>NC_142164.1:1912500-11912500 GCF_024610735.1 Ursus americanus | reverse complement strand
ACTCCCATTGGGAGATGCAGTGTAGGCAGGGGTTTGTGCTGGTCTTCTGGGTGAGGGGCCTGTCATGCTGGGACTGAGGCAAGTGTACTGGGATGGACAGTTCTTCTGGAGCATGGGGGGCAGGGCTTGGTGTAAGCAAGTTAGGTAGAGAGTGTTGGTGGTACACTGGTTCCCGCAGGTGGCCCCGTGTTTATGCTGAGGTGAAGGGGAGGGAAATGGCCCCTGCCAGTTCCTTTTTTCCTGGAGGGGTCTCTCCATGAATGCTGCCTCTCTAGGACACACTCTGAGATGAGCAACTAACCTCCCCACTGTGTGCCCCAGACACTCTTAAGATCACTGTTTCCATGCTATTTGCCCTGTGTTTTCTCCAAAGTGGCCCCAATGCCCTTTGAGCTCTCCCAGAGCCAAGCATGCTGACCTTTAAAACTCCAGGCTTTAAGCCCTGCTGGTTGCAAGAACTCATGAAATTTGGGCCCTCTTGCTTTCCAAGCCAGTTGCTATGAGGATTCATCTTTCCCATGACCCCCCCTGTGTGCTAGTCTGTTCTCACCCTTTTCTGTGACTGTGGCTGTCTCCCCACTGCATCAGCCATGATCTGTTTCTCTCCCAAGCTGTGTCTCCGTACTTCCTACCATCTTCTTTTTTTTTTTTTTTTTTGCAAATCTTTATTTTTTTATTTTATTTTATTTTTTTAATGATTCTTTATTATATTATGTTAGTCACCATACAGTACATCCCCGGTTTCCGATGTAAGGCTCAATGATTCATTAGTTCTGTATAACACCCAGTGCACCATGCAATACGTGCCCTCTTTACTACCCATCACCGGTCTATCCCATTCCCCCACCCCCCTCCCCTCTGAAGTCCTCAGTTTGTTTCTCATAGTCCATAGTCTCTCATGTTTCATTCCCCCTTCTGATTACCCCCCCTTTCTTTATCCCTTTCTTCCCCTACTGATCATCCTAGTTCTTATGTTCCATAGATGAGAGAAATCATATGATAGTTGTCTTTCTCTGCTTGACTTATTTCACTTAGCATTATCTCCTCCAGTGCCGTCCATGTTGTAGCAAATGTTGAGAACTCGTTCTTTCTGATAGCTGAGTAATATTCCATCGTATATATGGACCACAACTTCTTAATCCAGTCATCTGTTGCAGGGCATCTCGGCTCCTTCCACGATTTAGCTATTGTGGACATTGCTGCTATGAACATTGGGGCGCATATGGCCCTTCTCTTCACTACGTCTGTATCTTTGGGGTAAATACCCAGTAGTGCAATGGCTGGATCATAGGGTAGCTCAATTTTTAACTTTTTAAGGGACCTCCACACGGTTTTCCAGAGTGGCTGTACCAACTTGCATTCCCACCAACAATGTAGGAGGGATCCCCTTTCTCCACATCCTCTCCAACAATTGTTGTTTCTTGCCTTGTCTATTTTTGCCATTCTAACTGGCGTAAGGTGGTATCTCAGTGTGGTTTTGATTTGAATTTCCTTGATGGCTAATGATTTTGAACATTTTTTCATGTGTCTGTTAGCCATTTGTATGTCTTCATTGGAAAAGTGTCTGTTCATATCTTCTGCCCATTTTTTGATTTGTTTATTTGTTTCTCGTGTATTGAGTTTGAGAAGTTCTTTGTAGATCTTGGATACCAGTCCTTTATCTGTAGTGTCATTTGCAAATATATTCTCCCATTCCGTGGGCTGCCTCTTAGTTTTTCTGACTGTTTCCTTGGCTGTGCAGAAACTTTTAATCTTGATGAAGTCCCATAAATTCATTTTATCTTTTGTTTCTCTTGCCTTTGGGGATGTGTCATGAAAAAGGTTGCTTTGGCCGATGTCGTAGAGGTTGTTGCCTATGTTCTCCTCTAGAATTTTGATGGATTCCTGTCTCACATCGAGGTCTTTCATCCATTTGGAGTTTATTTTTGTGTATGGTGTGAGAGAGTGGTCAAGTTTCATTCTCTTGCATGTAGCTGTCCAATTTTCCCAGCACCATTTATTGAAGAGACTGTCTTTTTCCCACCGGAAGTTTTTTCCTGCTTTATCAAATATTAGTTGCCCAAAGAGCCGAGGGTCCATTTCTAGGCTCTCTATTCTGTTCCATTGGTCTATGTGTCTGTTTTTGTGCCAGTACCATGCTGTCTTTGTGATCACAGCTTTGTAGTACAGCTCGAAATCCGGCATTGTGATGCCCCCAGCTTTGTTTTTCCTTTTCAACAGTTCCTTGGAGATTCGGGGCCTTTTCTGTTTCCATACAAATTTAAGGACTGTTTGTTCCAGTTCTTTGAAAAATGTCCTTGGTATTTTGATCGGGATAGCATTGAAAGTGTAGATTGCTCTGGGTAGCATGGACATTTTAACTATGTTAATTCTTCCGATCCATGAGCATGGAATATCTTTCCATCTTTTTATGTCTTCCTCAATGTCTTTCAAGAGTGATTTATAGTTTCTAGAATATAGGTCCTTTACGTCTCTGGTTAAGTTAATTCCAAGGTAACGTATGGTTTTTGGTGCTATTGTAAATGGGATGGATTCCCTAATTTCTCTTTCTTCGGTCTCGTTATTTGTGTATAGAAATGCAACTGATTTCTGAGCATTTATTTTGTATCCTGCCACGTTACTGAATTGCTCTATAACTTCTAATAGTTTGGGAGTGGCTTCTTTTGGGTTTTCCATATAGAGTATCATGTCATCTGCAAAGAGAGACATTTTGACTTCTTCTTTGCCAATTTGAATACCTTTGATCCCTTTTTGTCGTCTGATTGCTGTTGCAAGGACTTCTAGTACTATGTTGAATAATAGTGGCGAGAGTGGGCATCCTTGTCGAGTTCCTGATCTTAAGGGAAAGGCTTCCAGCTTTTCCCCATTGAGAATAATATTTGCAGTAGGCTTTTCATAGATGGCTTTTATGAGATTGAGAAATGTACCTTCTATTCCTACACTCTGAAGGGTTTTTATCAGGAAAGGATGCTGTATTTTGTCAAATGCTTTTTCGGCATCGATTGAGAGGATCATATGGTTCCTGAGTCTTTTCTTGTTGATATGATGTATCACGCTGATTGATTTGCGAATATTGAACCACGCTTGCATCCCAGGTATGAATCCCACTTGATCGTGATGGATAATCCTTTTAATGTACTGTTGGATTCTATTAGCAAGTATCTTGTTGAGGATTTTGGCGTCCATATTCATTAGGGAAATCGGTCTGTAATTCTCCTTTTTGAGGGGGTCTTTGCCTGGTTTGGGGATCAAGGTAATATTGGCCTCATAGAATGAGTTTGGTAGCTTTCCTTCTGTTTCTATTTTTTGAAATAGCTTTAGGAGAATAGGTATTATTTCTTCTTTGAATGTTTGGTAGAATTCCCCAGGAAAACTGTCCGGGCCTGGAGTTTTGTTATTTGGAAGGTTGTTTATCACTGACTCAATTTCTTCATAATTAATTGGCCTGTTTAAGGAATCAATTTCTTCCGGTTTCAATCTTGGTAGTTTATAGGTTTCCAGGAAGGATTCCATCTCTTCCAGATTGCTTAGTTTATTGGCATATAGCTGTTGATAAAAATTTCTAATAATCCTTCCAATTTCAATGGTGCTCGTCGTGACCTCTCCTTTTTCATTCATAATTTTAATAATCTGGGTCCTTTCTCTTTTCTTTTGGATAAGTCTTGCCAGTGGTCTGTCAATTTTATTGATTCTCTCAAAGAACCAGCTTCGAGTCCTCTTGATCTGCTCTACTGTACTTCTGGTTTCTGCTTGATTGATTTCAGCTCTAATTTTGGTCAACTGCTTCCTCGTGCGTGGATTAGGCCTGTCCCTCTGTTGCTGTTCCAGCTTCTTGAGGTGAGAATATAAAAACTGCATTTTAGATTTTTCTATTCTTTTGAGTGAGGCTTGGATGGCTATGTATTTCCCCCTTAGGACTGCCTTTGCAGTATCCCATAGGTTTTGGACTGTTGTATTTTCATTCTCATTGGTCTCCATAAATTGTTTAATTTGATTTTTGATTTCCTGGTTTATCGAGTCATTCCTGAGCAGGATGGTTCTTAGTCTCCAAGTGTTTGAGTTTCTTCCAAATTTTTCCTTGTGGTTGAGTTCCAATTTCAGAGCGTTGTGGTCTGAGAATATGCAGGGGATAATTTCAATCTTTTGGTATCGGTTGAGACCTGTTTTGTGTCCCAGAACATGGTCTATTCTTGAGAATGTTCCATGGGCATTAGAATAGAATGAGTATTCTTTGGTTCTGGGGTGTAGTGTTCTATATATATCTATGAGGTCCAACTCGTCGAGTATGGCATTCAAAGCGTTTGATTCTTTGCTTAGTTTTTGCCAGGGTGTTCTGTCTATTTCTGATAGTGGAGTGTTGAGGTCCCCTACTATTAATGTATTTTTATCTATGTGTCTCTTTATTCTGGTTAAGAGTTGGCTTGTGTATCTTGCTGCTCCCCTGTTGGGGGCATATATATTTATAATTGTCATATCCACTTGTTGAATACTTCCCTTAAGAATAATATAGTGCCCTTCTGCATCTCTAACTATAGTCTGTAGTTTAAAATCCAATTTATCTGATATGAGAATTGCTACCCCAGCTTTCTTTTGAGGTCCATTTGCGTGAAAGATGGTACTCCATCCCCTTACTCTCAGTCTGAATGCATCTTTGGGTTTGAAATGAGTCTCTTGTAGACAGCAAATGGATGGGTCATTTCTTTTTATCCAATCTGCAACCCTGTGGTGCTTTATGGGATGGTTCAAACCATTTACATTAAGACTGATTACTGAGAGATATGATTTTAATGTTGCCATGTTGCCAGTAAAGTCTTTGTTTGTATTGGCTGTGACTTTCTGTTCTGTATCACTCTTGGGGCCTTTTTACTTTTATAGAACCCCCCGTAATATCTCCTGTAGGGCTGGTTTCGTGGTTACAAAATTGGTTAGTGACTGGCGATTCTGAAATGTCTTTATTTCTCCATCAATTCTGAATGACAGCCTTGCTGGATAAAGGATCCTTGGCTGCATGTTTTTCTCTGAAAGAGCTTTAAATATGCTCCCCCAACCCTTTCTCTCATTCCAGGACTGTGTAGACAGGTCTGACGTAATTCTGATGCTTTTGCCTTGGTACGTGAGAAATTTCTTTGCCCTGGCCGCTTTCAATACTGTATCCTTGCATCTAATATTTGCAAATTGCACTATGACGTGACGTGGCGTAGGTTTGTCATGGTTGAGCTTGGGAGGGGTCCTCTCTGCCTCTTGGACACGAATGTTTGTTTCCCTTGCTAGATTAGGGAAGTTTTCATCTACAATTTGTTCAAATATCTCTTCTAGACCTCTGTTTTTCTCCACCCCCTCGGGGATGCCGATGATTCTAACATTGGATCGTTTCATTGAGTCAGTAATCTCCCGTAACCTACATTCGTGGGCGTGGATTTTTTTAAGACCATCTTCTATTTTCATTTTTTCCTCTATTAACCCATCCTCCAATTCACTAACCCGTTCCTCTGCTTCTGCGACCCTGGCCGTCAGAGCCTCTAGTTTTGCCTGCATTTGGCTCATAGAATTTTTAATTTCTGTCAGGTTCGCTCTCATTTCTGTCCTTAAGGATTCTATATTCTCAGTAACCTTTTCGTTAATAGTTTTTTCAATTCTACTCATCATTTTGACCATCGTTACTCTGAATTCCATTTCTGATAATTTGGTTACATCCATATCCATTATTTCTGTGGCAGAGGCCACAGACTCACTGTCTTTTATTTGCTGGGGAGGGCTTCTCCTTCTTGTCATTCTGATGAGGAGAGGTTGCGGGGTTTCCAGAGCCCAAATTCTTGACTGGGTCCCAGGCCGTGCCCCTTGTTTTATAGGGATCTTAGGGATGTGGGTTTCTTCTTTAAAGATTTTATTTATTTATTTATGTGGCAGCCAACCAGCGAGAGAGGGAACAGAAGCAGGGGAGTGGGAGAGGAAGAAGCAGGCTCCCAGCGGAGGAGCCTGATGAGGGACTCCTTTCCGGAACGCCGGGATCACGCCCTAAGCCGAAGACAGGCGCTCAATGACTGCGCCACCCAGGCGCCTCGGGTTGTGGGCTTCTTGATTTTTCAGCCTGCCTTCTGTGTTCTGGGGGAGGGGCCTGCCGCGCCGATACTCAGGCAACCCTGTTTGGGTAGTGTCTCGGCGTCCCCTGCGAGGGGGGATGGGGATGGGCACTCTCTGAGCCGGTATTTCCAGGCTTTTGTTCTCTGGCGGCTTTCCCTGGCGGTTTGCTGTGCCTCTTCTGAGAGTCAGAGCAGCAGCGGCCGAATTTCAGCCTCTGTCACAGAACAGAGGGATTGCGGCCCGTTCTCTACTAATGTTCTGGCCACTTTAACTCTGTTACTGTTGGTGCTGCTCAACCCTGCAGCGTCCCGGGATGTGCGCCCCACACCCGGCGTCCCAGCCCTCACTTCCAGGGCCGGCGCGTCTCTGTCCTTTGTGTTTCTAATGCCGCCAGCCACCGGCCGCCCCGCACGCTCCCGGATCTCCCGGTCTCAGTCTGGATCCAGTGAGCGCACCGGGATTCCGGTGTCCCGCGAGATGCCTGGTGGCGCGCGCACCCGGCTCACGGTCTCAGTCTGCTGTTTTGCGGGTGCCGTCCGCGAGCCCCGCCCGCTCCCCCGTGCAAGTGGCTGCCGCTTCCCGGCGCCAGAACGCGGCGGCTCCCTCCCCCTTCCGTTTATCTTCCGATATCTGTGTACGGTTTCATGGCTCCCCGCTTCGTACCTCAATACTCAGCGCTGGAGATGTTCATTTGTAGAGATCCAGATGCGTCTTCCTGCGTCTCAGGCTGGTTCCGTGGTTGTTTAGGCTGGTCTGGTACCTATCCAGCTCGACTCAGGGGACCGGCTGAAAACGGTGTCTCCTACTCCTCCGCCATCTTAACTCCTCCTTCCTTCCTACCATCTTCTATCTGGCCCTTTCTCTACCTTTGGTTGTGAAGTTTGTTCTGCCAGTGTTCAGACTGATTTCTGGGGTTTTTAGGATGATTTGAGAGTAGTCTAGTTGTATTTGTGAGACAAGGCAAGGTAAGGTCCTCCTACTCTACTGCCATCTTCCCTTCTCCAAGCATTGTTTTTTAAAATAAAATTTCTTCTTTTTTTTTCAAATACAGTTTGGTTTTAAATTGTTTCTTGTTTTTTGTAGAATAAATTTTAATAGTACAGTATTCAATTTTTTTCTTACACTTCCACATCTCATTGAATTGTGCTAAAGTAGTCAAAGAATACTGTTTCCTGCAAGATTTTCAATAGAATATCTTGTTCTTACTATGAATGCCACACGAGGGATAAATGTGGGCAATTCTCTAAGTTTGAAATAAAAACCTCAACTGGGATGATAGTTTTAATATATGAGAACCTTGATTTTCCTTTGGAAATTGAATTGGAAATATGAAGGATTGGTAGTTTTTCATACCATTTAAATTGAATATTTTTCTGAGCATTTATAGGCTTCTTTTTTTTAGATAAAAACTTTATAAAATGTACCATCTTAACCATTTTTAATTGTATAGTATAGCAGTGTTAATTATATTTACATTGTTGTGAAACAGATCTCCAGAACTTCTTCATCTTGTAGGACTGAATTCTATACCCATTAAACAACAATTCTCTTATGCCCCCTCTCCCTAGCCCCTGATAACTAACATTTTACTTTCTAAATCTGTGAATTTGACTATTTCATATACTTCATGTAAGTGGCATTTTACAATATTTGTCCTTTTGTGACTGGCTTATTTCACTTAGCATAATGTCCTCAAGATTTATCCATGTTGTAGCATGTGACAGGATTTACGTCTTTTTTAAGGCTGAATAATATTCCATTATATGGCTAGACCATATTTTGTTTACCTGTTTATCTGTCGATGGACATTTAGGTTGCTTCCATCTCTTTGGCTATTGTGAATAGTGCTGTTATGAATAGGAGTATGCAGATATCTCTTTGAGACTCTGCTTTAAATTCTTCTGGGGATAGATATATCTATATATCTATATATCTATATATCTATATATCTATCTATCTCTATATATATCCCCAGAAGTGGGATTGCTATGTCATATGCTAGTTGTATTTTTTTAAAAAGATTTACTTATTTAATTGAGACAAAGAGAGAGGGGGTAGAGGGAGAGAGAGCATGGGGGAAGGAGCAGAAGGAGAGAATCTCCAAGCAGACTCCCCACTGAGCACAGAGCCCTATGTGGGGCTCAGTCCTACAACCTATGAGATCACGACCTGAACTGAAACCAAGAGTCAGACAGTTAACCGACTGAGCCACCTAGGTGCCCCGGTAGTTCTATTTTTAAAGGATCAGATTATTTTTTGATATATAATTCACATATCATAAAATTCACCAATTTAAAATGTACAGTTCAGTGGTTTTTAGTGTTTTCACAATGCTGTGCCACCATCACTGCTGTCTTATTCCAGAAGTTCTATCACCCCAAAAAGGAAATCTGAACTTGTTAGCAGTCACTCCTTACTTGCCCCTTCCTCCCCACCCTGAGGCAATCACTAATATACTTTATAGATTTTACAGTTCTGGTTATTTCATATAGATGGAGTCATACAATATGTGGTCTTACATGAATAACTTCTTTCATTTAGCAGGATGTTTCCAAGGTTCATGCATGTTGAAGCATATATGAGTACTTTATTCTTTTTATTGCCAAGTAATATTCCATTATATGGATAGGCCACATTTTATTTATTCATTTATCATTTGATAGATATTTGGATTTTTTCCAGTTTGGGGCTATTATGAATAATGCTTCTATGAACAATTTTATGCAAGCCTTTGTGTAAACATGTGTTTTCAGTTTTCTATAGTATATTCTTAGTAGTGGAATTGCTGAGCTACATGGTAACTCTATGTTTAAATTTTCATGATTACTGTGGCTTTAATAAGCTTTGAAGTCATAGTAGGAGCCTGAGTCAAACTGTCAAAATGTTTTCCAAAGTGGTGGCACCATTTGACAATTTCACCAGCAATGTATGAGGGTTCCAGTTTCTGTACATTTTTATCAAAGCTTGTGATTTTTACCTTTAAATCATAGCCATCCATTTGTGTTGAAGTCTCATCTCTTTGTGATCTTGGTTTGCATTTCTCTAATGACTAATGATGTTGAGCATCTTTTCATGCTTATTGCCCACTTCTATATATTCACTGAGGACATGTCTATTTAAATTCTGTTCTAAAACAAAAAGTTTAATTTAAAAAAAGCCTAGACCAATGCTCTACAGATCTGTGATATAAACGACTTATTCTTTTGAATTTGGTGACTTGCCCAATGACACACAGTGGATGAGGGGCAAAGATTGACTCCCCTACCCCATGCAGCTCTCTGTTACCTTTTGGTCCAGCAAATTACTTAATGTAGCTCACTGTGGTGGGGTGCAGGGAATCAAAGGCTGTGTACACAGGCAGACCTAGGTTACATCTTGGTTCCTCCACTTCCAAGCTTTGTGACCTTGGATAATTGAATTAAATCAGCTAAGCCTCAGTTTCCTCCTCTGCAAAATGGGGATGCTAATAGGACCTGATATGTACAGAGTTGTCCTAAGGATTAAATGATATGATGTATATAAAGTGCCTGGGTATTTGTTCACAAAGGAGATGATCATCTACATAGAATATTCCAAAGGATTGACAAAAAAACCTCTTGGAACTAAAGTGATTAGTCGTAGGATGCAAGGTTAATATATAAAAGTTATTGCATTCCTATAGACCAGTTGGAATTGAACAATTAGAATTAAAAAAACTAAAAATCAATACCATTTGCAATATCACCAAAATTCAAATTCTTATATATAAATCTAGTAAAATACTCGTAAGATCTTTATGTGCACAACTGCAAAACTCTGATGAAAGAAATAAAAAAAGATCTAAATAAATGGAGGGATTATCTCGTATTCGTGGTTTGAAAGACTCAATATTATTAAGACGTAATTCTTCTCAACTCGATCTATAGATTCAGTGCAATCCCAAACAAAATCACAGCAAACTATTTGTAGATATAGACAAACCGATTCTAAAGTTTGTGTCAAAAGGCAAAAGGCCTTAAACAGCCAACAAAATATTGAAGACAAACAAAGTTTGATGAGTCAGGCTCCTACTATGACTTCAAAACTTACTATAAAGCTACAGTAATCAAGACAGTGTGATGTTGATGAAAGGATAGACAAATAGATTAATGGAACAGAATAGAGAGCTCAGATACAGACCCAAATATAGTCAACTATTCTTTGACAAAGGAACAAAGGCTATTCAATGGTGAAAGGATAGTCTTTTCAACAAATGGTACTGGAACAACTAGACATCCATTAAAAAAAGAAAACCTAGACACAGACCTTATATCTTTCACAAAAATGAACTCAAAATAGATCATAAACCTAAATGGAATGTGCCTGGCATGAGGCAGGTGCTCCATCAATGGTCACCATGGTTATTTGGAACTGTTCTGATGCTTTGTTGAGTTGGCTGGCCAATAACTTGTGGTGTTAGAGGGAGGCTGAGTGGGCCTTGTAAGAGGCCTGGGTTTTCCCCAGTGTGACCAGGGGACCACCTGCATCCAGAAGTCACATGGGGTCTTTATTACAAAGGCAAATTCCTGGGCCTGATGCACACTCAGACTCTCTATGCCTTTTGTGTCTTTTTATTTTAAGATTTTATTTATTTATTTGTCAGAGAGAGACTGAGCAAGCAGGGGGAGTGGTAGGCAGAGGGAGAAGCAGGCTCTCTGCTGAGCAGGGAGCCTGATGCAGCACCCTGGGATCATGACCCAAGCCAAAGGCAGATGCTTAACTAGCTGAGCCACCCAGGTGTCCCATGTTTTTTGTTTTTTCTTAAATAACACCCTCAGATGATTTTGATGCATATTAAGGTTTGAGAATTTTGGGTGTAGAATTCAGCCCTGGCAAGGAGTCTGTCACCACTTGAGTTTCAGTTGCAGCCCCAGCAGTTGCCATGGTGTAATGGAAGGGAGACCTGGGTCTGATTTCTGCTTCTGTCCCTTATTGATGGTATGACCTTAGATAAGGCACCCTCCTCTTTGAGTCTCAATTTCTCTTATGCTAACAAGGAGAGTAAATTAGTAGTTCTTGCCTCCAAGGCTTGTTGGAAGGTTTAAATGAGATAAAGCCTGGCCTTGTGGGTGTTGTCCAGTGTCAGTTGAATTACATCTGAACAACCAGCCAAAGGAACTCAGTAGTGTGGGGAAGAAGGAAAGGGAAACAGAGCACTTAGTGAAGAAGCTGTGGAGGGGGACCTTGGATAGCCAGAGGGCAGTGAGTGGTGCCCTCACAGGACAGATGGAAGCGATGCTGGGCAATTCAGTGGTTTAGCGTTCTTTGGGAGCTGGGTGCCTGTTCTCAGACAGAAATGGCCGTGATAGTGGAGATATTTGAGGTCTGAGTGATGCCTGCTTTCTGTATTCAGAGTATGAAAAGCCAGTCATAGACCATAGCTATCCCCTTCAAGAACTGGCATTTTTTAAAGGAAGCTTGTTTTTAATGTATACTCTTGGCTTCTTCAAGATGAAAAAAAAATTCCTGAGCCCCCTCTGCTGGCTATACTGGAGAAGAGCAGGTGAGGAATCACCAGAATGATCTCTAAAAACATTTACACTTTGACCTGGACATACAGCCACCTACAATTACAGAAACAGAGAGCGACATGCACTCACATGTCCTTACACACAGATCCCACACAAAGACATGCACAAGCATGTACTGACATAGCACACAACCTGGGTTAGTGCTAGGTGTTGGACAGTACCAGCCTAGGCCTCAAACAGACCATTTAGAGCTATGCAACCCTGGGCAGGTTTCTTTCCTTTTCCCCCCGGATGTACTGAGGTGTAGTTGACAATTTAAAATTGTATACATTTGGGGCGCCTGGGTGGCTCAGTCAATTAAGCATCTGCCTTTGGCTCAGGTCATGATCCCAGGGTCCTGGGATTGAGCCCCATATCAGGCTCCCTGCTCAGTGGGGAGTCTGCTTCTCCCTCTCCCTCTGCTTCTTCCCAAACTTGTGCGCATGGGCTCTCTCTCTCAAATAAATAAATAAAATATTTAAAAAATAAAATTGTGTATATTTAAGATGTACGCTTGATGATTTGATATACGTACACACTGAAATATTCAACACAATCAAGCTACTTAACATATCTACCACCTTACATAGCTACCATTTTCTTGTTTTCAAGTTTCTTTTTTATTTTGTTATTTTAAAATGTATGTATATACACACATCCATATAAGTCTACTTGTGTGTATATTTTTATATGTGTATGCATATCTATCTATATCATAATGTTTGAAAAGGGCCTACTTGGCACATAGTAAGCACTTGGTAAGTGGAAATTATTATGCTTTTGTTATTGTTGTCAAATTCAAACTTTTAGAGCTTCAGTTTTACTAATCTGTAAATTGTATAAATTGGGAGTATTAGCAAATGTTTATATGGTACATACTATGTGCCAGGCAATGTTCTAAGTGCTTTCTATGTATTTTCTTATTTAATCCTCACAACAACCTTATGAAGTAGGTACTATTGTTACCCTCATTTTACAGATGCAAAAAATGAATTTCACAAAGGGTAAGTAAGTTGTCCAGTCATACAGCTAGTATGTGGAAGAGCTGAGATTTGAATGCAGGCAGCCTGCATTCCAAAGAACATTCCAGAGAATGTTCTTAAACAGTAAATTGTATCTGCCTCATGGGTAGTGTTAAATGAGATGTTGCATGAAAAGTGCTTAGCTAGGCACATCATAAACACTCAGTAAATATCAGCTATTATTTAAATTTCAACCTTGCCACACTAACTGGGCCTACACAGACATACAGATCTTCCTCCACTTACGATGGAGTTATATCTAGATAAACCCATTGTAAGTTGAAAACATTCCTTTTTTTTTTTTTTTTTTGGAGTGGGGAAGGAGCATAGGGAGAGGGAGAGACAGAGAATCTTAAGCAGGCTCCATGCCCAGTGTGTAGCCTGATACGGAGCTCAATCCCACAACCCTGAGATCATGGCCTCGGCCAAAATCAAGAGTTGAATGCTTAATCTACTGAGCCACCCAGGTGCCCTAAGTTGAACATATTCTAAGTGGAAAATTCATTTAATACACCCAAACTCTGAACACCATAGCTTAGCCTAGCTTGCCTTAAATGTGCTCAGAACAGTTACATGAGCCTACGGTTGGGCAAAATCACTTAACACAAAACCTATTTTATTTATTTATTTATTTATTTATTTATTTATTTATTTATTTATTTATTAGGCTCCATGAGGGGCTTGAATTCACAACCCTGAGACCAAGACTTGAGCTGAGATCAAGAGTTGGATACTTAACTGACTGCGCCACCCAGGCAGCCCTCACAAAAGCCTACTTTATAATAAAGTGTTGACTATCTCATGTAATTTATTGAAAACTGTGCTGTAAGTGAAAAACAGAGTGGTCATTAGGGTACAGAATGGTTCTAAGAATGGGTCGTTTACCCTTGCAATAGTGTTAGTTGGGGACCATCTATATACACATGTACAGGCACATAGAGGTTAACATACAGATGTGCACACACATGCAAATATGCAGACACAATCGTAGATGCATAAATATGTATTAATTCATTCAGTGTGGTTATGTATTTAATGATATTTATTGAGCACACATTACATTATGTGACTGGAGCTCTTCTAGGTACTGGGGATACAGCATTGAACACAATAGATAATCCCTGGCTGTGTGGATCTGACATTCTAGTGGGTGAGAAAGACAAACAAGATTTAAAAAAAAACTGTATAGTTGGTTAGATAGTGATAAATGTTCAAGAGAAAATATGTGGGATAAAATGATTAGGGAGTTGACATTTTAGGTAAGGGTGGCCAGAGAAGGTCCAACTAAGAAAACAGTTTTTATTTTTTTATTTTTTATTTTTATATATATATATATTTTTAATGATTTTTTATTATATTATGTTAGTCACCATACAGTACATCCCCAGTAGAAAACAGTTTTTAAGTAAAGAGCTGAAGAAAAGGAAAGAGGAAGCCATCCAGCTGCCTGGGATAATAGCTTCCAAGGGTGAGAAAACAGCAAGGTCAAGCACTCAGGACTGAGAGAGAACCTACCATGTTTGAGCAGTAGTGAGGAGGCCAGTGTGTCTGGAGTGGGCTGAACACAAGGGAGAGTATTAACTGGGCAGCAATGGACCAGATTGTGTAGGTGTTTGTAAGTAGTATAAAGACTTACTTAGGACCTTACTCTAAGATGGAGAACTATGGCAGGATTTGGAGCCCAGGAGTGACATGATTTACATTTTAACAGGATCACTTTGGCTGCTCTTTGAAAATAATATGAAGCTGCTCAAAGATTAAAACTCACAGACGAATTAGGAGACTACTGCAGTGGTCCAGGCAAGACACAATGGTGGGTTTAGCCATGATCAGAAGGGAGGTAGTGCGAGGCGGTGGGTTCTGGATATATTTTGAAAGTAAAGTGAACAAAATCTGCTGATAGATTGGATCAGGGTTGTGAGAGAAAGAGAGGAGTCAAGATGATTCCAAGACATCTGGCCCGAGCACCCACAAGTGCAGAGTTGCCATTAACAGATGGCAAATACTATAGAAGGAGCTGATGTATGCTGGAAGATTGGAGGCTGGGTTTTGAGCATGTTAAGTTTGAGATGCCAATTGGATGTCCACATGGAGACACAACTATATACTTGAGTGTGCGAGTTTGGAGTTCAGGGAAGAAGTTTGATCTGGGGATAAACATATTTGTGAATTGTTGGAGAATAGATGGTTTTTAAAGGCACGAGACTGGATGCAGTCACCAAGGGAGTGAGTATAAATAAAGAAAAAAGGTTCAAACACTGAGCCCTGGGGCAACCACAAAGTTAAGTCAGAAAGATGAGAAGGAGCCAGCAAAGGAGATGAGCAAGGGTGGTCAGGAAAATAAGAAGAGAGGGAGAGTGGAGTGGGGTGTCCTGAAAGTCAAGTGAAGAAAGGGTTTCCAGGACAGATCAATTGAACCACCATCATTATTGCTGATGAGTCAAATAGCATGAGGCGTGAGAAATGACTCTTTTATTTGAAAATGCGGAGGTCGCAGGTGAGCCGGAGTAGATCAGTTCAGAGTGGAGTGGTGAGAGAGAAAGCCTGATTGAAATGGATTCAAGAAGAAATGGAGAAAAGGAAAACAGGAAGCATAGATAACCCCTGGCAAAGGGATGAAACGAAGAGTTGGAGGGGAAGTGAGGTGAAGAGAACATTTTTTTTATTGAGAGAAATCCTGATGTGCTTGTGAGATGATTGGAATGGCTCAGAATTGCGGGATCCAGTAGAGATGGGAAAGTTAATGATGGAGTAGAGAAAAGGAGGAATTAACTGAAGGCATAGCCTTGAGTGGGTAGAAGGAATGGGACTGCATGCACAGGTGAAGAGATTAATCTTAGCTAGGAGCCCACAGTGTTCCTCCCTAGTAACAGAAGAGAAAATAGCATATATGAGCAAAGATGCTGAAATGCTGTCAGAGGAACAGGAGGCAAAGTCATCAACTAAGCACAGGGGTGGCTTTTAGAGAAGAAAGCATGCTATGTTCAAATAGATTCTCAGAATAAATAGACTTAGAGATGGTCATGTGGTTTGGGGGCAGGTTTAACATCTGACCTGAGTTTAGTGGTTATGAATTTAAAGTAAAAGCAGAGAAATCATTGTGGTTTTTCCCCAGCTCCGTTCAGGTACACAGGTGCAGGCACAGAGGAAGTAAAGAATGGGATTTAACCAGGATTATTGCTTACATAAGTGCCACAAAAGATTCTAATGTATGACTAATATAATTTAAGCTGGGTAAAGAGAAGAGAGGACATCAGATAGGAAGACAGTGAAAAGGTGGTAGGATCAATGAAGTGGTGGTCTCAGTGGGGTTTCCTGGATTTGTAGTGTAAGAGGGATTGAGATGAAAAGTTAGGAAGTGGTGATCAGGGAGGGTGTTATGACACTGAGACTGTGGACGATTTGCAGTTACTGATCATGGCCAGGCCTAGGTGTAGTTGATTTAAAATGGCTACAAGTTCTTTGCAGCTCCTCCTATCACAATTGGAGTGTTTTCCTGTCCCTTGAACCTGGACTGAGGCTGTGACTTGTTTTGACCACGAGAAAGAGGAGGAAGTGATGGTGTATTATCTCTGAGCCTCAGCCTCAAGAGGCCTGAAGGCTTCTGCTTTGCTTTTTTGGTATGCTGCCACCACCACATTAAAAAAAAAACAAAACCCAACACTTTGAGGATGAAAGATCACATGGAGAGAGGCCCAGCCAACTGACCATCAGGGGCATGAGTGAACCTGGGTGAGACCAATAGAAGAACCAATCTGTAGAGTCGGGAGAAATAATAAATTGCAGTTGTGTTAAGCCACTGAGTTTTGGAATGATTTGTTGTGCAGCAACAGATAACTAGCACATGAAAGTATGCCTGTAGGAGTGAGTGGCTGGGGTAGGGTCAAGGATGCAACTGGTGGGGGCGGGTTCGAGGAACTGAGAGGCCAGGGTGTGGGGAGAATCCTCTGTATGTATTTTGAAATTGCCAGGAATTGAGGCAGGAGGAGTGTTGGAAGGAGTGACAGTGTGCCGGGAGTGAAAAATCCTCAAGAAATGAGTGGGTATGATTTGCAGCAGTATGGCATGAGGAAATGAGATCCCAAGCTGGAGATTTTTATGCAGCTGGGTGTTTTTTATCTGGACATACAGATATATGTAAATATTTATGTGGATGTTGTACACACAAACAGACAGATATTTGTCTGGATAGCTCATAGACATGTGCTGCAGATCGATGTGGACAGATACAGCAAAGCAAGAAGATATGCATGCAAGCACACATAAACACGGTCAGATACCTAAATCCATATGCGTGTGTAGGTGTTATGCAGGTACCTATGAACTCGATCCATATGTGCACAAACATGCACCCATGTAAGCATTCGTAGAAACGCACAAACCTGGTGCATACGAGCATTTATGCCAGTGTACAGATGCACAAACATGTAGGCACACAGTGACAAATACAGACATACAAATACACTGCCTCACTCAGAGAGATGTGCAGAGAACCTGCTTACACACACCGGTAGCACGTGGATGTCTAGATGCATGTACTCATCCAAATGTTAGCATGGACACAATATGTGCAACCACACATATGTACAACCATAGAACATTCACACATGTACACATGTACCTAAACACAGACACACATACAGCAGTTATATCCACACATTCACCAGAACAGAAATGTACACACATATACAGATACAGGCACCAAAACATTTGTGGCCAAATACAGCACATTTGACCACACACATGAGCACATACATGTTTGTGTAGACAGATGAGCATATATACATATGTGTACTTACAGGCACAGAGAGGCCCTAGTACCACCAAGGCACTTGTGATGTTTTTGTTATATTTTGAAAGTATTTTTATTTTTATTTTTTTATTTTTCATTTTTAAAAGAGAGACTCTTTTTTTTAAGTTTTTTAAGTTTTAAGTTTTAAGTTTTTTTTAAGTTTTAAGTTTTTAAGTTTTTTTTAAGTTTTAAGTTTTTAAGTTTTTTTTTAAGTTTTTAAGTTTTTAAAGTTTTTTAAGTTTTATTTATTTATTTCACAGAGAGAAACAGCAAGAGAGGGAACACAAACAAGGGGAGTGTGAGAGGAAGAAGCAGGCTTCCCGCCAAGCAGGGAGCCCAATGTGGGGCTCGATCCCAGGACCCTGGGATCATGACCTGAGCCAAAGGCAGATGCTTAATGGCTGAGCCACCCAGGTGCCCCTGAAAGTATTTTTAGATTCAGATTTGTTTTCTGCCTGTGTTTAGCAAGCTGTAGAGCTTGTGTAGAGCTTGTATTTCTACTGTACAGCAGCTCCTGGACTCCTGCTTCTTTGGGGCAGGGGACAGCTAGGGCTGCAATGAGAGCAGACCACGGAGCTTGTAGAAATGCAGTGGGAAATGGGGCTGACCAAGTGGCGCCTTTCGTGCTTGTCATAGCATAGCTTAGTGGCTAGGAACACAGATTTTGGAGTCTTAATAAGACCCAGTTCAAATCCTAGCTCTCCCACATATAGTCGTGTTACTTCGGGTAAATCATTTTATTTCTCCAAGTCTCAATTTCCTCATTTGGAAAATGGCAGTAACAGCAAATCGCCTCCAAGGGTTATTGTGAGTAGTCATTGAGTTAATGCTTATAAAACACCTCGAACAATGTGTGCCATACAGTTAGTTGCTTAATGTTAGCTGTTGTTAGTGTTGGTGTTTGCACTCAAAACTCCCTCAGCTGCCTGCCGAGAGTTCTGAATTCCCGCTGTTGTTAGCTCTACCAGATACTTATGGCCTGTGTCTTCAGAAATCCCTGGGAGCAGAAAGCAGTGGCCTGAGGGGATGGGCCAAGGAACAGATTAGTATTGTACTTATGGGGTGGGGGAATGGATGAAGACAGGGCTCAGAAAACAGAATAAAAGGGACTTTCTGGGAGGGCAGGCCTAAGTGAGATGTTTCCACTAGAGGCCTTAGGTAACAGGGAGCCTAAGACAGAGCTGGGGTTCTTCAGAGCCCTCTTCTGAAGGCCGGCCCGTAGGCTCCCAGCCTTCTTCTGTTCCTGGTACTGCTGTTGGGGATGGACACTGAAGGGGACAGCTGTCCCCGTCTTACTAATTGCCCCAGGGCCATGGCGGATTGGAACACAGGCCTCTTCCAAGGCCCTCTCACCTTTTAAAAAAATTTGAAAAAATGAGGAAAAATACACATATCATAAGGATACAGCTCAAAGCATTTTTACAAACTAACATATCTGGGTGAGCAGCACTCAGATAAAAAAATCATAAAATGACCAGCACCCCCCAAAATCCTGCAATTGCTCCATTCCAGTCACTATACCCTGAAGATAACCACTAGCCTGATTTCTAACAGCACAGAGTTGGTTTTCCCATGTTTCCAAATGAAATCACACAGCTTATCCTCTTTTGTGTCTAGCTTCTTTTGCTCCGAGGGGAATGTCTGTGAGGTTCATCCTTATCGTTGCATATATCGGTACCTTGTTCTTTATTGTCGTATCATATTCCAGTTTGAAGATGTGCTATGCTTTATTTATTCACTTGAGTAGATACTGGTCTGGAGCTATCAGGAATATGTACTGTGAATGTTATAGTACATCTTTTGGTGAACAGAACCCTGTCCCTTATTTTTTATTTATAAATTTTCATTTTATAGGAGGGCCACCCTCAGTTAGATAAGCTCTAGGCTTCACAAAACATGGATCTTATCCTGCCCAGGAGCCAGGCTTTTTGAAGCTTACCAAAGGCTGTCACATGGCACAACTCCAGGGGACAGCATTTTCATGTGTTGTACATGACTGGCACCCCTAGGGCATAATACAATGGGTCCCGTGTCCCCTGGATTTGTGCAGTGGGCAGCTCTCCACCACTTTATTCCCCATCTATTCTCAGGAACTGGGAGATGGTTAATTTAGCTGAACTCAGAAAGACCTTTTGTCAGAATCTCTTATCCTTTATGTCCTTTTTGATTTTGAATCATGGGCACAGAATCACAAGAGCCACGGGTCAATCTAAACAGTGCCAACAACCCATCAGCTAATTCTATGGGAATATAATAAAAAAGAACCCAAACAATTACAACAGGTGTTTGACTTTATAGAAACTTAATCATGGAGCTCTTGTTTGTTTTTTTTTAACCCATTAAAAGATTGTTCAGACATTAGGTAGACACATTTCAAGTCTCTTCCAGCCCCTTTGGACAGTCAGCAAAAGAGAAACAAGTAGGTTTTGGAAAGGGAAGTTTTGTTTAAAAGCAAGGCCATAGCTTCTGTTTCTGCCCTAAGTTCCTAATGTAAAAGTGGGGAGCATGTTCTCTGGAGGCAAACTGATCTGCTTTTAGTCTCTGCTTGGCCAGTTCTGACTGGGCAAGTGGCACAAGCTGTCTAGGCCTCAGTTTCTTCTTCTGAAATAACTCTTTCCTACATTACGGGTAGGAAGCAAGGGGATAGGAAAGGGAATCCTAACCACAGTGGACTGAGCAGCCTTCTCTACCTATGGCAAAGAGAGGGTGACAGGTCCAGAAATGGAGTATGGCTGCACTGGTCTCAGGCCAGGTAGCCCAGCCCAGGGCCCAGCAGGCAGGCAGAGGAGGAAATTGATGAATTCCTACCTGCCAAATGCAACAGAATGCATCTTGTTTGGGCAATTTAGTGTCTTGGGGATTTTGCAATTGGACAGAGCACAAGGGCATGAATCCTTGAGCAAGAAGCTTCTCCTGAGGACCCAGCAAGGGCTCTCTAGTTACACAGAACTGAGTTCAAGTCTTGGCTTTGGACTTTTCATCTTATCTTACTGTTACTTTGATATCTTACACTCTGAGCCTCAGTTTCTTTATCTGGAAATGAGAGAATAATGATTTCTGTCTCACAGGGTTGCTATGAGGATTAATGAGACCATACACGGAGAAATGATACTTTCCACCCCATTTCCTCAAGTGTTTTCAGGTCTCTGAGTTTCTGCCTAATGCAGTAGTCCTGAACCACATCAGACCCCATGCCCCTTGGATAGAACACCTATTTTGAAACCCTGGAAATAAATGCGTTGATAAGATAGCCCCTTACTACTGGAAGCTTGGCCCATGGAGCAGCAGCATCATGGGCATCACCTGGGAGCTTATTAGAAAAGCAGAATTTTGGACCAATCTCAGGCTCACTGAATCAGATTCTGTATTTTAACAAGATCCCCGGGTGGTCTAGATGCACAATAAAGTTTGAGATGCATTTTGATAATGTTCTTACACTCATAATTAAATATAAAGAAAATACTCTAACTGTAATGTAAAGGGAATACAGAATGCAAGTAATTGTAATAAAATGTTTTTCCATACACAAAAGCTCACACTCAACTATAGTATGAGATGTAATGAAGTTGATGGATGCTTGCACCTACGTGTAGACTCAGCGTGAAGGTAATAGCTCTGCCAGCAGAGCTGGTGTGTATCAGTGACCAAATTACCAAAATACCATAAGCATTATCACAGCTGGTGATTTTTTCAAAGATTTTATTTATTTATTTTATTTGAGAAAGAGAGAGAGAGAGAGCATGCACAAGTGATGCGGAGGAGCAGAGGGAGAAGCAGATTCCCCACTGAGCAGGGAGCCCGACACGGGGCTCCAAAAATCCTAGGACCCTGAGATCATGACCTGAGCCAAAGGCAGATGCTTACGGACTGAGCCATCCAGGTGCCCCTCAGAGCTGGGGATGTTTTGAAATGATGGGCAGCTTTTGGTAAAGTATTGAACTAAACAAAGTATAGTGCAATCTTTCCTGGATATATGTGCCATTGCATTCCTGGAAAATGCAGTGTCTATTAAAACCAGTGTATATGTAAGATGAAGTTAGGTTCAATATTCTAATAGTTACAAAAAGGGTTTCCCACTACCTGAAAGCTTGATGAGACCTTCAAAAGTCATGTGTGAGACCAGTGGAGAAAGGATAGTTTCTTCAGTACATGGTGTTGTTGGGAAAACTGGATATTCCCATGCAAAGGAACGAAACTGGACTCCTGTCGTATACCACTAACAAAAATTAACTCAAAATGGATGAAAGATGCAAATCTAAGACCTGAAACCATAAAACCCTTAGAAGAAAATATAGGGAAAAAGCTCCTTGAAATTGGTCTTGGCAATTTTTTTGATTATGACACCAAAATCACAGGCAACAAAAGAAAAATAAACCAGTGGGAGTACATCAAATTAAAAAGTTTCTGCACAGCAAAGGAAACAATCAACAGAGTCAAAAGGCAACTCACAGAATGGGAGAAAATATTTGTAAATGATATATCTGATAAGGGATTAATATCTAAAATGTATAAGGAAGTCATACAGCTCAATAGCAATAAAAAAAAAACCACACAAACCCCCCCAAAAAAATTAAAAACAAAACAAAAAAACAATTCAGTTGGAAAATGGGCAAAGAACCTGAAAAAACCTGAATAAACATTTTCCAGAGCAGATATACAAATGGCCAACAGACACATGAAAAAGTCATCAAAATCACTCATCATCAGGGAAGTGCAAATCAAAACCACAATCAGATATCACCTCACACCTGTTAAAATGGCAATTATCCAAAAGGCAAGAGATGAGTGCTGGCAAGGGTGTGGAGGAAAGCGAACCCTGCCGTACTCTTTGTGGGAATGTAAGTTGGAACAGCCACTATGGAAAACAGTATGGAGGTTTCTTAAAAATTAGAAATGGAGGGGCACCTGGGCTGGCTCAGTTGGAAGAGCATACAACTCTTGATCTCAGGGTCATGATTTTGAGTCCCACATGGGGTATAGAGATTACTTAAATAAATAAAACTTAAAAAGAATTCAAGGGGTGCCTCGGTGGCTCAGTCACTTAACTGTCCAATTCTTGATTTCGATTTGAGGTCATGGGATTGAGCCCCGTGTTGGGCTCTGCGTTCAATATGGAGTCTCCTTGGGATTCTCTCTCTCCTTCTCCCTCTGCCCCTCCCCCAACTCATGCTCTAAATAAATAAATACATACATAAATACATAAAATTAGAAATGGAACTACCACATGATCCAGCAATCACGTGACTGAGTATATATGCGAAGGAAATGAAATCAGTATCTTGAAGAGCTATCTGCACTCCCATGTTCATTGCAGCCTTATTCACAATAGCCAAGATATGGAAACACATTAAGTGTCTGTCAGTAGATGAATAGATAAAGAAGATTATACAGTGGAATATTATTCAACCATGAGAAAGGACATCTTGCCATTTAGGACAAATGAACCTGAAGGGCATTATGCTAAGTGAAATAAGTCAAAGACAAGTACCGTATAATCTCATTTATATGTGGAATCTAAAAAAGAGCTGAGCTCATAGAAACAGAATGGAGTGGTGGTTACCAGGGGCTGAAGGGTGGGGGAAATGAGGAGATTTTGGTCGAAGGGTACAAACTTCCAGTTATAACATGAATAAGTTCTGGGAATGTAATATACAGCATGGTGACTATAGCTAACAACACTGAATTGTATACTTGAAGTTTGCTGAGAGGAGATTTTAAGTGTTCTCACCAAAAAAGAAAAAAAAAGGTAACTATGGGAGGTGATGGATGTGTGAATTAACTTGATTGTGGTAATCATTTCATAGTGTATACATATATCACTACATTTGTACATTTTAAATATGTATAGTTTTTTTAATGAATTATTCCTCAATAAATCTAGGGTTGAAAAAGGTCACATGTGATGGGGGCAATTCTTTGTCATTTGAGGTTGTGTCTGGTTTCCTGGCCTCCAACTACTAAATGCCAGTAGTGACTCACTCAGTCACTGTAATAATCAAAAGTGCCCTCCAGTTTTTCTGGTGAATATCCCCTAGGGGATGGCAGTGCCCTCATGAGAACCTCATATCTAAAACTATAGAAGCCTAGAGTGTCAGAATGGAGTGGAGTCCCAGGGAGCCTCCTGACCAATCCCTCGACTTTTGAGATGGGAAAGTCAAGGCCCTTTCTGCCCTTATCCCTTTCCCTAGAGAAGGTTTTTCTTTTATTTAAGGTTTTTTCTCAATTTTGTGTCATATGTTGAATAAGAATATATATTTTTTGTGTTTCAAGTAAGTGTAGCTTACTTGATTTACAAATGAGGAAACCAAGGCTCAGAGAATCAATGAGGTGGCTTGCTTGACAGATTAATTTACTGAGGTCCCTGTCCTGATAGGGTGTTCTTTTCTTTTGTCTTTTTTAAAGATTTTATTTATTTGACAGAGCACAAACAGGAGGAGCTGTAGGCAGGGGGAGAGGGAGAAGTAGGCTCCCTGCCGAGCAAGGAACCTGATGTGGGGCTCGATCCCAGGACCCTGGGATCATGACTTGAGCAGACACCCAACCGACCGAGCTACCCAGGCACCTCCTGATAGGGTGTTCTATAGGTCCTTACAGTTTAAATAAAGTTGTTAATGATTCAGTTCTTCTCATTTCCTTCTTCTCTTTTCCAGGTAGATATTCTCTTTTCCTTTGACCATATCCAAATGTATCCAAAAATGATGGTGCAAATGTTGAAAATTAACATTTCTGCAATGAAATATGTAAAATCTTAAGCAGATTCCCTTGCTCTGGGATTTTGCAGGTTATATCTTATGTAGAAGTGAATTTATTGACAATTCGTACTGCACAAGGGTTTTATGGAGGCCGTGAATTAACTCGTATTTTTTTCCAGGTCTTTATGAAGGCAGTTTGCTGATTGAGAGCGCCACAGAGGCATCAGATGGATGTAAACTTGAGTTCTCGCTTTATCATTTCCCAGTTGTGGGACCTTAGGACAAATGAGTTAACCTCCCTGAACCTCATTTACCTTATCTGTTAAAATTAAGAGTAGGGTAACTACTTCCAGTAACTCTAAGTCTCTCACTTTCCTAACTAGGCCTGCTTGCTTCGTACTGCCGAGCCCCTCTGCTTATCATTCCCTTCCCTCATTGTCCTGAAGAACTCCTACTTGTCTTTCAAAGCCTTGCATGATGCATACTTCTCTGTGACTCGTCTCTGAACTCGCCCCCCCACTCAGTAAGTCCTACTTACTTTGGGCTCCCTCAGAATTTTTTATAGACTTCTATTTAACCCTTATCTGTCATGCTGAAATGATTGGTTTATAGGTCTGTCTCCTCCACTGGACTGTGAGCTCCTTGAAAACAGGACTCTGTCTTACTCATCTTTGTATCTTTGGTGCATAACTCAGTGTGGACTCAGAGTAAGACCTCAAAAAAGCTATATTTGAGTATCAGTATCAGTTACTATCACCATCACTTTCCTTCCTGGCATCTGTTGTCCAGAACCGTATCATTTGTTATGACACTAAGTAATTTTCCTCCTGCTACTGATCGCTCCTGAATTGTTTCATAGATGTAACCCTGGGCTCCCCAACATGACTAAATTCCCTAAGAGCAGGAAATTCTTGTATTTCTTTTTGTGTAGTGCCTAAGCACACATAATAAGTTGTTGACCACCACGAGTTTGATTTGTTTTAATTTTTAATTTTTTGACAACCATTTTATTTTATTATTATTTTTAGAGAGGGCAAGGTGGAGGAGGGACAGTGGGAGAGGGAGAAAGAGAATCTTAAGTTGGTTCCACACCCAGTGCAGAGCCCAATGTGGGGCTTGATCTCACAACCCTGAGATCATGACCTGAGCTGAAATTAAGAGTCAGACGCTTAACCGACTGAGCCACCCAGGCGCCCACAAGTTTGATTTTGAAACAGCACTGTGCTATTGGGATTCTGCAATTTCAATGGCATTGCACTGATAGCAATTTGCCAGAAAAACAGGAATCTGTGCTTAAGTGGAAATGATCTCGTAGGCTAGGGGATTCTCTCTTCCACTCAGCTAGTGACAGTGGATTTTATCATTACATATGAGCACCAGCAAAATTGAACTTGCTTGGTATTTGGACTCTTGCCCAATTTTGATTCCATTTGGTGAGCACAAACATCCTGATTATACAGGCAGTTATTCCATTTTGGAGATTGATATGCACAAAAAAGGTATTAGGGCATATAGTAAACCATTGAGAGGCCAATCCATATAGCTATTGAGGGATTTGAACATTTAACGAATGAGTAGTTTTACAGATTATTGAATCTGAGCATCAAAAGACATTCTAAATCTTTATGCACTTACAAATATTTACAGATCTTTTAAAGATCAAGTCTGTCATTATCAGTTTCTGGGCTGTATATTGTCAATATCCACAGTGACCCCAGAGGAGCCTGTGCTGGCAGGAGTAATGCTGTGGTATGTTCAGCTCTGCTGGATCTCCATAGAGGGGGGCTGGAATGCCTTGTGGAACAATGCCCTGGGCTCCCGAGAGCAAAGAATGAAGGGCAGCCTAGTTTGATAACCACATTAAAGCACTACCAACATCTGTTCAAGCCAAAGACAACACTATCTCTAGGAATTAACCTTCTGAACCACTGAATCATTACCCTCAGCGGAGAGAAAGTTGGACAACAAGAGCCTATTTGTCAGTGGTTCCTCAGAGAGACGTGGTAAGCCATATTTTACTGCAAACAGCGTGAGAAGGCCTGGCTCGGCTTTATACATTTTAAACACAGAATATATTTGTGTGGGAAACAAGCAGACAATGAATGTAAATAAACTGTTGATGATACCTTGAGACTTTCAGCATTTCAGCTCCAGAACAAATGGACCATGGAGCATTGCCCCAGAGAATAGAATTTCCTGGATTTGTACTTAAATGTTTCCTTCTTATTTTAATGAAATATTAGGTATCAATAATGAGAGTATTAACAATGTGCAAGATGTACTTCATATTTGCACTCATAGAAAAAATCCAACCCTTTGCTGAAAGTAATATAATTCACTATCAGTGTAAAAATAACAAATTGGATGGGCTTTGTGCAGCTGCATCGGATGGCAAGGGAGGCAAGGAGGATGGAAGGGGAAAATCTAATGAGAAAAAAATTTAGAACAGAAACAAGCATAGAAAGCTGTTATCAAGACTTTAGAAGACTCCGGTGTTTGAAGGTGTGTTTCTTGTAATAAAGACTGGCTACGGCTTCTACTATTCTACTATGATAGGTTTTAAGCCTTCTATCACACTAATTGAAAGATCGATGTCCAACTTTTTTTTCTGATATATATATATATTTTTTAAGTAGGCTCCACGCGCAGTATAGAGCCCAATGTGGGGCTTCAATTCATGACTCTGAGATCAGGACCTGAGCTGAGACCAAGAGTTGGATACTTAACCCACTGAGCCACCCAGGTGCCCCAATTTTCTGATATATTCTTAATTGCAGTAAGCCATCATTAATAGATATGAGGCTTATTTATTTACTAAAGATTTTATTTATTTATTTGAGAGAGAGAGTGGGAGAGAGCACAAGACTAGGGTAAGGGGCAGAGGGAGAAGCAGACTCCCTGCTGAGGAGGGAGCTCGATGTGGGACTCGATTCCAGGACTCCAGGATCATGACCTGAGCCGAAGGCAGTCGCTTAACCGACTGAGCCACCCAGGTGCCCTAGGCTTGCTTTTTTTTTTTTTTTTAAAGTAATCTCCACCCGGGGCACATAGGTCCTCAGTCTGTTAAGTATCTGCCTTTGGCTCAGGTCATGATCCCAGGGTCCTGGCATCAAGCTCCCTTGATTTTGGGATATTGGGCTCCCTGCTTAGCTAGGAGGGTGCTTTTCCCTCTCCAGACTCTGCCGCTGCGCTTGCTTGTGCTCTCTCACTCTGTCATATAAATAAATAAAATCTTTAAAAAAAACATTAAAAGAAAGTAATCTCCACCCAGCATGGGGGCTTGAACTCACAACTCCAAGATCAACATATGCTCTATCAACTGAGCCAGCCAGGTGCCCCACTAGGCATGAGGCTTTTATGCCAAATATGCCACAGAAGAGTGAGATTAAACTGACCTTTGTCCTTAGATTAGTGCCTGAGACATATGTATTTTATTTTACACTTATAAAGTACTTACTGTTTTGTTTTATTTATTTATTTATTTATTTATTTATTTATTTATTTATTGCAATGCGTGATTCTGAAAGAAACATGTTAATACTGTGTGGTAACTGACATCTGTAATTGCTATAAAATATTACCATTTTTTGATGATTCAAAGTATATAGATTATCTATATATAGTCTACATAGCATATATAAAGTATATACAAGTATACATCGTATATAGAGTACATATATACATATACATAAAATACATAAAATATATACAAAGCATATAGACTTACTTTATTACATAAAGTAAGGCAGAGTGAAATGTTAGGGTTGTGGCTAACTTTACTCCCCATCAAGTCTGTAATATTGTGGATGGCTCTACAGGTGGTTGTCCTTGTAAGCTGACTTGTTAATGCTTATAAAGTTTAATCTGGGTAAGTGGCATGATATCTTTGAGTCAGTGCAAAATAGCGTGAGACTATGTTGGGTCTGGATAGAGAAGGCTGTATTGGGAAATACCACCCTTACAATTACCTAAGTGGACCCCCCACCCCATACAAGTGTGGAGGAAGAGTTCTGTTTTAGTTCTAGCCTCTCAATTTGATCTGGATAGCAGAATGTAATGGTAGAAAACATAACTATGCTGTGAGAGGCCTGAAACACAGCAGATATTTAATGAATGTTTCTGAGTGAGTGAGTGAGAGAGTGAATGAGTGAATGAAATAAAACTTTGGATGCTGAATACACTTTCCCCGTGGTTCTGCCCACATGGACCATGGGCTCGGGGTCCCAAAACCCTTCAAGGGGGTTTGTGAAGCCATAACTATTCTTATGATAATACTAAGACATTATATGCCTTTTTCACTGTGTTGACATTTGCACTGAAGGTGCAAAAGCAACAGTGGAGAAAGCTTCTGATATGTTAGCATGAATCAAGGCAGTGGCACTAAGCTGTTAGCAGTCATTGTACACTTCACTACCACTCACAGGGGGGAAAAAGCCAGTTTTAAGAATGTCCTTGATGAAGCAGTAAAAAAATATTCATTTTATTAAATTTTGACTCTTAAGTACTTGTATGCATAAATCATTTCTGCACACTGAAGTGCAATGGTTGTCTTGAAGAAAAACACTTGTGCAATTGTTTGAATTGCATGCTGAACTAGCTACTTTTTTTTCCCATGGAAGACCATTTTTTCACTTAAAAGGACAACTGATGGAAAAAACTGGTTATTCAGACTGGGGTATTTGGCAGATATTTTCTCAAAAATGAACAAAGTAAATCTGTCATTACAAGGAAAACAGCTGACAGTATTTGTTGCCAATGATGAAATTGGAGCTTTGAAGCAAAATTAGAATTTTTGGACAACTGTGTCCACCACTGTGAGCTTGACAGTTTCCCAGGAGTGAAACAGTCTTCTGATGCTACTGGTGATGATATTAACAAATGTGGTTTTTTGAAATATTGTATAATTAAAAGTGTAAATATTTGGAAGATCTTCACAACTCAGAAATCAGTATTTTTGAAATGATAATGTACAATATTATGATATCGTGCATGAATCCAAGATCAATGCAAAATACAAGATGGGGCACCTGGGTGGCTCAGTTGGTGGGGCATCTGACTTTGGCTCAGGTCATGATCTCGGGGTCCTGGGATCCAGCCTCATGTCTGGCTCTGCACTCAGTGGGGAGTGTCCTTCTCCCTTTCCTCCTGCCCCTCCCCCTGCTGCTGCATTTTCTCTCTCTCTCTCTCTGTCAAATAAATAAATAAAATCTTTAAAAAAATACAAGACAGATCAATGGACTTTGGTATAACAGAGTACATAAAGTTCATTGATATGATTTCAAACTCCACATTGCAGATGACCTTTAAGAAACTATCACTTGCAGGGGCGCCTGGGTGGCGCAGTGGTTAAGCGTCTGCCTTCGGCTCAGGGTGTGATCCCAGCATTCTGAGATCGAGCCTCACATCAGGCTCCTCTGCTGGGAGCCTGCTTCTTCCTCTCCCACCCCCCCTGCTTGTGTTCCCCCTCTCTCTGGCTGTCTCTGTCAAATAAATAAATAAAATCTTAAAAAAAAAGAAACTATCACTTGAAGAGTTTTGGTTTAGTATCAAAGAAGAATATCCACAGTTGTCTCAAAAGGTAGTTAAAATGCTGCTCTTTTTTCCAAAAACACATATTTGTGAGAGACCGGATTTCCTTCATATACATTAGTGATAACAACTTATTGCCACAGATTGAAATCAGAAGCAGATATGATAACAATGAACTATTAAAAAGAAGTAAACAATCCATTTATAATAGCATCAAATATAATAAAATACTTAGGAATAAATTTAAGAAAATTTTTATTTGATCTTTATTTTTAATTAAATTAATTCTTAATTCCAGTATAGTTAACATACAATATTATATTAGTTTCAGGTATACAATATGGTGATTCAAAAATTCTGATTATTACTCAGTGCTCATGATAAGTGTGCTCTTAATCCCCTTCACCCATTTCACGCCCCTCCAACCTCTCCTCTGGTAACCATCAGTTTGTTCTTTATAGTTAAGAGTCTGTTTTTTGGTTTGTCTCTTTTTATTTTTGTTCTTTTTTTAAAGATTTATGTATTTATTAATTTGTCAGAGAGGGAGAGGGCACAAGCAGGGGCAGTGGCAGAGGGAGAGGGAGAAGCAGGCTCCCTGCTGAACAGGGAGCCCTGTGAGGGAATTGATCCCAGGATGCTGGGATTATGATCTGAGCCAAAGGCAGACGCTTAACTGACTGAGCCACCCAGGCATCCCTTGTTTCGTTTTTTAATTAGAAATAAATTTAACCAAGGCAGTGAAAGATCTATACACTAAAAATTATAAAATATGGATGAAAGAATTTGAAGGAGACACGAATGAAATAGAAATATATTCCTTGTTCACAGATTGGAAGAATTACTGTTGTTAAGATGTCCATGCTACCCAAAGCATAGATTCAATGCAATCCCTATCGAAATTCCAGTGGCATTTTTCACAGCCATAAAAAAAAAATCCTAAAATTTGTATGGAACCACAAAAGACCCTGAACAGCCAAAGCAATCTTGAGAAAGAAGAACAAAGCTGGAGAAATAACATTTCCTGTATTCAAACTGTATTACAAAGCTATAATAATCAAAACAGTATGGTACTAGCATTAAATGTCCGTCAATGGATGAATGGATAAAGAATATATATATATATATATAATATATATATATTATATATATATAATATATATACTATAATATATATACATTAATATATATACATAAATATAATATATATATACACACATATGTGTCACATATAATATTATTTAGTCATAAAAAAGAAGGAAATCCTGCCATTTTTGACAACTGGGATGAACCTGGAGGGCATTATGCTAAGTGAAATAAGCCAGACAGAGAAAAATAAATACTGTATGATTTCACTTACATGTAGAACCTAAAAAAGGTGAACTCATAGAAACAGTAAAATGGTGGTTGCTAGGGACTGTGAGGTGGGGGAAATGGGGAGACATTGGTCATAGAATACAAGCTCCCATGTATAAGTTGAGTAAGTTCTAGGTATTTAATGTATAGCATGATGACTATAGCTCATAATACTATATTATATACTTGGCAGTTGCTATCAGAGTAGATCTTAAGTGTTATCACCACACACATGGAAAAGGTACTTAGGTGATGGAGGTGTTAACTAACCTTATTGTCGTAATCATTTCACAATATGTATGTGTATCAAATCATCGCATTGTATGCCGTATATTTACATAATGTCATATGTCAGTTATATCTCAATAAAGCTGGAAAAATAAACAGCTAATTTTCAGAACAAAGAGAAGCAGATAACAGAATCCAGCTGTTTTCTATTAAGCCCTGTATTAGAGATTTACAAAAATGTAAAACGAAACCACTTTTCTTAATCACTTTTTGTTTTTTAAAATAATTTTCATAAAATGTGTTAACATCTAATATGTTTACTGTTGTTATTTTAAGTAAATTTTTAAAAAAGATTTTATTTATTTATTTGACAGAGAGAGACAGCGAGAGAGGGAACACAAGCAAGGGGAGTATGAGAGGGAGAAGCAGGCTTCCCGCCGAGCAGGGAGCCCGATTTGGGGCTCGATCCCAGGACCCTGGGATCATGACCTGAACTGAAGGCAGACACTTAACGGCTGAGCCACCCAGGCGCCCCTTAAGTAAAGTAATAAATATATTTTACATTTCCATTTTAATTTCTAATATAGTGCCTATAGAAATATAACCCACACAAACAAAACCTCTTTGAAATTTTCAATAATTGTTAAGGATGGGAAGAAGCTTCGAGACCAAAAAGTTTAGTAACTGGTGTAGTCAATGGTTCTCAGAGAGTGGTCCCAGGACTATCAACATCAACTAGAAACTTATTAGAAACACCACCCACTTCAAACCTATTGAATCAGAACCCCTGGGGGTAGGTCTGAGCACTCTGTTTTAACCAGCCCTCCAGGGAGTTCTGATGATGGCTAAAGTTTAAGAACTGGGCTTAAAAGTTAGATGCACTCTGCACCAAACCCTGGTACCACGTATAGATCAGTGTCCATAGTTACCTTAAGGTCTGATGCTTGGGGATGGTGGGGAAGCTGACTTCCCAAGCCAAGTGCTGTAGACTGGCATTTGCTTCGGATTCATAAATAACTTTTACCCTAGTCCCCCATTACTTACACCATAGTCACTTAGGTGAGCACCACCAGGGAACTTGCCAGAACATCTAAGTAGTGCCTTGGCAGGGGAGAGGAAACTGTTGGTAGAGCTTTAAGGAAATAGCATACAACATTATGCTTTCTCTTTGACCCCTGCTCCATATGTGTTTCTTTTCTTTTTTTTTTTTTAAAGATTTTATTTATTTATTCGACAGAGATAGAGACAGCCAGCGAGAGAGGGAACACAAGCGGGGGAGTGGGAGAGGAAGAAGCAGGCTCATAGCAGAGGAGCCTGATGTGGGGCTCGATCCCACAACACCGAGATCACGCCCTGAGCCAAAGGCAGACGCTTAACCGCTGTGCCACCCAGGCGCCCCCTCCATATGTGTTTCTACCACAATTTTTTAAAGATTTATTTATTTTAGAGAGAGAGAGTGAGAGAGAGAGATGGGGGGAGGGAGGGTGAGAGGGAGAGAGAGAATCCTTGAGCAGACTCCCCGCTGAGAACGGAGCCCAACTCAGGGCTCAGTCTCAGGACCCTGAGATCATGACCTGAGCCGAAATCAAGAGTCAGCTGCCTAACTGACTGAGCCACCCAGTTGCCCCTCTACCACAATTCTTAATTGAGCCCATTTTCAGAAGCCTGAGACCAGAATAAGTTTTGTAATATTGTTGACATCATCTGTTGCCATGCCCTGTCTCCCCTGACAGCTGGGGAGTGCTGGAGCAAAGTCCTGAGGCCAAAGAGCTGCCCAGCCTTTGCTTAACCCAGCCTTTGGTGGCACCGTTCACACTCTCTGCAGTGCCTTATTCTACTCCTTCACTGCTCTGTCTTCAGATTCCCAGGGCTGTGGATTATAGCATTGAGTCTTGGCTTCTACCTCATCAAAAAAATGAATTGATATACTTACCCATTATATACCCAGCTATCTAAGCAAGAAAACTGGGTATCATCCTTAACTCTTTACTCTCCATCACCCTGCTGACAAACCCTGACTATTTTTCCCCTCCCACCCATCTACCCCTTCATCCACTTTTCCTCCCTCCCTCCTGCCTTCTCACATGAATTGCCCAGAACTTATTAGGGAGTCAGCAGAGTAAAACAGTTAAGAACATGGCTTTTGGGGGTGCCTGGGTGGCTCAGTCGTTAATTGTCTGCCTTCAACAAAGGGTGTGGTCTTGGGTTCCTGGGATTGAGCCCCACGTCGGGCTCCCTGCTCTGCTGGGAGCCTGCTTCTTCCTCTCCCACTCCCCCTGCTTGTGTTCCCTCTCTCTCTGGCTGTCTCTCTCTCTGTCAAATAAATAAAATCTTAAAAAAAAAAGAACATGGCTTTTGGAGTCAGATTGCCTGAGTTCAAATCTTAGCCATACTAATTTCTTACCGTGTCACTTGGACAAGTTTCTTAGCTTCTCTGTGCCTCAGTTTTTTTAACTCTAAAAAAATAAGCATTATGATACTAATGGTATGTACCTTGTAGGATTGTTACAGGAATTAAGCAAGACACTTGCAAGATGCTTGGAACAGTGCTTGGCCTATTTCATTTAATAAGCACTTCCATGTGCCCTGCCCTGCTCTAGGGTATACAGTGGTAAATTAACAATGCTGTAGACAATGCTGTAGTTCAGGCCCCAATGGTTTCTCCTGCGGTCTCATGGCATCTTCCTCTTTACTGATCTCCCTTGCTCTGGCTCCTTCCAAAGCTATTCACCAGCCAGCAGATAGAGGAATCTTTTCTAAATGTCAATTGGATCATGTTCTCTAGCCTAAAACCCTTCAATGGCCCTCCATTGTCTACAGGATACAGTTCAGCCTCTGCCTTGGTGAACAACTTCTTCTTCCTGAGTACTTCGTGATTTAGCCTATATGACCTAGCCATACTGATGCATACTTGCGGCTTCTCTCCCTTGTGTTCCCATCATACTCTTCCTCTCCCTGTTAAAGTACCTACCACTTTTGTTGTGCTAATCTCTTTACACATTTATCTCTACAAATAGATTTTGGGATTCTTAAGAACAAGGACTCTCTACTAGTCATATTTGTGTTTCTGGGGCCAGTACAGAAACCAGCAAAGAGAGCACAGTTCACACTGTTTGTGGGAACACGTGAATGAATGAACAAATGAGTAGCCTCTTCAGGCTCCATTTCCTTGGAATTCTTTCTCAGAACTTAATGGTATTTTCTTGTGTGTGGAGTTTCATGGGCCAGCCCAGACACTGAACATTTTCTCATGCAGGGCTTCTGATCTAGGCTCTGAAGGAGAATCTGCTGAGGTGCTTGTTACAGTGCAGGCTCCTAGGTCCTCTTCCCTGGGGATTATAATTCATAAAGTATGAGGAAGGGCCTGAAATCTATAGTTCAGCAAGATACTCCTGGGTCTGTGATTGCCAGCCAAGTTTAGAATTCACAGACTTTAATGAATCCAACTCCCTCCTTTTACAGATGGGGAAACTAAGGCCTAGAGATTAAGTGATTTGTTTGATATTTGTCACATAGCTTGTCAGTGGAAGAGCTGGGATCCACTCTACCAGTGTCCCCTCACACAATTTACCCAGAGCAACTCCATTTTTATCTGCTCTATTTCTGGGAGTTCGGCAAAAGAGGGATTTGTTTTGTTTTGAAGTGAGAAAGGGTGCAGGCTTGAGGACCCCTATATTCTAGCATGCTCAGTGCCCTTGTTGGACGGCTCCTTACACACATCTATAGAAAGGCAGTGGGGTGCAGTGGGTTAAGGACAGAGCAGAGGTGAGAGGGTCTGCATTCTCTCCTGGCTTTGTCACTGAAAGGCTGTGTGATGGGGGAAATCACTTCACTGCTTTGGTTCTGAGTTTCTTCAGTTGTGGAATGGGCGCAATCAGGTCCACCCTGCTTAATGAGCAGGGTTCCTAATTGGCTAACATGTTTATTTTCTCCATAGCGCCAATCATAGAGCCTTGCCTGTAGCAGAAGTAGTAATAAATGTTTAGAGAATGAATGAATGCGAGTGTTTGGGAAACGAGAAAGTATTCTACGAATGTCAGCTATTATTAATAATAAATTCAAAAGCCGGCTGCTCCAGTTGCTTGGCCTTAATAGTAACTTGATTCAAAATGGTTTCTTACAAAACCACACCACCTTAACAGATCTTTGTTTCTGAATGTAAGAAAAGGACAACTTGCACTGACCAGTCATGTCTACAAGATGTCAAAAGAGCCAGCTAATTTGGTCGATTCAATGAAAAAGCAAGGCCAACAGTATTGGGCATTGTGCTTCAAAGGAAGCTAAGTGGCTCGGAGCCTTTTCCATTGCTGCTCATTGGCTTGGCGTTATGTACACACAGCTATCCTTTCAGTTTCCACAAAATGGCTTATTTTCATTTCTGAAATGGCAGCCACGTGGGAGCCTCTGGTTGCTGTGGAGAAGGCAGGGAGAGGCCCAGCTGGTTGACAGCCACTGGGCTCCTCCAGCCCTCTGCTTTGCCTTGGCTGCTGTTGGGAGGCGGGAGTCCAAGGTTTTTATAGTTCCTCTCTCGAATTAGTGCCCGCAGACTCTACAGCTATGAACATGCAATTAGTCTTTGTTTGTGCACAAAAGGGAGCTTGACCCTTGCCCGTCTTTGATTGGCATGTACAACTCTTGTAGCTACTTACCTAAGGCCCTCTCCAAGGAGCACAGCGTCTTGTTCCTGCACCTGCCTTCAGCTTTTCTCTTTTGTGACTTGTTTCACATAATATTCAGCCCAACATGCGGCAAGGTTGCAGGGATGAAGGCATCACGCAGGCACAGTAAGATTTCCTGTTTTTCAGGGAGGTGGGGGAGTAGGTGGGAGGGATGTTTGAATCCGTAATCTGAGTTTTGGATAATTGCTGAGCCCCAAAACACTTAGCAGGAGCCCAAAGAACTGGTTTTTCTTAATAAATGAACACTTTGCTTGCTTTCAAAAGCAGACCTCCCATGTCATGGAAAACAAGCTGTATGCACAAAGCTTTACATTTCTTTCCCGGTTCACCTGCTTTCTTACCAACATAGAAACTTTGTAGGTTTTTTTTGAAAGACAATTGCTATGAAAGACATGCAATTATTGTAGTCAAAAAATTTCTCTCTAAACCGTGCTTTCTGAGATACTAGAAGAGCATTTGTTAGCAGCCTGAATGAGTTAAATACCGTGGGGATGGATTGCGTTTTCAATAAATGTTTTTGAGAAGCCGTATTTGTTTTTTGCACACTCGTTTCTTACTATCCATGCTTAAATGTGCTATGCCATCTGAGAATAAACTCAGCTACGGCACTTGGGGAAAAACTCCAAAACATATCTGGTTTGAACTAAAAACCCTCTCAGATTCCTAAATCTGCAGAGAATATTTAATAAATGGTTCAGCACAATATTAACTGTACTTTTTGGAGGGGCCGTTGAGGGTCGGGCATGGTACTTCTTGCTTTATACATTTTTTTTTGTCCCTAAAACAGCTCTCCACATTGGGTAGTATTGTCTCCAATTTATAGAAAACCGTTGTCCAGAGATGTTAAGGGACTTAACCGTATTTGTTTGATTGCTGAGAGGCAGAGCAGAGATGTGGGTTTGTTCCTCCATGGTGTGCTGCTGAGACCTTTAAAAAACAAAAACAAAAGAACACACTAGATTTTACACAGTCAAGAGTTTTGCCTTTCAAAGTGGTCACCCTGGGTGCCTCTATGTACTTTCCAACAATGTGACTATAGTTGTCTTTGGGATGCTATTTGTGAGCTAATTCATGTATTGCATAGGAACATCTGCCTCACTCCCTTATTTACACTGTACTGTTGACCATCTTGGCGTTGCCCAGTTTGATCATGTACTTTTTTACAACACCTGACTCCCAGTCACTTGTGGCTGTTTTCAAAAATTGCGAACTCTGATGGCAAGGATTTGCTAAAATTGAGGACATTCAGAAGAAAGTGCCTCCAGTTCTAGAGATGATTCTGAAATAAGTGTTTGTTCCAAAAATGGCTGCAACAGTATGGCTGCCATAGCTGTGTATGTTTCCAGCCTTCCCCTGAATGCCTGAACGCTGATGTGCTTAGGGTGGCACAGAATAGTAAGTAGGAGTTCGCCCTTTGGCATTATGCTTCCTGAGTTTGAATCCTTTCTCCACCAGGTATTAGCTGCATACCTTTGGGAAAGTTAGTTAAGTACTCTAATCTTAGTTTTCTTGCCTATACAGTGAGGATAATAATAGCATCTACCTGAACAGGTTTGCTCTTTGGATTTAATAGTAATATGTGCCATACCCTAGTTACATAGTAAATGTTAGTTTCCTATGCTTGCTTCTTCTGCTGAGATGCTTGGTAAAACAAAGTCTTTTTATAGTCTGTGACTCATAGAAGGTTAGTGCTAGAAGGGCCCTTTAAGATAATCTTACCCAGTAGTTTTCAGACTTCATTTTAACAGTGGAACCTGTAGTTCAAAGGAAAACTCAGATGGAACCGAATAACTACGACAGCCAAAGTGGAGCTCCCAGGTTAGGTGGGTCGGTCAGAGGTGGAAGAGAGCAGAGCTCTGGTATTTTGGGCTCTGCTTTACCTCCTTCCCCCTCAGTTTGAATTGTGTTGTCACTAGTGAATCCTACTTCTCCACCCTTCCAACATGGTTTTCAAAGGAAGTCCTACCCACACTTCAAAGCTCTACTTAGGTGCTAAAACTTCCACAGTGCCTTGCCAGAAAGAGCCAGAATTAATCTTTTCTTTTCCAATTCTCCATTGGCAATGTGTCTGTATTTAGCAAATTTTGCCTTGCCTTAGAGTTATTTTTATCTATACTTCTATTTTTATCTGTACTTCTATTTTATCTATATCTATATATATCTATCTCTATCTCTATCTATCTATCTATCTATCTATCTATCTATCTATCTATCTATCTATCTATCTAAAATAACATGTAAGTAACCCTTAGTAAGAGCCAGGAACCATTCTAAGATTTGTATAGATAAACTCATTTAATCCTCTCCATACCTGTTCTTTACACCAAGTTTTTTAAGGCCGGGGCCCATGTTTGAAGTATCTCTGTGTCCCCCACAATGGGGAATTTACAAATAGGAAGCCCTCAATTACTACTTAATGGGTTGTTAAATAAATGGCCAGAGATAAATCCAAATCATATTAAGGTCTAGGAAGCCAAGGGAAAGATTCCCAATAAAATGTATTCTTTGCTTTTTCAAAGTCATCCTCTTAAAAAGTAACTTGAGACACTTCACAAATCCAGACCTCATTGATTTATGTCATCCTGGCATGATGTGCTTGCCTGATTTCTTAAGCAAATATAGCCATTCTAATCCTCCTTTGGCCCTTTCTCCATCATTTGAAGGAAAAGGAGGCAGAAAAACTATCTTCCACACAGTTAATACCTGAAAATATGCAAACAATTTGAAAACCTTTATACTAGGTTCTAAAGCATGCCTACGATAAAAAGCAGAAGTTCAGGTGAATGTTCACAAACATCTGTTTTAGAAAGTCAACTGAAGAAACGAACAATAGGAACTTTATTTAGAATCACAGAAATGCTTTATTTTATAATGGGGAATAGTGAAGGGGAAATAATTGAAGAAGGCTTAGAAAATATATTGGGTCAAATTCAAGTGAGGAAAAACAACATAGAGTAGTAGGAAAATGTAAGAAATTCAGGGCAGTCTTTTTTCTGACATTATTATGTGGGGTTCTTTCCATGGCTCATTACCAAGCGTAGTAAGATAGAAGTCAGAGTGATCAGATGCCACAGTACTTACAAAGGAGAAATTTGTTTTTGAATAATATGCAAGCATTTGAAGTCTCATGAATTTAACTTTGTATATTGCCTAGAGTATATAAGATGTACAGGAAACATTATTTTGCATTCCATAAATACAAGGAAACTAGGATGCATAGATTTTTAACTCATACTTTAGTGCCTTGCAAGTGGTATTGGTCAAAGATTGATCATCAGAGATGAGGCTGGTAGGATTTTTGTTGGATTTAAGATATAATATCAACATTCAGAGGAGCGAGTCCTGCTGTGTTTGTTTTTATAAGGATTAGTCCTATTATTTCATAATCATTCAATATTCAATTCTTGACAGATGATAAAAAAGGAAAAAAGGCAGGGCTCTAATGATGGTGGCAATCTCCTATTGTGAGGCCAGTGTAGAAATACTTTTCATGTGGATCTGGGATCAAAACTTAGGCTGGTGCACGTTTACCTTTGGCCATCGTCAAGCCAGAGCTTTGAGGCTTTTCAATCCTGTGAAACCACAAGTCTCGAAGAATCAAAGGATGCCAAATTCTGTGCAAACAGGGGTTGGTTTATGCATTTTTAAGGGAGGGGGGGCTGACTTGTATAGCACCGTCGCAAAGACTTGAAGCTGCCGATTCTGAAAGAGATGATGGCTCGAGAAAGAAGAAACTGTGCTTTGAAGGCAGCAAAAAAGACAAATAGCATGTTTGGTTAATTCTTATTCCTGCTAGCAGGTAATGTAACATTTGAGGAAAAAAGACAGCAAAATTATAATCTTTGAATCCAATTTTAAAAAATATCACCAATTGATCATCCTTCTACAAAATTTTCGCAAGTGTTCTGGGCAAAATTCCCCCAGAGAAGCCCTTTTGAATTCTATGACCTGGATAGTATTCCCGCCCCTCTGGATTTATTGCAGCGAACAGGAGATGACATTTTAAGGCAGGATGAGAGAAAGCTCTGTGATAGACTATCTCCTAGGTTAAATCCAGTTTTATAGGGTCGGCTTCTGTGTGATCTGTTAAAGTTATGTTTTATATGCATTTTAGAAACTATTTCCTTGTATCAAGATATCGTTTGTGGTTTGTGGTTGTTTCCATAACAAGTTTGGCATTCTGGCTCTTCTCCAGAAATGTGACCTTTTGATACACCAGTGGCCCTCATCTGCGGTGTGGCTGTGCCTTGGGGTGTCACAATCAGTTGGGAGCTGGATTGCAAGTAATTTGTTCTCACTAATATGTAAGGGTCTGGAGTTTGTGAATGATTGCCTGTTTTAGTAAATTAGACCTCGTTTAAAGTTATCCTTATTAAAATGTTGCTCTCATCCTCTTGTATTCTGACATGCTTGCCTGGCTGGGAGAGAATGAGGTGGAAATTTGCATAATGTCGATTAAGCTTCTGGGAGCCAGCTCTGTATGTGAGCATCTTCTATCATGTGTCCCAGTGGATATAAGGCTGAGAACGGCTATGCTATTCCATTGTTTCTGTGAGAAACTCAGATATGAATTGGAGCTCCCTTCCAGGAACGTAAGCTCACCCCAGGCCTGCTTACTTATCCACTGTACTGCTTCAACAACTCCTAGAGAAATTAAGCAAGGGCTTATGCTAACTATGGGCAATTTTAATCCTTCAACCCTATTTAGAAGGGTGAATAACTGAGGACATTCATTTGTTCAGTCACACAACAAACACGGAATCTTTTTTTCATGTACCAAAGCACTACTTCATAGGAGAGAATTTGCACCTGGTGACACTTAAAAGATAAGTTGGATCTTGTTAGTTTGGGAGGAGGGCATAGCATGAGCAAAGGCAAGGAGGAGGAAATGGAGTTTTCACAGAGGAAAGACAGTTTAGAGTGTTTGAAGGCCAGGGAATTTGGAGAGGTCTTGGGATATGTAGCTGGACGGTTTGGAAGGATCCAGCCAGATGGCTGAGGGACCTAATTCATCCCCCAGTAATTGGAACTCTAAAGTGACTATGTTGCTTCTGTTTATGATTTGCATTAATCTGTCACAGTATGTACCATGTAAATTTCTGCTAACACATCTGAATGTGAGTCTTTCTGTCACATGGAAAGACTGTCAGCATCTCTGGTCCAGTTTTGCCCTACAGACCTCTGGCTCTTGGCTATGGTGCTGTTTTTCCACATTTAAAAAGTGAAGATATAAGTCACACACCATAAAATTTACTCATATAAAGCATATAATTCAGTGGTTTTCATTATACTCACAAAGTTGCGCCATCTTCACCACAATCTATTTCCAGAACATTTTCATCAATTCAAAGAAAAACCTGTACTCCTTAGCAGTCGCTGTCCAATCCTCCCCCCCCTTAGGCAACTACTAATCCACTTTGTTTCTTTAGACTTACCTGAATAAATATTTTAAATATTTCATATAAATGGAATCATACAATACGAACTCTTTCTGTCTGACTTCTTTCACTTATAATAATGTTTCCAAGGTTCATCTATGTGATAGCATACATCAATACATTATTCCTTTTTTGGCAGATTACTATTCCATTGCATGGATATACTACATTTTGTTTATCTGTTTGTCATTTGATGGACATTTGGTTTGTTTCCATAGTTTGGCTATCAAAAATAATGCTGCTATGAACATTCGTGTACAAGTTTTTGTGTGGATGTATGTTGTCATTTATCTTGAGTATATACTTAGGACTGGAATTGCTGGGTCGTGTGGTAGGTCTGTTAACTCTGTTTAACTTTTTGAGGGACTTCCAAACTGTTTCCCTGAGTGGCAGCACCATTTCACGGTCCCACCAGAAAGGTATGATAGTTCCCATTTCTCTGCATCCTTACCAACATGTGTTATTATCTTTTTTATTATAGCCTTCCTAATATGTGTGAAATAGTACGCTATTGTGATTTTGATTGGCATTTTTCTTTTTTAAAAGTTTTATTTATTAAAGTAATCTCTGCACCCAATGTGGGGCTCAAACTCATGACCCCAAGATCAAGAGCTGCATGCTCTTCCGACTGAGCCAGCCAGGCACTCTTTGATTGGTATTTTCCTAATGATTAATGATGTTGAACATCTTCATGTGCTTATTGGCCATTTATTTATCTTTGAAAAAATGTCAAATCAGATTTTTTGTCCACTTTTCAATTGGGTTATTTGTCTTTTTTATTATTGAGTTGAAAGGGTTCTTTATATATTTTGGGTACTAGATCTTTATCAGATATATGATTTGTAAATATTGTCTCCCATTCTGTGGTCTGTCTTCACTTTTTTGATGGTATCCTTTGGATCATGAAAGAGTTTAATTTTGACAAGGTCCAGTTTAGCTCGTTTTTTGTTCTTTTGTTCTTTTTTTTTTTTTTTTTGCTTTTGGGGATGGAGCTGTTTTAAAGGAAAGAGCAGCCCGTGGAAATGGCCACTGGCCAATTGGGGTTTGCTAGGAATTGACATGTGGCTGGAATACCTTTAATCCTATTACTAGATTTAGATAACGTTTTAGAATTAGATAATCACCATCTAGTTGCCAACATTTCTGTTGTTAACTTGGTGTATACAGGGGGCCTGGACAAGAATGAAGACTGTCACCTCTGGGTCTCTGTTTTAAATGCCCACAGATTGCAGGACTAGAGTAGAAACATCGGGGTTGGGCAAGAACAAGGGCATTTTGCCACGCTTAACAGCAGCTTTGAACTCAAGGGTTGATTTCTAACTCACTGTTTAAACCTTTGGCCTTGACTTGAATCAAATTTGCACTTGAAAATAAAGAGGGCCCCCACTTGTAAGATTGTAAAGAACATTTTGAATTATGAAAGTAGCTAAAAATTGTACACAGTTTAAAAACTGAGAGAAAGCTGTTGGCAACTCTAGCTTGGGATCTGGCTGTATATAAAACAGCAAAGCAATTCTGAAGTTTAAAAAAGAGGGGGGTAATCAGAAGGGGGAATGAAGTATGAGAGACTATGGACTTTGAGAAACAAACTGAGGGCTTCAGAGGGGAGGGGGGTGGGGAATGGGATAGGCTGGTGATGGGTAGTAAGGAGGGCACGTATTGCATGGTGCACTGGGTGTTATATGCAACTAATGAATCATCGAACTTTACATCAAAAACCAGGGATGTACTATATGGTGACTAACATAATATAATAAAAAATATTATTATAATAAAAAAAAGTGGGTTCAGGGGCACCTGGGTGGCTTAGTCAGTTGAGTGTCAGCTCTTGATTTCTGCTCAGGTCATGATCTCAGGGTCATTAGATCGACCTCTGTGTCGGGCTTGTGCTGCGTGTGGAGCCTGCTTGAGATTCTCTCTCTCTCCCTGTCCCTCTGTCCCTCCCCAGCCCTCTCTCTCTGTAAAAAAAAAAAAAAGAAAAGAAAAGTGAGTTCATGGTTGGGGAGGTGGGGGGCATAGGTGAGATAGGTGAAGGGAATTAAGAGTACACTTGTGATGAGCACTAAGTAATATATGGAAGTGTTGAATTACTATATTGCACACCTGAAACTCATATAACACTGTGTGTGAACTATACTGGAATTAAAATTTTTTGAGAAGCGAGTTCATGGTTGTGCTGAGTAGGTCTTTGCTAATTTCTGCTCTTGAGGATTTCTCTGACTCTGAGCACCTTCCTTAGAGAATCTTCAATTCTCAGAGTTGGTAGGAATCTTGACAGTCCTCTAATCCAAACCCCACCCCTTTTTCAAATCTGTTCTCCAACAATGAGTGGAATGTGGCAGGGAAAATGCCAGTAAGAAGCATGAGGGGATGGGCGGCTTAAGGATGTTATGCCTGCTTTGGAAATGACAGACACTAAAGGAAGGGAGAGAAATGAAGTGGGGAAGAGGGTTGAGTGAGATCAAAATAAATAAGGTTTGTAAAGTCTAAGGAAGAAGGCCAGCTTCTGAGATTTAGTTGTTTCAAAAGGTGTCATTCTCCCAAATTCCTGCCATTACACCTAATCGCTCTCTTCTCTGGGGTCCTGTCCCATTTAATGAATTCTATTCTAGTGCTGGTCACTATGTAATCTGTGAACATATCTTTGCGTCCTTCTAGATCAGGAGCTCCTGGAGAAAAAAGCTTGTGACCTCACTCATCTGTGTAGCCTTTTCAGTGCCTGACTTAGGGATTTAGCTGGCAGTATTGTGACATGGCTGCAGATACAGGCTTTAGGGTCAGTGAGGCTGACTCTTGGCTTCAGTAGCTCCAGTTTGGAAATCCCTACCTGGCTTTGACTGCCTCCGTGCCTTTAGGCAAGTCATTTAACCTGAGCCAGTGACCTCATATGTAAGATGGGAAGGATAGTAGCTCTTCTCTCTCTGAGGCTTTTTTTTTAACATTTTATTTTTTAAGTTGGCTCCATGCCCAGCATGGGGCTTGAGCTCACGACCCTGAGATCAAGAGTCCCATGCTCTGCTGACTGAGCCAGCCAGGCGCCCCTTCTCTCTCTGAGTTTTAAGGATGAGAGCTGAGCAGATTTCTTGATGCTTGACTAATGATTGTTACTGAGATTTGGATTAGCAGGCCTCCAGAGATGCTTGCTGGGATTATTTGAGTGGGGCAGGTGGAAAAGCCCAGAACCCATGAGGCACTGCTCCAGCTGGCTGCCGATAGTGCTAAAGCTGTCCTTATTTCTTGAGCCTCAGAATGGTGACTTTCTGACTCTAGTTAACTGGACTACCCAAGTTCAGCCAACTTATTAATATATAGCTCTGTTGTAATGCAGACCTGTTTGATTTGGTTTACCTGTCCCTTAATCCGGGGTGACAGGTTGGGTTTCACCAGTGTTGCACCCCAGCCGCTGCCTGAGGAGGAGACAGGTGGAATTCATCCTAAGGAGTCAGGAAGCAAACCTGTGTTCCTTGTTCCCTTCCAGAGCCTGACTAGGGATAACTTTTAGCCCTGGGGTCCTTGGGTAGTTTTTCTCAGACAAAATGGCAGGCTACTTTGTTACTAGTAATCATAAGCATAATTGTGATTGCTATCGTGAATCATTTCTTCAGCAAATGTATCCGTGCCTACTCTCTGCTATGTGTTAAGGGGGAGAGGAATGAAAGAGATACAGTCTTGTCCCAGGAGAGCATACAGTCTAGTGTAGGAGGCCAGGGATTACAAGACAGTGTGGTGAGTGTTGTGGTGGGGAAAGCACACAGGGTGTTACGAGGGCACCATTCACATCCTTGGGAGCTTCTCAGATACTTCCTGGAGGAAGTGCTTCCTGATCTGAGTCTTGAAAGGGAAATCAGGTTATTAGACAAAACCAAGAATGGGAATTCAGCCCCATTAAAGGGAAAGAGGAGTTTGACTGCAGTGTAAGATGTGAGGAGGGGAGCAGAGTGAGATAATAATAATAATAATAATAACAACAACAACAACAACAACAATTATGTTATTATACTCTAATCTATTTATATCTTATATAGGTATTATTAATATATAATAATGCATTGTATTATTAATTACATATAATATTAACTTATATATTATTGTTATATTATTATAGCAGGTAACAATAACCTAGCACTTACCTATTCAACGATTGATAACCCATTTAAATGTCAAAGCAAGAAAGCAAATAATTTTAACAGCTAAAATTTAATGAACACACGTTGTATACCAGGCACTAGACTGAATGATTTTAATGCGTGATCAAAATTAATCTTATTTTATTCCCAATATATAGACTAGGCAACTGAGCTACAGGGAGATTTAAGTCATGGGCCCCAGGCCACATAGATGGCAAATGGCTGAGCTGGGATTTGAACCCCAAGACTATCTGATTCTTGACCACTAGGCTACAGAGAGGCAGCTATTCCCTTTCATTGCCTGTTGGGCAGATACCACTATGGTGAAAAATGATCCCACAAAATTTAGGCAAAATTGCCTGGGCACTAATTCTGCCTCTTGGAATTCTTTCTGGAATAAGGCAGGTTATAATAAAGTAATGCACACCCAAAGGGATCCTGCAGCCAACACAGGTGAAGATTGATTTCTTCTGAAGAAGGATCTTTCTGTGCAGGACTTGGCAGGGTTCAAGAAATGTTATTAGGCAGAATCCCTGCATTCGTGAGAAGCTCCAGGGTCCTGGAAGATCTGTTTTAGAAACACCGAAGTCCCATCTAGCCAGAGTAAACAGAGCATCCCAAATTGGATTCCAATGCCAGTGGCGAGGAGCTCTTTGTACAAAAGAGCTCAATCTTCCTTCCAGGCCACCGAAAGCCAATTTCCTCTCTGGCAAAGCTTGCGCTGCTTACCCTAGGTCGCATCCAGCCGCACTCCTCTGGGACTTGGGACATCACCCCTGCAACTTTGATTGTGGCTGGGGCTTTAGCTCTGTTTGCTTTTATACCCGAGTTCTGGCCCTGGCTCTCACACCGATGAGTTGTGGGACCGTGGACACGTCCCTTAACCTCTGAACTTTCCTCACCTGTCATGTGAACTATTGGTACCCCCCCTTGCCTACCTCACCAGATTGTGGGGAATGACATGAGGTGATATGCAGGCTGGGACTTAGAGAATACAAAACACGAAATAAACACAAGGGGTGAGTATTATTCTCTGTCCCTTTGGCTTGTCTCCTGCATTGACATTTTTAAATTCATTAAGGGCAGGAGCACAGCTCTCTCCCGACTTTTGGGAACTTAAACATATGAGTCTGTTAGTCCTGATGAGCATTTGCCCAGAGGCCATCTTTGTGCTCTGCCAAGCTACTTTATGAGGCCTTAGCAGCTGTTTATTTCTTTCATATTATTATGATTTCATTTTGTAGAGTTTCTAGAGAGTGCTTCAACCCCCCACCCCGACCCTGCTTCCTTTTGAAAATAGTGGCTCTTGGTTGTCCTCTGAGCTCTTGAATAGTAGCAAAAGCCCCAAGCAGGGCCGAGCAGACTTCTTTCACTTGTGTAGATGAGCACACTAATGGCAGTAATTAATTGTGCGGGGCAAGGCTTTGTAAACTAAGGACAAGTGAGTGAGTCATGGTACACAGGCTGACCCCCTCACCTGGGCAGCCTCTGAGGACACCTGCCTCAAATCATTAAGGCCCCTTGCCCAATTGAGTCTGACTGCCTCTGCTGGTAGGAGTGAACAAAGCCAAGCATTTACTAGCTGGAGTGCAGAGATGAATAGAATTAGGCTCTTCGGCCAGGCCTAGCCCAGACAGCTGCTCATGCAAAGGGGTTTCAAATGAACGTGTTTCTATTTAGAGCGTGTATGTTTTGATTGAATTTGAAGAAAAGCATGAGGTGGCTCCCCCTTTGGAAAACAAACTAATTATGTACTCCTGTGTTGTCTGGGGGTCGGAAGCTGGACATGTCCACAACAGCACTTCATGGAAAGAATTTTCTTCCGTGTTGAACGTGAGACTTGTCTGTAGGACCACAGCTGGTGCTTTTTCAAAATCACATGGCTGGTGGCTTAAAAGGACCCTGTAGGGAAACCTTGAACAGAGTAAAGGTTCTTTTCTTTTGTTGGGAATTACCATTTCATAATTTTTGTGTTCTATTCATTTGAATCGGCATGTATTGGGTTTTCCTTGGAATTTGGATATGGGGTCTAGTAAGTTGATTTTCTCTTCTGTGTGCAGTTGAAAAGGTTCTAGGGAGGGAAGAGCTGGTGGACCAAGTGACACCCCAAAGCAGTTATTGGACTGAACCATTTACATTTCCATTCAGGTCATGCCGTCTTGGCCAAGCTGTTGACTTAGCGCTGTTTTGACTTGGGTGGCTTTGACTCTTCCATTCAGGCTTTAGAAACATCATTGAGTTAACAGGCCACACACCAATTCACCCTTCTCCCTCCCTACTCTTCAACCCCTTTGTGTTAGATAAGGAGGCCTTTCCCTGCTACAAAAAGGTAGCAGGCCTAAGTTTCCATGAGCTCTATGCCCCTTATACCACCCCCAATTTAGTCTTTGTGCAAGGCTGCTTTTGTTTCCCTCCAAGAATTAAAAGTTAATTGATACCTCAAATGGATGTTGGTCACAAAGCATTTCACCATCCAATGCAGTCCTGCATCCCATTAGATTAACCCTCTTCTTCAGTTCATTGTAAATAAACATCCCACAACAAAAAAAGCTTACCTACCTGAAGAATTGTATTCATTTGGGTTCTGCAGTGGGACTAAAATTCTATGACAGTGTCACTGGGTTAATTAATTTAGATTAATGACTCTTGGAGGCTTGTTTTCCTTGCCTTCCCTATTTGTCACAGACTGCTGAAAAAGTATTTCCAAATGTCTGAATGTATCAGGTTATCCAGAGTTCTTCCAGAGATGGGTAGTCATCTCAACCCTAGACCTCTAATTGCAATACTGCAAATCCTCCTAAATGAATCAAAAGTTGGATCCTGATGTGGTGATCCAATATAGATGGACTGTACATTCATGTTATGTGGATTTTCTTCCAAACATGGAAGAAAAAATTTCCGTGGGGTTAACTAAAGGTGCAGCGGAATTCACTCAAATAAGTTGAGAAATCAAGAAATAAAGAGTACATTTATGTTAGACTTGTGTTGTTACTCCAAAGTGCACAAGAATGCACACTAGTGTTCTGACCTATCCTGGCAGAATCTGGGTTTCAATGAGGTGTTCTGGTGTTTTGAGGCTTAGAGATAAGGAAATTGTTATTCATGATAAACAAACCTTCCCCATTAGCTAGTTTTTGTTAACTCTTAGCTAAGGCCACACAAATAGAATAATTTTTGCTGCCATTAGAAAAATGGGTTTTCTTTGTCTTGTAGGTTAAGCTAATCATTAATTCAGTAACATGGTGGAAGGACTTGGTGGGCATTTAATATATGCTTAATCAGGGTTTCTATTTCTATTCCAGATGGTCCCACCTGCCACATAATGTTTCCCACACCTCTTAGGGTATCAAAATGAAACCATGACTTCTCCAAAGAAGTTATACAAATGGCTAAGAAGCACATGAAAAGATGCTCAACATCATTAGTCATAAGGGAAATGTAAATCAAAACCACAATGAGAGATTATTTCACACCCACTAGAGTGGCGATAATCAAAAAGTCAGATATAGCAAGTGTTGGCCAGGGTGTGGAGAAATTGGACCTCTCTTACATTGCTGGTGGGAATGTAAAATGGTGTAGCCATTTTGGAAAACAGTCTGGCAGTTCTTTAAAATGTTAAACATAGTGTTACCACATGACCCAGAAGTTCCACTCGTAAGTGGAATGGAAAAACATAAGTCTCTCAAGAGAATGGAAAAACATGGGGCGCCTGGGTGGCTCAGTCGTTAAGCATCTGCCTTCGGCTCAGAGCGTGATCCCAGGGTCCTGGGATCAAGCCCCAAGTCAGGCTCCTCCCCTGGGAGCCTGCTTCTTCCTCTCCCGCTCCCCCTGCCTGTGTTCCCTCTCTTGCTGGCTGTCTCTCTCTCTGTCAAATAGATAAAATCTTAAAAAAAAAAGAGAGAGAGAGAGAGAATGTAAAAACATACGTCTACACAAAAACTTGTACTTAAATGTTTATAGCAGCGTTATTCATGATGGCCAAAAACTGGGAACAACCCAAATGTCCATCAGTGGATGAGTGGATAAACCAAATGTGACATATCCTTAGAGTAGAATATTATTCAACCCTGCAATGGAATGAAGTACTGATACATGCTGTAACATGGGTGAATCTTGAAAACATTGTGCCAAGTTGAAGAAGCCAGACACGAAAGGACACATCTCGTGGGATTTCATTTATGTTAAATGCCCGTAAATGGGCAAATGCATAAAGACAGAAAGTAGATTAGTGTTTGCCAGGGGTTAGGGGAAGGGGAAAATTTTGTGTAGGGCGATGATGGCTAAGGCCTGTAGAGTTTGTTTTTGGAGGGAAATGAAAATATTCTAAAATTGTGATGATGGGTGCACAACTCTGTGAATATACTAAAGCTATTGAATTGTACACTTTATTCTTTTGTAGTCTCAAGTTTTTATTTGAATTGTACACTTTAAATGGGCAAGTTGTATGGTGTGTGAATTATAGCTCAAGAAAGCTGTTAAAAAATTTGAAACCATAATTTGGGACTTAGAAAAGCAGTCTTTTGCCTACCACATTCGAGACTTTAAGAATAACCAAAATAAGCCAAAAGCAAGACAATGGTATATGATTTTCCTTGCAATGGGTACTCAAGGGCTTATGTGTATTTCAGTGGCTCAGTACTTTAGTCTGCATTCAGAGGAAAACAAATTAGCCCCTGTTAGTTTTCTAAGCTGTACATAAAATTCTACTTGAATTTTGTATTTCGAAGTTTTCCAGTTTATTGGTTCAAGTGATGGTGTAAGGACAAGTTGGTGGGTCCAACTTTTTAGCCTTTGTAACAAACATTTCCTCTGAGTTGCAGTCAGTTTTGTCAAAGCTGTAAGCTGGCAGCAGGAGACACTGAGACTTGCATACTGAGATGTTTAATCATAAAACAAATACTTCATTCTGCAAGGAGAATCATTGCCTGCACTTGTCTGCCTGATGATTTAAGCCAGTTGGAAATAATCAAGCCCTTCTTTACTTTAGGACCAACCTCTCCTTGCTCAAAAAACGAAGCAGTCCTTTCACTATGGCATTACTGAAGGGATTACTTCCCAATAAAAATAGTGACTAGGGTTTTTGAGTTCTTAACAGTAAGAACTCCATGTACTATCCTAAATGATTTACATACATCATTGTTTAATCTTCACAACCCTTCGGATAGATGTTATTATCACCTCTACTTTACAGATGGTGAAACAGTAGCACACAAGGTCACACGTCTTCCAAGTCTTAAACCTGAGATTTGATCCCAAGTTTATGTGATGCCAGAGTCCTGCCCTTAGCCACAGCAGTGTCATTATGCTCCTTAGTCCTTCAGACTGCTTAATCAATTTTTTAAATGCATGGGGTTCCTATGGCTCTATGATGATAGCATTGATTCTCAACTAGGGGTGTTTTTGTCCCCCAGGGGTTATTTGGAAATATCTGGAGACAGTTTAGGTGGTCATGACTGGGGTTTAGGGTGGGAAATGCTCCTGGCATTTAGTGGGTAGATGTCAGGAGATGTCAGGGATGCTGCTAAACAGGGCAGTAAGAGGATCACTAACAGGGTCACGCTGAGCCATTTTGGAGCTGGAGACCGAAGGAAAAAATCAGCAATACTGATCCTGCCTCGATTCAGTTTTGACATTTTGTTCATTATGGATTTTTTGGCATTAATCTTGATTTAAGAATATATTAAAATATTATTATTATTATTATTATTATTTATTCATTTATTTGACAGAGAGAGAGAGAGACAGTGAGAGAGGGAACACAAGTAGGGGGAGTGGGAGAGGGAGAAGCAGGCTCCCCGCTGAGCAGGAAGCCCAATGCGGGGCTCGATCCCAGGACTCTGGGATCATGACCTGAGCTGAAGGCACACTCAACGACTGAGCCACCCAGGTAGGTGCCCCATAAAAATATATTAAAATATTATTCATCTTCACTACTAAAATTTTTGGTGCCCCCTTCAATTTTGTGCCCAAGGCAAGGGCCTCACTACACTTGCTTGCCTCACCTTAGTCTTGGCCCTGCTGCTAAACGTTCTTCAATGTAGAGGACAGCCCCCAAAGCCAAGAATTATCCGGCCCAAAATGTCAGTCTTACTGAGATTGAGAAACATTGACATGAAGTGTCAGAGGAATTTTCCCTATGGAAGGGCAAAGAGAATAAAATGGAAGTGCAAATACTAAAACTATTACTGTAATCTAGGGACTGCCACACATGTTTTATCTCACACAGGTGTTGATCTAGCCTTTGCCGAACCCACCCCAAGAGCCACTAGGCTGCCCTGCCCTCCAGCATCCGAGCTGTCATCTAGCTATTAATTAGGTCATTGAACTGTGCTTGCTAAGGTCACAGAAAACAATGCACCATATTGCTCCAACTATACTTGTAGGCTGGGTTTTATTTCCCCCAACCACAAAAATATGTTTCGGATCCTCTCCTGATAAATTTGGGGGCCATTTTGCCAAAGATTGTCGCTGATGTGACATTTGGAGCTGCCAGAAGATGCGATCAGTTGTTGCCATTCAAGTGTTCCAGACTGTCTTTTCTGATGTACTTTAATAATTTGATAAGGAGTGTTAACCCAGTTTTAAACTACACAGCCATTCTTAGCAAAAACTCCCTGTAATTGTTTTCTGCTACTCTAAATGGTAAACCAATGTGGCTCTGTGCAAAGCTGGGGGGGCTTCAAGGGCAGACAGAACTAAGTTCAAATCCCTCCTCCTCTATTTAGTAGATAAATGACCTTGGGCAAATTAGTTAACCTCTCTAGGCCTCAGTTTTCAGGGCTGGGCAGGATAATATTACGTAGCTGGTTGAGGCATTAGGGGGAGAATGAAATGTGATAGGTTGTGTAATCTAATACTCAATGAATGTTAGTTCTGTTCCCTCCTGGGAAAAGTGTATCAGGACAAATGAATTTTATTCAAAGGAAGGCTTCGTTCTGATTTTTTAGAGATATAAAGCTTACTACTCTTTGGAGAAAATAAACTTGATTTCATTATCTTGAGCTGAAATAACAGTAAAATGGCTGTAACTTGAAAAGTTCTTACAAGTTTTCACTATGAAAATCCATTAGAACATCTTCCCTTCCACACTTCCCACCACTTTAAGGCTAGCTAGCAAGCTGTTAATTTATTTCTCCAGTTTTTCCTGAAGTAGATCTTTACCTTTCTCCTAAAGCCATCTGGGCTGGTTTACCTCAGTCAGAACCCAGAGCTAGTGAGGCCTAAGTCAGGGCTGGATCCCCATGGGGAGCAGTTAGCTTTGCTCCCTTCTTTGGTCTGACCCTGCTTCCCTAACCCTACCAGCTGGCTTTCCATCATGTGTTTGCTCCAAGGGGGGTGAGAAGAAGAGTGTGGCCGTGAACCCTCACTACCAGCAATACAGCTGAAGGCCTGAGTGTTTGTATGAAAAGGCTGCATACCAATTCCCCAATTCCACTGGGCGTTGAGGACAGATCATCAGCACCAATGGTCATATAAAGGCACTGATCACAGTACAGTGTATAATTATTTTCTTCCTAATTTATCCCCTTTTCTTGAATGACTGGCCCCATCAGAGAGCGGCAGTCACTTCCTGATGCTCTGACATGGTCCTTGGTCATTTAAGGCTGCGTAACCAATGCCTGCTGTTGTCAGCAATGCCATGGCAAGAACCTTCTGTGAAGCTTGCAACCAAGGTTAAACATTGGAAAGAGGCTCTTGTTAGTAGCATCCCATTACTGTTGCTATGATACATTTGGTGCATTGACTACAAGGCATTAACAAAAAAACCTCCTGATCCGAGGTGGAGACAGTTTTTCATGTGGCTTTTGATTTGTCTTCTGTTGCATCTGTGTCTTTTAAAGGGCATTTGCTAACCCATTACACCTGTATCACAGAACAGCACATGTTTTACCATTTTGGTTGTAAACAGAAAATTATCAGCCTGAGTCCCCAGTAAAGAGACAGTTTCTCCTAGGGCTTTTTACCTATTTCACTCATTAGTATCAAAACAGGAATGAAACCAATTTAAATCTTTTCAAAAATAGTATCTTATTTGTGCTCAAACGTCCTCTGCAGTGTTTACAAGCTATGGGCCTTTTACTCCTTTTGGAGGCATTTCTGGTGGCACCATATATTTTTAAAAAAGAAACTGTATTTTATATGAATACAATTATATACAGCTCAGGTAAAGAAGTGTCAGAGGGAAGACTAAGAACATTTTGGGGCATGGCTATTTATTATGCAAAATTTCCAGGGACACCTGGGTGGCTCAGTTGGCTAAGCGTCTGCCTTTGGCTCAGGTCATGATCCCAGGGTCCTGGGATTGAATCCCGCATTGGGCTTCTTGCTCAGCAGGGAACCTGCTTCTCCCTCTGCCTGCGACTCCGTCTGCTTGTGCTCTCTCTTTCTCTCACTCTCTCTCTCTGACAAATAAATAAATCAAATCTTTTAAAAAAGGAAAATTTCCAACACGTGAAAAAGTAGATTAATATAATGAACACCCCCATCCACCAGTACTAATCACCCAGTTTTCATGACCATGCTTGTTTCAGTTCTACCCTAACTTACCCCCTTCCTGATTATTTTGAAGCAAATTCAAGATATCTCATTTCATCCATAAACACTTTAGTAGATATCACTACAACATAAAGACTTTAAGAACATTTTAAATAGATTTGAAAAATGGCAGAAAATCCTGCGATGGGGGGAAGTATCCTGAGTAATGTTGGCTCTCCTAGTATCACATTTTTTTGCATCACAGACTGAAAACCTGAAGAATTGATTGAAGAGGCCAGAAGGGAACAGGATGTTTGGGAGTCCTCAGAGGACTGTCACTAGATGAGGCAAAGATACAGATACCAAGGCGGGTAATCCAGAAGAAGGCTGCCACCAAGCGGTCCTGGGGACTGTAGCTGGGAAGAAATCAGAAAGAAGAGTTGGGTCAGTGATAAGAAGAGCAACTCATCAAACGGAGCATACCAAGTGATGGGGCGTCTGGTGGTTCAGTCGGTTAAGCATCTGCCTTCAGCTTGGGTCATGATCCCAGGGTCCTGGATGGAGTCCCCCATGGGGCTCCCTGCTCAGTGGGGAGTCTGCTTCTCCCTCTCCCTCTTCCCCTCCACTTGCTTGTGCTCTCTCTCTCTCCCTCTCAAATAAATAACTAAAATCTTTTTAAAAAAGGAGTATCAGAAAGGATGAATATCTACCATTTGCATCAACATGGATGGAACTGGAGGGTATTATGCTAAGTGAAATAAGTCAGTCAGAGAAAGACCTTTATCATATGGTTTCACTCATATGTGGAATATAAGAAATAGTGCAGAGGATCATAGGGGAAGGGAGGGAAAACTGAATGGGAAGAAATCAGAGAGGAAGACAAACCATGAGAGACTCTTGACTCTGGGAAACAAGCTGAGGGTTACTGGAGGGGAGGTGGGTGAGGGGATGGGGCAACTGGGTGATGGGTATTGAGGAGGATACGTGATGTGTTGAGCACTGGGTGGTACACGCAACTGATGAATTGTTGAACACTACATCTGAAACTAATGATATACTATATGTTGGCTAATTGAATTTAAATTTAAAAAATTAAATTAAAAAAGGAGTTACCAAGTGAGATTTGAAGATATTGTTCTTATTTCTTTAAAAGTTATCCTGAAATCATCATTAACAGTTGCCAGTATTTCATGAGCACTTGCTCATTATTTCCTGTAATCCTCAAAATACCAGTGCTATGTACTATTATTATCTTTGTTTTACAGATGAGGAAACTGAAGCCTAGAGAGGCCTGAGGGCGGGGCTGTGATTCAAAAGCAATCAGTCTGACGCCAGTGCCATGTTTGTAACTACTATGCAGTTCTGCCTTTCAACTAGCTTTAAAAGTAGTAGATTAATGGTTAAGTATAGCTGTTTTAATACTTCTGTTTTTGACCAGTGATATTTAGAAGATGTATAGTCATAAATTCATGGGCACTGAGCCTTTTCTGATCTCAGCTAAAGCCCATACCTGGTGATTTGGAACACATACCTCCATTCATTCATTTATTCATTTGTTCGGCAAACATTATGTGAACAAGACACTGTGCTGTATGCCTGGATCATTCCTGCCTAGGTGAACTCTTTTGTCTTTTTTTTTTTTTAAAGATTTTATTAATTTGACAGAGAGAGACACAGCGAGAGAGGAAACACCAGCAGGGGGAATGGGAGAGGGAGAAGCAGGCTTCCCGCTGAGCAGGGAGCTCAGTGCGGGCTCGATCCCAGGACCCTGAGATCATGACCCGAGCCGAAGGCAGATGCTTAATGACTGAGCCACCCAGGCGCCCCACTGCCTAGGTGAACTCTTGAGTGTAAACTCTATCCTCTAGGATGAGTGTACCTCTTTCAGAAATGAAGAATGCCAAAATTAAGGTTTGAATGTGTAGTCATTTGGACTCTTGGTTGTAAGTAACGGAGACCTACATTATGTAGTTTAGGCAAAAAGGAAGAATTTATACAGACCCTGGGCTTCTCAAGGAGCCCAGGGAAGAATGCAGATGGACTTAAGGAATGACCTGGGACCAGACATTGGGTTAGTGGTTGGGACTTTTCTTTCCCTGCGTCTTGTCCCTGCCTCTCTCTGTATGTCAGCTTGAATCTTTCTTTCTCTGCTCCCCAGGCTGCGTGACAGTAGATGGCTATCCCTAGCACCTGAATTGGCATTATAGGTCCAGCTAGCTACTCAGGTGGAGCCCAAATTTCTCTTCGTCTCAATTCCAAATTCATGGACAGCTGCCCACCTTTGGGCCAGTCACCTGTAGTCAAGGAGGGGGGTCGCAGTGTACAAACATGGCTTCCAGTAGCCACCCCTATAAATCCTGTATGAAGAGGGAGGGGTGGTATCCAGGAAAGGAAGACAGAGGGGGAGGCCAGTAAGACAATCTAATAGGCAATTAATGAAGAGAGTGGTAACAAATACTATAGAAGCACATTAAAATACATGTATTCAAGTTTCTAATATTTCTTTTTTTAAAGATTCATTTATTTATTTGAGAGAGAGTGGGGGGGCAGAGGGAGAGGGAGAGAGAGTCTTAAGCAGACTCCCTGATGAGCACAGAGCCCGACCTGGGGCTCCATCTCATTATCCTGAAATCACGACCTGAGCTGAAACCAAGAGTCGGATGCTTAACCGACTCCACCACCCAGGCACCCCTCTTATACTTCTTTCTGAGATGAAAATTAGGAAGCCAAATCAAATACTACTCAAATATCTGCCATTTGTCCATAGGCACAATCATGACAATTATTATATACCATGTATCGTAGTATCAAATGACTTGTCTTGTTTCTAGATAAAAACGTTTGAAGTCTGTCAGTTGGACTACCAAAAAAAAATTCTCACTGAATATTCACCTCCCCTGGTCAGTGGAATGTTTTTCAGTTTTCTTTCAGGTACCTACAAGTTCCTAACTAGGAGAGGAAACTTATAAACCTTATGTTTACCCAGGTTCTTGAGGCTGTGAAAGGAATTCATCCTTTACTTTCTACAGTTAAGGGAATACAATGAGTGATACGTGTCCCTTTGCACTGGTAATTGTGCTTTTAAAAATAGTAAGATTTCCAGCTCCAAATTATATTCAGAATTAACCTAATAATACTCAAAAATATGCATTGCATTCTTATAATGGGTGTCATATTAGCATTAGCTAATATGTCATTGTACCTCACAAATAATACTGCATACTGTGTACTCGACTTGGCCTATAACTGTGCTATTGAAAGTGGAAAAAAATCTCATTTCCTAGGTGTGGTGGTGATTTTCAGCTATTTAAACCAGTTTTACACTCTGTGAAGGAGATGCTAGCAGTTATAGCAACATGTTCTTGAAATCGGCATGAGTCATCAATGGCCTCAAATATTTGGCCAGTGGGATCTGGCAGCAGTTAAGAAGATGCAGGCTATGTGGAATTGAACAGGCTGTCTGTGTTTTTCGTCCCCTCTTGGGAAAGATGCATCTTTTGTCAGGAGAGGGGGAGGTTCAATTCCTCAGGAAGGAACTCTGTGCAAAAAGAAGCTGACTTTCTAGTTTAGACTCATGAAAAGTCATTGAGGGGATGCATGTAAATAAGGGTTGCGGGGTCAGGCCTTCAGTCTTAAAGCCAGAATGATGCTTAACATTCCAGACCATGGCCTTCCGCAAACCACCAGAAGCCTCTTCAAAGGCCACCTCTGCCTTGTTCCCACCCTGTTAGCACAAGGTGGAAATTCCATTTTGAGATATTTAATAAGAACAATCAATAACATTTTTATACTGTTTTACCATTTACAAATCACTTTCATGTGCATTTTCCTATTGGATTAGAACCATCCATTTTACAGAGACGGCTATTTGGTATAAGAGAGAAGATGTAACCTGTCTATGGTTACAGTGCCAGTAAGTCACAAAGCCAGGACTGAAATCTAGGTTTTTCACTCCAAATCCTGTTCTTTCCCAAGCATACACACATTGCTTCTCTCATAGGTATCTATTGTTGGGAAATCTCCGGGCCAAAGGATACCAGGGCTTCTTGTCTCAAAGGAACTTGACAAGATTTAAGGACAGTTGTGTAGAGAGGGATAAGGAAGTTGCTGCATCATAGCCCAAAGTTTGGTAAACGAGTTACCACAGTTAATGATACATTAAGATTCCTCACAATTGCATCAAAAAACACACTTGGAACTTTCAGGAGTGATGTGCAGGAAAAATAGAGCCTATTCAGATGAGATGTTTGAGACCTTTATTAGTATTTACTTACCAAGCTCATCTTCCTGTTCTCTGAGCACCTTGCCCCCCTGAAAAAGTGGGAAGGACATTGGGAGGTTAACATTTTTAAAATAGATGATTTTATTCAGATTTGTCCAGACAGCAGATGTAGGCATCTGGCTTTGGGGAGATCTGTAGAATCACCTTTACAAAGTGAGCTCCATTTTCTGATTTTAAAATTACTTGATTTACAAAAACCTGGCAGTCTTCTCTAGGAGCACAGCAATAGTGTGAAGGGAGATCAGCCTGGTTCTAGAATGTTTTTCTTACAGGTTTGTGTTTGAGTTTCTATTATTCTCTGCCTTGTGGATGTTGCTACAAAGCTATTGCTTGTCTAATTTTCAGTTATGAGCAGGAGTACATTAGAGACTTACAATTATTTTAACTCCTCCTTTACATATCCCTAACTAGAGACACCACTGAGGACACACAGCCAGGACATGCTGTTGAACATGCTGTTGAACCTCTTTACGTTTATGTAAACATTAAATATAAATACCAACCTCGCTGCACCCCCTCCCCCTCTGGAAAGGAAAGTTCTGGTGCTTATGCAGTCAGAATTTTCTACATATAAATCCTAGTGAAAGAGGACCAGGATTTTAATGGGTGATAATAGTTCCATTATGGCCAGTTAGTTGCCTCTTGATTGTGTAGCAGAGTGAACCCTTTGCTTGATACATTCCCGCCTGAACCAAACACTGTTATCTTCCTATTTCTTACACCCTTTCCCACTCACCTGGAACCGAACACTTCCCTTTGTTGTATCTTATCTAAGAACAAGGAAATGCCACTAGCTACAGGTAAATATGACCTTTGTGAACTGGCAGAAACCTTCCTCAATGGGATGGCTTGGAGCTCTGGTTTCCAACATGAGATTCATTTCAAAGTGGCCTAGTCAGAGTTTATACTTAACCGTGGATTCCTTGGGAGTTGCTGGTGGTTTGTTGATGCAATTGTGCCTAATGCTAGTAAAAACTATATAACTTGCATTTATAGAAATTTTGTTAAACATTTCTTAAAACAAGGAGTCAATACTATAACACTGAAAAAATAAAATTAGTTGACTTTGTGATAGAAACTAGTGGTACTGACTACTAAATGGGGCTTGAACTCATGACCCTGAGATCAAGACCTGAGCTGAGATTAAGAGTAGGCCGCTTAACCAACTGAGCCACCCAGACACCCCTAAATGGATGTTCTTTATAAAATGTCATTGGGGGCGCCTGGGTGGCTCAGTTGGTTAAGCATCCAACTCTTGATTTCAACTCAGGTTGTGATCTCATGGTAGTAAGATTGAGCCCCGAATCAGGCTCCACACCGAGCATGGAGTCTGCTTGAGATTCTCTCTTCCTCTCCCTCTGCCCTTCCCCCAACTCATGCTTTCTGTCTCTAAATAAGTAAGTAAGTAAGTAAATAAATAAATAAATAAAATCTTTTTAAAAAAGTCATCAAATTCATATATTTAGAAAGCTGTAAATACAAATTGTTGTATAAAAACGGGATTGCCGGGTAACATACACAGTGCTCAGTTAAGTATGAATTTCAGATAAACAATGAATAATTCTTTTGTATAAGTCTGCCCCATGCAATATTTTGGACCCACTTACACTAAAATTTTTTTTGTTAATCTGTAATTCAGATTTAACTGGGTATCTTGTATTTTTATTTGCTAAATCTGGCAGGCCTAGTAAATAACACCTATTTCTCCATGATATGAAGCCATCAGATCAAATATCAGTCATTCTTAACACACAGCTCAGTTGAAACAAGCCTGTTAATAATGGGCAACCGACTGGAAAGGGGTATGTTTCAGGGGAATATCTATTAGCTAGTCTATTTTACAAATAATGTGAGGATTGTGCATAAAGAAGTATAAGCTTTTATTCATTCTCAGAGTTCAGTGATTCTGTATTGTAATTAACCAATTTCTAGTAGACCACTCTGCCTTCTCATGTATGGGTAACACTAGAAGGAGGTTGCAGATAACTAAAGGGGCTAAATATTTGATATATTTTTGTTTTGTTGTTGTTATTTATTATTTGTATTCTTAGCAGCAGCAGCAACAATAACATAAGGGCTCACTATGTGCCAGGCTCTGTACTTCTAATGCCTTTTCTCAGGTTGACTTCTTATAACAGCTTCATGAGTAGGCTTTTTATTATTCCCCTTTTCGAGAGGATGAATCTGTAGCTCAGAGAGGTTATATAATTAACCCAAGTGCTGCTTGGCTGAACGAATTCTAGAATTCTAAGTTTCTAATCACTCTGCTGAATTCCTTCTGTAAATGACTAACTCCATACAGAAGTATCTCAACTTAAGATATGGGACATGCTTTCACTTAAATATCTATGGTATGGATTAATGTTGGAAAGTTCTGCCTTTAGTTTTCAGAACTCACAAACAGTATAATACCAATTTAAGGACATTATACTTTAAGAATCAAAAAAAAAACTGTGGAGAAGAACTTCATCTCATCAATTTCATTAATTTTATTTTGTCCCTCATTCCAGAAAGCACTTCAAGCGACTTGATAACTGTTGTGCTGATTTATTTTCTGTCGAGATCAGGTTTTTTATTTTGTGGGAAATGTGCTATTCAGTCTTTTATTTAGCAAACCCTCTTAAAGCATCGCTGTGCTTGACTCTTGCCCTTAAGGAACATCACCTGGGCTGGGAGGGAGACAGTTAAAACAAAATTATGACAAAATCATCTCTCAAAGGACTTGGAAATAATCCAGAGATTAAATCTGTTCCAACACAACCTGAAACAAGAAGAAAGATGATATAAACGATTTCCACCCATCCCTGCCCCAATTCAGAAATCACCAGAAGTCTTGTGTTTTGCAAGATGAGGGCAGTAATCTCTTCTCTGTTTTGTACTTTACCTCTGAGCTCAGTGTTAGCACCCTCTGGGCTTCCCTCTCTTCAAGAAAGAACTGGCTGCACTTTCTCAGCTGCCCCTTTTGTCACCTGATCTAGGATAAAAAGGAATTGGGAACTTTTGATGACTGTTCCTGCAAGACCACATCTGATGGACTGCCCTCAGGTGGGAAGATGAGCCTCTTGATGGATAGCCTCGCTTAACCAGATAGCCTTCCCATTAGATTACATTCACGATGTGCTGGCTCCTATCCTTCCTCCTCACCTGAGTGAAATTCCACAGAGTTAGAAGAACTCTAATTTTCTGGATGAGGAGATTGGGCCTCAGAGAAGGGAAAAGACTTGCTATAGGAAACATGCTGGGTAGTTACCGAGTCACGACTAGAACCTGGGCCTTCTGATTTCTAGCCTAAAAGTCCTGGTCTCATACTGTACAGCTTTGTACTGTCTTCAGACTTAGTGTGGGTCCTCATGGTCGCTTCTTTGGTTTAGAAACAGATAATATGGGGTCTCTAATAGAATGTAGCCATCATTAACCAAGAGCAGAAGCATGCCCAGTGAGAGTCATGAAATAAATGACATAATCTTTTGGGTTAGAGAGAATTCATATCTAAAAGTACAAATTTGAAGCATAAATTAAAATAACAACTCTTCCCCACCAAAACAAAGCAGTTACTGGTCTGTTATTATTCCTGGGGAAACATCTTTTTAAAAGTGGCTTTTGGAGTTCTTTGAAGGAAGAGACTACAAAGCTGGGGATGAAGGCATAGTACTAACCACTGCAGAAAGTGGGTTACATAATGCTAAGTGAAATAAGGCAAGCAGAGAAAGACAACTATCATATGATTTCTCTCATGTATGGAACATAAGAACTAGGAAGATCGGTAGGGGAAGAAAGGGATAAAGAAAGGGGGGGTAATCAGAAGGGGGAATGAAGCATGAGAGACTATGGACTTTGAGAAACAAACTGAGGGCTTCAGAGGGGAGGGGGGTGGGGAATGGGATAGGCTGGTGATGGGTAGTAAGGAGGGCACATATTGCATGATGCCCTGGGTGTTATATGCAACTAATGAATCATCAAACTTTACATCAGAAACCAGGGATGTACTGTATGGTGACTAACATAATATAATAAAAAAACATTAAAATAAAAAAAAAAAAGAAAGTGGGTTACAACCGGGAAACTATAATCATACCCTAGTCACTTCTGTTGATTGGGAAAGAGGAAGATGGATTTCTCTTTAAATGCGTTTTCATTCTTTATATATGTGTTCTGAGTAATAACATTTGATTCCCGACTTTATGTGAGCTTTCTGTGAATAAACCAGAGCTGTGACCCAACTCTTTGAAAATAGCCAGCCAGAGAAAAAGATAATCAGCACAGTTATTTGGTAATGCATAGACCAAGCTGAATTTGTGTGGCATTTTGTAGATCCTGCTTTGGTCAGGCAAGCCAGGATCAATAATTAACATTTCCCAAATGCTTTAAAATTATTCATTGATCACAATAGCACATCTGTAAAGAGATTTCCATATGAGAAGCATAAGGCTCTGATCTGTTTAGATCAGACCACCTGGTCCCCAGTTGGCAGCCCCCAATTTACAAATGAATCATGTCATGTTCCAGACGTTAGTATGTAAGTCAGTTGGAAACCTGGAGCATGTTTTCCCAAAGAAACAATATTATTTATGATGGTTTATTCTTTCGGCTAACTGGCAAACACTCTTGCCCTTCAATTACACCAGGGGTTGGCTTACAAGTCTGTTTAAATCATGGTGTAATTGACAGGCAATAGTGTCACTAGTTAGCCTAGCAAACTAAATAGAGGTGTGAGATCCGTATTTCTCCGAAGATACTGACAAGAAATTGATGTGTGGGTGCTATGACTCAGATTGCAGAACTCAAATCTACCTACCTAGAACTTAAAGCCCCCCAGTTCGATCTGCCCCTATCATTTCTCATTTGTAAAGGGCTGAGCTCAAGTAACCTGGTGTGGTGCTGCCAGTGAGGCAGCTGCTGTAGGGAGACCCGGTGCCTGAGCAGCCGGCTTTGAGAATTCTCTGGCTAGGGTACTGCCACTCATTTGTTCTGTAACATTGGACGAGTGACCCCTGTTGCCTGAGTGGCACTCAGGAAAGGAGAGGAAGACCCGTGGGGGAGGGGTGCTCCTGTGTGCCTGGGTTCTAGCTGATGTCCTATCCCGTCCCAGCCCAACTAGTTCTACCTGGACAAGGGGATGAAGGAAAGAGAGATGACTCATGAAATAACAAGGTGTTCTAGTTCCTCTTTCTAAAATTGGAAGTATATATATATATATATATATATATATATATATATATATATATATGCAATATGTGCGTGTTGTAAAAAAAATGTGACATGGGAATATTAAAAAGAAGAAAGTAAAATCTGTCCATAATTCCACCACCCACAGATAACTAACAATAATATTTTGGTGTATATGCTTAAATGATTTTTCTGGTTCTGAGTGTACAGACACCTTTTAAAAATTTCCAGTGGGATCATACTAATATTGCTGGATCACTTCAGAAACTCTCAGTAATAGCATGTTACAGGTATCTTCCATGTTAATAAGTATAGACCTACTTATTTCAAAAGATTAGGAAATGTATAAGTAAGTAACTATAGATCCACAGGAGCATTTTAAACCACCACTTGATAACCCATTGTATGGATAAAGTGTCATTTGTTTAACCACTCCCCAACTCCTTTTTAATACTCCGTACAGACTGCCGTGCAGACTTTCCTGCTTGGTTTATGCTGGCTCTGGAGAGCTATTGTTAGTATCTGCTCCCAAATTTGCATTCAGTGGGGTCACACTGGTAGCTTGAAATGGCCATCGAGGGTGTATTGACACCACAGAAATTAACAAACGCTACAAATCGGGGCTGTTTCTTTCTCTCTCTGCCAGAGAGCTGGTTTACTAACACAGCACACAGAGCCCCTCAGCTCGCTCTCTGCCCCCACTCTGCCTCGCTCAGCTGGTCCGGTGAAGGGGGGTGGATGGAAGAAAAGGCGCCAACAACAAATAATCACAGTAACAACCAGTCCTCAAATGTTGATAACAGACCCATTGGTGGCTAATGCTCCCCTCACAAAGTATGGGCATTGTATCTTAACAATGGTGTGTAAATAAATAATAATAAGGTTTTGGAGGCCAAGTGTTTTGGCAAATAAATTAAAGCCCTGTTATCTGTTAACCTAGTACCAAGTTTCTGATTCAGTCGATTACAGCTGAGTAGCCAAGCCAGCACTAAGAAGAGTCTAAAAGAAGACCACAGCTGGTGGTGGTTTTGCCTTTCGTTTTGGATTTTTGTTGTTTCTGTCAGGGAAGGAATGCTTGCCAGTAAAATGACTCCTGTGATCCCCAAATGATTGTTGTATTTATTGCGGGACTTTAAACCCTGTGGGTGCAATACCAAGGATGAGGGATGGGACTTATGGATTCTTCTTTTCTGGTCAGGGTAGGACTTAGCAGGGTCTAGTTTTGGGAAGGCGTAGAAAAGAGGGCCAAAGAAATATGGGACTTATTACCGTTAGGGGTGCCACAGACATGTCACTTCACTTCAGAAAGCATGTTTTGCTTTTTGCCATGACAAAGTAGCAAGGATATAGTGTTATAGGACACCTCATTAACCTAAGGGTTGTTACCTGCATCGTCTCATGTTTCTCTGTACCTGACACAACACAGTACCGAGGGCACCTCAGCAGCTGTGTTCTACAACATTCCTTTCCCCCCCCACTCCCACATTACTTTTAGCGGCACAGTGTGGTGGTGAGGAGTGTATCTGGAGCCTGACACATCTGGGTTCAAAACCCAGCCCTGCCGCTTATAAACTATGTGACCCTGGCCATGTTTCATAAGACTTTCTGCCTCAGTTTCTTTAGATATAAAATGGGATGATAACGTGCCTGTCTTACGGTGTCGTGGTAAGACTCAATCGAAATGATGCGTATCAAATGCTTATTACATTGCCTGGCATTTAGAATAAGTTTAGTACCATTGGTCTAGTTCTTTCCATACATTTTACAGAAACACAATCAGAAAGGCCCTCCTGATGACTGTCATGTGCCTAGGTGCTCTTCGAAATGGTCCAGGCCCTGCTCTAACAGAACTCATCTCCTGCTGAGCACCACACATACTGTCTAATTCATCTTAGCATCAGCTTTTCCTCATGAAACAGATCCTAGGATTTGTCTCCATCCTCCTCATCCTTCTGAGCCTGTCTCCTCCAGGGAGCCTTCCACAATCACACAGCCCACAGTGCTTTCATACACTCACATAACTGACGTTCTCCAGCTGTTTAATTCCTTCTTCCGCTCAGAATCACCCACGTGGCCCTGACTCAGGACAGCTTTGGAGCTGCTACAACAGAATGGCATCCAGCCCCTGTGTCATGTGATACCTGCTGCAGATTCCTCAGACTCAGCAGACCTACATCTATCCAGCTGTGCGTCGGAAATAGGTTTGCCAGGTTTAGCAAATAAAAATACAGGATTCCCAGGTACATTTGAATTCACATAAGCAACAGATGATTTTTTTTTCTAGTATGGGTATATCCCAAATATTATGTGGAGGAATCCTTACACGAAACGGTACTTATTGGTAATCTGAAATTCCAATTTAAGGGGTATCCTGTATTTTATCTGGCGATCCTAACTGGGAATTGAGGAGAGAGGAAAAAGCAAAAGATCTGTGACAAATCCTGCGTATGTAGGTCTTCTGAGACAATTCACTCATTTAACACTCACAGTGTCTACCAGGGCCAACATTTTCTGGCAGATGGCAGTAAAGCGTCTTAATCTAACAAAATCAGCATATTTTGACAATATTTTGACAAATGGAATTAAGCATGTCAAGGAAGGGGCACCTTTTTCTAGTTTACACAAAGGTGTCAATATAGCCAGTGGTGACCCTGTACCCTTTGCAGATTAGCCATAGAATGTGCTGCAGGGTTTTTCAAATCATGAGTTGTGACCCATCGTGGGCTGGGAAATCATTTCAGTGGGTCACAACCAATATTAGTCATATAATAATAATGATGATGATGATAACAGAATAGAATAGAATATCAGAATGTATTCCATGCAACAAATGTGTTTTTGGAAGTTTTGATTTTATTATGTATGCTTTGTCTCCTGCATGGCGATAAAAATATATTTCTGATCGTGTCTCACTGTCAAAAAGGTTTGAAAAGCATTAATATGCTGGTAAAGACCTTGAAATCTTGAGATCAGCAGATCAGGGTACAAATTCTGGCTCTGCTACATGATGCTGTGTAACCTTAGGCAAATGACTTGACCTTTCTGGGCCTTGCTTACTGCGTCTGCAATTTGGGGATAATAATTGTACCTGCCTCACGGGTTGCTCTGAGGATTTAATGAATTAATCCCTGCAAAGCACTTAGCACAGGGCCTGGTGTATAGCAGGGGATCAATGCAGTTTTTGCTGTTATTATGAGTGATTAGTCAAGAGCTAAGAGGGTTGGAACAGTCAGGCTCACTAACTGTGGGTGAGCAGTGACAGCTGACAGCCAGATGTGGAAAGAAAGAGAGTGCAGAATAATGCAAAAGCAGACGAGGTACAATAAAGGATATTCATGTTGATGACCCTGAGTCATCAGGAAAAAGGTTAAATTATGCCCAGAATGTTCCATTGAATAAAACAAATTCATAATACATTTAGAAGCTGTTTCCAATGAAAACTATTAAAATAAACAGGATGAACACCTAATAGAGAATATCAGTTAATTGGGCAATTAATTTATATGGAAGTTCTGGTTCCACAGTATGTTCGGATAAATGAGATATCCCAGTGCTGTATTTTTCCTGTAAGCAAATCTTGACTCCCAACTAGGTTGCAGGTTCTCTGAGGACACAGACTGAGTTTTGCATTCCTTCTGGATCCCCTGCAGAGTCAGCATGGGGTCAAGCACACAGCTGCTATACCTAGGCTCCCCATTCCCCAGGCTAAACTGTGGGGGCAGTCCCCCACCCCATATGTAGGATACTTCTGCAAAGTGGCCCAGATACTAGCCCGCGCGCTGTGGGTGGAGGGGTGGGGGTCTTCCCTTCATCTTGCTCCTAGCTTGCTTTGGGAGATGGGGGATGGAAGCAGGGGTATTAAGTTTGCAACCCTTTTTCATAGGCATATTGCTGCTCGTTAATACTTACCAGATGCTCACCAGTGTGTGTGTGTGTGTGTGTGTGTGTGTGTGTGTGTGTGTGTGTGTGTGAGAGAGAGAGAGAGAGAGAGAGAGATTGAGGGAGAATGCATTATGACTTCAGAGGTTTTTATTAGATGAGTGGTTTAAAATTCTTTTGAAATAAATGATCATTTTAAAAATAACGATCATTTTTATTGAGCAAATCAAACAGCTAATCTTGGGGAACACTTGATAAATAAATTTTTAAAAATCGGTCAATAATCATTTCCAAATCCATTCAGGGTCTGTGGCACAGCAATGCAATATTCATTTAGAAAGACCAAGGTTTCTCTCAATGTATGGACATATGTGAAAACCCCTTTTTAATGTTTGCCATTTTCATTCACCCTCCCAACTGCCACGATGATAATAGGTGTACTGTTAGAATTTGGTGGTTGAGAAAGAGTACATGGGCAAAAAGTAACTATGAATTCAGTAGCACTTTAAATGAATCAATCATGGCTACCTCTATCTACATTAAAAATATATAGCACACATATGAACTAGTCACATTTTTAAATATATTGCTCGGATAGCTCCTTGTACTATTCCTCCTTGGCAGTTGCATGACTTGTCATTATTTTATTTATTCATTTGTGAACTACTGTTCATCTGTGGCTGTCTCCCCCACTACTCTGTGAGCCCCATGAGATCAGGGACCACCTCAGCTTCTACTCACACTTGTTTCTCCAAGGCTCAGCACAGTACCTGGGACCCGGTCGACGCTCATTAAATATTTGCTAAATGTGAGCGAAGGCAAAGTTTCTGAAGGTCTTTGAACCCCTGCTATTGCCCTGCTATCTCTCAGGCTACTGTGGGGCAAAGCTCTGAGCCTACCTCTGGGGACCGTTAGAGGAAGCAGGGAACTTGGTCTCACTTAAAAACAATTGCTGAATGTGGACATGGATGACAGCCTTGCTAATGCAGCTTCTGAGCTTTTCTGTGGTTGTAGCGGAATCAATCAAAATTGAACTCGCCTCAGTTTCCCAGAAGGCAACAGGCAATGCCCTCCTAGGTGAAACTGCACACACGTGGGTGTCAAACAATGCCTGTAGAATAATGTTGTTCAGCAAATACAAGTACCGTATACAACTGCGAGATAGAACAGGGGATCTAAGTTAGTCACAGGGGCGAGGAGATGATGTTTGAGCCAAGGTCAAAAGGATATGTATGAGAGTTTTCTGGGCCCTGAAGTGGGAAAGAAAGAAGTGTGTTAGAGGGACCGAGAGAAGCTTGGTGGTGTGCCTACCGAGGGTACTGATGGTAAATCGTTGGCCTCTGAGACAGTTTCTAGTTCTTGAGATGCAACACTGACATTTTATTTCTTATTTTGAATCGGCAACATGTGCGTACAGTGCAAAATTCGAAAGGGGAAATGGTGAGAAGTGTATTTCCCTCCCATCAAGTCATTTCTGCCACTGCCTACCCACTTGCCTTCCCCCAAGGGACGGGTATTATCCATTCTTAAGAGAAAATGTCCCCTGAGGGGAATTGTCAGGTTCTACTTGTGTAAAATAAATGAATAAATAAATAAGTAAACACATAAATGAATATTTTTCTACTTTTCATCCCCTTTGAGACATACACCAAGAAACATCTTGCTGACCATCCTTTCTCACTTCTGCATGTTTGCAGCCACATATGTGCCCATGCATGCACACGTGCGTACGTGCACACACACACATGCAATTACACAATTTTATCTAAATGGGACTATAGAATACAAGTTTTCACTCTGGACATGTTTCTTTAAACAATGTGCAGCCTTTGCTTCTTACATGCCATACTGTCCCTACAAAGGTAACTGATGTGAATAACCTGGTATGTATCTTCCCATACCTCCATCCATGCTTGCATAATTGTACAGAGCATTTATATTACACATAGATAAGGGATGTTTTGGACATTTGATTTTACAACAGTGGCATGCTAGTATATAAACTGCCACATCTTGCTTTTCTCCCATAACAATCCTCCATGGAAACCACCTAAATTTGTTAAATGGTATAAAAGGCTATGGTTTGGATGTGCAATTAACTCAACCATACCTCTTCTCACAAACATTCCTTCCACATCCAGTGCTTTTATTCTTTTTTTTTAAGATTTGATTTATTTATTTAAGAGAGAGAGATAGCAAGAGAGAGCACGAGCAGGGGGAAGAGGGAGAAGCAGGCTCCCCACTGAGCAGGGAGCATGACACGGAGCTCGATCCTAGAACCCTGGGATCATGACCTGAGCTGAATGCAGACACTTGACTAACTGAGCCACCAGGCTCCCCTTAGTGCTTTTATTTCTATGGAATAGATTCCCAAGAGTGGCATTGTTAGGTTGAAGTTAATTTTAGTAGATAATACCAGATTCCACTTCAGACAAGCTATAAGGATTAATGTTTTTCACTAGCAATATATGAGAGTGCACTTTCTGCAACATTTCAAGCATCTACTTTGGTAAAAAACAAATTTAGGACAACACTTCAATTTGTGATTGGCTATGTGTTGGCTTACATTGTGAAATACTTTTGAACATGGACAATAACTTGAGTAGACTCAACCTCAAAGCCAGAGCCCTGAGTAGGAAAATGCTTTGACTTTATTCATTTTATCTTAATGCAACTTGGGTTGACAATAAATATGATAGCTACCAGTTGCTAAGAGCTTCTGCTGTATCCAGCATTGAATAAGCACTCTCTCATTTAAACCTTAGAGCTATGAGAAAGCACTCTTATCCCTTTCACTTTACAAATGAAGAAATTAAGGCACAGAGAAATTGAGAAACTTACCAGAAGTCACACAGCCAGGAAATGACAGGATAGGTGTAAGTTTCGCACAGGACTTTTAACTACAGTGCCACTAGACTTTGATAGTGTGGGTACCTTTGGACTGCTAGAGGTTTGAGGCTAAGCCTGATATTTGTAGAGGTGCATCTTTGCCCTTTATAGAGATAATGAAGAAAAATGGGGGCATATATCCAAGGTCCAAGTGCCCCATGTTTGGACCACAGCAACTGGACATGGGTGGCTCTATCTTGCAGCCCTTGAGAGTGTCAAGCCGCTCCTGAGGGGCACAGAGTGTCCCCTCAACCAACAAAGGTCGTGGTCCTAGGATGAAAGGCTAGAGTAGATGTGTGTGGCAAGCATTGGGAGGCTGGATTTTTATCTTCTGTCCCCAGGCAGAATTTCTGTCATTCAGCAACTCGACATCTTTCCTGAGATGCTCTCCCTCCACAGCCACTTTGCTGCCAGAATCTTTCCAGTCTATCTCAGCAAAATAAGGCAGGCTTCTGGGGAATAAGTATCAGAGCAACTAATCGCCAGTCCTCAAGCGTGTTTTCGTCCCTGCAGCTCTGTGTCTGTGCTGACAGGACCAGATCAGGATGCATTCTTTAATGTCACTGTGATAGCACAAGTGCTTATGCAAATGGATTCGCAGAGGCCATTAATTTCCTCAGTACAGAATTCCAGCCAAATCTTCCTCGTGAGAGTGAAGGACACATTACAATTCTACCCCAAGAGATACTTACAAAGAGTTAATCAGATGCAGATTGGTTCATCAAATAAAGGGAATCACTGATATTAATGCTTTGGCTGGAAATTGTTTCACCTTGAAAGGGTAATCATAACTATCATTTATTGAGCACCCAGTAAATAGCAGGTGATTTACATACATTATCTCATTTGATCTTCACCACAACCCTAATGAGGTAGGTACCATTACTGTACCCATTTTGCAGATGAACCAGTTGAGACTGGGAGGTTAGGTGGCTTTCTGTTTAAGATCATACATTGAGTAAGTGGTAGAAGCTGGGGTTGGAAACCAGTAATTTCTCAGCCTTCTGTAGCCTGCTTCTCTGCTCTCAGCCTGCTCAGGCTTCAGGAACCATTCCGTTTTCTAAGACAGTTGCATCTGAGCGTCATCAGACATAGTGACAACAGTTTCCACTTATGAAAGACCTACTATATGCCAGGCACTTCACATCTATCCTATCCAATCTGAGTGACTCTTAAATATGTGCTTTTAGTGTTCTTTTCTCTATCACTCCATCTCTAGAGGTAAGGTTTCCCTGTGCAGAACAAAATTACATGCTTTATTATTCGCAAAGATGACTGTTTTCACATAGCTCATCACAGGTGGGTCTTGTGTTTGAGTCTTTTAAAGCATAAACAGCGATTTGCTCTTGTCTCTCAGTGCTAAGGAATGTTGCAGAAATTAGACTGACAGACCTGTTGACCAAAGTCTTCAAGGGAGATTGTTGTGGTGAAAAGCAGTGATGACCACTAAGCACTTGACAGTGCAGGGGTGAGCAGTGGGAAGATACCTGATTTTCAAGACAGAACCTCTAAAGGCCCAGTTCTCCCATTTGTCAGCTGTGTGCCCTTATATAAGGGAATGTGTGAAATGTTTGTGAGCTCACACAAGTGTAAGAGGTGATCAGAATGGGAATTTCCATGTCCCTAATCAACCTTTTTCATAGCAGAACCAAGGGCTGCAGGCCCCCAAACATTGCCTTAAACCTCACTCCCTTCTGCTGACTGGGCCCTAGTTCTCTTTGCCCATTTTGCCTGAAATGCCCACCATATAGAATGGTCAGTGGTACCCAGTCCTGACTGAACATTAGAGCCATGTTGGGAACTTTTAGAAAAAACTCTAATTCCCCAAGCACCCAGTGACAGATGATTTATACACATAATCTCATTTGATTTTCATCACAACCTTAATGTGGACATCATTATGTCCATTTTACACATGAGTAAATGGGGCTTGTTCTTTCCTCTAGAAAATTTGACTTAATTGACACAGGTCTCAGAATTAAAAAAAAAAAAAAGCTTCCCAGGTCATTTTAATGGCAGTCAGATATGAAAGACCCTGACTGAGAGATCAGTGAGTCTTGTTATGGGCTGAATATTTGTATTTCCCCAAATTCATGTGTTTAAGCCCTTACCCCCAATGTGATGGTATTAGGAGATGGGTCCTTTGAAAGGTAAATAGATTTAGATTAGGTCATAAGGGTGAGACCCTCACAATGGGATTAGTGCCCTTATAAGAAGAGAAAGAGCTAGCATACTCTCTTTCTCTGGGCACACACTGAGGAAAGGCCATGTGAGCACATAGCAAGAAGGCAGCCATCTACAAACCAGGAAGAGGGTTCTTACCAGGTACCAAAGCTGCCAGCATCTTGATTGTGGATTTCCCAGCCTCTAGAACTGTGGTAAATACATGTCTGTTGATTAAAGCCACCCAGTTTGTGGTATTTTGTTATAGCAGCCTGAACTGACTAAAGCAGGTCTGAACCCTAGCTATACATCAGAATCACCTGGGGAGCTTATACAAAATCCACATTCCTGGGCCAGACTCTGTGGAAACCACAGAGTTGGGTAGTAGAAGACACTATGGTTCCAGAGACCACTGCTAAGATATGACTCATAGGAGAAGAGAAGAGACTTTCCCCACTGCCAAATCCCTAATTTGGATCCTTACTGACCCTCTTCATTGAGTGCCACAGGAGTATTCTGCCTATCTTCTGACCTTGATTCTTGCTCTCCTCTGATCGATTTTTTACTATGACAAGAGTGATGTTTCTAAAACACAAAGCAGACATTATTGCTCCTTTACTCAAAACCACCAAGATGGATTTCCATTTCTAGAAAGAGAGAGATGGAATAGATGTACTTTTCCCTATTCCTTCTGCTAATATCAGCTAAAATCCCTGGACATTAGTTATAAAATAAATGTAAAAAGACGTGGAAAGGTGGAAAGCAGAAGATAGACCAACTAAGGACTTTGGCATGTGAAGAATGACATGGTGGTGAGTTCTGGATTTTCTTGCTGACATATATATCCCAGACTTGGAGCAAAAGAGAAAAAACTTACCAAAATCTGGAATGAAAGAGGGGATGGGATGTCAGTAGAGAACCTACAGACATCAAAAGGATAATACAATTACAATCGCATACATTTGACATCCAAGATGAAATGGACCAAGTTCTCAGAAAAGAAAAAGAAACCTATCACAACTTACCCAATATGAAATAGGTAATTTGAATATCACTATAATTATTAAGGAGATTGAATTCATAATTTAAAACTCACAAAAAAAGAAATGTCCAGAATCAGATGATTTCACTTGAGAATTCTACTATACATTTAAAAAAAATCAGTAGTAATTCTTCACAGTCTCTTCCAGAAATAGAAGAGAAAGGAACACATCTCAAATCAGTATACAAAACTAGTATTAATCTGATATCAAAACTAGACAAAAAACGAAAAGTAGAGACTGATATCCCTCCTGAATATAGATGTAAAAATCCTTAACAAAACATTGGAAAATAGGATTCAGCAATATATAAAAATATAGAAATATATACCTTTGCCACATAGGGTTTATTTTAGGGATTCAAGGCTGGCTCAACCTTCAAAAATCAATTAATGTGATCCATCACATCAACAGGTTAAGGAAGAAAAGTCATATAAATTGATGTAATAAAAGCATTTCACAGAATTCAACTTCTTTTTTTAAGATTTTATTTATTTGAGGGGCGCCTGGGTAGCGCAGTGGTTAAGCGTCTGCCTTCGGCTCAGGGTGTGATCCCGGTGTTCTGGGATCGAGCCCCACATCAGGCTCCTCCACTAAGAGCCTGCTTCTTCCTCTCCTACTCCCCCTGCTTGTGTTCCCTCTCTTGCTGGCTGTTTCTCTCTGTCAAATAAGTAAATAAATAAAAAAAAAGATTTTATTTATTTGAGAGAGAGAACACAGGGAGAGAGGAAGAGCAGAAGGAAAGGGAGAAGCAGACTCCCTGCTGAGCCAGGAGCTGGATGTGGGCCTTGATCCCGGGACCCTGGGATCATTACCTAAGCCAAAGGTAGATGTTTAACCGACTGAGCCACCCAGGCACCCCTGAATTCAACTTACTTCTGATAAACTCTCAACAAATAAAGAATGGGAACAACTTCCTTAACTTGATAAAGAGCGACTACAAAACTGTAGCTAACATCACACTTAAAATAATGAAAGAGAGAATGCTTATTCCCAAAGATTGGAAATAATCAGAACTCTTATTCAGCAAAGTAATGGAATACCTATCCAGCTCAATAATGCCAGAAAAGAGAATATAAGGCATACAAATTGGAAAAGAGAAATATCTCTGTAGTTGATGTGATGATCTACATAGAAATTTTCAAGGAATCTACACAAAAACTCCTAGAACTAAAAACCAAGTTCAGCAAGTCACAGGATACAAAGATAGACTTACAAAAAAATGTCAGCAAGATGGCAGAATAGGAAACGCTTAACTCTCCTTATCTCTGTGGATCTACCCTCTGTGAGAAATCCAGTAACTAGTTGAGAGGGTCTTGCAAAACCAGCCACATTAAAACTGGTAGGAAAATGTGAAACACCCACTCACCATAGTCCCCAGCACAGCAACATATGATTGAGAGGAAACTCCCAGCTCCTAGTCTTCCTGGGGAGAGAAAGAGCTGGACTGTGCATCAGGTGTTCCAACTTTTCTGGGTACTGCCCAACAAACTGTCTTCTCTCTCACATGTCTCAGAGCACTGACTGACAGAGCTTGATGTGCTAACCCCCTGGGGACTACAGAGAAGGTGGTGGTTTGAACCAATGTGTGACCACTTGCCACAGCTCCTCACCCCAGCTCAGTACAGAGCAAGTAGGCAAAAAACTCCTGTTTCTTTCTGAGGAGACAGAGTTGGTCTACACATCCAACATTCTAGCTTTCCTGGATGTTACCCAAGAGAGTGGCTCCTGTCTCTCCTGTCTTGGAGTGCTGACTGGACACAGCATATGCTAGATCCCAGGAGGCTACAGAGAACAATGGCAGCAGTTTGGACTAGTGTGTGGGCACTTACACAGTTCCTCCCCTCAGCTTCATCAGAATGAACAGGCTAAAAACCCCAGTCCCCAGCTTCTCCCTCGGGAAGGAAAGAATTGGACAGTGTATCTAACATCCCAATTTTTCCAGGTACTGCCTGAGGGACTGGCTTCTGTTTCACCTTTCTCAGAGTGCTATAGGACCTGGCGTATGCTAGGCTACAGATAACAAAGGCAGCAGTTTGAATTCTCATGTGGGCACTCACCACAGCTCCTCCCCCTGCTCAGCAGAGTGCATGGCCAACCCCTCCAACTTTCACCTTCTCCCTGAGGAGGGAAAGAGTTGCACTGAATGTCAATCATTACAACTTTTCTGGTGGCTGCCTGGGGGACTGGCTTCTGTCTCACCTGTCTCAGAGTGATGACAGGACCTAGTGTATTCTAAATGCCCAGGGTCACTGACAATAAAAACAGTTGTTTGAACTAGCACACTAGTACTTGCCGCAGCTCTTCCACCCAGCACAGAACAAGTAAGTGAAAGAAAACCCCCAATTCCCAGCTTGTCAATGGGGAGGGATACAGTTGGACTGCACATCCAATGTTCCAACTTCTCTGAGTGCTACCCATGGGACTGGCTTTAGTCTCACCTGTCTCAGAGCACTGATGGGACAGACGTGACATACTCTAGATGTTTGGGAGACACTAAGAGCAAAGACAGTGGTTTGGACTAGCACAAAGTTTTGAGGGTCTCACAGAATCTCTAATCAGGCTGATTGGTGAAGGTTTTCTACTGTAGGAGGCCAATCTGTGAAGACTGGGAGAGGTAGGATTTTTCCCAATGTGTAGATATCCATACAAAGAGTCAAGGAATATGAAGAAACAGGGGAAATGATCCACACGAAGGAACAAAATATAACTACAGAAACTGACTTTAATGAAACAAATGTATAAAAGTACCTGACAGAGAATTTAAAATAATGACTATAAAAATGCTCAATGAACTAAGGAGAATAATATATGTACAAAGTAAGAGTTTAAACAAAGAAATAAAAAGTTTAAAAACCAAACAGAAATCTTGGAACTGAAGAATACAATAACTTAACTGAAAAATTCAATAAAGGTTCTACAGTGGAGTAGATTAAGCAGAAGAAAGAAATCAGCAAACTCGAAGACAGGTAATTTGAAATTATCCAGACAGGGGAACAAAAAGAAAAAAGAATGAAGAAAATTTAAGGGACTTATGGATCACCATCAGTTGGGCTAATATATGCATTATGGGACTCTCAGAAGGAGAAGAGAGAGACGAAGGACCTGGAAGCTTATTTAAAGAAATAATGGCTGAAAACTCTCCAAGTCTGAGGAAAGAAATGAACATCCAGATCCAGGAAGCCCAAAAACTTCTAAATAAGACAAATCTAAAGAAGCAACACTGAGACAGATTACAATCAAATTGTCAAAAGTCAAAGACAAAGAGAGAATTTTCAAAGCAGCAAGAAAAAAGTGACTTGTCATGAACAAGGGAACCCCCATGAGACTGTCAGTGGGTTTCTCAGAAACCTTGTGGGCCAGAAAGGAGTGGGATGACATGTTCAAAGTACTGAAATTTTAAAAATGTACCAACCCAAATACTGTATCCAGCAAAACTGTCATTCAGAAATGAAAGAGAAGTAAAGACTTTCCCAGACTAATGAAAGCTGAGAGAGTTCATTACCACTAGACTTGCCTTAGAAGAAATGCTAAAGTGAGTTCGTGTTGAAATAAGATGATGCTAAACAGCAGCACAATCGCATGTGAAAGTATAACTCACTTGTATAGACAAATGCAGAATACTGTATTACTGTAACAGTGGTGAATTAATCACTTTTAATTCAAGTGTAAAAGTTAAAGACAAAAATATTAAAAACAACTATAACTATAAATGTGGGTAATGGATAATATAAATGGACAATATAAATAATAAATGCCGGTAAATGTAAAACATAATCACGTGTAAGTTGTGACATCAATAACAAAGTGTAGGGAAAGAATAAAAGTATAGAGTTTCTGTACACAATTGAAGTTAAGTTGTTATCGGCTTAAAATAGACTGTTATTATGATAAGGTTATTTATGTAAGCCCCACGACAGTCACAATAAAAATACCTATAGAAGTTACAGAAAAGAAAAAGGAATCAAAGATAATTAGCACAAAACATTAATGAAACACAAAGGAAGACGGCAAGAGAGAGAAGGACAGAAGAACTATAAGACAGATGGAAAACAATGAACATAGCGAACATAGTAGAGCCTTCCCTATCTATAGTTTAAATGTAAACAGATTAAATTTCCCAATCAAAAGCCATAGAGTGGCTGAATGGATAAAAAAAATAGATCCAACTATATGTTGTCTACAAGAGACTCACTTTAGATTTCAGGGCATACATAGGCTGAAAGTGAAGGCATGGAAAAAAGATATTCCATGCAAATGTTAATCAAAAAAGGTAAGGTTGGCTATACTTATATCAGGCAGAATAGACTAAGTCAAAACCTGTCACAAGAGACAAAGAAGGACATTACATAATGAAAAAGTCCCTTCAGCATCGTGGCTGCCTGGGGTCTCTGGCCAAGCTTCTGGTTGGGCAGGGCTGGAGGTTATGCACTGCAATTGTACACAGCTTCTGACTTAGCTGTCTGCCTAAGCACAGCTATAGGATGAGCTCTGTGGCTGCTGCTGACTATTAGCTTGGGACCACAACCAGGCAGAACTGTCAGCTGAGCTCTCTGACCAATTAGATACAGTGGTTTGGCTCTGCACATATGCAGAGCCACTGGCTGTGATCTCTGCTTGAGTATTGCTGCTAATAAGAATATGGTCCATCAAGATCTGTGGGCTCATTTCTGTAAGTTCCATCCCCTTCTCCATCTTTATTTAATCCCCAATAGTCCAGTCTCACCAGTTCCCCCAGTGATCCTTGTGGGGCAAGATCCAAGTGGGCCTCCCAGGGTGCTTCCTGCCTTGCTGGGGAAGCTGGATGTCTGCCTTGGGCTCTCTTTTTCCTAGTGGAGAAACCATAGGCCCAAGGGGACCCTCTTAGTGCCACACTGTACTGTCCTCAGAGGATGCAGTCAAAACGATTCCTTTCCCCTTACCCTTCTAATACAGTTTTTCTTGCTCCCTGTGATCCAAAGGGATGCTTCAGCCTCACCTCCAGGTTCTGGAATTTTCAACAAGGTAATGTTGTTTATGGATAATTACTAATGGGTCTTTTTGGAGGGAGACCAAAGTCAGGAATGACCTATTCTGCCATCTTGATCTTTCTCTCCCTTCATCCTTCTCTCCCTCCATCCCTTCATTTCTTTGGAGTACCTTCTTACTTTCTGGTGCTTATAAGATACTTCAGTATCATCTTGAATGTTTCTTGCCCCAGTTCTGGAAAGAGCCATTTCTCCAGAGAGCCCTGGTTCCGTTTATTGGAGAATAGTATTAGAAACCCAGATCTGCATGCTACATGCACTCTTTGTTACTAGCGTGTTATTGCTTCTAGGCTCTCTAAATGACAGAGCAAGGAAATATATGTATATATACTAACCTGTGTATATACACATATTAAATACTTCCAAATGAAACTTGCCACTCTCTGCTTCAATTCTACAGTCTAGGAACATCAGACTGCCCTAATCTTACCTAAACTTACCCTGCTGGTTGTCACCTCTGGGCTCTTGTTTATGCTGTTACTCAGTTTTGCCTTCTTCAGGAAGCTTTCCCTGACATCTCAAGTCTGGATTCCAATGATCTCCATATGTGCTTCCATGACACATGAGCATTTCTTTATCACTGCACTATTGTGCACTATTTGAATGACATTCTGTCTCTCTCCCTTCTCAATAGACTCGTTGCAGGAGTCTCTAGCTCCTTGCAGGAGGGAACTGGGTCTTATCAATTATGATTTACTCATTTACACTTGTCTCAGGCTTTGTGTGTTCACCATCTCTTACAAAAGTAGGTGAACATTCACTGCCCGAGTACAACTAGAATTTGTTCACGAATTGATTCCTTCAAACAAGGAATTGTATTTATTTGAATTAAATGGTTAATTAAATTTATTTTATTTTATTTTTTTAGTATATATGAGTATATTTATTTCCTTTTTTATAATAATATTTTTTATTATATTATGTTAGTCACCATACAGTACATCCCTGGTTTTTGATGTAAAGTTCCATGATTCATTAGTTGCATATAACACCCAGTGCACCATGCAATACGTGCCCTCCTTACTACCCATCACCAGCCTATCCCATTCCCCCACCCCCTTCCCCCTCTGAAGCCCTCAGTTTGTTTCTCAGAGTCCATAGTCTCTCATGCTTCATTCCCCCTTCTGATTACCCCCCCTTTATCCCGTTCTTCCCCTACCAATCCTCCTATCTCTCATGTTCCATATATGAGTGAAACCATATGATAATTGTCTTTCTCTGCTTGACTTATTTCGCTTAGCATTATCTCCTCCAGTCCCGTCCATGATGCAGCAAATGTTGAGAAATCGTTCTTTTCAATGGCTGAGTAATATTCCATTGTATATATGGACCACATCTTCTTAATCCAGTCATCTGTTGAAGGGCATCTCGGTTCCTTCCACGATTTAGCTATTGTGGACAATGCTGCTATGAACATTGGGGTGCACATGGCCCTTCTCTTCACTATTTATTTTTAACTTATTTTTAAAAAATTGAGCGGGAGAGGGGTGCCTGGGTGGCTCAGTCAGTTAAGCATCTGCCATTGACTCAGGGTCCTGGGATTAAGTCCCACATCTGGATCCCTGCTCAGCCAGGAGTCTGCTTCTCCCTCTCTCTCTGCCTCTCTCCCCAGCTTCTGCTCTCTCTCAAATAAATAAATGTGATCTTTTTTAAAAAACTGAGCTGGAGAGTTGTTTTGGCACTGCTTAACTGGAATTTAATTAGAGAATTCAGACTTCAATATTAGCAGAGGTAATGCAAAGGTAAAATTAGTCTCAAAGGAAAGAGAACCCTTTGGATGGTGTTGTTACACCTCCTCCTGGTGTTTTCCTCCTCCTCATGCCCTGGTACACACCTAGCTAACAAACAAACAGACAGATAGACAAACAAGAAACCCAATTCTTACCTAACCTCAGCAGTCAGCCCTAAACATCACCCTCGCCTATGTCAGGCCTTAGAGAGGGCTTTGCCTGTAGGTTATTAAGGAAAAAGATCATACCTTCTTTCCACAAACTCCCAGAGTGTAGCTGTGTAAGCGGTCCCACTTAGCCTTTGCCTTTTTTACATTTTGGAAATAGAGCTTAGCATTTTTCTTTAATTTTCAATCAGTTCTGTAAAGATTAATACCAATTAATGCAACAATATTCTCTTACATGTCATGCTGACTGCTGACTAGACAAAATAGGAGATGGCTCCAGCCACTCATTTTTGGTTGGGAAGATTCTGTTCTGAGTCCTCTTCACTGAGGTGAAGAGGGGGCGTGCAATTATCTGCTTTAATGACAAGCCTGGGGTTGAGCTGGGTCAGGGATTTTGGTACCTACCCACTTTCTCACAACATCAGGAAATTATCTCTAAACATGCCAGCATGGATATTCCCTCAAGTTAGCTTGGCATAATTATATTTTTCAAACCAAAACATATCGGAGCTATTTTAACTCTGATGTGACTCCAGGAGTAATATTGAGAAGGGTATTTTGAAAACCTGTTTTTTGGAGAGTTTTATCTTGTGCATAACTGATATGACCAATTTATAATACAAAAGACTTCATCAAACAAATGATACCAACAAATTTTGCTCTAACAGTTCTCAATGTAAACTTTCTTTTGTGAGAACTGATGAACAGTATATCACTATGTAGGAATCAATAGTACCAATGAGCAAGAATTGGTTTATTCTTATTTTTAGTTGAATCAATTCTTATTTTTAGTAGAATCAAAAGACTTATTTTTAGTAGAATCAAAAGACAAATCTCTTTTTTTTTAAGATTTTATTTATTTATTTGACAGAGATAGAGACAGCCAGCGAGAGAGGGAACACAAGCAGGGGGAGTGGGAGAGAAAGAAGCAGGCTCCTAGCGGGGGAGCCTGATGTGGGGCTCGATCCCATAACGCCGGGATCATGCCCTGAGCCGAAGGCAGATGCTTAACCGCTGTGCCACCCAGGCGCCCCAAAAGATAAATCTCTTTTGAATGATTTATAGATCTGTAAATTATATACCAAAATCAGCAAGATTTTGAGAATACCAGTATGCTGTTGATAAATGACTGGTGCTCTGCCAAAGCAGGACCTATAACAGGGAAGGCGTATCCACCATCAGGATTTTGCCTTCAAAAACTACATTTTTTAACTCCTACTTTAAATAACTCCAGTTGAAGGAAACAGATTGGTATAAGCGTGGGTTGTGTTTTGTGACTGGCCATCATAGTTTGGCCCTTCTAAGAATGTAGGGAAAAAACTAGCTTTTTAAATAAAGCAATAAAATCTGTAAGCTTTTGCAGGCCAGCAGTTGATTCTAATACGAAATGGCTGAAAGGAAGGTTACTTGTCCCACATGACCCAAATGGGGTGTGTGTGTGTGTGTTGGGCAGGAAGGAGTGGGAAATAATTGCAGAAAAGCACAGTATCTCAATTCCTTCACATGAGCTTCTCTTCTTAGCCCCTTCTAACATTACCTCACCCTATTCTGCGTTCCATGACTTTACTTGTATTGTTCTCTGCTCATGTCCCATCATTCTAGCCCAGGCCCCATTCAACAACTTCATTACGCAACTATGATAATAGTTATGCATATATTGAACAGTGTACATGTGTCAGTCTCTATCGTAGGCACTTTACATACATGACAACATTTAATCTCCACAATACATTGTAAGGATGGTGGAGGGTAATAGAAGTAGATCTGGAGAAATAAGCGGGAATCAGATCAGGTAGGGCCACCAGGAGCAATTGTTGGCCACCAGAATCAATTTGGATTTTATTCTGAATGTAAATGTCATTGGAAGATTTTAAGCAGAGGAATGATATAATCTGATTCACACCATGAAGTGAACTCTCTGAATATCTGGTAGAATGTTGACTGGGTCAGGAGCAGAAACTTGGAGACCAGTAAGTAGTTATTGAAATGATCCAGACAAAAGAGAATGGTATCTTTGACTATAGAGGTAGTGATGGAAGTGGTAAGAAGTGCCTGGATTCTGGATATATCATGAAGAAGAGAGTTGACAGTTCTTGCTGATGGATTTGATATAGAGTGGTGAAGGAAAGAGGTTTAAGGGTGACTCCAAGGGTTTTTTTTTGTTTTGTTTTGTTTTGTTTTGCCTGAGCAACTGGGTAAATGGTGGTGCTGTTTACTGTGATGAAGAACACTGGAGGAGGATTTGGAGTGAGAGTTCAACTTTAGGCACATAAAGTTTGAGATGCCTATCAAACACCCAGAGGAGAGGTCAGGTAGGTAGTTGGATATATGCATCTAGAGCTCGGGAAAGTTTACTACACTTCTCTCAGTGTTGGTGCCTAGAACATTATAGGAAGCTATTGACCTGGGGGGTAGTAGACCAAAGAAAAACTTCTGTTACGAGGAACTGAATCAAGTTGCCACTGCCTTGCCATATCTTCAGTATCATTATATGTGACATAAGTCCTGAAAATCTGCAATAAGACCTGGCTCTGGATTACAGTCCTGGGAATTAGGTAGGATCAACACAGAATGCCAATAAAAGGAAACATGGAGCATAGACAGTGTGGGAGAGGAACAAAATTATATCCTATTCAAATGAGCCTCCACACCAAGTTTTTAAAATACATGAAAAAGATTGTCACTGAGAAAGACCACCATGGAAATAAACAATCAGAATGTGAATTCATTCAGGTTGAAATGATTTTATGGAAAGGTCCATCAAAGATTTTTTTTAAGTATGTTGGGGATGCTCAAAGAAGTATACAAACAACTTTAATTTAAAAATAGCAAGAAATTAAAGGGGTGCCTGGCTGGCTCAGTTGGTGGAGCGTGCGACTCTTGATCTCAGGGTTGTGAGTTTGAGCCCCATGTTGGATGTAGAGATTACTTAAAAATAAAATCTTTAGGGGCGCCTGGGTAGCACAGTCGTTAAAGCGTCTGCCTTCGGCTCAGGGCGTGATCCCGGCGTTCCGGGATCGAGTCCCACATCGGGCTCCTCTGCTGGGTGCCTGCTTCTTCCTCTCCCACTCCCCCTGCTGTGTTCCCTCTCTCGCTGGCTGTCTCTCTGTCACATAAATAAATAAAATCTTTAAAAAAAAAATAAAATAAAATCTTTAAAAAATGAATAGAAATAGCAGGAAATTTTGGAACAAACAGAAAATAAACAAATGAAAGATGAGACCAGATGGGTATGAAAGAACCAATTAGAAATCTTGGAAAGGAAAATAAAGTCATTTAAATGCAAACTCAAGAGAGTATATACTTGGGATTGGACACAAAGAGAAAATAGCAAAGTGACAGTACTGAGAAATGCTAAATGTAGCACAAAAAGAGAAGGATATTTTAAAAAATAAAACAGTGTAGAGAAATGGACTATATTGAGAGGAGTTCCAGAGGTGGTGAAGAAGATTGCAGAGAAAGAGTATTTGCTGATGTAATAGAAAAAATTTCCAGTATTGAAGAAACACCTGAGTCCTTAGTTCTGGAGTGTACTTTGGGTATTGAGCAGGATAAATGAAAATAAACACACAGCTATGTGCATCAAAGTAGAACTGCAGAACATTAAGGATTAAGATAATACCTTAAAAACTACCAGAAAGAAATGATTGATTTTTTTTAGGTTTATTTTTTATTTATTTTAGGGGTGAGGTGAGGGGCAGAGGCAGAGAGAGTCTCAAGCAGACTTGGCGCTTGAACATGGAGCCCAACACGGGGCTTGATCTCACAACCTTGAGATCATGACCTGAGCTGAAACCTAGAGTTGGATGCTTAACTGACAGCACCACCCAGGGACCCCGAAGATTGATTATTTATGAAAGAACGACAATTAGACTCACAGTAAAAGGAGTATTGTCTTTAAAGTGTTAAAGAAATATAATTCTCAAGAGTGAGGGTAGAATAAAGTATTTTTAGGCATGCAAAGACTCACTAAGTTTAGAGTCCAGAGACCGTCACTAAAGCAACTCTTAAAAGATGTACTTGCAAAGAAGTAAGGGAGGTTAAGATACAAAAAAGTGTTTAAAACAGAAATAGGTAATATATTGATATATTTAATTGGATATAAAAACTGGTTTTTTAATGTTTAAATAAAATTAATGCTTTAGACGAAAAAAGTTCAGTTTGTAGTTATGCTAAAATCTGTCATATTCAGTAGGGGATTGAAAATTCTAAATAATTTTACACTGTGTCAGAAAAAGGTATAACTTTGTATGTCCTTAAAATATTAAGGATAACCAGTTTAAAAAGATAGAAATAGTATCTATAGCTCCAAAATTTACAGAGGAAAAAATATATAGAAAACTTTATAAATCCAACTGAATGCAGAAAAGGAGAAAAATGATGCAGAAAAAGTGATGCTAAACAGAAAGAATGATATTTCTAAAAATGTCAGCAATACTATGAATGTGAACAGATTAAATTTAGCTATGTAGAAGAGACTATCATATCATTTATGAAACAAAGTCAAGCTATATGCTGTTTGCAAAATACCTAAAGCCAAACCAACAGAGCATTGAAATTAAAGACAGACAGCAAATATATGTCATCTAAATTTTAACCAAAAAAAAAAAAAACCAAGTGAAGCAAATTAATATCAAACAAGATAGAATTTGAGAGAAAATGTGTTAATAAAGATAAAGAGGAACATTGCATAAAAACACATTAAGATGTTATAATGGACTTGTATGTTCCTAACAATATAACCTTGAAATATGTAAAATAAAACTGCTATAGAGGGAGAATTTAATAAATCCATAATTACAGTAGGAGATTTTAGCATGCCTCTCTTCAAAAATGGAATGATCAATTGGGTAAATGTCCAGGAGAAAATCCAAAATTACTCAGTATATTAAGAACCAGAAAAAATTTCAGCTCCCATGGGAAAAGATAATCAACGAATGCCAAATGCCAAGATGATGCAGTTGTTGAAATTATCTGATAAAGATTTTAAAAGCGCTATAAAATGCTCTACGAAGAAAAGGCAAATGTTTTTGAAATGAATAGAAAGGCAAAGAAAAATTTCAACAAAGAAGTAGGAAATATAAAGAAGAAAAAAATGGAAATTTTAGATCTGAGATATACAATAATCAAAATATAAAAACTCACTGCCTGGACCCAAAAGTAGAATCAAGGTGAGAGGAAAGAGTAAGTGTTCTTGAAGAAAAATCAATAGGAATAATTCAATTTTAACAAGAGAGGAAAAATAATATCTAAAAAATATATAGGGGTTTAGGGACCTGTGGAACAATTCCAAGAAGTCTAACACTCATATTGTCAGAATCTCAGGACAGGAGTGTGTGGGGCAGGAAACATATTTGAAGAAATAATGACTGAAGACTTTCAAAATTTGGTGAAAGATATAAACCTAGAGATTATAAAAATTCAGAGAACCTCTAACACTATTCATAATAGAACAAAATGGTAAATTAGGCTTCATCAAAGTTAAAAATGTTGGGTATGAGAAAGACACTGTTAAGAGAATGAAAAGACAAGGTACAGCCTGGGAGAAGATATTTGCAAGTCACATATCCACCAAAAAACTTATAGCCGGAATATGTAAAGAACTTTGAAAACCTAATAATAAGGAAACAAGCCAATTTAATGAAAAGGGCAAAACTTTACAAATGAAAATATATGTCTGGCAAATAAGCACATTAGTTGTCATAGAAATGACAACTATAGGTTAAAACCACAATGGGACACCATGACTCTTATATTAGAATGGGTAAAAATTTAAAAGATTGCATCCATATCTTGGCTATTGTAAAAAATGCTGCAATAGACATAAGAGTGTGTGTATCTTTTCAAATTAGTGTCTTCACTTTCTTTGGGTAAAAAAAGATATGGAAGCAACCTGAATGTCTATCAATTGATGAATGGATAAAGAAGATGTGGTATACATATATACCATATACATATATATACATAGACAAGATTTTTTTTAATGGCTGAGTAATATTCCAATATTCCCATTACTCTAAAAAACAAAACAAATGAACAAACAGAAATAGACTCATAAATACATAGAACAAACTGGTTGTTGCCAGAGGGGAGGGGGTGGGGGAATGAGAAAAATAGATAAAAGGGATTAAGAAGTACAAACTTCCAGTTATAAAATAATTAAGTCATGAGGATGAAAAGTACAGGATAGAGAATATCATCAATAATATTGTAATAACTTTGTATGGCAACAGATGGTGACTACACTTATGGTGAGCACTGCATAATGTATAGGGCTGTTGAATCACTACATTATAGATCTGAAACTAATATAACATTGTATGTCAACTCTACTTCAATTTAAAAAAAAGTAACAGGAGTGTGATAGAGAAAGGATAAGACAACCAAAGGTAAAAAAAAATTGATTTACATTTAGGAAAAAAAAAGTTGATCATATCAAGTGGTGAGAATATAGTGGGACTTTCATACACGACTGGTGGCACAATCACTTTGGAAAAAAGTTTTGCAGTTTCTTTTCTTTTTTTTATTAATATGTTCAATTAGCCAACATATAGTACATCATTAGTTTTTGATGTAGTGTTCAATGGTTCATTAGAGTTTGGCAGTTTCTTAAAAAATTAAACACCTACATGTGTTCTAGCTATTCCTAGGTATTTACCCAAGAGAAGAGAAATCATATGTTCATACATAGACTTGTATGTTTCTAGCACCTTTCTTTGTAATAGCTAAGCACTGGAAGCAACCACCTGTTTAACAACAGGTGAATGGGCAAGCAGTGTATGGCTAAAAAAATTTTTGTGGAATACTACGCAGCAATAAAAAGCAATGAACTACTGATATATACAATATAGATAACTCAGAATAATCATACCCAGTGAAAGAAAGTAGTCACAAAAGTACATGCTCTGGGATTACATTTATATAAAATTATAGAAAATGTAAACTAATGTATAGTGACAGAATTCAGATTAATGGTTGCTTGGGGATGGAGTTCGTGATGGGGAGGAGGGATCATCAAGGGGCATGAGGAAACTTTAAGGGATTGTAGTTGGATTCATTCACAATTTTGATTTGGTGTGATGGTTTACCAGATGTATATGTATATTGAAACTTAACCAATTGCACACTTTAAACATAGGCAGTTTATTTTTTTTTTTTTTTTGTAATCTCTACCCCCTATCATGGGGCGTGAACTCTCAACCCTGCGATCAAGAATCTCATGCTCTTTCAACTGAGCCAGCCAGATGCCCCTATAGAACATTTTATATATAATTATCACTGTAAAAGTCATAAGGAAATTTTGAGAAGATCAAAACACAAACTGAGGGTTGCTGGAGGGGAGGGGGATGGGGGGATGGGGTGGCTAGGTGATGGACATTGGGGAGAGTATGTATTGTGGTGAACACTGTGTGTTGTGTAAGACTGATGACTCACAGACCTGTACCCCTGAAACAAATAATACATTATATGTTAATTTTTTAAAAAACATGCAAATTTACAATTTAGGCAACTACTAAATCATACAACCAATGTAATATTTTATTTTGATTTTTATTGTAGTATTAAAATAATGAACAATTAAGGAATACATTTCATGTTTAAAGATATTGTTTATGGCGCTCTTGGGTGGCTCAATCAGTTAAGCGTCTGCCTTCGGCTCAGGTCATGATCTCTGGGTCCTGGGACAAGGCCCCGCTTGGTCAGGCTCCCTGCTCAGTGGGGAGTCTGCTTCTCCCTCTGCCCCTCCCCACCACTTGTGCACGCACATGCTCTCACTCTCACTCTCATTCTCACTGTCTCTCTCAAATAAATAAAATCTTTTTAAAAAGACTGTCTAAATTCAGTAAAATACTTATTTTCAAAGGAAGTAAAGTTTCATTATATCCCAAAATTTTACTCCTTGAATTGCGTACTTTGTTTCACTGATTCAGACATCAATAAAAACAAGTGATTACATGAAATCATAGCTGAAGTAACTCAAGTTGGTCTTTGTCTTTATAATCACTGTGCTATAATTTTTAATTTAGAATCCACTTTTTAAATGGGATATGTGTGTTATATATGACCACAGGGATTGCAGTCTGGAAGTGTGCTTAAAGCAAGCTCAAATGATTCTAAATGGTTAAGAACTTACTTTAGGAAAGAATAGCCTGTGTACAGGGCCAACTATTTAATGAGAATTTATCAAATTAACTTCCTTATAGAATAAAATAATTATTAAACATGAATTCTAAAAATTGGCTAATTTGGAGCTTACATATATATTAGAACTTAATGTTAACCACAGCAATCTTTTAGAACTTAGACCAAAAGAATGTTTTTAGGGGGAAAAATTTAGAAATGGTTGGTTATGGTGCTAATAAAAACAAGACTGCCTTTTACCGGGTTTTGTCGTTCTTATATTAAAATTCTCTGTGAACACTGTTTCCCTTTATTGCCTGCAGTTGGACAGACCATTCCCACTGCCCTGCCCTTCTTAGGCTACTCTTCCACCCCAACCTTCTTAACAAGAAAGCGGCCTAATTGCTCTTGGGTGTGTGGCCTCCAAACACCATTATTTTAGTGTGTGAGGGTACTGTTGGAGACTTTCTCTAGGGTGAGCTTTCTTGTCCCTCTGAGGGCTTTAGTGGCTTACAGCATTGGGTGGGGTACAACATACACCACAATGGCATAGGTGACCCAGAGGTGATTTGGTGACCTGGAGGTGATTAAGTGACCTGGAAGTGCTTTTGTTGTCTCCCTTTTTGGGTGGAGCATCATTATCATCCACCACACTTTAAACCCTTTTCCCATCTGGGTTCTGGTAATCTCAACTCTAACTTTGTGCCCCCTCTGTACACCAAACACATAGAACCACCAAAGCTCTTTTTTTTCTTGCCTATGGGACAAAGTGTTGAGAAAATTTGTCTTTAGTTCTCAGTCCTCACCCAGTCCATATCCCCAACGTCTGGCTAACTGTGGACCTGCCAGTCTGGCACCCGACCCTCCTGGACCTCACCTCCCTCCCTGCTTACATGCCTGTCTCTTCCCTTCATTCTCTCTCTTCATCACAAACACACATACACATGACTTTCACAACTTGTTGATTTTCCTTTTATCCACATCTGTGTACCCTGTTGCTGTAGATTTGGTCCCTATATGTCTGACCAATTCTCCACAGCTGCTTCAGAAGATGCTGCAGCTAGTTCTAAGTTTCTGGCCCAGGCTCGGCATTTGCTGGCTGCACAGGATGTTACTTGAGATGGTTGCATTTTCCAGTGCCCCATGTTCCCGCTCTGCTCATTTTCATTGTGTGCCTCGTTCAGCTTGTGGTAACAGATGAATATCATTGGCCTTATTGCTGCGTTACGAATTCCTGAGCAAGAGGGGGACGATTGAGGAGTTTTTTTTCTCAAATTCCTTTGAAGGGATCTTTTTGCCTTTGTGGTTTTCTTCTGGACCTGGAAAGGCAATAGGGTGAGTCAGCATGGCATTTGTTTTGGGTGGGAAAGAGGATGGGAAATGGATAGGAATGAGGCTTCATGAGTAGGGATGTGGGTTGAGGAAGGGGTTTGTGTCAGGCAAGGGTAGGGCAGGGGGCTTGGGGAGACCTGTGGAGAAGAAGAACATAGATAGGATCATCTAACCTTGCCACTGCCTCTGGTCTTGGGTTGACAAGGACTCTTCTTTTCCTTCTTCCTTTTGGTTTTTGGGGCTGATTGTTCCATGGTTATGTTTGGTTGTTCTATACTTATGCTAGGCTCCTCTGGTGTGCAGATCTTACCAGCCATATTTACGCCTCCCAGTGGTCTACCCCAGGGCTCCTGACCAATGAGGAGTCATACCCTTCAGCTTTGTTTGGTCATCGAGCCAATGGTAGTGTTGAGGTGGCTTGGGCATCACAAAACACTGCTCCCGACACCTCTGTGGGGGCAGGGAGGACAAGATGCTGTGATTGGAAAAAAGGGTATTTCTTCAATACCCCCTAAATATCCATCCCAAAGTGACCTGCTACCCCCTCTTCATTTCCCCATGTTCAGTTCTAGTGGGTTATATGGCAGGGAGTGTTTCCTCCAACACGTTCCCCCTAGCCACCTCATTCAGTGGTTCATTCTGTTCTCTCCCATTCTTTACCACAATCTACCATTTTGGGTATCTTACCTAAAATCTCTCCAAGGTAATATGGCCTTATTTAATCTTCTGGGGAGATATGAATCATTCCACTTTCTTCCAACAAATTCCGTTTTGTGCCTGTTTTCGTATGGCTCATGAAGTAAGAAAGTTTTTTTTTAAACATTTTTAAATGATTGAGAAAAAAATCAAAAGGAGAATATTTCATGATGTGAAAATTATATGAAATTCAAGTCTCAGAATCCATAAATAAAATTTTATTAGAACACATACACTCATTCATTTAAATACTGTCAATGGTTGCTTTCACCTACCCCAGAGTTGAGTAGTTGTGACAGACTATACAGCCTGCAAGACACAAAATATTTACTATCTGTCCCTTTACAGGAAAAGTTTGCCAACTCCTGCTCTTTTCTGTTCCATTGATCTATTTGCCTATCCTTATGCCAATACCACACTGTCTTGATTACTGCAATTTTATATTAAGTACTAAAATGAGCTAGAGCAGCTTATCCAACTTTGCTCTTGTTTAAAGTCCTTCACATATTCATATACATTTTATATTTATTTTTTATCTTTTTATTTTTTAAAGATTTTATTTATTTATTTGAGACAGAGAGAGAGAGCACAAGCAGGGAGATGGGTCAGAGGCAGAGGGAGAAGTAGACTCCCTGCTGAGCAGGGATTCCCAATGCAGGGCTCCATCCCAGGACGCTGAGATCATGACCTGAGCCTAAGGCAGATGCTTAACTGACAGAGCCACCCAGGCGCCCCAACACTTACGTCCCTCTGGTCCTTAGTGCTATCATTGTCATATATTCTACTTTTACTTAAGGTATAAAACTCAAAATACATTTTTGTTATTTTTTTGCTTTCAACGTTCAATTGCCTTTAAGAAACTTAACAAAAGAAAGAAAAATTGTGTTTTGTATTTATTACGTATTTAACATTTCCAGTGCTCTTCATTGCTTACATATATCTGAATTTCCATCTCATTATCATTATCTTTCAGACTGAAAAACTTCCTTAGCATTTTTATCAACAAATTTTCTCAGCTTTTGTTTTTCTTAAAATGTTTTTATTTTGTCTTGAGTTTTGTGAAGTATTTTTCCTGGACATAGATTTCTATATTGACAGCATTTTAAACATTTTAGCACTTTAATAATGTTATTCTTTGATTTTCAGGACTCCATTGTGTCTGATATGACACAATGGCTGATATGAAGACATCTGTAATTCTTACTGTTTCTCTGTTCTTAATGTGTCTCTTTTCTCTAACTGCTTTTAAGACTTTATCTTTGTTTGCAGCGGTTTTTTATGGTGCTAGGTTTGAGTGAAATCTTCTTTTGGGGGTTCACTAATTTTCCTAGACCTGTGGGCTGCTGTTTGGTCAAATTTCAATTTTTTTTTCTGACTCCCTCTCTGGAATTACAATGTCATGTATCTTGGAGTCCTGAGTTTTGTCCAAAGGTAATTGAGCCTCTCAACTTTCTTCAGTATTTTTTCTCTTTTTGCATCATTTAGGATGAATTTATTACCTATCTTCGAGTTCATTGATTCTTATTTCTGTTGTGTTCCAATCTACTGTAAATTTTTTAAAAATCCGATGAATTTTTTATTCAGATATTGTATTTTTCAGTTCTAGGATTTCCATTTGGTTATGTTTATAGCTTCTGAATCTCTTCTGAACTTTTCCATCTTTTCGTCCATTCTTTTCCTGTATACATTTTTAATTGACATAAAATTCAAAAACAGAATTATCTATCCATTTTAAAATGTGCAATTCAGTGGAATTTAGTACATTCACAATGTTGTGCAACCAAAACCTCCATCTACTTCCAAAATACTTTCATCACCCCAAACAGAAACCCAATACCTATTAAGCAATCACTTCCAACTTCCCCCAGCACCTAAAAACCACTAATCTGCTATAGATTTGACTATTGTAGATATTTCATACAAATGTAATCATATAATATATGACTTTTGTGTCTGGCCTCTATCAATTAACATAATGTTTTCAAGGTGTGTCCATGCTGTGGCATGTATTAGAACTTCATTCCTTTTTATGGCTGTATAATAATCCAGTATATTAATATACCACATGTTGTTTTTCCATTCATCAGTTGATGGAAATTTAGTTTGTTTACACATTTTAACTATTGTGTATAATGCATCTATGAATATTAGTGTGCAAGTTTTTTTAAATAACTTTTTTTGTTGTTTTTGTTGTTATATGCATAGGTGTGGAATTGCTGGGTCACATGGTAACTCTATGTTCACTTTTTGAGGAATCACCAAACTGTTTTCTACAACATTTTACATTTTCATCAGCATTGTGTGAGGGTTCCAATTTCTCCATATCTTTGCCAACATTTGTTAGTGTCTCTCATTTTATTATTGACATCTTGGTGGATGTGAAGTGGTATCTCACTGTGATTTGATTTGTATTTCTCTAATGACATTTCTCTGATGTATGTTAAATATCTCATGTGCTTATTGGCCATTTGTATATTTTCTCTGTAGAAATGTTTATTCAAGTCCTTTGCCCATTTTTAAATTGGGTTGTCTTTTTGTTGTTGAGTGGTATGAGTTCTTTATATAGTCTGGTTACTAGATCCTTATCAGATATGTGATTTGCAAATATACTTCCCATTCTGTGGTTTGTCTTTTAACTTTCTTGATAGTGTCCTCCAAGGCACAAAAATTTTAAATTTTGATAAAGTCCAATTTATCTATTTTTTTCTTTTGTTGCTCATGCTTTCAGTGTCATGTGTCAAAATCTACAGCCAGATACAAGGTCGTGAAGATGTATACCTGTTTTCTCCTTAGAGTTTTATGGGTTTAGCTCTTATATTTAGGTCACTGATCCATTTAGAGTTATTTTTTTAAAAAGATTTTGTTTATTTATTTGACAGAGAGAGACAGCGAGAGAGGGAACACAAGCAAGGGGAGTGTGAGAGGTAGAAGCAGGCTTCCCACTGAGCAGGGAGCCTGATGCAGGGCTTGATCTCAGGCCCCTGGGATCATGACCTGAGCCAAAGGCAGACGCTTAACGGCTGAGCCACCCAGGCACCCCTAGAGTTAATTTTTATATACGGTGGGAGGCAGGCTTTCAGCTATAGCTTTAATTTATTTATTCAGATTAAATCATCCATTGCTAGTGGTTTCTTGGGAGGAAGAAATTTTTCCTTTATTTTGAGAACTGCCATAAGCTCCATCTTCTGCTACTTAATTACTGCTTTGAACATGTCTCAATCCAGCTGAAGAAGGAATAGCATCAAGAGCTCCAAAACCATTTAGTTTTACATTTGACATCTTCAGCCACCTAACACCAACCCACCTTTCAGGTATATCTCCTGACTTTTCTCTAATTAGATCCTCTAGGCTAGGCAAAAGTGCCTGCTCATTGTCCATCCCTACCTCAAGCTCAGCAACCCTTTCTTTTGTAAGTATCTTGCTAGAGGCTGTGTCTGTCTCATTTACTACTGTATCTCCAGCATCTAGCATGATGCCTAGCAAACAATAGTGAAGTCACTCCTTACACATGGGATGGGTCCTAGGGTCAGTATGTAAAATGAAAATTACATGGTCAGAATTACTTTTGATGATGCCTTAGGGAGGTGACACAATGGAGAATGGAATCCTCCTCTCAAAAAGTCTGGTGTGGCCAGACTTTTTTTCAGTGTGGATACAGATCACTGGGTTGTTCTTTTTGATCATCAGTTTAAGTAGTTGGCTTGCACTTCCAGTTGGCCATACTATATGAAAAACATATATATTTAAACAAAAGGATGACACTCAGCAAAGCAAGCTGTTCGCACTAGGAGTCTGAAGAACAGATTCATGCCTCTTATCTCACACTTGATCCAGGGTATATATTAATTGAGTGTAATGGTGGGAGGATTTGCCCATACTATTTAAACAGCTCTCTCCTACTGTGTATTGCTGAATTCATGTAAGTGAAATATGCCTATGAATGCCAATATCATAGACACTCAAAAAGTTTCTTTGCATGAGTGACTTAATTAATTAATGCTGTTCTCTCTACTTGAACATCTTCTTTTTGTCTCTGCCTATCAAAACCCTATACACTTTTCAGAGCCAAGCTGATGACCCACTTATCCCCCCAGCAGGCTAATTATTTCATTTATTAGGTGTCTACTCTGCAGCAGATGATGCAAAACACCTTATATGCTTTGCCCTCCTTTAATCCTCACAGCAATCCTATGAAAGAGGAATGATGAGTATTTTTCCAGATTTAGGAATGAGGATACTGAGATTTAGAGAGGTTAACTATCTTGCCTAAGGTAGGTGTCAACTATCTTGTTCACTGCTGTCTGTTTAAGGCCAAGAACAGTGACTGGCATATAATACATGCTCAACAAATATCTATTGACTGCATGGAATGACTCACATTCCAGGCCTGTATGCTTAGCTTCTCTGCTAGGGCTTCTTGACCTGTTTCAACTCATGGCCCTAGTCATACTTTCTTACTCTATTATCCATATCTTGGCCCCAGCCAAGAATATCTTGTGGATCTTCATTTGATTTTAATTTGTATTATAAGACCTATAAGTATCTTAAGTGTTTTTTCAAAATACATCTGCTCCTGGGGAGTCTGACATGCTTCTCAGCTCCTGTGATTCTTCCTCTTAACCCTCACAGCTTCCATAATATGTAAGGTCTCTACTACCCAAATAGCATTTAATAAGACATTGCTTTGTGTTCTGGGGACTTGAATACACATCTCTCCTCCCTTAGGTAGTTGCTAACTGACCAGTATCACTCTCTAAAGCATTCATTACTGAACCCTAGTCTTGACAAACTAAATGTCTAGAGATAATTGTTCTTCTACCAACACATTCAGTACCTTGACATTCTGGACCAAAGTATGTCTGAGCCTCGCAGTCCTCCTGGTTTCTCTCACATAAACGTCCTGCTGCCCAAACTAAGAGGAACTGGTGAAAGGATGATCATACTTAAGTCTGCCTGGTCAGGGGAGGCTATGTTCTTTGGTAACTGGTGATTTTTGAAGCATCAGAGATGTACAAAATGCATTTTACTGTTGACTGAATGTGCAAAATAGAAGGTAGAAGAATGACTTCTTAAACATTGATGTGATCTATTTAGAGCTTCTGGTTTATTAATGATGTAGACATATCTGCTCTCATTATTTCATGGAACCCTGGATCGTCCTGAAGTTCTGGTGTAGAAACATATTTTATTAATTAGAAAAAGAGAGACACAACGATAATCTATCAACCACAGTCTCTCATCTTTTTAAATAAGCAGGTTTATGGTGAGATTTGCAAACACAGAAATCATGGTTAGAAGGGACCATATAGTAAAAGGATCCAAGTTTCCACTCAGGAAATTCTAAATGGCAAAATATTGACCTGAATTGGGTAGAAATGACTAAAATAGACTTCTAACAGAATTTTTCACAGGCTAGGCTGGTGATGGGTAGTAAGGAGGGCACGTATTACATGGTGCACTGAGTGTTATACGCAACTAATGAATCATCGAACTTTACATCAAAAACTAGGGATGTACTGTATGGTGACTAACATAATATAATAAAAAGTTATTTTTAAAAAAAAGAATTTTTCACAGGCTATATTTGTATCATTCCTATGCAGGCAATCATTTTGATTATTACGGTGAAGGATCAGGAGGAGTGGGTGGATAGACAGATTTTGGCATTGTATACAGTAAGTGTTTACTGGATGCCATGTCCTTTAAATGTATTATCTCATTTATTTCTCACCATTCTGGGCTGTACGTACTGTTTTCGTTCCCACCTTACAGATGAGGAAACTGGGGCTTGCAGATTATTACATGTTCATGATCATAACCTGGAAAGAAAGAGCTGAAATTTGAATCCAGATCTAACTCCAGTTTCTGTGTTCATTTTACTATACCACACTGCCTCTCAGTGGTCCTTATTAACCTATGATAATAATAGCCATGGGGCGCCTGGGTGGCACAGCGGTTAAACGCCTGCCTTCGGCTCAGAGCGTGATCCCGGCGTTATGGGATCGAGCCCCACATCAGGCTCCTTCACTATGAGCCTGCTTCTTCCTCTCCCACTCCCCCCTGCTTGTGTTCCCTCTCTCGCTGGCTGTCTCTGTCTCTGTCGAATAAATAAATAAAATCTTAAAAAAAAATAATAGCCAACATTTATTGGGAACTTTATGAGCGAAATAAAGGAAAACTAGACATAGTGCTTATGCTTTATAGATAATAGCCACCATTTACTGAGTGCTAGGCTTGGTGATAAGGGCTTTACATGTAATCGCTCATTTAACCATCAAAAGCATTCTGTGGGGTAGGAGTGTGATATTCCCATTTTACACCTGAGAGCATTAATGCTTGGGTTGGGGGTTTAAGTAACTTGCTCACAGTTACTCAGCTAGAAAGTTTCAGAGCCAGATTTCAAATCTAGCTGTCAGCTGCCAAAGTTAGAGCCCATATAGTGCTAGTTCAAATGTGTATATGCCTAAGAATCACCCAATGAGGGTATTAAAAATGTGGATTCTTTGGCCCCATCCTTGAGAATCTGATTAAGTCTTTTTAAAATAATTTACTCCAGATTTATTGAGCTATAATTGACAAATGTCATGTAGTTGGAATCCTACATCCTTTTCAGGCTGGCTCCTTTCACTTAGCAATATGCTAACTATAGAGACAATAAGAAGATCAGTGATTGTATGGGTTCAGGAGGAGGGAGAAGTGAATAGGTAGAGCATAGGGGATTTTTAGGGTGGTGAAATTATTCTGTGTGATGCTGTGATGGTGGATACCTGACATTATGCTTTTGTCAAAAATGCATAGAACTGTGCAACACAAAAGTGAACCCTAATGTAAACTAATGACTTCCATTAATTGTAAAGTATCAATATTGGTTTATCAAATGTGACAAATGTACGACACAGATACAGTTTTCTTTAATGGCTCTTCTGAGTAGTATTGGCCTTATAGACCAAGTTGTGAAGTGTTCCCTAGTATAGCAGCCTTCTTGGTAGTAGAAGGAGTTTACTTTGAAAGATGCTCGGATTAAGATAACAAGATGTGATAATTGAGGAAGAATAGAGAGAGGATTAATGTGCATATTTCTGTTTTGGAAGCCATTAAGTGCTCATGGCTGCCTTTTGAGATAGAGTAGCTCAATATTTCCGGTTCATCCCCTTTGATTAAAAGTGTTTATACTAGACTTACCAGATTTCCTCATTGCTCTGTCCTCAGGCAGAGGGACTTCCTCTAAATATATTGAAGCTAACCATAGGAAACCAGGGGTCATGGTCTGGCTTCTTTCTTCCCTTGAGAATTGTGTAGGGCCCCTGGTTCCAGGGACTCAACTGAGGTTGGCCACCCATTAAGACTGTGGCACAGCCAGGACTTCAAAGTAGGTTCTCTGGTCTAAGTGCAGTGCTTTATCGATTCCATGTCACCGCCTCCAGTGTTTGAGCATGGGGGACTGAAATTTCATGCTTTGATTAACTGTAGACTTAGGAACTCCAGCCGATAATGATAAAGGTCTAATCGTGAGACTTCTCTAATCCTCAGGTTCCTCACCTGTTTGATGGGGATAATATATACTCCATGAGCTTTTGTGACAATTAAGTGACGTAATTTAGGTAAAACACTTAATGTAGTGTTCTAACTCAGGGTACATTTTCAGTAAACGTTGAGCCCTACTCTTGGCTAAGAGCTTGATTTCTCGAGTCAATAACTCAAGTTTCCAAGTTCCAGTTTTACTACTCACTAGATGTGTCACTTTGAGCTGGTTATTTAATGTCTCCTAGCCTTGGTTTCCTCCTTTGTCTCACAGGATTGTTGTGAGATGCAATGAGATCATGCATGTAAAGCAGTGAGTACAGTGCCTCTCATAGAGGAAGCAATCAACTTTAGTTTATGTTACATGATTATTAATGGTGGAGCTACTAAGAGAAATGTGATGTGAGTTCTGTGCCTGAAACAATCTTGACTGTTTAATGGCCAAAGACTACCAGTAGAACTTGTGATTGGGGTTCTTCATGTCCTGTTTTTCCTCCTCTTCCTCTCTTGCACTCTGGTTAATCCTATTCACAGATTCTTCCTTCATATTCAGAAGTAAAGGGCCAACAGCACAGAACATTACTTCTCTCAGTAGGATTTGCATTTTTCAAGGGACCAATGGCATAAGGCCCAGCCCTGGTTTAGAGCAGAGTTTCTCAATGTCAGCATTCCTAACATGTTGGGCTGGGTAATTGTTGTGGGGGACTTTTCTGTGCATTGCAGGATGTCTAACAGCATCTCTGGCCTCAACTCACTAGATGCCAGTAGTGCAAGAACCGCCTTTACAGTTATGACAATTAAAAATATTTCTAGGGGTGCCTGGGTGGCACAGTCGTTAAGCATCTGCCTTCAGCTCAGGGTGTGATCCCGATGCTCTGGGATCGAGCCCCACATCAGGCTCCTTCACTATGAGCCTGCTTCTTCCTCTCCCACTCCCCCTGCTTGTGTTCCCTCTCTCACTGGCTATCTGTCTCTCTGTCAAATAAATAAATAAAATCTTTAAAAAATATATATATCTCTAGACATTGTCCAGTGTCCCCTGGGAAGAAAAATCACCCATAGTTAAGAACCACAGGTTTAGAGGATTCTGTGAGGAAGTGAGGTATTCCAGGATATCTTAAAATCACAGCAGGGATTCTAAGTGTGAATGCCTACAGAGGCCAGGCAGAGATGGAAATGCAAGGAAACAGAGTACAATGCAATAAAGAGTGGTGGGGCTTGTGGCAAACTAGAAAGTATGTCCCATATCTAGAGTCATTCAAAAGCAACATTAAAAAAAATCTCTATGATCCAGACAAAGCACATCTGGGGATTAAAATGAGCTGCCAGTTGGGAGCCCCAGATGTAGACTGCCCCTTAGAATGGCTCTACTCTGGCACGTGCTCTCTTCCTTTGGGCTAGTGATTCCACCTCCCCATTCTGCTATTTCTCCTCACCTCCCTTTCCTGCCTTCAAAATAAGGATGTAGTCAAGGCATATTAGGTCATCCTAAAACATAAAATTAATTTTAAAGTCTCCTAAAACTTCTCAAACATATATGTGCTATTCAAATGAACAAATTTCAAAGACTATCCAGTAATTTGAAGCTGGCTATATATTAAGTGGAAAGGACAATGACATGTATGAATAGTAAAGGCAGGAAAGAAAATCTACAAAAGAACAGCAGAAAAACATAGATCAGAATGTTAACAGGGATTGTGTCTATGTCGATTTTTTTTCTTCTCTACTTTTGTGTTTCTAAATTTTAAAAAAAGGTTAATGTTATACCGGGAAAAGCCTACACTTGAGAGGAGAGTGACTCTATGCCATCCAGGGCTTGTTCAGGTGGGGAAAGTGTCATGAAATCAAATAAATGATAAAAATTCCAGTGGCCACGCTAGCCCTCCCCATCCCCACACTGTTGTAGGCGTTGTGTTTGATGAATAACAAGAGGACCTGAAGTTCCCCGCATGTGGTTATTAACATTAATAATAATTGGAACACTGATCTCTGCCCACCGCATTCTGTTCTCTGGTTGCTTTCTGCTGCTTTTAAATGATGCGCTTTTGCTTTTCCCCATGTACTCCACATTATACACATGCTGTACTGCTCTACCTTCCCTCGATTTATGCATGTCTCTAGCAGATGGTTGGGCCAGTCCACCTCCGGTGCTTGTTTAGCATAACAGAGAGCTCAACAACTGGGGCCGCTCACAAGGTTCAGCTTGCATTTCTGGATCCTGGTGGGGTGAACACACTGGGTTAAGGCCAGCACTTGCCATCTCTGACCTACCTTTGCAGCAATTAAGACTGAATTTTCCTGTTCGCTTTTTAAGAGTTGTTTTTCCTCTCCCCTTTTACTCTATCCCCCTAATCCTTTTTCTTGGTGTTCCCTAGTTTCTGTGAGACTTCCCACGGTGATGGTAGGGACAGGGAATTTTCCAGAAAAAAAAAGCCATATTGAAAATCCAGGATTGGGAGTCCCCCCTAATCTCTGACCCAGTCTTGGTGAATACTGGAGGGTCATCTCTTGCTTACCCATTCCTTTTCCCTATCTAGGGAAAGATGTGCTACATCAACCGTAGTCTTGTCAGCCTGAAGTTTTGAACCCGTGAATATATGAGCCATTAAAGAAATTGGGATCGACCTCAAGTAACACACTTCTAGTCTTTTGAAGCATGTGGAGTAGTTCAAGTCACCTCCCAGGAGCTTGGTCTTCTGGCTGCCTCAATTCAGAGTTGCATTTCTCCCCCATGCTCTTAGTGCGTTGCTTTTAAACTCCTGCAGGTCTAAGGAGTACTTATGGATGTTTACTATGAAAAAACTAGCTTCCTTTTTTTCCCCATCTGATCTGGGTCTTAAGGTCTTTTAGGCTTTTATGTATGAAGGAAAAATTTCACCGTAAGGATATCTGAGAAGTTGAAGGTTGTTATTGTTCTAGGATGTTACATTTTGCTTTAATGACTTAAGATGCACACAGCTTGAGATGAGAGCTATAAAGTGCCAGCTTGAAGTTTACTGTAATATGTTATTTCCATGTGGATGGAAAAAATTGATTTCTAATTCATAAACTATAGCCCCAGATGCCAGTCATTACGTACTTTTCCAGTTTCAGCTTAAAAATACTTTGAGCAATGTATTCACAGAAGGGAGGAAGGGGGGTTGCTTTCTTCTCACCCCAGGTGAAGAAGGAAAAAATGGAACTTTGTGGAGAGGAAGCCAAGAAAACAGTTGGGGTGGTGTGATTGTTGGGGGAGGAGCCTGGATAAATGGTGGTCCCCATATATTTTCGGGACGGCTCTTTTCTCTCCAGAGCTGGAGGAAAATCAATATCTTGTTTTCAGATGGGTAAATGGAGTCGTCTCTTTAAAGTGCCCCGGTCAGTTCACCACACGTCAGGCAGCTGCTGCTTTCCAGGCTGCCCTGCGATTCCCAGGCTAGGAGGATTGACAAGGCGATGATAAACTAACGTGCCCCCTCAGCTCTGGGTGTGCGCCATTGTTCCCGCAGCTGAGACCCTCTGCTGCTATTTGCTTTCTCCCACATACATTATTCAACAGCCCAGGAAAAGGCCAAGAACCTCTTTCATTCAGGAATTCTGTATTAAAATAATCAATTTCAAACTGAAGCCGGGAAGGCCAGCTTGCTACAGGGAGAGCCTATTAATAAGCCACCAGTCTTTTCCATTTGCATTGAACTCATGCTGTATTGTGGTAATATGGGATTATTTTTTTTTTCAGTTTCCTCCAAGAAACTAAACATCACATTGGTTCTCCTGTTCTTTCATAAAGAGCATGTAGAAGAGCTTCTTCGTTTGATCCCGTCATTAATAGAACACTAGAGGCCATATTTGTGCCTGCTACTCTGCACTGGCTAATTCTGATTTTGAAAGTACTTTAAAAAAGCCATTAACTCTCCATGAAATGTAGCAGGAAGAAAAGTTTTCAAGTGTTTTGTTTTCCATTCATTGGCCTTACATTTCTTGTCTTGCCTCTCCTGCCCCCTGCCTCTAACCCTCCCCCCACATACACACACACACACACACACACACACACACACACACACAAGTTGTGATATTCAAGCACCAAGCCAAAAAGTTAGAAACCTCACATATATAAGCCAGTATAAATTTTAAGTGCCTTTTAGCAGCACCATGAGATGCTCTCCCAAATGGGTGAGCTTTTACTATTTGGTTAATAAAGAGTTAATCGGAAACTCCCTTTTGTGGCTGCCTTATTGTCAGGATTCTTTCTAAGTTTACATCAGTTCTTTTTCATGCCATTAAACAACTCAGTGACCAAAAAGTAACTATTAGTAATCACCATTATGTAATCTGTTCAACAAACATTTATTGAACACCAACCAACTGTGTCTACAGGAAGTCCTCAGAGCGTTAACTTGGGGCGCCTCGATGAAACAGCTGTGATTCCCCAAGTGTCCCATGAAACATAGATTTTTAACAGGGTTGCCTGATTTGGCAAATAAAAATACAGAGCACTTAGTTAAATTTGAATTTTAGAGAAATAAGAATTGTTTAGTGTAAGTATTGTTCTGTGCAACATTTCAGACATACTTATACTGAAAAATTGCATTGTGTATCTCAAATTTAACTGGGAGTCCTATATTATATCTTAGAATCCCTCTTCTTTAAAGGAATTCTTGATGTAATCTTGAGTTTTTGATATTGTTGTTTTCTACTTCCCCCTTACCTCCAAAGCTTAGAATAGAAATTGATTCACTGAAGGCTTAGTTAGTAGGGTTCATCTTAATCAAAATTTTACTTTTCCATGTAAGAAGAAGCTTTTTCAACTAATTTACACAGGGGTCCTCTTTTGACTTTTTTCCTCAACAGGTGGCATAAAATAAATACTTTTCAAATTTTTGTGATAAATTATTAAAAGTCCTAAACTCTTACAGTAATTCTAAAATAACTTATAAAAATATACATTCCTATCTCAGTAGTTGATGGATTTTTATAAAAATAAAGAAAAGTTACCCAGAATAATTTACTGTGTATCCTATACTGTGCCAAGGACTGCTAAGTATTAGCAAGACAAAGCAGAGGCAAATGTATCCATGGAAGTGCCCAGTGTAGACATGAATAAGAGCTATAACAGACTATGAGCGTGTCCTAGCAGAGGAGGGACCCACAGGAGCAACTCCTTGCAACCAGTGGTAGGAGTCCATCCCGGAAGACAGAGGACTCCGTCAGCCTAGATTCTGCAAAGTAGGTGAAGTGAGTATTGCCAAAGCACATGACTCTTGTCTACAAGGATAAATTCTGGTTAATTCTTTAGGGGCAATCTAGGTGCTGAGGGAGCCAAGACACAGTGACTGCCCTCCAGGATCTCAAAGTGGAGTTGCAAAAGGCAGACATAGTGCATACAAGACAGAATCGGTGTCAAGAGATTAGACATAATAGCAGGCTTATTTATTATAGGCGTATGATGTGCCAGTTACTGTGCTAAGCACTTTACATACCTTGTTTCCTTTATCCTTATAATTATCCCTTTGAGGTTCCCCATGTTCTTCTTTGGGGACTCAAAGGAGGGAGATAACTCCTCTGAAAATTGAGTCTTTCAATGCAGCAAGTATATGATTCTCTTTTCTGTACCATTTATCTAATTTGTCTGGTCCAATGCTAATAGTATATTGATTTAATTAGATTTCAGTGGCTTTATAATGTGTCTGGATATCTGGCCCTACAAAATGACATTTTAATTTATTGAGGAAAAAGGTGATTTAATAAACGATAATACATCTAACATCTTTCTAGAGGAAAATAACATTTCATGGACACTATCTTTCATCATATATTAAAATAAATTGCAGATGAAGACTGAAATATAAACAAAGTAATAAAAATCTTGCAGGAAATTCCTGGAGACTACATGGACAAAACAGGGGACAAGACTGGATACTCAGAGGCTATAAAAGAAAAGATGGGCCTACTAGATATTCTATGAATTTAAAACTTCTCTATGGCGAAAGAAACTGTCAACAACATCTACAGATGAGTAATAGATTTATAAAGTTATTTGTAATGCAAAAGACAGACAGAAGGTGTATCTACAGTATACAGAGAGGTCTTACAAATTAAATAGAAGGGAACAAACACCCTAAAATAAAAATCAGCAAAGGGGGGCACCTGGGTGGCTCAGTCGATTAAGTGTCTGCCTTCTGCTCAGGTCGTGATCCCAGAGTCCTGAGATCCAGTCCCATGTCGGGCTCCCTACTCAGTGGAGAGCCTGCTTCTCCCTCTCCTGCCCCTGCCCCTGCTTGTGCTCTCTCACTCCCTCTCAAATAAATAAATAAAATCTTTTTTCAAAAATCAGCAAAAGATGTGAAGAGACACATGCGCAGAATGGTAATCCAAAAGGCTAAGCAAACTTATGACAAGATGCTCAAATTCACTAGTGGCCAAGGAGCCTCAGACTAAAGTAACAATGTGGTATCAGGTTGCATCCATCAGACAGGTAAAAAATTTATAAATTGATACTACTTCTTCCTGAATGGATGTTGAAAGATCCTGGGATATGCTTTACCTAGGTAATCCTGCTCCTGAGAATATGTCCCATGGAAATAAAAACACAACTCACAAAGTTCTATATACAAGCATGTTTACTGCAGCATTGTTTGTGGACCTACACACCCCCATACCCCTCGAAATGAAAACAAAAAGAATTCTGTAAATAGGGAGGATGCTTGAATAAATTAATAATACAATTGACCCTTGAACGACGTGGGGGTTGGGGCACCAACCCCCCAAGCCATCAAAAATCCACACATATCTTTTAAATCCCCCTAAAATTTAACTACTAATAGCCTACTGTTGACTGGAAGCCTTACCGATGACATACACAGTCCGTTAGCACATATTTTGTATGCTATGTGTATCATAATGCTGTATTCTTACAATAAAGTAAGTCAGAGAAAAGAAAATGTTATTTTAAAAAATCACAAGGAAGAGAAAGAGAAAACTTTCCAGTACTATACTGTATTTATCCAAAAAAAAGCTGTATGTAAGTGGACCTGTGCAGTTCAAACCTATGTTGGTCAATGCAGTGGAATATTATGCAGACATCAGCAAGAATGAAATAGAACTCTACCAGTATGTATGAAAATAAGATGCAGAAAAGTGTGTCAGATATCTGATTTTTATGAAATATGTATTTTAAGGTGTGTGTGTAATTTGTATATAATTATTTGGCCAGAAAAATATGAGAGGACACATACTAAATTGTTACCATAGGTTAGAAGGCTAGAGTGGGGAGGGAGATGGGGGAGTAAATGATGTGGGTGGAGGAGTGAGCCATGCCCAAAGGGGGAAAATACGGATTGCACTAAAGGAAAGCCCCATGTATGTGTGTATTTTTCTTCTTTAAGAAAAGTCTAGGAATCTGTTCTGCAACCTCTTTTCTGTGTAGCCCCAAAGAAGGTAATCATTGTTAGGTCTATTGCTGGTGACTGCAGCTGTCAGCATGTGTGCAAGGCAAGCTCCCTTGCTAAGGAAGAAAATTCCAGTTGCTGTGAAGTGGAACCTTCATTAGATTGCGGAGACCATGGTTTTGCCCAAGACCATGAAAATGTGGGGGGTGCATCCATCCACTTTAAATAATGCTTTTCTAAGCTTCATTACTAGTTAGCAAGAATTGATAGCTAAAATAGGAAGTTCCCCCCATGTCACACATCTAACCCATCTCTGGGTCGTGTCATAGATTATGGGATTGATTTGAGGGTTGTTCCTCTCTGCCTCTGTGCCAAAATTGCTCTGACCCCCAGCATTCTGTTTCCTCAAATTCCATCTCAGCGGTAGGCTTCTGGAAACTGTGTGGGCTGTCCTTTAAATAAAACGAAGTAAGAAAATATATCCTGGAAGGGTTGTAAGATATCTATGCTGCATTTCTAATACAGTGCTTGCAATGGGTAGTGGGAAACTTCCCATTCACGGTTCGTACAACTGGGAAGGAGGTTCATTGCACCAAAACCAAAAATTAATCCAATACAAAAATGCAGGATACAGCCTTCTTCATCTCTCCAGGAAAAAATGACAGGAGCCTGAGCTGAGGCTTTGGCAGTGGGTGTAGAAGACAGTCTGTTCCTCAAAGCCATGTGAGTATTTTGAAGGGGAACTTAGGTGGTACCATTTATAGAAACAGACAAGTCTGGAAGAAGAGTAGGTTTGGGGAGGTGAGAGATTTTTGACTGTCCACAAGTGGAGTTGGATATGCATGCCAGGCATGGGGGCGGTAAAGGTTGAGCAGGGACTTGGAAATGTGAGACTTGAACATAGGAGAGAGGTAAGGTCTGCAAAAGGTGAAAATAGAAGCCTGAATTGCCGAGAGTCTAGAAAGAGAAGAGAGGAGAGGAGAGGCAGAGACTGTAAATATCACGTCATGTAGGAATGGGCGGAGGAAGGATAAAGGTGTTGGGAGACGTGGGACAGGGAAGCTGGAAGTAGAAAGGGGTGATATGTGCCACTAAAGCCATGGTTTTGTGCAAGAGCTTGATCGGCCACTGGCAAATGCTGCCTACAGGGTGGAGATGTTAAGGACGGGGGGGGGGGGGGGGGGAGTACTCGGAGCAGGCAATTACAAGTGATTGCAGGAAAGCATGCCAGTAACAGCTTGAAAGCCAGATCGTGAAGGTTTAAGGAGTCTTTGGTAAAGAGGCAGAGGAAGTAAATATGGGCTACACTTACAAGATGTACGTGGTAAAAGGTGGTAGCAGAAAGAGAGTAAGATTAAATGAGAGCAATTTGGGGTAGTGGGAATGTGATCGTGTGTAAGGGTCAAGAGAAAGGAGCCCAAGTGAAGGGAGAGACAGCTTTAAAAGGATATAATTAACTGATAGAACGATGTCCCTTGGCAACAAGGGAAGCAAGCCTAGGACAGGGGAAGGAATACAGGTTTCTTTAAGACTTGAAGAAGAGGAAAAGGATGAGTGAGTGGGAGGATGGCTGGGTGGATGCAGAGAAAAACGTTTAACAATGTTGATGATTCTTTTAATTATAAACAAAATACATGTCTGTTTTAGAGAAAATGGAAAATGCAGAAAGTTGAAAAGAAGATGGAAATAGCCTGTAGTCCCATCATCACCCAGGGATGACATTTGGTTATATTTCCATATATTTTTTTCTATACAAAGGTTTACTTTTATCTTACAAATTTGGGATCATAGTGTATGATTTTGAATGCCCTTGCCTTAATTCTTGCTGAATGTATTTGAGCATTCCTCATTCCCATATATATTCTTTGAAAACAGCACTATAATGGCTGCAAATTGAAAGACTGTGGTACATTTTGTTTAACTATTTTTGTCTTAGTGAGCAGTCCTGTTGTGTCTGGTTTGTCAATATTATAAATAACAACAGTATTCTTAGGAAGGATTCCCAGAAGATAGATGACCAAGTAAAATTGTGAATTAAAAAGAAATTCAATAAATTGGTTTCCAGAAAAGGTGTATCAATGTATACTCCCAGCAGAAGTATTAAGGGTCACTGTTTCATCCCACCCTCACCAAATGTGGATGTTATGAGAAAGTACACACAAACAAAAATGTCTTTCTGATTACTAGGCCAAAAACATATGTTATTTTAATCTGTACTTCCACTATTACATAGTTTAACACTTTAAATATCTTGATTAGATTTTTATATTTCATTTGCATACCATCTGCTTTTGGTCTGTTGTATTTTTTTTCTATTGGGCTTAGGTTTTCCCTACTTCCTTCTACAATCTCTTTACATAATCAGAGTACCTACCAACACTTTGTTATGTTATTTCATAGCAAAAATCTCAGGTTTTGGTTGGTCTTTTAATTTTGCTCATTGCATGTTTGATCTACAAAAGTTTTCAATTTGAATATGGGTAACTATATTATGTTTTTCTTTTTCTTTTTCCTATTTCTTTTATATTAAGAAGGTCCTCTTGGGGTGCCTGGGTGGCTCAGTTGGTTGGGCGTCTGCCTTTGGCTCAGGTCATGATCCGGGCGTCCTGGGATCCAGCCCCGTGTCGGGGCTCCTTGCTCAGCAGGGAGTCTGCTTCTCCCTCTCTCTTGCTCGTGCACTCTCTCTCTGTCAAAAATAAATAAATAAATAAAATCTTTTTTTAAAAAAGAAAGTACTCTCTAGCCCCAAGATATTTAAAATATTCACTTTTATTTTTATCTATGCATTTATGGTTTCATTTTCTCCACTAACTCTCTAAACCACCTGAAATTTATTTTTATGTGAAATATGAAGAAGTGACCCAATTTTATTTTAACATAATTAACCAATTCACCGAACACCATTAGTACATTATATTTCATTTTCTTTCTGATTTGGGATACAACTTACTCTTAGACTAAAAAACATTTAAAGATGTGATAGTCTTTTTCTGGGCCATAATGCATTCCTTTGATCTGTCTTTCAACTCTAGCTCTGGTACTGCATTGTTTTCGTTACTGTAGCTTTAAATTGTGTTGTAATATTAGAAGATAATTACTAGTTTCTCTAGCCTATTGCTTTCTAAATGAACTTAGAATCTCTCAAGTTTTCCTTATAAAAATCCTGCTGGAATGGTTATGGGAATAGCATTAAACTTTTAACTTACTATGGGAAAAATCAACATCTTGGCACTCTAGTACATGGGCCAGCACAGGGTACTGGTAAAGTGTTCAGCCTTGGGAGTCAGACTACTTGGGTTCGAATTCTGGCATCACTGTTCTCCAGCTCTGTGACTTTTAGAAAGTTACTTAATCTTTCTGTGCCCCAGTTTCTTTGTGGGGGGCTGGGGAGAGGGGGAGGAAGGATAGAGAGAGAAGGAGAGAGAGAGAATCTTAAGCAGGCTCATGCCATCTCACTACGTTGACATAACCTGAGCCAAAATCAAGAGTTGGACACTTAACTGACTGAGCCACCTCAGGCTCCCTCTGACTTGTTTCTTTTATAACTGGAAGTTTGTATTTTTGAATCCCCTTCACCCATTCACACCACCAGTCTGTTCTCTGTATCTGAGTTTAGTGGGGTATATGTGAAATCATATAGTATTTGTCTTCTCTGTCTGATTTGTTTCACTTAGCATAATGTCCTCCAGGTCCATCCATGTTGTCACAAATGGCAAGGTTTCCTTATTTTTTATGGCTAAGTAATATTCCATTGTGTGTGTGTATACCACATTTTCTTTATATTTTATTATTTTAAAAATTATTATTACTTACAGCTGAGATGTTTCAGAACCTACCCATGCTTTATTTAAGGACATTTCTGCCAGGACTGTGGCAGATAGTTGGGGTATGTTCATGGTTTTCAATGTCATTGCATCTCTTTATCACTGTGGTTTCTTATGTATTTAAATGAGGAAGGTAGCTTCCATTTTAACTCAGAAGTCAATAAGAAGAAATTCTGAGTTGGAAAGAAGGGTCTGGCATAGATATGTCTTCTTTCATTCCTCCCACATTTATTTGGTTGATAAGTCCTGTGAGCCCCATCTCCAGCGCCTCTTGTATCCACCATTCCCCATCCCTTTCCATTCCCATTGTCTTACATTTGAACCTCGGCTTGCACTTGAATCTCTGTAATACCTTCTTTTTTTTTTTTTTTAAGATTTTACTTATTTAGAGAGAGAAATAGTGTGAGCAGGGAGGGGGGAGGAGGGAGAGGGATAGAACCTCAAGGAGACTCTGTGCTGAGTTGTATGGACCCCTATGTGGGGCTCAATCCCTGGACCGTGAAATTGTGACCTGAGCCAAAATCAAGAGTCAGTCGCTTAACCAACTGAGCCACCCAAGAGCCCCTCTGTAATAGCTTCTAAATAGATCTTTCTGCCTCTCTTCTCTCACTGCCATTACCCAGACCCTGCATCAGGAAATTCCTTCTAAACCACTTCCCCAACTCACCTTCTCACCATTGCTAACACCATTAGTAGCTTCACCTCTGAACATGCCCAGTTACTCCCCATTCTTCAAATAGATATGTGCTTTTCTGCTTCCATGTGTACTCACATTGTTCCTCCAGCCTAAAATTCTTGCCTCATCCTGCCTCCATTTTTTAAAACCCTGCTCATTGTCATATGCCATGCCTTTATGAAACCCTTCTTGATTTTTCTTTTCCTACCCTCTCCCTCAGAAATCAGACAAATCATTTCTTCTTCCGTGTTACAAACGTTATTGCTTGTGCTTGTTTCCTGAAATTAAGTTCATTGTTCTTCTTAGAAGTAGAGTAGATCTCCATAAACTGAAAGTTGCTCAAGCATAAGAGCCATGTCTTCTGGGGCATCTGGAGAGGTCCTAGAGGATCTCTACATTATATTGTATTTGTCTGCTTGTCTTTCACCCATCTCCCCACTAGCTCCCCACATTTGAAGAAGGGTAAGAACTGTGTCTTGTTCACCACTGTACCCCAAGTGCCTGATGCAGAGCCTCACACATAGTAGGTGCTCAATAAAAGCTTGCAGAATCAAATAATAACCCTCTCTCTTCATTGATCTCTTGACACTGTGATTTGGGCCTCCTGTCTACTTTATCAACTACTGCTATCACTTGGAATTGCCTGCTTCACCTCTCAGATCTTGAACTCTGAAATGCCTTCCAGTTACCAAAACTTTCCATCTTTTGGTGGACTTGTTCAACCACATTGCTGTGACTGATGGCCCCCTGACCTCTCCCTATTCTTCCAGTCAGTCCCTCTCTGACTTCCCTCACCTCCCTTCTCAGCTCAACATTCTGTTCTGTTCTTTCCAGAGCTCTGGCTAGGGTGGGGTCACTGGGGCACAGAAATATAGAGGGCACCGCATTTTTCTCCCACCACCTCTCTGGTCTCTGTTGGAAGCCTCACCCTGGCCCCAGGCCAGCCCCCTTGGCAGTCGCAGAGATGGATGGAGTGAGAGGCCCGAGGTCAAGGGCTGGGAGCGCACCAGCCAGGGGACCTTTTGTGCACAGGGCTCCCCCTCCCCCTTCCAAGAGCAGCTTCCATTGAAGAGAAGGCAAGTTTCACGCTGCTTGCCCCGGGCGCCAAAAATGCTAGTTAGGGCTCTGGTTCTGTCCTCCCTTCCCTCACCCCTTGACACCGTGCCAATCTCATGCTGCTTTCCCTGCTTCAGAGCTACAGCAAGCCCTGTCACTGGGCTTCCTGGGACCACCACCAGTTCCAGCTGTCTGCCCTTGGTGGATGCTTGATGGCTAGCAGCTCATCTATCCTTTTAACTGCTATATGATGAATCTTGGGGAGTATTTGTATTGGGAATATTTTGTTGCAGGATGCAAACACACACACACACACACACACACACACACACACACACACACACACACGGAGAGAGAGGAGAGGGAGAGAGAGGGAGGACCTGAGAGCGAGCTGACAAGTTCCTCTCAAGCCTCTGTTACCTCATCTGTAAAATGGAAATGATAATAGTATCTACTTTATAGCATTGTTCCACTGTATAAAGTGCATAGCAGAGTGCCCTGTATATAAAACAGGCACTCAATAGATGTGAGTTCCCTTCCCTGAGTTTTGAATTATCCTCCTGCATTTACTCTTTCCAAGACTGTGGTGAGGATTACATCAAACAAACAAACAAACAAACAAACAAAACTAGTGAACCCACCTGCTATAGTAGGTTTAATAAATGTTAGTTAAGACCAACTCCAGAGGCCAGGCAGCAGCTCTTCTCCCCTTACTGTCCCCTTCTACACCACACCCCCTCAATACCACCCCATCAGTGATCTGAAAGGCTCCTAAGAGAATTTCCCTTTCAGGATCTAGAAACTCAAAACTTTTTGAGCTGGTGCCAAGAATGTTCACTGCAGTCAACTTTGTCTATCATAAAGAGGCCACCCTTGGGTTTCAAATTTTGCCACTGAGTGTTGGTCTTCTCCTTGACTGCAGCGGGAGGTTTAAGTGCAGTTGAAATCAAAGCCATTTCTTTCTATCAGTGGGTTTTTAAAAACTCGGGGACATTTTTATTCATGCTTTTGGAATTGCAACCAACTCTAAGGTCTGAATTGCAAAAAAGTGAGGCCACTATAAAGTTCTTTACTTGCTTTTACCCAAATGTGTTTCTTTTCCAAAGCCCAGCATTCTATGTGCATGTTCATTATATGTTGTTTCCAGCTGACTTACCCTTTAGAAAAGTCAGGGCCACAGGAAATGCATGCCCTGGAAGTGACTCGGGCACTACAATAGTACATATCCTGCACACTTAACCTCCAAGGAAAGTTGACCAGTGGACTCACCACTCCACGTAAACTAAACCAGGCTCTATTTCCTATGTCTGGGAACATCTGATTATGTTAACATTTTGTTTATTTATTATACAAGAATGATGTTTTAAACTAGTTCATCGCATTTTCAGAGCAAAATATTTTAATTTTGATAAGGTCTAATTTTTCAACTTGTTTCCTTTATGGTTTGTGCTTTTGGTGTCAAGTATAAAGACCCCTCGTCCCAGAGATTTTCCCCTATGTGTTCTTTTTCCTGAAAGTCACATATTTGACATTTAAGTCTATGACCCATTTTTGTATAAGATGTGAGACCTAGACTGAAGTTCATACTTTTGCCTATGGATGTCCATGTGCTCCAGCATCACTTGTTGAAAACACTATATTACCTCCATTGAATTGCTTTGCATCTTTGTGAAACATCAGTTGGACACATTGGTATGAATCTATTCCTGAGTTCTCTATTCTGTTCCATTGATCTATGTGTCTATTCTTTGGCCAGTACTACACTGTCTTGATAACTATAGGTATAGAGTAACCCTTATTATCAGGTGGAGTGATTCCTCCCTCTTTCTTCTTCTCTTTATTTAGGATTGTTTTAGCTACTCTAGGGCCTATGACTTTCCATATAAATTTTAGAATAAGCTTGTCTATATCTACCAAAATCCTTGCTGACATTTTGACAGGAATTACGTGAAATCTGTAGATCGGTTAGGGAAGAATTGACATCTTTACTCTGGTGAGTCTTCCAATCCATGAACACAATATATTCCTCCATTTATTTAGGTGTTCTTTGATTTCTTTCATCAATGTTTTATAATTCAAGCATACAAGTCTGTATATGTTTTGTTAGACATGTACCTAGTTCATTTTTCTTAAAGTGATTGTAAATTATATTGTTTTTCCATTTTGGTTTTCAGATGTTCATTGTTAGCATAAGGAATGCAACTGATATTTATGTATCTATCTCGTATCTTGCAACCTTAATGAATTAATTTATAAGTTGCAAGAGTTTTCATGTGAATTTCTTGGGATTTTATATTTATACAGTCATGTCATCTGCAAATAGAGTTTTATTTCTTCCTTTTCTTCCTTTTCAGTCTATATGCCTTTTGTTTCTTCTTGCCTGTTGCAGGGCTAGAACTTCTAGCACGATGTTGAGTAAGAGTATGAAAGCTGACATCATTGCTTTGTTTTGGATTTTAGGGGAAAAGCCTTCAGCCTTTCACCATTACGAATGATGTGAGCTGTAGGTTTGTAGAGGCTCTTCGTCAAGTTGAGGTGGTTCTTCTTAATTCTTAATTTGCTAAGACGATTTGTTTTGTTTTTTAAATTATGAATGGTTGTTGGACTTTGTCAACTGCTTGTTTCTGAATCTATTAATATGATCATTTGATTTTTCTTCTTTAGACTGTTGATATGGAGATTACATCATTTTATTTTTTTCATATTTGATTTTTGGATAGTGAACCAGTCTTGGTTAATAAATCCTGTTTGGTCTTTGTTTATAATTCTTTTCATACATTGCTGTATTTGAGTTGCTAATATTTTTATACATTGCTATATTTGTGTTGCTAATACTTTCTGAGGATTTTTGAATCAAAGTTCTTAATAGGTATTGGTCTTCAGTTTTCTTTTTTCTTTCTTTTTTTGTACTGTGTCTGGTTCTGGAATCAAGGTAATGCTTGCCACAGAAAATGAGTTGGAGTGCTTCCTATTTTATTTTCTGAAAGAATTTTTGAAGATTGGAATTAATTCTTTAAATGTTTGGTAGAATTCTCCAGTGAAACCATCTGAGCTTGGATATTATCTGTTGGGGGGAGTTTTTAATTACAAATACAATTTCTTTAATGGTCATACAACCATTCAGGATGCCTATTTCAACTCTGTTGAGGTTTGGTAATTTGTGGTTTTCAAGGATTTATTTCTATTTCATCTAAGTTGTCAAATTAATGAGCCTACAGTTGTTTATAGTGTTCCCTTATTTTTCCTTTAATGGATATATGCTCTGTAGTGATATCTCTCCTTTGTGCCTGATGTTGTCTTCTCTCTTTTCATCTTTCTCAGTTTATTTTTTTTCAAAGAACCAGTGCTCTGTTTCATTGATTTTTTCTCTCCTGTTTTTCTATTTTCAGTTTTATTGGTTTGTTTATATCTTTATCATTTTCTTCCTTCCTTCTACTTGCTTTGGGTTTATTTTGCTCTTCTTTTTTTAGGAGACAGGAATTTAGATGATTGATCTGAGATGTATCTTCCTTTCTCATATTAGCATTTAGTGCTATACATTTGCCTTTCCACACTGGTATAGCTGAGTCCCTTGTATTTTAATAGATTGTTTTCGTTTTCTTTCTTTCTTTTTTTGGTATTTTCATTTTCATTCAGTTCTCTATGTCTTAAAGTTTTTATTTGAAACTTCCTTTATGATCCATGAATTAGAAGTATGTTGCTTAATTTCTAAATGCTTGGAAAATCTGTTATCTTTCTGTTATTGATTTCTAGTTTGATCCCACTGTGGTCAGAGTACGTACTGTGAACGATTTCAGTGCTTTTTTTTTTTTTTGAGAGAGAGAGAGAATGAAAGCACGCAAATGGTGCAGGGTAGGGGTAGAAGGAGAAGAAGAGAGAGAATCCCAAGTAGGCTCCATGCCCAGCATGGAGCCTGATGTGGGGCCAATCTCACAACCCTGAGATCATGACCTGAGTTGAAATCAAGAGTCAGATGCTTAACCAACTGAGCCACCCAGGTGCCCCTGATTTCAGTTCTTTTAAGTTGCTCTTAGTGTTTGAACACTGTGAGAAATAGTATTTTCCCATATTTGAGGCATTTGCGGAACACAGTGCTGCATGAAGGGATGCACAGTTCTTTTTGTTGGGGGATGGGAGGTTATTACTTCTTGAGCACCTATTGCTCACTCCCTCACTGAGTGCTTTACATATGCAATTTTGTCTAATCCTCTCAATAACCCTTTGAGGTTGCTACTATTATTACCCCCATTTTAAATATGGGAAACCTGAGACCAGAGAGTTTAAGTGACTTGACTGATTTCACTTGGCAAAGATGGGATTTGAATTTTGGTCCTTCCATCTTGAAAGCTCTTTCCACTAGAGAGTTATAGATGAAAAAACTGGTAAGGACATGAGGAATAAAAGGTAGAATGGGACTATGTCCTAGAAGAGGAAGCAGGCAACCAGTTATCCAGTGCCCCTCTTGTTGCTGCTTTTCAATGATGTTTAGATACCTACATCAATTTGATATTTAATTTTTAAAATCTTACTTCAGATTATATGGATTTTTGGGGGCCACAGAATGTCAAATAATTAGTTTGATTATAATAATATAGAGTTTAATGGCTAAGTGTCTTAAGATGGATTGTTGTATCTGTACAACAGGGAGCAAAATACCTACCCCAAAGAGTTGTAGCACTGAGATAAGGGATCTGAAAGTGTTTTTTCCATCAAGCACTATATAAATATATGGGATTATTATTATGATAATGGAGATGATACTAATGTTTCTCTAGGAGCCAAGGCCCTTGTCCATCATGTAGAACAAATGTTTTTAGCCTTGAGGCCACAGGCCTCATGGGTAGGCTTTTCTGAGACTATGTGTAAACAATATGGGAAGGTGCATTTGGGGGAGAGAGACTTATCATCTCCTCCCAAAGAGTATTTGGAACTGACTAGCTGAGTGAATGAATAAATAAAACAGGAATGTCTGACCATGTGATATAGGAAATAGCACACAGTCACTGACTTCTGCGTACTGAAGTGGCTTTGTCGGATGTAGCCAACTTGAAGACGATTTATTTTCTTATCCCCAGACTTGAACGGCCTATATGCTACTTCCCACCTGTACTGAGCTTAGCAAGAAGCATGCACACAAGACAGTGTGTGTACGTGGATAGGAAGCTTCAGGCATTTTACAGATGAAACAATCCTCTTTAAGTTTCCATTTTGAACAGGTCTGTACATTAGCCAGTTAGGAACTGGGATAGCAGGCTTTGTAGAACTAAGAGGATTCTGTGCTTGGAATGTTATCATGGAACAACTGAAGACATAGGGGCTGTGAAGTCTCTGCCATTGGTGTAAAAGCCACCCCCCTCCAATAAAGTGACCTTTACACTGCAAAATTGGTCTGGACCAAGCAACACATTGTAAGGAGCACAGAAGAAGCTCAATGAATGACTCAGAATCCAGGTAATGAAAGAAGATTCAGGCAAAACTGGGAGAGATGCAACTTTTTAAACCACATTTGAATAAGGAATTGCATAGCTCCAAAGATAGGAGGTATTAGAGATGATGTAAGGGCTGACCAGTTGGCATTTATGAGGCTTGAGTTAGCCTGGCAGGACAGCTAGACCTCAAGGGCCTGTGTTCGGGTTGGGTCTCAGAACCCAGTCTGTCAGGTGTCTATTTGGAATGACTTGAAGCACATGAAGTGCAAGAGAACACTGTCATGGTCCCAGAGGAAAACCAAGATAGGTATCTTTGTAGTATCAATCATTGAGTGTGAGGGGCTAGAAGTTTGCCAGATAAAACACAGGATGACAATAGTTCATGGGACATACATATAGTACACATTAAATGAGCACCGTTTATTTTTATTTGCTGAATAGGTCCAGAGACAGGATCTGAGGTAAGAAGACTAGTAATTCTCAAACTTTTCTTTTCCTTTTAAGTAGGCCCCAACATGGGGCTTGGACTCACAACCGTGAGATCAAGACCTGAGCTAAGATCAGGACCTGAGTTGGACACTTAACTGACTGAGCCACCCACGCACCCCTTTTAAAAACATTTTTTTAAGTAATTCTCAAACTTTAATATGCACACAAATCACCTGAGAAGTCAGCGGGTATGGGATGGGCCTCAAGCACTTGGAATTCTAAAATGTTCCCGGGTGATGGTAATTATGTTGGTCACGGACCATACATTAAATAGCAAGGGGCTAGATTGTTGTATCCGGTACTGATTGAGGCGCCTTTCTCATTCCACAGTAAAAGTTCCATCATTATCACCTAACTCTTCTGTCATTACCTCAACCCCCAAGTGATAGGATGTCTTCAATGGTATTGCAGATAGTGTTTAGAGGTGCCTAGAGCAGGTGAAGAATTTGGAGTCCAAATTGGGTGGACGAGGTAAGCAGAAACCCTGCAAGAATGGAGCAGTAACAGGATTCATTGCTCTAACCCAGTCGTTCCCAAATTGTCTGCACATTATCATCACCAGGAGATCTTTTTAAAAATTCCAGAGCCTATGACCTCCAAGACTAACTAAATCACAATCTTTGCAGGGTGGGTGGGTCGGAAATGGGCATTGGTATTGTTGAAGCTCCTCAGGTGATACTTATGTGCAGATGATTTGGGGAACCACTGTTCTAGTGCCAGTACTGGCAATGAGAGCACCTAGGCAAGACCAAAAAACGTTTTTATAGTTCCAAAAAATCAGCTGGGGAGGTAGAGTCAAGCGGATGGGCCTACGAGCCTTTGTTGGCTTAAAAGAATGCATAAACTCTTAAGCAGTTATCAGAATAGCTACTTCCAGGCCCTCTCTTGGATGTTCTGATTGGAGATTTCTGGAAGCTCCAAGGCCTGACTTTGAAGTGTAAAATTTCTGGTCCCTCTTGGATTTACTATACTTTAAATTTTCCTTGTCATCCACACCTTCTACCCAACATTGAGCACAAATATTTAGAACTGTGGCAAGTCATCCACTGATATCACTTGGATGTGAAAGCACGTGAAAAAATCAACACTCTGCCAGGTAATTATATTCTCTCCTCTTGCTAAAACAAAACAAAAACAAAAATGTAAAAAACTACTGGTTCTCAAACTTGGCTACACATTTGAATCAGCTGGGAAGCTGGAAAAATACTGATGCATGGTCCTACCCCCAGAGATTTTTACTTAATTGATGTAAGGTGCAGGATGCACTTTGGGTATTTCAAAAGAGCCCCAGGTGATTCTAATGTTCAAAGCATTTGAATACAACTGGGCAAAGCACTGGGGCTTATTGATTTTGTGTTCCCAGACAAGCAGTATCAACATAACTTGGGAACTTGTCAGAAATGCAAAATCTGAGAACTCATCCCAGGCCTAGGCGTCCAGAGTCTCTGGGGGTGGGGCCCAGGAATCTGCTTTTTAACAAGCCATCTAGGTGATCCTAATGCTTGCTCAAGTTTGAGAACCACTCATTAGGACTGAGATGCTAAATGTGCATCTGAAAGCAGGCTTCTTAACTTCTTGGCAATTTCCATTTTTTCAAGATGATAATCATATGAGTGTACATGGTGCTGATTATTGATTTAATATCCTCGGTAGAAATAAGAGGAAACACAGATATATGTGCCATACCAAATGAAGTAATATATAAGGTATAGCAAGCTTATAAAATGCTTTAACTACTTTTTTGCTACCATGCTTTCACTTTCTCTCTCTCTCTCACTCTCTTGTTCTCTCTCTCTCTCACACACACACCCAAGTCCCCTGCAATGACAAAGAGAATAGCACTGAAAGGGAAGAAAGGAGCAGAAGAGGTAAACACTAAGCAGAAAGTTTAGTTTGAAGTATAAGCTCAGAGATAAATTAAAATTGACTTGAAAGAGTAATGCTTAGAAGATTGACAGAAAGAGCTGGTAACAACCATAATGTTTACATGATATGGGTGGATCTCCAAGCCGGTTCAGTTTCTACCAATCAGTGGTTCTTACCCATTTCATCCTGCCACCTTTTGGGCCACGCCCTAGCCTGGATGAAGTCTAGGAATGGTGGGACCTGTTTCCCAGTCATCTGCTGTCCAGGGCTCAGTATGACTTTTAGACAAATCTCTTAAGGGGCTTGCAGTTTCCCCCAATTTCAGTATGTGAAAGATATGAGCCTATTCTATTCCTATAGTCTGCCCAGGGGAGTAGCTCTCCTGAGTCTTCCCAGCACTGCTCATCCTCTCCGGAGCTCTAGCCACAGTGGAGACGAGACAGACTGCTGCTGTGCAAGCCAACAGGGTACTTTAGCTCCCAGGGTTGCTGGACAGGAGAATCTTAGATTGTTGGGTGTGGGGGAAGCAGACAAGGGAAGAACATGAATGCAGCCATCTTTATGTTCTAGAACTCTCCTTTTTCCCCCAGCCAAAGACACATGCATGCTTTTGGTCCTTAAAACTTTGTGATTCTGAGCATTCAAACCTGTTTTGTGCCATTTACATAAAACACATTAGACTTTGATGTAATTTTTATGAGCCATAGACAGGGAATAACTCCTTTGTAACTATTAACATCAGGCTTGTTGGGGGCCTCCTCTAGACAGTTTCTATGAAAAAGACAATATAGACAATAGAAATTTCTGGCTAGTATGAACTTCAGAGATTTCACTTTATTGACCGGGAAGGTGAGATTTAAAATCATCAGTTATTTGAAGACCAAGTTCTTAACCGTGCCCTGTTCCGGAAGTATCTAACCCAAATAACGGACACTTCTCTAAAGCTTAATTTTCCTCAAGTTCATTTTTTAATCATGAGTTCAACACATGCCTTTTGTAATGCTCAAAACCATGACACTGGCTTTGCAAACTACAATCAGGCTGAGGGGCATTTGGGCTGTAAGCCCTCCCTTCCTGATGATTATGAACATGCTTATCAGCTAGTAGCAAGGATGAGCCTTAGGAATTTTCTGTAAGTCCTCCTGCCAAAGTGTGATGAACAGTGTCTACTATAACTGTAGACATGCTGTGTTAACTGTTTGAACCAAGTCTGTTGAACCCCAAAGTTTAGGATGATAGCAGCAGTCCCCACATCAATGACTTCCCCATTTGAGTGCGGATATGGCTCTGACTCTTGGTACATGGTCTTCAGGATTATAATCTTGAAATCTTTTCCTCCCATCCTGGAGGCACACTTTTTGGAGCTTCTTTTATCATCGGTAGGAGGGGGTGGGTTGAAAGTTGTATCTGTACGTGTTTTCTGTGCTAATCTGAGAGCTGGACTCAACCCCAGGACTTGGGTCACTTACACACAGAGATCTCATTGTGAGGGGGGAGGAAAATGGCAGTTCCTCAGCTGCACTTTGAAATTCTGCATTAAAAAAAACCCACTAAGTATTCATAAGCCTCTTATTTAATGAATGAATCCCTTTGTGTTTATATCCTTCACAACTCAGGGAACAAATAGGGTTTAGTTGCTAGAAAGTGAAAACTTCAAGCTCACCAGAATGGGGGAAATAGTAGGCAGTTTACATGAACAGTGGAAATGGCTCCATCCCAATTTCTTGGTACCTGTTTCTAAGGGCATGTCAACCAATGCTATCTTTTTCAGTGTCTCCACCTCCACTGTAGAGCATTCTCCAAAAAGGGGCAGCAGGATGTTGACCAGCATAAATCTGTATTGAGTTGGTGATGTGCTCACCTGAAATCAGGAGACAAGGGAACAGATCAAGCAGTGAAGTTTGGTAATTGGCAATCGCCAGTGAATGGACTGACTACTTTCTGCCACGTGCCTTCATCTTGCTCCCTTCTCTTGTATCTGAGATTGGTGTTTACTTCTCCAGAAGGAGCAAACCACTGAGGAAGTATTTTGCAGATCCAACTCTCTCAGAATAGATCCGAAAGAAAACTCTGAGTTCACATGATTTCAAAATGGAAATGGGATAAATTCATTCTTGGGTCCTCCCACTCATATAAGGGTAGTTTCAAGAAGCTCTTCAATATTAATTAGTAAGCTGGGAATTCAGTTCTGTGCAATTATGATGAGCCAGTTTTGGGAGTATGAAAGAGCTAACTTATCGTATTTTTTAATTACTTGTCTAGAAGCCCGAGTATTTTTGTATTTCCATATTTCTCGAGTAGCACTTAATTTAATCTTAGCCCCATTTCTTTCAATAAACCATTGTTGCGTCTCATAAGCAGCACAGCTTCTTCCTCTAACTCATCTCCCCGTGAAATTGGTGTAATGAAGCAGAAAGGTATGAAGCATTAGCAACAGTGGAATCCATGTGGTAGCACTTCATTTTTCAGAGGCACTCACATTTCCACCCTAATTTATAAAATCAGCACACAAATGATTTTTATCACGGCCATTACATCAGTATAAATTACTGCCTTTTTTTTTTTTATAACACGGCAGTTAGTCAAACTGTTGAAATGATATCTATTAGTCAAGGATGGGGGGAGAGGTGGGTAAGAGTTAGTGAAAATGAGGGCTGATGGTTGTCTTACAGAAACACTAATATTAATTTACCATAATGAACACCGATGGGGTATTTTGCAAACGTACAGATGAAAATTAAATGCACAAAGTGAAGCAAATGGGTCAATTTGTTCAGGACAAAGAAGGGGACTTTCAATAAACAAACGGTGCTATACAGAGACAGGCAGCAATACAATTAGTCAGGCACTCCCCCTGTCCGGTGGGCAGGCCGCAGCCACCCTGGGCAGGAGCCATTGTGGTTCCCTCCCGCGTGGGTGTCTTCATTTATCTCATTGTAGGAACTGTCATCCTGGTTTTGTGCCCTGCAGTCTTGCCCTGTCAAATCCATCCTGCCAGAGCCTCCTTGGAGAGTACTACCCACTGGCATCTCTTCTTTTCACCATTTGCCACCTAGGTCGCTTGCTGGAACCCAGTTGCCCCCTTTCAAGTTAGGCAAACCTCAGGCATCTGACCTCGTAAATATGGGCATGTGATCATTTGGGTGGGATTGGGTGGATGGTTCCCTTTGTCCCTGCTGTGAACAACAGTTTGACTAAGCAAACAGTTTACTAGTTAGTTTCTTTTGGAGAGACGGTATGGAAGGATGGGTGTAGGATGAGTTTAACCTTAAGAGAATAAATTGCTCATGTATTTCAAAAGTGACATTTATTTATTTATGTATTTATTTATTTATTTATTTTAAGATTTTATTTATTTGTTTGCCAGAGAGAGAGCACACTAGCAGGGGGAGAGGCAGGCAGAGGGAGAAGCAGGCTCCCTTCTGAGTAAGGACCCCCCACCACCACGCAGGACTCGATCCCAGAACCCTGGGATCATGACCTGAGCCGAAGGCAGATGCTTAACTGACTGAGCCACCCAGGCGCCCCTTCTATCGATTTTAAATGCTTGTTTTTTCACACTTTCAAATACTGAGAGTTTGGGGAGCACGATCAAAGGGAGTAATACACTCAAAGCAGCACTTTACCAACAATTACAACTCAGTCACACCTCTACAGTCATCTCACTACGCACTGAAATGTCCCTTTAACTAGAACTGCTTGCTCCCTCATGAAGCCAAGTTCCTCCGCAGTCCAGATACTACCTTGTTTTTGAGCCCTCCATGGCCATTGTGATAAGTGTCTTGTAGCAAGTGACTCTCTCTTCCACTCCAGGTCTCGGGACTTGCTCAGCTCAACATCCTATATTCTAGAGGTCGCTGGAGCATATTGCACATCTCCAGCTGTAGCAAAAGTAGTCAGTCTGCATTGATCGTAGCTGTGAAGCAGTAACACCATTCTAGTGGGCCATGCTGTGACATAGTGGACACATTTAGTGACCCAAATCTCCATCAGTGGCCCCTAAAATTCTCACAGAGGCTCCATCATCACCAGAATTTGTCTTCTCTAGCTTTTCCCTGCTGATCCCCAGTCTTCTCTTCTTTTTTTTAATAATATTTTTTTATTATCAAAAGTGACATTTAGACATAAACAATCTGTATAAAAATTGGAAGTCATTCTTGTCCATGGAATGGTGTGGTCGCTCTGAGTATACTTCTGTGCTGTGAATTCTACGCAACAGTAATTAAACAATACTGAAAATGCATTCCCTAGGGCACCTGGGTGGCCCATTTGGTTGAGCGATGGCCTCTTGGTTTAGGCTTAGGTCATGATCTCATGGGTCATGAGATGGAGCCCCACCTGGGGCACTGCCCTCAGCGGGGAGTCTGCTTGAAGATTCTCTCCCTCTGCTCCTCTCTCCACTTGTACATGTTCACCCTCTCTCTCTAAAATAAAATAAAACTAAATCTTAAAAAAATAAAATGCATTCCCTTCTTCATACTGGCTTCACTATCAATCTACCAGTCTAACTTAATGAGAATATATAAGATCTTTATGGGAAATACTGAATTCTATATTTATTTAATAATTCGTTCCATTAACAAATATTTATTGGGCATGTGCTATATGCCAGGGACCAGGCTAGGTGCTTAGGATCCAATGGCAAATGAGCCTTCTAGTGGAGAAAACGATCACTGAACAAGTAATTCCAAGCAAGGTTTATGGGGCTCCTGAGGTTGGTTGTAATTCCACATTGGTTTCTATTATCCCTTATTACTCAAGACCAGGGTGTATGCAAGGAATATGAATTTGTTGATCATAGTCAATGACCATGTCTGTTTAGGTCTTGGTAATTTCTGAAAACCAGGTGCATACTGGTTTTTACCAAATTTCGGATACTATTGAATGGTATCAAAGTACAACTTAATATTGATTTTTCAGGTCTGTGCCCTGCAATCCAATAAAGCCTGGTATTTTCAAAGAATCAGCTCTGCAGCAGTTGGGAAATAGACTTCAATGAAATTTCGCTCCCTGGTAAACATCACAACTATTTGCTTGTGTTGAATGAGGTCAGTAGTTCACAAGCCCAGTAATCTTAACATTAGACAAATCAAAATTAGTGAAATTTGCTATCAAAAGTTCTGTAATAGAATAAGAAAGGTAGAATCTATCTTTTTGCTTTGATTTTAAGTTAACCATTGTTCGAGATTTTATATACACACACACACACACACACACACACACACACACACATATATCTCCTGATTTTATTGACTATCCTCATCTAAGTAAGAGGAAGGGTCTCTTCTTTAGGTGATGGCCTTAGAGATGTAACTAATTCTTTAAGTACCTTTTCTTAGTCATAAGCCATGGAAAGTATCACATTCTGCCAGTGCTTTTAGACCAGGGGCTAGGATACTTTTTCTGTAAAAAAGGACCAAATAGTATTTTTAGCTTTGTTGGCCATACAGTGTCTGACTCAACTCCACTGTCATTGCACAGGAACAGCCATAGACAATACATAAATCAATGAGTATGGCTGTGTTTCAATAAAACTATATTTATATCCATTTTATGGCTGTGTAATATTCCACTGTGCATATATACCACACGTTCCTTATCCATTCATCTATTGATAGACACTTAGGTTGCTTCCATGTCTTGGCTATTTTAAATAATGCTGCAATAAATAGGAAGTAGACCTGAATTGGCCCATAGTCCATAGTTTGCCAACCCTGGTTTTATAGCATAAGAAATTTCTGTGGTTTCAGGAAAATAAACACAAATGAAGGACAGGTCAGCAAGGCATGGTCATGAAGCATTATCAAGCTACACTTATAAAGAGGTTCCTTTGGCTTAATTACTCGCCCTCTCCCTGCTTAGGAAGCACAGTTCCTAATTTACAGCTGAACTTGAGCATTATGTAAGATCTTCGGGCCTGAACTTATTCACCTAGCTTTCTTCCCCTGGTTTTCATATTCTTCCATAACATCATCTATTTCTGATCTTGGCTTTTAAAGTTTTGATTCATGGTTTGCTATATATTATCTGTTGCTCTTGCTCTTTATGGAGATAATGTCCTTTCTGACTCCTTCTTCAAGCCTGACTCTTGCGATCCAGTTGAAATTTATCTCCTGACATTTCCCTTGGCCTGTAACTCAGATTTCCCAGGCCCCACCATGGGGTATTTGTTCTACTCATTTCTTCCCTAGGATTCAACCCTGTTCACCTTCTCAGATGTTCTTTCTTCTATCTCCTGCTTTGATTGACTTATGCTTCTCAGCCCTGAAGAGGTATACAAAGGTGAGTCTAGTATCACAATATGTTCTGTACATGAATCCATGCTTCTGGAGAGCCCCATACTGCAGTAAAGAAACACAAGGGGGCACATGTACATTCATGCTCTCTCTTTCTCCACATGTACACATGTGTATACAAACACACAAACACACACACAAATATCAAGCACTTAATATTGCCGAGCCCTCTGGTGGGGTTTTACATCCATTAGTTCATTTAGTTCCCACAGGTACTTTGATAAGGCATGTATTACATTATTATTATCATTGTTATTATTTTATCATCATCATCTCCATCACTTCCATTTTACAGATGAGAAACTGAGGCCCAGAGCAGTTTAATTAACCTTCCCAAGGTCATACAGCGAGAGAAAGTAGCAGAGTGCAGATCTGTATTCAGTTTGATCTGAACCAGAGCTAGTGTTCTGATCATCAGAACAGCAGAGTGGTTGGTTGCTCTGCTGCGGTAGTTGTCTCAGAGATTCTAAGTAACAGAGACTTCACTCCTAAAGGGTTGAGACCCCTTCTTGTCTTCCTTTGCTTTTTCTTTTTTTCTTCTTTTTTTTTCAAGATTTTATTTCTAAGTAATCTCTACATCTAATGTGGGGCTCAAACTTACAACCCTCAGATCAAGAATGGCATGCTCTACTGACCGAGCCAGCCAGGTACTCCTCTTTGCTTTTTCTAGGTTATTGTCCCTCTATCTCCTAGCACTACTTCTAGAAGTCCACAACCCTTACAGAAACCCTTCCCCCTTCTTGATCCAAGCCTCTACAGTGAAACAATTGCTTCATGTGGACAACCTACACTATAGTCACACAAAATGGGTTTGATTTCTGGCTCTGAACCTTACTAGTTGTATAAAACTGGGCAGGTTACTTAATCTTTCTGAAATTCAGTTTCTTCCTTTTTAAAAGAAGGACAATAATAGAATGTACCAGACAGGGTTGTTAGGAGGAAGGAAAGAAATAGTATACATAAAACCCTTGGACCAATGCCTGGCACAAAATATTGTTCAACACATGGTGACTGCTATCGATGTTATTTCCCCACCCACCTCAAAGACCACTGCCCATCCCCCATGATTTTCCCCTCTCCCTTGCCATCATCCATGGTACATATATCATCTATTTAGGCATCTGAGGGACTCCCCAACTTCTGTACTCCAGGTGATCTTTACAGCCATTTACTTTGGCCATCATTCTCTCAATGGTATATTTTTATTTTTTTCAACTAAGATCCACTTTCTTTTTAGAGAAAAATGTGCTGAGTGATTTCATTTATATAATCTTGAAATACTAATTTTTAAAAATGAACAGATTAGTGGTTGCATGTACAGGAAAAAAAAATTATCAGAAACTGCCCCTGAGGAAGTTCGATATTGGACTTCCTATGTGAAGACTTTAAATCAACTGTCTTAAATATGCTCAAAGATCTAAAGGAAGCCATGGGAAAAGAACTAAAGGAAACCAGAAGAACAATGTCTCACCAAATAGATAATATCAATAAAGAGATAGAAATTATAAAAATGAAGGAAATAGAAATTCTGGAACTGAAAAGTATAAAACTAAAATGAAAAACTCAGTAGAGGAGTTCCACAGCAGATTTAATCAGGCATAAAAAAATAATTATCAACGTGAAGATAGGTCAATTGATATTATCAAATCTGAGACACATAAAGAAAAAATAATGGAAAATGTACAGAGGCTGAGAAACCTGATGGAGACCTTCAAACAAACGAATATATTGTTAATGAGAGTCTCAGAGGAAGAGAAAAAGAAAAGAGGAAGAATTGCTGGTATAAACTCAAGGAGATCCACACCAAGACACATTATAGTCAGATTGTCAAAATAAAAGCAAAAGAGTAAGTGTTAAAGTCAGCGAGAGAGAAACTAACTCATCATATATAAAGGATACTCAATTGGATCAACAGCCAATTTATCTTCAGAAACCATGATGGGCAGAAGGCACTGGTATGACATATGTAAAGTGCTAAAAGAAAGAATTATAAACCAAAAATTCTATATCCCACAAAAGTATCCTTCACAAATGAAAAAAAAAATTAAGATATCACAAGATAAACAAAAGCTGAGTTTGTCACTGGTAGACCTACCTTATAAGAAATGCTAAAGGGTGTCCTCTAGTCTGAAATGAACAATAACGAGAAGCCAAACAAAGAAATAAGGAAGAGCAGTAAAGATAGCCACGAAGATAAATGGAAGAGAGTAGTATTGCATTTTTAGTTTTAAATTCTCTCTATTTTCTATATTATTTAAAAAGCAAATGTTTAAAATGATAATTATAAATCTTTGTTAATGGACACACAATGTCTGTAGATGAAGTTTGTGGCAATAACATAAAGGGTGGAATGAGTTCCCGTAAAGGGAACAAAATTTTGCATACTGTTGAAAGGAGGTTGGTCCTAATTTAAAATCAATTGTTGTGAAGTTAAGATATTAATAGTAATCCTCAGGGTAGGTACTAAGAAAAAAAAACAAAAAAATGTGCAGAAAATAACAGAATCAAAGTGGTACACTAGAAAAAAATTGGTCACAACAGAAGGCAGTAATGGAGAAACTAAGGAGTGAAAAAAAAAGTATAAGACTTATAGAAAACAATTAACAAAATGGCAAAAGTTAAGTCCTTTCTTATCAATAATTACTATATTCATTTTTTAAACTTTTTTTTAAAGTAATCTCTGTGATCATCATGGGGCTCAAACTCACAACCCCATGATCAAGAGTCACATGCTCCACCAACTGAGCCAGCCAGGTGCCCCACTAATCACTTCAGATAAAATAGTTTAAACTCTCCAATTAGAAGGCAGACATTGGCAGAATGGATAAACAAACATAGTCCAACTATCCATCCACAGAAGAGAAACTTTAGATCCAAAGACACAAATAGGTTGAAAATAAAAGGAAGGGAAAAGACATTCCATGCAAATAGTAAAACCAAAAGAGCCGGTATGGCTATACTGATATCAGACAAAATAGACATTCTCTCTTTCTCTTAAATAAATAAATAAATAAATAAATAAATAAATAAATAAATAAATAAATAAAATCTTTAAAAATAGAACCACTGTACATTCCAGCAATTGCACTACTAGGTATTTCCCCAAAGAATACAAAATACTAATTCAAAAGGATACATGCACCGTGATGTTTATAGCAACATTATCTACAATAGTCAAATCATGGGCATAACCCAAGTGTCCACTGACCGATGAGTGGATAAAGAAGATGTGGTGTGTATATATATATATATACATGTATATGTACATATACATATACATGTATATATATATATAGTGGAATATTACTCAGCCATAAAAAAGAATAAAATCTTACCATTTGCAACAAAATGGATAGAGCTAGAGAGTATTACGCTAAATGAAATAAGTAGTTAGACAAAGATGAGTACCATATGATTTCACTCCTATGTGGAATTTAAGAAACAAAACAAATGAGCAAGGGATTAAAAAAAAGAGAGAGAGGCAAACCAAGAAACAGACTCTTAATTATAGAGAGCAAATTGATGGTTACCAGAAAGGGAAGCAGGTGAGGAGATGGGTTAAGTAGGGGATGGGGGTTAAGGAGTGCACTTGTTGTCAAGAGCACTGGGTGTTGTATGGTAGTGTTGAATCATAACTGTACACCTGAAACTAATATTACACTGTATGTTAACTAACTGGAGTTCAAATAAAAACTTTAAAAAAAAGACATCACAAGAAAATAAAGCTATATACCAATATCCCTTATGAATATAGATATAAAAATCCTCAACAAAATTCACTCAACAAAATACCAGCAAACTGAATCCAGCAGCATCTTAAAGTTTTATACACTATAGCCAAGTGGGGTTGATCCTAGGACTGCAAGGATGGTTCAACATATGAAAATCATTTGGCGTAATATACCACATTAATAGACAAAGGGAAAAAAGCACACCTCAATTAACACAGAAAAGACATTTGACAAAACCCAATATCCTTTCATGATAAAAACACTCACAAACTAGAAATAGAGGGAAGTTCCTCAATATAAAAACCCTATATGAAAAATGCATAGCTAATATAATATTCAATGATGAAAGACTAAAAGCTTTTCCCCTAAGGTCAGGAACAAGAGAAGGATGCCCACTATCACCACTTCTGTTTTAACATTGTACTGGAAGTTTTAGCTAGGGCAGTTAGGCAAGGAAAAAAAAGTATCTATATTGGAAAGGAAGAAAGGAAACTCAATTTTCAGGTGATATGAAATTATATATTAAAAAATCCTAAAGAATCTACAAAAAATTAGTGCTAATACATTAATTCAACAAAGTTGTAGTATACAAAATCAACACCTGAAAATATGTTGAATTTTCGTACCCTAGTGGTTAGTCATCTTAAAATGAAAGTATGAAGACAATTTCATTTACAATAGCATGAAAAAGAATAACATGTTTAGGAAAGAATTTAATTTAAAAAGTGTAAAACTTATACTCTGAAAACTACCAAACATATTTGAAAGAAATTATAAAGACCTAAATAAATGGAGATGCCTCATGTACATGGATTGGGAGACTTAATATTGTTATAATGGTGATACTATCTAAGGCAATCTACAGATTCAATGTAATCCCTATCAAAACTTCAATGGTCTTTTTTTTTTTTTTTGCAGAAATGGAAAAACAGATCCTACAAGTCATGTGGAATTGCAAGGGACCCCAAAAATCAAAACAGTTTTGAAAAGCAAAAATTACATTGGATGACACAAACTTACTACAAACTTACAGTAATCAAAGCAGTGTGATACTGACAAATGGATGGACATATAGATCAGTGGGATAGAATCGAGGGTCCAGAAATAGATTCATGTACCTATTGTCAATTGATTTTTGACAAGGGTGCTCAGACCATTCAGTTAGGAAGTAATAGTCTTTTCAGCAAATAGTTCTTGCAAAACTGAATAGCCACGTGCAAAAGTTTGAAGTTGGGCCCCTAGTTCAGACCATATACAAAAATTAACTAAAAGTGGATCAAAGCCTTGAATGTAAGAACTAATAGTATAAAACTCTTAGAAGAAAACATAGGAATATATCTTCATGTCATTGGATTTGGCAATGGATTCTTAGATATGACATCAAAACACAGGCAATAAAAGGAAAAATGGATAAAATGGAATTTGTCAAAATTCAAAATTTTTATGCTTCAGAGGCCACTATCAAGATAGTAAAAAGACAACCTAAAGAATAGGAGAAAATATTTGCAAATCATATATCTATTAAGGGTTTAGTATCCATAATAAAGAACTCTTATAACTCAACAACAAACAACCTGATTAAGGAATAGTCAGAGGACTTAAATAGATATTTCTCCAATGAATATAAATAAATGGCCAATATGCTGGTAGTGGGAATGTGAAATGGTGCAGTTGTTTTGGAAAACACTGGGTCCAAAATGTTAAACATAGAATCACCATATGAACCAGCAACTCCATTCCTACAAAAGAATTGAAAACATATATAAACAAATGCATGCATACAAATGTCCATATCAGCACTATTCACTTTAACCTCAAGGTGGAAAAAAATAACAAATGTCTATCAACTGATGAGTGGATAAACAAATGTGGTCTATCCATACAACGGAATATTATTTGGCCATGAAAACAAATTATGTACTGATACATGTTACAGCATGGATGAACCTCAAAAACATGCTAATCAAAAGAAACCAAACAGAAAAGGTCACATATTATATGATTCCATTTATATGAAATAATCTAGAATTGGTACATTTATAGAGACAGAAAGCAAATTAGTGGTTTCCAGGGGCTGGGAGAAGGGAGAATGGGTAGTGACTGCTTAGTGGGTATGGGATTACCTTTTGGAGTGATGAAATGTTTTGGAATAAAAAGAAGTGATGGTTGCATAACACTGGGAATATACTAAATGCCTTTGAATTGCATGCTGAAAATGTTTAATTTTATGTTATGCAAATTTTAAATAAATTTAAAAAGTGATCAGTCTAGATGCCATCAGGAAAATGGATTTGAAAATAGCATGAATGTAAATGAGACCAGTTAGAAGGCTATCACAGTGGTCCAGATGAGAGATGGTGGTGGCCTCAACTAAGATGCTGGCAGTAGGGATAGAGAGAAACAGATTAATTCAAGTTATTTAGGAACCAGTGTTTACAGGACTTGGTGGCCAATGAGATAAGGTATGCATGACAGGCATTGAGGATGTCTCTGAAGGTTTAAGGCTGGGCACCTAGTCAAACAGCAACACCATTGGGATTAAAACCCATTTTACAGATGCACAATTAGAAAGGCCATTGGCTTGCCCACTGTCCCACTGTGAGCCAGTAAGGGAAATATGCCCAGTACTGCTCTCCCGCTCTTCTGACTTCTGGTTCAGGAGCCTTTGTACTTAATACAGCAAATATGAGTACTGACTTTAAGAAATCACCTGAATATTTTCAAATAACTGTATAATTGAGATCTTATTTGTCTTCATTTTAATACCTGTGTTTGGAATTCTGAAGTTTTAGCCATGACCATATTCTGATGTAAATACATCTCTCCTCTCTGAGCCTCCTTTTATTATGCTTTCTATCCAGGACTGACAACCCTGAAAGGCCCTTCTCTTATTGACCTTTCCCCTCCATCAACACAATCCAGGAAATGTAATGTAGTCTTTCCTCTGCTCTCTGAAACAATATAATTGTTAGGGACTGAATTTCTGCAGCTTCAAGCCTTCTGGTGATGAAATAGAGATGAGCCACTCAGAACACCCCAAGTATAGGGATGAGTAGAAGAGGCTTTGGGCTTGGGGGCTGGGCAGGAGAAAGGAGACAAAGCACGTGACCCTATCATGGGGACCTCAGTCCCAGGCAGCAGGAGGCAGTGGGGGTGGGAGCACAGCAAAACCTCAGCTGCTGGAGAGGAAGAGCCAGGACCTTTTGTCTCATAATGTATGGAAGAGTGTGCGCATGTATGTGATGATGATGATTAAATGGTACATGGTATCAGCGAAAATTGTCAGCACGGATGCTGATTAGGGATGCTGAAGAACTAATAGTATGGAAGGAAACTGGAAAAATTGGTCTGAGTGTGGAAAAGTAATACTAATTACAATCATTTATGCGAACTGCTTACCATTTATGACTAATTACCACCCAACACAATAACCATTAGGTATATCATTAAGTATGTGTCAGATTAACTTTGTTGTCAGTTTTATTTGTGATTAGAACAGTAAACTCTGCATGTATGCTTGCACTTAATAGTTTGTTGCTCATGCAAGCACGGCTGTCAGCTCACAATTTAAAAAATCATTATGTTAGGGCTGGAGCGTGGCAGGCTTTGAATTCCAGGCTAAGTAGTTTGTAGTTAATTTAGGAGGCAATGGGGAGCCCTTACAAAATAATCAACAGGGAAGATACATGATCAGTGCTGTACTTTAGGAATCACAGATTGGTAGTGCTAAAAGATTCCTTAGAGATTACGTACCCGATGGTTACCATCCAGGGGGCACTGGCAACCACAGTGAAGGTTCTGGAGGGATTGTCAAGATTTCAGAAAAACTAAAGGGAGCCATGCACTTCTCCATAATAAGGCTGTACATTTCAACTACAATGTTGTTGTTATTTGTTTGAGGCTAGAATTGATCAAACTGGGACACTGATCAGAAGCATTGATTGGCAGTTGTGAAAGTCTGATTATTTATTTTTATTTTTTAAAGGTTTATTTATTATTTTAGACAGAGAGAGAGAGAGAGTGTTTGTGTGTGAGTGGGGAGAGGGGCAAAGGGAGAGAATCTCCAGCAGACTCCCTGCTGAGCGCAGAGCCCAGATGCAGGGACTGAATCTATGATCCTAAGACCAGGACCTGAGCTGAAATCAAGAGTTGAATGCCTATCTGACTGAGCCACCCAGGCGCCTCTGATTATTTTTTTAAATGGGAGAACAAGTTAATTGTTTCTTAGCAACTGAAGATTTTAACATCAGAAATTTTTTCTAATCATGGACTCCACAAGTTAAAAACAAAAGAAAAGGAGTTTTGGGTCATGAAAAAGTTGGGAGCCTCTATTATAATCCAACCAATCCTTTCATCTACAGATGGGAAAAGAGAGCCTAGACACAGATGGAACTTGCCTTAGAGAAAGATGGGCAAATAGATTGGACAGTTCAAATGGAAGGTAAGTGAAATTAGATACCACAAAATCAGTTCAGTAGCCAATAGAAGTGCCTAGATTAGGGTGGTAGAAATCGATCTACAAAGGAGAAGGGCAGATGGGAGAAAATGAAAAGGCAGTGCCAGACAGGACCACTAGTTGGATGTGGGCAGAGAAGGAGAGAAAGAAGTTGAGGAGGACTCTAAAATTTCCAGTGTGACTGAATGGAGCAGTGATGGCATCATCAGCAGAAATATAAAAAACTGGAGGAAGAATTGGTTTTAGAATAGAGGGGAATCGTGAGTTTGGTTTTAGAACATATTGCCTGTAACTCGTAGTGGTACCTTTTCAAAAAGAGCATGACGATAGAAATTGGAAACACGTGGGTTTGGCTTTTGGTAAGGAATTTCTCCTTTGACTTTTGTTTTCTATATCTATAGATCTAGGGCAATAATATCTGCCTTATAGAATTAGTGAGAGGATTAAATGGGAGCATATATAGGAAGTACCCAGCACATTATCTAGCCGAGTGGCAAGAGCTCATTTCTCTTCTCCGGAGGACGTATGGAGATAGAAATGTTTAGAGGCAGTTAAGAAACAACGGAGAGTTCAGGAAAGATATCAGATCCGAAGTTATATGTTTAGGATGCAAAAATGTTTTGTTTTTATTTATTATATTTTTAACTGCAAAACACGGATGGTGCTTTCCCAGGGTTTCTGGGAGGATGATGTCACCAGGACATAATACAGGAGAAGCCACACTTACTGAGAATTTGGGAAGGACTCTAGCAAAGGAAGCTGAAGGAATGGACAGAGGGGGATAGAGAGCACACTGTCAATGAAGCCAAGGGAGGGAAAATAATTTGAAAGTGGAAGGTGTGGTCCATGGGGTCAAATACAGTAAAAAGATCTAGAAAATGAAGACAGAGATGAGGCCATTAGGAAGTCACTTTTAGAGACCTCAGAGAATTAGGGATGAATTAAATAAGAGGCTAAGTAGCAAGCGAAGGTAAGTCAGTAAAGGAAAAGGAACCCTTTCAACATGGACCATGAAACAAGAGGGATAGAGGCAACAGTAACTCAAAAGAGTAGCAGCTATAAGGGAAGGTTATTTCAGGCTACTTAAAACCTGAGCATGCTATTGGCCAGGGAAATGATACCAGTGGAGAATAGACTGATAAGACAGAAAAGACAGGTCATATTTATAAAGCAGGGTCTGTTAAGAAGTTATGCATAGGCAGCCCCAGGCTGTGGTCACTTTAAAGATGTGCTTAGTGGAGGACCAACAGTTTAAACCAAGAAAAATCACCTGAGGTCAAACCAGAAGCAAGAAATCCCATTGTAACTGTTTGCCTATACTTGTGAACAAACCACCCTAAATAAGGAGCTACTCTTCTCGGTGTGAAGTGTGATTTGGGTACTCTGGGTATGGCTCCTTAAGGGAGGGAGCTCAAAATTCTGTTCCTTAAGACTTTTCGATGCGAATAAGCTTTAATGACAGAGTCATTAAAATTAAACCTTCCTCTCGCTTTAATGTATGGAGCAAGACCTGGAGTTTACTATTACTATTTAACATTATTCTGGACATACTGGATGATTTAATTAGGCAAGAGAATAATAAGAGGTTAAAAAAAATTGGAAGTGAGACTTCTGGAATGGCAGTGAGAGAAGCTTGGCGCATTCCCCCAGCAAAACAACTATTTAACGGGTAAAAAAGTATTTCTTAAAAAACACACACAAACATTTAAAATCTCCAGAAATTGTCTCAAGGCATAAAGAAAATGGAGAAATGTTTATTCAAGAAAATCTACTATATCTTGGTAAGAAAAATGAGACTCTGTGTCTTTTAAGCCAAACCTGCTCCCATCCCCCACCTTACCCCGGGTTAGTGATAGCAGCTCTATCCTTAGGTGTGGCTAAGAAGATGAGGGCTCCCTCTGCCCCCGATTCTAGCCCAGGGCTACTATTTCACAATCAGAAAGGCAGGCTCAGGGGTGCCTTGTGGCTCAGTCGGTTAAGCATCTGCCTCTTGGTTTCCGCTGGGGCTGTGATCCTGGGGTTGTGAGATCCAGCCCCGTGTTGGGCTGCCCGCTCAGCGCAGAGTCTGCTTAGGATTCTCTCTCTCCCTCTCCCTCTGCCCCTCCCCTGCTCACACATGTTCTCTCTGTCTCTCTCTCACTCAGGGAGAAACGGACCACTGTCCTACCCTGGGCAACCACCAGTCTGCTTTCTAGCATTATAGATGTGCCTCTTCTGGATATAGCGTATAAATGGGATGATGTGATATGTAGATTTTGTGTCTGGCTTCTTTCACTTAGCATAATGTCTTCAAGGTTCGTTCACACTACAGCATGTATTAGTACTTCATTCCTTTTTTTCATTGTGGTAAAATATGCAGAACTTAGAAGTTACCAGTTTAACCATTTTAAGCATACCGTTCAGTGGCATTAAGTACATTCATATTGTTGTGCAACCATCACCACTCACCATCTCCAGAATTTTTCATCATCTGTACCCATTACACAATAATGCCCAATTCCCCTCTCCCCCAGTCCCTGGTAACCGGTATTCTACTTCTGTCTATGGATTTAACTGTTGGGGTTACCTCATGTTTGTGCAGTCATACAATATTTGTCTTTTTGTGTCTGGCTTATTTGGCAGAATCATAGTCTAGTGTGTGGAAATACCATATTTTGTTTACCTATTCACCAGGTGATGGACATTTGGGTTATTTCCACCTCTGGGCTATTATGAAAACTGCTGCAATGAACACCTATGTGTAAGTTTTTGTGTGGACATATGTTTTCATTCCTCTTGGGCATATATGTAGAAATTGCCAGATCACATGATAACTCTATGTTTAACCTTTTGAGGAGCTGCCAAACTGTTTTCCAAAGTGACTGCATCACTTCACATTCCCACCAGCAATGTGGGTTTCTGATTTCTGTCATCTGTGCCAACACTTGCTATTGACTTTTTAAAAATTATAGCAATCCTAGTGGGTGTAAAGTAGTATTTCATTGTGGTTTTGGTTTGCATTTCCCTAATGACTAATGATTTTGAGCACCTTTTCATGTGCTTATTGGCCACTTTTATATCTTTAGAGAAATGTATATTCAGATGTTTTGCCCATTTTTAAATTGGGTTGTCATTTTATTACTGGTTTGTAAGAGTCCTTTATATGTTGTAGAAACAGGTCTCTTGTCAGATATATGATTTGCAAATATTTTCTTCCATATTGTGGGTTGTCTTTTCACTTTCTTTGAATCATAAAAGTTTTTGATTTTAATAAAGTCCAATTTATCTACTTTTTAAAAAGTTGTTACACTTCCAGTGTCATGTCTGAGAAACCATTGCCTAATCCAAGGTCATGGGGATTTACACTTATTTCACAAATAAAATACCTAGGATTACTGAGAAGATAATCACATGGAAAAAGTTATCCAACCATTTGAAAATCTGTAATGTAGTTTTACATAGATATAGATATGTCTTTATGAACTTAATAAATAACAAGATTTATTGGTGGGTTCAATAGCTATTATAATTTTGAAGTAATAATGAGCATGATGATATTTTGAGATATCTACAAGTCTAATGTGACAGGAAAGCATCTGTGATTTCTTTTGGTGACCAAGTCAAAGCTGTTGCTGATGTTACTTTGGTCTGTTGCTTACAGCATAACAAAAGGAATGTGCTACATTTCAGTTAGAAGTCAGTAGAAGTAAAGTTGTAATTTTTTCCTACCCAAGTTAATAGATTCTCTGAATTCTACCTGTGGATCCTAGGTTAAGAACCCTTACAATAGATAACGTCAAAGCTCCAAATGAATAACAATACTGTAAAATTTCATTCTAAGGTATTATTAACAAAGCAAGATTTACCCATGAAATCCAAATATTGAGTAATCAACAAAAAGGTGAAAGTAATGTTGAAATTAATACAGCTGCCTTAGACTTAACTATTATCTACCTTGGTTGGGGACGATTAATTCAGTGTAGAAAAGTATTTTGGTAGTCCCTTCCTATTCAAATGTGATAAAAAAATATAGTATTACTATCCTTTTAATAACTGGACTAATGGGATTCAAATTTTATCTAAATACTCTAATTCACTCTAATTCCAACTGAAGGTTGAAAACATACATAATTTACTTTCTGGTTGGATTTATTCAAACTGTTCTCAGAAGAGATGAGTTTGTTGCAACCAGCTGCTCTGGGCATTCTCAGGTAGAAAACTGTGTTCAATTGTAAAGGAAAAAAAGACCAAGTACTAGAAATAGATCACAGAATAGAGTGTCTAAAGGAAAAGTTTAATAAGGGGTTATATTTCCTAGTTCACTGGAAACAGATGCCTCCCTCTAATAATCTGTTGATATATTTGCTATTATTATGGTTGTGAATAGGTAATGCATTTATGTGGTTCAAAAGTCAAAGTGATATAACAAGAAATCCCCAGAAAAGTCTTAGTCTCACCTATAATACAATATACCCTGCCCCCCAACCCTATAGGCAGTGATTCTTTATGAGATGAAAGCAAACATCTGTGTTTTTACCCCTTTCTTACACAAATGACAACATACTATATATACTGTTTTGCACCATGCACTTTTCACTTAGTATATGCTGGAGAATTTTCTATATCAGTATAGTAAGAGTGTCCTCATTCTCTTTTACAGCTGACAAGCATCCTATGGTGGGAATATACATGCCATTGTTTATTTTACCTATTCTGCTTGATAGACCCTAGGATTGTTTCCAGTCTTTTCTATTTGTGGGTCTACTTTTAAACTTTTACACATTTTATTTAGAAGTTGCATTAGTCTAGACTCTTTGGGTTGTAAGTAGCAAGAATTTGATTTAAATTAGCTTAAATAGAAAATGGGATCCTTACTACTGAGTGGTAACCCAGCCTTCTCTCCTTCTTGCCTATTCATAGTAGCATGAAACCTTTGCTTTTACAACACACATCTGGCCTTTATTTCTCTTCTTTACCCATAAGCCCAGTACAATCCAAGTATCACTGCTTGGAATCTCCTTGATCTTAAATCAAAAGCAGAGTCAAGCCCAGGAATCATATGTCAATCCTACTATAAGGTGGCAATCCAGATGATTCATAGCATTCCTACATAAAGGTCTTGTTTAGATAAGCATCAAAATAACATAAAATTAAAATATTCTCATGGAGACATCATCTCCCAGAATCATTTCTGGAATTCCAAGTGGGGAAAACACTGGACTTCAGTATATGTTTTCAGGAATATTTTAGGTGCAAAACGAGGAGTCTTCTAACACCCAGAAAGAGAGAGTTTGATCCAAGATAAAAATAGGCATTTCTGAATGACTAGACTGTTGCCCAGGGAGTGGGGATAATCTACCCTTCAGATACTTACACAAGTTGGGAAGTATTGCTACCAGAAGAAATCAGCTTAGTAGGTGGAGAAGTTGGCCTGGCCTGCATCATAAAGGTCATCCCACCCAGTGGATGGAGAACTTTTTTTTTTATTATATTATGTTGGTCACCATACAGTACATCCCTAGTTTTTGATGTAAAGTTCCATGATTCATTACTTGCGTATAACACCCAGTGCACCATGCAATACGTGCCCTCCTTACTACCCATCACCGGCCTATCCCATTCCCCCACCCCCATCCCCTCTGAAGCCCTCAGTTTGTTTCTCAGAGTCCATAGTCTCTCATGCTTCATTCCCCCTTCTGATTACCCCCCTTTCTTTATCCCTTTCTTCTCCTACCGATCTTCCTAGTTCTTATGTTCCATAGATGAGAGAAACCATATGATAATTGACTTCTTTTAAAAGATTGCTCTGGCTGCTGTGTTCAGAATAACCTGAAAGCAAGTGGAATGTATGGTTTCCATACCTACAGATTTACCAGAGTTTAGTTAAATAACAGCACCAGCCAACAACACACTTCAGTTATCATCACATTCTAACCGTGCAATTGCATGAAGTACAGATTGTGATGATTGTTCTTTTCAGTCCACAACTCACCACTTAAATAACGGATGCATGTAAGGATCAGTGACCATTCACATCACTTCTTTCAAAGTCTGTTGCTGCTTGGCGTTGGTGATTTATGTTATTTAGTTCATGCAGAGAGCAGAGCCTATACTTGTGTGTCAGCTTCTCGATTCACGGTGATAAACCCACATGACATTTGACAAAAATGGATACTCAGAAAAGGGGGAATTGGCCAACAAAGATGAAAGTGCAGCAAAGAAACCAAAACATCTAATGCTGAAAGGGAAATTCAAATCAAAGGTATATGGAGTTATAGAAGAAATTTCTGGGGGCGCCTGGGTGGCACAGCGGTTAAGCGTCTGCCTTCGGCTCAGGGCGTGATCCCGGCGTTATGGGATCGAGCCCCACATCAGGCTCCTCCGCTGGGAGCCTGCTTCTTCCTCTCCCACTCCCCCTGCTTGTGTTCCCTCTCTCATGGGCTGTCTCTATCTCTGTCAAATAAATAAATAAAATCTTTAAAAAAAAAAAAAGAAATTTCTGGCTGTGGGGTCATAGCAGTGTTGACACTGCCACCATTCGAGAGACCCTGGATATGCAGAGGAACTTATGTAGAATTACACAGAGAAACTTCGTGAAGGTGAAGTTTCTAACATAAATGAGGAAAGTTGTGACAAAAAGAATAGATACCCCGAAGGAAGTGACACCAGCAAAAGCTCACACTGAAGGAATCTGTGGAGATATTTCACAATATCGAGTGTGAAAGGATAAAATGTTGGAAGTTGATCCAGACTTTGAAAGGAGTATGGCACTTCCCCAGGCATGAAAAGATGTTCTCTTGGTATTAGAAGTTATGAGAAGGAGAAGGCAAGTACCGTTCAAACTACCTTTGATATGTTTTTTACAAAGAAATAAAGCACTTTGTCAACATTTCCAGTGTTTTAAATTACATTGTACGAAACAAATACTACTGTCACAGTTTTTTCATTCTCCTATACACTTACAATGAAATGGATGGAGTGAAGGGGTTTTTTAATGTTTTGACAAAAAAAATGTAAATGTCAGAGCACAAGTGCAATTTCTCCCACTGAGTAAGATTGCCGGGCACGATTTCAGCTCACAGTCATTTTCAACATCCTGCACTGCCACGCACAGAGAGGACTACCTGTACTTAGTGAGGACTAGATCTGGAGTTTGACCTTGGAACTGAGTGGCTACAGTGAGGTAGAGATGGTCTTGTAGTTGAAGGCTTTTTGGTGCTCCTTTTCAGTAGAAATTCTAGAACCCTCAACAGCTGCGAGAGATTTATATCAGTGACTTGTTAATATAACCAACCCAACAGCCTAAAGCTTAGTGGTGTGAGGAGAGGTGCCAGGAAGTTCCCATACTCCCAACCCTTCTCTCTCTTGCTGCCATTGTACTGTAAAATGCTGCCATTAGAGATTTGGTTCTTCAGGTTAAGCCTTGCCCTTCTTGGATTGTTAAAAACTATGTACCTGAAATGGTAACTATGCGAGGTGATGTATATATAAACTAATCTTATTGTGGTAGTCATTTCACAATATATATGTCTATCAAACACAAATAAAATATGGACGTGGAAAGACTGCTATAGCAAGTAAGTGCTCTAGGACAAGACAGGAAAGGGGTACTGAGGTTCCAGAAAGGGCATCTTTTTAGAAAAAGAAAATAAATTTGGCAAGCTGTGACAAAAGCCTTAAAAATGTGTGTTCCCCTTTGACCCAGTAACCTCACTTCTGAGAGATTCTATCTGAAAGGAAGTAGACGAAAAATTATGCACAGAATTGTTTGTCATATTATCTTCTATAATAAATGGTAGAAATAACGGTGGGAGGAATGTGTAAGTAAATGTACGATACATGCAAATGATGTGACATTACGCATCCTTAAAAATATATTTATGAAGATTGGGAATTTTCTTTGGGTTATCGTGAAAATATCATGGGAAGAGTTTGTGAAATAATATAAATTGAGAAAGCAAGAATATAAAACTATATATACTGTGTGATCTCATTACAAGTGCATAGAAAAAACTGGAAGAAAAGATGCCAGCGTGTTATTATGGTTACTTCTGGGTATAGGAATTGCAGGAGATTAAAATGTATAAAAGAAATAAATGCATGTGAATTGTTAAAAAAAATAATGCACCATAATACTGGCTCTGGAGCAGGATTGCAGACTAGCCGCATTGACCTTGGGCAAATTCTGTAGCCTTCTATGCCCCTGTTATGTCATCTATAAAATATGGGTAACAGTAGTATTGACTTCCTAGGGTTGTTATGGAGATTAAATGAGTTAATGCTCATAATTTATAAGAGTTTCTAGTATATAGTAAGTGCTCAATAAATGTTAGCTATTAATTTATTGACGTGTATACACTTGTAAAATGGAAGTTTATTTTCTACTCATTTTCTACATTTTCACTTGTATATACACAGGAATTGTGTATATATGTGTATATACGTGTATACATACATACACATATATACACACAACAGTGGGGTTTACAATGAATACAATTAAACAACTTGCTGTGTTCACTAAGCAATATATCAATATATTTGGACATTCTTGTACATCAGTAATGTAGATCTACTAGGTTTTTGTTAAGGCAGGTTTAGTTTTCTAGAGTAGGTACTTTATTTTATTTAAACATTTCCTCACTAATGAATATATAGCTTATTCTCAAATACTGCTGCAGTGATTCTGACCTTATATGTATATTTTTCTGCACTTATATGAATATCTTCATAGGACAGATTCCTAGGAGTGAAATTTGGTCAAAGGATATATTGTTGATAGCAAGGACAGATATTTCCAATTTCCCCTCCAAAGAAGTTGTACTAGTTGACCAATACGTAAGAATGCCATCTTCCCCAGAGCTTCATCCACTCTGAATATTACGAACCTTTAATAATTTTTCTACCATTTAGGCAATATGGTATCTTACTAGGTTATAATTTGTATTTCTCTGAGCACTACTGAGGTTGAGCATATTTTCATAAGTACATAGGTCCTTTGCATTTCCTCAACTGTGAATTGCTTGCTCAAGTCCTTTTCTGAGAGTTCTTTTCTTTTTAATTTATACTTCTCTGTATTCAAAAAGGAAGAAAAGTGTTTTCTATTCTTTAAGTAACCTGTGCTCCATTCTTTATCAAGCATACTAGCAGAGGAAAGCATTTACTCAATCCAAAAGAAAGGAAAATGTAAATGTATATATTTTGTTGAGTCTCTTTTTGGGGGAGGGAGCCGGGAAAAAATTTACCTGCTTAATTCTGCTTTGCTCAACCTAATATCAAATGATCCTCTTTTCATTCCCTGGGCCTCCACAGTTGGAAGACGCTGTTTGATCATTTCAAATGCACCATGGACCTCTAACACATTTGTCTAAGTCTCTGAGGACTAAACTTTTAAAATTTAACTCAATAATTCTATAGTTTTTTTTTAAAGCCGTCTTTGAGGTTGATCCAGAAGGAAGTGGAGGGCTGCACAGTTATTTGATATATTCAGGCCCATTCTAACAACCCATTCTAACCGTTCAGGCAGATGCATTTTTTTTCTTTCAGAATTCTTTCAGAATGACCTCATAATTGAACTGCCCCTGTAGGCTCAGCATTGAAGAATAATGAGTTTTTGAATGATGAGGAGGACATGTTTTGAAACAGAAGCAAATAGTGCTGATTATTTACAATGCTGCCATCAAGGGAATGTGAGCTGCAATGGCTGGAAATCCTCCTGTGATTGGAGCTGGGGATGGGCATTGCAAAGAGTCCAGAGTGGCAGTGGCCCTTCCTAAGTGTCCTTGCTCCCATTTTTCCTTTACATGAGTAACATGCTAATTGTTGGGTAGCCGAGAGGCCAACCCAAGCTGATTAAAAGTCTGGCTTAGTGACAGTTTAGTTCAGTTCCATTTCTCCTACATGATACTTCAGTTGTTTAAGGAAGAAAGGCATGGGTGGGGGAACTATCCTATCCTTAGTTTTCACTAGTAACATAAGCTTAGGGACCTTTCTGTAGCCAAACATGGTATTTTTTTTTAAGATTTTATTTATTCGTTTGCCAGAGAGAGAAAGAGAGAAGCAGGCTCCCTGCTGAGCAAGAAGCCCGATGCGGGACTTGATCCCAGGACCCTGGGATCATGACCTGAGCTGAAGGCAGATAATTAACTGACTGAGCCACCCTGGCATCCCTGTAGCCAAACATAGTATTAACCTCAGTAAATCTGATGCCTCCTAGACCCTTTTCACTCATATATTGTGTGAAAAGACCTTCAGATGCTTTCTGACATTCTGATTCAGTGTGTTAACTATTAAATTCAGCTTGTGTGTAACAATGTTTTAACAATGCTTTGTGTGTAATCTTGGATCCACCAGTGAGCAAGTATTTACCTTGACCATAATTTGTATCAACAGAATGTTATTTCAGGAAATAGGTTTAGACCACTAGATTCTTCGGCCTTCAAAGTCATCTAATTTAATCCCCTGCTGAGCCTGGACTATCCTTTCCAGGTCTTTCCCTGCCCCTTAATTCCCTCTAAGTGTGGAGGTAGCCTCTTGTTAGCTCAAATCTCTCCAGTAACATGGAGATCACTGTTATATAAGACAACCCAATCCATCTTGAAGAGCTCTGATAGAAAGCCTTTTTATTGAATGGAAATTTTTCTCCTAGTAGATTCAACTCATTGATCCAGTGGGAGTCCAGAGGTGCCTTCCAGAACGGGTCTGAACTCTCTTACGCATCACATACCTATAAATACCCCTTCCTCCTCTTTCCATAGCTCCACCCCTCCCCCTCCCCCACAATTCAATCTAAATGTTCCCAGCTTTCGTGAATTTTCTTGTAAGAAACCCCTGGCTTCTTCTCTAACCTAATCTCCTCCACATGGCCTCCTTTTCCTCAAACATGCACAGCATATTCCTGTCTCGGGGTCTTTATCCTTTTTCTTCCCACTGCCAGAAATGCTCTTCCCTCAGATAATAGCAAGATTTGTTTCCTTACTTCATTTTCTTCAAGTATAAATTCCTTAGAGAGGCCTTCCCTGACCATTGTGTCTAAAAGAACCCCCACCCCATCTCCATCACTATCCTTTTACCCTGATTCATTTTTTTAATCATGCACATCACTCCCTGAAAGATGATTATATATGTTTATAAGTTTGTCTATCTCTGCAGTTAAATGTAAGCACCATGAGGACAGGGACTGTTCATGTTTCATCTAGCACATAGTAGGTGTTCAGTAAACATCTATTGATTGACTCAATAGGATATGTTTTTTACTCCTTTCACTATCCCGGTTACTCTCTTGACTTTCAGTATCCCTCTCAAAGTGCAATGGCCAGAACTGACAATAGAAATCTAGCTATGAGGGGCACCTGTGTGGCTCAGTCAGCTGCGTGTGCAACTCTTGATTTTGTCTCAGGTCATGGTCTCATGGTTGTGGAATCAAGCCCTGCATTGGACTCTATGCTCAGCAGGGAGTCTGCTTGGGATTCTCTCTCTCCCTCTATCTCTGCCCCTCCCACCTATCTTTCTCTCTCTCTCTCAAAAATAAATAAATAAATAAATAAATAAATAAATAAATAAATAAATAAATAAATAACTCTTTTAAAAAAGAAATCTAGCTATGAGCTGATCAAGGCAGAATAAAGCAGAAAAACCACATTATTCAGTCAATGAGTATACACTATGCATCAGACACCATGCTAGATCATGGATACCTGACAGGGAACAAGTTCAACATGGTCCCTGCCTCCAGAGTAGTCATTGTCTAGTATCTTATAGATGTCCTTTTAGCATGATGAGGTCATAAGGTCACATTTGCTCTTAAGGCAGCCATATCACATATCACACTGGAGAATTCACAGTTAAAACTTAAAGCTCCTTATCATGAGTTCTTTTTGTGCTCAAATGCAAAATCATATATTTACTCTATAAATTTCATTGGGTTAAATTCTGTCCATCATTCTATTAAGTCAAATTATTTTAGGACCTTAATTCAGTCATCCAAGATACTTACTAGTCTTCCCAGCTTTATGTCATATCTAAGTCTAGTAAGTGGGCTTTCTATATATACAAATCAATAAAATCATTGATCAAGATAGACTTCTATAGCACACCACCAGCAAATTACTTCCAACTCAATACCCAAGTGATAGTCCCTACAAATACCTTGATGCTTTTTAGATTTTCTGCCCACCATGTTTCCATATTTACCAGTCTGGAAATCCTGTTGAAGAAGGAGTTAAAGTTAGACATGTCTTGTTCCTAGTGAACCCACTGGGTCCCAAAGATCATTATTGGCCCTGGCAACCACTACAAATTCTATTCGGTTCACCTAAACCATCCCTTTAATATTCCATTTGATGGTCTTATTTGATTAAAACATCATCACAAATTTATCTTATTCAGAATCTAACTTTTTGCCATTTTTGAAGATCAAAATAAGTATCTGTTTCCTTGATTACAGAGCCTCTCTTATTTGCTCTGATTCCTCAAAATCTGCCATGATAGCATAGCATTCTGTGTGTGTGTGTGTGTGTGTGTGTGTGTGTGTGTGTGTACACACATGCATGTGTGCATACATGCTCTTTTTCCTAAGTTCTCTCCACTGGGGACATAGTCATCTGAGTAAGGAGTTTCAAACTCATTTATACAGCATCTATGCATTCTCTTACGCTCTCAATTTTGGGCTTCTGCTACCTCTAAATAAAGTTCTTTTCTAACCTTTTCAGTCTTAAACTCATTGTCTTTTTCAGAGAAGACAACAAATTTGGAGTTCTGCTGTTCCTGTCTTCTATCAACATTATTCCTTCAGTCCTAAGCAGGATACCTCTCCCCTGATTTTGTTCTTACTCAGAACATAACTAATGAAGCCTCATGCTTTCATCCTAGACATTTCCTCCTAGCCTCAGCTCATTGAACACTTTGACCCTCCTGACATTATTCACATCAGCTGGTGATCCTCTTCTGGTTCATTCTTTTTTTTTTTTAATTTTTTATTATATTATGTTAGTCACCATACAGTACATCCCCGGTTTCCGATGTAAGGCTCGATGATTCATTAGTTGTGTATAACACCCAGTGCACCATGCAATACGTGCCCTCCTTACTACCCATCACCAGTCTATCCCATTCCCCCACCCCCCTCCCCTCTGAGGTCCGCCGTTTGTTTCTCATAGTCCATAGTCTCTCATGTTTCATTCCCCCTTCTGATTACCCCCCTTTCTTTATCCCTTTCTTCCCCTACCGATCATCCTAGTTCTTATGTTCTATAGATGAGAGAAATCATATGATAGTTGTCTTTCTCTGCTTGACTTATTTCACTTAGCATTATCTCCTCCAGTGCCGTCCATGTTGCAGCAAATGTTGAGAACTCATTCTTTCTGATAGCTGAGTAATATTCCATTGTATATATGGACCACAACTTCTTAATCCAGTCATCTGTTGAAGGACATCTCGGCTCCTTCCACGATTTAGCTATTGTGGACATTGCTGCTATGAACATTGGGGTGCATATGGCCCTTCTCTTCACTACGTCTGTATCTTTGGGGTAAACACCCAGTAGTGCAATGGCTGGGTCATAGGGTAGCTCAATTTTTAACTTTTTAAGGGACCTCCACACTGTTTTCCAGAGTGGCTGTACCAACTTGCATTCCCACCAACAATGTAGGAGGGATCCCCTTTCTCCACATCCTCTCCAACAATTGTTGTTTCTTGCCTTGTCTATTTTTGCCATTCTAACTGGCGTAAGGTGGTATCTCAGTGTGGTTTTGATTTGAATTTCCTTGATGGCTAATGATTTTGAACATTTTTTCATGTGTCTGTTAGCCATTTGTATGTCTTCATTGGAAAAGTGTCTGTTCATATCTTCTGCCCATTTTTTGATTTGTTTATTTGTTTCTCGTGTATTGAGTTTGAGAAGTTCTTTGTAGATCTTGGATACCAGTCCTTTATCTGTAGTGTCATTTGCAAATATATTCTCCCATTCCGTGGGCTGCCTCTTAGTTTTTCTGACTGTTTCCTTGGCTGTGCAGAAACTTTTAATCTTGATGAAGTCTCATAAATTCATTTTATCTTTTGTTTCTCTTGCCTTTGGGGATGTATCATGAAAAAGGTTGCTTTGGCCAATGTCATAGAGGTTGCTGCCTATGTTCTCCTCTAGAATTTTGATGGATTCCTGTCTCACATCGAGGTCTTTCATCCATTTGGAGTTTATTTTTGTGTATGGTGTGAGATAGTGGTTAAGTTTCATTCTATTGCATGTAGCTGTCCAATTTTCCCAGCACCATTTATTGAAGAGACTGTCTTTTTCCCACCGGCTGTTTTTTCCTGCTTTATCAAAGATTAGTTGCCCAAAGAGCCGAGGGTCCATTTCTGGGTTCTCTATTCTGTTCCATTGGTCTATGTGTCTGTTTTTGTGCCAGTACCATGCTGTCTTTGTGATCACAGCTTTGTAGTACAGCTCGAAATCCGGCATTGTGATGCCCCCAGCTTTGTTTTTCCTTTTCAACAGTTCCTTGGAGATTCGGGGCCTTTTCTGTTTCCATACAAATTTAAGGACTATTTGTTCCAGTTCTTTGAAAAATGTCCTCGGTATTTTGATCGGGATAGCATTGAAAGTGTAGATTGCTCTGGGTAGCATGGACATTTTAACTATGTTAATTCTTCTGATCCATGAGCATGGAATATCTTTCCATCTTTTTATGTCTTCCTCAATGTCTTTCAAGAGTGATTTATAGTTTCTAGAATATAGGTCCTTTACGTCTCTGGTTAAGTTAATTCCAAGGTAACGTATGGTTTTTGGTGCTATTGTAAATGGGATGGATTCCCTAATTTCTCTTTCTTTGGTCTCGTTATTCGTGTATAGAAATGCAACTGATTTCTGAGCATTGATTTTGTACCCCGCCACATTACTGAATTGCTCTATAACTTCTAATAGTTTGGGAGTGGATTCTTTTGGGTTTTCCATATAGAGTATCATGTCATCTGCGAAGAGAGACATTTTGACTTCTTCTTTGCCGATTTGAACACCTTTGATCCCTTTTTGTCGTCTGATTGCTGTTGCAAGGACTTCTAGTACTATGTTGAATAATAGTGGCGAGAGTGGGCATCCTTGTCGAGTTCCTGATCTTAAGGGAAAGGCTTCCAGCTTTTCCCCATTGAGAATAATATTTGCAGTAGGCTTTTCATAGATGGCTTTTATGAGATTGAGAAATGTACCCTCTATTCCTACACTCTGAAGGGTTATAATCAGGAAAGGATGCTGTATTTTGTCAAATGCTTTTTCGGCATCGATTGAGAGGATCATATGGTTCCTGAGTCTTTTCTTGTTGATATGATGTATCACGCTGATTGATTTGCGAATATTGAACCATGCTTGCATCCCAGGTATGAATCCCACTTGATCGTGATGGATAATCCTCTTAATGTACTGTTGGATTCTATTAGCAAGTATCTTGTTGAGGATTTTGGTGTCCATATTCATTAGGGAAATCGGTCTGTAATTCTCCTTTTTGAGGGGGTCTTTGCCTGGTTTGGGGATCAAGGTAATATTGGCCTCATAGAATGAGTTTGGTAGCTTTCCTTCTGTTTCTATTTTTTGAAATAGCTTTAGGAGAATAGGTATTATTTCTTCTTTGAATGTTTGGTAGAATTCCCCAGGAAAACCATCCGGGCCTGGAGTTTTGTTATTTGGAAGGTTGTTTATCACTGACTCAATTTCTTCATAATTAATTGGCCTGTTTAAGGAATCAATTTCTTCCAGTTTCAATCTTGGTAGTTTATAGGTTTCCAGAAAGGATTCCATCTCTTCCAGATTGCTTAGTTTATTGGCATATAGCTGTCGATAAAAATTTCTAATAATCCTTCCAATTTCAATGGTGTTCATCGTGACCTCTCCTTTTTCATTCATAATTTTAATAATCTGGGTCCTTTCTCTTTTCTTTTGGATAAGTCTTGCCAGTGGTCTGTCAATTTTATTGATTCTCTGAAAGAACCAGCTTCTAGTCCTGTTGATCTGCTCTACTGTACTTCTGGTTTTTGCTTGATTGATTTCAGCTCTAATTTTGGTCAACTGCTTCCTCGTGCGTGGATTAGGCCTGTCCCTCTGTTGCTGTTCCAGCTTCTTGAGGTGAGAATATAAAAACAGCATTTGAGATTTTTCTATTCTTTTGAGTGAGGCTTGGATGGCTATGTATTTCCCCCTTAGGACTGCCTTTGCAGTATCCCATAGGTTTTGGACTGTTGTATTTTCATTCTCATTGGTCTCCATAAATTGTTTAAGTTGATTTTTGATTTCCTGGTTTATCGAGTCATTCCTGAGCAGGATGGTTCTTAGTCTCCAAGTGTTTGAGTTTCTTCCAAATTTTTCCTTGTGGTTGAGTTCCAATTTCAGAGCGTTGTGGTCTGAGAATATGCAGGGGATAATTTCAATCTTTTGGTATCATTTGAGACCTGTTTTGTGTCCCAGAACATGGTCTATTCTTGAGAATGTTCCATGGGCATTAGAATAGAATGAGTATTCTTTGGTTCTGGGGTGTAGTGTTCTATATATATCTATGAGGTCCAACTCGTCGAGTATGGCATTCAAAGCGTTTGATTCTTTGCTTAGTTTTTGCCAGGGTGTTCTGTCTATTTCTGATAGTGGAGTGTTGAGGTCCCCTACTATTAATGTATTTTTATTTATATGTCTCTTTATTCTGGTTAAGAGTTGGCTTGTGTATCTTGCTGCTCCCCTGTTGGGGGCATATATATTTATAATTGTCATATCCACTTGTTGAATACTTCCCTTAAGAATAATATAGTGCCCTTCTGTGTCTCTAACTATAGTCTGTAGTTTAAAATCCAATTTATCTGATATGAGAATTGCTACCCCAGCTTTCTTTTGAGGTCCATTTGCGTGAAAGATGGTACCCCATCCCCTTACTCTCAGTCTGAATGCATCTTTGGGTTCGAAATGAGTCTCTTGTAGACAGCAAATGGATGGGTCATTTCTTATTATCCGATCTGCAACCCTGTGGTGTTTTATGGGAGAATTTAAGCCATTAACATTAAGACTGAGTACTGAGAGATATGATTTTAATGATGCCATGTTGCCAGTAAAGTCTTTGTTTGTATTGGCTGTGACTTTCTGTTCTGTATCACTCTTGGGGCCTTTTTACCTTTATAGAACCCCCCGTAATATCTCCTGTAGGGCTGGTTTCGTGGTTACGAAAATGGTTAGTGACTGGCGATTCTGAAATGTCTTTATTTCTCCATCAATTCTGAACGACAGCCTTGCTGGATAAAGGATCCTTGGCTGCATGTTTTTCTCTGAAAGAGCTTTAAAAATGCCCCCCCAACCCTTTCTCTCATTCCAGGTCTGTGTAGACAGGTCTGACGTAATTCTGATGCCTTTGCCTTGGTACGTGAGAAATTTCTTTGCCCTGGCCGCTTTCAGTACTGTATCCTTGGATCTAATATTTGTGAATTGCACTATGAAGTGACGTGGCGTAGGTTTGTCATGGTTGAGCTTGGGAGGGGTCCTCTCTGCCTCTTGGACATGAATGTTTGTTTCCCTCGCTAGATTAGGGAAGTTTTCAGCTACAATTTGTTCAAATATCTCTTGTAGACCTCTGTTTTTCTCCACCCCCTCGGGGATGCCGATGATTCTAACATTGGATCATTTCATTGAGTCAGTAATCTCCCGTAACCTACATTCCTGGGTGTGGATTTTTTAAGACCATCTTCTATTTTCATTTTTTCCTCTATTAACCCATCCTCCAATTCACTAACCCGTTCCTCTGCTTCTGTGACCCTGGCCGTCAGAGCCTCTAGTTTTGCCTGCATTTGGCTCATAGAATTTTTAATTTCTGTCAGATTCGCTCTCATTTCTGTCCTTAGGGATTCTATATTCTCAGTAACCTTTTCGTTATTTGTTTTTTCAATTCTACTCATCATTTTGACCATCGTTACTCTGAATTCCATTTCTGATAATTTGGTTACATCCATATCCATTATTTCTGTGGCAGAGGCCACAGACTCACTGTCTTTTCTTTGCTGGGGGGGAGGGCTTCTCCTTCTTGTCATTCTGATGAGGAGAGGTTGCAGGGTTGTCCAGAGCCCAAATTATTGACTGGGTCCCAGGCCATGCCCCTTGTTTTATAGGGATCTTAGGGATGTGGGCTTCTTCTTTAAAGATTTTATTTATTTATTCATATGGCAGCCAACCAGCGAGAGAGGGAACAGAAGCAGGGGAGTGGGAGAGGAAGAAGCAGGCTCCCAGCGGAGGAGCCCGATGAGGGACTCCTTTCCGGAACACCGGGATCACGCCCTAAGCCGAAGACAGGCGCTCAATGACTGCGCCACCCAGGCACCCGGGTTTTGGGCTTCTTGATTTTTCAGCTTGCCTTCTGTGTTCTGGGGGAGGGGCCTGCCGCGCCGATACTCAGGCAACCCTGTTTGGGTAGAGTCTCCGTGTCCCCTGCGAGGGGGGATGGGGATGGGCACTCTCTGAGCCGGTATTTCCAGGCTTTTGTTCTCTGGCGGCTTTCCCTGGTGGTTTGCTGTGCCTCTTCTGAGAGTCAGAGCAGCAGCAGCCGAATTTCAGCCTCTGTCACAGAACAGAGGGATTGCGGCCCGTTCTCTACTAATGTTCTGGCCACTTTAACTCTGTTTCTGTTGGTGCTGCTCAACCCTGCAGCGTCCCGGGATGTGCGCCCCACACCCGGTGTCCCAGCCCTCACTTCTAGGGCCGGTGCGTCTCTGTCCTTCATGTTTCCTACGCCGCCAGCCGCCCCGCGCGCTCCCGGATCTCCCGGTCTCAGTCTGGATCCAGTGAGCGCACCAGGATTCCGGTGTTCCGTGAGAAGCCTGGTGGCGTGCGCTCCCGGCTCACGGTCTCAGTCTGCTGTTTTGCGGGTGCCGACCACGAGCCCGCCCGCTCCCCCGTGCAAGTGGCTACCGCTTCCCGGCGCCCGAACGCGGCGGCTCCCTCCCCCTTCCGTTTATCTTCCGATATCTGTGCACGGTTTCATGCTCCCCGCTTCATACCTCAATACTCAGCGCTGGAGATGTTCATTTGTAGAGATCCAGATGCATCTTCCTGCGTCTCAGGCTGGTTCCGTGGTTGTTTAGGCTGGTCTGGTACCTATCCAGCTCGACTCGGAGGATCGGCTGAAAAAGGTGTCTCCTACTCCTCCGCCATCTTAACTCTTCTTCTGGTTCATTCTTAATCTCATTTCCTGCCATTCTCCCCACACTGATCCATCCACAAGCACCTCCTTGCTGTTCCTTAAAGATGTTAAGCATATCCCCAAATGGGGAACCTGATTTTGTATGTTCTGAACCCTTAGCCTGGAATGCTGTTTCCCCACATGTTTGCAGAATTTGCCCCTCACTTCATTATGTCTCTTTCTAATTGTTTTCTCATTAGAGAAGCCATCCCTAATACCATCACTGAAACAGCACATATACCCCACTCCTGTGGTCAGTCTCTGCCCTTTACCCTGCTTCACTTTTCTTAACAATTATCACCATCTGACACATTTCTTTGGTTACTGTCTGTCTTGTCCCGCTAGAAAAGAAGTTACACAGGGACAAGGATTTTTGTTTATTGCTACAACAGTGCTTGTCACATAATAGATGGTCGATAAATATGTGTTAAAAATTAATGAGGGGTGCCTGGGTGGCTCAGTTGGTTAAGTGTCTGACTCTTGGTTTTGGCTCAGGTCATGATCTCAGGGTTGTGAGGTTGAACCCCCACCCCCAACCCCATCGGGCTCTGCTCTCAGAAGGGAGTCTGCTTAAGATTTTGTCTCCCTCTCCTTCTGCCCCTCCCCTGGTCACACTTCTCTCTCTCTAAAATAAATAAATAAATCTTTAGAAAAAATTAATGATACCAAGGTAGTTCTCTTAGAACATTGTTCCGTGAGACCTACTTATGATTTTTCCACCTTCAGTATGACTCTGAAGGCCCTAACAAGAAATAATTCTGCTATGAGAATAATGATTAGAAAAGTGACTAGAGGGACGCCTGGGTGGCTCAGTTGGTTAAGCATCTGCCTTCTTTCGGCTGGGGTCATGATCCCAGGGTCCTGGGATCCAGACCCGTATCAGGCTCCCTGCTCAGTGGAGAGCCTGCTTCTCCCTCTTTCTCTGATCCTCCCCACCTGCTGTGCTCTCTCTCACTCTCACTCTTTCTTCAATCAATCAATCAATCAATCAATCAATCAGATCTTTTAAAAAGTAACTGGAAATAAAACTTAGATTCTATGACTCGATCTGTGTGATACACAAAGCCAACCTGGAGGTCTAATGTGGGGCAATACATGTGGGATCACAGTACTCATTGGAATTTAGTGGGACAAGCCTAAATCCTGGAGGTGGAAGAGGCTGCGCTATCTAAAAGGAGCATATCTTGGGGTGCCTGGGTGGCTCATTCAGTTAAGCCTCTGACTCTGGATTTCGGCCCAGGTCATGACCTCAGGCTTCTGAGATCGAGCCCCTCGTTGGGCTCTGTGCTCAGTGCAGAGTCTGCTTGAGACGCTCTCTCTCCCTCTCCCTCTCCCTCTGCCCTTCCCCCTGCTCTTGCACGCTCTCTCTCTCTAAATAGATAAAGAAAATCTTTTTTAAAAGGGAGCATAATTCTAGAAGAGAAGGTAAAGTCATAGTGTATATTGAATTGACATTCACTTAGATTTATAGGTACTGACATGGAAAGAAGTCCATGACATTCCATTAAGTGAAAAAGGCAGGAAATGGAATAACATGTACAGTAAGTTCCATTTATACGCTATTAGAGAGAGAGAGAGAGAGAGATGTTTTGAGTCTAGAGGGATTTTAATACTAATATGGTTATCTCTGGATGGTGTCTTTTTATTTTAGATTTTTTAAAAATTCTTTTTATTTCTGAATTGTTTGATTTTCTTTTAAAGTGATGGGTGTGGAGCATTTCCCCCAAATAATGGAGTTTTCCTTGAAAGGGTCCACAAAGAACTGAGAAAAGTGGTTGCCTCTAGAGAGTAACTGGAGAACTAATAAAAAAAACAGAGGGAATCTCAGTTTTTACTCAATTTGAATTTATAGTAGTTCATTCTATACCATGTACGTGTATTATTTTAAATAAATATTATCTTAATATTATTTATATTATTTTATTATTATACTTATATTTTAAAGAAATATTTTAAGAAATTTATGTACATATTATTTATATATTTATTACTTTATTATGATATAGTATTTTTAAAGAAATATTATTTTTTAAGAAATGCGTGGGTTTAGAAATCTTTGAATCTGAGAATAGATACTATAGATATTCTACGTGAGATGTTATAGGCCACCTGATCATAGAGCAGCTGGAAAGTTATTAGAATTGTGCTGCCAATTTCCCAAGCCTAGAGAAAACAACTAGAAGGATTGTGACTTTACACCTAATTCTAACCAACAGGAGGAATCTTTTGGGAAGTAAAAGTGATAAAAACCTAAAGAGAGAATGAGCGAAGGTCTTTGACCTCCAGAAGGCGGATAGCTGAGAAAAGTCTGATGTCCAAGTTCATAGCATGAGACTATAAGAAGACAATTCAAGAGGGTTGGGAAGCTCTCTGAAATGCCACTCTGACTGCCACTATAAATGATCTGGATAGAGGAAAATGTGGGAAGATTCCTAAGTCAGCCAGAGGATGTGTATTGGAAGTCATAGAGAAACTCAGATATTTAAACATGAATTTTTTAAGTGAAAAAAAGCTCCTTTTTTTAGTGGGGGGGGCAGACAGTAACCAAAGAAATATGTCAGATGGTGATAATTGATAAAAAGACCAAAGCAATAAGGGGGCAGAGAGTAACCAACAGGAGTGTGTGTATGTATGTGTTCTTTCTGCTGTGGTGCCAAGGAGGCAATTGGGAAGACACCTGAATGAAGTGTGAGGGAGAGCTCTGCAAAAACCGGGGCATTTCAGGCAGATAGTTCAGAAAATACAAAGGCTCTGATATGGAGATATGCTTGGCATCTTTAAGGAATAGCAATGAGGTGAGTGGAACTAGTTCAGAGTACAGGGTAATAGTAGGAGATGAGCTCAGAAAGGTAGAAGAGAGAGATAATAGAGGGCCTCATAGGCTGTAACAGGAACTTTGACTTTTATTCTGAAATGGATCATTATTGAGTGGTCTTGAGCAGAGAAGTGGCACAAAGTGACTCATGACTTATCAGGATCACTGGCTGCTGTGTTGAATAGATGATTGGGGACAAGAATGTAAGCAAGGGGGACCATCGTGGAGGTTACTCTAGTAATAGAGGTAAGAGATGTTTGTGGCTCAGACTGAAGTGTCAGTGACAGGGCTGGGGAGACAGGGTTACATTCTAGATATATGTTGAAGGCAGAGTCAATAAGATTTTTGATGGGGTAGATGAAAGTTGTTAAGAAAGAGAGAAAAGATACAGATGTAGTGAAAAGAAGGGGCACACGCACCCCGGTGTTCATAGCAGCAATGTCCACAATAGCCAAACTGTGGAAGGAGCCAAGATGTCCTTCAACAGATGAATGGACAATGGAACGCTACTCAGCCATCAGAAACGATGAATACCTACCATTTGCATTGACATGGTTGGAACTGGAGGGTATTATGCTAAGTCAAGCAGAGAAAGATAATTATCATATGGTTTCACTCGTACGTGGAATATAAGGAATAGTGCAGAGGACCATAAGGGAAAGGAGGGAAAACTGAATGGGAAGAAATCAGAGAGGAAGACAAACCATGAGAGACTCTGGACTCCATGAACCAAACTGAGGGTTACAGAAGGGAGGAGGGTGGGGGAGGGGTAGCTGGGTAATGGGTATTAAGGAGGGCACGTGTGGTAATGAGCACTGGGTATTATATGCAACTAATGAATCATTGAACACTACATCGAAAACTAATGATGTACTATATGTTGGCTAATTGAACATAATAAAAAAAAGAAAGAAAAAAGGGAAAGAAAGAAAGAAAGAAAGAAAGAAAGAAAGAAAGAAAGAAAGAAAGAAAAAGAAAACAAAGAAAAGCCAAGGATAATTCCACAATGTTTGGTCTGAGCAAGTAGATGAATGGTGATTCCATTTATTGAGATGGGAATAATTGAGGGAGAGTCATGTCTTAGAGAGTGGGGTTCAAGACTGAGATTTAGACATATTGAGTTTAAGACATCTACCAAAGAAGACATCCAAATGGCCAACAGACACATGAAAAGATGCTCAACATCACTCATCATCAGGGAAATGCAAATCAAAAGCACAATCAGGTATCACCTCACACCCATCAGAATGGCTAATATCAAAAAGACAAGAAATTGCAAGTGTTGGTGAGGATGTGGAGAAAAGGGGAACCCTAGTACACTACTGGTAGGAATATAAATTGGTACAGCCACTGTGGAAAACAGTATGGAGGTTCCTCCAAAAATTAAAAATAGAAATAACATATAACTCAGTTATTATACTACTGGATATTTACCCAAAGGGGGAAAAAAAACAGTAATTCAAAAAGATAATGCACCCCTGTGTTTATTGCAGAATTATTTATAAATTCCAAGATACGGAAGAACCTACATGTGTATTCATCAATAATAAAGAAGATGTGGGGTGTCACACACACACACACACACACACACACACACACACACAATGGAATATTACTCAACCATAAAAAAGAATGGAATCTTGCCATTTGTGACAACATGGATGGATCTAGAGGGTATTATACTAGTGAAATAACTCAGAGAAGACTAATACCATATGATTTCACTTGTACATGAAATCTAAAAACAAAACAAAACAACAAACAAACGAAAAGCAGAAACAGACCCATAAATACAGAGAACAAACTGATGTTTGCCAGAGAGGAAGGAGGGGCATGGGGGGATAGGCAAAATTGGTGAAGGGGAATGGAAGGGCTGGGCTTCCAAAACGAATAAGTCATGGGGATAAAATATACAGCATAAGGAATATAGTCACTGGTACTCTAATAGCGTTGTATGGTAACCGACGATGGTAGCTACACTTGTGGTGAGCACAGCATAATGTACAGAGTTGTCAATTCACTATGTTGTACACCTGAACGTAATGTAACATTGTGTATCAACTATAATTTTAAAAAGAAAAACAAGGTATCTATTAGATATTCAAGTGGAGATGTTGAGTTGGAGGTATATACATGAGTGTGGAATTTAGGAGCATGGTCTTGTTTCGAGAACAAATTTAGCATATATATATATTTAAAGCCAGGGGAATGGATAAACAAGTGAACAGGGCAGCTAATTAGGCTTTTCTTACCACTTTTCTATCCCTCTTCCCTTTCCCCTGCCTCCCTTACACCTGCTTGCCCTCCTCCTGGACCAGAGAGGTAACTCATTGCTTGGATATACCTCCTGCACCTTTTCAATATGCTCTGCTTGGAGACCTCTGGGTTAGAGAACAGAGTGGTTCAACAAATAACCACAGAAAATATTAAAATTAGGCTTCACTATCTTGTAATGGCTAGTTTTAGAGGGGAAAAAAGCAACAGGTTAGAAGTGACACCTTTAGAAGAAAGGGAGGGGTAAACAGAAGGGGGAATGAACCATGACAGACTATGGACTCTGGGAAACAAACTGAGGGCCTCAGAGGGGAGGGGGGTGGGGGAATGGGATAGGCTGGTGATGGGTAGTAAAGAGGGCACGTATTACATGGTGCACTGGGTATTATATGCAAGTAATGAATCATCGAACTTTACATCAAAAACCAGGGATGTACTGTATGGTGGCTAACATAATATAATAAAAAATATTATTAAAAAAAAGAAAAAAAAAGAAGTGACACCTTTCCCCACACAGAGCAGAAGAAAAGGTGAGGGAAAGGGGCACCTGGGTCACGAAGTCGGTTAAGCGTCCAACTCTTGGCTTCTGCTCAGGTGGTGCTCTCGGGGTTGTGAGTTTGAGTCCCACATTGGGCTCCACACTGTGTGCAGAGTCTGCTCTCTCCCTCTGCTCCTCCTGCTCGCATGCACTCTCTCTCTCTCTAAAATAAATACATCTTAAAAAAAGAAAAGATGGGGGAAGTCACATTACCTTCCTATTATGTACCGAGCACTGTGCTCAGCTCTGTACATGCATTAGCTCCATAATTAATCCTCCCAACAGCTCTGTGAGGCAGCAATTCTTGGACCCATCTGTAAAGATGAGGAACACAAGGCGCAAAGAGTTTAAACCTACTTGCCCAGATTCGTATATCTAGTTACTAAGTGGTAGAGTCAGTAATCTAGCCTGAATTCCCCCAAGACCCCAAAGCCCGTGTCCTCCTCCATCCATATGCTGCCCTGAGCAGGTACAGTGGAGAGGTGTGTGGGGGCACGAGAGTGTTAATCAGAGGCCACATCCTGGAGTTCTGGGATTCACAGTATTTATTACCGTTACCCACCTCTTTGAAATGTTGATTAGCCGTTGTTCCCAGTTTGTCAAGTGCTTTCATCCTTAAATCTTTAAAGGTTGGTCCCCCCCCCCCGCCCCCCGCAAATGGGACAACCACCATTTCACACCAAGCTGCAAACTATTTTCCACCCTCAGGCTAAATAAGCAGGAGTCATCCCAGATTTAGGTAAAGCCCAGCGATGGACCCTATCAGGCCCCATTCTGTCAGTGGTAAAGGTTTAAGTACAGATGTCCCTGGCACTGCAGAATGCTGTCAGATCTTTGCAATCCTGGGTCATATGAGTTTCTGACCATTTCTAAGGTCAGTATATATGGGGGTGAAGTCATATTTGTACCAGAGACCATGAGAACCTTGGAAGCAGGCTGGCCCCAGCTGGGAGTGCACGCGCCTTCACTTGTGCACAGCACCCCCCCCCAACCAGGTGGTTCTAAGGCAATTTAAAAGGAGGAGGTGACTTTAATTTAGCAACAGGGGATCGACCTGTGCTGCATCTTAACAGATTGTGTGACTGTTTCACTGGGGTTGGGCACTGGGGAGTCAGAGCAGGACCTGTATTCTGATGGGTAAAGCAGAACTGCTCATTCTGGGCTTTGTTGGGCCCCAGGGAGTTTCCTTCTATCTTCCTCACCTGGAACCCATTAACTGTATTCAAGTAGAACTTGGGCCTCAAGACTATCCAGTGGCCCCATCTAGATACAGGCAGAATAGTCTTAAGTCTTGATGGCTTTCTTTTCCTCTGAAGTTGTTAGAATGAAACAGTGTGTCGTATTTATCCCCTCCTCTGCCAAGAAATGTCTCCTGATGTTGCGATTAATTTTCCCCTCCTCATACTCCCATAGCCCTTTGCTTGCACTCCTATTCCAGTGTTTCCCAGCGTCATCCTTATTAGCATTATTTATGGGCACGTCTGTCTTCTCTTCCAGATCATGAGCTCCTGGAGGGCAGAAGCTGTAGTTTATTCATCTCTATCCCCCATGGACTGCGTGCAGGGCCCTGCACATCGTAAGCACTCAATAACTGCTGGTTGAATTGAATTATTACTCTCCTCCACTGTTGTTGTGATTGGCATTCATTCATTTAGTCCATTTGCCCCTTAAGAATCTCCTGCCAAGACCCAAAAGTAAAGACTCACTAGTACAAAGAGACACATTTTTAACAGTTGATGGTTTGGGGTGGTTTTCTTTTAAATGGGTCCAAATGAAAAGAAACGTTTTCTTAGGTCTTGCCAGCCAGCCAGAAAAGGTTATCAGCAGATTAAGAGGAGTGTTCTCAAACAGCATCAAGTGTCTTTCAGTGTGCCCAATGGGTGGAGGGCTTTGTGTGGCCGTGAAAGCTGGAGAGAAGGCTACTTGGATTCATTCTGATATATGTCATATTTTCAAGATAGGTGTTGAAAGCAGAGTCAAACAAACAGCCAGTCAAAGTGCCGCTCAGCGCACTGGAATTGGCATTACATGAAAGTGTTAGTGAGCACCTCAGTGAACAAGGTTGCCCCCAGCTCTTCCCTAGGAGCTACTTGAAAAGTTGAGAAGTGTACGGGAGTTCTCATCACATAGCCACATTCCCTCCATTCCAGGCTGTGTAGCTGGCCTCCCGAACACTTTGTACTGACTACATTCTAGCTGTCAGGCTGAGTTGATCTTCAACTCAATGATGCTATCAGTTGAAAACAGCACATCTTTATAGTCTGACACATTTAGGAAACTCCATGGCATATAAAGTGCAGATTCTCTTTGCCATGACTTGGAGAGTTGAAGATCTAGTTGTCTGTCAGCACCAGAGGCAAGGGCTCAGGCAGGCAGGTAGGCAAGAGCAAATATTTAGTGTATACCCACTGTATGCCCGGTCCTGGGCTAGTGGGAAGCTAAACGACATGGCGCCAGCCCTTGTGACCTTTACATCTGTGGGAGCGGGTAAGGGATGGAGGTGGAAGTGGAGAAGGCGGGGGGGGGGGAAGGGGGGGATGAGCATTAAAGAAGTAATTACATATGTGGTGAACCAATTACACACATAGTAAGAGCTCTGATGGCGATGCTAAGAGAGCCCATAAGAGAAAAGTTGGACCCGGTCCAAAGGGCCAGGGCAGGCTCTTCTGAGGGAATATGATTTAAACTGAGATCTGAAGGATGAATAGGAATTAACCAAGTGGAATCCACGTGCACACGTTGGACGGGGTAGTGTTTAGGGAAACGGGACAGCATTTTCGATAGCACTGCAGCAGACTACATCAGGACACGTTTGAGGATCTGAAAGAAGGCCACCATGTTTGCAGCATGGGGAACGGAAAGGTGTCAGAAGTTCTGAGAGATGAGTTTGGAGAAGTGAGCAGCTGCTGGATCGCACAGGATTTCACATTTGGTACTTTTTTATTTGGGGCAGTTGGGGGAGGAAGAATGAAGAAATCGCTTTCAAAGACAATTCAGCAATTAAAAAAAGGAATGGACTGCTGGTATATATGCTATAGCCGTAAAACATTATCCTAAGTGATGAAAACCAGTTGGAAAAAGCTATGTGTTATGTGATTCCATTTACATGAAATGGTAAGAAACAGCAAATCTGTAGAGAGAGGAGAGCAGACGAGTGGGGGTGGGAATGGGGAATGATGGCAAACAGGCTTAAGAAATATTTGGGGGATGATAGGCTCTAAAATCGAGTCATGGTGATGATTATACAACTCTGCTAATGCATTAAAAAAGCCATCAAAGCGCATACTTAAAAAATTAATTGAAAGTTTAAAAATAAAAAAAAAGGAATGAGCCCTCTGCTCCCATGGGAGGAATATGAGACACATTAAATAGAAGACAATGAGACCCATGATCACAGAGAACAAACTGATGGCTGCCAGAGGGAAAGCGGATGGAGGGATGGGCGAAATGTGTGAAGGGGAGTGGGAGATACAGGCCTCCAGCTACAGAATAAATAAGTCATGGGAATACAAGATACAGCGTAAGGACTCTAGGCAATGATATTGTCATAGTATGTATCAGGACAGATGGTAGCTATGCTTGTGGTGAACATAACATAATATATAAACATGTTGAATCACTGCATTGTACACCTGAAACTAACGTAACATTGTGTGTGAGCTATACTCAAATGAAAAAAAAAAAAAATAGAAGGACCCTTCTTCCCCAGCAGCCTAAACCTCCCCAAGGGCTAGGCAAGTCTCAGACTCCACTCTACAGGCAAAGGAGGATGTCTGTTTATTTACTTGGTGCAGTTAGCTCCACATGGACAGTGGGCACAAACAGATCATATCTGCAGAGCTATGAATTGGGCACATGGTGGGAGTGGTTGGTTATTCAAGGGATGGCTGTCATCTTTGTAGGTAGGAGAACAGAAGTGTCCATGACCAGCCATTGGAAGAGAGTTATTAGAGCCCAGTGAACATCTCTGTTTTCCAGAAGGCATACTCGCGCATTGGTTCCTGGCCAGAAAGCCAAGGGAAGCTGGGCCATGATAAGAATTACGAGCTAACTGCCCGTCCAGATGTTAGGGGGGCAGTGCCATCATTTACAAACCTCCGTGGTCCCTTGGCCTCTTCCGAGGGCAGCCTCCATCTGTTAAGCCTCAGCAGCTTTCACGGTAATAATCACCTAATTGAGGAATTGAGAGTGAAATCAGGGGGAAATCTGTGGCTCATTCACTAGAATAGTGACTTCCCTGTACCTCAGACGAGAGACAAAAGATCATAACTGATTTCCTGCTCTTCCCAAGGGAACAGTTTCTAATAGTCTAAAGCAATCAAGCAACAGAATGAATTGGCTTTCCGACCCAACAGTCCTTAGGGAAAGCACTATGAAAGGCCACCAAGTTGTTTTATTTGTATAATTAAATCCAACACTTTGATCAATTTGATGAGGACAGTGTTGTCTGTTGCCTTTGAGATCTGTTAAGCCAGCTCTCTTCTCTGATTGCGCTCACTCTCTAGCCAATGTTTATGAGTAAGACCACAGATTTGCCCGTATCTTGCTTTCTCTCCAACAGATTTTGGAAGGACAAAAATGGAGTTGAAAGAAGTGACAGGAATGCAAAGGGGAATCACCTCAAGTGTGTTTCTGAATTGTAGGCATGCTCCATGACCCATCTGCTACTTGAGGAGGGACTTCCCTTGTGCCTTTTGATGAAATCCATGTTGACTTGAAGGAGCAGACCAATAGACCATCTAACTTTTGTTTGCTAAAGTTGACAATGAAGCCCACAAAAAAGGGTACAGTTGGACTAGACCACTACCTGTTGCTGGTGAAAGTTGTAGGAAGGGTCTCTGTTCTGCCACTGAGGCACTCACTGTGGAACTTTGTTTTGGCTGACTTTACTCCTAGGTGCTCTGCTCCCTCCGCCTCTGTCCACCCCACTCCCCATTGTGTTAAGAGCAGAACTGCACCTTTTGTATTTACCGGCTTTTCCTCCTTGTCTTCCTTCGGACATCTAGGAGGATACCAAAGGAAGAGAGATTCCTTATCACTGCTTGAATAGAATACCAAAAGTTAAGAGTCAGAACTTGGCAGCAGATAAACCATTTCCTGGTAGGATGGCTTTGGGGAAGTTACTCAACCTCTGTAAGCTTTCCTTTCTTCATTTGTAAAATTGAGATAATAGAACCAACTTCACAGGATTATGAGACTAAAAATAGTTTGAAACCTGTAAAGTACTTAAGACATTGCCTGTATCACAGTAATTGTTTTTTCTCTATTCAAGCAGCTGCTAGATTAAGTACCTACTATGTGTAGGCAGTGCTGTGGGGCATACAGTACATAATGTGGAGTTTATCTGAGTGTATGAAAGGCAACCATGGTGTAGTGGAAGAAACTTGAGCTTGGAGTCTGAAATCTGGGTTCCAATCACCACTCTGCCTCTTAACTTCCTGTGTGACCTTGGGCAGGTTACATGAAGTCTCTGATCCTATTTTTTCATCTGCAGCATGTGAATAATGACATTTTTCTGTTTCTGCTGGTAATTAAGTGAGATAATGCATGAGAGCCTCATCAATCTACTGAGAGCGTGTCTGTAGCTCAGTACATAAGGGATGAAGACATGTAAGACTCATTTTTCCTTCCTCATTGGGTGTAAATCCTCAACCTCGGTCAACCTTGAGCCTTGGGAAGTAACTCTAACTGTCTAGATATTTTGAAGATTGCTGAACCAATATCCTGTGTTAATGCATTATTTAAATGTCATATGTTAGAGATCTCAAAAAGTCTCACATGGAATCCAGAGGAACAAATTGTACATTTTGAAAAAAGTTCATCCAGATGTTCCACTCAGATGACATTTGGCCTTGGGCAAGTCACCTCACCTCTCTCTGCTACATTTTCCTCATCTGTAAGATGAAAATAACTCTAGAATTCACCCCATAGAGTGGCTGGGAGAATTCACTGAAATAAAGCAAGGAATGTACTTCATCCCATGTCTTGCACTGATAGGTGCTCTGTAAGTGGCAGTGAAATGACCACTAGTATTAATATTCAGAGAAGAAAATCAGAATAAAATTTCCGGTGCATATCTTTTCTAGTTGTTTGGCTGTCATTATCTTTATGTTAGGAAGGAAAATTAGGCTATTTTGAACCATATCACTCATCTTTGTGACTTGACATAAAAAAAAAAAAATCCCAGCCATGTCCTCCTGCCAAACGCACCTTCATGTCTGGGGCAAAGACAGATTCGAAGCTGCCGCTGCTCGCAGTCATGATGTCCTTGTACCGAACTGAGGCACAAGAACGCTACTGAGAAGATTTAGCAGGCAAGGATTTGAAATTATCAGTCCATGTCCACTCTAATTCTGCCTCTTTGTACCCAGTAAACAAGGGTGAAAAGTGGATTTTTGTCACTAAATTAATTTGCAAAAATTCCGTGACAAACATTTTCTGCCCCTGCAGTGTGTCTGAAACAGTGGCTTCATTTAAATGTTTTCCACTTTTATATTTATCTTCTCTCTGCTCATAGTTTATTGGAGGCTTTGTGGAGCACCCTGGCTTCTCCCTTTGATGAGGGGCTTGCATAATGAGACTCTCAGAGGTTCCTTCCAGCTCTGACATTATTCATTTTTAGGGATGTCCCTGGGATTTTCAAGAATGCATGCAGTGGGGTTTCCTTAGTAAAGATCCTTGTGAAAGAAGGTTATGTCCACCTTTCCTTGTATAATCCCGTCGGAAACTTTGGGAAATCACCAGGAATAATTAACGCGTTCTGGATGACGCGTGCTTAGCTAATTGGGCTGAAACACAGGGTTGGTTAGCAAGTTGGCTGAGTGCCAGGTAGCAGGTGTCTGCATAGAGTCAGACTGATTCTTTTTTCAAAGAAGGGAAGAAGCCCTGTGCATGTTTTGTTTTTGAGAAAGTTTGCCTGGGTTTTGCCCTATTCCCACCCTCATTTGAAAATAGGGCAAAAGAAAACCAAGTTTATTAGCACTAAAATAAAGATTATTTCTTGTTAAATGTAGTTTTGTTTCTTTTCACCATTTTCAGTCTGGTTTTTAAGAAGTCAGTTCATGTTTCTGTGTGTCTTTATTTACCTCTTGTTTTAATCAGAGGCACACAACCAGGATCATTTTATAGGGTGTTGCCTTCAGGCCAGTTGAACTGGGCCTTTTTACAATGGAGATTATGTTTCCCAAGGTATTCCCAAGTTGTTTAATATTTTGCATTTCCACATGAGTGTATCATTTGCACCTTTGGATTAACTTGTAGTTTGGCTCTTCAAACAACAAATTTACATTATGTTCACTTTCCTCCATCCAAATATCATAAAATTTCTATTCAGCATAAGCCCTTCAAGGGAAGGTTAAGGACGGTCAGTGAAGGGTACATGGGTAAACGTGGATATTTAAGCAGGATTTCTGGATCTTGTAAGTGGAGAACAACATTCTCTACATACCACTGATAAACAAGCATCTCTCAATATGCATCTGAATCCCCGTCCCTGGGGCTCATTTGGCTAAACACATACTCGGATTCTAAGGAGGGAGGACTTTCCTCAGCCTGAACAATTTGGGCCAGAGAACCGTTCCCATGAGTTTCTGGCATCTTGCTGCAAATAATAGACGCTCACTTGAGCTAGCACTGTAAGGATTCTAGGAGTCTCACAGAACTCTGCAGCAGGAAATGGAAAGGCACATCTACTTCGGGCTCTACTTCCAACAGGGCTTTCTTAGGCATTCTCCCCTGATGGATATAAAACATCGCCCAGTGTTCAGAAGTCCCCAGGCTACTGTGTAAAAAAGAAACAACGTAATTTTAGAAAGGTTTTTGGTGGCATTGATTGCATTTTGAGAGAGAAAACAAAGTGGGGGTGGGCAGATGATCTCTGCCTATCCTGCTAGCTCTGATTTATTAGGATCCTGCACATATCTGGACATCTCTTAGAAGATGTGCTGTTAGGTACCAGGTTTCCTCAACTCTACAATTTTATCAGTTTGTTAGACTCCATGAATCCCACTGGGGATTGGGCAGTAGTTGCAAATAAATCACTCCTGCACTAGTGGGATGGCGCATTTGTGGCACGTGGGAGGCACCACAGCCTGCTCTTGGCAGCATCCATGGCCACAGCTCTGAGTCGACCTCAAAATCCTTCTCGGAACTGACGGATGAATCAACAAAATGTGGTGTACCCATACAATAGAATATTCCTCAGCCACAAAAATGAACAAAGTACCAATACACGATACAACATGGATGAACCATAACAACATGATGCTGAGTGAAAGAAGCCAGTCACAAAAGACCACGAAGTCTATGATTCCATCTGTGTGAAATGTCCAGGACCAGCAAATCCATAGAGACAGAAAGGGCGTTGGAGGTTGCCAGGGCCTGGGAGGAGGAAAGAATGGGCAGTCACTGCTTAGTGGGTACGGGATTTCTTTTTGAGGTGATAAAAATGTCCTGAAACTAGATTGTGGTGATCAATACATAACTCTGTGGATATACTAAAGGCATTCAATTGCATGCTTTAAAAGGGTGAATTTTTTGGTGTATGGATTATATCTCAACTTTTTAAAATCATTCCTCACAGCACTCTAAGAAACCACTCCTAGAGGAATTAGCATGTGTCATCAAATTTGAAGTTTGCTATTTAGCTTTTTAATTCTACCTGTGCTTGGGTTGAGATTCCCTTCTAGCTCTACACTATACACTTAGAGACCTCTGGGCCTTTGCTTCTGCTAGAATGTTATTGCCATTTCTCCTCCCTACTTCCAGTACAAATGGAACACCCTCTGTAAAGCCTCCCCTAACTCCTTCCACCACTATCCTCACCCTCGAACAATTAAATTCTCCCTTCTCAATACCTAACAGCACTTTGTGCATCCCTTTAGCCCAGACTATATCATAGTTGTATGTGATTGTCTCCTTAGTGCTCAGAATTTCGCTCTTGACTGTTGTCCTCATTTCTGCACCTACAGCCCCTCCACAGAGCCTAGCCCAGAGTAGTCTTCCTCAGAAAATGATTATAATTTGGTCCCATCCCTCAGGATTACTAGGGGGAGATTATTAGGAGGAGACAGACACTCAACTAACTACAAAAGCATGTGCCCCAAATTAGCCACTTAAATACATGGGCCTTGGAGAAGAAAATGATTGGTCCCCCCATGGCAATCAAGGAAGAAGCCTTACAGAGGAGGGGACATCTGAACTTAGCCTGAACATATGAATAAGAACTCTCCAGATGGAGAAACCATGTGTGGTACTGAGAGGTGGGGAGATGACTTCTAATATTCCTGATAGAGGAAATAACATGAGCTGGGACAAACATGTCAAAGTTCGTGGCCCATCATAGGACTTCAAAGATGGGCTGGTTGTGGCTGGCCACCGAAGAGGTTGGTCAGGGCCAGAGAAAGAAAAGCTTTTAGTACCATATGAAGAAGTTTTGGCCTCTTTCTGTGGGCAGTGGAAAGTCATCAGAGATTCTTTAAAAGAGTGACATAATCAGATGTAAATTTTAGCATGAGTAAGAGAGGACCTGGGGTTGGACTCATATGAGGAGGCAAAATAGGTCACTATTTCAATAGCCCAGGCAAAAGATAATGAAAATCCAAAGTAGGGCAAAGCTGCTGTGATGTAAACTGCCTATTGTGAGTGGCCTCAGCCCTGTAACAACAGGGAACTCAATTCTGCCAACATCCCCAAAGCTTGGAAGAAGATCCCAAATTCCAGTGGAGAATCTAACTGCCAACACTTGGATTATAGCCTGGTGAGAATCTGGCCAGAGAACCCAGCCACTCCATGCCAGACTTCTAACCTTTAGTTCTGTAAGCTAACAAGTGTGTATTGTTGTCACCCACTAGGTTATAGTAATTTGTTACATGGCAGTAGAAAACGAATATTCACCATTCATGATTCAATTTACCATTTACCATTCATGATAAAAACATTTCAGCAGGGGCGCCTGGGTGGCTCAGTCAGTTGGGCGTCTGCTTTTGGCTCAGGTCATGATCCTGGGGTCCTGGGATCGAGTCCTGCGTCGGGCTCCCTGCTCAGCGGGGAGCCTGCTTCTCCCTCTCCCTCTGCCTGCCGCTCCCCCTGCTTGTGCTCTTTCTCTCTCTCTCTGTCAAATAAATAAAATCTTTAAAAAAAAATACTTCAGCAAATTAGGAATGGAAGAGAACTTCCTAAATTTGGTAAGGGGCTTCAACCCCAAAACTTACAGTGAATGTAAATTTAAGTGGTGAAATATTGAATATTATCATCTTAACAATGAGAAAAAAACCAAGGATATCTGTCAGCATCACTTCCAATTGACATTGTACTTGAAGTTCTAACTAGTGCAAAAAGGCAAGAAAAAGAAACCAAAGACATACAGATTGGAAATGAAGAAGTAAAACTGTCTTTATTTGACATGGCATGATTGTGAGTGTAGGAGATCCTAAGGAGTCTACAAAATAACTATACAAATGAATAAATAAACTTAATAAGGTTACAAGGTCAATATAGAAAAATCTATTGTATTTTTATATACTAGCAACAAACATTTTGAAAATTAACTTTTTTAAAGTGATACCATTCACCATAGCACCAAAATCATAAAGTACTTAAGAATAAGTTTACAAAGAATGTCCAAATGAAAGCTACATAGTATCACTGGGAGAGAATTTTAAATATCGAAATAAATAGATACAACGTGTTTGTGGATTGGAACACTCAATATTGTTAAGATTTCATTTATGCACAGACTGAGCTACAGATTTAATGCAATCCTATTTAAAATCACTATAGGTTTTCCTTTCTAGAAACTGACAAGCTGATTCTAAAATTTGTTATAAATGCAGAAGGACCTAGAATATCCAAGAACAACTTTTTATTTTTATTCTTTTTTTTAAAGATTTTAAGTAATCTCTGCACCAACGTGAGGCTCAAACTCACAACCCTGAAATCAAGAGTCACATGCTCTTCCGACTGAGCCAACCAGGCACTCCCCAAGAACAAGTCTTTAAAAGGAAGAATTATGTTGGTAGACTTACACTACCCAATTCTGAGACTTACTCCAAAGGTAAATCAGTCAAGACAGTGAGGGTCTGACCTAACGGCCTGAGTGCTCTGAGCACCCAAAATGCATCGTACAGACATCTTTAAGGAAGAAAACATGAGCTTGGGAGTAAGAAGATTTGGGAATGGGTTCTAGCTCTGCTACTCACTGACTGTGTAATGCTGGGCAAGTCATCAGTTCACCCTGGGCACCAGTTTCCTTATGTGTCAAACATACCTTAATTACAATTCTTTATGAACTTGAAAGAATATTGTAAGACACTACACTGAAAAGTGATGCGTAGTTTATAGAATACTGTACCCATGTGAGAGGTTCTCCCCACCCGGGAATCTCAACTTACAGCTAGATGAAATATCAAAGTCACTCGTGCTGGAGGAGTAGGAGAAATCAAAGCTGTGTGGGGTTGAGGGGTCCGTGGAAATGGGCAGAAGCCACAGCAAAGGTGGCGAGTGAGCGAGAAAACCCCAGGTACTTTAGATGGAGTCACAGCGAAAGAGCAGCCTACCAGCAGGAAGTGCCTCAACTCTTCTTCAGCACCTGGTGAAAGCGTGAGTCTGAGGCCCTTCCTAAAAGCTCCAGAAAGCTAGTCAACATCCTGACATGTGGAATCCAGCCCTAGACAGGCATAGTCTTCACTGTGAGGAAGGGCTCATGTTTGTGTTACTTCAGGACTTCTCAGAGCCTTTAATATGCCAAGGTACATTGTGCTGTTCTAAGAAGGGTGTTAGAGAATGAAGTGATTCCCAAACCTCTTTTACCACTGAATTGCTTTGTAATTTTTACCTCCCAAACTAGCCACACCTCTTAAAATCTACATGGAACACATGCTTTAAGTGAGTTCGTTTTACAGCTGTAAGAATAAGGGCCCAGAGAGGGAAAGGGACTCACCAAAGTCACGCAACTCGATGCTGGTAGAGCCAGAACTAAAACTTGGCCTCCCTGATTCCAAAACCTCTTCCACACCACAGACACTCTGCAGGCTCCCTCTCAGCTCACTTCATTCCTAAGTGATTTGAACGCAAACCGCAAACCGAACAACAGGGAGTATTCTTGATCAGAGAGTAGAAAAATGCCACAGGAAACTTTCCTAGATGTCATCTCTCATAAACAAGGCTGTGGTTATTTGCGCCCATCACTGGCTCATTATTGAAGCTCCAGTATACTCATTAGCTTTGGACTTAGTAATGTGCCATGAAAATGATGCTTGTCAATCAGCACAATCAAAGCAAATCACTTTTGGATGAGGTTTTCCCCAAATAAATAACAGAGTTTTTTTGTTTGTTTGTTTGTTTCTGAATCAAAGTAAAAGGCTTTTTTAGAGCTAGGGCTATGTGCGGATGAGTTTCCATGGGCACTGAACCAGTAGGAACAGGAAGGCGGCAGTTTTGAACTCTCGCATTAGAGCCATGGTTCTCAAAGTGTAGTCCCTGGACCAGCAGTATGGGCATCACCTGGGAGCTTGTGAAAAATGCAAAATCTTGGGCCCCACCCCAGACCCACTGAATCAGAAAGTGTGGGGTGGGGCCCAGCAGTGGGTTTTCCACCAGGCCTTGGAGGTGATTCTGAATGCACACCCAAGTTTAAGAACCACTACATTAGAGAAAATGAGACAATGAGTCAAAAGACAAGAAAGGCTGTTCAAGTTCAGTTGTGAGACCCGGGTGAGAGACACACCTTGGAACAGCATGAGCAACATGAAGGTCTTTTTTTTATTTTCAGTTTCTGGCCTTGGAACGAAGTGGGGATTAGGTAATAGATGAGATAAACATATAAAGCCCATTAAGAAACAGGAAGAAATGAGAAGGGACCCAACATAGAGAAGAAGCACAAACATGAGACGGTAAATGCAGAACAGAAAACGAAACTGTTTGGCCAGAGGATGCCTTACGACTGAGAGAATGAATGTTCTGATTTTTTGGTTTCAGTTTGTTTTTTTAAACGACCTGTTGACACAGTCGGGTGTCTGCAGTTCTTAGAATACCGGGGGCCCTCAGGGTAGGATTGCGGCTCTCTGGCGGGAAGCCAGGAAGTCAGGAGATGTTGTTTGCTTTTCGATCCGCCACTGACTATTAGTATGATTTTAAGAAAGTCACTTAATCTCTCTATACCTGTTTCCTATTCTAAAAAGCGGAAATGAACGTCTCTGCCCACTGCTAGCTGTGGTGTCTTTTCCATTGACCTTAGTTGCAAATTACGGGTGCTTCAAAGCCTGGTTAGTAGAGGGTTAAGGAAAAGAAGCCTCAGCGTCTCAGGCCTCTGATTTATCCCTGACTTTTGGGTTGTCCACAGTGCCTTCATTTCAGCGCCTGCAAGGATAAGCAATTGAGAGAGCCACATCTCCCCTCCCCCACAAAGCTGGAAATACCTACGTAAGAAACCTCAAACAGAGAACATGAAAGACCCTGCCACACATCTCATTTGTGGCACCATCCTCCCAGTGAATTCATGTATAGCAGTAAATATTGATTGCTAACAGTTCTTGAAAAATTGCATTGTGTTGGGTATTGTTCTAAGTATCTTCTGGGTGTTAATATATGTGACATGAGAAAGTGTTCTAGATAATATAACTTGGAGAAACATGGAGTTATGTAACATTAAAAGGATTACTTTACTGCAGGAGCTGTTGGAGCCTTTAGTTACATGCCTGGCTGCATTGTGACCTTCTAAGGACAGGTAGTATGCCACGATTCCCAAACTTACTTTCCATTTGACTGTTTCTGGTTTTTGTTTGTTTTCCCCCAACCTTCACACACCTATTCAAATCTACCTGGAACATACTTATTTAACCCTTTGAGGTAGGGACATTGACTACCCCCATTTTACAGACAGGAAAACTGAGGCTCAGAGAGGTTAAATGACTTGCCCAAGGTCACACAGCAGATAAGAAGCAGAGCCAGGATTCCGTCCTAAGCAAACTGATGCCAGACTGGCTTTTGACCACTATGCCTACTGCTCTTTTGTAATAATAGTAGCTAAAACGTATACAGTATTTACTATGTGGCAGGTGCCACGTTGAATGTTGGACATGCATTATGTCATTCACTCAGCAGCACTGGGAGGCACGTGCTGCTCTTGTCCCCCATTAATATGAAGTTATTGAAGCTAGAGAGGGTCAATAAGTGTACCACAGTCACAATCAGAATTTGAACTCAGTTCTGTCTGGCTCTAAAGCCTATGCTTTTAACCACTAGGGGCTGCTTCTTCATATAGACACTTTTATGACCCCCGGTGACTGAGAACTCTTCTGTTAGGTGGATCTAATGGTACTTAACGTTTCCCTAAGTGACTATAGCAGTGGAGACAGGTAATTCAATATAGGTTGCTAGGCAATGCCTAGAGGAAAACCAAACAGGAATCTTGAAATCTCTCATGGTGTGTGGGGCCCATAGGAGCTGCTTCACCTCTGCCAGTGAGGGGTTGGCCATGGGCTATGCCCCAGACTCCCAGCTGTCAAGCAGAGGCCTTGCACTGGAATGAGGACATTTTGTGGACCCTCTGTTGGAGCACCCAGCTTTGAGATGGGCTCCCATGCAGTCCCTACTTGGAGGAGCTGCTCTCATCTAACGGAGAGGCAGCTGAGCGCAACCTGGGGCCTGCTGTATATACATCTAAAGCCGGCTAACCACTTGCTGTATCTGGTGGCTCGCAAATCCTGCTTCATGCAGGCTGAGCTGATGAAGCCGGGAAGGAGCACAAGCAACTAAAAGAAACCCATTCTGCTCTCCCCCGCCAAGTGTGACTACAAATTGCAGACTGCTGTACTATTGGCAAACCTAGCTTCGGTCCATGTGCATATACAGGCTGCGGCTCACTGGAAAACACTTAGGCATGATGGTACCAGGACAACCCCCAATCTTACAGCTCTCTAACTTCACCTCCGTTTTGCTAAACATTATGAATAAATGTGCTCTGGTGCCCACTGAGAGACCCCTAATAATAGTGGTCTCCAGGCGGCCAGGAATTGTATAGACGTGGCTTTTGCTCCAAAAAGCCCAGCTATTGACTCACTCCAAGCCCACTGCTGAGATGGCTCTTAAGTCAGTTAATCAGCATGAGCAGGCACAATGCTGGGCACTGGGGATAAAGTGGGAAACAAGTCAGAACATGGTGCCTGCTTCAAGGGGGACAGGTTTAGTATGCAAGACAAACATTAAGTGAATATTACACAATTTATTTGATTACATAATGACCTCCTCAAGGAAGTTAGAGGGCAAGATCTTGTGGGTGTTTCAAAGACCCACTTTCTGTGCTACCTGTGGGCACTGGGTCTTCCTTGGCTGTAAGTCCCAAGGCTATGGTGTTGGCTACAGTCATCAGCATTTCCTGTGGGCAATGAAGGCAGCTTCCTGTCCTGGCTCACTGGTGCTCAGAGTGCCAACAAAGTATACTAACTGTCCAGAGAGCTTCTCAGGTTATTTGGCAGAAGAGCTGACCCCAAGGACCAATAATCTGAGGACAGGGCCTAGTACTGATTATCAAGCACAAAAATGAGGCACTGTGACTTAATAAGAACCATCAAGGTCCAATGCAGTAATGGTGGATGATAGTACCAATCCCCCTTTATCTAGAGGCCTGGGGGTCATGTAATTTAGGAAGTCAGAAAAATCAATGCTCTCTGTTCTTCCTTCTACATGATTTCCAGCCTTCTTTGCTGACCGCCTCTCTTCTTCTTTTTTTTAAATAATTTTTATTTTGTTATATTAGTCACCATACAGTACATCCCCAGTTTTTGATGCAATGTTCCATGATTCATTATTTGCGTATAACACCCAGTGCACCATGCAATATGTGCCCTCCTTAATACCCATCACCGGCCTATCCCAATCCCCCACCCTCCTCCCCTCTGAAGCCCTCAGTTTGTTTCCCAGAGTCCACGGTCTCTCGTGGTTCATTCCCCCATTTCTGTCTACCCCCCCTTCCTTCTCCTACCGATCTTCCTACTTCTTATGTTCCATAAATGAGTGAAACCATATGATAATTGTCTTTCTCCTCTTGATTTATTTCACTTAGCATAATCTCCCCCAGTCCCGTCCGTGTTGCTGCAAATGTTGTGTAATCGTTCTTTCTGATGGCTGAGTAATATTCCATTGTATATATGGACCACATCTTCTTAATCCAGTCATCTGTTGAAGGGCATCTCGGCTCCTTCCACAATTTAGCTATTGTGGACATTGCTGCTATGAACATTGGACTCCCTCTCTTCTGCTCAGCCTCATAATGTTGGAGAACCTCAGGGTTTAGTCCGTTTTCATCTTCTTTTTACTATAGACACACTCTCCCTAGGTAATCTCATCATGTCCCATGACTATAGATACTAACATATTTTGGTGACTTCTAAATTTATATTTTTAGGCCAGATTCACATCTCCAGCTGCCTAACTGGCATATCCATGTGAATATTTAAAAGGCTTTTGGAACATAGCAAATGCAAGACTGAACTGTTGATTTCCCCCCAACAGTTTTCCAGTCTTCCTTGGCTCAGTGAATGGTACCACTATTCATCATGTCATTGAAGCCTCTCTTTCCCTCAGGCCCCCCCCATCCATTTCATTAGGAAGTCCATTGCCTCTCTGTAAATATATCCCAGAGTCCACTGTCTTTTCTCCATATCCACTGTGATCAGCCTAGTCCAAGTCACAATCATCACTTTCCTTTACACCTGCAGTGAAGGCCTTCCCTCTTCTGCTCTTGCTTCCCTCCAGTCCAGTCTCCACAACTGTGATCAGTCATCTACCTTCAGTGAATATCATCAAATCATGTCATCCCTCTGCCTAAAACCCTCCAATAGCTCCCTATTTCATCTTGACTAGAACTCAACATCTTTACCACAGTTTAGAAAATCTGCATGATCTGCTTCTAATTTTCTCTTCCACCTCATCTTGTGCCTCTGCTTCCTCTTATTTATCATATTCCTGCAACAGTGGCCTTTTTTCTGCACCTTAAACATATGACACTCTTTCTAGCCTCAGTGCCTTTGCACAGGCTGCTTCCTGTGGCTGGAATGCTCTTTGACCTCACACTTCCTGTGTCTGTTCTATCATTCTGTCGCTACATCAGAGAATCCTAAAGTAGGTTTTTTTTCTTTCTCAACTTTTTACCTCTTTTCTTCACAGGTTGCATCACAATTACTTGCTTTTTTATACGTTTATTGGAATTTAGTGGGGCAGGGGGAGTCTGTCTTCCCAACTAGAATATAAACCTCCTGGGGGCCACTACCACTGGAAGTGGTACTTGAAAGTTAAAATATAAATTAGCTTAGGAAAAAAAAGTCATTTCCATCAGGCTTATTACATTTGTTAAATAATTTCCAGCTTCTGTAAATAACAGGCTCTTCTTCAGCATCTAAAATTATTTGATTTACTCATGCCTGGTTCATTCCTAATGTTCCTGGAGCTCTTCTTTCTCAAAACAAATAATTTATGGGTATTTACACTTTCCTTTATTTGATGTGAAAATGAAAAAGAAATTTTGTGAGTGTATCAAAGTTGGAAGTGCCACTCCTTTTCCCCCACGATAATGACTTTCAAAGAAAGCAGTGTGCTGTCTTAGAGCACTTACAGGCTTTGCAGACAAATAGAAGAAAAGGCTGTCAATCTCAGCTCTCCCACTGACAAGCTATGTGACCTTGCAGAAATTACTTGACCTCTCTGAGCCCCATTTTCTACATAAGAGTCATAATACGTACTTCAAGGTGGTTATTTTAAAGATGAAATGAGACTAGGGTCATGTATAGTTACCTGGCACGTAGTGGGAACTCTGAAAGTTCATTCTTTTCCACTCAGAGTTAGCCACTAAAGAAAAGCCATTACTTCTTCATTACTCTATTTTTAAATGGTATTTCCTGGACTACCTACCTAGTTTTTGGTTTGGGGCTACATGGCTTCTTCTAAACATCAAATTCACCCGCCAAATCAGCAGTTTTGTCACCCTTGCAGAGACTCTTGAGAATGTGATACAAACTCTAGAGTTAGTCCCCCAGAACGGGTTTTTAAAATGTTTTGACGGGGGCAGCAGCACTGAGGCAATTGGCCAGACCCTCATGGGCCGGCTAGGTCCCCACACATTTGCGAAAACTATAGCACCAGCATCTAGGCCCATGACTTTCCAGGCATATTTTTTAGGTATGAGACCATCATTTCAGAATGAATCCAACTTGCCTCACCCACATACAGAGCCTCTTTGACTAACACTGTCTTTGTGGGTAGTATTGCAGGAGCAGAGACCCTATACTGGCCAGCTCTAGGTAGGCCCTGTGGCCTGCTAATAGGACTAGTTCACACTTTGGGACCATCTTGAACTCAGGCGTGGCTTTGAGGTTAAAGGACAAAAGCAGACTTTAGAGGAGTTAATGAATGAATTCATGCTGGAAAATGTTTCCCTTGGACCAGATCTCCCGTCAATTTCGTTCACATATCCAGTCCCCGATTCCCAGAGGCCTCTAGTCACATATGACAAATGGCTGGTCATCCAAGCAAAGTGACCTGCCATTCAATAAACCATATCTCAGCCAATTTAGAAGACAGCTCATTTTTCTCCTTAGGGATCTCTTCTCCCTTCATCTGTATGAATATCCCAAATGCGGTCCATTGAGGCCTTTACCCCTGCTGAGGCAAGACAAGCTCCTCTAACCTGCCTGCAGGATCTTTCTTCCTTGTAGAAAGATCTCGGAAGGGCTCTAAAGGTTTTATTGCTTCAAGTTAGGCTTGGCCAAATTACTCACAAGTGCTGAATCCTCTTAGGGGTGTCAGCCTGAGGGAAGGAGACCTATTCAGACTAGGGCCTGCATTGAGACTGCCGACAAAGACCAATTAGTCTTGATTGTGCTGGCTGCATTTGGAAGGTGACTGCCCTCAGACCACCAACTCGTGCCACCAAAGTGCTCATCCCACCCAGGAGTCAGCTGCTTTCCCTCAGTCCCCACTCCAGCTTCACATGACCCCTGGGTCAAACGCCTCTCTCTCGCCCTTGCTTTCGCTCCTGCCAGGTTGTGGATAGTGCTCTTCATCCCAATGGCATTCTTCCCCTCCGTCTGAAAGCTGGTCATGTTTGGATGATTGCCGTGACAAATGAAGCGATCTAACCTTCCCTGTAGAAAATCCCTGTGACTTCATTTTGATCTATTTTGCCTCTTGGTGGCCCAGATTGTAAACTTCACTGGGAGGAATTCAGGTCTCATCTTCAGGTTATTCACCTATTTATAAGGTTATATCCTTCTGTGAACAGAAGTGTATTTAAGCAATGAGACGATGTCTCTCATTGAAACATCATGTACTGAGCACCTACAAAGTACAATGCAAGTGTGAGGGCTTAGCCACTTAAGACACAACTTCTGCCTCTCCAAGACTCACTGCCCATAAGGAGTTAAAGCCAAGTATGTAAATGGCCATGATAATCATGGCTGGCTTTCTTTAAGCATTTAGTATGTGCTGCTGCCATGTTAAGTGTTATACATATTTCTTTTAATTCTCACGGGTACACCATCCTTTAGCTGCAGTTCTAAAATGCAAAGCTTTAAAAACCCATAGTTGATTCACGAACTGACGTGAGGCTATTTGTCATTTTATCCCACTTAAGGTAATTATTCATTTGTTTCACTGAATAGTAAGGTGTTTGCTTTCAAGCCCTATCCCACACCCCCTGGGGGTGTTTTGTAGGACATAAAACATGCCCTATACTTTTTAAAATCCCCAAATTTCTGAATTCCAAAACACTCGTGGATTTTTGGAGAAGGAAACGGTATATAGTTATTGTGTCCATTTTATAAATGCTGAGACTGAAGCAGAGAGAAGTGACGCAACTTTCCCATTATCACACGACCAGGAACTGAGGCGCCAGGATTGAAACCCAGTTTTGTCTGGATCCAGAGTCCATGTGCTTACCCCCTGAGCCACACCAGCCTCTCATCAGAAAACACGATATAGCAACGATCCTTAGAGAGGCTCAGACTGAGGGCTACAGGGAATTTGAAGAGTAAAAGGGGACCTCCCATTGGGGATTTAGTCAAAACTGCAGGGAAAGAGGGAGGGTGTGTGTGGAACCGTACCTTGAAGGAAAGAGTGATCTGTAAAGAAGAGAAAGTCATCTAGCCAAGGAGCATTTGGGTACATAAATAGGCGCCATTGGCCGGGGAGTGGAGAAGCTGGAAATCAGAGTGAGAAGGTAGGCGAGGGGGCAGAATATAAAGGGCCAGGAGGACTAGACTGAGGAGTTTTGAATGAGAACCAAATATGTGCCCCTTGCACATCCCAAAGCACCTACCGGACGGCCATCATGTCATTCTGCCTCCATTCTGCCTTAGAGGAGCAAAGAACAGATAACGCACATCCTCATCTATTTTTGCTGGCTCTACGTTTTTTTATTTCACGTTATTTTATTTTGTATTTTTTATGAAGCAGATTAACAGGATGTGTTGAAAAGGCAGCCAAGAAAGTGAGGTAGTCAAGAAGAGCAATGGTCATAAACGTCTATAATAGAAGTATCTGTGTGGGGCTTTGTTGCTTCATTGTAAGCAGGGAGTTAAAATTTAACCAAGGAACTCATGCCTCACTGCAGCTGGCAGGGATTCAGTGGGAACCCGGCCGGCACCCCCATGATAACTCACAATCCCCCTCCTTCTGCACTTAAACAACTGTTTCCTCCTCTTCTTCCTCCTCCTCCTCCTATTCGGAATCCCAGTAAAGGTCTTAGGGGAATACCTCCATTACCAGGAATTTAAACCTAGGATCCAAATATGTTCTCTTTTGTCATGAATAATCAAAGTTCTAAATTGATATTTTAGAAATCAGGTCCAGTTCATAAGTAGTGAATTGAGTGTGTCTAATTACATTTTATAGTCATTTAACAGCTGTTAATAATGTAATTTTGTGTTATGCCCAATTTGCGCTGAATTACTTTAATGACACACATTGTATTTATTTTCCTTTTGGTGTAACAGTAATCAAGCACCAGGGAATCAACTTGGACATGGAGAGAAATAATTTATTATTTTCATAAGTTTGAAGAAAAGAGGTTTTTTTTAAAAAAGAGTGTGTCGTAAAAATAAAAGTAGCTTAACATACATGAATGCATTGTTTTCTCTGGCACTTATTTTCGTAAGGAAAAAAATAATGTAATGAACACAATACATTTGTTTCCCATCCAAGTCGGTATTGTTTGATGTGAACCAAGTGTTTGCAAATACACATTGGATTGACAAGCTAATGAGCTTCGTCCTCCTCTCACCCCAAAAAATATCTTTCTGGAATGAAAACCCAGATTTCTGAGTTTCTGGTGTATAAGTTAAAGAGATAAAGCATCCATTTAGATAGACTCCCCCCCCAAAAAAAATTACATTTTTAAGGTGAGACTAAAGGAGAGAGCAATGTAAAAAAAAAAATCAAAAACACCACAGGAGGGAATACAGCTTTAATAGAAGAAAGATATAAAGCAGGTAGGCAAGTATTTCTCCTACAGGTTAAAAGAAACTTCTATGTGACATCTTTATAAGGGTGAAGAGGTCAATTTGGGGATGAAAAAAAAATTGCTAGATAATTGGAATGGTCCATTATGAAAAGACTGCTCTGTATTTTTCCACTCACTTTAAGCACTTAAGACCAAGCAGTTAATATTATACCTGCATATAAGTGTTTTCTGCGGCTCACATAGGTCGATGCCCTTTATGTTTGAAATAAACTATAAGAATAGAGCAGAGAGGCGTTCTTCCTGTCTGCGGGATGTCAGCGGCCATTATTCCAGCCAGGACCTGACCTAGCATGTTCTTTTTGCTTTTGCCCACTTGCCTCCTGTGACCTATGTGGGAGGAACTACAAATGGATGGGCTTTCCCTTGAGGAGAGTCAGAGTTATTTTGCATTTTGTTAAGAGTAGGAGGCTAATTTCATCCCCATTATTGCTCAGGCCCCAGTGAATGGGGCAATGGTATATCAAGGGGGGCTGGTGGTGGGAGAGGTCTACCCCAGGTGCAGGCAATAAGGGGGGGAGGGGTACGTTCCCTGTGGAGAATTCAAAAACAATAATAAAACTAAAAGTCGGTCTGCTTTTCATGTTCATCATGTGCTAGCCATTCTAAACAATGTCAGTGATAAAATACTCCTTCCAGCAGGGTTGCCTGCTCCCACTGCTGCCTCCCCCACTTGGGTATTCCATTCAGTTGGGGGGTGGGGGTGGGGGTGTGATCCCTCACATACCGGGAGAGTTACAGAGCCCCAGTCTGTACCCTTTTCTTGTAACAGCGGGCATTACTGCATTATTCTGCGGCTAGTACCAAAGCCACTCTCCGTCTCCTGATGGCCCTGAGTAGCAGCTGCCACTTCTTTACCCCTGCTCTTTAGCCTCTGTAGGCTTTTCTCACCATCATTGTGGCTCTTGCCAATGTATGGGTGAATTCTCTCCCTGCCAATGTTTGCAGTTCTTTATTAACTTCCTAAAGGGTGTTGTGGCCCCTTTAGTTGATGGAGCCTTCTCTTGAGGAATTTCAGACAGCATGCCAAGGGCTGGCTTGAGGGCATTTCAGTGACACCACCTGATGTCTTACTCTGCCATCAATCAGCCACCATCCCCCAGACAAAGCTCATAGCCTTGGGACCTTTCCTGCTTCAGGGTAAATTCTCCCCTTATGCAGAGAACTGTCTTCAGAAGTTGGTGGAAGAAGGGATAGACTTGAGGCTTAATTCCGGGGTCCTGGATACCAACCCCAAAGTTCTCTTCACCTGGCCATTCCTTCAGGGCTGTTTTAGCACAGAGTTGCAGATTTGACCACATCTGTGTGTCATGGGAAAGGGGGTAGTACCTGTGCTTGAGGCAAGGAGCATGGAAACCTATGTAACTGCCTCTATTATCCATAGAAATACAGAGGTTGAGTTAACTCAAGACAGTCTTGCATTGGATTCCATGATGCACCTCCATTACAACAGATGGTCTTCTTTATCTTAATCTGTTTTTGGATCATGGGCCCCTTTGAGAACCTAATGTAAACCATGCACCCTCTCCTCAGAAAAGTGCTCCTTTCTACATATGGTCAAAATTTTCAATGCCACTTAGATGGGTTCAGTTATGGGAGTCTCTGAACCTCAGATTAAGAACTCCTGGTCTAGCAAGTCCTCCTTATCTTGCTGCCCCTCACTCCCCAGAAACATATCCAGGGTGATCTTCTGCATTAGGCACAGGAGGCATGGAGCCTAGGGAGTTCACAGTACTTTTAGGGGCCCAATGATAATATCTTTTTAAAATTTTAGTTCCAGTGTAGTTAACATACAGTGCTATATTAGTTTCAGGTGTACAATATAGTAATCCAATAGTTCCATGTATTACCAGTGCTCATCAAGACAAGTGCACTCCTAATCCCCTTCACCTATTTCCACCATCACCCCACCCACCCTCTGGTAACCACCTGTTTGTTCTCTATAGTTAAGAGTCTGTTTTTTGGCTTGTCTCCTTTTTTCTCCTTTATTCATCTGTTTTGTTTCTTAAATTCCACATATGAGTGAAATCAGATGGCATTTGTCTTTCCCTGACTGCTTATTTCACATAGCATTATACTCTTTAGATCCATCCATGTTGTTGCAAATGGCAAGCTTTCATTCTTTTTTATGACTGAATGGTATTTCACTGTATATACCTACATCACCTCTTCTTTAGCCATTCATCTATTGATGGACACTTGGGCTGCTTCCATAGTTCGGCTGTTGTAAATAATGCTGCTATAAACATAAGGATGCATCTATCCCTTGGAACTACTGTTTTCATATTCTTTGGGTAAATATCTAGTAGTGTGATTACTGGATTTAACTTTTTGAGGACCCTCCATACTGTTTTCCACAGTGGCTGTACCAGTTTGCATTCCCACCAACAGTGCAGGAGGGTTCTCTTTTCTCTGCATTCTTGCCAACATTTGTTTTTAGTTTTTGATTTTAGCCATTCTGAGGGGTGTGAGGTGATAGCTCAGTGAAGTTCTGATTAGCAGTTCCCTGATGATGAATGATGTTGAGGCATCTTTTCATGGGTCTGTTGGCCATCTGGATGTCTTCTGTGGAGAAATATCTGTTCATTTCTTCTGCCCATTTTTCAGTTGGATTATTTGCTTTTTGGGTATTGAGGTATATAAGTTCTTTGTATATGTCATTTGCTAATATCTTGTCCCATTTGGAACGCTGTTTTTTAATTTTGTTGGTTGTTTCCTTTGCTGTGTAGAAGCTTTTTATTTTGCTGTAGTCCCAATAGTTTATTTCTGCTTTTCTTTCGCTAGCTCCAGGAGACCTATCTGGAAGGATGTTACTACGACCAATGTCAGAGAAATTACTGCCTGTGCTGTCGTCTAGGATTTTTATGGTTTTGAGTCTCACATTTAGGTCTTTAATCCATTTTGAGTTTATTTTTGTGTATGGTGTAAGAAAGTGGTCCAGTTTCTTTCTTTTGCATGTAGCTGTCCAGTTTTCCCAGCACCTCATGTTGAAGAGACTGTCTTTTCCTCGTTGCATATTCTTTCCTGCTTTGTCAAAGGTTAATTGACCATATAATTGTGGGTTTGTTTCTGAGTTTTCTATTCTGTTCCGTTGATCTTATGTGTGTATTTTTGTGCCAGTACCATACTGTTATGATTACTACAGCTTTGTAATATAACTTGAAGTCTGGAATTGTGATGCCTCCAGTTTTGTTTTTCTTTTTCAAGACTGCTTTGGCTATTGGGGGTCTTTTGTGGTTCCATACAAATTTTAGGACTGTTTATTCTAGTTCTGTGAAAAATGCTGTTGGTGTTTTCATAGGGATTGCATTAAATGTGTAGATTGATTTGGGTAGTATAGACATTTTAACAATATTTGTTCTTCCAATCCATGAGAATGGAATTTCTTTCCATTTCTTTGTGTCATCTCCAATGATAATGTCTTAATTTCTTCTAAAGTTGGAAGAAAAAATTGAACTATTACATTAAAGAAAATACTTTAATAAAATATAACATATTGGTCTTTACCCTAATGCAGTAGTAAAATATAAGTTTTAATATTTTTCATAGAGGAAAGGGCCCACAAAACTAAAAGTACCTAGGATCTGAAAGTCATAATGCAGCTCAAGAAAAGACCTGTTGTGGCTTTGTGGAGATGGAGGCCTGACTAAATTGTTGCATGTACATACCTTTCCATGCAGGAAGATAAAGAACTTTCTCACTGGGCTGATGGCAGAGCCCAGGATTTGGAATTGGGGGACCCAGGTTCCAATCTTTACTTAGTCACTGACTGCTTGTGGGACCTTGAGCAAGTTATCTTACCTCTCAGTTTCTTTATCTGCTAACTGGGGATAAACCTAAAAATTCTGCCTTGACCCCAAACTGGGGTCTAATACTCTGGATGTGTAACAAGAAAATAAATACTAAAAAGTGCTTCGTAACCTTTAAAGAACAAGAGATTGCAATTAATTGCATGACAATCACAGATTTGAAATAGTGGTGATGAAAGCCACCCTAAAGTTGCTGTTTCTATTCTTGCTGTTGATATATCTCACGGATTCCCGGAATAGTGGAGAAAAGAAGGACCCTGGAGGAATGTCTAGAGACATAAACCCACGGGCCAATTTATAAAATATGAATATAAAATAACAAAGCTAATGTTTAGACAAAGGTGAAATTTTTCTGAATCTTGTGTAAATAAGTGCTGTCATTCTGTCATCTTAGATGATTATATACTTTTCTCAGCCGTGCTATCTATTTTGATAACTCTCTCTGAATTGCCTTCTGACTTACATTATAAAACCCATGCAGAAATCATTATCATTTATGAAACTGGATTTAGAATTGGCAGATCTGGTTTCAAGCCTCGGCTCTAGGGCTTACCAACTATGTGACCTTGGGCAAGTCACTTTCTCCCTCTGACCATTAAGTTTCTCCTGTATAAAGTGGGAGTCAGACTGGATAAAAAATTCCAGACACATGACCTGGAAACTCCCCAGTGATGAAGCTGCTTCTTTCTAGCTCATGTACACCCTGGCCCACCTCTTTGGTGCCTATGCAGTCTTGAACACCTACCAATTTACTTTAGGGCCTAAAGAGTGAGCACTGCTGGTGGTGACAGCAGAAGCTGCCTCTGAGGGTTTAAGATCATGTGCTGGTATCCCTACAAGTGGATTCACTTTGGGCCCTGTAAAGACAACAGCCACTACTTCAATGATAAGGTTTACTTTCTCTACACATGGTACAGGAAGGCTTAATTTTGGGACTCCCTCTCAACCAATTGTGGGTACACTTTCTTCTGCCCTGTTCTCACTCAGTAACCCAATGCCAGCTACACAGACTACAGAATTTGTCTTCACAGCATCAGTTGTTATCAACTCCTGCTCCAGGAGGAACTAGATTTTCCTTAGGAATAAATGCACCAAAATTGAACTTGAGTAATACTGCTTCCACACAATCTACAGTGATTGCAGGGGCTTTTAAGTGGGGTACTGACAACCCTACTAATGCTGTGGTCACCAGTGCCCCCATCAAACCAGGTGACAGCATCCACTCCTTTTGCTTTTGGCTCTACTACCAGCTCTACTACTTATTCTGTAACAACCACAGTGTTCTCACTTACCAGCAGTAGCGCATCCTAGCCTGGGAGCACAAATTCCAGTGTAGTCTCAATAGGGAATGCTGCTCAACTAGCAGCATCTGCAGGATTACTTCTCATTCCTGTAACCCAAGCATGTTCTCTGAACATAACAGAATTAAACTAGAAATCAATAACAAAAAAATACTAAAAAAATTTTAATCCCCAAATAGTTGGAAATTAACAATATACCTTAAATAACTGAAAAGTCAAAGAAAGAAACCACAAAGGAAGTTGGAAAATATTTTGAACTGAATGATAATTACACTATATTAAAACTTACGGAATGCAGTTAAAGAGGTTAGAGGGAAATCTATAGCTTTGAATGCCTAGGTTGGAAAGGTCAACAATTAATTATCTAATTTCTATCTTAAAAGCTAAAAACAGAGAAAATTAATCCCACAGTAAGTAGAAGAAAAATAATGATGATAAAGGTGGAAATTAATACAAAGAAAGCAGACAGTATTTAGAAAACAAAGCCAAACGTTTGGAAAGGAGGAAGTGAAATAGTCTTAACAGAGAATATTTTTTTAATGATTTTTATTATATTATGTTAGTCACCATACAGTACATCCCCGTTTTCCGATGTAAGGCTCGATGATTCAATAGTTGCGTATAACACCCAGTGCACCATGCAATACGTGCCCTCCTTACTACCCATCACCGGTCTATCCCATTCCCCCACTCCCCTACCCTCTGAGGCCCTCAGTTTGTTTCTCATAGTCCATAGACTCTCATGTTTCATTCCCCCTTCTGATTACCCCCCTTTCTTTATCCCTTTCGTCTCCTACCGATCTTCCTAGTTCTTATGTTCCATAGATGAGAGAAATCATATGATAGTTGTCTTTCTCTGCTTGCCTTATTTCACTTAGCATTATCTCCTCCAGTGCCGTCCATGTTGCAGCAAATGTTGAGAACTCATTCTTTCTGATAGCTGAGTAATATTCCATTGTATATATGGACCACAATTTCTTAATCCAGTCGTCTGTTGAAGGGCATCTCGGCTCCTTCCACGATTTAGCTATTGTGAACATCGCTGCTATGAACATTGGGGTGCATATGGCCCTTTTCTTTACTACGTCTGTATCTTTGGGGTAAACACCCAGTAGTGCAATGGCTGGATCATAGGGTAGCTCAATTTTTAACTTTTTAAGGGACCTCCACACTGTTTTCCAGAGTGGCTGTACCAACTTGCATTCCCACCAACAATGTAGGAGGGATCCCCTTTCTCCACATCCTCTCCAACAATTGTTGTTTCTTGCCTTGTCTATTTTTGCCATTCTAACTGGCATAAGGTGGTATCTCAGTGTGGTTTTGATTTGAATTTCCTTGATGGCTAATGATTTTGAACATTTTTTTTCATGTGTCTGTTAGCCATTTGTATGTCTTCATTGGAAAAGTGTCTGTTCATATCTTCTGCCCATTTTTTGATTTGTTTATTTGTTTCTCGTGTATTGAGTTTGAGAAGTTCTTTGTAGATCTTGGATACCAGTCCTTTATCTGTAGTGTCATTTGCAAATATATTCTCCCATTCCGTGGGCTGCCTCTTAGTTTTTCTGACTGTTTCCTTGGATGTGCAGAAACTTTTAATCTTGATGAAGTCTCATAAATTCATTTTATCTTTTGTTTCTCTTGCCTTTGGGGATGTATCATGAAAAAGGTTGCTTTGGCCGATGTCGTAGAGGTTGCTGCCTATGTTCTCCTCTATGATATTGATGGATTCCTGTCTCACATCGAGGTCTTTCATCCATTTGGAGTTTATTTTTGTGTATGGTGTGAGATAGTGGTCAAGTTTCATTCTTTTGCATGTAGCTGTCCAATTTTCCCAGCACCATTTATTGAAGAGACTGTCTTTTTCCCACTGGCTGTTTTTTCCTGCTTTATCAAATATTAGTTGCCCAAAGAGCCGAGGGTCCAATTCTGGGCCCTCTATTCTGTTCCATTGGTCTATGTGTCTATTTTTGTGCCAGTACCATGCTGTCTTTGTGATCACAGCTTTGTAGTACAGCTTGAAATCCGGCATTGTGATGCCCCCAGCTTTGTTTTTCCTTTTCAACAGTTCCTTGGAGATTCGGGGCCTTTTCTGGTTCCATACAAATTTAAGGACTATTTGTTCCAGTTCTTTGAAAAATGTCCTCGGTATTTTGATCGGGATAGCATTGAAAGTGTAGATTGCTCTGGGTAGCATGGACGTTTTAACTATGTTAATTCTTCCGATCCATGAGCATGGAATATCTTTCCATCTTTTTATGTCTTCCTCAATGTCTTTCAAGAGTGATTCATAGTTTCTAGAATATAGGTCCTTTACATCTCTGGTTAAGTTAATTCCAAGGTAACGTATGGTTTTTGGTGCTATTGTAAATGGGATGGATTCCCTAATTTCTCTTTCTTCGTTCTCGTTATTCGTGTATAGAAATGCAACTGATTTCTGAGCATTGATTTTGTATCCCGCCACGTTACTGAATTCCTCTATAACTTCTAATAGTTTGGGAGTGGCTTCTTTCGGGTTTTCCATATAGAGTATCATGTCATCTGCGAAGAGAGACATTTTGACTTCTTCTTTGCCGATTTGAATACCTTTGATCCCTTTTTGTCGTCTGATTGCTGTTGCAAGGACTTCTAGTACTATGTTGAATAATAGTGGCGAGAGTGGGCATCCTTGTCGAGTTCCTGATCTTAAGGGAAAGGCTTCCAGCTTTTCCCCATTGAGAGTAATATTTGCAGTAGGCTTTTCGTAGATGGCTTTTATGAGATTGAGAAATGTACCCTCTATTCCTACACTCTGAAGGGTTTTAATCAGGAAAGGATGCTGTATTTTGTCAAATGCTTTTTCGGCATCGATTGAGAGGATCATATGGTTCCTGAGTCTTTTCTTGTTGATATGATGTATCATGCTGATTGATTTGCGGATATTGAACCACGCTTGCATCCCAGGTATGAATCCCACTTGATCGTGATGGATAATCCTTTTAATGTACTGTTGGATTCTATTAGCAAGTATCTTGAGGATTTTGGCGTCCATATTCATTAGGGAAATCAGTCTGTAATTCTCCTTTTTGAGGGGGTCTTTGCCTAGTTTGGGGATCAAGGTAATATTGGCCTCATAGAATGAGTTTGGTAGCTTTCCTTCTGTTTCTATTTTTTGAAATAGCTTTAGGAGAATAGGTATTATTTCTTCTTTGAATGTTTGGTAGAATTCCCCAGGAAAACTGTCCGGGCCTGGAGTTTTGTTATTTGGAAGGTTGTTTATCACTGACTCAATTTCTTCATAATTAATTGGCCTGTTTAAGGAATCAGTTTCTTCCAGTTTCAATCTTGGTAGTTTATAGGTTTCCAGGAAGGATTCCATCTCTTCCAGATTGCTTAGTTTATTGGCATATAGCTGTCAATAAAAATTTCTAATAATCCTTCCAATTTCAATGGTGTTCATCATGACCTCTCCTTTTTCATTCATAATTTTAATAATCTGGGTCTTTTCTCTTTTCTTTTGGATAAGTCTTGCCAGTGGTCTGTCAATTTTATTGATTCTCTGAAAGAACCAGCTTCTAGTCCTGTTGATCTGCTCTACTGTACTTCTGGTTTCTGCTTGATTGATTTCAGCTCTAATTTTGGTCAACTGCTTCCTCGTGCGTGGATTAGGCCTGTCCCTCTGTTGCTGTTCCAACTTCTTGAGGTGAGAATATAAAAACAGCATTTGAGATTTTTCTATTCTTTTGAGTGAGGCTTGGATGGCTATGTATTTCCCCCTTAGGACTGCCTTTGCAGTATCCCATAGGTTTTGGACCGTTGTGTTTTCATTCTCATTGGTCTCCATAAATTGTTTAAGTTGATTTTTGATTTCCTGGTTTATCGAGTCATTCCTGAGCAGGATGGTTCTTAGTCTCCAAGTGTTTGAGTTTCTTCCAAATTTTTCCTTGTGGTTGAGTTCCAATTTCAGAGCGTTGTGGTCTGAGAATATGCAGGGGATAATTTCAATCTTTTGGTATCAGTTGAGACCTGTTTTGTGTCCCAGAACATCGTCTATTCTTGAGAATGTTCCATGGGCATTAGAATAGAATGAGTATTCTTTGGTTCTGGGGTGTAGTGTTCTATATATATCTATGAGGTCCAACTCGTCGAGTATGGCATTCAAAGCGTTTGATTCTTTGCTTAGTTTTTGCCAGGGTGTTCTGTCTATTTCTGATAGTGGAGTGTTGAGGTCCCCTACTATTAATGTATTTTTATTTATATGTCTCTTTATTCTGGTTAAGAGTTGGCTTGTGTATCTTGCTGCTCCCCTGTTGGGGGCATATATATTTATAATTGTCATATCCACTTGTTGAATACTTCCCTTAAGAATAATATAGTGCCCTTCTGTGTCTCTAACTATAGTCTGTAGTTTAAAATCCAATTTATCTGATATGAGAATTGCTACCCCAGCTTTCTTTTGAGGTCCATTTGCGTGAAAGATGGTACTCCATCCCCTTACTCTCAGTCTGAATGCATCTTTGGGTTCGAAATGAGTCTCTTGTAGACAGCAAATGGATGGGTCATTTCTTTTTATCCAATCTGCAACCCTGTGTCACTTTATGGGAGAATTTAAGCCATTAACATTAAGACTGAGTACTGAGAGATATGATTTTAATGATGTCATGTTGCCAGTAAAGTCTTTGTTTGTATTGGCTGTGACTTTCTGTTCTGTATCACTCTTGGGGCCTTTTTACCTTTATAGAACCCCCCGTAATATCTCTTGTAGGGCTGGTTTCGTGGTTATGAAATTGGTTAGTGACTGGCGATTCTGAAATGTCTTTATTTCTCCATCAATTCTGAATGACAGCCTTGCTGGATAAAGGATCCTTGGCTGCATGTTTTTCTCTGAAAGAGCTTTAAAAATGCTCCCCCAACCCTTTCTCTCATTCTAGGTCTGTGTAGACAGGTCTGACGTAATTCTGATGCCTTTGCCTTGGTACGTGAGAAATTTCTTTGCCCTGGCCGCTTTCAGTACTGTATCCTTGGATCTAATATTTGAGAATTGCACTATGACGTGACGTGGCGTAGGTTTGTCATAGTTGAGCTTGGGAGGGGTCCTCTCTGCCTCTTGGACACGAATGTTTGTTTCCCTCGCTAGATTAGGGAAGTTTTCAGCTACAATTTGTTCAAGTATCTCTTGTAGACCTCTGTTTTTCTCCACCCCCTCGGGGATGCCGATGATTCTAACATTGGATCGTTTCATTGAGTCAGTAATCTCCCGTAACCTACATTCGTGGGCTTGGATTTTTTTAAGAGCAGCTTCTATTTTCGTTTTTTCCTCTATTAACCCATCCTCCAATTCACTAACCCGTTCCTCTGCTTCTGTGACCCTGGCCGTCAGAGCCTCTAGTTTTGCCTGCATTTGGCTCATAGAATTTTTAATTTCTGTCAGATTCGCTCTCATTTCTGTCCTTAGGGATTCTATATTCTCAGTAACCTTTTAGTTAATAGTTTTTTCAATTCTACTCATCATTTTGACCATCGTTACTCTGAATTCCATTTCTGATACTTTGGTTACATCCATATCCATTATTTCTGTGGCAGAGGCCACAGACTCACTGTCTTTTCTTTGCTGGGGGCGGGGGGGCTTCTCCTTCTTGTCATTCTGATGAGGAGAGGTTGCAGGGTTGTCCAGAGCCCAAATTATTGACTGGGTCCCAGGCCGTGCCCCTTGTTTTATAGGGATCTTAGGGATGTGGGCTTCTTCTTTAAAGATTTTATTTATTTATTTATCTCAATACTCAGCGCTGGAGATGTTCATTTGTAGAGATCCAGATGTATCTTCCTGCATCTCAGGCTGATTCCGTGGATGTTCAGGCTTAACAGAGAATATTATGTACACAGAACATTCAGAGGAATTTACAACAAAAAACTATTGGAAATATTAAGTGAATTTAGGTAGGTTACTAGATATTAGGGTATTAGTTTTCTATTACCACATAACAATATTACTACAAACTTAGCTAAAACACAATGTATATTTATTATTTCACAGTTTCTGTGGGTCAGAAGTCTGGATACAGCTTATCTGAATCCTCTGCCTAAGATCTCACAAGGGTGTAATCAAGGAATTGGTCAGGGCTGGGTGTCTATCTGGCAGTCTCAACTAAAAAGCCTCTTTCCTGTAGATGTATGACCTTGGATTAGTTATTTAACCTCCCTATAGGTTTATTACCTCATCTGTGAAATGGGATCATAATGCTTGTACCTAAGTACTTAATAAATAATACTTATTATTAATAATCTCCGTGGTATACTCGAAAATTTAGCTGAATAATTTTGTATTTGCTGGTCACACACTTTCAGATTCTGGAATAAAAATGCTGTAATATTTCAAGTATCATAGTAATACCTTATTACTTCACATAATACTTTTAAAGTGTTAAATTTGTAGAAGTTTTAAAAAAGGAATTCGCCAAACAGTAGAAACCAACTGAGGGTAAACTCTCCTTTTTACTTAATGGTATCTAAGTATTTGAGATTTATTTTTCTCTCCAAAAAATATCTCATGGCTGCTAAGTCAAAAACTTGAAAAAATGTCTTGGATAGAGATGTGTGTTACAGCTAGGCTACCCCCACAACTATGGCGATTCAAATCAAATTTCTGTGGATGAAAGGAGAGACTGTAATTGCCAGACCTCCTTACCATAAACTGGTCATTGTGTCTGTATTAGTGATTTGATATTCCTCAGTAATGGTAGAACTTCGGTAAATATCTTATACTACTTCAGTCAACTATAGTCAAACAGGTGGAGCTGAGAAGGTATTTTCTGTCTCTCTCTCTCTCACTGAAATCAAACACCCAGTCTTTAAATTTTCACCTATTGCTGTATCATCATTTCCATGTGAGAACATCCTTTATTTTATTTCCAAGAGTAACATATCATTACAAACCTTCGGTGGCAATAAAGAAACAATTGAATATTAGTTTCCACCATTTCTATGGTAAGAGTTTGAGGTAGGAAGTATGCCATTACAAGAGTTAGCTTCTGAAGGACTATATTGGCAATCGAAACAATGATATATTGTTTCTTAGGAACACTTAAAGTCACCAGAAAAGAACTAGAGCAAACATGAGAATTTTGGAGGGATGCTGCACTTTCAAGGTTGATGTGATTGGAATTGGTTGAGGCGACAGTGCAGACGGAAGTTATCCTGAGTTTCCCCACGTGGTCTCCACAATACACAGAGGACTCTGGTGGAACCAAAGCCACCATGGAACACCTGTTCCACCTGCCACTATCTTTAAAAGTTTACTAAAATTAAGGGAAAGAATGTCCCTATTTCAGAGGAGACATCAGTGTCATCAGTAAATTCATTCATAACCCCAACTAGAGGCTGATCTGTGTTATATCTTCAATCCCATCCTACAAATGAGCAGCTTTTGGATTACCCAGAAGAACTTCATGGGCCATATTAATGGAAACCCCTCAGTCCTATGTTGTCGTTGCTATCCGCTCTGACTCTATACATTCAAGCCAGCGCACCCTATCCATGCCATATCCAGACAACGGCATGTAAATGCAAGTACTTCAGAACTGTTTTCTACCGCAACCCAACTCTCCCCATTTTATTCCCCACCTAGGTTCTGTTCTGTTCAAGTTCCTCCTAGCTCCTGATTCATGACGTTCTTTAATGGCTAAGGTTTGTAGCCCCTTTTTTTTCTGTTCCTGGCTCTTATGAATAGGATTTTTTCCCTCATTTTTGGCCTCTGGGATTCAAACTATGGCACTAGTCCAGCTGTTCTAGGTTCTGTGATATATCTAGGTTCTGTTAATATATCAGAAATCTTGTATTGCTCCAGAAAAGCTCCCATCTGGTGGGTTTGGCTATAAGTGAAGATCTGAAAGATTGAATCCTGATCAAGTGAATTAGAGAAAATTTGGGAGAATGCTGAGAAAAGATAGGAGGTATTGGGACCTAATATTTACCTCAGAGTGGCAGACAATAAGGATTGTTCACTTCTCTTGCTGTTAAAGCATCAGCCTTCATAGCTACATTACACTCATAGTGGGCTGCTAAAGATGGGAGCCATTGCCATGAAATTCCTGTAGTTGACTAATGGCCACTGCTTGAGAAAGTCTGGATGGCCTAAGTTGCTGATTACTATAATGGGAAGAATGCTGTCCTACTCATAAATTTCATCAAATTCTCATCCTAGTTAGGAAACTCAGAATGTCAGTCACATATCACTGAGTATCTCTGAATAGTCTTCATTAATGACACCCAGGCCCTCCCCTACAAAGCAGATCCTCAGAGCAAAGACTGTCACACACCAAGCTCGAGACTGTCCGATTGTCATGTTGGAAATTCCCTTTTTGGAAACTTGGGCAAGTAGAAGGCTTCCAACTTATTAGGAAGGAAGAACTCCTGCACCATGAAATATCACAACTTTAGACAATGATGATAACTGTAGTCTCTAAAATATGGTCACACGTGAGTTGTCCAGACCCAGAGTCAACATTGCTGTGCTGAGTGAAACCAGACTTCCTGTTGAAGGGCAGCCCCTGAGAAGGATTCCAGCTGCAGTTTTCCTTGTAGAGATCTCCACCCTCTAGCATGAAGGCTATCAGGTGTTGGATTTACAATTGGACAATCACTTGTCTCAAAACTCCCCAACATGCTGAGAGGTATTAGTGACCTTCTGGTGACCCCACACATACCTTTCAAATTCAATTCCAGTACTTCTGACCTAGCATTAGGATTTGGAATGATGGGAAAGAGAAATTGGATCTAGATGAAGGTAGTGTCAACAGAGAACAAGCTGATTGTCATGAGAGAGTTTGACCAGAGTAGGAAAATCATCTGGTCTTTCAGCAGTGAAAACTAGAATATACCTGGATTTCTCCTCCTTACCAAATGTTGCAAGCAGCAATTCGTGATCACTAATTCCATCTTCTGCCTACCACTTAGGGTTAATTCCAGTTAGGGGCAAACAAAGTTTTTAACAGTATCACCAGATTGTCATGTTTATCAATGGCACCAACAGAACACTAAGGTCAACAAAACCATTTGAGATTCTGAGTGCTGTCCTGATAACCATCTCATTTTCTTGCTCTGATCCCAATGTGCAGAAGATAGTCACTAATTTGGAAAAAGAAGGGGAGACAAAAGAGAGTGGTCCTACCCAAGTGCATGGAAGGTCTGAGTTGTAGAGTACTTTAACGACATAGAAGAGCATGTGAGCTTGGATGAAAGGAGAAGGAAACAGATATTGTTTAGGTGGAGAGTGGCTAAGAGTGAGGGCTCTGGAATCTGAGATTCTGGTTTGTAATACTGACACTACCACTGACTAGCTGTGTGATCTTGGACTACTAACTTGCAGTCTAAGTTTCCTCATCAAAACCCAGGCATATAACTCTCTACACTTTCCATTCCATTTTGCTGTGAACCTAGAACTGCTCTACAAAATAAAATCTATTAAAAGATAAACCCAAGGATATTAGTAGTACCTGCCTCAAAAGATTGTTGTGGAGACCTGTATATCAGTTACGAGGTTATTATCTCTCAGCCTGAAACCCATCCATCTATACTCTGCTTTGTGATGCTGGGACAGGGACCCCACAAACCACATTTCTTTTTTGCCAGCTGGCTTTCTTGTAGGCTCTTCCCATGGAGACCCCAGAGGAAGACTGCAAGTATGGAGCAAGAGGAAGGGATCTGCTCCTATCTGGGTGCTTCTTATAGGTTCTGTTTGCCAATGTATATCACCCTGACAACACTTCCTCACTCCAGCAGTTGCAGCTCCTACTGGAAGCAATAGCTGAATTCAGCTTTTCATTTTTCTAGCACTTGTAGAACCAGCCTATCACACCCCTCAGAGACACCAGCGCTAGCCTCCTCAGAAATCAAGGTCTCAGCTTCATGGGGCCACTCTTCCAATTTCAGAGTCAGCAGTACCATCTGAGCAGTGCCCTCATCTCAGAGGTCTGAATTCAGTTCCTCGGGGCCCCTGCTTTAAGCTTCTAAGTTGCAATAATTCCAGCCTCTTCTCTTTGTTCCCCAGGCACAGTTGCTGCTTCTTGTAGTTGCTATCTATGTGACACTTTTAGGCACTTCTCCTTTTACCTTTTTAGTTACCTAGGAAACGACTTTATTATGCCTAGTTACCAATTCTTTATACTAAGCTCTCTATTCCTAAAACTGATGTGGTTTCTGTCTCTGACTGGACCCTGACTGATATACTATGTAGCTAACATTTGTTGAGTACCTACTATGTGTTAGGTCTTGTTATAAGAATTGTATATGTTTTTTTAAAGATTTAATTTATTTATTTGACAGAGAGAGAGACAGCCAGTGAGAGAGGGAACACAGGCAGGGGGAGTGGGAGAGGAAGAAGCAGGCTCCCAGTGGAGGAGCCTGACGTGGGGCTCGATCCCAGGACTCTGGGATCATGCCCTGAGCTGAAGGCAGACGCTTAACGACTGAGCCACCCAGGCGCCCCAAGAATTGTATATGTTTTAACTAATCTAATCTTATTCCTAACCACTGTGTTAAAGTACTATGAAGGAAATATCACAATGCCTAGCCCATAATAAGTACTCATTTAGTGTTAGCCACTCTTTTCATTTGGGTAATGCCTTAAACAGACCCTGAAACAAGGACTACTAGGTTGCAGGTGGTTTATTGGGGAGGTAGCATAAGTCATGAATTGGGAAAACTGAGGCAGGAAGGGATAACAATAACCAATAATATGTGCATTGATGAGCAGGTTACTGCTATGGAAAAGCAGGGCTCAGTCCTACTGGGAACCCCCTTTGAGAAGGCTAATATGACATGCCTCTTAAGTGTCCCATCAGAGCACAGGGAGGATGGGCATTTATACCCTGTCCCATCCCCCACAGGCACTAACTCCCCCACATTTCCAAGTTAGCCAAATAGATAAGGGCAAGGCATTAAGTGTATCTGTTAAAGCTGTTATTATCCTTATGGGTGTAGACTATAGACTGGCCAGATAAAGGCCATGAAAAATGTTTTCCTAATATACGTCACAAAACTGACACAGAGGCCAGGGAGAAACTATCAACAATATCTCACATGTAATAGGCATTCAGTAAGTGTTTGTTTAACTGAACTATTGATGGTAAGATTCTGCCAGGAACACCACTTGACTAACAAAAAAATACCTGGAAAAATTTTCTCTTGAGTAGAGTAGATTTTCCTTGAGTAGAAGGATTTAATTCTAACCCCCCCCAAAAAAAGTTAACTGGCTATTAGAATATAGCAGCAGCCTTTGAGGATTGCTAGTATGTCACCTTGGAACTCAGTATAGTAAAGAAACTAGACAATCACATTCCAAAGATGGTCTTTGTTTAGAGGTATATGGGATTTATTTTTTAGTATGGTAAGCACTTAAATGTATTTACATGTTATTCAAAGAGAGGTTGAAGGTAATAGGAAAGACAAGGAATAATGTCATGGAGCAGAGAAGGATTCAGGGTACAAGGGAAGAAATTAGCCTTCAGAAGTAATAAGACATACTTTTTCCATGAGATAGAACAGAATGGTGTGGCTGAACGTAAATACTGTGTGTGGTAGGGAATAGGAAAATAGGTTGAGGAAGTTCTACCTGATAACTCCAATTCCCTTTCTAACTTAAAAAGACTGAGGGCGAGGGAGAATGAGGGTGGAGGTAATAAGATAGTAGTCTTAAAGAAAATGCTGAGAGGAAGTCAGCAAGATGGCAAAATAGGAGGTTCCCTGCTCATCTTTCTGCTCAGTGACAATAATTTGGCAGCAGACATGGACAAGAATACCTTTGTGGGAGCTTTGAGAGATCCAGCCACAGGCCAGGAGTAGTCATGTCCTCCCAGGAACTCACCAGGAGTCATGTCCATCCCAGCCCCTGAAGGTAGGCCTGCCAATTTCTATGCCACTGAAGATCCTAAAAAGACCTTGTAATTCAGCTGTAGCTCCTCCCAGCTGCAGCCCAGGCACAGCCCTTCCTGCCCAGGGTCTGAGTAGGAGACACACACATCCTTGCCCCCAAAGCAGGCCTGCTGATCTCTGTCCAACTGCAGATCTTAAGGTAGGCCTATACCCAGGCCCAGCCCCTCTCAGCCATGGTCTACGAGCAGTCTTGCCTGCCCAGGGACCTGCCAAGAGATGTGTCTATAAGTACCACTGGAAGCAGTCCCAATGACCTTGATCTGATGATGGACCCTGAAGTAGTGGCCCTGTGACTTGTCACCAGCCCCTTTCAGCTGCAGTCTTGGAGCTGTCCTGCCTGCTTAGGGACCTGGCAGGAGACACGCTACTCTGTGCTCACAAAGGTAGGCCTGCCAGTCTGACTGCAGATCCTGAAGCAGCCCTGTGACCCAGCTCTAGCCCTACTTTGCCAAAGTGCAGGAGCAGTCCTGCCTGCCCAGGAACCCAGCAGGAGGCACAACCATTCATGTCCCTGAAGGTAGGCCTGTAGACTTTGGTCCCAGCAGTGGGTCCTGAAGTTTGATGACTCAGTTCCAGCCCCTCTCAGCTTCAGTCCAGGGCCCCACTCAATAGACTCCCCTGTGACTTATAGGGGGCCCTCCCAGGGACCCAGCAGGAACAAACCCAGTCTGTCGACTCAACTGTGGACCCTGAAGTGGACCCTTGTCCCAGCACCAGCCCTACTGACCAAGATCCTAGAAGTAATTCCATCCTACTAGAGATCAGAATCCACACCCACCCAAGCCTCTGGTAAAAAGTCCACAAACCAAGGACCCCACCGTGGATCCTGTAGCAGCCATGTGATCTGGCTCCAGCCCCACATGCCTGTTACCCAGAGGCAATACCATCAGCCCAGAGACCCTTCAGAGGAAGGTCTTTACCTGCCAAAACCTGTCTGCAAATACTAGAAAAAGGTTTGCTCTCCCAAATGCACAGACACCAACACAAGGCTACATGGATCAGGAAGAATCAGGCAAACGTGACACTACAAAAGGAAACTAATAAAGTGTGAGTAACTGACTCCAAGGAAATGGAGATCTGTGAGCTGCTGACAAAGCATTCAAAATAATCATCTTAAAGAAGCTCAGTGAGATGCAAGAGAACACAGATAGACAACTAGATGAAATCAGGAAAACATTGCAGGAACAAAATCAGAAATCTGAAAAAGAAATTTAAACTAAGAAATCTTAGAGCTGGAGAATATAGTCACAGAACCAAAAAATTCAGTAGAGATTCAACAGCAGAACTGATCATGCAGAGAAAAGAATTAGCAAACTTGAAGACAAGTCATTTGAAATTAGCCAGTTAGAGGAACAAAACCAACAAAAGAATGAAGAGAGAAGAAAGCATATGGGACCTATAAAATACCATCAATAAAATGAATATATGGCATTCTCCCAGAAGGAGAAGAGGGGAGGCAGAAAGATTACTTGAAGATAATAGCTGAGAGCAGGCCAAATCTTGGGAGGGATATAACATCCAGAGATATATGAAGCTTAAAGGACTCTAAGCAAGATGAACTCGAAGACTACACTAAGACTCATTATAATCAAATTGTCCAAAATCAAAGAAAAAGAGAGAATTATGAAAATAGCAAGAGAAAAGTAACTCATCACATACAAAGGAAACCTCATAAAGCTATCAGTGGATTTCTCAGCAGGAACCTTCCAAGCCAGGAGGGAGTGGGATGATATATTCAACGTGCTAAAAGAAAACAACTGCCAAATAAGAATACTATGCCCAGCAAAGCTGTCCTTCGGGAATGAAGGAGAGATAAAGACATTACCAGACAACAAATGCTGAAGGAGTTCATCACCAATAGACCTGGCATATAAGAAATGATAAGGGAGTTATATTTGAATTGGAAGGATGCTAAGTAACAGCATGAAAACATATGAAAGTATAAAACTCACTGTTAAAGTTAAGTATATAGTAAAATCCAGAGTACTTTAATAATATAATGGTGGTGTGTAAATCACCTTTAATTCTAGTATAAGAGTTAAAAGGCATGGGGTGCCTGGCTGACTCCATCAGTAGAACACGCAACTCTTGATCTCAGGGTTGTGAGTTCAAACTCCATGCTGGGCATGGAGCCTACTTTAGAAAAGAGTTAAAAGACAAAAGTATTAAAAATAGCTATAGCTACAATAATTCGCCAATGGGTGCACAACATAAAAAGATGTAAAGTGTGCCATGAATAGCATGAAATATGTGCGGGGCTGGGGGGGGGGGGAATGCAGAGTTTTTGTATGTGATTGAAGTTATGTTGTTATCCACTTAAAATAGACTGCTGTAATATTTTATGGAAGCCTAATGGTAACCACAAAGCAAAAGCCTACAGTATACACACATAAGATAAAGAGAAGAGAGTCAAAGTATACCACAATGGAAAATCATCAATTCACAATGGGAGATGGTAAAAGAAGAAAGGAACAAAGGAAATGCAAAAAAGCCATAAAACAATAAGATAGCATTTGTAAGTCCTTACCTATTGATAATTACTTGAAATGTAAATGGGTTAAATTTTCTAATCAAAAGGCATAAAGTAGCTGAATGGATAAAAACAAAAGAACAAGACCCAACTATATGCCGCCTATAGGAGACTCACTTCAACTTTAAGAACACATTGACTGAGGTTGCCAGAGGGCAGGGGTTGGGGGAATAAGTGAAATAGGTGCCAGAGGGCAGGGGTTGGGGAAATAGGGGAAAGGGATTAAGAAGTACAAACTTCCAGTTATAAAATAAGTAAGTCATGGGGATGAAAAAGTACAGTATAGGGAATATAGTCAATAATATTGTAATAACTTTGTATGGTGACAGAGAGTAACTATACTTATCATGGTAAGCGTTTTGTAATGTATATAATCAGTGCATAACTTTGTTGTACACCTGAAACTAATACAATATTGTATGTCAACTATACTTCAATTAAAAATTAAAAAGCACAGGACACCTGGGTGGTGCAGTCAGTTAAGTTTCCAACTCTTGGTTTCAGCTCAGGTCATGCTATCAGGGTGGTGAGATTGAGCCCCACATTGGGCTCTGTGCTCAGTACAGAATCTGCTTAAGTTTCTCTCTCCCTCTCCTTCTGCCCCTCCCCCCCAATAAATAAATCTTTTTTAAAAAATTTAAAAGCGCAGGTGTTTGCCTGAAGTTAGGAACACGGCAGGCAATGTGACTGGCCCCAAGCCATGGACTAGGAAGCCAGAAGGAGATCTTTTCCATAGTTCAGGGCTGAGATTGATCCGCTCAGGGCCCAGCAGCTGGCTACAGAGCTGGAGGTAGAGATGATAGCTGATATGTACAACAGAATGACAGTGTCTACCCTTGGAAGTGTGTACCTCTCAACTACAAGGAAGCAGAGCTGTCCAAGTGTGAGTCTGTGTGTCTGGACCACTGTATCTCCAAGTACCTCGACATCCAACGTTGGATGGGCAAAAAGTTGACAGAGTTGTCTGTGCAGGATGAAGTGCTGATGAAGAGGGTGCAGCAGGGCTCTGGACCTGTGTGTGGCCCTGACAGTATACACCCCAAGGTGCACCCTCCCCTTTCCCACTTATCTAATAAAAGTGCCCCCATTGGGTGTCATCTGTGGAAAAAAATTAAAAAGCGCACATAGGCTGATAATGAAGGGATGGAAAAAGATTCCATGTAAATGGAAACAGAAAGAGAGCAGGGGTAGCTATACTTAGACAAAATAGATCTTAAGTCAAAAAATGTAACAAAAGACAAAGACAGGGCAGGTCATTATATAATGATAAAAGGGTCAATTCATCAAGAGGATATAACAATTGTAAATGTATATGCACCCAACATTAAAGCACCTAAATATAGTAGGGAAATACTGACAGATTTTAAGGGAGGAATAGACAAAAATACAATAATTGGGGACTTCAACACCCCACTCTCAACAATGGACAGATCATCCAGACAGAAAATCAATAAGGAAATATTGGACTTGAAATATACTTTATACCAAATGGACCTAATAGACATATACAGAATATTCCATCTGACAGCAGCAGAATCTATATATTCTTCTAATATGTAATGGAACATTCTCCAGGATAGAGCATATGTTGGGCCACAAAAGAACCCTCAACAACTTCAAGAAGATAGAAAGTGTATCAAGTGGGGCGCCTGGGTGGCTCAGTCGTTAAGCATCTGCCTTCGGCTCAGGGCGTGATCCCAGAGTCCTGGGATCGAGCCCCACATCAGGCTCCTCTGCTGGGAGCCTGCTTCTTCCTCTCCCACTCCCCCTGCCTGTGTTCCCTCTCTACCTGGCTGTCTCTCTCTCTGTCAAATAAATAAATAAAATCTTTAAAAAAAATGTATCAAGTATCTTTTTCTGATGACAATGGTAAGAAACTAGAAATCAATAACAGGAGAAAAATTGGAAAATTCACAAATTTGTGGAAATTAAACAACACATTCTTTAACAACCAATGGATCAAAGAAGAAATCAAAAGGGAAATAAAAAAATATCTTGAGGCAACCAAAACTGGAAACACAACATAACAAAACTTATAGGATGCAGCAAAAGCAGCCCGAAGAGGGAAATTTATAGTGATAAATGCCCATATTAAGAAAAAACAAAGATCTCAGACAACCTAATTTCACACCTCAATGAGAAAAAGAAGAACACACTAAGCCTATGGCTGTGGCCATGGATGCTTGGCTCAGGTGGAGGGTAGGGAAGGGCACCGCAGATGAGGTCAGGAGAATGAGCAGCTAGGGTGGTGGGTGAGTTGTCACCATGGACATTGAAATCCCCCATCATAAGAACAAAGTGTGGGGTATAAGGGAAGCCATTGAGTCAGGGCCCACAGTCTTCAGTAAATGTTGGGAAGTGACCAGGAAGTTGATGGATGAATGGAAAATGGCAGGGTAGACAGTAATAGTTTGAAACAGTAATTAACAGCTAGAAAGAAGATCCTGCCTCCAGGCCCTCTGCTAAAGAGGAAAAGTGAGCTCACTGGAGAGGCTGCAGAGGAAGCAGAATCCTCCGGCTTCCACTGTAGGTTCCCAGGCCTATGAGACATAGTCCTAACTCCTTGGCATGAACCAACCACAGTGCCTTTCACGATCTGGCCCTAAACCCATCTTTTCAGTTCATTTCTTCTACCCATCCACTCAGGGCATGTTTTAATCTACAGAATCAGTATTTAACAATTATTATCTAAGGGGCGCCTGGGTGGCTCAGTTGGTTAAAGTGTCTGACTCTTGATTTCGCCTCAGGTCATGATCTCAGGGTCATAAGCTCGAGCCCCATGTCAGGCTCCACACTGGGCGTGGGGCCTGCTTAAGATTCTCTCTCTCTATCTCTCTCTCTGCCCCTCCCCCCCAAAAAACAATTATTATCTAATCTAACCCTTTTGAGAAAGAAATTTGTTAATTGCAACATGTATACATGGGATGGTGCTTAAATGATTTTAGCAGTACTCAATAGATCATTATTGCTTTTGAAAGGTGACACCAAACCAAGCATATAAAAATCTATGTGTTAAGTTGGGGTAACTCAAAGGCTGGGCACACTTACAGATGAACCTTCCCCACTGCCCCCGAATCCCTGCTGATCCATCAGTCAATTGATTAGTAAGCAATAACTGAGCACCTACAAAGGACCTAGCATTGTGTTGAGGTGCTGTATGAGTTATGGGAAAGTAATGAGACATAATCCATGCTTTCACAGAACTTTCAGTGTCCTTGGAATAACGTGATGCACACCTGAAACAATCACAGGTAATATGTAATTAAGTGTCAAGGACTGGGCTGCAGGAGTTAAGAGGAAAGAAGACTCATTCAAACAGAAGACAAAACTTAAGCCTACAAAACTATACTACATATAATAATAATACCTGTGGCAATAATCGTAATAATAGTGTCATTTATTGAATGTTTCTCAGGTGCCAGGCACTGTGCTTAAGTCAGCATTTTACCTGCTTTTTCTCATGCATTTCTCACAACAACCCTGTGAGATGGTTACTATTCTTTCCTCCATGTTACAGCTAAAGAACCTGATGGTCAAGTAGTTTGAGTGACCTGACCACAGTAACAAAACTGTGAGACCCCAGAGCCTATGCTCCTCACACCTCACTGTCCTCAGGGGCTGCCCAGCCACATCTGGTTAAGCAGCTGAAAAAAATAACAACAACAATAATAACCACCATTTATTGAGTGCCTAGATTATCTCTAATCGTCCTTTAAGGTAGGTTATTAGTTTTCTGGGACTGTTGTAACACAGTCCCACAACCAGGTTACTTAAATAACAGTAATGTATTGCCTCAGAGTTTTGGAGGCTAGAAGTCCAAGATCAAGGTGACAGCAGGGTTGGTTCCTTCTGAGAGCTGTGAGGGAGAATCTGTTCTATGCCTATGTCTTAGCTTCTTGTGGTCTGCTGCCAATCTTTAGTATTCCTTGGCTTGTAGGTGCAGTATCCCAATCTCCGCCTTCATCTTCACATGGTGTTCTCCCTGTGTGTGTGTCTCTGTCTCCCAATTTCTCCTTATCCTAAGGACACCAGTCATATTAAGTGGGGCCCTCCCTAATGGCCTCATCTTAACTTGATCATCTGCAAGGACCCTATTTCCATATGAGGACACACTCATAGGTGCTGTGTGTCAGGACTTTAACATATGAATTTTGAGGTAACACAATTCAACCCATAACAGTAGGCATCATTATTTCAATTTTATGGATGCCCAAAGAAGTTAAACAGCTTGTCCAATGTCACACAGCTCTAGAAAAGGATCTAAACCCAAGTCAAGCTAGTTCTAAAACCTTTGTTCCAACCCCCCTTAAATCTGATCTGGTAACTTCTCTGCTTAAAATCTTCCTTTCCTTTCCAGGTCTAACCCTAATCTGTAAGTCCCCCAGGCCAGGGCTCTGGGATTGGCTTCCATGTTCTCTTCTGGAAAATCCGTTCCTACACAGTCCATGGTAATAGCTGGGCTTCTGCCTTCTTCCAAGCGCACTTCCTACTTTAGACTCAAGTTTTAGTAGTAATGTTGGTCACTGCCCTAAGTACTTTCACAGACCTTGTCTCATTTAACCCCATAAATTAACCCTGCAAGATTATATAGAAGTGTCTCCATGTGCCAGATGAGAAAACTGAGACTCAAAGTGGTTCTATCACTTGCCCAATTTTACACAGATCCTAAATGATTTTGCTGTGATTTGAACACAAGCCTGTCATACTCTAAGGAAAGGCAGTGCTCACTCCATCACACTGTCCTGCCCTAGTGCTCCTGGCCTTCGAGGACTGGGAACATGCTTCCTAGGACTTTCTCTTAGGTCCCAGCCCAGAGGCTGGAGCCCTACTGCCCACCATCAGCCTACCCTGCTGGCCATGTCAGCATATGACACAGCTGTGCCAATGTCTTGTCTATGACTTTGTCAAGTGAATAGAGCTGTTGCTTCTACCCTTGCTGCCATCCTTGGTTACCTCTGCAAAGACAGGAGGCACGAGACGCTGGAGCTGTGTCAGTCAGCATGCTGCCCAGAAAGAGCCCTCCTGCCCCACCCCAGAACTGCCTAGTGCCAGATCTAAGCCAGTGAGGAGATTTTCTGGGACAGCATTCTAAAACAAGTTCAGTGCCAGCAGGGAGAGCAGCTTAGGGAACTAGTGTGAGTGGGGGTGAGCCTCTAGAATTGCTGAGCACTAGGCATCAAACAGCAAGAGCTGGAAGAGACACAAGAGCAGAGAGACTAGGTGAGGGGGCCAGTATAAAACCAGAGATGAAAGGATGTAGAGACAGGGCTGAAAAGCTCTGTTTGACAGAACTTTCAGTTCTCTGTGGGAGCTTCATGTGATCTCGCCAAATGAAGCAGATCTGACAGAGCAACGGGACGACCTGGGTCCATCCCCAGAACTCCCCAAGGCTTCAAGAATATTTCTTGTGCCTAGATGGGCTGTGGGCTCCCCAAGAACACTCTTCTGTAGCTGCAGCCTCAAGACACTAACTTCTAACATCTGGCCTCTGTACAAGATACAGGGGCCCTCTTAGAACAGGCACAGTATTTTTCATGTGAGGACATCATGGGCTTGGAGAGTTTGGGATCCTTGGATCTACCACTGGACATTCCCCTGGTGTGGATTTTGTCAGGAGGGATCCATACTGGGCGATAGTCCAATGCAGACAGTGCTGGCCAGAATCCTGGTTCCCTGACCTGGCCCACTGCCTTCCTTGGCTATCAGATAAGATTTGCAGAGCCCACAGACATCTGTGCCCATTGGAACAGCTAGGGAGCTGCAGGATCTGGAGACACAAGAGAGTCCCTTTTGTCTCCTTCTGTCCTCACTAATGACCTACGTCCCTTCCCGGGATGGCAGCTGGAGGATTGGCTTCTGACCAGAGGAATACAAAGCTGCTCTTAAAGGGGTGGCCCAGCTTTGAGAGTGAACACACAGGTGCCCATGGGTAACTCTGACCTTCACCCACACTCCTAGCTGAGGTGAGGGCTGTGAGCCAGGCCAAGGTAGCCATGTCCACATTTTGGAAGACATGCCAATTTGGCTCCCAACCCTGTGTCACTGCTAAGATGTGACCTCAGGCAGACACACCCTTCATAGCACTTGCACTGAATCTTTGGCATAATCCAGTGCAACTTACACGTGGCACCCTCCTGTTGGTATGCCCTCCACATAGGGAGTTCCCAAGTATCTTTGAGCCCTTCCCCTTACAATCATCTCACCTGCCTGCTCCTTCCCACGGGCAACTCTCTCAAGCAACCGCACCACTCCTCACTCTCTCCATTCTTCTCTCCATTTTCTTAACCCCACCCTGTCTCCCAACACACACACACACCACACACAAACTTGCATGTGCGCGCGCACACACACACACACACACACACAGAGTTTGTCACAAGACCAGTGCAGTTCGGTTATTTTGTGCCATCCCCTCTGAGAGGTATTTCTCTTCCTCAATGCCCTCTGTCCCTGAGTGTGGCTCTGTCCCTATAGTTCTGTGCCTTCCCACTCCAAGTATTATGGCAGATATAGGCCATAAAATCCCCTCTCTTAACCAATCATGGATTCAGCCCTACAGTAAAGGGACCATCCTGCAGATGTATAGGATGATTTGCCTGCCTGAGTGCCTCACAATGACCGGGTGTGGTCAACAGGGCAGCTGGGTTGGTACATTTGACAGAGGAGGAAACTGATCTGAGAGAGGGATTAAACGATGTGCCCACACAATCAACGACAGAAGTAGATTTCAAGCCCTGATCTGGAGTTTTTCTTCTCTACCTTTATACCACATTGCTTCTCCCAAGACAACACCAACAAAAGTGTGGCCCAAGGACTGGTGGCAGTTCTAGAACTGTTTGTTGCTGGTCCATGACAAGATGAGGAGTTTGTACCAGAATGTATTTCAGTGCACTGCTTGCTTCATCAAAACAGTCTTGCTAGGAAAATAAAATATCAGCTAAGCTAAACAGCATCTTAGTGATGCAGTCGATTTACATCGGCACAAACTCTCTCATGCAGTGCCAGCCCCATGCCCCGCAGCCCTGGTGCTGAGGGCTGGCCGACATGAGGCTGGACTCCTTGCAGAACTTTGAAAGTTCTTTGCTTCCTGTGGAAGGGGAATGGGTTGCAACAGAGCCTGAAGTCCCAGGTGGCATGGTCATGGAATAATCACAGCCTTTCAAGGGTGAAGATGACCCTGTGTAGCCTAAACTAGGCCCAAGCCCAACACTGGAAGTCAGTGCTACTCCAAGAGCCCAGCTGCAAAGGCTTTTATGGCCTTTGTTTACAGAGTTTCTTCACCTGTAATGCAGCTGTGCCAGTCCCGGGCCTGTTGACCCTCAAGCCCCTTCCTAGCTTTTGGCCTGCGTCGCTGCGTGTGGCAGGGGGACTGACCCCTGCAGGACGTTTCCCAGAATGACCTCCCACTGGATCCACCCTGTGAGAGGTACCGGCTGGAGACAGACGAAAGAGGAAGGGAGAAGCCACAGAATTTCTTCTGCCTTCTTCTCTGTGTCCCAGGGCGACCAACTTGTCCCAGTTTGTCCAGGACTCTGCTGGTTTTAGCGCTGAAAATCCCAGGTCTCGGGCACCCCGGCAGTCTGGGAGACGTGGGAGGGTTACTCCCCCTATCTCTGCTTGCAGCGGTTTCTTCTCCAGGGACTGGGTCACTTCTGTGGCTCCAGCTCCTGCTGGAAGGCTCCTCCCTCCCCTGTCCCAGAGCTGGCGCCTCCTCCCCTGCGCTCTGTAACAAACTGCCCTCCCAGGGTCCCTTCAGCTTCCCGCCGCTGCCACTGTCCGAGCGGCTGCTTCATCCTTCTCAGTTTCTTGGCTCTTCCCTCACCTGGCTCACCAATTCCTTCTGTTAATTCCCACTGCCGGTGACACTTGAAGTGGTTTCTGTTTTACTGTTTAGACCCTGACCAATGCAACCGGGACCACAGTACTGACTTTATAGCATTATCATGAGGATTAAATTAGTTAAATAAACCACTTAGTGTACGGCTTGGCACATGGTAATTGCTTGTTAAATGTGAGCTGTGTGGTGTGAAATAACATTTACGTGCACTTGCCATGTGCCAGGCACTCTGCTAATCACTTTACACCCGTTATCGTATTTAAGCCCTATGACCCTTATACCTGGGTTAACATGTTCCTGAGTTAATTGCTTAGTAAACGTGTTTGTATTTCACACCTAGCAATCCCCAGTTTCTTCTGAAGCCCTGCTCTTAGTGACACCAACCATATCGTTGGTTAAGTGAGCACGCTCTCAGGCTCTCGGGGCACAAAGAGAAATGAGACAGTAACTTGCACACAATGGACAGTCTCTTGGAGGAGACTTCTGCATCCACCAGCTGATCTGTCCCAGCACAGGGTGGGCGGTCCCACCTCGTGAGAGCAGCGGTATGACTGAGTGGGGCTGGACTGTCTGGCTTTGGATCTAGGTTCTGCCACTTTCTACACCTATGACCACCTACCATAAGGAAGAAAGTTATTTTTAAACCCTCTCTGCCTCAGTTTCCTTTACGGCAAGAGTACTATTTTCACCGTACCTATCTCATAGGAGTTGTTTTGAGGATTAAATGAGTTAATAATTTTAAAGTGCTTAGAATAGGGACGCCTGGGTGGCTCAGTCATTAAGTGTCTGCTTTCGGCTCAGGTCACGGTCCCAGGGTCCTGGGATCCAGCCCCACACCGGGCTCCCTGCTCAGTGGGGAGCCTCCTTCTCCCTCTGCCTGCCGCTCCCCTGCTTGTTTTCTCTCTCTCTCTGACAAATAAATAAACTCTTTTTTTAAAAAATGCTTAGAATAGTAGCTGGCATGCACTAAATACTATGTGTTTGTTAAATAAGAACCAAATCAATAAGGTGAACCCCTTGTATGGGGGAATCTAGAGAACAGTGTCACCTGAAGGCTTCACAGAGGAAGTGACATTGGAAAGGAATCTTGAAGAAATAGCAGAAGTTTTTTGGGTACAGAAGAAAACATCTAAATCACAGGAAAGGGGGCGCCTCGGTGGCTCAGACGGTGAAGCGTCTGCCTTCGGCTCAGGTCATGATCTCCAGGTCCTGGGATAGAGCTCCAACTCGGGCTGCCTGCTCAGCGGGGAGCCTGCTTCTCCCTCTCCCTCTGCCTCTCCCCCTGCTTGTGCTCACTCTGTCTCATTCTCTCTCAAATAAATAAATAAATATTTTTTAAAAATCACAGGAAAAGTATGCACGCAGGCATAGAGTCATGAAAGGGCCGTGTGTCTGAGGAGCGGTGAGAAATGAGTAGCTGGAGTCTAGTGGTAGAAGAGGCTTGAGATATATTTTGGGATACATTGGACAAGGCCTTCACTGACATGCTAAGGAATTCAGGTTTTATTCTAAGGAAGGGAAGAGGGGGCAAATGGAAGGTTTTAAGTTGGAGAGGGTGAAATGATCAGCTTTGTTTTGTGGTATGTCATTCTCATGTCACTAGAAGCTTCAAGCTGAAACACCCAGTTCAGGTGTAATAAAAAAATATAGTAGAACCAAGTAGCCCCAGATTGGAAACAATCAAATGTCCAACGGTAGAATGGATAAATAAATCATGTGGTATATTCATACAGTGGAACACTATACAGCACCGATAACAAATGAATTAGTGCCATATGCAAAGACCATGGATGAATCTCCTAAGCTTGATGTTGAGTAGAAGAACCCAGACACAAACAGGTAAATCCTGTATTATTCCATTTGTATAAAGTTCAAAAACTAATCTATGCTGTTAGAGGTCAGGATAGTGGTTTACTTGGGGTGGGGGGAGTAGTGACAGAGAGGGGACCCAAGTAGGGTTTCCGGGATGCTGGCAATGTTCTGTATCTTGAACTTGACCTGGGCCCTGGGTCCATATGCACACACATTTTATGATCAAGTCATCTTCCTCTCATCCTTGAGATACCAGCCAACGATTGCTTCTTCACAGAGGCCTGTGTTGACCTTCCTGAGTGAGTTAAATCCTCCCATGACAGCTTCTTAGAGAACCATTGGCTCTTAATTTCATAGGCTTCACCACATGATTTGCTACTGATTTATTTTTGTATTGTTTGTCTCTCCTATTAGAATGGAGGTTCTGCGAAGGTAGGAATCTTGTCTTATTGACCACTCTTTCCCTTAGCTCCGTGCCTGGCACACTGTAAACTCTAAGTTGATAGCTAATGAATCCCTGCAGGAATTAGTTATATTAACAACTAATATATTAATTCTATCATGGAATCTACACCTGAGCTCCAGTGGGGGCTCCGTCACCCTCTTTTTAAGCTTCAGCAAGTCCCACTCCTCTCTGAGCTTCAAGTTTGCCATTTGTACAATGAAAAAGTTGGACTAGCTGATCTCTGGAGTCTCTTCCAGTGCTAGATAATTCTCAAACTGAGAGTCAGGAAACTAGCTTCCCTATTTTCTCCTTGAAGCTCTGTGCTCTGGCTACAAAAATGAGATGGAAACTTGTCAAACGTTTGAGTTTGACATGGATCACTTCCTGTGCCTTCAACAGACACCTGTTAATGGGTGGACTTACCCAGTTAAGGAGCCCCGTTCTCCTTGTTTCCCTTCAGCGTCATTGCAGTTTGAAGTTATGTTAGTCTTTTCAAGGAAAAAATAATTCCAAGAGACTTAACAAGTGACTGACAGTTAACTTGAAAGGGAATTTTTGGAAAACAAAAGGCCATTTTTTGAAGAACTGTAGAAATTAAAACATAGGGGCACCTGGGTGGCTCAGTCAGTTAAAGTGACTGACTTTTGATTTTGGCTCAGCTCATGATCTCAGGGTCGTGAGATCAAGCCCCGGGTCAGGCTAGGGCTGGACGTGGAGCCTACTTAAGATTCTCACTCTCCCTCTCCCTCTGTCCCTCCCCCACTGCTCTTGCACACGCTCTCTCTCTCTCTCTCTTAAAAAAAAAAGAAATTAAAACATAATTAGAATAATCATCTCATGGTTTAGAGAACAAGCATTGGCTTCAGACAAGCCTTGGCTCTGCTGAGTTCTTACTGGCCGTGTGACCTTGGACAAGTTACTTCAGTCTGCTGATTTCCCCCAACCCTCCCTGTAAAATGGAGACAACAGCAGAACCCATCTCAGAGGACGGTTGTAAGGATCGAATGACAGGATGTATTTAATCACATAGTTAAGTACCTGGCACACCATAAACCTTCAACGAAGTGTGGCCCCTCTAATCATAATGATTATATGACAACACCTAAAAAGTTTCTTCAGCTCAGGCTATGAAGACAACTGGCAAAAGCATGACAAAGCATTGCATGCTCAGGAACCGGGAGGGCGGAGGGGGTGGGGATCTTTTCTTGTTAGGAGCCAAAAGATTCCACTATTTGAGTAAAGAGAATATTAAACTGAGGGAGTACATGGTAGGGGTTAGGAGCAAGCTTTTTAGCCCCTCTGATCCTTGGCTTCCTTGTTAGTACAAGAGACCCTAATCACATCACCAGGTAGTTGTAAATTAAGGTTAAATGTCATCATGCCTGTAAAGCGCTTAGCATGACCTGGCACATAGTAAGCGCTCAATAAATGGTAGCCGCTGTTACCATCTATGTTACCACAATTATTATTATTATTACTATTACTATTATTACTCTTGAGCTAGATGGAGCCTTTGCAACCCTTGGTGACCAGGGCAGGCTGCTGAAGTTCGAACTTCTGGCGCATCGTCCAAACCGGTTCTCAGGCTTCTAAATTCTGTGTTAAGTGAACTTCTGGGCCATTTAAAACACAAAGGCGAGGCGAGGGGGCCCCTGAAGTGCCCCGGATTTTCAAAGGGAATGCCCGTGTTTGGAAGAAGTTGTGATGCCCGGGGCATCCGGGGTGGCTCGGTGGGGAAGCCCGCGCCGCGTGGCCTCCAACTCCGGCCGGGCCGTCATGGGGGCGCCGCCTGGCCCACCGGCGCGCCCGGCGGGGGCACGGGCGCCCGGCGTCCACTCGGCCGGGCCCCTGGAGGTGTTCCCAGGTACCCGAGCCTCGCGGCGTTTTCAAGTGCTGGCTGCGGAGCTTGAAAAGGGCCCGCCGCTGGGCCGGGCGTTTTGTGTTTGCCAAACAAAGCATGAAGGGAGAGTGAGCAAAGGGGGCGGGCCGGGCGCGGCACAAAGGCCGGGGGCGGGCCCCGGGCTAGGGAAATACAGTTCAGTGGGCCTGAATTGATACGCTCATCCCCCTAAAGGCCCGGGCTGGGCGATCACAGGGCCTGAAGGCCTAGCAAAGAGCACTCCGCTGCATTGATCCAGTCCCGAGCGAGCGAGAGGCTGCCAAGGGGAGGAGGCACGGGTGGGGAGGGAGGGCGTCCGCGGGGGTCCGCAGGGGCCGTCGGCCGCAGATTAGGCGCTTTTCTTGGGAATGAAGGAATCTCCCGGCCTGAGCCAGGGCGCTCCAGATGGAGCGTGCCCTCGAACCGAAGGAATGACTCCCCGGTTTCTGTGCGGAGCGGACACGCCGCGGGGTCGGCCACCACAAAGATATTCTCTCTTCCTCTTCCGCACGAGGTGGAGGGGAGTGGCTGCGCGTTCTCTAGGGCCCTCCCCAGCCCCCCCTGCACAGATGCCTGTGGTCGTCCGCCTGGCCACGCTCCTCACAGACTCCGCATCTACAGTGTCTGCCACTGTTTACTGGTTGGAGGGAGGGACAGAGTGGATGGACGGAGAGAAGGACGCAGGCAGAGATGTGTGTGGTTCAACCAGATGGGCTTCTGTTCCCTTCGTTCTTGCCTAAGGAGTATTCTCGACTGTGTGGCATTGTCTCATTTGAACATGATTATGGGTGTTTTCTTTTTCTATTTGTACCATCTCGTGTTTTCCAGATCATTGAACATGGTCGCAAATCTTTCATATAATTAGAGAAAACATCAACAAACATTGTTCATTCTAGAAATAAAGCAGCCCGAACAGATGAAGAGGGACAGGCTTCAGAGGCGCTAAGACGATGCCAATGTACTAATGGTGATAGCTTTCGTATTACCAGTACCCAACTCTTCTCACAGCCGCGGGCCAGACGCACTGTTTGGCTTAGTCACTCCGTACTGAACACAGGACCTGGCACACAGGGTTGAACAAATAAATGGCAGGGTCTGCTGCCGCTGGAATCTAGTGCCACTGAACAAATGAAATAGCTGAGGTTCAGAGGGGCTAAGTGTTGCGCAGCCAGGACTGAAATCTGCCAAAAGCAAATCCTTCCCCTCCGCCCCATAGAATCCTGAAGGGCTTCTTCAAATACAGGCCATTTCATTTCACTCCTCTGTGTTCATTTCTGGACTATAAGGCCCCAGATTTCCTTTCTGAAGACACAAGGTTTTGTTTGTTTTTGTCGTAATGACACACTCGGCATCATTAAGTGTCCGTGAAGAGGAATCTTTTAGTTGCATTAGAAACGTGGTTTGTGGCCACTGAGAACCTTGGGAAACGAAGCTCTCCTAGCAGGAAGAGGCAGCCTGCTAATGAACCCGCTTTCTGGGGGTGGGGTTTCTGCATTCTCCTAGGGACGACTTAAGCATTATTGCCAAGGAAAAGCTTAGGCCCTGTCTGAACGACACTGTGATTTGTAAGTATAAACAGTTTAGATCTAAGCAAAGCAGTTCTTACCCAGAAAGAGTTTCCCATCCATAGTTCCTTCCCTGACTTGTAAATCGTAACTGATACAAAACACTTTAAACTTTGCCTTGATTGGAAGTTTACTGAGGGAATCAGGGCAAGTAATTGAGCAAAAATATAGTTTTTGATGTTAAGTCAGTATTGTTTAAACCGTTTTGTATGAAATCCTTGAAACAGTTTTGCACCATAATTTATAGCAATTCCTTTTAAAAAAATGTCTTTATGTTGATGTTAGGTTTTTTTGCTTGCAAGTATCCTTTGCCAGGATTATATTTTCACTGGAAACATTCATCCTAGTAATGAGTATCAATCTACTACTTTATTTTTAAATTTAATTCTTACATGTGGTTTTGTGAAATTCTTAAACCTCACATGAAATATTTTTCATAAAAATGCACCGTGCAAATCCACACTGATTTAGCCCATCTGTTTTGATGAACACTTTCTTGACTTTAGTAGAAAAGAGGGCATGACTATTTCCTTGCAATATTTCTCCTTCGCTGAAACACCCACCAATGAAAGAAGACCTCAGGATTGCATGAGATTATTTACATACTAATTAGGTAGCATGGTGGAGGGGGGTGGGTGTGGTCTCCTGCAAGTTGCTCATCCTGCCTTAGGTCTCAGTTCACTCATCAGTCCAAATGCTCAGGGCTATTAAGAGACTAAAATGAGATGTGTATGAAAAGAGCCTGGCACGGTAGGTGCTCAAGAAATGTTCATTCCTTTTTACTACTCACAACAGCCGCTGCTGTCCTTTATAAAAAGGATTGGTTTTCTCACCTATAAAGTAGGGATAACGACACTTAAAATAAAGGTAGCACAGTATAGAATATAGACTAAGAAGAGCATGGGCTCTGGACTCAGACTGGATTTAAATCTCAGCACACTATTAATCGTGTGATCTTGGGCAATTTAATCAGTCTCTTTTCTCCCCATTGTACTCCTGTGTAAAGTGCGGGTGGTCAGGGGCTGGTCCTAGTACCCGTCACCCAGGGCGGTTGTATTTAGTGAATTAATGCACTCAACATAGAGCTTCTTAACCTTTTTGTGCATGCCTTCTTTTGGTAGTCAAAGCCTCTGGATCCCTCTTCAGAATAATACTTTTAAATGCATAAATACAATACTTAAGATTACAAAAGGGGAAATTAGTTGTAATGATATAAAAGTATCAGTGTATTTTATTTTTTAAAAGATTTATTTATTTATTTGAGAGAGAGCAAGAGCGAGAGAGAGAGAACAGAGGGAGGAGAAGCAGACTCCCCCTAGAGAAGAAAGCCCGATGAGGGGCTCGATCCCAGGACCCTAAGATCAAGACCTGAGCCAAAGGCAGACGCTTCACCGACTGAGCCACCCAGGTGCCCCAGTATCAGTGTATTTTTAAAAACAAATGTGTGGTGTATGCTTCCTTAATAACACATTAAATAAATAACAAGATTTAGCAGGCTAATATCTGCCATTATTCCACAGTAATAATAAACAAAATGGTATTGTGAGATTCCAGTGACTGAAATGTACTGTAAAAATATCTGCAGGGAGCCTGTTTGGCTCAGTCGGTGAAGTCTCTGACTCTTGATTTTGGCTCAGGTCATGATCTCAGGATCCTAAGATCGAGCCCCCTCCCCCAAGTCAGGCTTCCTGCTCAGAGGGGAGTCTGCTATAGATTCTTTCTCTCTCTCCCTCTACCCCTTCCCGTGCTTTCTCTCTTTCTCTCTCTCTGAAATGAATCAATAAATCTTTCAAAAAAAATATCTGTTATAGGGGTGCCTGGGTGGTGCAGTCGATTAAGCATCTGACTCTCTATTTCAGCTCAGATCACGATCTCAGGGTCATGAGATTGAGCCCCACAAAGGGCTCTGTACTGGGCCTGGAGCCTGCTTAAGATTCTCCTTCTGCCCCTTCCCCCTCCCTCCCTCTCTAAAAATAAATAAGTAAGTAAGTAAGTAAATAAATAAATAAATAAATAAATAGCTGCTCTTTATTTTAAAAAGTATCTGTGATATTTCTACTGGTAATAAAGTCACAAGTATTGCTATTATGACTTTGATTTGTTACCTACATTCATAATTGAAGGAATGATTGCTTTCAGTTAGAGATTAATGGAAATTAAGTTGTAATCTTTTCCCATCCAAATTTATGGACACCAGATTAAGAACAAAACTCTGATTAGCACAATAAATGCCAGCTATTATTACGTTAGAGGGATCGTGTGGATTGTGTGAAATAATGAACGTGACAGCCATGGCAAACATCGGGCGTTTGGTAGAGGGAAACTGTTTCAGTTGTTTTCACCTATCCACCGCTGTTGTTGCATGAAAGCAGCTATAGACATTATGTTTTTTAAAATGGGCATGGCTGTATTCTGATAAAACTTTATTTACAAAAACAGGTGCCCAGGGGGCAGGAATTGGCCCATGGGTCATATAGTTTGCTGGACCTGGCATTAAAACATTGTTCCCTGAGGAATGTGAAATTGAACTTAAAACACTTCAACTTTTCATGTCTTGTCAAGTACTTGGCACAAGACCCTACTGGGAAGTGCTGTGAATACTCTTTATAAAAACCAGAAATGTTCTACAAATGATAACTAATCAAAATAAATTGAATTTTCTTGGCCTGTTACCTGTGCTAATATCTAGACCTGCCTTGTCTACGAGGACACAGAGAAACATAAAGCCAATAACAAGGATGACATGAGTAATTAGAAGCAGCAGCATTTTAATATGTGGGGAAAGCAAATGACATAGAAACCATTAACGACAATACCACCCTGTGTCTGGAGCTTTCTCCGAGGAGCTACAACTCTCCTGCTTGGCACACGATAGACGTGCAGTAGATACTTGTTAGTTGATTGACTGTCCCCTGTGCTCCTGATGAATGTCCAAGGAAGAAGAGAAGCAAGCATATATTCATTTTGAAATCTTAGTACTTCCGGGGCGCCTGGGTGGCGCAGTCGTTAAAGCGTCTGCCTTCGGCTCAGGGCGTGATCCTGGCGATCCGGGATCGAGTCCCACATCAGGCTCTTCCGCTGTGAGCCTGCTTCTTCCTCTCCCACTCCCCCTGCTGTGTTCCCTCTCTCGCTGGCTGTCTCTCTGTCACATAAATAAATAAAATCTTTAAAAAAAAAAAAAAAAAAAAAAAAAAAAAAAAAAGAAATCTTAGTACTTCCATTGCACAATGTTTTGACATTTCTCGGGTTGATGGAAAAAAGGTAAAACAAAGTGAAATGAGGGTGCCTGGCTGGCTCAGTTGGAAGAGCATGTGACTCTTGACCTCAGGGTCATGAGTTCCAGTCCCACACTGGGTGTAGAGATCACTTTAAATAAATAAATAAACTTAAAAAAAAGCAAAGTGAAATGGTTTGGTGTTCATGGAAAAGGAAAGAATGGAAAAGGGAAAGTACTGGAATGGTTGCTCTTCAGATAGACACATCTCAGGGCAAGAAACGTTATTGAGCAGCTACTAAGTGCAAGGTGCAATGGTGAGCTAGAGGGAGAGAAAAAATATAGCCATCGGCTTTTGCTCCTCCTACAGAAAAGTTAGGTCATGTATCTTTGACAGAGAAAGTGGTTGTGTTAGGGAATGAGAGATGACAGTGTAGGACCAGAGGCGTTATGTTCCAGCCAGCTGTGGAAGTAGGGTATCCTTAGCTAATATCTCATGGTGTCCTTTCTTTCTAGCCCCAAGGCCATCTATTCCCTTTTTTCTTGTCTTGCTTAGTATCTGACTTCAACTGGGGGAGGGGAGCTCCTCGTACAAAAGTTACCATGACATTGTGCACAAGAGGCCCCCCACCTTTGGTGGATATGGTCTGACCTCAGACTGCTTCAGACACAAACACAGCAGACTCTAAGCAGCTCTCAGTCAGTATGACTTTAAACGGATCCCCTTCATGGGAGAAAAAAAATTCCAAGACTTCCATCCGGGTCCCACACTGGAAACTGCCCTCAGCTGTAGAAGTCATCACCAGTGGTCCCTGCATCCTCCGCTTGCCAGGGTGGGGCTCTCCCACTGCATCTGCCAGGCCTTCGGGGCACAACTCCACTCTTACCAGGCTGAGCCACAGTGCTCAGAAAATGTTCTCCCAGAAGTCATGTTATCTGGGTTTTTTTTTTAATATTTTTTTATTATATTATGTTAGTCACCATACATTACATCCCTGATTATCTGGATTCTTGAGTTTTATAGCTGTCCTAGCCTCCCTTTTCGGTTTTCTGAAGTTGTGGGGCCTGCCTCTACACTACACAGCTGGCACCACACACGGAAGTGGGCTGGGAATTCATCTCAGTCAACCGGGCACCGTTCAGAGCTTTGTGCCTGAGCCATTTCACGCTCTGCACTAGTTCCTACTCTTCCTGGCCTCATTTCTCATCGCCAGTCTTACCTTTACCTTCCATACCTCATGTTCAGAGTTGCTTCCTCAGCAAAAAGCAGTGGTTAGCTTCTTTACTGTTATCCAACTTCCTTTTACCCTGTGGGGACGGGGCTCAGTGAGGCTTCCACAGTGCTAGGGTTGACAGTGACAGTACCCTGGATATAGCTGCAAAGATGCCCAAATCAAGAGAGTGCGTAGATAGGAGAAGTAAGTGGGAACTCGAAGTCAATAAGCCAGAGAAGGGCATGCGACTATGTCGTAAAGCTGAGTAGGCAGTGGGGAATAGTTATTGAAAGCCAGGCTGAACAGCCAGGGAATGGAGGAAATGAGAGCAAACGTTAGCATGTGGAGGAGGTGAGGAGGAGGGCAAGCCTAGCCAGATATCTGAAAGGAGTGTATTATGTATGGTGAATTTGACCCCTCCTCCAAATAGGGCATGGTACATGGGAGAGGGCCAAGGGGGAGACAACCACTGTACCAGTCAAGGTAGGCTAACTTACCCTGTGCTAACTACCTACCATTTCAGTGGTTTAAGGGAACACACCTTCTGCTCTGTTCACACACTACCTGTCTTAGGTGGGTCAGTGTGGCTTTGCACCACATAGTCACTCAGAGAGCTAGACTGAAAGTGCCTCTTCCATCCTGTAGCTACACTATCAGGAACACAGAACCTCTTTGGTGGTCATCTAGAAAGACAGTTGTTTACTAGTGATTAAGTGCTCTGGCCTAGGATCGACTCTTGTCACTTCCGCTCATGATCCATTGGCCTGAACTAATCACCTGGTCTTGCCCCACTAGAAAGGGGCTGGAGAATGTGGGGAGCTCATTGATATTTAGTGAGCGCTAACTGAGCTACAGGCAGCATTCAGATGTCAATGGCTGCTCCAGGGCCTTGACATTGACAGAACCTCTCTGCGGATGGCACTTTGTCTGGGTTTACTCCAGCCACAGGTGTGGGTCCAAGAAAATTAAATTTCTAATACAACCCATTTTCTGGCTTCATATAACATTACCTTAAGGGACAGTAAACTCTGGGTTTTAAACAGTTGATTCACAAATAGACTTTGAAAGCTTGCCTATTAGTTGAGAATGACCTTAGTGACCTTAAGCCTAGGACAGTCATGTGGTAAAATTGTGCAATGAGGAGGGAGCTGCGGCTGTTTTTAGTAACTTCCTCCTCCCATGGTCCCTATCCCCTTCAATGGTACTACCATGTATTCAGGTACACAAGCCAGAAAACTTTCTAGCCTTCTCTGCCACCGATCTTTCTCTCACTCACTGGGCTTTGACCCCACTGACCTTTCCTTTGCCATGCATGCTCTCCAAGCTTGTTCTTGTCTCTGGGTCTTTGCATTTGCTCTTCTCTCTGCCTGGCATACACTTCCAATCTACCCCCATCTGTATTTACCTCTCTCTTGCCTTTAAGTTCATAAATAAGCCACTGTGTACATATGGTCCACAAAGCATGAGATCATCACCATTGGTTGGTGATGAGGGGCAATCACTACAATGTGAGCTCTGTGAGAGCAGGGACCACTGTGTATCTCCTGGGATCTAGTAGGGGCTCAATAAGTATGTGCCGAAAGGATGAATGGTCATAGCAAATCACGAGTGAGGGCAATATAACCTCTTCTTCACTCCCATAGACTTGGAGAGGGGTATCACATGTGACCTGTGTTGAACTTCACACTCGGATGGGGCTGTGTAAGGGTGGAAATGGTTTCCTAGAGTTTCTTTCCATGCTTTTGCCTCCTCCTCTGGGTGAATAAGTCAGATTGAGGAGCAGCTTCAGTGATTTCTTTTGACTGTGGCTGGCAAGCAAATAATTGACCATGGGCACCAGGGCTCAGGATCTAGAAGTGACAGTCTAAAACCTTTCCTGTTATTTCTTCTGGGAAATTTCCTTTTGATATATTCATTTCAGGGTCATGCCCATTGTTTCAAGCACACAACCTTCTAGTAGGTTAAGTTCAATGTCGGCCTCTTCCCCTTCCCCTCATTCCCCCTCCACCAGACTGTAAACTACACAAAGGCAGGGATTGTATCTGTTTTGCTCATCACTCTCCCCAGCATCCAACAGTGGGCCTGGCAATTGTGGGTGGGTATTCAGCAATGTTTGCCGAATTAATGAATGAGGCCAGAGATGGGCTGCCCCTGATTCCTGGTTTCCAAGCCATGTAATATCCAGAAGAGAAATCTGCTTTATTTGAACTATGGCTCACTAGTCACTTGCTTTACTGTTTAGTTAAAGTAGATTGAACTGTACTGAAAGGATTTCATCTGGCAAGACAAGTCAGTCTCACTTTGGTGATCTCATACCCACCACAAAAAGTGTCACTGTGATCTTAGAAAACAAAAATCCCATATAACTTTCAACATATTTAAAGTGATACACGTCTTAAAAAATCATTGGGTCAAAGAACAAATCAAAAAGGAAATTAGAATATGCCTTGAGACAAATGAAAATGAAAACATAACACCAACAGTTATGGGATTGGGAAAAGCAAGTACTAAGAGGGACATTCGGGGCACCTGGGTGGCTCAATTGGTTGAGCATTTGACTCTTGATCTCAGCTCGGTCTTGATCTCAGGGTCATGGTTTTGGGCCCCTCATTGGGCTCCACGCTGGGTGTGGAGCCTACTTAAAAAGAAAAAAAAAAGAAGGAAACTCATAGAAATAAAACACCTATATTAAAAAGGAAGAAAGATCTTAAACAATCTAACTTTATACCTCAAGTAACTAGAAAAAGAAGAAAGTACAAAATTATCAGAAAGAGGGAAATAACAAAGATTAGAGCAGAAATAAATGAAATAGAGAATAGAAAGATAATTTTAAAAATCACTGAAATTAAGAGTTGGCTTTTTGAAAGATAAACAAAATCAACAACCCCTTAGTTAGATTGACTGAGGAAAAAGAGAGGACATAAATAAATAAAATCCAAAATGAAAGAAGAGACATTGCAGCTGATGCCACAGAAATAAAAAGGTTCTTAAAAAACTACTGTGAACAATTATATGCCAACAATTTGGGCAGCCTAGGAGAAATGGGTAAATTCCTAGAAATACACAATCTACAAGATTAAATCATGAAGAAATAGAAAATCTGAACAGCCCTATAACTAGTATTGCATCAATAATCAAAAACCTCCCAACAAACTCAGGGAAATGCAAATTAAAACCACAATGAGATATCACTTCACTCCTGTCGGAATGGCTAAAATCAAAAACAGAGAAACAACAAGTGTTGGTGAGGATGTGGAGAAAGGGGAGCCCTCTTGCACTGTTGATGGGAATGCAAACTGGTGCAGCCACTCTGGAAAACAGTATGGAGGTTCCTCAAAAAGTTAAAAATAGAATTACCATATGATCCGGTAATTCCACTACTGGGTATTTACCCAAAGAATAAGAACACTAATTTATAAAGATATATGCATCCCTATGTTTAATGCAGCATTATTTACAATAGCCAAGTTATGGAAACAGCCCAAGTGTCCATCGAAAGATGAATGGATAAAGAAGAGGTGGTATGTGCATGTGCACACACGCACGAATATTACTCAATCATAAAAAAATAATAAAATCTTGCCATTTGCAGCACCATGGATGGTACTAGAGAGTATTATGGTAAGTGAAATAAGTCAGTCAGAGAAAGACAAATACCTATGATTTCAGTCATATGTGGAATTGAAGAAATAAAACAAAGAAAAGAAGAGAAAAGCAAAAAAACCAGACTCTTAACTATGGAGAACAAACTGATGGTTACCAGAGGGGATATGGGTGGGGGGATGGATGAAATAGGTGAAGGGGGTTAAGAGGAAAAAGAAGAAAGAAAGAAAGAAAGAAAGAAAGAAAGAAAGAAAGAAAGAAAGAGCAAGAAAGGAAGAAAGAAAGAGATAGAAGAGAGAGAGAAAGAAAGAGAAAGAAAGAAAACAAAACAAAACAACCTCCTAACAAACAAAACCCAGATAGCTTCCTAGGTAAATTCTACCAAACATTTAAAGAAGAATTAATGCCAATTCTTTTCAAACTCTTCCAAAAAATTAAAGAGGAGGGAACACTTTCAAATTATTTTACGAGGTCAGCATTACCCTGATACCAAAGCCAGACAAAGACATCACAAGAAAAGGAAACTACCAATATCCCTGATAAATATAGATGCAAAAATCCTCAAGAAAATACTGGCAAACCAAATCAAACAGCATAGTAGAATATTAGAAGGATCACACACCATGACCAAGTGAGATTTATCCCTAGGATGCAAGAGTGGTTCAACATATGAAAATCAATTAATGTGATACACCAAATTAACAGAATAAAAGATGAAAATCACACAATCATCTCAATAGATGCAGAAAAAGCATTTGACAAAATTCAACACCGTTTCATGATTAAAAAAAAAAACAGCTCTCAACAAACTGAGTATAGAAGGAATGTACCTCAATATAATAAAGACCATGTATGACAAGCTCACAGCTAATATACTCAGTGGTAAAAATTGAAAGCTTTCCCTCTAAAATCAGGAAAAACACAAAGATGCCCACTCTTGCCACCCCTATTCAACATAGAACTGGAAGTCCTAGCTAGAGCAATTAGTTAAGAACAAGAAAGAAAAAGCATGCAAATCGGAAATGAAGAAGTTAAATTATATCTGTTTGCCAATGACATGATCTTATATAGAGAGAATCTTAAAGATTACATTTAAGAAAACTGTTAGAAAGAATAAACAAATTTGGTTAAGTTTCAATATACAAAAATCAACATTAAAAAAAGGATTTGCTTTTCTTTTTTAAAAGATTTTATTTATTTACTGAGAGAGAGAGAGAGAGAGAGAGAGAGAAAGAGAGCATGAGCAGGGGAGGGGCAGAGGGAGAGAGAATCGCAGGGAGACTCCATGCTGAGTGCAGAGCCCAATGTGGGTCTCGATCCCACCATCCTGAGATCATGACCTGAGCTAAAACCAAGAGTCGGTCGCTCAAGCAACGGAGCCACACAGGTGCCCCCCAAAATCAGTTGCTTTTCTATACACTAACAAAGAACTATCTGAAAAAGAAATTAGTAAAGCAAACCCATTTCTAATAACACTAAAAAAAATACTTAGCAATAAACTTAACTAAGGAAGTAAAGCACCTGTGTACTGAAAACTACAAAACACTGATGAAAGAAACTAAATAAGACAGAAGCAAATTGAAAGACATTCTATGTCAAGCATTAATGTTAAAATATCCATACTACCCAAAGCAGTCTACAGTTTCAGTGCAATCTCTATCAAAATCTCAAAGGCATTTTTTACAGAAATAGAAAAAACAATTCTAAAATTCATATGGAACCAGAAGACCATGAATAGTCAATCAATCTTGAGAAAGAACAAACCTGGAGGTATCACACTTGCTGATTCCAAAATATAGCATAAAGCTCCAGTAATCAAAACAGGATGGTACTGGCATAAAGACAGACATATGGCCTAAAGGAAAAGAACAGAAAGCCCAGAGATAATTCCATGCATGTATAGTCAACTGATCTTTGGCAAGGGTGCTAACAGTAAACAATGGGGAAAGGACTGTCCCTTTAACAAATGGTGTTGGGGAACTGAGTATTTATATTCAAAAGAGTTTGCATTGGACATTTATCTTGCACCATACACAAAAATCAACTCAAAATGGAATAAAGACTTAAATGTAAGACCTGAAACTATAAAACTTCTTGAAGAAAACATAGGGGAAAATCTTCATGATATTGTTCTTGCCAATGATTTCATGGATATGACACCAAAAGCACAGGCAACAAAATAAGAAAGAAACAAGTGGGATTGCATCAAACCAAAAAGCTTCTGCATGGGAAAAGAAACAATCATCAGAGAGAAAAAGCAATCTATGGAATGGAATAAAATATTTCCAAACCATATATATGATACAAGATTAATCTCCAAAATATACACGAATCCTTATAAGTCAATAGTTAAAAAAAAAAACCCTGACAATCCAATTAAAAATGGGCTAATGACTTGAATAGAAATTTCTCTAAAGAAGACCATGCAAATGGCCAACAGGTATAGAAGAAGTGCTGAGCGTCAGTAATCATCTGGGGAATACAAATTGAAACCACAATGAGACATCACCTCACATCCATCAGGATGGCTCTTATCAAAACAACAAAAGACAACAAATGTTGGCAAGAATGTGGAGAAATTGGAGCCTCTGTGCACTGTTGATGGGAATGCAAAGCGATGCAGCCACTACAGTTTGGAGGTTTCCCAAAAAAATTAAAAACAGAACTACTATGTGATCCAGCAATCACACTTCTGGGTATTTATCCAGAAGAATTAAAATCAGTAGCTCGAAGAGATATTAGCCCTCCTATGTTCATGGCAGCACTATTCACAAAACCAAGATGTGGAAACAATCTAAATGTCCATTGACCAGTGGATGGGTAAAGAAACTGTGGTATATACATACAATGAATGCTATTCAGCTTTCTAAAAAAGCAGGAAGTTCTGCAATATTTGGTAACATGGAGGAACCTTGAGGACATTATACGAAGTAAGATGAGCCAGTCACAGAAAGACAAATACTGCATGATTGCACTTACATGAGGTACCTAGAATAGTCGAATTCATAGAATCAAAGAGTGGAATGGTGGTTGCCAGGGCCTGGGGGAGGGGAAATGGGGAGTTACTAACCAACGGGCATAAAGTTTCAGTCAAGCAAGATGAATAAATTCTAGAGTCCTACTGTACAACATTGGACCTATAGTCAACAGTAATATATTGTATGCTTAAATTTGTTAAAAGTAGATCTCATGTTAAGTGTTCTTTCCACAATAAAACAAAATAGAAATAAATAAAAATAGATATTAAAAAGGACATTAAAAAGTGATAGACATCCTCCTATGATAATGACAGTGATGGTGATAGTAATGGTAATATTAACAACATTAGCCATCATTTCAGGGCTTATTATATACCAGGCACCTTGCTAAGAACTTTGTATGCATTGCCTCATTCAGTCTTAGCAACTTGAGCTCCTTTCTCTCCAGGGTCTCAGTTTCCCCTGTAAGAAAGTGAGACACAACCAGGTAGTAGGGGCAGGGATCTGAGGAGGCAGAAGCTGCTGATTGATTCCCCTGTCTGGCTTCCGGTGCTGACGGTAGGGCATTAAAAATACATCCCAAATCTATTCGATGCTGCCAAAAGGAAATATATCTATTTTCTATTTACCATATTGGAGTTGCTTTAAAAATAATTCCGGTGGGGGGCTCCTGGGGGGCTCAGTTGGTTGAGCATCAGACTCTGGATTTCGGCTCAGGTCGTGATCTTGAGGTTGTGGGATCAAGCCCCGTGATGGGCTCCATGCTCAGAACAGAGTCTGCTTGTCCCTCTCCCTCCCCGCCCCGCTTGCTCTCGAGCAATCTCTCTCTCTAATAAATAAATAAATAAATAAATAAATAAATAAATAAATAAAATCTTAAAAAAGGGGCGCCTAGGTGGCTTAGTCGGTTGGGTGTCTGCCTTCAGCTCAGGTCATGGTATCAGGGTCCAGGGATCAAGCCTGCATTGGGATCCCCACTCAGCAGTGAGCCTGCTTCTCCCTCTCCCTCTGCCTCTCCCCCTGCTTGTGCAAGCTCCCTCTCTCTCTCTCAAATGAATAAATAAAATCTTTTTTTAAAAGAATCTTAAAAAAATAATTCCCATAAGAAATTATATTCCAGTGAGAAAGTATAAATGGAATAAATTTAGGAACTACCAGCTATTTTCACCCCCCTGGGAGGAGATACTTATATGTTGACAGGTGGATCACTTCTCGAGGCCCACGGGCCTGTCAGATGTTAGATGGTCACACTGCCTTCTGCTCCCTCCTCAGGCTCCTTGCAGAGAGGAGGATGTGCTAGATATGCCATGGACACTTCCCTTTTGAACCTGCCTGTGTTTGGCCACCTGAGCCTTGGAGGTGTTTGCATCTGATGAATTAGTGTTTGAGGCACCATCTTTCAGTATTTCGAATTCAATTACTGTTCTCTTTGATTTGCCTTTTTCCCCAAACTTCCTCAAAATCCATATAAGAACCAAGACAATGTGTACAATTTGGCAGCTAGGAATTTGGGATTTAAGAAGTCATCTGCACAAACCAGCATATCTCCCGATAGTCTGTGGGATTAGGTTCCTTAGCTTCATTTGGAACTGGGTACAGCTGACCTGAATAATGAAATAGGAGGCCCAAAGTTATGAATCCCCTCTGAGCATTGCTTCATTAGAATCCCCTTACAAAAAAAGAAATGGGACTCATCTCATCAGCTCGATTTTATGGCATCTGATTAGACCACTATTTTCTCAGCAGGTCTCTTTTCTTTAAACTGTTGACTATGGATGGCCTGCTGAATAGAATGAACTTTGGACCACTAAATTGCAGCATTATGGTTATTTAGTGTAATTTATGAAAAACGAGAGAAGCCATGATCACTTACTTCTTCTTGCTAATGATGTCTCCATTTATCTGAACAGGTATGGGTTTGGAATATCCCTCCCACCCCTGATACTCATCCTGGAACACTTCCCAATTAGAGATGCCAAAAATGTCATTTGGAGGTACAGCTGCTGCAGATGATAAATTAAAAAATTAATAGCACCTGTACATGAATTTATGCACACCCACCATCAGCAGCCTGTCCAGAAAGCTATTCATTTTAACTGTGTTCACCTACTAAGTCCCTTCATTCCATGTTTGACTTACAGTTCAAGGAATTTGGCAAAAGCCTAAATGGGCCTTCAGTGTCGTGTACTGAATGATGCATCACCGTCTCTCTCTTTTGAGATATGAGGGAAGGGACGGAAATCATGTGGTATTTATTTCAAGCATTGTGATGATTAAAGTAGTACAACACGCACTCTTTTCTGGCTAGTGGGAAATCTACGGTCACACTTGCATTGCGAATGTAAAAGCCATCATGAAACAATTGCCACTTGAATTGATAATCTTCCTGAATATTGACTTGTAGAAGTGGCCTATCACCTATGGCTAAATGCAGTCGTTGCAAACATCTGGGAAGAAAGAGTGTGGTATGGTGGGGTGGCAAGCAAGGACAGGTGCTCTGGAGTGAGCCAGAGATGGATTTGCATGCCTGTCCTATCATTCATGGCCTTGTGACCTTGGGAAAACGTTTACCCTTCTTTTTTTACTCTTCTTGAGCCTTGAAAGCTTTATTTGGAAACAGGGATGTGAATGCCTACCTCTGTGGGTTCTGTCAAGTGTTCAAGGAAAAAGCACGTGTAAAGTGCATAGCTCAGTACCTGATTCACAGTGGACACTCAACAAATGTTCACGTACCTTCCCTTCTTCTAAGGGAGTGAAACCCAGATTTAGGGCTCACACCCACTTTACAGCGTCTGTAGTCATCACTGGGAATCTCAAGAAATTTCCTGAACAATAGTAGTTTCATTCAACCTTCACTTCCGAAATGAATTTTAGAGTTGGGACATCTAGGGGGTGGGTGATAGGGCAGGTGCATAACAAACTCAGACATCCCAGAGTCCAACTACAAGCGAGTCTCTTCTCTGACATAGCTTTTCTCCTCTTTTGTTCAAAGAGACAGTGAAATGGGCTGGATCAAATAAATAGCATTTCCCTTTGCCACTGGCTCGTTTGGGAGGGATGATGAAGTCTGCTTGCCTTTGGGTGGGCTCACTCACATAACCTTGGCACTGACGAATATTCACTATGTCTTTGTGTTTTCACGCAAGTAGCACTGAAAAGTGGTCAGCTTATTTTTCTTGGTTCTTAGAGGGACACCTGTAATTCTGCTGGTGCTCGTGTGCTGAAAAGTGTGGCCTTAACAGGGAGGAGGCCATGGAAGAGGGAGCATGGGAGAGGAGGCATTTTACGCTTTATCGACACCTGAACGCTGGCACTCTCTCAAGATCCTGTGGTTTCATCTCTACTTGACCACAGGCATGCTCCCTTAAAATTCTGTTTGAAGTTAATTTGGTTACAATTGATGCCCATCCTGAAATGACTAGCCCGATTCTAAACACAGTCCTCTGGAATAGTCTTACTTTCTCTAGATTCTGTCTTGCCTCTCAACTCTTCAGGAGCTGCCAAGGAAGAAAATTCTGAAAAATATGGAAAAGCATGGTCAAGAATATGGAGATTGGCCTGAGCATGGAGTGTTAAGGGGTGAAGCTTGGATGATAAACAGAGGTCAGATAATGAAGAATCTTCTATGCCATGCTAAGGAACTGAGAAACGTGGGCTTGATTCTGCGTAAAAAAAAAAAAAAATAGATGAGGATTAAGTCTAAAGGCAAGGGTATAGGCTAGGAGGTACTGAGCTATGAAGGTCCAAGGGAGAGTGCCTGAGGGCCTGAGCTGGGCCCGGAGGAAACGAAAAGACTACAGACAGATGTGAATTGTTTGCAAGGTAGACGGATGGATAACTGGCTGCGTGGCTGAGAGAGAGGGAGGAGTCTATGATGACTGTTTTCTGCTTGGTGTCCTGCCAGTCCTGGAAATATAGGAGGAGCAGGGGTGGTGGAGGTGGGAGGGGGATGATGAGCTCAATTTTGGACATCCTAATTTTTTTTAAATTTTAGTTAGTGAACATACAGTGCAATATTGGTTTCAGGAGTAGAATTCAGGGATCCCTTACATACAACACCCAGTGCTCATCACAAGCGCCCTCCTTAATCCCCATCCCCCACCTAGCCCATCCCCCATCTAGCCCATCCCCCACTAGCCTCCCTCCATCAACCCTCAGATTGTTCTCTATCCTTAAGAGTCCCTTAGGGTTTGTTTCCCTGGACATACCGAATTTGAGGTCTCTCTGTATCACTCAGGTATAACAGGGACTTCCAAAGAAAGAAATTTTGCGAAAGAGATGAGGCTTGCTACTTGCTCTTGTTTTCTGAGCTAAACTTGGGGTGTGTCTAATGTGGTCATCTTAAATAGACATAGAAGAGACATCAAAGCAGGCCTGAGACCAAGCACCAAGACCTCTTCCAGGTATAGAGTGAAAGCACAACCTCATCGGGCCTCTCAGCCTGCCCTGTGTCTCTCTAGTTGATGTTCCTGCTATTCCAATGCTGCAGGTGTCGAGGTAACTGCCGCAAAGTACACTAGGAAGGAGATCAAATGGGCAAAATGGTCACAAAATCTACTTTCTTTTGGACACACTCGTGGCTTCTGTGGTAAGTGAAAACAGAATAAACACAAACACAAAAGAAAGGTTGCAAGCCCACATTCTTCTAAAATAACGATGATGGGAGGAAAAGAAACGTGTTGATTTTACTCTTGTCTTACTTTTCTAATAACTTTATTGAGATCTAATTCGCATACCTTACAGCCGGAGATGCTGAGGTTGCTCCTAAGACTTTGGGGCATGAGCAAAGTCACCTGGGATAACCGTGGTTTAGCACGGCTCTCTTCGTCTCTTTCCCTGTTATCTCTGTGAAGCTGTCTGCCTCCTTCTGTTAGTCTACACTAATTTCTGGCTGATTTCTCTATTGTTTTCAACAATCCTTGAGGCATAAATTGCTGCACGGTTTGATTCAATTCAATTCAATTCAGGCTGAGTTAGCTTGTGATGCAAGTCTTTGAAGTTTGTTTTAACTGCAGGAGGGCTCTTCCTAGCTGGGTTATCTGGTAAACAATATGGACTATGGTTTAACTTGTTGCTGTCATAGAGGGACCAGCCTCCTCCTACTTGCTCACCATCAAAATCTCTGTTGTTTCTAGAACACTCTTAGTTTTGAATTTCCACATACTCTTTCAAATAAAGTCAGTTCCTTTGGGGAGTGCTACAAAACTCTCTGTTCTTTTTTTTTAAGATTTGATTTATTCATTTGAGAGAGAGAGAGAGAAAGAGCACAAGCAAGAGAGGTAGAGGCAGAGGGAGAGGGAGAAGCAGACTCCCCACTGAGCAGGGAACCTGACATGGGGCTTGATCCCAGGACCCTGAGATCATGACCTGAGCTGAAGGCAGATGCTTAACCATCTGAGCCACCCAGGTACCCCCAAAACTTTCTGTTCTTATGAACTGACTCTCCCCCTGAGCCATTGCTTTGAGCATTGGACAGGGATGGGAGCCTCTGGTCTCCTTGGCTTACTTCTCCCAGTGTAGAACCTCTGCCCTATAAGCTATTAGTGAGTAAAGGTGCTTAGGACCCCTGTAGTCTCTCCAAAATATATAAAGGACATATATAACTCAATAGCAAACAGAAAAACAATCTGATTTTAAATGGGCAGAGGATCTGAATAGGCATTTTTCCAAAAAAGATATACAGATGGCCAACAGGTACGTGCAAAGATGCTCGACATCACTCATCAGGGACATGCAAATCAAAACCACAATGGGATATCCCCTCACACCTGTCAGCATGGCCATTACCAAAAAGACGAGAAATAACAAGTATTGACAAGAACGTGGAGACAAGGGAACCCTTATATATTGTTGGTGGGAATGTAAATTGCTGCAGCCACTGCGGAAAACAGAATGGAGGCTCCTCAGAAAATTAAAAATAGAACTACCACATGATCCAGCAATTTCACTTCTGGGTATTTATCCAAAGGAAACAAAAACTGGAAAAGATACCTGCACTCCCATGTTCATCTGTAGCATTATTTACAGTAGCCAAATATGGAAACAATCTAAGTCTCCAGTGACAGATGAATGGATTTTAAAAATGCGGTATGTACAATGGAATAGTACTCAGCCATAAAAAAAGAAGGAGATACTGCCATTTGTGACAACATGGATGGACCTGAGGGCATTATACCGAATGAAATAGGTCAGACAGAGAAAGACAAATACTGTAAGATCTCACTTATCTGTGGAATCTAAAACGAAACAAAACTCACAGATACAGAGAACAGTAGTTGCCAGAGGCAGTGGGGGGGGGGGCAAAATGAGTGAAGGGGATCAAAAGGTATAAACTTCCAATTATAAAATAAGTAAGCTCTGGAGATCTAATGCACAGCATGGTGACCATAGTTAATAATACTGTATTGTATGTCTGAAAGTTGCCAAAAGACTAGTTCTTCAAAGTTCTTATCACAGGAAAAAAAATTGCAACTGTGTGTGATGACAACTGTTCACTAGATTTGTGGTGACCACTTTGCAATATATACATATATCAAATCAATATGTTGTGCACCCAAAACTAATATAATGTTACGTGTCAATTATCTTAATTTTCTTAAAAATTAAAACTAACAAATAAATAAATAAAAATTTGAAAAGAGACAACAATAGAGAAAGCAGATGGGCTACATGGCTTTTCATGGTTACCGGAAAACACAAAATGTGTTCTCACAGATGACCAAGGGCCAACCTGCATGATTTTCTTTATGCACTGAGGCATAAATAATAACCGTATTCCAAAGTAATTTGGAATAATTTTGCACCTTTAAAACTCTAATCCTTTCCAGAGATACCAGCAATGTAATTTTCACAAGTGTAGTAAAGTCAATCACTTCCAATCACTTGAACAAGACGCTTCCTGTCCATTCTAAATCAGCTTGTGGCCGAGGAAAGAGACCCAGGTAGCAGGAAAAGTGTGGCCTTATTACTGACTTATGATTATGGTCAAGCTTGACTCGGCTTGAGTTCAATGACTCAGCTTCAGTTATCTCATCTATGTGTTGTCTGCAGCCATTAAAAGAACTTACAGGAAAATTGTTAGCAGTGTTTTATGAGCAATAAGGCCTAGAATGCTAGGGGATGTTTCCTATGTCTTGAAATGGGCTTATTTTATGAAGATGGTATACTTCTCCACCAGGGTAAAAAGGAAAGTGGCTTTTTGCCTAACAAACATCGTTTGGCTATGTGAAAAACTTTAAGACATGACACGGAGCTTAATAATATTACTTTTAACAGAGATTTGGCTGATAATTCAAAACTAAGCTGTATTCTCTCCAGAACTCAACCAAAAGGCAATGTTGTGTGCTTTAAGGCGAAGTGCATGGACTCGTGCCTGACTGCTTGGGTTCGGATCCCGGATCAGCCACTTTCTAGCTCTGAGAGCTTGGGCAAATCACATAACCTCTTTGTGCCTCAGCCAAATGAGGATAATGCTTTATGGGCTGTTATAAGGCTTTAATGAATCTAAAGACATAAAGATGTGTAGAGCAGAGCTGGCACACAGCAAGCACCCTGCAAGCAAGAGTGAGGATGAACATGATGACGTGAGCTTGGCTATTTGTCCTTGTGGAAAGTTCTCATCCTGTCCCAAATGAATTCTTTCAGGTTTCCTAAAAAAAAAAAAAAATAGCCTTCCTTTCTCAGAGAGGCATCATGGAAAGACTGTGGAAAAAATATCTCCAATGCAAAGCCATTGGATGACCAATGTGAGAAAAGGCAAATCCGTTGTTCGGGGCATCAAGTCCCTGGAAATGTTGGAAGTGACAGCATGTCTGATCAAGTGATGCCATTCAAGACATTTAGCCAAGGGTGATGCTCTAGGATGAAATTAAAAGGAAAATGACAAATAAACTGTGGCAACTAATCAATACGTAGCCCAGTATGGAAGCTAACGCAGTCTGTTTCAAGAGCAGGACCTGAATTTTGCAGAGCCCGCCTTTTTGTGGTCAGAATAGGGTTTTGTTATAATCATGTTGAGAACTGCAGAGATTAGTGCCCTGAAATCATTGTCATTATAGTATGAATATTTATTTCTTTTGTGTTCCTTAATAGTTGGAAAATGAATGATAGATATGGAGATGGGTAGACAGGTATACAGTTGTTATTGGTGTGATCCTATTTCAATAGTGCAGTGGAAGAAATTCATTTGAAATTACACTGAATTTAAAATAGGCATGGAGAGAAAGACATTGTCAGGGCTGGATGTGGATTCCAGATTAAACATAAAAGCAGAAGTCTATGCCTTTTATCTTCTGATTTATCTACCTTATAATAATTGTTACTTTATTTCAGACATGGTTCTCAGGGACCAGCACCTCAGCCCCGTCTCCCCTTACAAGCATTAATATCCTCTTTGGCATAAAATCCCGCATTTTCATCTTTTGCTCTAAAACTGATTTAGTGGTGTCAGTCCTCTCCAGAAGGGATTGCTAACTGCCAACCAGAATGAATGACTATAGGTCAGGCCATCGGCCCCTTTGGTAGGCACATGTGGGGTAAGGGTTGGGGACATTGAACACAGCACTGGGAGGTGAGGTCCTCGCACAGCACTGGGTGGCAAACGACAGCCCACGGGTCAAAGCTGGTCCACCGCCTGGTTTTGTAGTTAAAGTTTTATTGGACCACAGCCATGCCTGTTCATTATGTATTTCCCATAGCTGCTTTCACGCCACAATGGCAGGGTCGAGCATTGCAAAAGAGACCATCTGGCCCACAATGCCTCAAATATTTATCATCTAGCCCTTTACAGGAAAAGTTGGCCTTCCGTTGCACTAGCCGGTTGTTTGCAATTTATAGTGTTCTAACGTGTTTGAAGTTCCTGGGCAGGAATCTAAAATAAACCCAGCAATACTTGCTGCCTTGATTTGTTTGCTCAGAGTCGACTCTGAGCAGGTCTGGAAGAAACTAATGAAAGGGCAATTCTCGAAGGCAGCCCGAGAGGGTGTCCCTGTGAGCCTTTGCTTATGCATTCCCTCTGCCTGGAATGTGCACCCCATTCCATCTCCTCGTTCTTTCCTACCTGTCTCCTGTTGGGCTTTCAGGATTCTCACCAAATCAAACCTCTTTCGTGAAGCCTTTCCTCACACCAGACCCCAGGCAAAAAGAAGCTTTCTCCAGTTTCCAGGGCTCATAGTACAGAAGCCTGCTCCAGCTGGCTCACATGGGATTGTCGCCACACACCACCCCCCATATTTACTTCACTGTGAACTCTCTAGAGCCAGCAGCAATGTTGTATTTGTCTCCGTAACCCAGCCTTATAAGACCCCATCATTCGTTAAATCCAGGCTCATATTTTCCCTAAGTGGTTAGCACAACGTCCCCACACCACACACCTCATCGCTTGCATCCCTGTTTCTACTCTTACCCTCTTGAGTCTGCAGCTGGAGTGAACTTCTCATAGGGTCATTCAAATCATGTCACTCCTCTGCGCAAAACCCTACACTGGCTTGGACTTGGAATAAAATCAGAAGGCTGGCCATAGCCTGCAGGGCCCTGCATGACCCAATTCCCTGCCCGCCCGGCCACCATCGTTTATCTCTTCCTGCTCTTCTCCTTACTGGCTGCCTTCCAGAAACACCGGTCTCCTTGCTGTTCTCAATCATGCCAACTGGACTCTTGGCATCGGGGTCTTGGCATTGGCTCTTCCATCTTCCTGGGGTACTCTTTCCCTGATAGCTACATGGCTTGCTCCCTTAATTCACTCAGGTCACTGCTCCAGTGTCACCTCCTCAAAGAGGACTTCCTTCTCTAAAGGAGCAAATAGGCCCTCAGCCGCTCTCTGTCTCCTTAAATCTATACTGCTTTACTGTGCTTATCACTTCTTGTCATGACACTGCGTATCCACTTCTGTGTTTATTACCTGCCTTCCTCACCAGGCCCTGTGAGAGCTGGGGCACTGTCGTGTTTACTGCTTTATCTGTGGTCTTTGGAATAGGGCCTGGCATCTAGTAGTCGCCCAGTAACCAAGTGAGTGGAAGTCTGTCTGCCTGTTGGCTCTGGCACTACTACCACAGTGTTTCCATCATCTCTGTGTCCTAATATGTGCTAATAGCAGTGTTTCATGAGTGAGAAAATGTGACAGGGAAAACATGGGTTTTAGGAGTAGACAGATCTTAGTTCAAATTCTAGCTCTGTGGGAGAGTAGCTTCATGACCTCTCTAGGCCTTAATTTACTTTGAATTAATAAGGAGATAATTATGTCCACAACACAGCATCATTGTAAGGAATAAATGAGATAATACATATGTTGTGGATTATTTTTTAAAGACAGGCTACCAGGGGCACCTGGGTGGCTCGGTCGTTAAGTGTCTGCCTTCAGCTCAGGCCATGATCTCAGGGTCCTGGGATCGAGCCCTGCATCGGGCTCCCTGCTCAGTGGGGAGTCTGCTTCTCCCTCTCCTGCTCCCCCTGCTTGTGCTCCCTCTCTTGCTGTCTCTCTCTCTCTGTCAAATAAATAAAATATTTTTTAAAAATTTAAAGACAAGCTACAAAATATTATGAATGGTGTAATCCCATTTTTGCAAACGTGTTTGTGTTTAAACAAATGTCTATACGGGGTACCTGGGTGGCTCAGTCGGTTGGCTGTCTGCCTCTTGGTTTCGGCTCAGGTCCTGATCTGAGGGTCATGGGATTGAGCCCCACAGGGCTCCACGCTTGGCAGGGAGTCTGCTTGAGATTCTCTGTCTCCCTCTCCCTCTGCCCTTCCCCCTGCTCATGCTCTCTCTCCTCTCTCATAAGTAAAATAAATACATAAATAAATAAACAAACAAATAAATAAATAAATAAATAAATAAATAAATAAATAAAATCTTTAAAAGAAATGTCTGTAAGAGTATAGCCCAAACTGTTAACAGAAGTCGTGACTGGTAGGCCTAGGAGTGATTTCTTTTCTTCTTTCTAATTCTGTAGCTTTCTGTTTGTTTGTTTCTTTTTACAATGAGGTGCATTGTTTGAATCACCAGGGGGAAAAGGTCATTTAAATTTTGAAAAAAGTGAAATGAAAATAAGACCATGCCCTTCCCACCACACGGTGCTGCCCAGCTACTTTGGTAGCAAAGAGAAAGCAAACAGAAAGCTACAGAGGCTGGGAGAAAACCTTGATGAGCACGTTGACAGGGAGGGTAGGGAGGAAAGGAAGGTAGGCAATAACTGTGAGGAGAGAATTAGAGCCGAACTAAACTCATTGTCTCCTGTAGGCCATTTTCCTTGCTTGGAACAGATTGGAAAGTGGGGCATGGAGCTCGCAGTATGGGCATCGCACCTCAGAGTCACATGCAGAACATGAAATGAGAGTTTCAGGAGAGTATATGGTGTCACATGCAGAACATGAAATGAGAGCCTACCAGGAGAGTATATGGTGGTTAAGGACACTCCTGGAGCCCGGTAACTTGGGGGCAGGTCCTGACTCCCACCTTACTGACTGATGGCCTTACCCTATTTCAACCTCTATTTCCTCATGTCTAAAGTAGGGAGAATCATTTAGACCCAGCAAATGTACTGTGAGGACTCAAGGAGCAAAAGGCCTGCTGATATCTAGGAAGTACTGGGTTTGCTCCTATTCGCCTAGTGTCTGACTTTGTACCAAGCCCCTGCACCCCACCCCCCAGGATGGAGAACAAAGGGGAACAGGGAAATAATGCCTCTTCTAACGCCAGCCACATTTTCCTGGGCTTGTTTCTAGGCAGTGGAGAGCCAGGAAGGAGGGTCAAGGAAGGTAGGGAGTGAGTCAGCACCGATTCTCTTTGTGTGGCTGGAACAAGTGTGGGAGGAAAGCCATGTCCCCGCCTGCCCACTGCCACTCGAACAGCCACTGTACAGCACGAAGCACTTGGCTGCCTGGCAGAGAACGGGACATAAAGAAGATGGCAAGGCCGGGATGTACGACACGAGCCAGCTGGGCAGCGGTGGCAGGGGAGCAACCATGAAGAGCCCTAATGTTTTGTACAGCCTTGCGTGCACCTGGCACCCAGGGCTTGATGGGATGAGTGCTGTGTCTCCCCAAATCGCATTCCTCCAGCTCTACAGAAGCCTGAGCTTCTCATAAGGCTGAAGTGGATTTTATTGTCATGGACGCTGTTAACCACAAAACACAGAGGGTGCAGAGGCGGGAGGATTGTTACTTTCCCCCTCTGTGGTATTAAACGTTTCAAGTCGTGAGAAAGAGGTTATCGGGGTGAGCAAGATCCCCCTCCCCCCACCTCTTTCTTTCTTTCCATAACAGCATATTGAGGTGTGCAGTGTGCTGGGCTCCAGGAATGCAGACATGAACACATCCCGTGATGTGTCGTAGAGGAGCAGTCGAGGAGGGAGGGGTCAGGCAGTTAGAGTGTCCTGTGAGCAGGGAGTACCCCAAAGGGAGCAGTGACAATACCTATCAGGATGTGAACAGCTCTACTTCCCAGTGGAGGCATTACCTGGTTCTTGAAGAAGGTCAAGGAGTTTGCCCATGGCAAAGGCCTTGAAATAGGTGGCCAGCAAGTGACAACTGGGTCATAGTAACCTAGACATGTCCAGACGCCAGGAGAGACACTATCAATGCAAGACAGTGAGCGAAATGAGTGCCCTTGTTGGGGCTAAGGGCAGTTAGAGTCCATCTGCTTAACTTGGGGGATTCAAGCCCTACTGACACACTCCCTCACGTCTGGCCCCAGTCTCCCTTTCCAACCTCATTGCCATTATTTGGCCCCCTCCTCTAACCCCATCCTACTCTATCCATATCACCAAACATGCCTTTCCAAGTATAGTCCCATTCCCCAGAATGCTCTTCCCCACATCTGTCTTTGGCATAGCCCAATCAACTAGTTATGGTCGAATTCCTCCTCAAATAAACCTGATCTTTTCCTTCCCCTTTATGCCCAGGACACTTAATACTTCTGTTAAAAACTTGACACAATCTTCCTTGTATAGGCAAATGTTAAGAACACAAGCTTGGGAGTCGGGAGACCAGACTTAGAAACACCACCTCTGTGACCTTAGGTAAATCTACTAATGCTTTGAGCCTTGTTTCATCCTCTGTGTCCTAGAAATAACAATAATACCTACTTGCTAGAGTTATTTTTAGGATAATATGAGGTATTACATGTAAATAATAGTACCTGACATATAGCAGGCACTCAATACATTATAGCTATTTTTGTAATAAGACCCTAGAATCCCTACCATAAATTATGAGCTACTAGAGGTCAGGGACTATTAATCTTTGTATTTCTCTTTAGTTTAGTGACTAACACATAGTAGGTGCTCAATAAAGTTTGATCGGACCTTGAATCATTGTCATGAAGATACTGGGGCAATTCTGGTGTACTTCAAAGTTCAGGTTGCTGATCTAGGATATATGCATAACCCTAACAGTGTAAGACCCATACATTGCCTACACTTACCAAACAGCCCCCTGAGTTGGGGAAACCCCCCTTGAGGGTTGGGGGGGTTGGGTATATGTTTAAAAGGCTTTTTTTGAGGCCATGAGCGGAATACTTGGAATTAAACTAGTATTACATGAGTGGAACTAGTGGAATACTTAGGGTGAGAGATCATCGTAACCCCTTCATGCCCTAAAACAGTCATGTGAATTGCCCATGAGCCGGTTAAAGGAGCACTCCAGACTTCTAGAAGAGATGAGAAAGGAAAATGAGCCTCTGCGATCTGCTGGGAACTGCCCAAGGAGGGGGCAGACATGGAGGGGCAACCCCACCCTTCTGCTGAGAACCCTAGAGGATCTTGGTGAGGAGGCAGGTGGGGGGCCGGTGCTGCTGTTATTTTAAACACCACCTGAGTCTCTCCGTGGGCCCGTATTGGATGGGAAGAGACAAAGAAGAGAGAGACAATCACTGCCATGTCCTGTGACTGCTCACACTATTTTATTAGACTTCAACTTCCTGGAATAGACTTCACATACTGTTCTTAGCTCTGATTCCTTCTTACTTCTCCACTCTTGTTTTGTCTTTGCCTTGGTTTTGTCATCTATTCTTTTTTCCCCTGTTGAAGTTGATACATCTCTGTGAGCCATGACAAATCTTTTTTGAAATGATGCAAAGCATAAAAAGATAATATGTTTTTTTGGATACATGAGCTCATTTGATGCTCACAACGATCCCATGAGTTAGATATGATGGTCTTCAGAGAGTATGTGGTTTGGGAAAAATCTTCTGACTCCAAGCCCAATGCACTTTCCACCCACAAATGACCTCTTAAGCCCTTACTGTGTGCCAGTGACACTGGGCAAGGCTCTGGGGATTGTTGGTGCCAAGCACATTCTCTCAGTCCTGTGAGGTGGGGAAACTAAGGCCCATTGGATTCGCACCTAACAAAGGTAGGGAGCTCACTGGTGAGAGTATTAGAGGCCACATCCGGCCATCAACTCTGTTCTTCAAGTCCCATGGGTCTGTAATAACAACACTAATAAGAGCTTACATGCCATGACCACCTATTGGGTGCCAGGTACCAGACTAAATCCTTGAATTTCATGATCTCATTTAATCCTCATAATAATCCTCCAAGACAGGTACTATTGTGCTCCCTTTTCTCACTTCAGTCCCTCTCCTGTGTGATCTCATCAATACCCGCAGCTAGTTAGTATCTATCCTCAGATGGATGACAAATGCTTTTACCTAGCCCAGACTTCTCTGAGCATGCCAGACCAGAATTTCCAACTGCCTACTTGGCTTCTTACTTGAATTTATTCATGCATGCACTTAGCAAATATTTATTGAGAACCTACTATATACCCAGCACAGCTCTAGATGCTGAGGATTATAATAATAGATAAAATAGACAAAAATCCCTCCCTCATGGAGCTTACATTCTGCTGAGGCAAACACAAGAAGTGAGAAAAAAATGGGAAATGTCTAGATAGTAAGAAGAACTGAGGTAAAAAATAAAGAGGAGAAGATAATATGAAATGTTGGAGGAGTGTTGACATTTTAGGTAGGGTGGAGACAGAAGGCCTCACTGATGTAGTATTTGAGTGAAGGAGGTGAAGGAGGGAGGGAGGTAAGGGAGGCCTCCAAAACACCTCCAAATCAGTGTGTCTCAAACCCAACCCCCCATTTCCCCCTCAAAACCTAATTCTTTTCCAGTGATCTCAATTTCAAGAAATGATCCCACTGTCTATCTAGTCAAGCCAGAAACATGGGCATCATCCCTGACTCCACACTTTCTCCTTTCCCCACACCTTTGTCACCGTATCCAATCCATCACCAAATTCTGTTGATTCTACCTCCTAAATGCTTCTCTTGAGGCAGTGCACATTTCCCCATCTCCATCATCATCACTGTGAGCCAAGCCACCATCATCTCTCACCTGGACCAATGCAATGGCCTCCTGCTTTTACTCTGGCTCCCACCTAATTTGTTGTCCTCACAGCAGCCAGAATGACTTCTTTAAAACTCAAATCTGGGGATGCCTGGGTGGCTCCGTTGGTTAAGCATCTGACTCTTGATTTCACTTCAGGTCTTGATCTTAGGGTGATGAGTTCAAGCCCCATGTGGGGCTCCACGCTGGGCATGGAGCCTACTTTAAAAAAATTTTTGAACAAATAAATAAATAATAAAACTCTAATCTGATAATGCCTTCACCTTGCTTAAAGCTTACCAAGGCATCGCATAGCTCTTATTGGTAGGATGAAGACCAAACTCACGACCTATATGTCATATGACACCAGTCTCTCCAGCCTCATTTTACACTAGTATTGCTTCCCACACACAAACACACAAACCATACCAGCCACACTAGCTTTATTTGAGAATCTTAAACAAGGCATGTTCTTGCCATGATAAGGCCTTTTAACATGCTCCTCCTCCTTCCCATAATGTCCTTCTTCACCTGTCCGAAGCAGACCTCTCTTACTTAGTTACTACCCCCTTCAGAGCCCAGTCTCCTCTGATCTTGATGACATCACATTTTCCTGTTACACTTTGTCATGACCTCATGGATTTTCCCTTTCTAGCACTTTTGCACATGTAATTTTACACCTATATGTCTATTTGATTACCGTCTACCTGCCCCACTAAATTGTTGACTCCATGAGGATGGGGGTTTATACGCTCATCATTGGATCATCAGCACCTAGAACAGTGCTTAATACTTAAGTAGGTGCTCAACAGCTGTTTGTTGAGTGAATGAAAGAACAAATGAATGAATCACCATTTCATAGATGAGAAAAGGATGTTCAGAGAGGTAAAATATATCACGCAAGGCCACACAGCTAGTTGCTAGCAGAGCTGGGATTTGAGTCTATTAAAGTCCATCTCCCATATTTTTTCTCCTGCTTCTTCCTGCCTTTTGAGTTTTATGTTTTTAACTTCACAAGTTACATGTGAATACATTCATACTGTAAAAATTCAAACCATAAAGATTTGTAGAGAGTAAAAAGTAGAATTCCCCTGGCCTTGCCCCTCCTGAGAAGTACCATGTTAACACTGTGGTATCTGTATCTCCAAGGCTCCTTCTCTGCTTGTACTATATGCCTGTATATCTGTTTCTATACCTGTATCTGTATCTATTATACACACACATGCACATGGATAGGCATAGTTTTATTGAGTTTTGTTTTTTACATTGATGGATCATACTAGGTGCATTCTTCTGAGATTTCTTTTATTAACTTAACATTATCCTCTAGAGATCTTTTGATATCGGTACATCAGCCTAGCACACTTCTTTGAGAATGTGAAGTGATACTGAAAATGCACAAGTGCCATTAAGTCATTATTTTGTTATCAAAAGAGTCACATAATAGCGTTTTAGCATAGTTCCGTTAGTATGTCACCGTGCTGCATTTTAGGTATCTGCAGATGAGGAAGAGAGTTTTTATCTGTATCCTGTCAGCATAAAGCTTGGAGGCATGAGATAGCATGGCAGACAGGGCAACAGAAGTAGCTTTGGATTATCAGCTCCTAAATGCAAAGGCAAATGTGGGAGAGGCAGAGCGTGGGAGATAGGTAGGGGCTAGATCATGTGGGACCTTATTTATCATGTTAAGGGTATCCTGAGGGCACAGGGAACCATGTAAGGATTACTGGTTAGGAATGCATTGGCTGTAAGTAATGGAAAGTGTGCTAATATATTTTTTCTCAAATATAACAAGAAGTCTAAAGACAGGCAGTTGCTGGTTTTGGTTCAGAAGCTTCACAGTGCTCCTGGAGCCCAGGCACCATCTTCATATTCATCATTGTGGTTGTGTTGGCTTTCACCGTCATGCTTATTGCTGCAGATTCACAAGATGGCCACCACCGCTCCAGGCATCATGTGCACGTTCAAGAAAGTTAAAAGGGGAAAAGAGATCGTCGGTTCTTAGGAAAGCAAAAATTTCCCCCAAAGCCCCTAGCAGATTGACGCTTATAACTCTGGCTAGAATTGTGTTATATGGCCACCCAAACTTCAAGGAAGGCTGGAAGAATTAGTATTTAGTTTTTCTAGCTTCTGTAACAAGGGCACATAATGATCGGGAATGGGTATTTAGGTACCCAGCCAAAATGATTTGCTTAACAGCAGGATTTTGCTCAGGGAATTGGCAGGAACAAACTTATCAGGCACCTCTGCCCCTGTGGTGCCTTTATGATTCTAAGAGATTTGTTTGGCAACTCTGAAATGTTGGGGAAATTTTCAGGCCTGGAAAATTGTATTAGCAATCAATCTCATATGTCTAACCTGACAATATCTGTAAAGAGAATTCCTGGTGGTGTACAAGGAATATATGATGCCCCTTTTAAAGTCGGATATTGCCACTTTCACCTGGAGAAACTTTCACTTTCACTTGGAGCCACCAAATTGTAGCTGTTGGCCTAAGACTGTCTTGGAAAGCCCTTACAGTCAAGACACAGTTCTAAATCTTCTCAGGAAGGATCTGATTTGAACTGGTTGAACTCATAAGACTGTGTCTGCTGTTGGCCAATCTCACTTGGCACTTGTGTGTCTGCTCTGTCTGAGAGACTCAGAACCTACTGCAGGGAAAAGCCACCGCCAACAAAAAAGGAAGATCAACTGGAGTCAATCTCTGTCTAGGCCCAGGAAGAAGAATATATTCATTATTCAAGGGTAGCCCTTGCTACCCTCCTGAATTACAAAGATGAAAACACATAGGATCCATACCCATTTTTTAAAACGAGAAGAAAAAGAAGAACTGGCAGTTTGGGCTCTGCTGCATTCTCCTTGGCCCCAGCACTCAGCACTCAGATGGCAGGAGACAGCTACTTCTTCCCACTCTTCTCTTACCGCCTCTGTCAAGTCAGAGGGGCCCAGGTATTCATGAATCTGGACCTCCCCAGAACAAAGATCCTGGATGGAGTCCACGAGGAGAATACTTTAAAAAATGACTTTTCATATGTGGTTGGGGGCAATTAGAATTGTTAATAATGTTTTTTGCCCTGTGTGAATAATTTAATAATTTATCCATTTACTTTTGGCCTGACCTCCCCAGAGCAAACCAGGACAACCCCATCTTGTAAACCAGAATGTGGATGACTCAGGCAATGTATCCAAAGTTCTAGACTCCTTTAATTCCCAACTCCCACCCCTCCATATTAAGGACGTATGGAGGGTTTTTTTAGTTGCCTTTTTATCAAAATCCTGAGTAGAGAGAGTTGGCTAAGGCCAGTTTTGCTCTGAAAAATTAACTACTTAAAAAACTTTGGAGCTTTATAAAGGACAAGTACATCCAGGCACCCACCTCCATCCAAGCGTGACTGTCAATTTAAACTTCATAAGTGACCTGTCCTGTTTACATCAACCAGTGTTACTCCTCCTTTGCATGAATTACCCAATATCATGACTATCTGGAGGCCCCCAATCACTATTAGAGCAAGGGTCCCAAATGGCAGGATCTTCTGGCCCGGTAAGAGCCTAAGAATCTATAATTTAAAGAAGTGCCTCTCATTATTCTCATGTGTAGGCAGGTTTGGAAACTGGTAAACTAGAGGTCATTCAGGAAAACTGGAAAGCCGTGATGCAATACAAGGTAAATTTCTTCCAGAGAGGATTACTCACCACAGAAACATCCAGGCACAGAACACCTCGGTCTTGCACCCATGTATCCATTTATCCAGCTGATCATCTAGGCAAAAACTATGTTTTACAGAGTAGGTTAGGCTAAGATTGACTTCTGTGCAGAGTAATGGGGGAAACTAACAAATCTTAAGGAGAGGAGTGACATCATCAGATTCATCAAATCACTCTCATGTCTTCTACTATCCCAAACTGGAGCTTGTTCCTAGGTCTTCTCAAGGTCTTCTGGATGGTAAAACCTGTTGCCATCTTCCCTTAAGTAAATGCATGTATACATATCCAACCATTTGACAAATATTTATCAAGTACTCACTATGTGTTAGACATTTTACTAGGTTCCAGAGATACAGTGATGAACAAGCTAGGCAAGAATCCTTTTCTCATGGAGCTTTCCCTGTTTTTGACTATGACCCCATGTTACCGCATTCCTATGCAAGCCTAAGAAAGATCCCAACATCCACAGCAGAAGCTTAGTAGTAAAGCAAGCTCTGTACCTGGTACAGTGGATTTGAGGGTGAGTAGACTAGAAGGGTGAGCATGTCTAGAAACCAGCTTCTGACATCACATGTGCTAGCATGATTTTTAATATGGTGTGGTTAGCATGGCAGAGACTGCTAGTTGTTACCCGATATTTCTTCACTCCTTCTTTTATAACGACAATAGTTTGCCGGGCACATGACCATCCAGAATGAAGACTGTTATTTCCAGCCTCCACTGCAGAGCTAGGTTTGGCCATAAGACTAAATTTTGGCTATTGGAATGTGAGCAGAACTGATGTGTGCAGTATCTGAGTTGTTGCCTTAAATGGAAAATACTTTCCTTACCCTTCCTTTTTTCCCCTCCCCGCTGGCTAGACATCATGCTGAACCATCTTTGATCATACGGGTAGAGTAATATCCTAAGGATGGCAGAGTACTATGGTAGAAGGAACCTGGGCTTCTGGATAATTCAACAAGCAGGGTCACTGTACCAGCCCTGGGTTACCTACCTCCAGATGGTTACATGAGAGAGAAGTCAACTTTCATCTTGTTTAAGGCACTCTTATCCTGGATTTCTGTTACAGCAACAGAACCTACACCCTAATTAATCTGTGTACAGTAAGAAACCCATTAGTTACCTGAATGACTATAGATTCAGTGGATTGGTGAAGGTAGAACTTATGTGATAATTGAGAAACATGGAAGAAGCGAGGAAGTAGAGACGGCGAACGTAGACAGCTCTTGCAAGAAGGTCATCTATAGGAGCAGGGACAGCTAGTGCAGTAGCTATAAAGGATGTTAGGTGCAGAGAAGACTTTGGTCTTGGTGGTATGGTGATGAGAAATTTGATCACGTTTCCAAGGTTATTGGAAAGCTCCAACAGAGGGCACGAGATTAAAATACAGAAGGGGTAAAGGGTGATGAAAATAAATCCCTAAGGAGTCAGGAAGGTTGAGCTCCAAAGCCCAGGTTAGGAAAGGGAGAGCCAGTTCTTCTGAGAGGGAACTGATAAGGAAAAGATGAGTGTGGGAACGAGTAAGCAGAGGGCTGCTCAGGAATCCAAGGGACAAATAACAATTTTAAGTAAAGTGGTTGTTTCCAAATAATATGAACATTTGTGGATTTGTGGGAAGCAGTTCTTACCCTCTGAAACTCCTCACATGAGAAATCCCTAGCTCTCTGATACTCTCTTACACAATCCTAGGATGAACTTGCGGAGAAGATACTATAATTATGCCCATTTTACAGATGCGGAAATTGAACCCTGAATAGGTGAAGTGGTCAATGGAAGGGCATGCATACAGTGAATGGAAGAGCCGTGACCTGAACTGAGGTCTGTACACTTCTCCCATGTGTGCTCTTTTTGCCTCAGCTTTAAGAATGGGTAAGATTTCAGTATGGTGACTAACATATTATAATAAAAAATCATTTAAAAAAAAAGAATGGGTAAGATTTCAATGCAAATTTCAATCTCGAAATGAAGTGTAAGTAGACAGAAGAGCCGCAAGTGCAAGCAGACGGTAGATCTGAACAGTCTATTTGTTTTAAAGATCTTTTTATTTATTTGAGAGAGAGAGGAGGGGGAGGGGCAGAGGAGGAAGGAGAGAACGTCTTAAGCAGACTCTGCACTGAGCGTGGAGCCCACCTCGGGGCTCAATCTCATCACCCTGACATCACGACCTGAGCCAAAACCAAGAGTCCGACTCTCAACTGACTGCACCACCCAGGCACCCCTGACAGTTCTATTAATGAGCTTCACCGAGTAACCCTTACGGAGCACTCCACCCAGCAACACTAGAATACACATTTTGTTGAGGACACATGAAACATGAACCAGGATAAACCACATTCTGGACTACACAGTGAGTCTCAGTACATTCAGAAGGTTTCAAGTCATACAAAGTCTGTCCTCTAATCACGAGAATTAAATTAAAAATCAATGATGGAAAGATCTCTTGACAATTCCTAAATATTTAGACACTAAATAACATATTTTTAAATGAACCACGGGTTAAAGAGAACTCAACAGTGCAATTAGAAAGTAGTTTGAATTGTGCACATGAAAACACAACATTTAAAAATTTGTGGGAAGCTGCTAAAGAAGTAGCTATGGGGGGGATTTATACAGCACTAAATGCCTGCAGTAGGAAAAAAAAAATCTCAAATTGGTGGCCTCAGTTTCTTCCTTAAGAAACTAGAAAGAAAGAACAGTGAGCTTAAACTGCACAGAATAGGCAAATATGTCAATAGAACCGAATGGAGAAGGAGTTGGCAAACTTTATCTTAAAGGACCAGATAGTAAATATTTTAGGATTTACAGTCTCTCTTTCAACTACTCAGCTGTTCTGTTTTGGCACAGAAGCAGCCATAGACAGTATTTATATGAATGAAACATAGACATGTTCCAATAAAACTTAATTTATGGACACTGAAATCTAAATTTCATAGAAGTTTTATGTGTCATGAAATATTTTTCTTTTTCTTTTTTCAACCATTTAAAAATGTAAAAGCCATACTTAGCTCAACGGCCATATAAAAACAAACACATTAAGAGAAATTTGTTGAAGGCAAGTAAGATAATTCACATCTCTACAGGGACTTAAATATAGCCACATTAGCTTGGAGGAATTTTAGGTGAGACATCCAGAATACTAGGTAATGAGAAGGGTAAGAGAGAATGGAATGAATCACTGACTGATAGGGTGGCCATAGGGAATGACTTGGAGGAAACACCTTCTTTCTGCCATATGGGCCAACAGAATTGAACATGGGGAGAGGAAGAAGCGTGGCAGGTCAGTTTGGGAAGGCTCTTTATGAGGTGTTAAGGAAAACCCCTCTCCCCAACCACAGTAGCTTGGCCTTTCCAGCATTCCTCCCCCGCCCCATGGAGGTGTCAGGAGCAAGGCTTTGTGATGTTAAAGCCACCACGAGGCTACCATAGGCTGGAACACTGCCTTGATAACCAAACAAAGATGAAGGGTACAGTTCCTTATTGTTCTTTGGAAAGTATATATAGGGAAGGTAGGAGGCCTGGGGTAAACCACTGGGAAACATCCATGTAACACAGATATGGACCAACCAACCTCAAGTGCTCAGGAAAGGAAGAAGAGAATGACCCTGTGTCAATGCAGGTGCAGAGACAGTGGCAAGATCAGATGACCCTACCCAAGGCCAACAATATTCATCTATTACCGCATGTTGAATAAGGAACAGAATCAGAACCAAGAAATCCCGGAGAACTCTGCCAATTCAAGTAATTCCCTGTGCATAATGAGGCCCAGAGACCTTGAACTATCTGTTACATCTCCAGAAGAGGCTGTGGAGAAATGGTTAACCTTGTAGAGATCAAATTTGAACACCTATGTGGTATACCAGTAGCAGTGATTAAAATAAAATCAATAAGATTGGAAAAGAGAAGTGTTTCTTCGAGAGAGAGAGAGAGAGCGAGCAGGGAGGGGCAGAAGGAGAGGGAGAGGGAGAGAGGGACTCATAAGATCGTAAGCAGCCTCCATGTGGGGCTCAGTCTCACAACCCTGAGGTCATGACCTGAGCCAAAATCAAGAACCAGATGCTTAACCGACTGAGCCACCCAGGTGCTTCTCTCTCTCTCTCTCTTTTTTTTTTTTTAAGAGAAGTGTTTCTGTTTCTCTGTGAATTCTCTGATAGGAGAGAGGGAAGGAAGGGAAGGAACAGGTGAGTGAAAAGGAAGGAACATGGGGTCCTACAGGGCTGGGGGCCAGATCAGCAGGTCCATAGTCAGCCAGGCTTTAGCCAGAGGAAAAGGACAAGGTCAGGGCTGGGCATGGAAGGCAAATTTCTTCAACACTTCCTCCCATGGGCAAACAGAAAAAAGGACTTGGTGTTTCTACGCGTGTGTGTTGGGGGAAGGCCCAAATGGGTTGAGGTGTGATGTATGTGGAATGACAATATGACAATGACACTCTTCCCCAAAAGATGACAAAATCACCTCCCAGCCACCTACCTCGTAGTGGTGTTTGTTGTACCCCACCTGGTGCTGCAAGCAACTGAAAGCCCTTAGGGACCAAAAAAGTCACCCCACAGAAAGTCACTGGCAAGCACCAATTTGCTCTCTGTATTTAAGAGTCTATTTGGGTTTTGTTTGTTTATTCATTTGTTTTGTTTTTTAGATTCCACATATAAGTGAAATCATGTGGTATTTGTCTTTCCATGACTTATTTCACTTAGCATAATACCCTTATGTCCATCTGTGTTGTCGCAAATGGCAAGATCTCATTTTTATGGCTGTGTAATATTCCATAAATATAAATATTCCATATATAAATATATAATATATAAATATTATAGGTAAATATATATAATATTCCATATATATAGATCATGTCTTATCCATTCATCTATCAATGAACACTTGGGTTGTCATCTGTATGTCTTCTTTGGGGAAATGTCTATTCAAGGTCCTCTGGTCATTGTTTAATAATTGGATTTGGAGGTTTTTTGGTGTTGAGTTGTAGAAGTTCTTTACATATTTTGGATATTGACCCCTTCTTGAATGTACATTTGCAAATATTTTCTCCCATTCTGTAAGTTGTCTTTTTGTATTGTGGATGGTTTCCTTTGCAGTGCAAAAGCTTTTTACTTTGGTGTGGTCCAATAGTTTCTGTTTGCTTTTGTTTTAGGGCACTTTCTGATTAAGAAGCTTGTGATGGAGCAGTGGCCTACCAAGGATGGGGTAGTGAGAGCCACCTACCCCAAGTGCAGACAATAATAGGGAGCATTGCCTAAAGAGAATTTTAATACCAGAATTCAACTAAGTAAAAGCTGGTCTTGTTTTTATTAGTAGACATACACAATATTCTAAAATTTACCTTGGGAAGTCACAGGCCCCTAGAATAGATTAGACAGCCTTGAAAAAGAGGAATAACATAGGAAGAGTCACTTTGCCAGATATTCAAGCTCACCCTAAGGCTACAGTGATCATGACAGTGTGGTATTAGCAGTGGGATAGATACATTGATCAATGGAGCAGAATAGAGAGGTCAGAAATGGGCTCATATAAATGAGCCCGAGTGATTTTTGACAAAGGTACAAAAGCAATGCAACACCATTTTCAACGTATGATACTGAAACAATTGGACATCTGTGGACAAAAAAATATTAATATCTACCTAAACTTCACACATTATGCAGACATTAACTCAAATGAATCACAAACTTGATTATAAAATGCAAAACGACACAACTTCCAGGAAAAGAGCACAATAGAAAATGTTTGGAACCTAGGGCTTAATCAAGCTGTTCTAGATTAGATACCTAAAGCACAACCTGTAAGAGGAAAAGGGGTTAGTTGGACCTCATTAAAACTAAAAATCTCTGTTCTGGAAAAGACCCCATTAAGAAGATGAAAAAAACAAGCTACAGCCTAGGAGGAAGTGTTTTGCAAACCACATATCTGACAAAGGACTACTATCTAGAATCTTTCTCAGAAATGACCAGTAAGAAAAATAACAACAAAAATCCAATCAGAAAGTGGTCTGTTATGGAAACAGTTCCAGTGTGTTCAGTAGCTGCTGGTGAGGAACTAAGCCACGTGAAGGAAAAGTGCTTTCTTAAGTAGACATTTCTTTCACTCTCTAGTGAGAAGGACCTTTCTGCCAACACATGGATGAGCTGTCCAGGACTGTTCTGGGGTCAGTGAACATCCCTAACTGAGAAAAAGCATGCTGAGAATTTAACATCAGCTCTCAGTTCTGCAGAAGCGGGGCCAAGTGTTTTACTTCTTCTGATTCACCCTAGATAGTCTCATGTTGTATGTTATATGATTACATTAATCATAATAGGAAATTATGTAAATGATGACCACAGTTTTGAAGCAAAGATTGGAACTCATTGTCTGCCAAATGCAAATGTACTTACAGGCATAGTAAGCCTTTGAACTCAGGACCAGCATTGTATATGTTATTATATTTCTTTATGTATGCATAGTGGTGTTTCCTGAGCATCCACTATGCGTACGTATTTGAATTTTTAAATACTTTTTAAATTTATCTAGACATTCATTTTCATGAGTGAATGAATATATCTCAAAACAAATTCTGAAGAATGTTTCGTTTTTCCCAAGGGAAAGGGAGGAAAAACAAAGTGGTGCTTTTCACTCTAGATGAAATGTTGGTATTCCCTAGCAGAATTCCCTTCAGTCGTCAATGAAGATACGGGGCGTATTTATCTTAAAATTAATTTTTAACACTGTATGGAGGCAGGGACTCTGAGCTGGCAGTCAAGGACTAAGTCCGAGTCCAGGCTTGACCACCAACTCCTGGTGTGATCTTGACGAAATCCCATTCTCTTGCTGGGCCTGCATTTCCCATCCGTAAGAGGAGGGCTTTGGACTAGAATATGACATCTCTGACCTTTCTATAGAATTCTATGGATGTGTGTGTCTGTGTTTATGTGTGTGTGTGTGTGTGTGTGTGTGTGTGTGTGTGTGTTTCCTTCCATTTATCTACTTCAGAGAATAAAAATGCTTTAGCGCTCAGGGTATATAACCCAAGCTGTTACATTTAATTTCTGCACAACTAAAGAAACACTCTTTCCTGTATGTTTAAATACAAATAAAAGAAAAGACTGAATAAATTCCATGGTCAATTACATGGTCAGTGAATCACAAGAGTAGAAGCCCTTGGGGGGCGCCTGGGTGGCACAGCGGTTGGGCGTCTGCCTTCAGCTCAGGGCGTGATCCCTGTGTTGTGGGATCGAGCCCCACATCAGGCTCCTCGCTGTGAGTCTGCTTCTTCCTCTCCCACTCCCCCTGCTTGTGTTCCCTCTCTCGCTGGCTGTCTCTGTCTCTGTTGAATAAATAAATAAAATCTTTAAAAAAAAAAAAAAGAAGCCCTTGGAATTTTGCAGCTAGTGGTAGATTTAAAGGATATTGCTGAGAAGAAAGAGTTTTAGCAAGCAGTTTTCCTATGTACTGAAACCTGGAAGGTGTTGCTAATATTTGGGACAAAAATAGCACAGATTGTTTAACTTAACAATGGAAATCAGATTCTGAGATTTCTATGGAAATAGGATTCTATGGAAATCAGATTCTGGGATTTCATGGATCTTCTAGATTTTAAAATCATCATCGATGACATGCAACCATGTCTGTCTTGATTTCGGTCTGGCCCTGAGGTATTAGTAGAGCTAGCGACTCTGAACTAGGTGAGGGCTTGTGACGTAGAGGGGACACTGCTGGTGGAGTTCTTCTTCCTGATGGATGTTTTCTAGTAGCTCTGTAAGGGCCTAGGTCTAACTATGTAAGAAGTTGACTCAGTCCTTTAAGAATCCTTCCCTGAGGGGCGCCTGGGTAGCGCAGTCGTTAAGCATCTGCCTTCGGCTCAGGGCGTGATCCCAGCGTTCCGGGATCGAGTCCCACATCGGGCTCCTCCGCTGGGAGCCTGCTTCTTCCTCTCCCACTCCCCTGCTGTGTTCTCTCTTTCACTGGCTGTCTGTCACATAAATAAATAAAATCTTAAAAAAAAAAAAGAATCCTTCCCTGAAAAGAACTTCTCAGAGTGCCTCCAGGGACCATCTTGGAGAAGGAGCCCCAGCCTCTGTCAAGTGCCTGCCCTAGTGGCATGAGGCCCTCACCATCTGAGTCCCTCCTCTTCAGAGCTGACCTGATTCCTTTGGGTTAGTGCTCAAGCTGAAATTCTGGGAACTGGGTCAAGGGGCCTAAGAGCCCAGTGTGCTGGTGACTTTACTTCAGTGTGGGCAGAGAGTTTGGTATGGGTACGAGAAGAGTAAGTAAGGTTCTGATGACATGCCAGGAATCAAATGGGTACAAGTCCAGAGGTAGCTTATATAAATACATAGGATTGGAAGGTGAACCTGACTAGAAATCAGTGTCTCCTTCACTCTATTGTCCAAATGGGGGAAATAAAAATAAAAGTAGGTACTTACTCAGTAATCAGAATTAGCTTTCTTTAATTCTTTAATTCTAACTGGCAATCCCAGTGTAATATATATATATATATATATATATATATATATCTCCACTATATATGATAAATACATGTTATATACTTATTTACATATAAATTATTATATATAGAGAAATTATCATATGTATTTCTCATATATATCATATGTATTTCATATATATATAAAAATTATTGGGCCTAGCTGCCTCCACAGAATAATAGCCTAGAAGGCCATGTTGGACGACAGAATCAGGACCTGACAATGCAACCCAGACTGAGTAGTTGAATTAAATCATATGAAATTTAAGGTGAGTCAGCAGTGCAGTGTGCTTGTCCATGGACTTCTGGACTGCTGTCTACAGTGAAACTTGCTCTCTAGAGTGGAGAAGGGAGTTCTACCCTGCTCTGTGCTGGTCGGACCCCACCCAGGAGGACTAGTGTGTCCAACTCTGGCTGCTACACTGGGCTTGTGGATGGAAAAGTATATATTGCAAATGTTTGTGAAGAGAGCCACCAGAGTGCTGAAGGGGACCTAGAACCATCCAAATGAGAAAGAGTTGAGAGGAGTGAGAATGATCAGCCTGGAGAAGAAGAACCTTAGAACCCAGGGCTGCCTTGGAACAAATGTGGAGTAAACTCTTTAAGTCCCAACTAGGAGGAGTGGGTGGAAGGTGCCACACAGAATACTGAGTAAGAGCTTCCCTAGGAGGGGGCTTGTTGCCCCACATGGTGGTGATTTATTCATCCCTGAAGGTACTCACGCTGGCCATCCACTTGGCTGGGACGCTGAGGAGGAGACTCACATGGATGTGACCCTGAGATCCACAGCATATGACACAAGACACTCCCCAACATGTGGGAATAGTAGAGTATGTCCTCTAGGGCATTCATGTGTAGAGCTATAGAAGTAGAGGTATGTAGATAATACAGGTGTATAGACGTATATCTCAGATGTAAAATTCAGTAGAAAAATGTGGCATCCATCATCTACCAGAAGGGACACAGACAGATCATCCTATGACATTCCCAGATCCAAAAAAGGTAGAGTGCTCCTGACTAAGGTCGACATGGTTGCCTACTTTTTAGCAAGCACAACCCTGCGCAGTGCTCTCTTGGGGGTTGGCTTACCTCCTAGTCTGCTGTGCTCTTTCATAGCCTAGGCCCTTCCATTCTCCCCAAATGAACTGCAACTGAGGTGCTGACAAGCTTGAAGAAAGTGATCAAAAGTAGACTGAAACTCACTGTCGACAAGAATGTTCTTATGTGTGGCTGAGTTGAGGGACATCTGAGAGTTTAGACATCAGGAATTGCTCTGAGTAAACAAGTTCCAATCCCTGAGAAACGTCCATCAAAAGCTTTCTGTAGTTCTGGGTCTTGTCCTGCAGACCAGTACCCCCTCTGGACATGGTAGTGCTAGCTTGGATGGAAATAGTGATTTTTGCTAGTGACATATGATCTTCTAATTTCTCTAGGACTTTTCTTTCCCATCTCTTCTGTCCTTTTTCATTCCAAATGAGTTATTTTTCAGTGAACATGTCTTTACAATGAAGACACAAAAGAGTGCTTTGTAAGAATGGTGAAATTAGGGTTCTTTCAGACAAGGAGGGAATATAGCCTTTTTTTCAGCCTGCAAGAAAGTTGTGGGACAACAGTTGATCTATTTATTGGGACTTAAGCTAGAACTAGTCTTTTTAGTCTCTATTTTTGGTTTACTTCTTTACCCTGCTGGTTTAAATCTGTCTTAAAGATGTGACAAATAGCATGCAGTGTGACAACATCTGGAACATGGTAGAAAGTGAGCTGGAAAAGAAAACGACCAATTTTTCATTCTGTAGCAATGCTACTTAATGAGTGAGCCAACCACTGTGGCTTTCAGACACTGTTAGAGTCACAGGGAACCTTAGAGAACATCTCATCCTGTCCCCTCATTTCACACCAGAGACCCAGAACAAAACTGACTAAGCTAAGTTCACAAAGGCTACTGAAGTGCAGACCTCAGGGTACCCAGTGGCCTGTTAGGTGCTCTTTCCACTGTACCACGACCCCCACCCCACATACTGAAGAAATCACACATTTGCAATAGAGCAGGCCAGTGACTCTATCAAGATTTGTGGTTTGAACGACAAGGATGCCCACTCTCGCCACTATTATTCAACATAGTACTAGAAGTCCTTGCAACAGCAATCAGACAACAAAAAGGGATCAAAGGTATTCAAATCGGCAAAGAAGAAGTCAAAATGTCTCTCTTCGCAGACGACATGATACTCTATATGGAAAACCCAAAAGAAGCCACTCCCAAACTATTAGAAGTTATAGAGCAATTCAGTAACGTGGCGGGATACAAAATCAATGCTCAGAAATCAGTCGCATTTCTGTACACGAATAACGAGAACGAAGAAAGAGAAATCAGGGAATCCATCCCATTTACAATAGCACCAAAAACCATACGTTACCTTGGAATTAACTTAACCAGAGACGTAAAGGACCTTTATTCTAGAAACTATAAATCACTCTTAAAAGACATTGAGGAAGACATAAAAAGATGGAAAGATATTCCATGCTCATGGATCGGAAGAATTAACATAGTTAAAATGTCCATGCTACCCAGAGCAATCTACACTTTCAATGCTATCCCGATCAAAATACCGAGAACGTTTTTCAAAGAACTGGAACAAATAGTCCTTAAATTTGTATGGAACCAGAAAAGACCCCGAATCTCCAAGGAACTGTTGAAAAGGAAAAACAAAGCTGGGGGCATCACAATGCCGGATTTCGAGCTGTACTACAAAGCTGTGATCACAAAGACAGCATGGTACTGGCACAAAAACAGACACATAGACCAATGGAACAGAATAGAGAGCCCAGAAATGGACCCTCAGCTCTTTGGGCAACTAATATTTGATAAAGCAGGAAAAAACATCCGGTGGGAAAAAGACAGTCTCTTCAATAAATGGTGCTGGGAAAATTGGACAGCTACATGCAAAAGAATGAAACTTGATCACTATCTCACACCATACACAAAAATAAACTCCAAATGGATGAAAGACCTCGATGTGAGACAGGAATCCATCAAAATTCTAGAGGAGAACATAGGCAGCAACCTCTACGACATCGGCCAAAGCAACCTTTTTCATGACACATCCCCAAAGGCAAGAGAAACAAAAGATAAAATGAATTTATGGGACTTCATCAAGATTAAAAGTTTCTGCACATCCAAGGAAACAGTCAGAAAAACTAAGAGGCAGCCCACGGAATGGGAGAATATATTTGCAAATGACACTACAGATAAAGGACTGGTATCCAAGATCTACAAAGAACTTCTCAAACTCAATACACGAGAAACAAATAAACAAATCAAAAAATGGGCAGAAGATATGAACAGACACTTTTCCAATGAAGACATACAAATGGCTAACAGACACATGAAAAAATGTTCAAAATCATTAGCCATCAAGGAAATTCAAATCAAAACCACACTGAGATACCACCTTACGCCAGTTAGAATGGCAAAAATAGACAAGGCAAGAAACAACAATTGTTGGAGAGGATGTGGAGAAAGGGGATCCCTCCTACATTGTTGGTGGGAATGCAAGTTGGTACAGCCACTCTGGAAGACCGTGTGGAGGTCCCTTAAAAAGTTAAAAATTGAGCTACCCTATGATCCAGCCATTGCACTACTGGGTGTTTACCCCAAAGATACAGACGTAGTGAAGAGAAGGGCCATATGCACCCCAATGTTCATAGCAGCAATGTCCACAATAGCTAAATCGTGGAAGGAGCCGAGATGCCCTTCAACAGATGACTGGATTAAGAAGTTGTGGTCCCTATATACAATGGAATATTACTCAGCTATCAGAAAGAACGAGTTCTCAACATTTGCTACAACATGGACGGCACTGGAGGAGATAATGCTAAGTGAAATAAGTCAAGCAGAGAAAGACAACTATCATATGATTTCTCTCATCTATGGAACATAAGAACTAGAATGATCAGTAGGGGAAGAAAGGGATAAAGAAAGGGGGGGTAATCAGAAGGGGGAATGAAACATGAGAGACTATGGACTATGAGAAACAAACTGAGGGCTACAGAGGGGAGGGGGGTGGGGGAATGGGATAGACCGGTGATGGGTAGTAAGGAGGGCACATATTGCATGGTGCACTGGGTGTTATACACAACTAATGAATCATCGAGCCTTACATCGAAAACCGGGGATGTACTGTATGGTGACTAACATAATATAATAAAAAATCGTTATTAATAAAAAAAAAAAAAAAAAAGATTTGTGGTTTGAATAACAACCGCCACTGTTCCCTGAGTACTTCATGTGTGTTATCTCATTTATTGGGTCACAACATGTAATAAGGAGTCCGACTCCATTTTTAATGTTTGATTACTGACAGCTTTTATGCCTCACCACTCCCTCTCCATTGTTCCCTACATCTAGGCAAGCTGATAGGAAAGCTTGGAGCCCCCTCCTTTAGCGCCGGTGGGAGATGCAAACCACACAAGCCCCTGCCCACGTGCTTAGGAGCCCTCAGCTCCGCCAATCCCCAACCGCCATAAAAGCCCTGCCCAGTCTCCTTCCCCTGCTCTCTGATGCCACTTTTGGATCAGCTTGCAAAGTCTTCCCTGCCCTTCCCAGAAAAATGGGGTGTTTGGCATCATCAGTCTTGACATTGGAATCAAAGTTGGAGTGGATGGCCACAATACAACTCTGAGGTAGATGCTGTTATGATCAGCGTTTCACAGGTGACGAAACTAAGGCATAGAGAGGTCAAAATAATGCACAGAGACAATGAAAAGGCTTATAAGGTTACAGAAACCACTTCTGAAAATAACATCCTACTAAGATTTCAGCTCAGACCGAAGAATATTCTATGACTAGTGCGTGTTATTGAAATATAAACAAAGGATCTAAGATGGATCTCTGACTTCTAGTTAAAGTTCTTGCCAAGATCACCCAGCTAGTAAGTGATGGAGTTGGGACTGAGCCCTGGGCACTGGGACTCTGGAATCTACACACTAAACATCTCAGACTGAGACCTGTCTTACTGCGAGGCCCGTGCTCTTTCCACTGCAGCAGGGAAGTAAGCCTGGGTTACATGAAGCTGTTGAAAGGCTGGTACATGATAAAAATAACAATAATAATAAAAAACCATGTAGTGTGCTAAGTTTTTAATTTAATCTTTACTATAATTCTGTAAAGTCAATAACATTATTATTCCCACTTGACAGATAAGGAAACCGGAGGCTCAGAGAGGTTAGGAAACATGCCCAAGGTCACATAGCTAGTAAGCAGAGTAGCTGGCTTGGAAAGCTCCATGGGGACATGTACTAGAGGCCATAGTCTAATGTTCGTTTGGAATGTGGGCATTTTGGAGGCTCGCAGGTCTCGAATAATAAAGGTAATGTTTTCTATGTATTGAGCGACAAGCCCTTTGCGTGCATCATCCCACTGAAACTTAGAGCGATGCTATAATGTAGGTACTACTTCTATCCCCATTTTACAGAAGAGCCACTTGAGTCTCGGAGAGGCGAACAAGACATGGGCAAGGAAGGCCGACTCCCGGCCGGACCTTGGGAGGCTAGATGGGAAGTCCGGCTGAGCACAATGCGCAAGCTCTGAAAGACTTACTCGCTGGCTTTGGAGCTGGAGCCCTGATTCCCTTCGCTGCCTGTGGGAAGGACACGATATCTAGCAAGGACCTAAGCCGTATCTTTAGGGTGGGAGAGCACGGCCAGCCGCCCTGGGCGGCCCTCCCCCCATCAGCACCTCTCGAGCGGGTGCCGCGTATGCCTCCTCAGCACCTCCTGTCAGATTCCTCGTCCTCGCTGATTTCAGGGACTGGACTGTCACTGGCGCCGCCATTGCTGCTGTAGCTCCTCAGGCGGCACATGCTGCGAGTCCTTGTTATCTCCGGGCGGCTCTTTTTGGTATGTTAAGGATTTATTCAGTAGAAGGGCAAGAAGAAGGGAAGGAGGACCTGCTGCTCACCATACTTTGCTGCTCGCGAATATCCTGGAGTCCGGAGCCCTGGAAATGGAAACCCACGTAACCCAGAATGGAGAGTGCTGACCGGCCCTGCGGAAAATGGAGGCAGATACAACTGCGGGTGGGGATGGGCGTGGGGATGGGGGGGTGCTTTGCAGCCCTCCTCAGGGAGCCACAAACTCCCATGAGCAAACTCGACCTTGCAACCCAAACAAGAGTGAACTCAGTTTCTTCGGGTTTCTTTAGCCAAGATTAGAATGTGATTCTCACTACCTCACCATAAAGGCGGTTGGTGTTCTCACAAGTCAGAGACAGTCCGAGGACTTACGTGGACCCAAAGAAGAATGGAGAAGCATCACCTGAAGCTATTATTAAACTTCTGTTTTTCCCACCTTGAGAGAATCATAGATGTGGGGGGGGGTGGGGGTGGGGGGTGGAGGAACAGTAGGGAACCCAGAAGTAGTGAAGGCACTTTGGCAGTAGTGGCAAGAGCCCTTGAGTTGGTGTGAGCAGGTCTAGCTAGGCTCATCAGTGATTCCAGATCTGCCCCTGAATAGCAGCAGTGTGACCTTGGACAAGCCCTCTCCTTTCTCTCCTCAGGCCATTCAAGTCTTTCCTCATTTGAACTTCGGTCATCGAGCCCTTTTGTTCTTTTCTCTTTTTAAATTTCTTACAGCTCTAGCATGATTTGATTTTATTTAAGAAAATGGCAAACCTTCATCAAGTGTCTCATGGTATGTGCCAGGCACGGTGCAAGTTCCTCAAATAGAGCAACATCCAAAGAGCTTGGGGAACACAAAAGCGGGGAGAGTCAGGGCAGGTGCCTCAGAGGAGGCACCTGTGAAGCTGTGCCCTGGAGGATGAGGGGCAGAAAACTAGACTAGACTAGACTAGACTAGATTAGAGAGGAACACACTCTTCACCTCATCTGAAATTTCGGAAAGGCTGCAAAGAACCTGGTTTGTTTCTGGGAACCTGGAGGGAGGTGGGTCGTGGTAGGAAATGAGGCCAGAGAGGTAAGAAGCCAAGAACAGATCATGGAAGGCCTTGAATGGCTTGTCAGCTGGTTTGAACTTTGTCCTGTGGACAGCACAGGTTGCCAACAGAGGTTTTTTTGGAAGTGGAATCACATAATAAGATTGTTTTTACAGGAATATCATTCAGGTCTCAGTGTGGAGGATGGCCCGGCGTGGAGAAATACTGGGGGCCCGGAGGTCAGTGAAGCTTCTAGTGCGTCAGTTATATTCCAGACAAAGGACAAGGGCCCTCTGGTGGACAATGATCTCCACCTCCTGATATTCACAGCCTTGTGTAATCCCCTCCCCTGGAGTGCAGGCTGGACCTACTGTCTCGCTCCTAAGAACAGAATATGGCAAAGGTGATGGGATGTCACTTCTAAGATCAGGTTACAGAAAGACTGTGACTTTCCATGCCAGCTGCCATGTTGTGAGCTGCCCTATGGAGAGGCCCACATGGCAAATGATGTTTCTGTTCAAAAGCCAGCTAGGACCAGAGGGCCTTTCCACAGCCACTTGACTGAGCTGGGAAGTGGATCTTCTGAGGCAGGCCAACAGCCACTTCAATGACCTTGAAAACAGATCCTACCCCAGTGGAACCTTGTGACAACTGTACTCCCAGCCAACACCTCGACGGAAGCCTTGCAAGAAACCCCGAGCTAGCTGGATTCCTAGCCCACAGAATTGGTGAGGTCATAGGTATCTGTTGCTTTAGGCTGCCAACATCTTGGGTAATTTCTTACACAGTAATGGGTAAGTAATACAAGCCCCAGCTAAGACAGTGGAAATGAAGAATGGATGGATACTGGAAATGTAGAAAGTTGGGTTAGAGTGTGAGGAGAAAAGAAATGTCTAGGCAGACATGGGTGCAGTTTAATTAGGGTGGAAAATAGAGTAGAAAGTGTTGCTTTGGGAAGTAAAATGATAAGTTAGTTTGGTCCTGTCAAAGTTTGGGGGCCCATGGGACACTATAGTAAATATATTCAAGAGGCAGGTGGGTCCAAAGGTCTGAGGCTCAGGAATATCATATGGACTGAGCTTTTGGGGTTATCAATGCAGGTAGCTCAGGAAGTACAGAGACCAAGGCTAGAACTCTGGGGGATATTCAACAGTTAAGAGACTGTCCTTCATCAGCAGATAATTGTTCTCTGTGTGTGTGTGTGTGTGTGTGTGTGTGTGTGTGTGTGTATGTGATCTTTGTACATCTTGTTCCAAGCAGTTACCTCCCATTCGAAAATACTTTTCCTTCCTTGCAGCTATTTGGGTCCCAGTTTGACCTCACTAAAGACTCCAAACATTACTGGACCGCTCCATCATTCAGGTTTACCGAGCCCTCTCCAAAGTGCCGAAGTTCCATTTGAAAGAATACCATGCAAATCTGGGGCTGATTCCCCACTGCTTGTAATTATTGGCAACACTTCTAGAGTTCATACGCTTTCACACTCAGCCTAATTTATTCTTTCCAAAGAACTCATATAAAGTAACGTAGCAGGAGAGCTTGTTACAGGAAGAAATGCAGTACATGGAACATCTAGAAGATGTCAAGTTGACCCGCAGATCTTTTTCAGGGGTTGGTAGTGGTGAGGGTGTTTCTAGCTAACCTGCAGAATGTAAACAGAGCCTGCAGACAGACTGACAGACAGCTCTATCAGCTCTGCTGGAGGTGTTGACACCGCTATCCAACCCAGGGTGTGAGCACAGAAGCTTGTTACCATGCCAGATTCTGCTGAACTGCTTGGGGCTTTGACATTACAGATCTCCTGTTCCTGCACATTGAGACTCATAGGAGAATCTTAAAGTTAGAAGGCACCTTAGAGGTCTTTCTAGAATAGAGTGCACAGGCTAATTCTGAATGTTTCAAACTATGTACTTGCAAAAACTCAATGGTAGTTTAGTTGAGCAATTAATAAAGCAACACAGAATTCTTTTCAATTGAGCGATATTAGTAGATAGAATTGCCTTTTATGACTATACCAAACCACACTAAATTTGATGGAACAATAGTTGGTTTGAACAAAAGTGATGTGAATAGGGGGGGCGCCTGGGCTGGCTCAGCGGGAAGAGCATGAGACTTCTGATGTTAGGTTCGTGAGTTCGAGCCCCACATTGGGTGTAGAGTTTACTAGACAGCCCCTTAAAGATTTTATTTATTTTTATTTTTTTAAAGATTTTATTTATTTATTTGACAGAGATAGAGACAGCCAGCGAGAGAGGGAACACAAGCAGGGGGAGTGGGAGAGGAAGAAGCAGCCTCATAGCAGAGGAGCCTGATGTGGGGCTCGATCCCATAACGCCGGGATCACGCCCTGAGCCGAAGGCAGACGCTTAACCGCTGTGCCACCCAGGTGCCCCTTAAAGATTTTATTTTTAAGTAATCTCTACACTCAACATGGGGCTCAAACTCCCAACCCCGAGATCGGTAGTCTCATGCTCTACCAAATGAGCCAGCCAGGTGCCCTGAAAACAACATATTTAAAAATAAATTAGTTCTTAGGGCGCCTGGGTGGCTCAGTCTGTTAAGCGTCTGCCTTCAGCTCAGGTCATGATCCCAGGGTTCTGGGATAGAGCCCTGCATTGGGCTCCCTGCTCAGTGGATAGCCTGCTTCTCCCTCTCCTCCTCCCACTCCCCCCATGCCCGCTCTCTTTCTCTCTCTTGCTCACTCTCTATCTCAAATAAATAAATAAAATCTTTAAAAAAAATAAAAATAAATTAGCTCTTAGTTACTTTTTTTTAAAACAGGAGTTTTTTTTCCATAATAAAAATTTCCCTTAAAAATAAAAAAAAAAGAAAAGATTTCCCTTAATCCACAAAGTATAGTTGACATTGGACAACACAGGTTTGAACTGCATGGGTCCACTTACATGTGGATTTTTTTTCAGTAAGTAGAGTACAGTACTATAAATTGTATTTTCTCTCCTTTATGATTTTCTTCATAACATGTTATTTTCTCTAGCTTACTTTATTGTAAGAATACAGTATGTAATACATACAGCATACAAAATATGTGTTAATGGACTATGTATGTTGTCAGTAAGGCTTCCACTCAACACTAGGCCATTAGTAGTTAAGTTCTGGGGAGTCAAAAGATATATGTGCATTTTCGACAGTGTGTGAAGGGAGGGGGTTGGCACTCCAACCTCCACATTGTGCGGAAGTCAACTATACTCGCTTTTTAAAATGAGTTCTGAAGGATGCCTGGGTGGCTCAGATGGTTGAGTGTCTGCCTTCGGCTCAGGTCATGATCCCAGGGTCCTGGGATCAAGTCCCACATTGGGCTCCCTGCTCAGTGGGGAGTGTGCTTCTGCCTCCCCTTCCCCTACTCCTGCTCTCTCCCTCACTCTCTCTCTCAGATAAATAAATAAAATCTTTAAAATAAACTTTACTTTTTACAATAATTTTGGGAGAAAAATTGGGAGGATAATACAGAGAGTTCCCATGTATTGCCATACCCAGTTTCCCCAATCATTAACATCTTATATTGGTATGGTATGTGTGTTACGTTAATGAACCAATATTGATTTGTTATCCCTCAATAAACTCCAACTTTATTCATATTTCCTCATTTTTTCCCTAAAGTCTTGTTACTATTCCAGGAGCCTATCCAGGATACCGCGTGATATTGACATCACATTCAGTAGGTCATGTCTCCTTAGGCTACTCTTGGTTGTGACAGTTTCAGACTTTCCTTGTTTTTGATGACAGCTTTGAGGATTGCCAGTCAGATATTTTGTAGACTATCCCTTAATTAGGATTTATCTGATGTTTTTCTCATTATTAGACTGATTATAGGTTTTGGGGAGGAATACCACAGAGGAAAAGTGCCATCTTCATCACATCACATGGATGATACATACTATCAACATGACTTATCACTGTTGATGTTGACCTTGATCTTCTGGCTGAGGTAGTGTTTCTCAGGTTTCTCCACTGCAAAGTTACTCTTTTCCTCCTTTTCATACTATTCTCTTTGGAAGGTAGTCACTTTGAGTAGCCCACACTTAAGGAGTGGGGAGTTGTACTGCACCCCCCTGAAGCCACGGCATTTACATAAACTATTTTTTTACATAAACTATTTAGATTTCTTCTGCACTGATTTGTCTCTTCCCCTCCCCTCATTTATGTATTAATTATTTATATCAGTATGGATACATGGATATTTGTTGTATACTTTGGGTTATAATTCAATACTACTTTATTAACTTTTTTGCCCAAATTGTTCCAGATTTGGTCATTGGGAGCTCTTTTAGTTGGCTCTTGTGTTCCTTCGACACATCTCCATCACTGTGGTCCTTCCTTCCTTCCTTCCTTCCTTCCTTCCTTCCTTCCTTGCCTTCTTTCTTACTTTTCTGTACTTTCTGGCACTACAGGATGCTCCAGACTCATTTTGTATATTTCTGGCCCCAGTCCTAGAATCAGTCATTTTCCCAAAGAGTCCTGGTTCTTCTCAATGAAGAATGATACCAGAAGCTAAGATCTGGATACTAGGTGTGCTTGTTGCTACTGGGAGGTCCTTGCTCCTAGGCCTTCTTATCAGTTGACAGAGCTAGGTAATATACATATGTATATTCCTTTTTTAAAGATTTTATTTATTTATTTGAGAGAGAGAGAGAGAGAACAAGCAGGGGGAGAGGCAGAGGGAGAAGCAGACTCCCCGCTGAGCAGAGAGCCTGACCTGGGGCATGGGGCTCAATCCTAGGACCCTGGGATCATGATCTGAGCCAAAGGCAGAGGTTTAACCGACCGAGTCACCCAGGAGCCCCTAAATTCCTTTTTATCGCAGAAAAATATTCCATTGTATGGATATACCACATTTTATTTATCCATTAATCAGTTGAAAGACAATTAGGTTGTTTCTACTTTTTGACTATTACGAAAAGTGCTGCTCTGAACACTAGCGTACAGATTTTTGTGTAGATGTATGCTTTCATTTCTCTTGGTTTTTCCTAGTAGAATTCCTGGGTCATATGGTAACTCACTGTTTAATCTTTTGAGGAACTGCCAGACTATTTTTCAAAGTGACTTTACTATTTTATAATCCCACCAGCACTGTATAAGGAATCCAGTTTCTCTACATCCTCAGCAACATTCGCTATTGCCTATTTTTAAATTACTATTATAACCATCCTAGTTGGAGTGCAGTGGTGCCCTCTGTGGTTTTGACTTGCACTTCTCTGATGACTAATGATGTTGAGCATCTTTTCATGTGTTTGTTAGCCACTTGTACATTCTCTTTGGAAAAACACCTGTTCAAGGCCTTTGCCCATTTTCAATTGGGCAATTTTTTTTATTATTGAGTTTTAAGTTTTTATATAGTCTAGATACAGGCCCCTTATCAGATATATGATTTGCACATTTTTTCTCCTATTCTATGGGTTGTCTCTTCACTTCTTGATGGTGTCCTTTGAAGCAAAAAAGTTTATTTTTGACCATGGCCAATTTATCTATTTTTTCTTTTGTGTTTATGCTTTTGGTGTCATATAGTTTGTTTCTTTTTAATGGTGATGTCTTATTTTGCCTTCTTTCCACACCAAGAACTGGCCTCAGCAATGAGGAACATCACTTGTGATGGTGGGAAGTACAGAATCTGACTAGAGAGCCCAAGTTCCTCCCTGAAGAGTCAACAGGCTGCTAACAAAAGTGATAATCGTAACTGCCACATACTGTACAGTGGCTGTGTGCCAGACACCGCACTCAGCTCTCAGAGCATCTTTTTGTTTTGTTTTGAATCTTTGCAACAGTCTGGAGACGTTGTTTCCACTTGACATCTGAAGAACTTGAGATTCAGAGTATGTAATGTCCTTAAAGCCTACAGCTGGTAAGGAACAGAGCCAGGGTGGCAAAATCAGTCTTGATTTTCGTGGGCTTGCACTGATCCTATTAGCTTCAAGCCCTCACAGCCCTCATTCCTTAAACATGCAGTAAACACTCCACATATGTTTTTGAGAGCCTACTATGGAATAGGCACTGTGCTAGGTACTGGTGAACAAACCTGACAGTCTTTGCTCTCATAGAACGTACAGACAAGGAGGGAGACAGATAATAAAATCACACCAATAATTGTAAATTGACCACTAGGATCGGTGCTGTGAAGTGACCCAGGGCTATGAGAGCTTTTAACAAGGAGATCTGTCCTATTCTGGAGGAAGGCATCACCAAAGTCTTCCCAGAAGAAGTGCTGCGAGGACTGAAATCTTCTGAAGGACTTCAGACTATCTGAGGGAAGAGCTTGAGAAAGAACATTCCTGGAAAAGGGAACAGCAAGTTCAAAAGCCCCAAGGCAGGAAAGAAATAGTGTATTTTTGCTAGTAGAGTTTATTGTCAGGAAATCTGCATTTCATGTACAGATTTGGGGAAATCCCACAGGTGAAATCCCACAAAATAAGATATGTACCGTGTACAGCCATCTTTATCTTACTCAATTAATGGACTTTAAAATTGGTTTAGATGTGAGACTATCAGGAACTATGATTTATTTACTCAACAAACATTGCCCAAAGGAATCCTGGCTGGGGTTGAGGGAGGGAATAGTTGAGCTCAGAGAGATGGGCAGGAGTTGGGTCAAGCAAAGCTTTGGAGGAGTTGGGATAGTTTTCCAAGAGCAATCAGTAGGGAGCCCCCAGAAGGTTCTTAAGATGGGAAGCAACAATGATAGGATTTGTGTTTGAAAAGTGGAGGGAACGGTCTGTGGAGGAAGTGTGTAGGGGAGCAGTGGGGAGCAGAGTGGAAGCAGAAACAGGTCAGAGGCCATGGCAGCGGTTGGGCAAGAAATGTCAGCAGTGTGGATGAGGATGGTGGCCATGAGGAGGAGGGACACAGCATGTTGTGTTCCATTCAGCTGGTGGGGACTTGCCTAGCCCTTCCTTCACCTGGCCTGGGACCCAACGTAAGGGCTTATTTTCTGCCCCTCTCCCAAAAGGGCCATGAGGGTTGCTCAGGCCCCCGGGTTTATATGCCTTCTGGTTCCTCAGTGGCCCCTGCTTCCCGCAGCCCCGGCTGTTCAGCTTGGCTCCCAAGGAGGTCTTTTTCTCCAGTGAGTGGGTCTGAAGAATGAAGGAGCCATCACTAATCTGATCCTGCTCCTGCTTACTGAGGAGGGCGCCTGGCGGGGGGTTGCTCTGGTGTGCTCCTCCTGCCTGTGTTCACTGCAGGCCCCAACCCTGAGGAGAGCTGGAGGATTACTGCTCCTGGGGCTCCCTGCCCCCTCCTCACCCCAAAACAAATGAAGGGAAAGCTGGAACGTTCTTCTTTCACATGGTGACACATTTCTGTATTTCTGATAGGGAGAGAATTATTTTTAACCTGCCTTTTCTGGTGATAACAGGAATACAATCCTATTGGAGGAAATTGGAAAGTATGAGAACATAAAAGGAAGACTAACCAGTATTCATAATACTACCCTGCATTTTTGCATATTTTTCCAGTCATATATCCTTATTGTTAAATAGGTCATACACACGGAACATACTTTTGTGTATCTTGCTCTTTTCACTTTGTGTTTTAAACATTTCCGTCATGAAAATTTCTCCACACACAATTTTTAATATCTGCAAAGAAGTTTTTTTGAAAACATTTTAAATAACATTTTCCTATTTATTGGACATTTTGGGTTGTGTGTAACTTTTACTATTATAAGGAGTTGTGTGATGAACATCTGTTTATAAATGTTGGTCTGCATTCTGGATGCCCTCTCTGCCCCTAGATCTCTAGAAGGGAGATTAATGAGGGGAGTTGTATGGAGAGGATTGGGAAGAAAATCTCTATGTGGGATAATTCTCACCACAAGGTAGCTTTGCTCCTGTCAGCAGAAAGCTAAAAGATGGGCTGGTCTTTTCCACTGCGTAAGGACCCTGTGCTCCCCATCTCAGATCACCATTCACCTAGCCGTGGCTACTAGGTGTCTGCCAGGAATTACCTCTTTTCTGGAGAGACCCTGATGCGTTATGGGCTTAAGAGGCAGCTAGGGCTGGGATTTCATGGGCTTCTGTCCGTCTTGTGCTGGAGCAGAGAGCCCTGCAGGCCTGGGAATCTGGTTCTTCCGTGCCCCAGCTCAGCAATCCTGAGCGCTGTTTCCCCCTTAGGAAACAGTTTCCTCTTGTGAAATAAGCTAGAAAAGGCGGAGTTGGATTTGACCACCTAAGAGCAGAAACCTTAAGTTAAAGCTTATCAGAACCCCAATCTGTACAACAGATGAAGGGACAGTTCTCCTGCAAGAAGTGTGTGTGGGAGGAGTAGGACCAGGGAGGGGGTGCTCTAGTTTTTAAACTCTGGCCTGGAGAATGGAAGTTTCACTCCGGCTCAGTTCTCTTCCCTAACGCCGAAGTTTAAAAAAAAAAAAAAATCTTTCATCTATATTTAAATCCTGCAAATATGCTGATTGATGAAACCTTTTTTCTTAACGACAGCTTGGAAATCATACAAGTGGAGCACGAAGCCATGGATGCTCAGAGAGGGAGTGAGCCGTAGATGAAGCCCGCTGAAAGGGTGCTCCTGGCACTTCGAAGGGGGCGGCAGCACAATGGGCTCCGAAAGAAGCCGCGTCAGTTTATTCCCCGGTTAGCACCGCCCCCTCAGTGGGGCGGAATTGCCTGTTTTCACCCTCCCTTTCCTGGAGTCACTGCAGACCAAACTTGTGCCCACAATTGCTAGCAATTTGAATCCAGAATAACCTACGGCCAGGTATTTTACTGAGGCCCAAACACTGTGAAAGATATTAATAGGGGGGTGGAGGTGACAAGAGAGTTTCCTCCCGCCCTGGGAACGTCGGAGCACCGGGGCGACGGTGTGTGTGTTGGGGGGGTGGGGGGTGGAGGGGGAGTAGTGCGGCTCACCGACCTGGCGGCCTGTGGCTTTGCTCCCATCACAGCGGCAAGTGTTGCAGGACCCACCGGCCAGCAGGGGCTCCGGGTCTGTGACCCCGGGATGGGGAGTGGAGGGTGTGGTACGGAGACCTCGCATGAACCCTGTCCCGGACGCAGCAGGCCCCGGAGGAGCGCCGGGTGGAGGGCAAAGCGCGGGGGTGTGTACATCACCGCCGGCCGCCCTCCCCACCCCAGGCTGCAAAGCACCGGGCGGAGCGCAGGGGGTTGGGGAGGGGGAGACAGTGCCAGCGTCTGCGGGGGAGGGGTGGCGCTGCCTTCTCTGGGAGACCCGACCTTTCTTGGAGAGGCGTGGTGAGCTTAGTCTCCAGGATCCGCAGTGATGTGTAAAAAGCGGGCACGACCCCCGAAGCGGCAGAAAGCCTCCGCCCCTCCCCCTGAGGCCCGCCCAGGCCCGCAGGTGAATGGCTGGCCCGCACAAAGGAAGCCGGTTGGAAATGTGGAATTCGGACCAATTTATGGGAGATTCTGTCGCCCAGAGTCCCAGCAGACCTCAAGCAAAGAAACCTGTGATCAAGAGTAGATGAGGATAAGAACAGTGCACCAGGCCAAGCTTATTGGAAAGACCGAGTTTAGTTATTCTGGGATAGCGAGGTAACAGGATTAAAGGGATTAAGGAAATCACCTCAAACAGTTGAGGAGGGGGTAAAAAAACACTGGTTCTATTTGTTTTCTTCCTAGGCCCCAAACAGATACACTGGGGCCCTGTGGCCGGGCGCGTAACGAAAGGCCTTTCGGGGGGCACGGTGGAATGCCTAAGGGTCAGGGATTGAGGGGAAGTGGGGGGGGGAGGAGGGAGGAGTAGAAAGCGGACTAGAGGTTTGGGATGAGAGAGAGTCTCTTCTAGAAAACAAATAGGTGGTCTGGGTTGACAAGTCAAAAAGAAAAAGCCACTGGAGGAGTTTCAGAAATTATTTAAAGTCTGAGGTGTACTTTTTAAAACCCAACCTTCTAGCCAGCCCGGTTGAAATGCACTTATTTCCTACTAGGGATTCCTGTAACCATTTATTTTTAATAGGATAGGGTTTTCGTTTTGTAAATATTTCAGCTCGGCTCAAATGTCTTCCCGCCCCAGTGCACAAAGGTAAAGGTGCCCCCTCTTTTGGCTGGTTTCCGCGGCCGCGGGCGGCCCCTCCCCGCCCCGCGTGGCCGCTGCTGCAGACACTCCTCGAGCGGACGCTCGCCGCTATCAACAAGTGCGTGGCCGCGGGGTGTTCGTCTCAGCTGGCGGGTGCCGGCTCCCAGCACACGCTCCCGGAAGGCCAACCGCTTGCTCCTTGGAGTTTCCATAGAGATGACTGGGAGCTGGAGTGTTATGGATGACCAGGAAGGAGTCAGAAACCCTCTCAGATCACGCTCGCCACCCCCCCCCACCCCGCATGACGGGACCAAGGCTCTGATACCGAGTGATAGTCCCCTCCCCAACCCGCGCATAGCTTCAGGCCCGCAAAATTATCAGGACTCCATTATGTTGGTTATAAAATTTATTGATCTCTCATTTAGGAATTAAGAGTAAAACCTTGAAAAACCTGAAACAATATAGCCCCTTCCCCACCACCCAAACGAAATCCGAATACATTAGCGCGACGAAATATCAAACAGATCACGGCAGAAATCACCAACTCAACAGCCTAAATGCGAACTGGACAGAAGCTGTCCCGCGGCCAGGGGCGGCGAGGCGGGCGACACACGCACACCTGGCTATAAATTAACATTGGCCTGAGCCGCCGCGCCACCTGGCGCGGTCAGCCCCCCAAAAACCCACAAGGAAAACCGATGCAACGCGACGGGGGGGAGGAGGCGTTGCAGTTCTCAGGCCAGCCTCACCCGAGAGTACGTTTCTCCTATTCACTCACTCCTCGGCTAACAGTAAACTAACGAGACAACATTTTCAAATGCAACAGAAAAACCCAGGAACCCAGGAGGAGGAGGGGGGGCTGCTTTTTCTCTGCAAACATCACAGCGATACCCAGCCTACAAAAGGGGAGGGAGGGGCAGCGGCGAGGGGTAGGCGAGCTCTAGAAAGTCCCATTTCCGCTGCTCCTGACTTCTTTTTGCTTTTGTACAAAACCCGACAGCTACAGCAAAACTTTCTGTCCTCCCCATCATCGGTACAAGGCAACAGTCCCAGGCAAGCAAAGCTAAACAACAAGGCGTCCCAACTTGGGGGTGCGGGGCGGGATGGGGGCGGAGGGGCGGCGCGCGCAAGCGGGCGCTCAGATGTGGGTCAGCGGCACCGTTCCGTTGACGGCAGTCCCAGCGCCCTGGTAGTGCTGGTGTACGCTGTGCAGGCGGCCGCCAGGCAGCGGCGAGGCGGCGTCAGCCGCGTCCCCGCCGGGTGGCAGGTACATGCTGATCATGTCGCGCAGGTCGCCGAGGCACGCGCGCTGCGAGTGCGATGTGATGGCGGGCGGCGGCGAGCTGGGTTCGGTCTTCACCACCGTGCCCATGGGGCCCAGGCTCATGGCGGCGGCCGCGGCGGCCGCGGCGGCGGCGGTGGCGGGCTGCTGCCCGTAGGCGGCGGCCGCGGCGGCGGCGGCCGAGGGCGCCATACCCCCGTAGCCCGAGGCGGCGGCGGCGGCGGCGGCGGCGTTCATGTAGCTCTGGGCGCCGGGCGGCATCATGGGGCTGTACTGCAGGCCGGCCATGTCGTAGCGGTGCATCTGCGGCAGCGCGGGCGGCGGCGGCGGGCTGCTCATAGTAGCGGGCTGCGCGTAGCCCAGCTGCTCCTGCACCAGCGAGTACGCGCCGTTGGCCCAGCCGTTCACGTGTGTGTACGTGTCCAGGCGCTGGCCCACGCCCACCGGGCTGCTGGCGGCGGCAGCGGCGGCGGCGGCAGCGGCGGCGGCGGCAGCGCCCGGGGGCAGCAGGCCTCCGGGCAGGGAGTACTTGTCCTTCTTGAGCAGAGTCTTGGTCTTGCGGCGCGGCCGGTACTTGTAGTCCGGGTACTCTTTCATGTGTACGGCGCGCAGTCGCTTGGCCTCGTCGATGAACGGCCGCTTCTCGGCGTCGGTCAGCAGTTTCCAGTCGGCGCCCAAGCGCTTGCTGATCTCGGAGTTGTGCATCTTGGGGTTCTCCAGGGCCATCTTGCGCCGCTGCCCACGGGACCACACCATGAAGGCGTTCATGGGCCGCTTCACGCGGTCCTGGTCGCTGCCCCCGCCGCCGCCACTCGAGCCCCCGCCGTTGCCGCCGCCTGCGTTCGCGCCGCCGGCTGCGTTCGTGCTGCTCTTGCCTGCGCCGCCAGGGGCTGCGGAGCCGCCTGCGCCTGCCGCTGGGGTGGGTGGCCCCACCGGGTTCTTGAGCTCGGTCTCCAGCAGGCTGTACATGGCCGGGGCGGGAAGAAGGTGCGCCAGAGTGGCGGGAGGAGAAGGCGCTCCCGGGGCTGGAGCGGCCACGGTGAAAAGGCCTGGGGACTCCGTCGGAGGGGCGCTCGGGGGCCGGTGGGCCAGCGGGTCAGGCGGGAAGGGCAGGCTTGCCAAAGTGCTCCGCGCCAAGTCGGCAGGAACCCGCAGGCTACTCGCACCTGATGCGTTCTCTCGAGCTGGCCGCATTCGCAGACTGGCCCGGCGCTCGCCGGGTCCCTTATATACCTGCTCGGATCCCCCGGGGTTGGGACTCGGTCCGCCCCTCGCCACCGGGAGGCCCCGTGATTGACAGGCTCACAGTGATGCGCCCTGGCCAATCATCACGGAGTCCCCGTTCGGCCCCACTGGAAAAAAAAAAGTTCGGGGAGCCCTTTCGTTCACCCCCACGCCCCTCTTGGGCCCGGTGACGTGATGAGAGTTATTCAGGAGGCGGGAGTCCCAGAAAGCCGCTCAGAGACCACCAATTAGGGTCTCAAAAAGTTTGAAAGAACGAAACTCAAGGAAGTGACGGAGGGGGAGGGGGCGCGCGAGCAGGATTGGGAGGGAGGGGGCAGAGGGGCGCCCACGGGGTTCAGAAACCAACTTTGCAGCCCCGTTGGGACCGAGCGGTGCCTGGACCCGGGGCCACCCTGCAAAGCATCCCGCTGTCTGCGCGGAGGTCCTCCGACAGCTTCTGCTGCCAGCCCTAGGGACACTGGGCATCGCCAGTTACCCAGGCGAGCTTGGGGACTCAGGGAGAAACGGAGACACCCCGGGTTGCGGCTCTGAGAAGCCCTCCCTGGAATCGACCCCTATCTCAGCAGGACCCTCTGCGGGGAAGCCGCGGCCCTGCGCGCCCAGGACGGAGCCGGGGTCAGGGACCGGGGCGCGGGAGACAGGCTTCAGAACCGCGGAGCGCACAGGGGCTGTGAGGCTCTCCGCTGATTTGAGTGAAGGCGAGCAGTCAGCCGCCTGCTGCCCGGGCCGGGCGGAGGCGCTCACATGCGGTGGTGCGAAGAGTGTGTGTGGGGCGGAGGGGGTGAACCGGCCTCGGCTCTCTCGCTCCAGGCCCCCGCTTAGCGGCCCCTTTTTGTCTCTGCTCTCTGGCCATTTCGGTTTTTCCAGTCCGATGCCCCTGAGGGGGAGGGTCGGGCCCCTTGGAAAATCCGTTTTCATGGCAACACGGAGCCTCTCCAAGTGAAAGAAAAGTTTCTTGGAGGTGGGGTGGGGGGACGGTGGCCGGAGAGGAGCCGAGGCCGTCCTCGGGGCGGACCGCCGGGCCCCCTCCACTGGCCGCGCACCTGCCAGGACCACCGAGCGCTGCTCTAGCTGCGCAGCCGCGCCGCCTCCCCGGGGAGCAGGCTCTGCTAACGGATTCCGTCCTTCTCCTTTTTTGTTTTATAGCCATCCTGGCCAGAGCCTCGAGACTCAGAGCGGGACACTCACCCGCATATCATGTTGTCTGCCAAAGACTAGTGTCTCAGGAACCCCGGCTGCGGGGAGAGGGAACACGGACAATCGCCTTCGCCAGCCTGAGCGAATGGCACAGCGTTTGAAACTCCCGGAGGCGCCCGAGGCGACGGGTGGAAAGGAGTAGCGACCCAGGCAGAAGCGGTGGAGACTGAAATAAGGTGTCCGCGCAGTGTGGTCCCCTTCCCCCCAGCCTCGTGGAAAGATGGGGAACGGAAAGAAAACCGTAAATCCTAAGTGTGAAAAAAAAATACAAAAAACCCAGGCTTTTAGCTCCTTAGCGCTAATGCAAAACCAGGCGATCCTGGGACACCTGCACGCTGGGAGCTCCCCCCCACCTTTCCTGCAAGAATTTAAAAGTATACCGTTGTGACTTGGGAAGGGGGTGGCGTAGAGCACGCCAGCCCCCTCTGGGGTGGGCGGACCGCTGGCACTACAATCCTGGCTCCCAGCCGGCATCATCTTCTGGAAATTATGCGTCTCTAAACCAGCCCCTTAAGTTTGGGTTCCACCTGGTCTACCTTCTCTTGCTTTTCTGGCCGGAAGGAAGCAAATGTCCACTGTCGAGGGCTGCAGTCGTTTGAATGGATGTACGATTAGGGTTTTAAAGTAAACTATCTGGAATGGTTCTGTGTATGGATCTTGGTGTGTGTGTGTGTGTGTGTGTGTGTGTGTGCGCGCGCGCGCCCGCTCTTGCACACGGGTGTGCACACTTAAGCTGACACAGACTGGAAGACGTGTCTCAGAAAACGGAGTGATTTGGCGATCTCCACCAGCACTTGTTTTTTGGCAGAACTAGCTGACAAAGTCAATTTTTCCTAGGCAAACCCACCTTCTCCCAAGTAAGTTAATGTGCGGTATCCCTGCCCGCCTGCCGCCTTCTCCAGATGCCCTCTCGGGTTCTCTGGGCCTCCAAAGCTGTTGCTAAGTGAAGCGCGTTTTAGGAAACTACCCAACCGACGCGCGGCCTGGCGTCCAGTAGCTTGACAGATGTCAGGATTCTTTCCAAGTTTTAGGACCCAAGTAAGCCGTTGTGGTGACAGCGCCTGGGCTGCATGTTTCCCAAGGCGAGGGATGCGGCCCTGGGTCTGTACTCCTCCCCGCAGCAGATTATCTAGGGGGCTAGTCGCTGCCCCAGCTGTTTGTCATTTGATCACAACTAGCCCGCGGCTTAGGTGAGCTCATTTTCACATTACATCCTCTGCCAGTATCCTGCCAGGACAGACATCTTCTCCCACAGTCCTGGCTTCCCTCGGAGACCGCGATGAAAACGGTCTCTGTGCCTGGTGGCTCCGGGGTGGTCTGCACAGCCCCAAGCAGGAGTAAAGCCGAATTTCCTTCAGAACATTTCCGAGGAAACGTCCTCAACCCAAAGTATCATTTCAATCGTCGACCAAGGTCATTACAGGCGTGGGGAGGCGGGGGGAAGGCTGGAAGGAAACCCGTTCTCCTGGTCCACTAGCCGTGCTGGCGCAGGCACCAGCCAGGCGGCGCGATCTTAGCTGGGGGTCGGGAGAAGGGTCGAGGCAGGTACTACGGCCCGAGGGGCCTCGATTAAGGCGGGGACTGCGGGTAGTCAAGACTCCCAGCGGAGCCAGAAGCCGTGTCTCTGACTCTTGCACCGAGTGAGGAAACCAAAGGACACAGCGGGATCCAGGACCAGTTCTTTCCATCCTCTTCCGGAGACGAGAGCGCGTTCGGCAGCTCTCTTGCCCTTTGGGGCCTCCGGGAACCCGTGGCGGCACACAGAGCCCCGGATGGCGGGCTGGGAACGCGGCCAAACACCCCCTCCCCATTCCCCCTGCCCTCCCAAGAGAGCTCTGGCTCCCTCAGACTGGGGCTGGGGCTGGGGATCCCAAGACCCAGGGCGTGGCAACAGCGCCGTTTGTTGGCTTCGGTTGGAAACTTCACCTAGAGGCGCCCCTTTCCGCCAACCGGGGCTTCGAGGTCGCCCCAACCCTTCAAGGAGAGACAGCTGGTTTTGCCGCCGGACAGAAGTGGTGCTTATCCTTAGAGGGTTGGTTAGCGCAAAACTCGGGGGACCCTGCTGTAGCGTGTGGGCCTGGAGGACCCCGAGTGCATAGTGCGCTCCCACTCTTCCATGCTTGGGTTTCGAGCCTTGGCAGAAATCAGGTGTCCCGAGGACCCCATACCTGCAAAGTATACTTGAGCAGTGCGCCATAGAACTACTGGTAGAACAGAGTAGGAGAGGGCTATCCCATCACTCGCGGCGGGGGCGGGGGCAGAGGGGGGACGTTGATTCCTTCTCAGCTCATGGGGGACCTTTTTCGGCGTCTCCGGCTCGATTAGGACCCAACTCTTAGAAGAGATGCCCTTTGCGTGCATCTCGGGTTGGGGTGGGTGTGTGTCGGTGCCCGCTCTGGGGGCTGAGGCCTGACAATGGGGTCGAGCAATCAATCGCCTTTTTCAAGGGCAGCAGAGCCCTTGGTTTTGGTAAGTGAGGAAAAACATATCCTGACGACCCTCAGAAACGCTTTGCTTTCCAGCCGGAAAAAAAGTTTACTTATCCAAAAGCAGTAATTCCTCTTTCTTCCCTGAGAACATCCCTTGACCATCATATACTCTGGCCCCTAGCCAAGATCGTGTATTTAGGCCAGATTGAGGGCCTTGGTCAAGAAATCAGAGGCTGCGGTCTGTTGCAGAACCATCTCTTATAAAGCGTCGAGAAGGTTACCGGCACTCCAAGGAGATGGAAGAGACAGCACCTCTAGTTCTCAAAGCATTCGGTTGGTTCCTCCTCCCCCAATTGCAGTACTCCACTCCCTTGCTCCGCAGCTTCCAATGAAACACTTGTTCTTACAGGTCTGGGAAGGAACTGAAGATTCTAGGCTGGTGAGTAGGTTGCAAACATTAACCTAGCTGATGCTCTCTGAAGAGAGGTTTTATTGGGAGCTACGGAGGTGTGTGGTGACATGGTCCCGGAGGTACTAAAACGTCTCCTGTGGGCAGTATACCTGTATTCTGTTGCTCTTTGGTGTAGCTACTTTCGGGAGGGAGGGTGAACTTTTTAAAAGAGAGTTTCCGAATTTGATTTACTTGTTTAGCTGAGCCGTAATTTATAGACACATTGGGAATCCCCTTGGCCCACACCTTGGCGCTCAGTTGCAAAGATCCCTTCCACTCTCACAGGGTATTAAGATATTAATGACCAGCTCTCTTTTTCCTAGGTGCGGAGCAACGACAAGGAATTTGACAGCCTTTGCCTTCAGCGCCCTCTCGCCGACCGCACGACCCCAGCACTGGAACACTGCCACCTCCCCAGAGGAAGGAAGGCCCTGCCCGGGAACTGGGTCCCGCTTCCAGAGGGTCTTCCGGGTCACTCACTGCTGTCGACCTCTTCGCCTTTCCCCCTGCCCGCCCCTCCCCCCGCCCCAACTCTCCGCACGCGCTCAGTCCTTCAAGCTGCTGGACCGTACCCCTGCCGAGCAGCCTCCCGAAACCCGGCACCCTACGGCCAGGCCTGCCCTCCCACTGGGCCTGTCTCCTTTCCCACTTCCTCTGTGGCTGCGAAGGCAAGGCCCTCTACAGCGGCGAGGTGGCCTGCCGGAAGCCAGGGCGGGGAAAACCATCTAGAAATCGTTATCAGTACGTAATGTTGTCTGAGTTACTCCACAAGCTTATTCCGCCAGCGGGGGGCACGGGTCCACTGGGAGTGCTCCCTGGAAGTGCTCCCACAGGAAGGGTGCCGGTACCATCCCCCCGACCAACAGGCGCCGAGGGTGTGACCAGGCGAGACCACCGGCCCCGACCGCTGGGGGTGCAGGATGATGGAGGGCTGGGGGCAGGGGAGAGCATTCTGGAGAACCTTTTAAATCCCAAGGCAGCACCCAGCTGTTCTTTCCCCCTCTCTTTTCTCTTTTCCTTCCTTCCTTTCTTTTCTCCTTTCTCATTTTCTTTGAAGAGAGTGGACAGCTGTGGAATTCGATGCGCGAAATTTCAGTGTTCTCTTCGCCTCGCTTTCTGGCCGTCGTTCCTTTTCCTTTCATTCGCCCTTGGTCGCACACCTACTGTGTGCCGTGCTGTGCGCCAGGCACCGCTCGGGACCCGCTCCTAAGAGTCCCCTAGCGGCCAGCGGCGGCGGCCGGTCGAGCCTCCACGGGGTCGGCCCCGTGGTGCGCCCGGCTCGCGGGGGCCACGCGCGTTCCTGGTGCGCGCGCGCTTTCCCGCGGCCGCGCGGAGCCGCGCCCCCCGAGCCGCGCACGCACCGGCGCCCGCGTGCCTGGAGCCACGGCCCCCGCGCTCTCCGGCGCCGCCGTCTGAGTGCCGGGTGTTCGAGGCTCCGGGGCCGCGGCTCGCGACGGAGAGCTTGGCGGAGGACGCGGCCCGGGGACGGCTAGCGTGCCGCTGCTTGTCAGGTATGGAGGTTGCCTGTCCTCAGGCCGACCCGATTCCGTGCGGGCTGGCGGCCAGACGGGGCGACAAAGCGAGGTCTTTCGGGAGGGCTGGCCGCGCTGGCGTTTTGGCGCCTAGGCCGCCGTCACCCCGATTCCATTTCTCCGGAAAGCGTCGCTGGGTTACGACCTCGAGGCTTTTCTAATGTGATGTTTGTGTAATTAACACCGTCTCCCCTTGTTTCTGAACATATTTCCTCCCCCAGCACAGCCCAGCTTTCACGTGAAAAAGCAACGGGAAGAACGTCCCAATAACCCTTTCTAATAGGAAAAAACTGCCCCTTTTGTGGAATGGTTTCTTTACAAAGCCAACAACCAACCTTATTTTCTAGTTCCAATGGCTATCCCTTTATGAGTTATATTATTAAAGAAATCCGACACTAATTGTGCCGATTTAACTTGTTAATTAGTTGCAAATAAACTATTCATTAGTGGTAAAATAAAATAAAACCCATGTGCCTAGATATCATTCCACATTCACATATTGTAGTGTCTGCATAGCATAGGCATACTAAATTAAGTTCCTAAAAGGTTTCTCCTCAGGATAAATAATTAAAATATATTCTACTTTAATTGACATTATAGAGGACATAAATGAGCTTTTCCTTTTAGAAAGAAATAGCCATTTCTAAATAAAGCTTGCAGTCTGGAGAATGGAGGCTTCAGCCAAATGAATAGTCATTACTACCTTTTCAACGACGTGGGCCTTTTGATCAGAAAAGAAATTAGCTCTAAAAAACAGACAATGGAAGCCTGCCCTGCAATAGGAAGAAAATTAGACGGCCAAGGCTCTTCACAACACCTATTTCTATAAACCATAGAGCTCCTTGCTTTTCAATTACAGCTGTTCATTTCATATAAGGAAAGGGGAAAAACAGGCCTCTAATGTAAACTCGCTTTCACCATAAAGCTTTGCTCCTGGCACGCAGCCAGGCTGCCTACTTACTATTGTTTTTAGTCCTCTCATCAATTAGCTAATACTATATATTTTAAATGACTCTGAGGGTATTCACAGACTCCCTCCCCCTTCCCCACTCAGACAAAACCCAAGCTGGACTCCCATGAAAAGGCTACCATTCGGTGCACAGACACTTAAATGTATAAAGTTTAATGTTTTTATTGTTCCCCAAAGAAAAACCATATTGAAAATGCTGCTTTGTTTTTTTCCCCTATATTTCTTAGTCCCTTATTGAAAGACCCAGACGAGGTGATGACAGGGGAGGGACATAAATGAGCAGCTTTCAGTATTGTTTCTAATTGTTCACAGAGCTAAATCCATCTCCAGATAATTTTTCTGTGCCTTTTAGACCATGATTTGGTTTATATATCTTTGTGTTTTAAAAATATGGATTTTGAAATTTGCTAACCCCATTGGTTTGGTGTCATTAGATATAATTTCATTTAAAAATATTACAAAGTCTTCATCAGTTGGTGAAATTATCTGGCCTGCAAAAAGAAAAAAAAAATCTCATTTGTAGGGTGTGCTGCAAAATAAAACCTTCAACATACATGAAGTAATAATACGAGAAAAATATTTGGCAGTAAGACCAGAGAGTCTTACTAAGCCTTTGGATGGATGTTCTAGAAACATCAAAATAGAGTTATAGGCCAGGAAGGCTTTGCTTCTTTTCAAATTAGAGTATTTATCTATCTGACCTTTATAAACCTCTGTGTAAGTTCCTTGGAGACTTAAGCAATAGTGCAATCCTGTAGGGTTGGCCTGGGAACATACTGTTTGGAGCTGTGCTCATGAAAGGTCTTAGAATCATTTTTTAAAGTTCAGTTAAAGGTAACCGATTCATTCACTATAAAATAGAAAATATTTTTACATAACTATAAAATCACTCATAATACAATTAACTATGAACTTATCTCTGAGGGGTGTCATTCCTTTTATCCTTTAAACAACTTAGTTTGCCAGCATAGAAGGAAGGAATGGACAAGAGTAGAGACACTAGGATGGCTATTCAAAGTATTCCTATAGAGCAATTACAAAAAATTGTTGCCAAAATGGTTCTTATGTCCCTGTTTTCAGCATGCGTTCCTTGTTAAGGTTGCTTCCATTTGATGGCTTCCTACCGTAATTTTTTGATATCGAGTACATTAGTGTGTTTGCTTTTTGCTTTTGAGCATTAACTTTTTTGCAGCTTTGTTCAAATGGATGTCAGAAGACTTACCGAAAGCATTTTGCCCAAGAGCACAGACTTGCTACATCCCGTTTCCTTGGCAGCCTGAGGAAGGGACTCTTTCTTGGCAATCAAATCCCTTGATTCTCTCTACCTGTGGGTTCCTACAATAGAGGCTAAAGTCTTAACCACAATGCAAGTGTGAGACTGTTCCTCTTATCTATTGCATGTGAATAGTGCCTGTTTTCAGAAAGAATTTTACAGAAGCTGGGGGGAAATCGCCACCTTCAAAAGGTGAGGTTTAGTAGCAGAGGTCAGCAATGTGTGGTTGCATATCAATAACCTGGAAGTTGTCTAGACTGAGAGCTGCATGAGTATTTTGTTGGGTCTGGTCTTATGGATTATAGCACTTAGCTTTCATTTCGGAAGGAGGAATCAAGTATGTTGTGGGCAGTTGGATTGAAATTTGGGGGAGTACCATAACTGCTGGCAAAGATACCTGAAGCTTTACCTGCAGCTTTGGAAGGGGACAATATGTTCAGGGGAGGAATAGAAAGAAACTTTTCTCAGGATGTTGACATGAAATAGAGCCTGTCTGTTTATACTCTCTGTATGGTTTGGGCAAGTTTTTTTTTTTTTTAGTTGCGGTATAATTGACATATAACATTATATTGGTTTCACGTGGATAGCATAATGATTCGATCTTTGTTTATATTGCAAAATGGTCGCCACAATAAATCTAGTTAACATTCATCACCACAGATAGTTACAAATTCTTTTTCTTGTGATGAGGACTTTGAAGACCTATTCTCTTAGTAATTTTCAAATATGCAATACAGTATTATTAACTATAGTGAGCAAGTTTACTAATCTCTCTGAACCCCAGTTTTCTCATCCTAAAGGGGTGGGTAGACAGGCCTTTTTCATTGGGTTTGGGTGGAGATTCAGTGAGATAATACAGTTGAAAGCACCTGGCACTCGTTTTAGCACAGAGCAAGCTCAATTAAGAGTTGTCTTGTTTTTCAACTAGGCTTTCTTATTCCCTTGAAACGGGATTGAAAATTCCTCTAGTGTGGGGGAGAGGGAACCATGCCACTTTTCTTATCCCTTACATGGCTTTGCACAGATGTTTGTGGAATGAATCATAGTCCTTGAGAAAGTCCTTTTTGAAAGAAAGAAAAAAATGAACTAATTACTCCATGGTTCCAATTCTGCATCATGGTCTCCCACATTTGGCACTGTCACTTGAGATTGTTCCTGTCAAGGCTCTCTAGAGAGCACTCACTGAGATGATGGGGGCTTTGGTTTGTGACAGAGGGGCCTCTTGTGTTTTAATTCTGAGATAACATAGAATATCCTTTATAATAGAGACATACTTGCTGTTAAAAATATACAATTAGTGTTATATGGATTTTAAATCTTTAATTTTGCTTAAAGCATAAGTTTTCATTTTTTTTCTTTCCAAGCTCAATAGTACGTGTATTCTTTCTGCAGATTGCATCAGGAGTCGTGTTGAATTAGGAGAGAAGTCTTGTTCAGATTTCGTGGCTTTTATATTTTCTCTGAGGTCTCAGAAATAGGCACAATTGGCCAAGCCAAATAAAAAAAAATAAAGTAGTACCAATCACCTGCAGAGATTAAAGTCTTATCCTTTCTCACAGGGACTTCTAGAAAGACTTAGAGAATTACAAAAACCATTTTTAAATAAGTAAACTAGAGAGACTTCAGTTCAAATTTAGTCCATGCCGTTGCATTTGAAGAAAGATCTAGCATGAAACTTGGTTGACTCCTAGAAAAATTCTTGCTGAAAGACTAGGTAGGGCTCTGATGGATAAAAATGCAGCACAGAGGAATGGTTAAGAGCCCAGAGCTAGGTTTGAAGCCTGTCTCTGGCCCTTAATAGAAGTTAAGCTTCTCAGAGCTTCAGTTTCATCTATAAAAATAGGAATCGATGATACTTACCCCTTAAGTTGATTGTGGAAAATAAATGAATTATGTAAATAAATACTGAATTTGGTGCCTGGTGCATAGTCATGGGACTCAGTAACTGTTAGGTTCTCACCATCATCACAGCAACCTTATGAGCCATGTAGCACAGATGCGGGCAAACTTATTTGTATTTTAACAGACAAGGAAATAGTCTTAGAAGGATCAAGTGACTTGTCCAAAATGGTGGCTCTTGTTTGCAACATCAGGCATGGAAAGGATTCCTCTTGAACCCTTGTCCGGTTGTCTTTCCACCAAACTACAGTTTGCTTACACTTTGGCAGTGATTGTATTGGGTTGCACAGCATACAGTGTTATTGATACTGTACTGAGAAGCATGTCATTGTTTCCTCCCGTATTTAAATAAAGTCCCTGATGATGGCCAGATGTCTTAATAAACAGTGACAAATGGCAGAGGAAGAATGAGGAGGGACCCTACATCCCCTAGGTTGTTTCCCCAGAGGAGGGCTGGAGAGAGACATCACCAGTTCCCAAGATGCACTAATTAGAAACACTAAAATCGACACTGAGTCAGATTCAGGATTAAATAAGTAAACCAATATGCTAGTGTGAGCTTCTCAGACAGTGCACACTGATCTCTCATGGGATGCTTATTTCCTTTCATTCTTAGGAGTTCAAAGAATCCCATATTTCGTTCATCAGCCCTCCAGGTAGGCCTCACATTGAAAGTCCTAGCAAAGCAGTCTGATGACCCAGCATCCAATTCACCAGCAGTGACATCTCACTTTTTCCCCAGTGTTCAAGCTAATCTCTTGGCTTATATCATACACATGCAAAGGTGGGTTTGCCAAAGGTTCCAGGAAATTGTGATGATGGTGACCATTTATTGAAACCTACTACAGGCTGACACTGTACGGTGTCACTGTACGTGACGCTGACACTTTACAGATGTTACCATGTTTGTTTAAGCCTACCAGCTGGCTAAGGTTACACACACAGCGGCAAACTTGAAGATTTGATCGACCTCCAGATGATGGGTTCTTTCCTCTGCACTGACCTAGAAGGGCCTGGTTCCCTTATTGTGTGATTTTGGACAAAACTCCTTCTTCTCTTTGGATCTCACTTTCCCCATGAGTGGAATGAGGGGGTTGGATTAGATGTCACCCTCCTTTTTTAAAGTAGGCTCCATGCCCAACATAGGGCTTGAACTCATGACCCTGAGATTAAGAGTCACATGCTCTACCGACTGAGCCAGCCAGGCATCTCTGGACTAGATGCTTTCTAAGGGCCATTTCCCTTGCAAGATTTTGAAGATTCCAGAAGTTCTCATATGCCATTTTTAATACCAAGTAAACTGAAGTGGTCCTTGATTTTCTTCAGAAATGGCCATTCTCCTAGATGTTCTAGTGAAAGGTATCAGCTCCACCACCTCTGGCAGGAAACGAAACCTTGTAGCAGTAGAACAAGCTAGGAAAGCTAGATTCCAGATCTTTATCTACAAGAGAAGGCATTCCAGTCTGCTGTGGGCTGGGGCAGGAGGAAAGCCTGTGGGGTTGTGGTCCATACTGAATGTTTGTATCCCTCTCAGATTCCCATGTTGAAGCCTTATCCCCAGTGTGATGGTATTTAGAGGTGGGGCCTTTGGGAGGTGATTAGGGAGTGGGATTAGTGCCTTGGTAAGAAGAGGTCAGAGAGCCAGCTCGCTCTCCCCCAAGTGCAGATACGATGACAAGTCAGCAGTCTGCAACCAGGAAGAAGCCTGTCACCAGAACCCGACCATGATGGCGCCCTGATTTTGGACTTCTCAGCCTCTAGAGCCATGAGAATTAGAGGTCTGTCGTGTAAGCCACCCAGTCTCTGGTATTTTATTATGGCCGCCTGAGCTGCCTAAGGCAGGTTGGAGGAGTAGAGGGATCAAAATGGGACCTAGAGTGATCCAGCCTTGCCAGCTACGTACTCTGCATCGTCCATGAGCTGTATGGGGACTTCAGGAGGAGGGAGAATCCACGGATCACATGCCTGCCCCTGTCTTATCTCTTTAGCCTCAGCTTCTTTGTCCCGCCTCATCTTGCCTCTAATGCCCTGTGAGGAGTTTCTTCCTAAGTGTTCTTGATCAAGTTCTGCTCTTTGCCTCTATCTTTACACATTTGCTTCCTCTATTTGGAGCTCCTTCCCTAACCAACCTCCCCTCCTCCTTCCCGTATATGACTAGATGCCGCTCAGTCTTCAAGATTCAGCTCCAGTCCCATTTTCCATAACATGTCTCCTGATCCTCCCCCAGCCCCAACACTCCACACTGGGTTAGGTGCTTTTCCATGATGCTCCCGGACCACCCATGTGTTTATTCTCAGAGCTCCTGCCACGTTGTTTAATCACCATCTATTTATCTGTCCATCTCACCTCATCACCGTGAGTTCCTTGACAGCAGGGACCTTCTTCCTTTCTGGTTTCTTCAGCACTAGCCCAGAGCCAGGTGCCTGGGAGGCACTTAATCAGTTGGAAGTGATTAGGACCATCCGTGGTAGACACTGAAATGGGTTTTCATACTGCCAAATAACATTTGGATCCTCCCCTCAAGGAGTTCTCAGCTCCGAAAGAAGTACTGGTCATCCAGGAGGCAGGTCTGGCATTGCTTGTGGGGCTAGGAAAGCATGTGGCATGAAGGCATATTCAGGAACATAACACTGATTGTCCATGAGTTTCCTGCTAATATTTCCTCCCCCACCCGTACACATTGGGTGCCCTAGCCATCCCGCTGATTTTATCCATGGAGGTAGTGGGGAAGGGGGTAGGGGACTCATATGGCTTTATGTTCCGTGTTCCCTCTGCTAAACTGTGTGCCTTGGCACAGGCCTGCATCTGTGGGCAGGAAGAGGTTCCTTCCCTTTGTTACAAAGGCATTCTCACCAAGCCATGTTCCGAAGCAGCTGCTTGCATGCAACCAAGGACGTGCCTTGTTCTACTTTGCACAGTGGAGTCCTGTGGTATCATCGGTGGCCCTGGGGTCTGAGAGTGAATAGAACCATGGATACTAGCGTGCGTTAGAACTTCTTAAACCTGGCACTGTCGTCCTGAGTCTGTCCTCAAACTTGCAGCCCTACGGAGGGATACAAGTGTGGTCTTTGGGACTGTAGAGGAGAGGTGTTCACTCTGTGCTGATGACAGCAGGGGTGTCAGAACTGGAGATGAGAACTAGGAAGAGTGCCCCCAGTAATCTCCACAGGCTCAAGCATTTCTCTCCTTGAACTTGACATTAGTGCTGAGAGTCAGGAGCAGGCCCTGATTCAATTGGAGTGAAGATATTCGGAGTTCAAGTTCTGTTTAATATGCCATTTAGATCATATGAGTCTCAGTTTTCCAGTCTGTGATGCAGAGCTCGCTGTGTGTGGGTGGGTGGTGTCCCTTCGCTCGAATGCTCTGGCCTCCATGGTGGAGGACCACGTGGAACAAATGCTTCTCAGTTTGTCCTAAGCCTTTGATCAATCTTCAGAATCTTCGAATGATTGTCCTTGCGAATTTTGACTAGTTTAATAGATGCCTCTCCAGAAGACGGACTTCTCCAAGCCATTCCTAAAGTTTCTAAATCTTTTCGAAGAGTTTTTAGCAGGGGAGTGACATGGTTAGAAATGTGGATTGGAACGCTCCTTCTGGCTGTTGCGTATCAGTTACCATAATGCATGTGAAAATTCCTGGTATATGCTTGGAACTCAGTAGATCATGATCATTTTGGTTGTTAAATTGTTTCTTATCAGCTCAAGCATGACCTTAGGGGAAATTACTTCCTGACGGTGAGTCTCAGTTTGTCCAACTGTAAACTGCAGGTGATCGATCTGTTTTGTTAGTTTGTTCATTTGTTGGTTCATTGTGATCTTTGGTTCTCTCCTTTCCCTTAGTGACCCTCAGCCCAGATAACCAGGGTTCTCCTTCAGTCTGTTTCATTAGAGCTTTTATATCTTTCACCTGACATAATTTCCATTTGATTTTGGGATTTCAATTCAGTTTTTAAAATACCTAATGGTATTCTCTGAAAAGAGGCAGTCATAGTGGGTGGCCTCCAGGAAGAACTCTGTAAATGAGAAAGCAGACCCCATTTTAACAGGCTTTGTAGATGTCTTTTGTCCTCATTTTAGTAAGTTAGCCCTTACTTTTGAGGAGCTATACTCAAGGTTCATGTAGAGATTAGATGTATTATCTGACATCATAAACTTTCACTTTGGTAGGACGGAAATAATCGATTGCTCAGCCATTTACAGTTCTATTAAGTCAAGAAGCTACGCTGTTGCTAGTTTTGTTGAATGCTCGTTTTTAAAACCAGCTACTCCGCCTTGGACAGTGTGGGAGAGACAGATGCTGCTCTCCAGGGGCTCAGTCTATTACAAGAGTAACTGGAACAAAAGCCAGCCTCTCCTGCGGGCATTTGCAAAGGTATCAGGTGCTGTAGGAGTAGAGGGGACAGGGGGGGAGCCATTTTGTCTGGGATGTTTTAGAAACGATTCTTGGAGAGGGTGGGCTCTGAGTTGTAAGCCATGCCTTGAAAGGCACAGATGTCAAGGATCCCTGATGAAGAAGCAGCTAGCACAAAGGCCCCTGGAAAGGATAGTGTAAAGCACGTTTGGGAAATGGTAAGATCAGTGTGGCTAGGAGCCAAAAGGCGCCACGGTGTGAGGGGGGAGTTGGGGCTAAACTGTGGAGGACATGGAAGTCCAAACTGAGGACTTTGGCTTTATTCCCTGTGCACTGGGGCTCTAGCAAAGTCGTTCCCACCCTGCCAACCTCAGGTAGGACTTGCATACAGTGTGTCAACAATTTCCCAACGGGAGAGTAATTACTGTAGTAAGCATCAAAATCAGTTATTCCTTGTAATGGAGAAATTTGGACTTTTTTCCATTTTTTTCTGAGATATTCATCAAAAACAAAATGCCTTGGTAACTATGAATGCACAAGAGAGGCAATGTGGAGCAGCTGTGAGGTACCGGCCCCCAAACCCAGAGACTGGAGTCTGAGCACTGGTGTAGTATCCTGCCACAGCGTCACCTGAGGCGAGTCACTTCCCTTCTGCGAGCCTCCCTGTGCTCATCTGTGAAAGGGATGAACGTTGCCTTCTCAGATGGTTATGTTAATCAAGCGATGTAACAGAGAAAATCTTTCTGTTAACTCTAAAAAACGATCTGTATGGGGCACCTGGGTGGCTCAGTTGGTTAAGCATCTGCCTTTGGCTCGGGTCATGATCCCAGGGTCCTGGGATGGAGAGCCTCGGGTCGGGTCAGTTCGGGCTCCTTGCTCAGCTGCTTCCCCCTTTCCCTCTGCTTATGCTCCCCCTGCTTGTGCTCCCCCTGCTTGTGCTCTCTCCTGCTCTCTCAGCTCTCTCTCTGTCAATTAAAATCTTTAAAAACAATAAAAATTAAAAAATAAACTATCTGTAAGGAAAGAATGTTTTTTAATGTTTCAATGAAGCTGCATTCCAAAGTAGAGATTCCTGCAGGCATTTCAGCCCATTTAGCCTCAGGCCAGTGGGGGGAGGAGTCCCTCCCACTTTCACTTCCCACCCCAACCCCCCCACCTCCTTACAGTTTTTTAAATTTTGTACTCCCCCACAATCAACCCAGCTTTAACATTTTTCTCCAGAGTAAGTGATCTTCGAGCCTAATTGTGTGCTCCCACTAACCAATTAGCTGTAGAGCCTTCCTTCCTTCCTTCCTTCCTTCCTTCCTTCCTTCCTTCCTTCCTTCCTTCATTCTGTGTTATTACTGTATGCCAGACACTCTTCTAGGCACTTGGAATACATCTGGGAACAAAACAAAATTCTCTGCTCTCTGGGAGTTTATATTCTATTGGTGTGTGAGTGGTGGGAGATAGGCAATAAATAGTTCAATATGAGAAAGTTAAATATGTGGTATATGAGAAGCTGATAAATGCTATGGAAAACCTAGGGCAGGGTGGGGGGGTTGGGTGCGCTGGGTGTGAGAGCAGTTTAGAATTTAAATGAAAAAAATACATAAAAGGACTTTGTAAATGGGAAAGCTCTTAACAAATGTTCAAGATTTATACTTTTAGACAAGTTCGAAACTCCCAAAGTCATCTGCAGTTTTTGTAGGATCATCTCACTTTAAGGAGCTTCTTTCATTCAATCAGTCAGTCCTTTTACTGGATGGGGGGAAGGGTGGACTAGGTGCTGGGGATTAAAGAGCACACTTATCACAGTGAGCAGTGAGTAATATATAGAATTGTCGAATCACTCTTTGCACACCTGAAACTCATGTAATAATGTCTGTTAACTATACTGGAATTAAAATAAAAAACTTAATAAAAAAATCAATCAATATTTATTGAATGACTACTTGGCCAAATGAATTAATACCGATGATAATAATGATAGCTATTATTATGGAGTGTCTACTATGTTTTAAGTATTATTTACATAGAAGCTCATTTAATTCTTGTAAGAACTCGATAATGTGAGCATATGTCCCCAAGTGAGCAACACTTAGAATGTAGGCAGCGAGGGGAAGAAAGGAAACCCTTCTTTCTGAAAACCAAAGTGGGAAGAAGATGGCTTTGATGGGGCTACTGATAGCTTTCAGATTGGGAAGGTCAGCTGTTTATCAAGTTCTGGCAGTGTCCCCCCTCCATTGTGTTTGGTGCCATTGCTTTATCAGAAGTCTCCAGTAGACTCAAGATGTGGTTGTTTTAAACAAGTTTTTTTTTTTAAGATTTTATTTATTTATTTGACATAGAGAGACAGCCAGCGAGAGAGGGAACACAAGCAGGGGGAGTGGGAGAGGAAGAAGCAGGCTCCCAGTGGAGCAGGGAGCCTGATGCGGGGCTCCATCCCAGGACCCTGAGATCACGCCCTGAGCCGAAGGCAAATGCTTAAAGACTGAACCACCCAGGCGCCCTTAAAGAAGTTTTCTTACCAGCTGCTGGGGTAGGCAGGTTGATGTGGTTGGTCATCAAGCTTCATCGTACATAATTGAGGACCCACTGTACTGAAATCCTCAGTTTTTTTTTTTTTTTTAGATTTTATTTATTTATTTATTTGACAGAGAGAGAGAGACAGCCAGCGAGAGAAGGAACACAAGCAGGGGGAGTGGGAGAGGAAGAAGCAGGCTCATAGCAGAGGAGCCTGATGTGGGGCTCGATCCCATAATGGCAGGATCACGCCCTGAGCCGAAGGCAGACGCTTAACCGCTGTGCCACCCAGGCGCCCCTGAAATCCTCAGTTTTATAAGGTGAAGTCATGTGCCTCTTCCTTAGAGAGGAACAGTATTAAGGAAGTTATAAGAATGGTTGACCCTTTTAGCTTTTTTCCATTGTATCTACTAAGTTAATAACAAGTATAACATCATGTCCAAGTTGGAAGCCTTCAGGAAGAAAAGCCTCAGCCTCTAGATTGCATAGCAGGTAACTAATCAGCTATGAGGAAATGAGGATGAGGGACTTGGAAACTGTAGAATTGGGAAGACAGGCTGATGAGAAGTCCTGCTCATGCTTCCAGGCCAGGCTGACCTGGGTTCAGTTAGGAGAAGGACCTAGTTCCTCCTCCAATCCTCCCGTCCTCCATCCCTCCTTCCCTCCAAGTGCTACAGCTCACTAAGTGTCTGGCTGTTGCCGATGTGGAGATCAGGTAGAAATGACACTTTGCTTTCTGTTGGAGAAACCAAAAATAACCGGAGAGGAGGCCATTAAACCAGTTCTGCTTTTTCAATTTATAGCTCTTACATGCACAGTCTCCTTTCTGTACCCAAAGCTTTTACCACCTCTTTACTGGTGTATTAAAAGAGCTTCTTCAGTCTACTTCTGTGTAATACCCAGTTCGACCCTCTTACCTGTTCCGTGTTATTGAGGGGCTAGTGCAGAACAAAGCTAGACTCTTAAATGTGGCAGGCATGGCAGGGTCTTCACCATTTGACCCCAGCCTGCCTCTCCCTTCTTCCCTCCCAGTTACGTGACCTAGACCTTTCTGTTTCAGTTCCACCTTTAACTCCTCCATCCAGACGGCCATTCCTGATCCCCTGGCTTGGTTCTATGTGGTGGATTCTGTATATTGCCTGTATGTAATGTTGCTTTAAAGATAGAGTTTCTTAATTGCTGGCTTTTCTCTCTCTGCACACCGTTTCAAGTTGCTTGGGATGAGCGTTATTCATTTTGTAACCCAGCAGTTTTATTCCTTTGGCCGTCGCATCTATGAGTCACTTAACCCTCTTGTCTCCATGGACACAGCCTGCATCTCCACACACCAGTTATTTCTCTTTCCCTTGCATTCCTTTTCAATTCAATTCAGTTCACGCCTTTTACCAGGCAGTGTGGTAGTTTCTGGAAGTAGGAACATGAGAAAGCTGTGGTTGCTGTTTTGTGGGTCTCACAGCCGAGTGGGGAGACTGCTGGGGACAGAAGTTCTTCCTTGCCTTCTGTAGAGCCTGCAGGTAACTTTGGAGTGGCCTCTGGAAATGCCTTTGCTCCAGGTCTTCAATAGGAACAGCCCTGCTTGGTTCTTTTATTCTTGGGATTCTGTAGAAGTTTTTGTTTGGGTGGGAGGCAGAGAGATTCCACTGCAAACCAATTGTTTGGATACCTTTTTAAAGTAAGAAATACAGTGTTAAGTACTATAAAAACACTCTAAACAAAAGAGACAGACACCCTGTCTTTTTGTTTGGCAAAAGTCAGTTTCTTTGGTAAGCCCCAGCCATCGTGTTGACACTTTCGGGGAGTTTGGAGGTAGGTGGGTGAGTGCCCTCCCACACGGTTCACACCATTGCTTCCTTGCCCCCACCTACCTCGCTGAGCTGAGTGAATACTCCCCCTTTTCACCAGTGTATAATTCAGAGGCCTTTAAACTTTGGGGGAGAGAACATTTTAGCTACCTCAAAGCAGTATGTTACCCCCCCCACCAAAACTGTGCTGTGTCTTGTTCCTGGGGTGGCATTAGTGGTTCCCTTTTTTTTTTGTACCAGTAGAGCATTCTGTGTTGACCTCAGTGAGAGCCCTGAGCACAGGGATAACCCTGACCGCTGTGTGATGCCCTTGCCTGTTTTATATCCGTCAGCTCCCCCACCCCCACAAGGGAATGTGAGCCTCTCTGTGGCACGGCCTCTGTGTGTCCTCAGTGCCTTGCAGTGCAAGCTGCAGAGAACAGATGCTAATTCGGGTTTGAGGAAGGAAGGGAAGAAATGTAAGGGGGTGGGGGTTGCAAGCGGGAGACCTAGAGGAAAATCTTGACCACAAAGTACCACCCATTTCCCAGCACAATGCCTGGGAGATCCGTCTGGACCTGGAAAGCTGGGTGATAGGGGGAATGGAGAAGCATGTCGTGAGGGGAGAGGAGAGCTTGGGCCAAGGCATTCAGAGATTCTACACCCAAGCCTTTTGGATGACTTTTGAGGGGATGCGTTGCTCACCTCCAGAAATCCAGTCCGTCTCTAGTCCCAGGCCTGAAGGGAGAAGGGGCAGCTTGTCTTTGAAAGAATTTTCTTCTGTTAAGTGGGGACTTGAATCCAGAGATGTCACAGTATTTCTGATTCTAGGAAACTGTCACTTGACCCAAAAGGGTTTTAGGGTGCTACTTTAGGAAAGGGTTGAACGCGGCCTTGGGGAAACAAGCATTTCTGGAGTACAAGCTCCAGGCTCTAAGGTACTTTCACTTAGTAGCTTCTTTACTGACCCTTCGTCCCCATCTCCCCCAACCCCATACCCTGCCAGGAAGCCTAGTCGCTGGATGGGATGGCGTCTTCAAGGCAGTCCCCCTTGTAACTTGTTAAAAGTCAGGATTCACGTTTAAATCTACAGCCTTGTGCTGAGAAGGACAAATCTCTTCAACATATACAGCTGCCATTTCATGCCACAGGAGAAGAAAATAGTTTTTTTCTAATTCTGATTGATTTAGAGTGACATTCTAGTTATTAATGTGCTGCATTAATCTAGTGATCTTTCGTTATTAATGTGCTGCTTTATTTATTCTGCTCTGGCCACCTTGATGGTAACTTATGATTCTTTACCCAGGGAAATCACTGTTTTATTCCCGTGCCCCCCCAGTCAGATTTTCTGCAAACTTTAGATGTGAGAGATATGCAAAAATGCATACCTATCATTAGGAAAATGTCTTCATTAACACATAAACAATGGTTCGTTACCCACCAATGTGTTAATGTATGTTAAACCCATCTATTGACATGCAAATTCTAGTTTGCTCACCCCGGGTTTTACCTGCCCCACTCAGCACTAAGACCTTTGAGGAAGCCCTCTTTGAAAAAAAATGTTTCTAGTTTTTGTGTCCTGCAGTTTCCCTGATGGACAGAATTTCAACAAACAATGGATCTGTAGGACGACTAAAGAGCTGAGGCTTCTGCCCAAAGAAGCACTTGCCTGATACAGGACAAATCATTCACCCTTGTTTTCATAACATATTACACAATTGAATTTTATTAACTATGCTTATCCCGTGAGCATCCAGAGAGGTACAAGGAGAATCACATAGGATCCATTTTAGAAATCTAGATAAGCCTGCCATAAGCCTGCCTTCATAGTTCTTCACAAGAACCAAAAGATAATAATATATCTTTATTATTGCCACTCGTACTTCTTTCATTTATTATCGAAACAGGGCAAGAGACCAGCTCAGACCGATGTGCATTTGAGCACATGGCTGTTTGTCAAATGGGCCACTGAATCTACTGGCGGCTGCAGCTTGGGGGGGGAGGTGGAGGAACGGGGCAACTTTTTTTCAGAAATGCTGTCACTTTGGCAGAAATTGACTTGTCTGGACAAGACAGTTTGTTTGCTTTTATTGTCCTCAAACTACTCTCCGACTCTTCAACTTGTCTTAAATGTTTGATTAAACACGGGGAGAATTGTCAATATCACTCAACTTCTAAGTCATTAAACATCCTAATCCTTCACATTCCTTGCGGCTGAGGCCATTTTCTTTCAGACTTCCCTCCAGCAGTTGTGGGCTTGTGTCAGCTGCCAGGAGGGAGGGTGAGAGCCTTTGCTTTGACGCTTGCAGTCTGGTGATCCTCCCGTGTGAGGGAGATGCAGAGCTTGACTAGAGATTTACCACTCACTGACGACTGAATAAAACATAAGCCGAGCTTAACACATTCTGAAGCAGACGCAAACCCGTGCACGTAGTTGCTTCAGAACAACTCCAGTTTACCCCAGTGTGCTCCTGCCTGCATCCCCCAAACACGCACGCGGTGCAAAAACTTCAGTCATCTTTAGTCGAGATCCCAGTTGTTGAAACTGGAGAAATTAATGTATTCCCTTGAACCCAAACACCTGTTCATCCTGTATCCCCTACCACGAATAATCAGTTCTCATGATTATGATAGGCCTGTTGAGAAAATTGCCCATCTTCTTATTATAATTTTTATGCATACTCAAAATGAATATTTAAACTGTGATTTGTCAAGAGCTGTGTCCAGTTGTTAGGTTTGCACAATGGTATGTGAGGAGGGCATACACAAAAGTGGGATTTAATATAAAAATAAAATGCTTGGGATTTCTCGGTCTCATCCTAATGAAATACCACAAGCCATAGCCACCCCTCCCCCGCCTTTTAAACACCCCTGGTCACAAATATATGCTCGAAAAGAAGATAATTATCATAAGGCATCTATATGATTACAGATTACTCGCTTGTAAATCCTTCTTTGGCAAAATGACTTGATTGATTTTGAAATTTGAACCTCTTTGTGACGCGGCGCTTAGAAGTGACCATTTCAGCGAAGGCAAAAGGGAACTTGGGCACGCTCAGAAGAGTGCTGCGTAAATAAGGGGAATCACACTGAATTGCCAAAGATTATTTTAATGGCTTGAACCCCTTCCTGTTATAATAATTACAGGAACATCTTTAAGCTCTTCTCTGAAGAACTTGTGAATTGAAATAGAAAATGTTTTAATGAATTTAAATTATTTAAAAATTTGTATTAGAATTTTCAGGATGAATGATTTCTGTGTTGCTCTCCTCTGTTCATTAAGGATAAGCAGCCTTTAATGCATTTTCCTTCTATAATATGCCTATTATTTATACAATTATGTATAGCACTGTGTCACTTAGAAACATACCTCTTCAAGATGACTGTCGTTTTAGGCAAAATATGCATACATCAGTTTTCCAAAAGGCTACATTTCAGAATAACAATATTTTTTCTCTTTTGAACTGCGGGAAAAAGAGGTCTAGCTGTAATTTCTGCTTGTAAGTTTAGCTAAGTGGTGACAAATATCAGACTATTTTACACATCAGAGGATAGTGATGCATCGGTTTCCTGATTCTGAAAGCCCCGTTAGTGGTCACAATGGAAATGAAGATTTCTCTCAAGCACCTGCCTGGAATGGAAGTCCTTCCGACCGACTGTGCATAACCTCTCATTAAATCAGCATGCAGAGGACTAACCAGCAGATGCTGCTGACATGAACCCAGATGTAATCTCTTTAACCTTGTCCTGTAAGGCGCGCACAAGTCGTGACCGGGGAATTCAAAGTAAATTAGGTTTTACATGAAAGTCTATAATCTAAATTCAATTTGATTAAAGCGATGCCTGATTTGTGTTTGTAATGAAATATTCCATTGCAGCTATTAGCAATGGGGTTTTTTTTTATTTGAACACCTGAGTTTATTTTTTCACATCCATATTTATCTTATTTTTATGGTAAGCTAGCCAGTTTTTCATCATTGTCCTGCCCCCACATTCTTAAAATGAGACTTTTAAAGGAAGATATAAGCAAAATAACTATTTGTTTATCAAAATAATCCACTGAGAGGGCAAAAGTATTATCCAGTTTCAGGAATTAATGGAAAAAAGGGTCACTTAACAAGTCTAAATATAGTTGTTCTCTATGTTGGTAATATGTTCCTTATACTTCATATCAGGGTATTAGAGCTCCTTTATTACACATAAGCCTCATCCTGCAACTATTTTGTTAAATCAGTCATTCTCATCAACGCAATTTCTCACGGACCTTCAATTAGCTGTAATAAAAATCAGTTATTACCAGATTTCCTCCTCTGTTATGTTTTTACATTTCTTGCTCCTTTTGTAAACTTTCTGTATTTCACTATGTAATTCCACCTTCTGAGGATAACCTACAGAGGGTTTAAACATCTTGGCTGTAGCTATTTTTTGAGCTGGGAGCTGAATTGCAGGAAATTTTACAGTTCATTTCTTAAAGCTATGTTTTTTTTCTTTAATGTCTTTAATGTCTGCACCCTGTTGCCATAACCCTCAGGAGTTTGAATGAGCTCATGCCTAGAAGACCCCAACTCTCTCCCCTCATCGCTGTCACCCAGAGATATGTGCTTGACCTCAGTGTGGTCCTGAGAAGCAGGGTGCAGGTGTGGGTGAGATGGTTGCTATCAGGGAATTTTAGGAACACACTCAGGCAGGAGAAACTGAGAGAAGGCTAGTGGCGTTTACAGTGTGGGGGTCCCGGTGCATTTCTGGGTAAGTGAGCACTGCCCTCTAAGAATTGCTCCTGATACTGATTTGTGAAAAAGTCAGTTCTGTTCTTGATACTGAGAGCATAATTGGGCTCTTTGCTGTCCTTAACTTAAAGTGTCCTCCTCAGGCAGTGGTTGAAGCGTCCTGGAAAATTGGAATGCAGACTGGATTGGGAATCCAGAGACTGGAATTCCAATACTGTCTCTTACGTTTTGAGAGCTAGGTGTGTGGCCTTGGGCCAGTCACTTTCATTAGATGAATATTTATGCTACTTCACACATATGTTGCTCATCCTTTTTAAGATTTATTAATTGAATTAAAAAAATTAGCAAGGTATAATTTACATTCGGTAAGGTGCCTAGATCTTAAGTATAGAGAAGGATTGATTTCTATTTATTTATTTATTTATTTATTTATTTATTTATTTATTTATTTATTTTTATTTAAAGATTTTATTCTTAAGTAATCTCTACACCCAACGTGGGACTCAAACTCACAGCCCTGAGATCAAGAGTCCCATGCTCTACCAACTGAGCCAGCCAGGTGCCCTGAGAAGGACTGATTTTGAAATATTTATACACCCAAGCAGCCACCACCCAGATCAGGATGTGGGATGTCCCCAGTACCCCAGCAAACTACCAAGTGCTCCCCAGCTACTCTTTGGCCTGCTATCACTAATTGAAATTTGAGCTGGACATTAACATGTAAAAGTCTTGATCTCATTTAGCTGAATCTGTTTGGAATACCATTGACTCAATAAGTGGTTAATATACGTATACATTTATAAGTATTCATTGTATTTATTATAATGTTATATATATTTAATGTTTATTATAATATGAAGTATATAAATATACTTTATATAAATATGAAAGTATATATATATATTTATATTTATATTCCCCCTTTGGGATTTACTCTGATTTTTCTACAGTCTCCATGCTTCAGCAAGTGGAGTTCCTAAGTAGCCTGTGGCTCCCTGATTCTTAGACTAGTCTGACTGTGAAATCAAAGCCCAGAGGGCCCTCCCAAGGACCTGTGAGCCCAGCAGTCCCATCAGGGCCAAGATTCCCCAGTGTTCACCTCATCATTCTAGGTTTCAATCTGGTATCTGGGAAAAAGGCAAAAGGAACTGTTTTCATAAGTGACGCTGGGCGTGGTGTTAAACCGGTTAACAATGGAATAACAATGTGTAATACTGACTCAGTGCTTTGGGGTTTCCTGAAACATTTACTTCTACATTACCTTCTTGAATCTTCACAGCCACTCTGCAAGGCTAGTGTTATTCCCTTCTTTTGCAGAGGAGGCTAGGACAGGTCAGAGAGTGAAATGACTTGCTTGGGATCACACAGCAGGAAGTGGAGGTATTTGAATTCTATTTTAGGTTGGTCTGACCCCAAAGCCACCTGACACAGCAGAAAAACCTCTAGAATCTTGGCCCTCTGTTCCAAAATGCCATCCTTTCTCCCCTTATATTTTTCCCCCCACAAGAAAATGGCCTATAGGAGTTCCTGTTTCTCTGCTTTTCCCTTTCTATCTCATATGGCATAGTACTTTTGTCAGTTGTTGGACCAGTGAGAAATGGCAGTGGTAGCATGTGGTCAAATGATTCCATAGGGACATTATCCCAGAGCTGCTGTGGAAGGAAATAATTAGTATGAACTGGAAGAGTGTCTGAGTGAGGCAAGAGTCTGGCCTCATACTCAGAGGAGTAACTGGGGATTTGCAGACTGGTCCCCAGATATTGCAGTGCCCAGCATGGGAGGCTGCCCACTAGGATGGCTATCTGCTCTGAGTATTTTCCCCTTCTGTGAGTGAAGTGGGGCTGGGAGGGAAGATTGTCTGGAACTGCCCTGTCCAGTAAGGTAGCTACTAGGCACATGTGGCTTTTTCAATTTCAATTTTGATTACTTCAAATTAAATAAAATAGAAAATCAGTTCATCAGTGGCACTAGCCACATTTCAAGTGTACCACAGCCGTGTGGTTACCATAGTGGTCAGTGCAGATATAGAATGTTTCCATCATTGCAGAAAGTTCTGTTGGACAGCAGTGGTCTAGACCAGTGATAGCCTTCATCCTACGTGTTCAGAATTCTCACTCAGCAGACTTAGAAAAGGTGTATCCCAGACTGCGCGGAGGCTCTGCGGGTTCTCACCCTTTACCCCCACTCCCTCCCTTCTGCTTTGCATCCAGGTAGCCAGGGCCTCAGGGAAGAACCTTTTCCCAACTTTGGCTCTTTTCCTTGAACGTGGAGGCATATCTTGTGTTTCAGAAGAGGCAACAGTCTGTTGTTGTTGTTGCTAAAATAGAAGGGAATCCAGTCTTTGCGGGTCTTGAAAATGGGACGAGAATGTAAGGATTCCCACTTGAATCATGTTTCTCTTAACCTACCTTTCCCCACTTTCATTGAACAAGAGGATTTCTTAGGAAATTATATACTTAGCCAATATGAGACTGATTGCCCCTCTCCTGGTTAGGCTTGCATATTTGCAGCTTTTGGGGAGAAGGTCATTGGGACCTTTGGAATTTTGGTCATAGGGTCCTGGAAATCTTTTGAATTTTGAGGAAGAAGGTCACGGGCACCTTTGAATCACCTTCGATTTTAGGATGCAGTTTATGTTTGTTAGCAATGCCAATAGGGATTTTCATATTTAGAATGGCTTATTAGTACCAGGAGTTAAACCCTTTTATTAACGGCAGGACATCTTAAAACAATCACTAGTCATTGTTAAAGTAAAGAACAGCTCATTATTTTTCATATCTTAAAGATTGAGCCCTTCACCATGATTAATAAAGGATAGTTGTTATCTGCTTTGGTCACAAAAATTCATGTACAAAAGAAACACTTTGGCAAATTAAAAGTAAAATGGTAGCATGAACACTTGTATCTGTGCTGCTAATTAAAGGACTTAACTTACTAGGGTTTGAGGGGGGAGGAAAAAAGAAACAAACAAGTATAATTTGCCAGATTAATTTTATGGTCTGTTCTATTTAATCAAACTATACCTTTTAGTGAAAATGACAAATCTGAGTTGTCAGAATGTGGTAGATAAGGAAGATAAAGGTCATATATTTTAATGTCACAGAAGGTCTTATTAAAGGAACCTTAATTACATTAGGTACCCATGAAACATTAATTAAATACTGTCTGAAATAATTAGGTCCAAGTTACTGATGGCTTAATTAAACTCAGTTTCTTATTTTATAAGAAAACTAAAGGTCCAGTATCTCTGTCGGCAGGATAATTGATAGTATGTCAAAAAGGCAAATAGTAACCTTGACCAACCACAGAGAGAGGGTGATATGGCTCACAGAGCCATGTGTGCGTTGACTGTTCTCCATGGTGGCCCGTGCTGCTTCTCAGCTTTTGGGTAACAAAACATGGGTGCCCTAGACTAGGGAAAGTGGCTACAGTACAAAGAGAATCCATCATCAGGGGCTTGAAAAGTTTGTGCCACATGTGCATCTTTTGCTTTTTAGAACTACATCCTGCCTTTTGTCGCCTCTGCACATTGTATCTAGAAATGCTAGACACCCCTCTGACCACTCACAGTCTGCACAGAGGGTATCGTGACACTGGAAAAGACTGCCCTCAACTCCACTCCCATATTTTTAGTACTCTGTGTCCTAAAATTCATCTTCTTTTGTTGTATGCCTTCCTAGTGGAGAGCAGGGGCTTTGGAATCGGACTGCAGGGTTTGAATCTCAGCTCTGCCACAGCGGTGTGACCTTGGGCGAGTTACTTCTTTGAATGTGTTTCCCCGTCTGCAAAATATTATAAGTAATAACAGCTACTTAACAGGGTTGTTATGAGAATAATGCTTTAATGTATATAAGCATTTAGCACAAGTGAAAAGTATATGGTGAGTCCTAAAAAATGACACAGAACATTCTTTGGTCTATAGGATCATGAGGATTTGAGGCCCAGGTTGAATTAGTTGGACGTAGGTGAATCCAAGTGGAATGCTAGTTTAAAGAACTTGGAATTTGCCAGAAGAGAAAAGGATGATACAAAAGCAAAAATGAGCTGACGATTTTATGGGCTGATGATTTGAAACGAGCTTCAGATTTGTTTTGTATTTGTTTTTTGAGTCTCAGCCTGACCCAAGCCATCTCCTCCCTGTGTGGGGAGGACACATTGAGAGTTGATTTGGGTTTAGAGAACAGCTTTAGTCCTACTCACTACACTCCAGGACAGCCAGCTCTTCTTTCACCTTGAATGAGACAGACATTATCAGGATAATAGTCTCAAGTTGTTAAAGAGTTTAGCATACATGACCTTATTTACTCCTCTCAACAGCTCTGTAAGGTGGGTACTACCAGTAGCCCCATTTTACACAGGTGGAAACTGTGGTGTAGAGAGGTTGAGACACCTGTGCAAGCTCACACTTAGCTCCAGAGATTTTGACTCTGTGTGCTATGCTTTCTGTCCCTGACACCATCCTCCCTGAGCTCAGCCCTGTGTTGGGGCGGGGGGGTCTGTGGGGGGGAGACCAAGTCCTGTGGGCTCAATCTTACCAGTCCCTGTGATCTAAGAATGGGTTTTACATTTTTAATGGCTTATATAGAAGAAGAGGGAAGAGGAGAAGGAGGAGGAGGAGGAGGAGGAGGAAGAGAAGAAGAAGGAGGAGAGAAAAAAAGAGGAAGCAGCAGCAGTGACAGAAACCAGAAAAGCCTATTTAGTATCTGGCCCTTAACAGAAAAAGTTTGCTGACCCCTCTTTAAGCGCACTGCTTCTCGAACTTTGATGTGCATAGGAATCCCCTGGGGGTCTTGTTCAAATGCAGATTCTGACTCAGTGGATCTGGGCAGGCCCTGCAATTCTGCATGTCTACCACACTCCCATGTGATACCCATGCTGCTGGTCCTCGGACCACACTTTGAATCCTAAAGGTTGTGCCTGACACTAACCCCGTGCCCCTACACATGCCCTCTACTTGCAGGGGCATGCACTAAGGACTGCTTTCATTTGTGTGTATTCTAGGGAATTTAACTTCTTTTCAGTGTTCATAGCAAGAAAACTTCCAGCAATTCACCTTTAAAACATCCTGGATCCTTTTCCTTCTAAACGGTGATGACTTCTGTCTGCTACCTCTGCTTGTTTGTCAGCTTTTTATGCCAAGAGTGGGGTGCACTGATGAGGAGACAGAGAAGAATAGGACTTAGTCCCTGGCCTCCCGGAGTGTCTTGTTGAAGCCCACCCACATTGCTTCATCTGGGCTCAGTTCTCTTTCGTCCTGCCTCTTTAGCTGCAAGTTCCACTTCCATGGTAAGTGTCTCCCACAGAGGCCCTATTTTCCCTTCACCTTGGGTTCTCATATCTGCTATGGACTCTTCCTCTAGGCTCTCCAGTCTTCTGCTTTGGCCTCTTCTTTGCTCCTTTCCTAGCCCATGCCTCACTTGCCTAGCAGGACATTTCTTCATTTTCCTTTGCTCATTCCCTGGTATGGTGGTCTGGTCCATTTACATACAACTCATTGCCTAACTCAGCACCAAGCCTCAGGAATCTGCTTTATTATTTTTTTTAAAGTAATCTCTATGCCCAATATGGGGTTCGAACTCACGAGATCAAGAGTCACATGCTTGGGGCGCCTGGGTGGCGCAGTCGTTAAGCATCTGCCTTCGGCTCAGGGCGTGATCCCGGCGTTATGGGATCGAGCCCCACATCAGGCTCCTCCGCTAGGAGCCTGCTTCTTCCTCTCCCACTCCCCCTGCTTGTGTTCCCTCTCTCGCTGGCTGTCTCTCTCTCTGTCAAATAAATAAATAAATTCTTAAAAAAAAAAGAGTCACATGCTTTTCTGACTGAGCCAGCCACGTGCCCCAGGAATCTGCTTTATTTATTTATTAAAAAAACCCCATACATTTATTTATTTATTTATTTATTTATTTTAGAGAAAGAGACAGAGACAGAGACAGGAAGGGCAGAGGGAGAGGGAAAGGGAGGAGGGGAAACTGACTCCCTGCTGAGCACAGAGTCCAGTTTGATTCCGGGCTCCAACCCACGAACCCTGAGCCCAATGATGACCTGAGCCCAAACCATGAGTTGGGTGCTAACTTACTGAGCCACCCAGGTGCCCCAGGAATCTGCTTTAGGAAGAGGGTGGGGGTGCCTGGCTGGCTCAGTTGGTAGTGCATGTGGCTCTTGATCTCGTGGTCATGAATTCCAGCCCCATGTCAGGCGTAGAGATTACTTAAAAAAAAAGAAAGAAAGAGAGAGAGAAAGAAAGCAAGCAAGCGAGCGAGCATGGGCTTCCCCTTCCAGAGTGTGTTCAGTTCCCTCCTTGTCTGAGTCTAATCTACTTAGATGCCAAGCACGAGGCACAGGACTCATTCCATTTCTGTTTCACACAATGTCTTGTAAATTCGGAGCACATGTTAATTACACACATGCCACAACCATCAGTTAGTACAGTAGTTGGTCCTCAGCAGTTTTTCATGGTTCAAAGAGAGTTCGCATTCTTGGCTAGGCTGGAACATAGCAATCCTTACTCCACAGAGAATAAATTTCTCTGTCGTCCTACTAGTTAGCCTCCAACTTTGGCCTCTGCTGCATAGTCTGTCTTGCTGTTGTACCCTTCGTTTACTCTAGAAGTCCTGTCATTGTGACGACAGTCTTATCCTTCTGACTCTAACCTCCCCCATGCCAAATATCTCTCAATTTCTTCTGTTTTGCACCCATTAAACAAGCCTTTCCATTCACCCCATTTCCACACTGTTTGAAAGAGAATCATGGACTGTAAACACCGGAGGAAATTCAGCCAACTGTGACTGCCTCAAAATAAGGGCAGAAACTGAAGCCCAGAGGAGAGAAGTGATTTGCCCAAGGTCACATAGTTGGTGGCAGAGCAAGACTCAGATCCTCACGGATCTGGATCTGAGAAGAACAACAGGTGAGGATTTTAGTCTTGCTAAATGTGTTGCTCATATAAAGTACTTGAATTTTAACAATCCTTGACATGCTAGAAAAATACTGTGAATGCCTGGAATTTAAAAAACTTACTGTACTACGCTTTACTAATAAAGCAGTACAGTAGTAATCTTCCTGTTCCCGTTTTTTAACACACATTTTTTGGCCATCACTAACTGTTGTGACTTGCTTTCTTCAAAGCAGATGTAATTCCCCAGCTAATCTTTCACACACATATTTTTAAAATAACATTGTTTTTGAAAAACAAAGAAGGCCTCTTTAACCAAGTATATTTGACTTTAGGACTATTGTTAGAAGTACATATGAATGGAAATCCAACAAGCTCCTGCCATGACACCTCCAAACCCAGTGAAACCTCAGGAAGATGGTGACCCTAAACCTGGGGAAGAAAGACATTTAAAAGCCAGCCAGGCTGCCATGCACCCAAGCATTTGCTCCTATCTCTAGTCAACTTAATCTCCCTCTGCCATCTTCCTCCCTGAGGCCCTTTGTTGATCTCTCAGTGAGGCCCACATCTAAAGGGGAAAAAACCTTGAAGACTCTGAGCTCTGCAGAGACCTCAGTTTCTCGGCCTGGTCATTAGATGCATAGGATGTGTGAGAAATAAGTCACAGTTTAGAAAATGTTTCATTTTAAGTAGTGAATTTTTTTCTTTCAAAGCAGTTAGATTTGATTCCTTCTTTCTTGACTCTTTCTTTCATCCAGTTTTATTTTGCTTTCTACCAATGAGAAAACAAAGTTGGGGGGCCAGGGAGGGAGTATATTGTTTTTATTGCTTTGTCCAAGTGGAAACATTCAAAGTTATATCTTTTACTTACCTTTTTGGGTTTTGCTTACAGCTGAATACGGATATTCTTTTTTTTTAAACTCATTATTTTTTTTTAAAGATTTCGTTTATTTGAGAGAGACAGAGCATGCACAGGGGAACAGGGAGAAGCAGGCTCCCTGCTGAGCGGGAAGCCCCATGTGGGGCTCGATCCCAGGACCCTGGGATCATGACCTGAGCTGAAGGCAGACGCTTCACTGACTGAGCCACCCAGGCGCCCCTCAATAGGGATATTCATCTAAATTTCTGTCATAGTTTGGTCAGGGACCACACAGATGGTAGTTATGGATTGAATTGCAAAGCAAAAAAAAAAATTTTAAGGAATAAAATACTTAGGTGCTGTACTGTGGCACACGTGGTCTTTTATTTGCACGTTTGCCTTTACTCAAGCTGTATTAAATCCCAGAGAGAAAGTAAATCTTTGATAATTTACTCTAGAAATCACCTTTAAAGCCGGGCAGGAGCTGCCTACGTCTCCTGTGTCACAGGTCGGTCACAGAGCCCAGCCAAAGTGCTCCGTGTTGTTACCTTGGATGGCTGCTCCTCTGACATGGGATTGGATTGTGGAGCCCTTTGATGCTCTTTCTACTGCGTCCGCAGTGAAGCGCGTGCACGCGGAGACCCTGTCAAGGGTTCTGGGCTTGAGACAAAGGGACCACAGCAGAAGAATGAAAGAGCTCCAGGAGTCTGATGGCTTTGTAGCCGATATAACATACTATGGGATGTCTTGCTCTTTCCCCCTTCCCGACAATATTCCTCCTAGATTTTAGAAGGTTGCTTCATTCACAAAGAAGCAGTTTGTAAACAGAGGTGTTCTCCCTCTTATTCCCTCCCTGTTTCCCTTTCTCCACTCAGGTTATCCAACTGGTGACAGGGTAAGGGCCCTTGTTTCTTTTCTCTTTCTGTCAAGTTACTGACGTGTTTGTTTGCCTAGAGTAACTCAGTCCCCGTGGTTCCTACTCCATGTGGTGTGTTTGGATTCAGGGAAGACCCTGCCTCATCTTTTCGAAGCCCCCCCCCCCATAGGAGCACAGAGCACATCGCACAAGCTGAATTAACTATGATGGTTGGTTCCCAAAACAATAGAAAGCTTTCCCCAGAAATCCTTCTTTGGGGTTTTTAATGCTAAAATATGCAATCCCCTATGACTTACCTTGATATGGAATAGAGAGCAGTTCAGCAACTCAATGCAATTTTTTCGTTTGAAGTAACAGAAATCTTAAAAGTTATCTGGAGTCAGTTGCCTGGCCCCTGCTGGGACCTTGTTTACCTGAGGGTAGAGAAAAAAAGGCCCCTTCCAAGCTCAGGAGCCCTCTGCAAAAGCAGGAAATTGTATGCTGGCAGCTTTTAGAGAGGACCCCTCAGGAGGAGCGAAGACCAGCCTTGGGAAAGAAAGGCAACTCCAGATCAGCATACTCACTTTTCACTGGAGCCTGGCAAAAGAAGAAACAAACCAAAGTGGCCCAAACCCCGTGTAACCCTCTCACAGAGCCTTACCCTGTCACACAGCAGGTAAGTATTTTGATTAGTTGTCACTGCATATCGTTAAAAAGCCTCCCCTCTGTGAGGGCTCCAGCAAAGCTGTGGGGGCCCATGGACCTGGCTGGACGCTGGGAACCCATATCCAGCCCGCCTGGGAGCCCTAGGAGGCAGCTTTTCTCCTGAGAGCACTTACCTGCTGTCCTGCCCACTTTGCCATAAAGATCTTTACTAAAAAGAGAGTGGCCAATGAATTATGGAGCAGGAATGTAATAACTAAGGTAGAAATGTGTCCTGTTATCAGTCACACACATTCAAGCCCAGCCAGGGGCAGCACAGCAGACGGGACTATAAGCTCTGGGATCTTCTCTTTCAACCAAGATTGCTTCATACAAAAGTTGACAATGCCTGCCTGAAAGCCATTGTTGATATTCAACGTTTTTTAAAATAGCTGAACAGACTAGACAATAAGGCGCGGCAGAAAACGTGGACAGGAGGCTGGCTTGGAGTCTGGTTTAAGAAAGAAAGATGCTATTAAAAGTAGGCAACAAACACACATTTCTGAAGGTTTAATTTATTTGAAAATAAGAATCAACTTTACCGTTCATTTATTTTCTTCCTCCAAAGCAACAAAGGCAAGCAAAACTCAATTTCAGTTGCTCGTTAGGGTATCTCTCTAGTCTTCCTTTTTCACAATGAAATTCTCATGCGTAGTAATGCTATGATCCTAACTGTACTGTTTGATGAGGCAGGGAGGGGGCTACGAAGGTGCCTTAAATGGCCTTTTATAAAGGAACTGGAGCATTTAAACATGTCCTAGGGCTCTTACGAAATCATTCATTCATTCTTTAATTCATTCAGCAAATATCTGTTGAGCACTCACACTATGCCAGAGGTATACAACAGTGAACAGGCACTGCTCAGGTCACCGTCCTCCCCGTTTGCCGGACACTCCTGGTTTTAGCCCTGGAAACCCTGCCTCCTGGGAAATCCCTCAGTCCTGGGAAAACTGGCGTGGTTCGTCACCCTGTCTGCTTCCTGGAAGCAGGAAGCAGGAATCCATGGATTCCTACGAAAGGTAGGGCTGAGTCTTGGTACCAGACTTGCTCTTTATCAGCTCCATGATCGCAAACAGGACACTTCCCCAAGCCTCAGTTTTCTCATTTATAAATAGGAAAAATAGTATCTACTCCAAAGAGTTATTTTATTTTTTAAAGATTTTATTTATTCATTTGAGAGAGAGAGAGCAGGAGCAGAGGGAAGTGGCAGAGGGAGAGGGAGAAGCAGACTCGCCACTGAGCAAGGAGCCCAACGCTGCTGCTCGCTGCTCCATCCCAGGACCCTGGGATCATGACCTGGGCTGAAGGCAGCTGCTTAACTGACTGAGCCACCCAGGCGCCCCAAAAGAGTTATTTTAAGATTCTATTTATTGATTCTATAGGCACTGACTTCAGTGACAGCTTTTCAGTCGGCAACAAGACGGAGATGTAGCTATAGATGTCCCATTGGCTCTGCAAATAGGAAGGGCTGCTCTATGCTTTGCTGAACCAGAGTGGAACCTGCCAGAAATCTGGCTGTAATATTTTGTTACTGATGTTTAGGTGAGGTAGGTTCTCAGGTCCACAGTGCTTTGTTGGGGAAAGGGACTGACCCCCAGGGAGAGGACCAGCTGGTAGTTTAATTTAACCACTTTGTCTGCCGGCAGGTACAAAAAAGAAAAAAAAAGGCAAGTACCTTATTCTCAAAGTGAGGATTTCAGCTAAAAATGAGAGCATTGAATTGAAAGGGGGACACATGCAATCTCACATTAACCCCCACTCCTGCTGGGGGTTGCTTTTCACCTTCCTTCTTTAGGGGTCTCATAAAGATTCCTTTTTATCTTTGCCAAGTTCTCTTTCCCGTACCTATACTTCGTAATCTTATTTAACATTCCATGAGCATCTATTAGGCACCCAGCACATACCAGGGACTGGGATACGTAGGAGAAGCAGACTGTTCTGTCTTCAGAGAACTGACAATCTAGTCGGCAATATACACACATACAGTTTTTTTTTAAAGTTTTTGATTCTTTCCTCTCTCAATTGTCTCATTATTTTTTTGAAAGTAGCTTTAAGGTGTTTATATTCTTCCTGACTTCAAGTAACTCCCCTTCCCCACCTGATTTAACTTTACCTTCCATCCCATGCATGCCATCTTGTCAGGAACAACTGACCTCACAGGCACTGCTGCTGGTGGCTTCCCATTGCAAGCCAGGGTAGCTTTTATGACTGAACTTCGTTCTGAAGTTTAACCTAATACTGTAGGCTCTCTCACTGCTAGTTGGTAATAATGGCATTTTTAAAGCTTGTTAGGGGAGAAAGCCTCTTGATCCCCAATCCCCACTCCTGATGTACAAAGTGGAGGGGGGCAAATTTCCTATCCCTTTTGAACTGTTTGCAATAGGTGACCTCCTAACCTCTCATCAGCAAGTTAAAGAACTAGGTTCCAAATGGTGATGGAAGAGCATGATGGCATGAACCTTGGGCATGTGCTTGTCATTAACTGAACCTATTTGTTGACCTTTGTTGGAGGGCCCCATGCTTAGTAATGTGGGGTTCACAAAAGGAGGAGGAAGGGGAATCATGTTAAGAACTGGCCAGAAATTTGGGGTTAATGCTAGTATAATGAGACCAGGACGGCATGGCTCTTGGGCCCTTCATTACAATAACACATTTGCCAAGCACTCCCACACAGTGCCAGGGACTTTTCCTGTGTTGGTCATTTATTATTTTTTTTAATTTAAAAAAAGATATTCATTTATGGAGAGAGAGAGAGAGAGCGGTGAGAGTGAGCACAAGCAGCGGGGAGGGGCAGAGGGAAAGGTGGGGAGAAGACTTCCCGCCCAGCAGGGAGCCCAACATGGGGCTCCATCCCGGAACTCTGGGGTCATGACCTGAGCCGAAGGCAGATGCTTCACCGACTGAGCCACCCAGGTGCCCCTATGTTGGTCATTTAATATAAAGATGTATAACATCAAATACTGCTCTGAAGGAGCTTCTGATTGTGGGCCAGCGCGTGCATCTGCAAAAAGGAAGCCTGAGGTAGCAGGTGAAGGATGCTCTGCGAGGGACAGGCCAAGAGGTGCGGTAGGGCTCGAGGAGGCAGGAAAACATCAGGGAAGTCTTCGTGGGAGCCACCTGCTCGGTGGTAGAAGCAGGCATAGCATGTCTGCAGATCCCCGAGTAGCCTTGTTATGAGAAAACCAACGATCTCCCCCGCTCTGTGTCTTTCACACCCCCCGAAAAGCCCTGTTGAGTCAGGATCAGCTTCGGCACTGTGCTTGTCAGATCTGCTGTGACGGTTATGGGCAGCTCATGAGCCTGTGTCCACCCTCGGTATTTTCCTACCTCTTTGCTCACCACAATCTCCACGTCAACCACACTTCAAATATAGGTTTTGGAAGTTCTTTTACAACTTTTGGTTACACCCATGTCTGTAGTGTTTCATCATTATAGACTGGTGATGATTTGAATCTTCTTGTGTTTTTTCTTCTTCCAAACACTACATAAACTGGCAGTGGGTAAGTACAAGGCCAGGGCAGAAGTACAAGTCAAAATGACGTTTCGATCCCCTCTTCTATTGCATAAGAACTGTAGCATTCTACTATCCTATCTGCGATGCGCCAGGTGCTTTATACACATCATTGCTAATTTTCACACCATCCCTATACATTAGGTGTATACATTAGGTGTACCTGCATTTTATAGATGAGGAAGGGAAAGCACAGAGAGGTTGTTAACTTGTCTGGGGTCATCCAGCTAGCAAAAGGTTTACAAAAACAGACACTACTGATACACACATGTTCAGAGAAGAAGCTCTCCTGGTGTGAGGGAAGCTCCCTGGCCCTACCAACTTAATTTGGCTAACATAGACTTATTAAGTCTATGTTTTCACCCACCTGCACTGAGAAAACCCAGATATTTTCCATGTTTGGGTTCAACTTCTCAAATTCATTGGTGGCAGGTGGTTCATCCTCCTATCACTTCAGGTGTGCTGTTTTAGGTAAAATTGTATTTTGTCTTTAAAAAAATCTGTAGGTTGGCTAAAAAAGACCCATAGGTTGGCTAAAAAAGATCCGCAGGTTGGCTACGCACCGGGCTCGGATGCCCTTCATTCCTCCCGCAGGTGGTACACGTTGCCTGTGATCTCTGTGGCAGCACTGGGTCCTGTGACCTCACATACCACGCATGCCATTTCCGGTGCATGCGCCCCTCAGTTCTGCCACTACACCCAGACACTCCCTCAAATGTCATTTTCTGTCCTAATTCCAGGCCAGGAGAGTGGGTAGCCTTTTAGAGGGTCTTTTAAAATGTCTCTACTTGCAGCCTACAATTCATAATTGTAAACCACGGTCAAAGAAAATGCCATTCTTACCTTTTCCCTGCACTTTGGTAAATGAGTCTCAGCTCAGCCCCTTAGACCCTGCATTTTAGGCCAGTGTTGAAGACAGCCTATTTCTCTACATTCTTCCAAGCTGTTATTTTTGGCCTGGAGATAACAGCATTCTTTTTTTTTTTTTTTTGAGATTTTTTTTTTTTATTTATTTGACACAGAGAATGCATAAGTGGGGGGAGCAGTAGGCAGAGTCAGAGGGAGAAACAGACTCCCAGCTGAGCAGGGAGCCCTACGTGGGACTCAATCTCAGGACCCTGGGATCACGACCTGAGCCGAAGGCAGACGCTTAACTGCCTGAGCCACCCAGGTGCCCCTGCATTTTTTTTTTTTAAGATTTTATTTATTTATTTGAGCGAGAGAGACTCTCAGGCTCCAGGCCCAGCACAGAGCCCTTTGCAGGGCTTGATCTCATGACCCTGAGATCATGACCTGAGCCGAAATCAAGAGTTGAATGCTTAATGGACTGAGCCACCCAGGCGCCCCATAACTGCATTCTTTAATGCTGCCTCGGGGAAGGAAAATGGAAGGGGGGAGAAATGTGCATGCATTTCTCTGTTGATTCAGAAGAGGCCTGCATTTGATTCAGGAAAGTACCTGCAGCTGATAATGTTGGAACATTGCAAACGTTTCCTGTGTATTATGCTGGTGAGGGGGGGAAGCCCAGAAGAAGGGGGAAAAAGCATTTTGGGGCTACATTTACCTCATTCAAGTGCTTAGAATTAGGCAAGAAATGTAGAAGAGAGGCCACTTGGCATTGGGAGCCCTTATGAGAGTAGGGGGGGAGCACCGGGTGCCTGAGTGCAGGGATCAGGGTGGGGAAGGAGGCAGGCCCCTAGTTAACCCTTTCTCAGCTCGTGACATCTCAGTAATTGCTTTCCTTTTTCTCTTCCACCTGGTCACAGAAGATGAGGCGTCAGGAATTTTTAATACAATTTCAGAATGGCCCTGAAATTGTGTGGTCTGGGGTCACCTCGTGACGCTCAGAGGAAAGACCGGCTGTCTTCTGGGGAGTCCCCAAGAACTGATTTATCTTAATGAGATGGAGAGAGGTGTGTTGCTCACACCTGACCCTGTTGTATATTTTTCCCCATCCCCTCCGGGACGAGCGCTGAATAATTAAGGTACTGAATAATTAAGAAGGAATCCCTCGTATTCCCTTTGGAGTTCAAAACAAGGACATCTTGTCCATTCTGATTGTTCTTGTGACTTGGCCTGTCCTATTACTAGCCCTTTTCTCTGCTTCACACACAAGGACGTAAGAATTGGACCAAACTTGCAATTCAACAAATATTTTTTGAGTGCCTGCTCCGTGCTATGCGTGTTCCTAGGGGCTGGAGTACGATCGTGAACGGAACAGTTAAAAATGCTAGTCGTTGTAGAGCTTATACTCTAGTTGGGCAGAGACAGACAATATACTAGTTTAAATAAATCAGTGAAATATATGTGGTTCCCCTTGTACCAGCCCGAGGGTGCAAAAAGACGCTGAACCCTAATTTAGAGTCATTCTGGTTCTTGCGTCTGCCACCTAGGTTCTTGAAACTCTTGGGTTCTCCTCCCCCTTGAGTACTTTTTGTTCCTTAGCACACCATCATTTTTTAAAAATATTTTATTCATTTATTTGAGAGAGAGAGCAAGAGCGAGTGGGGGAAGGGGCAGAGGGAGAGGGAGAAGCAGACTCCGTGCTGAGCAGGGAGCCCGATGTGGGGCTCCATCCCACGACCCTTGAGATCATGACCTGAGCCAAAGGCAGACGCTTCACTGACTGAGCCACCCAGGTGCCCCAGTGCACCACCAGTTTTAGCTTTTAAACTTCTTGACACAGTCTCTTGCTGTGACCATCATGGGTTACATGGGCTAGTGCCTCGTCACTCTACAGCCTGTACCACTGCCAGCACCACCGTGACTCTTGCTTACTGTTGGAACCATCGTTTTTGCCTGTACACTGGGCTGATCGTTCACCTCTGCCCAGACTGGGGCAGAGACTTCTTTGCAGGCAGCTGGGGTCTCATCTGCCTAGTCCCAGGTGCAAGGTTACCCTTCCCTCTCCCTGTCTTGTGGCAGCTTCTGACTTTGTCCCCTCTGGCCAGATTACTACTTCTCCCTGTGTCCCAGATTCAGTCCTTACCTGTGACTTCGTATGATGGTGTTCCAAATCGTGCTACTTTACAGTTATAGGTAGATATCTGTTAACTTTTGTTCTTTTAAAAATCAGTCACTATAGGGACGCCTGGGTGGCTCAGTTGGTTAAGTGGCTGACTCTTGATACCAGCCCAGGTTATGATCTCAGGGTCTTGGGATCAAGCCCTGCATTGGGCTCTGTGGTCAGTGGGGAGTCTGCTTGAGGAGTCTCTCCCTCTGCCCATCCCTCTGCTCATGCTCTCTCTTTCTCAAATAAATAAATAAATCTTTAAAAAAAAATCAGTCGTTATATTTTCTAAAAATAAGAATGATGTATGTTCACTTAGTAGAACTTGGAGCTAATAGGCAAATACAAAGAAGGAAACCATCGCTGATACTATTAACACTCAGAAATACCTAACTGGCACCAAAGCCAGTTTCCTGAACATGCAGCCTGTGCAGTCGCACAGGGTTCCGTGCTTAGAGGAACCCCACACTTGGTTTAATGCTCTGCTGTTGCTGTCTTGGCATTCTTAATAACTTTTGAACAGGGGCTGCATCCTTTCTTTTTGTACTAGGTCCTATTACTTACGTAGTCGGTCCTGTCTCCTCTTAACATTATTCGTACATCTCTTTCTGGTATTACCTCTATCCGTGTGTTGGTTTTAAAAATAGTTGGGATTACACCATTTGTATATTTCTGAATCCTGCATTTTTCATGTAACATTATGATACACAAATGTTCCTATTGCGTTAGCTATTATTTGAAAGCGTTCTTTCCCCAAATTTTTATTTAAATTCTAGTTAGTTACCATACAGTGCAATATCGGTTTCAGGAATAGAATTCAGTTGTTCATCACTTACATACAACACCCAGCGCTCATCATCACAAGTGCCCTCTTTAATCCCCATCACCCATCTAGCCCATCCCCCACCCACCTCCCTCCCAGAAACCCTCACTTTGTTTTCTACCCTTTAAAGTCTCTTGTGGTTTGTTTTCCTCTCTCCTTTCTTTGCCCCTTCCCATATGTTCACTTGTTTTGCTTCTTAAATTCCACATACGAGCAAGATCGTATGGTATTTGTCTTTCTCTGACTGACTTCTTTCACTTAGCATAATACACTCCAGCTCAATCCACATCATTGCAAATGGAAAGATTTGAAAAGATTTTGTTTTTTATTTTTTAAAAGATTTTATTTTTAAGTAATCTCTGTACCCATCGTGAGGCTTGAACTCCCAACCCCGAGATCAGGAGTTGCACACTCTACCAACTGAGCCAGCCGGTTGCCCCTGAAAGCATTTTAAATTGATGAATGATATTCCATGACTTATATAATTGTTTCCCCATTGTTCAGCTTTTAGGTTGTTGGTTGATTCTTGGGATCTTGTTTCATAGCTCAGTGCCTGGAACATTGTAAGTGCTAAACAAATATTAGCTATTACTGTGTCCATTGTCTCTCAGGTGTTTTTTTTTTTTTTTTTAAACCAGTGAGAGCAAGCCTTCAGATGCAGATACCAGGATTACCTAGGTAACTTAATAATGGAAACATGACTAGGCAGCCGTGGAGATGTCAGGGGGCCATTGAATTTGGGTCTCATGTCCAATGGCAGAGGATCCGGTGGGAGGCCAGGAGAACCTCTCTGGTATCTTCAGCGTCCCTGGCTGCTAGGAGCAAGGCGCAGACTCAGAGCAGGCACCCCCAGTGACCTCTTCAAACTCCACCATTCGTTGTGCTAATCTGCAAAGTGTGGAGGTTTGCTGGGGGACTACACAAAATAGGGAACGCTTCATGAATTTGCATGTCCTCCTTGCATAGGGGCCATACTAATCTTCTCTGTCATTCCAATTTTAGTATAATTGCTGTGGAAGCAAGCACTTTCAGGTATTTTTTTTAGAGATTTTATTTATTTTAGGAGAAAGATCATGCTTGTGTGAGTGAGAGGGGCAAAGGGGGAGGCAGAGAATCTCAAGTAGACTCCAAGCTGAGTGTGGAGCCCAGTGTGGGGCTCACTCTCACAGCTCTGAGAGCATGATCTGAGCTGAAACCAAAACAGACCCTTACCCAACTAAGCCACCCAGGTACCCCACTCTCCGGTGTTTTTGAAAGAGGTATCAGTGGTCTCTCAAGGATGGAATTCAGTCTGTTCTCCAGGTTTCCTGTGTCTTCTGACATCATCCAGAAACTGGGCTACTGAGTTTCTTGTGCTGGGATAATGAAGACTTTGCTCCATCAGCCTGGTCATGATACGCTACAGAAGGTCGGAGCCTGGAACTTTACAACCAGAACTCAGGTCTTGATTTTCAGTTGTCATTCCTGACCCATTCTCTCAACCATCAATACAACTTTGAACACAATTCCTGTTGGACCTTTGGAATTCAAATAAGTTCTAGAACTGGGCAGTTCCCTAGAAAAAATTGGAAATCCCCCGACCTTGCAAATGAAGACTCTAGACCAGAAGATAAAAGTTCAAAGATTCTGTTTATAACTATGGAGACAGAGGTGAGTTTTGAGCCCAGTTATCTGTCCATGGGTGTTTTCGCTCCATCAGTATTCAAAAATGTTCAGTCATCAAGGTCGGGGATGCACTACCTTTCTTGAATTAACCTAAGAGCTTTTTGAAAGTGCTAAGAGCAGTAAGTACACAGCTCATGATGGCATTTTGAAGGCGTGTCTATGTGCTTGTTCTTTGTCTCTGATCATGGGGAGTTCAAAGGTGGGGTAGGGGTACAAGTCAGGGACAGCTGTTAAATTACTCCTGTTGAATCAGCTTGCTCTATCCGTAGTGAAGGACAGTGCTCTCACAATACCCAACAGACGTTGGACAAGGAAAAGGAGTCAGTTGTTCTTTGGGCATTAAAGATGCTCCAAATTCTCTCACTCCAAAATAGGTTTCAGCTGCTGAAGACAGCAAAAGGATAGAAAAATAGATTGTCCTTGGCTGTGGGTAGTAGGGCAACAGTTTTTTAAAATTAAGTTTTATATTTTAATTCCAGTATAGTCAACATACAGTGTTATATTAGTTTCAGTGTACAAAATTGTGATACACCATTTCTCTACATTGCTCAGTGCTTATCATGCTAAATGTACTCCAACAGGTTTTTTTTTTTAATTTCTGCACTTTGGGAGTTCACGTTATTATCATGATCTTTTGATGTAGTTTTGTAGAAAAAGAGATGCTTAAAGGGAAAAAAAAGCCTAGCGTGTTTGAGTGGTTTTTTTTTTTTTTCTTGTTGTCAGTAGGAATGGTAATGATGGCTAGGTAAATTGCTTCCTTGACCTATAGTCCTAACCTGTCTCTCTGGCCTCCACATCTCGTGAACATAGAGAGGAAAGACTTTTTTTTTTTTTTAAAGATTTTATGTATTTATCTGTCACAGAGAGAGAGAGGACAAGCAGGGGAAGTGGCAGGCAGAGGGAGAGGGAGAAGCACACTCCCTACTGAGCACGGAGCCCGATATGGGACTTGATCCCAGGACTCTGAGATCCTGACCTGAGCCGAAGGCAGACGCTTCACTGACTGAGCCACCCAGGCGCCCCAAAAGGAAGGACTATTAAATTAAAGTAGTTGGCCTGTGGAATACGGGCCAAAACATTTTTTGGCCTCAGAAACCATTTTATTGCAGTGGTTCAACTAGATGCTAGAGAAAGTACAATTTATTCCCCCTCAAATACTTCAGCCTGTGGGGCTGTAATTTTTCCTTCCGTGCCCACAGCCATGTGACTGGACATGGTAGGGATCCTAAGAAGCAGCTCTACTAGATGTTGAAATTTAGGAGAGGTGAGCATCCAGGCCAGGCTTGGAAGAGTTTATTGGCATTGAACCGAGCCTGCCTACCTGGGGTGAATGAGGCCGTGGAACAGGGGTGAGGGCGTTGCCATGAGCCGGGCAAAGCATAGCATCAGGAAGGCAGGCTGCCAACATACAGACAGGGCTCAGGCTCTGGGCTGGGCTGTGAGGGCAGGCATCTCTCCCTGCAAAAAGAGACCACTGGGGCCCTGCCTTGTTCTCCAGATTTCCCAGAGTGAAGTACTGAGCAGGTCAAGATTGTGACCAAGAGTGAGTTTCAGAATAGAAATCCAGCTACAGGACTGACAGCAGAAATTTGGGGTCTAGTGTTGACAGTGAGATGGAGGGCCAGTTCCTAGCAGAGGGTCACAAGATCAGCAGGCCTGGCAGCAAAAGCTGACCTGATGCCAAGTCTCCCAAAGATTAAACAGGGTGCTTTAAGGCCACCAAGACTAGGGCCTGTGACACTGGTCCAAAGCTTTGAGCAGGGGCGAGCCTGCAGGTGGAGACAGTGGTTTGGAGAGGCGGCTGCTTGGGCAGAAACCTGGGCAAGTTGTTACATGCTTTCAGGAAGCATAAGGATGATAGGAATTCATACAAGTCTTGAGAAGAGTAAATTATTTTATTTTAGAAATAATTTCATCTTCCTTTTGATCATTATACGTATTTACATACACACACACAATTCTCTCATTTATTGGTATTTATTTTACCCCCCAATTCTCTAATTAGAACCTAAGCTCCTTTCTTTGCATACTACACATTCTTCTGTGGGTTAGTATGCTAGGCCACGTGGCCACCTAGAATTAAATACTATTTTATTTCAGCCTATGGAATAATAGGTTTGCCTAATATTAAAGGTTTTCTCTGTCTCCTTCAGAAGCCTCTCAATTCACAAATTCAAGGTAAACCTGTTTTCTTCAGCATAAAGCTTTACTCTTTGTTAGGCTTTAATAGACCAATATGACCCTGAACTGCGGACTCTAAGTTTTCTTTATCTGTGCTCCTGGCTGGGTTAGCCATGGTGAGGGAAGGTGTGGGGCGAGCAGGGAAGAGAGGGGTGGGGGAGGGAAGGGAAGAGGCACTGGGGTTCCAGTAAAAAGATAACCATTATGTGCAATGAAAGAGTTTTTCATACCTCAATCTATCCAGCCTACGTTGGGGCAGTAGTCCTGGGGAGCAGTGTAAGACTCACAGTGATATGCGTGTTTCCGGGATCAGATTTCCAACCCATCCAGTCTTGTTCTCTCCCCCCCCACACCGCGTACACACACTTTCCTGAACGGAACATGCCAAGGGTAGGTGAGCTGTGGGGGCTTCTAGCTAGTTAGCTGCCCCCAGTCAGTTGTCAAGTAACATAGTATTGTCAAGTAACATCGTGCAAAAAGAGCTTAGAGACCCTCTCTGGAAAAAGGAATCTTTCATGACAATCTGTTTATTCAGGTCAAGCAATGAGAAAAGAAAAGACCTAGAAAGTTAAGATTTCAATGGCAGGAGCACCTGGCTAGCTCAGTCGGTAGAGCATGTGACTCTTGATCTTGGGGTTGTAAGTTCAAGCCCCACGTTGGGTGTAGAGATTCCTTAAAAATGAAATCTTAAAAAAAAGATTTCAATGACAACTTCTCCTTGGACTAGAAAACATTTAAGCATTAGAGTGAAGCTATTTGGTGCTGTCGTGGTCATCCTGGTGCTGTCATGTTCAAGCTGTGCAACTTAGGGTAGGCCTGATGACGTCTCTGGGCCTTAGTTTCAGTAGAATGTTGCTTATGATAGCTGGCTCACTGAGAGGTCAACAGGCTGACATGAGAAAAAGCCTAGCACAGCACCTGGCACACAGTAGGCGCTCAGCAATTATGTTTCTGTTACATGGGCATGGATTGAAGCTGCAGGCCTCAGACAATTGCCATTCTTTACAGGGCTGTGGCAGGACCAGGTGGGACCTGATTTTAGAAAATGCATGTGCAGAGTCGGGTAGACAAAAGCCCCTTTTCAGCTCCTGCTTCAAGATGACCACACTCCATATGGCTTCACCTGCTGCGCACTGTTATACTTGCAATCCGAATGGATCTCATTAGGGTTACAATGGCCCAGGAAAATGAAGAGTGGTTACCATGGCCCACTCCCTGGGTCTCCCAGCCGGGCGGTCAGAAAAGAAACAGAGTCGAAAACGTTTCCTGTAATTACAGTCCCCAACATAGCACCCCAAGGATATTGGGAGCTTAATAAATAGCCTTTGAGAATTTTTCTGTCTGCCAAGTGTTTATTATAAATAAGTGGGGGTCTGATTCAATGGCAATGTACGTACCCCCCACCTCCCCAAATGACATACAAACAAGCTTGGTGTAAGAGGAGCAGTGTGGAAGGAAGTCGGGAGCAGTAACTGCATGCTTCCTGCGTGGACTTACAAAGACTTCCTAGTTGAATTAAGTGAATTAATATCTATTTATAATGGGTTTATAGCAGTGTTTGTCACACAGTAAGTGCTATCAGGTGTTTGCTATGATTAAAAAATAACTCCCACTACACTCCGTATGTTGATAGATTACAAATGGCCACTTTCTCCGTTTCAGGGTTGGTGGAATGAGAGCAGGCACAATAACTTACCTTGGGGAGATGCTCTAACTTTGTCACATCTTGTGGAGGGGACAGAATGGGTGTGGATCGTGTAACTCTTCATTGACCAATGGTTTGGTCCTTGTACCATTTGCCTTTATATCAGTTTGGTTTCTTTTCTGGGCGATATGTCTGCTCTATGGGTATCTACAACCAAGTGAAAGTGGTGTCTTTGGCTAGGAGCTGGGGATTTTTTTCTAAGGAAAAGGAACCAGCACATGGTGTGGTGAGTCACAGATTTTTCTGGAAAAGCAACAGTAAACTCTCAAAGCAATAGCACAAATGTGATCTAAACAAGATTTAATAATGTGTGCATACTTAATGGAAAGACTATAGATATATGCATATATATTTCTCTACCTGTCTATTATATTAATGATTGAACTGTGACTGTTAAGAAGTTTGCCTTATCTCTCTGTGTTGCTTACCAGGATTCAGTAAAAAATGTCCTTCACTCACCTTGAACTTTTTCCTGGAGGCTGAAATCTTGTGCTGCTGTGCTCAGCTCTCCTTCCGGCTCCATTTTGGGTGTTAATCGCTGCTTTAGCATTAGAAGCCCTCACGGTACCTCTGCCTGGCTTACTTTTCAGAGAAAAGGCCTTAATTTGCTTGCTCAGCTATTTCCTTTCATTCTTAACGCTGCCTGTGCTTGCTGCCGCCGCCTCTTGTGTTTCATTTTTGTTCCAGGAAGAGATGGCTTTTCATTTCTGTATGAGTAGTGAGTGTCCCGGATGGGCCTGTCTGCATGCAGGGCTCTGGAGCTCTGTGATGTGGAGGCAGATCCCTAGGGTTCTTTTTTACGAAGTCTCTTAAGCCCCTGGGAGAAGCAATAAAGAGGCTTTTTGGCATTGATATTTGGGTTCCAAGGACACTAAGATGAAAAACGTCCCCCATTCCTCTTACCATGCACAAAGAAGGGGGGGTGCTGAGGGAGGTTTCTCAGGAAGTCAAAGAAGTCAGACTGAGATGGGAGAGAATCGAAGGGCCCCTGGTAGAGAGTTGATCTGTAGAGGTGATACAGTCCACGGGGAGGCACAAGGACGTGGACACTCCTAGCCTAGCTGTGTGGCATCAGTTCTTCCTTGGCATATGGAGCTGTCCAGCTGAAGAAGCATTAGAGGAGCCATGACCAGTTCTGGGCCAAACCTCCAAGGTCAATTGAGAGAGCTATCATGCTGGGAAGGAAAAAGTCAGCTTCCACATGTGACAAGAAGAGAGATAACTGTGGGTCATAGGAGCAGAGTCAGGCTGTTATGGTTGCTGCAGTGGGAGCACTGGGAATGGCAGAAGCAATAGCAGCAGTGTTATAAAGTAGACCATTGGTGGTCCTAAGCCTGAACTAAGATCGGCTACACAGTCCGGAGGGAAGCATTCAAGCAGCAGAGAGCTGGTGGAGTAGAAGCGTGGGTCCAGGGCCATAATGGCAGACTGCTTTTAACAAAATTTTATTGAGTGCCTGCTGTGGGCCAAGCGTCGTTTGAAGTCTGGTTCCATGAGGCACATCCTGTTTATTTGTCCCATTCGGGAGATGCTAAGATTACTTAGTTGGTTCAGATAGGAACAGCCTGATCCATCCACCCAACAAACTGTTATGTAATGATTTAAGCGGCCAAAGATCATCTTTGCCTAGGAGTGGGCTAACTCATTCCTTTTAAAGTCAGTCCTGCCAGAGCAAGACGGTACTCCGGCATGTGTGGCCACTTGGCTAAGAGTAGGGACACTTAAAAAAACATAGCCACGGTATCATTTTGCATATAATAGAGTAAATAACACTTCCTTAATAATATCATACACTCCATAGACAAATTCCCCTGATTGTATAAAAAATGTTTTGTTTCGTTTTTAGATTTGGTTTGTTAGAATCAGGTGCCGTCAACACAACACATTTGATTGGTGTGAGTTTTAAATCTCTCTTTGCTCTTTTTATTATAACAGCACCCCTCCACTCCATTTCGTTATGCCATTTATTTGTTGAAGAAACCAGTCTGTTTTTTAGAATCGCCCACATACTGGATTTGGCTGATTATATCTGTCGGTGTTGTCTAACTGGTTCCTCTGTATTCCCTATTTCCTCTAATTCGGTAGATGTAGAGCCTTGGTTAGATTATTACTTTATTTCTATCTCTATTTGGAAAAATAATTTCATAGTACCAGTGTATTTCCTATTTCTTATAATTATCAGGAGGCACATATTGTTTGGCTGTCCAACTTTTTAGTGATGTTAACATTCATCAGTGGGTTTAAGTGTTGGCAACTTGATCCATCAATTTTAAATTTCCTGTCAAGATTTCACCAGTGGTTTGATAATTGGTGATGGTCATTTCCTAGATCCATTATTTCATAGTCTGTGAAATGGCGATTTTCTCAGTCTACCATCCTTTCCGTATTTATTGGCAGGAAGTTTTCCATGAAGAAAGAGTTCTCCTTATCAACTATTTGGTTACCCTGAAATGAAGTTCATATAGGGAAGGCATGATAGATGCTTGATTCTTTCCTTTTCTTTAACAATTTTCAAAATAATGGGTAGGTGCCCTAGTAAACTCTAATTGTTATAGTAGTTTCAGGCTCACAACATAGTGATTCAGCTGTTCTATACATTACTCAGTGCTCACCACGATAGATGGAATCACCACACAATGTTATTACAATATTATTGCTTATATTCCCAGTGGTATACTTTGCATCTCTGTGACTTATCTATTTTATAACTGGAAGTTTGTGAAACTATTTTGAATTCATGGCTTTGTTAATAATCACAATTTTTTAATCCATTGAAGTAATTTTTTTAATTTTTAAAAATTTTGAAACTTATTTTTTAAAAATAATCTCTACACCCAACGTGGGGCTGGAACTCACGACCCCAAGATCATGAGCCGCGTGCTTCACTTGACTGAGCCAGCCAGGTGTCCCCAAGTCACTGGTTTTTTGATGCTCAAATTTTCTCATTTTGGCCAATGGGAGCTCTTTAAAGTTGATTTTTGGTTTGTTTTGACAGATCTTAGTGTTTGACAGCTTCCTTGCTTACTGGCAAAGCAAGATCTTACAGACCCATCTTGAACATTTATTGCTCTAACCCAGGATCAATGATTTCACCTAGGAGACTTGGCTCCTTTGGGAAAAAACTCTATTTAGAAACCACTATCTGTATTTTGGGATGCTCATTGCTACTGGGTTGTCATTATTTCTAGGCCTTTCCAGTGAGCAGAACTAGGAACTGTGGTTTTTAGAAAGAGAAAAATGAATCATGAGTTTATACTGATGTTTCCGATTCAAATTAAGGATTACAGGGTTTTCAATTAATTCCTTTGATTTTTTAATGCATCTCTCTTTGCTATTTTTTCCATGGTATTATATGTGTGAAAGGTCAAAATCATAATACCAATATTACTGCAATGTGACTAATGAATACAATTTTCTTCCTATTTATACTGTTTGGGTTTCACATCTTCGATCTGTAAATTAGTGTCTTTACCTTATTTGGGGGAATTTCGGCCATTATTCATCAAATATTCTTTATGCCACGTTTTCTCTTTCTTCTCCTTTTGGAACTCCAATTACACTTGTATTCGATTTTTAAAGGCATTTTAAAAATTTCAGTCAAGGAATGATGCATGCTACAGATTAATCTTTACTTTTCCCCACTTGGATTTTCAAAGAATACCACCATTTCAACCCCTAATGAACATGGCACTTGCTTCTTTCTCCCCCTTCTAATTTATTCCAGATTTTCAAGTGTTTTCTTCAGTAATGATGCTTTCTCCTCCACCTCAGGTCTGCTGTCTGTCTCCAGAGTAGCTAAACACTCAATTAGGAGCACTGTGCTTTTAGATGTCAAACTTTTCCACTGTTTAGATTCTTCAAGTTTTTTTAAGCAGTAATTCTCTCACAGATAAAGCTTCTGTTCTCACCGATGAATAGGTCTTATTTTCTAAAGAATATGTGATTGATTTACAAGTTTCAAGGAGAATTTCAGCCAAGGCCTCAAGATCTGCATGTTCATCTTCCAAAAGCATTAATCCCTGAAAAAAGGCATCCATTGATTGTAGGACTCCTAACTGCACTTCCCCCACGCTCAGTTTTAGCCATTCACACATCACTTGCACAGCTCCTGATGATAACAACATTGGGCCTCCACAGTTGGGGGCCAGGCTTTGCGCAGGCTCTCAAAGGCTCCCAGGAGAGATTCCAACTGGAGCTCTCTTTCCTTCTCATTCCCATCTTCATTTTTGGTTGTCCCAATGCCAGTGCTTTTGGGTGAGTTCTTCTTGATAAGCAGTATGACAATGTCAGAAAATTCCTGGAATCCCTTTGGTGGCCTTCAGGACATCTGCTACATAGCTGATTGCTGTGATCTTGTCGTTAAGATTTTCTTTGCAACACTCCTTCAGGGCAGCTTGGAGAATTTCACTTGTGCCGGGTTGATTGGGCACGGGCTTTTCTAGGTCTGTACTGCAAGCTGTCACCGCACAGCTCTTCCTGTCCCGCCCATGTTCTTCTGGCTAGACCTTGCAGTCATGTGGGCAGTATCATTCCCAGATATGGAGGTACCAGGGAGCTGATTCGTTTCACAGTTGATGCCATGGCAATGTGTCTTGGGCTTTCATTTTCCAGGACTGAGACTGCAAAGCCTTCTGCGTAGTGGCAGTCAACTCCTACAGGCATGACTGAATGCCACCAAAGGACCCAGGTACATTTTCCTGCCACACCTCAGTCCATAAGTTACACTCATCTTTTTCTGATTTTTCCTTATCAGCAATTTCATGCATGCCCAGAAATGCCAAAGGCAGAACTTCTTTGGAATGGTTCTTCAGTATATAGGGCTGTATCGTCCAGTAACATCCACAGGTCACTGAGCTCTAGTCATTAAAAAAAAAAAAAAAAAAAAAGAAAGAAAACCCCTTTACTATCTGCCCTTCAGATTTGATCATTCCTGTTAAACTGTCTTCGGGTCTACTGATTTTTTTCCTCTGTCAAACCCATTCTGTTGTTAAGCCCATTTAGTGATTTTTAAAATTTCAGATATTGTATTTTTAGTTTTAGAATGTACATCTGAGGGGCGCCTGGGTGGCACAGCAGTTAAGCGTCTGCCTTCGGCCCAGGGCGTGATCCTGGCGTTCTGGGATCGAGCCCCACATCAGGCTCCTCTGCTGAGAGCCTGCTTCTTCCTCTCCCACTCCACCTGCTTGTGTTCCCTCTCTCGCTGGCTGTCTCTGTCTCTGTCGAATAAATAAATAAAATCTTTAAAAGAAAAAAAGAATGTGCATCTGATTCTTCTTCATAGTTTGTATTTCTCTGCTGCGATTTCCCATCTTCTCTGTCCTTTACTTCATTGGACATAGTAATAATAGTTGCATTTAAAGGTCTTACCTAATAATCTCAACATCTGGTCATGTTGGAGTGAGTCTCCAGTGATTGCATTTTCTCTTGTGAATGGGTCATATTTTTTCTGGCTGGCATGTTTTCTGTTGTATATTCTGCAATTGTTCTCATATATGTATATGATATTTGTTTTCTTTTCCTGGATATTTTTAGGATTTTCCTATTATAATTGGTTTTCAGTGATTTGATTTTGATGTACTTTGGTTTGGTTTTCATTGTATATATCCTGTTTCAGATTCTTTGAGCCTTTTTTAAAAAAATTTTATTTATTTATTTGACAGAGGGAGACAGAGCACAAGCAGGGGGAGTGGTGGAGGGAGAAGCAGGCTCTCCGATGAGCAGGAAGCCGGATGTGGGGCCTGATCTCAGGACCCTGGGATCATGACCTGAGCCAAAGGCAGACGCCCAACTGACTGAGCCACCCACGTGCCCCCTTTGAGCCTTTCAATATGTAGTTTAGAGTTTCTATTAAATTTAAGAAAATTTTGGCCATTTTTTCCCCTCAGATATTTTTTCTCCTCTATTCTCACTCTTTTCTCCTTCTGATATTCTAAATACATGTATATCTAACTACTTGATATTGTTCTATAGGCTGGAAACTGTGTTCATTTCTTTTTTTAAAGTTGTTTTATTTTTTAAGTTATCTCCATACCCAATGTGGGGCTTGAACTTACAACCCTGAAGTCAAGAGTTGCATGCTTTACCAACTAAGCCAGTTAGGTGCCCCAATTTCTTTCTTTTTTTTTTTTGAAAGATTTTACTTATTTTTAGGGAGAGAGTGTGTGCTCGAGCAGGTGGAGGAGCAGAGGGGGAGGGAGAAAGAGGACAAAGAATCTCAAGCAGACTCCATGCCCAGGACAGAACCTGACTTGGGGCTCAGTCTCACAACCCCAAGATCATGACCCAAACCGAAACTAAGAGTTGGACGCTTAACTGACTGAGCCACCCAGATGTCCCTCTTTTTTTTTTTTTTTTTTTAAGTAATCTCTATGCCCAGCAAAGGGGTTGAACTCATGACCCTGAGATCAAGAGTTGCATGCTCGGGGCGCCTGGGTGGCTCAGTCGTTGAGCATCTGCCTTCGGCTCAGGGTGTGATCCTGGTGTTCTAGGATCGAGCCCCGCATCAGGGTCCTCTGCTATGAGCCTGCTTCTTCCTCTCCCACTCCCCCTGCTTGTGTTCCCTCTCTCGCTGGCTGTCTCTCTCTCTGTCAAATAAATAAATAAAATCTTAAAAAAAAAAAAAAAAGTTGCACGCTCTACTGACAGCCAGCCAGGTGCCCCTGTTCATTTCTTTTTAGTCTCTTTTCTGTGTTTCAGTCTGGATAGTTTTTATTGCTGTCTTCAAGTCCACTGATCTTCTGTGGTGTTTAATCCAGTGAACTTCATTTCAGATATTGTATTTTACAGCTTTAGACATTCCATTTTGTTCTTTTTATTATCTTCCATTTTTCTCCTCATTATGTTCATGTTTTTTTATAAACAATATTTGATCATACTTAAGAACTGTTTCAGAGTTCTTGACTGCTAATTCCTTGTCTCTGTCATTTCTTTTGTTTTGTTTTAAAGATTTTATTTATTTGTCAGAGAGAGAGAGCGTGCACGCACAAGCAGGGGGTGCGGCAGGCCGAGGGAGAAGCAGGCTCCCCACTGAGCAGGGAGCCCGATGCAGGACTCGATCCCAGGATGCTGGGATCACAACCTGAGCCAAAGGCAGACGCCCAACCAACAGAGCTACCCAGGTGTCCGGTCTCTGTCATTTCTTTTCTTTTTTATTTATTTAAGATTTTATTTATTTATTTGAGAGAGAGAGAGAGAGAGAGAGAAAGCATGAGCACGGGGGAGGGGCAGAGGCAGAGGGAGAAACAGACTCACCACTGAGCAGGGAGCCCAAGGCAGGGCTTGATCCCAGGACCCTGGGATCGTGAGCTGAGCCGAAGGCAGACGCTTAACCCACTGAGCCACCCAGGCACCTCCCGTCTCTGTCATTTCTGAGTCTGTTTCTATTTCTCTTGTTTTCCTGCTGCTTGGCATGTCTGATATTTTTTGATGAATTGCTTGACGTTGGGATTTTTATGTTGTTGAGTGCTAGATTTTGTGTATTCTTTAAAAGTGTTTTGGACTTTGTTCTGTCATGCAGTTAATTTACTTGTATATCAGCTCAATCTTTTCAAGGCCTGTCTTTGTTTAAAATGTATTTGAGTACAGTCGGCACACAGTGTTACATTAGCTTCCAGTGTACAGCATAGTACATAGACATTGATACATAAGTATTTCAGTTTCCCTTATTTCTGCTAACACTTGGTAGCATCCAGTTTTCTACTTTTTGTCAAGTTAGTAGATACAAAGTGATACCTCAGTGTCGTTTTAATTTGCATTTTTAAAAATCGCCAATCTATTTGAGCACCCTTTATATACTTGTTAGCCTTTTGTACTTTCTCCTCTGAAAACTTGACTGTGTTTCTACTGGGTACTTGTCCTTTTCAGGTTAATGAGTAGGAGTTCATTGAATATTCTAGCTATTAGTCCATTTTGGTTTTCAGCATTGTAAATATCTTCCCTCAGTGTCTCATGTTATAACTGTGTTATTGATATCCCTCATTAAACATAAATCCTTAATTTTGATGTGATCAAATTCATCATATTCTGCCTTGTATTTTATGTATTTGAAGTCTTTTTATTTATATATATTTTTAAAGATTTTATTTATTTATTTGACAGAGAGAGCACAGCAGGGAGAGTGGCAGGCAGAGGGAGAGGGAGAGGGAGAAGCAGGCTTTCTGCTGAGCAGGGAGCCCGATGTGGGGCTCCATCCCAGGACCCTGGGATCATGACCCAAGCCGAAGTGGATGCTTAACCAACTGAGCCACCCAGGCACCCCTGAAATATTTTTAAATAAGTCCTTCTCCTTTAAGTCATAAAGTCTCCTTTAAGTCATAAAGATATTCTTTTCTTCCATTAACGTTCAAGTTTTTACCTTTACATTTTGGCCTTTAATCCGTCTGCATTCTATCTTTGTACATGGTGTTATGTGAGGATTCTGATTTATTTTTCTCTACACAGTAGTGAGTCAGTTTTCCTTCTAACATCTACTAAATAACTTCTATTTCTCCATTGATTTATAATGATACTTTATAATGGGTCTGATTTTGATCTTTCTCTTTTGTTCCATTGATTAATTTGTACAGTCTTATTAAAAGTGTCATACTATTTCAAACATTTTGTGACTAAGGAAAGTATAACATATACAAAGCTAGATTAATATAATGAACTCCCACGTACCCATTGCCACACTTCCATTGCCAATTATAAACTCATGGTCAGTCTTTTAAAATCTGTATTCTACCCATTCTCCACACCTTCTGTATTATTTTGAAGAAAGCCCAAGACATATCATTTTATTTGTAAATATTTCAGTATGTATCTCTAAAAGATACAGAATTTTAAAAAAATCCCAATACCATATCACAATGAAAAGAAAAGAACACTAACTCTTTGATAACATCAGATATCTAGTTGGTGTTCAAATTCCCAATTATTTCATAAATGTGTATAGTTTTTAATAGTTTGTTCGAATCAGAATCCAAATAAAGTATGATTCATTGATAAGTCTCTTATTTTTAATTTACTGATTCTCCCCTCCATCTTTTTTTCTCTTTGTATTTCTTTAAGGAAGAACCTTCTTTCCCTAGTAACTTTCTAGTAAACTTTCCCTGCCTTGATTTTGCTGAATGCATCCATATGGTGTTATTCAACATGTTCCTCTGTTCTCTGTATTTCTTATAAATTCATAGTGGGATCTAGAGGCTTGATCAGATTCAGGTTTGGTTTTTTTGAGAAGACTACTCCATAAATGATGGTGTATTCTTCCATCAGGGTGCTTAGTTATCTTTATTTTTGTGATTATCTGTGTCCAGTTACATTATTTCATGGAAGCATGCAAAATAAAGAAATTTTAATTCTTTCAGTCCTTTATTTATTAGCTGGAAAACTTCTATTAAGAGAACTATCCCCCTGTCTACTATTTGGTTACTCAGTGGTGCAATTCATTTGGGGAAGTCAGTATCAAAGCTTGATTCTTTTTCTATTTACATAGTTTCAAAATAAGTTGGTTTGCTAACATCTGCCAATGGTAGATTAAGTGGCCAATTAGCTTTTTTAAAACTTGTTTTATTTGCCTGGGGAGGGGGTGGGCACCTGGCTACCTCAGTCAGTAGAGCATATGACTCTTGATCTTGGGATTGTGAGTTTGAGCCCCATATTGGGCATAAAGATGACTTTTTAAAAAGTTAAAAATTTTTGTTTTATTTTTCAGTATCACTGTGAACTCATGGACTTAAACATATGTGATTGGCCTCAGTCTATTGCAGTTATTATTTTTATTGATACTTAACTAGATTACTTTCGGTCATGGAAAACCTCTTCAAATTGGCTCCTGGGTGGGTCCTTTCAGCATGACTAGTGATTTTGGACAGCATCCTTCCTATATGGCAGGCCAGGCTGTTCCTGGTTTATCTTGTACATTTTCAGCCTCAGACCAGCAATCAGCCATTTCTCTAAGAAGCCCTGGTTTTGTTTAGTGGGAAATGGCATTTGAAGACTAAAGTCAGAGTACCATACATTAAAAAAAATATTGCAAGATTTTTAGTATGCCTTAATATCTACTGGAACATTCCTATCCCTTAGCTGTTTGCAGACCTTTATCTTTCCATGTGAAGTTTAGAATTAGGTTCTCAAGTTCCTCAAAGAATGCAACTAGAATTTTGATTGGAATTTCATTGAATTTATATGTCAATTTGGGGTGAATTGACATTTTACAATATTAAGTTGTCCTATCCTAGATGCTGGAATGGCTTTCCATTTGTTCAGTTCATTTTCAAGGTTTTTTTTAATAGTTTTTTTGGGATACAGAGGGTGTGTGTGTGTGTGTGTGTGTGTGTGTGTGTGTATCTCTGTCTCTCTATCTCCTCCTTAAAAAACATCATTCTTGCTTGAGGCCTGTCCATTTTGTTATTTTTTCAAAGAATCAGCTTTCTGTTTTTTAATCTTCAATTTCCTTTTTTAAAAATCAATTTTGCTGATTTCTTCCTTTACCTGTATTATTTTCTTCCTCCTGTCTTTCTTTAGGTATAATCTCTTGCTCTTTTTACAACTCTTGATGTAAATGCTTAGTTTATTTAAAATTTTTATTTCTTTTTTAAGATTTATTTATTTTTTTATTTTTTTTAAAGATTTTATTTATTTATTCAACAGAGATAGAGACAGCCAGCGAGAGAGGAAACACAAGCAGGGGGAGTGGGAGAGGAAGAAGCAGGCTCATAGCAGAGGAGCCTGATGTGGGGCTCGATCCCATAACGCCGGGATCACGCCCTGAGCCGAAGGCAGACACTTAACCGCTGTGCCACCCAGGCGCCCCTTTTTTAAGATTTATTTATTTGAGAGAGAGAGAGTGTGTGTGTGAGAGAGAGAGCGGGGGAGGGGCAGAGGGAGAGGGAGAGAATCTCAAGCAGGCTCCCCACTGAGTGTGGAGCCTGACGTGGGCCTGGATCTCAGGATCCCAAGATCATGACCTGAGCTGAAATCATGAGTCGGATGCTCAACCGACTGAGCTGCTCAGGTGCCCCTAAAATTTTTGTTTCCTGATAAATATATTGAAAACCTTAAAGTTCTCTGTCTCACAATTTTTTGACATGTGATGTTTTAGTTGTCCTTGAGTTTTAAGAATTTCATAATTTTATTTATGATTTACCTTTTAACCCAATATTTTTATAGTTTTATAGTTCTATAGTAATATGTCACTTTACAAACATATGAAAGTACTTTTTTCGCTTTCATATCTCTCAGACTCATTTTCCAGTTTACTTGAGATATTTTTAACTGGGTGCATAATTTTATTTTTCTGGAATTAGTAAATTACACTTTTTGAATGGACTCAGACCATGGAGACAAGGTTGGATTAAGGTATAGTGATCCTATGTTATTTGGCCAGGTACTCTGAGCTGAAAAGATTTAGCACTTAAAAAGTGAGATATTGATTAGTTTAGAGGTAAACTTGAATCCCCCCACCCTTACCATGTGATGTTCGCAAGGAAGAATGATGGTAATAACGTATATGTGCTCTTTACCTCATTGTTGATAAAACCACTTTTTACTGCAGTCTTCCCAACAGCCTGGTGAGGTAGATAGGAAAGCCATTTAACCTCTGACTTCATCTGTCAGACAGCATTAAAAATACTTCCAGACCACTGTGGATTGCTGTGAGGATTAATTAATTAGAGCCAATAATCCTTTCTCTCACTTCCTCAATGGGTTGTATCGCTCTGGTGAGATAATGGATATGAAAACACAAAGTCATACCTCCATCAGAGCAATTATTTTGGTAGTAGAAATACTCACTTGTTTCCACTCCCATATTCTTCCTTGTGTAGGGCACATTTAGAAGAGGCTGGAAAAAGATACCGGAAGTGAGCACCAGCTCTGGCAGGTACCTGGTATGTGTGCATCAGTTGATTAGATACCGAGGGGCCTAACTGGCACCAGGGACATCCATCCTGGGTGTGCAAACTGTGCAGTCACATAGAGCCCCGCTCCCAGAAGGGCCCCATACTTGTTTTAATGCTTTGCTATTGTCTTCTTAAAATTCGTAATAATGTTATCTTTGATCTGTATTTTGCAACTGAAGTGTGATGAGACCATGAAGTGTGCGCATTCCGTGTCTACAGGCATGGAAGGTAATGTGGGCACAAATAGGCCTTCTGTGCAGTCTGGGGCACATGGGGCCCCAGAGTAGTCAGGCTAGGAACTGGGTCCGGATTGGTGCTGTTGATGGTGTGTGGTAGGAGCCGTAGCTGCTGGAGGGAGTCAGGATTGCACACTGGGGAAGTAGCGGGGCTCTCGGTGGGGAATAGCTTGCGTGGCTGTCGCAGGAGCTCAGTCCTATGGGATTTACCCAAATACTAACTCTCCAGCCTGAGTGCTGGACAAGAACTGCTTGCATCTGGGCATTAAAATTTGACAGTAAATTATTACAAAATTAAAGTATACACATGGAATTGTAATAATGCATATATATAGGAGCTTTGAGAATACCTCAGAGTTTAGAATCTCTGGTTTTGAAAACTGATGCAACATTGCAAAGCAAATACCCACCAGTTTAGAAATATAAATTAAAGTTAAAGATCATCCTATTCAACAGAAAATAAAACTGTTTTCATATGAGGCTTTGAATGAACCAATTATTAATAAGGAAGATGATTTTTAAATTAATTTTCCTTGTAACTGAATATGCAGCAGTAGAATGCATAAACAGGAGAAGCCACTTTCAGCTTGTATAACCCCCCAAGTTATAGAAAGTGTCAGAGGAAAAATGAAAATACCATTGTATAAATGCACATTTAAAAATTAAATTCAGATATGAAACTGGTTAGTATGATGAGTTAAACCTTTTTAGAAATTTTTTTTTCTATGTGAATCATCAACTCTAGATGCGATAAAATCTATATATTAATCCCAGTGTTGTTGTTGTTGTGGCTGAAATACTCTTACCAGCTCCAGTAATGGCTGCATCAGCAGGAGGATCCTTCTCTAAATTTGAAATTATCAAAAGTTATTTGCCATCGTGCATTTGCCAAGAAAGACTTATGGTACTTTCAGTTATGTTGATTGAAAAAGAATTTTCTAAAAGTATAAATTTTGATGACCTAATAAATAAGTTTCTAGAAAACTCAGCCAGAGAAATCTTGTGCTTAATCAAGGTGTCAAGTCAATAAAATATTTGTATTTATTGTGTTATATACTATTATGACACCAAAAATATTTTTCTCAGTTTGTAAATTCATGTTGTCAATCATTATGGTAGACAGAATCATGTCCCCTCCTTCAACACCCACACCAAATATGTCCATGTCCTAATCCTCAGAACCTTGTGAATATGTTACCCTACACTGCAAAAAAGACTTTGTGGTTGTGATTAAATTCAGGGCCTTCAGATGGGAAGATTATCCTGGAATGCCAGGTAGACCCAGTGTCATCACAAGGGTCCTTATAAAGGGGGAGGAGGGGGTATCCAAAAGGCAGATGTGGTGAGGGAGGCAGAGATGAGAGAGAGAGAGGACAGGGAGAATGAGAGATTGGAAGATGCTATGCTGCTGGCTTTGAAAATGGAGGAAGGGGCCACCAACCAAAGAATGCCTCTAGTAGTTTAAAAAGGCAAAGAAATAAATTCTTTCCTAGAGCCTTCAGAAGGAATGTAACCCTGCCGATACTTTGTTTATAGGACTTTTGGCCTCCAGAACCGGGAGGTAATACATGTGTGTGTTACTTTGACCTACTACGTTTGCGGTAATCTGTTACAGCAGTATTAGGAAATTTACATACCCATTTATCGCTATTGCCCCTGTTACATTTTATAAACAATGAAATATGTTTTTTTGTTTCAAGTTTTTATTTAAATTCTAGTTAGTTAACATATGGTGTAATATTGGTTTCAGAAGTATAATTCAGTGATCCGTCAATTGCTTAAAATACCCAGTGCTCATCGTTTAAGTGTCCTCCTTAATACCCATCACCCATTTAACCCATCCCCCACCTCCCTCCAGCAACCCTCAGTTTCTTCTCTTGTTAAGACTTGTTAAGTCTCATGGTTTGGGGCACCTGGGTGCCTCAGTCAGTTGGACATCCGACTTTTGATTTTGGCTCAGGTCATGATCTCGGGTCATTAGATTGAGCCCCATGTCAGGCTCCGTGCTCAGTGCAGAGTCAGCTTGTCCTTCTCCCTCTGCTCCTTAACCCACTCTCTCTCTCCCAAAAGCAAGGGGCTTGCATTTTCTTTTTTCGCTGGGCCCCACAAGTTATTTACCTAGCCCTACTTTTGGGACACTTGGGGGGAATTGTGCAGTAAGCAGTCTGAAGCTCAGGAGAGTGGTCTGGCCTCAACATAAAGATTGGGAAGCTGTCAGCATGTTAGCTGTAACCTTGAAAACAGATGAAAACGCCCCAAGAGAATGAAAAGAGTGGTGATCCTGGGCCCATGCATTCCAAATTACATATAGACACAGCTTGCTCGCTTGCTTTACTTTTGGTCATTTCCTGATCTACAAATAGGGATAATGTTTTATATATACTTTTCATATACTGGTGCTTTTACTTCTGTGAGATAAATTCCTAGGAGTGGCTCAGGGATATGCATTTCAAAAATGAAATAGGAATTTTCATTTCCAGTGGCAATGGATGGGACTACTCACTGTCACTTTAATTTGCATTTCTTCAACTGCCCGTGAGCATCTTCTCAAATGTTCACCAACCATTTGGATTTGTTCTGCTGTGAATTGCTTATTTCCCTATACGCTTTCTCTCCTATGCCTGTCTCTCTTTTTATTATTTTAAAAAGAACATCTACGTCCTGGCCAATACTTGTATTGTCAGTTACTTTAATTTTAGCCTTTCTAGTGGGTGTGAAGTGGTATGTGATTATAGTTTTAGTTTGCATTTCTGTGACAACTAATGGCATTGAGCACCTTTTCATGTACTTACTGGCCATTTATATATTTCTCCTATTAATGTCTTTTGAAGATCTTTGATCATTTAAGAATATAGATATTAATTCTTTTACTCTCCTAAGTGTTTAAAATATATGTGTATGTAGGTGTATATGTATATTTAACTAGTATATCAGTTGTCTATTAAATTTGTTTAGGATATATTTTACTATGTAAAATCTTATTTTTTTCCATTGTGGTTATATATATATATATATACAACTATATAGTTATATATATATATATATATATATATATATATATATATATAGTAGTATATATATATATACTAGTATATCAGTTGTCTATTAAATTTGTTTAGGATATATTTTACTATATAGTAGTATATATATATATACTAGTATATCAGTTGTCTATTTGATATACTAGTATATCAGTTGTACATTTCCAGAACTTCTGCATCATCCCAAAATGAAATGCTGTACCCATTAAAAATGATTAAATTTTGGGGGGCACCTGGGTGGCTCAGTCAGTTAAGTGTCTGCCTTTGACTCAGGTCATGATGCGGGGTCCTAGGATGGAGCCCTGCCTCAGGCTTCCTGCTCGGTGGGGAGCCTGCTTCTCCTTCTTCCTCTGCCTGCCACTCTTCCTGCTTGTGCTCTCTCTCTGTCAAATAAATAAAATAAAATAAAATAAAATGATTAAATTTTTGAAATAGTCAATAGGGCTTTTTTTTCAAGTGTCGGTTCTTCCAGTCTTTTTTTTTTTTTTTTAATTTTAGTTAGTGAACATACAGTTCAATGTTGGTTTCTGGAATAGAATTCAGTGATTCATCACTTATATACGACACCCAGGGCTCATCACAAGTGCCCTCTTTAATCCCCATCACCCAACTATCCCATCTTCCACCCACCTCCCTCCATCAACCATCAGTTTGTTTTCTATCACTAAGAGTCTCTTATGGTTTGTTTCCCTCTCTCTTTTTTCCCCCTTCCCATATGGTCATCTGTTTTGTTTCTTAAATTCCACATATGAGTGAGATCATATGGTATTTGTTTTTCTCTGACTGACTTATTTCACTTAGCATAATATACTCTAGCTCCATCCACGTTGTTGCAAATGGCAAGATTTCATTCTTCTTGATGGCTGAGTAATATTCCATTGTCTATATACACCACCTCTTCTTTATCCATTCATCAGTCAATGGACATTTGGGCTCTCTCCATAGTTTAGCTATTGTAGACAATGCTGCTATAAACATCAGGATGCACATACCCCTTCAAATCTGTATTTTTGTATCCTTTGGGTAAATACTTAGTAGTGCAATTGCTGGATTGTAGGGTAGTTCTGTTTTTAATGTTCTCTAGTCTTTTTTTTTTTTTTTTTTTTGAGTGGGGAATGGAAGGAGAGGGAGAGAGAGAATCCTAAGCAGTCTCCCTCCATCACCAGCGTAAAGCCCAATGTGGGGCTCGATCTCATAAGCCTGAAATCATGACCTGAGCTGAAATCAAGAGTTGGGCGATTAACTGACTGAGCCACTCAGGTGCCCCGTCTTCTAGTCTTGATTAAAAAGGTTCCCTGCAACTCTAACATATAATACGATTTCTTAGTTTCTTTTTCTTTTTTAAAGATTTTATTTATTTATTTGACACAGAGACAGCCAGTGAGAGAGACAGCCAGTGAGAGAGAGACAAGCAAGGGGAGTGGGAGAGGAAGAAGCAGGCTCCCAGCAGAGGAGCCTGATGTGGGGCTCGATCCCAGAGTGCCGGGATCACGCCCTGAGCTGAAGGCAGACGCTTAATGACTGTGCCACCCAGGCGCCCCTCTTTTTGTACCAGTTATTATCTTATTTTTATGTCTAAATATTTGATCCACTTAGAATTTATTTTTTACATGGTGTGATGGGGGGCACAAACTCCATTTTCTAACAAGCGGAGTGCCCAGTATATGTGCCAGTGCATACATTAGGTAAAGTATCTTTTTCCCATTGAATTAAAATATTGCCTTTGTCTTTTTTTTTTTTTAAGATTTTATTTATTTATTTGACAGAGATAGAGACAGCCAGCGAGAGAGGGAACACAAGCAGGGGGAGTGGGAGAGGAAGAAGCAGGCTCATAGCGGAGGAGCCTGATGTGGGGCTCGATCCTGGAACACCGGGATCACGCCCTGAGCCGAAGGCAGACGCTTAACCGCTGTGCCACCCAGGCGCCCCAAAATATTGCCTTTGTCTTAAACTCTCATAAAGACTGGGATCTATTTCTGGGCACTCAGTTACACTGATATAGTTGTCTATTTCTATGCCAACTTCATATTGTTTAGTTAGAGTTTAATATCTAATAAAACAAATTCTACCTCATCATTCTCCTGCATAATTATCCTGGATATTCTCAGACATGTATATTCCAATATGGATTTTAATATTAATTATTCAGTTAAAAGCACACAAACCTATTGGGGTTCTAGTGGGTATTACATTACATTTATATATTATTTTTGAGAGAATTTACATTTTTATAATATTATTTGCTTATCCAGGAAAATAGTGTGTCTTTCTATATTTTCAGATTGAATTTTATGCCCTCTAATAAAATTTTTATAGTTTTCTTTATCTACTTTCTGTACTTCTCATATTTATTCCTAATGTTTATATGTATGCTGTTGTCAGTGAAGTATTTTCTCCCATTTGCACTGATTTCTTTTGTTCAACTTAATGTGTATGAGATTCATCCATGTTCTTGTTTATATAAGTCATTTATTCACTTTGATTATGAGTAGTATTTCTGTGTATTTACTGTACTGCAAGTTATTTATCCATTCACCTGTTGATGGACATTTGGCTAACATGAATAAAGCTGCTGTGAACAACCTTTTACAAGGTTTTAAAAATATGGATATATGTTTACATTTCTCTTTGGTAACTACCTAGTTGTGGAAGTTCCTCTAGATGTATGTTTAATTTTATAAAAAACTACCAAACTTAAAAAAAATGGTTTATACCATTTTTACACTCTCACTAGCAATGTAGGATAATTCCATTTGTTCTGTATCCAGGTCAACATTTCATACTGTCAGTCTTTTTAATTTTAAACATTCTAGTGGGTGTGAAGTGGTATCTCATTGTATTTTTTAAATTAATTAATTTATTTGAGAGAAAGGGAGAGAGAGAGTACATGCACGAGGGTGGAGGGGGCAGAGGGAGGGAAACTCAAGCAGACTCCGTTCTGAGTGCAGAGCTGATGCGGGGCTCGATCCCATGACCCTGAGAGCATGCGCTGAGCGGAAATCCAGAGTCGGACCTTTAACCGACTGAGCCACCCAGGTGCCCCTTTCATTGTGGTTTTAAATTGCATTTCCCCAATGACTACTGCTGTTGAACACCTTTTGTTCTTTAAAGATTTTATTTATCCATTTATTTTACAGAGAGAGAGAGCAGAAGCAGGGAGAGCGGCATGCAGAGGGAGAGGGAGAAGCAGGCTCCCTGCTGAGCAGGGAGCCCAATGCAGGGCTCAATCCCAGGACCCCCGGATTATGACCTGAGCCGAAGGCAGATGCTTAACCCACTGAGCCACCCAGGTGCCCATGAACACTTTTTCATGTACATATTGGCCATTTGTTGGTCTTTTTGGGAAGTGTTCAAATCTTTTGCTAATTTTTTAAAGTTGAGTTGTCTTTTAATTATTGATTTGTTTGAGTTCTTTTGTCAGTGCTTCGTCAGTTGTATGCATTGAGAATATTTTTACCCATCCTGGGAGGGTTTGTTTTCTTAACTATGTGCTTAGAAGAATAGCTGTTTATAATTTTCAGTGACTTTCAATTTATCATTTTTTTCTTTGATGCTTTACTGCCTTTTGTATTCTTGTTAAGGGGTCTTTAGCTACTTCAAAGTTGTGAAGATACATACCCATTTTTTTTTCTAGAAGGATTATAGATTTAGCTTTTATATTCAGGTCTGTAATCCATCTCAAATGAATTTTTTAAGTTAAGATATAATTTGCACACCATAAATTCAGCATTTCAACATGTACAATTCAGTAGATTCACAAGGTTATTCAAGCATCACCACTATCTAATTCCAGAACATTTCATCACCCCTCCAGAAGAAACCCTGTACACATTAGCAGTCATTCTTCATTCTCCCTTCTCCTCAGCATTTGGCAACTGCTAATCTATTTTCTGTATCTGTGAATTTGCCTATTTTGATATTTCATATGATCATGGAACATTTGGCCTTTTGTGTCTGCTTCTTTTATTTAGCATAATGTTTTCAAAGTTCACCCATGTTTTAGTAAGTGCCAGTACTTGATTCCTTTTTACAGCAGACGAATAGTGCATTGTATGGGCATACTCCATTTTGTTTATCCAGCAGTTAATAGACATTTATGTTGTTTCCACTTCTTAGCTAATATGAATAATGCTGCTATGAATATTTTTGTACAAGTTTCTGTATATGCATATATTTTCCATTCTTTTGGGTATATACTTAGGTGCACAATGGCTGGATCATTTGATAACTCCATGTTCAACCTCTCTTCTTTGTGTTGCCATGGTACCTTTATCAAATATCAAAAAATTGTGGATGTGTGGGTTTATTACTGGGCTCTATATTCGAGTCTGTGTTTTTATTTAAAAAAAATTTTTAGGGGCACCTGCCTTCAGCTCGGGTCATGATCTCCAGTTCCTGGGATCGAGCCCCATGTTGGGCTCCCAGCTCAGCAGGGAGTCTGCTTCTCCCTCTTCCTCTGCCTCTCTCTCTCCCCTGCTTGTGTTCTCTCAAATGAATAAATAAAATCTTTAAAAAAAAATTTTAGGGGGAGCCGGGGTGGCTCAGTCAGTTAAGCATCTGCCTTCAGCTCGTGGGATCGAGCCCCACATTGGGCTCCCTGCTCGGTGGGGAGCCTGCTTCTCCCTCTCCCTCAGCTGCTCCCCCTGCTTGTGTTCTCTCTGTCAAATAAATAAATAAAATCTTAAAAAAAATTTTTTTTATTAAGTAAACTGTACTCCCAACATGGGGCTCAAACTCACAACCCTGTAATCAGAAGTCACATGCTCTACCGAGTGAGCCGGCCAGACACCCCAGTCCTGTGTTTTAATTTATAGATTCTATGCCAGTAGCACAGTATCTTGATTATTGTAGTTTTATTTTTTTTAAGATTTTACTTATTTATTTGTCAGATGTCAGAGAGAGACAGAGAGAGAGAGCAAGTGAGCAGGAGCGGGAGGAAGGGCAGAGGGAGAGGGAGAAGCAGGCTCCGCACCGAGCAGGTAGCCCGACGTGGGACTTGATCCTAGAACTCTGGGATCTGAGCCAAAGGCAGAGACTTAACTGACTGAGCCACCCAGACGTCCCAATTATTGCAGTTTTAAAGTAAATATTGAAATCAGGTTGTGTGTATTTTTTCCACTTTGCTCTTTTATTTCAGGATTGTTTTGGCTATTTTATATCCTTTGTAATTTCATGTGAATTTTAGAATCAGCTTGTTAGCTTCTTCCAAAAGGTCTGCTGAGATTTTGATTGTGATTGCATTAACTAAATTTGGGGAAAACAAACATCTTAATGATATTGAATCATCTAATTTTTCAATTTGGTATATATCACAGTTTATTTAGGTCTTTTAAATGTTTTTGTTAGCAATATTATTTCTTCCTTAAATGCTTGATAGAATTGACTAGTGAAACCATGAAACTCACTGGTCCTGAGCCAGGAGTTTTCTCTGTGGAGCATTCGCTTTTTTAAACTCAGCTTTGTTGATTTACAATGTATAATAAAACTCATCTATTTTAACTGCATAGTTCAATGAGTTTGACAAATAATGTCCTCTGCAAATAGAGTTTTACTTCTTCCTTTCCAATCTCTGTGCTTTTTATTTTATTTTCTTACCTAATGCCCTGGCTAGAACCTCCAGTACAGTGTTGAATAAAAGAGGTGAGAGCAGATATTCTTGCCATTTCCTTGATCTGAAGGGGAAAACATTTAGTATTTCATTGTTAGTATAATGCTTACTGTTGTTTTTTTGTAGAAGGCCTTTATCAGTTTAAAGCAGTTTTCTTTTATTTCTAGTTTTAAGAGTTTTTTTTTTTTTAAAGATTGTATTTATCCGAGAGAGAGAGAGAGAGAGAGAGAGAGAGAGAGAGAGAGAGAGAAGCACCCCGTGGAGCAGGGAGCCTGACGCAGAACTCGATCCCAGGACCCTGGGATCATGACCTGAGCCGAGACAGACGCTTAACTGTCTGTTAAGTCGCCCAGGCGCCCCTTGAGAGTTTTTTTTTTTTAAATCATGAATGAGATTTGAATTTTATCAAATGCTTTTTTAGTATCTATTGGGTCGATCATATTGTTCTTCTTTGTTATTCTCTTAATATAGTGCCTAATGCTGAGTAAATTTCAAATGTTAACTCTACCTTGCATTCCTAGGACAAACCCCATTTGATCATAATATACTAACATTTTTATGTATTGCTGGATTTGACTTGCTAAAATTTTGTACATCCATGAGGAATAATGTTATGTAGTTTTCTTCTAATGTCTTTGACTGGTTTTGTCATCAGAGTAATGATGGCCTCATAAAATGAGGTGGGAATGTTCCCATTTCTTCTATTTTCTGGCTAAAATTATAAGAAACTGAAAATCCTTATTTTGGGCAAGGATTTGCAGTCCCTGGAACTCTCATATATTGCTGGTGTGAGTTTTAATTTATTCAGTCACTGTTGGGCAGTATCTCCCAGAGCTTAACATACATCTGCACTATAACCCCACATTTTAACTCCTGCCTATACACTCAAGAGAAATGAGTGTATATGTCTGTCAAAATAGATGTCAAGAATGTTTATAGAAGCTTTATTTATAATAGCAAAAACTGAAGCAACCCACATATTCCTCAAGAGGAGAGAAATAAATTATGATATACTCACACAATGGAATTTACAGAGCAATAGAAAAAGCAAACTACTGATACATTAACATGGATACATCAGAAACACACATGGTTAAAGGGGCCGGACCCAAAGAAAACACTCTGTATGATTCCTCTGATACACAGTTCAAGTATTGACAACACTAATGTATGGGTTTAGAAATCATCATGATCAGCTCTGGGTGGAGGTAGATTTTGACTCTGGAAGGGTCATGAAGGATTCTCTTGGATGATGGTAACATTCTATATCTTCCCCTGGGTGTTGGTTACATGGGTATTACATAGGTAAAAATTCGTAAAGCTGTACATTTAGGATTTAGGTGTGTTACTGTATGTGATTTATTTTCTTTTTTTCTTTTTTTAAAAAAAGATTTTGTTTATTTATTTGACAGAATGAGAGAGAGGGCACAAGCAGGGGGAATGGGAGAGGGGGAGGCAGGCTCCCCGCTGCACAAGGAGTCTGATGTGGGGCTCTATCCCAGGACCCCTGCTTGTGCCCTGGATCGTGACCTGAGCTGAAGGCAGACGCTGAACAGACTGAGCCACCCAGGCACCCCTGTGATTTATATTTCTAATACAATAAAATGTTAATTTTGCTCAGAATTCAGTGAGCCCTTTTAATCTTGCAAATTTTATTTTTCTTAGGAGAAATTTTTTCTTCAATTATTTACTTATTGCTCTCTTACATGTTCTTTTTCTTCCTCCTAAAATTCCTTTTATTCATGGATTAGGTATTCTGGATCCATTTGTTTTCTAAGTCCCTTTTATATCGTTTTGTATTTTTCTATTTTTTAAAAAAGATTTTATTTGAGAGAGAGAGAGAGAGACGCACGCACAAGCAGGAGGAGCGGCAGAAAGAGAGGGAGAAGCAGGCTTCCCGCTGAGCGGGGAGCCTACCCGATGTGGGGCTCCATCCCAGGACCCTGGAATCATGACCTGAGCTGAAGGCAGACACTTAACTGACTGAACCACCCCGGCACCCCGATTTTTCTTCTAGTTTTGAAAGATTTTGTCTACTCTCTCTTCCAGGCATCTAATTTTTTACTTGAAAAGCAATCAGCTTCTCCTTCAATTTATCTGAATTCACCTTCTTCAATTTAACTGAATTTTAAAGTTTAAATATACTTTCTTTTGTCCCAAAAGTCTTTAAAATATTTAATATTTATAATTGGATTGTCTTAACTGCACGTTTTATTTTGTTTAAGTAATGATTATTTTTTTTTTCTCTTCTCCAGAGCAGGTCTGTTTTACTGGAGAGTTACCTGTTGGCAATATTTTATTCTTTCACTTTCTGGCTGTTGGAGTCCCTTAGATAGCAGGGTGATGATATAATTTATCACCCGAATTGAATGTATATGGGGACTATTAATAATTACACCAGTATCAACAAGGGCTGTGTCATGGTAACCAGAATATATGTCTCTGGTTTAGATGCTGGAGAATGGTGAACAGCAATAATCATGATAGTGATGGGAAACTCAGAAATCTTGGTCCTTGGGGATAGTATGTGTACTGAATGGCAAGTGGCTAGGCTCCAGTCATCTAGGTTACAAGGACCAGAATAGAATCTCAAAAATGCCAGTGTCAACAGAAAATCCAGTTAGATCAAAGCTGGAAAATATTTATTGAATTCATAGTTAAGAGATATAGTAGTGTAGTAGGGGGCAAAAGCCATATTGTAGTGGGTTTTAGAATGAATGAGGTGTTAAAAACTTAGATGCCACGCAACTAATGAATCATCGAACTTTACATCGGAAACCGGGGATGTACTGTATGGTGACTAACATAATATAATAAAAAAACATTAAAAAAAAAAGAAATGCATTGTTTAATCTCCAGGGATTTAGGGACCTTTTCCAGCTCTCTTTCTGTTATTGATTTCTAGTTTAATTCCATTGTGGTCCTAGAGAAGACATTATATGATTTCTATTATTAAAAAAAAAAAAACTTAGATGCCAAGTGTAGCCTATAGGCTTTTCCTTTGAGGGCTGGGAAGGAGTGGTGTTAAGGACACAAATGAGGGTTTGGTCTTGAATGGGAGGAAGGACACCCTATTCCCTGAATACGGAGATAATGATGAAGTATATCAGGCCTCTTATGAGTTAAAAAGGCTTACATCTCAAAAACATATATTGAATTAATTTATTAAACTTTAAATTCAGAGAGTATTAGAGGATAGACACTGAAAAGTTCTGTGGCCACCCTGTTCTCTTCCATATAGGCAGTGATGCTACTTACTTTTGTAAAAAATCTCTAGAAGAATAAACAAAAAGTAAATAACATCATTGTCTGTGGGGAGGGGAACTGGGTAGCTGCAGATCTTTACAGTTTTTAATGATCCCATACAGTCTATTATATGGATGTACCACATTTATTTACATTATTCGTTTATCTTTGGGTATTTATTTGGTAAGAAATTTTCATTGTTATAATGATTTTTAAAAAAATATCCTTCAACAAAATATTTTTCTACAGCTCTGATAATTTTCATAGACTATATTCCTAGTATTCATAGAAGTGTATTTACTGGGTTAAAGCTATATGTATTTTAGAATTGTTAGGTTCTTGGCACATACTGACAAATTGCTTTCTAGAAGGGTTGTAACAATTTACATTCCTATTAACAATGTGCGGGTATGTCTGTTTCACTGCCTCCTTGCCAACCTCCCCAACAATACTATCTCTTTTTTTCTTTTTCCCAACTTGATAGGCTGAAATTTGTATCTCAATTTTGTTTTAATATATACTGATTAGATTATTACTGTACTTGAGTATCTTTTCATAAGAGCACATGCCTTTTAAATTTATTTTAATTTTTTACATGCCTTTTATTTTTCAACTTATTGATTTGTAATAGCTCTTTATATTGAAAGGATATCAATGCAAATATTATTTCCCTCTATATTGTTGCTTTTTTAACTTTATGATGATTTATTTATTTGTAAGAAATTTACATTTACTAATGTTAAATACATTACTCCTTTTCTTTATGTTGCCTTCTTTTGGAAGTTTCTTAGATAGTCTTTGCCTATCATGGGGTCAGTTAAATATTAAGTAAATATTCTCCTTTCTTATGGTTTCATTTTCTACTTCTTTGCTCTGTAATTAATTTAAATTCTTTTTGGTATAAGATGTTACGTTAAATTCGGTCTAATTTTTTTCAAAGATAACAGTAATTGTTCTTTGGTTCGTCAATGCCAGGCCAACCATAGGCTCAAGGTCACAGTAAAAAACAGTACTTTTAAAGAATGTAATTGGTGTGGAAAAGATTCAATATGTAGTAGTAGGGTGAATCTTTTGAACGCTGATACCTCCAGGCTTAAAAATGTGAAAGGCAGTGGATATGAGACCTTCCCTCATTTGAACTGGTAAATTAATCACTTTTTGCAGACTGAATTCGCTAGCTTCCTCTGTAAAGTCACCAGGGAGGAAACCTAGAGCTGGGGTTGCAGCCGTTTGTGATGGTTGTACCGTAACCAAGGATGTCCAGTAGAGGGAGCAAGTGGGGGCTGAAATTCCAGACCAGGTTTGCTTTTAATGGTTGGAGTTGCATTTCTTGGGGGAGGGGTAACTTTTTCTGTTTCACACAAAGAAACCTTAGAGGCTAGTGGTGCCCTTTGGTGGTAGGGTCCACTCATTTGTATCCTTGATCTTCTGTATATTCTTTGCACTGTTTTTGTTTGCTGGTTCAGTAGTAAATCAAAGTGAAAGCAAACAAACCAAACCAGAGTAATTATTCCTGCGAGTTTTGAAACTTAAACAGTCTTTGTAGTCTATCTTAGCTAATTTTCCTTTGAATTATCCTTTTCCCCTTAATTTGCAATGTAAGCTTTATTTATCCCTCCTCTCCCCAGAAATATCTTTACCTTGTTTTCATTTTATAATACAGAATCATTTTGAAAAATTCAAGAAATACAGAGAATTGTGTCTACCTGACAGAAACAGCCATTGCTAACAGTTTGTTGTATATACTTTAGACCTTTCCATGTATCCATAAATCGATATTTCTTTAATTATATATTTATAGAGCTCTATCTATCTATCTATCTATCTATCCTGATTGGCATTTATATGTATTTAAGTCTTTGTTACCATAAACCAATTTGCAATGGTTACCCTTATACTTGCAGTCTTCATACACTGGGGCTCTTCTTTTCTTTTTTTAAAAAAGATTTTATTTATTTATTTGAGAGAGAGCCAGCCAGCATGTGAGCATGAGCGGGGGTGCGGGGGAAGGACAGAGGAGGGAGAAACAGACTTTCCGCTGAGCAGGGAGCCCCACATGGGACTCGATCCCAGGACCCTGGGATCAAGACCCAAGCCAAAGGCAGCCGCTCAACTGACTGAGCCACCCAGGAACCCTGGGGCTCTTATTTTCTTAGGATAAAATATCAGACACGGAATTGCTGGATCAAAGTGTATGCCCATTTCTGGGTGTTATACGCAACTAATGAATCATCGAGCCTTACATCAGAAACCGGGGATGTACTGTATGGTGACTAACATAATATAATAAAAAATGATTAAAAAAAAAAGTGAAAAAAAAAGTGTATGCCCATTTAAAGTGTTTTTTTTAAAATATATTCCCCTCCAGAATGGTTGTACCAATTTACACTTCCACCAATAATATAAGAGTATGTTTCTTTCCTCATTCTCTTGCCACCACTGGATAACATCATGCTTTTTAATCTTTGTCAATCTGATAGGCAAAATGGATATTGGTGTAAACCTGGTGCTCAGTAAACATTTCTTGAATGACAGTAGTTTGATTTTTATTTATTTAATTATTGGTGAGTTTGACCATCTATTCCAGGCCTCTGCAAACTTTTCCTGTAAAGGCCCGGATGGTAAATATTTTAGACTTTACGGGCCGCTAGGTCTCTGTTGAACGTACTTAACCGAGTCATCGCGGCAGGACAGCTTCCGCAGACAATATGTAAGTGACCATCAGTGACTGTGCTTCAGTGAGCACAGAAACAGGCAGCAGCCAGACTTGGCCCAGAGGCAGCTGATCTATTCATATATTTGATGGCTATTTAAAATACTTTTGTGAACTGCTAGTTTGTATCCTTTATACCTTTCTTAGAGTGGGGTTTGTTTCTTTCTTGCTGATTTATAAGAATTCTTTATTCTGTTTGGCCACAAAGTCACAGTGCTATTAGCCCTTTGTCTTATTTTGCAGATTTGTTTAAAGATTTATTTATTTATTTGAGAGAGAGAGTGTGAGCACGCTCACACAGGCGGAGGGGCAGAGGGAGAGAGAGAATCTCAAGCAGACCCCTTGCTGAGCACCGAGCCGGACATGGGGCTCGATTGCACCCCCGGGAGATCATGACTTGAGCTGAAATCAAGAGTCAGACACTCAATGGACTGAGGCACCCAGTTGCCCCTGCAGATATTTTTGCAGTTTTTCATTTGTTTACTAACTTTGCTTATGGTCTTCTTTTCTCTATAGATATTTTTATTTTTCTATGGAATTTCATCTGGCAGTCTTTTGCTTTATACTTTTCTGGGTTTTGTGTCATAGTTAGGTCTTCCTTACTCCAAGATTGCAAAAATATTCTATATTTTATTCCACTGCTTTTCCTTTAATTTTAAAAAGTACTTGAATGTATTTTTATTGCTATTTGGTGACAGGGGTATAATTTTATTTTTAAGAGGATAATCCATCATTTATCCATTGATTTAAAATACCATTTTTATTATACACTGATTTCCCATATATGCATGGGTCTGTTTCTGAACTCTGATTTTCTGGTTTATGCCTTATGAACTATTTTTGTGTTATTTTATATGGCATCTGTTTCATTACATTTTTCAGTGCATTACTGCTTGCATAAGAAGTCTGTTGAGTTTATATGTATATGTATATTACTGATTTTTTTTATTGTTTCTAATAGTTTTTCTCTTGAATTTTCTGGGCTGTCATATCATTATCTGCAGATAATGATAATTCTGCCTCTTCTTTTTCAAAAGAAATACCTCTTATCTTGTTGCACTGGCTAGAATTTATATGATAATGTTGTATAATAGCGGAGATAATGGATATCCTTATTGTGTTCCTGATTTTAATGAGAAGGGCTCTTGTGTTTCATTGCTAGGTATGCTTGATGGTTATTTTTGATAAATATTCTATCATGTTTAGGAAGATTTTTTCTATCCCTAGTTCATTATTTTTTTCAAAATAAGGATGGATGTTGAATTACCAAATGCTATTTTGCCATCTATTGAGATAATCATATAATTTTTCTCCTTTAACCAGCTTATGTAATACATTATGTCAATACATTTTCTAATATTGAGCCATCCATTTTCTCTTGAGAGGAATCAACTTGGTCAGAATGTATTCTACTTCTTGTTGTGTTCTAATATATTGCTGGATTATATTTGGTAATGTTTTATTTAAGATATTTATATTGTATTCTTAGAGAGGTTTAGTCTGACAATAATTTTCTTTTTTTGTGCTGTGTTTGTCAAGTTTGGCATTAGATGTTTGCAAACCTTGTGAAATGGGAATGTTTTCATGCTCCCAATGATATAGAAAATTATATAGTTAAATCTGATATAGTTAAGATGTTAAAATGATATAGAAAATATCTGTTCCCTGAGAGAATTATAAAAAATTGCATATATGAGAGACTATGGACTATGAGAAACAAACTGAGGGCTACAGAGGGGAGGGGGGTGGGGGAATGGGATAGGCCGGTGATGGGTAGTAAGGAGGGCACGTATTGCATGGTGCACTGGGTGTTATACACAACTAATGAATCATCAGCCTTACATCAAAAACCGGGGATGTACTGTATGGTGACTAACATAACATAATAAAAAATCACTATAAAAAAAAATTGCATATAAACCCTTGTGGGTTTAGTGCCCTTTGGGGGAACAGAGCTTTGTCAACCTATCCAATTTCATATTTAGTTATTATTCATTGTAGGTGTTTTATTCTTTTGGTTGCTTGTAGTAACTATATTTTCCTAGAAAATTACCCGTTTTATCTAGATAGTCAAGTTTGTTGGCAGAAACTTATGCATACTGTTATCTTGTTTTGTTTATCTATTTTTAAAGATTTTATTTATTTACTTAAGAGAGAGAGCACAGAGGGAGAGGGAGAAGGGGAAGCAGACCCCCTCTGAGCAGGGAGCCTGATGTGGGGCTCAGTCCCAGGACCCTGGGATCATGACCTGAGCCAAAGGCAGATGCTTAACTGACTGAGCCACCCAGGTGCCTCTGTTCTCTTATTTTAAACTCATTTCTAATTTATGGCTATATTCTCTTGTTCATTTTTTCATTTGTATTTATTGAGCACCTGCTATGTGCTGGGTATTGTGCAATGGTTTCTGGCTTTCATGTCATGTTCAGTAGCAAACAAAACAGCTGAGATGCTTGTCCCAATGGAGTCTCCATTTCATTGTGGTGTATTTGTGTTTTCTTTCTTTCAAAGTCTTACTGTCTGTTTTATTGATATTTTCATAGGAAAAACTATTTTATTTATTATCTTTGCTGTTCTTATTCCTAATTCATCAATTTCCTATTTTATTTCAGTGTCATATTAAAAACATTTTTTGTTATAGGAGTTTTAAAATATACTCAAAAATAGAGAATAGTATAATGGACGCCTATGTATTTAGCAATTATATTCAACAATTATCAACTCATGGCTAATCTTGTTTCATTTCTATCCCTAAACCACTGCATTTTTTAAAGCAAACCTCAAACATCTTATCATTTCATCCACAAATACTTCAGTAATACTTAACTGATAGATAAATTCTCCTTTTGAAAATATAACAAAACCATTTTCACTCCTAAAAATTAACAATAATTTCTTTTTTTTAGAAGATTTTAGCGGTGCCTGGGTGGCCTAGTTGGTTAAGCGTCTGCCCTCGGCTCAGGTCATGATCCCAGGGTCCTGGGATTGAGCCCCACATCCGGCTCCCTGCTCAGCGGGGAGCCTGCTTCTCCCTCTCCCTCTGCCTGCTGCTCCCCCTGCTTGTGTTCTCTCTGTCTCTCTGTCAGACAGAGCACAAGCAGGGGGAGGGGCAGAGAGATAAGCAGACTCCCCACTGAGTGGGGAGCCCGACACAGGGCTCGATCCCAGGGCCCTGAGATCATGACCTGAGCCAACTCAGCCACTTAACCGACTGAGCCACCCAGGTGCCCCCCCCCCTTTTTTAAAGTAAACAGAGGCAGAGCCTGGTTAGCTTAGTTCTCTAGAGTGTGGTACTGATAAAGTAAGCTCTATGCCCAACGTGGGGCTTGAACTCAACGACCCCCAGACCAAGAGTTTTTTGTTCAACCAACTGAGCCAGCCAGGCGTCCCTAACAATAATTTCTTAATATTATCTGTTATCAAGTTAACATTCAAATCCACGGTTGTCTCATAAATGTCTTTTAACAAATGAATCAGGACAGGGTCTACAGATTGCATTTGGTTGACAGTTTCTTTCCCTTTCTTACTCTTTATTGTGAAAAATTTTTAAACATATAGAAAAGTAGAATAGTACAATAAAAATTTGTATACCTTCCACCAAATTCAACATTTGTTGATATTTTACCATATTTACTCTTCTTGCTCTCTCTCTCTCTGCACATATATATTTGTTCCTGTACTGTTTTAAAGGAAGTTGTAGACTCCCTGATATTTCAGTATTTTCAAGTAATAAAAATAAGCTCCTAATACCTATAATGCCATTATAATTATTAACAGTAGTTCACTAATATAATCTAATATCCAGCTCATATTCAAATTACTGCCACTTGTCTCAACATTTATTTATTTAGTAAATATTTTATGTATTTATTTGGGAGAGAGAGAGCATGAGCAGGGGGAGGGGCAGAGGAAGAGGGAGAGAATTTCAAGCAGACTCCCCGCTGATCAAGGAGCCTGATGTGGAGCTCAATCCCAGGACCCTGAGATCATGACCCGGGCTGAAGGCAGATGCTTAACCCACTGAGCCACCCAGGTGTTCCCTTGTCTCAACATTTAAAAAAAATAATGGTCATCTTAACAGATGCCAACTTGAAGGGGCTCCTACTGGCTAAATCAGGGACAATTTAATCATCAAAATAAGTAATGAATAAAAGTATGATGAAGAATGGGGTATTTACATAGTTTCAAAGTATCTCTCCAACTCACACTAAGTGCTTATTAATTACAATGGAAAAAAAAACTTTAGAAGGGAGAAGCCTGGCTGATACTATACCAAAAAAAAAGTTATTTTAGCCATTTTTTCCCCAAATCAATATCCAATTAAGTTCAGGCATTGCAAATAAAATGGTTCTTTAGTCTTTTTAAAACTATGCCAGTTCTCTTACCGCTCTTTTTTTCCCCTTGCAATGACTATTGAAAAAACATTTGTCCTGTAGAATTTCCCACATTCTAAATTTGTCAGCTTTGCCTATCAACACAAGCATTTCTCTTTTAAAGATCTTATTTTTTAAAGTAATCTCTATATCTAATTTAGGGCTTGAACTCACAGCCCCGAGATCAATAGTTGCATTCTCCTCTGAGCCAGCCAGGTGTCCCAACACAAGCATTTTGGCTTTAATTTATACCCTACTTGTTGCACAATGTAGTCTGAAAAAAAATCAGTTAAATTTAATACAGCACTGTTACTAAAATGTTTTTCATAATGCTAAAACTTCAAACATATCCAAAAGCGGATGGAAGAACAGTGTTTTGCAAACATTATTTTTAGGGATGCCTGGGTGGCTCAGTCGGTTAAGCATCTGCCTTCAGCTCAGGTCATGGTCCTAGGGTCCTGGGATTGAGTCCCACATTGGGCTCCTTGCTCAATGGGGCGTCTGCTTCTCCCTCTGCCTGCCACTCCCCCTGCTTGTGCTTTCTCTCTCTGTCCAATAAATAAAATATTAAAAAAAAATAACTAACAAAACGTTAGTTTTGTTTACTATTTTATTTCACTTTATTGCTTTTTAAAATTGAGGTATGGTTGGCATATAACATTATATTAGTCTCAGTTGTATAACATAATGATTTGGTATTTGTATATATTTTGAAATGATCACCACAATAAGTCTAGTTAACATCCTTCACCTTGGAATAACACTGGTATAATGTGCTTCTTTTAAAAATTATTTGGTTATTAATCATTTATAGATCTGTTGCTTTCTAAGAAACTAGTCTCTAAATCAAAACAGTTTGATTTTCAAGTCAGTTTGTGTTTAGATATGCTCAAATCCCTAATATTTGGACCAAGGGAATACTGTATTTGCCAAGAATAAATTAGGAAATGAGTTCTGTAAGCAAATGACCCATCATTTTCCTATAGGTCAGTACTTAGGTCCAGCAATCATTTATTAGGTTATTCTTGGCAAATTATGTAAGTCTTGGGGGTCAGGTTAACCTGGGGCATCAGGTTAATATTGATAATAGCACACTGATTTCTTCCCTGCCCTTTTAATATAGACCAGGGAAACCTTATAAACAATAGGTGAAGAACAAATAAAAACACGTATGAATGATGAATACTTCAAATATATCTTGCCTTCTTTTCACCTAGAATCTTTTTAAACCACTTCTAATTCTTTCAGTTTTTAAGTCTGAAACATTTTTCAAGTTTAATTCCACTTTAGATTCCTCTTAAGGTGAAAGCCACTACTCTGATTGCATTGTTATAAATTCATTTCTTGAAAAGTACATTTCTCACTCACGGTCACAATTTTCTCCAGTAGTACCATATGGAGAGTCAACTTTGAATACCTACAGAGGACTCTGGTATCACAGGTCATCAGTCTCCTTAGAAAAAATTCAGGAATGGAGCTTATTCAATTTTGCGAATCCTTTGGGAAAAAAAGGAAAATATAAAATTATACTTAAATTAGGGATGGAAATGAATATTTATTTAGAATGAGACTTCCTTTTTCTGAGTTCTTTTTAGGCAGTTTACCAGATTACATACCAGTGTTTTCCGACGGCACCTTATTGCTACCTAGGACACACCATAGCTCCCAGTAACTAACTCCCAGCACTCATGGGCTATGCAGGTGAGGGGTGCTGAGGCTCCACCCTCATGTGGAGCTTGACCATAAATCTTTCTCAGCGTTAGATTGCTTAGCTTCCAAGTGCGGTGTACTTGCAGTATGATTAATTCGACTTTTACCATTGTAGTGGAGATGAGAGGTGTTGTGGAGTTTTGTTTGTTTTGACAACAGGGCTGTTTCAGTCACACAAAGCTCTGGGCTCAGAAGGGCCCTGTGCTTGGGGTTCAGTGCTTTGCAGTCGCCATGTTGAAATTTTTAAAAAAGATTTTATTTATTTATTTGATAGAGAGCATAAGCAGGGGGAGCAGCAGGCAGAGGAAGAGAGAGAAGCAAGCTCCCCGTGGTGCAGGGAGCCCGATGTGGGGCTTGATCCCAGGACCCTGGGATCATGACCTGAGCCAAAGGCAGACGCTTAACAGACCTAGCCACCCAGATGCCCCTTGAAATTCTTAATTTTATCTTTGGATATGTGTTTCATAAGTAAAATCCAAGAGGTCAGTGGAGCACATGCCAGGGAGGGGCCTGGAGCTTCCAATGATGCCCTTCCTCTTCCCACCCCATCCCTGCAGTAGGTTCTTGGGGATCTGCTCCCTGCCCCCCGGTGCCCTGCCTCCTCAATTCCTACTCCTCACATTCTTCAATCCCCCCTGCCCAGTGACTAGTGCCACCCTCTGTGTGAGGTAGCAAATGAACTGTGTCGGCAGGAGGAGACCCACGTTAGGCTGTCGCCCTGCACTCAACGTGGAGGCTTGGACCTGGGTTCAGGGAGGCCCAAGGTTGGGCGCATGTGCCCTGGAGCATCTTGGGGCAGGGCAATGAGGACACTGTTTCGCCCTGGGCTGGCAGAGCCACTGTGCATTCAGCAAGTGGCGTGTGGGTCCTTTCACCCACTGCTAAGTCGGGTACCTATGGTGTCCTGCCACGGGGGTTGCAACCCTTCCAGGCTGTCCATCTGTTTTGGCTTGGAGCTGCCTGCCTGTGGGAAGGGGGGAGGAAAGATCTACTACCGCATTTTCATTTTGCACTGTGCCCTGCAAATTGTACAGCCGGCCTCGACAGCAGTGATTTAACACTTCCTTGCCCTGGGGCACCTGGCTGGCTCAGTCACTGGAGCCTGCGCTTCTTGATCTTGGGGTTGTGAGTTTGAGCCCTGTGTTGGGTATAGAGATTACTTAAAAATAAGATCTTAAAAAAATTCTTCTCTGTCCTGAGATAGGAGACCCTGTTATCCTAAGAATCCAAATGGCCAGATGTTTTCTGCATATGTAGATATGGCACACCAGACCATATTGGTTGGTGGGGGGTAATGTGACAACAAGCCAAAATCAATTAGATGTTCTTTGAAAACAGTGGAATTCGGATGCTTGCCTGAATTTAACCAGTTTTTTAAAAAAGTGTGCTGGGTATGCTCACAAGCTCCTATGAGATATTAGGGGACTGGAAATATAGGTGACAAATAGGAGATTGGATATAGGTGACTTTTAAGAGGTGGAAAATTTATTTTTTATTTTATTTTATTTTTTAAAAAATATTTATTTATTTGACAGAGAGAGACAGCCAGTGAGAGAGGGAACACAAGCAGGGGGAGTGGGAGAGGAAGAAGCAGGCTCATAGCGGAGGAGCCTGATGTGGGGCTCGATCCCAGAACGCTGGGATCACGCCCTGAGCCGAAGGCAGACGCTTGACGACTGAGCCACCCAGGTGCCCCAAGAGGTGGAAAATTTAAAATTCTAGGAAAATGGACTAGTTCCTAGTAAAATAAGTTATGATACATTTACATAAAAATGAGGTAAATATACAAGTGTGATTATAGACTGTGTCTAAAACAAATATTAAGAGAGAAAAAGGAGGCACCTAGATGGCTCAGTCGTTTGAGCATCAACTTTTGATTTCAGCTCAGGTCATGCATGATCGCAGCGTTGTGGGATCAAGTGGGATCAAGCCCATCGGGTTCCTTGCTCAGCGGGGAGTCTGCTGGAGATTCTCTTTCCCCCTTTTCCTCTGTCCCTCCCCTCCCCCTGTAGATGCGCTCTCTCTCTTTCACTCTCTCTAAAATAAATAAATCTTTAAGAGATTTAAATCTTTTTTTAAATAATAAATCTTTAAAAGAGAGAGAGAGAGAAAGGGTACAGAATAGGATATAGTGTATGATGGATCTCATTATGTTATGGAAAGATACATACCACATTTCATCACTTGTAATATTTTTCTCATTTTAATATCTCTGCAATCTTCGTTAGTGTCTTTGAACTGCTGCTTGCTGTCACCAGGTGGTGGTTGTGTTGTAATTCGCCTTCCCTGAAGATGTTCAACAAAACTTACAGAATAGGTGCCGGCGGCATAGAATAAGATCCCAGGAACACCAGTGGGGCACTTGAGCACAGAAGAAAATATTTTGAGGAGGAATAGGGTCATCAGTGACTGACTGAAAATGTGATTCTGAAAAGCCAGATTCTGAATAAGTACAATCTAGACATACTGCAACTGATTTATTTCATTTACTGATTTATTTCATTTTCTTTTGATGCATGCACAAAAACATCTACATCTAAATAAGCCTAAAAATCTCTGACAATAAATATAAAATAAAGACTGATAACAAAGCATTATGTCATCATTAATCAGTGTTTCCTAGTGGTTCATTAAATAGTGGGCATTTTATAATCTATGGTGTCTTAGAGTCAATCAAATGCAAAAATTAAAATGCAAATTAAAATGTAAGATATATATATTTATACATTAAATGTATACATTTCTGGGAGAATGTGCAAGAATTTGAGCTGGGAATGAGATGAGCCAAAGCTTGTCAGGAGCATTGTCAATGAATACAGGTGAATTATTAAAATAAGCAAATAACATTAAATGGACTGGGAGTTCATGATTGACTTTTGTATTGCAAATTAATGCAAATTAATCTTTAAATCAATGGTCTCACAAGGTAAGCATTAAAGTCATTTTCACCACAATGTAAAAATGATAGTTTATGGGGGGGAAAAAAGAAGAAAAAAGGTTAAGTTTGAGGGGAATTGTACCTGTCCTTAGAGAGATTATTATTATTTTTTTATAATGATTTTTTATTATATTATGTTAGTCACCATACAGTACATCCCCGGTTTCCGATGTAAGGCTCGATGATTCATTAGTTGCGTATAACACCCAGTGCACCATGCAATACGTGCCCTCCTTACTACCCATCACCGGTCTATCCCATTCCCCCACCCCCCGTCCCCTCTGAGGCCCTCAGTTTGTTTCTCATAGTCCGTAGTCTCTCATGTTTCATTCCCCCTCTTAGAGAGATTATTGACCCTATTGCAAAATGCAGTCTCACACTTGACCATGTCCAGACCCAGACCGTGGAGCGCAATTCTGCCCATCCAGGCTGGGGTATCTCGGGGACGTTCGTAGACCTGTGGTTGGTTTTAAGCCGTTTTCCTTGAACTTCCCCCTCCACTAGTAAATGAGCTTGGTTTGTATTTGTTTCATGTGTTATAGTTACACATAAAATTGTATTCGGGAACAAAATAAACATTCGATTTCTTTGCTAAAACAATGTTTGACAGCTGCCCCTACATGGGCTGAGGTTGCACGGAGACAAAAGAAGGGATGATAAAGGTCAGGAGGTGTCAGAATTGTACCTGGGAAGACAGAGGGTTTGTCAACTCTGAAGGCTGACGGGCTCGTATGAGAGAGGTGAAGTGGGTAAGCTTCAAGAGACAGACAAAGAGGTGTGCATTAGATGGCGTGGATCCGTCAGGGATCAAACTTGCCAACAGAGCCTTGTCCAGGGTGGTCCTTTCAGTTGCTAATCCTGTCCTTGGGGACGTGACACTGCCACTTGGAGGAGCCACGCTGAGCGGGACAAAAGCAAGCTCTCCTTGCAGTGCACGGCATTTACAGACTTTGAGGATTATTTAAGTCTATTTAGTTCCCATATTGCCTTCTTTTTGCCTGGACGTTGTGTGCTTACTCTTCAGTGAGTGGACCAGTTTGCCACTCCGAGTGCAGCGATTAAAAGCCCAGGCTTTGAAGTCACACAGGCTTGGTTGATGGTTCTGACAGTTAAAAAGCTGTGTGTGGCCTTAAACAGGTCATGTGACCGTGGAGGCTCAGGTTCCACATCTGTAAATTGGTCAGAGTCCTCCCAGTTTGCTAAGGTTGCTGTGGCGGTTACATGACGGAATGTTCGCGAGGTGCCTCCTGTCCGTTAGACACTCAAGCCATAGTACTACTCCTCTTGTTCAGGGACCACACATCAGTATTTGTCCCTTTCATTTCCGCGGCTGTATGGCACCTAAACACATGAAATAGATGCACAACGCTGCCTCGCCGTTGCCAAGATTTGGCCTTCCGCCGGTGATCAGCTCCCTTCTTCACTCCGTGCCTCTGTTCTCCAGCCCCCGGGGTCGTCGTGACGGTTACACGAGGCAGTGAGCGCTTGGCAGAACACTTGGCGAATGCTAGTGACCCATTAATCGTGAGCTGTCCTCAGTGGGCAGCGCCACTTTCCTGAAGAGGAATCGGAGGCCCGGAGGAGGCAAGTAACGTGGCCGAGGGCACACAGCTAGTAAGTAGCACAGACAGAATTGGAATCCCGATGGTCGGCTTCCAGCCCCCGGGCTCCTAATCTCCGCACTCCGTGCCCTCGAATTCGGTCTGAACCCTTGATAAAGAGCCTCAGCTCTTTACAGGTATTGTTTTGGGTGAGGTGGAAATCAGAGCTCTGCGCCGAAGCCCCGTGCTTATTCATAACCGCGGACGGAGCGAGGCGCCAGTGGAGATGTGCTCTTGCTTACGCGGACAGCCAAGGCAGCCGAGCTGGCCGGGACCCCCACCAGTGTCCGCTTTTCTAGGCCTTTCTTTCCCTCCTCTGGTAAAGTCTTTTTTGGGTCCTGTGCGCTCTGAGGGTTGCTGCCCCAAGGCCACAGCTTTCTTCTGTACGAGACTGCCCCACGCAACAAATCTGTGTGTGAAAGGTTGCACAAAAGAGGGCTGGAAAAGAAGTGGCTTCAGATGCTCTATTGCAGTGCTCTGGCAAAAAGACTCATCGGCATTCGTTATTTCAAACGGGGGGAAAATTGCCTAATAGCAAGAATCAGCAAGTACTATCACCCATGCAAACTGTTCATTCTTGTTTCAGCTCGAAGGTCTGGGGGGGCAGCTCTTGTTTGCTCAGTGGTTTGTGGGGTAGAGGTAGGCTGATGCGGTTGAAATTTTATGTACAGGCCAGTGTCAGTCACTAGTTCTATCTTGTTTTTGTTCCATCTTTTTATTTGAAGACATTTTATACCACCAACAGTGCATGCAGTTAAACCACAAACTCCCATCACCTATCACCAGCCTGCATTCAACATTCAAGAGGGGGCACAGTTTTGCAAAGTCTTCTGCACATGTATTTACTGTAATCTAACTACACGATTTAAGAGTTTGAGGCATCACTGAGAAACTGGGTGATTTTTGGAGTTGAATGCCAAGCAGATGGCTATGATTTCTACCTTAATTCACCCAGTTGAGGGGCGCCTGGGGGGCAGGCAGTTCAGCATCTGACTGTTGATCTCAGCTCAGGTCATGATCTCAGGGTCATGAGACAGAGCCCCACATTGGGCTCCACGCTCAGTGAGCAGGGAGTCAGCTTGAGATTCTCTCCCTCTGCACCTCCCTACCTTGTGCACACGTGCTCGCTCTCTCTCTCTCTCTCTCTCTCGCAAAAATCAATTAATCAATCTTAAAAAAAAAAAGGAGATCTTTGAGGACACCTGGCTGGCTCGGTTGGTAGAGCATGTGACTCTTGATCTGGGGGTTGTGACTTCAAGCCCCATGCTGGGTGTAGAGACTTAAAAATAAAATCTTGGCGTGTCTGGGTGGCTCACTCAGTTGAGGCTTCTACTCTTGGTTTCCGCTCAGGCCATGATCTCAGGGTGGTGAGATCGAGCCGACAATGGGCTCTGTGCTCAGCAGGGAGTCTGCCGGAGATTCTCTCCTTCTCCCTCTGTCCCTCCCCTCACTCTCTCTTTCTCTCTCTCTGAAATAAATAAATCTTTAATAAAATAAAATAAAATAAAATCTTAGAAAATTAAAAATAAATAAAATCTTTCAAGAAAAAATGGAGATCTTTGGAACTCAGTTAAAAACAGATGAAAAGACAGCATTTCTTCTGATGGCATATGGTGTATGGATTTGGAGGACTTCGTGGTGTAGTGGATAGAACTGTGTAGGGGCATTCGGACACCTGAGTTCTAGCCCTCCTGCCATCCACTCTCTATGAGGCAGCTGGCATGTTGCTTTTCCTTTGCTGGGACTCAGTACTCTGTCTCCAAAGGGTTAGACTACATCATCTATGAGCCTCTATGTATTTCACAGAAAGTAGGTGTTACCTGATTGGTTTCTCCTCATTCCAAGGGATTTGTAGGGGAGGGACTTTTTGTTTCTTATAAATTTATGAATGCCTGTAGGGTATCTTGGCTTCCCTTTATTGGGTTGATGTTTCGTATTCTGTAGCCCCAAAGCAATTTATTACAATAGACTTGCTGTGTGGGTTGTTTTTTTTTTTTTGCAGGGGGTGGGGTAAGTAAAATTTTTTAAATTCCAGTATAATTAACATACAGCATTATATTAGTTTCAGGTGTACAACATAACGATTCAGCACTTCTATACATGACTCTGCGCTCATGGTGGTAAGTGTGCTCTTCATGCCCTGCGCCTGTTTCCCCATCCCCCCACCCCTCAGCTATGTGGGGTTTTATTTCCTGTAATATAACACAGAGAAAAAAACTTTCTGGGTTTATCATAATTTTTTTTTAAAGATTTTATTTATTCATTTGACAGAGAGAGAGACAGCCAGCGAGACAGGGCACAGGCAGGGGGAGTGGGAGAGGAAGAAGCAGACTCCCATTGGAGGAGCCCGATGTGGGGCTCGATCCCAGGACTCCGGGATCATGCCCTGAGCCAAAGGCAGATGCCCAATGACTGAGCCACCCAGGTGCCCCTGGGTTTATCATAATTTAACACTATTGGACTATCTATGCCTTTTCCCAAATTTTGAATATCATTAATGGAAAAAGAGTGGCCATAAATACCCTCTTGCACTGTTCAGTTTGTAGCAAAGAGCATTTGAAAACGTCTTCCGGGGTAGGTGTATAGGTGAAGATTCTGTGCTACCGCTCGTAGAAAGTTCTTGGTAAGTTAATGAATGATGGCACATATAGATGATTTTTGAGTCTACTCCTTGCTATCAAGGCCAAACTCCTAGAATTCAGTCTCTGTCAGGAATACCCACTAGATTTTTGTCAGGATTTGGCCACCCTTTTGGATGTTAACTAGTCATTTGGTATACCCTCCCAAATAGTTTGGAAACCCTTGAAGACGTGTAATCCAGCCAGCCAGCAAACATTTACTAAGCACTACTCTGTGGCAAACACTGTTCGACCTCATAGGATTTACGTTCTAGTGGGGCAGTGGGAGCGGTGGGAGAGAGACAATAACCAAAATAAAGAAGAAAGCATGTAGCATGTCGTATGCTAGTAAGCACCCTGCAGAAGAATAGAGCCAGGACAGGGCCTAGGGAATGGCGATGGTAGGGACAGCAATTCTGTATTTGCTGAAAATATTTTGGAAGAAGCTGACATTTGAGGCAGTATGAAGTGTGGCTCCAAACGTGGGCCCTGGAGCCAGAGTTCCTGGGTGCACACGCAGGCTCCATTGTTTACTAATTGTGTGACTGAGCGAGTTACTTCCACGTTAGGCACCCCAGTAGTCTTTGCCCTTGGGTGTTCCTCTGCCTGGATAGTTCCTCCTCTAGATTTTCATCTTGCTCACTTGTTCGCTTCATTTAGGCCCGTGCTCAGGTCTTCTTATGAGAGAAGCCTTCCTTCACTGCACTATTCAAAACAGCAGTTCCCTTACCGTTAGTATGCTTAATAAGTGATAGTTATTGAATCTGATGTTTCCTATGGGGTGAGCAAGTCCTGCTTTGGATTCATTTTAAATCAATCTCTGACAAATTTCAAGTGGTATCGCCTTGTTTTAGGAGTCCGAGGTTGAACTTATGAGCCTGGATTTCTGCGTGAGTTTGTATACTTTGCTCGGACACCAGCTCTTGCCTCCTCTGCCTTTGCCTGTTTGGACTGAAGAATCCAGATATTTGGAGCAGATCCTCAGACCCTCGGACATTTGCTACCCTCATCTCCCCTCCAAGGTTACTGTGTGTTTTGGTAGGTCTCTATGTGCTGCATCCATAGGGTTCAAGTTAGGAGAGCTTTCCCAAACTCTATCTTAAGATATCTTTAAAAAATTATTTCATCATAAACACTTTTTTTTATTAGTTTCAGAGGTAGAATTTAGTGATTCAGCAGTTGCGTATAACACCCAGTGCTCATTATATCATGTGCCCTCCTTAATGCCCATCACCCAGTTACCCCTTAGCCCTACCCACCTCCCCTCCAGCAACCCTTAGTTTATTTGCTTGAGTTCAGTGTCTCTTATGTTTTGCTTTCCTCTCAATTTTCATCTTATTTTATTTTTCCTTCCCTTTCCCTATGTTCATCTGTTTTGTTTCTTAATTCCACATAGGAGTGAAATCATATGGTATTTGTCTTTCTCTCACTGACTTGTTTCACTTAGCGTAATACCCTCTAGTTCCATCCACGTCATTGCAAGCGGCAAGATTTCATTCTTTTTGATGACTGAGTAATATTCCATTATATACATACACCACCTCTTCTTTATCCATTCATCCATTGATGGACATCTGGGCTCTTTCCATAGTTTGGCTATTGTGGACATTGCTACTATAAACATTGGGGTGCAGGTGCCCCTTCGAATCACTATGTTTGTATCCTTTGGATAAATACCTAGTAGTATAATAGCTGAGTCGTAGGGTAGCTCTATTTTTAACTTTTTGGGGAACCTCCATACTGTTTTCCAGAGTGGCTGCACCAGCTTGAATTCCCACCAACAGTGTAAGAGGGTTCCCCTTTTTCCTCATCCTTGCCAACATCTGTCATTTCCTGACTTGTTAATTGTAGCCATTCTGACTGGTGTGAGGCGGTATCAGTGTGGTGTTGATTTGTATTTCCCTGATGCCGAGTGATGTGGAGCATTTTGTCATGGGTCTGTTGGCCATTTGGATGTCTTCTTTGGAGAACTGTTTGTTCCCATGTTCTGCCCATGTCTTGATTGGATTATTTCTTCATCATAAACCTTTTATTGTTGAAATTTTTTTTGAAGATTTTATTTATTTGTCAGAGAGAGAGAGAGAGTATGAGCACAAGCAGGCAGAGCGGCAGACAGAGGGAGAAGCAGACTCCCCGCTGAGCAGGGAGCCCAATGTGGGACTCAGTCCCAGCACCCTGAGATCATGACCCCAGCTGAAGGCAGACACTTCACCGACTGAACCATCCAGGCGCCCCAGGTGAAATTATTAATGACAATTTAGAGTCGGTGAAAGTGACTTCTGGTGGTCCCCAACATCTTCCTGCCAACCCGCTCTGCACACCCCACTTGCCCACTGTGAACACAGCAAAGAAGGTCTGGGTTGACTTTGCCAAGCTGTCCTCCTTTGCAGGCAGAAGTTGAGGCAGAGATGAGCGCCTCTATTGATCACTCTGACTCTCACCTCACTCTAAGTTTTGTCTCTTCAGAGTTCATCTAATTAGTTTCATAATTATTCTATCAACAGACTGTTTTGGCCCAGAAGAGAATGTTGACTTCTACCGTGCCTGGCAAAGTTCCTTGCACATAGTAGGTGCCCAGTAAATGTTTACTAATTGAATGAACCAACCAACCAACCAAGGGGTAAGTGACTGTTGAAATCTTACTCTGCAGTGTGACTAATTTTTCCTGCCCGTCAGGCTGCTCCCTGCGCACGCCTTGAATGAGCTAGTCGCTCTAACATTATCTGGATGCATTTGAGTTTCTTCCTAAGTGGCTTCCTGACGCTGCTCTCTTTCTGCTGATCTGGAGAAAGTCAGTGGACAAGGCCGATGGAGGAAATGATCTTTCTTTCCTGCAGTGAGTTCTTCACCTCAACCAGATCCTTAAGCAGAGCATTTTGCTCTTGTGTCTACGTTGCTATTCGCCTGCACCTCATTTACTCATTCAACGAATATTTACGAGTTCCTACCATGTATCTGGCACTGATTCTGAACCCTAGAGGTAGAGCTTTGAACAAAACATTTGCGGCTCCTGCACTCCAATCTGCTTAGAGAGACAGTCAATAAACACACCCACATAAGTAAAGTGCTAAGTACTATGAATGGGTTGATGGGATTGAGAGTGATTGGGAGACTACTATAGACTGTTGAAGGAAAGCTTCCCTGAGGGAGCGACCCTTAAAGTGAGATGTGAATGAGAAGAAGGAAGTAATCATGCCAAGATCAGGAAGAGGAAAATTGTAGGCAGAGGGACAAACTAAAGCAAAGCCCTTCTTTCTTTCTTCCTTTCTTTCTTTCTTTCTTTCTTTCTTTCTTCCTTCCTTCCTTCCTTCCTTCCTTCCTTCCTTCCTTCCTTTCCTTTCTTTTCTTTTCTTTTCTTTCTTTCTTTCTTTCTTTCTTTCTTTCTTTCTTTCTTTCTTTCTTTCTTCCTCTTTCTTTCTTTCTTTCTTTCTTTCTTTCTTTCTTTCTTTTTCTTTTCTTTCTTTCTTTCTTTCTTTTCTTTCTCTCTCTCTCTTTCCCTTTCTTCTTTCTTTCTTTTCTTTCTCTCAAGTTTACTTATATTTTCTATAATCTCTAAACCCAACGTGGGGCTGAAACTCAAGACCCTGAGATCAAGAGCTGCAGGGTCTCGGGGCGCCTGGGTGGCACAGTGGCTAAGCGTCTGCCTTCGGCTCAGGGCATGATCCCGGCGTTGTGGGATCGAGCCCCACATCAGGCTCTTCCGCTGGGAGCCTGCTTCTTCCTCTCCCACTACCCCTGCTTGTGTTCCCTCTCTCGCTGGCTGTCTCTATCTCTGTCGAATAAATAAATAAATAAATAAATAAATAAATAAATAAATCTTAAAAAAAAAAAAAAGAGCTGCAGGGTCTCCAACTGAGCCAGCCAGGTGCCCCCAAAGGCTTTATATAAACTGTAACAGAGGAATACAGAGAAAATCTGGTGGCTAGACTACAGTGGGTGAGAAGGAAATGATAAGTACTGAGGCCAGCGAGCTAGGTGGGGGTTAGATCATAAAGGAACTTACACTTCATGGTAAGGAGTCTAGATCCTATACTGAGTATGATGGGAAACCATTGGGGGAGGTGCCTCAAGCATAGGAGTGATATGATCACATTTTTAATTGGCGGTGATCACTCCGTCCACCATGAGGAGAAGAGATTATAGAGGGACAAGATTGAGAATAGGGGACAGCCTAGGAAGTTATTCCAGTAATCGAAGCAATAATTAGTAGCTCAGGCAAGGTTAGTAGTAGTGGAAACGGCAGGAAGTCAGGTTTCGCATGTTTTTGAGGGTAGAGCCATCAGGATTTGCCGAAGAGTTGGATGTGGGAGTTGGGGGAAAGAGAAGACTGGAGTAAGTTCTTTTTAGCTTGAGCAACTGGGTGGTTGGTGATGTCATTTATGAGAAAGGGCAAAATGGGAAAGAATTTGTTTAGATAGGGCATCAAGTTTTATTTCGGTCTTCTTAGATTTTGAGGTGTTTAGATATCCATGTGGAGATGTTGTCTGGTCATGTTCTAGATATGCCCACACTGGACAGGAGAGAAGTCAGAACTGTGTCTTCATTCATTCATTTAGAAATATTTATTGAGCACTTACTGTGTGCTGAGCACTGATAAGGTCACTAGAGATACAGTGTTGAACAAAACAGACAAAGTCTCCACCCACGTGGAGCTCACTTTCTAGTGAGTGGTTTCGGACTATAAGAAACATTGAAGGAACAAGACCAATTCAGACTATGGTAACTGCCGTGAAGAAAGTAAAACAGGGTGGATTGTAGAGTGTCTTTCTAGAGTCTTAACTCTTTCTTTAGTGTTAGTATTTTATAATTCATTTAGTACTACTGTGTTTTAGGCCCTATTTTAGGCTGATCTGATCCCAGAGAGATGAAAAACATACAGATAACCTTCAGCAGCCTCAGGGAAGTTAGTCTGGTGGAGGAGTCCGGTGACTAGCTAAGACACAGGGCCAAATGAAATGAGTGCTTTATACAACAAGCAGTAGGTTGTGAGGGTTTCTTCTGGGGGAATTAGGGAAGAGTTCACAGAGGAATTCGAATCAGGCCTTGAATGGGCCTTGAATGGGTTGCGGTTTCAGGGAGGCACATTGCCATGGAAGGCAGACATCCCTGAGAGCTGCAGTTGCCCTAAGGCCTCTGGGATGCCTCTAGAAGTGTCATCAGGGATGTTTGAGCAGAGGCTGAGTGCCTCCTTGGCTGAGATGTAGCAGAGAAGATGCACACATCGAATGGACAGCAGATTGGACTTGCTTGTCCTGAATTACCTTCCAGCCTGAGAGTCTATGATTCCGCAATGGTTAAAGTGCCGCAAACCAGATTATTCTCTTTTGTATTTGAGACATCTCTTCTGCCCTCTGCAGAGCTGTTCACACAATTAAACTGCAACTTCCTCTGGCCAAGATAAGCCGATCAAATCACTGAATAATCAAAAATTCCAGAGTGGTATGGTAAAAGCAATAAAATCTCACTGTTGAATATCTTACAAAAGATGTAGTCCCCTGTGTTTGGTATGGAGTTAAGGGCCCTGCTGTGGAATCTGGAAAATTCAAGCTTATTTCTGCCTAAAAGTAGCTAAGGCAGGTGAGCTTGAACTCTTGGGCGCAGTTCTTGATCTTGCTTCATAGAGTGTGATTGGTCATGGAATCACATGTGAGTCTGTTTTGTGTTTCACATATGTGATGGTTTCTCTATTATATTGACCACGATGCAGAAGGATGCATCAGTTACAACATGTTATTTTATTTGTGGGGCCCTTGGGCCCCTTGAATTTAGTCCGTAAGCTACCATGGTTGTTGGAGGCCAAAAATAATGAACTAACCTATTCTTTTTTAAAGGAATGTAAGTTTTGTCTTTAGAGTGTGAGACATTTACAGTCTACAGCCTTTGATCAGCTTAATGCGGAAGTCTAGTTCTATCTTCATTCTTTCAGGGCTTCCAGGCTGTTTCTATTCCTAGAACTAGAAGAAATGAAGTTTATTTGGCCTGGTGTTTAAGCCTAATGCCTGGCTCTGGCCTCAGCTACCCTTGGAGATGGTCCACAGATCCCTGGCTTCTTATTCTCCCAGGTTTTTGTTGAAATCTCTTCCCCTAGGCCCACTTCTTAGATTGCCATCTTTTGACAGTTTCTTAAAGTTGAATAATGTCTTTCTGGAATATTCCAAGCCAGGGAACTTCACTTTCTAATTCAATTGGTACTACCGTTGAAGATTGTAGGTCAGAGAAGAGATAACCAAACTGATCTTTGTTAGTGTTTCTCCTCAGCAACAAAAATATGAAACAATTTGTATTGGAAACTCTTTGCCTGGTTCCTCCTTCATCCCTTCTTCTAAAAAAATGTATAATGCCATTTTTCAATGATTTTATTCTTCTAAACAACTATATATGAGTTACCAAGCTCAGACCTTAAGTAGAACATCAAGGCCCAGAAACGTCATTGGAAGTCTGTGGCATAATCCAGTGTTCTCAAAAGCTTCTCAAAAATCAAAACTAATTCAACAAAGTATGTTAAATACCATTTGTGTGTGTGTGTGTGTGTGTGTGTGTGTGTGTGTGTGTGTGTCACGGAAGAAGGAGTTTATGAGCAACTGACCACACAAAGATGGAGTTTTAAGACTCAGAGAGGTTAAGGGTTCTGAGAGAAAGATAGGAGAAGAGGAGAGTTCATAGTGGAGCTGAAGGAGGTGGGACGTGCCCAGAGCATCACCGTCATCAGTGAGAGATGCTTTGGGTCCCCTTGCTTGATTTCAGAGCGGGCCCCTGTGGGGAGCCACGTCCTTTCTGCACTCTTTCCCTCTACAGCTCACCTTAACTAAGGTTGTTCTTCTCGTGGAGTCATATTTTGGAGCTGTGGAGCTGGTGGCTCTTTTTCCTACATGGAATGGTTTGGTCACTAAAGCGACATGTCATAGGAGCTATTTGTGTGCCTCTTTATGACAGGCCATGTGCGGACAACCATATTGGAGCACGGAAGAGCGTCTTTGGGCAGAGAGCACAACACCTAGAAACCCCCATCTCACAGGAAAAAAATGAGGCAAAAATAAACCAAACAAACCCAGAGCTAGAGATTTCGTTATTCTTTCAACTCTATGGGGGAATAAATGAAATTGTTTCTTTTTTTCTATGTTGTGATTAGCTGTAAGCTCTGCTTTAAAAGACAATAGGCTTGCTCAAAAGTTGCTTTAAAAGATTTTTTTCTTGGACAATAACCCTCCAAATAAAAAACATGCTATATGCAAATAAAGTCATTTCTGTTTCTGGAAATCACGTTTATAAGCACCACAAATACATTTCAATTGATAAAGGAAGCAGTAGGTAAAAACGTGTAGTCAAATACTTCCTGTTCACTACCGACATATACATATTTTTCTAGTACATTGCTCAATTGTGAAATCAGGGGGAAAGCATGTAATAAACATTTTTTTGCAGCAAATTTTAGTAAAATATCTGTAAAAAGAAGACCAAATATACCAATGTTGAATATTACAATGTATTTGATTAATTTTTTCTTCTTTTAATACAAAATTGTCAGATAATCTTGTCCTGCAAAAATACTACATTTTAAAATTCAGTGTGGTGCTATCAGGCACCCCCGGTCTCTTCGAGCTATAACTGGTACCGAGCTCGTGCTGCTTGTCAAAATTTAATGAGAGGGCCCGTTCTAAAATAATTGAATTTTCATATCAGAACGAACCAGGATTACTCAGACAATAAAATTGCTGAGTCCTGTACTGTTACCGGCAAATACCTTTTGCTTTGCTCATGAAATCAGTATGTAAATGTTCAGGGTTTGTATTTAAGGCATCTTAGGCATTGGGAGTTGTAGTACTAGCAATAATTTCAAATGGTGCCGGTGATAAGTAGCTGTTTTTTATAACGTTCAAAGTGTAATTTGTTTGGTGAATCAGGATAAGCATTTGGTTTATATTTTATATAAATGTTAATGCATTTGCAGTTTAATTATGTTTCTTAACTTTTAACATTTCAGAAGTCAAATTTGAAGACTAGTCCATCAGATTGTTTTGCTTTCATAACATTCTGAAAAATGGGAACACCCCCATGCAGTGAGTTTGAAAAGTAAGAGGTGCCTGTAAAGTTTGTGACGGTATGTTTTGGGAGCTAGGAGCACTGATAATGAAGTGGGAGAAATGCCATGCCTCGGGCGTGCCCTCCCCCATAACGTTGAGCTCTTTGAGACACAGCTTTGGACCTGAGGGCCCTCTATCAATAGTAAGGAAGACACCTCCAGGGAGTGGCTAATTTATTTCTTTTATGATAATTGAGTTGGAGAGCGACTATGAATAAAGTGGTATAATTTCAAAAATTAACGTGGGTTTCTGTAACAATGCAATGATTGAGGGTATCAGGACAGAAAAGAGCTCTTTCTGGTGTGGTGGAGAAAGTTGTTTAAGAAGCTTTCTTCCATATGCTTATTTTTAAAATGATCTGCACGTTTTTAGCCTTTAAGCAAATATATGCACCACTCAAGAAGTTAGCTCTCTAATTTGCAAGAGATAGCAACATTTGTTCAAACCATGATTTTTTTTTCTTTTCATATCTCCTTCATGACATGGCTTGGTTTAGATGGAAGAGGATTGGATAATGTAGCCTTAGAGGCAGGAGACCTAGCTTTTGCTTTCTTTCCCATCGCAGACTGTAAAGGTCATCAAACCACAGGTCACAGGCCAAATGTGGCCTGTTGCCTGATTTTATAAATAAAGCTTTATTGGAACAAAGCCACATTCATTTATTCATGTATTGTCTATGGTTGTTTTCATGCTACAATGGCAGAGGTCAGAAGTTGGAAGGACCATATGGTCCACAAAGTCTAAAATATTTACTATCTGACTCTTCACAGAAAGTTTGCAGACCCCTGATTTAGTAGATAGCCTTGGGCAGATTACTTCTCATTTTTCATTGGTGGTGCTGGTGGTGGTGGTGGTGATGATGGCTAACATGTGCTGAGCGCTTACTGACTGTGTCAGATACTGTCCCAAACCTTTTGCATCCATACGCTCACTTGACCCTCACAGCAGCCAATATTACAGCATTGTCACTATCCTCATTTTGCAGATAAGTAAAAGGAGAAACAGAGAGATTGAGTGACATGTCCCCCAATCACTTGGCTAGTGAATGGCAGAGTCAAGAAAAATTGGCTCAGGATCTTATGTTCTTTTTATTTTTAGTGTTTATTATGGAATTTTCAAGCATACATAAAAATAAAGAGTATAATGAATCACTAAGTACTCAACACTCAGCTTCAATAATTGATAAGATGTTGCTATTTTTGTTTCATCTACTGTCCCTCACCATACCTCCCAAATATTTTTTAATGTATGTAGAGCAAATCTCAAACGTCATTTGATTGTACCTGCAAATAATTCAATATGTATCTCTACCAGATAAAACTTTTTTTTTAAAAGATCTTTAAAATTTATTTATTTGAGAGAGAGAGTGAGCGAGAGAGAGAGAGCACCTGAGCAGGGACAGAGGGAGAGGGAGAAGCCAACTCCCCACTGAGCAGGGAGCCCAATGCAGGACTGGATCCCAGGACCCTGGGATCATGACCTGAGCTAAAGGCAGACGCTTAACTGACTGAGCCACCCAGGTGCCCTACCGTCCTACCAGTTAAACTTTAAAAAAATGTAACGGAAGTGCCATTATGATATCTAACAGTTCACAGTAATTCCGTAATACCATCTCATATCCAGTCCATATTAAAATGTTTCTGATTGTCTAAAGGTTTTCTTTTTCAGTTGATTTGTTTAAATCATTATCAAAGATCTACTCATTGCATTTAGAAATTATGTTACTGTGTTTCTCTTACTATATAATGGCCTCTACCTTTTTCTTCCCCTACCCCTGCCATTTTTTATTCTTTAAAAATGGATTCATTTGAACTGTGGAATGTCCTACATTCTGGATTTGAGCAGTTGCTTTTTTTTTTTTTTTTTTGGTGCAGTTTAACTTGTTCCTCTCTTCCTGGAATTTTTTTTATACTCACGAGTAGATTTAGGTGGTTAATTAAATTAAGGTGTGTGTGTGTGTGTGTGTGCGCGCACAAGTACATTTTTGGGACTTCTTCATAGTTACTGATGTGTACTTCCCATTGTATCACATTAGGAGTCATATAACGTCTGGTTGTTATTGCTAAAAAGTGATACAAGCTGGGGCGCCTGGGTGGCTCAGTCGGTTAAGCATCTGCCTTCGGTTCAGGTCATGATCCCGGGGTCTTGGGATTGAGTCCCGCATCAGGCTTCTTGCTCAGCGGGGAGTCTGCTTCTCCCTCTGCCTTTGCTGCTCTCTTGCTGTCTCTTGCGCTCTCTCTCTCTCTCTCAAATAAATAAATAAAATCTTTAAAAAATAGTAAGGCAAGCTTTCCTCAGTGGGTTCAGGTGATGTCAGCCTGATTCAGCCTATGAAGTTTTCCCCACCAACTTTTCTCCTATTGGTTTTATCATCAATTAGCGAGTATTTCCTAGATTCATTATTTCACTGAGAGTTGCAAAATGGTGATATTTGGATTTTTTTTGTTCTTCCATTAGAACTTTCCCTCATCAACTATTTGGCTGCTCTGAAGTACAGTTTGTGAAGGAGAAGCAGAATAAATGCTTAATCTTTATCCTTTATTTATGAATTTTTATTGAGATAAGTTAGTGTCTTAACAGCTTCCAGTAGTGACCACTGATTATTTTGGTATTATTTTAATGTGAATTTTTAAATATATTTTGCTTCACTAGATTATAATAAATGTTTCTGATGCTTTAATTGTCCTGTTTTTGGCCTGAGGAAGCTGCAGTGGGCTCTTGTATCTTTTTGACATGACCAGTGATCTTTGAAAGCTTACTTGCTTTCTGGCCCAACAAGATATACCAGGGCATTTGGTACGTTTCGTTCCCTAAATCTGGAATCAGCCCTTTCCCCAGGAAGTTCTGTTTCCTTTTGCTGGGAAATGTCACTTAGAAATTACAGCTTTAGTGCTTACTCATTGTACTGGATGGTCACTGCTCTAGACTTTTCAGTGGAGAAAGCTAAGAAATATGTACTTTATAGAAAGGGAATAATAAATCATGAGTTTGTTCTTTCTTTTTTTTTTAGAGAGAGAGAGAGTAGGGGTGGAGGGGCAGAGGGAGAGGAAGAAAGAGGATCTTAAGCAGGCTCCACACTCAATATTTCCAATTTAAGTATAAGATTTCAGGATTTTCACTTATACTCTTTCATTTTATATTTGAGTCTCTTTTTTTCTTATGCTGAGAATTCTGATTCCTAGAGATAGCATACTTATTTGTTCTTACAGTTTACATAAGGTAATCTAAAAATAGCGCTACCAGTTTTAAAGTAAGATAATTTAAGTTTTCTACTCTCTTAACTCCATGCTGAATGGCCTGTCAGTAAAATAGGAATTATATTCCTGGATCTGCCCGAAGTTTGTGTGCAGAAGTGGACGATCTGTTGAGGTCCCTCCTTCCGTGAGATTTCTTATAAATCAGTTTATTTTTAGATAGTTTCAAAAATGTGTGAGATGGTTAGAGGGCTTGTGGTTGAGCCAGCAAGTCCCAGTTCTAAGTTCTTCACTAGGCTTTAACTCAGAAGTTAAAATGATCTTTTGGTATAGAATATATACCCCTGCAGATACTATAAAGCAAGCAGACATCACACAAAAAGCTAAATTTAGGGATAATACAGAATAACTTACATATTGTGTATTGCTTTCAGATATATAAACCATCTTTATATATGTTGTCTCATTTGGTCTTCATATCTCCCCTAGGTGGTAAGTACCATTATTATCACTATTTTCCAAATGGGTATCAGAGGGATTAAGTACTAGTGCGAAGTGGAATCCTCTGGCGCTATGAGTCTGAGGTCTTTAGATTCACAATCTAACATTCCTTCTCATACATCACGCTAGTCAACATATCCTAGGATGATGTCTGCAGCTCAGTAGGGGTGCTCCTTTTAAATTTCCTGGAACATTCTCCTGAGAAGATCTAATGGTCCTTTCCTTCGATAGCTCTTAGGTGGTCAGGTGCAGAGCCAAAGGTATGTACTTGAGTGCCCCTCATTTTTAATGTTTCCATTGCTCTCCTGTTCCCACCCCAGCTTGGCTGTTTGAGTTGTTTGAAGGAGGAGGAGGAGATCTGGTGGAACTTCTTCCTTTAACTCAAAACATTAACAGCAATAGCCATGCCTGACCCGGCGTCTACTCGAGCAGCCACTGCCGGGGTCACCTTCCACTTCTGCTCCGTGTGCCAGTGCCAGCAGTAGGCATTGTAAGGGGACATCCTACTCTTGTTTCTCTGCTGTATTAGATGGAGAGTTCAAGTCAATTTCATATTGGTGATTACTCAGCTAGAAAATAGCGGTCATTTTTCCAGTGTTACCCAGACTTACTGAAATGCTAGCTTATTTCTCCTCAAAATCTTCTTGTGTGTTGATTTCAACTGTGGCTTCCCTGAAATTTATGAAACCTCGGAGAAATAGGTGCATTAAGCACAAAATATAGCCAAGTGCACGAAGTAGAGGGCCTGTATTCTACCTACATCCTCCAGGGAGCTGCAGAGCGTCTGAATAAGACCTGAAGGGAAGAGCATTGCAATGTTTGAGGGTCTGCCACATCCGTTGTGTGCCTATGAGGAGAGACGGGAACATCTCCACCATGTGTACCTGCCTACCCAGGTAAGCACTCACTCTGGAAGGCAAGAATTGTTATTTCCTTCACTGTGCCAGCACCCCCCTCCTAATTCTCACAAGGGATCTGGAAGCAGAATGTTTGGGTTCAGATCCTAACTTCACCAATGTCCATTCTCTTATCTGTCAAACCTACCTGATATGGTTGTGAGGATCAAAGAGCTAATTTCATAATACACAACCCAGAGCTTGGCACGTAGCAATCACTCACCTGCTATAGTTTATTATTTATCATCAATGTTATTGTTACTGATTCCTGTCATTATCATCATCTTCGTCAAAGTGGTATCTTATCCCATAGAGTGATACAAATCACAAGTAGCAGTGAGACTTCTTACTCTTCCATTTTAGTTACTCCATTAAAAAGTGTGGGGATTTCTTTAATAATGGGCATTAGTTAAAAATGTGTCCCCCCCCAACCTTGCAACAGCCTCCAGATTATTGCCTCTGCTCCTGCTCTTCAGGGCTTCCATGACATCCTCATCATCCACTTCCTCAACCCCCTTTTTACAGTGAAATGCCTCAAGGGAATTGTTTGGATTCATTGTTTCCAATTCCTCTTCTCCCCTTCACACTTGAACCTACCCTAGCAAGGCTTTAGTTCCTACCACTGAGAGGACTGGGCTCAGGGTCACTGGAGACTTCCATATTGCCTTCGGAGTGCCACCTGTAAATCAATGGCGGGATGCCCCCATCTGCTCCTCTATCTCTTCTCAATCTACACGGTCTATTTCGGTGACCTCATCCCATCCTTGACTAAATGTTGCCCAACCTCCACTTTCCTGATGATAAATAATGGCAGGTTGCGGGGCGTTGTCAGTTAAGGCTTCTCCTTGCCCTGCCTCTTTCTTCCTCTCCCTCTGCCCCTCCACCCCCACTCTCTCTCTAAAAAAAAGAAATATGTACTTTATAGAAAGGGAATAATAAATCATGAGTTCGTTCTTTCCTCCTGTTGATCCTGCAGCCCTTTCCTCCTCTCCCCCATTCTGCTCTCCTCAAGCCCCAGCCTTCCCCTATCCCTTACCTTCAGCAGAGGCCCTCCCTTTATCTGGAGGATCCAAGCGCCCCAAATTTCTCTCCTGCATTTTCCTAATGAAACTGTGCCCTCCAAAGTCCCCGACGACTTCCTCCCTGGCCAAATGCAGTGGCTTGTACATTCTTTTTCTATGACCTCAAAGGTGACACTTATTATTTTCATTCGGGGTGGCTAGGATTTTGGCAGGGGTGATTGGGGGAGGGGGGAAGATGTTCAAAAGTCATTCAGCACCCAGCCCTGTGGATACATTTAAGGATCAGACCAGGTCAGTATGTGAACAGATGAAAGTAAGAGTGACCACCGTTCCTTCATTCACAAGCTCTGGTCACCTTAGAAGGGCTACCTGTGGGAGGAGATGCAAAGATGAGTAGACAGTCCTGGTGCACGCAGCCCTTGAGCTAAGGAGGCCGACGCGTATCAGGAGGCCAAGCAGCGGGTGAGGAGCAATGTAAATCTAGCCAGTGCTTGAGAGGACTTTCTTCGGACTCAGGGAAACATGAACGCAAATCCTTCCTCTTTCTTACCAGCTTTGTGTCCGTGGACAGGCTCTTTCACATCTCTGAGCCTCAGTTTGCTCATCTGTACGAAGGGGATGACGGCAGTACTTACTTCCTGGGGTTTCTCTAAGAATGGAATGATCCAGTGCATGTAAAGTGACTGGACACAGCAGGAGCTTGGTGAACGGTAGCTGTGATCCCCTTCATGGCACCTGTCATTGTTACTTGACTCTTTTCTGCCCTGGTACAGACATCATTGTCAAAGTCCGGCTCTTTATAGGTGCCCTTAGAGTTTGTTCTTTCTCCTTGTATTCTCTTGGATTCCAACCCCTTTGTCTAGAACTGTGCTGTCCACTACAGTGGTCAGAAGCCGCTTGAAATGTGGCTGGTCCTAACTGAGAGGCTAAGCATGCAAAAGAAAATAATGTAAAATACCTCATAAAATATTAATATAATTTGTTTATATTGATTATACATTGAAATAATTTTTGGATATATTTTCTGAAATACAATCTACTATTGATTTCATCTGTTGTTTTTTTACTTGTTTGGTTCATTGTGACTGCTGGGAAATTTCAAAATATACGCGCGGCTTGGGTTTGTAGCTCACGTTGTATTTGATCGGAAAGCTCTGATCTAGAAACCGCATTTCCTGGGTCCATCTTGCTTTGGGGTTTGGTGAGATTCTTCTCATCCCTCTAGACCTCGTGCCGGTGACTCTTTCCCCTTTTCTCCCTCTCTGCCTCAAGCAGAGAGTCAGCCATCCCTCCTGCTCTGTCCTGACCCTGTACCTGTAAGTTGTGCTGACTCCCGTAATCCCTTGCCTCTAAGGAGCAGTGAAAGGAGCCCATGGCTTCTCCTGGGCTATTGGTGGATTTTCTTCCTTGGTCTCCTCACAGCATTTAGTTCATCCCTCTGCTTCAGCATTGCACCATTGGTTTCTAGTTAGAGATTTAGAGACTCATTGATGGCCTGTACTGTGTCTAGTGTACCTGTGGTCCCCAGTGACCAGGGTAGCATCTTGCAGAAACTGTGTGCTGATTACATATTGCAGGGACCGCAGATCACGCTCGGGCCGTGGTCCCTGCTGCCAGTGGCTCCCAGCAGTCCCATGCTAGTGTTGCATGATGTCCAGTGTCTCTGGGGAGATTTGCCCCAGGGCTGTCCCTTTCTTTGCTCGCAGCCAGACTCTCACTGTAACTACCGGGATGCCTCCTGCTCCGTGTGTGGCCGGGGTTGGCTGAGCCAGAGCGCAGCCCGTCTGGTAGCAGTTCTGGTGTGCAGCCTGGAGCTGGGCGTTACGTGGCGGTGGGGGAGCTCCCTTGCAGGACAGCTGGCTATGTGGCCCGTGTGTATCGGCTGCCTCCTGCCTTGGTTGCAGGGGATTTGCCCAATCTGCTTTGCAATGGGCATCCTTCCAACTTTGTGGGTGATGCTGCCATGTTATTTGTGGTGAGTAAATGGTGCACGGAAAGCAGAGTGGGGAGAACCTTGGCAAACGTGGGTTTCCTAGCAACATCTTTAACTAAGCCGGACCACCATTCAGGCAGCTTTGCCTCTCGTGACCCGGTACCATGGTGACTCCACACTCTCTCCGGCCATTCTGCAAAACTTGCACTTACGGTTCTCTGTCCTTAGAGGGACTGCGGAGAAAGATCACTTAGCAGTGTGCTGCTAAGAAGCTAAAATCGATGGCAAATTTCTGCTTTCTCTCTGTCTCCCCTGAGGCCTTTGACTGTGTACTTTGTATGATTTATTTCCTGGGGATGGACAGCCTCATAACCTTTTCGTCTTATAATGTAGAATTTTTGCTGAAGCATCCCATGTCTCTTTGATCGTGGTGGCTGAGAGTAAAAATGTGTTTACACCAATGAAAATGTATGGTATTTATTTCGCTTAGATTCCATCCATTTTTAAAAAGGGATTCCTATCCCCATTGAATTCCTTCTCCAATGTCCCAGGAATTGTCAAGGAGTATTTGATGTGTGCTTGTGAACTACTTCTCCCAACAACTGTGTGGCATCTGCCATTTTCTTCTGTCCTGTCCTGGGCCAAGTACTATAGTGATTCCTAAACCTTACCCTGTCAAGAAACCCTGACTTTTTCTTGCCCACGTTCATTTTCCACATTTGTCCTAATTATCTGGCAGTCAGCACGTTTTGCCTCTCTTCCAACTCTAAGCTGTTAGGACAACACTCTACCATGGCCAAAACCCCTATGACATAACAACAGGTGCCATTACAAAACCTTTAAAATTAGGTGAAACACCAAAGCCTTAATAGAAAACGAAGTACCTTCAGTATTCGAGATATAGTTGCTATGAAGTCATCATAAGGCAAGAGGAGGGGGTAGTGGGGCATTTCTTCCAAGATGCAGTAAAGAAAGTATACAAGCCAGAAAGTTAGGAGACTTGGTCTCAGCCTCCCTTCCTCACTTCTTCCTCTTCTTCCTCTTCTTCCTGATCCTTCTATTATGGTAGTCCCATCACTCCATGACTCAAGTCTGCAGGGGCTGGGCCTTGGGACAGACTGAGTGATAGGCACGGTGATATTCTTAGGATAATGCCCTTCTCTCCTCTAACAAACTGACCTACTAAACCTGGACCAAATTTTAACACAGCAGCTCTGCTTCTAATGGAACAGTTCTTTACCAAGAGGCTACTGAGTCCTCCAGTCAACCCTTGGTGGCCCTGGCCCTGTCGGTCCTCTAGATAGGCTGACGCTGCCAAGCTCAGATCTGTGACACTGCTATGGAGGAAGGCCCATGAAATTCTTTTTTTTTTTTAGTATAAAAATGTATTGAAGTATATTCAAGAAGATCCAAATAAAGAAGATTCAATTTGATATAATATAGTCATGGATTGGAGAAGTAAATATTTAAACAATAGTTGATGTATAGATTCAGTGCCATTGAGAAACCGCAGGTTTTGGTTTTTGTTTTCCCCGCTTTATTGACATATACTTGACGTATAACCTTGTGTACCTTTCAGAGTTACGTGATGATCTGATACGCATATGTACTGTGAAATGATTATCACAGGAAGACATCACCTCACGTAGTTACCTTGTGTGTGTGTGTGTGTGTGTGTGTGTGTTCGCGCGCGCGTGTGTGGTGAGAACATTTAAGATCTAGTTTTTCAAAGAAAGCCTTTCCACTGTAGAATAGTTTAAATCACTAGAGGTGTTTCCCTATTTAAAGCTGAAATCCGTTTCCCTAACCCTTGATCCTTGCTCCTATCCTCTGTAGCCAGACAGAATAAATAGACCATTCTCCCTTTATGGTAGTCCTTTAACACATTTGAAAACAGCTCTCAGAGCCCTTTAAGTATCTTCTTTCCACTAGTTTTCAAAGCAATTTTCTTCACATGCCATTGTTACTCTCGTCTGTACGTTCCCTTGTTTTATAATGCCTTAGAAACAGTGAGGCTCAGAAATAAGTCCAGTTCTCTAAGCACGATCTGACCATCAGGAATGAAGTGGGAATATCCTTTCTCATGATTTGAACTCCAGACAGTACATGCAGCATCTTTTATTTTTTAGGAGCCTTTCAATGACCTGCCCTTTCCATAGGCCTGCCTCCTGTGATAGGAGTTCAGAAATTCAGACGCCAGTCGCTCATCCCGCTGGTACTCCTTGCAAGAGCAGTGGGGCTTCAGTGGGGTCCTGGGTGAGCTCAGTGGCCACATTCTCACCATGATGTCCATCCGATGTTCATGTCAGCAGCAGCAGTGTCCACACTAGACATACCGGGTTTGTGGTGTGATTTTTGGCCGCAGTGGTAGCTGTTGCCAGGTCCACCTTTTTTCCAGACTATTTCCCTAATGCCTAATGTTGTTGGATATCCTTCATGTGCTTGCTTGCCATCTATGTATTTTCTTCAGTGAAATGTCTCTTTGTGCCTTTTTAATTTTTTTAAATATGGCACAGCTTTTATTTTTTAAATTTAAAATTTTTTAAAAATGTCTATACCTACTGCGGGGCTTGAACTCATGACCCCATTAAACCTATATATTACTTTAAGAATTGATGGCTTTAGTATGCCGAGTCTTACAATCTATGAACACAGTATTTCTCTCCCTTTATTTAGGTTTGCTATCTTAATGGGTTGTCTTATATTTGATGTATAAGCGTTTGTTACATATTCTTGTTACAAGTCCTTGGTCAGATATATGCATTGAAAATATTTTCTCCCAGTCTGTGGCTTACCTTTTCATCTTTATTTTTTTAAATGTATTTTTTAAAGTAACCTCTACACCCAGCATGGGGCTCAAACTCACAACCCCAAGATCAAGAGTTGCCTGCTCCACTGACTGAGCCAGCCAGGTGCCTTACCTTTTCATTTTCTTTTTTTTTTTTTTTAAAGATTTTATTTATTTATGTGACAGAGAGACAGGCAGTGAGAGAGGGAACACAGCAGGCGAGTGAGAGAGGAAGAAGCAGGCTCCCAGCGGAGGGGCCCGATGTGGGACTCGATCCGGGAACGCCGGGATCACGCCCTGAGCCGAAGGCAGACGCTTTAACGACTGCGCTACCCAGGCGCCCCACCTTTTCATTTTCTTAACAGTGCTTTTAGGAGCAGAATATTTGCATTTTGACAAAGTCCATGTTATTACTTTTTTTCCATTTGTAGTTTGTGTTTTATATGTCCTGTCTAAGAAATCTTTGCCTGCCCCTAAGCCCACAAAGATTTTCACATTTGTTTTCTTTAAGAAGCTTTATAGTTTGAATTCTTTTACATTTAACTCCTGCTATCCGTTTTGACTTTTTGTGTGGATGTGAAGTAAAGGTTGAACTTTACCATTTTGATATGGGCACGAAGCTTTTCTAGCACCATTTGTTGAATAGGCTACATTTTCCACATTAACTACTTGGGCCTCTTTGTTGAAAATCAACTGAACATATACGCACTGGTCATTTGTGGTCCTTCTGTTCTGTTGCACTGACCTACTTGTCAATTCTTAAGCTACTACTATACTAGCTTGATTATCACAGTTTTAGAGTAAGTCTAGAAATCAAATAGTTTAAGTCCTCCAGCTTTATTCTTTTTCCCTCCACAAGCTTGTTTTGGCTATTCTGAGCCCTTGCAAATTCCATGTAAATTTTATAAACAATTTGTCAATTTCTGCAGAAAAGTTTGTGAAGAATTCATTGGGATTGTGTTGAATTTATAAATCAATTTAAGGAGAATTGATATCATAATGATATGGAATCTTCTAATTTATGACTATAGTATACATCTCCACATGACTGAATCTTCATTCATCTTAACCTTAGTAATTTTCAGTGTAGAGATCTTGCATATCTTTTGTTAAATTTATTCCTAAACATTTAATATTTTGATGTTATGTTAAAGAGAATTTTTTCAATTTTGTTTTTGAATTGTATGCCGCTACTATATTATATAAAAAATACAGTTGATTTTTGTATATTGACCTGGTGTACTATGATCTTAATAAATTTACTTCTTATTTACTTATTTTTTTCTAGATTCCTTAGGGTTTTCTACATAAACAATTACGTTGTCTGCTGTTTATTTCTTTTACTTGCTTTATTGCAATGTCTGGAATGTCCAGTATAATTTTGAATAGAAGTGATTGGAGCATACCTCATCTTGTTAGTGGTATTAGGGGACTGATGTTCAATATTTATCATTAAATATGATGTTAGACATAAAAACTTTTTTGGTATTGTTTATCTGAGCGTGGAAATTTCCTTTAATTCCTAGTTTACTGAGAATTTTTATCATTAGTGGATGTTGAGTTTTGTCAAATAATTTTCTGTATTTATTGAAATGACCATATGTGTTTTCTCCTTTGTTGTGGTGAATTCTGTTACTTAACATTTTAAGTAAAACCAATCTTGCATTCCATATCCATATCTATATCTATATCTATATATCTCGATTGGTGATGATATATTATCTTTCTTATATATTACTGGATTCAATATGCCAGGGGTCAGCAAATTTTTTTCTATAAAAGATCAGATGTTAAATATTTCAGTTTTGTAGGTCATATGGCCTCTGTGGCAACTACACAACTCTGCTTCTGTAGTCAGAGACCATACATAATTGAATGGACAGGGCTGTGTCCCAATAAAACTTCCGTTTACAAAAACAAGTGACAGGCCACATTTGGTCTGTGAGCCATATTTTGCAAACCTCTGTGATGTTTTGTTAATGATATTTACATTTGTTTTCATGTGGAAAATTTTCCTTTCTTGGAATGTCTTTGTCAGGTTTTGAAATTAGTATTATATTGGCCTCATAAAATGAGTTCAGTAGTGTTCCCTCCTCTTCTATTTTCTGATAGAATTTGTGTAAGATTGATATTTCTTCCTTAAATGATGGAACTTACCAGTGAAACTATCTGGACCTGAACTTCTGTTTTATGGAGAGATTTTTTTTTATTACAAATTCCATCATTTTCATGGATATAGGGCTATTCACATTTTGTATTTGAGTCTGTTTTGGGAAGTTGTGTTTTTTTAAGGAATTTGTCCATTTCTTTTGTTATTGAATTTGTTAGTGTAGAGTTGCTTGTAAGTTTGAATTATTAGCCTTTGAATGTCTGTAAGTTCTATAATGATGTCTCCTGTTTCATTCCTTTATTGGAACTTTGTGTTTCCTCTTTTTCTCTCTGGATCACTCTTGCTAAACACTTACCTGTTTGAATATTCTTTGCAAAGAACCAATTTTTTGTCATCTAAGTTTTCTTTTTTTAATGATTTTTCTCATTCATAGATTTATGTACTTATTAGCTCCTTGGTTCTTAATTTGCTCTTCTTTTTTTCTAGCTTTTTTTTTTTTAAAGATTTTATTTACTTATTCGACAGAGATAGAGACAGCCAGCAAGAGAGGGAACACAAGCAGGGGGAGTGGGAGAGGGAGAAGCAGGCTCATAGCGGAGGAGCCTGATGTGGGGCTTGATCCCATAACGCCGGGATCACGCCCTGAGCCGAAGGCAGACGCTTAACTGCTGTGCCACCCAGGCGCCCCTTTTTCCCTAGCTTCTAAAGGGCAAAGAAGTTCTTAAACCTGACTCTTAAACCTTTTTTATTTTCTTTTAAAAAAAGATTTACTTATTTATTTGAGAGAGAGAGAGAGACAGCAAGCACGTGCACACAAGTGAAGGGAGGGGCAGAGGGAGAAGGAGAGAGAGAGTCCCAAGCAGACTCCCCAATGAGCACAGAGCCCACTGGAGGGCTTGATCCCACAGTTATGAGACCATGACCTGAGCTGAAATCAAGAGTCGTACACTCAACCGACCCACCCAGGCGTCCCTTTTATTTTCTAGTATAAGCTTTTAAAGCTATGTATCTTCCATCAAATGGTGCCTTACTTGAAATCCCTAAATTTTGATATGTTATATTTTCATTTTCTCAGTTCAGATGTTTTCTAGTATCTTATGTGAATTCTTCTTTGACCCACAGATGATTAAATCTGTGTTGCTTAATTTCTGAATATTTAGTGTTCTACATAGGTGTTCTGTGTTTGATTTCTAATTTAAATTCATTCTTTTGGTCAGAGAATATACTCTGTATGATTTGAAACATTTTAAATTTATTGAGGATTATCTTACAGCCTATAATATGGTTTACCTAGATGCATGTTCCCGCTATATTTGAAAGGGATATATATTCTGTAGTTGTTAGGTGGAATATTCTATGATGACAAGTTTGTTTGTATTATTGTCTTTGTTCCTCTGTACCTAAATGTTTTTTTGTGTTTGTGCCTGCATTTACATTTTTTATTATCATCGGCTTTCAAGGAATTTTATTATGGTGTGTTTGATGTGGATTTCTTTATGTTTATCTTGCGTGGTTTCCCTGAGCTTCTTAGACCTATATTTTATGGTTTTTATCAAATTTGGAAAATTTAGGAGCATTATTTCCTCAAATATTTTTTCTGCATATATACTATTACTCTAGATTTATATTTGATATCTGGTAAGGGCAGTTGTGCTTTTAGTGGAAAGGTAGGAGAAGCTCTATTAACAGCTATCAGCCAAATGCTATTATAAGTCAGAATGAATGCTGGTTTATTCTGATATTAGCTTTTGTTGTCTTGTGAATCAGTATACATGAGAGAGGAGTACAGATTTGCAGCTTTATACTGAATTAATAAGCAATACATTACTGTGTGCAGTTTTTTAAAAAGTGCACATGTAATATACAAGTGCTGAGAGATCCAGAGTAAAGAAATAATTTATTTTGGATTGGGTTAAGGAGGAAATTTTCTTTAAAGAAAAAAAAAGAGATTTATTTATTTGAGAGAGAGAGAGTGCGAGAGAGCGCGAGAGATCGCAAGGGGAGGGGCAGAGGGAGATGGAGAGAGAAAATCTTCAAGCAGACTCCCTGCCAGAGTGCGGGCTTGACACCAGGACCCTGAGATCATGACCTGAGCCAAAATCAAGAGTTGGCTGCTTTACCAACTGAGCCACCCAGGTGCCCCAAGGAGGACATTTTCTAAGGAGAGGTGAAAGTCATCAGCATCTGGGGAGCTACGTCTTCAGCAGGTGCGTGTGTACTTCATCCCTTTTCATTTCTGTGTAGTATTACGTCATGAGGATATAGCACAGTTGGCCCATAGACCTCCTTTTCGGTTGTTTTCAGTTTTGGCTATTATAAGTAAAGCTTCTGTGAACATTTATGTATAAGTCTTTGTGCAGACATGTATTTTCCTTTCTGTTTGGTAAAAATCTAGAAGTAGAATGGCTGGATCATACAGTAGGTATATGTTTAACTGTTTAAGAAATTATCAACTATTTTCCAAGACGATCGTATCATTTCCCATTTTCACCAGTTGTGTATGAAAGTTCCAGTGCCCTACATCCTCACTGACACTTGGTATGGTCAGCCTTTTCAACTGTAGGCATTCTTATAGACTTGTTGGGGTATCTCATTGTGGTTTTAATTTGCATCTCCCTAACAACAAATTATGTTGAGCATCTATTCATGTGAATTTTTGCTGTCGTGGATGTCTTTTGATTATGTGACTGTTTAAATCATTTTCCTATTTTTTATTGGGTTGTTTGATCCCCTATTATCGAGTTTGAGAGCTCTCTATACATTATCAGTACAAGTCCTTTATCAGATATGTGACTGGCAAATATTTTCTCAGGACTGTAGCTTGTCTTTTAACTCTCTTAATAGTGCCTTTCCAAAAAAGATTTATTTATTTATTTGAGAGAGAGAGAGAGAGAGTGGCGCGAAGGGCAGCAGGAGAGAATCTTCAAGCACACTCCCCACTGAGCAGGGAACATGATGCAGGGCTCCATCCTGGGACTCCAGGATCATGACCTGAGCTGAAGGCAGACACTTAACTGACTGAACCACCCAGGCACTCTGATCATACTCTATTTAAAAATATCATGTTATAACATACACAGAGAAAAACACCTGAAATGATAGACACTAAATTGATAAAAGGTGGTTATTTCAATGAAGCGGGATATTTATTTGAAAAAGAGAGAGCATGAGCAGGGTGAGGGGCAGAGAGAGAAGCCGACTCCCCACTGAGCAGGGAGCCCAATGCAGGGCTCGATCCCAGGACCCTGAGATCATGACCTGACCTGAAGGCAGACACCCAACTGACTGAGCCACCCAGGTGCCCAGGTAGAATCAACATCTTAACAATATCAAATCTTCCAATCCATGAGCAAGGTATATATCTTCATTTATTTCATTATTTCATTCATTTCTCTCTGCAGTATTTGTAGTTTTTAGTGGACAGGTCTTATTTTGATATAATTGCAGGTTCTTATGCAGTTGTTAAGAAATAACACAGAAAGGGGGAGCCTGGGTGGCACAGTGGTTAAGCGTCTGCCTTCGGCTCAGGGCGTGATCCCGGCGTTATGGGATCGAGCCCCACATCAGGCTCCTCCTCCGCTAGGAGCCTGCTTCTTCCTCTCCCACTCCCCCTGCTTGTGTTCCCTCTCTCACTGGCTGTCTCTATCTCTGTCAAATAAATAAATAAATAAATAAATAAATAAATAAATAAATAAATAAATAAAATCTTTAAAAAAAAAAAGAAATAACACAGAAAGATCCCAGTGTAGCCTGTACTTAGTTATCCCAATGGTAATAATTTGCAAAAATGTAGCACAACATTACAATCAAGAAATTGATATTGATACATCTACAATATTCAGATTTCACCAGTTTTACATGTGGTGCATATATATGTGCGTGTATTTAGTTATACGTATTTTACCATATGTGTAGATTCACATGAAGACCCCAGCAATCAGGCTAGAGAAGAGCATCATCACCACAAGGATCCTTCCTGTTACCCCTTTATATCCACAGTCATTTCCCCCTCCTCCCAGTTTTGTAACCCCTAGCAACCATTAATCTACATCTCTAGAATTCTGATGGTTCAAGAAAGTTCTGTAAATGAAATCATATTGTATATAATCTTTAAGGGATTTTTTTATTATTTTTAAATTATTTTTTATTTTTAAAAAGATTATTTATTTATTTGTCAGAGAGAGAGAGCACAAGCAGGGGGAGCAGCAAGAGAAGGAGAAGAGGACTCCCTGCTGAGCAGAGAGCCCGGTGCTTGCTGGGATCATGACCTGAGCCGAAGGCAGATGTTTAACTGACTGAGCCACCCAGGCGTCCCTTTAAGGGATTTTTTTACGAGCATAATTCCTTAGAGATTTATCTAGGCTGTTGTGTTTATCAGTAGTAATTCATTTTTTTAAGTTTTTATTTTAATTCTAGTGAGTTCACATACAGTGTTATATTAGTTCCAGGTGCACGATGTAGTGATTCACACTTCCATGCATCACCCGGTGCTCATCAGGACAAGTGCCCTCCTTACTCCCCATCACCTATTTCACCCATCCCCCCTCCCCTCTGGTATCCATCAGTTGGTTCCCTATAATTAAGGGTCTGTTTCTTGATTTGTCTCTGTTTCTTATTTTTCCCTTTGCTTTTTTGTTTTGTTTCTTAAATTCTACATATGAATGAAATAATATGGTATTTGTCTTTCTGTGACTGACTTGTTTTGCTTAGCATAATACTCTCTAGCTCCATCCATGTTGTTGCGAATGGCAGGATTTCATTCTTTTTTTATGGCTAAGTAATATTCCAGTGTGTGTGTGTGTGTGTGTGTGTGTGTGTGTGACCTCTTTTTTAAAAAGTAGGCTCCACACCCATCGTGGGGCCCATCATGGGGCTTGAACTCATGACCCCTAAGATCAAGACCTGAGCTGAGATCAAGACTCAGATGCTTAACCAACTGAGCCACCCAGGTGCCTCCCACCTCTTCTTTATCCATCCATATCCAGACACTTGGGCTGCTTCCATATCTTGACTATTGTAAATAATGCTGCTGTAATCATCAGGGTGCATGTATCCCTTTGAATTAGTGTTTTGTATCCTAGAAATACCCGGTAGTTCTATTGCTGGATCACGAGGTTGCTCTATTTTTAACTTTTTGAATAACCTCCATACTGTTTTCCACAGGGGCTGCACCAATTTGCCTTCCCACCAACAGTGCAACAGGGCTTTTTTTTCTCTACATCCTTGTCGGTACCTCTTGTTTCTTGTATTGTTGATTTTAGCCATTCTGACAGGTGTGAGGTGATACCTCATTGTGGTCTTGATTTGTATTTCCCTGATGCCGAGTGATGTTAAGCATTTTTTCATGTGTCTGTTGGCCATCTGAGTGTCTTCTTTGGAGAAAGGTCTGTTCATGTCTTCTGCCCATTTTTAATGGACTCTTTGGTTTGGGGTGTTGATTTGTATTAACTCTTTATATATTTTGGATGCTAACCCTAATTACTAACGAATTATTGGCTATATCATTTGAAAATATCTTCTTCCATCCCATAGATTGCCCTTTAGCTTTGTTGATTGTTTCCTTCACTGTGCAGAAGCTTTTTATTTTGATGTAGTCCCAATAGTTTATTTTTGCTTTTATCCACCTTGCCTCAGGAGACACATCTAGAAAAGTTGCTATAGCCGATGTCAGAGGTTACCATTTGTGTTTTTTCTAGGATTTTTATGGTTTCAGGTCTCACATTTAGGTCTTTAATCTGTTTTGAATTTATTTTTTAATTAAAAAAATTTTTAAAGATTTTATTTTTTATTTTTTTTGAGAGAGAGAGAGCATGAGCAGGGTGGAGGGGCAGAGGGAGAGAGAAAAGCAGGCTCCCCACTGAGCAGGGAGCCCGACACAGGGCTCAATCCCACAACCTGGGGATCATGACCTGAGTGGAAGGCAGACGGCCACACAGGCGCCCCTATTTTTTTATTATTTTTTGAAGATTTATTTATTTATTTTAGAGGGGGAGAGTGCACAGGGGGAGGGGCAGAGGGAGAAGGAGAGAATCTCAAGCAGACTCCCTGCTAAGCACAGAGTCCAGTGTGGGGCTTGATCCCAGGACCTCAAGATCATGACCTGAGCCAAAATCAAGAGTTGAACACTTAACTGACTGAGCCACCCAGGCATCCCATTTTGAATTTGTTTTTGTGTATGGTGTAAGAAAGTGGTCCAGTTTCTTTCTTTTGCATGTTGCTGTCCAGTTTTCCCAACATTATTGTTGAAAAGACTGTCTTTTTGCCATTGGATATTCTTTCCTGCTTTGTCGAAGATTAGTTGATCATATAGTTGTGGGTTTATTTTGGGGCTTTCTATTCTGTTCTGTTGACCTATTGTCTATTTTTTGTGCCAGTACCATGCTGTTTTGATTACTACAGCTTTGAAATATAGCTTGAAGTCTGTTGTGATGCCTCCAGCTTTGTTTTTCTTTTTCAAGATTACTTTGGCTATATTGGGTCTTTTGTGGTGCATACACATTTTAGAATTGTCTGTTCTACTTCTGTGAAAAATGCTCATGGTATTTTGATGAAGATTGCATTAAATATGTAAATTGCTTTGGGTAGTACAGACATTTTAACAATAGTTGTTCTACTAATCCATGAACATGGAATGTGTTTCCATTTCTTTGTGTCATCTTTTATTTCTTTCCTCAGTGTTTTATAGTTTTCAGAGTACAGATCTTTTACCTCTTTGTTTAGGTTTATTCCTAAGTATCTTATTATTTTTGGTGCAGTTAGAAATGGGATTGACTCCTTAATTACTCTTTCTGCTGCTTCATTATTGGTGTATAGAAATGCAACAGATTTCTGTACGTTGATTTTATATCTTGTGACTTCACTGAATGCCTTTATCAGTTCTACCAGTTTTCTGATGGAGTCTTTCAGGTTTTCTTTTCTCTTTTTTTAATTTTTAAAAATTTTTTTTATTATGATATGTTAGTCACCATACAGTACATCATTCGTTTTTGATGTAGTGTCCCATGATTCATTGTTTGCGTATAACACCCAGTGCTCCATGCAATACGTGCCCTCCTTCATACCCATCACCGGGCTAGCCCATCCCCCCAAACCCCTCCCCTCTGAAAGTTTGTTTCCCACAGGTTTTCTTTTTTTAAATTGTATTTATTTATTTTTAGAGAGAGAGAGAGTGTGCAAGAGTGGGAGGAGGGGCAGAGGAAGAGAGAATCTCAAGCAGACTCTGTGCTGAGTACAGAGCCTGACATGGGGCTCAATTTCACAACCTGACATGGGGCTCAGTTTCACAACCCTGAGATCATGACATGAGCCAAAACTAAGAGTCGGATGCTTAACTGACTGAACCACCCAGGTGCCTCTCGTGTTTTCTGTATAGAGTATCATGACATCTGCAAATAGTAGAAGTTTCACTTCTTCCTTACCAATTTGGATGCCTTTTATTTCTTTTTGTTTTCTGATCGCTGTGGCTAGGACTTCCAGTACTATGTTGAACAACAGTGGTGAGAGTGGAAAGCCCTGTCTTGTTCCTGACCTTAGGAGAAAAGCTCTTCTTTAGATGTTTGGTCGAATCCCCCGTGAAGCCATCTGGTCCTAGAGTTTGTTTGTTTGGAGTTTTTTGATTAGTGGTTCAATTTCTTTGCTGGTTATTAGTCTGTTCAAATTGTCTATTTCTTACTAGTTCAGTTTTGGGAATTTATATGTTTCTAGGAATTTATCCATTTCTTCTAGGTTGTTCAGTTTGTTGGCATACAGTTTTTTACAATATTCTCTTACGATTACTTGTATATCAGTGGTGTTGGTTGTTATTTCTCCTCTCTCATTTGTGATTTTATTTGAGTCCTTTCTCTTTTTTTCTTGATAAGTCTGGCTAGAGATTTATCAGTTTTATTGATTTTTTTTGAAGAACCAGATCTTGGTTTCATTGATCTGTTCTATTGATTTTTAAAAAATATTTCTATGTCATTTATTTCTGCTCTAATATTTATTATTTCCTTCCTTTTGCTGATTTTAGGTTTTGTTTGTTGTTCTTTTTCTAGCTCCTTTGTGTAAGGGTAGGTTGTTTATTTGAGGGTTTTTTTTGTGTGTGTTTTTTTGTTGTTGTTGTTGTTTCTTAGGGTAGGCCTGTATTGCTATAAACTTCTTTCTTTGAACCACTTTTGCTGCATCCCAAAGGTTTTAGACCATTGTGTTTTCATTTTCATTTGTTTCCATGTACTTTTTTATTTCTTCTTTTATTTCTTGATTGACCCATTAATTGTTTAGTAACATGTTATTTAACCCCCATGTATTTGTCGTCTTTCCAGATTTTTCTAGTGGTTGACTTCTGGTTTCATAATATTATAGTCAGAAAATATGCATGGTATGATTTCAATATTCTTGAATTTGTTGAGGCTTGTTTTGTGGCCTAATATATGGTCTTTTCTGGAGAATGTTTTATGTGTCCTTGTAAAGAATGTGTATTCTGTTTTAGGATGGAATGTTCTGAACATATCTGTTACATCCATATATTACAGTGCCTAATTCAAATCCACGGTTTCCTTGTTGATTTTTTTCTGTTTAGAAGATCTGTCCATTGATGTTAGTGGGGTGTTAAAGTCCCCTACTATTATTGCATTATTATCAATTATTCCCTTTATGTTTGTTATTCACTGTTTTATATATTTGGGTGCTTCTATGTTGGATGCATAAATATTTACAGTTGTTATATCTTCCTGTTGGATTGTTTGTCCCCTTTATTATTATTGTTATTATATAGTGTCCTTCTTTGTCTCATTAGTCTTTGTTTTAAAGTCTATTTTGTCTGATATAAGTATTGCTACTCAGGCTTTCTTTTGATATATGTTTGCATGATAGATGTTTCTCCATCCCCTCACTTTCAATCTGCAGGTATCCTTAGGTCTAAAATGAGTCTCTTGTAGGCAGCATATGGATGGGTCTTGCTTTCTTACTTATTCTGTTACCCTATGTCTTTTGATCGGAGCATGTAGTCCATTTATATTCGAAGTAATTATTGATAGACATGTATTTATTGTCATTTTATCATTTGTGTTGTTTCAGAAGATGTTTTCTGATTTTTCTTGTCTTTCTCTCTTTTGTGGTTTGCTTATTTTCTTTAGGGATATATTTGAATTTCTCTTTATTCTTTGCATATTTATTGGTGTTTTTTCATAAATGGTTACCATTAGGTTGTATATAACATCTTCTGCATATTACAGTCTACATTTAGTTGATGGCTGTTTAAGTTTGAACCCAGTCTTTACTCCTCTTCTCCCCACATTTTAGGTACATGCAGTTATATTTTATATCATTTTATTTTGTGAGTTTCTTGACTGATTTTTTTATAGAAATATTCATTTTTACTGCTTTTGTGTTTCCTATCTTTGTACTGTCACTTTTGGTCTCTCCTTTCCAGTTAAGGGTTCCCTTTATTATTTCTTGCAGGGCTGGCCACGTAGGGTATTTCTGGCTGCTAATTTTTCCCATTCAGCACTTTGAATACATCATGCCACTCCATTCTGGTTTGTAAAGTTTTTATTGAAAAATCTCTTGCCAGCTTTATGGGTTTTCCCTTGTAAGTTACTGTCTTCTTTTGTCTTCCTTTTTAAATTTTTTTCTTTACCACTATATTTTGCCGGTTTAATTATAACCTGTCTTGGTGTGGGTCTGCTTTTGTTTTTTTGGTGAAAGTTCTCTGTGCCTCCTGGATGTGGATATCTGTTTCCTTTCCCTGCTTAGGGAATTTTTCAGCTGTTATTTTTTTCTTTTTTTTTAAGATTTTACTTATTTATTTATTTGGGAGAGAGAGAGCCAAAAAGAGAGAGAGCACAAGCAGAGGAGAGGGACAGAGGGAGAAGCAGACTCCCCACCGAACAGGGAGTCTGACATGGGGCTCGATCCCAGGATCGTGAGATCACGACCTGAGCTGAAGGCAGACACTTAACTGACTGAGCCACCCAGGCACCCCCAGCTGTTATTTTTTTCAAATAAATTTTCTGCCGCCCTTTCTCTCTCTTCTTCTTCTGTGACTCCTATAATACGAACGTTATTACATTTGATGAAGCTATTGAATTCCTTAAATCTGTTTTCATTTTGCATAACTTTTTTCTCTCTTTTGTTCCACTTGATTACTTTCTGTTACTCTGTCTTTTAGGTCATTAATTTGTTTCTTTGCTTATTCCAGCCTGCTGTTCATTCTGTCAAGTATGTTTCTCTTTCATTTATTGTGCTCTTTATCTCTGCTCTGTTATCTCTGTGTTAAGTTCTCCCTCATGTCTTCCACTCTTAAGTCCAGTGAGTATCCTTATGATCATTAGTTTAAATTCTCCATCATGGATGTTACTTATATCGGTTTTGCTTAGATCTCTGGCTGTGGCCTTGTCCTTTTCTTTCATTTGGGATAAGTTTCTCTGTTTTCTCATTTTGTCTGAGTCTCTGTGCCTGTTTCTCTGTGTTAGAAAAGTCAGCTATGTCTCCTGTTCTTGAAGGTAATGGCCTTATGAAGAAGAGGTCTTGTAGTGCCCTGCTGTGTAGTGCCCTCTGCTTCCTATGGCCTGGTGCTTCCAGGAGCGTCTCCGGTGTGTGCTGCCTGTGCTCTGCTGCTGTGTCCTGGCTGCTTTATCCTTTAGGCCCGTTGTCTGCAGAGGCTCTCTTTGCCTGCTGTGGGCAGTGTTTGGTCCCTGTTGAATGTGGCATGCTTTAACTAGGTGTGCTCTCATCTGTTCGTGGAATGAGACCCATCACCACCACTGCTGGGGCTGATGCTCCATAAAACTGCCACATTGGGAGACGTGGTGTCGACAGGGTCACTGGAGGAGGGAGCTCACCATGCCGGGCTTTAGGCAAGCATGACATGGAATGGTGGTTCTTCTGGAGTTTGGGGGGGGGGGGTAGGGGCAGGGCTTGGTGTAAACAAGTTAAGTAGTGAGTGTCAGCACTGCGGTGGTCCCCACAGGTGGCCCTGTGCGTATGCTGAGGGGCAGGAGAGGGAAATGGCCCTGGCCATTTCCTTGTTTTGAGGTGTCTCTCTGAGATGTGCTCAAAGATGAGCAAGTAACTTACCCACTGTGTGCCCCAGGCACACTTTAGATCTGTCTTCACGCTCTGTCTCCATGCGCTGTTTGCCCTGCATTTTCTCTGAGAGCAACCCCAATGCCCTCTGAGCGCTCCCAAAGCCAAGCACCCTTGACCCTCAAAACTCCAGGCTTTAAGCCCTGCTGGTTGCAGGAACTCAGGAAATTCAGGCCCTTCCTTTCACTTTCTAAACCAATTGCTATGGAGATTCCTTTTCCCCATGCACTCCCCTGTGTCCCAGTCAGTCTCTCACCCTTCTCTGTGACTGCGCTCCCTCCCCCAGCAGTGGCTGTGATCCGTTTCCCTCCCAAATCATGTCTTCATACTTCCTGCCTTCTTCAGTGTGGACTCTTCTCTACATTTAGTTGTGGAGTTTGTTCTGCTGGTTTTCAGGTCAGTTTCTGGGGTATTTCGGATGATTTGATAGTTATTCAGTTGTATTCTTGGGACGAGGTGAGCCTAGGGTCCTCCTACTCAACCACCATCTTGCTAATCTCCCAGTAGTTATTCATTTTTTACTGCTGAGTAGTAGTCCACAGCATCACAGTTTCTTTAACCATTCACCCATTGAAGGATATCTGGGTTGTTACAAGTTTGGGGCCAGTATAAATAAAGCTGCTGTGAACATTTGATTAAGCGTTACGTGTGAGCACATATTCCATTCTCTGGGATAAATGCCCAGAAGTGCAGTTGCTGACTTTTATGGTAATGACATGTTCAGCTTTGTAAGAAACTGCCATATTCTTTCCCAGTGTGCCTATAGCACTTTACATCCCTACCAGTAATATATGAATGATCTAGTTCCTGTGTATCTTTGATGGCATTTGGTGATGTCCCTATTTTTTTGACAGCTCATTGTTTTAATGTGTCATACTTGAGGTGCAAGACAATTGCATCTAACATTGTTATAAATAAAAGAGAAATCAGATGAGTCATCAAGGGCTCCTGAGTGAACCACATCTTCATAACATCTATGCTTATCATCTTTGCCTCCTGGGTATAATTTAATAAGATCATCAATTCAAAGAATGGTAATTGTAGCTTCCATTGCAAATTCTATACCCATAACTTTTAACCATGGTTGATTCAGATACCCCTGTTTGTTGTCCAAAGGTTTACTAGTGACTAATCAAGACATATCCATTTCAGATTTTTGTGTTCTGGGTTTAGTGCCACATTGTATTATTTTAGCCATTTTGATAGGTGTGCAGTGGTATCTTATTGTGGTTTTAATTTGCATTCCTTTGATGGCTAAAGATATTGAACATCTTTTCATTGCTTTTGTCATCTTCAGTTAAATGTATGTTCATATTTTTTGCTTGTTTTGTAATTAGGTTATCTTTTTGGTTTTGTTTTGTTTTACTATTGAGTTTTGAGAGTTCTAAGCATATTCTTCATGCAAGCCTTCGTTGGATGTGTGGTTTACAAGTATTTGCTTCTAGTGGGTAGCTTGTGTTCTCACGGTCTTCTCAGAATCTTTTGAAGCATGAAAGTTCTAAATTTTGATGAAGTCTAATTTATTAATTTTTTCTTTTGTTGGTGATGCTTTTGATGTCAAATCTAGGAATTGTTTGTCTAGCCCTAGGGATCAAAGTTTTTCTCCTGTGCATTTTTTTTCTCAAAGTTTTATAATTTTCCATTTTCCATTTAGGTGCATAATCCATTTTGTATTAATGTTTGTATAACATGTGAAGTTTAGGTTCAAGTTTGTCTTTCCCATGGCAATTCCTTTTCTTGGAGCTTCTAAGTTTTGAATTTAATTCCTTTAATAGATTATAGGACTATTCCAATTGTTTATTTCATCTCAGTTGAGTTTTCAAAACCATCTCTTCTGTTTTTTTTTTTTTAAAGATTTTATTTATTTATTTGACAGAGATAGAGACAGCCAGCGAGAGAGGGAACACAGGCAGGGGGAGTGGGAGAGGAAGAAGCAGGCTCATAGCGGAGGAGCCTGATGTGGGGCTCGATCCCATAACGCCGGGATCACGCCCTGAGCCGAAGGCAGACGCTTAACCGCTGTGCCACCCAGGCGCCCCAATCTCTTCTGTTTGTTGAACTGAGTGTAAAGTCATTCATATTCCCTTGTTATCCTTTTACTGGCTGCAAGATCTGTAGGGATAACCCCATGTTTTAGTCCTGATACTGCTGATTTGTATCTTCTCTTTTTTTAATTTACTTTTTGTAATTTTTTTTAGAGAGAGAGAGAATAAGCAGGGGTGGAGGGTCAGAAGGAGAGGGAAAGAGAGAATCCCAAGCAGTGCCCAACACGGGGCTTGATCTCATGATCCTGAGATCATGACCTGAGATGAAATCAAGCGTCAAACACTTAACCAACTGAGCCATGCAGGGGCCCCTGATTTTTTGTTTTTTTTTTAGAGAGAGAGAGAGTGCAAGTGGTGGGGGGAGGGGGAGAAGGAGAGAGAGAGAGAGAGAATCTTAAGCAGGCTTCACACCAAGCACAGATCCTGACATGGGGCTTGATTTCACAACCCTGAGATCATGACCTGAACTGAAATGAAGAGTTGGACACTTAACCGACTGAGCCACCCAGGTGCCCCTATCTTCTTCTTCTTTTTTTTTTTTAACCGAATTAGACTTGTTAGAGGTTTATCAATTTTAATGATTTTTTTAAAGAATCAACTTTTTCATTAATTTTCTCTATTTTCTTATTTTCAATTTCATTGATTTCTGCATTTGTCTTTATCATTTCATTCTTTCTTTTGCTCTGTGTTTATGATGCTCTTCTTTTTTCTAGTTTCATGGGGTAGGGATTTAAATGATTAAATTGAGTCCTTTATTTCTAACATAAGCATTTAGTTCTATAAATTGCTCTCTCAGTACTACTTCAGCTGCATTTCACATACTTTAATAGGTTGAATTTTCATTTTACAATGAAAATTGAGAGGGAGGCAAACCATAAGAGCCCCTGAACTCTACGAAACAAAATGAGGGTTGCTGGAGGGGAGGCTGGTGGGGAGCAGGGGGATGGGGTAATTGGGTGATGGGCATTGAGGAGGGCACTTGATGTAATGAGCACTGGATGTTGTATGCAACTGATGAATCACTAAATTCTACCTCTGAAACTAATAATACAGTATATGTTAATTAAATTGAATTTAGATAAAAAATTTAAAATAAGTGGGATTGCTGGATCATATGGTAGTTCTATTTCTAATTTTTTGAGGAAACTCCATATGGTTTTTCATAGTGGCTGCACCAATTTACATTCCCACCAGCAGGTGCATGAGTGTTCCCTTTTTTCCACATCCTTACCAGCATTTGTTATCCATTTTCTTTTTAATAATATCCACTCTAACAGGTGTGAGATGATATCTCTTTGTGGTTTTGATTTGCATTTTCTTGTTTGTGATATTGGTCAATTTGTCTATCTGCTTTAGAAAAATGTCTATTCAGGTCCTTTACTCATTTTAAAATCAGATTATTTGGGGTTTTTTTTGTTGTTTTTTTTGTTTTTGTTTTGTTTTTTGCTGTTGCGTTGTAGGAATTCCTTATATATTTTGGATATTAAGCACTTGTCACATGTATGATTTGCAAATATTTTCTCCCATTCTGTAGGTTGCCTTTTCATTTTGTTGATCATTTCTTTTGCTGTGCAGAAGGTTTTTTTGTTTGCTGTAGACCTGCTTGTTTATTTTTGATTTGTTGCTTGTGCTTTTGGTGACATATCCAGAAAAATCATTGCGAAGACCAATGTGAAGGAACTTTTCTCTACGCATTCTACAGTTTTAGGTCTTGCATTTAAGTCTTCAATCCAATTTGAGTTAATTTTTGTGAGTTGTGTAAGGTAGGGGTCCACTTTCATTCTTTTGCATGTGAATATCCAGTCTTCCCAGTGCCATTTATTGAAGAGACTATCTTTTCCACATTGAGTGTTCTTTTTTTAAAAAAAGATTTTATTTATTTATTTGAGAGAGAGAGAATGAGAGAGAGAACATGAGAGGGGGGAGGGTCAGAGGGAGAAGGAGACTCCCTTCTGAGCAAGGAGCCCAATGTGGGACTTGATCCCAGGACTCCAGGATCATGACCTGAGCTGAAGGCAGTTGCTTAACCAACTGAGTCACCCAGGTGCCCCACATTGAGTGTTCTTGACTCCCTTGTCAAATATTAGTTGACCATATATGTGTAGGTTTATTTCTGGACCCTTGATTCTGTTTCTTTGTCTATTTCTGCATCTTTTTTCTTTGTCTCTAAACAGGGGACAAGCTTATGCTTTTACTATGGTATCAATCTGTTCAGCTATCTATTTTCATTAATTTCATCTTAAATTATATTTTAAAGAACACCTAGATTGATGGGAATAATATTGTTGACTTGTTCATATTTTGAGATCCTAGAGCTATTTTGACTATGAAGTGGAGAGGAAATCCAACTCTAATTCACAAAATGAATCAATTTTCTCTTAGAATTTATTACACAGAGATAATTCTTATATCCCAAGTCATTTTTATTTAGTGAGCAAATGCTTGAAGGTCTAGTTTAGAGTGAGCTTAGCCAAAAAAAGTAGAAATTATTTTCTTTGTTCACATCTATAAAGAAAATAAATCATTCTTTACAACTTCTTTAAACCATGTAATGTCAGATTTGGTAACCATTCCTCTCATCGTGAAATTAGCAAAATCTGAGATAGGTCTAGGAAGATGGTGGTGGAGTAGGAGGACCGTAGGCTCACCTTGACCCATGGATACAGCTAGATAGCTATCGAGTCATCCTAAATACCCCAGAAATCAACCTGAAGACTGACAGAACTAATGCCACAACTAAAGGGAGAGAAGAGGCCATGTCAAAGAAGGTAGGGAGTGTGGAGACACAGTTTAGGGCAGAAACGGATCCTGGCCATAAAAAAGAATGAAATCTTGTCATTTGCAACAACATGGATGTAGCTAGAGAGTATTATGTTAAGTGAAATAAGTCAGTCAGAGAAAGACAAATACCGTATGATTTCACTCATATGTGGAATTTAAGAAACAAAAGAAATGAGCAAAGGAAAAAGAAAGAAAGTGAGAGAGAGAGAGAAACCAAGCAACAGACTCTTAACTGTAGAAAACCAAGTGATGGTTACCAGAGGGGAGGTGGGTGGAGGATGGGTGAAATAGGTGATGGGGATTAAGGAGCGCACCTATCATGATGAGCACCAGGGGAGGCATGGAAGCATTGAATCGCCATATTGTACACCTGAAACTAGTATTACGCTGTATGTGAACTAACTGGAATTTAAATAAAACTTAAAAACAAACAAAAACAAAATCTGAGACGTTAAATGTTGAAATTTGTGTTTCTTACTAAAATGCATTCCTAAGGGTTCATATTCTATCTCTGGACAGTAGTCCCCAAAAACATTCTGATAGGGGACTAGTGGGCTTCCTTCAGGGGAGTAGATGAGTGAGGGATATTCCAAGAATTGAAGAGAGTTTGTGAGTCCGAACCAAATTCTACAACTATGGCTCATGGCTGTGGATTCAGATCCTAGAGTACCAATATCTGAGTCACTTTGGGCAAATCATTTTCCTTCTCAGAGATTCAGGAAAGAACTTAGTGCTCTTTTTTTCACTTAATAACATGGGATAATAACACTTGCCTTCTTTACAAAGTTGGTTTTTCCTGCAAAAGCATATAACTGAAGTGCTGTGTTCAGATGCTCTCCATGTGACACCCATGTGGTGTGCACACTCGTATTTTCACATCTGGAGGATAATTGCTGTAGCCAAATTGGCTCACAGTACTTTCTTTTTTCTTTCCCTTCTTCCTTCCTCCCTCCTTCCCTCCCTCTTTCTTCCTCTCTTTCTTTCTTCCTCTCTTCCTTCCTTTTTCTTTCTCTCTCTCTCTTTCTTTGTCTCACAGTGCTTTCTGATCCATGAGATTCATGTCACAGAAGGTACCATGTGGGTGTAAGGGGAAAGGTTGGTTGATAGATCCCTGTGAAACGAGACAGGCCAGTCTGAGTCCCCTTGATTGAGTAGAAATGGCTCTGTAGTCCAGTTGCTTTGGGGAATTGATATGGAGTATTCCTGCCGCATCCCCTTGCCATATGACAAGCTTTGTGGAAATATGCCATTTACTGAAATGCACTCTGGCCTGGGTCTCAGGCATTTCCCACCTCTGTCTTTCTCTGTCTATATTGTTACTTCTGGGGAAACTGTGTCTGAGATACAATATTGTGCTCTACTTTGGCAGTACCAAAGGAACCCAGAAAGAAATTCCAAAGACTCAGAAACAGGATGGTTGGGAGACAGAAACTCCAGGTAGCAGGCTCAAGAAGGCTTTTGTGCACGTGGTATGGTTTCAGGGACATTTGGCCATATAATTACTCACTGTCTCTCCTCTTCTAGAAAACACCAATTTCTTTTAATTTTGAAAACACTGAAAAAGACCCTCCCTCCACGGAAAAACCCTTCTCTAGCTTTTAACTTTTATGTAAAGAGTTGAACTCCAGTTCCGAATAGGAGCATAGGTGATAGAGAACACTTTTCCCACCAGTAGTTCAAAACTCATCTTTTCCTCTGTATCTAAACCTATTCCTCTCATCAACTTACCCTAGGCTCTAAACTTTGAGGGGTCACCAAAATTCTCTCCTCTACATTACTTAACATTGTGAACTTTGAAAAGTATTTTCATTTATATGAACTCATCTGATTTCTACCCCAGAGTGATATAGTTATCCCAGTTTTTCTTTGGCTCTAACTCTTGGATTTATGCCTTCCTATTCATTTCCCACGGCCACTCGTCCCAGATCCTTATCACCTCATTTGTATGGGCTCCGCAGCTCCTTTGGGAGGACACGGACAATTGAGTTGCAACCATTCTGTTCTGAAATCTGACTTTTAGCTGTATCTGGAATGGTTCACATCACTTCCTTAGAGGCATCATGCCTAAAAGTCTGGTTGCCCTTTTCCTCCCTCTGGTGTTGCTGACACTTGAATATACACACATACAGATGTAATATTTTCACTCACCAGATGTTCGTACAGAGATTCTGTGATTGTAGAAATGAAAAAGGCTTGAACGGCTAAATGATAACCACAAAGGTGCAGAAGCGAGTATTTTGTTTTGAGTTCGGCCATTCTGAACCTTTGGCCTCTGATAGTAGCTCAGTCACTTAGCTGTTTTATGTGTTTCTCCTTATGCCCAGTCCCATTTCATTTTTGAATTTTCTTAGTATCACTTAACTCACTTCTCTTTAAAAGCTATTTTGTAATAATATGTCATTTATATGTAAACTTATGACTTTTTCTTGTTTTCAATAAGAGAATGCTCATTGGTATGTATCAGTTGAAATATGGCTTTTGTCATTCTACTAAGAGGTAAGGAGTCCCTAATATGGTCTCGAAGTCCTAAAAGACTTTAATACTTCTTTGCTTATCTTTGATCAACTTGGTTATAGAACTCTAATTATATAAAAAAATGTAGCTATCATAATGTCAACCACATTTAACCTTCTTGATATCCCATGATTCTTTGCACTAAGGGCACAAGGCCAGGTCTTTGCTGACTGCTTGATAACTGAATGAGTGATTATTCTCCTTGTTAATGGACAATGATATAGAAAACTCTTCCATATGTACAGAATATTAATGAGAAGCTGCACAAGCTGAGATAAGACTATAAGATGCTGCAAGCAATCACTTATAAGAACATTATAAAAAATATTACTCGTCAAGAATGTAGCCTGACTGGGGGTCTCTGTGTGACGAATGAGGAGGAAAAGGGCAGGACACACTCTTACCCACATGAATGAGTAATTTGCAAACAGCAGTGTTTCTTCCATGATTTCTAATATTGAGTTTTCCATTAAAATTTAAAAAGTACTTTGTGAGATAGCAATGCAGATTTTGAAATGGGGAGGGGAACCTCTTGTTTCCGTCTCAGCCTCTTTAATGCTTTCTCTGCCAGCCACAGTGTGTCAAGCATTTGTCCTTCATGAAAAATGTCACTGAGATGACTGCTAAAGAAATTTCGACCAACCCCCAAGAAACTGGTCTATTCATTTTGTTTTCATTTTTGGGTATTGTTTCTAATTGGAAAATTTAGGAAAGGCGTTCTTCTAATCTGTTTTTGGGATGATATACCAAAGAAAGAGGGAGTGTTCATTGGATGCTGTTTAATTCTGCACCTCACTTCACTTGGGCTCTGTAGATACGACCTCTGATTTAGTTCTAATAGATGCATGGGGTGTCATAGCCCCAAGGGGCTGAGAGACCATCGAAGCCTGTTTTTCTTAATTGAGTAATGTAGAGAAGGGGAAAGGGGAAAAATTCTAACTGAGCCCCCCAGTGTGACTTAAATTATTTTTAGAATGCTATTAAAATAAGAATGTAATAACATAAAGGAAATGTGTAGTTTAATGTGTAATATATTGGTACATATAAATATGTATCTTCAGTCATGCACATAAAACTAGGTATAAACTTAGAACATGGGTGATCATCGCCTTCTCCCACTCCTCTCCGCTAGTCAGAGGAGGACACCTGCATCATATACAGAGCCTTTGTTTGGCAGGAACGTATCTTTTGTCTAACACACCCACCTTTGTGGGGTTTTTGTCTGGCTTTTAACAATTGCAACAACACTCTACTTAGTTACCATTCAGCTGCTAACACAAACACATAAATGGGCAGAAAAATAGCATGGCAGTACTTCATTATAAGACTATACCTTTGGAAACTTTAAAATAAATGATCATAGTAATAGAAAAACAAAATTGGAATATTCTTTTTTTTTTTTAAAGATTTTATTTATTTATTCGACAGAGATAGAGACAGCCAGCGAGAGAGGGAACACAAGCAGGGGGAGTGGGAGAGGAAGAAGCAGGCTCATAGCGGAAGAGCCTGATGTGGGGCTCGATCCCATAACGCCGGGATCACGCCCTGAGCCGAAGGCAGACGCTTAACCACTGTGCCACCCAGGCGCCCCACAAAATTGGAATATTCTAATAGCAACAATCTCCCTTAATACATCTGCAGAGCCTGGTTTGAGAAACATCAATCTAGACCAGTCCTCTTCTTTTACAAATGGAGAACTGTTAAGCAACGTCATAAACAAGCCAGAAGTAGACCTGGAACCAGAATCTAGAACTGAACCAGTTTCTTGACCCTTAGTACAGTAAATTTTCTGCAAAGCAATACTGCTTTTATTTATATAATTTAAGTTTATCGCATCTAAGAGTAAAGTCAGAATAACACCACTTTGTGTTATCTCCCCTGACACTGGAAATTTTATATCACTTAGGGATTTACGAAGTATAGTCTATTTACTGTTGCTAGCTGCTTTTTATTGGAAGTCGTATTTGTTGTGACAATGGAATTGATGTCTTACTTTTACATTGATGCTATTAGTATTCAAAGTATAAGGACCAGGCGATAATAAGAAAAATTTCTGCAAAAAAAAAACACAAAAAAACAGGTTAGGAAAAAAGATCAAGGCTCCTGGCCGAGGCATTGTGCATTTGGCCAGGGATATGAGTTTAGATAGTTGGAACAGTGACAAGTTCTAAGACTTGTAGATAGTCATTATTGAGGTCCTAAATCCCACCTTTGGGTACAAAACATAAAGGTCCCTGGATGAGGAGCTTACCGCATTTCCTCTCTCGACCTGTTTTCCTATGTGTAAGATGAGGCTGTAGGCGAAGTAATCTTGCAGAGCTTTCAGCCCCGCTGTTATACGATGATATAAATGAGCAGATTGTTGCTGCCCCGCCCTTTTCACTTTATTTCCCCCCGTAATTTGGTTCATATGATACATAGCATATGAAATAGGATATATCTAAGCAAAATACAGTTGGCTCTGGGATTTTTTGATGCCCTTAAAATCAGAGAGATATAAATTGTTCTATGCTTCATGATTCAGTAGGTTGATCACAACTTTAAGTGGATTCAATTTTACTTGCTATCTCTTCTATTTTATTTTGGTTTTTAAATTAAATTTAAAGTTTTGAGCGAAGTACTATGTTCTACATGTATAAAGGCAGAAATTATAGGAATCATTTGTTGTTGTCACCACCAAATGAAACGTGCAGTGATGTTTATGTGACACCTTGAAAGGATGGATAGGATTTGGAAGACCGATAGATAAAAATGGAGGGCATTTGAAGGGGGAGGAGGCTGGTCAGATGAGCCTGGTATGTTCCTGAAATACCAACGAACAAGGGAGTGGTGGAGAGTAGGGAGAAAGGCGGTAGGACTTTTGGAGAGGAGCCAGGCTGCCGAGGGCCTTGAATGGCAGGCAGAGGGGTTTGAACTTGATAACTAGACAAAACGATTCATCAGGGTTCTCTGCTGCCTGCATACAGATGTTCTCAGAGAAGCTGAGCATTAAATAATCAGTCACGTCAGCTGGTTTTGCTTATTCTTTGAGGATGATGTGTTCTTTCCCTCCTCTAAAACTCCCTGAGCACTTGACCCCTCTTGAGGTCTGCTTTGGGTGACCTTAAAAAACTCACTTGGGCTTTAGTTTCCTCGTCTGTAAAATGAGGGCATGAGAGTAGATCAGATGGTCATGATTCACTCTCAGTCTGTGTCTTTCCTAAGACACTCCAGTGACAGCATAATCTCATCAGTGAAATGTCTAACTACAGCAGCTATCATCTCCCTGTGTGCAGGTGGGAAGATACGTGTTGTTTGGGAAACCAAATCCTACAGATGATTCTTCTACCAACTTTGAAATCATTAGACTCCATAAATTATAAAAGTTTTCCCCAGCTCTGTTTCCGATATACAGTTCTAGTTAATGAAAAAAGAAATCCATTTGGTGGCTTTGGAGAATATACGGGGAAAATGAATCATGTTTTTAAAAGCTGTGATCCTTTTGGCTGCAATTAGCAGAATAATCATCTAAAAGCAGCTGAAAGAATGAGGACATTTTATTATATCACATCCAGAGGTAAGTTGGTTCTAGAATTACTTAATTTGGTGGCTCAATAACGTCCTCAGAGCTGTGGGGTTTTTTTTTTTCAATCTTTCTCCTCTTTCAATCTTTCCACAATCTTTCTGACTCTATGTCATCCTCAGCATCTTCAGCATAATGGTGTCTCCCCTCTTGGTTGCAAAATGGCTGCAGCAGCTCCAGATGTCATATGCAGAAAAAACTACGTCTGATGAAGGGAAAGAGGGGGCATTTCTTATTTTTTCTTGTATTATGCAGGAAAACCTTCCTTAGCCAACTTCTCTCAGGTTCCATTGACCAGATAAGTGATAGTCACATACTCATTCTTAGCTGCAAGAGAGAATTAGAATGTGGGTATATAGTGAGATAATTCTGCCTGAATAGGAGAAAGGGGGAGGAAAATGGGTGTTGGGAAAGCAACTAATAGTGACTGCCACATATGTCCTTTTTCCAACACTTATCTTATTACCACCTCCCCCCTTCCTTTATGTAGCCGCTGGCTAATTAAAGCTAAGTATTTAGCATAAATCAGGGCTTTTGTGAATTATCTGAATAATTAGAGTCATTGTAAGCCCAGGGCCCTTATTTTATTTCATCTAAAAGTTTAATGATAAATGGGCTTCCATTGCCCAAAATGAGCTTCTCTGGTGCTGAAACCGGATGTAATTTTTTATTGAATCGGGCTTTAGGAAAATAACTTAAAATGTACAGGGATTGTGATAAAGAACAGCTTAAATTCTCGAAAAATTTTTTTTGCCTTACAAATCTCCATCAGCTACCAAAAATAAGACCAGATTAAAGGGGTATGTGAATATTTAATGTAAAATTAGGAATATGTTGCTAAAAATCAGGAAAGAGTTTAGAGCTATGACCATGAATAAATTGTGAAATATCAGCTTACTTCTCTGCTACAACACTGACCTAAAGAAGCTTGTCTGTTTCCCCAGCAACCTCACAAGGCATTAGCTTGCTTCCCTCAGAGTAAATTAAATGCGATTTTCAAGTACTACACTTCATTATTTCAGAAATCACAATACCTTGCAGAAATAAGAACATTTCATAAATCATATTGGAGTTTATTTTTAAGCCAGAGCAGAGAAAGTATTTATTTGGGAAATTTTTTTTCTTTTAAGTCTAGTAAATTTCCAAGGACTTATAAATTCTCTCCATGAGGAAGTGGTAAATGGGACATAGTATGTTCAATTTATTTAAAATACATTAGTGATTGCCCAATCATATTTTTTAAAAAGAGTTTTATTTACCAGGCACCTGGGAATGATAAAAACCGCATCTCAAATGAACTACCTAACTTTATGATCAAAAGCTCCAGAAGATAAAAATCATATGAATGCTAACAACCCTTTTCTAAAGTCAAGTTCTCTTGTTCATGCATCCTATCACTTGTGAACAATGTTTCCGCAAACTTAGTGCATATCTTATGTATATCTTATACACACATGAGTATACCCACACACACACATTCCATGCAGTGTGTACCCAAAAGTGGTATATTTTAAATTTTGGATAAATGATTATTTTAACGTCTGAGCTATCTCTCTCCAGGCCATTTTTTTAAAAAGATTTTATTTATTTATTTGACAGAGAGAGAGAGAGACAGCGAGAGAGGGAACACAGGCAGGGGGAGTGGGAGAGGAAGAAGCAGGCTCCCAGCGGAGGAGCCTGATGTGGGGCTTGATCCCAGCACTCTGGGATCACGCCCTGAGCCAAAGGCAGACGCTTAACGACTGAGCCACCCAGGCGCCCCTATCCAGGCCATTTTTAAAAAAATATATAACCAAAATCGACATAACAACTTATTTTTAAAACTATTTAATAATCAGTTTTTAAAGGGCTTTTGAATTTAACCTGTGTCTCTAATACGTAACCCAGTCTGTCTTAGATGGGATTAATCCAGGTAAACACCTGGCTCCTTACTAGACTGTGAGTAACTTGAGAATGGGGAGAGTGTTCTGTTTATGCACCATCTGTGGAAGCAAGCAAGGTGTCTTGAGATAAGTCATCAGTAATCATTCTTTAATCAGATTGCTTAGTATGTGGCTAGAGCTAAGACTTTTTTTTATCCAGAGTGGTGGTCTCCAGAGTGTGTAAGATAATCCATCCAGGAAGTAGAAAGGAAATATTAAAACTTGTATTTATTTTGATCTTAACAAGAAATAAATGGATCTTCAGTAATAGTTAATATGTGATTTGCTAGTAGTCCAAGCATATAATCTAATTAGATAATGAAATATGCCCATACTGGGAGCACACGCTCAGATTTTATCACTGGTAAGGGTAGAGAGTACGGAAGCTTGGAGACCACTGCTTTAGTTGTAGAATGTGCAAGTGCACTAGATTCCTGAAGCAGAAGGCACACTGCCCTCCAAAGCTTCCTGAACTGACAGATGCCCTGAATTCTTCCACGTTATCTCTTTCTTTAGTATAGTCAGGAGTATGGACTTGGGAGTCAGTCAGATCTGTACTTGAATTCCAGTGCTGTGACTTAGAGTTGTATGCCCTTAGATAAAACAGTTTACTTCTCAGTCTTCTCATCTTTAAAATGAGGATGAAAATGCCTACCTTACAGGGTAGTTGTGAAAGTCGATAGATACCAAGTAATTAATATATGGTTAAAACTCAGAAAATGTTAGCTGCTTTCACCATATGTTCAAATGTTAAACATATGAGCTGTTGGGTATCAATCATCAGTACTTTTGCATAAATGAGTTTGGGATTCTTTTTTTTTTAATGTGATAAAAACACACATAACGTAAAATTGACCATTTTAACCATTTTAAAGTGAAAAATTCAGTGGCATTGCTATGCTCTGAGTGTGTCTTCCAAAATTCGGATGTTGAACTCCCAACCCCCAAAGATGATGGTATTAGATGGTGGGGACTTTGGGAGAGACTTTCAGTCATACGGGTAGAGCCTTCATGAATGCAATTGGTGCTCTCATAAAAAAGGCTCCAGCGAGATGTCTAGTCCTTTCCGCCGTGTGAGGACACAGCAAGAAGGCACTGGCTATGAACCAGAAAGAGGACCCTCCTGAGAATACAGCCATGCTGGTGCCTTGATCTCAGACTTCCAGCCTCCAGAACTGTGAAAAATAGATTTCTGTTGTTTGTAAGTTATCCGGTCTGTGGGATTTTGTTATAACAGCCTGAATGGACTAAGACAAGCATTTAATACATTCACAGTGTTGTGCAGCCATCACCACTATCTAGTTCCAGAACTATTTGATGACCACAAATGCAAACCCCATACCAACTAAGCAGTCACTTCCTAATCCCTCCTTCCCCCCAATCCCTGGCAACCATTAATCTAGTTAGTGTCTCCATGGATTTGCCTATTCTGGATATTTTGTATAAGTGGGACCATACAATATTGTGGTCTTTTATGACTGGCTTCCTTCACTCACATGTTTGCAAGGCTAATTTGTGTTGTAGCATGTATCCGGAGTTCATTCCTTTTAATGGCTGAATAATATTCCATTGTATGGTTATACTACATTTTGTTTATCCAACCACTAGTTGATGGACATTTGGGTTGTTTCCACCTTTAGACTTGTAAATAGTAGTGCTGTGCACATTTGTGTAGACATTTTTGTGTGGACGTATATTTTCAACATGTATATACCTAGAAGTCGAATTGCTGGACCATAATGATTGGAGCTTGGACATTTAGTCTGGGGTCTCCATTGGGAGGACATGAGGATCCTCATGTAAGTGGGACAGCCTGGGTAGCAGTGGGAAGAGAAGAGAGGGCGGTCTGGGGACAAGGGGCTGGTGCGCCGCTCACTGCCATGTTCTGACTCAGCACTTCTAGGAATTTGAGAATTCTATTTGAAACTGGCCTTCTGTGATGCCGCAGATGCTGTCATTTCATTTTACCAGGAATCACAGGGCACATCTTTTTGCCCAGGGCACAGCCTCAAGAAGGCCAGGTGTTTCTCTTGTAAGATCCTATGTCACAAACTCCTTCTCATCCAGGGGAGGAGGTTATCGATTTTCATATTCTGCTAGAAGAAGAAGCATTATCACATTGTTGGGGTGGATGTTGGGGGAGGGTAGGTAGCACCGCCAGGAAGACACTCATGTCTCTGCTCTCCTAGTTCAGTGAGTTAGCCATTTGGTAGCACGATCCATTATCTCTGCCCAAGCGCAAGGGCCTTGAACCAGGACTTCCCTTGAATTCCAGCCCCAGGATTATTTTTCAGAGATAGGTAGATAAATTGGACCATTCTACATTATTTTCCAAGAACCTATATATATATTTTTAATTGAGTAAAACTGAAAGTCCCACTCTAGGGGCGCCTGGGTGGCTTACTTGGTTAAGCATCTGACTCTTGGTTTCGGCTCAGGTCATGATCTCATGGGTCGTGGGATCAAGCCCCGCATCTGGCTCCCCGCTCATCAGGGAGACTGCTCGAAGATTCTCTCCCTCTGCCCCCCCCCCATGCACTCTCTCTTTCTCTCTCTAAAATAAATAAATAAATCTTTAAAAACAAGAATTAAAGAAAGTCCCACTCTAGCCACTATAGAATTAAAACTCTCCCCTGATAACTTCAAGCTGATATCTGGCTGAAGATAGGGACAGAAGTCTTAGTTTGTTATTCAATCTCCTAAAGTCTCCTTTTCGGTTTCTGTGCTCCCACTTAGGGTTACTGGAGTCACAGATAACTTTCTGTTATTTTAAAGTAATTATCTACTATAACAGGTACCCAAACCATGGACTTGTGAATTTATAAATGTAAGATGGGATTCCCTTCACCTACTCAGGATTCTCCCTGAGTACTTCCTGCTCCCGTGTGACCTTGAGAAATAATGGGGTTCTTGGTCAGTGTTGAGATGATTTCCTCACAAATCAGCTGAGTTTGTGTGAGTCCTTCCTGGGGCCTGAACCTAATTAAGCCAGCCCTGAATGATTCCTTTGTCCCTGATGCTTTCATAAAGATTGTATTGATCAGTTATTAATGCCAAAGATACTCATCTTATAAAGCAAAACAAGGCCAAATACAAAATAAATCACCTCCTTTATTTATTTACCATACATGTGTTTGGCCCCAGACCTCAGCTGGGGCACGGGGATCTAGAAGATGAAGCCTGAGTCTCTGCCTCCACTAGGAAGACCCTGCAAGATTATGTTCATTTAACAATTGTGATGTCTATCTTTGAATTTGTAAATGTAAGAATTTACAAGACCTGGAGCAAAAGAAGACATAGTGTCTTATCATTGCTGAACTCTGTGGGGCACCCCAAGTGCTTAAAATGTCAAAGGAGGGAGAAACTCCTCCAAAGGTACGAATCTGGTTTAGAGAGCTTTCCAGAGAGCATATGCTATCCGGGCGGTAACGGTTGCACTCAGCCAGCCACGTGCAGGCACAATAGCTGTGGCTGCCTTTCTTGGCAGAGCAATAGTGCTTGTAAGGTCATTATCATCCACAGGCTTGGGGCTGTTTCGCATCTTTTAATCTCTTTAAGTGTGCGGTATAAAATGTAGTATTTGTGTTTGCCCTGTTCACAGAACTCCTGGGAAACAGTATTCTAGTGAGACTTGCTTCCGCCTGCTGATGAACTATTGTTGAAGCCTCATGGAGTGTCAGGATGAATGCAGAGAAGAGAGAGGTGCTTTCTGGCTGGGATAATTAGGAGAGGCTTCACAGACAGGCTGGGATCTGAACTAGACCTTGAAACCCATCGCACAAGTACGGGCTGGAAGAAATAGGCCTAGCAACCCGCGTGAAAAGGGGTTGGGGGTTTTTAGTCCCTAGTAAGACCATGGATTAATACAGTCGTTAACACTTTAGCATACCTATATTGGGGGACCGTGCTGGAGATTGGGAGCTGAATTAGGCATGGCCGTGCCCTGGGAATGCTCACCGTTTAGTTGGGGAAGATACGCTAATAGCCGTTAGAGGTGGGAAACTGTCACCTGTCACTGCAAAGTAATAGGAAGGCTTGGAGCATAAGGCTCAAGACAGCATGTGGTGAGACTTGGCCAGAGGCCCAATCATTGAGGGCCTTGTCCAACATTATAAAGAGCTCATGCTTTATCATACATGAGAGCGTAAGACGCGATTGCCCAAGAATTCATCATATTTCCAGTGCTTAAAGATGTAATCTGTTGTTTACAACTTGCATCACTGATCCAAAAAGATCTCTGTTGGAAAAGAAATTGTTTGAGGTTAAGTGTATATAGTTACTTCTCACTTTCAGACATATTAAAATGTAAAAACAATAAACCTCAGAATTGAGGAAATATGTGATTTGACGGAAGGGTGAATGAGTTGAAGTTCAGGGTCTGTAATCGTGGAGATGGTGCTTGCTTGGCGGATTGTAATAGCCCCGTGTGTCTTTTCTGGTTCATTTTAAAGGGACCATCTGGACAGAGTAGGTGCACGGGGAGAAAAGTGACAGGGCTGGGGAAGGCCTTCAGCATTTCCTGGGTGAAAAGGCTGCAGGAATGCCCTGCGCTCCTCTGTATTCCACACTGCAGCCATCCGCAGCGCTCTCCTGCTGCTCTCAGGACCCACGTTTCATCCGTCTTCTCCACTAGATTCTGAAATTTCATGAGGTGGGGAGTGCTGTTCCCTGCCACATCCCTAGCACCCAGCACGCCTCTTGTGCTGAAATTTGGCACTGAATCTGTGTTGAACGAGTGAATGGGTGAGTGAGAGCCTGAGGCATGCAGGTGGGGACGAGGAGCGCAAACTACTGTTGGATCTTGGGAAGGCTGGCGTGCGGAGTCAGAGAAGGAGGCCCAATAGGTACGGAAAGAAACCCTAGGCAGACAGAGTGGTCTCCGATAAAGACAATTCTTTTTTTTTTTTAATGATTTTTTATTATATTATGTTAGTCACCATACAGTACATCTCCGGTTTCCGATGTAAGGCTCGATGATTCATTACTTGCGTATAACACCCAGTGCACCATGCAATACGTGCCCTCCTTACTACCCATCACCGGTCTATCCCATTCCCCCACCTCCCTCCCCTCTGAAGCCCTCAGTTTGTTTCTCAGAGTCCATAGTCTCTCATGCTTCATTCCCCCTTCTGATTACCCCCCTTTCTTTATCCCTTTCTTCTCCTACCGATCTTCCTAGTTCTTATGTTCCATAGATGAGAGAAACCATATGATAGTTGTCTTTCTCTGCTTGACTTATTTCACTAGCATTAAAGACAATTCTTATCTTCTCAGTCACTAAAGATAAAGTGGTATTTATGTACTGGAGCAGTTTTTAACCTCCTTTGGGGGCAACCTGATGAAACCCATAGTCAGTCTTCCCAGAAAAAAATGCACATACACACGTACGAACAAAGCTTGCAGATAATATCAAGGGGTTCGACAGACTTCCCATAGCCCGTTTGTGGACCCTACGCGAAGAACCCTATTTCCCTCCCTTTGCAGTTAACAAAACACCTTCACATACGTTATCTGAGGAGTAGGGACACTATGGGGAAAATAAGGCTGGACAACGAAACCCATTGTGCAGGTGAAGAAAATGAAGCCCAGAGAGGTTAAGCCATTTGGCTGAGGTCACATAGCCAATAGATCCTGGGACGGGGATGCGAGTCCAGGTGTGCCAGACTGCAGATTCCAGGGGCTCTGCAGCGCACCGCTCTTGTTTCCGCCTCTCCGGAAGCTCTCCAACAGACTAGTTAACCTCTTGGCCAGCGGAGGTGATGTGAGCATTGACAGAGTGGCTGTGGAACGCTTGATAAACGTACAAAATACAAGTCAGAGAGTACTGTGTGCATGTTTGCCATCAAAGAGGCTGGAGAGCACGGCAAGAAAGGGGATCGACTCTGGACACAGACTCTCCAGCTTTGAATCCGCTTACTGGTTGTGTGATCTTAGGCTGTTCACGTTTCAGTTCCTTTATCTGTAAGATAGGGATGATAATCGTATCTAACTGTGTTAGCGACAGGCTAAAATGTAAACAGAAAATGTAATACGTATACGTGCCTAGCACAGTACCTGGCACTTGGTAAGCACCCAATAAACTTCAGCTCTTCTCAATAAATTATAGCTAGTGTTGACGTGGTTATTGTTATTATTTGAAGTAATTTTTATGTCCATTCATCTCTAAGGAGGGAATCCTGTCCCTCATGACTGGTGCTGTAAGCCGTAAGGGAATTTTTCTCTACCTTTTTCTAAACTATGAGGTTACATGAATATGCAGCTTTACCCCACGGCACACCGCACACCGGCCTCTTCAAGTTTGGTTTTTTTCTTTTAAGAGTAGGTGTAGGGATAAGAAAAATAAGCAGAAATGATGACCCAAATTTTTATGGTTTCAGTTGACAAAGAACCTTATATTTAATATTTGTATTCTGAAAATAAAATAATGTGCCCATATTTTTCCCAATTTAAAGTGGCCTCAAGAAAGAGGGAAAGGACACACAATGCAGGCTCCCCTTCAAAAGTAAGGGCTCCATTGAATTGGCTAAATGTTTAAAATATCTGTAGAAGGTTTAGAGGTATTCGTAGAATAAGTCAAGAATTGTCACTTTGGGAATGCTGAGCACCAGGACAAGATAAAGAGTGGGGTGGCGGCTAGTGTGCTGGGAATTGTGTAAAAGGCACAACTTCTGACATCCTACAGTAAGATAGAAGAACCATTGGCCCCCCCTTGCTGATTTTGTCCTTGTCACTAGTATCTGTAAGTTTCCTTTTCGGGCAGACAGTTGTTAGATTGGAAAGACAGTTGGTAACTAGGCACATTCAGATTTGTATGGCAGATGACATTTAAGTTGGAGGTGGGCACAAGGATGTTTTTGACAAAGTGACTTAAGAGGGGTTTATCTTACCACTTTTTCCAGCAATAGAGTTTTCTTTTTTTTATTTTATTTTTTTTTAAGATTTATTTATTTATTTACTTGACAGAGGCAGCCAGTGAGAGAGGGAACACAAGCAGGGGGAGTGGGAGAGGAAGAAGCAGGCTCCTAGCAGAGGAGCCTGATGTGGGGCCCGATCCCAGAACGCTGGGATCACGCCCCGAGCCGAAGGCAGATGCCCAACGACTGCGCCACCCAGGCACCCCTCCAGCAATAGAGTTTTCTGAGCCTTTTTCTTTCCTCCTAATAAAAGCAGTTGGAATGTTGTTTGGTTATGTGTGGTATTCGTAATCACAACGTACTCTATATGTTTTTGTATGCTACTGAATTGTATTAAGCAAACTACTGGCAAGATTCATATGGCTTAAATTCCAACTATCTTTAATTTTACTGGGTTTGAGAACAATTCTTTCAGGTTTTGAGTAATGTAAACTACCAACCAAGATGTCAAATTTACCATGTGATACTTTATTTTTTCTTTCCAGACTGTAAGTTTCTTGGATTTTCGAACTTTCTATAGCTCTCGCAAGGGAGACAAAGGCAGAAAATTCATCCATATTTTACAAAGGTCAAACAAATGGAGTGGAGACTTAGAACTCCAAGTGCTGGCTATTAAAATGATGAGGTGGAGAGTTGAGACAATTATCTAAGAGTGGGGAAGTCCCATATTTACCTCAATTATTTTGTTGAAAGGCTGGCTGACTTATTTCCTTGAATGTCATGTTCTGGGCTCCCTTGATCAAGGTCAAGTTTACTTCTTCTGAAGTATAAAGTGAAGTATTCAGCTGTGCTCTCTGAATTCAGTGTCTTTCCTAGCTTGATTTCAGTACTTTTTTAGTGGGAATACCAGTGAAGTTCATAATAACTGCCTACATTCCTAAGAAAAATACACAGTCAGCAGACATTTAGTAGTTCAAAGCAACCTGTACAATGATGCCTTAAAGTTCAAAGTGCTGTTGTTTCTGTTTGGTCTGGTTCTATTCCATAGCATACAAAATAGTGCAGATATTTGGAGTTAAAAGTGCCCGACTGTAGCCTATGTTGGAATCATCCTTGAGGCATCGTTGTAATTAAGGGGACTGACTCTTGAGCTCCTCTATTCCTGCGGTTTCCAAATAGTGCTTTTCTTCCCCCCCTTTTTTGCATCGCATACAAAAGTAGAAGGGTTGGAAATTAGGAAATTAGTAAGGATGAACATATATACTTCTTCCTGCCATTACTTATGTGAGAAAAATAAGGTCCTCTATCTTTGTATGAAATAACAGGCGAAATGGTGAGTACTCAGAGGCAAATGGGCCCCATGCCTGTCGAGTAGAATAGTGTTTCGCTACCTGGACTTATTTAATTTTTTCTGTCTCTGTTGCAGTTATTACATGGTAGAATCCTTGTCTTATTTTTTCTTTCTCACCCCACCCAAATTTAGTCCAAATATTTTGGACAAAGTTTGGTTTTTCTCTTACTCAGACGCCAAAGCTGTAGAGTGACGTAGGGGAGGGCGGTTTGTCCAGAAGGTCTACGTCCATTTAGGAGATTCTGGACAGGGACTGAAGTCACGATTTCCCTTTTCTTCTGTTTGAGGGGGAGATGTAGGGTAGGTTATTCGATCTAGAGCGGGGAATCTGTGGTCTGTTTAATTCACCTCAGCTCTTAAGTAATTCTGGAGACCGGGCCCGGAATAGCTGTGATACGGTAGAATTGGCTCTGCCTAGAGAGCTGTAGCCCCAAAAGGGGAGATATCAGTCAGAGGGCTACTTGTCCACCTACCATGTGTTTCCCAAACTGAGCCCCGTGAACAGTAGTGTCTCTTCCCATCCCAGATGCAAAAGACACCTGCCGCGTGCTGCGAGCGGGTGTTTGCCACTCTGCAAGGAGAGGGCCAGAGTAGGAGGGGTGTGGGGTGGGAGGTCATTTTTGGGTCAAGATTACCCAAGCATTCTCTCTTTCAAGAGGGAGGAAGGTGAGGGGGAAAATGTGGCGAAGGATTTCACAAAGTCATCTTGCAATCACTTCGGCTGTTCCCGTGGCCGTTGGTGTGGAATTGGCACAGCTCTTAGGTACTTAAGCTTGGGCGACAGCCTCATGGAGCTGTGGAAAGGGCTTGGGATTTGGGGTCACTGGGCCAGTACCCAAATCCCTCCTGAGTGACTTGAAGCAAGTCACTGCATCTCCCCGAGCCTAACTTCACAGTGCTATGATGAACATCTGATCCAACGATAAACCTCAATGCAGTTTTTTAAGATTTTATTTTTCAGTAATCTCTCTACCCAATGTGGGGCTGGAGCTCGAGAGTCGCGTGCTCTACCGACTGAGCCAGCCAGGCGCCCCCCGCAAAGCATTTTCTAAAACCACAACACACTAAACCAATATTAATTTTTTGTGTGAGAGCTCAGGACTGGAAATGTAGATTTGAGCCATCAATGTAAATGTAAGAATGAAAGCCTGAGGGCAGTCTGATGAGCTTTTTCTGTCATTTTAAGTCCTTAGATTATCAGATTTTATAAACCCAGATTTCTCCTGTCAGTTTAGCTTCTCGTGTTGTTGACCTTTCTTAAAAGTCTTTCCCCTTGACGGTGATTTTGGACCCTTCCCTTACAAAGCCGTAATCCTGGCAAGTAGACTCTACATTTATCTGTTCGAAAAGAGATTTCTGCTGTTCGGTCCTGCCACTCTGTCCTTTTACTGTATGAGACGTCTCTTCCTGAGCCTCCAAAGTGAAGCTGAGGAACCAGCTAGCCCAGCTGGCCTCCTCTGCCCTGATACCTGAAAGGACTTGCCCGGCAGTGTGGGGCACAGGGAAAGAAACACAGGCACCAAAGAGGGGTGGGAACTTGAGGGCAGTCCCAGTCATTCTTGAGTAACAGTGGCAGAGATTGCCATCCCACTGAAGGCGGCTCAGGGACTGGGGCTGCGGCTGGAGAAGGGTGACAGGTGTATTAGTCCCCCTGTGGTCCAGGCTGAGAGCAAGAGTGAAAATGAGAGTGGAGGATTAAAACTGTAGATTTTGTCTCTTCCTTATTTGGGACTTAAAGCTCATAAATTTTAGTGATTATTTTCAGTGGGTCAAATAAATGATTGGGGGTGGGGGCAGGAGGTGCTGAAGAGTACAAACTACAGCTAGATTAAATTGTCCACAATATGTAACTTGAAACGGTCATTTCATTTCAGACAGTGGCCTTCGTCACATAGCAGGCAGTGATTTGTTACGTTATTTTAATGTCAGCTTTCTGAAAACATCATAAATCCGTAATGTAGACTAAGTATTTAAAATTGTTAAGCAGGGAGAATCTTCTGTACAGCAAAACAATACAAAACCTGGGACACGCTAGTGAACAGCAAGAAAGACTATAGCAATAAGTGTGGAAGCTTAGAAATAAATTCAAGGAACAGCTATTCTCTTCCCTGTCATTTTTACGTACTAGGAAGATTCCGAGTGGGATTCTTTGGCAGGCGGTATTATTTGGAGGCAGGTGTTAGGCATGCAATTATCATAAAGACTCTATGAGGAGGATGACCACATGATACAAATTTATCTTTATTCTAATATAGTTTACAGAGTTTTTTTTCCTGACAAATTACACTACACTTTATGGAAATGTAACATTTTGTATGAATGGGAAGGATAAGCCTGGTTGCATGCTAATGAGGGAGACAAAGTAGCCTCACTCTTATTTGCAACTGGCCCAGACCTTTCCATTAGCAAATTAAAATCTGTTCAAATTTATTTACTAATATATTAGGAGAAGCTTCAGGCTAACCCCTTGACCTATATTATATAGCAAACAACTGTAGCAGTGAAAATAATTAATAGCATGTAATGCACCTCCTGTTTATTTCTTCTTCATGCCCAGGGGTCAGCTGTATAGTGGGTTTGCCATCTGCATTCGGTTACAAGGGTATATTTACTTAAAAATTATCAATTATAGTTTTAAATGGCTTTCCTTAATTGCAGCCTTCTTATTCAAGTGTGATACATATCATATGTATGCTTTGTGTTTATTTGTATATCATATCACCTGCTCCGGACGAATTCTTCGAGGAGCCTATTCATTTGAAAATAATGTCTCCTGAAGCCTGTTATGTTGTTTGTGTTTACTGCATAATCACAACAGCCATGGCTTTGTTCGTCCTCATTATACCAATACTGAAGCAATTAGTAATGTTCACTTTATATATCTAGGAGAGACCTTCTCTTGATTATTATGTGGGTCCGTATAAGAGAGGTTTGGCTGCTAATGGACCTGAAATTTGCAATCCGAATGTCGGCGTCTGCAAGTCTTCCCAGGGTAGATGAGCAGACTGTGCTTTGCTGACCTCTGCTGTCTATTCTTAAAGGCAGCGGTGGGTTTTCTTGCTGCAGAGCTGTTCGGAGGCACTGTTGGGTGTCTCATTCTACTGAGAAGCTGCTGGTCACAATTTGGAGCAGTGGAAATGAAAAATGTGCTGTTGGGATAGCAAATGCATGTAAATAGTACCAGAACGACGTGATCCGTGCTGGTCTCTCCCAAGAGTCAAGCTCATGCACCTTTCACAAATATCATTCAAAATTGGGGGCCAGGAATTCTCACACAGGCAGTGTTATCATTTTGTGGCATTTTCCCCAAGATCTTTGTCAGAAAATTTCCCAATATCTCATTGGTTCAGAATAATATCTATGCTGAGATGGTTTTATGATGAGAGGGTCCTCCAGGTAAAAGTAAGTCTCAAAGAGAAGAGGCGGAAATAGAAATATAACTTGTGGGAGTGGTTGGGGTGATTATTGTGATTGAGTAGCTGGGGGAATGGGAGACTTCCGGTTTCTGTCTGACAAAGGTGAAAGGTATATTTCCTTATATTTATGGTCTCAGGGAATTGTATTTTCCGTTCTGAAATTCTCCAGGTGAAGTTTTTTTCTGGCTGTAGTCTACTCGCTTGTGAAACTCAGAAGCAATCATCAGTTGGGGTGATGGAAAGTCAGGGCTGGTTTTTGGATGAACTCTCTATGCCGTCCATCATGTCAGTATCCCCCACATTTCCAGATGCCAAGAAGTAGGACTAAGGATGGTTGTTATTTTTCTTGCCCGCAGAAGCCAAATCCTGTCATAGGGTAAAGACAGGTGTGGTTCTCGTTCCTGTTTCTGCCTAACCCAGGCTGGACAAATGCCTTGACTCACAGCAGTCCCTTCTGTTTGGGTAATATTCCAGGTCTGCCAGGATCTCCCAAATGACCCGTGGAGTGTTGGCAGCAGTTGTTAATGGCCCATTTCACAGGTGAGCGAACAGGTACAGAAATTAAGCGATGTGGAGAAAAGTCCCTGGATGTAAACCTGCCAGATGGAGAATAGAGCCTGAACCCACAACTCCGAAGGTTTCAAACAGACATTTAGCCCTGGGAGGATTCGGAAGTAAGAAATCCTTGCGAAATGCTCGTCACACACTAGCACCACCTCTCCCTGGCATCCCTGCCCCTTTGTTCCTTTCTTCCCTTACCACCCTCCTACTCTGTCCCCCAAATTTCTGGCCAGTGCCTTTCGTCTTGCTTCTCTGTGGCAGCCACGACCAGCTCTTCCCTTGACTCCGACTACTCAGAGCCCAGGGAGTCATGACATGTCCCTTCCGGGTTTGGATCCATACTCTTCCTCTTCTGAGGTGGAATTCAGAGACTTGCTTACATCCTATGAGAAATGACTTTCTTGGTAAGTAAAATGCTGTGCTGCGGCCATAAGTGAAGCTACTTTCGCCTGTAAAATTTAGCCCCCTTTCCCTAATGGCTATCGGCTTCCTCTCCACCTGTAGGATTAAGGTCTCTGTGGGGAGCTGGCATAGGAATATAGGCTCTTAGGTTGTTCTTGACATGTTGCGATCAGTCTTCTGATTATTCTGATTGAGCGCTTTCTCTGCAGTAACGAACTAGAGCATTGGAAGTAGTTTGGTGGTTCTTGCCCTCAGGGCTATACCAGGCATTTACTGTGGACTTAATAAATAATGTCGCAGAAGATAAGCATACTGTAGTTTTTTTTAAATGTATGTAAGTGCTGTTATGCTTAGTTAAATACAAATTGACTTTAAAATATTGTTGACTTGGGGCGCCTGGGTGGCTCAGTCGGTTGGGCGTCTCCTTGGCTCAGGTCGTGATCCCAGGGTCCTGGGATCCAGCCCTGCATCGGGCTCCCTGCTCAGCGGGGAGCCTGCTTCTCCCTCTCCCTCTCCCTCTGCCCCTGCCCCTGCTCATGCTCTCTCGCTCACTCACTATCTCAAATAAATGAATAGAAATCTTTAAAAAAATATTATTGAATTTATAGTAGCAGTCTATCCGTGAAGAGTTTCTAAATGAATTGGTACTACTATTATGTGGAAGACAATGAAATATTTCGGTGTTAAAATGACATCCTAATATTAAAAGAGAAACGTAGAGAGAGAAGAGAGAGAAAAGACAGAGAGAGAAAATCTATAGCAAAAAGACAAAAAAGACTGAGCTGGAATTCAGAGGACTCTGTTTCTAATTGTGGTTCAGTTATAAATTCTGCAATCATTATTTTTTTCTTCCAAATTTTTATTTAAATTTTAATTAGTTAACATTTAGTGCAATATTGATTTCAGGAGTAGAATTTAGTGCTTCATCCCTTACGTAGAACACCCAGTGCTCATCATCACAAGTGCCTCCTTAACGCCCATCACCCGTCTAGCCCATCCCCCACCACCTCCCTCCATCAGCCCTCAGTTTGTTCTCTGTCATTAAGTGTCACTTATGATTTGCCTGCCCCTCTCTCCTTCTCCTTTTTCCCCGCCCTCTGGATCCATTATATCCTGAGTGATTTGGAGCAAGTGAGTTCTTCTCCAGTCCTATGTTTTCCCAGTCTAATAAAAAAATTCATTATTAATAAATATTTACTGAGGTTCTATTATACTGCTAACATGTATTCAGTTCTTATCAATATGCCATTTATTAGCCTATGAAACACTCATGGTGGCCCTGTTAGTTGCAGGTTTTATTATCTCTTCTTTCAGAAGAGGAAAAAGAGGCACATAGAGAAGATATTTGTTCTTTCCTATTATTTTAGAATTTTTAGAAAAAGATCTTTACTTCATTTACAATTCGCCATGGCATGCAGTTAGGATTTCAGTTAATTTTATTTTTTCCAATTAAAGTTGATTCTATGATTCCCGTTGACAGAATCCTTTTATCGCTTATTTTAAAACCAACCTTTATCATATGCTTAAATTCCTATATACTCAGGATCTGCTCCTGGGGTCTATTCTGGTCCATTTATCTGTCTTTCAGTCCTGTGCCATTTCACTGTTTCAATGACTAGCTTAAAATGTTTTGACATTTTGTAAGACATGTGATTTTTTTTTCTTACCATTTCTAGAGGTTAAAAAAATACAGGCCATTCTTGCCCATTTTCTCTCCTGGATGAATAATTAGACTGAGATTTTCAAGTTTAATGGGGAAAAATGCATTGGATTAAAATTGCTTTGCGGAGACTGACTTTTCCAAACTGACTTTTCCATTTGGTAGATGTCATCATTTATCCTCCTCATCTTTCCTATCCTTCAGTAAAGTATTATCATTGCATTCATGTAGGCCTTACGCATTTTGTGTTAGGTTTATATCTAGAGATGATTATTATTGCTATGGTGAATAGATAGAGCTCGCTTTCGAATGATGGGTAAAATTTGGATTTGGGAAACAAAATTAGCAGAACTGACGGTTTCCCGAAGCAAATAAACATGTAGTGTCCGGGAAAAGGGTTAAATTATTGGGTGGTAGAAGCTATATGGGTGGGTCCCTATTATCTCCAGGATAAATTTTACTGATGATACTTATGTTACCTCCTTGATAAGGCATTTACGAAGGTTCTTGAAATGTGTGAGATAGATGAAAATTAGTCTAGTCTAATGCAAAATTACCAGAGTAGTTAATTGGGGACCATTTAAGTGTTAGATGAGCACATTCTGACACCTTGTGGTCACTTAGGGGAATGTGTGGTGTTGTAATTCCATTGGTTGAAGGGAAGGCATATGGATTGTCCGCAGAATCATATTTAGAGCTAAAAGGGAGGTTTAGAGATAATCTAATCCAATTTTCTTGTTTTACACATGAGGGAAGTGAGGCCCAGAGAGCAAATAGACTCTTCCCAAGCTCACACATCTGCTTAATAATGGAGCTGGTATCAATTTTTCTGACCTCTTGCCTATTATTCCTTTTACTATATCATGTTCCATTTGCCAATTTCCTACAATCACAGAAAAAAAGGAACTAAAATAAAATTATTATAATTTGAAATCCCAGAGAGATATTTCTATATAATTTTGATGCCATCTCTGAGGAATTTAAATAATTTATGTGTATATGTGTTGGGGTGGCGGTGGTGGTGTTTTCTGAGGTTGAGAGGGAGGAGTAGGACTGGTTTCTGGGTGTTCTTAAAGCTGGCCCAATTGTAAGCCCTAAAAGACTTATTCCAGCTCAGTGCAGTGGGTCTACACAACACTTTGAGCATCAGGGACCTAAGATATTTTTCAGGTTATTCACAGGGTTTTCTTAAGGAGGCCTGCATCTTCCAGGAATGGGTCTGCTAGTATGCCTGCTGCTCTCAGTCATTGCAAGTGTAGTCTCAACCTCAACGTGGCATTGGCTTCAGAGCATAGCAGTTGGGACCATTTGTCGGTTCCACTCTCTGGTGATGTGCATGGTGCATATTCATGACTTCTGGAGTCCTCCCATTGCTTTGCCCGGATCTATTTCTCCACGCAGGTTCAGGGAGCACCTGCTCCATGGTTCCCATGTACCTTTTTGTGAGGACTCAGAAGAGGGAGGTTAGTGGGATGACCTCCAGCCCTACCCACTGCAGCCAATCTTGGGGCCGCAACTGTCACTCATCTTCACCCTCCTCCACTGTCCATTCAAAATTCACCTCGCCCTCAGTTATCTTCTCAGCAGATCCTGGTGGCTTACCTGGTGGTGTGACCCAAACCTTCACTCGCGAGTGCTCTGAGACCTTGGAAATCACACCCTTCTTAATCTGCACTTGTCCATTCACAGTTACAATGGGGCAAAGGTAGCCAAGGGGATCATGTGGGTTCCACACATAATTCCTCCTGGCCCCCTTTTGTAAAAGCAGTCTACCTCCTTCTGCCAGTAAGGCTCAATTATCTCTGCCAGTATCATGACTCTTCTTGTCTGTTGGTCCTTTGGCACAAGGAATCCAAAGTGCCCTGGCATCATCAGCTCTGTCTTGTAGTTGAACAGGACCTTTGTTGTGTTCCCTGGAATATGTCCCCTTTGGGAAACAGGACCTCCAACCCTGCAGAGTTCAGAGTTGAAGGAATAGAAAGTACTAAATTCCCCAGTTGGTCACTGGGAGTCATATTAAGCGGGGTCAGACCTGCTTCTACTCCTTAGTTCATGACCCATTTATTCTTCCTAGTGAGGACACAGCACTGTATTGAGGTCTTTAATTAATACATACACTGCGTTTCTCAGGGTGGCACCCCATCCTTTCGGAGCTTTGTCTCCAAGCTAGTGTTTCAGCTTTGTCTTTAGAAAGCCATTCCAGCGCTCACTGGGACTGGCTGCTTTTGCATAGTATCATATGTTATATAACCGCTAGGTCCCGGGGTTATGGGTCCACTCCTGCACCTCCTTCATTGTGACTTGGGTCTTCTAGTCCATGCCTGTGCATTCTGTAAGCCCCAGGATAGTGGTGCTGGCTGAGGCTCTGCTAGCAGGAATGGAAAACTCTTTGCCAGAATAAGTATCTGTGCCTGTGAATGTGAATTGTCAGCCCGTCCAGGACGGAAGGGTCAGATTATAGTCAGTTTAAGACCAAGTGTCTAGTTGCTCTGTTTGAGAAGTAGTACCAAACTAGGAGCACAGAGTTGGTCTCTGTTGCTGACAGTTTGGACACTGAGCCGCAGTGATAGCTGGTTTGACCTTGGTGAGTGGGAGTTCATGCTGCTGGACCCATATGCAGACTCTGTCTTTGCGCTGTGGTCATTCCATTCCTGTGCCCACCCTGACAATTCCGGGCTGGCCAGTGACAATGGATAGCTAATGTCAACTGGTCAAGTTATTTTTCTACTTAATAAGTGTAGCTTCCTAGTAAATCTCTAAATTGGGAAATATATGTCCTTCAATTTTGTTCCTTTTCAAGACTGCTTTTCCCATTATGGGTCTGTTACGTTTTCATATAAATTTTAGGGTCAGCTTGTCAGTTTCTGTATTTAAAAAAAGCCTACTGACATTTTGATAGAGCTTGCATTAAATCTATATCCATGAAGATTGAATGTTACTCCATTTATTTAGATCTTCTCTCAGCATTGTTTGGTAGGGTTTTTTTTTTTTAAGTATTTATTTATTTATTTGAGAGAGAGCCTGAGCAAGAGCACAAGCAGGGGGAGCAGCAGAGGGAGACAGAGAAGCAGACTCCCCAGTGGGCAGGGAGCCCGATTCGGGGCTCAATCTCAGGACCCTGAGATCATGACCTGAGCTGAAGCCAGCTGCTTAAGGTAGCCCCTGTTTTGTAGTTTTTAATGTGCAAGTCTTAACACTCGTACAAGTGTTTATATCATGAGAGGTAATTTTTTTTGTCATCAAAGTGTTTTGGATTTTGTTAAATGTTTTTCCTATGTCTGTTGACATGATGTGATTTTTTTCTTTATTCAACTATTATGGTGTATTACATTCACTGATTTTTCTATTTTGAACCAACTTTCATATCTGGGATAAATCCCATGGCCATGGCAGATAGTCTTTTTTGTATGCTTCTAGATTCAGTTTGCGGGTATTTTGTTGAGGATTTTTGCATCTATATTTATAAAGGATATTGGTCTGTAGTATTCTTTTCTTATGATGTCTTTGGTTTTGGTATCAGAGTAATATTGGCCTTACAGAATGAGTTAAGTGTTGGGGCGCCTGGGTGGCACAGCGGTTAAGCGTCTGCCTTCGGCTCAGGGCGTGATCCCGGCGTTACGGGATCGAGCCCCACATCAGGCTCCTCCGCTATGAGCCTGCTTCTTCCTCTCCCACTCCCCCTGCTTGTGTTCCCTCTCTCGCTGACTGTCTCTATCTCTGTCAAATAAATAAATAAAATCTTTAAAAAAAAAAAAAAGAATGAGTTAAGTGTTTCCTCCTCTTCTATTTTTTGGAAGAGTTTGTGCAGAATTGCTGTTAATTCTTTCTAAATGTTTGGTGAAATTCACAGGTGAAGCCACTTGGGACTGGACTTTTTTTTTTTTTTTAAGATTTTATTTATTTATTTGACAGAGAGATAGTCAGAGAGAGAGGGAACACGAGCAGGGGGAGTAGGAGAGGAAGAAGCAGGCTTCCAGTGGAGGAACCTGATGTGGGGCTCGATCCCATAACGCCGGGATCATGCCCTGAGCCGAAGGCAGGCGCTTAACGACTGCGCCACCTAGGTGCCCCTTTTAAAGAATTTTTTTTTTTTTTAAGTTTGCATTTATTGGACTGGACTTTTCTTTGTGGGAAGTTTTGGAATTACTTATTCAATCTCTTATCTGGTTATAGGTTGACTCAAACTTTCTATTAATTCTTCAGTCAATTTCAGTATTTTGCATCTATCTAAGAATTTTCCCATTTTACCCAAATTTTCTAATCTGTTTGCATACAGCTTCTCATAGTATTTTCTCATAATCCTTTTAATTTCTGTAAGGTCAGAGGTGATGTCCTCTCTTTCATTCCTGATTTTGGTAATCCATGTCTTCTTTTTTCCTTGTTTAGTCTTGCTAACGGTTGCCAGTCATTGTTCATCATTTCAAAGAACCGGTTTTGTTTACGTTGATTTTCTCTAACATTTTTCTGTTTCCTATTTCATTGATCTCCACTTTCCTCCTTATCATTTCCTTTTTTCTGCGTCCTTTGGGTTTAGTTTTCTCTTCTTTCTTTTTTTAAATTGAAGTATAATTAACATACAGTGTTATATTAGTTTCAGGTGTACGACATAATGATTCATCAATTCTATACCTTACTCAGTGCTCATCGTGATAAGTGTGCTCTTGATCCCCTTCACCTATTTCATCCATGCCCCCTGCACTTCCCTCCTGGCAACCACCAATTTGTTCTCTGTATTTAAGAGTGTTTTCTTGTCTCTTTTTTCCTTTGTTCATTTGTTTTGTTTCTTGAATCCCATGTGTGAGTGAAATCATGTGGTATTTGCCTTTCTCTGAATGACTTATTTCACTTAGCGTTATACCCTGTAGGACTCTCCATGTTGCTGCAAATGGCAAGATCTCATTCTTTTTTATGGTTGAGTAATATTCCATTGTACATATATACCACATCTTTACCCATTAATTTATGGATAGACGCTTAGGTTGCTTCCATATGTTGGTTATGTGTAAATAATTCTGCAATAAACATAGAGGTGCATACATCTTTTCAAATTATTGTTTTTGTTTTCTTTGGGTAAATACCTAGCAGTGGAATTAGTAGATCATATGGTAATTCTATTTTAAATTTTGGAGGACCCTCCACACTGTTTTCCACAGTGGCTGCACCAGTTGGCATTCCCACCAACAGTGCAGAAAGGTTCCCCTTTCTCCACGTCCTCACCAACACTTGGTTTTGGTTTTGGTTTTGGCCGTTCCGACAGGTGTGAGGTGATATTTCGTGACGAGTGATGAGCATCTTTACGTCTGTCTCTTGGCCATTTGTATGTTTTCTTTGAAGAAATGTCTAGGCAGGTTCTCTGCCCTACTGTTCTCTTTTAATTTGTGAAGGTGGAAGCTTACTTTAATGCTTGAGATTTCTCCTTATCTAATATGATGGTTAAAGCTGTAATCTGAGCCCTTTTTCGGCCAGATTCCACACATTTTGATATATCGTGTTTTTTATAACCCATATTCCCTTACGATTTATGATTTGATGCTTGACTCATGGGTTATTTTTAAGCGTGTTATTTAATTTCTAAATATTTGTTGATTTCCCAAATTTTCTTCTGTTGTTGGTTTCTAATTTAATTCCATTTTGGTTGAAGAACATATTTTGTGTCATTTCAGTCTTTTGTTTATTTATTGATGTATGTATGTATTTATGTATGTATGTATTTATTTTTTAAAGATTTTATTTGCTTATTTGAGAGAGAGAGAATGAGCGGTGGGGAGGGCCAGAGGGGGAGAGAGAGAGAGAAGCAGGCTCCCTGCTGAGCCCCAATGTGGGGCTCAATCTCAGGACCCTGAGATCATGACCTGAGCTGAAGGCAGATGCCTATCCGACTGAGCCACCCAGGCACTCCAATTTCAGTCTTTTAAAATGTATTGAGATTTGCTTCATGGCCTAGTGTATGATCTGTCCTGGAGAATGTACTGTGTGCACTTGAAAATTCAGTTTTCATTTCATTTCAACAAACTGCTATTGTTAGGTGGGGTGTTATACATACCAGGTGGAATTTATTGATCGTGGTATTCTCGTCTTCTGTATCCTTGCTAAGTTTCTATTTTCTATCAATTATTGAGAGGAAAGGAGGATATTGAACTCTCTATTACTTTTGAATTGTCAATTTTCCCTTCAATTCTGTCCTGTATATTGGGTTGTTAGGTATGTATATTTCTTTTAATTGTTATAGCTTCCTGATGAATTGACATTTTACTCTTATAAAGTGTTCCTCTTTATCTCTAGCAATTTTTGTCTTAAAGTTGCTTTTGTGTGATATTAGAATAGCCACTCCAGTTCTCGTTTGCTTACTGTATATATGGTGTATCTTTTTCTGTCCTTTTACTTTCAATCTGTTTGTGTCTGAATCTAAAGTGCTTGTCTTGGGGATGCCTGGGTGGCTCAGTCAGTCTTGATTTCGGCTCAGTTCATGATCTCAGGGTCATGAGATCAAGCCCTGCATTGTGCTGTGCCCTATGGGTGGAGGCTGCTTGGGATTCTCTCTCTCATTCTGCCCCTCCCCCCTCGCGCGCTTGAGCGCGCGTGCTCTCTCTCTCTCTCTCAAATAAATAAATGAATACTTTTAAAAAGTAAAGTGCATGTCTTGTAAATAGAATGCAATTGGGCTGTATTTTTAAAATTCAGTCTGAGAATATGCCTTTTGATTTATGTTTAATCCTTCTGCACTTAATGGGATTATTAATAGGATTGGATTTACCACTGCCATTTTGCTACTGTTTTCCCTATGTCACATATCTTTTTTGTTCTTCTGTACCTCCTTTACTATTTTGTTTTGTGTTAAATATTTTCTAGTGTACCATTGTAATTCGTTTATTGATTTTTTACTGTATATTTTGAATTATTAATGGTTTCTGTGGGGATTACAGTATACATCTTAATGTCTCACAACCTACTTCAAATAATGCTAATTTAATTCTAGTAAAGTATAAAAATTTTCTTTAATATTGTTCCATTCCCTCACTACTCCTTTGTGGTATTTTTTCATATATATTACATCTTTGTATGTTATAAGCCCAACCATGCAATTTTATAATTATTGTTTTATACAGTTGTATCTTAAGGCAAGAGAAGAAAAGTGAAAAGTGTATTTATACCATCTTTATAACTAGCTACATCATTACCCTTACCAACTCATTGTTTTTTCATGTGAACTCAAGTTACCATCTCGTCTCACTTCTTTCAACTTGAAGGATTTCCCTTAATATTTCTTGTAGGGCAGGTATGCTAATGATGAATTCTCTCAGTCTTCGTTTTTCTTGGAATATCTGTATTTCTCCTTCATTTTTGAAGGATAGTTTTTCTCAATATAGGATTATTGGTTGATGATTTTTTCCCCGTTCTTTCTGTTGTTTGATATGGCTCCCATTGTTTTCTGGCCTCCATTGCTTTTGGCGAGAATTTGGCTGTTAATCTTAAAGTGTTTCCCTATGTGTGATGAGTCTTTTTCTTTTTTTACTGCTTTTAACACTTTGATTATGGGGGCCCCTGGGTGTCTCAGTCGGTGAAGCGTCTGCCTTTGGCTCAGGTCATGATCCTGGAGTCCCAGGATCGAGTCCTGCATCGGGCTCCCTGCTCAGCGGGGAGTCTGCTTCTCCCTCTGCCTCTCCCTCCCCCTGCTTGTGTACTCTCTCTTTCTCTCTCTCTTTTGCTCTCTCTCTTTCTCTCAAAAAACAAAACAAAACAAAAAAAACGAAAAAACTCCACTTTGATTATGAAGCATTTAGGTGTAAATCTCCGTGTTTACCCACTTGGAGTTTGTTGAGCTTCGTGGATATGTATCTTCTGAGGGCAAGCAGCCTCATGCCTGTACAAAACCTTCCAGGGTACCAGAGATATCTGGTAGCTTCTCAAGGCTCACTACGGCTATTTTGTTTCTCTGTAAATTTCTGGCTGGCATGTTGCCTGCGCCATGTAGAATTGTAGCCTCAAGCAGCTGTGATAATGGCCTTCCCCTTTTGTTTACTGCCAAGGTCTGTTATTTTTGTGGGAGCCCCCAGGTTTTGGGCTTTTTCTTAAGTTAGTACCCTCTGGCCCCAGGGCAGTAATTCTACCAGAGCTGGCTGGGGATAGGAGCTCAACATCCAAGACCCAAAAGTTCAGTACGTTTTCTTATATAAATGCTTTTCAATCTGTTGTATACCTTTGGTCAGTTTACAGAGTCCTGAAGTAACTGCTTTTGACAACTTTGTCCAGTCTTATCATTTCCTTTGGGGAGAGGACTTGCTGAGCTCTTCACTGTACCATTCCCACATTCCTGCTCCCTCCCACAGCCCCTTTATTCCTTTTTCTACCATCTCAAATGTTTCCTTCTTGTCAAAGATTAGCCATAGCTTTCTCCAGGCTACTAAAATACCCCTAGTAGCATGTGTGCACCCACGAGATCCTCACTAGGGTGTTAAGTCTCGTGTCTTAAGAAAGTACTCCCAAGTCGATGGATTCCTGATTATGAAGTCTTCTATTCCAGCCCCCTGGAGCAAACAGCCTCAGAATCCCATCTCAGGAATACTCCCATGCATTTCGTGGATCATAAAGATACATAGAGGCTATGTTTTACATCACTTCAGCGTATAGTCACCTTCCTCACTTGTCAGGACCCGCACATCATCGTCGGGGTTATACTGGAGTTCCCAGGAGGTAGTCAGAAGAGGAGGGGAAGGCCGATCCTTAGCGTAGCGTCTGTAATCTTGCAAGGAAGAAGCCCCTGCGGCCTTTTCTGGGACAGCAGAAGCGCTCGCACTTCCTGGGGAAGGTCAGGCCACCTCTGCCATCCCAAGTGTTCAAGGCAGGGCGCTGCAGAGCTGCCATCTTCAGGGACTTGCGTTCAGACCGATGTGCCATTTTCGTAGCTCAGCGTCCCGGGTCTTCCCCACCAGGGCCCTCACATTTACATAACTGATCTTATCTTGGCCAAGCATCTCTGACCCTGCGTCTTTAGCAGTTTTTAGTTGTGTTTGCTTAGGCTTTGTTCTCACACTTAGCCATTAACTGCTGGTCAGAGGCCCGCAGACTTCATTATCCCTCTAAACGGCATCAATATAACGTATCAGTAACTGGCCAACTTCTCTTCTTTTTTTTTTTTTTTTTGAAGATTTGTTTATTTATTTATTTATTTATTTGAGAGAGAGTGAGAGAGCATGAGCGAGCCCAGGGGGAGAGGCAGAGGGAGAGAGAGGGAGTGGGAGGGAGAGGGAGAATCTCCAGCAGACTCCCTGCTGAGGGATTGAAGGGCTCCATCCCAGGACCCTGAGACCATGACGTGAGCTGAAATCGAGAGCCGGCTGCTTAACCAACTGAGCCGCTCAGCGCCCCCTCCTCCGTGCAGGCACTATTACACCGATATCTCTCGAATGCCTGAACCATTACGGCTGCTACAGCATTTCCCTCCCCTGGGACGTTTCTTGGGTCAGCACTGGGGAATCTTCAGCAATTATACGCCCGCTATGTGCCAGACGCTATCCGTGTTCCGTCCATCAACCGGGAGGATGTCCTCTTCCTCTACTGGGTGGTGGGTGAGCCGGTCCCCACATCCAAAGCTTCCGGCCTGTTTTCTCAGACCACGCTTGGGACCATCTGAGCAAGTTCAGGTCCCCAAGAAGCCGATGCCCAGATGGGATTAGACAAGCAGAGAATTATTAAGAAGAATGCCTGTAAGGGAACATGGGAAGGTTGCCAGAAGAGGCTGGAAGAGCTGAAAGGTCACAATGCAGGTTTCACCCTCATGAAGGAACTTGAGTATGAAGAACGAGGGAAGGACTCTTAGAACAGTTCCAAGGACGTTTGGCAAGGCCAGTGCGTGGGGGTGGGGGGGTGGGGAGCAGGGCTTTTTGGACTGAAGCTGGCTGTCAGAGGTGTTCTGCGTCCGTCAGGAATGGGCCTGCATTACCATCCCCGCCTTGTTCAGTCACTGCCTAGGAGCAGCTCATGGCAAGTGTGGCTTTGGCATAAATACAGCAATAGATGGCAGAGCACAGCAGGTGGAACCGTCAGTGAAATGTACTCCCCGTGGGCGGGAGTCCTGAGAGGCACAGTAAGGAGAGATTTCATGACTACCACACCTATTCTTTATATTCCTTTAAATAGCTTTTCCAGCTTTTCATTTTTACTGAATCTCTTTTCAATACTAATCTTCCTGTGCATTTCATAATTAATATTTAGGCAAGGTGTTACTGAGTTACGAATTGTTGAGAAGTAAAGAGAAAGAGTCAGAAAGAAGTATGGAAATACAAAGGTGTGAACAGTGGAATTTCAAGGAAATATGTGCTAATTGTGTAAAAGAATGCTGAAAATTGAACTTTAAAATTGTTTTCCCACTTTCCTCAAAATTTATAAAGAATGTAGAAAAGCTTTTTTTTCTTTAAGATTTCTTTTTATTTGGGGCGTCTGGGTGGCTCAGTTGGTTAAGCGTCTGCCCTCAGCTCAGGTCATGATCCCAGGGTCTGGGATGAAGTCCCACATTGGGCTCCCTGCTCAACACGGAGCCTGCTTCTCCCTCTGTCCCTCCCCCTGCTTGTGCTCTCTCTCTCTCTCAAATAAATAAATTAATTAAATCTTAAGAAAAAAACACACCTTTATTTTAGAGAGAGAGAGAGAGCAGGTGGGGGGCAGAGGGAGACAGAGGGAACCTCAAGCAGACCCCACAGAGCGTGGAGTCCCTCTCAGGGCTCCATCCCACGACCCTGAGATCAGACCTGAGCCAAAACCAAGAGCCGGATGCCAATCGACTGTGTCACCCAGGCGCCCCAAGAATGTAAAAAAGTTTTTAACATATGCTAGAAATAACATTTAAAATTTTTTCTATAGGGTATGACATGAGCCATCTACTGCAGTAAATATCCATTATCTCTTTGTCTCTTGGGCCCTTTAGTCCTTTTGAACACCCTTCTCTTTTTTTCTGAAAGATTTTGTTTATTTGACAGAGAGAGCGAGAGAGCACAAGCAGGGGGAGCAACAAAGGGAGAGGGAGAATCAGGCTCACAGCTGAGCAGGGAGCCCGACTCGGGGCTCGATCCCAGGACCCCGAGATCATGACCTGAGCTGAAGGCAGATGCGTACCAACTGAGCCACCCCGGCACCCCTTGAATGCCCTTCTATGTACGCCTCAAATTATCAGAGGTAACCTGATACATAACTTCACTTTAGATTTTCTTAAACAGGTAACCAGAAATTTTAGAACTTTTACAAAATCAGGTTTATGTGATCATATATGTTGCATTCCTATTGCTATTATAATGAAGAATACTTTTATTATAGACATGCCTCTCGAACAGGGGTCTTTCACTGGTCTTTCATTTCATTCACATGTTTTCCCTAACATTCTCTGATGTTGTGTGCACAAGGATGCACTTAGGTGGGCTTGGGTCACACTTCTTCATCAGATCAAAGCCATTGGCTTGGGTGGAAGAGTTACCATCTGTGTGTATTCCTGTGCAGGAATACACAACTTCCATATGTGTGTTTATGGGAAATATTTTGTCTAAGGAAACAGTTTGTTCACAGAATCCTGTTTTAGATGCTTGGAATTTCCCTGCGAAATGAAGCAACCAAATAAGCTGTTTGTCCCTTGGTATAACTTGATGAAAACAGCTCTATTTCTGTAGCTGTGAATGTTTTAATATTAATCTTTATTACCTTTAACTGCAATCAATCCCTTTTAGCATTGTTGTTGAAAATCAGATTATCGTTGCTAGCTTAGTTTTCATGTAATCTTGAATCTGATAAATTGGTAGATTTACTACTTGAAAGGACTTTTCTAGCACCTTCTCAGTTTCTGCACTTACATCTTTGTCTTCCTCGATATCTTCTTCCACCACTAATAATAGTGTTTTAACATTTTGATAGAGCCAGCCAGGTGGAAGTCTTTGCTCAAACTGTTCGTGACAACTAGGTACATTAATATATATAAATTTAGGAATAAATTTTAACTGGGAATCATCATCTTATTCACATGGCCATTTTACTGGAAAGATGTACAACCATCTTCTAAGTCTCTCGTGGGTGTGGGTTAGTGGGGAAGGAGGGTAGGAATGGACCTTTGAACCATTATAGTCAGTTCTCAAACTTCCGTGCTAAGTAAGAGGGGAGTAGCTCTGATAATCCCAAAGTGTGAATCATCTAAGAGCTCTTTCTCATTATTCACTGTTTAAGTGGATAATGAAAACTTTTTTTTTCCTAACATACTTATGTTCTTAATTCTGTTGGGCTATGTAAAAAAAATAATTTTTGACTTAACTTATTTGTGTTCCAAGAGCCAGGAGTGGGAGGAGGGCGGGCGTTCCAGAAGCATGCTGGCTGGTGGGAAGATTTTGGCCTGTATTAAACTTTGTTAAAGATACTCAAGAAATTGGATAAACCAAATAGGGAAACTACAAGAGATTACTTTAGCTCAGCTCCTTATCTGAGCACTGAATGATCCGGGGGATGTTCTTTCAATTTAAATGTTAGGGAATTACTTTTGAAAATTTTATATTTATTTTGGTATTTGTGCACACTAATGAAATACACAAGAATTGCATATTTGAATAAATTGAATCAACGTAGATTGAGATAATCCAGATAGCTAGATAATCAAACTAGGTAACTCAGAAACAAACATCCCAGTTACTTTTTGTCAACAGCGAGGTTTCTTTGAGTTTGTTTTCAATTTTATTTCGTCTATATTTGCTTACTTCAAAGTAGTCCTAAAATGGCTACATGAAAAAATAACTACACTTACATGGCAATATGCTGTGTTTTTTTCTACTTAATTTTAGTTGGACAGGTAAGTTTATACTAGTTCAAATTCTTTATTATGTGATATATATTTTTAATTAATTAATTAATTTATTTTAAGATTTTATTTATTTATTTGAGAGAGAGAAGGCACGTATGAGCAGGGGGATGGGCAGAGGGAGAGGGAGAAGCAGACTCCCTGCTCAGCAGGGAGCCCAAGATCACATTCCAGCTGAAGGCAGATGCTTAACCGACTGAGCCACCCAGGCGCCCCTGTGATGTGATTATATTTGAATGCTGGTGTAGGAATCAGAATATGTGGGTTCTATTCAGAATTCTACCTCTTCCTGCTGATAATATGAGGAGAGACATCATGGCTCCCTTTTGTCTAATGCTAATTTCAACTTGATAATACTATTTGAAAGAGCTTGACCTTGACCACAAGCTTGATATGTGCAAACAGTGTGATCTGTATTCAAAGAAAAAAAACCCTCCTAATACTATCACAGGCTGAGCTAATAAGAATAAGTATCTAGAGAAAGAGAAGGCGGTCATCCTTTTCTGAGCTGCCCTGATACCTGTCTGCTTTCTGTTACTGAAATACATTTTATGTCGCAACTCAGTGGTGTGTGTGTGTGTGTGTGTGTGTGTGTGCGGTGTAACGGAAAAGTGTCATAAAATACTTACACATGTGATAGTTTTTTTAAAAGTTTTATTTATTTATGTAATCTCTGCACCCTGAGATCAAGAGTCACTCAAGACTCACATGCTCATGCCCCAGTGATAACGATTTAATACATGTGATATTTTCCACCCCACTAAGTAATGTTATGTTAGGATTCATTTTTCAACAATTGGTATTATGAAGCAACTCAAGAGCTCATCCCCACATTTGGGAAAACACTAATCTGAAACATTTATTTGACTAATAATTTAGCGATCCTCCTCCTCCTCCTCATTAGTTGACACTAAGCACCTTAGTTAATATGCAGTTGCTTATCAAATAGTGCGTACTGTTCAGTATACGTTTGTATATTGCAAAAAACAGTCAGTCCATGTATCAGAGGAAGGTAGGTGGCTAGCTACAGAGACTATTAAAATGACTTTCACGAGAGCTAGTCTATGTGGTTCCACTGCTTAAAAGGAAGAAAGTGTTGGAGCACCTGGGTGGCTCAGTCAGTTAAGCATCTGTGTTCAACTCGGGTCATGATCCCAGGGTCCTGGGATCGAGCCCCACATCGGGCTCCCTGCTCAGCAGAAAGCCTGCTTCTCTCTCTCCCTCTGCCCTTCCCCCTGCTTGTAATCTCCCTCAAATGAATAAATCTTAAAAAAAAGAAGAAAGTTTCATAATTTTGTCTTAACTTTGTGTATCAGTGATGTATTTGTTAATCATATTGTTATTCCCATAGAGGAATAGAAGAAAAAAATCAGATATAACTAAAAAAATCAGAAATACCATTTTTATTGATTGATTGATTGATGTTATTTATCTATTTGAAAGAGAAAGAGCACGAGTGGTGGGGAGGGGCAGAGGGAGAGGGAGAAGCAGACTCCCCTCTGAGGAGGGAGCCTGACGTGGGGCTGGATCCCAGGACCCTGAGATCCCGACCTGAACTGAGGGCAGACGCTTAACCAACGGAGCCACCCAGGCGCCCCCAGAAATACCATTTTAAACAAATAAAGAATGGAGACTACGTTGCATTCTGTGTAAACAAATAGAAATTAAATTCCCACTTAGTGCCTGGCTCCCTTATTTCATCTGAATTCCTGACTCAGAATGACACTTGCAACATATTTGGTTGAAAAAATAGCCACCATACTTTTCTGATTACATGATGCATTTATTGTTTCAAGTTGTGCGGTGCCGTATGAGAGGGGATTACAGGCACTTGGGATTGAATTTTACAAATCCATGTTCCCTATATTCCACTTGATGTACCGCTTTGGTATAGCATACGCTATATCATCATCTCTCTGGGTTTTTGTCTCTTTGATGATACTCTCATTTTTCATTCCACCTGGAATAAAAAAACACAGGAATTCCTGTTGGTATACACCGAACACAAGAGCAACAGATGATGTAGCACGTCTTAGCAGCACTTTTGAGGAGCCTTACCATAAAGGGACAGCAAGTTCACTGGAAACGGGGCAGTGTGGGGGGCACTGAGGGAGGGGGTGATGGCAGACGTGCTGATGGAAGTGATCCAGTAAAGAGGAGAAGCACAATGTGTTGGGGATAGAATTTTGTGCACGGGGGAGGGGTTGGCCTTAACGTGGCTAGCTCACTTGTAACAGGAGGAGGGAAGGCAGAGGATAGGTAGCAGGGGGAGTGGAGCTCTGGGAGCTTAGGGAAGTTCTCTCTCTTAGGGAAAGGAAAAAAAAAACCCATGACTGTCACCTGAGTGGGAGGCTCAAATACACTAGGGATTTGAGAGGAGAGGAAAATACATGAGGCTTCTAGATCAGGAGGGGAAATGGACTAGGGAAATGGAAGAGTATATTTTTTAGGAAACAAGTACTAGAATGTAAACACTGGGGCAATAATAGCATGCATTCTTTTCTTTTGAAAGATACTGACAGTTTACCTCTATAAAAGTTGGACCCGTTTCTACTCTTACAATATGAGCTCACCTGTTCCCCTGTTCCTTTGCCAACACAGTATATTATCAAACATTTTGATCTCTTTCAATATAATATTTGAAAACTCTTATTTTGGTATACTTTTAAATTTTCTATTTATTATACACAAGGTAAGTGTCTTTTCATATGATTATGAGTCAAAAGTTACAAGAGACATTTGGATTTTTCTAGGGAACTACCTCTCAATCTTACGAGGCAAACAATTCTACTTTGTGTCTCCGTCACTCAACCTACCCTGGGACCCCCAGCAGCTTAGGGTAGCAAAGATCTTAGAAGAGGTGTTAGGTTTTGTCTAAGCTCATTAGAAACAAGTTAGTGTCAGAATGGGGATCATAACCCAGAACTCCTGATCTCCTGGCCAGGACTCCAGTTCTGTGCTCGGTGTGCGCAGAAGACAAAGGTTTTGGAGCAGGCAAGTGATGAAACATTCGTGTGTGAGCTTTAGGAAGGTGAACAAGCCCGTGTGTGTGTGTGTGTGTGTGTGTGTGTGTGTGTGTGTGTGTGTGTGTATGTGTGTGTGTGTATGTGTGTGTGTATGTGTGTGTGATGGATGATGCGGGGCGAGGAGCAGTGGCTCACTCACAGCAGACAGTTAGCAAATACGCAGCAGTGACCCCGGCAATGGCTGTGAGTCCTCACCCACCCTCCCAGGTCCTCAACTTCCCCTGATGTCCTGAGAGCAGTATGGAAGGGCAAGAGGCAGGGCTCCCACTTAGAAGGCTGGGGAAGGAGATCTGAGGGAGGTGACAGGTTTCAGATAGGTTTAGGGAGCTTAGGAAATGACTTGGAATCATAGAAGAAGCTGGAAATGTTGTTTTCCCGCAGCTAAAATGTTAAATGTTAATGAAATTAATGTAGTGTACTCCACGTCCAGTAGAATAATTTTACTGTATTTGCAAATATTCACATCAAATATTTGCCATCATTAATACGGAACAGTAAGGATAGAGTCCATTTGGTTTCTGGTCTGCTTTGTTGTAGGTTAGGAAGCCTCTTCATTAGAAGATAAGAAAGTCAGTGTCACGGAGGGGCCAAGACTAACAGTAGTTAAATAGTATTATATCATGTAGATATTATTTACTTTGTAAGAAATTGAATCATTTTTGCATGCTGCATATCTCCAACAAACATTCTTCTGACTGTACAGATTGATTCCTCTCTTTTGAAATAAACAAAATTCTCACTAGCATTCAAACAAAAAAAGCAAAGCAAAGCAAAAGACAACTTTAAAGACAGCTGTACACTTGCAAATCATCTGTCTGGACTCATATTCTCTACTACCAAACCATGTGCTTCAAATTACAGTTATGTTCACGTGGGCAGATTAGGAATGAGGATTTTGTGTGTGCCAACCAAAAAAAAAAGAAAGAAGAAAGAAAAGCAATAATCCCTAAAGACAGTGTTCAGCTTAAAGACACAGAAGATTGTAGTATTTAACTTCTGAGCAAACGGTCATCTAATTATTTTTGCGGCCAAGGCTGATAACCACTACAGAGGCAAAGACAGAATTACGTAATATACAAGAGAAACCTTAGCATTGATTTACCTGAGTATTTTGATGGATATCCCCTGTCCTCATAGGCTTCATTGTTCTCATCTGGTTCCTTTGGCGATCTGTTGACTTTTATGGGTGCTGCAAAATATTTGTGACTATTTACTGGTTTGAAAACTTTTAACAGGAACATGTAATTACTCTAGGATACAATTTTACTCCCCCAGTGGCTAGTGTTACTTTTTAAGCTTATTGTCCAGTTAATTTTCACTTACCGGAATAAGACAAGTAGAAATGAAGTTGGCATTCCGCTAAAAACACAAAAAGAAAAAAATAAAATAACTTCGGCATTTTCTCCACGATTTAAATATTTTAATTCTTCTATCAGAAAAAGTTTAACTGTGGTCCAGTTATCTGCCCTTTCTCGAGCCTTCGAGCTAATGTGCTCTGCTCCTCCCTTCAGGATTCTGAAGTACAGCCGCTAATGTGAGGTCAGCTCATATCACCATAATGGTATTACCTCATAGAATCAAGCCGGCCAATGGGGTGCTTGGGAGAATGAAGGGGCAGGCCTAAGAGTTGCGTAGGGCCTGTGGCTATAGGGTAATGGAGACTAGTCTCCTGCCCTTACATCACGGTTCAGTAACAGAAAGCAGACAGGTATCAGTGATAATTCACGGTGACACACATCACAAGAATCAAGTAGAGGAGGGAGTAGCATGTCAAGAGGCTAGCCTGGATTCCAATCCTGGTCCCTCACTTATTAGCTGAACTTCAGCAAGCTGTTTGCTCTGAGTCTCAGTTTTCTCAACTATAAAATGGGAGTAAAAATAGTAGCTCTCGCATATGGTTATTGTGATGGTTAAATAAGATAATCCGTGTCAAGTTCACAGAGCAGTGAATGACACTGAACACATGTCAGCCGTTGCTATTACAGATGGAGATATCTACACGCAGAGTAAATCAACAACTCCGTGCACTTCTAACCTCTGAGATATTATTTATTCAGAGACCTAAGCCCAAGTGGCTGCCTCCCAATTTATTTTGTGGCAACAAACTGGATAATCCCAAAGTGTGAAAGTGGAAATGAAAAGTGGGTGGCACCCAAGAAGGCTCTTAGCCCTTCCCCTCGCCCCATCCGGAAGTCCTCATTATACGCAAGGCAGTTTCATGCTGCCCCTCTTCCACAGCCACGTGGAAGAAAGTTGAGCCAGTAGGTGTTTGGACCCTTCCAAAGCCCTCCGAGATGAAGCATGGGCTCCTGCCTGTCCTGTGTGAGGGCAGCAGATGTCAGCTACCCTTTATGAATATTGTGTGGATGGCCAGTCTACATGCTACCCCCAGGCAGGCTTTGGCTTTATTCCTCCAACACCCCATTCCTGTCTTCTTCCCCTCATTCTCTGGCTGTGAATGACCCACGTGAGGCCTTGGCCCTCACTCTGTCTCTGGCCTGAATTCTCAGAACTGACACCTCTGACTCATTCCTTCCACGCTGGTTTGCCTTTAAAGCTGGACTGATCCTGCTGTTTTGTTCCCTTTTGACTTAGTTTGGGGCTGTCCATCTCCCCATGGCACTGACGCTTTAATCAGTGCATAAGTCAGGATTCTACCAGAGAAACAGAAGCAATAGGAGATACAGATGTCATATACATACATGTATATCTTCTCTCTACATAGGAGATATCATATATATTTTTTCTGTATCTGTAGCTAGCTATCTACTAATTGGCTTCCGCAGAGAAACCCCAGTTTTGCTTTGAAGGCTTTTCAACTGATTGCATGAGGTCCACGCACTTTGTTGAAGATAATCTCCTTTACTTAAAATAAACTGATTGTTAATCATATCTACAAAATACCTGCACAGTAGCAGTTAGAGTAACAATTGTTTAGATAGCTAGGTACTACAGCTTAGCCAAGTTGACACATAAAGCTAACTAAACATTACATTCAGTTTCTCCAAATTCCTCCAAGGTCCAGTGAGCACCTTGCTCCCCTTAGACTTGATCTGTCCCTTGGCTTTAATATGCCATGCACCCAGCCTAGCTGGCTAGCCCTATCTACCTACAAGGAGAGGGCTCTGTATTAATGATATTGACAGACAGGTAGAGAGAAGCATGGGTTAGAGGGCCATTTAATTCTATTATCTCATTTTATAATCCCTCTGGAGTTCGACGTAAGGCTTTATTTTTTAAAGATTTTATTTATTTAATTGACAGAGAGAGAGAGAGCACAAGCAGGGGTTGCGGCAGGCAGAGGGAGAGGGAGAAGCGGGCTCCCCGTGGAGCAGGGAGCCTGATGTGGGGCTCCATCCCAGGACCCCGAGATCATGACCTGAGCTGAAAGCAGACACTTAACCAACTGAGCCACCCAGGCGCCCCAGAGGTAAGGCTTTAGCAAACAATTAGGCTTGGGATAAAGTAATGCTGTACAGGTGATATATAAAACAGCTCGCTGCAGATAACAGTATGTTGGGAATCTTCTAGTCCAGTGATTTCTGAACCTGCCAATACTTCCTAATCCTGTAGAGAACTTCAAAAATATAGATTTTCTGATACCAACCCCCACTCCCCAAGACCTACTAATTCCGTGTCTTTAGGGAGATACTGCATATATGCACTTGAAAAATATTTTTCCTGGTGATTCGGACGCTCCTGATGTGGTCTGGCCTCTTTGTGTGACTGATGATGAGACTCTTAAAATAATCTTTCAACTGATCGATGCAGCTTATCCATTCTGTCTTTCAAAGTGCTTCTCTTATTTCTAGGAAAGGGTTCCCTTTGGGGTGGATTCTCTGCCATTAATTATGCATTTTCCTTTCCTTCACTCTCTCCAGTTGGGCTACAACCTCCCACAAACAGTCTCGGCTGCACACCAGACTCGGACCAGTCTGACCCCCAGAGAGGGTACTAGAAGGGCCTCTGTACCCATATGCAACACTGCTGGCTTCAGTACAATCTGGCTTTTGACCATAAATCTTAGCTATTTGAACTGAGCTCCTACCTGTTCTTTGTGCTACTGACTGAATCCCTTGCTTCACCACCGTCAGGACTAGGGTTTTTGTCTTTTTCCTAAAAGTGCTTCTTCTGTAACGAAAGTCCTGCCCATGAACCAAAGTCCAGATGGCTGGACCTAACCACTACTTTTTCCCTCTTCGCCTTGCTTCCTTCCTGTTTCCTTACTTTTCTGCTTGTTCAGTCTCTGTCATCTGGCTCCCACCCTCTTTGTGCCACTCTCGCTCGTATTTCTATGATCTTTGCACCTTGTGTCATATGGGAGGATAATACTAATTCCTACCTGTGCCTCACTGAATTGCTATGAGCAGATTAAGCGTTATAGTCTGGAATTGTTTGGATATGTGCCCAGCTCTCCTGGGCTGTTGGCGCTTTGCCAGACTGTGGCCGAGTCTACTGTAGTGCAGTTGTCTGGAGTGTGGTCCGTTCTGTGGCCAGAGTAGGGAGACCATAGGCAAGACACCATGTGGCGTGTAGGAAAGGAGAGCCCGCAGGATCTGGCCTAAGACTGAGGCCGGAGATAGAAGAGAGGCAGTTTGATGAAATAAATCAGTTACACTAGTACAAAATGGAAGAGGATATCTGTTTTAACAGAAGAGTATCATATGAAAGCTCTGGAAATTTGAGTTCAACACAGATCTACTCACTTACGTACAATAGCACAGCTACTAAAAATAGTTTAAGCCATCCTAGGCTGCCTCGGCTGTCTTTATTCTTTACAACAACTTAATATGGCACAAACATTAATGGGGATCAGCACCCTTTTACAGATGAAGATACCGGTGTTCAGAGAGGTGCAGTGACTTGCCCAAGGCTTGCAAGGTATCCTCAAATACTCCTGTGCTTTCATTACCGTTTATAGGCCGATGACTTCCAGTTTACATCTCTAGTTTGCATCTCTCTTGTGAAACTCTAACCTGCCTTTACAACGTCTCCAATAGGATCTCAGATTCAGTATTTCAGAGAGAGAGTTCTTGATTCATACTTTCCTCCCTCAAATCTGTTCCTCCTCCCGTCTCCCCATCAATGACCTGGTACCACCATTCACCCAGTTACTTATGTCCATAACTAAGAAGATTTCTTAGTTTCTAGATTTCTTCTTTACTTTACCTAGATTTTATTTTCCTTTATTATATCACTAGCACTCTGTTGACTCTGCCTCCAGAATATGTCCTGAATTTGAACTCTTCACCACTCATTCTGCTTCTTCCTGAATTGGGCCATCAGTATCTTTTGCCTGGATTTCCGCAAGGTGCTCTTCACAGATCTCCCTGCTTTGACAACTTGCCAAGATATAGTCTATTCTCAGCACGATAGCCAAAATTATAATTTAAAAACATCAATCCTATCATGCAGTTTCCCTGCTTAAGTCCCTGCAATAGCTTCCCGTCGCAATTAGATACCTGAGTTTATCACCATTTCCAGTAGGGTGCTGTGTGAACTGACCCTTGTCTACCTTCCTTTTTCCATCTTTTCGTTCCTGGACATGTCTGGGGCATTCATTCACAGGACTGCAGGGCCTTTGCATTAGCTCTTCTCTCGGCTCAGAAAATACTTCTGCATATAATTTCTTGCTTTACTCCTTGTCTTTCAGGTCTCACCTCAATGACACTCTCTCAGAGTGGCCTTTCCTGACCACCCAAGGATGCTCTGTCATGTGATTCTGTTTTATTTTCTTTGTACCACTCATCATGATCTTATGTTCTTTTTTTTAAAATATTTTTTATTATATTATGTTAGTCACCGTACAGTACATCCCTGGTTTCTGATGTAAAATTCGATGATTCATTAGTTGCGTATAACACCCAGTGCACCATGCAATACGTGCCCTCCTTACTACCCATCACCAGTCTATCCCATTCCCCCACCCCCATCCCCTCTGAGGCCCTCAGTTTGTTTCTCAGAGTCCATAGTCTCTCATGCTTCATTCCCCCTTCTGATTACATGATCTTATGTTCTTATTACTTGTTTCGTTCCTTGCGTCGGTCTGTTTTCTCTGTTAAACTTGTAAGCTCTTTTGAGGGCATTGACCTTGTCGGTCTGGTTCACGTCGTAGCACAGCACCCAGGGCAAAGCTTGGCTCTCCCCACTGCCCTGTGCTTGGCTCTGTAGTTTCCTGAAGTATTTTCGATCATCAGAAGGAACAACTCTAGCCTTCTCTGGGATCTTTAGCCAAAGCCCGGACTCCTTTGATGAGTTCGTAGTACCGTGTTCGGAAAGACACACCAGAGACTCTCCAGAGAAGAATATTCAACATGGCGAAAAACTCGGAAACTTAATGAGGAACAGGTCATGAAATTTCGACATTTAGTCTGGAGAAGGACAGACTAAGGAGAGCCATCTCGGGTTCATCACCAATGTCATTCCTCTCTTGCTCATTTGTGCTTTCTTGCTTTCTCCCCAGTTTGCAGTCATTGACGCTTCTAGTTGGGTTAAAAATAAACTCCACTTCTGGGCCTTCTTTTCTCCTTATAATGAAAACCTTTGAATTCAGATGGAAATTGCACTTTTGTCTAAATTCTCAGCAGAAGAGTTGAGCTTCCCTATGTGGTCTTCTGTGACTTTATCTATGCTGTACTTGCACTGGACAATCTCATGCTAGAGGCCATGTTTGGATAGATGCAAATAACTGGAAAACACAAATGAATTTCCTTTTATGCAAAATGTAGTTAAATGTATTACATTCTCCTATTTCCTAGGCATTGGGCGGCAAACACCATCATCGTTTCTCTTATCTCCTGATTTAAAAGAAATTAGAGCCATTTTCATAACATTACCAGGCGTGGGAACATCAACAGCACAGGATACCACCTCCGTGGAATATAGTTCCAGTTCTGCCAGTCCTCCTCCAGATACTGGTTCCTATTTTCCCACGGAAATAGGTCCTGACTAATTCTTGCTGCAGGAGTGGCAAGTGTGGCTCTGTTGTTGAGTCTGTTAGTGTGTCTGCTACTGTTCACGGTGCTGTTCTCCTCATCCTGGATGGGGATCCAAGGGTCAGCGCCAAAGACCCAGGAGCCTCCCACAGTGCCATCGATGACCTGCCTGGACAATCCAGAGTCCAAAGTTACTCTCTTGAGGATCCTTCCTAAACAGTTTATTCCAAATATTTTGTTTAAATTGGATTGCATTTTAATCAGGAAATGATTTAGATCAGGCCGAGAATCGAGTCACTCCTTTGGTGTATATATTCTTTCCAGAACTCTCCGATGAAAGTATTTATATCTTACTTGGAAATGGTAACATTCTAGAACACAAGATAAAACTGTAATTTTCCTTTCTTCTGCTATCCGTTCCCAGAGTCGATATCATAATTATAATAGCATAATAAAAGATACTGGGGCGGTTGGGCCTGAGAAGTTGTTTTTGTGGTTCAAAAAGAAATTTCTCATCAGTCATTCACTGAATGGTTTTGGCAGCTACTGAAAATTGTTGCCTAGATCCACTGCTTTGCTGAGGGTTGCAAACTGATGAGTTTTTTTTTTCTAATTTTTTCATTCCTTCTGTAGCTGGAAATTTGCTTAAAAAAAGAGCTTCCCCTTATTAAGTACTTGATTTTGTTGAAATGCAGTCCACACAGGAGAGTTAAGATAAATGTTTGAATAGGTGCCTTTAGTTATCAATTTTTAAGAGTAAGGGGGCGTTACCTTAGTAACTACCAATGGTGACCAATGATTTGAGGGGGTTAATTATGATTTTATATATTTAATGCATTGCAGTCATTTCAGGCATTTTTTTAAAATGCTTATTTGGAGCTCCTTCCTAGTGGCTTTTGAGTGGGTCTGGAAGTTTCCATCAGGTGACCAAGCAGGTCAAATCAGGAACAATGGGATGCATGGGAGGGAAAAGGGGTGGTTGTTAAGGGCCAAGTCTACTTACTTGGCCTGAAGTGGACTCAAAATGAAGCCAAATAGTTTTTTTCTTCATGATTGGTTACTCTTTAATTTATGACTGAGTGATTACTTGGGTGCCTATGTTAACCTCTTCATATTTACTCTTCGTTTACCTCTCTGTGTAATTTTACTACACTGAGCACTGTCCGCACCCCACTCTCACCCTGGCAGAATGTTGAAAAGAAGTTGTAAAATGGACATCACTCATCCTGTTTCCATTTTTTTAAAAGATTTTATTTATTTGACAGAGAGAGACACAGCGAGAGAGGGAACACAAGCAGGGGGAGTGTCAGAGGGAGAAACAGGCTTCCCGCTGAGCAGGGAGCCTTATGCGGGGCTTGATCCCAGGACCCTGGGATCATGACCCGAGCTGAAGGCAGATGCTTAACGACTGAGCTACCCAGGCGTCCTGATGTTTCCAATTTTAGGAATAAAGTTTTCAGCATTTCAACAGAATGTATGACATTTGTGCTCTCTTCCTATATACACACACCACCGCCCCTACCCTCCCCGTGCACATTTGTAAATACTTAAAAAAATTTTCTCTAGAGAGAAAGAGACAGCGTGTGCAAGTTGGGGCGGCAGGGGCAGAGGGAGAGGGAGAGAATCTTTGGCAGGCTCCACACCCAGCGCAGAGCCCGATGCGGGGCTCCATCTCACAACCTGAGCCGAAATAAAGAGTTGGACATTTCACCAACTAAGCCACCCAAGAGCCCCTGCAGATACTTTATTACCAGGCAACGATGAAGGGTCTAGGCCACAAGAGCTGCTAGATTTGACTTGCCACTCTGCCATGTATTCAGCTGGTAAGGAGACAGTGAGCCAAGTGGACACAATCTGTTACTTACAAGTACAGCAAAAGCAAGATCAGAAGGTCAGCATGGTGTCAGCTCTCCACATCCCTGATCCCACAGAATGACAACCAGAGGGACAAGATGACAGACAACATGAGCAGCGAGTCACTCTATCATGGAGGAGCTGTTTCCATATTACATTTAGTGGGTTGTAGAGCCTGAAGTTTTATCCTAAGGGAGGAAGCAAGGTAGAAAGTCCTGTGCTTCACCTGAATTGGGGAAGTAGAGAAGAAACTGCCTCTTGGCAGCCCCCCACAAAATAGGGAGGTAGTGAGAAACAGTTTTCACAAGACTGCTTGTCTTGCCCTATTCGAGGGGGGATCCCAGGGCATTTCGCAGATGAGCCTTGCTTACGGGACCTATGTGGAGATGTGCCAGGTTGTTAGGACAGCTGAGCAGCGGCGTTCCCCTATAACCAAAGACAAATAACGAAAATTAAGGAAAACTTTTAACTGTATTGATAAACAGCAACAAAATAATTTTCCTCTTATTTGTTTATTACAATAAAATTATAGTAATATTTAATGGGTCAGTTGTCAAATTATGTTCTTTAGAAATTCTTCAGTGATGGTAAATCAGGATTTTACCACTAGATGGCGCATGACAAAATTCATCATCCGGTTGGTCAGTATGGAAAGCTTTCTCCAAATGAGAGATTATAAACCTAATTGTCATTAATTCCAAAATGTATATGAATTTTAACTTTAAATACAATTGTTGTACAATAATTTTTTTAAAGATTTTATTTATTTTTATTTGACAGAGATAGAGACAGCCAGCGAGAGAGGGAACACAAGCAGGGGGAGTGGGAGAGGAAGAAGCAGGCTCCTAGCAGAGGAGCCTGATGTGGGGCTCGATCCCATAACGCCGGGATCACGCCCTGAGCCAAAGGCAGACGCCTAACCGCTGTGCCACCCAGGTGCCCCGTTGTGCAATAATTTTTTAAAGATTTTATTTATTTGAGAGAGAGAGAGAGAGAACAAGTGGGAGAGGCAGAGGGGCGAGCAGACTCCCCGCTGAGCCAGGAGCCCGGCGTGGGACTTGAGTCCAGGACCCTGAGATCATGACCCGAGCCAAAGTCAGATGCTTAACCAACTGAGCCACCCAGGTGCCCCTGCAATAATCATTTTTAAAAATATTTTATTTTCTGGATTTTAGACCAAAGAATAATATAGCAAAAGTTGTGTATACTTAACCTAGATTTACCAATTATTAACATATTGCCACATTTGCTTTATCTGTTTCTCACTACGGTTTTTTCTAAAGCATTTCAGAGTAATTTGTAGACATTATGGCACTTTGCCTCTGAGTACTTAGCATGTATCTCATGAGAACAAATCCATCATCCTATATTATCATACCAAGCAACTTGTACATTGATCTAGTATTGTCCAGTCTGTATTCAAATGTCTCGGTTGTTCCTGAAATGTCTTTTTTAGATGTTTTATTTTCTATCCAGAATCTAATCGAAGATCACATAGTACATAGTACATTTGTTCATCATATTCTTTTTTTTGTCATATCTCTTTAATCTTCTTTAATCTAGAAGAATTTCCCTTCCCGTCCTTTAAAAATATGACAATTTTATCCACATACAGTTGTGTAAATATATTTGTTTACATATTAAAATACTTAATAACATATTAAAGTATTTAATATATATTTCTTTACTTCCTCCACCCACTGGGAGTCCAGTATTTTTTAGGCAAACAATGTAACAACCCTAATTATAAATGTTACCTAAAATTGATGAAATTTAAAAGGTATGTTACTAAAATACTCTGTTTCTAAAGGCAGCAATTCTATATGTCATGTATAATAAAAACCCACATAGAAGTTTTTGGGGTAGTCACTCATTAGATTATGAGCTTTTAGAAGGGAACAGACTGTGTTTTATTCATTCTTATAATCTCTGCCCACCACGCAGTATATTGAATGTGGTGAGACTCAGTATGTACTGAGTGGAGTGAATGAATGGTTTGCTCTTTTTTATTGTGGTAAAATATACATAACGTAAAATTTAACATTGTAACTACTCTAAGTGCACAATTCAGGGGCAGTAAGTACATTCACATTGTTGGGCATGGTTCTCTTTTAAGAACCTAGGATATGTGTTAATTGCAGAAAAGTTATTAAATAGATCAGCAAAAAGAAAAATGATCTAAACGCCCATCAAATTTTACCGCCCATAGAAAACCCAGACATAATCATTCTTAACATTTTGGTGCAGTACGTTTTTGCGTATGTTTATTCTGATCCCCATAAGTTATGTGATCGCATTGTACATAGTGTGTAATAACCCGCTCTCATTTCCTTCACATGTAGTCAATATTTTCTCATATTAATGTTAATATTTACATTATTAAGATAAGTGGGTTTTGCTCTGGTTATATTTCATCCACTGTTTTAATGCCATATACCTCCCCAGTAGCCATGCTGATGGGTCATGGTGACAGAGCTAAGGACACAGGTGAATTCTGTGCATTTTTTCTTTTCTGAACATAGTGGATAATAACAACACTGGTTTAGGGCCTGAATTTCTGTGTGTAATTTGGGGATTGGAGAAGGGGTTGGGCATCTTTTGCTGAGGCCCATCTTTAGGGCAGGGGTCTAATGGCAGAATTGCACCAAGGGAGGGCAGAAGAAAAATCTCTCATTTGAATGGACTGTCATTCCAATCCAAACTCTTCCTCTGGAGAACTTGTTATTGAAGGCCTGACTCTCCTTATTACTTGCCTGGGGAAAACACATATGAACAACAAAATGCTCTCAGAGACTAGACCTTGGCAATGTTCTTTGATGCCTAGTAGGACCACTGCAGAAAGAAAATATTAATGAGGCTGTTGCTGGGAGACGGGAGAGCCAAAAGCCCATGACATTGTAGGGGTTCCCCTGGAAATCAAGGCAATTTAAGTAGGTTTTAGATCAGAGGTTTTGCTATTAAAACCTGTTCTTTGATGAACATGTACTTTTTAGCATGTAACGTTTAATATGATTTTATGTTTTTGGAGGAATTTGAGGATAATCCCAAGGCATTTCCTTTCTTTCCATACAGCTAATCCCTTCTTCAGAGCACAGCTCATTTTCAAGTGGCTGCTGCCGCTTTCCCCCCTCCCCTTTGGTGCGACAGCCTCAGAGCTGGCGGAGAGGCAGCGCGCGCAGCTAGCTGGTAAGTAGCTAAGAAATCTTTTGTAAAATAGATCCCCAAACTGTGCTTTTCAAAGCAAGTGACAAGTTTTGATGGAAGAGAATAATACAGAACTGTGTAGGAATTCCTGATTCTAATCAGCAGTATTGGGGAAATGGATTAAATTCTAACTATTCCACGGTCACTTTACTAGTTGAAAGTTCGTTTCTTAAACGGTAAATGAGTTGCTAGAAGGAAATACAGAAATCTCCCCTTGTGATTCTGGTAAGATATTTCCCAATGCATGACTTGATGGAGATATTACCAAAATGAGAAATTGCACTCAGAACAGTACCTCAGCCTTACAATGGTTGAATTAGACTTGATAGAGTGAGTTACGATTGAAGATGTTCTCAGATCTAAGTTCCTATGCCCGTATGGAGAGAGCATGAGAAAACTGTTACTTTGCAATGGTAAGGATACCATACCTCTTTTTTTTTTAAATGAAGAAAATCATGTGACTGGATGTCTGTACAGGAGAGAAAATGAGGAGGGCAGCCTGTAATGTTCAGCTTAATTGCTTCATATAAGAGATGAACGTGTTGAATGGGAAAGCTTAAAATTTGGTTTTAGGATGAAAAATCAGGAAAAAGAAATAATGAATATTGTGACTGCTTTTATTTTGAAAATAATTGATTTGTATTCGTGGACATCAATTTGTACAGTAAGGCAGAATACTCTCAGTGCTGCTTTATTTGAAAGGGGCTGTGGGAAGGATCGCAGAGATTCCTATCAGATAAGCTTTTATGTTTGTTTCTGAAATGTGCTTGAAAGTGCGTAGGCTTTTGGGCCCCCTTTTACCTGGAAATTGCATTAGTGGATCCATTTCTGCAAGAAAAAAAAAAAAGCTGAAGTGGTGGTCTTTTTATTTCTTTGAAATTCAGGTTGTTTGTCCCTTCAAGAGGAAGGAGAAAAAAAGATAGGTAGCTTTTTGAGCTCGATGAAGAACAACAATCAAGGAGGAAAAATAAGAAGGAAATGCTTTAAAGAAAGCTCGCAGGGCCATTTTTCCAAGCCAAAAATGTCTGCGGGTAGCATGTTTTGCAGGGGGTGTGGGGGAGAGCATGTTAAAGGCAAAGGGAGGGGGGCATTGAACTGAGCACTGCGGCAAAGAGAATGACTGACGCATCCAGGGACATGTGACTATTCTCTGGTGTAGTGAAGGAAATTTTCCAGGAGTCCATCTTGTGTAAGAAATTCTGTACCTGCTAACATGTAGTAAGTACTGAGTTTGGCTGGATCCTCCGTTGGTACATAGGTACATTTAGGCTGCTTTTATTGCCTTTATTCCTAGACTTTCTTATCTGTGCTCCTACTGCTTTTATAGCACTTATTAAAATAGCTTCTTAAAAATGCCATCTTTCCCCTTTATCATAAAAAAGTCACATACTAATTGTTTAAAATGTGGAAAAACTACTCTCAGTCCCTCTTTCCTGAATACCTGCAAATAAATGCATAGAAATATATATTTATATACAGAATGAAAATTATATGTACATATAGTTTTCAGCTTGCTTTAATACTCATTCAACAATATATTGGGAGCAATTCCTTATATTTTGTAAACATTCCACCAGAAGGCAATGTTTCGTGGATGCATAATTTCTGATCGTAGAGGTGTCCCACTAAATGTCCAGTTATTGAATGTTTATATGTGCAATTTTTGCTGTTATAATTTAAAGAATATCTTTCCATATAAACCTCTGTGTGCTTTTCTGTTTTTTTTTCCCTAGGATAAATTCGTAGACGTGGAATTTCTGGATTAAATGGTATGAACTAGTTTAAGATTTCTCCTCCACCACCACCACCTTACACATTATCACCTAATCTATTTACCATATGTGGTAAAAACATTATTTCCCAGTTGTTGTTTGCCTATTGATTTTATATCATTTATGCTGGGTTTTTTTTTTTTTTACATGTCACAGCTTTACATTTTTAGATAGCCACGGTTATCGATTTTTGATTTTATGATTTATTTCTTTCCTTTGATGAGTATATTGACCTGTATTTTTTTTCTAATTATTTTATTGCTTCATTTTTTACAATTAACTCTAATTCATCTGGAATTGATTTTGGTATGTGGTCTGAATATGAAGTAGGATCTAATTTTGTTTTTTTTCCAAATAGGTCACCAATTGTTTCAGCATCATTTATTGAATAATCCAACCTTCTTCCACTGATTTGAAATGGCAACAACTGCTCTCCCATTAGCTAGGGTATAATGGCCACAGGTCGGCCATTTTCTTTCTACCCAAGATGGTCACATTCCACAATAGCATTCCTACCTTCTTGCAGCTTCTGGCAGCATTCTAAAACATCATGTTTGTGCTCATGCCTTTCAAGAATTCTAGGCACATGCAGTTCAGGGCAGTGGTTTTCAAACAGGATTTTTAAATTTTAAATTTTCCAAAATTATATTTTATCAGACGCTTTTTACAAATTAAAATTGGGGAATCCGACTATATAAAACCACTGTTCCAGATGTGCTATTCCTCCTGAACACAGTTGGCACCCTAACTGTGTGTTAGTAACCCCCCGGGTTAGTGTTACTCCTAAGGTTCCTCCTTCAACCTCTTTTTCTACTCCTCAGGTACTCGGAGAATTAAAGCTGTCTGGACTCAGTCCCTGGAATTTTCTAGAATGGCATAAGAAGGAAATGTAAGAAATGTATGAGGAGCAGAAATAAATAATGTTTGCCAGCCTGTTGCTGGCAGTAGTCTGATCTAGGGATTTAAAGGAGGTAGGTAGGATGAGTCCCAGTCCATGCCGCCACTGCCACCATCTCTTGTAGGTAGACACACCCCAGTGGTTCACCTCTTTTCACTGTAGGCGGAAGGCTCCAGCATGAAACACAGACTCTTAGTAGGAGAAGAGTTAAATATTGCTCACAGAGATCTTTGATTATTAAAATCATCTGCCACCCACTGTTGACCGCCCCACCCCTATCCCCACTCCCAACACAGACTTTTTTCTCTATTGACTTCGGACTCTGGCCTCTAGCCTTTCCTGATTCAGGAAGAAAAAGAGGGGGCATTGGGTGGGAGGATTCCTTGCCCGCCCTTATTGCAAGGGGCTCATTTGGCTCCTGGCCAGAGCCCTGGTCATTTCTTGACTTGCGCATTTAGGCTGTGATTTGTTTGCGACTGGAGGCTGGTTTCCCTGGTAACAGCAGCTCGCCTGGGCATGCGCATTTGCTCCTCTGCAGTGGCAGAATGCAGCCGTGGTGGCGAGGGAGGGCTGTGGTGGGGGCCGACGTCACTGAAGGAGCTCTCCTGCAGTCGTGCTGTCAGTTTCTCTGGGCTAAACTGCCGTCGTTATTGTAGTTAGAGCATTGTGTTACTTTTTAATACTTGGAAGGCTTTGAGCTACTGCCTTTTCTTCCAAATTCCCTGTTCTGAATACATGCAGCAGTGACCACGAAGTATTCCCCGTGTTTGAGTGCTCTAACGCCCCCAGGGCCCTAAGGGGAGTCATGATAGTGTGGGCACAGGGAGCAAACTGCCTGGTTTCAAACCTAGTCCTCTTGCTAGTTGCATGACCACGGTACCTAGTGCTTCCATTTTCTCAGATGCAAGATGGGGATTCATAATAGCACCTTTAGAACAGTGTCTCTTACGTAGTAACCATTGTATAAGTGTTGGTATTATTTGTAGATATTAAAGGAGAATTTGCCCTGAAACAGATTTGTGCTGCAATGTACAAACTTACCCTCTAATGTCCACTGGTCAAATAACACACACACACACACACACACACACACACACACACACACACCCTTGCAGCACATAGACTCTTGCCATGACACATGGAAAAACACTGCAGCAGAAACGCTTGCCGCACAGCACACAGACATCCCCCATATTGCTCGGATTTACCCAAAGGCACACATACCCTCCACAAGGCAAAAAGTCTCACCTAAGAGACACGGACCTGCCCCATGTGACACAGACTCACTCTTCCTTAAAGACCCCATCCATGACACACACAGAATCGCCGACATCACAGGCTGTCCCCATATCACACAGGCCCTTTGCCCAGCACAGTCTCTCTAGCGAGTACAGACTCACTCCACAGGACACAGACATGCCCTGCAGCACACAAACTCTCACCCCAGAACACAGTCTCTGCCCATGGCACAGAGACTCCCCACAGCACACAGATTTCTCCCAGTGCCCCACTGACTAAACCCATGGCCGAAATTCTCCCCAGGGCACAGACTCCCCTCGCATCCCAAAGACATCCTGAGAGCACGCGGCTCCTCCCGCACGTCGGGGCACACAGCCTCACTCCATAACACATACATGCACCCTACACACATGGACTCTCCCCAGAACACAGGTCATGGCACAGCGTGGCGAGCCACACACAGGGACGTACTCTCCCACGACAGGTAGACTTGTTTCCTGACGCACAGACAAGCACCACAGGACCCAGACCATGCCACAAGGACGCAGACTTGCTGCATGGTAGACAGACACTACCCAAATGACACAGACTCACCCCGCAACACACAAACTAAACCCATGGCATAGAGGGTCTCCCCACGACACACAGATTCCCCCACAGCCAAAAGATTGTTCCCATAGAACAGTCTGTCCCACAAACTGAGATGCCCCACAGCACACAGGCACTCCCTACAGCATAGAAACTCGCCCCACAGACATTCCTCACGGGACACAGGCCCTCCCCACTCCAGGCAGACTGGCCCCAGGGTGCACGGCCTCTCCCCAAGACGCGGGCTTGTCCCACAGCACAAGGACGTGCCCCTAAGAACACAGACTCACCCCACAGCTTGAAGACTTACCCCATGGCACACAGATTAAACCCAGAGACCCTCTCCACAGCACTCAGACAAGCTCACCCCACCTCACAGAGATGCAGTGGCATATCGTACAGCACACGTGGCCCCCCATGGTGCACGGGATTGGGCCACAACACCCGAACTCGTCCTACCGTGCACAGTTCACTTCACAACGCGTGCAGTTCCCACATGATGCAAGTACTTGCCTCACGGTGACCCATTTGCCTGCCGCGTCTAGACCTCCACCATGTGCACGGTCACCACGCAATGCGCACTGTGGCCCTGTGTTGACAAAACATGCCCTCAATTCCTTAGACACACTGCAAGAAACAGACGCCCCCCGCAACGCACAGCGCTGCGCCCCAGCATGCACATCAGCCCTGCAATGGACAGACTTGTTCTGTGACAGACGCCCAGGCCACAGCAGCACCTACTCTGTCTCCAGAGTGTCCAGACCCGCCCTGCAGGGCCCAGTCACGGGCATGATCCAGACTCATTTCCCAACACAGATGCAACACACAGACACATCCCCCAGCACAGCGCTGCACCCCCACAGTGCACTTCATTGTGTCACAACACGCACTTGTCATACAGATTCACCTCACCTCCTTACGCTGGCTACACAGCGCGAACACATGCCCAAAACAAGTGCGACCGTTTGCTCTACAACCCCCAGATCTGCCTCAAAGCACTCGTGCCGCTGCCCATACCCGAGATACGCCCGACCATGCACAGGATTCCATCAGCGTGCACAGCTTCTCCCGTTAACACACACTTAGCCCGCAACACCCACAAACACGACCGAACACTGAGACTCACCCTACGTGCGCAGACAAGCCCTTCGGGCAGACACTTGCCCCACAACGTAATCACACTCACAAAACTTACAACCCAGGGGCGTGCCTGGAAACACACAGATCTCTTCTGCAGAGCACAGATTTGCATCATAACACGGACTTACTCTAAAATGGAAAACCTGCTATTCACATAAACATTACCCAGCGCGTAGACAGACACAACACGCACGTTACCCCTGCAATGAAAATATTTCCATCATCGTTTGTAGACCTACTTTACCCTATTATTGAGCTACAACTCTGGCCTGCGACAGACACAGCTTGTGTAGTGGTTAAGAGCAAGGCTTCTGGACCCAGACTCCCTGGTTAGGATCCAGGTTCCACCCCTTTCTAATCGTATCACCTTGGGTAAGTATGTTTCTCTGTTCTTCAGTTTGCTCATCTGTAAAACAAAGAGAACAATAGGACCTACTCAGAAGGGTTGTTGGTGAGGATGAAATGAGTTACGATATGTTCAGTGCTTAGTACTGTGCTTGGCATGTGGGAACTGTTGCAGTTGTTAATTTCTATTACCCTCACTGCCCCCAACCCTGCCACCATTACTATTAAAGGGAAAAGGTATTTGATCTGCCCCTAATACCTAGAGCCTGACAACACAAAGACTCACCACGTGATACATAGACTCGCCCTGGAACACGTACAAATACTCTATAGCACACAGATAGCCCACTGCGACACCCCCACACAGCCTACAGGACACAGACAGAGCCCCAGACCAGATGCCGCTCACGAGAGACGGAGCTGCACCACGATCAAGAAGTTTGCTCGCTCCATTATACACAAACTCATCCCACGATATTCAGATGCACGACACTAGCCTCACACTACAAGGCACAGACCCAAAACACAACGCACACACCTTCATGCATGCACCCTGCGACTCAGTGATGTGCCCTATGTCACACCAACACACCCTCCCACACTCAGATTTTTGTTTTATAATGTGTGGATATATATCTTCTATCCACAAACATGCTCCTAAATTCATGCTCCTAAATTTACAACACTTGTGCTGTGATCCTAAGACGACTCTTGCAACGCAGACTCAGCCAACACTTCAGGGGTTCCCCGCGATGCAGACTCATTACAATACACAGACTCATCCAAAGACAGCCAGACATGCTCTGCAGTACACAGGTCTGCTCCAGAACAGCTCAGCGTGTACACACACCCTGTACGATGCCTGGAGTTACATCGAAACCCACAGGCTAAACCGACAGCATAAGGTCTTTCCTGTAAACTAAGGCTTGCCTCACGGATCCCGAGAACACTCCATAATGCAGGTTGCATAGCCCAAGACACCTAGCGGTGCTTCGGTATGGACGGAGAAGCGTCACGGTGCTCAGCATCGCATAACACACACCCCCACTCCACGGCACACAGTCCTCCCCCGCAGCGTGCCTGCTGGCCTCTTGCACAAACGTGTTCCACAACACGAAGACACTTCCCGCGAGCACAGACAGGCCCCAAAATGCATAGACGCTTTCCATGAGAACACACCCGTGCACACGCGTGCACACACACGCACACACGCACACACACATATTACAACACACAGAGGCACCCTACAGTGCACAGACCGCCCCCGCCCCCTGTAGCAATGAGCCTCAGAATACCTGGAGCCCCCTACGACGCAGTCACATTCCCCACAGCACACACAGCCCCCCAGGACTCGCAGAACTGCATCACCACGTACAAACTTCCCCTATAAAGCAGACTTGAGCAACAATACCCGGCCTCGCTCCACAAGGCACAGGTGCACACCCTAAGCCAGGTACTAGACTCACGAGAAAGCATACCTTTCAACATAGGTACTCAGGCAAGCACACAAAATCCTTTGACAATCACAAAATCGCAGCACCACACAACTCTCCTTTAAAGCAGAGGCTTGACGTACCGCTTACACAGGGCCCCACAGTAGAAAGCCTTGCCACGCGGTGCAAACACTGGCACTTTGATGTCCTGACGCTGTAAAAGAATGCCCTCTCTGTGAGACCCATCCCCCAATTCACGCATAAGGCCCGCATTACCTGGATGAATTTCATAATCCCTAGGTGCTCCGTAACCCAAGACATGCCACAACACCTAGACATACTCCACAAGGCCCAGACACGTTCCCAGGCACAGCACACCCAAAACAAAGGGGCAGCAGATTGTGGTTAAAAGCTTACGCTTAGGATTCAGGCTGCCTGGGTTCCAATCCCACGTGTATTGTTTATTAACTGTGTGACTTTGGAACGGTTTCTTAACCTCTCTGTGCCTTATTTTTCTCAGGTGTAAATTGGAATAATAATGGTACCTACTTAGTAGGGCTGTTAAGAGGAATAAATGAGTGAATGCCTATACAGTGTTTAGAATAGTGCCTGGCCCAGAATTAGTGTTACCAATGTTAGTTGATCTTGTTGTTGCTATTATTGTTGTTTCTACACAAGGAACTGGATGATGATGGTAAGACTTCATCTAAAATAATTAGAATCAACCTACAACATATGGAGTATACCCCTATAAAGCCCAGAATCCCAGCGTCGCTCACACTCTCAGCACCCTTTGCCTACAGTTCCCATAATGAGTGCACTTAGCCCACACACCCAGAAGCAGCTACCACGCAGTCTCTGCAAAACACCTAGACTGACCGCGCGACGCCTAGACACACATTGCAATGCGCAAACATGCCCATGGTACAGTCCACTTATCCACACAGCCTCGTCAGCTGAATGCGCCCTATCATCTATGTATATATCCACAGGCTCGACGATACGCATACCACAGAACACAGCGGCCCCACAACGTAAAGAACTCACTTTAAAATCCCTAGAAACAATCCATAATGCATAGACTTCTCCAACACACAGAATTGTATCATGCCATCCTTGTCAAAACCCACAAATGTCACTGGTATACCCCAAATGGCTCACAATGCTCCGACTCACCCCATAATGCGGATTATCTTTCCACAGGATTCAGACTTGCTGCACAACACACCGGCTTGTGCCTCAGCCCGCGAATAGCCCCATTCCCCACACACTGATCTTCTATATGTGGAATCATACAACAAAGCAGATGCACCCTGCAGTGCCCGTATTAGGCACATAACCCACACACTGGCTCCAGTAAATGCCTTCATTTCACAATACCAAGACTTGTCCTACAACATACGGAAAACCTTCTAACACACAGAGCTGACACACAATACCTCGACATGCCCTACACTGTACAGACCCAGCGTCACAGTGCGGACTCCTCCACACAGTAGAGAACGGCGTCACAGCGCGCCATCTTGTCCCACTGTGCACTCTAGCACCCGCACAACCCACAGCTCCCCAAGGGAACAATTACATCACAATGCAAAGGCCCCAAACACTTTCAGTTGTCTCCACATCGTCCCCCAAAAGATATGCAGGACCCAAAGAACTCAAAAACAACCTATAACCACAGACTTACCCCACAATCTGCAAACACTTCCCATAATGTGTTGCTATCTCCCACAATGCAGATGTCTACCTGCGTGACCCACGCTCACATCAGAACATTCAGAGTCAACTTACTGCTCCTAGATTACAACCCACAAACTTGCCCCACAACATACAGGCATGCCTCTCAAAGAATGAACATAACACTAACCCACAAGCTCACCCCATATACACAGAATAGTAACACAATGCCAACATAGGCCCCACAAAGCCCACACTGCCACACAATACACATAGTCCTTACGCAACACAGTCATGCACCACAATGCCACGTATAAACCCCAGCAAAGTCTAGTAAGGCATGCAACAGCATCACAGGACACAATCCATCGTACAATATATAGAACAACCTCACAATTAACACAGTTACCCCGTGGTACAAAGATTTGCCCAAGCACTGCACACACATACACTACAAGACGTAGACACACCCTACAATGTAGAGATATGTCCCAAGGTACAGACTTCTCTCGCAATACATAGGAGTACATCACAGCCCATCAGCTCACCATTCAAGACACAGATCAGCCTGACACACTTTCGCCCCACAGCGCGCTAACTCTCCACATCCCAAACTTGCACCAAAACCCAAACATGCACAGATTTGACCCATAGCATTTCAAACTCACAGTATGACACACAGATTCTAAAAATAGCTGCCAAATCGTATTAAAATATAAAAATATAACCCCATAGGAACACCCTCACCAAGCTCATAGTTGCCCACCAGTTCCCCATGGTTGGACTAGAAAGGAGGAACGGCACTCAACCTCAGCTCAGTTTTTTGAGTTGCCTCACAACGTACAGAACTGCATCGTAATGCACAACCATGGCCGACGGAGACCTACCCCAGAGAACAAAGGCTCCCCCACCACACACTTACCACACAATTCTCAAATTTGTGCCAAACACGTACACTCAGTCCAAAATACACAAACCCGCCCTGCATCAGACACAGCATAGCACATAGATTCGCCCTTGCTTAGAACCAACTGACAACTCACATTCGTCCCACAATCCCCAGACATACAATACAATGTACAGACACTAGATGCCCCCCAAACAATGGAGAATCCAGTAACACTGCAGAGCTTTCCCTATAATGTCCACCTCACAGCACCCCAAATTGCATGGAAACACACACTTGTTCCAAAATGCACAACTTCTCCCACAGCATGCATCCCACAATACACAGATATGCCTCATAAGATATGGGCCCCCCAGAAACACACGGTATTGCCTAACAACTTACATTTCTCAAAACATACATTCCATAATCAGTGGACTCCTCCACAACATCCAGTCACATCCTCAAATGCCTAGATCAACCCCACCCCCACCAGCATCCTGGTGCCGTAGCTCTAAAACACACCACAGAAAACAGGCTTGCCCCACAAATGTGTAGAAATTTATACAACTTCCAGATGCATCCTACAGTGCACAGACTTTACCCCTCCACAGTGTTATCCCACAATGCAGAGACTCAACCACAAAGCAAAAATTAGCCCATCACATACCACAGCCACCAGATATGTGCCCAAACTCACAGACATGCACCACGGCACCAAGAAACACACCACAACATGCCTAGGAGCCTTACAATACCCAGACTCTCCCCCCCAACTCCCGCACTCACCCCTCAATTCTTCGACCAACTTATGATGTCACCCATGCTCCATGACGTAAGACTCCTACCACAGTCCGTGGAATCCCATCACAATGCACGAATTTACCTCACAATGTAGAAATTCTCCAAAAAATTGCCAAAACTTACTCCATAGGCATTCACTATTACCATAACACCTAGGTTTGCCTCAAAACTCGGTTTCGCACCATAATACTACAGAAATGCCTCACAATACATGCAATGAACTTACAATGAACAGACCTGCCCTCCAATGCCCAGACTTATCCCCAAATGCCAAAACAGGCCCTAGAACCCACAGTTAAGTCCCACAATGCAAAAATCTCCCTGCAATGCACAGCTTCACTCTCCAGCATAAAGTTACCCCACTGTGGTGAGAATAGCCTGCACGCATCCAGCCACTCCCCCAACTTCACAGGCCTGCCGTACAACACTAAGACGTGTTTTACAGGTAACGCACAAAATAGCTCCACGATACGTTGCTCCAGCTGACTTGCAATGGACAGATGTATGCTAACACCTGGGTTTCTGCTACAAACACAGAACTGCACTCTGACATACAGATTCACTCCAACACACACACACACACACACACACACACACACACACACACACACACACACACACACACACAGTCACTCCACAAGACAAATACCCCACAATGAAAAACATGTAGTCCCAAGCGCAGAATTGCCCTAGGGCACACAGACTTGCCTCGCAAGATGAAGACATATTACACAGTCTTTGCTCCTTAGCAGACATGCTTTACCACATAGCCTTACCCCAAAGGCACCCTCGATTCACAAGCTAGACACGGTCTATGGTGCCCATAGTCATGTTCAGACTTTGTGCCAAATGCAAATTCACTCCCAGACATCTAGAATCAAATCACAGGATACAAACTCAGCCCACACCAGGTTTTCCCCACAATGCACTGCTATGCTCCATAGCACTCAGATTCTCCTACACACACAAAATCTCATCACAACCTCACGTCACCCCGTAAAATCAATACATGGCCCGCAATGCTACAGATAAGCTTTACAATATGCGGACTCGCCCCACACCACTGAGAGACACACCCCATGATACATAGGCATGGCCCGCCGCACAAACTCGCCCCACAAGACGAATCATCACCCAGCATACAGCTCTCCAACTCAAGACATGCTTAATTCCACACCGGCATACCGCATCACACACAGAGATACGTCATAAAGCAGATGTGCCTTCCAGCACATTGCGTAGTCCCCCTGCACAAACACAAGCTCCCCCACACCCAGACTTGCCCCTAACAACCCATACTCTCTTCACAACCCCAGAACACCCCGAACACCACATCCACAATCAGCCTGTATCATACACACTTGCCCCACGATACTCAGCATCGGACCACAACCTCTAGAAAGGCCATACCATGTACAGACACAACCCCATACCTGAGAGACTCCCTCTGCTTTACAAAAAACCAGCAGAGATTCCCCATAAGGCACAGACATACCCTACAATGCAAAGACTTGCCCTATGACAAAACAATTCGCTAGGAATCTCTAGACTCAACCCATGACACATAGTCTCACCCCATTACTCCAAGATATATCCCACAGTGTACAGACTGCGATGTATACACCACGACACCTAGACATGCCCTACGACGTGAGGACATGTTCCACAATCCCCAGACTTTCCGGATAGTACACCCAAAAATCACAGCCATGAAAGAACACCCAGAGTCACTCCCACAAAGCACAGTTACTCCAAATCAGAGGCTCAGGACTCACAAGACCCATAATTCATAGAGACAACCCACAATCCCCAGCTTCCCCTCATCTCCCCTTGCTCTGCTTCCCTTAACGTGCACTGAAAGCACATGCATGAATCATCCTAGTCACAGACTGACGTCACGAGAAACTCACTCACAGCACCTACGATTTACTAATACTTCCCAAAACCCACACGCTTGCCCCACGACATCTCAACCCACATTCCTTCAGACAGACTCACCCTACAACATAGGACGTATCACCCCCAAACAGGTAGCATCCACCCAGAGTGCAGAGAGATTTCCCTGTAACAGAAGGATTTTCTCCACCACACTCAGACTCACCTGACCTCACCAGCCTCGCCCCACATCTAGCCTCACACCGTAGCTCAGAGACTCGCTATACAACCAGAGACCTAACCCACGACGCATTTCACTGCGTAACATCTAGCTGCACAGCATGACACAGAGATGTGCCACCTAACCCAGAAACTAGCCCCGGAACCCTCAGACCTGCCCCACAGTCCTGAGACTCATACCACAACCTGGAGAAGAGCCACACAGAGGCACATAATCCACAACACACGTATTCACCCCCACGACACCCAGACTTGCCCCAAACTTCCCAGGCACCTCTAATGATACCCAGACTCATTACACAATGTGCAGGGGGCCTCACACACCAAGACAGAGAGATGTGTACGCTGACGCTAGAACATTCCACTTCACTTCATGAGGCACATTACTCACTCTATCACAATTGTCCTCAGCAACATGTTGCTCCACAGGGTACAAGCAGAGGACCCGTGTGCTCACACAGAACTCTGGCAAGTGACTTCACTTCTTCGAGTTGGTATACTTACATGTAAATGTGGACAGAGTACTTCCTTTGAGGTCATTCCAAGAATTAAGAGAGATCATTTCAAGAAAGAATCAAGGTTTAGAACACAGTCTTTGGAGACAGACGTGCCGTTTACTGGTTGCTGGGACCTGGGCACATTCGGTAGTAGAAATGGTCAGTGGTAGGGCAGGAGGAATATGGGTTTGGTGTCCATCAGGCCTGGTTTTGAATTCTGCCCCTGCCGCCTGTTGGCTGTATGGCCTACAGAATGCACTCTAATTCCCTGGTCTTTAGCCCTCTTTTGTAAACTGGGGAAGGCACTGGGTGCTGCCTCCCAGGCTCTTGTAAGGAGTAAATAACACCAGGTATCTTAACCTGAATTTCTAGCCAAAGCAAAGTAGAATGAGGAAGACAGTCGGAGTGGCAACTTGGGGGCCCTGTGAAATAGGCAAGCCTGGGGAAGCGGAAGGTGGGATGGAGGCTCTATGCCGTGGGCCTTGGGCAGCCAGGAGGCAGCATGTGGGCTCCGGCTGGGGCCAGAGGTGAGAAGGAAGGTAGGTGCAGGCCAGAGCCTCTGACAGAAATGCCTCAGTGGCAGCGGGATTTGAAGAACTGAGAAGCTACCTGCTTTTTGTTTTTAGATTATAAAAAGCCTCTGTGTTATTAGACCATAATCACTATCTTCAATAATCAGCATTTTCCAAAAGGTCCATATTTTAATGTTTATTTTCTTGGCTACCTCAAGAATAGGAAGAAAATCTTGAGCGCCTTCTGCTGGCTGTGTCATGGAAAAGCAGGTGTGCAAATGACTAGAAAAGTCTCTCTGAAAGAACGTGCTCGCATCTACACACGTATATTCATCATAGATAAGTATACACTAGGACACACACACACACAGACTCACACACAGCGTCAGAGTTGTTCACACTGACCTAGACCTACAGATGTGTCGTAATCCCACAGGCCATATATTCTTACAGCCACAGCCAGAGACATATGTTTGCACAAGTATGAGCATAAAATTCGACAGTGGCCCTATGTATACACAGATACATAAATGCATACACGTGGATACATGCAAATGCCCGTGGTTCCATATGTAGGCTCAGAGCAACATCTAGTCATAATACGTAAGATACATTCACACAGACCCAGAGAAGCACGCAGACATATGTGCTGACCTGGCTAGCACCCAGAGGACGTATTTCCTGATTCAGAGCCTCAAAGACGCAAAAACACAGATGTGCACACATATGCACATACAAAACCACGCAGATGCCTCTAGAGACTCACGAGGCCTAGACACACTCTCAGGCACCCCCAGACATTTATGCGGACATGGAGACAGGCATGCAGGAACCCACACAGACACATACATGTTTGCACATCTGCACACATACCCATGGACAGACACGTAGCGTCATCCACAGACGCAGGTGTAGGTGTTTCTACTGATGTGCAGACACAGAGGCAGTCACGTAAACACTGCAACACGCATTCGTGCATAGATTTAAAACAGTACTTACTGGCATTTTCCTGCTCACAGAGTCACATGCATATACACACGGAAGCATAGTTGTCATCAGAATACACAGACATAAACACGTTCACGCCTGCGCATGCAACACATGAGCTCCTGCTTCCTGTGAACAGTCAAATGCACACACATGCACACGCATGGCAACGCAGATGAGGGTACACAAAGGAGTAGTCATGCATGTGGGTGTACATATGGAAATACACGAGCACACGGGTGTGCACAGATAAATGCATTTGTACGTGGAGAAGTATACACGCACACAGATACAAAACAGAGACGAATCCGTAAAGAGAGTTCTACATGCATCCACACACAGAGATAGTGGTACATGCATTGAGAGAGATGCTTTTACAGAGAAGAGAGAGGTGTGTTCTATAACGATCCAGAGAGAGAGAGAGAAAGGGGGGAAACGGTTTAGCAGAAATGCTGTTATATGCAGAGGCATGCACTTACCCACAGAGACACAGGCCTAAAGACCTACACAAAGATATACGTGGGCAAACGCATCTGCACCCACAGAGGCTCGCTCAGACGCATGAGAGGAGCGTGTGGAGTCGTGCACACGTGCAGAAACACAGGGACGTTCACGGAGACGCACGCATGTGCACACAGGCCGGGAGGTACACAGACCCGCACCCACATAGAATCATGAAGAGATGGCTACAGCAGCTTGAGCAGACGCAGGCGGAAGCACATGTACAGATTTCCACGCATGCAGGTCTTCTGCATGGATGTACAGACAGACATGGGGGCGCCCAGACAGACCCCTGAACACAGGCACACAGATGCCCGCAGAAGCATGCGTGTCTGTTGGTCTGTGCACATAGTCCTAGAAATGCATGCATCTGCCAGAAGCCAGCACACCTTCCAGACACAGTTGCACAGACACTTGTATGTGTCGCCATGTGTATGCATGCGAACAGATGAGTACGTGTGCCACAGAAGCACGCACACAGACGTGCACGCACAGACGTGCACGGTTCTCATGCAGATGGAACGCTTCTATTACTCAGCAACATAAACATCTGCACACAGACACGTGTGCACTCACCCAGAGGCTCACCCGCAGAAATTCATTCTCATGTAGACAGATGTATGCAGACGCACTCACGCGTGCCCCTGTGGACGTGCAGACGGTCACGCAGACACACACAGGCAAACAGGGGTGGATGAACAGAGGCCTGCACCCGTGAATACGGAAGCACCTAGACACAAAGAGGCTTCCAGCAAGAATGTATAGCCACAGACACAGCGCCCGACACTCAGACATACACACAGACGTTGTGTCCACACAGACATACAGACATGCAGCTACTCACGTGGATGAACCGTAGCAAGCAGCAAATGTGAGGACTAAACATTTCCACGTAGACAGAGACGCCGCTTATACACAAGGACTCATGCCGAGGTCTGCACCTGCGAATTCAGGCGCGGTTCCGCGGCCTTGCATCTGTAGACAGAGACGTGAGTCCTGCCTCCAAAAAGACAAGATTTCACCTACTCAGGGGGTGACCCGCTCCAAACCTGTCTTACAGGCACGTGCATGCAGAACTCCGTAAAGGCACTGGCCTATACAGACATATAAACGCCCGTGCAGATGTCCTCGCAGACACCGGGCGTACCCACCAGAACTACACAACATCCTCAGCCTATAAAAGTAAGAGACAGACACACGTTTACCTACCGACGACACGGACCTAAACACGGTAAAGATTACAGACATATCCACAGGCACACAAAGGCTCAGACATGTACCTTCACATGTCCACACATACACACGTTGGCACACGTGTACATATACACAAATGATCTACAAATGTACCCCTATGCCCACGTGGCACTCAATCCTAAATGTACATCAAATATATGAATGCGCGCGCGCGCACACACACGCACACACACGCGCACACACGCATCCGCCAACACAGGCATATAGACGCATACGGGGACCTGATCATGCTGAGAACAGAAACACAGGCACATGCGCAGACCTGGAGACATAGGCAGGGGTTTATACATACGAAAACACAGAGACTCAAACGCTTAAATAAAAGCACGCACAAACTTTTCCAAAGGAGGCTGTGACTTTTAATGTACCTTTTTCTTAGGCTCTTCAAAAGAAAATGGAAGTTATTGAGCTCCCTCTAATGGCTATACAGTATAAAAGCAGATGTGCAGATTACCAGAAAGAGATAGAAAAGATCTGGGGTACACAGGTGTTTGTGTGTGTGCACACACTCTTCCACATGCACAGAGCCACAGGCATAGAATCACATAGAAGCACAGAAATACAAATGTGCATAGCCAATACAGAAAGATACATAGATGTGCGCGCGCACACACCACTGAAATATCACACGGTGTAATATTTAAGGGCATGACTATTGAATTGGGGAAAAAAGCCAAACCTGCATTTTCTTACTAACTCAATGATTTGGGGCCATTTTCCTGCTTTCTCAACTGTAATATGGGGGTAATATTAGCACCTACCTTTTAGAGCTGTTTGAAGATTCAGTGAAATGAAAAGTCTTAGCCTTGTGCTTGGAATGTCATAGATGTTGCTGATGGTTTTTGGTTTTACCAGAGGTGAATTTCTTAGCTGCATAAGGCTTGGGTTTTGTGGTCAAAGTGTATGGTTATATCATAGAATGTCTCAACATTATTAATGAAGGGCAGATTACCTTCACAAGCAAGGCCATTTCTGAGATTTTCAGAGATGTTAAGGGCTTATTACTGTCCCTGACAAATGGAAATAAATATTTCCTGCTATTGTTTGTTGTGATTGTCGTCGTTATTCATATCCTTTTCCCTTTTGCAGGAGGAGATTGGACGATTGAGAGAGCCCTTGGAAGAGGGGAAGAGGGCTTCGTTCCCAGTGTGTATTTGCCACATAGTGACCATAGTGAGTAAGTACAGTGTTTATGGATTGCTCAGAAATATCCCTAAAATTTCACCCATTGCAAGGTTGCCTAACTGCCCTGGCAAATAGGCTAGTATACTTCAAGTTGTAGTGGTTTCTGGTATATTCAGAAATTAAAAATAATAATAAAATAAATCTCTCTTTCTAAATTTCCTTTCCCCCACTTAGTTTTCCTCTGGGCTTCACTGAGACTATGTTCTACAGCAGTGGTTTTTAAACTTTCTAATTATAGGCCTGCTAAGATAACTTTGAAAAACTATCAACTCCATCATCCATCTTGAAGTTGGCATCTGAAATTTCTTATCATAAGTTTGTTTGTAGTTATTATTTCCAGCATATTATAAATATCTATACTTTTAAATAAAATGATTTAACCACATTTGTACATTTATTCAGTGAACTAAAAATATAGGAGCTTGATACTCATCCCTGTTGATTTAAAAGCAAAGAAAAAAATATGAACAGTCATAAATTTTCATGATCTTATCTCCTTGAAATCACCATTCTATTTAAGTTCACTCAGTAATGTATCCTAATGTAATATGTTCTTATGTTTAAAAGCCTTTTACTGGTCATCCTACTATATATCTCTGCGAAAAGTGTAGATGGATTGAGATAAATTTGCTATAATGCTAAGCCTATTAAATATTAAACTTTTAAGCCTTAAAATATTAGTAGTATACAGTTTATCAGAACAGTATAAAATACTACATATTTTGATAAGTAATGACTAAAAATGAAAACTCGAAATTGGTTGGAAATGCCTCCCTTAAGTGCATGTGATTGTTCATTTTCCTCCAAGTTAGTTCGTGACTCTGAGGATAACTGTTACTTCTAATGAGACAGTGCAGTATAGATTTTATTCCTATTTTTCACTTTTAGAGCTCGAAGAACTCAGAAAACTTTGTTCCCATAAATAAGTAGAAGGGAATAGAATGAATGTCCAAATCATAAGTTAAAAATCACGGTGATCTGTCACCGAAAATAATTTTTCATGATTTAAATGTTTTAATTAAAATTTAAAATTTGTAATGGACAACTTGATTAGGCTTATCTTTAGTTCCACTAAAACAAAGAAGCCCCGATTTATGAAAGGATTTCTTGCCGAATCATTTATTTTTGACTTTCTGGTAAGTTTACCAAAATGACTTTATCAAGATTTAGCAAATGACTATTATATTTGTCATACTTGCATTTTGAGGCATTATTTTTAATCCAGTGTACTTACAAAAGGTTGGAAAAATCTAACTACTTAGATCAATATGCCTGAACCAATATAATAATTTTGATAAAGTACCTTTAATTTATTATATCCTTTAAATATAAAACTTTGAGGCTGCAGATTTGGATCATTGATTTCATAGAAAATATTTATAATATAACTTAATCGACAAAGGCAAAGTCCATATCAAAATAATCGGCCGAATCAACTCTACTTTCACAAAAAGTGTTCTACTTCATTTTTCAATGGAAAAATGAATTGATATGTATTTTGAGGAGTATTATTAAAACCACAGAGAAATCAATTATGGGACACCTTCTGTTAAATAGTTTTCTAACAAAGTAAATAGATTAAAATTATAATGAGATTTTTACCTGTTTCAAAATATATAATGAGATTAAATGATAATTTTGTTTCTCATGTGATTTTAAATTAAACAATGTAATATGTAGATAACATTATAATTCATGTATAAAACAAGGAATCTGATGGCAGGTATTGCTTCCTTTGGTAAACATGTATGCATGTGTTTTTGGAACTCTGGTGTTGGGTTTCAGGAAATAATTAACTAGGAATCATGTACAAAAATTTGAAAATCCATTAACTTCATTAGACCACAGAATCAAACTTTTCCACGTATTTTTTGAAAGAGGTAAGTATATATAGCTAAAGAATAGCTGGTCTGGAAGCTATAATATTTTGTTTTTGATAATGTGAGGTAGAAAATATATAATTAATTTATAAAGTGAAATGAGGTTTGACTTTAATTGGAGAAGATACTTCCAGATACAATCTGAGAAAACAGGTTTTAAGTAGTTTAATTCAATGATGTGTCTTATCTGAAAGAAATCACATACAATTTCTATGTATCATTTTTTCCAGTGTAAACATTTTGTCATACGGGAAGACGTTCTAGTTGTTCTTAAAGAATCAGTGTCAACAGTATATACCGCCATTAGTTAGGAGGTGTATTTCTTTCCAATTAATGATGCATTTAAGCGATCAGGATTGAGGATAGTTGCAAAATAATGCTTAATTTTAAGCACACGGAAAAAAATTGCTTTTAGGCAGATCAATTTTAGTATAGAAGACCTGTGGGAGTTGAGAATGTGAGAGTGGATCCCATGCAAACTATCCCTGCGCACATACTTCTTGAAAAGATTTCACATACCAGTAGCCTAGTGTGAAGACCACTGCTCTATTTTCAGCAGGATTGCTCCAGAACAATGTATTGTTGTCATCGTCGAGATAATTCACCATAGTTCACATGCACAATTTCTGCTGAATGCTTCTGTGTTTGAGCAAAATGTTCTGGAGGGGATTATTTTATTTTGCTGACAAATGTTATATATTGACTAGACCTGTATTGTCCAGTATGGGAGCCACACGTGGCTACTGAGCATTTGAAGTGTGGCTAGTACGAACTGTGATATATCCTACGTGTAGAACGCAGCATACACCAGATTTCAGAGACAGGGCAAACATAAAAAAACAAAAAGCATTTCACTAATCTTTTTATATTGATTCCATGTTGAAATAATAGTATTTTGGATATATCGAGTTAAATAACACATAGTATTAAAATTAATTTTACCTCTTTAAACTGCTTAAAATGTTGCACATGAAAATGAAAATTACATCTGTAGCTTGTATCATGTGTATTATATACGATAGTGCCGCTCCAGACCTTACGTTGGAACTCTTGAATTTCCTCTAAAGGCCTAACCACGGAAAAGATGGATTTGCCCACTACTCTGGTCCAGTATATTGGTACTCTGATGCAGCCAGGACCTCTTACTAGTGTTTGGATTTTCAGGTTGGGGGAAACTCTAGTTGTAAGCAGGAAAAAGTAAAAACAAAAAAACAGAAAAACCCCTCAAGATTCCATTAAGGGTATTTAAAAAGTAGTCTTTTCTTAGTACCTCGGCGTTTTCCCAACATGAACTTCGGACAGCTTCTAAGTGGGTGTGCGTGAAGCTTTTCAAGGTCCCCAAACTGTCAGTGGCACATACTGCGTTCTGTCGACGACGGGAAGGGTTTCATCACGTTCGTGATGCTTTGCTCTCTGTAATCATGTTTTTCTGGAACACCAGGAAAGAAAACACGCGCCTCTAAATAAGCTAGGATGCGGTGTTTTCTTATCAATAGAATGGTAATTTTATGCCAACCGAGAGCTCCTTTGGGCTTCTGCAGATGCATGTGTTTGTCGCCTGTCATGCCACTGCAGTAGCCTGGAGCACATCTGAGTATACGGGGGAGATGACAGCTCCCGGTCGGTCGGCTGCCGCCCGGCTGACAGTGGTTGTAAAATGCCCCTGACTGTAAGGCGCGTTCCAATGTCCGAGACGTGAAAAAGGGAAGAAAAGATATATCTTAGAATCGGGTAAATATGGTAAGTCCTTTGTCAGGAAGAAAGGACCACGGAAGACAGAAAGCAAACCCCAAGACATCAGCCTAGCGAAAACCCCTCATCACTGTATTACTGTCTTTGTGAAAACAAAATGTGGCTCCTATCTGAACACGGATCAAGTGCACTTTACCATTGCATTCTGCCTGTCACCTTCGTTGCTTAATGGTTCTAGCATTCTCTTACTTGTCTCCTGGCTTGGGAGTGGGAATCGCGATGGGTAGAGTATGGCAGGGGGCAGACTGGATCTCTCCAGCCTGAAAAGGTCTAGCGGCTCTGTTGTGAGAACCACTTAGCCCAGTCCTGTTTGTTCTTCGTAAGTGGGCTAACAGAGGGAGCCTGTCTCCTCGTCATGGCTTAGTTTAATTTTAATGTGTTCATTGTATCCTTTCTTGACTGAAGGGCTTGGGGGGGGGAATGGAGATTGAGCGGCTGTTCTAGTTCTTGTTTTATACAGTACTCAAGAGGGTCTGCGAGATGAATCAAGCTCTGCGGGAAGTACATTAGCTCAAGAATCAATGAAAACAAGCCTAGATTTGCCATCCAGGAATTGTGACACATCTCTGATTCTAATGATACTCTTGATGATATGAGATTTGCAAGAGATAACAAAAACAAAAGTTTTCACAAAATGAGAAGAATAAGAGAACCAATACATGTTTCTCTCATTGTCCCTACAGTTCAACATTATACTAAGACTTACACACCTCTTAAGGGCTCAAAAGCAGGGCCAGCTTCACGGACTGGTGACTTATGAGGCTCATAGGGCTCCATGCTTGGTTTAATGCTTTGCTCTAATGGTCTTGAGATTCTTAATATGTTTTGAAAAACAAGCCCCAGCTTTCCATTTTGCATCGGGCCCTACCAGTTCTGTGGCCAATCCTGTTCAAAAGGGGATACGTGCCAAAGAAAAATTAACTGAAGTTGCAAAGTTAAATTAGAAGCATTGTTTTTCTAATGTCGTGTACTGAAACGGAATTCTTTTTGTCATTCCTCATAAACATAGTATCCACAAGCTCCTCTTGCTGTCCAACTAGGAATACTAGTTGTGGAAGGAGTAATAGAACTAGTAGTAGTAGTCCACAGCCCCTTATATTGACTCCCTCATGTATTAATATGACCTGGGGCATCTTCTGTGTCTCTATTTTCTTTTTAAAAAAATTTTTAAAAAAGATTTTATGTATTTATTTGAGAAAGAGAGAGCATGAGTGGGGGAAGGGGCAGAGGGAGAAGCAGACTCCCTGCTGAGTGCAGAGCCCGATGTGGGGCTCGATCCCAGGACCCTGAGATCATGACCTGAGCCCAAGGCAGATGCTTAACCGACTGAGCCACCCAGACGCCCCTCTTTCTTTAAATTTTTTATTTTTATTTTTAAAAAAGATTTTATTTATTAATTTGAGAGAGAAAGAGCATGCATGAGCAGGGGGGAGGGGCAGAGGGAGAGGGAGAAGCAGACTCCCCACTGAGCAGGGAGCCTGAGGCAGGGCTCAATCCCAGGACCCTGGGACCATGACCGGAGCTGAAGGCAGACGCTTAACCGACTGAGCCACCCAGGTGCCCCAAATTTTTAATTTTTAAAAATTTTTATTTTAAAAAAATATTTATTTATTTGAGAGAGAGAGTGAGCGAGCACACACAAGTTGGGGGGAGAGGAAGAAGCAGACTCCCCGCTGAGCAGGGAGCTTGCAGGGAGCTTACAGTGGGGCTCGATCCCAGGACTCCGGGATCACAACCTGAGCTGAAGGTAGACGCTTAACCGACTAAGCCACCCAGGCAACTCCCAGATTTTTTATTTTTATTTTATTTTATTTTACTTTAATTCCGGTATAGTTGACACACAGTATTATATTAGTTTCAGGTGTATAATACAGTGGTTCAGCAATTCCATACATCAGCTGGTGCTCATTAGGACAAGTAAACTCCTTTAATCGCCATCACCTATTTCACCCATCTCCCCACGCCTCCCCTCTGGTAACCATCAGTTTGTTCTCTATAGTTAAGAGTTTGCTTCTTGGTTTGTCTCTTTCTCTTTCCTTTGCTTATTTTGTTTCTTAAATTCCACATATGAGTGAAATCGTATGGTATTTGTGTTTCTCCAACTTATTTCAGTTAGCATTATACTCTGTAGCTCCATCCATGTTGTTGCAAATGGCAAGATTCATTGTTTTACGACTGAGCAGTATTCCATTGTGTATATATTACCACCTCTTCTTTATCGATCATCTGTGGATGGACACTTGGGCTGCTTCCGTAGTTCGACTATTGTAAATAATGCTGCTATAAACATAGGGGTGTATATATCCCTTCGAACTAGTGTTTTCATATTCTTTGGGTAAATACCCAGTAGTGCGATTACTGGATCATAGAATAGTTATATTTTTAAATTTTGGAGGACCCTCCACACTGTTTTCCACAGTGGCTGCACCTGTTTGCATCCCCACCAACAGTGCAAGAGGGTTTCCCTTTCTCCACATCCTCACCAACACCTGTTTTTTCTTGTGTTTTTGATTTTGGACAGGTGTGAGGTAGAGTTTTGTGTGGTTTTGATTTGCATTTCCCTGATGATGAGTGATGTAGAGCATCTTTTCATGTGTCTGGATGTCTTCTTTGGAGAAATGTCTGTTCATTTCTTCTGCCCATTTTTAAATTAGAGTATTTGGTTTTTCTGGTGTTGAGTTGTCTAAGTTTTTTTTATATATTTTGGATACTAATCCTTTATCGGATATGTCATTTGCAAATTCTTCTCCCATTTCGTAGGGTGATTTTTAGTTTTGTTGATTGTTTCTTTTGCTGTTTAGAAACTTTTGTTTTGTAGTCCCAATAGTTTATTCTTGCTTTTACTTCCTTTGCTTCAGGAGACGTGTCTAGTAAGAAGTTGCTGCAGTTGAGGTCACAGAGGTTGCTGCCTGTGTTCTCCTCTACGATTTTGATGGTTTCCTGTCTCACATTTAGGTCTTTAATCCATTTGGAGTTTATTTTTATGTTTTATTTAGTGTAAGAAAGTGGTCCAGTTTCATTCTTTTGCATGTAGCTGTCCAGTTTTCCCAGCACCATTTGTCATAGAGACTGTCTTTGTCTTTTTCCCATTGGATAAACTTTCCTGCTTTGTTGAAGATTAATTGACCATATAATTGTGGGTTTATTTCTGGGTTCTCTATTCTGTGATCTATATGTCTATTTTTATGCCAGTACCATACTCTTTTGATTACTACAGCTTTGTAGTTTAACTCGAAGTCTGAATTTGTGATGCCTACAGCTTTGCTTTTATTCTTTTTCATTATGTTATGTTAGTCACCATACAGTACATCATTGGTTTTTGATGTAATGCTCCATGATTCATTGTTTGCGTATAACACCCAGTGCACCATGCAATACGTGCCCTCCTTCATACCCGTCACCAGGCTAGCCCATCCCCCACCCCTCCCCTCTGAAGCCCTGTTTGCTTCCTGGAGTCCATAGTCTTTCATGGTTCGTCTCCTTTTTCAAGAATGCTTTGGCCATTCGGGGTCCTTTGTGGTTCCACATAAATTTTAGAATTGTTTTTTCTATGTGTCTCTATTTTGTCATCCATAAAATGGCAGTGCCATCACACCTGCCCTTCTTAAGCCCAGATGAGGCTGATTTAGAATGAGATTGAAATGCCCATGGAAGTACTTGTGACCCGTAAAGGCTGAAACAGATGTAAAAGGTTATTACCCTCCCCAGTATGGAACCTGGGAGGCAATCCGCTGCCTGGGGCTCCTGGAGGCCTGAGTTGGGCTCAACAGTGAGGCTGCTCTGGCCCGTGACTGTAGAGCAGGTATCCCAGGGGGTCCTAAAACAAGAACATCAGTGCCCCGATATTTCAGGAGCCCAAGCAGCGCATCTCCTTGCTGTCAAAAGGGCCGGGTCAAGGCACGTGGATGGAAATCACAGATCTGCATCAGGGATGGAGGGCTGAGACGAGAGGAGAGAGGAATCGTAGCTGGGAAAGATCCTCTGAGCCGCCGGGGCAATATCACAGCCGCTTTTTCTAGGGCACCTGCAGCTGTATCTGGGGTTGGGGAAGGAACGGCCAAGGGTGCTAGCCACCTCAGACTGCCACAGACGTTTTCGTATTGCCCAGAATGCAAGTGTATTCAGAGTTGCCATTACCTGAGGAAGAAAAGGAAACTTTGGTCTCCATTGTGCGAAGGAACACATTTTCTCCCATGTAAAGGGGAAAGTGGCTCAGCAGAGACCTTGAGCAGGTCGGGAAATACCGCAAGGCTTCTAAGTGTGCAAGAATGCGGGTCAGTGACTCCCATGGTGTATCCTCAGGGTCTCATTGACACAATTGCTGGGTTTTGCTATAATGCAGTAGAGAGAGCTGAAGGTGGCACTTCAAATGAGGTCACAGAAAATGCCATTCCGATTGTCTTGGCAACGTCTCCTGTCGCTGATGCGACACGGTGACCCATAGTTTGTCTTATTTCACATATCATCATATATCGGAGATCACTGAAGACTGTCGCTTGTGCGGGGTGGAAGCTAGGCATGCAGCTTTTTAGGAATGAGTGTCCAGGAGAAGGCTGTGCTCTGGCTGAGCGGATACAGTGTATTTGGTCGCATAGCTCTGTTGGGAAATGAGGGGTTACTGTGTTGGGCCAGAATGCAGGGGCGAAGTGGCTGGGGTGTATTTGTATTATTATGATTTTTTTGCCCCTGAGTTTGCCCACTAGCTCCGGTCTATGGCAAGGGCCGAAGACCTGGTAAACCAGCAGCAAAGAGCCAATATCTGGGCTGCGATCGGTTCAGAGCTGAGACTTCCGGCTACCTAGCAACTTGGCTTGAGGAGGATGCCTGACAGCCTAGGTTGGGACTGGAGACAAGGGGCGGGGATACTGATGGCGCAACTGCATGAGAGGTTTCCATCACAAGGGAGCCTGCAGAGTGGAGCTGGCCGTAGCACACAGAAGTCTGGGTGCAGACACAGAGACGCTTGTATGTGGGGAGGGTGCTGCAGGGGCTTTGTGAACTAGTTGGGTGGGGGGTTGTCTGTGTAGGTGTCTGTAACTGACTTAGGTTAAGCTCTACTCAGGTTGGGATAAGAGCACTTTGTTTCTTTTAGGGAGGGAGGGAGAAAGGAGGGGGGCAGAGAGAGAGAGGGAGAGAGAGAGAGAGAGAGAGAATCTTAAGCAGGCGCCACACCCAGTACAGAAGCCGATGCAGGCTCCGTCTCACAGCCCTGAGATCATGACCTGAGCCGAAATCAAGAGTTGGACGCTTAACGGACTGAGCCCCCCAGGCCCCCAGGGATAAGAGCTTCTTTGAGCTTCCTGTAGCACTGTCTGAAATCCCTCCTGTGTTCCCAGACCAACCAAGAGAGGCCATACCCATCGGCAAACGTAGGTTGGGAGTTGAGCAAAGATCTCACTTGTAATATGGGAAGATTTCCAGTGTTTCTCTTAGGACCCCAGTTGAGCCTGAGGACCAGAGAAGGGAAGATGACGATACAGTCTCCGAATTGCAAAGAACCCTTACAGGCGATTTAGTGCCGTCCTTAGATGTGCATTTTGAAATCTGCTATAAATACTTTCTTCTGCTTTGGCCTGAACGTCTCCAGTGCTGGGAAACTCAGGGTTCCCGAGGTAGCCCAGTCAGTCTCTGGCCGTCTTTACAGCTCTGCCTCAGGCGGTTGGACTGAAATCTGCCTCCCCGGGGTGCCCATTCTGAACCTGGGACCAGTCACCGCCTGCTGACACGTGGCTCTTTGATCATGGAAGACAGTTCCTGTGTCGTTGAACTCTTCTCTTTGCCTAGGTTAGTCTCTCTCTCCCATTCCCCACTTGACACTTTTGGCCCCTGTTACCCTTGTGTTCTCCTTCTCCACAGGGTACCAAAAGCCAGGGTACCCTCTCACCAGGTGCTGAAGTCTTGCACAGGCTGACTGCTCGCTCCTTAGGCTGAGTGTCGTCTCTCTATTGACCGCATGACATTTCTGGTCAGGTTGTGGACTCACTCAGAGTTTCCAGACAGTGTTGAAGAGGCTTGAAACCTCACTAAGAACTACATGGGCAGGGGCGTCTGGGTGGCCCAGTCGGTTAAGTGTCCGACTCTTGGTTTTGGCTCAGGTCGGGACCTCAGGGTCCTGGCATCGAGCCCCCACATCGGGCTCTGCACTCAGTGCGAAGTCTGCTTCTCCCTCTCCCTCTGCCCCTCCCCCTACTCTCTCTCTCATACATAAAAATAAAATCTTAAAAAAAAAAAAAAAGAACTACAGGGGTAGCTGATGCTTCTGACCAAAAGTATTTCCCTCACTGTAAAATAAGTCATGGTGGCGCAGAGAGGAGCAAAAGGAAGGGTAGAAATTTATCTCATGTATTATCTTTTGTTAAGAGCTTTAATATCTATTTTTCTTCGACATATCCCTAATTTATGTACGTATCATTTCATATGGAGTCTGGGAGCCTGGGAGAATATGGAACAGCGAACCTTAAATGGGGTTGGGGAATTGTATTGCTCACAGTGATGCAGGAGTGAGCTAGAAAACTTCCTTTCTCTCTTTGTGTCCCCCTCCCCTGCCACAGTCTTAGGAATGAACAACATTACCTACAAGTAGAGGAAAAGAGGACTCAGTCACTAGAAAGGAGAGCAATTTGATTTTTTTCTTCCTCTAGATTTGAGCTAATAAGTTTGTTCACTGCATGGGCTGAAAAATGATATGTTCTGTATCTAATTAACTCAGTACTAATGCCCAGTAGAATATAAAGAAGGTGTGATGGGGTAGATTCATGCTTCATAGAAATGAATAAAAGCAGGATCTAGTGTGATACTACTTTCTGAGAATGTTCACGTCCCTGGTATATATAATCAGCACACACCACAGTAATAACTCACTTAAAATTATGTAATTAACACCTCTATGCGATAGTCATTTTACAACAAGAGGGGTGACAGCTACAAATATATTTATGGACGTAGTAAAACATACTATTTAGCACTGGAAATGTTCTGGAAAGAAGAGCCATACGGGTGAAGGCTTTGCTTGCATTGTACCATATTCACAATGACATGTTCTGCACCGGTCACTCACCTCCTTGGCATTCACTGCTCTTTCTCCCTCTCTTCTGGGGACTGGAGTTCCTATTGTTTCAAATCTCGTTGCTTGCCTTTGCCCTACCTTAAGTGGTCTGAAGAAAACAGCACTCAAGCTTCAAATACCAAACTCTTCATTTTAAAAAGAAAAGATAAATACATTTTCCCTGCGTAGGAGTTTTCTTAGTAGGAGAAGTAACAAATACAGTAAGAAAGCTTTATTTAGGTAAAGGGTGGGCTGAGCTGAATTTTGTATTTTTTCAAAGTTTTGGAAATCTCTGGCCCGGCGAGTAAAGAATTCTGTTGGAATGCATGGAATCTTGGCCTGACTTTTCACACACAGTAGCGTAGCGCAGTCCTGGTGAGCCTGTGAAAGCACGTGTGTCGGCTTGGATTGAAACCTATGTTTCTTGTATAGAGAAAGTGATCTGGTCCTCTGTGCGTTCAGCTTCCTCCTGTTCCCGCAGCCTAACAGTTAAGGGCCAGTTCCCTGAGGTAATTCTATCCAGTTTATCCAGACGATGAATGTCTTTATTATTGAATGCCAGAGAATTACAGTTTACCCCGGCGGTATTTGCGGGATTCACCATCTCCACTACCGACCGGTTGGGTAAGCTTTATCTCATTACCAGTTTTCTCATCTGTAAAATGGGAAAAACAATACTAGTTATTCTGACTACCTCGCAGGGTTGTTGGGAATGTAAGTGAGAAAATACGTACGAACACATACATTTAATTGTTAATTTTAAGAAGAAGCATAGATAACTTTCAGACGTAGAAAACAATAGCTAACATAGTGATTAAAACTGGAGAGTTTAGTGTGTACTTCTATATCTTGGCTAGAACTTGCAGACATCTTTTGATATATTTTATAAAGATAAAGATAATTCAACTGAGTTAGATTCCAACCTATTCCTTAGAATCCGTCCCTTTTCATGGATGTATAAAAAGGTGGTTTCCACAATTCTGAAACAGCTTTTAGATGACAAGCCTGTGACGTATCAGACAGGAGGCAGTGGTCCACATGATACCTCCTGGGTAGCCACAGTTACAGGAATATAAAACTTTTTTTTTGTCACTGAGAGTTTTCTAAAATTCTCTAATCATCCTGGGTAACAGGGATAGGAGAGTTTCTGTGATGCATTTTGTTTACCCCTAGCTCAAAGAGAAGCAAATTGGCACACTTCGTAAAATAATAAAAGCTAGGATAAGAGGTATTGCAGCTTGCAGAGGAAAATGGGTGGGTTCTAAGCACGCAGGTACCAATGCTTGGAATTTGAGATCAGCTCCCTGAAGGAAGACTTAAGGAGCCAGAATAAAAGAGCAATTTGAGGCTGAGCGAATGACCCAGACACAGAAGAAAAGGGAGATGCACCATGTTCAGCGTGTGCCCAGGTGGACCGGAAGTGGACCCAGAGTGTCTGTAAATTACAGGAAGACGTGGGAGAGGAGGAAAGAGAAACCGTATCGGTGGGTAACGGCTTGGAAAGTATTTCAAGTTTCGCAGCTTAAAAACTGCAAAGCTGCAAAACTTAAAAATAGCTATTGCTAGAGGACTGTTCAATCCACGAAATCATCACTGTGAGTCCACAGTGAGCCGCGCGTGATGTACAATACGATCTGGAAGCCTCGACTGGTGTGCCAGTGGGCAGGGTGAATTTTGAAGAGGCTTCAATTTCTTTCCACGGCTGGATGAACAATTTGCTGAGGTGGAGTTTCAGAGGAAACAAGAAGATTAGCTTTGTATTTGATGCAGAGCATTAAGGGCTTCCTAAAGAGATTAAATCAAAACTTGATTACAGTCCACTAATGCTTTATTAATGTAGCAGACATTTTTTGCTTTTCAAGTTTTTCATTTAAACTTGTGTTTGTGAATATTATTAAATTTCTTGGGATTAAGGACTTTTAAAGCCCCTCATTTGCAAAGCCCTATTATTCAGTTCTCTGCAGGGGCTCAGAAAGCCCTCTACACGCTCACCCCGACAGCCGGTCATTCATCGCAGGGGGGCTTAGGAAAGACAAAGGGGAGCCCAAACAGCTTTGGCAGAGAAGCTTGGCCCCGGGGAGCAGAGACGTTTACAGCTGTTCCTTCACCTTTGCCATCCCATCCCCTCGTCCCCTCTCTGGTTCCTGGCTGATGATGAGTCTGGGGACCAGGGCACGGGGCGTGGTGTTGAGCCCTGAAGAGCCGTGGCTCAGCCTCCTGACCGGGCTTGTCAGGGCTCCTGGTCTGGAGGTTCAAGCTGTTCTCCCGCCCTTCTGGGGCGCACCTAGAAGGCTCCTCTCCCTCTGTTTGGCTGCTCAGACTCATCCCCTCATTCAGGGCTCATCTCAAAGGCATCTTTCTTGTCCCTTCCACCACAAACAAGAAATGAAATCTTCAGTGGTCTTTGGCCATCCCGGCTCTGTCTACCCAGTGGCAAAACTTAAAAATCTTATCAGTGCCAAGGTTGCGAGGAGGAGGAAGCGGAGAGCAAAGGTCCCGGGCTTTCTTGTGGGGAAAGGCTTCTCTGTGCCTAACGTCCACAGTCCCTCACAGTGTCTATAACTCCAACTGTCAGGCACGGCCATTGGCTTGTGTCTTCCTCATATGGCTCGTGAATATGGCCCGGTTAACTGGGCTCTGTGCAAGACCCGTAATGAAGATTTTCTTGCTTACTCTGTGCAGATATTTGAATGTCTTGTACCATTGACTGGAAAAGCTGTCTTTCCCATTTTTGTAAAAATTCACGCCCAGCTCTTATAAGGTACTGTCAAGTTGGATAAGGAAGAACACATTACTTTTCTGGGTAAATGGGGATTTTCTCACCACTGTGTAATTAAAGCAAAATAAAGAAAAAAAATCATTGCTGTGGAAGCTAAAACTGTAGCTTTCATCCTTAAGGCCTGATTTCAAGTGTTGGAGTTCATCAAAACGGCCTGTCCCTTCATCCAGCCTTATCTGTGTGTCCCTTTCTCATTTTGACAGATCTAATCAACATGATCTAAAAACAAATTATTCAGAAATAGATCTATAAAAAGACGGGTCTCCCACAACATTACATATGCATGTCTTTGATACAGTGCAGCTGCTTGGGTATTCCCCTCGCATACATGTAAGCGTCGTGAGGGTAGAAGGTGTACTTTCTATGGTGTCCCTTGCAGGGCCTAGCACAGCGCTCGGAGAGGGTGCTCAGTCAGCGATCGAATGCATGAAGGACACAATCAGTGTGCGTGTGTCCGTATCTCCGGGGCAGCTCTTTGCTCAGTCATGTGCTGTAGCAGTGACAAGCCAGTACTGAGTGGGGCGGAACTGCGTCCGGGTTAACCCTAACCTAAACCATGGAAGAGAATGAAGGAACAAAAAAAGACCCAAACACATTGCCCCATAGCTCTCTGTACTATGCACAGCTGCATATTAGGGAAGCTCATGCCGATAGTTAGTAGGCATCTGTTTTGGGGGGAAACCCTTTAGTTACCGCACACTCCTGAATATTAGGCAGTTTGCTATTAGTGTTTAAGTAACCTTTACGGACTCTTGTTTCCTTAAAGAACAGATGAAAGACTAAGGAGGTTTGTGTAACAAGTGGCCCGTAACACCCCTGATAAGGCTTTGTTTAACTCAGGTCTGTTCATGAGGCTTCTGATGGCTCCTACCAGATGTGTGGATTGTTCCAGAAATCAGTCTATTCAGCTGGGAACCTCTTGAGTTAATTTGGCCCTGTGTGTGCTGAAATTGACAGTTGAGGTGGCGTCAAATCAGCTGTCCGAAGCCTGCTGCACCAACGCACAGAAAACAAAATCCCTACAAAGTGAAAATTCGGTATTTGAATTTCTAACATAAAATGAAAAGTTTCTGATGAATTTCTTTGTTTTATTCAGCATTAGAGGAAATACTTCTTTGCTAATCAAGAAAAAGGAGAATTAGGACAGCTGCCACCTTTTCAATCACCAATCTTTTTCGGGATAGAGACAACGGTCAAAGATTGCAGAGCCTCTGTGTATAGCAAATTATCAGTACCATCTGGTTCAAGCCTTCCCGCCGTGGGACTTAATCACCGTTACTAGGTAAAGGAGTTGGACCAAATATTGACTGGCTCTTCCAGCTCTGGCCCTTTCAGGGACTCTGTAGATGAAACATGATTTTATTACTTTATATAGTACCATTCCGGAGGGCTAGCCAACAGGGAGGTAGAAACCAGACCCATTTGGGGGGGGTATTCATTCGAACTTACTCCCACGGTAGGAGGGTGCCTTTACCTGTAGCCCTGCTGTCTAGGACAGAGCGTAAACTCCATGTATAAAATACACAGCACACTTGCAGGATTTAGAATGGAAAAAATTATTCCATTATTATTTATATTGATTACATGTTGAAATGATAATATTTTAGATATATTTGGTTATATAAAATATATTTAATTTACCTGTTACTTTCTACTTTCTGCTTTGTATTATCTAAACCATTTACAATTATATCCATGACTCATATTATATTTCTCTTGGACAGTCCTGGCCTAGACAGTCCTCCTTCTCCATGTGACCTGAGTTCCAGTTACTTAGAAACCTCCCACAGTTGGAACCATCTAAACTTGTGGTTCTCAGCCTTGGGTGTGCTTTAGAATCACGTGGGGATCTTTTAAAAATTACTGACCCCCCCCCATCTTATGATTCTGATTCCCCTGATACAGCTCCTCGCCATCTTTCTTATGGGCTCAGAATTCCTTCCGTAAGCCTATAGGTGGTGAGACCTAGCGCTGCACTCAGCTGAATGCCAGAAGCATGTGTGAACCGGGGCCGGTCCGCTGCTGGAGGAAGGGGCGGCAGCACTGGAACAGGCTTAGCTCAGACCCTCAGCTAGTTATTAAGAGCGAAAGGGCCTTCTCCTTAGCTCTTCAGTTGTTAAAAATCAAGCAAACAGACACCAAACAGTAACTTGAATTAATTCTGTCTTAGCTGCTGCTGCTTATTTGAGGTTCTGAAAATCAGCTTACAACATTCCATCCGGCCTCCCAGGGAGATACTTGGCATTGCTTGGTCTGTTTTGAGAGAGGAAAATGGGGCTCGAGGAAAATGGGGCTCAAGGAGTATGACCATCTCTCTTTGGTTAAGAGAATTCCTCCTGCCAAATTTTGGCTGTTTTGTTTTAGTGGGGAGATTTTATTATTATTATTTTTTCTGCACCCTTAAGGGGTCTAAGGAAGGGCACATACAAAAGGCAGTTTCACTGGACTTGGACTGCCCTCTAGAATGGAGGAAGCAGCCATCAAGTTCATGTTGCTTCCTAGTAGCATACGCTGCGTTTTCGGGCCTGACCCTCACATTCTGGGAGTGGCCCTCCCTGGTCCTGCCAGCCCGGAGTGCTCACTAGAGCCACAGTTCTCTGTGGCGAGGCTCTGGCATGGGCCCGAGGCGAGGAGGAAGCTGGTCCTCTTCTGACAGTCTCCTGCTTCTCTGGGCTGCTCAGCTTGGAGTCCTGGTAATGAATTTGGAACAGGGTGTGAAAACAACGAAAAACTCTAGGCTTTTACGTCGGACTCTACTTAATTGTCCTTTGGGGTCTGGGGAAGTCACAGTGCTTCCTGACTCTAGGGGTTTTGAGAAACAGGTGCTGAGCTACTGCGATCAGGCGGTGGTGGTGATGCCTCGTCAAGGTGCCGGGAGTTAGTAAGAGAAAAGTTCTAGTCAATCATCCTGTGTGTCCACAGTGCCCTGAGGCTTGACCATTCCCTTCTCTGTCTAGGACTTTGGATTAAATACCGCTTCCGTGAGTTAAGATTAAGGTAAAGGCGTCTATGTGGTCTGAGTTATTTGGGAGTGACTCTACCGCTTCCTAGCTATGTGACGTGGGGCAAATAACTTCTCTAAGCACCTCTGGTAAAATAGGGATCATCACAGTACCTACCTCATATTCCTGTGAAGATTTCGTGAGTCACTCTGCGTATCTCCAGCGCCTGGCGCAGTGACGTGCCCAGGAGAGCAGCTGAGGAAAGGTTTATAGGATGAATAGATGAATGAATTCACGAATATGAATATTACAGTCCAAGTATGTGCTCACAGAGATGGCCTCTGTTTTGGATCAATCTACAAGTACCAGGGTTTGGTCTGCTAAACTAATTACCAACGTCTAATCAGTTTCTCTATCATGTCTTCAGACGCAGTGTTACCTGCATTCTCCTGGCATTTCCATACAGTAGATGCTAGACACAGAGGGAGAGCTAGAGAAAGCATCTTTTTTTTTTTAAATCTCGTTTGACAGATTTTGTTTTTTAAGATTTTATTTATTTATTTGACAGAGAGCACAAGCAGGGGAAGCGGCAGGCAGAGGGAGAGGGAGAAGCAGACTCCTCACTGAGCAGGGGGCCCAGTGTGGGGCTTGATCCCAGGACCCTGGGATCATGACCTCAGCCGAAGGCAGACGCTTCACTGACTGAGCCCCCCAAGCGCCCCGAGGGAAACATCTTCTACCATCGGCTTTGAGGCTCACACTGGCCAGAGTACGTGTTTGATGTTGCAGAGATATTTTAGGGGATCAAATTATTCTCAGGTGTGAAAAATGATAAAGACAGGTACTTTATAGCCAAATATAAGTAAATTCTACTAAATAAGAAGCTATTGAAATGGACAAGCATTGAGTTAAATTAGTAATCAGGAATTATATATTATATTGAAACATGTAAATTTTAGTGCTTGAAGAAAAAAGTAGGATTCTCTGAACTGCCTATATAACCTCTGCCCCCAAAATAGAGCAGATGGGTACTAGTAGCCCAACTTTTTCTTTTCAAGAACAGCTGTAAGAGGATAGTGATATTAACTTAACAAAGAGATATTACATGGGGCCACGCATTTAGATATTTTAATGTCAGGTGTGGTTTGAAAAGATAACGTCATGCTTTTTTACTGAAGACAGATTTTCTGAAAGTCCATCTTCATGCTCTAGTCATAACCTAAATGACACTTGAATGAAACTTTGGAAAGAATAAGATCGGAAACCTCTTGGATTAAGAGATAGTTGTGGCTATGGTGAATAGAAGTGACACGCTTTGAAGTTAGGTCCAGTTTAGAGAGCGTCGACCCTGATATAATTCATTGGAATTCTAATTTTATTTATTTAATTTTATTTTTGAGGGGGTGCACAGAGGGAGAGGGAGAGAGAGAATCTCAAGCAGGCACTAGGCCCAGCAGGAGCACAATGCAGGGTTCCATCTCATGACCCTGAGATCGTGACCTGAGCTGAAATCAAGAGTCGGATGCTTAACTGACTGAGCCACCCAGGTGCCCCTGGAATTTTATTTTTTTTATTTTTTTATTTTATTTTTTTTTTTAAAGATTTTATTTTTATTTATTCGACAGAGTTAGAGACAGCCAGCGAGAGAGGGAACACAAGCAGGGGGAGTGGGAGAGGAAGAAGCAGGCTCATAGTGAAAGAACCTGATGTGGGGCTCGATCCCAGAACGCCGGGATCACGCCCTGAGCCGAAGGCAGACGCTTAACCGCTGTGCCACCCAGGCGCCCCTGCCCCTGGAATTTTAAAGCCAGATCACCTCCATGGCTTCGTTTTATTTTTCAAAAAGATTTTATTTATTTATTTGACAGAGAGAGAGAAAGCGCACAAGTAGTCCGAGCGGCAGGCAGAGGCAGAGGGAGAAGCAGGCTCCCTGCTGAGTAGGGAACCCCCCTCCCCCATGCGGGGCTCAATCCCAGGACCCTGAGACCATGACCTGCGCTGAAGGCAGATGCTTCACTGACTGAGCCACCCAGGCGTCCCTCCATGGCTCAATTTTAATTTTTCTTTTTCTTTTTCTTTTTTTTTTTAAGATTTTTTAAATTTATTAATTTGACAGAAACAGCCAGCGAGAGAGGGAACACAAGCAGGGGGAGTGGGAGAGGAAGAAGCAGGCTCCCAGCGGAGGAGCCTGATGTGGGGCTCGATCCCAGAACGCCGGGATCACACCCTGAGCCGAAGGCAGACGCTTAAGGACTGCGCCACCCAGGCGCCCCTCAATTTTAATTTTTCTTAATCCTATGGATCATTTTCTTTTGGCGTCTCCACCATAGGAGCTCTATGGGGTGGGGGACAGGAGCAGAGAATATTAGGACCTCTCACACGTGCAGGGACAAAGTGAGAAAGAGAGAAAACAGGTGCAACTCTAGAGTAAGGGAGGCTGGAGGTGCGGCCGGCTCACCAGGCACTGCAAGGAGCTGGGTCACGAAGTGAGCTGGGCTTTCCCCTGGCCCCTGCGCCTGCGTGAACATAGGGAAATGCGCATTTAGCACAGCATTACTTTATTTTCAATTTTGTTAACAGCTTTTTAAGTCAACATGATATTTTATAGCAATTAACTGTAATTACAAATCTTAAAAACATTTTTGTGGATAATTACATGCTTAATTGTTGTTCCTTCATTTTCATTTAATTCTAAAAGAAATTAACTTTGCCATTTTGACAAGTGCTTAGTGTTTTTAAAACCGACTATGAATACTCTATTCCTGACTGTCCCCACTGCCAAGGAAAAACGACACACTCCGTCAGTGGCAGACTAGAGAAGAATCGGGCCCAGGTCCTCTGATGGTGGTCGTCTGGCCACTCGCCGCAGGCCGCCAAGTGAGGTATGGATCCACTGGAGCTCGGCCCACTTGGATCGCCAGGATTGGCTTTCTGTCATCAGGCTGCTTAAACTGTGTGTTTGGGGAAGAAGAAGCGAATGTAGACACACGGGGAGGCTGCTTAAACCATCTAAAGGAAAAGATCATAGGCGTGGACAATAGGGTAGAGGGACGGGAGAAATCCTGACCCCTTGGACCGAGATGGGTTGAATGAATCTCCACAATTCAGTTAACTGGCTCAGATAGCATTTGAAATGTTGTTTGAGGTGGGGAGGAATTTCAGGAAGTGTTGTATTTGCACCGAATTCTTAGTAGGTGGGGCAGGATAAAGGTGAGGACACAGAAGACGTGTGACCAAACTCCAGTTCAGATGCTTATTAGCTATGCGACCTTCCACGATTTTGTTCGGACCGATAAATTAGATAATGTGGCTAAAAGCATTGAGGATAGTACTTGACACCTAGAAGGTTCTCAGCAAATGTTCTTTTTCTTTCTTCTCTTAAATCTTAGAGTTGTATTATCGCATAAACGTTTCAGTTTTGAAGATTACTTCATTCTGAGATATTTTATTTTTTGCTTATTTATCAGTTGATGGCATAAGAATGACCCATTATTATTATATCTCATTCTGAGATATTTTATTTTTTGCTTATCAGTTGATAGCATAAGAATGACCCATTAATTAACTTGTAGACCCATATAATTTTTTAATGATATTTCAACACTTTCCTACCACTGCATTATGATACAAGCTTTTTAGTTTATTATTTTCCTTATCTTATGGTGCTAGGATGATGTTTTTAGTCATGTGAAAGGAATACTAGCTAGCATTGGGATAACATCACACTGGCAAATGGATACATAATTTTTTTAAAGATTTTATTTAACAGAGAGAAAAAGAGAGTAGAAGCAGGGGGAGCAGCGGGCAGAGGGAGGGGGAGAAGCAGGGGCCCGATCCCAAGACCCTGAGATCATGACCTGAGCCAAAGGCTGACACTTAACTCACTGAGCCACCCAGTTGCCCCTGGATGCATAATTTTTTCCCAGAATGTGTACAGGTGTTTTATGAACCTGAAAATAGTTTTTTCTTTATGGGTTTTTTTTTTATCACTTTGTCCTATTCTCTTGGAGGATGTTGTTGTTTGTTTTCCTAATATTTCCAGTAGCAAAGCAAAGAACAATGAATTGCCTTTAATGGCAGTACTGACAGTGATAAATGATGGCTGCTCGCTTGTACGGGTGTGAGTGACAGCTCCCAGAGCTCCCAGCCCTTCCACCACACACAGCTCACTTCAGCCGTCATAGCTGAGGCCCATCCAGTTCAGCCTTCGTTTTTTTTTTTTTTTTTTTAAGATTTGTTTACTTATCTGAGAGAGAGAGAGAGAGAGAGGATGAGCGGGGGGAGGAGCAAAGGGAGAGGAGAGAGAGAGTCTTAAACAGACTCTGGGCTGACTGTGGAGCCCAACATAGGACTCAGTCTCATGACCCTGAGGTCATGACCTGAGCTGAAACCAAGAGTCAGACACTTAACCGACTGCACCACCCAGGTGTCCCCAGCCTTCTTTCACTTATTCTTTGGGGCCACCTGTGAGCCCATCATTAAGGGTCTCCATTCATTGTGATGAATCATTCATTCAGAAAATATTCACTGAGCTCATTTACTGGACCAGGAATTCTTCTGAGTGATGGAACCATGGAGATGCCTGAGGCATAGCTCCAACCTTAAGATGCTTATAGTCTAACCAGGAGCTGGGACCTGTCTAGGGGTAACTCTAACAAAGATTTAAAAACTGTCACGGGGAAGAATGAGGGGCTGTTGGTGTTCAGTCGTGGGAATGTAGGAAAGGCTTCACTCAGCCATTCGTTCATTCAACAAGCAAATGAACAAGAGCTTGTGCTAGGCTGAGGATACAGAGACAAAGAAAGCACTGTCTGCCCTCAACGAGTTTACCTTCGAGGGTAAGGCAGATACCCAGACTGATGACAGCACGCTGGAGTAAGGTTAAGTATCGTAGACAATTAAGGGAAGAACGAAGTGCTGGGGGAACCTATGAGTTAATGTATTTGGGGAACCGAGGAGTCATGGTTGAAGCAGAGGTTGAGCTGGGTTTCCTTTAGTGAGTTTATAGTTTAGTGAATGTGACTGCTACGCATGTAAATAATTCCTGTACCAGGTAAAAGATGCCGAGTGCTCTAGGAGAACTTCAGACAAAGGGCTGAGAGGGAGGCTAGAGGGGTGAATGTGGATTTCTAGCTAAGGAGGCTCCTGGGTGGCTCAGTTGGTGAAGCATCTGCCTTTGGCTCAGGTCATGATCCCAGGGTCCTGGGATGGAGCCCCGTGTCGGGCTCCCTGCTCAGCGGGGAGTCTACTTCTCTCTCTCCCTCTCCCTCTGTGGTCTCTCTTTCACTCTCTCAAATAAATAAATAAAATCTTTTAAAAAAAGAGGTCGAATTGCAGCTGGGCCTTAAAGGATGAGTAGACGTTCAACCAGGGAGGGGTGAGGGAGGGGAGGAAACAGCAGGAAGAGCATGAATACAGGCCTGGCCTGTTAGTGGGAAGTCCTTTGGAGTGGCGAGAGTGGACGAGGCGGGGCGATGGCGTGGTGCGAGGAAACAGGAGGTGCAGCTAGCCCGTGGAAGGTGGTGGGCGCCGCGCTGGATCGCAGTGTGTCTTTTCTTCTTCTGACTCTGCTTTGAGATCGAGGCAACATTTATTAAAGCTAGGGCTGTGGAGTCGGGCTGGGGGAGCTCAAATATTGCTGCGTCCTTCGCATTCAGCCCACTAGTGAAGCTGAGCAAGTGTGTTAGCCTCTCTGGGCCTTGGTTTGAACATCCGTGCGAGGCGGATGACAGTAATACTGTATCCTACAGTCCGTGAGGACCGGTCTAGCTCGTGCATGTGGAGCTCCCGCAACAGCGCCCAGCAGGAGGGCACCCTGCATGCGTCACTTCTTGGTGGCAGCACCAGTAACCACCATGGCTGTGATATAATGGGGAGCAACTTAAGCGAGTTCTTGTGCTGCGAACTTGTAGGGACATACCTAGGATGACCTGACCTGCTGGAAGAAACCAGTAGATGCCCTCGGGGTCTGTTCCAGAATGATCAATACTATCCCCTTGGCATAACTGTTAAGGTACACCTGGGTTCAGCCAAGTACTAGCCACATAAATAATCAGGCCTCAGCAGTTTCAGATGGCCCAACGAGAATGTCGGCTTCCAGGACAACGGGGGCAGCCCACAAAACAGGTCCAGGACCATGTGCGAGCTAGAGTTGCAGAAAGCTTCTCTAGCTATGATACAAATCACCTCATCAGCCAAGCTTGCAAACCATAGGGATGACCTGTGGTTAAACCGAAGGTGGTGTCGCTCGGGCGCCTGGGTGGCTCAGTCAGTTGGGCGTCCAACTCTTGGTTTGGGCTCAGGTTGTGATCTCAGGGTCGGGGGATCGAGCCCAGCATCAGTCTCCGTGCTCAATGGGGAGTCTGCTTGAGATTCTCTCTCTCTCCCTCTCCCCCTCCCCCTCCCCCTGCTCATGCTCGCCTGCCCACTTTCTCTCTCTCTCTCTAAAGTAGGTCAATAAGTCCTTAAAAAAACAAACCTGAAGGCAGTGCTGAAAGTCTGGCGATCAAAGAATTGAATGCCTGTGTCCCAGGTGCCTTAGTTTTTGTACCCCTACCTCAAGCTGAAATTTTCGTGGGAAAGTGTGGCTATTTGCAAGTCATCCTACAGTGTTCCCACTGGTGGCAGGCTCACAAGAAACGGGCACAGCCTGAGAACAGTGATCTGCAAAGTTGTGGAAACTGTTCTTTCTTGTGCTGACACTTGGTGCATGTTTGCACACACTCCACATGTACAGCTGCATTTAGCAGGTGGCCTGTGATTTCATATATTCCCACCGTGAGCCCAACTGCGGATCCGGGAGATGGATGTCAGCATAAACGTGACTCCTACGGGTTGCCCTAAACTTTGGTTATTGAATCTGGTTCCTGGTCATCACTAAGCACACGGGCTGCTGTTATAGGACAGAGGCATTTTAGTAACTCCTGGAATAGCCCACAAATCTCCCTTCTCAAATGAGCTTTAGAAGAGCAGTCTCGAAGTTTCCTTTGCAGTTTCACAACAAGCCTCTGGAAGTTTCTGAGACACAGAGTAATTAAAATGGAGCTCTTTTTGGGACCTCTATGTCTTATGCTCTCAAAGCTCTATGCAAACATCATTTTGTAGACCTAAAAGTAAGGGAATCATTTTGCACTGGAAAAATTATTAGTATAGGTCTCAATCAAAAAGGATTTAAAGGTGGCCAGTGGCAGTAATCAACAGCCAGCCCTCCAAGGGTCAAGCTATGAGTCTTCTGCCCAGTTTTTGCACCTTCCGTTAGAAAATGGGTCTTAACTCATACCCTGTTTTTGATAAATACTAATTTAAAAATTGCCTGGAAAAAAACTGCGTGTGCCTCCTTTGAATTCTTTTTCTTGAGAAGGGATAATTTGGATGGCTCATGTTTGTTTAAAAACACTAGCCATGGAAGTTTCCTAAAATAAATGTACTTGTGGCAAATAGACTTTCAAAATCATTGGTGGAGTAGAGCTAGACATGTAGAAACAAGGGAACTTAAGTTCAGAGGAGTTCAGTTTAGCGAACAGAACATGGCATTTGGGTTTGAGCCACCTGTAGGACCCCGAGTAAGCTAATGTGCAGACTCCGTTTCTTCGTCTGAAAAATAGGGCAAAGAAGATCTGCTTAGAACACAGCACTTGTCCTGAAGGAGGATTAATTACAATACTATACGGGGAAATGCTTTGTAAACCGCAAGCTGCTATTCAAAAGTAAGGAATTACTATTATCATCACCATTCAAGGTCCTACAGCTTAAAGCTAGCCAGCCAGTTTGTCTAAATACATAAATAACAATTCACTTATGCCTTTCCCCACTAGGTGGCAGGCGAGCCACTTGGTAATGTACCGCTCAGGTTAGGGCTCTACCCAGCGCGGCAACGTTCCCGCCGGTGAGGCAGTGCAGCAATGGACAAAGGCTGAATTAGAACTTGTGAAAAGCAGAGACCCACCTGTATTGTGAAAACAAATCTCATTCAAACGCCATTGGTTTGCAGTTCACCAAAATTTTGTATCTATGAAAACACGATCCTTTTGACTATGAGAAAAAGGACAGCTAAGCAGATAATTTCTGCAAATAAGGATGTGTTTAGCCCACTCAGAGTTACAGCTACCAGACTTCTCGATGATTTATAACACCGCTTTACAGGTAATGGTTTCAGCCATATCAGGAGTCGACAAACTGCTTCTGTAAAGGGCCGGAGAGTAAATATTTCCGGCTTTGCTGGTTGGTCCATTTCTGCTACACGGACTCCACTTTGCCTTTGCAGAGGCTATGAGCCTGCAAACACACTGAGACTATAAGAAAATGAGTGGGCATGACCGGGTTGCAATACATATTAATTATGGATGCTGAATTTTGAAATTCATATAACTTTTTAGCACAAAATACTGTTCTTCTTTTGATTCTTTTTGACTATTTAAAAATGTAAAAACCATTCTTAGCTCAAAGACCATACAAAAAATGGCAACAGACCTGTTTTGTTCCCCAGGGAGTCATTTGTAGCTCCCTGGATTAATACCCTTAATAGTCGTAACTATCAGACTGACAGTCTCCTCAGTTAATGTAAATAAACTTTTTACTGCTTTTGTGATAAATATTTCAATGTGGCTTTTTTTTTTGCGTGTACAAATTACTGAGAGTGCTTGTGATATTTTTGCCTACCTCTCAATATAGCCTTGTGTCTTGTTTGTTAGACTGACTATAAAAAAAAAGATTTCAAGTTGTGGATGCATTGTTCTTAAGAGTTGCCAGAAAAAAAAACAGGACGCCTTGTTAAATTTGAATTTCAGTTAAACAGTGAATAATTTTTAACATAAAATTTTGTTCTCTGTATTGCATAGGACATACTTCTGTTAACAAAGTATTTGCTGTTTATCTGAGATTCGATTTTAACATGACCTGTGTTTTTCTTGGTAAATCTGGCATTTCTTGTGCTTATGCACTTTGTCCATCACACATTTACTAAGGCCTTAAAAATAAACAAAGATCTGAAGGCAGGCCTCCAGAAGTGAAATAGGTCTTTAGAGATTTGAGGGAAATGGGCATCTGCACGCTCTCTGGGTGCTTTCCGTGTACCTTTACACAGTCAAACAACCGTGCAGCATAAACGAGTTTTTCACATTCATTTTCCAGGAGTATTTGTTTCCATTCCGAGTGCCTGTCTCACTTGAACAAGCCATTTTAACTGCTTTGTAAGAAACCCAAAGTAACCTGTAAACGGGCACCTGCAGCGTCTTATGAGGGGGTTGGATGGGAACAACAAATCCAGTCCTCCCAGGCTGGTGTTCGAAGGGACTGGGCTGACTTCTGGCCAGTTCCCCGCAGAAACCCCGCCCTTGTCTAAACACGTTTTCGTACCTCTTGATGGAAATTTCAAGTGTGCACAAGGCAGCGATTGGTAGAGCTTGCTTTTAGCGTCCTGGTTTTGTTTTTGGTTTTGCGTGTGCACCTGTTAGGGTGCACTTCTGTACCAAATGCTGACACGTATTTCCTTTGCTTGGTGACTCTTCACGAACAGACATCGAATGCTAAATCCTGCCCTCAGATTTGCCGTCTGCCCGAGCGGTCAGGCGGATCAGCGACTTTAACCGCCGTGGAATAACGACCCTTTGCGGAGGCTCATCACTTTGGCCTTGAGTTGGTTAACGGAGAGTGCCTTTCGGCTGCCGCTGCTGGCACGGGGTGGGCCGCGGGGTAGGGGGGTGGACGGAGCGCTGTAACCCTCGGCGACCGGGTCGGGTTGGAAGGGACCACGCGCCGTCTTCCCATCCCTGCGGGGGGACGGGCCCACCCGGCGGAGGGAGGCGGCGTCGGGCGGGCGACGGGCGCGGCGGGAGGCCGCTGGGGGCCGGCCTCCTCGGGGAGCAGCCGGTTGGTAAAGGCGGCGCCGAAGGGCACGGCTTCGCGGGGCGCGGTGCGAGGCGTCGTGCCCGCGGGGGAGCAAGCCGACCGCGTCCTGGCGGTTGGGAGAGGAGCTGGGGGGCGGCGCCGGAGCAGCCGGAGCCAGGTAGAGCAGCGTCCTTCCGGCATTCCGCGCCGGCCAGGCTGATTTCCCTCGGGGGCTGCCACAGATGCCCCGAGCGCAGCGTCGTCGGCTCCCCGCCCGTCCGCGCGCCGCCAGCCGGAGCCCCCCTCTCGTGCCTCCCGCTGCCCGGGAACTGCGGCGGCGCGGGCTTCGGCTCCCACCGCCTGCGCGTGCTCCGGGCGGCCCTTTACCCCTTTTCTAGCTGCAAAGTTAAGGCCGTCGCGTATCCCTCACTCCAGTCCCCAAGCCCGGGCTCAGGGCAGATCCAGTGAGGCACCTCGGGCGCAAAACTTAAGGTGTGCGCGCTGGGGGCGGGGGGCGCACCAAGACACCCAGTAATTAAGATAAAAATCAATGCAATATCTTTAAAAATTTAAAGTTAATGCAAAAAAAATTCCATGATGAACAAAACATGAAAATGTGAAATAAAGACATGATCTGACCCTGATGTGACACCACTTAGCCACACTGGCCTCATCCTAATCCCGGGCTTTGCAAATCAACTCTGAAGTGATTCCCTCCTCCCTCCCTCTGCTCCCAAGGCCTGGACCTTTGTCCTACTTCTCATTTGCTCTTTCTCTGCAATGAGTTGCGTTTTTATTGTGTACCTACCTCCCTGGCTTGGGCAGCAGGAAGGAGACACTGCTGCTTCACCACCTTGTGCGTCCAGGAGCGAAGCCCGGTTCTTGGCTCACTGAGGCCATTGGAACAGTATGGAGTTTGGAGGAGACCAACGGTAAGAGCTTAGGCAAGAGCCCCAAGTTGCAAAGCTCTGCACTGGAAGCACCAAAACCCCACAGAAGTAAGGCACAAGAGGAAGCTGTGCTCCCTTAATTAGGGCTTAGGAACCCATTCAGAATTGGGTTGAATAGAAGTGTTTTAAAGGAACCACAAATAGCAGGCAAGGACTTTGGGATCATTTTGCAGAAAGAGGGATCCTTCTGTGCTTGGGGACAGCTTGTTCCTCTCCAGCAGTCCACGAGCATTTCCTGGTATTGCAATTCAGTCTGAATTTGCCATGATACAGGCACCTTTAATGAGGGTGATGCTCTACCATGTACAGTTCATCTCCTCTGTGTTATCCCTCATTCAGCTCTCAGCCGGCAACCAGACACAGTGCTGGGCGCTGGCTCAAAGTGGCTTTCAATTGTCATTATCCCCTAGAACCGTTTTATGCTGACCTTGTGTTGTTTGCTGTCCTCATGGCTAAGCGCAAGACAAAGGGCACATCTGGCCCAGGCTGAGGAGATGGCCTACATGTAGTTCAGGTTGGGACATGGAAGGCCACTAGGTCTGACTGCTGGCTTCCTTAAAGGGTTCCTCCCCCTTGTCTTATACAGGCCAGTGAAAATGAGGTAAGGAGGAAGAGCAAATGAAGGAGATCAGGAAACTGTTGATCAGGTTTATGTACCTTTTCTTAAAAAAAAAAAAAATCTTTGGAGGCTTTGGGTGTGTCCCGTCCCTCGAAAGCCCAGGGAAAAGGGGGAATTTGTCGGATCACTTGCCCAATTCCTGGCCATTTGAGAAGAGTTTGCTTACCTCGAGGAGCTATTAAGTCAACATTCTGCTTAACACAAAAGGGGAAGAAGCCGAGGAAGTGCGGACTTCCGGGGGCGCATCGCTGCCCACCTCGGCGGCGTTCCTTCCTTTTCCCGGTGTAGCTGTTCCACTCTGTAGCCAGCAGAGGGCACTGTCGCCACATAGAATCCGTTTGACTTTTCGGGGCGGGGAGAATTTTCAGAGCTATAGAAAATACTTGGATCCAGTAAGAAGTATGCATGATTTTCCATGAAATATTAATGTGAGAAATAGATTATTATTATTAAGAACTTGTAGATGTCTATTTGATTAATGACCCATCGAACCATGGAAGGAAAGAAGATGTTTTGTAACTGTCGTTATCAAACATTAAAATAGCAAGAACAAAATAGCAATGTAATAATAAATATCAGCATGATATACCTAAATTATTTAGGACACAAATAGGACTTTTTCTCCTAGGAACGTGTGTGCCAAGACCTAGTAATAAGGAAGAACAGGTCTGCTTTATCCTGAACATCTTTTTTAATTTATTGCAAACAAAGCCTTTCATTAATATCAAGACAGTTAAACATAACTCCATCTCACCAACGAAATCTGCCATCTGAGGCCTTCTGTGATTTGCCTCAACAGATTTTTCAACTTTGTGTTTTACTATCCACTTCAGCCACCCTATCTTTCTGCCTCATCTCATTTTCCCCAGCATTTTCCTGTCTCTGCCTTTGCCTCCGCTTACTTCCCACTCACTTGCCCTCTTCTCCACACACTGGAAATCCTATCCATTCTTCAAGGTCCAATTCAAATACTGACTTTTGTGAGTGCTGTCAAGGCATCCACAAATGACTGAACACAGGGAACCAGATGGCCCTACAGTGAAATGTCATAAAGAAATCAGAGGAAGTATGGGAAGGAGGCTCTGAAAGCTCTGGTCAGGACATCAGAGCCAGCCAGTGCTTCAGATATAGCCAAGGCGATCAGGGAAAGCTTCCTGGAAGAGGTGGTGCTTGAACTCGTGTTGAAGGTTAAGGAAATCTGGGTGATTGAAATCGCCCCTTAACTGGCTACCGTATAGATGACAGAGGAGAAGGGGAAGAGGTGGTGAAAGATCAGCCTGGGAAAGTAGGCAGGCGCCATCATACAGAAGGAGGTTGGACTTTATTCGAGAAGCCACGGAGGTTCCTGGTGTGCTTTAAGATGGAGGCAGGACTGGCTTAGACCCGTAGTTTAGAAAGGTTGCTCTGGAGACAGTGTGGTCCTAGGTGTGAATGGCAGGCAGACGACTTGGGAAGCTACGCCATTCTTCAGATGAGGAAAGAGAAGGGCCTGAACCAGGGTAGATAAAGTAGAAATGGACAAAAGAGGGTAAATTAGGCCCCCAAAACACATTGTTTGCAACTCTTACGAAATGTGTGGCTTTCTACCCTATATTGTGTTATATTTACCTTCCCTGGAAGACTAAGTTCCTTGAGATCAGGTTTTTTTTTCCCTCAGTTCATTTCTTTACTCCTCATATCATACGGCCCTGTACATGATAAGCATGAGTTGACTGAGGAGAAATTGTCTGAAATTTTTTATCATGAGGGTTTACTTTTGAAATGCTTGATTTGTGCTCTTCGGCCTCAAAGGTCAGCTGGGTGACAGCTCTCTTATCATCTTAGTAAACACTTTGTGGGTAGTTTATACATTTTGAAAGAAAATAAGATTTTCTCATGGACATCTCACCATTGGCTGCCATTTATGGGTATTAGACTTTAAAATGTTCAATGATTCAGATGGTCTGTACTTTTTGAGCTTGCCACTTGAGTGTGTGTGTTTCAAGATTTGTGAAGGGGGAAACCGAGAGCTCTGCACAGCTCATATGACAGCAAAGCCCTTGAGACCAAATGTCCTTTCACAGCAGAGGCTGCGATGAACTCACTCCGGGTTGTCCAGACAAATCCTCACAGGGTGTGGCCTGTTGAGAAAGTCTTTGTTCTTCTTTGTTGAAGTGCCACCAACAGAAGAAACATCCTGAGATCCTCCAGCCCTTTTGGGCACTTGAGCCGTGGGAGCCCCAACTCAGAGCTCCGTCAGCTAGGCTTTATTTCTCCTGAGAGAGCGTGCCAGGCATCCTCGGACTCACGAGGACTAGAAGAATGACGTGACACCCTCAACCCTTGAGATGAATGTGCTAGAGAAGGGGTGCACGTGATTATGTCATTATTTAATGGCCTCCTAACAGCTTCTGGTCTCTGTCCGGCTGGCAGACCGTTTATTTTAGAGGCTTTCCTCTTCACACTAGCCTGGTGCCAGCATCTTACAAAAGTGACGTATCCTTAGCAAGGGCAGAGAACACAAGGTGAAACTCTGACCCAAAACGAATGTTGTGGGTAGAAGGCATATTTTGTCATTTAAAATTTCGTTGCATGAAGTTTCTCCCAGGAATTTAGTGAAACAACCAGTAGTCATTCCTCCTGCCCTGGGTGACCCGTTTTTATGCTCCTGTTTGCTCCTTGTTTCCTTTCATACATCTCCATCTCTTTTTTGAAAGATTTTATTTATTTATTTATTTATTTATTTATTTATTTATTTGAGGGAGAGAGAGGGAGAGAGAGCACATGAGTGGGGGAGGGGCAGCGGGAGATGGAGAGAGAATCTTCAAGCAGGTTCCCTGCTGAGCGTGGAGCCCGAGGCAGGGCTGGATCCCACAACCCTGAGATCGTGACCTGAGCCAAAACCAAGAGTCAGACACTCAACTGAGCCACGCAGCCGCCCCCATCTCCATCTCCTGTACAGTATAGAAAAGAGTTGTTATTAGTATAATGGAGTTAGACTGTCCCCAGGTTCAGATAATCTGGTTTTGGATAAAATTGCTATAAATCTTCTGTTCAAGTTCAGTAGAGAAAAAGGAGACTTGGAAATTGAGTCTCATACCTTTAAATTGATATTGAGATTCAGGCTTTGTGATGCCTTAGTATTTAATCTATTGATTTCAAGCAAGGAAGATATTTCATTTAAAGTGATTTCCCTCCAATGATCAGTTGTTCTTTAGTTGTAATTCTGAATCTTGTATTTAACCTGAAAAGCCACTGACACGTATGATAGTGCCCAAAATGTACCCATGAGACGTGAGATTGTTACCTCATGCACACGTGTGCATGCGCGCACGCGCACACACACACACACACACACACACACACTATGAGAATGTTCAAATCTACAGAGAAGTGAGATAGTGAAATGCATGCCCACCTACCAACCACCTGGATTGAAGAATTGTTAGCATTTTTTTCATAAAATCAGTGACTAGTTACATGTGTATTTGCTTCAGCTCTCTCCCTGCCCCTCAAAAAGTATTTGGCGATATTACCACGGTTCTGTTATTGTACCTAAAAGAATCAAAAATAATCCCCTATTCTCATCCAGCAGCCTCCTCATTTCCAAGTTTCTCCAGTTGTGCCAAAACTGTGAGTGACTGTTCAATATTAGTGAAGCCATTATCGGAAGGTCAGAGATCTGAGAACTGGATACTGTCCCTCAGCTGACAGAAGGCAGCTGTATAGATCGGTAGCAGAACAGAATATCAGCCAGCAAAATGTACAGTAACTAATGGTTCATTTGGAAACACTCCCCTCCTCGAGCTATACTGACCTCCGGAGAACGTTGAGCCATCAACTGGAATCAACTTGAGCCTCCAGCTTGGGCATCTTGGGGCTCTGACTCTACCAGAGCCCCTGTCTCTAGTACAGAGGAGAAATGCCATTGAGAGAGGCCTTCTGACACTCTTGTAGTTGGACGGTCAGTTATCCCAAGACCATTCACTGAGTAGTCCGTCCTTTCCTCGATACCTGAAAATAATACCACAGAGCTGTAAAAATAATGAAAGAAAATGTGTGAACATATTTTTATCATCTTAGGGAGGGGAAGCCTTTTCAGCAAGGCATGAAACATTTGAATAAATATTTGAACCATCTTGATGGCAAAAGACAAAATTAAAAGTAAACAACAGGCTTAGACAAAGCGTTTGCAACATAGAGTTAAAAATAAGAGTGCCCTAATATGCTAATAGTGCCTACAAATCAGCAGGAAAAACATGTTAATGTGGGCAAAGGATATAAACAGACAATTTAAAGATGAAGACATAGAAGTGACTCACCATATGGAAAGATGATTAAAGAAATGAAAATTAACACAAAAATGAGCTACCTTGTTATTCACCTTCTGTTTGGCACAAGTTACAAAGATTGGTAATATTTCCTGTTGGTGAACATACGGGAGAAAAGGACTCTCATCCGCTGTTAGCGAGCCTCCAAATTGGTACAGCCTTTGTAAGGTGATTTGGCATATATTGTTATTCTTCCAAATTTCTGGTTCCTCGCTGATGTAAAAGCTACTCAGGCAGTCTGCCTGATTCTGGACTTCATTTCCTATTTTTGTGTCTGCTTTCTCCTAGATGGTGATATCTGTGCTTCTCAGCTCAGCCTGGTGGCCTGACTTTAACTCCCAGGTTCCATGGTCCCGTCACAACTGCAAGTCATTCTCATACAAACGTTGAGTTGACCTAGCGTGCACCTTTGAGAGTTTTGGAACAATATGCAAGTTCAAGTCACCATCGTGTCATCTTGCTGACAATCTCGTGGGACAAGACCAACACTGGGGATCCTTGCTTCTGCCCTTGGTCTTCTGCCTGTCCTTCCCTCTGCAGCCATTGATCAGACACGTGTTGTCACACAAAAGCTGTTTTGCTTTTCTTATTTGTCTTGTGAATGTTGTCCTTCGCTTCGTATACATCACAGATTAGTGTCGTGTGCTGCTCTGTGATCTAAAAACTTTCAATACTTGTAAATTTGCGTAAGTTTGGGTAAGAATGGCATCCAAGCAGCAAAGCAAGAATACAGATTATAGAAATGCAAGAAGAGCAATGAGGGCAAGAAAAGTGATGTCTGTAGCAAACAAGATGAAAGTTCTTGAAATGCTTGACAATGGTGAAACCGAGACCTCTGTAGGGTGTTTTGGGGGTGTTAGTAGGTGTATAATTTGCACAGTAAAGAAAAATGAGAAAGCTATTAGGGCCAGTATATCGAGGGGCACATCAGAATCATTGAGAAAATCATTCCTAGCTTGAAATATCAAAACAGAGACAATGGAAAAAGACTGGCATGTGTGGCTTCTAACGCAGAGAAAGCGGAATAGGCCTCCTCTGGTATGCATCCTCTGCCAGTGAGCACCACAAAAATGCAAGTTTAAATTTCGACCTGGACCAAACGTTGTAACATTCATTGCGAGGATTGGGTGGTTGGATAGGTTTGAGAAACGCTCTGGTCTGTGTGAAAAGAAATGGCCGACAGAGGAAGAGGGTTGTGAAGCTGCTGCCGAGTATCCCGAATACAGGAAGAAACTGAGGGAGGAAAATGGCTGTGTCTTCAGTGCCGATGAGCCGGCCCGTGCCCGAAGTGCGTGCCTATTTGCACATCTATTGCAAAGGATGAGAAAAAGACCGGAGGCTTCAAGCCCTGGGAAGACAAGCTCCAAGTTCCATTTTGTTCCAGTGCTTCTGATGACTTTCTGACCAAATCCATGTTGCTTCACAGATTCCAAAAATCCTTGCCCTCTTAAAAGAGAATGCTAAAAACACTTTTCTGTGTACATGGAGGGAAACCATAAAATATGGGCCACTGAGAAACTCTTTTTGGACTGGTTTCTGAAGTGTTTTGTTCCTGAGGTTAAACAATATTTAAACCGAAGAAAATCATGAATTCAAAGTGTCACTGATTCTGGACACCGCTCCCATTGACAAAACTGCAGTAGTAAACTTGGATCCCCGTGTTCCAGTCATCTCCATCCCCCCTCCCCCGCACGACTCCACACCTTCATCCCATGCATCTGGGAGTGCTAAAAATTGTTCACGATGTACTGTATTTGGCATATAGTTGATTACCGTGCAGATCTGATGAGAGAGACCCCAGAAGTTACTGTGAAGGTAGCTTGGCAAAATTTCTCCATTTGTAATGCTTTAAGGATGGTAGAAGAATCGGTGAGAGAAATAACACAATCAACCCTTAATGGAGCCTGGCAGAAACTTCAGAACGAGACTGTGATGGACTCTGAAAGTTTTCTTGCAGTGGTAGAAGAAATTGAAAATGTTATAGCATCTACAAAACATTTGAGGGGTTGAAGGATTTGAAGACATTGAATGAAATGACATTTTGCTGAACTGTTAGATTCTCACCCTCAGAAGACAGTTGAGATATTTTTCAGAGATGTGATCATATCAAAAATTGATGAAAGAGGTCAGTGTAGGTTAACATCCAGAACTCGAAGAATGTTGGAGCAGCTACTGTGCAAATCAAATGGCTGTAATGATTCAGAGGAAAGAGATCCTTCGACGGAGTATTTATTGACCTACAGGCAAGAATTAAATGATTATGCACAACCCTATAGAGCAGTAATTAGAAACCTTCAAATGAAGGCCAATAAGTCTTTTCTCTCTGTTTGCTTCAGCAGGGGAGAAGAGGGTGGACCTTCGGGCCTCATCATTCAAACTCGTTCCACAAACAGCAACAGGCAGAAAGGCCACAACACACCGATAGTTGAGCCTTGGGATGCAGACTCCGACAGCTCTAACGATGTGGTGATCCATGTGCTAGAAGATGAAAGTAGCGCCGAAGATTGAGCTTATCTCCAGACAAAACCCAAGCGTCCTGATTCTTTCCCCATATCTGCTGCGACGACAGGTGTTCGCGTTTACGCATGATTGTCCTCACCTTGAGATCAGAGAAAATAGAAATTGGTTGCCCAGTAATTACGATTGCTGATGTAAAATTAGGAAGATACTAACAAGCGTCAGTTTACTTCGTGTTTTCTTTGAGCGAACAAACCAATTGTCTGGGCTGTCCTGATACTCCCTTCCCTGCCGCAGTTTCCCCCCAAAGCTTGTGAATCCCTCCAACACAAATTCCTCTCCAGTGAGGGTTCCAGGAACTCAACTCTCATACCCAGGGAGGGGAGCTACTCTACTTGGTTGCACAATTTGGTTTTGTACTCTTGATCCTGAAATTTATTTTAATTCAGTTTAAGCCTAACTTGCTATTTCAACAGAAAGAATCCAGACCCTTGCCTTTTACCTGGTTTGGTATCAGTGAACTTGCTTCGCCGCAGTTGTGTGGGGTAGCTGTTGGTCAGTGCCGAAGGGCAGTTGCATTTACAAGGGACTCCTACATTTACTTTGGTATCTAATCAAGGAGTAGAAGCTGCTAGAATTAATTCCCATAGATCTTCTCTGTTCTCATATCTGGTCTTCCCGGCGATTTGAATATTCGAATATTCTCCAGGAAAGGGGTTCTGACTGAAACTTCTTCTTCCCTAAAGGTGGTGGAAATCCAATAACCCCCCCGCCCCAGCCTGGAGGTCTGAATGATAGGTTACCTATATCTGAGTTTGAAGTGATCAGAGGAAAGGGGAAAAATACAAAAGTTAAAAGGGCTTGCTTGCATAGTTACAGTTGAGATGACAGACATTCCTCAACAGGTTTGAAAGAGGCAGGTGAGAGCTGAAAACTCATTTGCTGGTGCTGTGGATCTAGTGACCCACGACAGTGCCAGAGAAGCTTACACGCTTGCTCTAAGCTGCAGTAGTTCTCAGCGCATCCAAATCATGTTGGGGAGCTTTGAAAAATACAGATTGCTGGGACCTGCCCCTAGATGTGCCAGATCAGGGATGGGGTCAGCATCTGTATATTTTGAAAGCTCTGCAACTGATTTATTTATACAGCCATGGTTGCTAACTGCTGCTCTAAGTCGAAACAAAATTGTAATAGAAAATACAATGCAAATGGTAGTGGGCCCAGGAGCTAGAGAACCTTGACTCCAAATTTTGCTTCAACACTAGCTCAATGGATGGTCTTATTCAAATCACTCTACTCTTTCCTTATCCGTCAAATGAAAGATTAGGACCACTTGGTCTCTAAGGTCCCCCTATCTCTGACATTGTTAGTTTGAGAGAAAGCTGCATCAATCTCATTGGTTGACTTTGAGTGTACCTGACCCCTTTCATAGAGACCAAGGTAAGTAGTAGCATTGCTGCCCTGCGTTCTTGATATTTTTAAAATTGTGCTTCTGGTTCAAGTTTAGTCCCTTCCACAAAAGAGAGTTACGCATAGAAAAAAGAGAAACAAACGTATCATCAATTTCCTGAAAAGAAAGACAGAGAGGACCTCCTGTGAGTTTTTTTATTTATAATGATTGCTATCTTTCTTCTGAGTTACAGGGCTTGGGGAAAATAATAGATATTATGAGGAAAACACCTTAACATTTTGTATCTATTGTTTTCATAAACCAAAGTAGAGAGAACTCTGTGTCAGGGTTGCTGTTCCAAGGTTCCATGGATATTTGGTGTATTCTTAATCATATCTAGAGGTAAACTGTTTTAAGTCAATGATTGTTTTACCAGTACAATCAGTGGTTCCATATGCCTTTAGAGAATGTGGTTTCCTGATAATTTTACCATTCATTGAGATTACTGCCTTGGCATTTTTTTTCTTTTAATTTGACCAGAATTAGAGAAATCAAATTTAAGTTGAAGAGCATCAACCGGGAACCATTAATATAAAATAATACAATGGGAAACTGACTATTGTATGAGTTTAGCTGTCATAGGAATGCCTAGACTTTGACTTGATAGATGCAAATGTTTGTCTAGGGCCCAGGCCATTTGAAATAAAATATTGAGATAAATCTAATTCTTGTTTAAGGTAATATCCAGGTAAAATGATCGAAGAAGTATCATTGATGGGGATAAAAGCCAGAACACTTCAATATGGCTGAATATAACAAGTCAGCAGAACTTACAGGCAGATTTGAAAGTTGGTATGGGCTAAGTGGTAGAAAGAGAAGTGCATGGCAACATTGCCATGTAACTGAGTGTTTCTTTTTTTCTTTTTCAAATTAAGAATAGTCTCCAAAATTGACAAGTTGAAATTTTTTTGAAGATTTTACACACAGATTGAGTGAAAAGAATCTTCCTGTTGTCAAATGGTTCAGGTAAATTCTTGTGTTCAGTATTATGAAGTTCATGGCAGTTTCCTTCTTTACAGACATATTTAACCACTGGCAAAAAGAAAAGAAAGGGAAAAGGAGGTGGGGAGAAAGAGCAGCCCAAATTACTGAAATTTGTAGAGAATATCAGAAAACTGGTATTACACTTAAAAAGAGCCTTTTGTTTGTTTACGATCTTTTAAGTTCAAAGTGCAGAGAAGGCTCTTTAAACCACACGTTTGGATTACAGAGCTGCCACCACCTGAATGCTAATCCAGGGCTTCGAGAGTGTGTAGAGTCTAAGGGAGTGTGTAAACCGTGTTTGTGCCAAGGAATACATTGATCGCTGAACTTTACATAGAGTCACCTTTCCATGGTCTCGATGTCAATGTGCTATGCTTGTTTACCTAAGAATCCAGAAATACGTTGTGGTATGAACAGAGTGTATATGTTCTTGGGAGCCACAAAATCAAATAGAAAATAGACGAAAGGCTAAACAGTACATTTCATTAGCATGAACAATGAATGTTGAGGAATTAAATATGAATCTAGTTGTGCTCGAAACATCACACTTCATCTTTCTTGCATTACTACATAAAGCCAGTGATTTTTGCAAACACCTAGAGTTGGCTCTTGCTCAATTGGCAGTGGTGTGATGAGGGCCATAATGAAAAGAACATGGGACTTAGGTAAGGGCGGCTTTGCCATTGGCTTCTTGTCTGCCCTGGGTGGGGGACTCCCTCTCTTTGGGTGAGTGGTGCTTAGTCCTGGCACGATAACCCTTGGGCTACTGGGGTGTGACAAGTCAGCCTAGGGCCTAGGCTATGGAATCTGACCTGATTTCAATCCCGCTCCTGCCAGTTACCAGCTATACGACTGTGGGCATGCTTCTTAACCATTTTGGACTTGAGTTTCTAATCTGTAAAACGGGGTCAAAAATACCTACATTATAGGATTGCTCTGAGAATGTAAGAAATGCTTAGTACAGTGCCTGGCACATAGCAAGCGCTCAGTAAATTGTTGCTATTATTATTATTATATGCATTATAGAGCTAAATATGATAGTTTACTCCTGTTTTTGCAAAATTTTAATATTTTGATATTTTATCTAATTTCCCTCAAAAAATGGTATGCATGATGGTTTTAAGAAGAGAGAAGGAATAAAAATTGATTTTCAATATTTTTCTTTGCTTGTGAAAGAGACCTGAAACACTACTTCCTTTGTCCCTATGTAACTCTTTGACCTTCAGCTTCATTTATATATGATTTATTTAGAATGGAGTTATCATTGCATGATATTTATTTATATAGTGGTTACTTTTAATGACTTTTTTCACACAGATGTATTCCTATTCTCTAGAAAATAATCCATCCTCTTGGTTCCACTTTCGAGATAATGAAGTCACACTGTGTTAATAGCAGATAAGATAAAGCTATGCAGGACCTACTTTGCTTAAACCACCAAGTTATTAGCTTAGCTGCCTTGAGAGAAAATTGCATATCCAAGTAGTGGTACTAGGTGAGGACAATTCCTCATAACTAGCTTCTGAACATCTTTGTTATTTCATGTACTCTGATAGCATTCAAGAAGTTTAAAATCATGCTTTTCAGAATGCTGAGTATCCATCATAATCCCAGATCCAGGCCCCCATTACCACTTCACCCGGATGATCACCGTGGCCTCATAACTCACGTCCCAACCCTTTCACTGTTTTCACTGGGAGTCTTTGAGGTCCTAGTGTATATATCTGGGTGTCTTCAGCACTTTGCTGCTTGACGAACTTTCCTTGTACAGTTCTGATGCTGGTACGTGCTTGTTCAAAAATCTTCAGTGGCTGTCCATTGTCTGTATATTCCACTACTTAACCTTTAAATCACGACCCATTCCCAGTGTACCAGAACCGGTTTTGTCTGCCAGCGTTCTCTTTCCTACAATGTATGTGATAGTCTGTGTCTTCCTCAGCCCTATCTGACTAAGCAGTAAGGATCTTCAGCCTACAACTCAACCCTGATCTCTTAAGTTTGTCACTTAAGCTCTGGTGGGTAAGAACAGAACTTAGACTTCTTCCCTGAAGCCAGAGTGCCTGAGATGAGACTACAAAGCTGTAGTCCCCTTCCTCTTCTCCTCCATCATTACAAACACCTAGAGTTGGCTCTTGATTACTTGGCAGTGGTATGAGGATTGCCCTAATGAAAAGAACATGGGAAATGGAGTGAGGGCTTTGCTCCTTGTGGTCTTCCCTAGGCTGGGAACTCCCTCTCTTCGGGTGAGTGGCGCTTAGTCCTAAAAGGATAGTCCCGGTCTGTAAAAGTGACCTTCTTCTTTAATTTTCTTTTTAAGCTTCCCACTACCAAATTAGGGTATCCGCACTGAACCCTAGCCCCCCTTGCCTGGTGTCCTGGATGCTACCCATTTAAATTTGGCTCTGAATACAAATATCCCTGTTGGGTCCCTGAAACAAGTAAGTGGAGATCTAAACTCCATTCTTCAGTTCTTGCTGGCCTCATGTCCTGAGCATCATTACATACATAGTATGTTTATTTACCACTGGGCTTCAAAGTGCTCTATCCATTCTTTTGCATGTGAATACTAGCCTGGAATGTGCTTAATATACTTACTATACCCCAGATTTGGCATAAAGAGCTGGGCCTGGCAAACTAGGGCCCTTGGTTAAAATCTGGTCCAAATGTTTTCTTTTTTTTTTAAAAGTATTATTGCAACACAACCATACCCACTCATGTATGTATTGTCTATGGCTACACTATAATGACAGAGTTGAGTAGTTGCAATAGAAACCATATGGCCTTTAAAAACTTAACTATTTATAGAAAACATTTCCTGACTCCTATCTAAAGCCAAGTAGTTCTCCAAGCCTCGATATTGCTTATTCTTTGATAATTCATCATTTCCATCCTGCCAAACAATACGGACCTAGAAAGCTAGTTCACTGAGACCATGAAAATAGGTTCCCACACATTCAAACTACTTGCTTTTACTTGAATTTCCTGCTTCCTCTTTGTTGTCTTCCTAAATGTCCTTTCTCTGTGTTTTGCTTTTTAGGGAAAGAGATGTCATAGTCATAAAGACTATTAGAGTCGCCTTATAATATGTCTTTAAATGTCATATCAGGTTCTAATATGAAAGTCTTTCAACATTACCAATATCTGTCAACATAACCTTCTAGCATCTCTAAGATTAGGCCTTTCAATTCTTTAGTGTCTCTAACATCAGGTTTTCTGACCACCATAGCCTCCAACATCTCCAGTTGCCAGATCTTCTAAATGTTACAACATCCATGTCTTCCACTCTCTGGCCTGAAGCATCTCCAATGTGGGTTTTCTAATCTCCTCAATATCGGGGAAATTAAAAGTCTAGGCCTTCTACTTTCCCCCAACAATCAGTCTTCAAGATCCAGGTCTTACCTTTCTGGGTTCAGAGTTCTAAGTTCTGATTTTTCTATGTTCCCAATCTTCCTATATGCAGCTCTTCTAGAGTCCATGTGTTTCATTGTGTCCAAGTCCAGCTCTTCTAATATCTTCTAGTGCTTACATCATTCAGTTCATACAACCTTCAGTGTCTCCTAAATTCTGGTTTTATAGTGTCTCATTATTACCAGTTTCACCATCCAAGTCTTTCAATATCTCCAAGAATCTGGTCTTCCAATGTTTAGGTGGTCCAGCATCCCCAGTGTCTGAATGACTAGGTCTTTTAACATCCTGACATTTTAATGTCCAAGTCTCCTAGTGTCTAGGGCTGTCAACACTCTTGACTTCCAGCATCATGAAAATTACAACTTCCAAATTCTATGTCTTAACACGAATGTGGCAATACTCAGGTTTTCCAAATGTCTCTCAATATCCAGGACTTCCAATTTTAGGGTTTCTAAATGTCTAGATCTTCCATTGTCTAGATCTTCCAATGTTTAGGGCTTCCAAGTACAGGACTTACAATGTCTCTAGTATTCAGGGCTTCCAACACCCATGAATTCCAACATTCGGGGTCTCCAAAGTCTCCAATGTCCAGAATAACCAATGTCCACAAAATCCAAGGCTTCCAATGTCTCCAACATCCTGTGCTTCCAATGTCTCCAATGTCCAGGGTTTCCAATGGCGCCAGTGGCAAGGTCTTCCAACAACTCCAGGTCTTCCAGCAACTCCAAGTCTTCCAACAAATTCCAAGTCTTCCAACAGCATCAAGGTCTTCCAGCTAATCCTAGTCTTCCAGAAAATTCCTCGTCTTCCAGATAATCCACGTCTTCCGGTAATTATAGGTCTTCCACAAAATCCGTATCTTCCAGGAAAATCCACGTCTTCCAGAAAATCTATGTCTTCCAATGGTTTCAAGGTCTTCCAGACAATCCACGTCTTCCAGCAATTTCAAGGTCTTCCAGCCAATCCACGTCTTCCGGAAAAAACTATGTCTTCCACCAAATCCAAGTCTTCCAATCAATCCAAGTCTTCCAGCTAACTTACGTCTTCCAGAAAAATCCAGGTCTTCCAATCAATTGATGTCTTCCGGAAAGAAATCCAGGTCTTCCGCTCAGTCCACGTCTTCCAGAAAAATCTATGTCTTCCGCCAAATCTATATCTTCCAGAAAAATCCAGGTCTTCCAACAAATTCATGTCTTCCACCAAATCCAGTCTTCCAGTTAGTCCACGTCTTCCAGACAAAATTTATGTCTTCCACTAAAGAAATCCAGGTCTTCCGATAGAGCCACGTCTTCCAGAAAATTTGTGTCTTCCACTAAATCTGGGTCTTCCAACAAATACACGTCTTCCTAGAGATCCACATCTTCCAGAAAATCCATGTCTTCCAGTGACCTCCGGTCTTCCAGCAAATCTACGTCTTCCAAACAACCCAGGTCTTCCGGACAATTCGGGTCTTCCTGAAAATCCACGTCTTCCAGAAAAGCCATGTCTTCCAGGAAATCCATGTCTTCCAATGACCTCCAAGTCTTCCAGAAAATCCATGTCTTCCATCAAATCTATGGCTTCCAGAAAATTCACGTCTTCCAGCAAATCCTTGTCTTCCAACAAAGCTGTGTGTCTTCCATCAAATTCATGTCTTCCAGCCTACCCACGTCTTCCAACAAATTTACGTCTTCCAGAAAATCCACGTCTTCCAGAAAATCCACGTCTTCCAACTAAGATGCGTCTTCCAGAAAATCCTTGTCTTCCTACATCTCCAGGGCTTCCAGCATCTCCAGGGCTTCCAGCATCTGCTCGTCTTCCGGCATCTCTGCGTCTTCCGGCATCTCTGAGTCTTCCAACATCTCTGCGTCTTCCGACATCTCTGCGTCTTCCATCATCTGCTCGTCTTCCAGCATCTGCTCGTCTTCCTGCATCTGCTCGTCTTCCAGCATCTCTGCATCTTCCAGCATCTCCACGTCTTCCGACAACTACCCAGTCTTCCAACAGCGGGCTCAATATCCACGTCTTCCAACGTCTCCAGGGCACCGGTCTAACATTCAGGTTTTCCAGTGTCTACGATATCCAGGTATTCTAACATGTTCCATAGTCCAGGTCTTCTGACCTTTCCCCTGGTCCAGACCTTTTTAAAGGGAGTCTTCCCAAGTCCAAGCCTTTCCATGTTCAGATCTTTCCACAGACAGGTCTTCCAACACAAATAATCCTGCTTCCAGTAGAATTAGCCTCAAAAAATTTAATAAGGCATTCCTTCTTATAGACCAGATTCTATGGATCAACTGTATTGCCTCTTAATAGTGTTTTTTGCTATTAGGAAATGTGTATTTATTTAAAACTTTTTAAAGATAGTGTTCATAAAACATCTTCTACAAAATAAACACATTGATGGGATTACTGTGATTAATTTTGCTACTTTGCTAATGCTTATAGTTTTTATATAGTCAACTATGATTAGGTGCAAATGAAATTCTTATTTTAATGAAAAAAATTCCTGTTTAGTGACTGTTTGTTATTTTAGATAAAGTTAACATACAGCCTATTTATCAATTTCTTATATTGCCAATTTTTGTTTGGTTTCATGTGACTAGATAATAATAATAATAATGATAATAATAATAATAACAACACTTAACTTAGCATTTGCTATGTCCAGGCACTGTTCTAATGCATCACCTCATTTAATCTTCATGAGAACACATTGAGGTGTAGGTACTATCATCTCCGTTTTATAGATGAGGAAAGTGACATATAGAGGGGAAGAAACTTGTCCAAAGGACACAACTAAGAAATGACAGAGCTAGCTAGCCTGTTGAACCCAGCTAGCCTGTTGCCGGAGTCCATAATCCTAAACACTGTGCTATAATATATGCTGTTGAAAGTCAAATTGAGAATTATGGGATCCAAAGCTTGATTGCTCCTGTTTTATGTGGAGACTATTATCAGATCTTATATACAAATGGTCTTACTTTATCCTGTCACTATCAGAACTTATTTGTATTCACAGACCTCATTCCTCAACTAGCTACTATTATTCCCTTGCCCCGTGTATATGGAACTAGACACAAAAACTTCTTAATGCCATTTTCAGTTTGGGCAGAAATAATATAGGGAAGCACTGAGTTCAAGTACCATTTGCTTTAGAATCATATTCACAGCTCCATGCTCTGAGTACTGGTGCTTGGAATTTGCCTCTCCCATCTACTTTACTCCCTTATCACTGACAGTTCTCCCCTTTGCACCTTACTGTCTCCACCACTTATCATTAGTTTCTGACCTCTAGGATTCACCTGTTTCTTCAACTATCACTGACCTCCTAGATTCCTGACCACTGCCTTGTGTTCAGCTAATGGTAACTACAACTCCCTAACTCCCAGCATGCTGATCTAGAGAACAAACTACTTGGTTCTCCAAGTCTCAGCTCCTACCAGGTGCCTCCAGCAACATTGCTACCATGCCTCTGGCTGGCATGACAAACATTAAAGCTACATAATGAAATTATGATTAGACAAGGAATCTCTAAAGATATAGAATCATCTACATAGTAATACAAATGAATCATAATGCTAATTATGCTTAAAATTGAAATACCTTCCAAATGTCTAGTGATTTATTTTGCAAAGTGCTGTCTTTTCATCCATCATTCATCTGCTCATTCATTCATTCATTCATTCATTCATTCAACAAATATTTATTGAGCGCCATCTGTGTGCCAGGCATATTTCAAAGGATCTTAAAATCAGCTAGGGAAAACTGACAGTGTGCAAATAATTGAACAATTATTTATCAGTTGTTGCAAGATCATAAAGGAAAAGTAAGTATAAGATGCTGTGAGAGTCTAGAAAGTTAAGCATTCCTGAGGAAGTAACATTTATGGTGACTGAAGGATCTATTTTCTTATTTGATTATTAAGATGGATGTTTTTATATCCGTTTTACCTAATCAGGTTAAACAGCAAGTACTAAAGATGGGCATGAGATCCATGTATTTTGACTTCTTTTTTTTCCCTACTACTCCATGCTGCCTTAAAATATATAGTAAGTACAGTTTGGGCAATATATATCAAGGGATATAAAAATGTTCTACTCTTTGACTTAGTATTTTCACTTCAATGAATATGTTCAAGGAAATCATCTCAAATGTGGATAATTCATGCACAAAGATGTTCCTCGCATAGTTATTTGGCAGAGTGAAAAATAGAAAAGCCTAGGGGTCTAACTTTATGGGCATGATTAAGTAAATGTGCTATTTCCATGTGATGGAATATTCTTCCATTAAAATATTTATAGTACGTTGGTATTATATAATGTTAAGTGAAAAATCAGCATACAAGATTATATAAAGTGTGATTGCAATTATCTTAAATATACATAATCAGAGACAAATGACTAGAAATAAACACATTAGAGATTGTGAACTAATTATCTCTAGGTGGGTAAGATTATGTGTGATTTTTGTTTACTTCTTGGTGTTCTTTTTTTTCTTCCAAAGTTCTTACAGTGTGAAAGTATATTCAGGAAAAATATTTAAATGATTGTGCATAAAAAGTTCATTATTTATTCATTTTATTATACATGTAATCAAGTTTTACTGTTGAAAACACTTCAAAATAAAAGCAAGCAAAGTGAAAAAATTAAAATCTCAAATAAACTCAGTACTTAGAGATAATTGCTATAAAGTTTTTGGCGTATGAGTTTCTACCCTCTTTCATAGGTATGTTTATTCTCTTTTACAAAATGGAGTCATACCACCATTTAACCTATTCTTTCCACTTAACAATAAATTGTAAACTTCTTTCCATGGCAGCAACTGTGAGTCTACATTCTAATTTTAATACGTAACTTATTTACTCTATCTCCTTTTGGTGGGCATTAGGTTCTTTCCAGATTTTTTGTATTCTAAAAACTGCTGTGATGAGCTCATACCCCACAAGTTGTGCAGAACACAAACTGTGTCGTCCTGCATGGTGGCCTTGTCCATGACTGTGTGCAAATTTGGTCAGCTATTACTTAGGATAAATTCTTAAAGGAGACTCCGTTGCTGAGTCAAGGGATATGTGCAGCATGATGCTTATCAGAGCAAAAAAAAATTATAAGCAATCCAGACGTCCAACAATTGGGGATAGTTAAATAAAATTATGTGGTAACTATAGGATGGAATACTATGTAGCCATTTAAGTTTATACCACAGAAGAGTATTTACTGAAATGGGAATATGTTCACAAGATCTCGTTAGTGAGAGGAACAAGTCACATGAAAGTATGTATAATATTCAAATTTTTAGAAAGGAAACTATATAAATGTCCTCAGAAAAATGACCAGAAGAATATACACTAATATGTTAGTAGTAAAAATCCCAAAAGGAAAATGGCTAAATTGTGGTATATTGACGCAATGTAATATTATACAGCAGTGAAATGAACTACTGCTAAACATAATCTGGGTAGATTGTGCTTCTATAATGTTAAATTAAGGTATCAAGTCCCAGAAGACTACATATAGTAAGATATCCTTTCTATATTATTCAAAAACAAGTAAAATTCAATGTTATATTATTTAGGTGTATGTATATATTTGGGATTAAAATATTTTATTAGAAAGCAAAGGAGAATCAAAAAATTCAGGATAATGTTCATTGGGGCTTAGGAAAGGGGCTTGAAATAGGAGAGGATCATGAAGTGGATTGAAGTTATTGTCTGTATTCTGGTGCTCAGGTTCAGTGGGTGGGTGGGTTTTCATTGTATAATTAAAAGCATGCCATTGACTGTTTAATAATTGTATGAGTGTTATGAAAATAACCAAAATAATTTAATGGATAAAAATAAAAGAGGGCCATGCATGGATCAATGAGACAGTGTGTGTGATCTATGACAGCGTGCATGGATTACGCTAATACAATTGGGCGCGCTCAAATTTCATGATATTTTCTTAAGCAGTTATCTTTGGGTGGTTGGAGTGCATGGGTTTTTTATTCTCTTGTGGCTTTTTATTGTCTAAATTTTCTATAGGGAAAATACAATATCATATTAATTGAAAAACAAGCCCTAAATTACATAAAGTAAGATCTCAAATACATTAAACATGTATAACAGGGACTGAAAACGTGTTGACATGTTCATAACAATTGCCTTTGTGTAGTGAGATTTCATATCATTTTTTAATGCTTTCTTATACTTGTTTTTTGATACAAATGTTATGGAGGGAGCTTACTTTTTTGTTTCAAAAGTAGTACACATTTATTATAAAAGTAAAAAGTGCAGTAGTCTATAAAGTAACAAGTGAAAGTATCCCTCTCCCATTCCCACTGTCCAGAGACAGCCAGAATTATTTGTTTGCTTTGTATCTTCCAAGTACTTTTTCTCTCTATGTGCATGTGTCCTTGGTGTGTTTTACAAAATGAAACCATCCTTACATAGTATTCTACAGCTTGCCCCCCACCCCCTGCTCAATAAAAAGTCATTGTTGTAATAGCTAGTAGAATGCCATAGTAAGGTGTACTATATAATTTACCCAACGCCTTCCACATGATAAATCTTTAGATTGTTAACAGTGTGTTTACTATTACAGATAATGCTATAAACAGCATTCTTTTTAATCTATCTTTTGCTCATTTAGAAGTATTTTTACAGGCTGGTACCGTAGAAGTGTAACGGCTAGATCAAAGGGTTTGAGCTAAATTGCCTTCCTGGCATGCTGGACACTATCGTTCGTTTTAATTTGTCAGCATTTTGGATGAAAAATCCAATCTCATTCCATTATTTTCCCCCAATCACTAGTAAAGTTAAGCACCTTTTAATGTATTTATTAGCTATTTGTATTTCTTCTGTTGGAGAATGCTTGTTCATATCCTTTGCCTATTTTTCTGTTGAATCATTTGTCTTTTTTCTTTGTTGATTTGTAGGCGGTCTCTGGATATTAGAGCTGGTATCCTTTAGTCTGCTTTCTGCCACACATGTCTGTCATCTGTCTTTTTCGAAGTTTATTTATGGTGGTATTGCCCTAAAGATCTAATTATGGAAATAGGCAAACATATTAATCTTTCTTTTGTAGTTTCTTGGTTTCGTCTCATACTTAAGTAGGCATCTGTATTTCAACATTTTGAAAATACTCTCCTATTTTCTTCAAATATGTTATGTAGTTTTTAGTGCTTAGCTCTTTAATCTTCATATGGCATTGATTTGTGTGTGTGTGTATGGTGGAAAGTCGGGACCTCCTTTTCTTTGCTTGTTTTCAGAAGAGATAGATAGTTTTCCTAATTTATTTACTGTATTTACTGTATTATATCTGCACTAATTTGGAATTCTTTTTGAATCCTGAAGTGTATGCGTATGCTTATGTTTCTCTTCTGTTCAGTTTTGTCTCTTACTGAGCTAGTACCTCACTGCTTTAATTACTACAGCATTATAATGTGTAATTACTGTAGCATTATAATGTGTTTTGAAATCTGATGGGGCTGCTCTTCCCCCTTCATTATTCTTCTTATTTTCTAGAATTTACTTGGCTATTCTTGTACATTTTCTTTTTTCAGATGAATTTTAGAATCAACTCGTCAACTTCTATTAAAAAAAAAAAAAACTCCCTTGAATTGCCTCCGACCTTTTGTGTCAAGAACTGACATCTTTACAATACCGAGTGTTGTATTTGTCTTGTATCCAGGCATCATATTAAACTCTGTTCTTAGCTCTGTGTTATTTTTCCAGTTAATTAGCTTGAATTTCTAGGTACAAAGTCATGTCAGTTATAAATAAGGAAACATTTGTCTTTTCTTTGCTAATGTTTGTATCTATTTTTTTTCCTTCTATGACACTGATAAAGATCTTATGACTTCTAGGGCAAAGCAGATTTATATTGATTAATAAAGATCAGGCATCCTTCTCTTGTTTTTGACTTTAACACAAACACCCGTTTTCACTTTAAAATATGATGATTGCTATTAAAAAAATTGATGATTGCCATTGTTTCTGATAGATAACCTTTTTTGAGTTATGGAAAAAAAGGTCGAGTTATGGACCCTTCTAGTCTTGATTCCTGATTGACTTACAGTTTTGTCAGGAAAAGATACAGAATGGTATAAATGTCTTTTTTTGGCATCTGCCAGGGTGATAATATGGTTATTTTCTTTAATCCATTAATGTGCTTAATTACACTGTTAGGTTTCCTAATGTTGAGATATGCCTGCATTCTTGGAATAACATTGAGTTAGGAGATAAATTACACCTACACCCCATCCACAGCACACTTGTTGGGAAACTTTCATTTATAGTTTTCCTCTGTGGGATGTCCTTTTCCTGATTTTATATCATGATTGTGTGTACGTGTGAACAAACTTGAATTTTTTTCTTATTTTACAGTGTAACACACACACAAGCTGTTCGTTTGAAAAGTTGGTATTACCCATAAAACCATTTTGTCCTGGTGCTTGACTGGGGAGAGGGAGGGTAGAAATATAGATCTTCTTTCAGTTTCTTTTTTATGTTGTGAATTTTTATTCTTAAAATTTCATTTATATTTCTTATTGAAGAATAATTAACACACAGTTCATATTAGTTTCAGGCGTATACTATAATGACTCAACAATTCTGTATATGTCTCAGTGATCATTAAGATAAGTTTACTTTTAATCCCCTTTATCTATTTCACCCATCCCCTCTACCCACCTCCCCTCTGGCAACCAGTCTGTTCTCTGTATTTTAAGTCTCTTTTTTGCTTTGATGATCAGTTTATGCAAGTTTTCCACCTCTCCTTGAGTCAGTTTGTAGAACTCTTCCATTTCGTTTGGATTTTCAAATATACTGATTAGAAATTGTACATGATATTTCCTAATGTGTCTCAATTTGCATATATGTGACTATATATCCCCCTTTTTTCTTTTCCTTAAAAAGACTGTTTATAGATTTGTATATTTTATTTTCAGTTAACTATTTTTACAACTTGTTTTTAAAATATCACTTTCTGCTTTTGTTAATACTTCTTTCTATGTTGTTTGGTTCTGTTTGATTTCCTTTTAGATTAACTAGGGAAATGCTTAGTTTATTTTTCAGTCTTTCTTCTTTTCTACTTACTGCATGTAAAGGATAAAGTTTCCTCTGGATACATGTTTGATCGTATCCCCTAGTTTCCACCTGCAGTGCTACCATGATCTTTGTTTTGTCACTTCATCTGTAGTTTTGTTTTCCTTTTTATTTTTTATTTTTTTTATTTTTTTTAAAGATTTTATTTATTTATTCGACAGAGATAGAGACAGCCAGCGAGAGAGGGAACACAAGCAGGGGGAGTGGGAGAGGAAGAAGCAGGCTCATAGCGGAGGAGCCTGATGTGGGGCTCGATCCCATAACGCCGGGATCACGCCCTGAGCCGAGGGCAGACGCTTAACCGCTGTGCCACCCAGGCGCCCCTTGTTTTCCTTTTTAATCCAAGAGCTATTTAGAAGTGCATTATATATTTCAGCATGGTCAGGTTTTAGTTGATGTTTTGTTTTTCTATCCCCTTTACCCCACTACTTACACTTTCTCATGGATGGAGAATGTTTCCTGCGTGGATTATACGTTTTGGAATTCTTTGGTGTCCTAATGTAATAAACTTTTATAAATATTCCGTGGGCAGTTAAAGCAAATGTATATTTTCTTTTTGTTTGGGTAATAGTATATCATATTTCTGCATATTAAATCAAACTTGTTACTCAGCTTTCCCCCTTTTTTTTAAGTTTTAATGATTTTTTATTATATTATGTTAGTCACCATACAGTACATCCCTGGTTTTTGATGTAAAGTTCGATGATTCATTAGTTGCGTATAACACCCAGTGCACCATGCAATACGTGCCCTCCTTACTACCCATCACCGGTCTATCCCATTCCCCCACCCCCCTCCCCTCTGAGGCCCTCAGTTTGTTTCTCCATAGTCCATAGTCTCTCATGCTTCATTCCCCCTTCTGATTACCCCCCCTTTCTTTATCCCTTTCTTCCCCTACCGATCTTCCTAGTTATGTTCCATAGATGAGAGAAACCATATGATAATTGTCTTTCTCTGCTTGACTTATTTCACTTAGTATTATCTCCTCCAGTGCCGTCAATGACAGCTTTTCCCCTTTTATCTGCTTGATCTAAATTTTTAATGCAAGTATGTAAAATCTCCCACTTATTTTTATCATAGTCTCTTATTTCTAGCCTTTTATGCTTTACATACTTAAAATTCTTTTTCAATGCATTAAATTTCATGATTATCTTATTGGATTGTGTGAATTCACAACATAAAAGCTACCTTCTTTGACCCATTTGAAGCTTTTTGCCTTGATGTTTCTTTGCCACCTTTACTTGATTTTGTTAGCGTTTGCCTGGTGTATCTTTATCCATTTCAAAATTTTCAGTTTTTCCATGTTGTTTTGTTTAGGCGTATCTTTTCAAAACAGTACACAATGAGTTTTTTTTTTTACTCCATCTGGAATGTCTGCCTTTTAATTCATAATTAAAACTTCCACATTTATTATAATTCTGTAATATTTATTTATAATTCTGTCATTTTTATTTTTTTTTCTCTTCTTGCTAGATTTGTCAAGGTGCATGTCCTCCTTTCCTATAGTGGTTTAGGAGTTTGAAATATCCTTTTTTTTTTTTTTTAAGTAGGCTCCATGCCCGGCGTGGAGCCCAAAGCAAGACTTGAACTCATGACCCTGCAGTTAAGACCTGAGCTGAGATCAAGAGTCGGATGCTTAACTGACTGGACTGATCCACACAGGTGCCCTGAAATATCACTTCTAATAGTGGTTTTATATATATATATATATATATATATATATATATATATATATATATATTTTTTTTTTTTTTACCTTCTATACTTTTGTATCATTAAACCTTTCAAAATGAGCACATAATACCTTTGTAATAAAAAAATAAAGCAAAGCCATCTGCTTTTAAATGTGCTTAGTAGTTGTTCATTCCTTACCAGTCTCATGCCCCTTGCTTAGGCTCTAATCATCGAGATTTTATATCCTTCCACTCCTGTCCATCCTGTTTATTGCTGCCAGATCATCTTCTTAAAATATCATTTTTTTCACATAACTCAATTCCTAATTAAATCTAAACTTCTATACTTGACATCCAAGTCCTCCCTGACTTCCCTACGTAACCATTCCTGTTCTCTACCTGCCTCATACGTCAGCATTTGTTCCTTCCTTCACTTTCATTTATTTTGTTCCCTACTTTTTCCCTATATTTCCTGAGTCCTACCCAACCAGGAAGACTCTAGATACCTGTCTTACAAGATAAGTTATTCTTCTGTCCTAATACTTTTCCATTACGGGAAGGTGTGCATCTTCAGGGAGCAGAACAATTTCCAGTCACAAAACTGTGGGAAGAGACTTCATTTTTGACCATGAAACCCTAAAGCATTTGTTTACTGAAAAGGGACATTTGGACAATGTCCTAAAATGACTTAACTCTGAGATTGATATTAACCCCTCCCCCCAAATCAAAGGTTTCTTTATACTATTTCCTTAATGGCAGTGCTGGTCAACATCGCCTCAATTTATTTATTTATTTATTTATCTTAAAGATTTTATTTATTTATTCGACAGAGATAGAGACAGCGAGAGAGGGAACACAAGCAGGGGAAGTGGGAGAGGAAGAAGCAGGCTCCCAGCGGAGGAGCCTGATGTGGGGCTCGATCCCAGGACTCTGGGATCACGTCCTGAGCCGAAGGCAGAGGCTTAACAACTGAGCCACCCAGGTGCCCCAACATCACCTCAATTTAAACCTTTCCCCAGTTTCTGAATCCTCTCTAGCAAAGGATAGTCAATCTTCTATTTCCCTGAGAATTGTTTGGGGCCTATCAAAATTTAATCTGTGACCTTGAGCTCCTCTAGTAGTTTCTATCAGCTGCTCTAGACCTGATGCCTTTGCTTGCTAGAGCCTTTGCTTGCATTTCAGTCAGCGTGGCCATTCTTACCCTAGAATGAAAGCTAGGAATGGGATGTAAGAACTCTAGGCACTGAAGAAACATATTTTCTTATTAGTGTCAAGAAATAATCAGTTATCTACCGCACTTCTACCCCAACAAGACAAGGTCTTTAGCATACTTTCTATTTCCCCTACCATCTTTTTCAGATAACTCTGCCCCCAGAGTTCCTAGAAGGGAGTACATCTGCAAGCAGTATTTTCCTCTTGAGATGGAATTCTGCTGGATCAACAAAGCTGAATTCTTGACGAACCACTGCCCCTTGTCTAGACTTCAAAATACTTTTGGATGCTTACACTATGCTGTTTCTATTTTAGGACCTTAACTTAATAGTTAATTGAGACAATATGTTTTCCTGGTTTCATGGTTAGCACTGAGTCTTCTCCCTTCTTGCATGCATTTCTTATTTTTAGTGAATAAAACATGTTTTTCCATCCTAAAGTGTGGTATAGAGTCTCAGCTTTTTCATATCTCAGCAAAGGTTCTCTTGGGTATGTGGGATCCCTGGGAGCAGGTAGCTACAAATTCCTCTGCATGATTGGGTCCGGACACATCGAAGCTCACTGTACCGCCACCTTTTTATATGTGGGTGTTATATCATTCAGGATAAACTCACCAAAACAAATGCCTCCATTTTGAACCAAACTCAGCATCAAAAATGTCCCATCCTCATCAGCAATGTGAAACATGAGGGTGGGCCCAGATGCTCGTGCTGTGTCCTCCCCCAAGTTCCTGGTAGGTGAGAGAGCACAGATCTGATTTAAGACCACCAGACTGGGGCGCCTGGGTGGCACAGCGGTTAAGCGTCTGCCTTCGGCTCAGGGCGTGATCCCAGCGTTCTGGGATCGAGCCCCACATCGGGCTCCTCTGCTGGGAGCCTGCTTCTTCCTCTCCCACTCCCCCTGCTTGTGTTCCCTCTCTCGCTGGCTGTCTCTCTCTGTCGAATAAATAAACAAAATCTTTAAAAAAAAAAAAAGACCACCAGACTCAGGTGGTCTTGATGCTGAGAACTGCAGTCACATACGTATTTTATACAACTTGTTTCTTGCGCACTTTATGTTGTCCCTTTGGGGCATCATCACAGACATTTGGCCTTTTATAGACTCCACTGGTTCTAGGGGACCATGATCACTTTTTTAACACTCAAATTTTCATAGACCGGTGGGAGTGATGTTATATTGACTCCTATGTCACAACAGAGACATCTTTGAAAGTGATGCAGCTTCCTTACAAGAACAGGATGTTCCAGGCCAATTTTAAAGTCTGCTACTCTCTAAGGACCCCAGTTTCTTTTTAGTGAAAAAATTGAGAGACCAATCTCAGGATTCTGGAAGTGGAAATTATTTCACAAGAGTTCTTGAGGTGGAACAAGATAGCATGATGGCTACTATCCACTTTCATGAAGAATGGAGAGGATTACTTTTTTCCAAAATATACCGCAGGTTCACATTATTGCTTTTATTTTTATTTATTTATTTTTTAAAGATTTTATTTATTTATGTGACAGAGAGACAGCCAGCGAGAGAGGGAACACAAGCAGGGGGAGCAGGAGAGGAAGAAGTAGGCTCCCAGCCGAGGAGCCTGACGTGGGACTCGAGCCTGACGTGGGACTCGATCCCGGAACGCCAGGATCACGCCCTGAGCCGAAGGCAGACGCTTTAACGACTGTGCTACCCAGGCACCCCCACATTATTGCTTTTAAGTCACTGTTTCTTTTTACTGGTTTTAATGGGGGCTTTACAAATCCAATTTTTCATTTGTGTTTTTGTGCAACCAATTTTTTTCTCCTTTTCTCCTGACTTTATTAAACCACACTACGTATGAAATCATACCATGTGTTGAAATTACAGCGTTGCTAGCCTCCGTCCCAATTTAGCCGCCTTCAGTTTTCTTTCTAGTAGCATATGTTTCTTCAAAATGGCTGTCAGTTGTATAGCTTCAGATAATCTCCATCAGTATTCCTCAAACCCCAGCTGTCTGCAAAGAAAAATCTCTATCCAGGGAATTCAAAAGTGTAGGACGTAAGTAGTTCAAAGTGGATATTGAGCAGTTATCTGAAAGCTATCATTAATGCTTTATTTTTATGGGAACTAGTGTTTTTTTCTGTTGTTGAGAACAGCTTTAATGTTGAGCCCCAGTTTAGATAAATATCGATATTCTTACCTTAGTACTGTATCCGTTTACCTTTGCAAATAGCAATTAAGAATAAGAATATCTGGGGGGCGCCTGGGTAGCGCAGTCGTTAAGCGTCTGCCTTCGGCTCAGGGCGTGATCCCGGCGTTCTGGGATCGAGCCCACGTCAGGCTCCTCCGCTATGAGCCTGCTTCTTCCTCTCCCACTCCCCCTGCTTGTGTTCCCTCTCTCGCTGGCTGTCTCTATCTCTGTCAAATAAATAAATAAAATCTTTAAAAAAAAAAAAAAGAATAAGAATATCTGAAAATGTAGCCAATGTTAAAAAATAGTCAGACTTAAATTTTTATCCAGGAAGTTTGGGTGGGTTTATTTCTGCACACATGTCTAATTCATATTTAGTTCGTTTACCATAAGCAACAACGCAAAACACCAGAAAACTAAGATAACAAACTTCAGTTGTAATTTTATGTTTGTTACATTTCCTTACTGTTTCTCACCCTCTCCCTCTCCAGAGACTGATATTATTTGCATGTTTTCTTATTTATAAAAGGGTAAAAACAGCCATTTAAAGTCTTAGATCAAAGATCAACATGGATTAAGATGTCCCATCTCTGTAAGCCCAAGTTTGAATTTAGTGGTAATTTAATGACTGCCCCAGAAAAGATACACTAAGTCACTTCCAGGTTACTTTGTTGATGGGCTTATGCTGCTTCCTTATTTCGGTATGATGAACGACTTCAAAATTCAGTGGCTTAAGTCAATAACCTTTTATTATCATGAGCCTATGAGTTAGCTGGGCATTTCTTCTCATTTTTTGCTGGACTCATTTATGAGTCTGTAGTTAGCTATGGGTTAGTTAGGAAGCTCTGGTGATCTAGGGTGGAGTCTCTCACATATTTGGGGTTTGCTGGGATAACCAGGCTCCCAGTCACATGATCTTCCATGCCAGACTAGCCCAGGCATGTACTCATAGCATGACGGAGTTCCAAGAGGGAGAGTAGAAGTGTGCAAAGTTTCTCAAGGCCTATCGATGGAACTGGCACATTATCACTTCTTCCACATTCAGCTAGCCAGAGTAAGTCACAATGGGTCCCAGATTAAAGATGCGGGGGAACAAAAACGTCCCCCTTTAATGGGAAGAACTGCAAAGTCACCTTGCAACAGGTATGGAAATAGGGAATCCATTAATGGTGGCCATCAGCTGTGGGTCCGGTACATAGCTGTGCTGCTCTTGACTGTGCCCTCTCCCATACTTCGGGGTCACTAGCACTATCCTACCCTAGGATGGCCCCAGCTGGGACAGTTGGGGTCTGTTCCACATGTTTTCTTGCTTTCCAGCAGCCTTATTCTTATGACATAGCAGGAATTGAAGAAAAAATTTAGAAGGGACCAAACTCTTGAGGCCTAGAGATGGAACTGGCACATCGTCACTCCTGCCACATCCTGTTGGCCAAAGCAAGTTATAGTGTGAAACAGAATGAATGTCTATCTTTCCCAGAATTCATATGTTGAAACTGAATCCCCAGTGTGAGGGTATTTGGAGGTAGGGCATTTGGGAAGTGATTAGGGCAGGAGGGTGGATCCCTTGTGAATGTTTCCATTTCAGAGAATATTTTCAAATAGTCTCTGAGTTATTGAAAATTGTCTCTACTCTCATGTTAACAAGATGGCAAATTAGGAAGTCCCAGTGCTCATCTCTCCTACAAAAACAATGAATAAACAACTATATGCCAATGAGAATAGCTCTAGGAGAGCTCCAGAGTACAATAGAGAAGTACGATAGAGACAAACAAAACAACAAAATGGCAACAGTAAGTTCTCACTTATCAATAATAAAAAAAAATAATAATAATTACTTTGAATGTCAATGCATTAAACTTACCAATCAAAAGGCATAGAATGGATAAATAAACATGATCTAGTGATATGCTGCCTATAAGAGAGACTCGCTTTAGAATTAAACACACATAGGCTGAGAGTGAAGGGACAGAAAAAGACATTTCATGCAAATGGTAACCATGAGAAAAGAGAGGTAGTTCTATTTATATCAGACAAAATAGACTGTAAGTCTAAAACTGTCTCTAGAGACAAAGAAGGTCATTAAATAATGATAAAACGGTCAATTCAACAGAAAGATGTAATAATTATATACACAACCAACATCAGAGCACCTAAATGTATATTTATAAATATATTTTATATATTATATATGTAATACTTATATGTAAAAAACAGATCTGGAGGCAGAAATTGACAGCAAAAAATAATAGTAAGGGACTTCAATACCCCCACTTACAATAATGGATAGAAAATCCAGGCAGAAATCCAGTGAAGAAACAGCTGACTTGAATAACACTACAGACCGCATGGCTGAGAGTTGGCTAGGTGTTGTCTTGATAACAAGTGTGACTGGATCGCAATCCAGCAGAATAGCCTGAACTTACATGGCAGTCAGGGGTTTCAGGAATAGCAAGAGAGCAAACCCTGATGTGCAAGTGCTTTTCAGGTCTCTGCTAATATTTGCTAATATCCCAGTAGCCAAAGCAAACCACATGGCCAACCCAGATACAAGGAGTGGTGGTATAGAGTCCACTTCTTGATGGGAGGATCTGTAATATCACATTGCAGGAGCAAGCATGCAGAAAGGGGAGTAATATGTGGCCACTTTTATAATTTACCACACTCCCCCTCTCATATCATCCCCTACCCATCCTTTCATCACTTACTCTACTCCAGACAAACCAACCTCCTCGTTTTTCCTCAGAAATGGCAGACACGCTCTCCCCTCAGGACCTTTGCACATGCTGATCTCTTGGCCTGAAATATTCTTCCATCAGATATCCATGTAGCTAGTTCCTTTGGCTCCTTCAGGTTAGTGGGTTAGCAATTTTTCTGTTTTTGGCTGGAATCACTCATGTGTCTGTGATAAGCTGGTAGCTCAGCTGGGTGCTAGGAAGGCTTCAGCTGTAATGGCTTGTGTCTGCTCCACATTACTTCTCACACACCAGCAGCCCAGACTGGGCTTGTTCACATAGTAATCATAGGATTGATTCCAAGCAAACGTGGAAGCACGGTCAAGGCCTCTTGAGACTTAGCTTGGAACTGGCACAATGTTACTTCCATCACATTCTGTTGGCCAAAGTGAGTCAGAAGGCCACATTATCAGATTCAAGGGGTGGGGAAATAGATTCCACTCCTCAATGGGAGGAGCTTCCAAGTCACATCGCAAAGGAGCAGAAACACAGGGAGGGGAATAATCGTGGCCATTCTTGCAAGCAATACATCATAATGTGTCATTTTTCAGTATTTTTCTTCAAAACAAGTCTTCAGCTTAAGGGAGTGTATCCTGCAATTATGTTTTCCCATCTCTCCTTTCTCTTTTTCACCATTTAGAAATTCTATCAGACAGACATTGACTCACCTGTATCTATTCTCCATCCCTCGCAACTTTTCTTTCTGAGCTTTGCTTTCTCTCCCTCTGCTCCTCCCCAATATGTTCTAAAAGTGTACTTTAATGTCATCTTCCAGACATCTAATTTGATTTCCTGCTGTGTTCCTTCTGCTACTTAGACTTTTGTTTGAGGGAATGTTTTCTTTTTTAAACTGGCAATTATATTTACAACGTTCACAAACTGTTGCCTTTACAATTAAACTTTTTTTATTCCACAGTAGCTTGTTCTATTCCTTTATGGATACAAAATCCTTTTTTTTTTTTTTTTTTAGTTTCAAGTTTTAGTTTAAATTCCAGTTAGTAAACACAGTGAAAAATTAGTTTCAGGTGTAGGATTTAGTGATTCCACACTTCCACGCAACACCTGGTGTTCATCACAAGTGCCCTCCTTAATACCTATCACCCATTTAGCCCAATCCATGCCCACCTCCCCTCCAGGAATCCTGTTTGTTCTCTATAATTAGGAATCTGTTTTCTGGTTTGCCTCTCAGTTTTTCCTCCCCATGTTCATTTGTTTTGTTTCTTAAATTCTACATGAGTGAAATCATATGGTATTTGTCTTTCTCTGAGTTACTTCACTTAGCATAATATGGTCTAGCTCCATCCACATCATTGCAAATGGCAAGATTTCATTCTTTTTGATGGCTGAGTAGTATTCCAGCGTGTGTGTGTGTGTGTGTGTGTGTGTGTGTGTGTGTGTGTGTACCTTTTCTTTATCTATTCATCAGTTAATGGACATTTGGGCTCTTTCCATAATTTGGCTATTGTTAATGAGGCTGCTGTAAACATTGGAGTACATATATCCCTTCGAATCAGTATTTTTGTATCCTTTGGATAAATACCCAGTAGTATCAATTGCTGGGTCACAGGGTAGTTCTATTATTTAACTTTTTGAGGCACCACCAGATTGTTTCCCAGAGTGGCTGCACCAGTTTGCATTCCCAACAATAGTGCAAGAGGGTTCCCCTTTCTCCATGCCCTCACCAACATCTGTTGTTGCCTGTGTTGTTAATTTTCAAAATCCTCTTGAATCTCTCTGAGGACTTTTTCCTAAAATTTCTTCTGTTTCCTGTGTTAAGCCTTTGGAGTTAGTTCCTCTATTTAGCTTTGCTTCACTTTCTCATGCTGTTCCTCATCTTCAGATAATGGGCAATTATTTTTCAGCTGGCCTCTTCTGAGCTGTTCCAGTTCATTATTAATGACCATAATGTAACTACTATCCCTGTTGTTACTCTGGATCACATAACATTGAGTTATCTATTTGAGAAACAATTCAGTAAAAAATCAGTGCCTGTAATTTGGAGTATTGTAATTGGAGCATCTGCTCTTGTGACTTTCAAACAGAGGCTTCTGTTTAAGCACTGTGTGATTTTTGTCTCCTTGGCATCTAAATGCATATAGGAGGGCTTTCCTGATTAGCAGTTATAAAGGGCTCTCACTGAACCTCTGCTTTAGTTGCTTTGAAGCAGATTTTTGTGAGGGTTAACCTCCTGACCCCCAAAGTGAAGCTACTGTATTTAAAATAGCCTATTTTTTGAGCCAGACTATTCTAAACATTCCTTACATATTTGGCGAAAATTCATTCAGCCATTTTCATGTGATAGTGATATGTGTTGATAAAAATATTCAACACTGCCTTGTTCATAATTTCAAGTAATTGAAAACCTATTTGAAAATCATTTGGCATATTATATAGCATATATTCTGATATATGTTCAGTGGAAAGATGCACCATTATACTGCTCGAATTTTCTAACCATGTATATAGCTTTTTTAAAAAGGTCATCTGGTGTTAACTGGTAGTAGAGTTACATGGAATTTGTTTCCTTCCTTATACATTTTATTTATTTATTTATTTATTTTAATTTAAATTAGTCCACATATAGTACATAGTTAGTTGTTGGTGTAGTGTTCAGTGATTTGTTAGTTGTGTATAATACCCAGTGCTCACCATATCACCTGCCCTCCTTAATACCCATCACCCAGTTACCCCATCCCCCACCCCCTCCCTTTCCAGAACCCTCATTTTGGTTCCCAGAGTCCAGGGTCTCTCATGGTTTGGCTCCCTGTCTGATTTCTTCCCATTCAGTCTTTCCTCCTTTCCCCTAGGATCCTCTGCTCTAGTTCTTATATTCCATGTTATGAGTGAAGCATATGATATGCTTCCTTATGCGTTTTAAATTAAGAGAAAAGAAATTATTTAAAAAGCCAGTTATGCAGTATTAGCTCAATAATGTAAAAACGCATAGAAAAAAATGGGAGAAAGAATGCCAGGTTTCTCCTCTGAACTCTTGGAAGGCTTGTTGTGTCTATTACTCATTAAGCACATGTTCTTCAGCATTCCCGACTACGTGGTGTCCTGGGGAAGGGTTTCATGTCTTAAAAGTCATTGTATTGTCTAGAATGCCTAGTGCAAAACTGTCCTTAAGTAAATACATGATGGTTGATGAAAAAAAGTGTCATAGTTTATTTTATGGCACTGAGCGGACTGCTTATTTCACATGGTAAACTTGCTCTTTTGCTGTCACGGAGGCTTACATAGTAATGGATAATATGAAGAAATCAATGCACGGAAAGGTTATGTACCTTGCCCAAGATCATGCGGCTCATAAGTGAGACGTTTGGGATTTGTACTCAGGTTGTCTTGCTCTGGAGCTTGGGGTGTTCACCAATACACGCTATGTCAAATGGCTAGATAGATTCAGCTGGTAAAAAAACAATTAGCCCAGGTACATTTTTAACAGTGTATTACTTACATAGACAGCAAAAGCAAGATGTTTATACTGTCAGCTCCCCGTATCACTTGTCCCACAGGGGGACACTGAAATCAAAGGGGCCAGATGAAAGGCAATATGAGTAGTAAGATACCTTGTTGCTGAGGGGCCAATTCCACAGCATGGCTAAGAAGTTTTATAGCCTGCAGTTCTCTCTTAAAGGGGGTGGCATGCAGCAAGCCTCAAGACTCTACTATCTAGCTAAAATCTGGCAAGTGGGCAAGTGAGTCAGCTCATATGAGTAAGTGGGAGAGGTAAGCAAAAAAAATAGCAATAAGCTTCGGGTTTAGTTGAAAAGGCTAAGAGGCAAAATGCCCTGGTGATGTGGGTGAGGAGCTTGGTCTTGCTTTACTGAGCAGGTGTCCTTTAAGGACAGCGTTGTGTCAGAATAGCTGTTGAACCCAAATCAGGGGAAAAGTTTAAATGGTCATTATAGGATTATATTATTTGCTCTTGAGAGTTTAGGAGGATGTATTGTGGCAATGGGCTCTATGAAGTCACTAAAAAGAGCCTTTCCCTTATTGCTTTGAAATTCCATTTTTGGAATAGTTTCTTAGTTTGCCTAAAATAAATTAGCTGGTCCAATTATCTTTAGAATGCAAGAATGATACTATAGATAATTTCTTAATATGCAGCATTTTAATATAAATCTCAGAAGCCACATGTGAAAAATTATGTTCATAAATAATAGAAAATGCCTATAATGTGGAAGTTCTCCCAGATTATACTTCTTTTTCTTCCAAATATGAATGTCATGGCTGAAGATATAACATGTTAATATTCATAAATGTTAATATTCATAAATGGGAAATTTTTGCAATGAAACCTGGTTAGATTATGGTTTGCTTCAAAGAAAAACCTTGGATATAACCAACCTCAAACAGGGAAAATATATACTGAAATGCATGCATACACACACACAAGATCCTAAATTTGGAAACATACTGGACAAGGATCTGGAAGACTCCTGACTCCAAGACTAACTCACTGATCTGAAACATTTCCTTGCCTTGTGGTTTAAGAGATCTCTTAATTCTGACATACTGAATCTAACATTCTCATAATGTACCATGGTTCATTAACTTGTTTTTTTCTAATAATTCTTTAAAATAGTAACATATTTATTACATAATGTCCTACTGATATCTCATTGTTGAACTGTAATTGTTTATTATTCTAGTAGTGTCAAGTATTGAGAATAATGAAACCCGTAGAAGGAAATGCATGATTTGTACAATTCACACGCTTGGACAAATCTCAATCACTGCTTCCTTAGAAGGAATAATGGTTGTGACAAACTAATAGAACTTTTCCAAAGAGAGAATCATGGTCTGTAACGAAATTATAAAAAGACTCCAATTAATGAGTTTGCTCTTGGACATTTCCTGTTTACAAATGTTAGCTCACTGGGTTTTTATCAGTGATAAATATAAAAGTAAATACAAATTTGAGAAGTGCTAGGTTTTCATGGTAGGAGGCACCTCCAAATCTCTGCTTTTTTGCTTTTCAACAAATGAATCTTATAAGGGCTCCCTGGGTATTAGGAATACGGCATACGGATTCACAGTCCTGACTTTCAGAAATGTCTTTTTAAAAACTGTAGGGCCAAGCTCTTCACTTATTTTGATTTTTTTTTAATTGATAAAGGAATTAAGAAGCAATTTCTGGTTTTATACCTCATTGCCTCTGAGCTGGCTTTCCTGTTTAATTCCTGTGCTGTATACATTCTTAATAATTTAATATTTGAAGTATAATAAAGCTGAAAAGATGCAGACATCCTGATATGGGAAATCAAAATTGCAATTAAACTATCGTCTGAGTCACTCATTAGGGAGAGATCTTTTGAAGTGTTATTTTAAGTAATAAAATTGCCTTAGGGGGTTTCTTTCAACAGGTTCAGTTTATTTGATTACAAAGGCATGGTTTTTGAATGTGTAATTGCTATTTGATTGAAATATTTGTGTCCCCTTAAAACTCATATGTTGAAACCTACTCTCCAATGTGAAGGTATTTGAGGATGGAGTCTGGGAGGTGATGGTAACAGTGCTATTATAAAAGAGGCCCCAGAGAGCTCCCCTGACCTTTCTGCCATGTGAGGACACCTTGAAAAGGTTGCAGTCCATAAACTGGGAAATGAGTGACACTGAATCTGCCGGCACCTTGATCTTGGACTTCCCAGCTTCCAGAGTTGTGAGAAATAAATATCTGTTGTTTAAACAGCCAAACAATGGAGAGAGCCCAAATGTCTATTGGCTGATGAATGGATAAAGAAGATGCGGTATTATATTCAATGGAATATTATTCAGCCATCAGAGAGAATGAAATCTTGCCATTTGCAATGACATGGATGGAGCCAGTGTATTATGCCAAGTGAAATAAGTCAGAAAAAGGCAAATACAATATGATCTCACTCATATGTGGAATTTAAGAATAAAACAGAAGAACCAATGGGAAGGGGGAAAAGAAAAAAAGGGAGAGAGGGAAGGAAGCCGTAAGTGACTCCTAATGATAGAGAACAAACTGAGGGTTGCTGGGAGGGAGGTGGGTGGGGGATGGGCTAGATAGGGGATGGGGATTAAGGAGTGCATTTGTTGCGATGAGCACCGGGTGTTGTATGTAAGTGATGAATCACTCAATTCTACTCCAGAAATCAATATTGCACTGTATGTTAACCAACAAAATTTAAATTAAAAAATTTGTTATTTATAAGCCACCTAGTCCATGGAATTTTGTTCCAGCAGACTGAACAGACTAAGACAGTAACAGAAGGAAATATTAATCTTGTGACTTAGTCACATGAGATAGAGAACCATATTGGTAAAAGGCTTGTGAAATAAGCAATAGCAATGATGGTGAGAACCACAGTCTCACACATAACACATGATTCTGGTGTGCCACGCACACAATTTCCTTTTTTTTTTTTTTAAAGAATACTCTTCAATTTATTTGGTCACTGCATTTTTTTAAAGTAGGCTTCACACCCAGTGTGGGGCCTGAACTCATGACCCTGAGATCAAGAATCACATGCTCTAAAGACTGAGCCAGCCAGGCGCCCCCAATTTACTTTGATTGTTAGTGCAAATACCAAGATCATATATAATAAATTTCTCACAAGATCTATTTGAAACTGAACCTTAGGAAGGCAGAGAGGCAGCTGGTAAGGAGAGCAGTACTCGGCCACATTTTGAAAATTATTACCTTGGTCAAGTCCTATCCCTGCCATGGTCCTTAATTACCTCATTTGTAACATGAGTAGGTTAGACCAGAGGCCTTTAAAAGTTTCTCAAAGTATGGTCCCAGGCCTACTGCAGGGCAGTAAGTTTTCACCTGATGGGTTAAAAAAGAATATAAAAGTATGAGTCCTTTCCTTTTTATTGCAGGCAAAAGGCACATAATTCCAGAGACCATCATTTTATGTTCAATGAGGAGAACTTACTTTCTTGCTTGACACTCACATAGAGCTTACTCTAGGCCTGGCACTGCCCTAAGAAAATTTTAAATACTGGTTGAGTGTGTTTAACCCTCATAACAACACTGTAGATAAATGATGCTTTTATTGTCCCCATTTTATGGATGGAAAACTGAGGTAGAGAAAAGTTGGGTAGTTTGCCCAAGGACATGCAGCTCTAAGTGTCAGAGTTGGGATTCAAATCTAGACAATCTGGGGCAGCTGGCTGGCTCAGTCAGAAGAGCATGTGACTCTTGATCTCGGGGTCGTGAGTTCAAGCCCCACATTGGGGTAGAGATTACTTTAAAATAAACACATAGATAACAAATCTAGACAATCTGGCTCCAGAGTCCATGCTCTTGAACATTATTATGTACTACCAACTTACGAAGAGAGTGATTAAAGGTTTCTAAAACTTGATATTCATAAGCTAAAATCAGCACATTGCTTAAGTTTATTGACAATTCAAATTCAGGATTGTAGGGCTCCCACAGTGCACGTTCACACACAGCTTGCTGCTGGACTTCTCATGGTTTCAGGAAGGATATTTAAACAGCAGCCCATTTTCAAAGTTGTCTTGAGTGGTTTGTGTTTACCATGGCCGTTTCCTTGCATTTTAATTTTAAATTACCATTGGTGTGTTCTGGTGAATATTTTCATTGGGAGTGTGCCTTTCTCCATTCTCAGCTTTCATATCATTCCTCCTTAGGTTCACCAGCAGTAAGAAAGAGGTCCACTGCTGAGCCATATAGGTCTTGATGACCTCTCTCTCAGCTATCAAAGAGGGTTAAAGCTTTGAGATTACTTACTTACTTCTTGCAAGGGCTCAGTTCAGGGCTCTCATTCCCTTTAGGTCCTGTATTGGCAGAGTGAGGAGGATGGGGGAGGTGTTCATTCTTCCAGTTTCAACTTACTCCTCCAGTTACTTGTAGGCAAATTCAGGAAGACCTCCTACAGTGGAAGGCTGAGGAGGTAAATTATTTGGTGCCGTATTTTCACTGCTCAAAAAACAATGCAGGTTGCTTGCTATTTGAAAATTCAGGTTTTAATTTTACTGATAGAAAAAGAAATATGGTTTCAGTTTATGCTTTTTGTTTTTCTAACCATTACAAAATTCTTCACAAATCTATGACTTTTTACAACAAAATTTGTAGTTCCTATGAAACTACATGTCTGAGATTTAGGGACATGTGGCAGGTACAGAAATGAAATATTGATGTATCTAGTAAGTCTCAAATTAGAACAATTTCCATGACAACTTATTCAGACTTCTTTAATAAAACGTTTGCACAGTTCATATACAGAATCAACATTCTGTTGTTTGGCTCCTGGTATATTATTTTGTGTATGAGATGTCATGTTTCAATTACAGTATCACATGCTGATATTTTTAGATGTAGCAAAATAATGCTATTATTTGACTATAAAATAACTGTTGTGTGCCACTCTCAGCCTATTGATAACCATTGTTGTGGCTGGACTGGCCCTGTGGTTCTTATTATGATTGTAAGACATCCTGAGCAATAGCCATAATGAAACCTTGAAAAAAAAAGATTTATTACTTATAGGTCCTAGAAATTACATGGCACACTTAGGGCCTCACAGCAAGGTTGAGGGGTGTTGAGAATGGGGCGAGTGGAGTTCTACTTTTATTGGTGTTGAGGGTGGGGCCTTAGGATTTTCCTGTTTCATTTTTTATTGATGACTATAAAACATAAAAGCAGGAATCTAAATCTTGGAAGAGTTTACAAGACACCCAAATGGTCAGTTATTGAAATCAACCAAGATCTCTAAAACAAAGGAGGTTGTGGGGGAGAGGGGAGGACTGGCTCTTTATCTAGGCCTGTGGCTGGCAATGTGTTTATTCAAGATTGTCATCTTTAAAGTGGATACCTCAGCAATCAAAGCTTCAGTCAGGCACTTGTGTTACAAAAAAGAAAAACACAATTGTCAGGGCTTATACTATAGTAACTCATGAGGAAATTAGGTCATTGGTTTTATCGTGAACAAAAATATGCACATAGGTTAATTGGCTTATATATGTCCATTGATATCATCATCAAAAACAGCAAATGTAAATTATGCCCCTACTATAAGCAGTCATACAATGAGGTATGCCATATGGACCTTTGAGGGCCAAGGAAGTGCCATCCAGTTGGAAAAAGAGGATACATATATGAAGCAAGACAGAAATAGCCGGGGTCCAAAGCAGTGATGCAAGCATTAAGTGGTAAAGGAGCTCAGAGAAGTGACTGGTTGTTGGGGATGCGGCGCTTAAGAATGGCTATGAGGAGGAGGTAACCCTTAAAATAGATGCTGAATTTTTCCTGCTTCTCCTACCTAAGCCTATGGAAACTGCTGCATTAGGGTAGAAGTTCTCAAGAGTAGGACCCCAGGACCAACATTGGGCCATAAAGATCCTTCTGATAGGATCTGAACAATTTCTCATTGCAAATCCTTCCTTTCATTGCTGTAGACAAATGATACCAAATTCCAAAACTTTCATTTTATGTATAACCAGAGGCAACCTATACTAACTTCCTAAGTAAGATATTAAAAGATTATCAAAGATTGGTATTCATAAACTAAAATGAGCACATTTATGATGTGTCCTGGGAACTTAAATTTGGGATTCTATCAAGAAGCCTGGTAGGTGATGAGCAACATTGTAAAGCACCCCCCCCCCCCGGGGCACACATAGATGTTGGAGTCCCTATGGCTCTCAGGACTGTACCTGGTCAGCAGTCCATCTACATTTTCATTATTGTCTGAGTTGATTATAGTTTTCTGTGGCTGTTTTCTTGCTTTTTACTTTTAAAGTGCTATTGACTTAGCCCCATAATTATCCACTTAATTTGTCGTGCATGTTTTTGTTGATCTTTGAAGTGTGTTAATGGGACATGGTTGCATTAAGTGTTTGTCCCAACTTTTTGCAATAACTAGGTTTTAAAACATGCGTCTGATACAATTCAAATATGATTACTCATACTCTAAGTGTCATGGTAAGTGGATACATGACTTCTTCCCAAATGTGTTCATGAAATAAAGCTTCATTGTTCAAATATTTGATCTTTCATTCCATATATACTTAGTGAAACCCTACTCTTGTTCCCCTCAGCACCAATGCACCCCAACAAGCCTTTCTCATCTCAGGAAATGGCTTCACAATCTACTCAAATGCTTAGGCTAAAAACTTAGGAATCAGCCTTGATTCCTCTTTTCTCCTTATGGATCGATCACATTCAACTCATCTAAGTAAGTCTTGTGACTTCTCTATCTGCAAAATATATTCTAAATTTAATCACTTCTCATCATTTCCACTCTTAGCCCCATAGTCTGAGTCATCAGTGTCTCTTGCCTGAGTTACGGCAATAGCCTCAAAATTAGTGTCCTTGTCTCCTCACAGGACCATCCCTCCCACGAAGTTCATCCTACACATATCAGACAAAGTGAATGTCTTAAAACATAAATCAGATGCAGCACTCTACCACTTCAGATCTCTTCAGCACTTCCCATTCACACCCAGAGGAGCATCTATTCTCTCCTTCTGGCCTGGAAGGCTTTCCAAGATCTGGCTTTTGCCTCATGCTAACCTCATCTTCTACTCTGCCCCACATTTCCTCTGCTCCAGCCACACTGGCTTTCTCTTTCAAGGTTGAACATGCCAATATTCCCATCTTAGGGCCTTTTAACTTGCTGTTCTTTCTACTTGGCATGCTTTTTCTTCATTTTTGCAAATGGGTGATTCCTTATTCAGGTCTCAAAACAAGCATTTCCTCCTCCTTAGAGAAGCCTTCCCTGACCACATAAGCTAAAGCAGCCCTTCCAGTCACTCTCTACATCACCCCGTATTTTTCTTCAGAACATGCATTGGAATTGTCTAATCTATTCACATAGACATGCATACTCCTGTGTCTCCTCACTGGAGTCTAAGCAGCAACTGTCCTTTTCACTGCTCTATCACTTAGGAGGCTTTTAATTCAAGCAACAGAAGGTCCAATTCAAACTGACTTAAGCCATAAGGAGATCTCTTATTGCATATTACACAAAGTCCAGAGGCTGAGTGTTTACAGCATTGGTGAAATCACCGATTCAGCAATACTATCAAGGACCCAGGTTCTCTCTACATTTGACCATCTTCAGCCTCAGACTTATCCTCTCATGGTGGAAAGGGGGCTTCAGTGGCTCTAAGAAAAGCAACCTCACAAGGCACCACCCAGAAGTCTGAGGAGACAACGTCCCTTCCTTAAGTCTCTTTTCAAGGCTAAGTCTTTCCCAGAAGCCTCCCAGCATCCTTCCTCTCATATTTCATTGGCCAAAAGATTATTGACGGACCCACTATGATAGATACACATAGCCGTGAGAACAAAATCCTTAGGCTTACGTAGTGGTGTTTACTGGGGTTACTGAGGAGACGCCCTTCTTCCCAACCAGGTTTGGAACAATTTGAGAAAGCAAAGAAATGGCGCGTGGAGTTGAATATCATCTTTATAACCTTCATCTTTATAACCAGCTTGGAGGATGTGGCCTTAGGTCAGTTAGCTAACTGGGCTTGCTAATACAAAACCCTGAAATAGGCAAGTTTATCCACCCAGTCGCAACAGCACTAAGCTGGAAAAGCTCCCCCAAACCTCTTAAAGAGGCAGAATTTCTGGAATAGCAGACAGAAGCTAGAAGCAAGGAGAAGGAGGCCAGAGCAGAGCTTGATCTTCCCAAACTTACCAGTTGTATAAATCACTCCACTTCCCCAAGGGAGGACAGAGTAAAGGAATGAAGAGAGACCAGGTGACCAGGAATGTACTTAGGGAAAATCCTTCCAACCTGAAATCGGAAGTGGGGACAAGGTATTCCCCCTTTAACAGAGCTTACCTAATTATTGTTGAATTTCTCTTCCATTGGAAAGTGGATTAGGTAAGGTAGGTAGGCCACAGTGTTTTTTGTCCATCCTGAGAGGCCTTTGGAAAATAATGCTTTAGAATTGCTTTCTCAAAAACTTGTCACATAAAGGCATACTGTAATAGAGTGTGAACCAGTGCATGATATAAGTGTATTTTGTTTGCACAAATGTGTGCATGTTACATACAAATTGTACAATTTGTCTTGACCCTCAGCAATTTGTTCTCTCTCACGCGTTTCACGTATGGGCCTTCCAAATGGGACAGTTTTGGCCAAGAGAGACCAGGTTGTTCTCAGAGCTTCTGCAGTAGCAGAATCAGAGGGTATAGCTAAATCATAGTTAAGAAAAGCAAAACTTCAGTGTTGGAAAAAATGGTATCAAGTTTCAGGTCCAAGATGTGAGTTTACAAATAGCGTAACAAGTCACAAGGGTCAATGCTGGGATGAACAGGATTGGCTAGGACACTGAATAAAAGTTGTGAAGCAGATCGGAACAGAGATTGTAAATGAATGTAAGGATGCCCCTACATTGTGAGTGAAGGTAGAGGTGGCCTGAATCCATGCTGTGGACATAATTTCTCTAAGGAGCTCTGCAAGGCTAGATGTCAAATGTATTAAGGCACACTCTGAAATCTTGGGGAGGAATGAATTGATCATCCTTCCACACTCCCTCGTATTGTCTGTTTTGGCCAGGTGTATGCAGAGCTGGGTAGGAGATGGATTGTTCACATGCTGTGCCAGTTAGAGCAAGCTTTAAAGCAGTTTTCACAACGATGTTGGGAGCTATGGAACAGCAGTGTTGCCTTGGAGGTTTCTAGGTTTCCTGTGTTAGCATCTTGTTCTGACTGGGCTCTAGAATTGTATGGGAAGGTATGAGAAGATTCTGTGAGTCTCTCTGCATGCTGAGGGCTTGGAAATAAGGCTCACGTTTTTGTTTTTGTTTTTAAAATTTGAGTATAATTGATACACAATGTTACGTTAGTTTCAGGTATACAACATAGTGGTTCCACAACTCTATACAGGCTCACATATTTTTTACGGTCATTACATATCATATCCAAAAAGGCATGTAGGTGAGTTTGCAAGAAGTGCCCATCACTTCTACCCTAGTGAGTTTCTGGTAAAATTGTTCACTCAGGTTTACGTGCAATGACCTACAGGAATATCAGGATATCCCACTCCCTCCAAATTTTTCTGTTGAAATATCCAGTAAGAATTATCTTTCAGAAATGTCAAGAAATGAGTTTTTGGTTAAGATTGTGATTTTCTCGGGGCGCCTGGGTGGCACAGTGGTTAAGCGTCTGCCTTCGGCTCAGGGCGTGATCCCGGAGTTATGGGATCGAGCCCCACATCAGGCTCCTCCGCTGGGAGCCTGCTTCTTCCTCTCCCACTCCCCCTGCTTGTGTTCCCTCTCTCGCTGGCTGTCTCTCTCTCTGTCAAATAAATAAATAAAATCTTAAAAAAAAAGATTGTGATTTTCTCTAAGAATGGTGCAATCAAATAAATATGTCATTTAGAACCGGCCTTCCAAAGAGACATTTTATTCAAAAGTTTGATACCTGAATTGAGGGAGTTAAACAGTTAAGACCTACATGTGTTTCACTTTCTACAAATTTTATCTTTTATTTTCATTGATGAGAAATTAGACAAAATTATGGAAGTGCTAGGATTTTAATTTTAATTCCTCTGTTAAATAATACATTAGCTATCCTGCCCCACAGGGAAGAATATAATTGAAATACCGAATTCATTTCTTTGATACAGAAATAGCAAGAGGTAATGGCATACTCTAACACCTTAGCTGCTTTTTGGAATCCCTGGGAGACTGGCTGGGTTGATGTAACAGTGTCACATTTTTGTTAGAAACAAACATCTCCTTCTTGTGTTATTTCTTTGTCAAAAGCTATTCATTTCCACTGTAGTTTGTTTCAGAAGTTTTTACATCTAGCTAATGTAAGAGTATCTTTGAGGTCTCTTATGAAACTTTGTATACATAATAGAGGTTTAAAAATTAATATTATACTGTACTTTGCTTTATAAAACAATGCAGTCCTCTAATGAAACAGAACATCTCAAGAGTCTAGGAGTGGTTCATTTAGGGGCAATTTTGGATGGGAATGGATAAACACAGAATAGGGCATAGTTATGAGCTGGTGATGTCAATGGTGTATCTACAACCTGGTCCCACGAATTCCTTACTAAACATAGTGATGATGGTGGTGATAACTGCTATTGTGGGGCCGTTAGTCCATGTATCACACTGTTCTGGGATTATTTACGGTGTCTACATCTGTCTCTGCATTGTGAGCTTTTCAAGGCCACGGCCCATGTCTCATTCATTTCTGTTCCCTGAAGTGGTCAGCTCTGTGCCAGGCCTCACACAGTTGCTCTGTAGATGCTTGCTGTTTGCTTTGTAGAGGAATAGAACCGTATCAATTTTTCTCATTGTGATGTCAGAATGTTCAAACCCCAGGCTCCAAACTAAGACTGAGGTATTAAAAATCAGTACCCTCTTCTTTCTCCCATGCCTGTTTTCTTTTCCTAGTAGATGCATTCCCTTGATTTCAGCTATAGGATACATCTTATTATAAACTTTATGTACTCAGGATTGTACATACTTTTTAACTTCTCTGTCTATTGGGCTGATATTTGAGGGCAATAATAAGATGGATGATGTTTAGATCTTCTAGGTCCTCCATGGGAAAGAATTGTGAAAGCAACCAGTTATCAGCTTATCAAATTCTTTCTGCTCCTTTTGGGCCTCAGAGCACAAGGCTGCTGGTTTGCTGAGACTCGTGCTCTACCCTTGCTAATGCGTGTAAAAGTGATTTCCGGCCCAAAGCCCATTTTGTTAATTTGTGAATCAAACATCAGTTGTGCCTTATACAAAGTTTTTCTATATTTTGTAATACAAGTATATGTAATGGGCGTGGGAATGAGGTGATATTTTATATGTTCCAATAGCGTAACAGTTTTCCACCTGTCTGTTTTTGGCAATTCGTTAACTAACAGAGGCTGCCTGATATAGAACCTATGTGAAGCTCTGTGCCTTAAATACTTTCTTTGCTTTTCTTCTTCTGGCATCATTGACAGTGCCCAGCACCAGTGCATCCCCTCCCATCTTCGGAGCCTTCCTGAGTTATATATCAAAGAGCAGTGCAGCTGACAATTCAAGATAGATGATGCCCAGAGAACAAACATACCAGAACTTAGACATACAAGGATATTCATTTCATCCTAAAGACCCTGCCATTGCTCAAAGTATGTTCAGAATTCTTCTTGCTTTTAGAGGCACTCGTCCAGTCAAATGAAAGCATTTTTCTTATAACTACTTTAACATGTATGCTGGACTGAGGACATTATTACCTACCTGATTCAGCGGTTTGGTTGGGTCACTTTTAAATATATACAAAAATTAAAAAATGGGTTCATAGAATAAAGAGTAACCACCATTGAGGAGAAACAAAAGAGCCAAGCAACAAACCTTCTGAAGGTTCATTCAAATGAGTGACAAACACACTTGTTCTGGTAGCGTCACTGCCATCACTGCATGGCTTCCTATGCAGACAAATTTCGAGGTAACAGCAGTCATGTCCCAAACCGAATGAACCTCTAACACCAGGAAAACTGTGGCGTGATCTACATAACTAGCTTATTGCCCAGGCTGGACTCAATGGGGTGAAATCATGAAATTAATTTGTCACGGGTGACTTTCAAATCCATTCCATAAGATCTACCTTCTTGCTCTTGTACAGAATCTCAGGCAGATTTCATCACTTTTTCAGTCACGTGTAGTTTTTAATGAACAGTCACAATCTTAAGGATTAAAAAAAGCTCAGTCAGGTAAAAACCAGAACTTAAGTCTCTTTCAATTTAAAGCCGCTCTCTTCCCTTACAGCTCCCGGCCCCACCTGGACTCAGAGGCATCCAGTAGGGAAGTCGGAGCTGTTGCAGTTTGTGTTTCCAGGAAGCAGACTCTGAGATGGAGATGCGTGAGCGAGTGGCTCATTAGAGAGTGCTCCTGCGATCGACACCTGTGGGTAGGAAGGGAGGGGAAAGATGCAGGATTGGGTAGGGGAAGACGTTGAGCTGCAGCACATCTCGGTGGTCTTGGTCAATCCTATGGGGAGCTCTGAAGCTGAGATGACCCTTTCGAGTTGTCCTGAGTTGGGTAAGGGGACCGAGCCTTTACACCCTGTATTGCATTGATTGGTCATTGCATGATGGCCACTTCTGAAAGAGCATGTGACCTGAGGCAGGGTAGCTTTTTTTCAGCTGAGGCAATCTCCTTTAAGGGGCTGAGAGTTGAGGGCTGTCAACTGGCAGCGCTCCAGGAGATAGGGGAGTGAGTCCTTCCTTCCTGAATGAGGAGCTGGGAAGCACATCATGGAGTCCACCAAAGGGGCATAGTCAGTCTTCCATTCCTCTCAGCTCTTGCCCTCCTACTCTTCCACCCATGATGCTATTTCTGGCCTCATTTGGATCGTTCAGATCCAATGGATGGAAGGAAATGGGCGAGACCTTCCTTGACTGGTGGTGTTAATCCTACATTGGCATGCTCTGGGGGTGCTGCATGCCCCAGTGCTGCCTCTTCTTCTTGTGAAGTGCTTTTAAGGATTCTCTGGAGTCACCCACCATGGGGACATTCCACTGCACCATCTTTACCACGGGTGATACATCCTCAGAACTGACTACTTTTGACTCCTCCCACCACCCTCCTCCTGCTTCTGACAGGACACTTTCTTTGGAGATATCACTGCCTTGGTAGCCAGATCTCTTGGATTGGGTCTTTCAGGATGGCTCACACCCACCGGCCTTCCTCAGTGTTTACTGTTACCCGCAGAAAACACTTTTTCCCGTTAAACTCTGGCCATGTCAGCTGCTCCCCCTATAGCCCACCCTACCCTGCCTTTCATCTTTAGACTTCCAGGTGACAGTAGGAACAAGTTCATATGTTCTCCAAACTCCAGGAGATATATGCCAAGCTCTCTAGGTGGTTTTCTTGAAGTCTCCCTACTTGGGTTGAGACTACTGCTTCCTTGGTTCTGGTCCCTATGCTTGGAATAATACAGGATGACATGGTGTTTCCTTTTGAATAGTTAATGCATTAAATCCTAACGAGCTGTCAATTTAGTGAAATCCTCAAGTTTTGAGGGAACTTGTGATCTCTACTGCATTTCTTAAATAATTGAGCACCATCCCCACTGGAGGTACACGTCTATGCAGGCCAAGGCTTGTGTATGCTACCTTTATGGGAATAGGGATAAGGCTGTAGGCTTGGCATTTCACAAAGAGGGTACTTGTACTCTGCCATCCATTTCTGATAGGGAGTCTAGGATGCTCTGGCTTTGTAGGGATGTGGAGTAGGTGCTGCCTGGACTGTGTGATCTCACCATCTCTGAAAGGCACTTACTGTAGGGAGCTGGAGTGGCTACACTTTGTTAGTACGTGATCGGTGGTGTCTCGAGTTGGTGAGGATAAGTAAGTAGTTACACCTTAGGGATATGTGTCCTAATTGTGGCCATCCAAAAAGTTTGAGAAACTCCACTATTGTTAAATGAACATACTTTTTAGTGTCAGAAGAATTGGGTTTCAGCTCCAATGGTTAAGCTTTGGGCTAAATCACATGACTTCCCCGAAACCCATTTTCTTCATCTCTAAAGCTGAATAAATAATAGCAACTCTATTAAGCCTCACAGGGATGTTTTGAGGACCAAGTGTAATGACAGATGTGAATGTAATACAGTAGAAATATAAAAATATTATTATATAAATTTAAATTTAAAGTGTTTAAAGTGTTTGAACCTGCTTTGCACTAAGGATGAGAAAGAAGCCTCTTATCTATTATGTTATACTTTTTTGATGTTATTCTGGCTAAAATGTAAAAACTCAGGTGGTTACGTAGTTATACACTCTGACCACACTGAAAAAGATCTTTAAATAGAAATAAGGTAATTTTTCAGGAAGGTGTAGAAGCTGCAAGTGGCAACCAGTGGCATGATTTGCAACTAATAAGACCTTGCATTATCTTAAAAAGTTACTTATTTGGAACAGTGCTCCAGGAAATCTAATTTGAGATCATTTAAATGTCAGTAAATTAAGGGGCCCAGATGATTAAATATAGTGTACAGATATTAAAAGCTGCAGGGATGAAGGGCAAGAACATTATTTTCATTCTGATTAAGAACTGCTACACAGAGTTCTTTTTCTTGTGTAGTAGATATTAAAAGCTGTACCTTTTATTGTACATTTCTGAAAACTCAAGAGTGGATTTGGAAATGTGGAGAGAAAGGAGCATGAAGCATTTTGATATCCTTCAGATCTTTGAGTGCTTTCCCTTGTCTTCAAAGGAAAATGCACTGAGAACGAAGTTGTAGAAGGTATTATAGAATTCTTGAAATTTGCAACTATGGTTTCTGTTCCAAGATCCCCCTGTGACCACGTTAAATCACTGTTTAAAACCTTTATTGAATGATGCCTATGTCCTGGGCAACAGATATGAAGGGAGAACGAATCCGCAGAAGAATGAGGTGTGATTCCTTTGGAGGGGTGTCTCAGTCTTGGGCAAATATTCCAGAACTTCAGTAGGCCTAAGAATTACCTGGTGAGCCTGTGAAAATGCAGGTTTCTCGCCCTCATCTGCAGAGCTTCCGATTCCATAGGGCTGAGGTGGAGCCCTGGAGGCTGAACTGCTACCAGGAACTCAGGTGATTCTGGTCCGCGCTCTAAAAAGCAGTGGTCCGGAGGGAGCAGCAGATGCGTACAAAGAATTGTGGTAAAATGGAAATTCAGAGCCCAGTGGGAGTAGAGGGGATGGTGAGATGACTTGGGACTGGTGAAAGCTAGGGAAGTCTGCAAAAGGAAGTGTTTTTGAGGGGTGGGCAGGACTGCTACAGGTGGCTGTAGTGAGGTGGGGGTGGGGAGAATCAGAGAGGAGGCCTTCCAGGTGGAGGGTTAGTTAGCAAGCAAAACTGTACATGTGTGAAAGCACTTGGGGAGTGACAAATCTGGTAAAGCTGATTGTAAAATGCCTGTAGGATCGAGGTGGAAGAGAGAATAAAGCGGACCGAGTATAGACTGTGGAGTTCTTTGAGGGATTCTGACTTCATTTTATTTATTTATAACAAATGTTTTAAATTTTTTTAAGTCACCTCTACCGGCAATGTGGGGCTTGAGCCCATGACCCCAAAATCAAGAGTCCCACGCCCTGCCGACTGAGCCAACCAGGTGCCCCAGAGGAGTCTGACTTCATTGGAGACTTGAACGGGAGCCTTTGAGGTGTTTCATGGAGGAGCATGGCATCATTCATTACCTTAGCTTTCACTAGTAACTCCGCAATTCCTCACAACAACCTTTTAAGACTGATAGTATTACCCCCCTTTTACAGCTGAAGAAACTGAGGCTCAAAGAGATAGTCCATCCTCTACAGTCTTGGAGCCGGTACATGGCCTGCAGAATTCGAACTCAAGTTCCTCACCACAGTCATCAGGCGGTTGTTTTGGAGGTACAAGTAACAGGCAGTGTGGGTGCTGCTCACTACAATGGGGAAGACGTGTAACAAAAGGTTTTTGTATACAGTGTTAGGCACCCCAGTTTGTTCCATAAATTTTTTTTTAAATCAGATTACACAGTTTAAAAAGTTAAATAGTATTACAGGACTTGAAAAGAACAATGGGAGTCCCTTACCCTCGCCCGTTGCTCCTGTCCCGTTCTCCTGTTTTCCAGAGGCAACCACTTTTATCCTTTTCTGCTTTTTTCCTGGTCTGGAATATGGACTATTTCCATATTCCTTAGTCACACGCTTCTACAGTTATTTCTTGTTTTCTACATTTTACACAGCATTAAGTTGCAACTATGGAAACAGGATTTATTTCACTTATGGCCCCCTAAACCTACGCCCCCATTCTGTCTATAGTTGTAATTTAAAAAATCAACATTATCTGTGCAAACGTTATTTTTTTTTAAGATTTTATTTATTTATTTATTTGACAGAGATAGAGACAGCCAGCGAGAGAGGGAACACAAGCAGGGGGAGTGGGAGAGGAAGAAGCAGGCCCACAGCATAGGAGCCTGATGTGGGGCTGGATCCCACAACGCCGGGATCACGCCCTGAGCCGAAGGCAGACGCTTAACCGCTGTGCCACCCAGGTGCCCCCAAGTGCAAACGTTATTTTGATGATGTAAATATTGTACATAGCTGAGCCATATAGTGTGTTGTAACAACTAAAAATTGTACAAGTTTACTTTCCATAGAGTTCAAAATTCCTTTGTTTTCTCTTTATTTATATACCACTCCCTACAATTTCCCTAGACTCTGTACCAGACCGCAAAAACCACTTGTTACAATCACACGTATCAGGTGTTCTTCCAGCCCCTCCTCTCCCTTCCTTCACTCTTCCCCCGACCTTTTCCTGTCCTGCACCCCCACGGCTTCCCCACTCCAATCCGGACTGCTTGCTCTCTAGGCCAGTTCCACAACTGCCCTCCTGAGGGCTTTCCTTCACTCTTGCCTGGGGAATTGTCGTCACTTCTTTCTTATGTTGATCCCCAGCTTCCTGGGCACCACCCCTCATTCATTCTAGGTTTACTTCTTTGTTTTGGTGCAGACCATCTGCAAAGAGCTTGCTAAGAAGGTGTGATATTGCGATTTATAATAAGAAATTCAGATTTGGTCCTGTCCCAAGGACCCAACTCCTAAAAACCCTTGAAATTTCCTAAGTGATGAGAGCAACAAAGGTGTCTTTTGTTATGTTAATGAGGTGACTTTTGGAAAAGCCCCTAGGTAATCCAAGGATGGGGGCTGGTTGCCAGGGGAACCAACCCTGTGAATAGAGGATTGGAGCTTTCAGTCCCACCCCCTGACCTCCGGGGAAGGGAGAGGGGCTGAAGATTGAGTTCAATCACCAATGGCCAATGATTTAATCAATCATGCCTATGTAATGAAACCTCTATAAAAACCCAAAAGGACGGGTTCGGAGAGCTTCCGGGTTAGGGAACCAGGATGCATTCACGTGCCGCCTTGCCGGGCCCCAACCTCCACGGGGACAGAAGCTCCTTTGTTCGGGACCTCGCCCTATGTATCTCTTCATCTGGCTGTTGATTCGTATCTTCTAATATCCTTTGTAATAAAGCAGTAATCTAGTAAGTAAAATGTTTCTCTGAGTTCTGTGAGCCGCTGTAGCAAGTTAATTCAACCCCTGTCGTTGGAACCTCTGATCTATAGCTAGGCAGTCAGAAGCTCAGGTGACAGCCTGGACTTGGCAGCTAGCATCTGAAGTAGGGGGTGGAGGGCAGTGTTGGGGGACCGAACCCTTAACCTGTGGGGTCTGACTCTGTCTCCAGATGGATGGTGTCAGAATGGGTTTTGAATTGTAGGACATCAGCTTGTGTAGGAGAACGGCTTTGGTGGTGTGGGGGAAAAGCCACACATCCGGGGTCCAAAGTGTGAATGTGGTAATAGTGGGAAAGTAAAGGAGAAACACGGGAGGGAAGAGACGGAGGGTCTCCCAACTTGGAAGGATTCATGGGGGGCATAACTGTTTACGATACCTTGAATCTTGAAAAAGTCTTTATTCTGAGTTGACACTTGATAATGATAGTTGATGCGGAGCACTCAGTGTGTCCTCTTCATATGGAAACATGCCCTTCTGTTTGGGGAAGTTTTCTTGCTTTATTTCTTTGATTTCTTACCCCTTTGCTTTCCCCATTCTCTATTTCTGAAACTTCTCTTATTTGGGTGCGGGTTCTCCTCAATTGATTCTGTAATTTTCTTAAATTTAATCACTTTATTCACTTTGTCTTTAGTTCTACTTTGGGGAAATAGTCTCAACTTCATCTCCTCCCACCTCTAGTGGATTTTATAATTCGGCCAGTATGCTTTCAATTTCCAGGAGCTCTTTCTTATTCTCCAGTATTGTTGGTTTTTCTTTGGAAAAATAGCCTCGATTTAATATTTTCATACATTCAATATTTCTGATCTTAAAGCTATTAATTATAAATATTTTGAAGTTTTTTTCCTACTTTATGGATTGTCTCGTTCCACTGAGTTATTTTGGTCTTTTCTTTCATGTTGGAGACTTTCTTTAGATTTGCTCTCCATTGTATTTAATGGCTATGCACAAAAAACTGATAAGCTTTTGTTTATGAGTGGTGTTTTTGACTGGTAGCGTTGTAAGGCAATTCATAAGGGACTGACCTCTCACTCTGGAGAGAAATGCTCCATTCTTCCTGGGTGATAGGAACTTGGCTAACAGCATTTTGGGAGCCAAGCAAGGAAAGGGGACTACTGAGGCCCCTTGCCATTCAGTATTTAGACTTTCATGTGTCCTCTGTTTTCAGCCTGGTGTCCCTGAGTTGTTGATTTTCTCCAGGGTATAAATATAAACTTCCCTTCTGTCTACACAGAGGGGAGAGAGCCAGGATTTGTCAGGAGGGAAAGGAGATCTGTGAGTGTAGGTGTTTAATGCAGGTTTTCAGCCGCACAGTTCACCTCCTGAAACAGACAGAACACGATCTGTCTTTGCTGACCTCTGTCTCTTGTTTCCACAAATATTTATTGAGTGGCTAGTATGTTACAGTTGCTACCATCCACTTAGAATAAAATGGTGAATACGGACAAATGTGGAACTTACGGAGAAAGAGACCCTAATTATGACTAAGACAAGTGCCAAAAAGGAAAAGGAAGAGGTGAGAAATCCAGAAATAACAGCAATAATAACCATAACCACTAATAGCCTCTTATCCCTATACTGTTGGAATGTGTACTGAGATTTGACCTAGTTAGAGAGTTCTGAAGCTTTAGCTGAGATCTGAAAGGAGAGGAGTTAATCAGGGGGCAAGTGGGGTGTGGGAGTATAGATAGCCTCAAGGAAGAGGGAACAACTTGGGGCAAATACCTGTGGTGGGAAGCAGCCTAGAAAGGCCTGAAAAAAGTCCACTGTGACTGGGGTGTGGTGAGGGTGAAGCTGCATTCAGTTGTGATCATATTAATGTTCACTAATCAAAGCTCTAAATTGAAAATCAAATTTTTCTTTATGTCTTTACATTCACCATTCTAGTCATAAATCTAGTATTTTATTTTATTTATTTATTTTAAAGATTTTATTTATTTATTTGATGGAGAGACAGCCAGTGAGAGAAGGAACACAGCAGAGGAGTGGGAGAGGAAGAAGCAGTCTCCCAGCGGAGGAGCCTGATGTGGGACTCAATCCCGGAACGCCGGGATCACGCCCTGGGATCACGCCCTGAGCCGAAGGCAGACGCTTAACGACTGCGCTACCCAGGCGCCCCCATAAATCTAGTATTTTAGTACAAAATTTTAAAAAATCACTTCACTTATTCTTCGAGTGACTCTTAATAGACTTTCCCTTAAATTTTTACCCTAAATACATTTAAAATTTAATAAATTTGATTCCCATAACCCTTCCCAGTGCTTGACAGGGTAATCTTACATACCTAATAAGGAAAATGTTTCTAAACCCTATATTAATGCTTACAAGTTTAATTAGTCACAATTATAATGGTAATAAGTCACATTCTGATAAGCTTTCGAGTTTATATACATGTAACCAAATTATCTTAACCTTTTCAGTCGTTTAACGATAATTAAACATTTCAAATTAAAGCTATCATTTTAGAATCTCTAATAGGTCCATTTCTATTAAATGTTTCAAATACCTTAAATTACAAACGCATACACAGATTATCATCATAACAAAATATATTCCTAAAATGAAAAGTTATTTACTGAGGGTTTGATTTGCTTCAGTATTTGTATACTTAATGCTATATTTTACTACTTGGAGTACCAGATTTAGCTGATTAAAATATGAGATACCTAGTTAGGTCTGAATTTCAGATGAACAACAAATAACATTTTAGAAACTGAACTTTAACTGGGCATCCTGTATTTTATCTGGCAACTCTATTGTGTTTGCAAAATTATTTATCCAACTAGGAGAGCAGAGTTACCATTTCTGATGGTCTGTACTTACTTGCTCAAAGATTTTGCCCATAATATTGTTACAGGGTCAAAGACTTGTAACCATAATATGGGTACAGATTTAGGGATCTTAGAAATTTGAGAACTGGGTGCTACTTAATGGATGATTCTCCCCAAGTCACAGTCTAACATTCTGAGCTATTTGTAATTACCTGATTTGACCTGCTGAGTCACTGGTGGCCCCAAGCCCATGCATTTTAACTGGGATATAGCTTTGCAGCCCTGGATGTCATAGATTATTTGGATGTTTTCTAGGTTTCGTCATTATCTAGTTTTTATTGTAACTGGGTTAAACTTTTAATATCCTTTGAGTTGGTGGAAACATATGATTCGAAGTGATGGAATTAACTCTGTACTACTCAGACCCACTCTGTCCCAAATCTGACCATTCAAGACCTTAGAGGCCACTGGAATAATCTGGCTCCTGCCCCCACCTTAGAGCAGTGGGGAGTCATCAAGGAGTGTAAGGCACAGTGTGACCTGATTTTTTTGAGGGGGGGGATCAGTCTGGTTGCTGCATGGAGAATAAATGGGAGGGGTTTCACTTAGGAGGCTTTCGCAGTAAAGGAACTGAGAGCTAATGATGAACTTGGATGATGCTGATGAAGAAACAGGTCAAATTTGAGCTATTTTGTAGGCAGAATCAATTGGACATGGTGATGGATTGAATATAGCAGTGAGAGGGAGGTATTAAGTAAGCATGGCTCCCAAGTGTCTGGTGTGAGTGACTAGATGAACACTGAGACCATTCTCAGATAAGAAAACAAGGAGGAGAAGAGCAGTTTGTTTTAAATTTTTGTTTGTTTTGCTCTGTTTGTTTTTGGCAAGGTAGGGGAGAAACAAGGAGTCTAGTTTGGGCATACTGAATCGAAGATACACATGGGGCACACAGTGGAGACGGTCAGCAAACATCTGGAAATGCATTTCTTGACCATCCAACTATGGCTATAGTATCCAGAACTTCCCATGGCAATGTAATTACAATTCGTGCTTTCAGAGGCTTTCTACCACGCCCATATTTCACGAAAGAAACCTGTGATGTACAATGTGTCCAAAATAAATTTCAGCATTAGAGCTGCTGTTCTGACCTCGGACATTCTGCTCTCTTGTTGATTGGTGATGATATATTTTTTTTTAAGATTTTATTTATTTATGTGACAGAGAGACAGCCAGCGAGAGAGGAAACACAGCAGGGGGAGTGGGAGAGGAAGAAGCAGGCTCACAGCGGAGGAGCCCGATGTGGGACTCGATTCCGGAACGCCGGGATCACGCCCTGAGCCGAAGGCAGACGCTTTAACGACTGTGCTACCCAGGCGCCCCGGTGATGATATTTTTAAAAAATGTCAGTCCATCAGTAGATCCAGGAAAGTACCCATATTTTGGAAATTATGTGTATTTACTTGAACCAATATCCAGAAGAACACTATTTACATGACTTAATTTAGTCTCGAATTTTGTGCCTTGTTACTCTGTTTAACGATGCTAAACTATTTAGAAGAAGTAGGTAAATAATAAATCCTTAAGCTTGAATGGCCTGTTTACAGTCAATTGACTTCTACCTTCAGGAGATGGGAAATTAATGAACTCTATCCTTTCTGTGACAACAGGTTTTACTCAGTTATTTTCAAGTTGTGAACAGTTCTTGTCCCTTTTTCAATTAGCCAGGACTTCCTCACGATGTTTTTAGCATCATGTAGTGGATCCCTGCTCTTTAGGACATAGGTCTGTGGTTTGTACACTTTGCTGGTATGTTTTATGTAGACAGTGGCTCGAGTGACATTTTGGTCTATATCTCACTTTGTTTCTCCAAGTCCAAGCATCTTTCATTCTTTTTCAGAATAAGTCACTGGAGTTGTTCACGACAGTTTTCATTCTTCTTTTATTTATTTTTGTAGGAAATCTTAGGATATTTGCAAGGATAGAGTCCTAAAAATAACTTGTCTCTAAAGTGAACTTTTATGATACTATGCTAATTATTTTGATTTTTATTCAGCTGTGGGAAACCATTCATCTGTTCTATTCAAACTATTTTTCTGATTACTGAAAATGAGAATATAATTATTATTTATTAACTACCACCAGTACTTTTTCTGGAATATAAAGTATTGCTATTTCTATACAACTTTTGACTAATTAATTAGAATGTATGCCCATATTACCAAGAATGTTTATCTCTATATTTGGAAAGAGGACAAGAACACTTTTAGACTTCTTAACATAGAAATATTTTTCAGGCTTGGTTCTAAAGCTTGCCTGGACCTTAACAAATCATCTTGGGAGGAAATTGCTCACTGATGATAGATGTTGAATAAGTATTTAGTGTCTGGTAACCTGAGTTCTTCTCTTCCCAAATGAAAGATAATCCATGATGTCATTAAACAGTTAATCAAATTAGTTGTGATACAGTTTTCAGGAACCAGGAGAGTACAGCAAGGAGCCTTTCCAACCTTGTGGTTAGAGTTTAGAGTGCACTGTTGGCTAGAGCAGGTTGAGGGGTAAGATGCTTCCCATCAAGTTTTAATGATCTACAAAGAATCAAGCGGAGGCATCGGAGTTGGGATCAGAGCCAGAAGAAAGATGAAAAAAAGCAGGTGTTGAGAACAGCAATCCAGAGGCTAAAATCCAGTGGAAGAGATAACATGTAAGATGCAAACAATACCAGAGAGGTCTCAGGAGGAAGGGGGGCAAGTCTAAGTGAGGTTGTAATACTCTGAGAGACCACTTTGACTAGGGACAGCATGTACATCTTAGGCTTAAAGTTTCCCTTTACTCCCCTGGTCATTGAAAAATCCCCAAGAGATCATAGGTGCAGGTTCAGGGAAACATGATAGGAGGCAGATCAAGACAGTTACCACTCTGCTCATGCAACTTGTGCCTTTGGTGGTTGGAAGTCACGTTTGACACCCAGGCATTTGGGGCCCACTAGGCAACCAGGCAAAAAAATTAGGCGATTTTTTGGGGGGGATGACTGACATTATACAGGAGAATAAGGGAGCTGCAACATGTGGTGGGGCAGAGAAGAGTATGAAGGGAGCCTGGGGGAATCGGTTGTCCTGTTCTATAGTACCCAGAGATAAAGCATAATGTCCATTACTGAAACTCTACAAGTAGGGCAACTGAGAGCTCATATCCCTCAGGACTGAAAATTGGTCATACCATTCAGGTAAACATACTAAATAGCAAATAGCCTCCTACCAGGGGTATTGGTAGGTGCCAGAAAAAGTGGTGTTTATAAAGTCTTATGAATTATATCTTTTATGCATATTTAATGCAAACAATATTGAGCATGAAGTGTTTAAATAGTAATTTCCCAAACTAGTTTGCCTTGGTTGGTGGTGAACTGTATTTTGTCCTGTTACCCAGGAAATATCAAAACACTTTACAAAAGGAAAATCTTTTAAATTTGGATTACAAGTAGGAAGAGACTTCCAGCCAAAGTGGAAAATTCCTGTCTCTTCCCCACCCCCAACTCTTGTCACTTTGTTCAGATCCATGTGGTGTGTTGGGGAAAGAACACAGTCCTCCAAAAGCCCTTGAATGCAGAATGCATGTTAAGGAAATAGTTGTTCTCACCCCTTAATCCTTACTCTCAATCCCTCTCCTGAGGTCTTTTGTTTTTGTTCCCATGGCCTATCATGATAGCATGTGTCATGAATCTCTCCTATCATAAGCTGATGGCAGACATCACTAATCAATTATGACATGCTTTCCCTTTGAGATAGACTGCTTACACATTCCTCAACACAGTGTTCCAGATAGCTACTATAAAGTGTTTGTCTTAGAACTTGAGATGAAACCTAGTTGATGTCTTGGGTCTATAGCATCAGGAAAAAGAACCAACTGTAGGAAGGCCTGATCACCCGCTCACTAATTTCTCAGTATGCTGACAGTTAAACGTATAAAGGTAAACAGTTGTGTCTACATATTCTAATACTAGGAGGGAAAAGAAAAACATGCAGAGTGAGGTCAGTAGAGCAGAGAGCAAAATAAGCCATTAACTAAACGAGGACATTATTTTTCCTAATTCACCCAGTACTAGGAAGGACTGCTTAAAAAAGCACCCATGGTGTTAAATCAATAGCTTATTACCCATTTGATAACAGTGACCAATTAAAGAGTACCAGGAAGTGCACTTATATGGCCACTCATCACCCAGAGATGAGGTAGGGTGATTAAAGCATAAAAGAAGACATACTACGGCATGCTTAGAAAGTAGTTCAATTATACTATGGGATTATAATACAAGCAATAATAAAAACACACTATTAAGAATACTAGAAGCCAGAAAAAGACCTCAACAATTTCCTCTAATGTTAAACCTAACTAAACTATTCTCCCCTTACTGAGCTACAGCAACCATGCCACTAACCATTAGCATCAATGGAATCAAGACTCTTCAGACCCAGTTGTTTTTCTCCAGTTCCACCAGACTTAATAGCCCCATACTTTCTGAAAGGAGAAAGCTCTCTATACTGCTCACATCTGATAGTCTAGCAAAATTCAGCTCTTGATTCCTATCTAAATTCAGTGGACGTCTTTATCTTGGCAGTGTTGCAAAGGATGAATAGGGTGCTTAAAAAAAATCAGAACCCTTAACTTCAAAAATGTCCATTAGAAAACCACACACCAATTTAAACTTTGCAGCAGGCAAATGAAATGCTTTTGGAACTCCCTCCCAAGAACTGCTTCATAGCATATCTATGAGCCAAAGAATCACACATAATCTTGTAATATCATAGTGTATTTTTCAATCTAAAATGATAATGTCCAGTTTATTCACCTTCTTTTTTGACTATCCTTGGCTCTGAGAGACTTCTGGTAGTTTCCAAAAGGTAAATTCATCCTTAAGAACCAAAGATTGTCAGACTGTATTACCAGTATTTGAAGACAATCCTAATGAAGATCTCCCCCAGAGTACTTTTTTTTTTTAGTTTTTCTCCCCACTCCCAAATATTTTGTGCAATGGTTGCTTCCCTGAAATGTGTGTCGCTTCCTCATGTAAGAAGTTTGTAATATTTGTTCATCCACTTAGTCATTTGACAAAATTGTCAAAATACTGATACCTACTCTCCAGGCAGATTCCATGTAGAGGCTGGGGATATAGGAGTAAGCCAAAAAAAGATTATGCCTTCCTGACATTTATAGCCAGGAGAGGGGAGACAGACAATAGGTAATAAACACAATAACTCAATAATATATAATATGTCAGAAGGTGATAAAGGGCCAGATTATAGAGAGTTATGTAGGTCACTTAGGAGTAATTTGGGGAGCCAGTGCAGGTTTTTGAGTAGAGGTGCTTCATGACTGGGTTTGTATTTAAAAGAGTCACCCAGGGCACCTGGGTGGCTCAGTGGGTTAAACATCTGATTCTTGATTTCAGCTCAGGTCATGTTCTCAGGGTCATAAGATTGAGCCTTGAATCAGGCTCCATGCTGAATGTGGAGCCTGCTTGGGATTCTCTTTCTCCCTCTTCCTTTGTCTCTCTCTGTCTCTCTAAATAAAAAAATTAAAAAATCACCCTGGGAATTCCATTTCTGGTATGTCTGAGTAATTCCTGCCGGACTTGGTCTTCCATAAAAACTATGAACTCAGGGGGGGGGAATGGAAGGCAAGCAGGAAAGTAAACAAAAGCAGGGGATGGGGGGACATGGAGGGGTTAAGCAATGGCACGGGGCAAGATTCCCATTTTCAGGTGTCTGCCCAACAGCAGGCGGAAATCTAAACGATGAGAAGGAAGAAGCCCTGCGAAGGCTGGAGAGAATGAGGGCAGGAAGAAACGGAATTCCAGGCTTTGGGACCATCATGGCCAGAAACTCAGGCAGAAATGAGCCTCGTGTTTTCCAAGAAATGAAAGGAGACCAAATGTGGAATATATTAACGAGCAAGGGGGCAGATTTATAGTAAAACAATAAATGCCCTAACATTTATTTTATACTGTCTCTACAAAGATAAAGAAAAAGCATTAACGTTGATCTCTGTCCTCAAGGAGCTTATATCGGGGAGACAAAACTATTAAGGTCAATAAAACAACTAAACATCAACATTAGACAGCGTGTAATTGGCCACTGTTTTGAGTTTTCAAATCATATTTGCATGAATCTTATTTGACCCTCACAATAGCCTGATGTGGCAGGTAGAATTAGTGCTGCTTTGCTTAATTAACCTGGCTATTCTGTCTCTTCCCTCTGATGATAAGCCTTATGAGGGCAGGGGCATACCTGTTCTCCCACTGTACCCCCGGCACCAGGCACAGCTCTGAGTTAAGTGCTCAGTCAATCTTTCTTAAATGCATGTGTTTCACAGATTGGAGGCTCAAAGCTTTGAGGGAAAAGGACTTAAGTATTCAAGGGAACACAGCATTATCAACTAGAATTCATGGCGCTAGTTTCCCAGGCCAGTATTCTAACTTGACCAGTGATTTTTCAAATCTCAAATGTCTCTCCTTTCTTTTCCTTTTCTCCTCCCCTTTTTCTCCCTTCTTCCTTCTTTTCCTTCCTTTTTTCTTTTCTTTTTTTTTTTTAAAGATTTTATTTATTTATTTGACAGAGATAGAGATAGCCAGCGAGAGAGGGAACACAAGCAGGGGGAGTGGGAGAGGAAGAAGCAGGCTCATAGCGGAAGAGCCTGATGTGGGGCTCGATCCCATAACGCCGGGTTCACGCCCTGAGCCGAAGGCAGACGCTTAACCGCTGTACCACCCAGGCGCCCCCTTTTCCTTCCTTTTTTCATTCAAGTAGCAGAACCCTTTGTTTTTTTTTTTTTTAAGATTTTATTTATTTATTCGACAGAGATAGAGACAGTCAGCGAGGGAGGGAACACAAGCAGGGGGAGTAGGAGAGGAAGAAGCAGGCTCACAGCGGAGGAGCCCGATGTGGGGCTCGATCCTATAACGCCAGGATCACGCCCTGAGCCGAAGGCAGACGCTTAACCTCTGTGCCACCCAGGCGCCCCAGAACCCTTTGTTTTTAAACAAAATTTTATCATATGGATATGGAAAACAGATAAAAATGTCAGTTATAGGGGGCACCTGGGTGGCACAGCGGTTAAGCGTCTGCCTTTGGCTCAGGGCGTGATCCCGGCGTTATGGGATCGAGCCCCACATCAGGCTCCTCCGCTATGAGCCTGCTTCTTCCTCTCCCACTCCCCCTGATTGTGTTCCCTCTCTCGCTGGCTGTCTCTGTCTCTGTCGAATAAATAAATAAAATCTTAAAAAAATGTCAGTCATAAATGCATTATATATATTTTATAATTTCAGTGTCATAGGACTTATAATGTCCATCACTGAGAATGATCAAAGTTGTTTTGATGGGCACACAAATTAGGCATCAGGGATCTGGCTGACTGTGGCATTCATAGGACAGTCTTGTCATCCAATTTTATTAATGGATTTTGTTTGGAATGCCCAGTGTTGAGGAAATATCCAGATGAATTGTAAGAAGTGTAGTAGTTGCAAATGGTAACAGGTGTTAAATAGCATGCCAACAATCTAAGGATACTTAAACTTGACTGATCCTGAAACATGAAAGAGGATAGGAGAGGATATCTTTATTTTAAATTTGATTCACTAACAAAATCTATTAATTTAATTAATATCGTTAATAGGGTCTGACAAGAAGCCCTGATGGAAAGCCTGCTGCAATACTTTATAGAATAGTAATATTCTCATAACGCAATATATTATATGTACCTTTGTAATTATACGACTGACTATCATGTAGAAATTTTGAACAAGCATTGATCATGTGACTATGCCTGGTCACTGGGTCCAGTACCTACATTCTGTGATCCTCTTCTCATTTGCACAATTTCATATGAGTGGACCCGTGCGGGCCCAAATTAAAAGGGTGAGTGAAAACCTAGAATTTCTCCAATCAATGACACATGTTCAGGAGGTTCAAATCCATACCGGATCTGACAGTAAGAACTGTATTTTGAGATCTGTCCCCAAATTTCTTGTGTACTACATAAAGAAATACATCTATGGCTTTCGGTATGCTCAAACATGGTATGTTTGAGTGAGCATATTATGTTTATTGTAGTTTAACAAAGAGTTTAGAGTGTTTTTCTAAAATTAAATTCAATCCGATATATTTGTACTCTTGAAGCACTTCAAAGCAATCCAAGGGTTCTGAAGAATTCCATAATCCAGGCCTTATAGCACCGTGCTTTACCCTAAGCTACCTCAAACTGTTGTGGAGTAGACAGATATTTCTGGCTAGCACTAGCAATGAGGTGTTAATGGGAATTTTCCTGCAGTGTTCAAGACATGGATGTGCATTTTTGCCGACTATCTCAGGCACAGCCCCTAGAAACAAAGCAATAGCCTTTTGTTCTCCAGTTGAAATATAATTGCTCTGTTTATCAAAATTTAGTAGGGGAACTGAAGGAATATTTGAATTTTTATAGTGTTGTTAATATTCTTTCCCTTTCCAGTTAGTTTATCATCAATTTGTAAAAAGAGATTCTAGAATTTCAGGAGTTGATGGTTATGCGATCGAATTAGGTCATTTGGTTTCATTAACTTAACACTGCATAATTTCTCGGAAAAGATTTGTCACTAATGCTTATTAGCCTTTATATTAATATTTTTTTTTCAATAAAATAAAGCTGTTTTTACCATTGTAAAATGTACAAGTTTCGGTTTACAAGAAAAGGGAGTCAAACCTATTTTGTGGGGAAGGGTAACTGCGTGAGGGAGACAGATAAACAAAGGAGTTGAACTGTAATTAGGTGGTTTGCCTTTTCCTGCTTTAAGAGACCTGAGGTACAACACCTCTTAGTAATGGTGGTTCGTAATGCAGTGATTCTCAGAGAGGGAATGGGGCCATGTAAAGCTCTGAAAGGCCTTGTATGTGTAGCTCCAAAAGACCCCCCCATTCCTCCCCAGGGAATTTTAATATGAATGTTCTCTCATTGCTTCTCAGCCTTCTGAAATCCCACCTAGCTTTCTGGAGTATGCCTCTGGAAAGACTTCTCTGACCTTTTTTACTCTTACTGGTCAACCATTCGTCCCCTCTCTGAACGAACTTCTGCAGAAGCTATAGAGCCCATACCATTTAACATGGCTGAAGGAGTAAACCGATGAGTATGATAAAGTGTACTTTACTAGGAGTTAGAAGACATGGATTTTGGTTTGTGCCCATGTGCCCCCAGTGGGCAAGTAACTCAGTTACTTTGATTCCCATCTGTTAAATGAACATAGTAGTAATTCTACCTGCCTCACTGCGCTATTGTGAGGGTCAAATATGATTCTTACAAATATATTTTGGAAACCAGTGGTGAAGTTTAGTTTTTCCATTGACATCGGCAGTTTTGTCTGCCTGACATGGTTATAAGCACCTTGAGGATAGAGATCAAATTTAATGTTTTTTCTTTATCTTTAAATATTTAGATAATTTATTGTTTTTACAATTATCATGTACGTATAAATAGTGCTTCATAGTTGCCAAAGCATTTTCACATACCTTATAATCTATGGTGTACCTCCATTTTTATATGTCGGAAGACTGAGGTTTCAGGAGTCACAGTGACTTTCCCAAGGCCACACAGGTAGTAGGGTTCCTGGAACTGTCCTCCAGGTCTGTGGATTTGTAGTCTATGGCTTTTTTCCCCGTGTGACTAGACCTTCTGAAACCTGGCTACTACCAAAGAGGTACTTTATTCTAGGTAGTTCATGAAGTTCTGGTTCTAGAAGGAATTTGACTTTGTAAACCACATAAGTCCTCTGAGAGGGACATTATTGATTTTCTACAGCTGGCTGCACCTGCCTTTGACAGCTTTATTTTCTTTCATTATAACAGCAAGGGTAGTTAGTGTACGGCACATGCACAGAGTGATGAATGGTTTGGGGCTTCTCCATTTCAATGCAGCTAGTTCTTAGTTTTTGAGATTGTGGATTTTCCAAAGTTTCTATGGGGCTGCTTTTTTTTCCCGCCGCTGCCCACTTTTTATACAGTGTGAACCAGAATTCCAATCAGAAGGTAACCAAGTAAGGGTGAGAGAGGGTGACTGATTTCAGTCCAAAATGTAATAGTTTTTCACCACCCTGCACAAAATGTTTTAAAGAAGTTGAGGGGCGCCTGGGTGGTTCACTTGGTTAAGTGCCTGACTCTGGATTTTGACTCAGGTCATGATCATGGTTGCAGGGTTGAGCCCCACTTTGGGCTCTGTGCTCAGCACGGAATATGCTTGGGATTCTTTCTCCCTATGCCTCTCCCACTGCTCTCATGCGCGTGCGCGCGTGCGCGCACACACACACACACACACACACACACTCTCTCTCTCAAAATGAATAAATAAAATCTTTGGAAAAAAAGAAGTTGAAGTTATTGGACAAGAATGCATTTTTTAATTATCTGGAAATTTTCCCCCTCCACGTTCTCCTGGTCCTAATTTAGTACTGACTGTGCCATCCAATTTAATCCCAAACAAAAGTAAACAGTCATAAAAAACACTGTATCCTAATTATTATAATTAAAATCTGAATTTAGGTCAAAATGTGCTCCTTAAATCACCCTAGAGTTTGACTAGGGATGAGCATAGTGGTGATGCAACGGGCTACTGACAAGTCCTTCACACATTTCTCATCAATTTCTATAATGATTTTGACATTTCATCAAAGCTCAGGAGGAAATGGAGCAATTATTTATTTGACTTTAAAAATCACAATGTGTCAGAATGTACTCAAGTGACTACAAATGAAATGCCTTGAAAGAGAAGAACTGCAGTGGGTGCATCACAACTGAAATTAGAGCAAGTGTCACTATGTCAGCTGCGAAGTGACAGGTCTTACACAAGGCACTTATGGGTAATGAGTGATATTTCATTTGGCCAGAGTAACCAGAAAACTTCAGAGATGTGAGCTCATCTTAGAAAAAGCTAGTTAAAACAAGAGTCTAGAGGAAGCTGATATAGTTTAAAAAGCAGCAAAATTTTATCACATTGGTGTTAGTAATAATAAAGCAACTGCTATTTATTTGATGCATACTCTGTGCCAGGCACTTTACACTAAATTATGACCTGTTTTATCTCATTTGCCCTCAGCTCAACCTTGTTTTGCTCCATTTACTACTGAGCAAACAAAGGCTCAGAGAGTGAAAAGCTGGAATCTGAACTCTAGTCTATTCCCAGTTTTCTGACCCTTTACCTACTACAATGGTTCTTAGGGCAGATCTGACATTTACTGCCGTATGACCCTGGAGAGGACACTTTCCCTCTCTGAGAATTTCTCCACCTGTTAAATGAGGGGGCTTGACTGTGGGTTTTCCTATCTCTGAAGATTTTTAAGAAAGAATAGGTATATAGACTCTTGAATGGGGTAAAGTCTTGTAGAGAAATGGGGGGAGCTGGTGTGAAAAGGGTGTGCAGGGTACACAGGAACTCAGAACTTGGATAGGCATTCGTGCTTTGTGATGGGAGCCCCTCCTCTACTTTGGGTGAGTTTGTACCTCTTTCACCAGCCCTTCTTTGTTCTGGGCTTCAGAAAGCCCTAAAGGGAGGGAGAAGAGTAACTGGACATGAGGAGAGAAGGCTCTCCTTTGGCTTTTCCTGTGAGTAGCACAGTAGCCTCTGGAGGTGAGCACATCCAAACGGTCTGGATCTGAAGGAATGAAGACCAGGAGAAAGCCCTACCTGAGAGTCAAGAAACTGGCAGTTGAGAAATGCTGATGTGGAGACAAAATATTTCCTTTCTTCCTTTTTCTCCAACAATTGACAAATTTTCAACGTAAGTAATTTAATATATAATGTGTCTTTAGTTTTGTAGAAAAGTTACATATGTAAAAAACAAAAAATAAAAGCATCCACAATCCCAGTGCTTAGAGAACAACTCTCAGTATTTTTGTGTATATTGTTCCAGACTCAATGTCCTGGTAAAAAAATATAATCAGGCTATCAATATATCATTTCATTATCTGCTTTTCCCATTTGTGGAAACCTTTCTGGTCATCTTTACAACTGTATTCTAGGGCCTTGACTGCCATAGGGGTACATACTACACCTATGTCCTTGATATTCCAGTTTAGAATACTTGTTATTTACAGAAATAACAAATTCTACTACAGATATTCCAATGGTGGGTTCCAAAGAAATGTACATGGTATATTCTGAGGCAGTTTTCATTCTTATTCAAATATTCCAGAATGCTTTTCTACTTCTCAGCACCTTTGGGCAAGAGTCGGGTGGGGGTGGGAGACCAAATCCCATTATTCGGATTGCTCTTGTATATGGTGATCTTTTGATGTTAGTAATCTAGACTGAAAATGGAAAAGATAATATGGATAATTCTACATTATTGGTCTCCGACCTATGACTGGCAGCTCACTGTTTACTCACCAGCTGTCTTTGCTGATAATACTTTTGAATCCATTAGTGACTGATTATGTAGTTGCATTTCTCATTACATCTATGAAAAGAAGCTACTCCAAATTGTACTCTTCTTTTTCCCTTTTTTCCTTTATGTCAATTTGCATTCTATCCTGAGAGAGTTTTAAAGGAGTAATTGGTGTTATTTTGTATAGTCCTTGTTCTCTAAGGTGGGTCTCCTTAAATTTTAAGGATGCCTTTGGTCTTCTCAAGGTCAAGCCAATTTTAAAATACAGTTTTCCTGAATACTATATTTTAGTGTTCTGAGAGAGGCAAGATTCACACTCCTGAGGGGCAAAGATTTTAAACTCTTTTGATGGAAACTATGGTTCACAATGATCAAAGTCTCCTCCCAATCTGTTACTTTCTTTGAAAAGCTTAAAAGCACATTGTTCCTCCTGAGTGTATCCGCTAGAGAAACTGTTACACATCTGCACAGAAGACATGTACCAGAATGTTCATTTTAGCATTATTAGTAATAGCAAAAAATTGTAAGTATCAGTGTTCTGTCAATGGGAGAACAGATAAATAAATTACATATATTTGTATAGGTAATGAACTACAGCTACATCCATCAGCATGGGTGAATTTCAAAACTTTTCTAGCAAAAAACTGCTGAATGATAAATATGGTAGGATACCATTTCTACAAAGTTTAAAACCATGCAAAATGTATTTGGATAAGCTAGGTTATGCTGCTTTAACAAATGTTTCCAAATCTCAGTGGCTTAAAGCCATCATATGTCCAGCACAGCTTAACTGGGGCCTCTGTTCATGGGTAACTCAGAGTCCCAGGCTGATACAAGCTTCATCTTATCAGTGCTTCACTGATCACTTCACCAATGGGAAGCAAATCAAGTGCCTTGCATGGTAGTTCTTAAAGGTTCTGTCTGGAAATGATACATTTCATTTTCACTCATATTTCATTGTTCCAAAGTAAGTCACATAGCCTCATTGAACTTTAAGGGGACTGGGAAGTCAAATCTCACCATGTGCTTTGAGGAGAAAATCACCCCAAATGTTTGGTGAATAACTCCAATAACTACCAAGCTAAATAACACCCTATAATGCATATGGATACGCAAGTAGAGTAAAAAAGTATACAGATTTGAATGGAAATATTGAACACCAAATTTAGATGAGTCATACCTCTGTGGAGGGAGGAAAGGAGGGAAGAGGAGTGGGATGAGAAAGCTGGATAACTGGTGTCTGCCACTTCAGTTAACTCTCTACCCTTCTCCACTCTGCTCTCTGCCTGCAGAGGCTGACCTGTATGGACTGCATCAATGGGTTCTCCATGTTTTCTGGCTTCAGGCTGGGTTTAGACAATGGGAAAGCCAGTAGGAGATCAGAAAGAGGGAGGCTTTCCTGTCTCCCTCTCTGTTAGGTCACCTTATTCTATAGCCTTGACCAGAGGTCTCTGTTACTCTCAAAGTGGCCAATTCTATGTGATTGTTCTTTGGATTCCAAGCACCTCTCCCTTTCTTATCCCTTTGGGCCTAGGGGTGGTAACAGCTTAGTTGCTGCCAGCCCCAACTTTCTGTACGATCCACTGTGGTTCTCTTACTACCCACACCTTTGTAAATAGTCCCTTTTCCATCAATCTCTGCTGGAATGATCCCATTCTGAGTGTTATCACCATGCTTCTTGTTGGGACCCAGATGCATACATAAAGTAAATAGGTTTCATTTATATCTGTAATATGTGATATAGCACATATCACATATTAATGTGCTAAGTTGTTAGCACATAGATGTTCATTTTAATAGTCTCTGCTTTTTGTATGTGTAAAATATTTCATAATTAAAAAACAAACTGTAGCGGTACCTAGCGGCCCAGTCAGTTCAGCATCTGCCTTAGGGTCAGGTCATGATCCTGGGATCTAGTCCTGTGTCTGGCTCCCTGCTCAGTGGGGAGCCTGCTTCTCCCTCTGCCCCTCCTCCCTGTTTGTGCGTGCACATACTCTCTCCCTCTTCTCAAATGAATAAATATAATCTTTAAAAAAACCACTAAAAATTGTCAAAGCACTGTAGACATCACAATCCGCCCCCAACCCTTTAAAGTGCCTTTTTTTTTTTTTTAAGAAAAAGACTATTCTGTGGACACTTTCTGTAGCATGGTGATCAAACTTGTTTTTTGTTCCTTTTTCCTTTGTGATTTTTCTTAGTTTCATAAAAAAAATACATAATTGGAGTTCTGTTAGGTGACCTCTGAGTGGTTTCTGGTTACTCTATGAAACACATAATACTTGTAGCACATGTAAAGCTCTTGGCCGATAGGCATCTATTTCCCTGTGTACCTAAGCGGCCCTTTTCCTACCAGTTGAGCTGTATGCTTACCAAGAATCATTTGTATGTGTTCACAAATCTTTTTATATGTTAACTAAGCTCTATCTCCTAATTATTTAAATATGAAAACCAATGAGATGTAACTGTAAAGAGAAAGTTTTTTTCTTGTAGGAATCCTCAGATAAATGCCTTGGAAAGACACAATAAAAGTGAGCCTCTAAAATAAATCTGTATTAATGAGGTGTGAGCAAGAAAATGAAAAGATTTTGAAAAAAATTATAAGGGGCGCCTGGGTGGCGCAGTCGTTATTCGTCTGCCTTCGGCTCAGGGCGTGATCCCGGCATTCCGGGATCAAGTCCCACATCGGGCTCCTCCGCTGGGAGCCTGCTTCTTCCTCTCCCACTCCCCCTGCTGTGCTCCCTCTCTCGCTGGCTGTCTCTGTCCAATAAATAAATAAAATCTTAAAAAAAATAGAAGCCTTCTATCAGATTGTTTGGCAAGTAATTTTTTAAGTTATTGCTCCAATTCAAATAAATGTAACTAGAAATTATAGTGTATTTGCTACGAGTATGCATTTCATAAGAAAGACGAATAGAATTCCAATCACTGGTTGCATCTCAGAGAGGAGACCTTGGCTTCACATGAAAGGCCTGATAAAAGAATGTACACTTTCATGTTTTATGTTAAAAATATGAAGACAGCTATAAAACTCTGATGAAAAAAATTTAAAAAGATCTAAACGGAGCTATTTCATGTGCATGAATAGGAAGACTCAATATTGTCAAGATGTCAGTTCTTTCCAGTTTTCATCTATAGAGTCAATGCAATCCTAACTAAAACCCCAGGAAGTTACTTTGTAGACATCAGCAAAGTGATTATAAAGTTTATGTGGAAAGTCAAAAGCCCAGAATACTAACATAATACTGAACACAATACTGAAAGAGAAGAACAAAACTGGAGGACTGATACTACCCAACTTCAAGATTCACTATAAAGCTACAGTAATTAAGACAGCATGGTATTGGTAAGTGAACAGAAAATTTATCAACGGAACAGAATAAAGAGCCCAGAAACAGAGTTGATTAAATAGAGTCAACCAACCTTTGGCAAAGAAGCAAAGGTAATATGATGGAGAAAAGTTCCAACAAGAAGTGATATATGCACCCCAATTTTTATAGCAGCATTATCAACAATAGCCAAATTATGGAAAGAGCCCAAACATCTATCAACTGATAAATGGATAAAGAAGAGGTGGTATACACACACATACGCTGAAATATAACTTGGCCATGAAAAAAAAAATGAAATCTTGCCATTTGCAACATGGATGGAGCTAGAGAGTATTATGCTAAGTGAAATAAGTCAGAAAAAGACAAATACCATGTGATTTCAGTCATACATGTAATTTAAGAAACAAAACAAATGATCAAAGGGGGAAAACAAAAGGAAAACCAAGAAACAGACTCTTTATAGAGAACAAACTGATAGTTACCAGAGGGCAGGTGGGTGGGGTGATGGGTTAAATAGGTGACGGGGATTAAGGAGTGCACTTTTCGTGAGGAGCACCAGGTGTTTTACAGAAGTGTGGAATAACTATATTGTACACCTGAAAGCAATATTACACTATATTTTAACTAACTGGAATTTAAAAAGAAACTTTTAAAAAAGTGATGGAACAACTGGTCATTCACATGCAAAAAAAGGATCTAGATAACAGATCTTTCACAAAAATTAACTCAGAATGGATCACAGACCTAAATATAAAGTGCAAAGCTATAAAATTTATAGAAGATAACATAGGAGAAAACCTAGATGACTTTGGGTATGGCAATGACTTTTTAGATACAACACCAAAGGCATGGTCCATAGAAGAAATAACTGATCATCTGGATTTCATTAAAATTATAAAATTCTGTGTAAAAGACGCTGTCAAGAGAATGAGAAGGCAAACCAGGCTGGCAGAAAATATTTGCAAAAGATACATCTGATGAAGAACTGTAATCCAAAATACACAGCGAACTCTTAAAACTCAATAATAAGAAAACAATAATCCAATTTTACAAAGTGAAAGATCAGAATAGACACCTCATGGAAAAAGATACAGATGGCAAATAAGCATATGAAAAGATGCTCAACACCATATATCATTAGGGAATTTCAAATTAAAATAACAGTGAGATACCACTATACAAGTATTAGCCAAAATCCAGAAGACTGACAACAACAAATGTTGACAAGGATGTGAAACAACAGGAATGCTCTTTCATCGCTGGGGGGAAATGCAAGATGGTACAGCCACTTAGGAAGACTGTTTGGCAGTCTCTTACAAAACTAAATATACTCTCATCATATGATCCAGGAATCATGCTCCTTGGTATTTACCCAAAAGAGTTGAAAATTTATGTCCACACAAAAAACTGCACATAGATGTTTATAGCAGTTCTATTCATAATTGCCCAAACTTGGAATCAACCAAGATGTCTTTCAGTAAGTAAATGGATAAACTTTGGTACTACCAGACAATGAAATTTTATGTAGAGCTGGAGAGAAATGAGCTATCAAGCCATGAAAAGTCATGGAGGAATCTTAAGTGCGTATTACTAAGTGAAAGAAGCCAATCTGAAAAGGCTACATACTGTATGCTCTAAAAAATAAAGCCTATTAAAAATATTTAGTATAATTTTTGACTTCTGTTTTAACTGACTTTTTAGACTATTTGCATTACATAAGGTCTTCTATATTTACATAGAAAAAAAGACTGATAAGAAATATATCGATATTTTAAAGGCCCTTATCCCTGGGTGGTGTATTATAGGTGAATTTTTATTTTCGTTACATGTTTTTTTCATTTTTCATATTTTCTATAAATATTTATAACTTAAAGGTTATCTTAAAAATATTGAAAATAACATGGAAGAGTAAAAGTAGCCTAGACTACGGGTAATTCTTTAGTATTTACCTCCAGAATCTTTCTATTATTCTGACAGTTGTAACATTTAAGCTATATTTGAAATTAATATCCTGTCCTGGTGTAAATACTTTGATATCCCAGAAGGTTTTTGGTCTGTTGTTTTGTCCTTTTGCCATGAGGAAATAGCTGCCTGGAGTTCCTTTCTCTTGTCCATATGATGTGTTATGGGTTCTAGAAAATTTTATGTCTTGTTGTAAGTATGGCAAAAATTGCCTGCTTGTTGTAAATATCTGTTTGTTGGGAGATATTCATAAAGTTGGCTTTATGCACTGTCTGTAAATCCACTCCTTCCTCTTTTGCCTGAAGATATACTTGGAAATAGATTGTTTCATCACTTAAGTAATTTTCCATGAAGTATCAGAAATAAGAGGAGAAAGGAGTACACTCAAGTAAAATGTATTGAGTATAATCATGTATGTGTACTGCAGAAACTGAACTTGGGAGAGAAAGAGCAGATTTCTCACAAGATGCTCCAAAGGAAACAGAAAATGTCACATTTTAGTATATAGAGAAAATCAGGAGTGGAGTGTTCAAAAGCTGTAACAACCAATGGGTGCAACTTTTAAGAATCTACCTGCTTCTAATAAAATACCATTTAGTGCCAGGATGAAGTTAGGATGTGGTCTTTCCCAAGTTACCTTGTTCTCAGTTGGCTTGTCCTAGTCAGGTCACCTTTGGCTACCACCATGCAATTCAGACTTCTAGCACAATGATTCCTTTGGTGAGGAGAGGCATGGGTATTCTGATGCTGAAAGCAACCTTCGGTGCCCCCATCACAGTTTATTTCTACCCTTGACTACTTATCATATGTCAATTGTGCACTAAATTCTGGAATGTACAGTCTAGAAGGGAAGAACCACACATACAAAATCATGCCAAGCCTAGGCAAACTGGCAATAGGAGGCAAATTACTGCCAGTACATGTGGATAAAGAGAGAATACAGTTTGGAGAACGGAGAAGGGAGTACTGGCATCTGAGCTGATCCTTGAAGGACAATTGTTACTCAGGGTGTGGTGACAAACCCATTTCATTTGGCATTTTGGCTTCCTGAGGCTTGATTATCCCACCAGACCAAGAAGTTTGATTTTTGAAACAAGGTTAGAGCTGCAAGACCTGTGCTTTAAGAAGAATGCCCTGCTCTTGAGGGTGAAGTACACTGGGGAGAGGGTAAGACTAGAGAAATCTCCTTTTTCTGTTAACCCTCCAACCCTATCATACCCAGTACCCCAATATACCTCCATTTGGCTTACTTTCTGAACAACTAGAAGAATCATAGCACTTAACTCTGTTCCAGCTAGCATCTGATCTTTGATTGGGTGCTCACATGAGAACATTCTTCAGATTCTCATTTACTTGGATCCTGTGGGTCCAAGAGGAAAAAATACAATCATGTAATATTTAAAAAGTATCAGGAAGATCAAAGTTTCTGATTCTAGCCTTCATCTTCCTTATCTTTAATATGTTAATAAGTATGAAGAATTATTGAAAGTATAGTTTATGTGGACTTTCTAAGTGTGGAGTTTCTACTGTTTTTTTTTTTTTTTTAAAGATTTTATTTATTCGACAGAGACAGAGACAGCAAGAGAGGGAACACAAACAGGGGGAGTGGGAGAGGAAGAAGCAGGCCCACAGCGGAGGAGCCTGATGCGGGGCTTGATCCCATAACGCCGAGATCACGCCCTGAGCCGAAGGCAGACGCTTAACCGCTGTGCCACCCAGGCGCCCCTCTACTGTTTTTTGTTTTATTTGGACATTTTTTGGCATCTGTAGTTAACTTTTTGTTATTAGATTTAATAGAAGTGGACAAAAGGTGAACAACCCAAAGAGACAGATAATTACAAACTTCCGTTATTCTGACTTTGGGAATCATTCTTGACACATCCCTTCCTCATATCAGAAGAATAGCCTGAGCACAGGAAAAACAAGATATAAATTTGCCTTCTCCCCTAGGAGGAATAAGGTACTGCCCTCTAGCTTCCATCTATATTTATAAAACACTGGGAAAAGTGTGCATTTGTTTAGAAACTGTCTCTGCAGTTTATATTGCCTGGTTGATTGTCCCAGCATCTCTTTTCCTCTAGGGAACATCTCTGTCTTCTTGAAAGGAAATTGCTGCTTACTTCAGTCAAACCAAGCAGTCCTAGTAGAGTGTCCAAGTGTCCTTGATCACAGTAGTAGGCACACGAGAGAGAGAATGGGAACATTAGGGCAGTCAGGTGGCAGTTGACGTCTCAGTTCCAGCTGTTTTGAGGCCAGACACACCCTCTGGTTTGAACCATTAACTTTTCCTTTTTGTATAAGGTTAGACTTGAGTTTGTTACTTATAAGAAGAATCTCACTCGTAGAAGAAAAATGCTCTTAATCTGTCACTCTTTTCCATTCCTACCTCAACTGCCCCAGTTAATATTCTTATGACCTTTTGCATCTACTGCTAAAATATTTTCCTGACAAGCCTCCCCATGTTCACTGAAGAAGTGAATATTTAATTGTATTTCATTTTATTTCAGGTTTATCTTCATGGATGTGTGACCTGTGCAGATTCATAGAGCCCCATTCTTAGATGGGCCTTGTTCTTGGTTTAATGCTCTGCTGCTAATATCTTAAAAATCTTAATTCTATCTTTGATCTTGTCTTCTGTAAATGAAGTGTGATGGGACAATGAAGCTTGTGCATGAGTAGGGGAGGTATGCTAGGCATGAGCTCAGAACTACAGGCTCAATGTGTGGCAGGCAGTGTGCATGCCAAGCAGTTGGCATGGCTGCCAACCTGGCAGCACACTGCCTTGTGCACACACACACTGCCTGGTGCAGTCCAGGGTGCCATGGGTCCTCAACAGGGTAACAGCTGGAGTCTGAGCTCATTCTGGGGGCAGTGATGGTGGTAGCAGAAGCAGTAACAGTGGTGGCAGCAGATGTGAATCAGGGAGAAGTATTCCACATGGGGGGGGGGACGTCCTGGGACCAGAGGTGGGAGTTCAATTTGCCCATCTGTCCTCATAGCCTGTGCCTGTAGCATATGCACAAATATTAATTCTCTGGCCTGAATGTGAGGTCAGGAGCTGCCTGTGCTTTAGCAGCATATTTGATAGTAAATTATTATGAAATAAAAGCGTATAAGTGGATACTGTAATAACCACTTCAGAAAGTTATTAGAGTTCTTCAAGGAGTTCAGAATTTCTGGTTTTGAAAACTGCAACAATGCAAAGCAAATATCCACAGGCTTGGAAATAGAAATCAAATTTATAGATCATATTTCACAGAAAGGAATATTATTTCCGTATGAAGACTTGGATCTTAATGTTTCTGTTTCTCTGGTTGAACAGTGAAGAATACAGTGATCTATGGGGAAAAGCCAAAAAAGTGCAAGTGTTTCCCGAAGGAAGATACTAAGATAATGAAAGGTCTAGACCAGTGCTGAACAATAGTACTTTTTGCAAAGATAGTGATGATGGAAATGTTCTGTTTATCAGTGCTTTCCAGTACGGTAGCTGCTAGCCACGTGTGGCTAATGAGCACTTGAAATGTGGCTAATATGACTGAAGAAGTAAATATTTTAAATTAAATTTAACTACATGTGGCAAGTGGCTAACGTAATGAACAGCAAAGGTTTAGACACCATGATATATGGGAATCTCCTGAAAAAAAAGAAATGTTTACTTTGGATAAGAACTTGAGGAGAACATGTTGGCTGTTTTTAAATATCTGAAGGGTTGTCATGTGGTTGCTTAGGTACCCTCACTGTAATTTCACAAAGCAGAAATAGAACTAATGAATAAATCGTTACACAGGGACCACTTATGAAGTGTATATAAAGAACTTTCTAACAGCTAGTGTGTCTAAAACTGCAGTGGGTAACTAGACTAGATGACCTTCAAGGTCCCTTTCCTATGCTGTGAATCTATGATGATATGATCTAAAGGTTGGGAATGATGTATTATGGAGAGAATTTGTTTCCAGTCAGATATCCATGTATTACTAAGGTCCTTTAGGACACCCAGGCTAGGTAGCCTTGTCTATTTTTCTATTAAATTCTGGGTGAAATATATTCTGTCAATCTCTGAGATTAATAGTTCTATTTTCTACTCACTGTTTTTGAGAAAATTCCATTACTAAAGTAATTTGTGGGGAAAAAGAACTAACTTTTCAAGACCTTTTTCTTGAGGCTATCAACATATACATTCCATGATTTCTTCACTTCTCAGCCTTCATAGGTACCTAAGATTATGTCTCTAAAACATTGATAGGTAAACATTTAGGATGATGCAATTCCTAGGTTAGGTAATGGTTGGTGCTAATTACTTGAAGTAAGATGTAATCTGACTAGATGGAAGCAGCTATCATAATCAATTTCTGTGTTTGTGTTTGTGCAGTCATGCCTTTTGTGTGATACTCAACTTGGGAAAAATTACAAAGTTAAAATAATTACATATTTAACAATTAAAAAGCATTGGCAAATCAAATGATTCAACAAGAAATATTTACAGTGCATACTCTGATCCAAGCAATATGCAAACAGTGGATATAGTGGGAGACATGGCATGGTCTTTACACTCATAGAGCTTATAGTCCAGGCAGGGAGATAGACAAGTAAACTATCAATTACAGCTTGGGTATTAATGGTATGATGAGAGTGGGTGCCCATAAGAAGGGGTATGAGAGCATAAAGGCACCTAAACTAGCTTGGACTGGGGAGGGTATGGAATGGGGACAGGATACATGAATGCTTTTCTGTATCAGTTTAGATATGATTTTTCTCAATTAATCTGTCAGTGTGGTGTGCTTGTCCTGGGCTTACCAGCCCTTAGATCCATTCCTCACTTGTCCTCTGCTCTGCCTTATAATATACACAGGCTGAATCCTATGGGCTGCAGTTCTTGGGTTGGCCAACACTTTGCTATCTGGCTTCTGCCAACAGGGAAACCAATTGGAGATTAGAACCTAGGAGAATGGAGCAGCCAGAGTTTTTCTCCTTCTTCTTCTGCATCAGCTGGTTTCCCCTTCAATGGCCTCATATTTTCCATGGCTCCAGCCCAGCAGGTCGATTCACCATGGCTCCAGATCCTGTTGAAGCCTCTCTGTCCTTCCAGCCTAGAAGTGGGAATGACGTCTTTATGTTGCTAATTATTGGATTCCTTTACTTCCCCGTTTAGCTTCTTCATCACTTATGTAACCAATTCCCTGAATTAAATCATCTCTGTTAACTATTTACCATGGTTTCTATTTTCCTGGATGACTCCTGACTGTCACATGTGTGGCCACTTATAGTGACAGATGTTTTTAGCATTAACCTTCATCACATTCCTGGGATAAGCTCAGTTCTTTTACCAGCAGTCAAATATGTTTAAATTTCTCCTATAATTAATAGCTAAATGAAAACAAAACCCAAAATACCCTTGGATCTCGAAACCTCTTCTTTTTTTTTTTAATGATTTTTTATTATATTATGTTAGTCACCATACAGTACATCCCCGGTTTCTGATGTAAGGCTCAATGATTCATTAGTTGTGTATAACACCCAGTGCACCATGCAATACGTGCCCTCCTTACTACCCATCACTGGTCTATCCCATTACCCCACCCCCCTCCCCTCTGAGGCCCTCAGTTTGTTTCTCATAGTCCATAGTCTGTTATGTTTCATTCCCCCTTCTGATTACTCCCCTTTCTTTATCCCTTTCTTCCCCTACTGATCATCCTAGTTCTTATGTTCCATAGATGAGAGAAATGATATGATAGTTGTCTTTCTCTGCTTGACTTATTTCACTTAGCATTATCTCCTCCAGTGCCGTCCATGTTGCAGCAAATGTTGAGAATTCATTCTTTCTGATAGCTGAGTAATATTCCATTGTATATATGGACCACAACTTCTTAATCCAGTCATCTGTTGAAGGGCATCTTGGCTCCTTCCATGATTTAGCTATTGTGGACATTGCTGCTATGAACATTGGGGTGCATATGGCCCTTCTCTTCACTACGTCCGTATCTTTGGGGTAAACACCCAGTAGTGCAATGGCTGGATCATAGGGTAGCTCAATTTTTAACTTTTTAAGGGACCTCCACACTGTTTTCCAGAGTGGCTGTACCAACTTGCATTCCCACCAACAATGTAGGAGGGATCCCCTTTCTCCACATCCTCTCCAACAATTGTTGTCTCTTGCCTTGTCTATTTTTGCCATTCTAACTGGCGTAAGGTGGTATCTTAGTGTGGTTTTGATTTGAATTACCCTGATGGCTAATGATTTTGAACATTTTTTCATGTGTCTGTTAGCCAATTGTATGTCTTCATTGGAAAAGTATCTGTTCATATCTTCTGCCCATTTTTTGATTTGTTTATTTGTTTCTCGTGTATTGAGTTTGAGAAGTTCTTTGTAGATCTTGGATACTAGTCCTTTATCTGTAGTGTCATTTGCAAATATCTTCTCCCATTCCGTGGGCTGCCTCTTAGTTTTTTTGACTGTTTCCTTGGCTGTGCAGAAGCTTTTTATCTAGATGAAGTCCCACAAGTTCATTTTATCTTTTGTTTCTCTTGCCTTTGGGGATGTGTCATGAAAAAGGTTGCTTTGGCCGATGTCGTAGAGGTTGCTGCCTATGTTCTCCTCTAGAATTTTGATAGATTCCTGTCTCACATCGAGGTCTTTCATCCATTTGGAGTTTATTTTTGTGTATGGTGTGAGAGAGTGGTCAAGTTTCATTCTTTTGCATGTAGCTGTCCAATTTTCCCAGCACCATTTATTGAAGAGACTGTCTTTTTCCCACCAGATGTTTTTTCCTGCTTTATCAAAGATTAGTTGCCCAAAGAGCCGAGGGTCCATTTCTGGGTTCTCTATTCTGTTCCATTGGTCTATGTGTCTGTTTTTGTGCCAGTACCATGCTGTCTTTGTGATCACAGCTTTGTAGTACAGCTCGAAATCCGGCATTGTGATGCCCCCAGCTTTGTTTTTCCTTTTCAACAGTTCCTTGGAGATTCAGAGCCTTTTCTGTTTCCATACAAATTTAAGGATTATTTGTTCCAGTTCTTTGAAAAATGTCCTCGGTATTTTGATCGGGATAGCGTTGAAAGTGTAGATTTCTCTGGGTAGCATGGACATTTTAACTGTTAATTCTTCCGATCCATGAGCATGGAATATTTTTCCATCTTTTTATGTCTTCCTCAATGTCTCAAAACCTCTTCTAAATAACATTCTATATCTCTCATCCTCTTTGTGTCTTACTCAAAAATAATTTTTACGCTGACTAGTTTTTGTATATATTGAAAAATTCCAATAATAGGGTGATATATTTAACTTTACCTGTGTGATGCAGTCCACGTGCTACTCAGAGGGAAATATAGCATGAAATAGATATATTAGAAAACAAATATTTAGAACATCCAAACCATTCAAAAAGCTAGGGAATAAATAACATTAAATCTAAAGAATTAAAAGGTAGGAAATAATGAAGATAAGTGCATAAATAATAGAAAATAGAACCAAATAATAAAGATTTAAATATTATAAAAGAACACAACAAATATCTTTCCCTCAGGATAACCAAATGGTGGGCAAGGAACGATTTCTACATATAGATAAGAAACTAAGAAAGAATGAGAGAATGATCACTTTTCAACCCCTAGGGGATTAATGGATAAACATGATGATCATCAATGACAGCAAGCATCAGCACAAAGAGAGACAAACAGACATTATGAATCTCCTAACGGAAGTGCACAGCATCACCCACCTATGGAGTAATCTTGCAAAACATAAATCAAAGTTACAAAAAAAAAAAAAAACCTGATCAAGATTCTACCTCTAAATAGCAATGTAAAGAAATACAGGGGGCTGAGGAACACATTAAACGACACCAAATTGTTGCAGTCTGCAAAATCCGGACTATGGGAACCAGGACAGAACATAAGACCTGTATTGTTATTGCGTAACAATAAAAACTGCAGTGAAAAAGAGGTGATGTGTGGGGGAACCTGTAGATTATAAATGACTTAGGGGATATAATAATCCCATTGGGCACCAATTCAAGGAAACTGATTTTATTTTTTATTATGTTATGTTAGTCTTCATTAGTTTTTGATGTAGTGTTCCATGATTCATTGTTGGCATATAACACCCGGTGCTCATTGCAATACGTGCCCTCCTTAATACCGGATTCCACTTACAATAGCACCAAAAACCATAAGATAACTTGGAATAAACCTAACCAAAGAGGTGAAGGATCTGTACTCTAGAAACTACAGAACACTTATGAAAGAAATTGAAGAAGACACAAAAAGATGGGAAATCAGAGGAAACTGATTTTTAAAAAATATGTAAGGTCATCAGTTAAATGTGAAAGATAAGTACATATTTTATACCAATGACTTAATTTTTAGGATTATTGTATTGGGTTGATATTTTATCTTTTAAAAATGTAAACTGAAATACTTAGAGATGAATCGTGTGATGTCTTGGGTTTGCTTCACATTTTTCTAGCAGCAGAGATGGGGGGTAGTAGATGGGGGTATAATTAGAGCCAGATTGGCCATGCATTGATGATTGTTGATGCTGAGTATCAGGCATATTGGGTACAGTATACTATTCTGTCTACTGGTGTGTATGTTTTAGGATTGCTGTAATTAAGTTTTTATGATAGATATGCCATTAAACTTGAAATCCTAAGTGAAATGAACCACTTTTTAGGGAAAAAATGGCCAAATTGGTTCATAAAGAAATAGAGAATTCTAATGAAACAAACTGAAACTGTATTCAAAGCTCAAGTAACAGTTATGTGTTCCAGGTCAAAAAGTTTTGAAGGCCAGTTCTTCCAAATGGTCAGGGACCATGTCATGTAATCTCTTCTAAAGCATACAAAATTATGGGCAGTATTCAGCTATTTGTCCCAGGCTAGCTCTCCCTGATTCAAAAACCAGATGAGGACTCCCCATGAAAATAACACTTGAGCTAAGCTTGCTCACATAGCAGTAAATATCTTAAATAGATTAATGGCATTTTCAACACAGCAGTGAATTAGATGAGCAAACAGACTATGTCTTAGGAATGAAAACATGATTTAACATTAGAAAATATTTTTCATTGTAATTCCCTACATTAACAAACCAAAGGAGTCTATTAGTTTGCTAGGGCTGCCATAACACAGCGACTGGGTGGCTTAAACAATAGAACTTTATTTCCTTATAATTCTGGAGGCTAGAGGTCCAAGATCAATGTGACGGCAGGGTTGGTTTCTCCTGAGGCCTCTTTTCTTGGTTTGCAGATGGCTCTTTTCTCCCTGTATCTTCACCTGATCTTTCCTTTATGTATTAACTGTGTTTTAATCTCTTCTCATAAGGACACCAATCATTCTGGATTTGGGCCCACCCATATGACCTCGTTTTATCTTAATTACCTCTTTAAAGCTCCTGTCTGCAAACTCGGTCACATTCTGAGTTACTAGAATTTAGGAATTCAACATATGAATGTTGGGGTACACAATTCAGCCCGTAACAGCAGAAAAAACATTTGATTACATTAATGGGTACAGAAATAAAAAACTTAGAAACTCAGCACAAGTTCATGGGAAATCTTTTAGCAAGCTAAGATCACAAGGGAAATTCCATTGCCTAAAATCTATGGCAACATGTGTTAATGTGAAATATTAGAAGCATTTCCATTAAAATCTAGGAAAAGACATAGATATAAGCTATCACCTCTACTGTTCAAAACTACACCAACACAAAGCCAGAGCTGTGGATATCTAGTAAGAGGTATGAATACCGAAAAGAAAGATACTGTTTGGTGATATGATTACCTATGTAGAAAATTCTAAGGAATAAGCATGTGGAGTACTCAAATGAGTAAGAAACCTCAGAAAGATAGTGTAAGTTCACTATAGCAAAAGCAAGAGCCTTGCCACAAAAAAGCAATAATCAATTAGAACATGTGATAGAAAATATCTTTCACAACAGCAACAAAATCCAAAAATTACCTTAAATGAATCATTACAAAAATGTATGAGATCTTTGTGGAAGCAACTATAATAGTTTACTAACAGGGTGCCTGAGTGGCTCAGTCGGTTAAGCGTCTGCCTTCAGCTCAGGTTAAGATCCCAGGGTCCTGGGACCAAGTCCCGCATCAGGCTCCCTGCTCCTCGAGGAGTTTGCTTCTCCCTCTGCCCCTCTCCCCTGCGTGCGCTCTCTCTCTCTCTCAACAGAAAATAAATAAAATATTTTAAAAAGTTTACTAACAGTTCAGGTGAAATAAGTGCCAAACAAACAGAGCAGTATATCATATTCATTGACAGAATACACATCATTGTAAAGATGTCAATTCTTATTTATAGACTTAATGTCTTACCTGTAGATATCAACATGACGATAGAGCTTCAGCTCCTGTCTTTTCCCAGAATTGGGCCCCGAAAACTATAGAAGGGAGAATAAAAACAAATATGAATAATAAAATTTAAACCACAAAACATGAGAAACCCCTAGGGGAGACTGAGGACTATGTTGAACTGGTACTTGTGTTTGGAGTGAGGGAGTTCTGCACCTAAGAGAAGTTGGGGAGACTTTGTAGCTTGTAATAATAGAAGGCAGATGTCAGGATTGGGAGGAGCAGGCCTTTTAAACTTCTGCTCCTGCTTCATTGCAGAAATCTGAGACTGCACCTCAGAGCACAGATGCCAGAAGCCTTGGGGTAGTGTCAGGACAGCAGGGAAGACAGGGTTGATTGAGGCAGTATGACTCCAGTCTGCTAATAATCATCTGAAACCATACTCGTGAGTAAGGACTGGTCTTTAAAAAATTATTTTAGCAGAATATAAAGTATGAACTAAAAATGGAATAGTGGGTATCACAATGAATCATCCATAGTAAGGGTAGGTACTTCTTCATGAGAAAAATATATTACATGTACACTTTGGAGACAGGTACAATGTATAATATATTTCTCACTATGAATGAAGGTTATAAAAAAGAAAATAACTGCACTGGACAATGCAATATCAGATAAACTCAAAAGAGGTAGGACTTTCCCAAATCATGCTGTTCAGCCTCTTCTATGTACGAAGTAAACTTTTAGAATAAAAAGTTTCCAAAGTCTAAGTCTAGCTGGTGAAGAAACCTTACGGGAAGTTGAGTTGCTCTGTCACCGGTACTGCTACTACCCTACCTGGCATCTAGCCTGGAACCTGAAACCATTCTCTGTAAGAGTTGCACTTGAACAAATGGTCAGAGCTGGCAGGAAGGGGTAATTTCCTACATGGTATTTAATAGAGAAGCCAGGATACAAGATAAGGACCCTCAAGAGCGAACTAAGGGATTCACCCATTCCAGAACAGAGGGTATCCCACAGAATCCTTCTTCACTGCTGGTGTTAGTCCTGGGAGACTCTGGGCAGGAGTCCCAGGCTGAGCAGCCCTCCCTCATTTCCAGCTTGGGGGTCTCAGGAAGCTGGGGGCTTTGGTCTGAGGGTGGTAGACATAGGTCAGCAAAGGCAGGAGTCCAGACCTTGCGAGTTGACAAGGTGAGGACCTGAAGGAGGATTTGAAGGCCTGAAGAAACCTGCCCTGTTTCTGTGGTTAGCCCTGGAAAGTTCCAGGGCATGGTCACTGGATGTGCTCAAAAGAAGGGATGTTCCGGTCTCCACCAGACATCGAGGTGAGGATCCTGAGGAAGGACTAAATAGATCCAGGCCCCAGGTAGAGGAAGTGCCACAGAATCTAGCCTTTTACCTGCTTTCAGCTCTGGAAGGCCCTAAAGCATGGTGGCCAAATAGGGTGTCCCCTGACGTCCCACTAGGGCATCAGGGAAAGGTGAGAACTTTGATGTGAGGGGCCCAGTTTCATGTCAGGAGAGGGGAGGGGACTCAGCCTCTGCCAGGCATCCAGAGGATCTTGAGGGAGGGCTGACAAGACTCCCTTCCCAGACTGAGGGGGACCCCCAGAAAGCTGCCCATGTAATGAGAATGGGGGATCCCAGGCAGGTCAGTCAAGCAGAAGTGCCCCCTCTTTCGATGGAGGGAGTCTCGGGGAAATGAGGGCCTTGGACTGAGGGGTGCACCAGGTCTGCAAAAGGGAGGATATGCAAGCCCTGTCAGTAGTAAATATAAATGCCTTGGACACGTCCCAGGGTATCCCTACAGTCTCAGACAGGAGGGTGGTGACAGGGAGCTTGCCCTGCCCCTGACATCAACCTTCAGTTGCCCTGGTACAGAATGGCCCAGAGATGCTCCCTCACTTCCACCTTGATGTTCTCCGGAAGGCGAAGGGCTGCTTCTGGGGCCGGTGAGCTCAGCTCGAGAGAGGAGAGTGACTCAGGCTGTGCCAGGAGTCAAGATGAGGACCCTGAGCTAGGACTTAGGGGTTTTTCCACCCCAGACATAGGGCCCCTGTCTCGACCTACCCATGCAGTCATCCCGGGGAGACACCGGGCAGAGTTCCCGTATATGGCGTGTCTGGACTTCCGTGTGAGGAGTGTGAGGGACTGGAGGCTTGCTCTGAGCAGAACAGACTTAGGTCAGAAGAGAGGAATCCTAGGCACAGCCAGGCTTCGAGGTGAGGACCCTGAGGGAGAAGGGGGAGGCTTCCGCCGGCAGCGCGTGGGGGCCGAGCTTTGCCCTGCCAGTGCCATCAGTCCTGGAATGTCCCGGGCACCGGTGGTCGGATGTGGGGTTCCGTGACTTTCGTCTTGGGACTCGGGGGACATAAGGCTGCTTCTGAGGGGGCTTGACTCTGTCAGGGGAGGGATGAGCCCCAGGCCGTGCCAGCACTAGATGAGGACCCTGAGGGGGAGCGAGGGGAGCCCCCACTACAAAGGGGTCCCCACAGTCACCTTGCTCTTCCCGTCAACCCTGAGAAGACTAGGCAGGGTCCCCGGATGTTCGTTAGGTTTCCTGACCTGTATCTGGGAGCCTGAGGGGTGGGGCTTCAGGTCACCAGAGGGAGGAGTCATAGGTTTAGCCAATCACTTAGTTGCAGACCCTGGGGGGAGGCGTGAAGGCACCACCCACTACATATAGAGAGGCTCTAGCCCCGCCCCGCCCCTGCAGTCACCCGGAGAGACCCCGGGCAGAGTTCCCGTATGTGGCTGTGGCGTGTCTGGACTTCCGTGTGAGGAGTGTGAGGGACTTGAGGCTTGCTCTGAGCAGAACAGACTTAGGTCAGAAGAGAGGAATCCTAGGCACAGCCAGGCTTCGAGGTGAGGACCCTGAGGGAGAAGGGGGAGGCTTCCGCCGGCAGCGCGTGGGGGCCGAGCTCTGCTCTGCCTGTGCCATCAGTTCTGGAAAGCCCCGGGCACGGGTGGTCGGATGTGGCGTTCCATGACTTTGGTCTTGAGACTCGGGGGACATAAGGCTGCTTCTGAGGGGGCTTGACTCTGTCGGGGGAGGGACGAGCCCCAGGCCTTGCCAGCACTAGAGCGAGGGGAGCCCCCACCACAAAGGGGTCCCCGCAGTCACTTTGCTCTTCCCGTCAACCCTGAGAAGACTAGGCAGGGTCCCCGGATGTTCGTTAGGTTTCCTGACCTGTATCTGGGAGCCTGAGGGGTGGGGCTTCAGGTCACCAGAGGGAGGAGTCATAGGTTTAGCCAATCATTTAGTTGCAGACCCTGGGGGGAGGTGTGAAGGCACCACCCACTACATATAGAGAGGCTCTAGCCCCGCCCCGCCCCTGCAGTCACCCGGAGAGACCCCGGGCAGAGTTCCCGTATGTGGCTGTGGCGTGTCTGGACTTCCGTGTGAGGAGTGTGAGGGACTGGAGGCTTGCTCTGAGCAGAACAGACTTAGGTCAGAAGAGAGGAATCCTAGGCACAGCCAGGCTTCGAGGTGAGGACCCTGAGGGAGAAGGGGGAGGCTTCCGCCGGCAGCGCGTGGGGGCCGAGCTCTGCTCTGCCTGTGCCATCAGTTTTAGAAAGCCCCGGGCACGGGTGGTCGGATGTGGCGTTCCATGACTTTGGTCTTGAGACTCGGGGGACATAAGGCTGCTTCTAAGGGGGCTTGACTCTGTCAGGGGAGGGACGAGCCCCAGGCCTTGCCAGCACTAGAGCGAGGGGAGCCCCCACCACAAAGGGGTCCCCGCAGTCACTTTGCTCTTCCCGTCAACCCTGAGAAGACTAGGCAGGGTCCCCGGATGTTCGTTAGGTTTCCTGACCTGTATCTGGGAGCCTGAGGGGTGGGGCTTCAGGTCACCAGAGGGAGGAGTCATAGGTTTAGCCAATCACTTAGTTGCAGACCCTGGGGGGAGGCGTGAAGGCACCACCCACTACATATAGAGAGGCTCTAGCCCCGCCCCGCCCCTGCAGTCACCCGGAGAGACCCCGGGCAGAGTTCCCGTATGTGGCTGTGGCGTGTCTGGACTTCCGTGTGAGGAGTGTGAGGGACTGGAGGCTTGCTCTGAGCAGAACAGACTTAGGTCAGAAGAGAGGAATCCTAGGCACAGCCAGGCTTCGAGGTGAGGACCCTGAGGGAGAAGGGGGAGGCTTCCGCCGGCAGCGCGTGGGGGCCGAGCTCTGCTCTGCCTGTGCCATCCGTTCTAGAAAGCCCCGGGCACGGGTGGTCGGATGTGGCGTTCCATGACTTTGGTCTTGAGACTCGGGGGACATAAGGCTGCTTCTGAGGGGGCTTGACTCTGTCAGGGGAGGGATGAGCCCCAGGCCGTGCCAGCACTAGATGAGGACCCTGAGGGGGAGCGAGGGGAGCCCCCACCACAAAGGGGTCCCCGCAGTCACTTTGCTCTTCCCGTCAACCCTGAGAAGACTAGGCAGGGTCCCCGGATGTTCGTTAGGTTTCCTGACCTGTATCTGGGAGCCTGAGGGGTGGGGCTTCAGGTCACCAGAGGGAGGAGTCATAGGTTTAGCCAATCACTTAGTTGCAGACCCTGGGGGGAGGCGTGAAGGCACCACCCACTACATATAGAGAGGCTCTAGCCCCGCCCCGCCCCTGCAGTCACCCGGAGAGACCCCGGGCAGAGTTCCCGTATGTGGCTGTGGCGTGTCTGGACTTCCGTGTGAGGAGTGTGAGGGACTGGAGGCTTGCTCTGAGCAGAACAGACTTAGGTCAGAAGAGAGGAATCCTAGGCACAGCCAGGCTTCGAGGTGAGGACCCTGAGGGAGAAGGGGGAGGCTTCCGCCGGCAGCAGGTGGGGGCCGAGCTCTGCCCAGCCCGTGCCATCAGTTCTAGAAAGCCCGGAGGACCGGTGGTCGGATGTGGGGTTCCGTGACTTTGGTCTTGGGATCCTGGGGCACCTGGGGCTTTCCTTGAGGGGTGCGGAATTAGGTCAAAAGAGGGAGGAATCCCAGGCTCTGCGAGGCTTCAAGGTGAGGACCCTGAGGAAGGAGGTGGAGACGACCCTCCACAGAGATGGGGGCTGAGGGTCACCCAGCCATCAACCCTGGGAAACCGCAAACAGAAATGGTCAGATATGGCATGTCGTGACTTCCATTTTGGGAGTCCGAGGGACGTGACGCTTTGTCTGAGGTGCCTCCGACTCAGGTCAGCAGAGGGACAGCCTCAGGCATTTCCCCGCACAGGGTGAAGACCCTGAAGGAGAGTGGAGGCTCTGCTCACTGCAAGTAGAGGCGTGTGTGGTGGCGCGGGGGAGGGGGAACAAGCCCTGCCATGCACGTGCTGTTAGCGCTGAGAAACCACAGGCACGGGTCCTGACTATTTTGTCTCGACTTCCATTTTGGGAGTCTGAGGGACGTGAGACTTGTTAGTCAGAGCTGGACTCGGGTCAGCGGAAGGATGCATCCCAGGTCTTGCCCGCACAGGGTGGGGACCCCAAGGGAGGAGACCCCGGGTGTGATATATCCGGGTGTGGTGTATCCGGATGTCCATCTTTGGAGCCTGAGGGAATGAGGCTTTTTCTGAGGGGTGCAGGCTCAGGTCAGTAGAGGGAGGAGTCCTAGGCCTTGCCAGGCATCAGGGTGAGGACACTGAGGGAAAAGTGCAGGGACCTCCCAGGCCAGACAGTGGGGGCCCTTTGAAGCCTGCCCCTCATGTCAGCCCTGAGAAGACTTGAGCAGGGCTGTGGAGCACAGGGGCAATTCTTTATCCCCCTGACTTACTTCTCTGGCATCTCGAGGAGATGGTGGCCATGGGTTGAGGGACCATCCTCAGGTCAGCAGAAGGGAGGGAATGCAGGCCCTGTCAGGAATAAATATGAATGGATGGATAATGGGACTTTCTACTGCAGACAGAGGGGCTCCACTCTGCCGCCACTGTCAGCCAAGGGAGGACTCAGGCAGTGGTGGTCAGATGTGGTGTGCCCTCAGTTCTTCCAGGAAGTGGTGGGGCTTGTCTCATGGCAGTGAGGCCTTTGTCTGAGGAGGCAATGTGAATACCTTAAGGGAAGACAGACGATATCCCCCCACTGCAGAACAGATGGGATTCAGCCCCTGCTGTGAGCCCTAGGAGGTGGCAGGATGTGGCTTCTCTTTACTTTTGTTTGGAGGTTCTCAGGGGAATGAGGACCTAGGTCTGAAGGGGCAAGGGCAGCTTCATAAAGGGAGGAGTCCCAGGCCCCACCAGGGTTCAATTTAAGGACTCGGGGCACCCCTTTCACCAGAGCAGATGGGACCCAGTGCTTCTCCACCCTTGCTGTCAACATGGGGGGACTAGGGGCGTACTTATTGGATGTGGCCACTCCTCCGTTTTTTCTGGTGGGGGGCTTCCAGGGAAGTGAAGACCTTGGTCTGATGGGTGTAGCCTGAGTGCAGCAGAGGGAGGAGTACTGTGCTCTGCTAGGTGTCAAGATGAGGACTCTGAAGGAGGATTTAGAGGACTTCTCATCTTATAGAGAGAGGTCTTACAGCCTGGGAGGCCACACAGCAGGGTTGCCAAATATAGTGCTTCCTGATTTCCACTTTGGGAGTGTGAGGGAGGTGAGGCTTTTTCTGAGGGTTGTAACCTCAGTTTAATAGAGGGTACAGTCCAGGCCCTGCCAAGCATCAAGAAGAGGACCCTGAGGGAGGGTTGGGAGGACCTTCCACCCCAGGTAGATGTGGTCTTGGCCAACCTTGAAAATACCCCAAGAGAGAAGAGGCCCCAGCCCTGCCCTGCCCCTCCTGTCAACCCCAGGAGTCCACAGGCAAGGTTGGCTAGATGTGACATTTCCTTACTTTTGTCTGGGGGAGAGTCTTAGAGAGGTGAGGACCTTGGTCTGAGGAGGTGACACATCACTGCAGAAGAGGGAGGAGTCCCGGGCTCTATCAGGAATCAAGGTAAGGACCCTTGGTGGAGGCTGAAACCACCACCCCCTCCCTGAAAAGAGGGAGGTCACAGATTCTCAGCCCTGGGAGGATCTGAGCAGGGTGGCCAGGTGGGAGGAACTCTCACCTCTGCTACAGACTCTACCAGGAATCAAGGGGATAGAGTGGCTCATGGAGGTAAGGTCTTGGTTGGAGGGGGAGACTTCAGGTCAGCAGAGGGTAGGGCAGGCCTTGCCAGGAGTACAAATATCCTGAGGGAGGATTGGGTATATTTGCCATGCTGGAATGGACCCCAGGCAGGAGTGGCTGGATTTGGTGTCTTTTTACTTTTGTTTGGAGTATCCCAGGGAGGTGAAGGGCTTGGTCTGAGCTGGTGACATCAACAGAGGGAGGAGGCCCAGGATCTGTGACAAGTCAAGGTAAGATAAGGACCTTGAAAGAAGACTAGGGTACCCCCAACCCAGACAGAAGGAGCCTCAGAGAAACTTCACCCTGCCCCCACTGTCCACCCTGGGAGGATCTGGGTAGGAATGCCCAGATGTGGTACATCCTCACTTCCTGCATGGGGTACGTCTTGGTGTCTCTGGGAAGTGAGACCTTGGTCTGAGAGAGTAGTTTCAGGTCACCAGAGGAAGTGGGCCCAGGCCCTGCCACAAGTAAAGACTACCTTGAGGGAAGACAGAGGGAACCCCCCCTCCCCCAATCTGGGACAGATGGGGCCTAGCCCCTGCTGTCAGCCCTGGAGACCCTGGGAAGCAGTGGCTGGCTGTGATGTCTCTTCACTTTTGTCTTGAGGGACTTGGAGCTGAAGTCCTTAGTCTGAGTGTGAAGTCAGGTCAGCTGAAGAAGCCACATCAGGTCAGAAGAGGGAGGAGTCCCAAGCTCTACCAGGAGTCAAGGTAAGGACCTTTGGTGAGGAATGAAGGTACTTCCCACCCCAGAAAGAAGAGACCCCATAATGTCTGGCTCACTTCTTTTCTCAGCCCTGGGACAACGCATACAGGGTTGCCTGGATATAGTATGCCCTCACTTTCCCAAGGTGGGGGAGGTGTCCCAGAGAGGTGAGGTCATGGCCTGAGGGGTGATGTTCAGTCAGCAGGGAGTAGCCCGGGCTGTGCCAGGAGTAAAGATGAATGCTCTGAAGGGAGGATTGAAGATAGCTCCACCACAGAACAGGTGGGGCCCTCCCCTTGCTGTCAGCACCGGAAGGCTCTAGCAAAGGTAACAAGATGTGGTGCCTCCTCATTTTTGTGCAGGGGTTCTCAGAAAGGTGAGGGTCTTGCTCTGAGGAGGAGACATATCAGGTCAGCAGAGGGCGGAGTCCCAGTCTCTGCCAGGGTTTAAGATAGGGACCCTGAGTGAGGACTGAAGGCATACCCAGCCCTACCCTGCCCCTGCTGTCAGCTCTGGGAGACCCTGGGACATAGTGGACAGATATGGTCAGTCCCTTCTTGGTGGTCTCAGAGAGGTGAAGGCTTGTTCTGAAGGGGTCAGACTCAGGAAAGCAGAGGGAGGAGTCCCAGGTTCTACCAGGCATCAATGTGAGGAATGAGGGTAACCCTCAGGTAGGAGAGAGGGATTCCCACAGACTTTGGCCACTCTTGCTGTCATCCAGAGAAGCCCTGGCCTTGTATGGTCAAATGTGTTGCTCTTTCACTTCCTTCTCATTGGTCTCAGGAATGTGAGCTCCTGTTCTGAAAGTTTTGCCTTACACTAGGAGAGGCAGGGAAGTTGGGGAGGGGTTGGCTGCAGGGGAGGGGTCGGCTGCAGTGGCATGGTGGGGGGGTTGGATAGTGGGCAGGCCTTGTTAGGGGAAAAGTGAGAACCTTAGTGAGCACAGAGGGGATCATCCACTGCAGAATAGTAGGGATCTCCCAGAGCCTGGCCCCTCTTCACCTGTTCAGGGCTCCAGGAACTATGAGGTGGGGTCTGGGTGTGAGGCACATGTCCTCAGGTCAGCAGAGCAGAGGAGGCCCAGGCAGTGCAAGGAGCCAAGGTGAGGTACACACCTTGAATGTCTACTAAGGACTCCACCCATGTCAGAACAGAAGGGACCCCACAGTGCCCAACTTCACCTGTCTACAGTCACCTCTGGAAGCCTTGAGCTGTGCTGGCTGGCTGCACCCTGAAGAGCTTTCTCATATCCTCCTAGAGGTTTCTCGGAAACCGTCCAGGAAGACAGAAGCTCTGTGAGGCCCTAGAGCACCCCCCGAAGAGCCTGTAAGTTGGCCTTTGTCAGAGCTGCCAAGGGTGTGTTTCTCTGCTGAGATCGCTAACCCTCTTCCTCCCTCCCACAGGCCTGTGGTTCCCCATCTCCCACTGTCTTGCTCATACTTCTACTTGCTACTGCCAACAAGAGTCATCATGCCTCGCTCTCCAAAACGTCTACGCCTCACATTTGAGCCAGACTTTCAAACCCAAAGTGAGATACAAGGCCTAGAAGTGGCAGATGTTCTCATAGCTGAGGACGAGGACGACACTTCCTCTGTTTCCTCTTGCTCTTTCAACTTCTCCTACCCCTCCACCTCCTCCTCCCCGCCTTCCTCTCCTGTGATCCCAGTCTCCCCAGAAGAGGAGGAGGAGGAAGGGGAGCCTGCTGCAACACTGAGTCCTCCCCAGAGTCCTCAGAGCTCCCACTCCTTCTCTGCGTCATGGAGCACATCAGAGGGAGTCTCCAACAGCCAAGAAGAAGAGGATATAAGTTCCCTGCAGACCTTAATAGACACTGAATCTTTGCCCAGAGACCCACTACATGAGAAGGTGGCTGATTTGGTGCATTTCATGGTCCTCAAGTATCGATTGAAGGAGCCCATCACAGAGGCAGAAATGCTGCAGGTTGTCATCAAAAGGTACAAGAAACAATTCCCTGTGATCTTCAAGAAAGCTTCTAAGTGTTTGGAGGTGATCTCTGGCATTGATGTGAAGGAAGTGGATCCCACCACCCACTCCTATGTCCTTGTCAATTCACTGGACCTCACCCTTGATGAGATGCTTAGCGACAACCACAGCATGCCTAAAAATGGTCTCCTGATAATCATCCTGGGTGTGATCTTCATAGAGGGCAATTGTGCCCGCGAGGAAGACATCTGGGATTTCCTGAATATGATGGGAGTGTATGCTGGGAGGGAGCATTTCATTTATGGGGAGCCCAGGAAGCTCATCACCAGAGATTGGGTGCAGGAGAATTACCTGGAGTACCGGCAGGTGCCTAACAGTGATCCTCCACGCTATGAATTCCTGTGGGGTCCCAGGGCTTATGCTGAAACCAGTAAGATGAAAGTTCTGGAGTTTTTGGCTAAGATCAAAGGGACCGACCCCATTTCCTTCTCATGCTGGTATGAGGAGGCTTTAAGAGATGAGGAAGGGAGAGCCCAGCCCAGAATTCATTCTGTGGATAATACTAATGCCATGTTCGTTGCACAGCATTGGCCAGCAGCTTCTCCAGGCCCCAACTGAAGAGTGAGCCCAAATATTCACTCCGTATTTGAAGAGGGCAGTCCTGGCTCTGAGTAGAGGAGGGTCAGGGTCAGGGTCAGGCTAGGGAGAACACTGTACAATTTTGTGTTCCTGTATATGGATGATTTGGAAGTTTATCTTTTTTTTCCTTTTGGTATTCTTCAAATGCTGTTTTTTTTAATAGAAGTTTTATTAGCTTTAGAATCTAAGTATATAAATGAATTTGTTACACATCTATTGCTGTTTATCAGATTTAAGAATATGAGTTTTGATATTTTATAAAACAAACTGGGGAACCTTCCCTCTTATTTTGTGATCTGGAACAAGATAATATGATACTGGAATAGGAATTTCCTTGGAAATGTGAAAGAAAATGGAGAAAAAAATGTAAAAGGTGGTTAATTTTTGGATTCCCTTAACCACTTTAGTTTATTGTTATGTAAAATTAAAAGATACATACCTAGATTTGCTTGGCTTACTGAAGAAAGTAGGCATAATCTTAATAAATCTTATTTTAAAAAACCCTGCCTACTGACTCATTTATTTGTCAAATATTAATTGGATATTTTCTCCGTGGAAAGCACTGTGTTAATAGTGGAAATACTAGGATAAACAAGACACACCCCTAATCGTAAAATGGTAGGTGCTAGGAGCAGCAATCAGGAAGATGGTGAGATGTCTCCTAATACCTAAAGAACAAGTAAAAACAAGGAGTGACAAGGTGGATCTCCAGATTTGAGCAGTCAAGTAGAAATGCCCAAGGCTGAGGCAGTTTACGGCTTTGGGAAACTGCAATACCTGCTGTGGGTGATAGCAGGGGCCGGACTGTCAGGTGGTGTGTTCTAGAAGTGACAGAAAAGCCTGGAATAGAAAACTGCTTAGTAGTTCCTTTTGTATCATGGATAAGCTAGAGAAATCTCCACCTGGAACAAGTATGGATGATATCCTGAACTTTTGTCTCAGTGCAGTTAACACAGTGCACTTAACTAGGTGTTCTATATACATCAACTGCAATGATTTCTTGAGAATAGAGTGATATTCCCTTGAGGTGGTATCCAGAAGCCACTAAGCTAGCCCTTCCCTAGCCAGAGAGAGCCAGAGCCCACTCCATTAAAATAACATTAAAGGTAGGTTATCTTGAGTGTAATTTGGCTAAATCTAAGCAGATCTAGGTTTTGGTGGGAGTGAAATGCATGGAAATAGTGTTTTGGGTGGATGAACAGCTAGGAGGGAAGGAAGGAGTTGGTCTTTGACTCAAATTTTCAGAACCTTTGAGTTATATCAGCTGAGAAAGACTAACTCATAGCCAAATTATATATCCTCTAAGAGGGAAAATTTAATGAATTTTATTCATGAAGCAACCTTTTTGCCTAATCTTACATTCTGACTCTTATTGAGCTACATATTATCTGCGATGTCCTGGATGAACACAAAATCCCAGAGGAGAGGGCAGTAGGGTCTGGGGACAAAATAATATTAGAAATAACTGTGACTTACTAAAGATCTGATAAATGCCAGGCACTGTACCAGATACTTTACATGCATAGCAGTCTTAGAAGACAGGGTTCATCAAACCCATTTTACAGATGATGAATCTAAGACTCATAGCGATTGGTAATTTCCCCAAGATTATACTGCTAGTAAGTGATGGGACTGGGACTAGAACCCTGATCTGGGGGCGCCTGGGTGGCTCAGTCGTTAAGCGTCTGCCTTCAGCTCAGGGCGTGATCCCAGTGACCTGGGATCGAGCCCTGCATCGGGCTCCCTGCTCTGCTGGGAACCTGCTTCTTCCTCTCCCACTCTCCCTGCTTGTGTTCCCTCACTCGCTGGCTGTGTCTCTCTGTCAAATAAATAAATAAAATCTTAAAAACAAAACAAAACAAAAACCCTGATCTGAATTCATCTAGAGCACACGTTGGTTCCACTCATAGCCTGAGGCAGGTCTTCTGTCGCAGCCAGTTTTCAGTACTCCATGTCTCTCAGGCAGCAAAAAGAAGGACCATGTGACAGGGTACTAAAAGCAGGCCCCTAAAGAAGGAAGAAGAAATGAGAATAAAACATAATTTGGGAATTGACTAAACTTTATTTATCTAGGGCCCTTCTGCTCTGAACCTTATGATAGTTAATAGCTGATTCTGCTCAGCTGCTGGCATTTGTGTCCAGTCCTAGCAATTTCCTGAATTACAGCACCTTCCCACTATCTTCCCCAGTGGGCCCTCCCGTCCAATTCTGGAACCTGGCCTACTGACCAGCTTTTCACTGTCTTCTCCTCTGAAGGCTGTGCTTTGCTCCCAGTTGAACAACCCAAAACCACTTGCTGTCCTCCAACGTAAAACATTCCTGCCCCTGCAAAAGTCCCCTGCCTCTCCCAAACATCACTCTGGAGCCCTGATAGCAACAGCCCCTTGAGCTTAAAAGTTTGGTTTGGACATGTGTTGTTTAGATTGATCTGTAGTAAGATGAATGGTGACCCTTCAAAAGATATGTCCAAGGCCTAATTTCCAGTATAGATTCCCTTCTCTATCTAAAAGTAGAGCATTTCTATGAACAGTTTTGTAAGCCTAAATGGCATAACATGGAGAAGCAATTACCATTAATTTATAAGGAAAATGTTTTTAGCATTCCCAGACCCCCAAAATAACCTCTCTTAGGCTTTTCTGATACCTTAGGACACGTCTTGGTAACAGATGTACAAAATAAATCAAGATAAAGGACAGATGCTCAAAGATAACTTCAAAGGTATGGTGTCTTGATGCTGAGATGCTGAGCGTAGTTCCCGGGAGAAAGTGCTTGGTGGTGCCATCCTCTCTGCTTGGGGTGTGTGCTGCCTTTTTTTTTTTTTAATATTTTATTTATTTATTTGACAGAGATAGAGATAGCCAGTGAGAGAGGGAACACAAGCAGGGGGAGTGGGAGAGGAAGAAGCAGGCTCCCAGCGGAGCAGGGAGCCCGATGCGGGGGCTTGATCCCAGAACCCTGGGATCGCGCCCTGGGCCAAAGGCAGAAGCTTAACAACTGAACCACCCAGGTGCCCCTGTGCTGCCTCTTTATAGAGGCACTTTATAGAGGCTGCCTCTTTATAGGGCTCACTGCAAAACAAATGCTGAACTCTGTATTTTTGTTTTTCACCTTTTTTTTCTTAAAAGCAAAAATCCTCTTGGAATTTCTTTCAGTTAGTGAAAACAGGTACTCACATAGATCTTTCATAAAAATGAAGTGGCATAATGGAAACTTTCTAAGAATGGGGCATATCTGTTTGTGTGTATGTGGCCTTATTAGGGAGTAGAGTTTTTGCAAATGTAATTACTTTAGGAATCTAGAGTTGTGATTATCTTGTATTTAGGGTGACAATGAATAGTCAATGAATAGTATAATAAGAAAATGGAGAGGGAGATTTAAACACACATAGAGACACAGAGAAGGGGATGTGAAGAATGGACTCAGAGATTGGAGTGATGCATCCGAAAGGGAAGGAATGTCAAGGATTGCTGGCAATTGCCAGAAGCTAGGAGAGAGCCATGAGATAGAGTTCTTCAAAGTGTGCAGAAGGAACCAACTTGCCGGCACCTTCATTTTGGACTGTTGGCCTCCAGAACTATGAAAGAATAAATTTCTATGGTTTTAATCCAGTTTGTGGTAATTTATTACCTAGGAAGCTAATATATGGTCATTCCCCCTGGGTATATTGAAAAAACCTGTCAGTGCTTTCCAGATGGGCTTGTGAGTAGGGTCTGATGTGACATGTAATCTACTGATTATTGGGATATAATTTTGAAGTCAGATTATTTTTGAAACCACCCTGATATTTGCAGTGGGATTTTAATGGGATGCATTTTTTTAAATTGTTCACCGAACACATACAGAGATGAATGAGTTTACCATGTGGTTAAAACCCAAAGCCTCAAAACAAAACAAAACAAAACAAGAGGAGTTGAGATGGCAGAGGCATAGGGGGACCCTAAGTTTGGTCCCTCAAATACAGCTAGTTATCACATCATTCTGAACACCCAAGAAATCAATCAGAGGAGGTCTGGGAGAACAAATACTGCAAGTCTACAAGTAGAAAAATGACCACCTTTTGGAAGGTAGGAGGTGTGGAGACTTGAATCTGGTGCAATACAGCTGTGAATATGGTGGTGGGGAGGGAACCTGCTTAAGGAGGCTACTGCAAAAAGCAGCAGAGTGCAAGACTGGAACTTTTAGAAGTCTGTTACAGTGGCACACGTGCCTGGCTTAAAGGTACTCAGGTGGCAGAGTGGGGTGGAATCCCAGGTGTGACACTATGGTTGGGATCCCCTGGGTTGGAAGAAGAACAGGTGGCACTTAAGTGCTGTACTGTTCCCAGGCATAGGAGTATGGTAGCTGGCTGAGAACAGAGAGTCTAGGTGCTGGCTTTCTGCCCTGTATTGCCATAAACTGTGAACCACTGCTGGGTTGTACAATCGCTTTCCTGGGACTGGTCAGCAAAGGCCAGAAGGGTAGTGAGACCCTCACTGGGAGGAACCACGCAGGTCCGCACAGCGAGTCCCTAGAATTTGGAGTTTTGAAACTCAGTCGTGTACCTCAGATAAAAAAGCTCGGACCCAGGCAGGGTGAACACAGGGTTCTTTTTTTTTTTTTTTTTTTTTTTTTTAAGATTTTATTTATTTATGTGACAGAGAGACAGCCAGCGAGAGAGGGAACACAGCAGGGGAGTGGGAGAGGAAAAAGCAGGCTCCCAGCGGAGAAGCCCGATGTGGGGCTCGATCCTGGAATGCCGGGATCACGCCCTGAGCCGAAGGCAGATGCTTAACGACTGCGCTACCCAGGCGCCCCTGAACACAGGGTTCTGATGGGAACTGGGGAAACAAGAGTGGTTACTCTTCTGTGAGGGCTCACTGAAGAGTGGGGGGTGTGAATTTTCAGCTCCAGAGTTAGAGAGCTGGGTGCCGCCATATTCATCTGGCCCATCAGCGCTGAAAGCCTCGAGGGAGAAAACAGCGCCACCTAGTGGAGTCCAGAGCAGCTTACACCAAGCCCTGCCCCCCTGTGCCCTGGAGGCACATTTCCAATAGCACCAGTCCACCTGAGAATCAGAGCAGCAGACTCCTCCCACAGAAGACCAGCACAAATAACTAGTTCACACCAAGTTTACTGATCATACAGTGCTGCAAAGCTTCAGCTCTAGGGGAAAATAGTATCTAGCCTCCTTTGTACTTTTATTCTTTATTATTTTTCATTTATTTTCTTATTCTTTTAAAATTTTAATTACTAGTCTTTAAAACAAAGACTGTAATAAGAGATGAAGAAGGACACTATATCATAATAAAGGGGTCTATCCAACAAGAAGATCTAACAATTGTAAATATTTATGGCCCTAACTTGGGAGCAGCCAAATATATAAATCAATTAATAAAAAAACTTAAGAAACTCATTGATAATAATACAATAATAGCAGGGGACTTAACCTACTCACAGCAATGGATGGATCATTTCTAAGCAGAAGATCAACTAGGAAACAAGGGCTTTGAATGACACACTGGACCAGATGGACTTAACAGACATATTCAGAGCATTTCATCCTAAAGTAGCAGAATACACATTCTTCTCAAGTGCACATGGAACATTCTCCAGAATAGATCACATACTGGGTCACAAATCAGGACTCAACCAGTACAAAAAGACTGTGGTGGTCATACCATGATAATTTTCAGACCACAATACTACCTAGCTTGAAGTCAACCACAAGAAAAAATTTGGAAGGACCACAAATATATGGAGGCTAAAGAGCATCCTACTAAAGAATGAATGGTTAACCAGAAAATTAGAGAAGAAGTTAAAAAAATATATGGAAGCAAATGAAAGTGAAAACATGACAGTCTAAAACCTTTGGGATGCAGCAAAGGCAGTCCTAAGAGGGAAGTATATAGCAATACAGGCTTTTCTCAAGAAGCAAGAAAAGTCTCAAATACACAACTTAATCTTATACCTAAAGGAGCTGGAAAAAGAACAGCAAATAAAGCCTAAATCTAGCAGAAGAGGAGAAATAATAAAGATGAGAACAGAAATCAATGATCTAGAAATAAAAAAAAAAAGTAGAACAGATCAATGAAACCAGGACCTGGTTCTTTGAAAGAATGAACAAGATTGATAAACCCCTAACCAGACTTATGAAAAAGAAAAAACACAAATAAAATCATGAATGAAAAAGGAGAGATCATAACCAACACCACAAAAATACAAACAATTATAAGAGAATATAATGAGCAATTATTTGCCAACAAATTAGGCAATCTGGAAGAAACAGATAAATTCCTAGAAACATATAAACTATCAAAACTGAAACATGCTGGGGTGCCTGGGTGGCTCAGTTGGTTAAACGTCTGCCTTCAGCTCAGGTCACGATCCCAGGGTCCCAGGATTGAACCCCACGCTGGGCTCCCTGCTCAGAGGGGAGCCTGCTTCTCTGTCTCCCTCTGCCTGCCACTTCCCCCCGTGTGTGCTCTCTTTCTCTGTCAGATAAATAAATAAAATCTTTAAAAGAAAAATAAGAAAAAAAAAAAAAAACGTAAACAGGAAGAAATAGAAAATCTGAACAGACCCATAACCAGCAAAGAAATTGAACTAGTCATCAAAAAAATCTCCCAACAAACAAGAGTCCAGGGCTGGATGGCCTCCCAGGGGAATTCTACCAAACGTTTAATGTAGAGCTAATACCTATTCTTCTCAAACTATTCCAAAAAATAGAAATGGAAGGAAAACTTCCAAACTCATTCTATGAAGCCAGCATTTCACCTTTATCTCAAAATCAGACAAAGACCCCACCAAAAAGGAGAATTACACACCAGTATCCTTGATGAACATGGATGTAAAAATTCTCACCAAGATACTAGTTAGTTGGATCCAATAGTACATTAAAAGGATTATTCACCATAACCAAGTGAGATTTATTCCTGGGCTGCAGGGGTGGTTCAACATCAGCAAATCAATTGTGATACACCACATTAATAAAAGAAAGGGTAAGAACCATATGATCCTCTCAAAAGATGCAGAAAAAAAATTTGACAAAATACAGCATCTTTTCCTGATAAAAACCCTCAACAAAGTAGGGATAACAAAGTAGGGATACATGGAACATACCTCAACATCATAAAAGCCATATATGGAAGACCCACAGCTAATACTGTTCTCAATGGGGAAAAACTGAGAGCTTTTCCCCTAAGATCAGGAACATGACAGGGATGTCCACTCTCACTGCTGTTGTTCAACATAGTACTGGAAGTCCCAGCCTAAACAATCAGGCAACAAAAAGAAATAAAAGGCATCCAAATTGGCAAAGAAGAAGTCAAACTTTCTTTCTTCACAGATAACATGATATACCATGTAGAAAACCCAAAAGACTCCACCAAAAAGTTGCTGGAACAGATACAGGAATTCAGCAAAGTCACAGGATACAAAATCAATGCACAGAAGTCTGTTGCATTTCTATATACCAACAATGAAGCAGCAGAAAGAGAAATCAAGGAATCGATCCCGTTTACAATGCACCAAAAACGGTAAGGTACCTAGGAATAAACCTAACCAAAGAAATAAAAGACCTGTTCTCTGAAAACTATAAAACACTGATAAGAAATTGAGGAAGACACAAGGAAATGGAAAGACATTCCATGCTCATGGATTGGAAGAACAAATTTTGTTAAAATGTCTATGCTACCCAAAGCAATCTACACATTCAATGCAATCCCTATCAAAATACCACCAGCGTTTTTCAGAGCATGAACAAACATTTCTAAAATTTGTACGGAACCAGAAAAAGCCCCAACTAGCCAAAGTAATGTTGAAAAAGAAAACTAAAACTGGAGGCATCACAATTCCTGACTTCAAGCTGTATTACAAAACTGTACTCCTCAAGACAGTATGGCATGGCACAAAAACAGACACATAGATCAATGGAACAGAATAAAGAACCCAGAAATGGACTCTTAACTCTATGGTCAATGAATCCTCAACAACACAGGAAAGAATACTAATGGAAAAAAGACAGCTTCTTCAACATATGGTGTTGGGAAAATTGGACAGCCACATGCAGAAGAATGAAACAGGGCCATTTTCTTACACCATACACAAAAATAAATTCAAAATGGATGAAAGACCTCAATGTGAGGCAGGAATCCATCAAAATCCTAGAGGAGAACACAGGCATCAACCTCTTCAACCTTGGCCTCAGCAACATTTTGCTAGACACGGCTCCAGAGGCAAGGGAAACAAAAACAAAAATGAACTATTGGGACTTCAACAAGATAAAAAGCTTTTGCACAGCAAAGGAAACAATCAACAAAACTAAAAGGCAACCTATGGAAGGGGAGAAGATATTTGCAAATGATGTATCAGATAAAGGGCTAGTATCCAAGATCTATAAAGAACTTATCAAACTCAACGCTCCCCACCCAAAATCCAGTCAATGGGCAGAAGACATGAACAGACACTTCTCCAAAGAAGACAAATGTCTAACAGATATAGGAAAAAATGCTCAACATCACTCATCATCAGGGAAATGCAAATCAAAACCACAATGAGTTACCACCTCACACCAGTCAGAATGGCTAAAATTAACAACTCAGGAGACAACAGGTGTTGGTGAGGATGTGGAGAAAGGGGAACCCTCTTACACTGTTGGTGGGGATGCAAACTGGTGCAGCCACTCTGAAAAACAGTATGGCGGTCCCTCAAAAAGTTAAAAATAGAACTACCCTATTACCCAATAGTTGCACTACTAAGTATTTATCCAAAGGACACAAAAAGCTCAATTGTTAACATTACAAAGGAAAAATAAAATAAGATGAAAATAGAGAGGGAGGGGCACCTGGGTGGCTCTGTGTTTAAGCATCTGCCTTCAGCTCAGGTCATGATCCCAGGGTCCTGGGATCGAGCCCCACATCAGGCTCTCTGCTTGACGGGAAGTCTGCTTCTCCCTCTCCCACTCCCCCTTGTGTTCCCTCTCTCATTGTCTCTCTCTCTGTCAAATAAATAAAATCTTAAAAAAAAAAGAAAATAGAGAGGGAGGCAAACCATAAGAGACTCTTAACTCTAGGGAACAAATTGAGGGTTGCTGGAGGGGAGGTGGGTGGGAGGATGGGGTAACTGGGTGACAGGCACTTGATGTAATGAACACTCAGTGTTATACGCAACTGATGAATCACTAAATTCTCCTCCTGAAACTAATAATACACTATGTTAACTAATCTGAATTTAAATAAAATAAAACAAAACAAAAACAAACCAACAAATCTCAAAGCCTCCCTCATAAATGGTAGACAAGGAAAGGCCATGGAAGGCTCTGTGTAAGCAAACATCTACAGAGCCTGAATTCTTAAAATCTTTGGAGTCTTTCTAGGAGGTGAAGAATGGTTCCTTAGCAGACGTGCTAGCTCTGATTAAAAAAGAAAGAAACACTCATTGTTATGGACTATATGTTTGTGTTCTTTCCAAATTCATCCATTGAAACCACAACCCCCAATGGGGTAATATTAGGAGGTCTTAGGGAAGTAATTAGGTTTTGATGAAGTCATGAGGGTGGAGCCTCCATGACGAGATTAGTGTCCTTATAAGAAGAGAGACTTGAGAACTCTTGGCCACGTGATGATAAAAGGAGAAAATGGCTGACTGGCTGATTCCAGACACAGAATCGGCCAGCACCCTGATCTTGGACTTTGAAGACCCTAGAACGGTGAGAAATTTCTGTTGTTTAAACCACCCAGTCTATGGAATCTTATTATAGCAGCCCAAGCTACTTACAGCAACCATCCTTCCCTGCCCTTGTCTATGTACCTGCCCCACGGGAAAATCCTGGTTTGCAGTGTGCCAAAAGGTGTTAACGAATGTGCGGAAGGTAGCAGAGGCTCATAAATTAAGATTTTGACCATGCATCACAAAGAAGGAGAAAATTCTGTCTGTTGAGATTATAGAGGTTATTGCACGCCAGACACCAGCTCCTACCTTCGGACCGCCCCGAGTTCTGTCGGGAAGGGCACAGCCGCTCCCTGCATTGTTTGGCTGATCAGCACTCGAGTACTCTTGAGTACAAGGGTCCAGGGCACCCTTGCCAGTGTCCCAGGGCTGAGAGCTACCCTTGGTGCCTGCTGGAGGCTGGGATGTGTCTCCTCTGTGCCCAGTGGACCCCTCTGTCGGGGCTGGGGCTATGTGAGTGAGTGGAGGTGATGACTGATTTCTGACGGTTGAGGCAGACCAGAAACACTAGTGAGCAGGGGAAGAGAGTGTGCACCTGCGAGGGGGGTGGGACGGAGGAGCAATGCCCTGGGACTAATCACCTCAGCGACTCTGCAGGTAAATGGCTGAGTATGGACATGCCTCGAAATAGGTCCGGGTGTTGTTTCTGGCAGGCTGCCTCCCCCAGATTCTGAGCTGCTGGCACACCAGAGGGCAGATGTCCTATGGCTATGACTGTTGGTCTACGTTGCCACCAGACAGAGGATTGGCCCAAGGTGCAGACATTTGCAGAGTGGATGGAAACCTATGGAAATGGCACTCTTCCTTATTAAACTGACTGGGGGTGAGGGGATTTGTGGGCTCCAATGCAGGAAGCATAGTGTACTACCTGTTGAGGGTATCTCCACCTTTGAGATGATGTTTGTATGTAGGGAGGAGATGTCCCAAATGACACTCGCAGTGAAAGTTTCCTGCAGGAATTCGAAAGTTATGTGAGCAGCTACAGCACGTCGGGCCCCGGGCAGGGGCCAGGCTCCACAGTTTGAATCCTCAAATGTGACCCTCTTGCATTTTGATTAATTCATTCATTATTTCATTTATTGATTCAACAAATATTTGTTGCAAACTTCATAAGTTAAAAACACCAGGTAAACAGAGCAAACGAAAATGACAAGGCACTTAATTCAGGCTGTGGGTGGGAGAAGGTGAAGAGACAGATTTTAGGGTAATCCTGTGAAGGGGCGGTGGGGAGTCTATAATGTTTCGGAGCTCTGAAGCTTGTTGACTCGGTAGAAGCTGTTCCTCCTACCTGAGATCGAGGAGAGAGGAAAGTTTGTGGTGATTGGAGGGGGGGTAGAAATGCGAAAGGGCGTGGCAGCTGAGGTAAGTGTGGGTCACGGCGATGGTGAGGTTGAGAGGGCTGTCCGGGTGAAGCTGTCCAGTGGGCAAGAGGAAACATGGGTTGGACTATCAGGAGAGGGACTTGGGCTGGAGACTAGATTAGGCCACATCAGTAGGATCGCATAGCAACTAAAATCAAAGTTTAGTATATGCAGGGAAGACTTGAAAGGGAAAAAGTACTCACCCAGTTTAAGGAAACAGGAAAGCATTTTCTGGTGGATTTCTGGGTTAGTACTTTTAAAAATATGTATAACTATATATACTTATGTATATACATATATATATACTTTCATGTGTAACTATATATACTTACGTATATACGTTTGTATATGACATACACATACATATAAAATATATGCACATATGTATGTATATATATGCTTGTGTATTTGTGGTTTATATTATATATGCAGTGATATGAGTTTGCAGTCACACATCTGCTATTTCAGGTCACTTTTAAGGCTCTGTTCTTTTTTTTTTTTAAGATTTTATTTATTTATTTATTTATTTATTTATTTATTTATTTATTTATTTAACAGAGAGAGAGACAGCCAGCGAGAGAGGGAACACAGGCAGGGGGAGTGGGAGAGGAAGAAGCAGGGTCCTGGTGGAGAAGCCTGATGTGGGGCTCGATCCCAGAACGCTGGGATCACGCCCTGAGCCAAAGGCAGACGCTTAATGACTGAGCCACCCAGGCGCCCCTAAGGCTCTGTTCTTGGCACTGTTTGAGCAAGTTTAAGCTTACACACACCAATACCCAGACACTCCTCTAATCAAGTGTGTCTGTTTTAGGAAGCTAGCAGCTCTGCAGTAACTGGAGTATTGCAAACAGAGCAAGGGACTGGAAGTTGATGTTGGGTCAGGGTTTCTGGAGGCATTTCTCCGTGAGCCATTCTATACCTAACTGGTGGACAGTGGTCATCAAAATTTTAGACATGGGAATTCTCATTGCAACTGAAGCCCTCTACGGAAGTCCAATCCACAAATACAAGTGTTTTAATCATCTATTCTCCCTTTTGGTGAGTGAGGGACTCCTGCCTTAGGTCTATGGGGACGGTTGAGCATATGACATCTGACAGTATGATGAGATTGACAGTTTATTAATTACATGTACTTACAGATCAGGGGAGGAGGACTACAGCATGCCATGCAGGGCCACACAGGGGTTGCTCTCGGGTACAGTGAACAGCCCAGACTGTGGGAGGTAGATGGACTTTGAAGAATCAAGACAATGGGATGACCCCTGGTTCCCACAGCAGGATGTGATTGGCTTGCTTGAATAGTTTTGCAGGCTGGCAGGAACTGAAACCTACTCAAGAGTAAGTAAGAACTGAGCCTGGTTCTCTTCGTAAGGAGGATTATTTGCAAGAGCAGAGCGGAGAGGGGAACCGGAAGTTAGATTATTCAAATCCCTCCCAATTTCCCATGTGTCAAGGCAGCACATAATACTGAGCCTTAATTTTAGGTCTTAACACTACAATGACCAGGCATGTGGGTGGCTCAGTTGGTAAAGCGTCTGCCTTTGACTCAGGTCATGATCTCAGGGTCCTGGGACGACAGGCTCCCTGCTCAGCTCCCTCTCCCTCTGCCCCTCTCTCTGCTCATGCTCTCTGTCTTTTTCAAATAAATAAATAAAATCTTAAAAAGAAAACAAAACACCACAATAAGGAACGCAGAGCAGTGTGACGAAAGTGAGGACTATAATCCTGGAGTCTGGCCCACCCAGCACCCTTCCCTCTTCCTTGGGGACAGTGGCCCTGTGACCCAACCACAGAACTCTAGGTTCCCTCTGAGCACTACGGGGAAAGCCCTGTGCTAGAAGCCCCTTCCCGGGCCCTGGACTGTCGCACCCCTCACAGGCATGAATCTGTGTGGACTCCATTCGGCCCCATGCACCGAATCCCAGTTTTGCTGCCTGGCTCTCCAGCATCGCCAACAACTTGTGAGCCCCAATTTCTGCGTCTCCAGCCTACCTTACCACCCCATTTCTCGTTCCCAACTCCTCACTGCCCCACCCCTGACCTAGACACACTCCAGCACACGCTGTCCTACCCACTCATCCAGTCTCGATTTTCAGCATGGGACCGGCTGCCTTCCCTGTAACCCACTACCCCCCTTAGGATTCATGGATTTTTCACAGGCTCTTCCTTTCTGCTGATGCCAATCCTTGTCCCTCCCTCCCTCCCTCCCTCCCTCCCTCCCTCCCTCCCTCCCTCCCTCCCTTCCCTCCTAGCTTTGCTTCGAACTCTCTTCTGCAAACAGGCCCCAGCTAGTGCCTTTCCCTGGTATCTTCTCAGCACCAAATAACATGGAGGGCCTCCCCTGACTTTATACCCACGCTTCCTTCTTTTGAAAGTATTTTCAGTTCATGTTCCAGCCCCCTCAACAAGAGCAGGGAATTTTGCTCATTCTACTTTCATCTGTCACCTCTGCTCCCCCGACATGGCCCACAGTCCCCTTGACTGATGCTCAGGTTGCCTAATCTCAACAAAATCGATAGAAAATGTGTAGCTTGATACCCTTTAAGAACACAAGGTGAAGTGATTCCTTGAGTTCTTTATTCAAGGAACTGAGAAAAATAATTTTTCTGGGGTTTACAACATTCCCTCTAGTCACATTGTGTTCACACTTTAAATGACGAATGTCTTTGAAATGCCTGCCATGTGTGGGCTCACCTGGTCCCACACCTGTGCCAGGGCCTTTATGTACAAAGAAGAGAACAGCCAGCTTTATCCATTGTCTCTCGGAATAGTCAGACACACAAAAACCAACAGTATAAACTTGTCCCTTCTCCGCCTTTTGTCTACGGTTGTCATACATTTTACTTTTATGTATGTTATACACCACTCCATACACTGCCATTCATTTTACTTTAAACTATCAATTATCTTTTATTAAAGACATTTACACAGTATGGAAAATAGCTCATATTTATTCAGTTATATCATACCATGTAGTTGCAATTTCCACGTAGTTGCCCTTCATTCCTTTGTAGACCCAGATTTTTAAACAATATTTTATTTATTTATGTGTGTGTGAGAGAGAGAGAGAGAGCGAGCGCACAAGCAGGGGGAGCTGCAGGCAGAGGGAGAAGCAGGCTCCCCGCTGAGCAAGGAGCCCTATGCAGGACTCGATCCCAGGACCCTGGAATCATGATCTGAGCCAAAGGCAGATGCTTAACTGACTGAGCCACCCAGGCGCCCCTGTAGACCCAGATTTCTACCTGGTATCATTTTCTGTCTGCTTGGAGGACTTTCCCCAACATTTCTCATAATGCACATCTGTTGGTAATATATGATTTCAGGTTTTATAGTTCCGAAAAGATCTACTTCACTTTTGTTTTTGAAATATATTTTAACTGGGTATAGAAATCTAGGTAGATTTTTTTTTTCCTTTTAGTACTTTAAAGATATCGTTCCACTTTCTTTGGCTTCCTTTTTTGTGTGTATGGTAAAATTCACATAATGAAACTAATCATTTTAATAGTTTTAAAGTGTACATGTCAGTGGCACTTAAGTACAATCATCACTACTATCTATTTTTAGAACTTCTTCATGATCCCACACAGAAATCCCATCCTCATGAAGCAATTGCTTCCAATTCCTTCCCTCCCCCAGCCCCGGGCAAGCACTAATCTGCTATCTGTCCTAATGGGTTTTCTTACTCCGGACATCTCATACAAATTGAATCATACACTATTTGATCTTTTGTGTCTGGGATATCATTGTTTTCACAAAAAAAGACTGTCATCTTTGTTCTTTTGTAGGTAAAGTGGGTCCCTCTTGCACTACTCCCTAAAGGATTTTCTTTTTAGCACTAGTTTTAAGCAATTTGATTATTATGTGAATTGGCATGGTTTTCTTCTTTTTTTCTATTTTTTCAACTTCATTGAAGTAAAATTGACAAAATTGTAAGATATTTAATGTGTACATCATGATGATTTGATAAATGTAAAAGTTATGAAAGGATTCCAGCTTTCTTGTTTGGGGGATTCTTTTAGCTTCTTGGATCTGTGTCATTATAATTTTCATAAAATTTGATAAGTTTTCATTCATATATTCAAGTATTTGTTCTATCCTCACCCCTATTCCTCTTTTGGGATCTCCAAATGTATGTAGCTAGACCATGGAAGTTTTACCTTACTGAGTGATGGGTATTTTTGTATCTCTATAAATAATTATCCTTGAGCTTTGTTCTAAAACGCAGTTAAATTACTTGGAAATAGCATGATCCTTTGGGTTGTATTTGTTTCCTAGGGCTGCCACTACGAAGTACCACAACCTGGGTGGCTTAAAACAACAGAAATTTATTGTCTTACAGTTCTGGAGGCTAGAAGTCTGAAATTAAGCCGTCAGCAGGGTGGGTTCCTTCTGAGAGTTCTGAGGGTGAATCTGTTCGGTGGCTCTCTCCTATCTTCTGGTGACAGCCAGCAATCCTTGGTGTCCTTTGCTGGTAAGTGCATCACTCCAGTTCCTGCCTCCATCTTCCCATGGTGTTCTCCCATTGTGTCTCTTCTTCTCCTCTTGGAAGGACATCAGTCTTACGCGACTCGTGCCACCCCACTTCAGTATGACCTCATCTTGACTCAATTAATTACACCTGTGAAGACTCTATTTCCAATAAGGTCACATTTGCCAATAATGGTGGTTAGTATTTGAACCTATCCTTTTAAGGGACACAATTCAACCCACAACACAGGTCTAGTTTTTAAACTTAGCTAGGAAAGATCAGAGTAGTGTTTAATTTATAGTTAATATTGCCAATATTGCCTCATTCCTAAGGCAAAAACCCTTTGAATATTCTGATCAATGCTCTACGAATTATTCCTTTTACCACTCTGATGGGAACAAGAACAATTCCTAGCCCTGTGTGAGCTCTGGAGTTTTCTCTCCGTTCATCTCTCTCCTCTCTGGTATTCTGTCCTTCAAATTCTGGCCTCCCTGGACTCCTTGGACACCCAGTTCCATCTCTTCAACTCAAGGTGACTGCCAGGCTCCCCCTCTTTGCACCGTGACCTGCATCTCTCTCCAGACAATAAGCTGTAGCAATTGTCAGCCTCACTTCATTTGTTTCCATCTCTGAGATCATGGTCCTTTGTTGCCCAATATCCAATAAATCGAAAATCATTGTTTCATCTGTGTTACCATTTTTTAGCTGTTTCAGATAAGAATATCAATTGGTCTCTGTTATTCAATCTTGGGCAGAAAGAGAAGTCCTATAATAGAAATTTAAAGCCTAAAATATCTGGCATGATGAACATCCTAACAATTCAAACTTACTTAAATTAAAACCAAGATTGAAAGGCTATTTATATAGACATACTTACAAACAATGGGAGAATGCAGAGCAACTAGCAACAATGTTTTCCTTTTGCTACTGAAATTATAAGTGATATATTTATTTTCTTATTGATGGCTTCAATATTTTCCAACACTTCTGAGCACATAAAAATTACCTTCATAATCATAAAATATAAATCTTTTAAAATGTGATATAGACTACCAGAAATAAACACATATTCTTTACATGTTCAGTTTTTTGTTTGTTTGGATTTTTTTTGTTTTTTGTTTGCAGTATTGATCATAGTCTTGCTGGATTCTATTCAGCCTCTGGCATACTTACCACTTGCATAATTAGAAAGAAAAAAACTCTGAAGTCCAATGAGTACACAATGTGAGTCATCCAATTTCCCTCACACTTTCAAGTATAACAATACACAGGTAATAATCTGTCCGGTTCTTTAAGCTTTCCTTCCAGAAAAAGTATTAGCTTATATTTTAAAAAGGAAAATTATATTTATATATAAATCATATTCTCCATGACATGATTGGATTCAATATTGATATGAAGGACTGCATGAAGGCAATATTGGTAGGAGGAATTATAATAATCATAGTAATGATTATGAATGTCATTTATATGTATCTTGTCAATGATTATAATAAACAAATTATGTTATTTGGAAATATATTCTTCAGTCATAACTACCATAGAGTCCAAGTCATGCCTGAAAATGTATTTTTATTTAAACATTTCCTGATTTTCATAAGATTTACATAAGAACAATCACCATATTCCTTCAGACTATTATTCAACAAAATTACTTACGCTAACACATGGCTACCTTTCACAAAGTAAATTTGATGGAAAAGAACTATGACTCCTGGTTTTGTGAATATTTCTCTATTGGCTTCTCCACCATTCTTCCATTTTAATTATTCCATGAACACATCGTCCTAACAAAATCATTAATGTTTTCTTTCACATTGATATATTTTTTTGTGCCTCAGAAATGTTCTCACCACTGTATTATTTGTTTTTTATTCTTTTCTTTTCTATTTTAGAAGAACCACACATCCTCTTTCCTCTTGTGAGCATTTTTCTTTCTTTATATTTTGGCGCCTGGCCCTCTTTCTGACGCTCATCAATCCCTGAGTTCTACCAAATGATTCTGATATAAAGGTGTTTCTACAGATATTCAGTTGTAAAATATGTGCACATTATTAATTTTTTCACCAGAATAAACTTTTAATATTTTTATTTTTTCTTTTTAAAATATGGATTGGTATTTTCTAAAAACAATGGAGTGATAAAGTATGTAACTTGTTGAGGCTGGCTTTTCCCACTCAGTAAAATACTTTCGAGAATCATTCAATTGGTTTTGTGTATCAGTGGTTCATTCCTTCTTATTGCTGAGCAGTATTGCCTTATGTGGATGCACCATAGTTTGTTTATCCATGCACCTGTAGAAGGATATATTTGGGTTGTTTCCAGGCTTTGGAAAACACAAACAGAGGTATTATAAACATTCATGTATAGGTTTTGTTTGAACCTAACTCTTTTTTTCTCCCAAGAATGGGATTTCTGAATCATACGGTAAATGTGAGTTTATAAGAAATTACCAAATCATTTTCTACCATGGCTATACCATTCTACATTCCCACGAGTAATGTATGAAAGTTTAAGTTATTCTTCATGCCTGATAGCACTATAGCACTTAGTAATGTACATATATATAGTTAAAATTTTAGTTATTTTCAAGTTATTTAGTTATTTCAAATATTAATTATATTTCAAAATTTTAGTTATATCATGGTATAAAATTGGGGTTTTATTTTTTTATTTTTTTTTAAAAGATTTTATTTATTTATTTGACAGAGATAGAGACAGCCAGCGAGAGAGGGAACACAAGCAGGGGGAGTGAGAGAGGAAGAAACAGGCTCACAGCGGAGGAGCCTGATGTGGGGCTCGATCCCGTAATGCCGGGATCACGCCCTGAGCCGAAGGCAGACGCTTTAACCGCTGCGCCACCCAGGCGCCCCAAATTGTGGTTTTAATTTGCATTTCTCTAATGGCTAATGATGTATAACAAGTTTTCATTTATTCATTTGCCATCCACACGTTCAGTTTAATGAAGTGTCAACTGAAGTTTTTGCCCATTTTTAAAATTGGGTTGTTTTCTAGTTTTTGAGTTTTCAGACCTCTATATATTCTTGATACCAGTCCTTTATTAGATATTTGAAAATATTTTCTTCCAGACTGTAGCTTGGTTTTTATTCTCATAACAAGTGAGTTCCTCAGAGCAAAAATCTTAATTTTGAAGATGCCAATTTATCATTTTTTTTTCTTTTATAAGTCGTGCTTTTGGTGCCATGTTTAAGACTTCTTTTCCTAATTTTGGGTCGTGAAGACTTTCTCTGGAGCTGAGAACTGATCTTCCATTTCTAACCAGGTTGAACTGGTAGTTCTAGGACTGCCCTGCCAGGGTAACGTTGGCAGGAATTAGCAGGGAGTTAGCCTTCACATTCCCTGCCCGGCAAAGGCAGGCAACATTCTGATTCCCCGACAGGGTGGTGTAGATAGAGAGCTGATTTTCCATCTCTCACCTGGCAGGGTAGGAGGTACTCTGATTTGCCTTCAAAGGTAACATGAACAGGATGCAGGGGCTACTGACCTCTTCTCTCCTGCATGATGCTGAACTAGGCAGTGTGAAGCAGGGCTATTTGGTGCTCTACTTCCCCTCTCCCCTCCACTTTCCTTGTATAATTGGGGCCAGTGGTGAGCTGAGAACCTACCTTATCCTACAGCAATAAAATAAGACATAGAATAACTAAAACAATTTTGGAAAAAAAAATAAGTCAGTGTGAAGCGTTAGTTATTTTTTTCACATTTGCCAGGAAGGTGTCAGCTCAGTGAAAGGGGGAGCTGAACTTCCACTCTATCTGTCTGGAATGAGGCTGTGTAGTCAGTACCCTACTTTTGCTGGGGAGATATTGGTGGGGACCAGAGGCAAGCTGAACATGGACACTCACGGGTCCTTTCTGTACATCTCAACAGGGGAATTGCTTGCTAAAAAGAAAAAGTAATAGGATCTAGAGTTCATAATATAAGGTCCACAAGGTGCAGGATACAACTGAAGGTCACCTTTCATACCAAGAAACAAGAAAATAACAATTTGAGTGAGAAAAGAATTGGGAGATGCCAACACTTAGGTGAAAAAAATGCTAGAATATCTGACAAGGATTTTAAAGAAGGCTTCATAAAACTGGTTCAATAGGCAACTACAAATTCTCTGTAAACAAAATAAAAATAGAAGAATTCTGGGAAGAAATAGAAATTATGAAAGAAGTAGCAGATAGAAAATATAGAACTGAAGATATAATAACTGATATAAAAGTTTATCCCAGAGAAATGAAAAATGTTCATAGAAAACGGTACATGGAAGTTTATAGCAGCTTTATTAATAAAAGCCCCAAACAGGAAACAACCTAGATGTTCAAGATTGGTTAAACGAACTGTGGTATATACATACTATGAAAAGTACTCAGCAATAAAAAAGAATGAACTATTGATAAACACAACAACTTGGATGGGTCTTTAGAGAATTTTGCTGAATGAAACAGCCAATTTTAAATGGTAAATGGAAGGATATTCCATGCTCATGGATTGGAAGAACAAATATTTTCAAAGTATCTTCTATACTACCCAAAGCAATCTACACATCTATTGCAATCCCTATCAAAATACCAACAGCATTTTTCACAAAACTAGAACAAATGATCCTAAAACATGTATGGAACCACCAAAGACCCCAAATATACAAAGAAATCTTGAAAAAGAACAAAACTGGAGGTATCATAATTCCAGATTTCAAGATATACTATGAAGCTTTAGTAATCAAAACAGTATGGTACCAGCACAAAAATAGACACATAGATCAGTAGAACAGAATAGAAAACCCAGAAATAAACCCACAATTATATGGTCAATTAATCTTCAACAAAGCAAGAAAGAATATTCAATGGGAAAAAAAGATAGTCTCTTCAACAAATGGTATTGGGAAAATTGGACAGCTACATGCAGAAGAATGAAACTGGATCAGTTTCTTACACCATACACAAAAATAAACTCTGAATGGATTTAAGACCTAAACACGAGACCTGAAATCATAAAAAACATAGAGAGCACAGGCAGTAATTTTGCTGACATTGGCTCTAACAACCTTTTTCTAGATATGCTTCCAGAGGCAAGGGAAACAAAGGCAAAAATAAACTATTGGGACTACATCGAAATAAAGACTTTCCGCACAGCAAAGGAAACAATCAACAAAACTGAAAGGCAACCCACAGAATGGGAGAAGGTATTTGCAAATGACATACCCAATAAAGGGTTAGCATCCAAAATATATTTAAAAACAGACAACTCAACACAACAATAACAAAAAAAATCCAATTTAAAAATGAACAGAAGACATGAACAGACATTTCTCCAAAGAAGGCATCCAGATGGCCAACAGACACATGAAAAGATGCTCAGCATCACTCATCATCAGGGAAATGTGAATCAAAACCACAATGAGATATCATCTCACACCTGTCAGAATGGCTAAAATCAAAAACACAAAGAAACGACAAGTGTTGATGAGGATGAGGAGAAAAAGGAATTCTTGTGCACTGTTGGTGGGAACGCAAACTGGTGCGGTCATTCTGAAAAACAGTATGGAGTTTCCTCAAAAAAGTAGAAATAGATCTACCATATGATCCAGTAGTTCCACTACTGGGTATTTACCCAAAGAATATGAAAACATTAATTCAAAAGGATACATGCACCCCTATGTTTATTGCAGCATTATTTCCAAAGTCAAATTATGGAAGCAGCTCAACGGTCCATTGATAAATAAAGAAGAGGTGATATATATGATATATATATATATACTGTATATATAATGGAATATTATTCAGTCATAAAAAGGATGAGATCTTGCCAGGTGTGACATGGATGGGCCTAGAGGGTATTAAGCTAAGTGAAATAACTCAGAAAGAGAAAGACAAATGTCATATGATTTTACTTACGTGTGAAATCTAAAAAACAAAACAAATGAATAAAGAAGCAAAAAGCAGGAACAGACCTATAAACACAGAGAACAAACTGATGGTTGCCAGAGGGGAGGATTGTGGGGGATGGGCAAAATGGGAGAAAGGGAGTGGTCGATACTGTCTTCCATTTATGGAATGAATAAGTCCCAGGAATAAAAGGTACAGCATAGGGACTATGGTTAATGATACTGTAATAACATTGTACGGTGACAGAGGGCAGCTACATTTGTGGTGAGCATGGCATAATGTATAAACTTATCGAATCACTATGTTGTACACTTGAAACTAATGTGACGTTGTGTGTCAACCATACTTCAATTAAAAGAAAAAAAAAGAAGCAAACCTGGTGTTCTCACCTAAAACTCATCTTGCCTGCTGCCTTGTTCGTCACTCTTAAGCTGTTTTCCAACCTACAGTAACTGTAAAGTTTTGGTGCGGGAGGGTAAGTGTGTATATGTGTATATATGTTTATGCACACATGTGTGTGTATATGTGTATGTATGAAACTGATGAATAAACCAGTAAAATAAAAAACTAAACAAAGTAGAGATAGAAATCGCTTTTAACTTCAGGCATTGTTTAGATAGTTAAAATTCTGGAACTCTACCTATAAATCTATAAACTCACCTGTTTATAGGTATCGAACTTATATGGTGAAAGAAAAATGGAAAAAGGGTTCATCAGGACCTTAGTTGGGTCTACCAGTATGTTAAACATGAAACTTCAGGCCACCTAAACTTTGCTTCCTCCTCTTATAAAGTATTACCTGTGCTATTAAAGTTAGTTAGCAACCTTCCACTTTTCCTTATATAAAATGGGACCCAGACTTCCTGCCTTATCTACCTTACCATGTGGGGTTTTGGTGTATATTTGCAACTACCAGAAAGTGAAATGCCACATCTATTCCTCCTTAAAATAGCAGAATTACCCAAGACTTACATCTAGAATTTATATCATGAAGTGACAGAGATCAAATTGCTTTCTAAAAAAGTCAGTTCGTGGAAACAGAGAAGAACAGAATCTATTCTAAGCACGAATCCTTTCTCCAATAATTGCACCAAGAAGTTAAACACTTCCCATTACAGAGCATGCGCTATCTGTTCCCTGAGCAGCAGCAGCAAAAGTGGCCCGGGGTCCTTTCACTTCCCCCCAAACCTTTATCACTTTTCCTCAATTCATTGACATGGGCAAATGATATTTTCACAATCTTATATAAATTGCTATGCAAAAGTGGCTTCCAATCCAACTCCTTAGGATCCTTGTGACTAGACTTGTGACTAGCGTGTCATCTCTAAATCTCTTCTAGGTGATAATTATGGAGTTGTCCTTATTCTTAAGAAAGCATACTGGGTCTCAGTAAGAAAGGGTACTAGGTCTCATCCAGTTTGACTATTAGGATACATATTCTGGCCCTGAGCCAAAGTTTACTTCACTCTTAACTCTGCCCCTAGTCCTAGTTTTCTACCCATATCAGGACTGCTGGGAACAAATACACTGACCTTTCTGCCCCCAAAGCTCTTGACATATCTAAAGTTCAACTCTCACGTGTGTTTCAAAGAATTTTAAGTGTCCCTGAGAGGCCTGCAAGAAATGGCAAGTTTGGGAAGGGGTTACTTAATTATTGCCTAATTGGTTTAAGGTTGGGTCGCACTTCTTGTAACTATTCCCCCCCAAAATGAAGCTCCCAACGGGGCTGGGAACAATTAGGTTAATAATATAAGCTTCTGAGAGAATCATCCATCGCAGCAAGAAAATCTAAAACACAATGCTCCAGGGGTCAGATTTCTGTTAAAAACACAGATCATACAGCCGTAAACAACTCTACAAACATGTTAAGGAGAGTAAGGTTGATCTCCTCGGAGGACTATATTAAGGTAGTTGTTTGAAGGTAATATATGACTATGACAACCCCCCCGCAGAAATCTCCTGGAGAAAACGATCATCCGTTTAGAACTACAGTGAAGCTATAAATACTTCATAACATCATGCTGAGGCCAAAAAAAGTTTCTTGGATTTCCAGTCCCAGCCTCCCTTCTTGTGTAACTTCCTCCACATGAATGTTCAGACATTTTGTAAATGGCCGATGCATTCAAAACAGGCAGCAAAAGGAACTGAAAACCAGGACTCCATCAACATACCCAAATAAGAAAAGGATAGTTTCAACTTCAGTTTTTACCCGTGTGAACCTGCTTGTATTGATGTTAGTGAGCACCAAGAAGAAAAGCAATTTAGACAAAAAGAAGGTGAAGGAAAACCAAAAATCCAAAAACTTGACCTTGAAACAATCACTGACTTGCCTTTCACCTCCTGTGAAAGAGCCCAAAGTCAGGAATCTCTTCTAGATCTGAGAGCTCATTTGTTTTCATTAAATTTGCAATTTTTGAAAAGGACCATCTTGCTTGGTATCAAGGTACAGGGAGTGTGGAAGTCCCCAGATGACATTTAATGATCCTTTCCTATTTGTAGACCAAAAAAAAAAAAAAAAATTAAACTTATATTTCAGGCAAATGTCTCTCTAAATTGCAAATCATTCCCACACTAAGGACAGCTAGGCATAAAGAAGAAAGAATGCTTTAGAGTAGATATAAATTAAATTATGTTTAAGAATATTTCATCTTTCTCAAACATTTACTGAGCACCTACCATGAATTAAGTGCTATAGTAGTATTAAATATATAAAGTCACAATTCATACCATTAAAGGGCTCATAACATAGAAGGGGCAGACATGTAAATTAGTTCTTATAATACACCAAGAGAGTTGTTATAGACCGATGCAATGTAAAGTGTTATGAGAACACGGAAGACATGATGCATGGAGGACGGCATCACAGAAGTGATGTTGTTGCAGAATCTTGACGAATGCTTACAAGTGGGCCAAGAGAAGAGAGGACATTCCATGTAAAAAGAATAGATTTGTAAAGGGCACAGCAGTCTGAAATAAAATAATGTGCTCAGGTAATATAACATGTTGCTTTTGTCTGACGGGATATATAATATAAGCGGAAGGAGGCATAAAATACAAGCAAGAAGAGAGAAGGCGCAAGAGAAGATTGAGGCTTTCTTCAGAAACGTCTAGACTTATAAACACAGAGAACAAATTGATGATTGCCAGAAGGGATGGGGGCGGGGGGATTAGCACAATGAATGAAGAGGAGGGGGAGGTGCAGCCTGCCAGTTATGGAATGAAGAAGTCACAGGGATGAAGGGTAGGGCATAGGGAATATAGTCAATGGTACTGTAATAGTGTCGGATGGTGACAAATGGTAGCTACACTTGTGGAGAGCACAGCATGACATATAAACTTGCCACATCAATATGTTGTACACCTGAAACTAACGTGCCATTGTGCATCAACTATACTTCAATTTAAAAAAAGAAAAAAAGAAGCAATTGAAGAAAACAGAAAAAAAAAATTGAGGCTTTCTCTATCCTTTCTCTTCTCCTTTCGAGTCTTCAGTGAGAATTGCCCTAAACAGTCTATTCACTGAAATGTAGATTTTTTTTTTCTAGAATGTACCTCCAAACTCTTCCAACCTCTGTCCATTACCCAGTTCCAAGGCTGCTTCCTCCTTTTTAGCTATTTGTTACAGCAGCAAGCTCACTTCCAGTACCAATGTTCTGTTTTAGTTTGTTCAGGTCACTATAACAAAATCCCACAGACTGGATAGCTTATAAATAACAAATTTATTTCTCGCAGTTCTGGAGGCTGGAAGTCTGAGATTTGGGCACCAGCACAGTTGGATGAAGGCCCTCTTCTGGGTCACGGACATACAGACATCTCCGTACATGGTGAGAAGGGGCAAGAGAGCTTTCTTGGGTCTCATAATTTTATAAGGGCATTAATCTCATTCATGAGGGCTCTGTTCACATAACCTAATCACCCCCAATGGCTACACCTATTAATACCAACACATTGGACATTAGGATTTCAACATATAAATTTTGGGGGGACACAAACATTCAGATCACAGTACACTGTTTGCAGTGTGAACAACTGGAGGGTGGCAGTAGTAAAAATGGGGAGACCTGTTGGGAAACTATTTGAACAGTAAAGACAAATATTCATAAGAATTTGTACTACAGTGATAGTAGGAATGGGAGAGTGGAAAGATTATTGTACATTCACCAACACTTTGTATGGTCAGCCTTTTACTTTCAGCCATTTGGTAGGTGTGTAATGGTATAACATTGTGGTTTTAATCCATATTTTCCAAATTACCACGTTGAGCATCTTTTCATGTGCTTATTGGCCATTTTTGACTCTTATTTGTTGATATGTCTGTTCAATTTTTTAACCTATTTTTGTTGGATTATTAGTTTTCTTATTGTTGAGTTTTGAAAATTCTCTCTATATACTGGATACATGTCTTTGATTAGATATGTGGTTTTCTAATATTTTCTCCCAGACTTTGGCTTAACATTTTCTTAACAACATTTAAGAGAAGATTTTAAAAATTTTGTTGAATTTCAATTTATCAATTTATTTTTTATGAATTTGGTGTTTTGGTATCGTATCTAAGAAACTGTTGTCTAACCTAGGATCACAAAGATTTTCTTCCATGCTTTGGTCTAGAAGTTTCATAGTTTTAAAGTTTACATTTAGGTCTATGTTTCATTTTGAATTAAATTTTGTATATGATGTGAGGTATAGATTTAAATTTTCTTTTTAAAAAAATTTTCTTGCACTTGGATATCCAATTGTTCTAGTGCCACTATGGAAAAGACCATTCTGTCACAGCAGTATTGCCTTTGTGTATTTGTTAAAAATTAGTTGTCCATATATGTATGGGTTTATTTATGGACTCTATTTTCTTCCATTGAACTACCTGTCTATTGTTATGCCAATGCCGTGCTGTACTGCTTAATATAGCTTTATAAAAAACCGTAATATCAGGTAATACCTTACAACTTTTTTCTTCTTGTTCAAAGTTGTTTTGGCTGCTCTAAATCCTTTATATTTCCACATAAATCTTATAGTTTCCTTGTCAATAGCTACAAAACTTTTACTGGGAATTGATTGGATTTGCATTGAATCCATAGATGAAGTGAGGAAGAATCAACATCTTAACAATATTGAGTCTTCTAATCCATGAATATGGAATACATATCTACTTATATAGCTTTTTAAAAATTTCTTTCATCAGTGCTTTACAGATTTCTATGTACAGATCCTGAATGTATTTTGATAGATTCATATCTAATACTTCACATTTTAGTGCTATTGCAAATGGTATTTTTTATTTCAAATTTTAATTTCCAATTTTTCTTTGCTGGTATGTAAGAATGCAATTGACTTTTGTATATTGTCCTTACATCACTTTGTATCCCCCAATTTTGCTGAACTCACTAAGTTCTAGGGTATATGTGTATGTTTAGATTCCTTGGGATTTTCTGTGGAGACTGTCAAGTTATCTGTGACTAGAGATAGTTTTATTTCTTCCTCTCCAATATGTATTCATTTTATTACTTTTTCTTGCCTTATTGCACTGGCTAGGTCTTACTTTTATTTTTAAGTAAAAAAAATATTTTATTAAGGGTTCTGGGATCAATTTTCAATGATACATTGATAGGGTTTCTAGAAATTACTTACTGAGTGATGAGACTGATTATTCAAAGGGACTCCAACATTTCTTGGAGGAGGTTCCATTGCGTTGATGGAATGAGAGTAAAACCATTGATGTTCTTCATCGAGGGGGAAGTCAATAGTAAAGTCCATCCCCTGAATTGAAGAGAAAAAACTGGCAATTTTTTTTCAGAAGGTAGTACGGCATGAGAGTAATATTGTACTTGTAAATACATCAAGTGATATTGCAGAACATCTATTATTTCATTTAGTGCTTAGAGTAACTTACAGGTATTGGCCTTACTAACTTACTAACTTCTTTTTACATATGGGAAAACTAGAATTCAGACAGTAGAAGTTTCCACGTAAGCTTACCTGTACTTGTGAGTTTTCATTCAATGCTCTAAGAATCACTGATCTATTTAAAGATCCTGATTTATGAGTTGGGGAAGCCCTGGCCTCTTCTATAAAGGCTAGGACCAGTCTATATTATGTGGTAGTTTTATATATTGTCCTACTGGTGTGCAAGAGTTAGAATAGAAGTTTCTGACAAACTGTCCTCTTGCTTTTATGTAATCAATTGCACATCAGGGAGTTGTACTTTTTCTGACATCTTGACCCTTTAGACATGACATGGTGAGTACCTGATTCTTTGATAGCTGAGCAGATAAATGATTTCCACTAAGTTATTCCCCTGCCCCAACACTCTGTGGTTCTGACTGCAAAGAAAGTTCAAGGACACAGAAGTGCTTCTGATGCATGAAGCTTTCAAACAGAGTCTAGGGACCCCAGGGTTGGACTTGATCTTGCTAACAGGTATAGAAAATGCCTCAGTTAGTGTGTTTCCATTTCCATTCAGGAAACCTGTAGATGAACTCTGGGTTAGTTTGTGTATGATTTATGTCTTTGCTTCAGTGATGTTGGCTTCAAATAGTAGTCCAAGTATGTCTCTTTTTGGCAAAAGCCTTCACAGATCCTACCTTTTTTGTGTTCTGACTTCCTTTTGCACCTTTAGGACAGTATTTCTTACTGCTTTATAAAGGAGTTGTAGTAGAGATATTTTGGTTTTAAAGCTTCTCCCTCCCTTCCCCACCAGGCTGTGTGTTTCTTGAGGACACGGTCCCTGTCTTATTGATCACTGTATCACATATGTTGAGGGAAGTGGTTCAGAACCAGTGTGGGCACTGAATAAATATTTGCTTAATGGAACTGAAGAGTAGTTTTTTGGTTCTAGATATATGCAGCAACAAAATATACTTTCAAGTTAGTTTCATTATTAGACTTACTTTCTGAATAGTGAAGCAGAGGATAGTATGAGACTTGGATGGCAGCTACCTCTAGGCAATGCTTCTAGCGACCCTATGAAGAGGAGGAAAGTTGGAATTGTCCTTTTTTTCCCAGTTGAGTTGTCTCTCGTTGGGGCATACTCCTTACAACTCATTGGACCATAGAGTCAAGGTGCTCCATAAGCCCACAGTGTGAAAGACAAGATAGGCCTTCTGAAAGCCTGTATTCTAGATGGATTATAAGAAAATAGCCCAATAAACAAACAAACAAAAATATAATTACAGGTTGTTTCGATACGAAAGAATGAACACGGTGGTTTGTTAGAGTGCGGTGGGGAAGAGGGGTGGAAAGACTTCTCGGGAAAGACTTCTCTGAAGACATGACATTTGTCCTGAGATTTAAATGATCAGAAAAAGGCCAGTCACATGAAAAGCTGAGAAAAGAACACTCCAGGTAGAGGAATCAGTAAGCACAAAGATTCTGAGGTAAGAAAGAACTTTTCTGCTTTGAGGAACAAAAGGAGGCCAGTGTAGTTAAAATGAGAAGAAGAGAGGGATAAGGTAAGATTGGAAAACTAGCAGGGGCGGATCCTCTGAGACCATGTAACGCATGAAAAAGACTGGGAACTGTATTCTGAGTGTGATGGGAAACCACTGAGGGGATTTAAGCAGGAGAATGATATGATCTGATTTATGTTTGGTAATTGTGTTTGGTGATTAGACTCTCAAGTGTGAGGGGCAAGAGTGAAAGCAAGCTGGTGAGAGATAATAGTGATTTGGATTATTGTGACAGCAGTAAGGATGGAGAGAAGTGCATGGGTTCAGGGATATATTTTGAAGTAAGTTAACAAAACTTGTTGGATAGATATAAATGATTACAGAATGGAAAGGATCAAGGACGGTCTCTTGATTCATCTGAATAACTGGATAGATGGTAGTGCCATTTACTAGAACACAAAGACAGGAGTGAGTAAGCATTAATCTTGGAGTGAAAAATCAGGCTCTTGGGTCATATTGAGTTTAAATTGTAATAGAGAACGTGTGGAGATATTAAGAATAAAGCAATCTGAAGTTCATAGCAGAGGTCAAAGCTGAAGCTATAAATTTGGTAAATGGATGATAGATAAAGCCATATGCTTGGGTGAGATTTTTTTAGAGATAAAGTATTTTTAGAGGAGAGTACTCCTCAATATTGGGGTTCTTCAACAATGAAAGGCCAAGAAAAGGAAGATGATACTGAGGTTTGGCCAGCTGGATGTGAAGAAAATCAGAAGAGTGTAATGTCCTGAGTGTTGAGAGATGAGAGGGTTTAAAGAAGGACTGTTTAAGACGGAAACAGAGGAGGGTCCACTGGATTTGGAAGCATGGGGATCATTGGTTAACTTAAGAAGAAGATTAGGGAATTCAAGTCAGTTACTTCTAATTTCTCAAAGGAAAATAAGGTGAAGCCATCCGCTATAAGTGTGTGAGTGAGGCTATAGTAGATTTGAGGAAAGAAGGAAAGGTACAGAATGGATATGGTGAAAGCAAATTTGCTAGGGAAATGTCGGATTGCTGGGCACTGTAGATTGCCCATGTGAGGCTTATGACAAGGGATTTAAAGAGAATTTTCCCAAGCAATATTCAGCTGTTAAGTTTTATATGTGAAGAAGTGATATTTTTGGGTTTAACCAAGGTTGAGATTTAATTCCTTGCTTAGAGGGATAGAAGGGCTAGGGTCTAAGAAAGACAGGGATAATGGTACCTAATTTGGATAAAGAAAGGAGGATGTAAAAATGGTGATGGGACTTGAAAATGCAATGGGGCCAATGGATTGGAGACTGTAAGTTGTCTGAAAAATTGTTGGAGTGGGGGTACAGGAGGAAGGATGAGAGGTTGAAATCAAGATTTCAGAAGTGGTGCAGTTATTCATAATGCATTGAGTATGCGTACATGAGAGTAAGTCACTTAGGTGAGGTGGAGGGAGAAAAGAACCGGAGAAAGTTAAGAAGCTATGAATATACAGTATGACATTCCATGTATGTGCTTATTGACATCCCTAAACATTATGACTGGAACAGAATTGGAAATGGTGTCAGCAAACCATAGCCTAAGTCCTTAATGAATGAAGAAGAGGCACTGAGAGGTCAGTAGTTGGCAACAACTAGGAAGGGTAGCAGGTGGTTTTGTCTGATGGCCTGGGCTTTAATGGAGCTTGGGATTTTGAAGAAAAAAACATGATTCTGAAGTAGCAGTGAGGAATAAGTCTGCCCCTGGCTCTGGATTCTAAGATTATGAGAGAAAAATATTCACCTTTGACAGCTGCCTGTTCTCATGGGACAGCCAGGTCTCAGTTAAGGTAAGGGGACGGAGGGATGGTTCTAGGAAGGGGTTGACGATATAAGAGAATAGATTAAATAGGAAACAAGTTCCCAAGAATTTAGAAAGGACAGGCAGGAGACTGAGTCAGACTAAGGAATATAGAAAGGAGTATAGGGAGGAAGGTGAGAGAGGTAAACAGGGATGCAAAGCATTATGAAACCAGTCATGATTTCTTATGGGCAGGTGGGCAATATGTTCAAGTTACAGATCCAAATATTATACTTAGTTCAATGGTTTGATAGTTGTCTGCATGTGAGTCGATGGCCTCATGGGTGAATAGGCAGTCCTGCTGCTTATCATGTTGTAGCTATCCAGAGCAGGAGGTCATATGATAGACACTCTCTTTCCCTACAGGAATAATTGAATCTTTCCAAAACACAGACTGGGACAGCGTCTCTTTATGCATATGAGTATGGAGAAATGATGGTGCCTAATGTGTTGCCACTGGGCTCTACATAACGTGCAGCTTCTGACCACCTGGAGTGCGTTTTCTACTGAGAATCTATGACCCATCACAAGCCGAAGAGCTATAAGCTAAACGTCCTGCTTTCAGGCATTGACTCCACTCCTTCAGAAATACAGCCAAACTCTGCTCTGATAGAGTTCTCTTTGGTGGTTCGAAGTATACTGCAAGGACACAGGAGTGTTGCTTTGGGATTACAAGGGAGTCAGGTTGTATTTTACCCTCCATCACCTCATGGCTGGATGGCAGTTATTATAGCACCCTTCATGGCAAGATTCCCACTTCCCATTCTAGGGGCCAACTACCCTCATTCTTCCCTCTACTTATTTTCCCATCCTACCTTTAGCCTCACATTTCTCCTCTAAAACTGGAAGGGCTTTTGTTTTGATGCATATTAGAGGTACCTTCTTTTAACTCTGCCAGGTTTCCTAGGGCAGGATTGGATCTGTCTCCACCAGCTCCTGGACAGTATTTGTTGACTGTGATCATTCCTTTACCTTGACGGCTCTACCCCTGGTTTCCATTCTGACGCATATTCAAGTATACTTCTTTTAAGGAGGCATGAATAAAAAAAGGTGCACAAATCATAAGCATGCAATTCCATACATTTTTACAATGTAAATACACTTATTTATGCATCAGTCATATCAAGTACCCCTCAGATCCTGTTTATGGTCCTTCCCTGTCACTAAGCCCCTCCTACCAAAGTAACTACCATCCTGAATATTATACTGCTCTCAGTGTCCCTTTTGCTCCACTCCCAGTCTTCTCAGTAGACTTAACGAAGGTCGGTTATGTCTACCCAATTTGCAGTCTCCTTACGGAAAGCAAGACTATATTGTAGACTTTCTGATTTGGGATATTTGAAGCACTTCATCCAGCAACTCAAAGTAAATATTCTTTCTTAATCTGAATGAATCCAATTATGAAACTTATAAAGATAAGATGAATTTCTCCCATAACGCTTGGGCAGCAAAAGACGCATTCTGGTGTTGGTGGGATATGTTTAGGCATGGTTACTAAAATGGTGTCTTACTACAAGAATTGTCCAAGTATCTACAGCCTGGCTTAAAATGTTACATAAGCTAATTTCAAGGGTTTTCTAGTTTGACTAGGGTCTAGATAAGTTGCTGATGGGGACAAGGTCTTTCTTTGTGCTTATTAGGTATAGAGATTACATTTGGATTTAACATTCTCCACCATCTTGTACCTCATGCTCCAATCAGTTCCAAAATACTTTTCTTTTCACATTCACACAGGATGCCATGTTTCCCTCTCATCTCCCCCTCACCCCTACCATTACATCTCTGATCTCATATCCTACTGCTCTCTCTCTTTTTCACTCAGCTCGCACCTCAAACATGGCAGGACAACTCCCATATTGGATCTTTGTACTTGCTGTTCCTTCTACATGGAACGCTCCCCTATAGCTATACAAATAGCTCACCCCCACATTTCTTTAAATTTTTAAATTAATTGTCACTTTCTCCGTGGAGCCTTTTTTGGATGTTTCTATCTAAGATGTTAATCCTCATTCCAGACATTTTGTTTTCCCTTCCCATGCTCTGTTTTTCTCTCCACAGGTGCAAGAATATTTGTTCATCTGTTTTGGTCATCACTATATGTGTAACACCTAGGACAGTGCTTGGCACATAGTAAATATCAATATCTGAAGATGGGATCACCCTGTTGAAGCAGCATTATCTCTAACCGAGCCCAGGCTGACAATGAATACGACTATGATGATCTACTAGAAATGCCATCCAGTGCTGCTTCACGGCACCTAGTTTTGCCTTTAATGAATGAGTTATTACCAGTCCATAGTAGAAAAAATATGCTATACGTAAATTCTTCAAACCTAGTTTTTGGTGCTCATTGTAACACCAATAATCATTTACTCAGGTCCCCATTGTTGGACATAGAGATTGTTTTCAATCTTTGATGCTATAAATAGTGCAGCAATAAACACCTTTGTACTATAATCTTTGTTTGACTTCTGTTATATTCGTTTTGGTATTCCTTGTATACCTAAGATAGTTTTGTGCTGATGAAAGCCAGTACATAATTGTTGGTTACATAGAATTTAACCTGACTGGCTAGAGATGCTTACTGTCCTGTAGTCAGTTACCACTTGCTGTTTTCCATTTTCTGCCAGTGCTAGATCAACCAGTCATTAAGACTTGGTGGATATTTCTTTCATTCAGCAGTAAATAAATTTTGAGCATATGTTATATGTCAAACACTGTTTTAGGCACCGTGGATACGTTCACTCATATGTGGAACATAAGGAATAGCCTGGAGGACCACAGGGGAAGGGAGGGAAAACTGAATGGGAAGAAATCAGAGAGGGAAACAAACCATGAGAGACTCTGGACTCCGGGAAACAAACTGAGGATTACAGAAGGGAGGGGGGTGGGGGAATGGGGTAGCCGGGTGACGGGTATTAAGGAGGGCACGTGTTGTGATGAGCACTGGGTGTTATACGCAAATAATGAATTGCTGACCACTACATCAAAAACTAATGATGTACTATATGCTGGCTAACTGAACATAATTTTAAAAAAAAAGGAAAAAAATGGCCTGGATCTCTATCCTCATGGAGCTTAAAGTCAAGTAGGGATAACTGTCCTTAAATAGACACATACGATGCTTAATTTTATATGTCAACTTGACTAGGCTATAGTGCAGCATTGTTCAGCCAAACACCAGTGTAAATGTTGCCGTGGAAGTTTTTTCTTTAAAGAAAATGTGATTAACATAGAACTTAGTAGGGGTGGCTCAGTTGTTAAGCATCTTACTTTTGATTTCAGCTCAGATCATGATCTCAGGGTTGTGAGATGGAGCCCCATGACAGGTTCCACGCTGAGCATGGGGCCTGCTTGAGATTCTTTCTCTCCTTCTCCCTCTGCCCCTCTCCCGCCACTTGTGTGCGTTCTCTCTTTCTCTCTAAAAACAAACAAAAATCCCATATAACTTAGTATACATTGAGTAAAGCAGATTGCTCTCCATGGTGTGGGTGGGCCTCATCAAATCAACTGAAGGCCTTGAGAAGACAAAGGCTGATGGTTCCCCAAGGAGAAGGAATTAATCTCAAGACTGCAACACAGATATCTTGTCTGTGTTTCCAACCTGCAAAATTCAGACTCAAGACTCCAGTATCAACTCTTACCTGAATTTCCAGCTTGCTGGACTGGAACTCTGGCACAACATGTATATAATTATTAGATATAGATTATGATAAGTGCTATGAATTGTATGTCTATAAGTGGGACCTATTGTAAATCAGCAGTCAGAGGATACCTCTTTAAAGAAGTAACTTTTTAAGAAATTTGCTAGATAAATAGAAGTTTCGCAGGCAAAGAAGACAGATTTGTGAAAGGAAAAGTAGCTCGAAATGTGAACATTCTATGATGAAAGAGATTGGTTCATTTGTGATTGGACTGTGTTGAATGAACAGGTGAGTGTTGTGAGATGAGGCTGAAGAGTCAATCAGGGGTCAACTATGCAAAACCGTGTAAGTCATGATTGTGACATTTTCCTGAAGGCACTTTGTAGCAGTCTGGCCTTGGGAAAGTCACTTAATCTTCCTGAGCCTCTTTTTCCTGATTTGTAACATGGGGGTAACAAAACGTCCTCTAGATAAGAAGTCAATCACATAATGTATGTAAAGGACATAGCCCAGTGCTTGGTACAGAATAAGTGCTCAAGCCATGGATACTGTCATTCTCTTCTCAGTTAAATCCTACCCAGTCTTTAAGATGCAATTCAACACCTGTGCTCTCCATGCGGACTTTCTGGACAAATCTGGTATGCCCTGATCTTTTTCTTCTTTGAAGTCGAATTGTGCCAGGAGTGTTTTTGAGGTTCCCCCTTTATTGTTTAAATCTGTCACCTCCTCCAGCTTATTTCTAAGTGGTCCAAGGATAGAACCTATGTCTACCAGTTTTCTGTAGGCTCTGTTTCACCACAGTAATTTGTTTAAATGGCTGGTAACTTGTGCTTTTGATTGCTTCTCTCATGGCGAGTTCCCTTCACTGTATCAGTTAGCCTTTTTAGCCACAGGCACACCTTTGCAATAGGGTCACCTGGGGTTAGAGACACAGTTAGAGACCTGGGAGGTGAGTAAAACCCAACTGGCTTACATGGGAAACAGAAGCCAGGACCTTCATCTTGAGCGCAAGGAAACATATGACCCTTCAGGATATGGCACAAGCATTTTGGATTGTCATAGTTTCATAGCTGATACCAAAAGACATCATTCAACTTGCTTTCTACCTTTTGCTCTTTTTGTGTGTTTGTTTGTTTTACTTTCCCCAGAAGATCTGATAAAGATATGCCTATGTTTGCATCTCATTTCTCTGTGCTGTCTTTTATGGAGTTGTTTTGTATGAGTACCAGGGAAGAGTAGAGGCCAATGATTCAGATTTATTATAAACATTTAATTTGTTAAGTCATGAGCAAACTTTAGAGAAGTTCAGCTTCCTGTCTTTCAGTTAAGGAAGAGAAAGAATTCCTTTCAGCCTACTTGTCACTTGCTCATTCCCAGGCTATTTCTGAATGCCAAGGCCAACCTGTGGGAAATCCCAAAGTTTTACTGGCTCTCATTCTCAGCAGAGCTGGGCGGTATGTTTCTATATACCTGATACTTCCTTCAGCTACTAGGGGAATTTTTTTAATGCTAGTCAGCATATTTCCAAACTTCAACGGCATACCAAAAAGCCTTGAAATAATGATTTACCTCTCTTCCTATTTGTATATAGCAAATATTTCATACTAAGTGGAACATGGAATGTGGAAACTGGAAAATCACACAATAGCAAATTTTAAATTGAAGAATTAGATGCATTTACTTAAAGGAATGATCCGATTAGCAGTGGCTATCACTAAAGTTGCAGTTCAATTTAACATGGCATATGCTCAATAAAGTCAAACATCTCCTTTTCTTAGAGGCATTTTTTATTTGCATTGGTTTCTACTGCCAGCAACTCTGAATCCTTAGGGAAGAAACATTAAGAGCTATACGTTGCCTCATGAGTAAACTAGTTTCTGTTTGGTGTGTTGGCTCAAATGATGCTGGATTTTCAAGTCAGAATGTCATCGGTGTTATTGGGTGATGGTTCTTGTGATTAAAAATGATTTAGACTATTTAGAATAAAGGCAAAAATTAAATGGGTCATAGGAACATGAAAAAATTGTGTCTCAAGCCAGTGTTTACATTCTGAGTGGAAGATTAACGTGAGGTGGCTTCTACCTTGAGCAAATGGGGACCTTCTCAGTGAGAAGAGAGATGGATTAATCAAGAACCGAGTAAAGCTCTAACAGCCATGCTTCTGGGCTAGGAAGCAGAGCACCTGAGTTTGACCCCCTGGATCTACCCACTCACTGGCTTGCCTCACCAGAGGCAAGTCACTTATTTTTTTTGGAATCTCTGTTTTCCATGGGAATCATTAACATTTTGAGTAGTAAAGGAAATAATAGAAATAAAAAATAATTTCTGATATAGTGAAAACACCTGGCTTAAATCAGAACAGGAATCTGACAACATATTGGAAATCACAAGACTGTATTACAAATCATAACTATTTTTCATTAGTTATTTACTAACTACAAAAGCACTTTGAAGTAATTATCTTCTTAATCTCTAAAACTTCACCTTATTGTCATATTTTCATGTTTCCTTCCTTATGGCTATTCTGAAGGAGAATATAAACAAAGAATAATTTGGATGTCATCCTAAATCTTTAGGGTTTTCTTTTTGTTTTCTTTGACAGAGAGATGGAGTTTGTCTGTTGTTATAGCAGAGGCACAAATCTGGTCACTAACTTATTTGGTCATTAATTTCCATTGTCTCTGCCAACCACATCTTTTTTTTTTTTTTTAAAGATTTTATTTATTTGTTTGACAGACAGAGACAGCCAGCGAGAGAGGGAACACAGCAGAGGAGTGGGAGAGGAAGAAGCAGGCTCCCAGTGGAGGAGCCTGATGTGGGGCTCGATCCCAGAACGCTGGGATCACGCCCTGAGCCGAAGGCAGACGCTTAACGACTGCACCACCCAGGCGCCCCCCAACCACATCTTTTATTAAAACAAAACTCATTGGCTTATACTTTACCTATCTTTGGGGACATTCTGATATTTCTTTTGTGGAGCTGAGAGAGAAACACTTGGCCTTTTTATATGTCCAATATCACACTACCCTCTGGACATTTAATACACGTGTGTATTATCATTTCTATTTCTATTAGTAAGAGTCTTCTGTGTGTTGCTAAGTCTTCTCTTAGGTTATGAATAATACACATTATGTACCCTCTTCCTAGAATGATTCTGTTACCCTGCTGCAGCTAGGATATATTTTATGCCTTACCTGGCCTTTCTAGATCCTCATAGGTTTGCTCACATTTATATTACCAAAATTATTCTCACACTAAAATGCTAGCACCGTGTCCATATCTAATCCATGACTGAATTGACCATTATTGTGAATGTGCTTGGCATCTGCAATTTCTGATATAGTTTAAAAATATGAATATCACTTTGCTCCCCATAACAATTTTAGATCTTCCGCAAGGCACATAGCTTTCCTCTATCTGCATGCTAATTATTTAATAAATCCATTTATTGCCTCCTAAAGTAGTTTGCTTAACAGGAACAACGTATCATATTTCCATATAAAGTGCTTATAAAAATAAGATGGAATTGAATGTTTCCAGAGGAGAATGATTATGAGGTTGAGCTTTTCAAAGCTACAGTATTAATTCATAAAATTATTTCAATATATTTCAAATTATTAACATTGCACTGAAAATGTTGTTGGCTACTGGCTGGAACTTGACATAAAATGTCTCATTCATGCAGCACTTTGATTTCATAAGCTTTTGTTAAAATAGTCATTTATTAAACTCGGACAGGGGAATATCTTCTTAGGGTATTTTTTCCCTAGTTTTATTATTTTTTTCTTCGAAGTTTTTACTTAAATTCCAGCTAGTTAATATACAGCGTAATATTAGTTTCAGGTGTAGAATTCAGTGATTCATCACTTACATACAACACCCGGTGCTCATCACAAGTGCCCTCCTTAATCCCCATCACCTACTTAACCCGTCTTCCCACCGACCTCCCTGCAGTAACCATCAGTTCGTTCTATTTAAGAGTCTGCTTCTTGATTTGCCTCTCTTCCCCCCCGCCATGTTCATTTGTTTTGTTTCCTTTTTAAAAAAATCCTTTTTCATATCTTTTAATAGCAACGACTTACACATTTTTTCTTTTTCTTTTTTTCTCCTAAGATTTATCTATTTATTTGAGAGAGAGAGAGAGAGAGAGAGAGAGAGAGAGAGAGAGAGAGAGAGAATGGGAGCAGGGAGAGGGGCAGGGGAAGAGGGAGAGAAAATCCTCAAGCAGACTCCCTGTTGAGCATGGAGCCCAACTTGGGGACTCATCCCAGGACTCTGAGATCGTGACCTGAGCTGAAACCAAGCCAGGTCCCCATCTGAGCCACTCAGGCACCCCTGTTTTGTTTCTTAAATTCCATATATGAATGAAATCATATGGTATTTGTCTTTTTCTGACTGACTTATTTCGCTTAGCATAATGCTCTGTAGCTCCATCCACATCATTGCAAATGGCAAGATTTCATTCTTTTTATGGCCAAGTAATATTCCATCATATATATATATATATATATATATATATATATATATATATACATACATACATACACATACCACAACTTCTTTATCCACTCATCAGTCAATGGACATTTAGGCTCTTTCTATAATTTGGCTATTGTTGAAAATGCTGCTATAAACATTGGGGTGCATGGATCTCCTTGAATCAGTATTTTTTTATCCTTTAGGTAAATACCTAGAAGTGCAATTGCTGGATTGCAGGGTAGCTCTATTTTTAACTTCTTGAGGACCATCTATACTGTTTTCCAGAGTGGATGCACCAGTTTGCATTCCCACCAAAAGTGCAAGAGCTTCCCCTGTCTCTGCATCCTTGCCAACACATGGTTTCCTGTGTTGTTAATTTTGGCCATTCTGACTGGCATGAAGTGATATCTCAGTGTAGTTTTCATTTGCATTTCCCTGATAATGAGTGATATTGAACATCTTTTCATGTGTCTATTAGCCATCTGGATGTCTTCTTTGTTTTTATTTTTTAATTTATTTGATTTGATTTATTTTATTTTATTATGTTATATTAGTCACCATACAGTATTGCAGGGAGCACTGGGTGTTATATGCAAACAATGAATCATGGAACACTACATCAAAAACTAAGGATGTACTACTGTATGGATGTCTTCTTTGGAAAAAATGTCCATGTCTTCTGCCCATTTTTTAACTGGATTATTTGTTTTGGGGGTTTTGAGTTGTATATATATCTTTATATATTTTGTATATATACCTTCATAAATTTTGGATACTAGCCCTTTATCAGATATGTCATCTGCAAATATCTTCTCCCATTCCATGGGTTGTCTTTTAGTTTTGTTGATCGTTTCCTTTGCTGTGCAGAAGCTTTTTATCTTGATGAAGTTGCAAAAGTTCATTTTTGCTTTGTTTCCCTTGCCTCAGGAGACATATCTAGTAAGAAGTTGTCACGGCCCACGTCAAAGAGGTTACTGCCTGTGTTCTCCTCTAGGATTTTGATGGTCTCTTGTCTCACATTGAGGTCTTTCATCCATTTTGAATTTATTTTTGTGTATGGTGTAAGAAAGTGGTCCAGTTTCATTCTTTTGCATGTTGCTGTCCAGTTTTCCCAACATTATTTGTTGAAGAAGCTGTCTTTTTCCCATTGAATATTCTTTCCTGCTTTGTCAAAGACTAGTTGACCACAGAGTTGTAGGTTGATTTCTGGGTTTTCTATTCTGTTCCATTAATCTATGTGTCTGTTTTTGTGCCAGTGCCATGCTGTCTCGATCACTACAGCTCTGTAATATAACGAAGTCCAGAATTGTGATGCCTTCAGCTTTCCGTTTCTTTTTCAAGATTGCTTTGGCTATTCTGGCTCTTTTGTGTTTCCATACAAATTTTAGAATTGTTTCTTCTTGCTCTGTGAAAAATGCTGGTCGTATTTTGATAAGGAGTGCATTAAACGTGTAGTTTGCTTTGGGCAGTATAGACATTTTATCAATATTTGTTCTTCCAATTCTTGAGCATAGAATGTTTTTCAATTTCTTTGTGTCATCTTCAACTTCTTTCATCAGCATTTTATAGTTTTCAGAGAACAGATCTTTACCTCTTTGCTTAGGTTTATTCTTGGTATCTTATGGTTTTTGGTGTGGTTGTAAATGGGATTGATTACTTGATTTCTCTTTCCACTGTTTCATTATTGGTGTATAAAAATGCAACAGATTTCTGTACATTGATTTTGTATCCTGCAACTTTACTGAATTTGTATATGAGTTCTAGCAATTTTTTGGTGGAGTCTTTTGGGTTTTCTATACAGAGTATCATGCCATGTTGTCTGTAAATAGTGAAAGTTTGACTTGTTCCTTGCTGACTAGATGCTTTTCAATTTTTTTTTTAAGATTTTATTTATTTATTTGACAGAGATAGAGACAGCCAGCGAGAGAGGGAACACAAGCAGGGGGAGTGGGAGAGGAAGAAGCAGGCTCACAGCGGAGGAGCCCGATGTGGGGCTCGATCCCATCACGCCGGGATCACGCCCTGAGCCGAAGGCAGACGCCTAACCGCTGTGCCACCCAGGCGCCCCTAACTAGATGCTTTTTATTTCTTTTTGTTGTCTGATTGCTGAGGCTAGGATTTGCAGTACTATGCTAAATAACAATGGTGAGAGCGGACATCCCCGTCTTCTTCCTGACTGTAGGGAAAAGCTCTCAGTTTTTCCTCATTGGGGATGATATTAGCTGTGGGTTTTTTGTATGTGGCCATTATTATATTGAGGCATATTCCTTCTAGCCCTACTTTGTTGAGGGTTTTTATCATGAATGGATGTTGTACTTTGTCAAATGCTTTTTCTGCATCTATTGAGAGTGTCATATGGTTCTTACCCTTTCTTTTATTAATGTGGTGTATCACATTGATTGGTTTGTGAATATTGAACAACCCTGGCAGCCCAGGAATAAATCCCACTTGATCGTGGTGAATGATTTTTTAACATACTGTTACATTTGATTTACTAGTACTTATTGAGAATTTTTGCAACCATGTTCATCAGGGATATTGGCCTGTAGTTCTCTTGTTTAGTAGAGTCTTTGGTTTTGGTATTAGGGTGATGGTTTTGGTATTAGGGTGATGCTGGTCTCACAGAATGAATTTGGAAGTTTTCCTTCCATTTCCATTTTTTTGGAATAGTTTGAAAAGACTAGGTATTAACTCTTCTTTAAATGTTTGCTAGAATTCCCCTGGGAAGCCATCTGGCCCTTGAGTTTTGTTTGTTGGGAGATTTTTGATACTGATTCAATTTCTTTGCTCATCTTTCTATTCAAGTTTTCTATTTCTTCCTGTTACAGCTTTGGTAGTTTATATATGTCTAGGAATTTATCCATTTCTCATAGGTTGTCTAATTTGTTGGCATATAATTTTTCTTAATATTCTCTTGTAATTGTATTTCTGTGGTGTTGGTTGGTATTTCTCCTTTCTCATTTGTGATTTTATTTATTTTTTTCCTTTCTCTCTCTCTCTCTTTTTTTGATAAGTGCAGGGTTCTACGGGAGAGGCAATGAAGTATGAGCCATGGCATATCACAGACACACATCTATCTCCATAGATATCAGAAGTGATTCATAACATGGACTTATTTCACCAGACCTTAGTACTCATTGTGTACCTTGATCTGAATCATTTTATTTCTGACACCCCCACCACTTGTGTATATGCACTAACCTCTTTGTACTTCGAGTGCTATATATGTTTAAAGTACTGTTATAGAATTTTGCAAAAAGCTAATGTTCTTTAGTAAAATTGTTTCTGAGTGATAGAATGGAGTTTAAAACTAGGGCAAACACCCAAACCAGCAAAGATTTGTAAAGTAGTTCTGTTTTGCACCCACGTCAATAATCTAGCTTGTCTCTAGCTCTAGAAAGGACTGGGAAGCACCTGAGGATTTGGCAAGTCTTTGGTGGTGGAAATTGGGGTGTGAGTCTCAGGTTGAGGGACAATAAGACGCAGGAAAGCTGAGAGGTAGGCATGGTGTTGGGAGGAAAAGAGGCTCACCGCATAGATTAGGAAGGTAAATTTTTGTCAGGTGATTTGAGATAGTCAAACTGATTCATTTACTGACATTCTTAGAACTGAAAATCTGTACTTTGGAAATACTGTGTTTTTTAAAGATTTCATTTATTTATTTGAGGGGGGGGTGAACAGGGAGGCTGATGTAGGGCTCGATCCCAGGACCCTGGGATCATGACCTGAGCTAAAGGCAGATGCTTAAATGACTGAGCCACCCAGGTGCCCCGGACATATTGTTTATCCCCACTTGTATTTTGTATCTGTATTTTATGTCAATTTAATTTTTATATTTCCATGGCATGTAGTAAAACTCTTGGTTAATGTCACCCTGCTCCACTCTTCAAAATACATTCTAGTCTGAATGTAGACTGGCATTTTAGTAAGGGAGTCTTTTTGGAAAATAAAAGAAGAAGGAAGGCATTAGGGGCTGCCAGTGGAGTCAACCTTTTTATTCTGTGAACTCTTTGGGGCCTCTTGCTTTGGAATTCAGGGACATCTTGGTGCCTTGTTTAAAAAGAAAGGCCATCCCTTATTTGTGATACAGTGTTCTTGGGTAGGAGTGCAAGTTATCTCCTTCACTAGGCTCCAGTCACACAGGAAAGCCCAGGTTAGACTTCATTTATACTTTGGGAGCAGAGTAGAGCAGAGATCTACATGCACTCAACTTGCTCATTTATCATGTACCAAGTATTAACTGAGTGTCAGGTACTGTTTTAGGGTGAAGGGGTAATGGGAAATGAGACAGGCAGTCCCTGCCCTCATAGACAATAATACGTTATTTTACTTTGATTTACATATCATCATCTGAGAGGGACTGGCAAAGGAGCACCAAGAAAAGTACACTTGACTAAGAATAGTACCACTAATTCTCTTAATTCTCTTCTAGGGAGCCCCAAAGTCTCCTATTAGACATTTAGTTCAGCAGATATTTATCAAGTGTTGGCTCTATATGTTAGGCCCTGTGCTGGGAACTACAGACCCAGATGACCAAGTTCTTTGAGACTTATCGGGGGAGGTCTCTATTAAAACCCATGTAATGTCTGGGATGGAGAATATGGTTACTACCAATTTAAAGCATTTCAACATTAATCACATGATTAGTCCCTGGCTAATGCTGGGCCCTATTTAAATGATATATAAGACAAGGGCAAGTTCACTTTATTAGCTGTGTGTATATGGCAGCAGAGTCAGGTAGGAGGTAGGGGGATGGTACAGTTCTAAAGCACGGCAGGCTACATGTCCAACTTGGAAGGGGAAATATCTTCTTAGGGTATTATCTACATGTGTTTCTTTTCAAAGACCCAGTACAAAATGGAAATGCAGAGCCCCTTGTTCAAAAGGAAGGAAAAAGTGACATTAAAGGAACAAAACTATAAAGCTTTTCCCTTTAAAAATATTTGATTACTTACGAAACATATTAGGAGTAATAGTGATATATGAGTAAGAACATAACCTTTCAAAATGCAAAAATATTTTGGTGCCGTAATTTGTTAAATACAATAAGTGGTAATGATGATAATACTTATCAGCATATCACAAGACTTCTTGTTCATGTTTCTGCAAACTTATTAATTATATAATCCAAATTTATACTTATAACAAGTTTCTCTTCTTTTTAAAAAAAGATTTATTTATTTATTTTATATATAGAGAGAGCACTTGCATGCATAAGAGGGGGAAGGGGCAGAGGGAGAGGGAGACTCTTAAGCAGAATCCCCACTGAGTGCAGAGCCCAGCATGGGGCTCAATCCTAGGACCCTGAGATCCTGACCTGAGCCGGGATTCAGAGTCAGCCGCTTAACCTACTGAGCCACCCAGGCGCCCCTTAACAAGTTTAATTTCAATTGATATAATTGAAAGCATAATCAATCGTTCTTGGCAAATGCAAGATTGCAAGTAAGTTTTGATGATTTTTAATTCTGAGAAGGATCTTTCTGCTGATACAACTGTTACTAGAGATGTTAAGAGTATTTTTTAGGTTGTGACAACACTGGAATACATTTTTAATGAATCATTTCAAAATACAAATTTTAGTGCATTCTGAGCTGATGAGTCTCACAAAAGAAGTTTTTCTAAAAAGATTCAACTTCCCATACAAAAGATAGAGGGAGAAAGAAAACAAGAGAGAGGCACAGACACTCAGAATGCTATCTTTACAGACGTAGGCCTGCATTCAACTCCTGACTCCTCTCTTACTAGATGAGTGACCCTAACCAAATCACTTAAACTCTCTGACCCTACATTTTCTTTTCGGGAAAATGAGAATAATTATGGTACACAACTCTTTTTTGTATTAATCAACAAATACTTCTGGAGAACCTATTCTGTATCTGGCACTGTTCTAGGTGCTGGAGGTCCCTCGATGGGCCTACATTCTTGAAGGGAACACACAAAATAAACAAAATATGTAAGAGAAAATTTTAGTATATCATATGGAATAAGTGCTGTAGGAAAAAAGCATGAAAGGTTAGGGAGTACTGGGATAGGGAGAAGAAAGTCATTTTAACTAGAGTGGTCAGGGAAGGCTTCTCTGATTAGATAGTATTTGAGCAGAAACTGGAAGGTGAGGGGAAAGGCCATGCAGATTCTTAGAAAAGAGCATTCCAAGGAGAGAGCAGAGCCAGTGCAAAGACCAGGAAGAACTGAAGGGAACCATATGGAGGGCAGTTTGGTAGATCATGTAGGCCTCATAGGCTGCTGCCAAGACTTCGGTTTTTACTCTGAGTGAAATTGGGAGCCATAGCAGAGTTTTGAGCAGGGTAATGACGTAGTGTACTTCAGGTTTTCAAAGGATCACTCTGGCTGCTGTGTTGAGAATAAATTGAGGTAGTGAAAAGGTAGAAAGAGGGAGACTAGTGCGGAAGTGATTGCCATAATTGAGTGAGAGATGATGAGAAATAGTATTGAAGGGGATTAAAAGTGGGCCTACCCTGAGGCGCCTGGGTGGCACAGCGGTTAAGCGCCTGCCTTCGGCTCAGGGCGTGATCCTGGCGTTGTGGGATCGAGCCCCACATCAGGCTCCTCCGCTATGAGCCTGCTTCTTCCTCTCCCACTCCCCCTGCTTGTGTTCCCTCTCTCGCTGGCTGTCTCTATCTCTGTCGAATAAATAAATAAAATCTTAAAAAAAAAAAGTGGGCCTACCCTGGGTAGATTTTGACAGCAGTGTGACAGGATTTTCTGACAGACAAGATGTGGGGTCAGAGAGAAAGAGTGGAGTTGAGGAGACTTCATGTTTTTTGGTCTGAGCAACACAAAGCTTCAATGAGACAGCAAACGAACAGCTCAGCAGAGTGCCTCGTACGTAGCTGGTGCTTGATCAATTCCTATCATTTCTAGACGATCCTCAGAATCCACGGGCCAATGCATACAAAATGGACCACATCACTATCATAACCTACATATCCCTCACTCTTTGCTCTCCTAGCTTGGCTCACCAGTCAACCTACCTTCACTTAAATTGACATTCAAGGAAAGAGCCCTAGACTGATTGTCAGGAACCCAGAATCCTAGTTCAATGTCACCGCTGGCCTGTTGAGTGATCCCAGGCAACCCCTTCATTTCTCAGCAGCCAGGGGTATTTACTGACACAGTGGAATCTAATAACATCTGCACTGCCTGGCTCACCAGGTGGTGGGGCCAAGACAAAACCAAACTGCCAATCATATTGATGTAAAAATGTACTGATCAGCGAAGTGTTAAAGAAGTGCCAGGGACGCCTGGGTGGCTCAGTTGGTTAAACGGTTGCCTTCGGCTCAGGTCATGATCCTGGGGTCCTGGGGTCGAGTCCCACGTTGGGCTCTCTGCTCAGTGGGGAGCCTGCTTCTCCCTCTGCCTGCCGCTCTCCCTGCTTGTGCGCTCTCTCTCTCTCTGACAATGTTCATTATGATGCTGTTTCTGTGGAGATTTTAATTTCAGATAGGAAAGACTGGGACTGTAACTCTTTTGGTTTTCTTAGAATAACATACTTGAAGTCATTCTGAGTGATAGTCTTAGTGCTAAGCATCTACCATTTTCCATGGTCGCCCAGCTAGAAAGTTGTGAAGCCAGGATTCAAAAGTAGGTCTGACTCTAGAACCCACTCTTTGAGCCAACAGGTTCTACGGACATTTCTGATTAATCCTGGGAGTGGTTGTATTCCTGAGTGTCTATCCCGAGAAACCATAACACACTGGTATGTGTGCCCATTCACAGCCCACAGTCCCACAGCACTCCACGGCTTCACATACATAATCTCCTTTAATTTTATATTAACTGAGTTTCTATTCTGTGCCAGGCACTGTTTTAGGCCTGAACATGAAATGATGAATCAGATGGTGTCCCTGTCTCAAGGTACTCATAATAAGGTGAGGGAAACAGACTTGCAAACAGACAGTCAGCATACCAAACAATAAAGAATATTCGAGTTCTTTAGATTTTTAGCCAACATGATGGGTGTTAGTAGTGGTTGGTCAATTTAAAAATTGATTAAATTGGATAATTATAAAAATTAGATATACATGCCTGAAATATTTTAATTTAAATATGCACATGTATATACCTGCTTATATTTTGATACAGGTCTAAGGCCTTTTCTTTGGTTGTGGATCTGCTGAGTGGTTTCCCTCCTCTTTCTTGCTTAACTATATTCATAATGTTTTACTTATGGTTTAGTGTAAGCTTCTTTGAGTTGGATCACAAAATTAAATAAAAATATTCGGAAAGCAATCAGGGCACAGAATTCTAGATTTTAATGATTTTTCACAAATAATTTATAGCTGCCTCACCCACACTTAAATTTGATAGCGATTTTTTTAGCGAGTTTCCTTCTAAAACAATCATCTCTGTTTCCATAGAAATAGCAACTCTTTTTTTTTTTTGGCACTCATCTGGTTTTGGGGGGGGTATTGACATAATAGTTAACTAAATTATGGAATTATAACACAGCAGGTATCAGCAGGTTTGGGAACAAACCATACCGATTTTCCGTAGGCATATAACCCACTTGGTGGGAGTAAACGGGAGCAGTCACTCCACTGGGCTGCAGCTTCGCCTAGTGACCGCCCTGGTTCAAACCACAGCTGGGGTATTGCATACTGACCGTGAGCCATTTACTTAATTTCTCATCAGTTAAATGGGGGTGATATTGGTGTTATTGTGAGGACTGTGTGAGTTAGTACTTGTAGAATTCTTGGAGCAGTACCTTACATAAACTTTAGCTGTTGCCATTTTCAGGGAGTAATCGATCAGCTGTGAATTTCCTGAGGGCACTAGTTAGTATGTTTTGCAGGGGGAAGGAAGCATTTCAATTGTTTGAGCAAGTCACTTAAATAGAGTTTGATTAGGTTAAGAGTATCAGCTAGGTTGGGATGAATTCTGCGGCTGTAGATTGAAAAAAGGCTTTATAGCAGTGGTTCTAAACTCTGGCGGTACATTAAAATCATCTAGGGGACTTTAAAAATGCTTTAGTATCCACACCCAACCCTAAACCAGTCATTTGGGATCTCTGGGAGTGGTCCCAGCCTCCCAGGAGATTCCAATGTGCAGCTACAGGAACCACTTTACAGGGAGGTGTGATGGTCTTACCGAAGGATGAGTGAAATTTCAGTAGAGATGCTGGTAAAGACTCTGTCTGAGGTAGGTGGCGCGGGCGCTTTTACCTTCGTGTTTTTAGATGAACAGTCAGGGGTTTCGAGAGGCTACGTTCACACTGTCAGAGCAGGGATAATGGTCAAGTCTTCTAACATCAGAGACAATGGTCTTTTCTACAACTCCAGGCTGTCAAAACGAAGGATTGAAGTAATTAACAAGAGTTCAAAGAAATCTGCTACATCTTTTCAAAGTAAAAATAGTCACACATTTTGTGTAAATTTTGAAGTAAAAAAACACTGTGACCTTTTTCATGCAGTTCAAATTTACATTCATATTCTTCCCATAATGAGAACTGTTTCCTATAAACTGGATTATAATTATAAGCTATGTGAAAAGAGTTTTTGTTTGGAGTGTTTTATGGCACAAATATGATAAAAGGCTTAATATTTAGTGAACTCTGATAGATTTGGCTATTCGTTTTTTTTAAATTTATGCTAGCAATGCTAAGTAAAACCAATGTTTATTTTTCCACTGTTATTTTACCTAATGTACAGTGAATACAGTAAATAATGTCATATGTGAAGCCCAGCTGGAGCGGAAGCATACCATTGAACAGCTAGTGGTCTATAGAAATACCCATCCCTGCCACATACACACTCACACACATACAGAGTTTCTAAATATAAAACATTCCAGCTAACTGAATTGGAGCAATAAAAATAGAGAATACTTCAGAAGCAAGCAAAAATCATATTGCACTAAGATTTAATGCAATGATTTTAGAAGTTTCTCTTTAGATGTTTTTAGACACAGATTTTACATTTTCTACAACAATAAACCAAAATAACAAAGTTTAAACTTGTTTTTTAGGAGAGGGAGTGGAGGAAGGGCAAAGGGAGAGGGAGAGAGAGAATCTTAAGCAGGCTCCATGCCCAGTGTGGAGCCGGACACGGGACTCCATCTCACAACCCTGAGATCCTGACCTGAGCCGAAATCGAGAGTCAGGCGCTTCACTGACTAAGCCATCCACGCACCCTGAAATAACAAGGTTTAATCGAGGACTCAGAAATAAGTAATTTCTCTGTGGTGATTTCATAGTAGAAAATTCAGCTCTTTGATTGTTTGAATTTAAAAATATTAATTTTTAAAAGGCTTCTGAAGTAGAATTACAATTTTAGAAAGGCTAAAAATTTACCCTTGCTCAATGGTGATAAAAGCTGGTTAGTCTTAGAAGGAATCTGACCGAATAAGAACAGAGTCAATGTTCAGACTTTAATGTGAGCAGAATGGCTACAAGTGCTTGAAATTTTCACTTGGTTAGTTTGTTTCCAGGGGCTGCTGAAACACAGCACCACAAAGTGGGTGGTTTAAAATAACAGACACTTATCATTGCGTGTGGGGCCAACCTGGATAATGCAGGATGATCTCATCTCAAAATCTTTAATTACATCTGCAAAGACCCTTTTTTCCAAATAAGGCAACGTTCACAGGTTCCAAGTATTTGGATGTATATGTGTGTATCTTTTGGGAGGTTACCATTCAACCCACTCCAGTGTCTTTTAGTGGGATTCAGGCTGTACCATCTGCTCAGAAACATTCAAATAATTAGGAGAAGCACACAAGTATGTCAATATCTTATTTGCATAATGAAGATATGGATGTAGTTTGGTTGGCCAAATGAGGATGAGTGGTTTCATTTTCTGCCTTCGAATAATTTAAAAAACAGCTAAAACAAAACTTCATGAAGAATCCTAACGGAAGCCTCCTAGATGTCCTTTAAAAAAGTCTCTGTTAGGTATAAGTTTCACTTTGCTTATACCAATTCCCCAGAACTGTATTGTCTGAAAGTGTGACACATCATAAAACAACTGAAGCCAACGGTGGTGCTCAAGCCGTCTTCACTCAGTGCAGATTGCTGACTTACAATTAGCCCCAGGAGACCCAGTGCCCCAAGTATGGACAGCTCCAAAAGAAGTATGCCCGGTGTGGGAGAATTGTGTGCCTATAGAAAACACAGGGGCTCTTTATTTAAGAGGAAGAGGTATAAATTACAGTTGCTTGAAGGAAACCCTACGTGTGCTTTAGCTAGATGTGTAAGCAATGTGCCATTTGATCTACAGTGTGTATTGTAGTGAGACCTTGCCTAGGGATGAGAGCAGATCGATTTGCAGTTTAACTAGTCATCCAGAGCCTCAGCAGACTAGGGCACCAAAGCCTTATGCCATAGTGATTTTGTACAGAATTCCCCAAGGACCAAGATAACCGTTGCAGTGTGTGTATGTCTGTGTGTCAGGGGGTGGGGGGGTGGGGTGGGGTGGGGATGGGGATTCTGGGCAGCACCTATCACTGGAGCTTCATCTGCTGAATCTACCTTTTGAGCCTCCATATGTGAGAGTATCAGAAGGCCTTGATTAACTGCCTCAGTGGGTGGACTTGGCCTTGGGGAGAGTGAGCCAACCTGTATTTCAAGCGGTGATCTGTAGCTGACTGGCTCTGGGGTGGCCTCTAGGTGGCCCATAGATGGGTTCAGAATGAACACCATACAAACCTGAGGTTGTACTTTTTGATATGTTTTTTTCAAAACAAGGAAATTTTCTAAATTTATACATGGATATTATAAAAATATAACTAATGCAAAATTATATATAATAAACAACCAACCAGCTCCATCAACCTTATCCATGTAGTACGCTCCACCCCCCACACATATCCTACTTTTTTGCTCAGAGGTAACCACTGATGTCTGCTTGGTATGAGTCCTCCCAGGCCATTTTCTCTTTATATATGAGCATAGCAAGGTGTCTCCCCTCCCCAAATTCATACGTTGAAGCCTTAGTCTCCAATGTGTTGGTATTTGGAGCGGGGGCCTTTGGGAGGTAATTAGGTCATGACAGTAGCGTCCTTGTGAATGGGGTTAGTGCCCTTATAGGACGCAAGAGAGACGTTCTCTCTCTTGGCCATGTGAGGGTACAGTAAGAAGGAAGGAGGCTCTGACCAGACACTGAAGCTGCCAGCACCTTGATCTGAGATTTTTCCAGCCTCCAGAACTGTGAGAAATAAATTTCTATCCTTTGAACCACCCACTCTATGGTGTTTATTGTAACAGTTGAAACTGACTGAAATATACATACACAGATTTTCAAACACCTACATAGGATCATACTATGCATATTTCACTATGACATGCTGTTTTCACTTAACAGTACATCTTAGGCATATTTCCAACTCAATAATCAAAAGAAAAAGATAGCTTCAGTTAATAATAGTACGGTGTGTATCCTTCCAGAATTTTTCTATACATATATTTATACTTGTTTGGTTGGTTTTGGTTATTTTTTATATAAATGGGATCGTGCTATATACATTAGTATGTTAACTTGTTTTTTCCCCTACTTACACATTCCGATGATCATTTCATGTCAGTACACATAGGTCTTCCTCACTCTTTTAAACTGCTGTTTAAATGGTGTTAGCAAAACAAGGATGGTAGACATTTAGGCTGTTTTCCAAGAGTGTTTTTGCTCATTATTTTGTGTTTATTCGATTATAAATCATACTGCAGTGAATATCCTACACATGGATGTGCACAAGTGACATTATTTGTATAGGTAAAATTCCCGAGTCAAAGGATTTGCACATTTTAAATCCTATGAGCTACTGTCAAGTTGTTCTCCAAAAGGCCTCTTTCCGCAAAACATTGCTAACACTTGATATTGCTAGACTTCTGAATCATTGCAAATCTGACAGGGGAAAATTATTTCATTGTTATTTTAATTTGTATTTTCCTGATTACGAATGACGTTGGCCTGTTGCTTTATTTTTAATTCATAATTTTCATTCATATATCATTCTGCCTCTTGATGCTTCCCCCCCCTCTCCCGTTTCTTCCAGATCCAGGTCAGCCTGCATAGTGCTACCAAGTGAATTTTCCCCAAGTTAGTTCTCATCACTTTACTTTCCTGATCAAAAATCTTCTCTTCAATCTATCAGATATTTATTGAGTTCCTGTTATGGGCCCTGACCTGTGCTAGGCCCACTAGGAAGGGCAGTGATGATTCACGACCAGTAATCTGTCTGGTAGTTCAGTTCTCCATCCTTCACCTGAGGTGTGCAACTAGCCCCCCGAGTCCAGAATCTTTGAAACCTCCCTCTTTTTAAATAACTTTGGAATAGTCCTCTCCATACTTCAGCTCTGTGGAATCCAAGCTCATTTTTTGCTTAGATATGAAATGCATGCCCATAGCCAACAAAATGGGAATGATTCTGAAATGTTCTCTTAACTCAATATTTGCAGAAAGGAAATTATGCCTCTCTTTCTGACACTGGCAGCGTAACACTTAAGCACAACACGATTTCCCCACCAGTTTGCAAATTGATGCGGTCTCTTGTCCAGGCTAGCAATTTCTGCCTCCCTTTAGCGCTGCTCCTACCAGATGGCAATGTCACTCCATTGCATCTCAAATTGTAGAATGCCATGTTGACCCTGTAGAACTTCCTGGGTGCGGTGTCTCTGGCAATACCAGGAACGAAGTCCTGCACGTGGCTGTCTTTGGAATCCTTCTTTTTGGTCTCAGAGACAATCGCAAGCCTTTTGTTAGCTGGATAACCACTCTCCCCACCCCCATGCCTTTTGAACTGTCATCAGAATGCATTGTTCAAGAATAGCAATGGAAACAAAATTGCTTTTTAAAGAGTGAAGTTCTGAACTGTGTTATTTTTCTGCCCCTTTCTAATTCTGGAAAAGGATTAGCGCTAATCACTTCTTTTTTAATTTCCAGTAACGTATCTTAGGTGAAATGTTGATGATATGCAGTCTGAACTAAGGGAGGGGAAAGCATTGACTTCAGTGGGGCTGCTCCACAGTAATTGGTACTTCATAAGCTTCATTTGTGCCTTTGTGACAGAGACGGTGAAATTTGTCTATGAGATAAAAGCTCAAAGAGATGGAATTGACATTTGGCTTTCCAGCTGTCTCTTTTGAAGTATACTTCAGAAGTTTTAATAGGTAGAAACTATTTGAATTAAGATACTATTTGCTGTAAGCTTACCAATAGTCTTTTTTTAATGTGGTTTAGAGGCTTGTAACCTGATGCTGAGTCGTCATTGCTGCCAACAACTGCAAGTCTGTCTCACAAATGCACTTACTCTGTGTGTTCGTTGGAGGACAGGCAACTCCAGGAAAGTACAGCTCTCTGGTCCTCGGCAACCACTGAAGGTGGTAATTAATGAGAAAAAGAATTGAGGTGGACCAAAGCGAATTGCATTCACACCACAAACAGGGCTCCAGGATGTTTATACACAACTGCTCAGACCAAGCTGTTTTCTTTGCAGACAAACAAAGCAACAAAAAGTCTAAGACCTCAATGATATGAATTAATCTGAACTCAGAAGATTTAAGGCTTAATTAGAATTCTGATCCAAGACAGCAGACTGTGTGAACTGCTGTTGCTAAACTGTACTGTGTAAACATTGCATACTGATGGAGTTTGCTTGTCAACTCAACTGGCATTTCTGTGCGGTAAGCTTGTCTTTCTGTCAGCCAAGTGCATCATGGGAAAAGATCAGCATCTCAAAGGGGTGTGATCTGTATGTGTAAGGAGAGGGGAAAAAACCCTCAAAGGAAAGGAGCTTTTGCTTGTTTTCCAGTCATTCAGAAGTTAAAAAGAATGTCTTCTAACAATGCATTTTGGCCCAAGGAGAGTGAGGCTTTTCTTTCTAAGAACTGCAAGACAAACACTTTTTAAAAAAATTCGAGGATCGTATCTGTAACCCTTAGTGAAGCAAAGAATTCAACAATGTTTTGAGCTCTTCCCTAATCCCTCCTGTGGAAATCTTTGTATTCTCCTGTCCACTACCTCAGCCAATTTATCGGAGTCAAGAGGCGTTTTTAAAAAGTAAGCAGCCGTGTAGCATAGGCACTGTGAACGGAGGGATTGTCTTCAAATCCTGATTCTGCCACTGTCACCCTGAGCAAGTCACTTGATCTCTCTCTGTACCAGCTTCTCCGCATTAAATATCGTCATAGGAAGGTACGTCTCACCGATGTGAGGGTTCAGTGAAGTAATGCCCGTGAAAGTCCTGGCACTTAATAGGTGATTAAGAAATGTTTGTTGAATGATTTGAGGCAACTGATATTTGTCAAGTTTGTCTTCTCAATAACATCCTAATGTCACTGTGATGTCTCTGCTCTAGTTAGACCGTTGTTTTTTTTTTTTTTAAATAAGCTTCTGAGACCAGGGACTGTATCTGTGGGATTCTTCGTTCTCAGCTCTATAGTATGCATAGGGTTCCAAAGGAACTTCTCCCAGTCCAGCATGTGAGTCAGGGAATTTTTGGGTCTGGTGTGGTTGAGCGGGTAAAGAGTATAATCTCAATAGCCGTGGAGCCTGATATATCATTCCGCAGAAGAGCATTATGTTTTCAGGAGAACCAAGAAATTGCTAGAGTAGCTTATATTTTTATTGGTTTTGCACAGATGACAGAGAAACAAAATACCTTCTAACTGCTCAAGTCAGCAGACAGATGGACCTTTACAACTTGCTCTACTCCCCTCTCCCCAAAGAAAGCTAAGAACAGAAATAAAACAGGAGAGAAAAATCAGAAAGTCTTTATCATATGGTTTCACTCAACATGTGGAACATAAGGAATAGCATGGAGGACCACAGGGGAAGGGAGGGAAAACTGAATGGGAAGAAATCAGAGAGGGAGACAAACCATGAGAGACTCTGGACTCCGAGAAACAAACTGAGGGTTACAGAAGGGAGGGGGGTGGGGGGATGGGGTAACAGGGTGATGGGTATTAAGGAGGGCACGTGTGGCGATGAGCACTGGGTGTTATATGCAAATAATGAATTGTTGAACACTACATCAAAAACTAATGAGGTACTATATGCTGGCTAATTGAACATAATAATATTAAAAAAAGAAAATACAACAAAAACTAAGGATGTATCATGTGTTTGCAAATTGAATTTAAATAAAAAAAAGAAAAAGAAAAAGGAAAGTCTTTTTCAAATATTCCAGGGCCATTAATTCAAACTGTTTCCGGAGATCTAGGAATAAAGGATCCCTCTTTTGTGGCAAAGTGAAAAATCTCATTTATCATCATTTGCAAAAGCTCAATGAGGCAAAACTCTATCTCCCGACCCTTCCAATTCCTACAGTAAATAGCCACACTCTAGATGTTTCATTGTTGTAAAGAGAGTCATTACTGGAGACAGTTAAGTAAATTGGTAAAATTCTGCTGTTAGTTAATTAATTAATTAATTATTATTTTTTGAGAGAGAGAGCGAGTGTGTACAGGGAGGGGCAGAGGGAGAGAGAGAATCTCAAGCAGGCTCCATGCCCAGCATGGAACCCAACGCGGGGCTCAATCTCACGACTTTGAGATCATGACCTGAGCCAAAGTTGAGAGTTGGACACCTAACAGACTAATCCCCCCAGGCACCCCACTGCTGTTAGTTTATAATCACTACTTAGTTCTTTGTAATATCTCCTGCAACTTCTTATTTCTGTCCTACTATTGCTCAGAGCAGGGCAATACTTCTGGTTTTGATGTCGATTGGCTTTTATTAGGCACTGGGAAGTTTGATCTAGATTAAATCAGTGCTTGTGAGCATGGAGAACACGGAGAAAGGTCAACAGGTTAGGTGAGTAAATTGCCACCAAATCGAGGATGTGACCTCAATTTTTCCTTTTGCAGAAAGGACCGATGGCTGACAAGTTCTTGGGAACATATAGCTGTTCAAAATAGAGGAATACAAAAGGGAAATATCTGACAGGCCTTGGAACTCCTAAGTCCTTATCTAAACGGCCTTTGCGCTATTTGTTAATGGAATTAGCACAAATCCTGTCAAATCTCTGGTTGGACTCCAGAGCCCAGGCTTATTCTGTTATACTGCATTATTAAATAATGCTCAGTATCTTCTGTTTAAAGTGTAATACATTTTAGAGTGGAATGAGGGCACTCTGGTTAAATTTTATAATGATCTGATGCAAAAATAAAAACAACTTATTGCTTCAAGGTTAAAGGTTTTTGGTTGTTGAAAGACTGACCAACAGAGAGAAGACATTACTATATTTCGTTTATTAACACAATTCGATATCCTAAATTGTCCAGATTTTGCTTCAGTTGTCAGGTAACCATAGTCTTAGGTGAGGGGTCAATACACTTTTTCTGTAAAGAGCAAGAGAGTGAATATTTTAGGCATTGTGGGACAGATAGATGGTCTCTGTTGCAACTTTAGATAGCCCCCGCTTTTTGAAAGTTCCCATTAAGCCACTTTGCTTTCAGGAAAGACCTACATTAGTACCTATTTTCGCTAACTGAAAGAAATTCGAAGAGGATTTTGGCTTTTATGAAAAAAGGCCAGAAGCAAAAAGAGCACTGAGCATTTGTTTTGCAGGAAGCTAGCTGTTGGGCAGTTGCGCGCCCTGAGCAGTGAGAGTGGCGCCGCCCGGCTCCTTCCCAGGAACTGCACTCAGCATCTCAGCGTCAAGGCGCCAGTGCTTGAACTGGGTCTGTGAGCATCTGTGCTTATACCTTGGTTTATTTCGTGCATCTGTTAGCAAGATGTATCCTAAGGTATCAGAGAAGCCCAAGAGAGATTATTTTCTGGGGTCTGGGAATGCTTACAAATGTTTCCATGTAAATTAATAGGATTGCTTCTTTGCTTTGCTTTATGCCATTTTGGTTTATGAAAGTTTTCAGAGCTACATGGCTGATGCTCACATTTCCTTCAAGTCTCTGCTCAAACGCTGCTTTCTTAATGGAGCCCATTGAACCATCCTATTTAAAATGGCAACCACCTTTCTCACATTTCAGCCCCCCTCCCTTACTCTGCTCGATTTTTTTCTTTTTTCTCTACTTCTGGATAGTGAGGGAAACCTATTTGACTCTACCATTGTATCATAAAAGCAGCCATAGACACTGCATAAATGGATGGGCATGGCCATGTTCCAACAAACTTTATTGACAAAAACCGCTGGAGGGCCACATTTGTCCTGTGGGCAGGTTGTAGTTCGTTCACCCCAACTCTAGGGTATAAGAAATAAACTCAATTGACCAGCTTGATTTGTTAATAAGCTGTAAAAATCAGAATAAGAATGTAGATCAGTCATCCCATCCCAAGGATGGGAACAGCTGTTCAAATCATTGCCTCCACTACATTTTCAATGATCCTGATTTCTTAATGTCTTCCTTTTTTCTCTCTTGATATTCTCCACTGTGCTAGAATGTCATAGGAGAAAACTTGGGGAGTGGGTGAGTCATAGATTAGGGGGCCTGAGATCCTTGAAGGAGATAGGTTGTTTTGGTACAACTTGACATAGGAATGAATTATCCAATAGTTTTATTTTTTACTCTTTAACAAAGGACAAGTTACTTAACCAAGACAAAATGGATAATATGTTGCCTCCATCACATTGGCCATGGAGAGTGGAATCCAGCAAACACTGCGTTTTGTTCTTTTTCTTCTAAAGAAAGCAAGCATTTGGGTTATAAAGTTTGATTGTGTTGACTCATTACTTACTTTGGAAAAATGCTCCCCTGTCTCACTATCTCTCATTTTTAAGTCAATTTAGTGCCAAGGGCCAGATTTGAATCTTAAATATCAAGTATACTTAAAAATGTCAAGTGCACATATAAATGTCAAGTGAACTATGTGGTTCTTCATATCCTCTTCTATTGAAGGGTAGAAGGCACCATATAGAAGACCCATGACTCAAAGACTGCAATTCTTAATGAAGCTTGTTCTTGTGCTAGAGGCATAACTATCTAGTTAACCATTATATTCACTTTGAAGCCTCACAATGAAATTGGAACAGTTTTCAGAGTTGGAGTCAATGAACCACATACTTCTTTATAAGAAGTTACATAGAGTGTGCAAGCCCTCTTGGTTTATTTTTTGAAAGAAAATAGGATCAAGAGAAAAAACAATTTGAGGGGAAATCGCTTGTGTGCCCATTGGACAATATTTTGAAATGACCTTTGGATTAGCTACTTACTCATGTGAGTGGAACACCTTTGCCTTCTTGCCAGTGGATCCTTCCTGCTTGAGCAAGGGGAAGCACGGCCCCAATTTATAGTCTCACATTTATAATTTTCCTGAAATGGATCTTTTTTCTCCAAAACCAATCCTTTGGGTTTTTCATAAACACAGGGTTGCTGAGTTTCCTGCACGTGCACACCTTTCTTCCTTTCTCCGTTTTGTATATACTACGGAGTGCCTGCTATGCGCTAGGTGCTATATCTAAACAGCGATGAACTCATACATCCCCCAGTGGTGGACACAGATCTTAAATAATTAATCACCCAAGTTAATAAGCAATTAAGAACTGTGATAAGTGCTGTGAAGGAAAAGTACATTGTGCTCTTAGAGCTTACAATAGGGAGAACTGACCTAGTCCAGGATCAGGGAAGCCCACTCTAAGGAAATGTCCATTTAGGCCAAGATTGGAAGAATGAGTAGAAGTTCAATAGACAGAGAGTGGGAGAAAGAGTGTGCCAGGCAGAGAAGTCTAGATGCAAAGCCCTTGAAATGGGAAGGAGCCCAGAGCATTGAAAGGAGACCGATGTCTCCCAGTGACTGAACAAGTGATCAGGAAAGAGACACAAGACTCATTTCTTCATCAGATATTCTGGGGCCCATTGTGTATGAGGCACTGTTCTAGGTATTGGGGATATGATAATGAAAAAAAGTCCCTGCCCTTATGGAACTACTTTCTAGTTGGTCAGAGAGACTATAAATGCATAACTCAATATTAATTCAATATCCTATAGTAATCAATGTTCTTAAGAAAATGAAGCTGGGTGGTCAGGGAAGGGCTCTCAGAGGAGGTACCATTTGAGCAAATAGGAGATGGTTAGATAAAAACCTGGAGGAGGAGAATTCTTTTTTTTTTTTTTAAGATTTTATTTATTTATTTGACAGAGAGAGAGAGACAGCCAGTGAGAGAGGGAACACAAGCAGGGGGAGTGGGAGAGAAAGAGGCAGCCTCCCAGGGGAGGAGCCTGATGTGGGGCTTGATCCCATAACGCCGGGATCATGCCCTGAGCCAAAGGCAGACACTTAACGACTGAGCCACCCAGGCACCCCATGGAGGAAGAGAATTCTAGGCAGTGGAATCAGCCCATGAGAACATGCTTGGTGTGTTTTTTAGACTTTTTAAAATTTAATGTTCTCAACAATCTCAGGAGGCATATACTGGGTAACTTGTGCTAAATTCATAGCTTATACTTGTCCAGGTAGGATTTAACCCCAAATCTATCTATTCCTTTCCTCTTGCCATTACATGATACTGCTCCTTTAGAGGGTATTAAGCCATGTCCATATATGCCCACGTCATTAACCATTTCAAAGTTATCACATCTGAGAGGGAACATAATCCTTAACGTGTGTTCTGGATAGAACCCCAAGCTGATGCTGATAAAGGCATTTTCATCCTTTTGTGCTGGAGAACACTCCTTCGGGGCCTGTTATGAGGAAAATGCATGCTTATTGTATAGTCTGTGGTATGTTTGGAAATCTTGCGTAACATACACAAAGTCTGAGACTAATAGGAGACCTGGTTTCTATGCTCTTTCTTCCATTTGATTAGTTGTATAAACGTAGGCAAGCTACAACCTGAGTTCCAGTTTCTTCATCTGTAAAATGGGAATAATAATATCTTTCTTGTTTACATCTCAGAATTATTGTGACTATCTAATTAAAATATCTCTACCTTCAAAATATACCCTGAATCCAACGATTTCTCACTATCTTCACTGCTACCACTCTGGTCCAACCACCAATATTTCTCTCCTGGATTACTGTAATGGCAGACCAACTGGTCTTCCTGTTCCACTCCACCTGTCAACTCCATTCTGAATGGAGCAAGAGTGATCCTGCTAAAAGCAAGTTCAATCTCAGTGGACTCACTGTTCTGTTCCAAATCCTCCAGTCGTTCAATAATTCAATTGGAATTAAAGCCAAAGTCCTAATATTGGCCTACATGTCCCTCCATGGTCTGCCCACCTATATTACCATGCTGATTTCTTCTCATCTAGTGCTCTCATTCACTCTGCTCCAGCCACACTGGTTTACTTGGTATTCCTCAATCACACTAGCTACAATCTCAACTCAGGTTTTTGCTTCTTTCAGGAACACTATTTGGGTGGAGAGCTACATGGCTAATGGTCACATTTCCTTCAAGTCTCTGCTCAAATGCCACTTTCTTTTTTTTTTTTTTTAAGATTTTATTTATTTATTTGACAGAGATAGAGACAGCCAGTGAGAGAGGGAACACAAGCAGGGGGAGTGGGAGAGGAAGAAGCAGGCTCCTAGCAGAGGAGCCTGATGTGGGGCTCGATCCCATAATGCCGGGATCACGCCCTGAGCCGAAGGCAGACGCTTAACCGCTGTGCCACCCAGGCGCCCCCAAATGCCACTTTCTTAATGGAGCCTACTGTGCCCATCCTATTCAAAATGGCAACCACCTTTCTCACATTTCAGCCCCCCTCACTCTGTTCAACTTTTTTTCTTTTCCATAGCATTATTCATTGTTTAATATAATACATACTTGTTTATACAGTGGCCATATAATTCTTTACCAACTGGGAAATTTTTGAGAGTGGAAGTGAGTGCTATTGAAGCATACCAGTAGCAAGTATAAACTGTGACAGTAATTTATGATGACTAAAAAAAATATGTCTCCCTTTGCTGGGCTTTACAGGGTTAGGGATCTTTGAATGTTTTGTTGTTACCTTATTTATCTCACTTATCAATGACAGTACCTGACATAGTAGGTTATCAATACATACTTCGAGTAAATGAATGAATAATACATTTGAAAGATGTTTTTAAGATATAAAGCACAGTAGATGTGTATGCTAGTTGTTAATTTTCCTACCTATCATCTATCTATCTATCTATCTATCTATCTATCTATCTATCTATATCATCTATCTATATTATATAAAATACATCTATATCTGTATATTTCCATCTATATACTAAACATGCACTTAATGTCAGCAGGCTCCCCTATTACCCCTTTTATTCCCTAGGATAGAGTAAAAGATAAGTTTTGCCATACATTTTATATGTACTTTAAAAATGTTGAAGAGTTATTTGAAAGATAAAAGTGATGTAGGGAAAATTATTATAAGGAGGTTGAAAGATGCTGTTTTTAAAAAGACTTTTTTTCCCCTGAAGGCACATGTCTTTGCTGAGGGCTTACAGATACTGACAGTCACCTCAAGGAGTTGTTGATGTGGTTTGACTGAAAATTAGTTTGATGCAGGCTGTGCAAGGCAATCTCCATTCCTACAGAAGAGAAAATACACCATCTGTTGATGGAGGAATAGGTAGGAAGCATGGATGGAGTGGAGTGAGCTCTTACAAAAGATGGGCCAGAAGTGATGTCTGGTAGGGAGACACTCAAATGATAAGGGTTGAATTAATGATTGAAATGTGACTTAACCCACATCAGGCTATATAAAGTGCTTGGCAACAACTGGAAGTAGCCATTTCTTGATTTTTACAATAATATGCATCCATTCATTGCTCTGTCTGCTCTATTTATTGACCTGCTCTTGAATGAATTTCTGGCAGAAACCAAAATACAATATATTCTTATCAAAGTTAATGAATGAACTGAATCCAAATGTAAAATGGTTTATATTCCATTTTGCTTACTCTATAGTTTTGGAAATGCTTAGATAAACAACAGTGTGCAATTTACTTATAAAGCCAAAGCAAAATCAATAGATACATTTTCATGCTTCCTCTCTTAGATGATGATATTGATGAGGATGATTAAGTTAGATAATTTTCTTTTAGTCAAATTTAAAAACAATAAGGCCTCATTGGGCTAGACTTTGAGGGCTTCTATCTTCTTCTCCCTTTTAGTAAATCAGATTTGGTTGAGTCGGCTTCTCATGCTTCCTTCCCCCACAACATCTGAAATAACCTTTTCCATCAATAGTGCTTTCTTATATTCCAAGTGTGTATCACAGAACACAGGCAGAAAAGTTCACTGGGTTCAGCTGGATCATAAAAAAGACAACATTTCAACATTTAATCTTCTTTTCAGGCATTTAAGAAATCATAGGTGAGATCAATATGAAAAGAGGTAAAATCTTCACAAGTCTAATAATGGAAAAGAGAGAAAGGAGAACATCTGTTTTTCATCTTCTTCTTGGACCAGCGCTTGACTTCTTTTCAGAGCTTCCAGCCTTCTGATAGCACTGGGAAGCCTCTAGTTCACATGCATCTTTTGTTGTTTGTATCACTGAAGCTTGCGAAGTCAACTGTTTACTTTAAATATTAGAAGGTACTTAAATTAGCAAAAGCAAACTTGAGCAGGGCCAGACATATAGTAAGGACTCAATTTATGTTTTAATTTAATGTAGTAGGGTAGATATCTTTTGTAAGCATTTTCATTTGCCAATTCATCTCTTCTGTTTGATGCCAGGTAGCCCCTAAGATCTGAGCCGCTAGAGAGGAGATATAGATGTGTGAATTTCATAGCCACAGACTTAAATATGCAAAAACATAGCTTACTTCATTCTTTTTGTTAGTGAATTCATTTTCTTTCTCCAATGTCTAGTCTATCTTATAGTAGTAGGAAGTAGCAGTGACAACAACCACAACCATAACAATAGCAATAATAACCTTAATCTAATTGCTGCCAGGTAAACTCAGTCCAAATACGTGATGTCATAGTTAATACGAGTTAATAATTCAGCCACATTCAGATTTAAAACATCTCACTTTTTCTTTCTTGCGTCTATTTCCTTGCAGTTTCTCTTAAGCTTCTGTGCATGGTGATGTTTGTGGGGACTTGGCTTTATGCAGCTGTTCCATGGCATTTTTGAGAAGGGAGTCTCAAAAGGCTCTCTTCTTGAACCTCTTCTGTCTTGATCCTGTGAAATCCTCCTACTCCAGTTGATCTCTGGTATAACCATTAGGAAGGCTTCTGCCTGAAAGTAACAGAAAATCAACTAACAGTGGCTTAAAAGCCAAGGCTATTTATTATTTAGTAATAAGAAAATCCGCTACAAGTGGCCTCAAAGTTGTTCTGACAATTCAGTGATGAAGGCTTTTGCTATCTTTCTGCTCTGTCATTCTTTGCATGTTGGCTTTTCAATTTTGTGCTTCTTACCTCATGGTCACAAAATGGCTGCTGCACATCCTGACATCATATAAACTTTCGAAGGCAGAAAAAAGGAGGGAAGAACCATCATTAATCAGTAGATGCAACTTGTATATATCTCTTTTATCAGGAGAGCAAGAGATCCTCAAAAACTTGCTCTTAGCAGAAGTCACAGGCTACCACTTGCTGTGAAGAAGGCAGGGAAAGTGACTTTCTGGGTTTCCCCTTCTGTCATGGGAGACAAGCAAGGGAGATGGAATTGAGAATGGCATCTTGAGTGGCCAGCCTTCAGTTTCTACCACTGCTAGTCTGGTTCTTAATACTGGAAATATGGAAATACACAGTGCTCCCTGAGGCCGTGACTGAGATGGTCTGTAGAAGAATGACTAGGTTCCATCATTGAATTTTTTGCTGTTGAAGGGGGCCTTTTGTGTGTGGGAAACACTATTTGCAGTTACTTGGTTTTATATTAATTTATTAAAATTACAAATTAAAGAGTAATTTTCTCCTGGCCTTTAAATTCAATTTAAAAATATTAGTCAATTCCATAAATCTAGTATATTTTTCAGTCACTTGCAAGGAGCCTTCGATTAATGTTAGATCAACTCAGGCTGAACAGGCTAAATTCTGCTTAATTAAGTGAATAATAGTTTGTGAACTTTGGTGTCTCAATTCTCTTCAGCATTTCAAAGTACATATTTAAGTCTAATATATCTGATTTTCTTTTTAAGCACTTTAAATACCCGACCAGGTGAATTTATTTATTTTTAAAAAAGATTTTATTTATTTATTTGAGAGAGAGAGAGCAAAAGAGAGAGAGAGAAAGAGAGACAGAGAGATAGAGAGATAGAGAGAGAGTACAAGTGGGGTGAGGGGCAGAGGGAGAAGCAGGCTCTCCACTGAGCAGGGAGCCCAATGCCGGGCTTGATCCTGACCTGAGCAGAAGGCAGACACTTAACTGACTGAGCCCACCAGGCATCCCACTTGACCAGGTGAATTTATGATCCCAAAAAGCAAAATCCTACTAAGTGCTTGAACAACTTTTGTATATTTAATAAGTTAAACTTGTAAATATAAAGAATATCAAGTTCTTTTAATCATTCTAGTACATTAAAAAATAAATATAAGCATAACTTACATACTTTAATAAAAATCACAAATCAATGAAATTTTAAAATTGGAATCTGGTCTCTGCTTAAACTGTCATTCTGAAATATGCCACATTCTCTTCCACAGAGCACACACATTATTCTGAACTTCACATATTGGTATTAATACTATGGCTGTGGTTCACTTCCTTATCTCTACATATTATTCCAGACCTCCCTAAGATTTTAAAGAGACTTAGTCCCAAGGGGACTAGTGCATCACCTCGGGTCAGGTAAGCTGTGCTTGCCATTACAAGTGAACTGAGATCACTTACGAGTCAGAGATGCGGGACTGGGATGCAGTACCAGGAGCAATGACGTTCCACGGAGATTCTATGGTGTGCAGTTGTGTCAACTGGGCTCCTTTCTAAATCACCATGGCCACAGGGAACTCTAGATCCATACCCTTCAGCTGGGGTTGTCCTTATAAATTCAGGTTACACCCTGAAATCAGTCTTCCATTATCGTTACCTAATTGGAATACATGAAATAGTCAGTAGTTAATAGTCAATAGAAGAATTGTCATCAAACTGCCCCCTCACCCAAGTTCATAGCTGACTTCCTTGAATGAATGCCTACTTCCTGAGTGAATTCAGGATGCATTTAGTATGTTCCCATCTGAGCCACAATTCCTATTGTGTAGTGCCATCTGGTTGGATTCTGCATATCTCTTAACACAGTTGCCTCCATGGCTTGAACTGCTAATGTCAATTCTCACAGCAGCACACAACTCTCCTGCAACTACACCTTCTCCTGTTTCCAGAGAATGGTCTCGGGTGGTGGGGCGGGCAGAGCTGTCCTTGCTACTATATCCTTTTTTGCCTGTTCTTACATCATAACCCTGGGACAACGGGCATACCCACCAGCTCTGACAACTTCTATGCCCCACTGGGCACCTATGGAAATTTTGGAGATGCAGAAACCGCAGGAGTGTTCTTAAACCCTCTTTTTGCCTATGTCACCCATAGGCATGACTTCCTTGGTATTCTGTCACACTGAGATACTTCTCAAAGGGTTTTTCTGATGAGTGTGAAGGGTTGAAGAGAACGGATTGTCCCAGAGTGTGTCTGCATCTTGCTGCATTACATTTGAACCCCTGGCTTTTGAACTTAGAGGCCAGACATTTTGGCTCCTTTGTTTCCCTGGGACGATATGTCACCTTCCTCCTGGGTTAAATTTAGCTCCATTTATCACAGCAGAAATAAGATAGGTCACATGGGAGAAGAAAAGGACTTGTCAGTTAAAGATACAAATCATTATTTGGCAAGCCGTAGTATCTTACCTAGGGGATAAAAGAATTTGTTACCTTCTCTTCTGAATAAGCCTGTGGTTAAGTAGTTGGAACAGCTACAAGGGGCGATCTTATCATCTAGGATGAGAGTAGCCTGCAAATTTATTGGAACCTAGGCCACTGACTTCTCTAAATGTGGCTGATTCCTTTTCTTCCATGAGCTCTCCATTTAAATGCTGCTGCCTTGAGAAGGCCTTCTCTGACCCCTCAGGCCAGGCAAGGCTTCTCTATAATATACTCTCAAAATAATCTTGATTTGTTTCTTAGCAAGAATTCCACGTAACATTTTTGTTTCATGTTTACCCCGACCAGTAGACTGTGAGATTTGTGGGTGCTGGGGCCTTTCCACTCTTCTTCATAGCTCTTTCCCCAGTGCCTAATGTTTTGTTTGGCACTGAGTCAGCTGCTCAAAAAATACTGAATGAATGAATAATTGTTTTAAATTATTTTGGTTAGTGAAATACAGTAAACATTGACAAGAGGCTCCAGTGACTTGGCACCTCTTGAATGCATGAGCTTGGGCGGTGGGGCTTCTGGTCACCACATTGGATTTTTGGACTTGCTGAAAAGCTTTGATTTTCACGATTTCTTTAAAGGTTGTGGGATTTAAGTGGAGGGCACAAATTCAGGAGGTGAGGGTATGGCTGAGCATACACAAAATGGCATCTTCAGTTTCCAGGGAAGAGGACATTTTCTTATTGGCATTAATCAAAACCACAATGTTACCTTCAGTGTTTAGCTAAATAGAATGAATGGAGTGATTTTAGTGATGCGTTGAAACTTGTTAGTCGAGAAACACTTTTCCAAACTGTAAATGGGAATTGAGATGAATCCTAAAGCTTCCTTTCATTTTGCAAAGCAGGCAAATCTTCCAAGATTTATTTTCTTCCTGACATTCTTTTATATAACACATTTGAACAGACTTAAGATGCAACAGAGATTTTTCCTGTCTTTTGACCCCGAATCATTTATACGAGAGAGGTTTTAAAAACATGATTATTTTTGGTTCTAACAATTGCAGCTTTAAAATGGCATAAAACACAGTGTTTAGAACTGCAAATATCACTGGCATTTCGAAAGTGCAAACAATGTTTAATAGCATGGCAGAAAATTTATTGCCTCTGCGTGAACATAGGTATTGCTTAGAAGTTTATGGTATTTAAGAGTTAAATAAATCAGTAGAAAACTCACTATAGACTAGCTCTATGTAACCAGAGGTAGGTATAATAATTAGGAGGACTGTGAAACTCTTTTAATGCTTCAATAAATATGCCAAATATCTGGGGCAGCCTGCTGTTCTCTGAGCCCAGACTGCTGCTTTGTAGGCAGGTATCAATCTTCACTACTTGCTGTGTTCAACCTTTCTGAATCTGTGACCAGGACCCATCTGTTCAGCTGTATTTGTTAGTGTGTTTTCTTACGACATAAATCCTTCAAAAATGTTCCTCTCCAAGTGGTGTCATGATACCTGCTGGGTTATATTTGTCAGACACAGAATAGTGTAATAATCTTTAACCACAGAGAATAGAAAGTAAAATATGCAAAACAAAAAGTTGTGTACTTCTGCTGAGGCCAGGGCTGCCCTGGGAGTAAACAGTGGTGCTCCTGACAGATCGGTCAGAAGGGATGGTAATTATGAAAGATGGCCATGGCTTGGTATGTAGTAAGTACACTTGACTCAGAATAGGGCGTGTGCGCTCATTCAGTATTTCTGAGGCTTCCACCCCGGGGATGTGCTTGCTTAGTGTGTGGCCACAGAAAATTAAATGGGAGAGAAATGATTGTTTGCAAGTGGCAATGCAGTACGTGCTAACATCCAGGATTACCACTCTTCACTAAAGGAAAAATTTGGTGATTCCTTAAAGATGGAAAAAATGCTTTTAAAATCTGAACAGATTTTAATTTTGAAAGATGTGATGCTTTAGCCATGCTAATATTTCTCCACATTTTCCCCCCTTACAGGGTCTTTCCCATGCTCTTATATACAGTTTGAGAGAAGAGTACTGAAAAATAATTTTTGTTATAAAAATGATTTGAAAATCTTGAGGCTGACTGTCTGAGTGATAAGCATTCCTAACTATTCAGTTTCATTTAAGAAGGCATAGAACATTCAACCTGGAAAGGAAAGGTCTCCCGTTTTACAGGTTAAGTTTTTTCAACACTTATTGAGTGCTTACAGATAAACAAATTAAAGCTCAAAAAGGTTAATGACTTTGCCAAGTTGATACAATCAGGCCCATATTTCCCCCTTTTATTTGTATATGTAAACTTTTATGACACTCTTTACCAGTATTCTGTATTTCTGTTTCATCCTCTTTTTTTGCATTATTAATTTAATCATCATTATTGTTATTTTGTATAATGGGTGTTTAGATTGATCTCATGTTTAACATATGCCCACTCTATCTTCTCACATCTCAGATCTTCTTCTGTAATCGCTTTCCTTATACCTTAGGTTCACCTTTTAGTACTCATTTTAGTTATGCCACATATATTTGAGCGTGCACGCATGCGTGTGTGCGCACACACACACACGCCCCGGCTTCATGATTATTTCTCCCATCTTGCAAATGAGCAGTTATGCTATTTATTCATATTCATTCATTTTCTGTTCATTTATTTTATCCAACAAGTATTTTTGAATGTCTACTCTAGACAGAATGCTCACATGCTGGTGAACACAGTGATGAACACAAATTACTGCGGTTGCTCTCTTCACGGAACTTACCTAGCATCTAGTGGAGCAGGCAAAGGTTAAAGAAATTATTGCATAAATATATTAATGCAAAATAACAAAGGACTTAAGATAAGCCCAAGAGAGAAGATGGAGGGGACTGGTTAGGTAAGACCTCTTTAAGAAAAAATAAGTTTTAAGTTGAAACCAAAAAGTGATGTGGGTGGATGGTGGGGAAGGGTCTTCCATGCAGAGGGAATAGTAAGCACAAAGGCTCTGAGGCAGGAAAGAGCTTGCTTCTTTGAAGACACAAAAGAAAGCCAGGATGGCTAGTGTGTAGTAAAAAGGGAGGGGAAATGAAATAAAGCTGGAAACGCAGGAGGAGGATAGATAGGTAGATAATTCAGGGCTATGTAGACCAAAATGGCGAGCCCTTGAAAGGTTTCAAGTAGAAGAGTGACATGATTTGAATTTACATATATGTATAGATACATATTATGCACATATACTTTAAAATTTTAATTTCATAGATGTATTGCATTTCAAAAATACATGTAAATTATTTGTAAGTTAGGAGTTATGATAATAAAATGAATAATGAATACCTCTGAACCTCCTACCCAATTTAAAAACTAGAAGATGACCAGTATCCTTTAATTTTGATGTTACCCACGAATTCTTTCCCAATGCCCTTCCTCTATCATTTTCCCACATTACTATTCTAAATTTTGTTTTTAATATTCCTTTGTTCTTTCTTTTTTACAGTAACCCTATCATAATACATACATTTCCACCATGCTATAATATTTTGTTGTGTGAATATTTCACAATGTATCCATTTTACTGTTGATGGAAATTTGAGTTGTTTATGATTTTTTTCTTGTTTATGAACCCTCTTATACATGTCTCTAGCTTAACATAGTCAAGAGTTTTTCTAGGGTGAATGGTTAAGAACTGAATCACTAGGTCATGCTCTGTGAGCATGTTTAGCTTTATAAAACAATACCATATTGTTCTCCATATAACGCTTCTGCTAGTATTGTACCAGTTCATCTCGCATCAGACTTTAACCCACGATTGGGATTGTCAAACTTTTTAATTTTTGCTCATATCGTGGGGATAAAATGCTATCTCATCTTGAGCTTAACTTGTATTTTCATGATGATTAATGAGGTTCAGTGGATATCATGATTATTGGTCATGCTCCCTCTCTCTTTTGTGCAGTATCTCTTTGGTTTGTGCTCATTTAAAAAAACGTTATTTATTTTTGTTTATGTCATTGATTTTGTAGTTACTTATATATTTTTGATACTAGTAAAGATATTTTTTAGTTTATGCCTCACTTTTTCACTTTCTTTATCATGGCTATTTTGAGGACCAAAAATAGTCAACATTAAGGTAGTTAAATTTTTCAATGTCCTATTTTATGGTGTGTGTGTGTATGTGATTTCAACAAATCCCTACTCTCCCCAGGTCACAAAAACAGTCTCCTGTGTTTCCTTCTATAAGTTTTATTATTTTTACTTTTCCAGCTTTATTAAGGTATAATTGTCAAATAAAATTATACCTAAATGTGATGATTTGATATATGTATTCATCACAAAATAGTTACCACAATCAAGCTATTTAACACCTCACATAGTTACCAATTTTGTGTGTGTGCAGTGAGAACACTTAAGATCCAGTTTCTTAACAAATTCCAAGTATACAACACAGTAGTATTAACTATAGTCACCATGCTTTACATTAGATCCCCAGAATTTACTAATCTTATAATGGAAAGTTTGTACATTTTGACCAACATTTCTCCATTTTCCCTACCCCTATTCCCTGGCAACAACGATTTTACTTTCTGCTTCTCTGAGTTTGATTTTTTAAGATTCCATGTATAAGTGAGATCATAACAGTATTTGTCTTGCTGTGTCTGGCTTATTTCACTTAGCATAATGTCCTCCGGGTTCAAACATGTTATCACAAACAGACATTTAAGTTTTCCATATCTTGGTTCCTGTAAATATTGCTAAATAAACATGGCAGTGTAGATATCTCTTCAAGATACTGATTTCATTTCCTTAGGATATATATGCAGAAGTGGGATTCCTGGATCAGATAGTAGTTTCATTTTTACTTTTTCGAGGAACCTCCATAATGTTTTCCATAGTGGCTATACCAATTTACATTCCCACCAGTAATGGGCGAGGATTCCTGTTTCTCCACATCCTAGCCAACACTTATCTTTCATCTTTCTGATAATAACCATTCTAACAGGTATGGGGCAATATCTCATTGTGGTTTTGATTTGAATTTCCCTGATGTTTAGGGATTCTGCAGACCTTTTCATTGGCCATTCGTATGTCTTCAACTTTGGAGAAATGTCTATTCAAGTGTTTTGCCCATTTTTAAATTGTGTTATTTGTTACTTGTTTTGCTATTGAATTGTATGAGTTCCTTCTATGTTTTGGATATTATCAGAGGTATGCTTTGCAGATATATTCTCCCACTCTGTAGGCTGACTTTTTACTCTTTTGATTACTTCTTCTGCTGTGCAGAGCATTTTAGATTGATGTGATCTCACTTTTCTATTTTTGCTTTTGTTGCTTGTACTTCTGGTGTCATATCCAAGGAATCATTGCCAAGACCAATGCCATCAAGATGTCCCCCTATGTTTTCTTCTAGGACTATAGTTTTAGGTCTTACATTTAAGTCTTTAATCCATTTTGAGTTGACTTTTCTTGCAGTGTAAGATAAGTGTCCAGTTTTATCTTTTTGCATGTGGGTATCTCATTTTCCTAGCACCATTTATTGAAGAAACTATCCTTTCCTCATTGTGTGTTCTTGGTACCATTGTCAAAGATTAGTTGACCATATATGCATGGGTTTGTTTCTGGGTTCTCTAGTCTGTTCTCTTGGTCTATATGTCTATTTTTTATGACAGTACCATGCTGTTTTGATTACCATAGCTTTGTAATATAGCTTGGAATCAGGAAGTGTAATGCTTCCAGTTTTGTTCTTCTTTGTCTATTCAGGGTCCCTTGTGGTATCATATGAATTTTAGGATTGTTTTTGATATTTCTATAAAAATGCCATTGGAATTTTTATAGGGTTGCTTTGAATCTATAGATGGCTTTGGGTAGTTGGACATCTTAACAATATTGATTCTTCCAATCCATGAGTATGGGATAGCTTTTCTTTTATTTGTGTCTTTTTCAATTTCTTTTATCAATAGGTTATAGATTCAGTGCACAGATCTTTCGTTTCCTTGGTTAAATTTATTCCTAACATTTTATTGTTTTTTAATGCTATTGTGAATGGGATTTTCTTAATTTCTTTTTCAGATAGTTTATTGTTAGTGTATTGAAATGCAACTAATTTTTGTATGCTGATTTTGTATCCTGCAACTTTTCTGAATTTGTTTATAAGTTCCAATAGTTTTTTTGGTGGATCTGCTTGGGGTCCTTTGAGCTTCATGAATCTGTATGTCCAAATCCCTCCCAAGATTAGGACGTTTTCAGTCATTATTTCTTTAAATAAACTTTCTGCCCTTTTCTTGTTCTCTTCTCCTTCTGGGACTCCCATAATGTGTACATTTTTTTTATGATATCCCATATATATATTTTTTTACTCCTGTTCAGTCTCTTTTCTTTTTGTTCCTCTATCTGGCTAATTTCAACAATGAGCTGTTTTTGAATTTGCTGATTCTTCCTTCTAAAAGATTGGGTCTGCTACTAAAGTCTCTATTGAATTTTTCAGTTCAGTCATTGTATTCTTCGGCTCCAGAATTTCTGTTTATATTTTTTTATGGTTTCTATCTCTTGAGTAAACTTCTCATTTTGTTCATGCTTTTTTTCACCCCGATTTTATTAAGTGGTCTATATGTGTTCTCCTGCATTTCATTGAGCTTTTAGAAAATGATTATTTTGAATCCCTTTCAGGCAATTCATATATCTTCATTTCTTTGGGGTTGGTTCCTGGAAGTTTATCAGTTTCTTTTGGTGGTGTCCCATCTGATTCTTTGCAATCTCTGTAGTCTTGCAATGATTCTGTACATTTGAAGGAGAAAACCCTTTTCCTAGTATTTATAAACTGGTTTTGGCAGATAAGGACCTTTTGTTGCATCCTGGGCTAATAATATTATCTTCTGGATTGCAGTTGAGTGGTGTTGGGAGTTGGCTTACCAACTACTGCTGGGTATGCAATGGGGTCCATGGTTGGTGGTCTTGTTACTAGGGGCTCATGCAGGTGTGGATCCTGTCTGGTCCCTGGGTGGACAGGACTACATCTAGAACTGGTCTATAGGGCTGATGCTGGGACAAGGATCCATTTCAGGGTCTGCAGATGGTGGGCCTGTTTCCAGGTGCATGGATAGGTATGGGATCCCAATGGATCCCTAGGAAGGCTTCTGCTGGCTCACTGGATGTGTCTCTGGGCAGGCAGTACTGGCCCCAGAGTGCAGCTAAGTGGGGTTGAAACCAAATCACAGGCTTGCCTCTGGAGGCATGGACAGGTATGTCTCCCTCCAGGTTCCTGGGTGGGTAGGATCACTCCTGGACTGGCTGAGAGAGACTGGAGCCAGTTTACAGGGCTACTTCTGGATATACAAATAGACTTAGGTTGGCAGGCCTTCCTCGGGGGGCATGGATATGCATGTCTCCTGGCAGGTCCCTGGGTGGAACCATCATAGGTTCTGCAGCTGAGACAGAGTTTGGTGGGCCTGTTACCCAAGTTATAGGAGGGCATGACTCCAACCAGGTCCCTTGGTGGGTAGTGCTAGTGGCAAGACCAAGGCCAAACAAGACTGTAGTTGAATCTACAGGGGGATGAGGTGGTTTTCAGGTCTCCTAGATGGGACCACAGTTGGCAAGACTGGGCATGGGCCTGCCTTCTTAAAACAGCCTTCTTTGGTCTTAGGCTCCACCAGGATTTCACAAGTTCCTACCTAGATCCTAAAGCTTTCACAAAGGTATTTTTGTCTGTCGATGGCTGCTAAACTGTTATTGCTTAAGGAAGATATGAGTGGGGGACCTCTTACCTCTTACTCTACTATCTTGTTAATGTCATCTTCCATATATTTTAAAGCTTTACCTTCTACATTTAATTCTTCACTATCTGCAATTGATTTTTTGTAGGATGTGAGCTAGAAAAACCAATTTTTTTCATATGGAAAGGAAATTGTTCCAGCATCATTAGTAAACATTTTATCCTTTCCCAAAAGATCTTCAGGGCCATTTTTATCATATCAATTAAGTTTCTAGATGTGTATGTATGTGGAAAGCACTATTTATGGTTTCTCTATTAATTTGTCTACTCCTGTACTGGAAGCAAATTTTCTTATTTTGTATAGTTTAGTAGTAAGTCTTAAAGTCTTGGAGGGAACTTCTTTCACTTTATTCTTTCCTTTGGAGTTCATCTTTACTTTTCCACATAAATTTTAGAGCTAGGTTGGCACATTCCACAGAAAAACATTCTTTTAGGATTTCAATTGAAATTGCATTGACTATATAGCTTAATTTGCAGAGCTCTGACATCATTCTGATATTGAGTGTTTTACTATACATACATCCTTTCTTCTTTTTTTCTTTACTTGTTCTTCATCATCTTCTTCCCAACTCTAAATATAGGAATATCCCTAGACCATTCAATGGGGAAAGAACAGTCTTTTCAATAAATCTCAAAGGAGACTCAGGAGTGGCCAGTCATGTAGGAGGACAAGGAAAATGTGGTATCAAGAAAGCGAAGGGAAGAAAGTATTTCAAAACAAGAGGACTAGAAAACCACATGGAATGCTCCTGAGAAGTCAACTAAAGTGAGAAAAGAGAAGTAATCACTAGATTTGGCCAAAATAAAGTAGTGACACACACAAAAGATGTTAAAATGGAGTGGTAGAGGCAAAAGTCTAAGTGAAGAGAGTTTGAAAGTGAACTGGAAGGGAATGACAGCAAAAAGAGATACGTCAATTCAGAAACTTTTTCCATGAAGTAGAGCTGAGAATAGACTGGTATCAGAGGGAGGGTTTTTTAAAAATGAGAAGTACTGGAGTATATTTAAATATTTACAGGAAGGATGCAGTTGAAAGAGATACAGGATAAAGAAGCATGAGGGATGTGAGGTAATTTAAGGAGCAGAGACAGTGGCTGAGAAGAAAGAATGGGGGAGAGAGACAGCATGAGCAGAGAGGGGGGCAAAGGGAGAGGGAGAAGCAGCTCCCTGCTGAGCAGGGAGCCTGATATGGGGCTCGATCCCAGGACCCTGGGATCATAAGCTGAGCCAAAGGCAGCCACTTAACTTAGAGAGCCACCCAGGCATCCCAATGCTGCTATTGTTATGATAGATCCTCAAATATATAACAACTGAAAGACCATACTTCTTGCTCATGACAGGTGTTCCAATTTAATGGGCAGCTCCTTCCACTGTGTGACTCTGCCATTCCCCATGTTTATTTTCATCCAAGCAAGGAAAGTAGAAACAACAAGGAGTTGGCATATCACCTCCTTAAAATCTTTAGCCCAGAAGTGGCATATATTGTTTCCACTTACATTCTGAGTGAATGTGATTCTGGCAAGAGCTAATCACATGGTCACACTTACTTGATAAGGGCAGATTCTTCTACGATACAACTTGCCAATGCCAAAGACCTCCAGGAACACAACTGTAGTTTGAACAAGTTGGGTTTATTTATTATTCATACAGCAGGGGAGAACACACACCATGGGGAACCATAGGGCCTCTCAGGAAGATAGTGTTAGATATGGCTTATTGTAGGTTTTGGGATTGAATTAGGTGATTTGAGAGACAATTTAAGAAAGCAAGGCTTTGCTCTGCGTTGGGTATTGTCAGGAAGCCAGGGGTAATCTTATGATTGGGTATTTTAGTAAATCATATCTAGGAGGAGTGAAAAGAAACACAGACTAAAGCTGTAATTGGTACAGAAGCAGCAGTCACTCACATTAGCCAAGTTAAAGGATGTTTGGTCATGTTTGTGGCTTGCACGGTGTTCACATCTTGTCTGTGCTCACACGTAACTATGGAGTGATCATATTTTTGTCTTGACCCATCATGGTCACAGAGTAGCCTTGTTTGATGTCGATGTTCTGTGAAATTGTTCATGTTCAACAGGAGAACATCAAGATCTTGCTGTGATGCCAGGTCAGCTCCTCACAACACTCAGGCCTACTTAATAGCACCAGGCCAGATCTCTGATGTCAGAGCTGATTTTCTCTTTCAGAACAAATTTTGGTGAACAGCTATTCATCTTTTACACAGTGACTAGGAATTAATTAATTACTTAATATATAAAGATGTATTTATTTGAGAGAGAGCGTGCAGGTGGGCGGAGGGGCAGAGAGAGATTCTCAAGCAGACTCCCCACTGAGCACAGAGCCTGACATGGGCTTGACACAGGCTTAACACAGAGCTCCATGTGGGGCTTGATCCCATGACCCTGAGATCATGACCTGAGCCGAAACCAAGAGTCGGACGTTCAACTGACTGAGCTACCCATGCGCTCCTTTAGTGACTAAGAATTTACAATGATATACATTTGGCAGGCAAATTTTGTGAATTTCTCTAGTAACTCTCAGCCATTCTTATAAAATTCCTCATTGTGTCTTTCCATATTGTACCTTATGCTTTGTGCCAATGTCTACGATCAGTTAGAAAGGGTGACAAGAAGTTGGTGATGATTGCCATGAGGAGGAGGGCCCAGCATAACTGGAAGAAATAAGTCCCAAAGGAGTCAGATTTTGTTTTTTTTTTCTCCACTAAAGAAGTAAATGAAGATAACTGTCTTAAAGTGGCACTTGAGGTATGTGGGGTGTGAAAGGCAAAATAGCCTTGACTTGAGTGGACTGAAAGGAAGGCAGTGTCCTCAAAGGACGGCTGAAGATTCAGATGAAGTTTAGGTGATGAAGTGATCACTTGACAAGTGGTTTAGGACTTTCTACTCAAAATCTGTCCCACTGGCCTGGCCAGCATCATTATCATCTGGGAGCTTGTTACAAGTGCAGAATCTCTGACAAATGGCTAAAAACAACTGTGTTCAGTGAAGTGACATGGGAAAGATACACCACATTCTGAGAGTTGGAGGAGGAGGGGTGATTGCACCCCTTCTACTGCATCAGAATCTGCATTTTAACAAGATCTCCAAGGGATTCAGATGCACATTAATGCTGGTTTAGGATTTAGAGGAGCTTGCTATACGTGGAGTAGGAATTCCGAAGGACATAGCTGATGGCTTCAGGGTGGGAATAGAGGCAGGAAGGGTTGAGTGAGCAGGGAAGTTGAAAAGAGAAATACAGGGACAGGAACACATTAAGAACACAATTTCTTTACCCCTTCAGACTACCTTTCAATCTCTCCTCCTGCCTCCAACTCTCAGAATGTGGTGGATCTTTCCCCTGTCAGTTCACTGAACACTGTTGTTTTTAGTTTTTGGTCTAAAATAAATGATTACAGCAGTGTTATTTTTCTCCTAGTTTTCAAAATTTTTTTTACAATACTTCCATGTTGCTTTTATAATAGGACAAAACAATATAGAATACATATTAAGGAAATACAAGGGTTAAAATGTTAGGTTGCACCAGGATTCCCTACTCGGCAGGAGCCAGCTGATCAGCTGTTATCTGTCAGCTGACCCATTTACAACCTCCAGTTCTTTAGAAATCAGTACTATCTCTAGAGATAAGAATAAGGCCTGTAGTGCCCGCTGAAGCTTCTCAATTTTTCTCCTGGCTGTGACTTTTCCTATCTGATTTCGCTACCTCTCTGGTGCAGAGCCTACCTGTTCATCAGGGATAGCTCCCCGATCCTGCAGAGGTGTGGGATGGTTTGCTAAGAGCAAAAAAATACATAAGGAGATGAGGGTTTTTAAGGCATCCATGAAACAACTGTTTAGAGACTTTCATAGAATACTTTTATTCTCATATGCTTTCAAACAGTTGTAGCCATGCACCTACAGCAGACGCTGTCTTTTGATACCAATCGGAGCCTTTCATACCATTCAGAAAGACATTTCCTTCTCCTGTAGCACAAAATATATTTAGCCATTCTATGACTCAGAGTTACAGTTTCTTGCAACAGTTCCACCTCCTCTGCCGGAAGCAGCTGAACTTCTTTTATAGCTTTATCACCTAGCTTGCCTCACTTAAAGAGATTCTTATCTCTTGACCCTTTTTTCATAACTGGTTCATTGAAATAAGCCACTATGAACCCCAAAATGGCACCACATTTTTAATTTAAGCCAAAGTAAAACGCGACCTCCTTTGTGAGGCAATGATTGCTAATCAGGCCAGATCTTGTGAGTTTTTGTAATGGGATAAATAAAAGTTAGGATGAGTCCACCCGCGCTAGGAATGACGGTATCAGGTAAAATGCTGGTAACAAGACAGAGCTGCCTCACGTTGAGGACAGTATCTAATCCTAGTTTTTGTATCATCTACTGTTAAGTATACAGTGTCTTTCAGTGAGCAAGAATTATTTCATGGAAAATATTTCTTCCTGAACCACCCATGTAAAAATGATAAATAATTATACTGACTCTGTTTAGTAAAGGTTAGTGCTGACAAGGGTCCCAAACTGTGCCCCTAGTTTTGAAATGAACAATGGGTTTCCGCTACCAGTGTTTCTCAAGGTATAAAGGTGGTATAAAGAATTGGGTCCATAGTAACAATCACTTGGGGTGCCTATTCAAAACACAGATTCCTGGGTCTTTACTCGAACCTACTGAGTCAGATTTTCCAGGAAGAGGCCTGGTATCTGTATCTTTATTAAGCACTCTGAGTAACTGTTACCAGCAAATAAATACGCTAAAGATTGGTGAGGAACTGCCTGCATCAGAAAGGCATGGTACTAGTTTCCTGTTAAATATACAGATGGCTGGGCCTCACTGGCTCTCTGAGAGTGGGGCCTCTCAGTTAAGAACCATTGGGTCTTTCCTGAAGAACTGTGTCTTTAGCATTGACTGTTTACCTGAACCCCAAAGATAATTCCTTAAGTATGTCAGAGGTCCAGGCATATTTTCGGAAGGGCTCTTTCTGGTTGAAAATGAAAGACAGAAGTTAAAAGTGTAAGATAATATAAATGTCGGTGAATACCGCAGCCTAATCAATCCACACTTCAGAATTAAGTCATCTAGGTCTTACATACCATTGATAACATCTACACGGGGATTAGAGAAAAATTAGGTAGAGGAACTAATGCAGTAAGTATAATAATACAAACGCTATGATGACATATTTTTCTACCTTTTAACAAAGTTTACAAAAAGCTTCATAAAGAATATCTTTATGTAGATCATCTTATTTGATCTTATAGCTACCCTGAGGCCTATTGACGTAGGCCAGGTTTTATAGCTCAAGAAGTTGGGATTCGAGATGCAATAGGTAAGTGGCAGTCAGGGCTAGAACTCATGGCTTTTTTTTTTCTAGAAGCTTCTTATAGTCTACATGTGACCTAGTTCCTTGCTGTTGTTACAGTTGCTTTTCTATAACCAAGGGATGCTGCTGTTTGACATAGCTGTCCCAGAAGCCACTAAGCATAGTTTTTTTTTTTTTTTTACAAACAATGAATAACAGGGAACGTTTTTTCTTTACAGAAACTCCGTGCTCATATATTATAACATTGCTGAGGCCAAAGTGAAGTTCTGTGATTCCAGGCACTCAGATAGGATAGCCTATTACATACTCTATAAGAATTCTGCTATGTGAGATTCTGCTCTCACATAGTGAGTCCCCCCTTCACTCCTCCAAGCAAGAAATGTTCTGAGAAGGAGTCTGGCTTCAGCACCAAATGTCTATTATGAGATTCTCATTTCATGAGGGCGTCTCTCAAATAGTTATCCTGAATTCAACCTTGTGATGTCCTTCTCCTTTACCTTCTCCGCAGGGGATGATGGAAGTTGGTGGGGCAGAATCAAGAAGGCAGCACCTTGGCCCTAACCACGCTGACTTGCTAGTTGTCTATTCTTTATTCCCTCTGGAAAAAATAGAAATTTGGTACACAATATTAATATATTACAGAAAGCAGAGTCGTACTGCCTTGCCAAGTTCTTGTGTCTTATATTTTGGAAACAGCAGTACTTGTCTGGATGTTTTGGCCACATTTAATATTCATAATTATTTCTTCGTTAAAAAACAGCAATGTCCTTGGGAAAAGAGTGTAGGCATATGTTTGAGAAAAGAACACTGTGCACCTCACAAAACACTTCTGAGAAAATGTTTGCCCTTTGATTAGATACTATATGTTTCCCACACATAATTCCTCAGCCAAGCATATATATGAATCATGGGCTGATATCACTCTAGCCTTGGAATAACAATAGATTTTTTTCCCTCAGTATTAAAGTATATATTTCATGAAAGGAGATGTCAGCGAGTATTTTCTCAGGTATTTGTGGCAAGAGGATAATTTAGAGGGAAAAATCTAAGAGTGACTTGTAAGAAGTGAAATGGATTATTGTTAGACTTAGAAGTTCTCTTCTCATTTGTGGCTTCACTCTTTCCCAAAAAAGAAAGAAGAGCTGGACATGTTGCAGTCACGGTTTACCATGCCCTAAACTCCTGAGTAAGTTTAGAAGTCACAGGTTTCCTGGTCAAGTCTTCTCTGAGACAGTTATCAGAGCTTCTCATCAGCCAAGCTCAGCTTTGATAGGAAAGGGAGTCTAACTAAAAAATAAGGGGAAAGAGGCAGCTGTATGGTAGCAAAGGCAACAGCAATTTTCCACCGACGCAATGACAAGTAGTCAGATAGTGTTCTGAGTTTGCTTTGTGAGGATGAAGCACGTTTGGCCTAAAAGAAACCCGTTTACCTTGAAAAACACTGGGTTACTGCTACAGAACAGGAAAGAAAAAAAAAATTGGGTTGAGGGAGGATTATTACATGAAACATGTTTTAAATTTTATTTTATAGGAAATACATGATTAAATTGCTAGCATTGCAAAAGTTACCTTAGCCCAGAAAAATATTAGACACCTTAATAGAATAAAGGAAAACATGGCTTAGATTCAGGTATTGCAACAAAGGAAATGCAAGATCTGGAGTGACTGCATGGAATGCTGCTAGGCCAATTCCTCTTGTCCAAAGTAATATGACAAAGGGCTGGGTTCGATGTGATAATTGTCAGTGCTGATAAAATCAGCACAGAAGAATAATCTGTTTTAATGGTAAATTCTTACAGTTAATTCCTTATACTTCCTTAGTAACTAATTTTCTTATTTTAAAAATTGATTTTTAAGATTTACATTATGGATACTTGCCTGTGCCATTGATACGTGCATGAATTATGGGTTTAATTACCCCCATGGCTCTTGGGAGTCAAAAGCATTGACATAAGAACCACAATTCTCTATCACATAGAATACACAGCAGCTATCCTACTTATGAACAGGTTGTTCCGGGTTCCTGAATGCTATTCTCAAGGCCATTTGTTTCTAAATTCTAAGTTGCACTATAAGAATGACTGCTAATGACTTCTATTGTTGGAATGCAGTGTTGCCTATTTGTTCTGGCTTATGACTTCTTGGTATCTTTGCAATTTGGTAACTCAAAACTTTGTGAGCAGTTTCTGTAATACGGCAGAAAGCACTGGATAGTACGGGGCCCAAATTATTGACCTGGCTCTGCTAGTGACTGGCTTTGTGACTTTGGGTAAGTCCTTTCATCTCACTGGGTCTCAGTTGATCCTCTGGGATCTATCAAGTTGATTTTGCTTTGGGTTCTAGTTTAAAGCACAGTGAGCTCTGGACAGGTTTACATCAGAGCAGTTGGGACATGCATTTACACAGCAAGCAGACAAACCTGTTCATTCAAACCGTGCTAAAATGGGTTGTTTCTGCTCTATTATTGAAATGGACTTCAATAAATGTCTACTTTGTTCAGCTATACTTTATGTACAATAAATAGTATCAATGTGAAGTATACAATTTGATGAGTTTGGGAGTTGTATACACACATAAAACCACCACCACAATCAAGGCAGCGAACATTTCCATCGTCCTGGAAAATATTCCTCATGTACCTTTGCATTTTGTTCTTCCCTGGCCCTGGATGACAAATGGTCTGTATTTTTTCACTAGAGATTAATTGGCATTTTCTAGAGTTTTATATAGATGGAATCACACAGTATGTACTTTTTCTTCTGTATGGCTTCTTTCACCAGTATAATTATTATTATTTTTTAAAAGATTTTATTTATTTATTTATTTATTTATTTATTTATTTATTTATTTATTTGACAGAGATAGAGACAGCCAGCGAGAGAGGGAACACAAGCAGGGGGAGTGGGAGAGGAAGAAGCAGGCTCCCAGCGGAGGAGCCTGATGTGGGGCACGATCCCACAACGCCGGGATGACGCCCTGAGCCTAAGGCAGACGCTTAGCCGCTGTGCCAGCCAGGCTCCCCTCACCAGTATAATTATTTTAAGATTCATCCATGTTGTAAGTTCCTTTTTTATTTTTTTATTTTTTTTCTTTTAGATTTTATTTATTTGAGGGAGAGAGAGAGACAGCACGAGTGGAGGGGAGAGGCAGAGGGAGAGGGAGAAGCAGACTCCCTGCTGAGCAGGAAGCCCCGATGCAGGGCTCCATCCTAGGACCCTGGGATCATGACCCAAGCCAGAGGCAGACATTTAACCGACTGAGCCACCCAGCCCCCCCCAGAAGTTCCTTTTTTAAACTGCTTATTGGTATTCCATTGTATGTATTCCAGTTTCGTTTGTTTATTTCCCAATTGATGGACTTTACAATTGTTTCTAGGTTTTGGCTGTTGTGAATAAAGTTGTTGTGAACATTTGTGCAAACATATGTTTACATTTCTCTTGAGTAAATACCTAGGAGTGTGGGTTTTATGGTAGGCACATGTCTAAAATTTTAAGAAACTATCAAATGCTTGGGCTATATCATGTTATATCTCCATAGTAGTGTATGAAGTTTCTAGTTGCTCCAAACCATAACAATATTTGTAAGATCAGTCTTTAGTTAATCATTCTAATGAGTGTACAGTGGTATCTCATGATCTTAATTTGCATTTCTTCTGATGACTAATGGCATTAATCATCTTTTCATGAACTGATTCGCTACTTATATATTTTCTCGGTACTTGTGCAAATCTTGTGCTCATCTTTTATTGGATAGTTTGGTTATTATTATTTGTGAGTTCTTTATAAAATTGGAAATAATTTGTACGTTATATGCATCACAGATATTTACTACCATTCTCTGACTCGTCTTTTTGTTTTTAAATTGGTGTCTTTCTAAGACTGAAAGTTTTTTATTTTGATGAAATTCAATTTATCAATTATTTTTCTATTGTTTCATATTTTTTATGTCCTAAGAAACTAGTGTTTACCACACAGTTGCAAATATTTTCTCTTGTGTTTCCTTGTAGAAGTTTTGTATTGTGAGCTTTTACAAGTGAGTCTATGATCCATTCCAAATTAAGTAAGAGACAATGTTCTTTTTTAAAAAACAGATATCCATTTATTCAACTATTTGTTTGAAAAGACTTGGCTTTTTCCATTTAATTGCCTTGGAAACTTTGACGAAAATCTATTGATTTCTTTGGAGTCTATTTCTAGGATCTTTATCCTGTTTTATTGATTTATATGTTTATCCTTTTGCTAAAATCATGCTGTCTTGTTTATGTAGCTTTATAGTAAGTCTTAAAGTCAGATAGTGTAAATCTTCCAACTTCGTTTTTAAAAATTGCTTTGGCTATCCTAGGTTTTTACCTTTCATATCAATTTTAGAAACACGTTGTCAATTTCTACAGAAAAGCTTGCTGAGATCTTGCTTGGGTTTTTTTTTTTTTTTACTTGAATCTATAGATCAATTTGGGGCACAGTGACATTATAACAATATTGAGTCTTCCAATCCATGAACAAGGTATATGGCCCCATTTATTTAGATTTAAAAAAAGTCTCTCAGTAATGTTACACAGTTTTCAGCAAAAGGTTTACACATATTTTATTAAACTTATTCCTAAGTATTTTATAATTTTTGATGTTATTGTAAATTGAATTTAAAAAAATTAGTTCTCCAGATGCTTGCCACTAGTATAAGAAACACAATTACTTTTTGTATATTAATTTTATATCCTACAACCTTTCTACTGTTCTTATTAGTTGTAGTTGTTTTGTTGATTCATTGGAATTTTCTATGTAAATAATCATGTCATCTGCAAACAGAAGTAATTTTATTTATTTATTTCCAGTCCTCATGCCTTTTATTTTTTCTTCTTGCCTTAATGTCCTGGCTTGGACTTCCAATACCATGTTGAATAGAAGTGGTGAGACCAGACATGCTTGCATTTATCATCGGATTAGGGGAAAGCATTTAATACTTTATCAATTAAGTATGATATTAACGGAAGAACCTTCAGAGATGCCCTTTATCAGGTTGAGGAAGTTCCCTTCTATGCCTATTCGGCTAAGAGGATTTTTTTCTTAATCACAAATGGGTATTGAATTTTGCCAGATGCTTTTTCAACATCTATTTAGTTAATCATATGTTTTGTTTATTTTTAGGTTGTTAATATGGTGAATTACATTATTTGATTTTCAAGTGTTAAACCAATTTTGCATTACTGGGATATATACTAACTGGTCAATATGCATTAGCCTTTTTACAAATTGTAGAATTAAATCTGCCATTATTTTGTTAAAAATTGTTGCCTCCATCCTCTTTTTCAGTAATGTCCTTGTTAGGTTTTGATATCAGGGTTGCATTGGCTTCATGTGGTTTCATCGGCTTCAGGATGTTATGTCCTCCTTATTTCTTTTATTACAAGGAAATATCACTCTTTAGCTCTGTTAATACTCTTTTCTTAAAGTCTATATTATCTATTAATATAACCGCTCCGTCTTCTTATGCTAACTTTTTGCATGGGTGTATCTTATTCAGTTCATTTATATTCAGCCTATCTTTGTCTTTATGTTTAACATTTGTCTACTGTGAATAGCACATAATTGGGTCTTGTTTTTTTCACTCATTCTGATAATCTCTGAGTTTTAACTGGAATGGCTAGTCTATTAACATTTAATGTAATTACTGATATGGTTGTATTTACATCTGCCACTTTGTTATTTGTTTGTTTATTATTTGTTTTCTTGTTCTTATTCCTCTGTTCTCCCTTTTCTTTTGGAGTATTTAAATATATTTTGAATTCCATTTTAATTTATCCATTGGCTTTTTTTTATTATATCTCTTTATATTTTTTAGTGGTTCCTCTAGGAATTACAATATACATTCTTAACTTTCACAGTCTACTTGAAGTGAATACTACTCCATGCTACTTCGCATAAAATGTAGAAACCCTGAAACCATATGGAAACATTTATCTCCTTTCCCTGACCTTTATTATAGTGTTATATATATTACATCTATATACATTATAAACCCCAGTTGACAATGTCATAATTTTTACTTTGACAGTGTTATGCATTTTTTTTAAATTAGGAGAAAACCAGTATTTTTATTTTTTCATATATTTACCATTTCCATTTTTCTTCCTTCTTCCTAAAGATCTGAGTTTCCTTCTATTATCATTTCCCTTCAGCACAAAGAACTTTGCTTTATCATTTCTTTTAATGGAGGTAGGTGGCAACAAATTCTCTTAGTGTTCTTTATTTTAAAGTGTCATTATTTTGAACTGCCCGGCTAGCTCAGTTGGTAGAGCATGAGATTGTTAAAGTGTCATTATTTTGGCTAAGATGGTGGAATAGTATGAGGACCGTAGGCTTGCTCCATTCCTGGAACATTAGATAAATATAAAATCATTCTGAATACCCAAGAAATTGATCTGAGGACTGACCAAACAAACTGCACAGCTAGAGGGAGAGAAGAGGCCACATCATGGAAGGTAGGAGGTATGGAGATGTGATTTGGGGAGAAACAGATCATGGGTGCTACAGACGGGAGGGAACCCTGGTCACAGAAAGAGGAGGAAGGAGAAAGAGAGAGAGGGAGAAACAAAGAGAGAGAGAGAGAGGGAGACAGAGACCGCACAAGGAAAACACCTCCCAAAGCTATTGACTAGAAAGATGAGAGGGGCTGATTTTCATGGATTTTTATAAGCAGTGGGATTGAAAGCCTGGAGCTTTAGAGGTCTGTGGAGTGGCTGGTGTGGAGTCCTGAGGGCACTGCAGTGTTCCTGTGGAGAAAGTGGGCAGATAATCTGGGGGCAGACAGCATGATCTGAGGATCCCCTGGGACCCACTGGGACAGATGGCTCCCCCTTCTTGGAGCACATCTGGGAGAGGTGGCATTGCCTGTCTGGGGACAAAGAGCCAGCAGGTGCCATTTCCCTCCCCTGCTCCTCACCATAGAAGCAGAGACATCTGCTGAGGGCAGCTAACCTAGACACCAGCTCTTTGCTGTGCTTTATTCCAAACTCCAAGCCCCTGTACTTTGGTACAGTTGCTCTTCCGGGATAAACCTGCATTAGTCCCAGTGTGGCAAGACCCTCCCCCAGAGAACCACTGTGTGTCTGCACTGCACCAGGTCCCTAAAGTTGGAGTTTTAAAACTCAATCAGCCTTCCTGGGATAGAACACAGGTGCACTGTGCTGCTGAGTGGCAGATAGCAGGAACACAGACAGGGTGAAGGCAGAGATCTGAGGGATGTCTGGGACACACACGGGGAGATTGCTTACTCTTCTGGGAGGGCTTCCCAGGAAGGCATGAACTCTCCTCTCAGGCATGGAGCTGGTGCCGTTTCTCTCCCCTGACTCTCAGCATAACCTAACTTCAGTAAGCAGCACAGCACCAACAGTGGCGGCTTAAACCACCCACACCAAGCCTCCTGCCACCAGCCCCCATGCTCTGCAGGTGCTGCTTTTCTCTGGCAAGTGTGCCTGAGAACCAGAGCAGTGGGTCCTTCCCCCAGAAGACCAGCACAAAGCCACCCCCCACCACCACATCTACTGACCACAGAGTTCTACAAAGCTTCAGCTCTAGTGGAAAGAGCATCAGGTCTCTTTTAACAAGCAGACCAGAGCACAGCTAGTTAGAACTCACCACACTCTGGCTAAGGTCCAAATGCCCCCCTCCCCACTGTGGGCAAGGGGAAACTCTGCAGAGGACTGACCTGAGGGACAGAGCAGCCAAAACACAGCAGTGGAGTGCATGTAGCATACACCACAGACACTTCCTGAAGCACCAGGCCCTGGGCAGTATATGACCACTTCTTTATAAAGCCTTACTCTCAGGAGCAGGAAACATAAAGGCTTTCCTAACACACAGAAGAAGACAGAAACCTAGAAAAATGCCAAGATGGAAGAATTCCTCCCAAAGAAAGAACAAGAAAAGGTCACAGCCAGTTATAAGTAATATGCCTGATCTAGAGTTAAGGCAACAATCATAAGGATACTAGCTGGGCTTTAGAAAAGAATAGAAGACACCAGGGAGTCCATTACCACAGAGATAAAAGACCTAAAAACTAGTCAGGATAATATGAAAAATGTAGTAACTGAGATTCAAAACTGACTGGTGTAATGACCAAAAAAGATGGAAGAAGCAGAGAAATGAATAAGTGATATAGAAGATAAAATTATGGGAAGTAATGAAGCCAAAAAGAAGAGGGAAAGAAGCATATTAGATCACAAATGTAGACTTAGGGAAATCAGCAACTCCATAAAGCATAATAACATTCATATCATAGGAGTCCCAGAAGAAAAAAAGATGGAAAAGGGGGCAGAAGGTTTATTTGAGGAAATTATAGCTGAAAAATTCCCTATCTGGAAAAGGAAATACGGAGGCAAAGAGACTCCCATCAATATCAACGAAAGCAGGCCAACACCAAGACATGGTGTAGCCAAATCTGCAAAATATAGTGATAAAGAAAAAAATCCTAAAAGCAACAAGATAAAAGTCCCTAACTTACAACGAAAGACCAATGAGGTTAGCAGCAGATTTATCCACAGAAACTTGGCATGCCAGTAGAGAGTGGCATGATATATTCAGTGTGCTGAAATGGCAAAAATCTGCAGCCAAGAATACTTTATCCAGCAAGACTGTCATTCAGAATAGAAGGAGAAATAAAGAGTTTCCCAGACAAACACTTTGTGACCACTAAACCACCAAGAAATATTAGAGGGGACTCTTTGAGTGGGAAAGAAAGCAAAAGTGACAAAGACTAGAAAGGAACAGAGAAAATCTCCAGAAACAACGACAGAACAAGTAATAAAATGGCACTAAATCAATATCTATCAATAATTACTCTGAATGTAAATGGACTTAATGCTCCATTAAAAAAAAAACATAGGGTATCAGAATGGATTAAAAAAAAGGCCCATTTATATGCTCCCTACAAGAGACTCACTTTAGACCTAAACCAGGAGCTGGTCGTTTGAAAGAATTAATAAAACTGATAAACCCCTAGCCAGACTTACCAAAAAGAAACGAGAGAGGACCCAAATAAATAAAATCACGAATGGAAGAGGAGAGATCACAACCAACATCATAGAAATACAAATATTTATAAGAGAGTATTATGAAAAATTATATGCCAACAAATTGGGCAATCTGGTTTGGGGACTGAATCAATGTATGGCTGGCAGTGAGGGCACCATCCCAGGATGTGCTGGAGAATAATCTCCGCCACTAGATGGGAACTGACTGCTAAAACTCACCAGTGGTGACTTGAGAGAATTTTTTAGTGGGATGAAATGCCATGGCAGTTGCAATGATGCAGGTATTTAAAATGTCTGAATGTTGAGTGGCACCCTAGTGTTTACCCACTAGATATCAGTAGTACCCCCACCCCATCATGACAATAAAAATTGACTCCAGAGATTGCCAAATATACCCTACAGGGTAAGTTTGCTTCCTGTGAAGAACTGCTGAGTTAGAATCACCAAGCTTCAAAGATAATTGAATCTTCAGTCTACGTATATCTGTTATGCCAAGCCCAGGGACTTAATTAGGAAATTAGGAAAGCCTGGGACTCTGACACAAGAGATGGGTACATATGGTTGCATACTGTAGATATTTTGGATCCCCAGACTCCACTGAACCTTCATAAACAGCAGAGATGACCCATCATTCTCTATTAAGAGCTAGCACTTTTTGCCCAACCATTCCTGTCCCAGAAGACACTGCAGAACCCTTTCTACACAGAGCAATAGGGATCCAATCAAAATTTGCCACACCTTTTTTTCCTCACTACCAGGAGGATAAGTAAGTTTATGTCACAGAATAACCCATCTAGAGACATACTGAGCATGATATTATAGCCCAAAGGAGTTATAAGAACTAGCCATCATGTACTAGTAGGAGCTGAGGGAATATTTACCTGTGTAACTAGATTTTGAAGGTGCCTGACCAAGAAGACTGGATCATAACACTAGATAAGGAAGAGTTACCGACTTGGGAGCACTTTCCCAGAATATTGCATTTAGTATTGTAGCAAGAACTCCAGGGAATGGTGCAAACTTACTGCTAGGATGTATCCCAAAGGCTAGGAGAAAGCAATGTCCCATGCTGAACAGTGTTGAAATGTCATGGTAAGCAGTGGGCTTTCCTAATTAAGTTCCTAGGCTTGGCATAACACTTGGCTAAGTATGTGTAGCCCGTTGTCATTCATCATGATCCGTCCAGTTTTTGTAGGTGCTGTACTGGTGAATTAAATGAGGGTATGATGGAGATGACCACCCCCGCATTCTTTAAGTCTTTGAGGATGGCGCCAGTCTCTACCATTTCTCATGCAAGACAAAGAATTGCTATTGATTTACTATTTGGCAGATGTGTTGCAGTGATGGGGGACAATTAGCAATGAGTGATGTAGTTGTCAACCATCTGCAATTGACATTCTCAGTAGCTGTAGGATACTCACAAGAACTCTTTAAAAAATTTTTTTATTTGAGTATCATTGACACACTATGTTGCACAATTAGTTTCAGGTGTAAAAAAATAGTGATTCAACTTCTCTATACATTATGCTATGCTCACCACAAGTGTCAACTACATCTATCACCATATAATGCTATTACAATATCACTGGCCATATTTCCTATGCTGTGTTCTTTATTGTCATGACTTATTAATTCCATAACTGGAAGCCTGTCCCTCCCACTCCTTCACCCATTTTACCCATCCCTCCACCCCCCTTTCCTCTGGCAACGTGTAAGGACTCTGAAAGATCTGGGTGGAGCACCACAGTATCCACCAAAATAACCAGCATAGCACATCAATAGTACAATACATCAGTGTATATGTGTGTGTGCATTTTAAAGAAGAGTTTTTCCTTCCATCTGTGCAATCAAGATGACATAGCTTTCTATGTGGTTCTAAGTTTTGATGTAGTTTAGCTAACAGGTTATGGCACAAGGAGCTCTAGAGCATTGCTGTTCTTAATCTCAAGGGGCCATTCCACAAGGAATTGGATACTGGCATTCCTACTTCTTATCCCCTCTTACGTTTTCATGACTCTAGCTGAGTCCCAAAATCTGGTTTTGTCTTTGATCTTTGGTGTGGATTACTTGGCTAATTTATCTGTGTTATCTCCATTGATTTTGGCAACAATTCTATGGGATAGTTAGGGTATGAAGTATTACCCTTATTCTGCAGATGGGGGAATAAGGACTGAGAAGCTAAATGATTTTCCCAGGTTAAGACTCAAAGTTTGCTTTTAAGTCAATGTTCCAAAGTGTAGTTTGGAACATCTGCATATGAATTGCCTGGGCTTTGCAGGAGCCAATGGCAGGCCACCCAAAAATGTGCCACTTTGGCATATTGATATTTTAAATTAAAAGTTACTTAAGAAACACCCAGTGCAAGAAGAACACTCTAACTACCCCTCTCCACTTTGTCTTCAGAAAGCAGGAAGTAAATCTCCCATGTGAAAGTTACCTTCCCTGTACTAGGAGGTAAAGAGACATCCTTATTGCCAGAGGTAGGAAATTTAGAGCCAAGAAGGCTATATAAACAACCTTGCTACTTTTTACTAATTTACTACCCCAGTCCAAATTCTGCTTAGAATTCCTTACTATTTGGAGCTCCTGAACATGTGTTCTTTATCCTGTCAATTCCTCAAAGATTTATTATTTCTTTGTTTAAAAAGTATAAAAACAGCCTGCCTTCCTCATTTCTTTGGGTCTCAATTTCATTATTATTGGGCCTCTGTGTGCATGTAAGTAAACTTTTTTTTCCTCCTGTTAATCTGTCTCATGTCAATTAAATCCTTAGACCAGCTAGAAGACACTTAAAGGGTAAAGAAAGTTTTTTCTTTCCCAACAGCTTCTTGTTAGACTCATAATACTCAATACCCAAAAAACAAATAATCCAATTAAAAAATGGGCAGAAGACATGAACAGACATTTGTCCAAAGGAGGCATACAGATGGCTAATAGACACACGAAAAGATGATCAACATCACTGATCATCAGGGAAATGCAATCAAAACTACAATGAGATATCACCTCACACCTGTCAGAATGGCTAAAATCAACAACACAAGAAACAACAGGTGTTGGCGAGGATGTGGAGAAAAAGCAACACTCATGCACTGTTAGTGGGAAGTCAAACTGTTGCAGCCATTGAGGAAAATACGTAGCTTTCTCAAAAAATTAAAAATAGAACTATCCTACAATCCAGGAATCATGCTACTGGGTATTTACCCCCAAAATACAAAAGCACTAATTCAAAGGGATACATGGACCCCTATGTTTATTGCAGCATTATTTACAATAGCCAAACTATAGAAGCAGTGCAAGCGTCCATCGATTCATGAATGGATAAAGGTGGTGTATGTATATATATGTATGTGTGTGTGTGTATATATATATATATATATATATATATATATATATATATATATATATCTCACCTCTTCTTTGAACTGAAATCTTGCCATTTACAACAATGTGAATAGAGCTAGAGAGTACAATGCTGAGAAAATAAGTCAGCCAGAGAAAGACAAATACCGTAGGATCTCACTCATAGGTGGAATTTAGGAAACAAAACAACTGAGCAAAGGAAAAAAAAAAGAGAGAGAGAGACAAAGAAACAGACTCTTAGCTATAGAGAACAAACTGATGGTTACCAGAGGGGAGGTGGGTGGGGGGATGGAGAAATAGGGGATAGGGATTAAAGAACACACTTATCATGATGAAAAAAACATCCAGGGCCTCATCTCCCATATGCTAACTCCATCATTTGTGGACCAGAAAATCTGCATTATATAAAGCATTCTGCTTATTCTTGTGGACATCAAAATTGGAGAACAAACCCTTTTATATAGCCTTCTACTCAAAATTTTTAGGTAGTGACTGATAGGATGTTGGAAATGCAGAATCTCAGGCCCCACCTCACAATTACTGAATCAGATTTGCATTTTAACAAGATCTCCAGGTTATTTTTCTGCAAATCAAAATTTGAGAACCATTGTTCTATGGCAGCTTAACTTTTGCTGGGCTCCACCTCCAGACTTTCTGAATCAGTGAATCTGGAGTGGGGCTGGAGAATTTGCATTTCTAGCAAGTTCCCAGATGATGCTGATGCTGTTGGGAGAGGGACCACACTTTAAAAACACTGCTCTAAGACAGTGGTTTTCAAATATGACCATTCATTACAATCAGGGAGTTTAAAAAAGACCTAGATGCCCAGGCCTCTCTCAATGAGCCAGAATATCTAGCAATGGGGCCCAGACATCTAGAGCTTTAAAACCTCTTAGGTGATTATAATATGCAATGAGGTTGAACACTCTTGCTTTATAATAAAGGAACCCAGAACTTCATTCTAAGAGCATGTGCATTCGACTATGGTATACTGCTTCTTTGCAAAACAAAGAATCTTGTGTGATCACCTCAGAATGAAACATATAAAGTCCGTTTATCCATTGGTGAGTACAGAATTCCTAAATGGAGGCTTTTTTTAAATATTCTTTGACCAAAATTATTAGCTAGAAGGCTATCTTTCTAATAGATCGCTTTGTTTTCTCTTTCTGGTTCATTATTTGAACCACAGCTTCCCATCTACTACTTGAATAAGCTGTCAGCTCAATACTTACTATTCCTTACTTTTTATTCTTGTATTTTCTGTGACTTTGTCTTCATTTCCCTTCAGCTTATTTGATTGCTTAAATGAGAGGGTGTAGGTATGTATTTAATATAATTCAGCTCCTGCCCTCTCACCCCCTGGGAGCCTCATCATTCACTGTTAAATAAAATTCATATCCAAAAGCTCCATTTCAAATTATTTGAGGAATTTTAGTTGGCAATTATCTGTAGAATTTTATTGAATCTGTCAGTGCACATATTCTATGTTGATTATGAAAGTGTGTGTCTACAGTTTCTCTGTAATCTTTTTATATTCTATTCTAGGGGTTCCCAAATAATTTTGTAGGAAGGAATGGCTTTTCTCAGAAGCTATAAGATCACAAGAGAGTATGCCTCTGTGTGTTGGGGTGTGGAGATAGAAGAAGGGAGGGGTTGGGAGTGTGTATTAGGAATCTGGATGCAGGAGATAATAAGGGGACAGGTGGGGAGACAGCTGACTCCTGTCCCAAAGTGGGGTCAGGGAGGGTACGCTGGTGCAGTTGCTCTCCAACTGCTAGGGATTCTTGAAAACCCAAGTGAGGAGATGTGGTGGCATGACTGGTTTGGAGAGCTGCCGATGAGACTTTGAGACCTACTGGCATTCTAGTAGCTGGACATCCTGACTCCCACACACAAATCTGTGATTGTGTTTACTGTGTGCACTGGAAGTCAGGAAGTCATCATGTAACCCCAAAGTCTGACTCCATAGCTAGAAATCTGTGTGTGTGTGTGTGTGTGTGTGTGTGTGTGTGTGTGTGTGTGTGTGAAGCTGGAGAATTAACTTTCTTTTTTGAGACTTGGGAAGAGTCTGAGTAGGTTATCATGAGATTCTTCCTGAGCCTAATGGCCATCATGGCAGAGCTGCTTAGTTTTGATTTTCATTAAGATAGGAGGGCTGTGTCAAAGCCAGGCAACTGTACCTTCCTCACTGTTTCAAGGGATCTGGAGAATTACAACAGTATTGTCACTGCGTAATCAATGCCACTATCTTTCCCAGCTATATTTTAAGAGATGACAGAGGATTCTGGGAATACTGCTTAATATTAATGTGCTCTATATTCTGGCCAGTATAAAAGAAAAGAAAACAAAGACTAGATGTTGTTTTCTGTGATCTCTGGTCTTTGTGTCTATGACTCCATTACTGGTGGCCACTGTGGTGTGACCAGATAACACAAGATTGGATTAAAATGCAAGACTGGGCTCAGAATTAAAATCCCTTTGAATTACACTTTTATTTCAGGAGCATAATTACAAATATGATTATCTTGTAGTCAGTTTCTGGTTTCAATATGTGCCACATGAAAGCCAGATGTGGACACTTGTGCAAAGATCTCAGGAGACTGATTTATTGTGGCTGCTCAAACGTTTACAGCTTGCGCTCTGTACTTGAGTGGATTTTCTTTGGAGAGAATTGACTCAATGCATTTGAATACATTTTTGTTTGTGATTGGTTATGTAGTAGGGAATTCAAGCTCAATTTGGATAAGAATCTTGCTCTTTGAATTAATTCTCTATTCTGCCATTCAACTATAACTTGCTTGCAATCCTCTGTATGCCCTCCCACTTACCTCTTTAATCATCCTTACTAATAAGTACTTGAAGGCTTTAGGGAAATATCAGTTTTTTGTTGAGCTGGATTTGTAATTTTTCATTTTCCAGTTTCCTCGGGTGTAAAACAAGATTGGTGAAAATGCATGGGTATCAATGTGGCTGATAAATGCTTTATAAATTGAGTTAAAACTAATGCAAAGTCTGAAAATAGCAATCCTTAGAAAATATTAAAATACGCTCACTACATTTTCTTTTCCCTACAATACTAAACTGTGATTTCCTGGAGAATAGGGTTCATGTCTTCTGTCTTTGGAACCCACCGGGGCACTGAATAAAACAATTTGCACAAAGGATCCTTTAGATAACAAATGGGTGCATCTGTGCAAACCTGACCTAAGTCGATCTATTGGTCAAACAGTTGTCAGGGTTTCTTGGTAGATCTGAGTAGCTGCAGAAAATTAAAGGTGCATGGGAGCTATAGATCTCCTCCCCTCTAACCTTGCTACCAGGTGGTATGTTATAATGAAAGCAAGTCTCAGATCACATTCTGGTACATGAGCAAACGTTTATTAATGAGCAGGCCCAAACAGAGTTGCACAATCTATTTCTGTAAGCAGTTCTTACTCTCTGTCCCCTTAGGGTCCCTAGGCACTTAGTCAAAGGACTTCGCATGAAAGAGTCTCTCTGAGGCAAAGACAGGATATTAGGAAGGTAGTGCCTGTTACCATGTTCAGAGGCTTAGGTGACCGAATTCCTCATTTAGAGTTCCAGATCTAAGGTGCTACTTTGAATGTGTAAAGCTGCTGGCTTTGACAGATTGTTCCGTCTCCTTCAGGGAAAGCTTGAGGAGGTCCACACTTTCTAGACAAGCACATATCCTCATGCCAACTAGTCAAGTCTTTGGTACAGATTTAGATAGCTGTATTCCGGAAAGCCGGTACTAGCACCCCATGGCATGAGGACCTCTGAAATAGGGTCCCTCAGATGCTAAGTAACCAACTCGGAGTACACACTCCTGATTAGGACTCTTCCAATTTAACTACAGAACCTAGGATGTAGGAGAAAATTAATGTACATTTTATGCTGAAATTCCTAAAATCAAATTACAAACAATATACAAATTTTCTCTCTCCTCCCTTACCTCAAATATCCACCAAAACGACACTTGTTTTAGGATGAGTGATTCTGATGGGCTCTGTCTTTATAATTTGGGGGAGGAGTCTCAAAACATGTCTAAAGATGCCAGGCCTGTACTTCCTTTTCTATCTGAATGTGGGTTATGTTTGAGATCACCTCTTAATGGCTCCTTTTGGAGGCAAAGAGGCTTGTTGGCTCTCATAAATTGCAGTTATGTGCCTCGGACATGTCGCACACCAAAGCAAACTGCCCCTGGGGTGCAGACCCACAAGACCAACAAGCCTGACAGAAAGTGAAAAGTCCCATTATCTACAAGTGACAGTTTTGTGTTCTGACACTCTGTGTCTCCAACCAAGTTCTCCTGTGGCTCTGGAAATACAGATCAGAGATCTACAAACTATGGTCCTAAGGCTAAATCTGCCCTGCAGCTTTTATTCACCGTATTGGTAAAGAAAGTTTTATTGGAATATGGAAAATAGCATACTGTTCCTGCTTTTATACTACGATGGCAGAGTTTAGTAGTTGAGACAGAGATGGTATATGGCCTGCAATGCCAAATATATTTATAATTTGGTTTTATAGAAAAAGGTTGCAGACTCCTGATACATGCACTTGTGCTTCAGTTTCCTCATCTTTCAGTGGGGATATACTCTGACCTATCTTTGTTGTGATAATTTAATTATTGAGGCACATAAGACAATTGAAGCAGTGTCTGAAACAATGTGTTCTGTAAATGTTAGTTGTTAGAGGAGAGCACTTGAAAAACTTCCCGTTACACTCTTGGTGGACACTTTCTTGAAAAACCCCTTATGTTTGCCTACTGGTTGTCTTTTATTTTCCTCTTCATTTCTCCAGAGAGCCTTGGTTCCACTCATGAAAACTTCCCACTACCTCCATCAGCCTTTGGATGTGTCATCCCCACCAACAGATCAATGGGTGCCATTCGACCATTCGAAGTCCTTCTCTTTCTCTGTCAAGACTGCACTGCAAAAGCATCTACTTTTATACTGCCCTCTTCCTAATGTACTCGATTTTTCCAGCTTTTACTGAGGTATAATTAACAGATAAAATTGTATGTATTTAAGGGGTACAAGGGTAGCGTTCTGATATGTGTATACACTATGAAATGATTACTATAATCAAGCAAATGAACATATCCATCACCTCACATGGTTAATGATTTTTTTGTAGCGAGAACACTTAAGTTCAACTCTCTTAACAGTGTTATATAGGTGAATGGATGTGCTGCCCATTCTGCCCTGCCTATACAGAAGTGTTTCCAAAGTGTTAAAAAGATGGTTGTTAAAAAAAAAACAACCAACTGTCTTAGCGAATTTCAAGTATACAATACGGTATTACTAACTATAGTTACAAATACTTTAGATCTCCAGAACTCATCCACCTTATACCTGCAACTTTGTACCTTTTGACCAACATCTCCCCCTTTCCCCTTCCCTCAGCCTCTGGCAACTACCATTCTACTCTCTGCTTCTATGAGTTTGATGTTTTTAGATTTGACATACAAGTGAGATCATGTGGTATTTGTCTTTATGAGTCTGGCTTATTTCACTTAGCATGATGTCCATTACTCTTTCCCTTCCTTTTGTCCCAACAGTGATTTATAACCTAGTTCATGTTTTGATGGAATGGGTCAGTAACTCAGACACAGCTCTGACCTGTGGTAGATTTAGAAATGTGTTGGAAGTTGTGATTTTTCACATCAGGGTTTGGGGTCCAGACACAGTGGGTGCGTGCATGTGTGTGTGTGTGTGTGTGTGTGTGTGTGTGTGTAGGTGGGGGGAGAGGTTGGGGATGGGATTCAGTGCCCCTAGTCGGGAGCGTGAAACTCCTCTTGATAGGGAATTCCAGGTCTATTTCTGGAGCTGGGGCCGGAGTGTGGTAATCAGACCAGAAATGACTGAAGACTTTCTCTAAGGACAATGGCTTCCACAGGTAAAAGGCTGGTGGATGAGCAGGGCGATGCTGCCAGTCTGCTTTAATCTGCCCATTAATAAGCTTGCGGGAGATTTGCTCAACTCTTCCCAAGTCATCAGACCTTGTTACAGTCCAGATCAGTGGCTGTAGCTCAGTGGGAAGCTTGCAATTTTAACGGTCTTTATTCCCTACTTTCAATTGGTGCTTAGAAAATATTCGTAGCTCAGGGCGCCTGGGTAGTGCAGTCGTTAAGCGTCTGCCTTCGGCTCAGGGCGTGATCCCGGTGTTCTGGGATCGAGCCCCACATCAGGCTTCTCCACTAGGAGCCTGCTTCTTCCTCTCCCACTCCCCCTGCTTGTGTTCCCTCTCTTGCTGGCTGTCTGTCAGTTAAATAAATAAAATCTTAGAAAAAAAGAAAATATTTGTAGCTCAGGGAGATGTGCAATTTTATCAAGGCTTACAGGTTCTGTATAGCAGCTCTGAAAAGAAGTGGTTAGTCAGGGAAAGGCAGGCACTGAGATGTAAAGCAGCCAAGGGGTGGGAGCTGAGATGTTGATATTTTTGTAGGAAAGAGAGGTTTCTGAGGACCAGCCATATCTCAATGCATTGATAGATTTTATTTAAACAATATGTGCTCTGCTGACCTATGAGCTGTCAGGGCTCCCATTCCCCTGTGTTACAGCAGCCAAAGAGCTGCTGACTCAGGGAAGCTGAAAACAATAAACTGACCTATTTATTCCTTCATGTTGCCTACACCCGCCCCGGTCTTATCGAAACAGAATTTCATTGCTAAAGATAATTAGCCTGTTCTCTCCAACCCTGTAGTGTATTCCTGGTGAAAAATCACTTGCCTCTAAATCTCAGCCCTTTTTTCTCCTTCTGGAGGCACTTCTCCCCGCGAGGCCAGAGGAATTATGCTAAGAATAGTAGTAGCCGGAAAAGAAAGGGCTGTTAAAGCCTTTTTTCAGGTATGACCAACGGGTAGCATCTGGTCAAGAATACACCCTTTGACCCAGGTGCAAAATTCCATCCTATGCTGCTTTCCCAATCTTGGTTCAAGAAGTTAGCTGAAAAAGAGAGAACGCTAATTTTAGGTGTTTAAGCATTTGGGGGGATCCATGCATTTATAACTAGCACACAGAAAGGAAAGTCTAGGCACTTTACTGAGGACGCTTATTTATTTCATTTTATATTCCGCACACCTTAGCTTCCGATTCTGATTGCATTTTCATGGGACTTGGAAGCGGATGTTGTTTTCCCAGCTGCACGGTCTGGTACCTTCTAAGATGCACACTTAAGCCTCTTTTGGCAGCTTCTCTACCTCAGTACAGTTTGCCCATATTTATGACTGCTTTTCTCTCCCTTATGCTCCTTACCTTGCCACTAAATTGTGCGTGTGGGTGAGAAGATCCATGCTTAAAATGATAAATAATGGGGGATTTATTTTTTAGCTGAAAGATCATTCTCAGATAAATCTTTGGTTCTTTATCATGACCATGTTGATTAATTAACTGCAGTGATCCATTTTCTCACTTATTTTTATTTTATTGCAAAAACAATATAACACATTCAATATAACAAAATGCTAACACATTTTGAAAAGGAAAAAAAACCCACTCTCAATCCCATTTTCCACAACTTCTTTTTTTCTTTTTTGCATATTCTTCTCTAAGTAATGCCCACAAGCGTGTATCTTTTTAGATAGTTGTGAGCATTGTGTGCATACAACTGTGTATTCTGCTTTTTATACTATGTATTATGTTTTAAACATTTTGGCAAATCGCTAGATATATTTAACAACTGTAAGAATTTCATGGAATAAAAGGCATGCAATATACTTAGCTGTTCCCTTTTGATTAATAAAATCTTTTCTGCTCCTTTTTTCTCCTCCTCTCTCCTCCTTTTCCTCCTCCTACTTCCCCTCTTCCTCCTCATCTTCTTCCCCCTAGTTCTTTTCCTTCTCCTCCACCTCCTCCTGCATATCCTTTCTGCTCCTCCTTGCTATTATAGGTAAAAGGAAAAACATCTTTGCATATGCATATATATATTTATAGCAAGTCATAATTTGTATATATATACATATATATATACACACACACACACACACGCTCCTTTTGCAGAGAACATAGCTATCTTTTTTTCCCTTAGAGATGAATGCACTATAAGAGATTACTATAAGAGAAAAAGAAATTTGAATCATATAACAGTCACCTAGGAGTGCATAAAAAATTAACTTTAGAAATTCTGAAGTAAATAATGGAATATAGTTATTGAATTATTTGACATTTTAAGAGTTTCTTCAAAATAGTCCATATGATAAATGGAACATCACGATTGAAACAAACTGTATTTGAAACACATTCACCCTCCAATGTATATGAGCAGTATCCTAAGTGTTGACTATCTAAAATATTCTATAAAATAGTTTTTAAAGGATATAAAAACCTATTTTAAAAATACCATTAATAAAATGTCAAAAGAACATGCTGTAAAATGAACGCAAAGTTTATTGAAAGATGCACGAAACATATTTTATCTTATATGTTCTAAACAAAAGCATAATCAGGTTTTAAGATATAATCTTCCATTTCATAAGAAGTTCCTGGTTTCTCTGTTTCAGGCTTTTAGCTTTGGATTTTGAAGTCTTCTTTGTAGTTTCTTCCAATACTTTTCACCAGCCCTCAGGGAAGCTCTGACAGAGTATGTGGCATGGAATGAGCAATGGCTACACGCAATGTGAAGGGAAAGAAAAACAAAAACTAAAACAATTCCCAAACAACTCTTTCTATTGAAGTTTCAGAAAAAAGCTTCAAATGTTTCCGAAAAGGATTAAACTTGCCCCTGATGATTTTCTTGTTTCTTCTTCCTTTTCAAAATGGACTCACAGGTTTCATGGCAAATGGCTTCTTCATAATCTTCATGTCACATGCTCCTGTCTGTGTTTTAACTTCAAAACTGATTTAAAAACGACACGCTCTCCATTCACAACATCCAACTTCTAAAAAAATTCTGTAACCAAAAGCATGCCTCAGGATGGCTGAAAGCTCCGAGGGGGTGGTAGAGCGGCGAATGCGAGGGCTATTTTTCTCCACATTAGGCTCTTCCTGTTCCCAATATATTTAACCCCATTCAGTGAATTTTAAGATAGTGAAGATTTCTAAAATACATTTAGCCTGACAAATGTTGGGGAACTCTATTGTTAGTATCCCCAGCTCTTAAATCATTATCATCATCTTTCCTATTTTTGACATCCTCATAGTGAAAGAATGAACACACTTGTGAACCATTTAATGGATTTTTTCTTTGGCTATCCAAAGGTTTAGAATTTATAATATTTATGTGAAAAGGAGTTCTGGATGTACCATATTAACATGAGCTTGAATTTCTTTCTCTTTTAAAAATTCTATTCTCTGCATTTCCAGTCATAGTTTAGAGTTTGCTGTCAGATTAACCAAATCTATTTCCTTATCTGTCTAGTTCTTCAGGTTAAGTCCACAGACTTATCAGGAAGCAAAGTATACTCAGATTTTGTATTCTCTTGAAAATCTGCCTCAAAGACACCTGAAAATTTTAGTTCTGAGTGGGGTTTAAGAGCAATAGAGTATTTTCCTCTGAAGTCAAAGTAATTTTGAATGTCTTTTCTTATGAAAACAATAGAACCATCATTCATTTTCTGCAAATAATGTGAGACTTCAACTCTGATTTCAAAATTTGTCCTAATTAAAATAATCATCTAGCATTTTCTTAACATGGTCTTTATTAACCTGCAGCCTATTTCGTTGGGCATTTGCAAAACCTGTTGTCTCCAAGTCAAATAGTGATTGCACTGCTATGGACAAGTCTTTCTGGCTGTCATGCCAAATGACACCTCACTACTAGACTGCTGTTTAATTGGCAGTGTCTGGAGGGATTTTTCGAAGTTTGTTGCAATCATCTTCTCATAGCTGATTTTTTTTTTTTTTTTGGCTCTGTGTAGACGCTTGCCATTTGTTCAAGGTGTAGCAGCCTTGAAATAATCAAGGCACTAAACAGAGGCCTGGTCCTGAGAAGAGTGTGGGGCAGGCTCAGTGAGGAGGCAAAGGAGCACTAAAGAAAGGCATTGAGAAGCAGCTTCTCAAGGCCCTGCAGCTCATCTGGAACCCCAGAGTGGCCCAAGAGGAAGCCAAAGTAGAGAGACTTGCTTTAATTAAGGTGGTAACTGACACTCCTTTTTTGGTCCTTTGTCCCCTGGCGCCAGGCCCTGGCCAAATATTTCACTACAGTCCCCTCTGCCACATGCTCCCCTGAGGCCTGAGGGAATGAGTGAAGGGGCTGAAGGAGAAAGCTTTCTCATTTTGACCTCTTTCTTCGGTATTCTCCTTTTGCCTACACCTGCCCTCTAGGCTTCCTATCACTTAGATCATTTAATACATACAATGGATCAAGTTAGCTTTTCCTAATGCTGTATTTCTGAGCATAAATGTCAGGTGCTCAGAGAGGCCTTCCATGACCAATAAAAATGAAAATAAGCCCCTCTGTTCTGCTGATAATTCAAGTGTTTTCCGACTCAGTATAGCACAGGAGCTTGGGTTGTGCAGTCAAACTGCCTGGGTTTGATTCACAGTTGCTCCATTTATAAGCTATTTGACCTTCAATGATGTGCTTAACATAGATGTGTACTAGTTTTCTCCTGTGTAAAAATGGTGGTCTATCTTTTATAATAGTTTCTGGCACAAACCTGCTCAGTAAATGTTGGTCGTTAGACTAATACCCTCACTGCAGTGTATACGGACACATTTATGGGTTATTGACTTTTTCAATGTTTCTCTCCCCCACCATGGAATGGGAACTGTGTGTATTTTGTTTGTCAATTCACACCCATCACATAGTACAGTACCTGTCACAGGGACTAAAAAAAATTTGATGAATTAATCGCTCTTACAGTGTTTCAAAGTTGAACAACGACATTTCCATTGCAGTATAATAATAACTCCATTTAATTATTTACTTTTATGTGCCTTACTTATTTATAGTCAAATTCTTTTCTTTTTCAAATGTTTGTTCTACAAATGATATCCTAGCCATTATATAAACCACTGTTGTGTATGCCTATATATAGACCCACATATGCATGCACACACATATAATATCTAGTATACATAAACTCTATTTAACCAACAACAATACAATGAAAACAAACATGCCCACCATCTAATTTAAGAAATAAAAAATTACCAGTGCATTTGAAGCCTCTTGCATGTCTGTTCCCAATCTCATATGCCTCCAACACCCACCCTGGGACACTGTTCTGAGTTACATATTAATTATATTTTTACCTCACTTGACAGTTACACCACAAATGTCTGTATCCTATTCCTTTCTTCCTCGAACATTTTTTGAATTTTTGGTTTATACTTTCATTTTTGAAATATAAGCCAATACATATGAGTTAGTTCCCTAGCATCTTCTAAAGGTGAACAATGACAGTTTAAAAATACCACTATGAAGCAATGGATTTAAACATATTTTATGTGTTTTAATCCATCAAACTTATTATTCTGATTGATGCCCACATTTGTCTATCTTTGGTCAGCAGAAGCTGCTTTAAGTTGGCGCCTGGGTTTTTTGGGCACAGCCTCAGCAGTCTTTGACAGCTTCTTTGATTTTGGGTATAAGATGCCCCCTCAACTTTCTTAGCTAAATATAGCACAGTATGTACACTTTTCACCTTACATGAAATAATATAATTTATTCAAACAGTACCCCATTGATGGACATTTGGGTTGTGCCCAGCCTTTTGCTATTATAAATAACACTGCAATGAATAGCCTTGTATATATCTTTTCATATATTTGCCAATGTGCCTTTTCTAAAAGTATGATCTTGTGGTCACAGAGTATATTCACACACAATTTTAGGAACAGTCTCTTAAAAAACAGGCCATCTAGTACATTGTAAGCCATTTATAATCTGGCTGGCTATATTGTTAAAATTGGCTTTCCCAGGATAGATGACCAGTCCCACTCTAAGTCCTAGTAAAAATGAAGAAAACAGGCTAATTGGTCTTTCTTCATAGTCAGTAGGATTTGACTGATGTTATGTACAAGGTTTGCTCATTTGCTTTGTTTACTCAAGATTCTTTCCATCAGGGCTAATGGAGTTGACCTTGAGGCTGAAGCATGCCTTTAATACTCCTGGGGAACTTAAGTGAAAAGGGCATATGGAACACTGTTACCAGGTAATCTATATACCCTGCACAGGGTATGGTTTTTTGAAGGGAGAATCAAGCCACAGCCAGCATGTAAATAAGTTTTTTAAAAATAGCTCTTCTTAGGCACTTCAGGAATGAACCCTACTTGTTTCATTTCACCTCATTTCCCTTGCTTTTACTCTTCTCAGCTCCCACAATGGATGGCACTTGATATTCCCACTTCTTCCTCATTCACTCAACAAATACTTATTGAATTAATTTCTATGTATTTCCCTGTTAGGATATTATTTTCACTCAGGATCCATGTTACTTTTTGCAGGAAATTCTTACATTTTTATCTTGATCAAAGTTCACTTTGGATACAGAATGTTTGTCACTGCATTGCTAAGGCAGTTCCCCCACCCCTCCATAATACAGACATCAAACTCAAAAGCTACATGCAAAAGAATGAAACTGGACCACTTTCTTACACCATACACAAAAACAAACTCAAAATGCATTGAAGACCTGTATGTGGGACCTGAAGCCATAAAATTACTAGAAGAAAGCATAGGCAGTAATTTGTCATTGGCCATAGCAACATTTTTCTAGATATGTCTCCTCAGGCAAAGGAAACGAAAGCAAAAGTAAACTGTTGAGACTAAATCAAAATAAAAAGATTTTGCACAGTAAAGGAAACAATCAACAAAATGACAAGGCAACCAATTGAATGGAAAAAGAGATTGCAAATGATATATCGATAAGAGGTTAATATCCAAAATTGCAAATGATATATCGATAAGGGGTTAATATCCAAAATATACAAAGAACTTATACAACTCAACACCAAAAAAACCCAAGCAATCTGATTAATAAATGGGCAGAGGACATGAATAGACATTTTTCCAAAGGAGACATACAGATGGGCAATAGACACATGAAAAGATGCTCAACATCACTCATCATCAGGGAAATGCAAATCAAAATCACAATGAGATATCACCTCACACCCATCAGAATGACTTGAATCAAAAAGACAAGAAATAACAAGTATTGGTGAGGGTGTGGAGAAAAAGGAACACCTGTGCACTATTGGTGGGAATACAAATTGGTGTAGGCACTGTGGAAAACAGTATGGAGGTTTCTCAAAAAAATTAAAATAAAATTACCATATGATTCAGTAATTCCACTACTGAGTATTGACCCAAAGGAAACAAAAATATGAACTTGAAAAGATATGTGCACTCCTATGGTTACTGCAGCATTGTTTACAATAGCCAAGATACGGAAGCAGCCCAAGTATCCATCAATAGATGAATGGATAAAGAAGAGGTGGTACACACACACACACACACACACACACACACACACACACACTGGAATATTACTTAGCCATAAAAAAAATGGACTCTTGTTGTTTGCAACATCACGGATGGACCCAGAGGGCATAATGCTAAGTGAAATAAGCCAGTCAGAGAAAGACAAATACCATACGATTTCACTCATGTGGAATTTAAGAAACAAAACAAATGAAAAAGAGACAAACAGGAAAACAGACTCAAATACAGAGAACAAATTGGTGGCTGCCAGGGGGAGGTAGATGGGGGGAGGGGTGAAATAGATAAAGAAGATTAATAGTACACTTACCATGATGAGCACCGAGCAGCGTACTTTTAAAAAATGCAGTCTGCATTACTGCCTACTAGGAAATGGCTTTTCTCCTATTTGTGTCAGTTTGTAATCTTCGTCTGTCTCTCTCCAATCTGACATTCAGTATCCTGAATCCTGCCAAGTGCTAATTCTTTTATTTAAATTTTCTGCTGCATTACAGTGATGGGAGAAATATCTTTACCTCCTCTGAGTGGGAAAAGTAACATCCTTCTTGATTAAGGTGAGAACTGAAGATGGAGATATATGTCCACCATAGCACTTCTTATGAAACATTAAATATTTTCCTTGCCACATGCCCTTTGCAGCCTCTAAAGATTCTTTTCTATTCAATCATATTAAGACTTTTCTATTCAATCATATTATTATGTGGACAATACTTGTCCTTGCCAGTACGCTTCTTAGAGACCAAGTACTTACTTATGACACAGTTTTAGGTATAGGCAGCCTGCTCCCCTTGGGTGAGAGAGATCTGATCCTTGACAGTACCTATCTGAATTCCATGTCACTGTGATTTGCCTATGAAAACCATTCTATCAATGAGAATTTGCCCATCATTTCCTGAAATCAGTCCTCTGGAAAACAGGAAACAACCATCTCAGAGAATAGTTGGAAGAGAGATACTTCCTAGTCAATTATTTATATGAAAATATAAAAACCTTCCTGAAATTACATATAGTCATTAAGTTAGAAATAAAATCGACATGGAAAGACTTCAAACCTCAAAAGTCCCTTTATATGAAATGAGACAGTTGCAGAGTAGTATGAAAACATATGAAAGAATAATTAATAGTATGGAAGCATATGAAATAATCAAACTTACTCGTCAATGTAACTATACAGTGAAATTCAGACTGTTAATAATGTAATGAGAGTGCATAAGTCACTTTCAACTCTAGTATAAAAGTTGAAAAAAAGTATTAAAAAATAACCATAACTACAATAATTTGTTAATGGATACACAATACAAAAAGGTGTAAATTGTGACATCAATAACATAAAGTGTGTGTGTGGGGAAATAAAGTATAGAATTGTAATATGTATTTGAAGTTTTTGTTATCAGCTTAAATTAATATTATAATTATACTTTGTTTTATTTAAGCCTCATGGTAAACACAAATAAAGAATCTGTAATAGATATACAAAATAAAGAAAGGAATCAGAGCATACCATAACAAAAAAAATCATCAAATTACAAAAGAAGACAGTAAGAGGTGAAGAAAGGAACAAAGGAACTACAAAGCAGCTAGACAACAATTAACGAAATGGCAATGTCTTCACCTAACAGTAATTACGTTAAATGTAAACAGATTAAACTTCCCCAAACAAAAGACATAATGTGTATGAACAGATTAAAAAAAGAAGACACATCCATACACTTCCTACACTCGGTTAGCTTTAAGGACACACACAGACTGAAAGTGAAGGGTTGGATGAAGACAGTCCATGCAAATAGTAACCAAAAGAGAACAGGAGTGGCTATTCTTATATGAGACAAAATAGACTTTTAGTAAAACATTGTAACAGGAGACAAAGAAGGATATTATATAATGATAAAGGGACCAAATCATCAAGATGATATAATAATTATAGATATATATGTACCCAATATTTGAGCACCTAAATATATATGAAGGGGAGAGAAGCAGCAATAATATAATAATAGTAGGGGTCTTCAATACCTCACCTTCAACAATGGATAGACTGTTCAGACAGAAAAACAAAAAGGAAACACTGGCGTTGAACAACACTATTGACAAAATGAACCTAATGGTCATATACAGAATATGCATTCAACCTTAGCAGAATACTGTCTTCTTAAAGGCATATGGAATATTATCCAGGAGAGGTCATATATAAGGTCACAGAATAAGTCTTAACAACTTAAGAAGACAAATCATATCAAGAATCTTTTCTAACCACAGTGGTATGAAACTAGAAATCAATAATGGGAGAAAATTGGAAAATTCACAAATATGTGGAAATTATAGAACACACTTATAAACATTCAGTGGGTCAAAGAAATCAAAAGGGAAATAAAAAAATCTTGAAACATAAAATGGAAACACAACATACCAAAGAGGGATGCACATGCCCATATTAAGAAAGAAGAAAGATCTTAAATAAACACCCTAACTTTACACCTCAAGGAACCAAAAAAAAAAAAAAAAGAACAAACTAAGCCTGAAGATAGAAAGAAGGAAATACTGGAAAGAAAATAGAAAAATATCAATGAAACTAAGAGCTGTTTTTTTTTCTTTTGAATAGATCCACAAAATTGACAATATTTTATCCAGACTAAGGAAAAAAAAAGACAGGCCTCAAAGAGATAAAATTATAAATAAAGGAGGAAAACATTATATCTAATGCCATAATGCCACAGAAACAGAAAGGATTATAAAAGACTACTATGGGGCATCTGGGTGGCTTAGTCTGTTAAGCCTCCAACTCTTGATTTTGGTTCAGGTGATGATCTTGGGATCCTGGGATTGAAGCCCGCGGTGGGCTCCGCACTCAGCATGGAGTCTACTTGGGGTTCTTTCGCTCCCTCTCCCTCTTCCCTTCCCCCTGCTCATGCTATCTCTTTCTAAAATAAATAAACAAAATCTTTAAAATAAAAAGACTACTATGAACAATTATATACTATAAAATCGGATAACCTAGAAGAAATGAATAAATTACTAGAAATATATAACCTACCAAAACTGAGTCATAAATAAATAGAAAGTCTGAACAACTCAATAATCTATGAGGAGATTCAATCAGTAATAAAAAACCTACCAATGTGTATAAAAGACCAGGACCAGATGGCTCCACTGGTGAATTTTGCTAAATATTTAAGTAAGAATTAATGTCAATACTTCTCAAACTCATCCAAAAAATTGAAGAGAAGGGAATGTTTCCAAACTAATTTTACGAGACCAGCATTACCCTCATACCAAAGACAGACAAGGCACTACAAGACAAGAAAATTGCAGACCGATATCCCTAATGAACATAGATACAAATGTTGTCAACAAAATACCAGCAAATTGAATTCAACAGTATATTAAAAGGGTCATATGTCATGATCAAGTGAGATTTATCCCTGGGATGGAAGGATGTTTCAAAATATGCAAATCAGTAAATGTGATATACCACATTAACAGAATGAAGGATAAAAATCATATATGATTATCTCGATAGAGAAAAAAATTTGATAAAATACAACACAACATCCTATCATGATGAGATTCTCAACAAATTAGGTATAGAAGGAATGTATCTCAACATAATAAAGCTCACATATTACAAGCCCACCGCTAATATTATAGTCAATGGTGAAAAGCTGAAAGCTTTCCCTGTGTAAGATCAAGAACAAGTCAATGATCCACATTCTTGCCACTTCTATTCAACACCGTACTGGCCAGATCAATTACGGAGGAAAAAGAAATAAAAGACATCCAAATAAGAAAGGAAGAAGTAAAATTATCTTTGTTTGCAGATGATAAGATCTTATATATAGAAAACCCTAAAGATATCACCAAAATTTGTTCGAACAAATACATTCAATAAAGTTGCAGGATACAAAATCAACATACAAAAATCAGTTGCATTTCTATATACTATCAATGAACTATCTAAAAAAGAAATTAAGAAAACAATCTTACTTACCATAGCATTGAAAACAATAAAATATTAGTAATAAATTTAACCAAGGAGTGAAAGATGTATACACTGATAATTACAGTACATTAATGAAAGAAATTAAATAAGACACAAGTAAATGGAAAGATAGCCCATGTACATGAATTAGAAGAATTAATATTTTTAAAATGTCCATACTACCCAAAGCAATCTATAGAGTCAATGAAATCCCTATCAAATTGCAATGGCATTTTTCATAGAAATAGATAAAACAGTCCTAAAATTCATATGGATCCACAAAAGACCCTGAATAGCCAAAGCAATCTTGAGTAAGAAAAACAAAACTGGAGGCATCATACTGTTATTTAATTTAATTTAATTTAATTTAATTTAATTTAATTTAATTTAATTTAATTTAAATTTAATAATTGTTTCTGTTTCATGCCATCTCTTTTATTTAATTTCAGAATACTTAACATACAATATTATATTAGTCTCAGGTGTACAATATAGTGATTCAACAATTCTATACATTATTCAGTGCTTATCATGATAAGTATACTCTTAATCTTATCCTTCATCTTTTTCACACATCCCTCCACCTGCCCTCCCCCACCAGTTTGTTCTCTATAGTCAAGAATCAGTTTTTTGGTTTGTCTCCTTTTTCCTTTGTTTTGTTTCTCAAATTCCACATAAGAGTGAAATCATATGGTATTTCTCTTTCTCTGACTAACATTTCACTTAGCATAACTTGTTGTTTCTTATGTTTTTGATTTTAGCCATTCTGACAGGTGTGAGGTGATATCTCATTGTGGTTTCAATATGAATTTCTTTGATGATGAGTGATATTGAGCGTCTCTTCACGTGTCTGTTGGCCCCATCTATATGTCTTCTTTGGAGGAAAGTCTGTTCATGTCATCTTCCCATTTTTTAATTGGATGATTTGGTTCTTTTTGGTGTTGAGTTGTGTAAGTTCTTTATATATTTTGGATATTAACCCTTTATCAGATGTCATTTGCAAATATCTTCTCTCAAATAGTAGGTTGTAGTTTTGCGGATTGTTTTTTGGGTTAGCAAGGTTTGAGCAGGTCTGCTGTTGGAGGGGACAGATCCCCAGAACAGTGCAGGGGTGGGGTGCACTGTTAGCAAACTAGGTGGAGAATATTTGTGCTGTGGTGGTTCCTGGAGGTGTCTGTGTATCTAGCCTGCTGGTAGAGGAGCGAAATGCTGCCTGTCAGCTCTTTTGTTCATGGAAAACTCTACCAAAGATACCTGCCCCTTTAGCACATGCTCTGGGATGGGATTTCCTCTCTTCCCCATTCTGTGCCCTCAGTGTCCTTCCTTCCTGTGGATTCTCTCATGGGTCGGTTTGGCTCCTGACCACATCCCTGCCCTTCCTACACTCTTCTATGTGGCCTCTTCTCTATATTTAGCTGTAGAGAGCCTGTTCTGCCAGTGTTCCAGTCATTTTCTGATTTATTTACTCTGATGTGGATGTTATCGAGGTGTATCCATGGGATGATGTGAGCCTAGGATCCTCCTACTCTGTCCTCTTTCCCAGAAGTCCACACTGCTTAATTTTAAAATATACTATAAAGCTATAGCAACTTAAATAGTATGGTACTGGCATAAAAACAGACACACAGACCAATGGAACGGAATAGAAAGTTCAGAAAGAACTCCACACATTTTCAGTCAACTGTTCTTCAACATAGCTCCCGAGAACACACGATGGGGAAAGGTTACCTCTTCAATAAATGGTTTGGGAAATTTGTAAATCCACATGCAGAAAGATTAAATTGAACCCTTGTCTCACTCCATATACACAAATAAAGTCAAAATGGATTAAAGATGTAAATGTTTAGACCCAAAATGAAAACCACTATAAGAAAATATAGAGAAAAAGCTTCTTGACACTGGTCTGGGTAATGATTTTTGGATATGACTCTAAAAGCACAGGCAACAAGTACAAAAATACCAAATGGAATTGCATCACACTAAAAGCTTTTGCACAACAAAGGAAACAGTCAAAAGAGTGAAGAGACAACCTAGGGAATAGGATAAAATATTCCCAAATCACATATAAAATAAGGGGTTAACATCCAAAATATATAAAGAACTCAAGCAACTCAGTACCAAAAAGAGAAGAGAGAAAGAAAGAAAGAAAGAAAGAAAGAAAGAAAGAAAGAAAAAGAAAAGATAAGAAAAGATCCCAATTAAAAAATGAGCAATGAACCTGAATAGACATTTCTCCAAGAAGACATACAAATGGCCCACAGATACATGAAAAAGTGCTAACCATCTTTAATCATCAGGGAAATGCAAACTAAAACCACAATGAGATAATCACCTTACATTTGTTAGAATGGCTATTATCTAAAAGATAAAAGGTAAGTGTTGTTAAGGATGTGGTGAAAAGGGAATCCTTATACACTGTTGGTGGAAATGTGAATTGGTACAGCCACTATGGAAAACAGCACAGAGGTTCATCAAAAAACTAAAAATAGAAAATTGTGGGATCCACAATCCCACTTCTGGGTATACATTGAAAGAAACAAAATTTGTATCTCAAAGAGATATCTGCACTCTGATATTCATTGTAGCATTATTCACAGTAACCAAGATATGAAAACAACCTAGTGTCCATCAAGGAAAGAATGGAAGGTGAAAATGTATAGATATGCAATAGAATATTATTTATTCTTAAAAATGAAGGAAATCCTTGCACTTGTGACATGAATGAACTTGGAGAACATTATGCTAAGAGAAATGAGGCAGACAGAGAAAGACAAATACTGCTTACTTAAACGTAGAATCTGAAAAAGTCAAACTCTTAAAACCATAGAATAGTGGTTACCTGGGGCTGGGGGCTGGAAAATGTGGGGAAACATTGGTCAAAGGGTACAAAGTTTCAAATATGCAGGATGAATAAATTATGGAGATTAAATGTACAGTATGATGACTCTAGTAAACAGCACTGTCTTTTGTACTTGAAATTTGCTGAGAGTAGATAATTGTTTTCCCCATAAAGTAAACTATGTGAGGTGATTGATATGTTAATTAGCTTGATTGTGGTAAACATTTCACAATGTATACGTATATTGAAAGGTCATGTTGTATACCTTAAATACACACAATTTTTGTCAATTGTCACTAAAGCTAGGGAAAAACCTAAATCCCATGATTTTTAATATTACAGTACACGGATTCCCTAATGTCATCTGGGCATGTGTTCAGTGGCTATTCTAGATGCTAAGCAAAGATCTAAGTGGTACTAAGTGTTAGATGAATTGTTTGCCTTTTACAAGAAGGCCGTGCTCAGATTCAGAACAGGGTTTTCCTAAGCGATTTGTTTCTGGGTAAATTACCCATAATCTACATTGAGAAGGTTGCAGGGCTAGGACCGGGTTTTGCCCCAGTGTTTTCTAGCTTGCAGAATCACTTTCCAATATTACACTTTCAGCCTGGCTCTGAGGCTTGATTCCCTTATATGGGCTGACATGTGAGGTCATCTCCAAGTAATCAACTCTGCTTTTTGATTTTCATTTCTTCTTTTCCAGCAAGGTAGAGGTCTTACACACATACCCCTAACTGGACTAAACTATAGAAAGCTAAAGGAATATTGTTTATTAAAGAAAAGGGACACTATCACAAAACTTTACTTCTCTGCTATAGAAATATCTAAGCTTTGAAGGTCAACCAAATACAAATCCTGTGTCACATACAGAGTTCAATTATATTTACGTTTTAGTTTCTTCACTTGTGAAGTGTATACAAAATTTCTTACTTATAAAGTACTTCATTTATTATTCATCAATACTTACTGTTCATTCATAAGCCCTTAGGGTGACCCTATTTTAGTTTGTTCGATCTGCTGTAACAAAGGACCACACCACAAACTGTGTGGTTTACAACAACAGAAATTTATTCCCTCACAGTTCTGGAAGCTAGAAGTCCAAAATCAAAGTGTCGACCGAACTATACTGCTTTTGAAGGTGCTAGGAGAGGATTCTTCTTCGCTTTTTTTCTAGTTTCTGGTGTTTGGCTGATAATCTTTGCCATTCTTGGCCCGTAGATACATTACTGCAATCCTACATCTTCATATACTGAGTCCCTGTGTGTCTTCACAGGGTCTTGCCTGTGTGTGTACTATTTCTGTGTCCAAATTTCTCCTTTGTATAAGAACACCGGTCATATCGGATTAGAGATCACGCTAATGATCTCATTTTGATTACCTCTCTGAAGACTCTGTTTCTAAATAAGGACTACATTCTGAGGTGCTGGGGTTAGGACATCAACATCTCCTTTTTGGGATATAATTCAACCCATAATAGATGCTAAGATGAATAAAACACAGTCCTTGATGTCAAAGTGATTCCTATTTAGTAGGGGAGATCTGCTGTACAGAAATAACTTCTAGAAAGCATCAGGCAACTCTGAGGAGAGAGACCACTTTGAATGAAGAGAATATGGAAGGAATAGGATTTGAAGTTCCTGTTATCTAACATAGAGGACAATTTCCAGTGTATGTTAGGAAATATTTTTAAATAGGTTGCAGTAAATTATTTTTGTGTCCATTCCATAGCTGTCATATTTCTGAACACCCTTATTCCCACAACAGTCCCTCTTTAGCCTCCTTATCTTGCCTTAGTTTTTATAATACTACACACAATCTGACATATTTTAGAGTTAATGGTTTATCTTCCCCTAGCAAAATGTAAGCCATTTGAAAATAGGACCCTTGTTTATCTTATCTACCTCTGTATTCCTAGTGACCAGACCAGTGCCTTGTATGTAGTAGGTACTCAATAAATACTTGGCCAACCAATGAACAAATGAATTATCCAGTGCATAGCTTGAAATAGCAGCTTGTTAGATGTGTTTTTTTTTTTTTAACTTCCTTTTCCTGAAAAGGATCAGGAAGGCAAGTGGCCTTTGGGCTGAGCAATCACCTCGAGTGGTGAGAGAATCTTCTTGCAGTGTATCAATTTAAGGGATTGAAATGAAGGGTGCTAAGTAACTAAGATTCCAAAGAAGGTCCTGGGCCCTTCCGTGGTGGCCAGGAGCTGTCATGTCAGGTAAGAAGAGAAACAGAAATTGGCTGCCAGGACTAATATATGTAATTCCATTCCATTTTCCTCTTGGCTCTTCTTTGGAAGTTAAAAGCCTATGCAGCCACCCCCTGCAATTTCCACAGCGTGACAGTCAGGAGGAATCCTGTGGCCAGAAAGCACTGCAGTACAACACAAATGGAGGGGTTCAGTAGAAATGCAGTGTCTGTTCTTTCATTTCACTATCAGACAATGGCACAATTACAAGCAATTACTTATTAGATGTTTGAAAACTATTGTAAAAAGCCAGCACCATTTGCCAAAAGTAATTTAATGAAATTGGGCATAATTGCACCCTGAACTGAAGTTTTCTGATTTGCCCACATTTAGATGACTCCACAGAAATTATTTCGCAAATGAATGAATAAAAACACATAGACAAAAATCCCTGTGCAGTTGATGGAAATGCACGGCATCAATACTGAAGGCCACAGATCTTTAAATGATTTAAAATGAGATTTTTGACAAATGGATAGGAAGTCAGCTAATATTTGCTTGACAGAATGTAAAACACTATTACAAAGGAACATAAGATATATTAAGGCTTAAGAATCCATTTGATATTTGATTGGAAATTGATAAGTTATACATTTCATGTTGATTAATGGCATTTTTAAAATAATAAATATGATAGCAATAAAGCAAGTTTTCACCAATTTGGAGGAGGGGAGTTTTAAATTTGTTAAAACTCTAATCTATAAGATAGTTTTCTTTAAACAGAGTTTCTTTACTTTTTCAGACATAGTAGTTACACTGGCCAACTAACTATTGTCTTGTCCTGTAGGGTCCAGTATTTCTGTGAATTGGTGAGAATGATTTATAATTAACATCTAAATTGTTTCTGAATTGATGCTTCATTATAGTAGGTTCTCTGATGGGGTTCGAACATTCCTCCTCATGTTTGTTTATTGATAGGCTATTGGTTTAGCAATCTTATCTCCACGTGTTTTATTTTCCTTTTTATCAAATGACTTTATCAGTAAATCCTTGTTTATTTACTTTTTAAAGATTTTATTTATTTGTTAGGGAGAGCGTGGGAGCACAAGCAGGGGGAGGGGCAGAGGGAGAGGGAGAAGTAGGCTCCCCGCTGAGCAGGGAGGCCAACTCCAGGGGCTTGGGGCTCAATCCCAGGACCCTGAGATCATGACCTGAGCCAAAGGAAGACATTTACGTGACTGAGCCACCCAGGTGCCTCGGTAAATGCTTGTTTATTTTTAAAAAATCAAGCAATACAAAAATGCAAAAAAGGAGGATGTCACCTCAAAGCCCATTACCCAGAAACAATTACCATTAACATTAGTGAACATCATTCCATCATTCCATCTCTCTATGCAAATATACAAGTGACTAGATGACTAGATAGATTTATGAAGTAGTTTCAGAAAATTGGTTTATACTGTATTAATTTTAAATGTAAAAGGAGTACATTTAAGTTAACTTGAATTTAGTAGAAGAAAAAGAAATCAGAGTAAAATTGAAAAAAATTGTCAAGGTTGAGCAAAAAACCCTCAAGTATTATTTTAAAAATGTTCTTAAGTTCCATGGGAGATTTTTTAGAAAATCCTTGTTACTTATTTTTATTTTTTTCAAGGCTATTAGCATTTAAATTGGCTTCAAAAATCCCAATTCCTATAACTGTTCAGTTTTAACTCTCTGTTAAAAAGCATTCAGTGCTTACCATTAGTTTTTTAGCCACAACCTCTCCATCCCTAAATTCTATATTTGGATTAATCTTTTAGGTGACTGGTTGTATCATCAACTAATTTTTTCAGGTAGGGCTCACGGTGGCTTTTGAATGTGTACATGTTTGAGTAAGTCTTTTACCTTTATACACAAAGGACAACTTGATTGGTTATAAAATTATATGCCATGGTCCCTCCCCCACCCCGCCCCCAGGATTGCAGAAATGGCTCAGCCATCTTCTTGCCCGAAGTGTTGTGCTTCCCTTTACCATGACTTCTCCATTCATCTTTTGTTTGGCTAGATTTCATCATCAAGTCATTTTTATAAGGGTTCTCTTTTCCCAAGATCCCTTCATGTTGAATGCTGCGATGGAGAAGTCTAAGGCCAGACTAACATCTTTCTTTCTCTTTTGTAAGTACTTCTCCCCCCTTGTCTGGATGACTGAAGAATTCCTGAAGGCAATAAGTAATGGCTTTTACTCTCAAGAGTTCAGTCTTGACTTTTCTCTAGGCTGTCTATCCATGTCATCAGTCTGATTCTGACCAAATGATGGGTATCAGAAAGAACTTTCAAGTTTTTATTAACTACTTTTTCCCTTAGGACTATCTCTGCAGGTTGTGGTTGGGTCATATCATTTGATATATCACTCTAGAATATCAGGATCTTCTTTTTTCCTATTGGCCATGACTTTTTGGAAGTGTTTGGTATGGGGTTAATCTGCTGCTGGTAAAGTTACCATCCTTCCCATTTCTATTGTTTAGAAATATTGCTGTCTTTTTTTCATTGCATAAAATAATTTTCCTTCATTCTTTGGACTCATCTGTAAGTAGAATACAATACTTGTTTTCCCCATCACTTTATTTTTAAAAATTTCAAACATACAGCAAAGATGAACGAATTTTACAGTGAGCACTCTTATACTCACTTGATCAGTCAGAGACAGTCAAGAGACAGAAACATCAAAATTTCGAAAAGGGAAATTTAATATAAAAAACTGTTAACCGGGTAAAAGCTGGCTGAGTAGAGGTATCATCACTTCTCATATTAGTGCATACTTTTTTTCCACCTCCAAGCTTGTCACCCTCTCATACCCACTCTTGGCAGAGTAAGACCAGAAACTAGCTGGCAAAGGAGACAGCGAGTTGAGGAGTCCAGCTCCAGAATCACAAAATGGGGCCAAGAAGGGTTGGGGTAGAGATATGAGGCAATAACTTACTGGCATACCCATTTCCTGGATCCTACCATTACATTTTCTTATACTTGTTTCATCACATATCTACCCACTGGCCCATCCCTTTATTCATTCACCAATTCATCATAGTTTTGATGTATTAGAAAGTAAGTTGTAGGCATCAGTATACTTCCACTTACATAGTTCAGTATACATAGCATTAACTAGAATTTGATACTTGAGTTTTTTCAATTTTAAAAATTGTAGAATTTTTAAATAAAAAAATGTGAAATTAAATTACATGCACAAATTCACAGATTTTTGAAAAATTCATATATATGTGTAGCCCTAACCCTTATTAAGATGTAAAATATTTCCATTGACCCCAGAAAGTTTCCTCATTCCCTTTCCCATTCAATACTCCTCCCCTGCTCCCAGACACCAATGTTCTGATTTTTTTTTGTACCATATATTAGTTTTCCTTTTTCTAGAACTCCATAAAGAGGAAATAATAGAGTGTGTATTCTTCTCCTGTGTCTCCTGTGTCTTTCCCTCAATATAATGGTTTTGAGATCTGTCAGTGGCTTTGGTCAATATCTATCTCTTTTTTAAATAATGAATAGTGTTCCATTGTATAGATAGGTCATAGTTTGTTTATTCATGCTCTTATTAATGAACACCTGGCCTGCTTTCAGTTTGGACTATTGTGAATAAAGCGCTATGCACATTCTTAAATAATTTGTCCAGATTTTAAAGACAAGGTCAAATCTGTGTGTGTGTGTGTGTGTGTATGTGTGTGTGTGCGCGCGAGCTTTCTCACAACGTCTTATATGTAAGAATAAAGGGACTTGCATTCTAACACAGGGAGCATTATCCCTATTCTAAAATTTAAAGAACAGAAATTTTATCTATGTTTACAGATCAGGATGGGGAAAGCAGTTGAATACAGTCATGACTGGCCGAATCAATGTTCCCCCTCACAAACTGATGTTTATGTGTAGACATTGCCTCAATCTGTTATTACTTCTCATTTGTTTAATTGTCTATTTCTCCTGTTACAAGAAACATACACAACATACATTGACAGACATATACACTGGTAACTTTCTCCTTATTTTCTTTTAATAATTCTAATAGTCATTCTCATATAATCATACACAACATGCATGTTTCTTGTATTGAAAAATATTTGATAATGATAGTTTTAAAGTTTTGATTAACATGGTAATCGCTCAAACATTTTTATTTGTCAATTAAATAAAAATTAAGATTTGTCTGCCTTTGTTTTATTAATTGTTAGAAATTAATTAGTGATCTCTCAATAAACTAAAAATTGAATGTGTTAAAAGGCTTAGAGAAGAAGTAAAATCAATCAGCTAATAGTATCCATGGAAATAGAGAATTAAAAAGTGGGTAAAAGCTTAGTAGAGTTATAAGATAATTTTTTAATAAGTGCAACACTAATTTTTATTCTTAGGGGATGTAACCCATGCTTGTTACCAGAGTTTATAAAAATCATTTTGATCATTTAAATTTAAAAATTTTCTCTCTTTTTTTTTTTTTTTTTTTTTTTTTGCCCTTTGGTTAAAAACAGTAACTAGCTCCTCACTGCAATCAAGGTAAGTCCTAGGTCTTTTGCATTTTGGTCCTGCCTGCTGTTGCAGCCCTGTCTTCCATCACACCTCGGCTTCAGGTTCTCTTGCTCCAGCCAACCCAAGGTCTTTACTAATGAAATATTTCAGAAACACATTGTACTTTTTGAATCCTCTTTGCTTTTGCACATACTGTTTCCTACGTCCTATGGTTTTACCTATTCTCTTTTCTGGGCCTCACTGTGGCTTGGATGAAACACCCCTAAAGACTGTTCTTTTTCCTTTGCTCTACGTCCAAGTTCACCTAGTAGCCCCCTGATTAGAATTTGGCTACCTACATAGATCATCCTTCAGTGAAGGATTATATGGGTCAAAATTTCTGGATCTGGAATCTGAGGGTCAGACCCAGAGCAGTAGGAAATTCAGCCTGGTCAGAGTCACCATGGTATCTCTCACCAGCTAGCCAGATTACCTATATCTGCCCCTCCTTCTTCATTTTGTCTTTTAAAATGTTAATTCACTGTCCCCTCTGTCTTTCCCGCTCTTGGTTCTCAACATTTGTTTGCTAAGTGTGGAGGTAATGTGTATAAACTACTTAGGATAGTAGCTGGCAAATAGAGAGACCCTGTAAAATGTTGGCTAATAAAAACAAAACAGCAACAATTACAATGGAATCTTTGATACTTGTCCAGAAAAGAGTAAGTCTACTTTATTTTTTATTTAAATTAAATTAGCCAACATATAGTACATCATTAGTTTCAGATGTAGAGTTCAATAATTCATCAGTTGCATATAACACCCAGTGTTCATCTCATCATGTGCCCTCCTTAATGCCCATCACCCAGTTACTCCATCCTCCCACCCACCTCCCCTCCAGCAACCCTCAGTTTGTTTCCTATAGTTAAGAATTTCTCCTGCTGTGGACTCTGGGAAACAAACTGAGGGCTTCAGAGGGGAGGGGGGTGGGGGATTGGGATAGGCTGGTGATGGGTATTAAGGAGGACACATATTGCATGGTGCACTGGGTGTTATACGCAAATAATGAATCATGGAACATTGCATCAAAAACTGGGGATGTACTGTATGTACTCTGCTTTCTTTCTTTTTTTTTTTAATGATTTTTTATTATATTATGTTAGTCACCATACAGTACATCCCCGGTTTCCGATATAAGGCTCGATGATTCATTAGTTGTGTATAACACCCAGTGCACCATGCAATACGTGCCCTCCTTACTACCCATCACCAGTCTATCCCATTCCCCCACCCCCCTCCCCTCTGAGGCCCTCAGTTTGTTTCTCATAGTCCATAGTCTCTCATGTTTCATTCCCCCTTCTGATTACCCCCCCTTTCTTTATCCCTTTCTTCCCCTACCGATCATCCTAGTTCTTATGTTCCATAGATGAGAGAAATCATATGATAGTTGTCTTTCTCTGCTTGACTTATTTCACTTAGCATTATCTCCTCCAGTGCCGTCCATGTTGTAGCAAATGTTGAGAACTCGTTCTTTCTGATAGCTGAGTAATATTCCATTGTATATATGGACCACAACTTCTTAATCCAGTCATCTGTTGAAGGGCATCTCGGCTCCTTCCACGATTTAGCTATTGTGGACATTGCTGCTATGAACATTGGGGTGCATATGGCCCTTCTCTTCACTACGTCTGTATCTTTGGGGTAAATACCCAGTAGTGCAATGGCTGGATCATAGGGTAGCTCAATTTTTAACTTTTTAAGGGACCTCCACACTGTTTTCCAGAGTGGCTGTACCAACTTGCCTTCCCACCAACAATGTAGGAGGGATCCTCTTTCTCCACATCCTCTCCAACAATTGTTGTCTCTTGCCTTGTCTATTTTTGCCATTCTAACTGGCGTAAGGTGGTATCTCAGTGTGGTTTTGATTTGAATTTCCTTGATGGCTAATGATTTTGAACATTTTTTCATGTGTCTGTTACCATTTGTATGTCTTCATTGGAAAAGTGTCTGTTCATATCTTCTGCCCATTTTTTGATTTGTTTATTTGTTTCTCGTGTATTGAGTTTGAGAAGTTCTTTGTAGATCTTGGATACCAGTCCTTTATCTGTAGTGTCATTTGCAAATATATTCTCCCATTCCGTGGGCTGCCTCTTAGTTTTTCTGACTGGTTCCTTGGCTGTGCAGAAACTTTTAATCTTGATGAAGTCCCATAAATTCATTTTATCTTTTGTTTCTCTTGCCTTTGGGGATGTGTCATGAAAAAGATTGCTTTGGCCAATGTCCTAGAGGTTGCTGCCTATGTTCTCCTCTAGAATTTTGATGGATTCCTGTCTCACATCGAGGTCTTCTGCTTTCTTTCTATTCCATTTTCCCTCCCTTCTCCTATGATTTTCTGTGCTGTTTCTTATATTCCATATATGAGTGAAACCATATGATAATTATCTTTCTCTGACTGACTTATTTTGTTCAGCATGATACCCTCCAGTTCCAACCACGTAAGTGTAAATGGTATTTATCTTTCTGATGCCTGAGTAATATTCCATTGGGTGTGTATGTATATACATATATGTACATATATACATGTATATATGTACATATATACATATATGTGTATATGTATATATACCTATATATACATATATGTGTATGTATATATATACATGTATATATGTACATATATGTATATATGTCTATGTCTATCTATCTATCTATCGCACATCTTTTTTATCCATTCATCTGTCGACGGACATCTTGGCTCTTTCCATAGTTTGGCTCTTGTGGACATTGCTGCTATAAACATTGGGGTACAGATGCCTCTTTGGATCATTACATTTGTATCTTTGTGGTAAATACCTAGTAGTACAATTGCTGGGTCATAGAGTAGCTCTATTTTTAACTTGAGGAAACTCCACACTGTTTTCCAGAGTGGCTTGCATTCCCATCAACAGTATAAGACGATTCCCCTTTCTTCACATCCTCACCAACATTTGTTGTTTCCTGTCTTGTTAATTTTAGTCATTCTTACAGGTGTGAGATGGTATCTCACTGTGGTTTTGATTTGTATTTCCCTGATGCCAAGTGATGTGGAACATGTTTTCACGTGTCTATTGGCTATTTGTATGTCTTCTTTGGAGAAATGTCTGTTCATGTCTTCTGCCCATTTTTAATTGGATTATTTGTTTTTTGGATGTTGAGTTTGAAAAGTTCTTTATAGATCTTAAATACTAGCCCTTTAACTGATATGTCATTTGCAAATAGCTTCTCCCATTCCATAGGTTGCCTTTTAGTTTTGTTGACTGTTTCCTTTGTTGTGCAGAAGCTTTTTATCTTGATGAAGTCCCAACAGTTCATTTTTGCTTTTGTTTCCCTTGCCTTTTGAGATGTGTCTAGTAAGAAGCTGCTGCGGCCAGCTGCCTGTGTTCTCCTCTAGGATTTTGTTGGATTCCTGTCTCACATTTAGGTCTTTTATCCATTTTGAGTTTATCTTTGTGTATGGTGTAAGGAAATGGTCCAGTTTCATTCTTCTGCATGTGGCTGTCCAATTTTCCCAACACCGTTTGTTGAAGAGGCTGTCCTTTTTCCATTGGATTTTTTTCCTGCTTTGTCGAATATTAGTTGACCAAGTAAGTCTACTTTAACAATCAGTTGTTAGCTTGCTTTAATGGTTATGTCCACACACTCCAGATATTTGCAAATATAACTATTATATTTTCTAAAGCCACAATTCTTTGGAATTGTAAATACAAACAACTTAAATCCTTATAACTGATTATTATTATTACAACTTTATATTGGGGCATTTTGGTATTATGTTGTTATGGAAGTTTATAGGTTGTTGTGCTAGTTATGAAAACCTTCAGCAACATAATTTGTGCTTTTTGGATAAATCACTCTTTAAATAGTGTGTCAAGGGCTGAAGTACCTATTAAAGAATGGAACTATGGGTCTTAAGTAGGCAGTTCATATAAAAAAACCTTGGTTCCAACATTATTTTAAAAAGAGGTTCTTATTCCTAAGTTTTCTTCCTAAAGTGTCTAGTTCTAGTTGACAAATGTAGATCAACTGCACAAGGTTGTTTGCATTTGTCAAATTTTTGTAACAAAATTCTTATTTGAAAAGCTAATGTGTAATTTATTTTGCACATACACATCTTATTTAAAAATACTTTAGCATGAGAACCTGAATAAAATATAACACTGGATACAGATCATGCATAATTACTAATGCAAAAACAGGCTATCTAAATATACTTAAAACAGTATATATTGTGATATAAGCAAATGCATCATCTTAACAAACATTTCAAAAGTGGTTTAGCTTAGTATTTAGTATAGTTTTGTACTTAAAAAGAACTTAAGGAACAGGGATTTTATACATATTGATCTCTGAGTCTAGGATTCTGTTCTAAAATTTTTGCTTTACTTTAGTTTATAATTGATGATTAGACTAGCCACGACCATCCCTATGTTTAAAGGCCTTTGTTTAACAGAAGGTGTTGATTGTACAACCAACTTGTGCAACTTAAACCTAAGAATATTTTCTTTGTGTTGTGCAAAATATATCTCCAAGGCTTGCAATGACTGTCTCTGCATAGCAGTAGACAGATATTTATAGATAATAATGCGTATCCATTCAGTCCAGAAGAGCCGCTATTATTATCACCTCCTCAAGAAAAATATATTGTGGGTACCTGCCAGCTACTTGACCATTTTGACTCCATTAGATTCTACAAACATCTGTTGATTGCCTAAGACAGCCTAAATTTTGGCGAGGATCAAGGTGAACAAGACAATGCTGCTGCCTTCAAGATTTCGCAATCAAGTGGGGAGGGAGGATGAGAAATTTGCCACAATTATCCTAGTATCAGAAAAATGTGCTAAAATGTACTTTTGAAAGAGACACAAAGTGCTGCAGAGGTTTGAGGGAGGGGACATTTGCATCAGGGAAGGCTTTGTCGAAGTAGTCCTTGAAGGGCAGTTTGAGCATAGAAAAGCATTTCAGGCAGTGGGAACAACATGAGAAAAGACACTGAGAGAAAAGAGGAATATCTGCTGTCTATTACTATGTGCCAGGCACTGTACAAAGGCTTTACATATGCTTGTTCATTTAATCTGCACAATCACCCTCTACAGTCCACAATACTATTTCCATTTTAGAGATAACATCCAGACCCCGAGTTGGTAAAATAAGTGGCAGAAATTATATTGAACCCAGACCAATTAGACACCAAAGTCTGTTCTTTCCTCACAGAGGCAGGAGAATGCACAATCTTCTTGGGAAAAGGAAGGAACGGAATTATTCAGAATGTGGTATCCCTGAAATGTAGCATAATGAACAAGAGGCTCAATGGAGTCTCAAGAATCAAATATGTCCTACTGCATAGTAACAGGTATTCTGGATAAACAATGTTCTGAGGTCAAAGCTGTGTGGAAAATGCTGCATGGTGTATCCTAGTGCTGCCATGTGTAGGTTGCATACTGCACAAATGAGTGAGATTCAATAGGCTACGATATGAATAGTGACCTCTAGTGCTGTGCAGTGCAGGGTGTGCACAACCATATGTGGCAGATCAGCTCTACCTCTTTCCCAGAGATTCACAAAGATCACATTTGCATGTGAAAGGACTCAGAAAGTCCCACAGTAATGAAATCTGTTTAGCCCAATACATTTCAAAATTATTTGACCACAGGGAAAAAATAGGTTTAGTATCTATTAATATCTCATGGAAAACTAGCATTCTATGAAATGTAATTTGGAAAACACTGGGTTAGTCAGTCATACTTGGTAAGTCAGACTGGAATGGAGTGACTTGGCCACATAACTCTTGTCTGGAAATTTTGCCAAAGACACTCATGCGTTAGTCTGGATGATGTTCCATTTTCACATGGTACGCAATGTCCTTACCTAATTCTTACTTCTGGGAACAGGTTTCCTTGAGCAGTGTTTATATGCTGAAACAGGTTACAGGGTGTGACAAGATATTTATCCCCTCCATCTTGGGGTGCCTGATGGGGCCTGGGGCAGCTGGAATCCCTAGGCTGGTTACCCTCTGCCCAAGCAGACCTGTCTACTTACCCCAGGGTAAACATAACTTTCTTGGTGTGCCATGATGTAGGAATGGTTGAGAAGCACTGATTTTGAAAACAGCTAGGAGTTACTTGCTAAAAAATCAAGACTTGTTTTATGAGGCGGTGCTGGGGTTTTGTCCCCCACAGCACCAGAAATATTAGTTTGTATAGTCAATGTTAGAAGAAACCAGCATTATTACAAAATAGACTGCAATGAAAGAAGAATCAGATATTTGAGAACGATTTTTTGGATCATTTTACTTATGAAGTTGTGAACATCACATTAATCTGTTTTCCTCTCATGATTAAAACCTTTGGGGATAACAGCAATTACTCATTTACGTGCAAATATCCAGAATATGAGCAATGTGGATCCATAACAGTCAAGAAGCCATTGAGGGTGAGGTGGCACAATTCTTTAAATAGTCATACATAATTTCAATTGAAAAACTTTGCTCCACTGAGAGAATGACAAAAATGGTATTGTTAAAGAAAAAAAACTGTGGAAAGTTATGAATGTCTAAAATTTCCTGCAGTTATTTTTGCAAGGATTGATTCATATTCAGATTAGCTTCCTGCCAGATGGAAGAAACACACAGTAAATCAGCTTTTGCAGGAGAGAAATCAAAAAGAAGCACAAGCAGCTATTTAAAGGAATTTCTTTCTGTTTTTGCCATATTAATAGCACATTAACCCGTAGGGAGTGTTAATGTAAGAAGCTAAACCATGGGGGCTACCATTCTCTCCTTTAGGAAGACTAAATATTTTTCGGTCCAGTAGGTTAAGAAAAATTATTTCCTTGGATTGCACATCTAAGATAGTATTTCTATTTAATGATGGCCAAGCCTCTCGCATTCCAAAGCAGAAAGAAAAGGATAACCGTGTGGAAATAGGAGATAAATTCTTCCTCTTGCACCCAGTGAATCACCGCTTTATGTGGTTGGTCCTGGGAAGGATTAAATACACAGGAGATGAGATGGATTGTTATGCTTAGGGGTTCACTAAATCAGATACGTGACGTCCTGGCAGTGGTACTGGTGGGGCCCACGTAGTGTCTTAAAGGAGGTACTCTTGTTCTGGCCAAATCAGGCAAGTGTGTGACAGCAAAATCTTACTACATGTCCAGCATTAGGGACTAGATTTCCTCTCTGTACCAAGAGTCGTACTCTGCACTCAATTCTCTGTTTCTTCTGGCTTCTAATCTTCAACTTGTTCTTATGGCGTTTTTGCCTTGCCCGTTCAACTCTACACCCCTTTTGTTCTCTCTTTGGCTTATGATCTAGGCTTTCCTCATGATAATACTCCTCCCTTCATTGTAGTTCAGTAATATACTGTAGCTTGTGACTCTTCAGGTTTGATCCATCCCCAAGTGCTCGCTTGCTCGCTCTCCTCTCTCATATGCTGACTCCATGGGGACACCTTTCCATCTGGCCTGTCTGAGCCTTGCTGGAAACTCTGATAATAATTGTAACAATTCAGATATTGACATTTGTTTTATGAACATCTACCATGTGCCAATCCTCTCAACAGCCCCGTGAGATAGTTATTATTATTAGATCATGTTTATAGCTGAGGAAATAAGTCTCAGACTGAGGAGCCTGCTCAAAGATCACAGAGTAAATATTATCTTTCCAGCAAATGGTGCTAGAACAACTGGACAGCCACATGTAAGACAAATGAATCTAAACACAGACCTTACACTCTTGACAAAAATTAACTCAAAATGGATCATAGACCTAAATATAAAGCATAAGACTATAAAACTCCTAGAAGACAACACAGAAGAAAACCTAATTGACCTGTGTGGTGGTGACTTTTTAGATACAACACCAAAGACAAGATGTGTGAAAGAAATAAGTAATAACTAGACTTCAAAAATTAAAAACTTGTGCTCTGTGAAAGACAATGTTGACAGAATGAAAAGTGACAAAGTGGGAGAAAATATTTGCAAAAAACTCATCGGATAAAGGACCGTTATTCAAAATGTACAAAGAACTCTTAAACTTCAATTATAAGAGAATGAACAACTTAATTAAAAGTGGACCAAAAAACCTGAACAGACACCTCATCAAAGAAGATATATAGATGAAAAGTAAGCACAGGAAAAGATGTTCAACATCATATAACATTAAGGATTGAAACTTAGGACAACAATGAGCTACCAGCACACACCTATTAGAATGGCTAACATCCAAAACACAACACCAAATGCTAATGAGGGTGTGGAAGAAATAGGGACTCTCATTTATTGCTGGTGGAGCTGCAAAATGGCACAGCCACTTTGGAAGACAGTTTGGCAGTTTCTTATAAAACTAAACATATTCTTACCATACCATCCAGCAATCATACTCCTTGGTGTATTGAAAACTAATGTTCATACAAAACCTGCACACAGGGGTGCCTGGATGGCTCAGTCGGTTTAGCATCTGCCTTCCGCTCAGGTCATGATCTCAGGGTCCTGGGATCGAGCCCCACGTCAGGCTCCCTGCTTCGTGGTGAGCCTGCTTCTCCCTCTCCTCCCTGCTTGTGCTCTCTGTCGCTCTCTCTGTCTCTCACTCTCAAATAAATAAATAAAAAATCTTAAAAAAAAAAACCCATACCGATGTTTTTTAGCAACTTTATTCATAACTGCCACAACTTGGAAGCAGCCAAGATATGGGTAAATAAACTATGGTACATCCAGACAAGGACATATCATTCAGTTCTAAAAAGAAATGAACTCTCAAGCCACCAAAAGACACATAGGAAACTTAAATTTATATTACTAAGTGAAATAAACCAATTTGAAAAGGTTAGATACTGTTTGATTCCAACTAAATGACATTGTGGAAAAGGCAAAGCTATGGAGATGGTATAATGATCAGTTGTTGCCAGGGGTTTGGGGGAGAATAGGAAAGATGAATAGGCAGGGCACAGGAAATTTTTAGGGTAGTGAAACTATTTTGTATGATATTACAACAGTGGATACAAGTCATTATACCTTTATCAAAACTCACAAGACTGTACAACACCAAGAATGAACTCTACTGCAAACTGTGGACTTTGAGTGACATGATGTATCAATATAGGTTCACCAGTTATACCAAATATATCACTATTCTGTGGGATGTCCATAGTGAGGAAGGTTGTGTTTAAGCGGGGAAACAAACTGTAAATGGAAACTCTGTACTTTCTGCTCAGTTTTGCTGTCAATCTAAAACTTCTCTAAAAAATAAAGTTTATTAATGAAAAAAAAAAAAGGCTTCCAAGAAGGGAAAACGACTTGCATTTGGAAAGAATCAAAGTATACAACAAAGGCTAACAATCCACTAGTTGCTGGTCCTCTTAAATATTTAACAAATAACCAGTAGAGTTTCCAGTTGTCTTTTGTTACCCAATACAAAAACCAAATCCACACCAAAACCACATGTGTGCACGCACACATGCACATACACACATGCACCCTTTTATTATGAATTGATAGACTACCACTCCAGTGGTTTAAAAAATCACTTTTGTCAGAACCCATAACTCTATGGTCAACTAATCTTTGACAAAGTGGGAAAGAATATCCAGTAGGAAAAAGATAGTCTCTTCAACAAATGGTGTTGGGAAAACTGGACAGCAACATGCAAAAGAATGAAACTGGACAACTTTCTTATTCCATACATGCAAAAAAATTCAAAATGGATGAAAGACCTAAATGTGAGACAGGAAACCATCAAAATCTGAGAGGAGAACACAGGCAGTAACCTCTTTGACACTGGCCATAGCAACTTCTTACTAGATATGATTCCTGAGGCAAGAGAAACAAAAGCAAGAATAAACTATTGGGACTTCATCAAGACAAAAAGCTTCTGCACAGCAAAGGCAACCTATGGAATGGGAGAAGATATTTGCAAATGACATATCTGATAAAGTGTTAGTATCCAAAATATATAAAGAACTTATCAAACTCAAGGCCCCAAAACCAAATAATCCAGTTAAGAAATGGGCAGAAGACATGCATAGACATTTTTCCAAAGAAGACATACAGATGGCTAACAGACACATAGAAAGATGCTCAACATCACTCATCATTAGGGAAATGCAAATTAAAACCACAATGAGATACCACCTCACACCTGTCAGAATGGCTAAAATTAACAACACAGGAAACAACAGATGTTGGTGAGGATGCGGAGAAAGGGGAACCCTCTTACACTGTTGGTGGGAATGTGAACTGGTGCAGCCACTCTGAAACACAGAATGGATATTCCGCATAAAGTTAAAAATAGAACTACAATCCAGAAATTGCACTACTAGGTATTTACCCAAAGGATATAAAAATACTGATTCAAAGGGAAACATGCACCCTGATGTTTATAGCAGCATTATCAACAATAGCCAAATTATGGAAAGAGCCCAAATGTCCATCATCTGGTGAATGGATAAAGAAGATGTGGTATACATAAATATATATAATGGAATATTATAAATATATATAAATATATAATGGAATATTACTCAGCCATCAAAAAGAATGAAATCTTGCCATTTGCAATGACATGGATAGAGCTAGAGGGTATTATGCCAAATGAAATAAGTCAGTCAGAGAAAGACAAATACCATATGATTTCACTCATACATGGAATTTAAGAAACAAAACAATGAACATAGGGGAGAAAAAAAGAGAGGCAAACCAGAAAACAGACTCTTAATTATAGAGAACAAACTGAGGGTTGCTGGAGGGGAGGTGGGCTGGGGGGATGGGTTAAATAGGTGATGGGGATTAAGGTGGGCACTTGTTTTGATGAGCACACAGTGTTGTATAGAAGTATTGAATCACTAAGTTGTATACCTGAAACTAATATTACACCTTATGTTAACTAACTGGATTTTTTTAAAGCAGGTTCCACATCCAGCATGGAGCCCAATGCCGAGCTTGAACTCATGACCCTGAGATTGAGACCATAGCTGAATTCAAGAGTTAGACATGTAACCAACTGAGCTACCCAGGCACCCCTAACTAACTGGAATTTAAATAAAAACTTGAAAGAGAAAAAAAAATCACTTTTGCCAGAAATCAAGAGAAACCTTGTACTTCCTCCTTTGGTTTGACACTGGGCTCTAGAGACCATAATTTAATTATAATATAATTTATAAAACAGCCCATTTGACAGATAAGTAGTCTCATGTGTTATGAAGTCAATCAAATCATTGTTGAAAAGGTTAAGATAAAAGATTAAAAATGTCCAAAATACACTAGGATTTAAAAAAATCAGGTTCCTTCTTCAAATTATTTTAATAATACTTTTATAGACCTGTTCCTTCTAATTACAGAGTGATATATTGCACCCACTACCTGTGTTTTCAGGGTCATTCCAGTGCACTTTATAAGTATGTGAAATTATATCAGATGCTAAATGCCTGAAGCATGAGGTTCTTTGGGTTCTTATTCTTAATTATTGTGCTGAATTTCATATTTGGGTCTAGATTTCATATGAATAAGTTATTCTCCAAATACATAATTTAAGACAATTAATATTCAGTCTTACTTTAATACAGACTGGAATCTAAGCCAAATTTATCTATGAATTAGACTGTTAAGTAGAAATGCCATTTTATTTATTTATTTATTTATTTTTTTATTAATAATGATTTTTTATTATATTATGTTAGTCACCATACAGTACATCCCCGGTTTTCGATGCAAGGCTCGATGATTCATTAGTTGTGTATAACACCCAGTGCACCATGCAATACGTGCCCTCCTTACTACCCATCACCGGTCTATCCCATTCCCCCACCCCCCTCCCCTCTGTAGCCCTCAGTTTGTTTCTCATAGTCCATAGTCTCTCATGTTTCATTCCCCCTTCTGATTACCCCCCCTTTCTTTATCCCTTTCTTCCCCTACTGATCATTCTAGTTCTTATGTTCCATAGATGAGAGAAATCATATGATAGTTGTCTTTCTCTGCTTGACTTATTTCACTAAGCATTATCTCCTCCAGTGCCGTCCATGCTGTAGCAAATGTTGAGAACTCGTTCTTTCTGATTGCTGAGTAATATTCCATTGTATATATGGACCACAACTTCTTAATCCAGTCATCTGTTGCAGGGCATCTCGGCTCCTTCCACGATTTAGCTATTGTGGACATTGCTGCTATGAACATTGGGGTGCATATGGCCCTTCTCTTCACTACGTCTGTATCTTTGGGGTAAATACCCAGTAGTGCAATGGCTGGATCATAGGGTAGCTCAATTTTTAACTTTTTAAGGGACCTCCACACTGTTTTCCAGAGTGGCTGTACCAACTTGCATTCCCACCAACAATGTAGGAGGGATCCCCTTTCTCCACATCCTCTCCAACAATTGTTGTTTCTTGCCTTGTCTATTTTTGCCATTCTAACTGGTGTAAGGTGGTATCTCAGTGTGGTTTTGATTTGAATTTCCTTGATGGCTAACGATTTTGAACATTTTTTCATTTTAAACCCCTAAAACTGTAGTCAACCAACATCCATGTTATTCTGCCATGAACAGATATTTAGGATCAATCCCCCCAAAGCCAATTACTATGTTCTTTGATGTTCTGGTTCCTGGAATTATAGGCAACCAAATGCCTTCTGATTTTCGTTTGCTCTTGACCCTTTGTATCCTGGAACTGACAAATCACAGAGTAACTTCAGATTCTGAAAAAGTCATATCCTTGAGTCATTTTCCATCGAGGCTATTGCACTATTTACAGAGTGCTATCCTGCCTCTCTGCCCTATCCAATTCTGTTCATGATGTAGCCATGCTCTACCTTCTAGTCTAGGCTTATTTCCATATTTTTTGTTTAGATTAGATTATAATCTTCTTGAGAATAGGGAACATTTTTTACAAAAAATTTCATGGCATTTAGTTAAATAATTTTGCTCCTAGTGGATGCTGAGTTATGAGGTAAGTGATCCATGTTCTGGACAAGAGTCGTGCATCTACTATAAATAGAGAATAAGTGAGTACAGAAAGATCAGGGCTATCTACAGTCACAAAGAAGAGGGTGTTACATATTGACTCAATAGGTAATGCTGGAGTCAAAGTTTGTTGGCTGTTTTTAAAACTCATAAATGACTTGATCAAAGTGGATTCTGGTATAAATTGTAAAATTTATAGAATTTATATTAAAAGACTAATCTAGGGGCGCCTGGGTGGCACAGTGGTTAAGCGTCTGCCTTCGGCTCAGGGCGTGATCCCGGCGTTATGGGATCGAGCCCCACATCGGGCTCCTCCGCTAGGAGCCTGCTTCTTCCTCTCCCACTCCCCCTGCTTGTGTTCCCTCTCTCGCTGGCTGTCTCTGTCTCTGTCAAATAAATTAATAAAATCTTTAAAAAAAAAAAAGACTAATCTGGTGTAAGTTGTAAGAAGAAGATATTAGTACTGGAATTACATGTTTTGTCTGCAAGTAATGCAAGTAAGTACAAGAAAGATTCACCCCAAAAGATTTAAAAGGATAGAATTCCAGGGTTAGATAGTTTACTTTCTCATTAATGATAAAGGGGTCACTTCAACAAGACATAACAACCTTAAATGTATATGCATTTAATAATAGAGTCTCAAAATGCATGAAACAAAAAATGACAGAACTGATTATTTAACCTGATAAAGAATTACCTTAAAATAAGATCTGCAATTAACCTACTTAATAGTGAAAGACTGAATACTTCCCCCTAAGATCAGGAAGGAGAGGATGTCTGTTGCCACCATCCATAACCATCACCATACACCACCCATATTCAACATTGTATCTAGCCAGCACAATAAATCAAGAAAAAGGACTTAGAGGCATTTTGGAAAGGTAAATTTGGATTAGAAAGGTCTTTATTCACAGATGACAGGTTTATGTAGAAAATCTCAAAGAATATTCAAAATTCTGTCAGAACTGATGATTGAGTTTAGCAAGGTTGCAAGATATTTATAAATTTATTATATAAAATATTTCGTTTATATATTAGCAATGAATAATTGGAAATTGAATTTTAAAAGCAATAATACAACTTACGGTGGTATTGAAAACATACGATTCATAGTATAAGAGTAGAAGTCTTAATTTTGATGAAATCAAATTTATCATTTTTCTTTTTAGGTATTGTGTTTTGTGCAGATCAGTACCTCCTGTGTAGGATCAGCATATTAAAAACTAGAAATCTATATTAGTGACATATGTCCATGGATTGGAAGACTAATTGTTAGAATTTGAAATCTTCCCTGAATTATCTATAGATTAAAGTAAGTCAAGCAGAGAAAGACAATTGTCATATGGTTTCACTCATATGTGGAACATTAGCAATAGCATGGAGGACCATAGGGGAAGGGATGGAAATCTGAAGGGGGAGAAATCAGAGAGAGAGACGAACCGTGAGAGACTATGGACCCCGGGAAACAAACTGAGGATTTCAGAGGGGACGGGGTTGGGGGAGGGTGTAACAGGGTGATGGGTATTAAGGAGGGCATGTGTTGTGATGAGCACTGGGTGTTATACGTAACTAATGAATCATTGAACACTACATCAAAAACTAATGATGTACTATACAGTGGCTAACAACATAATAAAAAAAAAGAATTCAATTACAAAAAAAAATGCAATTCCAATCAAAATCCTGGCGAGATTTTTAAAATAAAAATTGACAAGCTCATTCTAAAATTTATTTAGATAAACAGGAACTTGAATGAAAAAAACAATCTTGAAATGAACAACAAATTTGGAGGGCTCAAGTGATCTGATTTCCAAACTTACTATAAAGCTACACATATCAAAACAGTGTAGTATTCTAAAGTGATACAGATATGTAGAGATAGAGATAGATATATAGATCAATAGAGCAGAGCAGAAAGCCCATAAATAGATTCACACAAATACACTGAACTACTGTTTGACAAGGTTTTAAAGGCAACACAATAGAGAAAGGATTGGCTTTTTAGCAAGTGGTGCTGGGACAACTGGATATACATATGGAAGAAAATGAACCTGTGCCCCATGTATAAAACTAATTCAAATGGGCTTCTAGTTCTAAATATAAACCTAACACAATAAATCTTTAAGAAGAAAACATAGAAGAATATTTTGTGGCCCTTGGTTAAGCAAAGATTTCTTTTTTGTTTTTAAAAAAGATTTTATTTATTTGACAGAGAGAGACACAGTGAGAGAGGGAACACAAGCAGAGGGAAAGGGAAAAGCAGGCTTCCCACTGAGTAAGGAGCCCAACGTGGGGCTCGATCCCAGGACCCTGGGATCATGATCTGAGCTGAAGGCAGATGCTTAACGAATGAGCCACCCAGGTGCCCCCAAAGATTTCTTATATGCCACACCAAAGCACAATACCTAAAAAGAAAAATGATAAATTTGATTTCATCAAAATTAAGACTTCTCTTCAAAAAACACTCTTAAGAGAATGAAAAGATAGGCCACAGACAGAAAATATTTGCAAATCACATATATGATAAAGGTTTTGTAGCTAGAATATATTAAGAACTCTCATAACTCAATAATGAGAAAATAAACAGCTCAAAAAAATTTTAAAATGGGCAAAATATTGGAGTAAACACTTCAACAAAGAAAATATATGAATGGTAATTAAGCACAGGAAAAGATGCTCAACATCATTAGTGATTAGCAAATTAAAACCACAATGAGATACCACCATACCCCTATTAGAACAAATTAAAAAATAAGAAAAAATATGAGACCACCAAGTGCTGGCAAAGATGAGAACTCCAATACATTGCTGGTCAACTGTAAAACGTTATCAGCCACTTAAGTAAAAAAGTTTGTTAATTTTTTTAAAAAGTTAGGCACATACTATATAACTCAGCGAGCGCACTCCAAGGTATTCACCCAAGTAAAATGAAAACCTATATTCACACAAAGCCTTTATGCACAATTTTATAGCAGCTTCCAAGAACTGGAAACAAACCAAATACCTCTCAACTGGTGGTTGGATTGATAAATTTTGGTACATCCATACAATGAAATACCATTCAGCAATAAAAAAGAAGGCACTAAGGATATATTAAACAATAAGGAAGACTCTCAAAATCACTATGGTAAGTTAGGAAAGCTAGAAAACTAAAGCCAACATAATGTATGTTTCTATTTTCTTGGCATACTAGAAAAGGCAAAGTTCAGGAGAAAACATCAGATCAGATCAGTGGTTGCCTGAAGCCAGGGTTAATAATGGGGATTAACTGCAAATCAGCAAAAGGGATCCTTTGGGGTAATGGAAATGCTCTATAACTGAATTTTGGTATTGTTACACAACTCTGTAAACTTATTGGAAAACATTCAACTATATACTTACGATAGGTGAATTTTATGAAGCTGTTTTTAAAAAGGCACCATAAGGGGTACCTGGGTGGCTCAGATGGTTAAGCATCTGCCTTCGACTCAAGTCATGATTTCCAGGTCCTGGGATGGAGCCCCATGGTGGGCTCCCAGCTCAGCGGGGGGTCTGCTTCTCCCTCTCCCTCTGCCCTCTGCCTCTCTCTCTGCTTGTGCTCTCTCTGTCTCTGTCTCTCTCTCTCTCAAATGAATAAATAAAGTCTTTAAAAAAAAGTCACCATAAAAGGAGACATTTGCTGTTTAGCTGTCTTGGTTCTGAATCGTCCACCTTGGTTGAGGTTCAGGCCTTTACACGAGTGTCCTTTGTTGCTAGTTTCTGTCCTTATTCATTTCTGAAGGGAAGATTCCACCTTCACTCATTATGAGTGAAATATTTGGGTTTCAGGCTCTTGGTGAATACTCAGTAATGAGAAATAATTCTTCTAAGGAGACTTCTGATAATCAGCCCCCTGCTAGAACCCCTGCAGGATTTATGTTTAAGGAATATGGCCCTTCTTGCTGGAAATTGTTTTTGTCCTGTTGGACTCACATTACCCAGGATGATTTAAAATTTCATTGGCCAAGATGGGGCCCTTTTGATATCCCAAAATTCATTTACTTGTACGCACAGGGTTATAAAAGCAAACAAAATGAGTGGAAATCTTATTTTAATTTTAATTTAAAGTGGAAACCTGGAGGGCTCAGAAAGAAACACTGAAAAGGTTGCTGCCCTGAGTTGCTAACTCCGACCTTTCTGAGAGACTGTCAAAATTAGAAAAATTGGCTAAAGCCTCTCCTATCCCGTTCGTTGGAGTACTCAAACTGTACAAATGTTTGGGGTTTCTATCAACCTATGACTGTTTTTCAATCTCTCCCCATCTCATTCCAGTTGGGACCCATTCAGGGACACCTTCAGTTCCTTCTCATCCCTTCAGCTCCTATTCATTTATTGGGTCAAGATTTTCTTGAAGCCCATTGGGCACACAATTCCTTTTCCTAAAAAGGGGAAATATTTTTGAATATTGAACCTCCAAACCCACACCTTCAAGAAAATCTTGACATCCTGATATCTATTCCCTTTCTTTCTCTAAAACATGCTAACCCAGAACGCCTCTTTGATTCTATTCCTGAAACTCTTTGGTCAAAAAAATGCCTCTGATATTGGGGGCATTCATTCTGTACCACCCATTAAAATCCAGATTGATGAAAGAAAGCTTTTGCCAAATGTCAAACAATATCCTTTAAACATTGAGGCAATCCAAGGATTCAAACCTGCCACTGAAGATTATTTACAAAGAAATTAATTGCCCCCTGTACTAATCCCTGTAATCCCCTCATCCTCCCATCCACAAGGCATGTGGAAGAGGATGGAGATTAGTACAGGACCTTAGAGCAATTAATAAGATTGTATTTTCTAAACAAGATGAAATACTACAACATAAATCACTAAATATAGGTTTATCCACGTTTGGCTTTTAATTATATAGAAGCTAAGGATATTTGGGTCTATTAGTAAACATGTTTTATGCCACACTGAGAAATCATGTATTTCTAAAAATTATAAAATGTATTCATAAATATGCTAGTCCACAATTGCTTATTTCTTAGTTTTCACTGGGAATTAAAGATTCTAATGTTAAGAATTCTAACTAATATATATATATATATATATATATATATATATATATAAACTAAAAATAATAAGGATGAAAGAAAATGACTGTGTATGAAAAGTACACAAGGAAATTGAATGTGTGTTTTTGGTAAAAGAAGGCGTGTGGGATGGAAACGCATTTTGTTGAGGGAAAGTGAAAGGGATTTTGTTCTAAAGTAAAGCTGGTTATTTTGGAAAGGGAAAGAACAAGTGATAAAGTAAAATGGACATAAAAAGTTTTAGAAAGTTTGTGGAAAAGGAATTTTATGTTGCATGGTCAAAGCTGGCTAAGATTGAGTGGATTTATTTACAGATTTTTAAAAATGAATTCAGCAGTGTACTGATACAAGACTAGAGTTTGGTTTTCCCTCTGTTAAAACAACAAAATTTTCTTAGATTATCAGTCTGTTCTGAATGAGAAATTATAAAAAAAGTTTCTTTGTCATTAATGTAATCTGGGTGGGAAACAATGAGTCTGTGTTTTGTCTTTATCACATCTTTGATGACTTAAAAAAATTGAGTCTCCTCTATTAAAAAAAAAAGCTAAGGCTTTTGCAACTATGTAATCTTCTATATTTGTCCTTGAAATCTTTTTGTCATTTTGGTTTTAAGTAGATAATTAAGTCTTATTTCATAATTTTCTGTGATCCTATTTAGCCAAGTGTCCAAACTTTTTGATATTTTTGACAAACATCCCCAAATCAAATTATAAAGGAAGTCTTTTGACCTGGAAGAAACTTTGGGATATTTTTTCAGAGGGTCCCTGGAACATTTCAAAGCATTAATTAAGCTAATTAGGCTTATTTGATATGTTAAATTACACGGAAGCATTGCCAAATAAGAAGTAATACTAAATCTTCTTTATGTATATTTACACGGGCATATGTTAATGTAAGTGTTCAAAAATTTTCTAAAATTCCTAAAATTCTGATATAAGTTTGATGATGATCTGTTCTCCTTGTAGCAGAATGCCCAATACACCTAGCTCCTGCTTCCTTTGATCCACAGCTGATAAAAGGGGATATACTTCAATTTTGCAAAAGCCTAATAAAATCCATAGAGAATAATTATACTTTGGTAGAACAGTCTTTCCACGGTGTGCTCCCAGGAGACAAAGACATCAAACATCACAGCCTTCAACCCCAAGACATGGTTTATTAGAAAAGACACAGTCACAAAGACTCCCTTCAGCTTCACTGGAAGGGACCAGACCAGTTATTGCTAACCGATCCCTGCACTACTAAATTAGAAGGCATTGACTTATGGATTCATGTTTCTCATTTTGAAGAAAGGCTCCAACATCCAACTGAACTACTAAACCAACCAGAGCCCTCAAACTGACTACATCCTGGAAAAAGCAGCAGACATCTGAGTTGACTGCCTTCCCAAGAGTCAGGACCAGGCCAGTACAATAACTCTTTCATAACTGACAAAATTTTAATGGAAACTCCTAAACTCACTGAGATCTTTGGACTATGTTTTATCTGTGTAGGAATTCTTAAAATTTTTGCTGTTTTACACTCAGTAGGACTCCTTCACTGGGGGCAACCCAAATCTCAAAGGTTTCTGTATCCCTATTGTTGTTCCCTCCCTGCCTTTGGTTTTCCAACATTACAAAGTTTTTAATCCTGTTAGTTTTTCACCGTGCTCCTATCACCTCCAGTACCTGGAAGGATAATGTTACTGTTCAGATGTCTCAATCCCTAGCTTTATCTGGGAATCTATCATCATTCCTCTACTGAAAGTTTTGCAAAAAATAATGACCCAGTAATTATGTCTATCTCTAACTTTTCCAAATATTCCCAACTTTACTGTAACTTTGGATAAGAAGCTTTCTGCTATATCCTACCAAATCGAAGTTTTCAGCCCCCAAACTCCTACTCCATGCTTTCTCTTGGTACCCTATACCCTATCCACCTTTCTTTTTTTTTTCTAGTGCAAGACCATTAGACTCTTGGAAGGTGGGTTTCTAGGCTCTTACTTGTATCTGCAATGCAAATGCATGGACCCATCTTTTCCTGGTAAGAATTCACCACTTGGTAAGACTTTCTTATCCAACCCTATTCCCTTGGCCACTCCTCCTCAAGCTTGCTAACTTAATAAAACTTTTTATCCCTGGCTTGAGTTTGGCCTCCTCTTCATTGTCTGTTAATGAATCCAAAAATACTTTCAACATGTCTTGGCAGTTCATGTTTTTTGGGTTATTTAATATCTTCTTTCACTATTCTTTTTTTTCTTAAAGATTTTATTTATTTATTTGAGAGAGAGAGCATGAGAGCACAAGTAAAAGGGGGAGGGGCAGAGGGAGAGGGATAAGCAGACTCCTCGCTGAGCAGGAAGCCTGGCACGGAGCTCCATCCCAGGACCCTGGGATCATGACCTGAGCTGAGGGCAGACACTTAACCGACTGAGCCACCCAGGCACCCCCTTTCACTATTCTTAAAACAGCTACAGCCACTACTCCTAAATCTTACTTGAGAGAAAAAGGGGCTTTATCAAAAATATGTGATTACCCTGATGAGGACCCTCCCAGATATGAGGACAACAGCTGTGGCTACAGCCAAGGTTGTGAACTTCCCGCTGTATATTCTGGAGATCAGTTAAGTCCTTTAGAATCGTAGGTTCTGGCTTGGAGGAGACACAGCCAACTCAGAAGTTATGGTAAGAATTTTGACCAGAACTGTTAACAGAACAGTTCTCTCCATAGCCAGAGCCGTCAGGTCCCAACAAAGTCCTTTAGATTCTTTAACCCAGGTAGTCCTTGACGACAGGATTGCTTTAGATTATTTACTTGCAGCCCAAGGAGGAGTTTATGCCATCGTTAATACCTCTTACTGTACTTGGATAAACACCTCACAGCAAGTAGAAATAGGAACCACTAAGTTATTCAAACTAGCCAAATCCTTAAAGAGACATTCAAGTTTTACCCCAGCATGGTTTAACTTTAAGTTTTCTGATGTTTTTATCTGGCTTATTATTTTAATTTATGCCCTATATGTTATTTTCAAATTGCTTATGTTGCATATTTCCCATTGCTATACTACTACTCAAAATGTCATAGCGATAGTTGCTCACAGGCTCAAAACCGTTCACCAGATCTACTCTTTAACTAAAAGAAATGAGAACTTAATTGATATCGAGACCTTATTTTCTCAAACCTCCTTACTGAAATGTAAGACTCTCACCTAACATGCTTGTTGAATCTATCAAATATCAACCAACTATGAAATTCCCCATTCAAAGGATATGATAGACCTGGAGCAGGCTGTCAACCACTCTGTCAACAAAATGGGACTGCATAATCATGAAATTGATCATTGGTGCTTCCCTGCCAGAAAGATCTCCATCAAAAGGGGGAAATGTGGAAGAAGATTCCAAAATGGAGTAAGCATTGCTAAAAAAGTCACTCAAAGTAGAGTCAGAAGGATACTGCAGAAGTAGGGTCTATGTATATCTCCTGTTTCAATCCTCAGAACACCATGAACTTTTGACTTCTGTCAACTGCAGCTCTACCATCTCCTGAAATACATTTTTGTACATTGAACTGAAACAGAGATAATGTAACACTTGTTAGGTGAATAACCAATCATGTATAGACAGTCAGTTTAAATTCTGCCAGCACCAATCATAATTGTTTCAAAACAACTTATGTATCCTTGTGGTTTTTGCCTTTCCTGCTCACAACTGGGTGCGCACTTTGATTTTGGTCCGCTCTGTCTCCCAATCCCTAAAACCCCAAATAAATGCTTTTGGTTGCTCTACAGCCTTGTCATCTTCTTGGTTGACACTTTCTTCCTCTCTCTCAATCTCTCTGTCTCTGTTTCTGTCTCTCTCTCTCTCTCTCCACACACACACACAAACACACATCTTACACATATACACAAATGACAAAGATTCAGCCAGACCTCAGATTGCTCTTATTAAATAAATAAGAAGAGACAATCAAGTAGAAATGGGCTGAAAAGTTGAAAAGGCAGCTCAAAAAAAGGTCAATAAAGCACATAAACAAATAAAAATAGGCACATATAAAAATCCTCAACATGATTAATCATGAGAGAAATAAAAACAAAACCACAATGAGATACCACCATACTACCACCATGTGGATACCAGAATGACTCAAAACAAATCACAACACAAAGTGGTAACAAAGATGTGGAGTAACTAGAACTCTCATGCATGCTAGTATGAATATGAAGTGGTACAACCACATTGGAAAACTCTGGCAGTATCTGCCAATGTACTCATATCCTATGACTCAGCAATTTCAATTTCACTCCAATATATATATATATATATTGTATATATATATATATATATACTCTATATATATACGTGTGTGTGTGTGTGTGTGTGTTTACTGAAACACATGGTCGAGAATGTTCATATTAGCACTTATTTGTAGTATCTAAAGACTGGAAACAACCCAAATGTTCATAAATAATGAAATAGCTGAATAAATGATGGTATATTATTAAAACAACAAATTACACTGAAATGAAAATTAATGAGCTGCTGTCATAAGTACCAACATAGATGAATCTCGCAAACATACATTCAATGGAAAGAAATCAAACACTAAAGAGAACATACTGTATAACTCTATGTAAAATTCTAAATCAGACAAAACTAATCAAAAAGAAGTTAAGCTAGGAGGTGCTGAGGTGGCCGTGATCCTGGTAGTGGCTAAGTCCTGGAGCGACATTGTGTGGCTGTGGCTATAGGGGAAGTCTTTCAAGTTGGGCATGGAATGTTTAAGAAGTGATTGAAGAAAACACACTGACAAAGTGCATACGACTTGTTATTATTCCAGTTCTACTGAGATATTATCTCGGTTCTAACTTCGCTGAAGGAAGCTTTACTTTGGGATCAGAGCAAACATAAAAACTAAAAATTCAAGACAGAAATCGTCTCCACCAGTCAAGAAATCCTCAGAAGTAGTTTGCTGTGGATATAGAAGATGAAGAAAACAGAAATGTTAGTAGATGCTGTTGTGCTTGTTCTGGATAAATTCGATGATCTGACTGACAATTTCTCCTCCCCTCACACATGCTGAAGAGTTCTTGCTGGCATTGTCATGACAACAGGCACAGATGTTAGAGATGCCAAGGTGATAAGTGTTTCTACAGGAACAAAATGTATTAGTGGCAAATACATGAGTGATTGTGGCCTTGCATTAAATGACTGCCACGCAGAAAGAATATCTCAAAGATCCTTGCTTAGATTTCTTTATACACAACTTGAGCTTCACTTAAATAACAAAGATGATCAAAAAAGATTCATCTTTCAGAAATTGAGTGAGAAGGGTTTAAACTGAAGGAGAATGTTCAGTTTCATCAGTATATCAGCACCTCTCCCTGTGGAGATGGCAGAATTTTTTCACTACATGAAACAAACCATCAGACTTGCTCAGTGGTAAGTATCTTTGGAGTGTGGTTACTTAGTCTCTTTCAGAGAACTTTATTTTTCAATGTTCAAGTACTTAGGCATAAAAACAACATGTGGAAACTACTCTGTGGCGAGCACAGGGAAAGTCAAAGCCATTCTAAAAGGATGAAAGGCAATGATTTTGGGCCTCTCAGACCTTGCCTCTAAGGTCTTTTAAGTAAATCCCTCTGTAAGATTAACCTTTTCTTTTTTAAATCAATTGGAAACCTTGCTATTCATAGAGGAAATTACAGCCTGGACGTGGCACCTCTGTGTTCTCTTTCACTCATGCATATGTATTCAGGTCCTGTCTCAGCGGCACATACTCATAGATGCCATGAAAATTATGTAAGCATTAGGTTTTTTTGAGATTAGCATTGGGCTGGAACTTGCTGAACATTCATCCTTTCATAAAGCCACCTAGGGTATGTCCTCACAATGATAAACTGCCACCCACAGAGCCAGCGCCTCCGCCAGTGCTGCCAGAGCCTGCCCGGGGCTCCTTGGATGTCATACCCAGGCTCGTTCTTGGGACATCTGACGGATATAATTGAAATGAACCTATGGCAGGTAGATGGCGTTTCAGTGCTGTCTTGCACCTACCCTTACTGCCCTTTATTACTTAAAAAAAAATTAAAGTAGCTAACAGGAAAGTGGCCAAGAACTTTTGAATTCAAGGGTCCTAACATCTAAGCTCACTCCCTCTTTTTTTTTAAAAGGACACAGTTCAGGTATTTTTGTCCTTTTGAAAATATTGTTTTACTGACTGTTTTAAAGCACACAACTAAAGTCATAACCTTAAACTAAAATGTGTGGGGTTTTTTTGGGGTGTTGTGTTGTTTTGTTTTTTGGGGTCTGCTTTGTTTGGTAGTGCTTGGCTACCTGGCGACTAGCACATCTTTAATTTGAGAAAAAGGAGGAGGGTTTTTTTTTATTTGAAAGCACGTGTATGAGAGGACATAAATTAAGCAGGGAGGAGGGAAACAGTTTTCTCAGATCAAATTTTACAGCTCCCTAACCTTAGCCCTTATTTTTAAAGAAAAACAAAATAGACTGATAAAACTTGGTGGGTAAGTTGAAATTCTGGCGTCAATGTCTGTGGAGCTTTCAATGGTAGTTATGATATACAATGTAGGTGTTTTGTTGTAAAAAAAAAACCTGTTAGTAAGAAGATACCTTTAGGGAGGAAAGGAAGGTAGTAACTGGGAGGAGGTACCAGCAGTACTTGTTCTAGTAGTTTCTGATCTGAGGGGTAGTTACGGGATAATTTTACTACGGGAAAAAATCATCAAGGCACACAATTATGGTATGTGTTCTTTTCTGTATGTATGCCATTTTTTTCAATTAACCAGTTTTATTTAAAATAGAGTAACAGTTCAACAATTAAAACAATTATTTCCACCATTTTCTTTCCCCCAATTAGTCTGAGCTCCTCATAAATATTTATAGTAACTGGCCTCAAATATTCTAAGTATTCTTCCAATGCTTAAGGCAAAAATTTATGTAGACTTTTTTGCAACATCAAAACACAAGACTTTCGTGTATTATTCCATCCCTTTTCACTTTTGAGTAGATTCAGCTTCTTGGTTTAAGAGAGGCTTTATTTCAACAAAGCAAGCTTCAAAGTCATCAAGAGTCTGTCTCTGACCCTTCCATTTGACATCATATAATAGCAACATTAAGTACTGTGACTGATCTTCATCAAGAAATTCTTAGTATTGGCAGCAATACTGGCTTGGGCTGGAGTGTAGTTTACAGTCTTGGAATGCTTTCTCAGATGTCCTCCAACTCCCTTCAGTAACTCTGGCACAAATCTCCTCCGCAAAATGGAACCAAGGAACTCAAACAACACTGTGCTTTGCTTTCAGATAGAAACAAAAGAGTCTGTTGGATAGAGAATCCAACAGACTCAGGAAATCCGCCTCTGGCTAACCTTTGCATGCATAACTCGCTGGCTGCAGTGTAGGCACTGTGTCTTTGCATCTTTACTCTTTATCCACCTGAATCACAAACAGCCCTGAAATTAACCTGTGTCACGTGTACTCAGCAAGCGAGAAGCACATGGGGGGGCTCCTGGGGCATTTCTTTTTGTGCTTCTTGCTGACATCTGCCAGAACAGAAAAAAAAGGTACAGTCTCTTCAAAATAAATACACTCACAGTTTTTTGTCATATCTGCAGAGTGTTTGTTTAATTAGGAATCCCTGTGCTTAGGATTTCAGCATGCTACAGAAGAAAATACTTGATAACTGCACTTTGATTTTTAAAAACTTGTTGAATAAATATATGACTAAAAAAAACAGCTACAGCCATGAAATGTGTCTCAAAGTCTCTCCTAAAACTCCAAGATTGTAAAAAGGAAATTAAGCAATTTGTTGGGGGGGAGGGAGGTTGCACAGTTAATGGTAAGGACAGTTTGAGGAGCATGGCTGGTAAGTTATAAAATGCTTCCTCCACTGCTACCTCTTTCTGTCTCTGATGTTAGATTAGTCTTCATTTCTTTTTAAAGATTTTATTTATTTATTTGAGAGAGAGAGAGAGAATGCATATGTGCAGGGGGAAAGGCAGAGGGAGAAGCAGGCTCCCTGCCGAGCAGGGAGCCCTACACGGGCTTGATCCCAGGACACTGGGATCATGACCTGACCTGAGGGCAGATGCTTAACTAACTGAGCCACTCGGGTGCCCCAATTCTTCATTTAACAAATGTTCACTGAATGCTTATATACAATTGGGCCTTGTGCTAGGTGTTGAGGCACTGTTCTTTTTTTTTTTTTAAAGATTTTATTTATTTATTCGACAGAGATAGAGACAGCCAGCGAGAGAGGGAACACAAGCAGGGGGAGTGGGAGAGGAAGAAGCAGGCTCATAGCGGAGGACCTGATGTGGGGCTCGATCCCATAATGCCAGGATCACGCCCTGAGCTGAAGGCAGGTGCTTAACCGCTGTGCCACCCAGGCGCCCCTTGAGGCACTGTTCTATGCACTGGGAATTCAGCACTAAACAATATAGGCAAAAAGCCCTGACGTGTGGAGCTTATCTCCTACTGGGCATATAGACAACCAGACGTAGACAATAATAAAAGAGTAAATATGTAAAATAGATAGGATGTCAGATGGGGAATAAGTACTACGAAGAGTAAAAAAAAATAGGGCAAGAATGTTAAGGAGTGCCAAGGGGCCTATTTTAAATAGTGTGGTCATGGATGGCATCACTGAAAAAGTAACATCTGAGCAGACAGATGAAGGAAGCAAAGGAGAAAGCCACGGAGCTACCTGTCAGCAGGGAGCCATATGGCTGGAGAGCTTCTTAGTCCAAGAGAGCAGTGAGCACAGAAATCCTAATGCAAGGAAGCCAGTGGTGTTGGAAGGAAAGGTGATCATTTGGCAGGACTACTGTAACAAAGTACCACAAGCTAGGTGGCTTAAAAGAAATTTACTCTCTCAGAGCTCTGGAGGCCAGAAGTCCAGAATCAAGGTGCTGGTGGTGCCACTCCCTGTAGAGTCTCCAAAGGGGGATCTATTCCTTGCTCTTCCAGCTCCTTGGGACTCCATTCCTTGCCATGTGGCCACATCGCTCTGACCTCTGCCTTCTACTTTTTGTGACTTCTCTGTATGTCTCTGTGCCTCTCCCCTATAAGGAACCCTGCGATTATACTGGGCCCATTGGGATAATCCAGGATATGCTCCTCTTCTCAAGATCCTTAACTTAATCACAACTTTGGCCATACAAGGTACCATTCACAGGTACCTTCTGGGGATTTGACATGGGTATCTTTAGGGGAGGTTGTTTTTTCCCTTTTTTTTCCCTTAGGGAGGACATTTTCAGCCTACCACTGAAGGGAACGAGGGAAAAAGCAGGCATGAGGTCAGAGACACAGCCAGCAAACAGGTCATGGAGGGACTGTGGGCCATCACCAACCCTTGGGCTATTTCTCTGAATAAAATGGGAAGTCCATTGACATTATCCAACCTATTCTACATTTTTTACTGCTTAGGAAAACCCTTTCAAAGTAATATCTGTATAGTTGTGATAAGGTTGTGATCCTTTCTTGGTCACCTGATGGATCTCACTGATCCACACTGTGAAGACGGGACTGTCCATCCCTCACACTGAAGCCTTAGAGGTGTTTTAAAGTCAGAAAGCAAATTCAGAGACAAAACCTGCCCGTGGCCACTGAACATGCCCAGCTCTTACAAGTTTTCAAAAGAAAATTCAGGGACAGTGCCATTGGCAGCAGGAAGGGCAAGCGAGCCTAAAAAGAGCCCCCTGACAAAAGGAGGAGGAGGAGAAGTGGGCACCACAAAGAACACCCATAATGCAGATAAAATCTCACCTTGTCCCTCTCACCTCCACTCCATCACCCTCATCTCTGTCCACATTGATACATCTACACTGGGCCTGGATTCCTGTCTGGTCAGAAACATCCTTACCAGCCAGGCTAAGAAGCTTCGGCTTCACCCTAAGGACAATGGGACACCACTGAAGGGTTTATAACTAAGACTCAGTGTGGTTTCATTTCAGAAACATCACAGAGGCCATAGTTTTGGATGGACAGGGGTGGATGGAGAGAATTGGGAGTGCAGAGAAGGACAGCCAGTGCTGCAGGATTCTAGGTGCACACGGTGGCAGATACTGAGGCGGGGCAGGGTGCAGAGGATGAAAGAAATCTTAACACTCATCACTCTCATAACTAACAGTGTTGAAAGAAACAGCACTATAGTACCAGCGTCACACTATATGATCTATGTTGTAGAAGACAGACCACGTGGATCAACACATGTTTTCACACGTAAAGTCATTGTTCCTGACAGATGGGAGCACTAATACATTGGGGTCCACGTGTGTCGATGTCTCTAGGAAGACAGCTGCGCTGTATGTACCACACGGACTACTGCCCGAAAAGCTGTGAGTAACGTAGAGGTTTCAGGCTATGCTCACAATCCACCTCTCCTTAAATGACTGCTGCTCTTTTTGCTTTGATAATCAAGTCCAGATTCAAAAGAACATTTTCCAACTAACTACATCATTTTCTCTCCGAGAAAATCTCGAGAGAAAAAATGACCATTGAAGACATTGATAGAGTGGCCATAATCTTAGACTGTCCAGGACAGTCCAGGTTTACAGCTATGGAAATGGCATAATTACTAATAATAATCTTAAAAATGACCTGGCTCAGATGAATACTTACATGATCACTCCCAACGATCAAGATACAGAAAAGAAAAGAACCCTCCTTAAACCTGAAGGAGGCATTTTGCAGTTTCATGGCTATAACAGAAGCATGAACAGTCTTACAGAGATCACATTGTCGCCTGATGGTCCTGTGTCCTAGATTAGAGAAAACTCGCCTGATTTCACAGAGGAAAATGCTGATGAATACAACCAGTGTGCCTATTCTAATGTCTCCAAGTACTACTAATTTTGTTCATATTTAGCAATACAATGATTTCGGTGAAGCTTAGGCTTAGGTCTGGAATGAGCCCGAGTAGGGCAAATAGCAGGAGAAAGTCAGGACTAATGTACAAAGGCCCTCTGTTTTGAGAGGGAAGAAAAGGAGTGAACTCGAGGTAGGATCGAGCTGCCAGACAATGGTATACTCTCATCAGAGAGTGAGGCAAGAACAAGTAGTCAAAATTCCATAAATGTTACATCCCCATAAATGGGGCCAGCTACAGAATTTGTGGGGCCAGTCCTAAATGAAAATGCAGGGCACCTTGTTCACAAATTACAAAAATTTCAGCATGGCGACAGCAACACATAATAGCGCGTGGGACCACTCTAAGTGCCATGCCCTGCGCAACTACAGAAGTACCCACAAAGTGGGCCCTGCTCCTCGCATGCTTGGCTGGCCCGGATCTCAGCAGATTTTCCCTCAGAGCCCCTCCTCACTCCACCACTCTTCCACCCCCCATTCCCAAACTCACATGAATCTGTAATAAAACTAACCGGCATCTTTGGGCCACTTCGCTCTTTACATAGCACTCTCCCGTATTCCGTAGTCAGTTTCAGCTGCTTCTAAGGAATACCTGAGACTGGGTGCCAGCATGTCTAGAGTCTGTTGAGAGCCCTCTCCTGGCTTGCAGATGACAGCCTCCTTGCTGTATCCTCACAAGGCAGACACAGAGCTCTGTTCTCTTCATCCCTTTACAAAGGCACAATCCCATTACCGGCGCTCTCCCCCATGACTTTGTCCAAAGCCGATTACTTCCCAAAGGCCAAATACCTCCAAACACCATCTCTTCAGGGATTAGGGCTTCAACTTTTGATTTTGGGGGGTGGGGTGGGGAGACACAAACACTCAGTTCACAGGGATACACGACCCTCAGTGAGTTTCAAACTGGGTTACCTAGAAATGTCTCGGAGGCCACTGAGGGCAATGAGTGAAAGATCGACTGGGTGGGCTCGAGAGCCCCACTTTAATTTGTTTTATTGTGTGAGTTTCCGTGTAAGCTCTCCTCTTCGAAAAGATAAAAGGCTGTACTCCAAAAGAAAGTTTAGAAGCCGCTGTGTTGTTCAGTTGGAGATAAGCAGGGAAAATCGTATTCTTCCTAATTCTTGGGTGAGAAGAATAGATTCACATGTATTAAGTGCCTATTATATTCCATATACCGTGTGAAATGTTTTCACACGTTCCAGCATTTAATTCTTACAACTCCACAAGGTATGTGTAATTATCTGCTTTTAATAAATGAGAACACTGTAGGGCAGATAAGTTAACAGATAAATCCAGTTACTACATGGCAGAGCTGAGATTTGAACCCTGGCCTGTTAACAAAGCACATGTTCTCTCCATAACACCATTCGGCTCCCCTTCAGGTGAGCCAACGATCTGCTCCCTGGCAGACACCTGGCTCTGTCATCTACTGGGTGGTTTCTGGTTAGACTCTTGGCCACCGGCCCATCTCTGTACCTCAGGGAACCAAGCGAAAGCCAGGAAGTGACTGACTGGAGAAGACAGAAGCCAGGAGCCCAGGAGTCTGGACTTGCTGTCTTTGAGGCAGAAATAAGCCTTGGGCAGGGAGGCCTGAGTAATGACCCTGAAGGTGTTGCACTGTTTGTCCTTTGAGAACTGGACACTGCGTCGTCTCGGAGCAGTGCAGTGACTCCCAACAATCGCTTCTGCAAATGCAATTTTCAGCATCAAAGAGTCTTAACACGTTTTAGAGATATAGTGTCAAATTAGTTCTATGTAATGACTGTAATGTCTATCAGATGAATGAATCCTGAGGAGTCTCTCATAATGAATAGTATTTATTCCATGCTGTAATGTTGCTGAACACTCCCGTACCGTAGGCAGAGTGTGGAACGTAAGTATAAAGCTCTGTAGTTGCTTTGGAAAAAAAATAGTATGTAAACAGTAAGACACATAGACAAGATGCAGACATTGTAATAAAGAGCTGTGATCTAGTAAGATCAAAGGGAATATTTTGTGTCAACAAGAATGAAGAAGCTGATTCCCACTGGCAGCAGAGGCTGTGCTAAGGCTGGTGGTTTTCAAATAAATAGTATAATCAGAACTCCCGCTGCGAGTATGCACATTTTTCTCACACAGAATAGAGATAAATTGTTTTTGTGAAGCTTCCTTAGATTAAACAGTCAGGATTAAATTGAAAGTAATGTGATCTTATCTTGAGAGGAAGGTATTGGTATTTTTGACGTAGTCACATGCATTTGTGACAGGATGCAATCACAACTGGTTCAGAGAGCCAGTCGTGGTGTTTCTCGCATCTTCTAATGTCACAGAAATAAAAAAAGACTTGTACCCTTCCCATCCTCTCAGTCCTCTTTTCAAATGAAAAGAATGTGGGGATGAAAGCACAGCTTCCTTCCCATTAGTGCCAACAACTGCACTTCTCTCTTTTCAAATCTGCCTCTTAGGAATTCTAGTTTTAATAAGTGCTTGGGCACCAAGCATTTTCACTGAAAGAAAAGCTGTAATTTTTACCAGAAGTGCAACTTTCAAGCTGAATTTAATCTAGTTGGAAGGCAACAGAGAAGAACTTAATATACTATATTACCCTATGCAAATTATAGTTGTTGGGCAATAATTAGGTGTTATATATCTTCTGTTCATAGCGCAGCTTTTATATACAGACTACTTGAGAGTTGGAAGTCTATTTCTTATTAGACAGACAGTCTATGGCAAGCTAAATAGGACCAGAGAGTTTAAAGGTCCCTACTTCAAATGACAGTGAGAATTGAGTTTTCTGTTTAATACTAGCAAAGCTACCTGTAGAAGCTGCCAAGCTGTACCCACTTGGCTGGCTCTATGGTGCCGAAAAAGAGGCAACAGTATTGTCCTTAAGGCTCCCATCTCCTCACCTCTCCCTGAATACAGCCCTATTGTCGGTTCCATGGAAGCAGCCTTAGTTTCCTCATCTGGAAATTGGGTTCAACACCTGACTGACAGGCCTCCTGAAAATTAGGTCAAATCATGATGCAAAGTACTTAGCACTCTATAAATAGTAGGTCCTGGTGTTGTTGTTGTTCTTGTTGTTGTTGTTGTTGTTGTTAAGAAGAAGAGAGGGGAAATGTCACAGTATAACAAGTAACAGTATTAGCTGCAGGCATGTTTCCATAATAGCAAAACCAGAAAGGACACAATGTCAGAACTACAAAGAAGCCGAAAGATTAAAGACCAATTCTCGACATACTGATTGAGCAGCTGTGGAACTCTGACCTTCTGAAAACAGCATCCTCTGGCATTATTCCACTATGACAACACAGGCTCACGAAGGCTCCTCTAACGTTTGAAAATCACTGTATTATAAGGCTAAGTTGATCGGCATGTTAATATCACCATCCCTTTTATTTTCTGTGGTACACATTAGCAGATCTTTACCTAATTTCTCTTTCTTTAATGGGGAACTTCACCTTCTTTCATGACATTCTTGTTTTGCCACTTGACACGTAAGTGCTTTTACCGAAAGCAAAGTACAATTTACAGCATAGAACATTTCTAAATTACAGGTTGTGTGAAACTCGGGTCGCCATTTTAGAAACGCAAACTTCAGAACCAAAGAGAAATAGCTGAAAACAACAGCAATCAGTGACACAGATGCCAAACAATTGGAGGTGACATTTAGATCTACATTTTAATTGTCTTTTCTTGAATAAACGATCTTTTCCACTAAATCTCTGTAACTCTGCACTCAGCTGTTATCCTGCAAATCTGCCCCACGTTCCTCAGAACACACTTCTTTAGATCAGAACCGAGAGGGGCGCCTGGGTGGCACAGCGGTTAAGCGTCTGCCTTCGGCTCAGGACGTGATCCCGGCATTCTGGGATCGAGCCCCACATCAGGCTCCTCTGCTGGGAGCCTGCTTCTTCCTCTCCCACTCCCCCTGCTTGTTTCCCTCTCTCGCTGGCTGTCTCTGTCTCTGTCGAGTAAGTAAAATCAAATCTTTAAAAAAAAAAAAAAAAAAGAACCGAGGTAGACCTGCCTTCTCGCAGGAAGCCGTGCTATCATTTTGGAGCAGATACCAGAGACGAAGGGCACAGAGTGCTCTGCCGAACACTCTACCCAATGTTCTCTTCTGCTCATTCCCATGGTGTCCAATGACTATCAGCAAAGACCAAGGTGGCCTATTACTTAGAAAAGAAATGGAAAGACTTGGTAACAGAGGGAGTGTTTGCTTTCCTTCCTCCTCCTGCTGTTGGAGAACAAAACTGGGAAGAGAAAGGCAGCTCTGGTTGGTAAAGGGCTTCCAAGGGAATCAACCTTGGTAAAATCTAAATCAGATCATCTGGAGCCCCTACTTAAAACTTTCCAGTACCTTCTCATGAAATACACAGTCCTTCCAAACGACTGCTATGTCCTGCTTATGATCTGTGTACTGCTGACCTCTTGAAACTCATCTCTCATTCTCCCCATTGCTCACTCTGCTCCTGTTTCACTGTCCTTCTTCCTATCTCTCAAGCAAGCTCAAGCTCATTCCCATTTGAGGGCATTTGCACTTGATGGCCACTCTGTGGAAGGCTCTTCTTCCAGAACTTCATGTGACTGGCTCCTTATTATTCAGATCCAGCTCCAATGTCACCTCCTCAGAGATAACTTCCATGACCAGAAATAAAATAGCCGTTAGACTACAATATCATCTCCCTGTTTTACTCTCTGTCTGGCATTAATTACTTTGTGACATTTATTTGCTTGCATGTCGGTTTCTTCCATCTAGAACGTAAGCTTTGTGAGATCAAGGACTTCACAGGTCCTATTTACCACTGTATTCTCAGGGCCCAGAAGAGTACCTGGCAAGCTTAGTGGATAGTCAATTATAGTTGTCTATTAAGGAACTAGAGTATGAATTTCTAAACTGTAGCTTTAGGTATCAGATGAATTGTGTTCTTTGTTCAAGTTAGAAGGCATCTCAAAGCATAGGGATAAATATATTTGCTTACACCGAATATGATGCAAGAGTAGAAAATATGACCTGATAAACTTCTGAAACCAGTTACTAAAGGGAATACAAGGCAATATTTTAAAAAATGAACATGGGGGATATTAGAGATTAATATAAGAAAAAAATCCTGAAGGGATTTAGGGCTTCAGATGTGTATATGCCAACATGGCAAGCAGAGATAATAAACAGGGTAAACGTGAGTTTATAAAAATAATGTGGTGAAGATGGTCTCATAAATAATATGTTTAGGTGGGATGAGAATTGAGATTAGAATCCAGTGATGAAAAGGTCTTCCCTACACGCCTGATGTTTTGTACTACTTGCCAGGAGAGCATTCATGAAAAGGAAAAATGAGAGAAGTGACACGAGTGGGGAAAATTACTATTAGTCATATGTGAAATTATTTCAGTATTATGTACATATCCTTCTCTACCCAAACAGGTCTGGCAGCACAATCCAGGGGCAGTTGGTTCTTGGCCAGTGCCAGTGCCAGGGTTTCAACCTGGGGCAGGGGCATCCATAGCCCCTGGGTTTGGCAGAGGAAACAGGTAAGCAGAGGGACTAGTGAGTGCGGATGAGTACACTGGTGAGTGGGCACACACCTCTTCCAACATGGACAGTGTTCCTGCTGCCTGTTCCTGTGTTCTCAGGAGCCCTAGCTTCTGGCTCGCTTAATGTAGTCATATATAAAGCCGGCTTGGGAAACAACTAGGGCAAGCTCTTTTATCTATGCTTGATATATTTCTTTTAAAATACATTTTAAAGGGGAGAGATTAGGGGCACCTCGGCGGCTCAGTCGGTTAAGTGTCTGCCTTTGGCTCAGGTCATGGTCCTGGGGTCCTGGGATCAAGCCCCACATTGGGCTCCCTGCTCAGTAGGGAGAGTCTGCTTCTCCCTCTCCCTCTGGAGCTTCCTCTGCTCCTGCTCTTTCTCTCTCTCAAATGGATAGATAAAATCTTTTTAAAAATCCATGAAAGGGGGGGAGATTATAAAGAAAATTACTAAATAAGTATAATATTTATGGATAATGGGAAGATTGTAAATATAGCTGAAGTGGTAATTTAAGAAATGTTATTGTGGGGGGGGCACCTGGGTGGCTCAGTCAGTTAAGCATCTTACTCTTGGTTTCAACTCAGGTCATGATCTCAGGGTCCTGGGATCGAGCCCTGCATCACACTCCCTGCTCAATGGAGAGTCTGCTTCCCCTCTCTCTCTCCCTCTGTCCCTCTCCCCACTCGCACACTTTGTCTCTCTCTCTAAACTAAATAAATAAATCTTTAAAAAAATAAAAAAAAATAAAAAATGTGATTGTGAGGGTTTCCCCCCATTTGACTTTCCGAGTGTAAGAATCAGATCTGCTACCACAGTCTTACAATTTTCCCTCACAGGTGTTTTACCTAATACATTTTTGCACGTCTAATCCTGCCTTGGCACCTCAGACATTAAATATAAAGATATAAATATGTTAAAACTGAAAGAATATATATATATATCATACAAAAAACAAATCAAAAGAAACTATGCAAAGAACTATCTCTTTTTATCTGTAATAGCATTTATTATTCTGAAGTCTATTTCTCTGTTATTAATATAGGCACTTTGGTTTTCTTATGATTTGTTTTTGTATGGTACATATATTTCTATTCTTTCAATTTTAACATATTCATAACTTTATATTTAATGGATGGAGCTAGAGAGTATTATGCTAAGTGAAATAAGTCAGAGAAAGACAAATACCATATGACTCCACTCATATGTGGAATTTAAGAAACAAAACATATAAGCAAAGGGGAAAAAAAAGAAAGAGAGAGAGAGGCGAACCAAGAAACAGATTCTTAACTGTAGAGAACAAACTTATGGTTACCAGAGGGGAGGTGGGAGTGGGGATGGGTGAAATAGGTGATGGGGATTAAGTAGTACACTTGTAATAAGCACCAGGTGTGTATGGGAGAGATGAATCACCATACTATACACCAAAACTAATATTACACTGTATGTTAACTAACTGAAATTTGAATAAAAACTTTAAAAAAGGAGATAGCTCTTGATGATACTGATTTATTGAAATGGCATAAAATTCAAAATGTTTATATGCCTCAAAGTAGATTAAGCAAAAACTGACAGAACTTAAAACCGAAACAGACAAATCCACAATGATAGTTGCAGATGTCACCACTCTCACTTCACTAATTGATAGAAGAGAAAGACACAAAATCAGTAAAGATACGGAAGACTGGAAAAACACCATCAACCAACTTGACGTAATGGACATATGTAGAACATTCCACCACCGAGAAAGAACATGGATTTATTTCAAAGGCACATTGCAACATTAAACTAGATAGACCATAAACAAGACTCAATATATTTTAAAGAATAATATCATAGACCGTATGCTGTGTTACCCCACAGGACTGCATAAAAAAATCAATAGGAAAAAGATCTAGAAAATCCCCAAGTATTTGGAAATTAACACTGACCACAAAGAAAACTGTAGGCTCATATGGCTACACTGGTGAATTCTACCAAACGTTTAAGGAAGAAACCATGCCAATTCAACATTTGCTCTCCAAAAAAAAAAAAAAAAAAAAAAAAAAAAAAAAAAAAAAAAGCACGAACCACTCTCTAATTCTATGAGGGCAACATTACCTGAATATGAAAACCATACAAAGACATTGCAGCCAAAGAAAACTAGACAAATATCCCTCATGAATATAGATACAAAAACCTCAACAAAATTTTAGCAAAGGTAATTCTGCAACATTAAAAAAATCACATCATGATCAAGTGGGATTTATTTCAAGAATTTAAGGTTGTTTTGTATTTGAAAATTAATTGGTTGGTAGGAGAAGGAAGGGAAGAATGAAGGAGGCGTAGACAGAAGGGGGAATGAAGCATGAGAGACTATGGACTCTGGGAAACAAACTGAGGGCTTCAGAGGGGAGGGGAGTGGGGGATTGGGATAGGCTGGTGATGGGTATTAAGGAGGACATGTATTGCATGGAGCACTGGGTGTTATATGCAAATAACGAATCATGGAACTTTACATCAAAAACTAAGGATGTACTGTATGGTGACTAACATAACATAATAAATTATTATTATTAAAAAAAGAAAATTAATTGGTGTAGTTTTCCATGTTAATAGGCAAAAATGCCATTGACAGATGAATGGATAAAGAAGATGTGGTGTGTATATATATACACACATTTTCTACACACACACACACACACACACACACACACGCAGGAATATTACTCAGCCATAAAAAAAGAGATCTTGTCGGGCACCTGGGTGGCTCATTTGGTTAAGCGTCTGCCTTAGGTTCAGGTCATGATCTCAGGGTCCTGGGATTGAGCCTCACATTGGGCTCCCTGCTGAGTGGGGAATGGGCTTCTTCCTCTCCCTCTACCCCTCCCTACCCCTTGCTCTCTCTCTCTCTTTCAAATAAATAAATAAATAAATATCTTTAAAAAAAGAGAGAGTGATCTTGCCATTTACAATGATGTGGATGGAACTAGAAGGTATTATGCTAAATAAGTCCATCAGAGAAAGACAATTATCATATGATCTCACTCATATGTGGAATTTAAGAAACAAAACAGAGGATCATAAAGGAAGGGAGGGAAAAATAAAGTGAGAATAAATCAGAGAGGAAGACAAGCCATAAGAGACTCTTAACTCCAGGAAACAAACAGGGTTGCTGGAGGGGAGGTGGCTGGAGGGATGGGGTAACTGGGCGATGGACATTAAGGAGGGCAAGTGAAGTAATGAGCACTGGGTGTTATAAGCAACTGATGAATCACTAAACTATGCCTCTGAAACCAATAAACACTATATGTTAATTAACTGAATTTAAATTTAAAAAACAGGCAAAAACGATAATTTCAACAGATACAAAAAAGCATTTGACAAAAGTTAACAGCCATCCATTTCAAAAACTCACAGTACACTGGAAATGGAATGGAAAAGAAAGGAAATGCCATAATCTGACAAAGAACACCTAGTGAATCTTACAGCTAATAGCATACTCAAAACGACTGAATGCTTTCCTCCTAAAACAGACAGTGCATTAAGGCAAAAAAAGTGGCATACAGATTGGTAAGGAGATATAAAACTGTCTTCATTCATAGGTAACATGATCATGTATGTAGAAAATTGTATGGAATCTACCACAAAAAAGCTCCCAGAACAAATAAGCAAGGATAGCAAAGTTGGAAAATGCGAGGTCCATATATATATAAACAAATTGTATTTCTATATAGTAGCAAGAGAAAATTAGAAATTGAAATGCAAGTATTAGTTAGAAGGGCATCAAAAATATGAACTACTTTTGAATAAATTTAAGAACATACGTTCAAAACCTGTTTACTAAACCCCACAAAACACAGCTAAGAGAAATTAAAGAAGACCTAACTAAAAGAAGCTGTATAACAGGTTCATGGTTTGGAAGACTAAATGTTAGGATGTCCATTCTTTCCTAATTTATCTATAGATTCAATAAATCTCAGTTGAAATTCCAGAAGGCATTTTGAAGAAATTGACAAGCTATTTATGAAATTCATATGAAAAATGAAAGGACCTACAGTAGCTAAAATTTTTTAAAAACAACAAAGTTGGAGCATTTACACTGATTATAGGGCTGGTTATCAGTATAGAGAACATTTATGCAAATACAGATCTAAATTATTTTTTTAAAGATTTTATTTATTTGATAGAGAAAGAGTGAGAGTGAGAGAGAGAGAGAGAGAGAGCATGAGGGGGGTGAGGGGCAGAAGAAGGAGACTCCCCGCTGAGCAGGGAGCCTGATACAGGGCTCTATCCCAGGTCATGACCTGAGCTGAAGGCAGATGCTTAACCGACTGAGCAACCCAGGTGTCCCAAGATCTGAATCATATAGATCAGTGGAACAAAATGAAAGAGACAGTCTTTTCAATAAATGGTGCTAGAAAAATGGACTATATGCAAAAAAAAAAAAAAAAGAATTTAGGGCCACTATTAATCATTTCCACTAGTGGAATCTATCAATCATTTGGAATGAATTTTTATATATCATCATCTACGGAAAGCTAACACCTAATGTCGTTAATGATGAAAGATTGAACACTTTCTCCTTAAGACTGGAAACAAATTAAGTATATCTTCTCTCCCCCCTTGTAACCACAAATTTGCTGGCCATTCTAGCTAATAAATAAGGTAAGAAAAAAAGTCATTCAAATAGGCAAGGAATAAGTAAAACTCTATTTGATGATAACATGATCATATACAAAGAAAATGCCAATAAATCCAAAAGAATACTAGAAGTAATGATGAAATTTAGCAAGGTTGTAGTATCCAAGGACAATATAAAAACTTATTTGATTTGCACATTCTAGCAATGGAAGATTAGAAAAAAATTTAAATTTACTATTTATAACAGCATTACAAATAGGAAATATTTAAAAATAAGTTTACAAACATGGATGTAAGAACTATGCACTGGCAAATATAATACATGCCTGAGAGAAATAAAATAGACTTCGGTAAATGGAGAGGTATGTCATGCTCATAGATGAAAAGATTGAATATTGTTAAGATGTCCATTCTCCCCAAACTGATCTATGGATTCAATGCAGTTCCAAGATGGCAAAAGGCTTATTTTGTAGAAATTGACAAGTTGATTTTTAAATTTTTATTGGAAATGCAAAGGGCTTAGTAGAGTCAAAAAGTTATGAAAGAGAAGAGCAAAGTGTGAGGACTTACAATACTTGATTTCAAGAGACTGTGGTATTCTAGGGAGACATATAAATAATTTGAAAGGAATAGAGAGTCCAAAAATGGACCCACACCTACATGATAATTAATTTTTTAATGAATTTATTTATTTTTATTTAAATTCAGTTAACATATGATGTATTATTGGTTTCAGAGGTAGAGGTCAGTGATTCACCAGTCTTATATAATACCCAGTGCTCTTTGCATCACATGCCCTCCTTAATGTCCATCACCCAGTTACCCCATCCCCTCACTCCTCTCCTCTCCAGCAACCCTCAGTTTGTTTCCTATGCTTCAAAGTCTCTTACAGTTTGTCTCCCTCTCTGATTTCATCTTGTTTTATTTTTTCCTCTCTTCCCCTATGATTCTGTTTTTTCTTAAATTCTACATATGAGTGAGATCATACAATTGTCTTTCTCTGATTGACTTATTTCGCTTAGCATAACACCCTCTAGTTCCATCCACATCATTGAAAATGGCAAGATTTCATTTTTTTGATGCCTGAGTAGTATTCCGTTGTATATAGATACCACATCTTCATTATCCATTCTTCTGTCAATGGACATCTGGGCTCCTTCTATAGTTCGGCAATTGTGGACATCGCAGCTATAAACATTAGGGTGCAGGTGCCCGTTTGGATGACTACATTTGTATCTTTGGGGTAAATACCCAATAGTGCAATTGCTGGGTCATGGGGTAGCTCTATTTTCAACCTTTTGAAGAACCTCCATATTGTCTTCCAGAGTGGCTGCACCAGCATGCATTTCTACCAACTGTGTAAGAGGTTTCCCCTTTCTCTGCATCCTCGCCAATATCTATTGTTTCCTGAGTGGTGAATTTTAGCCATTCCGACTGGTGTGAGGTGGTATCTTGTTGTGGTTTTGATTTGCATTTCCCTGACGCCAAGTGATGTGGAACATTTTTTCACGTCTCTGTTGGCCATTTGTATGTCTTCTTTGGAGAAATGTCTGTTCATGTCTTCTGCCCATTTCTTGATTGGATTGTTTGTTCTTTGGGTGTTGAGTTTGAAAAGTTCTTTATAGATTTTGGATACTAGTCCTTTATCTGATATGTCATTTGCAAATATCTTCTCCCATTCTGTCAGTTGTCTTTTGGTTTTGTCAACTGTCTCCTTTGCTGTGCAAAAGCTTTTTAACCTGATGAAGTCCCAGTAGTTCATTTTTGCTTTTGTTTCCCTTGCCTTTAGAGACGTGTCTAGCAAGAAGTTGCTGCAGCCAAGGTCGAAGAGGTCGCTGCCTGTGTTCTCCTCTAGGATTTTGATGAATTCCTGTCTCACATTCAGGTTTTTCATCCATTTTGAGTTTATCTTTGTGTATAGTATAAGAAAGTGGTCCAGTTTCATTCTTCTGCATGTGGCTGCCCAGTTTTCCCAACACCATTTGTTGAAGAGACTGTCTTTATTCCATTGGATATTCTTTCCTGCTTTGTCAAAGATTAGTTGACCACAGAGTTGAGGGTCCATTTCTGGGTTCTCTATTCTCTTCCATTGATCTATGTGTCTATTTTTGTGCCAGTACCATACTGTCTTGATGATTACAGCTTTGTAATAGAGGTTGAAGTCAGGCATTGTGATGCCACCATCTTTGATTTTCTTTTTCAACATTACTTTGGCTATTTGGAGTCTTTTCTGGTTCCATACAAATTTTTGGATTATTTGTTTCAGCTCTGTGAAAAAAGTTGATGGTATTTTGATAGGGATTGGATTGAATGTAGAGATTGTTCTAGGCAGCATAGACATTTTAACATTATTTGTTCTTCCAATCCATGAGCATGGAATGTTTTTCCATTTCTTTGTGTCTTCCTTAATTTCTTTCATGACTGTTCTATAGTTTTCTGAATATAGATCCTTTGCCTCTTTGGTAAGGTTTATTCCCAGGTATCTTATGGTTTTTGATGCAATTGTAAATGGGATTGACTCCTTAATTTCTCTTTCTTCTGTCTCATTGTTAGTGTATAGACATGCAACTGACTTCTGTGCGTTGATTTTTCTATCCTGCCACTTTGCTGAATTGCTGTATGAGTTCTAGAGATTTTGGGGTGGAGTCTCTTGGGTTTTCCACATAGAATACCATGTCATCTGCAAAGAGTGAAAGTTTGACTTCTTCTTGGCCAATTTGGATGTCTTTTATTTCTTTTTGTTATCTCATTGCTGAGGCTAGGACTTCTAGTACTATGTTGAACAGCAGTGGTGATAGTGGACATTCCTGCCATGTTCCTTACCTTAGGGGAAAAGCTCTCAGTTTTTCCCCATTGAGAATGATATTTGCTGTGGGCTTTTTGTATATGGCTTTATGATATCGAGGTATGTTTTCACTATCCCTATGCTGTGAAGAGTTTTAATCAAGAAAGGATGCTGTACTTTGTCAAATGTTTTTTCTGTATCTATTGAGAGGATCATATGGTTCTTGTCCTTTCTTTTATTTATGTAGTGTATCACATTGATTGATTGATTTGCAGGTGTTAAACCATGCTTGCAGCCCAGGAATAAATCCCACTTGGTCGTGGTGAATAACCATTTCAATGTACTGCTGGATCCTATTGGCTAGGATTTTGGTGAGAATATTTGCATTCATGTTCATCAGGATATTGGTCTGTAATTCTCCTTTTTGGTGGGGTCTTTGTCTGGTTTTGGGATCAAGGTAATGCTGGCCTCATAGGAAGAGTTTGGAAGTTTTCCTTCCAATTCTATTTTTTGAAACAGCTTCAGAAGAATAGGTGTTAATTCTTCTTTAAATGTTTGGTAGAATTCTCCTGGGAAGCCTGGCCCTGGACTCTTGTTTGTTGGAAGATTTTTGATTAGTGCTTCCATTTCCTTGCTGGTTATGGGTCTGTTCAGGTTTTCTATTTCTTCCTGACTCAGTTTTGGTAGTTTATATGTCTCTAGGAATGCATCCATTTCTTCCAGATTGCCTAATTATTTGGCCTATAGTTGCCCCTACTATGTTCTTATAATTGTTTGTATTTCTTCAGTGTTGGTTGTGGTCTCTCCTCTTTCATTCATGATTTTATTCTTTTGGGTCCTTTCTCTTTTCTTTTTGATAAGTCTGGCTTTGGGTTTATTGATCTTATTAATTCTTTCAAAGAGCAGTTCCTAGTTTCGTTGATCTGTTCTACTCTTCTTTTGATTTCTATTTCATTGATTTCTGCTCTAATCTTTATTATTTCTCTTCTCCTGCTTGAATTAGGCTTTATTTACTGTTCTTTCTCTAGATCCTTTAGGTGTAAGGTTAGCTTGTGTGTTTCAGACTTTTCTAATTTTTTGAGATAGGCTTGCATTGCTATGTACTTACCTCTTAGGACCACCTTTGCTGCATCCCAAAAGTTTTGAACAGTTGTGTTTTCATGAATTTTTAAAATTCTTTAATTTCATGGTTGACCCATTCATTCTTTAGTAGAATGCTTTTTAGCCTCCGTGTATTTGAGTTCTTACCAAATTTTCTCTTATGATTGAACTACAGTTTCAAAGCATTGTGGTGAGAAAATATGCAGGGAATAATCCCAATCTTTTGGTACTGGTTGAGACCCGATTTGTGACCCAGTATGTGATCTATTCTGGAGAATGTTCCATGTGCGCTGGAGAAGAATGTGTATTCTGTTGCTTTAGGGTGGAGTGTTCTGAATATATCTGTTAAGTCCATCTGGTCCAGTGTGTCATTCAAAGCACTTGTTTCCTTGTTGATCTTCTGCTTAGAAAATCTGTCCAGTGCAGTGAGTGGGGTGCTAAAGTCCCCTACTATTATTGTATTTTTATCAATGTGTTTCTTTAATTTTGTTATTAATTGGTTTATATAATTGGCTGCTCCCATGTTAGGGTCATAAATATTTACAATAGTTAGATCTTCTTGTTGGATAGACCCTTTAAGTATGATATATTGCCCTTCTTCATCTCTTATTACAGTCTTTGGTTTAAAATTTAATTTGTCTGATATAGGGATTACCACCCCAGCTTTCTTTTGATGTCCATTAGCATGATATATGGTTTTCCACCCCCTCACTTTAAATCTGGAGGTTTCTTGGGTCTAAAGTGAGTCTCTTGCAGACAGCATATCGATAGGTCTTGCTTTTTTATCCATTCTGATACCCTGTGCCTTTTGATTGGGGCATTTAGTCCATTTATATTCAGAGTAACTGTTGAAAGATACGAATTTAGTGCCATTGTATTACCTGTAAAGTCACTGCTTCCGGTCTATGTTACTTTTGGGTTTTCTCTCCACTTAAAGGATCCCTTTTAGTATTTCTTTTAAGGCTGGTTTGGTGATCACAAATTCTTTTAGTTTCTGTTTGTCCTGGAAGCTTTTTATCTCTCCTTCTATTTTGAATGACATCTTTGCTGGATAAAGTATTCTTGGCTGCATATTTTTCTCATTTAGCACTCTGAATATATCATGCCAGTCCCTTCTGGCCTGCCAGGTCTCTGTGAATAGATCTACTGCCTAACGTTTCTACCCTTGTAGGTTACAGACCTCTTGCCCCAAGCTGCTTTAAGGATTTTCTCTTTGTCTCTGACATTTGCAAGTTTCACTATTATATGTCGGTGTGGTGACCTATTTTTATTGATTTTGAGGGGGGTTCTCTGTGCCTTCTGGACTTGGATGCCTGTTTCCTTCCCCAGATTAGGGAAGTTCTCATCTATAATTTGCTCCAATATACTTTCTGCCCCCCTCTCTCTTTCCTCTTCTTCTGGGATCCCAATTATTCTAATATTGTTTCACTTTATGGTATCACTTACCTCTCAAATTCTCCCCTCGTGGTCCAGTAGTTGTTTATCTCTCTCTCTCTTTCTTTTCCAACTTCTTTATTCTCCATCATTTTGTCTTCTATATCACTAATTCCATCTTCTGCCTCATTTATCCTAGCAATTGGAGCCTCCATTTTTGATTGCATCTCATTAATAGCCTTTTTGATTTTGACTTGATTAGATTTTAGTTCTTTTATTTCTCCAGAAAGGGATTCTCCAGTGTCTTCTACGCTTTTTGCAAGCCTAGCTAGTATCTTCATAATCATTATTCTGAACTCTAGTTCTGACATCTTACTTATGTCCATACTGATTATTTTCTTGGCAGTCAGTACTGCCTCTTGTTCTCCTTTTTGAGGTGAGTTTTTCCATCTTCTCATTCTTGCAGAAAGTGGTTGCTTTTCTATTTGCAGAGTTGCAACTATTCTTTTCTTAGATTGCTGGTTGAGTTTGCAGGTGTTCAGAATGATTTGACAGCTACCTAGCTGAATTCCTGGGACCAGATAAGACTAAGGTCTCCTACTCCTCTGCCATCTTGGACTGGACCCTGGTAATTAATTTTTGACAAAAGTGCCATGGTGAGTCAATGGGAGGAAAGGATACTCCTTTCCACAAACGTTGCTGAAATGACTTGATACGGATATGGAAAAAATATAAACTTCAACTCTTACTTCACACTATATATAAAATTTAATGTATCAAATAAAAAATCAAAATGTATCATATACCTGAATATGGAAGCTAAAGACCTGAAACTTCTAGAAGATCTCTAAAATTTTTATTTGAGTTATACAAAGAATGAACCCTACAGAAAATTCTAAACTGGGTTTCACCAAACTAAAAAAATATGCTCTTAAAAGATATACTGCTAAAAAAATGCAAATGCAACCTACAGACAAAAAGAAAATTTCTTAGTAATCTCTGCAAAATAATTTATGTTTAGGGGTGCCTGGGTGGCACAGCGGTTAAGCGTCTGCCTTCGGCTCAGGGCGTGATCCCGGCGTTATGGGATCGAGCCCCACATCAGGCTCCTCCGCTATGAGCCTGCTTCTTCCTCTCCCACTCCCCCTGCTTGTGTTCCCTCTCTCGCTGGCTGTCTCTCTCTCTCTGTGTCAAATAAATAAATAAAATCTTAAAAAAAAAAAAACCAAAATAATTTATGTCTAGAATGTATAAAGAACTCTTACAACACAATAAAAAGACAAACCAATAAAAATGTGCAAACAATTTGAACAGACACTTCACAAAGGCTGATATGTGAATGGCTGGTAAGTACATGAACATATGGTAAAATAATTAGTCATCAGAAAGGACAAAATAAAACCATAATGAGTTACCTTACTGGAATGGATAAAACTAAAAATAGAGACTAATACCAACTGTTGGCTAGGATGTTCAGCAATGGGAACACTCATAGTTACTTGTGGAAATGTAAATGTAACAACTATTTTGGAAAAAAATTTAATAATCTCTCTTAAAGCTAGACTTGAACTTACACTCTGAGCCAGCAAGTTTACTCTTAGTTATTTACCCAATAAGAAATAAAAATATACGCCTTTACAAAGGGCTGGCACACAAACATTAATGGCAGCTGTATGCATTGGAGCCCCAAACTGAAAGCAATGCAAATATTCACCAACTGGTGAATAGATAAACAAATTGAAGTATATCCGTACAATGGAGGACTAGCAGCATTAAAAACGAATGAACTCTCGATACATGCAAAAATATGGATGAATCTCAAAAACATTATACTGACCAACAGAAGCCAGAAACAAAAGGACACTTACTGTATGATCCTATTTATATGAAAAATTTTTAAAAGATTTTATTTATTTATTTGACAGAGAGAGAGACAGATAGCGAGAGAGGGAACACAAGCAGGGGGAGTGGGAGAGGAAGAAGCAGACTCCCAGCGGAGCAGGGAGCCTGATGCAGGGCTCAATCCCAGAACCCCAAAGGCAGATGCTTAACAACTGAGCCACCCAGGTGCCCCTGAAATTTTTGAACAAAATCAAAAAAACCCAGTCAGTTTTGTAAGAAAGTATATCAAAGATTGTCTGGAACTACATTGGGGTGCTGGTAGTGACGGACTTCAAAGTGGAGTAGGGGAGCTTTGCTGGGGTGGTGGAACTGTTCTTTAATTGAATTGAAGTGTTAGTTCACAAGCATATATATTTCTCAAAATGCATCAGACGGGTCACTTAAAAATGGGTATATTTGTATCACATGGAAATTATTATTTCTCACTAAAGTAAATTTTTTTATTTGCAAATGTCATATATTTTTAAATTAATTATTTTAATCCCAGTATAATTAATGTATAGCATTATATTAAATAGTATAGTAAAATACAGTGATACATACTTAGTAGTGCAATGGCTAGGTATTTATCCAAACATAGTGATTCAAACATAGTTCTACAAACAGTGAGTCAAAGGGGCACATGCACCCCAATGTTTATAGCAGCAATGTCCATAATAGCCAAAGTATGGAAAGAGCCCAGATGTCCATTTACAGATGAATGGATAAAGAAGAGGTGGTGTGTATATATATTGGAATATTACTCAGCCATCAAAAAGAATGAAATCTTGTCATTTGTAATGACATGGATGGAGGTAGAGGGTATTATGCTAATCGAAGGAAGTCAGTTAGAGAAAGACAAATGCCATATGATTTTAGTCACGTGGAATTTAAGAAACAAAACAGATGAACATATGGGAAGGAAAAAAGAGAGAGGGAAGCAAACCATGAGACTCTTAACTATAGAGAACAAACTGAGGGTTGATGGAGGTGAGGTGGGTGGCGGGATGGGGTAATTGGGTAATGGGCCTTAAGGAGGGCACTTGAAGCAATGAGCACTGGGTGTTATATGCAACTGGTGAGTCACTAAATTCTAGCTGTGACACTAATACACTGTATGTTAACCAACTTGAATTTAAATAAAAAAATTAAAAATATATAGTTATAGAACAATTCACTCAGTATTCATCATGATAAATGTACTCTTAATCCCATTCATCTATTTCACTCATCCCTCCACCCACCTCCCTTCTGGTAACTATCAGTTTGTTCTCTATAGTTATGTCTGTCTTTTTGTTTCTCTGCTTGTTTTTTTTTTAAACTTGTTTTTAAAAAAAGTCCAATTTCTAACCCTGACCTTTATTGTTACTGGTTTGACTTTATTTATTTTTATTACTTTTTTAATTTAAATTTTAGTTAACATACAGTGCAATGTTGGTTGCTGGAGTAGAATTCTGTGATTCATCACTTACATACCACACCCAGTGCTCATCACAACAAGTAACCTCTTTAATACTCATCACCCATCTAGCCCATCCCTCACCCACTTCCCTCCATCAACCTTCAGATTGTTCTCTATCATTAAGTGTCACTTATGGCTTGTTTTCCTCTCTCCTTTTTTCTTTTCCCCCTTCCCATATGTTCATCTGGCTTCTTTTTTAAATTCCACATATGAGTGAGATCATATGGTATTTGTCTTTCTCTGACTTATTTTACTTAGCATAATACACTCTAGCTCCATTCACATCGTTGCAAATCTTTTTGATGGCTGAGTAATATTCCATTGTGTATATACACCACCTCTTCTTTATCCATTCATCAGTTGATGGTCATTTGGGCTCTCTCCGTAATTTGGTTATTGTTGATAATGCTGCTATAAACATCGGGAGGCATGCATCCCCTTGAATCTGTATTTTTGTATCCTTTGGGTAAATACCTAGCAGTGCAATTACTGGATCATAGGGTAGTTCTATTTTTAACTTTTTGAGGAACCTCCAAACTGTTCTCCAGAGTGACTGCACCAGTTTGCATTCCCACCAACCGCGCAAGAGGGTTCCCCTTTCTCTGCATCCTGGCCAATACCTGTTGTTTCAAAACAGGAGGCATCACGATTCCAGACTCCAAGCTATATTACAAAGCTGTAGTCATCAAGACAGTATGGTACTGGCACAAAAACAGACACACAGATCAATGGAACAGAATAGAGAACCCAGAAATGGACCCACAACTGTAAGGTCAACTAATCTTCAACAAAGCAGAAAAGAATATCCAATGGAAAAAAGATAGTCTCTTCACCAAGTGGTGTTAGGAAAACTGGACAGCAACCTGCAGAAGAATGAAACTGGACCACTTTTTTACACCATACACAAAAAGAAATTCAAAATGGATGTAAGACCTAAATGTGAGACAGGAAACCATCGAAATCCTAGAGGAGAATACAGGCAGAAATCTGTTTTTTCCTTTTGTGCATTTGCTTTGTTTCTTTAATTCCACATGAGTGAAATTCTATGGTATTTGTCTTTCTCTGACTGAGTTATTTCACTTAGCATTATACTCTCTAGCTCCATGTTGCAAATGGCAAAATTTCATTCTTTTTTATGGCTGAGTTATATTCTTGTGTGTGTGTGTGTGTGTGTGTGTGTGTGTGTGTGTGTGTGTATGTGTGTGTGTGTGTGTGTGTGTATATATATATATATATCTCACATCTTCTTTAGCCATTCATCTATCTATGGACACTTGGACTGTTTCCATAATTTGGCTATTGTAAAAAATGCTGCAATAAACATATGGGTGCATGTATCTTTTTGAATTAATGTTTTTTCTTCTTTGGGTAAATACCCAGTAGTGGAATTACTGAATCATATTGTAATTCTGTTTTATTATTATTTTTATTTCAGTAGAGCTACCATACAGTGTTATAGTAGTTTCAGGTATAAAATATAATAATTCAACAATTCCATACATTACTTAGTGCTTATAATAATCAGTGTACTCTTTAATCCCCATCACCTATTTTATCCATCCCCCTACCCACCTCCCCTACTTACTTTGACCATGCAGAAACCAGCTGGTCATATAATAAGGTAGAAAGTTCCTATGTCTCTGAATGACCTTGCGTAGCAGAATTGCTCCACCATCTAGGCTATTCACCCTGTTACATGAGAAAGAAAAACTTCTGTATTATTTAAATGAATGTGTTTGAGGGACTCTTTTTGTTAGCCTTTATGCTAATGCATTCCCCAAATATGAAGAAAGGAGTATTCTGAATAGTCTCTAAGGATCTTACAACTCTATGATTTGATGGATTTCTATGAATTTTCTGTAAGATTTTGGAAAATACAACCATGACCCTTAGTACAAAGCCTATGCTTTTTGAGGTTTCTGCACTTTATTGTACAGCATGGGGCCTTCACTTGGAGCTTCCATTGTTTAGGTATATTCCTTGTGTGCTTTTCTTAGCGTAGCTGTCTGGAGCATAGACTCTGGAATCATCTCAAAGGTTCACATCAAGACGTCAACCATTTCCTAGTTGTTTAACCAGTTAGAAGTCACTTAACTCCTATGGGCATCAGTTCCTTATCTAAAAAAATGGGAATGAATATTGTACCTACCTTGTAGATATATTTTTAGGATCCAAAGGCACTTTCCTCAGAATTTGACAAACAATAAACACGAATGTTAGCAAATTCTGATAACTCATTACTATTGATCTTTTGTTAATGCTGTTTCCTCAGTGTGGGAAATTCTTCCATCTCACATTCCTATCACAATTCTGTTATTCTTTCAGGGCTCCGCCAAAATACTTTCTCTTCTGTTAGGGCTTTCCTGTTAGTACCCCTCTTCCTTCACATGATGCGTTGTTTGCAATAAGAAATTTGTCTAAGGATACAAAGCACTGAGTCATTGTGCTTCTTTGTGTGTGTGTGTGCATGTGTGTGTATAAAATTTTTACTTTTCACTACCTAAATCCCACTTTCCTGATTTTCTTTCTATGTCACAGGCCACTCCTTTTCAGTTTCCTTTGCTTGGTTGTCCCTCTTCTAACTCACTTTTAAATGGTAGAGTGCCCAGGTTCAGTCCTTAGGCCTCTTCAATATCCACAGGTGATATCATTTAATCTCATGTCTTTAAGTACCTGATGACTATTTATGTCTCCAACACAGATCTCTCCTCAACTCCAGTCTCATATATCCAATTGCATTCTCAACATCTCCACTTAAGTATCTAATTGACATCTCAAACTTAACAAGACAAAAATATGTCTTTAAATCCATGCTCTCAGCCTAATTTGCGCCTCCTGTGGTGTTCTCCATTTTAATAAATTAAACTATCATTCATCCAATTGCTTAGGCCAGACACCTAGAACCCATACTTCATTTTCTCTATTTCTCTTATTCTCCACATCCAACCCATCAGCAAATCTATCCAGCTGTATCTCCAAAACATATCAAATTCAACTATTTCTCAGTGCTTTCTCTGCTACACACCTTATTTTAAATCACCATCATCACTGATAGATCCTGCAACAGCTTCCAGTTACTCTGCTTCCTCACAGAGCTACAAAGAAGATTTTAATATGGAAATAATAACAAATCTTCCTCCTGATCAAACTCTCCCAAGACTTCATATCACATCTGAAGAGAAATCCAAACTCAACCAATGGCCTATAAAGGCCCTAGGTGATCTAGCCCATGTCCCTCTTTTTGATGTCATCTCTAACCCTTGACTATTACCCGACTATACTATCCTTCTTTCTTTTACTCATGCATGCCAAATTCAATTTCATATGAGGTTATTTGCATTTATTTTATCTCTCTGCCTGCAATGCTCTTACTCCTGATTTTTTCATGGCTGCCTCCTTCTTACCATTGTTCAGAGAGGCCTTCCCTAACCACTCATTCTAAAGTAATCATCTACACTTACTCTCAGGTCACCCAATTTAAATTCTCTATGTAGTACTTAATAATAGTTGATGGTTTACTTGACTATTTATATTTTGTTGTTTATGTGATTCCTATCTATTCTGCTTACCAGAATGTGTGCTCTGCTAAAAAGATCTTGATTGTTTTGTACTGAGCTCTATACCCAGTATCTATCTAAAACAATTTCTAACACATACTAAGAATTCAAGAAATATTTGTTGAATAGCTTTGCCTTTAGTGTCCCACACAGTACTTATTTATGTTCCTCAATCAAATAAGTATGAAATATAAAGAAAGTATAAAGAAACCATAACCCTGCAAAAAATATCAAAGTCAGAAACATTTGCAAAAAACTGTGTTAGACAAAAAACTTTATCAAGGCCAATTAATAGATGTATATATAGCCACATACATACATACATACATATGTATAGAGGTATAGCCATAAAATCTATTTCCAACTCCAACCAAAATGTAAGAACAGCAGTAGGAAGAAGGATGGTTAGTACTAACCCACACCTGTAGTGGAATAATCTCAGAAATCAAATGTCCTTCCAAGGGAAGTTTGTGCTTCTTGTGCCACTTAAGCCAGCACCTAGCAGATGCTATATTGATAACATGTAATTGCCACAGACTGGTAAGTGCCAATGACCAAGAAAGATAGTTACAATGAATCACTGTCACAGAGACCATCCTGTGGGCAGAATTCCTTTTTGTGAAAAGACAGAAAGTAGCTGTATGACAAATATGACTTATTTGCAGTTGCTTAAGACAGAAATTATTTTGACATCTGAATGATGCTCCCTTACCCACCCTCAGGAAAATACCTGTACAGGCCATGTATATAAAGGACAGAGGTATAGCCATATAGTGATCCACATAATCAAGAGTTGAAATGCTTCTGGGAAATGGATAGAACTTCTGATGCTGGCCAAATGGAGTAACTCACTACATCCTGTCTCTCCCATTAATTGTAGCTAAAAATTCTGAGGAAGTAACTGCCTGAGAACTCTGAAAAGTAAAGTAAATAATACCAGGATGACTGGATGGAGAAGTCAAAACTTGAAGAATGACTAAAATAGTAGTGAAGTTCTTGGTTTTATTTTCTTCCTTTATAAAAAAAAAAAAAACAAAACAAAACTGGAAGAATGACTAAAATGGTAGCAAAGTGCTTGGTTTTGTTTTCTTCCTTTATAATAGGTTTTGACCCAAGGGTAGGACATGCTGCAGAGTTACATAGTGAGAGTCAAAAGGAAAAATTCTGAGAGAAACAATTTTTCTCACTTTCTTGCCTTGAGGGAAGGCCCAGTGATATGGAACTGCAAGAAAGCCTGAGGGGGACTACAACTCTAAGAGAAACCCAACATTCTGACCAAAGGAAATAGAAAAAGGGGCCCCTGAGAGCCATAAAGTGTGGGAGGGGGGAAACCTAGAGAGGAGAGTGCTAGAGAAATGGATCCCCTAATTCTGTGTATGAAGTAATACATGTCTTAGACTTGCCCCTGAGCAACCCACACATAAAGCAGAAGCAAAGAGGCATAATTTGAGAATTGAACTATGACATAAACCACTACAGGAGTCTCAGACTAACTCCTGAGTGTCACATACATGAGGCAGATCACAGCAAAGGTTTTGAAACCTGAACAGACCTTGTAACCACTGCCCACAAAGGTGAGGCAGAACTTGTGATTTGAGCCTAACCATGTTGATTGCCTCCTAAAGCAAATAAATGGAAGTCTACATTCTACAGAGGTCCCAGAGTCTTACAACATAATATTCACCATGTTCAGGATACAATCCAAAATTACTCAACATATAAAGAACTAGGGAAATCAAACCAATTCTCAAAGAAAATTATAATCAACAGATGCCAACACTGAAAAAAACACAGATGTTGGAATTATCAAATGTTTTAAAGCAATTATTAAAAACATGTTACATAAGAGTAAGGCAAACTCTCTTAAAATTAAGGGAAAGGTAGAAGTCCTCAGAAGAGAAGGAAATTATAAAAAAGAAACCCAGTGGAAATTTTAGAACTGAAATATAAAATATCTGAAATTAAAAAAGCCTTATTGGATGTGCTTAATAGAATTAAAATGACAGAGGAAAGATTCAGATTGCTTGAAGAGTGATCACTAAGAATCATCCAATCTGAAGAACAGAGAAAAAAAGGAATGAAAAACTGAAAAGACCCTCAGGGACCTGTGGACAATAACGTAAGCTGTAGCATTCATGTCATTAGCGTCTCAAAAAGATACTGATTGGCCAAGAAAGATATTGATACCCCAAAATTTTGAAGAAATAATGGCTAATAACTTATCAAATTTGTTTGGAGACATAAAATTACATTCAATAAACTCAGCAAAATAAAAATAAAATAAATTCAAAGAAAACCAAAAGCAGATCTAGCATAAAGTGCTGAGTACCAAAGATAAATTTTAAAAAATATTGAAAGCAGCCAGATAAAATGACACATTACTTGAATAAGAACAATTCCAATGACTGAGTGTTCCTCATCAGAAACCATGATGGTCAGAAGACATTAAACATCTTTAAAGTGCTATAAGGAAAAAAAAAGGAAGAAAACGGTTAAACCAGAATTCTATATCCAATGAAAATATGAAAGCAAAATAAAGACATTCTTAGATGAAGAAAAAATAAGAGAATTCATTGCTAGGAGACTTTCTCTAAAAGAAATGTTAAATTAAGTTGTTCAGATTAAAGGAAAATGATAAAAGAAGGAAATATGGAACTTCAGGAATGAAGGAAGAACAAAAGAAATGGCCAATGTATGCATAAATATAATAGACTATTTTTCTCCTAAGTTCTTTAAAATGTGTATCACTGTTGAAAGCAAAAAGTCTGTTATCTGGTGGCATTTTCAGTGTATGTAGGTGTGATATGTATGACAACTGTAACATAAAGGGGATAACATAAATAGACCGATGTGGCTGTAAGACTTCTACATTTCACTTGAGGGGGTAAAATGTTAACTCTAACTTGACTGTGAATGGTTAGATATGCATGTTGAAACCCCTTGAGCAAATACTAAATAACATGAAGAGATATAATCAAAAAGTCAACAGACGAATTAGAATATATATACACACACATATACATACATATAATTCTATACTTATATACACACGTGTGTGTATGTGTGTGTAAAATAATTCAAGTTTTGTCAAGGATGTGGAACAACTGGAACTCTCGTACAATTCTGATGAGAATGCACAATGATACAGCCATTCTGGGAAAGACTTTGGTAGTTCCTCCAAATGCTAAATGTAGGGTTACCATGTAACCCAGCAATCCTATTCTGAGGTATTTACCCTAGATAAATAAAAACATATGTCCACAAAAAAATCTTGTGTATGAATATTTATGGCAGCACTATTCCTAATAGCCAGAAGGTGGAAACAACCTAAATGTCCATTAACTGATGAAAGAATGTGTGGTACATCAATACTATTTAATACCATTCAGCAATAAAAAGACATCAACTATTGATATATGGGACAATATGAATGAAATCCCAAAGGAGTGTGCTAAGTAAAATAAGCTAAATTCAAAAGGCTACATACTGTATGATCCCATCTATATGACATTCTGGAAAAAGGAAATTATATGGATGGAGAACAGATTAGTGATTACCAGAGTTTAGGAAAGAGGGTTTTATTCCAAAAGGGCAGCACAAGGGAATATTTCGGGATGACAGAACTACTCTGTATCTTAATTATGGTGATTTTCACATGACTCTATGCATTTGCCAAAATTCATAGAATTGTATACCAGAAAGAGTAAATTTTACTGAATACATATCAAAAAAATAAATAAATGAGTATATGGTTGATCTCTGTATCATCTAAGAAAGAAAAAAGTCTTAAAAGTTGTTAAATTTAATATGATCAATAATTTAAAAAGAAAAAAGAGAAATACTTTTAAAACCCCCCCCAATTCATGTTATTTAATATCCCTAAAAGCCAGAAGTAGGCAGAATAACCAGGAGTTGGACAGCAGGTGGTCTCATCAAGAAGTCATCAAATTAACATGACAGTCAAAATGATCACCTCACCCTGAAGAACTGGCTTGCTGGGGAGGTACTGCTTTTGGCATAGAAGTGGCACATTCCAAAGATATGTTCTCCCTTTTAGAAACTTCTTCTGATAATAGTATATTACGTCTTACAGGCCTGTGCATCCTATCACTTAGAAAAAAAACAACAACAACTAATATATTCAAAAGACTAATTAGAATTTAGCTTTTACACTTGGCAACATCAAAATAAAAACATCAAAAACGCAAGAAGACTCAGAAACAGGAATGAGGTGATTATTAAATTAGTTATTTGTCAGTTTTATGTAAATATTTGCAGCAAGGTGTGGTTTAGGGGCATAAAAAGCTGTGTGTTGATAAGAGGACTCATGTATGAAGTGCCGGACGGAACTACATATTGACTATGACTATTTCATTGTTCAGCATACAAATGTGAGGGAGGGACCATCTGTTAATTGCTCACTATGAACTAAGCACCTCCCATGCATTTTCTCATTCAATCCTGAACACTTTTGTGAGGTAGGATTTATTGTCCCTTTCCACTGATGAAAAAAAATGGGGACTCAAAGAAATTAGGTATGATGCCCAGTGTTATAAAGATAGGATCCGAACTTAGACTTAATTTCAATTTCACCCTGTCTCTTTAAATATGTACCGTAAGTAGCTCAGTCCTGTAGCTGATAATATAACTGAAAATAGAACCAAGGGGAAACAGGTCAGACATTGTTATTTTCATGATATTTTTATATGCAAATGGTAGGTTCTGGGACTGATGGAGAACAAGAAGAAAAAAAAGTAATAGTAAAAAGTTTTTAAAATTTTAATCAAATACAGTTATTTTTGGTGCTCCTAGTTTCTTGTTTTTTCTCCTGTGTGATTTACAAAAATAAATATGTTTCAGACCTCTTCTTTGTCCAAATGATCACATAACTCAGAGAAAATTTTAATGAAAGCTGAGATTCAGTTTTCAATAAGAAGTAACTGCACTTGCAAGAATATATTCATTATTCCCATTACGGTTTTTTTGCATTTGATACAGCATGGTATATAGTTTCAGTTTTTCTTTAAACTCACACTCTGACTTCTTTTCATTCTACTCTTGCTCTCTCAAGACTGGCCTCACTTCATAAATTCTTGTTACAAGAGTTGTTTGGGTGAAAAAAATGTATGTACCTTCCCGAGATTTTGTGTTCTTTCCATTCCAACCTCAGCTTCACAGTGCAAAGTTCAGCTTTTTTTTTTTTTTTTTTTTGGTGACAATGCTGCCTGAAACCCAGCTGTTACCAGGATCTAAACCTATCAAGCTTATATTTTGCTGACAATCAGTAGAAAAAGGTCTGTGTTTTAGGATACCCACACCAGCCTCAAAAGCTAGAAAAAAGTCTTAAAAGTTTATTTCGCTGTGCACATTTGTATTCATATACATAAACATATATGCTTAAAAAAGCTAGTCTAGTTATAATAGTAATTTTCATCATGGCAAAATTAGCGGGGTAACAGATGGTTTGCCTTAGTATGTGAAATGCATTTGTAAAGGACAAGAGGTGTATAAGTGCTCTGGGAAATTTCCCTTCTTTCAAAAAAAGGGGAAATTATATATAGAATAATCGAATAAACTGATATTACAACTGTTGATTTTTTCTAAATAAAAATCAATAATGTATGACCCATATGCTTATGAGTCAACTTTTATTTCAGATCCTAAATATAGGTCCCCAAAGTTCCTTGGATAAACTCATTTTAAGATATCTGACCGCTTATCACAGTATAATGCTATAGAACCCAATGTCAACTAATGTTGGAGTTTTCTTAAAGGATACTTTAAAAACAATTGATCTTGAGATTTTAAGTTCCTGCTATAATTCTATTGAGGCAATTGTTCAGAGTAAAAGAATTAAGAAAGGTCACTGAATGTATTGATTGTGGTGGTCCCAATTTAGTCACACAAATGGGCTCATTCCTTGCCTAACAGAGCCATCCCAAATGAATGCACTTGATTTAATCAATTCTGATGGCAAAGAAAGACAGAAAAAAAAAAAAGAAAAGAACAAGAGAGATCCTTGGTAAATGGATTTTTGTGAAGCAATCAAATCAGTTTTTGTGACTATCAATTCTAACCCAAGAATATTCAACACGAAGTTTTATAAAATAAAAATTTCCAAAAGTTGTGGAAATATAACTTCCTTATTCTATTTACTTTCTTATCTGATATTATTTTTTCATTTTAATTTAAGAAACCGAGGATCAAACAAAACATCAATTATATTATAGCATTTCTGTTGAATAAAAGCCAATCTAAGTGCTATAATGCAGGGAAACATTATTTTTACCATGTTTTTAATTATAGTACATAATTCTTTTCAAAAGTAATTACAAGATAGAAAACTAAGATTAACATATAATTCAAGAAGCTTCTCTTAAAAAAAAACTAGTAGGGGATTAGTTATGAGCGCGTTAGCAGTTTGGTAGATGCTTTTCTCTCCAAGTCTCACTATGTGCATCTTTTGTGTGGCAGCTGCAATGCCTATGGTTTGATCTCATTAACTATCACATGTCAATGACAGCTCTACCCTCACATGTGATGGGGCTAAGAGTGACAAAAATAGATGACAAGTAGAAAAGGGAACAAGTAGTGCAAAGGTCCTAGATGGCAACAAGCTGGGTATGTTTGAGGAGACAATATCATTGTAGCCAGAGGACGGAAGGCAAGGTGTAGAACACAGAAGAGGTCATCAGAGGCCAGATGCTACAGTCTTGTAGGCCATGGTAAGAGTCCAAATTTTATTCTAGGGATAATGAAAAGCCATGGGAAGGTATTATTAACTATATGACCTATGCTGTACCTTTCATCCTTGTGACTTATCTATTTTACAATTGGAAGTTTGTACCTCTCAATCCCCTTCCCTTATTTTTTTGGTCTTTGTTTCTGATGGGAATGACACAGAAAGAGAAATGCCTGATATAGAAGAGAGAAGGGACCATCCATGGCTGGAGGGATGGACTCAAGAAGGTGAGGGGATGAGACCAGAGGCACAGTTGTGGGGTTGGGCTCAGATAGCAATGGAGGTGCTGCTTCCACAGTAACAGGAGGAATGTAAAGGAGTGTGGATACAGATGCAGGGAGGTTGGGAGTTTGGGTTTGGAAAGATGTTGAAATTTCTGTTTTAGCTGCACCAAGAAAATGGCTTTAGGTGTATGGAGGATACTTGCAATCAGTTCTACAAATTCAAACATTCCCTGTACTCAGACTTCATGGTTATAATTCAGTGTGAATCCTATCATTATTGCATATACTCCTACATAGTTTATTCCTCATAACTTTCCAAATATGGGTTAATCAAAGTGGGTATTAGGGAAATTAAGTCAGAAAGAGGACTCTTCTAATCTCACAAAAGCAATTCCAAATTTTCTAGATTTTATTTTTAGTCAGGTGGCTAAAAAATTATTTGCTTCAAAAGCATAGGTCCCTTAATTCTTGGTGAAGTTGAAGGTAGAATCAGTGTTGTCTGATTCTGACCAATCTAAGGCTTAGTGGACTACAGAGCTCTTAGACCATTTAGCTTAGCAACCTGAAAGCTTTATTGACTTCATCACTTCCCTTCTGTAGGAACTCTTTCTAGGGGTTTCCTCTAATGTTGCTTTACCCCCTTTCATCACATCCTAGGCAATCTGCCAATACCATCTTTCAGAAACAAAGAGGGTTTATTCAGAGTTTGTCAGCCCATAATATATTCAGTTATTTTCAGTGAGCAGATGCTATATGCAGAGCACAGTGGAAAGTTTTCTGGGGAAGCAGGGTCTCCAGTCTGTATTTTCAGGCATTTATTACAGACCCTGAGGCTTGTCGCACGCTGCAACGTGCTAGGAAACAAGAGAGCTATATGATTCCAATGGTGCCATCACCAGCTCCGGTCCTCCCATTCTCTACTGCCAAAACCAAACAGCAATTCTTTCTGTGTTTCACACTGACATAGCATTTTCAGAACCCAGCAGATCAGAACTTTTAGATTTATCTAGTTCAGCAACTTTATTGTATATATTGGGGAAACTGAGACCCACATGAGGCTAGAGATTTGTCAGAGTTGACCCAGACTTACTGACTCCTCATGCAACACTCTGTTCACCATTGTTAACATGCTCCCCTCTCTCAAGGAGTCACTTCACCATAGACATAGTCTTCTCAGAGCAGGTCACGTAGTCATGTTGACTCGTGATATCATCTGCACTGCAAGCTCCAGGGAGCAACTTTCCCAGGGACCATTGTGAAATCCAGTCAGGGTTAAGGAGCAAGGACTAGTAAACAATAATACGGCAGAGGAAGCAGGAAAGTGAGGCAAGGAGAGAGACATAAAGATACAAAGTCCTGAGCAAAAAGGTGGGGAAAAAATCTGGCATGGGGAAAAATGAAGAAGAAAAACAGCTGGCATGAGGAAAAATAAGGAAGAATCTACAAACTGCTTGAAATAGAGGGGCAGAGAGGAAGATGAGTTATGTAGCACTCTCTCCCAGACTGATGGAGAGGACCCAACCCAGCTGCCCTGACTCTTTCAAAGGCCACTCTATTTCTTGCTGATGATTCATCTTACCCTTGACAGAGATAGACCTCCTGCCTAGCTGCTCTTTTCCCTGTTCCCTGCTTTTACTATGTTTGGTATCGTAAAATGACATTACTGCTGGTGCAATCTTTTTGTTAGGGAACTCATGGCCTTAAAACTAAAGATTTCATTACAAGAATAAAACACTTCAGAGCTTATAAAGTGCTAACTCATATATTACTTCCTCTGCGTCTCACAATAAACTTGAGGCAAATATTGTCTGGGCCCCTCTAGCAAGGCTTATGGGTGGGTAAAGAGGGGCTAGAGGCCATGAAGTGTCATTAAACCAAACATCTGGGAACACACCAATCAAGGAGGACATTCCAAATGGGACCAGAAGAAAGTCAAGGCCACAAGCCAGGAGAGGCTAAATCCTATGACCACGTGCTGAGGTGACAGAGGAAGATACGGAGGGGGAGACCAAGGAAGTTGAGATCCTGGATTAAGGAGTAAAGGTAAAATGTGGATGGAGCTAATTGATTCAGAAATGTTGGAATCTACAAATATTAACCCCGCTGCAGAATGCTCCAGTCAGACCCACTGACTCTTTCTTACATCTGTATACTACTACCTATGTTCTTTAAGGTCTTTGAAATTTCTATTCCCTTTGGAATGCTATCCTACTCCATTCCCATATCTACATGGCTTACTCCTTCACGTCATTAGGTCTTTATTGAAATACCACCTTACCAGTGAGGTTTCCCCATACCTTCCTTTCCTACCTAGCATGACCTCCCCCTTTTCCATGCTTTATAGTTCTCCAGGGCATCTGTCACTCTCTGAGTGTAGATGTAGATATAGACACAGATATATCTATGTAGATAGAGAGAAAGACATAGCCATGTCTACACACACACACACACACACACACACACACACACACACACTCATTTGCCATCAGTCTCTTCCAATTGTAATATGGTCACAGGGACAGACATTTTTGTCTCTTTTCTTCACTCTGTCTCCCCTGCCCCAGGAACAATGTCTGGCCTAAAGAAAGCACTCAATAAATATTCGTTGAGCAAGTGAAAATTACATTTCCCTGTCTGTGTAGCTAGACTGCAAATATCTCCAAAGGCAAAAACAATGCCTGTCTTCATCATTACGTCTCCAGTTCTTTGCAGGGGACCTAGGACACTATGGGTGCTCACTAGGGATTGGTAGAGTGAGAAGTGGACACTCTGTTACATTTCTATGGACCAAGCTGCAGTATAGCTTTAAACTCTTTGTCCTGCCAACCTCAGATTTACCTCTCTTCCTTCAATTTCCCACTGAGCAACTGCTGTGTTATTCTGAGGGTATCCATTCTCCTTATATGATTGTTTTCCCAAAACTAACCCAAAATGAATACGGCTTTATTCTTTGAGGAGTCAGTTCTCTCAGGGTCTTCTGTATCTGCCAAGTGTTTTTTTTTTTATGAGATATTTGTTAATTAACTTACAATTGAGAAGGAATAATTTCATATATGTGAGCACTATCACATTACAGTATCTTAAACTGTTATTTGAAGCAACACAATTTTTAACTGGAAAGATATAAAAATACCCTCTAAGTATAAGGCTAGCTAAATGAGTTCCCCAATCAAGATTTCACAAGTGATTACAGAAATGGATACATTTTGTAGTTGAGTTAATGGACTTCCTTTTTTAGGGTATAAAATCCTTAATATCCAGATCATGGTTTCGATGTGTTCTTTATGCTGCCTAACACATTTTGACTGGTCAATAAATAGCAATCAAATTAAAACCATGGCAACTCTAACATTATTAAGTCCAATATAGTGCTTGGCTCTGCCTTCCTCCTTCACTAGCAAGTACCTATCAAAGGGCTTACATAACAAATGCAGTACAACCTTCGTCATTGGTATTTTGTCCTTTTTCTTGCAAGAAAGGAGATTTAGAAATATTTATAATCTGTAAACAGAAGAAGGAAATACATACACAAAAACAGTAGCAAGTTACTGGAATTCAGCTCAAAATGACAAAGTAATAAATCAGAATTACAAGAGGCCATCGACTTTTAAATATTCTTGAGAACAGATTACAGGGAAAACCTTGATTTGGGAGTGTACGAAAAGGACCATTAAATGGCACCTTTTCACAGGTGACTTTCTATTCCCCCATCAGCCCAACTGCCACAGCAGCTGCCAGTATGATGGAACGATGAGATTTGGGTAGGGACAAGTGCCACTACATCCATACGCTCTCTTCCCTAATGAGTAGGGATGGCTGACTAACAACAAAAGGGCACCCTTTTGTCTCATGTTTAAAACAGGAGTAATAATGCACAGCGATGCTGTGAAGATTATATTGAACAATGTATGTGAAAGTATACAGGGTCTCATACCGAAACAGATACAATCCTGTTTATAACTAGGGCACCCTAGTTATACTTTTGTGTTCTTGTGATTTTCTATAGACCAATCTATAATTGCACATAACTCTAACATACAGATAAACACATTAATGTTTCATAACCTTTTTCCGAGTATAGGTTTCGAACTTCTCAGCTGAACCTACTGAGGTCCTTGTAAAATGCCAGGAAGATGGTCCACTTTAATAAATATATGTTCCATTATCTATTGGGCATCAGGTGTTAACTTAAATAATAATAATATTATTTTAATCTTCACAATAACTCCTTAGTAAGTAGATAATAATATCTCCATTGAAAATGATGAAAATAAGAATAAGAAAGTTTAAGTCACTTGTACAATGTCATACGATCATGAATTGCTCAAGCCATGATTCAAAATCCAGTAGGTCTGACTCTAAAGCCCATATTCTTTCCTGAATAGCAGTGTGCCTTCAAGTACTGTAAAAGATTATCTGAACTGGAGGTCCAAGCAATGGCTGTATGATTCAAAATCCAGTAGGTCTGAGTCTAAAGCCCATATTCTTTCCTGAATAGCAGTGTGCCTTCAAGTACTGTAAAAGATTATCTGAACTGGAGGTCCAAGCAATGGCTGTAGTCATTGCCCTGGTGCTACATTTGAGTACAACAAAAGGGCTTTATTGATTTGGGTATGAGACCCTGTATACTCTCATATACATTATTCATTATAATCTTGACATTATCACTGTGCATTATTACTCCTATTTTTAAGATGAACCAACTGAACTTGACAAGGTTAAGTAATTTGCTCAGAGTCACACAGCAAGAGGCAGACCCAAATATCAAACTTCAGTCCTCCAACTTCAAGTTCTTTGTTTTGCCACTGGTTATCACGCTTTCTTTTTCTTCTTAACTCCATGTATGTGTATTTACATATATACAAGCACACCTGTTTTATCTCACTAATTAGACCATAAACTATTAGAAGGTAAGGATTATATTTCGTATTGATTTATATGTTACATTGTACCTTGTACATGATACATAAGCAATGGAACTATAACTTCACTAGCAGTTTGAAAAGGATTTAACAGAAATATCAAATAAAAACTGACTTCTAGTAATATGTGGAGTACTGACACAAGCTACTCACAATACAACAAATGTTTTCCATATATTCTGGTACTTCAAGATAGAAATCAAGAAAAAAAAAAACACCACCCAAAATATTTTTATCCCAAATCAGGGACATTGAAAGCAATCATTTGCTAAAAGCTGCAGTGTGAATTGAAAGTGTTTTATTAAATTCGAATTGACATTTTAGAATATAAGAGTTCAAAAACCAGGGATGTACTGTATGGTGAATAACATAATATAATACAAACATTATTATGAAAAAGAAGAATATAAGAGTTATTCCAAGGAGAAAGCTGTGACAAGATGAGAGGCTCTCAACCTTTGTAGTAAAGTATAAGGTAAGCAAACAGTCTATGATTAAAAGCAAAATGAACAAGTAAAGCAGATTTCTAAAACAGTGGGTGGAATCTGGCTGACAGAATTGGTTTCTGATCCCAAAACCAAAATTGTTTGGTAAAATTGGTAGGATGCAAACATCAAAAAGAAATTTATATAGAACTCAAAATAATGGCATTTATTTTTAACTCCATATAGCTGAAGCACACTGTATATGACAAAAATATGTAGCTAAATAAACTGATGGCTGGGCTATGTTTTGTGTATTAGCTATATAAGGCACCAAAAGAATATGTGAAAACTGAACTTTTTTGTTTTGCTATTTCATGCAAGTGCTCCACAATACAGCAAGGCACAATAATTTTACATGGCTTATCAGTAATTCAGGCCAAAACATTTATACCATGAATTCATTTTTCAAAGATTCATGCAAGCTTCTGTGAAATAAAGCAATGTTGGCTCTAGATAGGAGATAAGGAAATTAATCACAAAAGGATTGTTCAAAAAATGGACAAATAGATGTGTTGGGAAGTTGGCAGAGGTAGACAACATTGAGAGAATATAGGTTCATGAAGAGGACATGTGGAGTAATTCTCTTAATTCTGAGATGGCAGAGGCAGAAGACCTATTACTTTCCTTAGGAAGATCGTCCATTAATCAAGAGAATGAAATAAAATCCTAGTAACTAAATTCCGTTAGAAACTATCAGTCTCTTCTTAGGTTTAATCATCACCATTTTGATGTTCAAATTGTCCCTGTAACAGACACAAGCTTTCAGCTACCAAGCCTCGAAAACACATGGAGCAAACTTGAATGCATATTTCTAAATCAAAGGAGCCAGTCTGTAAAGGGTACATACTGTATGATTCCAACTATATGACATTCTGGAAAAGGCAAAACCATAGAGATGTAATAATAAGATCTGTGGTTACCAGAAATTCGGGCTGAGGGAGGGAGGGATGGATAGATGGAGCATGGGGGATTTTGAAGGGCAGTGAAACTATTTGGTATGATATTGTAACGGTGGATATATGACATTATGGATTTGTCAAAACCCATAAAACAAACAACATGAAGAATAAGCCATAATGTAAGCTATGGTTTTTTAATAAAATGTTTCTATATTGGTTCATCAATTCAAAAAAATTTAGCATAATAATGCAAGATGTTTATAATAGGGGGAAACTGTGTGGGTATGGAGGGATATCTGTGCTTTCTACTCACTTTTTCTACAAATCTAAAATTACTTTAAGAAATAAAATCTATTAATTTTTAAAACAATCTTTTTTATGTATTGTTAGATTTATCCATAAGTATTTCATGTTATTGGGGTGACTGTAATTTTATTTTGTTTTAGATTTCAGTTTCTAATTTTTCATTGCCAGTATATGGAAATATGTTTGCATGCTGCTCTTATACCACACAACTGTGCTAGATTCACTTATTTTTTCCACAAGTTTTTTCTCCAGATTTATTGGGATTTTTCTACACAATCAGTTTGTGAATAGAGACAATTTTATTTGTTCCTTCCCAGTCTGTATGCACACATCCACATACACAGTTCATAGCAGACTTTGTAGGAATGTATATATTTTATTAAATGACAAAAATTAGAATGTTTGGAAGTTATCTGCATAATGTACTTTTGTCACTATGAATTCCTTTCCTAAGTTATTATTAATTAATTAATTTATAAAAGATTCTGTTTGTTTATTTGTCAGAGAGAGAGAGCACAAACAGGGGGAGCTGCAGGCAGAGGTAGAAGCAGGCTCCCTGCTGAGCAAGGATTTGATCCCAGGACCCTGCGATCATGACCTGAACTGAAGGCAGATGCTTAACAAACTGAGCCACCTAGGTACCCCATAAAATAAGGTCATTTTTGATGGATGTGGGCAATGACCCAAATACTTAAGACACATCTATAAAAGGACTTTGGAACTATCTAGATAGAGGTAATTGCTTTGCTCATATTCTACAGATTTCCTGCAAAACACTATTTAAATAATGTAAACACTGTACCTGGTAAATGCATCTGAGAAAGAATATTAATCATTTTGAGATAGAATTAAAACAACACAGTGATTGAGTTGAATTGGAAAAAAAGACATATTCTTTATTTTTTATTTTTTTTTATTTATTATTTTTTTTGATTTTTTATTATATTATGTTAGTCACCATACAGTACATCCCCGGTTTCCGATGTAAGGCTCGATGATTCATTAGTTGCGTATAACACCCAGTGCACCATGCAATACGTGCCCTCCTTACTACCCATCAGCAGTCTATCCCATTCCCCCACCCCCCTCCCCTCTGAGGGCCTCAGTTTGTTTCTCAGAGTCCATAGTCTCTCATGTTTCATTCCCCCTTCTGATTACCCCCTTTCTTTATCCCTTTCTTCCCCTACCGATCATCCTAGTTCTTATGTTCCATAGATGAGAGAAATCATATGATAGTTGTCTTTCTCTGCTTGACTTATTTCACTTAGCATTATCCCCTCCAGTGCTGTCCATGTTGTAGCAAATGTTGAGAACTCGTTCTTTCTGATAGCTGAGTAATATTCCATTGTATATATGGACCACAACTTCTTAATCCAGTCATCTGTTGCAGGGCATCTCGGCTCCTTCCACGATTTAGCTATTGTGGACATTGCTGCTATGGACATTGGGGTGCATATGGCCCTTCTCTTTAGTATGTCTGTATCTTTGGGGTAAACACCCAGTAGTGCAATGGCTGGATCATAGGGTAGCTCAATTTTTAACTTTTTAAGGGACCTCCACACTGTTTTCCAGAGTGGCTGTACCAACTTGCATTCCCACCAACAATGTAGGAGGGATCCCCTTTCTCCACATCCTCTCCAACAATTGTTGTTTCTTGCCTTGTCTATTTTTGCCATTCTAACTGGCGTAAGGTGGTATCTCAGTGTGGTTTTGATTTGAATTTCCTTGATGGCTAATGATTTTGAAAAAAAGACATATTCTAACCTTGTTTTCATCACTTACACAAAAGTAAGCAATAGTCCATTATCTCACAATTCTCAGGATACCAGTTATACTAAAAATTCTGCATCTGATTTGAGTTCCCAACAGACTTCAATAGACAGAACAATCATGAGGAAGAAAATACCCAAGTAACTGGTATTGTTAAGAGTAAAACCTATACTACTCAGTAACCTGTGATAGATAATCAATATGCAGATTTTTTGTGGTTGTTTTGAAATTATTTTATGGAGGCATATTTTACATATCATAGAATTCTCCCTTTTCATGTATAATTCAATGAATTTTTTGGGGTAAATTTACTAAGTTTGGTAAAACTACCAAAACCATCACCATGAATCAGTTTTGCAACATTTTCATAACCTCAAGAAGAACCTTCATGTACATTTAGTATTAATCCCTGTTACCCACCACTACCAAACCAGGCAACCACTAACCTTTCTATCTTTATAACTTTGCTAATTTTGGATATTTCATATAAATGTAATAATAAAATACGTGGTCTCTTGCGCCTGGCTTCTTTCACTAAGCAAAACGTTTTTGAGATGTCGCAGCATATCTTCATTTCTTTTTATCACTGAATAATATTCCATTGAATGGATATACCACATTTAGTTTATTCATCCATAAGTGAATAAACATTTGAGTTGTTTGTAACTTTTGATTATTATGAATAATTCTACTATTAAAATTTGTGTATAAGTGTTTTTGAGTGTGGACATATATTTTCAATTTTATTGGGTCTATACCTAGGAGTGGATTTTCTGGTTCATATGGTAATACTGTGTTTAACTTTTTGAGAAACTGCCAAATATTTTTTCTAAAGTAGCTGTGCATGAATGAGTGAAACCATATGATAATTGTCTTTCTCTGCTTGACTTATTTCACTTAGCATAATCTCATTTATGGAACATAAGAAATAGAAAGATCAGTAGGAGAAGGAAGGGAAGAATGAAGGGGGGGTAAACAGAAGGGGGAATGAAGCATGAGAGACTGTGGACTCCGAGAAACAAACTGAGGGCTTCAGAGGGGAGGGGGGTGGGGGATTGGGATAGGCCGGTGATGGGTATTAAGGAGGGCACATATTGCATGGTGCACTGGGTGTTATACGCAAGTAATGAATCATGGAACATTGCATCAAAAACTGGGGATGTACTGTATGGTGACTAATATAACAAAATAAAAATTATAAAAAAAATAAAGTAGCTGTGTAATTTTACATTCCATGCGGGTTCCAATTTCTCTAATACTTGTTTTTGATTACAGTCATCCTAGTGGGTATATAGGAGTGTTTTATGGGATTTTTATTTGTATTCTTCTAATGACTAGTGCTGTTTGGTGTCTTTTCATATGCTTATTAGTCATTCGTATATCTTCTTTGGTGAAATGTCTATTCAAGTGTTTTGTCCATCTTTTGATAGAATTATTTGTTATTAAGGTATAAAAGTTTTTTGTGCATTCTGGATATAAGTCCTCTATCAAATACTTGTTTTGCAAATGTATTCTCCCTTTCTGTTGCTTGTCTTTTTTTTTTTTTTTTTCAAATAGGCTCCATGCCCAGCATGGAGCCCAATGCAGGGCTTGAACTCATAACCCTGAGATCAAGACCTGAGCTGAAATCAAGAGTTGGACACTTAGCCGACTGAGCCACACGGGTGCCCTCACTTGTCCTTTTTTAAATTAAACTTTTTACTTCATGATAATTGTCGATGCACATACAATTTTAAGAAATAATACAGAAAGATCCCATATGCTCCTTACCCAGTTTCCCCAATGATAAAACCTTGCAATGTATAGTATGATATCACAAACAAGGATACTGACATTGATATAATCATATAACAAAACATTTCTATTACCACAAAGATCTCTTATGCTGTCTTTTTATAGCCACATTGATTTTTATCCAACTGTACACCTTCCTTAACTCCTGGCAACCAGTAATCTGTTAATTTTTTGAATATTTTTTCTTTTGTGGTATGTGCTTAAAAAACACTTTCAAGTTAAAATCATTTCCAAGAAGTTTGAAGTAACCCTTTCAATATTACTGTTGTAGCCAAGGATTTTGGAAATCCTCCCAATTTATTTAAAAATATTTTAAATGAAATAAGGTTTTTGTTTTGGTTTTTGTTCTTCATAGACCAGATGCCATCATATGGCTTCAGTGTGTTCAACTTTAGTACCAGAGACAAAATGAAGTGGCTGTGAGATTTCTCTAGAATTCTCATATAATAGAAGAAATGGTTTGTGAAGCCAGAAGACTTAGCATTATGACAGAACTTCCAAGATGGTTTAGATCAGTAATTCAGGGTGGCCAACTGAAACAGAAAGAATATTAGATGGTACCTGCACTACAGAGTAGCCATCCCACCCAAATGCCTTAAAAGATTGCAGGTTGATGGTCTTAAAAGCTATTTTTCTTCAGTGGTCTAATCCAGTCTCAATTCAGTTTTAGAATGTCTCTTTTTCATGAGTTGCTATAGGTATACCCTTCCATTAGTCAAAGAAGTTTCAGTTGTAAATCTGACACCATGTATTTATATGAGAATCAATGCTAAAATGGTTGAATTACATCACTATAATTAACAAGTATAAAGACAATTATTTAGGCAGTTGCAGCCTTAAATTCATTTTCCTTCACCTATGCTCTCTTTCTTTTATTCCCTTAAGAAAATGGAAGCGATGATACTTATCAGTCAGTATATGCTAGGTTATGCTGTGATAATATACAACTTCAAGATTTCAGGCTTAAAACAAGAAAGGATAATTTTTTCACTCATGTAAAGTCTACTGTTAAACATAATACTGAATGAAAAAAGGTAAAGTCAAACAAATACAAGACTTCAAGATCACACAAAATATAATTGCATAATGTTTAACAAAACATATATAAAGAGTGAGGAAATGGATATGTTAATTAGCTTGACTATAGCAATCATTTCACTAAGTATATGTATATCAAAACATCATGTTGTATACTTTAATATATACAATTTTTATTAAAAATATAATACGGTTTCACTCATATGTGGAACGTAAGGAATAGCATGGAGGACCACAGGGGAAGGGAGGGAAAACTGAATGGGAAGAAATCAGAGAGGGAGACAAACCATGAGTGACTCTGGACTCCAGTAACCAAACTGAGGTTTATAGAAGAGAGGGGGCAGGAGGGTGGGGTAACAGGGTGATGGGTATTAAGGAGGGCACATGTGATGATGAGCACTGGATGTTATATGCAACTAATGAATTGTTGAACACTACAACAAAAACTGATGATGTACTATATGCTGGCTAACTGAACATAATAAAAATATATATATAATTTAGGATAGGGGTTTCCTTTAAGATGGGTAGTGAGTAAATGCGCAGCCATTATCTTTTTATTCTTTATATCTTATATATACAGTATCTATTTTCTACATGTGTGAGATAGTTCACAAAAACTGTTGTCCAAACGGTACATTATCAATGATAAACTTGAATTTTAAAAACATTTTTAGAGGTCCTGTTTAAGAGTAATAAGTAATGCCAGTTACAGCTAGTTTACAGTAACAGAGGTAATAGTCTAACCCTAGATCCCCCTCATATAAATGTTTTCATAAATTCTATAGACAAAATTTACACTGAACAATGACATAAATGCAGCAGTGCGTGGTCGTAGTTAACACAGACTAGAAGCAAAATGCCCCAGATTTGATTCAAGTTACATCAAGCATACCAATAAAATAAATGAAACTGTGAGGATACCTTAAAACTTGTAGGTGTGAGGCCTTTGTCCATTTTTTAAAATTTTTATTTACTTATTTAGAGAGAGAGAGTGAGAGAGAGCGAGCAGGGAGAGGGGCAGAGAGAGAGGAAGGGAGAAAATCCCAAGCAGACTCTGCACTGAGCGTGAAGCCTGATGCAGAGCTCGATCTCACAACCCTGAGATCATGACTAGAGCCGAAACCAAGAGTTGGATACTTAACTGACTGAGCCACCCAGGTGCCCCAACGCCTTTGTCCATTTAAAATTTTAGCTGATCCATGATCAGCTGGTCCATGATCATCACTGAAAGGAAAGAGTGGGGTCCTCTGAGATGTGGTTCTATGTGAAACTGCTTGACCACCGATAATCGTATTAGATTCCAGAGAGTGTCATCAACTCATTTTTTCCCCACAAGAGTTAAGCATAAATGCAAAGTCAGATATATATCCAGGAGAATATAGATTTATTGGGCAAGTTTTCAAACCCAATAGTTTTCCCTTTAAAATCAATCTCCACAAGAATGATAAGATGAAAGACTTTATAATACCTTCTAGACTGGGATCTCCCTGAGGTCAAAAGCAATCTTTTACCTCAGACTAACAGGGTAATGAACATGGTAAATACTCAGAAAATGTGAAATGGTATTAAATTGATCCAAATTGAGACCAATGTGTTTCAAGTTTCCCCATATGTGAGTCACCTTACTATTTATATCTATCTCTATCTCTACATCTATCTTTATATCTATATCTATCTGTATCTATCATCTATATAAAAAATTCTCTAGGCATGGAAGCTGGAACAGCAGGAGCATATAAGCGGCCAGAAATGGTTGACTCAGAGGGAAATGACTAAGTTACCAAAATGTTATAATGTAGGCACTTAAACTGTCTAACATAAGGATACTCACTCTCAGGGGCTATAAAACCCCCATAAGTAGTTTATGAATGGGACTTAGGGAGCTGGCAAAAACAGCTACATCAGAAATACTTTGGGGACTACAAAAAGTTGTTCTTTTAAATCATCACTATATGACAGCCATCTAGAATTATTAAATTCAGGCTTTTGCTGAAAAAAAAATGTAAAGGCCAAAGTGTATACATCTATAATGGACTGGTATGTGGAGCAATTAGAAAAGGATACAATAGCTAAAAAAAAAAGTCTTAGAAATAATGAAACTAAGCTGGAAGGAGTAAAGTGGAATTCTTTGAAGCTTAGTGTAAAGTTGAAACTAGATATCCTTTCCACTATGACATATGTAGAAATACAACACCCTTTCCAAAATTCCCAAGCAGAAGCATAACTTCAAAGTCGTCCTCAAAAACAATCAAAAAGACTGTATGGTTTAAACAATTAATCTGGACAAGAGTAATTGAAAAGGGAACATAATTCATCAGTTTGCTAGATGTTTTGTCCTTCAATGGATACTGGACCAAATTCTAGCCATCTAAAATGTAAAATATAGAATGTTGGAGCTTTGAGAGCATCAGCTCAAATTACCATAATTTACCTGAGGAAGCAGACTTTTCTCATAGGAGTTCACTGACTTGTCCTTGGGCACATAGTGGGTGAACATAGCTGGGACTAGGACCCTGGACTCCAAGTCCAGTGATCCTCCTCTTATGAGCTTTAAATTTCTTTGGATTCTATAGTAGAGGATCAGAAAAATCTGTTCCTTAGCAAAATTTTGAAGAAGGAATAATTTGGCCTTGGCCTCCTTGTCCATTTTTTCATTATCTTCCTCCAGGCGCTCAGCATTCCTATTCTGCTCACAAGTCAGCACTGCTGCACTCATGGGAAATGCTTTGTATTCCAGATCTTTGTCATCTCACTCCCCAGGGATGCCACACTTTTGAATGCAAGAAAAAAATCTCTAGTAGTGGATTTTTAGGCCATAGAAATGCTTGGAAAGGAAGGGGACATTTGTATATGCTCAAATCACAAGCAGTTTCATATATAACTCTTTTACTTCTGTGACATACACAACTCTACTTTTTTTTTTATAATTCCAAAGGCAAAATTCAACTGAATATTTTCCACAGATGCTAATGCAAGCCCTGAGTACAGAGTCCCAGATTGGATCACTAATGAACATTTGCAACAAGGTTATTTCAGGCAACTTAATGACCCAATGGCTCAGCAATCAAATCAATTGTTCAGCACCTGACCTTTAACTAGACAAAAATCTATATCCCTGACAAATCAGGCCTCTTGACAAAAAAGGGGGGGGGGATGACTAGAGTGTTAGCAAGTCTGAGATAAGAGAACAAACTACCTTATAATTTTATAAAATATATAATCACTTTTTCTTTCCCACAAATGCATTAGTACACCTACAGATTCAGCTCAAACATAACAATCAAGTGACTACAACTGTGCAAGGAAGGCTCAGATTTCTTTCCTTCTTATACTAAATATAGCTTACTTAGGAACTGTTGTAGAACAGCAGTTTTCTCCATTCCAAAAATCTAAATAGAGAAACATGCGTGTGTCAATAAAACATATTGCCATGAAGTATATTCTACCACATAGGTGAATAGAGCTCTTTCTGGTTATAACAGTGTTGCCATTTAAAGGTGTGTTTTTAAAAAATAAGCTGTAGCCTTGAAGATGGTGAGGTTAAATATATTTTTATAGTGTGCGTGCTAATGGCCTTCTCTTAAAGTTCTTTGATATGACTGGTCAGTACAGGCTCTGAAACCTGTAGCAGTGGTTCACAGCCAGCATCCTAATTAGCAATTGGGTCCATGTGGCCCCTAAAGTATCCACATTTCTCTGGGCATGGCCTATAAAATCGTTCATGCATTTGCCTACAGTGACAGCCAAATACCATGTCTTTTCAAAAGTTCTTTCTCTCTCTTTCTCTGAAAGGAAACCTATGCTTTGAGAATTGTTTTTCCGACTCTGCGAACTGAACACACAACTGGCTTAGGGAAGGAAGAACCCTGGTTCAGTTTCCATTCAAGTTTTGTATTTGGAGAGAGAAAAAAGAGATAATTCAGTTTGTCTTAATTATTCACGAGGCCTGAGTCCCTTATTTATTAATTAGCATTTAAGATGTCAACAGATGTGCTCCATATATGAATAGATGGCTGTCATAGAGTTTATCTTCCTGATGCTCTCCAATTGCCAGCCACAGCAGTCTCTAGAATATTGAACAAGCTAATGGAGGTGCCACAGTGATGCACTGTTGCAGTTAGGAGCAGAACATTAAGCACAGAGTTCTTTAAGTATTTGGTTGTAGACACATATCCTCATTTCTAGTAAAGAAAGAACAAAACTTCTCAATATCTCATTGCAGCAGTTAACAGCATTAAATATCTCAAACTAACATTATAAAATTGAGGGAACTTTACAAGAGAATGTGGTGATATTTTATTGTTTGTGGCCCAACCAATATGCCTCTTCCTACAATGACTAAATTTTCTGGTTCAGATATGATTTTGGCTTTCTAAATAGTTTAGTACATTTGTGGTGCCTATTAATACATGAGAATACAATTATTATGTAATGCATTTAATGTTCAGTCAATTGGATTATCTTCTAGTTTAAACCCCTGATTGTAATATCTATTAGAGAAAGAGAGGGAGAGGAGGGGCAGCCAGGCCAGGTCGGGGTGGGGTGGTGGTGGGGGGAGTGAGAGAAAGTGGGGTAGAGAGAGTTGCTATTCAGGACCATAATCGAAAGCTAACAGGATGTTTCATTACCACCCAGATATGAGCCAATTCCATTTATAATTTCACTATGAAAAAAAGAGTGCTTTATGTTCTATTAATTCCAAAGAATTTTTTATTGTTTATAATATTTTTATAATACACTCTGTAAAGGTAATAAATTGTGTCATTTTCCATTTGGTCTCAACACTCTATCTAATCAGCTTGCAAATAACGAGGAACATTATGAAGTAGCAATGCAATCTTGAATACACATGGAAACAGACAGCACCACAAATCTGCCTGCCTATTACTTTCAGTGAAGGTAATAATCAAAAGTGCCTCTTATAAAAAGTACTGCATATTATAGCTTCAGAGAATTCAGATGGCATCTCAGAGAACTGCTATGCATAACTGTTCATGAAGGTCAAAATAACTAATATAGCATGGGATGTGCTGCCTAAGGGAAGGGAGATTTTTTTTAATCTTGCAGAGGCCCACAAGTCCCTAACCCAGCAGTATTACATGGTAACAGGACAAAAACCCAAGGGAAGTTAGCTCAAGAAAGGGAGGAACTGACCTAAGCAATTACAAGAAGTCACTAACACTGATCAGCTCTTTTAGATACATTATTCCAGTGGTTTCCAACTGCATTGATCAGAATATTGTTCAGCTGTTTCAATGGAAAAATATAAAATAATAATTGGTTTCTTTCACATAAAGGCCCAGTGTGGTGGATCAGGCTAGTATGGGCACTCCACAGCAATCAGTGGGTCTGGATCTCAGTATCAGTGCTCTACCTTTCTCAACATAGTTTTCCAAGCCATGACCTAGAATGGCTGCTCCAGCTTCAGATATCACTTCGGCATTCCAGATAGCAGGAAAGGGATGATAAATGAGGAGGTCGTGCTTTTTCTTTATCAGCATTTCCAGATGTTTCACATTTCACTTCTGCTTACATCTCATTGGGTCATAACTTGGTGACAAGGCCACTCATAGTTGCGTGAGAGGCCAACAAATGAAATCGTTATTCAGGCAGCTATGTGGCCACCTAAAGGTGATTTGATCATATTAGAATATGAGAATAGATATTGGAAGCCAATTAGCAGTACCTGTCACAGCAACAAGTGGTCTGTGGAGCTCAAGTGATCCTAGAATTATGGCAAAGGAACCACAAAATCAGGACGATACCAAGTATTAACTGCAAATGGAATAAACAACATACCTCATAGATATATGCACTGTTAGATAATAAAATGTAAATGTATTTTAAAATGTTCTTTAATTTGCGACAGTATTTTTATCATTGCATATTCTGCCAGTCAGTAGATGTTAACATATACCTACTTTATGTTAGGAAAAGGAAACTGAAGATTATAGAGGTCAAATGACCTGCCCCCAAATTAGACAGCTAACCAGTGGAGGTTCTAGAACTCCTACCTGGGTTTTTGTGAACCCAAAGCCAATATTTGTCCACTATGCCACACAATTTCTAGGCAAGCAATGCTGATAATTTCTCATGAGGTTCAACAAAGACGGAGAAAAACAAACCTAATGAACACTGAGCAATCTCCTTTGTACACCGTCCTCTCTACCAGGCTAACTAAAAGAATTTTGGGCAACGTTTGTCATGCTTGGCCTAAGGAAGTGGGCAGGGCAGGGCAAGAGAGACCAAGATGAGGACTATGGTTAGAGCAAGGGTTCCAATTTTGACTATCAAGAGCTCTCAGCCACAGCCTAAGTAAGACTGTGGGATTCACAGAGGTTTGCAAGCACCACCAGACTCAAACAAGAAGAGCTAATGTCCCTTAATCTAAGGTCTTAGCTCTTTACTTGAACACCCAATTTTATGTTCCCTGCCCACCCGAACGGTCAGAAAGTCAGCACATTATAATCATGCTTTGGATTCAGACACACCCAGATTTAAATCATTGAGAAGGAATTTAAATTTAAATCCACTGTACTTCAAAACATTAATCTGTGCTGCTCATCACCGAGGATAGTTGATGAGGGATGTAACAGGTTCTAAGCCATGTTTTAAGAAAAGCATATTTTTGGCAGCATGAAAAATGAAGAAGAGCAAGTCTAGAGACTGGGAATCAAATTATAAGGCTGTTGCAATAGAGCTGTGGCAGTGGCTGTAGAGGAGAAGGGGAGAAATGTATAGCAGTTGTTGCTGATAATGCTGCAACAAAGCCAGGTAACTGATTTGACTCAGGAGGGCAAATAAAAGAAAGTGGTTTCTAGATTGGAAGATTAGGGAGATAGTGACAAATGAAGTAAACCTAAAAAAGAGGATGATGACCTTTGGTCTACATCAGGTAGATGGTCAGCAGGATATGGAAAGGGTGGTGAGACAATGAGTTCGGTTTTAGACATGCTGAATTTCAGGTATTGGTACTGGACATAGACATTGATAACATGTGCAGTTATGTTGCAGTTGATGGAATAGGAAATTAACAGATTATTCAAAAAACTCACCTGTCTATAAAAGTAAAATACCTTCTAAAATTAACTTTATAAAAGTGGATGTGATTGAAGAGGGTTGATAATCCTAGTCCAGCTTCTCTCAGAGGGTCACCGTGAAGATTTGAGGAGATAGATGTGAAAGTGCTTTGTAAACTACAACGTGGTATACAAATAGGAGTAATCGACATGGTTTAGGCATATCTAATAGGTGTGTGGATACTGGGGACCAGCTGCTAAAGGATAAAATCCGCTCAAATAATAAAGAGTTGAGAGTGTCAACATAGAGGGACTGTGAGTGATGGAGCACATTTTATTTTATAACCACCTATTGGTATAACTTGGAAACAAATCAAATCAGGGCCAAGAAATATGAATTGAACTATCACTGGATTGCAAAACTGATTTTGCCCTTAACCTTCAAAATGTAGCACACCTTCTGGAGTCACACAGGACAGAAAGTATTCCATTTTCTGTGTCTATTAGGAAGAGATTTATCTTTTGTCCCTCATTGCCTAGTGCTTCACACCACAGGAGTTACCCCATTATGGTGCTCTTTCTTTTGAAACCCTGGGTAATGAGAATGAACTAGATATATCCCACAAAATGGCTATTGAAGATTTTAAAATAAGGATTGCATTTGGCTCATTAAAAAAATCTTTGTGGAAGAGTTTCCACTGAAAGAAGCATATTTAAAACAGTTACGTGAGAAAAGTAATATGTGGAAATTTTATTATTCCATAACTACACATAATATAGTTCAGCAATGTACAGAGAAAATTATTGGATGAGAAGAAAGAGTTAACATGCAATTGAAAGTACTTCTCCTGGCTACATAATGAAACAGTAGAAAGTAATCATTATTTAAAAGTGCATGGCATAGACAAAATGAATAGGGTCATTTTCATAATGTCTTTGTGGGTTATGAGCCAAATCTTCCCTCAGAATATGAAAAAATGAAAATGAAAAAGTCACTCAGTTTCCTGAAGCTTCTCTCATATGTAACTGCACAATTAGCCAGGGATAATATCCAATTGTTTCTAAACTACCTGTGTCTTTGCACACTAAAATAAAGCATTTCACCAAAACATCAGCTGTTACAAGAGATCATCTGTTCCCAACCTTATGTTATAGATGAGAAAACCAAGGCTCAGAGAGTGGAAGCAACTTACCCAAGGTCACACATCAGGAGTAGAGCTGGGACTAACGCCCAGTGCTATTTTCAATCCACCACATGTAGTCATATCTATATTTTTGGTCTTACATATTGTTTTTTCCTACCAAATCCTCTGAAATCTGAAGTTTCCTTAAATGTATTCTTCAACATAAGCAGACATAACTCAAATTTGTATATCTGTTTAGTAGATCCTCCACCTATCCAGTAAGAAAAATGGGCAGAATTGAATTGAAATAATCAAAAGTTACAGATTGTACCTGCCAGCTGAGACAGCTGTGTCGTCATTTGGTGTTTTGTTATTGGTACGATGGTGTGGAAGAAACAGAATGTCACTGCAAGCCACCACCCAGTGAATTTACAAACGGAATGTATGAATTTTTTTAGAGAATATGATGCTGAATTTTCCATTGGTTCCATATATTTCAGGATTATTTCTCCTTTTGAAAATCTGCCTGACTGAGGATATTGTTTAAAATCACAGGTCATGGTTCTGATTTGTAAAATATCTAAAAAAAAAAAAAAAAACAAAGACAGGAAAAGGAAAATAACTCCCCAATATTTCTAATACTTGAGGGTGATTGGATTATAATGGTCTACATATGTTAAGAAAATAACTTTTAAAATTAAATAGGATAATAACAATCTCTTAAAAAATTCTAAAAAAAGCATTCTGTAATACATACTTGAGAAAATTACATATGAAGCTCCATAGTTGTATTAATTTTAAAAGAGAAATAAATATTTGATTTTCTAGGGATCAGCTCTGCCTAACACCTTGAGAACTGACTGAAAGACTCAAAACACAATCTACCAATCTAGGATTTTTGTCTAATAATTTCATAAATGCACACAACAGCCTAGGAAAGATATTCCTATTAGGCTCCGAGCTGTAATATTTCTCTAATTACCAAAAGTGTAGGGATGCCTTCGCCTCCATGGCATGCTGCAGTACTGCTGTTGAACTCACTTCTTGGTGTAGCTTCTGGACTTAGAATGATTTCCCAAATACACATGGCTATGTGCTCAATACTGGTGATGCATCAATCACCTTGCTCACCACATAACCTTAGTTGAGTGTTCTAGGGTTTAGTAACTGACCCAGATCAGACCACAGTCCTTCCCTAGAATATTTCCAACCTGAATAGTGAGGTAGTCCTTTTTTGGTAATGGGCACTATAAGATGCAAAACTTGAGCATAACCAGATACGTGGAAAGAAAAACAAATGAAAAACAGAAAGAAACTTCTGCTTCCACTTGTTCTGAAGCCTTGTCCCTACTATGTTTTAATACATATACCCTTTCAATAGCTTTGTGTTAAAAAAAAATAATAAAAAAGACAAGAAAAACCCACCAGATTTTCTTCCAATACATTATTTTTTTTAGCCTAAGTTAATTTGAGTTTCTGTCATCTATAAACCAGAGTCTTAATTAGTATATTTGTCTTTTAAGTGGAATTTTCAATATAGATCTCAATGAAACCTGTTCACTAGAGCAAACTGGACATTTATAGTAGTTTCAAATAAAAAAGCCACATGAGTAAATTTCACATGCTTATAGGAAGTAAATCAGAATGAGATGACCTCATTTAATATTTCTTTTATGTATTTTTAATTCTTCTTAAAAATTTATCTAAAGCATAAATTTTAATGTATCCATTTTTTTTCCCTCAGAGCTCTTTGGAGGAGAGGATAAAGTTCCATTTATTTGAGGGTATAAAATATGGGAAAATTTGAGGAGAAACATTTAACAGCAGCCCATTTCTCACTTTTTGTTCAAAACGTTATCTGATTATAAATCTCCTTAAAGTGTCTCTGCCAAATTCTTGCTAAAATACTAAGGAAGGCATAGAAAGAAGGAAAATTAAAAATAAACAATTCTTAAAAATTCAATGTAATTCATAATAACTATAAGGTCAGTGCACCTGGATGAAGAAACCTAATTAGGGGTGTATCCGTGCTTCCCCCTCACCCTTCCCTGTAAGACAGCTTAAATTGTTTGATAGCAAAGAGGAAGTAGCGTCTGGCCTGTGTTTGGTAAACACTAATTCTGGAGGGATCACTTCTTACTTGAAGATAGATAAGGGAAAAAATTGAGGCCCATGAAAAACCACTGAAGAGCAACAAAAAGGAAATTTAATAATAAAGACTCAAAAGAACATGCTTTTATAATTTTCATGGTACTGAAAATTATCTAGTACAGGATCCTAAGAAATTTTTAGGAAACAATTTGGCAACTTTTATAGGTGACAAGGAAACATGGCTCCTCCTTCTCTCTCATATATATGTCAGCACAAATGAGTTTGAAAAATAACAAAAAATATATTTGATTCACAATCCTAATAAAACTGTAAAGTACCTAAAAATGAAAAAGACTGTGCAGGATATATATGAAGTAAACTACAAAACCTTTCTAAGGAAAACAAGAGACATCTTGAAAAATTAGACCATGCTCCCGAATGGCAAGACTTGATATTGTAAATCTATCTAATCCTTTTCAAATTAATTTGTAAGTTTAGGGAAATGGACGTTTTGAAGTTGATTTAGCATAACAAATGGCCAAGATTTACATATAATTTTCAAAGCAAAGTAACAACAGTTGAGGAATTCAACTAGATATTAAAATTTATTTCAATAGACAATATTTAAACAGTGTGATACTAGCACAAATTGAAGAGACATGTCAACAACAGTAAACAGAACATATATTTTTGCCTTTCAAATTCATGAAGATTTTCTAAAGGAAAATATTTAAATGCTGGTAAGTGTTGGGTAAGATGGCTGTCTTAGGCACTGTACAAAAAAATTATATATTCTTTCTGGAGTTCAATTTGACAAAGTATATTAAAAGTCTTACAAATACACATATCATCAGATCTAGGATTTCCAATTCTAGGGTATGTTCTTAGAAAATTGTCAGAAAGAAAACCAAAGATTTACATATAGAGATATTTATGTGAGCCTTATTCATAATAGCTAAGCAGTAAGATAATCTAAATGTCTAACAATAATGTCTCATTAAATAAAATACAGTTCAAGTTGGTACAGCTACTCTGGAAAACAGTGTGGAGGTCCCTTAAAAAGTTAAAAATTGAGCTACCCTATGATCCAGCCATTGCACCACTGGGTATTTACCCCAAAGATATAGACGTAGTGAAGAGAAGGGCCATATGCACCCCAATGTTCATAGCAGCATTGTCCACAATAGCTAAATCGTGGAAGGAGCCGAGATGCCCTTCAACAGATGACTGGATTAAGAAGATGTGGTCCATATACACAATGGAATATTACTCAGCTATCAAAAAGAACAATTTCTCAACATTTGCAGCAACATGGACGGCACTGGAGGAGATAATGCTAAGTGAAATAAGTCAAGCAGAGAAAGACAATTATCATATGATTTCTCTCATCTATGGAACGTAAGAACTAGGAAGATCGGTAGGAGAAGAAAGGGATAAAGAAAGGGGGGGTAATCAGAAGGGGGAATGAAGCATGAGAGGCTATGGACTCTGAGAAACAAACTGAGGGCTTCAGAGGGGAGGGGGGTGGGGAATAGGATAGGCTGGTGATGGGTAGTAAGGAGGGCATGTATTGCATGGTGCACTGGGTGTTATACGCAACTAATGAATCATCGAACTTTACATCAAAAACCAGGGATGTACTGTATGGTAACTAACATAATATGATAAAAAAATATTTAAAAAAACAAAGTAGGGGCGCCTGGGTGGTACAGCGGTTGAGCGTCTGCCTTCAGCTCAGGGCGTGATCCCTGCGTTATGGGATCGAGCCCCACATCGGGCTCCTCCTCTATGAGCCTGCTTCTTCCTCTCCCACTCCCCCTGCTTGTGTTCCCTCTCTAGCTGGCTGTCTCTATCTCTGTCGAATAAATAAATAAAATCTTTAAAAAAAATAAAATAAAATGTCTTTAAAAAAATAAAGTAAAATACAGTTCACACATATAATGTATTATGTAGACTCTAATAAATATTAATTTAATAAATTAGTATCAATTCAATAAAAATCATGTGGGAAAACATTTAATGGAATGAGGAATGGGAAAATGTTGATGAAACAATAAAAAATAAAAAGATAATTATATTAAAGTATGATACTACTTGTATTATTTATATAACATTATATATATTCACAAGAAAAATATCTGGAAAAATACAGAAAAATACAAAAAAAAAATCCATGGTGGTAAATTATTTTTCTCTTCTCTATATTTTAAAAGTTTATACAATTAATATGCATGATTTTCATACAAGTAACAAATAAAAACATTTTAAAATTGTTCACTGTCTCACATCTGGGAATTCTTTCCCTGGGCTCTATTCCATTATTCTGGAACTAATATATCCACACAATAGTTTTAATTGGCTTCCTATCAATCATTTATTTTGGTTTATAAATAGTTTTGACTGCAACTTGTGATTAGTCCTAATTTATTCTTATTTCTTCATATAATTATCAATAATCCCAGTTCACTCCCCAAAATGTCCCAGCTTGCACAATGAAGTATATGTTTGGTCACTCAATTTATCATAGTACTCTTGTTATCAGCACCATCATTCACACTTCATACGTAGGGTTCACAACATCAATACTGTGTTTTATGTGTGATATTTCTTAATTCATTATGAGAAAAACAATTAGAGAACATTTACAATATTGCATCAGCATTCAAACTAAGATTTGTGTCCTATAAAATATATAATGTACCACTTTTGCAAGCAATTGTAAAGCTATTTTTAAGAGGCAGACAGGGGTACAAATCCAATTGAAGATTGTCATAGTGTTCAAGAGGAGGACAGGGGCAAGAGAGATATTTTAGATTTTCCCAGCTATAGTGAAGGATAACCGAATGCAGGGTAAATTAAGGTCTTACTTATATAAAGGTAAATGCAATCTCATGACTGTAAATGCTTTCCTAAGGCCCTGTAGACCATGTTAACCCACCTTCATTGGCCCCTAAGGTGAGCAGAAGTGATAAAGTAAAAATCTCTTTGCAAGGGAGTAATTGTTCCCATTCCAGGGTGGTAACCACAAAGAAATCTATTTTTCAATTGTATCCTATTATTTTTTTCTTGTTCACCTTCATACTAACCTCGACGTACTGCTGCCTCTGTTGAGTCTTAAATGCAGCAGAGAAACTACTATTTTAGCTTACTTAGGCTTTCACTGCCACTTCAAATGCTTGTGTGCCATTGCTATCCTTGGGAGTTTTACTAATGGAAGAGATGATTAGGAAGAATAAAAGGCTAATCATAAAATGACTTTTTCTCCCAAACCCCTTTCCTCAGTGTCTCTTTGCTACCTAACATTGGTTACCCTGCTGATAATTAATAAGCAACAAAAAGAAGGCTCTTTTATAAAACCAAACTGAAGGACATTTTTCAAAAACAGTACCTGTGATGACTCAGGCATCAGGTTGATAAAACTAATTTTTCCTAAGGGTTTCAGACAATTTAGAGTAATTATTTTCTTCCATCATTTTCATTTACCTGGCTAGAAACAACTCAAAATGTTCAAGGTTGGTAGCTAGCAGAGTGCATTGAATGAGTGACTATGATGTAATTATGATAGCACCCTAGAGTATCCTGTTATTTAGCAAACAAAAGTAGAACATGTAGCACCCCACATAATTACTGGTCCATCTCCACTAAAGGGCCTTAGTTTGAGCCCTGTTGCTTCCTGTCAGTTCAGAATTATGATCTGTGAAATTGAAAGTCAGTTACTGAATTTCAATGTGCTGGCCACCTGTTGCTCCCGCCTCAGAGTTGCTTACCCTAGGAGGAAGGAAAGTGTGTTTTGTAATTCCTCTGTGTTTCTCTGAAATCTCTTCACAGACTTTGGGAAAAGACATATCCATACAGAAACTTTTTCTAAACATATCTATTCTCACAAATGATTTTTTTGTGTACTATTTTAATTAAGTTCAACATACAGGTATTGCTATGGACTGAATGTTTGTGCCCACCCCCCATCCAAATTCATAAGTTGAAACCCTTCCAATGTGATGGTATTTCGGGGGGACTTTGCAAGGGGATTATGTCATGGGGGTGGAACTGAATGGGATTAGTGGCTTTGTAAGAAGAGGCTAGAAAGGTAGCTCACTCTGATATCCCCATGTAAGGATACAAGGAGAAGTAAGCAGCTCTCTATAGAACCTGACCATACTGGCCACCTGATCTTGAGCTTCCAGCCTCCAGAACTGTGGGAAATACATTTCTGTTGTTTATAAGTCACCCATTCAATGGTATTTTATCAGCCCAAGCTTACTAAAATAGGTATTCTTTTTTTGACAGAGAGAGAGAGTGAGGGGAGGGGCAGAGGGAGAGGGAGAGAGAGAATCCTAAGCAGGCTCCATGCACAGTGCAGAGCCCAATGTGGGGCTTGATCTTATAACCCTGAGATCATGACCCGAGCCGAAATGAAGAGTCAGACACTTAACTGACTGAGCCACCGAGGCGCCCCCTAAGATAGGTATTTTTAAAGAACATACCGCCAGCTTCCCATGCTCTGATTACTCCTTGTTAACTTCGAAATTAAGCACAAACTCCTCAAGCTGATATTCAAGGAATTTTCACAATAAAACTTCAACTGCATATTCTCAGTTTATCGCCATTACTCACTCAAACCCCACACTTTAGTCAAATAAAAACCACCTGGAGGATTTCTGATTTCTCTGTTGACAGACTCAGACACTCCCAAAGTCCCCTGCAGAAAATAATTATAAAATGTTGACTCAATATAGAAAGCAACTGCATGAAGGTACAAGAGTGTCAACAGAAGCAGACAGATTCCGGTAAGAAGTATATTCTCAGAAAAGAGGTGAGTAGCTGTATGAAGTTCCTCCTTTCGTGTATTTTATCCTGAGATTAAGTGCAGCTACATGTGTGATGCATAAAGTGGTGGAGGCACTAATAGAAAAATCATAGTCTTTCTGGCCAGAGAATCTGAAATTTAAAAACTTCACTTGATGGATCTGACAGGTAAATGGAGATGACAGAAAGGTATATGTGAACCATAAAATAAATCAACAGGAATTATTCAGTGTGGCCATGGTGGAAAACAGTATGGAGCTTCCTCAAAAAAATTAAAAAATAAAATTACCATATGATCTAGTAATTCTACTACTGGGTATATACCCAAAGAATACAAAAACACTAATTCAAAAAGATATATGCACCCCTATGTTTATTGCTGCATTATTTACAATAGCCAAAGTATGGAAGCAACCTTAGTGCCCACCATAGATGAATGAAAAAAAAAGATGTGGTATATATATAATGGAATATTATTCAGCCATGAAAGAGAATGAGATCTTGCCATTTGCAACACGGATGGACCTAGAGTGTATTATGCTAAGTGAAATAAGTCAGTCATAGAAAGACAAAGACCATATGATTTCACTCCTATGTGAAATTGAAGAAACAAATGAACAAACACATTAAAAAAGAGACATACAAAAAAACCAGAGTCCTAAATACAGAGAAGAAACTGGTGGTTGCCAGGGGGAGGTGGGTGGGGAGAAGGGTGAAATAGGTGAAGGGGATTAAGAGTCCCCTTATCATGATGAGAACTGAGTAAATGCACAGAATTGTTGAATCATTATATTGTACACCTGAAACTAATATAATACTCCATGTTATATTTATACTTCAATTAAAAAAAAAACTTGAAAAAAGAAAATATATTATTAAGGACTACTCTTGTGTAATAATAGAATGCTTAGAATACTTAGTAAAAAATTTCTCTTCTTTGTTCATTTTTTATGGTGGATTTTATGTGTAATATGTCATAATTAAAAATTCCAAATATATGCAAAAGAATATACATGTGATTTTTTTAAAAGAGAGACAACAAGCAGGGAGAGCAGCAGGCAGAGGGAGAAGCAGGCTCCCTGCTGAGCAGGGAGCCTGATGTGGGACTCGATCCCAGGACCCCAAGATCATGACCTGAGCCAAAGGCAGACGCTTAAGTGACTGAGCCACCCAGGTGTCCCAATACATGTGATCTTAACCATCAAAAGAAGGAAAAAAATTATTCAATGTGGATAAAGAGAGAGGAAATTTTAAAAATAAATAGAACCTCAGTTAACTAATGGATAATACTGAACTTTCCAGCATATGTATAATCGACACTCCAGAACAAAGGAGAGAGAATGAGACAGAAAAAATTACTTGAAGAAATAAAGGCTGGGGCACCTGGGTGGCACAGTCGGTTAAGCATCTGACTCTTGGTTTTGGCGGAGGTCATGATCTAAGGGTTGTGAGACTGAGTCCCATGTGGGGCTCCACGCTGAGCACGGAGCCTGTTTGACTCTCTCTCCCTCTCTCTCTGTGCCCCCAATGTGCTCTCTCTCTCTCTCTCTCTCTCAAATAAATAAATAAATCTTTAAGAAAAAGGAAATAAAGGCTGACAAGCAAAATTTTACATATACAGGATGCTTCAAGAAAACAAAGCAGAATAAACATGAAGAAGCCCATGAGAAAACACATAATAGTCTTACTGTTGAAAACTAATTACAAACAACAAAGCTTAAAATAGTAAAAGAAAAACGATGAATTGCATACAAGGGAACAATGATCTGATTAAAAACTGACTTCTGATCAGAAACAAGGGAGGCGAGAACAGATGGAACATCTTTAAAATACTGAAAGGAAGAAAATGTCTGTATAAAATTCTATATTCAGCAAAAATATCCTTCAAGAATGAAAGCAAAATAAAGGGATTTTCCAAGAAAAGGAAACAAAAAGAATTCATCACCAGCAGATCTACTAAAAAAAATACCGGTAAAAATTATCCAGGCTGAAGGGAAATTATACCAGATGGAAAGTAACAATTTCAAAAAAAGAATAAAGAACATCTTTAATGGTAAATGTCAAAGTACATGCAAAAGACTATCATTTTGGCTTTTCTCTCCCTCTTAATTCTTTATGATATGTATGACTATTGAAAGGAAAATATACAGTATTACCCTGTGGTGTTTGATGTAAGTAGATTTAACACATATAATAACTCTAAAATAAAGGAAGGAGTGGTGTATGTGGCCCTAGCCTGTTGGAATGTTTTTATATTTTATGTAAAGTGGTATAATATTAACTGAAAATGAACTGTGGGAAGTGAAGGATGTATACTGAAATTTCTAGAATAAACTAAAAATATGCAAAGAAGTCTAGCTAACAACCCAATAAGAATAGTAAAACACAATCCTGAAAATATAGTTAATCTGATTAGAAGGCAGGAAAGGAGTGACTGAAGAACAAGAAAGCAAAGAACACGGAAAAAAGAGTAAACCGGTAGATTCAAACTCACTATATTAGTTTGCTAGCACTGTCAGAACAAAGTAGCACAGATTCAGTAGCTAAAACAACAGAAATGTATTTTCTCACTGTTCTAGAGACTAGAAGTCTGAGATCAAGATGTCAGCAGGGTTGTTTCTACTAAGGTTTCTCTCTGCTTGCAAATGGCATCTCCTTCCTGTGTCTTCATGTGGTCTTCCCTCTGTACATGTCTGTGTCCTAATTTCCCCTTCTTTTTTTTTTTAAAGATTTATTTATTTATTTGAGAGAGAGAGAGAGAGTGCAAGCAGGGGGAGGAGTAGAGGGAGAAAATCTTCAAGCAGACTCCCTGCTGAGCGCAGAGGCCCACGCAGGGATTGATCTCACCACCCATGAGATCACAACCTGAACTGAAACCAACAGTCAGATGCTCAACCAACTGAGCCACCCAGGCTCCCCCTAATTTCCCCTTCTTATAAGGATACCAGTCATATCAGATTAGAACCCATCCTAATGACCTCATTTTAATTTAGTTATCTCTAGGAAGACCCTATCTCCAAATACAGTCACATTCTGAGGTACTGGGTGTTAGGAATTCAATATATGAATTTTGAGGGGACACAATTTAGCCTATAACATTCACCGATATCAACAGTTACATTAAATATTTGTAGACTAAACACCCCAATTAAAAGGAAAACTGGAAGAACAGATTTTTTTTTAAAAGGCACATTTATGGAGTGCCTGGGTGGCTCAGTCGTTAAGTGTCTGCCTTGGGCTCAGGGTGTGATCTCAGGGCCCTGGGATCGAGCCCCACATCAGGCTCCCTGCTCCGCTGGGAAGGCTGCTTCTTCCTCTCCCACTCCCCCTGCTTGTGTTCCCTCTCTCACTGGCTGTCTCTCTCTCTCTGTCAGATAAATAAATAAATAAAAATAAAATCTCAAAAGGCACATTTATATACTTTCTAAAAGAGACACATTTTACATATAAGGACAAATATAGAATGAAAATAAATGGAAGGAAAAAAAGAAAGTAAATGGATGGGAAAAGATACACTATGCAAAGAATAAGGATTAGAATCAGGGAGTCGTTACATTAATATCAGATAAGATAGATTTCAAGATAAAAAGTAGTACTAGAACTAAAGAAATATTTCATAATAATATGTTAATTTACCAGGAAGATATAACTATAATAGATGACTGTGCATCTATTAACAAAGTTTCAAAACTGTGAAGGAAAAATGGACAGAAATTAGTAGAAAATAGACAATTCTGCATTCATAGTTGGATTTTTCAACACACTCATCTCCTGGAATTGGATAGAACAACTAAACGAACAGCAAAAAACTAATGACATAAAAGTTCTTTACAACACTATCAATGACATTGACTTCATTTATATTTACAGAGCACTGTGCCCAGCAATGACAGGATAACACATTCTTTTCAAGAGAACATGCTATGTTAACCACAATCTATTCTTTTAAGAGTCTAAATAGGGGCACCTGGGTGGCTCAGTCATTAAGCGTCTGCCTTTGGCTCTGGGCGTGATCCCGGAGTTCTGGGATCGAGCCCCGCATCAGGCTTCTCCACTGGGAGCCTGCTTCTTCCTCTCCCACTCCCCCTGCTTGTGTTCCTTTCTCTCTGGCTGTCTCTCTCTCTGTCAAATAAATTTAAAAAATCTTTAAAAAAAAAATAAAACAAAAGAGTCTAAATAACTTTAAAAAGACTGAACTAATATAGAATCTGTTCTCTTAGCACAAATAAATTATATTAGAAATCAATAATAATATCATGACTAGGAAAACATCAAATACTTGGAAAATAAACAATGTAGTTCTAAATAATACAAGAGACAAAGAAAATATCCCAAGAGAATTTAGACACTATTTTGAAGGAGTAATAATAAAAATACATTATAATAACCTTTGTGGGGTAGTGTTAAAGTAGTGCTTAGAGGGAAAATTATAGCTTCCAATAATCATATTGGAAAATAAGGAAGATCTAATATCAGGGATTTGAGTTCCCACCTAAATTTTTTTTTAATTAAGAAGAGGAAATTAAAGCCAAAGTAAAATGATAGAAGGAAATCATAGAAAAAAAAGCAAAATCAATTAAAAATTGAAAAAATAACAAAAAAAAATTGATGACACCAAAATCTGGTTTTTTGAAAATATCAATAAAATCAATAAGCCTCTTTCTTGCTGGACTGAAAAAGATAAAGAAAGAAAACACGAATTACCAGTATCAAGAACAAAAGAGTGGCCATCGCTACAAATTCTACAAAATAAAAGAGATAGTAGGAAATACCAGGAATAATTCTAGGGCAATAAATTTGACAAACTGGATGAAACGGAAAAAATTTCTTTTTAAGATCTTTTGTTGTGGTACAATACATGTGATATAAAATTTACTATCTTAACCATTTTTAAGTATACAGTTCACTGATATTAAGTGCAACCATATTGTCGTGCAACCATCACTACCATCCATCTCCAGACTCTTCATTTTGCAAAACTGAAACTCTGAACCTCTAAAACAATAACTACCTATGACTTTCTTCCCCTGGTCCCCAGAAACCACTATCCTACTTTTTTTCTAATCTTTCCTTTTCCACCACCTCCCACTTTCTGTTACTATGAATTCAGCTTTATTTTATTTTGTTTTATTTTATTTTATTTTATTTTATTTTATTTTATTTTATTTTATTTATTTACATTCTACACAGAAGTGAGATCACACAATATTTGTCTTTCTGTGTCTGGCTTATTTCACTTAGCATAATGTTCTCCAGATGCATCTGTGTTGTCGCAAATGGCAGGATTTCTTTTTTTATGACTAAATAATATCCCATTTATATCTATACCACATTTTCTTTATTCATTCATCTGTCTACAGAAATTTAAGTTGTTTCCATGTCTTGGCTACTGGGAATAATGCTGCAATAAACACAGGAGTACAGATACCTCTTTGAGATAGTGATTTTATTTCCTTTGGATCTATACTGAGAAGAGGGTTGCTGGATCAAATGGCAGTTCTATTTTAAATTTTTTGAGGAACTTCCATATTGTTTTCTATAATGGCTGTACCAATTTACATTCCCACTAGCAATGCACAAGGGTTCTCTTTTCTCCACATCCTTGCCAAGACTTATCATCTTTTGACTTTTTGATAATAGTCATCCTAATAGGTGTGAAGTGATGATCTGCGTTTCCTTGATAATTAGTGATATTGAGCATCTTTTAATCTACTTGGGAAGATAACAGAAACAGTACATTATGAAAATCAATTAAACACAAAAGAAAGGCTACAATGGAGGAATAGAGGAACAAAAATATATAAGATGTATAGAAAACAAAAAGCAAAGTGGTAGAAGTATGCCTTTCCTTACTAGTAATTACTTTAAATGGAGACATGATTCATTTTCCAGTTAAAGAATAGAGATTGGCGGAATGGATGCAAAAAGATCTACCTACATGCTGACTACATGATATTCAATTTAGACTGAAAGACACAAATAGGATGATAGTAAAATAAGTATAAATTATATTACATGCATATTAGTAAAAAAAAAGAAAGATGGGATGGCTATATTAATATCAGACAAAATGCAATTTAAGTCAGAACTGTTACAAGAGACAAAGAAGGACATTACATATAGATAAAAGGGTCAATCCATCAAGAAGACATAGCAATTATAAATATATACATGTGTGACAACAAAGCCCCATAATATATGAGGCAAGAATAACAGAATTGAAGGGATAAACAGAAAGTTGTACAATAATATGTGGAGACTTCAATACTCTATTTTCAATAGTGGATAGAACAACTAACAGAAGATCAATAAGGGAACAAAGGACTTGAACAACACAATAAACCAGTTATACTTAAGAAAAATATGCAGAACATTCCACCCAACAAGAATGGAATACACGCTTTTCTTAAGTGCACACAGAACACTCTCCAGAATAGACTATTTTAGGTTATAAAGTTCAAATAAATTTTAAAAGATTGAAATCATGCAAACTATCCTCTCAACAGCAGATGGAAAACTGAAAAATTCAGAAATATGTAGAAATTAGACAACACATTTTTAAATAACCAATAGGTCAAGGAAGAAATCACAAGAGAAACTAGAAAATATTTTGAGACAAATGAAAATGAAAACTCAATATACCGACATTTATGGGATGCAAAGAAAGTGGTGCTCAAGGGAAACTTTTAGCTATAAATGCATATATTCAACCTAACTCTACTCCTGAAGAGACTAAAAAAAGAAGAGCAAACTAAATCCAAAAATTGCAGAAGGAAGAAAATAAAGATCAGAGCAGAGATTAATGGGATAGAGAACAGAAACACATAGAGAAAAATCAATTACACAAAAAGCTTGTTCATGGAAAAGATTAACAAAATTGACAAATCATTATCAAGACTAAGAGAAAAAGAGGGAAGACTCAAAATCCTAAAAACACACAACTTCCCAAAATGGACTCAAGAAGAAAAAGAAAATTTGAATAGATGTATAATATATACAGATTAAATCAGCAACCAAAGAGCACACACACAAAAAAGGCCAGGACTAGACGACTTTACGAATGAGTATTCTACAAAATTTTCAAGTATTAACACCAATATTTCTCAAACTCTTCCAAAAGGTAGAAATGAGTACTTCCTAACTCATTCCTTTTTCTTTCAAAACAGTACATTTTATTTGACATCAGACAACACATTCCCCAGTTTGTCTCAATTATGACATGCAGATGGCTTTAGATTGCTTTTGGTGGTCGCCCATGCTGAGCAAGATTTTTCAATCTTCAAAACACTCACAGCTCAAAGATTCTGCATTTCACATCAGTTCCCAAGTCAAAGGGTATCTTCCCATTTATCAGAGCATTAGGCATAGATTCCCTTTTGGGTAGAAGGGTAGAGACAAAGCCATTTCCTTTAAAAATGGATGTGTTCACAGTTTCACTATTCCATAAAAATCAGATGATGATAGTATTGTTCTCTTATTCTTATCAGTAATGGTAGTCTGAGGATGCCAGAAACCAAGCTCAAAGAAGCAAGGTGTTGCTGGCTGGTGCTTCTCAACAGGCTGGCACATCTGGGTATTTCTTGTCTAATTCTTGTCATTGGCCTGGAACATCTCTTCACATTTTCTCCAGACAGTCTATAACTCCCCCCACTCCCCATCAGCCTGATGCTTTCCTTTTCTCATAAGCCTAGAGCTTCTAAGGAAAAGGGAAGTCTGAAATACAATGTTACCTAAATGTCTCTCTCAAGTGGAGTGGAGGTGAAGAGAAATGGAAATTAAAAAACAAACACTCAATAAATGGCTCAAAACTGATCAAAATTGGCTTAAGACTGGCCCAGGCATAATATTGACAACCTAAAGATATGTTTCCTTAAGGTAACAGCAACATCAATAAAAGCATCTCAAAAGAAGTGGGCTTCAATGGACACATGAGAACAGGAAAGGGAGAAATGAAAATGTCCAAGAGTCTGGGATTTAGCATTTTCAACTTGGGATTTCCTTTGGTTTTAGGGCTTCTATCCTTCCTGGATTTTGGGTCATGGGCTTCCAGCTTCCCACCTAATTTAGCCTTGAGATATCTTTCTCTCTTGGGCCTTCTGTTCATCTAGAGTGGCTGGAGTCCTGAGTCTTTATGCGTGTATAGGGCCTTCCATCCTTGGATCTTAGATCTTCAAGCTAAGGTTTTTATCTTAGGTCTTACACCTTGTGTTTTAGGTGTCAGGCCTTTCATGGGTTCCCGCTCTTAGGTCTTCAGTCTCCCACATTCTGGGAAGCCATCATTACCCTCACACTAAAGCCAGACAAACACATCATAGTAAAAACAAACAAACAAAAACTACTAGAGGCCAATATCCCTTACGAATATAGACACAAATTTCCTCAATAAAATACTAGCAAACCAAATCCAGCAGCATATCAAAAGGATTATACAACATGTCAAACCAGGGTTTATTGTGAGAATGAAAGTGAGGTATTTAATATTTCAAAATATAAAAATCACTCAATTTAATAAGCCATGTCAATTGAATAAATGAAAAAAATGCATGGTCATCTCAACTGATGAAAAGAAAGCATTTGACCAAATTGTGCATTCTTTCATAACACAAATACTCAGCAAAGTAGAAAAAGAAAGGGAATTTTCTCACCATGATAAAGGCACCGTGGAGAACTCACATACTGTCAGACTCAAGAGTGAAAGACTGAAAGTGTTCCCTCTAAGGTCAGTATAATACAAGGATGCCAACTTTCACCACTGCTACGCAATACTGAATAGATAATTCTAGCCAGAGAAGTTAGGCAAGAAACAGAAAGTCATTCAAACTGGAAAGGAAGCAGTCAAACTAGCTCTGTTCACAGGTGACATGATCATATGGAGACACTCCTTTAAAATTCATTCACAAAAAATGTAGAGCAAATAAACAATTGTAGCAGAATTGCAGAGTCCATAATCAATACTCAAAAATCAATTGAGAGGGAATGAGAAGTGACTGCTAAATGAGCATAGGGTTTTATTTTGAGGTGATGAAAATGTTTTGAAACTAAGTAGTAGTGATGGTTGTACAACATTCTAAATGTACTAGGTATCACTGAATTATACACTATAAATGGTTAAAATGGTACATTTTATGTTATGAACATGTTAATGGAATAAAATAAAAGCCAATACTTGTAAGCCGTGGTCATGGATTTAAACACCAACTTGGACACTTACCAGCTGTGTGATCTTGGGCAAGTGACTCGCTACTCGAAGTCTCATTCTCCATTACTAGAAAAAAGGAGATAACCATACCAATCAGGTTGGAATGTTTTAATGATTCAAGATAGTATATATAGATATATTACTGACTTGATCATTAACAGATATTCAGTAAGTGGCACTGCTGGCAGGGTGGTGGTAATGACATTGGCATCATTATAAAAATGGCTTTACTGGCAATTCCTAAAGTCTAAACTTTGGCCTGGTCAACTAAAATACAAACTAATTAGTTGTTATAATACCTTTATTGATTTCCTGAGAAGGAAGTTATATTTTTCCCAGTTTAAAATGAGAGAAAATTAAGATTCCGTGTATTCTTCAAATATCAATTGAAAGTATGATTATTAATACATTATACAGTATGTTATGGCTGTTTGTTTTTTTAATTGAGAGGAATATATTTCACAAACAACAAAATCAATAAATAAGTTAGAGATATGCCTTACAATACTTTTACAAATTATAACTTTCAAGCTCTGAAAAGTTACAAAAATGATCCATGATGGTCCTGATTATTATATGTGAGGTTTTATACCATTAGCTCTGGGGCTTTTTTTTTTTATCTGAAGGCTTTAAATAGACAATATTTGAGTATTCATTCTAAGTCTTTCAGTTTCCTGGAAGCATTGTTGAAATATTTGAATGCAAACAATATGCCAGGTACTACAATGCCCCAAGTGCTGAAAATATATGACTGATGATAAAGAGAGACGTTCATACAATCTACTTAACAAGATAGATATTAATTAAATTGCACCCAAATGTATATTATTTACAGCACTGATGAGTGGTATGAAGGAAAAGTGCAAGTGCTAGGAAGGATATGAACTAACCACAGAGATCTAACTAGGCTCTCTTGGTAAAATGATTACTAAGATTCAAACTCAAAAATGAATACAAAACCCAGAGTACAAAACAATTTGTAACTAATGGTTAAACTGAAATGTTAGATTATATAGGTAGTCCTATGATTTTGAGAGTTGTAGAGACATATTAAAACTATAAATAAGAACCAAGTGGATGGGGCGCCTGGGTGGCACAGCGGTTAAGCGTCTGCCTTCGGCTCAGGGCGTGATCCCGGCATTATGGGATCGAGCCCCACATCAGGCTCCTCCGCTGGGAGCCTGCTTCTTCCTCTCCCACTCCCCCTGCTTGTGTTCCCTCTCTCGCTGGCTGTCTCTATCTCTGTCGAATACATAAATAAAATCTTAAAAAAAAAAGAACCAAATGGAAATTCCAGATATGAAAAACAATATATGAAATTTAAAAATACACTGGATGGCATTAATAATGAATTAGAAACTGCAGAAATAAAGATCAGTAAAATAGAAGGCATAGCAATAGAAACTCTACAAACTAAAGCACAGAGAAGAGAAAGAGCCAAAAAAATGAACAGAGACATATGAGTTAGGGACAATATCAAGTCTTTTGATATGCGTTTTTTTTTGGAATCCCAGAAAAGAAAAAGAGAAATTTACATTAAAAAATATTTGAAGTTGCTGATCAAACGTGGTTACCTAATTTTAATTCTGCCTCTGGCTAAGTTATCATTTTGTGGTAATGAAATTGGTTTACTTGTGTAAAGACTGACTTGAAATGAATTCTCAAAGAGCAGCTTCGTATCTTTGTTCAACTACCCTATAGTCCAGCAATTGCACTACGAGGTATTTGCCCGAAGGCTACAAAAAAGGGACACGTGCACCCTGATGTTTATAGCAGCACTATCAACAATAGCCAAATTATGGTAAGAGCCCAAATGTCCATCAACTGATGAACGGATAAAGAAGTTGTGGTATATACATGCAATGGAATACTACTCAGCCATAAAAAAGAATGAAATCTTGACATTTGCAATGACAATGATGTGGATGGAGCTAGACAGTATTATGCTAAGCAAAATAAGTCAGTCAGAGAAAGACAAATACCATATGATCTCACTCATATGTGGAATTTAAGAAACAAAGCAGATGAACATGGGGGGTGGGGAGAGAGGCAAACCGTAAAACAAGACTCTTAACAATAGAGAACAAACTGAGGGTTGCTAGAGGGGAGGTGGGTGGAGGATGGGTTAAATGGGTGATGGAGAATAAGGAGGGCATGTGTCATGATGAGCACCAGTGATGTGTGGATGTGTTGACTCACTATGTTATACACCTGAAACTAATATTACACTGTATGTTAACAAGGAGGAATTCAAACAAAAACTTGAAACAAACAAAAAAAGCAAATAAAGATTCTCTTTTCCAACTCTGCCAACAAGAGGAGGCCATGGATAAAACAAGAGAAGAGGCTTTGACAAAAACTTGATGGAAAAAAGCAGACAGAACAAACCATGGTACAAATTCACTTTAAAATATCTTTCATGATAGGGGAGATCTTTTCTTTTGATCTTTAAGAAAGCAGTATAAGCATCCTGTTAGCAATTATTTCAGCATGCTTCATAAATCAATGTAGCTTCTCACTTATTCTTTTATTTGAGAAAACAAAATGAAGATAACAATGCTATTTGCTGCCATTTCAAATTTTAAATCAGTAGCCAAAATTAGCAGCATATAAATTTTATCCACTAGTCATTACTATTTTTTTATGTAACCTAATTTTTCCAAAATCATCTTTGTTCAGGGTCACTGAATTTCATGATTATATGTTCAGAATTGATGTTGCTGTACTACACACTATTATTTTACAAATTAATTCAAATACAGTCTAGATTCACAATCAAATTCACCTTCACATTCCAATTTGTTTAGAAATTATTGTCAGTGATATTTTATTGTAATCCACCAATAGTGATATGGGTATTAACTGACTAATTAGAAAAAAAACAATTTGGGAGCCACTGGAGGAAACTGAACTCCATCTGAACCTGATGGCAGAAGGCACTTGAGCTACCACTGCAATCCACCTTACTCTCCAAACAGGAGAGAAGACTGTTAAATAATCACTGTTTATAGCAGTAACTTTTAACAAGGTACAGAGCCAGCCTGAGAATGGGAGGCCATGGAGATGGCTATGATTTTGGGGCACCCCCAATATCATCCATAAACAATTCCATTAATCAATTACTGAGTCCCTACATTCTTTTATTAGAGAATTTCTCCTTTAGTTTAAGGCTTTGGAAGCTTTGAAACACTAATCCTTCTGAAAGAGCCATGTTTAATGTACTTTTCCATGAAGAAAATTCCCTGGCAACTAAAACTAATAACTAACTCATTACTTTGTTATACACAGCACTGATTTTTCCAGCTTTATTGAGATATAATTGACATATAACATTGCATAAGTGTAAGGTGTATAATGTGATGATTTGTTATATGTATATATTGCAAAATGATACCATAATAAGGTCAATTAACACATCCATCACCTCACACACTATTTTTTTGGTAATGAGAACTTTTAGGATCTCCTCTCCTTCAGCTTAATCATCCTGATGGTGTTAATCATATCCTACCCCAAGTAAGTACTCTGAAATCCAAGCAAAGAAGACAAGGTCCAAAAAGTAAATGGGAGACCAGAGATGCCAGAAACAAATCTAATTTTCACTTCCAAATGAACCTTTTCTCAAGAGTCAACAAGTCATCAAGTCACAGGGTGAGTTTCATTTTGGGTCAAGCCTAGTGCTATGAGTTTGCTCTGAGAATGAGAGAGAAAGATCTAACTCACACTGAACACCTAATGTGTATCAAATACTGTAGTAGGCGCTCAATGATAAAAATGTTACCTGTAAAGGCCAAATGGAGAGAGACCAATTAGAAAGCTACTGAAATAGCCCCTGTCCAAAACAATAAAACAACCAACCATAAAAAAACCTCAAAAATGATAAACTATGGCAGGGGTAGTGAAGGCTTGATTTCAGTTTGATCTAACTTGGTAATGGGCTGGATATGGACAGATGAAAAAGGAGAAAGCAAGGATGAGTGCCAGGTTTTATTTGGAAGACTGAGTGACAAAAACTGGCAACATTAACCCTCTATGACCTGTAAGAGTAAATGTGTGTTATGTAGGAAGTAGTGAATTCAGAATGGTTGGATTTGGTTTTAGTTATCTATATTATATTCAGTTGGAGATACCTGGAATTTAGAAGTGTGCTCTTAAGATAAAGATAGATAAAACCTGGTGAATATTAGATAATTTGTTGAAAAGATAATGAATAAGATGAGGACTGTGGAAACAACATTTTATTTTATTTTTGCTTCAACAATTATATGTACTATAAAATACTCACCATAAAAAGTACATTACAATATTATTGACTATATTCCCAATCTGTACTTTTCATCCCTAAAACTTATTTTATAGTTGGAAGTTTGTACCTCTTAATCCCCTTCATCCATTTGGCCCATCCTCCCACTTTCCTCTCCTTTGGCAACCATCAGTTTGTTTTCTATTTTTTGAGTCTGTTTCTCTCTTTGTTGTTATTGTTGTTGGTGTAGGTTGTTCACTTGTTTTGTTTTTCAGATTCCACATATAAATGAAATCATACAGTATTTGTCTTTCTCTGTCTGGCTTATTTCACTTTAGCATAATGGCCTCTAGTTCCATCCACATCATTGGAAATGGCAAGATTTCATTCTTTTTTATGGCTGAGTAATATTCCACTGTGTGCGTGCGTGTGTGCGTGTGTGCACATGTGTGTGTGTGTGTGTGTGTGTGTAAACCACCTCTTCTTTATCCATTCATCCGTCAGTGGACACTTAGGAAATAACATTTTAAAAACAGGCAAGGAAGAAGATTCAGTGAAAGAAACTGAGAAAAAGCATGCAGTGATATAAGAGGAGAATAGGAAGAGAGTAATTTTATGTAAACCAAGGAAGAGTGTTTCAGGAAAGGAATAATCCACAGTGACATTTGAGAGAACATTATCAGTAGAGTGGTGGGAGCAGAAGCTAGATTTCAGTATGCTGAGGAGTGAATGCAATGAAAAAGTGAAATTGACACTTTCTAGAAGCTTGTATGAGAAAGGAAGGAAAGGGAAAATATCGGTCAAGTAAACTTTTTTTTGTTTTTGTTTTTTGTTTAAGAGTGGGAAAACTAGCATTTTAAAAGAAAGAGAAAACAGAAAAGTCTAAGTTGAGTATGTGGGGAAAAGAAAAGATAATTGATGATTCCCAGAGGCAGGAAAAGGGAAGGAAATTCAAAGCACAGGTTGAATGACATTATCTTATTCTGAGAATGGAAGAAAAGACAAAATGGCTGGTAAGTTTGGATACAAAAGACTTCTAAGTGGGAAATGAGGAAATTGAAAGAGTTTATTCCTCACGAAGTAGAAAAATAGGCTTGAGAAAGATGAAGAAAGTTTCAAATAGTTTCAGAGGGTGACAGATTGACTCATCAACCCCAATTCTTCACCTTCCCCTGTATCCACACTTTTGCTATTGATGCATGCAAAAGGTACACTGTTGCCCCTTGCTTTGGAGCTTGGCTTTTTGATTTGCTTTGGCCAAGAGAATAGGGCAGAATTAACAGTATGCCCTATAACTTAAGAGGACTCTCACATGCTTCTGCTTGCCCTCCTGTGCCTCTGCAATGACCATGAAAAGAAAGTCCTCAGGATAGCTGTTCATGTTCACCCTTCAACCTGGGCTCCAGAAGGAAACCCATTGAGCAGAACTTCCCCAGCTGCTATACCACTGAAGCAGAGACACCCAGGCAACCTACAGATTCCTGAGAATAAATGATAACTTTAGGCCACAGTTTGGATGAGGACTGTTACACATAATTATGGTGGGTGGTGATATTTAACACACACAAGGGATAAACCAGAGATAAGAAGTCAGATGCCTCTTATGTATATGTATAAATGAGATCAGGAAGAAGGGAGATTGAAAAAGAGAATTAAATAGGGTGCAGTAAAGCTCAGAGAACCTAAGAAACTTGCCCAATGATACAGACAATCAAACTATGAAACTAATTTTGGAACTCAGGACTGATTCCAACTCCAGGTTCTTTTTGCTATACCAGTCTGCATGCTTGACAAGCCTTGTCTCAAGGGGAGTCAACATCATATACCTGAAGAGTTATGAATGAAGATGACCTTGGACTAGTATGAATATTTCCAGGCATCAGGAACCAGAACTTATATTCTAAGGCTAGTTGTGTATGAAGAAATACAACTTTATATCACATACTACCTTTCTAGGGGAGCTCCAAATCCCTCTCTTGGGCACATTTAAAAAAATGAAGGTAGTATGGGAGCATCAGAAAGACTCTTTGAAATCAGACAGATGTGGGTTTGAATTCTAGAAATGCAACTGACTTGCTATGTGAACTTCAATAATTTACTAAAATCTCTTTGCATTTCAGCTTCCTCATATATAAAATGAACAAAATCTACCTTGCTGGTTTGTTCAAGGGATTTTTTAAAAGATTTTATTTATTTATTTGACAGAGAGAGAGAAAAAAAAGCACAAGCAGGGGGAGCAGCTGAGGGAGAAGTTGAGAAGCAGACTCCCTGCTGAGCATGGAACCCAATGTGGGGCTCCATCTCAGGACCCCAGGATCATGACCTGAGCCAAAGGGAGATGCTTAACCGACTGAGCCACCCAGGCACTCCACTGAAGGGAATTTTATAAACTTATTTAGGCACCTTTTCCATAGTACATATTCAATAAAGGTTAGCGCCTTCCTTCTTTTTTCTTATCATAAGGGCATGGCATCTACACCTAATGAACCCTTGTACACAGGAATTAGAGTACAACAACAACAAAGCAGGGTTCCTCTAGACTTGAATTTTTCAGAAGTTTTTATGCAACAAAAATTTCTTTCAAGAGCGACCCCAAAAATACTGCCTACTAGCCTTTATTATAAATATATGTTGTTCTCTTCTTTTACATTTTTTTGTTCCAAATGTATCTTTACTCTGTTTCCATTTTTATGAATTCACATGCCACCTTCCCTACTACACCATACTATTTTTTAATTTTATTTTTAATTTTATTATTTTTATAATTTTTTATTGTTATGTTAGTCACCATACAGTATATCCTTAGTTTTTGATGCAATGTTCCATGATTCATTATTTGCGTATAACACCCAGTGCACCATGCAATATGTGCCCTCCTTACTACCCATCACCAGCCTATCCCATTCCCCTACCCCCCTCCCCTCTGAAGCCCTCAGTTTGTTTCCCAGAGTCCACATCTCTCATGGTTCATTCCCCCTTCTGTTTACACCCCCTTCATTCTTCCCTTCCTTCTACCGATCTTCCTATTTCTTATATTCCATAAATGAGTGAAACCATATGATAATTGTCTTTCTCTGCTTGACTTATTTCACTTAGCATAATCTCCTCCAGTCCCATCCATGTTGCGCAAATGTTGTGAAATCGTTCTTTCTGATGGCTGAGTAATATTCCATTGTATCTATGGACCACATCTTCTTTATCCATTCGTCTGTTGAAGGGCATCTCGGCTCCTTCCACAATTTAGCTATTGTGGACAATGCTGCTATGAACATTGGGGTGCATATGGCCCTTCTCTTCACTATGTCTGTATCTTTGGGGTAAATACCCAGTAGTGCAATTGCTGGATCATAGAGTAGCTCAATTTTTATTTTCTTTTCCCCTTCAGTTCAGTAGGGGGCATGTTGAGGGTAAGAGTGGAAGAATACATGGCTTCTCTCTATGATTTAGAAAAAAAAATCTCTATACTCCTCTATTCACTTCCCTTTTTACCAGGTTTCCAGAAGAAAAGCAGAAGTGACAGATTAGTCTAGTAATCTATGTGTCAAACATAGAAAATAATAATGATTCTGGATAGATTAATAACAATAATAATAGTAATAATAACAGCTAGGATCTTTCATGTTCATAAAATGTGTCAGGACACTATTCTAAGGGTTTTGTATGTGTTAATTCATTGAATCCTCATACCTGTCCTATTGAATAGACACTAGTATTATTCCTATTCTACAGAAAGAAAAAATGTCTCCAACTATAATAGTGAATTCATCTATTTCTTCTTGAGGCTCTATCAGTTTTTGCCTCACGTGTCACGATGCTCTGTTGTTCGATGCATGCCCATTGAAGACTGTTAGGTCTTCTTGAAGAACTGACCCCCTTATCACTATGTAATGCTCCTCCTTATCTCTGATAACTTTCCTTGCTCTGAAGTTTGCTCTTCTTGAAATTAATATAGCTATTCCTTTTTTTCCCTATTACTGTTAGCATGGTATCTCTTCCTTAATCTCTACTTTTAATCTATATGTGTTCTTGTATTTAAAATTAGTATATAGAAAACATTTAGTTGAGTTCTTGTTTTTGAAAGATTTTATTTATTTGAGAGAGAGAGAAAGAGAGATAGCGAGAGAGAGCATGAGCAGGGGGGAGAGGGAGAAGTAGGCTCCCCACTGAGCAGGGAGCCTGACGTGGGGCTCCATCCCAGGACCCCAGGATCATGACCTGAGCTGAAGGCAGATACTTAACTGACTGAGCCACCCAGGTGCCCCTTGAGTTTTTTGTTTTTTTTTTTTTTAAAGATTTTATTTATTTATTTGACAGAGATAGAGACAGCCAGCAAGAGAGGGAACACAAGCAGGGGGAGTGGGAGAGGAAGAAGCAGGCTCATAGCAGAGGAGCCCGATGTGGGGCTCGATCCCATAATGCCGGGATCACGCCCTGAGCCGAAGGCAGACGCTTAACCGCTGTGCCACCCAGGCGTTGAGTTTTGTTTTTGATCTACTCTGACACTTTGATGATCTCTTTTAATTGGTATATTTAAGCCACTGATGTTTAAAGTGATTATTGCTGTAGTTGGATTAATATGTACCATATGTTATTGTTTTCTATTTGTTGCCCTTGTTCCTATTTTTGTCTTCCATACTCTTTCACAGAACTGGAACAAACAATACTAAAATTTATATGGAACCACAAAAGACCCTGAATAGCCAAAGCAACTTGGAAAAACCAAATCAAAGCTGGAAGTACCACAATTCTGACTTCAAGTTATATTACAAAGTGGTAGTAAACAAAATAGTATGGTAGCTAGCACAAAAATAGACACAGAGATCAGTAGAACAGAATAGAAAACCCAGAAATAAACCCACAATTATATAGTCAGTTAATGTTCGACAAAGCAGGAAAGAACACGCAATGGGAAAAAGATAGTCTCTTCAACAAATGGTGTTGGGAAAACTGTACAGCAACATGCAAAAGAATGACACTGGACCATGTTCTTACACCACACACAAAAATAAATTCAAGGTGAATGAAAGACCTAAATGTGAGATAGGAACCCATCAAAATCCTAGAGAACACAGGCAGTAACCTTTTTGATATTGGCTATAGCAACTTCTTGCTAGACGTGTCTCCTGAGGCAAGGGAAATAAAAGCAAAAATAAACTATTGGGACTTCATCAAAATAAAAAGCTTCTGCACAGCAAAGGAAACAATCAACAAAACTAAAAGGCAACCTATGGAATGGGAGAGGATATCTGGAAATGCCATTTCTGATAAGGGTTAGTATCCAAAATATATAAGGAACTTATAAAACCCAATACCCAAAAAATGAAAAATCCAATTAAAAAATGGGCAGAAGACATAGACATTTTTTCCAAAGAAGACATCCCGATAGCCAATAGACACATGAAAAGATGCTCAACATCACTCATCACCAGGGAAATACAAATCAAAATTACAATGAGTTATCACCTCATGCCTGTCCAAATGGCTAAAATCAACAACACAAGAAACAACGGGTATTGGCAAAGATGTGGGGAAAGGGCAACCCTCTTACACCACTGGCAGGAATACAAACTGGTGTAGCCACTGTGGAAAACAGTATGGAGGTTCCTCAAGGAGTTAAAAATTGAACTACCCTACAAGCCAGCAATTGCACTATTAGGTATTTACCTAAAGAATACAAAAATACTAATTCAAAGGGATACATGCACCCCAATGTTTATAGCAGCATTATCTACAATAGCCAAACTATGGAAACAGTCCAAGTGTCCATCAACTGATGAATGGATAAAGATGTGGAATATATATATATATAATGGAATATTACTCAGCCATAAAAAGAATGAAATCTTGCCATTTGCAACAATATGAATGGAGCTAGAGAGTATTAAGCTAAGCAAAATAAATCAGTCAGAGAAAGACAAGTACCATATGATTTGACTTATATGTAGAATTTAAGAAACAAAACAAACGAGCATAGGGAAAAAAAAGAGAGAGAGAGAGAGAGGCAAACCAAGGAACAGAGTCTTAAATATAGAGAACAAACTGATGGCTATCAGAGGGGAGGTGGGTGGGAGGTTGGGTTAAGTAGGTGACGGGGATTAGAGAGGGCACTTGTTGTGATGAGCAACGGGTGTTGTATGGAATTGTTGAATCACTAAATTGTATACCTGAAATTAATATTACACTGTATGTTAACTAAGTGGAATTTAAACAGAAACTTGAAAAGAAGAATGTCTGTCTCTCTGTTTACATTGCGCATCTCTTCTTGCTTCCTGTCTACTTTATCTAATAGGGCCTTAACATATTAATCATAGTTGTTTCAAATTCCTGGTCTAATAATTGTAACATCCTTGCCATACCTGAATCTGGTCTGATGTTCCCTCTGTCTTTTGTTTTTCAGCTTTTAGTATGTCTTGTAATTTATTCTTGGTAGGTGGATATAATGTACTGTGTAAAAGGGACTTCTATAGATAGGCCTTTAGTAACGTGGTGGTAAGGTGTGAAGGAGGGGAAGCATTCTATATTCCTGTGATTAAGTTTCAGTCTTTTGGTATTTGCCTCTGGGCTATGAACTTCATGAGTGTTTCTGTTTTTCCCCATTAGGTGGGACTGGATGGCTAGAGGGCACTGGAGTTGGGTATTCCCCCCCCCACCCCCCGCCAGGAAGATTAAGCTCTGATAAAACCCCAGCAGGTTAAACTCTAGTAAAATAGTTTCTCTTTAGGGAAGACTTTGTTACGAAAGACAGAATGCTCTGGTGTATTTCAAAATACTTCCTTTTTCCTTCTCCCTGCAGAAAGCACTAGGGGATTTTGATATTCACTGTGAGCACCTGGTGGAGTTATGGAGGTAAATCTCACAAAAGTTTGGGGACCCCGCTACAATGGGCCTGTGGAGTTTTTAACCTGAGAGTTCATCCAGAGCTTCTAGCAATTCATCACCTACAGTTCTTAGGTTTTCCCATCCTGGCACTGGTTCCTACAGAGGTTTTTGTTCCTGTAAGTTTAATTCTCTGTATCTCCCTGTCTGTCTCTCCAGTTCCTGGGAAAGCCATTTATCCTGTGACCTCATTCCTCCTATGGATCTAAGAAGACTTGTTGATTTTTAAGTTCATTCAGCTTTACACTAATTTTTAAAACATGGTAGCAATCCCTAAGTTCCTTACATGCCGAACCGGGAACTGGAAGTGGTATAAAGGAAAAATAAACACAGAAAGGTTAAAGAGCATATCCAAGGTAACACAGCTAAGAAGTAATTAACCAAGATTCAAACCCAGTGCCAGAACCCACTCTCATAGCCACTGTCCTAAAATGTCCTTAGACTATTCTCGATACTCAAGGACAGCATATTGGTTATGTGCGAGCCCTAGAACTCGATTCTTTAGATATAAATTCCAGTTCTTTTCCTTATACTAGTGTGTGACTTTCTGCATAGGAATACTGTAGACATTAAGTGAGTCAGTATATAAAGCACTTATAATAGTGACAGGAAATGGGGAAAGTGGGGGCATTTTGTATTGCCTGGAAGAGCCAGCAATCTCATCCCTCACCTACCATGAAGAATGCTCAGATGTGTGTGTGTGGTGGGGGGTGGATTTATAGCATCTCTTCTGTAAACTGCAGGTAGAAGAGATTCCTGAAGCACCCATCTCTTTGAAATGTTCCAACCCGTAGAGTTCCTTACTGCATGAAGTAGTGCATAGAACCAACAGCACTGGCACTTCCTGGGAGTTCATTGGAAATAACAATTCTAAAGCCCCATCTCAGACCTACTGAAACAGAATCTGCATTTAATAAGAACCCAGGTGAATAAGTGGCACATTATAGTTCGAGAAGCTCTGATATAACAGTGGTTAATATTTGGATTCAGGCTTTGGATTCAGACCTACCTGGATTTGGATTTGGATTTGGATTCAGGCTCTGGATTCAGACCTACTTGGATCTCAAGCCAAGTTTTGTCAGTTACAAGTTCTGTGATCTTTGAGCAGGTTCGGCTAGTCTGAGCCTAATTTCCTCAGCCTATGCAAATCAAGTAATAACTATCTCACGGGGCTGTTGAGACGATTGGCACATGGTAGGTGCTCAGGAAACAAATGTTAATAGCTAAATTGTCACAATTATCATCAGAGTTTCCAGCAAAGCTCAGACAGGGCAAATGGAAAGCTGTCTCCATGGAGTAGGATATGAGAGAGAGAGGAGAGAGCGAGCGAGCAAGCAAGCAAGTGAGCACTTGGGATGGATCAAGCCTGAAGAATGACAACCTACACTACGTTATTGAATGACAGTGGAGAGAAGAGTATTATCATGAGGAAAGCCTAAATCATAAGCCAGAAAGAGAACAAAAGCAGCATAGAGTGGAATGGGCAAGGCAAAAACATCACGGTAAGAACAAATTGAAAATTAGAAGCCAGGAGAAACAGAATTAATTGCGTGTGGAATGTGACTCATGGTGCAGAGAGGAAATCTAGCCTTGTAACACTGGGCATGTAGTAAAATTGTGCTATTACACACTTAAGTTGACTTGGACAGAACATGCCTCCTTTAAGGCACTGCATGGGCTCAACCACCACCACTCCCAGAACATCATGAACTTTGTTTAGTGAACCGCCAACGGTATCAATCCATTTCAGCTACTGTGTGCTTAATCCTTCCCAGGATCAAGTATATCAAGCAGTGGTTCATTGGGTGCAAGAGGAGGAAGACTTTTACTTAATTTAGATCAATGTCTTCAGAAACACTTTCTGTACCACCCAGGACTCCCTCCATCTCTATCTCAATACTTTAATTCTCTCGATATTATTTATGGTTACCAGATGTTTTGTTTGTTTTGTTGAATGTCTCCTCTAATTAGAATTTATGAAGCTCCACGAGGTTAGACCTTTGAAGAACTTGTTTGTAAACTGTGTCCTCCTGGTATAGGACAGTGCCTGGTGTGTAGTACATTCTTGTTATCAGTAATTGCAGAATGATTAATACATTCCTTAAATTTGTTCTGTACTCTCATTTCCATGTGTTATTTCTGATTGTTCCCCTTTCCTGACATTTCTTTCCCCCTCACATTTCTCTGTGGGTGTCCTTTCCAGTCTATGAAACCTCACCCACATCTCACTTCCTCCATGTATTCCTTTATTCTCCAGTCAGAAGCAATGTATCCAACTTAATCTGTATTACTTGGAATAGCCATTTTTTGTTCTAAGAGAACAATCAGAGGAAAACAAAGGCATCATTTCGGAAAATTATTGCACTCTGCTAGTTAAGCATTTAGGTGGTGGAATTGGACCACATGGATTTAAATCTCACTTGGTAGCTGTATAATCTTGTGTGAAATATTCAACCTCAGCCTCTTCCTTTGCAAAATATGGACAAGCAATGGTAACTACCTTGAAAGGATATAGCAAAGAATATATGTGATCATGCATATGAAATATTTAGTATAATATCTTGTATTATAAATAGGCACTCCATAAAATTTATCTTTCATTGTCATAATCACCATTACTACTAATAATATTAGGGATTCACATGATTACTGATTCTTTTATTGTAATAACATTAAGCTTTAGAAGGTATCAGTTTACTTATATACAATATCCTTTGAAAATAAATATAAAATCCACTTGTGTTATGCCTCATCTTTAAAAGCTATTCTTTATAGTAATTAATAAAATATCATTGATTTAAAAGTGACAACCCCAAAAAATAAAAAAATAAAAGTAGCAACTCCTTTTACTACAGAATATATGTATTTTAAATGGTCTACTGGCATATTTCACAAAAGCTTGTTAAGAACATAACAATTGTGTCTAAATTGAAGGCTCAGTGTTAATCACAGACCTTCACTTTGGTTTCTCTTCTAACATAACAGATATGACTTAAATGGAAAGATTATTACACTTTTTATCATGACAAATAATTTTATTTACCTCTAGTAACAATTATGATTCTCTGACTTTTCTATAATAACCCTATAACTTTATAACAATGGCTATATAGCTCCTGAAGTTTATGAGTAGTCCAATCTATGAAGTCTATATTAATAATATACTTTATGTTAACTAAATTGAATTTAAATAAAAAATAAAATTTTTTTTTAAAAGGAGTGTACTTGTCATGATGAGCACCAGGTATTGTATATGGAAGTGTTGTATCACTATATTGTACACCTGAAACTAATATTAAACTGTATGTTAACAGAAAGAAAGCCATTAGTTTTCCGGACTATTTATAGAAATTGTCTTTTTTTTTAAAGAAAATTTGGCTTTAATTCTTAAATGTTTGTCCAAGTAGCACTTGCATAACTTCCATAGAAATCAGTTTTGGCCACCTTAAATGTATGAATGTGAGACTACTGTGTGTGCGTGTGTGCACGTGCATGCATTTGTGTATGTGTGCATTTGTGTGTGTGCTCCAGGATGCCTATATGAATAGTCACACATTCAGTCTGAGTTTGAGAGAAGCATCCATTTGCAAATAAAGAAGCATGCATATAAAACATATTACCAACTTATGAAGACATGCTTACAACAAGTAATATATGCAACTGCTCTCTGATCATGACTTATTGCCTTTCAGTTCTCTTCTTAGATCAACTGTTACCTCCTTTCAGAAGTCATCACTGGTCACCAGATCTAAAGTACTTCCCACACCCTGCCCTGTGCCCTGAGCCATTCTCTTCTTTCCAGGAAGTGACTTCCAAGAAAGTAGGAACTTTCTTTTTTTCCCCTTATTTTCTTCCTACTTTCTGCTAATAGGTGCTCCATAAATATTTGTTAAATGAATTAATATATGCTACTCACAGATTAGACTTAGCAGTGATTGCTCTAGTCCAGTGATTCTAAAATTTAGCTGTGGATAAGAACTCACCCGGGAAGCTTTTAAAAATCTGTCATCAGGAACCCTGGAGATTTCTGGTCCATTTTGTTCACTGCTGTTGCCCTAGGACAGCATGGGGCCAATAGCTAGGGTTCAATAAATGGTAAGTAACTGGTATAATCATTACTCATATTATTATGAGTATTTTTCTTGTAGTAACCTTCAACCTCATTCCCTGCCTCCAGTTGCTCCCTTGTCCCTAAATTCACATATTCTTCCATTTCACTTTCCATCTGACCCAAGGGATGCTGTTCTGAACTAGGAAAACTGAACATGGCACCACCATGTATAAAAACAGTCCATCACTCTATTTTCTTCAGGATGAAGTCTAAAATCAGGACCTTTCACAAACTGACTCCAGCCTATCTTTTCAACCTTTCCTACACTGAACTTCTCCAGGTACACCAGCCTTTGCGTATGCTATCTCATCAGTCTAGAATGTTCTTTCCCTTTCTCTGTGTCGAATTCCTTTTATTTGCTCTAAGATCTACATATAATATCTCTCCCTCCAGAAAACTCTTTCTGAATTTCCCAGGCTTAGTTAGTACTTAGCACAAAACCATTATATATTAAGAACATAAGTCATGACAATAAAAGGCACAGCATGGGGAATAGAGTCAATGATACTGTAATAGCGTTGTATGGTGACAGATGGCAGCTACACTTGTGGTGAGCACACATAATGTATGGAGAAGTTGAATCACTATGTTGTACACCTGAAACTAATGCAACATTGCGTGCCAACTGTACTCAAATAAAAAGATTTTTAAAAAGAAGCTAAAAGAACATAAAGACAAGTATTATTATTATTATTATTTATGCATTTACAGTATCAGTTATGGTTATTTTGGAGATTTGGTTTTTTTTAATGAGAAGCCAGAGGCAAAAGCTGAGTGAAGTGGAGGTCAAACTTGATCTACTGGGCTAAGGGATTTTCATTGCGATCCTATCTTTCTACTGACTCTCCAAGAACAAAGTGAAATTTTGAGGAGATTTTTCTCTCAGAGACAATCCCTGTGACCTTCATGTCAGTCCTTCGTCAGAAGCAGCAACGTGACATATCATTTGAGAATAAAAATAAGGTCTTTGCAAGGGCTCCTAACTAGCTGTGGCCTTGGCTTGCAGCAGCATATGTGGTGTGTGCCATTCCCCGTGGAGTAGCCTGCTGTGGGGCACAACCTTCCCTGAAACAACCCATTTTAGTCACAGTTCTTTTGCTTACTAGTGCTGTGCTCTTGGGCAAGCCATTTTATATCACCGCACCTCAGTTTTCTCATCTGTAAAATTAGAATAATGACTAAATAACTACCCTACCTACTTACGGAGGATTTCATTTTTAGCCCCCAAATTCCCCAGTTTGAATCCCATTTTAGAGAAGACTTTTTTTTTTTTTTAACAAAGGTAATCATTGGATCAGGAAAAAAATTGTACGGTTTAAAGACCCAAGAAATATTCCCAGGGATTGGGAATTATATTCATTGCAGTCATTTGAAAATTCTTCCAAGCAAAAGTTGCTAATGGCAGAGGAATGGGAATGTGCGGCCCTTTTGGACTTCTGTATGACCTGATGCAGCAGCTATAAGCCCCGAACTTTTTGAAGACTTCTCCTTATTTCAAAAAAATATGATTTAAAAATTCTAACTCCTAGTATATCTATTTTTATTTTGTTTAAAGTGCTTTGGAGGACATTAGGAGAAGGAAGGGAAAAATGAAGGGGGGGAATCAGAGGGGGAGATGAAACATGAGAGACAATGGATTCCAGGAAACAAACTGAGGGTTTCAGAGGGGAGGGGGTGGGGGGATGGGCTAACCCGGTGATGGGTATTAAGGAGGGCACTTATTGCATGGAGCACTGGGTATTATAGGCAAACAATGAATCAGGGAACACTACATCAAAAACTAATGATGTACTGTATAGTGACTAACATAACATAATAAAAAAATTTTAAAAAAATAAAATAAAGTGCTTTTCCACCCCAAACTTTCAAGTTAATGTAACATTCTAGAAAGCTACTCCATATTTGTCTTTCAGGGTCACGTCCAGGCATACAAGTGTGTGAAGCTTAGTTTTAAATTTCTTTTCTTTTTTTTTATAATTTTTTTATTATATTATGTTAGTCACCATACAGTACATCCCTGGTTTCTGATGTAAAGTTCAATGATTCATTAGTTGTGTATAACACCCAGTGCACCATGCAATACGTGCCCTCCTTACTACCCATCACCGGTCTATCCCATTCCCCCACCCCAAAGCCCTCAGTTTGTTTCCCAGAGTCCATAGTCTCTCATGGTTCATTCCCCCTTCTGTTTACCCCCCCTTTCTTCTTCCCTTTCTTCTCCTACCAATCTTCCTACTTCTTATGTTCCATAAATGAGTGAAACCATATGATAATTGTCTTTCTCTGCTTGACTTATTTTTTTTTATCGTGAGGGGGTGATGCAGAGAAGTAAAGGGCCGAAAGTAGTTACCTTGGTGCTGAATCTGGGAAAACTGTGTATGCCTAGAACGTGTACTATGTTTTTCCTTGCTCATCTATTTTATTACTTCCTTTGAGCATCTATAGAGCTCTTCCCTTTGCCCATAACAGAGGAAAAAGCACAATGCTAATTTTGTATTCTTATGTGCAGAATACTGTGGGTTGTGTCAAATTTGATGTTCTAGCTGTTTTATGATCTGCTAAGCCAACATGAATCTTCACCTCTTTGGGGCTAGGATTTAAATTAGTGACCTTAGACCTTCAAAGTAAAAGTCTGCTTTGGCTATGCCTGGGGACAATTAGGGTAGTTTTCCCAATTTGCCAGCCTCCCCCACTACCTACCCTTGCCACTGCCTTCAGTGGCAGGGTGAAGAAGTTTGGTAAAGCAATTTCCCAGTCTCAAGGTACTAAACTATAAATGCTGACATTCACCACACAAAGGCTTTCCACTGATCTTCCATTAAAGCAAAGACCAAGTGCCACTCATGAAGGATCTTGGCAAAGAGTGTATAAAGCCTTCATAAAGTAAAAAGCAAGGCATCCATTACACCTTCCTGGGGTCAAGGCAAAGTAGTTCCCAGGGAGGCATCTGGGCTGCAAATAGCACTTTGCTTTGTAAGTGAATGTTTCTCCACTACTGGTGCCAAAGTGTCCACATCTGTGTGAGGGTAGAGGATACAAAACTAATAAAGAGAAGCATCACAGAAAATCTTTGTCTGTAGGATTTATTTCTTGGAATCTCCCTTTCAAGTGAGCACGAAAGAAGCAACTGCTGGGCCTGGAGTTGGCTGCCTCTGAAACGTTCTGCATATTCAGTAGCACATGTTTCTGTGTACAGCTCATGGAGGCAGCTGTGCCAGTCTCTATTTGGTAACCAGCCATCTGTTGGGTACATTTGTGGATGTGGTGTGAGGAGGCAGCCACGTGATGGCTGATCATCTCTCTGATTAGAGTGCTGTGCCTGTGCTATTGGACTGTCCAAGGGACTTTCGGGCAAGTTGGACCAAGTGTGCTGCTGAGGTGTGACTCTCTGTCCTGTTGCTTCCTCATGGCTTCCTCATGCTCATTTGAGGCCTATAAAAAGACTCTATAGGTTCCCAAATGAGCTTTTGAAACGTGGCCTATTTGCAAACGTGACAACTCTCAAGCCATAAACATAGCTTCAGGTGGGATGGTTGAAAGATCAATAAAACTTGTCCATGCAGATGTGGATTCTTCACTCCCTTCCCTAAATGCTGTGCAAAGATTGTTCTTCCTAGGAACTGCCCTTTTCTTGTTACCAATGTGACAAAGCCAGCGGTCCAGACAATCTGAGATGAGGAGCAATACGGTAACGCTAGAATAGGTGTCTATCCTGAATCCTCCTGGAATAGATGGCAAATCTGTAACCAGGCCCAACTGTATCCTAGCCTAAGTAAACTGCACATGGTGACATTTCCATATGGCTTTTAAAAAGAAGTCTGTGTGAAAAAAATTCAAGGTTTTATTTCTAATTAAAATTAAAGTAATTCCATCTTATGTTCAGGGTTCCCCCTCCCCTTTTTTTTAGATTGCCAAAATACTTCAATCCTGGACTAATTCAAGAGCATCTTACATGTACCACTATTTCTCCCACTCTCCCCATCCGCTGGCAAGCAAATTCACCTTCATCAGTGCCACTACCAGTCATGGTGAGGCTACCAACACTGAGACAAATGGCAATGATATGGCCCTGTTGCTTAACAGGTGAAAAATGGAAGTCCCGAGTTTGGTATTTGTGACCTCAGCTATCTGGCTCCAGCCTACATTTCTAGCTATGCCTCTCTGATCTCCTTCACACAGTGACAACTTGTAAAATTCTACCTCCATGCTTTCACTCACAGTTTTTGAAATGTAACATGGAAAAGTGCCTGGCATGTTGCCTGGAACATACTAGGCATTATGTGAATGTTCCTGAATATTCTTCCCTTCATTCTGCCCATGTGGCCCATTCATCATTTTTTAATTCAACTGCTACCTCCTCTGTGAGGGCCTGTTATTACTAATAAAACTTGTATAGCTCCATGGGTTAGAGAATATAACATCCTTTTTATCCTCACAAAAAGCCAAAAGATCGGCTTGTTTTCTCTATATTACATAAGAGGACACTCAGGTTCAGAGAGTGGAGTAACAGGCCATATTCATAGAGCCAGTGAATTGCAGAGCTGAAAACTGTCTAACTAAAAAAGAGGAAAAGGCATACACAGTCAATGGTCCTAAGAACTATTCAGAACTTGCAAATAAAGATTTGACTTTTACATTTTATTTCTTTACCTCTAACTGAAATAAGTGTGTGGTGTATGCTTTAAAAATTAGCAAACTCTTAGATTATTTTTAATGAAGAACTAAAACAAGCCTTTACCTCTTTCACTCTGAGTAGACAACTGATGTCTAAACTGTAAGACCCAAAGGAGAGGTCATGTTATATATATCAAATGACTTGTTTTCTAAATTTCTTTTGTATTTTTTTCATTTGCTTATTCTTCCCCCAGATCACCAGCCCACCTGTTTGCAGTGTTGGAGAAGCTTGTTTGCTGCTGTAGTCAAATAAAAACAATTAAAAATTTTAGTAAGAGAAGCCTTTTCATTGCACTCCATGGTCTCTCTTCAGAAAGAAACACATTGTGTTATCATGATTGCCCTTGAACAAGGAAATAGTCAAGCTGGCTTTGGTAATGCTAGTGTCCAGCATGCATGACCCCTCTAGAGATCAGGATATTTGCCCGGTTTGATCATTACCTCCCTTCTGCTTTCACAGCAGATAAAGCTGGGAAGACATATAATACAAACTCGTCAAGGGAAAACGAACAGACCAATGAGATGGAAACTACTCCACTGCAAAATATGGATGGAATACAGTTACAACTGCTAGAAACTAAATCCAGAGGGGAAAAACAAGGCAAACCATTAATGTGCAAAATAGACTTCTAAGGGATAACTGAGCACTCTGCAGTACAGAGGTGCTAGAAAATCAGAGGAAAATCTTCACTACTCATTTTCTGAAGGTTCCAGAGAGAGCTGATGATAAAACTATGACATGGTTCTTTCTAAAATTTTTGAAAATATTAGGGGTGAAGATAGCTTTTAAAAAATTTATTATGTTATGTTAGTCATCATACAGTACATCATTAGTTTTTGATGTAGTGTTCCCTGATTCATTGTTTGCCTATAACACCCAGTGCTCCACACAATATATGCCCTCCTTAATACCCATCACCGGGCTAACCCATCCCTCCCACCCCCTCCCCTCTGAAACCCTCAGTTTGTTTCCTGGAGTCCATAGTCTCTCATGTTTCATCTCCCCCTACGATTCCCCCCCCTTCATTTTTCCCTTCCTTCTAATGTCTTCCATGCTATTCCCTATGTTCCATGTATAAGTGAAACCTTACGATAATTGTCTTTCTCTACTTGACTTATTTCACTTGGCATAATCTCCTCCGGTCCCATCCATGTTGCTGCAAATGTTGTGAAATCGTTCTTTTTGATGGCTGAGTAATTGTATATATGGACCACATCTTCTTAATCCAGTCATCTGTTGAAGGGCATCTCGGCTCCTTCCACAATATAGCTATTGTGGACAATGCTGCTATGAACATTGGGGTGCATATGGCCCTTCTCTTCACTATGTCTGTATCTTTGGGGTAAATACCCAGTAGTGCAATTGCTGGATCATAGGGTAGCTCTATTTTTAACTTCTTAAGGGACCTCCACACTGTTTTCCAAAGTGGCTGTACCAACATGCATTCCCACCAACAATGTAAGAGGGTTCCCCTTTCTCCACATCCTCTCCAACATTTGTTGTTTCTTGCCTTGTCCATTTTTGCCATTCTAACTAGTGTAAGGTGGTATCACAATGTGGTTTTGATTTGAATTTCCCTGATGGCTAATGATGTTGAACATTTTTTCATGTGTCTGTTAGCCATTTATATGTCTTCTTTGGAGAAGTGTCTGTTCATGTCTTCTACCCATTTTTTGACTTGATTATTTGTTTTTTGGGTGTTGAGTTTGAGAAGTTCTTTATACATTTTGGGTACCAGCCCTTTATTGGTAGTGTCATTTGCAAATATCTTCTCCCATTCCATGGGTTGCCTCTTTGTTTTATTGATTGTTTCCTTTGCTGTACAGAAGCTTTTTATCTTGATGAAGTCCCAAAAGTTCATTTTCGCTTTTGTTTCCCCTGCCTTTGGAGACATGTCTTGAAAGAAGTTGCTGTGGCCAATGTCAAAGAGGTTTCTGCCTATGTTCTCCTCTAGGATTGTGATAGATTCCTGTCTCACATAGAGGTCTTTCATCCATTTAGAGTTCATCTTTGTGTATGGTGTAAGAGAATGGTCGAGTTTCATTCTTCTATATATAGCTGTCTAATTTTCCCCAGCACCATTTATTGAAGAGATTGTCTTTTTTCCATTGGATGCTCTTTCCTGCTTTGTTGAAGATTAGTTGACCATAGAGTTGAGGGTCCATATCAGGGCTCTCTATTCTGTTCCATTGATCTATGTGTTTGTTTTCGTGCCAGTACCATGCTGTCTTGGTGATTACAGCTTTGTAATATAGCTTGAAATCAGGCAACGTGATGCCCCTAGCTTTGTTTTTCTTTGTCAACATTTCCTTGGTGATTCTGAGTCTTTTTAAGCAGGGGAAGGATTTAGCAGAGCAACTAGTGAAAGGAACTCAATCTAAAATTACTGGTCATGATTATGTTCTTTCTCACCAGCTACTTTAATGATGAAAGAATTTAATAAATCAAAACATATTTATTTCTAGTCAAGAAATTCAGGATATTGTAGGAGGGGGTTAGAAGTAAGGAACTCCAGAACTTCAATGGAGTTTGCATTTTGGCCTAATAACGAGGTATCACAGAAGGGGTTTGAAATGTGAGTATATCTATAAAACCCAACTTAGATGCAAGTATTTTGAGATCTTTATTTGGATTGACTTGACCTGTCTATTTACTGACTTTTAAGGTGGTTTTCCTTACTTAGGAAACAGAAAGCTTGTATTTGTTCTGATTTACTATTCAAAACAACTTGTTATTATTAAGGGAGGTATTATTAATAAATTCATTTTGTAGTCAGAAAAAAAATGAAGTTCAGAAAGGGCAAGTTATTTGCCCATGTCCCACTGCTCTTTCATTTAACAAGCATTTTTGAGCCCCCGATATATACAAGAAACTTGAAATGAAGGCATGAAGATGAATGATCCCAGAAGGGCTAAACAAAATGCTTAAAATGCTTCTCCTCAAGGAGATCATCTTCTACTGGGAAAAACACTTAAGTAGAAAAATAACTCCAATACAATAGATGCACTAATAGAGATATAATGTACAGGGAGCAAAGAGAAGTGGGGGGTACCTGGCTCTTCATTAGGGGGAATGTAGAGGGTTCTTAGAAAAGACCTCACAGAAGTAAAACCTGAGCTGAATTTTAGAGAGTAACAATACAATTTCCAGGAAAACATAATACAGAAAGGCAACAGAGGGGAATAGCTATAGAGATCTGTGCATCTTAAATTTTAATGTGCATGTTAACAGACACATGAAAAAATGCTCCACATCATTTGGCATCAGGGAAATACAAATGAAAACCATGATGAGATACCACCTCACACTGGTCAGAATGGCAGAAATCAATTAAGTCAGGAAACAACAGATGTTGGCGAGGATGTGGAGAAAGGGGAACCCTCTTGCACTGTTGGTGGGAATGCAGGTTGGTGCAGCCACTCTGGAAAACAGTATGGAGGTTCCTCAAGAAGTTAACGTAGAGCTACCCTACAACCCAGCAATTACGCTACTAGGTATTTATCGAAAGGATGCAAACATAGTGATTCGAAGGGGCACCTGCACCCCAATGTTTATAGCAGCAATGTCCACAATAGCCAAAATATGGAAAGAACCCAGATCTCCATTCAAATGATAATATTTTGGATATATTGTCTTAAAGTATAGTATTAACCATAATTTTACCTATTTTTTCTTACTTTTTTAATGTGGCTACTAGAAATTTTAAAAATACATGTGTGGCTCACATATGGCTCACATAATTCTATTGGACAGTGCCGATCCAAGCAGATAAAATTGGGCTTGGAGCAAAAGGAAGCAAGGATATGGATACAGTAAGTAGAGTGAAATATAAGATCAGTGTAGGAAAGCATTTTTAGATAGGAGAGGACTGAGTGTATTTATAAAGGAAAGGTGCCAATAAAGAGAAAATGTTAAAGACAAAGAGAAAAGTTCATAACTGGTAAATGATAGAGTGGTTATTGAAAAGCACAGGCATGGAAGTACATCAGACTTAGGTTTAATTTCTGACTCCATTACTTCTTTATTTAAATTTTTCTTTAAATTTTAGTTAACATACAGTGCTTTATTGGTTTCTGGAGTAGAATTCTGGGATTCATCACTTACATACAACACCCAGTGCTCATCACAAGTGCCCTCTTTAATCCCCATTACCTATCCAGCCCATCCCCCACCCACCTTGCTCCAGCAACCCTCAGTTTGTTCTCTATCATTAAGAGTCTCTTATGGTTTTTTTCCCTCTCCCCTTTCTCTTCCCCTCCCATATGTTCACTTGTTTTCTTAAATTCCACATATGAGTGAAATCATATGGCATTTGTCTTTCTCTGATTGATTTATTTCGCTTAGCATAATACATTCTAACTCCATCCACATAGTTGTAAATGGCAAGATTTCATTCTTTTTGATGGCTGAGTAATATTTCATTGTATATATCTACCACATCTGTTTTATCCACTCATCATTGACTCCACTACTTCTTAACTGTGTGATCTTGGGCAATTTACCTGATCATTCTGGGATTCATTTTCCTTACCTGTAATGTGGACATGATAATAGTTCCTAACCCACAGGGTTGTTGAAGGATTATGTGAAATAATACATGTTAAGCACATACATTAGCACAGTGCCTGGCACACAATTAGTTATTATTAATAATACACTTAAGACACAGAAGATTCTAGATACAGAAATTTATCTTGCCTGGGAAGGAGTTGTAGGTTTAGGGCTTTTCATGTCTGATTACTTCTAATTAATCAGTGAAGTAGGAAATAAGATCATTTGTGGGGAAAGAAAGGTAGGCAATGAGAATGAGAAATCCGATCAGGAACATGTAGATAAGCTTCCAAGCAGGGTTGGTGGTCCAGCTAAGGTTGGAGACCATGGATTTGTGGTGGCACCTAACTGTAAAGTTCAGGGCTTATGAATGTAGGTGGCAAAGAGATAAAAGGATTGGAGGAAGTGGAAGAGGATAAGGAATGGGGGGACTGAAAGGAAGTTAAGGACCAAGTAGAATGGGAATAATGGAATAAGAGAGTAGGAGTGGTAGAAAATAATAGCTAGAGAACTGCATATTTGAATTGTAAGATGTCAACAGTGGACCAATTCCAGCTGATGACAAGGTCTAGAGAGTGAAGTAAATGTGAAGGTTACTGGAATCTAGGAACCAAGACCATGGTTCTTGGTTCTTCTTTTAACTTCTAGGCTAGTATTAAACAATAATAGAGATAATGATGGTCTTTTCTCACCATAGCTTTAAAATTAATCTCTCAATTGTTTGATCATTTAATATGAAGCTAGATGAATGCTTGATCTAGGTATTTTTAAATTAACATATAATGTATTATTTGTTTCAGGGCTACAAGTCTGTGATTCATCAGTCTTACACAACACACAGTGTTCACCACAACACATACCCTCCCCAATGTCCATCTGATCTAGGTATTTTTAAGAAAAACATGGTAAGAGAGTATCTTTCTTTACTACTTATGAACAGGCTTCTTATCAGAGAAGGATGTTAGATTTTTATCAAATGGTATTAGGATTTTTATCATATTGGCATCTATTGATATGATAATGTGGCTCTTATCCTTTGACCTATTAATGGTATAAAATATACTAAGTGATTTCTTAATATTGAGCCATTTTTGGAATAAAATCTACTTGGAAGATTTTTTTTTAGATATTCTGCTGGATATAACTTGCTATTATAACCAGAGATTCTGCATGTGAATTTGTAAGTGCAATCTATGGGTAGTTTTTTCTTCTATTGTTGTCAGGTTTCAGTATCAGGTTTTATTAGCTTAACAAATGGGATTGTTAATAGTAATTGCTTTCCTTTCATACCGCTACCAGATGTAGGCAAAATGTAAAATGTTTTACATATTTAATTTGTACAATAACATGAGGAGGTAAGAATGTGTGTGAGAGTGGGGCGTCTGGGTGGCTCAGTCGTTGAGTGTCTGCCTTCGGCTCAGTTCATGATTCCAGAGTCCTGGGATCGAGCCCTGCATTGGGCTCCTCCACTGGGAGCCTGCTTCTCCCTCTCTCACTCCCCCTGCTTGTGTTCCCTCTCTCGCTGGCTGTCTCTCTCTCTGTCAAATAAATAAATAAAATCTTTAAAAAAAAAAAAAGAACTCATGAGAGAGAGACCAAGACAGAGAAAGGTGTAATCCCTATTTACGAATGAGGAAAATAAGGCTCAGAGCAGTTAACTGACTTGTTCAAATGCATGCAATTTTAGTAACTGGCAGAACTAGGAACTGAATCCAGATATGCCTGACTCCAAAGCCAGGACTTTATTATGCTACATAAACTATTCAAATTTGAAAAGAAAATATATATGTATTCATGTGCTCTAAAACAATGTAATACATAGAAATTGTACATTTATTGAAGATTTGAAACAAATATCTGTAAAACAATTGGAATTTGGTGATTTTACTGAGGTAGTTCTTTTGTTCTTTTTTTAAAGTTTTTAAACTAGGAAAGAATTTTCTAATTTTAAGTGTAAGAAATTACAGAGTTTAAAAAGAGAAATCCCTAGTTTGTTAGGGTTTTTTTTAAGTGACTATAGTCACTGTGCTGTACATTACATGCCCCTCATTTACTTATTTTATAATTGGAAGCCTGTACCTCTTGACACCCTTCACCAATTTTATCTACCACACAACCACCCTCCCCACTAGCAACCACCATTCTGCTTTCTGTATCTATGAGTTTTCTTCTGTTTATTCATTTGTTTTGTTTTTCAGATTCCATATATTAGTAAGATCATACCTTATTTGTCTTTTTCTGTCTGACTTATTTCACTTAGCACAATTCCCTCAAGGTCCATCCACGTTGTCATAAATAAGAAGATTTTATTCTTTTTTATGGCTCTGTGTGTGTGTGTGTATCACATCTTTTTTATCCATTTATCCATACGAGATAGTTCTTTTACAACTTCTTTCCCATTTTCCCCATGTCTACTGCAGATTTTTTACTTCTTGAGCCAGCGTTAATTTTTGTTTTAAAAAATAATGATCTATTTCCTTGAGAATTTTATACCTTTTAACATTATATATGAGTAGTGTTTTTTAAAATGTGGTATAGTGGTTATAACCTGCCCCTCAACCATTTTACAGCTAATGCTGAATAGATTAAACTTGCCAGAGATTTGTCTAAGTTATTGGAATTATTGAAATAACCATTTTTTTAATTTATTAATTACTGCTGTCCAATTCACTACTCTCTGCTTTTATCATTATTGGCTCCTTCCTCCTGCCTTTGATTTTTTTTGGCCTTGTTATTTTGCAACTGTACTTATTAAAAACTAAAATTAAATGTGCAGTGTTTAGTAATTGAGAGCTCTCTTTATTCAGTACATGTACTTAATATTAAGTGGAAATTATAGATCAGAGAAGAAAAGTATTGACTAAACGAAAAGAAAGGCATGTGGGTAAGTTCATAGAAGTGAAAGGACTTAAATTAATAAAGTGAAAGCAAGCTATTTTGGTCAGCCAGAGCTTGCGGCAAGAGAAAGACCTTGGAGGGAAAGAGACAAACACACAGAGTAAAAGACAGAGCTGAATAATGGCTTGAGTTCTACTAATGATAAGAATGCTGACGGCCAAGAGCAGAATAAGAATCTTAACAAAGTGCAAGGTCTTAGTCAAAGCTGTACTGCTCATAGTCCATTTTCAGCTATTTAGCACTAGGTCTCCATCTTTATGTTAACAGCATTACAACAGGAAAACTACAAGTAAATAAAGTAAACAATAATTGGGCTGGAGTGACATGCCATAGCTAGTTCCTCCTTGAGGGAACTTTGGGAAAGAAGTTTAGAGATATACATGATGCAAAAAAAAAAAAAATTGTGTTACGAAGGGAGACTTAAATACAAAACTTAACTTGGCCCATACTTCTACATGCTTACTACATTGTTGCTTCTCTCTCTAATTTTGATGGAATCAGTGTTAGATAAAAGTTATACATACACACCATGTTACTGGTCTACTCTGTCATCAGTACTTAGGAAGAGACTTGAGAAATTAGGGAACTTAAATTGAGAAAAGAGACACACACTCTCCTGATACACTGTATGAAGTTTACAACAGTTTACTTATTTATTTTTAAAGATTTTATTTATTTCTTTGAAAGAGAGAGTGTGCGTGTGAGAGAGAGCACAAGCAGGGCAAGTGGCAGAGGTAGAGGGAGAAGCAGGCTCCCAGCTAAGCAGGGGGTCTGCGGTGGGGCTCAATGCCAGGACCCTGGGATCACGACCCAAGCTGAAGGCAGATGCTTAACCAACTGAGCCACCCAGGCACCCTGAAGTTTACAACAGTTTAGACAGCTTGCTCTTTGCATTGATCTTCATGCCTATCATCATACTGGGTCAGGCTATCCAAGCAGGGGAGTAGGGAATAGAACAGCAACTTTATACTTATATCTTTCAATTAATCCTTATACAAGATTGTTTCCAGAATGGTGCTATTCAGTTACCAGTAGAAATACATGTACCCAATCCAATGGGGAAAAAGAGAAAAAAATAATAACTAAAAAAATTGAAGTATAACATAGCATAGATAAAGTGCTAATATAAAAGAATCCAAAACAAAATTCAATGGGGTTCCACCCCATGATGTTATCAACATTGCCATAGTAGGTACAGATTCCTATAGGCGACAATAAGCAAATCATCACATATGCATTCCTTATAAACTATATTACCATACAACAAATGATTAGTAGAGCTTATCCTCTCTTCATTTGGAATTCATTTTAACTAAGGAAGGATACCACATCTATACACAATAATTATTATCAGTCTGGAGGATAAAACCTAGTTTAATCCATCAAGAGTAAATAATAATTGTAAATATACATGCACCCAACATCAGGGTGTCTAACTATATAATGAAAATATTAACAGATCTAAAGAGACAGAAAGCAACATAATAATAATTAGTAAAAATATAGTAACAATGCCCCACTATCAATAATGGATTGGTCATCTGGACGGAAAATCAACAAAGAAACACTGAATGTGAACCTCGGTTTAGACCAGATGGCACTAACAGACATTCATGGAACGTTCCACTCAACAGCAGCAGAATACACATTCTTTTTAGTGTCCATGGAATATTCTCCAGGACAGAACATTGGAAAGGTCACAAAAAGTCTTAGCAAATTTAAGAAAATTGAAATCATACTAAGTATCTTTTATAATCACAATGGAAAGAAACTAGAAATCAGTAATAGGGGGAAAGCTGGAAAATTCACAATATGTGGAAATTAAACAACATCCTCCTGAAAAATCAAAAGGCCAACGAAGAAATGAAAAGGAAAATAAAATACTATGAAACAAATGAAAATGGAAGCCCAACATATCAAAACCTATTGGAGGCTGCTTAAGCAGTTCTAAGAGGGGAGTTTATAGTGCTAAATGCCTACATTAAGAAAGATTTCAAGTAAACAACCTAACTTTACACCTCAAAAAGCTAGAAAAAAGAACAAACTAAGTCCAAAGTTAGCAGAAGGAAGGAAATAAAAAAGATAAGGGCAGAAATAAGTGAGAGGCCACAAAAACAATAGTAAAGATCAACAAAACGAAGAGCTGGTGTTTTGAAAAGATAAACTAAATTGATAAACCTTGAGCTACACTAACTCAGAAAAAAGAGAGAAGACTCAAATAAATAAAATCAGAAATGTAAGAGGAGACACTATAACTGATATCACAGAATTATAAAGGATTTTAAGAAATAACTGAACAATTATATGCCACAAATTGCATAACCTAGAAGAAACAGATAAGTTCCTAGAAACATACAAATCACCAAGACTGAATCATGAAGAAATAGAAAAATCTTAACAGACCAATAATGAGTAAAGTGTTTGAATCAGTAATCAAAAACCTCCCAAAACAGAAAAGCCCAAGATCAGATGGTCTCACTGGTGAATTCTACCAAACATTATAAGAGGAATTAATGCCAATCATTCTCAAATTCTTCCAAAAAATCTGAAAAGAAGGGCCCACTCTCAAACTTATGAGGCCAGCATTATCCTGATACCAAAACCAGACATGAATACTATAATAAGAAAGAACTACAGTCTCTGAGAAACAAACTGAGGGCTTCAGAGGGGAGGGGGGTGGGTGAATGGGATAAGTTGGTGATGGGTAGTGAGGAGGGCATGTATTGCATGGTGCACTGAGTGTTATACACAACTAATGAATCATCAAACTTTACATCAAAAATAAATAAATAAATATTTTAAAAAAAGAACTACAGACCAATATTCCTGATGAATATAAGTGTAAAATTTCTCAACAAAATATTAGCAAACTGAATTCAATAGCCCATTGAAAGTATTATACACCATGATGAAATGGGATTTATGAAATGGGAGTACAAGGATGGGTCAACATATGCAAATCAATAAGTGGGATACACCACATTAATAGAATGAAAGATAAAAAGCATAGGATCATCTCAATAGATGTAGAAAAGCATTTATCAAAATACAATATCTTTTCATGATAAAAATGCTCAACAAATGGAGTATAGAAGGAACACACTTCAACATAATAAAGGCCATATATGAGAAACCCACAGCCAACAGTGTACTCAATGGTGAAAGGTTGAAAGCTTTTCCTCCAAGATCAGGAACAAGACAAGAGTGCCCATTCTCACCACTCTGTTAAACATAGTACTGGAAGTCCTAGCCAGAGCAATTAAGGAAGACAAATAAAAAATGTCTAAATAAGAAAGGAAGAAGAAAATTATCTTTGTAGATGATATGGTCTTATATATACAAAATCCTGAATACTCTACCAAAAACTGTTAGAACTAATCAACAAATTCAGTATAGTTGCAGGATACAAAATCAACACACACACAATTATTTGTGTTTATATAAAATAACAAAACATCTGAAACTAAAGAAAAGAATTCCATTCACAATAGCTTTAAAAACAATAAAATACTTAGGAACAAGCTTAATTAAGGAGGTGAAATATCTGTACATGAAAACTACAAGACTTTGATGAAAGAAAGTGAACAAGACACAAACAAATGTAAAGAGATCCTATGTTCATGCATCAGAAGAATAATATTATTAAAATGTCCGTATTACCCAAAGCCATTTGCAGAGTCAATGAACTCTATCAAAATTCCAAGAGCATTTTTCACAGAAATAGAAAAAATAATACTAGAATTTGCATGGAGCCAGAAAAAAAAACACTGAAGAGCAAAAGCTATCCAGAGAAAGAAGAACAAAGGAAAACAGGATCTCAAAAAAATGCCTATGCCCCCATGTTCATTACAGGATCATTATACATAATAGCCAAGGTATAAAAATAACCTAAGTGTCCATGAGCAGATGAATGGATAAAGAAGATGCAGTAGATACACACAATGAAATATTATTCAGCCATAAAAAAGAGGAAATACTACCATTTGTGATAATTGGATGAATTTTCAGGGCATTATGCTAAGTGAACAAGTCAGACAGAAAGACAAATACTGTATATCACTTATATGTGGATTCTAGAAAAGCCAAACTCAGAGAAACAGAGAGTAGAGTGGTGGTTACCAAGGCCTGGGGAGTATGGGATATGGGTAGATATTGTTCAAAGGGTACAAACTTCTAGTTATAAGATTAATGAGTTCGGGGTTCTAATGCACAGCATGGTAATTATATTTAATAATACTATATTATATACTCGAAGGTTGCCAAGACAGCGGATCTTAAATGTTCTCACCACAAAAAAGAAATAGTAATTATGTGATGGGATGGAGGTATTAACTAATGCTATGGTGGTAATCATTTTGCTATATATTAATGTATCAAATCGACACGCTGCACAGCTTAAACTTACACGATGCAAAATGTCAACTATATCTCATTGAAACTGGAAAGTACATAGATAAATAAAAGGATTATGTGAATCCTAGGATATGAATCTTGTAATATCATAGTCCAGACTGAAGAAAGTGCTAGATACTTGGATTTTATTTGTACTCCTAAATTTCTCCAGACTGGGGTAATGTTTAGCTTCCCATCCAACTGTTTGTATATCTTAAGGGTACATCAGTACAAGGCAGAAGAGAAAGTGGTGATGGCAAGGTAATATCTTTGATGGGAAAGAGAAAGAAGTCTGCTTCCTTTGTCCACAAGTTCATTCTATGAGTAAATAAGACCAATATCTGTGTTAAGGTACTTGGTCCCACTGCATCACTTAACCTCAAGAAAAAAAATCTAATATGTACTTAAGAATGGTTGGTGGGACCTAAGCCTCCAGATGACTGACAGAATAACCTTCAAAAAATTCCTTATGTAAGTGCAAAGGTGAAAAGCTCCTACCACCCTTGATCAAAAAGAGTTTTATAAAGGTGTTAAGGATTTTCTGAGTGATGCCTAAGTCTAGCCAAATTGTGCATATATTTAGATATAACTTTGCCAATTTCACTAAGTGTCACTATTTTGCCAAGTAAAATCTTAGGAGGAAAGAAATGAGGTTGAAAAAACTTTCTCTTTTGGAAGACCCATAAATGTCATACGGGCAGGTATCTGTTCCTGTTTTTTGATACAGTTTTGTAGTGTTCCAGATAAGCTTAGTGACAAAGGGGTGTAATTTGAGAATTATGCTGCAGAACGCGTGGCTCATATGGCACACTTCATCGATTCTGCCCTGCACTTACATAATCACACTTTTATGCTGATTGAGTCTACAAGTTTAATAATCAGGGTATACACTTTGCTACCTTTCCTGCATATTTTATTAACAAAATGTTATACCATGCTGATCCAATTTCATATCTCAGAGATCCAGCTGCAGAAGCTGATGATGAAGCTACATAACTTATTAGCTTAGCTGAACGAGTAAACAAGCATTTAATCAATAATCTGGTTGCATATTTTAATGGAAACAATGCAATGACTGTGATAATCAAAAAATACATATCAAACAAATTTATATTCTTAATTATTCTAAAGAGCAAGTTAGTGCTCTTTAGGCTGGTACTTTCCAAGGAAATAAATATTTGTGAGCTTAAAAAGAGAGAGATACCAGAATTGAATTTTTCTTTTGTAATTTTTGTTATTTCCTCCTCCTGCCCTCTCCCCTCAAATCTCCAGAAATTAAAGTTTGTCTTCTTTTAACATAGAAGCTCTGTTTACCACATGGGTGGCATAACAATCCCCAAACCAATCCAATCATGAATTTGTCAAACATAGCAGCTAGGAACATTCTAGAAGAACATGATTGATAGAGACTCAAAGATGTAGAGCCCTAGTCACTGTGGCATACTTGGATCATGGTCGATTGGTTTCTGACTAAGAGGGTCAGCTGAATAGTTCAGAAATAGTTTCTTCACTACGCATGTTGATGCAACCTGTTTTCAAAGTATTACCTCAAAATTCTCAGCATGATTGGCTTAAGGAAGATCTTAAATCCTGGCATCTAATTCAAAAAGCCCTTATTAAATGATACTATGTGCCCAAAAGTCTTTCAGATATTGGTGGTGGAGTTGAGATCATGGTACCTGTCTTCTAGAACCTTATAACTTAGCAAATTATTTAGGAAGAGAGATGGATTCTTGCATAGCTAAAAGAAGACAGAATGACAAGCACCAGCACGTGACCGAGGATTATAGAAAGCAAGGGAAGGGGAAATTCACTGCGACAAGTGTTGAAGGAAGAAGTAGAATTTGATTGGGCCTTGAAGGACAGAAAGGATGCTTTACATGGAGAGTTGGCAATGACAAGCATTCCAGGCAGAGTGGTATTCTTCACATTTCTTGGACAGTGGAGTCCTTTTCACTGAAACTGGAAGAAAAGTTTTTGTCAAGGTTGAATGTTCTACATTTAGAGATACTTTCATCATGTTTTCACTTTTAAGAAAAGTAAGCTGACTGCTGCTAGAAATCAATCTTGACATATCTGCTCTTTTCAGGGTAGTGGTTGGAGGCCATTGCTGTCAGTATTGTGTGCTTGGGTAACTCCAGCTCAAACTGGGAACTGGGCCTCAGCCATGTAGGCAAGAACAGAATAAATGAGGCAGATGTTTTTACTGACTTCTGCTCTTTTGAACGTGTTCTGTGCAGAAGGGAGATGTTGTTTGCCTGAAATTATTTAAGTACAGCATTTGTCACTTCTATAATTCACTTACCACCACCAGATATGCAATTACTCTAACTGCGAGCCACTTATATCTCAGTCAGTTCTTCTGTCTAAAAATATGTTGGCTTTTATTTGAAGAGCTAAGATTGAAGCTGTCACTTGGGGCCATTCCAAAACTTTGCTAATTGTGCACTTCAAGTAGAGCAATATTTGAATTAATTTTCCTCTTGAATTTTAAGAAAAATGATTACTCATGTCATGTTTTTTCATTTAGAATGATCATTTTACACTACTTTTCAAGAATAAAAATTGGGAATTGGTTGGCCTGAAAGGCTCCACAGTTTGTTCTGCTGTTGGGCCTTGACTTACAACTTTATCTAAATGTATTCTTTCTAGATGACTTCCCTGGGGATTTGATCAACTTCAGCTTATACTGTAATCCTCATAAACCAACACTTTATTGACTTCCTTACTGTTCAGGGCACTGAGACTCAGAAAAATCTTCACTGAATTATGTCTTTTTTTACACTAAATGTGGCCCTGAGAGATCGCGTCTACCATTCATGACTAGAAAATAGTCATGAATAGAAATAGGAATATAAAACTTCTGAAGAACAGTTTACTTAGCTCAAAGCTGGGTGGGATGACCCTTCTAGGTTTAGTTCAGGTGATGGATACACCGAGTAGGTTAAAAAATTGGCATCATGAGAAGGAAGTTGGGCAGCTCTCATCTCAAATACAAGAGCAGAGTCTTGATGTTCACTGGGAACACAGGATGGTGTTGATGACTCAGGAGTGAAGGGCCTGGAATTCTTTGCCATGTTGGGTTGTTTCCCAGGGTAAATGAACTGTGGCATGTACCCACTTTGTTGCTCATCTCACCAGCTGTCCCTGTTTTCCTTGCAACTGAGTGTGGGCATATGCTTCACCTTAGTTGGCTGGACCCAGTGCTGACTTGGAGAAGCTTAGCACTGCTGAGGCTGAGGATGCAAATCTTCGTTCTATGCCTACCTTTGTCTGTCTTTTTATCTTTCAGTTCTTCTAAAATTCTATGTTCTTTCTTGCCTCAAAAGATCTTCACACACTGTTCCCACTGTCTGTAACTCTCTCTCATCCTTTGCCTGGTCAACTTTTTGCCACCCACCAAATCTTATTTCTAAAACATACATCCTCAGAGAAACCTTCTCTAACACATCCAGAGGAGGTCAGGCCCATTTCTATGATCCACAGCACCCTGTTCTTCTCCTTTGTAGCATTTACTGAAAATAGTAATGAAAGATTTGCTTGGTAATTCTTTTTTAAAGTCTCCCTCTCAAATGTATACTTCTTGAATGCAGAGACTGTGCTAGTCTCTGAACTTGCTGTACCCCCAGCTCCCAGCACAGTGGCTTACACAAGGAGAACCCTCAGTACCTATTTGTTGAATGAACAGCGCACACAAAGTTGAAAACACATACAAAAGATCAGGTATTAATCTCTCTGTGGCAAAGGTTTTATCTAACAGTTTATTTTCATTGTTTATCTTGCTACTGGGAAAGGCTTAACAGCTCTAAGGCAGATGATGCAGTTAGTTTCCTGAAAAGTGTATAGTCTTAGTGGCTGTCAGACTTGGGTTTGAATCCTTCCTCTTCTGCTTGAGTTGAGTGATAGAAATATACTTCATATTCCTTAACTTCCTTTTTTGCATTCCTAAAATGGAAATTGGTATCATAGCTGCATTGTCCTTAACAGTCAAGGGGACAGTAATACCTATATTGCCGTGTTACAGTAAGAACATAGTAGGATCTAAGGGAATGCTAATTATCTTCCTTCCCACCCTCTACCTTTCATCCCAAAGTACTTTTCGGTGTAAGACAAGTTAAATGAAATTTAATATTTTATCTCAATCTTATAAAGAGCACAAGATAACATCTAAAGGCATCACTTTTCAAATCAGAGTTATTTGTACTTCTGAATGGTAACCTGCTTGCCATGAAGACTTGGGACTAACTAATTAATTAATTTTGAGAATGACCAAATACAAAATGACGGATTACACTGAACCATCTAATCAAGAACTGACAAGGGGAAGCAAAATACTTTAAAATCAATGTCACAGTTCAATCTACAAAAAATAAAATCGATGTCACATACTATTTACAGTCTTTGCTGAATAAAGGAAACCATTTCTAGGTTTCTAATCAAATAAGATTTCATGACCTTTGCAAAAGAACATCACGTCTATGGTCAGTTATTAATTCAATGGCTAACTAGTGAGCACCTACTAGGCGGCAGTCATTGAACACATAATGTTGAGTAAAACTATAGGTCCTCAATTAACCGTGGTGTTAAACAGAGCATGATCATCACAACAATAGAGGTGCAAAGAGATATGCTGTGTACCAAAAATGGGACTTGAAAAATAAACCTAATTTTGTCATGTGGAATAAGTAAACTTTATAAAGAGGAAGTGGCATGCATGAAAGTAGCAATCCAGGAGGCAAGATAGTCAGAAATTGTTCCTAGATCAGTATATCATGGATGTATTAGTCAGGGTTCCCCAGAGGAATCAGAAACAACAGAATGATACATATATATATCATATATCCTGAAAGATAATCTGTAGAGATTTATTATAGGGAATTGGTTCATGCAATTATGAAGGCTGAGAAGTCCCACAATCTGCCATCCGTAATCTGGAGACCCAGGAAATCCAGTGGTGTAATTCAGTCGAAGTCCAAAGGTCTGAGAACCAGAGATGTCAATGTTGTAGACTCCAGTCTAAGCCTAAAGGCCTGAGAATGAGGAGCACTGAAGGCAGCAGAAAATCCATGTCCTAGCTTAAGCAACCAGACAGAAAGAAAAGGGTTGAATTCCTCCTTCCTCCACCTTTTGTCCTATTCAGGTCTCGAATAGATTGGATTGGATGATTACCACCAGCACTGGGGAGGGCAATCTACTTTATTGAGTCCACTGATTCAAATTCTAATATCATCCAGAGACACCCTTGAAGACACACCCAGAAATGTTTAATCTGGGCATCCTGTGGCTAATCAAACTGGCACATGAAATTAACTATCATAACAGAAAGAGTTTCACTGGAATCTGGAATCTGGATGCTTTTAAGAGTGCAAACGAGTTCTAGTCAACATTTATAAGGCACCTATTATGTGTAAGGCACTCTGAGTATGGAGATTATTAAGACAGTGTCCTTGCCCTCTAAGAACTCACAGGCTAGTGGAGGGTGGAGTAGTGACAGGAGATGGGTAGAAGAGTTGTAAAAATAAATAAAAGAAATGCAGGTTCTCTGGGTTAAATGCAACACCAGAATGACATACACAGTAAGGATGGAGAAAGAGCAATTAAGTGTGTGTGTGTGTGTGTGTGTGTGTGTGTGTGTGTTGTTTGTAAAGGCTTTATAGTATTGGTATAGGGCACTTGAATAGGGTTTTGAAGAATGGATATTCACCAGGCAGATGGGGCCTAAGCAAAGGCACAGAGGCTTACAGCAGCATGGTAGGTACAATTACATACTTGTAGCAGTTGAGTATCACTGGAACAACAGGGAGCAGAAAGACATGAGGGTGGACAAGCAGACAGGAGTCAGGTCCTGGAAGACCTCGCAAAACTGTCTTAAGCATTTTGGACTTAAACTTAGAAGTAATGAGAAATTGAAGGTTGGGATGTACTGTATGGTGACTAATACAACAAAATAAAAATTATTTAAAAAAGCAGAGAAGGTGTCAGATTTGAATTTTAGGAAGATCTTTCTGGCTGCTGTGAAGAACAATTGTTCTTGAACTTGAGTGATCTTCAGAATAACCCAGGAAGCTTATAAAATGCAGATTCATGGGTTCCACTCCCAGAGAAGAGAGCATGGAACTCACACATGTGCATTTTAAGAACTGAGAAGTTTTTTTTCAGATGCAGGTGGTCCTCATGTAGATATGGTGGTAGTTAATTGGAGTTAGGGGCAATTCCAGGATCAGGGAGACCAGACAGGATAGCAATTACTGCAGGTAGCAGGATTACAAACTCTAGATTGAGGGTCAGAAATTGAACTCTGAGTATTAGATAGAATAAGACAGGGGCCTCTGAGAGGGCCGAGGTACTTGATACATTATTAATATATAGCTTCAAGCACAAATAAGACAAGATCCAATTATGAGAGACGGCTGTGACACAAGGTTAAGGGCACACTCACAATAAGGTGCCTTGCCAAACTGTCCCAGGCTTGTTTACGTTCCCCTGCCTGAGGTCAGATTTGGTTTGCAATGGCTGACTTCATAGGTACACAAGCTGATGACCCCAGGTGTTGAAAGGAGAGGCCCGAAGAAGTTGAGAGCCAGTCAAGATTCTCTAGGGATGGGCAAAAGTATTGCTAGACAGGGACAGAGGTCCAACTGTAGAGCTGTGGTTCAACAGCATGAAGTTTTCAACTGTTTCCAGCCTATTCCTAGGGGAAAGGAATAAACCTTAATTCCTCAGGGGAAAAAAATTATTAAGAACAACACCCACCTTAATTTGCATTTGCCATGTTTTAGTCATTCAACAGATCATCACTTACAAGTGACTACACAAGTACAGCATGCAAAGCTATTGAAATTGTGTGAAAGAGAGGGAGAGAGGAAGAATAGGATACATTTAATCATCGGTACAAAGTCTGCCATCAAGTCTGTTTTTCATAAATGCTGCTGCGATAAACTTCTGACACACATTTTTTCCCTCCCTGTGGCAAATTTTTTAAATGGACAAATGTAGCTATTGCAGCATTTGACAAGATAAAGGAATCACACATATCCCACTACCATAACTAATTTTGGTATTTTGGCTTTGTATATTCACTTTTTGTCTTTGTCCATTGACATATATCTATATTTTAATAGTTATAGTGCACTCATAATTTTGAATTTTGCTTCTGTATTAGTTTGTTAGGGATGCCATAACAAAATACTATAGCATGGATGACTTAAACAACAGATTTATTTTCTAATAGTTCTCCAAGATCATGGTAGTGGCAGGGTTGGTTCCTTCTGAGAGCCATGAGGGAAGGATCCATTCCAGGCCTCTCTCCATGGCTTGTAGATGGCCACCTTCTCCCTGTGTCTTCACATTGTCTTCCCTCTGTATGTGTCTATGTGCCCAAATTTCCTCTTTCTTTTTATATATGGAACTCTTTTCTCTTTTGTTACCACCTCTATAGGAAACATGTTTTTTGGGGGAGCAGAGGGTTCCATTAGGTTGATGCACTGGAATGCATGTTGGGTATTTTAGGTGGTTTCCAGTTTTGCTGATGTTATAGGTGTTGCTACATTAAACATCTTTGCGCATGTGGCTTTTTGCTTCTCCTCAATTATATCCTTAGGATGAAGCCCCAAGAGTGGGATTACTGGGTCATTTTTATGGCTTTTGATACATATTGCCATATTGCTTTTAAAATGGGCTATGCCAATTTATACAGCTACCATCAGTATTTGAATATACAGCTTTGCTACAATACCAGCATTTGGTGGTATAATTTAAATTTGTTTATTTAATAGGTGCAGAATGTTACAGCATTGCAGTTTTAATTTGCATTCCCTAAATTACTACTGAGGTAGCTCAGTTTGTTTTCTGTCACAAATTAGAACAGTTCATGTAAAATTTCAGAAAACCGTTATCCAAGCATTAATTGCAGAATTCAAATTAATTTAAAATCACTCATCCGTTAACAGATATCTTTTGGTACACTTTTGATGAGCACCTGTTCTGTGCCAGGTATGGTGTTGGGGGTAAATGATACAAAGACAAACAGATTCCTTGTGTCTAGAATAGGAGGTGTATGTTGGCCCTTACTGTCAGTTAGCAGGTTTATAGAAAAGAAAAGCTTCATTGGTGCTCCAAACTTACACAGTTAAATTTGATCAGTCCCCTGTGTTAGGATCCCACTAGAAATAGATGACATATTCAAAAAGAGTATTTGAAAAGAGTTTAATAAAAGAACTATTTAAAGGCAAGGTAACCAATAAGGAATAGTGAAGCATCATAGATTTTAGCAATGGTGGAAGCCATTATCATCCCTAAGCTTAAGAGGACCATTACTGGAATATACTGAGAGCTATAGAAGAGGGGCCATATAGGAACTGTGGTCTTAGGTAGAAGAACACAGGCCCTGCCCAACAGCACCCCCTGCCAACTCTTCCTCCTCCCTCTCTCCAATCTTCTGCTAGAGCTTCCCACGGGCTGAACCCAAATGAAAGCCAGATGATAAGGGAGCCTGGATGAGCCACTCAATGATGTCAGTCAACAAAGGGCTTAAAGAGGGGCAGAGAAAGACAGAAAATGAATCCTGAGGGAGCAAACAGTGAACATCCAGTATTGTCCATCACCATCCCCCTGCCAAAAAAGGAATAAAACTGTTTCATATCCAAACAGGTAAATTTGGAACATCTACTCTAAAAGTGACTTAAAACAACTTGCTTGAAACTAATGATGTACAGCATCAACTGGGGCAGATTTTTTAATGCTGCAAGTCACCAGTACGTTTGCTACTGCTAAAGAATTGTTCTTATTTATTTTATTTTTTTATAATAATATTTTTTATTATATTATGTTAGTCACCATACAGTACATCCCTGGTTTTTGATGTAAAGTTCGATGATTCATTACTTGCGTATAACACCCAGTGCACCATGCAATACGTGCCCTCCTTACTACCCATCACCGGTCTATCCCATTCCCCCACCCCCCTCCCCTCTGAAGCCCTCAGTTTGTTTCTCAGAGTCCATAGTCTCTCATGCTTCATTCCCCCTTCTGATTACCCCCCCTTTCTTTATCCCTTTCTTCTCCTAAGAAGTGTTCTTATTTGACAAGAAGTGGGAATGGCAAGAGGGAGAAGTTTAATCAGATCCCGTGCTGCTCCGACCCAGGTGGGCATCTTGACAATGTAATGCTAAGTTGGGATAATTCAAGTGTTTTAATTAGAAAGTTATAGTCTCACTCAGGTTACCCTAAATCACGGAGTTATTGTAAGCTGCCATAGTAACTGGTCTGATACTCTGTTTGGGACACCAAGGTGTCATTGTTGATTCAGGGTGCTCTCTCTCTCTCATGGCATCTTGACTTCTCTCTCTTCATTCCAAACATTTTCTTCTATTACAAACAAGATTATATTATTATCCAATCAATTTCTGGCTGGAAAGAGTTTGATTGGTCTAGCTAATTACTTAATAGGATTAGCCATCTTCTGGTCAGGTGGTCCAGTGATGATACAGTAAGTACTATCCCTTGCTCAAGAAGCAGCCTGATGACGCTTTCATTAGCAGGGACTATGGAAAGAGCAGTTTCCCTTAGAAGAGGACAGTGAGTGTGGCACAAAATCCTCAGAGCGGACTGGAAAACCATAAAACATTCTTATCTGAAACAAATCTCTCCCATATTCACACCAGTCAAAATTAATTGCTCCTTCCCATGGGCTTCCATAAGATTTTTTAGAGGTTTATTCGGTTTAATTGATAAATAATATTCTGTACTTGTTTAAGGTGCAAAAATTGATGGTTTTTGATATAGGTATAGACTCAGGAATTCACCATCATAGTCAAACTAATGAATATCTACATCAATATAAAAGAATTTCTGTTATCCTGTAGAGGGATATATGACAAAGATCCTGACCTGAAAGAAATTAATATCCTATCCAAGTTAAAGACATGCAAAGAACTTACTGTGGATGGGCTAGGCAGAATGAAATAAGGACTCGACACCAAACTGCAAACAGTACACTGTGCCTTTCTGCTCAAGATTTATAATCCTGAAAGAAAGAATCTTATTTACTTGGTTTGGATCCTGTGCCCAACCCTGGAGCAATAACCATAGTGAAGGAATCAGGATCTCAAAGTATTAACATGAGCACCGGTGGCCTATCATCCCTGCATATTGAGGCCATTCTCAGAGGAAGGAGAACTGTCAGCTGGGAGACCATTCCAAGAGGTGTTTACTATAGGATAATAGAGATTAAGAGACTTACCCAACATCAGACAAAATATAAACCTTAGTTCCCTCTTTTCTTCTCTACCACGTCTGTGTAATACTATTGAACTTTCTGTCTAGTGGGCATTTCAACTGATGGTGATTTGCCTTTCTCTAGGAATCTGAAAAATCCTATTTTTTGGCCATCAAATTTATATCTCCAAATTAGCTGCCCTTAATTTCTTGTTCATTTTTGAAATTGTCCACTTCAGAGTTAATGCCACAAAATTTGCATGTCTACTCCATTCTAACCCTTAATGAAACACACACACACACACACACACACACACACACACACACACACAGAGCCTGCCTCTTTCCAGGATTCTTTGTATATCTGGTTTTTTTTTCAAGCGAGGCAATTATTTATGTGCAGTTGTAGACACAGTATAATGACTTGTGGGTGGAGGACCCAGTTTGTATCAGTTTCCAGTAGCTCTGAGAACCAGGAACAGAGAAAGTAGATTCTGGAGCTGTTGTTGTTTTGGTCTTTAAATAGGATTAAAGAAGTAAAATTAAAGGGAATTAGGATGGAAACGAACTATTTGGAAGGTTGTTTATCACTGACTCAATTTCTTCATAATTAATCGGCCTGTTTAAGAAATCAATCTTCCTGTTTCAATCTTGGTAGTTTATAGGTTTCCAGGAAGGATTCCATCTCTTCCAGATTGCTTAGTTTATTGGCATATAGCTGTTGATAAAAATTTCTAATAATCCTTCCAATTTCAATGGTGTTCGTCGTGACCTCTCCTTTTTCATTCATAATTTTAATAATCTGGGTCCTTTCTCTTTTCTTTTGGATAAGTCTTGCCAGTGGTCTGTCTATTTTGTTGATTCTCTCAAAGAACCAGCTTCTAGTCCTGTTGATCTGCTCTACTGTACTTCTGGTTTCTGATTGATTGATTTCAAAGGTATTCAAATCGGCAAAGAAGAAGTCAAAATGTCTCTCTTCGCAGATGACATGATACTCTATAGGGAAAACCCAAAAGAAGCCACTCCCAAACTATTAGAAGTTATAGAGCAATTCAGTAATGTGGCGGGATACAAAATCAATGCTCAGAAATCAGTTGCATTTCTATACACGAATAACGAGACCAAAGAAAGAGAAATTAGGGAATCCATCCCATTTACAATAGCACCAAAAACCATACGTTACCTTGGAAGTAACCTAACCAGAGACGTAAAGGACCTATATTCTAGAAACTATAAATCACTCTGGAAAGACATTGAGGAAGACATAAAAAGAAGGAAAGATATTCCATGCTCATGGATCGGAAGAATTAACATAGTTAAAATGTCCATGCTACCCAGAGCAATCTACACTTTAAATGCTATCCTGATCAAAATACCAAGGACATTTTTCAAAGAACTGGAACAAATAGTCCTTAAATTTGTATGGAAACAGAAAAGGCCCCGAATCTCCAAGGAACTGTTGAAAAGGAAAAACAAAGCTGGGGGCATCACAATGCCGGATTTCGAGCTGTACTACAAAGCTGTGGTCACAAAGACAGCATGGTACTGGCACAAAAACAGACACATAGACCAATGGAACAGAATAGAGAGCCCAGAAATGGACCCTCGGCTCTTTGGGCAACTAATATTTGATAAAGCAGGAAAAAACATCTGGTGGGAAAAAGACAGTCTCTTCAATAAATGGTGCTGGGAAAATTGGACAGCTACATGCAAAAGAATGAAACTTGACCACTCTCTCACACCATACACAAAAATAAACTCCAAATGGATGAAAGACCTCGATGTGAGACAGGAATCCATCAAAATTCTAGAGGAGAACATAGGCAGCAACCTCTACAACATCGGCCAAAGCAACCTTTTTCATGATACATCCCCAAAGGCAAGAGAAACAAAAGATAAAATGAATTTATGGGACTTCATCAAGATTAAAAGTTTCTGCACAGCCAAGGAAACAGTCAGAAAAACTAAGAGGCAACCCACGGAATGGGAGAATATATTTGCAAATGACACTACAGATAAAGGACCGGTATCCAAGATCTACAAAGAACTTCTCAAACTCAATGCACGAGAAACAAATAAACAAATCAAAAAATGGGCAGAAGATATGAACAGACACTTTTCCAATGAAGACATACAAATGGCTAACAGACACATGAAAAAATGTTCAAAATCATTAGCCATCAAGGAAATTCAAATCAAAACCACACTGAGATACCACCTTATGCCAGTTAGAATGGCAAAAATAGACAAGGCAAGAAACAACAATTGTTGGAGAGGATGTGGAGAAAGGGGATCCCTCCTACATTGTTGGTGGGAATGCAAGTTGGTACAGCCACTCTGGAAAACAGTGTGGAGGTCCCTTAAAAAGTTAAAAATTGAGCTACCCTATGATCCAGCCATTGCACTACTGGGTATTTACCCCAAAGATACAGACGTACTAAAGAGAAGGGCCATATGCACCCCAATGTTCATAGCAGCAATGTCCACAATAGCTAAATCGTGGAAGGAGCCGAGATGCCCTTCAACAGATGACTGGATTAAGAAGTTGTGGTCCATATATACAATGGAATATTACTCAGCTATCAAAAAGAACAATTTCTCAACATTTGCTACAACATGGACGGTACTGGAGGAGATAATGCTAAGTGAAATAAGTCAAGCAGAGAAAGACAACTATCATATGATTTCTCTCATCTATGGAACATAAGAACTAGGAAGATCGGTAGGAGAAGAAAGGGATAAAGAAAGGGGGGGTAATCAGAAGGGGGAATGAAACATGAGAGACTATGGACTATGAGAAACAAACTGAGGGCCTCAGAGGGGAGGGGGGTGGGGGAATGGGATAGACTGCTGATGGGTAGTAAGGAGGGCATGTATTGCATGGTGCACTGGGTGTTATATGCAACTAATGAATCATCGAGCCTTACATCGGAAACCGGAAATGTACTGTATGGTGACTAACATAATAAAAAATCATTAAAAAAATAAAATAAATTACTTAGCTTTAACTTACCAAAAAAAAAAAAAAAAAGGATGGAAACGAACTAGATGGATTTTGTCTCGTCAAGATTATGAGGATCAGAGTCATCTTATTTATGGTTTTAAAGGGCATGAAAAATTTCCACAAAAGGAATAGGGAACTGTTGTATTCTTTTCAGCAAAACATCACAATAAGAGGAACTGAAATTACATCAAAGCAGGAAAAGTGTTCTTTAGTCATAGGAAGGAACTTTCCTTGTTGGTGTGTTAAGTTGCAAGAATGGGTAACTGAGGGTTATGTGGCATTTCTGCTTCCTGGAGAGTTCTAGAGAAGGGCAAATAATCCTCTATTGTACCAAACTACACTGATCGTACATTCTACTGAAGCCAAGGAAAACAGACATTCTCTTAAGCTTTTCACAACTCTTCAACTCTACTATTCCTCTGATGGTTTCCACATGCTATTCCACTACCAGTGAGTATCACTTAGAGACTTCTCTGGGAAGAGAGACCTTAAAGGCTCTTTTTCAGGTCTTTTGCACTTTAGTTGTATCTCAAGTGAAGTAAGCACTCACTCAGTGGATGTTATTTGTTTTCATTTATTTGCATAATGCATAAAAATTAGAGATATTTTCAGATCTACGTTTATATCATTTGTTTGGCTTAATTAACCTAAAGTTTGAACAAATAATAACATTTTCTTTTAGAATTCTCCACTCTGGTGACTGCAAGAATTATTAATAACAATGAGGGATTTTAGTAGTAAAGATATTGGTTTAAGAATAACTCAGAGTTCTTTAGAGACTCAGAGAGTCCACAGAGGCTCTCTCCTCCTCCCCTCCCGAAAGTCATAAAATGACACTAGGAAAGGAACTGGAGTGTAAAAAAATTTAAATTATCCTCTGGTGAAGACCAAAGATATAATTGTGGGTAGGCCTTGGGTTGGAGTTTCTACAGTGCACCCCCCAGCCAAAAATACTACAAAATATAACAAAACCAGTCTGAGGAAGAGGCCTGCCCTTGTCCCCACCATATTTTGAAGTCCTTCCAAAGAATGACCAGCCTGTGAGCAAAGTATTTGACTTATGAGGCACCATCCTAGCAGTGTTTGAAGGAGTTTGCTAATTTTAAGGAACATTCCACACATCAAAGGAAAAGGAAAATGGCAGCTCCTGACAAAGTATTTTGAAGGGAGGCTACCACATGGCCTTTAGAAAGGTAACATTTGGCAGAGTTTTGTTAGACTGTGAAATCCTCAAGGGCAGAGAAGTTATTTGGTTTTCCCACCCAGAGAAGATTGTGGAAATACAACATAATGGTTAAATTACAGACTGAGCAAAGCCTAATTTGTGAGATAAGGTTGTAGCTAACAAGCATGTACTCATGTTTTCCAAAGGCAAATGGCTTCATTCACCCATTACTTACTCAGTACTTACTTCTGTGTTGTGCAGTGTGCTAAGAGATAGAGATTCAGTCCTGATCAAGACATTATTCCTGTCCTAGAGTTTCTCATCTACTCGGGGGGGGGGGGGCGGCAGGAGCTGACTATTAAACAGGCTATTAAAATGCAGATAGTTAGGTATTGTGGTATGGGAAATATGCAGGGCAGTGAAATGGAGTGCAGAGGAGGGGCAGGCACTTTGCCAGGGTCTGGCAGGGGGAAATGGAGGTGGACAAGGAATTTGGAGTATCTGCTACTTTGCATATGTTCCATGCCACAAGCCCTCTCTGTTAGAATGACTAAGAATTATTAGATGAATTTTAATTTTCTTTAATGTTCTAATTCTTTTTTTATATTTAAGCGAAAATAATTTTTTTGCAATGCACCATTGCAAAAAAAGAAAGGCAAATTTTTTCAATTCCTTATTCAATAGGCAATTTCCTACATGAATGAGATGGTGTCAAATGGAACACATTCATTCATTCAAAAAATTACACGTTAATACCTCAAGAAGAATTTGATCAAGAATTCACTGACAGAACTTGGAAAATACTCCACCGAGGACCACTGAGCTGCCCTTGCCAAGGCGAAGGACAGGTAATTTGCCGTGACTAATTGAAAAACATAAAGAACATTAATATGAAAAATGAAAGCATAATCCATGGTATAACAGGCAGTGAAACCATTCGCATAATTGATTACTCTTCAAGGTAACATGTTCTTCCTCTCAGGAATCTTTTTCTTTGGCCCATTCTGTTTTAAAAGCTTGCTAAAGTGACATCACTTGAAAAGTCATGGGAGCAGCTGTCTCTATCCTAGTGGTCCAGGGAGTGATACTAGGATGCTCACAATTTGGGGAAAGAATTATTAAAGAAAATATTTAGAGACCTTGGTGATGCTATACACTCCATCTGAATATGCTGAGATATAATATTAAAAGACGATGATTATTATATCAGTGGCTTTTAATTTGAAAATAAGTAGCAGGTTATCAGAGGACCTAGGGTTCAGTCTTAGCTCCACTGTATACTAGCTGTGTGGACAAGTCACTTATCTCCATGGGATGCTCAGTTTCTTTATCAGTAAAACGGGGATAGTAGGATCTCTTCTGCTTGTCTTGCTAGGTTATGAAACACCAAGTAAGAGAGCACTGATGAAAAAGCTTTTAAAGACCATAAAGATTAAACATAAAAAATTATTAGGAAAATCCTGAATAATTTCTTTGTTGTTAGGTTAGGTCATACCAGCTTCCCAAAATGAATTGTTTTGCATATGTTGTTCTTCTTGAAGTTCAAAGCAGAATACAGCTTTATAATATGGAAGCCTTAGATCTTCCGAGAGTAGATAGTTCCATGGAAATTCTAAGTCTGCTGTAATAACTTCCTGAGTGCTCATCCCTCCCCACTATGGCTTTGAGTGATAAAATATATAAGGTCATACAGGACAGAATTGCAAAAACACAGTAGCCACTATGTGCTGACCGGGAAAGGGTGAATACCTTTTTTCCCCAATGTGTGTGGCCTGTGACAGCACATTAGTGATTGACCAGTGTCCTTATCTCATCCTGTGCAACCATGCAGGGACAATCTACCTGAAGTCTAGAAAGCAGTGTATTGTAATGGTTATGAGCAAGAGATTTTGGGAGGAAGGTAAATCTGGCTTTAGATCCTGGCTCTGCTATTTAATAGCTGTGTGATCTAGAGCAAGTTATATAAACTTACTAAGCCTGAGTTTCCACACCATTAAAATGAAGATGACAATAGTATATAACTCATTTAGGACAGTTGGGATGATGGAGTTAATAAATGTAACAAGACTGAACCCTTTGGTATTCAACAAATAGTGACTATTTTTATTATCTAGCCCTCAACAGCTGGGATGGAAGGGAACAACATGAGATCGCTTCAAGTGAGAACCATCACCAAGCATTACGGAGGTAAAAGTAATGTGGCAACAGAAACAGTAATTGAAGGCATAGCTCTGGCATCAGAGGCTAGGTTCAGATTCCAGCTCTCCAGCTCTATATGACCTTAGTTAAGGTAACCTCTCAGAGCTTCACTTTAAATCCTGGAGATCGTATTGATTGTTTTTTCATAGGATTGTTTTGAAGGATCAATGATGTGATGCATATGAAATGCAGAAAAGGACTGTCCCAGCTGTATCTGTTCTTTTTTTTTTTTTAATATTTATTTATTTGTTTGACAGAGAGAGGCAGTGAGAGAGGGAACACAAGCAGGGGGAGTGGGGGAGGAAGAAGCAGGCTCCCAGCAGAGCAGGAAGCCCGATGCGGGGCTCGATCCCAGGACCCTGGGATCATGCCCTGGGCTGAAGCCAGACACTTAACGACTGAGCCACCCAGGTGCCCCCCAACTGTACCTGTTCTAATTACTCTTCTGAGTGGCCTCCTGTCCTTCCACCCCCCCCTTCACCTGTGGGCAGAACTGTGAAGTCCTGGATAGTCAGGCCTCATGAGTTGAGCCCCACTAAGACATAATTAGAGCAAATGTACACATAGATTTATATCCTCCTTGATTGTGTCCTTGAAGGATAGATCTGCTAAAAAATGAAAGATGTCATACATACGTGGTCAATTGACCAAAGGTGCCACAGCAATTTAGTGGATAGTGCTGGGTTAACTGGATATCAATACAGAAAAAAAAGGTGAACACCAACTTTTGCCTTATGTCACATGTAAATCAACTCAAGATAGATAACAAAGGTAAATGGATTCTAAATGGACCTAAATGTAAAACTCCAAACTCTAAAACATCTAGAAAAAAACAGAAGAAAATCTTCGTGACTTTGGGGTAGGCAAAAGTTCATAGATAGAACACAAAAAGCACAAAAATATAAAAAACCGATAAATTTGATGTGATTAAACTTTAAAACTTTTACTGTTTGAAAGATATTGTTGAGAAAATGATGGAATTTTCTCCTTGGAATAGGAGAAAATATTCAGAGCCCTTATATCAGACAAAGGACTTGTATCCAGAATATATAAATACCTCATATAATTCATTAATAAGAAAACAACCAACCTATAAAAATGGGCAAAAGATTTGAAGAGATATTTCACAAAAGAAGATGGCCACAAATGGCCATCAAATGAATGATGCAACCAAGGCCAAATTTAAGAGGGGCATTGCCTAGGTTTCATAAAATATTCCTAGTTATGCTGATAATTGGGGGCATGGGGCAGGGAAAGAGGACAACCCTGCTTCTTCCCACCATCTCTTCCCATACATTGCTCTATTTTCTCGGTTCCTTTTGCTCCTTCTTATCCTTTCTCCCCTGAAGAGAAAGGTTTTGGAGGGCTCAAGTCAAGTGGTCTGTATTTGCTTCATGGTCATGTAGCTAGCTCTAGGCAGAACCGGAAGCTAAAGCCATCCTGACTTTCCAGATGCAGATTCTTCATGGGGTGCCATGGGACTGGTTGGTTGCCCTTTCTCCCCACCTTTAGATTAGCACTGTGTGCTATTTTAAAATGGGCAGCCCAGCAGATGCAGAGCCACATTTACATTTGAGAAATGTTTGCAAAGCAGATGTGCAGTGTCACTTGCTGTGATCTAGTAGGTGTTTCTATTCCACTCTGAGTGGCAGAATTATACCTCAGCACTTTGGGCGAAGATGGGTAATCAGCATTGGCTTTGGCTCCCAGAATCAAGGTATAAATTTATATTGTTTCAATGCAGTTATACTTTCAAGCTGATGTTCTCAGCTATTTGTAAAGTTTTGTGAAGTGTTCCTTCCCTTGCCAGTCTGGAAAAAAAAATATTTTCCCAGAACTACCCAGAATCATCTGCCACTAACTAACTCTGTGACCTTGGGCAGTCACATCCCTCTCTGGGCCTCAGCACCCTCATGAGTAAGACTGGGGATTGAACTAGTTGATCTCTGAGGGCCCTTCGGCTTTGCCATTTTTTACATTCTCTAGCTCCATGATTCTAAGTCATTAGCCTTAACATTGAAATACCACCAACATATAGTTAGGTATATCTTTTGCTATTGATTTACAGTCTCTGGGATTCCTCTGTCTTCTTTATTACTTCCTTGGAGCTGTCTTGCCTAATTTTCCTGCTTACAATCTTGCTATTTCCTACAGATGGTGTCGTGTTTGAAAGGTGAAGGCAAGAGTATTCAGTAGAGAAGCCCAGACACAGACCTATCCCCTTCTGACACTAAAGCTATGTGTTTCTCCTGTTTCTTGTCCTCTGCCCCCTTCTAGTTTGTTCCATTGCTACATTTGGGTTTTATGATTACATCTGCAATAGCAGGCACAGATGTTTTTCTCACTCAATTGTATAGTTAATGGTGAGATGGATTTTTCGAGCAGATGCTCGCATGTGGGTGCTATTCTTTTCTCTCCTGACACATTCTCAACACAAACAGCAGATTGTGTGTCTGGTGTGCTTTGAGACTCGCAAGAGAAGAATTCAAACTGAATAACATGGGGCTGATTTTCAAGCTCCTAAAAAAAAATAATGCAGGCACTCAACTTGACAAACTCTTGATAGCACTCCGGCAGTCCAGACCCAGACGTTACCTGAGGAGGCTGAGAGGAAGCATTTGTCCTTTGAAGGGCTGCGTTATGAAGGGAAAACGGTATCTGATACAATTTTAAAAGAGCTGTTCTCACTTGCTCTGTCACTGTGGTTTCTGGGACTCGAGGCATGTTATTTCAGCTCTGTTTCTTCATCTACGAGATGGGATTGATAATACAAAGCTGGTGTGCATCACTGAAGGAATTGCTGGGTCACAGAGGTCCCTGCTTCAGTCCGGTCCATGCTCACCATGGCACGTATGGCTAACTGGAGCTGACTGACCAGAAGTCTATTTGCGCAAAGGACTGAGAAGCCTCAAGGGAGAAAGGCAGATGTGTGGAAGGGTTGAGTTTGGGCTTAACCGAAATTTCAATAGTGCCAGGGCTTCTCAATCCTGGCACGACTGAAATTTGGGGCTGGACTGTTTAATGTGATGGCTGTCCTGTGCATTGTAGGAGTCTAGCAGCATCCCTGGCCTCAGCCTAGTAGTGCACCACCCCTGGAGTTGTGACAGTTAAAATTGTTTCCAGACATTGCCAAATGTGCCCTAGGGGAAGGAGTCCAATTGAGAACCACTGCCTTAAAGGCATTCAATCCTGGCTTCAAATGCTAGCTCTAATGCTTACCCAAGGTCATGCTGCTAGTAACTCTCTGTGCTTCAGTTTTCCTCATCTGTAAAATGGGGTTCTTAGGTACTTGGTAGGAAGGATTGTTGAGAGAATTGAAATGACAGATGTGTACAAATTCTGGCACATAGTAACACACTACCTCCCTGCGACAGTAGGGCTTTTGTTTGTTCCTTTACCCTTCCCTAAATACTCTCTTGCTCTTACCCCATCCCTCTGTCTTGTGAACTCCAACTCATCCTTCAGATCTCAGCTAAAGCATCATTTCCGGGGGGAAGACTTCCTTGGTCCCTCAGACTATATTAGAGCTCAGGGCATTTTCAGCACTCATTTTGTTGATATTATACATTATAAGCCTTGGGTGATCATTAATGTCTTTTGGACTACTAGACTCTAAGCTTCATGAGAGCAGGTGCTATGTCTCTCTTGTTCACTGTTGCATTGCCAGAGCTAAGGACAGTGCCTGGAACAGAATATGCATTCAATAAAATATTACTGAAGGCAAATAGGAGGCAAGAAATGGGGAGCTCAACACAACACTGCAAATATCATTATATTTAATTCTCCTAAGAAATTATAGGCAACTAGTTAGCCTAATGAAAAGTAATACAGTGACAAGAGAAGAACAGTAGTTCTAAGGAAAGTCTGTCACTGGAAACTCTCTCCAGCTTAGCTCCCATAGACCACGGAATTTGGTGGGCCCAAGAAATGGAATAACTCTTTTCCACCTGAGTTCAGAACTAAAAGACTCAGGGAGATGAAGATAAAAAATATCATCTTTATTTCTAAAACCTGCTGGGTTTGGAGAACATAATTTATGTGTACAGCAACATACTCCTAGTACTGCACCCAGAATTAGCTAGATTTGCCTAGTCATAGGCAGCACTAAACAAATGCAGCACACCCCCCCTCAATGGGGACTTGCATTTATAAAATTCATGGTGTGCAGAATTAAGACTATTTGTTCCCTGACAGAAGGCCTGTCTCAAAGGGAGAAGCAAGAAGTGTTGAGCTGAGTGAAGATGTTCCTCCTCCTGTGAAGAAAGGCTGAGAGTGCTACCCTAGTGCAGGTCCTTCCATTTAGGAACATGATGCCATGGGAAGGGACATCACTCCACATCCACTCCTGCCAACAGATTTATGTCTGTGTCCAAAGAAAGTAGAGAACTGGGAGCAAAAACTGACATAGGTATTTCATAAAAGAGCCCGTAATATATTAGGACCCACATAGTATTTATTGCTCTGGGACTTCTCTGATTATGGTAGAAGAGGATAAAGAAGTGATCTTCCCCCACTTCCCTATAAAACTCCGAAGCTTTGGCACCTTGAGGGCGCTAGGGAATTGATCTCACCAGTTGTTTCTGGGGGAGATGGCAGCCCCATGGAAACAGCAGTGGGTCTCACCAAAGGTGGGTATGTTCAATGGATGAAGCAGTGCGCAGTGCAGGGCTTCTAGATCAGGATAAGAAGCCATGCTTAGTTGGCAATTTTCAGAGGCTAGTAGTACAAGGACCATGGAAATGATGACTGCACCCCTACTTCAAACTCTGGGCTACATAAATCAGGGAAATTTGTACATGAAAACAAAAGCTTTGTATACTGTAAATCTATTCAAATGTGAAGGGCTATTAAATTTTCCCTTTTCACCATTTTATTTGTTTCAGTTCTAACCCATATGCTTTAGGGCCTTAGGTCTTCATGATATTCTGCTGCACATTTGCTGTGGTGTGGCTACTTTTCAGGATCAAGACAGATGGGGAGGTAGGTATGGTGGCTTGAGTACCATCGTGTAGCATGATGTGCCTATGTTACCTGATCTTAATTAAAGCCTCAGACCAAAAGACTAAAATGGACTTCCCTAGACCGATATATTGCACACCTGTCTCCAACATTCGCTGCTAGATAGAAACCATGTCCTGTGTGGCCCCAGATGGGGAGGGACTTCAAAGCCTATGTTTAGCCTCTCTGGACTTTGCCCAATTCATAGCTTTTCCTGTTGCTTTTGCTCTGTAGCCTCTACTGTAATGAATTTGCCATTCACATTGAATTTCTGTTGAATCTTGTGACTCCTTGTAGTGAACCAACAGTTGAAGGTGGTCTTGGGGCCCCTGAAACACTCTATCTTCAAAATATGTCCAGAAGTTAACCACTTTGTACCATCTTTTCTGCTCCTGCTCTGGTCCAGACTACCATCATCTGTCATTTGGGATAATGCAATACTGATTCCACTCTTACTTCCCTATTTCCCACTCTCTAAAGAGCAGCCAGAGCAATCTTCAAAAAATGTAAATCTTATTCCATCATTCTCCTACCTATTCAATACCTTCCAATGACTTTCCAGCATATATTAAAATAAAAGTAAGGCTCCTTATCTTAGCCTACAAGGTCCAGCATGATTTGGCCTTTCTGACATCTCTCTGAAATCATCTTTTACCACTCTCTCCATTGATCATTTTGTGCCTATTTCTAGAACACCTCAAGTTTATTCATTCTGGCAGAAGCTGTTCCCTTCACCTAGAAAGATCTGGCTCTAGCTCTTCCTCTATATATTCCCATGATTGGCTCCTTCTTGTCATTTAGGTCTCAGCTCAGATGTCACCACCACAGATCACCCTAGCTTTTAGCCCTTCTCCTCAGTTACTTTTATCATATAGCCCTCTTTATTTTATTCATGCCATTTATCAATATCTGAAATTATCTTTTTTGTTTTTAAGAACACAATCCCCTTGAGGACGAAGATTTTGTCTTTCTCATTTACTGATGTTTCCCCAGTGCCAAGAACAGTGCCTGACTCACAGTAGCAGACATTCAGTAGATATGTTTTGATTGAATGAATGAAATCTAAAACAATTTGCAGTTTTAAGGAAGTTCCTATTGGGAGATGCACAAACGAGTGTGTGTGTGTGTGTGTGTGTGTGTGTGTGTGTGTGTTCCGAAACATGCTGGAAAAACTTTTAGGTAAGTAGTGTATGTATAAGGCTAGGATTTCTCATACAATGAAAGCTCCATCATCTATATTATTCGTTGTTGTGTCCTCAGTTTCTAAAACAGTGCCTGGCATATAGTAGGTATTCAAGAAATATTCATCAAATAAATGAACGGTACCTGACACAAAGTGTGCATCACAAATATTTGGAGAAAAACATAAGTTAAGACATACCACAAATATCTGGGTAAATTGTTTCTGTCTTTCCCCTCCCATGTTTCATATTTTTATTCCCCTCAATAAAAGTTATTTGTTCATCCTTTCAATCAAAATTTATTGAGGGTCTAATTTGTGCTGGTGATATTGTAATATAAATATCCAAACTAACTTACTAAAAGTATTTAGACCAAACTTCTTTAATAGTTGAGTTCATCTTATATCTCTGTCAACTGGGAAGTAAGAAGATTAGTGGAAGACTGGAATCACACTATATCATGTGGTATCATAAATTTTAACTCCACATCTAAAGATTTATACACAGGAAAAGAATTAAAGGGATGAAGCTGGATGAAAGATCTAACAATGGTACAGACTGAACAATTTTTTTTTGTCTACCCCTAATGCCCATGTCTACTGCTGGGATTTTAAGAAAGTGTTTCAATGAAGTTCAATGTGCTTTAATACATTTTACAAAAGGATTGACTGCCTTAGTTAGTTAAGGGTGGGTTGTACCAGCCTGATAGCATTATTTGGATGCCTGCTTTTGGGGTAAAACTTCAAAGGTCAATTATCTTGGATCAGAAAAACAAATTATTTCAAGTGATTTTGGACAATAAAGAGCCTCTGCAACGTCTAGGAATCTCAGGGGTGCTATAATGAGCATTCATGTACATACATATCCATTTATACCAGTGAGGTAGATTCCTACAAGTAAAGTGGCTAGATCAAAAGGTATGCACTATTAAAATGTTCATAGTTACTGTCAAATTACTTTCCAAAAGGCTTAGAGCAAATTTATATTCCTGCCAACATCTGTGAGATATTGCCCTTTTCCTGTAGCTGCACTATCAGTAGGTACCATAAAACCTATTTTTTCTACTCTAATTTTCAAAAAAATCATATGCTTTTGATATTTCAATTTTCATTTCCTTGAAAACTACTGAGGTTGTGCATGTTTTCATGTTTATTGATTATTTTTTAATTCTGTAAATACTGTATTCACACTGCCTATTTTATATTGTATTAATTGTATTTTGTATAATAGATTATTAATTATTGATTTGCTAGATTTTTGTATTATTAGAGATGTGAATGCTTTGTTGTATTTTAAAAAATCTTTTATTCTCATTTTTGTTGTTTGAATTTATTTATTGAGTCTTTTGATATACAGGAAATTTTAATATTTATGTGGTTAAAGTGATCAGGTTTTTATTCCTTCTGGATTTTTTCTTTTGGCTTCCCTTTATATTTTTGTCTTTATTTATTTAATTATTTTTATTATGTTATGTTATCATACAGTACTTCATTAGTTTTTGATGTAGTGTTCCATGATTCATTGTTTGCATATAACACCCAGTGCTCCATGCAATACGTGCCCTCCTTAATACCCATCACCACACTAAACCATCCCCCCACCCCCCTCCCCTCTGAAACCCTCAGTTTGTTTCCTGGAGTCCACAGTCTCCCATGGTTCATCTCCTCCTCTGATTCCCACCCCCTTCATTTTTCCCTTCCTTTCCCTGATGTCCTCCATGCTATTTCTTATGTTCCACATATAAGTGAAACCATATTTTTTTTATCTTGCTAGGAAATCCTTATCCATGCGAATTTACAAATTATTATCTTCTTACAACATTGATTTTTTTCCATTTCAGTTTTAATCGTTCTAAAATATATGTATATGAATTTAAATTAAAAAACAAAATATAAATATATTTTCTTCCAAACATACTCCAATGGGCCCAATTAGATTTACTGAATAATCCTTCATTCCCTCACATCTTTGATTACTTCCATTTAAATATATTTCATCCCTGTATGTGTTTGGATCTGTTCCTTGACTCTGTTTTTTGTTCTAGTCATCCATTTATCTATTCTTTCGTCAATAGCATAGTCCTTTGATCATAGAAGCTTTATGATATATTTTGGTATCTGATAGTTCTAGTTCTTCCACAGTATTCTTCTTAAAAAATCTTGGCACTTACTGCATTTCTCCTGTCATAAGAACTCTAAATTTATTTTTTATAATTGCAAAAAAAAATCCACTTGGATTTTGATTGAAAATGAATTAATATACTAACTCCATTGCCCAGCCTTGCTATTATCAACTACTACTAAACAAATACATCTTACCTCTTTAAGCTTAAAGACTGCTATTCAGATGGAAAAATCATGTTGACTGCAAATCAAAATCTGTAATTCATAATGTCTGATCCTGTGATTTGCTGCTTACATATTTTCTGTCTCTATAGCCTCCTACATGTCATTACTGATGAGTAGTCACATGGATATCTTGTGCTTCAGTGTTAATTGCTCTGAAGGGCACTTGCCTTATTCCTGGAGGTGATCTCCAGAGCCCTCCAAAATTATTTTCATGTAAGCCACGTGATTTACATTTTATCTCATAACATTTTAAACATACTCAATAGTATTTTGAAACAGAAACTTTAGATTTAGGAATATATTACATCTTTAAGGTACTCTCTTCCTTTCTAAGGACCATGGATGTCTATTTATTTATTAAGGTACTTTAATATGGTTTCAATATGTTCTTACAATTTTTCATTATAAAATTTCTTCCTTGGTATTTCATAGATTTTGTGGCAATTGTTAATAAATTTCTTGTTCTTTCCATTTCAATTTCTAATTGTATATTGTCAGTATAAATAAGGTTCATCTGACTTCTAGTCAACTTCCTAAATTTCCTTATCCTGATTGTTGATTTACATGGTGATTTTGAGTTTTCTAGGTACACAATCATAATATTTGAAAATAATACTGATTTTGTCTCATGTTCTAAAATGTATACTACATATTTAATTTTGCTGTCTTATTGCATTAACTAATATTCCAAATAATAATTACAGATAGAGCAAAATTTTTTTTATACTAATGCTCAATAGTTATACTGAATAGTACGCAGGGGGAAAATCTGAATACTTAATGACAAGGGAGATGAATCTCATGCACTCATTTTAAAAAGATGCAGAATTATTTCTGGAATATGATCTAGTTTTGAAACACACACACACACACACACACACACACACACACACAATGAAAAATGAAAGAAGAATCCTGGGTGAATATATGCCAACATGGAAACTGCATTATCCTGGGATGATAGAATGTTCATTCCCTTTTAAAAAATATTTTTAGGTGTTTTACAATTTCCATGTTGAGCACATATGTACTCATGATCACAATAAAACCGTAAATGTTAAGACCACGATAGAGATTTTTAGGAGGGGAAGTACTATCAGATAATGAGAAGGGGCTCCTTACTTGGTGTGCAAGGTCTAGACAGTAAGTTCCAGAATATTAACTGCAGAGAGTTTTTATATAATGGCAGTTGCTCAACATCCTGTCTTTATATTTCTATGACTGTAGTTGCTATCTTCACAGATTTATGGAATGCTGGCACTGCAACTCTCCTTTAGTGCAAACTGGCTCTGCCAACGCCATTGGCAAAATGCATTTGCTGAAAAATGTATTTGCAAAATGGCTACCTTGTTGGACCTAGGTAGAGGAAAGAAAGCGTTTCTGCTGAGTGCTGCCTCAAAGAACCTCCCCCATCACTTGAGCGTCCCCTTCCCCCCCAGAGATCTTCTGCTTTCTCTACCAGCAACCATCCCCTTAGCTGACACAGTTCCAGTTAAAACTGGTCTCTTTGCAGGTTTGCTGGTGCTTTCCTCTGTTTCATGAAGGTTATAAAATGGTTGTAACTTCTGTACTCAAGTAGAATTAAAGAACTTGCAGTCTCATGTTTTATAGCCTTTGCCCATTCTTCCTTCTGAGATTTTATTTAGAAAAGATGTTCACCTGAATTTGCTATTAGCTGTGAGTCAGCCAATCTAAGCCACAGGAGTATCTTAAATTTTAAGGATGGAAGCTCTGTAGGCTTTGTTGTCTGTGGCCTTTGATTTCTTTCCCTCCTGATGTGAATAGAGTGGAGGGCAATGGAGGTGATGGGTACTAAGGAGGGTACGTATTGCATGGTGCACTGGGTGTTATACGCAACTAATGAATCATCGAACTTTACATCAGAAACCAGGGATGTACTGTACGGTGACTAACATAATATAATAAAAAAAAAAAAAAGAAAACCACATAGAGTAGAAGCTGTCTAAGGCCTATTAGGTAAAATCTAAGACGAGAATTCCAAACCCGCCATGTTTGAAAGCATAAACTTTCCTTCAAACACTTAGAACATGGATATATTCATCTTAAGCTGTGTGGTTTATGTTAAAAAGCCCAAATTGTTTTTCATCTTGTTAAAGAATATTTTTATGAAAATGTTAATTTTTTAAGTGGACTGCTATATACTGAGTGTGTGTTCTTGGTTTGAGCAAATCAGGAACATCCTACATTTTGTTTTTGTTTTTTGTTTTTTTTTAATGATTTTTTATTATATTATGTTAGTCACCATACAGTACATCTCCGGTTTCCGATGTAAGGCTCGATGATTCATTAGTTGTGTATAACACCCAGTGCACCATGCAATATGTGCCCTCCTTACTACCCATCACCGGTCTATCCCATTCCCCCACCCCCCTCCCCTCTGAGGCCCTCAGTTTGTTTCTCATAGTCCATAGTCTCTCATGTTTCATTCCCCCTTCTGATTACCCCCCCTTTCTTTATCCCTTTCTTCCCCTACCGATCATCCTAGTTCTTATGTTCCATAGATGAGAGAAATCATATGATAGTTGTCTTTCTCTGCTTGACTTATTTCACTTAGCATTATCTCCTCCAGTACCGTCCATGTTGTAGCAAATGTTGAGAACTCGTTCTTTCTGATAGCTGAGTAATATTCCATTGTATATATGGACCACAACTTCTTAATCCAGTCATCTGTTGAAGGGCATCTTGGCTCCTTCCACGATTTAGCTATTGTGGACATTGCTGCTATGAACATTGGGGTGCATATGGCCCTTCTCTTTAGTACGTCTGTATCTTTGGGGTAAACACCCAGTAGTGCAATGGCTGGATCATAGGGTAGCTCAATTTTTAACTTCTTAAGGGACCTAGGAACATCCTACATTTTGATCTATGGTTGAGGTTTTAGACAGTATTTTCTTCCTTTCTTTTCTTTTCTAACAGAGATGCTACTACTGAAAACAAACTGTTGCTTTGTCAAGGCCCATATTCTGTTACTCGGTGTTATTTATACAGAGTCTAATAAAACATTATGCTACTAATCAAAGGTGATAGATACAAAGCATTGTTTTGTCTTCTGGCATTATGGATTATGCTAATGGCCATCTGCCCATAATTGATATTTTGTTCTTTAGTCACAGAAAAATAAACAGAATAAATTATAAAAGACAACTATTTTGTTGTGATAGATGCTTTTGCAGTTGTCTTTTATTCTCCATTATGTTTTTCATAATTTCTTAGTTAATTATTTAGTAGTATAATACTTTCATGGCACTAGGATTGTCACTGCATTCCAAATGGGGATTTGAAATATATTGTATATACACAGTGATGTCATCCCTAATATCCTCACTGTGCAGCTGAAAAAGAACAATCAGGCCCATAACAGTTAAGACATACTGGGGCTAATATTTTTACTTTTGTTTTCACACATGTTGAAGAGTAACTCACACTTTAGTTTTCTATAGAGTAAGAATTAGTAATAAAAATAATCCAGAAAAATGTAGGTTTAATGGTTATAGTGAAAAATCAATTAAGCCAAAGTCTCCTTGGATTTTGCACATATAACCCTGAATTAGAGGGAAACTCATTTCTTATAAGGAATTCATTTGTAACTCTACTCTCCATTACCATCAAAAGCTCCCTTTTGTAGCTGTGTCTGGAAGTAGATGTGGATATATGTAGTCAAAAACCATTCATTGTGTGTGTGAAGAGAACTCCACTAAATACCAGGAGGAAATACAAAAGAAGCCAAGGATGTGGTACTTGCCCTAGAAAAATTTATGATCCAATTGGGAGCTGTACTCTACAACTTAGGTACATTTGTAAGCAAGGCATCCAGGGTGAATTGATAGAGGCTTTAAGTGCTGGAAGGTAAGGATTTGGGTAATAAAATTACCCACAGAAATTACTCACTATTTTGAAGGGCCTAAGGAAGCTAAGAAGAGAAGTTAAAATCTTTACTGAGATCTTTTGAATCTGCTTGCACAGAGTGAATAGATGTCATTTGAAGGTCATGGTATAGTCCCATGGTAACAAGTAGCCCTGCATTGATATTTGAAATGGCATCACTGGTGATTCATGTCTTTGAATTAAGTAAGTGCCCCCTTCCCCGTGAATTAGGTATGATTGGTATCTCAAGTTAAATGATGTGGTTTGCTTGCATTGTCAATAGCAGAACATGTATCTGTACACACCACTTCTAATTATGGACACCATACCCTTTTCTGAACCTCAAAAAGAGAAGGGATAGGACATAATGTCTGCTCATTTTCTGCCGGGTTCCTAATGTATCATTGTGTATTGTACATTAACCTTTTGGTTTTCACATATACGGCAAATATTTTCTCCCACCTGTATATTTTGCTGCTGTTGTTACTTTATTATGGTAACTTTTGCCCAAGTTTTTAATTTTTATGTTGTCAAATACAAGAAATTTTCCCTTATGTATTAATACATATGTTTGATTTAATGTTTAGGAAAGCCTTCTCTACTCCAAGATTATACTAATAGTTTCCTTTGCTTTCTTCTATTTTTCGGTTTCAACTTTTATGTTTATATTTTTAATTTATGTGGATTTTTTGTTGATGTATGGTATGAAGTACAGTTTAACTCTGTTTCATTCCTTTTCCCCCAGCTTGTTGTGTCATCGTTATATATTTAATGAGGACAGAAAATGAAACCTTTATCGCATATTGAATTACAACGCACACATTTTTTTTGCTTGTTTGTTTGTGGAATCTCCATCTGTTTAACTGATCTATTTGTCTATTCTATTTAGTTCCAGGATCATACTCTTTTAATTGCTGTAGCTTTATAGTAGATTTTTATATTTGTAGGGCAAAATTCCCTCAACATATTTTCTCTTCCATAAGAATTTTAGAATCAACTTGTCAAGTTTCAAAAGAAATTTTCACTAGGTTTTCGGTTGCAGTTGAATTGAATTGAACTGATGGCTTAATTGGAAGGAATTATCTTTATAATATAGAGTATTTCTATATAGGAATATGATCCACCTCTGCATTTATGCTTGTTTATATAGATACTTCGATAACACATAATAGTTCTTTTATTTCTAAAAAAGTTCTATACAATTGAATTTGAAGTCATTTTAACCATATTTTCCATGTATTTATCACTTTTCCAACTTATTTTGCCTTCAGCCAACTGTATTCAAAAGTTCGTGAAGCTCTGAATGCCTACCAATGCCCCTGACACCACTCCCATGATTCTTTCTTAATGAATAGGAACAGCATGAGTCCAACACCCCGACCAAAACCAACCAGAGATCAGAACCAGTCATATATAGAACAAGAACTTTGAAAAAAAAAAAGAACTTTGCCCATTAGAATGGTTACTCTCTCTTAGGTAAATCAATATAATCCTCTCTATATTGGGGAGTTTTATTTTAAGATTTATTTATTTACTTATTTATTTATGAGAAAGGGGGTGGGCAGGGGCAGACAGAAAGAATCTCAAGCAGACTCCCCGCTAGGTGGGGAGCTCGACTTGGGGCTCATTTTCACAACGCATAAGATCATGACCTGAGCTGAAACCAAGAGTCGGATGCTCAACCAACTTAGTCACCAAGTACCCCTCTATTGGGGAATTTTAATCTGGAGATACAGAAAAAGTTAGTGATTGGTTGTTGGGCAGAAACTGGATGAGACAAAACAGGAAGTGTAAGAACAAGGCAGTAGAGTTCATAATTATTCAGAAGCCATGAGATAAGGGAGTACAGAGATGTCCAGAAGTAGTAGCCCAAGTAGAACAAATGGAAGCAGAGAGAGGGAAAAGCTGAGTTAGGAATATGGTAGAGTTGTTAAAATAGGGAGCAATGAACATCTGTTGGTGAGGGGATGGCAATAAGACTGGGTCCCTGCTTGTTGTATCTTGAGTAATATTCCAGCTCTCCAAGGGCTGCTATTGAAACTCTTTCCTGTCCTTCGTTTCTCTGTGTATTTTTCCAATTAGCACTTTTGAACTCAGTCAACCTGAACACATTTCTGTTCCTTGCAAACTGAAAGATTCCAATAACATTATTGCCTTCTTTGAATTTGAGAACCTCCTACTGAATTCCATCCCAAATAGTTTTTCCCTGCTTCCCTCTCTCCTGTAAAAGAAAGCTCCTAGTTCAGACTCCATGTCCTCCAAAGTACAGGAAAAGAATGGAGGGTTACTTGGGGATGCCTTTACATATCAAACAGAGGATGTTCCAAGAATTGTCTATGTAATGTCTCCAATTCTTCACTTTCCATTCTTTCTTGAATCCACTCTGATCAGGCTTTTGACCCCACCATTCTACCACAATTACTTTTGTGGAGGCCAGGGAACATCTCTACATCGATAAATCCAGTGTTCAATCTACCTTGCTCAACTTATTTCATCTTTAGCAGCATTTGAAATAGTTGATGACTCTCTCTTTCTTGAAACACTATCTTTGTTTAGCTGCTGACATCATACTCCTAATATTCCTGCTGCCCCACTGGTCAGTACTTAGTACTTCTCAGTCTTTCTTGCTAGTTCATTCTCATCTCCCCGAACTCTTAATGTTGTAGTGCCATAGGGTTTATCCAGTCTTTGAGCCTTTCCTCTGTCTACACTCACTTCCTAGGTGATCTCATGCAGCCTTAGACCTTTACATAATATCTATAAGTTAATGATTTCCAAATTTATATCTCTCCTCCAAGCTTTCCCCTCAGCTCCAGACTCATCTATCCAATTGCCTAATCAACATCTCCACTTGGCTAATAAGCACCTCAACCTTTTATTAAGTCCACAACTGAATGCCTGATCTCTCATCTTCCCCTCATAAACCTGCTGTTTCCTCATTCTTTTTCATTTTAGTTAATGGTGATTCCATCCTTCTAGTTGCTTAGTCCAAAATTCTTGGAGTCATCCTTGATTTCTTTTTTTTCCTTTCACATCCCAAACCCTCCACAAATGCTCCTGGGTAATATCTTCAAGATATATCCAGAATCTATCCATTTCTCACAATTCCTGTAGCTATAAACCTAATCCAGGCCATCATCTTCTCTTGTTTTGATTATTCTAATAGCTTCTCTATTTCCCAACTTGGCCTCATAAGTCTATTCTTGACACATCAACCAGAGTCATCTTGCTGAAGGAGAAATCAAATCTTGTCACTCCTCTGCTAGAACATAATTTTTTCATCCATATCTCACTCAGAGTAAAAGCATTTAAATTTTGCAACCTTCCCCCCATCTGACACTCTGCCCATCTGACATTCTTTATTTCCCTTCCTTGTTGCACTTTCTCTATAACACTTTGAACTTTCTAACATACTATTCATTTTACTTATTTATATTGTTTATTGCCTGACTCTGTTTGTTAGACTATATGAATTTTTTTCTTTCTTATTCATTATTCCAATATCTAGAATGGTACCTAAAACATAGTGAATGCTCAGTAAATACTTATTAAATGGATTAGTTAAATAATTGATTTCCCCTGACACAAAGACAAGAAGGAGTCACCTGAGTACAAATAAAAGGGCTTAAACATTGCAAAACCTTCCCTATACCCCATCACATACCAGCTAAGTCTTTGTTAGGTGACTCTCCAATGTATTTCCATAGCAAGCTGTGATTACCCTATCAAAACCCTGTTTGTACTATATTGTAATTATCTACTTACTAATCTTGCACTCTAGACACCTCCTACATGGTAGAGATGGTTTAATATTCACCTACTTATCTTTTGTATTGATTGAGTAGAGCCTGCCAACAATAGGTACTTTGTACTGTTTGTTAAATATATGGATAAATCCATGAATAAAGGTTCTTGTCAGTCGTGGAGGTTGCCTTACCCAGTATGTTGTTAATATTGACACTGTCTTCTTCCTGGAAGAATTAGAAGTCTTTCCAGCTACGTTTCTCCCAGAAGTATACTTCTAGTTCAGTTCCTGCTTCCCCACCGACAACCTATATTTGCTAACTCTAAAGAGGCAAGCTGGCCAAAGCTGACAAAGCCACTGTGAAAGATGGTCTTCTTTTCCCCCCAGGAAGATTGGGTAAGACTAAAAGCTCCAAAAATCCTGTCCCTAAAGGGCTGAACCTTTACAAGTGAACAAATATTGAATGTAAAGACTGTTCTTTGAGCCTCAGTGCACATAAAAATACCTTTCCCTCTGGGGTATTAGCTGGCCCTCTACCTAGAGACTATGGCTTTTCTCAGGTGAGCATGATTTGAGCTCTGAAACAGCAGCTCTTTCCAATGAATGTTCAAAGATAATCACTGCTCGTTTCTCTTACAGGTTTTCCTCCACCTCCAAAACATTACATTGTGTTAGTGATGGCATATAGGCATCGTAAAACTGTTGGTTTTACCTTAAGATAAAGCAGCATAAAATCAGTTTTGCTGTTCAGCTGGTTTAAAGAATACCTTCCTGGGCTGCAATGGCATTTTCACAGGTGTCCCTGTCACCCTCTTGATTAAATAGCCTGAGCAATGGTATTAAGTAATGTGATGTTTTATGTATCTGAATTAAAGCTATGGAGAAATAGAAATTGTCAGGGTGATTTTCTGTTGCTGTTTGTTTTTGTTTTCTGTAAAGTTATGTTTCTTGTAGGGCAGGGTTTAGCATCTTTTCTTTCTGTTTTTTTTTTTTTTTCTGTCTTCAATTCCCTTGAAAGGGAATATGCCAAGGCATCTGAAGCATGAAACCAAAAGAAAAAGGGCTGGTGTCAAGTTGGATACTACCCCTCAACCCTGGAAAATAACACTTTCTCCATTGCTAAGCAATGAAATGCTGGAACAGGAAATGCAAGAAAGCAGCATGTTGTTTTGTTCACTTTCCACCCTTCAACAACATAATTGGGTTAGGAGTATTAAAAAATTGACCCATTATCAACCAACCCCCTAATTTTCAGTTAGCACCTTAATTATCAGCTAATTGGAGACTAATACCTAGTTCTTCAGTCAAGCTTTTGTCAGGGATTTAAATGGTATTCAGCAGGAATGAGTTCTACTGCCCTGCCTGCCAAAACAAAGGGGGGTGGATTTTTTTTCTTATTCTAAGCTTTTTCATGAGGAAATTCTATTTCTTTATGAAAAGCACACTGTGCATTTGTGAAATTATTAGGCAACAGAGTATGAGGTGAAACTTATCTTTTTTGATCCTGCTTTCTACTAGAAATACTTATACATAATAAGTACTCAATAAATGCCTTGTGAATTAATGTCTAAGCCCACTCTTGTACCTAAGTTAGTGGCAATGCACTCATTTTATAGGGAAGAAAACAGAGATCCAATATATGGCCACGAAGCTAGGCCAGGTTTTCCTGTTCCCATTCCAGTCTGTTTCCCACTAAGCACTCTGCTGACATGAAGCACGAATTATATTAAATACCCTGCCACTCAAGCCCAAGATTCCTTGGGACAGTAAGCTGAAAAGAGCCTTGTGACACCTGGTATCTAGATGTAATTTTTATTTTTATGGATCAACAAATTAAAGTAAATGGAGTCATTGAAGGAAAATTTTAAAAAGCAATCATCTGTCTGGTGGACAATATATTAGCCTATTTTTATACCACATTTAGGAATTTTAATTATATATAACTGTAATCATTGTTCTACTCATTCTACTTCAATGTTCTGTGAGCTATTTAAAAGTAGGGGCAATATTCCGCTCTCAGTCCCTGTGGCTGGCACTCTGGTCCAAGGAAGTTGCTCTGTGAATATACCAGTAATTCATTAATTAATTAGTATTAATGAAAACAATTGGTTTAATGGCATCAGATGGTCATACATACATGCAGAAACACACACAAACAAATCAAAGGTAGTCACTAAACCAATGGCAGAAGAACTGATATCTGTTTTATAATAGAACTTCTTGAAAATCATACATATACATACAAACTAATCCAATTCATACTCTTGCATTTCCTGGGTCAAGAGTTAGTCCCAGACATTTAAAGCAATCCATGTGCTCTCTCACTCTCCAACGCTCATCATTCCACACTCTTTGACACTCAGCTTCACCACCACAGTCTGTCCTGAGACCACCAGAACTATGTCACTTTATCCCTGATACATCAGTTACACACATGAAGCCCTAGATTCCCAGGGTTCATCTCCCCCAATCTAAATTCCATATAATTCCACACCACCACCTCCATCCTGTCCATTTCTCCGACCTTTCCCTGACTCTGGAAAGCCTTCCTCTATGTCCTCTGAAACTTACTACTCCATCATCATCAAAACCCACCATCTCTTTTCTGAAATTTCCCTTTCCCCCTTTCTCTAACTAAAACCTATATCTCCCATGAGCACGTTGCTTCTTCTGCTGTCTTCTTTTTTTTTGTTTTTTAAAAAGATTTTATTTATTTATTCGACAGAGATAGAGACAGCCAGCGAGAGAGGGAACACAAGCAGGGGGAGTGGGAGAGGAAGAAGCAGGCTCATGGCGGAGGAGCCTGATGTGGGGCTCGATCCCATAACTCCGGGATCACACCCTGAGCCAAAGGCAGACGCTTAACCGCTGTGCCACCCAGGCGCCCCTCTTCTGCTGTCTTCTTACACTGTGCTTCATTTTTCTCCCACTGTCTCCTTTTACACTATATCTGAAGGTCAGAGTGCAGTCTACTTTGAATTCTCATTATTGTATCCAGACCACTCTCCCTTACTCCTCCCTAAACACTGACAGTTTTAATTCTCCTGTCACTAGGCTAAATTACTCATTCTGCCCTATTGTTGTGACTCTTTTAAAAGACTTTATTTACTTACTTGAAAGAGAGAGAGAGCGAGAGTAGGGGGAGAGGCAGAGGGACAGGGAGAGAAAGAATCTCAAGCAAACTCCCTGCTGAGCAGGGAGACCCACACAGGGCTTGATCTCACGACCCTGAGATCATGACCTGAGCCGAAATCAAGTTGGACGCTCAACTCACTGAGCCACCCAGGCGCCCCTCATTGTTGTGACTTCTAATGGCTGCTGGGCTATTCCCCAAACATTTCCCAAAGATGTTATTTCCTGGTGTGTTGACATTTTCTCTAAAATGATTCCTGTCTTTTTTTTTTTTTTAAATATTTTATTTATTTATTTAACACAGATAGAGACAGCTAGCGAGAGAGGGAACACAGCAGGGGAGTGGGAGAGGAAGAAGCAGGCTCATAGTGGAAGAGCCTGATGTGGGGCTCGATCCCGTAATGCTGGGATCACGCCCTGAGCTGAAGGCAGACGCTTAACCGCCGTGCCACCCAGGCGCCCCAAAATGATTCCTGTCTTAATTCTTAACAATTTCATAATAGCCATAAGTGAAACTCCAACATTCTAATGTCTCAATTCCTTAAAGCTTTCTCCTCTAATGATTTTGTTTTTAGTCTCACTTGGATACTCGTTCTCATGGTCATAACCTTGATTTTATCATAACTAATGGTCCGCTCTTCCATAATCTCCATTTTAATCAACACTCTCTGTCCACTACCTCCCATCTGTCCATCTGATTCCTTCTCTTATATCAACTCAAATGATTCTTGAACTCATGTTGACATAAGTCGTTCTACCAGCTTTGCTCATGTTTTCTTCAATCCTCATGTTTTCTCTTACCTCCTTGACCAGATTAAACTCCAGAGTCCAATATTAAAATCTTTCCTTCTCAATGACCCTGAACTCCCTTGCTACTCTCTTACTTTGTTGTACTCCCCTAGAAGGACAATAACCTGGTGAAAACCAACTCTCTTCCTCTTGTGCACCAGTACCTATGCAACCGAATGTGGCTGGATAATATCACAGAGCTATGCTTACTGGAATTACTTTAAATTCATGCCCAGTAAGTACATGTGGATATTTAATGTAATCCATACACTCCCTCACTCTCCAACATTCATACTTTTACTATGTCTTCTCTCTTTAAACCTCTACGACTGCGTACCACACCTTTACTATCAGCTGATGAACTTGCTTACTCTATCACTGAGAAATTTGCAGTGATCAGAAGCAAATTTCCACATACTTGTACCATCACCTGATGGCACTCACCTACCAGCAGCTGTCCTCACATACTCTACCTTCCCACCTGTTACCATTGATTAATTATGCGTACTTCTATCACAAGCCATTCCTTCTGGTGTATGCATTAGTTCCCATTTCCTCTCACTTACTCTAGACACTGAACTGCTCCAGCAGTTCTTGATCTCTCCTACATGATTATTTTTCTCCATTCTACCAGATCATTCCCATTAGCATACAAAGCTGTTGCTATGCCTCTTGTCTTTAAAAAATAATCTCGGCCACACTTTGCCATCCAGGCATCACCACATTTTCTTTTTATCCTTTGCAAAATTCCTTGAGTCTTCTATACTTGCTGTACCCAATTCCTTTTCTTCCATTCTCTCATCTTCAAACCAGGCTTTCACTATTACTACTTACACCAAATTGCTTTTCTCATGGTCACCAATGATGACCACATTACTAAAGACAATGGTCAAGTCTCACTTCTCATCTACCAGAAGCATTTGAATAGTGCTTCTTAAACACTTTCTGGCTAAAATATCTGGCTTCTATGGTATTTTTTATTCTTTTCCTTTCACCTCATAGACTTTTCTTTCTGACTCTTTTTTGCCGTCTTCTCCTTTTCTACCCAACCTTTAAGGTAGGAGGACCAAGGGATCCTTACTCTTAGCTCTTCTCTAAAAGACACTTACTCTCTCGGTGATTTCATCCAATCTCATGTATATACGACCTATATGCTAATGACTCCCAATTCTATATCTCCAGCCTAGACCTCTCTCCTAAACTCCAGACTTTTGTATACAGCTGTCTACATGACATTTCCACTTGGATGTCTAATAAATGTCTAATAGATATCGCAAATTCAGGATTCAAAATGAGAGCTCCTGATCTTCCCACGCTAAAGCCTGCTCCCAGGGCAGTCCTGCCCATCTCAGTTAATGGCAGATTCTTTGGCTAGATTTTAAATATAACTCAATCTGCCTCCTTTTGAACCTCTTTACCAGTGCCACCACCCTCAGACCCAGAAATGAGGTGGCTTTTCTCTTGGCTTACTTCTTTAGAGGGCCCTGCCTATCCCAAACACACAAAAATAAATTTATTAAGGAACACATGGACACTTTTGTTATGTGAGAACAAACATTCAGCACTGACAAAATATAACCTGTAACCGTAATATCTATTTTCCTGATTAATATCATTCAGGCACCAGAGAAACACTTACGTTACTTGCTCTGTATTCTGAAAAAATGAGTAACTGCATATAAATGCTCTGAAGAATCACAGTTTGTGTGGCTGCTGAAATTGAAGATGGACGCTGCAGTACAGTGTAGGGAGGATAGGAGAGGCAGAAGCTCCTAAATAATGAAAAGAACAAATTAACTTAGCAAATCCTCCCTCTCAAATAGCATACATGTAATAGAATCTTGAGTAAGAAATTACGGTTTCCCAGCAGTGCCAAGTGTCCGCTTTCTTGCTTTCTTTTGTGTTCTAGCTCATGGTTCCAGAGGGAGTTATAAATTAGTTCAGTGTTCACAATTGGACATGGCATCTGAGGAATATTTTTTCATATTAGACAATTCATATTTGCTTAAATTTAAAATGTAAATTTCTTTAAATTTTCACTAACTTGTGGGAAGCATGAAACCAATTTTAAAAACTACCATACACATCTATATATTACTTTAAGTGTTTGTGAAATTTGTATATGTCCTGGAGAATTAAATGATGAAATTTAAATATATTGTAATATTTTCTGCAATAATGAAGATTTGCCAAATGAACTCTGTTACAGTATTTGAATGTGGTAAGTAAAATCTATGGTTCATTTATGAATCTATGTATTGCTTTAACAATTTTATTGCAATTGCAGTTGCTACTGCCTCACAGATAAAGGTTAAACAATATAGTAATAATATAATGACTCAAAAAAGGATATCTGCCATTGTCATGAACAGAACAAATATTATGTTAAAATCTTGATTATAACAACAATGATTTTGCTGAAATAAAGACAAGAAAAAATTTATAGAATAGACATATATAGAATAAATAGATAATAAACCATGAAATACATGTTTTATGCTATTAATAACACATACACTGTTAATCCACTAACAGAACTCCCAGATACACACAATAATATATAAATTTGGTCATATTAGACATTTTCCAGCTTTCAGTTATTTAAAAAGTATATATTTATACATTAAAAAATTCTTGATATGAAGGCATATTTCTAAGAAAGACTATGTCATATTTAACACATGTGGGCTTTCATTTAGACTCTTTCCCTAAGCACCACACATTTTAGGGTAGCCTAAGACTGGTCCCACTGAGTTCAAAGCCATCTTTATCGCCCACCTGCATTATTGCAGTAATATTCTAACTGGTTTCCCTGCTTACATGTCATCATATCATTTATTCTTAACCAAGTAGTCAAAATGTTTCTGTTGAAATGTAAGATTGAATCACTCCTATATTCAAAACCCTTCAAAGGTTCCTTATGTCATCAAAGCCAATTTTATGATGGCATGCAAAGGTCCCATACCCCACCATTATATTTCTCCCTCATTTCCTATGACCCCTCTTAGTTCACTTACTGCATTCTAGTCTCCTTAGCTTTCATACTATTATGCAAGGCACACTTCTGCCTCAGGGCTTTTTCATTGGTTATCTCCTCTGTCTAGAATGACCCTTCCCCTACAGACACATGGTTCATTTCCTCTTCACTATCAAGCCTTTACTCAAATACCACCTTCTCAAATGAGGCCCATTTAAACTTTCAAGCCAACCCCCAGCAGTCTTAATTCTTATAGTGCTTCTATCTTTACACACACACACACATGGAATATTACTCAGCCATCAAAAAGAAGGAAATCCTGCCATCTGCAATGATGTGGATAGAGCCAGACTGTATTATGTTAAGTGAAATAATTCAGTCAGAGAAAGACAAATACCATACAACTTCACTCATATGTGGCATTTAAGAAACAAAACAGATGAACATATGGGAAGGGAAAAAAAGAGAGGGAAGCAAACCATAAGAGACTCTTAATGATACAGAACCAACTGAAGGTTGATGGAGGTGGGTAGGGGATGGGCTAGATGGGTGATGTAATATTAAGGAGGGCACTTGTGATGAGCACTGGGTGTTGTATGAAAGTGATGAATCACTGGATTCTACTCCAGAAACCAATATTGCACTGTATGCTAATTAACTAAAATTTAAATGAAAAAAAATTGTTGAATAAGTGAACAGATCCTGCCACTTCAACCAAAACAATATTCCTATTACTCAAAAAGAACTATATAATTTCCTTGCTTAGAATCTTTCAGGGGTTCCCACTGCTCTCAGGGCAAAATCCATACTCTTAATGGCTAATCAGAGTTTGCATGTCTTACAAGGTTTATAAGGCTTTGCATTATCTGTTTGTCATCTCCATTTTCATTTCTTGCCCTTATCCCTACATGTTCCCCAGCACCCAAACTCACTCACAGTTTTTGGCCTAGCTAGCCCAGTCAAACTTTCTCATTTCCTACTCTGCACCATATCAAGATCTTCTTCAGATTTTGATACATGAGCTTCTATCTGCCTGAACTTCCCCCCCTCAAGCCAATAAGAGCACACACTCCCACATGCATAATCTTTTAACTCCAATCATCCTTCAGAGATCTTAGCTTCAATGCCACTTAAGTTGTCCATGACTCACCTGAGAATTTATTAGATCCTCCTCATAGGAGTTTCTATAACCCCCTGAACTTCCATCTCAAAGCACTTGCCATATTCTTGTTATTCCAGTTTAGGTATCTATTTCTCCAGGTGGATTTTGTGGTTCCTGAGAACAGGGACCCTGATAAGGATATCCTCGGTGCTTAGGCCAGTGTCTGGCAATAATAAACCAGTATTTTAGTGTTGGTGTACTTTTCCAAGCACTGACTGTATATTAAGTAATTAATCCTAACAAATAACTCTAAGAGGTATTTTTACCCTCTGATTTGCAGATGAAAAGAGCAAGGCACAGATATTAAGCATATTGCCCAAGGTCATAAAGCAATAACTGCCTGAGCCAAGATTTGAACTTAGCCTGACTGCCCAGATCCAGAGCTCTTGGTCCAAACCATCATGTTATACTGTCTCTTGAGCATGGTGAATGTTAAGAGTGCAATACATGTTTGCTAAATGAATGCACAAAGGATAGGGCACACATAGGCTCAGTGGATGGCACTTATGGAAGATAACCTCTTCAAGAGAGGCTAACAAGACCCCTGTACCAGCAGGCAATGACTGCACCCACTGAAAACACAGACTGCCACACAAGGGTATCCAAAGATACCTGATGTTTCTCCATGATCATCACAACTAGCTGTATGTCTCCATACCCTTCCTTCCTAGAATTGTGCAGCACTGTTGATGGAGTATTCTCAAGGAAATTTTCCTGTTCCTGACATAATATTCATATCTAAAAGCAACAGGCCATCATTGTAAATAAGAAAACAATGAATTGCTCATGAGCCTTAAAAATCATGAATGAGATAAATAAGGATGAGAGATAGAAAGTGTATCTTCTCAGCAAAATAAAAAATTTTAAAAAGTCACGGTACTCTTAGCTGAGTAAACAGTATATGGATAGTGTTATGAGTACAGCTTGCTTACTAATTCTCAATACCTTATCAATCTCTTATCCTATTCATGGTGTTTTTTGTATGGCTCATTTATTCAGGAAAACCTTATCCAAATAAGGTAGAAAATATTCTTGAAATGTTTGGGAGACCACAAGTACAGAATATTTGAAAGAATATGTCATGTTGTGCCCACCTGGGTATATTTTTATATAACTTTTTTCCTTCTGAGCTGACCAGTGTGGACTCCACCTGTCTTCAGTAGCTGTTTGAAGAGACTAAAACAGGTTTAGACATCACTAGATCTCTGTGCCATCAGACGACCTAGGGAATTGGTTGAGAAAGGCAAGCCTGAGTATGTGCTGAAAGGTATTCACTAGAGGATAGATGGGAGATTCAGAAAACAGACCGATCTTGACAGCCAGCTTCTCTCCTACAGAAATCATTCATTGTGGGTTACTTAGAGAAGACAATAAGTTTTTATATAAGGAGGGATTTTATTTTAGGTCTTAGAGTAACTTGATAGGAGGGTGAACTCTCATACCCTTGCTAATTCACTGATAGAAGGAAATAATTATCCATACAAGCAATTGATTTAGTGCCACAGTATGCCAGCAGAGTGATAGAGCTTAGCTGAATGTCTCCAGAATAGAGCAAGCACCATTCCCACAGATAAGCATATAGCTACTTTTCTGACAGGTTTTCTTTTTTTTCCCTTTTTTTAAAAATTATGTTATGTTAGTCACCATACAGTACTTCATTAGTTTTTGATGTAGTGTTCCATGATTCATTATTTGCATATTACACCCAGTGCTCATTGTAATATGTGCCCTCCTTAATACCCATCACCGGGCTAACCCATCCCCCACCCCCTCCTCTCTAAAACCCTTAGTTTGTTTCCTGGAGTCCAGAGGCTCTCGTGGTTTGTCTCCTCCTCTGATTCCCCCTTCAGTTTTCCTTTCCTTCTCCTAATGTCCTTCATGCTATTCCCTATGTTCCACATATAAGTGAAACCATATGATAATTGTCTTTCTCTGCTTGACTTATTTCACTTAGCGTAATCCTTTCCAGTTCCATCCATGTTGATGCAAATGGTGGGTATTCATCTTTTCTGATGGCTGAGTAATATTCCATTGCATATATGAACCACATCTTCTTTATCCATTCATCTGTTGAAGGGCATCTCGGCTCCTTCCACAGTTTGGCTATTGTGGACATTGCTGCTATGAACATTGGGGTGCATGTGCCCCTTCTTTTCACTTCATCTGTATCTTTGGGGTAAATACCCAGTAGTGCAATTGCTGGGTCACAGGGTAGCTCTATTCTTAACTTTTTGAGGAACCTCCACACTGTTTTCCAAAGTGGCTGTACCAACTTGCATTCCCACCAACAATGTAAGAGGGTTCCCCTTTCTCTACAACCTCTCCAACATTTGTTGTTTCCTGCCTTGTTAATTTTTGCCATTCTAATTGGCGTAAGGTGGTATCTCAATGTGGTTTTGATTTGAATTTCCCTGATGGCTAATGATGTTGAACATTTTTTCACGTGTCTGTTAGTCATTTGTATGTCTTCTTTGGAGAAGTGTATGTTCATGTCTTCTGACTTGAGTTTTCTCAGGGATTTCATTATCTTTTATTTATTTTAAACTTTAGTTTCTTTTCATGCTATTGGGAAGATTAATATGATTCATAAGGGCTTGATATTGTAGCTGGGGTGAAGCTATGGAATAGTAGATTGCTTTGTCAAATCAATTAGTAATTAATGACTTATTGAGTATGGAAACATGCCAAGTTTTATTTCAAGTTTGGGGTAAGTGGTGGTATATGTGTGCACAGTACATTTCTATAAAGTATCTTCTCTGCTTCCCAGAAATCTAGAGGTCAAACTGTACTACTAAAAAAACTCATTAAAAATTCACTCTTTCCTGTACTATGGTGGTAATCTCATTGGTCTCCTCACATCTACTGTCTCTTACACTCAATCCAGTCTTAGAAACTGGAGTGATCAACTTGTAACATGAATCTGGTTATGTCATCCCACGTTTAAATCTCTTTAATGGCTTCAGTTTTACTGTTGGATAAATCCAAATTCTTCATTATGAAATGAAATGAGCACCACCTTTGGTACCTGTCATAGCTTCCTCTACCTATCCTCACATAACCAAAAGATAAACTACACTGGACTATTCCCAGAAAACAGTATAGACTTTTTAATTCCATGTTTTTGAATATTCTGTTATCATCGCCTGGAATGCCCTGCCACACATTCCATGAAGTATTGACTCTAGTTGTAACCTGGAGAAGTTCTCAGTCTACTGTAAATGACAGAACCCCAAAATAGTCTTCTGACTGTGGCAAAATGACAAAGAAAATTGAAAATATTCCTGTAATGAACACCTAGTAATGCTGAGTTGGATATAACAAAAATTCTTTCATGTACATAGATGAGATCATATTTCTGGCATCGGGAACGAAGTGAAAACTGAAAACCAGAGCAGGAAGTACATGAGTTAATACCTTAAGTATTATAGGGATAGAAAGGATAAGGGGTTATGAGTATCAATAATCTAAGGGCTGGGTTTTTTAATATCCACCTGAGGATGGGAGATTAGCCCTTGGGCTCACACAGGAAAAATAATTTGAAGTAAAAAGCTGGTTTAAAGCTAGGACCACTGAGCTGCATGAGCTGCATTTTCAGCTAACTGATGAATTATGAGAAAAAAAAGAAAGAAAACAAATCAAGGTTCCCAACAGCCCAGGGATATGATGAGGAAGAATTTCTGTCTCTATATACCTGGGTAGAAAAATATCAAAATATCTCTCTTAATAGTTAAAAACTCTAGGTCTGTACCACATGTGGATTTCAGTTAAGAACTCTATGCTCCACCTGTGTGATGCAAGAAATTCCAAGCCAAGAAAACAGCATAAGATTGGGGGTGAGCTGCAACTATCCCTGGACATTAGCAAACATAAAACCATCCTGAAGGGATATGCCTCCAGCCCAGTGACCCACAATTTCTTCATACAAGGCTCTACAGAAAATAACTCACAATCCAAAATTTAAGAACACAGGAGGAGATAATTTGTCATGAGTGAGAATAAGCAGAAACAGCAAAAGAGAGGCTTCCTACTTTTCCTTCATTCCTCCATCCACTCGGTAGATTTTAAAATAATCTGAGAGACTATGAAATAAATATGTTTATGATAATTAAAAATCTGGTTAGAATAAAAACCATAAGAAATAACAAGATGATATGAAAAAGAAAAGGAATGAGTATATTTGGAAAATAACCAAAAAGCACTTTCAGAAATAAATAATATGGTCTTTGAACTTAAAATCACAATATAGTGGGCATAACTGTCTATTATCCATTTAGAACTCATGAACTAGAATACAGACATTTAAAGTTTATCTAGAGCTCATTTCAAAGAGATAAAGAAATAGAAAATGTGAAAGAGATATCAAGAGACATAGAAGATAGAATGAAATATTTCAATATATATCTCACGGAAGTTCCGGAAAGAGAAAATAGAATAGGGATGAGGCAATATTCAAATATTTTTCTAGAATTTATGAATATAAATCTGCAGACTCTGGAAGTATAATGAATCACAAGAAGATAAATAAAACTGAGACTACTTGTAGATATATAATAGTGAATCTGTAGACCAACAACAGGGAAACATCTTAAGAGCAACCAGAGGAAGAAGGATTACCTACAAAGTAATGGCAGACCATTAGATAGGCATAAACTTCTGAAAAGCAGTAATAAAAGCCCGAAGACAATGAAATCATTCCTGCAGGTAATAGAAGAAAGTAACTGTCAGCCTAACATTCTATAACTAGCTAATTTGTAATGTAAAAATGAACATACTTCCGGGGCGCCTGGGTGGCACAGCAGTTAGGCGTCTGCCTTCGGCCCAGGGCGTGATCCCGGCGTTATGGGATCGAGTCCCACATCAGGCTCTTCTGCTGGGAGCCTGCTTCTTCCTCTCAGACTCCCCCTGCTTGTGTTCCCTCTCTCGTTGGCTGTCTCTATCTCTGTCAAATAAATAAATAAAATCTTTAAAAAAAAATGAACATACTTCCAAAGAAATAAAGAATGAGGGTTCACCAGTCCTAGACACTTGTTAAAATAACTATTAACAGAACTACTTCATATTATAGAAATTCAGCTCAGAAAGAGTGAGATGTAAGGAGCAATGGTGAAAAAGAAAGTGATAAATAAGTGGGTAATCTAAGCATGGACTATATACAATAATAATTATGGCTAATTTCAGAGGGTGTATAAAGCCAAATGGAATTAAAATACCAGACATCTAAGAATGAAAGAAAATGATCTCTGTAAGAATGTTCTAAGGTTTTTGAATTGTCCAAAAGGAGGGCAGAGATACTGCTAAAATTTATAGTCTAAACCATTTCCTTAAAATATTAAGGTTAACAACTAAAATAACAGAAATAAAATGTGTTCTTTATATACAACTCCTTAACACGAGCTTGAACTGCACGGGTTCACTTATACATGGATTTCTTTACAGTACAGTACTGTAAATATATTTTCTCTTCCTTATGATTTTCTTAATAACGTATTCTTTTGTCTAGCTTACTTTATTGTAAGAACACAGTATATAATACATATAACATACAAGACGTGTTCATCAACTATTTGTGTTATTGGTAAGGCTTTCAGTCAACAGTAGGCTATTAGCAGTTAAGTGTTTGGGGAATCAAGTTACACAGATTCTTGACTGCACAGGGGGTCGGCACCCCTAACCCTGTGTTGTTCAAGGGTCAACTGTACTAGTAGAAGGGAAAAAGGTAAACAAGGAAGAGTGGATTAGTAAAGCGAATGCAGGAGAACAGAGAGGTAAACTAAAGCAAAGAAAGAGTATAGAAAAGAAGAAAAGCAAAAAAAAAAGATAGAAATAAATCCAAATATATCTGTAATCACAATTAATATAAATGCCTATAATTGTTACTTAAAATCAAGGTTCTTATACTGCATATAGAAACATTTAGCCGTATGTTGTTTATAGGAGATATGCCTAAAACGCAAAGTCCTAGAAAGGCTAAAGATAAAAAATGGAAGAAAATACATCAGGATTCATATACCATGGAAACATCAATATCAAATGAAATCAATTTTAAGGTGAAAGAAGTATTATTAGGGATAAAATAATGCTAAAAGATATACTAAAGACATATTATTGGGTATTTATAATCATATAATACATAGATGGCACCAAAATACATTACACCAAAAATATCAGAACTACAAAGAGAAAAATCACAAATCCATGACCACAGTGAGATTTTAATATTTATCTCTCAGAAACTAATGAAGCAAGCAGTAAAAGTATTAAGGCTATAACATTTTGTATAGCAAAATTAGCAAGGTTTACCTAATGGACATATTTAGAATCTCACACCCAACAATTAGAGAATAATTTTTTTTTCAGAGCACAAATAGAACATTTATTTAAAAAATAGTTTTATTGGAGATAACACTTAATATCTACATTTTTATATTTCAAGTATTCAATAAAATATTGCTAACTATATTCACATTGCTGTACATTAGATCTCTAGAACTTATTCATCTTGCATCACTGAAACTTTGTACTCCTTGAGCAGCATTTCCCCATTCTCCACCCCACCCCAGCACCTGGTAACCAGCACTCTACTGCTCTCTGCTTTTATGAGTTTTTCTATTTTTAGATTCCACATACAAGGAAGATCATGCAGTATTGGATTATTTTACTTAGCATAATGTTCTCCAAGTTCATCCATGTAAAAAAAAAAAGCAAGAAAGAAAGAAAAAAAGGAAACTGGTAACTATGTGAGGTAAAAGGCATATTAATTGGCTTAATTGTGTTGATGATTTCACAATGTCTATCAAAACATCAAGTTGTATACCTTAAATATATGTAATTTTATTTGTCAATTATAGTTCAATAAAAGATGGAAAGTTATGTAAAAATAAATAAATAAATCAGATTCCATCAAGAAAAATATTAACTATGTTTTAGGTCAGAAAGAAAATGTTAATAAATACCAATCAATATCATATAGACCAGACAGTATTCGTTTTGCTTAATATGAGATGAAATAACAGAAATAAATAACTAAAAGATAACCAACTTCCAATATACTTAGAAATATTAAAATACATTTCTAATAATTTATGCGACAAACTGAATGATAATGAAAGCAGTTCATATCAGAAGTTGTGAGATATAGCAAAAGCAGTATTAAGAGGGAAATTTGTAGACTCATATGCATACATCAGAAAAGAGAAAGGACTTCAAATCAGTAAGCAAAATTTGCAACACAAGAAATTATAAAAAGAACAAAATAAAACTAAAGAAAGTAAGAAGAAAATGAATACAAAAAACAAAAATAAAGGAAAAAGAAAACTGAGAAACAACAGAAAGTTGTTTTTTTTAATAAAAAGTAAGTATACCAGATAAAACTCTGGAAACATGGCTCAAAAAAGAAAGACAAAAGGGCCAAATAAACAATATTAAGAGCAAAAAAATATGAACATTACTGAAAATAGAGCAGAAGACTCAAAAAGCATAACGGAGTACTAGTAATAAATTTGTGCCAATAAACATGTAAACATGCATGAAATAGATGATTTCTTAGAAAAACAAGACTTCTCAAAAGTGTTTCACAAAACGCTGAAAACCTGAATAAACCTATAACCACTAAAGAAACTCAATCAGCAGATTAAAATCTACCTGTGAAAACTCCACCAACACACACACACAAACCCATATGCACACATCCCAGTCAAGTTCTGCCAAACCTTCAGGAAGAGATGATCCTATATTATACAAACTGTTTCTGATGCCCAGCCACAGCGAGACCGAGGAACATTTTAGAAGGCTACAATATGCTTCTGCAAAGGTTGAGAACCACAGAGCTGGTCTCACTTCTTCATGTTGCGGCTGAGGAAAGTGGGACTTAGCCAGTAAAGTGACTTTTTCAGCTCACAGGGTCAGTTACGTTCCTCGAACTGAAGTTGGCGTTTTTATCGGCACAGGAAGATTTCACAGAAATCTCTTTTGGATACTTTTCTTATTCAGAACTGCAAATCCTATATTTTTCATTCTTTTTCTTCTTTGGAACTGGTTATCAGTAGTAGAAAGTTACACTTCTGATGAGCCCATAATAGGAAGTAATATGTGATTATTGAATGCCATTTCATTTTGGAGCAGGACTGAAAATGAATTCTTCAGGAATGAAAGGAGCAGACAATAAACTTCTCACCTGAAATGGTTCAACATCAGGTTTTCACAACACAGAAAAATGAGAGAGAAGTACTTTATGCTCATTTTCTTCTGTAAACCTAAAGCTGCTCTAAAATAAAAAAAAATCTATTGATTTACAAAAGTGATAGAAAATATCCTTTTTCCTTTTAAGAGAGAATTTCTTTTATGGCTTATACAAAGGACCATGAGTATTAAACCTAGAACTTTCTTGGCATTTAGTTCCTTACTCTTGCTCAGTATTAGAAGAGTAGATAGGGAGGGAGTATCTATCATATGCTAACTGGTTCAGAGAGTGTCCAATTAGATGGAAATATTTCAATAAATGTATCAGCCACAATTACAAGCATAATGAACAGCAGTCAAAGTATATTAGTAAGGATTATGATTCATTTTTGGAAAAGTTGATTTAGTTCCAGCTCAACTGGGTAGTTTAGATTATATTTCTGGTGGGTAATAGGCATGTCAGTTACATTGTGAATACTTCTACAATAGCCACAAATTATAATGAACACAGAGAGTTACAAAATCGAATGGAAGACGGTTTCCATTATGACAAAAATCAGATGGAAGGTCAACGTCCAAAACTGACATTTAAAAACATATATGAGAATCCAAAAAACCCAAACATTTCTGTGTTAAGAGCGGTCTGCCCAGGGCACCTGGGTGGCTCAGTTGGTTAAGCATCCAACTTCAGCTCAGGTCATGATCTTGGGGTCCTGGGATGGAGCCCCGTGTCGGGCTCCGTGCTCAACAGGGAATCTGCTTGAGGCTTCTCTCTCCCTCTCTCTCTGCCCCTCCCCCTGCTCGTGCACGCTCTCTCTCTCTCTTTCTCAAATAAAGAAATAAATCTTTTTAAAAAAAGAGCAACCTGCCAAAGAAACTAATATAATGTGTTTAGAAGAAATACTCTATTTCACCCATACTCAAATAGTGACAATAATAAACATCCATTGAATGCTTATTATCTGTGAGCTATTTCAATATACATTATCTTATTTAATATACATAATAATTTTTCAAGTTTGGCAATATTATTTACATTTTTCCTAAGGGGAAGCTGTAGTAGATAAGTCAAGGGGCTTACCTAAAATCAGATGGCAGCACCAGTGTTTAACTTAAACCTACCCATTATTATCCACAGTGTTCTTACCATTACTCTAAGGCTGCCACCTTTTTAAAAAAAGATTTTATTTATTTATTTGAGAAAGACAGAGAGAGCAAGGGGAGAAGCAGAGGGAGAGGGACAAGCAGACTACATGCTGAGCACAGAGCCTGATGCAGGGCTTGATCCCATGACCCTGAGATCATGACCTGAGCTGAAATCAACAGTCAGATACCCAACTGACTGAGCTACCCAGGCACCCCTGCTGCCACCTTTTATAAGCTCTTCATGGTTGGAGCCAAGAGATACTCCTAAAGCAATTTCATGAAGTCCCTGTGAGAGGTTAGGCTGGTAGGCCTCTCTTCTTTCACTCTGAGTTTGTGCTTTCCCCTTGGCCTCTCTCTCTTCCTACTGTCTCATTATATCCCATGTCAAGAGAAAGCTTTACCCACTTTCTTACTGGCCAAAGACTAAACAACAAAAGCTTTTTAAAGCACTGGGTGTTATACACAAACAATGAATCATGGAATGCTACATCAAAAACTAATAACGTACTGTATGGTGACTAACATAATAATAATAATAATAATAATAATAATAATAATGATAATAATAAAACTTTTTTCGCTCCTTTTAACAAAGATATGACAAACCGGGATTTTCAAAACAGAACAATTTTAATAAAACTAGAAAGAAAAATGAAAAAAAAAAGTAAAAGAAAGGAAAAATCAGAAAAATAGTCTTATCTCTAGTTTTCTGATCTGAATAGATAAGGATTCAGTGAGAAGATCCACATGTAAAATAAGAACCTTCCTCAGAAAAGTCTCTCATTCATTCTGAAGGTCCTTTCCCATAGATCTTGAATATATTGGAAGTGGAGTGATCATAATGTTGATGGCTTACCCCCAAGTGCATAAGGTAACCCTATATTTTTCCTGGTACACAGCAGCAAGGTCAGAAAGTACTGAGACTCAAAACCATCCTCCAATCACCTTCACTTGGTCCTGTGGTTATCTCCTCACAAGTGCATACAACTCCTTACTGTTAGTAATTTTTGCCCTCTACCTTTGTTAATGGAACAAAACTACAAATTCTAGGCCTTGGACTTTGTGACCTCCAAGGTCCTTCCCGATCTAAAACTATAGGTTTCTACTATCTGTCTTTCTCTGACGTATCAAACTTAACATAATGCCTCAAGGTCCATCTACATCATCGAAAATGGAAGGATTTCGTTTTTCCTTATGGATGAATAAATAATACTCCATTGTACATAAGTGCCACATCTTCTTTATCCCTTTATCCGTTGATGGGCACAAAGGTTGTACGATATCACTTATATGTGAGGCTCAGGGTAGGGAAATAGGAGACATGTTGTTTAAAGGTATAAACTCGCAACTAATAAACAAATAAATCCTGGATATTTAACACATAACACAGTGAATATAGTCATATCAACTCAACATGTCGTACACCTTAAATATACACAATGTTACGTGTCAAATATATTTCAATAAAAAGAACTGTAGGCTTCCACGAGATAATGAGGCAATGCATTTCCAAATCATCTAAATGCCTGAGAGCACTCCTTCATTTGAACCCTAGTGAAACACAGTGTTTACTTAGATGGCTTTGTCCTCAGTTCTGGTTAAGTCACAAAGCTCCTTTTGGCATTGGGCTGCTCTGATGTGATAATGAGTCTCATCACACAGAAGTAACACACAGGTTTTGTCCATACAGTGCTATTATATTTTCAGATGTAGTTAGAATTGATTAATTAAAAGTTAACAGCAATGCAAACTTTAATTTTACCTTCGGTGTATCCATCCTATTTTCTCTGAAAGCCTAGGGACCTGCTATTGAAAAGTTATGATTTATCATTGTCTGCAGTGGTTTCTTCTGAAAGTCTGATAAGAGTTATTTTGAAAAATCATTATCAGTTTCTGCTACTTTCATATTTTATCTCTTTGTTTATAATGAACTTCTCCTCTGAAGAATCACTTAAGGCAGTTGTTCACTGAAATAATGTGCATATCTAGTTTAATTTGTTATACGAACAAGTAGTGCTAAATTCTCCACATTGCAATTCTGTTTTACTTTGCTCACAAAATGGGCCCAATTTACTCAAGGGTTTATTGGCCATTCTTTTTTAATAGCAAGACTGGGCTTTTCAATATAGAGAAACTGAGTGCTTTTGGTTTTATTTTGATCATTTCTTCCTTTAAACTATGATTTTCTATTGTCTTTGAGGCCAAGCAAAATAGCATTCTTAAATGAAAAGAGAAACCATATCTCACAGGAGATTAGCTTAAACCCCAGAGTGTTATCTCTACTTTCTGCCATATCTAAGGCTTGTGTTGATCATTTCTAAGAGTCACTACCAGGCTGCCAAAATAAATCTGCCCAAAACTAGCAGAGAAATTACCAGGTTTTCACTGGTGTGAAAATCTGTATGTGTGGACACTAATATTCTCTCACCTCCACTCAGCCTGAGGACATAGTCTTTTAATGAAAGCTATGGACATAAAATTCTCATTTTAAGTGAAAAAGTTCATAGATTAGGAGATCTTATAAGACAGAGCCGAGAATAGTTGGAGTACAAAAAATGATCTGATAATGCACATTTAAATCAATATAATAAGTATTATTTTCATATTGCTGTCTTGTGGAAGATACTGAGAGAGGCAAAACATGATTTAAGGAATCTGTTGCTTTGAGAGAATATTGTCATAAGGTAAAAGCTGTCTGAAAGAACCACCATGTAGTTTAGTAATGTGGGTAAGGGACGTGCGCAATCATATTGTTCAGGCAGAGAGATGTCAGTGACACAAACGCTATGAACCAGACCTATATGGCAATTGCATCAGAACCTTTACAAGTTATATCACTATATTTATTCTATATCGAATAAAGCACTCATTATAGGAATTATTTGATTGTGTGCTAATGTGGGGACTGGTGAAGTGATATCTATACATCTGTTGTTTCTGAGTCTTGTGTTTGCCCTGAAGATAGAAGGGCAGGTAGTTAGGAAGGAAAGATGCATGTTAAATGGAGGGAAGAAAGGAGAAACCAGAATCTCCAAGGATAAGCTAGAAGCCATGTCAGTCTCCTGCCACCTCTTTGATGATGCAAATAAGCGGCACGGGGAGCCAATGTCTTTTTTCAGGAAGCTGAACACACACCTGGTCCAGAAGTCAGAGAAGCTGAAGCTGAAGGTCCAGGGGGAGCTGAAGGGGCTGCAAACCTGCCTCTAATACCTATGCCAGTAAGATGAGGAAGTAGATCTGTGATGATGTGCATGGACGGCCACACTGCATAATCCTATACTAAACTGAGTGTAACTATGAGTACTTATATGTATATGCATATATATATATATATATATATATATATATATATATATATATATATATATATGAGAGAAGGAGGGAGAGAGGAGAGGGAGAGAGAGATGATTTACATACTATAAAATTCACCCTTTAAAAGTGTACAATGTAATGATTTCTATTATATTCACAAGGCTGTGAAACTACTGCCACAATCGATTTTAAAATATTTTCATCCAAAAAGAAACCCCATGAGCACTGGATGTTATACACAAACAATGAATCATGGGACACTACATCAAAAACTAATGATGTACTGTATAGTGACTAACATAATAAAAAAATGACTATAAAAAAATCACCAAAAAACAAAAAAAAGAAACCCCATATCCTCTAGCAGTCACATCTATCCTTGCCACCCACCCAGCACTAAACAACCACTAATTTACTTTCTATATCTATGAATTTGCCTATTTTGGACATTTAATATAAATGGAATCATATAATACATGGTCTTTTTTGAATGGCTTCTTTCATTTAACATTGTATTTTCAAGGTTCATCCATGTTGTATGTATCAGTACTTCATTCCTTTTTATTCCCTTGTATAGATAGATCTCATTTTACTTATCTAATCAGTTGGTGGACATTTCAGTTAATTCCATTGTTGGTTACTATAAATAATGCTTCCATGAACAACAGTGTACATATTTTTGTGTGGACATATGTTTTCATTTCTCAGAGGTGTGAGAATATTCTCTAGGAATAGAGTTGCTGGATCAAGTGGTAACTTTATGGTTAACCATTTGAAGAAATGCCAGATTTTTCCAAAGCAGCTACATTGCTTTACAATTTCACCAGCAATAAACGAGGGTTCCAGTTTCCCCACATCCTCAGCAACACTTAGTGTTTTTTATTACTGTTATTACTATAGCCATCCTAGTTGGTGTGACATGGTATCTCATTGTGATTTCGACTTGCATTTCCCTAATGAATAATGATGCTCAGCATCTCTTCATGTGCCTATTGGCTAATTGTATTTCTTCTTTGGAGAAATGTCTATTCAAGCCCATTTAAAAAAAAATTGAAATGGCAAGCATATTTGGACTTAGTATTGTCAAATTATTATATGCTATGCTTTCCGTTTTTACTGCCTTTAATATATTTTCTTTGATTTCTTTGTGTATTTCTGCTGATACTTTCAAAAGATTACATTTTTAATCTTGTAGTTTTCCTTTAATTATAAAGAACACACTTAATCCTCTGCTATTTCAGGTAGTGGTCATTGCTGATAATGAACTTTGGTGGAATTAGTGTATTTTCACTTTCTCCATCTTTCTTTTCTACCTATTACTCAAATTTTAGTTATCTTATTTATCCGAGTATTTATCATTATCTTTTAAAATATCTGGATACATGAATTATTTTATCAAATTAGAATACCATGATTTGACCTCAGTTATGAAAGATGAACCTGCTACTATAAAGAACACAAGCCATTTTACTCCAGCCCTTCTCTTCCTTAATGACCTCTTTTCTACATTAACAGGGTTTATGGAATTTGTATTTTTTTATCTGTAATTATAATCTCCATATTTGTTTTACTTTTAGGCCTACATTTCAATGGATTCAATGCTTACTATTAGTCTTTTTGCCAGATTTTTCACTCATCTCCTCATGAATGCAGCATGACCACTGTATTAGTTTTCTACTGCTGCTGTAACAAATAACCACATGCTCAGTGGCTTGAACAACACAAATTTATCATTCTATAGTTCTGTAGGTCAAAGTCTGACAAGTTTCTCCTTAGGTAAAAATCAGCGAGTCAGCAGAGCCGCATTCCTTGCTGAATGCTCTACGTGACAATGGTTTCCTTGTACATCCAAGTTGCTGTAATTGTAGGGCTGGGGTTCCTGTTTCCTTCTTGGCTGACAGATTGTAGACATTCAGCGTGAGAGGGACTCCAAACCACCACTGCTGGCTTTGTAGAGCTCTACTCCTCTGCCTCCTTCTTCCAGCTTTAATAAGAGCTCATATGATTACACCAGGCTCACATAGATAATCCAGGATAATCTCCCTATTTTAAGGTAACCCTAACTTCATCTGCAAAGTTCTTTTTCACATGAAAGGTAACATATTCACAGATTCCAGGAACTGGGCATCTTTGGGTGGCCATTATTCTGCCTATGACAACCCACACACCATTTTAAGGTTTTCTTCGTATCATAGAAGAGAAGCCAGAGACAAATTTCCCAGAATTCCTTTTCCTAAATGGTTCTGTATTAAATTTTGCCTGTGAGAGGCACTTGCATGAGATTTAGAAGGTGGAACAGAGCAGTATATTACACTGTATCAGCAGTTGCAGCCAGATGCACAGGCAGATGTGAGATTTACAGGAACTTCCTAATAAGCTCTTGAGAGACATCTGCTTTGTAGTGGCAGACAGAGATAGATACTGGGAGATTCCTCAAGATTCTTGAAAAATCACAATAACTTCCCAGCATATGAGTAATACAACTGATGATATAAAACAAACATCTTTTCTATACCTTGGCAAATTATCATACTCTTCTCTAAGTATAGATCAGCTCCCAACATTTTATCCTTTGCATTTTTCAATATTGTGAAATTTCTTTAAGAGTTACTTTAATGTGAGGGGTTTTGCCCATGTCACTTCTTCGTGACATTTTTATCTTTCTCATTACAACCACTTTCCCATTTCACGCTAGGTGTTATTTGTTTGTTTGTTTCTTTGATATACTTTCATTTGTTGATTAATTCCATCTCTCTATTATCCATTTTTATAAAATGTCACATAGCTTTATCAATGGAAGGAAAATATGCAACACAATTAGCAGGCTTTGCTGTCTGTGCCTGAACTGAATATCAAGTGTATAGTGACCAGTCACTGACAGACTGTGTAAGAAGTAATATGGTCATTCATCATGATGCATACTTGTTATTTACATAGTCATATGTGGACCGAAGAGTTAGCAGCAAAATCTGTACTTTATGCAATTATTCAATTGATATACTGTGGTAACTGACATTTGAACCATTTTTTGAGCAGTGGTGTTAATTAACTAAATCGCAGTCCATTAGTTTTTGGGGGCTACCATAACAAAGTACCACAGATTTGCAGCTTAAATAACAGAAATTTATTTTCTCACAGTTCTGGAGGCTAAAAGTCCAGGATCAAGGTGTTAGCAGGATTGGTTTCTTCTGAGAGCCATGAGAAAAGGATCTGTTCCAGACCTCTCTCTATGGCTTGTAGATGGCCATTTTCTCCATGTCTTCACATCATCTTCCCTCTATATGTGTCTGCAATCAAATTTTCCAGTCATATTGGATTAAGGCCCACCCTAATAAGCTCATTTTAACTTAATTTCCTCTCTAAATTCCCTATTTCCAAATAAGGTCATATTCTGAGTTCCGGGCTCAGGACTTCAACATATGAATTAGGTGTGTGTGTGGGGGGGGGCACAATTCAGCCCACAACACACAATAACTGAAATTTGTGCATATATAAATAGTATGAAAAGAGAGTGTCCTTTGTTTACCTGAACAGACCCTCACAGAGATATAGCTAAATTTTGAATTTTAGCAGTATCTTCAAAAATGACTCTTGGGAAATATGCTCCATTACTTTCCCCTAAGTGCAAAAAACACTCTGTGTCTTAATATTTGAATGTCAGATTTGCTATGCTTAGAATTCTTATGTCAGCTTTTCTTTTAAGATCTTTGAACACGCCAATATTTTCCCCCTAAATTTAGGCATATTTATATAAATTAGGAGGCATAGATCTCAAGTGTTCAGTTGGATGAGCTTTAACAATTGTATAGAACCATGTAACAATCACCACAGTTAAAATATTAGAACCCTTTAATTACTCTCAAAATTTCCCTTGTGTCTCTTCACAGTCAATCTCTCCTGCACATCCAGCCCCAAGCAACCTTTGTTCTGATTCCTATCGCCACAGAGCAGTTGTGTCTGTTTTTGAATTCTATATAAATTGAACCACACAAGTATGGCTGGCTTCTTTCATTCAACAAAATGCTTTGGGGACTCATCTTGTGCTGTGTGTTTTAGTACTTTGCTGAATGGTATTGATTATAGGAAGTGCCACAATTTGTTTTATCCATTCTTCTGTTGATAGACATTTGGGTTGTTTCCAATGCTTTATGAGCATTCTAGGAGAAATCTTTTGTGAATATATTTTTATTTTAGGAACAGATATATTTTAAACTGTAAAAGGAATTACCAAATAGTACAGTTCTCAAGAATGGCTGTATCATTTTACATTCTTATCAGCAGTGTATAAAAATTGCAATCATTTCACATTCTCAATATCATTTGGAATTATCAGGTTTTTTTTAAAAAAGTCATTCTAATGAGTATAAAATAGTATTTTACTCTACTTCCCTTATACTACTGATAGTAAGCACCTTTTCAGATACCTATTAGCCATTCCTATGTCTTCTTTTGTAAATTAGTTTATTCAAGACTTCTGCCCATTTAAAAAAATTGAGTTGTTTGCCTTTTGTTTTCAGTAAATAGACTTCATTTTTTGAGCAGTTTAAGGTTTACAGAAAATTCAGTGGAAAGTATAGAGTTTCACATTTTTCCTCAACCATCACCTCACAAGTTCCTTCTATTATTAACATCCTGCATTAGTGTGGTATATTTGTTACAATTGATGAGCAAATAGTGACACATTATTATTAACTAAGAATATGTTTAGCTTTATAAGAAACTGCCAAACTATCTCCTAAGGGTTGTCTTTTTATTCTTGATTTTTAGAACTTACTTACTTATATATTCCTGATATATATGTCCTATTTATATATTCTAAAATATATTTGCCTATTATATATATTAGTCCTTGGTGTGTTTATGTGTGTATATATATGTTCAGTGGTTTATCTGTTCATTTTTTCTGATAATTTGAAATTTATTTATATTGGCTTCCAAATAAAAGCAAGCTTTGTAAAATATAGATTTTTTATTGACATGCAATATTATTTTAGTTTCAGGTATACACCATAGTGACACAACATGTACACACACTATGAAATAATCACCACAATTAGTTACCATCTGTCACCATACAATGCTATTATGATTATTATTGGCTATATTCCCTATGCTGTACTTTACATCCTCATGAATTATTTATTTTATAAATAGAAGTTTGTACCTCTTAATTCCTTTCACCTACTTTGCCCATCTCTCTATCCTCCTCCCCTCTGGCAACCACCAGTTTTTTTCTCAGTATTTATGAGTCTGTTTGTTTTGTTTTGTTTTTCAGATTCCACATATAGGTGAAATCATAAGGTGTTTGTGTTTCTCTGTCTGACTTATCTCACTTAGTATAATATTCTTTAGGTCCATCTGTGTTGTTGCAAATGACAAGATAAGATTTCGTTATTTTTTTTTATGGCTGAGCAGTAATATTCCACTGTGTGTGTGTGTGTGTGTGTGTGTGCGTGATATTACATCTTTATTCATCTATTTATGGACACTTAGGTTGCTTTCATATATTGGATATTATAAATAATGCTTCAATAAACATAGGGATAGATATATCTTTTCAAATTAGTGTTTTCATTTTCTTTGGGTAAATATCCAGAAGTGGAATTGCTGGATTGTATGGTATTTCTATTTCTAATTTTTTGAGGAACCTCCATACTATATTCCACTGCACTAATTTACATTCCCACCAGCAGTACATAAAGGTTCCCTTTCTCCACATCCACACCAACACTTATTTCTTGTCTTATTGATAATAGCCATTCTGACAGGTGCAACATAACATCTCATCATAGATTTTTTGTTTTTTGTTTTCTTACTAATTCATGTTAATTTATATTTTCCTATCTCACTGTGGTTTGGGTTTGCATTTCCCTGATGATGTTGAGCATCTTTTCATGTGTCTGTTGGCCATCTGTAAGCCTTCTTTGAAAAAATGTCTGTGTAGGTCCTCTGCCCATTTTTTAATTGGATTTTGGTGTTGAGTTGTATGAGTTCTTTATATATTTTGTATATTAACCACATATATCATTTGCAAATCTCTTCTCCCATTCAGTAGGTTGCCTTTTGTTTTGTTGATGGTTTCCTTTGCTGCACAAAAGCTTTTTAGTTTGAAGTAGCCTATTTGTTTCTTTTTGCTTTTGTTGCCTTTGCCTGGGGAGACTGGTCCAAAAAATATGTATTTTCTAAGACCAATGTCCAAGAGTTTACCATCCACATTTCTTCTAGGAATTTTATGATTTCAGGTCAAAATTTAGGTCTTTAATCCATTTTGAGTTAATTTTTTATATGGTGCAATAACATGGTCCAGTTTCATTCTTTTGTATGTAACTGTCCTGTTTTCCCAACACAATTTATTGAAAAGACTGTCTTTTCCCCCATTGTATATTTTTGCTTCCTTTCTTGTAGATTAAGTGATCATATAAGCATGGGTTGATTTCTGGGCTCTCTATTTTGTCCCATTAATCTATGTGCCTGTTTTTGTGCCAGTACCATACTGTTTTGATTACTATAGTTTTGTAGCATAGTTTGAAATGGAAGTGTGATACTTCCACCTCTGTTCTTTTTCAAGATTACTTTGGCTATTTGGAGTCTTCTGTGGTTCCACACAAATTTTAGGATTATTTGTTCACATTCTGTGAAAAATGTCATTGCTATTTTGATAGGGACTATATTGAACCTGTAGATTTGCTTTGGGTGGTGTAGACATTTTAACAATATTAATTCTTCCAATCCATGAGCATGGTAAATCTTCCCATTTATTTGTGTCATCTTCAATTTCTTTCATTGCTGTCTTATAGTTTTCAGAGTACAGGTCTTTTACCTCCTTGGTTAAATTTATTCCTGAGGATTTTATTTTTTGATGTAACTGTAAGTGGGATTATTTTCTTAATTTCACTTTCTGATTGTTTGATATTTGTATATAGAAATGCAACGTATTTCTGTGTATTAATTTTGCATCCTGCCACTTCACTGAACTCATTTATTAGCTCTAATAGTTTTTTGGTGGAGTCTTCAGTTTTCTATATAGACTACGTCATCTGCAAACAGTGACAGTTTTAGTTCGTCCTTACCAATTTGGATGCCATTTATTTCTTATTCTTGTCTGATCACTATCATTAGGGCTTCCAGTACTATGTCAAATAAAAGCAGAGAGTGGGCATCCTTGTCTTGTTCTTGATCTTAGAAAAAAAGCTTTCAGCATTTCACCATTGAGTATGATGTTAGCTGTGGTTTTGTCATACATGGCCTTTGTTATGTTGAAGTATGTTCCCTCTATACCCACTTTGTTAAGAATTTTTATCATGAATGGATGTTGAATATTGCCAAATGCTTTTTCTGCATCTATTGAGATGACCATATTTTTATACCTCATTTTGTTGATGTGGGGGTATCACATTGATTGATTGTGGATATTGAACCATCCCTGCATCCCTGAAATAAATCCCATTTGATTGTGGTGCATGATCATTTTCATGTATTGTTGAATTCAGTTTGCCAATACTGTTAAGGATTTCTGTATTCTTCATGGATATTTGCCTGTAATGTTTGTAGTATCTTTGTTTGGTTTGGGTATCAAGGTAATGTGGGCCTCATACAATGAATTTGGAAGCATTCCTTTCTCTTCAATTTTTGGAATAGTTTGAAAAGGATAGGTATTAACTCTTCTTTAAATGTTTGGTAGAATTCACCTGTGAAGCTGTCTGGTCTTGTGTTTTGTTTGTTGGAAGGCTTTGGAGAACTAATTCTATTTCTTTGCTGGTAATTGGTCTGTTTAAGTTTTCTATTTCTTCCAGTTTCAGTTTTGGTAGTTTATGTTTCTAGGAATTTATCCATTTCTTCTAGGTTGTCTAGTTTTTTGGCACATAATTGTTCACATTAGTTTCTTACAATCCTTTGTATTTCTGTGGTGTCATTTGTAATTTCTGCTCTTTAATTTCTTTAATTTTTTTTATTTGGTCCCTTTCTCTTTTTTACTGATGAGTCTGGCTAGAGTTCTATCAATTTTGTTTATCTTTTCAAAGAACCAGATCTTAGATTCTTTATTTTTTTCCATCTTTAAAGTCTCTATTTCACTTATTCCTGCTCTAATCTTTATCGTTTCTTTCCTTCTACTAACTTTAGGTTTTGTTTGCTCTTTTTCTAGTTCCTTTAAGTATAAAATTAGATTGTTTATGTGAGATTTTTCTTGTTTCTTGAGGTAGGCCTGTATCACTATAAACTTCCTTCCTAGAACTGCTTTTGCTGTGTCCTATTGATTTTTGGAACATTGTGCTTCCATTTTCATTTGTCTCAAGGTATTTTATGATTTCCTCTTTGATTGCTTCATTGACCCACTTGTTTAGTAGTATGTTATTTAGCCTCCACATGTTTGTGTTTTTCCAGTTTTACTTCTTGTAATTGATTTCTAGTTTCATACTGTAGTGGTCAGAAAAGATCCCATTTTGTTCAATGTTTTCTGGTTATTTTTGTAGTTCTTCTCTGTTTCTTTGTTCTTCTCTTGTTCTCTTTCCTTTTGATTTGATGACTTTCCTTAGTGTTATGTTTAGATTCATTTCTCTTTGCATTTTATGTATCTGTTACAGGCTTTTGGTTTGTGGTTACCGTGATGTTCATATGTATATATGTATATAGCAGTCAATTTTAAATTGATACTCTCTTAAGTTCTACTGCATTATTCATTTTCTTAGCATCTTTTGATGAGCAATATATTTTTCATCTTTATGAATCTAATTTGTAAGTTTTTCTTTTATGGATAAAAGCTTCATTCATATTATTAGCTTTTACTTTAAGTCTATCTATCTCAAGTTAATGGTTATATATGAAGTGAGGTAAGAGTTGAAGCTTATCTTTCTTTCCCATATGGCTATATAGTTGTTCTAGAAGTGAAAAATCTATAATGTCAATTTGCATTCCTAACCCTGATATCTTTATTTCTGAAAACCATTCTCCACTAAAAGTAATGAGGGTTCCTTGAGAAATGGCTGATTCCAGAGCTGGGGCAGGAAAAGTACAACATGAGCCAGGAACATCTTATTGTCTCAGAAAGAATGAAAGTGCTTAAAGAATAAAGTAAGCATGTTAAAAGGACAGGGGTCCAGCTTAAAAAGGTTCCCACTTCAAATCTGGGAAATTTGAACATCAGCATGAATAAAGACAGTAATGGATTATAATCTACTGTATAAAATAAGAATTCAAGGGACCATACTGATAAAAATAAAGATATGAATAAAAGAAGATGAAAAACTCTCTTTTAGGGTAGAATGTAAACTAATATTAAATATTTCTTTATAATTACAAAGTAATTATCTTAACTTCGGAGGGGGGAAACCTGGCAGAAACTCTCTTAACTAACTGATAAAATTACTACCACCAACGATGGAACAAAAGGACATCGTGTCCTTTCTGATATGATGCACTGAGAAAAACACAGTGACGCTTCTGTGGTATTCCTGCCAAAAGTGCATAAAATAAATCTAATAATGGAGAAATACGAGCAATTGAGGGACATCTGTAAAGTTACAAAGCTATCAAGGTCATATCAAAGAAAGACTGAAGAACTGTTCCAGACTGAAGAAGACTGAAGAGACATGGCAACTAAATGTAACACACGATCCAGGACTGGATGCTCAACCTAAACATTTCCTTTTGGTGACAACTGCAGAAAATCTTAATGGGGTCAGTGGATTTATTAAAAGTAGCATTATATCAGTGTTAATCTCCTTGATTCTGATAGTTGGGCTGTGGTTTTGCAGGACAGTGTACTTGTTTATAGCAAACGCATGCTGTAATAAGCAGAAATGAGTCTTCATGTTTGCAAGTCTCAAATGGTTTAGGAAAAAAGATCTCTCTCTCTCTCTCTCTCTCTCCCTCTCTCCCACACACACACACACACACTGACTATGAGAGAAAGATAAACCAAATGGGATAAAATGTTAACAACTGGTTCACCTGAGGGAAGCATACGTAGGAATTTATAAAAATCTTACAAGTATTTTTTACATTTGAAATTATTTCAAAACAAATTTTAAAAGAATGGAAATTAAAAATTAATGTGTGACCAAGATCTATAAAGAACTTATCAAACTCAACACCAAAAAACCAAATAATCCAATCAAGAAATGGGCAGAAGACATAAATAGACATTTCTCAAAAGAAGACATACAAATGTCTAACAGACACATGAAAAGATGCTCAACATCACTCAGCATCAGGGAAATACAAATCAAAACCACAGTGAGATACCACCTCACACCAGTCAGAATGGCTAAAAGTAACAACTCAGGAAACAACAAATGTTGGCGAGGATAAGGAGAAAGGGGAACCCTCTTACACTGTTGGTGGGAATGCAAGCTGGTACAGTCCCTCTGGAAAACAGTACGAGGTTCCTCAAAAAGTTAAAAATAGACCTACCCTACGATCCAGCAATTGCACTACTAGGTATTTACCCAAAGGATACAAACAGTGATTTGAAGGGGCACCTGCACCCCAATGTTCATAGCAGCAATGTCCACAATAGCCAAACTATGGAAAGAGCTCAGAGGTCCATCAACAGATGAATAGATAAAGAAGATGTGGCATGCATATATATAAATATATAATGGAATATTACTCAGCCATCAAAAAGAATGAAATCTTACCATTTGCAATGAGGTGGCTGGAACTAGAGGGTATTATGCTAAGTGAAATAAGTCAACCAGAGAAAGACAATTCTGATATAATTTCACTCACATATGGAATTTAAGAAACAAAACAGAGGATCACAGGGGAAGGGAGGGGAAAATAAAATAAGACAAAATCAGAGGAGACAAACCATAAGAGACCCTTAAGTATAGGAAACAAACTGAGGGGTGCTGGAGGGGAGGGGGTGGGGGGGATGGAGTAACTGGGCGATGGGCATTAAGAAGGGCAAGTGATGTAATGGGCACGTGATGTAATGAGCACGGAGTGTTATATGCAACTTAGGAATCACCAAACTCTACCTCTGAAAGTAATTAATACACTATATGTTAATTGACTGAATTTAAATAAAAGTAAATTTAAAAAAGAATTAATGTGTGAAAAACACTTTACACTTTAAAATTTACTTTCATATTCATGTTTTCACTTGAGACTCACACCAACTTTGTGAGAGGGCATTTTTATTCACTTTTTACAAATAAGGAAATTGGGTTTCAGAGATGCTCAATGGCCTATCTATGAAAGAACATGTCAGATGTAAAACCTGGACCAGGTATTCTCACCCCTAGTCCAACTTTCTTTTTACAATTCCATGCTGCCTTTAAAGATGATGTCTTATGGGGTACCTGGGTGGCTCAATCAGTTAAGTGTCCGACTCTTGATTTTGGCTCAGATCATGATCTCAGGGTCAGAAGATGGAGCCCTGCATTGGGCTCCACACTGGGCATGGAGCCTGCTTAAGATTCTCTCTCAACTTCTCACTCTGCCCTACCCCTCCTGCTCATGTCATGTTTGCCTTATGCAAGTTACTCATCTCCTTTGGAACTTCATTTCCTCAGCTATGAATGGTTTTCATTAGTGGGCCACTCTGTAGGTCCTTCTCTCATTTAACAACAGAATAGCCCTTAGAATGAGCAACTAGCAGTGTCCCCTCCAACTCTGAGATTCTGTGATTCCATCCCCATTCTGCACAAACACTGGGGTGCTTGTGGGAACCAGTATGAGACTTGAGAAAGATACACACCTCCTCTTACCTAGGGAGGATTTTTACTCAAAGAGTCCATTTTCCATATTGAGAGAACTAGGCACGGAGTGGACCGGAGGAGCCAAGGGTGCTGAAGGAGGCTAGCAGAAAAGCTTAGGGAACCTGAGAGGAGGTGCTGGAACTCAGCTGAGGGCCAACCAGAGATGTTATTAGAGCTGAGAGAAACACTGTTTCCTTCTCTCAGATGCCCCTGGGACTACTGGCCTCTCCCAGGAGGACCACCATGGGGGCACAGTGATGAAAGAAGGTTTCTGGAAGTACAGTTGCCTCTTTACTCTGTGAGAGCATGATATATCCAAACCCAGATGTAGCAGGAATTCACCCATGATTGAGAGAGAAAACAGAAAATGTTACAAGGTAGCCCTCAGAATGTTACAATGGACACTTTTTTCCCTAAAAAAGCATGTCTCATCATTATGAGAGTAGCATACTTTGAACTGACAGAAAGCAAGACCAACATGAAACCTTATTTTATTTTTCCAACTACTTCTTGTTCAACAGTAAACATTTTTTAATTTAAGTTTTATCATTAAATTTATAGATACTAGGATGAAATAAGAGAGGTGAACTAACTACACATTAAGTTTAAAATGCAGGTAATATAGTCACTGCAAGACTAATAAATCACAATTCTCCAGTGAAAAATAATATGCAATCTGTGTATAGCACTTTATGGTTTGCCAAATACTTTTATGTTTTATCATTTGATCTTCACTGCAGTCTTATGATTTAGATCCTATTATTATACACATTTATTAAAAAGGAGACCGAGGCTCAGAAGAATTAAGTGACTAGCTCAAGCCACATAGTAAACAAGAGCATGACGATTTGAACCTAAATTTCAAAAGTTCTTTTCTTTCCCTGATGCTGCCCTGAAATGTGCTTCACTCCTTTTACATAGCATATATATCCCTTAGAGAAAACATGGCCAGTTTTGATTTTATTTTTGCCATACTGTGACCCTGCCGGTTCTCATCACAAGCAGCATCGTTGGTGGTAGAGGGCAGCAATATGCACATGTCCACTTGGATATGACCGCTCACACAATGACGCATGTGTCACATGCAGTATCCTCAGATTTATCACGATGTCAGATACTTTCTAAAATGTATGCAAATGCCAGAAACAAACCAAGTATATAAGTTCTTGTATGTTCAAGGTGACTAATTATATTAAAATAATTAGGATTGAGAAAAAATGGGAATAAAAATCTAGCGCAATATACTGAAGGAAATAAAGTCTAGATTATAGCACAATGGAAACACATACATGAATAACACAAATTACTCAGTAAGAAGACATTCATTTATAGAAATCTGATCTTCTAGTTCTGTATCTTTGGGACTGTGATTGTAGTTGGCACTATCCTTCTCCTTCATCATCTGAGAATCTGAACAAAGTCGGGTCTCTTTAGTTTTGAGGCAGAAGTGTATCTGAGAAATTCAGGTGGACTATTATGCAATCACGAAGAAGATAGATCTGTGTATCCTATCTGTGTCTCCTGACATGTATCTTGATCACTCAACATGACTCATTCAACATATTTGTTAGCAGAGCTATGTGTATTTGGATTCTGTGAACCTCATGTATCTATTTGGAAGGAGACAAACTGAATTTTGAATTTTCAAGTGAGATTTTGTAGGGGGAAGGAGAGGTACTAGGAACGTTTCCTTTTTATTTTAACACACTGGTATTAATTTCTTTCAACCATAAGAATACATTAATTTAGTACTTAAATAAACATGTAAAAATGTTTTAGGACATTTGGTGAGCTGGAGAGGGTGAAGCTACACCTTCTTATTCCTCTCTCTAAGCCAGAGGTCTCCATAGCCCTCTTGTTACTGTAAAGAGTAGTCCAAGGTGTACTTGGTTAAGGAGAAGGAGGGGGAGAGGTCTATGGGCAGAAGCCTGGATCTTAGTGGCACCCATGTGACCCTTTCACAGATATCCCCTCCAAAGGGGCTTTCTGCACCTGGCTGCATATTCCAGTGCCAGGTTGGTTTACCCAATCTGTGCACACCCCTCTGGAGGCTGAAGAACCAAGGGATACTTTCATGTTTGTTTCAAGGGAATGTTACAAGTCTGGCTATTAGTTTATACCAGGGCAGAGTTTAAGGCTTGGAAGGTGGTAGAAGAGATAAGCACCAGAGATCGATGCTCCTGCTAAATACTGGAGTCTGAAACACTACAGGACATTCTGAACCAGAGCTGTCCTGATTAAGTTCCTAAGCCTGAATAAGACACACAGTGTACTTTGCCTCTGCCCCCAGCATCTTCACACAGTTGAAAAGGAACAGTCAAGGGTCACTTGAGAGGAGAGAGGGAGTAAGGAGAGTGACGTGCAGCCCTAAGCAAGGTGAATGGAGAAGGAAGGGCTAGCAGGCCTTAGCATTGTGGGGAGAGTATCAGGGGTACCAGAAAGCTGGTTAACATGAACATTATGAGTCTATACAATTTAGCTATTGATATCACTCACCTCTTCCCAGCTGCTTCCCCCTTGGGTCACTGATGAACTGCCTGTCTCTTCTCCCTCCCTCCAAGTTGGGAAGCACTTCCCAAAGTCACTGCTCAACTCTGTGATCAGTTCTGGTCAGGGCATTTCTTATTTTCTAGGAGCTCAGAGCCCCTTCAGAGGTGACACTAGTGGTTGCCTCCTCTGTTTTCCTTCCAGACTTCCTCTGTCATATGGTTATAAGGAAGAGGATGAGGGTAGCACGAGCCTAATTATCTCTGGGTCCCCAGCAGACCTGCCTTATTCACAGAAGTCCAGTATATAACAATCGTTCCATGGAAGGGCATGTGCATGTCAGAGAAGCTGAGACTGTGGTACCGTGCCACCAATGTATTGCCCTTCTGGGTCTCAGGCTCCTAGAGCGCTCATCCTTGTGCATGGTCCTTGTTCAAGGGTCACTGAGGCAGCTCCTTTCAATCATCAGAACTGGTGCCCACCACAGACCGTTTGCTACTGGGACTAGAACCCTGGGCATCTCTTCTTGTATTAGGGTCTACACATGGAAAGCAGAGCTGGACACTCACTACTGTGCAGCAGGTCCACCCTCCACCAAGAGCTGTGAATGGGCAGAATGGCCAGAAACCTGCATCTGACACTTCCTGTCCCTTCTTTCCATCCACTGAACACTCATGGGGTACCCAGTAAAAACTTTGAGATGCTGAACAGAAGACAGAGAGGTCTCTGCCTGGCCCCCAGGGGCTTCTTATCTAGTGCGGGAGCTCATATCACAGAAGAGTCCAAGCCTCGTAGTCCCTCCTACATGCTCTCTTGCCTGTGCACTCTCTCAGTAGTGTGATCTGTCCCCCTCTTTCTACTTGGACCTTGCCCCGTTTCTTTCCTCTCAGCCTCTCACTTCCATGGATGCCCACCCAATTCTATTGTAAAAATACTAAATACGGTGTTTTAAAAATTATTTTTCCATTTTTATTATGTCAGTCATCATTTCACGGTTTCATGATCAGAGATAGAACATTTTGGACAATTTGAAGAGTATTTTGAACACTTTGTGCAGCCACCACTTCTATGTTTTATCTCAACATCTGTACCCTCAGATTCTTTCACACACCAAACATTTCCGGATCTTCTCCTCTGGCCCAGACACTTTTCCAGGCATTCAGGATAGAGCAGCTAACAAAGCAAAGTCTTTGTTCACATTGACTTACATTCTAAAGTGGAGGCCAGCTGATGAACAAAGTGCTATACAATATGATGGCTGCTAGTATGATAAATGCTATGTAGAGAAATGAAGCGGGGTAAGGGGTTAGAGATTACTGATAGACAGTGGGGCGCTCTGATAGATGAGGTGATCAGGAAGGTCTTCTCTGAAAACGTGGGAGAAGGAGTTGGGCAGCTAACTGGGGAGAGAGCCTCGTAAGGCAGAAAAGATAGAAAATGCAAAGATCCTGAGGCCAGATGTGTGGTGAGAATAAGCAAGAAGGATAATATGATCATGGGAATAGGCACAGGAGATGAGGCAGGGAGGCCACGACCAAGACTTTGCTTTTTATTTCAAGTGAGAGGGAAAAACTGTTGGGAGGATTTTGAGTAGGGGAGTAAAAAGTTCTCACTTTTGTGCTAAAGGATTCCTGTGCCTACTCTGGGAAGAAGTTCTTTGCCTTTATCTGTGGGCACAGAGAAATACGAGCCACTCCCCTGAGACACTACCCACCCCTTCCCTGGCCATATCCACAGGGGACCCGTTCCAAGATCCCCAGTAGATGAATGAAACTGAGGATAGTATTGAGTTCTATATAGACTATGTTTTTTCCTATACATACATACCTATGATAAAGTTTCAATAAATTAGGCATAGTCAGACATTAACAACTAATATAATAAAATAGAATGTTTATAACACTTTACTACAAGTTTCAAAATATCTCTTAAAATATCTTATTGTACTGTACTCACCCTTCTTGTGATGATCTGAGGTGATAAAATGCCTAGTGATGAGATGCAGTGAGGTGTATGACATAGGCATTGTGACGCAGCATCAGGCCACCGTTGACTTCCTGAAGGTAGGTCAGAAGGAGGGTCAACTGATTCGAGACCAAACCACCATTGGCACAGGTAACTGAAACCACCAGAAAGCAAAACTCCTGTGCATACTGTAGGAAGAGAAGAGTGAAAGCTAACCGTTGCAGCAGTCTGGGTGAGAAAGGAAGGCTGGGTCAGGGTGTTAGTGGTAGAAGTTACAAGAAGTAATTAAACTGGGGATATATTTTAAAAGCAGAGCCAATATAATGTCAGCTCTAAGGTCCTGGGCCCAACTTAGCTGTCAGCAACTATTTGAATAATCATGTTCAAAGTAAAACACCAAAACCATTTAAAAACACAAGTCTTCATTGTTAAGCAACGAATAATGTCTGAATGATGGCCAAGGGACACTGATATTAGCTCATGAACTACAGGGCCAAAGATAGGCAAGAGCCTGCAAATGGTTCTCCAATTTTGATTTTGCAAAACTTTTTATATTTCACTGTTTAGAAAAATAATTTTTTAAAAGGAGGTAACTACACAATATTATTTCCCAACCAAAGAAAAATCCCCCTTTTAAATATTGTTTTGTTTTGAAAGAGGAGCCCTAAGCGTCTTTCAAAACTCTGAAAGAGTGTGTGACTCCCGCGGTGCAGCCAGCAGTGCTAACAGTTCTCTGGGTGAGTGAAAGTTAAATAAGCAAGGAAATGTGTTAACAAAACACTCAAGTGGAATCTAGTAGCCACAGACCCACCAAGAAATACTGAATTGTGCGAGTCGGCTGAGTTGAAGGGCGATGAATCCTTTAAACTTGAGCAGGTTGACCCTCTCTGAGAGATGGGTTTTAGCACTCACTCGTTCCTGGCTAAAGCCGGGCCCACATCCGGGGCTCCACCGGGGTCCCCTGCCTTTACACGCGTCGGCCTGGAAAGCTACCCGCCCGCCACCCGGAGACCCTGCCCGCCCCTTCCCCCGACCATGTCTCGGCGCCCCGGCCCCCCCCGGCCACGCCCCCACGCGGTGCCGGTAGCCTCCCTGACCACGCCCCCCGACCCGGGCCGCGCCGGCGCGCCGGCCGCCCAAGTGGCTGTGCGGGCGGAGCTTGCGCAGCCGCCGGACCCCTGCGCGCACCGCCCTCCGCCCCTGGCCACCGTGAGCCTCCGCGGACACGCACTTCCTGCGAGGCCTCCGTGCGCACCTTAGCCGAACCAAGCCGAACCCAGCTCTGCACTTCCAAGTCGTTCGCTATGGTGGACGAACTGGTGCTACTGCTGCACGCGCTCCTGATGCGGCACCGCGCCCTGAGCATCGAGAACAGCCAGCTCATGGAACAGCTACGGCTGCTGGTGTGCGAGAGGGCCACCCTGCTGCGCCAGGTACGTCCGCCGAGCTGCCCGGTGCCCTTTCCCGAAACGTTTAGCGGCGAGAGCTCCCGGCTCCCCGAGTTTATCGTGCAGACGGCGTCTTACATGCTCGTCAACGAGAACCGATTCTGCAACGACGCCATGAAGGTGGCATTCCTAATCAGCCTGCTCACCGGGGAAGCCGAGGAGTGGGTGGTGCCCTACATTGAGATGGATAGCCCCATCCTAGGTGATTACCGGGCCTTCCTCGATGAGATGAAACAGTGTTTTGGCTGGGATGACGACGAAGAAGACGACGACGACGAAGAAGAAGATGATTACTAGGCCGGGAGACCCCCCCGGCCCAGGGGGGAGGGCCCTGCACGCCGCTCTCCTCTCCCCCCTCCCCGGCCCGGCCCGGAGCCGCCAAGCTCCCTTTCGCCCTCCGATCCCTGTCCCTACCCTCCGGTTCTCTCCCTCATCCCCCCCGTAGTGCTTGCCTTTGTTCCAGGAACAGTGCTCCAGTTACCTGCTGCTGGGGCCTCGCTCTGAAGCGGGCCGCCACCCACTCTGGCCAGCCCCAGGACCCTCCCTTGCTAATTTGGACTCTGTCCTGAGCACCAACTATAGGGCAGGCCCCTGTTACAAACTGGTCAGACTACGCACAGCTCTGCCCTGCTGACTGCAAGGCCTCCATCTGCCCAGAGACCTACGCTGCCACTTCACCACCATCCACCACATTCCAGCGACAGACCACGGCCTTTGAAAATAAGGACCAACCTAGAAGATGCCTGAGTTGGCTGTATCTCCTCCTCGGACATTAATTTGGACAGCTCACCAACCCCTGAAGGGGTCAGTCTTTCAGCCTGGTTAGTTCCCTACCTACCCCCAGAGTCCTCCCCCTTCCCCACCAGATTGGTGCAGGGGCCTAGTGTGCCTGGCAGCCAAATTGTTGACATTTCTTTTCTCCTATGCACCAGTTTTGCACAGCTGTCCTTTTTCTTTCAAAACTGCAGCAGTCCCAACAGATGTGTGCATTTGGACAAAAATACTAAAAACAAAACAAACAAACAAAAACAGGCACTCAGCCCAGCTCCTCAGTACCACCTGGAAAAAGCATTTACGTTCTTTTCAATAAATATCAAGCACTACAAAAAAAAAAAAAGAAGAAGAAGAAAGGAGTGTCTTTTAATGGTTAAGTGCTATCACTGGCCTCTACCAGTATCACTCTGACTCCCATTCTTTCCCCAGAGATCACGGAACGTAATTCAATCCCAGTATTCACCACTGTCATCTCTAGGCTACAGAGGACAGCTACCACAGGGTTTTATAGGGATTCTGGTACTCTCCTCACCAAGGCATTTCCTAAAGCACTGGCAAGAGGAGTGTGTCCTCTGGGGCCTCCAGGGTGGCATGGGTAAGGGTGGTTGAGCAGGTGGCATACCATCCCAAACTGGGACATTAGAGAGTGAAGGGGACACTACTAATAATTAGACTGGGACAACGGGTGTAAATCTGGACACATACACTATTACTACCTTCCTGAGCCTTTGGGTTCCTTCCTCAACACTGCCGGAGAATCTGTCCCTTAATTCTTATTGCCTGTGGGGTGCTACTGAGTTCAGACTTCAATTAACGATGTAGCATATTGTTTTAATGCCCCTTTCAGGTGCTTGAGCTAACATGAAATCCTGGGTCCTGGGTGAGTGTACCCATAGTAAATAGTGATCTTAACATTTCATCACCCTGGGGGAACACTCTTAGAATCCCCACTCCTACATATGTCCCAGATTCCTGCCTGTGGAAATTGGCAAGATGCCTGGCTATCTCCTCACCTAGACCTTGTCCTGCTATCTGGGCTATGCTGAGACCTCTTCGTGGGCCTGAAGGGCTCAGAGGCATTGAGGGAGTGGGGTGGGTGCTGAGAAGAACTCTTTGAAATGTTAAATCAGAGAAGTTTGGTTGTGGGGTTTGTGGGAGCTACCTCTGCCAACCAGGAACATTTAGGAGGATTTGAGGGGTTCAGAGATCTCATCTATATCTGCCCAAATGCACTCGTTGTACCATAACTGGAGTCAGCCCTACCTTAAGATCTCTAATTTAGGTAATAAACTTCCCTATTACATAAGACATTTTAAGGCTGGTTATTCTTTTATTTTTACTGGTAAACCTCACAGTGTGGATTAAATGAGATGCTGGTCATCATACTGGTTACCTCACAGGCATGGATTTGTTGAGATCACACCCATGAGGTATTTACAGTTGTCCCTACTACATGGTGAGCATTCAGTAAACATGGGCTGTTACTCCCAGACCTCGGATTAAAAGTCTAGCTTGTGAAGCAGGTGTCTTGCTGTGAGTTTGGCTTTAGTAGGAAAATGTCAGGGGTGAACAGAAACGGGACAGGCTCAGGGAGAGCGGAAATGAGCATGGTGAGACATCATTTACTCATTGGGATCTGACATAAAGTCAGAAAGTTTACTTGGTCAACAGGAGAAAGTTTAGGGCAGGAGCGATTTATCTGGTCTAGGAAAGTTGTTTCTGGAGGGTAAGGATGGGTGGACATGGTTTAGCAAAGGAGGTGAGGCCCGAACGGGGGATAGATGGGGGAAGTGGTAGGCAAGAGCTGAAAGCTGGGTAAAGGACCCAGGAAGACCAAAAATCAGTCATTCAGAATTCTCAGTGGTCCAGGTATACCGAGAGGAATTAGAGTGGTGAATGAAAGGTGGTTGCCTTCACAGTGATTCCAGGTTGTTGCTTTTATGGTGCCTTGAGCCAGAACTGGGATGGTATCTAGCTACAGGTAAAGGTCCAGAAAGAGAATCTGGACTGTGATTAGATCTGGGAGTGAACTTTCTGGAGGTGGGGGGAAGTCGAAGATGAGTGGATGAGGTTTATTCCCTGCCACCAAATCAAGTGAGCACATACTCTGTGGGGAAGGAAGGGATTTCTGCACAGTGAGGCTGCCATGCCAAGGCAACGTCTGAGTAGCAGCCACAAAAGCTAGGCCAAGGAGTTTCTGAGATATGAAATGCACAAACCCTGGGCACACGCGTGCATGCATGCATGTGTGTGCGCGTGCATGAGCTTGCTCTGAGTGTGTGGATGTGTGTGGTGGGGCGGGGGTGATGTCCTTCCTATACCATGGAAGAGCACGCTATGCTGTGAGCTGTAGAGAACAGTGTAAGAATCTGGCTACTTTGGGGACAGATTCTGCAAAAAAGCACGGTTTTTGGCAAGCACTCTACCACTCAGGATGAAATTCACGGCAGTGGCATAAGGCAGAGCAAAAGAGAATGAAGAAGTAAATAAGCGTGTCTAAAGATAAAAACACCACTTGGAGGCAAACTGTTAAATGTAGGTAGAAACGCTGAAATAGCAAATATGAACTTCAGACTCCGGAATTCTCATATTGGTCATACTGGCCTTGAAATGGTCACAGACATTATCCATCAAGGAAATGAAATTAATCATATTAAAGGTTATAATCATAGTAAATCTACCAATGTATTTTAGAGTTCTTTAATCATTTGAATAGGTAGACGCTTCCATCCCTTCTGTGTTGCTGTGTTTTGCAGGATGGTATATGAATTAGAGGTACATTATGTACATTGTATTTGATTATTTTCTGCTATTACAACATAGTAAAAACCTCAGTAATTTGGAAGTAGGCAGAATAGAGGGAGATGTCTTGTTGAAATTAGTGGAACATTTGCTTTTTAACGAATGAATTCTAAGAAAATTTCTAGGTTCTTAAAGCAATTAAAGCTAATAAAGAGGCATCAATTCAAGGTCCTGAGAAGGTCATTAGGGTGAGATAATTGTATGGAGCATATTTATTATTTGCTTTGAAATATGAATTTTGTTCAAGTTGTGTTTAAAGTGTCTGGTAGTTTGCATTACTGAGTAAAGTGTATTTCTTATAGTCTTAATGACTACTTAGGTCTAAAGGTAGATACAGTGAACTGGTTGGTGTCCTTTGACAGTGCTGGTAACCACCTACTTCCCTTAATGAAAACCTGATCATGGCCCTTGCATTTTTTTCCCCTCCTGTCTGAAATTCCTCTTAGGAATTTTTTTTTTTTTTGTCTTCAGATGTTCTGTTGTCCGAAGACTTTTTTTTAAAATGATGTAATTACCCTGGGATGGATAGCTTGCTTGAAGTAATTATGCATATCATAGTAAGATTTGTTCATGGAGCAGAAGCCCTCCCCTGGATGAGTGTATGGGGTGGGGGCTGGCAAGGTACTGCAAAGAGGATTTCAGAATAGCCAGAGAGAGCAATGTTTGTGTATCTCCCTTTCTACCCTTGGGCTGGTGTCTGAGTTGTGATCCGTAACAAATTTATTTTTCTTATGATACTATTTACAACATTTACATACTTCCTCCCCTCCCTAAATGGTAAATTATTTCATCAACAAATTGCAGTAATATGTCTTCTATTTTAGCCAAAGTCTTTATACAGTTAGTTTAATTGAACAGCCAATTCAGAGTCAACCACTCAGCTCAAGATCAAAAACTGTCACAGGACTGTTTATGTGCCAAATTTTATTTTTTAATTTTTTTATGTGCGTCATTTTAAATCTTTAGTTTTAAAACAAATAATACCAGTAAAGGAAAGCAAAGGGAAGTATATTTCAATGGTACCTGAAATAATTGTGATATTTCTGATTTGTCTGTTCTCTAGACATAGATAATTGCATTGCCATACAGGACTTTTAGAAATGTTCATTTGAAGAGAAAAAAGAAATGTTCATTTTAATGTATGTTAAATTTTTAACATATATACAGGTAGAGAGAATAGTATAATGAGCACCTTAAACCCATCTCCAGATTCAAAATCTATGAACATTTCCGCTACATCTATCCTTTTTCTTTCTTACAATTTTTATGGAATATTTTATTATTTTTTTTTTAGTTGGGAGAGGGGAGGGGCAGAGGGAAAGCAGAGGGGAAGAGAGAATCCTAAGCAGGCTCCACACCCAGCGTGGAGCCAGACATGGGGGCTCGATCTCACACCTGAGATCATGACCTGAGCCAAAATTTAGAGTAGGATGCTTAACCAACTGAGCTACCCCAGACGCCCCTGGAATATTTTAAATCAAATTCCAGATACATCAATTTGAAGGGTAACTTCAATACTTCAGTATGTTCCTGTAACAGAAAAGGTTTTAAAAACAATCCATATCATCATCACATGTACTAAAATTAACAATAACTCCTTAATATTTAATACTCAATCCATATTCAAATACCTTTTAAATTATAAATAAAAATGCCTTTTTAATTATTTGCTTGAATTAGTTTTCAAAAAATGTCAACACATTGCATTTGGTTTATATATCTCTTAACCTTCTTTTAATTGGTAACAGTTCCCCTCCCCCCCTTTTTTTTCCTATAATTTATTTGTTGAGAAAACTGGGTCATTTGTCCTATGGAATTTTTTATATTCTGGATTTGCTTTATTTTTTCATACCCTTGCCAAATTTTCTCTTGAGTTGTTGATGTTTCTCAATGTTTTTAGAAACTCCTTATTTGTTAGGGACCTGTGATATATGCTGCAAATATTTATGTCCAGTTTGTCATTTTTTTTACTTTCTTTATATTTCATGCTGTTGTGAAAATGTTTACTATATTTCCATTTTTTCCACTCTCTCCTCCCATTTCTGTACTTCCCAGTTTATGTGCTTACATTTTTTTCTCTTGGTGTTTATACCTTTAAATAGTGTATATACCTCTATTATTTTTCAGATACGAATGATCTGTTTTGACTCTCAGCCATGAAAGATGAGGAACTCAACATATGCACTAATTCTATTTCCCTATCAACTTTGTAAGTTACATCATTTCTATGGTGTTCATGTTTGTAACATTTACATATTTTTCTGTGACCATCATCCCCACTTGTTGTAATCTTAATATATCTAATAAATGAAGTAATTATCTTTTTCAATTTTCACAACGTCTTTTGGTTAGCCAAGGTTTTTTTTTTTTTTCCTTTTTTAGTTGTTTCTTTTAAAAAAAAAAGAACCTCCTGGAACTGTGTGTTCTGAATTTTTGAAGGTGAGTGGTTTTGTTATGGGTAGAGTTGGTGGGACACACTTTCTTTTCTTTCATTGCTCTACTAACTTTTAGCATTGTCTGTTATTTTGTAGAAGTCTGAGGTCACCCTAATATTTTTCACTCATAATCAATTTGATATTTTTATTGAGTTCCCAGATATTTTTTCTTTACATTTGAATAGGGTATATCTGAGTGTTATTTATTGTTTGTTATATTTTATGGAACCTGGTATGACCATTTAATATGTAGGTTCAAGGCCTGATTAATTTATGAAAAGCTGTCTGAATTATTTCTTAAATACATATAATATATACTGATATTTATGTTGACTCCCCCTTTTATCTACCCTCGGTATTTTAAATGTTCTCAGGCTTTTAATTTTTTAAAAAAATTTATTTATTTATTTGAGAGTGAGAAAGAGACAAGTGGTGGAGAGGGGCAGAGGGAAAGAGAGAGAGTGAGAGGCAGACTCCCTGCTGAGCAGGAAGCCGGAAGTGATACAGGGCTCATCCCAGGACCTGAGCCGAAGGCAGACGCTTCACCAACTGAGCCACCCAGGTGCCCCTGTTCTCAGGCTTTTAAAATGTTTTCTTCATTTTTATTTTATTCTGCTTACTTTTATCAATCCTGTTTTCTATGTGCCTTATAGTGGTTTCAGGAGTATCCATCATTATTGGTGTTGCTTCCAATTTGACTTTATTTCTGTGATAGTTTTGTTTTTCTTCTACTTCTTTGCCCAGTTTTGCCAGCTCATGTTTCAGCTTCTGTTGACTCCTGCATATTCCTGAAGCTCAGATCTCTGATTTGTTCTCTTGTTGTGTAGCTATGATTCCTTTTTAAAGTTGATGGTGATATGAGATATTATGATATATGTCGGTGATATGGTAAGTCACATCTGTTTCCTGGCAGTATTTTTCTATGAAGTGTTATTTGCCATTTTCTCCCCTGTGGCAGTGTTCCAAGAATCCTTTCAAGATTTTGTCTACTTCCTAGTAATGCTACTCTTCCTCAGTAAGGATAGTCAGCCTTCTTTGTCTTTTTCAGTCCAGTCCCAAAATAATTTTCTCCGGCACAGATAAGTCGGCATTGGTGGCTTGTACCTTGCATACTTCCCACTTTCCGGAGATGAAAGAAATCTGACCCCCTACCCCTTTGTTTTAACATTTCATGGGTCGCTTCAATAGCACTTTCCTGTTTCCATTGTACCTGAATGTACCTAGATGATTTCTGACATTATTTTCAGAGTCAACATTCTGTACTTTCTGTTCTTACCCCAGCTGCTCAGTAGTTCTGGTATCTCAATCACCTGAGGTACTCTATGTTCCTGGGAAGTGTCAAGCTAAATTTTGAGAGGGATTGAAAAAGACTCGGCTCTGGGGGTGGAAGAACCTGGAAGGTAATTAAAATATTAATGACTTAGAATACTTCCTCACTACAGCTGTGTGTGTGTGTGTGTGTGTGTGTGTGTGTGTGTGTGTGTGTGTGTGTATGTTTCATAAATCAATTTTACTACCAAGTTTTGGAACAAGCTTTTCTACCCCTGTGTATCAAGAAGACAAATTGGAAGGGTTTTAGGCACCTGTACAGTAGAGGAGCTGCTTGTGTAGAAATCTGATCAACATGTATATGGGAAAAAGAAAGAAATCTGTTATTCATTGGAATAAAAGTTGGGGAGTTTGGAATTAGTATCAGAAAATGGACCTTAGAAGAGATAGACAAGTATATATGGAAAGATCGGTTTGTTGTGAGTTGAGAATAGATTGTTCTTAAAGTTTGAGTTCAACGAGCATGTGTTGGTGATCAGAAAGACTTTTGATCCCTGTTGTGGCTTTGTTAGAGATTTATTCTGCCAACCCCAGACAGTTTACTTGACTCAATCTTCTGTACCTATATCATGGGAATAATTACATCTCAGGACTAATACAAGAAAAAACTGCATAGTATCTTATCTGATAGTCAGTAAATGTTAACTTCATTTCTTCTTTTCTCCAGTAGATATTATTTAGTAAAATGGGAATGTAAGATGGACTGTTATGGTAGACTCGAATGTTCTGGCAGAGAGATACTAATATTGGGAGATGTGGAGTATCAGGAGAAAAGCTATCTAACACATTAAACAGTAATACCAGAGGGAAATTCACAGGAGTAGATATTAAAGATTAATTAACATGTGAACAGCATTTAACACTTTAAAAGTCACTTTTGTATTCATTTTCTTCTTTGAGACTCACACCAACTCAGAGGAGAAGGATTTTTATTTACATTTTACAATTTGGGATAGAGATGCTCAAGGACTTGTCCATGGTAGAAAATGTCAGAATTTGGGCCAGAAATTCCCACCCCAAGTCTGGTGCTCTTTTTATAATTTCATGTTGCCTTTGAAAGTAATGTCTTGTTCAAGTTGTTTCTATCTCATAGATCTTTGCTTCCTTGTTTATAACCTGAAATATTTTCATTAGTGGGTAACTCTTCAGGTCCTTCTCTTATTTAACAAAATAGCCCTTAGAATGAGCAACGGCCCCTGTCCCCTCCAACTCTGAACTTCTGTGAGTCCATCCCCATTTTATACAAACACTAGTACTTGCAGGAACTGTTATGAACTTTGAAAAAGATGCTGGGATTACTCTTTTATTTTTTAACAGCAACAACAACAACGATGCCAAAATGTTTATCAAAGGAGATAAATTTAGATAATTTAGGATAAATTACATCCCTCTATGAGGTACAATGCTGGGGTAAAACTAATATTTACTTTATATTTATGAGGGGAAGTTCTGATAGGAATTGTTAAGGATAAAGGTAATTCACAGATGCATGTAAAGTGTGATGCCATTTACACATATTTTAAGATTTATTTATTTATTTTAGTGGGGAGGGGCAGAGAGAGAAGGAGAGAGAGAAACCCAAGCAGACTCCATGCTGAGTGTGACGTGGGGTTCGATCTCACAGCCCTGAGATCACAACCTGTGCTGAAACCAAGAATCAGATGCTTAACTGACTGCACCACCCAGGTGCCCCACCATTTATGAATATTTTAAAACCTATATGTGTATGAATGTGTGTATGCCTTTGTATAAAAGGTGAAAAGAACAGAATGATAAATGCCAAATTTTCAAGTGTTTACCTTAGAGGAGGGAGTAGCATGAAAGGAATCTTTTTGCTCTTTTACTCTATATTGCTCATCTTTAGTACAGTGAGTACTAATGTAATTGAAAACAAATAGAATTAGCACTTATTCTGGAAAAGTTATGGTGCAAATGAAAAACAATTGTTGGTACTATTATAAAATAGTGCTCTTTTGGAAACAACGATTCATATTGTAGGAACCATAAACTGATTCACAACTTGTTATAAAATACAGATAATTGGTTTTATAAATTCTGTTATGTTACTTTAATTCTACTGAACAGTAGATAATAAAACTCTGTTTTATCAATGAAAACAAGCTATACTCAAACATTTACTTTAGTGGTAACTCAGGTCAGTACAGTTGGATATACCAGTACATTCCCCTAATACCTCTTCAGGTCGTCCCTTCCTTTTCCTCTACTGTTGCCTTAGTTCAGATGCTCATTGCCTGCCAGGTTTATTTGAATGGACTCCTACCTGATCCTTCTTCTTACTGGCTCTCTTCCTTCTAACCTGTTCTTCTCATTGCTGTTAGTGTTGTCTTTTTGAAACTTAAATCTAATTTACCACATTTTTATTCAAAATCCTTCAGTGATCCCCACATTCAGAAAATTTTGGAATTCCTTAACATAACATTTATGTCTAGATTACTCTTTTTATTGAGTTATAATTAACATACCATAAAATTCACCCTTTTATGTGGGTGATTCAGTATTTTTAGAATATTCACAAAGTTGTGCAACCAACATGGCTATCTAATTCCAGCATATTTTCATCATCTCAAAAAATAAAATCAAATATTGGCTACTGGTGAGATTATAATAATTGTTATTATAATTTCTGTCTTGATAGATTGATTGCCTATTGTGAACATTTCATGCAAATGGGATGATACAATACATGCCCTTTTGCGATTGACTTCTTACACTTAGTATAATATCTTCAGGGTTCATCCATGTTGTAGCATGCATAGTACTTCATTCTTTTTTATGGCTGTATAATGTTCCATTGTATGACTACCAAATTTTGTTTATTCATTCATCAGTTAATGGACATTTGGCTTATTTCACATTTCGGCTAATATAAATACTGTTGGCTCTAATATTCATGTAAAAGTTTTTGTTTGAACACCTGTTTTCAATTCTGTTGGGTTTATATCTAGGACTGGGATTGCTAGGTCACATGGAATTCTATGTTTAGCATTTTGAGCAACTGACAGATTGTTTTCCAAAGTGGCTTTGCCATTTTATAATCCCACGAGTATTATATGGGTTTTACAATTTCTTCCCATTCTCAGCAACACCTATTGTTCATGTTTTTAGATGCAGCCACCCTAGTTGGCATGAAGTGGTATAGCATTGTGATTTTGATTTGTGTTTCCCTAATGATTAATGATGGTGAGTATTCTCTCTTGTGCTTATTGACCATTTGTATATCCTTTTTTAGAGAAATGCCCACTTTTTAATTGGGTTGATTTTTTATTGTTGAGTTGTTAGAAATACTTATGCATACTAGGCCTAATTATTATCAGATATATGATTTACAAATATTTTCTCCCATTCAGTAGGTTGTCTTTTCACTTTTTTGATAGTGTCCTTTGGTACACAGAAGTATTTAATTTTGATGAAATCCAATTTATCTGTTTACTCTTTGGTTCTTTCTGCTTTTGGTGTCATATTTAAGAAACCATTTCTTAACGCAGGGTCACAAGAATTAACACCTATGTTTTCATAGTTATGTTTTACATCTCTGTTTTCAAAATTCTCAAAGTTTTAAGTTTTATCTCTTTTATTTTGGTCTTTGACCCATTTTGAGTTAAACTTTCATAGTTGGTATGAGGTAGTAGTGTAAAATCATTCGTTTACATGTGGATACCCAGTTGTCCCAGCACTATTTGTTGAAAAGACTACTATTTCCCCATTGAATTATTTTGGCACCCTTACTGAAAATCAACTGACCATAGATGTATAGGTTTATTTCTGAAATCTCTATTTCATTGAGCTGTATGTCTATCCTTATGCCAGTCTCAAGCTGTCTTGATTACAGTAGTTCTATAGTAAGTTTTAAAATTGCGGAGCATGAATCCTCGAACTTTTTTCTTCTTCCAAGAGTTGGTTGTTTTTTTTTTTTTTTTTTTTTTGTGGCTCTTCTGGATCCTTTGCGTTTTAATATGAATCTTAAGCTCAGATTGTCAATTTCTTCAAAAAAGGCAACTGGGATTTAATAGAGATTCTATTGAATCTAGATCAATTTGGGGAGTATTGCCATCTTAACAGTATTAAGTCTTTCAATTAATGAACATTATCTTTCCACTTATTTGGGTCTTCTTTAATTTGTTTCAGTGATGTTTTGCTGTTTTTATTTGTATGTCTTCCACTTACTTTGTTAAATTTATTCCTTAGTTTCTTATTCTTTTTGCTATTACTCATAATTGAATTTTTAAAATTTCGTTTTCAAATTGCTTCAAGTGTATAGAAATACATCTGATTTTTGCTTATTGGTCTTGTATCCTGCAACTTTGCTGAACTTGTTTATTAACTCTAATAGTTCATTTTGCAGATTGCATAGGATTCTCTATACAAGATTATGACATCTGCAAATAGGGATAGTTTTACTTTTTCTTTTCCAATATGGATCCCTTTTATTTCTTTTTCTCACCTGATTTTTCTGGCTACAACCTCTAGTACTATGTTGAATAGAGGTGACATGAGCAAATATCCTTGTCTTGCTCTTGATCTTAGAGGGAAAGTTTTCAGTCTTTTACCATTAAGTCTAAGGTTAGCTGTGGGTTTTCATAGATGTCCTTCATCAAAATGAGGAAATTCCCTTTTACTCCTAGTTTGTTTGGTGTTTTTATTATGAAAGGATGTTGGATTTTGTTAAATGCTCTTTCTGTATGTATTGAGATGATCATGTATTTTCTGTTTTTTATTCTAATATGAGGTATTACATTGACTGGTTTTTATATGTTGAATCAATCTTGCCTTCCTGGAATAAATCACACTTAGTCATGTCATATAACCCTTTTTATATGTTGCGAGCTTTGGTTTGCTAATATCTTGTTGCCAATTTTTGTCTATACTCATACGGATTAATGTCATGTAATTTTTTTGTGATTTCCTTGTCAGTTTTGGTATGAGAATAATATTGGCCTCATAGAATGAGTTGGGAAGTTTTCTACATACATTTCTTTGCACTTGGTTTTTTCACTTAATTGTAAATTCAGAAGTAACTCTGTCAATTCATAGATACCATCCCTATTTTTGTGCAGTAGCATAATTAACTTTGTGGATTTGCCATAGTTATTCATAATTCTTTCATGTAGGGTGCTATGTATGGGAAATATTTTGTTATAACAAATATGTTTCACCATTAACGACAATGTGCATATTTTATTTTTATATTTGTGGAGATATACCTTTACAGTAAGTTTCTGAGAGAAGGATTGCTAGATCAAAAAGTAAGTGCCTGTGCAGTTTGTCAGATATTTCTAAATTCCCTCCCACAGTGGATTTGCCATTTTACATGCCCATCAGAAATGGATGAGACTGCCTGTTATCCTGTAGCATTACCAGGATAAGAGCTATTTTGAATTATCTGATAGGTTTTTTTTTATTTTTTTTTATTTTTTTTATTTTTTAATTTTTATTTATGTGACAGAGAGACAGCCAGCGAGAGAGGGAACACAGCAGGAGAGTGAGAGAGGAAGAAGCAGGCTCCCAGCGGAAGAGCCCGATGTGGGACTCGATCCCGGAACGCCGGGATCACACCCTGAGCCGAAGGCAGACGCTTTAACGACTGCGCTACCCAGGCGCCCTGATAGGTTTTTTTTAAATGGCATCTCAGTTTAGTTTTAATTTACACTTCTATTATTGTGAATGAAGTACTTTTCCTATCATGAGGGCTATTTTTATTTCTTTTTCTATGAATTGTCTGTTCATGTCTTTTGACCACTTTTCCTATCTTGTTTTTCTCGTCATTTAAAAGCTCTTTACATACTTGGGAAGTAGCCCTTTGTTTATGATATAAGTTGAATGGATTTTCTTCCAGTTTTTCATTTGTCTTTTTCCTCTTTTTATGGTATCTATTTTCTGCAGTGCTGAAGTTTTCCATTCTTATGTAGATAAAGTCACAATTCTTTTCTTCTATTGTTTCCAGATTTTGAGATATAGTTAAAAGACTGGCCCCATATACAGGTTGTAAATGAATTCCCCCCAATGTTTGTTTTTTTTTTTTTTAATGTTTTTTTATTATACTATGTTAGTCACCATACAGTACATCCCTGGTTTCCGATGTAAAGTTCAATAATTCATTAGTTGTGTATAACACCCAGTGCACCATGCAATACGTGCCTTCCTTACTACCCATCACCAGCCTATCCCATTCCCCCACCTCCCTCCCCTCTGAAGCCCTCAGTTTGTTTCTCAGAGTACATAGTCTCTCATGCTTCATTCCCCCTTCCGATTACCCCCCTTTTCTTTATCCCTTTCTTCCCCTACCGATCTTCCTAGTTCTTATGTTCCATAGATGAGAGAAATCATGTGATAATTGTCTTTCTCTGCTAGACTTATTTCGCTTAGCATTATCTCCTCCAGTGCCGTCCATGTTGTAGCAAATGTTGAGAACTCGTTCTTTCTGATAGCTGAGTAATATTCCATTGTATATATGGACCACAACTTCTTAATCCAGTCATCTGTTGAAGGGCATCTCGGTTCCTTCCACGATTTGGCTATTGTGGACAATGCTGCTATGAACATTGGGGTGCATATGGCCCTTCTCTTCACTATGTCTGTATCTTTGGGGTAAACACCCAGTAGTGCAATGGCTGGATCATAGGGTAGCTCAATTTTTAACTTTTTAAGGGACCTCCACACTGTTTTCCAGAGTGCCTGTACCAACTTGCATTCCCACCAACAATGTAGGAGGGATCCTCTTTCTCCACACCCTCTCCAGCAATTGTTTCTTGCCTTGTCAATTTTTGCCATTCTAACTGGCGTAAGGTGGTATCCTAGTGTGGTTTTGATTTGAATTTCCCTGATGGCTAATGATTTTGAACATTTTTCATGTGTCTGTTAGCCATTTGTATGTCTTCATTGGAAAAATATCTGTTCCTATCTTCTGCCCATTTTATGATCTGTTTATTTCTTTCTCGTGTATTGATTTTGAGAAGTTCTTTGTAGATCTTGGATACCAGTCTTTTATCTGTAGTGTCATTTGCAAATATCTTCTCCCATTCCGTGGGCTGCCTCTTAGTTTTTTTGACTGTTTCCTTGGCTGTGCAGAAGCTTTTTATCTTGATGAAGTCCCACAAGTTCATTTTATCTTTTGTTTCTCTTGCCTTTGGAGATGTGTCATGAAAAAGTTTGCTTTGGCCGATGTCGTAGAGGTTGCTGCCTATGTTCTCCTCTAGGATTTTGATGGATACCTGTCTCACATCGAGGTCTTTCATCCATTTGGAGTTTATTTTTGTGTATGGTGTGAGAGAGTGGTCAAGTTTCATTCTTTTGCATGTAGCTGTCCAATTTTCCCAGCACCATTTATTGAAGAGACTGTCTTTTTTCCACTGGATGTTTTTCCCTGCTTTATCAAAGATTAGTTGCCCAAAGAGCCGAGGGTCCATTTCTGGGTTGTCTATTCTGTTCCATTGGTCTATGTGTCTGTTTTTGTGCCAGTACCATGCTGTCTTTGTGATCACAGCTTTGTAGTACAGCTCGAAATCCGGCATTGTGATGCCCCCAGCTTTGTTTATCCTTTTCAACAGTTCCTTGGAGATTCGGGGCCTTTTCTGTTTCCATACAAATTTAAGGACTATTTGTTCCAGTTCTTTGAAAAATGTCCTCGGTATTTTGATCAGGATAGCATTGAAAGTGTAGATTGCTCTGGGTAGCATGGACATTTTAACTATGTTAATTCTTCTGATCCATGAGCATGGAATATTTTTCCATCTTTTTGTGTCTTCCTCAATGTCTTTCAAGAGTGATTTATAATTTCTAGAATATAGGTCCTTTACGTCTCTGGTTAAGTTAATTCCAAGGTAACATATGGTTTTTGGTGCTATTGTAAATGGGATGGATTCCCTAATTTCTCTTTCTTCAGTCTCATTATTCGTGTATAGAAATGCAACTGATTTCTGAGCATTGATTTTTTTATCCTGCCACATTACTGAATTGCTCTATAACTTCTAATAGTTTGGGAGTGGCTTCTTTTGGGTTTTCCGTATAGAGTATCATGTCATCTGCGAAGAGAGACAGTTTGACTTCTTCTTTGCCGATTTGGATACCTTTTATCCTGTTTGTTGTCTGATTGCTGTTGCAAGGACTTCTAGTACTGTGTTGAATAGTAGTGGCGAGAGTGGGCATCCTTGTCGTGTTCCTGATCTTAAGGGAAAGGCTTCCAGCTTTTCCCCATTGAGAATAATATTTGCTGTAGGCTTTTCATAGATGGCTTTTTATGAGATTGAGAAATGTACCCTCTATTCCTACACTCTGAAGGGTTTTAATCAGGAAAGGATGCTGTATTTTGTCAAATGCTTTTTCTGCATCAATTGAGAGGATCATATGGTTCCTGAGTCTTTTCTTGTTGATATGATGTATCACGCTGATCGATTTGCGAATGTTGAACCACGCTTGCATCCCAGGGATGAATCCCACTTGGTCATGATGGATAATCCTTTTAATGTACTGTTGGATTCTATTAGCCAGGATCTTGTTGAGGATTTTGGCGTCCATATTCATCAGGGATAGCGGTCTGTAATTCTCCTTTTTGATGGGGTCTTTGCCTGGTTTGGGGATCAAGGTAATATTGGCCTCATAGAATGAGTTTGGTAGCTTTCCTTTGTTTCTATTTTTTGAAATAGCTTTAGGAGAATAGGTATTATTTCTTCTTTGAATGTTTGGTAGAATTCCCCAGGAAAACCGTCCAGGCCTGGAGTTTTGTTATTTGGAAGGTTGTTTATCACTGACTCAATCTCTTCATAATTAATTGGCCTGTTTAAAAAATCAATTTCTTCCTGTTTCAGTCTTGGTAGTTTATAGGTTTCCAGGAAGGCCTCCATCTCTTCCAGATTGCTTCATTTATTGGCATATAGCTGTTGATAAAAGTTTCTAATAATCCTTCCAATTTCATTGTTGTTGGTTGTGACCTCTCCTTTTTCATTCATAATTTTATTAATTTGGGTCCTTTCTCTATTCTTTTTGGGTAAGTCTTGCCAGTGGTCTGTCAATTTTATTGATTCTCTCAAATAACCAGCTTCTAGTTCTGTTGATCTGCTTTACTGTACTCCCCCCAATGTTTCTTTTAATATTTATGTGGTTTCAGTTTTTGAACACTTACATTTCAGTTCTATTTGGTGTTTATTCTAGGTATGATGTATCTAATTTAACTTTTCCCAAAATAGCTATGTAGGGGTCCCATGCCTTTTGTTAAAACATTCATCTTTTTCTCAGTTATGTGATATAGTTATCGTATACTAAATTTCTGTGTATCATTTTGTCTATCTGTGGACTTCCTATTCAGTAAAATTAGTCTGTAGGCCTATTTATCTGCCGTTACTACAGAATCTTCATTATAGAAACTTTAGAGCATGTTTTAACATCTAGTTGCACTAGTTCTCCTTTTATTGCTCTTTTTTCTCAGAGCTCTTACATGTTAATTTCTCCATGTGAATTTCAGAATCCACATGTCTACCTTTATAAAAAATAACTTCTTATATTTGATGAGATAGCATTAAATTAATATATTAAATTGGGAAGACATCTTTACAAAGTTGAGTTATCCTATCCAAGTACAAGAGCTGCTTTTTCAATTGTTCAGATTTATTTTCAGGCCTTTCAGGAATGTTTTAATATTTTCTTTTTTAAAAGATTTTATTTATTTATTTGACAGAGGGAGCACAAGCAGGGGGAGCAGCAGTCAGATGGAGAGGGAGAAACAGGCTCCCACTTAGCAGAGCCCAACATGGAGCTCGATGCCAGGACTCTGAGATTATAACCTGAGCTAAAGGCAGATGCTTAACTGACTGAGCCACTCAGGCATCCCCAGTTTTAATATTTTCTTATATAGGTTTTGAATACTGTGTTGCCTAAGTAGCTTCTAATTTCTGTGTGTGTGTGTGTGTGTGTGTGTGTGTGTGTGTGTATGCTGTTGTTTCTCTGTGCTGATTTTATGTCATGTCAAAAAAACTTTAATTTAGTTTTGTATTTATTTTACTTTTTTCTTTTTATTTTTTTTTTGTTTTTCCATATATACTATTATTTTATTATACGTAAAACTTCTTTTCCAATTTTCAGGCCTTTTTCTCTTGTTGTGAAACTGTAGCTGAGGTAGAGGGACTTCTTCCCTTGTTCTGCTCCTTAGTGACAGTGCTCATAATGTTTCCCTACCTTCATATTTATAAACACATAAATATATATTTGTGTATTATATATGTGTGTGTTTGTGTGTGTGTGTGAGAGAGAGTGGGAGAGAGAGAGGGAGACTCATGTTACCTCACAGTGTTAAATTTTGTGTAGCCTGTTTTCAGCATCTATGGAGAAAATCTTATAGTTTTTTCCCTTAGATTTATTTAAATGATGGATAAGGAATTTTCTCATTTTAAACCTTCCCTGCATCTCTGGAATGAATCTCATTTGGTCATAACATCTTTTTATTTTTAATGTGTAATTGGAATCTGCTTGTACATGTAACTCCAAGTTTTCCATCAGTATTCATGAGATTGGTTTGTAGTTGTCGTGTGTGTGTTTTTATCAGGTTGAGGTATCAACATTATGCTTCATTCATCAACAAAATGAAAGTTTTCTTTTTACTATGCACTGGAACAATTTAAGTAGCAGTAAGATTTTCATATCCAGGTTCAATTTTAATTTATATGAACAAAATAGTCATTGCAAGATTAGTACATCAAAATTCTCCAGTGGAAAAAAAGTGATATTTGGAAATACTTTGTTTAATAAATAGTTTACTAGAAGTTTAATAATGGTTAATCATAGTTAATTTTTGATAATAGTTAATATCATGTTTAATAAATACTTTTATATTGTATAGTTTGATCTGTACTTCAATTTTATGAATGTTTTATACTCATTTAATGGATAAGAAAACTGAGGCTCAGAAGGATTAAGTAGCTTGTCCAAGCCACACATTTAGTGAGCAGCAATGAAAGAACTTAAATGCATATACTCTGTTCATTCTGTATGGCTTCCATGAAATGTAGTTCACTGTCCTTATGTCAGTAGTTAGTTGGCCAAACATTTTAACCCATAAATCATGTGTATTTAGTAATGAAAAACATCCTTGGTTTTGAATCTATTTTTGTTGTACTATGACACTACCAGTTCTCACTACAAGTAGTATCCTTGGTGATGGAAGGCAGTAATATGTATGTCTATTTGGATATTATTTCTCCTCTCTCTCTCTCTCTGTCACACACACACACACACACACACACACACACACACACACACCTTTAAGGACTTAATGGGAGAAGATTACCTTAAACCATCGATTCATAAAATCCAAATACGCTTTTGGCATACAGAGCTGTTATTATTTAGGGAACATACTTTCATTTCATAGTATATTCTTAGTTTACTTGTCTGCTTTAATGAAGAGATTAGATTGGCTCTGTGTTACCAGCCATTTTGAAGATAGGCCTATTAAAAATAAAAACAAACAAAAATTCCAAATATCTATAAGAACAGATTTAATGTGATGTCAGGTACTTTCTACAATATATTGAAATTCCAGAAAAAAGCATAATACATATTCTCTTGTACCTTAAAGTTGACTACTTGTACTAAAGTAACTAGGAATGGGAAAATGTAAGTGTAAAATAATATAAGAAAATATATTGTAATCAATAAACTCGATAGTGTATCAATACAAAAATATATACATTTTGCTGATATGAAGCATTTTCATTTTTTAAAATTTAAATTCAATTTAGTTAACATATAGTGTATTTTTAGTTTCAGGGATAGAATTTAGTGATTCTTCAGTTGCATATGACATCCAGTGTTCATTACATCAAGTGCCCTCCTAATGCCCATTACCCAATTGCCCCATCCCCCCACCCGCCTCCCCTCCAGCAACCCTCAGTTTATTTCCTATAGTTAAGAGTCTCTTATGGTTTGTCTCCCTCTCTGTTTTCTTCTTATTTTCACTTCCCTTTCCTATATTCATCAGTTTTGTTTCTTTTTTCTTTTCTTTTTCTTCTCTCTTCTTTCTTTATTTTTTCTTATTTTCAATTAGCCAACATAGAGTACATCATTATTTTTTGATGTAGTGTTCAACGATTCATTAGTTGCATATAACACCTGGTATTCATCACCACACGTGCCCTCCTTAATACCCATCCTGCAGTTACCTTATCTCCCCCCCTTCTGTAACCCTAAGTTTGGCTCCCAGAGTCCAGAGTCTTCTCATGGTTTGTCTTCCTCTCTGATTTTTTTAAAGATTTTATTTATTTATTTGACAGAGAGAGAGACAGCCAGCGAGAGAGGGAACACAAGCAGGGGGATTGGGAGAGGAAAAAGAAGCCGCCCAGTGGAGGAGCCTGATGCGGGGCTCAATCCCAGAATGCCCGGATCACACCCTGAGCAAAAGGCAGATGCTTAACGACTGAGCCACCCAGGCTCCCCTCCTCTCTGATTTCTTCCCATTCAGTTTTCTCTCCCTTCCCCTATGGTCCTCCGTGCTATTCCCTATGTTCCACATATGAGTGAAACTGTATGATAATTGTCTTTCTCTGCTTGATTTATTTCACTTAGCGTAATCCCCTCCAGTTCCCTCCATGTCAATATAAATGGTGGGTATTCATCCCTTCTGATGGCTGAGTAATATTCCATTGTATATATGAACCACATCTTCTTTATCTATCCATCTGTTGAAGGGCATCTCAGCTCCTTCCAAACTTTGGCTATTATGGACATTGCTGCTATGAACATTGGGGTGCATGTGTCCCTTCTTTTTAGTACATCTGTATCTTTGGGGTAAATACCCAGTAGTGCAATTGCTGGATCATAGGGTAGCTGTATTTTTAACTTCTTGAGGAACCTCCATACTGTTTTTCAGAGTGGCGGTACCAGCCTGCATTCCTACCAACAGTGTAAGAAGGTTCCCCTTTCTCCACATCCTTGCCAACACTAGTTGTTTCCTGCCTTGTTAATTTTTGCCATTCTAACTGGTGTAAGGTGGTATCTCATTGTGGTTTTGATTTGTATTTCCCTGATGGCTAGTGATGTTGAACATTTTTTTTTCATGTGTCTGTTAGTCATTTGTATGTCTTCTTTGGAGAAGGGTCTGTTCATGTTTTCTGCCCATTTCTTGACTGGATTATTTGTTTTTTGGGGGGTGTTGAGTTTGAGAAGTTCTTTATAGATCTTGGATACCAGCCCTTTTGTTGACTGTTTCCTTTGCTGTGTGAAAGATTTTATCTTGATAAAGTCCCAAAAGTTCAATATTGCTTTTGTTTCCCTTGCCATTAGAGACATTTCTTAAAAGAAGTCACTGTGGCCAGTGTTGAAGAGGTTACTGCCTATGTTCTCCTCTAGGATTTTGATGGATTCCTGTCTCATATTTAGGTCTTTCAACTATTTTTTAAAAGATTTTATTTATTTATTTGACAGAGACAGAGAGAGTGAGAGAGGGAACACAAGCAGGGGGAGTGGGAGAGAGAGAAGCAGGCTTCCCGCTGAGCAGGGAGCGTGATGTGGGGCTCGATCCCATTACCCTGGGATCATGACCTGAGCTGAAGGCAAATGCTTAACGACTGAGCCACCGAGGCACCCAGGTCTTTCAACCATTTTGAGTTTATTTTTGTGTATGGTGTAAAAGAATGTCTAGTTTCATTCTTCTTCATGTGGCTATCCAATTTTCCTAGCACCATTTATTGAAGACACTGTCTTTTTTCCATTGGATATTCTTTCCTGATTTGTGGAAGATTACTTGACCATAGAGTTGAGGGTCCATTTCTGGGCTCTCTATTCTGTTCTATTGATCTATGTGTCTGTTTTTGTGCCAATACTATGCTGTCTTGATGACCACAGCTTTGTAATATAACTTGAAGTCAGGCATTGTGATGCCCTCAGCTTTGATTTTCTTTTTCAAAAATCCCCTGGTGATTCAGCGTCTTTTCTGGTTCCATACGAATTTTAGGATTGTTTTTTCCAGCTCTGTGAAAAATATCGATGGAATTTTGATAGGGATTGCATTGAAAGTGTAGATTGCTCTGGACAGCATAGACATTTTCACAATGTTTATTCTTCCAATCCATGAGCATGGAATGTTTTTCCATGTCTTTATGTCTTCCTCAATCTCTTTCATGAGTGTTCTATCGTTTTCTGAGTACAGACACTTTGGCTCTTTGGTTAGGTTTATTCCTAGGTATCTTATGGTTTTTGGTGCTATTGTAAATGGAATCAATTCCTTAATTTCTCTTTCTTTAGTTACATTGTTAGCGTATAGAAATACAACTGATTTCTGTGCATTGATTTTGTATCCTGCCACATTGCTGAATTGCTATATGAGTTCTAGTAATTTGGAGGTGGAGTCTTTTGGGTTTTCCACATAAAGTATCATGTCATCTGGGAAGAGAGAGAATTTGACTTCTTCTTTACCAATTCAAATGCCTTTTATTTCTTTTTGTTGTCGGATTGCTGAGGCTAGGACTTCTAGTACTATGTTGAACAAAAGTGGTGAGGGTGGGCATCCCTGTCATGTTCCTGACCTTAAGGGAAAAGCTCTGAGTTTTTCCCCATTGAGAATGATATTTGCTGTGGGCTTTTCATTGATGGCCCTTATGATATTGAGGTAATTTCCCCTCTATCCCTATATTTTGAAGAGTTTTAATCAGGAAAGGATGCTGTATTTTGTCAAATGCTTTTTCTGCATCAATTGAGAAGATCATATGGTTCTTGTCTCTTCTTTTGTTAATGTGATCTATCACATTAATTTGAAAATGTTGAACCACCCTTTCATCCCAGGAATAAATCCCACTTGGTCATGGCAAATAATCCTTTTAATGTACCTTTGGATCCTATTGCCTAGGATCTTGTTGAGTATTTTGGCATCCATGTTCATCAGGGATGTTGGTCTGTAATTCTCCTTTTTGATGGGGTTTTTGTCTGGTTTTGGGATCAGGTTAATCCTGGCCTCATAGAATGAGTTTGGAAGTTTTCCTTCCATTTCTATTTTTTTTAATAGCTTCAGTAGAATAGGTATGGTTTCTTCTTTGAGTGTTTGGTAGAATTCCCCTGGGAAGCCATCAGGCCCTGGATTTTGTTTTTTTAGAAGGTTTTTGATTACTGTTTCAATTTCCTTGCTAGCTATTGGTCTGTTCGGATTGTCTATTTTTTCCCGTTTCAGTCTTGGTAGTTTGTAAGTATCCAGGAATGCATCCATTTCTTGCAGATTGTCTAGTTTGTTGGCATATAGCTGCTGGTAATAAATTCTGATAATTTTCTCTATTTCCTTGGTATTTGTCGTGATTTCTCCCCTTTCATTCATGATTTTATTTATTATGGTCCTTTCTCTTTTCTTTTGGATAAGTCTGGCCAGAGGTTTATCGATCTTATTAATTCTTTCAAAGAACCAGCTTCCAGTTTCGTTGATCTGTTCTGCTGTTCTTTTGGTTTCTATTTCATAGATTTCTGCTTTAATCTTTATTATTTCTCTTCTCCTGCTTGGTTTAGGCTTTATTTACTGTTCTTTTTCCAGATCCTTTAGGTTAGCTTGTGAATTTGGGATTTTTCTAATTTTTTGAGAAAGGCTTGGATGGCTATGTACTTCCCTCTAAGGACACCTTTGCAGTATCCCATAGGTTCTGAACCAATGTGTTTTCATTTTCATTGGTTTGTGTGAATTGTTTAAGTTCCTCTTTAATTCCCTGGTTGACCCATTCATTCTTTAGCAGGATGCTTTTTAACCTCCAAGTGTTTATGTTCCTTCCAAATTTTTCCTTGTGGTTGAGTTCCAGTTTCAAAGCATTGTGGTCTGAAAATATGCAGGGAATAATCTCAGTCTTTTGATATCAATTGAGACCTGATTTGTGACCCAGTATGTGATCTATTCTGGAGAAATTCATGTGCACTGGAGAAGAATGAGTTTTCTGTTGTTTTAGGGTAGAATATTCTATATATATCTACAAAGTCCATCTGGTCCAATGTGTCCTTCAAAGCTCTTGTTTCTTCATTCATCTTTTGCTTAGATGATCTGTCCATTGCTATGAGTGGGGTATTAAAGTCCCCTACTATTATTGTATTATTATCAATGTGTTTCTTTAATTTTGTTATTAATTGGTTTATAAAACTGGCTGCTCCCAAGTTAGGAGCATAAATATTTATAATTGTTAGATCTTCTTGTTGGATAGACCCTTTAAGTATGATATAGTATCCCTTTACATCTCTTACTACAGTTTTTGGTTTAAATCTAATTTGTCTGATATGAGGATTGCTGCCCCAGCTTTCTTTTGAGGTCTGTTGGCATGGTAAATTGTTCTCTATCCCCTCACTTTCAATATGGAGGTGTCTTTAGGTTCAAAATGAGTCTCTTGTAGACAGCATATGAGTGGGTCCTGCGTTTTTATCCAGTCTGAAACCCTATCTCTTGATGGGAGCAGTCAACCTTTCACACTGAGAGTAACTACTGAAAGATAAGAATTTAGTGCCATCATATTGCCTATAAAATCCCTGTTTCTATAGATTGTTAATTTCTGGTCTATATTACTTTTGGGGTCTTTCTTCTTTTATAGAATCCCCCTTAATAGTTCTTGCAGGGCTGGCTTGGTGGTCACATATTCTTTCAGTTTCTGCCTGTCCTTGAAGCTCTTTCTCCTTCCATTCTGAATGACAGCCTTGCTGTATATTCTTGGCTGCATGTTCTCATTTAGTACCTGGATATGTCTTGCCAGTCCTTTCTGGCTTGCCAGGTCTCTGTGGATAGGTCTGATGTTATTCTGATATTCATCCCTCCGTATATAAGAAATCTCTTCTCCCTAGTTGCTCTCAGGATAACTTCCTTGGCTCTAAGATTTGCAAGCTTCATTATTATATGTTGGGGTGTTGATCTATTTTTATTGATTTTGGGAGGAGTCCCCTCTGCCTCTTGGACACGAATGCTTGTTTCCTTCCCTAGATTAGGGAAGTTCTCAGCTATGATTTGCTCAAATATACCTTGTAGTCTTTTCTCTCTCTCCACCCCCTTGGGCATCCCAATAATTCTGACATTGGAACATTTCATGGTGTCATTGATCTCTCTAAGTCTGTTCTCATGGGCTACTAGCTGCCTATCCCTGTCTTCCTCAGCTCCCTTCCTTTCTATCAGCTTATCTTCTAGATTACTAATTCTTCTTCTGCCTCATTTACCAAGGCTGTTAAAGTATCCAGTTTAGACTGCATCTCATTCACAGCATTTTTAAGTTCGGCCTGATTATAACTCATTCCTGCCCTTAGAGATTCTATATTGTCACTAATGCTTTTTTCAAGCCTAGCTATTGACTTCGTGATTGCTACCCTGAAGTCTATCTCTGACATCTTGCTTATATCCATATCCATTAGATCTGTGGCAGAGGACGTTGTTTCTGGTTCTTTTCTTTGTTGGGAGTTCCTCCTCCTTGTCATTCTGTTAAGGGATGGTTGAGGGAATGGACAGAGTCCAAAATATCAACCACTACCCAAGCAAAATGCACCTTAGAAAAAATCTGAAGTGGTCAAAAGCTACCACATATATGCCACCGAGACCAAGATGATCCAAAACAGTAAAGAAGAAATAAAAAAGAAAGAAAGAAAGAAAAGAGGGGGGTGGGGAGAGAGATTATAATCTCTCAGGGTGGATAAAGCAGGGTGATTTGCCTGTTCCTGCTTGATTTTTGGTCTGTGTGTTAGAAGACACTATATCCCAAAATTGCAAAGGAGAAGTGAATCCAAGGAGATACATGGGAAGACAGACCTCGGGGAGGGGGGGGGCCTCCATCAGCCACCTACTGGCAAGTGATAGAACCTCGGAGCAGAAAATTGGAACTTTGGGAAGTCTGCTACAGTGAAGGATGTTGCTCAGGTGGCTAAGCGGGGGGTGGGGGGTGGGAGGTGGAACTCTCGCTGGGACAGTTTGGTCTCAGGACCCTTGGGGTCACTGGAAGACTGGAGCTGCCTGAGGGCAGCAGAGCTCCCAGGTATCAGAGTGGGGAATCCGGCCGCAAAGAGTGAGCCCAGGAGTGGGCTCTCAGCTCGGAATTGCCATAAACCGTGATTCCTGGCATAGTCGCAGGGGCCCAAAAAGCGGCAGAACCAGGAAGTGCCCCATTCCTCCCCCAGGAGGAGCGGCCTGAGAGCGCGCCGCAGGAGCCTGCTGGGTTTGGAGGCTCCAAACAGGGCTGCGTGCTAGAGATAGGAACGATGGGTCACAGGCCAGGTGCACGGAGTGCGGCCAGAGACCAGGGAAACGGGAGTGATTGACTGCTTTTCCCTGAGGGCACACTGAGGAGTGGAGCCCCGAGCTCTCGGCTCTTCCGGGGCAGGAGATTGGGAGGCCGCCATTTTCAGTCTTCTCCTCTAAAGCTGCATGGAAAGCCTTCAGGGAACAAAAGCCACAGAGAGCAAACCGGAGCAGGTGATTTAGCCTGGCCCCTGGCAAGGGCCGAGCAATTCCGCACGGGGCAAAGACATTATGAATCGATGCAACGGCCCCTCGGCTAGAGGATTGCACGAGTCTGTGGAGTTGGGTACGTGCAGGTGTGGAGACGGATTGACCTGGAGGATCTATTGAGGGGGGTGGACTGAGACACTGTGACTCTGGGCCGGAGATTCCCGCATGGCCATGTTTGCTCTGACCCTCTAAAGAGAAGCGGAAAGATGCCAGGGAAGAGAAGCCGTGCAGGCGACCGGTTCACGTTCCCCCTGAGAAGGAGAGAAGCCTGAGACGCCTGAGAAGCCGAGCAGCAGGCCCCTCTCCCAGAAGACAGACTGCAAGAACAGGTGAATGATATGCTTATTTCCCACAGGACTAAAACTCCAGCGCCAGGGGAAAATAATATAGGGAGCTTCAGGTGTTCCCTCTCACGACTCGCTTATACTTCAGGCTGAAATTTTACGTTTCCTTTTTGTTTCTTTTATTCTTTCTTTTTTTTAACCCTGCTCACGTTTCAAATAGATTCTTATTTCCCAACCTATGCTTTTAAGTCACTTCTCAACTTTTATTTTATTTTTTCACATATATGTTTTATAGATTTATGCCCTATACTGGCCCATTTTTCACTCTATTCAATCTTATCTTGATACCAGTTTTATTTCTTAAATTTCACATGAGTGAAAGCATATGGTATTTGTCGTTCTCTGACTTATTTCACTTAGCGTGATACCTACTAGTTCCATCCACGTTGTTGCAAATGGCGAGATTTCATTCTTTTTGATGGCTAATATTCCATTGTGTATGTAGACCACATCTTCTTTACCCGTTCATCTGTTGATGGACATGTGGACTCTTTCCATATTTTGGCTATCGTAGACATTGCTGCTGTAAACATTGGGGTGTAGGTGCCCCTTTGAATCACTATTTTTGTATCTTTTGGATAAATACCCAGTAGTGCAAATTGCTGGGTCGTAGGGTAGTTCTATTTTTAACTTTTTGAGGAACTTCCATACTGTTGTCCAGAGTGGCTGTACCAGTTTGCATTCCCACCAACAGTGTAAGAAGGTTCCCCTTTCTCCACATTCTCAGCAACACCTGTCATTTCCTGACTTGTTAATTTTAGCCATTCTGACTGGTGTGAGGTGGTATCTCATTGTGGTTTTTGATTTGTATTTCCCTTATGGCTAGTGATGTTGAACATTTTTTCATGTGTCTGTTAGCCATTTGTATGTCTTCTTTGGAGAAATATCTGTTCATGTTTTCTGCCCATATCTTGACTGGATTTTTTGGTTCTTTGGGTGTTGAGTTTGGTAAGTTTTATAGATTTTGGATACTAGCCCTTTATCTGATATGTCATTTGTGAATATCTTCTCCCATTCCGTAGGTTGCCTTTTAGTTTTGTTGACTGTTTCCTTGGCTGTGCAAAAGCTTTTTATCCTGATGAAGTCCCAAAAGTTCATTTTTGCTTTTGTTTCCCTTGCCTTTGTAGACATGTCTAGCAAGAAGTTGTTGCAGCAGAGGCCGAAGAGGTTTCTGCCTGTGTTCTCTTCTAGGATTTTGATGGATTCCTGTCTCACATTTAGGTTTTTCATCCATTTTGCATTTATTTTTGTGAATGCTTTAAGAAAGGGGTTCAGTTTCATTCTTCTGCATGTTGCTGTCCAGTTTTCCCAACACCATTTGTTGAAGAGACTGTCTTTTTTCCATTGGATATTCTTTCCTGCTTTATCAAAGATTAGTTGACCATAGAGTTGAGGGTCCATTTTTGGGCTCTCTATTCTGTTCCATTGAAGTCTGGAATTGTGATGCCCTCATCTTTGGTTTTCTTTTTCGACATAACTTGGCTATTTGGGGTCTTTTTTGGTTCCATACAAATTTTAGGATTGATTGTTCACAGCTCTGTGAAAAATGTCGATGGTATTTTGATAGGGATTGCATTGAATGGTAGATTGTGAAGGATTTTCGCTTTGATGTACATTTATCTTCAGACTAATTTGTACAAAGAGTTCTAGCAAGTTAGTTAACATGATTGTCTTTATTTCATCTAATTCTAGTAGTACCTGGAATACTTTATCAAATGTAAACTTTTTGCCATGGCTGTGCACAAGATGTCTCCTCTCCTCCCACTTCTCTCCCCTGAATTCATTTTCCCCTTTCTATTCTTCATTCAGAGCTCCAGCTTGACTGGCTTTTTACAATTTCAGGACTGCCACAATTTTTCCTTCCACAAGGACATCCACATGTTATTTCGCTGCCTGAAACAATTTTTCCTACCTCTCTTTACCTAGCTAACTCCAACATTCTTCTGATCTTCCTTCAAATGTAATTTTTCCAGAGTGACCTTAGCTGGCTAGTGCCCCCCCTTCTCAAATTACAGCAGTTTACCCTGTTATAAACTCTCAGTATGCTATATTTTCCCCTTGAAATAGTTGTTAAATAATTATTTGTGTAATTTAGTGTCCCCTATTAGAATGCAAGCTCTGTGAGGTCAGGGTCCTTGCTTGTCTCATTCTCCACTATATCCCTAGTATCTAGGTCATCTAGTAGGCACTAGTAAATATTTGTCATATAAATGAATGAATGAATGAATGAATGAATGAATGATTGATTGATTGATTTTAAATAAGAATTGTGAAAGAAGTTGTTACATGAGACAATCAGATCTGGGGAAATCAGAAAATTCAAGCATCATTATCTTAGCAAATACAAAAGGAAGGAGACTGGCATGAGCATGCCCTAAGAAAGAAAGTAAGCCTTTCTGCAAAAGCAGGATGGCATGGAGCTTTTTTTGTAAAGTGTTTCAGTACTTTATGTGCCCTTATCATTTCCTTATTTAATTTACAAATGAAAAGTAGTAAGCAAGGACAGCTGGGAGTGGAAATCTTTCTGAGTTTTATCAATGACGAACACAGCTTCTGCTGTTCTGCTGGAGATATAAGTGTATTTGGGAAAAAAAAAAGTCATCATCCCTGAGAACACTGGATTCATGTTGCCACCCTAGGGACATTGAGAAATGCCACAGATTTAAGTTTTAGGTTAAAGGACACTTTTGGAGAAAGAAAGATAATGGGTTTTTAAAATTGTCAATACAAGAGCCATGTCTATATGCATACAGCAGTTAACTGTTTTGAAGTTACTTCTCTTCTTTCATAGCTTTTTATTTCCATGTCCTTTTCTTTTTTCTATACGTCCCTCTTCCCTTGACTGATCAGTCAACCATGGAATAGTTAATGTAGTTTTTGTAAGTACACTCAACCTATACACCTTTAGGTCTAAAATTTGTAAAGGTACAATAAAAGGAATTCTGGGTGCAATATCCCACTCTGCGGTGAGCTTGGTATAACTTCCTCTGAGATGGTAGCTACCCTCATACATATGAGTGGAACAATAGAATTTGAGAGACTATTTTATTTATGTGTTCTTGTCTGTTAAGCATTGCATATTTAATACTTTTTGGTTATTTTTAACATTTCTTTTGTCAGAAGTGCCCGTGGAAAATGTAAGCATCATCGATAGTAATTTCTAAATTTTCAATTAGAAATTGTGATAGAAATATTTATTTGATATCTAGTATTTGCATGATATTCTGCTGTATGGCTGTTGGTGGTCTGGTTCAAATGTTTACTTCCTCAATGAAGCCTTCCCAGGCCTCAGCCTCTTTCCCCTGAACACATGTATAGATTCAATCTTGCCCTTTCCTCATATTCCTTTAGCACTTAAATTGGATTATTCCAGAAGACCTGAAGGAAATGTTTTGATCAGTTGCATGGCAGTCAACACATTTTTAGGAGTTAGAGACAGAAGAGGGAAGAGAGTATGTATTTACTGAGCTTTACTTTGCCCTTTCTCTAATAATACCAATAACAGAGCCCTGCCTTTGAGAGATACAGTTTTGTGTACATGTAGTCCTGAAGCTAACACAATACTGGAGAATTTCCTGCTCTTCATGGTAGTCATCTCAGTGAATAATGTCTTGATATCCTCTTATATCAAGGCATTGCTAGATAGAATTTGAAAAATGCCTATGGAATATAAATAAACTCCTCAAAATCATTGAATGGTAGGCCGTTGTCAATTATGTATCTGTTCAATACTTTAAAAATACCTGGAGAGGCACTTGAAAAACACAACAATATTCTGAAACCCATTTTGGTTTCTGGCCATACATCTGGCTATTTACTATGGGAGAGATTCTCTTCCAGAGATGTCTGGAAAACAGACATACAATGTATGACTTTAGTTTTGCTAATACAGTGCTTCAACTGCTGCTAAAGTAGCTTTTAAATCCCTGGGATACATCATTCTCTTTTGCAAAAAGTAACTATTTGAGTAGAGGTCCAATGTTACTGCAGTTAATGGCCCAATGATGACACAGTTCACAACAAGGATGAAGATGTTTATGGCATTTTATTTGTTTATAGATCTTTGTGTATCTCAGGAGGCATATTAAGTAGTTTTGTAGACACCAAAACTGAGGAAAAGACTATTGGAAGCACCTAGGATTACAGTCATAAGCCCACCTCGGAACTGAGATTAGAATTTAGAATCCCTGGGTTCTTGCTTTTGTTAAGAAATAGTGATAAAGGGAAGTGTACATGGTGGCAGCTTGCAAGAAGTGAGGTGTGTGCTGGGTCTTGGGTGGACTTGCTTAAGTAGATATGGTTATCAATCCTTTGGACATTTTAATGTTTGGCATCCCTAATGTGGCCCCATGGAGTACTGAACCTGATAACATCTCTGAATGCATACAGTATGCTAAACTCTAAGTGCAACATATCGTTATCTCTAACTTTGATCGCGATCTTTCAAAAATAGTATTATTCTTATTTAACCGGAAATTGAGGCTCAGTGAGTTGTTAGTGCTTGCCCAGATTTTATGACTAGTGAGTGCCCGAGCCAGGATTCAAAGTCAAGCCTATGTGATCCCAAAGGCACCACCACACCATGATTCTGTATTAATAATCAGATGCATCAAATGAATAGATCATGTAATAGAGTAGTGAGTGTATACGGAGGGGTGACATTTGAAGGGTGAGTGGCTACGGTAACAAATTACTACAAACTTGTGACTTAAAGCAGCATGAATTTGTTCTCTTGCAGTTTTTGAGTCCAGAAGTCTGAAATTAAGGTGTACGCAGGGTTGCAAGTCTGCCTCTAGAGGCTCTAGGGGAGAGACTGTTTTGTTTTGTTTTTTTCCTTCTCCAGCTTCTGGTGGCCTGTGGTTGTATCACTCTGATCTCTGCCTCTGTAGTCAACATTGCCTCCTCCTCTTCTGTCTGTCAGATTTCCTTCAGCCTTACTCTTACAAGAACACTTGTCATAGGATTTAGGGATCACCAGGATAAGCCAAAATGGTCTCCTTGTCTAAACATCCTTAACTTGATTACATCTGCAAATACCCATTTTCCAAATAAAGTAACCTTTGCAGTTTCCAGGAAATAGAACCTAGGCATGCTTTTTGGTGGGGGGGTGGGGGTGGGCAGGGTACTATTAGGCTTACTGCCGTGAGTAATGGATTTCCATGGTCAGACTGAGTTGCACCAGGCTCTTTGCCCCCTTTCTCCCAGTTTTGGTTTCTTGGAGGAGGTGGGATTGTTGGAGCTCTCTCAAAGGCCTGAGGAGGTGGATAGGTCAGATAAATTGAACAGACAGGGGTATGTTGAAGCGGTGTAGCAGGATTATTCCTATGGACTTGAACAAGCCGACATGAAATCATGGATAGAAAAGTTGAAAGATTCTATAAGATAAACTAGTTTTAGAGCGAATATTCATTGTGGAGACCCTGTCCTCAAGGGATTTACATTCTAGGCAGCATGGCAGTTTATTGAATAAAGCATGGGCCTATCATAACAGTTCATCAGATGCTGGATTTTTTTCATAAAAATCCACAGCAAAAAAATAAGCATTAAGTGAAGAAATCACCATACTGGGGGAAAAACATGAACGCAGAATAAAGCTGAACAGGCCTGCTGTCAGACAAAACAACCACCCTTCCTGTCTGGTCAGCAGTAAACAGGGTTCCACCACCACTGGTTTGTTGTGGAGCTGTGAGGACTAATTTCACCTTGCCCTTTTGTCCTTTGTGTGTCAGTCCCACAGGTATCCCAGGTTTCCTGATCTCCATATTTGCCTTGTACATCTTCACGTTTACCCTATTTCTCAGCTGCTATGCCCTCTGGAAGTCAGAGTCAAGTGTTCAGTCAAATCCTATTCTCAATAACTTTTCTTCTTATTTCCTTCACCTCCATATTCTAACTGAAATCTGGCTCTACCCCAATGGCTGTCACTGTGGCCTTTTTAAATAGTTGATTATTTTTTTTCTCTAACACAGCCCGACTGCTGTTGATCCTGGAGTTAGGATAGGTATTTTCCTCGTTCCTCCTTGCTGATGACCGACTATTCTGTCTTCCTCCTCCTCCCAGCCAGAAATCTTATGTCATTAGGTTACAGATCTCCCGTTACTCCTTTTGATGGTTAATTTTATGTGTCAACTTGACTAGGCCACAGAGTGCCCAGATATTTGGTCAAACATTATTCTGGCTGTGTCTGTAAAGGTGCTTTTAGATGAGTTAACATTAAAATTGATAGCCTGCGTAAAGCAGATTGGTCTCCCTAATGTGGATATGTCTCACCAATCAGTTGAAGGTCTGAATAGAACAGAAAGGCTGACCTCCCTTAAATAGGACAGAATTTCTCCTGCCTAACTGTCTTTGAGCTGAGACATTTTTTGTTTGTTTGTTTTTGTTTTTTTTCCCTGCCTTTGGACTTAAACTGAAACACTGGCTCTTGCTGGCCCTTGAGCCTGGGATTACACTTTCACCTCTCTGGGTCCTCAGGCCTTTGGACTTGGACTAGCACTGCATCATCAGCTCCCCTGGGTCTCCAACTTGCTGAATGTAGATCTTGGTACTTGACAGCCTTCATAATTGTGCAAGCTAATTCCTTGTAATAAATCTCTTTAAATCTTATTGGTTCTGTTTCTCTGGAGAACCCTGACTAATATACCCCTCCTTATTACAGTCATCTGCTGACTTCTAGTTTGCTCTTCAGTCATTGAAGATATTTGACCTCATGGCACACCATCACTCTTGTCAATACCGTTCCTGTTTCAATTCTTAGTGACTTCAATACTCATGTATATGATACTTCCAACACCCTGGCCTCTCAGTTCCATGACTTTTTTTTTCAGTTTTATTTTCTTCACCGAGTTTGCCACTTGTTCCCATGGCCATAACTTATCTTGTCATTATTAATAGCTGCAACCCCTCCATAATCTCAGTGTTAAGCATCCCACTTGACTACCAACTCACTCCCTCTGGTACCTGATGACAATTATTTTACCCACTGGGACCTCCAAAATAGTGACTCTACCAATTTTTTTCCCATCACCCCCCCCCCCCACAAGCATTTCCCACTTCCCTCCACATTGGGCTCAGAGCCCATCATTCATTATTATGTTAAACTCCCTTGCCTCTCTCTTGTTAATCATACTCATTTGACAAAGTCCCAACCCAGTTAAATCAAACTGTGGTTGGAGAAACCCGTACAATCATGCTAAGTGGTCTCACTTTAAATTCAAGATCACCAGCCTCAAGTGGGTCCTTAACGCTGCCTGGCAATTATGCTATCTTTGCCAATTCCATTAGCACTCTCGGTGACTATTTCATGCCTTCTTCCTCTTCAAAACTCAAATATTCACTCCTTCCACTTGCTTCCTGTTCAACTGTGAAAATAGAAATAATCAGAAGAAATTTTTCTCAAGCTACCATCACCACGTCTTCCCACCAACCAACTTCTATGCCCATATATTCAGCTTTCTTTTCTGTTACAAGGGATGAACTCTCTGTATTCCCAGCTAAAACCATCGCACTTAATCCCATTCCTGCTCACCAACTGCAGGATAGCTCTCCTGCAGTTCCCTTCTTCCTTTCCTGAACCATTAATTTTTCCCTGGATCTTTCTCATAAACATAACCTACCAATCTTTCTCCCATCCTAAAAAAAAAAAAAAATAGCTCTCTTGGTTTTATTTTCCCTTCTGGCTGCTGCCCCTTTTCTTTTTTTCTTTTCTTAAAAAAGATTTTATTTATTTATTTTTTTGAGAGAGGCGGTGGGGAAATAGGGAGAGAGAGAGAAAAAGCATGAGCGAGGGGAGGGACAGAGAGAGAAGCAGACTCCCCGCTGAGCAGGGAGCCTGATGCAGGACTCGATCCTAGGACCCCGGGATCATGACCTGAGCCAAAGGCAAACACTTAACCCCCTGAGCCACCCAGGCACCCCTGCCCCTTTTCTCCTTCCCTTTTATAGTGAGAGCCCTTGAGAAAGAGTAGCGTAGAGTCATTGTCTTCAATTCTTCTCCAATTTGTTCTTAAAGGCTTTCAATCTTACCACTCCATGCACAATTGATTTTTGTAAAGTTACTGTTATAGACTGAATTATGTCCTCCCCACATTCATATGAAGAAGTCCTAAACCTTAGTACCTCAGAATGTGAGCTTATTTGGAAATAGGATCTTTACAGAGGTAATTAAATTAAAATGAGGTCACTGGGGTGGGCCCAATCCAGTAGGACTGGTGTCTTTATAAGAAGAGAAAATTGGACACACAGAGAGACCCCAGGTGTGCATGGGCACAGAGGAAAGGCACACAGCAAGAGGCAGCAAGCCAAGGAGAAAGGCTTCAGAAGAAACCAAACCTGCCAGCCCCTTGATCTTGGGCTACTAGCCTCAAGAACTGTGAGACAATAAATCTCTAGCAAACTAATACAGTTAACAATCACATCCATGTTGTTAACCTAAGGCCCATTGTCAGTCCTCATGTAACATAACTTATCAATAGTACTTAATAGAGTTAATCACTTCTCCCTCCTTGATACAATATCTTCACTTTGTTTCAAGGATATTTTAATCTCTTGATTTTCCCCTTACCTCACTGGCTTTTCCTTCTCAGTGTCCTTTGATGCCCCCTTCCTCCACTTCCTCAATTCTAAACCTTGGACTGCTGCAGGGATCCATCCTCGGACCCTCTCTGTATTCACTATTCAACACTCCCATTACTACTGCTCTGGTCCAAGGTAACAGTTTCGAGCCTGGATTGACTGTAGCTGTATCCTTCTAACTTGACTCGCCACTTCCACATTTGACTGTCTTAACAGTCTATTCTCCACATAGCAGCCACAGTGATATTTCTAAAGGATTATATTACTTCCCTACTCAAAACCTTCTAGTGATTCCTCTCTCCACTGGGGCAAAAAGCTTCCCATAAGGTCCTCCTGATCTTGCTCCTGCCTACCTCCCTAACTACTCCTATGACTCTCCCCTTTACTTATACTCACCAACACTGGCCTCCTTGCTTTTCCTTGAGGATGCCAGACATGCTTCCACCAGGATGTATTTCCATTTGCTTCACTGCGCCTAGAATGGACTTTGCTCTGATAGCTGTGTCTCTCTCTCCCTGACTTCTTTCAGGACTCTGCTCAAATGTCACCTTCTCGGTTGGATCTTCCATGACCATCCTGTTTAAAATTGGAATGCCATTAGCAGCAATTGCTACTTACATCCCCTGCTTTTCCCCATAGTACTTATCACCATCTGACAAAAATTGTGCTTTACTTCCTGTACCTACTTACCACACATACTCAAATAGAAACTCCATGAAGGCATGCATTTTTGTTTTGTTCGCCATTGTCTGCCTACCTCCTAAGATAGGACCTGGCACATATTTGGGGTCCCATGAGTATTTGTTGAATGAATGACTAAATTATATTCATAGCTCAAAATTCCATCGTGGAAGAGTGAGTTATGAGAGATTAAAAACTCTCAAGATTATTTAGAATTCAAAGGAAGAAGATGTTGGGAACCATGGATAGAAGACAATCCCTGTAATTGCTTTTTTCTGACTATGATGCCTTCAAAGTTTTTATATTAAAAAATCCACTTGTTTCAATGACTTTAATTTGGGTGTAAATTTTATAGTTTGAGTTTTCTTTACCTAAAATAGGCCAGTTAGCACTACCTATGTGAGGAAGTAAGAGGGGGCACAGTAAAGGATAAGACATCTGATTATTACTCGATGATGCGGGAAGTTTTACAAGGGGCTTGCTTTTCATCAACATTCTGCATCCTGTAGAGTTTGAAAGCATTTATTTTGAAGGACACATGGTATTATAATTGCCCCAGTGTCCAAAGAAAACTTCCCAAAGCATAAACATTATTTAGCAAAGTCCATGAAACCTCCCCTGAAACATAAATATGAAAGCTCCTTTCTCACTGTTCAGCTAGACATTATGTTACCAGTAAAACCAAAGTCTTAACAAACTTCTCTGTGTTCTTCTGGGCTGTTTACTTTATCCCATTGTCTAATGTGTTTTTTGTGATTTAGGGTATCTTCTTCCTTTGTATTAGTGAGGTTTATTTCCTTTTCCAACCTTCATGAGGACTTACTGAATGATTTTTTGGCTTACTACCTAGCATAATGTCTGACATATTGTAGGCCCTCAATATATTTTGAATGAATAAAGAGGTATTTATTTTTAAAAATTCAGTATCTTTTGCCTGTTTCTCAAAGGGTGATTTGCAAGGCACCTGCATCCGAATCACTGGGATGCTTATTTTTTTTTAAATACAAATTCCTACAGTCCATCCATGATATACTAAATAATATGGAGGCATTGAAAATCTAAGAAAGTTATTTTAAGCTGCTATTGTTTGTCATACTGTGTGTGATATGTGCTGTGATAGACAGCTAAGATATTTTCTGTCCTGTGAAAGAGTCACCCTTCAATGAGAAACAGGGAACAGATAACAAAAATTTAGATGAATAATTATAGAATGTGGTTAATGCTATGAAGGAATAGATATGGTGCTTTGATAAACAATAACAGGATGATGTATGTTATACTGGGTGGTTAGAAAAGTTCTCTCTGAGGATGACTTAAATTGAAACATGAAGATATTTAAAGCCATAGGACACTCTTATATTTAGAGGTTGGAAAGAGGAGGATGGTGAGCATCCAATCCAGAATACTCTGGAGAATGAAAGGAGGCAGGGCAAGTATGTGAGGGAGCAGCTCCATACTGGCACCCTGACTACCCTGCACGTCTCCCTGTAGGCCATGCAGCAAGGCTCAAAGGTCATGTATGAATGTGGATAAAAATAGTACCTATTTTATATGCCAGTGTGAGGATTAAATAAGCAATTAGTACCTAGCAGATGGAAAATGCTCAGTAAATGTTAAATATTGTCTATTATTTTAACTTTGATTTCTTGGATACTGGTGAGATTATAGACCTTTTTATGTGTTTATTTTCTGTTATTGTTTCCTTTTGTATGAATTTCCTATTCACATTCCTTGTCAATGTTGTAATGTTGTGTTCATCTTTTTCTTAGTGGTTTTCAAAATCTTGTCCTTAGTCTTCCTGTCTGCAAAATAAAGAGGTTATATCAGCTGCTCTTTAAAGGATTTTATGGCATGTACGCTTCATATTTCTAAGTGTCTTGAAGGCAGAGACATTTCAGTGAGAAGGACCTGGACCCCTAAGAGTTTTAAAAAGCATTTTGACACTGTACTTTATGATAGGGGCAATCTGTACTTGCAAATCTGGTTTTCTTGTTGGGCAACATAATAATATTCTGCATATTTATCCCCAAGTTGCTCAGGTTTCATTGCTTAAAAATAAGTGTTTTGTGTATGTTACCTTGAGTTAGCCTAGTCACTTCAACAAGGCCATAATTTTTTGCTTTGAGATTCACTTATTTGTCTTGCAAAGGAGTAATATCAGATAATACACTTAAACTTCACAAAGGTAAATTTTCCTCCCGGAATGTCCTAGGTAATTGCTTTGCTGCTAAATTTTCTCCTTATAATTAGTTATGGCATTAGTAGCAGGGAGACAAGCAATGTAAGATCAAGACTAGAAATAATCCACTTGCTTTGAGCATGGGGGGGATATGTTACTGGCCAAACATATCTTTGAGCCAGTAACAGAGGCTACATATGCATATTGCTTCTTTTTCCTGTAGATTCTCTATGGGATACATTTGGCTGTATCAAACCTTCCTGGAATTTTAGTTGATACCTCAATAACCTATGGTTATTAACTAAGCTCACAGAGTTGTAGAAGAAGCATGGATTTAGGTACTTGGGGATTCCTGGAGAAGATACGACCTCTGAACTCATGGGGAAATCAGGGCATGCTATCTACTAAGACGTACATTGCTATCCCTCATATTGCTGTCATGGTACTAGGACTATAGTGATTTAAATGTTCTTAGTTCTCTCATCTGACAAATGGGAATAATAATGCTGTGGATTTGGCATTATTATTTTGAAATACTGTTTTTCATATTTGCAAAGCTGAACCTTCTAATTTTTTCCCCTCTATTATGTTGCCTTTGTCTCATACAGTGCAAGACCATGCCCTAATCAGATCAATGAGTATTTACCCAACCTATCTTTTCCAGTTCTTGTATCATTTTACTTTTTACATTTATCTCTCTGATCTTCTTGAAATGTATTTGATATTTGGTGTGAGACAGGGAACCTATCTCTCTCTTTTCAAACACTTAGCCAATTGTTTTAATACCACTTATTTAAGAAATTGATTCTGCTACCTATTTGTTACGCCAGTTTCATGATGTACTCCTCTTGGGTGTAAACATGGAAACATAGCTTTGTTTCTTGATTTCTTTCTTCTGTTCCAATTATTCATCTACCTAATCCTTTATCAGTATTAAACTGTTTAATTATTGTGGCTTTATAATGCATATTAATATGTGAATCCCTTTTTTTTTGCTCTGCTTAATCTTGTCCAGCTATTTATGTAATCCTCAGAATCATTTTTGTTAAGTTCTAAAAACCACATCAAATAAATTAGAGGTGGGTGTTCACTCTTCCATTTGTTCTCACTCTAGACCTATAAATAAGTTTATGTGTGCAGTGTTTTGTATGTCTTAGAAAGGGTAGGTGATTATCATCTTTAGGTGTATAGGGTGACCATATAATTTAATGTCCAAACCAGGACACTTATAGGAGTGAAAGAGGGTAGGACAACTGTGTAGGTTAGGAGCTCCTCCCTGGTACTCTGACAACCTTGCATACTTCCACATGGGTCAGACAGGCGAGGCTCAAACACAGACTGGCCTGAGTCTTAGTGAAATGCCTTGTGATTCTCTCAGGAACATGGCAAAATTGGCGGCCTTGTGAAGAGATGTCACAAGGCATTTCTCATTTGACCCCTTATCTTGTGAGAGGCAACTAGGAGGCAGTTTCTCATCTGCCTTCCTGGTTTTGATGAGGCATAAGATATTCTACCTCACTCCCCTCTCCTTAGAGTACAGCTGCATTCTATCAGACTACTTAGCTGAAGTCTAGATGGGCTCCCCAGCAACTGAGCAACCTTCTGCTCATGTGGTCTTTCATCCGGCCATTTTGATTTGCTGTCATCCCGTAAGTCAAGTGATGCATGAAGCTGACACCATGTTGGTCTTGCTTTTGCTGTCTGTGTAGGGAATCAACTGAATCTATCTGGGCCCTTTATCTTCTTACTATCTGTTAGTCTCTTTGACAAAATGCTAAACCAGTTGAGATTCAGGAACAATAAGAATAAAATGCAGCAGAACAGTCAAGCCCACACTGTTCTCAACATCTTCCCCATGATGCGAAAGGGGCAGTGGTGGTTTGTCCATAATAGTTTTATGCAGTCAGTAATATCACTAAAATACGTCCTCCGTGATATCTTCTTGTAAGCTCTTGGGCTTTCCATTATTCTGGTGGTACCACTGGAAGAAGGTGGCTAATCAGACACACGGTCTATTTAACTTCAGCCATAATAACATGCTGACTCTAGAACATTTTGGAAAGCACACAAAACTAAAATGACAACTCTTATATTCTTGGTGTATATCCTTTTAGTCTTTTTATTATGTGTAACTTTCACATAATTATAATGATGTATTATATCTATCTTTATATCTGCCGTTTTAATCCTAATGCTTGTAAATGCTTTATAAACATTTTAATGCCTGCATATGTTTCCATCAAATGGATTTATCAGTTTTTGTAAATACTTTCCTATTAAGTGAATTGAAATGATTTTCTCTTTTCTCTCTTTTTTAATAGCATCCAGTCATCTTGTGATAAACATATCCAGCCGATATGATAGATTCCCAGCAGAGAAAGCTATTTGTTTTCAGGCTCTTGATGCCTACTGTCAAGTTGTTTTTTAAAGGGTTTGCTGATTTACATTCCCACCAGAATCTGTAGTATCCATTGTCTAGGTCCAAAAGTGCAAAACAAGTCCCAGAACCTCATAATTATTTACATTAACTTTCTGGGAAATTGGGAATAATTATGTCTGTAAGGACCAAGCAAATCAATGAAACACTAAATGAATGTTTTTTCATAATCAAATAATGTATTGCATTTTTTTGTGAACATTTTTTGACAGATAAGTTTTCCTGGTTGATATATTTTTTATTTCTATTATAAACATAGTAAATGTCTGTAATGGCAGAGATATATCTGGTGTGGACTTGATGGTCCTGGATATTACCTAGAATTTGCACAAAGGTAGAATGCATATAGCAGGAGTGTTCTTCCTATTGTTGATCAAAGAAAGATTTCTAGATAGCCACTGTCTTGATTGCACTACCCAGGACATACCATAGACCAATGGTTGTTAACTATCAAAGTAGAGAATCCTTTGGAGAGCAGCGAAATGTAAAGACTTCCTCCCTAAATAAAGTGAACATATGGACATAAACGTTAAATTTGCAGAAATTTTCAGGTTATTGATGATCCTCTTGAAGTATATGTGAAGATTCCAGATTAAGAACTTTTGGTTTAGGCTGCGATAGCTCCACCCTAAAGATGTTGCCCAAAAAGAGTGGAATATGGTAGACCAATTTTGCTCTAGCACATGCAGAATGTGGTGTAGTGAACTTTTACTCTCTGGACACCACACTTCCAGGCACAGTTTTGACTCAAATTCTGACTGCCTTCTTGACGAGTGGAAGTCCCAGACCCTCACCTGAACGAATGGCATCTCAGCCAGTTTTCCCTTTCTTCTGATGTATATCATTTCTTCAAAAAAATGTGGAAGTTTGCATTTATGGTCGTTGGCCATCATCCCTGGGAGGTACACATAAATTGTGAGCAGTGGTTTTCAAACTTCAGCATCCATAAGACTCATCTAGGAGCAATTGTTAGTATGCAGATTCCCAGTTCCCACTCTGAAAACTGTTTCAGTTGTTTGGGTTAGACCTTGGGTATCTTTTAAAAAATAAATGTTTAATTTTAGAATCATTTTGATTTACAGAAAACCTGTGAAGATAAAACACAAGAGTTCTTTATATCACATACCCAGTTTCATTTCCTCTGTTATTAACATTTGACATTAGTATGGTATATTTTTCACAGTTAATGAGCTAATATTGATACATTATTATTAACTAAACTCCATACTTTATTCAGATTTCCTTTGTTGTTACCTAATTTCCTTTTTCTGTTCCAGGAGCCCATCCAGGGTACTATATTATATTTAGTTGTTATATTTCATTAGCCTCTTCTTGACCATGATAATTTGTTAGACTTCTCATGTTTTTTATGACCTTAACAGTTTTGAGGAGTACTAGCCAAATACTTTTTAAGAAAACCTGTCTAATGGAATTTTTCTGGTGTTTTTCTCATGATTAGACTGGAGTTATGGGTTTGGGGGAAGAAGACCACAGAGGTGAATTACCATTCTCATCACATCATATCAAGGGTGTATACTATCAACATGAATTATTATGATTTACGATAGTCTTGATCACATGGCGGAGGTAGTGTTTGTCATGTTTCTCTACTATAAAATTATTCCTCTTTCCCCCTTTCCATACTGTCCTCTTTGGTAGGAAGTTACTATGTATAGCCCATTCTTAAAAAATGGGAAGTTATGCTCCACCTCTTTGGGGGTGGAATATCTGCATAAAGTATTTGGAATTTGTCTGAAGGGGAGATTTATCTTGCTTTATTCTTATTTATTTATTTATTTATTTATTTATTTATTCATTCCATCATTTATTTATATCAGTGTTGATTCAGGGTTACTTATTTTATACTTTAGTCTGTAATGTAATACTACTTTATTTTGTTCTTATTGTTCCAGCTTAGACTATTGGGAACTCTTATAGTTGCCACCCATGCCCCTTTGGCATACCCCCGTCATTGTGTTTTTTTCTCTTCTTGTCTCGTCTCGTCTCTTCTCTTCCTTTTCCTCTTTTCTTTCTTTTTATCACTTCCTCACTTTCTGTTTAGTGCTCCAGGCACTTCCTGTATATTTTTGGTGCCAGCTTTATAATCATCCGTTTCTCCAAGGATCCTTGGTTCTTCTTATCTGGGCACTAGATATGTTCGTTGCTGCTGCGGTCTTATTGTTTTCAGATCCTCTCAGCTGACAGAACAAGGGAATATATATGTGTGTATCCAGCTGCCTAGATAGTCATTATCTATACTGTCTATATGTATATCTCTGTCTATATTAAGATAAACATGAGTTCATGCTAATTCTTCACCTCTAACCATTATTACATGGATCATTCTAGCCTTCCCCTTTGCTTGTTGTAATCTCTCATTCTGAGAGTGAGAAGCCTGACTCCCACCATCCTCTATCCATTTACGTAACTCTTCAATTTCAGTATACATGTTCAGTGTTTCATAATTGTTAACTTGTACTACCATGGGAAATGACTTTACCAACTTAAGTAGAGCACTTTTATGTATAGTTCCTTTTGCCTTTAGTCTTAACACTATCCACTGATTTCCAAAGTTACTTAGGTTACCATCTTTTCCCCCGCTGTCCCCTTCAGTGAAATTGTTTCACACTTGTATAATATGGATAAATGGTTTTGTCACATGCCGTATTCCATCCTGGGATTTCAGACTTCATAAATGACTTCTAAAATTTGCATACATTAAGATATACTCTTTGTGTTGTGAAGTTATAAGGGTTTTAACAAATGTATGGTGTCATGAATCCACAAATGAAGTATCATACAGGATAGTTTCACCACCTAAAAAATCCTCTGTGCTTCAGCCATTAAACCTCCTTCCCCACCCCCATGCCCTGCAAACCTCTGGCCACTGATCTTTTTCATTGTCTCTATAGTTTTGCTTTTTTTCAGAATGGCATATAATTTGAATCACACAGCATGTAGCCATTCTGACTGGCTTCTTTCACTTACCAGTATGCTTTCAAGGTGTCTCCGTGTCTTTTCGTGGCTTGGTAACTCATTTCTCTTTATTACAGAATAACATTTTACTGTATAAAAATACCACAATTTTAAAAAATCTATTCACCCATTAAGGGGCATTTTGGTTGCTTCTAGTTTTGATTGATTGAATACAGCTACCATGAATATTTGCATTCAGGTTTTTGTGTGAACATAGGTTTTCAAATCAACTGAGTAAATACTTGGGAGCACAATTGCTAGATCATATGGTAAAACTATGTTTAGCTTTGTAAGAGACTGCCAAACTGTCTTCCAAAGTACCATTTTGCATTCATACCGATGAATAAGAGTTCCTCACCAGCAGTTGGTATTGTGTTTAGGTTTTATCCATTCTAGTGGATGTATAGTAGTATCTCATTGTAATTTGCATTTCCCTAAAGCAAAATGATGTTGAGCATTTTCATATGCTTATTTTCGTTGGTGATGTATTGTGATATTTAGTCCATTTTTAATTAGCTTGTTTCTTTTTTTTTTCAAACTTCACTTCATACTTTTATTATTAGGAGTAATATTTGTGTTATAATTTTGAAATATATAATTTCATATATTCAGAAAGAACAAATGAGAATGTTCATGTTAAGAGCCAAACTTCTCATTATGAGAGGAAGGAGATAACATATAAAGATTAAAGTAAAACCCTGTGTTAAATTTGATATATTAATATGAACTCAAGGTTTAGATACTTTTACTTTCTCTGTTCACTGAAAGGACCTAAAAGCAACATATCCAGTAGCCATGTTAACTGAGGATCTATCCTTTATACTTTTTTTTAATAATAATTTTTTTATTGTATTATTTTAGTCACCATACAGTACATCCCTGGTTTTTGATGTAAAGTTCCAAGATTCATTAGTTGCGTATAACACCCAGTACACCATGCAATACGTGCCCTCCTTACTACCCATCACCGGCCTATCCCATTCCCCCCCCCCCCCCAAAGCCCTCAGTTTGTTTCCCAGAGTCTGTAGTCTGTCATGGTTCATTCCCCCTTCTGTTTACTCCCCCTTTCTTCTTCCCTTTCTTCTCCTACCGAACTTCCTACTTCTTATGTTCCATAATTGAGTGAAACCATATGATAATTGTCTTTCTCTGCTTGACTTATTTCCCTTAGCATTATCTCCTCCAGTCCCGTTGGTGTTGCTGCAAATGTTGTGTAATCATTCTTTCTGATGGCTGAGTAATATTCCATTGTATATATGGACCACATCTTCTTAATCCAGTCATCTGTTGAAGGGCATCTCGGCTCCTTCCGCAATTTAGCTACTGTGGACAATGCTGCTATGAACATTGGGGTGCATATGGCCCTACTCTTCACTACGTCTGTCTCTTTGGGGTAAATACCCAGTAGTGCAATGGCTGGGTCATACGGTAGCTCTATTCTTAACTTTTTGAGGTACCTCCACACTGTTTTCCAGGGTGGCTGTACCAACTTGCATTAGCACCAACAGTGTAAGAGAGATCCCCTTTCTCCACGTCCTCTCCAACATTTGTTGTTTCCTGCCTTGTCAACTTTTGCCATTCTAACTGGCGTAAGGTGATATCTCAATGTGCTTTGGATTTGAATTTCCCTGATGGCTAATGATTTTGAACATTTTTTCATGTGTCTGTTAACCATTTGTATGTCTTCATTGGAGAAGTGTCTGTTCATATCTTCTGTTCATTTTTTAATTTTTTTTTCTATTTTTTTAATTATTTTTTTTAATGATTTTTTATTATATTATGTTAGTCACCATACAGTACATCCCCGGTTTCCGATGTAAGGCTCGATGATTCATTAGTTGCGTATAACCCCAGTGCACCATGCAATACGTGCCCTCCTTACTACCCATCACCGGTCTATCCCATTCCCCCACCCCCCTCCCCTCTGAGGCCCTCAGGTTGTTTTTCATACTCCATAGTCTCTCATGTTTCATTCCCCCTTCTGATTACCCCCCTTTCTTTATCCCTTTCTTCCCCTACTGATCATCCTAGTTCTTATGTTCCATAGATGAGAGAAATCATATGATAGTTGTCTTTCTCTGCTTGACTTATTTCACTTAGCATTATCTCCTCCAGTGCTGTTCATGTTGCAGCAAATGTTGAGAACTCGTTCTTTCTGATAGCTGAGTAATATTCCATTGTATCTATGGACCACAACTTCTTAATCCAGTCATCTGTTGAAGGGCATCTCGGCTCCTTCCATGATTTAGCTATTGTGGACATTGCTGCTATGAACATTGGGGTGCATATGGCCCTTCTCTTTAGTACGTCTGTATCTTTGGGGTAAATACCCAGTAGTGCAATAGCTGTTTCTGTTGGTGCTGCTCAACCCTGCAGCATCCTGGGATGTGCGCCCCACACCCGGCGTCCCAGCCCTCACTTCCAGGGCCGGTGCTTCTCTGTCCTTTGTGTTTCTAACACCGCCAGCCGCCAGCCGCCCCTGTGCGCTCCCGGATCTCCGGGTCTCTGTCTATTTCCGGTGAGCACACCGGGATTCCGGTGTTCCGTGAGAAGCCTGGTGGCGCGCGCTCCCGGCTCAGGGTCTCAGTCTGCTGTTTCACGGGTGCCATCTGTGAGTCTGCCCGCTCCCCCATGCAGGTGGCCACCGCTTCCCGGCGCCCGAACGCGGCGGCTCCCTCCCCCTTCCGTTTATCTTCCGATATCTGTGCGCAGTTTCACGGCTCCCCGCTTCATACCTCAATACTCAGCGCTGGAGATGTTCATTTGTAGAGATCCAGATGTATCTTCCTGCGTCTCAGGCTGATTCCGTGGTTGTTTAAGCTGGTCTGGTACCTATCCAGCTCGACTCAGGGGACCGGCTGAAAAAGGGGTCCCCTACTCCTCCGCCATCTTAACTCCCATTTTTTGATTTGATTATTTGTTTCCCAGGTATTCAGTTTGAGAAGTTCTTTGTAGATCTTGGATACTAATCTTTTATCTGTAGTGTCATATGCAAATATCTTCTCCCATTCCGTGGGCTGCCTCTTAGTTTTTTTGACTGTTTCCTTGGCTGTGCAGAAGCTTTTTATCTTGATGAAGTCCCACAAGTTCATTTCTTCTTTTGTTTCTCTTGCCTTTGGAGATGTGTCATGAAAAAAGTTGCTGTGGCTGATGTCAAAGAGGTTGCAGCCTATGTTCTCCTCTAGGATTTTGATGGATTCCTGTCTCACATCGAGGTCTTTCCTCCATTTGGAGTTTATCTTTGTGTATGGTGTGAGCGAGTGGTCAAGTTTCATTCTTTTGCACGTACCTGTCCAGTTTTCCCAGCATCATTTATTGAAGAGACTGTCTTTTTCCCACCGGATGGTTTTTCCTGCTTTATCAAAGATTAGTTGCCCAAAGAGCCAAGGGTCCATTTCTGGGTTCTGTATTCTGTTACATTGGTCTATGTGTCTGTTTTTGTGCCAGTGCCATGCTGTCTTTGTGATCACAGCTTTGCAGTACAGCTTGAAATCCGGCATTGTGATGCCCCCAGCTTTGTTTTTCCTTTTCAACAATTCCTTGGTGATTCAGGGCCCTCTCTGGTTCCACACAAATTTAAGGGCTGTTTGTTCCAGTTCTTTGAAAAATGTCATTGGTATTTTGATCGGGATGGCATTGAAAGTGTAGATTGCTCTGGGTGGTATAGACATTTTAACTATGTTAATTCTTCCAATCCTTGAGCATGGAATATTTTTCCATCTTTTTGTGTCTTCTTCGATGTCTTTCAAGAGTGATTTGTAGTTTCTAGAATATAGATCCTTTACGTCTCTGGTTAAGTTAATTCCGAGATAAGGTATGATTTTTGGTGCTATTGTGAATGGAATGGATTCCCTAATTTCTCTTTCTTCAGTCTCATTATTTGTGTGTAGAAATGCAACTGATTTCTGAGCATTGATTTTGTATCCTGCCACATTACTGAATTGCTCTATAACTTCTAGTAGTTTGGGGGTGGAGTCTTTTGGGTTTTCCATATAGAGTATCATGTCATCTGCAAAGAGAGACAGTTTGACTTCTTCTTTACCAACTTGGATACCTTTTATCCCTTTTTGTTGTCTGATTGCTGTTGCAAGGACTTCTAGTACTATGTTGAATAATAGTGGCAACAGTGGGCATCCTTGTCGTGTTCCTGATCTTAAGGGAACGGCTTTCAGCTTTTCCCCATTAAGGATGGTATTCACTTTAGGCTATCATGTATGGTTTTTATGAAATTGAGGAATGTACCCTCTATCCCTACACTCTGAAGTGTTTTAATCAGGAAAGGATGCTGTATTTTGTCAAATGCTTTTTCTGCATCAATTGAGAGGATGATATGGTTCTTGGCTTTTTTCTTGTTGATATAATCTATCACACTGATATATTTGCGAATGTTGAACCACCCTTGCATCCAGGGCTGAATCCAACTTGGTCATGATGGATAATCCTTTTAATGTACTGTTGGATCCTATTAGCTAGGATCTTGTTGAGAATTTTGGCGTCCATATTCATCAGGGATAGCGGTCTGTTATTCTCCTTTTTGATGGGGTCTTTGCCTGGTTTGGGGATCAAGGTAATACTGGCCTCATAGAATGAGCTTGGTAGTTTTCCTTCTGTTTCTATTTTTTGAAACAGCTTTAGGAGAATAGGTATTATTTCTTCTTTGAATGTTTGGTAGCATTCCCCAGGGAATCCGTCAGACCCTGGACTCTTGTTTTTGGGGAGGCTTTTGATCACTGCTTCAATCTCTTCATAATTAATCGGTCTGTTTAAAAAATCAATTTCTTGGGGCACCTGGGTAAAACAGTCGTTAAAGCATCTGCCTTCGGCTCAGGGCGTGATCCCCGCGTTCCGGGATCGAGTCCCACATCGGGCTCCTCCGCTGGGAACCTGCTTCTTCCTCTCCCACTCCCCTGCTGTGTTCCCTCTCTCACTGGCTGTCTCTCTGTCACATAAATAAATAATTAAAAAAAAACTCAATTTCTTCCTGTTTTAGTCTTGGTAGTTTATAGGTTTCCAGGAAGGCATCCATTTCTTCCAGATTGTTTAATTTATTGTCATAAAGCTCTTGTTAAAAGTTTCTAATGATACTTCTTATTTCATTGGTGTTGGTTGTGACCTCTCCCTTTTCATTCATCATTTTATTAATTTGGGTCCTTTCTCTATTCTTTTGAATAAGTCTGGCCAGTGGCTTATTGATCTTATTTATTCTTTCAAAGAACCAGCTTCTAGTTCTGTTGATCTGCTCTACTGTGCTCTTGGTTTCTAATTCATTGATCTCTGCTCTAATCTTGATCAGCTGCTTTCTCATGCATGGATTAGGCCTGTTCTTCTGTTGCTGTTCCAGCTTCTTGAGGTGAGAATATAATAACTGCACTTTAGATTTTTCTACTCTTTTGAGTGAGGCTTGGATGGCTATGTATTTTCCCCTTAGGACTGCCTTTGCAGTATCTCATAGGTTTTGGACCGTTGTGTTTTAATTCTCGTTGATCTCCATAAATTGTTTAAATTGATTTTTAATTTCCTGGTTTATCGAATCATTCTTGAGCAGGAGCGTTCTTAGTTTCCAAGTGTTTGAGTTTCTTCCAAATTTTTCCTTGTGATTGAGTTCCAATTTCAAAGCATTGTGGTCTGAGAATATGCAGGGAATAATTTCAGTCTTTTGGTATCGGTTGAGACCTGTTTTGTTACCCAGAACATGATCTATTCTGGAGAATGTTCCATGGGCATTAGAATAGAATGAGTATTCTGTTATTCTGAGATGTAGTGTTCTATAAATATCTATGAGGTCCATCTGGTCTAGTATGTCATTCAAACTTCTTGTTTCTTTGTTGATTTTCTGCTTAGGTGATCTGTCTATTGCTGATAGTGGAGTGTTAAGGTCCCCTACTTCTAACGTATTTTTATCTCTCTGTCTCTTTATTGTGGTTAAGAGTTGGCTTGTGTATCTTGCTGCTGCCCTGTTGGGGGCATAGATATTTATAATTGTCATATCCATTTGTTGGATACATCCTTTAAGAATAATATAGGGTCCTTCTGTATCTCTAACTACAGTCTTTAGTTTAAAATCCAATCTGTCTGATATGAGAATTGCTACCCCAGCTTTCTTTTGAGGTCCATTGGCATGAAAAATGGTTTTCCATCCCTTCACTTTCAGTCTGGTTGTATCTTTAGGTTCAAGATGAGTCTCTTGTAGACAGCATATGCATGGGTCATGTCTTTTTATCCAGTCTGCAACCCTGTGGCATTTGTGGGAGCATTTAGGCCATTTACATTGAGACTGATTATTGAGAGATATGATTTTAATGATGTCATGTTGCCTGTGAAGTCTTTGTTTCTATAGATTGTAACTTTCTGTTCTGTATCACTCTTGGGCCTTTTTACTTTTATAGAACCCCCCCTTAATATCTCCTGTCGGGCTGGTATTGTGGTTACGAATTCGGTCAGTTTCTGCCGATCCTTATCTCTCCATCAATTCTGAAAGACAGCCTCGCTGGATAAAGGATCCTTGGCTGCATGTTTTTCTCGGATAGAGCTTTAAAAATATCCTGCCAACCCTTTCTCTCATTCCAGGTCTGTGTAGACAGGTCTGACATTATTCTAATACTTTTGCCTCTGTTTGTGAGAAATTTCTTCGCCCCGGCCGCTTTCAATACTGTATCCTTGGATCTAATATTTGTGAATTGCAGTATGAAGTGATGTGGCATAGGTTTGCCATGGTTAAGCTTGGGAGGGGTCCTCACTGCCTCTTGGACATGAATGCTTGTTTCCTTTGCTAGATTAGGGAAGTTTTCAGCTACAATTTTCAAATATCTCTTCTAGACCTCTGTTTTTCTCCACCCCCTCGGGGATGCCGATTATTCTGACATTGGAACGTTGCATTGAGTCAGTAATCTGTGCATTGAGTCAGTAAATGTAACCTACATTCTTGAGATTCGATTTTTTTTGAGCCAAGTTTCTGTTTTAACTTTCCCTTCTACCATCCCATCCTCCAATTCACTAATTCGTTCTTCTGCCTCATTTACCCTGGCCGTCAGAGCATCTAGTTTTGACTGCATTTGATTCATAGCATTCTTAATTTCTGCCAGATTCGCTCTCATTTCCACCCTTAGATATTTTATATTCTCATTAATATTTTCGTTAAATTTTTTTTCAAGTCTACACATCATCTTACTATTGTTACTCTGAACTCCATTTCTGATAATTTGGTTATATCCATATCCATCAGTTCTGTGGCAGAGGCCACAGACTCATTATCTTTTCTTTGCTGGGGGGGATTTCTCTTCATCATTCTGATGAGAGGTTGCGGGGTTGCCCAGAGCCCAAATTATTGACCAGGACCCAGGCAGTGTGCACTTGTTTTATAGGGACCTTAGGGATGTGGGCTTCTTGATTTTTCAGACTGCCTTCTGGGGGAGGGGCCTGCTGCGCTGATATTCAGGCAACCCTGTTTGGGTAGAGTCTCCCTGTCACTTGCAAGGGGAGATGGGATGGGCACAATGTGAGCCGGTATTTCCGGGCTTTTGTTCTCTGGCGGCTTTCCCTGGCGGTGGCGGTTTGCTGTGACTCTCTGAGAGTCAGAGCAGCAGTGGCCGTATCCTAGCCTCTGTCTCAGAACAGAGGGATCGCAGTCCGCTCTCCACTGAGCTCTCTTGGCCTCTTCAACTCTGTTTCTGTCGGTGCTGCCAAAAACCCTGCAGCGTCCCGGGTTGTGCTCCCCACAGCCGGTGTCCCAGCCCTCACTACCAGGGCCCGCACATCTCTGTCCTTTGTGCTTCAGGAAGGGTTGGCAGGATATTTTTAAAGCTGCCTCTGGTTCCCGCATGTGCTCCCGAGCTCTCTGTTTCAGTGTGGTTCTCAAATGCTTCGGAGCAGTGGTTTTCCATCTGGTCGCGCGCACGCTCCCGAGCTCCCGGTATCAGTCTGGTTCCAGTGAGCGCTCCGGAGCTCCGGTTTTCAGTCAGGTTGCGCATGCACTCCCGAGCTCCCAGTTTCAGTCTAGTTAGAGTGTGCCCTCCGGTGCTCTGGTTTTCAGTCTGGACTCGCGCCTGCTCCCAAGCTCCCAGAGGTAATCCGGTTCCGGTGAGCACTCCGGAGCTCCTGTTTTCAGTCTGGTCGCACGCGTTCCCAGGCTCATGGTCTCAGTCTGTTTTCTCGCGGGTGCTGATCCGCCAGTCTGGCCCGCTCCCCAGTGCAGGTGGCTACCGCTTCCAGCGCCCCCTTCCATTTATCTTCCTATATCTGTACACAGATTCATGGCTCCCTGCTTCGTACCTCAATACTCAGTGCTGGAGATGTTCATTTGAAGAGATCCAGATGTATCTTTCTGCATCTCAGGCTGATTCCATGGGTTTTCAGGATGGTCTGGTACATATCCAGTTTGACTCAGGGGACCAGCTGAAAAAGGGGACCCCTACTCCTCCACCATCTTTCCCCCCTATCCTTCATACTTGTTCTTGCTGCCAGTTCTGGCAAAGTCTCATCATTTGGGTCTAATTAGCTTATTTCTTATTGTTGAGTTTTAAGAGTTTGTTATATATTTTGGACAAAAGTCCTTTATCAGATATATATTATCAGGCAGCTGTTTCGTAAATTTTTTTTTTTCAGTCTATGGCTTTTCTTTCTATGGCCTTAATGGTATAGTTTGCAAGCATAAGGTTTAAATTTCAATAAAATCCAACTTATCAATTTTTTTTCTTTCATGGATTATGCTTTTGGTTTGTGTCTAGAAACTTATTTCACGTAGGGTATCATGGAGTTTTTCCTAGACTTCCTTTTCATTAAAAAAACAACTTTTCCTGCCACCCCATTCTCATTCCTCAGCATAGATTGTGATATTCATGGTCTTTTCTTGGATTACACTTTGAGAAACACTGGTATAGAATTTAAGAGCTTTGGCATTATATTTATATAGCTGTCTTTTCAAGTTCTGGCCCCACTACTTCATAGCAATATGATTTTTTTTCCAAGTCCCTTTATGTCTATGAGCTTTAGTCTCCTCATTTGCAAAATGTATCTATAGTATCTACAAAGTAGAGTTATGAAGATTAAATGAGTTCAAACCCATGTTGTTCAAGGGCCAACTATAAATTGCAGTAAGAACCTTTAGGTAAGCCACATGGTAACCACAAAGCAAAAACCAAGTGTAGGTTTACAAAAGATAACCAGAATGGAATCTAAGTATACCACTCTGGAAACCATTCAATTCACAAACTAAGGCAGCAAGAGAGGAATAAAGGAACAAGGGAAGTATAAAATATCCAGAAAACAATTGAAGATAAGGCAAATGAGACTCTGAGAAATAAAGTTCATTTTCTAAAGGTCACGTAGCTGTTTGATGTCTGAGTCTGGGTTGGAACTGAAGATTGTCTGATTCCAAAGCCAATTCTCATAAGTACTATGCTCAACAGTCTCTCATGGTTCAAGTGAAATGGGTATAACAGTTACTGAGGGTAATAAAGTGATATCCAAGAAAATCAAATAAGGCTTAAACAACAAGATATACTTTCTGGGTAATTGGCAGTTACTGTATCTTAGGTTTCTGTTTCAGAATCTCTGTCCTTAGACTGTCCAAGTATTCTTTTGTTTCTCTTGGTAGTGCATATAATGTGACAGCCACCCATCTCTCATGATGATCCTCATTAGACAAATGATCCATGACTGAAAGCAAAGATAATTCTATTTTATATTTTGGAAATGTGTGTAATGGAGATTCCAGTAATTGTGTGACATTTGTCTTTTTACATTTTCTAAAACTAACAACTCTATGGTTGATGTAATTTTTAAGAAAGTCAGTCATTTAATTTCCCAAAGTAAGTTGGATGTCGATGCTAAAATTTAGAAGCATCCATGCTTTACTCAACATCTGCATATGGTTTTTCTTTGCTAATTCAATATTATATTATTTCTTAGCACACTATTTCTTGTCAGCATCTTCATGAACTTTGTAATTATTGGTTTATAATTTGACTTTACCTTCATGTAGCATTTAACAGATATGAATTTGTTGTACCTTTGATATGAAACTCACCGTAGTATACCGGTTCTCAGTACGTGCCCATTTTACATTATATTAACACTCCTCAAGGGATGGACACATGAATTATTCATCTCTATGTGGTATTTGGTACTAAGCACAGACCACTTCCTTTTTTTTTTTTAAAGATTTATTATTTATTTATTTATTTATTTATTTATTTATTTATTTATTTGACAGAGATAGCCAGCGAGAAAGGGAACACAAGCAGGGGGAGTGGGAGAGGAAGAAGCAGGCTCCCAGTGGAGGAGCCTGATGTGGGGCTCGATCCCATAATGCCAGGATCACGCCCTGAGCCGAAGGCAGATGCTTAATGACTGAGCCACCCAGGCGCCCCAGACCACTTCCTTAGTATCTCCTTTGAATTCAACAAATAGGTGTTGAGATGAATAAAGCCACAGAGTAGACTTGCAGATATTTCTGGTCATAATTTCAAGATGTTTCACTGACATCAGGAAGTTTTCATATTCTATCTGACTTTTGCCTATAAAGAATACACTTAAGATTGATATATACATTTGGTACAGTGAAGTCTAGCATAAGATTCCAAGTTGGAATCTTGGGGACTAGTAGATCTCTGATTCGCATTTCACTTGAAAAGTTACTATTATCAAAATAAATTCTTTATAGATCAATGGAATCGTTTTGACAAAGATATCTCTAGAGCGTGAGAAATCTGAGATTTTTCTTTCCACCAAAATACTTTTTTTTATAATAATATTTTTTTATTATATTATGTTAGTCACCATACAGTACATCCCTGTTTTTTGATGTAAAGTTCCATGATTCATTATCTTCTCATTGGGTGTCATATATAGCCCCTGTTTCTTTTAATTTCATGAACATCTTTATGAAGTAAATTAAATTTGAAAGCCATTTTTAAAGCAACTTTTTGTGTCGCATTTTAACTGGCATCTGTCCTTTTTCATTGATAATGTGGATTATTGATTTGGCTTGTTTATGACATGTTCCTCAGCATTAGGGGACTTTATCTTATCTCTCCTTCAGATTTTATTTCCCCTACAGTTTCCTAAAGCTGTTAATTTTCTACAGGTGCTTTTATGATGCACCTATTCCCAAGGACAGAGATGCTCAGATAAGATTTGGCAACTTGCAGAAAAAACTTTTACCTCTCTTCTCTCCTGGTGGGCAAGTGAAGGATTAATGGAGCAGTGAAAGAGAATAACTGAATTGTTGTTATGGATTGCTTAATAAAAGCAGATTTGTGAAGCAATTACATTAATGTTAAATAATATTTACAATGTAACCATTTTGCTGTAGGCTGAATGAGAAGATATATGTGAATATGCAGAAAACTGCGAAGTGCCGGTGTATGTGAGGCATCGTAATTATCATCATTAAGCTGTTCCTTATTCAAACTGCTATCAGAGGCCTTACACACCTCCTCCCCACCTCAGCCCCTTCCTCCCAAATTAAGACAAGGCAGACTATAGATGTTGACTTCTATTTATTGGGTTTTTATAACTTTTCTTCATTCGAGCAGCACCTAACTTTGTTTGCTTAAATTAGTTTGTGGCAGTCACGTGTTCCTGTTAGTGTCTGTGCTACAATGAAATCTGACCCAGGCCAGCTCCCAGTGCTCGTTTCAGCCTAGTACACCTGCCTTCTAATACCAAAGCACTATTCAAAGGACATCTAGCATGTTTTTTTAATATTGTCTTTGTGGGCCACTCTGTCCTCCCTTCCAGCCTTTTCTTTCTCTAATATGTCTGCTTAAAATTCTGTCTTGTCATATTTTATGAATCCAACTTTTCCTCCATGAAGCTGTCACTTAGATCTGCCCTCCCTGGGGGTAATCATGAACAATTTTAGGTCCCTTTCCCCTTAATAAGCACTTGAGAAGAGTTCACACTTTTTCTGTTCTGTCTGCCCCAACATCTCTCCACTCCCACAGGGCAGTCTTCTCATCTGCAAGCTAAATATCCCCAGTTCCTGTCAAACTTCTCTTCCAAGAAGTGTTTGACTCCTTTTACCTAAAACATTTTGTTATGATGACTCTGTCTCCTCCAGTAATTGTGACTGCTGCTAGGTCAGATGTAGAACTGGTTTGTTAGATCCAAGTGTAGATCTATGTTGGGTTTTTGATCATGGATTTTTGTTTATTTTGCTCTGGAATTGAGAAGACACAGTATTCTGCTCATTCTGTCACCTCAATTGTTTAATTGTCTAAGGGTGTTTCAAGAAAGGGAATATTGGAAGATATAATAATAAAAATACAATATACCCTATATTGTATTCTTACTATGTGCTAGTCATTTTATATGTCTTCTTTCACTTTATCATCATAACAACTCTTTGAGCCTATTATTAGTTTCTGACAGCATAACCTATCTGTTGAATGGAGGAATTCATTAATGTTCAAGAGCTGCAATAACTTTCCCAAGGTCCCATAGATCTTAAGTGGCATTCTGTGAGACACCAAGTCTAAATTTCTTAGGTGTCATACTGCTTTAAGGAAGATTTTGAAGAATGACAGTGTCCCAAGCACTTATATACTTGACACTGTAATGTATTGTCACTTTGACCTTTATGTGATCTCTCATTCATTAGTTTATTCATATACTTCATAAATATTTATTGAGCACCTAATGTGTGTCAGGCATATTCTAGGCACTGGGCATACTGTGGTAAATAAGGTTTCCTTTACTGCTAATTTTTCAGAACTATCTGCTATTTAAACTGTGTCCCCTTAGTTGCTGAGGAATATGTGGCAATTTCTCATATACCTATACCATTTATTCTTCTCCATGTTTTGTGCACAATGGATACTCATGTCTGTTCAATGGTGTGGTGAGGTTATACAAAAAATAGTAGAGTGGGATCCAAGTTCTGGCCCTTGTATTTACTACGCCTGTGACTTTACACAAGTCACTTCATTATAGAAACCTCAGAGCAGTAATCTCTGCCTCACTATCGCTAGTTCACTGAATCTTACCGTGGGGATAAATGAGCTTTGTAAGGTACAAGACTGCGAATTTTTCTCATTCCCGTTACAGCCATTGTTGACTGACCAGATAAGCATTAGACAGTTATTTTTAACTTAGGAGAGGAAGAAGTAGTAGAAAATGGGAAATGAGGCTGAGAAATTAAAGTTAACATGTTGGCTTTGAACCTTCTATCATTCTGGTTGCTTTCTTTTGAGCTATCTTTTATTTGTTGTTATATATTTTTTAAAGATTTATTTATTTATTTGAGAGAGAAGACAGAGAGAGCATGAGTAGGGAGAGGAGAAGAAGGAGATGGAGAGAGAGAATCTCAAGGAGACTCCCCACTGAGCACAGAACCCATGGTGCTGGATCTCCGGACCCCGAGATCATGACCTGAGCTGAAATCAAGAGTCTGACACTCAACCAACTGAGCCACCCAGGTGCTGTTGTTGTATTTTCAACATGCTATCCTAATAGTAACCGGGACTGACATTTTAAAATGCTAGAATGTACCTGAAGAAAATGATAGTCTTGAGACTTTTAAGAGTTGTCAAGGTTATAGAGAGACCTTAGTTTAGGGCTCTTTCTTTATGTTCCCTCAAAATGTAAAGATCTGAGGAATATCAGTAAGAAGGAGATGATTTAAAAAATGTAGATGAATGCTTCAAAACTTTACTACTATGTGCTGCACATAGGGGAAAGGGAAAGAAAAACTTTGAGGTCTTCATGGGCTTCCTTCTTAGAGAAGTTGCAAGACATTTATGTCTGTTGCATATGCTGATGTTTATTCAGACATTTCCTCCAGACAGTGTAAGGCTATAGTGCTATTGGCATCGACCCATAAAGGACTTTTCCTCTCTAATCTCAGGAGCAGCAAAGACAGGAGAAGGTACAGCTTTAAGAGTATTTTCCTCTGCATTGTTATTTTAGAAATATAATTGCAGTCTGGTAACTTCTCTCAGTGTTGTTGCTAATAGCTACTAAATTTGCATAGTCTTCCCTCCTCCACTTCCAAAGCTTTGAAGTAGGAACATTTTATACTAAATGTTTTCTGATTATTTTAATAGAAATGCAGTGGCCATGTCTATTGGGGCGCCTGGGTGGCACAGCGGTTAAGTGTCTGCCTTTGGCTCAGGGTGTGATCCCGGCGTTATGGGATCAAGCCCCACATCAGGCTCTTCTGCTGGGAGCCTGCTTCTTCCTCTCCCACTCCCCCTGCTTGTGTTCCCTCTCTCGCTGGCTGTCTCTACCTCTGTCAAATAAATAAATAAAATCTTTAAAAAAAAAAAAAACAAAGAAATGCAGTAGCCATTATGGAACATTGACAAAGTACTATATGTAAGACACAGACATTGGGGAAGAAGAGAACCATTGTGAGCATATAAGTAATGATCACTTATCCAAGTTTTAAAATGAAGACATGACATGGAAGAGTGGAAATTACAGGCTGCTAGGAGTTTAGGCACATGGTTTAATAACTCTACTCTTTTGCATAACATCATAGTGTGTGTAATACCATCTCTTAAGTTTTCTTGTTTGCTTCTCCCATCAATACTATGAGGTGGCTAAAACACTTGATTTTGTTGTTGTTGTTGTTGTTTATACCTATCAAAAATCCCCCCCCCATTTTTTTGTTATAGCAAGTCTTTTTCTTTGGGGAAATGCCCCATCCCCAGTATCTAGAGGGATGCAAGGTATCCTGATTGACCATCCCACAAGAACCACATGGTTCTACAGTGGGGGAGAATAAACAAACACGTAATTAGTAATGTTTGAGGAAGGATAGAAAAAGTCTTGAGGACATGCTTTGCATCCCTGAATGCAGTCCTGCCTGAGGTCTGTTCCATTCTTCTATATTTAAGGTGACGTATTTCCATTATGTGAGAGTTAGTTAGGCTTCTGTTCCTTGCAACTGAATGAATCCTGAATAAACAACCCCCAGTGTATGGAAGAGGAAACTGAGTGTGCTTCCCAAGGTCATAGGTCTGTAGAGTTAGGACCCAGATCCAGGCTTCTCGACTCAAAGCCTTTGTTTTCTTATTACACAAATGTTCTGTAATTCTGGCTCTATCTTTAAATGCCTGTAGGACTTTGATCACATTGCTTAGCTATTCTAAGCCTCTGTTTTCTTCATTTTTAAAATGAGGTAGCTGGATCAATGATATCTAATTTCCTCATCAGCCCTAGTTTTCTCTTATTTTCTAGTTTACATATTTATTTTTAATGAAATAAGTAAACCATGAAAAATACCCATTGTCAACACTCCAAATGTTACATATTAACGTACGTTTGAGCACTGAGCTAATTACTCTTCCTTTCCCATCAGTTTAGGGTCTATACTTTAGGAATTTTTCTATGCATGTAACCTAAATATAGATGTTTCTACAGAACTATTTAGTTTGCCTTGTGTCTTTATGCATATTTTAAACTTAAATTGTCTCATATTGTATGCATTGTTGTGCAGCTTACTTTTGCTTTTATCATTTTACTATGAGTCTTGTAGATTTACCAAGTTAGTGCATATAGATCTACTTTATTTTCAATTTGTCTGTGCTATCAGTCTACTATATTTTATTTATCCATAACATATGGATGGATAGTTCACAATTTTTCATTATGACAAAGCTACAGTGGACAACCCTGTCTATGTTTGCTTTGTGTGAGTGTTCTAAAATACCAAGGAATTCCAATTTATATCTTTTCAGCAGTGCATGAGGCTTCCTGGTTTTTTTTTAAAGATTTTATTTATTTATTTGACAGAGAGAGAGAGACAGCCAGCGAGAGAGGGAACACAAGCAGGGGGAGTGGGAGAGGAAGAAGCAGGCTCCAACGGAGGAGCCTGATGTGGGGCTTGATCCCAGAATGCCAGGATCACGCCCTGAGCCAAAGGCAGATGCTTAATGACTGAGCCACCCAGGCACCCCTGCAGTGCATAAGGGTTCCTATTTCACCATATCCCTTGCCAGCCCTTGATATCATTAAACTTTAAAAAAGTTAACAACTGAATTATTGTTTTAAATGCAGTTGTTTTAAAAATTGTTTTAAATTTCTGTGATTTGGGGGATATTGAGCAATTTTTATATATTTATTTGTGATTTTTCCCCCCATGGATCACCACATTTTGCAGTTCCAAGTATTTGGCTATGTGGTTAATTTGGAAGGCCATGGTCTCAGTGTTACACTGTAGAGTGCTAATAGTGGTGTGATAATAAGAATCTTCTTACTTCAGAGAATTTTTGGGTTAGGTATGATTGGACTGGCTTGTCTACCAAAGTGTGCTTAAAGAACTGACATGGAATTACAGAACCTCATGTCTGGAAAGAACTGAATTTTAGCTGTCATTCAGTCCTACCCAGCCACTTGATGTGAAAACTCTGTCTTCAAAATCGTAGCCAAACAAGCGTACAACTAATGCTTGAACTGTGCCCCTTGAGGCAGCCTACTCCATCAGTGGATAGTTCTGTTAATTGGAACAGTCTTTCTTGTATTAAACCAGATATTGTCTCCCTGTAGTTTCTATCCACTGTCTTGAGTTCAGAGAACAAATCTGCTTCCTCTTCTACATGACAGCCTTTCTGATATGTGGTGACAGTTTCTGTACTACTTCAAGTCATCTTTTCTCCATGTTAAACACACTAGTTCCCATATGATCCTTATTTGATGTGTTTTTAAGGGTTTGCCTCCCACCTTCTTGGCTACTTTCTATCGAACAATTCCTAGTTTATCCATGTCCCTTTAAAAAAAAAAAGTGTCACTAGACTGAGCATTCTCTTCCAACATGAAAACTTCTAGTCTTGCAGGTGGGAGCATCAGGCTTAAGGGGTTGAGATCAGGGGGAGACAGGCACATTTCTGGATTTATGAGGTTAAGGGGGGGTGTCTTCTTTTTTTTTTAAAAGATTTTATTTATTTATTCAACAGAGATAGAGACAGCCAGCGAGAGAGGGAACACAAGCAGGGGGAGTGGGAGAGGAAGAAGCAGGCTCCTAGCGGAGGAGCCTGATGTGGGGCTCGATCCCATAACGCCGGGATCACGCCCTGAGCCGAAGGCAGACGCTTAACCGCTGTGCCACCCAGGTGCCCCAAGGGGGGTGTCTTCTGCTCCCTTTGAGGGCAGGACACAAGGCTTAGCCCCGGACACATGGCAGGAAACAGCCACCAAAATAACAACAGGCCGCCATTCCCCACATAGTAATGCTTTACACCAGCGATAGTATTTACTTGGCATTTAGTTAAAGGCTCAGCAATTTCCATCATGAGGATGACCCTAAAATGGGGGGGACTTCAGGTGCACAATTCCTCATCCATGCCTCCAAAATCTAGAAAGTTCTGAAAACCAAACATTATTCTCTTAACTCAGGGAGAGGTATGTTAAGTCCTGCAGACCAAATTTGGACCTGTTTCTATATGGCACACAAGCTAAGGATGTTTTTCTACACTTTTAAATGGTTGAAAACAAAATAGTGTATTCATGACAAGTAAAATTTACATGACATTCAAATTTTCATTTCTAGAACTAAAGCTTTATTGGAACACACAAAAAATATGTCACTGGATTCAATACCTTAGAATTTACTAAATAATAATGATAATAATGATACTTAGAATAATAGAAATTGACCTTTATTGAGCATCAAGTAGTGTGCAAAGCACTTTACATGTATCAGTTCATTTAATCCTTACAACAATACTAGGTGTTGGGCTTTTCCCCCTCATTTGACTAATGAAGAAACTGAGGCCTATGGAAGTTAAGTAATTTACCCAAGACTGCACTGAACAGAGTAGAACTAGAATTTCTCCTATTATTGCTATCATATTTCAGTATATGCTCCCAAGACCACATTCATTTTTTTAAATTTCTAATTGATTCATATTAACTATCAGCTAAAATCCCCAAGTCTTATTTGAATGGACTAGTGGTAAGGCACTGCTTTCCATCTTGTATAGTTGAGTTTTGGAACCTAGTCTAGGACCTTATGTTTGTCTCTGTAAACCTGCATATAAGCTAACTTAATCTAGTATAATTCTTAGCCCACAGTGCTATTCAAGACATCTCCCTCATTCCATTTTTCTCCCTGAGTCAGTTAGCTGGCTCTCTTCTTGTGGTAACTGACTTTATAGTTGACACCCTCAATGACAGCACCATATACTACATATGGCCGAACTGCTTACTTTATTTTGCTTTCCTTTTCTATTTGAATGCAGAAAGCAGGTTCCCAGGGTGAGGGGGAGTGGGTATATTTCCACAATTTTATAGAGGTCATCTACTCCATTTTTCCTTCCCGCCGGAAGGATCAAAAGCATTTACCAACTTGTCATATGCTTCATGTAACAGTCAGTGTTGTTTACGTTCCTTTCAATTTTTTTCATCGGGGATATGCTTGAAAATGATACTGTGCCCCAGACTTGTCAACCTGGTTTCTGCCTTTCTACTTAAGAAAAAATATATATGTTTTTGTGTATTCGCTATAAAATAAATGCCCTTTCTTATACTCTTCCTAGGCTTAAATTGAATAATTAATTCAAAAATCAAGAAACTATTTAGGGTACATTTCAGCTATTTTTTTCTACTTTGAATTCAAAAGTAGATGGAGGAGTATAGTAGAAAGATCAGAGGATGTGGTGGTAGTGGGAGTGTGGGCAGGAGACCTGGTTTCTACTGTTGTTTTCTCACTGTTTGACAGATGAATTTCCAGAAGTCATTTCCCTCCTCTTGTATGTAAAATCTATAAAATGAGGTAACTGGAATCAAGTGAGGTAAGACCCTTCACTACTCAAAATCTACCTTGAATTTAATATATTTTTTATAATATAACACATGTTCTTCCAAAATAATTGAAACAGCTTTGTGTGGGTGCTTTGTAAATCTCTACTCAAGCTTCATAAAACAACAACAACAACAACATGCTGGGGCTTTGTCTACAAGAAACATTGCCAGTTAGAATTTAGACAACAAAACATTCTGAGCGTTAATTTAGTGCTGTTTCTGACAAAAATAGCAGTCACAGATCATTTCAGAATTTTTTTTAGGCTAAAGCCTTTTGTGGTTGGTTGTGGGCAGTTCAGGCACTTTCAGTTTTTGGTATTGAAAAGGGAGTCAGAGGCCCCAGCCCTGTTCTTGTACCCCACAGTATATCCCCTGGAGGACTAGCCTCAAGGAATGCTGGGAACCTCTTGAAATTCATTCACACACCTGCATAATCAGCCACCAACTTATTAAAAAACAAGTTTTCTGTGAAAACTCTCATTTGCTTTCTGTATCTGAAAAAAAAATCACATGAGAAACATCTGGGAAGCATCTTCAAATCTATTTGTAAATATATTTACAGGAATTAAAAAACACGGGCTGAATTGTTTCATTTCTTTAATGCAGTATAGATTTTGAAATGAATTTGTTATAGCCTGCTGGTATAAATTAAGATATTAATGAAGATAAAATTTATTTACAATAATTTTTAAAATACCACCTTCCTGGGGTTTTTTTTGAGGGGGGCTTATTTTTTATTTATGCTCAGAATATATTTTACTATGCTTCAGAAGAATTTACTGTTTTTATTTTTATTTTTTGAAAATTTACTGTTTTTTAGTGTTTTTGTTTTTTGTTTCTTTCCATTTAGTCTCTGGGTACATTTATCTGTTTAAAAGTATACATATTTTAATATAATTAATAATTAATGCCAATGTCTCTCAATAATTTCTTTGTAAGGGAATCCAATGAATGCCAACAATATGCAACATTGCAGAAGTGAAAAAATTTGTGCTTATTTGTCCCTGTGATTTCTGGAACAAACCCTTTTTGGAGAAGATGAAGTGACCCACTTAGCAATACTTAGAATAGTTAATTACAAGAGTTGACATAAATATCTTAATTATGTTTTTCTCAAAATATTGATTACTTTATAAAAAGGTGGACAAAGAATTTATTGTTAAATTGAACATAAATTTAGCTGGAATGCATATAGTGTATTATATTAAATGAAGAGATTAATATTTAAATAAACAGATCAGAACTACTCAACTATCCAGTATACTGGAAACTCATAAATAAATCAGTGGGGAATGGGTGGAATCTAGGCATATCAAAGAATAAATTAAGACATACCAGTAATTACATTTAATAATTAAATGTATGGTGTGTAACTGATTATTACATCACTTTCCTACTCCCCATACTTTCCTAAGGGAAATATTCACACATCTTCAAGCCATAGGATACTTGAGGCAAAAGGCACATTTGTAATCTTGAAGATCTTTGGATTTTACCAATCTGAGTTTCAAAATTTCAAGTTCCTCCTCTCTTGTTGCCTGCAGTATCTCTGTACTCAGACTCACTCTGCATTTCTTGCATGAAGTTCTAATATGAAAGACTTTTTGCCTTAATACCTAATATTTTATTTCTTTACCTTTTTTGTCATATTAAGTCAACCAACATTTATTCATAGAGTCATTTCAACAGGTGTTTAATGAGAGATTCCCATTCGTGAAGTACCCTTCCAGGCACTGAATAATTCAGTGAATAAAACCAACTAAATGTCTCTGTCCTGACAGAGCTTACAGATCATAAAAAAATATATAATTTCAGGTAGTTCTTTGACTAAAATAAAGGAAATACAGAATTGGAAAAAGGAATTGGTGTAGAGAATACGTCTACAAGGAGGTGATATTTGAGTGACATAAGGAACTTTTATCTGCTACTTCTTCCTTTCTATTCTGGATGACTTTTATTTCTTTTTCCCCTTCTTACATTGGCTAGAACCTCTAATACAATGTTGAAGAGAAGTGTGAGCACTAATACCTTTACCTTTTCTTTATTTTAGAGGGAAAATATTCTGTTATAGCGTTACTGTTAGGTTTTTTATAAATGGCTTTTATTAGATCGAAGAGGTCCCCTTCTATTTCTCATTTGCTGAGAGGTTTTCTTTTGTTTTTTTTTTTTTAAATGTCAGGAATGTGTGTTGGATTTTGTCAAGTGCGTTTTCTGCTCCTATTGAGATGATCATATGTTTTGTTCTTTTATAGTCTGTTAATTGCTGAATAACATTTATTATTTTTTAAATATTAATCCAGTATTATGTAAAATCCACTTGGTTATGGTATGTTATATATTTTGTATATCGTTTGCTTTAAAATTGGTTAATACTTTTTGAATTTTTGTTCATGGAGGACATTGGTCTACAGTTCTGTTTTCTTGTAATACCTTTGTCTGTCTTTTGTATCAAGATTATGGTGGGCTTATATAATGAGGAAGCATTCTTTCCTGTTAATTTTGTGGGTGCCTTTGTGTAGAATTGTTATCATTTCTTCTTTTGATATTTGTTAGAATTCTCATTAGAAGTTTTCTGGCTCAAGAATTTTCTTTCTGTGAAGTTTTTATCTAAAACTTCCATTTCCTAGCCTCCGCGCTCGGGCGCTGGGAAGCCATAGCCACCTGCACTGTGAAGAGGGCTGACTCATGGACCGGCACCCGCGAGAGAGCAGACTGAGACCGTAAGCCTGGGAACGCGTGCGACCAGTCTGAAAACCGAGCTCCGGAGCACGTGCGAACCACACTGAAAAGGAGCTCCTGAGCGCATGGGGGCAGCTGGCGGCTGGTGATGTTAGAAGCACAAAGGACAGAGACGTGTAGGCCCTGGAAGTGAGGGCTGGGACGCCGGCTATGGGGCGCACATCCCGGGTCGCTGTAGGGTTTAGCAGCACCAACAGAAACAGAGTTAAAGTGGCCAGAAGAGTTCAGTGGAGAGCGGACTGCAATCTCTCTGTTCTGAGACAGAGGCTGAGATTCGGCCACTGCTGCTCTGACTCTCAGAAGAGGCACAGCAAACCACCAGGGAAAGCTGCCAGAGAACAAAAGCCTGGAAATACCGGTTCACAGTGTGCCCATCCCCATCCCCCCTCGCAGGGGACAGGGGGACTCTACCCAAACAGGGTTGCCTGAGTATCAGCGCAGCAGGCTCCTCCCCCGGAAGGCAAACTGAAAAATCAAGAAGCCCACATCCCTAAGGTCCCTATAAAACAAGTGCACACTGCCTGGGTCCTGGTCAATAATTTGGGCTCTGGGCAACCCCGCAACCTCTCCTCATCAGAATGACGAGAAGGAGAAATCCCCGCCCCAGCAAAGAAAAGACAATGAGTCTGTGGCCTCTGCCACAGAACTGATGGATATGGATATAACCAAATTATCAGAAATGGAGTTCAGAGTAACAATGGTAAAGATGATGTATAGACTTGAAAAAAATTTAATGAAAATATTAACAAGAATATAGAATCTCTAAGGGCGGAAATGAGAGTGAATCTGGCAGAAATTAAGAATGCTATGAATCAAATGCAGTCAAAACTAGATGCTCTGACGGCCAGGGTAAATGAGACAGAAGAACAAATCAGCGAATTGGAGGATGGGTTGGTAGAAGAGAAAGCTAAAATAGAAACTTGGCTCAAAAAAATCCAATCTCAAGAATGTAGGTTACGAGAGATTACTGACTCAATGAAATGCTCCAATGTCAGAATCATCGGCATCCCTGAGGGGGTGGAAAAAACAGAGGTCTAGAAGAGATATTTGAACAAATTGTAGCTGAAAACTTCCCTAATCTAGCAAGGGAAACAAGCATTCGTATCCAAGAGGCAGAGAGGACCCCTCCCAAGCTCAACCACGGCCAACCTATGCCATATCAAGTCATAGTGCAATTCGCAAATATTAGATCCAAGGATACAGTATTGAAAGAGACCAGGGCAAAGAAATTTCTCACGTACCAAGGCAAAGGTATCAGAATTACGTCAGACCTGTCTACACAGACCTGGAATGAGAGAAAGGGTGGGGGGGCATTTTTAAAGCTCTTTCAGAGAAAAACATGCAGCCAAGGATACTTTATCCAGCAAAGCTGTCATTCAGAATTGATGGAGAGATAAGGACCTTCCAGAATCGACAGTCACTGACCAATTTTGTAAGCATGAAACCAGCCCTTCAGGAGATATTAAGGGGGGTCCTATAAAAGTAAAAAGGCCCCAAGAGTGATACACAACAGAAAGTCACAATCTATAGAAAGAAAGACTTTACAGGCAACATGACATCATTAAAATCATATCTTTTAATAATCACTCTCAATGTGAATGGCCTAAATGCTCCCAAAAAACGCCAAAGGGTGGCAGATTGGATAAAAAGACATGACCCATGCATACGCTGTCTACAAGAGACTCATCTTGAACCTAAAGATACATCCAGACTGAAAGTAAAGGGACGGAAAACCATTTTTCATGCCAATGGACCTCAAAAGAAAGCTGGGGTAGCAATTCTCATATCAGACAGATTGGATTTTAAACTAAAGACTATAGTTAGAGTTACAGAAGGGCACTATATTATTCTTAAAGGATGTATCTAACAAGTGGATATGACAATTATAAATATCTATGCCCCCAACAGGGGAGCAGCAAGATACACAAGCCAACTCTTAACCAGAATAAAGAGACAGAAAGATAAAAATACATTAATAGTAGGGGACTTCAACACTCCACTATCAGTAATAGACAGATCACCTAAGCAGATTTCACAAAGAAACAAGAGCTTTGAATGCCATACTAGACCAGATGGACCTTATAGATATTTATAGAACACTACACCCCAGAACAACAGAATACTCATTCTATTCTAATGCCCTTGGAACATTCTCCAGAATAGATCATGTTCTGGGTCACAAAACAGGTCTCAACTGATACCAAAAGACTGAAATTATTCCCTGCATATTCTCAGACCACAATGCTTTGAAATTGGAACTCAATCACAAGGAAAAATTTGGAAGAAACTCAAACACTTGGAAACTAAGAACGCTCCTGCTCAAGAATGATTCGATAAACCAGGAAATTAAAAATCAATTTAAACAATTTATGGAGACTAACGAGAGTGAAAACACAATGGTCCAAAACCTATGGGATACTGCAAAGGCAGTCCTAAGGGGAAAATACATAGCCATCCAAGCCTCACTCAAAAGAGTAGAAAAATCTAAAGTGCAGTTATTATATTCTCACCTCAAGAAGCTGGAACAGCAACAGAAGAACAGACCTAATCCATGCATGAGAAAGCAGTTAATCAAGATTAGAGCAGAGATCAATGAATTAGAAACCAAGAGCACAGTAGAGCAGATCAACAGAACTAGAAGCTGGTTCTTTGAAAGAATAAATAAAATAGATAAGCCAATGGCAAGACTTATCCAAAAGAATAGAGAAAGGACCCATATTAAAATTATGAATGAAAAGGGAGAGGTCACAACCAACACCAACGAAATAGGAAGGATCATTAGAAACTTTTATCAACAGCTTTATGCCAATAAATTAAGTACCTGGAAGAGATGGAGGCCTTCCTGGAAACCTATAAACTACCAAAACTGAAATAGGATGAAATTGATTTTTTAAACGGACCAATTAATTATGAAGAGATTGAAACAGGGATTAAAAACCTCCCCAAAAACAAAATTCCTGGGCAAGATGAATTCCCCGGGGAATTCTACCAAACATTCAAAGAAGAAATAATACCTATTCTCCTAAAGCTGTTTCAAAAAATAGAAACAGAAGGAAAACTACCAAACTCATTCTATGAGGCCAATATTACCTTGATTCCCAAACCAGGCAAAGACCCCATCAAAAAGGAGAATTACAGACCGATATCCCTGATGAATATGGATGCCAAAATTCTCAACAAGATCCTAGGTAATAGGATCCAACAGTACATTAAAAGGATTATCCATTATGACAAAGTGGGATTCATCCCTGGGATGCAAGCGTAGTTCAACATTCTCAAATCCATCAGCGTGATACATCATATCAACAAGAAAAGACTCAGGAACCATACGATCCTCTCAATTGATGCAGAAAAAGCATTTGACAAAATACAGCATCCTTTCCTGAGTAAAACCCTTCAGAGTGTAGGGATAGAGGTTACATTCCTTAATCTCATAAAAACCATCTATGAAAAGCCTACAGCAAATATCATTCTCAATGGGGAAAAGCTGGAAGCCTTTCCCTTAAGATCAGGAACAAGACAAGGATGCCCACTCTTGCCATTATTATTCAACATAGTAATAGAAATACTTGCAACAGCAATCAGACAACAAACGGGATAAAAGGTATCCAAATTGGCAAAGAAGAAGTCAAACTGTCTCTCTTTGCAGATGACATGATACTCTATATGGAAAACCCAAAAGACTCCACCCCCAAACTACTAGAAGTTATAGAGCAATTCAGTAATGTGGCGGGATACAACATCAATGCTCAGAAATCAGTTGCATTTCTATATACGAACAATGAGACTGAAGAAAGAGAAATTAGGGAATCCATCCCATTTACAATAGCACCAAAAATCATACCTTATCTCGGAATTAACTTAACCAGAGACATAAAGGATGTATATTCTTGAAACTACAAATCACTCTTGAAAGACATTGAAGAAGACAAAAATGATGGAAAAATATTCCACGCTCATGGATTGGAAGAATTAACATAGTTGAAATGTTCATGCTATCCAGAGCAATCTACAATTTCAGTGATATCTCGATCAAAATACCAATGACATTTTTTCAAAGAACTGGAACAAACAGCCCTTAAATTTGTGTGGAACCAGAAAAGGCCCCAATTGCCAAGGAATTGTTGAAAAGGAAAAACAAAGCTGGGGGCATCACAATGCCATATTTCAAGCTGTACTACAAAGCTGTGATCACAAAGACAGCATGGCACTGACACAAAAACAGACACATAGACCAATGGAACAGAATAGAGAACCCAGAAATGGACCCTCGGCTCTTTGGGCAACTAATCTTTGATAAAGCAGGAAAAACCAGCCAGTGGAAAAAAGACAGTCTCTTCAATAAATGGTGCTGGGAAAATTGGACAGCTACATGCAAAAGAATGAAACTTGACCACTCTCTCACACCATACACAAAGATAAACTCCAAATGGATGAAAGACCTCGATGTGAGACAGGAATCCATCAAAATCCTAGAGGAGAACATAGGCAGCAACCTCTATGACATCGGCCAAAGCAACCTTTTTCATGACACATCTCCAAAGGCAAGAGAAACAAAAGAAGAAATGAACTTGTGGGACTTCATCAAGATAAAAAGCTTCTGCATAGCCAAGGAAACAGTCAAAAAAACTAAGAGGCAGCCCACAGAATGGGAGAAGATATTTGCAAATGACACTACAGATAAAAGACTGGTATCCAAGATCTACAAAGAACTTCTCAAAATCAATACACGAGAAAGAAATAAACAGATCATAAAATGGGCAGAAGATAGGAACAGATATTTTTCCAATGAAGACATACAAATGGCTAACAGACACATGAAAAATGTTCAAAATCATTAGCTATCAGGGAAATTCAAATCAAAACCACACTAAGATACCACCTTACGCCAGTTAGAATGGCAAAAATTGACAAGGCAAGAAACAATTGCTGGAGAGGGTGTGGAGAAAGAGGATCCCTCCTACATTGTTGGTGGGAATGCAAGTTGGTACAGCCACTATGGAAAACAGTGTGGAGGTTCCTCAAAAAGTTAAAAATTGAGCTACCCTATGATTCAGCAATTGCTCTACTGGGTATTTACCCGAAAGACAAAGATGTAGTGAAGAGAAGGGCCATATGCACCCTAATGTTCATAGCAGCATTGTCCACAATAGCTAAATTGTGGAAGGAGCCGAGATGCCCTTCAACAGATGACTGGATTAAGAAGATGTGGTCCATAGATACAATGGAATATTTCTCAGCTATCAAAAGGAACGATTTCTCAACATTTGCTGCAATATGGACGGGACTGGAGGAGATAATGCTCAGTGAAATAAGTCAAGCAGAGAAAGACAATTATCATATGGTTTCACTCATCTATGGAACATAAGAAGTAGGAAGATCGGTAGGAGAAGACAGGAATAAAGAAAGGGGGGGTAATCAGAAGGGGGAATGAAGCATGAGAGACTATGGACTCTGAGAAACAAACTGAGGGCTTCAGAGGGGAGGGAGGTGGGGGAATGGGATAGGCTGGTGATGGGTAGTAAGGAGGGCACGTATTGCATGGTGCACTGGGTGTTATACACAACTAATGAATCATGGAACTTTACATCAAAAACCAGGGATGTACTGTATGGTGACTAACATAATATAATAAAAGAATATTATAAGAAAATAAAAAATAATAATAAAAAAATAAAATCATTTCTTTGTAAAAAAAATAAATCTTTCCTTTTATAAATACAGTACTTTTTAGGTTTTTTTTGTGTGAGCTTGGGTAGCTTGTGTTTTCAAGGTATTTATAATTTCATTTAAGTTACTGAATTTATTGGCATAAAGTTGTTCATAATATTCAATTCTTATCTAATTAAATCTATGGAACCTTTAGGGATGCTACCTCCATCATTCCTAGTATCTATTTTTCTCCATATTGGTTTAGCTAGAAGTGTATCATTTATATTGATCTCTTAAAAGAACTTTTGTTTCCCTGATTTTACATATCATTTTGTTTTCTATTTTATTTATTTCTGTTTTAATGTTATTATTTTTATTCTGTTTAGTTTGGATTTAATTTGCTCTTTTTCTTAGTTTCTAAGTGTAGAAGCTTAGTCCATTGCTTTGATACTATTATTCTTTTTTAGTATACGAATTTTAGTACTACAAATTTACCTCTAAAAATTTCTAAAGCTGCATCCCCCAGATTTTGATAAGATTGTGTTTTCATTAAGGAGGGTACGTATTACATGGAGCACTGGGTGTTATATGCAAACAATGAATCTTGGAACACTACATCAAAAAGTAATGATGTACCGTATGCTGGCTAACTGAATATAATATAAGAAACAAACAAAAACCAAAAAAACCCTCAACATACTTTCTAATTTCCTTTCATTACTTCAACCGTATGCTCTTTAGAAGTGTCTTATCTAATATTCAGTTAATTAGGAATTTCCTAGGCATTCTTTTAATATCGATTTGTAATTTAATTTCATGGTGATCAGAGAACATACCTTGTATGATTTGAATAATTTTATATTTATTCAGACTCATCTTATGACCCTGTATATAGTTCTATCTTGGTAAGTGTTTTGTGTAGACTTGAAAAAACTCTGTGTTCTGCTGTTTTGGGCTGAATGTTCCATGAAAGTCAAATGTAGTATTTTGATATTATTGTTTCGGTTGATATATTTTATTGATTTTCTGTTTCTTTTATCCATTATTGGAAGAAAGGTGTGGAAATATCTGATGATAGTTATGAATTTCTCTATTTCTCCTTGCAGGTTTATTTGTTTCTTACATTGTGGACTTTGAAGCTCTATTATTTTGGTTGCCTAAATATTTAAAATCTCATGTTCCTTTAGTGAATTGTGCCTTGGAAAATTGGAAGTTTGTAAACTGGAAAGTTTATAATTTCCCTCATTTTGCCTGTTGATATTCTTGTCTCTAAAATCTGTTTCTGATATTAATGTAGGTATTCTAGCTTTCTTTTGGTTAGTGTTTCCTCTTTGCATAAATTCGGATAGTTATCATTCAAATGCCTTTAAGGCTGCTGGTAGTTTTAGTTTTCTACAGTAGCCATAATAAAGTACCGCACACTGGGTGACTTAACAGAAATTTATTGTCCCACAGTTCTGGAAGCTCTAATTCTAATATCAAGGTGTTAGCAGATTTGGATCCTTCTACGAATTGTAATAAAGAAGTTTTTCCATGGCTCTCTACCAGATTCTGGTGATTTTCTGGCAATCATTGGCATTCTTTGGCTCATGAAAGCATCATTTCAATCTCCTTGTGTGTATAGCTCTGTGTCCAAATTTCGCCGTTTTGTAAAGATACCAGTCATATTGGATTAAGACCCACCCTCATGATTCCATCCTAGCAAATTATATCTGTAGTGACCCTATTTCCAAATAAGATCACATTCTGAGGTAATGGTGGTTAGGACTTCAACTTATGAATTATGGGGGTATTTACAATACCAGAAGTATAATTTGGATATTTTTTATATGTTTTATATGCCTGCTTAACATGTTCAATCCTTTTTTTTTTCTTGTTTCTGGAACATGTAGAATATAGTTATAATGGCTTTTTAAATGTTCTTGTCTACTTATTTGATCATATGTGCTATTTTCTGGTCTGTTTCTGTTGAAAGGATTTTCTGTTCATTTTTGCTCCTATTTTCCTGGTTTCTTGCATTTTTGGTAATTTTTTATTTGATGCCAGATAATGTTGGATTGTTTTTTTTGGGGGGTGTGTTTTTTTCCCTAAAATTATTCTCAAACTTAAATCTGCAATGCTTTTAATTTATTTGGAAACAGTTTGATTTTTTTGAGGCTTGATTTTAAGCTTCATGAGATAGGACCGGACTAGCTATTAATATAGGATTATATTTCGTCTACTACAGAGGCCCTCTGAAGATCCTACCTGATGCCATGTGAAATACAAGGTTTTCCATTCAGACTTTTGGGAATATGAAATGTGTCCTGTTTGAGCTCCAAGAATTGTTCCTTCTTTTTTTTATGTGATTCTTTCCCTAGCCTCAGGCAGTTGCCTCACATTTATGTACCGATGAGTGCTCAGCTAAGGAGTTGAGGGGACTCTCTACAAATTTTTGTGCAGGTCTCTCCTCTTGTATATTCTGCCCTGAGAACTCTGTCTGCACTTCCCTCCTTAGACTCCCAGCTCGGTCTCAACATAGGGAGGCCAGTAGGTTCCACTTGAGTTCTCCCTCTCTGTGATGCAGCCTAAACTCTCCTCCCAGGCAGTAAATTAGGACAATAATAAGGCTTTACTTTGCTTGTTTTGTGTCTTGCTGTACCTCATCTCCAATATGTGGAAACCATTGTTTCATATGTAGTCCACTGTTTTTAGTTGTTTCTGCCAGGAGGATAATTCCATTCTCTGTTACGCCATTTCAGCCATATGTTTCCTACGAGATCATTTTATTACTTAACTTTTTATTACGAAAATGATATTTTCTTATAAAATTATCAAGCAAAACAGACATGTACACAGGAAAATTCGCGTTCCCACCATTCTCCCCACCCTGTATTCTCCCAAAACTCAACTGCATTCATGCTTTTCAGAAGAAACAGTTTATAGTTGGAATGTTCACTTACAGATAATTTTGTAATCATTTAAAAATATATACATGCATACATCATATATATATAGCCATATACATATATGCAAACATTATACATACATAAATGCTTTGACAAAAATTAGATATCAGGTATTATTTTATAAATTGGATTTCTTGCTCTGTAACTGTGAATTTTTGGAATATGTCATACAGACCCATCTAATTATTTTAATTGCCTAGAACTCTGTAGTATGGATGTACCATTTTTAAATTTAGCTATCCTTTAATGATGTACATAAGGATTCTTACCTAATTTTCACTATCACAAATGTTACAATGAACATTTTTGAACCATATGTCTTTGTATATGTGTTATCATTTCTGTAGAAAAGGCTCCTAAAAATGTAATGTACTTTTTAATGTTTGATAGGATTTGCCAAAATATCCTACAAAGTAGTTGTACTTTGTACATTCCTAAGCAACACTATAGGAGTGCTTCCTATTCCTACATTTTTTTGGTCAATCTGATGGAAGAAAATTGTCCCTTTGTTTTAATTTATACTTACTTCATGAACAGCGACACTGAAAGCTTATTCTTATCCATTTGTAGTTATTAATTTATGAATTGCCTCTTCCTATACACTGTCTTTTTCAGTTAGGTTATTTTCTTTTTCTTTTGGATTTATATGAGAATTTTATATTTTTATTTTTCTATTACTATGTTGTGAATAATTTCTCTCAGGCTGTTGTTTATGTTTTGACTCTGTATAAAGGCACTACTTGCCATATGAAAAAGGATCTTCTGGAAAAGAATAGACCTCTTTCCATTTTCTTTTTTGAAAATTTCCCCTCATCCATCAGCTGGAGGGCAAAGCACTAAAATGGTTAACTGGGTTCGAGAAAAAGAAAAGCAACCTCTGACATTCAGGAGCAAGGCCTGGGTATTGCTACAAGCTGGCCTGGCAGTCATAGATTGTATTAAACATAAACACTTCCATAGAACATCAACATCAAACCAGGCCCCTCTGTGACTCTGATGGATCAAGACCAAAAAAAAAAAAAAAAAAAAGACCCCTCCCAAATCATGACTGAACACAGAGAAATGGTGAACACCGTGCAAGTCACAAAAAATGGCTACACATTACCCTGTACTGGCTGATAGGAGTGACTCCCGGTTGTTTGCCAGTTACAGCTTTACCTTTGCTGTAGACTGGCCTCCCCATAGATAAGATTTATTAAGATACCTAGTCATCCTATTACCCCTACTTCCTGACAGCATCCAATTTAGATCAAAACACTGCTTTCTTAAAACTTCCCCCAAATCACCTTATGTAAGACCAAATCCTATAACAGGCACTTTCTGTCATCTTCTTATTGAGACGTGCTGCAGTTCCCTGTCGTGTGTGTTCTCTCTCACTGTAGTGAGTAATCAACCCAACTTGGGGCACTGTGGTGTGTTCCTGTTGGTCTTTGGCTAAAGGGCTCTGAAAGAATTATGAAAATGTTGTGGCTCATAGTCAAACTGTTTTATGTTTTAATAGAAAAAGTCATTTTCCAGTCATATAATAATTTAAACTTTCAGAGATACTATGTATATTAGGGTGAAATAGTATCAGGGAGTCAGTGTACTGTGGTTGAAAAAGCACTGTGGTTTTGATGTGAGAAGATCTGAATTTGCAGCATACTAGCAGGATGGTTTGGGGGGAAGTTTGTTAATCTCTCTGAGCTTTGATTTCCTCATCTGCAAATGGAGATAATAAGTCTTATCTTACAAGGTTGTTGTGAGGATCAAATGATATAAAGTATATGGAGGCTTTTGTAAGCTAAGACATGTCCTGTAAATATGAAGGACTTTTAAACAAATTGAATGTCAGAACTAGAAGGGAAGTGATTGCACGCACATTCCCCGTCACTTCATTTTATTCATGGGAAACAAAAAATGCAGAGAATTGGCTTGCCTTAGATCATAAGGCATCTTTGGGGGTTGACCTGAGATTAGATTCCAGATCTTATGACTTTGAGTCTATCATTCTTTCTATTGCATGAAATATTTTTTCTTTTTTGTTCTTTCTCTATTTGCTTCTCTATAACAAAAATTGATCTATCTAATGATTTTTGAGATGACACTGTCTTTGAGATTAACTTTTGAATCCCCCAAACAATTTAGAGCATTAAAAGCTTCAGGGTATTTATGGGATTATGTTTAAGCCACAAACGTGTATTTAAAAAATAATTGCCAATCTTTTCACATCCGAATGATTCTTTTGGAATTACTCCCCACCTTTTTCTTTTTTAAAAATACATTGACTCTCTTTTTCTAACCAAGATTCAGGGTCTTATTTGATGTTGGTTTCACTTGGTTATAATTGCGTGCTATACAATTGTGTTTGCTCTGCCTTGCAATACAGGGTTTAAAAAAAGAAAAAAATAATAATCTTGGAACCTGGGGAAAGTATTCTCTTCACTGATTACAAATTGCTATCTATTTGCCGGTCAGCTCTTTGTTCTGGTTACTTTTTCTAACATGCTTGACTGCACAAATCACAAAACAGAGGGATAAAAAGATCTTTCAGAATCTGTATTTGCTATGTTGCAAGCTCAGTAACCATATGGAACACAAAAGCCCAGGGCCGTAAGTATGAACCAGCATTTTGTTGTTTTGCTTTCCCCCTTAGTGTTTGAGTATGTGTCTTTTTAATTTCTGCTGAAGTGGAGTCTCTATTATAGAGACTGTGGGGTGTGTGTGTGTGTGTGTGTGTGTGTGTGTGTGTGTGTGTGAAGTACATTGGGGAGGTACCAAAATCATCATAAGAAGCAACATTTTATGGAGCAGGCAAGGATGGTAATCTAGGCATTTTAAATAATTGGGAATTTTTTGTGAACCTTTTAGACATTGCCCAGGCACTGATTACACAAACATATTTATTACTCTGCTTCTAGCATATTAGAATAAATGCTTTCTAGCCTAACCCCAAAGGATTTAGATTATGGGAACTGACTTAAAAGCAGATGAAAAATGAAACAAATGGCCAAATAAGTCTTCTTATTCCCTCCATCACTTATTTTTCATACATTTTAGAGACCTGTTTTGTGATGGCCACTGTTCTCAACCTGAGAACACAGAGTGAAGAAGACATGGGTTTGCCCTTATGGAGCTATAGCAACCCTTCTTTAAAAAAAAATTATTTATTTATTTGAGTGGGGTAGGGGCAGAGAGAGAGGGAGAGAGAATCCACCAGCAGACTTCCAGCTGAGTATGGAGCCCAAGGTGGACTTAATCCCAGGAAACTGAGATCATGATCTGAGTCAAAACCAAGAGCTGGCAGCTTGACCGACTGAGCCACCCAGACACCCCTATAGCAAAGCTTCTTAATGAAGCAAGAACCAGAAGACATATGGAAAGGAGACTAAGTGCTGTCTCTTGGTACCGAGAGTTCTATAGCTTCTCTCAGCTTTGTAGGTGAGGCATTTTCTATGCAGTGCATCTTGCAGATTGAACTTCCTCTGTTGTGTACCTCTTTGCCATCCATTGATAAATCCTTATGGAATGAAAGCCAACTTGAATATTAATGTAGATGCATTTTTAGGAAGACATATCTGCTTTCTAGGTTCATGTATGACATCCCTAATCAAATATAAATGATAGATTTTTCTGGCTACTGATGGGAACATAGGCATAGGTAACAGAAAATTTTGAAGAAGTTCCATAACTAATACAATATTTCCCCACAAATTTGGGAAAATATATTGCCAAATACCCGAAAATGTAGGATCTTGTAAAAGGAAAAACTTCACAAAACCAAATAAGTTTACTGACAAGGAAATTGAACTTTAGGTGGTTGAATGGTGTCTTCGGGATCACCAGCTATCAAGTGCAGGAATTGCGAACAGCAATTTATCATTTAATCCTCCCAATAACCTTTTAATTTAGCTACTATTATTATTCATCTTTTACAACTGAGGAAACTGAGGTCCAGAAAAGGTAACTTACTTTCTCAGGGCCACGTGGCTAATAAGTGTCAGAGCCAGGATTTGACCTTGGAGTTTTGACTTGAGAGTTTACACTTTCAACCCCACACCATTCTGCCTCTCCAGGAATAGCCTTAGTCACAGTTTCCTGAGTTTTCTTCCCTCAACATTTCCCCATTTATGTCCACTTTTTTTCATTATGCTGTGCTACTAAATATACATATGTACAAATACACACATACACAACATAAAACATTTTAAATATAGGAATGTATGTCTCTATGTCTCTGTCTCTGTATCTTTGCTTCTCATTGGGTCTGCAGAATCATGATTGATAAATGACTCAGCTCAGAGAGCAGAGACTGATTCTGTTTTATCATCAGCCAGGAAAGAGAAGCTTCCTTTAGGCATTCTAAGCATAAGGCAAGATGAACAGGGTGCTAATTAGCTCTGGCCCTATCAGCCTGCTGTCCTTTGTTGGGGGCCAAGAAGGAAAGAGCTTCGATTGTGCATAACAATATGGTCCACTGGCCTGATTACAAGGCTCCAAGAGGGTTTTTGCAGCATGAGCATATGGACATTTTGCAATATTTACAGGGGGAAATGTACGCTGATTGGCATAGAGCTTACAAATGGTTTCATGTTGGAAGCCTCTTCGGTTTTTTCCCCATAGGTATTGTTGCTCACCATCCTCTTAGATTTAATTGTTTTTAATTCAAAGAAAATATTTTACTCAATTATAATCTGAACTATAGTTTTTCTAGAGGAAATTATGAAAAAAAATACCACTAGAAAAGTAATTTAATGGAAAGAAGATTAGTCTTAGAGTCAGAAATCATGGGCTGAGTCCTATTTCTGCCCTGTACATTAATTACCCCTTTTTATACCTGGAGAAGATCAACCCATCAGGCACCCTGATTTCACTTTAAATTAAAGTGAATTTCTCTTTAAAGTAATGCTCTCAAAAATCAAATTAGGTCTCAATACTGCCTGGAATTTCAACTGTTTCTCTATAGTAAGCTCATTTTTCTACCCTCTGAGACTTCATTTTAATACCTTCTCTCTTCATAAACTTTATATACCATCCCCATTCTTGTACTCCCAGTCCTATACCTCACTGAGAAACTAAAAGCCATGGAGAGGAGCCTGCTTCATCGTTTTACTGCAGAATCTCTACACCTCACATTTGCATATCCTCTCTCTTCTCTTACCACAACGGAAGTGTCCCTATTCCTATCAAAGATCAGTCCCAGGTGCTGGGTGGCTCAGTCAGTTAAGCATCTGGCTTCGGCTCAGGTCATGATCCCAGGGTCCTGGGATTGAGCCCTGCATCAGGCTCCCTGCCCAGAGGGGAGTCTGCTTCTCCCTCTGCCCCTGCTCATGTGATCTCCCTCTTGCTCACTCTCTCAAATAAATAAAATCTTAAAAAAAAGAGCAGTCTCTCCACAATTGCACTGAATCCCATTCTCTTTCACTTAATCAAGTGTTTTGCTCTTTCACTTACATCTTCTTTGTCTTGAAACATCAGTTTATCCTTCTCTATTGGATTATTTGTTATCATACACATATGCTATAATAGTCTTTCTTCACGCTACTTATCTCTCCGTGTATAATCCAATTTCTCTGCTCTCCTCACTGCAAAACCATGCAAGAGTTGTCAATACTCATTGTTTCTTCCTCCCAACATTGCTATCTCTCTTTATTCCACTCCAGACTTCGCTCTGTCTACTCCACTGATCTTGCTATCATCAAGGTCTGTAGCCATCAATGTTCCTAATTTAATGATCGGCCATCAGTCTTTACTTAAATAGTTGGCCACTCCATCGTGGTTTGAAAAACTTCTTCCCTTGTCTTTTGTAATTTCACGTTTAATCTGGTTTTTCTTCCTCATAGACTTCTCTTTCTTATGCTCCTTTACTGGCTCCTACTTTATTCAATCCCAAAACCTTGATCCTAGGCTCTCTACTCTTTTTCTATATTCATTAGATCTCACTCAGTCTCTTCTTCCCAGGATTTTTTACCTAACCATGTACTATATTTTTTTATTTCTTTCACACATAGCAGTTATCAAAAGCTGATCAAAACTTGTTTGTGAAAGAATGAAGTGGTAGATAAGATTGGAAAAGCAGTTTTGGATCAGATTTTATAAGCATTATATACTCAACTTTATGGACTCTATGTTGTGATCAGCAAAGTGCCAAGGAGGATAATTTTTTCAGTGGGTTAAATTTATGAAAACAGGGAGAGACTATGAGAAGCAAAGTGTATCAGTTACAAAGTTATGAAGTTGATCATTGTAATGTCTTGATATAGGGTGAGCAGGACCTGAATTAGATATTTTGTGAGAGTGGGACTATAACAAAGTAATGGACAAAGAAAGACAGTAAAGAAGACTTGACAAGAGTTAGCGAATGATTGAATAAGAATAGAGAAGAGTACCTCTGTTCATGATACTTAATCCACATGATTTAGAGGATGAGGTGTTAATATTGGTAATGAACATATACTCTCTGGGGACTGACCAACTTCAAAATTGGAGCTAAATTTACTCTTATGGCTCCATTTAAATTGACATGGTACATTGGTCTGATTTCTTTTATGAAATCAGCTCTGAAAAAATTCTTGTATTCAGACTCACTCTTTGTTCTGTTTTGATCTTTCTACTGTAGCTAAAGATTGCTTTGTGCCTTTTCTTTGTTTTTGCCAAAGGCTATTGCAAAAGCAATGAAATTATGACCTAGTTCTGTGGGCAGAAAGAGGAAGGTCTAGAGGGAAAACTGTTTTGGGCCAACAGATGTAGTTTCAAACATGTTAGGTTTAAGGTGATGTCAAGATATCCCAGTGGAAATCGCAGTTACAAAGATGGCGCTTGAGCTTAGCGAACACTCTGAATGGTGAAGTCAGTCTGGACAGTCATTCATCAGAATGTAATGGCCCTGAGACATAGCTAGTAGCAGTGTTCTAAGGATTGAGGCTGGGGATTACATTTCACAACCGGCAGAGGATATTAAACCAATCAAAGAGACAGATGAGATGCCTGCAGAAAGGTAGGGGAAACAAACAAACAAACAAGAGAATGAATAGCCAAGAAGACATTTTGAAAAGCAGGGAGGGGTTGACTATGCTGAAAGATGGCCTAGAGTTATCAAAGAAAATAAAGACTGAGGATTTTGCAATGATAAGGTTGACTTTGAGGAGTACATTTTCAGTGAAGTGGTAGGGATGAAAGTCTTAGTGAAAAACAGATGAGTCAATAATGAGGAAAAGGATGCAAAAAAGAAGAGGAATAGCTGTAGGGGGTGGCATTTTCAGGGGAAAGCATTTTTAAAAGTTTTATTAGGTTATTGTTTTATTTTGTGGGAATATGATACACACTTCTTGTAAAGATTAAAAAATTCAAAATGTGTATTAGAAAGTAAAAAAATATGAAAATTAACAATACACAAAAATAACCACCATTGTTTTGATATATATACCTGCAGATAATTATGCATATATTTATGATTTTTTTAAGTTTTCTATACCTCATCTTAACACCAGACATGAAAACAGAAACCCATTTGTTATGCATATGGGGAAAAAAGGAAAGATAGAAGTGGCATCAATCACACGATTTTTTTCAACTCTTTCTCCCTTCCTATTGGCCCTTGATAGAAGACTCATGACTTGAAAATCCTTTCCAATGGGATGAATGTTATTTATTGTTAATACAAAGTCACTGTCTCACTCTGGACCATGGTTCAGTTGTATGGATCTCCATTACCCACCCTTCTTTTTTTCTGTCCCAGGGTGATCAAGAGGAGAAGCATTTGCTTTCAGGGGATCATCCCGAGGTTATGGGTGTGTCCTAAACTTCAAGCTGTAACCAGGACTTAAAACATTTTTTAACAGTTCTTCCAGTGTGAATGTTGGGTCATAGTCATGTACTTAGAGTAGAACTAGCTTCTCACTGGTCCCTTTCCTCAAGGCTGCCACATCAAAAGTGGGGACCATACATACTGGCTTATTTCCTTCTAAGATCTAGGCAGAGAAGATGGTGTCTTCATCTCTTGATGATTTAGCTACTTCATCATGCTTAGGGGAGACAAGTTTAATAAATCAGACCGTTCTTCTGGAAGGGTCCTCTTGACCACATACAGCGCAGTATTTTGATCCAAATTGTTGTTCTCTGAACACTTGCCTTTAACTGTATTAGACTGAAGGAGAAGAAGTACATCTGCAGAAGAAGCTCCTATACAGGCTGGAACCTGTATCTATGTTTTTATTCCAATTCTTGAGGTTAGATAATCACAAACAGTACTTTAAGGAATATTTTTATGTATGTATGTGCATTTATTATTACACATGTAGAATCATATTGTGTATTATTTGATAACCTGCTTATTTTCATTTAATGATATCTTCATGTCAATAAATATAGATTTACATTATTACTCTTAGTGGCAACATAGTGTTCCATAATTCATTTCACAAACTTTTTATTGGTGGCTACTTATGGGTGTTTCCAGGATTTTACCAACATGGTAAACAAGTAAACAATCAGGGGAAATTTCCTTGTGCATACATAGTTTTCCCCTTGTGTAATTAGTTTCTTGGGATAAATTCCTAGAACTGAGATTTTGAGGTCAAAAGACTAGTAACATGTTTTGTCGAGTGTGTAAAGAAACTATTTTTATTCGTTATTGGCACACAAGTAAATTAATACATAGAGTATCATTTAATAATATGTAATAAAATAGAATTATGTTAAAATTTTATTGTGCATGTAATACAAAGAAAAAGGCATAAAACATATATGTAAAATTTAGCAAATGTTTGTATAGTGAACAACATTGTAGTAACCTACTGAGGTCAAGAAACAAAGTATTACTGTTGCCTAAGACTGTCCTCCTGTACCCCCTGGCCAATTGTAACTCTGCCTCTCCTCCAGTGGTAATCATAGCTTTATGATCGTGTTACATATATGTAAGAACCCCTGAACAGTCTAGACCAGGGATCACCATATTGCAGTTCATGGACCAAATCTGGCCTGCCACTTGTTTTTTGTAAATCGTTTTATTGGAACAGAGCCACACCGTTTTGATTATGTATGGCTCTGGCATTTTTGCTGTCATGGTATCTGAATTGAGTTGTTGAGACAGAGATCTTATGGCTTACAAGATCTAAACAATTAACTATTTATCCCTTTATAGGCAAGCTTTGCTGATCCCTGATATAGATGAGTTTTGCCTGTGTTTGAACTTTGTGTAAAAAGAATCACACAGTATATACACTTTGTGACTTGCTTTTTTCCCCTTCAACATTGTATTTGTAAGATTCATCCACAGCAGGCCATTGTTTTCTAATGCTTAAAAGCCCTTTTATGGATCACTGGTTTTTTTTTTTTAAAGATTTTATTTATTCATTTTGACAGAGAGAGAGACAGCCAGGGAGAGAGGGAACACAAGCAGGGGTAATGGGAGAGGAAGAAGCAGGTTCCCAGCAGGGAGCCTGATGCAGGGCTTGATCCCAGGACCCCGGGATCATGCCCTGAGCCGAAGGCAGACGTCCAATGACTGAGTCACCTAGGCGCCCCTGGATCACTGTATTATTAATTTCAGGAAAAATGTGTACCCATTGATTTTTTTTTTTTTTACCAAGCAACCATCGTGCTCTAAGTGTTAAATTTCTTCTGAGTTGAGTTAGCTTTGCAAGTAATAGCAGCATACAATGGATTGAAATTAATATATTAAAAAAATTTGGAAGATAATTACTAAATATAAAATGTTAACATTTGTTGAAAATGCATTTCCTAATGAGATGCATGGAATTTTTTCTGTCTCCTTCCTATTCATTCTTGTACACAATGATGATTATTACTAATTGTTAAAATGAGACAGGGTTCATTATCAGTTCTATCTTCATTTTTTTGTTTTTTTGGATGAAAATACCAAAGAGACTTTGTTCTCATAAATAAGTACATGAGAATGGATGGAGGTGTTTTCCTTTTGTAGTCATTTCACTCAATTCTTTAAACTTTTTGTAAGTTATGTACTCAAAATTATATATTTTGCACATTATATATTAAAATTATGTATTATATATAATTATATGACAGTGACAAATCATTCTTCAATTTTGTTGAAAACAAAGCTTTGGAAATTAACTGACTTGCAAAAAGGATTTGCTACATAGTCATTAGAGTTGTTCACTTTCTCAAGTCCATTATCAATATTTCTAATTATCCTTTTGCCCTTGAGGTGGTTTTCTTTTTCTTTCCTTAAACTTTTTGTTGTCAAATAAAACAAAGATTAAGAAGGTGCACAAAATGAGCATATGACTTTATCTCTACCACCTGGCTATCAAGCAGTAGATAGAACATTGCCACCCAATGTTGTATCCTCCCTTGTCCAAATCACCACTCCCTCCCTCAGACCATATTTTAACAAAATGAAGATAGCTATCTATGTTTATAGGAAGCCACAAAGTGACCAATGGAGAAATCAAGATCAAAGACACTTAGAACTGAGAAAGAAGACATGATGAGACTAGGTCTTGAAGAAGGTAGGGAAGGATAGAATAAGATAAATTCTACATCATTATGAGTTGTTAATCTCGGAAAGGAAGAGTTTCTCTTCTTTTTAGTCAGAGAAGAAGGAAAAGAGGACAAATTTATTCAACTAGTTATTTAACAAAGATTTATTAAGTCACTACTGATTGACAATGCTATAGAAAGCACTAGAGAGATATTTTATTTTTTATTTTTTTTATCCTTGCGTCTTTATAGAGAGATATTTTAAAGAGGAAAACATAGATATTTTAAAGAGGGAAACAAACTGTATGTAGGTGCTCCTGCTAAGGTGAACTTCATCTCCTCAAGAACAAGAAGATGAGGTCATAGGCTCTGAGTAAGAGCTGTTTAGAAGGGCATATTTGGACATTTGAGGAGTGTGAAGATTTCAAAAAGCTACAGTGAGGAAAGCCCTAAAGAATCAGCACATTTTCTTTGCAGGGCTCTGGAAAGAGCCAAACCTAGTATTTTGTTTTGAAAGCTAAGCTTGGAATGCTCATATCATACATCACAGTGAATTTTATTGATTCCATTTTTAAAATTGCACCTGCTGTGGAATCGTGCCAAAACACACATACCAAATTAAAGCACAAAAACCAATAAAACATAACAAGAACTGAATGCTGCAAATTCAATTGCTTATTAAAAAACCATTAGCCTTAAAATGTTAGCTTGTCAGAAAACAATTCCCTTGCACTGATGTCAGCCTCGAAGGTAGCTAATTGGAAATATATAGAATTAGGACAGGTAGGGAATTCAATAAAGCAGACCCTGCAGTGGAAGAAACTTTGCTCCAGGACCTTGCTGGTGGAATTGGAAAGGTGTCATTAGGCACAGCCCACAGATCAGAGCTCTCATTAAGCAAGTAACAATTCTGGTGTTCTGAGTTCACCTTTAGTAACTCAAGTCATCTTTTAAAATATCCTCTTTGATGTAATATTTTAATATGTCTCTTTAAGAGTGCTCAGAAACTACTAGGATATGTGAATACTTTAGAAATAAAAATATCCAAAAAAAAAAAAAAAAAAAAGCTAGCCAGTGAGCTTTCTTTCATATTTTCTTTTTCTTCAGCAAGGCAGATTTGTGGTTTTTCTTTTCTGTTCTTTCTTTCTGTTCTTTAAAGTTAACCTGCATTTTTGATTTTGGATTCGTACAGAGTGGAGTGGTTACTGAAGTCTTAACCAACATTTAAGCCAAAGGAAACAGTTGCACCTGCTATTATCTTTTGTGCTGACAGAGGTGTTTATTGTAATGCCCTGGGCTCTCTGAAGACTTGGGAAAAGAGGCCTTTGAAACCCAGGCGAATGGCAGAGTGTTGCTTTAGATCCCTAAGGCTGAGAGAACTGCAAAGGTGACTCAGGGGAAAGTTATTTATAAGATCATTGAACAGAACATGAAAAGGAAACTATTTTACTTCAAATATGATACTTTTTTGTTACTATTAACTGAATCATAGAATTTGAATTGGAAGAGATTTTATAAGTCGTCTGGTCCAGTGATTTCCTACCACTAATTTCCATACTGACACAAGACTGGGATGGCATTTTCACCAATCCATGACAGACTTAGAAATAAAATAAGAAAACAGCGTAGAGAGGTTTTCTATGAAGCTAGATTTGTTATGTGTCTTTAATTCTACTATTATGTTCTTCCTACTTTTTGGTCCTAAAATATTATTTCTTCTGTGAGATGATGGGTGTACATGTGGGATGTTTAAAATGTCCTTGGTTGACAAAAGGAAATATTGGTGGTTCCCCCATATATTTTATAAATTCTGTTGAATGGTGAAAATAACATTCTGGGGCCACTACACTGGCTTTTTTAAAAAAGATTTATTTATTTATTTGAGAGAGAGGGGGGAAAGAGAGAGGGAAGGAGGGAGAGATAGAGAGCGGGGAGGGAAGGGGCAGAATGAGAGAACAGTCAAGCAGACTCCTGCTGGGTGTGGAGTCCGACATGGGGCTAGATCTCACAAACCATGAGATCAGGACCTGAGACGAAACCAAGAGTCAGTCACTTAACCAACTGAACCACCCCTACACTGGCTTTTAAAGGGAGAAAGAGAGACACAGAGTATGCTCCCTACCACACCATTTAATACTTGGTTAGATCAAATGAAGTAATCTCTATTCTTTCTTTCTTTATTTTTATTTATTTTATTTTATTTTATTTCATTTTATTTAAATTCAATTAGCCAAGGTATAATACATCATTAGTTTTTAATATAATGTTCAATGATTCATTAGTTGAGTATATCACCCAGTGCTCATCATGTCATGTGCCCTCTTTAATGCCCATCAACCAGTTACCCCATCCCCCCACCCACCTCCCTTTCCACAACCCTCAGTTTGTTTCCTGGAGTCAAGAATCTCTATTCTTTTGGAATTTGGGGTAGGGCTCATGTGAGTTACACTAGAAATTAGACAGCATTCAGCTTGGTGACCAAGATCTCAGCTTTCCTGCATCCTTTTCTTCCTCAGCAGTACTCAATATCTTTACTTTCTGGTGCAGTCCAAAATGTTCTACCCCACTTTCCCTGAAATAGAGCGTAACTTTGAAAGAATTAGTATTGGGTCATTTTTTTTTAACTCAGTTGCAAAGTGAGAGTGAACTGGAGGTGTTAGGAAGCATCATCTCCTGCTCCCAGTTTTCTTCTCTCCTGTACTTTGATCTTTCCATCTCTACTAGCTCAGTATACAGGTGGGATCTAAATTTTTATATCACTTTAATGAACTGGAACATCCCCTGTTTTATATCCCCCTCCGGCTCATTTCTTTTCTCTACTGAACACATTCTTCTCTTCTCCCTTTCTTCCCACTCACTTTTCAATTCACCCCAATTTGGTTTTGCCCTTATTCAAGTGGAACTGCTTTCAGCAAGGTCAACAATAACATCTGTGCTACTAAAACCAATGGTCAATTTACCATTTTCATCTTACTCAACTTCTCAGCGCCATTTAACACGTTGTCAGTTCCCTTGTCTTCAAACATAGAAATCTACCAAGATTGTCCCATTTCAGAGCCTTTGCACTTGATTTTCCCTCTTCAGTGCTTGCTCTTTCTGATAAATCTTTCAGATCTCCTCTGAAATAATACTTAGAGAGGACTTCGCTTAATGCCCAACTTAAGGTAGTTCAGTCCATTCCAACCATTACTGCTGCCTGTTGTTCTCTCCCAGCATCCTAAAACTTCCTTCGTAGCACTTTTAAGTGTTTGTTAATTATTTGTGTCTTTTAGTTACTGTCTGCTTCTCCCAGTACTGAAGCTTCATGAAGGCAGGGACAATTCATTGCTATATTCACTGCTGTCCCTCCAGAACCCAGCACAATGCTTAACGCATAATAGTTGTTTAATAAAGATGTGTTGAATGATTTGATGAATAGATGAATGCTAATAATCACACAGTCTGTTCAGTAGTCTCACTTGAAAATGTGTATTAAGGCCTTTGTATTTTCTCTGCAATAATTCTAGCATCTGTCTCTTCCTTTCAATCCTTACTTCCACTTCCCTTGCTCAAGTCACCATCACCTCTATACATTGCAGTTAACCTCATAACCTTCCTGAACGTCAGACTTTATCATTTTCCTATGCCAAAAAAAGCGCCTCCTTTTGTCTAGAGAGTTTCTTCTAAACTTTGTATCCTGGCATTTATGGCCCTCGAAGACCTGGCTCTAACCTCTCTCAGATATAAGTGATCATGACAACTCATGAGTTCACCTCTTTTTAATGTACAGGAGTCTGCCCTTATCCATGGTCTCTCTCCTCACAGTTTTGGTTACACACCATCAACCCTAGTCTGGAAGCAGATGATCCTCGTTCTGACGCAGTGTGAGAAGGTCAGTAGTGGCCTAACACAATGTCACAATGCCTACGTCATTCACTTCACTACATCTCCTCATATAGGCATTTTATCATCTCACATCATGACAAGAAGAAGGGAGAGTACAATGCAGTAAGGTATTTTGAGAGAGATCACATTTATGTAACTTTTATTGCAGTATATTGTTATAATTGTTCTATTTTATTATTAGTTATTGTTGTTAATTTCTTCCTGTGCCTAATTTATAAATTGAACTTTATCATAGTATGTATGTATGGGGAAAACCAGAGTGTATATAGGGTTTGGTACTATCCACATCTCAGGCATCCTCCTGCAGATAAGGAGGGATTCTGTACTTATGGAGTTCTTGTGGAACTTTTATTACCCAATGTGGAGTTATTATGCCATTTTAGTAGAATGAGAACACCTTGAAGGCCAATACATGTTATATTTTCTAATGTCATAACACAATTAATGCAAAGTATCTTGATACATTGTAAGGTCTATAAATATTTGTTTTTATAAATCAGTGCATGACCCTCATCTTTCAGTTGACCCTCATCTTTCAGTTCTATGTTCAGGATCAAACAGACTACAGAATATAAGAAATAATTGATTGCAAACATATATAGTGCTTAGACATAACTAAAATTAAAATGAGTACTGTATATTTTGGTTAAAGCAGTGGATGACTTATTAGCTGCGGTAAAGTTAAATATATTCGCACAACTAATCTTTGTGGGTCCTGAGCCAAAATAGGAAAAAAAAAAAAAAACTTGTCCTCAGAAGCTGTCCAACTAAAAGGCCATCCAATTAATCACAAGACCCTTAGCAAAAACTGTTGATGCATGTAGCCTTTTTGCCAGACAGATCTGCAAGATATGAAGAGAACAATAGCCTCAGGCAGCACACTCAGGAGATGAGACTGTAAAATGTGAAAAAGCCCACTCTGAACATTTCCAGCACAGATTGGCTGTCTGCAGGTCCTGATATTGACACCCAAGCACACTGTTTAGACTACCTTCACCACCCCCATAGTTCCTCATGTGACATTCTTGGCAGCTTAGCAAAGAAATTCAAATAGCAAAACATATATTTTTAAATTTTGTTTAAAAATTATTTTTGAGTTCTCTAATGCTGCATGGAAACCATGTAATAGAATTAAGGCTAAATTAGTAGGTAAGCATTTACTTTGTGGAGTATTTTTCTTAACATAGTAGTTCTCAATTCTAGCTGCACATTAAAGGTATCTGAAGAGCTTCCAAAAATTCAGATGTCGGGGCCCCACCCCTACATATTCTAATTTAGTTGGTCTGGGGTGGATCCAGGCATGGGAGGCTTTTTGAAAGTTCCCTAAGTAAATCTAATGTGCTGCCAGTGTTGAGAACCATTGCAAGTTATTGAAGATTGATATTCGGCTGTAGGTTATTAAGGAGTAAAATAATTGATATTCAGGGACTTTGGGTTTCATTCTCACAGTTTTTTCTCTCGTAAAGCTACAAGCTGGAGATGTGAGTACTGCACACTCAACACCTACCACGAATGCCAGCGAAACTCCACACTCATAGAATATCAATTAGTATTCCATTAGCCACTAGCTGTTCCAGTTACATTTTTTAAGAGTTGAGAGGGTTGACATGCCATGTGTAATCTCTATCAGTCATGGTCTAGTCTCTGAATAAACAAAGTGCACGACTGACATTTGAGATACTTCATACTTTCTCCCCGTTTATCTTCTCATCTTTTATTTTCATCTTCTGCTCTGCCTGATTCTCTTTCCAGCTTATGCTGCAATCACACTGAATGATGTTACAGTCCCCTCCACTCCAGTAATGCACACGCTTTGTATGTCTGCAGGCTTTTGCCCATGCTGTTTCCTCTGGACTCTCTCTTCTTGTCTGCCTAAAATTTCCTACTCATCCTTCTATACCAAGAGTTCTAAATGGTGTACATTCTGAGTTAGTAAGCAAAATATACATCTGTGTATTTGTGTTAGATGCATTTTTATTGGGAGGGATATCATAGATTTCATTACATCCCCCAAGTGGTCTGTGACCTCATAAAGATTAAAATCCATTCCTCTTGCTTGTGCTCAGATGTGACACAGTGGAAGCACATTCTGAGACCTCCTTGTCTCCAATTGCTCCAACCAAGTTCCCTGTCACAGTTACTCTGTACTTCTTCTCGGTTCCCATAGCACTTTATTTTTTTTTTAGATTTTTTTAATAATAATTTTTTATTATGTTATGTTAGTCACCATACAGTACATGCTTAGTTTTTGATGTAGTGTTCCATGATTCATTATTTGCATATAACACCCAGTTCTCCATGTCCCATAGCACTTTAAATGTCCCCCTTTTAACATCATTTTTACTTGTCTCACATTGGACTGGGAGCTCATTGAAGACAGGAAAAATGACATTCATTTTTGTTCCCAAAGCTTAGTACAAACATGTTCATTTGTATACAGCTGGAGAGAATGTTGAAGCTCAGATTAAGTTGCCTGGAATTTAAAGTTTTCACACACTCACATTCTAGGAGGAGCCAGTAATTGTGTCTCCCAAATATTACCCATATGGTTCAATTTTTGACCAGTCATTTCCTTTTTCAGGTTACACTTAATGTGAACACCGAGAAATACAATATTTCTGCTTAATAAAATATGAAAATCTTGAGCTATGATACATTGATTTCCAGGACATGTATGTCTTATATATAATATATAATACATCATATTCAAGATAACAATATTCTACATATATACAATATACAACATATATGCAATACAATATATTATATGCATGCATGTATATAATATATAAGTTATATAATTACATATAGATATATAGTATGTATTATATATTTTAAATTTAAAAATATGTTTAATATATAGATTATAATATATAAATATAAAGTATTAATACAGTTAATATATTAACATATATAATATATGATTAGTTAAAATATAATATATTAATCATATAATATATATGATTACATATATGCTATGTGTTATATAAAGTATATATGTAACAGAATCAGTGTGGCTCTCTCTTTGCTAAGAAAATTTCCTTTGGTATTTTATTTTATTTTATTTTTTATTATTTTTTAAAGATATATTTATTTATTTGAGAGAGAGGGAGAGTATGAGCAAGGGGAAGGGCAGAGGGCGAGGGAGAGAGAATATATCAAGCGGACTCCCTGCTGAGCATAGAGCCCGACCTGGGGCTCGGTCTCATGACCCTGATATCATGACCATAGCCAAAACCAAGAGTTGGACGCTTAACCAACTGAGCCACCCAGGTGCCCCTTCTTTGGTATTTTAATTATATGAGTTCTAAAAAGGAAAAAAAAATACTTAAAACGGAGGGGAAGAAATTGTCAGGAAAATAACTCAAGAAAAATTCGTAGAACTTGAAGATGCTTATTTATAGGTTAAAAGATTAGTTGGGGCACCTGGGTGGCTCAGTTGGTGAAGCATCTGCCTTGGGTTCGGGTCATGATCCCTGGGTCCTGAGATAGAGCCCCAAGTCAGGCTCTTTGATTAGTGGGGACCTACTCCTCCTTCTCCCTCTGCCCCCCCCGCGTGCTCTCCCTCATTAATAAATAAAATCTTTCAAAATAAAATAAATAAATAAAAGACTTAACACCCAGCAAAACAGATGAAAAAGACTCATGCCAAGATACATTACTGTGAAAGTCCGGAACACTGGGAACAAAAAGAAAATTGTGCAAGTTTCTAGAGGGGTAAAAATAGGACAAGAATTTTCAACACTAGGCAATGGAGTGATGCTTTGAAAATTCATAAGGAAAATCATTCTGGCCCATACATAAATAAATATATAAATAGAAAATAGACATTTTCAGATATATGAGTTCTCAAAAATTTTGTCTCCCTGTGCAGTTTTTCAGGAAGCTATTGGAGATTTTTCTCCACCAAAAGGACGAAGAAAGAGGAAGATGTGGGATTCACAAAATATGAGGTATAATCTAAAAGAGGGAAATAAAATCCCTAGAAGGGTGGTGAAGGGAGATCATAGAATGACAATTTGAACCTGACATAGAGCAGCCAATCAAGCGTTGCAGGTCAGTAGCCTTCAGGAGTATTCTTCAAGATAAATAACATTGATAGAACAATTGGAGGAGAGATTTAGATGATTAGTAAAAAGTTTGTGATTGAATTAGTGAAAATAAAAGCACAGTTAAGTTGGAATTTGGTAATAAAATCAATAATGTAAATACATCTCAGCAGTTCATGGATTACCATAATGGATAGCGATTTTGAAAGAATTAGAGGTTAAACTTGTGAGTGGCAACAAAAGTGGTATTTTAATAGGAATTTATTGACTTAAATGTTTATACTAGAAAAGAACAAAACTTGGGGGCACCTGGGTGGCACAGCGGTTGAGCGTCTGCCTTCGGCTCAGGGCGTGATCCCGGCGTTCTGGGATCGAGCCCCACGTCAGGCTCTTCCGCTGGGAGCCTGCTTCTTCCTCTCCCACTCCCCCTGCTTGTGTTCCCTCTCTCGCTGGCTATCTCTGTCAAATAAATAAATAATCTTTAAAAAAGAATTAGAAAGGAAACAGCAGAATCAATTCTGAGAAATGAAAGTGAAGAGATAATAACAGTGCAGTGGAAATTAATAAAACGAAATAGAATCAGTACAGCCAAAATTTATTTTTTTTTAAATAATAAAATGGACAAATCTCAGGGAAGATGAATTAAGGAAGAAAAGAGAGATAGTAAAAATAAAATTATGAATTAAAATGGGGGGTGCATCTGGGTGGCTCAGTTGGTTAAGCATCTGCCTACTGCTCAGGTCATGATCCCATGGTTCTGGAATTGAGTCCAGCATCAGGCTCCCTGCCCAGTGGGGAGTCTGCTTCTCCCTCCACCCCTTCCACCAGCTCATGTGCTTTCTCTCCCTCTCAAAAATAAATAAATAAAATCTTTTAAAAAAAGAATTAAAAGGGGTACATAATTATAGATACAGTGTAGATTAAGAAGCTAATAAGAGAATATACTAATTACCAAAAGATTTGAAAACTTAGATCAAATGGAAAGTTTTATAAATATGTAACTTAGTAAAATTGATACAAGAGGAAATATATAATCTGAATAGTCATAAATATTAAAGGAAATGAAGGATTTATTAAAGTTGATCCAACAGATAAAACACTAGATATAATTTTTTTTCCAAATAGAGGATCCCAATTTATATGATAAATTCTAAAAAACAAAAAAAGAAGAAAGATTTGTGTGAATTCTTTGAGGTTTAAGATGAAGGTTGCTTCTGCCACACATCCAGGATCACTACTATTTCGGGATAATCCAACAAAAATTCCTATCTTGAGGTTTCCTATAGTACTTGAGCACTATGGAACCGGACTGCAAATATATGTGTCTACTAGCCTGTGGCCAGGACTCGTCAGGGATGCATATTTTTGCCATTTCCCCTGCTTGCTCTGCTCAGCACCAAGGCAAACTTTGCTGAAGTTCCTTGAGAGTGGAAAAGGGAATAGGTTTACTTTATTTCACCTTTACCATGAAGATGTGGTCCTTTGGTATCCCAGGCCCATTTGAAGAGAGTCTGCTATTAAACTCCTTTTCTTAGGTAAGCCCTGGGCCTTGGGTTACACTTTCTCTTGATATATGAGGCTGATCGTTCCTTCCCAGCATGCCAGTTTTCAGTATTACTATTAAAGTTCCTTCTGTCTAGAATTGTTTCTTTGGAGGAGTGGGTCCAAATAACGTCAGATGCCATTATGGAACACAGAAGTTGGTGAATTTTTTTTATCTCTTCTCTGACAGCAGTCAGTATTCTTCATGTGATACTATTTTTTTTTCCTGTTCTGTTCCTCTTTTTTTTTTCCTGACAGTATACTTTTTATAGGATTGGGCCTATGTTTTTAGCACATCTTTGAATGAAGAAAGTTTTTCCTGGGCCAAGTTTTTGTAGGCTGTCTGAATGGGAAGGCTTCAGGGGAGTAGTTGAAAGATAGTAGGGATTTTCCTTAACATGCAAAGTGTGTGTGTGTGTGTGTGTGTGTGTGCGCGCGTGCACGTGCAGGTGTGTGTATGTGTGTGAGAGGTTTTTTTGATAAGATTTTTTATAAGCTGGTCCAAATTAATAATTTTGCATAGTATATCCTGTCCTCTCAGAACATTTGTTGAAGAGACTATTCTTTCCCCATTGAATTGACTTGCCACTGAGAAAGCAATTGACCAGAAATGTATGGGTTTATTTCTGGACTTCCAATTTTATTCTATTTATCTATACGCCTATGCTTATGCCAATAACACACAGTCTTGATTACTGTAGCTTTATAGTAAGTTTTGAAATAGGAAAGTGTTTCTTCCAACTTTGGTCTTTTTCTTGTTCCTTTGTCTTTCCATATGAATTTTAGGATCAGCTTGTCAATTTCTGCTAAAAAGACAGGTGGGATTTTGATAGGGATTGCAGTGAATCTACAGATCAATTTTTTTAGGATTTGCCATCTATTTGATTACTTTTCAAATCTATGAACACAGGATTTATTTCCACTCTTTTAGGTATTCTTTAATTTATTTCAACATATTTTTTTTAAAGATTTTATTTATTTATTTGATAGAGAGAGACACAGCCAGCAAGAGAGGGAACACAAGCAGGGAGAGTGGGAGAGGAAGAGGCAGGCTCCCAGCGGAGCAGGGAGCCCGATGTAGGACTTGATCCCAGGACCCTGGGATCATGCCCTGGGCCAAAGGCAGATGCTTAACGACTGAGCCACCCAGGCGCCCCTCAACATATTTTGTAGTTTTTAGTGTTCATTTCTTACAGTTCTGTTACATTTATTCCTAAGTTATTTTATTCTTTTTGATGCTATTGTAAATAGACTTGTTTTTTTAATTTTCATTTTAAGTTGCTCACTTCTGGTTTATAGAAATACGACTGAGTTTTGCGCATTAATCTTGTATTCTGAAAACTTGTTGAACTTATTAGCTATAATAGCTTCTTTGCAAGCTCCTTAGAATTTTTTTATATACAAGATCATGCCATCTGCGAATAGAGAAAATTTATTGTTTTTTTCATATATGGGTGCCTCTTCTTTCTTTTCCTTGCCTATTTACCCTACCTAGAACCTCTATTACAACACTGAATAGAAGTGGAAAGAACAAACATCCTTTCTTTGTTTCTAATCTTGGGGGGAAATGTTCAGGCTTTTGTCGGTAAGTATGATTGATGTTAGCTGTGGGATTTTTCATAGATGCCTTTTATCAGGTTGAGGAAGCTTCCTTCTATCCCTAGTTTGTTGAATATTTTTACCATGAAAGGGTCTTAGGTTTTGTCAATTTTTTTTCCTTATTGAGATGATCATGCTTTTTTTTTTTTTAACTTTAGTCTCTGATTTTCATATGTTTAACTAACTTTTTATTCCTTGGATAAATCCCACTTGGTCGTGGTGTATAATCCTTAATATATATTTGGTTTGCTAGCATTTTGTTGAGGATTCGGGGGACTATATTTATAAGGGAATTTGGTCCCTACTATTGTTTTGTTGTCTATTCCTTCAATTCTGTCAGTTTTTGCTTCATCTATTTTGAGGTTCTTTTTTAGGTGCATGTATCATTATAATTCTTACATCTTCTTCATAGATTGATCCTTTTATCATTTGGAATGTCCACCTTTAACCACCTGAAATTCTTCAGTAACAATTTTTTTCTAAAATGTATTTTGTCTGATATCAGTATATACACTCCAGGTTTCTTCTGGTCACTTTTTGCATTGTATGTTTTCATTTTTACATTCAACTCAGTTGTGTCTTTGGAGCAAATAAGTGTCTTTTGTAGGCAGTAAATGATCCAATTATGTGTTTTTAAAAATTCTTCCAACTTCTGCCTTTTAATTGATGTGTTTAATCCATTTACATGTCATGCATTTACTGATAAAGTAGGATTTACTCTGCCATATTGCTATTTGTTTTGTATATGTGATTTCCTTTCTGTTTCTCTGTTCTCCCATTACTGCTTTCTTTTGTTAGAGATAGATATTTTCTAGTGTGCAATTTTTAATTCCCTCATATTATTGGTAGTATTTTAAAATGTTATTTTGCTAGTAGTTGTACTGAGGGTAACAATTATCATCCTAATTTATAACAACCTAGTTCAAGTTAATACCAACTTAATTTCTGTAGTAAACAAAAATTTTGCTCTGATGAAGATTTATTCACTCCCCCTTCTTTTGGGTTATTATTGCCACTCAAATTACAACTTTACACATTGTATGCCCATCAATAGAGACTTATAGCTATTTCTTTATGCAATTGTCTTTAAAATAAGATAGAAGAAAAACAGAATTATAAAAAATACATTTATAATATATTTACATTTACCTATGTAATTGTCTTTATCAGTGTCATTTTATTCTTTATATGGATTTGGGTTACTGTCTAGTGTCCTTTCATTTCAGACTGAAGATTTCTTTTAGGGCAGGTCTTCTAGAAAAAAATACTCTTTTTTTGTCTTAATTTCTCCTTCATTTTGAAAGGACAGTTACTGGATTGGTTGACTTAGAGGACTTTACTTAGAAGACTACTTTTAATATGGCATCCCATTGCCTTCTGTCCACTGTGCTTTGTGATGAGAAATTGGATGTTAATATTATTGAGGATACTTTGTATGTGATGAGTTTTTTTCTCTTGCTGTTTTCAAGGTTCATCCTTGTCTTTGGCTTTTGATAATTGGGTTGTAATGTGTCTTGGTGTTGATGCCTTTGAATATATCCTATTTAGAATTCACTGAGCTTTGATGTATAGATAAATATTTTTTTCCATCAAATTTAGGGTTTTGGACATTATTTCTTCAAATATTCTTTCTGCCTCATCTCTCTATTCTCTGAAACTACCATTATCCATATATTGGTATGCTTGATGATGTCCCACAGGTTTCTAAGGCTCTGTTATTTTTTTAAATTCTCTTACTTCTGTTCCTCAGACCAGAAAAATCTCAATTGATAACATCTTCAAGTTCATGAATTCTTTCTTGTGCCTGCTCAAGTCTGTTGTTGAGCTCTTTTAATGAGCTTTACATCACAAATATTGTACTTTTCATCTCTATGTTTTTATTTGGTTCTTTTTTATAACTTATGTATCTTTATTGAATGTTCTCTATTTGGTAAGACACTGTTTTCATACTTTCTTTTAAGTCTTTAGACATGGTTTCCTTTAGTTATTTGAACATATTTAAAATAGCTGATTTAAGGTTTTGTCCACTAAGTCCAATGTCTGGCCTTCCTCAGGAATAGTTTATATTGACTACTCTCTTCCTGTGTGTATGGGCCATCCTATTTCTTTCCATGCCTCATAAGTTTTTTGTTGAAAATTCAACATCTCAAATAATATAATGTAGCATCTCTGGAAATCAGATATTCCCCCTCCCCTAGAGCTTCTTTTTCTCTTTGTTATTGTTGTTGGTTTGTTTAATGACTAAATGATTTTTCAGAATGAATTCAGTCAAGTCTGTATTTTTTTTTGTCATGTGTAATCACTGAAGTTTCTGTTTGATTAGGTTAACCTGTCAACTAATGACTGGGCAGTTATTTCCTTAAATGCCTGAAAGCAATAAATCTTTCTTTGCCAAAGGGCTCTATGTGTGTCTTGTAAAATGCTTTCAACATTCAGACAAGTAGTTTACAACTAAGGATAATCCTTCACTTAATGCTTGTATATTACCTAAGGATTAGCCAGAGATGAGAGGCTAAAGACTTCTTAGGCTTTCCCAAACAGGTACATAGACATGGGTATGTGTGTAGCCTTATGCATGCATGTGATTTCTAGATTCTCTGGAATGCATTGGAGCATTGCAAAACACTCTATGTACCTATCTATTTTCCCAGCTTTTTGGTTAGCCTCTTGCTTGCCCCAACTGTTATATACCACTTTGGGCAGCTATAATGTGCAGTATTTGCTCAAAGTATTTTTTAAAGACACCCTTGGGGAAAAGGCTGATATTTATGGGTGATCTTTGAGACAGGTCAAAGAAAGACATCCTTGGAATGTAGTCTTCCATGGAAATACCAGACAAGTCAAATAAGAATATTCTCTGAGAAGAGTCTTTGGAGGATCTTATATTAGTCTGCTTGGGATGCCATAACAAAACACTGTAGACTAGGTGCCTTAAACAATAGAAATGTATTTTCTGGTGGTTCTGGAGGCTAGAAGTCTCAGGTGTTGGCAAATTTCGTTTCTGGTGAGAACTCTCTTTCTGGCTTGTAGGTGGCTGCTTTCTTGCTGGGCTTTTACATGGTCTTTGTTCTCGGTGTACATGTAGACAGTGAAAGTGAGTGAACTCTCTGATGTCTCTTCTTAAAGGGCCACAGATCCTCTTGGATCAGGACCCCATCCTTAAAACCTTGTTTAACCTTAATTACCTCCTTAAAGGCTTGGTCTCTAAGTATAGCCAAACTAGGAATTTGGGCTTGAACATATGAATTTTAAAAACTTTCAGTTTTGAAAAACAGAAGAGACAGAGGTAGAGAGGAGTATAAAGGCAGGGTAGATGTAAGGATGTGGGTGGAGAAGATGCACATGGCATTCTGTTTTTCAAATATCTTGTTGTTGTTTTCCCTGGTTAACATCATATTAATCCTTCTTATCTTCTTTCACTGCCTTTCTCTCCTTCCTGCTTTCTCTTTTATCACTTACCTCTTGCAATATTCTCATTTGGCTATATAACTCAGCATAGCCACTGGGGCCCAAAATAATAACTGGAATGTACCTTCATGGGAGCATGTGTACCTGTATTTATGTGAATGAGTATTTGTGATTGACAAATTTGTAATTAATAAAATCCACTGGGGAAAAAAACTTTCAGTTTTTAACAGATCTCTAGCTCTGTTCTGTCCTCTCCAGTGCCTGCTGGGATGCTGTTTTTCACTGTGATTGTGGACTATTATTTTTTTATGAATATTACGGAGTTGGAACAGAGGTGGTAGGAACAGAGAAAGTTATAATGCAACAAAGCTGTTAGTTTCATGATTTAGGTATTTTTTTCCTCAATAAATAAATAATTCCTCAATTTCTACAAAGCATTGGTTAATTTCTATAGTTCTAAAAACATTGATTTTGATAATTTCTTCAGCATTTTTGTTGCTTTTATGGAGGAGATCATTTTCAGAGATCATAATTCTACTGTTTTCACTGATAAGCCCTTATTTTAAGTTTTTGAAAGAGCACCAAATAACAATCTCATACCATTTCTGTATCAATTGTCTATTGACACAATGATGCTGCATAACAAGCCACCCAGAACACGGTGATCTATAAACTAACCATTTATTATTGTACATATCACTTTTAGGGTTTGGATTATTTTGGATGAACTTGTCTGCTCAATTCTTCTCTTTTCCACTTGGGTTCATTTATGTCTTATCACTGGATGATTGTTGGCTGATCTAAAATAGCTTCAACTAGGATGACAGGCTCTGTTGCATGTCATTCTGTATCAGTCCAGAAGTTCAGACCAGGCATCTTGTTATGGAACACTTGATGGAGAGACAGGGAGAGAGACAGAGAGAGAAGAAACATGTAAATTCTTTATAAATTTTCTGCTTGTATAAAGTGTGCTACTATTCCTTTGCCAAAGCCAGTCATACATACAGAGTTAGTATGGGAGGGTACCACAAAGGAAGTTGATATAAGGAGGTATAAAAAATTGTGAACTTTATTTGAGTTAGTCTATTACACGTGATTTTACTCTCTACTTTGAAGAATTTCCCCAGCTTTCCAGCTTCTGATGTTGTTGCTATAAAGCCAACTGACATGCTAAGTTTTGTTCTTTTGTGTATTACAGTTTCTTTTTCTGGTTGCTTTTAAGATCTTCTCTTTCACTTATGTGTTCTTCAGTTTCACTAAAATATGTCTAGATAGGGATTTATTTTTATGATACTTGAAATTTGGTATTTTGAATGTGAGGATTCATATTATTCATTCTTTAAGGATAACACTGAACCATTATTTTTTCTAAAGCTTTTTGATTATCTCCCCCACTCTTTTCTTTTCTCCTTTGGGAAGGATGACTGGAGGAATGTTACAAGTGCTAGTTTTGTTCTCCATATCTCTTAACCACTCTTTCCTATTTTCCATCTCTCTATCACTCTGAAGCATTCTGAATAATTTCTTCAAGTATACCTTCCCAAAACTGATCTCATCAGGTACATCAAAAATAAAGATGGAAGTTCTTATTCATTTATTTGTTTGTTTGTTTATTTAGTTCGGTACCATGTAGATCTGAGTATTTTCAATTGTATTGTTTACAGCTGCCAAACCTCTTTAAAATCCCATCAGTCGGATGCTGCCAAATGTGTGCTTATTTTAGACAAAACTTTTAAGTAAATAATACTTTACATGGGCACTTCTGGTGTGTGAACATAACCACAAACATATTTTCTTTTAGTTATTTTGACTATAAATTTTAATCTGCATCTTTTTATACAGGAATATTTACTATATGAATTATTCTTCCCATTATGGGGCAGTTTTTAAATGTTTTCTTTGGCTTTATTTGCTTTTTCTCCATGCATATAAATCAGCCACTATATAAACACATTGCTCCTGGAATTAGTAACAACTAAGCATTAAATGTTTTATTTTTTAATATTTAAGTCATGGTGCACTAATCTGTACTTTTTTTTTTTAATTGAGAGCCTTTCGCCACAAGTTGCAAACCTTAGAATACAAGGCTGATTTTACTAAACAAAAGTCATGTTAACAAGGTAAATCACTGTCCCTTTAATTTTTGCTTTTCTTAAATTTGGTATGCTACACTATTCCAGGAGCAACAAGAGAATTATCTTCTGTGCATATCTTTATTAAGCCACATTGGTGGCTTGGGTTTAATTAATTAAACTAGTAACTTTTTTCTTTACCTGAGAGGAAGAAATTTCAGATTTTAGTACAGTGATTCAGCATGATAGATAAGCTGTGAGTACAGAATGACCAAATGTAGCTTGTGTCAGAAAAAAATAAATAGGAGGGAAATTAGTTTGATTATAATAAATAAATATGTCATAATAGTGAGTTAATCTGTGATACATTCATCTAATATGTTTTCAAAATGAAGGCAAGTGTACAAATGGTATAATTTAGGGAGGAACAATTTTTAAATTTGCTTAGGACTTTGTTTTAAGTGAACTTGATTGAAGTTTTTTTTTTTATTATGATATGTTAGTGACCATACAGTGCATCATTAGTTTTTGATGTAGTGTTTCATGATTCATTGTTTGCATATAACACCCAGTGCTCCATGCAATACGTGCCCTCCTTAATACCCTTCACCGGGCTAGCCCATCCCCCCACCCCCTCCCCTCTAAAACCCTCAGTTTGTTTCCCAGAGTCCACAGTCTCTCGTGGTTCATTTCCCACTTCATTTTCCCCTTCCTTCTCCTAACGATTTCCCTGCTATTCCTTATGTTCCACAAATGAGTGAAACCATATGATAATTGTCTTTCTCTGCTTGACTTATTTCACTTAGTTTTATAGAAAACTTGATAGGTCACATATAATTTTTACAATAATCAGCTATATAAGGTCCTATGTTATAAGCCCTTGCTGGGCTTAAACTGTATTTTGGGGAACACTGAACCAGCAGAGGGATTCAAACTGTCTGTATTCATTGTTTGGTCCTTAGGATCACAGCTGTTTTGTACTAGAGATGGCCAATTTTCAGTCTCATGTTATAGAATCTCTCACTTTGGACTTCTTGCTCACTTCCTTTTGAAGCACTCTTTTCCCTATGTTTCTATTACACTATCTCCTGATTCTTGCCCATCTTCTTTCATTTCTTCAGCTCCTTTTAACTGAACTCCTTCACACTCTCTTCCCTTAAATACTGTGTTCTTCAATGTTGCATCATCATCTCTCTTCTCATTTGATCTTCTCTCTCCCTGTGATATTCCCCCTGATTTCTCATACCATTCACATAATAGCAACACCCAGTATGTATCTCCAGCAATTTCTCTTTCCTGTGATCTTGATTCATGCATCAGTTACTCTCTAGATGAGTATTCCTATATGTTATATAAATATTTGTCAACATACCCTAAACCAAACTCATTATATTTTCTCTTTTCTACTCTTCCATTTTCATTCCCTTTATTGACAGATCTTATTACCTTCCTGTTTTTTCTATCTTGATTAATGGCAGCATCTTATCAACTAGGTCAGAAACTCAGAATGGATCTTCAATCCCGTTCTTTTCTTCCCACTCACAATTGGTTTGTCACTCTATTAGGCTCCCATTGTTCCTGTAACAAATTAGCACAAATTTAGTGGTTTAAAACAACACAAATTTATTATCTTACAGTTCTGGAGGTTAAAAGTCCCTTACTGGGTCAAAATCAAGGTTTTGGCAGAACCATGTTTCTTTCTTGAAGATTTAATCAAGAATCAACTTTCTTGCCTTTTTCAGCTTCTAGATGCTACTCACGTTCCTTGGCTTGTGGTCTCCTTTGGTCTTCAAATCAAGCGATGGCTGGCATAGTCTTTCTCATATTGCATAACTCTGACACTCTTCCACAGTCACGTATCCCTCTAACTCTGACTCTTTGGCTTTCTCTTCTACTGTTTAGACCCCTCTGGTTATATTGGGCCCACCAAGATTATCCAAGATAATCTCCATATTTTAAGTTCAGCTGATTCGAAGCCTTCATTCCATCAGCAACCTTAATTCCCTTGTGCTATTTAAGATAACACAGTCACAGGTGCTGGGACTTAGGACATATGTATCTTTTGGGGACCATCATTCTGTTCTACCATATCACCAAATCCTGTTGCACTATCTTCTGAATCTGTTTTTTATCCTGTTTTTCCTGTTACTATTTTAGTTCAGACTTTATAAATTATCACCCCTATTAATGCAATGTATTCTAAACTAACTTGATTCTATACCTCTGGTAGCTGTCTCCTCTGGCTCATCTTCTACATAGTTGTAAATTAACATACTATAACACAAATCTGATCATGCTGTCCCTATTTTAAGACCTTTAGCCTAGCATGAAAGACCATTTATGACACAACATCTGCTATTCCCTTTCCCCATCCTCACCACCTACTACACTCAATCATATCAAACAATTTACCTTTCCTTATAATTTTTTGTTTCTGGATTTACTTCTTGAAATTCTTATCCCCCAATTGCCCTCCAACTCTTTTATTTATCTGCTAGCATCTTCACATCTTTTATCATCCATCTCAAATATCTCTTCTTTCATGTGTTCTTGCCAGTAAATCAATATGTCATTTCTGATTTTCTATCATTGAGTAAATTCATTTACTCTTATCCTATTGAATTGTAATGATTTACTTACACTGACCTATAAGCTTCTCAAAGAAAGGGACCAAGTCTTACTCATGTTTTCTCCCTGAACAACTACTGTGGAAACTTTTATTGGGTGTGTATTATATACTGGATTATGCACTAGGTCCTTTTGAATACAGTTTCTCTTTTGATCCCCCACATCCACTGGGGGTAGGCATTAAAGCACAAGTAAGTCTGGGATTTGAGAAGTTAAGTGACTTGTTCAATTGCATACAAATAGGAAGTATTGGAGCTGAAATTTGAACCAGTGTCTCTGTGACTCCTAGGTTATTTCAACCTGAGTTAGGAAAATTTTTTATGATCTTAATGTGGGATGAGATGACTTCATGGAAAGCCTGAGGGGTAATTATGCCCTCAATGTTATTCTCAGTTTCGGCAATGTAAATGTGCCTCAGTTGGTGCTGTAGGCTTTTGCCTGAAACTTTGGAATACTGTAGAATGATCAAAGCCGCTCCATAAAAATTGGGAGTATTTAATAACCACTTCTTTTTTTAATTTCTCAGGCCATACTGTGCTAACCAATACTACATCTACTTCAGGTTTTGGTGATTTATTCATTTTCAAAATGTATTGAGAATATCTTTGTCAGGGACTATGCAAAATATTAGGAATGCCACAATATTCCGATGTGGTAGGATAGAGTTGGTCTGTGTTGTCTTAGTGATTACTGGGGGATATGGATAAGTATATGCTATAATGAGGGAAATACAGGATACTGTGCAACTACAATAAGAGGGTCACCTAACAGATATTGGTAGTGATGGGTAGCATTATGGAGGAAGACTTCATTGAGAATTAGATGTTTAAGCAGAGATTTGAAGTATTTGAATAATACTCAAAAATAAAGATAAGTTGCAAAGAGGCTGGGGACAAAATAGTAGTTAAGGTAGAGGCAGTAGTATGTGCAAGGGGTCTGGGGCCAAGACAGAACTTGACACATTTAAGGGACTCAGATGTAAGGGTGATCCTGAGAGGAAGACTTACTTAGAAAGATAATTACTGATATAACAAATCTCAGAATTAGTCTTGACTAAATACCCAAGATCTGTTTATTTAGACCAATTGATATGATGCAGGCAAAGTGAAAAATTAAATAAATTTTATAGTTATGTGGTCTACTCAGTAGCATTGGTATTTGGTAAGGTCCAGAGTACTATGTTTGGTTAACAATCCTTAATGATTATTCCAAAATTAATCTCATGTATTGAGTATTCCAATTCTATCAAATTCTACATAGGGTGTGAGGAGGCAAGACCTGGGGGAGAGTGATTTTAATGATGGACTTGAAAGATAGTATTGTAATTAATTTTATTTGTCAATATACTTACTGCCTTCTTTCTACCTCTTATGTGCTATGTTCTAATTCTCTTTCAGCTGACTTTTGCTTCTTTATTTCTTTTTCCCTCTTTTTCTTTTGTTTCCCCCAATCCTGATTATTCCCCACTGAGTACTGAACAGGCAGTCAACTGGGCATGAGAGTGAGGAAGGGAGAGAGAAATCTTCCCTTTTTTCTCTCAATCTAGTTATTGCTAACAGTGCTCTTTGGCTTCTCTGGTCCCCCAAATCATGAAGCATAAAAATTCACAGGCCTAAGTAGAACAAGTTGTATCTTCATTTGAGGCATAAATATGAAGAGCCAACAGCCCCTTTAGTCAGCTGGAGTTTTCTTGAGGTTTTCTTGTTCCATGGAGAAGGTATCTCAGGCTTAAGACTTTGAGTATAAATTGCCAAAGTACGTTGTGAATGAAATGGGCAGAAAATTCACTAGTGTCATCTGAGTTGCAGACTGTTATGAAACATGCCAATTTTATGTTACTTGCTTACCATCAACAGTAAAAATGTAGACCCTTGATTTTGAGGAAATATATGCTCCATTGAGGGTTGTCTCTGTGTGTCTTAAACATCTTAACACAAGGACTAGCAATTTTAGAACTTGGCTGATTCCTCATTCCCACATGGGAGTTTATGGAGCAAATTAAATGTGATTTTCAGAATTAAAACCTTTCTAAAATTGAGATTATTATATGTTTTTTACTTCTTAAGCCTTTTTTCTAATTCCAATATACTTAATATACAGTGCTATAATAGTTTCAGATGTACAATATAGTGATTCAACAATTCTATACATTATCCAGTGCTCATCATGATAAGTGTACTCTTAATCCCCATCATCTATTTCACCCATTCCCCCACCACCTCCCCTCTGGTAACCATCAATTTGTTCTCTATAGTTAAGAGTCTGTTTTTTTTTATTTGTGTTTTTTCTTCCTTTGTTCATTTGTTTTGTTTCTTAAGTTCCACATATGAGTGAAATAATACGGTATTTATCTTTCTCTGACTAACTTATTTCACTTAGCATTATATTCTCTAGCTCCATCCATGTTTTTGCAATTAGCAAGATTTTATTCTTTTTATGGCTAAATAATATTCCATTCTCTATATATACCACATCATTTTTATCCATTCATCTATCAGTAGACACTTGGGCTACTTCCATAATTTGGCTATTGTAAATAATGCAGCAATAAACATAGGGGTGCATATTCTTTTTGAATTAGTGTTTTCATATTCTTTGGGTAAATACCCAGTAGTACAATTACTGGATGATAGAGTGGTTCTATTTTTAAAGTTTTGAGGAAACTGCATACTGTTTTTCATAGTGGCTGCACCAGTTTGCATTCCCAGCAACAGTGTATGAGATTTCCTTTTTCTCCACATCCTCACCAACACTTGTTTCTTGAGCTTTTGTGTTAGCCATTCTGACATGTTTGAGGTGATATCTCATTGCAGTTTTGATTTACATTGCCCTGATGATGAATGACGTTGAGCATCTTTTCATGTGTCTGTTGGCTGTCTGGATGTCTTCTTTGGGGAAATGTCTATTCATGTCTTCTGAACATTTTTTAATTGGATTATTTGTTTTTGGGTGTTGAGTTGTGTAAATTCTTTTTTTTTAAATTTTTTTATTATGATATGTTAGTCACCACACAGTACCTCATTAGCTTTTGATGTAGTGTTCCATGATTCATTGTTTGCATATAACACCCAGCGCTCCATGCAATATGTGCCCTCCTTAATACCCTTCACTGGGTTAGCCCATCCGTCTACCTCCCTCCCCTCTAAAACCCTCAGTTTGTTTCCCAGAGTCCATTTTCTCTCATGGCTCATCTCTCCTTCTGTTATATATTTTGGATACTAACCCTTTTTCAGATATGTCATTTGCAAATATCTCCTTCCATTCGGTAGGTTGTCTTTTAGTTTTGTTGATTGTTTCCTTTGCTGTGCAGAGGCTTTTTATTTTGATGTAGTCCCAATAGTTTATTTTTGCTTTCATTTCTCTTACCTCAGAAGACATATCTATAAAGATGTTGCTATGGCTAATGTCAGAGAAATGGTTGCCTGTACTCTTTTCTGTGATTTTTTTTTATGGTTTCAGGTCTCACATTTAGGTATTTATTCCATTTTGACTTTATTTTTGTGTATAGTGTAAGAAAGTGGTCCAATTTCTTTTTCATGTAGCTGTCCATTTTCCCCAACACCATTTGTTGAAGATACTGTCTTTTTCCCATTGGATAGTCTTTCCTGATTTCTCAAAGAATAATTGACTATATAATTGTGTGTTGTTTCTGGGCTTTTTGTCCTGTTTCATCAATCTATGTGTCTATTTTGTGCCAGTACCTTACTGTTTTGATTACTACAGCTTTGTAGTATAACTTGAAATCTGGAATTGTGATACTTCCAGCTTTTTCTTTTTCAAGATTGTTAACGCTATTCAGTCCAGGAAGTGCTCTCCTTCACCTGGCTTTCCCAGAGCCAGGGACACCATGCAACTGAGGGCCACCAGCCAAGATGATCATGCTGCAAGAGGACCCAAGGATCCTCTCTACCCACCCCCCAACATGCAGGGGAAAAGCTACCACAATAAATGTCCAACCAGGGAATCACTCTTCATCTTGTAGTATAGAGATTCTCTTTCCCCACCTAGAGGCACAGGGAACCTATCCTGGGGAACTTTTTTCTTCCCCCTGAAGCAGCCTCAGCAGAGATCATTGAATTTAGGAGCCAACAACATGAAATACACCAAATAAGCCAAAATGGTACTACTCAACTTCTGAAAATTAGACTGTTCTTGGAACCACAGACAACAAAATTAGTCTGGGACCTTTGTTCCAGACCTAAGCAAGAAGATTGCCTACTAAAATAAAAACAAATAAGTAAGATGCAGGTCCTCTAACATATTAGTCAAAATGTCCAGGATTCAATAAAAAGTCACCCATCATACCAACTATCATGAAAATCACAACACAAATGAGAAAAAGCAATTGACTGATGCCAACATCAACATTAGTCAAATGTTGGAGCTTTCTATCAAGGATGTTAGAGAAACCATCATGAAAATGATTTGAGAAGCAACTAGACAATAATTTGAAATAAACATTTTCAGAAAAGAAATGTGTTATTAAAAATCAGTGAGGGGTGCCTGGGTGGCTCAGTAAATTAAGCGTCTCTCAGTTTCAGTTCATGATCTCGTGGGTCATGAGATCGAGCCCCACTTGGGCTCTGTGCTCAGCAAGGAGTCTGCTTGAAGATTCTCTCCCTCTGCCCCTCCCCTCACTCACACTCTCTCTCTCAAATAAATAAATAAATAAATAAATAAATCTTTTAAAAAGCCAGTGAAAATTATGTAACTGAAAAGTGCAATGACAAAAACAAACACAAAAACCTGTCTGGAATGTCTCAGTAGTAAAATGGGAAAGACACAGTATAAAATCAGTGAAATTGAGGACAACTCAATTGACTTTATACAATTTAAATAACGCAAAAATAGAGTACAAAGTGAACAGGGCCTTTGGGACTAAAATTTAGAAATCCAACATTCAAATAACCTTTGTACCAGAAGTAGAAGAGAAATTAATTGGGACTAAAAAGTACTCAATGAAATAATGGCTGAGAAATTACCAAAATGGTAAGACATGAACTCATGGATTCAAGAAGATGAGCAAACATGAGGGTACATGATGTAATGAGCACTGGGTGTTACATGTAACTGATGAATCACTGAACTCTACCTCTGAAACTAATAATACATTATATGTTAATTAATTGAATTTATATAAAATTAAATTTAAAAAGAGAAGATAAGCAAACTACAAATAGGATAAACCAAAAGAAATCTGTGCCAAGGCACATCATAATTAAACTTCAGAAAACTAAAAACAGAAAAATATCTTGAAAGAAGCTAGAGAGAATTAACACATTGCCTACAGAGAAATAGCAATGGATTTCTCCTTTGAAATTATGGAGGCCAAAAGATGTACAGAGAAACTACTCTTTAGAAATAAAAGGAAAAAGTAGACATTATCAGATAAAAGAAAACTAGAATAATTTGTTTCTAGCAGAACTAACCTTGAAGAATAGCTAAAGAAAGTTATTTAAACAGAAAGAAAGTGATAAAATGAAGAATTACAGCATCAGGAAGAACAGAAAAAGAAGACATATGGGTAAATACAATAGACTATCCTTCTCCTAATGAGTTTTTTAAATCATATGTGATGATCGAAACAAAAATTATAACACAATTAGGTACCCATGATGATGATATGTAAAAGTATGAAGGGTAAAGGGATCTAAATGGAAGCAAGGTTTCCATATTTCACTTGAAGTGGTAAAACACTGGCATCAAGTAGTCTGTGATAAGTCACAAATTAATATTGTACTACCCAGAGCAACCACTAAGTAAACTATACAAAGTCATAAAAACCCAAGACATTATAAATAATTCACACCAGACTCCTAGAAAATGTTGAAGTAGGCCACAAGTAAAGATAAAACAAATAGAAAACAAGGCAGAGGAAACAAATGGAAACCAAATAATAAAAATGACAGTATTAAGCCCAAGGATATTCATAATTATCTTAAGGGTAAGTGTTTTAAATGCACTATTTGAAAGGCAGAGATTGGCAGAGTAGATTTAAAAAATACAACCCAACTGTATACTGTTCACAAGAAACTCAACTCACATTTAACCACATGCATAGGTTGAAAATAAATAGTGGAAAAGATATAGCACATAATCAGGAATCAAATAAAGCAGGAGTGGTTATATCAATAACACATAAAATAGACTTAAGAGCAAATAAAATTGCTAGAGTCCTAAAGAGCCAGGTGTGAGATGAGATCTCATCTTGACAGGTGTGAGGTGGTTTTGATTTACATTGTCCTGATGTTGTGCACCTTCTCATGTACCCGTTACTCATTTGTATGTCTTCTTTGGAAAACTATCTATTCAGGTCCTTTGCCATTTTTAAATATTGGATGATGATTATTATTTTACTATTGAGTTGTGTGAGTTTCTGATATTTTTTGGTTATCAACCCCTATCAGATACATGATTTGCAAATATTTTTTTCCCATCCTCTAGGTTCCCCTTTCATTTTACTGGTTCTTTCCTTTGCTGTGCAGAGACTTTTTAGTTTGGTGTAGTCACACTTGTTTATTTTTCTTTTAGATGGTTGTGCTTTTGATGTCATATCCAAAAAATTATTGCCAAGACCAATGCCACAGAGCTTTATTCCTATGTGTTCTTTCTAGGAGTTTTATTGTTTGAGGTCTCAGATTTAAGTCTTTAATCTATTTTAAGCTGATTTTTGTAAATTGGTTGAGTCCAATTTATTTTTATGCATATGGATATCTGGTTTTCCCTGTATCATTTATTGAAGAAACTATCCTTTCCCTATTGTGTATTCTTGATGCTCTTATCAAAGGTAGATGGTTGACTATACTATACATGGGGTTTTTTTTGAGCTCTCTATTCTGGATCATTGGTTTATGTATCTGTTTTTATGCCAGTACCATATTGTTTTGATTCCTATGGCTTTGTAATGTAGTTTGAAATCATTTTGATGCTTCCTGCAGACACAGGGCTGCTTCAGAGTTCAAAATGGAGACCAAGCTTTGTAGGCTTACCTCTCTGGGGGCTTGGACTAGTTTGTATCCTGCCAGGTTTCTGGGCAGCCAAGACTTCTGCTGTCCTGCAGCTGAGCTGGGCTAGAGCCAAAACATAGGGCCGCTTCAGGATTGTAGTCAGACTGGGGGCACAGAGGAGCATCTATCCTGCCAGTACCCTGTGTTGAGTGTTTCAGGACCACGGCTGAGAGGGGCTAGAGCTGTTACAGAGCCATTTCAGGATCGCTTTTGGACCGAGATCAGCAAGCTTGTTACTCAAGGCACGGGCAGGCATGACTCCTCTGGCGTCCCCTGGCAGATGATGGTGGTGGCCAGATCAAGGCCAAATGAGGTTCTAGCTGAGTCCACAAGGGGTTAAGTCTGTTTTTGACCATAGTCAGTGAGCCTACCACATGGTAATGAACCTGCCTTCTCAAAATGGCCCTCCTTGGTCTTGGACTCCATTGGAGTTTCACAATCTATCTGAATCCCAGAACTCCCACAAAGGCAGTTCTGTTCATTGACAGCTGAAAAATTATAGTTGCTGAGGGGGGATATGAGTAGGGGATCTTCTATTCTGCCATCTTGCTCATGTCACCTCTCTCAGTGTTTTATAGTTTTCAGTGTAGAGGTTTTACACATTTTTTATTACATTTATTCCTTAGTATTTTCTGCTTTTGAATGCTTCTGAAAATGGTATTTTAAAAGTTTATTTTGAAATTTTGGTTGCTAGTAGATTAACAACTACAGTTCTTATACTGACTTTGTGTTTTGTAAATTTGCTAATTCACTTATTAATTTTATTAGTTGCTTGTAGATGAATTAGAATTTTTTTATATAAACCACCATATTGTCTGCTAACAAAGTTTTACTTCTGTTCCCAAATATAAACCTTTATTTAATTTTCCTGCTTTATTACATTGGCTTGGCTAGGACCTGGAGTAAAACTATTTCCTTTTTGGAAGCTTTATAGAAAAATGTTCAGTGTTTCACAATTAAGTATGACATTAGCCATAGGTTGTATAGATTCCTTTTATTGGGATGAGGAGGGTCCCATCTATGTCTAGTTTATTAAGAGTTTCTAAAATCATGAATGAGTGTTGAATTTTGTCAAATACTTTTACTGAATCTATCCAAATGATCATGTTTATTGTTTATTTATTTTGTTAACATGGTGAATTACAGTGGTTGATTTTTAATTGTTAAACCAACTTTTTATTCCTGGGGTAAATCTCACTTGGTCATTGTTTAGAAAAGAGTTAACATTGTGGTCTGGAGACTACTATCATTAGGAAGACTTGCTTGCATGGGTGGCCACTGGCTGGTGTTCAGGAACTTGGATTTTGGGAAGGCTCTCTCTAACTGATAAAAGTGGCTTACTGTGCTTAAATTGCTTGTACAAATAATGTAGTTATGCTGAATGTCTGCTTTCTTCTTTGGAGTCTGGAATTTTGATATGTGCTAGGCAGAAGGTGCCTACAAGATCAGCCCCCAATAAAAAACCATGTCATTAAGTCTAATTAGAGACAGAATTTCACATACTTTGTTAACAGCTCTCTGCAGGAGTTACACATATCTCGTGTTTAATTTCCAGAGAACTCTTGGAAGCTTGTGCCTGGTTTTCTCTGAACTTTGCCCCATGTGACTTTTCCTTTTGCTGATACTACTTTGTATCCTATGCCAATGTTTGTACATGTATTCATGAGGGATGTTGATCCTAGTTTTCTTTTCTAATAATAGTCTTGACAGATTTTGATGTCAGAGATATGCTGGTCTTCTAAAATAAGTTGATAAATATTCTTTGCTCCTCTACTTTTGAAACAATTTGTGTAAATTTGGCATTATTTCTTCTTTTTTAAAAGATTTTATTTTTTAAGTTATCTCTGCACCCAACATGGGGCTCAAATCCACAACCCCAAAATCAAGAGTCACAGTCTCTACTGCCTGAGCCAGCCAGGCACCCTGGCATTATTTCTTCTTTAAATGTTTGCCAGTGAAGACATCAGAGCCTGGGTGTGTGTGTGGGTTGGAGGATATTTTTAAAAATTACACATATATTGTTTATTTACAAATTTAACTTTTAACAGAATTGAGACTATTTCTCAATTCCTTCGTATGTAAAATTTCATAAGTTGGATATTTCAAGTAATTTGTCTTTATTTCATCTGTCTTCAAATTTATTTGCATAATTTTTTTTATATTCCTGTATTATCATTTTACTGCCAATAGGATTTGTAATGCTTTCCTCTCTTTCTTCCCTGACATTGGAAATTTATGTGTTCTCTTCTTTTTATTTTAATTTTATTAAAGATGTATCAAGTTTATTACTCTTTTCAAAACCTCTTTGAATCCTTCCTTATCATAACATAAAGCAGAGATCTACATGTTTTTATGTGTAGGTTTTTGTTATTCAATTCTAAGTGTTTTGTAAATTCCAATATCATGTGTTTTTTTTCTAATACATGAGTGATATGAGAGCAAGTTTCCTACGTCCCAAACTTTTAAAATACTCTTAATTTTCAATTTCTGCCTTTGTTACTTTTTTCTTTTTTGTGGCATGAGATCTGTAAGACATCAATTTTTAAAAATTTTTTGAAATTTTCCTCATGACCTGAAACAAGGGTTAAGTTGACAAATTAAGGCCTGTACAGTATATTCATCTGGCTGCTTGTTTTTGTAAGTAAAGATCTTATGGCACACAATCACACTCATTCTTTTAGGTATGGTGTATTAGTAATTTGGTATTACGATGGCAGAGTTGAGGACTTGTGAAGGAGACCTCATAACCCACAAAGCCTGAAATGTTTACTAGATAGCTGGCTCTTTGCAGAAAAATTTGCAAACCCCTGACCTAACACATAGTCAATTTTTGTAAATGTTCATTGTGTGCATGTAAAAAAATCTCTCTCCCTTACCTTATCTCTCCTTCTTGCTCCTCTCCCTCTATTTCTTTCTACACACACACACACACACATAGACATATGCATGACCAAGCATATTAACAGAATTGTTCAGATAAGTTTTGTCATTTTATTTTTGTATTTTTCAGCTTTGAAGAGAATTTGTGTTAAAAATCTACCCTATTGATTTCGCTTTGTGCTTTCATCAAATTTTGCTGCCTGTATTTTCAGACTATGCTATCCAGTTCCCATAGGTTCAATCTAGGTGGATATGATTTTTACCATGTTGAAGTGTACGTCTTTATATCTGTCAATCTTTTATGCTTTAAATTCAATATATTCTGATATTAATATTGGTATATCAGTTTGATTTGGTTAGTATTTACCTAGCATTTCTGTTTATATTGCTAATTATTTCAACCTGTTTGTTGCTCTCTGTTTTGCTTTTAAGTACATTTTTTTTTATTTTACCCCTAGCTTTACTTTATTTTTTTAAGATAAATTTCCTTTATTTTTTTAAAATTTTTAATTTTAATTTTTTTTTTGATGTAAAGTTCTATGATTCGTTAGTTGCAGATAACACCCAGTACACCATGCAATACGTGCCCTCCTTACTATAAGCAGTAAATAGCTGGACTTTTAGATTCTAATATAATTATCTTTCTTGCCAGGTGAGTTTAATCAACATTCATTGTCATTATTTTTGTATTCTTGGACTTATTTATATGATTTTATTTTATTTAGTTTACCATACTTATTTGATCTTTTCTACTTATTTATTTTGGAGGATAAAGCTTTTTCCTTTACTTTTATTTTTATTCTGTTTTAGAAATTATAACTTATATGTCTATATTTCTGATGGTTATTTTTAAATTTTTAGCCATAGTGACTTATATAGTTTTTCTACTAAATTCTAAAGTCGTTCAACATCCTCAGCTTCCTATAATGCAAGAAAGAGGTCTTAGAATGTTCAACAAACCATTGAATCTCCACCTCCTATTACCTTTGTTATTGCTTAAAACTTAAGTATTCTTTGGTAGGTACCAAGTATAGTTTTTTTACATCCTCCTTTCTAAGAGCAAGGGGCCTCTCCCAGATTCAGCTTCAACAAATGATCTAGTTTTGATCCTCTCTCATATGCAGGGTGTTTTGGTTTCTTTCACCTCAGAGGAGCCAAATGAGTCTCTTTTTTTCTGTGCTGTAACTTCAGCCCCACTTACTCATTGTTATGGGGCTTAATTGTGTTTCTCCTCACCTCCTACTACAAAATTCATGTGGTGAAGTCCTAGCCCCTGATATCGCAGAATATGAATATATGTGGAGATAATTTACCTTGATCAACTCTTTTAAAGGTACTAAGGTAATATAGGTAGGGCTTAATCCAATATGCCTGACATCTTCATAAGGAGAGGAGATTAGGACACAGACAGGCACCTAGGGAAGATCATGTGAAGACAAGGCAGTGAGAGACATTTGTAAACCAAGAAGAGACACCTTCAGAAGAAACTAACCCTATCAATCCCTTAATCTTAGGTTTCTAGCCTCCAGATCTGTGAGAAAATAAATTTCTGTTGTCTAAGCCACCCAGTCTGTTGTTATATTTTGTTATGGCAGCCCTAGCAAATGAATACACTCACTCCATATTTCTGTTTCAGTTTTATTTTTTTAATCCAGTTATACCTTTTTATTTAAAATAAAAATTTGATTGTTTCTGTGTGTTTAAGAGGGTGGGGATGGATAGTTTTTAACTTGAACTCCCAGAGGCATTTTGATATAATCTCAGCCTTTCTTCTTTGTCTATCTTTCAACCTGGATAGTTAATGTAATCTCTGAGTAAGATGGTATTATTAGGACACATTTAAGGCAACATCAAGAAGGCAGGAAACATCATGGTCATTTTTTTATCCCCCCATATGCCTAACACATTGCCTCATATCATTGGTGTTCAAGACATCTTTGGTAAATTGGCTGATGGGAAGAAGACTAGACTGGGAATCTGGAGATCTAGGTTCTATCATAGCTGTGTATCTCACTAACTGGGTAAGTCAGTTAACTTCTCTGGGCCTCATTTTTGTTCTGTACCATGTGGGTTTGGGTTAGGTCCTCTTGGGTTAGAATTATATAAATCTATATATGCCTGAAAAATATATCCAATTTACCCAAGGTCATGTAGATGGACATAAAAGTTCCTGGAGTGCAATTATTCCCTTGGTTCTCCCCACTTACTTTGAAATCAATAACTGGTCAAAGTACTCCTTAGAAGCAAGTCTGTAGCCCACATTAGTCCCCAATTGATGAAACAAATCTAGACTTAATAAAACTTTTTTCTAATGGCAGGTAATGGAAGAATCAGAATCTCCCAGGGACCACAGGCTTCATTTCCCCTCTTACTTTACTAACGGGATCAGCAGTTACTGTGTACTTGAGCTGTCTAAGGCTAATAACCTTAAAGTTGAGAAAAAAATACCTCACTTACTCTTTTATAGCAGTCACTGTGTGATAATCACAAAGTGGTTTCTGGGCCATTATGCGTCCTCAAGGTAAGACCAAAATGCCAGGCTCAAATAATAGGACAATGGAGTACCTTAATAAAGAGCTTTCTATAAAATGCTCAGAGGCACTGGTCTTAAAATTGCAACAGATTTTCTTTTATGCCAGCTCCTACCTAAACTGGGTGATCTTTGACATATATTTATTTTAAAAGTGTAACTGAATTCCACTGATATTGGTGGCAAATATAATATTTGAATGCTCCCATTAAGGTAAATACTATTAAATGACTTATGAAGATGTGTGCAAAGACATATATATGAGCTTATATATAATTTTATATGTATATATGATTATTGCAAGAGCCTTTATTTTTACCTGACATGTCCTTTTTTTTGTCTAGTGTTGTGTTTTTTTTCATTCATTCATTCATTTATTTTAACAAGCATGCAAGACTGCTAGAAGAAGGCTTGGAGTTAGAAAAAATTGATCCACAAATGGTTACAGATCTCTACTGTGTGTAGAGCAGCTGGCATCCTGGCCTCATCTGTGCCTCAAATCACACTGAAACTGGCCTCCTGTGGAGTGCTTCCCAGAACAAGAAAGAGCCTTTTGCGTATCCTGCGGAAGGCATTCTCTCATCCAAGTGGTGTTTATTTTTGAATTAATAGCATTTCATAGTTCTTTGAACATATGAATCCTATTAAAAAAATCTTTCTGCATTTAAAAAATAAATAAATAAATAAATAAATAAATAAATAAATAAATAAATAAATAAATAAAGATAAAGTAGAATAAAATAAAATTTCCATATACACGCAGCTCCAGTACCAGAAAGAGGTTCGGCTGGAAATCTCTTCTTAGAATAAGGGATCAAAAGGTCGGATATTTTTTAGTTCCTTTTTAAAATCAGTACTCAATAATAAACTTAATTAAGGTTTAATGAAGATTTTTTTATCCTCCAGGTAATTTCTTTACAATTCACAGATTTAGAAACTTTAAAAGAAAGGAGCTTCTGCATTAGAGTGCATTGTCTCCTAGTCAACTGTGAGTTTAAGAAGATGACAGCAGAGTACAAGTATTTAGGCCTCTGATATTCCAGTGTAGGAGCTATAAGGATATTGGCTGGGGAAATCTTTAAAAACAAATTTTGCAAAACTTTTGAGTTTCAGTTTGATATTCGACTTAGCTCTTTGTAAGTCAGATCTAGCCTGTAGGAGCCATCAATCTGCCTCACGAGTTTAGTCCCAGGTTAGCGAGTATCTATAGGAGAGCAGCTTAACAATCTGAAATGAGAGAAGAATCTTTCTCTAAGAGAAAGAGATCTCAGGTACCACTTGCTCCCTAACCAGGGGAAACTCCACCTTGCCTGTTTTTATGTCAGAAATTCCCACAGTTAAAAATTAGTTATTTGGCTTCATTATTTTTTCAACAAATATTTATTGAATGACAGCTATGTGCTAAGCACTATTCTAGATGGTGAGGTTATAGCAGCAAAGAAAACAAATTTCTAGTAGGAGGATATAGCTAATAAACAAGATAAATAAGTAAAATAAAAAAATAACTATGTAGGAGGGCTTGTACATTGGTTGGGTAGAGTTTAGATGACGTAGGGTAGCAAAGGAAACCTCACTAAGAAAGCAATGTTTGAGTAAAGTTCTGAGGGAATGAACCGTGAAGACATCTGAAGAAGAACATTCTAGGCAAATGGAAGACAATTGCAGAGGCCCTGAAGCAGGAGCAAGCCTGATGTTTTCCAGGAATAGCCAGGAGGCCAGTATAGCTGGACCAGAATGAGTGAACCAGAGACTAGTATGAGGTGCATTCAAAAGATATATGGAAGCTCATGAAGAACCTTATAGGCCATTATAAGGACTCTAGCTCTTACTATGAGTGAGATGGGAATCCACTGCAGAGTTTGAAGCAAGGGGGCAAAATATGGAAGCAAGGAGCCAAGTGATGACATGATTGTACTGTTCCAAGTGAAAGATAATGGTGCTTTGGACCAGAATAGTAGCAATGGAGATTGTGGAGAAGGTGTCAGATTCTAATGTATTTTGACATTAGAGACAACAGGATTTGTTGATGAATCAGATATGGGTTGTGTGAGGTGTTTGGGAGTTGAGAATGACTCCAGTATTTTTGCCCTAAGCAACTGGATTTACTATTCCCTGACATGGGAGAACTCTGGTAGAACAAGTTTGGTGGTGGTGGTGATGGGGAACAGGAGCTCAGCTTGGAACATGATAAGTTTGACGTACCTATTAATTGCTGGCAGTGACGGCATGTAGTTCAGAACACAAATTCTGGAGTCAAACTACCTGAGTTCAAATTCTCACTCCAGTCTATGGCCATACCACCCTGAACGCGCCCGATCTCGTCAAATTCTCACTCCACCACTCAGCAACTGTGTGCCCCCGAGCAGATTACTTTAGTCTGTCTGTGTGTCTCTCTTTCCTCCTCTTAGAATGGGGGTGATGGGGTTGTTGTGAGGATTAAGTGAGTTAATATATGAAAAAGTGCTTAGAATAAGGTCTGGAAAATAATAAACACTATATAAACATTAGTTTTTAACTATTACTATTATCATCATCATTACTATTATTTACTGTTACTATTAGACTTTTCAGTTAGGCTGTCAGGAGAGCGATCTAGATTTGAGACAAATTTTGGACTCATCACCGTATAGATGGCATTTAAGCCAGGAGACAAAGAGAATACCAAAGATATGAGTGTACGTAGACTCTTCAAAGGCAATGGGACACATTTTACCATTTAAAAGTCTGAGAGATAATGCAGAATATGAGAAGGGGACTGAGAAGGAGTGGCTGGAGAGGTGGGAATCTGAGTGTGTGGTATCACATGAAGGAAGTGTATCAAGGAGGAAGGTATGACCAATGTAGTCAAATGTTGCTAAGTCTAATAAGATGAGGCCTCAGAAGTAGTGAGTTCTAATTAGTTTCAATTCAATCAATTCATTTGTGACACTCCTTATTGGAGTGGTAGGAGCATAATATTTATTTGGGTTAAAGAGGAAATAGAAACAGAGTAGAGGAAAATCTTTCTAGGAGTTTTGCTGTACCGAGAAGAGAAATGGCCATGAGGCTGAACAAGGAAGTGAGGCCAAGAGAAATTTTTACTTAAGGTGGTAGAAATAATAGTATATTTGTATCTGATGATAGTGATCCAGGGGAGTGGGAAGTGTGATGGTATCAGGGAGAGAAGGGAGAATTGCTGGAGTGATATGATTAAAGTGTGTTTCTCAACATTATTGGGTTGAAGAAGACATTACTTTTCATTATCCCTGAGGGCTTTAACTATCTAACAAATAAAATGGGGTGCTGGTATTGATATCACATAAAGGGGGAGATAAGTTACCGGGAAAGTTTTTGAACAAATCATGGAAGGGGTGTACTTTGGAGCTGGCTTCCCTCCCCACATTGATAAGCCTTGTAAACTATTAATAATGGTTGTAGTCTTAAAAGGGCATATGTTGATATAGGCACATATCAGCAATATCTGAAACCTAAACATCAGAATTGTATTATGAATCCCTGTACTTTTTTTCATCTGCACTGACTCTGTCTTAATCCAAGTCCCCATCACCTCTCATCAGAACTACTGTATTGGGCTCCTAAGTGGTCATCCTACTTTGATTGTTGCATCCTGCAGTCTCTTCTCCACACAACAGAAAGAGAATATTTTTTTAAAATATTTTTTTAAATTTATTTGCCAGAGAGAGAGAGAGCACACAAGCAAGGGAGCAGCAGGCATAGGGAGAAGCAGGCTCCCTGCTGATCAGGGAGCCCGATGTGGGACTCCATCCTAGGACCCTGGGATCATGACCTGAGCTGAGGGCAGATGCTTAACCGACTGCGCCATCCAGGTGTCCAAGAGAAGTCTTTTTAAAATAGAAGTCATAATGTCAACATTCTGCTCCCTCCAATGTCTTTTCTGAATGAGAGTTTTATCCCAAATTGGAAAATCACAATCTGTTAATTGTTTGATATATCAATATCATGCTTAAGCATTGTTCTAAGAAGCCTGCTTGATTCTCATCTGACACACAGTTTGAGTGTAGCCTTATCATAGTTTATTTGACTAATAATCATCCGCAGCTGTTAATGTTGAAATCAGTTTGGAGTTCTGCCAGGTTCAAGGTTAGAAATTGATAAATTGTTAGGATTATGTAGCCTGATGGGAGTGTTAACCCCAAAACTGTTATGATTTTGCTTTCTTATAGAAAGAGAGGCAAACCATATATCTAACATTGTAGCCTTATTTAGGCATTTCTTTTCTGCCTGACTAAATAAATCCTTATTTGTCAAGTGATCTTTGAAATTGCTCTTCTTTCTTACCTATTGGTTCCCTTCTTAATGAAGTTAATAACTGTTCACACATGCTCAATATCTTTTTAGATGAAAACATTGTAATACTCCCCATGATATATAAAATAAAATGCAAAGTCCTTATCATGGCCACAAGGACATGTGATCAGCTTGCTACCTATCACTCTAACGTCATCCACTACCACATTTCTAAGCCATGCTGGCTTTCTTGCACTCCTAAAACACACCGAGTCATCTCTGATATTAAAGCCCTTTCAATGTGCTGTTCCCTTTTCCTGGAAATATTTTCTCTCAGATTTCCATTTGCATTGACCCCTCACATGAGTCAGGCCTCTGCTCAAATGTTAGCTCCTCATAAATGCTTCACTGAGCCAACCTATCCAAGATATCACAAATGCATACAACTCTTTAAACCCTTTAACCTGCTTTTCCAGCTTTTCACTATGATCATTTTCAAACATACAGCATAATTGAAAGGAGTTTAGAGTAAACTCCCATCTATCCACCACTGAGATTCTACCATTAACATTTTTAGCATTGTATAACATTTTATAAATTCTTTTTATTGTGCTCATTGTTTTTATGTCCCCCCACAATGGCAATTTACAATCCAGAAGTGCAGTGGGTTTGTCTGTTTTGAGCACTGCTGTATCCTTAGTGCTTGTAACAATCCTTAATATGTAGCAGATGTGGTGGCAGATTAAATTAGTGACCCTAATTATTCAGTCACTTGTAGTCATATTATACAACCATGTCCTTGCCATGGCCTTGTGATAGATAGGGGGATTATACTTATCCATCCCACTTCTTTGATCTTGGCCATTTACTCTCTTTGTTCAATGAGATGTTTGCAGATATGATGTGAAGACAGGTTTGAATCGTTATTTTCAAAGTTGGGCTCATCTTCTCATCTACTGCCATTGCCATGAGAAGAACCTGCTCTAGGTCCCTGCAGTCCCTTCAGCATGCATACTAGTGTGAGAAACATCATGAAGCTGGCTTCAACTCAATCTGCAGCCTGACTCAATTCTGCCCCAGCTGACGTGCAGACCTGTGAGTGAGGAAATGAATGTTTTTGTCCGCCTCTGAGATTTATGGTTGTTTGTTATGCAGCATTATTGAAGCAATAGCTGATTTAGACACTAGTGGTCAATAAGTATCATTAAGTCAGTGAACTAGTAGTAAGTTGTCGACGCATACTGCGTAATTACACAGCATTTTATTAAACTACCATATGCTTTGCTTTGGGATTCAAACTATGTTCATGCTTAGAATGTATTATTAGAGGAAATTTTAGGATATTAGAGTGTTTTAGCTGTTCCTGCTGCCTTCATGAATGTCCTCTAATAGTTAAGCTGAATGTGACCACTTGAAAGCTCTAGCAAGGGAAGCAATATTCTCAGACTCAAAGACTATGGCTTGACAAGACCTCTGGCTGGGGTTCCTAGCTGCTAGAACTGATTAAAGTAAATAGGCTGAGAGTTTATTGAATTTATAAGTGTGATATACTGCCAAAGAAACAAATTGTAGCCAAGAACTTCAATCCCTAAGTTTCTATGCTTGCAGCAATACAAAGTAGACTACTAAGGCGGTGCAGTCCCCTGTGAGGAAAAATATCTGGTAACTGCTCATCACAGATTTGACTTTGGAGGAAAACTGATGAGAGAGATTTTCTCTGAGAACAGATCCAGGGGCAGCCAGCTTGGCCGATTAGGGAATTCAGTTATCTTTCTTCTAGTACAAGGCATCCTCTCTATTCCTGACTAGCAAGACATGATATATTGTGTGGAAAGGTTACTGCTTTATTTCCCCTCTTTCTTGTTTTCCAAAAATCATTTGTTTTAATGCAGTTTTCCTATTCTTTCTCCATCTTGATATGCCAGTGTGTTTCAGATAGGTGCATGATATCACTTCACTCTGAGTCACTGATGCATCATCTAGAGATCATGGGCTTAGATCTGAGTGCAGTAACCAGATTAGACTTTAGGTAGCCTCTCTTTGGGGATGACTACAAAGTCATTTCATGTAGGTGTGAGCACTTATGAAAATGTATATATTAGAAGTGGGTAGAGTATGGATATTGGTTGCCTACAGAGCACCTATTTCCCCCTTCTCTCTTCATAACAGAACCCCAATTATCTTCAGGCTTTTTCCTTCCTACATGAAGCTTATATGATTCAAAAAGGTGTCCTCATCTCCAGCTTCAGAGTGGATGATAAGCCAATCAATCATGGTAATGTCCTTTTGCCAGCAACTATTTCAGGAAGCTAGGTTTAAGCTAATATAATAGTCTTTTCTCCCATAGAAAGTGAGCAAAAAAAGTATTTAGACCTGACTGCTTCTGAAGCCATCTTATAACTATAAGGGATGCTAGTATTGATATGAAGCTGATATTGTGGACAAGTGGACTAAGAATTACAAGGACTAATTACATCATTAAGAAATTGATCCAGCCAATCCAGAAGCCTTACCCTCACTTGGAATGCCTCTTGTGTGAGATAATAAATGCCTTATTGTTTGAGTTGGTTATTTGCAGCTGAAAGCATTCTAACTGATGCAAGTCCTTATTGGTGTGTGATCTTGGACTGGTCACTTAAGTTCTCCAAATATCAGTATTCTTAAGTGTGTTCTGGAAATAATATTACATCTGTCACTTTTGTCTTCCTAGTATCTAAATACCCTTTTTTGGGGTAATACAAAGAGAAATATGAGGCAGGGCCCCACTTCCCACTAGGAAACTGAAAATGGAGGACAGATATTCTTATTGGCCAGCTTGTTGGCATAGACCTGGGACATAAGCTTAGCGACCTAGACTGCTTTGTTCAAGAGTTTGACTCTTCAGGGTGTAATACTAAAGTGTAGAGAAATTCAAAACATATTTGCAATGTTCATGGCAGAGGCTAGGGTCCAGTGGTGTGGCAGAAATTATTCAGTAGTGATAACGACTGCATTAGGGTTTTAAGAAGACTGGTTCTCTTGTGTGATTCCCTTCCTCCCTTTGGGTATTCCCAACCATTCTTTGCACCTGTTTCTTTGCTCTTCTCATGGATTCTACGAGCTATCTGATATATCTTTAATAAAATGTTTTTTCTGCTTACATTAGCAGACTGGTTTCTTTTGTTTGCAAACTAAATCACCACATGAAATAATGATCTGCCTAACAGGGATGACTTGAAGGTGATACAAGATAATATCTACAATAGATGTTGAATAAAATTAAATTTCTTTTTTTAGGATTGACAAAGTTATGCTTTAGTAACAAATGGCTCCAAAATCTCAATGCATATAATTGTAAAGGTTCATTTTTCACTCAATTTGGGTTGGCTACATCTTTTGACAATGCCTTCTTTGCTCTGGGAAATAGGCTGGTGGAACATCCTTTCTGTAATACTGCTAATCATCATTGTGGAGAGAAAAGAAGCAAAGTGAACCACTCTCTTAAACCTTTTGCCCAGAAAAGACACCTGTCACTTCCATATTTCACTAGCCAAAGTAGGTCACATGGCCTCTCCTGAATTCAATAGGATAGGCATAAATCCTTTCAAGTGAGAAAGACTAAAGGAGAAACACCAAGAACATTTGGTGAACAGTGTACAAATTATCACATAGTCTTTCCCTATTTTCTAATATATTCACATAGGGACTTGATTAGTTCTGTATTGCTCTGCTGAATCAGACCTTCTTTCTTAGGTCCTTCAAGAGTTTATATCAAATTTTCTATTGGACTATCTATAGCAAGACCTAGACATTCTCTTCATTGTTGGCCTCTGAGGATTTTCTTGATTGGTGATATATTTGAAAACTTTAAAAAATAAGTCTTACACTATTTTTAAGTGTTTCATAATGGAGGGGAGTTTAGTTTGCCTTAATGCTAGAAGCAGAATGTGGGATTTACAGTAAATGCATGTGTATGTATACATAGATACATATATATGTATATGTCTGTGTGTATATACACACATGTGCACACATGCACGTACACACACACACACAATACATTGCTGCAGTTTGAGATCTCCAAAAACATACTCTGTGATTGGGGGTTTGGGGTACAAGATATTTATTGAGGATCAGTAGCTATAAGAAGAAAGGAGAAAGAGCAGGATTGAGCAGAGGAAGAAACTGAACTTCAGTGAAGTCTCAACAAAATCTCATCCAGTCTTACTGGGAACTCTGAAGAGAGTATTGCCTTTGTATCTGCTCAGGCACCAGGTGTCGACTGCTGTGGGCATTACTTCAGGCGAGGCAGCTCTCAGCAGCTGAGGTAGACCTTGAAGGGGCTGACAGCTAGAGGCTATGTGCTGACCATACTCCTTGTAGGTGGGCATCATGTCTTTCCTTGAAGGGCAATCTGGGCAGTACATCTTTTGTCTACCACATATCTAGCATTCGATAAATGTTAGAACTGCTTTTACCCAGATCTTTTGAAATAAGTAGGCCTTAGAAAGAGATTTGAAGTTTGGCTTAAAGGGATTTTCACTGTAATGGTGGCTATTGCAATGGCATCTGACTTGCTTACAGTTGAACCTGAACTATCAGGCCAATGTTGATGACTGAGGTAACACTGTTTCATTGTCACTGGACAGATTCTGAGGAATTAAACACAAAGAGCAAGACAAGACTGTCATCAAACAGTAAAGTTAGGTAGCAGAACAAGACATCTAACCTTAGACTGACATCATTTTCATAAAGTCTGGAAAGCCGTATTGAGGACTTGACTTCCGAGCCTTATTTTGCAGCATGTACTCTCTGGCACCTGCCTTACCGATAGCTAGAGACCAAGGCAGTACTGGCTCCCACATTTGCCAGAGACCTTTTGGTGCGATTAAACCTGCATCAACCCTTCTTTGTTTAACCTGGCTTTATCTGGCCAGTCCTTCTGGATGTTATGACTTCTCCATGGAGTCTGTTTAGGCTCCATACTACAACAGTTTTGGAGAGAAGTTGAGGAGGAGTCCCATAAGCCCTGGCAAATTAGACCTGGTGTCCATAGCTGCAAAGTTATTGTCACTGCTGTGTCCCTTAGGTCTAGGCAGGCAGGGGCCCTTCATTAATAGGAACTTTGAAATTATTAGAATAAAAGAATTTACATGCCTACTAAAATTAATGTTTAGCAATCAAGAAATGTTTTACGTAACCCTTAGAAAAACATTCAACAGTGCAATAACTACCATTATAATAACACTTAACTTTTAAAAAATTGATTATATTTGATATAATTTAAGAAATAATGAGGTAGTAAGAGTTATGAGATAAAGAAAAAGAAATATATTACCCAAATTAGATTATGTGTCAAACAATGGTAGATTAAAGACTTCATTTATTGGAATGAGCTAAAGAGAAAAATCACATGTGAAAGGGATAAAACTGTACGTTTTAGCTTTCATTGCTAAAATGCTAAAGAAGTAGTCATTTATTAGTTCCCTTGATAGTCATGGTGGTGATATTAATCATAATGAATTCACTAAATGATAATGTGACTAGGAGATGCGGTGTTAGAAATTCTAATTTAATTTTTAAAATAATTAATAAAATATACTCCGAAGAATTGGCCTCTTGTTCTAGGGAACATTTTAAATGGAAAGATGTTAATTTTATTGGTGTCACAATTATATTATAGGATTAATGATGATAGTGTTCACTTAGATGTAACAAGGAATTTTAATGTGATTTAAATTACTTATACTGCGTTTTTGAGGATTTCAGTTTTATTTTTGCTTTGCAGAAATCAAACCAAGCATAGCATATTTTGATAACATTATGGAAAGTGGTAAATAGTGCAGTTTAAATACTTCTGAAAAACAGAATGTAATCCTTTACTTGCAAATAAAGCCTCTGCATAAATTTTCCTATAAAACTAAAGTGTAAAGGAAAGATGTGAACTAGTACCTCTAGATGTATAGGTGGTGCCTTAAGGGAATGGTGCATGAGAAAGCGTTTCAAATGTTGGTGAGATTGCAAATGGCAGGAGATTCTTTACGGAGATTCTTTCAAGGGAATTACAGTCTCTCTGGAATAGGAGGTGTTCCTATGGATGAGGCTGGTGTGCTTTAAAATTGCAGGGACATTTCAATATGGTCATTGGGTCAGATTGGTAAAGGGTATTCCTTCATGGGGATAAATGTGTTAAGTTAGTATTTTGAAACTCTGTATAAGACAGGGTTGACTTTATATTAATACAGGTTCCTTCATGGAGCTGGTGTGTCTGTAGGGTGACAATTGTCCTGTTAAAGGGTCATTGTAGATCATTTATTCCAACTCCCTCATTTTATACCTGAGGAAAATAGGTCTTGCTCAGGAAACAAATTTTGAAGTGGTGATGTGTTTCAGAGGGCTGCTCTGTAGAATTATATGTATTATCTGTATACATTTCTGATCATTTCCAGATATAGGATATAGAGATAAATCTGACTTATCTAATTCACAGTAAGATATTTAGCAGATCCAGATTGCCAGTCTATTATGTTTCTCATTGTAGGAACTATGTTGCATTTTCTGAGAAGATGACATTTTAATGGAATAATACATTTTCTTTATTTAAATTAAGAGATTTAATCTTAAGGATTTAAATAAAGTATCCTGAATTAGTTTATTCTGAATTATTTATGTGTTTAAAATGAGAGTTTTAGTTTTATGTATTTAAACTCATATATGAATTGTATTCCTAGGTAAATTCAATGTATGTTAGTTTTATAATCAGACATTAGAAATTATCCATGGCGTCATTATTAAAAATAGAAAATGAATCAGTTCTTCCCCTCCCCCACAGGCCTTTATCATTCTTATTAGACCCAGTGGGAATTTTCCAGCATATTGTTGAAAAAAGTGGGCTAATTAAGAACGTCCATAAGAAATTAATTTTATGGCATTCATTGTTTATTATTTAATTATATTTGTGAAATAACATAATTTTTTCCTGATTACCAAAGTAATACATATTAATTACTCTAAATGTAGCCAATGCATGAGTCTACAAAGAAGGAAAATAAACCCAATTCTGCTTCTGGAGATAAGAACTGTGAACAAGCTGGTATACATTTTTCTCTTATTGTTTGTATGTGTCTAAATATATAGCTATGATTTAATTAGATTTTATTCTATGATGCTGTTTAGTGATTGCTTTTTGGATATAATATGTTATAAAATTTTGCTATAGGAATGTTACATTCCTCTAACGTGGTTCTTAACAGCTCCATCATTTACATGTAATAATGCCTTAGGCTCTGATCAAAGAAGAATGTTAGATCCACGAAGCCCTGAGCAAAAGAGCTCCTGGGCTTTTATTCTGCTGTCAGAAGGGTCACATCAGTGTCCCAAAGCATCATATGGAAACTTAAAGGACAGTATTTTTGCTAATCAAGAAGGACCATTACCAGGACTTTAAACTTCCAATTCCTTGAGTGACAAGAAAATGGTGAAATGGGAGTTTTCTAATATCTTCCCGCTGAAAAACACCTATTTTGACAATCACTCATAGACTAGAGCACTTTTGTGGAAGTCCAGGAGTCCAGCAGAGAAGTTCCGGCATGCTGTTGGAACAAAAATATCTGAGATTGGAAACACTGAAGAGGAGAGGACCAGTTTCCTTTTACCTGCATCTCCCCTCCCCCACAGCAGCACAGCTCTGTACCAAGAGAGAAATTCCCAGCTTGCTGTCTCTGCCGCATGAGAAAGTGAGCGTGTAGGTGAGCACCCAGCTGCCCCAACTGTGCAGGACTCAGCCTGAGAGGCTCACTTCTTTCTCATCCTGTCCAGAATAAAGAGATTGCTGCACAGCTGGAGTGGTGTGGCTGGGAGAACAGCAAACAGGCTTCTTCAAGAGCATCAAAGGGATGTAGATCCGACTAAGCACTTTGCAGAATTCATCAGGAAGCCTGCCCACAAGCCACTGGGGATGACTAACCTGTGGATCACCCCACAGGCCCACAAGCACCCCCAATGCTCTGTGCACCTCACCCACACACACCCCCACACCGCGGCTGGCTCCCCGTGCATTGCCCTCGAGGGGCTGGTGTGGACGCTTTTACAGACGGCTGGGGAGCATGCACAAAAAGCTGGCTTGACTGCAAGATTTGGAGAAAGCACACAAACTGGAGCTGTTAACACCATCCTAGGGAAAGCAAGTGAGAGAGTGTCAGCCCTCAGCCTGGCTTTGCAGGATGAGAGAAAGCATATGATCACAAGAATCCCCACCCCCTAAGCAGAAACAAGAAGTGTGGAAAAGGCATACCCATAGAAAAGGTCTGACCAACCTGAGAATCCCTAGCAGGGCTGGTAGAAGATATTTTTCTCCCAAAGCTATTCAGAAAATGATTGTTTCCTTAATTTCTCTTTTCAATAGTTCCTTGTCAGTGTATAGAAATGCAACTGATTATTGTATACTGGTTTTGAACTCTGCAACTTCACCAAATTCATTTATTAGTGCTGATAATTTTATGGTGGATTCTTTAGGGTTTTCAGCATATAAGATCATGTCATTTGTAAGCAGAGGTAATTGGACTTCTTCCTTTCTGGTTTGGATGTCTTTTATTTCTTTTTTCTTGCCTAATTGCTATGAGTAGGACTTCCAGTACTATATTGTATTGAAGTGGTGAGAGTAGGCATCTTTGTCTTGTTCATGATCTTAGAGGAAAACTTTCAGCTTTTCACTGTTGAGTATGATAGCTGTGAGTTGGTCATGTATGGCCTTATTATGTTGAGGTACGGTCCTTCTACAACGAATTTGTTGAGAGTTATTATAATGAAAAAATGTTGAATTTTGTCAAATGATTTTTCTGTACCTATCGAGATGATTGTGTGATTTTTACCCTTCATTCTGTTTATGTAGTGTATCACAGTGATTTATTTGGGTATGTTGAACAATCATTGCATCCCAGGGATAAATTCAACTTGATCATGGTTTATGATCTTTCTAATGTGCTGTTGAATTCTGTTTGGTAGTATTTTGTTGAAGATTTTTGCATCTATGTTCATAAAGGATATAGACTTGTAATTTTCTTTTCTTGTACTGTCCTTATCTGGCTTTGATATGATTTCAATCTTTTTAAATTTGCTAAGACCTCTTTTTTGACCTATCATATGATCTATTATGGAGAATGTTCCATGTGCTCTTGAGAAGAATGTGTATTCTGCCTCTGATCAATGGAATGATCTATATCTGTCTGTTGATTTCATTTGGTCTAAAGTATGGCCCAAGTCCAGTGTTTCCCTGTTGATGTTCTGTCTGGGTGCTCTACTTGTAGTTGAAAGTGGGCTATTAAAGTCCCCTACTATTATTGTACGGTTGTCTATTTCTCCCTTCAGATATGTTAGTATTTATGTTAAAGTTGGCATTGTCCCACCGTTTTTTTCCATTTCCCTCAATCATTCCTCATATGACAGGATTTGATTCCCTTTACTTAACATTGTGGTCACATTCTTAGAATACCCTCCAATTTGCAAATGTTCCCAGATAAGTGTACTGAGTATTGCAGAATTTACACAGTGGGAAAAAAAGTGTTGGTAGGTTTCCACCCCCAAACAATTCTAAACACTCAGGTTTAAAAAATGGAGCTATCTCTATTTGAAAGTAAACTTCTATGAAAATAAAATTTTTGGCATTTCCTTTACAATCTTTTAGTCAATTTTAAGCCATATGGCATATAAACTTTCACTGTTTATCCTGTTAGTAATTAGAGTAACACATTTTGAAATTGAAAACAAACTAGAGATAAAGTAAGATTGTTCCCAAAGACCTAGAAATGAAATAATGTGTTTTAATTTTTTTCAGGAAGAGAAAAGTGATATTTCTTCAAGTAGCAAAGCATGAAGCGAGATGCATGAAAAAAAAAATTGAGAAACACCCAAGGTTTGTACCTCATTTTCCTCCATACATTTATGCTTTAGAGTGATAGTTACAAAAACTGTACCTCTAAGAGGATGGTGTTTAGTGACTTTTGCAGAAACTACCTTCTCCTGACCAGCTACTATAATGTTAGGCTACATCTTCTTGGGCTCCAAAATTTGTTGTGGCATTTCATTAATTTATAGTTACTGTGACCATAAATTCAGAATTTTCTAGAAAGGTCTCAGTTGAAAGATTCTGTAATATTGTTGAGCCATATTTTGTAGCACTGGGCTCAGGTATATGAGTTGTATGTTGCATTGGAATTTTGTGGCAGAATTTTTCCAAGGTTATAGAGGATGAACATCTATTAGCTAGGTGATGAACAGGTAATGGATTTGGAACCTCTAGCCTGCTTAGCAATTCCTTCCATGTAAAATGATCTGCCTTTTATGAAAAACTAGTCTTGACAGTGATATTGGGGGGAAAAAACTAATTTGAAATGGACAGTTTAGTCCCTAATGTCTTACCAGAAAGTGTCTCTATTCCTGTTTTTATCTGTTCTGACTTGCCACTGTGAAAATAATGTTTAATCCCAATTATAAAGACTTGGAATAAATGAAGGCCAAAAATCATTAAAAACCTATTGGGTTTAATATAACATTTTATTTAAATGTTCTTTTTGCTTCTTTTCATTTAACCTTTCCAATGACCTGGTGTGCTCAGGCATGGTATCGAATAACCAAGGGATATAGGACACTTAATTGAAGTTCATAGGACTTCATCTGAAAAAGCATTTTCTGCTTTTTGTAACTTATTGGATTATTAAATGTAATATGTTAGAGTTGCATTTTAATTACTTTTTAGAAATGTGTCAGGGACTGATTTTTCTAGTATACAATATGGAGCCATGCTGTTCAGTAGAGTGGGAACTAGCTAGAACTAGCCACGTGTGGCTATTGCACACTTGACATGTGATCAGTTCAAATGGAGATTTACTGTAAGTGTAAAATACATGCTGGATTTTGGAGACAATAAAAACAAAATAAGGTGTGATATATCATTAAAAATTTTAAAATTATATGTTGAAATAATATTTTAGATATATCATCAATAATCAATAATTTAGATATATCATCAAAATTAATTTCAGTGGTTGTTTAATGTTTTTATTGTGGCTATTGGAAAATTTTAAATTACATATCTGCTTACATTTTATTTCTGTTAGCAGTTACATAAAGAAGAGAGATCAGTGTGCTGTAGTCAGCCCCTCATGTCACATTTTGCTGCTTATGACTTACTGTGTTTGACCCATCTCAAGTGCTCCATAAATATGTGTTGAGTCGATAATGACTTAGTTGTATTTCACTGGCTTATGAATCAGGAATTTTGAGTTTTGTCTCCAGCTCTGCCTCTAACTAGCTCTGTGACCTTGCACAAATCATATCCCCTTCACTTGTCTGTTTTTTCCTTTGTAAAATGAGGGAATTTAATATGGTGATTAAATAATTTTCAGTTTAGACATGCTGTGGTTCTATTGTGTGACTCTATATTGCTAGTCTACGTGGCAGTTAGAATTTCCATTTCTAAAGTGGCACAGAAGTTTTTACTCTAATCAAGATGACTGTAGTTTACATGTGTCTGCCCCCTGAGACTGATTATTCCTTTTTCTTGAATATGTTAACACAGTCAGGTTCTGGAACCTGCAAGGAACCACTCTTCTGTGATCCTTATGTGATAAGTGAAATATTCCCCCTCGTCTCTCTCTTCTCCCTTCACAGTGTTCAACATTTTAATTATTAGTCATGCTGGCATTTTAACTTTGATTTTGCATTAGAATATGCCTAATGTGTCACAGTAAGAGCTGTTTAGCCCAGATGAGCACATTAGGGCTTTGAGGCATAGTGATAGCTTCCCAGATGACACTGAAAACCTGTTGCCACTTGGTGCCTTGGTTTATTACTCTGTAGAATCCAGTCAATAATACTCTATATGTTCCCGCTGACCTATGTGAAGGAAAGTTCTGCTCTGGCACCCATACTTTCAAATGAGAGATAAGGAAGAACTAAGCTGAGCAGTATACACCAAGAAAGAAAAGGGTCTTTTGAGGAGCTTAGTTAACACAAAATGTGCCTTTCCATTCATGCTTCAAACTTTGCTATCTGTATTGGTCCATCCAGATTCCCCACAGCCCTGTTTTGCCATCTGTATCCCCTAACAATGGAGGGTACTAGAAACACTGCTGAGTACTTAGAGCTCTTCAAGGAGTGTAAATTGCTTGTTTCTCTATACTGAATAGTTCTTTGGCTTTGTCAGACTTAGGTCCTTTTACCAAAGAATTAATAGTGGAATAGAGGTCATAGATAGATACAACAAACATATACAATGAAGTGGCATTAGAATTCAGAGAAGACAGGCTAGAGGCATTAAGGAAGGCATTTAGGAATATTCATGTTGGCCTTATAGGGATCAGTAGCAATTAAAAAGGGAAGGAGGCAGGAGGGCAAAGGATTAAAGGCAGAAGGAATAATGTAAGAAAGGCAGAAGTGGGAGCCAAGGTAATGGAACAGCAAATACTCCCATTTGGATTGATCACAGATTAGAAGATTGATGAAATGGAATTTGTCAGATTATTTTAGAATTGCAAGGGACCTCTAATAGGAAACGCTGCAGATTTGAAAGATATTAAATGTCATGCCAGAGTCATTGACATTATCTTCCTTTAGTATGACCCTCCAACTCAAAGCTGGCTGGTGTAGTGAATACTGTGGCTCTCCACTCAGGTTCCAATCTCAAGGCTATGCCATCTGCAACAGAAAATTATAAACCATTTGAAAAGCAGCTACTGCTGTGCTCCTCTACTGGGTGGTAGAGTCAGAATATCTAACCAGTGGAGTCTATCAAAGGCATTAGATGACACCCTGTATCTCCTGCTCAAGGACTTTTCTCATGCAGCTATCTTCTCTCTTCCTTTCATAATTATTTTTTTATTTCATCTTTCTAATATACAAATATACTGTCCTCCTTTCCATTTTAAGACAGGAAAACATATTCTGACTTAATCATGCCTTTTCTCTGCCTCCTTTGCTTCCATTTGAAACTAAAGCCTGAAAAAAAATCTGTGCTTACCGTCTCCACTTGCTCTCTTCCTGTTACCTCTTGAAACGAAAGTTGTTCAGTCAGGATGTTATGCTCACTACTGCCCTGAAGCCACACTTGTCAAGGCTGCCGGTGACCTCCATCTTGCTTAATCCGATGATCAATTTTCAGTTCTCATCTTATTCCACCTCTGAGCAGCATTTGACATAATTGGTCACTTTTTGAAGAATTTTTTTTCACTTGGCTACCAGAATATGACACATTCCTTGTTTTCCTCCTACCTTTGTGACTTTTCCTTCCTGTCTCATTTGCTGTCCCCATCCGCATTCTTCCCAGCCACTAAAAGTGTACCAGGATTCAGTTCTTGGCTATCTTCTCTCACTTTAGATAATCTCATCTGGTCTTATGACTTCAACTGCCACCTATACGCTGTCAATTCCCACATTTATATTTGATTCTCAACTTCTTCCATGAATTCCAGGTTTTTATGTCCAGTTTACTGCCTTATATCTCCAATTGAGACATCTAATAGGCATCTTCATCTTAATATATCCAAAACTGATATCTTGAGCTACCACCACAATCATCTTTTGTACAAACCAGCTAATTACCTAGTTAGCTCATTTCAATAAATGAAACACCATTCACCTGGTTGCTCAGGTAAAAACTCCTGAAGTTATGCTTACCTCCTTTATTTCCCTTAGGTATACATTCAATCCATAAGCAAAACCTGTTTTTTCCACTTTTAGAATATACCCACAATTTCAGCATTTCTTACCTTCTCTGCTCTCACTACCCAAGTCCAGGACAGTACCATCTTTCAACTGGACTTTTTATAAAGCATCTTAACTGTTCACCCTGTTTGTATCCTTGCTCATTTATAGTCTGTCCTCAAGAATGAGATATCTTACTAGTAGTTTGGGCTAATTTTTCTATTGATCATTTAGAGAGGTATATTAAAATCCCTCTCTCTAATCGTGAACTTATCTTTTCCTTCCTATAGTTCTCTCATTTTGCTTTACATATTTGGTAGGTATGTTATTAGGTGAATACAAATTTTAAAACTGTCATATCTTCTTGATGAGTTAAACCTTCTCTAATTAGGAAGTTCATCCACTCATTTATTTAACATCTACTTATTATTTATTGAGCATTTACTGTGCACCAGGCACTATTCTAGGTGCAGTGACCAAATAGAAAGAAAAAATCCTACCCTAATGGAGCTTACATTTAAAGATACTTTATCACTCAAGCAATGCGTTTTGCCTAACAATCTATTTTGTTTCGTAGAAATAGCTCTAATTCTTTTTCTTTTGGCTAGAATTTGTTTGGTAAATGTTTTTTCATCCTTTTGCTTTCAGAATTTATATTTTAGATGTCTCTTGTAAAGAACATGTACTTGGAATTTTTGTTGTTGTTGTACTTGGAATTTTTAATCCTGACTGAAAATATTGGCCTTATAACTGGATAATTTAGTTCAATTAAAATTAATGTAACTACTGGTATATTCGCATTTATATCTTCCCATATAATTTTGTTCTTTTATTTGTCTGAGCTATTTTATATTTCTTCCTTCCTTCATGATTTCTCTTAAATCAAGTTTTTTTATATTTCCATTTTTTCTTTCTACCAATTCGTGGGTACACAATTTTTCTATTTTTAGTGAAGTGTCCTTATCATGGATTACAAAGTCTTACATGATCTGGCCACCCACTGACTCCTTGTCATAATCTCCCAGCATTCTCTGCACTGTTCACCCCTTTGAAGACACACCAGCCTCCTTGAACATTCTTAGAACATTCTCTTCCTAGAATTGCCTCAGGGCCTTTGCACTTTCTATTTCCTAGATATCAACATGGCTTTTTCCTTCATTTCATTCTGTTCTAGTACTACTTCCACAAAGAGGTATTTTCTGACCACTCTTTCTAAATTAGCATATCTTTTCTACATTTTCATTCTCTGCTTTATTTTCTTCATAGTACCTGTCACAACATGACATCCTATTATATATAGTTTTACTAATTTTGTTTATTTTCTCTCTGTACTCAAAAGAATATGAGGTGATTGAACCCAGAACCATTGTTTCCCTGCTGTACCATAAACATTTAAAACAGGGCTTTTCAATGTTAACAGGATTTGTTAACCAACTATTGACATTTTGAGATGAATAATTATTTATCATGGATGGCTGTTTTGTGCATTGTAGGATATTTAGCAGTATCCCTGTCCTTTACCCACTAGATGACTGTAGCACACCCCCTGTTGAGATAACCCAACATGTCCCAAGACTTTGGCAAACATCCCCTATGGAGCAAAACCAGTCCTGGTTGAGAACCGCCAATCTAGAACAGCTCCTGAAACAATATTTATTCATTAATAAATGAAGATCCATAGGGTCGAATCACAATTTTGCCTCTTAGTGGCTGCGTGACTTTGAGTCTGTAAAATAACAGTTATAATAATTGGCTTATGGTTTTGCTAGGAGGATTAAAGAAAAAAATGCATATAAAGCATTTACCAGAGTGTTTGACACATAGTACTCAGCAAATGTTGTTTTCATTATCTTTAGTATTGTTTAAGATCTAGATCAAATATCACCTTCGATCCGAAGCTTTCTCTAATTTCTTCCTTACAAAATTCTCTCTTGTGAATTCTACTAAAACTTTGTCTTTAATAGTCCATGCCATATCAATGTTAATTATTTGTTTTAGTGTCTGTTTATTCTAGTGGCCTGTGAACTACTCTTCAGGAAAAGAGAGAGTGACATATTTGTCTGAGTATCTCTTGAACTTGCATAGCATTTGACACAACTTAAAGAAAATGTATTAAAACATGTTCCCTCTCCTTTAGAATGGAGGAGGTTGAAATCCATTAAGATGATGGGATATTGGGGAAGGTCTCATCATTGATCTTAGTTTAGTAGGAATCTTCTTTCCTGCCCCTGGATAGAGTAAAGTTAAGTATCAACCAAGAGCACCAGGGCAATTAGAGGCAGAGCTGACATTAAGGAGAGTTTTCAAGCTCCTAAACCATGCCTTGCCTCATCTCACCACATTAACCTCCAAAGACAACAATAGAATTAGGGAAATGGACCTCCAAAGTCATGGTGTCAACCCCTAGCCATACGACCAGGAGACCAGAAGTCATACACTTTATGTAAAAATGTTTCTCTTGAGAATATTCTATGGAAGCTAGCCATAGGAAACAATTATTCCCTTTAATAGGATTAAAAACTTTACATAGACTCCATATAGAGGCAATAGACCATGGGAGGAAAGAACTTTGAAACCTAGCTTTACCTTTCACTAGCTGTGTGACCTTAGACAAGCTACTTAACTTCTCTAGGCCTCAATAACCTCATTGTGAAACAGGAAATAATAAGACTATCCGATTCATACAGCTTGTTTGCAGATGAAAAAGCATAGTGCTTATAGCAAAGAAACGATCTAAGCATCTGTCAACAGATAAGTGGATAAAGAAAATGTTATACTGTATTTATTATGATATAGAATATATAATGGAATATTATTCAGCCATGAGAAAGAAAAAAATCCTTTCATTTGTGGCAATATGAATGAACCTTGAAATAAGTCATAAAGAGAAGGACAAATACTATATGATTTCACTTATATGATCTCACTTGTATGTAGAATCTAAAAATCCAGACTCATAGAACCAGAGAGTAGAGTGGTGCTTACCTGGGGCTGGGGGGTGGGGGATATAGGGAGATGTTGGTCAAAGGTTACAAACTTCCAATTACAAGATGATTAGGTTCTGGGGTTCTAATATACAGCATGGCGATTATAGTTAATAATACTGTATTATATACTTGAAAGTTGCTAAGAGAGTTGCTTAAATGTTCTCAATACAAAAAAGAAACAGTAATGTGACAATGAAGGTGTTAGCTGATGGTATGGTGATAATTGTTTTGGAATATATGTGTATCAAGTCAAAGTGTTGCATGCCTTAAACTTACACCGTTATGTGTGAATTATGTCTCAGTGAAGCTGTGGGATAAAGGACATTGCATAAAGCTTTGGTCTGCCTGGAACACAGTAAGTGCTTAAAAATGACAGCCTATTGATATTGGTGACTTAATATTTCAAGTTGCCTGAGATAAGGATTTATTTCATTGGATTCTTCTCTACTTGCTGCCCCCCTTCAGTTTTCCAAACGTATCTTCACTCCCAGTATGTATATTAAATAATACAGAATCAGGATTTTGTAAACTAGAAAGGAGATTAGGTGGCAAATAACTGAAGGGGACATTAATACAGTTTTACTCAAATATTCTTTTAAAATTTTTTCAGAAAGCCCCTAATTATTCATTACTACAATAAACATAAACTGTAATGATTAACATTAGAAATCCTAAAGAGTAGCATTTTATATACAAAAAACAGTGAATTATGATTGTGACTTAGGTTTTAAAGCCAGTTTCACATTAAACACCTTTGTCTTTGTTCTCCATTTTCTACCAAGAAAGAACTGTTTCCCACTAATCAAAGGTGCTAGTTTTCCTTTTTCTAAACCTGCCCTTTCCCTGACTTAGGTAGCACACAGGAGAAATTACCAAGAGGAGAGAAAAGGCTGTAATTTCTGGTTCCTTTTATGCTATTCTTATCCCACAGTGCAAAGCTTTTGACTAGTGTGAAACTCTGTGATTGTGTTTCTTCAATCAAAAGTTTCAAGGTGTCTTGCTTTTGTTTTTCTCGGTTGTTTTTTTAACCACATACTATCTGCTGCCCAAAACTTCCTACAGCCCATTGCTCCCATCAGTACCCTAAATAGGGTATAAAAAAATGAAATGTGTGGGGGCACCTGGGTGGCTCAGTAGTTAAGCGTCTGCCTTCGGCTCAGGGCGTGATCCCAGAGTCCTGGGATCGAGCCCCACATTGGGCTCCTCTGCTGGAAGCCTGCTTCTTCCTCTCCCACTCCCCCTGCTTGTGTTCCCTCTCTCGCTGGCTGTCTCTCTCTCTCTGTCAAATAAATAAAAAATCTTTAAAAAAAAAAGAAACGTATGGAACAACTAGATTTTAATCTTCCAATTACAGACTGTCTTCAAAAAGTCATTTAAAATTAGACCCATAAAATCACAACGTATATATAAACTTATGGTTTCAAAATGTATTTATGAGAGAGATAAAAAAGATATTTTGGAGAAATTTAAAGTGGATCTGCCAGAACACATAAACTACAGGTCTGATAGATGTTACAGAAAGTCAGCTATGAAAAAGTAAAATAGGTTTCTCATAAATAGACAATGACATTGATATTTTTTTTTCCTTTCACAGTTTTAGCAGTAGGAACCATGATCATTTTAATGCATATGGCCGGGCACATAGTAGCATCTCAATAAAAGTTTGTTGGGCATATGGATATTAGAATAAATATAATAATGCAACTTTATGGGTAGGGGCAAAAAGGTACGATATATACAGACATACACGCTAGAAACAAATGTTTATAAAAGTGCATTGAAATATTATTGACTATATTCCCTATGCTGTACTTTTAATCTCTGTGACTTATTTATTTTATAATTGGAAGTTTGCACATTTTGATCCCCTTTATTTCACCCATCCCACTGCACCAAACTGAATAACGTATGGAATTGTTAAATCACTATGTCATACACCTGAAACTAATATAATATTGCATGTTAATTATACTTCAATTTAAGAAGGAAAAAATACAAATGCATTGATTATATACATAATTGTGATTATATCCCATAAAATATTAACCAAAATCAAGTGAAGTAGACTTTTATTTATATCTGTGAGAGATTTTCAAAGGATTGATGTAAGGACAGCAAATAGCAGAGAAATATATATGGTATGATTTGATTTTAAAAAGTGACTACAGAACTTCCACTTCTGCCCATGAAGGAATAACCAGTCCAGAACTTTCTATACCTATGGAAACGACTAGAAAACTAGAAGACATACATTTGGAACAATCTCTTATCAGTCAAGCAGAGAAAGAAAATTATCATATGGTTTCTCTCATCTATGGAACATAAGAACTAGGAAGATCGGTAGGAGAAGAAAGGGATAAAGAAAGGGGGGGTAATCAGAAAGGGGAATGAAGCACGAGACACTATGGACTCTGAGAAACAAACTGAGGGCTTCAGAGGGGAGGGGGGTGGGGGAATGGGTTAGGCTGGTGATGGGTATTAAGGAGGGCACATATTGCATGGGGCACTGGATGTTATATGCAAATAATGAATCATGGAACATTACATCAAAAACTAAGGATATACTGTATGGTGACTAACATAACATAAAAAAAATTATTATAAAAAAAAGAAATCAGGACAATGGGCAGTGCAAGACTGTGATCACTAAGAGAAAGGAAATGAATGAGGTGAGCTCTGCAGTCACTCCAGCTCCCTCCCAGGAGGGACATTTTGAACTGTGGCACAAGAAAGGGGAATCCAAGTAAACCCCTGTTATTTCACTAAATTGAAGAGTAGAAATTGGAGTTCAGGCAGGTTGAAATAATTGGAATTTGCATAGTAGAATAATGGAGAGGAGGGAGCTATGTAGAAAAGGAGCTCCAGAAATCTTCATGGGGGCCTTTGGAATCTTCGGCTGACTACTAATCAACACGTGTGTAGGATGAATTCCGTGAGACCAGAGAATGACCATTTGTGAGTTATCAGTTGAAAAATTCCCAGAACTCACTGTCATTGTCCTTCAGGAACACACCTATAGATGAAGAAGTTGGGTTTATTACTCATTGCAGTGAGGAGAATGAACACCAGGGCATCTCGGTAAGAGGCTGTTAGAAAGAATATATTACAGGATTTGGGCTTTGGTTGGGCAATTTGGAAGAGGGTCAAAGGAAGTGGGGGTTTGCTCTAGATTAAATGCTACCAGAATATAAGGCCAATTCTATGATTGGATATCAAAATAAATCTTATATAGAAGAAAGGCAGAGTAGAACAAATATAAAACTATAATTGGAAAAATAATTAGCAGCCACTCATATTAGCAGGGAGGGAGGATATTCATATTTTGTGGGTTATACAGAGATCTTATTTTTATCTGTGCTTAGACAAAAATTATAAAATGGCCTTATTTATTTCACTTTATCATTGTCTGAAATTGGTGTCTATGAAATCAGTTATGTCCCATAAGAGAATAATATGGCTTAGCTGTGAGTGCCAGGCTAGCTTCTAATAGCACTGAGGCCTAGCTGTAAGTGTCAGGCCAACTCCCAGATGTCAAAGACTGTTTTTTTTTTTAATTTTCTACACATAGGATTGAAAAAGTCTTCAAAATCCTGCTAGTGAAAGTGGAGAGGTCTCACTTAACACTTCAAGAAACCAATAGACACCAGAGGCTAAATTAGTCCAAGAGTAAAGGCTACTGAAGACTCACTGTAGCAAAGCTTAAAAACAAACCTTAAAATCAAGATTTTAAAAAACCAAATTAAAAAGCCTTTTAAATCAAAAGCCAAAAATCTTCATTTAACTGCCTAACAAAACAAACTAAACAGTAAATTGTGAGCTGTAACAAGGAGGAAACCAGCGATAATGGAATTAGCTGAGAAGGGCTTTAAAATAGTTATTTAAAATAATGTAACTATGTTTTACATTTTAAAGAAAAAACATGAACATAATGAGGAGCTAAATAGAAAACAAAACATGAGAATTTGGAGCTAAAACATATACTATCTGAAATTAGAAACTAAGTGGATGAAAGTTCCAGAACATTAGACACTGGCAAAAGAAAAAAAAAAAAGAAACCGTCTAAACCACGTGAAAACAGAAAATTCAGATGATGACAGTAGAATCTGACTGTATTACAAATGTATTAAATAACCTCACTGAGGAAGGTGGGGAGAAAGGTGGCTATCAATGGAGTCTATAAGACTAAAGGCAAAAAGAGTTTTATATAAACACTGCACTGCACTGGATAACGTTGTTTCCCACTGGGGTACAGACTAACAATTCTGAAACCCCTTGATATCATACTGGAACTGAACAAATAAGAAAATAGATGATGGATTTGGGGAACTCAGTTTCTCAATGTTGGAATGCGAAGTTGTAGACAAGCAAGGCAGAAGGCTAGAATGATACATATGGTAATGGATTAGAGTTGAAGCCGTCAGTAAAAACTCAGGTTTAGTGTAATATAGATATAAATGGCTACATATAGAAATATTTGTAAATACGGATATATACACAATTGAGTATACATACATATACTTTCTCACTGTATCAGTTGAGAGGGCCTAGAATTGATGACAACTGAGTAACAACCAACACACCTAGGACTCAGACCTTGGCTTCTAATGTCATTCTCCAATAAAAGAAACCAGGACTCCTTGAAGAAATGACTGATTTGAGGGCTGAGGCAGGAAATAAACAACATGAGCCTAGAGCATCTTGTAATGCTGGAAAATTTTTTTAAAAATCTCAAAAGCAAAAGGATGGGGGCATGGAAAATGGGCACAGAAACCAACAGAAAGAGCCCCTAATGACCAAAGCTGGAACAATATGAAAGGCAAAATTAATAAAGAGGGTTGACTTATAATGCAAACTATACAATAAATATCTAGGAGTCCGTAGCAATATAAATTATTGGGTGAATAAATAAGTGGAAGAAAAGAGACAAGTCTCCTATACAGAAGAACTCCAAATAATTTATGTTGATACTTCCTACTTTAAGGTGGAGCAAAATTCCCCTCTGCTTTGAGTGTTGGCTGCACTAAATGATTTGCTTTGAAACTATACTGTGGAGGTAACTTTACTGTGGAGAAACCTAGTATACACTACTGTGGCTAGGTGATTAAAGCTGATGTCATTAGTGATGTGTCATGTGCTATCATATAGCCCTGATATGATGTGATAAGAAAAACAGTTCACAACTGTAGCATTCTTCCCTAAAACTCATAGCCTCAGTCTAATAATAAAAAAGAATCAGGGGGCACCTGCATGGTTCAGTTGGTTCAGCATCTGCCTTTGGCTCAGGTCATGATCCCAGGGTCCTGGGATGGAGCCCTGCCTTGGGCTCCCTGCTCAGAGGGCAGTCTGCTTCTCCCTCTCCCTCTGCCCCTCCCCCACCGGCTCATGTGCTCTCATTCACTCTCTCTCTCTGTCTCTCTCTCTCTCAAATAAATACATAAAATCTTAAAAAGCATCAGAAAAAAATCCCAATTGAGGGACATTCTGCAAAATACCTCACCAGTACTTCTCACAGTTGTCATGTCATCAAAAACAAGGAAAGTTGGAGAGACAGCTAAGAGAGTATTGGCTCATTTGTTGTGATATATATGCCATACTAGTGTAAGATATTAACAGTAGGGAAAACTGAGTGTGGGGTTTTCTTATAGGTGAGCTTGCTCTACTATTGTCACATCTTTACAGTAAATCTAAAACTATACTAAAAATGTTTACCAAACAATTTACAGACCACTAGCAACAAGTAGAATAATGTTACATGATCCAATATGTGTATATTAGAAATCCAAGAAAGAGAAGGAAGAAAGGTGGAAGTAAATAATTATTTGAGGATAAATGGATAAAATTTTATAAATTTGATTTAAAAACCATGAAGTTGTAGAACCAGGGAGTTCAACTAAATACGGGAGGACAAACACAAAGAAAATCAAGCCCGAGGCATCATAATCAAATTACTAAAATAAGTATGGGGAATAAAATTAAAAGTAGGAGAGCAAAAAAGACATATTACATGTAGATGAATAAAAAGAATTATTACAGCTTTCTCATCAGAAATTATGAAAGCCAGAGGACACGTTAACAAAATTGATGAAGGTGTTAAAACCAACAAAACTGCCAACCTAGATGTCTACATCCAGTGAAAATATATTTTGGAAATGAAGAAATACAGAAATTTTCAGAAACAATAAAACAAAAGCAGAGATAATTTTTCACAAGAAGTCCTGAAGTAAAAGAAATACTAAAGGAAGTTTTTCAGATTGAAGGGAAAAAACAGAAATTTGGATCTTTACAAAGTAAAGGGCTTAAAATGATGACTATGTGTATAAGTTTTGAAGATTTTTTTTCATTTATTAGAAGAAAAAGATAGAAGATACAAATTACCAACATCAGGAAAGAAAGGGAGAATGCCACTATATACCCTATAGTCATTAAAAAAAATAATATGCACGTCAAACAACTTTATGACCATACATTTGCAACTTAGATGAAATGACAATTATTGAAAAACACAATACCTAAATATAACAGAGAATTGTAATAGGTGTACATTGCATGCCTATATTGATTGCATATAGATCTACAATTCATATACACTAAAAAAACACTGAATAATTTAAGTATGGTACTCACATTAGTACACTTATCAAGATGAGCACTGAGCAATGTATACAATTGTTGAATGACTAAATTGTACACCTGAAACTTATATAACACTATAAGTTAACTATACTGGAATTAAAATAAAAAATAATACTGACATTGTTTTCCCATTTGTACTACATAAGTGCTATTAATTCTATTTTTCATACATCTACCATTAAATTTTGTTATTAAAAAAGAAAGTTAACAGTATTTTAACCATGATACAAAATATTTAGCATAAAAGAGCTAAGATCATCTAGCAACCCTTCTGCTTCACCAAGGTTATGAAAAGAGAATAAATTGTTCTGGTCAGAAGCCATTAGAAACAAATAGTTATGCTGAAAAATAATTCCTGGAGTGAAGTTATTTTTATAAACTTGCCCTTGAGGCACTTGACTTTGGGGCAGTCAGATTTCAGGAGTCTTGCTTGAAGGCTAGCATTTTTTCTTCTGGAGTTGGCATAAGATAAAAAACAAGAGCGTTAGTCAGAAAAAGCTGGCTAAACTGCACTTCCTAGTATGCAGCCTAGGTTTAGTTACTTAGCTGAGTCTCACTTTCTTATTTATTAAATGGGCCATAATACCTATCTCTCAGAGTTTGAAAATTAAAGGTATTTAAAAATCTAAAACTGATAGATGCCCAATAAATAACAATTATGATTAGTTTTACATGATTATTTTGTTGTTTACAGTTGTGCATAGGGCTGGTTTAGGGGTAAACAGTATTGTTCCCTTAGTGGATTTGTATCTGTTGTAGTTAAGGAATGCCATTTCTGTGGCTACTAAAATTCTTTCATGGATAGGGCTTATTAGCACTGTTGGCGAGTGCACTTTTAAACTTAACTTACAAAGTTGACAAGTTGAACAAACTAATTGCCTTTGTGTCTGGGGCTAGAGTATAAGAATTGTAAAGGGGGCAATTCTGCCTTGTTAAGTTTTTGATAATTAGTGTATTGACAGGTTGATTGGCAAAGTTAGTTAGTGATGTGGGTTTCCTTCTTTGTATTTGAATTAAAATGCAGTTTAATTTAAATGTCATCCAAAATAAATTCTTAAAAAGAACAACTTGCAATGATCCTATTTTGGCACATTATAATTATATCTTTCATATTACTCCTTCATTTCAATCTTCTTTCAGGTAGAAAAGTATAATTTATAAGTTTTCCTTATTATAAATGAAGATACAGTTATCACACAGAAAGAAAAAAGTTGAATTGAGGAATTAACCAATTTACATTCCAAATAAAACTTATTTATTTCTAGTTTGTTATATAACTATCTTACTGCTCCCTTTGCTGTAGCTCTGAGAGTAATGGTGTAAATGGAAAATAAACAGTGTGTGATCAAAGGGTGTGGGGTCCTGCTTAGAGTCTTTTAACACATAAGACATACCACCATCACATGCCACGATCTTGCAGGAAACAGTGATACAATCCACTCCTGAAACATGCATCTTTTACAATCCAAATCAAAGAGGGTATTTGTGGTAAGTCACCTTATTCTAACACGGCAAAGTGAAGATTTGGGAACAAGCCTCAGAATAAGATGTCTTCAGTACTGGAAAACAGGTTTTTTAAAAAAAATCCTTATTTTTAAAATTTAATTCATTCAACATTGACTACCTACAATGAACCAGGTGATATGCTAACTATGTCTGAGGTGGGGTTGTATAAAACAGAGTTGGACAGGACATGACCTTGGTTACCAATAAACTTTCAGTCTAGTAAAAGGTATGAGCCTTGTGTTTTAATTATTTATCTGCTATATTTCAAGTTGTGTGTTACATGTTTCTCCATATATTAGCTAATGGGATTTTTAAAACAATCCCAATTAGTGTGATATATATGTAAACTTTGATGCCAAAGGTCACAGATCTAGTAAATGAAGCTGAAATGTAAATCCTGGCCTTCATGTTCTAAGTCCAAATGCTGTTTCCACTTTACCACAACATCCTCCCTATATTTCATATGTGAAATGTTGTAAGAGAGTGACAGTGAAATGTAAGAGTTCAAGGGAAGTAAGCCAATCTCTAGTCAGAAGTTTTGGCCATGCTTCATGGAAGAAGGAACATTTCAACTGGGACTTGGGCGATAGTCATAATTTCAATAGATAGATATACAATGGAACAGAGGGGAGAGAATAGGCCTGTCAACAAGGGGATATCAAAGATGACAACCAAATTTGGAGCACAGAGACATAGATGATAATGGTACCATTAAGCATAATGGAAGACTCAACCAGGAAAATGCTTGGCATAATTGGTATTTTCCAGGACTGCTTAATTGCTAATGATCTTGTCATCCATTTAAAATATTTTATTATTTAAAAATAATTCCCAAACCTATATTAGTAAATCTGTACCAGCATACCAGGGCCTAAAGCATAGAGCTGGAAAAGAGATGAGTAAGTAGACTTGAGGGAGAGAAACATTCAGATAACTGAAGGAAGAAAACTCTGGGAAAGGGAAAAATAACTTCAAAGACTGAAGTGAGAACGTGCGTAGAGTATTCAAAGAAATTAGGTGGCCAGTGAAGGAGTAAAGTGAATGAGCAGAGTAGTAGAAGATGTGTTCACAGAGGTAACTGGGAGTACAGAAGGAGGGTTCCCGGTGGACAGATTATAAAAAGGCTTTTGGCTCTGTCTTTAACTCTGAGGATGAGTGTTTTGAGAAAAGAAATGACTTGAACTGACTTGAGATTTATCAGGATTACTGTGTTTAGAATAGACTGAAGGAGGGAAATGGCTGGAACCAGGAGTCCAGATAGGAGGCTCTTGTGATATTCTAGACAAGAGATGATGGTGGCTTGGATATAGATATTGTCAAAGGGATTGGTGGTTAAGTGAATGAATTGTAGATATATTTTGAAAGTAGAGCCAGCAGGAATTTCTGTCTGATTAGATGTGAAGAGTGAGAGAAAGAGAGGGACTCAAACATGACTCCAAGTTTTGTGGCCTGAGCAACTGTGTGTAGAAAGTAGTCTTAACTAGGAGTAAGAATGCTTCATCCAGAGTAACCAGGATGAAGGGGGAGTGGTATATGGTACAGATGCAGGTGGGTGTGTAGATGTTGTGATGGGGGCCTGTAGAAGTTTATGCCCTTGACTACTTCAGTTGCTCCTATATAGAAGATCCAAGATGAGACCAGACTAAACGTTCTGCCTCTGTATTTATTCCTGTCTCCTGTAGAAATCATGACAAGGCTGAATCTAAGAAAGTAGTCACTGAAAAAAATGTGAAGCAATATGTGGAAAAGTCTCAAAGCAAAATGTGTGTTTAACAATGTAAAACAATCATGTTTAACAATAATAACAATAGTACTCAATTCTATATAAGAATTTTTACTATTCTGGGAATTTGATATAGATATTGTTTGCTTCCCATGATTTTTCACTTATCATCCTTTTGGCAGTTTAAAGTGGGATTTATATGGGTAATCTTTAATGATATACACAGAATAGTGACACTAATAAATTTGTGTCATAAAAGTTACCCATCCATTGAATAAACATTTTTTTGAGGACCTGCTATGTGTCAGATACTGTGAAGGTTCTCTGGATACAAAGATGAGTAAAGCTCAGTCCCTGCCCTTGAATAAGTATGGTTTAACAAAGACAGTAGGGGAGAAAGACAAGAAAGCAGGCAGTTGCAATATGGGTGGTATATACCATGATGGAGAACTAGTAAGTGTCATGGAAACATTTTGTAACTAATTGTGGAGATAGTTTACGGTGATTTTATGGATGGGTAACTTTTATGAGTAGTTAAGACTACTTTTTCCACAGACGACTTGGACAACACTATAAACCAACAAAACCTGACAGAAGTCTATTGAACACTCTACACAACAATAATAGAATACACATTTTTCCCAGGTGTACACTGAACATTCTTTAGGACAAGCCATACTTTCAGGGTATAAAGCAAGTCACAATAAATTGACATACAGAATATGTTCTCTGACTACAAAAGGATGAAATTAGAAATCAATAAAAGAACAATATTTGGGGAATATGTGCAAATTAAACAACATATTCCCAAATAAGGTAGAGTGTTCAATAGACTTCTGTCAGTTTATAGTGTTGTCCAAGTCTTCGGTTTCTTCGTTGGTCTTCTGCCTAGTTCTTCCATCCATTATTGAGAGTGGGGCATTGAGGTCTCCAGTTACTACAGTTGAGTCGTCTGTATCTTTTTTTCAGTTCTGTCAGGTTTTGCTTCATGTATTTTGGGGCTCTGTTGTTAGGTTCAATTATTTTTATAATTTTTGTATGTCCCTGATGGATTAACAAATTTACCATCACAAAAATGGCCCTATTTGTCTCTAGTAATAATTTTTGTCTTTAGTCTATTTTGTCAATAGCCACTCCATTCTTCTTTTGTTACTGTTTACATGGAATATCTTTTCTCATCCTTTTACTTTCAATTTATTTGTGTATTTGCATTTAAAGTGCGTCTATTAAATAATAGCATAGCCTTGGATTATTTTTAATCTGTTTTGCTAATATCTTCCTTTTAATTGGAATGTTTAATCTATTTACACTTAATGTAATTACTGATAAGGTAGGATTTGTATCTGCCATTTTGCTATTCATTGTCTTTTGTATTATGTTACTTTTGTTTTTCTATTAATCCACTACTGCCTTATTTTGTGTTAAATACACATTTTGTAGGGGTGCCTGGGTGGCTCAATCGTTAAGCGTCTGCCTTCAATGGGCTCAGGGCGTGATCCCAGGACCCTGGGATTGAGCCCTGCATCGGGCTCCCTGCTCCACTGGGAGTCTGCTTCTTCCTTTCCCACTCCCCCTGCTGTGTTCCCTCTCTCGCTGGCTGTCTCTCTCTGTCAAATAAATAAATAAAATCTTTAAAAATAAATAAATAAATGAATACACATTTTGTACTGTACCATTTTAATTCCTGTTTCATTTATTTTATAATATATTTTTAAAATTATTTTATTAGTGGTTCCCTGGGAATTGTGATTATCATTTTAATTAATAGCAATCTACTTTGGATTGATATTTATTAATTTATTAATTTATTTTAGAGAGAGCATGCACCCCAGCAGGGGGGAGGCGAGGGGCAGAGGGGGAGGGAGAGAGAGGATCTTAAGCAGGCTCCACGTCCATCACAGAGTCTGACATGAGGCTCAGTCTTGACCCTGAGGTTATAAACTGAGCCAAATCCAAGAGTCAGACGCTTAACCAACTGAGCTGCCCAGGTGCTCCTGATACAAATTTATTTTTAATAGTATACAGAATCTTTGCTTCTACATAGATATGATTTCCTTCTTCCTCTTTTGTGCTCTTATGGTCATACAAATTATATCTTTGTACAATGCATGTCTATCAATGTGGATTCATAATTATTATTTTAAGTAATTATCTTTTAATCATAAAAAGATAAAGAGTTACAAGAGAAATGTATTTATGCTGTTTTTTATTTTTATCTTTGTAATAATCATTACTGATGCTTTTTATTTCTTCAAGTGGATTTGAGTTACTGTCTAATCTCCTTTCATTTCAAGCTAGAGAACTTCCTTTAGAATTTATTGCAGGGCATGTCTGCTGGTGATAACTTGTGTCAATTTTTGTTTATATGAGAGTGTCTTAATTTCTTCTTCACTTTGAAGGATAGCTTTGCTGGATATAAATTTTGGTTCACTGCTTTTATCTTTTAGCACTTTATATATGCCATCCTACTGTCTTCTGATCTACGTGGTTTCTGATGAGAAAACATCTGTTAATTTATTGACAATTGCTTGCAGAAGATGAGTTGCTTCTCTCTTATTGCTTTTATGATTCTTTTTGTTGTTGTTGTTTCGGTCAGCTTGATTATGGTGTGTCTAGGTGCAGATCTCTGAGTTTATAGTACTTGGAGTTCACTGAGCTCCTTGGATGTGTAGATTAATGCTTTTCCTTAAATTTGGAAAGCTTTGGCTATTATCTCCTCAAAGGTTTTGTATCCATTATTCCTTCTCTTCTCCTGGGTCTCTCTTTATGCATATTTTGGTATGACTGATGTTAGTCTGTGTGTATTGCTCATTTTTCTTCTTTCTTTTATTCTTCAGATTAGATAATCTCACATTCACTGATTGTTTTGTCTTCTCAAATCTGCTCTTGAGATTTCCAGTGAATTTTTCATTTCAGTTATTATACTCGTTAACTATAGAATTACTATTTGGTACTTTTTAATAATTTCTATCTTCTTTTTGATATACTCTCTGTTGTGAGACATGATTTTCATATTTTTCTTTATGTCTTTATAAATGATTTCCTTTTGTCCTTTGAACATATTTAGAATAGCTTATTAAAACTCCTTTTCTAATAAATCCAATGTCTGCTCCTCAAGGACAATTTTTCTTGATTGATTTTTAATTTTTATATGGGCCATACTTTGTTTTTTTGCCTGTCTTATAATTTTTTGTCAAAAACTAGATATTTAAAATAATATAATATAGCAACTTTGGAAATGAAATTCTGTAGCTCAAGGTTTGTTGTTGTTGCTGTTTATTGTTGTTCTTGTTCATTTGTTTGTTTAGTGACTTTTCTGAACTAATTCTGTAAAGTCTCTGTTCTTAGTCATGTGTGGACATTAAAGTTTCTAATCAGATTATTTGTCAACTAATGATTGGACAAAAGTTTTCTTAAATGGTTGGAACCAATAAGTCTTCCAGTCTTTGCCAAGGGGCTCTGTGTATGTGTTGGGGTTGGCAGTTGACCACTCTGCCTTATCCTTCCTCTTTGTACAAAGCCTCAGGGTCAGGCACAAGTGAGAGCATAGGGCCTTCTTGGGTCTTTCCAGAACATGCACACAGCCCTGGCCATAAGCTTAGCCACATGTATGCACTTGGCCCCCTAGATTTGAAGTCTTTATAAAGCTATCTCATTCCTTAGCTTTTCCTTTTAAGCTTTTTGGCTAGTCTGATGTTCACTTTGACTGTTATCCACTTCCTTGACAATCTTGAATTTGAACAATTGCCTTTAATGGTTTTCTTCAAACTCTAGGGAAAGGGCTTTTCTTAGTAGATGATCTCTGAATGAGGTCAAATACAGACAGCCTTGGAAGTGAGATCTTCCAGGGAGACATCAGACACATCAAATAATGACATTCTTCTGGGAATGTAGCTTTGAAAAAGCTCTAATGCTGTTCTGTCCTGCCAGTGACTGCCAGACTACTGGTTTCACTGTGAATGCAGGCTGTTAGTTTTTAAGGCTCCTGTGGAGCTAGAGAACTGGTTATTAGACTAGGACAAGTTAAAACGCTACAAAGCTCATTTTTCTTACCTGCATTCAACTATTTTTCTTGATTAAATAATTCTCATATTGTTGCTAGTCTTTTGTTAATGTCTGGAGTTTTGAAAGAGATGATACTTACAAATTTTTGCTAGTTTTCTCATTGCTTTTATTAAGGAGAAAATTTCTAGAGGTACTTCACTATTTTCACTGTCACCACTCCTTATCTGGGTCTTATATGACTGTTAGGAGTTTTCAATTATCATAACAAGAAGCATGGTCCTCCAGGCAGAGGAAATTTAGAATAAATGCACAGAAAAGGGACATAGAACAGCATCCTTAGGGAACCATTAATCATTTTTTATGATCTGAATGCTGAATGGAATTGGCTGGAAAGCTAAGCTTAGGGTGTGATTATGAAGGGCTTTGTAGGCCTTGCTAAGAAGACATATAGTGGTGTGCTAGAATTCCTGACCTAGTTGATTATTAAAAAGTATTAATTTTAGGTAATTAAATAACTAAAATTAAATTATGTAAGATATGCAATTAAACAGAATATATTAAAACCCAAGATAATATCTATTCAAAACTAATCATTTCCTAATTACTTTACTCCATTTAACTATTATCTATGCTATTGAGGATATTTACTTCTATTATATCTGCATAGTGGACATATTATATATATCCTGGTGTGCTACTGTGCATTTCTTCCCAACTCTGGGTTTAGTGAAGTCATGTTGTCAGTTTGAGATCAGTCATGATGTTAGTATATACACAATAGTTACAAATACTACAAATCAGGGCTTTTTTGAGAGCCAGTTGATAAACATTTACCAGTGCATTACCGAGTTTATACCTTGTTTTTCCAGAACCTCTAGACATTGAAAAAATTAGAGAATAAATAAAATAATTTAATTGCACTTTGAAAGGATCATTCTAGCAAAAGTGTGGATAATATGTTGGGGGAGGACTAGATGGGACAAAAGGGAAATATCTGTTAGTATGTCAGTGAACTAGATCTTTTTTTTTTTTTAAAGATTTTATTTATTCATTCGACAGAGATAGAGACAGCCAGCGAGAGAGGCAACACAAGCAGGGGGAGTGGGAGAGGAAGAAACAGGCTCATAGCGGAAGAAACAGGCTCATAGCGGAAGAGCCTGATGTGGGGCTCGATCCCACAACGCCAGGATCACGCCCTGAGCCGAAGGCAGACGCTTAACCGCTGTGCCACCCAGGCGCCCCTCAGTGAACTAGATCTTAACAGACAGATATTAACTGGGTAGTAAGTCAGTATAGAGAGGTTACATATTCATGCCCAGAATAATCCAGTTTAAATAAAACATCCAAGTAATATATGCATTAGGTTAAGAAAAGCGATACTCTAGAAGACTATAGAAGAGTTTGTAATGAAACGCAGTAGTCCTATGCCCACACTACTGCCCTCCTAGTTCTGTGCCCCAGAAGAAGCTACCTTGTTGACTTTCTGGTTTTAGTTCCTTCTGGTTGTTAATTCCTTCTCTCTAAGTAATTCAGTTGCACTACTCTTTAGCAAATTTAGATATTATCTGTTGATTCTCTGTAATGATTGATGTGTATTTAGATCTTCTGCAACTTCCCATTTCTATGCCTCCATCCTCCTTTCAGTATTGTTATGTCATTTGTGCTAGATATTTCTAGTGTTCACCACTATCTATCTGTGTTTCCTCTCCTTTCAGGCACACAGAAAACTACATGGAAGATTATGCTTTCAAGCCACCTTGCAGTTTTAGGGCCATGTGATTAGTGTTGGCTAATGGGGTATCAAGAGAAGTCATATATTTTGCTTCTAGCCCCAAAGCATTCAAGGGGAAGCATGGAATTTTCATGTGACATCCTCTTAATACTGTGGCAAACTCTGAAACATTGTGTTGATATGGAGGCATTATAAGATGGTGGATACTCAGGCAGTTTAGTTCTTCTGAGTGACTACGTGGAGCAGGGTCTCTACTGACCTATGTTAAACATGTTGTGAGCAAGAAAAAAATCTCTTGTTAATGTTAGGTCACTTTGTTTCTGAGACTGAATTTTTACTATACCATAATCTAGTGCAGGAGTTATCAAAAATTTTTTATGAGGTGAGTCAGCTAGTAAATATTTTAGGCTGGGACTCTGTTTTAGGACTCTAGCAGCTATTCATTTCTGTTCTTGCGGTGTGAAAGGCACCACAAACAAGACATAAGGAAATGGGGTGCCTATGTTCCAATAAAACTTTATTTACAAAAATAGCACATCAGATGCTGACTCTGACTTAGCCTATTCTGACCAATATATTATTATTCTAGTTTCTCCCCTGGGCACCTCTTCTGCTTCAAACTGAGTATTTAAATCTCCATTTCTTGCTTTACCAACCAGAAACAGTTTCTCCTAACTCCCTATTTTGTAGAATGAAATTTTGGTAATTCTCTCCTTCCTTTTTCCTTATATCCCTCCTGCACCCATTCTTACCTCTTTCTAGTACCCAGGCTTTATATGCACTATGTTTATTTGATATTGGCAAGGCTGATCACTATATTTACAAAACCGATTGTATTAAGTATTCTTTGATTTACATATAGTTGTTTATATAGGTAGAAAACCATAAATATTGATATTATCTTGATTATATAACTATTATTTACTGTGAGACAATAGTATGCTTAATTAAATTTCTTCCTCTATGGTCATAATATCAGATCATCATTGCTACTCTAAGGAGTATATTTCAAGCAATAGGTTCAAGTAGATTCATTTTTTCTTACTTCCCCAATTGCTTTTACCATAAATTCAAGTTTTTCCAAGTCCACAATTATTTTACCCAGGTGTTTAGAACATAGAAAGTTTATGATAAGTCATTAGTGCTGTTCATCAAATATTCAGTTCCCCTCCCCTGTAGATTATATAAATTAGTTTAGGAACAGTTACATTGCAGTAACGAACAGCCCTAAACATCCATGGATCACACTAATAAAAGTTTATTTCTTACTCATGCTATTTGTTTGACTGCATGTTGGCTACAGCTCTATTTAATATCATCTTCATTCTAGGATGCAGACTGAATGAGGCGGTAAGACATTGCCACTTTGCAGCAGAGGAAACATAGAACATGAAGTATAATGCTGTGGGTTTTACAACTTCTGCTAAGTTATTTCCACTTACTTTTTATTGGTCCAAGCAATCATATGACCGAGCCTGACAATTAGGGTGGGGAAAGACAATGAAAGGCCTGACTTTCTCAGATCAATGAATTGTAGCAGAAATGACAAACATCATTTCTAGGCCAGAATACTTAATTGCTGATGTGAAGTGCTCCGTGGCTCTGTTTTCCCTCTGCCACGCTTGCTGGTATGTAATCTAGATAGTCAGTGCCCTGTGGATAGGACTTTTTAGCTCACCCTTGATATTTAGTATGAGTATGAATTAAATCTTTGTTATATTAAGCCACTAAGATTTTGGAATTGTTTGTTTCTCCAGCACATACTAGTATATCCTGGTGGATAGTCATGATTTGCTTAGACCATATGAAGATCCATCCTTGAAGTATGGAATGAAGGGATATGTACCATAATTTACAATGAATAAATAGATATTGTTGGTACTTGAGATGGAGTACTGCACCCTGAACTCTCGACCCATATAGTCCTCGAGTGGGTGGAGAATAACTGAATGTAAGAAAACAATAATAGGTTTAGGAACCAGAGGTGAGAATACATACATATTCTTGAGAGGATAAGAGACAAAATTGCCTCTAGGCCAGAGTAGTGAGAGATTGAAAGAAATGTCCAAGTGATCTATCTGGGAAGATGGGTCCAAAACTGCCTTCTGTAGTTACCATGCCTTGTATTTCTGTGCATCGTGTGTCAGAAGTAAGAGTGCTACCTGAGAGTATCCCTCAGGCAATAAACATCCTCTAAAGGCCCTACCTTGTTTCTTGAAGAATCAGAATAGTGGAAGGAAGCAGTTAAATGTTTCCCATGTCCCTAAGAGGGAACAGGAAGTAACTTAAAGAGAGCTAGAATTAGAGAAGCTCTGTGGTTGGGATAGAGGGATGACAAAGGAGTGTTTTGCATGAATCAGCCACAAAGGTCCAGATGGATGATGCACATCTCAGGAGACATCAGTTGGATACCACCCTAGGGAATATGACAGAAATCCTGAAGTAAGTGTTTGCCACATGCAAATTAGGCCCACCTATAGAAAAACGGCATTGTATTTCTTGCTCAGCTGAGTATTTGGACCAAGCATATTATTTATGTACCAACTATACCAATAAAAATGTCGTTCTCTCACAAATTCACTTGCATTCCAGTATGCTTTTTTGAGTGTAAGAGGAAGGGATGGAGTTATAAGTTAGGTTCTGAGAAATAAGCATACTTTGAATTCTATCTTTTCTATTTTGCAGAAAGGTCCTGGCATTGTATATTGCATGCGAGAACATCATTTTCCTCATGGGCAATAGAGATTGGGAATCACTGATCAAGGCCATTATTTCATTTGAGAACCAGTGTATATAAATACCTGGCTATTGACTGAAATATAGACTATGCAGGCTGGCCCCCATAACCCATGATACAATAATGCTGAGTTCAGCTTAAGACAGCTTCTATTTGTAGATCACCCTTTAGAGGTGATCGTGCTTTTGGACTCTTGTAACAGGGGGCATGAATTCATTTCAGACATCAAGTCTGGTCCTATGGTAACTTATGCTCCAGGCTAAATCTTAAATAAAAAGAAGAAGAAGATGACGACGGCGGCGGCGGCAGCGGAGGAGGAGGAGGAAAAAAAGAAGGAAGAAGAAGAGGAAGATGAAGAGGAGGAGGGGGAGGGGGAGGGGGAGGAGGAGGGCGAGGAGGAGGGGGAGGGGGAGGAGGAGGGGGAGGAGGAAGAAGAAGAGGGAGAAGAAGAAGAAGAAGAAGAAGAAGAAGAAGAAGAAGAAGAAGAAGAAGAAGAAGAAGAAGAAAGTGAGAAATGAAAGAAAGAGAGAGGAAGAAGGAAAAAAGAAACATCCCTAAACCTGAATTTGAAGAAAGCTTCAGAAATCTATTGACAGCTATTTAAGAATAAAGTTATTAGAAAGTCAAGTAGCTTAAAAAAATGTTTCTGAAAAATGTCTGGGCAACTGGAAAATGCTTCTGGAAAATACTCAGTGAAGTAGTAATAATGATTCTTTCTTCTTCCTTCAATCATTTACTGTATATTTTAAACCAGATCATGTCTTTCCATTGATGAAATCTCCAACAACTTTGATTAGAATGAAATCCAAAGTCTTATTAAGGCTCTACATGATCTGGTCACCTATTATGTCTCTGACTTCAATGCTTATTATTCTCCTGATTGCTCTGCTCCAGTCACAGTGACCAATCTGTGATTCTGGTGACCCACATGCTTATAGGTCCATCTCAGGGCCTTTGCATTCTTCTGTCTGGAAGGTTCTTCTCTAAGATAGCAGCTGTGCATTATCATTTTCTTTAGGTCTCTGCTGAAAAGCCTCTCTATTAGAAAAACAATTCCCAATTTAATGGTGAAAGCATTAAGTGGTACTTGTATTTCATCCAAAAAAATGTGATCCTTTTTACCAGTTTCATCTTAGTACAGTGCCTAGAACATGTAAGCTTTCAAGAAATATTTAGTGAATGTATGCATTAATCTAAACTTAGTAGCCTTCAATATTAGAAAACATTGGCATGTAGAAGAAAGAATGCTGAATTCCTGGGAGGAACATTTAGAAACCAGTTAATTCCTTTGTCTATAAAATGATGATATTTTTCATGCTATTTATTCACACAGTAGTGGTAAGGGTTATCAAATTGCCAAATGTAATACAACTGAACTTATATTAATGTTATGCTTCTTATTATTACTCCTGTTACATTCAATGGAGGCAATAAGCACAAAAATAAGGACACGGGCCTTGTTCAAATCTGGGTTCTGCTGTTTCCCAGTTGGTCAAGTTTCTTAACCTCTATGCATTTATTAACCTCTATGCATTAACAGGAGTAATACTAACATTTACTTTCCAGGGTTGTTGTGGGAAATAAGTGAATTAATATATGTAAAAGTCTTAGCACAGGGCCTGGTGTATAGTGGGTGTTCAATATTCCTGACTATTACTGGTGAATATATTGGGATGTGGAAATTCATGGCATTGAACTTCTAGGACCAAGACTTAGATCCTTACAAAAGAGAAAGCACTGGACCTTATTGAAGCTAATATATTTCTAGCATAGAATATTTAAAGTAGAAGAGATCTTAGGATCATGGAACCCAATGTCTTCTTTTTTTTAAAAGAAAAAACTGGAATCCAAAGAGGGAAAATAACTTAGCATCACCCACATACTTTGTAACAAATTTAAAGCAAGAATCCAGGTCCCAACACTCAGAAATATGCAATAGTTCCTTCATGAAGCTACACACTAGGCTTGGTGTAGCTCTTGCAATCAGTAGGGATGCCAAGGCATCTGGGGCACAAGGCTTAGGACACCATGATATTCATTAGACTCCCCCACAAATGCTTCCCCAAAGAGACATATGCAGGTAAGAAACAGTGACATAGCAATGCAAATTGAGCCCAGGACAAGTTCTTCAGCCTTTCTCCCCACTTCCCTCAACCACTTACTGATGCCAAACTCCACCAATATAAAAATTCTAGAATGGTATCTCTATAAATTTCACTAATGTGCATGGAGCTGAGATTTCAACTTAATTTCATGAGTTTAATCATTTATAGAATTTTTATATTTTGTAGATCACATGGGATTTTGGAAAATTTTTCTAGAAATGTTAGTGATGCCTTCTTATGATAGGGAAATGATGTCATAGCTGTAGTTTGATTTACATGCCATTTTCCTCTCCAAGTGATAGGAGTGAGTTTGCAGCTGAGGTAAGCAAACATTCCAATTCAGGTATCAGGTCCTTGGAGAAAGGAAATTAAAGTTTGACTGTCAGTTAATTCCAGAACATTAGTGTATCAAACAGACATATAGGATGATGTTTACAGCAGAAAGACTCCCCACCATCACTGTGTCTGTCCTTGGTAATTGAGTGACCAGTTACTGCTGTACTACGGAGAAAGTTGCAGCTCTGGTTCCCTGTAGAGATGAACTGTAAATTACTCAGTGGAGTGGGCTTCCAAAACATATCAACCCTGCCAGTGTGGCCATCGTACATTGTGGGAGTCACTTTTCTGTGGTAAAACCTTGCTGGGTAGATGACATGTATGGCCTTTTCAGTTCCACTATGAAGTCATATTACTTAATTATATATAAAGCAAGAGGGTTTTTTTTTTAATCCTTAGTGGCAATCATTTCTCTTTTAAAATAATTTCTCTTTGTTCTTAAGGGAATAAAGCTTATTTATTCCCATTTTTGTCCTGGGGGCACTTGGGTCATACCTCACCCCAAATGGGAATACCAGGGAAGGCTTTTCAGAGACAGTAAAAGATTATTGCTTCAACTGGTCCTTTTAGGACTAGGAGGAATTAATTTCAGGAGAACAGATATTCCTGGCATATACACAGAGGCAGCGGGAATTGAGAAAAAGATGTATTTGGAAACTGTAAAGGGTTCGCTTTTTATATGAATTTGCATGTTGAGATGGCAAGGGTTGAGCTGAGGCCAGGTCCTCGAATGCTTTGAAAATTATGCTAAAGAAACTTGAATGTCCGCCTAAAAGTTTTTGAATTTATCTCGAAGATTATGGGAAACCCTTGAAAGGTTTTGAATAGAAAAGGATCATGAATAGTCTTTTTTGAGGGATGGGCCAAGGGACAGATGTGGAAAGAGATGAAGGAGGTGGCTGTAAGTACGTTTCATACTTTTAAAATAAGGCCTTTCAAGATTTAAAAAAAAAAAAAAGTCATTCCAAAACCAAGTGAATTCAAGTTTGAAATCTTCTGTCCACAAATAAGAACCGTAGGGATGGTAGAACCTGTGTTCATTTAAAAAGGCTAGAGAAATTTTTATTTCTTATTTTACTTATTTTTGACACTTTTGTTTTAATATTAAGAGCCCAAAATGTTCCCATAAATTATTTTACTTTTTTCTTGTGAATACTGTGTCCTGCATGAATTTTATGTCCTATGTTGTAGTTTCATTTGCTTTGGCTCTTTCCTGGCTAGGCCCCAGGCTATAATCATTCAGTACTAGTAGTATCCACACCTTTCTCATACCATCCTGAATGAAACTTCATGTTTCCTATCATTTAAGAATAAGAAATGCTTTAAAAAAAAAAAGAATAAGAAATGGGGGGGGGGGAAGAGTAAGAACAAGAGACAGTATGTGTCACAAAATAAAGAAAGTCATTTTCCTTATTGTTTTAGCCAAGAGGAGCCTGAGATGGATACAATTTTTAAATAACAGTAGTTAAGGTGCTTTGTTGCTGCTAAGACTGACCCAATGCTTTTAAGTGTAAAAACAGTCTCTGAGGACATTTTCTATCAAAATAGATCAGTCAATCAATTTCTTAACATAGCCCGTAATCTTACTTAACTCTTTGATATCATTTGAATAGATACTTGCTGCGTTCTCCCATAGGCAGTCATTTGAACACATATAAAAAAAAAAAAACCCTTGGCTTCATGGAGACACTTCATTATTCAAATTAAAGGTGATTTGATGATGAGATCAAGATGTAGAGCATATAAATTTGGTTTCATCACGAAATTATAATACAACTCTAATGTTTGAATATTTTTTCATAAAAAGAAACTGTCACCAAGGATAATAGTGATGTTACTATTTTTTTTATAATCATAGGGGATGTTAACTAAAACATTAAATCTGAGTCTTCATCTTTAGGTTAAAAATAGGATTATAGAAAATTCCCTTGTATTTATGAGGATATTTTAAAAAAATCACACCTCCTTGAGTGCACTTATTCTTTATCTCTTTCAAAAATATTTATTGATCATCAGCTATGTGCTACTCATTTCCCTAGGAAATGTTGATAAAATGTGGAACAAAACAGACCCATGTCTGGACCTTATCTTCTAATTGGCAAAATATATATTAATCAAATAATCACATAAGTAAATGTATCATTCCAATCTGAGAACAATGCTATTCATGTCAAGAACATGGCTAATGGAGTATATTATGAAGGAACCTGACCTAAACTAGGGGGCAAGGTTGACCAGGGAAAGCTTCCCTGAAGAAATCTTACTTTAGCTGAGACCCAAAACATGAATAGGCCTTGATTAGGTAAAGGGGCTAGGTATGCGGGAACAGGCAATGTAGAATGATACATGGAAGGAACTCAAATCAGGCCAGAGTGTTGGAGTGTAGAGGTGAGGCTGAGAGTGCTGCAAGAGGAGGCAGGAAAGGGAAGGGAGCAGCACCATGTAGGGCACTAAGAACTCACTGAGAAGTTTGGTTTTTAAGAGTGGTGAGTCACTAATGACTTTTGAGCATGCAGTTGTCATGCCCATGTTGGTGTTCTGAAACCATCTAGTTGCAGCAGAGAATGTGAATTGAAGAATCTGGAGTAGTATCAGGGAGACCTGTTGGGAGGTTATTTCCATTTACCCAAAGAGAGATAGCTCAGGGTAGACTTGCAACAGTTATGACTAAGAGAAAGATTCAAAAGGTATCAAGGAAGCAACATTGACAAATTGATAATGAATTGGAAATATGTGACAAGGAAGAGAAAAATGTCAAGAATAACTCTTGATTGAGCAGCACTACTGAGTGCATATGATATGCATACTTTAAAGACTTCTGGACAAGATACTTCCATTTAAAAAAAAAGAACAGGGTTCATTTGGAAACAGAGGTTATAGTATAAGAAAACCAAAGTGGTTCCAAACGTCTACAAACAAATTATAGTCCATAGATCCACTCTACATATTAGAATAGAATGTGACTATCCTGTAGATGCTTTGCATTGCCATGTAAGTTGATTTTTTAGAGGTTAAAATGATTGATTATTAGTAACCCATTCATCCATAAGTCACAGTGATTGCACTATCTAAATAACTTTTATATCTACCTCCTTTCCTCTGTCCTTCTTTCTTGTTTCTTTTTTCCGTCCTTCTTAGATTCTTTCCTTCCTTCCCTCTAGTCTTCACTCTCCACACAGAGTCATGGGGCATTTATTAGGACTCAAGCATTATGCTAGGCACTAGGCATACAATGGTAAATGAAGCATATTTGCTGACTTTATGGAGTTTAAAATCTATCAGGGTAGATACTTTAAAACAAACATTAAGAAAGAAAGAAATATTTGATTATATCTGTGATAAGTAGCATAAGGAAAATGTACAGGGTGCTATGAGAATGATGATCAGCACATTTGGTCCAACAGGGACACAGAGAAGATAACTACCTATGTGGTGAAATAGCCCATTGCCTTTTTTTTTTTTAATTGTTAGCAGAACCATTTTTTTTAACGATTTTATTTATTTATTTGACAGAGGTAGAGACAGCCAGCGAGAGAGGGAACACAAGCAGGGGGAGTGGGAGAGGAAGAAGCAGGCTCCCAGCAGAAGAGCCTGATGTGGGGCTCGATCCCAGAACGCGGGGATCATGCCCGAGCCAAAGGCAGACGCTCAACGACTGAGCCACCCAGGCGCCCCCAGCCCGTTGCCTTTTGAACTGTGTTTCCTAAAGACAGAACAAAATGGACCATCATCTCCACAATAGCCCTTAACATGGAGAAATTATTTTTGACCCTTTGTATCTTTTTATTCTTCATTTATTTATATAATTTTTAATCAAATTTATATATAATTTCAAGTTTACAACATGATGATTTGATATACATATACATAGTGAAATGATTACTATAGTCAGTCTAAAAACACATTACTTTCTCACATAGTTGCCATTTTCTGGTGAGTGATGAGAGTACCTGAAATCTACTCTTAGTGTATTTTGAGTTCAGTACAGTATTGTTAATTATAGTCATCATGCCTGTACACTAGCTCTCTGCATTTATTCATCTTACATAATTAAAACTTTGTACCTTTTGATCAACATTTCCCCATTTCCCCCACCTCACCAGCCCCTGGTAACCACTGTTCTACTCTCTGCTTCTGAGCTTGACTTTTTATTTTTAGATTTCACATGTAAGTGAGATGGTATAGTATTTGTCTTTCTCTGTCCGGCTTATTTCATGTAGCGTAACATCCTCCATGTCCATCTATGTTTTTTGCAAATTGCAGGATTTCTTTATTTTTCACGACTGAATAATATTCCATTATGTTGAAGATGTGGTATATATACATATATGATTAATATATGCTAATATATTAATATACACATATCTGATTAATAGATATACACAATTAATATATATTTTGCCAATCAGATGATAAGGTCCATAAGAAACAGGTCAGTTTTTGTACATTGTATCAACATTTTCTAGCATAATGAGTACCACATAGCTGATGATCAATGAAAGATTTTGAAAGAGGTAAAGAATAAATGCACTCAAAGAGATATAATTTTTTTAAATAGGGGAATTCCCTATAATCTCATACTATAATATGCTATTGTTCCTTTGAATGCAGTTCTCTGTGGGACTGGGTCTTGAGGCTAGCAGCTGGCCTTAATATAGGTTATGTAGTTTATGCCCCAAGTTGACTTAGGGGAAGATACTTTGTACATTTTATGCTGTATACCTGTCTCATAGCCCAGAACATTTCTCCCCTCCAATAACATAGTTCTCCTTGTAGGAGTTTGAAGGGAATATAATGGTACCAGGATAATATCTTCTATCAGATGAAGGGTAAGAAAAATAAGTGTCAGCCATAAGAGCACTACCCCTCTGTGCTGCTCATCTGCCATTTTTTTTTGCAGTTCTTCATAAGTTGTACATCTGTAACTTAACAGATTGTAGAGATTTAAAGGAACCTCATCAATCTTTACATTTATGTATAGGAAATCCTTTAAATGACAATTCCCTGTTATTTTTTCATAGACGGAAATAATTCTTTCGCAAAGCTACCTGTTTTCTAAGAGATTAAAGATCCTATTAACTTTCCAGAAAATATACTCAGTTATTCAAAACACACTACAATATTTGACTCTGCAAGTACAGATGCCAAGGACAAAATGGGTTGAGATGAGAGCAGATGGGAAAATGGCAATCATGTTTCTCTAGGCATCCTGATGAGATTGTTATTTAGTACAGGCCATGCTGCACTGGGGACTGCATGCTTGTGAGGGTCCAAGGTCCCAATATTGTATATTTTCATTCCTATTCCTTTCAAGAGATGAAGGATTTCATGATTTTTCATTATTTTGTATTCTTTACTTATGTTCCTGCATTTGTATAGTAACCTTTAAGACAGCAAGGTGTATCCTTGGAAGTTCCCAGTGGTCTTGCTGGCCAGCACTGTGACATATCTTGTGATGACGCTGTTCTTCTAGGGCTAGCTGCTCTGCCTCTCTCCTCCTCCGACCATCTGACCTAGAAGGCCTGCAAGCCACAGTTTTCAAACCTCTGCCCCAGCTGAGTCAGTTAATATACACTATCATGTGTATATTTAAATTCAGCTCGATGTAGAATTACTACCAGTGATTTTATATTCTACTAAATAATATTTTTATGTTACCAACCTAATCAGAAAATCCCAGTTCAATCAGACTTTCTCCGAGCTGAACTACAAAATGTCTTCCTATTCCAATTTTTAATCTCCACCTTGAGGTAAACATGCAGAAATACTCTATAGGCAGCAGGTAATCTGACAGTGATTTCTTTACATCAAAAATTAGTTTCTAAAAATTATTTCAAAATTTTAAAAATTCACCTCAGGAAGTAAGAATGCAAATGGTCTTTGTTGATAGCCTTTGGTATAAGGAAAATTTCTTCAAATCATGTGTTCTCTTTAGGAGGAAGGAAAGAAGGAAGGAAATTGACATTTATTGAGCACTTACTACATAACAAGTGATATGCGGGATGTTTTCACTGGCCTTGATAAACTCATCTCATTTAAATTTCATAGCAACTCCCTGAGGTAGTTATTATGCCCACTTTTACATATGAAGACAGACTTAAAGAAGTTCAGTCACTTGCCTAAGTTTGCACAGACCTCAAGTGGCAGAACTGTTTTTTTTTTTTTAAATCTGTGTCTGCCTAATTTTAGAGCCTGTGCCCTTTCCAACACATAGGATTGTCTCCCTGTTTCTTGGACATCTTACCTTCCTGCTTCTAGATAACTTTATAGTTTAACTAAATTTTAGCCTTGCATACACAATTTGTTTCTTTCATAGGTCATCATTATGCTTATTGTTCAACTGCTATCTACTTTCAGCAGATTAAGGCCAGATACACCAACATCAATCACCTAACGCATGGTTCTCTGTAGCTTCTTTTTTGTTAACACAAGAAATAACCCTATAAGCCATGTTCATTTTAATACAAATTCTTTATCTGCTCCTGAATTTCATAAGAACTTGTAAAGAAACTCTTAGGAGAAGTGAGTCAATGAAATTGCAGAAAAAGACCCATTCTTATCAAGCCTGTTTTTAAATAGCTAGGACAGGCAACATGATCAAAAAACACAGAAACATAAATTCTTGGAAGTGGAAGGCATTTTGGAGATCATTTACAAGGAGGGGAATACATTTCACCTAGCATGTTGACTCTGATGGTCTGGTAGCAGCTGCCTGGATTGCTGAGTTAGGATTGTCACGCTTCATCCAGGTTCAGGAAAAAGGGTGCCATGATCCATTATGAGTATCTGTCATGACTGAAAGATGAACTAGTTGAAGGATGTTTTCTCCAAATACAGCTTTCTTCAATTTCTTTAAATCCTCCTTAATTTCAAGATACATAAACTGAGACCCAAAGAGGAGAAGTAATTTATTGAAGATTCTATAGTCAGGTGGTGGCAGTGTCAGAACTAAAACCCGGGTCTCCCACATCATAGCCTGATGCTCTTTCCACTTGACTACCCTTTGCCTAGTCAGGCACTTTCCTACTTTGAACATAAATCAAGCATATTAGGTTATATTTTTGACATTTTGAATGGGTTTCCTACCAATGAGATCCCCAAATTCATTACAGTCTTCTTTAGGGGATAGCTTAGAGGAATTCTTAGAGAAATTCTTTAGAGGAATAGTTAAGGTTTGTTTCTTCAACTACAATATTGGATATCTATTGTTAATTTAAGAATAAGTTAAGAATGAATATATTTTGGAGGGATTGAGAGGCAGCGTCTCATTTAAGTGATGGGATTCAGTGTGCATGTATTTCCAGGTTAATATCTCTCTTAGGATTGTCATGTATATGACCTCATTGCTATCTGAGACCTAAAGTGTAATGGCATCCTCTCATAGATCTAGAAAATTTGAATGGATTCATATCTCAAAACTGTGAGTTTCTTTGCCCTTTCTCCTTTTTTTTAAACGATTTTATTTAGTTATTTATCTGACAGAGAGAGAGGTAGCGAGAGAGGGAACACAAGCAGGGGGAGTAGGAGAGGGAGAAGCAGACTTCTTGCCGAGCAGGGAGCCCGATGCTGTGGGGCTCGATCCCAGAATGCAGGGATCATGACCTGAGCTGAAGGCAGAGGCTTAACAACTGAGCCACCCAGGCACCCCTGCCCTTTCTCCTTTTTGATGGTATTCATTCCATTCCTGCCTCTGTGACTGTGTCAGGTCACACGTGTAATGGTTATGATGCCCTCCTTCTCGTCTGCTGCATTACATTTCTTTCCTTCTCCATGAAGACTTCCTAGATACCTATAAAAAAATGTCGATTTCATCTATAGCTCAGATTGGGCATGTAAATTGATGTTTTCATATCTACCATTTCTTTGTAGTGAAAAAGGAATATATTAATTTCGAGTTATATCATGCTTGATTTTTGCACAATTGTTTATGCAGTTTAAGCTGAACTCAGCTAATCTGAGCTGTCAAGTTCACTACAATATACTGCTGCCTCTAGAGAAGCTCCTTTCCACAAAGTTTCTTTTTCTCTTGCTGGAAAATTCTCCATTAAATGTATTATATTGGTGCTGATGAATTAAAGGCTCACTCTACTGCACTTCAGACCATTGCTTCCTTAAATCTAGTGAGAAATAATGGTTTAGATGTTTTTCTTACCTGATTAGAAGTGTTAACACCTTCCCACAACTTTATTGTCTCTTCTGATTCCTCAAAATAGCATCACTAGTTAGTTGACAATCATGTTGCCTAGGACTTGTTACAGAAAACACATACAATGCCATCTTTCTTCTTTTCCATCTACATTCTCCACAAATTTGTTATCCTACAGTTGTGGAGTTCAGAAGCCCAAATTGGGTTTCAACTGGGCTAAAATCAAAATGTCAGCAGGCCTATGTTCCTTTCTGGAAGGTTTCTCAGGAAGAATCTGGTTGTTTTGTTTTTGTTTTTTTGTGGGGTTTTTGTTTGTTTGTTTGTTTGTTTGCTTTTTCCAGCTTCTGGACACTTCCCACATTCCTTGACTTGTGGCCCTCTTTCACAAAGCCAGCAATGGTTGGTGGAGTCTTTGTTATGATGCCATCTCTCTGGTTCTAACTCTTCTGCCTTCTTTGTCCCCATTTAAGGACACTTGTAATTATATTAGTCCCACCTGGATAATTCAGGATAATCTCCCCATCTCAAAATCCTTAACTGAATTATACCTGTAAAGTCCCTTTTATGATGTAAATTAAAATACTTACTGTTCCTAAGAATTAGGACATGGAAACATTTTGGGCAACCATTGTTCTAGCTACCATAGTCATTAATAGGGGGTTAGGGTAGCACACCTATGAAGTCATATGTCTGTTTTCCCAACATTGAAAAAATATGTTGCAGTGTGTACCTGGGTTCATAATAGATGTAGGAATTCAAGAAATCTACTTTTTATATATATATAGAAACAGACTTGACTACACATTTGATTATTTTAAGTTGAGAGAAAGAAATTTCTTCAGATGAAACACATATATCATCTGTCTTAGAATTGCCATTAAATAATATCATTCAGAGCTTGGCAAAAACACATTCCAATGACATTGGCAAAATCACTTTCCACCGACTTGCTTTAGGCATGTCACTGTGCCAGTGAACACATTAAATGTGATTAATCTCTTTGGAGATGGAAGTTGGAATCACTTATCAGCAAGGCCTGAATGAACAAAAAATTTTGAACAAAACATTACCCAATTAATACATCCTATTAAAAAGAGAAATTGCATTTGACCTTATCTATAAATACTTTACAATTTAACACCTTTTGGCCAACTTATTGTGTATTTTGTTTCCCCAAATATATAATGATAGAGACAATCTCTGAGTTTACATTGTAATTTCCTTTGTTAGACTTAATAGCTCTATGATAGGGTAAATACCTACCTCTTTGCTTTTGTTTTTCATCTCCTCTGTATAATCAAAGGAACCTTACCTTGATTGTGGTGATGCTATCACAGATGTATGTATTGTCCAAACTTACCAAATTTTACACATTAAATGTGTGTGGTTACTTTTCATATATCAATTATACCTTAATAAAGCTGACCATTTTTTTAATTTACAGAAGAAACCTAGACCTTAAGGATGGCTCCAAAGATGACAGAAAACTTTCCCACAATGGCAACAGCAAAGCAAGCATTCATTCAATGATTATTGCATGCTTCCTTAACTGATCCATTTACTCAAAATTTATATTGGTTATGAATTACAATTGGTTGTCAGTTATCAATAACTGCCAAGAACTATTAAGGAATGGGGGGTGAGAGGGAAAACAGACACAATATCTGTTTACTTCTTTGTGAGGCTTACAGTCCTCAGAGAAAGAGATCCTAGAAATTTCTTTGGTGATCATTCTTAATGACCGAAATGAGCAGAGTTGGTAAAGCATTTTGGCCCATTCACTAAGTGCCATTCCAAAAAAAAAAAAAGAAAGAAAAGAAACCACGTTGAGCATGCTCGTGCTTCTTTTGTTAATGAGCATAACCAAACCATATCTGACCAACTAGATTATATAACAGACCAGTCCCATCTCTCTGGCTATGGAAGTTGTCTTAGCTTTTTATACAAGAAAAAGAATATTCTTAAAATATGCTGATGGTTTGGTGGACCAAATGAATGGCATTACAGGAGAAATGTGAGTCATCTTGTGCTTCTAAACAACATAAAGAGAAGAGGTAAACTGCTGCTAATTATCTGAATATGACTCCAGAACTTTTGCACAGTATCTACCTTATACCTTTGGGGCTATTTTCAGAAATTGAATGCCTTATGACTCTGAAGGGGCAAAGTGAAACCTTCATTTTATTCAGGCAAAGTTGTTTTAGGCTCTCTCTTGCCATAGCAAGCTTACATGACTTTGCTCAGTCACCATTTCTGAAAAAATCAATTTAGCTATGAATGAGGTCTGCTCATGCCCATACCTTGCCAATTCCACCCTATTTCAGTCTACTCAGTTAGCATGTGTTAGAGTCTTACCTTGTTACCAATGTGATATCAAAGTAATTGGCTAACAATTAGAAAATTCCATTGATAGGCACTAATTTACCAGTTTCACTGATTTATTTTTTGTGAATTGATTTAGGTTTGTAGGACAGATGGCTTGATCTGCTTTGGATTCAGGTGGATCTACTCCTGTAATGTCATTATTGCTATTCATGCTTAATAAAATTAATTTTAATGATAACTGAATAATATTGATTAAATTTATTTACTTTCTAAATTGAAGTCAGGTGTATATGAAGGGTCACCAACTACTTAACTCTCATAGACACTTTAGTTATCTTTTCTGAGGCCTTTTGATGAGACATACGCAGTGTATTCCTAGGTAATCCTTCTAACCTTGTGGGGGAATTTTATCTACTAGTTCTACATTTTCTATTTTTTAAAGATACTTCATTTATATTGAAAAACTGTACTTTTTCCCAGCTTTATTGAGGCATGATTGACAAATGAAAATTTTATACATGTAAGGTGAACAATGTATGGTTTTGATATATATACATACATTGTGAAATGATTACCACAATCAAGCTAATTAACATATCCATCACCTCAAATAGTTACCATTTTTAGGTGTATGGTAAGAACACTCGAGATCTATTCTTGTAGCAAATTTTAAGCATACGATCCTATAGTCGTCATGCTGTATGTTAGATCTCTAGAACTTACTCATCTTATAATTGAAAGTTTGTACCCTTTGATCAACATCTCTCCATAACCCCCATCCCCTAGCCCCTGGTAACCACCCTTCTACTCTTTGTTACTATGAGTTTGACTCTTAGATTCCACATGTAATTGAGATTGTGAAGTATTCATCTTTCTCTTTCTGGCTTATTTACTTAAAGTCCTGCAGGTTCATCCATGTCATTGCAAAAGGAAGGATTTCCTTCTTTAAGGCTGAATAGTATTCCACTATATATTTTAATTACATACTTATATTTTCAGATTATATATATATATATATATATATATATATATATATATATATATATATATATATAATTTTCTTTATTCATCTTTCAGTGGACACTTGAATTGTTTCTGTATCTTGGCTATGGTAAATAATGCTGCAGTCTACATGGGAGTACAGATATCTCTCAGGATACTGATTTCATTTCCTTTGAATGTATACTTTGAAGTGGGATTGTTGGATCATATAGTAGTTCTATTTTTAATTTTTTGAGGAACCTCATACTGTTTTCCATTCTGGCTGCACCAATTTACATTCTGACCAACAGTGTACAAGGGTTCCCTTTTCTCCACATCCTTGCCAACATTTATCCTCTTTTTGATAGTAGCTGTTCTAACAGGTTTGAGGTGATATCTCATTTTGGTTTGGGTTTGCATTTCCCTAATGATTAGTGATGTTGAGCACCTTTTCACGTACCTGTTGGCCATTTGGATGTCTTCTTTGGAGGAATGTCTATTCAGGTCCTTTGCCCATTTTTAATTAGATGATTATTATTATTGCTATTGAGTTGTATAAGTTCCTTATATATTTTGGATATTGACCTATTATTGGATATATATTTTACATATATTTTCTTCCATTCCATAGGTAGCCTTTTCATTTTGTTGATCATTTCTTTTGCTGTGCAGAAGCTTTTTAGTTTGATGGAGCCCCACTTGTTTATTTTTGCTTTTGTTACCTGTGCTTTTGGTATCTTATCAAGAAAATCATTGCCAAGACCAATGTCATGGAGATTTTCTCCTATATTTTCTTCTAGGAGTTTTATGGTTTCAGGTTTTTACATTTTCTTTAGTACCTTTTTTCAAGAAAGGGGAACACTGGGTTCATAGTACCTCTAGTTCTAACAAGTTACTTACAGTCATCAGGTGTTTGCCTTTTCATTTGAAATTGCTTCCTTCAACCCTCTTTTTGGTCCTAATTGAGGAAGAGAGCAATCTCAGGCCTGTAGGCTGTGGTATGCTGATAAATGTTTAACAAGTGTTTCTCTGAAAAAACATAAAGGCCAAATGTTAGTGGTTGAATTGTATCCCCCCAAAATTCATATGCTAAATTTCTAACCCTATGTACCTCAAAATGTGACCTGATTTCCAAACAGTTACATTATAGATATAATTATTTTATAGATATAATATATAATTATAAATCATGACAGATATGATATGATACGATACGATACGATACGATATACTGGACTAGGTTGGGCCCTTAATCCAATATGGTGACCTTATAAAAAGAATGCCATGTGTAGAGAAAGAGACACACATTGAGGGAAGATAATGTGAAGAACACAGGGAGAAGACATCCATCTATAAGCCAAGGAGAGATGACTGAAACAGATCTTTCTCTCACAGCTTTCAGAAGGAACCAAACTTGCCAGTCTTGATTTTAGACTTCTAGCCAACAGAACTGTGAGAAAATCAGTTTCTGTTGATTAAACCACCTAGTTTTTTATAATTGTTACAGCAGCCCAGGCAAACTAATACACCTGATTTATAGCAGTTGCCTAATTCCATGGAGCAAATGCTCCCACTATGGCTATTTTCAGCCTACCGACATACTGTCATCAAACACAAAATTATGAAGAGACACATAGAATCAACTCTCTCAAGCAGGTCTGTGCCTGCACCAGACACCACTGCCTGTGAGTCAGCAGATCACATCCAATCTGGGATGCCTATAAAAGCAGGAAACACATGATCCTGGGGTAAACAGAAATGGCCCACTAAAAAATAATGTTTCTATTCTTATTCGTGTTCCACTCTCCAAAATCTCATGGCATTACATAAAGAAAAGTGTGATTTGAAAAAGAACAAGAGTAGAAGGAGGAGCTGGAAGAGGAGGAGGAGGAGAGGAAGTTCAGAAGCAACTGAACTATTTACTATCCTTTCCTTTACAGAAAAATTTGCTATTCCTGGAAGTAAAGAATAGTAAGATGCAGAGCAGCACTTGGTCAAGTTAATTCCATTTTGGGGAGAGATAATGGGAGGAATTTTGGTAGGATTTATGCCATTGACAACACAATGAGGCTATCAGGAACACAGTTGGTGTTCTATATACAAGCATGAACTTAAGTCTGCTGACTTCAGAGAGAGATTCGGGGCACTGTTGACCTACCTCTTCATCCGTTGACTTGGTTTAAGCTAGTGAAAATTATACAGTTAGAAATATATATTGTCTCACCTGTTAATCTTTTGCAATCAATCCCTGCAAGGGCACTTGAACTGGAAAAAGGCAGAAATTCCTTCTTTTAGTTCCCTATGTAAATTGACCTGGAATCAGTTTAATTCCAGTAGCCTGCTAATTAAATTGTTCTTTCTACCATTACCATTGTCGACAAGGGCTGGGAAAGTAAAATAGGAATGCAGAAATCTATTGCAGAAGTCAATATTATTGATATTTTAGCTTTACTATTATTATTCTCATTGTGGATTAAGTGTGCTTCAAAAATACAAGGCTCTTCCTGCATAAAAATAATTAAAACTTCTCTATATAAAAGCATATATAAAATAAAAGGTAAATAACCAGAAAAAAGGGAATGCATGTATCATACAAGAATTGATTAATATATAAAGATTTTTTTAGGAAACAATAAGGAAAATATAAATCTCCCAATAGGAAAATGCGCAAAGATTTGGTTAGGTAAGTCCTAAAATAAAATACATATGGTCAATTAATTTAAGAAAGATGTTCTAATTTTACTGGCATCAATTGGATTAATTATTGACACATTACTTGATATATTTTTTCCTCATTGCATTTGACACTAATGAAAAGAGAAACATTTCCATACATTCAGTAAAATGGTAAAGTAGAGCTTATAATAAAACCTACTTTTTAGGATTGTTGGGAGGATCAGTTAAGGTAATGCATGTGAAGTGCTTAAAACAGGGTCTGGCATATGGTAAAAGCTCAATAAATGTTAGCTCTGATGACATTATCTATTAACATGAAGAAAGTGTTCAGGGAAATGGCCTGGTAGTGGGGCAGGATGAGATAACCCTGAGGACTCTGAGAGGGAAGCTATCTGCATGGCATTGATCTTGGCATGGCCCAGCAAGAGAACATACAGAAGCATTTCAGAGGAGACACCACCAAGGAGAGAGTAGGGTGAATCTAAGGCCATGAGTGTGCCCCTGTGAATTAAAATTGGGGTCAGGAAGAGTGGGCAGAAGTAATGCCGCTGACTTGTGCAGACCAGAGTGAAACTTTGAAGAGATTCTCCTCCTAGGAACAATCTCTGTGATCTTCAGGTCAACTTGTTCTCAGAAGAAGCATCATATTTCTTCTGAGGATTTAAATTCTTGTACCGTCCTGTCACATGATCATACCTTGGCAAAAAGGCAATGAACTTGACATGTGCCATTCCCTGTATAGAGACTTGCTGCAGGGCGTACCTTTCCCTGAAATAGCCTGTAATGTGTGTTTTGCTTTTGTTAATGTTTCTGTTAAGTTAGTTTAAAACAGTTAAAATTCCAGAACAAAAGCATAACTTTGGAAACTATAAATGAAATCTGAGACTTTTATAGTCAATTCCTATGCTGAATTTCTGAATAAAGTAGTAAGGCATAAAGATGTATTTTATTCCACTGTAGTATAATTTAAGCTTGATTACAAAAGTACATATGGTTATCTTTAAATTCAGTGTATATGTTTCAAGTTTATAGAATGAAATTTGCAGGTTTCATAGATTTGAAAAAAGTCACACATCTGGATAGATGATGTATAGTTGTGACAAAATTGCTCTTCTTTTTAATCCCTGGAGCGAAGAACATGATTTGTTCCAGCAGGGATTTTGTGGAGGTTTTGTCTTCCTTTCTTTACATTAAAAGCAACTGTGTATTGATTTCCAAGCACATCATGACATGTTAACATCTTGTTTTATTTTTTTCTTTAATTATTTAAGGTCACTAATTTTGAGTAAATCTGAAAAAAAAAACCTCTTGGGAGTGGAAGAGTTCACAATAGCACAATCTTGAATTAGCTGGGAGTAGTTTTCATTTCTAAAGTTGGCAGCCATATTCATTGAATCACGTTTATTCCATTGACTTTTCAATGAATTGTTTTCTTCCTAGTAGCTAAGAGAATGGCAAAGATGCACCAGTGGTTGATTAAAATGAAAAATACCTATTAACTCAATGAACATTAGTGACTTGTATCCATCAACAAGTTACCAACAGAGGATAATGAGAATAAGAATGTAGCCTTTTGGAATAATTGACATTTTGGCAGCTGACAATATTCAAGCAGTGAACCATTATTGGAAGCAACTTCCAGGAAAAGTTTGACATTTAAAATAAAAATTGGTAGCATATAAATATTTAAAAGATCTTTTGGGGGAATTAGAACATCTGGGAAATTTGCTTGAGGTAGGGAGATTTAATTTTTGCTGAGAACTGTTCTGTTCCAGTCACAGTGCTGGCCTTAGCACATACATTATTTCATTTATTTCTAACAATATTTATATGAGGCAGATGCAATTATTACCTCCAGCTTAGAGATGAGGAAACTGAGAAGCTAATATGCTTAGGATCATATGTTAGTAATGAAAGATCCATGGTTGTCTGGCTCCAAAGATCAGTCCTTCAATCATTAGGATTTATTAGTCATATTTAATTCCTTCCCAGTAATTAATCATTTGCCCTGTGTTGATTTTGAACCTGAAAAATGAAATTTGTGGGAGGAATATAGTAAATGATGATAGAATAATAATAGCTATCACTTAATGAGCATTTACATGTTCCAGGTGATATGCTGTACTTCTTCCCACCTACCACACAGGCTTTTTAATCAGCTTTATTGAGATGTAATTCACATACCATTGAGATGTAATTCACATACCATACAATTCACCCATTTGAAATGTGCAAGTTAGTGTTTTTTTCATATAGTCACAGAGTTGTAGAACTGTCACCACAATCTATTGTAGAACATTTTCAACACCTCAAAAAGAAGCCCTGTATTCTTTAGCTATCATTCTCCAATAGCTTTTGCCCTCTGCCATAAGCAACTATTAATCTGCTTTGTCTGAATATATTTCCCTGTTATGATCATTTCATATGAATAAAATGATATACTATGATTGACTGACTGACTTCACTTAGCATAATGTTTTCAAGGTTCATCCATGTTGTAGTATGGATTAATACTTCATTCCTTTTGATGGCTGAATAGTATTTCATTGTATGGATATGCCAAATTTTGTTTATCCATCCATCAGTTGATGGGCATTTGGGTTGTTTCTACCTTTGAGGATTATGAATATTGTTGCTATGAACATTCATGTATAATTTTTTGTGTGGACATATATTTTCATTATCGGGAACATACCTATAGGTAGAATTGGGGGGGGGTCATATGGTAACTTTCACTTTTTGAGAAATTGCCAAACTTTTCCAAAGCATCTGCACCATTTTACATTTTCACTAATAATGATTGAGGGTTCTGATTTCTCTACATCCTCACCAACACTTATGATTATCTGGCTTTTTTTATTTTAGCCATCCTAGTAGGTACGAAGTAGTACTCTTGGTGGTTTTGATTTGCTTGACTAATGATGTCAAGCATCTTTAATGTGCTTGTTGGCCATTTGTATATCTTCCTTAGAGAAATGTCTATTCAGATCCTTTGCCCATTTTTAATTGGGTTATTTATCTTTTTGTCATTGACTTGCAAGAATTCTTTATATATTCTGGATAAAAATTTCTCATCAGACATGATTTGCAAATATATCCTCCCATTCTGTGGGTTGTGCTATACTCACTATGTAAATTATTTCATTTGATCTTTATAACAGCCATATGAGATATTATTCCCCACTTTTTTAGAAATCAGAAAACAAGTTTGGAGTGGTTAGGTACCTAGACTAACTCACAAGGCTAATATGGGATGATTCCAGGATTTGAGCCCCAATTTTTATTGGAAGTTCAATTAAAGCTCTCCATCCTCTTTTTTATACACTGTATGTATTTGATGAAAGAAACTGAACCTTAGGATTGCATCACCCTGTCTATGCTTCACTCCTAGACATTCCAGTAGATAAACACTGAAAAGAAAAACACTTTGGCAATACTTCTCAAATTGATTACTTGAGGACAGCACTGATTCCCAGCAGAAAGGGGTAGCCACAAAGCTCCTGAGGCAGGTTGAATTGATGTTCTGAGCCTGGATTTATAAGCATGGGGAATTTTTCTTTTAAAAGACAATGACAAAGAGAAACCTTTTAATGTGAGCCAGATGCAGCCATGATTTTGATTAAATGTTTGCTGGTAACCATACTTAGGTGGGAACATCTGCCCACTGATGAGCTCCCTGGAGTTTCAGCAAGTGAATTTATGTAGGAAATACAACTCCAAGTACTTCTTCCTAAAGAGAGATGTTAGGGGGAAAAAGTTCACTTTCTTTTCTTCCATTTCTTTCCACCTGCCATTTAGGAGGCTTCAGTAAATGCATTCTTGTGCTGAGATACTACTACTTCTCCTTGGCCTCTTTTTTTCCCCAGTTTTAGCTTTGCAGGTGCTCAATGTTGGTACCTACATCTGGGCCACATGTGTGCGGGCATCTTGGGTTGTCCAAAAATAGTGCACAGCTCCGTATGCCTATAATAGCAACCTGCTGACATTAGAATATGCTATTTTTCATACACACCCACACTCCTGAACACACACACTCCTCTCCTTTCAAATCTACCCTTTTAGATGTCCTTACTAGTCTATCTTTGGAAGGCTGCATCATCATGCAGGATACATGATATTTAGAGGAAACATGTTCCTATTGGTGTTTCTGGATTCTTCTGGGTTCTAGGTCAATCTCAAGCAATCCCTGGTCAGGAGGGCTTTGCTTACCTCCCAGACTGTCATGCAATCACAAGGTTTGTCTTGTCTCATCACTTATACTTAAGTCACTACCCTGCATATTATCCATCATTACCTAGGTTTTTTATCCACCTACTGTTCTACACACAACGCTATACTACACTGTCTCCATCTTCATAAGCCCTTATTTTCTGCCCTCTGTGACTAAGAGTTGATTGTTAAGAAACTCTCCAGTAACTTCAAATTTTTCTCTCAGTGTTCATCTGTGTTTTATAACTGGAATGTGGTTGTGCCTTTTGGAAATCACTTCCCCTACACTGCTCTTAGGCAAACAGTAGTTTTCCTCATATACCCCAGGGAGTAGAGGTGGAGTAGCTGGTTGCTTTGCTTCTCATTATCACTTCTAAACCATCTCTGCTCCATTCTCCTTTGAAATCCAGAGCTCATTAATTTCTCACATTATTGACAATATCATGTGCTGCCTCTCCTTATTCCTTTCCCTTCATTCAATAGACACTTCGTTCCTGAGTCCCTTTTCCTCTCCACTTTTATCACTGCCACCATTTTATCAACTTTAACATCTGTCATTTATGTGGATATTCATCCAACATTTTTGGCCTTACAAATCTTTCATGTCCTCATGTCTAATGATATTTTTCTTCCATCGTACTTAAGCTGTTCATTTTAATGTTCATGCTGTAGATATTGCCATTCTCAAAAATTGTACCTTTCTGGTACTGGGTGTTATACGCAACTAATGAATCATCGAACTTTACATAAAAAACCAGGGATGTACTGTATGGTGACTAACATAATATAATAAAAAATATTATTATGAAAAAAAATTGTACCATTCTGAAATCTTGATTTTAAAACATACATCTCTTGAGCTGCAACTGGTTGTTCTTTCTGCCAAAAATACCCCTTCATGTGCATGTATGTACACATGCACACGCGTGCATGCCCACATGCACACACACATACACACAACTCCAGCAATTCTTTAACTTTGAATTCCAGTTTATGAACTCTACTAATTTTAACGCTTCTCATTAATGATTTCCTCATTCTTTACCAATACAGAGTTCACATTCCATCATCTTTATCACTTACTTTCATAAACCTTCATCTCCATACCTACTGTAACACTCTAGTACAATCCTGGCAAAACCACAACCCTTCTGAATCTAGCTATCTACCTACTTTGTTCCTGTACACAAGTGATGAATGCTGCTGTAGAAATTTACAAGACTGAACTGACTCATATCACCTTAAATTCTTGAACACAAATCTCAAATAAGCAACCCTTCCATATTGTGTGCCCATTTCCATTTTTTCCCAAATGAATATTCAATACCATATCCTCTCCTCTGTTCCTAAACACCCCACACTAACTCCTGTCATTTTATGACCTTGCCTCATCCTTCACTGAGAAAAATGAAGAATCAAGAGGGAATTCCCTTAAATCTTTCTCACTAAATCCACCATCTTACCTGCATTGATAACCATACCACAATCATTTCCTTCTTTTCTGTACAGTATATAAACATCACCTGTTCTCATGTAAGGCCAACCTTTCTATTTTTACTACGCATCCCATCTACTAGTGCTCTGAATACTCCACTTGCTTTCTCAATATTTTTTCTTCTACAGTTATGCCCTTGATCTTTTATGTTATCAAATTTATTGAATTATTCACATCAGCATACAGATGTGCTCTAGAATCTACCCTTTTAAAAATATATTCTCTTGATACCAAATCCCCCTCTAGCTATAGTACCATTTTCTCCTCTCCTTGGCACCAAACCTTGCAAAAGAAATTTCCTATTCACCACCCACATCCTCTTCTCGAATTACCTCCTTAATACACACTGTTGGGGTTTATATTAAATATTTTCCACTCCTTTAATTTCCTTTTTAAAAAGTTACCAATTACCTTCATATTAGTAAGTTTGAAAGTCTTCTGACTGGCGTAAGGTGGTATCTCAATGTGGTTTTGATTTGAATTTCCCTGATGTCCATTAGCCATTTGTATGTCTTCATTGGAAAAGTGTCTGTTTCTTTTTGATAGCTGAGTAATATTCCATTGCATATATGGACCACCTCTTCTTAATCCAGTCATCTGTTGAAGGGCATCTCGGCTCCTTCCATGATTTAGCTATTGTGGACAGTGCTGCTATGAACATTGGGGTGCATAAGGCCCTTCTCTTCACTACGTCTGTATCTTTGGGGTAAATACCAGTAGTGCAATTGCTGGGTCATAGGGTAGCTCTATTTTTAACTTTTTGAGGGACCTCCACACTGTTTTCCAGAGTGGCTGTACCAACATGCATTCCCACCAACAATGTAGGAGGGATCCCCTTTCTCCACATCCTCTCCAACAATTGTTGTTTCCTGCCTTGTCAATTTTTGCCATTCTAACTGGCATAAGGTGGTATCTCAGTGTGGTTTTGATTTGAATTTCCCTGATGACTAATGATTTTGAACATTTTTTCATGTGTCTGTTAGCCATTTGTATATCTACATTGGAAAAGTGTCTGTTCATATCTTCTGCCCATTTTATTATTTGTTTATTTGTTTCTTGTGTATTGAGTTTGAGAAGTTCTTTGTAAATCTTGGATACCAGTCCTTTATCTGTAGTGTCATTTGCAAATATATTCTCCCATTCCATGGGCTGCCTCTTAGTTTTTTTGACTGTTTCCATGGCTGTGCAGAAGATTTTTATCTTGATGAAGTCCCACAAGTTCATTTTTTCTTTTGTTCCTTTTGCCTTTGGAGATGTGTCATGAAAAAAGTTGCTGTGGCCGATGTCAAAGAGATTGCAGCCTATGTTCTCCTCTAGGATTTTGATGGATTCCTGTCTCACATTGTGGTATTTCATCCATTTGGAGTTTATCTTTGTGTATGGTGTGAGAGAGTGGTTAAGTTTCATTCTTTTCCATGTAGCTGTCCAATTTTCCCAGCACCATTTATTGAAGAGACTGTCTTTTTTCCACTGGATGTTTTTTCCTGCTTTGTCAAAGATTAGTTGCCCATAGAGCCGAGGGCCCATTTCTGGGTTCTCTATTCTGTTCCATTGGTCTATGTGTCTGTTTTTGTGCCAGTACCATGCTGCTTTGAGATCACAGTTTTGTAGTATAGCTTGAAATCCGGCAACGTGATGCCCCCGGCTTTGTTTTTCCTTTTCAACAATTCCTTGGTGATTCGGGGCCTTTTCTGGGTCTACACAAATTTCAGGGCTGTTTGTTCCAGTTCTTTGAAAAATGTCATTGGTATTTTGATTGGGATGGCATTGAAAGTGTAGATTGCTCTGGGTAGCATAGACATTTGAACTATGTTAATTCTTCTGATCCATGAGCATGGAATATTTTCCCATCTTTTTGTGTCTTCTTCAATGTCTTTCAAGAGTGATTTGTAGTTTCTACAATATAGATTCTTTACGTCTCTGGTTAAGTTAATTCCGAGATAATGTATGATTTTTGGTGCTATTGTGAATGGAATGGGTTCCCTAATTTCTCTTTCTTCAGTCCCATTGTGCGTGTACAGAAATGCAACTGATATCTGAGCATTGATTTTGTATCCTGCCACATTACTGAATTGCTCTATAACTTCTAGTAGTTTGGGGGTGGATTCTTTTGGATTTTCCATATAGGATATCATGTCATCTGGGAAGAGAGACAGTTTGACTTCTTCTTTGCCAATTTGGATACCTTTTATCCCTTTGTGTTGTCTGATTGCTGTTGCAAGGACTTCTAGTACTATGTTGAATTATAATGGTGAGAGTGGCCATCCTTGTCATGTTCCTGATCTTAAGGGAAAGGCTTTCAGCTTTTCCCCATTGAGAATGATATTTGCTGTAGGCTTTTCATAGATGGTTTTTATGAAATTGAGGAATGTACCTTCTATCCCTACACTCTGAAGTGTTTTAATCAGGAAAGGATTCTGTATTTTGTCAAATGCTTTTTCTGCATCAATTGAGAGGATCATATCGTTCTCGACTCTTTTCTTGTTGATATGCTGTATCACCCTGATCGATTTGTGAATGTTGAACCACCCTTGCATCCCAGGGATGAATCCCACTTGGTTGTGATGGATAATCCTTTTAATGTACTGTTGGATCCTATTAGCTAGGATCCTGTTGAGAATTTTGATGTCCATATTCATCAGGGATGTCGGTCCATAATTCTCCTTTTTGATGGGGTCTTTGCTTGGTTTGGGGATCAAGGTAATACTGGCCTCATAGAATGAGTTTGATGGTTTTCCTTCCGTTTCTATTTTATGAAACAGCTTCAGGGGAATAGGTATTATTTTTTCTTTGAATGTTTGGTAGAATTCCCCAGGGAATCCATTAGGTCCTGGACTCTTGTTTCTGGGGAGGTTTTTGATCACTGTTTCAATCTCTTCATAATTAATCTGTCTGTTTAAATAATAATCAATTTCTTCCTGTTTCAGACCTGGCAGTTTATAGCTTTCCAGGAAGACATTAATTTCTTCCAAGTTGCTTAAATTATTGGCATATAGTTGTTGATAATAGTTTCTAATGATCCTTCCTATTTCTTTGGTGTTGGTCATGATCTTTTCCCTTTTATTCATAATTTTATAAATTTGGGTCCTTTATTCTTTTGAATAAGTCTGGTCAGTGGCTTATCAATCTTATTTATTCTTTCAAAGAACCAGCTTCTAGTTTTGTTGATCTGCTCTACTGTGCTCTTGGTTTCTAAATCATTGATCTCTGCTCTAATCCTGATCAATTGCCTTTTCATGCGTGGGTTAGACCTGTTCTTCTGTTCCAGCTCCAGCTTCTTGAGGTGAGAATATAAAAACTGCATTTTAGATTTTTTTATTCTTTTGAGTGAGGCTTGGATGACTATATATTTTCCCTTTAGGACTGCCTTTGCAGGGTCCCATAGGTTTTGGACTGATATGTTTTCATTCTCATTGGTTTCCATAAATTGCTTAAGCTCATCTTAATTCCCTGGTTTACCCAATCATTCTTGAGCTGGATGGTTCTTAGTTTCCAAGTGTTTGAGTTTCTTCCAAATTTTTCCTTGTGATTGAGTTCCAGTTTCAAAGCATTGTGGTCTAAGAATATGCAGGGAATAATCTCAGTCTTTTGGTATCGGTTGAGACCTGTTTTGTGACACAGTATATGGTCTATTCTGGAGAAAGTCCCATGTGCATTCGAAAAGAATGAGTGTTCTGTTGTTCCGGGGTGTAGTGTTCTGTATATATCTATGAGGTCCATGTGGTCCAGTATGTCATTCAAAGCTCTTGTTTCTTTGTTGATTTTCTTCTTAGGTGATCTGTCTATTGCTGAGAGTGGAGTGTTAATGTCCCCTACTATTAACATATTATTATCTATATGTCTCTTTTTTCTGGTAAAGAGTTGTCTTGTGTATCTAGCTACTCCCCTGTTGGGGGCATAGATATTTATAATAGTCATATCCACCTGTTGGATACCTCCTTTAAGAATAATATAGTGTCCTTCTGTATCTCTAACTAGTCTTTAGTTTAAAATCTAATCTGTCTGATATGAGAATTGCTACCCCAGCTTTCTTTTGAGGTCCGTTGGCATGAAAAATGGTACTCCATCCCTTCACTTTCAGTCTGGATGTATCTTTAGGTTCAAAATGAGTCTCTTGTAGACAGCAAATGGATGGGTCATGTCTTTTTATCCAATCTGCAACCCTGTGGCGTTTATGGGAGCATTTAGGCCATTCACATTGAGAGTGATTATTGAGAGATGATTTTAATGATGTCATGTTGCATGTGAAGTCTTTGGTTCTATGGATTCTAAATTTCTGTTCTGTATCACTCTTGGGCCTTTTTACTTTTATAGAACCCCCCTTAATATTTCTTGCAGGGCTGGCTTGGTGGTCACATATTCTTTCAGTTTCTGCCAGTCTTGGAAAGTCCTTGTCTCTCCCTCAATTCTGAATGACAGCCTTGCTGGATAAAAGATCTTTGGCTGCATGTTCTTCTCACTTAGTGCTCTGAATATGACTTGCCAGCTTTTCCTGGCTTGCCAGGTCTGTGTAGACAGGTCTGACGTTAATCTGATGTTCCTCCCTCTGTAGGTAAGGATTCTCTTCCCCCTGGCCGCTTTCAAGATTGTATCCTTGGATCTAATATTTGCAAATTGTACTGTTATGTGACGTGGAGTTGGTCTTTTCTCATTGATCTTGGGAGGGGTCCTCTCTGCCTCTTGGACATGAATGCCTGTTTCCTTTGCCAGATTAAGGAAGTTCTTAGCTACAGTTTGTTCAAATATCTCTTCTAGACCTCTCTCCTTCTCCACCTCCTCGGGGATGCCAGTGATTCTGACATTGGAACGTTTCACTGAGTCAGTAATCTCCCATAATCTACATTCTTGAGATTGGATTTTTTGAGCCAAGTTCCCATTTTTTCCTTCTTTTCTATCATCCTATCTTCCAATTCACTAATTCGTTCTTCTGCCTCATTTACCCTGGCCGTCAGAGCATCCAGTTTAGACTGCATTTGATTCATAGCATTTTTAATTTCTGCCAGACTCACTCTCATTTCTGCCCTTAGAGATTCTATATTCTCATTAATATTTTCGCTAATAGTTTTTTCAAGCCTACACATCATCTTGACCATTGTTACTCTGAACTCCGTTTCTGACAATTTGGTTATATCCATATCCATCAGTTCTATGGCAGAGGCCACAGACTCATTATCTTTTCTTTGCTGGGGGGGATTTCTCCTCCTGGTCATTCTGATGAGGAGAGGTTGCGGGGTTGCCCACAGCCCAAATTATTGACCAGGACCCAGGCAGTGTGCACTTGTTTTATAAGGACCTTAGGGATGTGGGCTTCTTGATTTTTCAGCCTGCCTTCTGGGGGAGGGGCCTGCCATGCTGATATTCAGGAAACCCTGTTTGGGTAGAGTCGCCTTGTCCCCTGGGGGGGGGGGTGGCGGGGATGGGCACAATGCAAACCGGTGTTTCTGGGCTTTTGTTCTCTGGCAGCTTTCCCTGATGGTTTTCTGTGACTCTTCTGAGAGTCAGAGCAGCAGTGGCCGTATCCCAGCCTCTGTCTCAGAACAGAGAGATTACAGTCCCCTCTCCACTGAGTTCTCTTGGCCCCTTTAACTCTGTTTCTGTCGGTGCTGCTGAAAACCCTGCAGCGTCCAAGTTGTGCCCCCCACAGCCAGTGTCCCAGCCCTCACTTTCAGGGCCCACATGTCTCTGTCCTTTGTGCTTCTAACACCACCAGCTGCCCCCAGTTCCTGTGCACGCTCCCGAGCTCTCTGTTTCAGTGTGGTCCGCATGCACTCCAGAGCACCGGTTTTCAGTCTGGTCACACGCGTGCTCCCAAGCTCCCAGTATCAGTCCGGTTCCAGTGAGTGCTCCAGAGCTCTGGTTTTCGGTGAGGTCACACGCGCGTTCCAGGCTCATGGTCTCAGTCCACTTTCTTGCGGGTACCGGTCTGCAAGTCTGGCCTGCTCCCCAGTGCAGGTGGCTACTGTTTCCCAGCACCCTAGCCCGGCGGCTCCCTCCCCCTTCCATTTATCTTCTCATATCTGTGCGCGGATTCACAGCTCCCCACTTCGTACCTCAATACTTGGCACGGGAGTTGTTTGTTTGTAGAGATCCAGGTGTGTCTTCCTGCGTCTCAGGCTGATTTCATGGGTGTTCAAGATGATCTGGTAGATATCCAGCTCGGTTCAGGTCCCCTACTCCTCCGCCATCTTTTTTCTCTACAAAAACTGGTTGTTTGATAAGATCAGCAAAATTGACAAATTTAAACTACACTAACTCCGCAGGTGGGTCCCACTGCACAGGCTGGATGCCTAAATAGGCCTTTTTTTATAGGAGACTGGGATATTATCTTTCAGTCTGCTGTCTATGCAGTGCCGTGGGTGTGGTGGCCTGCCAAGAACTATCTTTCCAATTGTTATGGTCTCATGAAGCTCTGGAACACCAATTCTATTGGCCACAGGGCCAGACAACCAAGGGGTGTCCTCTGTGTGGATTGTGTACACTTAACTGGCTTTAGCATGGCACCTGGAGAATGTTGGAGATAGGGAATGCTCACTGGCTTCAGAAAGGCAGTGGGACAGTGTCTTGAATCTACATCCCCATGGGCTTTAGCAGTGCACTGGGAGAGTGACTTGTCTATGGACATGTGCCAGCTTTAGTCTGAGAGCAGGAGAATGCCATGACCACTCACTCTTGCTAGTCCCAGCTAGGGAGTGGGGGAGTATCACAACAACCTACACTTACAGACTTAAGCTAGGGAGTGGAAGAGCTCCATGACTGTTTGTGCTACCCTGCCCCAGCCAGGGAGCAGCGAGACATTGCGATTACCCACACTCTTCAGCCTTGGCACGTGCTGGGACTGCTCGCCCCTCCCATTCCCAGCAACATAGTGGGAGGGTGCTGTGTTTGAGCTTACCTGCCTGTGCTAGCAGGCTGTGTGGAGGGTGTGAGGGTACAACAATGGCATCCAGCAATATCTCTGTTTCCAGGGAGCATCTTAACTGTCCTCTGTCCCTCCAGCAGATGCCCCCAGATCAGTAAATGAATCTCTCTTATATATAGTCTAGGCACTTTTCAAACTGCAGGTTTTTTTGCTGGGCCTTGGGGTAAGTGAAACCACATGTGAGCCCTCCAAGAGGGGAATCTGTCTCCTATAGCACTTTGGGCCCCAGATGTCAGCCCCATTGGTTTTTCAAGCCAGATGTTCTGGGGGCTCATCTTTCTGGTGCAGAACCTAGAGACTAAGGTGCCCTATATAGGACATCAGCCTTTCATTCATTCAGGAAAAGCACCTGTCTGGTGAGATCCTTCTCTATTGTGCATCACCATGCAGGGGAAGGTGGGTTTTTGGTGTGTGTGTGTGTGTGTGTGTGTGTGTGTGTGACTGTGTCTCTGCCTCTCCTACCTGTCTCAATGTGGTCCTTTTATCCTTTGTTGTGGAGAGCAGTTCATCTAGTTTTCAGATCTTATTAGAGGAAAATGATCCATATGTAGCTATAAATTTGGTGTGTCCATGGAAGGAGGTAAGTTCAAGATCTTATACTGTCATCTTGGGCCTCCCTCCCTAATTTATTTAAAATTATAGCCTTCCTAGTGGGTGTGAAGTGGTATTTCATCATGGTTTTGATTTGTATTTCCCTAATGACTAATGACATTGAGGATATTTTCATGTGTTTGTTGGCTATTTGTATTTCTTTGTTGGCAAAATGTCTATCCAAGTCCTTTATCTAATTTTTAATTGGGTAATTTGTATTTTTGTTGTAAGGGTTCTTTTTGTACTCTGGATACCTGACCTTTATCAAATATATGATTTGCAAATATTTTTCCATTTTTCTCTGGTGTGCCTTTTCACTTTCTTGATAGTATTTTTTGCAGGAGAAAACATTTCTAAAATTTTTATATAGTCCAATTTACTCTTCCTTGCTTGATTGTGCTTTTGGTGTCATATTTAAGAAACCATTGCTTAAGCAACTTCTGTATGTCTCTAATCTCCATAACTGACCAAAAGAGCTCAAACACATTCATTTGACAGAAAAATTTGTAACCACTTACCATGTGCTAGGCCCTACCCTAAATCTTGGAGATTGTGATGAACAGGATAGTGGAGACAGAGATCGCTAGCTGATCTCCAACATTCAAGTTCTCCTCTTCTTTTTGCAGTTAGGTGTGGCTATGTGAATTTTTGGCAATGAAAAGTGAGTAGGAGTAATGCATGCCCCTTTTGAACCTGACCTGTAAATATTCCCTCCTCTATGTACCCTCCTCTATGTTCTTTTCTGCTTCTTCAATTAGAATGGAGATGGCCTCAGGAGTCCCAGCAGAGCTGGCAATAAGTGCTATTTTGCCACTTACCTCAATAGAGTTGTGATGAGTTTTAAATATGGATATGAATATTTAGCATAATTCCTACATAGAGTTAATGGTCAATAAATGTTAGTTTCTATAATTATTATAGTCTTTGGATGCCACAGTAATCAGCTGGGATGGGGAAAATATAAGAAACCCTACATAATTCAGCAGATAGTGCAATTAGTTCTGCTCTCCTATAGCCTGTCAGGCTTGCTGATGCTAGTAGTCTTTTCTCTTAAACAGTTTCTCTGTTGATGAACCAGGATAATTCTAAGCCACCTTAAATAATATTTAAAGAAGCATAATTTGGGAAATACTAATCTAGTGAAAAGCAGCTTAAACTAAAAACAATATGAGAAGCTTCATAATGGTTGTGAGAATTCTAAGTTGTACTAGAACATCTTTCATTTAACAACACTATTTTATAAAAGAGCCCTACTACTTTCTCTTCCCCTACTTATCTATATCTGATAAGAAAGCCCAGATACTCTCTCCTATGGGGCCAGTAGGAAGTTAAGACCACGCAAGACCTGACCTCTGTGTGGGAACACTCACTGCAGCTTCATTCCCTTGTCATCATAAAAACCAAGCCAGTCTCTTTTTTCTGTGCTCTCAAGTCATTCTTAAACCTGTTTGAGAGCCTGCCCTTCTCTCTCCAGAAAGCCTCATTATGTGAGTAACAAGCTTTCTCATACTCTCTTGGTGAATGTGTCATTAGTCTTTACATCCAACCAAATTTGGGATGTCATTCTGTCTCTATGGAGTGATCACAGTAATTGGCCCTGTAAGCAGGACATCAGGGTACTTTCCACCACCACCAGGGGTCTTTCTTCTCTTGCTTTGGCTTCCTAACTGGCTCTGCTACATGCTGGTGAGCATGCACTTTGAGCTACTGCCCACTGACTAGCTTGTACTTTGAACTGTGATCCTTTGTGCTACATTTATGAATTCTACCAAGAGTCTGCTGAAGATTTGACCAACATGTCAGTTTAGCAAATTGGCATATAGTGACAAGATTGGATTGGAGCCCTACTTAAAGCAGTCATGGATTATATGTCTCATCCTAGACCTATTTGTGGGTCTCAGATTAAATCATGTGTCTCAATTCCAAAGTACTCTGTGACTGACACTAAGCTCAAGGGAATGACTCTTGCCTTGTAAACAATGGCTGTGTCTCGACCAGGTTTGGCCCCCTTTCTATATGGAGCTAAAAGGAAAGACTGATAGTCTGTTTAATATATAGGCTTATTGGGTCGTCACTTATGTGGGGGAAGAACATTTACTATGCGGGATGCTGAAGTCACACTTCCAAAAGCAGACAACTCACTAGGACCTTACAAAATGTTTCTGCTTCGTGTTTATACCTCTCTCTCTCTCTCTCTCTCTCTCTCTCTCTCTCTCTCTCCCATCCCCCTCCACACACACAAGAGAGATACATCCTCAGGGTTCTAGAGAGAAATACCCATGGCACTCCTGTGACAAAGACAAAGGATTAATTCAACCATTGCCATGGGAGGTCCGTAACCCTGATGGTACTGATTTGATTTGGGGTTCTCTAGAAGAAGAAACGTAAATATGAGCAGGGCAGAGAAGAACCTTACTGGAGTATGTCCAGTAACCACACACACACACACACATAAACACACACACACATACACATAACCTGGAAAAGTTGCCTGGTAGAGCCAAGTGTTGGAGGGAAGTGCGATAATTCATGTCTCTATTGAGACTTAAATATGGGCACATTAGCTCAGAGGAGTTTTAGGTAAGACCAAAATATTAGGCAATGTATATGTGGTATATTATATATATTATTCAGCCACGAGAAAGGAGGAAGTCCTGCCTTTTGTGACAACATGGATGGACCTTGAGGGAGTATTATGCTAAGTGAAATAAACCAGACAGAGGACAAATCGGCATGGTACCACTTATATGTGGAATATATTTTTTAAAAAAGTCAAACTCATAGAAAGAGAGAGTGGAAAATATTGCCAGGGGCTTAGGAGTGTAGGAAATAGGGAAAGGTTGGGAAAATGTATAAACTTTCAGCTATAAGATTAATAATGTCATGAAAAAATGTTCAAAATCATTAGCCATCAGGGAAATTCAAATCAAAACCACCTTGAGATACCACCTTACACCAGTTCGAATGACAAAAATTGACAAGGCAAGAAACAACAAATGCTGGAGAGGATGTGGAGAAAGGGGAACCCTCTTACACTGTTGGTGGGAATGCAAGTTGGTACAGCCACTTTGGAAAACAGTGTGGAGGTCCCTCAAAATGTTAAAAATAGAGCTACCCTATGACCCAGCAATTGCACTACTGGGTATTTACCCCAAAGATACAGACGTAGTGAAGAGAAGGGCCATATGCACCCCAGTGTTCATAGCAGCATTGCCCACAATAGCTAAACTGTGGAAGGAGCTGAGATGCCCTTCAACAGACAAATGGATAAAGAAGATGTGGTCTATATATATAATGGAATATTACTCAGCCATCAGAAAGAACGATTACCCAACATTTGCAGCAACATGGATGGGACTGGAGGAGATTATGCTAAGTGAAATAAATCCCAAGCTAAGTGAAATAAGTCAAGCAGAGAAAGACAATTATCATATAGTTTCACTCATTTGTGGAACATAAAGAATAGCAGGGAGATCGGTAGGAGACGGAAGGGAAGAAGGAAAGGGGGGTAAACAGAGGGGGGAATGAACCACGACAGTCCATAGTCTATGGACTCTGGGAAACAAACTGAGGGTTTCAGGGGGGTGGATGGGCTAGCCTGGTTGTGGGTATTAAGGAGGGCACGTATTGCATGGAGCACTGGGTGTTATACTCAAACAATGAATCTTGGAACACTACATCAAAAACTAATGATGTACTGTATGGTGACAAACATAACATAATAACAAATTTAAAAAAATAAAAAAAATGAAAAAGAGGTAACTGAAAAAAAGATTAATAATGTCTGAGGACCTAATGTAAAAAACAAAGAGCAAATATCAAAAAATATTCCCAAGCTGTCAAGATCCTCAAAAACAAGTAGTCTAAAAACTGTCACAGCTAAGAGAAGCCTAAAAAGGCATGACATGTTAACTAAATTTAATGTGGTATCCTAGATGACAGAAAAAGGAATTAGTAAAAACTAAGGGAATCTGAATAAGGTACAGACTTTAGTTAATAAGAGTTTCGCTGTTGATTCACTAAGTTTAACAAATGTATCATACTATAATAGGACATGAATAAATAAGGGAAATTGGGCATGGGATATATGGGTATTATTTTCACAATTTTTCTGTATATCTAAAACTGTTGTAAAATTAAAAGTTTATTAAGAAAACACAAAATACTAGGTAGTGATGAGCGCTGGGAGATGACAGAATGAACAGCTGAATGGGAGTGGTCATGGGTAATGGCTTGGAATAATCACCTTCTCCCTGCCATGTGTACCATAGTAATTGAACCAGAGGAGATGAGAATGAATGACAGGTCAGTTTGAGAGGGCTCTTTAGGGGATGTTGAGAAAGCTCCCTCTTTCTCTAACCAGAGCATCTGAACTCCTCTGCTTGCTTCCCCTCCTCCCATGGCTTTTCACACAAGGTGCTTTGTGACGGCAAGCCACTGCAGGGCTACCATTGGCTGGAGGAATTTCCTACTGACCAATCAAAGCTAAAGGGTGTGGCTCCTCATTGTCCTGGCAGGCTATATATAGAGCGGTCAGGAGGCCTGGAGTGGGCACTGTTGCTACAACATGGCAGAGGTTACTGAAGAAGTGGAGGGGTCTAACTCAGATGCAGATACAGAAACAGAAACCCCGAAACAACAAGTCCCTGCTGTGACTGAAAGCAAGAGCACCCCTTGTCAATCCAAGGACAAAGAAAGTGAGAAGGTCAGATTACCCTACTCATGCACCTCTTCCTCTTCTCCATCAATCCCCCATCCAAGACCCCTATCCTGCCCTTATCTGGCACAAAACCCCTCCTTAGTCTGTACCCATTCTTTTAAAGTCCCTCTTCCCATCTATTTCCATCCTCTTCCCCAAAACCAATGTCTTTCTGGGCTCACTCTGTTTTCCTACTAGGTGCGGAAGATACTAAGGAAGGTTAAATTAGCCCTTCAACAGAATGCGGAAAAGCGTAAGAAGGGGAGAAAGTCAACGATACTAGTCTGTTACCACAGGCAGCGTAAAAGAAAGAATGAAAATCAGCCAAAGACGGATCAAGAAAGCCTTTCTCCTACTTCAAGCAATGCTCTATGCCTACCAGGGGTCAGAGACCTTGAAGTAGCTGTTACCTCTCCAGAAGAAGCGCTGGAGAGATGGCTGCTCATGTAGAGATCAAAACTTACCCAAATGGTCACCTGTGTGGAGACCAAATAAAGTACGGGGGTGTTGATGAATAAAACACCAACCAGTTGCAAAAAGGAGATGTGTGTGTCTCTGTTCTCTGATGATAAAGAGGGGAAAGAAAGGGAGTATATGAGAAGGGAGGGAGGTGGAATCCTGCAAGTTTGGGCCCCAGACCAGCCAGTCCATAGTTAGCTGGACATTGGGAATAAGGACTAGATGAGAACTGGGGATTGAAAATAAATTTCCTAACACTTTGTCCCACTGGAGAGTAAGAAAAGAACTTGGTATTTCTGTGTGTTTGGGGGGGCCCAGATGGGGAGAGGGGTGGTGTATGGGGGATTGGCAGTGTGTAAGAATGAATCTGATACCATATTTTATTTATTTATTTATTTATTTATTTATTTATTTATTTATTTAGTGCAAGTGGGACAGGGGAGGGTAGGGGGAGAGGGGGAGAGAAACTTAAGCAGACTCCACGCTGATCACCAAGCCTGACGCAGGGCTTGATCCCATGATCCTGAAATCATGACCTGAGCCAAAACCAAGAGTCGGAAGCTTAACCAGCTGAGCCACCCAGGCACCCCATCCTGATCCCATTTTTGATGTTTGACTATTGACAGCTTTTAAGCCTCATACCTCCTTCTTTCCCTTCTGGCCCAAATCTGGGCAAGCTAATAAAAACAGCCAGGGATTTAACTGAACATAAAATAGAAACAAATAGATAAGCGTAACCTTAACCATCAGAACTATTGCCTTGCCCAAATTCTCCATTGCCAAAGTATTCATTGCCCTGAAACGTTCTCTAGTGCTCATGGACAGTCTGACCCAGTGAGTAATAAAAGTAAGTCTCTGGCACTTACCAATTTGAAAAAATATGACCCTATGGACCTTTCTCTCTAGTTAAAATAACACCTTTCACCCCAGATTTTTTTAAAAGGCCCAATCTAAATGAAAACAAGGACTTCAAAGATTGAAACCCATTATATAAGACCTATTTTAGAGAAGGTGTGATTATCCCCACTGCTTCTGCATTTAACAGTCAAATTTGACTTTGTTTTTAAACCTGGAAAATATGAATGGTGCCTCAGTGTGAATTTTCATGCCCTTAGTGTAATGGTCCCACCCATTAGAAGTCCATATCTAATATTACTGAAACTACTGATTCCATCTAATAAGTAACTGATAAATACTTTGCAGTCACAACACTGTATTTGGCTAACATGTTCTATTCAGTGCCTATTTCAGGAGTCTCTCAGCTATAGTTAACCTTCACCTTTTTTTTTATAATAATATTTTTTATTATGTTAGTCACCACACAGTACATCCCTGGTTTTTGATGTAAAGTTCGATGATTCATTAGCAACTAATGAATAACCTTCACCTTTAAAGGGCCACAATACACCTTTACCTGGGTACTCGGTGGGATAGCTCTCCCATTCCTGTCATCTCACATAATCTTTGCAGGCAATATCTTAACCACGTCTAGCTTTTTCCAGATGTACAGGTATGACATCACACTGATTCATATGACATGCTTATTCAGGACATAAAAACATTCACAAAGGAACTCACAAAAGAGGAGGACCCATTACTCCCACACATAGTACAAGACCATACCACCTCAGTTAAGTTCTTGAAAATTACGTGGTAAGCTAATGGCTGCTCCAGTCCTGACAGTGTGAAAAGACAGCTTTTAGCCTTCTTAGTACCCACATTGTTAAAGCAAGCCTAAAATCATTTAGACATTTCTTTTTATTCTGGAGGCAACATTACTCATAATACAAATTTTATTTAAGTCCATTTGTTCTGTATTTGCAAAAAGGCCCACTTTGAATGAGATGCCCTGCAATAAAAGGCTCTAGAATCTGTCTAAATTGATTTGGAACAGGCACTCCTATTAGGCCCCCATAGACTCCTTTACTGTAGAGGCTTTAGTGACCTTCTGTCATACCTCTTAGAGTCCCTAGAATATCCATGATGTCCATTAGTTGCCCGTGCACTTCTGATACAAGAAACTGCCCTCCTTGACCCAATGCTATATGCCATTAGATGGCACATACTGTACTTTCCTAGAAATGTAGACTTTCTCAGGTCCTGAGTCTGTGACTCTCCATATCCACCTGCCTATTATGACATAGATAATGAAAGCAGCAAGCTCAGCATGGCTAGTAAGACCTCCTTGCTACAGGATAGAGCCAATAACTGGGCTTTCTGTATAACCCACCTACAAGAGAGGGTAACTTCCCCTGTACTCAATCCTTTGCCAGATGCCATAGTGCTAGAAGAGGTCACCTGCCTCTTAGAACCTTTGAATACCTGGGGAGCCCCTTAGGATCAACAGAATGAATACCAAAGGGAGTTCATTCAGTTAACCAATGATATTATCACTGTGACACTTAATGGAGCTTGCTTCAAAGCTGCTTCTTTTCATCCCTTAATCAGGATGTTTCTGAGAAAGGACAGGACCCAAGGGTTAGCTCAGTTGGCCAAACTATAGGTAGTCATCTTAGCACTGGAGGGCTTGGCCAACAACCGGCCTCATCTGCACATTTCTACAGATCTTTGGGCCACTGCCAATAGTCTGACCATCTGGTCTGGCCAATGCAAACAATTCCTTACCCAAGGTTGCCTCATGTGGGTTAAAGAACTCTTGGAATCTCTTTCCCCACAGGTATCTAAATATAAATTAAGGTCACATATTTCTCTACACATATTAAAGACACAATACAAGGCCTCACCATGGCACTGTTTATCATCTTTGGCATTCCACACATTGATAGGGACCAAGGAATTCATTTCAGTTCTCAGAATACATAATGCTGGGGTCTTGAACAAAATATTCAATGGAGCATTTACCTCTCCTACCTGTCTCAGGCTGCAGGTGCTATAATAGCTTACATAAAAAGTTTGAACTAAACTAAATCTGTGAAATATTTTCGTTACCAGTCACACATCAGGGATGAATTGGAATAGAGTGTGACTCCATTTTTTTCAGGTTTATTGAAGTACAATGGACAAACAAATATTGTATATATTTAAGGTGTACAGCTTAATGTTTAATCACAACCATCTATTCATCACTTCATATAGTTACTATTTTTTTGTTTGTCTCTATTTTTGATGCATAACTCATGTAAGTAATAATCTTTTTGTACCCTCTTGGTCTATGTGTGCCATCCTTAGTCTTGAAATTCAAACCAAATTTTGATTGGGGGGTATTAATCCTACTTCTGCAAGGTGACAACAAGCTCACATACTCCACAGAAAATTAATGCTATAGATAGAGAGAAAGAGAGAGAAAAAGAGAGAGAGAGGTTAGGCATGTGGGTATGGCACTTTAAGGATACCAGTATTTGAGGAAACAAATATGTCTTGAGTGACTAAAGTATGTATCAGACACTGTTCTAGGTCCTGGGCTTACAGTGAAGAACATAAGTTCTATAGTTCCTGCTGTCAAGTAATTATATTTATATGGGTGAAGAAGTAAAAACTGTTGGTGTGGGGCAGAGGACAGCTTCTTCAGCCAAGGGGTGTGGGGAAATCTCTGAGGAGCTGATATTTGAATTGAGACCTGAATAATGAGATAGAGTGAGCTGTGTGAAGATTTCAAAGAAGAGCATTTTTGGTAGAAAGAGCAGCAAGTAGCAATGCCATGAGGTAAGAACAAAAACAGTGTGTTGAGGAATAGCAAAGAGGTGGGTGTGACTGGCGTACAGAGACAGGGACAGAGTGGAGGTGATGACTGAAACCAGAGAGTCTGGCAGAGATGAGGCTTTACAGGGAACAGGGACTTGCAGGGTGATAACTTGCATTTTATTTTATGTGTGGTGGAGAGCGGCTGGATGGCTTGATACAGGAAGGTGATGTAGTCCGAGTTATGTTTAGGAAGTTCACTGGATGTTGTGGACTGTGTAGGACCAGAGAGGTGACAGCCTGTTGCAACAGTACAGGGGTGAGATGATGGTGGCTGGGATAAGGGCTGTAGCAAGGGGGATGCAACTTGGTGTCAAGAAGAGCAATTTGGAGCATATGTTTTGAAGTCCAACCTCCATTTACAGGTTCACCACCTAAAAGCTATTTGACCTCGAGTAAGTTTCTTAACCTAAGATTTAGCTTCCTTACCTGTGAAATGGAAATGATATGTGTTTATGTCTTAGAGTCATTCTGGGATTGAATGAGGTAATTTATGTGAAACACCTGACACTATATTAAACATGTAATAAGCATTTGATAAAATGGCTTCCATTATTATTAACAATAATATAAATAAATAAATAAATAAATAAATAAATAAATAAATATTCCTTCTTGCTTCTTTTCCCCACCCTACTCCCCAAGAACTAATATGTCTTGTGTGAGCTGCTGTTAACCCATGACCACTGACCCCTGTTTGATTTTATTTAAGACACAAGTATTTTGGGGCACCTTCCCACAGCGGTGAGGCATTCTGGTGCCTTTAGATACTTCACAGTAAATGTCTGTATATGGCTTATGATTAATTTATATAATGAGGTGGCAGTAATGGCTGATCTCTAACATTCCCTCTTTCTCCTAATGAATCATCACTTACATATCTATCCTCTTCTCTCTAACCTCCTTCCATAAGGTCCTAAATGAACAGCAGCCCATATTTCTTTCCTAACTGCAAACATAACCTGCTAAGCTTAGTCGGGTTGCTTTGACAATTGCTTCTTTCCATCAAATGCAGCTTTTGAGTTTTTCTTCCTCAGAAAAATGTATTTGCATTTTTTGAAGAAGGTTCTCATTTTACCACTTCCTTTTTTTTATAATAATTTTTTATTATGTTATGTTAGTCACCAGTCATTTTACCACTTCCTGATCAGAACTCTTCCAAACTCCCTTGTTCCCTTGATGCTTTTATTTTCTCTTTTTGATCTCTGATATTTCCCCATCTTTGGGCATTATCATCATTTAAGACTAAAATTCATAAGCTGTTTACTGCTTCCTCCACATCTTTGATGAAAATGAAATAGGACAAGATGTTGTTTCTTTCTTTGAAGGGATTGTGTTCCCCTCCCCACCTTGGACTGGTAAGCGATTAAAGCTTACTCATTCTTCAAGGCTAAACTCAAATAGTGATTCACCTCTGAAGCCTCTACCACCAATGCCAGCAGAGTTAGTTGCTCCTGTTGTCCTACATATACTTTGAAGCAATTATCACATTGTATGAGAATTATTGATTTACATATTTATCTCCCTGGATATACAATATACAACAGCAAGGAGCATATTTCATCCATCTTTATAATCCCAACCACCCTAACACACCTAACACAATATCATGGTGACTGCTCAATGCACTGATGAACAACTAAAGGAGTAAACAATCAAATCATTGTATACATACTGGATCATTTCCTTAATCTGCTTTGTAATATTTGCTTTAGAAAATGTTAAAATCATTTAAAATTTTTATTGTTAAAAATTCAAAATAACAGGAACAAAGTTTAAAAAAACCCACAATCCCCAAAACATAAAACCCTTCAATAAGTACAATTTTGGCAATGATCATGCCTCCACACTGATTTAAACATTAATGTGTGCTTTTACATAAGTAAAGTAACTTTATACATATTTTTAATGCTGAGAAAACCTTTAACTCTATAGAATTTTTGCATTTCACTACTCTCTCCTTTGCTGGATAACCAGTGTTAAAAGCTTGCTGTGCACCTTTCCATATCTTTCTCCATGTTCATACAATAATGTAACATATATACATATACATACAAATATATAGGGGCAGTATTTTACTTCTTACCACATATTGTTTTTCTCACTTACAAACACTTCACTGAAATTTTTCCACATCATCTGGTATAGACATAACACACGTTTTAAAGTAGATATGTAAAGTGTGCTGGTTTGAATGAAAGACAACTTATTAAACCATTCCTCTATTGAGGGCATTCAAGTTGATTCCAGTTTTTTGGCCACCAAAAATAATGTTACAATTAATCTGAGTGTGTGTGTGTGTGTAATATATTTTGTTTATATTCATCATTATACATTTGTGCTTTTATTTCCATGGAAAAAGGCCTCAGAAATGGAATTGCTAAGTTAAACTTTATGTGAATTCTTAATTTTAATAGATATTGCCAGATTGAATTCCAAATGCCTTTACTACATCACATATCCCTCAGCAGTTATATGAGATAACGTATTAACTTCCACCACCCTCCAGCAATATGTGGTAACATATTTATTGGTCCTAAAGTGATATTCCTTTATTATTTTAATTTCAGTATCCCTGTTAGTGAGGCCAAGTAACTTCACTGGTTCATTGGCAAGGTGGATTTCTTCCTTTGTGAATCCTTACACATTTTAACCGCTTTCAGTTCAGGTGTTTGTCTTTTTTTAAAATTAATGTGTAGGAAATTTTTATATGCTGGATATGAACCCTTTATTTGTAATATCTACTACAAACATATTTTTCTCTATTATTTGTCTTTTGGTTTTACCTTTACTTTTGCCATATGATTATATATATATATATGTGTGTGTGTGTGTGTGTGTGTGTGTGTGTGTGTGTGTGTGTATGTATATATATATATATATATTAAAGATTTTATTTATTTATTTGACAGAGAGAGAGAAAGCCAGCGAGAGAGGGAACACAGGCAGGGGGAGTGGGAGATGAAGAAGCAGGCTCCCAGCGGAGGAGCCTGATGTGGGGCTCGATGCCAGGACCCTGGGATCACGCCCTGAGCCAAAGGCAGACACTTAACAACTGAGCCACCCAGGCACCCCCATATGATTATATTTTAAGTTTTAAGTGCTCAAATATGTTAAAACTTCCTCTATAGTGTCTAGGTTATCTAGCTTGAATAAAAAGCTTTCTTGACTCTTAGATTATACATAAGCTTTCAAAATATCTACATTAATTTTATTTTTTAAATTTTATTTATTTTTTATTAGTATCAGAGGTATAGTTTATGACTCATCAGTTGCATATAACACCCAGTGCTCATTACATCAAGTATCCTCTTAAAGCCCATCACTCAATTATCCCTTCCCCCACCCACCTCCCCTCCAGCAACTCTCAGTTTGTTAATTTTAACATTTTCATCTTTAAACCATACAGAATTTTATTTATTTTGTGTGAGAGAGGAGCCCAAGCTTCTTTTTATCCTTTCTTAATTTTTTATTCAAATTCCAGTTAGTTAACATACAATGTAATATTAATGTCAGGTGTACAATATAGTGATTCAGCACTTCCATACATCATCTTGTGCTTTTCACAAGTGCACTCCTTACTCCCCAGCACCTATTTCACCCATCCCCCCACCCACCTCCCCTCTGATAACCATCAGTGTGTTCTCTATAGTTAGAGTCTGTTTCTTGGTTTGCCTCTTTTCTCCCCCTTATGTTCATTTGTTTTGTTTCTTAAATTACACATAGGAGTGACATCATGTGTTGTCTTTCTCTGACTTAGTTCAGTTAAACTAATACTTCCTAGCTCCATCCATGTCATTGCAAATGGCAAGATTTCATTCTTTTTTATGGCTGAGTAATATTCCATCATATGTATATGCCACATTTTCTTTATCCATTCATCAACTGATGGACACTTGGGCTATTTCCATAATTTGGGTATTATAGATACTGTTGCTATAAACATCAAGGTGCATGTGTCCCTGTGAATTAGAGTTTTTGTATTCTTTAGATAAATACCTAGTAGTGCAATTGCTAGATCGTAGGATAGTTTTATTTGTAACTTCTTGAGGAAACTCTATACTGTTTTCCAGAATGGCTGTACCAGCTTGCATTCCCACCAACACAGGCTTCCCCTTTCTCTGCATCCTTGCCATCACCTGCTGTTCCTTGTGTTCTTGATTTTAGCCATTCTAACAGATGTGAAGTGATATCTCATTGTAGTTCTGATTTGCATTCCCCTGATGAATAGTGAGGTTGAGTATCTTTTCATGTATCTGTTGGTCATCTGGATGTTTTCTTTGGAAAAATGTCTATTCATGTCTTCTGCCCATTTTTAATTGGATTATTTGTTTTTGGGTGTTGAGTAGTATAAATTCTTCATGGATTTTGGATACTAACCCTTTTTCAGATATGTCATCTGCAAATATCTTCTCCCATTCCGTAGGTTACATTTTAGTTGTGTTGATTGTTTCCTTTGCTGTACAGAAGCTTTTCATTTTGAGGTTCCCAACAGTTTATTTTTGCTTTGTTTCCCATGCCTCGGGAAACATATCTACAAAGAAGTTGTGTTTGAGAAGTTCTTTATAGATCTTGCATACTAGTCCTTATCTGTAATGTCATTTGCAAATATCTTCTCCCATTCTGTGGGTTGCCTTTTAGTTTTGTTGACTGTTTCCTTTGCTGTGCAGAAGCTTTTTATCTTGATGAAGTCCCAAAAGTTCATTTTTGCTTTTGTTTCCCCTGCCTTTAGAGACATGTCTTGAAAGAAGTCACTGTGGCCAATGTCGAAGAGGTTACTGCCTATGTTCTCCTCTAGGATTTTGATGGATTCCTGTCTCACATTGAGGTCTTTCATCCATTTTGAGTTTATCACTGGGTGTGGTGTAAGACAATGGTCCAGCTTCATTCTTCTGCATGTGGCTGTCCAATTTTCCCAGCACCATTTATTGAAGAGACTGTCTTTTTTTCCATTGGATATTCTTTCCTGCTTTGTTGAAGAATAGTTGACCATAAAAAAAAGAAAGAAAGAAGTTGCTATGGCTGATGTCAAAGAAGTTACTGACTATATTCTCTTCTAGGATTTTTGTGGTTTCAGGTCTCACATTTAGGTTTTTAATCCATTTTGAATTTATTTTCATGTATGGTGTAAGAAAGTGGTCCATTTTCATTTTTTTCATGTTGCTGTCCAGTTTTCCCAACACAATTTGTTGAAGAGATTCTTTTTCCCATTGGTATTATTTCCTGTTTTGTCAAAGATAAATTGACCATATAATTGTGGGCTCATTTCTGGATTTTCTATTTTGTTCCATTGATCTATGTGTCTATTTTTGTGCCACTACCATACAGTTTTGATTAGTATACCTTTGTAATATAACTTGAAGTCCAGAATTGTGATGCCTCCAGTTTTGTTTTTTATTTTCAGTATTTCTTTGGCTATTCAGAGTCTTTTGTGGTTCCATACAAATTTTAGGATTGTTTGTTCTAGATCTGTGAAAAATGCTGGTATTTTGATAGGGATTGCATTAGATGTATAGATTGCTTTGGGTAGAATAGGCATTTTAACAGTATTTGTCCTTTCAATCCATGAGTGTGGAATGTCTTTCCATTTCTGTGTCATCTTCAGTTTCTTTCATCAGTGTATTATAGTTTTCATAGTACAGGTCTTTTGCCTCTTAAGTGTATTTCTAGGTATCTTATCATTTTTGGTGCAATTATAAATGGAATTGTTTCTTTAATTTCTCTTTCTGCTGCTTTATTACTGGTGTCTAGAAATACAACAGATTTCTGTACATCGATTTTGTATCCCGAGACTTGACTGAATTTGTCACTTCTAGCAATCTTTTGGTGGATTCTTTCAGGTTTTCTATATAGAATATCAAGTCATCTGCAAATAGTGAAAGTTTGACTTGTTCCTTGCCAATTTGGAGGCCTTTTATTTCTTTTTCTTTTCTGATTGCTGTGGCTAGGACTTCTGGTACTATGTTAAATAAAAGTGGTGAAAGTGGACATCCCTGTCTTGTTTCTGACCATAAAGGAAAAGCTCTCAGTTTTTCCCCATTTAGGATGACATGAGCTGTGGATTTTTCATAAATGACCTTTATTATGTTGAGGTATGTTCCCTCTAAACCTACTTTATTGAGGGTTTTTATCATGAATGGATGTTGTACTTTGTCAAATGCTCTTTCAACATCTATTGAAATGATCATATGGTTCTTATCCTTTCTTTTATTACTGTGATGTATTGTGTTGATTGATTTGCAAATATTGAACCACCCTTGAAATCCAGGAATAAATCCCACTTGATTGTGGTGAACGATTTTTTTAATGTATTGTTGGATGTGGTTTTCTAATATTTTATTGAGAATTTTTACATCCATTATTCATCAGGGATATTGACCGGCAGTTCTCTTTTTTAGTGGTGTCTTTATCTGGTTTTGGTATTGGGGTAATGCTGGCCTCATAGAATGAATTTGGAAAACTTCCTTCCTTTTCTATTTTTTTGGAGTCGTTTGAGAAGACTAGGTATTAACTCTTCTTTAAATGTTAAGTAGAATTCCCCTGGGAAGCCATCTGGTCTTGAACTTTTGTTTTTGGGAGATTTTTGATTACTGATTCAATTCCCTTGCTGGTTATTGATCTGTTCAAGTTTTCTATGTCTTCCTGTTTCAGTTTTGGTTCTTAATGTGTTCCTAGAAATTTATCCATTTCTTCTAGGTTTTCCAATTTGTTGGCATATTTTTTCTCATAATATTCTCTTGTATTTCTGTGGTTTTGGTTGTTATTTCTCCTCTTTCCTCTGTGATTTTATTTTTTGGGTCCTTTCTCTTTTTGATTAGTCTGGTTAGAGTTTTATCAATTTTATTAATTTTTTCAAAGAAACAACTCCTGGTCCATTGATCTGTTCTATTGTTTTTGTGGTTTCTATATCATTTATTTATGCTCTAATATTTATTATCAATGAGTTCCTTTATGTTTGTTAGTAATTGTTTTATATATTTGGGTGCTCCCATTTTGGGTGCATAAATATTTGCAATTTTTATATCTTCTTGTTGGATGGACCCCTTTATTATTATGTAGTGCCCTTGTCTCTTGTTACAGTGTTTTTTGTCCAACATAAATATTGCTACTCCAGCTTTCTCTTGACATCCTTTTACATGATAAATGTTTCTCCATCCCCTCACTTTCAATATGCAGGTGTCTTCAGGTCTAAAATGAGTCTCTTATAGGCAGTATATAGATGGGTCTTGTTTTTTTAATCCATTCTGACACCCTGTGTCTTTTGATTGGAGCATTAAGTCCTTTTACGTTCAAAGTAACTATTGATAGATATGTATTTATTTCCATTTTATTACTTGTTTTGTGGCTGTTTCTGGAGATTTTCTCTGATCCTTACTTGTTTTTCTTTCATGTTTTTCTTATTTTCCTTAGTGCTGTATTTGAATTTCTTTCTCTTTATTCTTTGCATGTTTATTAGTGTTTTCTTTTTATTAGTGGTTTTTTCTACAGTGTGATGCTTCTTTATTACTTACTAAATTCTTTGTTTACATGCTAAATCCCTATTTTTTTATTATAATAATATTTTTTATTATATTATGTTAGTCACCATACAGTACATCCCTGGTTTTTGATGTAAAGTTCGATGATTCATTAGTTGCGTATAACACCCAGTGCACCATGCAATACGTGCCCTCCTTACTACCCATCACCAGCCTATCCCATTCCCCCACCCCCCTCCCCTCTGAAGCCCTCAGTTTGTTTCTCAGAGTCCATAGTCTCTCATGGATCCACCAGTATATTAGTGGTTTTTGATATAGGTTTACCATTAGTTTTGTATATAACCTGTTCTGCAAATAGCAGTCTTTATTAAGTTGATGGTCATTTGAGTTTGAACCCATTCTTTTCTCTTGTCTTCCCCATGTTTTGGGTATATGTCATTATATTTTATATCCTTTTTCTGTGTGAGTTCTTTGATTTTTACATAAATATTCATTTTTACTGTTTTTGTGTTTCCTGCCTTTACACTATAACTTTTGGTTTCTCCTTTCCACTCAAAGAGTCTCCTTTACTGTTTCTTGCAGGTCATCTAGTGATCATGAGCTCCTTTAGTTTTTCTTCATCTGGAAAACTTTTTATCTCTCCTTCTATTTTGAATGGTAACCTTGCTGGATAGAGTATTCTTGTCTGCAGATTTTTTTTTCTCATTCAGCACTTTAAATATATCATACCACTCTCTTCTGGCTTGCCAAGTTTCTGTGGAAAGATCTGCAGCTGGCCTTAGGGTTTTCCCTTGTAAATTAATGACTTATTTTATCTTGCTGTTTTTTTTAATATTTTGTTCTTTATCACTATATTTTGCAAATTTAATTACAATATGTCTTGATGTTGGCCTGCTTTTGTTGATTTTGATGGGAGTTCTCCATGCCTCCTGGATCTGGATGTCTGTTTCCTTCCCCAGATTATGTAAGTTTTCAGCTATTATTTCTTCAGAAGAATTTTCTGCCCCCTTTTCTCTCCCTTCTTCTTCTGAGACTCCTGTAATATGAATGTTATTACATTTGATGGAGTCATTGAGTTCCCTAAGTCTAATCTCATTTTGGGTAATTCTTTCTCTATTTTTTAAAAGATTTTATTTATTTATTTGAGAGACAGCACGTGAGAGAGAGCATGAGCAGGGGGGAGGGAGAGGGAGAAGCAGACTCCCCACTGAGCAGGGACCCCAACCACATGGGTCTTGATCCCAGAACCCTGAGATCATGCCCCTAGATGAAAGCAGATGCTTAACCAACTGAGATTGAGCCACCCAGGCACCCCTCTTTTTTTCTCTCTCTCTCTTTTGTTCAGCTTCATTGTTTTCCATTACTTTTCTTCTAGGCATTAATGCATTCCTCTGCTTCTTCCAGCCTGCTGTTCATTGTATCAAGAGAGAAGGGAAGAAGAAGGGGGGGGTAAACAGAAGGGGGAATGAACCATGAGAGACTATGGACTCTGGGAAACAAACTGAGGGCTTTGGGGTGGGGGGATGGGATAGGCTGGTGATGGGTATTAAGGAGGGCATGTATTGCATGGTGCACTGGGTGTTATATGCAAGTAATGAATCATGGAACTTTACATCAAAAACTAGGGATGTACTGTATGGTGCTAACGTAATTAAAAATATTATTTAAAAAAAGAGTGTTTCTAATCTCATTTATTGCACTCTTCCTCTCTGATTGATTCTTTTTTAACTCTTTTATCTCTGTGGTAAGGGTCTCTCTGATGGCTTCTTTTCTCAAGCCCAGCAAGTATCCTTATGATTATTGCTTTAAATTCTCCATCAGGCATGTTACTTATATCTGTTTCACTTAGATCTCTGGCGATGGCCTTATCTTGTTCTTTCATTTGGGAGAAATTCCTCTGTCTTCATGCTTTGTCAGTCTCTGCCTTCTTCTTTGTGTTAGGAAAGCCAGTTATGTCTCCTGCTCCTGAGAGTAATGGCCTTATGAAGAGATCATGTAGTGCCCATGGCCTGGCACTTCAGGGAGTGTCTCAGGTGTGTGCTGCATGTGGTCTGCTATTGTGTTCTGGCTGTTCTACCCTTTAGGCCAGTCATCTGCAGAGGCTCTCCTTGCTTGCTGTGAGCAGTTTTTGGTTCCTGACCTGAATGTAGTGAGTTTTAACAAGGTGTGCTCTGGTCTGCTTGTAAAATGAGACTTGTCACCACCCCCACTGGAACTGAGGCCCTGCAAAACTCTGGTTGGGAGACGTGGTGCCGGCAGGGGTTTGTGCTGGTTTTCTGGGGATGGGCCCACTGTACTGAGACTGTGGTAAGTGTGACTGAGAGGGGCAGTTCCACCAGAGCACAGGCGGGTGGTGCTTGGTGTTAGAAAGTTAGGCTGCCAGTGTCAATGCTGCACTGCATCCCACAGGTGGCTCTGTATTTATGCTGAGGGGTGGGGGGAGGGACGTGGTGCTGGCCAGAAACTTTGTTCTTGGAGAGGTGCCTACATGAAAGCTGCCTCTTAGAGGCAAGCTCCAAGAAAAGTGAATAATCGCCCCACTGTGTGCCCCAGGCGGTCTTCAGATGCTGTTTCCATGCTATGTGCCCCTGACTTGTTAGCCTGCCTTATCTCTAGAAGCAGTTCACTTCCCTCTGTGCTCTATCTGAGCCACACCCATGGACCTTTAAAACTCCAGGCATTAAGCCCCATTGGTTGCAAGAACTCAGGAAATTCAGCCCCTCTCATTTTCCAAGCCAGTGGCTTTGGGGAAACACTCTCCTTATGCATTCGCCTGTGTGCTCTTCTCTTGTCCTTCTCCACAACCATGACTCTCTCCCCTCCACAGAACCCAGGATCTGTTTCTCCCCTAAACCATGTCCTCACACTACTTCAGTGTGGCCTCTGCTTTTCCTTTACTTGTGGAGTTTGTTCTGTCAGTCTTCAGGTCTATTTCTGGGGAGTATTTAGCATGATTTGATAATTATCTAGTTGTGTTTGTGGGATGAGGTGAGCCTAGAGTCCTCCTACTCTGTTGCTATGTTCCTCTATTTTATCCTTTGTAATTCATATAAATAGTAAATGTATGCTATATTACTAAGAAGAAAATAAAAATAGAGTTTAAAAAACCCACCTTAATTTGACTTCAAATCCAGCTCCAAATCTTATTAGCTGTTGCCCTAAGAGAGTGATTTATTTTTAATTTTAATTTTTATTTTTAATTCATGTGAACTTCTCTTTCTTCATTTGTAAAAAAGAGATAATAATGTTAACATCACAGAAGTTTTATTAGAATTAAATTAGATAATGTATATCAAACACAGGGACCAGCATGTAGTCAGAGGTCAACAAATGATAGCTATAATGGGTATTATTTACCTTTCTCAGAAATGCTTTTGCCATGGGGCGCCTGGGTGGCACAGCGGTTAAGCGTCTGCCTTCGGCTCAGGGCGTGATCCCGGTGATCTGGGATCGAGCCCCACATCAGGCTCTTCTGCTGTGAGCCTGCTTCTTCCTCTCCCACTCCCCCTGCTTGTGTTCCCTCTCTCGCTGGCTGTCTCTATCTCTGTCGAATAAATAAATAAAAAGTCTTTAAAAAAAAAAAGAAATGCTTTTGCCTTGAGCACATTTAGAAATGCTGATAAGCCCAATTTAGTTGTGCATTATGGTTCACTTTGATCTTATATCTTTAACGGTCTTCTTACTCTACAATATTCCTAAAGTTAAAAAAAAATACTATTTCAGGAAGTTGACCTCAAAGCTATCGTTGACTAGATAGAGTAATACTGAGGTGCGCATTACAGGACAGACTAAAGTGGCCTACATCCACTTCATACAGAAATACATCCTTTCATGGAGCAAGATCTGCTAGAAGTTCCTGCTTCTAGAAAATACGACAAAGATATTAATACATGTGATAACTTTGGGGGCAAACATGTTTGAGCCTCTGAATCTCCAGAGAGTATTTGAGTTAAACACTTTGCTCTACATGGCCCAGAGAAGTTTACCCAAAGGATGCCAACTTGGGCTCCCCCATGTCCCAAATTCCATCACTGACAGAATTGGAATTTGCAGTCAGTGCTCAGGGCCCTTAGAGGTCATTTCTTATTTCACAGGAAATAACTTTCTGAATCAGTTATTTTATCTGACCAACATTTACCATTGATCATACTCTGTGCCAGTAACTTTTCCTAAGGGATTTCCGTATATCAATTTGTTTAATCTACACTATAGCTTGAGACAAAGGTATTATTAATACTGTTTAATAGATGAGGAAATTGAGTTGCCAAGAAGTTAAATAACTTTTCCACAGTTTTACAACTGACAAATGGCAGATCTGGAATTTGAACCTAGGCAGTATGGCTCTAGAGTCCATGTTCTTAATTACTACTTCCTGGTGGTTATTGTATAATACTTTCTTGAAAACTAAGCAGGTACCATAATTACCTTCTGTAGCCCAAATAGTTGAAGACAGTATTTTATCTATTTCCTTACTTGTTAATTTAGACCATGAGTTTTAATAGTTTTAAAATTCTCTGAATATTTAAAAACAGCCACTGAAAATTGATAAAATAAATATAATCATCTGGAATAAAAAATATATCAGACTAGTATATGCAAAGACGTTTGAATGGGATTGTGTTATATCCAATTATAGTAGTAAAAGGTGATTTGGTACTAGAGAAGATAAATCTATCTGATGTATCTAAGAATTCAGACAGACTTTAATATGTTTATTTTATATTCAAGTTGAATTTTCAAATCTGTGGTGAGACAATGGTCTGTTTAGTAAACTGTGGTGGGGCAACTGGTTTTCTGTGTGATGGTAAACATTTGACAATAATCTCACAACATATATAAAACACATTCCAGGTGGATTAAATATCAAAACAAGAAAATTAAAAACCATGGAAGTACTAGAAGATCTAGAATATGAGTGTTAAAACTTTTCACATTCCTGAGAATGACAAAAAACTCAGGAGCCATAAAAAAAGGGTTAATAGGTTTATCTTCATTAAACACACACACACACACACACACACACACACACACACACCTGTAGATTATAAAATGCCATAAAGTTTGATAAATATAGATTATAAAAATTAGGAAAAATAGAAGTTATTTTCAATAATATTTAATAGAATATATATTATTTGGTTAGAATACACATATATATATAGTAGAATATATATTTATATAATAGAGTATATATTTATATTTATATTTAATATTCTTCTGCTTGGGCTGCCATAATACAATACCACAGACCAGATGGCTTAAAAACAGAATTCATTTTCTCACAATTCTGGAGCCTGGAAGTCTGAGATCAGGGTGCCAGCATGGTTGAATTCTGGTAAGAGCTTTCTTCCTAACTTGCAGATGGCCACCTTCTCATTGTGTCTTCATATGTCAGAGAAAGTGTGAGTTTTCTGGTGTCTCTTCTTAGAACAACACTAATCCTAATGGATCATGGCCCTACCTTTATGACCACATTTAACCTTAACTATTCCTTTAGAGGCCCTATCTCCAAACACAGCCACACTTGGAGTTAGGGCTACAACATATGAATTATGGAGGGAAATAAACATTCAGTCAATAATAAAACACACACACACAGACATATATATATATATATGTATATGTATATATATATGTATATATGTATATATATACACCACACAGAGATATATACATATACATATATATATATGTATATCTGTGTGGTGTATATATATATATACACATGTATGTATGTATATATATGTATATACTTCTACAAATCAAAATGAAACCAGAAACAGGCAGGCACAGGTTATAAAGGGATAACTCATGGGAAAAGCATGCAAATGACCAGCAAACACATAAAAAAGTTACTTAATCTCATTTGTGCTCTAGAAAATGCAAATTTTTCTCATTCATATTGACAAATATATAAATTATTCTTATACACATACAAAATGATATTAATGGTAAGTGATTCCCTTGGTTTGCTTGGTGCCAGATGCAAGGCTGAGCACTTTACCTGAATTATTTTATGTTATCATCAAATGTGAAGCTAGCATCATTAGCCCCAAGCTGTGGATGGGGAACTTAAGACCCAGTGAGGTGAGGTCAAATGCTTCATTCAAGATCACATAGGTTACAAATGGTAAAGCTGAGCCAGAACCTAGATCTAGTTCACTCATTTCTGTGTCACCTCATTAATGACAGTAACAGCAAACACTTTTACTAGATAATATGTATTTAATTTTACAATAGCTTAATAAGGTAGCTATTGTATGATTATTATCTCCATTTTGCAGATGAGAAAATAAAGGCAGAGAGAGTAAATAACTATCAGTGGAGTTAGAATTCAAACCCTGGAAGACTGACTCTAAAGCCCTCAGCACTAGACTCTACACTATAAACTTGGGAAAGTTTAGCGTCTGAAATAGAAGTTTGCCTTTGGCCTTTAAAAGTATATATATTTCAGGACACCTGGATGGCTTGGTCGGTTAAATGTCCAGCTCTTGATTTCAGCTCAGATCATGATCTTGGGGTCCTGAGGTTGAGCCCTGGGTTGGGCTCTGCACTCAGCGGGGAGTCTGCTTGAGATTCTTTCCCTCTGCCCTTTCCCCTGTGCTCACTCACGCTGTCTCTCTCTCAAATGGATATATATATGTATATATGTATTTCATTCATATCCACAGTCAGACATGTTAGTGTGTAACTTCACACATTAGGGTGTGTTATCTTTGGAGGAAAAAGAGTGGTTCTCATTGACAGGATTAAAAATAAGCACTCTCACTTTAGGGGAATGTTAAAAACTCTTAATAAAGAGAAACAGATTTTCTTTTCCAATGAGTAAAGCAGAGGAAAAGTGAAATTTCATAATTTTCATTTAGACTGTAATGCATTCTCAATGACCTCCCTGCAACTTTCTGCATTAACTAAGTGGTAGTAAATAGTGTGCCAACAATTCAACAACATGAATAGATGGTTTTCTATCAAGAGCAACAAATATTTCTCATGTACATATGACACAGAGGTGGCAAAAATACCCCTGTAGTCTTTGTGCTCTCTAATCAGTTGTGAACAACGTTAATTTGAGACCTTTTGGAATGAAAGGCTGGGTTTTTGCCAAATAGCAATCATAACAAGCATTACCCTTTAGCTGCTGACAGGAAAGTTCAAAAATTCCATCATGTCCCAGTTTCTCAGCAGTTGATAAAGGTTAATAAAACAGGATTTTAGGAAAGCAGTGTTTCTACATTTGTTATGCTCTTAAAGAACAATTCTCGTTAGTTACACATGGCTCTGTCCTCAAACTTCTCTCACCTTCCAGCTGGAGCTTGTCCCTTTTCTTGGCTTTGCATGGACCAATAAACCAAGATAAAGCTCTCAGTTCTGATAGCCAAGGAGAAGGAGGCTGCTCTTTAAAAAAAAAAATCTGATCTTGTGACAGTAAATAGTAGGAGGAGATAACGATTTGAACTGAAGTCTCATGGGAAGAATACATCTGCTTCATGGAATCATAAGCATTACATTAGGATGGACTATGGATTTTTTACTAGAACTTCTGAAGTAGCTGGATGGTGAAATTTTTATGGGCTTTCACAAATGTCAAGAAATTTCCTCTAGGATGGGACTGCACCGTATCTCCTTTAATAGTGTCAATATGTTTCATGCTCTTATTCCTTAGCAATTTGATATTTAAATGTAAATAACACTATTGTTTCAGAAATTATCATTTTGACTTTCAAATTATTTGGAGAGTATGCTACATGGCAAAATATATATTGCTTTAGGAGTACAAGTTTACAAACAATGAAAACTTGTTCAAATTCACAAAAATAAGTTATTTCAGAGTAATTATAATTTCTTCTGACTTAATTTCTCTGAGATTCAGTTTTTCCATCTTCAAAATATAAAAAAACTCTTATCTTTCAGATTTAGCAGAGGATCAAAAGAAATAGTGTATATAAAATTCTTAGCATACTGAATAGCATATAAGTACTTAATGAATGTAAACTGTTATCACTTTTATTATATTTGTTATTATTACAAGATTGTTTAATAGTTTTTTATATGAGGTTCATGCAGCAAAAAAAAAATACATATGAATCTCAGCAACTCATTTGGAAAAGATTTCTCATTCTATCTTTGTAGATAACACGAGGAAACACAAGCATGACTGGGTTTCTCCCTGGCTGAATATACCTGACTTGATTGTAGTTCTGCTAGAGAGAGGTTTCTAATGGTATGTCACAGGACTCTAACCCAAGCCCTGTCCTGATTATCATTATTACCAGTGATTTAGATAAAGAAGTTGAATATTTGGCCATCAAATATATGGATTATACAAAAGTTGTAAGGGACAACAGGTAGTTTAGATCAGTGAATCAGAATCCAAAAGTGTGTTGAAAGACTGAGATGGTGGACTAGATACTTCAAAATGAAATTTGATAAAAATCTATGTAAATCTACACCCTTAGGATCAAAACCCAATGCACACATCCATGTTGAGAGGCACAATTTTGTAGCGGCACTTGTAGAAGACATCTGGTTTTAATGTCAATGGTAAACTCAGTATGAGTCACAGTATAATTCATGTCATTTTCCCAAAGAACAAATGCTATCTTAGGCTACATAAAGAAGAATATTTTGTCTAAAATGAGAGAGATAGTAACTTCACTCTGCTCAACAGTAATTAGCAATCTACTCATTTTGGAGGGGGGGTGCAAATTTTTAAGAGGAATAATGAAAAATGAAGACTATTCAGGGTGGAATTATTTTCAGAAATGATCAAAGGAATTGGAGCTGTCTAACCTAGAGGGGGAAGACTGAGATGTGGCATCTGACTTCTGAAGCTTAGTTATGTGCAGGATTGCTAGATGTTTACAGTGAAGAATATAGTTCTGCCTTTCTGTTACCTTCTATTTAGGAGAGACACATAAAAAAGGAAGACATAATTATTAAAAATTCTAAATGTGAGTGCTATGAAGACCAAATCCAAAAAGGCTAGATAATGACAATAGTATGTACATTGGATCCTACTTTATTTTATTTTGCCAGGGAAGGCCTTCTGATGAGGTGGGTTTTGAGCTAAGAACTGAAGGATGGATGAGTGGGGTAAAACTATTCCAGGAAGCAAGGACCACAAGAATAACAAAAAACAGTACTGTTGCTTTGTTCAAGGAATAAAATGTAGACCAGTGGGGATACACACACATGCACACACACACAATGTAGAAAATATATAGTGTTTTATGTGTTTTTTTAATTGAAAAATATATAATTCATATTTTGGGTAACAAACCATGTTAGTATATATAACTTCATTTTTTAACAACTTCTGAATATTTTTCTATATTATGGATATACCTCACTCCATTTACTTATCCCTCTATTCAAATTTCTATCCCTCGGTTCAAATTTTCTGCCCAATTTAGTTTTTGTTCCCAGCTTTAGTGAGGTATAATTGAAAAATAAGATTATAAGATGTTTAAAGAGTTCAACATAACGATTTGACATATGTGTATATTATGAACAGATACTCCCCATCCAGTTAATTAACAATAATTAACAAATCCATTAACTTGCATATTTACCGTGTGTGTGTGTGTGTGTGTGTGTGTGTGTGTGTGTGTAAACATTTAGTTGTAATCTCTTTGGAAATTTCAGTTACACAATGCAATGTTATCAACTACAGTCACCATGTGATATATTAGATCCTTAGAACTTCATCTTATAACTGAGAGTTTGTATCCTTTTACCAACCTCTCCTGATATACTCTACTCTATCTTCATGAGAATAGTGACTTAATTTAGTTGAGTCAATGTTACATTCCCACTGTCTATAATAGAGCTGGAAACACAGTAGGTGCCCAACTAATTTTTACCAAATGAATGAATAAGTGGATAGAAGAAATACATTAGAGAGACAGTATATAGTATATCTAAATGGTTAGGTGATATATATAGAAGACTTAAGTTTAACTTCTTCCAGGTGGACTTGAACAAGTTGCATTATCTTTCTGGGCCTCGGTCTTCTCATTTGTAAAATAGGGATGGTAGCAATAGCTATCTTCCAAGAGTCACTGCACAGATTAAAGAATGTATGTAAAAGTTCAGACACATTAATTAGTATGATAAGTGATTAAAGAAGGCAATTATTATCATTATGGATATCAGATGAAGTGCCAGAAATCACTGGAAAACCAGAACATGGTAAGCTTAATGCTAGCTAGTGCAAAAATGCATTTTCCCATAAATCAGATTATGTGGATCAGCCAATGCAGTGATCTTGCAAATTACTATTACCACGAATTGAATCTTCGAAGTAGAAATATTAAGATATTGTATTTAACAAATACTTGTTGAGGGCCTACTCTGTGTCAGCCACTGTTGAGCAAATTTGTATAAATGATTTTTTGCAGTCTCTTTTGATATGTTTCCCAAAGAAAGTGAACCAGCATGGAGGGGTTGCTCATCTAGTAGTCCTGAAATGTTGGACACTCAAAGAGATAATGAAGATGAACACATGCAGTGTTGTGAAGTTTCTATAGTACTCTTTTTTCAGCTTATACTTTAAAAGCATGCTGGACTTTCAACTTAGTGTAGCATTGTGATTTCCATAATTGTTGTATTCCGTGGGCAGAGTGACTAACTGTTCCAATTCTTCCAGGAATAAAGGAGTTTTGGGGACATGGAACTTCCAAATTTAAAACCAGGACAGTCCCAGAAAATTGGGTTAAATTGGTCATGCTATCCATGAGGGTGTGTATGTGCATATATATTTATGTATGCATATGCATATCTCATAATCTAGGTGCCATATTTAGATTGAGATACAGGTGTGTTAGATCCTATGATATACATAAACATTTGTATTCCCAAATCTCTGTAAATAACATCTCTTTCTGAAAACTTTCTAGAAAACAGATGTAATCATGAAGTGCTATTTTAATTTCTTTTGAACCATATTATCATATTTTTAGAGCTCATTTCTCAAGGCCAACTACCAGAAAATCTTAAGCAGCCAAAATTTTAATGCATTCCATGGGGCTCATAGAAAGTTTTCGTTTTCCCTACCCTTTATCCCTGTCCCCAAATAACTGAGCAGGAGTTTGCTAAAGAATAGAAACAATTCTTTATTTTTGCCGTTTTACAGATAATGGGAAAGCTTGCATATATGGTCACTTTGGAGGCCAGACACTTTTCCTCATTTTCATCATTTGCATATCTTTAACAGGCTTGTGCAAAAACATAAGACCACTTCATCATTTTCATTAATCAATGCTGTTACCTTTGCTTAAAGTCTTGGTCCATTAATTTAAGCTCATTGTGATGAATCTTGAGTCTCCCCGGAAGAATGAATTTGTGTTCTGGTATCTGAAAAACAGCCCTCCCTCCAGGTCTAACAAGACATATTTGTATATGGTCTTCTATTATATCTAGATGACAAGATGGGGACATTAGACTGGAGGATTTTATAGAGGGAGTGATTTTATATTTGGTAATTGAAAATTATCACAATGCATGGAAATACGCAGAGATGTAATAATTTTAGTAAGACATAATACTTTTTGTTGTTGTATATTGTATATTTTGGCTACACTCTCCTGCCACCCTGACCTTGATGTCAGCAATGTCATTTGTGAACTGCAAGCTTCCCGCAGACAGATAACTTGCTTGTCATTACATTTTCAGCAGTTAACATGGTACTTGGCAAAAAATGGTATTCATGACGTTATTTTTTTTAAGTTTTTCTTTTATTTCCAGCGAGCTAATATATAATGTTATATTAGTTTCATGTGTACAATATGGCAATTCAATAAATCCATACATCACCTGGTGCTCATCACAACAAGTGCACTCCTTAATTCCAATCACCTATTTCACCCATCCCCCACCCACCTCTCCTCTGGAGGTTTGTTCTCTGTAGTTTGTTCTCTATAGTTTGTACTCTATAGTTAAGAACCTGTTTCCTGGTTTGCCTCTCTCTCTCTCTCTTTTTTCCCTTTGCTTGTTTGCTTTGTTTAAATTCCACATGAGTGAAACATGACATGATATTTAAATAAATAAACAAACGAATGAATGAATAAATAAAGATTAGAATGATTTCCCAAGAATGACTAGCATTAATGCAGAAAATGCAAATTCAATAGTAGCTATACACAGTTACACACACAAAGCATCAAATGCCCCCAGTGATCTCATTAAATCTTAGGATTTCACCAGAGCCAATTCTAGTGGTTCTGTTTCTGGTTATCTTGTCAGGTCACTATAGAGAAATAATACTGATAATAACAGTAAGAAGAAGAAGAAGAATGATAATAATAATATCTTTGTCTTTTGGTACTAATTCATTCAACAAATGTTGACCAAATACCTACTCTGTGCCAAGGTTTTTTTGGAGCTAGGGATACAACAGTCAACATGGCAAAGTTCTTGCTCTTGAGAAGATTTCAGTTTTTATCTTTCTTTTGAGCTCCACCTCCATTAAGTGGAAAATGGGTATCTATGCCTAAATGTTCTAGAGTAAGTTCAAACTCAAAATGTTTGAAACTTGGGGCGCCTGGGTGGCACAGCGGTTAAGCGTCTGCCTTCGGCTCAGGGCGTGATCCCGGCGTTATGGGATCGAGCCCCACATCAGGCTCCTCCGCTATGAGCCTGCTTCTTCCTCTCCCACTCCCCCTGCTTGTGTTCCCTCTCTCGCTGGCTGTCTCTATCTCTGTCAAATAAATAAATAAAATCTTTAAAAAAAAATGTTTGAAACTGAGTTCATCTCTCCCCACCGAGCCAAATCCTCTTGCATTCTTTAATAGAAATCCTATGATGGCAGGGGCGCCTGGGTGGCTCAGTCGTTAAGTGTCTGCCTTCGGCTCAGGGTGTGATCTTGGGCTCCTGGGATCGAGCCCACATCGGGCTCCCTGCTCCACTGGGAGCCTGCTTCTTCCTCTCCCACTCCCCCTGCTTGTGTTCCCTCTCTCGAAGGGCTGTCTCTCTCTCTGTCAAATAAATAAATAAAATATTTAAAGAAAAAAAAAGAAATCCTATGATGGCAGTGATCATGCCTGTCTTGTTTTCAGCTGTGTATAACCAGTGCTTAGTACAGAACCTAGCCCATAAAAGGTTTTCAATAAATGTTTCTTTCAAGGTCACACCTTATAGGTCATCAGAGTCAAGACCTGTGGCTTCTAAATTCCCATAATCCCCTCTCCATATCTACTACAGCAGCCTTCACAGGCAAGTTGTATCAAAATATTTATGCGTATGTCTGTATATATCCTTAGATTGTAAGTTCTTTGGGAATAGAGATCATCTGCATCATTTGTCTTTGCTGTAAACATCAGCATTTATAAACCCATGGTAAATACTTATTGAATCAAGTAGTGTTCAAAATATCTTAGTTTATTGTGGTTTGATAATTTTTAAGTAATTCTAGTGGCCTTGTTTCTGGTGATTCTGTAGAGTCCAGACAATTCGTAGCAATAATAGTGATCAAGACACATGCTAAGTGACAGGCATAGTGCTAAGTTCTTTCCTTGATTATCTTATAAAATCCTCCCCAAAGCGTTCATTGCATCCATCTTAAAGATGAGAAAACTGAGACACAGGTTAAATGACTTACTTAAAAATTCACACGAACAGGAATTAAATCATTATTACTCATCTGGTTAAATATTTCCATGTTATTTATTCATATGTAATTCTTCACTGAAGAAACATTTGTTCCTGCACAGATTGGCTTAACCTAAGAGGAATCCAGTTGGATTCCAAGATACTCTTATTGACCATTCAGAGCACAGAAGTTTTGCCAGATACTGTACAGGTCATCATTTTGGCAGACAATTGCTATAGTCTTGCTCATGAACCAGAAATTCTCTTGATGTTAGTTTGAATTTGACTTTATTTTTTTGAAAAGATTTTATTTATTTATTTATTTGCCAGAGAGAGAGTGAGAGCACGCACAAGCAGAGGGAGTGGCAGGCAGAGGGAGAAGCAGGTTCCCCACTGAGCAGGGAGCCCGATGCAGGGACTCAATCCCAGGACCCTGGGATCATGACCTGAGCCAAAGGCAGACACTTAACCAACTGAGCCACCCAGGTGCCCCTGAATTTCACTTTAAAGGTGAGCTACTAGAGGGACACCTAGGTCACTCAGTCTGTTAAGTGACTGCCTTCGGCTCAGGTCATGGGCCCAAAGTCCTGGGATCAAGCCCCACATCGGGCTCCCTGATCAGTGGGGAGTCTGCTTCACCCTCTGCTTCTCCCCCTGGCTTGTGCTATCTCTCTCTCTCAAATAAATAAATAAAATTTAAAGGATAAAAAATAAAGGCGAGCTACTAGAGATGAGCCATCCTCTCGTTTGTGAAGTCGGAGTATGGACCACTGATAACCTAAGGCTGTGGAATAGGCCTAAGCACTACCTTATCAATTGTAATGCCTTTTGCAGCAAAAATTTAGGCTAGAGTGTTATTAACAAATACAGAAAAAAGGAAAAATATGCTGTTTCTGTGATTTCCTTGGACATGGACATTTGAGGGACTGAAAGATCATGTTGATTTAAAATAAAAATAAACATTTGAACAGCACACAACTAAGCAAGCCTTTTTCACCATAGCGCCTATGACAGCCTTTTGCTCCACTCTGTGTAGTGAGAGGAAATTTGTACTTTGACTGAAAGATGTTAGAGTGTAAATGCTTCTACACCCAGAATTCTTTAAAATGCCCTCATTTAGGGTCAATAAAGCAAAACTTTTATCTATTTTACCATGAAAATGTATTTCATTTGGAAATCTCTAAGTTCTTGCTGGAAATCTGGGTGTTTCATGCCTAAACAGCAAAAGGACCTGGCATTTTAAATAATTACTTTGATAAAGAATGTACTTGCTTAAGTGCACAGTGCTAGGTGGACACGGAAGGCCACTGGAAAAAACCTAATGACGACTGAAGATAAATGGCTCTGAGTTTATTGTCTGGAAACTGTGTTGTGCTTTACTTTGATTAATGGTTTTATTCTGTATTTTCTCCCCCCACCACTCACCATGCCCTCACCATCAGACTACCACACTTCAATGCCCTGCCCTCTGTGCTTTACCACATTGAACAATTCTTCATTCCTTGCACATTTTCCTGACTCTTTGCTTTTGTTTCCCAACGGTAGCAAACCTTGCTCCTCCTGATAAACACTTACTCATTCATCAAGGCTTCATTCAAATGTTACCTCTTTGGGGAAGCCTCTAATGGACAACCCCCAATTGCAAAGTGAGCTAATTCCCCTCTCTGTGCTTTATGGCCCGTACCTTAATTCCAATGTATTTTACATTGGGTTGTGATTGTTTATGGTGTGGCTTCCCTACAAAAGGGCTAGTTTGTGTGTGTATGCACGTATATACAAACTAAAGAACTTCCTTATTTATGTATATTGCAACTTATTTTAGCAAGGATTTAAGACAGCTAAAAGGTTATCCAACAGAAAAACCAAATAACAAAAAGATGAGAGAAAAGAAGGAAATAATTGAATCAGGACACAAAAACAGAGGTTTGAATGAGGCAGATGAGGACTGGGATTATATTTTATACATAATTATATTTCAATAACCCAGAAAAGTGACTAGCATTTAGAAAACAACTAGCATGCAAAATTTCAAGGCATTTTTAAAAAAATATTTATTTTTTCGAAGTGCTCTCATCTCTTTAAAATTTTTTTATTACGTTCAGTTAGCCAACATACAGTACATCATTAGTTTTTGATGTAATGTTGAACAATTCATTAGTTGCATTTAACACCCAGTGCTCATCACAACACGTGCCCTCCTTAATACCCATCACTGGGCTACCCCATTCCCCCACCCCCCTCCCTTCTGTAACCCTCAGTTTTTTTCCCCGGAGTCCAGAGTCTTTCATGGTTTGACTCCCTCTCTGATTTCTCCCCCTTCAGATTTCCCTCCCTTCCCCTATGGTCCTCCATGCTATTCCTTATGTTCCACATATGAGTGAAACCGTATGATAATCGTCTTTCTCTGCTTGACTTATTTCACTTAGCATAATTCCCTCCAGCTACTATTGCCCTTGAATCCACTAAACAATAATTTACTAAAGCGTTAAACCTCTTCCTGTTTATGAGCTCACCACTCAGTCACCAACACCATGACATGTCCTGTCAAGCACTGGAATTTATCACATTCATTTCTCCCAACAGTTCTCTTCATTTATGGATGTAAAACCAAAGGTCTGGAGAGACTAAGTCATTTTATCAAGATCACACAGCTTAAACATTGATGAAATCACCTCAAGACCTCACCTGCAGAATGAAAAAAGTGAAAGAGAACTTGGCATTCATTCAGCCTTATCTTTCACGTCATATTATTCTAAAGTAATTTTGAATGCAATATATTAAAAGTTATTTCTCATTTTCACTCATTCTAATTCTCTGGTGTTCTTTTATTTTTAGGCTATTCATAATTGGTCCAATTTCTGTGGACTATTTAATGCTTTATTGAATGATTTGATTTATCTTGTTTCTCATATTTGTGAGAGACTCTGTGTCTTGGGTGTCCCCTTATTTGCAGGTCACTAAATTTGTCTCTTCCCATATGGGCTTGCCTTCACAGCTGTCATAAGAGGTAAGCAACCTAAGTAGAGTGCATGGGTGTGGTATGTCTCCTTTGTGTGGATATATTACAAGAGCACGTGTGCTACTACTATCCCTCATTTCACTTCAGAGCATGACCATTACATGTACACTTGGAATGCTGGTGATTTCTTTTCAATATCCATGGGATTTTGCTCCACATGAGAGAAGAGGCGGTGGCTGGAGGAGAGGGCAAGGAGAAGAGTAGAAAGACAAATGGATGGAGGTAGTAGGAGGGAAAAGACCATTGAGAAATTGCTAAAGAGAAGAGAGAGGCATTTATTTGGGCATTATTTTCTTAAAAAAAAAAGATTTTATTTATTTAGTTGAGTGAGAGAGAACACAAGCAGGGTGGGGGAGTAGTGATGGAGGGAGAGGAAGAAGCAGGCTCCCTACTGAGCAGGGAGTCTGATGCAGGGTTCCATCTCAGGACCCTGGGATCACGATCTGAGCCAAAGGCAGACACTTAACCAACTGAGCCACCCAGGCACTTCTGGGAATCATTTCTAAATGACAGTTACTAAAAACAAAAATGGAAAGTTGACTGGAGACAAGCTTCTCTGTGCCCCACAATGCATCACTTAGGGTATGAAAATGTAAGAGAAGACAGATGATGATAAATTTTCATGAGGTAATGATCAATGTCCTTATTAATAGTTTCTTCTTAGGAACTAATCAGGACTGTTTAGGAATGTGGTCTCAGGATATTCTGACCTAACCAGCATGCTCATCAGACAACTATCTTCAGAGGAATTTTCTTTCTGCCAAAGAGCTTTTCCTTGAGCTTTTGAGAGAGTTTTATTTGGAAATTTTCTACAGAGAGAAGTGATTTTTAACCAGCCTCAGCATGAATCTTACAAGAGGATATCTTTCCCAGTCTACAGTTATAATTCTGGGCCAGCTTACTGTTTGGTCAGTGGATGCTGAAAAGCAATACTATATGTAGTACAACTTGTAATTTAAAAAATGGAGCAAAATCATTTTGCTAAGTGAAATTACCCAGTTGTGGAGGACAAGTACTGCATGATTCCACTTATATGAGGTATCTAAAAGAGTCAAACTCGGAAACAGAGGTTACAATCCTGGTTGCCAGGGGCTGGGGGGAGCGGGACATGGGGAGTTGCTATTCAACAGGTATAAAGTCTCAGTTAGATGAATGAGTTCTAGAGATCTGCTCTATAACATTATGCCTAGAGTAACAGTAGTGTATTATGCATTTAAACCTTTGTTAAGGTGGGAGGTCTCACGTTAAGTGTTCTTACCACAATAAAAACAAATCCTTCTGTGAACTAAGAGCAAACTTCTCTGAATTGATCTAGTAAAGTGTTTTCAAGTAAATGACATGTGTTAAAGTTCTTGGATAGTTAATATTTCTAAACAGGATGCTTGTAGGTAGAGTGACTTAAAGAGTGGTTTAATATTAGTAATCAGAGATTGTGTAATTAAAATAGAAAGAAGTTTCAACTCATTACTCTGGTTAATTGATGGTAAATTCTAGTCAAAGTAGATACATGAATTTTGAATAATAACCCATAAGATAGAAAATAAATGATGAAGTGTGCTGTCTTTTCTGCACAGCTGGATTTTTTGTGATTATATTTTTTAAAAAAGAAAACTAATGGCACTTGAGGAGGGAAGGTATGAAGACTCCACTTTACAGCTGTGATAAAGCATCAAGATAATGAAAATCAAGCAAGATGATTAAGAGAAAAATAGATAACCTAATTAAAATACAGCTCTCTTTGTAAAGGGATAAAGAAAGGGGGGGTAATCAGAAGGGGAAATGAAGCATGAGAGACTATGGACTATGAGAAACAAACTGAGGGCCTCAGAGGGGAGGGGGGTGGGGGAATGGGATAGACTGGTGATGGGTAGTAAGGAGGGCATGTATTGCATGGTGCACTGGGTGTTATACGCAACTAATGAATCATTGAGCTTTACATCGGAAACCGGGGATGTACTGTATGGTGACTAACATAATATAATAAAAAAAACATTAGAATTTTAAAAAATAAAATAAATAAAAAATAAACAGCTCTCTTTGTATAATACCAATACATCAAATCTCTGTATACCTAATTGTCTGGTCACCTCAATTTAGATAACATTGTTTCTGAAAAGAGATAATACACATACTTTTTTTAATGGTAAAGGGAAAAAACATATTTGTTTCTTTTTATAACATATTGTCTCTGTGATTGGTTGGAAATTGTTCATCTGATTTACCCAAACTGGGACCATTCCATAGTATTAGAATACTTTGAGAGTCATCCTTTATTTTTCGTGAAATTAATACTTTAAAAAATGATAGCAGCAAGTGAACAATTAAGATGTACTTCTTTAAAAGTACACAGTTGTCCAAAGCACCACATCAGTAATTAAAGTGCCTGTCTGGCATTTTGCTGAACGTGTAACAAGAGACTTTTAAAAGTGCTCATAGCTTAGCTACAGGGTTTTGATTTTCCCATGTGATCCATTAAATTTTATAATGTACATCCAAATTTTAGGTCATTTTAAATATTAAATGTGAAGGTCTCTAGCAGTATCTTAGGAGCTACTAACTATTATCATACAAATATGTATTAGGAACCTTTAAAAATTGTTTTTTCTTGCCATTTTAATGTGTTACAATATAGTCTAACTAGGTCCAGCCCATTTCCTTGGTTAAGAGAGAACTATTCAGAATAACAATAACAATTTTGCTGTGCTAGGATAACAGTTTTATAAGGCTTCATAAAGATTCTCTTGGCATAATCCCCAATTGCAATGTCAGTGTGAGAATTCCATATTCATTGAATCTGCTTCTAGATTCATTTCACTGAGAGGTGAATGTGAGGCTGGATGCTCACCAGTAGTGGCTTTATGTGTTTTTCACGTGATTTTTAGAGTTTAAGTATAGAGCCAATGCTGCAGAAATCAAAATCAATGGGAGGTTTCTTAGAGGGACTATTTGATTTAATCAATTTTCCTTCATCAGTCACTTCGTATGTGTCAGGCACTGAGGAGTTCTGTCAGAGATGCAGGGAAGAATTACCTATAAGTTCTGTTCTCAAGGAGAGGGGCTGCAGAGTGAAGCCGTCTACGTAAATTCTAAAGTATGACCCACACTGGATCTAGCCAGGTAGACCTGGACATGGTAGACCCATTAAGTCTATTTATTAAATAGGCAATACTATTTCCTGAATGAATGAACACATGTATTTCATAGTATAGGAACATGCAAATGCTCTGAGAGGTCACAGAAGTGAGAGCTTTCCTAGCTCAGAGAGATTGTGGCTTGAATTTTGAGCAAGGCTTATCTGTTTTAGTGTAACACTGAAACAACATTTTTAAGATTTTGATAGGACTCTAGTCATTAAAAACAACAATGTGAACTGGAAGTCTTTTAAATCTCAGATTTTTGAGAGTTATATTGAAATGAAAACCTTGTTCTTCGTTGTGGATATAAATGTTTGAGGGTATGTCAGCAATTATTGAAAATTTAGAGGAAATGTAGCAAATACAATAGGAGTATAAGATCATAAAAAGTTCTCTTCCAATCTGGGTTGGACCCATGGGGAACTAAGAGAGTGATATTTAAGAGTGTCGCTGTCTCCTAATACCAATCTCAAAGGCGAAGATGTCATCACAAACATCACAGTTTCTATTAATAACTCATCGTAGTTACTATTCATGGAGTTAGCCAAGCAGTTTTTCAGGCTCCATCACCTCTTAAGTTAATGAAGTTTCATAAGATGGTCAATTTCCTCTTTCTTCTGTATTCCCATCTTTAAGGTTAATTTATGTGAAAATACTATTCAAAACGTATGAATACATAAAGGATATACCATGAATTATGCTCTTTTCTAAGTAGCTGAAATGCCCTTCATCATTTTTATAGAAGTTATCATATTCATTTATTCATTTCTTTCCATTCCAATTTGTAATGTGCTTACTATGTGCCAGGTACTAGGGCTATAACTGGGGACCCAAAGACAAACAAGGCAGATAAGTCTCTTTCCCAATGGAACTTATGGTCCAGGTACAAATAGATGGATTTTATTAAGACTGGAAGAAAGGAAGCATAGTACTGTGATAGAGGCCAACAGAAGCAGGACAGCTAGTTTAGTGGACAGAGAAAGTACCCTTTGAAGAGATGACATTTAAGCTAAGCTCAGAAGGGTGAGGAGCTAGCCATTCAAAAAGCAGAAGGAAGAAGTCCCCGCAGAGGAAGGCAGAGGAAAAAACATATGCAAATATTCCAAGGTGGTAAAGAGATTGGTTTATTGTAAGAACGGGGGCAGGGGGAAGGCCCCTATTCAAAAGAATGGGAAAGTAACAGCTGAGATTGGAGAGAAGGGCAGGAGCCCAGATCATGCAGGTCCTTATAGGCCAGTGTGTAGAGGTGGAATGATATTGAAGTCTTTTATGCAGAAGTGTATCCTGATATGATTTAATTCTTTATTTTTATTTTTATTTTTTTATATATTTTTTTATTTTACTGTTTTTTTATTATATTATGTTAGTCACCATACAGTACATCCCTGGTTTCTGATGTAAAGTTTGATGATTCATTATTTGCGTATAACACCCAGTGCACCATGCAATACGTGCCCTCCTTCACCAGTCTATCCCATTCCCCCACTCCCCTCCCCTCTGAAGCCCTCAGTTCTGAATATTATAAGGAGAATAGATTAGAGGGAGGAAAGAACTGAAGGAGGATGGTATCTATTTAAGTGATCCAAGCAAAGAATGGGAGGTGGCTTAGGCTAGGATACAGGCCGTGGAAATAGAAATGGATGGATTAAAGGAATATCTGCAGGTATATCTGATATGGTAATATTATAACTATATGTTTCCTTGCCTTTCTCCCCTTACAGCCTCAGGGCCATTAAAGGGACAGACTACGTCTTGTTCGTCTCTGTATTTCCACTCCCAGCTAGGAATATTTAATGAAAAAAAATTTTTTTCATAACCTGCGGTATCTGGGGCATGACAGACACTCATCAAATCTTCAAATAGATGAATAGGTTTGCTATCTGCTATCTATAGTAGAATTCTTCTTTCTTTGCCCTTAAATTAATTTTTTTCATGCTTCAAGAGAACCCCACTGATTTTGATATACGACAATGTGATGAACATGACCACATCCTCCTTCTCTGCCCCTCTTCAAGATCTTATAGACTTCAATGATATGGTTTTAGTATTTTTATCTTTCAGATTGAAGAAAGAGAATCTTTTGATTCTTTTCTCATATGGCAGTTCCTCCTTTTCACTGATCATTTATGTTGCCTCCCTCTGGATTTTCTTCAGCTCTTTTATGTCTTATTTGAGATGTGATAACACAATGCTCCTGGTGTGAACACACCACAATCCTCTATGTCAGTTGAATGCTGGTTTTTGTTTTATTCCAATATGTTTTCTAATAAAGTGTAATATTTTCTAGACATATTTTGGTCCTAGGGAACAGGGCCCAATGACCCACAAGTCTTATTATAATAATAATATAACACATAGCTTGAAATAAAGTAATATATTTTTTCCCTTGCCCTTATCTCTAATTTTCTCCCCTTTTATGCAGCCTCATGTAATTTTCTTGCATTTTGTCCCTTCCAGTTCGGTATCTCACTGTCTCCAGAAGAGCCAGTGTCAATTGCATTGTGTCCTTCAAATAACTTATAAAAATTGTTGGATCAGGCTGACCTCTGGGAGATACCTCCATTTGTAGTTTCTGTCTAGAGCAATTTTCCCCTACTCTTTGTTTCTTTATCTATATTCATGACAAAAATAGTCTTCTCAACTTCATGGTAACTCAGGTTGAAGATTATGTAACACACTCCAAGAATGAATATAACATATCTGCTTGTTCTATTTTGTTTGTGTTAGTTATCCACAAGTAATTCAAGTAATTCAATCTGATTAGCTGAACATGAGTCCCCTTGTAGAAGCCACATTTCCTTTAATGAATATATCTTCTAGAGTAACTCAGTTATTTTATCTATCATCTATCTATCTATCTATCTATCTATCTATCTATCTATCTATCTATCTATCACCTTCCATTAACTTGTCTGATATTCAGGTGAAATTTGTCAGTCTTTAGCTTTAAGAATCCCCACTAAAACTCTTTTTATGGATGCCAAATGTCATCCTTTCAAAATTTATAGTGACTATTTACATTTTTGGCTAATAGCTCCACAGTTGTACCCTTGGATTGTTTTAAAGCTTTTGATACATTTAAACTAATTTATCGGTTAAATCTATAATCTGCAATTTTATTATTTGCTTAAATCCTTTTGTGACACTGTATTTTTTCAACTGTAAGATAGCTTCCTTGCCCTTTTAAGAATTATCCATGCATTCATTTATTTATTGAGTGCCTATAGGTCAAACACTGGGGACATACCAGTAAACAGGTAAGCAAAAACCCCTCTTCATGGAACTTATATTCTTTTAGGATTGAAAGACAATAAGCAAACAAATAAGTAAATAAAATGTCAGGTGGTTATAAATGCTATGAACAAAATTAAAGCAGCAATTTCTATAGGTCCCATGTAAACAAGCAGTAGAATGCTGGCAAGTTTTTGAAATCAAGGCCAATGTTTAATAAAAGCAGGAAAGAATTTTAAAAATGGAAATACTATTGATGGATTTAAATTTTGTCTTACTCTATCCAAATTCTTACTGCTAAAAACAATCCAAAAATATTCTTAAGATATCACCTGGACTACCACCATGCTCTTATAAACCTGTTACGTGAATTGGCTTGTTTCTGACAGAAGCCGCCTTTGGAATTAATTGAGAATACTATGAATACAGTAACTATTTGGCCTTACACACTTCTATTTCATTTCCCTCTCTTGTTGGCCTAGCACCTCTTTTTTTTTTCCTGGGGAAACTTGCCCCACACAATGAAGATCACGAGCAACTACACTTGGTTGGTCAAAGGTTGACCTAAGATGGGTAAATGTGAGGTATTACCACAAAAATTTTTGCAGTTATAATGGGAGAGACAGTTTCTATCTGGTGGCTGAAGCAGCATTGATTTAATAATGAGAAAACAAGTCAGTCAGTATAGTGCATCTTAGGTCCTTGTATATTTCATAGGGCCCCCAGGTGATTCTCTAGCAGAATGTCCAAGGACTTCAGCATAGATCAGGGTTGCTCAAATTTGCTTGTTGCTCAGAACACTCTGGGGAGATTGATAAATATATAGGTTTTCAGCCCTTACCTGGAGATTCTGATTTCATCAATTATAGGCCTAGCAATCTGAATTTTAATAACTACCTCCAAGTGATTTTATTTTCAGGAAAGTTTAGGTAGCTCTGAACTGGATACTCATTTTGACCAGTACCTTTGCCTGCAATTCAAGTAATGAGCACTTGATGGCAGTATGTCTTTTCTACAAGCATTATTAGGTTCTGTACTATTTTCTAGTCTCTGCCAACCATGAGGTGTCAATTCGAAAGAGATAAACCCTTGGTCATGGCTTTTTTATTTTTTAATTAGTCTATTTATTCATTCAGCAAACACAAGAAGCTTACAGGTTAATAGGGGAAGAGGGCATATATTAAATGAATAATCACATGAAAACATTACACCCTGATTGATGATATGAAGCAATCTCTGCAATGAGAGATTACAAGGGACCTGATTGTGTGGAGTAATTATTCAGGAAAGATTTCTCTTGGGACGTGATTTTTAAGCTAATTGGATAGTGCAACTTGCTTCTGATCCTAGCACATTGAATCACTCATACAGATTTGTTTCAGATATTCTAACCCTGAGCTCAATTGTGAACGGGTTGATAACTCCAGATTTATTGGGCTCTTTTTTTCTATGAAAATATAGTGTTTTTTGACCTATAGCTTCTCACAACAGACCTTAGTTTTCTTCCTTCTGGGTTAAGTAAAACAGACTGGCATACAGATTCCAGATTGTGTGTGTGTGTGTGTGTGTGTGTGTGTGTGTGTGTGTGTGTGTTTAATTAGAACCCCCTTCCATACCTCATTGCCCTGATCCCTTCATGGACATTCTGGGTTCTCCCACTGAGTTTTCTCATTTCCTCAGTCAGCAACAGGGTTGTCCACCTGAGTAGCTCCGTGCTGGCTCAATACTTGAGCTCTTCCCTTACCTTCTCTTGGCGTTCAAGGACAAAACTTTCACCTAGTTATTCTCCAACTACAAATTTAACCACTCACCTACTGAATTTAGAAGGACTCAAATATTAATAAAATAATACTAACACTTAATTTTAGCACTTTTGTAAATATTACAACTTAAGAAGAAAAAAGAAGACTGTTAACGATGGGAAGAAATTAATAAACCAAAAACATAAGAATCAAGTGTTTTCATTAGTGTGTTAACATACTTTATAATTTTTAAAGCGTTTTAACACACATTTTCATTTGTGCCTGACAGTAGACCAATATAGGAGAGGTTTTATTATCATTTTACTGATAATGAAACCAAAGCCCGGAGACAGAAATGTGTAGCCTGAGGTCAAAACTCCACCTACTTCCATCTGTTTCTTTTTCTGATTATAATGGCAAGGTAGCTCACTCAATTTTGTGGCTTACCTTATCCTGCCTTTTCTCTTTTGGTCCCTGGGAGCCTGCTTATTTGCAGTGCAACAAGGCTTCTGCAATTTCGATTTGCTTTTTGATTTGCTTTCTCCAGCTGTTCTTGCTGTTTGAGGGCCCAGGTATCAAAGCTTAGCTTGAATCCTGCCACCTTAGCCATGGAAACCTTTATCATTTTAAGTACTCTTCTTGGAGCCTTAACTGCACTGAAGACCCACTTGCTCTCAGTGGAGAAGGTGCTGGAGGAAGAACTCTGTGTGGTTTGGGTGGTTTAGCTGAAGATAGTTTACATCCCCAAAGGATGTGGCGTCTTAGTGGGAGGACCTTTCTGGCCAGCTAACATATGCTGCATCACACAGCTGTGAGTGCTGTGAAAATTCCTTTGCACAGAATTGTCTATACAATTCACAAAACCAAACAATTCTTACGGCTTTTTGACCTAGGTTATCATTAGGGATTTTTCTTTTATGACCACTTTTTAAAAAAACAGCAAAAGAACAGGGTAACATGCTTTTCTAATGTGCAGAACAAGGTTTTCCTTACAGTTCATATTCTGTGCACTACTGAAGACAGGGAGCAAGCACTTTCCTAATGTCCACCTCAATGACTCTGGCCTCACTGCAGTTTAGTTTTCATCTTCAGATCTACCCTTTGCTCTTTATTCTTTAATAGTTTCCTTTGATTCTCAAGTTGGAATCAGAAAGACTGCAATTGCTCAGGAGCGCCTCACAAGTGTTTTCTCAAGTCCATTTTGGACCCAGATGTAAGGCGTTCATTTTCATACTTGGACATATGTCTGCTCTTTGCCTGGGGGTGATCTTACTCTATTTGAAAATGTCTTCCCTTAAAGCACTGGCCTTTGTACCTTAGTCCCCATTTCAACATTTTATTCCTTCCGTCACCTTCTGACCTCCTCTATCTCATACACATCAGTCATTAAAATAGAAGTGTTTTAACCTCTAATTTCGTCAGTTGTAAGAGCCCAATAATTTTTGGAGTCAAAATGTTTGGATTGAAATCCCAGTACCGCTGCTTATGAGCTGTGCAATCATCGGCAAGTTGCAAATCCTCTGGATCTTAGTTTCTTACTCTGTAAAATGGAATTATTAAAAGCACCTACATCCCTGGTTGCCATGAGAAGGAAAATTAAAATGGCACGCAAAATGCTCAGAATAGCATCTAGCAGATAATAAGAATGCAATAAACATGAGCTATATTATTAGGAATCCCATGTGTATCTCTGTTAGATGGAGTTGAGCATATTGACCTCACAAGGCTATCATGAAAATTCTATTGTGTATGCAGAATGCCTAGCACAGGGCCGGGCAAAATATAGGCATTTAAAAAATTATAGTCCCATAGCCCACCAACTCCCACCCCATTCCACGCTTCCTTATTCTCTTTGAAGACTGCTTTTCTTCATGTATTTTTGCATTTGTGAATTAACAACCGTACTATAATTTTAAAACTAACTTTAAAGTGGTGATTTTGAATGAAGTCCAAAAAAATCAAAGAAAAGAGGAAAATTGTCAAATAGCAGCTGTGCTCTCAGGCAAAAAAAAACGTTAGAGCAGTAACTCATTTTTTAAAAGTTTAACTCCACAGTGAAGTGGACATTGTAATAGCCCTTACCTTCTGGCCATTAGACACCTGAGAGCTGCCAGAGACACTGAAAAAGTAACTGCTCTGCTCAAAGTTGTTCTTAATTGCACGAGGTCAAGTGTAAAGTGTAATCACTTCACTTCTGTTCAATTGGTGCTGCTTTTCATTTTGTTCTTTTTCAGTGTCTCATAGATTTCCAGGCCTGTTAAGGTCCAGCGTATGCCATCTTCTTCAACTCCAGCTTTAGTGTTTGAACTGCTTCTACGTTACCCCTGCCAACTGGTCATCTAGCTTCTGTTGATATCCTCCAGGGAAAAGGTGCCCAAAATACCCAGAAGACTTCCTAGACCAGCTTGAGACAGACATATCTGTGAGAACATTCTCCCTTTGGTGAGCCAAAATCTGGCTCCATATGTTCTCTTAAAGTCCTAGCTTTGCCTCTTGAGACCTTGGAGAACTAGTGTCCTCTTTCTTGTGCAGCCAATCTATTATTGGAAGTCAGTTCTCATGATACTTATGGATATTTTCCTTTCCTGGCCCAGCTAAAATTCTAAATGAATACAAGAAAAAAATGTCAAATAAATAACATACAATTATGAGTATTCAGGTAATGTAGACCCAGTGATTATATCACCCATTGCATGCCTCCAGATTCTATTCTGTATTTTATTATTTGAAGATAACTGCTGATATTAGAGAAGCATGGTCTCTGGATACAGACATTTATTCGTTTAGTCACTCCAAGTGGTAAACATTTGACATAATTTTACATGCCGTAAAAAGTATGTCTTTTAGCACAATATTATACAATATTCTCCTAACAGCAGCCCTCTATCAACCATAAACTTCAATAATCCATGTTTGGAAAATGGGATACAGGAGAACATTATCAAGAAAGATGAAAATAACAATTTTGTCATTGCAACCCTCTGCCTCTTTTGAACCGCTCCCCTCCTCCACACACACACACTCCTCTCGCTCCAACCATTTTCCTGGCCCCAGGTCCTTCAGAATTTCCCATATGCATTGAAGGATCCTGGCTCACAAGACTGCTTAGTGCTTAAGTCCCTGATTTATGTCCACCATCAGTATGTCAACTGGCACGTATCTTGGCTTACAGATTTACATATCAACTACAGGAAAGTTGAAAAATCCTCCTAAGACAATGCAAAGGTTGTTGTCACTAATTGGCTACACTTGCTAGATGAGGAAATGAAATCTGTAAGGCAGGAGAGCTCTAACATCACTTTGTGCAGAGCAGCATGGGGTTGAAACTTTGCCTGTATCTAGAATAGCCATGACTTTAGACCCCTAGTATTTAAACAGGAAGCCCAGAATATCCATACAGTGAATATATTCTTTAAAGATTTTATTTATTTACTAGACAGAGAGAGAGAGAGAGAGAGAGAGAGAGAGCATGAGCCAGGGGGAGGGGGAGGGGGAGGGGCAGATGGAGAGGGAGAAGCAGACTCCACCCTGAGCAGGGAGCCTGATGCAGGACTCTATCCAGGACCCTGGGATCATGACCTGAGCTGAAGGCAGATGCTTAACTGACTGAGCCACCCAGGCGCCCCCACTGAATATTTTTTTTATGCACCTGTTATCAATACCCTCCAGTCAAAAGCCACCAGAAATATATCTTTGTTGAACCACTTAGGTTTATTACTCATTGCAGCGAGGAGAGGAAATAAACATTTCAGAAAGTGTCAGAAAGGACTTTTGATAAGAGTTGGGTTTATATTGGGTGATTTGGAGGATTTTTAAGGAAGGGCTTTGCTCTGGGTTGGATGCTATCAGGGAGCAGGGTCAGTTTTATGATTGAGTGTGTCAGTAAATCTCAGAGAAGGAGAAATAACTAAAGCAAGCGTAAAGCTGTAATTGATGAAGAAGCCACAATTACTCACATTAGAGAAGTTTGGTTATTTTTGTGATTTGGACAATGTTCATGTTCTGTCTGTGTTCAGACAAGATTACAGAGTGTTCTTGTTTTTGTCTTGATCCATTGTGGCCCCAGAGTGGTCTTGTTGGATGTTGACATTCTGTGAAATTGTGTTCAACAGAACACCAAGGCCTAGATGGGACTGCCAGGCCAGTTTCTAGCTGTCAGGAACTGCTGTTCTCTTTCTCATGGCTAGACATTTACGATGCATCAGTGAACAAACATAATAGTGAACAAAGCAGATGACAGTATATTTGCCCTCATTGAGAGAGGGGACATCAAACAAACAAACTTAGTAAGTAAATTCCACAGTATATTAAAATGTGATAAATGCTATGGAAAATAAAAAAGATAATAGAACAGGATAAAAGGGATAAGGAGTGGGGAAGGTATAGAGAGGAAAGTTGTAGTTTTAAATAGGGTGGTAAGGGTAGGCCCCGTTGAGAAGGTGACATTTGAACAAAGACTTGCTATGAAAGTGAGGAAGTGAGCCACATGAACAGCTGAGGGAATTCTGGTCTATTTCCAGAGGAATCATCATAATAGTAAGTTGGATTCCAGCAACTATTGACTTACTCCATAGGCAGTTGAACTCATCCTGTCTGGTTGCTGTTTTCCCATTGACTTCCTGAGGCTTTTCTGCCTAGACCAAGGAGAAAGCGATTGGCTAGGAGGGACTAGATAAACTGGAATGTGGATGTCCTTTCCCCCTGTACTACTCTGAGATCTCAAGTCAGTGACTAATCTCCTTTCCCCCCTTCCTCCACAAAGCTGCTTAGCCCTGTGGTTTGTCCTCAGTGGAAGGCAGCTGCCCAGCTGACTATTCTTTTCATAAGACCATATTGCTTTATCTTTACTCTAGCCAAGATTCTTCATTCCCTTTTTCTCATGAAAGCTGAAAGTTGTCCTTATGCTAGCCCTGTCCATTAGAACCACAGCAGTCAGACACAGGATTCTGAGCAGAATGGATCGGTCTCTCGTGGAATTCCTACAGTTGCTTTTATTTCTTCAGAGCATATTCATGGCTATTATACTTATTTTTCTTCTAGCAATATCTCTGTGTGTTCTATTCATCATCCTTTATCACCAATTTTCCTATTTAAAAGTATATAGGGGCACCTGGGTGGCTCAGTCGGTTAAGCGTCCAACTCTTGATTTTGGCTCAGGTCATGATATCAGGGTTATGGGATCGAGCCCCAAGTCAAGCTCCATGATCAGCGGGGAATCTGCTTGGGATTATCTCTCCCTCCGCTCCTCTGCCCCCTCCCACCCCACTCATGCTTGCTTTCTCTCTCTCTCCCTCTCTCTGTCTCTCAAATAACTAAATAAAAATCTTTAATAAAATAAATAAGGTACATAGACTGATACTTTATCTGCACTTTGGTCAAGATCACAGTTTTTAAGTGATATAACTAAGTGAAGTCAGGTTTGAGATTTTCAGATTTCGTTTACAGTGTTCTTGCTTCTAGACTCCAGCACATTCTATTTTGGTAGCTACAACTATCTTGAGAAAATTGTGCAATATATATTTTAAAAGTGAAAATAACTGACACCAATGGACATGGTATAGCACCCTTTAGTGACATATTGAATAAAACTAATTAAATGTGTTTATATCACTAAAATGTAAGTGATAGAATGGGAGTCACCTATTAATAAACAACATGGCACTAGGAGGAAAAAATATATGAATCTTATTTTTAATACTGACAGACACACCGTAGCTGTAGCTGTATAGTTAAGACATCCAAACAATAATAAATGTCATTATTAAGAGATAATTCTTGATTTGATGTGTTTAGTGATCTGATTGTGGGACCCATTTTTATTATTGAATTATAATAATCAGAACAACTTGCATTTATGTGGGGTGTTATGCTTTTTATATCCACTTTCCCATTTGAGCCTCATAATGTATCTGGAAGGTATGGAGTGTATTGAGTTATAATCCTCATTTTACTCTGAAGAAAGTAGGACTCAGAGAAATGAAGTGACTTGCAAAATAAGAGCTGGATACAGGAATGGAATTCAATTCTCTTGAATATGAATATAGCTTTCAAATAAAGAGCAATCACATACTGTTTCAATTTTCCATCTCTCACTTACTACTTATGTGACCTTGGACAAGTCATTTAATTTCTCTGAGTTTCCATTTTTTTGAAGCTAACAATAATGCCTACCTCAATGAATTGTGTGATGATGAATATATATGTAATAAGTGTTTATATAAAGTAGGTGTCCTGAAACCCAACCCCCAATGTTGGTGGAGGTTCCTCACACCAACAAGCAATTCTGCGGGACACCAGTTAAAGGTCCTACAATTCAATTCAATTCTGACACTATCTACCCAGATATAGCATCAGATTCCACAGGTTAAGGTTTCAGTCCTCCCAAGACTGCCCCCCATCCAACGCAGATGCCAGTTGCAAACCCGCTGATCATTCTTCTAAACAATCAGCTACAGATTGGAGGTTTCCACAACATCCTCCTTGGATTTTATTAATTTGCTAGAGCAGCTCACAGAACTCAGAGAAATACTTTACTTAACTAGTTTACTGGTTTATTACGAAAGGGTATAATTCAGAAACACCCAGATAGAGGATGGGGAAGGGCACAGGGCTTCCTTGTCCTTTACTGATGTGCCATTCTCCCAGGACGTTCATGGGTTCACCACCCTGGAAGCTCTCCAAACTCTGTCCTTTTGGGGTTTTATGGAGGCTTCATTATAAAGGCATGATTGATTAAATCATTGATCATTGGTGATTGATTCAACCTCCAGCCCTTCTCCCCTCCCTGGAAATCAGACGGTGGGACTGAAAGTTCCAACCTTCTATTCATGGTTTGTTCCCTGGCAACCAACCATCCATCCTTAGGTACTTTCCAAAAGTCATCTCATTAACATAAATCCAGTTATGGTAGAAAGGGGCTTGTTATGAATAACAAGACATCCATTTCACCTTTATGCTCTGACACAATTTCAGGAACTGAGGACAAGAGATGAAATATTATAACAAAAGATGGTCTCATTGCTCTTATTGCTCAGGAAATTTCAAGAGTTTGGGGAGCTGTGAGCCCGGAGCCATGTATGAAGTCCAAATATATATAAGAAATATATTTTGATCATCTGAATGACCAATATTTATTTCTTACAAGTCACAGTTGTATATGTGTAGATATAGATGCTAGATAGATAATCTCCTAGGATGATGCCTAGAAAGCACTACAGCTGAACAAGTTGATAGCCACTATCATGAGTAGCAACAACACTTATAAAATCATTTGTTCATCTTTAAAACAAGAATGCTAGAACTTGACTCGGGGTTGTCATTAATTATAATGAGATATTAAAAGCAAAGTATTTAGCATAGTGTGTTACATATGTAGACATGAAATGATACCTGATATTGTAATCACTTTCATTTGTATGTTAAGATAATTTTCTGAAAATGATTGAAGTCTCTCAAATTTCAGAAATATGGGGACTTACTGGCTCAAGTAAGTAAACGGGATATATCTTACTTCTGGTGTGCCTAGGTAAAGAAAATTAAATGATGTCTTCAGATTCTCTCCCACCACTCTACCCCATTCTTCTGTGTTGACCCCATTATCAAGTGGTTTCAAGCTAACTTCCAGCAGCACTGTGGCCAGAGAAATATGATGTGTAGGTTTACTTAGTCCTGAGTGACATGTAAATGTCCAGTACATCATTAGTAGTCTGTATACACTTGCTCTCAGAGGAGATAGTTCCACGTTGTTGGTTTATGTAATTAGGTTGTTCCAGTGTAGTCCCCATAGCCACAGTTCACCTTCATCTACACAGACTCTCATTTTCCTGCTTGCTAACCCAGCAGAGTGGGATTTAGCACAAATGGGTTGAACAGAACTGCTAATTAACATACTAAGCATATCACACTCTTCATTGTAATTAAACATTTATGTGATCACTCCCTACATTGTGTAATAATACCCTGAACTGGACACTGTAAAGGAGATTTAAAAAGTCCCTGCCTTCAAGAGGGTCCTAGACTCGTAGGGTGACAGAGGAGATGGCTCTTTCTAATATGTGGGTAAATGTGAGCAGTAAGAGAGCCGACCTTTCCCAAAGTGCTCTGGAAATGCAGAGGATGATATTAATCCCAAATGGGCCAGGACTAAAACACAGACAGATGAGAGAGATGGGGATAGAAATTTGGTGGCAAGTTGAGGAAACTTTTGGTTTAAGGTACCAACACTGTAGTTCTCCAAACTAGACCTGTATGTATGCTAAGGAAATTTTTCTGGAGTCGGGGAGCATATCATTTGCACATTTATCAGGGTATTCTTTCCTTTTTTCCAAGACACCGTACTTTTTTCCCCCCTGCCTCTTGATTCCAGCAGGTAATTACATTGAGAAATTTTCAGAGGCAATTCTTCACTTGCCCCTCCCCACCAAATCCCCAGGACTACTCTTATGATTAAAATGAATTAAGTAACACTGTTCATTTATTCAGTCTATTAGTCAATGAGCTCCTATGAGGTGTCAGTTGTGCAGCAGCCACATTAACGGATAAAAAAATGCTAAGCTATATTTCTTGACTGAAATGTAAGGTGTAGGGGCACCTGGGTGGCTCAGCCATTAAGCGTCTGCCTTCAGCTCAGGTCATAATCCCAGGGTCCTGGGATCTAGCCGTGCATTGGGCTCCCTGCTCAGCGGGAAGCCTGCTTCTCCCTCTCACACTCCCCTTGCTTGTGTTCCCTTTCTCGCTATCTGTCTCTGTCAAATAAATAAATAAAATCTTTAAAAAAAAAAAGAAATGTAAGGTGTATACATTTTGTTTGGGAAGGCCGACTTAAACGTACAATGTGAGAAATGTAATACTAGAAACCTATGGGGCGTTTTTAGAAACATCAGAGGGAAGAAGAACTAGTACTGCCCCATGCAAGGTGCAGGTGGGTATTTGGTCTGGAAAGTCTTCACCGAGGAGATGACCGCTGAGCTGGGTCTCTAAGCAGGGGAGGAAATTTGTGCAAATGAAGAGAGGCATGAGGAAACCACCTGGAGAGTGCCTGAAAATCAGGCAGTAACTTGATATGCCTGGAGTATGTGTAGTTTCAAGGGAGAAAGTGGCAAGAGATAAGGCCAGAAAGGTGTGCAGGCAGCAGATCAGGAAAGATCTTGGAGATTTGACGTTCTCTCCTAGATGATGATGATGTGGGGAATCATGGGTGAGGCAGAGGTACAGGCATTGAAGAGATTCAACCAGGGCAGTAACATAACTGCTACACATAATTATCAAGCATAATTACTAAGAGAACAGAAGGCTATTTGTAATATTCTATAGAAACTTAAGGAAAACCTAATGAACCCAAATGCAAACTAAAATTAAATACATAAGTAGACAAATAATGCTTCACTTTAAGGAAAGATAGTTCTTTGAAATTGAGACCTTCTCTGGTGCAATATAATACATATTCTGTTTATAATAAATCGTCATAATATTTTTTCGGAAGTACCTCCATTATCTGAACCAAGGACTACTTGCTTATTTGGGCCAAATGGGTAAATCTGACACAAATTGTGTAGCAGAAATGCATTGCTGGACATGTCTAATATTTGAAGAGAAAACCAGAGATGACATGGCTGTGTTCTCAAAATATACCAAAATCTCACTGTAGCAGTGACCTTGGGATCCTTGCTGTAAGATCATCAGACAGGTGGAAGAAAACAGCAAGTAAAAGACCTTGTGATGCTTGAATAACTAAATCGTCTTAGGTTAAATCCAAAAGCCCATCATATTCTGAATTCTATGCCATGAAAGAGTCTTAACAAATACCAGGTTTGCATTCAAATTATGATGACCTTCTGCTTTTTATTTAGAAAGTTTATAGAGATTAGTATTCAAAAGCAGTTTGGGGACTTGCATCTCTGAAGCAATTGCAAAGACTTACAGAATGCCATAAAAATCTTTTACATTTTCTTATTGACTTTACAGTTGTAACTTGTGTTTACTCCTAATACAGCCATACCCTTCTTCCTTTTAAGCTTTTATAGCTGAGGGCAAAATTTCTGTTAATCACCAATGAAATTCTGAAAAGCCGTTCACAAGGAAATGTACATGGCAACTGTCAAAACCATCATTTGAAACAAAACATGGGTAAATTTTCATCTGTTTGAATATAGATATCAAGAAGGGTACTAAATTCTAATTGCTTACCGTTTTTTTCTTACTGTAAGTTCGTGAAATCATCATTCTTCATATCAACCTAAAAAAAAACAGTTATAAAAAGGGAGTTACTGGACTCACTTCTTCCTTCTCAGATTGTGTCAGAATATGCTAACTGAACTCAGTTATTTCTCTTTAATGTGAAAGGCAGTCCAAGAACCTACTTTTCTTCTACTTTATAAAGCACAGAAACAGTTTCTCCTCCTACAGTGATGACATGAAATATATTTTTGGTCTCTGTTAGTTGACATGCAAATATACCCACTGTATCACAAGCAAAAACTCATTAAAAGCTGCTGGAATGCAATTGTGTTATCTCCCAGGAACACAGAAAATAACATTAGTCATCACTCCAGTGCATTTCCATTTGCTAACAGTAAAATCACCCACCTCACCCCCGTTCCCCCGAGGTTTCCATAGAAAATTTTCATATTTTATTCTAGTTCCATCAGACAAAAGCTCTAGGTGTCTATTTATCACTAAGACCCTTTTTTAATTTAAATTGCAAAATGCTGCCACATGATCTCATATCCAACCATGGAAACTTTTGTTTCCTAATATGTCACGTAGGTCTGACTTTGTAGCTAATGCTAAAAATTTCCTACCAAGTGTATGGAATTGTTGCTTAGAACACAAATATTTGGCTAAATTAGACAGAAAACAGAAACTAATGTATACCCAAAGTGACATATGGCATCTGAAAATATACCCTTTCTCTAATATTTTACTCGTTCTAGGAAAGTGCTTCCTTTCCCAAGGAAGATTTCCAATGTTTTTGGTTCTGCTAAGGTACATAAAAGAGACATTTGGGCAAGTCTTACCCCAAAGTCTGTTCCCTAGTTTTCCTATTTCTATTTAACTGTCACCAACTCTTGAAGCTGGAAGGAATTTTACCTGCTCTAGGGAAACTTTAGAGGGCAAAAAATAAACAACTAAATGTGGTAGATAAGCTAATACATTAATGTTTGTCATAAAGGAAATTAAGGAAATTAAGTAGGATGTTGTGGGGAGAGATACTTCAATGGGGATTTTGATGATGGAATGATTCAATGGCAGGCTGGTATTTAATTTTTTCTCAGCTTTATTGAGGTCTGATTGACCAAAAATGTACATATTTAGGTTATACAATATGATTTTTTCAAGTTTACAGCATGATTTAATATACATACACATTGTGAAATGATTCCTAGAGTCAAGCTAATTGGCACATCTATCACCTCACAGTTACCTTGTGTGTGTGTGTGTGTGTGTGTGTGTGTGTGTTAAGAACTCTTAAGATTTACTTTCTTTTTTTTTTTTTAAAGATTTTGTTTATTTATTCGACAGAGATAGAGACAGCCAGCGAGAGAGGGAACACAAGCAGGGGGAATGGGAGAGGAAGAAGCAGGCTCATAGCGGAGGAGCCTGATGTGGGGCTCGATCCCAGAACGCCGGGATCACGCCCTGAGCCGAAGGCAGACGCTTAACCGCTGTGCCACCCAGGTGCCCTTAAGATTTACTTTCTTAGCAACTTCCAAGTATGCAGTGGTTTTATTAACTAGAGTCACTATGCTGTATGTTAGAACCCTAGAACTTACTCATCTTATAAATGGAAGTTTGTACCCTTTGACCAGTATCTCCCCTTATCTCCCAATCAAGCCCCTGACAATCACCATTCTACTTTCTATTACTTTGAGTTTGACTTTTTTATTTTATTTTTATAATAATTTTTATTATATTATGTTAGTCACCATACAGTACATCCCTAGTTTTTGATGTAAAGTTCCATGATTCATTACTTGTGTATAACACCCAGTACACCATGCAATACGTGCCCTCCTTACTACCCATCACCAGTCTATCCCATTCGCCCACCCCCCTCCCCTCTGAAGCCCTCAGTTTGTTTCCCAGAGTCCATAGTCTCTCATGGTTAATTCCCGCTTCTCTTTACCCCCCTTTCTTCTTCCCTTTCTTCTCCTACCGATCTTCCTACTTCTTATGTTCCATAAATGAGTGAAACCATATGATAATTGTCTTTCTCTGCTTGACTTATTTTGCTTAGCATTATCTCCTCCAGTCCCGTCCATGTTGCAGCAAATGATGAGTAATCATTCTTTTTGATGGCTGAGTAATATTTCATTGTATCTATGGACCACATCTTCTTAATCCAGTCATCTGTTGAAGGGCATCTCGGCTCCTTCCATGATTTAGCTATTGTGGACAATGCTGCTATGAACATTGGGGTGCATATGGCCTTTCTCTTCACTGTGTCTGTATCTTTGGGGTAAATACCCAGTAGTACAATTGCTGGATCATAGGGTAGCTCTATTTTTCACTTTTCGAGGGACCTCCACACTGTTTTCCAGAGTGGCTGTACCAACTTGCATTCCCACCAACAGCGTAAGAGTGATCCCCTTTCTCCACATCCTCTCCAACATTTGTTGTTTCCTGCCTTGTCCGTTTTTGCCATTCTAACTGGTGTAAGGTGGTATCTCAGTGTGGTTTTGATTTGAATTTCCCTGATGGCTAATGATTTTGAACATTTTTTCATGTGTCTGTTAGCCATTTGTATGTCTTCATTGGAAAAGTATCTGTTCATATCTTCTGCCCATTTTTTTATTTGATTATTTGTTTCCCATGTATTGAGTTTGAGAAGTTCTTTGTAGATCTTGGATACTAATCTTTTATCTGTAGTGTCATTTGCAAATATATTCTCCCATTCCGTGGGCTGCCTCTTAGTTTTTTTGACTGTTTCCTTGCCTGTGCAGAAGCTTTTTATCTTGATGAAGTCCCACAAGTTCATTTTATCTTTTGTTTCTCTTGCTTTTGGAGATGTGTCATGAAAAAAGTTGCTGTTGGCCGATGTCGTAGAGGTTGCTGCCTATGCTCTCCTCTAGGATTTTGATGGATTCCTGTCTCACATCGAGGTCTTTCATCCATTTGGAGTTTATCTTTGTGTATGGTGTGAGAGAGTGGTCAAGTTTCATTCTTTTGCATGTAGCTGTCCAATTTTCCCAGCACCATTTATTGAAGAGACTGTCTTTTTTCCACTGGATGTTTTTTCCTGCTTTGTCAAAGATTAGTTGCCCAAAGAGCCGAGGGTCCATTTCTGGGTTCTCTATTCTGTTCCATTGGTCTATGTGTCTGTTTTTGTGCCAGTACCATGCTGTCTTTGTGATCACAGTTGTAGTATAGCTTGCAATCCAGCAACGTGATGCCCCCAGCTTTGTTTTTCCTTTTCAACAATTCCTTGGCAATTCGGGCTTTTTCTGGTTCCACACAAATTTAAGGGCTGTTTGTTCCAGTTCTTTGAAAAATGTCATTGTTTTTTTTTAGTTTTATTTATTTATTTTTTATTTTAATGTTTTTTTAATTATATTATGTTAGTCACCATACAGTACATCCCTGGTTTCTGATGTAAAGTTCGATGATTCATTAGTTGCGTATAACACCCAGTGCACCATGCAATACGTGCCCTCCTTACTACCCATCACCAGTCTATCCCATTCCCCCACCCCCCTCCCCTCTGAAGCCCTCAGTTTGTTTCTCATAGTCCATAGTCTCTCATGCTTCATGTCATTGGTATTTTGATCGGGATGGCATTGAAAGTGTAGATTGCTCTGGGTAGCATAGACATTTGAACTATGTTAATTCTTCCGGTCCATGAGCATGGAATATTTTTCCATCTTTTTGTGCCTTCTTCAATGTCTTTCAAGAGTGATGTATAGTTTCAAGAATGTAGATCCTTTACATCTCTGGTTAAGTTAATTCCAAGATAACGAATGATTTTTAGTGTTATTGTGAATGGAATGGATTCCCTAGTTTCTCTTTCTTCAGTCTTATTGTTCGTGTATAGAAATGCAACTGATTTCTGAGCATTGATTTTGTATCCCGCCACATTGCTGAATTGCTCTATAACTTCTAGTAGTTTGGGGGTGGAGTCTTTTGGGTTTTCCATATAGAGTATCATGTCATCTGCAAAGAAAGTGGGTTTGACTTCTTCTTTGCCGATTTGAATACATTTTATCCCTTTTTGTTGTCTGATTGCTGTTGCAAGGACTTCTAGTACTATGTTGAATAATAATGGTGAGAGTGGGCATCCTTGTCATGTTCCTGATCTTAAAGGAGACCCTTCAGAGTGTAGGGATGGAGGATACATTCCTCAATTTCATAAAAACCATCTATGAAAAGCCTACAGCAAATATCATTGAGTTCGACTTTTTTAGATTCCACATATAAGTGAGATCTGTCTTTCTCTGTCTGACTTATTTCACAAAGCATAGTGTCCTCCAGGTTCATGCATGATGTTGCAAATACGAGAAATTCCTTCTTTTTTTTGGCTGAATAATCTTCCATTGTCTTTAGCCATTTATCTGTCAACGGACTCTTAAGTTGTTTCCATATCTTGGGTATTGTGGAATAAGAATGCAATGAATTCGTGAGAGTGCAGTTAACTCCTCAAGATTTTGATTCCATTTCCTTTGAATATGCACCTAGAAGTGGGATTATTGGGTCACATCTGATCTTGAGAAAGAGCCAGCTGTGTGAAGATCTGGGGGGAGAGCATCCCAGATAGAGAAAATAGCAACTGTGCACAATAAGGTGCTTAACAATTATTTGATAAATGAGGAATTATCTTTAATAACTTTATCATTTTAAGCTATTTTCCTATTGATTATCCATATTTTTCTTTTGCTATTTTTTCAAGTTTTCTATGAAGATAATCATCATACTTTAGTAGAAAAGGTATTTTATACATTGAGGATATTAACCATTTGCTGCTAGTATGGCAAATGCTATCTCATTTTGTAATTTATATCTTGACTCATTTTACTTTTTTTCTTGCAGAGTTTGTATTTTATATTTAATTTTATTAATATTTTAATGGTTTTTGACTTTCATCGTATGTTTGGAAATCTCCTCTCTACCTAAAGATAGGGCTTAAAATCAGCAATATTCATTTGTACTTCATCTTTGGTTTAAGATTTTAGATTAAAAGTGTTTGATGCATCTTGCATTTATTTGACTTGGGAAACCATTTTAAATTTTTTTCAAAATGGCTAAATAGTAATCACAATGAATTTGAGTAATTGACACTTTTTCCTGTTGATTTTAAATGTTACCTTATCATATACTTAATTACATATTCTTGAGCCTAAATCCAGACTCTAATGTGTTCCTTTCCAGCTTTTCCTCTATGGCAGTACAAAACTGTTTTGCTTTTTCAATCTTTTTAATGCCATTATTATATGTTAGGACCAGTCTTACTCATTATTCTTTATCAAAATTATCTTAGTTATTATCACCTATTGTTCCAGGTGTATCTTTGAATCAATTTGCCAAGCTATTTTCAAATGGTATTTTGATGGGAAAAATAAAATAAGGCAAAATCAGAGAGAGAGACAAGCCATAAGATACTCTCAACTCTAGGAAACAAACTGAGCGTTGCTAGAGGGGAGGTGAGGGAGGATGGGGTAACTGGGTGCTGGGCATTAAAGAGGGCACATGATGAGATGAGCACTGGGTGCATTATGTACAACAGATGAATTACTGAACTCTACATCTAAAACTAATGATACACTGTATGTTAACTAATTGAATTTAAATAAAATAAGTAAAAAATTTTTAAAAAAGGAAATTATGCATTACACTTATAGGAAATATGTATTTTAACTTAGATTATTCCTAAATACATTTTGTTGTTTAGTATTGCGTGTTCTCTTTTTACCATACTGAACCTCTAGTTATTTCTAAAAAAATGTACAGTGAATTTGCTTAGGTTTTCTAGGTATATAAAAATGCAGTCCATAAATAATGATTTTTGTCTCTATCTACCATCATTGTCATCATCATCATTAATCCATGTAACACATATATATGTGTATTTATTTACTGGAACCAGAGTGCATGCATTTGAACATGGCTTCGCCACTAAAACGCTGTGCTTCACTAGGGCTAGTTACTTTACATTTCTTTATTTGTTTCCTGTAAAATTGAAACACAGTTACCTACTTGATAAGGTAGTTTTGAAGATCATGAGTTAGTTTATGCAAAATGCTTAGAACAATTCCTGGCACATAGTAAGCAGTATAAAGAGTTTGTTGTTGCTGTTGCCATTCTTAGTATTTTGTTTGCTACAACCTCCAAAGAAGAGTTTGATAATGGTGGTGCAAGTTAGCATCTTTATTTTGTTCCTTCCTTTAGGGATAATACCCGCTAGAGACTTTTTCCATATTTGATTCTTCTATATTATTTAAAGATTTATTTATTTATTTTAGAGAGAGAGAGAGAGCAAGTGGGGGAGGGGCAGAAGGAGAGAATCTCAAGCAGACTCCCCACTGAGCATGAAGGCTGATGCAGAGCTTGACCATGAGATCATGACCTGAACCGAAATCACGAGTCAGTCACTTAACTGACTGAGCCACCCAGATGCCCTGATTTCTCTAGGAACATTATGGACATTTTGGCATTTTATACTTCAGTTTATTATCTATCTCTAAAAAGTAAAATTTTTCTATATACCACAATACTATTAAGACAGCTAACAAAAGTAAGTCATTCTTTAATGTCTTCTAATATCCAGTTCATATTTAAATTTACCTGAAATCTTTTATACATTTGGTTTGTTGAAGCATACATCTCATCAAGGACTATGCATTATATTTAATTTTTATGTCTCTCAAGACTCCATCTGGATGTCTCTCTCTTTTTTTTAATGGCATTGGAAAATATGTCCCACCTTCTGGATTTGTCTGATCATTTACTCATGGTGTCATTTACTGTGTTCCTATATCTCCTGTATGTTCTATAAACTGGTAGTTCAATCTAAAGCTTTGATGAGATTCCAGTTATAAACGTTTTGAAGAGAAGAACTCTCCATTGCATCATGTGCCATTTCTGGTCCTCTGGGAATTAGATGTCAAGGAAAAATTAGAAGTGCAAAAGATTTACTGAGGGGAGGACTGTGAAAGATAGAGGGGAGAGAGACCTCCCTTATCCTACCTCTGTCACTTACCCTAACCTTCTAGATCTTGTGCTTCTTGTCTGTGAATTAGTAATAAGATTATCTCATAGGATTGCTTCAAAGATTAAATGAGATAATGGATATATTCAATACAAGTTATCATCTCTAAAGATCAAATTTCATCATATATTTCCTCTACTTAAAATTATCATTTACCTCTCCCATACATGCATCCCATGCTCCAGGTACATTAATAAGACTGCTGCCAATAATATTACTAGCTCATATTTATTTACTATGTTTAAGGCACAATTTAAGTGATTTCATGCATTGTTTATCTATTCAACAAATTATTTTGGGGCATGTATTTTGGGTCACAGACTGTTCTAGACATTAAGGATACAATAGCCTAAACTCTAGCTCTGCCATCATGTAGCTTATGTTCTATTGAGGAGAGGCAGATAATAAGCAAAAATAAATAAGCTAAATATATTCTGTGTCAGATGGTAATATATACAATGGAGGAAATAATGCAGATTCTGATATGCAGCCAAGATCTTCTAACTCACAACAAACCTCAGAGACAGATATTATTGTTATGATGATGATGATGATGTTACATATAGGAAATCTGGAGCTCAAAGTGGTTAAGCAGTACCTTGCCCAAGGTACTACTGCTATGTGACAGAGCCTGAAAGTGAGTCCAGGCATTCTGACTCCAGAACCCACTATTTACTCCGTGTCACTGATCTTGCTGTTTCCAGAACTCAAAAAGTACTTTTATGTCTTTGTGCCCTTTTGCATGCTCTTTCATTTTCTTGGGTTACCTTACCTTTTTTTTTTCTCTGTACCTTTCCAGGTGTTTTAGGCTTCACATTTTTAACATTTAGAATTATATTATGTTGATATGTATATGTCCATATCAATATATCTCTGTATCTATCTATTTCTCAGGCTCTAGAGTCAGGGATATCTGGGTTTGAATTCTGACTCTGTCACTTCCTCTCTATGTGACCTTGGGAGGTGACTTAGCCTTTCTAAACCTCAGTTTGTTCAGCTTTGAAGTGGGAACAACAATAATATTTAGTTTACTCCAGAGCTGAGAAGTGTGGAGCCAAAAAGAGATTATAGCCAAGCATGACTCAAGATCACTTGGGAAACAAGAAAAGCCAAGATGAAGTGAATCTTTAGTCCCCTAAACCATGCTGAGTGACTCTACCACCACCCAAACTCCCATGAGTCCCACAGAAGAAAATTAGGAGGGATGTTTACAAGGCTCTAAGGTCAATTCCCATTCACTGGGCTAGAAGTCATGGTGTCTAAAATCCTGAGAAAATACCACAGGAGCTTATTAATCCAAGCCAAAAGAATTGAGTGAGTTGAGTGCTTAGCCTTCTCTATACTCTCAATGGATGGTTATATTTAGAAGCCATATATTTCCTTTTTTCCCCTTCTTACTGGCTCAGGTTTTATTTATTTATTTATTTAATTTATTTATATTATTACATTATGTTAGTGACCATACAGTACATCATTAGTTTTTGATGTAGTGTTCCATGATTCATTGTTTGTGTATAACACCCAGTGCTCCATGCAATATGTACCCTCCTTATACCCTTCACTAGGCTAGCCCATCCCCCCAACCCCCTCCCCTCTGAAACCCTCAGTTTGTTTCCCAGAGTCCATAGTCTCTCATAGTTTGTCTCCCCCTTTGTTCACCCCCCCTTCATTTTTCCCTTCCTTCTCCTAATGTCCTCCCTGCTATTCCTTATATTCCACAAATAAGTGAAACCATATGATAATTGTCTTTCTCTGCTTGACTTGTTTCACTTAGCATAATCTCCTCCAGTTCCATCCATGTTGATGCAAATGTTGGGCAGTCCTCCTTTCTGATGGCTGAGTAATATTCCATTGTATATATGGACCACATCTTCTTTATCCATTCATCTGTTGAAGGGCATCTCAGCTCCTTCCACAGTTTGGCTATTGTGGACATTGCTGCTATGAACATTGGGGTGCATATGGCCCTTCTTTTCACTACATCTGTATCTTTGGGGTAAATACCCAGTAGTGCAATTGCTAGATCATAGGGTAGCTCTATTTTTAAATTTTTGAGGAACCTCCATTGTTTTCCAAAGTGGCTGTACCAACTTGCATTCCCACCAACAGTGTAAGAGGGTTCCCCTTTCTCCACATCCTCTCCAACATTTGTTGTTTCTTGCCTTGTCAATGTTTGCCATTCTAACTGGTGTAAGGTGGTATCTCAATGTGGTTTTGATTTGAATTTCTCTGATGGATAATGATGTTGAACATTTTTTTTCATGTGTCTGTTAGCCATTTGTATCTCTTCTTTGGAGAAGTGTCTGTTCATATCTTCTGCCCATTTTTTGATTTGATTATTTGTTTTTTGGGTGTTGAGTTTGAGAAGTTCTTTATAGATCTTGGATACCAGCACTTTATCTGTAGTGTCATTTGTAAATATCTTCTCCCATTCCATTGTTTGTCTCTTTCTTTTGTTGACTGTTTCCTTTGCTGTGCAGAAGCTTTTTATCTTGATGAAGTCCCCAAAGTTCATTTTTACTTTTGTTTCCCTTGTCTTTGAAGACATGTCATGGAAGAAGTTGCTGTGGTTGATATCGAAGAGGTTACTGCCTATGTTCTCCTCTAGGATTTTGATGGATTCCTGTCTCACATCGAGGTCTTTCATCCATTTAGAGTTTATCTTTGTGTATGTTGTGAGAAAATGGTTGAGTTTCTTTCTTCTGTATATAGCTTTCCAATTTTCCCAGCACCATTTATTGAAGAGACTGTCTTTATTTATTTAAAACTGATAGTGTCATATCAGTTTAGGTATAGAAATTAGCAATTCATCACTTACGTACAACACCCAGCGCTCATCACAAGTGCCCTCCTTAATACCTATCACCCATTTAACCCATTTCCCCACCACATCCCCTCCAAACACCCTCAGTTTGTTCTCTATATTTAAGAGTCTATTTTGTGGTTTGACTCTCTCTTTTTACCCCTATGTTCATTTGTTTTGTTTCTTAAATTCCACATATGAGTGAAATATTATTTCCCTTTCTTTGTTTTTTCAAGTGGACCAGCAAGTGACTTAAGATGACCAGACCAAACTTGACCTTGATAAAAAGCATATTGGACTAGGTTCCCATATTTCATCTGTCACTAACTGTGATCTTAAATACAGTATTTACCTTTTATGAGTTTCATTTGTCTCTTTTGTAAAATGAAGAGATTTGATTAGATCATCTCTCAATTACCGTACTTTATAATTTTACAATGGCCTAAAAAGCTAAGTTCTTATGTGACTGAGAAGATCATAGCATCTTGGGGTTAAACCAGAATCCCTTTTGTATTTAAAGGTATTCACAGAAAAGGCAAGCCCTCTCTCAGGTATGCATTTTATTTTCTTCTGCCCCTCACATCAGTCAGAATGCCTCAGAATAATAATACCTGGAAATTGCTTAGTACTTTGCCACTTACAAGCCTTCATTTGCTATTTATGGAAACTCTGTGATACAGATAGTGCAGGTATAATCATACACATTTTGTGGATGAGCGCAGTAAAGCTCAGAGAGGAGTTAAGACACTTGTTCAAAGCAACAGAGTTAAAAAAAAAAAGAGCCAAGCTATAAATCAAGGTTTTATAATGATAGATCTTCCCTGAAGAAACTCCCCTATGTCAGCCTTTGTTTCTTTAGAAATAACTGCAATACTGGATGCTTTGAAAGATGCTAGAGCCATGCTCTGGGATCCATGAGAAAAAGGGATGACAGTGTTTGCATAAGCTTAGCAGTCTGAGTTGCCTGTGGCCACTGAGAAAGTAGAAGTGATGCTAAGAGGCACAAGGAAAGGCCTCCTGCCCTAACCCCTTTGCTCTTTCTTGTCTGTAGGATGTCAGGAGACCCAAAAGTTCCAGTTATGTTCTACACGGGGATACTTAGCACACAATATCTGACTTAGTTACATAAAAAATAGGCCTTCTAGCTCATCCATATCTAGGTACACACTTGTTTTGCCTGAAAATGATAACACAATTTGTCTACTGAAATGAATTTAATGTAGAAATTTCGTTGTTTGCTGGACTACCATATTGGAAAAATATTTTATGGTTTTGATGACCAGGCAGAAATTAATTGGGAAACACAGAGTGATCAGAGAAGCCATTCAACATGTCTCTAGGTTTAGCATCACCTGCCCCTTTATGTCATATCTGTGTTTTGTGGGGACCAAGGACTCAAGAAAACTCAAGCCACAGCTCATCCTCTTCCTCTCGCTGAGTGACGAGAACAGAAGACCCTCTGCCCCTGCCCAGCTCTTTCACCACATCCCTGCTGTCTTCTCATCAATGTAGGCCAGTGGTTTTCTACCTGGGAAAGATTTTGCCCCCAGGGACAATATCTAGAGACATTTTTGTGTTGTGTTGGGATAGCCCCCAACAACAAAGAATTATCTGGCCCTAAATGTCAGTAGTGCTGAGAATGGAAATCCTGGTGTAGGCTGCACCTTCCTGGACTTAGCTTACCCTGCAGTATAATGGTAGGACAGATTGCCTTGGGGCTTATAAGACACACAGAAATCTGAGTGGAGAGAATTGAGGATACCGGTCTGAAGTTAAAGGCCAGGAGAGTCAGAAGGCACCTGGCTTAAAGAGAGTTAAGCAGAATCCCCCTCTCTCTTATACTGCCTCCAGGGAAAGAGAGGGTACCAAAACCCGTCACAGTGGTGGCCAATGAGAAACTGCTGCTAGGGAGAAAATGTAACATATATAGTAAGGAACACACTTTAAAAAAAAAAAAAAAAAGGAAGCCCCAGACCTATATCTGTTACCAAGTTCTCTTCTCTCATAGTATCTTCAGGCTCTCTAAGCTCTTCCTCCCTGGAAAGAGAAAACTTAATGACACCTGCCTTAGAGTTGCTCTCCTGTCCCTTCTCTCTCTGATTCTTACCTATTTGTTTCTTCTTCCCCTTCTAAGAAAATAGAATCAGTGCTAGCTATGTTAGGCCTCCAAAGTGAGGTGAGTGTGAATGTCTCTCATCACTTATAGAGCCTCATGGCTTGTGGAAGCCAAGGGATCAGTCATGTTCTTGTGGTGGTGGAAAAGTACCATGGCAGACTTCGAATGAACCAGGAAGACAATATGCAGTCTACTGGGATGTCTGCCCACTAGACCCTGGCCTGAGCTGGGGGATGCAGTCACACTAACTCTATAATCAAACTCACTTGCCTGCATGGGAAAACTAATGTTAAATCTTGACTATTGGTGAAGAGATCTGAGTCCTCCATGATGTTATAAAATGTATTCTAAATGGATGATTACCTAAAAGAGACAAGGTTAGTCATCTGTTAAATGATTTGCCAAAAATAACACTGAAACTTAAACATAAATACTTTTTTGGCAAATCCTCAGGAAGGCTAATACATTAAACCCTGCCAGTCATTTATATACCTACATATGACTGGCTTTATTGGCTCAACTGGAAAGCACATTGGATTTGCTTGACTAAAAGATGACTAAAGTCATGTTTTGATAGAGTTGATTTAAGAGCCATTGGTGACAAGGAAAGATAACTAGTGGTCATATGACTTAGAGGTCTAAGACTGTAATTATGGCAGCAAAGTGAATTGTAGGACAAGCTAGGCTTCTGGCTTCTGGTGAATCAGGAAGTCAAAATGCAGACAGCCTGCTGGGAAGTGTGCCTGCTGTTTTTGCTAGCCTGACCCAGGTGGAGCAATCAGTCTGGCCATAGGATAATTGGCTATTCCAGGAAAAAAGCAAAATAATGTGATTAAAATAAATAATGTTATAGTACTGAGGTCATCTCCATTCCTCCATCATAGAAATGGGCAACCAAGGACCATTTAAAAGACAATGAGACAATTTATCTATTAAAATAAAAATTCTGGCCCCACCTTCACTCCATAAACAAAGAAACTAAATAAAGGGACTAACAAACTAAGCAATACATAAGAAACAACAAAGACTTTTGCAGGCTAGCATATTAAGCTCTTTGTGTTATTCAGAGTTCCAAATGACTGACTTCAGCACATTTCCCCCCTTACACTGATTCTGCTTTTTGTTAGAAGGGCAAGTTATTTTAAGAACATGAGGGCAGTTGGCACACTGGGTGAGCTAGACCAAATCATAAAGGCTACAGATTCAAAGATTGTTAATAATGACAACTCAAATGTGGTTCATGTTATCTTTACATGTGTTTACCATGGAGTCTGGTAACAGGCAATGCATAAGACTTACAAAAAGCTGAGGCTGCAAGTCAGTGGCCTAGGAACTCTGATGAACTCTGGTTTCTCACAAAAGTGAATCGTGGAAGGAGCCGAGATGCCCTTCAACAGATGACTGGATTAAGAAGATGTGGTCCATATATACAATGGAATATTACTCAGCCATCAAAAAGAACGATTACTCAACATTTGCTGCAACATGGACGGGACTAGAGGAGATAATGCTAAGCAAAATAAGTCAAGCAGAGAAAGACAATTATCATATGGTTTCACTCATTTATGGAACATAAGAAGTAGGAAGATCGGTAGGAGAAAGGGAAGAAGAAAAGGGGGGTAAAGAGAAGGGGGAATTAACCATGAGAGACTATGTACTCTGAGAAACAAACTGAGGGCTTCAGAGGGGAGGGGGGTGGGGGAATGGGATAGGCCAGTGATGGGTATTAAGGAGGGCACGTATTGCATGGTGCACTGGGTGTTATACGCAAGTAATGAATCATGGAACTTTACATCAAAAACTAGGGATGTACTGTATGGTGACTAACATAATATAATAAAAAATATTTAAAAAAAAGCATACTTGAGCATGGTGGTCATGGCAGCCATGAAATGAGGAATCAGACAGAATTTGACTCTTCATTTCTTACAGGCTGCCAAAACCACCATGTCATTTAGACTGTCATGCCACCTATTTCTGATACTGATTAAGCTTTTGGCTTTTACGCATAGAAGGAGGAGCACTTCAGCATTCAGGGGGTCTATGCAGTTAACTGTTTATAGATGTTCTTATTGGGTCCATTACAGACTCACTTGCTTTTTGCCTTTCTGTGCCAGAAGGCCTACTCAAGGGTCCTGTGCAACTGCCCTGACCATGGCCTATGATAGTGAATAATGGAAGAAAGCTCATAGATACCTCCTTTTGAATAATTAAACAATAGCCAGAGTTTATTGAGCACTTACTATGAGCCAGGCACTGTGCTAAATGTGTTAACACATTTAATCCTCACTGTACCCAAAATCCAACACTCTTAGTGCATGGGTCTACCTGGAGTCTGGACGTGTGCCAGAAAAATGGTCAGTTAATAATTCCGTCTGCCTAGGCATGAACTTGTCTTTAAATTGGGACAGTTCACTAAAGTGAAAGAACCATGAGGTTAAGATGGGACTCTTTAGACAGAGTCAGGACCAGTGGGTCAGGTGCATGTACTCCTTACTTTCTACCTTCTCATCATGAGGTTCTCCTTCAAGGGCCAAACTTTGGCAATTATAAAATCATTTAAGAAGGGAGCACCTGGGTAGCTCAGTCAGTTGAGCATCCAACTCTTGATTTTGGCTCAGATCATGATCTTGGGGTTGTGAGATTAAGTCCTGCAGTGGGCTCTGTGCTTGGCAGGGAATCTGCTTGAGATTCTCTCTCTACTCTCCTTCCATACCTCCCCCTGCTCACTCACTCACTCACTAAATGAATGAATGAATGAATGAATAAATAAATAAATAAATAATCATTTAGGAAGGATGTTTGTATTCTTCTAAGAGAAGCATGATAAATATTTGCTGAATATTGGAATAGGTATTACATTTGCCATTGTCTTGACTTATCTGTAGCACTTTTTCTCTCCAACTATACTTCATTGAGAGTTGCCTGCTCTTATTCAATCTGCAATGAAAGCTCGTTTCATTAATCACCTACCTCCCATGACTGTTTTAGTTGCCTAACCCTAGGAATCCTTGCTCTAAAGAGGTGGTTATTAACTGAGGACAATTCTGTCACCCCCCCCCAGGACATTTTTGATTGCCACGCTAGGGGGAGGGGGTATAGGGGGTGGAGTTTGCTCCTGATACCTAATAAATAGAAGCCAAAAATGATGCCAAGCTTCTTATAATGTATAGGATAGCACCCCACAGCAAAGAATTATTAGTCTAGAATGTCAGTACCAAGGTTGAGAAACTCTGCTCTCAACTTTAACGAGTTTCTCTATCATGGAAAGTCCTTTGTCTCACCTTTACAGCATTGTAGTATGTTCAGAGCTATGTACGTTTACCCAGTGTGCCTGGTGATTCTGGTACAGGGGTCCCTGAGCCAAACTTTGGAGCACATTGCTCTAGGTTTATAGTTTTCATGTTGTGCTCACCTAGAACACATATGTGGGTTCCCCTGCTTAGAGAGCTCTGATCTATCCTGTAACCACCCATCTCATTTTATCGCATATTGTAAAACTTACCAGGAAGAGATTAAATCTCCTACATTTTCAAAAAAAAATTGAGATGACCTATTAGTCTAATGAATAGAATATTACAAACAAGCTGCACTGTCTTTTTAAGACAATGGGTGTGTTCTTACTGGTGGTAATACATGATCTTTGAATACATTGGGCCAATACTGTTTCCCAGTTTTAAATAGGCAAGCATCATTTCACTCTTAGGAGACCATATGTCAAAGATAGATCATTAGCTATCATGATAAAATGGAAATGGTATCTTATTTGTTGAGCATTAAAAGTGATGAGCACTACAGGGGGTTTCTGATGAAATGAGGAGTCATTGAATAATTCTGAACATTATTCACTCATCGTTTTTTCTCCCTCTCTCTCTCCCTCCCTCTCTTTTCCCAAACCTGGCTGAAAAACCTATGCATTCATTTTCCATTAAATTCAGGCTGCTTAAGAAGTTCACATTGCATTCTCAGTAGTAATGGATATATAATTGTGTTGCTGATGCAAGTTAAAACAGACAAGGGATAAGCAGGCCTGATGGCAATATTTCTTTGTTACTGCTAAAAGTTCTCTGGGCTATCCCCACTCTGAATTAAAATCAGATGGTACCATGGGAAATCAAAAGGAAGTGAAACAAAAACAGTTTCCTAACATACCTACCAGTAAGCATCACAGTAGAAAGAGGCCTGACTTTGAAATCGGACAAACCTAGGTTACAATACTGGAACCGCCATTAATTATCTTAGAAGTCTAGAGGAGAAAACCTCACAGAGCCCCAGTTTTCATATTTGTACTAGAGTAATAATAGCATCTACCTCATAGGCTTATCGTGAAGGTTAAAAAATGAGGCAACATATGTGAAATTCTGAGCACATAGTAGGTGCATGCAAATGGGAGTTCCTAAATAAAATATATTAATTTATTCTCAACCAATGTATCTTCGCTTAGACTCTAATCCATCAGTTTAAAATAAATTTCCACAGACTTTTTCTTCCTTAAGACTTCATGTTTTACTTATTATTACTATTATTATTTCATTATCATTTTTATTATTTTAATTTTTCAGCATATAATGTGCTGGAGTAGAGTTGACTAGAAACTACAATCCTGACATTTCAGAAAGAATAGCTGTGGGTGAGCCACTCATTTACAAAGGTCATTGTATCACACAAGAAGAGTAAATTGCTATCTTCAACTGGGATTTTTCCTTTTAGGATATTGGAACATAAATAAAACATCGAATTTAAATTGTTGAGCAAAAGAAGTCAAACACAAAAGAGTACCTTCTGCATGAATCCATTCATAGAAACCATAAAGACAGGCAAGACGAATATAAGCTGTTAGAAGTCAGGAAAATAGTAAAAATGATAACCCTGGGTGGAGGGTGAGGAGTGGTTAGTGGGTGTCTGATTCTTGATGTCTGATTCTTGATTATGGTGCAAGTAACATAGGGTGCAATCAGTTTGTGAAAATTCATCAAGATAAATGCTCATCATGTGTTAACTTTCCTGTATGTATATTATATTAAATATCAAGTTAAAAAACATTAGGGCAAAAAGTAAAATATATTATTTTCAGAAACATTTGAGAAAATACAGAAAAAGAACTAAAAATCACCTGTAGTGTTACAACCCAAATATAGCCAGTGCTAGCATTTTATTTTATTATTTTGTTCTCTTTATTGTTTTTAAACAAAATGAGAGTCATGATGTATGTGGAATTTTGTATCTATTTTTGGTAATTTATGTTATTTTTTAATAATTTCCCCATGCCACAAAATAAAATGCTTTGAAAATATGATTCATAATAACTACATAGAATTTGATTATATGTATCTTTCTTATCTTATTTGACTGGTCTCATCTGCATGGCATTTAGATTGTTCCCATGTTTGGGGGCTTATGGATAATGCTATTATTAATAATATTGTGCATAAATCTTTGTGCATAGCTGATTATCCCCTTATAATAAATTACCATAAGTGAAAGTACTGAATCAAGCTCTTGAAAAATATTTCCAGATGCTCTCTTAAAGAATTCTGTGAACTTATACTCTCAATGGCAGTTTTCAAAGGTACCAGTTTCTCTGCATCATTATCATCATAATATAGTTAATATTTATTAACACTTTACTGTGAGCCAGTCGCTATACATGTTTTTTCTCATTTATTAATCAAAATAACTATGAGGTAGGTACTCTTGTCCTTATTTACAGATGTGGAGAGTAAGGCTCAACAAACAACTTTTTCAGCTAGCAATTAGCAGACCTCTGGCCTTTTTCATTGCAAAGTCCAAGATTTTCATCCCCATACCCCTACATTCACTTTATATTGATGTTTTAAAAATTGTCATTTTGATGGACAAAATATAATAATATGTTTTTATTTGTACCTTTGAATATTAGTAGACTTTTTCTTTCAAATGTTCAGTGATTCTTTGTTTCTTCTTTTGTCAATAGTTTCTTCATGAGCTTTAATTTTTAATAGTGTGTTGATCTTTTGTTCACTGATTTTTAAAAATGTATAAAAACAGGGGCACCTGGGTGGCTCAGTCAGTTAAGTATCTGCCTTTGGTTCAGGTCATGATCTCAGGGTCCTGGGATCGAGCCCAGCATCAGGCAACCTGCTAAGGAGGAGTCTGCTTCTCCCTCTCCCTCTGTCCCTCCCCCCAACACATGTTCCTTCTCAAATGAATAAATAAATATTTTTTAAATTGTATAAAAACAGGAGTGCCTGGGTGGTTCAGTCAGTTAAGCATCTGTCTTCAGCTCAGGTCATGATCCCAGGGTCCCATGATTGAGCCCTGCATCATTCTCCCTGCTCAGCAGGAGTCTGCTTTTCCCTCTTCTTCTGTGTGCTTGCTCACTCTCTTGTGCTCTCTCTCTTTCAAATACATAAATAAATACATCTTTTTAAAAATGTATAAAAACAATATATACATATGGTAAAAACGGTAAACAACAGGAAATTAGTCTCCACCCCAAAACAGAACTCTGTCCTCACTGTGAAATGAAATGGGGGTCACAAATGTCAAGGGATTTTTTTTAAAGATTTTTATTTATTTGACAGAGAGAGACACAGCGGGAGAGGGAACACAAGCAGGGGGAGTGGGAGAGGAAGAAGCAGGCTCCCAGCAGAGAAGCCTGATGTGGGGCTCGATCCCAGGACTCCAGGATCATGCCCTGAGCCGAAGGCAGACGCTTAACCACTGAGCCACCCAGGCGCCCCATGTCAAGGGATTTTTAAATGGAGCAAGGAGCCCACTAAGGAGATGGGCCTTATGCACATCCTACCAGTGGAACAATGAACTTTTGAACTGGGCCAAACTGCAAATATTCCAAGGACTCAGACCAAACCACCTACAACTTGCTACTGTAAGAGACTTTGCTTAGCGATGGCCTTAGCAACCAATTATATTCAGCCAAGATTAACTTTCTGCCACCAACACCAATCAAAAATTCTTTGTAAAAAAAAATATATATATATACGGGGCATTCCCTTTTTGCTTGAAAAACCCTGAATTTTGCTCCTTAATGGGACACTATTTGGTTTTCTACCCAAATCTGAGTGCCTCAAATTGCAATTCTTTGATCCCAAATAAACGCTCCTGCTTAATTTTTGCCTCCTGACAATTTTAGGTTGACATGGACCATCTAAAGTTTACAGTCACTAATAGTTTACTGTGGACCCTTCCAGAAATTTTCCATGCTCATACTTCCCCACTTATATAGGCGCGCACGTGCGCGCGCACACACACACACACACTTTTTTTATGCCTGTGTTAGTTTGCTAGGGCTATCATAACAAAATACCACAGAGAGGGTGCCTTAAAATATAGACATTTTATTTTCTCACATTTCTGGAGGCTAGAAGTTCAAAACAAGATGCTACCTGAGTTGGTTTCTTCTGAGGCCTCTCTCCTTGGCTTGTAGATGACCACCTTCTGGCTATATCTTCACATGGACTTCCCTTTGTGTGTTGTCTGTATCCTATCTTTTTTTTAAAGATTTTATTTATTTATTTGACAGAGAGAGAGACAGCCAGCAAGAGAGGGAACACAAGCAAGGGGAGTGGGAGAAGAAGAAGCAAGCTCCCAGCAGAGCAGGGAACCCAATGCTGGGCTTGATCCCAGGACCCTGGGATCACGCCCTGAGCCAAAAGCAGATGCTTAACGACTAAGCCATCCAGGTGCCCCGTATCCTATCTTTTCTTATAAGGACAACAGTCATATTGGATTAGGGCCCACCCATATGAACTCATTTTACCTTAATTACCTCTTTAAAGACACTATCTCCAAATACAGTCAGATCCTAAGTACCGGGAGTCCAAACTTCAACGTATGACTTTTGAGAGGATGCAATTTAGCCCATACCAAAGGGAAAATATTATATAAACTGTATAACATCTTGATTCTTAATACTTAATGCATTCTGAGATCAGCCTATATCAGTACATGAAGAGCATGTGGCATTTTATTTCATTTTATAGATACAACATAAACTGCTTAGCCAATTTGTGATAGGTGGACATTTGGGTTATTTCTAGGTATTTGAGGTCATAAATAATGCCACTGTGAACATCACTGTAGTATATCTTTCTGTACATCTGTCAGTATATCTGAGTATAACTTTATTTAAAGGTAGAATCATTAGACAAAAGATTATATGTACTTAAAATTTTAATAGAGCTTGCTAAATTATCTATTATAACAAAAATGAAAGGGAGGGCCTAATTTCTCACACCTTTGACAACACTGGATGTTTTAAACTTTTATATCTGATATTTTGATAGGTAGAATATAACATCTTATTAGATTGATATTACCTTTGTATGTTTATAACCATCATGGTTTATTAAATGTTTTTCACATCATTTTTAGATATTTTCTATTATGTTGGTTTTTTTAATTTTTATTTTTAAAAGCTCTTTATATAATAAGAAAATTGGCCCTTTGTCATATGTGTTGCATATGTATTTTGTAGTTTGTCTTTTAATTCCATTATTGCATATTTTTGTGAACAGAAATTTAAATTCTATTATTTAATATACATTATAAATACACACACACATAGACCGCGAGAGAGAGATAGCGCCAGATTTATGTCTTTACTCTTATTAGTCTTTTCTTCTGTAACTTCTGAGATTTTTGTCTTCTTTGGAGATCTTCCCATACTATCATTTTTTTTAATATGGTACTTCTATTTTTAATTTTTTGAGGAACCTCCATATTATTTTCCATAGTAGTAGTTTACCTTCCCACACTACTGTTTTATAATTGCAAAATTTTACTTTTGGAAATTTTATGTTTTTGATCTATTGATTGATTTATAAATAACCTAACCTCTCTAAACTTATTTTATTTTATGTATGCAGAGACACACCTTTTTTTTTTTTTTTTGCTTACATGGAGGGACTGTGTCATAATCACTTCTCTGTCCTGAAAGTTATTTTTACCTCATTTTGATCTACTTTGTTTCTTATGTTAAGGATGTATCCATCAATTTTTATGTTAACCAGAGTTAGATGTTTTTCTTATATAAATAAAATGGATGTTAAATCAAATGTCTTTTCAGCATCTAATCATGGATTTCTCTTTTTTATTTTTATTTTTTAACATGGTGACATTTTCTTTTTCATTGCAATTAGGTAGCTGGCTTCTCCAATATTCAGTGGAGCCTTTAAAAAAAAAAATTCCCAAATCACAAATCCAAGCCTCCATCCTATGCAACAGTAAGAAATCCTGTCATCCACCATGTTTCCCTCCTCATGTATTTCTAGAAATCCCAAAAGAATCTGCCCATGTTCCACACATTCAGTTTGTTCTCATTTTCTATCTCAACCAACTGCCTGATTCCAGATTGCTGTCTACTTACAGCCATTTCCTAACTTGTTTCCATTGCTCAGTTGTCATTCTTCCATTTATTTTTTCCCACAAGCACAGGAAAAGAACTTTCCTTCAGTTCCCTACATTGTTAGCTGAAGATGGGCTGTAAAATTTATCAAGACTCTATCAGAGACTTGAAAAACAGAAAGGGATTAAAGTTCAGACACATAAAATTAAGTTCTAGTTATGAATACTCTCATACACCTAAGACCCAAGCCTCTCCACCAAAGTCCTGGGTACTTCTTAGCGTCATTCTGACACCTTCAATGGTAGACGTGACCTCTAAGTATGGCCCTACCACACATCATTTTTTCAGGAAGGACCTTACTTTCTCCTCAGAAAAATGCCCTTGAACATGTAACCTATAACTTGGGCCCATGATTCCAACTTTTTTTTTAATGTTTGTTATTATATTATGTTAGTCACCATACAGTACATCCCTGGTTTCTGATGCAAAGTTCGATGATTCATTAGTTGCATATAACACCCAGTGCACCATGCAATATGTGCCCTCCTTACTACCCATCACCAGTCTATCCCATTCCCCCACCCCCTTCCCTCTGAAGCCCTCAGTTTGTTTCCCATGATTCCAACTTTTATAATAAAGGTCTGTTTTATCTGCCTGATAGAAATACTATATAATGGAGTGTAAGAAACATTTATTACAATCTCTGCATTCAGTGACATCAAGATGATAGTTTAAAATAAGCCACAATGGGAGTACTTATACAATGCAAATTCGAAAAAACTGCAAATAACAGCTTTGTTTGTTTGTTTGATTATTTATTGGGTTGATATCCTAGATGTAATGATGTGATATGGAAAACATTAACAATGTGATCCTCTCAATTGATGCAGCAAAAGCATTTGACAAAATACAGCATCCTTTCCTGATTAAAACCCTTCAGAGTGTAGGAATAGAGGGTACATTTCTCAATCTCATAAAAGCCATCTATGAAAAGCCTACAGCAAATATTATTCTCAATGGAGAAAAGCTGGAAGCCTTTCCCTTAAGATCAGAAACATGACAAGGATGCCCACTCTCGCCACTATTATTCAACATAGTACTAGAAGTCCTTGCAACAGCAATCAGACAACAAAAAGGGATCAAAGGTATCCAAATTGGCAAAGAAGAAGTCAAAATGTCTCTCTTCAAAGATGACACGATACTCTATATGGAAAACCCAAAAGAATCGACGCCCAAACTATTAGAAGTTATAGAGCAATTCAGTAATGTGGCGGGATACAAAATCAATGCTCAGAAATCACTTGCATTTCTATACATGAATAATGAGACTGAAGAAAGAGAAATTAGGGAATCCATCCCATTTACAATAGCACCAAAAACCAGACGTTACCTTGGAATTAACTTAACCAGAGATGTAAAGGACCTATATTCTAGAAACTATAAATCACTCTTGAAAGACATTGAGGAAGACATAAAAAGATGGAAAGATATTCCATGCTCATGGATCGGAAGAATTAACATAGTTAAAATGTCCATGCTTCCCAGAGCAATCTACACTTTCAATGCTATCCCGATCAAAATACCGAGGACATTTTTCAAAGAACTGGAACAAATAGTCCTTAAATTTGTATGGAACCAGAAAAGGCCCCGGATCTCCAAGGAACTGTTGAAAAGGAAAAACAAAGCTGGGGGCATCACAATGCCGGATTTCAAGCTGTACTACAAAGCTGTGATCAGAAAGACAGCATGGTACTGGCACAAAAACAGACACATAAACCAATGGAACAGAATAGAGAACCCAGAAATGGACCCTCGGCTCTTTGGGCAACTAATCTTTGACAAAGAAGGAAAAAAAATCCGGTGGAAAAAAGACAGTCTCTTCAATAAATGGTGCTGGGAAAATTGGACAGCTACATGCAAAAGAATGAAACTTGACCACTCTCTCACACCATACACAAAAATAAACTCCAAATGGATGAAAGACCTCGATGTGAGACAGGAATCCATCAAAATTCTAGAGGAGAACATAGGCAGCAACCTCTACAACATTGGCCAAAGCAACCTTTTTCATGACACATCTTCAAAGGCAAGAGAAACAAAAGATAAAATGAACTTGTGGGACTTCATCAAGATAAAAAGCTTCTGCACAGCCAAGGAAACAGTCAGAAAAACTAAGAGGCAGCCCACGGAAAGGGAGAATATATTTGCAAATGACACTACAGATAAAAGATTAGTATCCAAGAGCTACAAAGAACTTCTCAAACTCAATACACGAGAAACAATTAAACAAATCAAAAAATGGGCAGAAGATATGAACAGACACTTTTCCAATGAAGACATACAAATGGCTAATAGACACATGAAAAAATGTTCAAAATCATTAGCCATCAGGGAAATTCAAATCAAAACCACACTAGGATACCACCTTACGCCAGTTAGAATGGCAAAAATTGACAAGGCAAGAAACAATTGTTGGAGAGGATGTGGAGAAAGGGGATCCCTCCTACATTGTTGGTGGGAATGCAAGTTGGTACAGCCACTCTGGAAAACAGTGTGGAGGTCCCTTAAAAAGTTAAAAATTGAGCTACCCTATGACCCAGCCATTGCACTACTGGGTGTTTACCCCAAAGATACAGATGTAGTGAAGAGAAGGGCCATATGCACCCCAATGTTCATAGCAGCATTGTCCACAATAGCTAAATCGTGGAAGGAGTTGAGATGCCCTTCAACAGATGACTGGATTAAGAAGTTGTGGTCCATAGATACAATGGAATATTACTCAGCTATCATAAAGAACGAATTCTCAACATTTGCTGCAACATGGACGGCACTGGAGGAGATAATGCTAAGTGAAATAAGTCAAGCAGAGAAAGACAACTATCATATGATTTCTCTCATCTATGGAACATGAGAACTAGGAAGATCGGTAGGGGAAGAAAGGGATAAAGAAAGGGGGGGTAATCAGAAGGGGGAATGAAACATGAGAGACTATGGACTATGAGAAACAAACTGAGGGCCTCAGAGGGGAGGGGGGTGGGGGTATGGGATAGACCGGTGATGGGTAGTAAGGAGGGCACGTATTGCATGGTGCACTGGGTGTTATATGCAACTAATGAATCATCGAACTTTACATCGGAAACCGGGGATGTACTGTATGGTGACTAACATAATATAATAAAAAATCATTAAAGAAAAAAAAAACAATGTAGATTAAAATTTAAAAGGTATTGTGACTGTAGGCATTACATTGTGAATAGTACAAAATATTGAGGAAATATCCTTCTAGTATTGAAAAATATAATCTGATTCAATGAAGATGTTATTCCTGTCATTGATGAACGACTGAAATTACAACATACATCTTTGTTGTTTCACTTTTATCTTATTTGTTAGTGAAAATGAAAATATCAACACTCATGTCGGAACTAAATACATTCATCAACTCCCAACCATAGTTTGGGTATAGATGCAGGAGTTTTGCAAAAGTTAGTGAAAGCATTTTGGTAAGAATCAATTGGCCATATGGAATTCACAAGAAATAATGTTGAATATTTTATAACTATTTCTAAATTGTGTGCTAGTCATCCTTTAAACCCGTAAATTTTATTATATGTCTATTCTAGTGTATGTGTGAATACACATACTTGTTAATATAGAACTACTTGCTTAACCCTTACCAACACACCACTGCTCTATAACCTTTGGGACACTGCATTATAGGTTTTATTAATTGTGAGATGGGAAGGCACTAAAGAGATTTTTAGGAGAGGAAATAACATGATGTAACTTATGATTTAATGGAATTTAACAGAATCACTGAAGCTTTCATACTGAAAACAGACTATAGGATGGAGATAGACCAGTTAAGAGGCTACTGGCAATAATTCAAGAAATAGATGATGATGGTTAGGACTAGGATGGTAGGGGTGAAGGTAGTGAGAAACTCTCACATTCTGGATATATTTTGAAGTTAGAATCCACAGTATTGCTGGATTAAATGTATATTTTGAAATTAAGCATGAAATCAAGGATAACTCCGAGGTTTTGGGCCTGAGCAACGAAACAAGTGGAGTTGATATTCACTGAGATAGGGAGGACTATGGAGTAACAGGTTTGAGGACATTGTCAGAAGCTGTTCTGCATCCATGGATTTTATGATATTTGTTAAACCTCCAAGTGGTGATGTTAAGCATTTGGATTTAAAAGTGTGCAGCTCAGTTCAGATTAAGATATAAATCTGTGAATCATAAGCATATAGGTATCTAAAATCATGTGACTGGGCAAATCACCTTGTGAGTAGAAGTAGACAGACTAGCAAAATGATATAAGGACTGAAACCTAGAGTATTCCAATACTTAGAGGGCAAAATATGAGGAAGAGCAAGCAAAGGAGAGTAGCAAGAATTGGCTAAACATGTAGAGAAGAAAAAAATGAGTGTGGAGTCCTAGACGTCAAATGAGGATAGTGCTTCAGAGTCAGAAGTGGTCACCTCTGTCAAATCCTGCTGATGGGTCAGATAAGAAGTCAGAAATGATCACTGGATCTAGCAATGTGAATGCCATTTGGTAATCTAGGATAAGAGCAGCTTCCATAGAGTGGTGGAATAAAAAGTTTATTTGAATAGGGGTGTCTGGGTGGCTCAGCTGGTTGAGTGTCTGGCTTTTGGTTTTGGCTCAGGTCATGATCTCATGGGTCGTTAGATAGAGCCCTGCATTGAGCCCCACATCTTGTCAGGCTCCCTGCTTAGCAGAGAGTCTGCTTAAGATACTCTCCCTTTGCCCCCCACCCTCTCTCTCTAAAACAATTAAATAAGTCTTTAAAAAAAAAACTGAGGGCTTCAGAGGGGAGGGGCGTTGGGGGAATGGGATAGGCTGGTGATGGGTATTAAGGAGGGCACATATTGCGTGGTGCACTGGGTGTTATACGCAAGTAATGAATCATGGAACTTTACATCAAAAACTAGGGATGTACTGTATAGGGACTAACATAATAAAAAATGTTATTTAAAAAAAAGCTTATTTGGATAGTTCAAGAAAAAAGAAGAGGACGTAAACTCCAAATAAAGAATGTAGAGAGCTGTTTCAAGGAGCTTTGCTATAAAGGGAAAGATAAAATGGAACAGTAGTTGAAGAGGAAAATGGCATCAAGAGAGCTTTTTTTTGTGTATAATGAGAGCTATATAGAAATGTTTGTATGCTGAAGGCAATGATCCATGAGGTGGAGAGGGCTTGGAGATGCAGAGGAGAAAGGGAAAATTGCTTGCATCGCCAAAAAGAGTTGGAATCTAGTGTACAAGTGGGGGAGGATTGAGGCTTAGGAGCATTAACAGTCAATCATAGCAACAAGAAAGGAAGTAAAATACATGACCACAGGTACAGGTAGTTGTGGTGGTGCAGAAGTGGGAGCTTTGGGAAGTTCTGACTGCTTATACATCTTGCAGAGTGTGAGCAAAGGCAAGGAGGTGTTAAAAGTTTGAGCAAAGAAGTGAAAGTATGAAATGGCCCTTAAGGGAATGGGAAAGAATATACTAAGGGGATAAATATGGATGCTAATTTCCAATGGTGAATTCTGAATTCCAAGGGTGAATACTCAAGCTATTATAACACAATACCATAGACTGGGTGACTTAAACAACATTTATTTCTCACAATTCTGGAGGCTGGGAAGTCTGAGATCAGGGTGCTAGTATAGTTATGATCTGTTGACAGCCCTCTTCCTGGCTTGCAGATGTGTCACCTTCTTGTTATATCTTCACATGGCAGAAAAAGAGCTAGCTCTCTAGTCTCTTCTTCTAAAGGTACTCATCCCATCATGAGGACCCCACACTCAGGACTCTATCTAAACTTAACTACTTCCTAAGGCCCCACCCCAAATGCCATCACATTGGAAATTAGGACTTCAACATATGAATGGGGGGCACATTCAGTCTATAACAGATGTTTTTCAAGCAACTCATATCAATATGTCCAAAATTAAAATCCAACTATCCTGTACCTGTATTTCTATTCTCTACTAATAACTAACATTTACTGAGCCAGGCATAGTGCTAAACACTTTATCATCATCATCATTTTGAATCTTCACCATAACCCTGTGTTGGCTATAACTGGTTTCCACATTTTACAGATGAGGAAACTGAGTTTATGAGTTTACAAAACTATTGAATGGCAAACCCGTTATTCCAATCCAATTTTGTCTATCTCCAGGGCCATAGTTCTTAATTACATAAGAGCCTTATAGCACATTGTAAGGACTCTAGATTTTACGCAGCATGAGATGTGTATTTTAAACCATGATAAATCTCAGTGATTCATTCAAGCAGTCACTGTGGCAGGCAGAAAATGGCCCCCTGTAAATGTCTATGTCTTAAATCCTGTAATCAATCAATATGTTACCTTACATGGCAAAGAGGAATTAAGGTTCAGGTAGAATTAAGATTGCTAATCAGCAGATAGGGAGATTATCTAGGTCTGCCCAATGTAATCAGAAGGATCCTTAAAAGTGAAAAACTGAGGCAGAATAAAAAAGAAGCAGAGAGGGGACTAGTGTGAGAGGCCTTGGTCCAACATTGCTGGTGTTGAAGATGGAGAAATGGGGCCAAGACACAAAGGAATGTGGGCAGCCTTTGAAAGGTGGAAAAGGCAAAGAAGCATTCTCCCCTTGAGCCTCCAAAAGGAACGCAGCCCTGTACACCTTGATTTTAGACATCCATTTAGGACTTTTTTTTTTTTATGTAGTGTTCCATGATTCATTGTTTGCATATAACACCCAGTGCTCCATGCAATACATGCCTTCCTTAATACCCATCACTGGGCTAGCCCATCCCCCCACCCCCTCCCCTCTAAAACCCTCAGTTTGTTTCCTGGAGTCCATAGTCTCTCATGGTTTGTCTCCCCCACTGTTTCCCCCCACCTTCATTTTTCCCTTCCTTCTCCTAATGTCCTCCCTGCTATCCCTTATGTTCCACAAATAAGTGAAAGCATATGATAATTATCATTCTTTGCTTGACTTGTTTCACTTAGCATAATCTCCTCCAGTTCCATCCATGTCAATGCAAATGTTGTGTAATCATCCTTTCTGGTGGCTGAGTAGTAATCCATTGTATATATGGACTTCTGACATTCAGCATTTTAAGATAATACATTTCTGTTATTTTAAGCCACTCAGTTTGTGGCAATTTGTTATAGCAGCAATAGAAAACTGATACAGTCACCATTAACTCTTCTTTTTTCCCTCTCCATCATCTCTATCCAATCTATAATCAAAAGTCTTGTGGGTTTAAAAAAAAATCTCATATGTTTTATCTCTTTAATGGGGGTTCATCACTCCCTTCCATTATCATGCTGTTCTAGAAAGGATTTAAGATTCTTACTTGGTTAAGAATACTTGGTTATCTTCAAACAAGGTCATCTTTTCTATCTTCGTTTTTATTTAATTCAGCACATTACTTCATTACTTCTCAACTGGATATTTGCAGTATTATCTTTGCTGGTTTTCTTGCCTTCCTCACATAAGCCATAGTCCACATTTGTGCAACATAATTCATCATTCTAAAATGCCTAAAATTACACTGGGGAGTACATTCAATTAGAAGGGAAGAGCCTTGGATACAGCCATGGAAATGGAGAAAGAAATAATTTCTTCCTTATTTCTGTGTAGGATTAGTTTTGTTTGTTTTGTTTAAACCATTTGTTTCTCTTGCACTTCCCCTTATTATTGTCTCCAGACAGGATAATTTATTTTGCTTAAAAACACATCAGTAGAGAGCACAGGAAGGTGGATGGTCATTGCATCTGGCAGTCATGTGGGCGCATCTCTAGTTCTTGTTCTTTCTTACCACAAGTCATTGCAGCACAAGTGGGAGATTACTTTTCACACTCCCCAATAAGAAACTATTAATAAGCAGCTGCTGGTGCCTACCTGGAAGGAAAAGGCATTTGGTAGCCTTTTAGAAGCTTTTTACTCTAATTGGGGAAGGCCAATAAAGAAACAATGATTATTCTCTTGTTATTTCAAAATATAAGCAAATGCAAAGAAACATTTACCCCAACTGATTCCTAGGTTCTAGTGTTCTATATTTGAATTGTTCATTTGGCATTATAGAATAAAGACTAGACTTGGAATTCTAAATTCCAAGGGTGAATTCTATCTTTAATCCTCATTGTAGGTATGGCCTCAAAACAAGCTACTTATACCCAGCAGGTTTCAGTTTGCTCATCCAGAAAAATGAAAGTGGAAAGGAAATTAACATGAGTGGGGTGCCAGTCTACACACATACATACATGGTCTCATCTAATCTCCAGGAAAAAGCACGGGAGTTTTAGTTCACAGATCTGTCTTTCCACTCTTCTGTCTAAAAGCCAAAAGCATTGTGATATCTTATAGGCTGAAATATGCACTCTGGAGAACTGTGGACCTTAGTTATAATTCTTTGAGGCAGTATCCGTTTCCCCCAAAGGACATCAAGAAACCTGGTTTCCAGTAACTACTTTACTACAGATAAGCTGTGTGACTCTGAGCAAACCATGTATTCCCTCTAGGCCTCAGTTTTTTCCCCCTCCATAAAATAAGAAGATTGGATTATTTGTACAATCCCTTCCCTTTGATAGTCTATGCCAGGAGTTGGCAATCATTTTCTGCAAAGGGCCAGATAGCAAATAGATTTTGCAGGGCACGATTTCCCTGTCACAACTACTCAACTATGCCTTTACAGCACAAGAACAGCTGTAGACAATATGTAAATGAAGAGGCATGACTGCATTCCAATAATACTCTATTTACAAAACAGATGATGGCTTGGTTTTGGCCCGTGGGACTTAGTTTGCTGACCCCTGCTCTATACAGCAATAAAGGATTTTTTGTCAACTCTTCTCTTTCCTTTTTGAACAAATATATCAAGAACTATATTTGATACATGCCTAGCCTAAAGATGTCTCTCTACTGAAGCAGTTTATTTATGTGTTTCAATTTTTTAAAAAATCTGGATAAAGCTGAGAATTTGGAGAAACATGGGCCAGGTTTTGGCTGCAGTTTATTAAGAACAGCACTGACTTGTATGAACATGATAGAAACAGCGAGAACCTTAAATGAATAAAAGTTATGTAACAATTAATATAGATAGAAAATGTTATTCTTGTATGTTCCAATTTTAATGTATCTTATATGAATTAATTATATATACACTCATACCAAGCCAGCTAAATTATTGATAAGCATCAAAATCTACTTTGTATTACTTTTTAAGTTATCAAAAACATTGCTTTTTTGAAATGCACAGACTTTTTGCCTACAAGATAGGATGGGAAGGAAAGGGGAATGAAGGGGTCTCATGAACTTCTGCAGATAGTAAATGGCCACATGGCCTATTAGATATACTTGATTAAATTCTGCAACCGAAAAGTGGAGAACATGAAAACTGGAAAGTGTCCTGGAAATCACTGTCAAAGTCAGCATTTGAACTAAGATTTAACTTTGGGTCTGTGTACTGTAAGCTTTCCTTATGGATGGCCTGGCCAGCTGCACCCATGGGAGCATTACTGAAGACTTGTTTGTTTGTTTGATTGCTGTTGTTTAATTCTAGTAGCTCTTAGTGCTGAAGATGAATCTGATACCAGTGTGTCACCAAAGATATTCATCACAGTAAGAAGTTCTTCAGAAAACAAGAGGAAGTTCTTTGGTCACACTGACAAATTTCCCCAAAGCAAGTTTGCAGTCTGGGCTTCTAAACCAGCAGGAGTTTTGATGTTTGTGTGTTCACTTTATTTTATATTCTCATTGTTTCTTTCTGCTCAGCAATGCCTTCAACTTCACTTGTTTAGGGAGTTAAATCATAGAAAACACTTGGAGGGCATGGGCAGATGGTGAATTCACCAGGGAGTTTATGCAATTCTCTGATTCATTCCATCAGTCTAGAATTATACAGAAACAATCCCAGTATGAGCTTAAGCATATTCTGCCTTGAAGTAAGACAGAAACAACAAAATGATTAAAAAATAAATTTGAGTAGCCCTCTGTTTTCCCTGTAGAATCATTCTAATTAGATTTTGGCTGAACTCTGCCAGTTCCTCACCCCTGATAGTTGCATTTTTCAGTTCTATATTGCATTTTTATCAGTGTCATTTTTGTTGTAATGACATTTCTTGTGATTTTTTTTTATCTGATCAGCCTTTCATGAATTTTAGAAATAAATGTGTATTTATTATATGCACTTTAGCTTTTTGGGTGCTTACTTTTGACATGATCCACTTTCGTTATTTCACAAATTAGAAACAAAATTTATCATGATACAAAAAGATTTTATATATATATATATATAAAATATAAAGGTACATATAGGTGTACATATATGTGTGTATATATTTATGTCTACATATAATCTTCTACCTCCCTAAAAGATCTGTGTTGATTACTGTGGTTCTCAATGAGGTGCAGTTTTGGTCCCTATTACACGTTTGGCAACATTTGAACATATTTTTGATCGTCACAACCTGGGGTGTCGGGGGATGGGTGGGAAAAGTGGGAAGACCTACTGTCATTTAATGGCTGGAAGCCAGAAATGCTACTAACAATTCTACAATGCATAGGTGAGCTTTTCCACCTCCAACAAGGAAAGGGGATCATCCAGCCCAATTTGTCAATAGTGCCAAAGTTGAGAAATTCTGGGCTAGTTTAAAAGCAGGTAGTATTAAGGAGAGTACATGTTGTGATGAGCACTGGGTGTGATAGGCAACTAATGAGTCGTTGAACACTACATCAAAAACTAATGATGTACTATATGCTGGCTAACTGAACATAATAAAAAATAATAAAAGCAGGCAGAAATGTCCACATATTAAAAAAAAGGAAAGTCCACATATAATTCAAGCAATTATATATGAAGTCACAGATCTTTAACATACCATGAATCTTTATGGCGCATATAGGAAAGGCTCACAGGAAAGCTCTAGAAACCTTTTTCTAATGATATGGAATGAATTCTTATACTAAGAACATTGTAAAAGGAGAAACCTTGCAATGCACACAAATTAACCTATTTATCTTGGAAAATAACCAAGAAGCTTTGGTTAAGAATATATATTTATATTTGTAGTTATCTTTATAGTTTTAACTGCCCAGGGCCTTTTTTCTATGAATTTCCTTCCCTTCCTCAGCCCTGTCCCTTTATCTCTTCTACCTGAGTAATAAAGGAGCTGCCATTTTAATTCAGTGTGAGCCTGGTTCTCAAAATTTGGGGAAACCCACTGGGAAAAAGAATCTCAACACTCTCTCTCTTTCTCTCTCTGTCTCTGGCTGTGTGGCTGTTAAACCAGTAACATGCACCAGAGATTTCTAAATCTGTACTTCCAATTACAGGAATTGAAGAAGCTTTGGAGACCTAGAGGAAAACAGAGACAAAAAGAAGGAGAAACTGTTTAATAAGTTTTGCTGTGCATTATGAATGTATTCTCTACCATGACACTTTTCAAGAGTGAGAAGTAAAGAGTAAAGTTGCTTTTTGAATATTTCTGATGAGAGACTGTTGTTTCTTTGAATGAGACATCTGTGGAAATAGGCTTTAAGTAGAGAACAAGAGGCCAAGATTTTTAAAGTCATACATTTATATATGTGCACATGTAAGCACACACACCTACATACCCTTTTGCTATTTGCGTGCTATTTGGTGTCTTGCTTTTTTTCACTCATCAGTGTATTGTGGATCTCTTTTCATGCCCATTCACATCACCATTTTCATGGCTGCTGAGCATTTTTGTTTTTTTGTTTGTTTGTTTGTTTGTTTGTTTGTTTGTTTGTTTAATGGCTTTACAGCTCTTTACTAAGCCACTCTTCACTTGGCCAACATTTAGGTTGTTTCTTACCAAATGCTCTCTATTAAAAACAGTGCTGCAGGGATCATGCCAATGCATCCATCTTTATGCATTTTTTTTGCCATCATCTTAGGAAATATTAATAGAAGATCTACTGAGCCAAAGAATATTTAATTAAAAGAAATTGTAGGCACAAAACTAATTGTACTTCCAAAAAAGCTGGAATAAATTGTACTTTCACTATCAGTGCCCTAATTCACCCACATTGTACACCTTTCCTGAGAGGGAGTTTCTTTGTGTTCTTTCATCTTTGTTAATATTTATCATTATCAATCTAAAGGAGGAAAATATTTTAATTTACACTCTTGATAACTAGTGAAGATGAGCATCTTATCATTTTTAATAATACTTTTTTGTTCTTACTTTTCAATTGGCTTTTCATGTTCCTTGCGCACTTTTAATGTTTATTTTTAATTTTTTTATAATAATTTTTTATTATGTTATGTTAGTCACCATACAGTTCATCCCTAGTTTTTGATGTAAAGTTCCATGATTCATTACTTGCGTATAACACCCAGTGCACCATGCAATACGTGCCCTCCTTAATCACCGGCCTATCCCAATCCCCCACCCTCCTCCCCTCTGAAGCCCTCAGTTTGTTCCCCAGAGTCCATAGTCTCTCATGGTTCATTCCCCCTTCTGTTTATCCCCCCCTTTCTTCTTCCCTTTCTTCTCCTACCGATCTTCCTACATCTTATGTTCCATAAATGAGTGAAACTATATGATAGTTGTCTTTCTCTGCTTGATTTATTGTTTATTTTTTTATTTAGATTCAATTAGCCAACATATAGTACATCATTAGTTTCAGATATAGTGTTCAATAATTCATCAGTTGATGGGACGCCTGGGTGGCACAGCGGTTAAGCGTCTGCCTTCGGCTCAGGGCGTGATCCCGGCGTTATGGGATCGAGCCCCACATCAGACTCTTCCGCTATAAGCCTGCTTCTTCCTCTCCCACTCCCCCTGCTTGTGTTCCCTCTCTCGCTGGCTGTCTCTATCTCTGTCAAATAAATAAATAAATAAATAAATAAATAAATAAATAAATAAATAAATCTTTAAAAAAAAATAATTCATCAGTTGCATATAACCTCCATGCTCATCACATCATGTGCCCTCCTTAATGTTCGTCACCCATCTCCCTACCCACCTCCCCTCCAGCAACCCTCAGTTTGTTTCCTAGAGTTACCAGTCTCTCATGGTTTGTCTCCCTCTCTATGACTTCCCATTCAGTTTTCCCTCCTTTCCCCTATAATATTCTGCACTGTTTCTTATACTCCATGTATGAGTGAAACCAAATGATAATTGTCTTTCTCTGATTGAGTTATTTCACTCAGCATAATACCCTCCAGTTCCATCCATGTCGAGGTAAGTGGTAAGAATTCATCCTTTCTGATGGCTGAGTAGTATTCCAGTGTGTGTGTGTGTGTGTGTGTGTGTGTGTGTGTGTGTATGATGTGATTACATATATATATATATGTATATGTGTGTGTGTGTGTGTGTGTGTGTGTGTGTGTGTGTGTGTGTATCTTCTTTACATCTCAGCTCTTTCCACAGTTTGGCTATTGTGGACATTGCTGCTATAAACAGTGGGGTGCAGGTGCCCCTTTGGATCAATACATTTGTACCTTTGGGGTAAATACCTAGTAGTGCAGTTGCTGGGTCATAGGGTAGCTCTATGTTTAACTTCTTGATGAGCCTCCATAGTGTTTTCCACAGTGGCTGTGCCACCTTGCATTTCCACCAACAGTGTAAGAGGGTTCCCCTTTCTCCATATACTCACCAACATCTATTGTTTCCTGACTTGTTAATTTTAGCCATTCTGACTGGTGTGAGGTGGTATCTCATCACGGTTTTGATTTGTATTTTCCTGATGCCACTGATGTGGAGCATTTTTTCATGTGTCTCTTCCATTTGTATGTCTTCTTTGGAGAAATGTCTGTTCGTGTCTTCTGCCCATTTCATGAGTGCATTATTTGTTTTTTGGGTGTTGAGTTTGATGAGTTCTTTATAAATCTTGGATACTAACCCTTTATCTGACATGTCATTTGCAAATATCTTCTCCCATTCCATAGGTTGCCTTTTAGTTTTGTTGACTGTTTCCTTTGCTGTGCAGAAGCTCTTTATCTTGATGAGGTACCCAAAGTTCATTTTTGCTTTTCTTTCCCTTCCCTTCGGAGACGTGTCTAGCAAGAAGTTGCTGCCTGTGCTCTCCTCTAGGATTTTGATGGATTCCTGTCTCACATTGAGGTCTTTCATCCATTTTGAGTTTATCTTTGTGTGTGCTGTAAGAAAATGGTCTAATTTCATTCTTCTACATGTGGCTGTCCAATTTTCCCAGTACCATTTATTGAAGAGACTGTCCTTTTTCCATTTCTTTGTCGAAGATTAGTTGACCATAGATTTGAGGGTCCATTTCTGGGCTCTCTTTTCTGTTCCATTGATCTTTGTGTCTGTTTTTATGCCAGTACCATACTGTCTTGATGATTACAGCTTTGTGATATAGCTTGAAGTCTGGAATTTTAATGCCACCAGCTTTGGTTTTCTTTTTTCAACATTTCTCTGGCTATTCAGGGTCTTTTCTTGTTCCATACAAATTTTAGGATTATTTGTTCCAGCTCTATGAAAAATACTGATGGTATTTTTATAGGGATTGCATTGCATATGTAGATTGCTCTAGGTGGATAGACATTTTAACAATATTTATTCTTCCAATCCATGAGCATGGAATGTTTTTCCATTTCTTTATGTCTTCCTCAATTCTTCCGTAAGCGTTCTATAGTTTCTGAGTACAGATCCTTTACTTCTCTGGTTAGGTTTATTCCTAGGTATCTTATGGTTTGGGGTGCAATTGTAAATGCAGTCGATTCCTAATTTCTCTTTCTTCTCTCTCATTGTTAGCATATAGAAATACAACTGATTTCTGTGCATTGATTCTATATCTTGCCATGTTGTTGAATTGCTGTATGGGTTCTAGCGATTTGGAGGTGGAGTCTTTTGGGTTTTTCACATAAAGTATCATGTCATCTGTGAAGAGTGAAAGTTTGCTTCTTTGCCAGTTTGAATGCCTTTTATTTCTTTTTGTTGTCTGATTGCTGAGGCTAGGAATTCTAGTACTGTGTTGAACAATAGTGATAGAGTAGGCATCCCTGTTGTGTTTCTGACCTTAGGGGGAAAGCTCTCAGTGGTTCCCATTGAGAATGATATTGACTGTGGGCTTTTCATAGATGGCTTTTATGATATTGAGGTATGTTACCTCTATCCCTACACTGTGGAAAGTTTTAATCAAGAAAGGATGCTGTATTTTGTCAAATGCTTTTTCTGCATCAATTGAGAGGATCATATGCTGCTTTTCCTTTCTTTTGTAAACATAATGTATCATGTTGGTTGATTTGTGAATGTTGAACCACCCTTGCAGCCCAGGAATATATCCCACTTGGTCATGGTGAATAATCCTTTTAAGTACTGTTGGATCCTATTGATTAGTATCTTGGTGAGAATTTTGGCATCCATGTTCATCAGGGAATCTGTCTGTAATTCTTTTTGGTGGGGTCTTCATCTGGTTTGGGATCAAAGCAATGCTGGCTTCATAGAACGAGTTTGTTTTCCTTCCATTACTATTTTTTCACACAGCTTCAGAGGAATAGGTATTAATTCTTATTTAAATATTTGGTAGAATTCCCCTGGGAAGCCATCTGGCCTTGGATTCTTGTTTGTTGGGAGATTTTTTTATTACAGCTTCAATTTTCTTGCTGGTTAGGTTCTGTTCAGGTTTTCTGTTTCCTCCTATTTCAGTTTTGGAAGTTTATAAGTTTCCAGGAATGCATCCATTTCTTCCAGATTGCCTAATTTGTTGGCATATAGTTGCTCATAATATGTTCTTAAAATTGTTTATATTCCCTTGGTATTGGTTGTGATCTCTCCTCTTTCCTTCATGATTTTATTTATTTGGGTCCTTTCTCTTTTCTTTTTGATAAGTCTGGCTAAGGGTTTATTGATCTTATTAATTCTTTCAAAGAACCAGTTTCTAGCTTCATTGATCTCTTCTGTTCATTTGGTTTCTATTTCATTGATTTCTGCTCTAATATTTATTATTTCTCTTTGACTGCTTGGTTTCAGCTTTATTTTCTTTTCGTTCTCCAGATCCTTTAGGTGTAAGGTTAGCTTGTGTGTTTGAGACTTTTCTAATTTTTTGAGAAAGGCTTGTATTGCTATGTACTTCCCTCTTAGGACCACCTTTGCTGCATCTCAAAGGTTTTGAACAGTTGTGTTTTCATTTTCATTTGTTTTCATGAATTGTTTAAGTTATTCTTTAATTTCCTGGTTGACCCATTCATTCTTTAGCAGGATGCTCTTTAACCTCCAAGTGTTTGAGTTCCTTTCAAATTTCCTCTTGTAATTAAGTTCAAGTTTCAAAGCATTGTGGTCTGAAAATATGAAGGGAATAATCCCAATCTTTTGGTAATGGTTGAGACCTGATTTGTGACCCAGTATGTAATCTGTTCTGGAGAATGTTCCACGTGTGCTTGAGAAGAATGTGTATTCTGTTGCTTTAAGATAGAATGCTCTGAAGATATATGTGAAGTCCATCTGGTCCAGTGTGTCATTCAAAGCCCTTGTTCCCTTGTTGATCTTCTGCTTAGATGAACTGTCTATTGCTGTGAATGGGGTGTTGAAGTCCCCTACTATTATTGTATTATTATCGATGTGTTTCTTTAATTTTGTTATTAATTGGTTTATGAAATTGGCTGCTCCCAAGTTAGGAGCATAAAAATTTATAATTGTTAGATCTTCTTGTTGCATAGACCTTTTAAGTATGGTATAGTGTCCCTCTTCAATGCTTACTATGGTCATTGGTTTAAAATCTAATTTGTCTTATGTGAGGATTGATACCCCAGCTTTCTTTTGATGTTCATTAGCAAGATAAATGGTTCTCCACCCCCTCACTTTCAGGCTGGGGGTGTCTTTAAGTCTAAAATAAGTCTCTTATAGATAGAATATGGATGGGTCTTGCTTTTTTATCTAATCTGATACCTTGTGTCTTTTGATTGGAGCATTTAGCCCATTATGTTCAGAGTAACTATTGAAAGATATGAATTTAGTGCCATGATATTACTTCTTAAAGTCCCTGTTTCTATATATTGTTTCTGTTTCTTTCTGGTCTATGTTACTTTTGGGTTCTCTCTTCGCTTACAGGATTCCCCTTTAATATTTCTTGCAGGGGTGGTTTAGTGATCACAAATTCTTTTAGTTTCTGTTTGTCCTGGAAACTCTTTATATCTCCTCCCATTCTAAATGACATCCTAACTGGATAAAGTATTCTTGGCTGCATGTTTTTCTCATTTAGTACTCTGAATATATCCTGCCAGCCCTTTCTTGCCTGCCAGGTCTCTGTGGATGGGTCTGCTGCCAGTCTAATGTTTCTCCCCTGTAGGTTAAGGAGTTCTTGTCTTGAGCCGTGTTCAGGATTTTCTCTATTTGCAAGCTTCACTGTTATATGTTGGGGTATTGATCTTTTTTTATTGATTTTGAGGGGGGTTCTCTCAAGTCCTCTTGGACTTGAATGTCTGTTTCCTTCCCCAGATTAGGGAAGTTCTCAGCTATGATTTGCTCAAATATACCTTCTGTCCCTCTCTCTTTCTTCTTCCTCTGGGACTCCAATAATTCTAATATTGTTTTGCTTTATGGTATCGCCAATTTCTCGAAGCCTCCCCTCATGGTCCATTAGTTGTTTTTCTCTCTTTTTCTCAGCTTCCTTCCTTTCCATTATCTTGTCTACTATGTCACTGACTCTTCTGCCTCATTTACCTTACCTGTTAGAGCATCCATTTTTTATTGCATCTCAGTTAAAGCATTTTTAATTTTGGCCTGATTAGATTTTATTTCTGCACTAAGAACTTCTCTAGTGTCTTTTATGCTTTTTTCATGCCCAGCTAGTAACTTTATAATCATTATCTTGAATTCCAGTTCTGACATTTTACTTATATCCACATTGATTAGATCGGTGGCAAAAAGCATTATCTCTGGTTCTTTCTTTTGTGGTGAATTCCTCCTTCTAGTCATTTTGCCCAGAGAAGAATGGATGAATGAGAGAACAAAATCAAACATATTAGCCATGACCAAGCAAAATACACACTAGACAAATTCAAAGCGGTCAGAAACCAAAAGAGAAAAGAAAAAGAAAAAAAAGGGAAAAAGGAGATAATATAAACTCCCATGTGGACAAAACAGAGTGATCCACTTGATCCTGGGTGTATCTTGGTCCGTTTGTTAGAAGACATTAAATCCCAAAATTGTAAAGAAAGCAAAACTTATATATATACAAAAATAAAGTTGAATACAGTGAAAGGAAGCCAAAACTGAAGAATATATCTATAAAATATAAATGTAAAAATGAAAGTTTAAAAAAGACTTAAAAATAAAGAGTTAATACAATAAGAAACTAGGTGGGAAGGAAAAGAAAAAGAAAAGGACAATTTTAAACTGAAAGATAAAAGAATCATGAGAAAAAACTTTGAATTCTATATAATATTTTCCTCTAGTGCTAGAGTTTTGCAGTTCTGTGTGCCTCATAAACTTGGTATTTGCCTGATGTTCCAGTTGGTCTTCTGGGGGAGGGGCTTGCTTCCCTGATTCTCAGGTGTCTTTGCATAGGTGGAATGGCACCACCCCTTGCCAGGGGCCAGGCTCGGTATAAGGTGCTTTGGGTTGCCCTATGTGGCTTTTGTTCCCTGAAGGCTTTCCGTGCCATGCAAGAGGATGAAAATAAAAATGGTGGTACTCTGATCTCCAGCCCTGGAGCTGAAAAATCATGGTCCCCTCTCTTCAGTAAACCCTCAGGGGAAAGCAATCTTCACTTTTTTGTGCACCAAACTCTGCAGAGTCCTGCAGTGCACGCCTGTGGTTATCCCCCGAGGGGTGGGAGGAGAGTTGCCATTTCTCTACCCTTTGCGGGGCCTCTGCACAGACAGCAGTGGCCCAATCCTGCCATGGTTTGCGGCTTATGGTAAACCAAACTGAGAGCCCCTTCCTGGGCTTGCTGACTGTAGCCAGTTTCACCACTCCAACGCTTGGGAACCCTGCCGGCTCAGGCACCCCTGTTCTATCTGTGACCCTGGGGATCTTGAGACCACACTGTCCCACCTAGGATTCTGCCCCACTTCACCACCTGAGCCCCTTTTGGGGTGGGACATCTCTCACTGGAGCAAACTTCTAAAAGTTCTGATTTTGCACTCTGGGGCTATACCACTTTTCAGGGGCCTGCTTACAGAGGTTCTCTCCCCCCACCATTTATCTTCCAATATATCCCCTCAGATTCACTTCTCTGCACCTCTTACCTTGCAAAAAGTGGTCGCTTTTCTATTTGTAGAATTCCGGCAAATCTTTTCTTACATCTCGGGTTGAATTCATAGGTGTTCAGAATGATTTGATAGATATCTAGCTAAATTCAAGGGACCAGATGAAATGAGGTCCCCTACTACATTTTGCCTCCCTCCTTCCTTGCCCATTTTTAAATAATGTTGCTCATCTTTTTAGTTTTGATTTACACAAGCTCTGTGAATATTAAGGAAATTAGTCTGTCAAATGTATTACAAATACTTCATCCCAAATTGTCTTTTAACTTTCCTTATGGTATTTTTAGCTAAAAAGAAGTTTTACATTTTTATATGATCATATTTATCAAAATTTTGTGGCTTTTAGGTATACCAATGAGGCTTAGAAAGCCATCTCCCACATGAAGATCACAAAAAGCATTTATAAATATCTTTTTCTAAGGGTGGTTTGATTTTTAACATTTAAATATTTGATCTACCTGGAATTTCTCTGAGGGCTTTGGAGTGAAGTACTCATTAAGCTAGTAATCAGCTAGTGCTTAGGCTCTATGATAAGAAATACTTGTGTCTGGCTTCAACCACCTAGTAGCCCAGTGACCTTGAGAAAAATCACTTAACCTCCTAGAATCTGTTTCTTCATTTGTAAAAAGGGAGTGATCATTACTTCCTGACTCATAAGCTTGTGATGAAAATGAAGGAATCCATTCAAAGAATTCAGAGCAAAACTTGGTACATAGTACGTATATAATTGATATTAGCTGGACTTAGTCTTATTACTGTTGCTATTCTCGGTAGATAATCCATTTCCCCCAAATGATTTATTGATAAGTCCATTTTCCCCCAAAGATTTAAAATGCTGTTTGTATTATATTTCTAATTACAGTATATGATTATATATGTCTGAACCCTCTAGTTTATTGCATTGTTCTGTCTGTCCATTTCTATAATATAAGTACCTCATACTTTCAAAATAAATTTATAACAGTAAGCATTCTTCTTCTGTTCCTGGCATTAATTTTGATATTGTAAATTTTTATGATTAAACATGGGGCTTTTAATCTGAGTCATATATCTAATTTGTTAAGAAAGCACAATGCTAATTGCCTTTCCAAAAAGCTGGAACAATTTGCATTTTCAGTATTATTCGTGAATGTGCCACTCCAACACCTTCCCTAACAGCAGGTTTCTTCATATTCTTCCCTCTTTGCTGATATTTTTTTGTTATAAATCTGAAGGGTGAAAAATATCTCATTTTAATCAGCATTTCATGACACAGGGAGAATTGACATCTTTAAATTACTGCCTTTTCTATGTTGCTCTACTTTTATTCAGGTCATTTTCTTTTGATTTCCCTCAGTAAAGTTTTATATGGTAGTTTTCTTCATTTAGTACATATGCATTGCTTGTGAAATTTATTCCTTAGTATTTAATTTTCATTTTATTTTTGACTGCTTATGTAAATGGGCTTTTTCCATTACACTTTAATTTGTTTGTGTTGGTATAAATGGAAGATATTAATCATTGTATATTAATTTTGCATTTATCTTCATATCAAATATGTAAAATTTGAATTTTTTCTCTTATCTAAATGCATTATCTAGCACTTTTAAAACAACATTAAATAATAGTGGTGAAAGCAGCATCTTAATTTTGTTCCTGGAATTAAATTCAGTCTTTTCACTTATTCTTTTTATAATAAAATATAAGGCTTCTAATTTGAGTCATATATTATACTTTTTAAGGAAGCATTCATATTCTAATGAAGGTTTAATTTTATATATTCCTTTATTGGCATCTACCAGGATGTCCATATTTTTTTTCTCTGACTTATTAATATGGTAAATTATATTTATGTAATTCTTATGGAATTCCTGTTTTTGAACTCTTTGCATTCCTATTTTTTATTAAAGATTTTATTTATTTATTTGAGAGAGAGAGAACATGAGCAGGGGGAGGGGCAAAGGGAGAGAGAGAAGAAGACTCCACTCTGAGCAGGGGTCCTGATGTGGGGCTCGATCCCAGGATGCTGAGATCATGAGCTAAGCCAAAGAGAGTTTCTTTTTTTTTATTTTAATGTTTTTTATTATATTATGTTAGTCACCATACACTACATCCCTGGTTTCTGATGTAAAGTTCAATGATTCATTAGTTGCGTATAACACCCAGTGCACCATGCAATACGTACCCTCCTCACTACCCATCAACAGCCTATCCCATTCCCCCACCCTCCTCCCCTCTGAAGCCCTCAGTTTGTTTCTCAGAGTCCATAGTCTCTCATGCTTCATTCCCCCTTCTGATTACACCCCCTTCTTTATCTCTTTCTTCCCCTACCGATCTTCCTAGTTCTTATGTTCCATAGATGAGAGAAATCATATGATAATTGTCTTTCTCTGCTTGACTTATTTCACTTAGCATTATCTCCTCCAGTGCCGTCCATGTTGCAGCAAATGTTGAGAACTTGTTCTTTCTGATAGCTGAGTAATATTCCATTGTATATATGGACCACATCTTCTTAATCCAGTCACCTGTTGAAGGGCATCTCGGCTCCTTCCACGATTTACCTATTGTGGACAATGCTGCTATGAACATTGGGGTGCATATGGCCCTTCTCTTCACTACGTCTGTATCTTTGGGGTAAACACCCAGTGGTGCAATGGCTGGGTGATAGGGTAGCTCAATTTTTAACTTTTTAAGGGACCTCCACACTGTTTTCCAGAGTGCCTGTACCAACTTGCATTCCCACCAACAATGTAGGAGGGATCCCCTTTCTCCACATCCTTTCCAGCAATTGTTGTTTCTTGCCTTGTCAATTTTTACCATTCTAACTGGTGTAAGGTGGTATCTTAGTGTGGTTTTGGTTTGAATTTCCCTGATGGCTAATGATTTTGAACATTTTTTCATGTGTCTGTTAGCCGTTTGTATGTCCTCATTGGAAAAGTGTCTGTTCATATCTTCTGCCCATTTTATGATTTGTTTATTTGTTTCTTGTGTATTGAGTTTGAGAATTTCTTTGTAGATCTTGGATACCAGTCTTTTATCTGTAGCATCATTTGCAAATATATTCTCCCATTCCGTGGGCTGCCTCTTAGTTTTTTTGACTGTTTCCTTGGCTGTGCAGAAGCTTTTTATCTTGATGAAGTCCCACAAGTTCATTTTTTCTTTTGTTTCTCTTGCCTTTGGAGATGTGTCATGAAAAAGGTTGCTGTGGCTGATGTCGTAGAGGTTGCTGCCTATGTTCTCCTCTAGGATTTTGATGGATTCCTGTCTCACATTGAGGTCTTTCATCCATTTGGAGTTTATTTTTATGTATGGTGTGAGAGAGTGGTCAAGTTTCATTCTTTTGCATGTAGCTGTCCAATTTTCCCAGCACCATTTATTGAAGAGACTGTTTTTTTTCCACCGGATGTTTTTCCTGCTTTATCAAAGTTTAGTTGCCCAACGAGCCGAGGGTCCATTTCTGGGTTCTCTATTCTGTTCCATTGGTTTATGTGTCTGTTTTTGTGCCAGTACCATGCTGTCTTTCTGATCACAGCTTTGTAGTACAGCTTGAAATCCAGCAACGTGATGCCCTCAGCTTTGTTTTTCCTTTTCAACAGTTCCTTGGCGATTCGGGGCCTTTTCTGGTTCCATACAAATTTAAGGACTATTTGTTCCAGTTCTTTGAAAAATGTGCTCGGTATTTTGATCGGGATAGCATTGAAAGTGTAGATTGCTCTGGGAAGTATGGATATTTTAACTATGTTAATTCTTCCAATCCATGAGCATGGAATATTTTTCCATCTTTTTGTGTCTTCTTCAATGTCTTTCAAGAGTGATTTATAGTTTCTAGAATATAGGTCCTTTACATCTCTGGTTAAGTTAATTCCAAGGTAACGTATGGTTTTTGGTGCTCTTGTAAATGGGATGGATTCCCTAATTTCTCTTTCTTCAGTCTCATTATTTGTGTATAGAAATGCAACTGATTTCTGAGCATTGATTTTGTATCCCGCAACATTACCAAATTGCTCTATAACTTCTAATAGTTTGGGCGTCGATTCTTTTGGGTTTTCCATATAGAGTATCATGTCATCTGGGAAGAGAGATAGTTTGACTTCTTCTTTGCCAATTTGGATACCTTTGATCCCTTTTTGTTGTCTGATTGCTGTTGCAAGGACTTCTAGTACTATGTTGAATAATAGTGGCAACAGTGGGCATCCTTGTGTTCCTGATCTTAAGGGAAAGGCTTCCAGCTTTTCCCCATTGAGAATGATATTTGCTGTAGGCTTTTCATAGATGGTTTTTTTTAGATTGAGGAATGTACCCTCTATCCCACACTCTGAAGTGTTTTAATCAGGAAAGGATGCTGTATTTTGTCAAATGCTTTTTCTGCATCTATTGAGAGAATCATATGATTTTTGAATATTTCTTTCTGGATAAAATCTAGGATACCGATAGATTTGCGAATGTTGAACCACCCTTGCATCCCAGGGAAGAATCCCATTTGGTCATGATGGATAATCCTTTTAATGTACTGTTGGATTCTAGTACTATGTTGAATAATAGTGGTGAGAGTGGGCATCCTTGTCATGTTCCTGATCTTAAGGGAAAGGCTTCCAGCTTTTCCCCATTGAGAATAATATTTGCTGTAGCCTTTTCATAGATGGCTTTTATGAGATTGAGAAATGTACCCTCTATTCCTACACTCTGAAGGGTTTTAATCAGGAAAGGATGCTGTATTTTGTCAAATGCTTTTTCGGCATCGATTGAGAGGATCATATGGTTCCTGAGTCTTTTCTTGTTGATATGATGTATCACGCTGATCGATTTGCGAATGTTGAACCACGCTTGCATCCCAGGGATGAATCCCACTTGGTCATGATGGATAATCCTTTTAATGTACTGTTGGATTCTATTAGCCAGGATCTTGTTGAGGATTTTGGCGTCCATATTCATCAGGGATAGCGGTCTGTAATTCTCCTTTTTGATGGGGTCTTTGCCTGGTTTGGGGATCAAGGTAATATTGGCCTCATAGAATGAGTTTGGTAGCTTTACTTCTGTTTCTATTTTTTTGAAATAGCTTTAGGAGAATAGGTATTATTTCTTCTTTGAATGTTTGGTAGAGTTCCCCAGGAAAACCGTTTCCAGGCCTGGAGTTTTGTTATTTGGAAGGTTGTTTATCACTGACTCAATCTCTTCATAATTAATTGGCCTGTTTAAAAAATCAATTTCTTCCTGTTTCAGTCTTGGTAGTTTATAGGTTTCCAGGAAGGCCTCCATCTCTTCCAGATTGCTCAATTTATTAGCATATAGCTGTTGATAAAAGTTTCTAATAATCCTTCCAATTTCATTGGTGTTGGTTGTGACCTCTCCTTTTTCATTCATAATTTTATCAATTTGGGTCCTTTCTCTATTCTTTTGGATAAGTCTTGCCAGTGGTCTGTCAATTTTATTAATTCTCTCAAAGAACCAGCTTCTAGTTCTGTTGATCTGCTCTAATTCATTGATTTCTGCTCTAATCTTGGTCATTGCTTCCTCGTGCGTGGATTAGGCCTCTCCCTCTGTTGCTGTTCCAGCTTTTGAGATGAGAATATAAAAATTGCATTTTAGATTTTTCTATTCTTTTAAGTGAGGCTTGGATGGCTATGTATTTCCCCCTTAGGACTACCTTTGCAGTACCCCATAGGTTTTGGACCATTGTGTTTTCATTCTCGTTGGTCTCCATAAATTGTTTAAATTGATTTTTGAAAACCTGGTTTATCGAATCACTCCTGAGCAGGATGGTTCTTAGTCTCCAAGTGTTTGAGTTTCTTCCAAATTTTTCCTTGTGGTTGAGTTCCAATTTCAAAGCATTGTGGTCTGAGAATATGCAGGGAATAATTTCAGTCTTTTGGTATCGGTTGAAACCTGTTTTGTGACCCAGAACATGGTCTATTCTTGAGAATGTTCCATGGGCATTAGAATAGAATGAGTATTCTGTTATTCTGAGATGTAGTGTATCTATGAGGTCCAACTCGTCGAGTATGGCATTCAAAGCCCTTGTTTCTTTGTCGATTTTCTGCATGGGTGCTCTATTTCTGATAGTGGGGTGTTGAGGTCCCCCACTATTAATGTATTTTTATCTATTTATCTCTTTCTTGTGGTTAAGAGTTGGCTTGTGTATCTTGCTGCTCCCCTGTTGGGGGCATATATATTTATAATTGTCATATCCACTTGTTGGATACATCCTTTAAGAATAATATAGTGCCCTTCTGTGTCTCTAACTATAGTCTTTGGTTTAAAATCCAATCTGTCTGTGATGAGAATTGCTACCCCAGCTTTCTTTTGAGGTCCATTGGCATGAGAGATGTTATTCCATCCCTTTACTTTCAGTCTGAATGTATCTTTAGGTTCAAAATGAGTCTCTTGTAGATAGCAAATGGATGGGTCATGTCTTTTTATCCAATCTGCAACCCTGTGGTGCTTTATGGGAGCATTTAGGCCATTTACATTGAGACTGATTATTGAGAGATATGATTTTAATGATGCCATGTTGCCAGTAAAGTCTTTGTTTCTATCGATTGTGACTTTCTGTTCTGTATCACTCTTGGGGCCTTTTTACTTTTATAGAACCCCGCTTAATATCTCCTGTAGGGCTGGTTTCATGGTTACTAAATTGGTCAATGACTGGCGATTCTGGAAGGTCTTTATTTCTCCATCAATTCTGAATGACAGCCTTGCTGGATAAAGGATCCTTGGCTTCATGTTTTTCTCTGAAAGAGCTTTAAAAATGCCCCCCCCAACCCCATCTCTCCTTCCAGGTCTGTGTAGACATAATTCTGATACCTTTGCCTTGGTACGTGAGAAATTTCTTTGCCCTGGTCGCTTTCAATACTGTATCCTTGGATCTAATATTTGTGAAATGCACTATGATGTGATGTGGCATAGGTTTGTCATGGTTGAGCTTGGGAGGGGTCCTCTCTGCCTCTTGGATATGAATGTTTGTTTCCCTTGCTAGATTAGGGAAGTTTTCAGCTACAATTTGTTCAAATATCTCTTCTAGACCTCTGTTTTTCTCCACCCCCTCGGGGATGCCAATGATTCTGACATTGGAACGTTTCATTGAGTCAGTAATCTCCCGTAACCTACATTCTTGAGCGTGGATTTTTTTGAGTCCAAATTCTATTTTAGCTTTCTCTTCTACTAACCCATCCTCCAATTCACTGATACTTTCTTCTGCCTCATTCACCCTGGCCGTCAGAGCCTCTAGTTTTGACTGCATTTGGCTCATAAAATTTTTAATTTCTGCCAGATTCACTCTCATTTCCGCCCTTAGAGATTCTATATTCTCATTAACATTTTCATTAATACTTTTTTCAAGTCTACACATCATCTTGACCATTGTTACTCTGAATTCCATTTCTGATAATTTGGTTATATCCATATCCATTAGTTCTGTGGCAGAGTCCACAGACTCATTGTCTTTTCTTTGCTGGGGGGGGATTTCTCCTTCTCGTCATTCTAATGGGGAGAGGTTGCGGGGTTGTCCAGAGCCCAAATTATTGACCGGGACCCAGGCTGTGCGCCCTTGTTTTATAGGGATCCTAGGGATGTGGGCTTCTTGATTTTTTAGCCTGACTTCTGGGGGAGGGGCCTGCCGCTCCAATACTCAGGCAACCCTGTTTGGGTAGTCTCCGTGTCCCCTGTGAGGGGCGATGGGGATGGGCACCCTGTGAGCCGGTATTTCCAGGCTTTTGTTCTCTGGCAGCTTTCCCTGGTGGTTTGCTGTGCCTCTTCTGAGAGTCAGAGCAGCAGTGGCCAAATCTCAGCCTCTGTCTCAGAACAGAGGGATCGCAGACCATTCTCCACTGATGTTCTGGTCACTTTACCTCTGTTTCTGTTGGTGCTGCTCAACCCTGCAGCATCCCAGGATGTACGCCCCACAGCCGGCGTCCCAGCCCTCACTTCCAGGGCTGACGCATCTCTGTCCTTTGTGTTTCTAACACCGCCAGCCGCCAGCCGCCCCACTTGCTCCTGGAGTTCCCGGTCTCAGTCTGTTTCCAGTGAGTGCACCGGAGCTCCGTGAGAAGTCTGGTGGCGTGTGCTCCCCGCTCACGGTCTCTCGCGGGTGCCAGTCCGCGAGTCCACCCGCTCCCCCGTGCAGGTGGCTACCGCTTCCCGGTGCCTGAATGCGGCGGCTCCCTCCCCCTTCCGTTTATCTTCAGATATCTGTGCGCGGTTTCACGGCTCCCCGCATCGTACTTCAATACTCAGCGCTGGAGATGTTCATTTGTAGAGATCCAGATGTATCTTCCTGCGTCTCAGGCTGATTCCGTGGATGTTCAGGCTGGTCTGGTACCTATCCAACTCGACTCAGGGGACTGGCCAAAAAAGGGGTCCCCTACTCCTCCATCATCTTAACTCCCTCCTGAACTCTTTGCATTCCTAGAACGCCTCCCACTTCATCATTATGTATTATTCTGTTGATCTGCTGTTGGATGATATTAACAAATGTTTCATTTGAGATTTTCGCATCAATACTTGTAAATGCATATTTTTCAGTAGTTTTCTTCTCATTTGCTATCCTCATCAGGTTCAGGTTGGGTATTAGCATTATGCTGCCTTAAAAAAATAATTGGAGAAGTTTCCTTCTCATTCACTGTTCTAAAACAGTTTAAAACGCATAGACATTATAGGGTGTTAAAAATCGAAGTTCAACCAAGTAAATTTGAAGATCTAATTGGCTTTATTAAACAATTCTTGAATCAGGCAGCATCCCATCTAACAAGTAGAAGATGGAAGATTTTTATAGAAGGGGTGGGGGCAGGAAAGTTATTAGTGAAAGAAAAAGATTGTTCCACGCAAGGTTGCTTTCCCTTAGGGGGAAGAGTAAAGGGTCTTATCATGAAGATTACTTCATCCTCCTTTGGGGGATGGAGAGGGCCAAAGCATACAGACTACATTTCTGAGGAATGTTGAAACTGCAATTAGATTATGTAGTAAGCCCCAGTTTGGGGACTTAGCCTAAGTGAAGCCATTTTGGGCCTGTGGTTTTCTTTTTAACAGAGACTATGAGTTCTAAAAGAATGATCTCTGTAGCCAGAGGGAGAAATGGATTTAAAATCTGGCCCTGCCACATGATGTGATGAGCATTGGGTGTTAGAAACAACGGATGAATTATTGAACACTACATCTGAAAGAAATGATGTACTCTACGTTGGCTAACTGAATTTAAATAAAAAATACAATAAAATCTGGCCCTGCTACTTTTTCTTTGTTTTGAAATATATAAAATGGGCATAAATAATAAAATTAATCAAATAGGTCTCTTCAGAAGATATCACAAAATAATAAATGTAAAACATTTAGCATATGCTTTCCAAAGTTACTGAATAAATTAAAGTTGTATCATCAACTTCTCAAAAATGGAAAATTTGACCTGTGAAACCATCTGGTTCTGACAATCTGAGGAAGAAGGAAATGTAGTTCTTTGATATCTTTATCAATTTCTACCATAAATGGATTAATGATTATTAGCCTATTTCTGCTTTTTGTTTGTTAGAGTCATTCAGAGAATTTATTTTTCTAGAAAACACCCATTCTGGTCAGGTTTCATAAAACATTAGAACTGTACAATGTATCCTCTTATAATTATTTTAATGATCTCTGTACCAGAGTTTCGTTTGCCTTTTTCCTTCCTAATATTTTCTCTCTTTTCTTCTTAAGTATGATAACTAGCTATTAATTGATTTTTTATTTTTTTTCTCATACCTTCAATCTTATTTAGTAGGTCTATTATACAGGTAATTATATAAAATAATAAAACGAACCCTTATGTACCTATGTACTTAATGTACCATTCACTTTTGAAAAATCTCAATATTTTGCTATATTTCATTCAGGCTTCCCTTTATTTTTTCAAGAAATAAAACATTAAAGGTAGAATGAATCTCTGTGTCCGGGCTTTATTCACTTCTTGTTCCATGTTGCTTAGTAGGATCCTGAATTCGGTGTCTGTACATACCAAACACGGTAGTTAATTCTATTCACCAAATATTTTCAGCTCTTAGTACTCTGAGCAAATAACGGGATGGCACTTCCTATCCCTTGTGATTGGAGGGTGCCATGTGATTACTTCTAGCCAATAAGCTATGACTGGAGTTGATATGTGTTATTTTGAGGCCAGATCATTTAATTGTTCATCTGAGACCCTCAAAAACTCTCTCTTTCATGGCAACCTACAGTTTTCCAGATAGTGGGTATTTCATCTGCCTGAGCCCCAGAATAAGGATGATGTGGAGGAGAACTCTTTAGCAACCCCCAACTGATATGCAGCACAAGTGAGAAATAACTCTGGTGCTTGAAACTTCTGAGATTATTTTGTTGTCTTGGTTGTTTTTACCACAGTACAACCCAGACTGTCCTAATACATCCATAAACAACACATAGTATGTTTTATATGTTTTAAATCTCTACATCTAGGCTGTTAAGCTTTTTATGCCCTCTCACAACTTGCCTTTTTCATCTAATGTTATGTTCTTGAGATTAATCCACACGATACATGCACCTAGAGTTCTTTCAACTTAAAGGCTGTTTACTGTTCCACTGCCTGAGTGAATCATGATGTATTTACCCACTCTTCCATTAATGGAAATGTGTGTTGATTCCAATTTTACATTGTTAATAACAATGCCAAATTATTGCATATCTCATACAATAATCGGAAAGTTTTTCAGGAATGGGATTATTAGGTTATTGGATACATGCATCTTTAATGTTAGATCTTGTAAAAAAAAAAAAAAAACCTCTCCTCTCTGATTATAGAAATTTATACTCCTACCAGCACTACATGAGAATTCCTGCTTCTACATCCTGCCAACACTTGGTATTGTCAGACATTCTCATTTTTGTCGGTCTTATTTATAGTATGAATTTGCACTTTCCTGATTTCCAGTGTAATAAAGCACCATGTTGTATACCTATTTTTCATACAAAAGTGACATTTACCTATACATATACTTTGCCCTTTTTTCCTTGGGTTATTTTCATTGAAATTTGGGAGTACCTTTGTTAGTTATATGTACTTTGTAAATCTTTTCTCTGAGTCTGTTGCTTGACCTTTCACTTTGTTTATATTTTGTTTTATTCTACACAATTTTTAAATTTAGTGGGTGTCAAGCACTGTGTCTCACCTATTCATTTATCATTTGATCTTATATTTTTACAGCATTAAGGTAAATTTTACACACCATACAACTCACCCATTTAACATGTGAAATTCAGTGGTTTTCGGTATATTCATACTTATGTACAACCATCACTGCAGTCCATTTTGGAACATTTTTGATACCTTAAAAAGAAACCTCCAAATAGATCCTCCAAACCCTCATCCCTCCAGCTATCAGCAATTACTAATCAACTCTCCGTCTCTGTAGATTTCCCTCTTCTGGACATTGCATATGAATGGAATCATATATGTCATATTTTGTGACTGGTTTCCTTCAGTGTGCATAATATTTTCAAGGTCCATACATGTTGTAGCATGGTTTGAACTTTTGTATGCCTTTTTAAAGAGGTCCTTCCCTAACCTGAGCCCATAATGCTAGTCTCTTTTGTTTACTTCATTAAATTATATAATTTGATTTTTACATGTAGGTCTTTAATCTGTTTAGAGTTGACGTTTGTGTATGATTTGAGGTAGGGAATTATTTTTTTCCTTGTGAACAGCCAATTGTACTAGCACCATTTATTAAAATACTCCATCGTATCCCCTTGGATTTATAGTACTACATCTATTACATATCAGGGTTCCATAAATTTTGAATTTGTTTCTAGTCTCCATACTACGATCTTTTGGTCTCTTTGTCTGTACTTCCATATACTTTACTGTCTTAGGTGCTATAGCTTCAGTTTTATAATAATTCTTGCTCTCTAATATGGAAAGCCCCTTAAAATATTTTTAATTGTTTTATTTATTCTGGGCACTTTACATTTTCATTTAATTTTTAGGATAAACTTCTCAAATTCCATGAAAAATTGCTTTGTGTAATTTTGATTATGATTGCGCTGAATTTATACATTAATGGAAAACTGGTATATTTATTATTCATATTCTCTCCATCCAAATACATGGTATATATTTCTTTTGTTTAAATTTATTTTATTATTTCATATAACATTTTATAGTTTTCTCCACAAAGAACTTGCATACTTTCTGATAATATTTTCTTAGGTATCTTATAGTTTTAAACAATATGCAAATAGTAGTCTTTATAAAAATACATTGTCTAATCATTAGTGTTGTGTAAGAATGTGATTTATTTTTTCTTGTATTTTTCTTGTCTCTAATTTTTTCATTAGAATTTCCTCATTAGTTCTAATGGTTTTCTAGCATAGGTTTTCTTGGGTTTTTCATATAAACAATCATATTGTTTGAGAATACTAAACTTCTGTCTGTCTCTCTCTCTTTTTCTTTCTTTACAAATTCTTATATATTTTAGTTATTTTTCTCATCTTATGGTTCTGGTTATGACCTAGTATGGAATGTTGAATATAAAAATGACAGCACATGCCCTTTCCTTATTCTTGACTTTAGACATTTCGTCATTAACTATGATGTTTGCTGAAGATTTTTCAAAGTTATACTTCATCATATTAAGAAGATTGCCTTGTATTCCTAGGTTTCTCAGCATTTTTAAAAATCAGGTATTGGTGTTGAAATTTACAAAATGCTTTATCACTACTTACTGAGATGATTCTGTGATTACTGTCCTTTAACATATTAACATGATGAGTACTATTAAATAGTTGACTTAATTTAAACCATGGCTATATTCCTGAGTAAAGCCTTCTAATGGTATAATATAAGCACACTCACAGACACACACACAAACTCACATGAAATTTATGATTATATATACACATTATTTTTCTATGCACATATATTTTACTGAATTTAGTTGGGTTATAATATATTCAGCATTTTTCTATCCATAATCAAATGAAATTGACCTAAAGTTTTAATCTTCTTGTACTACTTTTATCTTACCAAGGTCTCAACACAAACTTGGTAAGCATTCTATCATTTAATATTTTCTAGACCAGTTTGTAAAAGACAGAAAGATAGAAATTATTTGAATCTTATTTGGAAATGCATGTTTTTAAAGTTCTAACTGCTTTGGTTTGGGGGAAGAGATAGTTTTTTTCTAACTACTGATTCAATTATTGTTGTCCTATCCCCTTCAAGGTCCTTCTAGGTGGACTAAGAATGAAATTAATACAAGACAGACTAACAGGAGAAAATCAAATTTAATAGACTACATATGGGGAACCCACATAGACATGGAAATTCCAAACACAGTTAAACAAAATGAGGTACATAAGTCATTCTGAGCTAAGGAGAAGGGGGTTGGGGTATGGGACTTTAAAGGGAAGGGATGCACTTCACAGGAAGATGAAAAAGAGTAAATGTTTGGTGAACAGATGTTTGCTGGGCCACTAGGAAACAATGGGACACAGAAGACTTGGATCAAGCAGGTCTTTTTAGGTTCCTCATTTATCATATTAATTTATGTCATAACATAGTTATTTATGGTGATAGCTCTCTTCCTGCAGCAAGTTCTCTATATAAATTATTTTTAGGCAACTGCAGGGGGTGGGTAAAAAGCTTTTCCTGAATCTCCTGAGTTTTAATTGCTTTTTAGCTCAAAATAATCTTCATGCCAAAGTGGCCTGTCTTGGAGCAGCCTGCCCTTGGTCCCTACTCTGTCATGAATTTTGCCTATTCAGGTTTTTTAAATTTTTCTACATTTTAAATTCAGTTTTGAAACTTCTTTATTCCCCCAAATAATCATTATTACAGATAATGTTATTTTAAACAATTTATTCTTTTTCTGGATTACCCATGTATATTTGAATGGCTTTGTTCACAATTCCTTCTGGCTTCTCATTCCTTCTATCTAAGTTAACTTTCCCTCTTTATGAATTACATCTTTTATTATTTCTTTAAGTAAAGATGTGTTAATTGTAATGCCTCTTAGGGCTTTACTGTCCCAAAATCCTTATTTTGCCTCCTCTTTTGAGTGATAATTTACCTAAGTATAGAATTTTAGGTTCATAGTTTTTTTTCTCTCAAAATTTGTTAATTTTTATTCTATTATATTCTGGTTTCAATCTTGCTGTTAAGTAGTATATTTACTTGCTATTAAGTAGTCTGTGTTAAATTTTAGGTAATTGTGTTTTCTCTTTGTTTTCATTGTCTTTAGTGTTATGAAGTTTCCTTCGGATATTTCCGGATATGATTCATGATTAAGATGTTTTCTGGCTAACTTTTCTATTTCCCTGATATCCAACACTTTTAGAGTTTATATTTAATAGTCTGTATTAACAATGACTGCCATTTGTAATAGGTGTTTTTAAAACTACATGTTCTCCCCCAACCATGCACTTCCGGATATTCCAATAATTCCCCTAGGGGCTCTAACTGAGAGCTGATTTCATTGATGGTAATTGGATTTGGTTTCATTGAGTCCATTGGAGTGAATGAGTTTGCTCAGAGCATAATGAGAAGTGGCCATAGGTCAGAAGACTGAGAAATAGGAAAAGATTATTGATGAGCTTATGGGAGTGATTTCAAAAGACTGGTAGGAGTAGAATGCTAATTACAATAGAAAGTTGGCTGTTGAATGATTTGTAGCTAAGGCAGATGACAGATATTGGGTAGTGACTGGTGGGATATGGAGGGGGCAAAGGTTAAGACAGAAATGATGTGTTTAGGTGTAGATGTGACAAATCAATGACAAATCAACGTAACTGGTGATAACACAGAGTGGTTATTTAGAGGTTAATTCCCGGAGGGGAGGAGGATGGATGGTGTAACTGGGTGATGGACATTGGGGAGGGTATGTGTCGTAATGAGCACTGGGTATTGCATAAGACTGATGAATCACAGACCTGTACCCCTGAAACAAATAATACATTATATGTTAATTAATTTAAAAAATTAATTCCCTTAGGCGATGGAAGGGGAAAGGATTCAAAACACACTTTAGAGCATCAGCTACTCCATTATAACCAGAAGAAATGTGGTATTTATCCCTATTTTAGAGAAAAAAGAGACAGAAGGACTGAGTGGTAGACAACTGCCCAAAGTTACTTATCCAGGTTTGGGATAGCTCTAGAACTCACAGCTTAACCATTATGGCTGTGTGGGACCTCATATGTGATCCACAGCAGCAGGGTGAGGTGAGTAAGGGCTTATTGTCTAGACTCTCCAGAAGAGGAACCTAAAGTTCAGAGAGGTGAGGGACTTGTGTGAAAAAACAGCAAAAGTGACAAAGCTGGGAATAAAACTCAGGTCTCCTGAAAATTTCATTGTTCTTCACATTTAATTACACTGCCTCTGTCTATGTCCTGCCTTTTCATATATCTAAAGATTAGTGCTCTGTTATGGAAAGTTGTTTTCCAAATGGGGATATTGCAGATGCATTATTCCAGTACTTCCTCATAGGGAGTTGTGAGTCTTAAATTAGGTAATAACTCTAGATGCCTCCCATAATCCCTTACACCTAACAAGTAGTCCATAAATGGAGTGCAGTTCCTTCAATGTTCTTTTACTAACTGCTTATCTTCTATTCCTGATTCTCAGTCCTTTATTCTACTTTTCTTTACCCCAGAGCAACTAGCGTCTTTTTTGACCTTCATCTCTTCGGCCTCAGTCCTTGATCATGGCTGCTTTCCTTAGCTTTCTATTTTCACTGACCGCTGAGCTCAGTCTCCTTCATGAAGCTTGCCAGGCTTTGGAGAAAAAAGGCTGGACTAAAACACTGATAAAGAGACAAAGCTTAGAAGCCTGGAGGAAATAGGACATCAGTGACAGGAAGTATGAGGAAATCTTCCGAGTAACAGTGAGCAGAGTTCAGAGACGAGGTGAATGCTAAGCAGGCATATAACATTTGTGTGATAAATGGTACAATAAGACTAAAATGATCATCTTCACAGAAATAAGTAATACGTTCTACAAAGCACCCACACAGTGAAGACAGCAATTCCACTTTTCAGGTTTAAGCCTGAAGCTTAGAGGGGGCCTATGTCTTTTTAATTTATTTTCAGATAACTTTATCATTGGGAACTGTAATTGCAGATTGAGTGTACCAGCCATGTATATATAATATCAATTACAAACACATTTACTACAAGCCTGCTTTTACATACATTATCTCATTTAAACTTCATAACAACCCAGTGAATCAGTAAAGCTATTTTAATCTCCATTTCAACCATAGTGAATAACCAAGGTTCAGAGAGTTCAGATAAATAGCTCCGGATCAGACAAAGTAAGTGGAGGAACAGGATTTGCCTTTACATTCATCTGACTCCAGATTCCTTCTTTTTTCCCTTTTCCCACACTGCCTCACTAAAGAAAACCCATGAGGGTTTGTTGATAAGTAAATTAATGAACAGTTGATAACAGGAAAACTCATGAGTGTTTTCTTTCAGTGTTACTGACTTTTGCTGGGTGTTCCTCTGGTTTGTGTGATGCGAGATTCAGGCTGGGGCTACCCTTGCAGGTTTTGTCCCAGTATTAAAAGCCTGCTTTCCTCCCCACATCTGCACTACACTCAGCACAGGGTCTAGCAAGCTTGTGGTTTGTTGTGGTTGCTCTTTAGAGCAGCCTTGAGGCTAGTCAGGTAACTTGACAAAAGCTACCAATGTAAAAGCATTGCTCTTGTTGCCTTCAACTTTCTGTACTTTGTTCTCTAACTTTTTCAAAAAGGATACTTCTAAATGGGTCTGTTGGTTTTTTTCCGGCCAACTCTGTCACTTTGCTGGAAAGTGAACCTTTATAGGGTCCTCAGGGGGCCAGACAGATTATTGGACTGTACAAGTAGAAGGTGTCACTCATTATTTGCTTTCTCTAAAGTAAACAACAAGGATTTGAATGCATTATTTTATACCAAATTGCTTTTTTGATTTGGTCCTTGTTTTCTCTTCCTCCATCAAGATGTGGAGATGGAAGTATGGTAACTCAAGTATGGTCTAAAAATAGTGTATATCTAGAATAATGGTGGGAATAGGTTACTCTTGACCTGCATGTCTGGATGTGTGTGCCTGTGGGCACATTTATATGACAGGGCTCTTTCACAGTTAACCGGTGAGAGTCCTCTAGTAAAGGGGACCTGGATAAAACCTCAATTCTCTCATTAGAGACATGTACTAGTTAGAAACAGGGAGTCAAAGAGTCTCTCAACCACTTTGCGAGCCTCTATTCGGGAAGTGTGAACACCTCAAGGGCATGGCCTATGCATCATTGTATTCCTGGTGCCCACAGAGATATTTGACAGAGTGGATCCTCAATAAGTATATCTAAAATAGATGAATGAATGGGTAAATGTCAAGAGTGATGGATAGAAGGATAAGTGGATGAAGAAATCAATGAATTATTCATTAAGAATACAAGCCGGGATGGCTGAGAAAGCAGTGAGGGCTAAATTGAGCTAAGCATATAATTTATAAAGAGTCTGGGAAATGAAGCCCTTTCATGATCTCTTAGAGGATACTCAGGTAGTCTAATTTAGACATCTTAAAATAAGTTATACTTAATCACATGATGGACAAATTCTCATGTGTACCATCTTTCTCTTCAGAAACACTGCTGAAATGATAGTAAAGTAGCAAAAATTGCATAAAAATTAAGGACAAAGCAAATAAGGCAAGTTACACTGGCAAAAAAAGAAAAGATTTCAGCATTAATTTGACAAATATGTATTGAGTGCCTACTAGGTGCCAGGCACTGTTCTTGGCACTGGGGACAAATCAGTGAGCAGAACAGGCAAAAATCCCTGCCATCATGTAGTTTGTATTCTAGTGGAAGTACATTTTCAAAGGAAACCTGGACGTGGATGGAGGAATGGTGATTGATTTAACAAACTGGAGGAAGTTATAACATAAAAATGCCAACACAGGGCAGACATAAATAGAGGCAAGGTGATTTTCCACACAAAAATCAGAATGGCTCATATTGAAGTATCAGATACTGCAGCAGACAGGAGTAGGGAGCTGGAATAAAAACAGAGGGACTTGTTGAAAGTCTGTGTAGAGCTGATGGACATCCAGGTGTCTACCCTCACCCTCCACAGAACTGACGCACTTTCTTTTCCTCCCAGAGAAGAGATCAAAGGTTTTGTTTCTGAAAGTTGAACTTGGGAAGCTCCAGACTCTGGGACACCTAACACGAAGGAGGCCAGTGGTGAGATCCAGAGTTGAAAACAAAAGGATTAAGTGAAAGTATGCACACTGAGACTCCCAGCCCTCCCTCCCTTTCCTCCTCACAGAGCAGGTTGTGTCACCATGGCATAATGTTGGTGGATTATTCTCCTGAGAACCTGACTACCCTCATAAAAGTAACTTTGAGAGGCTGATATTCAGTTGTTCCTCAGTAAGACCAGTTTACCACCTGATCGTCATGTACTTCCACCTTTATAAAGTGAGCTCTTAATCAGTGTGTATTTGGTTTTACTCTTAATGATGAACAAGCAATCCAAAGATCATCCAACATTTCAGAAATCCAGAGACAGTGTAGGAAACATATTCAAAGAGAAAACAGAAAATGGTCAGCTAGGAATTATCAAAGAAATAATAATACAAGAACTGAGGGACTCAAGACTCCAGATTTGAAAGGTTTCCTCAGAGCCTCATTTCTGGAAATTCTGATTTATTGGTAAGGAGTGGCACCCTTACATTGGGAGTTTTATATAGCCCTAAAAATGATTATAATGCTTACCAAGGCCCCAAAACAACTGCTCCAGGTCATGTGGGCAGCAAACACACTGACATATAAATATTTGTCCTGTGAAATTATAATAGTGTGTCTATCATGGTATAACATATGAAAAACCAAGGGCAGAGGGATAGGGCTTCTTTTTCCCCGTCTGGGATTCATATAATGCCTTTTTCTCTTTCTCATTGTGTATAAAATATATAAGAAACAGTAACAATCAAGTTCTGTTTGATTATTAGCCTGTAAAATAGTTACAAAGCCTTTTATTGTATAAGCTTGCATATTTCCTCTTAAAAAACCTTTTGTTTTTTTTAAACAATGCCCAAATCTTATGTAGATTACCTTGTAGAATGTTGGACCCCCAAGGCCATGCCAAACTTGACTACAAGTTGAAAGACAGAACCCAAAGGCAAGAAGGATGAGCTATTTATGTAAAATCATATAAACTGTCCAGTTCCTGGAGCAAGTGGGACAGCCTGACAGGGTAAAGTTCCTGGTGCTGAAGGTACTCACATCATCTGATGGCTAACTCTGCTGTCCTAAAGCTATATTTGTTCTGACCATGGCAGGCAAGAGAGAACCCCTGTCATGGCTGTTTGTTTGCTCTATCTAATAATTTTCTGTCCTCTTGAGAACTGGATTCTCTGGGTAGACGGTAATAAAATGTTAAAGTGACCAACTTTGAAATTGATTATTCTATCCTTAAAAACATCACCCACCAATCAAATGTATAAGAACTAGAACTAAGGCAGAAGATGTACCAACAGAACCAAAAGAAAGTCCTCCCCTGACCAGAAGTACCAATGGTTCTCACCTTGGATATGAACTGTTCTACCTTGTCTCTGCTCAGCTTGGCAGTGTTGGATCTTAGAGATCAACTGGACCAAAACTATCCTTTACAGTTGAGGGGACTGAAATCAAGAGGGGAGGAGAACTTTCTGAATGGTAATAGTGGGAGCAGAATTCAAAACCAGCTCAGTTGTTCCCTAGACATGCAGAAACTGTCTCTTACTTATTTAAGCAGTGTATTCCAGGTACAATTGGAATATAGGGAAAGGAGAATGAAATGTTGCTAGAAGAGCTAGGAAAAATTATTCAGAGGAGAGGATGCTTGAGTTGAGATATGAAATCAAGCAGGAGATGGTAAAATAGAGGAAGTGAGAGCTGGAAAGGCATTGCAGGTGGAAGGAAGAAAATGTGCAAAGTCATGATGCCAGGTAAGAACCCAAAGTGACCCTAGAGATTATAGAACTCCCTCACTTCATTCTTGGGGAAAAATAGACCCTGACACGGTGCCAGGTGCTAGGAATATAGAGATCATTAAGATACTAATTATCCTGTCCTCAAGAAGTATACAGTATAGTATGAAAGTGATAATTATATCTTTTCTCATCAGTATGTCTATTTTATTTCTATTTTGTATGACACTCCAATGGGCCAGGAGGCTTCACTCTGCTTCCTGACTAAATGCTGCAGCCCTATACCTGGTTATCCACACTGCAAGTGGTGCTAGGATGAGAGAATATGTACAGGTTCCCTCCAACTGCAGGATAAAGATACATTAGAGCTACAGCAGTGTACTACTGATGGCAGGATCTGTATCCTCATTTTTGTACCTGAAAGACAATTTTCCAAAATATATTCATTCAGCACATTTACATTTATATTTTGTTGCTAATACTTGAGGTCGGTATTCATTAATTCATTCCACCAAACCCCTCCACTGAGCACCAACTAGTTGCACAGCACGGAGCTAGGTGTTGTGAGGCCACAAAAATCAACTGCATGAAGGTTCTATCCCTTGGGTAGCTGAAGGTTTCGTGGGGATAAATATGTGTATGTTACTAAAATAAAATACAGCAGGGTGCATATTTCCTTGTAGGGAAAAGAACATTAATTTTTGTAGTAATATGAACTCAAGTCCACAAGTTTGTGGTTTCCTGGTCTTGTGGAAGTTATTTTAACTTCATGTCTCAATTTCCCACCTCAGTAGTTGCATAAATGGGTGTGCATATCTATGTATGCTGAATAAATTAAATAATATCGACATCAATCTGGCATGTGGTATGACTTCAGCATATTTTTACTTAGCCATCCCCCTCAGCCAATCATCCCAGCACCCTAAATATTTAAAGTTCCCTTGAAGTTCAGAGGAACAGGAAATATTTGGTGGTGTTTTGCTTCTTTCATGAATGATCCAACGTAAAACAGATTTACATGGCAACCCACATATAGTTCTCTCAAAATTCAAAATAATACCTTTAGTAAGAAAATTTGGAGTGGTGACTTACTGTGTGGCCTTGGATCCTGCTTCAGAGAGATTTGGCATACATTACCAAGAATACCATTTTATTTAAAAAGCTCATAAAGCTTCGTCCTCAGCTATTACTGATTTAGGAGTACGGATACATGGAAACTTTCACACTCTACTGAACGGGATTATATATTCTTCTCTAACCCACATAACTCATATTTCCAGACTGACTTCTAAGTTCCTCACTTTCTGATTAATGATGTGAATAGCATGGCTCTAGGCGCTGTTCTCTTATCTGACCAGGCCACAGACTCACTTTCAGTTGACCTTCAGAAAGTATTAGGCAGCATTTCTGCAAAACTTCCTTTAGTAATGAATATTGGAAAAGAAAGTCATGATTTGTTATTCTAAAATGATGTAGAAAGTACAAAACACACACATTCACACGAGGACTCTGGATTGCCAAAATATATGTGTGTGTGTGTGTGTGTGTGTGTGTGTGTGTGTGTATGTGCGTGTGTGTATATATATATGATATTTGATTAAATATATATGATTATTATATATATTATATATATTTGATTACATATATATGATATATGATTTTATATATATATGTGTATATATATATATATATACACACACACACACGCACATACATATATGGGCTTTTAGTTTTTACTGATTGACATAATTTTTTTTTCCAGAGCAAAGTGTCATTAATTACAAAATTAAACTAATTGGCAAAGTTCTCATTAAAGGTAAATGCGAACTGGAAAGAACATGTGGATAAATCATTCCCTGCCTCATTCAGATTGAGAAGAAACATTTTGACTCTGGAGGGAACAGATGTGAGAGATGTGTATATTATAAAGTTATATGTTTTAATAACTTCACCTCATTCTATTAAGCCTCTAACCTCACTGGAATCATAAAAGGTTAATATTGAGATGAACCCTAAGAGCATAAATTAGGCATTGGCCATTATATCCCCCCAAATGAGCCTTAAGCTATGTAACACTTGATCAGCAGGAGTTTCCTTTTTTATTAAAGAAATGAAGATACACTGCATTGAATGATATTATTGAGAATGCCTAAATTTTCTCATTATCCTACAAGTGCTTAAAATTGCTATTACAGATTTCTGCAGGCCAAATTCCAGGTCCCAATGGATCCCTGCTGAGTTTATGGAGTACTAGTAGGGAATGTGTTTCAATTGCCTGCAAATACATACTTATATAGTCATATTGAGTATTTTCAGGAGGAAATGAGATATTTTATTTTTATTCTATCTATAAAGAAGGGTCAATCTGAAATGGTATGCTGGAGCTACAGGCCACACATCAAAACTGGGGCATCACCAAACGATTCTTCATTTATGAACTTTTTGTGATATTAAAACAACACCAACTTATCTATCATTTCTTGCTCCTTAGGTGGCTTCATTTTTCAACATTAGATATTACTTCTTCACATCTGCTATTCATCAACTTTAAAAGTGACACTTGTCCAATAAAAATAGTTGGATATCCTTTGCAGAGACATGGCACTTCTGGATTGCCATCTATTTCATCAACTTCTTATAAGAAGAAATCCCCAGGTGGTAAATAATGAAAGTGTGAGTCTATCACAGGAAAGCAATTTAATACGATTCTTTTGGCTTCTTCTGTTTTCAAAACCAGTTATATTTAATTCATAGATTTCAGAATCCTTTTTTCTTCAGTACTGGTGATGAAATGAAAAGTTCTTAAAATTTGAAATACACACACACACACATTAGCTGTTTTAGTTTGTGGCACAAATTGTTTAATAATATATGTTATTATATATTATAATCATTAATAATAACCATTAATGACACATTAATATATAATCACTCATTATAGTGTAATGAATGGTATAATATATATATATTTCTAATAATGACATTTATTGAATCTAAAATGTATTTTTCTTTCAACGTTTCTTTTAATATTTCATTAATTATCTTGAAAAGGTTCTAATTTAATCATCATATCCGAATCTAGAAACACTAGTCAGTGGTTCTCATGATTCAAATATCCCATGAAAACACTGAGGAGAAAAGAGGCAAGAATTTAATTACAGAAATGATGTATTTTGTCAAAACAAATATATTGAATTTAAAGTAATACAATGTTTGGAAAGTTTATAATGTTCTCATTTATAAAATATCCACACTTTCATGCATTTGATCTTCTTAACTCAGAGAGATACATGGGCAGAGTCTCAATATTTTTTGGCTACAAAATAAGGATAATCGCTCTTATTACATAGCACTGCTATACAGGTGAATGATATAATATATATAAATCATCTATTAAAGACACCAGCAGATAGTAGGGGCTCAACAAATATTTTTGAAATGAATTGAATCTTCCCATTTTATCAAGTGTGAAAATTGCAATCCAATTTGTTTTAATGACATGCTCAAACATAGATATTAGTGATAGTTGTGTTACCAGAATTTATGCCTTACTGATTCAGCTGAATTATTTCTAAAGAGGAAGATTTGAATGTCCAGTGTTGATTCAGTTCATCTGATACTGTTTTAATCAATATGACTTGAACCTATTAATTTCATTTCAGGAAATATTTTTGGTAATGTATTCCAGAGAACAAATAGATTAGAGCGTGTTTCAAAATTGCTGTAACCTAACCATGCAATACGTTCAAATCACAAATTTGACCTATATAACCTGGCACTGTAGCGTGGAGATAGTAGAAAGAATAGATTATTAATAGCTACAATTGATTCATCACTTATTTTGTACTAGGTACATAAGTGTTTTACACGGATCATCTCATTTAATCCTCGCAACATCTTAACAAGTCTATTCTCATTATCATCATTTTGTGAACAGGCAAAAATAAAGCAGAAAAAGAGGTTAAGTAACTTTGCCGAAGGTCATGGAACTAAGAATTGGGAGAAGAAACTATTTTAACCCAAGCAGAATGGCTCTAGTCTAGAGTCTATACTCTTAATCCCCATGCTCCACAGCTTCCATGGATGATATGTAACTAAGAATGGCTCAGTGGAAATGCAAAGCAATACAGTGTATTAGCCAAGAGCATCAAAATTTGACTATTGGAGAGACTTTAAAAAGAGGAAAATGACGGTTTGAAAGAGCAAAAGGAATGTGAATGGCTGGCAGAGCAGAGGTAGGAGTTTTTGCAAAGCAGCTTTAAGTGAGAGTGAAAAAGCAGAGGGAAATGGAATCCTTAACATGGAGACTGCACTCCTATAGCTCTTATCATTGTAAGGGGCTGAAGTGTGTAGAGAGGCTAATAGGACCAGGAAAGAACATTTTGGAATGTTCTGGTGTGCTCTAGAATAGATAAAGTCATCATGTGTCATGTTAGGGAAGGTGTGCAACTATAATCCAGTAGGCTGGGGGGAGAATTGAAACTGCGTCAATGTGCAGCTATGGTGTAGGGAGAACAACACTAATGCATGAACAAAGGAGAATGGCCTTTTCAGCTCACATGTCTAAATTAATTACATTTCTGAAACCAGATCAATAGGACTCTGGAGGCCTGAGGTAACAAGGAAGAGTTCATACAAGTGAGAGTTGGAAGGAATGGGAAGGCTGTCAAAACATGGTAAAGAAACTAGGTATGTGTGGCTAATACCTCAAATTCACACACATATACACATATATACACAGTAATCTACAATTTCTACTCTACATTTCCCTCAGGAGTGTTTTTTTAAAATATATTATTATATTTTATTCAAAGTATAAATTATTACATAATATTATGTGTGATTTCTTCCTCTATAAAATATAGTTATTTTTGACAATACTTGTAAATAGCTAATATCATGTAGTTTGAGGAGAATAATCTTTTGCTCCAAATATACAGATAATATCAGACTGCTCTAAGAAAATACCATACACTGAGTGGCTTAAACAACAGAATTTTATTTCTCACAGTTCTGGAAGCTGGAAATCCAAGATCAAGATGCCAGCAGGTTTGGTTTCAGTGTGAAGTCTTGGCTTGTAGGCAGCTGCCATTTCTCTTATGTGCTCATATGACCTCTTCTTTGAGTGCCTGAACAGAATGAGAGAGAGAAAGAGAGAGGGGAGAGAGAGAGGGAGGGAGATAAACACCTTCTGGTGTCTCTTCTTACAAGGGAACTAATCCCATCATGAGGTCTCCACACTCGTGACCTCATCTAAACCTAGTTACCTCCCAAGTACCCCATTTCCAAATATTATCACTCTGGGGGGATTGGAGCTTCAACATATGAAGTTGAGGGGACACAAATCATTCAGTTCACAACATATGGAAATTTATATATTGTAAACTTTTACCCTAAATGCTAGTGGACCAGTTTCAAACATTTGCAAATAATTGTGGAATAAGAAATTACTTTGTATGGTTTATTCTAACTTTATATACATAGAGATAACCAGAAATATCTTCTTCAGATCTCAATTACTTGCCTATATATTGCCATTATTTTTTAACTTTTCTCATTACTTCTGGTCAGTCAGATTCTGATCAATGAAAATTAGATGTTATACTACAAAGATCTTTAAATTGGAGGTCATTAATATGGCGTGAGAACTGTTAAATTTGGTACTGATTTGCTGTGTAAATTTGACGTGCTCTTTCTCAGCCTCACTTTCTTCTCTGGATGAGAAATGTGGTCGAACTGAATGATGTTTTAATGTGTCACTTGAGTGACCAAGTGACCCTCCCCCCGCCCCGATCTGTGCTAATTTTAGTCCTCAAAGTTCTGCCTACCAGGAAACCTCTATCCTGTAATCTGTGAAGTCCTGATTTTCCCTTATTGGTGGGGACAGATGGAGGAAGTCACAAAACCAATATGGCAGCCCCCAAAACAGGGGCTGAAAGTAATACTGTCTTCATTGTAAAATGGACAAGGCATAGATTATCTGCCTTGTGTAGTTGTGCTTGCTTTTTTCCCTCTGAATGCTGATGTTGAAACTATGATCCATGCATGCTTCACAGGAATGGATTGTCCATTGTCTCGCTCTATAATTATGAGTGTTAATTGTCCACTTTGAACTCTGCTTGTAGCTTAACTGTTGTGCTTTGTATCAAGATAGTATTAGCTATGGAATGAGTAAATCATGGGGATGAAAGGCACAGCATAAGGAATACAGTCAGTGATATTCATAATAGCGCTGTATGGGGACAGATGGCAGCTACACTTGTGGAGAGTACAGCACAAGGTATAGACTTGTTGAATCACTATGTTGTACACCTGAAACTAGTGTAACACTGTGTGTCAACTAGACTTCAGTAAGAAAATAATTTAAAAAGCCCACCCAGAAGAGGGGAAACAAAGATAGTGTTTAACTTTTGGCATTGTGAGTAGTGTTACCATGTTTTCTAAGAGTTCAGATAATGACAGAGGACCTGTTGCCATGATTTAAGGCATGTGAGGGACCCACACATCTGTTATCAAACATTTTGTTCATTCATGAGACATTTTAGTTGCAGTCTCTGCATCAGGAAATACAACTTTATTTAGATTCAAAGCACAATCAGGGGACAACTTGACAATGGGTGTTCTGTCATGTGGTACTCCCTGACTCCTCACTGAGCACGGAGCTGGTGCAGGGCTCGATCTCACCACCTGGCCATCACAACCTGAACGGAAACCAAGAGTCAGAGGATCAACCACCTGTAACACCCAGGTGCCCCTCAAACTGTTTTTTTTTAATTTCTAAGATTCTGATTAAAACAATAGGAAACATAAAAGATACAAATTAGACTTTGCTTCTGTTTCTGCATATTTGGCAGTTACTGCAAAGGTTATGGCAAATTCCTTTTAGTTTATAAACTTTTTACCAAAGAAAATTAAAAGATCTTTTCTGGTAAATGTTCTGTAGACCTTGTCCACAACCCTGTTAAAAAGCGGTATGTTTTGCTTACCTGAGGCATTGAGGCTTTCACAATGAAAGTGTTTGGATGCTCCATCGCACAGAAACACTTGATGAGATTTTTACTTAATAGAAATTGAAGGAGATAGCCTCCTTAGAACTGTGCCAACAGGATGGCTCTCACTGCTATTGGCCATAGAAAAGGTGTGAAAATGGCGGCCTGCCATAAAATCATATCTTCAAAGTGTGGTGAAAGAGAAATGTTTTTTTGTATTTAGTAAAAGCATCGAGGATGAAAATGTGGGGAAAAAATGATAGTAAAACAATGTATATCCTGCTTCTCTAAAACTCTTTGATGATCTTTGAAGAGGCCATAATTTGCCTAGAAAAGAATAAACTGCACTTGACTTGCTCAGTGTTATGTGTACATTTCAACAAACATACAGGAAAAAAAAACCTTTTTGGAAAAAAGACTGCTTTAAAACTCAGGGGAAAAAAATGTCACCATTTAAAGTCATGAGACCCTTGCCAAACAAATAAATAAAAGATAAATTGTTTGAAAATAGAATTTTAAAATTTTAAGACAGCCATATTTTATGTGTTTTCCACAATATATAGTATCCCGTTGTAGGGCTATACTACGGTTGTTTTGTCCATGAATCTTTTGGTTGAGTCCAGCTTTTCACTGGCACAAGCAATGTTGCTGTATTTTTCTACATATCTCATGGTTGGGGCTGCCAGGTAACATGCAAAATACCCAGTTAAATTGGAATTTCAGACAAACAGTTTTTTTTTTTAGTATAAGTATGTCACTAACAATACATGAGAGATATAGAGAGAGATATGCTATTTTTTATTACTTATCTGAAATTCAAATTTAATTGGATGCTCTGTATTATTATTTGCTAATTCTGGCAACTCTACTTATGGTCCAAATTTTTAAGAAGTTATCTAGGATATATACCTAAGAGTGTAATTGTTATGTTACAGGAAATAAACATGTTCAACTTATTTCCAAATTGGTTGTATTTATTTACATATCCACTTGAAGTTCTATGAGAACTCTCATCACCCCGTGTTTTCAGTAATGTATCATATTGCCAGACTTTTTAACTTCACCAATTTGGTGAATGTGAAATTATATATATTACTGTGTTTTTTATTTGAATTTCTTTTTTTAATATTTTTTATTATATTATGTTAGTCACCGTACAGTACATCCCTGGTTTTTGATGTAAAGTTCGATGATCGATGATTCATTAGTTGCATATAACACCCAGTTATTTGAATTTCTGTCATTACTAATGAATTTCAGTATCTTTTCAAATGACTGTGGACCACTTTTTTTTTTTTTTTCTGTGAAGTGCCCATCCATGATTTGTGCCTCTTTGTTTTTTCTATTGACTTGTCATTTTGAAGATTTGGAGGATTTCTTCATATATTCTGGACACTAAACCATTGTTGCTTTTATATGCTGCTTCCAGTTTGGGGCTTATCTTTTCAAATTAAGAGTAGTCTTTGTTGCTTATATATGGATAGGTTGGCTTCCAGAATCTCTATTTAGTTTCGTTGTTCTCCTTGTTTATCCCTTAGTTCAAAACACATCATCTTAATTATTATACCTGTATATATATATTGCATTATCTGATAGGGCATGTCTCCCAATTTTTTTGAGAATTGATTTAAGGTCTAGTACAGTTTACATTAATATTCTGTGTGTGTTTAAGACTGTACATTATCCAGTTGTTGAGTGCCATGTTCTATACATTTTCATTAGACTGAGCATGCTATTTATGCTTTTTAAGTCTTCCAGATACTTAATATTTTTCTGCTTAATCCATCAACTGCTTAGAGAGGTATGTAAAAAACTTTCAATATAGTGGTAGATTTGCTTATTTATTTTTTCTTGTAGTTATGTCAAATTTTACATAATAAAATTTCAAGCTATTTTAAAAGCTATTTTTAGTAGGTTCTATCAGGCTTAGAATTGTCTAATTTCTATGATGAATTGATTCTTCTATAAATTATTCTATAACAATAATATCTGCCTAGGATCTGTTTTGTCTGATATTAATGTAGCTAAGCCATATTTTTTGTTTACATATATTTTGTATAGCTTTCTATTCTTTTACGTAAATATTTTTGTGTCTTCATATTTGTGTGACTCTTGTAAACAATATATGAAATCAATTTTTTTAAACATCTTATCTGAAAACCTTTTAACTGGAAATCATATTTTGTATTGATTGCAATTGCTGATTTATTTTTATTTATTTCTATCAACTTATTTAACATTTCAGTTTGCCACTCTTTTGCTAGGGTTCTTTTGTTATTGTTTTCTTTTTAATTCCTTACTTGACTGCTTTTGATGCAACTGTGATTCTTTTCCCTGGTTTCACTTTTCATAACACTGTTTGGAAGTTATATATGCACTCTCTTTTAATTATTTTACTAGTTCATCTAGAAATTTTAATGTGTATGGTAATGTAACAAATGCTAAAATTAATAGCTTTTTCTATTCTCAAACTATACAAAAACCTTAGTAAGCTTGAATTCCAGTTACACTATCTCAAATTATATTATTTTCAGCATGTTTTTAGTTTTATCTTGATTTTCTGTGAATACGTAGTGATTCCTATTGATAGAAAATTAAGCACAATGTTTTATTAAATATTTCCCTTACATGAGCTTAATTACCACATAGTATTCAATTATTTAGAAAAATCATAATTTAACTAGATCACTTTCATTGAACATTCAACTTATTTCCAAACTTTCACTATTACCAATGGTAGGCTTGGTTGACAGAAAATTATTTAGAGGTAAACCCAAATAGCTCATAATAACAGTTAACATTTATTTATCACCTATATGAGGTAGTAATTGTGCAAAGTGTTTTCTTTAAGTTATTTCATTAGTTTTCACAATGACTCTGATGTAGGCCCTATTATGAGTGCTATTTTGGAAATCAGGGAACTGAGACTCTGAATTTATGTTACCTAGTTAAGGTCACACAGCTAGTATGTGATAAAAGTGGGCTTTGGATTCAGGCAGTTTACACTGAGACAGAGAGCAAAACAGTGACAATTTTTTTAATATACAGTTTTTAGAGTCTATTTAAGGAATCAGAAATGGTGTCATGGTACTCCAACACATGCTGAAAATTATCAGTTAATGATAAAAAGCATGATTAGAAGCATCCATTATTGACATATTGATTGTGTTGACGCTCTAGTATTTTAGCAAAAGTGTTATCTCGCAGGTACTTTTGGACAATGGGCTTTCCAGCCTCTTTTCCCTCCAATGCAACATGAGCCATTGACTGCAATTCACATGGCTTAATTTTTACAATTTCTTGTGTGCAGGCATGTGTGCTGTGACCTTCAGGCCTTCCTAACAAAGAGATTTCCTAAATAACAAAATAGGTACTCATTATAAAGAGATAGGTACTTTAAAAAAATATGCCTCTCTTCCTAGCTTCCATTGAAATAGGATTAAATGAACATGAATGTGCTTTATACCACTATTCAGAAACATTCCTCTAATGTGATGATAAGAATAGCTATAATATAATTTAATTGTAGATGTAAGTCATTAAAGGTGGTTACAATCTTGACTACTTTAACCCGAAGACCTAGAATTGATTGATTTAGTGAACAATTATAGATTTTGATTTAAACTTACTAAGACTAGTATGATCTTATTGATTTTTCTATTTAATATTATAGACCATTCAGTATGACTTCAGACTTGCATGAATAGCAATTTAAATGTCTGAAAACACAGTATGCATTTTGTAAAATTAAATGTCATTATATTCCAATTACTTAAAATAAGAGATGCTTATAGCCAGAACACCAAAATGCAAGTTGCATGAGGGCAGAGATTTCTGCCTATTTGTTCACTACTATTGTAATATTTCCTTGGACAAAACCTGGTACAGAATAAGTACTTGTTAAATATTTGTTAAATGAATACACAACTGAATATTTATTTCTCAGCGGTCACCATTGGGTGCATATCAATTATATGTTACCAGGACAAAAAAGAGGCTCAGAGTGCCTTGTTCTACAGCAGCAGCTGTCAACAAGTGGCCTGGCTGCACTTAGAATGTATCTGGAGCAGGAATGGTAGTTTGAAAAAGTTCCCTTGATGATTCAGAATTATACTCACTTTCTAACAAGTTTTCCCAGTGCCATAAGGGCAAGCTACTTATCGTGTTTCTCCCTGGGTAGATTTTTTTCTATTAAGCAGTGACCCTCAAAGTTGAATATGGCCTAGCATGTCTAAGAGTATTTCCTCATTGTGAATCATCCTTTGTCCTTTGTTCAATAAAATATATGTCTGTCTTGTGTACAATCAGATGTGATAAAGAGTTGGGAGGCAGTTGTATAGGGTTAGCTGGAATGAAATGAGGTAGCAGACGGAATGTTAACACATGGTGGATACAATTACCAATATCGGAAGAGCCATTTTAAATATTCCATTTGTGTGTTCACTGATTTGCAGATGTTCTGGAAAACATCCTGTGATTTCATATTTAGCATCTGAATCAAGAGACCATTCTAATCATTTTAAAAGCTTTTTATTATAAAAAGATTTAAAGGAAGCTGTGTGTTATTAACAGCTATTGAATATACACATTCTGGAGAAAAATATTTTTGAACGATTTCTCTTGCAATTATCATGGAAAACTGGGCAGTATTGTGTATTCTTTCTCAAAGAGGAGTGTTGATTTAAATTAATATAGGTGTGCCCCAGTATATGAAGGCCCAGTTTATGAAACTGAGTTGAAAGACTCTGTTGGTTTGTTATATTTTCTGTCAGGAGGCAGTCTTCATGCTCAGAAAATCCAGCAAGATCTATTACAGAGCACAAAGATAGCAGTCTTGAATTCCCACCCTGATTTTGCCTTATAAGATAAGACAATTCACTCTGTCACTCTGGGATTCCATTTTCTCACTTGTAAAATAAGATCACTTAAAAAAAAATCCTCTAATGTACAAGCTTCTATAGAATAACTAACACTTAACCAAATTTTGTTCTAAATCATGGTTTCCAAATGTCCAGTTCCAGCTTGACAACATAAGTACCTTGTGTAGAGCTGTTTAAAATCATAGATACCATGGCCTCACCTCTAGATCTTACAGAAACCAGCAGTTTTGTAAAATGTTTCGTTAAGTATGCTCTCTAAGTGAATCTCATGTACTGCTCCCCCCAATTCCCAAGTGTTGAAACTCCTTTTTAAAGCACCTCCTGAGATTGTTAAATCTATCACAGGCATATATTGGTCAGATTTTAAAATATACTTTATAAAATATACTTTATATTACATGTCATTTCATGTAGCTGATTTAATGATTCTTTTATGTCCTTTTTGTATGAAACACTGCAATTAAAATCTATTATGTAAATTTTCCCCCTTTTTCTCCTTATTTCATATTTCCTAGTTAGGTTTACTTTCAAGAGGTGGAATTAGCAGACCAAATGCTGTAAACACTGCCACACAGGCCAGTAGAAGTACGAGGATGAGGTGAATGAGGCACTCACCTTGGACACCAAATTTACATAATATCTTAATGCAGAATTTGAGAACAACAAAATTATTATAAAAATCCATGGTGAACAAAATAACATTTTAAATAAAGACAGGATGAATTTTTTTTCCCTTTTGCCTCAGGCTCCAATATGGCTCAGCACGACACTGCTGCCAACATCAGTTGAATATTATCATTTCTGAAGACATTTACAAATTTGAAAGGTGGAAGATAATATCTTAGTGTTATAATTTATCTCATATGTATTTACTTATACACATCTTTATGACACGATGCCATAATTAAACAAGGTGGCTTTCCTTTTTTTTAAATAATATTTTTTTATTATGTTAGTCACCACACAGTACATCCCTAGTTTTTGATGTAAAGTTCCATGATTCATTACTTGCGTATAACACCTGGTGCACCATGCGATACGTGCCCTCCCCACCACCCATCACCGGCCTATCCCATTCCCCCACCCCCCTCCCCTCTGAAGCCCTCAGTTTGTTTCCCAGAGTCCATAGTCTCTCATGGCTTTCCAAATCATATTTAATTTGGCAAAGCAATGTGAATTACAGACAGATGAGAAATAATAAGAAGTGCTACTTTTTCTGTGTTTCTTTCTGTTTTTGTTTTATATTGTTCAAGCTGTGCTGTTTGGTCCATCCTGGCTCATGATTATCATTTTCTTGGTGGATTGTTCCTTTATCAGAGTGGAATCTCTGTCTTCGTTCCCATTAATGTTTTCCACCTTCAATTCTGTTTTTTCTGAATATTAACATTGATTTGATTTCTTTTGTCAGTAATTCACTTGAATATTTTATTTTTAACCTGTGTCATTTTGCTTAGATATGATTGTTGTAAATAGCATATAGCAGGAATTATTTTTGTTGCGATTTAAATGTCTTTTAATAAGCATGCTTAATTTATTTCCATTTATTGAGATCAATGGTCTACTTTGTGTATTTAGCATGTTTTTGCATTAATTATTTTGTTCTCCTTTCCTGTTTCCTATTGGTTTATTGAGCTTTATTCTTTTCCTGCTCTATTTGAGTACATCATCACATTCTATTCTTTGATTGGCTTTCCTTACATTTTTACCATTTAAACAAAAGTCTGAAATTATTGGGACTACTGGATATCTACCTGCTAATAGAATGAAGTTGGACTCCCATCTCAAATCATATACAAAAATCAGCTCAAAACGGGTCATAGACTTAAACATAAGAGTTAAAACTATAAAACTTTTAGAAGAAAACATAGGTGTAAACACTTGTGACCTCAAATTAGGTAATAGTTTCTTAAATATGATATCAAAAACATAAGCAACAAAAAATAGATAAATTGGATCTCATCAAAGACATTTGTACATTAAAACATTTGTACTTCAAAGGACTCTATCGAGAGAGTGAACGGACAATCTGCAGAATGGTAGAAAGTATTTGCAAATCATATATCTGATAAGGTATTTGTATCCAGAATATATAAATAATTCTTATACATCAACAACAAAAAGATTAACAAATAATTACAATATGGGTAAAGGGCTTGAGAGTTTTCTCTGTTAAGATATACAGATTGCCAGGGCACCTGGGTAGCTCAGTAGGTTAAGTGTCCAACTCTTGATTTGAGCTCAGGTCATGATCTCAGGGTCCTGAGATTAAGCCCCACTTTGGGCTCCATGCTCAGCAGGAAGTCTGCTTGGGATTCTCTCCCTCTTCCTCTGTTTCTCTCTCTCTCTCTCCCTCTCTGTCTCTCAAATTAAAGAAATCTTTAAAAAAGAGATATACAAATGGCCAATAAGAATATGAAAAGATGCTCAACAGACACATAAAGCCACATATTATGTGTTAACTCTGTGTTTAACATTTTTAGAAACTGTCAAACTGTTTTCCAAAGTGGCTGCGCTGCTGTACAATCACACCTGCAATTTATAAAGGTTCCAATTTCCCCACATCCTTGTCAACACTTGTTAATGCCTCTCTTTTTTATTCTAGCCATTGTAATAGGGGTGAAATGCCACTTCAACACAGAGTTAACACATGGCACAGAAATTCCACTCCTAAGTACATACCAAAGACAAATGAAAACAAATCTCCACACAAAAACTGAATATACAAATGCTCATAGCATCATTGTTTATAATAGCCAAAATTGGAAAGAACCCAAATGTCTATCAACTGATAAATGGATGAACATAATGTTCATTCACACAATAATCCACACAATGGGATATTATTTGTCAATAATAAGAAATAAAGTACTGATACATGCCGCAGTATGAATGATCCTTGGAAACATTATGCTAAGTGAAATCAGACACATAAAGCCACATATTATGATTCAATTTTATGAAATGACCAGATTTCAGAAATGAAACAGTAAGTAGATTAGTAGTTGTCTAGGGCTGGGGGAATGGGGTAAATGGAGAATGATTGCTAATGGCTATGAAGTTTCCTTTTCAGGTGATGAAAATGGTCTACAAGTAGTGTTGATGATTGGACACCTGGAAGGCTTAGTCAGTTAAACATCTGACTCTTGGTTTCTGCTCAGGTCGTGATCTTGGGGTCATGAGATCCAGCCCTGCATTGGGCTCCATACTCAGCAGGGAATCTGCCTGAGATTCTCTCCCTCTGCTCTGCACCCTCCCCCCGCTTGCATGCTCTCTCTGTCTCTCTCTGTCTCTCTCTTTCTCGCAAATAAATAAATAAATAAAATCTTAAAAAACATAAAAGTGTTGATGGTTGCATAACTCTAAATATACTAAAAACACTAAATTGTACAATTTAAAAGGGTAAATTTTATGGTATTTTCATGATGTTTCAATAACGCTTTTATTAAAAATCTAAAATCAGGCATGCCTTGGTGGCTCAGTTGGTTAAGGGACTGACCCTTGATTTTTAGCTCAGGTCATGATTTCGGGGTCGTGAGATCAAACCCCACATCAGGCTCTGCACTCACGGGGAGTCTGCCTAAGATTCTCTCTCTCCCTTTCCCTCTCCCTCTGCCCCCCCCTCTCTCTCCCTCTCAAATAATAAATGAATCTTTTTAAAAATCTAAAATTAATGAGTGTGTCTATCTTTCTAAGACAACTTGTCCTGATGTCCCTATATTCTTGGGTTAGATTTTCTTATTTGGATCAAGATTTCTTTTTGTGCTTTATCATTTTTAATGGAGAGGTCTCCTGCCTGGGAGGTTGTTTTAAATCATACATGTCTCTCCACGGTGGGTAATGTCATCATTGCCTCTGCCAGACTGTTTTGAGTTTTAAGACTCTGGAGAGTTTTGTGAGCGGCTTGGAGCTCTCTTTATTTAGATACCGCAGTTCTAGTCACCATGTCTTCATGTGGCACAGGCTGAGTTCCCAATCTTATGGTAGCATTTAGTGTCCTTTTGTAGGACCGGCAACCTTGGGGGTACAGTTATATCTGCCCCTGAATATGGGCAGAGAGTTCAGCCCTAGGGTCTGGCTTCATGAGTGAAGCCAGGTTTTGCTATCTAACCACTTCAGCGATCTGTTCAGTCTCTGTTAGCACAGAACATTAAAGTCTGGCCCCCAGTGCTTATTTCTGATCATGGCTTCCTGTAATCATTCAACTTCAGCCAGTGTTCTGGCCTGTGGATATTCTACCTTTGTATTTAATACAGTTAGGCATTCTTAAAAAAGAAGACAAGCACTTTTCTCTATTTTTAGTAAAGGAGGGGGCTTTAATATGTGTTCAGTCACTGGGAAACTAACCAAGGGTAGGAAATGGAGCTAGAATTTATCTAATATAAAATAGTTACTATGAAATAGTGTGTCCGTGCTAACAATGTTGTTTAAGTCTGGCTACTGCTAGTGAAGCTGAACATTTTCATGTATCTTTGCTAGCATTTTATAGTTCATTTTAATGAATTACCTTTGTATAACCTTTTCCTCATTCATCTCTTTGCAACTTGGTTCTTTCCTTATCAGGTCTTACGAGCTGCAAATGTGGTTCACTTTGCTTTTTTTGCCATTTAATTTTTTAATTTAGTTTTTTTTGTAATGTTCAAAGTAGCTTAGTTGTTATTTAATGAAATCTGTTAGTCTGTTTTGTGATTTCCTCTTTTAATACTGACTCCTTAAACACACACACACACACACACACACACACACACACACACACACACATAAGAAGATATTAGCTAATGATCCCCATGTGTTTGGGATAGGTCAGGAAGCAAAGAAATTTTCAAAACAGGACCAAGCACTGAGCAGCACTTATGGTGTTTAACAACTTTTCCTTTGCTAGAGTGAAACTGAATAATGCTAATAATACCCCTTGTGTAGATGCACTTGTCATCAAATTTGGTATTAATTATTATGGTCACAGAAATAGGAATACATTTCTTGAGGTCTCTTAAAGTTGCTATGGATTCTTGATTTTGAATCTGACTATCAGTCATCAAACTTTTTTTCTCATCATATTTCCATTTTCATACCTCAAAGGAACTACCATGGATGCACAAAGAATGAAATTTCACTGGCATGTTGCAAAAGTTGGCATCAACACAGACTGCAACTGAGAAACAAAGAAATGGGACTTGAGCGACAGCTGAGATGTTTTCTATTAATATTTAAATTGAGTTTCTCATTGGAGACATGTCTAGACTGATTGACTTTTTTAAAGAAACACACTAAAACTAATTTTACTTCACTGCTGAGCATTTCTTCGGCAAAACTATATAATTTTCTTTCTCTTTCTTTTGTCAGTTTTTATTTATCTTGCTTCATACCTCAAAACAGTCAATAGCTTCTTATTGTACAAAAGAGAAGTCAAATTATTTATCATAGTATTCAGAGTCATTTATAATTTGGTCCAAACCATTTTCCTACTATTATCTTTCTAAATAATAATAATGGTGATAATAATAATAATTCATTTTACTAATATTTACTTACGATGTGTCATGAATTCATGTAAACCCATTACATAATTTTCTAATTTCATCTTCACAACAAACTTCCTGTGAGCTTCCATTTTTAAGATGAGGAATTTGAGGCTCAAAAGGGATAGGTAATGTGCTCAAGGTTAGATAGTCAGTTTGTCTTATGGCCATTCTCTCTGGTTCCCCAGATAGTGCATTAACTCTCATATTTCTGATAGCCAGGCCACACTGGCCTATGTGTCATGACTTGAATAGCTCTATTTCAAAAGTCCTTATGTCTGCATGTCTTTTGCTCTAACCCTTGTATGCCTTAACACTCCCTACCTACAGATCAAAATCTTTCTCATTTTTTTTTACATCAGTGCTTTTGTCAGATGCTGAGAACTTCCACACTAGAACACTCAAATCCAAATAAATCTTCACTCTTATATGTGCCCTTCACACTTAGTGCATTTGCATTGTTTATTATCGCTATTATTACTACTGCTTGCTCCTAAGTTCATCTCCCTTATTAGTCATTACCTTCTAAACTAAAAAACTGCTCACATAGGAAAACCTCAGAACCACACCAGGTTAGGGCTTGAAAGAAGGGATCTTAGAGATCATCTCTTCAGCTTCCTCCCACTTCACAGATGGAGAAAACGGACACCAGGGGGAGTGACTTGCATTGGATTATACATTTTATCAACTACAAAACTAGCAATAGAAGCCAAGTCTCCTGAACCACAGGACATTGGCTTTTTTGTCTGCATGCCAGGGCAAGTCATTTATTCTCTTAAGACACTATAGAGAGTACACAGCCCCTGCCTGTGAGCATCATGAATGCTGCGGAGCCAGCAGCATGGCCTAGCCATATCTGTCTACTCCCATACCCACATGATCCTGACTTCACACATTCTGACTCCAATTTCAAATAGTTTTCCAATTCATTTGCAGTATCTTTCCATGCCGCTTATCATTTATACCACTGTTTTTCTCTCAAATCAAATGAAAATGAATCCACAGGCTCGACATAGGATTTGAGTGGGACACAGCCAAGTATTGGTATCAGAGGGACCCTGTGTCCATGGCTGGTGTTTAGGAATGACAACTTTTTCAAACTCCTCTCTCCAGAGGAATTTGTGCTAAGAATTCTGTAGCTTCTCATTTAATTTCTGTGGCCTGTGGCCAATAGATAACTGAAAGTTGTAAGTTAAGCAAGATTTTTGTATCTACTAATGATGTATTTATCACACCCAGCCCACATTTGCATCGGTCTTCATAAGGTATGAATTAACCATGTTGCCTGGATTACCTTTTTCCAGACCTCTGAATCTAGCAACTTTCAAATAACATTTTTATGTGTAATTTTCTTAGGTGAATATTTCTTTATCATTAAGACACTGCCCACCACTCCTGTAAGTACTACCAGTTCTAGCCAGGGATGATATTTCCTGGACAGAGTCAAAAGAGAATGATCCAGATATAGCAAATGAATCCCTTTATACAAATGATTATTGAAACACTCTGAAGAGGAAGAATGCAGTTACAATATTTTTATTAATCTACCTACTAAGACCTCTAAAAAGCATTGATTAGGGATTTAATGCAAATCAAATTTCATAATGAACATAATGTTCAGTTGTTCATTTCCTCATTCTTTGTTGATTTAGAATACCGTATATGGGAGAATTTGGAAATAGAGCCAATAGCCTCAACAGTACTGTGATTTCTGTAAGATAACATACCATTTACAGGTTGAGTCACCCATGAGAAATGTTTCACACAAATTTATAAAAATATGGTAACAAGAAAAAAACCCCTCCAACTAGGTCAAATACAATAGTCATCTTTACCTATGTGTATCTTTCTTTACAAAAGAAGACAGATGTACGCACATATACACACAAGGTAGAAAATATTTAATGTAAAATCTGTTGAGAAATTCTTGGACTTTTGTTCACACAATAAAAGAACAATCTGTAGGAAAATATTTAGACAATATATGACTGTGTAGAATTAACTTATTGAACATTTCTATGGATCAGGCTTCTATAATTTTGTAGCAAATATTTTTCCTTAAAGTTAATGAGTTATGGTAATTTTATGAAATTGGCATATAAAGGAAATCTAAACATTTTACAATACTCAAGTGACTGAGTACTTGCGTTGTGTTTGGTGCTATGCTAGGTGCTGAAGGGGCTACAAGGCTATATCATACATGAAACTTGTCTTCAAAGAATTTACTATCAAATTAGGAAGACTTTCACTGTGGTTATTCTGGATGACTTTCTTGTGAGATGCCACTAGTGGACACCTCTGAGCTCCTTCATTCCAAAGTAGTCGTTGAAGTGATGAGGGAGCTAAATTAATTTCTACAACAGGTTTCCATTGGCCAGCTATTTGGCTTCATCAAAATAAAATTTCCATATTTCCATATTTTTCTTTAATTTAAATTACCTCATAAACTACATTGCTTAAGGCCATAAGCAAAAAGGAAATTAACATTCTTTATCACTTCCTTCATCAAAGCTTGCATAGAACTAATCTTAAACATAGTTCATCAAAATAAACATTCCTAATACAATAAGAGAAGGGTGCATTTGATTTTGAGTATGATAAGTTATTCAATAAATATTGAAATATTAATAATTTTCAAGTCATTGCAGTTTCCCCATTTGTGGCAAGTGAACCATATCTAGTTGTTCTGTCTTCTGACCATACTTCTCTGATTTCAACAGCCAAATAGGCTTCAGTAATTGGTGTGTTATTTGATTATTTTCTTGCTTAAAAAATCATATATGTTACACATGGAATCAATGCAAAGTAAGGTCTGAGGTAATTATCCTTTTTTAAGTAATACCATACTAGTAAAAAAGATCTGCAGTGAATTTATAGGACAAAAAAATACATAAAAATAAAGACCCAGAGGATAAGAAGTTGTCAGTGATTAGCTAATTCAGCATTTTTCAAAATGATGTTCCTCAGATTTTATTTTATGTTAAGCTAAGATATATTAATATTTTTTGAAAGGACAAGAAAGAAGAAGAAAAGAGAAGTCTTTCATGGCAAAATAAGCTTGTTAACAGCATAGGACTTTTCTGAGCTGTAATGGTAATATACACAGAAAACCTATAAGTGGTAAATAAAGCATTTGACTACAATACCCCCATCCCTTTTAGAGCAAATATTATCAAGTACTATCTAAGGCAGAGGATGACAAACTTTTTCTGTAAAAGGCCACATACACTTGATAGCCTTTATGGTTTTTTCATGACTAGTAAACTCTTGTAACACAGAAGTAGCCACACACAGTATGTAAAAGAATTGGCGTCACTATGTTCCAATAAAACTTTATTTATAGACAATGGCAGGATTTTTTAAAAAGATTTATTTATTTGTTTTAGAAAGAGAGAGAGTGGGGGAGGGAGTAGAGGGAGAGGGAGAGAGAGAATCTCTAGCAGACTTTCTGCAGAGTGCAGAGTCCAATGCAGGGCTACATCCCAGGACCCCGAGATCCTGACCTGAGCTGAAATCAAGAGTCAGACGCTTAACTGACTGACCACCCAGGTACCCCAATGGCAGGTTTTTTTAAAAACTGAAAAGACACTCTCCATTTTCAAGTGGTTATTCACATGGGCCTTGGAATCAGAGAAATCTGGATTCAGACCCAGCTTCTACCATATACAAGGTATAAGCCCTTAAATAAATCACTTTACCAACCTGAGCTTCTGCTCTCAGGGCTAAAAACCAGTACCTTCCATATAAGATTGTGGTGAGAATTAAATAAGCACTTAGCACAGTGCCTGGGACCACTCAGTAAGTGTTCAGTTGCCGTGTGTGTGTGTGTGTGTGTGTGTGTGTGTGTGTGTGTGTGACACATGGTAAGTTTTCTTTTCATTGAGTGTAATCAATGTAACAGATTTATTAAGAAGTCTCAACTCAATGGAGAATAAACAAGCAAGGGTTTGGCTTTTTCAAATACTGTTTTAATCTTTGGTTCCCATTCATACATGCTATCTTAGGTAGATTCCATAACGTTCTGGTTACTTTCAGCCCAATAGAGTTTGCAATTTCAGTCAGTCTCCTCAATTCAAATCTAGTTTCATCTCTCTTTATCCTATACCAGATCATATTCTGGAGGTAGAGTTTGAAGTCATATATCCCTGGAGGTGGAGAGGAGAGAGTAGTCTGCTGTTTTATCCCTTCCTTCACCCTACCTTTACATTGGTCCAGGAACACCTCCTCTCCCTCTGTTTCCTGAGTCTGGCTAGGTGTATGGAAAACATCCCTAGTCTTATTCTGGTTTGGTCTGCTTTCATCTAAGGGTAGCCTAATCTAGTAATGTAGTCTTCCCAGAGTTAATGTGTATAGTTTCCCTTGGGTGTTCTTCTGTCTTATCTAAGCTCCTTGGTCATGTAGAATCTCATCAGAGAGGGATATCCATGTCTCCCTTTGAACACATTGTCAGCAATATATGCACCAACCCTCTCTACATCATCTCTTGGATTGATGTCTGTCTGAGTCACCCAACCATTCTTCCTACACCTCTATCCACCATTTTCTTTTACCCTTAGACATGAGAACCTTCAATGCCTGGTTATTTTTAATTGAATAACTTACTTTTATATTAAGAATTGTAGAAATATTTTGAGGCATAAGTTTATAACATCTTCCGAGAGAAACAATTTGTTTGCTTATGGCCAGTGGATTACCAGGGATTATGATTGACAGGTGGGCATCAGTTCTCTCTCCCTCCTATATTACAGCTTTTATTTAGTGTGTGTACATATATACTAAATATAGTGTGTGTTCGTGTGTGTGTGTGTGTGTGTGTGTGTGTGTGTATTTTCTAGTTGTTCTTAGAGGAAGGTTAGTTCCAAATCACTTAGTACACTATTGTCAGAAGTAGAATTATCTTAATAACTATCCTGTTTTAACTATATGTTATTGTTTAGCAAAACAAATTCCTTACCCCTTATTGTTTTAGAATCTCTTGCCTAATCTCATGATTATTTTTCCATATGAAATTTAGGATCATTTTGTCAAATTAAAAAATGAAATTTCATTGCATTTATTGATTTATTTAGGGAGAGATAACAGTGTTTTACTAGGATTTTATTAGGATATGATTTGAAAAAATAATAATTTTGGCCCCCTACTTTCAATTTTATATCAATTATTTTTATGTTCTTCATGATATTTTAAATACAAATATGCCTAATTTATTACTTTCTGCATGAAGCTAGTGGATGGAGCCTTTTAAAAAGAGCATATGATAAATGTATTTCCCTATTTCTTACCTTATGTCTTTTTTTAATATTTTTTATTGTATTATGTTAGTCACCATACAGTACATCCCTAGTTTTTGATGTCTTTTAAATCAAGAACTAACGTTGAATTTTATGCATGACCTGTCTTTTAATTTTCCTTTAACTAATGTTTATTTTATGTCTATTAGGTTCCAGACAGTCATGTATTGTAGGTATCACAATGAACAAAAGAGAGAGAAATTTCCAGGTTTTAATGAAAGTTATAGCCTGTGTTACTCAGGGTCCTAGCAAGAAACAGATGACATGCTCAAAAGGGTTAATTCAAGAGATTATGATGAACAAAGATACAAAGAAATGGGCAGGATCAAGGAAAACAAACTATGGGAAAGCATACCTGGGTCAGCAAGATTGTAAAGTTACCAGTATCCATGTGGGTTCAAGTGATGCCACCTGATTCTTTTATCAAGTTTTTCAACATCTCACCTAATGATCTTTACCATTAATTGATTATGCCAGGATATATCATTCCTTTAGGGGTCACAAAATGGAGATTTTCTCATTCTATATTGCTCTTGAATTTATCAGTGTATACTCTTCTATAAAGAAGCACTCTCCCTTATTCATTATTTGGTTATCCTAAAATATAATTGATCTGGAAAAAGAGGGTAAATGCTTCATTTTTCCTGTTATTCATCAGTTTTGAGAACAATGAGTTACTGACTTAGCAACTTTAAGTATTATCTAATGAATTTTTTATCATTATGGATTTATGTATTTTTTATATTTGATGTTTTAGTCCGTTACAGTCATTATTGCTCAATTTGTGCCATTTTTTTGGTCAGCGGGAGTTCCATCAAGTTCTATATTCAGATTTTACTGAACTTGAAATTGGGTTCCCTCTTTGAATTATACTCACTGATATCTACCCCTTTTTAGATACTAGATTTTGCTACTAGATTGCTGGGATATTACATGAACACCCTTGCATGTTCTAGTCACCAGCCACACATTTGATAGTGTCCATTGACTAACATTCCAAGTTATCACCAATTAACTCTGGTTCAATTCTATGTTGTACATGCCACTTAACTGAGATTTGTTTTTCAGATGTCTATAAATTCACTCTATAGTCTATAAATTCACTCTATAGTCGTGGAACTTAGAGCCCTCCATGATTTATCTTCAAAGTCATTTCCCATTTCTACTTCCCCCCACGTCATTGTTGCTCATTTGCCTTTCTTGGCCTCTGAAAAGACAACTCTATGTTGGATTCCACCTTTAAGTCTAGGTTTGTGGCAGTTTCTGAGCTAATTTTGGGAAGGCTAAATAGAATTTGAAATCAAAACAGTAAGAGATGTGCTTGAATTTTTTGTTAATTTATCTAATTCCCTTTGTTCTCATTCTAAGCTCTCACCATGGGAGTATTCACAATATTGGGTTTCTAGGTGGGTCTTGCTTTCAAGAAAAGACTGCTCTCACCAGAGTAATTCATGTCCTATTCCTTTTTCAGTTATATTTCTCATTATAATCAAGTTCCTGACGTTCTCCTTGTAGGTGGCTTTCTATATTACATCCTTTACATAGGCCATAGGGAAAGTCTATAGGGACTAGATGTCTCAACTACAGTGTCCAGTTACTATCACAGTCCAATTTCTCACTATAAACGAATCATTTGTCTTTTTTTAAAAGATTTAATTTATTTATTTGACAGAGAGAGAGGCAGAGAGAGAGGGAACACAAGTAGGGGGAGTGGGAGGGGGAGAAGCAGGCTTCCCCCCTGAGCAGGGAGCCTGATATGGGGCTCCATCCCAGAACTCTGGGATCCTGACCTGAGCCGAAGGCAGATGCTTAACGACTGAGCCACCTAGGTGCCCATTATTTGTCTTTCTGATCAATCTTGTGAGCTAAGACATTGTGAATCTACCCCTTAAGTAACAAGTCCACTGTAGATGTGCTGACAACTCAAATCTCTGAGTGGACAAGGCTGAGGGCTAGATCCCAGACCTTGGCAACACCATAATGAATGTATCACTGTGAGGCAGTCAGCAGTCTCTCCCCTGGTGACACAAGTCTTTGTGTTGGCTTCACCACCATTTGTCTTGTTTGAACTTCTGCAGGTACAATTTGCAAGGCCCCACCAATTAAATTATGATGTAATGCAATGAAAAAATTGAAGTCATAGAAGGGAAGAGTGTGTCCCAAGATCACAAAGAGACATGGAAAATTCATGATTCATTTCAGGTCTCTTGATGCTCAGTTGAACATTCTTTTCCTTGTTTAAATAGTTCCAGATGGATAAAAAAGCACTTTCCTATTCTCGCTGGGACTTCATATATATTTAGGGATTATAAAACTCAAGTAATGCCTGAGACCTTACAAATCATCTAGTCTACTGTTTCTTAACAGGAATCTATGGACTGGATACATTAGAATGACCCCTGGGGGGAGGGCGCCTGGGTGGCACAGCGGTTGGGCGTCTGCCTTCGGCTCAGGGCGTGATCCCGGCGTTCTGGGATCGAGCCCCACATCAGGCTCCTCCGCTATGAGCCTGCTTCTTCCTCTCCCACTCCCCCTGCTTGTGTTCCCTCTCTTGCTGGCTGTCTCTCTCTGTCTAATAAATAAATAAATCTTTAAAAAAAAAAAAAAAGAAGACTCTGGAAGGGGCCAAGATGGGATTTAAAAAAAAAAAAAAGAATGACCCCTGGGGATTTCCATTCTATGGGAGTAGGATTGAGATAAAAGACTATTTTTGTAAATTTCCCAGGAGATTCTCCTGCACAGAAAGACTTGGAAATTTTTGATCTAATAAACTTACTTTTACAGATGAATTAACAGAGGCCTGGAAAGGAGAAGGAATCTTCTCTTTGTATATAATTTCTTATTTAGGGGCTGGAGTCCCATCACACTTGATTCTTCATCAGTTACAACTCCAGCACTACAGACTCTGTGTACAGATTGCAGCTTTTCAGTGTAAAAGATCTATGTTAAAGAAGTCAAAAAAGCAGCACAGTATCCTAGAGTAAATCCTAGAGCAGATAGATATTCATTCCCAAATATCATTTGAACAGAAGTGTTTTCTGCTTCCGTTGCTGCTACCTACATAATTTGTGCTGTTGGACATATTTAAAAAGGCAGAAAGCTCCAATTAGAGGAAGGCAATAGCAAATATTGTCATCACTGAATTTAGAGAAGTAACAATAGATGAGGTCATTATGTCAAAGTCGGATGCACTTTGGAAATATAATCAGGTTCTGAATGGCTCCACTGCAGATTATTCAAGTCTTTGTGGGTTGTTCTCAGCTACATACCAGGATTAGGAATGTAGATATACTTTAATATTATGGGAAGTTCTAGAGCTGTAACTTTAACCCATCTCAGGGGTTCATATACCTATTTCAATTGTCTATGCCAATACCTCCTTAGGTGTATATATCTATACATTATTTTCCTTAATTATATCAAGCACTTTTATATGCCAGGCACAACCATAAAGCATTTCATAGTCAGATAAGGGAATAAAACAACTCATATAGGTCTGAAATAAGAGAGAAAGTCCACTAACTGTTGTAAGTGTTCAGAGACAGGAACTATCATACTCAGTGTATGGGAAATAATGGGAAAGATTGATGACATATGAGGTAGGCCTTAGAGAATGAGTAGTGGAGGGAAAAAAGAGGGAGGGAGAGACTGGGGAGAGAGGAAGAGAGGAAAGGAGGAGAGACAGAGAGAGAGACTGAATAGAGAATATAAGCATTCATTCCAGGCATAGGGAACTGTATGAACAAAGCCATGGATACATTGGTGTGCAAAATATATTAGGTCAGACTAACTCAGAGATTTGTACTTTGCATCTCTTCTTTGAAAGGATATTTCTACCCTCTTAGTTCCCTTAAGAAACTTTCTTTTTTAAGATGTATTTATTTGTCAGAGAGAGAACAAGCAGGGGGAGCAGCAGGCAGAGGGAGAAGCAGGCTCCCCACTGAGCAAGGACCCTGATATGGAACTCAATCCCAGGACCCTGGGATCATGATCTGAGCCAAAGGCAGACGCTTAACCAACTGAGCCACCCAGGGCGTCCCTCCCTTAAGAAAGTTTCAGATTAAAACTACTGTCTTTTATGTATTAATAAAGTGTAGTGGCTTTAACAGATTAGTGATAAACAGGCAGGTGTACATGAACGTTACCTATAGGCCAAATATAGTATTGACAGAAGACTAGAACTTGATAATGACATTGTGACATGAAGACTGGGAAAAAGAAGCAGAAGGTTTGGAATCAGAGGGACAGGATTTGAGTTTCTTCCCTGCTACTAAGTAGTGGTATGATCTTCGGTTTTTATTCAATATCTTTTGGACCTCAACTTCTTTATAAAGAGTATGAAAATGCCTCTCCTTTCTAGCTCTCCACGTTGCCGTAAGGATCAAATAAGGTAAGTGAAAAATTAGGTGTCAATACAGAATATGATTATTACTAGCAGTAATAATGGTAGTTTTAAAATTTTGTATCATTTAAAGATTTTCATATATATGCCAAATGAGGATTTTTTTTCCATTCTTTTTCAAAGCATTAATCTTGTAATGTCAGAAATAAATTTCTAAGATGAGTCACTGGTATGAAGATCACATTCTGATTTATAAATGCTTTCTGGATGGCTTAGAGACATTTAACTGTTGATAGGGATATGAAAGGCCAGAAGGCTGAATCACTGATGGGAAAAAAGAATCAGTATTTGTGCATTGATCAGACTTATTAGCCAATATTATCTGCCTACAGGAGTTGGACAGAGTGACTCTCCTTGCATCCTTTGGGTTCACATGTTTTCCTATTATCATTTAACCCCTGAAGCTGGTTTTAGAAAGGTGACTTTTGTTACTCAAGATCACTGCAAACAAACTCCCACTTCTAAGGCATCAAGCCGGAAGGTTTGTCATGAGGCCATCATATTATGTTATCTGCCAAATATATTAAATATTTTTTCCTCAGTAATTTGCTTTTGGTTTTGTTGATGGTATTGTTTTTTAGAGAGAGCAGCTACTGTCCTTAATAAAATAAAGAACGTTCTCAAGCAACCCACAAAGAAAGAAATGGAACTAGTCAACAAATATTTGGAAACATGTTTACTCTTACTAATAGTCAAAGAAATAAAATGTACATCACTGAGATATTGTTTCAACTTATCAAACTGGAAAATATTTAAAAGTAACTGGGAAAAGGGGCACCTGGGTGGCTCAGTGGGTTAAGCGTCTGCCTTCAGCTCAGGTCATGATCCTGGGGTCCTGGGATTGAGACATCCTGGGATCCTGGGATGGACCCCTGCATCAGGCTCCCTGCTCAGCAGGAAGTCTGCTTTTCTCTCACTCCCTGCCCCTCCCCCCTGCTCATGATTTCTTTCTCTCAAATAAATAAATAAAATCTTAAAAAAAAAAAAGTAACTGGGAAAAGTAACTGGGCAAATTCATAACCTCCTACAATGTAGGAATACATAAATGAAATAGGGTAGAATTAAAATATGTTCAAAAGAATAGATGGCAATGAAGGAATAATCACTACAAAATATATGAGAAATATCAAACATAATCGATAATCTGAAAGGAAATGCAGTGAAAAGTTTATAGCAGTCATTTCTGAATGGTTGTATTATAAATTTTTAGTTTCCAAATTTTCTCCAATGAATATTACTCTGATTATTAGTAAAAATTAAAAAAGGAAATATGTTCATATATACTCATACATTCATGAACATTTAAAAATCATCTTCTAGAGTTGTTTGTTTTTGTTATATTAAATGTATAATCTACCCCATATGACAGCCACATTCTATTTTAAAAAAATATCTCATTATGGTAAGGAACACTTCACATGAGATTAGCCTTTTAACAAATTTTAAGTGTACAATACATTATTGTTGACATAGGTATAATGCCATACAGCAGATCTCTAGAGTTTATTCATCTTATTTAACTGAAACTTTATGCCTATTGATTAATAAATACCCATTTTTCCTTCCCCTACCCTCTAGTAGCCATTATTCCAGTCTTTGATTTTATGAATTTGACTGTTTTAGATACTTCATGTAAGTGGAATCACACAGTACTTGTCTTTTTGTGTCTGGTTGTTTCTCATAACATAATTTCCTCAAAGTTTATCCATACTGTGGCATATTACAGAATTGCCTTCTCTTTTTAGGGATGAATAGTATTCCATTGCATGTGTATACTACATTTTCTTTATCCATTCATCTGTCAGTGGATATTTAGGTTGTTTCTAGAGCTTAACTGTATCATAAGCACAAACATAGTGCTATAATGAACATAGGAGTGATAATATCATTTTTAGATCCTGATTTCAATTCCTCTGGATATATACTCAGAATTGGAATTGCTAGATGTATGGTAGTTTCATTTTAAATTTTTTGAAGACTCTTCATACTGTATTTCATAGTGGCTTTACCGCTTTGCTTTCCTACCAACAGTGGCAATTGTTTCAATTTCTCCACATCCTTGCCGACATGTTATATTTTCTGCTTTGTTTTTTTTTTATTTTTTGTTTTGTTTGTTTCTTTTTTTTTTTTAAATAACGTCTGTCCTTTCATGTCTTCTGCCCATTTTTTAACTGGGTTATTTGTTTTTGGGTGTTGAGTTTTATAAGTTCTTTATATATTTTGGATACTAACCTTTTATCAGATAGGTCATTTGCAAATATTATCTCCCATTCTGTAGGTTGCCTTTTAGTTTTGTTGATTGTTTCCTTCACTGTGCAGAAGCTTTTATTTTGATGAAGTCCTACTAGTTTATTTTTACTTTTGTTTCCCTTGCCTCAGGAAACATACCTAGTAAGAAGTTGTTACAGCCAATGACATAGAGGTGACTGCCTGTGTTCTCCTCAGGATTTTGATGGATTCCTGTCTCATATTTAGGTCTTTCATCCAATTTGAATTTATTTTTCTGTATGGTGTAAGAAAGTGGTCTAGTTATATTCTTTTGCATGTTGCTGTCCGATTTTCCCAACACCATTTGTTGAAGAGACTATATTTTTTCTTTTTTTTTTAACTTTTCTCCTTATTTTAATTTAATTTTATTTTTTATAATAATTCTTTATTATGTTATGTTAGTCACCATACAGTACATCCTTAGTTTTTGATATAATGTTCCATGATTCATTATTTGCATATAACACCCAGTGCTCCATGCAATATGTGCCCTCCTTAATATCCATCTTTTTTCTACTGGATCTTCTGTCTTGCTTTGTCAAAGATTAATTGACCATGTAATTGTGAGTTCATTTCTGGGTTTTCTATTCCAAAGAAGACATACAGATGGTTAACAGACACATGAGAGATGCTCAACATCATCATTATCAGGGAAATACAAATCAAAACTACAATGAGGTATCACCTCACACCAGTCAGAATGGCTGAAATTAACAACACAGGAAACAACAGCTGTTGGCGAGGATGCAGAGAAAGGGGAACCCTCTTACACTGTTGGTAGGAATGCAAACTGGTGCAGCCACTCTGGAAAACAGTATGGAGGTTCCTTAAAAAGTTGAAAATAGAGCTACCCTATGACCCAGCAATTGTACTACTATGTATTGATCCAAAAGACACAAAAATAATGATTTGGACACATGCACACCAATGTTTATAGCAGTGTTACCAACAATAGTCAAATTATGGAAAGAGCCCAAATGTCCTTCAACTGATGAGTGGATAAAGAAGAGGTGTGTGTGTGTGTGTGTGTGTGTGTGTGTGTGTGTGTGTGTGTAATGGAATATTACTCAGCATCAAAAAGAATGAAATCTTGCCATTTGCAATAAAATGGATGGAGCTAGAGAGTATCATGCTAAGTGAAATAAGTCAGAGAAATATCAATACCATATAATTTCACTCATATGTAGAATTTAAGAAACCAAACAAATAAACATGGTTAGGGGGCAGAGAGAGGCAAACCAAGAAAGAGATTCTTAACTATAGAGAACAAACTAAGGGTTGCTGTAGGGGAGATGTGTGGGGGGTGGGTTAAATAGGTGAAGGGGATTATGTAGGGCTCTTGTAGTGATGAGCACTGAGTGTTGTATGTAAGTGATGAATCACTAAATTGAATACCTAAAATTAATATTATACTGTATGTTAACTAACTAGAATTTAAATAAAAATTTGGAGAAAGAAAACAAAACAAAATAAAATAATGGCTGTCCTAACAAATGTGAGATGATACTTCATTGTGGTTTTAATTTGCTTTCTCTGATGATTAGTGGCAATAAGCATTTTTTCATATAACTGTTGGCCGTTTGCAGGTCTTAATTTGGAGAGATATCTATTCAAGGTCTTAGCTCATTTTTCTAATTAAAGTGTTAAGCTTTTTTTTATTGCATTGTATGAGTTCCTTATATATTTTGGAAATTTACCCCTCATCAGATATATGGTCTGCAAAAATTTTCTCCTATTCCATAGGTTGCCTTTTCACTCTGTTGATTATATCCTTTCTTTGCAGAAGTTTTTAGTTTGATGTAGTCCAATTGTTTTGGTTTTTGTTGCTTGTGCTTTTGTTGTCATAGCCATGAAATCATTGCCAAGACCAATATCATGAAGCAGCATTCTTCAATGAGCTGCTACTATACATGTGGTTCTTCTTTCTTTGCTATAAATCTATTATTTCTAGCTTGATCTTCTGTATTATAGATATTTTATATTATAGACGTTATACATCTTTGCAGACCAGATATTTTCAGTTACCTCTTCTCAAATTTCAGTAGGGATATATGCAAATTGAACTACTACACTCATTTGGGGCATAAACTTACATAATAAAAAGGCTACTGTTTTTGTTATTTAAATTAAAATTAAATATGCAGGGGTTTTTTTCTATAGTAGCAAGCAGAAAAAAGAAGATTCAAAATGACATTTGCTCTGTAGACCTTAAAGTAGAATTTTATCCAAGAAAGCATCACTTCATTATTATCTGGTGAATGATATCTCTGTCAAGCACGTATTGCATGATTACCCACTGAGTCATGGCTAGTACCAAGTAAATATCTCGTTTATGAATTTTAATGCAATTTTGGTTTGAATTGAATCAATAGCATCTTATAATGTCTTTGGTAGAACACGCCTACAAGGCTTAAAGTGCACAGAAATAACCAGTTTACTTTTATGTGATGTTGCCAAGTATATGAATAGAAATGTGAGTCAGCTGAGACGAGCAGAGCTCTTAGCCAGAAGACTTGTACTTTGAGCTTTGGAATAACTCTTATGATGTATTTTGACCTTGGATTGAAACTTGTCCTCATCTGTAAAATGGGACTAACAGCATCTGCCTTGCTTTCTTTAGAGATTTGTCTACAGACTGGAAAAGCAATAATGCATTAACTAACACCTTGTGTGCTTAGCTTGACCATATACTCAGCTATTTGGTAATTAGCTCAGTTAAAGTGAACCAAAGGGGCACAAGTTGCTGATTTTATTTCTAGTTAAAGTAATTATCTTCACACTGTGCCATAGCCTAATTTATTCCAGTCACTCTGTAAATATGTGTGATTATGAAAGAGAATAGCTGAGGGCAGGTGGTAGTTCAATATTGGTGTATTTCAACTACAGGAGAACAATCCCTATGTGTAACCTATTTGTGCTTATGAGTCAAAGAGCAAGGTTTTGTATAAAGAACAGCATGTTGATGTTTACAAGTTTGAAAATATAGGTATAATTCATAAATACTTCAAATAGTGTTTCCTTCCTGAGAGCTTCCCTCCTCCTCTGGCTTACTCTTAATATTCAATTTAACACTACTTTGCTTATATGGCAAACTCCATGATGGTCAACTCTATGTCAATTTGTCAGTTTTGCTCACCACTGAGTCTGTTGTGTCTATTACAGTGCTTGACACATGGCAGATGTTCAGTAATAATTATATTAAGTACAATATATATTATATTTATTATATATGGCAAATATATATAATATGTACGTACATAAAACCATTGACTTATAGACTCATTAATCCCACCATCCACCTCTGAGCTCCTACCACAGCCTCAGATACTTTTTTAGGTCCACAGTAAATGGTGACTGTATATTCTTCATATATTTGGGATAAGACAGTAGGAATGTAGTAACCTATTATTTTATATTAAACTCAAACATTAATCCTCATATAACACTCAAGTGCATACCGTATTGTGGTAAATAAGATACTATCCTCAATAATTTGTAAATACTTTCACCAAAATTTATTTTTCATTCACTGAAAACTACCAGTCCGGAGATGCATAGGAAGGCAATGATTAAAGTTTTGGAACAACCCAGTCTAACCTAAGGATGGAGGCTCATTTGAATTCCCTAATTAGCCCTGTTCCAGATCTTCAGGCTTATAGTTCTCCCTGATGCTCCTGGTTATTTTGCCTAAAAATGTCCCAGTCTTGTTAATCAAACAAGTCCTCAATATTAAATATAAAACTCATAAAATTGAAGTTGCATTGAATTTATTTTAGCAGAGGTCTGAAGCTACTTTCTACTAATGACTAACTTCAGGAAATAATTTGCCTAGGCTTTAGCAATGTGCTAGGCCCACACCTTCGGAGTTATAATGTATTTACCTACCATATTTAGTGGTAGAAGGAAAAAAATCATGGATCCTCCCTTTTGGACTAAGAGGGCATTAATAAATTTTATAATTTAGTTAAGTTTGCATAAAAAGTACATGTGTGAATACATATATACATGTATATGGTATTTATTCGTACTTTCTAAATTAGAACATCAGTAAGTTATATTTCATCTCTCACTTAACCATTCTTGTGAAATAATAGGATTGTGAAAATTCCCAGTCCACAGACATGAAAAACAGCATACAAATCTAAAATGCCTAAAGGCCATACCTTTGTATAATTTCCAGGTTTTATGCTCATAACTTTATTCCAAATGTTAGATGATTGGCATTTCATTTTTAATCCCTTTCAGACTTGACAATCTGGATTATAAATTGTAAGACAATATCTCCAAACTTATTTTTGATTTTAAATGTTTTAAAATATTTCCCTTTTTTGGGGGGGAGAGGGAGAGAGAAAGTGTGTGAAGAAAGAAAAAGAGAGAAATTGAGATCATCCATTTTTTTTCTTTATTAAACAAACCTTGTAAAAGAAAAGTTATGCTTTACTAGCATGATTTTTTTCCTTTATGGTGTAGTTCCTTCATAATATTTTTTATTTAGTATTTGGCAAAGAGAACTAAACACATCCACTAGTGTACCATTCCTGGTGAGATTGTTTAATATGTATAAAACAACAATACTTGACCATTTTCTTCTTTACCGCCCACAAAAGTACCCCTGGGCATCAAAACAGTTCTGTTCTAAGTGGGAAAAATGAGTAGTATAATTGAAGTGCTTTGCCAGCACCATGCTGTCAAATTACCTGTGTGGCAGTCAACTGGATCTCAGATGAATTAACTTTTACCCCTTCCAGAAGCAGGACAATTGAGGGAATTTTCACTGCAGGCTTCACAACATGCAACAGAACTGTCACTCCAAAGCGGGTTTGAAGATCAGTCAAATGAAAGTTAAATTGCTTTACCTTCGACTTGCTCCATTAACTTTGGAAAATATTCCCATATTTGTGTTTGGGATCACAACTCCTCTTCAGCATGCAGTCCTGAGGGGAAGTCATTCCCTGGTCTTCTTTTTTTACTCCATGACAGCCCCATGTCTGAACAGTTTTTTCATCCCATGTGCCCGTGTGGAAAAAATCTTATGTCCAAATGGTAACTTTTTTTTTTTAAAAGATTATTTATTTATTTGACAGAGACAGCCAGCAAGAGAGGGAACACAAGCAGGGGGAGTGGGATAGGAAGAAACAGGCTCCCAGCAGAGGAGCCTGATGTGGGGCTCGATCCCAGAATGCTGGGATCACGCCCTGAGCCAAAGGCAGATGCTTAACGACTGCACCACCCAGGCGCCCCCAAATGGTAACTTTTTAAAAAATATTTTATTTATTTATTTGAGAGAGAGAGCGTGTAATCAAGGGGAGAAGCAGAGGGAGAGGGACAAGCAGACTCCACAATGATTGCAGAGCCCCACGAGGGGCTCAATCGCACAATCCCAAGATCATGACCCCAAAATCAAGAGTCAGATGCTCAACTGACTGAGCCACCCAGGTATCCCCAAATGGTAACTTTTAACCAGTGGAAAATTCTGGGATGTTTACCTCTGATAAGTTGGATTCACTTACTCCTACATTCATTCACTAATTCCTTTCTTCAAAACACTTTTAAGTATCAATTATAATCTAGATTCTAAGCAAAATATGGCAGATACGACAAAGAATACAAAACAAATCCTGTCAGTGAGCTCAGAATCTAGGGAAGGAAATGAAACATAATTAACACACAAAGTTTTAATTAAAGTATTATTGTTTATTTAATTTATTTTTTATATTTTTCTATTTTCTTTTCTTTTTCTTTCTTTTTTTTAAATTTAAATTCAAGTTAGTTAACATACAGTGTATTATTAGTTTCAGGGTAGAGGTTAGTGATTCATTAGTTGCATGTAACACCCAGTGTTCATTACATCAAGTGCCCTCCTTAATGTCCTTCACCCAGTTACCCCATCCCCTCACCCACTTCCCAACCAGCAACCCTCAGTTTGTTCCCTATAGTTAAGAGGCCCTTATGGTTTGCCTCCCTGTTTTTATCTTATTTTATTTTTCCTTTGCTTCCCCTATGCTCATCAGTTTTGTTTCTTAAATTCCACATATGAGTGAAATCATATGGTAATTGTCTTTCTCTGATTATTTCACTTAGCATAATACCCTCTAGTTCCATCCATGTCATTGCAAATGGTAAGATTTCATTCTTTTGATGGCTGAGTAATAGTCCTTTAGATTAGATATAGATATAGATAATCTCACACCTCTTCTTTATATATATCATATCTCTTCTTTATCCATTCATCCATCCATGGACATCTGGGCTCTTTCCATGTTTTGGCTATTGTGGACATTGCTGCTATAAACATTGGGTGCATGTGCCCCTTTGAATCACAATTTCTGGGTCCTTTGGATAAATACCTAGTAGTACAATTGCTGGATCATAGGGTAGTACTATTTTTAACTTTTTGAGGAACCTCCATACTGTTTTCCAGAGTAGCTGCACCAGTTTGCATTCCCACCAACAGTGTAAGAGGGTTCCCCTTTCTCTGCATCCTTACCAACATCTATTGTTTCCTGACTTGTTAATTTTAGCCATGCTGACTGCTGTGAGGTGGTATATCATTGTGGTTTTGATTTGTAGTTCCCTGATGCTGAGTGATGTTGAGCAACTTTTCATGTGTCTGTTAGCCATTTGTATGGTTTCTTTGGAGAAATGTCTATTTATGTCTTCTGCCCATTTCTTGACCGGATCTTTTGTTTTTGGGGTGTTGAGTTGGTAAGTTTTTTATAGATTTTGGATACTAGCCCTTTATCTGATATGTAATTTGCAAATATCTTCTCCCATTCCATAGGTTGCCTTTTAGTTTTGTTGACTGTTTCCTTTGGTGTGCAGAAGCTTTCATCCTGATGAAGGCCCAATAGTCCATTTTTGTTTTGTTGTGCTTGCCTTTGGAGATGTGTCTAGCAAGAAGTTGCTATGGCTGAGGTCAAAGAGTTTGCTGCCTGTGTTCTCTTCTAGGATTTTGATGAATTCCTGTCTCACATTGAGGTCTTTCATACCTTTTGAATTTATTTTTGTATGTTGTGTAAGAAAGTGGTCTAGTTTCATTCTTTTGCATGTTGCTCTCCAGTTTCCCCAGCACCATTTGTTGAAGAGATTTTTTTTTCCATTGGATATTCTTTCCTGCTTTGTTGAAGATTAGTGGACTATAGAGTTGAGGGTCCATTTCTGGGTTCTCTATTCTGTTCCATTGATCAATGTGTCTGTTTTTGTACCAGTACCATACTGTCTTGATGATTACAGCTTTGTATTATAGCTTGAAGTCTGGAATTGTAATGCCACCAGCTTTGGTTTTCTTTTTCAACGTTCCTCTGGCTATTCAGGACCTCTTCTGCTTCCATACAAATTTCAGAATTATTTGTTCCAGCTCTGTGAAAAATGTTGGTGTTATTTTGATAGGGATTGCATTGAATGTGTAGATTGCTTTGGGTAATACAGACATCTTAACAATATTTGTTCTTCCAATCCATGAGCATGGAATCCATTTCTTTGTGTCTTCCTCAATTTCTTTCATAAGTGTTCTATAGTTTTCAGAGTACAGATCTTTTACTTCTTTTGTTAAGTTTTTGTTAAGTATCTTGTGGGTTTTGGTGCAATTGTAAATGGGATGGATTCCTTGATTTCTCTTTCTGCTCCTTCATTATTGGTGTATAAAAATGCAACAGACTTCTGTGTGTTGATTTTATATCCTACAACTTTGCTGAATTCCTGTATCAGTTCTAGGAATTTTTTGGTGGGTCTTTGGATATTTTTTTTAAGAGAGAGAGAGAGAGAGAGAGAGAGAACATGAGTGGGGGAGGGGCAAATGGAGAAGGAGAGAATCTCAAGCAGACTCCATACTGGGTGTGGAGCCTGACATGGGACTTGATTTCATGACCCTGAGATCATGACCTGAGCCAAAACCAAGAGTTGGATACTTGACTGAGCCACCCAGGTGCCCCTACAGTATTTTAAAAAATGTCTTAAAACAACAAACAAATAGCCAGTGTTAGATCATTGAAGTCTTCCACAGATGAATAAGCTAAGGCCCACAAAGGTTTAAAGTACCCCCTTGAAGTGCAGCCTCAGTGTTATGGAAGTTTATATATGAAGGAGTGGTTAGTCCTACCTTGGGTGTTGAAGCAGAACCTTAAGCAGCTGGATCTTCTATGAGGAGAAGGGTTTACACAAATGGAAAGGTGGGGAAGGAATTCTCAGTGAAGAGAAGGATAACGAAGGCATAGAAGTAGGAAGATCAGATTTGTTTTAACTTAAAGATTATGCTGTAAAACATGATGTGAGTCCTCCTTCCCTTAATGAGTATAGACAGTAAAGCATTACCTTAGTCTCTTTCATAGATAAGCAAGATACTTTAACGAGTGACTGTCATCAGCATATGCTAAACAATATTACCACCCAGATATGTAGAGCTATTGAGGCCAAGCTCCCTGGTTGCGTTAGATGTTTTTATTCTGTTCTGTGGTCACAGGCAGTACTGCTAACACTACCAGGAACCTTTTCAAATTATCCTCCTGGTCACAAAGGAGCCCATGAAAAGAAGGAATCATCAAACCTCCTACTAAATAAACCAAATCCCCCAAACATGTGGTCAGTGTGCACGGAGTGTAGTACCATACTCACATACAAAGGACATGATAATTAATCCTAGGCTGTGACACAGGCCAATGATTTGACTTTCTATAGGTCAGTTTATTTACATTTAGCCTTCTGCAGTGAAAAAAAGGAGTGGCCATTTAATTCATCAGGAGATTGTTGTGTAAATGTATTGTCTATTGTCATTAGGATTTGGTTTGCAGATAAATGCGCATGTACAAGCTTGCTTCTCCCCAGCTACGTATGACAGAGTACAATAAATTTATGCAACTCTTTTCCCTATCTTCCTCAAGAGTCATTACTTCTTGTCTATTCCTCATAGAGTTATGGAATTTTTAATCAAGAAAATATTTTAGTACAGTGTTTTTTTCAAAGTACAGTCTGAGAACACCTGCCTCAGATATCCTCTTTTCATGATCCAGGTTGTGAAATCACAGTCCGGTCCAGTTGGATCAGTCTCTAGGGATAGGACCCAAGCACCTGCATGTTTAACAAGCTTCCTGGGTGATCTCACGTAAATTAAAATTTGCCAATTACTACCTTCAAAGGTAGTCTAACTCCATCATTTCTCAAATCAGTAATCTGTAATTCAGAAAGGGGAAGTGACTTGTCAGAGTTAACAAAGGAAATACCCACAAAACTCAGCCTTTCCCAGGCCTCTGAGATCTGAGTCCAGCGTTCTTTCTACCACCCTGCAATGTTTATACTCCACTCCCCCCAGTCATATGCCTGTTGTGCAAAATTCTGAGGAGGAAGAATTTTTAGTGCTCAGCTACTATCAGTACTCAAACTCTTTTTGACTTATAATGACGTATTTTAATGTTGTTTAGAATATAGTTGTGGCAATACTCTCATGTTCCAGAGGACTGTTTAATTGAGAATGTACTCAACTCGGAATCGTTGTATAGAGAAAACAGTAAGTGAAGATAATTGGCAAGTTTATAATGTAGTCTCAAAACAGGCTTTAGATTTGTGCCAAAACTGTACCAGCAGGATGGAATTGCAGGAAATGATGCTGAGAAACTGAACACTGCAGGATGACTAACCTATGCTGAAGACCGAAACTCCTGCCCAGTTTGTATATTCTCTTTCTTAGAGTCACTGTACATGGTGACTTTGTTCTTTTCAGTTACTGTTGTATTGGTGAAAGTGAGAACATTCTGGGCCTTCCCCACAAGGAATGACTCCAGAAGTCAGTTTAATTACTTTGAAAATCAATTAAAAATTTTTTCATTTGAAGTAGCCTGGCTTAAGTAATAGCTATCAGGTGAAATGGGGCATCTTTTTGTGACCCAGAATAACAGGCTTTCTGCACACTCTACCCAGACTTTGTAAGAGGCAAGGCCCAGTTGTTGAAAACTCTTAAAATAATTTCACCTGTGACCAAACGTGGGCTTTGGGTACTGAAAAATTGCAGCTTTTATTCGTGTCAATGTGTAGTGTAGTTTTATAGAAAAAAAAAAAACCTCATAGGTAGATTGTTTAATTTTTAAGAAAGTGGCCCTACAGATTAACAATTCCCTGCCAGGTAGATTCGGTTTAGACTAAGACCTCTTTTTTTCCCCATAAAATGACAAAGGTTTTGAATCTGAGAACTGTCAGCCTGCTTTTGTTGGTACTGCCAGCTCCTATAGTCCCTTCTGTGTGTTCTACATCTCATCTGTTGGGATAAAGTGCTTTCACAGAGCCAAAAGATTTCTCAGGGATTTTGGAAGTCTTGTTTGGTAGCTGTGCAAATTAAACTTGTGTATTTTGAATTCTCAGACTTCACCTCTGGCTATATTTTAGCTTCTTATTGGGATTGGAGAGGAGGAAGAAAAAACATTTCACCTCAGATAAAATATTCCCCACATGTGCTAATCATCTCAGCTCATAGTTGAGAAGGGGCTTCAATAATCACTAAAAATATTGATTAATGGAGCTAGTTGTTTTGTAGATAAGGATCCACCCCATCATCTTTGATGTCCTACCTGTGTATCACTCAGGGCCTCTTTATTTTTATGGGCTTTTTCTCAGTTTCCTACTTTGTATCATTAACATGATTTAAATGTGAGGCAATCACCTTGATCATTACTCTCTTTATGTTACTCTCTTTTTTGAAATAAGGTAACCATTTGCCTGTAGGCTCAGTCATAGGTATTGGCCCTTTTCCTATCTGTAAAAATAACTGCGCCAAATTCAATGATCTGTAAGTTCTCTTTCCACTTCAATATCATGTGGTTAGACCTAGGGCACATTTTAATCTATCTTGTCGGTCATTTTTTTGGTATGTATTTGTAAAAGGAAGATAGCTAATATTTTGTGAGTTTAGAAAAGAGCTGTGTCCCTGCATTCTCAAGTGAAGATATAGTTGATTTCAAGTTAAGGCATGTTACAATAAAAAAAGATTGTTGTAAAAGCCTTTTTGGCAACAGGCACCACTAAATGTAATGCATTAGGAAGTATATTGTATCTTTGTTTTAATATCCCTGTATGAACAGTGTGTAAAAACCATATAAGTGTTTCCCATTTGCAACTTCACTTTGAATACCATTTTATTTTTAAGAGGGAATTTTAGAAATATAGGTAAAATCAAACTATACACTGTTACTATGGTTATCGTCTGTTTAATGGAAGCATTTGAAGAATATTTATCCTTGACATTTTCCAAATGAAGTTCAGTGAATTGTGCACAGGGGAATACAAATTGATGCATTCAACCTGACTTGAAAAAAACACTCTGGCTTTGTTAAACACTCTTTTAAAACTTTATATTCTCAGCGAGGCATTAAAATCCAGTTTTGTGATAAAAAATAAGTTCTGTATATTGACTTTAGGTCTAAATATGAAATTTATCATCAAAAGAAATTGAAGACATTAGGAATGTATATAATGTCTCCATTTTGGGGGAAAGCAATGGTAAATTAAGAAGCTAGATAATGAATGCTAGCATTAGGTTGGAGTTTTAATTTGCTATATAATATGAGGGTCATTTATCTCTTCCCCTACCATTTTCTTAATTAACAAATCATATTAGAAACATATGAGCAGTTTACCCCTTATTCAGTGCTCTAGATTGTTGTATAATAAATTGAGGACACATTCATTTTCTTCTTTTCTTTATGAAGATATCATCCTTTGGGTGCTTTTCAGTCTATCAGTGAACAATAAACACTGCTAGCTGCAGATGGTGAGAAACTGAATATCTTGCAGGTGCCACACACCTAAGACAGCAGAGAAGAGGAATTGGATGCATTCATTGGAATTATAGGGTGACAAGCTATAGGGATGTCAGTGAAGACAACCCTTTACTTCCTTTTAGCAGACTGAGTGTCACTTCCTAATTCAACATGATTAAAGCTCTAATACCATGCATTCTGAGTTGCTGTCTTTGTAGTTTTATTGCTTATACAAGTGGATAAGATGTTGACAGTTGAATCTACTCCAGGGAGTCCAAATGTGTATTCTTTGAGTATGTTATATTAATATAATAGCTTTCCTTTGAAACAGCTTTATTGAGGTATAATTGATGGCACATATTTAATGTATACAATTTGATGAGTTTGGATATATGCAAATACTTATGATACCATCACCACAATCAGGATATTAGACATATCCATCACCTCCAAAATTCTTTGTGTTCTCCTCTTTTTTGTGTTTGGTAAGAACACTTAATGTGAGATCTATCCTCTTAACAAATCTTTAGACGTGTGATACATTCTTACTAACTAGACCCCATAAAGTATGATGTGGCCAACAGTCATGAAGAATGGGTGACTTACTGAAGGATGTACAAAAATTAAAAAAAAAAGACAAGAGAATGGAGACGATGATGTAATACAACAAGGAACAGCCATAAGCAAAAGCCAACACCGAACAGAAGATAAGGTTAAAGCAAGTCTTCTAAAGACATTGCCTAGGGGTAACATCTTTCTTCTAATCCACTGTTGTTTCTGTTGCCTATATAGCTGATTGGTTGGTGGGCTTTAACCAAATTTATTAATGAAAAAGTTCTGAAATAGTTTTGCAGCCTTGAAGAATTAATTAAATGATAGCATTTGTAAACTGTATGTAGGGATGTATATTCTTTCGGTATTTAAGCATGCTGCTACATTTGGTCCAATAAAACAGCAAAATGGTATTTTTATTTTTTATAATAATATTTTTTATTATATTATGTTAGTCACCATACAGTACATCCTGGTTTTTGATGTAAAGTTCGATGATTCATTACTTGCACCATGCAATACGTGCCCTCCTTACTACCCATCAACAGCCTATCCCATTCCCAACCCCTCCCCTCTGAAGCCCTCAGTTTGTTTCTCAGAGTCCATAATCTCTCATGCTTCATTCCCCCTTCTGATTACCCCCCCTTTCTTTATCCCTTTCTTCTCCTACCGATCTTCCTACTTCTTATGTTCCATAGATGAGTGAAACCATATGATAATTGTCTTTCTCTGCTTGACTTATTTCACTTAGCATTATCTCCTCCAGTGCCATCCATGTTGCAGCAAATGTTGAGAAATCGTTCTTTTTTGATAGCTGAGTAATATTCCATTGTATATATGGACCACATCTTCTTAATCCAGTCACCTGTTGAAGGGCATCTCGGCTCCTTCCATGGTATCCAAGATCTACAAAGAACTTCTCAAACTCAATACACAAGAAACAAATAAATCATAAAATGGGCAGAAGATATGAACAGACACTTTTCCGATGAAAACATACAAATGGCTAACAGACACAAAACGATATTTTTAAAGTCAAATTTATTGAGGTAAAATTTACATCCAGTAAAATTCACCTTTTTAAGGTATATAGTTCTATGAATTTTAAGAATCATGCAATCGACTATTAGAATATTCCCATTACATGAAAAAGTTCCTTCATGTCTCTTCCCTGTTAATCCTCTCTTTCTACACCCAGTCCCTGGCAGTCTGTCCCTTGCAGTCAGTGATCACTGGTCTATAATCCTGTAAGTTCACCTTTTCTAGAATGTCATATGAATGGAATCATGCAACATAGAGTCTTTAGTATCTGGTTTTTTTAATTTAGCATAATGTCTCTTACATTCATTCCTGTTGCATGCAACAATTGGTTTAAAAATAATATGTTTGATAAAATAATATACATACCTTGTGAGTCGTAAAATACAAGAAAAAGTATAAAGAAAAATCACCAATAATCCTACAGTAAAGATAACCACTGTATTCATTGCTTTTGAAACATTTACTTCTAAGTTTTTCTTTATGTATATATCATTACACACGCAAATCATTTGATCTTTTGCTATGTATGTGTATATAAGAAGTTTTGTGTTTTTCAAATAACGTTATATTAAAATAAATTATTCCTTGTGTCATTAGTCTTCATGAATCTAATTATACAGGCTGCAAATGTTATATTGTATGTCAGTTGTTTAGCTATACCTATATTTTTAGGTATTTTGTGTTTGTTTCCAATTTCTTACTATCATAACAACAGTGGACATTTTGTGGTTTAACACTTTTTAAAATAGGAAGGCTATTCTGGATAATTGTTGTTGACCCAGACTAATCAACATTAGCCCTTAAAAGAAGAGAACTTTCTCTGGCTAGAGTAAGAGGTATGGCAGACAGAAAAGTCAGAGGGATCTGATGTATGCGGACTCAGTGCACTATTGCTGGCTTTGAGGATGGAAGGGACAAAGTGACAAGGAATGCTAGTGGTGATAAGGAGCTGAGAGAGGATTCCAGTTGACAGCCAACAAGGAAGCAGGGACCTCAGTCCTATAATCACAAAGAACTGAATTCTGCCAATAGCTTACAGGAGGTGAGCAGTAGATTCTTGTCCAGAGCCTCTAAATAAGAGTTCAGGCTGGCAGATACCTTTGATTTTGGCCTTGTGAGACCTAGAGCAGAGAAATCAGCTAAAACCACTTAGACTTCTGACTTCCAGAACCATGAGGTATTAAATTTGTGTTGTTCTAAAAGGCTAAGTGTGAGGTAATTTATGACATCAACAAAAAACTAATACCATTGGGCCCTATATTATCTCCACTTAATAATTAAAATCAAAAGTTTGGAGGGCTGTAGTGATTTCCTCAAGGTCACTTCATGGTGGACAACTAAGACAAACTGACTTTTTGAGACAATTTTAATATGTACATTATTATATAATATTATATATTATTTGCATCTTTAGTGTATATATATATATTCTAGATGATCATTTATTTTGTTGCTTTTTAAAGATTTATTAAAACAATACTCTTTTTATATCCCTAATGTTATTCATTTATGCCTTCTCTGTTTTCTAGTTCTAAGTGTGACTATTTTATTGGTTACTTTTAAGAAACACCCTTTAATTGTAATAACCAACTCTAGTGTTTTCTTTCTGTATTATTAATCTCTTATACTTTCTTTAGATTGATTTTAAATTTTTGTAGTAAAATACACATAATATAAAATGTACCATTTTAACCATGTTTATGTGTGCAGTTCATTGGTATCAAATATATTCATAATGCTGTGTAACCATCACCACTATCTGTCTCCAGAAGTCTTTTCATCTGGTAAAATTGAAACTCTATACCCATTAAATGATAACCACCATTCCTCACTCTTCTCAGCCTCTGGCAACCACCATTTCACTTTCTGACTCTATAATTTTGACTACTCTAAGTACCTCATATAAGTGAAATCATACAGTATTTGTCTTTTTGTGACTAGCTTATTTCATTGAGCAAAATGTCCTCAAGTTTCACCCATGTTGTAGCGTATGTCAGAATTGCCTTTCCTTTTAAGGCTGAATAACATTCTGTATAATAATATTCTATCGTATATATATATGTCCCCACCTTCATTTCTAATTTTGATAATTTGAGTATTTTCTCTGTTTTTCTTAGTCCATCTAAGCTAAAGGTTTGTCCATTTTGTTGATCTTTTCAAAGAACCAACTTTTGGTTTCAATGATTTTTTTCAATTTTTTTATGATTCTCTATTTCATTTATCTCTGCTGTAATCTTTATTATTTCCTGCCTTCTGCTAGCTTTGGGTTTAGGTTTTTCTTTTATTTCTTTTTTTCCCCATTTCTTTTTTTTAAATAATAATATTTTTTATTATATTATGTTAGTCACCATACAGTACATCCTAGTTTTTGATGTAAAGTTCCATGATTCATTACTTGCCTATAACACCCAGTGCACCATGCAATACGTTCCCTCCTTAATACCCATCATCTTTTATTTCTAGCTTAAGCTGTAAACTTATGCTGTTGATTGGAGATCTCTCTCTCTCTCTCTTTTTTTTTTTTTGGAGTCTACTTGACACACAATGTTATATTAGTTTCAGGTGTACAACTTAGTGATTTGACAAATTTATACATTATGCTGTGATCACAAGTATAGCTGCCATCTGTCCCGTTACCTTGCTATTACAATATCATTGACTGTATTCCTTGTGCTCTGCTTTTTATTCCTGTGACTTACTCATTACATAGCTGGAGGCTTATATCTCCCTCTCCCCTTCATGCATTTTGCCCAACCCCCCTCCATCCCCTCTGGCAACCATCAGTTTGTTCTCTATATTTATACTTCTGATCCTGCTTTCATTTGTTTACTTTTTTTAATTCCACTTATGAGTGAAATCATATGGTATTTTTCTCAGTCTGACTTATTTTATTTAGCATAATACCCTCCAGGTCCATCATGTTGTCTCAAATGGCACAATCTCATCCTTTTTATGGTGTGTAAGATTTCAGTATCTCTGTGTGTGTCTGTGTCTGTGTGTATCACATTTTCCTTATCTGTTTGTCTATTGGTAGACACTTAGGTTATTTCCATGTCTTGTCTATTATAAATAATGCTGCAATGAACATAGGGATGCATCTCTCTCTTTTTTTTTGAAGATTGTATTTATTTATTTGAGAGAAAGAAAGCACAAACAGGGGGAGCAGCAGATGGAGAAGGAGAAGCAGGACCTGCCTGATCCCAGGACCCATGACCTGAGCTGAAATCAGAAGCTTAACTGACTGAGCCACCCCGGCGCCCCAGGGATGCATATATCTTTTAAAGTTAGTGTTTTTGTTTTCCCTGGGTAAATACCCAGTAGTGGAATTATTGGTTCATATGGTATTTCTAATTTTAATTTTTTGAGGAAACTTCGTACTGTTTTCCACAGTGGCTGTACCAGTTTTCATTCCCAACAACAGTGCACGAGGGCTCCTTTTTCTCCACATCCTCGCCAACATTTGTTGTGTCTTGTGTTTTTTATTTTAACCATCCCAGCAGGTTTGAGATGATATCTCATTGTGCTTTTGATTTGCATTTCTCTGATGATTAGTGAGGTTGAGCATCTTTGTATGTGTCTGTTAACCATCTGTTAACTATTCTTTGGAAAAAAAGTCTATTCAGGTCCTCTGCCCAATTTTTAATCCAATTGTTTGTTTTGATGCTGTTGAGTTGCATAAGTTCTTCATATATTTTGGATGTTTACCCCTTATCAGATATATCCTTTGCAAATACCTTCTTCCATTCGGTAGATTGTCTTTTTGTTTTATTGATGGTTTCCTTTGCTGTGAAAAAGCTTTTTATTTTGATATAGTCCCACTAGATTATTTTAGCTTTTGTTTCCCTTGCCTTAGGAGAGCTGTCTAGAAAAATGTTGCTATGGCTGATGTCGGAGAAATAACTGCCTATGTTCTCTTCTGGGATTTTTATGGTTTCAGATCTCATGTTTAGGTCTTTAATGATTTTGAGCTTATTTTTGTGTATGTTATGAGAAAACAGTCCAGTCTCATTCTTTCACATGTAGCTCTCCAGTTTTCCCAGCACTATTTATTGAAAAGATAAATGTGTTTTCCCCATTGTGTATAATTGCCTTTTTTGTCATACATTAATGGATCATATAATTGTGAGTTTGTTTCAGGGGTCTCTATCCTATTCTATTTATCTATGTGTCTTTTTTTGTGCCAGTACCATACTGTTTTGATTACTATAGCTTTGTAGTATATCTTGAAATCTGGAATTGTGATACCTCCAACTTTGTTCTTCTTTCTCAGGATTGCTCTGGCTATTCGGGGTCTTTTGGGGTTCCACATGAATTTTAGGATTATTTTGTTCTGGTTCTGTGAAAAATGCTATTGGTATTTTAATATGGATTGCATTAAATCTGTAGATTGCTTTGGGTAATATGGACATTTTGACAATATTAATTTTTCTAATCCAGAGCATGGAATATCTTTTCATTTGTTGATATGATCTTTAATTTTTTTATCAGTGTTTTATAGTTTACAGAATCCAGGCCTTTCAGGTTTGTTTAAATTTATTTCTAGGTATTTATTCTTTTTGGTGAAGTTGTAAGTGGTGGTTTTTTTTAATTTATCTTTCTACAACTTCATTGTTAGTGTATAGAAACACTACCAATTTCTGGGTATTAATTTTGTATCTGACCACTTTACTGAATTCGTTTATTACTTCTAGTAGTTTTATGGTAGAGTCTTTAGGATTTTTTCTCTAGATAGTATCATGTTGTCTACAAATAGTGACAGTTTAACATCTTTACCAATATGATGATGCTTCTTATTTCTTTTACTTCTCTGATTGCTGTGGCTAGGACTTCTCGTACTATATGGAATAAAGGTGGTGAGAGTGGATCCCTGTCTTGTTTCTGGCCTTAGAGGGAAAGCTCTCAGTTTTTCACCATTGAGGACAATGTTAGTTGTGGGTTTTATGTCCATTAATATTTGCTTTGTGTACTTAGGTGCTCCACTGTTGGGTGCATAGACATTTACAATTGTTATATCCTCCAGTTGGATTGCTCCCTTTATTATTATGTAATGCCCTTCTTTGTCCCTTGTTACAGTCTTTGTTTTAAAGTCTGTTTGGTCTGATGTAAGTATTGCTATCCCACATTTTTTTTCATTTCCATTTGCATTGTGAATGTTTTTCCATCCCTTCACCTACGGTCTGTATGCATCTTTAGGTCTGAAGTGAATCTCCTATAGGAAGAACATAGATGGCCTTCTTTTTTTTATCCATTCTGCCCCTCCATGTTAAATGTTAAATCCCTTTAACATTTCTTATAAGTGGTGATAAATTCCTTTACCTTTTTTCTGAGAAACTTTATCTCTCCTTCAAATCTGAATGATAACTTTGCTGGGTAGGGTATTCTTGGTTGTAGGGGTTTTTGGGTTTTGTTTTGTTCTTTACATTCAGCACTTTGAATATATCATGCTGCTTTCTTCTGGTTTGTAAAGTTCCTGCTGAATAATCAGCTGGTAGCTTTATAGGATTTCCCTTGTTAGTAACTTTTTGTTTCTCTGTTGCTGATTTTAAGATTCTCTCTTTATCTTTAAACTTTGACATTTTAACTATTATGTACTATAATATGGACCTCCTTGGGTTCATCTTATTTGAAATGCTCTGTGCTTCTTGGATTTGGATGTCTACTTCCTTTCTTAGGTTAGAGAAGTTTTCAGTTATTTCTTTAAGCAAGTTTTCCATACCTTTCCCTTTCTTTTCTTCTTCTGAGACCTCTCCAATGTGAATGTTTGTTCATGTTTATGTAGTCCAAGAGATCTCTTAATCTATCCTCACTTTAAAAAATTATTTTCTCTCTTTGCTGTTCAGTTTGTGTGCTTTCTATTGCCATATCTTTCAGATTGTGAGTATGTTCTTCTGCATCCCCTAATATACTGTTGATTGCCTCTAGAGTGTTTTTTTATTATGTTCAGTTAGCCACTGTGTAGTACATAGTTTTTGATGTAGTGTTCAGTGATTCATTAGTTGTGTATAACACCCAGTGCTCATCACAACACATGCCTTCCTTAATACCATCACCCTGTTACCCCATCCCTCCACCTCTCTCCCCTTTGAAACCCTCAGTTTGTTTCCCGGGGTCCATAGTCTCTCACGGTTCATCTGCCTCTCTGATTTCTCCCCCTTCAGATTTCCCTCCCTTCCCCTACGGTCCTCTGTGCTATTGCTTATGTTCCACATATGCGTGAAACCATATGATAATTGTCTTTCTCTGCTTGACTTACTTCACTTAGCATAATCCCCTCCCGTTCCATCCATGTCGATGCAAATGGTGAAAATAGGCAGAAGACACGAACAGACACTTCTCCAAAGAAGATAAATGGCTAACAGACGCATGAAAAAATGCTCTAGTGTGTTTTTTATTTCAGTTATTGTATTCTTCAGCTCTGATTGGTTGTTTTTAATATTTTCTATCTCTATTGAAGTTCTCACTGAGTTCTTCCATTCTTTTCTCCAACCCAGCAAGTATCTTTATGGTTATTACTTTAAATTTTTTATCAGGCATGTTGCTTATCTCTGTTTCTTTTACTTCTTTTTCTGAGGCTTTTTTCTTGTTCTTTCTTTTGGAGCATATTCCTCTGCCTCCCCATTTTGCTTGACTTTCTGTGTTTGTTTCTATGGATTAGGCAAAATGGCTACTTCTCCTAAGCTGAAGGAGTAGTCTTGTGTATGGTGTCTTCTATGTAGAATGTGTGTGGTTGGTGACTTTTGCTTACTGGCTAGGGCTCTGGCTATGTATGCCAGTTACTCTTTTAAACCATAGCGTGTCTCCATCTCTCTTGCTGTTGTCTTGCCAGTCTCTCTATCTTTGGCTGTTCAGTAGATTTCAATCAGCCCTCAGTTCTTCTTCGGGAGGAATTGTTCTATTAATAAGTGTAATTTGGTGTGTTTCATGGAGAAGGTGAGTTCAGTCTTACTACATTTCCATCTTGAACAAGAACTCAAGGTCTCTCTTATTTTTTAATGTAAGCATTTATAACTATAAATTTCCCCCCTTAACACTGCTTTCATTGCATCACGTAACTTTTGGTATGCTGTGCTTTCATTTTTATCAGTATCTAAGTATTTTCTAATTTCCCTTGTGATTTCTTTGATACACTGGAAATTTAAGAGTATGTTCTTCAATTTCCACAGATTTGTTAATTTTCCAGTTTTATTTCTGTTGTTGATTTGTAACTGCATCAAGTTGTAGTCAAAGAAGATATTTTGTATTATATCAGTCTTTCAAAATTTATTGAGATTTAATTTGTAGTCTAACATATGGTCTATCCTGGAAAATGTTCCATGTGCATTCGAGAAGAATGTATATGCTGTTGTTATTGGGTATAGTGTTCTGTATACATCTGTTACATTTAGTGGGTTTATTGTTTTAATCCTCTATTTCCTTATTCATTTTCTGTCTGGTTGTTCTATCCATTATTGAGTGGTGTTGAACCCTCCAACTATTATTTTAGAACATTTTCCCCTTCATTTCCTTCAGTTTTTGCTTCATATACTATTCGTTTTGCCAATCTATCTTCTCATTGGAGAGTTCAATCCAAATAACATTTAAAGTAGTTACTGATAACATGGGTCTTATTTCTATGATTTTTCCATTTGTTTTCTATATGTCTCCTAGCTTTTTTGCCCCTCATTTCTTGCACTGCTATCTTATTTTGTGTTTCTTTTTTTCTTTTTTGTAGTAAAGTATTTAAATTTCTTCCTCATTTACTTTTCTGTATATTCTATAGCTATTTTTTTGTGGTTACAGTGGGAATTACATTTAACATCCTAAAGTTTAATACTCATATAATTTTTTAAAGCATATTAATCTCTTAAATCACATAGAAAACAAAAAGGGCAGTAAAACCACTGTTAAAATAATACTAGATTTTATATTTCCCAATGTATTTACCTTTATTGATATCTTTATTTCTTCATATGGCTTCATGTTACTGTCTGGTGTCTTTTCATTTTGCCTCTCTAGAGCACTGCTTGTAAGGCAGGTCTAGTGCTAATAAACTTCTTTGGATTTTGTTTATCTGGGAATGTCTTAATTTCTCTCTCTGTGTTTATATTCTAGGAGTAGTTGCCCTTAAACTTTAATACACTCACTTAACATATTTTTCCAGTATCTATATTTAATTAATATTTCCTCCCTCTTACAATGCTAAGAACCTTTACATACTTTACTCCTTTTCATTTCTTTGCCTGTCCCAGCTCCATCCCATATTGATATTACTTGATAGTTTATTTCTAGATGATTATTATTATTATTTTAAAATCAGTACTCATTTAAAATGTAACACAGATCTTTTAGTTTCTGGTTTCTTTGCCCACCATTGCTTCTTCATTCCTACTTTCTTCTTCCAGATTAATCTTTTTTTTTCCTCTAGTATTTATTTCAGGGAGGACCTATGAGCTGTTAAACTGAGAATTTTGAGTTTCTGAAAATACTATTATTTTACTCTAAGTTTTGAATGGTTGATTGGCTACATATCAATAAACTTTTTTCCAGTTTTATTTCTTTAAAAAAATTGAATCTTTTCTGCACTGTGTTCTTGCCAGGTTACCAATGAAAAGTATAAAGTCAAAAATAGTTTTATTATTTGTAGATAATTAATTTTTACTCTCTGAAAGATTTTATGGTTTTATCTTGACCTTCATGTTCTAAATTATCACTACTATGGTAAGATTTGTGGCATATTTTCATTCATCTGCTTGGTACTATATGGCTTTTTCATTTCACATATCCTCAGTTTGGAGAATATTTGTACTATTATTGTTTATAATAGTTGCTTCTCTTTATTCCTTATGTCTCCCCATTTCCTCCAATTTTTCTTTCTTGGAATTGTGTAGTGAATTTAGAAATTCTGGATCTATACTCTATGTCTTATGTTTTTTTCTTATTCTCTGGTATATACTACTTCAAAATGTAGAGCATCTCTATGGTCTTTCTTACCCTTTTTGTATTTTTTGAAACGGGTTTTTTTCTGTACCCGTTTTAGGCAATAGTTTCATTTTCAACCCAACCCGATCTGCCTTTTCGCCAGTTGGTATTCTTCACCTCACAGAAGTGAAACTGGTACAGAGAATTAAGTATCTTATTCAAAGTTACACAGTAGTGAGTAGCAAAACTGTGATTTGAATCTTGGCAGTCTGGCTTCAGAATCACATTTTTAACCTTTAAGCCGTACTGCCTGCTTGTAGTCTCCTTCTAGTAAAGTCCCTATTCCAAAAATTTCCTACCTCCCTAATAAATAGTATTATCATTAAAATAAAGATAGCAACATGGTAATACAGCTAAAGATGAATATCTAGTGCTCTTCTCTCTGGAGTGTTACTGCCTATCCATAGAAATATTTTTGTTTTTGTTTGAATTGTTATTATTTCTATAAATTCTTGCCTTGGGTCTTTTTCTTTTTATAAACCATAATAAAGAACAGAAATTTCATCTCAATAAATTACCTATAAAACAATGTCAGCATATTTGGTCCCTTGGTGTATTTAGAAATGAAAACAAATTAAGTTGTTTCAGTATATAATCCATTACATTAGTTAAACTAAAATTGATTACACCCAATGTAAGCAAAAGAGTTTGCTTCAAATTTAAATATTTGTGAAAACTAAAGCATATACGTTAGAAAAGTGTTAGAAATCAAGCATAAACTCATTCTGTTCCCTGTGATTGATTTTTCTTCCACCAATATGTCAGGAGTATTCTTACCTAAAGAGAGAGATTGGAGAGCAAATGAATTCTCAGACGTCTTTTGCTTTGAAAACTTTGAAAAATACCTGCAAAACGAACAACTTAGTTTACTTTGGGCATTTATTTCTGTGTGCTTTCCATACACTTCAGTATATATTGCCATCCTCTCTTTTAAAAGAGAAAGGGCACATTTTTGAAATGATCACATTTTTTATTTTGTGCCATTTTCTCACCCAAGTGTATTTCAGACAATAAGATATAGTAGGGACATTCTATAAGGCCGTGTAAGAAAATAGAAATGCTAATGTTGAACTTAATTCTTCTATTTAAGCCTCTGACCTCATTAGTCATGTCCTTTTAACTCTGAAGGAAGGGACCACATTTTGCTCAGTGCCTTCAACATAGCATATGCTCGAAAAATATTCTCTAATGCTTGGCATTTCATTGGGTATGGCATCCAATCCATAATTTCATTACTACTTAATAGGAAGTGATTGGAAAGCCCAGAGATACTGATTAATCCTTAAAAGACAGATCAATGGGAATCCTACTTTTATCTGCCTGACATAGTTTTGGAGGCAAGAAGAATAATGTTGGCTTTTAGCTCTATTGGCTTAATGTGACCAGCATTTTTTGTTTTGATTCTGACTACTTTCCACCTAAGTTATTTAACAAGTTGGTCTTTGTTCTTTGTTCTCAAGTGGAAGAATAGTTGCAGAGAATTAAAGAGCTTCTAAAGAGCTAGACACTAAATTGGAAGAACAGATCTTAATTGTCTTTAGGACTGTCCTTTTAATACTGTGCATGTCAGATCTCCATTTAAAAAAAACTACAAGAAAAATAAAATTTGGTGGAGAAATTATAAATAATAAGAAATAAAGGACTCTAAAATAAAATATATAGAAGGTTAAATCTAATATAGTAGAGCTGTAGTTAAGCCCAGCAAAGCTCTCTTCTATCTTAAAAGTTAAGAAAATACTCCAAAGGGACAAAATTAAAAAGGTTGCTCCTTAGTCAGCGGAATTTAATTGACTAGACTAAGCTGAGAGCATTTTCATTAAAATTTCAGCCTATAGGAAGATGTGTTAGATGTCTGTAGAGTAGAAGCAGCCAGTGACTGGGCAGAGAATCTTACTCAACTGATGGTGCTCCTCAATCCTTGTATTCTTTATTGTGAGCCCATCTACCTCTTATAGATTAGTCTCCAGACTTCTGGTTCATCATCTCTTTCTCGTTTGTTTTTTCAAGTCTTCGCATGCTTGGGTCATTGTCCATAAATTCTAATCGTGCCTTTTGTGAGGTCCTCTGCTCAGCGAGTGTCCTTTTTCTGGCCCTCTAAATATTCTTCAGATCTTACCCATGTTCTCATTTTAGCCTGATATGTGGAGTTCTGATTCATGCTTTTTTTTTTCTTTCAGAATTAGGGTAATTTGCCTTCACAAATTGAATTTTGAGTCTTGATTTCTAATCTTACACACTGCTAAGTCCATATCCCTCCCCCATCCTATCCTCTTTGACACCCCTTAGCTTGCCATGGCTCATGTCTGCTTTTGAACCTGTACTGACTTTGTAAATTTTTCCTTAATCCCTTTTCATTTATGACAAATATTATTTTATGAGAAATAAAAAATAAGCATTAAAAACTCTACCTGCCAAAAAGATATAAGCAAGTTCATAGTCATAGAGTCATTGAATTTTTAGAATTTCATCTAATTTGGGGACTCGTCTCCTTCAATTTCTCATCTAAAGTTAAATGGCTTTCTATATTATCCCTGCTAGTTTTTTAACCACTTGGTTGCAAGTGAAAGACATCCAACCAAAACTGGCATAATAAAATAGGCCAATTTATTGTAAGACTAGTGGAGAATTTCATGGGAGTCAAAAGCAGAACTATAAGTGGGTCTAAGGATGGAATGGTCTCAAATACCACCAAGGTTCAATAACTTTGTCTATGATTTTCACTGCATGTTGGCTCCATTCTTTCTCTACATGGCAGAACACCTGACTCTTTACAGTTCCTGAGTTTTATAGAAAGTTGCCCAAGAGACACTAACTTGATTCTCTGGCCTCCAAGTTCAAATATCATACAAAGGGATCATCTTAAGTCAATTACCCATCCTGGATTAATCATTTATGGCCATTGAGGGTAGGATTTTGTTGTTGTAAAACAATTTCAGTATCCATGTTTATAGGTAGGAAGTTTCTAAGAAATCTGGTATAAGTTGCAGTGTGTACATACATGCATATATGTGTATACATACATATATATGCACATTATATACATGCCTATACATATATACAAATGTATATGTATATATAATTCATATAATTTCTATAAATTCTATAAAATAAGCATATATAATATATTCTGCTCAAATATTACCGATGATAAAGAGCTCACTACTTTGTAAAACACCTACTATTTTAGGTAGAAATCCTGAAGAACATAGTTGTTAGACTTTTTGGTTTGAAAGGTCAAAACAGTGAAGGTTGGAAGATGGTGGCAGAGTAGGAGGAACCTAACTCTCCTCCTCCCATGAATATAACTAGATAACTATCAAATCATCTGAAATACCCCAGAAATTGACCTGAAGAATAGCAGAACAAACTCCACAGCTAAAGGTAGATAAGAGGCCACGCTGAAGAAGGTAGGAAGTACAGAGAGATGGTTTGAGAGAGAAACAGGTCATGGCTTCTATGGTGGGGAGGGAGTCGCAGTCACAGAGAAGGTGAAAGACAAACTAAAACACAGAGGAAAACACAGGGAAAATGAATCATAATAGCAGTTGGCTTGGAAGCAGTGATCTGAGGAGCGCCTGGGGAACACAGTGAGGTTATTCACTCATTCTGGAGCATATCCATCTTTGATCTACGTGTTTCAGCAATGATATGCCCTAAAATGCTTATGGACAGCTATCACAAACCTTTTCATTCCAAGCTCACTATTCTATCAAATAGGCAAGATAGAAATTCACATGAAGCTCAAGTTAAGTGACTTGTCCATACTTGTATCCTTTCTTATATAATAAACTAGGTGACCTAAACCCAGGGTTTTATTTCAGACTTCTCGATCCACTGTTTTTTGGTTATTTTTCTTGTGTTTTGGTTTTCCTATATCTATGCTCTCATTATTATTATTTCAAGGTCTCTTGTTTTAAGAGTTGAAAAAACCCCATGTGTTCATCACTGAGGGCAATATTCCAATATCAATGCTTAAAAGAAAACATTTGAATTCTGGGTGAAGACCATTTCTTTTCTCTGTTTAAGGTATAATTAGAAAAATATTTTTGTAAGTGTTAAATAATAACATCACAATCTTGGCAATTTATTCAGAAAACAAAGATATATATATTAGCCTAAGTACCAGTGATTTTAAAAAAATTGATATTGAAATTTAACTGATAATAACAAACTGTGTTCACATGTGAAAGCTGTGGAATACAGTCCCTTTTATCTGATTGTTGATTTTTGTGGCTGATGTCAATTTATCTGATTGGTCAGACAGCAGTGTTTAATCTTTGTTAGGAAGATAGTGACACCAGTGATCAGAGGATCATAATAGAGGGATTACCTAAGACTGATGGTTTACATGTGCATTGACTATTTTGCTGATCATGAGGCAAGTGATGTTTTGAGGGTATCACACAAAAGTCAGTATTATAAATGAAATGTGTGTTTCAAATCAGCTCATTAATGAATCAGGAATGAGCAGTGAGAAGAAACTGTCTAAGCAACAACATAGTACTACCTAAAGACATAAATTGCCACTCATTCTCCATTCATGCGTCTATGGAGATTAGGTTCACATCTCTATATATTTTTTCTGACTCAGTTTTTCCCTCAGAAAAATTAATATCACAGACCAACAGATTTTATAAGAAATAACTGAATATCATTAAGATCATAAATATGAATCCAAATGACACCATAAATATGCAGAATGGAAAGTGGTGCTTTGCTTCAAAAGAAACAAATTCGGAAGTATATGTGGTTACTCCCTTTGTGCAATTGCCCATTTATGATACTACTTTATACTTATTATTGAGGCATATCACATTTTTTGCAACTCTGACAAGCCCAAGAATGACCTCATACAATTTAGCTGTCTTTGTATTGTACAGTATTTTTTTCTCAAGCCAATACAAATCAAGTTCCATTGCACATTAAGCATGTCATATTTTCAATTTTTCCAATAAGATGTTGCTGAACATACTTTGATTAATTTAAAATAGACTAGCAATTATGAATAACCTCATCCTAGATGTTTAAAATGTAGTTTATACATAATTTAAACCTGATAGAAACTATAACCTGAATGATGCCATGCATTTTCTACTATTGGTATGTCTATTTAGCAGAAGTATTTGCAATTATAATGAATACTTTTAAGGTGTGTGTGCGTGCACGCGCATGCGTACATAAACTGGCATGATCTATTTTACAGGTTAAAAATAAGCAAAAATAAGTGGTTAGTCTGGGTATTGTAATAGGCAGAATGCTGTGATGGCCCCCCAAGATTCCTGGCCCTTGATATGTATACACTTACATTTATTCAATCAAATGCGAACTTGTTATGAAGGGATTTTGCAGTTGTAATTAAAACCCCTAAACAATTGACCTTAAGATTGGAAAAATATCAGTGTGGGCCTCAGCTAAGTAGGTGAGACTTTAAATCTTAGTCTAGAGATCAGAGATGGAGGAAGTCAGAGATTCAACAGGTAGATTCAACATGGAAGAAGTCTGTATTGCAGGCTTGATAGAGACAAAGACTGAGGGTGGCTTCTAGGAGCTGTGAGTGACTCCTGATTGACTGTCAGCAAGAAGAGGAAACTTCAATCATGCAACCACTGAATTTTGCCAAAACCTGAATGAATTTGGAAGAGAATCCCAAGCCTCAAATAAGATTGTAGTCCACACCTTGATTTCAGCCTTAGTGAGACTCTGAGCAGAAGACACAACCATTCCATCTTCAGATTCCTGATCCAGAGAAACTGTGAGATAATAAATTTATGTCACTTTAAGCTGATAAGTTTGTGTTAATTTGTTTTGCAGTAATAGAAAACTAACACAAATAGTTTTATCCTTTATCTTCATCTCAACCCAAGTCCTCTTTCAGGAACAGTGACTGTAATTGTTCTTGGCTCTTGGTTAAGGGTCAAAACCCCTACATTTTCCCCCGATGCACTTTTTCAGTCTTATGTTCCAGTTTAAGTTTTTAGTCACCCTCTTCTCTAAGTACACCATTCCCTGTATACCTCTATATCAATGATTTTACTGTATCCTCTACTTAGAAATCTCTCCCATATTCTTTCAATATCTCCAAGGTCCAATCTTAATCATCATTCAGGGTTCAATTCCAATGCCACATATTTCCTAAAACTTTGACCCACTGCAGCTTTTGCAATCTATCCCTTCTTTGTATACCCAGAGAAGTATCCTAAGCCTCTCACGAGTTTATCACACTCTTCATTGTGTCCTAATTGCATAGGTGTTTGATCTTCCTTACAAGAAGGAGGCATCACTGTAGCATATGTATTGCACTGTATGTAGGAGGTGATTTAGTATTTGATGGATGGGTACATTAATGAGTTAGTGAACCTTAGGGGTTGGCCTTTTACTATTTTAATAATCTGTCCACTCTACCTTCCCTAACTCTTTAATATATGATTCTTCTTTCTTGGTTATTTAATTTTTTACTATCTCCACCCTTCAGTGTTCACACTCTTCTCTTGCTGACCCAGATTTTCTCACTGCTTTTGTCTTTTTTACAGACATCCACAAGGAATAAACCTGAAGACACACTGAAAAAGAAATTATGTTAACCTCATATTTCACTGTTCTAATTTGGCCTTGGGGAATTATTTGGTGCATGGGAGGATAAATGTATGGTCATTCAATTGCTAACATAATTCTAAAAGGACTTCCAGAAATAAATGTTTACCTCTCAGTGCCTCCCATATTAATATTGATATTGATATCGATATGATATTGATATGATATCGATATAGATGTAAATATAAAAGGCCTTGGTGACTAAGCAAACAAGAGAATTAGGTTATTAGTCATAGTGTACAGAAAAACACATGTCATCTGGGCTTGAAAAGCAATTAGAATAATCTCCTTTGGGTGTCATAATTTTGCTAGAAACATAGAAGCAAATGGAAGTACATAAACTTGAATAATGCTATAAGTAATTTATCATGACAAATATTGTTATTATCAATCCAGCAAGAGTAAGAGTGTAATTCATATTAACCACTATTACAATGGATAGTTTGTGAGTGATTCAAATGATAAGCCCTTGGCATTGCTCACAATTGTGTGGTTACCATACACAACTGTTTATAGATTGCCAAGTGCTTCTAATAGTAGATTATGGATTTCAATTGATGATGTTTCCGAATCCCTCCCATGTCTTGTAAAGATTAACTGTGCCCAATGAATGATACTTATACTGATAAGTGCATGTAAGGAGATGATTCTCTCTAAACAATGGCACTTTAATTTATAACATGTCTTTTCATGTCTTTCCAGTTCTTTATTGGTGGGTACTATGTCCTTTCTCTGCTTCCTTTCATCACCACTGCCCACCATCAGCTTATCTTTCTATTATATTCCTGGATATTTCTGTAAAGATGATGAGGAGGAGGAGGATGAAAGCCACCAATTATTAAGTAGTTACCATGTATGATCTAAATATATGTGTACATGTGTGTGTGCCTGTGTATACACATACATGCATTTATTTGATCCCCCAAACCACCCCCAAACAACAGGATAGGAGCTCAATAAATATTTTAAAATGAATGAATAATACAGGTGATAAAGTTATAGAAAACATCAATTGGACAAAAATGGGAAAGAACAAAAAGGGAACCATCAAGAAATGTGAAGAATCTCAAGCTATAAAGCTCTGAAAGATTTAACCACCTAAGCTATGAAGCTGAGTTAAAAGCAAAACCAAGTCTGGCTGGCCCCAAAGTTTATGTAATTACTCACGATACTAGAGTAAATGTTTCTTCCACAAGAAAGCCAGTGGCAACTCTTCACTCTCATTTCATCAAACTCTTCTTCATGATTCACTACCTCTTTCCCTTATTTTCTATCTCTGCTTCAATTGATATTTTCTATGATATGTTCATCTATACTGTTTACCAATTTAAAATATTTATTGAGTATCTACCTGGTGCCAGGCAAAGAAGGTATGTCATTGAACTTGTATCTTTATCCTCCATATTTCCTATACATGCAAGTGATCTCTAAAAGTTAGATTAGATTTAGGTTTGAGTTCTTTGGTAAGAATATTTCATAGTTGGTATTGTGGTCCTCATATTGCATCATAACAGGAGCCAGACAAGGGTTGATTGTGCCACTTTTATTGAGGAACCCATTGATCAGTGCATTCTGGTGGTATAGCCTGATTTCTTAGTTGTTAATTTCCCCATCAAGTTGCCATACAACAGTTTTAGCATTGTTGTCTGAATCAGTTGTCACTTAGGATTACAAAATGATTGTTTTCTAATTTTATTGTTTCTTCCTTATTTACTAGTTAGAATTGTTCTGTGAGTGATAGCTTATTTTCATCAATATGAATGATTTAGTTACTCTGCAATACAGTTCATTCAGGAAAGACAGGATACATATTTAGTTCTTTCCTTCTAATAGCCAAATTTTAGAATAAGGAGTTGGTACCCTAGCAATCTCTAATGGTGTTCAATGTGATGTACCTTTACTTTTATTTATTATTTATTTTTTAAAGGTTTATTTAAATTACTGTTAGTTAACATACAGTTTAATATCACTTCCAGTACAACATCCAGTGCTCATCACAAGTGATGTACATTTAAACAAAATAACAACCATTACAAAATCTAGTTGGCTTTTTTTTCTATTAAAAAAAGCACATTATTGATGAATTCTGTACCCACTAAAACAGGCAGACTGTTGCATCTGGCAAGCTCTCCCTGTTTTTAGGAAATGCCAGGAATGTACCATGTCTCCATAGACCCTCAGTCTCATCTAAATGTGTCTATATGTGCTGAAAAGACAGTCATTGGTGGTATTTTTCTGAGGATATCAACCTAGGGGTGTACTGGGAACTTGAGGCCTGGGTTACATAAAGATTTCTCTAGTTGGTTCAAGCATTCACTCATTATTTCTGGGTCTCTAATCTCACCATACTGCTAGTGGGAAAAAATGTGTCTAACGAAAAATATTAATTAACTGACAATCTTCTATCTGGATGTTAAAGACAATTCATGCTGGGAATAACACTAATATTTGTTGAGTAATTTAACAAATCACATTATTCAACAAATATTTATTTATCAACTAATTATGTGCTAATCATTCTGTTAGTTTCAGTGGGGGGTTTAAATGATAAATTACATATTTTCCCTGACTTCAAGGATATGTCTTTTCTGCAGGGGTGCTTTTAGTTAGTTAAATAGATTAATAGATACATAGGTAGATTAGATACATAGACAGATAGACTCTTACACACATACAAAATTAGTAATATAAGGAACAAAGTAATATACGTGTTGTGGAAAAGGTACCATACCTAGATCATGGGAATTGAAAACTAAGAAATATTTTTTCCTGCGTTCATGTATAAAGAAAGCTTCATAGACAAGATGGTATTGGAGTTTGATATTGAAGGATGGGTAGATTTGACATGACTTGGCAAATGATTCATTATGAAATTTAAAGGAGGGAGGAATTAAGATGGTGGAGGAGTAAGGAGACCCTAAGCTCGTCTCATCCCTTGAATGAAGCTAGATACTTATCAAATCATTCTGAACACTCAGAAATCAATTGGAGGTCTGAGAGAACAAAAACTGCAAGTCTACATGTAGAAAAGTGATCACCTTTTGGAAGCTAGGAGGTACAGAGAGTTGACTTGGGGGAGATATAACTGTGGATAAGGTGGCGGGGAGAGGCTACCACAAAGTATTATAAGCAGTGAAGTGCAAAATCTGAACTTGCAGAAGTCTGCTACCATGGGGGACATGACTAGCTTAAAGGTGCTCAGGTGGTGAAGCGGGATGGAATCCTAGGTGTGACACCATGGTCTGAGGCTACCCTGGGTCACAAGAAGACTAGGTGGTGCCAACATTCTACACTGTTCCCAGGCATAGACACAAGGAAGCCAGCTGAGAGCAGGGGGTCTTGGTGCCAGCTTTCTGCTCTGCTTTGCCATAAACTTCAAACTGCTGTGTGGTTGTGTGACCACATTCCTGGGATGGCTAGCAAATGGCAAAAACATGGTGAGACCCTCCCCGAGAAGAACAGCACAGGTCCACACCACAGGAGTCCCTAAAATTTGGAGTTTTGAAACTCAGTGACATGCCTGAGATAAAAAAGCTTGGACATAGGCAGAGTGACACATTGTTCAGATGGAAACTGAGGACACAAGAGGGGTGACTGATTGCTCTTCTCTGAGGGCTCACTGAAGAGTGGGGGGGGGTATAAACTTTCAGCTCTGGGGTAGAGAGCAGGATGTTGCCTTATTCATCCCATCCATCAGTGCTAAAAGACTTCAGGGAGCAAAACGGCACCACCTAGTGGAGGCTGGAGCTGCTTACATCAAGCCCCGCCCCCCCCCCCCCCCCCCCGCACCCTAGAGGTGCATTTCCACTGTAACAAGTCAGCCTGAGAGGGGCAGCAGACCCTTCCCCCAGATGACCAGCACAAATAACTTGCTCACACTGCATCTACTGATCATAGAGTGCTGCAAAGCTTCAGCTCTAGGGGAAATAGGATCTAGCTTCCTTTTTTACTTTTATTTTTTATTTTTTATTATTATTTTTTCATTTGTTTTTTATCATTTTTTAATTTTAATTTATAAATACTTATGTATTTTTAAATATTTTTTATTTTATTTTATTTTATTTATTTTATATTATTTTATTTTTCTTATTGTGGGATCTAAATTCAAGCAGATCTAAAAAGAAGCAGACCAAAACACACCCAGGATCTAGTTTTTCTGTTTGTTGGTTTCTTTGGGGTTTTTTTTCTTTGTTTTGTGTGTGTGTGTGTGTGTGTGTGTGTGTGTGTGTGTGTTTCCTTCTTTTCTTTTCTGGTCGAAGTAATGAGATGGAGAAATTCACCCTTAAAGAAAGAACAAGAAGTAGAACTCACAACCTGGGATTTAATCAATACAGACAGAAGTAAGAAGTCTGACCTAAGAATTTTAAACAATGATTATAAGGATACTAACTGGGCTTAGAAAAAGCATAGAAGGTACTAGAGAATCCCTTACTGCAAAGATAAAGGTACTAAAATCTAGTCAGGCCAAAATTAAAGATGCTATAACTGAGATGCAAACCCAAATGGAAGCCATAAAAATGAGCATGGACAAATCAGAAGAGCAAATCAGTGATATAGAAGATTAAATTATGGAAAATAATAAAGCTGAAAAGAAAAGGGAAAGAAAGGTAATGGATCACAAACGTAGACTTGAGGAACTCAGGGACTTATTATAATGTAATAACATTCATATCATAGGAGTCCCAGAAGATGAAGAGAGAAAAAAAAAAGGGGGCAGAAGGTTTATTTGAACAAATTATATAGAAGAAAACTTCCCTAATCTGGAGAAGGAAACAGACATCAAAACCCAAGAAGCACGGAGAACTCCCATTAAATTCAACAAAAACCATCACCAGGGCATATTATAGTCAATTTCACAAAATACACAGACAAAGGAAAGAATCCTGAAAGGAGTAAGGAAAAAACAAGGGAAGACAGATCAGATTTGCAACATTCCATCCACAGAAACTTGACAGGCCAGAAGAAAGTGGCAGGAAATATTCAATGTGCTGAATGGGAAAAATATGCAGCCAAGAATTCTTTTTTCAGCAAGCCTGTCATTCAGAATAGAAAGAGAGATAGAGTTTCCCAGACAAACACTAAAGGAGTTTGTGACCACTAAACTGGCCCTGCAGAAAATTTTAAGGGAGACTCTTTGAGGGGAGAAAAAGAAGACCAAAAGCAACAAAGACTAGAAAGAACCATAGAACATCACCAGAAATACCAACTCTACAGGTAATGCAATAGTCACTAAATTCATATCTTTCAGGAATCACTCTGTATATAAATGAACTAAATTCTCCAATCAGGAGACATAGGGTATCAAAATGAATAAAAAAACCAAGATCCACCTATATGCTGCCTATAGTAGACTCGTTTTAGACCTAAAGACACCTGCAGATTGAAAGTGAGGGGATGGAGAACCATCAATCATGCTAATGAATTTTTTTAAAAAAAAGCTGTAGTAGCCATACTTATATCAGACAAACTAGATTTTAAAACAGAGACTGTAACAAGAGATGAAGAAGGACACTATATTATAATAAAGGGATCTAGCCAATAAGAAGATCTAAGAATTGTAAATATTTATGCCCCCAACTTGGGAGCACCCAAATATATAAATCGATTAATAATAAACATAAAGGAACTCATTGATAATAATACAATAAAAGTAGGGGACTTTAACACCACACTTATAGCAATGGACTGATCATCTAAGCAGAATATCAACAAGGAAGCAATGACTTTGAATGACACACTGGATCAGTTGGACTGAACAGATATATTTAGAACATTTCATCCTAAAGTAGCAGAATACACATTCTTTCCAAGTGACATGGGACATTCTCCAGAATAGATCACATACTAGGTCATAAAACAGGCCTCAACAAGTACAAAAAGATTGAGATCATACCATGCATAATTTTAGACCACAACACTATGAAACTTGAAGTCAACCACAAGAAAAAATTTGGAAAAAACACAAATACATGGAGGTTAAAGAATATCCTACTAAAGAATGAATGGGTTAACGAGGAAATTAAAGAAGAGACTTAAAGGAAAATTCAAGTGGGTTTTCAAGGTTACAGTTCCGAGTTACTGGTTGGATAGTGGTGTCATTTATTGAGATAGGAGCCCAGGAGTTGCGACCATTTGGGTGAGTGGTGATGATGGTGGGGGCAATTGGTGGGGACCTGATGAGTTCTGTTTTTAAAGCAAAAATGACTGGGCAATGTCTACATAATTCCTTCTCCTTTGATCTCCAGTTTGAGACCCTATCTACTGCTCTCATTCATTCAATCAGCAAATATTTATTGAGTTTCAACTACGTGCCCAGAACTGTACTGTTAGAGCTGCAGAAATGAAGGAGAAAAGGGAACCTTCTTACACTGTTGGTGGGAATGCAAGTTGGTACAGCCACTCTGGAAAACAGTGTGGAGGTTCCTCAAAAAGTTAAAAATAGAGCTACCCTATGACCCAGCAATTACACTACTGGGTATTTACCCAACACACAGATGTAGTGAAAAGAATGGCCATATGCACACCAATGCTCATAGCAGCAATGTCTACAACAGCCAAACTGTGGAAGGAGCCGAGATGCCTTTCAACAGATGGATAGATAAGGATGTGGTCCATATATACAATGGATTATTACTCAGCCATCAGAAAGGATGACTACCCAACATTTGCATCAACATGGATGGAACTGGAAGAGATTATGCTAAGTGAAACAAGTCAAGCAGAGAAAGAAAATTATTATATGGTTTCACTTATTTGTGGAACATGAGGAATAGCATGGAGGACATTAGGAGAAGGAAAGGAAAAATGAAAAGGGGGAGATCAGAGGGAGAGATGAACCATGAGAGACTGTGGAATCTGGGAAACAAACTGAGGCTTTCAGAGGGGAGGGAGGTGGGGGGATGGGTTAGCCTGGTGATGGGTATTAAGGAGGGCACGTATTGCATGGAGCACTGGGTGTTATATGCAAACAATGAATCATGGAACACTACATAAAAAAACTAATGATGTACTGTATGGTGACTAACATAACATAATAAAAACAATTTTTTTTAAATGAATGAGACAGAAAAAGTCCCACCTGTGTGGAGCTGATAGGCTAGTCTAGTGGGGGAAGGTGAGTATTAAAATATTATGTGATACAGACGTAGTGAAGAGAAGGGCCATATGCACCCCAATGTTCATAGCAGCATTGTCCACAATAGCTAAATCGTGGAAGGAACCGAGATGCCCTTCAACAGATGACTGGATTAAGAAGTTGTGGTCCGTATATACAATGGAATATTACTCAGCTATCAGAAGGAACGAGTTCTCAACATTTGCTGCAACATGGATGGCACTGGAGGAGATAATGCTAAGTGAAATAAGTCAAGCAGAGAAAGACAAGTATCATATGATTTCTCTCATCTATGGACCATAAGAACTAGGAAGATCGGTAGGGGAAGAAAGGGATAAAGAAGGGGGGGTAATCAGAAGGGGGAATGAAGCATGACAGACTATGGACTCTGAGAAACAAACTGAGGGCTTCAGAGGGGAGGGTGGTGGGGGAATGGGATAGGCTGTTGATGGGTAGTGAGGAGGGCACGTATTGCATGGTGCACTGGGTGTTATACGCTACTAATGAATCATGGAACTTTACATCAAAAACCAGGGATGTACTGTATGGTGACTAACATAATATAATAAAAAACATTAAAAAAATAAAATATTATGTGATTAATTACAGTTTTGATAGGAACTAAGAATACAGGAAGTTAGAAAGCATTTGAGAAGATTGTCTAATCCAATCTAGGAATATAATGGACATTCCTGAAGTTAATCTATCTAATCTAACTACCAGTGGTACCTGGTTGGAAGTTAATCTAACTACCAGTGGTACCTGGTTATACTCTGGAACAGTAAGTTCCTTTTTGCCAAAACCCTGAAGCTCCTCCTTGGTTACGGCAGGATCTTATACATATTTAGAGGCTCAGATCCCTTATGTGAAAGATAAGGATGATTACATTCCCCACACAGTCCTAAGAGGACTTAATGAAATAATTCATGTAAACTATATTATATGGTCAGATGATATGGATTATTTCTCTCTTTATTCCCCAAATCTGATTCTTGTGACTTTGTATATTCAGTAATATACCTCAGCAACAGTTAGCACACTTGTGGTAATATAGGCATTTAGAATATTAAATTCTTAGAACCTAGTAACTCATCTAAATCTTCCATTCTATCTTCCTTCTTTGATGGGTTTATCATCATCTTCATTGTCATTGTGGCGGAGGGTCCTTTCAGAAGCATTATTACAGCAAAATAATAAATCTAGATGAATTGCAAAAACCCATAAATTCTGCTTCATGAGTTTCTCAACCACAAAGTCACCATGACTACACTGCTTATTTTTTTTACAGTGCTTAAATTTTGCAAGAGGTTAAATTCAAGTAGATTTTTTTCTTGTTGTTTTTACAAAGAAACTTAGACTTGTTAGACCACATATCCCAATTTTCACTTCAAAAAGTATGTTCACCATAGTTAGTACAAAGGGGTGTATATACAATTTAATTCATAATGTTGGTCCTTGGTATCTTAATTTACTCTAAGTGGTTTAAAGAAAATGTAATAACAAACCTGTATTTTATCTGTTGAAACATCAGAGCAAAAGCAGATGATTTAAAGCCCATTTCTTTTTCCTTTAAATATACTCCAATTTTTTTGCATGTAACCTTTTATGTGTTTCCTCTTTAGCCCCACTTTGTTTTATAAGGAAATATAATTTTGTTCTTTCATGAACAATCAATATCAATACCTGATATCCTGTGGATCTCTAAAGGCATTGTAAGACCAGTGTTTTTAACTTCAATTGAATTTTTAGTACTTTTTCCTCATAAATTCTGGCAGTATTTAGCCATTTTACCCATCATCATGGGGCTGTTATTGACTGTTCCTGCAATGTTTTTAAGAGAAGAATTAGCTCTTTTTTTCACAGAGCTTTCAAAGGTAACAGGGGTGTATTTTCTCAACAGTCTGCATAGAAGTGCCACAACTAGCAGTGCAGTGTGAATGTGTGCTGGCTGGCATACATTTGAAGTCTTTAACTAACAGCAGATTGGGGCAAGAGGACAGGTGATATGCCGGCGATATGTTCCTTTGCACATTTTGGCTCATCTATTATAAATGAGGAAGGAAGACACATACATACATAAACACACAGTAGGGCAGAGTGGATAAGGAAAAGAGGAGCTCTGGAGCCAGGCTGCTTGGATTCATATTTCTGCTGAGCCAGTTTCTAATCATGAATGGTGTGAGCTTGAGTATGTGTCTTTATATTTTTACATCCTAGTTTCCTCATTTATAAAATGGGGATAATAATAGAACCCACTGCATAGAGTTGTTGTGAGAATTAAATGACTTAATCCATATATAGATATTAGATCAGTGACTGATACATAGTAGACCTTCAATAAGAATTTACTATTATTATTATCGTGTCTTTAAAAGGTAGGCAGAGGGGCACCTGGGTGGCTCAGTCAGTTAAGCATCTGCATTTGGCTCAGGTCAGGCTCTCAGGTTCCTGGGATCAAGCCCCATGTCAGGCTCCCTGGTCACTGGGGAGCCTGCTTCTCCCTCTGCCCCTTCCCTGCTCGTGCTCTCTCTCTCTCTCTCTCTTAAATAAATAAAGTCTTTAAAAAAAAAAAAAAGGTACGCATGGTCCACTTTCCTTACCCCTTTTCTCATTCTTACACAGACCTGCAGAGTCCCTTGCTGGTGTTTCAGATGTTTCCTCTCCAGGGAGATGTTCTGTCTCTCGAGTAGTCATTTATCCAACACCACACCCACAGCTTGTTTTAAAAATAGATGATCAGTGTATATGTGGGAGGTGGGGTGGAGAGACAACTTCTGTGAAAAAAAATGATGTATGTTTATATTGTTTGCACAAATGTGTGCGTGCGTGCATGTGTGCGTGCATGTTGATCGAGGATTAAACATCTTGCATATGTTTGGATTTATCCAGTCTTAGGGGGAAAAATGCTTTTTCTCCAGGGCATATATCAACAAATCCAAGAGGAAAAAACATAGGGATGGTTGTCAGGGAGATATGAGATTTAGTTTTGAATTTTCTGTGGGATAGCCACTCAGGGAGCAACCAGGAATTGACTGCTCAGTGACTTCAAAGTTGTTTTTATATTTCAATCTCCACCCTACGCATACCCCCAGTCCCAGCATCCAGAGACTTTATTGTGATGGCTACTCATCATAAATCAGAGCAGTTTTACAAAGTATGGACTTGGAGACAGAGAAGTCCAGTTTTGTCACTTGCTAACTGTGTCACCCCGGACAAATGACTTGTCTCTGAGATCACTGGTTTTCTCATATGTAAAACTGCGTAAAAATACCTATCTCATAGGATTGAAGTGAGCTTTAAATGAGAGGTCTGAAAATTCCTTAGCACAGTGCTGGCACAGAATATATCATTCATTCATTGAATGGTAGCTAAGCTTACTGTTACATGTACCTGAATGCAAATGATTAGAAAAGTCTAACCCTGAACTGTTCACCTAGCCTCTAGTGTTCAAACTGTGAGGTCTTTAGACACTAAGTCCTCATAAAACTCTAACTACATAGAATACAGTAGTCAAGGCTTGGTTAAAAAAATTTTTTTTTTACTTAGTTCTGGTGCTAATATGCACACTTTTGTTTAAAAAGAAACTTGATTATAAATAATGGACTATAATCCTTACTACTGCTGAATTCATTCACTTTATCTGGGGAATTCTGTAGTGCTATAGTGTTCTGAAGGGAAAATTCTTATATAGACAAATTGGAATGAGATTTAGAAAACATAAGTTGGGGAGCAGTTTGAAAACGAGAATACCCATAAGTCTCCTTTTTGAAGTTTAGAGAAAAGTAGCATAAAGTCTTTTACTTTCTCTCCTCTCCACTATTACCATTTTATGTAACTCTAGCAGCAGCAGTGTAGTGAGGATGGAAATTGAGGAATCTGCATTTACTAAAGGTATACTCTTCACTCACCACCCCTAAGAAGACAAAGGTATTAACCACCCACCAACAAAAGATCAATTCCTCAGATATCTTGCATTTGTTAGTAACCTTTCCATGAGCTATCATTGAACTAATATATTCATAGATAAGAGTTCCCACTTATTTTCTGTGTCTATTTTGAATTATCATTGGTTTCATGTTATTGGAAATCATTTCCATTGGACAGCCTGAAAATCTGCTATCAATTTAGCCTCACAACAATCCAATTAGGTTATTTTCAAGGCAGAAAAAATTTTGCAAAGAATGTTTGATTTACTTTCTACACACATAATATTCAGGGCTGACTTTTCCTATATAAAAGGTTTTTTTAGGATTAATTGACTGAGGCAGTATCTGCTGAAGGATTTAAGAAAATGTCATTACAGCTCCACAGTGAAAGAGCTAAATAAAAACCAGCCACTCCCTTTCAGATACCTTATGAGCTCCTCTAAAGTCATAATCAAAATTTAAGGTCTAGTCATATGCCAAAGCTCAGTTTGTTCATAGGAGGATTGAAAATGCAAAATTACAGAGAAAACTACAGACGGCAAATAAGCATGTGAAAAGATGTTCAACTGTACCCTTAGACATTTATTCTAGAAAAATGAAGAATTATGTTTCCACAAAAAACCTGTACTTGAATGTTCATACAAGTTTTCTTTATAATAGTAAGAAACTGGAAGCAACCCAAATGTCCTTCAATGGGTAAATAGTTAAACTGGTGAATCTGTATGTTGGAATACTACTCAGCAATAAAAAAGGAGTGAGCTACTATTATATGCAGCAACCTTGATGAGTCTCCAGAAAATAATAATGAAATGAAGCCAATGACAAAGATTACTCACTATATAATTTCATTTATATAACACTCTTGAAATGTCAAAATTATAGAAATGAAGACCAGACTAATTGTTGCCAAGGGTTAAGGAGGGAATAAGGGCAGGAGGGAAGTAGGTTTGACTATAAAAGGACAGAATGAGAGATCTCTGTGGTGATGGAAGTATTCTGTATCTTGACTATATTAATGTTGATATCCTGACTGCAATATTGTACTATGGTTTTGGAAGATGTTACTTTTGGAGGAAACTGGATAGAGGGTATACATCTCTCTATTATTTCTTACAACTGTATGTGAATCTATAACTATTTCAAAATTTAATTTAATTTAAAAAATTACAGATTAAATATGAAGATTTCTGTGATCCAGCATATGAGGTCTAAATAAATGTTCAGACAATTTGAAAATGAATTACCTTACAATGCGCATACACATTATGGTGTAGACTTAGTCTCAGTTCTCACACAAGTATTAGCTCATAAGTAAGCAGTTCTTAAAGCACTAGGGATTAGAAGAGTACTTGTTTTCTGAGTGTCATGGTTATTCACTGTTTTCTCTTGCCAGACAAGATTATAAATTGCTCACAAATATGTGAGCACCTGGGTGGCTCAGTCAGTTAAGTATCTGCCTTCAGCTCAGGTCATGAACCCAGGGTCCTGGGATCAAGCCCCACATTGGGCTCTCCACTCAATGGGGATATGGTTTCTCCCTCTCCCTCTGCCTGCAGCTCCTATGCTTGTGCACTCTCTCTCTCTCTCAAATAAATAAATAAAATCTTTCAAAAAAACCCCAAATATGTACCTAGTAGGTTGTAATTTGCTAAACACTTTGGCTATGATCCGTAAAGGTATATAAATCTAATTTGTGTGAGATGATCAGTTTTTGCAGGTGCTGAGATATGTTGTTATTTAAAGTCTATGGTTCCACCTTAAAGTGGCAATAAGCAACCCACATTTACTGTAATATTCAGTACTTGTTCTCAGAAGAGAGGTCAGGGCTGAAGATATATACATGGGCTACTTCAGTATTTCAGGTAAGAAACATTGATGGCTTGGTGCAGAGCAAGAGCTATACAAAATGGTATAACTGGATGATAGATTTAGTTGGATATGATAAGTAGAGAAAATGGATAATTGAGAATGACTCATATTTTCTGGCTTGAATAATTGACTAGATGGTTACATCATCTACGAAGAAAGCAAAGACTGGTTGAAGGGTTTTTTTTAAAGATAGATTATTTATTTATTTATTTATTTATTTATTTATTTATTTATTTATTTGAGAGAGAGGGAGAGAGAAAGAGGGACAGCACGAGTTCATATCGGGGGAGGGAGAAGGAGAGGGAAAAATCACTTGCAGACTCTGTGCTGAGCACAGAGCCTGAAGTGGGGCTCTATCTCACTACCCTGAGATCATGACCTGAGGCAAAACCAAGAGCTGGACACTCAACTGACTAAGCCACCCAGACACCCTGGGTGAAGGTTTTGAGATGAAAATCAAGATTTCAATTTTACAGATATTAGGTTTGAGATAACTGTGAGATACCCAAGAAGAGATGTCAAGTAAATTTTGGATGAGTCTCAAGCTCTAAGGAGAGGTCAGCATTTCAGAAATAAATTTGAAAATAATTATTGAGTAGATAGCATTTAAAGACATGGCAATGGATGAGATAAGTGAGCAATGTGTAGAAAAAAATAAGAGGGTCAGGATTGAACCAGAAAGAATTCCAAATTTCCAAGTGAGGTACAAGAAACTAGGAATGGACATGGGTAAACAATGGGCAATAAGGTAGGAGGAAAACAAGGTAAGTGTGAGCCGTGGTGACTTTCTTCTCTTGTCTACTCCAGTAAAATAGGAGGTTGTTTGTAAGATTTACAGAAAACTGCTAGCAGAGTGGCTATAATGGAAACATAGTTGCAGTGGTGAGAGAGTAAATAGGAAGTAAGAAAGTTGTGGTAGGAAGTTCAGATGACTCCTTAGAAAAATATTGCTATGAAGGGAAGTAAAGAAATGGAGTAGTATCTGAAGGTGGTTATTAGGTCAAGGGAGAGCTTTTGTTTAAACAGTGTTTATTTAAGCATGTTAACAGGCTGATGTCAATAATCCAGTAGAGAAGGTGTTCAGCATGAAGATGTGGTAACTTATAGAAACAGACTCACTGGAAAATTGAAAAGAAATGGTTTCAAGAGCATATGAGAAAGATTTGGCTTTCCATGGGAATAAAGTCACTTCTACAGAAGAAGGACCAGTAATATGTAGGATAGATTGTTTTGGAGAGATAGAAGAAAGAGAGAATCATTTGTTTGATATATTCTTAGAGAAGTATGATAAGCATTTGAACTGGAGAAGATGTAATAAAGTGGAGGGGATGGATTCGTGAGCCACATCACGTAGATTTAATCATCAGAACCTGGCAACCAATTAATTGGGCATGAGGACTGAGGGAAAGAGTACAGAGGAAAATGCTTACACTATATGCAGGATGGTGAATTAGAAGTTAACACACAATTTTTTAAACATTAATTGTCTAAGAATATTGAGCTGATTATTTTAAAAATTTAATAAAGCACTGAATGAGACAATGATAGGATCATTCTAATTGAGTTGAAAATTAAGTATACCGACCTCAACTTTTTCTCAGGTCATATCTCACTCCTTTTGTTGAGGATGGTAATTGTCATCTCTCTGTAGATATTTTCCACCCTGTGATGAGCAAACCAATGACTAGAGCGATTTTTCATTTCAAGAGTATTTCACTGACCCTCGTCTCCCAAACTCTTAGACTGTGTCTTTACTGGCCACAGTAAATTAAATAACTATATGCTTCCCTATGGGTTATCCAACAGGAGTTTTTTAATTGGTCACATCAGTGACTAAGGATGAGGATATGGCTCTGTGTCCTAGAGGATCAAGACTAAATGAATACAGTGGTCAATGTGTCCTATTGTTTGAGTTGGCATGTCTAATTCTTGAATTTTTCTTTCCTGCAGTTCAACCTTATTTTGCTCCAGACTTCAGAGTCTTGAAAGATTATTTTAATTATGACAGCTCTCTCAGAATACCATTTGCTAGCTACTGATAACCTTTCTTTGGTTTTGGCAGCAACATGTCTTTGTTAAAATGTTTTCAACAGTGCTTATATCCACTGGGGCGATTGTTTTTTTTGCAGAAAACCTTTTGAAGGTCACCCATCACTAGTATTCTCTAGTCAGCATGTACTCTTCTAGCAACAGGACAACCATTAACTCTAAATGAACCTTAAGACACTGGAGAATTAAGCAGTGTATAGAAAAAGTAGACTCAATTTTGAGCTATAGGACTGAGAGAGAAAAATAAGATGCTATTATATATTAAATTTTAGAAAAGGAGATGGGATTTTTAAAGCAAACTTTTGAATTAAAATATTCATTATACCTTTAAAATTTTTAACTTCTTTCGATTCTTAAAAAAACCCTCAGTTGTTTGTAAAGCATGGTATTTATAGAAACATTATGATTGCACATTAAAGTACAGAGAAGAAAATAAAAATCATCCATAAACCCATCATTCAGAGATAACCACTCTTAAAATTTTACTGTATCTCTATCCAGTTGTTATTCTGTTCTTTTTTTAACCTAGCCTGTGTAATATTAGATATATTTATGATTTACGATTTTGGACTTCACAGATAATTTTTAAAAATAGAGAAGGCAACATGAAATTCCCAAGTTTTCATGTGCCAGGTAATGCCCAAACCAAAACAAGACATTAGGCAATCAACAGCAATAAAAAGCATCTATTATCTCCCATCACCATCATTTTATCAAAGGATATTTTAACACTATAGTGGGGAAATGATATAGTCTCAGAATAAAATAGCCATTCAGGTTGAATAAAGTCTTATAAGAAACTATCAATATTGTTCTTCTTTTTCTAGTTTGTTATAGACTTGTGAAAACTTTATCTTGACAGTCATTATTAGCTTGGTTGTCCACAAGCAGTAAATTGACTAGGAAAGAAAAAATAGGAAAAATATTGACTAGTCTTTTTTAAAATACATGGTCAATTGAGACCTTAACATTGCCTCCGATACTACTGCTTGTCCCTAATAAATGTTTCTCTCTCATGTTAGATAATTCTATTTCATGCCTTCTCATCTGTCCTCACCCCTCAAACAACTCCTCTCCCCTCTTCTCTCTCAGCTGATCACACTGTTTCCTAATTTCACTAAGAAAATATGATCCATCAAAAGAAAACTTCCCACAATGAGATACCACTCACAACCTCTAGGATGGCTATTATAAAAACAAGTATTGAGGAAGATGTGATAAAATTGAAATGCTGATCTACTGCTGGTGGGATTGATTATAAAACTGTGCAGCCGCTTTGTAAAACAGTTCAAAAGTTCCTCCAAAAAATTGAATACAAAGTTACCATAAGACCCAGAAATTCCACTTCTAGGTATATACCCCAAAATATTTAAAACATAAGTTCACACAAAAGCTTGTACATTTTATGTTCATAGCAGTATTATTTATAATAACCAAGAAGTAGAAACAAGGCAGATGTACAACAAATATTGAACAGATGAACAAAATGTTTTATATTCGTGCAATAGAATACTGTTCAAACATAAAAAGGAGTGAAATACTAAATACATGCTCCAACATGAAAGAACCTTGAGAACATTATGGAAAGTGAAAGAAGCCAAACACAGAGAGCCACATATTATATGATTTCATGTATATGAGATGTCCAAAATATACAAATACATAGAGACAGAAAGTAGATGAGTGATTGCCAGAGGCTAGAGAGGGGGAATATGGGAATAATTGATAATAGATATGGGCTATTTTTTCAGGGTGATGAAAATGTTAACTTATATTGTGGTGATGGTTGCACAATTCTGTGAATATAGAAAAAAACCTGCACTGAATTGTATGCTCTAAATGGATTAATTTTATGGTATGTGCATGCATCTCAATAAAGATATTTTTAAAAAGAAAGAACTTCTACATGCCTCTGGCACCAGATCTACCTACCCTCCTCAATCTCTATCTATTCTGCCTTCTTCCTTTTAAAAAGGAACTATATTCCTATCAAAGATGAACCTTCTCTACCTATACAAGGAATCCCATCCTCCTCCCTTATTTAAGGGCTTTACTATTAAAAATAGCCCCCTTGTTCAGCTTTATTTTCTCCTTCTCTATAGGTCATTCCTAGCAGTATATATACATGTAATATCGTCCATCTTTGAACAATCATCTCTTGAACCTACAACCCCCTCCAGGTATAGCCTCATTTCTTTGCTCTCCATATCTACTTCTCCTCTCATTTTCCTTTGAACTCACTCAGGAATTCTATCATGACCATCATCCATTGAAGCTGCTCTTATCAAGGACATCCAGTGACATTTGCATTGTCAAATTAAATAGTCAGTTTTCAGCTCCCATCTTATTTGAGCTAACTGCAACATTTGACAGAGTTTGTCACTTCCTCCTAAAAATGCTTTCTTTTTAAAAATGACTTCATATTATTAGAGAACTTTTAGGATCATAGAAAAAATGAAAGGAAGATACAGTGATTTCCTATATGCCCCCTCTCCCCACACATGCGTAGCATCCCTGATTATTAATATTCCCACCTGAGTGCTACGTCTATTACAAATGATAAACCTACATTGACATGTCATAATTGCCCCAAATCCATAGCTTGTATTGGGGTTCACTCTTGGTGTTTTATATTCTATGGGTTTGGACAAATGTATAATGGCATGTATCTATCATTATAGCATGACACAGAATATTTTCATTGCCCTAAGAGTCTTCTGTGTTCCACCTATTCATCTCTTCCCTCCCTAATGCCTGGCAATCATAAACTTTTTACTGTCTCCATAGTTTTGCCTTTTCCAGAATGTCATATACTTGGAATTGTATACTATACAGCCTTTTCATATTGGCTTCATTCACTTTGTAATATGCATTTAAGATTCTTCCATGCCTTTTCATGGCTTTATAGCTCATTTCTTTTTAGCACTGAATAATATTCTGTTGTCTGGATGTACCAGTTTATTCATCCATTCAGCTATAGAAGGACATCTTAGTTGTTTCTAAGTTTTTTGCAATTATGAATAAAGCTGCTACAAACATCTGTGTATAGGTTTTTGTGTGGGCATAAGTTGTCAACTCTGGATAAATACCAAGGAGCACAATTGCTGCATTGTATGGTAAGGTAATGTTTAGTCAGTTCTTACAAAACTAAAGTTCCAAAGTGGCTGAACCATTTTGAATTTCCCCCATCAGTGAATGAGAGTTCCTGTTGCTGCACAATCTCACCAGCATTTGGTGCTGTCAGTGTTCTGGATTTTGGCTATTCTAATAGAGGTGTAGTGGTATTTCATTGCTGTTTTTTTAATGATTTTATTTGAGAGAGAGAGAGTGAGCACAAGTTGGGGAGGGGCAGAAGGAGAGGGAGGATCAGACTCCGCACTGAGCAGGGAGCCAGATACAGGGCTTGATCCCAGGACCCTGAGATCATGTCCTGAGCTGAAGGCAGAGGGTTAACCAGCTGAGCCACCCAAGTGCCCCATCTCATTGCTGTTTTAATTTGCATTTCCCTAATGACATATGATATGGATTATCCTTTCATATGCTTACTTGTCATTTGTATGTATTCTTTGGTGAGGCATCTGTTCCAGTCTTTTGCCCATTTTTTAATTGGATTCTTATTTTATTATTGTTGAGTTTTGTTCTTCATGTATTTTGGATAACAGTCCATTATCAGATATATCTTTTGCAGATATTTTCACCCAATCTGCAGCTTGTCTTCTCATTCTCTTGACAGTTTTGCAGAGCAGAAGTTTATAATTTTAATGAAGTCCAGCTTATCAATTATTTCTTTTTTTATTATAATAATATTTTTATTATATTATGTTAGTCACCATACAGTACATCCCTGGTTTTTGATGTAAAGTTCGATGATTCATTACTTGCGTATAACACCCAGTGCACCATGCAATACGTGCCTTCCTTACCACCCATCACCGGTCTATCCCATTCCCCCACCCCCCTCCCCTCTGAAGTCCTCAGTTTGTTTCTCAGAGTCCATATTCTCTCATGCTTCATTCCCCCTTCTGATTACCCCCCCTTTCTTTATCCCTTTCTTCTCCTACCAATCTTCCTACTTCTTATGTTCCATAGATGAGTGAAACCATATGATAATTGTCTTTCTCTGCTTGACTTATTTCACTTAGCATTATCTCCTCCAGTGCCGTCCATGTTGTAGCAAATGTTGAGAACTCGTTCTTTCTGATAGCTGAGTAATATTCCATTGTATATATGGACCACATCTTCTTAATCCAGTCACCTGTTGAAGGGCATCTCGGCTCCTTCCACGATTTAGCAATTGTGGACAATGCTGCTATGAACATTGGGGTGCATAGGGCCCTTCTCTTCACTATGTCTGTATCTTTGGTGTAAACACCCAGTAGTGCAATGGCTGGATCATAGGGTAGCTCAATTTTTAACTTTTTAAGGGACCTCCACACTGTTTTCCAGAGTGGCTGTACCAACTTGCATTCCCACCAACAATGTAGGAGGGATCCCCTTTCTCCACATCCTCTCCAACAATTGTTGTTTCTTGCCTTGTCAATTTTTGCCATTCTAACGGGAGTAAGGTGGTATCTCAAGGTGGTTTTGATTTGAATTTCCCTGATGGCTAATGATTTTGAACAAAGCTGTGATCACAAAGACAGCATGGTACTGCCACAAAAACAGACACATAGACCAATGGAACAGAATAGAGAACCCAGAAATGGACCCTCGGCTCTTTGGGCAACTATGATAAAGCAGGAAAAAACATCCAGTGGAAAAAAGACAGTCTCTTCAATAAATGGTGCTGGGAAAATTGGACAGCTACATGCAAAAGAATGGAACTTGACCACTCTCTCACACCATACACAAAGATAAACTCCAAATGGATGAAAGACCTCGATGTGAGACAGGAATCCATCAAAATCCTAGAGGAGAGCATAGGCAGCAACCTCTACGACATCGGCCACAGCAACATTTTTCATGACACATCTCCAAAGGCAAGAGAAACAAAAGATAAAATGAACTTGTGGGACTTCATCAAGATAAAAAGCTTCTGCACAGCCAAGGAAACAGTCAAAAAAACTAACAGCTTATCAATTATTTCTTTCACAGATCGTGCTCTGTATCCAAAAAGCCATTGCCATCCCTAATGTCATCTAGGTTTTCTCTTGTTATCTTCTAGGAATTACTTGGGTTTTTGTTTTACATTCAGGTCTATGATCCATTCTGAATTTATTTTTTATATCTTATTTTATTTAAATTCAATTAGTTAACATATAGAGTATCATTAGTCTCAGAGGTAGAGTTCAGTGATTCCTCAGTTGCACAGAACACCCAGTGCTCATTACATCACGTGCCCTCCTTAATGCCCAACATCCAGTTACCCCATCTCCCCACCACCTTCCCTCCAGCAACCCTCAGTTTGTTTCATATGGTTAAGAGCCTCTTATCGTTTGTCCTCCTCTCTGATTTTGTCTTATTTTATTTTTCCCTCCCTTCCCCTATGATTCTGTTTTGTTTCTTAAATTACACATATGAGTGAACCATATGATAATTTCCTTTCTCTGATTGACTTATTTCACTTAGCATAATACCCTCCAGTTTCATCCACATCATTGCAGATGGTAAGATTTTCATCCTTTTTGATGGCTGAGTAATATTCCAGTGTGTGTGTGTGTGTGTTTGTGTGTGTGTGTGTGTGTGTATCACATCTTTATCCATCATTCTGAATTTATGTTTGTGAAAGGTGTAAGGTGTGTGTCTAGTTTCTTTCTTTCTTTCTTTCTTTCTTTCTTTCTTTCTTTCTTTCTTTCTTTCTTTCTTTCTTTCTTTCTTTCTTTCTTTTCTAATATGTGGATGTCCCATTGTTCCAGCACCATTTTTTGAAAAGACTATCTTTGCTCCATTATGTTACCTTTGCTCCTTGGTCAAAGATCAGTTAACTATATGTGGGTTTATTTCTGGGTTCTCTATTCTGTTCCATTTATTTACTGGTTTATTCTTTCACCAATACCACTTTATCTTGATTATAGCTTTATAGTAAGTCTTGACATCAAATAGTTTCAGTCCTCCAACTTCATTCTTCTCCTTCAATATTGTGTTGACTAGTCTGGGTCTTTTGCCTCTTCCTATAAACTTTAGAATCAGTTTTTCACTATGTACAAAATATATTTCTGGGGTTTTGATTAGGATTTCATTGAATCTATAGATCTAGTGGGAAAGAACTGACATCTTAACAATAGTGAGTCTTCTTATTTGTGAACTTGAAATAGCTCTCCATCTATTTAGTTCTCCTTTTATTTAAATTTTTTTAGTTTTTCTCATAGATCTTGCACATATTTTGTTAGATTTATACCTAGGGCTAACTAAAATGGTATTATGCTTTTAATTTCAAATTATACTTGTTTGTTGATGGTATATAGGAAAATCATTGACTTTTGTATCCTGTAACCTTGCCACAATCAAATTTTAGTTCCAGGAGGTTTTCGTTGATTCCTTTTGAATTTTCTACCTAAATGATCATGTCTTTTGTGAACAAAGACAATTTTATTTGTTCCTTTCCAATCTGTATATCTTTTATTTCCTTTACTTGTTTTATTGCATTAGCTAGGGCTAAAATGCTTTTTTTACTCTGCTTCTACGATACCCTATCCTATTGATTTCCTTTCTACCCTACTGGGTATTCCTCTATGTCTATTTTGGGCTACACTCCAAATGTTAGGAAACCAAGGCTTAGTCATCAGATATTTTCTCCATCTGTATTGATGATCTCATCCAGTCTCCCAGCTTGAAATGCCACCTATATACTGATGATTTCCAAATTTATAAATCTAGCCCAGATGTAGCCCCTTAAATAGAGATATCTGTATTGAATTACCTATTTGACATGTACACTTGGATGACTGAGAGACTTCTTACAATTCTCTGAAATAGAACACCATTAATGCCCCCCAGCAACAAACCTGCCTTTCTCCTTTCTCATTGTTTCCAATAATTGAAAATGGAACGATTATATACTCAGATGCTCAAACCCAAAACTACATTAAACTTTGACTACCTTTTCAACTCACTTCCTACATCCAATACATCAGCAATTCCTGTTGTTACTATCTCCAAATCTTGTTATTTACCAAAATCTTTCATCACTACTACCCCTGTCCAAACCAGCATCACTTCCTGGTTGTATTAGGCAACAGCCTAAACTAGTCTTCCTGCTTCTCTTGCTATGAATTTGTCTGTTTTTAACCCAGATGTCAAAGTTACTCTTTTAAATCATAAGCTGGTTCATTTTACTCTTCTAAACAAAGTCCTCCCTTGAATGTCCATAACAACTACAGTGAAATCCAAAAACTTTTCTTCATGGCTTACAAAACTGTGCTTGATCTGACCCCTGACTATCTTTCCAAGCTTACTTCCTACCACTTTATTTTGGTCGCCACTTTTATTTTGGTCACTACTCAAATATGTACCTTCTCAGAGAGGCCTTCTCTGTCCATCATATCTGAAATAGTACTTCCAATCACTCTCTACCCTGAAGGGTACTACCCTGAAGAGTTTTCCTCATAGCACTTATCACACCTGATGCTATATCATATTTATTTATTTATGCTATATCATATTTATTTGTATTATTTTATCACACTAGAATATGGGCCCATGGTAACAGGATATTTTGTCTGTTTCATCTACTGCCACATTTCTAGTACCTATAATAAGGTGTCAGATAAATAACTTTTTAGTAAATAAATGCATTTGGGAGCCACTGGAACATTCAATTACTTATCTTGTTTTGATATTTTTAACATTTTAAGTAAGAAGATATTTAGGAAAATGTCCATGTTATTATGTCATTACAAACTCAAAATAAAATAATTTTAGTGCCTGTATATTATTTCAAGTACAATTTACTTAACATTTGCCTAATATTAGGATTTGTTTTCACATTTTCACAGTTGTAATCAACTGCTCTATAAATCTTTCTATACAAATCCTACTCTGCATTTCATTTTATTTCTTTAGGATTATTCCTATGAGGTAGAACTTCTCAGTCAAACGATATAGACATTTGTAAGATTTTTATTTCGTATAGCCGTATAATAATTTCCTGAAGGTTGCATCAATTTGCAAAGCAAATGTACTCATTTACTCCACAAATATTTACTGAATGAACAAAATAGGCAGGACTCCATGCTTTTGTAGAATTTTGGAACTTATGTTCTAATGGGAGATAACAGATAATAAAGGGTCAAAAGTAATAAATAATAATGTATATGCTATTAGGTTATAGACTGTTGGAGAGTGATATGTGCCATAAAAAAGAAAAAGAAAAGAAAACTCAAGCAGTGTGGGAGGATTGGCAGTGCCAGGAAAGAGGACAGGAGATTAAAGTATTAAAAGCAGTATGCTGGTAGATCTCATTAAGGAGATGACCTCCTTGAAAGTCTTAATAGTTGAGAGAGACGAGAAGGCTTAATATGGTGCCAAGAATGAAAACATAGGTTTGCCAGCAACACAGAAGCTATGAGAATGGCATAGAACAGATTGTCCTTCAAAACCCTTGGAAGGAATCAACTCTGTCAACATCTGGATTTTGGACTCTGGTTTCCAGAAATGTGAAAGAACACATTTATGTTGTTTTAAGGCACCCAGTTTGTGGTATTTTGTTACAGCAGCTCTAGGAAACTAATGAACTTATATTTTGAATTATATTTAAATTTTAATTATATTTTCAAAGAAATTGTACTGATTTTGTTATTTCTTTCTTTGATGGGATAAAATTTATTCATGCCAATTTATTTTGTTTTTATTTTAAACTTCCTTGCTATCTCTTCCTCATTTCATCATAAATAAATATTTTGTAGGGACATAATTTCCATTTCACTACTCTTATTCATTCTTGAGTAGAATCAAAGAAAAATATCAGGTAAGGCAATATCTGGAGGATTCGAAATTAATTAAAAAACTTTAAGTAGATTTAATTTTAAAACCAAATAAGATGGAAAATAGTTCCATAAAATTTAACCTGAGCTATAAGCTACCATTTAATTAATTAATACATCAATTTATTCATTCAACAAATATTTATTAAATACCTAGCAACTCTGAGTATGGAAGTGGAAAAAACAGAAATATCTTCCCTAGGATCTTGAATTTCAGTTGGAATAGAAGTTAAACAGTAAACATGGAAATAAATAATTTTAATAGTGATTATTACAGTGAAACAGGGGACAAATGAATGAGAGAGTAGAAGGAGTACTTTAAATAGGACAGTCAAAGAGGACCTCTCTGAGGAGATGACATTGGAACAGAGACCTGAATGATGAGAAGAATCTGGGCATGAAGACTTCTAGGGGAAAAGCCTTTCTTTCCGGCAGAGAGAAAAGCACGTACAAAAAGTCCAAGGGCAGCAACCAGACTGGCATGGTCAACAGACTAGAAGACTGGTGTGGCTATAGTATGGTAAGCAAATGGGAAAGATAAAGGAGATGATGTCAGAGAGGTAGTGGGATGTGGGAAGATTGTACGGAGCTCTACAGGCCACTGTGAGGAGTCTGGATTTCCATATAGCCTCGGTTGAGCTACTTAAAATTAAGCTAGTATGTTCTCAGGCTACTCATCTGTGATTCGTGGACTGCTGTGTGCCTAAACACATGAACTAGGACCAGTGGTGATGCTGGGGGAGCCAAATTCTAGGGGAAGACAGATGTGAAAGAAAAGTATGAGTTCTTATATTAAAGAGAGCTCAGCAGTAAGTCAGGTCAGGACGTCAGGAGACCAGTATTACGTAAGAGACAAATGTCAGAATGAGTCATGACTCAGAAATCTAGAAAACATGCCAAATGAAGGACTGCATCAATCCCACAGTTAGAGTTGATCTGGAGTCAAAAGGTATATTTATAGGTTTATAAAAGTCAAGAAGATGTGCATTCTGAAGGGCAGTATGACTTAAGTAGTAAGTGGTCTAGAATGGGTAGAATAAAAGGCTAAAGCAATCAAATGTAAAGTCCTAGAAGCCAGATAGAAAGTAATTTCCCCAAACAAGATTTCACTGATCCAGGAGATTTCCTTACAGTTTCTACTATAGTAGAGCCAATCTCAGAATGTAGTTAGCACCAATGCAGTAAAGGAGATACAGAAAGTGACTATAACTAATGAAAAATGGGAAATAAGTAAGAGAGCATCAGGGCAGTCTAGCTTGTGCGCTCTGCTATGTGTGTCCTGAATTACCTTGAGGAAAGTGGCTGATTGTGACTACGTAGATATTATACCCACATATGCCTCTTGAGACTTGTAAAGATAGATGGAGTTCTAATGCAGTTTACACAGTAGAGATTTTGTCTTCCTAGTTTTGGCTATTTTAAGCATAAAATGTGTTTAAATATTTCCTTGAATATAACTTTTTTTCTGATAATGCAACTATAAGGAGAACAAAGAGGTTTCAATCATTGCTCTTCCAGCTCTTGGCAAAGACAAGTATGCACAGAGATTTAAAAACAGAGACCACTAAAGTCAGAAAAGGATCCTGACCTCTCAGAATACTTACTAAAATTTCCTAATTAGCATTGCTGAGAGTTAATAAGTGAATTGTTGCGTAGCCTGGGTCATTTCTCTCATAGATCTGAAATAATGTAAGTAATGTGAGACCAAGGAATGGGGAACAATTTATTATATTTTTGTTGCACAAAACAACTTTGTGATTGTATCTTTTTGACGTAACTTATAGGACTGATAAAGAACTCCTTTGCTAACAAAGTGATTTTTTTAGGCTACAAAAATGAAACGCCTGTTTCTAAATTAGACTAGAAGAACATGATCATTCTTATTGTGTATGTTCTTTTTGATTCCTTATCTTGAAAGCAAAACACTAAATTATAACAGTGTTTAATGAAAAATGAACATTGACTTAAAATTTGTCATTGCAAAGCTAAGTAAAATGTCCTAATAACAATAGTTGTGGTTGTTTACATATACATGTTTCTTTATTTTCCCTAAGCATTATTTCATTAAATATTTCTTTCCTTTTTTAAAGATTTATTTATTTATTTGAGAGAGAGAGAGCAGGGCAGGAGAGGGGAAAGGAGAAAGAGTCAAGCAGACTCCATCCTGAGCGAGGAGCCCAATGTGAGGCTTGATCCCACAACCCCGAGATCATGACAGGAGCTGAAACCAAGAGTTAGTCACTTAACTGACTGTGCCACCCAGACACCTCTCATTAAATCTTTCTGATTACCTTGTGAGATATTTTACAGGTGAGGAAACTGAGACCAACAGTGGTGAAATATTTGACCAAGTTCCCACAGGTAGTAAATGGTAGAGTTGAGCATCATAACAAGATTTCTATGACTCTTGACTTTTGTAGTTCTTACCTACTAAGCTATGCTGCCACTCAGCCTAAAAACACTTACACTGATGTACTGGCCAGATCAGTGCCATTTATTAGTGTCTTAATAAATCAGAATCCCTCCAAAGCCTTGTGCCTTGGGAATGCCCTTTAGTATAATTTTCCACTAAGAACATTAACTAACGACCAGACCTGGGTCTGGAAAAGGCTCTGGCTCTTCAGAGTGGTGTGACATGTGCCACGTCACTCTACTAAATGTCAGTTTTTATGGTAGGCGATATAATGTCCACTTCTCCAAATATGTCCATGCCCTATTCCCTGGAACTTGTGACTGTGTTACCTTACATGGTAAAATAAACTTTGTGCATATGATTAAATTAAAGACCTTGAGATGGGAGGGTATTCTGGATTATCCAGTGGGTGCAATGTCACCACAAGTCCTTATAAGAAGGAGGCAGAGAGTTCAGAATCCAATGATATGAAGATGGAAACACAGGTCACACTGATTCAGAACCATGAGCCAAGAAATGCAAGAAGACTCTAGACACGAGGAAATGGATTCTGCCCTAGAACCTCAAGAAGGAACACAGCCCTGCTGGAACCTTGATTTTATCCCAGTGAGATCGATCCATTTCAGATTTCTCCAGAACTGTAAGAGAATACATCTGTGTTATTTTATGCCACTAAGTTTGTGGTGATTTGTTATAGCAGCAATAGGAAACTAATACAGTTTCTTTACATATAAAATAAGTATGAGTGACCTCTTAAAATTGATGTAGGGAGTTAAAGAGAAAACATTGAGTAAATTGAACGCATACAAGGGAGTTAGAGAATAAAGAAATACCATGTGTGATATTCTATGAGAACAAGGGAACATTCATTTGGGATGGAATCCACCCCTCCTACCCCAGACCTCCCACCGCAGACCTCCATAAGGCTTTGCGGGTAGTTAGACTAAGGGAACTAAATCTGATTCTCCTCTCCTTCCACATTTCCTCCTCCAAAGATTTTCAGAATCTGGCCCTGCTTTTTTCTCCTACTTCATCTCTATTTGATCCCTGGCTGACTCACATCACTCCAACCATATTTTCTATCCAAGGTTCTTTACCCTTGCTTTTTATTCTCTCTGAAACTCCCCTATATTATTGCAGAGCTGTCTTGTCATTCAAATCTCAACTGAAATTGATACCTCTTTCTGAAAGGACTTTCCCAGATCACTCAAACCAAAGCAAATCTCCACTTCTACCCTCTATCACATTTCCTTAACTTAGCCTCTTCATTGTGCTTATTAGAACCTGAAATGTATCCAAATACATTTAACACGTTTTTATTTATTTATTTTCTTTCTAGTGTCTCCAGGACACTAGATAAGATAATTGAGGGCAGGGACACTGTCTTTCTCACTGCCATATCCACAGAAACTAAAAGGCACATAATTACGTATTTAATAAATTTATTTTGACTGACCACATAAATGAAGACAACACTTCTTTCAGAAGCAACCCAAGTGTCCATGGATAGACGAATGGATAAAGAAGATGTGGTATATTTATACAATGGAATATTACTCAACCATAAGAAAGAATGAAATCTTGCCATTTGCAACAACATGCACAGATCTAGAGGGTATAATGCTAGGTAAAATAAGTCAGAGAAAGACAAATGCCATATGATTTCACTCATATGTGAAATTTAAGAAACAAAACAAATGAAAAAAGGAAAAAGAGAGAAAAACCAAGAAACAGACCCTTAACTATAGAGAAAAAACTGATGGTTATCAGGGGGGAGGTGGTGGGGGGGATAGGTGAAATAGGTGAAGGGGATAAAGAGCACGCTTATCCTGATGAGCACTGAGTAATGCATAGATGTGTTGAATCACTATATTGAACACCTGAAACAAATATAACATCTTATGTTAACTACACTGGAATTAAAAAAAAAAAAAGACAACACTTCTTTCACATATTTTGGGAAAGTGGGTTAATAGTTCCTTTTTGTTTATGTCACCTTGAAGGGGTTTTCTACATTTGTGTACTCACTGATTCAACTTTTCCTGAATGTGTCTGTTCATCTCTTCATCTATTAAAAATCAGACACAAGAGGGGCATCTGGGTGGCTCAGTTGGTTGGGCATCTGCCTTCGGCTCAGGTCACGATCCCAGGGTGCTGGGATCGAGCCTCACATTGGGTTCCTTGCTCAGAGGGGAGCCTGCTTTTCCCTCTTCCTCTGCCTGTGGCTCTCCCAGCTTGTGCTCTCAATCGCTCTCTGTTGAATAAATAAATAAATAAATAAATAAATAAATAAATAAATAAATAATCTTTTAAAAAATCAGACAAAAGGACAAAATATAAAGGATAAAGTAGGAATTATCTGAAAATCTCACCAGGTAACTGTTTTCTTGAATATATTATGTATATATAGTATGTAATATGGGAAATATTCCATTATCTAATATGCTGATATAACTACATCAATATAATATACTATTAAAATAATCCATTTTTTGTATGATAATATAAACATATAATATTATACACACATAGTTGCAAAATATATAGAAATTAACCTAATATGCTAGACATTACATCCCCATGACTTATTTATGTTATAATTAAAAGCTTGTACCTTTTGACCCCCTTCACCCACTGCTGCCACTTCACAGCCCCCATCACTAACCATTATCTAATATGTTATAAAATGATATTCAATATACTCTTGGGAATAATCTATTTATACTGTATAGGATGTGGTATAACTTAGCTTTTTTCATTTGACGTTGTCATGTAACAGTGTAATAGACAATGACTTGGTGAGAGTGATATTGTAAACAAAGGGTGGTCAGAATGCTTCTGAACTTACAGGTTTTAAGGTAGAACATGAATTGATAAAAAGGAGATGCCATGGGAAAATTTGAAAGAAGAGCCTTCCGGAAGAGGAAATAGTACAATTGCCCTAAAGCAAGAATTAGCTTGATCTGTTCAGGGACAAACAGGAGGCTGATGTGGCTGAATTTCTCACCTAGAAGGTGAAAGTTGAAACAAAGGAAAAAGTTATCAGACATGAGGTCTGAGGGTCACAGGCCATGGAAAGAAACTTCGATTTCTTTTAAACTGCAGTGGACAGAGAATTTTAAGCAAGAAGGGTCATTGAATTGCCTTGCACTTTCAAACATAATATAATAAAAAAACATTATTTAAAAAAATCAAAATATCACTTCTACTTTGCTACAGAGACTTCCATAGTAACTACTTCACATTGTTCTTGTTCAATTCATATTCAGTTAATTTTTCAAGTTGAGATATTATCAGCATATAACATTATATTAGTTTCAGGTGTACAACATAATGATTCAGTATTTGTTTATATGGTGATCACCACAAGTCTAGTTAACATCCATTGCCACACACACAGTCACAAAAATTTTTTTCTTGTGATGAGAACTTTTAAGATCTACTCTCTTAGTAACTTTCAAATATGCAGTATACCATTGTTAACTATAGTCACAGAGAATAGATTGGCAATTGTCAGAGGTGCAGGGTGTGGGGTGGGTAAAATGGGTGAAGGTGGTCAAAAGGTACAAATTTCCAATTATAAAATAAAAAGTTACAGAGTGTAAAGTACAGCATATTAGGTTAATTTCTAAGAATTGTATTTAGTGTTGTGTTGCTATTGATGTTGCTGTTGTTGTTTCTTGTGTAAATGTGACTATTTTTCTCATTATAGTCTCTAAGTAGCTATTGTTTAATCAGAGGGGATTATTAAAAAGATATTTTTCCATGTTATTCTCACCTGTTGCTTCTAGTTTATCTTCAGCCGATTCTATTAAAGTTCTCCGGTAACGTAGATAATGTAACATTATATTCTCTTCAAAAAGTGATGATTTTGCCTTTGACTTTCTGATACCTGTGCCTCTTATATTGTCCTCTGATTGAATTGCATTGCCTGGCACTCCCACTGGAACATGAAATACTTTTTCTGACAAACACACTTGCTTTGCCCTTGACCTCAGGGCCATCTATATTCCTGTGTCAGAGATTCCTAGATATCCAACAACCCCTTCTTTCTGGACTACTAGATCTCTTATAGTAGATCTGGGTGCATGGATTCCCAGACTACATTCCCCAGCTCCTCTGTAACTCGGCAACTCAGTACAAGTACTGAGTTCTAATGAGTTGTGAGGAGAAATGTGTGATTTTCAAATCTTGCCCTTTAAAGAAATGAGTGTCTGTTCCTATTTTTGTTTGCATTATCTGGTAACCTTTTGCCAAAGATTTTTACTTTCAACTTTTCTGAGTTACTTTCCTTTAGAAGTTGTTGTTTAGGGGGGGGGTGTGATTGGACCTATATATTTGTTCTCATTCATCAGCTCGCTTCATTTTTTTCTGATTTTATTTAGTCCTTATGTGACATTTGTTTCCCATCTGAGCAATATCAAATATGTCAGCTAGTTTTTAATTCTGCTGGGCTTTAGTTTTAAACATTTAAAATAGTACATTCAATTTAAAATTTTCAAGTATCCCTTCTAGATACACAAGAGTTTCTTTGAATTCTCCTCTATGAAATATCAAGAGCTGTAGCTGGTGCCTATTGAGACTTTTCTTTGTAATTGCTTGGGATGATCTCAGTTAGCCCTCACAATAACCTTGTGAGACAGGGGTACTTCTCATCCTCAATTAGAAGATAAAAAGCAGAGATTGAGAGGAGTCAGTCATTGGGCCAGGGTCACATAACTGTTTCTTGTGGAAGGTACATTCAAAATATGTTTTGATCGATTTTAAAGGCACAAATCATAATATGTTAAAGTGAAGAGATTATTGAGCTTCTACTTTTTCCCAATCTCAGTCCATTTCCACAGTTAGTAAGCCTAATTCTAGAAGGTGATCCAAATGTTAGGTTTGTTTTCTTTTATATCATGCTATCTATCATGCTCATCTGTTTGCCCTTTATTCCCTGTGTTTCCCAAGCCTATACTTGAGGTTACTGACTCAAATTTTTTTACAGGGTTGAAATGTTTGTTATTGCTTCTGATTGATTTTAGAGTTATCTTTTTGGTTTACCCACTTGTTAAATACCATCTATGATCATTTTATTTCTTCAGCTGCTGTTAGAGAAGCTGACAAAAAAGCTATGAAGCTCTCTTTACTTGCTATCTTCCTGTTCTCTTCCCTCTATTTTAGAGCATTTTACACAAAGTTCCATATTGTTATTACTTGCTGTGCTTATGTATTTTTAACTGGGATCATTTCTTGTCCCCCTCCCTAAAAGAGTGTGGTACAGTGTCCTTGATATCCCTGCTGGTTGACATAGCAATTGTTGGCTTCACCTGCTCTCTCCACTTTGAATGGTGTTTCTCAAACATGGATGCACAAAATAAAAGTGTCAATCCCAATTTCAGACATACTGAATCAATCCTAAGTTTAGAGCTTCTGAATGTGTCCTTTTAGCCCACCTTCCAAAACAGGTCTGTGGATTTATATTTGTGGACCAATGTCTTAAAACATGCATGGAACAGCTTTGGGTTTATTCCTTCTACTCTTTGTTCAGCCATTCTTTTTTTTTTGTCAGGCATGAGGGATGGTGCTGAGGGACAGGGAAGAAGTATCTAGGGCTGTGTGCAGATGCAGTTATTTTTTTTCTTAGTTGCTAGTTTCTCTGATTTTGTTGGCATCCTTGTACTGGAGTGAGCTGCTCCATGCTAATGGGGCATACCCTTATCTGTTGGTGGAGAGTGCCCTTCGTGTTTCACTGTATTCCCTCATAGGGTAAGGAATCCATTTTCATGAAAAAAGTCCAAGGTTGATGGGATTTTTGTTTTGTGTAAATTTATGTATTTCTCCTGTCCTGAAAGCTGTTTGTGGCTCTCATTTTCTAGTTCTATTTCTCTCTAACATTTTACCTGGTTAGGAGGAACTATATAGTTGGATAGGCAGGTGGGTAGGCAGTCACATAGGTTGTATGGCTTCGCATCTCTTCCAGCATTTAACTTTGCAAGGCTGGTTATTTGCAGTGGAGAAATGGGCTCCACAAAATACATTCTACATTTTTTCGGGTCTGCTCAAATCTAATTCCCTTGCCTCTCCAAACTGGAAGATCTGGACTAAGGTGGTGAGAGGGGTTATATATTGATTTCTTGAGTTTTCTTTCAACCTGAGCCAAATCATTTTGTATCTGAATCATACTTCTAGAGGTATACTGAATGAGACTAGGGTTTTTTCCAAGTTTAAGCACTGATTAATTATTTCTGTTCATTTTAGTGAATTATGGTGTGAGAAGTTCCTTAAACCTGCAGTATTTCTGTTCACTTTCCTAGAAAGACTCACAGCTTATTATTATTCATTATTGAAGATTTTTTCAGGACAAGGAAGTTATACAGTGTTCCTTGTTGAATGCCAAACTTCCATGCTTGACATTCCATTACAAAAAAAAGTAAAAATCTCTACAAAAGAAAATGCCTGAGGGTAAAGAACCCTTGTGCACTGTAGGTGGGAATGTAAATTGGTACTGTCACTATGGAAAGCAATATGTAGGTTCCTCACAAAATTAAAAATAGAAATGGAGCTACCATATGATCCAGCAATTGTACATCTGGTTATATATCCAAAGGAAATAAAAATAGGATCTCAAAAAGATATGTGCACTCCCATGTTCATTGAAGCATTATTCACAATAGCCAAGATATGGAAACAATATAAGTGTCCTCTGATGGATGAATGAATATAGAAGATGTAATCTATATATATTCTATATATATATATGAATATATACATATATATATATGTGTAGGAATAATTCAGCCATGAGAAAGAAGGGAATCCTGCCATTTGCAACAACATGGGTGGACCTTGAGGGCATTATGCTAAGTGACAGAAGTCAGACAGAGAAAGATAAATATTGTATGATAGCATTTATATGTGGAATCTAAAAAAGCCAAACTCATAAAAATACACAGTAGGCTGGTGGTTACCAGGGGCTGGTGGGTGGGGGAAATGAGGCAATGTTGGTCAAAGGGTACAAACTCCCAGTTATAAGATGAATACAATGTACAGCATGGTGACTATAGTTAATAATACTCTATTATAAAAGTTGCTAAGAGAGTGGGTCTTAAATGTTCTCGCTACAAAAGAGAAATGTGAAAGAATAGAATGTTAGCTAACATTATGGTGGTAATCATTTTGCAATATATATCAAATGAGCATGTTTTATACCTTAAACTTACACAACATTATGTATCAATTGTATTTCAATATACTGGGAAAAAATCCATAGATCAGGCGATCGATCTCCTTGTTGAGGCTGGAATGACATCAGCTCTGGAGTCATACAGTCTGATAGTTTTTGTTCTGCCACTTTTAGATGCTGTAATCTGGATCAACTGTTTACTTTTACTGCAACTCAATTTTCTTTTTTTAACTCTGTGAAATGTAGATAGACATTGTAATTACCTGATATTATTGTTTCACAAGGATTAAATTCAGCAAGGTCACTGTAACGTGCTGAGCATAGTCCCTGGCATAGAATGAGTCTTCAGCAATACCAAGTTTCATCTCCTTTCTCTTGCTTATCTGTTAAGGTGAGAAACAGCTGTTGATTTGCCAAAAGATATGTAGTTTTATAGCTGAAAACAACCAAAATCTCTTTGGGTAGCATATTAAGGAATGAGCTACAGGGTGTTTTACTTTTGTCACTACTGACATTTTGTGGCAGATAACTGTCGTGGGGGCCCTCTTGTGCAATTTAGGATGTTAGCAGCATTTCTGGTCTGTATCCATTGGATGTCAATAGCAACCAACCACTTCCCTCACCCACCCAGTTGCCACAACCACACATGTCTCCAGGTATTGTAAAATGTTCCCTGGGAAAGGGGTGCAAAATTGCCCCCAGTTGAGAACTACTGAGCTATAGAAAGAAGAACTTTTTTTTTTTTTTTTTTTTTGGAATTGGGTAGGAACTTAAACCTCAGCATTTTTTGTAGCTTGGAACAGGTCTACCTAAGCCCTTCCCACACATTCATTGAGCTAGGCCGCTCTATGACCATATCTCAGTGAAGGAATGTCAGAGCAGAAAGCAGGAGACAAAAAGAGGGTTTTCTTCATAATGGGGGAATTGAAGAACCCAGAGCATAGTTGAAAGATATCAGAAAATCCCTCATGAGTTAATGTAAAACTTTTGTGTTCTCAAGACCAGAAACAAATTTTTCAGTCTATGGAAAGAAGCAAGTCAAGAGGGGTGGAGTGGTCATTGCTATCCTCCATTTTCCTGGTAGAGCTTGTGGAGATGGCAAAACTTCCGAAAACCAATGCCTTAGACATCTCAGGGAATTTTCAGTGCCTATAAGTGAATAGCATAGAGTGGTGGTATGATTTCAGTATGCACCAGAAGTTGAAAAAAAGAGCTCCTTGGAGTTAAAGAGCCCTGAGATGGGACTAGAGATGTCTCTGTTGCAACTGAAAGAAAGATATAGGATAGCGACTGCCTCAAAAGATGCCAGAAAAATGATTAGTAACATTCCCTCACACACATACACAAACACAGAAACCTTGACCCTGAGCCTTGGGAAAGTGGTAGAAATCTCTGAATTGGTTTCTGCCACCTTAGTGGAATGATACCTAAAAGGTAAATTGTCAAAAATAATAAGCATTGCATTTTTTTTGTTCCCAAGTCTGTGAAGTGAGATATGAAATAGGATGTGTAAAGTAGAAAGGCTTGGATGTGCCAGAGGACTCAGACATAAAGGCAATTCAATTAGATAGTTCAACCATTACTTAATGGCTGCCTACTAAGTATCAGGCCCTATGCCAGGTGCCAAAAAAGAAGATGCCACCTCTGCCCTCACAGAGCCCATTGCCAAGTGGATGTATAAACAATTACAATTCCAGGTGTTAGGATTTTTGATAGGAGAGGGCATTTAGGGTGATATGAGAGCCCAGAAGAGGGACAGCTGAGCAGCATGAAAGAAGGGGACAAGTAAGTATCCCTCTTGCCTGAGGTGAAGCTTAAACAATGAGCATTGTTTTCATTGTATGCACCAAAGCTTAGCAACAGCCCATTTGCTGGACTCATCCCAGAGGCCAAATGTTATTATATTTGAAAGGCACTGGAGACCTAGGCTTATAATTTATACAGATTTGGCACTTTGATTCCAGTGTATCTAGGCAAGCATTTTAAGTACATTAGCACGTAGTTCGAGGGCTAAATATCTGGTTTATGGTTGGTTGGTTTGTGGCGATTAATAACCTATTTTAGAAGCATTGATTTTGACAGGCCCACACAACTTACCAGCTTCCTGCATGTCTAGGACAGCCCCTGAAACTCAGTGGGCTTGATGTTCTGTATTTCCCTGTTTCTTTTACAGCTGGCAAATCTGGTGGGGACACTATTAGATACAAGGGATGAAGCCAGGCACGTTGACTATCTGGTAGGAATAGCTCACAGAAAATGAGATTATAAATCCCTTTGTAGGCTGCACTGTTCTGAGTCCCAGAAGCTCTGCTTCCTTCTTTAAACAACCATCTGAAAACGCTTATGTTGCCAGGTTAATTAGACCTCCTCTTTGGGTAGAATGTGTAATGAGTAAACAAGGATATGCAGCTAGGTTTCTTTTTTTCATAATAATTTTTTATGTTATGTTAGTCACCATACAGTACATCCCTAGTTTTTGATGTAAAGTTCCATGATTCATTATTTGCGTATAACACCCGGTGCACCATGCGATACGTGCCCTCCTTAATACCCATCACTAGCCTATCCCAATCCCCCACCCCCCCTCCCCTCTGAATCCCTCAGTTTGTTTCCCAGAGTCCATAGTCTTTCATAGTTCATTCCCTCTTCTGTTTACCCCCCCTTCCTTCTCTTTCTTCTCCTACCGATCTTCCTACTTCTTATGTTCCATAAATGAGTGAAACCATATGATAATTGTCTTTCTCTGCTTGACTTATTTCACTTAGCATTATCTCCTCTAGTCCCGTCCATGTTGCTGCAAATGTTGTGAAATCATTCTTTTTGATGGCTGAGTAATATTCCATTGTATCTATGGACCACAACTTCTTAATCCAGTCATCTGTTGAAGGGCATCTCAACTCCTTCCACAATTTAGCTATTGTGGACAATGCTGCTATGAACATTGGGGTGCATAGGGCCCTTCTCTTCACTACGTCTGTATCTTTGGGGTAAATACCCAGTAGTGCAATTGCTGGATCATAGGGTAGCTCTATTTTTAACTTTTTGAGGGACCTCCACACTGTTTTCCAGAGTGGCTGTACCAACTTGCATTCCCACCAACAGTGTAGGAAGGATCCCCTTTCTCCACATCCTCTCCATCATTTGTTGTTTCCTGCCTTGTCCATTTTTGCCATTCTAACTGGCGTAAGGTGGTGTCTCAATGTGGTTTTGATTTGAATTTCCCTGATGGCTAATGATTTTGAACATTTTTTATGTGTCCTTTAACCATTTGTATGTCTTCATTGGAAAAGTGTCTTCATATCTTCTGCCCGTTTTTTGATTTGATTATTTCTTTCATGTGTATTGAGTTTGAGAAGTTCTTTGTAGATCTTGGATACCAGTCATTTTTTTTTTAAGATTTTATTTATTTATTTGACAGAGAGAGACAGCCAGCAAGAGAGGGAACACAAGCAGGGGGAGTGGGAGAGGAAGAAGCAGGCTCCTAGTGGAGGAGCCTGATGTGGGACTTGACCCCAGAATGCTGGGATCACGCCCTGAGCCTAAGGCAGACGCTTAACGACTGTGCCACCCAGGCGCCCCTGGATACCAGTCTTTTATCTGTAGTGTCATTCACAAATATCTTCTCCCATTCCGTGGGCTGCCTCTTAGTTTTTTTGACTGTTTCCTTGCCTGTGCAGAAGCTTTTTATCTTGATGAAGTACCACAAGTTCATGTTTTCTTTTGTTTCTCTTGCCTTTGGAGATGTGTCATGAAAAAGGTTGCTGTGGCCAATGTTGTAGAGGTTGCTGCCTATGCTCTCCTCTAGGATTTTGATGGATTCCTGTCTCACATCGAGGTCTTTCATCCATTTGGAGTTTATCTTTGTGTATGGTGTGAGAGAGTGGTCAAGTTTCATTCTTTTGCATGTAGCTGTCCAATTTTCCCAGCACCATTTATTGAAGAGGCTGTCTTTTTTCCACTGGATGTTTTTTCCTGCTTTGTCAAAGATTAGTTGCCCAAAGAGCCGAGGGTCCATTTCCGGGGTCTCTATTCTGTTCCATTGGTCTATGTGTCTGTTTTTGTGCCAGTACCATGCTGTCTTTGTGATCACAGCTTTGTAGTATAGCTTGAAATCCGGCAACGTGATGCCCTCGGCTTTGTTTTTCCTCTTCAACAATTCCTTGGCGATTCGGGGCCTTTTCTGGTTCCACACAAATTTAAGGGCTGTTTGTTCCAGTTCTTTGAAAAATGTCATTGGTATTTTGATCGGGATAGCATTGAAAGTGTAGATTGCTCTGGGTAGCATAGACATTTTAACTATGTTTATTCTTCCGAGCTAGGTTTCTTTATTTATCTGGCAAGACCATAATACTCCCCAGCTCTTGGCAATTAGTAATAGGTTAATCATTCTTAGACAATTGGACAGCTATATTTATTACCCCTGCCTGAGTCCTTCAGAGCCCAATGACTTGCTGCCTGTTCATTGTTCAATGCTACCCAGCTTATTGACTTTACTTGAGATTTGTGGTGATATTGCTGGAGAAATGATCTGATGCTTACAGTGTGAATCTGAGTTTTCAAATCTATGGGCCTTGTAGGGCAGCCATGCACAGATATCATTGTATAATATTGTTACTATAGATGAAAATTAAGCTATTATTATTGTTGAGTAGCTCTGATGTGAGTTCCTCGAGTAAGTATGACTCTTAAGCTAATATTTTGTAAATGTGTTCTATATTAAAATTTTCCATTTTGAAGAGAATTTAATGAATCCTTTCTATCATTATAGGGTAAGAGCTCAGTGGTTTTTTTCTCCTGTGGGATTGATTAAGCATATCCTTTATCCAAGAAAAACAGATATTTATTCATTATATAGTCTGTACATTTTATTGTTTATGTGTTTATTGTTTCTAATGCATTAAATACTGTACCAGCTTTTCAATGTCCTTAGAACTATCTCCCCTATAGCAGTAATGCCTGCCTTTGACCCAGTGCTTCTCAACTTGGGAAGATTTTGCCATCTAGGGGACATTTGGTGATGGCTAGAGATATTGTTGGTTGTCATAATTCGGGGGTGGGGGAGAAGAAGGGAATGCTACTGGCTTCTAATGAGTAGAGACCAGGAATGTTACTAGCCATCCTATAGTACAAAGGACAGCCTCCCATAACAACGAATCATCCTGCCCCAATGTCAATAATGCCAAAATTGAGAAAGCCTGGTTTAACCTAATGTGCTCAGAACTATAAAAATGATTTTACATTTTCAAAAATTTGATGCACATGTTCATCTTGTCAGAATGTGCATTGTGAAAATTTCTACTAAAGCATTTGTGTGGGGAAAACTCTTCCCCAACTGTTAAATGATTAGTAGGGAGGTTGAGATTGAGGTGAAGTTGGCCAAACTGCCACTGATAAACAGCCAGGAAACCCTACCTGGAAAGTATTCATTCATACTAACATAAAATGCTACAGGAAAATGATCTTTAACTTCTGAGAAAATTAATAGCTAGAGCATAATCTTTCCTAATTAGCTTTTAGTTTGTGATTCAACAAATGATAAGCTAAGAAAAGAGTGACCATCAGGTCATAAAGTCTTATTTAATTTTCAAGAAAATATTTTCCTAAAACTATCAGCATAAAAAGTGATTTAAAAAGGAGAAAGTTACATGTACCATAAGATTTTAAATTTTTCTGTCAAAAGAATATATTGGAAAAATGTGTAATTACATTTTACTTGGAATTTGTTTTATATAGCAAATTTAGTTCAGATGTCTTAAGAACATTTCATAAATTTGACATTTTCATTTTAAGAAGAATTTCATGGAAGTAATATTTTTTTATGTTTCTAGTTGGGGGAAGTGCCTCTCCCTGCAAATTACCATAGTAAAGTGGCATGTTCAGTATTTTTTCCCTTTCACCCATGCTGGCTGTAATTTAGCCTAATATATGAGCAGGAGTCCTCTTGCAAAATGAATCAGTGGGCAGTCATGCCTCATTAGTGTGCTTTTCACATTAAAAACAACATAGGAAGTGGTGAGCATAATGTATAAATTTGTCAAATCACTATGTTGTACACCTGATGCTAATGTAACATTGCATGTCAACTATACTTCAATAAAACACACACAAACACACACACGAGAACAAAACTGAAACAAACAAAAATACTCAGTAAATATTTAATGAATAAACAAATCTATTCAAGGGGCTTGAGAATTGGACCTTGCTTCATTGGTTACTTTTCTTTTGTATTTTCAACATCTGCCTTTCTACCAGCTACTTCACCATAGTTTGCAAATAAGTTCAATCTTAAATAACATTTTTAAAAAGAAGAATCAGCAACATGAACATCCTTTGACTCCACCTTCCCCTCTAGCTTCTTTCTCCTTCCATTTCCAGTTAAGCTCAAGGATGAAGCTTCCTGTCTTTGTTTCGGCTTACTTGGCAGTAACTCTATTTTTTAAAAGCTTTATTGAGGTATAATTTATATACAAGAACTGGACATACTTAATATGTATGATTTGATTGGTTTGGACATATGCATACACCCCTGATACCATTACCACAATCAAGGTAATAGAAATATCCATTACTTCCATAAGTATACTTGGTTCTTTTGCTTTTCTTTCTTTGTAGTAATACTTACCATACAATCTACCCTCTTAACAAAGTTTTATTTTAAAAAATGATTTTATTTATTTATTACTTTAGAGAGAGAGACAGAGAGAGTGAGAGAGTGGGGTGCCGGGAGGCAGAGGGAGAGAGAGAGAGAATCTTAAGCAGACTCTGCTCTGAGAGCGGAGCCCAATGCAGGGGCTCAATCTTATGACCCTGAAATCGTGACCTGAGCTGAAACCTCGAGTCAGACCCCTAACCAACTGAGCCACCCAGGTGCCCCCAACAAAGTTTTAAGTATACAATCCTATATTGTTAACTATGAGCGTTACTGTAGAGCAAAGTTCCACAATTTAATAATCTAGCATACAACTGAAACTCTTTATATGCTTTCTGGTTTCTATTCTTACCACTCAACTGAAGCTGTACTTTGAGGAATCACCAGGAAGCTTCCAATTATCAAACCCAAAATTTCCTTTGAGACCTTCGAGGTCTCAAAACAAATTGCATCTTCTTAGAGAGACCTTTCCTGAACACCTAAGTTAAATCTCAAAACCTTCTCAGTTTATTTTCTTTATAGCTCTTAGTACCTTTAATCATTTTCATGTCTTTTTTACACGTTTATTTTCTTTCTGCCCCATTAGAATATAAGTTCCTTGAGGACAGGGACTCAGTCTTGTTCACTATAATATACTCAGCCCCCAAACTAGGCCTAGCACATAGTAAGCATTCAATAAATATCTATTCACTGCATGGGGTTAAGTGGTTTTCCTCTTACATGACCTCTCTGGAACATTTGCCACTGATGAACATTCTCTTTCTGATGTTCCCTTCCTGGCACTTGAGAGAGCACCATTCCTGCCTTCTCTGCTAAATTCTCAGTGGGTTGTGATGTCTTTGAGAACAGCAACTTGCTGGCACATGAAAGTCAAGAGAAACACTCACAAGAGGTCCTTATGTTTGGATGTCAGTATAAAAGAGCTTAGCCAAACCCTGTGTTTAACGTGGCTGAAAACTACTGAAGCAAGAGGAAGTATTACATTTTGGCTGGTAACAAACCTAAATGGAACTTAGTGTGATAATAGGTATTGAATAGAAACTTGGAATTGTATGAATATGTATATTGCTTAGTACTATAGATTCTGATATCATTTTGGTGCTTGGTCTGCTATTTCGACAGAAACAGAGTAATCTCAAAATGGCCCAAAAATGGGTAATACAAATGTCCATATATAGAGGAATGGTTCATGTATGGTAAAACGACTTGATTGACTATTATGCAGCCATTAAAATTATAAACTGTAATTATAAATTATAATTATAAATTATAAAAGATAAGACTTAAAATATTTGTTATAAGTGAACAATGCATAGCACCTCATTGTGCATACAATATGAATAGTGGTTTATAAAACATAACAATAAAAATTAGCAAAGGATAAACAGAGACTGTAACAGTAGTTGGGTCATTTTATGGGATTATGGACATTTTGTTCTTGCTTTTCCAAACACCCTGTGACACTCTAACTTTTATAGTTTTCAAAAGCAGCAACCCAAAGCTGAAAACACTAAACAATCTGTACCCCTGGTGGGGATGTGCTCATGATGGAAATGCCAGAAGGGCGGTTGGCAGTTATGTCATCTTTTTTTCAAGGAGGAAATACATTCTGTTACTCATGGCCTTTGAAATTCCCTTTGTGTTTAATGTATTCCACATCTAGATTTTCCCTTCAAGGTATCCTGCCCTGGAAATATAAATAAAGATTTAAGTTACTCCCATGACAGTGACTTCTTCCAGTTCATATCATGAATCACTGGCAGATCTGGAAATGAAACCCCTCAATTTACACTCTTAGACTTCATAAACATCTCTAAAACACTTACTCTATTCTAGAGTGGTAGCTATATAATGAAGTGTTCTAAATTTATTAGACTTAAAGTCTTAAATTTTCCCTTTGATTGCTATTGCTCTAGGTGGCAACGAAAGTCATTCTGACTTGACTTGTAAAAGCCAGATTGGTTTGACACACACATTGTGGAGTTTATTAAATTATTGGCTCTTCTCTCTCATTTGTAATTTTGAAAGTAAATCCATGTTCATGAAATTTATTGCACCTGCATTTGTAAAGGCATGGGGAAATGTAGCAATTGATTCATGAATAGGCTTTATTATGTAAATGAATGACGGCAAGTGTCTAGTTCACAAGGTGGTTAGAGTGACAGAAAACACACGTTTCAGCCTTACACATACCACTGTTTTTAAAGGCTATGTGATTAGAGGAATATGGTTGGAGGAGTGATCCGAGTCTGGTGTATGAATTCACTGCCCCTGCATGCAGTCCACCATTCCACGGGGGTCAGGCCATCAGCCTGGGATGTATAAGCTGGGCAGCAGTACATTTTCAGTTCTGCACACAGGATTGATTTGTCATTAGCCAATTCATACAACCCAGATACTTCTGTATTAGTGGTTGGCTACATACTTTTTGCATTGTTTTATACTTGAATAAATTTATTGAACATATAGTGTGCAATTATAGCAACAACATGCCAAAGAAAAAGCTCACCTTTCCTGAAGAATGCCTGAGCAGCCTAGAACCCAGAAATGCGAGATAACAACATAGGGCAAGAGAGTAATACTAGAATAAAACCAGCATAATTAATTGAAAGTATAGGGAAAAAGAAGCTTCCCTCAACTCCACATCACCCCTGCACAATTCTGTGTTGCAGACAAATCTTTCAATTTGCTCCTTAAAAGGCAAACAACTCCAGCAGAAAAACTAAAGTTCTCTCAAAAAATTGAATGGCTCAAGAGCAAAAACTTGAATACCATTTATAAGGTCCCCAGCATGCTTCCTGCCAATCAAACAGAAGTCCCAATGATTAGTAAGTGTTGTCCACATACAAGGAGTTCCCCCAGGAGCTTTTTGTTGTTGTTTTAGATTGTTCTAATTTTAAATATATGTACAAAAAAGTATATGTAACTTAGAAGTACAATGTAAACAGACATCTTAAAAAGTCTTAAGAAATACATTACCAATACATTAGAAGCCCTCTATGTACTCTTCTCAATCACTCCCCATTATCCGGTTGTCCAGCCTCTTGAGCTTTGTAGGGCTCCTTCCCTTACTCTTCTCTCTGGCTTATACAATGTTAGTATCTTGCAACAATATATGTTTGGTTGTTCCTGATTTTGAACATTGTACATATTGAATCCTACCATATGTATTATTTTGACTTTTTTCCAGTCAAAAGTATGTTGTAATTCAGTCATGTGTACACATGCCACTGCAGTTCATTCATTTTCACTGCCATATAGTATTCAATTTTATGAATATACCAAAGCTATTTATCAATATTTTTTCAGTGGGTGTTTAGGTAATTTGGCATCAAGTTCTCTCACTTTCTGTTTATCTAAATATGTCATCATTTCACCTTCAATCCTGAAAAATATTTAAATTTGGTATATGGTTCCACGTTGACAGTTTCACTGCCTTTCTATTCCCTTTGCTGATATTGAAAAGTCAGGTCTTAGTCTAATTACTATAGGTGAATTATCTTTTCGCTCTGGATGCTTTTAAGAGCTTCGGTGTCTGGCATTCTCCTCTTTCACTATGATGTGTCTAGCCATGGATTTCTTTTCAATTATTATACTTGGGATTTGTTAGTCTTTCTGGATTTGAATTTTGGTTACCTCAAAAATTAGGTTAGAATATCAGTCGTTATCTCTTTGACTATTTCCTTGACCCCATTTTCTACTACCTATTTTGAGACTTTAATTCACATATGTTAGGCCTTCTCACTCAATACACCATATCTTTTAATTTCCTTTCATATTTCAATCTCCATCTTATTAGGCAACCTCTCAAAAAAATATCATTGGATTATTTCCTTTCTAATTTTAAATACCTGCATCATATTTGCATTAATGAGAAACTTATTTAGAAGTAATATAAACAAATGCCAGCATGGTCAAGCATAAGATTTAGCCTTCTAGGAAAGTTTTGGGGATATTCTTTTGGTATAATTGAACATTTTTTTAAGTGTGAACATTTCCACTCATTCTAGGCCATAGTATATATTCACTGATGCAATAATTTGTTCATTGGTATTTCTACTGCAAGCTCTCTGCATCAGAATTTTGAGAAATATAAAAAGGTAGTTTGAGGTGCTTTTTCATATTTAGTTTAATTTAACTATGAATAATGTAAAGTGATGATTTGTAGGAAACCTTGAAAATAATTTCCCCAAATTTCACATTTAGTGCTAAGGATATTTTATAAATGTACTTATAATTTGATTTAGACATAAATAAAGATCTAAATTAAACTGAAAACTTTGCTCTCCTTTGAGCACAAAATTTGCATACAGATTTGGGTTATGTACAGCTATGTTTATGGTGATAAATGAGAATAGGTTTTATGACAGACAAAAAAAAATCTCAAAAATAAAAACAAAAGTTTTCAGAAGGCTTTGGTATGAAATACATGATAACTTATCTATAGTCTTCCATGCCAATATTAGACCTTTAGTTTTGCTGAATGAAAGTTTGCAAATACCATCATTTCAGCTCTAATCGTATTGGAAATAAGGAATTTATATGTTAACAAAACTTAAGTTATGCTTCAGGGAAAATGGTAACAAGTGACTATATCTTTGTTGGCACTCACTTTCTATGAGCTAAACTTTAAAAACCAGCAAACTTGCAGGTTAGACACATGAGTCTCATTAAGTTAATGCTATGTTGTTATATTGTATTACTTTCCTGAAACTAATGGAATTGATTGATGTGTCAGAGTTACTTATTTCATTGTTGTTGTATTAAGCGTTGATAGGGAAAGAAAAAGCTTTGGAGACAGAATTGGTTGAAAAAGCATTTATGGTCAATCCTATTAATAATCGAATCCTGGCCCTCCTGCTAACGAGCTGCATGACCAAGAATCTTTTCTATACCTGAGTTTCCTTATCTGTAAAGTGGTTATGATACAGCATATATGATAGGGATGTAGTGAAAAAGCGAAATTAGACGACAAATTTAAAGCATCTACAACAGCGCCTGACATCATGTATTGAAAACTTACTGTTTCGGTTTTCATACTAGATGCTGAGATACGGGGAGGACAAACAACTCCTAGCACATAATAGGCAAATCCATTTCCACCTTTTCGATGGTTCTAGCCCCTTATTCCATCCCAGATTCAGATTTACAGTGCTTAATCAATTGCCAGTCCCCAGGTATTTTTAAATCCTAGTCACTCCCTCACTAGTGCTTTCATGAATGTGTCTAGTTACTTTCCATGCCATTTCCAACTGATAAGATAATGTGCTATAATCTACTCTTCACTTCAAAAATCTATGGCTTTCTTTCATGCTTCATTACACATCTAACTCTCTGGCCTAAGATGGGGACTGGGTGATGGGAACAAATAAATGAGTTTCTACTATATGCACATCTCTTTGCCTTGCAATGGTCTCTGAGTACTGAGACCTCTCCCCCCCGCCTTTTTTTAGCAGTCTTGCCTTGTTATGGGATCCTGACAGGAAACTGAAATGAAAATATTTAATAGTATATCCACTCAAGCTGCCTAAATTCTCAGACTCGTAGCACCTCACTTAACCCATAGCTCCTGCTTTATTGATTTATCTTGCCTTCTCTAGTATCGTTTTGCTCCAAGACCATAACAGCACCAACTACATCTCATAATGAGCTTTTACAGTATCTTAGTCCCACCCTGGTTTAAAAACATCTTAACACAGAAATGAGTGTTGTAGTTACCTGGGAGAGCAGGAGTCTAGGTCTGTGTACTTAAGTTTTTCCATTGGCTTTATAGATGACTTTATATACTCCATTGACTTTATACATGACAGTTTTTTTCTCTCTGTAATCTATACTGTTAAATTATGGACAACTCCTGTTGTTGCTATCTTTAGTTCTTCCCCTGAAGTACATCATATTACCCTCATTTCACAGAAACCTGGAGTTAATTTCCTTCGGACAAATCCAAGCCTCATTTTCCTCATTCATAAGACAATGATAATAGCATCTGATTCATTGGGTTTATGGGATTAAGTAGAATAAAAAATAACAAAAGAGATTACCACACCGCATTATAAATATACATTCGATAAGTGGCAATTTGCCATAGATGAGGACACCTGAATAAAATTCCATTTACTTGTATCACGTACTGGATGAATTTTAGAATCATATGATTTAGGAAAAAGGCATTATGTTGGGTATCCTCTACTGTAGTGATTTCCAACTGCATTCTAAGACACTCTTGGATTTCTAAGGCTATAGCATTAGTAGGGAATAGACTTTTTTTTACCCTCCTTCACTTGTTTAAATCCAAAGCAATGTAGTTGGATTTTCTAAGTTGCATGGGTCTCTCTGATTGAACTTTCTTATTCACTGCCACAGTCCAGGTCTTGTAATGGATATCAAATAGTTCAGAGGAGACTGAATATTCTAATAAGAGGAAAGGGCAATATTGAGAAGTATGTTCTCCAAACACAATGAATTAAATTAGAAATCAACAACAGAAGGAAATTTGTGAAATAAACAATTAATTGGAAAATAAGCAAAATGAATTCTTTGGGCCAAAGAATAAATAGCAAGGGGAATTAGGAAAAAGTGCTAAGCTGAATAAAAATGAAAAGAAATCAGAGTTTGTGGGGTCCAGCTGAAGTAGTGCTTAGAGGGAAATTTATAGCTATAATTCCTATATTAGAAAAGAAGAAAGAGGATGCCTGGGTGGCTCAGCCAGTTAAGTGTCTGCCTTCAGCTCAGGTCATGATCCCAGGATCCTGGGATGGAGCACAACATGGGGCTCCCTGCTCACTGGAGAGCCTGCTTCTCCCTCACCACCACCCCCCCGGCTTGTGCTCTCTCTCTCTCTCAAATAAATAAATAAATACATAATAAAAAGAAGTTAAGAAAAGGGAAAATCAATAGAGAAAATTGATGATACCAAATTTGGTCCTTTGAAAACCAATACTTGAAACTGGTTCTTTGAAAACTAATATTTGAGGAAAAAAATGTATGTACACACACACACACACACACACACACACATTTATTTATTTTCAGGATTTAGCTCACACGATTGTGGAGGTGCAAGTCCAGAATCTTCAGGATAGGCCAGCAGGTTGAAGACCCAGAAAAGAGTTGCAGTCCAAGTTGAAAGGCAGAACTTCTTGCTTGGGAAAGATCAAACTCTTGGCTATTGAGGCTTTCAACTCATTGGGGAGGCCCACGTACATTACAGAGGGTAATCTGCTTTACTCAAAATTCAGCAATTTAAATGTTAAATCTCATCAAAAAACATTTTTTTCTGAAACATTCAAAATAATGTTTGGCCAAATATCTGAGCACTGTAGCCTGGTCAAATTAATACATGCAATTAACTATACCAGACAGAAATTACCAAAATCAGTGCTGTAAGACTGGGCATAACTACTGACCTTATAGAAATTAAAAGGATTTTAAAAGCATACTAGGAAAAATGTTATGCTAACAAATTAGAACATTTAGATGTAATTGACAAATTCCTAGAAAGATATGAAACTATTGAATTTCACTCAAGGAGACATAGAAAGTCTGAATAGACCTAAAAAATAGAAGAGGGAAGTAGGATTAGTTATTATAAATTGACGACATATTTGGTAAAAAGGAGTTAATCATGATTCCAGACTATAAGGTATTTCACTTTTCATTCCATTCATCACTTCCAAATATCCATTGGAACCCCCTGTGACAGTTGGCCTGTTGGATATTGGGATAAGTCTGTCTAAATCGTTGAAGAGTATTTGTCATCATGGTGGATCAAGAGATAACAAAAAGGATTGTCATTAGAACTTGAATACTCACTATGTGTCATGCAATGTTTGGCAGTTTCCATGTACCTTTAAATTTATATTAATTGCATCAGATTGTTGGATTTATTTTTTAAATTGTTATTATTAAAGTATAGTTGACACATGATGTTATAGTCATTTCAGGCATACAACATACTGATTCAACAGTTTTATATATTACTCAATGCTCACCAAGGTAAATGGAGTCACCATCCATCTGTCACCATAGGTTATTATAACTGTATTGACTATATTTCCTATGCTATACTTTCCATCTCCATGACTTATTTATTTTATAACTGGAAGTTTGTGCCTCTTAATCCCCTTCACCTATTTTGCTCATTCCCCCCAACAGATTATTGAATCTGTTCCTTTTAATGCCAATAGTGAACTATAATTTTGCCTTATATTGCACATGTTTTTAAATGAGGCTGATATTTTTATTGAGATATTACTTATGTATCATAAAATCCATAATTGAAATTACACAATTCAATAGTTGTTGGTATAGTCACAAGACCACTATCTAATTCCAGAATACTTTCGTTACCTCAAAGGCAACTCTCTATCTGTTAGCAGGCATTCTCCTTCACCTCCTCCCTTCAGACTTTGACAATCCCTAATCTCCTTTTTTATTCCTATGGATTTTCCTATTATGTACTGTCTTGGCATCCTTGTTGAAAAATCAATTGACCACAGATATATCAATTTATTTCTGGACTCATTTCTATTCCATTGATCTATAGATCTATCCGTAGGCCAGTACCACACTATTTTAATTACTGTAGCTTTGTAGCAAACTTTGAAGTCTGGAAGTATGAAAACTCCAATTTTATTTTTTCTTTTTCCAGATTGTTCTGACTATTCTGTGTCACATTCATTTCCATATGAATTTTAAGATCAGTTTTTCCTTTTTCACAAAAATTGGCATTTGAATTTTTGATAGGGATTGTATTGAATCTATAGATCAATTTGGGGAATATTGCCATCTCGGCAATATTAAATCTTCCAATCCATGAATGTCTTTTCATTTACTTATATCTTTAATCTCTTTCAGCAATGTTTTGTAGTTCTCATTATATAGTCTAGCACTTCTTTGGTTAAATTTATTCCTAAATAATTCATTTTTAACACTATTGTAATTGTAAATGGCATTATTTTAATTTCATTTTTGGATTTTTTTTGCCAGTGTATAGAAATGAAACTAATTTTTGTATATTGATCTTGTATCATGAAACTTTGCTGAACTCATTTATTAAATCCAATAGTTTTGTTGACTCTTTAGGTTTTATATATATAAAACTATGCAATCTTCAAAAAGAGATGGTTTTATTTCTTTCTGATCTGGATAACTTTTTTCCCTTTTCTTGCCTAATTGCACTAGGTAGAACTTTCAGCATTATGTTAAGAGGAAGTGGTCCTTGCCTTGTTCCTGATCTCAGGGAGTACAGATTTCAGTCTTTCACCATTGAATATGATGTTAGCTATGGATTCTTCATTGACACCCTTTGTCAGGTTAAGTTCCTTTCTATTAGTAGTTTGTTGAATATTTTTTATCATGAAAAAGTGTTGGATTAGGTCAAATGCTTTTTCTGCATCTCTTGAGATAATGATGTGTTTTGTGTTCCTTATTCTATTGATATGGTACACTACATTAATTTGTTTTTGGATGTGAAGCCAACCTTGATTTCTTGAGATATATCCCACTTAATCATGGTGCATTATTATTTTTTATATATTGCTGGATTTTGTTTGCTAGTATTTTTGAGGATTTTTGCATCTATATTTATGTGAGATGTTGGTCTGCAGTTTTCTTTTCAAATGATGTTTCTGTCTGGTTTTGGTATCAAGGTAATACTGTCTTCACAGAAAGAGTCAGGTGGTATTTCATCCTTTTCTATGTTCTGGAATATATTCTGAAAGATTAGTCTTAATTTGGGGCACCTGGGTGGCTCAGTTAGTTAAGCATCTGCTTTCGGCTCAGGTCATAATCCCTGGTCCTGGGATTAAGCCCCGAGTCTGGCTCCCTGCTCAGCAGGAAAGTCTGTTCCTCCCTCTCCCTCTGCCTTTTCCCTGGCTTGTGCTCTCTCTCTCAAAGAAATAAATAAAATCTTAAAAAAAAATACTTGTCTTAGTTTTTCTTTAAACCTTTGGTAGAATTCAGGAATAAAGCTATCTGGGCCTGGGCTTTTCTTTGTAGCATTTTTTAAATTATTAAACCAGTCTTCTGACTTATTATAATCTATTCTGATTTCCGTGTATTATTTGTAATTTTAAAGGCAACTCCTGAAGTAGGTGGCATGACAACAATTATAAAAAGAGGAAACAGAGGTTGATTTTTTTTTGATAGTGCATGCCAAGATATTGAGTGGCAAAGCTAAAATTCTGATAATTCTGGCTACGAAAACCATGTCAATTTCGCTTGCATCACACGGTCTTCCGTGAACACTGATTAAGTTTATACTCCCTTTGTCTTAGGTGTGAATACAAAGTTATAAGATACTGAAGCCATTAGAGAAATGTTGGCACTTTGAAGCTAATGTCTATTGGCAAACCAACTTTCAATCAATATTTTTTTGTTCAGAGTGTGAACATCTTTGTGAAAACATTAAATCCAACCCATTATTAGTTATCTCTCTTTCATCTGGAAGTCAGAATTTGGTAATGTGATTTTTAAATTTTTTTTATTTGAGCATAGTTGACACACAATGTTATATCAGTTTTAAGTGTACAACATAGTGAATCAATTTCTCTGCATGTTGTGCTGTGCTCATCACAAGTGTAGTTACCTTCTGTCACCACACAACACTATTACAGTATCACTGATGATATTGCCTATGCTGTGCTTTTTATTCCTGTGACTTATTCATTCCATAACTGGAAGCCTATATCTCCCACTTCCTTTCACCCATTTTGCCCATCCCTGCACCCTCTCCACTCTGGCAGCCACCAATTTGTTCTCTGTATTTACAAGTCTGATTTTTTTTTTAAGATTTTATTTATTTATTTCACATAGAGAGCGAGAGAGCACAAGCAGGGGGAGCAGCAGAGGGAGAGGGAGAAGCATGCTCCCTGCTGAGAAGGGAGCCTGACATGGGGCTTGATCCCAGGACCCTGAGAACATGACCTGAGCTGAGGGCAGATGCTTAACAGACTGAGCCATCCAGGCTCCCCTACAGGTCTGATTTTTGCTTTTGGTTTGTTAATTCATTTGTTTTGTTTTTTAGATTTCCTATATGAGTAAATTCATATGATATTTGTCTTTCTCAGTCTGACATTTCACTTAGCATAATACCCTCTAGATCCATCTATGTTGTCGCAAATGGCATAATCTCATCCTTTGTAATGGCTGTGTAATACTCTAGTGTGTGTGTGTGTATGCATGTGCACACACATGCATGCATTTTAGTAATGTTTTGATTTTGCCTCTTATCTACTGGTTTACTTTTGACTTTATACGGCAGGGACAACATTTGGGTTCCTCTGTGCTACACTTCTTTCTCTTTTCTTGTTTCTGTGAGAAAGATTTCTAGGCTCTTTTATGAAGAATTCCAGAAATTAGGAGATACAGAAGAAATGTGTAGGAAGGAAACAAAGGACAAGGGTCATGCAATCTAGGGCTTTGTGATTTTTTTTTTTTGAGGTAAGAGTTTAATAAGAGATGGGAGATGAATTAATGAGTAAATGCAGTTATTGTTTTTTTTGTTGTTTTGTTTTCTGAAAAATACAAGTGGATGATTCATTTTGTTTTGCTCACTGGACTAAGTTTACCTTTCCATAGGACTAGTCCGGATGTGGACCATGGGGACTCCAGCTTATATTAGTATCACACTCCCAACCCACAATGTGCATGTTTCTGACTGGTTTAGTATATGGGTGAATCTACATACAAAATGATAATGGCTTTTGAATCTGGTTTACATAAGACATGCTTTATTCCCTCATTAACTCAACAAGTAATTATTGAAAACCAATTCTGTTCTAAGCCCTGTGGTAGATGCTGGATGAATAAAAAAAAATTATGATCCCCGATTTCATGGAATTTATAGCCCAGGCAGGGAGATAGATATTTAATAATTATACACACAAGCATATGGATATTTACAATTTGTGGTAACTCCCATGAAGAGAAAGTATATAAAATTATGAGAGAGAAGCCTGCCAGACCTAAGTTAAATGGATGCCGGTGGTCAGGGAAGGTAATGATTTAAAACTAAGAACTGAAATCTGAGTAGGAGTTACCCATATGATGAAAATACCAGTTAGGAGATTCTGCACACGCACACAAGTTCTAAATTGGGAAAGAGTTGTGTTCTTTTGAGAAATTAAAAGCATCAAGGGCTTGATCACAGCAAGTGAGAAGGATGTGTAGCTGAAGAGGTGGGCAGGGACAAGATTACCCAGATCGTGTTCAAAACTTTTAAGAATATTTTATCCTGTGTACACATGAGAGTTATTCAAAGGTGCATTTGGGAGTCTGTTTTGTCCCCTACTGTAGGTGAACTCCTAAAATTCAAGAACCAAGTACCAGCATTCCAGAAGATCAGAGTTAAGGAGCATCTACATTTTGAGTGACCTCAGTGTCACGGACATATGTGTAATTTTGCTAGGTGATAAGACAAGTGACATTCTGTAATCACCTGTCCCCTAATCCAGCAATGTACAATATAAACTAGCTAGACAGAGTGCATGGTCTGTGATCATAGACCAGGTTTTCTGGGGGGAGAGCCATATGTTATCTACTACTATGCTCTGTGTGCTTTTCCCTCCTTTAATTAGGCACAGTGTTCTCAGGTTAAAGATGTAGAAGCTGAGGGTCATGGAGATGGAATGACCTTGTCACCATTAATGGGAGAGTTGATTTAATACTTCTGAGTTGAGAACTCCTGTATCCTGTCAATCAGATATTACTAATAATTATTCATCCATTGAGCCATTCATTTGTTCTCCAAATAGTAACTAGATAAATATTTAATTAAAAACAGTTGGAAACGGAGACTACACTCAAGAACAACTGAACATTTTCCTAGATCCTTCAGAGCTATAACAAAACCCTAGCATGTTTTAAAAAAATAAAATATTAACTATACAAGCCAAAGTACCTATCTAGAATGAAACCTTTAAAAATCCCTGAGGAAAGTATTCTTTCTTTTAGGGGGAGGGCTTAGTATAAGAGACATGCGTAGTGGATTCAACATAGTCCTTCTGTCCATTTAACAGCTTTTTCTTAAGCTCATAATGTGTGCATGGCCCTATCATTGGTGTTAATATCACCAATATATGTGGAATAAGACTAAATGAATAGCAAGTTTCATTTTGGTGAAAGTTTAAAAAATCAATCCCTCATCTCAGAGCTACCATAATGCCTGGTTCCTAATATATTCTACAACTCGTAATCTCAAGGAAATTCAATTTTCAATCATACACAGATACAAAGTGTTAACAAGCAACATGAAGCTGATGCCTTTAAAGTCTCATATCCGTTTCATGAACCATGTATAACACCAGTAGCTAAATTGAAAATTGTTCATTTTAGGGCTCGTGATATCCTCTAAAATCCATGCACAAGGAAGAGAAGTCTTTGGAATGGTATCTTTCTTTCTATTCTCCCATTTATGGTTTAAATGGTTTCTAGAAGCATATTTGAAATAGAAACTATGGAAGAAGTTGAAAGAAAAAGCAGACAGTGCATCCGAGTCAGCTGCTGGAACATCAGTGGATGTTTTCCAAACCTCTAAAAGACCAGTAACAGTATTGATCAGTGCTCATTACAACACTGTGGAGAGTTCTGTAGTGGTCCCAGATGTTTTAGATGGAGAGCCTGAAGAAAGCTGATCATGACCAGAGGTGAGGCAAATTTAGTGTTGCATAATTTAGAAGATCTTTCCACAATATTTCTGAGTGTTTCCACTAAAGTTTTGGAAACTTTCTAGAGTGAAAATTTTGATATATTTGAAAAAGAGGGTGCAGTCCTTTCCTGTACCTTAATTTTGGGTCCACTGAATACCACAACTGAGGGAGCAGTTTTAAAATAAAATTATATTATAATTTGGCTGTCACTACTATTACGTCATGCCAGGAAGAGACAAGAGAAGTTACTGCAAATATAAACACTCTGGCCCTGATAAAACTTTGGTGGATCTGTCCAGTGGTTTTGAACATTTTGAGTCAGGAGTGCCTTGGAGAATTTCATGAAAGCCATCCAGCCAACCAGTAGTTCATGCACTGAATCTTGCATACAATTTCAGGAGATCAGAGAAACTTGATACGTGCTTAAGTCAACCCATAGCTCCCAAGTTAAGAACTCTTCAGCTAAATAATAAAAACATTATACTGTAGTTGTGAAAAAGTCAGGAGGTTTGGGCATTGGTAAGGAAGCTAGGCTCCAGAACTAGAATCCACCCGAGGAATTGAGGAATTGCTATCTGCTTATCTGTAATCAGTGGCATGAGTCCACAGGGTGTTGGCCTATAGGTGAGAGTTTATGAGCTGAACAAAGGTGCCTTTTATTATAGATTATCTCTGGAGTTTCATCCCAGGTTCCAGGACAACTGGGCCACTCCAGCTCTCCACACATCTGTCCAGCTTCCATATATTCACCTCAGCCTTCCATCACTCCATACTCTTCTCCCTCCCTGGCTTATACTGGAGTCTCAGTAAATAAAAGCAAGTCCATGTACCCAAGAGCCCCTTTTGATTGTGGAAAATGGGCCCACACTTCTAGTGGCAAAGGTTATTAGGCAATGTTCCCCATTCTACCTCAAAAAAGAGAGAAAGTCTAGTCACCCCCATGGCTTTAAGTATGGGTGAGTAATTACATTAAAATCATATTCTAATCAAAAAATGGGCAGAAGATATGAACAGACACTTTTCCAATGAAGACATACAAATGGCTAACAGACACATGAAAAAATGTTCAAAATCATTAGCCATCAGGGAAATTCAAATCAAAACCACCTTGAGATACCACCTTACACCAGTTCGAATGGCAAAAATTGACAAGGCAAGAAAAAACAAATATAGGAGAGGATGTGGAGGAAAGGGAACCCTCTTACACTGTTGGTGGGAATGCAAGGTGGTACAGCCACTTTGGAAAACAGTGTGGAGGTCCCTTAAAAAGTTAGAAATTGAGCTACCCTATGACCCAGCCATTGCACTACTGGGTATTTATCCCAAAGATACAGACGCAGTGAAGAGAAGGGCCATATGCTCCCCAATGTTCATAGCAGCATTATCCACAATAGCTAAATCGTGGAAGGAGCCGAGATGCCCTTCAACAGATGACTGGATAAAGAAGATGTGGTCCATATATACAATGGAATATTACTCAGCCATCAGAAAGAATGATTACCCAACATTTGCAGCAAGATGGAAGGGACTGGAAGAGATTACACTAAGTGAAATAAGTCAAGCAGAGAAAGACAATTATCATATGGTTTCACTCATTTATGGAACATAAGAAGTAGGAAGATCGGTAGGAGAAGAAGGGGAAAAAGGAAGGGGGGTAAACAGAAGGGGGAATGAACCACAAGAGACTATGGACTCTGGGAAACAAAATGAGGGCTTCCGGGCGGGGTGGGGGGCTTCAGGATTGGGATGGGCCAGTGATGGGTATTAAGGAGGGCGTGTATTGCATGAAACACTGGGTGTTATACGCAAACAATGAGTCATGGAACACTACATCAAAAACTAAGGGTGTACTGCATGGTGACTAACATAACATAATAAAAAATTAAAATAAATAGAATAAAATCATATTCTGATTCAGGAACTCAGGCCTGGAGAAGAGGAGGCTATATGTTAAATATACACCCCTCTTGCATCTGAAGCCAGTTGGTGATCTGTGGAGCAACATTTGAAAACCACTACTCTAGCATAAGTAATAATGAAAACTAATAGCAACAACCCTTCATCACTTACTAAGCATGAAGCAATTAATACATAAGAGTCCCACGTTAGGCTCTGAACAAATCTAAGAGGTAGGTGTGTTAATGGCAATATCATATATTGAACACCCAAACAAAGTGAGGTAAAGAGTGGTTAAAAAGAGGTAAAGAGTGGGGCGCCTGGATGGCACAGTGGTTGGGCGTCTGCCTTCGGCTCGGCGTGATCCCGGCGTTATGGGATCGAGCCCCACATCAGGCTCCTCTGCTGGGAGCCTGCTTCTTCCTCTCCCACTCCCCCTGCTTGTGTTCCCTCTCTCCCTGGCTGTCTCTCTGTCAAATAAATAGATAAAATCTTTAAAAAAAAAAAAAAGAGGTAAAGAGAACTTGTCCAACTTCACACAGAGGAAGAGCAAGGACTGCCAGCCAAGCCTGTCTGAATAGAGTTCTGGGCTTCTCACCTTTTTCTATTATACCATGTGGTATAGATATGCCTGTGGGGATCTGGAGAAGTCTATGGGACCCCTTCTCAGAATAACATTTTTAAGTACTAAAAATGAAACAACAAATTCAAAAATGAACTGAATATATTAAAATTCAGTTATCAACTCATTTTAAAAAATAAATATGGGATATAGGAACATGTGCTACTTTTGTAATGCTTTAACTAGCAAGATCTAGGGACAAGTCTAATAACTACCACAGTTTCAAAGTGGTAATTCAAATGAATATAAGTGATGTTTTCAGATATCTGTAATAACCCTAAGGCAATATGAAAATATCTATGATTTCTATTGATCCAGTCACACATACTGCTAATAGAACTGTGCTGTGTTGCCTGCATTCATTATGGAAGGAAACACTGAACTCTACATAAAAGTTAGTGCAAATAAAGACATATATTTTTTCTTCTGCATCCATGTTCATGGACTCTGAATGCCATCTACAGAGCCCAGGATAAGAACTCCTTCTGTAGAGTTTGTCCTCTTAATTGGCATGATGCACAAACTTTCACTGGAATGATAAAAGAGAAGTTATCTCTTTCCTTGTAGCTCTGATATTCTATGAATTTCTCTAGTAGGTGGCGAAAATAAAAAGCAATGTGACATTGTCAAAATATAATTTGAAAAATTGGACATGAAAGTAAATGATACCTTTCCAAAGCAGCATTCTCAGGAAGATGTGCACTCGTTGCAATGATGCTTCCTTGTTTGTTTGGCTTTTGTGCCAAAAACATTTTAGTCCTCCTAGTGCCAAGTATGAATTGACTCCATATTTTCTCTTGGGTAGTATTTAGTTTTATCTCCTTGAGTATTCCTCCTCCGTTCTCAGCTTTGGTTGCCAGAACTCTACCATTCTTCTGAAGCCCCCAGACCACCTCACTCTCAGATTCTAGTCATCAGGCCCCCCTCCTCTCTTTCTTCGCCTCAACCTTTGAGGAATTTCCTCTCATCTCACTTTCCAAGTTTAGGTCCTCTATCTGATTTTGTCTCATTCTCCCTTTTCCCCTCTCCCTCTACTTCCCCCTCTTCTCTTCAATTTCCTTATGTCACTAGCTCCTTCCTCTCTTCCAGAAAAAAAGTTTCAACTATCTCTTTTGCAACATCATACAGAATATTTTCTGATTCATCCACACTCCCAGGGTCCAACTCATGAAAAGGTAAACTGTGCTTTCTTTCCTTTCTCAGTGCAGACCTCATTATCCTTTGGAAATCTGACTTCTTTCTATCCACACCACTCAACTGAAACTGCTCGATTAAAGTCAGCAAGGACTTTCTGATTTCCAAACCCAGCATCCTTTACTCTCTCCTCATTTGCCTTGAGTTGTCTGGGGTATTTTACATTCCTCTCCTCAGTTGTTTCTATTCCTCTCTCTCACTGTTCTTCCTCTACCCATTAATGACACATTTTCTCTCCTCCTTTCCTATTTATGAGGCTTATAATACAAAAAAGTGTGTGTATATATATGTAAATATATTATATATGTATATATACATGTATAGTCTATCAACACTATACCATATAAGATATATACAGCTCAGGTTTCTTGTGAGGACACAATGTGTGTATAATTAATACATGGCATATATATAAAGTTAATGTAGATTACATATAACTGTATTCCTATATGATATATGATTTTCACATATGCACGTATATATGTATGTATGTGTGTGTACACACTTAATCCTCACAACAAGCATTGAGATACATAAAATTACTTTTTCAATTTTACAGATACAGAAATTGAGCACAGAGAGGCCACCTCACTTGCTCAAGATCACAGAGCTGGTAAGTGCCTGAGCTAATATTTGAACTGGTGCATTCTGGGTAAAGGGCCATGCTCATACACTGCATGTTCGGCAGCTTCAGTTTCCAGAGAGAGAGAAAGAATGTAGCAAAAATGGTAGATGTTCTGTTATTTCATGGGAGACGCTGTTTACAGGATTTCCTCTCATTTAGTGCCCCTGGTTCTTGGTCATGCCGCTTTGAAGAATGAAGGGGTAGACCAGAGTGGTGGGCAGCAAAGCAGAGTTTATTGAGTGGTAGTAAAGGAAAGTTTAGTGAGCGATAGTACAAAGCTCCTGGAGAGGGAGGGAACCCGAGAGGGTTGCCACGAGAGTTCCTAAATCCAGGGGTTTTTATGGGCTCATTGGCTGTTGGTGGGCTGTTTTAATCTGATTTACCCTCCTGTTATCCCTCCGGTTTTTGTCACCTATCACCTGGGAAAAGATGGAGGGCTCCTTCCAGGGTGGTGTAAAATCCTTAAGGGTGGTTTCCTCTTAGGGCGGGGGCCTCCTGTCCCTGCCTGCCTTTCTTCTGACTATCCTTCATCAACACTTGAGTCCCAAACTGAAGCCAACTTCTCCCTGAATAACACAGCCCTTCACTGCAGCCCTGCTTATGCTGAGACTCTCATGATTATTATAGGTTGAAATCTTATCCAAGTCCAAATTTTAAAGATTTTTGAGAGCTTCTTTTCCCCAACTTCTGATCTGATTATCAGCAGCCATGATATCTTTTGCCTCTTCTGGATTCTTCCCTTGTTAACAGCATACTAGTTCAGGCTCATGCTTCCTCTTGCCTCTTCTACAACATCAGCCTGTTATCTGGGCTCTCCTTGCTTTAATCCGTTTTATGCAGCTGCCATGTTTATCTTTCCAAGGAGTATTCCATTTCTGCCATCCCCTTACTCAAAAACATTGAATGATTTCTTATTGCCTAAGAAATTAAAAACAGATCATTTGACAAGATACTAAAGGTCCTTCAGAGTATGTCTCACAATTACCTTACCAACTGAGTATTTCCCTCCTTTCCCCTAACATTCATTAAAATCCAGCCACTGGAACAAGTCTTTGTGCTTTAATACATATCTTCATGCAATTACCATTTTCTCCACTCAAGGTCCTACCTACCTTAAAGACTTATGCCAAACACCTGTCTTATCATAGAAACTTTCCTGATCCCTCTTGTTCCCCAGAAGCTCTAACTTCTTTCTCTTCAGAAAATGTCTAGCTACTAGTACCTCTTCTATAGCATTTGGGTTCTGACCCCTGTTTTAATTATTTGTGTACTTCTGTGCCTCATGTATCTTCTTTCCTGTAATGTATAATAGTACACCGTCTGTCACTTAGAAAATGCCCAGTAACTGTCTGTCAAAGTGACTTTAATTGGGCATGTCTGCTAGAGTTGACCATAATAGTCACACTAGAAAAATCTTGTTTTAAAGCAACACATATTTATCCACCAAATGGTAATATTTGGGGGCTAGCTAGTAGTAGCCTTAACCACAAAACAGTTTTTAAAAATGGAAGTCATCCTTAAACTATGAATATTTTTATCATTAAAAATATTATCGTGAATATGATGCAAGATCTGAAGAGAATCCCATATGAGGAATTCAAAATAGAATTGTAGTTAATTTCCCATTCCAAAGGTCTCCGATAGCTTTTTATTACAGAAATATAATGCAGACTCCTTCCATGTCTTACGCAGCCCTGCTTGTTCTGGTTTGTGCTTACCTCTAGACTCCTCTCTTCCCACTCCCTCCCTATTGCTTGCTTCTCTAGTCATACAAGAATTTTTCCAGCTTCTTTAACATGTCAAGACCCTGGGATCATGACCTGAGCCAAGGCAGACACTTAATCAACTGAGCCACCCAGGCACCCCAACTGTGGACTTTAATTGATGAAGATAATGTATCAATACAGGTTCATCAAATTTAACATATGTATTACAATACTACTAGATGTTAATAATAGGGAAATTGTGGGGGATGGGAGCGGGTATGTGGGAACCCTCCATATTTTCTGATCAAAATTTGTAAACCTTAAACTCTGAAAAATCAGACCTATTAATTAAAAAAAATTGTAGATGATTTGAAAAGACACTTCACCACAGAGGATATACAGATCACAAAAACATTTGAAATGATGCTTGACATCATTTGTCATTAGGAAATGCAAATGAAACTTCAGTGATATTCAGCTGCATACATACAGCCACTTTTTCATCTAAGATGTATTTTTAATAATATCTTAAAAGATAGTGAATACTACTTTATTCTGGCAATGAAATGTGTTTAACAATTCAGTGTTGCATGAAATAATAAAATATGCAATAGAAAACTACACAATCGGGGAAAATCTTAAAGCCATATTTGCTAGAATTTGAAGACAAAAATTGGGATTCCTGGCTGCTAAGAACATACCATTAGCATAGTCTCAAAATACAACCAACAGACAAATACAGATAGAAAGTCTTATTTATTTATTTATTTATTTATTTATTTATTATGATATGTTAGTCACCATACAGTACATCATTAGCTTTTGATGTAGTGTTCCATGATTCACTGTTTGCGTATAACACCCAGTGCTCCATGCAATACGTCCCCTCCTTAATACCCTTCACCAGGCTAGCCCATCCTCTCCACCCCCTCCCCTCTAAAACCCTCAGTTTGTTTCCTGGAGTCCATAGTCTCTCATGGTTCATCTCCCCTTCTGTTTCCCCTGCCTTCATTTTTCCCTTTCTTCTCCTACCGATCTCTCTGCTATTCCTTATGTTTTACAATTGGTGCAGCCACTCTGGAAAACAGTACAGAGGTTCCTCAAAAAGTTAAAAATAGAGCTACCCTATGACCCAGCCATTGCACTACTGGGTATTTGCCCCAAAGATACAGACGTAGTGAAGAGAAGGGCCATATGCACCCCAACGTTCATAGCAGCATTGTCCACAATAGCTAAATCGTGGAAGGAACCGAGATGCCCTTCAACAGATGACTGGATAAAGAAGATGTGGTCCATATATACAATGGAATATCACTCAGCCATCAGAAAGAATGATTACCCAACATTTGCATCAGCATGGATGCAACTGGAGGAGATTGTGCTAAGTGAAATAAGTCAAGCAGAGAAAAACAATTATCATATGGTTTCACTTATTTGTGGAAAGTCTTATTGTTTTATTAAATTAATTTATATACTAAGATTATATGACCTATGAGTAGTACAGGACAACACTACAAGTCTCTTCAGATTGCTTGACTTTACATTTTATATTCATGCAGGTAAATAATGTGGAGATGTTGCATTATAAAAGTGACACATATATAAGAAAAGAAATATTCTGTTTAGACCAGATTTTAACAAGCTATGAGATAAATTGTTCAAAATACATTCTGTCTGAAATTGAGAAGGTAGTATTTATATGACATTCTGGAAAAAGTAAGAAGATAGAGACAGAAAAAAAATCCTAGTTTCCAGGAACTGGGATCAGGGTGGGCGATTGACTACAAAAGTGAAGCACAAGGAATTCACCAAATTGCTGTGCTTGTCAATAGTTTATTCCTTGTTGTTGGTCTGTAGTATTCCATTGTACAGATGCACCTCAATTTGTTAATCCCCTCAGCCATGGAAGGACATTTGAGCTGTTTCCAGCTTTTGGCAAGTATGAATAGAGATACTATAAACATTCATGTGTTTTTGTGGGAATGTACGTTTTTATTTCTCCCAGGAGTGGGACTGCTGAATCAAATAGTTAAGTGTACATTTGTCAGAAGTTACCAAGTCATTTCCCACAGTGACTGCACAATTTTAAATTCACAAGGGTGATGCATGAGCATTCGAGTTGTTCTCAGCCGTGCTAACACTTAGTGTCAGTGTATTTTCAGCAATTCTCACAAAAATGTTGCATCATACTGAGCTTTTAATTTGCTTTTCTCTAGTGGCTAATGATGGAGGAAAATTTTTCATGTGCTTATTTAAAATTGTGTGTCAATTTTAGTGAAGTATCCATTGATATATTTTGCCCATTTTAAAAATTGGATTATTTTCTAATTTTTGAATTTTGAGAGCCCTTTATGTATTCTGGATACAGGTCTATTGTATATATGATTTGCAATTTCTTTTTCAATCTGTAGCTTGCCTTTTTCTGCTGTTAAGAGTGTCTCTCTCAGAGTGATTTTTTTGTTTGTAATATTGAGGATGTCTGATATAGCTTTCTTTTCTTTTTTTTTGAATGAAGATTTTGGTGTCATTTTTGAGATGCCTTTGCCTAATTCTAGGTCATAAGATTTCCCCCTTCATTTTCTTTTAAGGAATTTTACCTTTTAAAAGAATTTCCTTTTTTTCTCTCTGATTCTGGGCAATCATCAAGGGGTAGATACAAAAGAAGGATTGAAGGGACCTTTCACCAGAGATAGAGTGGGCCCTAGCCCCACCTTGTCCCTGCTGTCAGCTCTGGAAAGCCCCTGGCAGTGTCCCCTGGGGGTGGTGTTTATGGACTTCCATCTTGGGAGCCTGAGGGAGGTGCAGCTTTTATCTAAGGTAAAAAGCCTCAGTTCAGCGGAGCTTAGGAGTCCTACACTCTGCCATGCATTAAAGTGAGTACCTAGAAGGACAGAGAGAACCTCTCACCACAGACAGGCAGAACCTCAAAGACATCTGTCAGTCCTGAGAGGCCCCATTCGTGGATAGCAGGCAGAGACAACCCTCTTTATCCCTTTGACTTCCATTACTGGCATCTCAGGGAGATGGTGGCCTTGGCCTGGGGGACCATCCTCAGGTCAGCAGAAAGGAAGGGAAGCAGTTCCTGTCAGGAGTAAATATGATGACCTTGAGGATTGAGGGAACCTCCCACCCTAGTACACATGTGACCCCACAGAATCCAACCTTTCTTTGCTGTCAGCCCTGGAAAGGAAATATTTTTTTAATATTGAGGAAGCCTAATATATCTATTTTCTTTATGAAAAATCATTGATGTCATGTTTAAGACACCTTTGCTTTAACTCCAGGTCATAAAATGTCCCCCTATGTTTCTTTTAAAGATTTTATAACTTTTAATTTACCATTTGGCTTAATGATCCATTTTACACTTATTTTTATATAAAGGGTAAAATTTAGGTAGATTTTTTGGCATATAGACATATCATTCCTCTAGTATCATTTATTCAAAACACTAACATTTCTCAATTTGTCTTTAGACCTTTGTAAAAATTCAGTGAAACATATCGGAGTCTTCTTCTGGACTCTCTGCTCTTTTCCATTAAAATATATGTCTATCCTTGACCAATACCCCTCTGTCTTGGTTACTGTACCATTATAGTGAATCTTAAAATTGGGCAGTGTGGTTCTTTCACTTTTTTTTTTTTAGTTTTAAAAATTGTTTAGAAACCTAACAAAATAAGTACAAGATCTGTGTGAGGAAAGCCATAAAACTATGATGAATGAAATCAAAGGAAATCTGAATAAATGGAACAATATTTCATGTCCATGGAAGGAAGACTCTATGTTGTTAAAATATCAGTTCTTTGCAGCTTGATCTGTAAATTCTATGCACTCTCAATCCAAATCCCGGCAAGCGGTTTTGTGGATAGCTACTGACAGATTCTAAAGTTTATGTGGAGAGGCAGAGGACTCAGATATGCCAGCACATTGTTGAAGGAGAAGAACAAAGTCAGCAAACTGACACTAATCAACTTGAAGACATAATCTAAAATTACAGTATCAAGACAGTGTGATATTGATGAAAGAATAAACGAATTGAAGAAACTCAATTGAGAACCCAGAAATAGACCCACACAAATACAGTCAACTGCCCTTTGACAAAGGAGTGTAGGCATTTCAATTAAGAAAGAATTGCCTTATCAACAAATGAATAAATGGTGCTGGAACGACTGGACATCCACGTGCAAAACAACAAAAAAGACACAGACCTTACACACTTCACAAAAATTAATGAAAAATAGATCACAGACTTAAATGTAAAATGCAAAACTTTTAAACCCATAGAAGATAACATAAGAGAAAGCATAAGTGACCTTGGTTTTAGTGATGACTTTTTGGATACAACCCCGAAAGCAGCATCCATGAAAGAAAAGATTGATAAGTTGAGCATCATTAAAATGTAAAAGTTCTGCTCTGTAAAATGCACTGTTAAGAGAATGAAAGGACAAAGCAGAAACAGAGATTAAAGCTTTGCAAAACAAATATCTGATTAAGGACATGTCTACACAATATACACAGAACCCACAAAACTCAACAATAACAAAATAAACAACCCAATTTAAGAATGGGACAAAGATCCAAAGAGACAGCCCAGCAAAGAATATAGAGAGATTGCAAATACGAATATGAAAAGATGCTCAAAATCATATGGCATCAGGGAATTACAAAGTAAAACAACAATGAGATACCACCACACACATTAGAATGGCTAAAATCAAAGCCACCGAAAACACCAAATGCTGACAAGGATGTGGAACAACATGAACTCTCCTTTGCTTGTTTTAGTAAAAAATGGTACAGCCATTTTAGACACATCATTGTATGGTGCTATTCATATGCTGTTCTGGAAAAGGCAAAAGGATAGGTACAGAAAACAGATCATTGCTGCTACAAGCTTGCCTGAGAAGTGGTGATTGACTACAAAGAGGATGCACAGGGGAGTTTTAGGCCGACAGAAGGGTTTTGTATGACCCTTGGGTGTAGAGTTAGGACTCTATGTGTTTGTTAAAATACATATAGCTTTATATCATAGTGAACTCTGATAGATAATTTTTAAAAAAACAACCAGGGGTTGGATTTTTAAAAGGATCACTGGCTGCTGAGAAGAGAAAGGATTTCACAGAGGAAGGGTGGAGGCAGAGGCAGCACCAAGGCAGCCTTTGCTTAGTGGAGGTGGGAGGTGATGGGAGCTTCACCCACAGTAGTAGCCATGGAGACCAGCAACAGTGAATGGTTTTGGAATGGACTTTAGACTTGGATGGGACAGAAACTCATGATGGGTTGCATGGAGGTTAAGGGAAAGAGAGGCATCAATTGTGTCAATAGAAATTTTGCGGTCTTTGTTTCTGACCCAAACTTGGAGCCCTGATCTGGTTTGTAGAGATTATTGCCAGATTTCATGGATAGTTTATAACGTCTCCGATACAAACACACACTTCTCTCCTTGCAATCTGAGAATGCCCTCCACCGTGTGCCCACCACACCCACATCCATGGTGACTGCGGTCAACCTACTCTGGCAGAGCCGGCGTGTGCACGGAGGGCTGAACCAAAACTGAGGAAGGGGGACTGACAGAGGGTCATTCAGCGGATGTTTGGAGAGCGATTGTGTTCACTCCTCGGAGAGGTTCCTCACGGTCCCACGGATTCCCACAGAAGCATTAATGTCACTCTCTCCTGAACAGGGGTCTCACTTCTGAGATCAGGAAGGAAAGGGACAGCTGCCATTTTTCTTTCATCTTCCAGGGGAAGTGCTCCCTTCCTGGGACCTCAGAGGAAAGACTGTGAGTGTGATCCTCAAGGGCGTGGAGGCCAGAGCTGGAACTCAGCCACCAGCTGTCCCCATTCAGAAGCAGAGCTCTCAGGTCTGAGCTTTACCACCTTCACTGCTGAGGTCTCACACGCCACTCCTCTGTGAGGAGGGACTCACTGCACCCCAGGTGCTCACACCCAAGCTGAGGAAGAATGCCAACTCTTGAACCACCAAGCCGGTCCTGGGGAGAGTGGTTCTAAAGATCGCTCGACCTTCAGTGAGATCAATGACCAAGCCAAAGAATACCTCTTCTGGAATCTCAGGGTTCCTGAATTTTGCTGAGGGTCCCATCAAGAGTAAGAGCAGCTGGAAGGAAGTATGTGGAACAGGAAAGGCAATATAATAGGATCAAAAATTGTTCAGTTTGCTGATATGAAAGGCTTATTTGGGAATCTATTTTACATATAACTCAAAATTAGATTTACATTTCAGATGCTTAGCAAGTCATTGGGGTAAGTGGAAGTTTTGTTTTGTCTAACTGTTCCCCCGAGAGTTGCAACAGAGTAAGGCAGGAGGTCTCAGCCCTGTATAATGTGGTACAGGCCTTGGGGCTAAGGTGTCTGCTGGTTGAAGCCTTACCTCTATAGGGCACGGGGCAGGCTTTCTCTTTAATACTGATAAAAACGATGTGTATATGTCATAAGAAACATTAACCAAAAGTCAAAGAAATTTTTTTCATTTGTAACCAGAGAGGCAAAAACCCTCTAGATGTTTAAATTTTTAAAAATGGGATTCACTCAAAATAGTTTGCATTTGAAATACCGACTAAGAAAGTGGTAGATAGGTACATTTTTATTCAAAAATAAATTTTCCTCATTTGCAGTACAATCCCGTAGGCTGAGCACTATTGTTTCTGTATTTGAAAACTTGGAGAACTAAACTCTGGATGACAGAGCAGTTGTTTTAGAGTTTACATGTCTGAGGTGAATAGGAGATCTAGCTGTATATATTCCCTCATTTTACAAAGGGGTGCTGTGAATGTCTAAGTTCGCTTAAACGCACAGTTTAAATTAGAACCCAATTCTACCAATTCCCTGTACGGTGCGCTTTGTTATCTATCATTGCTTTACTAAATCAACCTCCCTTTCTCTTCTACCCTTTTTTCTCTATAATTAGAAGTCTTCTTGAGTCACTCTCCTTTTAGTTTTTATATTTATGTTTGTTTTCTTACAAATGTGACAATAGAAGCTTGGAAATATCCTTCCAAAAATATATTTAAAAACAGGAACAGTTTCTTTCTGTGGCTGTGCTTTGAGGTAATAAATTTGGAGATGAAACTTTCACAGCTGAGAGAAGGAAGGTGCTTTGACGATTCCATCAAAAAGTTTCCCAAACAAATTTTTCTTTAAAAACATCTTGGGTTTTTTTTTTTTTAATGTTTTTGATTACTATACTTCTTAAGTATGAAAAAACCTCCTGGACTCATTTTTCTCAGAAGGAAATGCACTGCAATCAATATTTGAGATTTTTCAGGCTCCTATTGTAACCAAACCAACGTGAGTTCGCTCCCTGGTAACTCGGAACCTGCAGTGGGCTGAATTGTCACACAAAGAAAACTTGATTTGCTGCAAATAAGGAGATCACAGCGAATGACTTCCAAAGCTGTGACTCCAGAGCAAGGGTGAATGGGTTCCTTTTATTTAGGGTTAGGATGAATATTTAGATAGAGAAGCCTTGTCATTTATGTAGAGGTGGGCATAAGGTCACCCATACCCATTACGGAAACATGCCTATACCGACATAGTATTGTTGCAGGGTCGCAGGGTTCTTGTCTCACGGAGTGGAAGAATGACTCTCACAGACACAAAAGGGTGAAGTGAAGTGAAAGTTTATTAAGCGAAGGTGAGAAGAGAGAGGAAAGAAAAAGCTCTCTCTAGCGTGAGAGGGGTCCCGAATGGGTTGCCACGGAGGGCTTTCAGTGGCAGTCTTCTATTGAGAACTGACTGGGAAGCTTGTGGCCTTGAGATTCTTGTGGCCTCTTGGTTTGTTCCCTTATGTCTTGTTCAGCTCTGTCTCAGCATCTCCACCTGCCAGGAATAGTTCTGGAGCCCAGTCAGGGGAGTCAGGGGCCTCCTATGTCTCCCGCCTAGACCTTCACCCCTTCCCTATTCGTGGGACAGGACCTGTGGGCAGAAAGAGCTGCGCTGGCATTGTGAGCAGTGACTGATTGTATACTTTTGAATTAGCGGGGGTTAGGGCTAGCGCAAGTCTCCAAGGAACCTGGAAGCAATGCTCTCAGGACCTGGAGGGGCCAACTGCTGCCGAGATGAGGTTACTTTTAAACATGAAGCCACTAAGGCGGCCACAAGTTCCTTGAGTGTGACCTTGAGGAAGGTCACACCCTGCATGTTTCACAGATCTCTCAGTGGGCTGCTAGCGCTAAGGAGATTTTAAGTTACATTTCTTTTGCCTTTGTTTCCCACATCAGTATGTTAGTAAATGAGGCTTATGCTTCCCCTTGGGTGGAGATTTTAGTATTATAATGAGGGAAAGGTAGTTGTCAGTCATTTTAGAGGTCACTCCATGGTCTATCTGCTCAGGCATGAGTCAGGGGTCAAGTTCAAAGTGGTCTGGGTGGTCTGGGCTGGTTAGAGGTCTTGTCAGGGCAGTCGCTGCCACTTCACGGGCAGTTTCGCTTTCCATTTCCCTGAGTTAAGAGATCATCTGGAAAGAAGATCTTAAGGAAAAATGTGGGACAAAGGTTAGTGAGTGCAAGCAGGTGGGCAGTAAAGGTCGGGTCTTGGGGGTATCAATGGTAACACTGTGAAATATGGCTCCTATTTAAAAAACATGAGCCGGGGTTGGAAAAATTAAATTGCACAGCTATTTAGTTTCCTTACAATACCGTCTATACAGCCAAGCTTTAAAAAACTGCTTTCAGGAAGCCTTCTTTTTCCCTAGTCAATTATAATTAGGGTTGATTGGCTGCCAGAGATTAAAGGAGCAGTGACTTTTCTGCAATTCTCAAAGGTGTTTTAAGTATTAGAAGGCCAAGCCAGCCCCATTTGGCAGTAACATGCTTACAGACAATCTAGAAGAGGTGAATATGTAGTGTCATTTGAATTAAATAAAAATACCCAAACTGTTATGTGGTTACCATCAAGATAAATATGGTGTTTTTACCCAGTAGTACTGTGATATTATGACTTATAAGAAAATATATTTGGTCATTCAGATGACCAAAATATATTTCTCGTATGTATTTGGTCTTGGTACATGGTTTGTGGCCCATAGCTTCCCAAACCATTGGAATTTCTTAAGTGTTAAGCCCATGAAGTTGTCTTTTGTTATGTTAATGGGGGTAACTTTGGATCCCACCGAGGTGGAGGCTGATTGCCTGGAGGACCAACCTTGTGATCTGAGGGTTAGAACCATGGAGGGGAGAGCGGCTAGAGATTGAGTCAGTCAGTGGCCAAAGACTTAGTCAATCCTGACTCTTCAATGAAGCCTCCATAAAACCCCAGAATAACTGAGTTTGGAGAGATTTGGGTTGGTGAACACCAGGAGATTGGGGTGAGTGGTGGCCTGGAGAGGGCAGGGAAGCCCCGCATCCTTTCTGTACCTCACCTGATGTGTTTCCTCATTTGGCTATTAATTCATATCCTTTATCAAATCCTTTACCGGCAAACATAAGTGTTTCCCTGAGTTCTGTGAGCCCACCTAGCAAATTAAAATAACCTAAGGAGCACGTTGTTGGAACTTCCAGCCTATAGCCCGTGGGTCAGAAGCACAGGTAACGGCCTGGGGCCTGGATCTACCTCTGAAGTGAGGGATGGAGGGCAGGTCTGTAGCACTGAGCCCTTCATCTGTGGAATCTGATGCTAGCTCCCAGTAGATAGTGTCAGAATTGAGTTCAATTCTCAGACACCCTGCTTGTGTTTGACAGTTGCTTGGTGTTGTGTCCCCCCCCACACACACACACACATTGGAATTGGGTCCTGGAACCCGAAGAGAAGAACCAATCATGGAGGTTTTATAAATGAATAAGCTCATTGATGACCTGAACTCATATGTTTTTTAGCATACCGTATTTATATTCGCAAATAATCTTGCACAGTAGGAAAAGGTCACTCTGCCGTGGTTGTGTTTTCACATATGAATGTTGATTTTGGCTTCTGAGAATGTAGCTTTTTTTGACAGCACCCTGTTCATAAATGTCTGTTGTAGCAATAGGATATATTGGAAAAGCTTTCGAATCTAGAGAACAGCCCCAGGAAGTCTTTTTCCATCTGCCCTTGTGACAATTTGTCGATGATGTTTTGGTAGATTAGTGGTCATCATTGCCTTATGAAGAAACACTCAGCATTCTGCACAGTCAAAGCAGTCTGATTTCCATGTACTATCTTGGGGGAATCTTTTGGATTGTATTATACCATATAACTTTGACTCCCTTTCTTGCTTTATTTTTCTTGAATGGAGTTCTGCAAAATATATGAGGTCAACCATAATGCAAAAAATTCATAAATCAAATTATGTGGATATTAGGCATCTCTTAGTGGAACAAGACTTATTTCAATTCATCATCTATGGGTTCCGTGTGTGCCAATTCATCAGTCTAGCAATCTTGTCAGTTTGTACCTTGGTAAATAATTATTTCCACATCCAGTCTTTTAAGGGGTTTGGCAGGGTATCTTGCCAGCTGGTCCACATTAATGAAAAACAAACTGCTTATGATCTATGGCTATGGTTCATTCTCAGCTGACTGATATCACACTTATATGCACAGTGATTATACTGTTTGAAGCTGCATTTTCACATGAAAGCATTTTCTGCACACTTCGGAGAAAACTATTTTTACTTTGTCAGGAATGACTAGCAGATTGCCAACCTAACAATTGGAGAAACGATAGGCTATTTATGTCTGTGGCCACACTAATAGAAATAGATGGTTTGTCAGAATCATCATCTCTGGGTCATTTTATGCCTTGCGACTAATATTTATGTGCATGCTAGAATCAGAATATCATGGCCAGATGCCAAGAAAAAACCATTATATTGCTTTGGCTGGGAAAATTGTTCTCTATCCACACATCCAGTAAGGTCATGTCAAGACAAAATCAGGGATGTTATTCTCCACACATCTATATATCCTGTGAGTACAGCTTCCTTTGATATTAATAGAAGGTTCTTCTCTAGAAAAGGTACAAAACTGTGACTACATAAAACGCTGTGATGCTTTTATCTGTGTACGTGCATGCACACACACACACACACACACACACGCTTTTGTTTATTTTCAAAGGAAAAATGAATTCCTGTTACAAACTTTTGTTTTAAAAAATTCACATTTAATCATTTAATTTTCTGTATGGAGGTAATATGTAAGTCCATTAGAAACCTAAGAAGTCACATGACATTACCCTTTGTGAAAGTGACCTAACCACGAGATTTCCTATGGCCTAGAAAATGCCATTACACCTCCTTCCATATAGGGAGGACATAACAAACAAACCAGAATGATCCTAGCAGATAAGTTGGTGCTTCATCCATTTCGCCTTGACTTACATTGGATCCTCCTGCAGCCAGTTCCAATACATGGCAACAACTTCCTACTTTTCTCTACCTCGAGAATGTTCTCTGACCACTTCCCCCACCCATTCAGGGGCAGGCTCTAAGTGCTATGGAATTAACACCCCAGGAACTACTCTCAGCAAATGAGGGACAGGAGTTGTTGAATAAATATGCCAGCTTCCTCACTCCTTAGTAGAGTAATTCTGAGACATATTCCATATTGTCCATCAGAGGATCACCAACAAGCTTGAGTTCCACTTGTCCACAGTGGTTAACCCCCCTCATCAGTGCACTTTTTATTGACTTGATTCTCTTTCCTTTCTTTTTTCCCTACTGCCTCATCGTGTTTCCTGTGATAACCTCCCAAATAAACTACTGTACTTAAGGCCAAACCCCCACCTGAGAATCGGCTTTTGGATGAACCCAAATTAAGATATGGACTTTAGTCAGTAACATAAGGAAGGCAAACAGTAAAGGAGAAACTCTCATACTATATCCCCCAAACCAAATCTTTTAATTTTATTGCATTTACCAAGGTTAGCTATACTATGCTCCCTTCATTTGAAATATTAAAAAGAAAACTCTAAACCTGATGACACTGTGTATAACCATTTGCTAAAGTCCTTTTGAGATTTCACCTATTCATTTTATTTCAGCTATCACTTCTGTGCAGATAACTTCCAAATTTATAGTTCTGTCACACCTTCTTTTGCTCATTCTCTACCTGTCCTTTGGCTATGTCTACCTGAATTATGTTTTTGATGCCACAAATCAAACATTTCTAGGGCTTATTCCTCACCCCCTGCCACTTACTCCAAACTAGTTCTTCCTCCTAACTCATCAACAGCTTCCTGGCCTCCCATCTTCAATCATCTCCTGCCAACTCGACTTTTCCTGTCTTATCCAATCAACAGTCAAGTGCAAATGGCTTCATAATACCTTGATCATCTGTTCTTATATCTCTCTGTTACTCCCTTAGTTCCAGCTTAAGTTTAGACTATGATAACAGCTTTATAATTGGTCTCTCTACCTCATCCCTGCCCCAAATCCTTCATACTTACCAGTGCAGATTTATCTTGCTCAAACTCTGCCTACTGCATACAGAATAATGTTCAAACTTCTAAGCAAGGCATTTGAATTCCTCCAGAAACTGCATTCAGCCTCTCTTTGTTCCTAAATTTTTCCCACCCACTTGAACAGTGTTCTCTGACCAGCTAGGTTGACTCACTCTTGCCTTGATCTACCTGGTACTTTCCATGTTTATTATATATTCTTCTAACTCTGGTCTGATGACAGCTTATTCAAATCTCTAACAGACTTCTAAGACATTATTTCTAGAAAAGTCCAACCACTTTGTTTTGCAGATGGACAAAATGAGGTCTGGAGAAGCAGCATGCTTTGCTTAAAAACACAGATAATTAGTAACAGATGCAAGAGAGCGTAGAACAGTTTTCTAGGAGCATCACCTCAACTATTCCAAGCCACCACCCTCTGACCTGCCAGGGCAAGGACTTTCCGTATAATTTCCATGACAATAGCACTGCCTCAAGTTTACTATCCAGCAATGTGAAATGTCAATTTAAACACTATTACTTCACTTTAACATGTTTTTCTCCCAAGGTAGATTCAAAACCCTCTAAAAACCAAGACCATATCTTATTCTTCCTTATAGAATCCAAATAATGGTAATGAATATGGAATACCAACAATATTTTTTGTGTGTACCTATTATGTGTCAGCCACTACGATAATCTTGTTGCCTACAGAATCCCATGTAAGTGTCATAACAATGCTGTTATCATTGCCTTCATACATGACATGATGAAACTCAGAAGTTAAATACCTGTCCAAGGTCACAAAGCTGGTAATTGTCATAGGCAGACTTTAAAGTTAGGTTTATATAACTAAAATTTCTGAACTAATGCTTATTTGAAAAATCTATTCAATTATTTGGAATTTGGGGCTATGGAATGACCATAGTCTGTTCACTGTTTCCAAATGAAATGTGAAATTTAATATGTGGACTAAATTTATTGCTTTATTCTGGGGTGCCTGGGTGGCTCAGTCGGTTAAACATCTGCCTTCAGCTCAGGGCATGATCCCAGAGTCCTGGGATCGAGCCCCGCATCGGACTCCCTGCTCCACTGGGAGCCTGCTTCTTCCTCTCCCACTCCCCCTGCTTGTGTTCCCTCTCACTGGCTGTCTCTCTGTCAAATAAATAAATAAAATCTTTTAAAAAAGTGTATTGCTTTATTCTGACATTTCTTTGGTTTAGTGTGCAATCACAATTTCCCAACAAAACCAGGGCGAGAGGGTTCTTACCACAGATGACTACTGAGGTCATGTCTACCAGAGTCACTGTTTGTGGAGATGGAGAGAATCCAGTGCTCTGAGGAGAACAATGAGGTCTTTTGCATTTATTGTGAAAACAATGCAGCACATAAGATAGCTGTGAAACCACTATGTCTCCAACAAGATGCTGAAATGTAGTATTATTAATTCAATAGTGTCTAGAATTCTATGTTGCCTGGAATGTTGAATGACTTTTTCCACAGCAAAGTCACGTCACTTCCTAGACTTTCATAAGCATTGTTATTTTGCACCTTAAATTCTAGATCGATAGCCTATGGTATCAGTGAATAGCCTCTCTTGAATAACGTTTGAAAGTATTGTATACTTAAAACTTGCTAAGAGGATAGACCTTAAATTAAATCTTCTCAACACACACACACATATCACACAAATGGTAACTATGTAGAGGTGATGGGTATGTTATTTAGTTTGGTTGTAGTGATTTTTTTTCACAATGTGTACATACATCAAAACATCAAGTTGTGTACTTTAAATATATACAATTTTTATATGTCAAAGATATCTCAATAAAGTTGTTAAAAATAAAAAATTCACCATAACTCACCCCCCCCCACCAAAAAAAAATTGTATGCAGGTTGTGTTCATATATGCTTCAATTGCAGAGTTGAAAACAGTATCCAAACTGGTCAAGTGACCTAAATGAGAAGTTCTTAACCGTGATTGCACATCAGAATAAACATAGCTTTAAAAAGTTTCCATGCACACACAGATCAGATAAATCAGAATATTTGTATATGGGACCTCAGCACTGGTATTTTTTAGAAGCTCCAGGTGCAGCCAGGGTTGAGAATTACTGATGTAAGCAATATCCTGTCTAGTTAGAATATCTTCAGTAAAATAGCTTTTTAAAAGACCCTGCATTTATGTGTGTGTTGTAGTAAATACTGATTTCTATTCATTACTATGCAGGGTTTTACACAAAGATTATCTATTTCTTAACTTATTTTTTTAATATAAACTCTTCAAAACCCTAGTGCTTCTCTACCAGTTTCAATGAGTACTAGCTATTGACATTCTGTAGCAGACCTACCACAACTGTTTCATCATGGTCGGAGGCAAACATCTGCAGGCCTGATTTTACATGCTAACACAGCTAACATTTCTTGAGCACTTACTGTGTTGCAGGCTTTTTTCAAAACACTTTACCTGAATTAAAATAACTACTACAGGTAGTTGAGATATAGGAAAAATATATGAGGAAATTGAGACATAGGGGAAATACGTTGTTTGGGTCACAATGTTGACAAACTGAAGGGCAGGGATCAGAAATTAGGGAGCTAGACTATGGAGCCCATAGTTTTAATCACTACCCTGTACTGCTCTGCATACAGATTTCTTGTCATTCACATTCTTATTAAGAGTGGGAGGACCAGAAAAAGAAACTGGTTTCAATTCATAAGATTTGATTATTTCTGCACCGAGAGAATACTGGATAAAGTTCCCAAAGATGTTCTGAGAATCATGTAGATTAATTTAAAACCGCTGGGGTTCGGTGCCTGGGTGGCTTAGTCGATCAGGCGACCGCCTCTTGATTTTGGCTTAGATCGTAATCTCAGGGTCCTGAGAAATGAACAAACAAACAAACACTGGGGGTGTCCGCATACTGAAAAAAGAATGTAATTAGCTGTGCAAATCCCACATGCCTGTTACCTAGGATTTGCAAAGGAACCAACAACAAACTACTTGGGCCATTCATCTGTCTATTATGTTTCTGGCAGTGACATGGGAAGACATTAGCTCTCCCCTTTCTCCTTTGTGGAACCTCAACCCTAGCTGCTCTTTCAAATCAATTGCAGAGCTCTGAGATACGCTGATGTCCAGGATCCACCTCCCAGAGATGCTGGATCAACTGGTCTGGGATTGGAGCCAAGGTACAGGTATTTTTTTAAAATTCCATTAGATGGGGGCGCCTGGGTGGCACAGCGGTTAAGCGTCTGCCTTTGGCTCAGGGCGTGATCCCGGCGTTATGGGATCGAGCCCCACATCAGGCTCCTCCGCTAGGAGCCTGCTTCTTCCTCTCCCACTCTCCCTACTTGTGTTCCCTCTCTCGCTGGCTGTCTCTATCTCTGTCAAATAAATAAATAAAGTCTTTAAAAAAAAAATAAATAAATAAATAAATAAATAAATAAATAAATAAAATTCCATTAGATGATTCGAATATTTAGCCAGAGTTCTAACCCACTGCCCTATCACATCAACCTCAAAAGGTAAGGAATGTAAGTTTTGTATCCCTAAGTTATCTTAATACTGTGCTGTTTCAACATGCATGCTTTTTATAAGTCTGTGGTACTTTACATCAATCTTAATAACTTATACTTTTATATTTTGTGGAGCTCCTATTCCGTATTACAGAACTAATTTACAAGTATGATGGTGCCTAAGCGGTTTTGAAAGGCAATACCTTAAACAGCCAGTAGGGAAATACGTGCATTATTCAGCGTTTATGGCTTTTTCATAAACAAAAGCCAGAAAACTTTTGAAGCCTTTTATAAACGAAAAATACTGATAGTGAACCTGTTAGAATGTATTCAATCCAATAATAATTTTGCTTTGATTATAAAATGTGAAGGTTCTTGCTTGGACTGGAGTTGCTTATTCTGGTTATTAAAGTTAGAACTAATAAATCCTAATAATTTTGAATGGACTTTATCCTTCTGAGGCTTGAGTTCATCTAACTGTTCTCATATAGGCACTCCTACCTCTAAATGGGAAGCTTTCTCTATATCGTCATAGCATTTCATATCATATATTAAATTTCAGGGGAAAAATTGAATCTCATACTTTTATAATCCCCATAGTACAGAGCATATAGTAGATGTTCAATAAATACATGTTGACAGTTGATTGTTTTTCCTCAAAAGTTATGATAACTATAGGGAATACCAGCAGTCAATGCCTGTAGGTCTAGGAGAAAGATTTTCAATTTATATTTTACATTAAAATAGTTTCTTCTGTATTCCAAACAATCCTTAATATCCTATACCTTAATCAGTTTTCAGTTACCTGAATATGCCTATGAATAAATATCTTACTTTGTGTGTATCATGGTCTTGGTAGAGAAGGATCATTCAATGTAATAAGCCCTCTTGAAATTTCATGACAGTACAAGATTAGATATAGAATCAGTTCCTGTGTCAAATTTACATATTGAATGAAAAAAAGCAATTGGATATAATAAATAGAAGGCTGTGCATTGTTAATTTTTGGAGTTTATTTAGCTAATATTGGTACACTATCAATAAGATTGTGATCACGAACACGAGTTTTCAGAAACTGCAGTGAGGGGGCGCCTGGGTGGCATAGCGGTTGGGCGTCTGCCTTCGACTCAGGGCGTGATCCCGGCGTTGTGGGATCGAGCCCCACATCGGGCTCCTCCGCTGTGAGCCTGCTTCTTCCTCTCCCGCTCCCCCTGCTCGTGTTCCCTCTCTCGCTGGCTGTCTCTATCTCTGTCGAATAAATAAATAAAATCTTAAAAAAAAAAAGAAAGAAAGAAAGAAAGAAACTGCAGTGAGGACATTCAGAACCAAGTCAGATTTATTCTACAAAGCACATTCAGCGATTTTCCTCTTTCTTTCTTTTTTCCTGTACGCTGCACATCTTTTAAAGTACTAGGTAATCGGTGTTACTGTCTTGCACACCACTAAGTCTGCTCATTAGGGATGGATGCACAGGGGAACCCAGGATGATGGCAAGGTTTTATAGTGTGATTCGTTAAAAGTTGCATATTTACCTGGTTTATGAGCCAGAGGCAATCTAAATTAAAATCAATGAAGAACAAAAAACGAAAAGCATTTAAGGACACTATTCATAGATGTTAATAAAATTCCATGACTTAATTATAAGTGGATCCGAGATGTGTTTCACTCTCGTTTTCATGTTCGAGCTGTACTTTGCTCTCTGTCCTAATTTTTAGAATCTGAAATGAAGAGATTCAGGAAAGGGAATTTGAATTAGTTGGTGTTTCCTTCAGCACTTGGATTCATTTGACTTAAAGAAACACAGGGGAAGATAACAGTTGGCCCTAGCCTTGTCTGCTCTGCTGTGTCATTTCTGCCCTTCTAGGGTCCCTAGGAAACAGTCAAGTGCTGGGGTCTGGAATTGACTTTTATAGTTGCTTTCTGCATACCAAGAAGGCATTGCTCATTCCCACTGATGAAGCATGAGCTCTAGTTATTTTTTTTTCCTACCTGTGGAGCCGACCTACTCCTACTGTTTTCTCAGCTCCTGGTGGGCTAGGGCATTCTATTTAACATGATTGGCTGGAAACTTGCTAAAGGGGGTTTAAGACTATGGACTTTGGGGTCAGGCAGCCTGGCATCAAATCCTGGGTAGTTTTGGTCAGATCACTTCACCTCTCTGTGCATCTACTTCCTCATCTGTAAACTAGCTACAGTAAATGTGCCTATTCTCATCGGGTGGCAGTAAGGATTAAAGGACTTAATACGTGAAAAGTACTTATCACTGCCTGCAACCTGGTAAGCACTATATAAGTGCATTATTTTTGTGAAAATAATGCAGGAAAATATCCTATGAGAGCTTCTCTTCCTCGCCTCTGTCTTCCAACCATTATTAAGCCCTAGAGAAGTTTTTTTCAAAATCTAGGTGGTGATTTTGTGGTTTATAAAATCAATTGTGTGGTGTGTGACCTGTATTGATTTTTAGTTGAAATAGAATAGAAAACACCAGAATGCATCACACAAAGAGTATGGTTCCATAAAATATTTGGTTCAAATACACGTGTGTGTGTGCGTGTGTGTGTGTGTGTGTGTGTGTGAGTGTATTAGCTCACAATCTGAAATGGAATTTATTCAGCACATACATTTCTTCCCTGCCACTAAACCAGAGGGAAGAGGAAAGACTTCATGGAGGGTACAGCCATTTTTCCAGTCCCAACCTAACCAAGGTGTATGTCTATAGCTGATAACTGTGACTTACTACAGAAGCGATTCTCAACGAGTTATCTTTGTAGGGGGCTACAGTTGCACCCCTCCCTCTTGTCTGTGATCTATATCCCTGGTGGTTTGGGGAGGTAGCGAGGCAGATGTGGCTGGCATAAATCCCCTGCAGCTTCAAGAACCATTGCACTGTAGGCGCCTCAAGTGGTCATTTTTCCTAGTACCCTGCACATTTGAGATGGGTGATACATATTTACTGCATCAATCACCAAGATTCACATGGACCCATGCCTCAAGAATGCCGATAACACTTACAGAGCAGATCCATTCATTAAATAAACAGCTACTGTTGGGGGCAAAATATGTCTTACAAAGCATCTGATGTAAAGGAAAGGAATTGTCAGATCTGGACACCGCTGAATATTTGGAGGAAAAAGGCCCCTGTTTCTTTCTAAGGCAGCTCTTCTTTATGATGGATGTTAGCACTTCTCCTTTGCCAGACAGTCTCCAGATATGACATTGCTAAAGTCAGTAATTTGTCTGCCTGCTATCTGGGTTGGATGCAAATACAAGTGTCTCTTGCTTCATACAAGAGAGAAATGCACAAAGGGTACTTATTATTTACAGGAGGATTCACCAAAAAACTTTGAAGTAAAATAATTTTATGGATTTTATGAATAAAGTGAATAACTTTGGGTGGATTTCTCAACATTGTCCCCCTCTACTCACCAGAAAATTTCCTCCGAGTCTTAACCACTGTTTGAGTGGTAAGCAAATTCACACTTGGAATAAACATGTAATGTTAACTGACTCATGTTTGCCTGAATTATGCCGGGTCTTGAAGTCCCTCCAAGGTATGTCTTGGACTTTCCCCCGCCAAAGCCTTCTGTGTCCTTACAGATGATCCTCTCAGTTCACCCCATCAAGTTACTCTGATTAATATTCACTATTCAAGAACCCATGAGACAACATCTCATCCTTGCTTCTGCTAGAGGCACCTCCGTGAAAATGCGGTTATTTGTGTCTAGGATAGATCCCTGGCTACTTCCCAAGTGGCAAACCCTGGACGTAGCCAAGCACTGCTGGGTTCCTGTAGTTTCTACTGCACTGGAGCCAGGCCGTCATCCACGAGAAATGGAAAGGCTGGCCCCCTCCTCACACTGGGCTGCACTGTCAGATGTGAAGTTTCAAGCAAAGCCGCTTCGGTGCTCATGCGCCCAAATCCTTGCCAAAGCACTTCCTTGAGCTTATGTCTGAGGCTTCTCTCCTCAGACATCCGGCACTCAGGCCTCAAGAGCTTTTCAAGGACCTACAAAAAGGTTTGAGATCTGAAACATTCAAAAAGTACTAAAATATAAAGTGCCCGCTGAACAGTCAAAATTAACATCTACAAAGTATAACCTTATACGACTATGGATTCTGGATTCAAATGTTACCTGCTAGTGTATTAAATTTTCATCATTGGAAAATAACTTTTAAAGTGGGGAGAAAACCTTCATCATTGGGGGAAAAAAAACTTTACAAAAATTCTTGTTTCTGGATCAGTGTACAATGATCACAGCCAGTCTTAAATAAATGAGTTTTTATTAAAATGATTTAAAAAGCAATAAAGCAAAAAGATACTTAATGCAAAATTAAGTTCCTTTAATATATTAGAGCGGATGTAGGGTAGGACCATCAAAAGTGAAAATGTGTATCATCCGCTGAAGTCTTGAAAAACTTCTGTTGTCGGGGCACGGGGAGAGGTGTCATCCAGGAGGATATGTTTTCCACTATTCTGCTTCCCTCACTGAGACCTAGAAATGGGCTTTTGGTTGGATCAAACTTTCTAAGGAAATAAACAAGATTTCATTCTTTCACTAGAAAAATCTCCAATTAAAATTTCTGTGCAAGTGACTCAGCTTCCAAAGTTCAGGGTATCAGGGAACTCTAAAAATAATTGGTGATGACTGAAGTTGCTGCTCCCTAAAAAGTCTTTGGAAAAGGTGAAAAGGTAAATACCTAATTGAATACTCATCAAATCCCAAGGGAAAATGAGTGGGGTGGAGAACGGTGATAAGAAAATGGCAATGAAGAATTAACTGGGAGAACCACCTATATTTTTAGTCTTTGCATGATGTCCCTTTAATGATAACATATGATGTGCCGGTTGTAATTTACAGAGCACGTTCACACTTAGAGCCACCGGGAGATCATCACCTGCACTGAAAGTGAGAATAATACAATACTGCAATCAAACATTCTTGAGTGTCTTTAATGAAATAGAGTACTATTTTAAGCACATTAAACTCATGACATCCCTCTGAGGCAGCCTCTGTTATTAGCCAAATTTTGCAGACGAGGGAACTTGGCGGGTATTTGCCCAAGTTAGGCAGTGATGGAGCTGCAACCTGAACTCAGGTGTCCTGACTTCACATCCAGTGTTCTTTCCTCTAGGACACACCAACCTAAAACCTTGAAAAAGTAACCAGCCGGTTGGTGTGGGTTTGCCGTGATGACACTATATTATTCTGCTAGTACATAATCACAGGATTATGGAAGTCATTGAATTCATCCTCTGCCTCCAGGCAGGACAAACTAGAAATCACTCCTGACACATGCAAATCCATCTTGTTTTTACACACACAAGAAGAAGAGATTCCATATCCAGGATATGAAGAAGAGCTTCTTCTACAGAAACATCCGGGATATGAAGAGGAGCTTCTTGTCTAGCTCTCACACTATCGCATGTTCTTGGGAAAGGGGAAAGCCTCATTAAGATTACATTTTATACCATTGAGGCATGCAAAACGGACTCTAATGCAATACAGATTTGTTACTAAATGTCAAGACTTCTGAGAGAGCTGAGGATGGGTAAAGTTTGTATAATTCCGTTTTGAAATTAGCAGAGATGAGAAGAGCGGTCTTCAATAGAAACACTCCAGTCAAGTTCATAAGTAAAAAAGTTAATTCTCCACTAGCCACTGTAGTGTGTGCTTGCCTTAGGGCAGTGGTCAGTGAACTGTAGCCCAGGGACCGCATACAGCCCACTACCTATTTCTTTATATTCCACAAGCAAAGAATGAATTTTTTTATGTTTTTAATAGTTGAAAAAATCAAAAATAATACTTTGTGGCACATGATAATGATATGAAATTCAAATGTCATTGTCCATCAGTGAAGTTTTCATGGAATGCACCCATACCCATTCTCTTACGCATGGTCTGTGTCATGCTAGGATGACAGAGTTATGTTGTAGTATCAGAGACCATATGACCTGAAGTACCTAAAACATTGACTGTCTGGTCCTTTATAGAAAAAGTTTGCTGATCGCTGGTAGAGGGGAAAATTAAAACAAATATCCTTTTTTTCCCCCACCCATCTCCCTTCACTCAGGTAAAGGAGGGCATGAAACATTTGGAAGCAGGAAGGTCCTAAGCATCTGTAAGACCCCATTGGGCCTTCAGTGTAAGCCCTGTCCCAGGTTTTATTTATATTTGGGCAGCCATGGTCCCAGACTAGTTTTTGCCCATGGAACTCCTTCACTACTCATAGCTAGGAGCACTTTGGTGTTGCTTGACAGAGATCAGAGGGAATATATGGAACCTCCAGTGACCTCAGTGCTCGTGGCAGATTGGGATATATAAATGCTAGTTTATTTAAAATTGTGCAAATTAAATTTCGGGTTTTTTTAAACTTTTCTATTGTATATAGAGCATCTTCTCTACTTACTAATGTTACTGATACCTCCATTCCTCTTTAAGCAACACCACGAAAAGATGGATATTAAATGACATTTGTGTCTGAACCAAATTTACAAATTTTGAATGATAAGAGGTTCCTGGATTATTTTCTTTTCCTAACCTGCATGCCTATGAGCAATGTCTCATCTCATCCATTAATTGGCAAGCTCAGCAGTCTTCAGAGTATTGGGACGAATAAAGACACCCTCGCTGTTCTCAAGAAGCTCACAGTCCAGAGAGTTAGTCACCTGTTAAACTTCTAACTTCAGCTTTCGGACAGAGAAGAGGGAACAATTACATCTGCCCTGGGGCTGTCACTGGATCTGAGCCACAGGGTGTGCATGGAACTGTATCAGGAAATGGGAGAGCCAGGGGAAATGGAGGGATCACCAGGAATTTGGAACACATTTCAAATTGTATGGAAATGTGAAAGCAGCTGAAAATAGCCCGGGGTGCTGAGTGACTGTAGTGTTCTGTGTCTGATGTTGGAGGGTGGTAAAAGGGCTGGAGGGGGTGGGAAAATGGCAAAAGTCAAAGGGAGGAGAAAATGTGGAAAGTGGAAAGGAGATGGGGCTCCAAAGAGGAAAGTTAGGACCAGAAGAAGGCCTTGAATATCACGAGAAAGAGTTTAGACTTTATTGCATTGATCATTAAAAAAAAAAAAGCCTCAAAAGCTTTTAAGCCCAGGCAGGAGATAATTCAATTTAGAGTCTGGCCTCACCATTCAGAATAATGCCATTAACATATTGAACTGACAGTCTCTTCAATAAATGGTGCTGGGAAAATTGGACAGCTACATGCAAGAGAATGAAACTTGACCACTATCTCACACCATACACAAAAATAAACTCCAAATGGATGAAAGACCTCGATGTGAGACAGGAATCCATCAAAATTCTAGAGGAGAACATAGGCAACAACCTCTACGACATCGGCCAAAGCAACCTTTTTCATGACACATCCCCAAAGGCAAGAGAAACAAAAGATAAAATGAATTTATGGGACTTCATCAAGATTAAAAGTTTCTGCACATCCAAGGAAACAGTCAGAAAAACTAAGAGGCAGCCCACAGAATGGGAGAATATATTTGCAAATGACACTACAGATAAAGGACTGGTATCCAAGATCTACAAAGAACTTCTCAAACTCAATACACGAGAAACAAATAAACAAATCAAAAAATGGGCAGAAGATATGAACAGACACTTTTCCAATGAAGACATACAAATGGCTAACAGACACATGAAAAAATGTTCAAAATCATTAGCCATCAAGGAAATTCAAATCAAAACCACACTGAGATACCACCTTACGCCAGTTAGAATGGCAAAAATAGACAAGGCAAGAAACGACAATTGTTGGAGAGGATGTGGAGAAAGGGGATCCCTCCTACATTGTTGGTGGGAATACAAGTTGGTACAGCCACTCTGGAAAACAGTGTGGAGGTCCCTTAAAAAGTTAAAAATTGAGCTACCCTATGATCCAGCCATTGCACTACTGGGTATTTACCCCAAAGATACAGACGTAGTGAAGAGAAGGGCCATATGCACCCCAATGTTCATAGCAGCAATGTCCACAATAGCTAAATTGTGGAAGGAGCCGAGATGCCCTTCAACAGATGACTGGATTAAGAAGTTGTGGTCCATATATGCAATGGAATATTACTCAGCTATCAGAAAGAACGAGTTCTCAACATTTGCTACAACATGGACAGCACTGGAGGAGATAATGCTAAGTGAAATAAGTCAAGCAGAGAAAGACAACTATCATATGGTTTCTCTCATCTATGGAACATAAGAACTAGGGTGATCGGTAGGGGAAGAAAGGGATAAAGAAAGGGGGGGTAATCAGAAGGGGGAATGAAACATGAGAGACTATGGACTATGAGAAACAAACTGAGGACTTCAGAGGGGAGGGGGGTGGGGGAATGGGATAGACCGGTGATGGGTAGTAAGGAGGGCACGTATTGCATGGTGCACTGGGTGTTATACACAACTAATGAATCATCGAGCCTTACATCGGAAACCGGGGATGTACTGTATGGTGACTAACATAATATAATAAAAAATCATTTAAAAAAAAAATAAATAAATTAGGGCAGTTGCTCTCAAAAAAAAAAAAAACATATTGAACTGCATTATAGTATAGTGATTGTATCAGCTAGGTTTTTTTTTTTTTTTGGTTTTGGTTTTATGTTTTTAAGAGGGTTTTTTTGTATTTTAAAGTTTTTATTTAAATATGGTATAATATTAGTGTCAGGTGTGCAATACAGTGATTCAACACTTTTTTTACGAGTTTTTTTAAGATTTATTTATTTATTTGAGAGAGAGAGAGCAAGGGGAGGGTCAGAGGGAGAGAATCTTCAGGCAGAGTCCCTGCTGAGCGCAGAGCCCGACTAGGGGCTGGATCCCATGACCCATGAGATCACAACTCATAAGATCACAACCTGAGCTGAAACCAAGAGTCAGACATCTAACCGACTAAGCCACCCAGGCGCCCGTGTTTCTACGAGGTTTTCCAATGCTGTAACAAACAACTCCAAAATTTTAGAGGCTTATGATAGCTAAAGGCCATTTCTCATTAACAGTACATGTCATTCCATGGATTGGCTATGACTCTTCTCTGTACCTTCTTTGTTTTGGGGACCCAGGCTAAAGGAACAGCCCCTATCTGCACCATTCCGGGTTCATTTCACATGGCTTAGTTAAATGATGAGGGGTGTGTTGTATAATGGTCTCACAGTAAGGGGAACCAATATGAGAAACACAACCAACCCACCAGAGTGTTAATATACAAATGAATGCCTGACTACCTAGGGACCAGAGTCTAGCTCTGCTATTTACTGTCTATGTAAACTTTGTCAACTTAACCTCTTTGCGTTATTTATTATGAGAACGATTTTAGTAATAAAAATGTCAATGAATATTTATATCTATGCATATGCCATCCACCCTTTTAAATTGGCCCATAATCTTAAGCTTCAGCCTTTTCAAATCCAGGATCCCTTGTGCCTCCATAACACTTTGTACATACGCCAAGCCGTAATCACATGTGGCTCAAAATGCCAAAAACAACTCAGATTTGTTTTTGTAGTCCCCGCTGTGCCTAGAAGAGTACTTTGCTTTCAGTAGGTCCTCAACAATACCTGCTCTACTGAATGAACTTTGAGCTACTGAGGCTCTATAGGAAGCTGTCAATAGCAGTGATTTGGGACTTGCGTGCAGATGGTACTGAGATTGACAAAGTTAGCAGCTAAAGTGTTCTAGCATGCTGGGAGCAAAAGAACATTAGGTTACTGATATCAACAACTGACCTTTATATGGCGCTTCTATGTGACAGGCATTCAACATGCACTATCACTGAATATTTACAATATCCCTCAAAGGCAGACATTTCATCTTCCTTACGTCACAGGCAAGGAAACTGAGGCACAGACATGATAAAGCAATTTTTCTAAGTTCATATAACTGGAGAGTAGCAGAAGCAGGCCAGCTCCAGAGTCCATGCTCTGAAGTGGTGTACAGGCCTATTCCCGTAGCAGCAGTCATCACCAACTGAATATTCAAGCCAGAGAGGCTCTTTGCGAGGTACATCTTAGTGCAGGGGTTTCCAAACTGTGGTCCACACAACCTCAGGACCCGTGGAAGTGACATTTGATTACAATCTTCTGTAATCTATGATTGCAATTTTCCACAATCTATGATTGCAATTTTTAAAAGATCCTCACTACCCTCCTTTGGCCCACATTATGATATTTAATTACCATCCATTTCAACTTATAAAATAAGACCCAAATTGCTTACCTGTGTTTTATTTTTATGTCACAGGTCTATCTGAAAGTTTATTAGGAAAAAGAAAAGAATTCTGAAAAAAAAAAAGTTGAAACTACTGATCATTTCCAACTTGTTTCCTTGAAATTTAAAGAAATTGGAGACTTGAGGACAAAAGCAGGGGCACAATAGGTCCTTAAAACCAGACTTTCAGGTCAGGACTCAACTCAGTCCCACGTGCTTTCTGCTGTGTCTTGCTGTTTCAGGTAAGTAAAATGCTATCTTGAGTCATATACAAGAAATGACCAAGTAGATCACTCTTCCTTTGTGTGTACTCCCAAGCCCTGGGAGAGAGATGCATTTTCATGAAATTGGATTGATCTATTTGGATTTCTTTTATTATACTCTAGGGTTTCTTCCCCCCTCTACTTATTATTATTAATACTTTAGTAGCTACCCTGAAGGCTGCAGTGGATTCTCAAGTTTTATATTGCACAATATAGATGGCTTTTCAATAATTTATACTGTAATGTTTATAATAAGTGCATAGGTATTAAAAATTAATGAAGAATAAATAATATCCTAACAATGAGAGTGGTTAGGTAGAATTATCCACCAAGGAATGGGACTGTCAAAATATGTATTAAATGTCTTGATTAGAGCAACATTTTAAATAGTTGTGTCTGATAATTTTTTTAAAGTGGGTAACATATTCTAAAAAATGCTAAATAACTTCTCCATTGTGTCAGGATGCTGTCTGATAAAGTGGGTCTTTTAAAATACAGAGGCAAAATGTGAGGTCCTATCACTCATGCGCATTCTTGGCTCCTTTACCTCCTACAAGGCAGAAATTCACATCCTTTTCTGTTTCAAGGCTGCATCATCAGAGCACCTGCTCCTCATTTCAAACTTCCAATCTCCTTTTTCCCCTGAATTACTAACAACAAATAGATTTGTGCACAATATTCCTTATCTCCCTGGAAAATTCATAGTCATTCATTAGGGCACAATGCAAATGTCATTTCTGATATAAAACTTTCCTGGCCCTTAGAACCAGTAGAATTTTCTTCTTTTGTTTTCACTCATGTATAAATTGGAGTGTGTTCTAATTAAAGCAACTATTTTATATATAGTTATCTATATGCCTCCCATGTGAGACTACAAGACTTTTAAGAGTAGAGATTGTCTTATTCTGCTTTGAATACTTGGTGCCAAGCACAATGCTTGATACATTTTCTTTGAATGGTAATTTTTATCCATCAAGATCCTATAAGAAGCAAGAGCTTAAAATTCTGACCAAAACAATCTATTTATTATCAACCCTATAAGGAAGAATATAGAGTTTACATCTCCAAAGAGTTCTAGGTTGGTTTTAATTTTCATAGGCAAAGAAAGATTACCTCTCAGAATTTTTACTGGATCAGTGAGAGCCTAACTAATCCTATGCTTGGAGAAACTATTGTACAAGGGCTATCTTTTTTTAAATCCGTAAAGAATCCTATCCAGGATAGGATTCTGCATCTAGTCCTCATGTCTCCTCAGACTCTTCTGAAGTTCCTCAAATAGTCTTTGTTGTTGATGACCTTGACAGTTTTGAAAAACACTAGTCAGGTGTTTTCTAGGATGTTCCTCAATTAGTATTTGTCTAGTGTTTTCCCCATGATTAGATTAGAGAGGAAGACAACAGAGATAAAGTGTCGTTTTTATTACATCATATCAACATGACTTATCGCTGTAAGTACTGACCTTTACCACCTTGCTGAGGTAGTGGTTGGCAGGTTTGTCTACCGTAAAGTCACTCTTTTATTTCCCCTTTCTATACTAGACTCTTTGGAAGGAAATCACTATGCGCAGCCCAATAAGGAAAGATGAATTATGCCCCTCCTCCCTGACAGTGTAGTATCTGCATAAATATTTTGGAATTCTGTAAGGAAGATGTATCGGTTCTCCTCTACTTATTTATTCAATCGCTTATATCAGTATGGACTCATGGGTATTCATTTTATACTTTGGGTTCTAATCCAATACTACTTTATTTACTTTTCTGCTCAAGTTGTTCCAGATTTTTCCTTTGGGAGCTCTCTCAGTTGACTCCAGTGTCCCTTTGACACACTCACTTCATGGGGAGGGGGTGGTCAGTACTTTCTTACTTTCTGGCATTCCAAGATATTCCAGCTTCATCTTATGTATTTCCTGGGCCATTCCTAGAATCAGCTATTTCTCCAAGGATCCTTGGTGCCTTTTATTGGAGAATGGTATAGCACTATCTTTTTTGAAACAGTGGCACGATAATGTAGCAGAGAGCTGTGGCGGCACTATTTGTTCCTAGATGATTTCTGATAAGCTATGGATCACACTGTCTCACTGGAAAAGAACTGTTCAGTCCACGCAGATACTCCTACAACTCACCTGCTACACAAACAGCACAAACAGTTCCAGTAGGTTCTAAAAGACTCTCTGGCTTCCATCTTTTCATTCTTAAGCCAGTTGTTTTGAATCCTTCACATTCACAAAGAAGCCACAGACAATTGGGCTTTGAGATAAAATATGATAGAAAAGGGAAGTAACCTTTTAAACAAACTGTTTGGCAAAACAATCTCCCAAATAATAGTAATTATAGAGTTTGCCAGTTGCATGGTGAGTGTAATTAAGGTGACTAAATACTCTGTAACAATTATGATGCCAATTTTAGTTTTTAGATTTCGTGGCATTGTGCAAATTCCAGCTGAAAGACAAAACTGATCATTTGGGCAATCTATTGCTCCATATGGTATTTATAGTACAATTAAAATGTTCACTGCTGCACTTATCAAAAGTTGTATAAGTCTTATAAGACATTAATATATGCTTTAAATAAATGTTACTGCTAATTACTATAACATGACCTTTTCATTAATATAAAGGTATATGTTAGGACATAAAACAGATGAAGGACAAAAGATACCAAGACATTTTAGGGACATGTTTTTTTGGTTATTTCCCCTGGTTGATAAGGTTTTCCTTCCAGCAATATTATGAAGCAATATGATTAACAACAAATGAAGGTTAAGTATTCTTTCCACTTTCTTGTGCTTGAAATAAAATTAGCCAGATGACCTTTTCACAATTACATAAAATTACTATATTTTTATCTGTAGCCTAGAAATATACAGCCAAAAGAAAAGCAAATACTCTGTTTAATCAGATGTTGAACCAGTCCCCCAGTGCTATTTATTTTCCATCGTGTATTTCAGCCTTTGTCATTTCTCATTAGTACAGTTGCAGAGAAATCTCGACTGCTTTTTTGACCTCACATATGCTTTGTTTTCCAATAAGGCAAGCCAATGGGCCTTCTGTCTGGAACCTTTATCATATTGTCTGAAGGATTTCCTAAAATAAATATGTCAACCAAGGAGCAAAATAAATGCCAGTGATGTTAGTGTCTCCTGCAAAATTATCATGCAGCCAGCGCTGCCAGTGCTTTGCAGGAAGTGGGGTGAGACTGGAAGAGCACTTGACTTTCAAGAAATACCCTCCGGGAAAGCAGTGGCAGCAGGGTCACTGTCAACAAAGTACAAAGACCATTTTCTAATAATTAAAACCAGCAATTAGAACCATGTGACAACAGACCAGGCAAGTAGAAAAAGTAGAACTGGTCTTGTTACTCCAGCAGAAGCAAGATGTCAGGGTGTTGGAAATGGAATTTCCGGTCAAGATAGAAAGGTAGGCTGGGTACACTCTGAGGCCTCTTTCAGTTCTCGGGTATGTGGTTTTTATTTTTAGAATGCTAGTGAGTTGTAGATATTGGAAACCTGGCTGGAGAAATGAGTTCTTGGCAGATCTAAATTTTAGAATATGTCATCTATAGTAATTTGGGAGGCATTATTATATTGAAAAAAAATCAGATCATTCTATCACATATCATATTCTCTCTCTCTCTCTCTCTCTCTCTCTATATATATATATATAACCCCCCTCTCTCTATATATATGTATGTATATATAACCATATATACATATCCAACCATATCCATATAACCATATACAAAACATATAAAATACTCTGTCCCTGGTTAATGGACTCAACCGCTTTACTAAGCCATTATTTTAGGGGACATACAATATGAACACCTTCGAGAGTCTACATTTTAGTTAATATTTAATACATAGTCTTAGATAAATACCATATAAGACAGTAGCTGAGTGCCTACATATATGTTTAAAGAAATGAAGACATCATGGTGGAATGGAATAGCTCAGTAAGTATTCGTGCAATAGGTGCAATCTGTAGGAAGAGTAACACTTGAATAGACAAAGAAAGTGGTTTCTTGTGGAGAAGAATTTTCAGAAACTGTGCAGATGGATGTGAGACTGGCATTAAGGGGGACACTGGGCTAGTGGAGGTTCATTATGTAGAAGACGAGCATGTAGGTCAGACCAGAGCAGTTGGGCCTGTTGGAGGAGGTCATTGAGAGGACCTGACTTCCAACTGACCCATGAGCTGCCCCAGGGCACTCGGAGGCTCCTCACACTCACCAGTGCTTGGAATGTGTGTGTCCCTTGCCTTTCCTGCTCTCATAAGCTGCTGCAAGGACACAGCCTTGAGACAGTGATGTGTTGTTGAGACCATCCGGACGGGGCATATAACTGAACCCCATCAAGGCAGCTATTTAAACTTTAAAATTCTGGTGGGTGGTGCTGAGATCTACTCACCTTGCAGCTGCCCAACGCAAGCCTTGTATGTAAGTCCCCTTGCTCATTAAACCTGCCACCTACCCAAGTGGAGTGACTGCCTCTTCTTTGCTGTGTCCTTGCCCTCCACGTATGGGAGCCAGTTTCAGATTTCACCCAGGAAGCTCCCAAGTTTGTGAACCAATCCAGCCATGGGGACTTCAACTTTGATGTTGTAGGCAGTGGAGAGGCACGAAAATATTTGGAAAGGCAGAGTAGTGAGTATAGTTCCCAGGATCTCCTCCTGAGTCCTGCAGCCTGGGTACAAATCCCAACTCAGCCTTTCACTACCTATGTGATTCTGCAAATCATCTAATTCCTCCGAACTTCAGTTTTAGAATAGGAATATAATGGTCCTTACCTCACTGGACTGTGTGAGGATCTATGGAAATAACGTATTATATCTTTTAGCTTGCTGCCTGGCATGGAGTAAATGCTCAATACTCAGTAACTGTTGTTACTGACGTGAGGCTAGAAGTTTGGAGAAGAATCTCAGCAGTGTAACCAGAGAATGCAAAATTGCTTCTAAGATTAGTGTAGCAATCCAAACTGTTTTAATGTACAATAAAATCTTATAAATGTGAAATCAGTTAAGCTTATTGATTTTTAGAAGCTCTGGTAATGTGCTTTAGTAGAGAGAATAGAAGCAAAGCTTTGCTTTCAGTACAATTTGTAGATTATTTTTGGATTTAAATAATTTCTGTACAGTCTTGTGGATTTCTAACATATAAGATGCAAGATGCTTTTTTGGAGTAAGAAATGCCTACTGAATATTAGGTCACAAAATATTTGCTCACATGTTGTCTTATGACACTGAGCTCTCTTGAGCCGGAGATTTCAACAGCCCCGAGGACAGGGCCACACAGTGGGATATAAATGTGAGATGACAATGTCTCCAGACCCTAGCATGGTTCTTGACTCAGAGTAAGTACTCCATTAATGTTTGTTGACAGATTGTTTACTTTCACTTCCTAAAGGAATCCATGCACATTGTGTAAAAATCATAAAACAGTACCAAAAGGGGGCGCCTGGGTGGCTTGGTTGGTTAAGCATCAGACTCTTGGTTTCATCTCAGGTCATGATTCATCTCAGGCCCTGGGATTGAGCATTCTGTCAGGCTCCGCGCTCAGTGGAGTCTGCTTGAGATTCTCTCCCTCTCCCTCTGCCCCTCCCCACCCTTGTGAACTCTCTCTCTCCCTCAAATAAATAAATACATCTTTAAAAATAGTACTAAAAGACACAACAAAATAGAGCAGTCCTTTGTCAGTCTCCTCTAATTGCAGCCCCACACATTAGAGACAACTGCTTTAAAATCCTTTAACCTTTCTGGTATTTACATCCATTTTTTAAAAGAATAAGCTTGTATAGCTACTTCCTGGATTATCAATTATTGACATAATTTGTGCATTTCTCGATACGTTGCAACCTTCACTGCTTTACCTTTATCATCCTAATATATTTATATCACAATTTTACGTTAAAATGGTAGTTAATGCTTCTCTTGTTGCCATGTAAATATTATTTGCTGCTGAACTATGTAGTGTAACAATTATCTAAGTCCTCTTCTTGAAACATTTTGTGTTGCCTGGCATGGAATAAGCCTGATTTTTCCCACTAGCTTAGTTTTCCATGTACCGTTACTTTTCCAAACTCTCACACATTTCTGTAACATTCCTCTTAAAATTTTCTCCCAAATACTTGAATATAGTTTCAGTTGCTCTATCAGTTCTTCTCATTTTCAGGAATCCTCCCTCCCAGCTAAAGCTCTCTGTCCGTTGGGCTTCAGTCTGTGCTGGTTGCTGTCTAGATCTGCTCTACCACTGATACAGCTATTGCAGTTGTAACAAAGTATCACGAACTTGACTACAGAGAAACAGAACAGGGCCCTATAAAAAAATAACCAGAGGACAAAAAAAGAACTCTTTGGAATGTGTGTGTGCGGGGGAGGGGTATACGCAGATGCATAGGTGTCAATGTGTGCATATCTAACTTGAATGTTTACTGGAAAGATAAGAAAGTTTAACCATACACCCTGTCCTATTTCCTTGACTACAGAAATAGGTTTGACTGTAGGAGTAACAGGTAGCCACGTGAGGAAGGGGCCATGAGGCAAGGCACCTAGTAGCCACCATAAGCTGGAAAAGGTAAGCTGGAAAAGGACCTCTCCTAGAGACTCCAGAAGGAACTCACCTTGCCAATATCTTGAATTTAGCTCCGTGAAACAGATTCCAGATTTCCCGCCTCCAGACTGTAAGAGAATAGTTGCATCGTTTTAAGCTGATTTGTGATACTTTATTGCAACTGCAATCAGAAATTAATACACTGCGTTGCACGTGTTCAAACTGGAAAGAGAAGTCCTCTGTTGTAGGAAATATTCCCAGTAATTATTTGATATCTTCTTCTCCATTTTCTGCCCTCTCTGGAATCTTACTAGTAAGATATTGTACCTTTTAAATTGGCCAATCCTAATTTTCTTATCTTTTCTCTCCTGTATCTATGCTTGTCTTTTTATTTTACTTTTTGGCAATAAATTTAAGCCTTATTGTCTTATCTTTTTAATAAACTTTTAAATGAGAGATGTACATATTGACACATATGCCTCTTAAGACACACATTTTTAAGGGTTCTTTTTTTGTCCTCTGGTTATTTTTTTACAGCGACCTGTTCTATTTTTATGAATGAGCGATACATTATCTTCCGTTTCTTTGAGGGTAGCAATAGTAGATTGTTTTGTTTAGGCTTTGAAATGTTTTTCTGTTCTGAATTGCTTTCTTTTTTTCTCTTTCATGTGAGAGGATTCCATTTATTTTCATATTTAAGGATAATGACTTAAATATAAATTGGGAGCTCTGCGGGCATGAGCAACCCTTGTCAAATGGTATGCTTCATTCTAGGGTGATTGCGTGGGGAGCTTGATGTTTAGATGTCTATAGTGGCACTGTCCACCAGGAGGGTGTGTGGACTTGAAGAGGGAGGGGGATGGGATGTCTGAGTTAAAGTCTAACTCTGTGTACAGGATTTCAGACAATTCTGCTTTCAACCCTGCTTTTTACATGACCTTTGGCTAGAGCTGGTGCTTCCAAATCTGAGCTTTTCAGGAATCCGTGGGGCAAATTGATTCACTTCTTGCTGCTGCTTGACTGTAGACATTTCAATTTAAGTTCCCCGGTCCCTGCTAAGTCATTCACCCCTCTGCTATCCATCTTTGGAAAATGTGTGCTATCTTCATCTGTTGTCTTCTCTGCCTTTCTTTTTGTCCATTTTCATTCTTTGTACCATAATTGTAGTGAAATTTCTAAGAGTAGAGATAAACACAAGTTCAATCGCCTAATGATTTACTGGAGGTTGTTCATTAAATATTTGATGAATTAATGAAAAGAAAACCAAGAAATGGTGAAATGATTAAATATTATGAAGCTGTACAGCTATTTGCTGACCATGGTTCATGATGCTTTTTATGTATTTCAAGTTTTTAGTCCTTAAACAGTGTAAGACTGACGGAAAGACACTAAAAATTGGTGTCATATCAGGGCAACATTATGTGTAGGTATCTAATTGTAAATTCTTCCTACAGATGAGCTGTTAGTCACAGATATTTGCCTCTTGAGTCAAGGCTAATGAAAGATATTTAGTACTACTAATATTTCTACAAATAGAAACTTTATGAGGGGAAGAAGGCAGATATTAGTGACCCCATTTTTTAAATTTTTATTTATTTTTTTAAAGATTTTATGTATTTATTTGACAGAGAGAGAGAGGGAGTGTGCAAGCAGTGGGAGCAACAGAGGGAGAGGGAAAAGCAGGGAGCGAGACATCAGGCTCGAACTTAGGACCCTGGGATCATGACCTGAGCCAAAGACAGATGCTTAACTGACTGAGCCCCACAGACGCCCCTAGTGAACCCATTTTAGAAACAGGGAAACAGAATCCAAGAGTTAGAGCAATGTGTTAAATGTTTCATGTCAAGCCAGTGGCATGTCCAGAAATTGAAACCAAATATTCTGACTCTTAGATGTTTTCTTTCCTCCCATGTGTCCTGCAGGCTCTTTGAAGACCAAATGTGGCTGCAGTGATTTTATTTGGGTGATGATTAGCATTTCCCAAAAAGAACAAGCAATGAATTAATGAGCCAGAGTGGTGGAAAAATTGGAGATAATTTTATTAATTAGAAAAAAATTATAATGATTTTTTAGTTTTTTGTAACACAAGTTGACTATTGTAATTCTTTGTTAAAATATTATCTTTGCAGTTAACCTTTGCAACAGTGCTGCATCTATTTCTATTATAATTAATATTAAAATGCATCCCCTTTTAAAAGGATGCTATAAATGTTGGGCTCCAGTGGCACATTATTAAATGTATTTATTTGGCTATATATGTGGAAATATATATATTTGGGTAAATATATATTACATGATTTGTATCATACACATATTTTGCATGTATGAATTGTAGCAAAAATAATACAATATTTAGTGGTTCCCATAAGAGATATTTGTATCAAATGAAATAATAATATACTGTTCAAGCACCTTTATTTCTATTTTTTGAATAGATTTTCTTCTGGTAATTCATATCATTTGAGCACTATTATTTAATTGTATTATATGGCTATTTATGACTCTAAAATAGAAGGTGATGTGATAAGCTCAGAATATGATTTGCGTAATGAGCTAAACGAGTCTCCCAAAGCTGGTAACCATAGCCATTTCTCCATCTTACTAATCAGGACCTTCCAGGCAAATACAATAGAGGTATAGAAGGGAGGGGATATTATTAACTTGGAAACACAATAGGAATAAGCTCTTCTTGGAGTACAGCTATCCATGAAGGAAGAGCATATAAAGGAAACTGGAGCAGGAATAATTTGGTATATTTGGAGAATAGCAAGGCCAAGGGGACTAAGTGGACTGAGAGAGAATAGAGTAGGAGATGAAGTCAGACCAGGAGTCAGATTATATGGGGACTTGTAGGTCATAGTCAGAACTTGAAATTTTATTTGAAGAACGATTGATGATAGCTGACTTTGAACAATGAAATGACTTGATATGACTTTTTGAAAGGCTAATTTTGGTCTCTGTATTAAGGGAGCAAAACTGAAAGTGAAGACGAAGGTGGCTTGGACCAGGGTAGTAGTGATTCAGGTAGTGAGAAGAGGCGATATTGGTAATGAACTTGAAGGTTGAGCTGAAAAAACTTCCTGTTTGTTTGTTTGTTTGTTTGTTTGTTTTAGGTGTTTTGAGCACGCAGGAAAGGAGGCATCATGTGTTGACTAAGAGCAAACTGTACAAAACTGATTGATTTTCCATTGTTGGTCAAATAATAAGACTGGCATTTGAAAGAAACACAAGAAACTATCTTTACTTCATCGTGTCATTTAAGTAGATCTCTCAGAATCTAACTGCTAGATGTCTGTTACAATTGGGTAGATTCATTGCTGGTGAACCACTGTGCCCAGATGGTTCTGATTAAAGAAACAATGGCGCCATGGGGCAGGGATGCTAGTGGTATGATGTAGGACATTGGCTTTGGCTTGGTCCTGGTTAGTGATGTTATTAATGACCTGAATGAAGATACAGAGATAATATTGATTATTTTTGGGGATGACAGGTAAATGAGGTCATATTAGGGGCTTAAATCTATACCTTTTTTCTGGTGAGTTTTATCATCTTGAATTATGTAGCTACATGTATATTTATTTTCCTTAATGATTTCTTGGTATTCTACGTCGCATTTGAAAGGAGTCAGAAGGCCTGTGGTAGAGTGCTGCTGGGTAGAGAACAGCAGGGAGGTGGGTGGCACAGTGAGACTCTGTTTTGGAAAGATTATTCCAGTGGCAGAGAAGAAGATTGAGATTGGCTGAATAATGAAAACATCGCAGGATAGAAATTCTGTGCATAGATTTTTGTTTGTTTTCAGCAAAGTCTTATTAAGAAACTGAAATCTTTTGCTTATCTAGTCATTAAGTGACTTTAGGCATTGTTTTTTCTGTCTTTACCCATGGAATCATACTTATCTCTTCTGAGAATGGTGCTTTTGTGACTTTTGAAAAAAAATTTGAAAATGTGAGCTACTCTAGTGACCCTTAGAAGTAAGGTTCTTTGGCAAAGGAGAAAAGACTTCTTTCTGGCCAGAGTTGCTTTTTGTTCTGTTGTCTGATCCAAGAATCAAACAAAGTGTCAGGAAAATCCTTATGGGAGTTTTATAGCATGGTGGGCTTTCACCCCATGGTGCCCTGAAGGAAACCTGTTTGAACAGGAAATTTGAAATGCCTCTCAAACGAGGAATGCTTTTTCACAGCTAAATGTCAAGTCAAAAAATGGTTTCTTATCTTCATATTCCCAAAGCAGCAATATTGGAAAGATTGTCTTTTCAAGGTCTCTATCTAGAAAGCAAAGAGCACAATTATAAGTTAGGATAGGAGCTATAAATTACATATTGAAAAACTCTCAAAACATGAGTTTTATTTCAGATAAAGTTTATAATATATGCTTTTATTGCTACTTCAACAATGCTTATTTTAATTTCAAGGCTGCAATATTTAACTAAATTATTAGATTCTAGTCCCAAAAGAAACAATGTTAAAACTGTAGTTTCAAATATAACTTTGAAAAAAAGAATTTATTAAAAATTTTGCTATTGAAATATGTGGAACATAAGGAATAAAATGGAGGACATTAGGAGAAGGAAGAGGAAAATGAAGGGCAGGGGGGAAAAAGAGGGGGAGAGGAACCATGGGAGACTATGGACTCAGGGAAACAAACTGAGGGTTTCAGAGGGGAGGGAGGTGGGGGATGGGTTAGCCCGGTGATGGGTATTAAGGAGGGCACGTATTGCATGGAGCTCTGGGTGTTATACGCAAACAATGAATCATGGAACACTACATCAAAAAGAAATGATGTACTGTATGGTGACTAACATAACATAATTAAAATTAAAAAAAATTACAGTGATATACAGTCTCTACAATGGTATAGAGTCTCCCAATGATCTTACCCTGGTAGCATTTGCTGTCATGTATAATACTCTCCCCTTGAGCGTGGCCTGGACTTACATTGATTCACTTCTAACAAATAAAATTTACAGAAGTTATGGTGTGTCACTTCTGAGATTAAGTTGTTAAAAGATGATGACTGCTGACAGGTGATTTCTCTCACTCTCTCGGATCAGCCACCCCAGGGGAAGATAGCTGCCCTGTTGTGATGTAGCCCTCTGGAGAGGCCTGTTGTTCCAACAACCAAGGTCTGCCACCGACTGTGTGAGTGAGCTTGGAAATGAATTCCTTTCTTCTCCACTTGAACCTTCAGATGCAACCCCCAACTGACCATTTGATTGCAACTTCACGGAAGACATTGAGCTGGTGGCAGAAGGTAAGTTGTGCCCAGATTCCTGGACCACAGGTACTTTGAGATACTTGTTTTCTCAACCTTTAATTTTTGAGTTAATGTGTTACAGTAAATAACAAATACACTTGGCCTCTATTGTTAACATGGCCGTCAAGTAGATTTTTTTGTTTGCTTTCTAAAACTGCCATTTTCTCTTCAGTGAGAATGAGTCTCATTGGTTTGTACTCAGATTTGGTGATCAAGGAAACCTAATAGTACTCATAACTCTTTCCTATATTGTTAATGTGTTTTTAAAATCACATTCTAATAAGAAAATAATAGGAGAATAATATGGATGGAAACAAAATGCCACTCTTCTCTACCTTATTACATGACAAGGTCAAACCCATTTATCAATCATATGCTGGGCTTTTCCTTTCCCTATTTAGAAGACACTGTTAATGCTCACTGATAACCCTCTTTACTTGTATGTTTCCCAGCCTCCTTTGCAATTAGGTTGTCCATGTAACTAGTTTTGGCCATTAGAATGTGAGTGGAAGTCTTGAGTGTCACATACAGGCCAAAGTCGAATGTCCTGGTGTGGGTGTGCTTTCCCCCCACACTGCTCCCAACCTCCCACTGGCTATTCGATGCCAGGGCAGCAACAAGCCCCAGAATGGAAGCAGCCTGAGCCCCCAAGTAACTGCTTATCAGAAAATCTCCTACCTGGCAATTGACTGGTCCAAGAGCAAGTCATATTTGTTACAGCAACATTTGTCATCTTACCTTGATTACCACCACCTCCCAAAACCCTACCTGCTCCACATTCCAATCTTGAAAAGAGGAAGGATTCTTTGTTATTCTAGCAGTACTATTGTCTAAGCTCTTGTTGTAACTGATGGGGTAGTATGTTTGAGTTGCTAAATTGTGACCAGCAATAAAAGCTAAAATGGTTTACGTTAGAATGTACCTGCAGTTGTTCTCTTAAGAGCTGAAGGCCTCGGATAGGAAAGGGGACAGAGAAGAGAGGAGCAAAAAATGGTCTGGAGTTGATTTGGTTTTGGTTTATTTAGAATTATTTGTTTTTCCTGTGCAAATCTGAAAGGCAATAGTGACTGCTAATTGGTGATTAGTGATACATACACTCAGGGAAATTAGACATGTGAAGAAGACTTTCAGAGCGTAGTTTTGGATGGCAGGCTATATAATTCCCTGTGTCACTTCTTTTAGGACTTGGGTAAATATTTTCATTGTTTCCCAGGGTTCCTTTGGATGGTAAAAGAAAACGCAGCTTTTGAATCATTAAAGAATTTAGCTACACTAAAAATGTTTTATTGATGACCTACTTTGATCCAGACCCTGCGCTACAAGCTGAAGAGTCAAAACTGAATAAGACAGATAGTGTCCTTGTGTACAGAACAAGAACAGACATATCCTTGCCCTCTAGGAGTTTACGGTGTAGAGTGTGATAGAAATTAAATAATTATATACACGTAATCTTGATGGGCACTGAGAATTGTATAGAATGGTTGATGTCATTATATTGTAAACCTGAAACTGATATAATACTCTATGTTAATTATACTTGAATTTAAAAAATTAAATTAAAAAAAGAAATTAAATAATAGTAATATGTGACAGGCACTATGATAAGGGAAGAAGATACTAAGGAAACACAGAGGAAGGGCTCCCAACCCAGACAGGCCAGCAGGCAAGACTTCTAAGGGGACATGGCAGGTAAGCTAGAACTAATAGGGTGTGTTGGAGCTCTAGAGGCAGAGCTTGAGGGGAGCAGGGTCGATGGTTCAGAGGAAATGTTTGTACCTGGTACATGGGAGCTCTTCATGGAACAGTTATGTCACTTTTTTTTTTTTAATATTTAAGGGACCTCCACACTGTTTTCCAAAGTGGCTGTACCAACTTGCATTCCCACCAACAGTGTAAGAGGGATCCCCTTTTTCCACATCCTCTCCAACATTTGTTGTTTCCTGCCTTGTTAAGTTTTGCCATTCTAACTGGTGTAAGGTGGTATCTCAGTGTGATTTTGATTTGAATTTTCCTGATGGCTAATGATTTTGAACATTTTTTCATGTGTCTGTTAGCCATTTGTATGCCTTCATTGGAAAAGTGTCTGTTCATATCTTCTGCCCATTTTTTGATTTATTTGTTTCCCGCATATTGAGTTTGAGAAGTTCTTTGTAGATCTTGGATACTAATCTTTTATCTGTAGTGTCATTTGCAAATATCTTCTCCCATTCCGTGGGCTGCCTCTTAGTTTTTTTGACTGTGCAGAAGCTTTTTATCTTGATGAAGTCCTACAAGTTCATTTTATCTTTTGTTTCTCTTGCCTTTGGAGATGTGTCATGAAAAAAGTTGCTGTGGCCGATGTCGTAGAGGTTGCTGCCTATGCTCTCCTCTAGGATTTTGATGGAATCCTGTCTCACATCGAGGTCTTTCATCCATTTGGAGTTTATCTTTGTGTATGGTGTGAGAGAGTGGTCAAGTTTCATTCTTTTGCATGTAGCTGTCCAATTTTCCCAGCACCATTTATTGAAGAGACTGTCTTTTTTCCACTGGATGGTTTTTCACACTTTGTCAAAGATTAGTTGCCCAAAGAGCCGAGGGTCCATTTCCGGGGTCTCTATTCTGTTCCATTGGTCTATGTGTCTGTTTTTGTGCCAGTACCATGCTGTCTTTGTGATCACAGCTTTGTAGTATAGCTTGAAATCCGGCAGTGTTATGCCCTGGGCTTTGTTTTTCCTTTTCAACAATTCCTTGGCGATTCGGGGCCTTTTCTGGTTCCACACAAATTTAAGGGCTGTTTGTTCCAGTTCTTTGAAAAATGTATTGGTATTTTGATCGGGATGGCATTGAAAGTGTAGATTGCTCTGGATAAGCATCGACATTTGAGCTATGTTAATTCTTCCGATCCATGAGCATGGAATATTTTTCCATCTTTTTGTGTCTTCTTCAATGTCTTTCAACAGTGATCTGTAGTTTCTAGAATATAGATCCTTTACCTCTCTGGTTAAGTTAATTCCAAGATAACGTATGATTTTTGGTGCTATTGTGAATGGAATGGATTCCCTAATTTCTCTTTCTTCGGTCTCAAACAATGAGACTCAGATAGACTTTAAACAGTACCTGCCCTATCCTTAGGCATTTCTGAATTCCTACAGTGGGCAAATTATGGCCTCAAACCATCACTATCCCACGTACACACTTCAAGTATTTGTCTGTGATGCTCTATAATCTTAATATATGTATTTAATGATAGCTTAATATTTTATTGTATTAATGTAGTCTGATTTATTTAACTATTCACCACTTTGGAGACATTTATATTGTTTGCTGACATTTCCCAATTATAGTTAACATTTTAATGAATGCCTTTAGACATCTATTTTCTGTTGCTTTATTTTCTTGCATAAAGCCCTAAGAATTAATTACTGGATTGCTGAAGCATTAAGGCACTATAGAAACAGCATGACTAAGATTGCTGTACGGTTCCTCCTTGGTCAAGTTACCCCACATTTTAAAGCATTGATTTCCTTACCTGTAAATGGGAAGAAGGATAGGACCTATCTCATAGGAATCTTGTCAAAATTAAGTGAGTTGATGAAGGTAAGGCACATGGGGCAGTGTGGTGTGTAGACAACACTGCTGCAAAGAGAGTGCTACTTAGGTGGCTAAAACGGAGACCAGGAAACCAGTTATAAACCTAATTGCATTTTTCAGATGAGAAATGATGATAACTTGGACTCACAGTATGGTGGTGAAATCATTGAGAACTGTATGAATTCGAGAAATACCCATATGTAGAACTGAGAGGATTCGTTTACACGTTAACATTCAGGGAGTGGTGAAAGAAAGAAACGAGTCAGAGTGACTTTGAAGGTTTTGAACTGAGCCACAAAAAGGATGCAATCGCTATATTCTGAAATGGGGAAGGTTAGGGGGAAAGCAAATATGGGGGGATCAGTCAAGAACATGGTTTGAACATGTTAAATTTGAGATACCTATCCAGCATCCAATCAAAAACATCAAGAAGATGGTTAGATATACAAGCCTGGTGTTTAGGAGGAGAACAGCAGGCTAGATTATAGATGTGGGAGTCTTCCACCTATAGATAGTATTTAAACAATGCCACTTGGACAAGATCACCAAGGGAGCAAATATAGATGGAAAAGGAAAGTGCAAGGACTGAGCTGCGGGCCTCTCCAACAATTTTCACACAGGGAGATCAGGAGAAACCAGCAAAGGAGACTGAGGAGGGACTGGTGAGATAAGAGGGGAGCCAGGTAAAGTGTAATGTCACAAAACCTTGGGAAGGAAACATTTCATTCTGGAGTTTGTGTGTGAATGCCCTGGGAGAGGCTCTAAGCTCTCAAGAGGGAGGAAGAGGCTGACCAGGAGAGGTTGTTGTTGGGAGAACAGACTCTAGACTCTGAAGTCAGCGAGATTTGGATTTGAATACAGGTTCCAGCACTGTCCAGATGTGTTACCTTCAGCGTCACTAAACCTCTGTCTACTTCATTTTTCTCCTGCAGCAAGTGGACCTAATAACAATCCATAACAGTGTGGTTGTGAAGATTAATGAGGTAATTCACACAGAGCAGAGCACTTAGCACAGCACGAGGTGCAGAGTAAGCACTCAAAAATTATTGACACGTTATTTTACTAGTAGTCATCATTATTACCAGAATAGTCCATCTTATTATATAGTTGTGAATAGTTAATAAAATTGTCGTATTTTTAACATAGCACCTGGCATATGACAGATTATCAAGAAATAGTGAGTGTATACCTGTAGGCACCCAAGCACAAATATATGCACTTTCGTAAAACTCTTGAGGCAATATCTGGATATCTGGGTCATAACTACGCAAAAACTGTGGCGATAGCTGACGGTTTAATGATGTGCTAACCACAATTCTAAGCAACTTACATATAAAAACAAGATTAATCACCTTCACAACTTCTCGTGGAAGTCACTGTTGCTCCTTATCACAGATGAAGAAACTAAGGCAAAGAGAGGTTGAATCCCTTCCAGTGTCACCAGGCTAGCATGACTCAGAGCCTGTGCTCTTACCCCCTCCACTGCGGTGCCCCTCGGTAGTAATGTCCACATTAGTAACAAGCTGGGAGTATCGAAACAATAGTGGGTAAACTTTAAAGGGTGGGAGATGGTTGTGATTATGGCAGCCAGCTTGCTCGTCATTATAATGCTGTCTTTGGGATTATCTTTGGGCCTTCTGGCCCAGTAAGTGCTCTCTTTTTGAAAGGGCTATCCATTAACACAAATTTGTGCTGAGATCCCAGACACTGTAAGCAATGAATCCTTGTCTTAATGGGAAAAGTCGCCCTGTGCTCATTGCTTCTATTCCTTTCTTGATTTTTCACTGGGTGTTCTTTGCTAACTTTCTTTGGATCTCAGATATCCAATTCTGTTTATACAGTCATAGGAATCATCGAATGGTCTCCAGAAATAATAAGAAATTCTTTTTCATTAAGTACTGATGGAAGTCTTCAGAATGAGTGATATGTTATCTTCGTGTTGATTGTCCCATGTTCTGAACTTTTCTTCATTCTTCTATTGCAATTTGTTGTGCCCTGCTTTATGCAATTAGGATTATTTCATTGATATTGTAACTTATGCTCTGTGTTTAGCTTGTGCCCAGGAAAAGGGGGGTACTCTTTCTGTGTTAAGAATAAATCTTTTGACAAGATAAATGTATACATTTTGAAATCTTTGCAGTATATTTTTCAAAACCAAAAAGAGATCTTCAAACCAGTTTTAACAATTTTTATATGCATACAACTTGTGAGTAACAGCTCACCATGAGAAATCTCCCAAAAAAGTTGCTGGTATGTGCTTTCTTTCTCTAAATATTCTATTGCAATACTAATGAGGCCATGGCAAATTAGGAGAAAGTGAATGAGCATTCAAAGATTTATTGAGGAAGGAACTATATGTAACACACACTAATGATACACTCCTTTCTGTCCTTGAAAATATTGGATAATTCAGGCCAATGTGCATACCACACTGAAACTTATTTTTTAATCCATGTATTATAACTATGCCAGTGCCTTTCCATTTCCTAAGCACAAAGCAAACAAAGTAGAACAAAACCCTATTTCATGGAGGACTTGCAAGGTCTTTATTTTTTTTTTCAGCTTTACTGAGGTATAATTGACAAAAATTGTATATATTTAAGGTGTACAATGTGATGGTTTGACATATATGTTCACATTGTGAAATGATTACCACAAACATACGTCGCTTTAGTTACCTTTTTCTTTGGTGTTGTGCGAACACTTAAGATCTATTCTCTAGTAAATTTCAAATATATAAGACACCATTATAAACTGTAGTCACGATGCTGTGTGCTAGATCCTCAGAATTTATTCATCTCTTATAACTAAAAGTTTGTGTCCTTTGACTAGCATCTCATTTTCCCCATATTCCAGTCCTTGGCAACCACCATTCTAGTCCCTAAAAATTTGACTTTTTAAAATTTTATTTTAAGGTCCCACGTGTACATGATGCCGTACAGTACTTGTCTCTCTCTGTCTGGCTTATTTCACTTCGCATAATGTCCTCCACGTTCATCCATGTTGTCACAAATGGCAGGATTTCCTTCTTTTTATCTCTGAATAATATTCCAGTGTGTGTGTGTGTGTGTGTGTGTGTGTGTGTGTGTGTGTGTATGCTACATTTTAGTATCCATTCATTTGTCAAAAGACATTTAAGTCGTTTCCATGTCTAGGCTATTGTGAATAATGCTGCAATGAACATGCAAGTGTAGATAGCTCTTCAAGACAGTGATTTCATTGCCTTTGGACATATACCCAGTAATGGCATTGCTGGATTATATGGTACGTTTATTTTTAATTTTTTGAGGACACTCCATTCTGTTTTCCACAGTGAATATACCAATCAACATTTCACCAACAGTGTACAAAGGTCACAATGTCTTCATAGCTACATCTAGTGAGAGTTGGGTACAACAGTTCTTTGGGGGTTGCGGAAAGACCTCAAGACTAGGAAGACAGACAACTGGGTTCCATTCCTGTTGAGTTCCTTCACTTCACTTGGCCTCAATCTTCTCATCTGGAAAAGGAGACAAATAATTAAACTAGAAGAGTAATTTTAAAATCACTATATGATAGTGGGTTCTCTTTAAAGTAATGACTTCTTACATTATAAACAGCTAAAATTGGAGTCCCTGAGGTCACTCGGTAGAACTTTTGTACCTTGCAGAATAACAACAACAACATCAATGATAGTAATAAATTTAAGGCTGACAATGATTATCCATTTGATAAATGCTCCCTGGGCAAATACTGACCTGCTACGTGCCAGGCATTAGTGTAGGTGCTGAGAAAACAATGTTAAGCTGAACAAAGTCTGTGCTCTCCAGGAACTTACTTTCCATTTGAGATTTTACCCCAAACCCTGCTATGATCTTTGCATTGCCTACTGAATGAAGTATAAATATCCCTGGCATCTAAGGCCCTCAACCACAAGACCCCAGCCTATTCTCTCAGCCCTCTATCTCACTACCCCTCACAATGTGTCTGAGAACTTTCCCAGAGTGGAAAGTTCACTATTCCTGACATTTCTCTTTGTTTTATTTTCCCTCATTGGACCCTGCTCCCATGTCTCTCTTAAACCTCTATCTAACTTATTGAACTCTATTGGTTGTTCAAGGATCAGCACAAATGACACATTGCACATGAAACCTTTCAGTAGGCACACCCCCTCATCCCCAATGTATTCAGATTTGTATGTATTGGATATATTAGATTCACTCTTCCTTTCTAATTCCGTAATACATAGAATCACTTTTCAGATGCTTAAGCACTTTTCACCTTGTATTATGCCTCTTTAGGTACTTGTCATTTTGTCTTTGTCTACTTCTATATCAAAAGGACTTTGAGGGGTGGCACTGCATATTATTCATTGGTCATGTAAAAATTTGAGTTTTAGATATATACCTAGCACTTGGAATGGGATATTTATAGGGGATGGATTGAATATTTATGACTTTGAAGTTACAAAATGTAGATATGTGGACTATTATATCTTTATTTTCAAAATAATACGTTGGTTATGGGTAAGAATAGTCAAAAGGCTAATATTTATTGAACACTTATTATGTACCATTCACTGTTCTAAATGCTTTATGTGTCTTTGAGGGAGGTATATAAAGGAACTGAAATTTAATGACATGTCCAAGGTACGCAGTCTAGGAAATGATACGGTTGGGATTCCTGCCCACACAATCTAGTTCCAGGTTCCATTTTCTCAATACCTCTAGTATTCTGTGGACATTTTTGTATTATTCCCTACAGTTTTTGTATAGTTTAAACTTTTCAAATTTAGATACTGTAAATAGGATATCAAAGAACACAAATAGCATGATAAGTAAGTTAGAATGGAGTAAACCTGTGTTCAAACAGTACATCTTTTTCACAACATAAATGGAAATATTTATTCCATTAGTGTAATGGACCACAGGTTGGTAACCCACATGAATTATAAATCCATGTCAGTTCAGCCCTTTCCTTTTTCTAAGCAGGAGGCGTAAATTGTTTCAGATGAAGACCTGATGCTAACTAAATCTCACCACAGTGCTGGAGGTCCATCCCAGGCAGGGCCTGTATCAGAAGAAGAGGGCAGTACTAGGGCTCTGGTTGACCCTTTTAGAGGAAAAGGTGCACTTAGACTGGTAGGCTTGATAGATAACAAGATGAGATATGATCTATAGAATAACAAAATTGTCTACCAAGGTTTTAGAGTGTCATCATGGTATTTAAGAAGGAAGAGACAAGATTCCTAACTCAACCAAATGTACCACAGAGGTCGTATGTGAAATTAGACTGAAAGTCTTGCTTGGATCCAGCAAGTCTGCATCCATCCCCACCAGAAACCACTATGCTTCTGCTGCTCTTGCTATGGGAATTATTTACTAGCTCTGTGACCTTGTGCAAGATCGTCCTCAGTTTCCTCCTCTGTGAAATTGATATAATTAAAACAGACTTCTCAGGACTCTGATTACAATTAGGTGCCATATATGCAAAGTATTAAAGGCAGTGCATGGCACTGAAAAAGGGTTAAACTGGACTGCCATTTTTTTTTATCATCGCAACTATCATCTTGCTATTTCCAACAAAAATTGGTACTTTAATTGACACACAGAATTTATTCTGAGATAACCAGACTGTAGACCTAGAGATCTGTGGTAGTTTATAAAAATCTACGTTTGGGACACCTGGGTGGCTCAGTCAGTTAAGCATCCAACTCTTGGTTTCACCTCAGGTCATGATCTCAGGGTCGCACTCAGGTTCTGATCTCAGGGTTGGGAGATTGAGTCCCACCTCGGAGTCCACACTCAGAGCAGAGTCTGCTTAAGACTCCCTCCCCCTCGGCCCCTCCCCCTTCCCCTGCTTGCATGCATGCACTCACTCTCTCTCTCTCTCAAATAAATAAATAAAATCTTTTTAAAAAGTCCATGTTGCCCAATTTTCTCATTTATAAAATAAGTATGGTAAAATTCATAAACCTCATAAGATTTTTGTATTAAACACATACAGTTTTTAAAATGATTTGTGGCACCAACTGAACACTCAGTTTATGATATTATTGTTATTATTGTTATGGTGGTTGCTGTTGTTTCTGTCTTTTAGCAGTTTCTAAGACTCCTTGGAATAAAAGCAGGAAGATGAGGAGAAAGAAACTTGGGAAGTGCAAGAATTCATTTCAAGAGGAGAAATTGAATTCTATTTTTATTTGAGGTAGATGAAGGCATAGGAAAAATATGCAAAGGCTCTGGCCTTTTACTAAATCTCTGCATTTTGGGAAATTCTCTTCACAGTGCCCAGATCCTCCCATCAAGTACTCTGGAAAGGGACTAAGTTGACGGAAACACTTTAGATTAGACAGTCATGGAAGGAAATGACCTTTGAGATGAGACCTAAATAAGGGTCAGCTCACTGGATTTCTAAGGGGGGAGTCTTCCAGGCAGAAGAACTTGTTCCAGTCCACTTGTTCCCAGGTCCTAGGATAGGAATAGCATGGCATGTTTCAGGAAGAGCAAGGAGACTAACGTGGCTGAAACAGAGTGACCAAGTTAGAGAAGGGTAGGAAATGAGACCAGCAAGCTAACGGCAGATTAGATCTTGCCCATTTTCATTGAGGTTTAATTGACAGATAAAGTTGTATATATTTAAAGTATACAATGTGACAATTTGATATGTGTAGGCATTGTGAAATGATTACCAGAATCAAGTTATTTGAGATATCTATCACCTCACATAGTTTCCTTTTCAAATTCTTTTTGTGGTGAGAATGGTCAAGATTTACTCTCTTAGCAAATTTCAAGTATACAGCATAATATTAACGATAGTCACCATGCTGTACATTAGATCCATAGAACTTATTCATCTTATGATTGAAAGTTTGTGCCATTTGACCAACCTCTCCCATTTTCTGCATGCCTCAGGCCCTGGCAATCACTGGGCCACTACTCTCTGTTTCCGAGTTCAGCTTTTTTTTTTTTTCCACATATAAGTGATATCATATATGATTTGTCTTCATTTCATTTCTTTTCTTTTTTTTTTTTGAAAGATTTTATTTATTTATTTGACAGAAAGAGAGACAGCCAGTGAGAGAGGGAACACAAGCAGGGGGAGTGGGAGAGGAAGAAGCAGGCTCCCAGTGGAGGAGCCTGATGCGGGGCTCGATCCCAGAATGCCGGGATCATGCCCTGAGCTGAAGGCAGATACTTAACGGCTGAGCCACCCAGGTACCCCTTCATTTCTTTTCTGATTTTAAAGCCTTTTATTTCTTTGTCTTGCCTGATTGCTCTGGCTAGGACTTCTAGTACTATGTTGAATAGAAGTGGTGAGAATGGGCATTCTTGTCATGTTCCTGATCTTAGAGGAAAAGCTTTTAGCTTTTTGCCATTAAGTATGACATTAGCTATGGGCTTATCATAAGTGGCCTTTATTGTGTTAAGGCATATTCCTTCTATACCTAATTTTTTTAGAGTTTTTATTATGAAAGGATGTTAAACTTTCTCAAATGTTTTTGTGCATCTATTGAGATGATTTTTTCCCTTCATTCCATTAATGTGGTATATTGCATTTATTGATTTTCTTATGTTGAATTATCTTTGCATCCCAGGGATTAATCCCACTTAATCATGGTGTATGATCATTTTAATGTGCTGTTGATTCAGTTTGCTAGTATTTTGTAAAGGATTTTTGCATCTATGCTCATCAGGGGTATTGGCCTGGAATTTTCATTTGTTGTAGTGTCCTTGTCTGGTTTTGGTACTAGGTTAATGCTGGCCTTGTAAAATGAATTTGGAAGTGGGTTGCTTCCTCTTCAGGTTTTTGGAAGACTTTGAGAAATATTGGCATTAATTTTTTAAATGATTATTATAATTCACTAGTGAAACTATCTGGTCCTAGACTTTTTTTTTCTTTGTTGGGAGGTTTTTAATTACTGAGTCAACCTCTTTACTGGTTATAGGTATATTCAGATTTCCTATTTCTTTAAGATCCAGTCTTGGTATGTATGTTTCTAACATTGTATGTTTCTAAGAATTTATCCATTTCTTCTTGGTTATCTAAGCATACCACTATAGAAAATCTCCAAATCACAAAAGAAGACATGGAGAAGGGAAGAAAAGAACAAAAAAAATCTACAAAACACAGAAAATATTTAACAAAATGATGATAATAAAGCCTTTACCTATCAATAATTACTCTAAATGTAAATGGACTGGATTCTCCAATCAAAAGACCTAGATCAGCTGAATGGATTAAAAAAAAAAAAGCTTAATTGTATGCTTGACTACAAGGGACTCGCTTTAGCTTTAAGGACACACATACACTCAAGATAAAGGGATGGAAATAGATATTCTATGCAAATGGAAACCAAAACAGAGCAGGGATAGCCATACTTCTATCAGACAAATAGGCTTTATGTCAAATAGTATAACAAGAGACAAAGAAGGTCATTATATAAGGATAAAAGTTAATTTACCAGGAAGATATAACAATTATTAATATAGATGCACCCAATATAGGAACACCTAAATATATTAAGCAAATGTTAACAAGTCTGAAGCAAGAAGTAGATAGTGATGCAATAATAGTAGAAGACCTCAATATCCCTCTTTCAACAATGGATAGATCATCCAGATAGATCACCATTAAGGAAATATTTGACTTGAACTACACTTTAGACCAAATGGACCTGACAGACATTTACAGAACTTTTCACCCAAGAGCAGCAGAATCTACATTCATCTCAACACAGAACACTCTCCAGGATAGATCATATATTAGGTCACAAAACAAGTCTTAGCAAATTTAAGAAGATTGAGATCATACCATGTAGCATTTCTTACCACAATGGTAGGAAGCTAGAAATCAGTAACAGGAGGAAAACTGGAAAATCCGCAAACATTGGAAGTTAAACAACACACTCGTAAACAAGTAAATGAGATTGAGACTAGAAAAACAATAGATCTATGAAGCTAAGAACTGTTTTTTTGAAAAGATAAACAAATTTGGATCTTATAGGGTCTTTAAGACCATTGGTTTTTATTCTAAGCATTCCCATGAACCATTGAAGGGTTTTGGACATTGGGAGTGTCATGAACTAATTACTCTTTTTAAAAAATCATTTTGCCTACTATATGGAAAATGGACTATATGAGAGTAGGGGTAAGGGACCATAATAGAAGCATGTAGACCGGGGAGGTGGCTATTGCTGTGGTCCAAGTAGTCAGGTGATGATGTGACCACCCTCACTCCCTTTGCCCTGTACTTCCGACAGGCTGGAGGATACCATGAACCCACCTACAATAGGACAGGAGTTACTCCCTCCATATCTCTCCAATTACTGTGACTATCATTACTGATAAGCTACCCTTTTGAAACCGGAGGGCCTCCAGGGGGGTTGTTTGTTAGGCCAACCACATCCTTGCATCCTAGTTTCAGTTATCTTATCAGCCCCTAATTGAGGTCAATTAAGGTAAAATGGGGAAAAAAAAGCCAAAAAGAAATCTGCTAGTGTAAACCCAACTCCAACCACCTCACCACACCATGCCTTGCTATGACAATTCATTGTCATTATTTGTATTCAAAGGCAACTCAGGGACATCTCTGTTGACTTGCTCGTTTACCTCACTTTAGAGTTTCTGTAAACATCTCTGAACTTTCTGTGAAGATTACTCATTCTGCAAGTTTTCTCCCTAGAAGATGGTTCCACCTAGACCATGCTCAAGTCTTAATACATTCAGAGAACCACAGGAAGGCAGACTTCAGTGAATGCTACACAGTGCTCCTCAAGAAGTGGGGCTACAGTTTATTGCTTCTCTGCAACAGGCCCAGAGTGTTTATAAATCTTAAAGCTGGGAATCAGAGTCAACCTAGGCAGAGTCAGGCAGTGGTTGACTCAAGGTATTTTCTAGACAGTTAACTTTTTAAGGGCCAGGACTGTGTTTCCTTTGTCTCTGTCTACTCTTGGCACACAACTATGGTAAAACCATATAATAGCAACTCAGAGATATGTTTTGGATTGATTCTTTGTCTATTCTATGAACGCTCATGGCCATAAAATAAGAATAGGCAGAACAGGCTCTTCTTTCAAATTTTGGAATGCTAGACTGTTAGAAGCCACATAGTTCAATGTTTTTCCAAATTGTGTCATGCGTAGAGCCCTTATAAAGAGAAAAACAATCATCTCTTATCTCTAGTCTTAACTAAATTATGTTTATTTTAATGCATATTACTGAAGTATATGCCAACATAACACTAGGTGTAAATTTGCTATGCTTATAGTTCTTATGTGGCTATCACACAAAAACATATTGGGAAATTAAACACAAAAACTAAAATAACAATAATGTTTAAAGTAGCTACATTAATTTAATGTGATGGAAGACATCTCACTGAAATTAAATTGTAGCTCACCATGTGAATACAATGGTGACTGCTGTGTTATAGACTCCTGGGAGTTCTGCATGCCTAAGTTAAGGTGTGTTGGATGATGACTTGATTCTCCCACCATTTTCTGTATTCATACCGTGAAACCTTTGTTCAGATGACATAAAATGACATCATTTGGCTCTCATTCATCAAAACAAAGGTCAATTAGCCATATACCTCTGGTCGCCATGGTGCCAATAGCATCATGACCACAAACTCATACAGGGGCTCTCATATCACATGCAGTACCTATGTCTAAGGTGATCATACAGGTGATAAGGGATGAGCTTACAAAGCTTGCTTATTTATTTATTTGTAGATTACCATAAGAATGAACACACATACACACACACACACAAACAATCGTTTGGGAAATTTCAGGGATCTTGAAAATGTAATCTGAGAATACAGTTTTACAAATACTGATCTTATACTGGTTGACAATTGTGCCTATAAGACAAAGTTATTTTACTTTTGCCTTGTCAGATTTCATAGAATCTCAGATCTGGACTTTTTAGTAAAATCAGAGTATTGGGGTAGAGTTGCTTAACAACATAGCTTTGTAAAACTCATACATTCTTTGGGGGCGCCTGGATGGCGCAGTCATTAAGCGTCTGCCTTTGGCTCAGGGTGTGATCCTGGCGTTCTGGGATCGAGCCCCACATCAGTCTCCTCCGCTGGGAGCCTGCTTCTTCCTCTCCCACTCCCCCTGCTTGTGTTCCCTCTCTCACTGGCTGTCGCTCTCTCTGTCAAATAAATAAATAAAATCTTAAAAAAAAACTCATACATTCTTTGATATGTTCAAGCACTAGAATAATAATAGTCCAAATTTTAGAGTGCTAGTGCTGGCCCTATTCCTGATTGTAACATTGAAAACAGCTCCTAGGACCTCAGTTTTTCTCCTCTATGAAATGAGAATCATAATTTACATCCTGCTATCCTCACAGAGGAGGCCATTTGAAATGACAGATATGAAAAAGCTTTGCAAATCATAAAAGACTTTATACATGTGTGCCTCATTACTTCTTATACCCTTTGCCTTATTGATAAAAATACATCCTAGAGGGGCGCCTGGGTGGCTCAGTTGGTTAAGTGTCTGACTCTTGATTTTGGCTCAGGTCATGATCTCAGGGTTCTGAGATCAAGCCTGGGTTGGGCTCCACACTCAGCTTGGAGTCTTCTTAAGACTGTCTGTCTCGCCCTCTCCCTTTGCCCCTCCCTCTTGCTCTTGTGTTCTCTCTCTCTCTCTAAAAAAAAAAATAAATAAATAAATTAAAATAAAAAATAAAAAAATACATCCTAGGAACAGAAAGAAAGTTCAGTCTTAATTTTGCCAGTTGGCCCACATCTGAGATGATCAGCAAGAGAATGTGTGTTTACTCAGTACTAATATTTAGCATCACCTTCTTCAAAGGATAAGTAAACTTTACACTGGAATTAAGTTTATTTTGTTTCTATCCACTTGGGTTTACTAGAATATACATAGGAGGCTATGCCAAATGGCCACCTAGGCTCGAGGTTTTAATTTTGCTCTGAAAGGTTCTGATAACCATATTGACTTTGAAATAACCAATGAGAGAAGGTATCCAGGGAAAGGATGAACAATTCCCTAACCACCATTATCAATATTGCTATATTCAAATTTTTTAATACTCCTGCATTTCATGGAGTTTTGTGTAAGCTGAAGTGTGTTCAGTCCAAATGATTTGGGCTGGTATCCACAAGTATTAATTTTGCCCAGAAGCATTTCAGAAACTTAATTAAGCTGGCAAGTTGTGTCCCTCTCATGGTGCTTGTTGAATGTAGTCACATTTGCAAAACTTAAAGGCAAGCTGAAAATCATCTTGGCACAATACAACGTACCAATTTTTTTTGCCTATTTAACACACCCCATAAAATGGTTTTATTCGTATCTGTGGTTGCCAGAATACTCCATACTCTGTGTCTCCCTCTAGCATATATACAAGTTGCTCTCCTAGCTTGAATATTTCCCTTCCTTCCTACCACCACTCCTCCACATTTTGTGTAGCTAAATTCTCCTGGTTCTCAAGGCTAAGGTGAGATATACCCTCTCCCAATTAGTTTTCAGTTGTACTTCTGATTCTACCCAAGTGGTGGCTAGTTATTCCTCCATGTACTTCTTTCTATTCATGTCATTCATATTAGATTTACCTTTATATTTGTGTTATTTTTTTCCATCCATGGATGAATGAAAAGGGTGAAATACCATTCATCCTTGTATCCAGCATGCTTAGCAATACTTACCTCATAGAATTATTGTTAGGATTAAATGAACTAATGCACTTTGTGGGTTGAATTTTGGCAACCTAAAATTCATATGTTGAATTTTTAACCCCAGTACCTTTTTTTAGAGATAGGGTCTTTATAGAGATAATCAAGCTAAAATGAGTGATTAGGGTAGTCTCTAATCCAGTATGGCTGGTGTTGTTATAAAAAGGAGAAATTTGGACATAGAGACAGACCTAGAGGGAAGATGGTGGGAAAAGACACAGGAAGAAAATAGCTATCTATAAGCCAAGGAGAGAGGCAAAGAATACATCCTTCCCTTACAGCCCTCAGAAAGAACCAATCTGCCCACACCTTGATCTAGGACTTCTAGCCTTCAGATTGTGAGACAATACATTTCTATTGTTGAAGCCATCCAGTGTGGTATTCTGCTATAGCAGCCTAACAAATTAATACATGAATGTGAAGCTTCTGTCCCACTGCTGGCAAATGTGTCCAATTGGTTTAAATGTGACCTTTTCAATGAAGATTTTCCTGTCCTCCCTATTTAGAAATATAATCCCATACTTTGACATTCCCTGTCCTTCTTCCCTCCTTTATTTTTTTTCACTGCACTTATAAACATTTATATACAATCTGTGTTACTTCTCTTTTGTTTCTTGTCTTGTCTTCCTCTACTAGAATGTAAGCTCCATGAGGTCAGAGAAATGTGTCTGTTTTGTTCCTTGTACAACCTAGAAGAATGCCTGGCACATAGTAGGTATTTGATAAATATTAATTCAGTATATGACAGCTACCGCAGCTGTTAATAAAAGGTGAATTGTCAGGGCGCCTGGGTGGCTCAGTTGGTTTAAGTGTCCAACTCTTGATTTCAGCTCAGGTCATGATCTCATAGTCATGAGATTGAGCCCTGCATCAGGCTCCATCTCAATGGGGAGTCTGCTTGAGATTCTCTCCCTCTCCCTTCGCCTCTCTCTCTGCCCCTCCCCCTGTTCTCTCTCTCTCTCTCTCTTTCTTATAAATAAATACATCTTCAGGGGGAAAAAAAGATGAATTGTTTCCCATAATACCATTTCTAAATAATTGCTTATATTCAGTGAGTCTACTTAGTGTCAGGTACTAAACTAGGTGCTGAGGATACAGAAATAAATAAGATATTGTCTCTCTTCACAAAAGGTTTATTTCTAGTAGAGGGAGACAAACATATGAGCAAACCAAAGAAGTTTCTGTTCCGCGAGAAGAATCTATCTAGGGTAAGGTGGTGACCTATTAACCCTTGAGGATCTTGCAAAAAAAAAAGAGTGGTTCTCTTCTCACACCTTGATTCCATCCTCTATTTATTTTGTTTTGAAATGTTCATGAACCGGATTTATAAATTCCAAGTCTACTCATTGAAGTCCTCTTTGTTGCCCTTACACTGCTCTCAGTGTTACTAGTCTTACCAGTGCTAAGTGTTCCCTTCTCTACCATTGGCTTTAGACTCACACACAGAAAGTTATGGAGTAGAAAGTCAGTCACAGAAAAGAACGGTAATTATATTTTTTCTATACATGGCTATAGAGAAGCATCACATGGTTCTGAGTCAGAATTCTAGCTCCTCCACTTCCTAGATGTGTCACTGTGAGCAAGTCACTTAACCTCTGAATCACAACTTCCTCATCTGTAAAATACTAGTAGAATATGTGCCCTATTACTTTTAAGTGTGCTTATTGATATTGAGGGCCTACAGAATGTTAGAGTGGCTAAGGGCCTTAGAAATCATCTAGCCGTACTCCTCATTCTGCACATGAGGCAACAGAAATTTAGAGAGGTTAAACAAATTTATCCTGGGAATAGAGCTATTGAGTTAATGATTCTGTCACACATTTCCTCACTCATTCCACTATATCCCAATGACTTTTCAGGCTCTACCAACAATTCAAATGGCCATAAAAATGTCTTCAGTTATTTTTTAAACTCATATCTTAAAATTGATATGGAAGTGCCTCTTGATAACTGGTAAGAAAATCACAAAGCAACAAGTCTATTCTATAGTCTACTATGGTTGAATGTTTATACCAAGCCAAGTTTTAAAAGGCTTAATTGAGTTTCATGCCAGTAACATTACTTACAAATGCGAAATTCAATCCAAAAATTTATAGAATGGAAGAGATCAAAACAGGGAACGTCTTTGTTGTTTTTCTTTTTAAAAATTTACTCTGTCCCTGTTGCTTACATTTAAATGACAAATTCTCTTCTATCCCAAAGGAGGATTTAGCTGAAAGAAAGGTATTCCCTATTCAGAACAGGAAATATTTCTATTCATGAAGCAAAGTTTGAAATTGAATTAAAATAATTTAATTACACTATATAATTACCTTCCACAATCTTTAAAGTCAAGAGGCCCATGGGATCTGGCTATTTGTAGAGATGTTTAATCCTTTTTTTACTTTAGTATTCATTAAACAAAGGTAATTCCTTCTTAATTCCCCTCTGACACACATTTTGCCTCTAAAAAAGAAAAGACCTTAAACAGAGTCCTTTCTTTAAACAGAGCTGCTGAGTATGTCAAATTATTCAGGCAAGAAACTCACTGAACAACTAAAACAATAGTTTTAAACAGATGACACTGTGTTTCAAGAACAAAAAAAAATGTTAAATAAACTATTGGGGCATGAATTAAGCTACCAATGGGAAATCTCACTGAGCCTCAAATGCATGCCTAACTGAGATCCCAATATCATTTCCAAGTTTAGCCTCGCTTAAAAGTCCTTTATGCAAATCTACCACCAAACCAAGGTGAGGAAAAAGTAGAGGTGACTGAGACATGCATATCCAATTATGAAAAATCTGGTTCCCAGTTCTGAGACCCTTTAGTTTCTAACAGATGCACATGAATGTTTTCTTTTGAAAGCTAGTGTCCCTAGCCACTGAAGTTGCACTGTAGTGGTTGTCTAATCTATGTCCTGCTTTAGCTAGAAAAAGCCTATATAAACCATGGCAAGAGGATATTTGAGGGAAGAGGATTCTAGGAAGATGGGACTCATAATGGAGTGAGTGAGTGTGTGTGTGTGTGTGTGTGTGTGTGTGTGTGTGTGTTCAATATATTCTCCCACAAGGTAGAGTAACATAAACAGTAAAATTTTAAACCCACAAACAATATCTACAGCAAATTAGGTGACAGGAATTACCATGAAACACGAAAGAGTGGGTGGGGAGAACCCCTTGATGGGAAAAGAATTGTCTGGTAAGAGCAACTATGCTGAAGTAATTGGAGGGAAGCCAAAGTATTGTAATGGTCCCAATCACCAAAGTAGTAATTAGAATGTTCAATGGACTGATGTAAGAAGAGTAGCTACAATGGAGTAGGAGCTCTGCAGGCTCTGATTAATAGATGAGAGTGTGTTGGAGTGACATGGGGTCTGTGAAATCTCAGAAATAAGCAACCCAAACTCTCATCAACAACAATAATAACTGGGGAGAAACTTTTGGAAATAGATTGCAAATTGAACCGGATAGAGATTGTAGTGACAGATGAAACAGTGAATTCAATCAAAGAGGGAGAGAGGAACAGAGTCAGCAGGTACCAGAGAAGACAGGCTTATTTCTAACATTTACTGTTTGTTTTCTGTACATCTTACACTTTTTTGTTCTCTTTTCCATTACTGCCTTATTTTGTATTTGATTTTTTGCAGTGTACCATTTTGATTTTCTTCTCTCTTCCTTTGTATGTATTTTTAGATGTTTTATTTGTGGTTACCATGGGGATTACAATTAACACTTTAAATTTCTAAAAATCTAGTTTGCATTAATATCAACTTAGCTTCAGTAGCTACTAAATCTCTGTTCCTTTAGGGCTCTGTCCCACTTCTCCCTTCATGTTATTGTTGTCACAAATTGTATCTTTATACATTCTGTCCCCATTAACATAGACTTATAATTCATTACTTTATGTATAGTATTTTAAAACACTTAGGAAATTAAAAAATTACAAATCAAAAATACAATACTGACTTTTCTATTTACCTATTAGTTACCTTTACTACAGCTGCTGTTGTCGTGTAAATGTCTTCATATGACTTCAGATTCCTATCTAGTTTCAGCCTAAAGAACTCCTTTCAGCCTTTCTTGTATGTCTATTAGCAATGATCTTCCTCAGCTTTTATCTGGGAATGTTTTAATTTCTCCTTCATTTTTTGAAAGATAGTTTTGATGAATATGGAATTTTGGTTGAGATTTTTTTTCAGCACTTTAAAAACGTCATTCTCTGCAAACTGGTGCAGCCACTGTGACAAACAGTATGGATGTTCCTCAAAAGGTTAAAAATAGAACTACCCTATGACCCAGTGATTGCACTACTGGGTATTTACCCACAGAATATAAAACTACTTATTCAAAGGGATACATGCACCCTGATGTTTATAGCATAGCCAAGATAAGGAAGCAGCCCAAATGTCCACCAATTGATGAATGAATAAAGAAGAGGTGGTATGCATCACAATGGAATATTATTCAGCCATAAAAAAGAATGAAATCTTGCCATTTGCAATGACGTGGATGGACCTAGAGAGTATTATGTTAAGTGAAATAAGTCTGTCAGAGAAAGACAAATACTGTATGAGTTCACTTATATGTGTAATTTAAGAAACAAGACAAATGAGCAAAGGGAAAAAAGAGAGAGAGAGAAAACAAAACAGATTCTCACTTATTGAGAAAAACCAATGGTTACCAGAAGGAAGGTGGGTGGGGGGATGGGTTAAATAGGTGATGGGGATTAAAGAATGCACTTGTCAGAGAAAGACAATTATCATATGGTTTCACTCATATGTAGAACATAAGGAATAGTGCAGAGGACCACAGGGGAAGGGAGGGAAAACTGAGTGGGAAGAAATCAGGGAGATAAATCATGAGAGACTCCGGACTCTGGAAAACAAACTGAGGGTTGGCTAACTGAACAGAATAATAAGAAATAAAATAAAAAATAAAGAGGGCACTTGTGATGAGCACCAAGTGATTAAAATAATCAAAATATCAATAGAAAATTAGAAAACCTACTAATGGAAAATGATACAAGATTTTATCCAAGTGATATACCTAAGAAATAATTTGGAGTGTTTGAAACAAAAAATAATGAATTATTAAGCTAATAAGATACAAATGATTCAGGGCTCATTTAACTACTGCTCAAGGTTGAATTTAGGTCAAAATAATAATATATAATATTTAATAGTATGTAAAGGGGTACTTGAATATTGCTAAAGAAAACAGTTTAAAAGAAGAAAAGAAGAAAAATAACCTTTGCAATGAGCCTAGAGATCAGCCATAGGTGAAAATGCTGTCTTCTCAGGTCTATTCTGAGCCTGCATCCTGTGCAAGGCACATGCATGGCTTTCTAAATTCCCTGTTCTACATGGGTATTCTTCAATACCCAGTATTTCAAAGAAGCTCTCCCCAGCTTTTCCTTCCAGACTTCTGGTGTCTAACCATACTTTTTGCCTCAGACAGCTGCAGGTGGTTTGTTTGCCTCACAATGTTTTTGAGGAACGCTTACTACTTTTCTGTCCTGAGTAAGCTAGTTCCAGATTAGATGAAACCAAATCGGGCACTTTGCATCTGTCCAATAGGTAGCCTCTACACTGGTTACAACAAACAAACGAAATCTTTGTAAATAATCTCTGCTCTGCTCCACCAGAACCAGAGATCAGAGTTTCATCCCGGGAATGTAGACTGTTAGCTTCAAGGCCACCACTGACCTGGGGGAAAGGGTTAAGGTAAAGGCAAATAAAAATGCCACACATCTTTCCTATCATGTTAAAATTGCCCTTTTTCTTAATTTAGCACATGCTTGGTTGTTGTGAATCTTTGACTATTTTCCAGAGTTGTGGCAAAAGTGATTCTTAGAGTTTTTGCTTGATTTTTCAATTTTTCTGTAGAGAGATAGGCTCTCGGAGCTGCCTGCTCACCTTTTTCTTCTCCTTCCCATTTTCCCTTTTTTTTTTTAAAGATTTTATTTATTTGACAGAGATAGAGACAGCCAGCGAGAGAGGGAACACAAGCAGGGGGAGTGGGAGAGGAAGAAGCAGGCTCATAGCGGAGGAGCCTGATGTGGGGCTCGATCCCAGGACTCTGGGATCACGCCCTGAGCCAAAGGCAGACGCTTAAAGACTGAGCCACCCAGGCGCCCCAACCCATTTTCCCTTTTAAGAACAAAGTTAAATTAATCTTAATTAAACATAAGCAACAGAAATCAATTGTGGTGAAATACCATATAATATTAGTATAAAAAAAAGAAAATAATGAACAGAATAATGTCCCTGTAGACAATGTAGAACACACTGGAAAGATATACTCACGAAACAGATGAATAGTGTTAAGAAATATTCCCAAGAAGTTAGAGAAGGTATAAAAGAACAGCATTAAATGTGATTATACAAACTAAAAAATAAGATTATTAAAGAAAAGGACAGTTTGAAAAACTATCGGAGCTCAAGAAGAAATTCAAAATGAAAAAAAAATATGGTAGAATTGAAAAATGAACTAGAAAAAAAGACAAAAGCAAACTAAAGCCATAGAAAATGCCTTAAGAATAATAAAACGTGGAAAATAAGAAATTTTTTTAAAAGATTTTATTTATTTGACAGAGAGAGACACAGTGAGAGAGGGAACACAAGCAGGGAGAGTGGGAGAGGGAGAAGCAGGCTTCCTGCTGAGCAGGGAGCCTGGCGCAGGGCCCAATCCCAAGACCCTGAGATCATGACCTGAGCCAAAGGCAGACGCTTAACCACTGAGTCACCCAGGTGCCCCTTAATTTCAAAAGAAAGAAGAAAGAGATTAAAAAGGTTCTAAGAGAAAGAGATATAAAAGATATTAAAGCAGATTTATGTGTGAGTCTCCTTCTGTCCCGGAAAGAAACAAAACAATGCATCAAATAAATATAAACCCAAACAAATTAACCAACAAAAAATTTAAATCAACAAAGCTTTTGTAGAATAAATTAAGATTTAAAATTAATATCAAATGTACAAAAGGTATATCTGGGAAAATCAAATGAAAATGAACAAGAACATAAGACATTCAAGTAAAAAACAAATTTGACTTTAAGGGTATATAAAAACTTCAAATATCCAGGCAGCAAGGTGTGTGTTAGTGAAAAAAACAAATTGTCGTCAGACTTCACAATAATTCTTTACCAAAATGCAAGGAAAAAAAATATTTAATATACTGGAGGAAAGAGAATATGTTCTGAGGATTTTATATGCAGCCAAACTGATCTTCAAGGGAAAGGGCCACCAAAAAACCTCTTATGGATATGGAAGAAATCAGAGTATTCTTCCCAGGAGCCTTTCGTGAAGAATCTATTAGAGAAAAAGTTCCAGAAAACAGAGTATATGGAGAGGTGTTGGTATCAAAACAGTGATTTGAAGTTGAAACTATGTAAATAGTTTACATAACTACTAAACAATTAAATTTTTAAAAGCCAGTGTTTTTTTTTTGTAGAAGTGTAATTTATGTACATTCAAATGCATGGATTCTTAAGTGTGCAGTTTGATGAATTTGAGTAATGTATATATTTGAATAATCATCACCCACATCAAGATATAGAATCTTTCCAATGCTCCGGAAAGCTTTGTGTCTCTTTCCAATTAACCCCTGTCTCCAGAGGGGGTCATTCTGAGTTTTATTACCATAAGTTACTTGTGCCTGTTCTGGAAGTTCATATTAACAAAATCTTAGAGTGTATATTCCTTTATTTCCAGCTTCCTTTGCTTAGAATAAACTTTTGAGATTCATCCATGTATCATTATTTTGTTATTTTATTGCTGAGTGGGGTATAAGTGCATGAAAATAACAGATGGGCATTTGGGTTATTTTCTGTTCGGGCTATTATGAAAAATACTGCCGTGCATATTTTTGTACAAGTCTTGTGAGCTCTGTAGGCATCCATTTCTCCTGGGTAAATACCTAGGAGAATTTCTGTCACAGTGTTCAGATACAGGTTTAATTTTATTAGAAATGCTAAATTTTTTTTTTTTCGAGAGTGAAAATACCATGTAATACTGCAGCAGCAATATATAAAAGTTTCTGTAGTTCTATATCCTTGCCAAAACCTTGTATTTTCATTAATGTAAGCAATTCCAATGTGTATATAGTGATATTTCATTTGGGTTCAATTGCATTTTCCTAAATTATAATAATGTTAAGTATCTGTTCATGAACTATTTAGCTATTTCTGTATCTTCTTTTGTAAAGTATCTGTTCAAATACTTTCCAATTTTAGTTGTTTTTTGTTATTGGTTAGTAAGAATTTCTTAACCATTCAGATACAAGTCCTTTGTCAGATATGTGCATTGCAAATATGTTTTCCATGTCTATTTTTTGTCTTTTTGTTTTCTTAATGGTATCCTGTGATGAGCAGAGTTTTTTGAAATATTAAGTCCAATTTATTTATTTTGTATTCTTTTTTTTTAAGATTTTCTTTGTTTATTAGAAAGAGAGAGAGTGAGCACACAGAGCAGGGGGGAGGTGCAGAGGGAGAGGGACAAGCAGACTCCCCACTGACCAGGGAGCTCCACATTGGGCTCGATCCCAGGACCCTGGGATCATGACCTGAGCCAAAGGTAGACACTTAACCAACTGAGCCACCCAGGCGCCCCACACATTTCTTTTAGTATAGATATCAAGTTGTTCCAGCATCATTTGCTGAAAAGATTTTCTTCTTTCCATTGAATTTCATTATCACCTCTGTTGGAAATCAGTTAATTGTGTATGTGTGGGTCTAGCTGTAGATCGTCTGTGCTGTTCTTTAATTTATTTATCTTTATGCCAATACCACAGTCTTGATTAATGTAGCTTTACAGTACATACTGAAGACAGATAGTTTCAGTTATCCAATTTTGTTCTTCCTTGTCAAAATTGTCTTGGATGCTCTGGAGCCTTGAGTTTCCATATGAATTTTAGAGTCAGCTTGTCAATTTCTAATTTTAAAAAGCCTGCTTCGGTTTTTATTTGGATTGCATTAACTTTATAGAACAATTTGTGGAAAATTGACATCTTAATAAGATTATGTCTTCCAATCCATAAATAATTTTTTATCTCTAATTTCTCTGGGAAATATTTTGTAGTCTTACGTGTGGAGTTCTGTAACATTTTTTGTTAATTATTTCTAATTTATGCATTGAAATTGTTGTATTTTCTCTCATTTTCTAGGCCATTCAATAACATGTTGAAGACAAGTGAGGAGAGTAAACATTCTTGCCCAATTCTGATATTAGGGGTAAACAGACAATACTTTATCATTGTGAATTAAGCTGTGAATTAATTGTGAATTAAACTGAAAATTTTCATAAATACCATTTATCAAATTTAGAAACTTACCTTTTATTCTTAGTTTCCTGAGAAGTTTGTAATGAACAGGTGTTCAATTTTACCACACGCATTTTCTGCATCTATTGAAATGATCATATGGTTTTTCTGCTTTATTCTATCCATTTGGTGAGTTACATTAATTTATTTTTTTTATGATTTTTTATTATATTATGTTATTCACCATACAGTACATCCCCGGTTTCCGATGTAAGGCTCGATGATTCATTAGTTGTGTATAACACCTAGTGCACCATGCAATACGTGCCCTCCTTACTACCCATCACCGGTCTATCCCATTCCCCCACCGCCCTCCCCTCTGAAGTCCTCAGTTTGTTTCTCATAGTCCATAGTCTCTCATGTTTCATTCCCCCTTCTGATTACCCCCCCTTTCTTTATCCCTTTCTTCCCCTACCGATCTTCCTAGTTCTCATGTTCCATAGATGAGAGAAATCATATGATAGTTGTCTTTCTCTGCTTGACTTATTTCACTTAGCATTATCTCCTCCAGTGCTGTCCATGTTGTAGCAAATGTTGAGAACTCGTTCTTTCTGATAGCTGAGTAATATTCCATTGTATATATGGACCACAACTTCTTAATCCAGTCATCTGTTGAAGGGCATCTCGGCTCCTTCCACGATTTAGCTATTGTGGACATTGCTGCTATGAACATTGGGGTGCATATGGCCCTTCTCTTTAGTATGTCTGTATCTTTGGGGTAAATACCCAGTAGTGCAATGGCTGGATCATAGGGTAGCTCAATTTTTAACTTTTTAAGGGACCTCCACACTGTTTTCCAGAGTGGCTGTACCAACTTGCATTCCCACCAACAATGTAGGAGGGATCCCCTTTCTCCACATCCTCTCCAACAATTGTTGTTTCTTGCCTTGTCTATTTTTGCCATTCTAACTGGCGTAAGGTGGTATCTCAGTGTGGTTTTGATTTGAATTTCCTTGATGGCTAATGATTTTGAACATTTTTTCATGTGTCTGTTAGCCATTTGTATGTCTTCATTGGAAAAGTGTCTGTTCATATCTTCTGCCCATTTTTTGATTTGTTTATTTGTTTCTCGTGTATTGAGTTTGAGAAGTTCTTTGTAGATCTTGGATACCAGTCCTTTATCTGTAGTGTCATTTGCAAATATATTCTCCCATTCCGTGGGCTGCCTCTTAGTTTTTCTGACTGTTTCCTTGGATGTGCAGAAACTTTTAATCTTGATGAAGTCCCATAAATTCATTTTATCTTTTGTTTCTCTTGCCTTTGGAGATGTGTCATGAAAAAGGTTGCTTTGGCCGATGTCGTAGAGGTTGTTGCCTATGTTCTCCTCTAGAATTTTGATGGATTCTTGTCTCACATCGAGGTCTTTCATCCATTTGGAGTTTATTTTTGTGTGTGGTGTGAGATAGTGGTCAAGTTTCATTCTTTTGCATGTAGCTGTCCAATTTTCCCAGCACCATTTATTGAAGAGACTGTCTTTTTCCCACCGGGTGTTTTTTCCTGCTTTATCAAATATTAGTTGCCCAAAGAGCCGAGGGTCCATTTCTGGGCTCTCTATTCTGTTCCATTGGTCTATGTGTCTGTTTTTGTGCCAGTACCATGCTGTCTTTGTGATCACAGCTTTGTAGTACTGCTCGAAATGCGGCATTGTGATGCCCCCAGCTTTGTTTTTCCTTTTCAACAGTTCCTTGGAGATTCGGGGCCTTTTCTGGTTCCATACAAATTTAAGGACTGTTTGTTCCAGTTCTTTGAAAAATGTCCTTGGTATTTTGATCGGGATAGCATTGAAAGTGTAGATTGCTCTGGGTAGCATGGACATTTTAACTATGTTAATTCTTCTGATCCATGAGCATGGAATATCTTTCCATCTTTTTATGTCTTCCTCAATGTCTTTCAAGAGTGATTTATAGTTTCTAGAATATAGGTCCTTTATGTCTCTGGTTAAGTTAATTCTGAGGTAACGTATGGTTTTTGGTGCTATTGTAAATGGGATGGATTCCCTAATTTCTCTTTCTTCAGTCTTGTTATTCGTGTATAGAAATGCAACTGATTTCTGAGCATTGATTTTGTATCCTGCCACGTTACTGAATTGCTCTATAATTTCTAATAGTTTGGGAGTGGCTTCTTTTGGGTTTTCCATATAGAGTATCATGTCATCTGCAAAGAGAGACATTTTGACTTCTTCTTTGCCAATTTGAATACCTTTGATCCCTTTTTGTCGTCTGATCGCTGTTGCAAGGACTTCTAGTACTATGTTGAATAATAGTGGCGAGAGTGGGCATCCTTGTCGAGTTCCTGATCTTAAGGGAAAGGCTTCCAGCTTTTCCCCATTGATAATAATATTTGCAGTAGGCTTTTCATAGATGGCTTTTATGAGATTGAGAAATGTACCTTCTATTCCTACACTCTGAAGGGTTTTAATCAGGAAAGGATGCTGTATTTTGTCAAATGCTTTTTCGGCATCGATTGAAAGGATCATATGGTTCCTGAGTCTTTTCTTGTTGATATGATGTATCACGCTGATTGATTTGCGAATATTGAACCACGCTTGCATCCCAGGTATGAATCCCACTTGATCGTGATGGATAATCCTTTTAATGTACTGTTGGATTCCATTAGCAAGTATCTTGTTGAGGATTTTGGCGTCCATATTCATTAGGGAAATCGGTCTGTAATTCTCCTTTTTGATGGGGTCTTTGCCTGGTTTGGGTATCAAGGTAATATTGGCCTCATAGAATGAGTTTGGTAGCTTTCCTTCTGTTTCTATTTTTTGAAATAGCTTTAGGAGAATAGGTATTATTTCTTCTTTGAATGTTTGGTAGAATTCCCCAGGAAAACCATCCGGGCCTGGAGTTTTGTTATTTGGAAGGTTGTTTATCACTGACTCAATTTCTTCATAATTAATTGGCCTGTTTAAGGAATCAATTTCTTCCGGTTTCAATCTTGGTAGTTTATAGGTTTCCAGGAAGGATTCCATCTCTTCCAGATTGCTTAGTTTATTGGCATATAGCTGTTGATAAAAATTTCTAATAATCCTTCCAATTTCAATGTTGTTCGTCATGACCTCTCCTTTTTCATTCATAATTTTAATAATCTGGGTCCTTTGTCTTTTCTTTTGGATAAGTCTTGCCAGTGGTCTGTCAATTTTATTGATTCTCTCCAAGAACCAGCTTCTAGTCCTGTTGATCTGCTCTACTGTACTTCTGGTTTCTGCTTGATTGATTTTAGCTCTAATTTTGGTCAACTGCTTCCTTGTGCGTGGATTAGGCCTGTCCCTCTGTTGCTGTTCCAGCTTCTTGAGGTGAGAATATAAAAACTGCATTTTAGATTTTTCTATTCTTTTGAGTGAGGCTTGGATGGCTATGTATTTCCCCCTTAGGACTGCCTTTGCAGTATCCCATAGGTTTTGGACTGTTGTATTTTCATTCTCATTGGTCTCCATAAATTGTTTAATTTGATTTTTGATTTCCTGGTTTATCGAGTCATTCCTGAGCAGGATGGTTCTTAGTCTCCAAGTGTTTGAGTTTCTTCCAAATTTTTCCTTGTGGTTGAGTTCCAATTTCAGAGCATTGTGGTCTGAGAATATGCAGGGGATAATTTCAATCTTTTGGTATCGGCTGAGACCTGTTTTGTGTCCCAGAACATGGTCTATTCTTGAGAATGTTCCATGGGCATTAGAATAGAATGAGTATTCTTTGGTTCTGGGGTGTAGTGTTCTATATATATCTATGAGGTCCAACTCGTCGAGTATGGCATTCAAAGCCTTTGATTCTTTGCTTAGCCAAGCACCCTTAGCCAGGGTGTTCTGTCTATTTCTGATAGTGGAGTGTTGAGGTCCCCTACTATTAATGTATTTTTATTTATATGTCTCTTTATTTTGGTTAAGAGTTGGCTTGTGTATCTTGCTGCTCCCCTGTTGGGGGCATATATATTTATAATTGTCATATCCACTTGTTGAATACTTCCCTTAAGAATAATATAGTGCCCTTCTGCGTCTCTAACTATAGTCTGTAGTTTAAAATCCAATTTATCTGATATGAGAATTGCTACCCCAGCTTTCTTTTGAGGTCCATTTGCGTGAAAGATGGTACTCCATCCCCTTACTCTCAGTCTGAATGCATCTTTGGGTTTGAAATGAGTCTCTTGTAGACAGCAAATGGATGGGTCATGTCTTTTTATCCAATCTGCAACCCTGTGGCGTTTTATGGGATGGTTCAAACCATTTACATTAAGACTGATTACTGAGAGATATGATTTTAATGTTGCCATGTTGCCAGTAAAGTCTTTGTTTGTATTGGCTGTGACTTTCTGTTCTGTATCACTCTTAGGGCCTTTTTACTTTTATAGAACCCCCCGTAATATCTCCTGTAGGGCTGGTTTCGTGGTTACAAAATTGGTTAGTGACTGGCGATTCTGAAATGTCTTTATTTCTCCATCAATTCTGAATGACAGCCTTGCTGGATAAAGGATCCTTGGCTGCATGCTTTTCTCTGAAAGAGCTTTAAAAATGCTCCCCCAACCCTTTCTCTCATTCCAGGTCTGTGTAGACAGGTCTGACGTAATTCTGATGCCTTTGCATTGGTACGTGAGAAATTTCTTTGCCCTGGCTGCTTTCAATACTGTATCCTTGCATCTAATATTTGCGAAATGCACTATGACGTGACGTGGTGTAGGTCTGTCATGGTTGAGCTTGGGAGGGGTCCTCTCTGCCTCTTGGACACGAATGTTTGTTTCCCTTGCTAGATTAGGGAAGTTTTCAGCTACAATTTGTTCAAATATCTCTTCTAGACCTCTGTTTTTCTCCACCCCCTCGGGGATGCCGATGATTCTAACATTGGATCGTTTCATTGAGTCAGTAATCTCCCGTAACCTACATTCGTGGGCGTGGATTTTTTTAAGACCATCTTCTATTTTCATTTTTTCCTCTATTAACCCATCCTCCAATTCACTAACCCGTTCCTCTGCTTCTGCGACCCTGGCCGTCAGAGCCTCTAGTTTTGCCTGCATTTGGCTCATAGAATTTTTAATTTCTGTCAGATTCACTCTCATTTCTGTCCTTAGGGATTCTATATTCTCAGTAACCTTTTCATTAATAGTTTTTTCAATTCTACTCATCATTTTGACCATCGTTACTCTGAATTCCATTTCTGATAATTTGGTTACATCCATATCCATTATTTCTGTGGCAGAGGCCACAGACTCACTGTCTTTTCTTTGCTGGGGGGGGGGGCTTCTCCTTCTTGTCATTCTGATGAAGAGAGGTTGCGGGGTTTCCAGAGCCCAAATTATTGACTGGGTCCCAGGCCGTGCCCCTTGTTTTATAGGGATCTTAGGGATGTGGGCTTCTTCTTTAAAGATTTTATTTATTTATTTATGTGGCAGCCAACCAGCGAGAGAGGGAACAGAAGCAGGGGAGTGGGAGAGGAAGAAGCAGGCTCCCAGCGGAGGAGCCCGATGAGGGACTCCTTTCCAGAACGCCGGGATCATGCCCTAAGCCGAAGGCAGGCGCTCAATGACTGCGCCACCCAGGCGCCCGGGTTGTGGGCTTCTTGATTTTTCAGCCTGCCTTCTGTGTTCTGGGGGAGGGGCCTGCCGCGCCGATACTCAGGCAACCCTGTTTGGGTAGGGTCTCCGTGTCCCCTGCGAGGGAGGATGGGGATGGGCACTCTCTGAGCAGGTATTTCCAGGCTTTTGTTCTCTGGCGGCTTTCCCTGGCGGTTTGCTGTGCCTCTTCTGAGAGTCAGAGCAGCAGCGGCCGAATTTCAGCCTCTGCCACAGAACAGAGGGATCGCGGCCCGTTCTCTACTAATGTTCTGGCCACTTTAACTCTGTTTCTGTTGGTGCTGCTCAACCCTGCAGCGTCCGGGATGTGCGCCCCACACCCGGCGTCCCAGCCCTCACTTCCAGGGCCGGCGCGTCTCTGTCCTTTGTGTTTCTAACACCGCCAGCCGCCAGCCGCCCCGCGCGCTCCCCGATCTCCCGGTCTCAGTCTGGATCCGGTGAGCGCACCGGGATTCCGGGGTTCCGCGAGATGCCTGGTGGCGCGCGCTCCCGGCTCACGGTCTCAGTCTGCTGTTTTGCGGGTGCCGACCACGAGTCCGCCTGCTCCCCCGTGCAAGTGGCTACCGCTTCCCGGCGCCAGAACGCGGCGGCTCCCTCCCCCTTCCGTTTATCTTCCGATATCTGTGCACGGTTTCATGGCTCCCCGCTTCGTACCTCAATACTCAGCGCTGGAGATGTTCATTTGTAGAGATCCAGATGCATCTTCCTGCGTCTCAGGCTGGTTCCGTGGTTGTTTAGGCTGGTCTGGTACCTATCCAGCTCGACTCGGGGGACCGGCTGAAAACGGTGTCTCCTACTCCTCCGCCATCTTAACTCCTACATTAATTTATTTTCAAATGTTAAACAACCTTTGCATTTCTGGGGTCACCTCACTTGGTCATGATATAGTGTCCTTGTAGTAGGACTCTGCTGCATTCAATTTTCTAGCATTTTTAAAGGATGTTTCTGCCTATCTTCATGTAATGTATTGATCTTTAATTTTCTTTTCTCTAATAACTAATTACATTCTATAGAACTTGTTTAGTTACTGACACAAACACAATGCAAAGTAAACACTTTTGAGAAAAGTGGGGAAATAGAGCATTACTGGATATTTGATGATATTAAAAAATTATTCTTACTTTTTCTCTTGGTCTGTTAATGGTGCTGTAGTTAAACTTTTTAAAAGATCACTTTTTTCTAAGGTTTTTGGACTATTCTAGTTTATTTACCTTTCTATATATATCTTTCAGAATCAGCTTGCTTGTATCTACAAAGAATCATGTTGGGGTTTTGTTTGTGTGCTAAACTATATATCAATTTGGGGATATTAACATCTTAACTGTATTAAGTTTTATAATCATTGGACACAGTATATCTATTCAGAAAACATACAGTGTTAATAAGTATGGACAGAAATTGGGTCATTCATACACTGCTGGTGAGAATGCAAAATGGTACAGTCACTCTGGAAAATGGTCTGTTTCTTACAAAGGTCAACATAGAATTACTGAATGACTCAACAATCCCACATTTAGGAATTTAGCCAAAAAGGAAAAAAAAAAAGAAACCTTGTGTTCACATGAAAATGTTTTATAGTAGCACTATTCATAACTACCAAAACTGGAAAGAACTCCCATGTCCATGAACTGTTGAATGAACAAACAAGCTAGCACATCCATATTATAGAATACTAACTATTCAGCAATAAAAAGGAACAGATTATTGATACATAAAACAACTTGGATAAACTTCAAAACCTTGTGCTAAGTGAAAAAGGCCAGCCTTAAAGGGATCCATGCTGTAAGATTCTGTTTATATAACATTGTGGAAAAGGTAAAACTATAGGGAACAGAACAGATTAGCGATAATAAGATAGGGATAGAGAAGGTTCTGACTGCAGTTTCAGCATGAGGGAATTTGGAGCATTTTGGATAAATCGCTCAAATATATAATATTTAGCACATAGTGCAAAATGAATGCTACCTTGGTTTTTGGGTTTTTTTATACTTTTTTATTATGTTATGTTAGTCTCCATACAGTACATCCTTAGTTTTTGATGTAATGTTCCATGATTCATTATTTGCGTATAACACCCAGTGCACCATGCAATATGTGCCCTCCTTAATACCCATCACCGGCCTATCCCAATCCCCCACCCCTCTTCCCTCTGAAGCCCTCAGTTTGTTTCCCAGAGTCCATAGTCTCTCATGGTTCATTCCCCCTTCTGTTTACCCCCCTTCATTCCTGAAAAGTAACCATACTTTATACAAGAAATTTGCAGGCCACAGGTATCCCTTTGTTTTAAGTTATTTGAGAGATGCATGGAAGAGGTCGTTACCTAAATTATCCAAGTATTTGCCCTCCTATATAATGTCCAAGGATTGCTAGACCTCTGCTCAGATCTTGGGGAAAAAAGCAGCACTGAGCAGTCTAGGAGCTGGTCCACTGGAAAAGCAAATATAGACTAAAATAAGCAAAGACTTGAACAATCTAGAAGAAATGGGAAAAAAACACAAGAACACATTATTAGAAAGACCAGCAGCTAAAGTGGTATATTTTTAAAGATTTTATTTATTCATTTGACAGAGAGAGACGAGCATAAGCAGGGGGAGTGGCAGGCAGAGGGAGAGGGAGAAGCAGACTCCCCGCTGAGCAGGGAGCAGGGACTTTGGGCTTGACCTGGGATCAAAATCTGAGCCGAAGGCAGACGCTTAACAGACCGAGCCACACAGGCACCCCTAGAGTGATATTTTTAAAAACATGTATCAACAAGAAAAGAGTCAAGAATCATATGATCCTCTCAATAGATGCAGAAAAAGCACTTGACAAAATACAGCATCCTTTCCTGATTAAAACACTTCAGAGTGTAGGGATAGAGGGTACATTCCTCAATCTCATAAAAACCATCTATGAAAAGCCTACAGCAAATATTATTCTCAATGGGGAAAAGCTGGAAGCCTTTCCCTTAAGATCAGGAACACGACAAGGATGCCCACTCTCGCCACTATTATTCAACATAGTACTAGAAGTCCTTGCAACAGCAATCAGACAACAAAAAGGGATCAAAGGTATCCAAATTGGCAAAGAAGAAGTCAAAATGTCTCTCTTCGCAGATGACATGATACTCTATATGGAAATCCCAAAAGAATCCACTACCAAACTATTAGAAGTTATAGAGCAATTCAGTAATGTGGCGGGATACAAAATCAATGCTCAGAAATCAGTTGCATTTCTATACACAAATAATGAGACTGAAGAAAGAGAAATTAGGGAATCCATCCCATTTACAATAGCACCAAAAAGCATACATTACCTTGGAATTAACTTAACTGGAGACATAAAGGATCTATATTCTAGAAACTACAAATCACTCTTGAAAGACATTGAAGAAGACAAAAAAAGATGGAAAAATATTCCATGCTCATGGATCAGAAGAATTAACATAGCTAAAATGTCCATGCTACCTAGAGCAATCTACACTTTCAATGCCATCCCGATCAAAATACCAATGACATTTTTCAAAGAACTGGAACAAACAGCCCTTAAATTTGTGTGGAACCACAAAAGGCCCCGAATTGCCAAGGAATTGTTGAAAAGGAAAAACAAAGCCAGGGGCATCACGTTGCCAGATTTCGAGCTGTACTACAAAGCTGTGATCACAAAGACAGCATGGTGCTGGCACAAAAACAGACACATAGACCAATGGAACAGAATAGAGAGCCCAGAAATGGACCCTCGGCTCTTTGGGCAACTAATCTTTGATAAAGCAGGAAAAAGCATCCTGTGGAAAAAAGACAGTCTCTTCAATAAATGGTGCTGGGAAAATTGGACAGCTACATGCAAAAGAATGAAACTTGACCACTCTCTCACACCATACACAAAGATAAACTCCAAATGGATGAAAGACCTCGATGTGAGACAGGAATCCATCAAAATCCTAGAGGAGAACATAGGCAGCAACCTCTACGACATCGGCCAAAGCAACCTTTTTCATGACACATCTCCAAAGGCAAGAGAAACAAAAGATAAAATGAAATTGTGGGACTTCATCTAGATAAAAAGCTTCTGCACAGCCAAGGAAACAGTCAAAAAAAGTAAGAGGCAGCCCACGGAATGGGAGAATATATTTGCAAATGATACTACAGATAAAAGACTGGTATCCAAGATCTACAAAGAACTTCTCAAACCCAATACACAAGAAACAGATAAACAAATCATAAAATGGGCAGAAGATATGAACAGACACTTTTCCAATGAAGACATACAAATGGCTAACAGACACATGAAAAAAATGTTCAAAATCATTAGCCATCAGGAAAATTCAAATCAAAACCACATTGAGATACCACCTTATGCCAGTTAGAATGGCAAAAATTGACAAGGCAAGAGACAACAATTGTTGGAGAGGATGTGGAGAAAGGGGATCCCTCTTACACTGTTGATGGGAATGCAAGTTGGTACAGCCACTCTAGAAAACAGTGTGGAGGTCCCTTAAAAAGTTAAAAATTGAGCTACCCTATGATCCAGCCATTGCACTACTGGGTGTTTACACCAAAGATACAGACGTAGTGAAGAGAAGAGCCATATGCACCTCAATGTTCATAGCAGCATTGTCCACAATAGCTAAATTGTGGAAGGAGCCGAGATGCCCTTCAACAGATGACTGGATTAAGAAGTTGTGGTCCATATGTACAATGGAATATTACTCAGCTATCAAAAAGAACAAATTCTCAACATTTGCTGCAACATGGACAGGACTGGAGGAGATAATGCTAAGCAAAATAAGTCAAGCAGAGAGAGACAATTATCATATGGTTTCACTCACTTATGGAACATAAGAAGTAACATAAGAAGATCGGTAGGAGAAGAAAGGGATAAAGAAGGGGGTGTAATCAGAAAGGGGAATGAAGCATGAGAGATTATGGACTCTGAGAAACAAACTGAGGGCTTCAGAGGGGAGGGGGGTGGGGGAATGGGTAGGCTGGTGATGGGTATTAAGGAGGGCACGTATTGCATGGTGCACTGGGTGTTATACGCAACTAATGAATCATGGAACTTTACATAAAAAACCAGGGATGTACTGTACGGTGACTAACATAATACAATAAAAAATATTATTAAAAAAAACATGAATCAAATTACGTTAACCTCAAACACTCCCAAGGTTTCCCATCAAACTAAAATTTTTAAGAATCTTTATTGTGCCTGCAAAGTTCAGTGTGATAGGTTTCCTTTCTACCTCTGTGACTTCAGCTTTGGAAATACTGCTCCCTTTGCACTGCAGTCTAGTGAACGCTTGAACCTCTTCCATAGCGTTCATTTTCAGATCAAATATAACTTCTTAGAGGGTTTTCTCTGATTATTCCATTTCAAATATCCTTCTTCTCACTATTCAGTATCTAATCACCTGTTTACTGTTTTCATAGCATTTTCTCACAATCCAGAATTTGTTTTTCTTGTCTCTTCCAGTGGCCATTAGTCACTGTGCCACCTTATCCCCCTTCCTTTAAACATGCTGATGCTTATTTGGGGCAGCAAAATAAGATATGCCTGTTATCATTGTGTGTTGAGCCAATAGTTCTGGACTGTGGGTCTCAATTTTACTGTGCAAAAGACCATATGAGTCTCTTTGTCCCTGACTTCTCTGTAGTGAGGTTGCTTTAGAGAGATAGAACACTGCTATGTGGGTACTAGTAAAAATTAACCTGTTTTACATATTCTGCCACATCCTGCCCCACCCTAACACATCCTCATCCTCAGGACAGAAGTCAGCAAATGTTTCCATCAAGCGCCAGATAGTAAGTATTTTAGGCTTACAGACCAGACCATCAGGCCTCTCTCACAATAAAATTTTATTTGCAAAAACTGGCAGTTGGATCTTTAGCCATGGTTTGCCAAATCCTGCTGTAGGGAGTACAACCTAAATAAATATTTAGTCATTTCCATTATTTAAATTGAGCTAGTTTTTATTGAGTTCTTCCTTCTCTATACTACGTATTGTGTTAGGTGCTCTTACCTTCAGGTAAACCCAATAACAGGTCTTATTTCTGTGTCACAGATGGAGAAACTAAAGTTTAGATTTCCTTACATGATGGCAAGTTGGTTTTGGATCATTTATCTATAATTACAAATCCTGTCCTCTTTCCACTAAGTCATACCAAATGTCACATATGTGAATGTTGTAGAATAATTTTTTAAATACATAGCATGACAAATAAAGAGAAGTAGCTAATTTTAATCAATGCTGCCCATTCAAAGAACTCCATACAATCTTAAACACTTTAAAATAACAACTTCATTAAGATATGATCCATTTACCACAAGATCCATCCTTTTAAAGTGTATAATTCAGTGTTTTCTTATCATATACACAGAATTCTGCAAACATCACCACTATCTAAATTTGGGGATATTTCCATTACCCTCAAAAATAAATTCATTACCAATGGCAGTTTCTCTACTGCCCCCAACACCTGGCAATGACTAATCTACTTTCTTTTCTATGGAATTACCTATTTGGTACATTTTATATAAATGGGATCCTACAATATGTGGCCTTCTTTGCCTTCTTTCCCTTATCATAATATTCTCAAGCTTCATGTTATTACCTTCTTTTTATAATAGCTGACTTATATTACATTGTATGGATATACTACATTTTTGTTTATCCATTCATCAGTTGATAGGCAGTTGGGTTGCTGTTACTTGGGTCGATTATGAAAAATGCTACTATGGACATTTGTGTACGAGGTTTTGGGTGAATATGTTTTCGATTCTCTTTATATACCTAGCAGTGGAACTGCAGTCATATGATAACACAGCGTTTAACTTTTTGAGGAACTGCCAATTGTTTTTCACTGTGACTATACCATTTTTCATTCTTATAAGCAAGATAAGAGATTTCAGATTTCTCTACAACAATTGTTATTTTCCATTATTTCTTGTTATAGTTATCCTAGTGGATGTGAAGTGGTAACTCATTGTAGTTTTGATTTGCATTTCTCTAATGGCTAATGATGGGAGTATCTTTTCATTTGCTTACTGGCCACTTGTATATTTTCTTTGGAGAATGGTCTGTTTAAATATTTTTACCCACTTTAAATTGGGTTATTTGTTCTTTTAATCATGAGCTGTAAAATTTTTTTATTTATATTTTTTGGACCTAGATTTTTATTAGATAGATGCTTTGCAAATATTTTCCCACATTTCATAGGTTGTCTTTTCACTTTCTGATGGTATGCTTTAAAATAAATAAAAAACACAATAGAGATAGTCAATAAGCCACAGTTGGTTTTTTGAAAAAGATCAACAAAACTGAGAAATGTTTAGCTAGACTGTCCAGGAGAAAAACAGACAAGAGTTAAGTTAACAAAATAAGGGATTAAAGAGAGACATCACTACAGAAACTTTACAGGAATAAATTTAAGAAAAGTAGTGCAAGGCATGCACATTGAAAACTATAATATATTGTTGAAGGAAATTGAGGAATATCAGTATAAATGAAAAGTCATTCCATGGACTGAATGGCATAATACTGAGATGGTGATACTTTCCCAATTGATCTACAGTTTCAGTGTAACCCCAATCAGCATCCCAGCTACTTTTCCCCCAGAAATTGGCAAGCTCATCTCACAGTTCATATGGAAATTCAAGGGACCCAAAAGAGCCAAAACAATTCTGAAATATAAGAACCAAGTTGAGAGATTCCTATTTCCCAATTTCAAAATTTACAGTAATTGTAGCTACAGTGATAAAAAAAAAAGTAGTGTGGTAGTGACACAATAGAGTATAGAACAATGGAATGTAAATTTAGAATCCAGAAATAAGCCCTTATATTTAAAAGCCAATTGCTTTTCAAGAAGGGTGCCAAAATAATACAATGGAGAAGAATATTTTTTTCAACAAGTGATGCTGGGACAACTAGATATCCATATACAAAACAAGGAAATTGGGCCCCTAGTTACACCATATGCAAATATGAATTCAAAATGGATCATAGACCCAAATATAAGCAAAAACCATAAAACTCTCAGAAGAAAGCATGGAAGTAAAGATTTATGACTTTAGGTTAAACAAAGAGTTTTTAGATATGACACCAAGCAAAGTACAGGTGACCAAAGGAAAAATAGGTAAACTGGATTTCCAATTAATATTTCCTTCCTTCCATTAGCTTTGGGACAAACTTGCAGTTCTTTTCCTATTTCCTCAAAGTGTAAAGTTAGGTTACTGTTTGGAATTTTTTTTTAAAGAGGGAAGGGGAGGGTGAAAAGGAGAGGGAGAGAGAGAATCTTAAGCAGGCTCCACACCCAGCGTGGAGCCCTACTTGGGGCTCGATCTCACAATCCTGAGATCATGACCTGAACCGAAATCAAGAGTCAGACACTTAACAGACTGAGCCACTCAGTGCCCCTCTTTCTTCTTTTTTAATGTAGGCATTTAGAGCTGTAAATGTCCCTATAAACTTTGCTTTTACTGAATCCCTTAAGTTTTGAGTTGCGTTTCCATTTTCATTCTTCTCATTTTCTAATTTCTCTTATGATTTCTTTTATGACTCATTTGTTATTTAGGAGTGTTATTAAATTTCCACATATTTGTCAATGCTGAGACTTTTTTATGGTCTAACTTATGGTATATCCTTGAGAATGTTCCATGTGTATTTAAGAAGAATATGTATTCTGCTGCTGTTGGGTGATATGTTCTATAAATATCTGTAAATCTAGTTGGTTTATAGTATTCAAGTTTCCTATTTCCTTGTTGATTCTCTACCTAGTTGTTTTATCCATTTTTGAAAGTGTAATATTAATCTGTCTACCTTTTGTTTGGTGTGTCTAATCAATTTATATTTAATGTAATTAATAATAGGTTAGGATTTATGTCTGTCTTTTTTATTTGTTTTCTGTATGCCTTATGTCTTTTTTGTGCCTCTGTTCCTTCTTCACTATGTTCTTTGGTGTTAATTACTTTCAAGTGTACCCTTTTTTTTTCTTTTTCTTTTCTTCTTCTATTTTTTTTTACCATAGTGTTTATCTTATTTTCTTATAGCTCTCCTAGAGATTAAAATTAACACCTTAATTTTCAACAGTCTAGGTAAAATTAATATCATCTTAATTTCAATAGAATAAAAATCTTTGCCCCTATATTGCTCCATTTCCTTTCCCCTTTGTTGTGTGGTTGTTATCATGCAAATTATGTCTTTATATATTCTGTGCTTATCAACAAAGATATATAATTATTACTTTATGCAGTTGTCATTTAAATCAGATAAGAGGGGAAAATGCTTTGCAAATGAAAAAATATTTATAGTCATTTTTATTTACTTACGTAGTTACATTTACCAGTGCTTTCTATTTCTTCATGTGAATTCAAATTACTCACAAGTGCGTTTTCATTTATACCTGGAAGATTCCCTTTAGGGTTTAGAGTTTAAGGATTTCTTATAGGGCAGTTCAGCTAGCTACAAACTCTCAGCTTTTGTTTATCTTTGCATGTCATAATTTCTCCTTTGCTTTTGAAGGATAGCTTTGTTCATAGTCTGTTTCATTCAGCTTCCATGTTTACTAATGAGAAGTTAGCTATCAATGTTATTGAGTATCCCTCGCCCTTGATGAGTCAACTTTCTCTTGCTGATTTCATGATTCTCTTGCTTTGTCTTTGTTATTTGAAAGTTTAATTCTCTGTGCACATTGTCCAGTTTTTCTACTTGGAGTTGAGCTTCCTGGGTGTGTAGATTAATAGTTTCCATTAAATTGAGGAAGTTTTCAACCATTACTTTTTTTTTTCAAATATTCTTTCTGCCCCTTTCTTTTACTCGTTTCTTGGTATTCCCATTATGTGTTTTTTGGTGTGTTTAATTGCATCCCACAGGCTTCTGAAGCACTGTTCATTCTTCTTCATTTATTTACTTTCTGTTCCTCAGACTGGATACTGTCAATTGCCCTAAGTGTGTTTAAGTATGTTATTTTCATCTGGCTCAAGTCTCCTGCCTGCTGTTGAGCCTGTCTAGTGAATTTTTCATTTCAGTCATTGAGCTTTTCACAATTTCAATTTGGTTTTTTTATAATTTATATCTTTATTGATATTTTCTGTTTGGTCTGACATCACTGTCCTACATTCCTTTAATTCTTCAGATATGATTTTCTTTAGTTCATTGAACACATTTGTTCTGATTTTGAGTCTGTCTAGTAAGTCCAACATCTAGGCTTCCTAAAGATAAAGTTTCTGTTTATTCCTTATGTTCTGGAATATGGTACATGCTTTTTTACTTCTTTATGTGTCTCATAATTTTTGTTAAAAACTTGACACTTAAAATAGTATAATATAGAATTCTGGAAATCAGATACCATTCCCCAAAAGGATTTGTTGTTGTCACTCTTACTTTTTCTTGCTTTTGTTTATTTTAGTGACTTTTCAAAATTAATCTGCAAAGTCTGTATTCTTTGTTGTGTGTGGTCATGAAGTCTCTATATCATTGGCTTAGTGGTCAGTTAGTGATTTAAGAAAAGTTTCCTTCAATGCCTTAAATCAATAAATTCCCAGCCTTTGCTGAGGGAGGCTCAGCGTATATGGTGAGGCATGACTCCTATGTTCCAGCAGTCACTTTACAAGTCTCTGTTCACCTTCACTTCATGCTTGTGCAGAGCCTCAAGGTCAGTTAAAAATTGGAGATTAATGTTTCTCATGTATTTCCTGGGTATATACATAACCCTGCACACGCTTTCTGTATTACAAGAAATATGCTTGTGCTTTTCAAAGACCACTACAAATATCTCATTCCCCAGATTTTCCTTTTGCATTTTTTTGGTCAATCCATTATTTGTTCCAACTGGTATCACCACCTCAGGCAGCTAGAATGTTATACAAGTGTGGCTGATTGTTTTTAACAAATGTCCTAAGAATAGGACAATTTGCAATGGTCATGCTATGAGTCAGGTCAAATTAAGATGAGTAATTTAAGTGTGGCTTTTTCAGGAGCTGCCAGACGGGTCAAACAGTGACAATTCTTTATATAAGAGCTTTTGGGGCCAGCTCCAGACTCTTTCTACCTCCTTCAGTGACTGCCCAGTTGTTAGTTTTCATAGCTACCATAATTGTGAGGCTGTTGAGTTTCAAGGTTACTGCAAAACTGAGGAGAGGGGAGTGGGAAAAGGTCAAGATTAAACACTTCACAATTGTTATTTTACAGAGAATTGGCTCTTTTTCTTGAACAAGAATTCCTTGGATTTTTGCAAGTTTTTGGCTAATGGCTATAGTTTCTAAAATGCTGACTTTGAATATTTTGTCAGTGTTCTCATTGTTTTTATTAAAAAGTTGATTATCCAAATGTTTTTATTCTGCCATTCCGGAAGGGCTTCCCTCAACCTAGAACACTTACAGAAAAAAAACAACAAAATATTTTTTCACAGATTATTTTTGTGTGAATGATAGCTAAATTTTTGCTACCATATTTTTGAATGAATAATACTTTAATACTATTTTTTGTGAATAATAGTTTAATAGACTCTATTCTGTTCTATACAATCTAGGTTTCTTTTATTGTTTTCTATTAAGCTTATTAAAACATTATTTCTACTGTAATAAGATAATGGAACAACATTTATTCTCTCCCTCTCCCTCTCTCTTCCACTGCCCTCCTTCCTTCCCTCTCTTCTTTATCTATAAAGAAAATATACAAACTATGATAAAATGACGGAAGAAGTATTTAGCTGACTTACTTGTATATTGTTAATTTATACATTAAAAAGTTGGCTTTAACTCGGGATAAGGGCTTCACCAGTGAGTCTCCAACCTTGTCCAACTTTCTTGATGTTATTTTTGTACATTGGTTTCTCCAGTTGTAATAGGCAGATAATGAGACAGAATAAAATTTTACTAATTCTAGCTCTGTTATTTTGCCCTCCTACATTTTTCAAGCACTTCACCAAGATAGATAAAAAGCTCACTAGCCTAAGGTTTCATCCCATGCATAATGTACACTATTGTTATCAAAAATCGTGTTTTGAAATATCTATGTTAATAATTTCCAAGAAACAAATATTCTTTCAATGCAGCCATACAAAGGAGTCCAGTAGTCCTGGGTAAAGAGCACAGCATTTTATGATGTTTGTTACTGCATTACATATATCATTTGGCAAGTTTACCCTTTCTCAGTGGAAAAACTAATAATTCCATCCCACCAATTGGATTTACCTGCATGATACCACCTGGAAGAATAATCATGTTAACCAATTGTCTTGTTTCTGAAGCCAAACAAGCTGTTTGGAAAACTAGCTCAATTGGAAGCATAATAATTTGAATGATAATATCAAGTTTTATACATATTTCAGTGAGTCTGCTTCTGTTAACAAAGACTTTCCTTCATTTGGTAAGGCTGTCTTTCCAATCCAAGAAGTAGAGAGAATGCCTTTCTCCCTCTAACCACATTTTCCTTCACGGTAATCAAGTATATAGTTGCTATTGTCCAAATATTTATGTTCCCTCAAAATTCATATATTGAAATCCTAACCTCCAAAGTTGATATTAAGAGGGGGCTCCTTTGGGAGGTGCTCAAGTCATGAGTGTAGAATCCATATGAATGGGATTAACGTCTTATAAAAGAGGCTCCGGAGAGATCGCTAGTCCCTTCCACCATGGAGGACATAGTGAAAGGTACCAGCAATGAACGACAAAAAGGACCCTCACCTGACCATGCTGGTACCTTCCTCTTGGACTTCCCAGCCTCCAGAACTGTGAGAAATAAATTGCTGCTGTTTATAAGCTACATAGTCTGAGGTATTTTGTTACAGCAGCCCAAATGAACTAAAACAGTAGTAATGGTTGCGATGGTGGCAGCGGTGGTAGTGGTAGCAGTTAATGTGTGGTTATCTACTGTGTCAAACACTGTACACACTTTACATGCATTATTACTCATTATTACATCATTACTACTCAATTACTCATAATAACCTTGAGGTAGGTTTTATTATTATTCCTATTTTACAGATGAAGAAATGGTGAACTTATTCATAGTTTCACAACCAGAAAATGACATGTCCCAGATTCAACCTAGGGCTGTATGTGTGCCTATGAAGCTTAAACTTTTTCCATTTCCATAGTGCATCTAAAATCACTCAAATAAAGAAAAAGAAATAAACAAAGCAAAAATAACAAAAAAAACCCAGGAAATTCACAAAAGGGAAGATAGTAAATGTAAAACCACCAGAGAAATTTCAATACATAATCATAATAATTCCCTAGCCTCTGAGCTTCTGTACAGGATATGGTAGCATGTACTCAACATGTCATTCCGGGGAAAATCCAGAGTTAAGGTGTATGTTCACATAGTCTGAAATCTTCTTCCAATTCACTCTGAAAATGTGATGTTCAGGGGCATGTACAATGCTGGGGATAAAGTAACTCAAGAGAGCTTCCACAATGAAAACATGAAAAGCTTTTAGATTTGAGAGCATACATAGAGCCACATATAGGGAATGGCTTTAAATTCAGCCGGCGAATTCTTTGCCAACAAAGGTTTTTATTTTCCTAACTAGTAACTACTTTTGAGGGATAGGTGAGTGTGAGAGGAAGAAGTGATTTTCATCTGCATCACAGACTTCCTTATGAAAATCCTCTCTTCACAAGTTATCTACCAACAGAGCAATTGGAGCTGACTTCAGCCTGAAACACCAACTTGGGCTATAAGGAAATTATTTTTAATTTTTTCAGTGTGTGTCACACACACACACACACACACACACACAAGCTTTAAGCCTTTTAAATAATCAATGTTGCATTTGCAGTGTGCATGAAAAAAAGATGTTCAGAATTTTTAACTCTCCTATCATATTGTACATCTATATTTTTGAAATTATTCTTTAGTCTGGAAGCTTTAAGAATAAACTGAGCATTGATTTCTTTTTATTCTATTGATTTCTCTGTGCATTTAAGTTTCTATTTGTGAGGCATATAAGTAATGGAGATATCATCTCAATGGGCATTGTCATTGACCATCTATAAACTTTCCTTTTACATGTGTTATTGGCAGCATTGTTATTATGGTATTGACAAAACATGGGGGAGGGGAACTGAATTTATGGTTTACTGAATGTCTTCATTTCAAGATGCAGGCAGTCTGGGGAAGGTTTAAAGTTCTACGTTAGACTGTGTCTACACAATAGCAAGAAAATGCCTTTTCCTGAAATTGCTCAGTAAGTACAATTGCTCCATTTCTTTTCTACTGGATGTTATTTTCCGAAGGTGGAAGTGTTCTAATTTGGCTCTCAGATTCTCACTTGGATGTAGCATTATTACATGGTTCCCTAGATCTCTTCAAATAATTAAATTATTTAATCCTTGAAGTGTAAATTTGGGAATACTTGTTAAATTTAACCACATAGACCTGGCCTGAGCCTCTCCTTTTGCCCAGCATTCAGAGCCTAGGCCCCTGTGGAGAAAGAAGAACTAATAAAGCAATGATTCTACAGCCTTAGAAAGTCTCAGATTGTCCAAGAGACATGGTGCATACCTATCCATGTTGATGGCTCCCTAGGACAGTGATTCGTAATGACATTGCTGGGGAGGCAATAATGACTTCATCTCCCCCACAGGTGACTAGAACGGGGGGATGGTATACTAAATACGAAATCCCAAGGAAACAGGTCCTCTGTTAGATTGCTAAAGGGAATATACATTTCCACAAATATTTTCAGAAATAGTCTATTAGGATCTATTAAACTGTAAAAATGCACATAATTTTTGACTTACCATTTCCACTATTGGGAATCTATCACACAGAAATAAACAGTACATACATGTATGTCTAAGTGTGTACTTTGTAGTGTACACACACACACAAGAAAATGAGCAAAACAATTTTCATACACACACACAAGAAAATGAGCAAAAACAACTTTCAAAAACATAAAATTAGAGAATTTACACAGGTATTAAAAAATGAATTAGATATGTAGGCATTAATTGGGAGGAATGCCCTTGAAGTATCATTGAGAATACAGGCTTTGTGTAAAGAAAAAGGGAGGAGCTCCTTCCTGTACACACATACACAGATAGATAGAGGGGTGGGTGGGTAGATGGACAGATGAAAGGAAAGAAGGAAAGACAGAGAGAGATCTCCATCTGTATGTAACCATAGAGACAGTGTTTATAGTGAAAAGGAATGGAACTGGATATATTTTTCTTTATGTATCTATGAATAGTTTAACTTGAGGGTAAGAATATATTAATTTGAAATTAACAAATAAGTTAAAAAGGAGGGTAGCCTCGGTGGTATTCCATTCTACCTCTTCTTCTAAGCCTCCGGTGCCCTACCAAGAATTACTGAACCACAGTGTGGTTAGAAAAGACTCCAAATGCTCACAGGCCATTCATACAAGACTAGAGGATTTATCAGTAGTACTACTGAAGGAAGGCTTAGAGGTCACTTCATGAAGTCCTCTTATTTTCCAGATGAGGATTTAGAGTTCTCTTTGTGGTCCAACAGTCTCTATGTCTTGAGGCATTCACTCTCAACGTCCACTTTCAAGGCTTCTATAGTGGCTATCTTCCAGTAGTATAAATACCCTGCTCAACCTCTTCCTCTGGGTTTCAGACTACTTTATAACTCCACTTATGTGACCTAGAAGACCTCCAAAGAGTTGTCTTTCTCTTCACAACTTCTTTCTTGATCCCATTCCTATTAGGTTTTTAGTCTTCACAATACATGGAAATTATTCTTTTCATGGTCACCAATGATTTCTTTAAACCCAACAGTCAGTCAGTTCTCAGATCCCATTGTACTTGAACAATGAGTAATATTTTGTTCAGTTTATCACTCCCTCCTCCTTGACATATTCTTTTCCTCTGCCTTTGATATTTTCATCTGCATGTGATACTTAGAACTATAGCAGCCATCTTTTAACCGCAACACTATTAACCACCACACTGAACATGATAAAACAGAAAAATAAAAAGAACTCCAGTCGTTATGATGTAGCTGAGTTGCTAAATATGTTAAATCTGAAATTGCTTATCTGTGAGCTTCCTGATGTATGAGAGAACAACTTTTCCTGCTTGTTAGGAATACTTTCAGTTGGCTCTTCTGTTAATGAAGCTGAATTCACACTAATTGATAGATTCCCAAAGATATATCTCTGGCCCCAACTTCTCTGCTATAATCCATATTCATACATTCTGCTGCCTACTTGATATCCCTACTTGGATGTCTAACAAACACCTCCAATTTAAGAAGTCCAAAGCTGAACTCCTGTTTAACACAGGCTCTTTGAAACGTGTTCCTCTGCTAGCTTTCCCCATCGTAATAAATGGCACCAACCATCACCTGGGTGTTAATGACTTCCTTCCTTTTTCTTTACTGTCCCACATGCAATTCATCAGCAATCCTGTTGAATTTTTTTTCATATTATAACCTGGGTCAACACATTTATCATTAGTATAATTTAATCAAAGTTACACCAACTCTTACCTAGTCTACTGCAATGGTCTCCTGACTGGTTTTGCTTTCACCTTTTCCCTCTGCTATATATTCCCTGTACAGAAATGTGTGAATTATTTCTAAAATGTCAGTCAGATCATGTCACTCCTCTGCTAAAACCTCCCAATACCATTGCAACAGAATAAACTCCTCATTCCTTACCAAGTTGTGGTAGATTAAGTATATTCCGTACCTCTCCCTGCATCCACATCCTTTCCATGGTCTCATTGTGGGAGGAGTTTATTTTCCTATATCTTGGTTTTAAGCTTAAACCTGTGTCTTGTTTTATCCACCAGCATGTAGGTGGAAGTGCTAGTGTGCCATTCTGAACACTCGACTTTAAGGGTCCTTATATGCTTCTGCTCACCCATTTGCTCCTCTGTTGACTCTAAAAGAAAATTCCCAGTAATCCTGCAGGTCTCAGGCAAAGAATGAGACACTTGTGAAGTGGAGCCAGTCATATGCCATAGCCTAAACTAAGGCTGCCCTAGCCAGCCCACAGACCTGCCATCAAGAGCAGATCCCTCTAGTTGAGACCAAGAGCGGATCCATCTAGTTGAGACCAAAATCAATCACACAGATGTGTGGGAAGTAGGAAATGAGTATAGATGTAAATCACTGAATTTGAGGTGCTTTGTTACATGGTGTATTTGAGTTCTCCAGAGAAACAGAACCAATAGGGTATATATCTATAGATGATCAATACAGATATGGATATAGGAATGCCATTATAGGAATTGGAGCATGTGGTTATGGAGGCTGAGAAGTCCCACAGTCTGCTATCTACAAGCTGGAGACCCAGGAAAGCCAGCAGTATAATTCAGTCTGAGGCCAAAGGCCTGTGAATAGAGGAGGCTGGGGACTGATAGTATAAGTTCTGGTCTGGGAACCAGGAGACAAAAAGGGAAGTTGAACTGTCCATGTACTATATCCTATATACTACACTGGTACTCCAATGATAACATATAGGACACATCAAACAACAGATATAAACACCAATTAGTCATCAACCAGTTTTGTGTAGTTTTGATAATTTCTTACACCCTCTCCTTCCCTCCCCCAGACACACTTGTGTGTACAGTGGTTTGGGGATAAAATGTGAATTTCATCAAGCAATCACTTCTTCCCATAAACTTGCTGTACAGTTCCTATCTGGTTTTTTAATTTAATTGCTGCTTCAGAATACATGAATGGCTGAATTTCTATTTTCCAAACTATCCTTTGCATGGATAGTCTCCATTTCACTTTAGTGATGTTTTTTGTGGCCGTTTATTCCTTTCTGAAAGTCAAATTGTAGATCTCAGGGAGTTTGTTGTTTTCTGTCCTTTTTCCTTGCTACCCTTGCAGTCGCTTGTCTAGAGCCCTGCACACAGTATATACTGCATAAATGCCTGTTGACTGGTAGTCAATGGCTCATGGTCTTTATTGCAAAGTAAGAGGGATAATGCAGTATACTGGCTAACAGCCCAGTCTGATCATCCCTTGGGAATTAAGACTGCTTTATTCAGCAGACACATTGGCTCTGTAACTCTGTATAGTCTTCTTGAGAGGAGAATTACCTTGAATATTAGTTAAGATCTCAGGCACTGGGATCAGAGTCTTGAGTTAGAATGCCTGCTCTGACTCGTAGCTGGGTGAGATATGTCAACATACTGTGCCTCAGTTTCCATATCTTTAAAATATTATTACAACAAATAATAGCAACTATCTTTGAGGTTTCCTGTAAGGATTAAAGGAAATAGTGCATATCAAGCATAATTTATCACAGTACCCAATGCATAATAAGAGCTTATAAATAGTAGCTGTGTTATTATTATTATATCTCAAATTAAAACCATTCTTACTTCCATGAGTCAACTAGTAGTTATTGAGTGCTCTACAAGAGGTCAGCATGGGAATTCTTTCTGACTGCTTTTATTTATTTATTTATTTATTTATTTATTTATTTATTTATTTATTTAATTTTTTCTGTCTGTATTTTATTTTTTTAAGTTTTTTATTTAAATTCCAGTTAGTTACCATACAACATAATATTGGCTTCAGGTGTATAACGTAGTGATTCAACACTTCCATACATCTGGTGCTCATCACAACAAAGGTACTCCTTAATCCCCATCACCTATTTTACCCATCCCCCCACACACCTCCCCTTTGGTAACCAGTAGTTTGTTCTCTATAGTTAAGAGTCTCTTTCTTTTTTTGACTCTCTCTCTCTCCCTCTATCTCTCTCTTTCTCTCTCTTCACTTTGCTCATCTGTTTTGTTTCTTAAATTCTGAGTATGAGTGAAATCATACGGTATTTTTCTTTCTCTGCTCACTTATTTCACTTAGCACTATACACTCTAGCTCTATCCATGTCATTGCAAATGGCAAGATTTTATTCTTTTTGATGGCTAATATTCCAGTGTGTGTGTGTGTGTGTGTGTGTGTGTACCACATCTTTATCCATTCGTCAGCTGATGGACCCTTGGACTGTTTCTGTAATTTGCCTATTGTAGATAATGCTACCATAAACATCAGGGTGCATGTATCCCTTTGAATTCATATTTTTGTATTCGTTGGGTAAATACCTAGTAGTGCAATTGCTAGATCATAGGGTGGTTCTATTTTTAACTTTTTGAGGAACCTCCGTACTGTTTTCCACAGTGGCTGTACCAGTTTGCATTCCTGCCAACCAATGCAAAAGGGTTCCCCTTTCTCCACATCCTTGCCAACACCTGTTGCTCCTTGTGTTGTTGATTTTAGCCATTGTGACAGGTGTGAGGTGACATCTCATTGTAGTTTTGATTTGCGTTGCCCTGATGATGAATGACACAGCATCTTTTCATGTGCCTGTTGGAAATCTGGATGTCTTCTTTGGAAAAATGTCTGTCCATGTCTTCTGCCCATTTTTTAATTGGATTATTTGTTTTTTGAGTGTTAAGTTTTATAAGTTCTGCATATATTTTGGATACTAACCCCTTATCAGATATGTCAGTTGCAAATATCTTCTTCCATTCCATAGGTTGCCTTTTAATTTTATTGATAATTTCCTTTGCTGTGCAGAAGGTTTCCATTTTTATGAAGTCCCAGTAGTTTATTTTTGCTTTTCTTTCTCTTGCCTCAGGAGACGTGTCTAGAAAGAAGTTGTTGCAGCCAATGTAAAAGAAGTTACTGCCTGTGTTCTTCTCTAGGATTTTTATGGTTTCAAGTCTCACATTTAGGTCTTTCATCCATTTTGAATTTATTTTTGTGTATGGTGTAAGAAATGGTCCAGTGTCATTCTTCTGCATGTTGCTGTTCAGTTTTTCCAATGCCATTTGTTGAAGAGACTGTCTTTTTTCCCATGGCATAGTCTTTCCTGCTTTGTGAAACATTAATTGGCCTCATAGTTGTGGGTCCATTTCTGGGTGCTCTATTCTGTTCCATTGATCTATGTGTCTATTTTTGTTGTAGTACCATGCTGTCTTTATCACTATAGCTTTGTCATATAACTTGAAGTCCGGAATTGTGATGCCTCCAAAGATGCAAGCAACTTTGCAAAGTTGCTTTGGCTATTCGGGGACTTTTGTGGTTCCATATAAATTTCAGGATTGTTTATTCCAACTCTGTGAAAAATGCTGTTGGTATTTTGATGGGTAAGACCAGAAAAGTCAAAACCGATGAGTGAGGGGACAAAACTGGACTGCATGAAATCAGAGTTACAATCTGTTTTCAAACTCTTACTTTAAATGACATGGAAGGTAATAGGATATGGTCTCATGGTTGGGTTCCTACAATGGAACTTTATTTATTATGCACATATGGGACCCTAACAGACACAGTATATTTATTAGGGATGTGCCTCTTCCAAACTATAGAACTTACCAGATTGGAGCATCTTAATGAAATCATTTACAGTAAAATAGAATTGATTTGTTAAATTAAAGTTCAGGCCTGTGTTCACTAGTTAGTTCCTTCCCCATACCTGGATGGCTGTCATCAAAATTAAGCCACCATTTTTCATTTTTTAAAATATGTTTCCATAATATTTTATTTGCAAGGAATAATTGGCCTATGCAGTACTTTCTGTTTGATGTGGAATGTTCTTGCCAGTGAACCCAAAGAAGAGCCCAAAGGCCATGGGTCTCTTCCCAGCTCTGTATCTACTTTCTGAGTGATGCTAAAAAAGTAATCTCAACTTCCATTGGCTTAGTTTCCTCATCTGTCAAGAGGCTGATAATACCACTCTTTCCTTGAAAGGGCTGTTAAGGGAGTTGATTAGATGTTGAGCCAGCTTGTGCCAACTAGGCAGAGCTCTTATTTTTCCTGATTCTAAATCTGGGCTAGTTTGTTCAGTTGGTTGGATCCTAGTGATAATGAGGGACATGACAAGTTGTCTGCACGTAGGGGAATACTACACTCTGCTATAAAGCCACAACTGCACCCTTCCCCATCTGTTAAATGTGTGTCTTCAATCACAAAGGCTAAGGAGGACCAGCCGAGAGAGCCCAGATGCTTTAGCATGGTGTAGTGGCATGAGGAAAGGCTTCTAAAGTGATGACAGCTCTGTCCTGATTAGCTGTGGAACCCTGGGCAAGGTACTAACCTCTGTGTTCCTCAGTTATTTCATCTGCAAAATGAAGGCAAAAATACCCACGGTGCTTGAATTTTTTTCTGTATTAAAATGTGGTAAAGTATGTGAAGAACCTTGTGGAGGTTCCTCTGGCATTTGAGGATTCTTAACAAATTTATGTTTCTCCTCTCCCCCACATTTAATATTATCTGCCATTCTATCAAGAACCCGCCTCAGATTTTTCATCATCATTATTATTGACATGGTTGGTAGTATCACCTATCCCTAACATGAATGTTAATAGAGATTAATCATATTTGAATATTATCCAAATTCTTTTTAGAGAGAAAAAAATTGAGAGAAAAATTTCTTCGTATTCTATAAGGTAGTCTACATTCTTTGTCCATTTCCATGGGAAGAAATAGATGAAGAGTGACTTGCTATGTCTGGTAACCTTACCCTTTCTGCTTTGTGAGACTGACCCCACCAATTTTCAGTAGTAACCTCATTATTGTTGTAGTCAGCTTTCAATTACTCTAGTTAATATGAGAGAATATTAGCAGGTGCAACACAATTAATTAAATAACCTGTTTAGAACTTTCTGCATTTCTACCCTACTGCTTATGTTCCAGAGGCCTCACTAACAATGACAGACTCAGGGGATCAAACCAAGGGTGATAAGAAGGAGGGCCTGGCTGTGGTGAATTCTAATCTTTTCCTCTTGCCCTGCTTGGTAGAACTCTCTGAGGGACTTCTTTGTGCAATTATCCTAGAAGCCTGTGGGAACAAACTCAACCTCCTATTCCTTTGGATTCTCAGAGTATTTATGAAAGGATCATGCTGGTAAAATGAGAGAAACTCAAGCCAATGAACATCATGGGCTGTGGTGAAAAGGAAGTGGCCTATAAAATGACGAGTGGACAAGAAGACAGCCATTAAAGGGCTGATTTCCCTATGATCATATGTTGAGTCAGTAACAGAACTGACACCAGACCCCAGATCTTCTTGTCTCTACACCAGTATTCTTACAAGAGTCATCATACAGTAGGGAAAATGATACAGGCTTTGTAAATGTCTGGCAAACCTTAGGGCAAATTCTTTTTTTTTTTTTAAAGATTTTATTTATTTATTTGACAGAGAGAGAGACAGCCAGCGAGAGAGGGAACACAAGCAGGGGGAGTGGGAGAGGAAGAAGCAGGCTCCCAGGAGAGGAGCCTGATGTGGGACTCGATCCCAGAACGCCAGGATCACGCCCTGAGCCAAAGGCAGACGCTTAACGACTGCGCCACCCAGGCGCCCTTAGGGCAAATTCTTATTCTCCTATTCGGGGCTTTGACTTGGGTGAGTTACTTGGCCTCCCTAATGATTCGTTTCTATAACCAAAAAAAAAAAGTGGATATTAATGAATTAGACATTTAAAGTGCCCGGATTAAGATTTTTAAAAATCTTTAAAGGAAGTGCAGAATAAGGTGGTCATGTAACTCTCAGACAGCCCACAGGGCTCTGGTCATCTTGTTCTAGAAAGTCTCCAAATCCAACAATCTGGCATCAAAAATAACTGCATCTCTTAGGAGCCACATTACATTTAAGTCAAAGTGAGGTGTTTCATCTGCCAGATATAATAGATTCAAGACACTGCCCCACACCACAAATGTGTGGATTAATCTGAGCTCCAGCTCTTATCAAATGCTGTTTGCTGTCTTAAATAATCTTAAAGGAACTGTTAATGGGCAGCTTTTGCTTTTTTCCTTTAAAAAATGTTTGCGAGAATAAAAGCTATCAAAAAACGCTAAGTGCTCTTATTTGCCAACGTACCCTCTTCTAATCAAGCTGATTTTCCCTTGCCTTTGCATTGAAATGACAAGCACATGTCTTTCCCAGATATTTGGCACCTCTTGTGATATTTTTTCTTCGTGTCAAAGTGACAGGCTCTTAATTACCAGGGCTACTTGATCCTTTCTCGTAGCAATTCATAGTGACATTTTTAGCCTCATGTCATTCTTCCCAAGCCATTATTTAGTGTTCAGTCAGAAGTGAGGATGCAGGTCTATGCTTAAGAGTTTTTACATTGTGGCTTTGCAGTGTGTTTTCCATCAGTTACACATATGGGATTCATTGCTCTCTAAGACCTATGGTATATTCTGTGTATTTTTAGAAGATTATTGTCACTTGCGTCATGGCCATTCGAGCTGTATTTATGGTCTATCTTTTTGAATCCAGATCCTGTAGGGAGCCAAATGATAACCCATACAGGACTCAAAAGTGTAATTCAGTTGTAGGTGTGCAGTGAAGCAAGGTGAAGAGCATTCACAACAACCCCAGATGCCAGGTTGGGAAACGTGGATGCATTTCTTGCTAAGCATTTACATTATCGACGTTTCCAAGGCCGCCTACGAGAATCCATTCTCTCAAGACTGCTTACTTGATTAAAATGAACTCAATTTATTCTAATCTGTCCTATGCTATTTATGAGGAAAACGGTTTTTGACTTGTTATCAAGCTCCCCTTACTGATCTGATCTTTGGAGATTTTCTTCAATTAAATGAATTTGCTTTCCATGAGATAAAACAGCAGATCTAAGCATTTTCATTGGACTTTGACTTAAAGAACCATTCATCTGTGCATTGCTTCATCTATTTCATTTCTGGATTTTAAAATAATATTTCAAAGCTAAAAATGCCTTAGGATTCAAGTGCAATCACAAATAGCATTGAACTCTTTCAAACACCTAGCAGCAATGTGATCCAAATGTCCCAAAAGACCTATGACTTTACTCTTTGGGTTGGCTAGGAGAAGGCCCTTGTATAAGGTGAATACCATATCTAATAATCCCTCCTTTCAAATTCTTATTAATCCTAAGTGCCAGAATCAAAGAATATGCACATTTTAAAGGCTTTTACTGCACTTTGTCATGTTTTCTCCAGAAATTCTGTTTGAGTTAACATTCCCGTAAGCAATCTATGAAAGTACCCTTCTCAGGACTCTCATGCCAGCAAAGGTGTTGGTATTTTTTATTTTTGTTAATTTTTAACATTAAAAGTGACATATTACTGTGATTTCAATTTATATCCCTTTGATTATTATTGACATTTTTTTGAATATTTTATTTATTTGACAGAGAGAAAGCACAAGCAGGGGGAGCAGCAGGCAGAGGGAGAAGCAGACTCCCTGCTCAGCATGGAGCCCAATGCAAGGCTCAATCCCAGAACCCTGAGAACATGACCTAGGCGGAAGACAGACCTAGGCAGAAGGCAAATGCTGACGGACTGAGCCACCCAGGCACCCCGAGGACAACATTTTTTCATCCATAACAATCCATATCTCTTGTTCTGTGAATTATCTCTTAATTTCCATTTCTTCTTCTGCACTTCCTGCCCTAATGAACTCTACTTACTCCCAATCTGAGAAGTGAAATATCTCACCATTATCCCTTCTTGGGATTCCATTCAGCTAGAATTAAAATTCACAGAAAAAAGACAATGGAGGCAGGACCTCCAGTTTCAAAGTCCACACACTCTCCGTGGGGAGTCAGACCTTTGTCACAGCTTTTGTGACTCTGAGGCCATGCATGCTCCCCTTTGGCACCTGCCAAAGCACTTAGGCAGATCTGCTAATAACTTGTCTGCTCTTTAACTAGTGCTCAAGAAAGGGTCATCCTTTTCTTTTCTTTCTGAGTAGTTCAAAAGCACTGAGAGCAGCACACATTTGAAAGCAGGTCACTTAAAAACAGACATAGCCTAGAGTATTTTTCCTGTAACTGGCCTCCTGTGGAGAAAAGAAAACTAAGCAAGCCAATTGGTTGCTAGAAGAAAAATGTTCACTATTTTTAAGGGTGAATGTTTACCATTTTAAAAAGTGTTTCTTAGTGAACCAGAATTAAGAAATATCAGAAAGTTAATCTTTAATTTATCCCCTAATTCAGTATTTAATATTTTTCAGTCATTCTCCAATGTGCATGTATTTTATGTTCATCCTTTTTCTAGATCCTGTGGGGTTTCTCAAGAATTGCCTTGGTTTTTGCAAATGTGACAAGTCTTTTATTGGAGAAGCAGACTACTGTAAGACCTTTCAGGCTCATAGAATTTGAGAATCCAATGGATAACTGGCAACTTTGTCAATCTTACCTTACTGGCCACCAAAGACCAAGGGACTCTACCTGGGGAAATAGTCTTGATTATTTGGGTTTTATTAGCATGACAGGTGGGCAGAAACCCACTTCACTTGTCATTTCTAGGACATTCCTGTCTCTCATATTTATTATTCTTTGGTAGATGAAGGAGGTAGTGATTAGCTTCTCCAGAAAATAGCTCTATTTTATTTCAGCAAAATATTAGCCATCTGGAAAAGAAAAGAAGTAGAAAATTTAAGACTTCCTTAGTAAAATTTGAGAAAAAATCTGTAAGATTTTATTTTTAATTTTATACTGGAGATATGTGAGTTGTAGACATTATTAAGAGATATTTATTCAAGACTATTTGGAACAGTTAATTTGTATTTACATATAAGAAGTTAAAGAAATGTTGATCTAGATAATTCAGGCCATGCGCATTTGCAATATCCAGGCTTTTGAAACGAAAACAATTGCTTAGCCACAATTGTATTTTACCTTCCATTCAAGCTATACAATGAATCCATTCAATGATGCTAAAAGGTCAACCATTATGAATAAATAGTCCATTCTATCAAATATTTGATGGAAGGATTGGTAGTAGTAAATCTTATGGAAGTCAATAATCATTTTGGCTTTAAGCAGCTTTAATTGGCGGAATCTGGGATTCCTAAAAGTTTTTGCACTCTGTGTGATGGGATAGAAACAAAATGTTTCCCCACTTGGAATTCTATGATATGCCACTGATAATTATTACCTTATTTCATTTTTTATAATGATGTAATACAAAATGTACTTCACACACTAAAGAGCTACTAGATTAACTGAATAAAACGTACATTCCTGGACTGTCTTTCTGTTCTCATTTGCCAATGTCTTTTACATTATCTCTCATTGATAACAGAGAGTCCTAGATCTTTTCACTGATTCATATGCTATAATTTTAGATAGACAAATCATGCAATTTGCCATCTGTCAAGCCATAGATAGTGAAAACAAAGCCCACATATTAAAAGCCTTCTATATATTTGCTGAATTAACAAAATTTTAAAAAGGAGGGAGGAAAACAAGAAGTGAATAGTATTCTCTGTTACCAGGAAACAGAAAGTAATAATTAGCTTGTTCTTGATACGGTTTGATGCCTTACTATAACTTGTATGTCCCTGAGCTCTGAATCCTTTCTCCTTGGTTTCATCTTCTGGAAAATGATTATCATCTTTCCTTTATTAAGGTGTAGATTTTGGGGGCGCCTGGGTGGCTCAGTCGTTAAGCGTCTGCCTTCAGCTCAGGGCATGATCCCGGCGTTCTGGGATCGAGCCCCACATCAGGCTCCTCTGCTGGGAGCCTGCTTCTTCCTCTCCCACTCCCCCTGCTGTGTTCCCTCTCTCACTGGCTGTCTCTCTCTGTCAAATAAATAAATAAATAAAATCTTTTTTTAAAAAAAGGTGTAGATTTTGTTGATCATCAAATATTCACAAAAGGGTGAACATTGTTCTACTTCTGGTAATAAATGCATCCAAGTCTTTCCCCTATTACTTTTTGCATTCTTTTCCTGGTGGTGTTGAAGTTTTGGGTGTTTGCACAAAGTGTTCTGTCCAATAGGGAGTTTTGCTTTGCCTAATTTTGCCTCTGGATAATGTCCAGATGGTATGATATTTGTTACACTTAGTGATTTTTAAAATTTTGCCGTATGGGATTGTGGCTTTCTTTTGAGAGCTTCTCATTCCAAAGGAGAGGCAGCAGGGATTCAGTGGCTGTAGCCAAAGCAACATCACAAATCCTATTGAAAGATAAAAGAATCAATGACATATTTGAGCAGGAACAATATCTCTTGGCAAGATTCTTTGACCCTTGCTTTAAAAAAAAAAATCAGACAGAAAATGTTCTCCTACCAGACTCTACAATATACTGCCGGAAAGTTATATTGTAAGAGGATATGTCTAACCTGGCTGTGTTGGGAGATATCCCCCAGCCCCCCACCCCTATAGTATTTTTTAGTAAAGGGAAAAGTAGCCTAGTATCCTAAACCTAGTTCTCTGCCATTGTTTTTTGTCCCAGTAAGTGGAACCATGATTCATCCAATTGGGCTTGTCATCTCTCCTTCACCAATTCTCCTTAATCAATTAAGAAATAATCCCTACAGACTGTAATTCCTAAATTATCTTCAGAGTCAGATACTTCTCTCCATTTCCATCATTTCCTCTAACCTAAAGAATTATCACTGTTCATCTGGACCTAATGCAGTAGCCTCCTAACTACTTCTCCAACTCTTTATCTATATTTCATCTTATAATAGCAGATATAACTCATCTGATATTTCTAATCTGAAAAAAAAGTCACTACTGTTCACCAAGATGTACAAGTCAGGAACTCGGGAGTCTCTCTTCACACTTCATGTTTCCTCACCTACCCCTATTCAATTCATCACCAAGTATTAGTGATTTTGACTCCAAAATTTATCACTTTTTTTGTTTTATACCATTATCCCCCTAGTCTGAGTCACAGCATCTCTTAAGTGGTCTAATATAATGGTCTCTTCTCTGTTCTCCCTAACTCCTATCTTGCTCTTCATTAATTCATTCTCCTGGTAGTGTCCAGAACACTCTGTATTAAATGTAAATCAAATTACAAAGAGAAAAAAAGGAACTCTATAATGGAAAAACCTGACAGTCATCACCTTAACCAAATGATCAAGGTTAATATTACCAGTGCTAAGGGGCGCCTGGATGGCTCAGTTGTTAAGTGTCTGCCTTTGGCTCAGGGCATGATCCCAGCATTCTGGGATCGAGCCCCACATCAGGCTCCTCCACTGGGAGCCTGCTTCTTCCTCTCCCACTCCTCCGGCTTCTCTTCCCTCTCTAGCTGGCTGTTTCTCTCTCTGTCAAATAAATAAATAAAATCTTCAAAAAAAAATATTACCAGTGCTAAGCCAGATGAACATCTTGAACCTGTTGTTGATATGATGCTCTGAGATAGATACAACATCGTTCTATGGTATTCTTGTTAAAAATGCACGACCTTAATCTAATCATAAGAAAACATCAGACAAATGCAAAATGAGAAATATTCTAAAACATAATTGGCTAGTATTCTTGAAAACTTTTAGTGGTCTAACTGGTGAAATTTAAATAATCTCTGTCTAGTAGTTAGTAGTGTTGTTATCAAGGTTAGTTTCTTGGTTTTTATGGATGTACTATAATTTTGCATGATGCTAACTTTAGAGGGAGCTGGGTAGAGTTTGTAGAAGAACTCTATTTTGCAACTCTTTTATTTCAAAAGTAAAAGTTAAAACATTTATGAACTTTAAAAGTTCAAGTCAGATTATGACCCTTGCATTAATACTTTTCAGTAATTTCTCATGGCCTTTAAAATAAGAACAAAAGACATAAACTTGTTCTACTGGGTCCTATATAATCTGGCCCTGATGCTCTGTCCAGCCATATCTTATTATACCACACTACCTCTTACTCAAATCGCATTGGCAGAGTCTCAGGTCATGAGCACCTTCACAACTGAGGTAAATCTACCCACACACTGGTAAGAATTCAGCTAGAATATTTGTCAAATTAGTGAAATCCAAAATAAGGTTCATGAGATAATACGAAACCTCTAAAAGGGGCAGAGAAATTGGTAGACTTCAAACCCTCTTAACAGCATCTTTCACCACCAGCCACACTAAGTACATACAGAAAAGATTAGAAAGAGGCCTAAGAAATAGCTACTGTGGTGCAGAAATATGTTAGATTTCAGAGTAAAGAGTATTATTAAGGACAAAGATCTTTCATAATAATTCAGGGATCGATTCGTCAGAAAAACACTAAAATCTTAAATATTTATGCACCTAATAATAGAGCTTAAAAATACATGCAGCACAACCTGACGGAGCTTCAATGAGAAATTTACAAATTCACAATTAAAATCAGAAATTTCAATACCCCTCTCTCAATAATTGATAAAACAGATGTAAAATTAGTATGGTTATAAATTACTTGAACAACACTATCAAAGAATTTGACCTCATTGACATTTACAGAGCACCATACCTTACACTTGCAAAAAACATTCTTTGCAAAGGTATGCAGGACAATTACCAAGACAGACTATATTCTATGCTATAAAAAACAGTTTTAGTAAATTAAAAGAATTACAGTGCATGCTTCCTGAGGAATAGAATTAAATTAGAAATCAGTAATGAATAGTGACTTTTATTTATCTAAAAAATCTACTAATACTTGGAGAATAAAATACTTCTACTTAAATGGTGGTTCAAAAGTAATTCAAAAGAAAATTAGAAAATATTTAGAGTGAATGAAAATTAAAACGTAAGATAGCAAAATTTGAAGGATGCCACTAACGTAATACATAGAAATAGATAGCACTAAATACCTATATCAGAAAGGAAGAAAGTTCTCAAATAAATGTCCTAAACATCCACCTTAACTTCCACATTAATAAACTGCAAAAGAGGAGCAAATGAAATTTAAAGTAAACAGAAGAAAGTAACTAATAAAAATCAGAGCAAAAATCAATGAAATGAAAAACAGCAAAACAATTGATAATCCCAAAAGTTGAATCTAAGTATCAGTAAAATTGGTGAGCCAATAGACAGACTGATTAACAGAAAAAGGGAGTAGACATAAATTACCAATTTCAGGAATGAGAGAAGTGTCTTAACTATAGATTCAACAACCATTAAAAGGATAATAAAGGAATTTTTAAGAATTGTATGCCCATAAAGTTGACAACTTAGATTGGAATGGGCAAATTCCTTGAAAGACACAACCTATGAAAGCTTACTTCTGAACAGTCAGATAAATGATATAACTCTGTATCTATTAAATAAAGCTTATGGTTAGAAACCTTCCAAAAAAGAAAATTCCAGACTCAGATATGATGCTTTTCCTGAAAAATGAAGAGGAGAGAACATTTCCCAGTTCATTCTGGAAGGTCGTCATTACCCTAGTATCAAACCAGTCAAAGGCATTACAAGAAAAGTAAACTATGATCTAATACAATTGTTCACAAAATTTTAGCAAATCAAATTAGAATATTTATAAAAAGGACAATAAATCACCATCAAGTGGAATTTATCCTGGGAATACAAGGTTGGTTTAATATTCAAAAGTCAGTCAATGTAACTCATTATGTTAACAAATTAAAAGGGGAAAAAACCCTTGAAATCATCACTATACACACAGAAAGAAAGAAAAAAGTTTGATAAATCCAACTTTTTCTTTGTATGGTTACTTTGAGTAGGCCCACCTGTTCCTTTTGAGTAGAGTGAGAATTTAAGCAATGTGAGTGTGGAATCTTTATGTTTGACATTATTTTTATCAAGATTTTACACTTGTCTAAACCATATCTAATTTGACAGCTTTTTTTTTCCTAAAATAATTCTATTAGGTTTTTCCAAAGCATTCTATTCAGTTTCCATAGAAACAGCCCCCTTTTTCATAAAGCTAATGTAATAATCCATTAATTTATGTAATTATGATAATAAAAACAACTCACACAGGTTTTAAGATCAAATACAACTGACTCTTGGCAGCATGCAGCTGAACAGGAGGGAGCACAAGTGTGTATGTGCTGTGGGCATCAAGCAAGAATTGGAAGATTTTATGGCAGGAATGAAGAATATCAGTTAAACTAAAAAATTGAATTTGTAAAAGAGAACATTTGTATTATATTACTTTTTATACTTTTATTGTCAATTTTTTTATTACTAATGGGCTTTTGTTATTTATGATTTTTTCCCCTCATCTTTGTTTTTTATATTCAATTTCCTTTTTAGGTGTTCATTTTTCATTGGAATAAAACTGGGTTTTTTTGGGTTTTGTTTATTTTTTTAAGACTATTTATTTATTCGACAGAGATAGAGACAGCCAGCGAGAGAAGGAGGGACCACAAGCAGGGGGAGTGGGAGAGGAAGAAGCAGGCTCATAGCAGAGGAGCCTGATGTGGGGCTCGATCCCGGAATGCCAGGATCATGCCCTGAGCTGAAGGCAGACGCTTAGACTGTGCCACCCAGGTGCCCCTAGTTTTTGTTTATTTTTGTATTTTTTCCCGAGTCTTTCGATTTCTGTATATTTGCTGAAATTTTCATTACTCCCTCACTCTTGAATGACGGTTGAGCTGAATATAGAGTTCTATTTTGTGAGATATTTTACCTCAGCAGTTTGAACACATTATAGGATTGTCTTCTGACGTTTATCGTTGCTGATGAGAAGTCTGCTATCAGTCTAAGCGATATTTCGAAACTAATCTCTTTTGATACTCTGCTACCTTTAAAATTTTTCCACAGGCACTTTTTCTGCCATCTTGGAAAAAAAAAAAACTCTAGAAATTCATTACCAAGAGGTAACTGCTATTAACATCTTGGCAATATTTTTTCATGCTTTCTGTGTTATATCATAGTGAAGATCATACTGTGCAAACCATCGTGTCTGGTATATTTTTAAAAATATATAATAGCAAGCATTTTTTCATGCCATTACCATCTTTTTGAAAATACAATGTTAATGTTTAGTAGTATTCTACTGTCTGATGTGGGTTAATATATGTAACCATTTTCCTATGTTTCATATTCCATTTTTTCTGATGTTTTGTTTCATAAATAATGCTATAGTAACCAGCTTTGCCTGTAAGTCTCTTCATTTCTATTTTTCTTTTTTTTTAAAGATTTTATTTATTTATTCGACAGAGATAGAGACAGCCAGTGAGAGAGGGAACACAAGCAGGGGGAGTGGGAGAGGAAGAAGCAGGCTCATAGTGGAAGAGCCTGATGTGGGGCTCGATCCCAGAGCACCGGGATCATGCCCTGAGTCGAAGGCAGATGCTTAACAACTGCGCCACCCAGGCGCCCCCATTTCTATTTTTCTTGAATAGATTCGTTAAATGTGGCCAAACTACCTTAAATGATATGAATTGTTTCATATTCTTCATATATAGCGTCATATTATTTCCCATGAACATTTTTCCAATTTATAGTCTCACCTGTTACAAAGCCTGTATGTTTACCAGGCTTACTATCATACTCATAATGATCCTATTTTTATTACTAAAAATGATATTGTATTATTGTTTTCATTTGAATTCCTTTATTATAAATGAAGTACATTTTTTTCTTTAATTATTAGATCTGAGTCTACACCGCTGGGTTCTTCTTGAGGTCAGTTCCTGGTTCATCCTCATATTCCAAAGGTCACTGAAGGGACCCATTACTTATGTTCTGGTTAATCATTTTTCTTTTCCTTATTTTTCTATGCATTGATAAATTTCCAAAGAGATCTGATATTATTGTTTGATTTGACCACTTACTCACAACTTTCAGATTCTTAATGTTTCTATCAGGAAGCTTTCCTAAATTTCAAGGAATTGGTGAAAATGCTTGCTCTTTCTAGGTATAGACTACTTGGGGTATCTGCACATACTTCCATTGAACTTTGGGGGCCACTGATCTTTGTATATAATTCTTTATTGAGCTTCTGGAAAACATATAGACAAATTTATGTAATCAAAGTGGTCTTACTGTCTTGGATTCCATTTATGTTGCTTTACAGTTTTAAAATATTATGTAATAGATCTTGCTAATGTTTAAGTAGGATAAACCATTGTCATCAGCTAGGCTAGTTTGTATTTGTATGATTCTGTTCATTGTACTCTTTTATAATAGTCTACAGAAGACTGAACTTTTAAAAACAGATATAGAGGATCATTTTTAGCAATAGTAGGGATGACAAACAGGTTTCATCTATTTGTGAACACTAATCGATGATATTAGCTGCCTACTGCACAGGATAGAGAAGGATTCTGAGACTTTGTTAAGTCTCATTGGAAAAGATAGCCATGATTGATTAGTAGTGTCAGTCACGGTTAGAGGGGTGTGTGTGTGTGTGTGTGTGTATGTGTGTGTATGAGAGAGAGAGACATATTAAAGGTTACGTACTTTTCATTCCTGAATTAGAGTTAACCAGTCATGAAAATACCATCTCTTAAAATATATTAATTATAATTATTGCTGGATTATATATTAAGAAGACTAGTATATTGTACCTTGCCCATTACATGGCACTTCTGATGTGCTCAATAAATGTTGAATGGATGTGTGTACTTATACTCAGAAAAAATAACCCAGAGGCCCCTTATAATAGGAAAAGTAATTCTGTATACAGGAAAATATGAATTTAAAATGGATCTGAAACATAAGCAAGGGATATCATTGATGTTTTGATGACTCTACATTATTTTATAAGAATCACAAGATAAAGCCACTTTATTTAAAACCACTTTAAATAGCACTTGAATCCCTAAGGATACTTCAGCAGCCCAGCTGAATATACTAAGCATGAAGTAGGTTGAAGGTGCTACTCCGTTATACATATAAAAAATATTAACTTTAAATAATACTTTCCAAATACTTATTTCATGTACAGAAATACAGTTTTCTATTTTCTATTTTTCTATTTTGAAACAAGGGCCAAACAAGACATAGGATTGTTGCCTGATGTTGCCAGGAAGGAAGAACAGAAGTGAGTTCTAAAGAGGGCTTGGGTTTTCTGCCTGTTGTGCTAGGGCAGGGAAGGAAAGGGGGTGGATACGGTGCATCAGAGAAATAAAGACTTTTTGAAAAAGGAGACTTTCTCATTTATTGTAAAAACAGCTAGGTCAGATGCCTAAGGAAAGAACTTATTGCAAGTCAATGGAGACTTCAGTAATTAGATCCATATAAAATAATAATAACGTGGAAATTAAACTCATTTTAAACAATATTCTCTTAAAGAATGTTACAACAGTAAGAACCGTACACTCGTTGTTCCGAGTAAGCTATAAATTTCCAGGATGTAGTATTTTTCTCTAGCCACCAATTACCTTTATAATGAATAAGTCAGAATGGGAGGACAATTTGTTGATATCTGACCTCAGTGTTTGGTAAAACTCAAAAGGAGCTCCTGGTTTGTTGCATGCAGGCAGGCAACAAATTGTGTTAAAATTTAAGATTTGGGGGAAAGCAATGTAGTTAGCATTGAGGTTAAGAGTGAGACTTCCAGGTTCGAATTCTGTCTCTACCATTTAATAGCTCTGTGACTTGAAACAAGTCATCTAACCTTTTATCTCAGATTTCTCATCTGTAAATAAGAGATGGGAAGGTGTTACAAGGGATCTGTGAGTTAATATGTCAAGAGCACTTTGGACAGAGCCTGGAATGTGTCAAATGATCTATAAATAACGACAACATCCCCTGTCCCTCAAACACACCACCACCCCCTATGCTTAGTCTCTTGAGCACCTCATTCCATAATACCCATAAATATTGGAGGTTAGGGGGAATGACATGAAAATATGAGCAAATAAGATTACCTCTGACCCAGTTACTATTATATCCATCTGACTGCTAGAAAAACCAAAGGCTCAGGGATCTAAGTGATTTATTTGCTCACAGTCACACAGCTGGAAAATAGCAGAGAAGGCTTCTGAAACTACATGACACCCAAACTCAAGTTGTACCACACCGTCACGCTTTCAGCCTCCCTTGTCCCTCTCAGTGCATGGAAGCCTGATTATTCCTAAAGCCATTCGTTGTCACGATGTGAATAACACTCGCAAGTGATAGGTATCCAGAGAGAGATGCTGGAGATGAGTGGAAGTATATTTTGAGCTTTTTCCTCTTCCTCAACTGCTTCTCATTCCCAGCCCTCTAATTGCTAACATACTTGAAATGTCTCTCCTAGTCTCCCTGTGGCTGGTAGCAGTTGTCCTTTAGTCATGGGATGCCCCCCACATGTGTCTTCCCTCCCTGAGGCGTTAACTTACATGTAAATCTAACATCGAATCCTGCTTGCTGCTGCCATCGGTGTCACAAGTGATGTTATTGTCTCTCCAGTGGCGGCAGTGGCAGCAGCAGCAGCTGAAACTGAAGCATTGTCCGTTTGATGATTCTCTTTGCATAGGTTCAAATGCCTCTTGTCTCTTCCTGACTGTACGCACAGCTGCAGAGAGGTCGTGTTTCTAATACACTGGTCAAGTTGTGCCGAAAGGCCAATAAAACACCCAGCTAAATATAGGAGATCCTCCTCATTTAAGAAACAGGGGAAGGAAAAAACCAGTTTCAGATTTAGGCAAAGAGAGCACCTGGGTGGGAATCGTGACTGATCCAGAGATTCCAGCCCTGGCTCGCTCATGTACCCGGTATGTGATCAAAGCTAATCACTGCCCCCTCTTCTACTGTAATTTGGTTTCTCTTAATGAAAACCCCAAACCTGGAAAGTTTGTTGTCAAGTATCCAGGTGGATTGTAAAGAATTATACACCTGTAAAGTGTGATTGTGATTGTTCTAAAGGGGTTTATTGCTGTTCTCTAAGAACGTTTTCAGAATAGAATAGTTGGCTTATTACCAGCCCATGGGCTGCTTTCTTTTAAAAAAAAGTTGTGCACATAAAAACTGTATCTTCAACTCTGAAATGGAAGTAGGAGAAGAAACAGGCAACTCAGAGGAACACAAATAAGATTGATTTTCAATCAGTACTTGCTTTTTCTCTGAAGATAGCTAATACTATATTATTACAATTCAAAAGTCTCCTAGGAGAAAATGCAGCTTCTCTGGGTAATTAAAGGAGAGTTGTCAAATAGAGGGGAAAGAAGAAAGGTGGAGGTAATTCAAAACGAAGCTAATTGGACTGCCTGAGTAGGCAGAAATGTAAGGGTGACAGACAGAGGAACCATTTTTAAATAGGCAAAATGTGATCTGAGCTCGCCTTCTGTTAAAGTAATTATGCTTCTTTGACATATTAGGTGCATTGTCCTTTAATAAAACCCTCTGGAATATACTTTGCTTTTTCTAATCCAGCATGGAAGTCTTATGTGTTTTTATTATAATATATATTTTTTCCCTCACTGACAACAGGAGTCAAAAATGCTCCCATATTTCAGGCACATTTTCTGAAGAATTTTCTTTTCAATTTCATCAAAATGACAAAACATATCAATGGCAGTGGCAACAATTACAAAAAGACTAAAAGTCCTGCCTTATCGTAAGTATATTCTTTCTGCAATTTGGCTCTTCTCCCATCTTTTGCAGCTTTTTTAGGTTGATTCACATCAGCCCATCCTTATAGGCTATCGCCTAATTCCTTCTGAACACTCTTAATATTCGTAAACTTAAATTCAGCCAGGCAGTCAACCACAAAAGATATTTCTTGGTGTGAAAATACTAAATGCATTAGACTTTCTGATAATAGATGATTTATGTCCACTAAGTATCACAGTTGCTCTAACTATGAGCTGTGAAAAACAATGAAGTTCAAGTCTTACGGGATTTTTTTTTTTATGGTGAAGATTCTTTACTTAACATATGCTATCAGTATGTGCACAAAAACAACATTGTAATTATGATGTATTTCCGAGCAAACTGAATCACAAAGGTATGCTGTAAATTATTAGAATCTGAAGTCAGTCACAAGAAAATAGCTCACGCTTAAAAAAAAAAATCTTATCCTTTTATTCAACTCATCCAAAGATAAACTCTTCTCCAGTAAAATTTTCAGATTGGTTTGGAGTTTAGGTGGAAATATAAAGCCCATGTCTAATGGTAAAAACCAAACAAAGCAAAATAACAACAAAAATTCCATCTTCCAGCATCACCAAGCCCTTCCCTACCCCTCTGATTGTCTTGAATAATATATTTTTTTAAAAAGTTTATTTCTCCCTTGCCCTATATGAGAAATTTGCATGTCAAAGTTCTGTCCTGCTCTTGTTAGTCTCAGCCGGTTCTGCAGCATCAACCACCACACGCACAGGCTGCCTCCAGGGTACTCTAATGACCAGACCTCTTCCCTGAGCTCCAGGCTCATTTCTATCAGCCTACTGGGACCATTAGCAATTTGATCTAAGCAGAAGAATAAAGAGGCGGCTTTTGGGTTAACCAAGGATGTCTGATTGCAAAGCAAAAGACATCTGCAGTGGTAAGAACAAAGCCAAAGGAATTTCTGAAGCTAGCAATAGCACAAACTATGCAGAAACTAAATGCTGAAATCAAGTAATGGAAGGGAGGCCCACTGATTTATCTGCAAAATGCATAGGATTAATACATATGCTCAAACAGCTGTAGTCTTTGTGCCTATTTCTGGGAGTATTATGGAAAGTTTTGTTTGCATGGAAAGAATTCTATATAAATATGTGTTATTGAATAAAATTGTTCTTAGTAAGTTTGCATTTTTATGTTTATCGAATAACAATTAAAATATGTATACCTTTGAAATACATATAATGAATATGTTTAAGTATATATAATATATGAAGCATATATAATATATGAAACATAGACGTATATTTACCTTGTGTTAGACTTTTCTTAGCTTCTCTATGGCATAGGCCTTTTAATGGAAAAAAACACACATAAAATATGTCATTTACATAAGTCAATATGCAATGTATAAAAATAGTTTTAAAGGAATATGGTCTTATGCCAGACACTGTTCTAAGTGCTCTATGTGCAGTTATTTCTTTAATTTTCATAACATTCATGTGAGATGGGTACTTTTATTCTCATCTTCATTTTCCTGAAGACATTAAGGCCCCATAGTTAGTAAGTAATAGAAGGAGGAAGAGAATTCATGTTGTCTGGTGGGAGAGTACTCACCCTTAACCATAACACTGTACTCCTCTCTAATATGCAAATTCTTCCAGAGTATGAAAAAAGGAGGCAAGTTTTCCAGTTCATTATTATAAAGCTATGAAATACCATAACAATGACAAACATTTATCGAGCACTTAATCTCTGCCAGACACTGAGAATTTACATGGTTTCTCTCATTTAATCCTCATCAAAAATTTATGAAATGTCAGTGTCTGGAAACTAGTGAGTGATCAGTATGTATTTGTTGAATGAATGAAGCCAATATTATCCCAAATTTACAGATGAATAAACTGAGGCATTTGGCAGTCAAATTAATTTATCTATGGTGATCAGCTAATAAGTGGTAGAATGAAAATGACTCTGATTATGCAATATACAAAATCAATCCATAGTCACTGCAGCAGCTAGAAGGATCTTTTTGGGATCCAGATCTGATCATAACAGTCGTTCTTGTAAGCCCATGATTGAAAGATAAAGAAAAAAAATCCTCTTCATGTTCTTCAGGGTTCTGAACAATTTGGACCCTATTTTTTTTAATACAATATCAGACATATCTAGGACAATGGAGAAAATATGATTATATAGATAAATATTAAAACACAGTAAACTTTTTACTAAACCAGGAATAAAGTAACTTAAAAATTAATCATTCTCTCTAAAAAAACTAGAGACATCCCCATTCGAGATGGGAATAAGGCAAGAACACACACTATGACTATAATTCGACATCACCTCGAAAGTTAAAGCAAACACAATTACATCGACAGGGATGGAACTGGAGGGTATTATGCTAAGTGAAATAAGTCAATCAGAGAAACACAAGTATCATATGGTTTCACTCATATGTGGAACATAAGGAATAGTGCAGAGGACAATAGGGGAAGGGACGAAAAACTGAATGGAAGAAATCAGAGAGGGAGACAGATGACTCTTGACTCCAGGAAACAAACTGAGGGTTGCAGGAAAGGAAGTGGGTGGGGGATGGGGTAACTAGGTGATGGGCATTAAAGAGGGCATGTGATGTAATGAACACTGGGTGTTATAGTCAACTAATAAATCATTGAACACTACATCAAAAACTAATGATGTACTATACCTTGGCTAATTGAATTTAAATTTAAAAAAATAAAGCAAACACAAAGTACAAGGAAAAGAAAATCTTAATTATCAGGCATCTGGAAACAATATTATTATTAATTGAAAATGATTTCCCTCCTTACCAAAACATAATGGAACTAAACCAAGAGAATCCATTGATAAAGTATACGAAATAAGAACTAAGAGTTCCACTAAAGGCAGCAGTTCATGAAGTGTGGTCCCTGGACCAGTAGCATCAGCATGACATGGGAGTTGTTACAGGGGAAATTCTCAGGCTCCATCTCAAACTTACTGAATCAGAGACTCTGAGGTTAAGGCCCAGAAATGTGTGTCTTAAGAAGCCCTCCAGATATTCTGGCTCATGTTAATGTTTCCAGAACCATTGGTAGAAGGAAATAGAAATAAAAGTTAAGGAAAGCGTTCTCTATTTCCCCACAATCATTAGTCAAAGCTACAATAGGAAAATATTGCATTCCCAATAATGTAGCATTGTCAGGTTCAAACAAAAGGAAAAAATCATTCAGGTGGCCCAGTTAAATTTAAATTTGAGACGAACCACAAATAATTTTTTAGTATATGTCCCAACTATTGCATGGAACATACATTATTCATTGTTTTGCAATTTAAACTTAACTGGGGAGCCTTTATTTTATCTTGCAATTTTACCAATAAAGGCAAAAAACAAAATTCTAGCAGTAAACATAATAAAAATATGTACGGACTAAATGAAGAAAACTATCAACTTTTCCAGAGGAAATAACAAAACCAATATAACAGTTTTTGAGTACTCATTATATGCTAGATGCTGTTCAAACTACTTCAAACTGCATGTTCAAACATATGTATTAACTCATCTAACCCTCCCAACAATACTATGAAGTGTGCACAATTTTATAGTTAGAGGAAATGCAGTCACACAGAAGTTAAATAGCATTCCAAGGCCACATGGTTGTAAAATGTCTTGCATTAATAGATATATCACACCCCTGGATTAGGAAGCTCAATATTACAGAAATGTACATTCTCCAAAAATTAATTTATAAATTTAACATGATTCCGGGGAAATATCTAAATGGAATTTCTGTAACTTCGCAAAAATGTTCTGGTTTATCTAAACAACTAAACATATTAGACTTAGCCAGAAAATGTTTGAAGCTGAAATAAAGGAGGAACTTCTACCATAAGATATTAATACCTAAATTTTATAGTAACAGGATGATGCTTTCACAAGAATACATATGCATATCAATAGAATAGACTACCACAGAATAGGGAAAAAATGGGAGGAAATACATCAAAATGTTAGTAGTAGTTAAATGTGGTGAGGATTTGTGTAATTTCCATAATTTTTCTTTGCGTTTTTCTGTTTTAAATTTTCTGTGAATATTTTGTATTATTTTTAGTGAGGAAAACATATTTTACCTCAAATAAAGAAAAACTATTTAGGAGCAAATCAAAGAGCCTTGATTCTTATGCTATTCCAGGGTCCCTAGGAAGGTGACATATGCCTGGAGCAAAGTTATCCTGATTTTAACAAACTTTTATGTCTACTGTGTTACTGGAACCTCGAACTCTCAGTAAGTCCAATGTATGTTGGTTTTTTTTGTTTTGTTTTGTTTTGTTTTTTAGCTTCTACTGAATGAGCCAGCCATTTTCCAAACCACGTGGTAGACATTTTCTCACTTGAACTTTTCAATAATGCTGTGTAATGCTGAATTAAGTGCTCTAATTAGACACGTTATGGACAAAAAACAAAGCTCAAGGTGGTTAAATAACTCGACTAAGTTTGTGTAGCAAAATTGAGAGTCAAGCCCAATCAGGTTCTCAGTCTGATTCCATTCTGCTCTCAAAACTGCACTCCCACCACCTCTGGACCTGCTGCTGTTCATGTATTCCTTTTCTGGACGACTGATGCCAACATTCAGTCTGAAACCCAAGTGAGTTTAAACATCACTCATCCTCAATTCCTCCACCCCTCTCCATCTCAGGTCCAAATCCTGTCACCAGGTCTTGTTAATTCTATTGAGATTTTTCAAATCCCTATTCTGTTTATTTCTCTCCATTACTTCTGCTACTAGGTGAAATAAATCCTTTCTCTGCTCTTGTCTTTCTAAGTTTTGCTCCTCTCCTCTTTATTCTCTACACTGAGGCCAGACATCCCCAAAATACAATTCTTAGCTTTTCATTTCCCTGACCAGAATCCTTCAGTGGATCCCATGCCTATGAAATTGAGACTCCTTAGCCTAGCACATAAAACCTTTCGTGGTCTAGTCCTTGTCAAGATTGGTAGCCCTGTGAGGCACTACTCTCCCATGTGCAACATGAACTTTGGCTGTGCCAGTTACTTGCACATCTTTGAATGCACACACCAGATTTTCAGTCCTCCTTGCCTTTACACATGTAAAAACATACGCATGTGTATTTAAAATATACCTATTCTAGGGGCGCCTGGGTGGCTCAGTCGTTAAGTGTCTGCCTTCGGCTCAGAGCGTGATCCCAGAGTGCTGGGATCGAGCCCCACATCAGGCTCCTCCACTGGGAGCCTGCTTCTTCCTCTCCCACTCCCCCTGCTTGTGTTCCCTCTCTCACTGGCTGTCTCTCTGTCAAATAAATAAATAAAATCTTTAAAAAAATAAAATAAAATAAAATAAAATAAAATACACCTATTCTAAATATCCTTTCCTGTTCTGTCCTCTTGGAAAATGCCTCTTCATTCAAGATTTAGTTCAAATGATGCTTTCTCCTTGGAGATTGCCCTAACCTCTTCAGGCAAAATAAGACCCTTCCTTTCATGTGTCGTACATCACCTTAGTTTTTTCTTGCAGAGTATAATGGAAAGAGAGTAGGCTTTGGAACCACAGAAGTAGGGTCTGCATTCAGAGGTTACTGCTTACTAACTCTATGGCCTACTGCAAATTATATCAACATGGGATATAATGAAATTCTTCAAAAACAATTTGACCAAAATGTCTGCCTATTTTACCTTTTTCAGCTTAAAGGCATTTCCTTATATTTCCCAAGACGCATTCATTCCCATACCTCATGGATATATCCTTTCAACAAACTTTTAGTGAATACTCGTGTACCAGAAACACAAAAACAAAAATACATTGATAAACGCCATGAAGAGAAATAGAAATAGGTGACAGGGATTAAGGAGTGCACTTGTCCTGGATGAGTATTGGGTCATGTGTGGAATTGTTGAATCACTTTATTGTATACTTAAAACTAATATAACATTGTCTTTTAACTGTACTGAAATTAAAATTAAATTAAATTAAAAAAAGAAATAGAAGTACAGTTCTCAAGAAGTCTAATAGGAGACTCTACAACATTTTAATCTGATGTATAATCTGATGTATTCCAATGGACTATTAATAAGCCAAGAAGGTTATGTTAGTATTAATTTACTCCCATAACTCAGCTTCCCATCTTCCCTTGTCGTTGGTATAAGTTCAATATACACCAGTTCTTGGTTATTCTCTTGGAGATTTTCTTCCAACAGCCAAAGCCGTCCCCACATCAGAGGAGAGTCGTTTCAGGAGCTCTCAGTATATTTCCTTTCATTTTCTAATGGGAGAGTTTCTGGGGGTGAGTGAGGCAGTATTTAGTTGAATAACACAAACTATGACTTTTATTTCATCCATCAGTGTTTCTCTGTTTCATTTTTCCCTGTAACTGAAACATACTGATTTTTCTTTTTAGAATGTGTTTGGTAAAATAATGAATAATTCCATCTAAAAGGACCATTTCAAAGTCAGCAGTATATATATGACACACAACTTATATTGACTAGTTTCCTTATATTGACTTGACTAGTTCTGTAATCTCTTAAGTATGTGATCGTATCTCAGGTTGAGACTTGGTCACTTGCTGTGTATTCAGACATTTATGAAGAGAAGATAGCATATGTTAGAGAACATGAATTTTATAGTCACTCAGACTTGGATTCAAATTGCAGCTCGGCAGTTGGAATGTGCATGGAGAGGTTACTTAACTTCTCTGAGCCTCACTAAACAAAAATCTTTACAGTATCCACCTACTGTATGTTAAAGTCAAAAAAGATACTGAACCCAATGCATGACTTACTAGTAATGATAATATCTAACATTTATTGAGAGATTACCGTTATTATCTAATGTTTGGAGATCACTGGCTTAAGGTTTAAGTAGTATATGGGAAGATGGGGACAAAAGGGGTGATTCCAGTACAGGATGTGTCATTAAATGGATCTATCATCTCACTTAGCAGATATATGCTGTGAATGCTGCTAATTTGATGTAGTTGTGGTATAAGATACTTTAGGCTTGTGGGAAAAATACAGAGCATCATCAACCTTAGAGGTAAGGCTGATTGGAGCCAGTGGAGGGCAGAGGTAGAATGTGAGAGGAGACTAAGCCTGGTGCTGAGGCTTTGGGTCTGGGTTTGTACACATCTGTTGAGACTTCTGTGAAAATCGGGTAAATGGTTGTAGGCAACATAAGGCCACTGACTCCTTTGGAAAATTGACTTCCAATTGCCTAGTAATAGGAAGGGGGAGAGGGTGACTGACATCAAGTTTAGGACAGGAGAAAGTCGAAAACCAGGCCCTTAGCTGAATCACTGTACAGAGAATAGAAGAGGAATCAAACTAATATCCACAGGATGATTGGGTAGAGGTTGGACACAGGCATGAGCACATAGGTGCATGTCTGATGGAAAAGCAGTCGATGGATGCTTCTGTAGTAAAAACATCCTGTGAGTGAAGTATTGAATGCATTGGAATGAGCTGTTTCAAACATGTGCTTAGTGTGAGGTTGCTGCTATGTGTGCTGCTTGCAGGGTAAACCAAGAACAAAGTAGCCAACCCCAGGCTTCTACCTGGTATAGAAGGTTGCATTTGAAATGTCTAGTAATGGATAGAGCTTGGAGAGGATGCCTGACAGCCAATGCTTGTTATATTAACAGGGATTCATTCTTCCTTGGGTGGTAGGCAGAGCTATTAACTTGGAAGGGATATTCCAATTATGTTCTCCATAAGGCCTGCTGCTGTGAGAGCTGCAGATCAGGTAGGTAAATTACAAAGCAGCCAACTCCAGACTTTTTTCAGAAGGTGAGCTTCCAGCTGCTAGGTACAGACATGTACAGCCTAGGAAGTATGAGTGACAGCCAATGACAGTAAGCAGGCTTGAGAAAATGTGAGCATTTGTGTTGCACAGTTCAATATATTGCTGGGTTTTATGTAGGGAGGGGGAAAGTATTGAGTTGGTGGGCGTACAAACAAAACTGTTGTCTGTACTTCAGATGGCAGGCTTAAAACCTCACATACGCAAGAAAGGTCACCTTTTCCCCCAAGAAAGGTCACCTTTTCCACTTTATACAAATAAACCACCTGCAAGTAATCGGAGTCATTTAAGAGCAAGCTAGAAAAGAGTGGCAAAGCAGCTCTTCCCATAGACTTTGTCTTTTGACCAGATTTATGACCTGTGGAGGTAGATGGAACACCAGAATGTCTGCTCCTGTTGTCTCATTTTACCCAGAGGTAACCTGGGACTTGAGTGAGGGGTTAAGAGCCTATACCCAGGAATCTCATGCAAATCTCAGCTTCAAGATTCACAAGCTGTGTGACCTTGGGAGAGTCACTTGAGTTCCCTAACTCTTACTCTTAAGCAGGTCAAATGGGCTGATGGGCCAATACAGTGCCTTTAAAGATTTCAAACCAGGGAAATATGATGAAAACTGCTTAGATTGGAGAGTGAGGAGTCTCAGGTTAGTGTGGACTGTTATAGATTGATCATCGATCTGAGATCTAAATGTATCCTAGAGGAGATTCTCAACGGTCTCACAAAATTATTTCCATGGACACACTCAGTAGTGACATATGCATATTTATTCTTTTGTTTCTTTAATATGAAGCTTTTAAGTAGTCTTCAGGTTTTAGTTTAAAATTTATAAGGCTATAGTTGAATCATTTATGTGCATTTCAGTAATACATAGAAGAATGACCTAGGCCGAGTGTAAAAGTTAGAGGATAGAGATTTATTTAAAATTATGTAGTACTACTTGTCATGGCAATTCATCTCTGTGATCAAGCCTGAGGAGCCAAGATCATAGCTGCTAAGATTGGCAGATATATATTATATGCCTAAATAACAGTATAGATACAATAAAGGTAAAGTTGCTATTAGTACATATTTCATTGTTCCAGGCTCCATGGAGTCAGTCTACTTCCAAATATCACTTCCCCTTTAAACTAACGAGAATATTATCAGCTCCTTGTATCCCAGGGACTGAAGAATGACTTCCCACTCTGTAGAAAATTGTCCCACGGAAACAGAAATATATATGGGGTGGCAAGGGAGGCAGGGGATATAGACCCTCTAAACCCAGTCTGCTGAGTCAAGGGCATCAGACTTCATGGGATGTCCTCAGATTAGCCTAAAGAAGACCAGCATGTTTTCAGCATGTAAGGTTCATTTCAACATGTACATATTTTTACATGTACATGTACAACTTTTTTCTTTCCTGCTTATAATTTTAGGGGTTGAAGAAATTGTGTTGGAGGTCCCGCAAAGCTACCTTCAGACATGATAATTCCATCACTAGAATGACTGCTAGAATTCAGAAGCTGTTATATTCACAGTTATAGTTTATTACAGTGAAAGGGTGTAGATCAAAGTAGCAAAGGGAAAATGTGTCAGTAGCAAAGTCCAGGAGAAACCAGGCACAAGCTTTTAGTTCTTTCTAGAATAGTACTGAATTTCAACAGTATGATGTTGTCTACATGGTATATTGTCTTTTCCACATAGTTCTGCACAGGATGAGAGATAAAATTGGAGAAGTTGTGGGGTGTGAAAGGGAAGCCATGCCAGTTTCCTGGCTCTTTTACTTTCACATGCATTGACTTCTCCCCCTGCTTGATCTCTCTCCTCTTTTATCTGATCAAGTTCCACTCTTTGCCTTAGGTTTTCTTCAAATGTTGTCTCCATAACTTAGTGATTCCTACTTCTGATCTTTCACAGCATTTTTAATACAAGTCTTGATCCTGTTTGATGTATTTTTATTAGTTGTGTTCATATCCATTTCCCCTACTTCCCTAGTAGTTAATGTCTTATTCTTCTTAGGATAATAATAATAATAACAATAATAATGTAATTGATATTTAAATGATACACACAATGTGCCAGATATCATTCTAAGTGTTTTACTTATAATTACTTACTTAATCCTCACAACAACCCTATAAAGTACTGTTTCCTATGGCCGCTATAACAAATTACCACAAAATGAATTGCCACAAAAGTAAATAACACAAGTTTATTAGCTTACAGTTCTGGAGGTCAGAAGTCTTAAATGGTCCACTGGTCTTAAATCAAGGTGTTGACAAGGCTACATTCCTTTCTGGAGGCTCTAGAGGATAATTGTTTCTTTGCCTTTTCCAGGTTCTAGAGATCGCGCACATTTGTTGGCTTCTGGGCCCCTTCCTTCATCTTCAAAGCCAGCAATGGTGGGCCGAGTCCTTCTCAGGGTGCCATCTCTGATTCTCTCTCTCTCTCTCTCTGAGCACAGCTCTCTACTTGTAAGGACCTATGGAATTACATGGAACCCACCCAGATAATCCAGGATGATCTCATCTCTTAAAAGCCATTAACTTAATCATGCTCCAATGTCCTCTCCACCATGTAAAGTAACACATTCACTGGCTTTGGGGATTTGGGCATGACACATCTGGGGGGATATTATTCTATATTCTGCAGATGTATAGTATTATATAGATGAAAACCTGGGGCTCAAGGAAGTTTAGTAACTTACCCAAACTAGTAAATACTAAGGATGGGATTCAAGCACAGTCTAGCTCCACAGGCCTTCTGCCTACGTATTACCCACCTATCAGGATTCCCTAAAGGAGACAATACCGTATCCGCACATAGCAGTTGCTCATTGTGTATTCGTGAAACTGTTTCTAGTCTGAATATGCCCACCTACTCTCATTCTTCCCTGTTCCTGATTCTTGTCATTACAAAGAGTTACTTCAGTTTTCCAACTCTTTTAGTTTTCTAATTTGTTGTATTTTCTTATACTTGACCATTACAGCTTAATGTGAATTCCATTCCAGCACGACCTCAAGGATTTGGGTAAGGTAACAGCAGTTCCTAAGGAACATTTCCAATTGCAAGCAGGTCTAGACAGATACAAAAGACCTGTTTGGGGGATTCAAAATATGTTGCCAACTGCACAGAGATCAAAGAGGCCCTAGAAAAAATGGAACACAGGCTCTGGCTTTGAGTTTCCTGAAGCTCTCAGATAAGAGTCTCAGTTTTCTTTACTCTATCCTAATACCCCTGTTAGAGTATTGAAGCAGAGGACAGAAGCCTGGAAAGCCCTTGACTATTGCAGTATGTTTTTAAAATATGTATTATTCTTTACATGTATCTCTCTACTTAATATTCTTCAGGGTCCTTTTACCAGCTAGGATACAAGCTCTTGGGTGTCTTCTGCATAAAAGCTGCAATTAGAATATTTATGTATTTTTAGGCAATAAAGGAAAAATTTAACATCCATATCTAGAAAACACAATATTTGCATAATGAAGGCTTGTCTTTCTCTCAGTCCCTGGACAGACTTCTTTGTGTCTTGACAGTTGCGTTCCCCAGAGGTCAGTCATCATTATAAATTTAAAGTGACTTTTACAAGAACTCAATTAAGAACAAACTCAGAAGTTAGTGTACGTGTAATTCATGTATTTACTTGGTACACAAGTAGCATAACAATTACTAGCAATGTGTAACTTCAGAGGATATGGTACTACATAGTTGTTAGCAGTTCCAGTAGCTAAACGAGTGTAAATAGAAATTAATCATAAACTCTTCATCCACAGAAGGCATCCCAGGCCTCCTTTCCTCCTTTATTATAGTGCTTAAAGTGTGAAGGATCTCAGATCCAAAAATGACTTAATTGAGTACCTATGTGTGGACACAGGGAAGAAACCTACTACTATTGAGAACTGAGGGAAGAAGTATGGTAACTGTAGATAACATCCTTGCTGTGCAATATCTGCATATTAAAAATATACTTTCAAATCAGAACCTATAAAACAAATTTGATTTTCTCATTGGTTCCCATTTTAAAGTCTATGGGGGAAAAGAACCAACAAGTAAATGATCTTTTGGTTTTCTTTTTTGGATTTTTTTTAGATGATGAAAAAGATGTACTGTCCACCTAGTCCTTCTTCTTTTTTTTTTTTTTTTGCAGTGTTTTCAGAATTGTCAATACTGCACTCAAAATTCTCCCTTACCTCTTCCATCCCTCTAGCACTTCTACAAAAATATGAAGTAAAATTCAAAGCAGTCATTGTTGATGCATTTATTAGTCCAGATAGAAGAAGAAATTGAAATAATTAGGTAAAATCAGGTATATAGATTTTAGTCAACCATTTAGTTAACCTTACATAAAGAAAAGAATCTCTACAAGATAACCTACTATCTCCTATACCTAAAACTTGTTTTTTTAATTAAGATGATCTTTTAGGGGTGCCTGGGTGGCTCAGTTGTTAAGTGTCTGCCTTCAGCTCAGGGCGTGATCCCAGAGTCCTGGGATCGAGCCCCGCATTGGGCTCCTCCGCTGGGAGCCTGCTTCTTCCTCTCCCACTCCCCCTGCTTGTGTTCCTTCTCTTGCTGGCTGTCTCTCTCTGTCAAATAAATAAATAAAATCTTAAAAAAAAAGATGATCTTTTAAATCACTTATGAATATGTCTCAATGTGAAATATTTTAATCTAATTAACTATATAAAATAAAAGCAAAATGTATGGAGGAAAGCCAATACACAAAATTTCCATTTGAACATAAAAGGAAGAAATATCAAGAGGTTTCCCTAATATTAATGGCTTGCTGTTCTTGCCTTTTATCTTACTATGGTGATGGAATAAATTGCAACTTGAGAAGTTGAGATGAAAGAGTCTGACTCCCTGAAAACTGAGCCCTAAGTGAGGAGCTGTAACATCAGAAGGACTGTTGTGGAGCACTTTGCCCCCTACAGTCTGCCACAGGGAAGCGCACTGCTTCCATGTGTCCTGCATATCCTTGTGAATCAGTTGCTCCATAATAATTTTCTCAGATTTTAATGCTGGTATAGAATGAAAACCCTTCTAATTTTTCAAATAGGGTCATGAAGTATTAGAAGTCACAATGAACATGCAGGATAAGTTCATTGCTAAAATAATCAGCATTTTAATCTAAACTCTTCAATTTGGAGAAGTATTTAGCCCTGAGTCATAACTTTTAGAGACATGGAGAAATAGAAGTCAGAAATCCTAACCTCCTTTTTCAGTATATGATGCAGCTGTCTTCTAAATTTGCCTTCATTTTATTTGGAAGGGCTAGTACAGCATTCCATCTGAGAAATTATTTTCTCCCCACCCAGCTTATTACAAAGGAAAACCTGTGAGCAATGGAGTTTCCTGACATGGAGTTTTTAAGTGTTCAATACATGTTTGTTTGATAAATGAATGCACTGGTCTAGGCACTGGGCTAAAAACTATAAGTATGGAGATGCATATAGCATAGTTCCTATTTTTAGTGTACATTATGGTGAAGAGAGGGACATGTAAGCATTTAGTTGTAATGAAATTTCATAATGCCTTGTTAGAGACATAGACTGTTTCTGCAGCAGGGAGGAGGAGCCAAATCTTGATTTGGAAGGAAGAGGGAGGGTTTTTAGGGAAATTGAAGTAGGTGAGGTCATTAAAGTATACTAGAAGCTTATATTTTCTTGAAAAGAACCTAGTTATAAATAATCTTTTTTGTGGTAAAGGTCAAAAATAAGATAAAACTGAGGACACGAGTTATATTACTGCTGCTCTTAAGTTTATCTCTAAATATTATCTTTATGGGGCGCCTGGGTGGCTCAGTCGTTAAGCGTCTGCCTTCGGCCCAGGGCATGATCCCAGGGTCCTGGGATCAAGTCCCACATGGGGCTCCCTGCTCTGCTGGGAGCCTGCCTCTTCCTCTCCCACTCTCCCTGCTTGTGTTCCCTCTCTTGCTGGCTGTGTCTCTCTCTGTCAAATAAATAAATAAAATCTTTTAAAAAATATATTAAATATTATCTTTATGAAACCGAACAGGCATGACAAGTGTGTTGTTGTTGTTGTTGTTGTTGTTGTTGTTGTGTGTATGTGTGTGTGTTTTGTTTTGGAAGCACTATTGACCCAAACGTATTCAATTATCCAGTTATGATGCTTTTATTAATATACTAATATACACTGATTCATATACATTGGTGAGCTGACCCAGAAAACATATAATGACTTGCTTTTTCACACTAATACTATTTTCCTTTTACTGCTTGTGTTTTTATGACTATATCCTTTGATCCATGCCTTATATTCCTTCTTAAATGACTAGACACTCACACATCCCTCGCTTGTTCTTCCTTCTCTTCCTAAAGGACTAAGTTGGAGTGCTCCAGAGCTTAGCTCTTGGTTCTCCTCTCTTTGATAGCTACACTCACAGCCTTGGTGATTTTAGATCTATAGAATTAACTATTCTCTATATGCTATTGTTTTTCAAACTTACATCTGTGGCTTTCACATCCCTTTTGAACTTCACACTCATATATGCTACTGCCTACTTGACATTTCCTCTTTTCCAAAACTGAACTCTGAAATTCTTCCCCAGAACCGTTTCTTCATGTCAGTAAATGGTATTCACCCAGTTGCTCAGGACAAATGTCTTGTCATCTTAGATTATCCTCCTTACCCTTGTCATCATCCAGTGCATCAGCAAATCCTGTTGGCTTTACTATCAAACCATATCCCAAGTTATATTATGTCACAAGATTGCAAACTAATCCAAAATCTATCACTCTTATAACCATTTCTTCTACTAGTTGGAGCAATCATCATTTTTTTTGCCATAACTATTGTAATAGCCCACACTGGGTAGTTTCTGTTAGTTCAGTCTTTGCAGTGGAACAGTTATGGAGATGACAACTTTAAGGGTAGTACTGTGCAATAGGTGGCCAAGATGGAATGAAGGCCAAGACCGTTGGAAGTGAGAAAGTCAAGGAATTAAGAAGCCAGGGTGTAGAAGAATCATCCATTTGAACTTTGAAATTGCCAAACTGATAACAAGCATATATGGCTAGAAAGCAACATAGGGACCCAGGTGCTAAAATCTGAAACATGAAATGAACAAGAAGGAAATCTTTGGTTCCATGTATTTCCACTCTTCTCTGCTTATAATTTCTGCTTTCTCATAAATCTCATAACTCTTACCTGTTCATGGGTTCTCTGTGTAGCCTTTCACATTTAGCTCCTGTTAACAATCTCATTCCCTGCACTGTTTTTCAGTTCAGATTCCTAAGAACAAGAAACAGACTGTCTCAGCCTATTCCTGTTTGGATAGTCATTTTTTTTTCTGTATGTGGCAGGCCACATCACAGTTTACCCTTTGGTCATGTTCCTGCCTCTGATCTGATTAACTGTAGCCAGAGGGCATACAAGGAATGACAGTTGCAGAGATAAAGGGATCATGACCACCTAGGATTGTAACTTCAGCAGAAATTGGGTTGGGTGGTTTCTCTTATATGCTAAGGCTTTGAAGGCACTTTTGGACATGGCACATAATTACTGCAATCTCTGTGTGGTTGTGTCATAGATGGAAGGAGAGAAATAGCAGAGAAGATGTAGGCAGTATGAGGAAGTCATTTTACAAATCACTAGTATCGGTGTACTGTCATTTCAATAGAACAAAAGAAAAACAGACCGTACATGATTTCAGTTAGTGCTTGATGCATCCTAGATATTAAAGTGTATTTTATTGCCTTTCATTCATTCACCCAATAATTATTAAGTAGCCCCTTTCTGCTAGATGTGGTCTGCAATGAGTAGAGGGTCCTAGTAAGAAAACCTGGAATTCTATGAGGTTGCCCCTGGCACCAATAATATCCTACTTGCTATCTCATAACTCAGGTCACTTTAACTAGCTCCTAACTCATCAAGAAGGATCTGCAATGCTCTATAAGTGATTTCCTCTTGTTACTTCACTTTCCTTTAATGTAAATTACAAAGGAGGATAGCACACTTACTTCATAGAAAATTAGAAAGACTAATTAAGTCAGGAGGCAGTGCTTTGAAGATGAAAGTGGTTTCTGAGGATTAAAGTGTTAAGTAAGTATCCAACAGTTGTTGGTCCAATGCAGTCTGCAATACTGGTGCCATGAATGGAAGACATATCAAAATGCTTTTAGATGACAAAAGGCCTTTGTTGAAAATTCAAGTGACACAATAAAATGCTTGATAGCCTTGGATTTCCAATAAAGTATTACTCTATTATCAAGTATATATATATATACATATATATATATATACGTACAAAGACACATATTCAAGATAAAAATGGGGTTTAGGTGGACAGAATGAATGAAGTAAGGAACCCCATCATGGTGCCCATCCCGAACTTCAGAGTGTGTGAGGTAAAAATCTCCTACTGCATTGCTTGATCTTATGTTATAGATACTAGAACAAAGGAGTTAGGAGGCAGAGTCCACTGGACATCAAAGATGTTCCCGGTGTTGGGAGAAAAAAATTTTCTCTATCCTTCAAAATTTTTCTGGCTGGTCTAAGAATTAAACTGACATGAGACAGATTAATAGGAAAAAAATCAATCAAAAGTTTAATAACATGCATGACTCCTGTATACATGTGAGATACCCAGGAAAACTGAGTAATTCCCTGAAATGGCCCAAGCCATCACCTTAAATACCATCTTCAAAGATGGAAGATGTTGGGTGTGGAGGAGGACAGTTATTGGAAGTTGTCAAGAAAAACCACTGGAAACACGGGTATGATTGTTACGCAGATTTAAGTCATTGCCTTCTTCATTGGTAAGAGTTTCTAGAGATTAAGAGTCATCCCCCCCCTTCCTGGTATAGACTTGCATATGGAGATTTCCATTATAAATGTAAATGTCTCAGAAAAGTGTAACTTCTACTTGGTTTACAGAGCTTCCCATGTGTCTGCAGTTTCTTATTAATAACAAGCTTAAAATAATCAGTGTGCCAGAGGCATATCTTGGAGTGGCAACATTTTGCTCCCTACATCAGGATCTGAGAAATTAGGTTGAAAGCAGGGCTGAGAACATTGATTTGGAGAAGTCCTATAAATATTTCCAGCACAGCTTGTGGTCTCATCAGGGATGGGGGAAACAGACTGAGTAAAGACATGAGATTATAGATTGTTTGTTTATTTGCTTGCTTACTATATATTTATTTATTGTGGTAAGTGTTATGGGTTGAATTACCTCCTCTACCCCCCCCCAAAAAAAGAGATATGTTGAAGTCCTAACCCCCAGTACCTGTGAATGTGACCATATTTGGAAATACAGTCTTTGCTGATGTAATTAGTTAAGATAAGATCATACTAGAGTAGAGTGGGCCCCTAATCCAACATGACTGGTATCCCTGGTATCCTTACTAAAAATATCCAATTAAATACACACATGAATAAGTCTGTGCTCACTGGCCAGTATAGGGCAGGGGTTGGAAAACTTGCTGTAGAGGGTTAATATTTCAGGTTTGTGAACCACATGGTATCAGTTGCAATTACTCACCTCTGCTGTTAGAGTGTAACAGTAGTACAGTGAGTAACAAATGGGCATGACTGTGTTCCAATAAAACTTTCTTTATGGACATGAAATTGGAATTGTATGTAATTTTCATCTCCCATGAAATATTATTCTTCTTTTGGTTTTATTCAACTATTTAAAAGTGTAAAAAAGGGATGCCTGGTGGCTCAGTCGTTTAAGCATCTGCCTTCTGCTCAGGTCATGATCCCAGGGTCCTGGGATTAAGTCCTGTGAAAGTCTCCTTGCTCAGTGGGGAGCCTGCTTCTCCCTCCACCTGTGGCTTCCCCTGTTTGTACTCTCTCTCTCCCTCTCTTTCCGACAAATAAATAAATAAAATCTTAAAAAATAAATAAAAATTAAAAAGTGTAAAAAAATATTTTCATCTTGTGGGCCAGATTTGGCCTAGTTTGACAACCTCTAGTATAGGAAAAAGAAGATAGGTTTTTGAGATAGATAGATCTGGCTCTACCACTTCCTAGCTGTCTAATTTTTGATGTTACTTTAATTCTCTGAGTTTTTGTTTCTGCCCTTCCAAACTAGAAATAGTTATGGTTTCCTCGAAGGACTATTAAAAGAATAAATTTGCTTTTAGCAGGATTGGTTTCATAGGCAAATGATCTGTGTGATCGCCCAGGGCCTTGCACTTAGAAGGGCCCTGCATTTAGTTTAATGCTCTGTTATCATCAGCTTGAGGTTCTTAATAATTCTGAACAGGTTCCATATTTCCAATTTTGCACTGGGGCCTATGAGTCACATCACCAGGGTGGCTCCTAGGACAGACTGGGAGCCCAGAAAGAGTAACTATTGTTATTACTATGCATTGTAGTGTATGACTAAGTGTATATTAATGAACAGCTAAACCCTATCCTTGGTTAAGGAGCTATGGCTTCTTTGGGAGAGGGCAAGGATATTCTCTCACAAAACAAAAGCAGTAGTTACTAAAAGACAGATATACCTGCATCAGATGAGCAGACTGACATGGAAGGAAAAGACACAGTGCCCCAATTCTGTAACATGACAAGTTAGCAGCCAACTGGAGATGCTCCAGAGACCTAACTATTCTCTTGTGATGAAGGTTTGTCTTATGAAGTAACTTTGGAAATGTGCTGGCTTTGCAGGGATACGTGCACAGAATGTTAAACAAATCCTTGCAGTTGGGTCTTGCGGCAGTCTTTATTTTGAGCGGTGACATCAGAGCATTTATCCAAACACTCGTTTAAATAGAAATGCAAAAAGAGGTGCATTGCAGTGTCTGCTGAGCAGTGTAAATCTTACATTGGTAGAAATCTGGGACTCTGAGGCTGTCTTGCCAACACAGCACAGAGTCTGACCTACTATTAATTTCTTTGCTCATTGTACGTGACCAAACTGGAGAACTCAGAGCTCCAAATGACTAGTTGATCACCCAACTGTTTTTCTCACTTTTCAGAATTACTGCTCAGGTAGAGGCAAGCCCTATACGATTCATAAATAAAGAAGCCACACCAATTTTTTCTTTATATTTGGAAACACACCCTTATTGGTGAGCAAGTTCACTTTGACAGTTTTCCAGCATGTTTGGGTTTGTGTCAAATAGCATTTCAAAATCTTTTGGCTGATATAAGAATTCCAATTGCAGGCTCATAAGCTAAAGCCAGCTCTTCCCAGCTCCTGCGGGCTTTGGTATGGCTTTAATCATGAGGGCCTATGTAGTAGGAAGTGAAGGTGGTCCATCCAAAAAAGGTTCTACTCAGCTTCCATTCACCAGTGCCGTATAGCAAGTCTGGGGAGTGGCTTCAGCCACTCGTTAGATACATCTTGTTCAGAATTGATTAAATAAAACCATTATAAAATGAGTGACAGCATTTACTAAGGAGTTCGTATTATACAGCAATGACAATAGTGTACAAACCTTACTGCAGTATAGAATTGATGTGAACTGCCACCCTCCCCACCCCCACTAAGGTATTGGTGAAGCCTTATGTGTGAAGAAAGTGTATTGATCCTAAACTTAGACAGTTTGGTTTCCTTTGTTGTCTAGGTGGCTGGGCTTGCCCTGAGCCACTTCTCCATCTCTTGCTGATTCCCATTGGGCTGGTCACCTCCCTCTATCAGCACACATTCTGGTGTAAGTATATCAGGCTTTACATATTTGCGTTCCGAGCCAAGAAAGTGGATGAAAAATACAAACCTTGTTAGCCAACAAGTTCAGGAATCTCTGCTGTCCTCTTCCTCTGGCCTCCTGTGATTGTGCACTGAGCCACTTTGTTGTTCCTTGGCACCGCCAATATGCACTGCTCAGGGATGGAGGGAGAGGCAAAGATCAAATCAGTCAATCTGGCTTCTTATTAGTAGCTCTGGCAAAAGACTTGCAGGAGGTTTGCAACTAATGGCTAAAGTGAGAGGAAATCATCCGTGCTATTCCTACTCCTGATTCCCGAGTGAGCAGAAGGCTGGCTGATTTCCTTTTGCTAAATAGTGTCCTGAGGGTTTGACTGCTTTGTAAAATTGCCTGCTTTAGACTGTTTCTACATTGGAAAACTAATCGGTTGACTGGGATCAAATGGATTTGCTAGTTCAGTTTAAAAGATAATATAAATTTAACAGAAATTCCCCCCTTCCACTTAAATATCTGTGTTTTGGGGTGGGTTTTTTTGGTTTGTTTTCTTTCTCTTTTTTTTTTCTGTTTTGGTTTTGTTTTGTTTCATTGTTGGTATTGGAAAGGCATGACCTTTGGGGGAGTAGAATAGGACTGAAAATGAACAAATAAAAAAATTAAGTAAATAAGACAGTAATTTTAGATAGTAATGAAGACTAGGAAGAAAATAAGCCAGGTGAAGAGTCGATAGATAACCAGATGGGGCCCCAGTGCTAGTTTAGATAAGATGGTCTGCCTATGGAGGAGATGACATTTGATCAGCAATCTGGGTGATGAGAAAGGAGAAACTTTGTGAGGATCTAGTGGGAGCATCTTCCAAGCACAGGAGTGGCAAGTGGAAAAGCTCAGAGGCAGCAAAGCATTTTGGCTGCATGAGGAGCTGCAATGAGGCCTCTGTGATTGAAAGAGTGAACACGAAGAAGAGTCAGAAGAGACTAAATTAGTGGTACAGATAGAGATCATAGAATACAGAGCCCTGAAGGCTCTGCTAAGAGTTGGGGTTGGAATCTAAGTTTGGTGGGAGCCATTGATGAGTCAAGCAGGGAAGTGGCATGGTCTCATTTACGGTTTATCCCGTCGATTGTGTTGAGAACAGAGAGGAGGGCAGGTGAGAGGTGAGATTGGGGGACCAGTTAGGAGGCTGTTAAACTAAGCCCAGTGAGAGATAAAGTGAGAGACATGGACTGAAGTGGTTTCAGTGGAGATGGTGACAAATAGCAGAATTGCCGATCACATTTTAGGGTAAAGCTTGCTAATGGATTAGCTTTCTGGAGGGAGGAGGATTGAGGGGAAAAAGAGAAGTCACAAACATCTCTTTGGTTAATGGCCTGAGAAACTGTACTTTGGACTAGTAACTTAATGTCTCTGCATCTGATTCTTAATCTGTAAAGTGAAAATTAGCACAACTACATCCCATAGTCGTTCTTGCGTCGTATACTTAACTAATACTAGTGAAGGCCTCTCCCACGTCAGGTGTTTTGCTGTTGCTTTTCATTTTTATCATTCAGTTGTCCCCCACAAGTATTCTAGAAGGTTATTAAAGGATAATATTTCTATTCTACATACAAGGAACTCGTGTGCAAAATTGTAGAGGTTTGATATCACATGGCGAGTAAGTGGCAAATGAGGGACTTAAATCCATGTCTGTTTGCTTCAAAGCTCACGCTCTTTCTGGTTAAGTGCTACCCAGAGGTGTGATGGCAGACTGAACCTTGGAGACCTGACTCTACCTTAAGGACCTGCAAGGCTATAATTGGGAATCTGAACAGGAAGTAAAACTCTCAAACTGTATAGAAAGCCACAAGCTCAGAGTTGCCCTTTAATACCCTGGAACTCCTTCTAGGAGATAGAATAGAGAAAGGCATTCTGTTAAAGTTTGCCCAGGGTTGTCAACATTTTTTTTTTCCCAATCTAATTTAAAACGGAATGTTATTAAGCAGATGGGATCCCACTAGCAGTTTAGCTTGGACATGCAGAATGCCTAAAATGAGCTGACCCAATGCACCCACTGCCTATTGCATTGTCAGGATGGTACAAATATTACGAAAACACATTTTTAAAATGTGAGAATAGCCAAAAACCCCAGAGTCAAATGATGCTGAAAATGGGGATTTTATCCTTCTCAAGCCAGAGGCTTCCCCCTGTATAGACTTTGATGTAGAATTTAAGAGAGTGTGTGGAAATGTTCAATCAACCAAGTTGATCTTTCTTTACAGAAAAGAAACTGAGGGTTAGCACTTTTAAGTTGCCCAAACATTCCTCCAGCAGAGCTCTTCTAGCATGTATCACATATCTTTTTCTCCTTCACCATAGTTTTCCAGTTTCTAGAAGACAAAGGGAAGTGCTGCTCATGTCTACCAGAGCCTGGTGCTACATAAAATGAAGAGATGATAAAAGCTCTTAAGATATGACCTCGTGCTTCCCTCTGTCTCCAGGGCAACATTCAAACGACTCTAGAAAACAATCTGTCTTTCTTTTCTCCTGCCATCATCCATAGGCAGAGACTTCCCTAGCTAATATGGCCCTTTGCCTCTTATGCACATTTCCACTTGCATAAATGCCTGTGCCCTGTAATTACTTTTTGCTCTGCTGTGCACTGGTGTGCTGCAAGACATAGCCGAGAGCATTCCATAGACCGTTAATGGGCAAATGTATGGGTCATTGGCCCTGGGTTTCAGTTTCTCATTTGTTTGTTAGTAAAAGACTACAGGTTGTCCGATTCAACTGCTTGACCCAGCTACGGAAAAATAAGAGACAAGGGAAATGAAAGGATGCTTTCCCTTAAAGTAACAACCCAAAAACTAGTGTTAGAGGCTGCCTTAGTGGAGATATTAAATCTACCAGAACATTTGTTGCAGGTAGCAATTTGTGGGGGGTTTTTGGTATCCTTTTGGGGCAATAAACTTGGCAAAATGAAGACAAGTGATCATTTCAGGGCAGAAATAACATCACAGCAGAAGATTCAACAAGATTGCCCAGTTATTACACTGTGTTTTTTCTTCTAAAAATGAAATACTATAGCTTAAAAGACTACTTAGCTGCAATTTGGAGTTACATTAAATGAGCATTCCATATTTAAGTTAAATCAATCTTCAGGGACTGAATTTTAACTAAAAGGCCACAAAATTTGACATAATACAGCATCAACAGTATTGACTAATGAAAAAAGCTACTGAAAGGAAAATTATGAAGTGGGTTATATAACCACTCTATTTACTATTAATTCTCATCATTATTTTTAAAAGATTTTATGTATTTATTTATTTGAGAGAGAGAGAGAGAGTGCATGAGCAGGGCGGGGCTGGGGAGGGCATACGGGAAGGGACAGGAAGAGGAAGAGAATCTCAAGCAGACTCCCCACTGAGTGCAGAGCCTTACATGGGGCTCAATCTCACAACACTGAGATCATGACCTGAGCTGAAACCAAAAGTTGTTCACTTAACCAACTGAGTCACCCCAGGCACCCCGAATTCTCATCATTATTGAAGACAGAATTTACAACCTATTGAACCTCATAAATGCTTTCTGGAATGGTGGTTGTATAATTTGGGGATGAATTTCTGAATGATTCAGCTTGTGAGTTAGTTCTTGAAGACACATGGCATTTACAGTGTTGTTAAAGTTTGGCTTAGTGTCTTCACAGCAACTTTCTAGCTCTCCAACAATAAACAGTCTAGAGTAGAGCAGTGAGGAGGTCTGAGGGCTATGGTTGCCTCACTGAACTAAATGAGTCTATTATAGAGTCTGAGATCTAAGTTCTTCATCTCTCAACATACAGATGAGGAAATTGAGATCCACACAAGGGTGAATTCAGTGCGTCTCTCTATCCCTACCCCGTATAAATTGAATACCTCAGTCTTTGTTGTTCAGGTCTACTAAACAGAAGAGAGTTGGTCAATAGTATTTGCTTAGCAGGTGTTTTTTACTATTGTCCAACTTGTTCTAGGAAGTGGAAAGGAGAAAAATCTGCTAGTGATGTGACAGAGCAAGACAAGGGTGCGGAAGAGGAGCATTTTTCAAAAGTAAGTAGGCAAGGTAATCCATCCCTTGTTTTAAAGACATTGCTGATTATCATATGTACAATGGAAAAATATCTTACTTTCATGAATACAATACAAGAAACATTATTTTTAAAAAATCTTTTGCAAATGAGTAGCTTACAAGGTTAGTCAAGGAACAAAGACATGAACTTCAGAACCTCAAAAAGGTATTAATTTACAAAAAATCTGTTTAAACTTGCAGGATTATCAACCAGATATTGTGGTGCATGCTAGATATGCAATTTCTAAAAATTTAGACATACCCTCTCCACAAATGAAGCCCATCAGTGAGTAGGAAATCATAAAATAAGACTCAATTGTCACCTCACATATTTCCTTTTTTCTAAATAAAAGCAAAATCTTGAAAAAAATGTAGTTCACATTTTTTTAAATTATTGAATTAGCCCTCATTCCAAAAAGACTGCCCCAGTTCTGTTCAAGCACTCTCCTGCCATATGTTTTACTACTCCTGCTACTCCCAGAAACCTTATGACATGAATGGGCTAAGGATTTGAAATGATATTTCACAAAACAAAGCAAATAACAACCATACACAGCATTTTGTTCTTACTGGTTTAAAGAAAAAAACAAACTGAATTAAAATAATAATAACAATAATAACGATAGTAAAGTACCGTTTGGATCAGCAGGTTAACGAAGTAAAGTGATATTAACTGAGGCTCCTGCAGTTGACACAGAATTGGGTCACTCAGATTTTACTGGTGAGAAGGGAACAAGGGTACACCCCTTTTGGAAAGTAATTTAGCAATACATCAAGAGCTATACAAATACTTTTATTTGGCCCATAAATTCTGATCCCGGAAATCTGTCACGAAGAAATTATCTAACTGAAGAACAGATACATTCTAAGACGGTGTTCTCAACCAAAGGCAATTTTGCCCCCCAGGAGATATTTGGCAATGTCTGGAACTATTATGTTTGTCACAAGTGTGAGAATGCTACTGGCAGCTAGTGGGGAGAGGCCGGAGATGTTGCTCAGCATCCTGCAATGCACAGGACAGCCCCCACCAGCAAATTATCGTCACTAGTGACAAAGTGGGAAATCTTGCTCTAAGGTACTCCTCGCAGATGTCTGTGCGCTTGGTGACACATTGGAAACAACCTTGACGCCCCTCCCCCCGCAAAGACACGGAAGGAAGTTTAGTGTGTTAAGGTGCATGCATCCACTTGATAGAGTATTGTGTAGACACTTAAAATGTTAGGGTGTTTTAAACAAAAAAATTTGAAAAGACACTTTGTAAGTTTTTAGTATTTTTTAAAGTTTTTATTGTAACAAAAGTGGAACCAAAAAAAGTCTACAGCAATCAGAGCAATATGAGCAGATTATTTAGTCACTAAAGGAAACCCATTGTCATCTCTTAGATTTGTTGAATAAGAATCAGTCTCTTATTCAGGTAACACCACCAACTGTCCCAAGGGGATCAGACATGTCTATTCATGGCAAATGCATCATCTTCTCTCCGACTAATATGTCTAGTCTGAAAAACTTGCTGATTACATGAAGAGACAATGCACCAAATCAAGGAAAACACCCCAAGAATCTTTATGGATTTTGCAGACATGAAATTTACCCCCATCAGTTGTAAACTGGGTGAAGCTCACCTCATTCAGTCTGTTCAAAGAACCAATTAGCAGTAACTCATCCTCAGAGGGATTTAGGACAATCAATTTCTTGTCATCCAGGTCTGCATTTCTAAGTAGTACTAGTTCAGAAAGGGAACAAAAAGGGGGCAACATAATTTGGAATGACATCTGTATAGTATTGGAAAATAAAGATGCCCAAACTGAAAACTATTATAGTGTGTGTGCGTGTGTGTGTGCGTGCATGTGAAGTAGAGTGAAGTTGGTATTATGCTTCTTAAACTGAACATAGGAAATGCAAAAAATATGGTAGTGGGCAGAATAACAACCCCAAGCATGTCCTCATACTAATAGCTAGAACCTGAAATATGCTATGTTACTTGGCAAAGAAAAATTAAGGTTGCAGATAAAATTAAGGTGGCCAATTAAGATGACCTTGAAATGGGGAGATTATCCTGGATTATTCAGGATGTATTACAAGGATCTTCATGAAAGAGGGAGACAGGAGAATCTGAATCTGAGGAGAGGTGATAATGATGGAAGCAGAGGTTTGAGTGATATGATCATTGGCTTTGAAGATGGAAGGGTGACATGAGCCAAGGAATGGAGGCAGCCTCTAGAAGCTGGAAAAGGCAAGGAAACCGATTCTCTCATAGAGCTTCTAGAAGGAACATTGCCCACTGACACCTAATTTTAGCCCAGTGAGAGCTGTATAGGACTTCTGAACTTTAAGATAATGAATTTGTGTTGTTTTAAGTTAGTAAGTTTGTGGTCATTTTTTACAGACACAACAGGAAGCTAATGCAATCACCCCTTCACAGCTATGTGTGTGCTCTGCCTCCCCGTGTATGTGTGTGTTAGGGAGCACGTGAGTCCAGTTTTACCTTCTTTTTCACATGGTGGTCTGTGCTATAGGAAAATGTCACTTTTCCAAGTAATTTTTCTTCAATGACTGATTATGTGCTTCCCCTGGAAACAAGATGCTCCTCCAGTCTCTATGCACCCAGTATGCAAATGTCCGGCAAAGACACAAAGAGAGTAACTTTTGAAGCTCTTTTCATTAAGAGTGACTTCTCTAGACTCGGAGTGAAGGAAGTACTTATGTTTTCTAATGAATTGTAGGCTAAAAGTGTACAGTGTATCGGAAAAAATTTAAATTTTGGAGTCAGACACATCTGAGTTCCTATATCCTTGCATGACTATTTTGAGTGACCAAAGGCAAATTATTTAACCTTTGTAGGTCAAAGTCACATTGTTTCTTACCCAAAGAGTGACCTGCCCACTATCTTGCTGTGGCCTGGACATGTTTAATGTTTGTAATACGTAAAAGGGTGTTCTTCTAAGTATAAGATACCCTGCACACTCAATCTTTGTAAACAGTCATGAAGAGCACAGCCAGAGTAATATATCTAATCTTCATATTTGACCATGACCCTCCTTTGCTTTAAACCCTTCAGTTGCTATCATTTATGGCAGCAACTTTCAAACCTTTTTGTTTTAGGATCCCTTTACACTCTTAATAATTACTGAGGACCAGAAAAAGCTATTGTTTATGTGGGCTGTATCTATTGATATTTGCCATATTAGAAATTAAATAAAAATAACTCTAATAATCCCATATAAGTTAAAATAAATATTTTATGAAAATAACTCTTTTTCAAGACATACAAAAAATGAGCAAGAAGAGTGATGTTGCTTCTTTTTTTATAATTTAATGTCTGGCTTAATAGAAGACAGCTGGATTTTCATATTTGGTCCTGCGTTCATTCTGTTGCAATATATTGTTTTGGTTGAAGCAAATTTAAAAATAACTCCAGCCTCCCACAGATATGTAGTTGGAAAATGCAGGATTATTTTACGGGCCTCTTCAGATATTTTTGGGTATTCTTCTTTGATATCACAAAAACTGAATAAGTGGTAGGTACTTGAAAGTTAGTTGCCATATGGACTCTTGGGGCATGTCAGTGAACTTTTTGTATTCTGTTTCATTAAAATTCCTTGGTCTGTCTTACACTTTAAGTAGATGTTTTATCCATGCATAGTTTTGTCACACCGAGCACTGGTCATTTTAAATATTTTGGTTTCACTAAGTTATGCAGATTTTTTAAATGTTGGCCCATTTCATTATAAACATCAAAAATTCACATTTGTTAATATCATCACCAATCTCATTAGAAAAGTATTTAGGTATTGGGAAACTGTCAAGCTCGCTGTGGTGAAGAGAAGTTTTCCAAAATTTTAAACTTCACCAAGAGCTTTGAATTTTTAAAATTTCCCCAAGAGCTTTGAATTTTTGAATTGTATTATTGGCAACAAACACTATCAGTTGTTTTCCTTGAAGTGGTAGGCTTATTTTATTCATTCTTAAGAAAGTACCTGCCAAATACCAAACTGAATGACCATTTTGTCAGTCATTCTTTCAAGTCAAAACCATGTTTCATGGACAAGTCAGATAGCTCAGCTAACAAACCAGGCACACAAGTGCTTTTCCTAGAGATAGCCATCATACTTCAGTTTGCAGCGGAAGTGATTTATGCATATGTCTCAGCTCATCACACAGAATGTTAACAATATGTATGCTCAAGGTTGAGATTTAATAAAATTAATGATTTTTACTACTTTATTAAGGACATTCCTTAGTGCAAGTGGCTATTCTTCCTTCTTTCTTTTCTTTTCATTTTTTCCCTTTCCTTTCCCTGCCTTGCCTTGTCTTTCTTTTTCTTTCTTCTCTTTTCTACTGTGAGTACCTGACAGTAAAGAATACAAGCTAACTAGTGCATTTTGTAGTACACTCTAGTGCTCGTTTTGATTTGTGCTAAGATGACAAGAGTTTTACCCCCATTGCTCTTGTACCATCGGTGCAAATGTCAACACAGGGAGAAAGGCAAATAATGTTTACATATTATTCTGAAAATAGTTCTGGCCTTGCAGACCAGAAAGTGTCTTGAGTACTCACATGTGTCTGAAGACCACAGTTTGAGAAACACCCTACCACTGGATAAATTACAAGTTCCTAAGCAGGGCACGCACAGCTCTCCATATGTGGTTTCTGTCTTTATCTGCAGCCTCATTGCACTTTATGTGCCAGTAATCCTGAAATGCCTCTAGCCCTGAACGATGCTCATTCATGTGTTTCTGCTTTTTCTGATGCCTTTCAGACTCCTTGATGCACTGTGATATATACTGCCATTCCCCTTGCCTTTCAAGCTCTAGGTCATCCTTTGAGGTGTAATTCCAATGCCAGTTCCTTCACATAGTCTTCCTTAAACTCCTCCCTCTCACAGCCTTCCTCCTCTATACTCCTTAGAACCTCCTGCACATCCCCATCACTCATATTTCCTATCCCAATAGTCTTCAATCTCCCTCTTGCTCTGAAGATTATGAGTTTCTTGAGGGTATTAGTGATGGTTGTAACCCCATATTTCTCCCTGCATAGACTAGGTACTCAATAAATGCTGTTTGAATGGATGCAATGATCACTGTGACTACACTCAACAAGCTTGGAAAAAAATGAACAATCCCAACAAAACATGTTTCTCTTAAAGTTTTACCACCTGCACCACAAATAGATTTTCACATTAATATAGAATTCAACCAAACAACAAAATGATAGATCTTTGTTTTATTTGGCATCTATTCAACAAATTCACCAAATGTCTGCCCTTCTCCTGTCTCTGTATCTTGTTCTAGAGGAGATGAGAATCATTGGTTATACAATGATAATTAAGCGTCATTATAGTTGAAAGTAAACTGAAGTCGAATCATTTGTTTTTAGTCTGTGTCCTCCATTTAATAGTTATGTGAACTTGGACAGATATTTAATATCTGAGACTCAGTTTCCTTTGCTGCACAATGGAGATCATAGTACCTATTTAAGGTCACTAGGGCCTTGCAATCCCTTGTTACTCAAAGTGTGATCCATGGACCAGCTTTGGTATCACTTGGGAGCTTGTACAGAATCATGGGACCCATCTCAGACCTCTCAATCAGAATCTACATTTTACCAAATCTGTAGGTCAATTTTTGAACATTAAAACTTGAGAAGCACTTTTATAGAAAGACCTCATGTCATTAAGACTCCTTACAAAATGATTAATGCTGTATGCATACTTGAGCCCTTTCTCCTTATTGTTCTAAGGGTTCGCTTAAATTTTGTGAGCTTTTTCAACACTTGGTGTTGATTTCACCTTATTCATATCACCTTGCATGGAAGTTAAAATCCCAAATTATCTTACTTGCCTGGATGAAGCTAAGGACCAGATAAGTCTCCTTGTAAAACCAGTAAGTGAACTTTGGTCTATGGGTGCCGAAGAAACACACATGATGTATTTTAGTCTACTGTCAACCTTTAAAGAGAAACCACTGGAGGAGAATTCTTCCTTGAACTAGCATAATGGACTTGGATTTCCAAGTGTTTGGATAAGGATGTCGTTTGTTACAGTCTTTTCTGAGTATTTGATAAACACAAATGAGTATTTACCAGAGATAGGCTCTAGCACAAAAATGTCCCTATATGGCAAGAAAGATGGGTGTAGGAGGGGAAGTGCAGTGGTTCTGAAGCTTCACTCTGTATATGAATCATTTAAGAAGTATAAAAAATCCATATTCCAGGGCCTCACCCCTAGAAGTTCTGATTCAGTAAGACTGAAATAGGTCCAGGAAGAGTTCATCAAAGTCTCCTGTTGAATACTTGCAACCATGCTTTGAGAAATGCAAAAACTCAACAAGTCAGAATATTGAATCAGAACACCTGGGAAATGGAAGAGGCAAAATGAATTAACTGAGTGTTTAGTATATGCTAGGTGTATTAAGAACATGATCAAATTTCATCTTTACAGCTTCATTTTATGGGGGAGCTGTTATCCCTATTTTACAAATCAGAAACTATGTCACACAGCTGGGAACAGTGGAACAAACATATGCTCCTAAATTTCTCTGACTCTGTAGCTTATACTCTTCTCACTACCACACAGTGTAAAGCCTTAATCTGGGTTTGAATCGTGGCTCTGTAACAATTTTTGTAATTCTGCACAAGGTACTTAATCTTGAGTCTTAATTTTATTATCTGAAAAATAGGGTTAATGATAGCAGCTCTGTCAACATGGTAGGATGTTGTGACAACCATAGATGATCATGGATGTGATCACAGATGTGAGTTCTGGACCTTTTGTTTCCATAAAATATGTCCCTTGGTCTTTGTTGGCCATCAAGAGGCCCAACCCAAATTTGAAATCTGAGATTAGCATGGAAGTATTTTATTTGGTTTCATATTGTTGCTTGCTTATTTCTGGTGATAAATGAATACATAATCATTACAGAAATTTTGGAAAATATATAAGTAGGAATGAATCAAAATATTTCATTTCTCTTGAGTTAACATAATTTTATCTCCAAGTCTTTTTCCTTATCTTTTGGCAGAAAATTCCATCATTTATGGGCTCAACTTCCCCTCCTAGGATAGGTAGTACCAGGATTTAAGGAGCTGTCAAAAAAGGAAATGAAGGATTAACCTCTAACCTCTACTCTGGCCCATCAGAGTAATGGAGGTTGCTGGTCCACATATAGGATCTTGCCATCTTCACAGAGCTCCTTTTCTAAGAGATGTGCCGGTTCTTGTTACCTTAGACCTGTAGATCTATGTCTTTCCCAAACTAGAGAAATCTCCCTCCTCTCCCTTCATTACTCTCAAGGGCACTTTTCTTTCTCTCTTTGTCTGACTCCACTTACGTAAACCTAGTCATAGCTCTTCAGTGGGTTTAGGCTTTAATGAACAATAGAAAATGTTCATAACTATTAACTTGCTTTGGTATTGGATTCTACAGAAAATACTTGAGGCAAAAAACTACAAAGGACCTAACTACCTGCTTGGATTATGAGGAAAGGGAAAACAAATATATAAGAAGAAAAGCCCACATTCATAAGTAATAAAAGACCCACCACATGTGACAACATATAAGCAGAGAAACCACTGTTGTTATTTTGGCATTTTCCTTGTATTTTTTGTCAGTTTGGCATATTTCCCTGCATTTGACATTTGTACTATATTCTTTTTTTAATTCCAGTACAGTTAACACATAGTGTTATATTAGTTTCAGGTGTATAATATGGTGGTTCAACAATCCTATACCTTACTCAGTGCTATCATGATAAATGTACTCATAATCCCCTTCACCTATTTCACTCATCACCCCATCCATCTCCCCTCTAGTAACCATCTGTTTTGTTCTCTATAGTTAAGAGTCTGTTTTGGGGTTTATCTCTTTTCTTTGTTCATTTGTTTTGTTTCTTAAATTCCACATATGAGTGAAATCATATGGTATTAGTCTTTCTCTGACTGACTTATTTCACTTAACATTATACTCTCTAGATCCAACATGAATGAAAGTATTTATAAGATTTCATTCTTTTTTATGGCTGACTAATAGTCCATTGTATATATATACCACATCTTCTTTATCCATTAATCAGTCAATGGACACACTGGGTTGTTTCTATAATTTGACTATTGTAAATAATGCTGCAATATACATAGGGGTGCATATATTTTTTCAAATTAGTGTTTTTGTATTCTTTCAGTAAATATCCAGTACTGGAATTACTGGATCATATGATAATTCTATTTTTAATTTTTTGAGGAACCTCCATACTATTTTCCAGAATGGCTGCACTGGTTTGCATTCCCACCAATGGTGCAGGAGGGTTCCTTTTTCTCTGCATTCTCACCAACACTTGTTTCCTGTGTCTTTTATTTTAGCCATTCTGACCAGAGTGAGGTGATATCTCATTGTGGTTTTGATTTGCATTTCCCTGATCAGCAATGTTGAGCACTTTTTCATGTGTCTGTTGGTCATCTGTATGTCATATCTTCTTTGGAGAAATGTCTGTTCATGTCTTCTGCCCATTTTTTAATTGGATTATTTGTTCTTTTGCTGTTGAGTGCATAAATTCTTTATGTATTTGGGATATTAACCCATTATTGAATATGTCATTTGTAAATATCTTCTCCCATTCCATAGGTTGTCTTTTAGTTTTGTTGATTGTTTCCTTTGCTGTGTAGAAACTTTTTATTTTGATGTAGTCCCAATAGCTTATTTTTGCTTTTATTTCCCTTGCCTCAGCAGACATATCTAGAAAAATGTTGCTATGGCCGATGTCAGAGAAAATACTACCTGTGCTCTCTTTTAGGATTTTTATAGTTTCAGGTCTCAAATTTAGGTCTTTAATCCATTTTGAGTTTATTTTTGTGTACAGTGTAAGAAAGTGGTCCAGTTTCATTCTTTTGCATGTAGCTGTCCAGTTTTCCCAGCACCATTTGTTGAAGAGCTGTCTTTTTCCCATTGCGTATTCTTGCCTCCTTTGTCAAAGATTAATTGACCATATGATCCTGGGTTTATTTCTAGGCTCTCTATTCAGTTCCCTTTATCTATGTGTCTGTATTTTTTTTTTTATTTGAGAGAGAGAGAGTGAGGGGAGGGGGGTACAGGGAGAGGGAGAAGCATACTTCCCACTGAGCAGGGAGCCCAAGGGACACGAGGCTCCATCCCAGGACCCTGGGATCATAATCTGAGCCAAAGGCAGATGGTTAATGAACTGAGCCACCCAGGTGTCCCTCTGTGTGTCTATTTTTGCACCAGTATCATACCATTTTGATTACTACAGTTGTGTAGTGTATCTTGAAATCCGGGATTGTGATACCTCCAATTTTTTTCTTTTTCAACATTGCTTTGACTATTTAGGGTCTTTTGTGGTTCTATACAAATTTTAGGATTATTTGTTCTAGTTCTGTGAAAAATGCTGTTGGTATTTCGATAGAGATTGCATTATATCTGTAGGCTGCTTTTGGTAGTATGGACATTTTAGCAATATTTCTTCTTCCAATCCACAGGCATGGAGTATCTTTCCATTTGTTTGTGTCATCTTCAATTTCTTTCATTAGTGTTTTATAGTTTTCAGAGTACAGGTCTTTCACCTCCTTGGCTAAGTTTATTCATAGGTATTTCATTCTTTTTGGTGCAATTCTAAACAGGAATTTTTTCTTAATTTATCTTTCTGCTGCTTCATTATTAGTGTATTGAAGTGCAACAGATTCCTGTACATTGATTTTGTATCCTGTGACCTTACTAAATTATTTTATCAGTTCTAGTAGTTTTTCAGTGGAATCTTTAGGATTTTCTTTTTTTTTCTTTTTTCAAATTTGTATTAAAGTTCTAGTTAGTTAACATATAGTATAATATTGGTTAAAGGAATAGAATTTAGTGATTCATCACTTACATATAACACCCAGTGCTCATCATAACAAGTGCCCTCCTTAATACCCATCACCCATTTAGCCCATATCCACCTACTTCCCTCCATCAACCCTCAGTTTTTTCTCTATTGTTAAGAGTCTCACGGTTTGCTTCCCTCCCTTTTTTTTCTTTCCCACATGTTCATCTGTTTTGTTTCCTAAATTCCACATATGAATGAAATCATACGGTATTTGTCTTTCTCTGACTGACTTATTTCACTTAGCATAATACACTCTAGCTCCATCCACATTGTAGCAAATGGCAAGATTTCATTCTTTTTGATGGCTGAGTAATATTCCATTGTATGTATACACCACATCTTTTTTATCCATTCATCAGTTGATGGACATTTGGGCTCTTTCCATAGTTTGGCTATTGTTGATAATGCTGCTATAAACATCAGGGTGCATGTGCCCCTTCAGATCTGTATTTTTGTATCTTTTGGGTAAATATCTAGCAGTGCAATTGCTGGATCATAGGGTAGTTCTATTTTTAACTTTTTGAGGAACCTTCATATTATTTTCCAGAGTGGCTGCACCAGTTTGCATTCCCACCAACACTGTAAGAGGGTTCCCCTTTCTCTGCATCCTCAACAACATCTGTTGTTTCCTGTGTTGCTAATTTTAGCCATGCTGACCAGTGTGAGGTGGTATCTCATCATGGTTTTGATTTGCATTTCCCTGATGATGAGTGATGTTGAGCATCTTTTCATGTGTCTGTTGGCCATCTGGATGTCTTCTTTGGAAAAAAATGTCTATTCATGTCTTCTGTCCATTTCTTAACTGAATTATTTGTTTTTTGAGTGTTGAGTTTTATAAGTTCTTTATATATTTTGGATAATAACTCTTTATCAGATATGTCATTTGCAAATATCTTCTCTCATTCCATAGGCTTCCTCTTAGTTGTTTTGATTGTTTCCTTCACTGTGCAGAAGGTTTTCATCTTGATGAAATCCCAATAATTCATTTTTGCTTTTGTTTTCCTTGCCTCCAGCAACATGTCTAGTAAGAAGTTGCTGTGGCCGAGGTCAAAGAGGTTGCTGCCTGTGTTCTCCTCTAGGATTTTGATGGATTCCTGTCTCATATTTAGGTCTTTCATCCATTTTAAATTTATTTTTGTGTATGGTGTAAGAAAGTGGTCCAGTTTCATTCTTCTTCATGTTGCTGTCCAGTTTTCCCAAAACCATTTGTTGAAGAGACTGTCTTTTTTTCCATTGGATATTCTTTCCTGCTTTGTCAAAGATTGGTTGACCATATAGTAGTGGGTCCATTTCTGGGTTCTCTATTTTGTTCCATTGACCTATGTGTCTATTGTTGTGCCGGTACCATACTGTCTTGATGATTACAGCTTTGTAATATAACTTGAAGTCCAGAATCGTGATTCCTCTGGCTTTGTTTTTCTTTTTCAAGATTGCTTTGGTGATTTGGGGTCTTCTGTGGTTCCATACAAATTTTAGGATTGTTTGTTCTAGCTTTGTGAAAAATGCTGGTGATATTTTGATAGGGAATGCATTAAATGTGCAGATTGCTTTGGGTAGTATACACATTTTAACAATGTTTGTTCTTCCAATCCATGAGTTAGGAACACTTTTCCATTTCTTTGTGTCCTCTTCAATTTCTTTCATAAGTGTTCTGTAGTCTTCAGAGTACAGATCTTTTACCTCTTTGGTTGGGTTTATTTCAGGGTATCTTATTGTTTTTGGTGCAGTTGTAAATGGGATCAATTCCTTGCTTTCTTTTTCTGCTGCTTCATTATTGGTGTGTAGAAATGCAACAGATTTCTGTACATTCATTTTATATCCTGTGATTTTGCTGAATTCATGTATTCTAGCCATTTTTTGGTGGAATCTTTGGTTTTTCTATGTAAAGTATCATGTCATCTGCAAATAGTGAAAGTTTGACTTCTTCCTTGCTCTTTTTGATGACTTTTATTTCTTTTTGTTGTCTGATTGCTGAGGCTAATACTGTTGAATAAAAGTGGTGAGATTGGACATCTTGTCTTGTTCCCTATCTTAGGGGAAAAGTTCTCAGTTTTTCACCATTGAGTATGGTGTTAGCTGTGGGTTTTTCATATATGGGCTTTATTATGTTGAAGTATGTTCCCTCTAAACCTACTTTGTTGAGCGTTTTTATCATGAATGGATGTTATACTTTGTCAAATGCTTTTTCTGCATCTATTGAAATGGTCGTATGTTTTTTATCCTTTCTCTTATTGATGTGATGTATTATGTTGATTGATTTGTGAGTATTGAACCACCCTTGCATCCCAGGAATAAATCCCACTTGATCATAGTGAATGACTTTTTTAATGTGTTGTTGTATTCGGTTTGCCAATATTTTGTTGAAGATTTTTGCTTCTATGTTCATCAGAGATATTGGCCTGTAGCTCTCTCTTTTTGTAGTGTCTTTATCTGGTTTTAGTATCAGGGTAATGCTAGCCTCATAAAATGAATTTGGAAGCTTTCCTTCCTCTTCTATTTTTTGGGGAATATTTTGAGAAGAATAGGTAGTAACTCTTCTTTAAATGTTTGGTAGAATTCACCTGCAAGGCTGTCTGGTCCTGGACTTGTGTTGGTTGGGAGCTTTTTTAATGATTCAGCTTCATTGCTGGTAGTCAGTCAGTTCAAAATTTCTATGCCTTCCTGATTCAATTTATACTCTATCCTTACATTTAGTTTTTTATGTTTTCAGTTAGCATTATACAAAAATTATTTCCCATGTTGCTTAAAACTGGTAAAATTTTAGGTTGTATCCAAATTTGTATAATTATGAACAGTGTTGTGATAGATATTGTTAAACAAAATCATTTGTCTGCATTTTGACCTATTTTCTTAAGAAATATGTGTAGAAGTGGAAATACTGGACTCTATGCAGCATTTGTAGACATGAAGAGTCAGTTATTAATTCAACAAAGCTTTAATTGCATACCAGTCATTGTTATTATTTATTTTCAAGCTAAAGGAGAAATTTGGCTTCTCATGAGTATACTTATATAGCCTGACTAGATGGGGCTTCAGAATACAGGTGAGGACAATGTCAAGGACCAGCAATAGCAGTTGGCTCCAGTGGTCATGTCCCACTTCAATCAGGAGAATATGGGGGTAAGTATTTACAATCTGGATTAAATAAATTTTGATTCCCTTCTGGTTTTGTTAAAGTCCCAGAGACTTTACAAATTTCAATGTGCTCATTAGCATAGTTCAAGCATTTGCAAAATGATTGTGTAAGGAGAGGTGGGGGCATGTCTGGCTTTATGAGTATATGACTGCTACAGTTGCACAAGGCTTCATAGTCAGAAGGGTCCTGCACTTGGTTTAATGCTCTGCTATTGCCATTTTTGAATCTGTAATAATTTTTGAATAAGGTACCTCACATTTCCATTTTGCACTGTGTCCTGCATAATAAGATATTACTGCCGTAGAAATAGCATAGACAGTGGATGAACTGAAGGATCTTTAGGGCTAGTTCTGATATTCTGTATGCTGTCTGATCTCTAGGGGTCCTTTAAGTGCATTGGACCCCCTAGCACAAGTCCCTCATTAGGAATTCCATAAAGATCAGCCACAGGCAGTTGTAACATTATGTTAGTAGTATTTGCTCCATTTGTCCACTGCCCTGTTCTGATCCACTCTTCTTCACTTTTGTTTTCCTTTGATCTCTATCATGTACCTGACTTCCAGTAGTTCTCCTAGTACCTGCTTTGAGGCTCCGTTTGAACAAGCTTTGGTTCCTGTCACTGTTTGTTAGATACAATGTGGAAAAGTTCTAGACCTATTCATTTACAGATGAGACGTATTCACATGCACCTCTTATATTGAATTAGACCAAATCCAGGAACCCAAAAGAATCATGTTAGCTCTTTAGGAATAGGGAGATGTCTTGATTTAGTTTAGATATGGTGGGTTCCTGAAGTTACTCCTTCCAGGAAGCCTTCCCTTATCCTCCAACAATAAAATCTGTGGTCCTATAGCACTCTGTTGTCACCTCTGTGTAGTAGTTACTAGATTGCGGTGTGAGTGCATGCTTACTTGACAATATCTGACACTACAATACAAGCTGCTTGAAAACAGGCACCATGTTTTGTTTTCTTGTATAGCCCCCAAAGGTAGGTATAGTGTCTGGGATATTAATTCAATATTAATTCAATATTAATTCAATGAATTAATGTGTGGGAAAGTTAGTGATGCAATTGCTTGATTTATTTAAATTAATAGGCTATATATATATATATATTTTTTTTTTTTAGCAGTTTTAGGTTTACAGAATAATTGAGTGGCAAGTACAGAGAGTTCTTATATACCCCCCTCATTGCCCTCCCACAGTTTCCCCTATTATTAATGTATTAAATGTATATATAATGTAATAATGTATAAATGTAGCTTTAGCGTGCTACGTTTGTTATGATTTGACTAACTAAAATTGATACATTATTTGTAATGAAAGTCCAAAGTTTACATTTGGGTTCACTCTTTGTATGCTATATTCAGTGGGTTTTGACAAATGTATAATTACATGAATCCACAATTACAGTACGATATACAATTGTTCGCTACCTTAAAAATCTCCCATGCTCCACATATTCATCCCTCTTCCCCACCCTTCCCACTCAAATACCTGGCAACTGTTAATCTTTTTACTGTCTCCAAAGTCTTGCCTCTTCCAGAATGTCATATAGTTGGAATCATACAATATATAGCCTTTTTAGATAGGCTTTTTCCACTTAATAATAAGCTTTGTCTTTTTGTGCCTTGAACGTTCATTGCTTTTATTGCTGAATAACATGCCATTGCATGGATATCTCAGTTTGTTTATCTATTCACTTATTGAAAGACAACTTGGTTGCTTCCAAGCTTGGGCAATTATGAGTAAAGATACAATAAACATTCATGTGCAGATTTTTGTGTGGATATAAATTTTCAACTCAGTTGAGTAAAATACTTAGGAGGGTGATTCCTGGGTCATATGGTAGGAGTATATTTGGTTTTGTAAGAAATTGTCAAACTGTCTCTTCCAAAATGGCCGTACCATTTTGCATTGCATCAGCAAGGAATGGGAGTTCTTGTTGCTCCACATCCTTGCCAACAGTTGGTGTTGTCAGTGTTTTGGATTTTGGCCGTTCTAATAGATGTGTCATGGTCTCATTGTTGTTTTAATTTGCATTTCCCTAATGGCATATGATGTCGAATATTTTTATGTAATTTTTTGCCATCTGTATGTCTTTGGTGAAGTGTCTTTTCAAATCTTCTGCCCATTTTTTAATCAGGATGTTTTCTTGTTGTTGAATATTAAAAGTTCTTGGTACATTTTGGATACTAGTTCTTTATCAAATATTTGCTTTGCAAAGTCCCAGTCTATGACTTGTCTTTTCTTTCTCTTGTCATTGACTTAAAAGTTTTAATTTTAAGTACATCCAACTTACCAATTTTTTCTTTTATAGGTGGTGCTTTTGGTGTTATATCTAAATAATCATCACCAAACTCAAGGTCACCTAGGTTTTCTCCTGTTATCTTCTAGGAGTGTTGTAGTTTTTTTGTTTTACATTTAGGTCTATTGGCTATTTTGAGTTGATTTTTGTGATAGGGGTAAGGTCTGTATCTAGACTTATTATTTTTACATGTGGATGTGTAGTATTTCCCACACCATTTGTTGAAAAGACTATTCTTTCTCTGTTGCTCCTTTATCAAGGATCAGTTGACTGATTGTGTGGGTCTATTTCTGGGCTCACTAGTCTAGTCCATTAATCTGTTCACTTATTATTTCATTAATACCACACTAGTTTGACCACTATAGCTTTATAGTTAATTCTCATAGTTAGGTAATGTCAGTCCTTTGACTTTATTCTAATTTCAATATTGTGTTGGCTGTTCTGGACCTTATACCCTTCCATGTAAGTTTTAAAAACAGTTTGTCTATATACACTAAATAATTTTTGAATTTTGATTAGATTGCTTTGAATCTATAGATCAAGTGGGAAAGAACTGACATCTTGACAATATTGAATCTTACTGTCATGTACATGAGGTATTTCTCCATTTATTTAGATCTTTGATTTCTTTGTCATCAGAGTTTTGTGGTTCTCCTCATGTAGATCTTGTACGTAGTTTTTTAGATTTATACCCATTATATTTTTTCATGTTTCATTCCTTTTTTATCACCAAAAAATCCATGTCCAATATGGAAAATATGAAAAGCAAAACATCATTAAATATTTCTATAATCTCACTGACCTTGGCATATACTTTGAAAGATACTTACTATGTATGCATTTTGGTGAGGGGAATTTATTTAGCTCCCAACTAATCCTCTGCTGTTAGATATTTAGGTAGTTTAGCTTTGCAATGTTACGACTTAGACAAACAGGGATAATTGAATTAATATGGATTAGAATTTTAGCAATAAACATTTAAACAACCTTTAAAATTCTCGAAACCAGACAAAATACTTGGATTCACAGAAATTTACAAAACACCCTGATGTTTACTAAGATTTATAATAATCTAATGGTAGCATCTAGGAACCCTAATTCTGATCAAATCAGTGTTTTTATCTAATTGTGATGTTACATATCTTGCTTTGTACCCATGCTTTCAGCCAAGTATTTTTAAACTACATTACATGGAGCCTGTGGAAGCTGGAGCAATGGATTCTCATCAATTTTAACTTATTTTCATAATTTTGACTATACAGTCTTTCTAAATTACTTAACCTGACAACTATTCCTCATTTCATGAAAAGTATGGAATAGTGTCAATCATGGGCTTTAAGCCATCCTGTGATAAATTATGTAAATAATTATTCAAAAGTAAAATATGTCATAGTCCATCTGCATTAGTATTAGCACACTGGGCCATGGTTTAGCAATCCATTACCTGCTACCATTCTTCTCGTAGGTGTCCCCAGTTTCCCTTGTACAACTAGTCTATGCTTAGTCCATGTGGTTTTAATGGGGAATCCCAAAGGATGGGTGGCTACTAAACCCGACAATCAGATCATCATATAACCCAACCATACCGACTAATTCAAGTGTGGTCTTGTTATATAATAAATGCTAAAATCAGGGTACTTGATGAGGGAAACTAGGTAAGTTTTACACTTTTCAAATACATGTACAGCTATAAATTTGCAAGAATGAATCTACTGGACAACCCACAGATGAGCAGAATCTGCATGAGATATTGGCAATGCAGAGGAAGGTGGAGCTAACTGTTGGGGGAAGGAAGGGGTAGACAGAGAAAGACTGAAGAGGGAGGAACTGGTCCTGATGACGTTACTGAGACCAGAGATCTAGCCATGTCTGTATATGCAGCCAGATGCACTCCATTTCATCTCTATCTTTGGGGCATTTTAAGTGGATTTTCTGCCCTCCTTACATCCAAGAGTTGTAAATAACAACAATTTAGGATGGTTCAAGCTCTTTCAGATACAGTGTCTGTTTCCAACTCCTGTGGTACTACAGATTCTAGATTTAATGTGCAAATTATAAGTAATGATAGCACAATGATTGTGGAGACTAGAAATGACCTTACGATACTGCAATACTATCATTTTATTTGACTATTTGGAGTTTTTATTTGCATTGACCTTTTCAAGTAGTGAAACAGTGTAGTTTTGGTTGTTTGATAGTTTGAATTTGAGATGATATATGAAATATTTTACTGGATTTGAATAGCATCTTTAACATTAAGTTTTCTTCTTTTAAAAGTTGTTAGTAAGTTTGTTTTAGTACTGAAGGACAAATCAAGAAAATAATGAATATTACTGATTTGTGCATGATTATTATTAAAAATAATTTTGTCGTATAGATGTGGGAAGTGTAAAAGAGCGATCTGCTCTAGATGCTAAATACTCTTGGTCTTTGCTATGGGGAATTAAAAGAAATTTCCGAAACTTCAGTGTCAAATATAATGCTCTCCTTAAATGTTCAAAATCCCTCTCAGATATTCCTCACTTTTAATTCATCACAGGAATCTCTTGGTGCCTTTCTCCAGACATTGGTTTGTGGTCTATTATCTTCTCCATGACTTCAGTTGATTAGGTCATGGCTATATCTCCCAGAGTTCTCCACTTTCACTCACAAGTGATCACGTTGCATTACCTTTGTACCATATGGTGAAGCTGCTGTTGGAATGGGAGAAAATGGGGGTTCTGTTTCATATGCAGTTCTGATTGCCTAAAGGAATTTTGTTCATATTCTGGTGGTTGGTAACTTCCTGTGTTCCTTCTGGTTCTTTAATTTTCTTGTCCATTTTTGTCTGTTCTCTTGTGTTTTCTTTGTTTCTTTGTTTTCATATCAGCTTCAAATCTTTCTTTGTTCTTAAAGAAACAAAACATTATAGATAAAACTAAATGTTCTCTTCAGTATTATTTCTTTCTCTCACTTTCCAAAAGCAAGCATAGCCATGCAGACTTTTTGTAAACTCTTTTACTACATAAATATTATCTATATATCATTTATCTATAAAGATATATATTTGATTATATCTTTTCCTGTAAAGTCTGTTGTGACTATATAAGACACATTATAAAGAAGAAGAAGACAAATAACGCACTTTAACCATTCACTGAATTCTATTCCCCCACCATCCACTCAGTCATCTTCCTTATTATTTTTGTCTGGGTTTCAGTTCAACTTTTTGTTTTGCCACAAAAATGAGCTATTTTATAGGCAGTAGTAATTGTTACCTATGTATTTACCCATTTTATTTGTGCAGCATTATTTCTCATATACTACTCCTTCCCTATGGTTGAAATATATCCTTTCTTTTGCGCTTTCTCTGTATCTAGTAGTTTTGTGGCTGTCTCTACGCAACCCCCTGGGAGCCATATGTCTAGAAATGGGCCTACTATTGACAGCTCAGGGGTCCTGTTCTGCACAAATATGTCACAAGTTCAATTCCTTGGCTTATGGGACAGGGATTTACCCTAGTTCCTTATACTTCAGCTGGCTTTCCTTTAACCACTAAGATATACATTTTCAACCCTAGGCTGTGATCACACTTTTTTTCAGCTTCTGCAGTGATGGAAGGGTGGTTATGAGGCAGGCAGGAAGGTGGGTTTGCATATTTCTATACCCAGAACCCAAAGGGCTGCACGTTCTGTTCCAGTTCTGGCTGATAGAGATGTATACCTTGTGTTTAAGCAGCGATCTGGCCTTTTTAAAATATTCAGCATTGTTGTGTGTGTTGCCAAGTTGGGGATTTACTGAATGTACTATACAGAACTACCTTGACTGGAAGTTGTGGGTAGTGTTTTGAGGCTCTTTCAAACAGATCAACTATTTATGTAATAAGGATACCTAGGTCAACCAAGGGGGAAAGGACTGTGTGAGCACATTTTCCTTATGTCCTTTGTTCTTTCTTTATTCCATGTTGTTTTCCTGAGTCTGAGGAGCAACAAACCCCAAGCCCAGAAATGTGACCACCTACTACACAATTCTATGTGTGTGTCCCATAGGCAGACCAAGACAAAAAAAGTGCAAAGTAAAGTCATCACACACTACAAAAACCCTGTTCCTCTGCCTATCCCACCATAATCCCCAAAGATGCTTGGGTCAGAAGCCTTGGGATCCGCCATGACTCTTCTTGGTCCATTTTCCATCACCTTGGCCTTTTGATTTTACTTCCTAAATATCTCATGAATCTTCATAGCAGCTATTGATTTCCTAGTTTAAGCCATGGTTTAGGAGCCTTCAATAGTCTCTGATTGTCTACAGAATAAATTCTAACATGGCACACTTCATAATCTAGACCTTGCCAACTATGCAAACCTTATTTGTAGACATGCTCCCACCTTAACACCAAATATTATACTATCTACTATACCAAACTAATTTTTTACACAATCAATTCTGAAGAAAGAGGTCCCAGGAAAGAAGTATCACTTATAAGTGAAAGGATTACCACCACCTTGAACATAAATGCCTCTACCTGCTTCTAGACAAAAATTGCAATGATATGAAGGGACCCTTAATGCAGATATTTCTGACCTGATTTTCAGAAAGTCATTGCTTATGCTTATTTTTCTTCTGAAATTGCCTCAAAAATATCTGCCAAAAACTATTGTAAAGAAAACCTCCTGGATCCCATGATTTCAGCAAAGGCGTTTCTTCAATTTCAAGTGTGTTATTTACAGAAGGCAGAAATTGGGAAGCCATCAGAGAAAAAAAAAACTGTATAATGAATGTATGCAGTATTATAGTAAGTTACTTCATATCTCTGCCAGTTATTTTTTCCCTATTTTACTGACTTCTATATATGTCAGAAAGCTTTCATTGTTCCAACACATAATTTGCATTTCTGTAATAGGGTATTACATATGGATTTGTGATTGTTTTTATACAGTCGTGGGTCAGGTTTGTAATTAACTACATGGTAGTGTTAATATAGAAAATCAGGTTCAATCTATATCATTACTTAAGCACAATTATTTTTTAAAAAGTAGTGGTTTATGGAGGGAAAATAGGAGAAAAGTACAACTTCAAAGAGATAGCCACGGAAAATTTATACTTAACACACCATGTTTTGAAAATGTATTTTAGGGGTGCCTGGGTGGCTCAGTCGGTTAAGCATCTGACTTTGGCTCAGGTCATGATCTCAGGGTCCTGGGATGGAGCCCCCTGAAGAGCCCCATACTCAGTAAAGAGTCTGCTTCTCCCTGCCCCCTCCCTTTACCCTTCCCCCTGCTCGTGCTCACTCTTTCTCTCTCTCAAATAAATAAATAAATAAATAAATAAATAAATAAATAAAATCTTTAAAAAAAGAAAATGTATTTTAATTGTAGTTCAGTTTTCATTTTCATGCAGTTGGAAAGTATGTTACCAAACAATATACTCACCTGTATTGAGCCACTTTATAATATCATGGATACTTGTGGGAATTGGAAAACATCTTGTTTCATCTTGTTTTTCATAAAACTGGTGGCTAGTTCTTGATGCAGCATTACTGGGAATATTAGGAAATATAATCCCTCTCAAAATTCCCCAAAACATTGTTTTATTAAAACCACTTATTTTTTTAACCTACAGCTCTAACTTTTAAAGAGTTACAGATCCTGTATTCACAATACTCAGCATGTAGCTGAAAAGAGCACAATTAAGGAAAGATACACAGCACTTGACAAATCATAGTTTGGGAGTTTGTTTGTTTCCTCTCCCCAGGGTAGTGTGGAATCCTGTGGAGGATTTGAATTTGATAAGTTTTGTTTTGTTTTTGAATTTTTAATAAGATAGAATGTTTGGGTATGTACAGGCATTTTAACACCGTGTATTCCTAGAGACTGTAGGAAATAGAAATGCCTCACAGATGACACTGAAGAAAGTTAAGTCATGGTAGTAAAGCTAAAATATGACAGAAAAGCAAAGCCATGATAAAGCTTCATAACATTTAAGATGGAGAAGCATGCCTCAAGTTGGACATGAAGAACAATATGGCTGTAGCTCCAGCCTTGCTTTGAATCCTGGCTGCTATGAGAAAGTCACTTAACACCTTTCACCCACATCCATAAAAGAAGGATAGTGAAAGTCATTTGACAGGCTCAGGATGAGAATTGCAGGATGAGAGTGTGGATAGTTGGTTACACTGAGAGTGGCAATGGTGCTGAGAGAGGTTTTAGTGGTCAGCACTTACCTCGGTGCCCGATAAATAAGAGAGGATTAAAAAAAATAGGTGGGAAACCAATGAAATTAACCAAACTCATCATTTTGCTAATGTGTAAACTCTGTCCCAAAAGTTTACAGTACTAGGTATTGCCAGATCCAGAACACATACCTGGGTTTCTTGTTTCTTAGCGTATTGAGTTGGGTATGCAGCAAATGAGCAATGTTTGTTGTTCATGTCTTTAGGCAGCAAGCACATGTGGAAATCTGAGTTTTTAATATGGTATAATTTATCATATATAAATTTACATTATAAATACACACAAACACATATATACTGGTCATTCAATGTTATTAGCAACTCTTTACTTCCCTTAAGATTAAAGGATTGGGGATGAAGAAATTTCATTAACAAGCATCATGAGCAAGTTCTAATTACAATTGCTTACTAACCACAGTATAAATAGAATAGAGCTGTCCTTCGATTCTAGCATCTGATGTATGTTAGAGAACTGTATAACACTGGTATAGGTAAATGCGCACTTTGCCTTTTGAAACAAAGATCAGCTTGATATAGCAGTCCTGCAGATGCACCTGTGCCCTGGGATTCCGCTTTTCTGTCCTTGGTTTCTGATCACTTCACTAGTCAATGCGCATGCACAGAGAGTGAGCCCCGTCAATAGAGTGCGGCAAACAAGTCTGCTGAGCTTCCCTTGACGCAGTCCCGAGTACCGCTCCTTGTGGGGTTTCATGAATTCCATCAGTTTCTGTGTCTCTCCACATTCGGAACTCAGTTGCATGCATTTTTCCTTTGTTGCGTGGTAATTGGGGTGTAGTTCTGTGTTTGAGATCCCATCTCTGCCTTTCCACTTTGGGGACCTTGTTCCCCTCAATCAACGTAAATATATTCATGTTTCCTTTTCCACTGGATCTTTTTTTTAAGATTTTATTTATTTATTTGACAGAGAGAATGAATGCACAAGCAGGGAGAGCAGCAGGCAGAGGGCGAGGCAGGCTCCCCGCTGAGCAGGGAGCACAGCACAGGGGCAATCCCAGGACCCTGAGATCATGACCTGAGCTGAAGGTAGACACTTATTCAACTGAGCCAACCAGGCGCCCCTTTTCCACTGGATCTTAACTCACATTTTAAAATTACTTATGTGTGGGGGCGCCTGGGTAGCACAGCAGTTAAGCGTCTGCCTTCAACTCAGGGCAGGATCCCGGCGTGATGGGATCGAGCCCCACATCAGGCTCCTCCGCTATGAGCCTGCTTCTTCCTCTCCCACTCCCCCTACTTGTGTTCCCTCTCTCGCTGGCTGTCTCTATCTCTGTCAAATAAATAAATAAAATCTTTTTAAAAAATTAAAAAAATAAAAAATAAAATTACTTATGTGTGGTTTCTAAAAGCAAATTCTAAAACAGAGATTTTTGTAAGAGTGATCTATTAGAGAAATAGATCTATAAGAGTTAGTAAGTCCCTGTAAGGGAAGGGATGAGGCAGAAAGAGCACAGAATGAAGCAGAAAGAGCACAGCAGGGATGTGGTCTAATAAAAAATGTAGTCCAGGCCCCCCTTGGGGAAAAACTGGAATATAAACATTGCCTCATGGTTATCTTCACTTGGAATAAATGAGTCGGCCTTTTGTGCCCTCTGTCTTTTAGTCATTAGTTGTAGGCCATACTCAGAAGATGTAAGTTTCTAGGCCAGAGGGCTTCTCCTACTTACAGCAGCAGGAAGGATGGGCGCACCAGCTGAGGAGTGGGCGCTTGAGCACGAGACCACACCACCTACTACAGTCCACTCCTTGTGCCACTGAGAGCCATTTGCTTCTCACAATAGATTCACTGTATTGGGACACAGCTTCTCAAGTGAAACTCCTAGGAAAGTTTAAAAGAAGACTGAGATAAATTTTGAGGGTGTCACTCCTTTGCATTATCTTCTTCTCTACCACACATTCTTTATTTTTCTTAAGCTATCACTTCTTCCGGTCTAGTGGCTTGCCTGGTCAGGTGACCTAGACCCTCATGTTGGAGGGGTCTGAGCTGCAGTTCCCATGCACTTAACAAGCCTGTGGTTCCTACTTCCTCATGATGATCGAGATCAATTATTAGTGCCAATATGGTCATTCTTTACTGTACCTGCCAATCTACTAGCAGAAGCAATCCATAGTGACCAGACAGTATCTCTAAGCTTTAAATGTAGCAGGAATGCCACTGTTTCTCCTGGTGGAGGTGTCCCCACTCTGGTAAACAGGAGGACCTCTACATCCACATAGCCTAAAGTTGAGGCAATAAGAAGCACAAATTCCCCAAGTTCATAATTGGGAATGATGGTGCGTGTGGTCCACTCCTAATTTCCACCCCTTGGTTCCTGGGCCCACAGGTACTACCTATTGAAGATGCAACGCAATATCTCTTCTGTCATTTTAAAGAATCATGCTTATTCTGAAGAATAACGCCCCATCCACAAGATGGCCAACCTGGTGCCTCACCAGTAACTTTTCTAAAAAAACAACTTACTGACATAAGATTTACATGAAAAAACTACAACATTTTTTAGTGTATATGATTTGATGAGTTTGAAGATAAGTATACATCTATGGAATGATCACCACAATCTATGCCATGAACATATATGTCAACTCTAAGAGTTTCCTCCAGCCCCTTTTATTATTATTATTATTATTATTATTATTATTATTACTATATTTTTTTTACAGGGACACCTCGTTTTATTTTACTATTATTTTGTGATAAGAACATTTCACATAAGATCTGTTCTCAGTACATTTTAAAGTGTGCAATAGACTATTGTTAACTATAGGCATTATGTTGTACAGTAGATTTCTGGGATTTATTCATCTTGCATCACTGAAACTTTGTGCACTTTGCCTAAGACCTCCCCATATTCCTCTCCCCCAGTCTGAGGCAACCACCATTTTGCTCTCTGCTTGTATGAATTTGACTATTTTAGTTTCCTCATACAAGTGGTATTATGCAGTACTTGTCCTTCTGTGTCTGGCATATTTCACTTAGTATAGTGTCCTCCAGGCTCATCCATGCTTTTGCAAAGGGCAGGATTTCCTTCTTTTTTTAAGGCTAAATAATATTCCATTGTATGCATGTACCACATGTTCTTCATCCATTCATCCATTTATGGTCATTTAGGTTGCTTCCATGTCTTGGCTATTGTGAATAAAGCTGCAATGAACATGGGAGTGCAGATTATCTCTTCAAGATTCCGATTTCAATTTATTTGGATATGTACCCAGAAGTGGAATTGATGGATCATGTGATAGTTCTATTTTTTAATTTTTGAGAAATCTTCATACTGTTTTCCATAGTGGCTGCACCAATTTACATTCCCTCCAAAAGTATACAGAAGTCTCCCCTTACCTATGGTTTCACTTTCCATGGTTTCAGATACCTGAGGTCCACCATGGCCTGGAAGCAGATGATCCTCCTTCTGATGAATTATCAGAAGGTCAGTAGTAGCCTAACACTACATCACATGCCTCCATGATCCACTATACTTCATCTCATCATGGAGGTATTTTATCATCTCACATCACAAGAAGGCTGAATACAGTCCAACACAGAAAGAGAGAGAAATAGAAAGAGACCACATTCACATAAGCTTCATTATAGTGTATTGTTATTGTTGTTCTATTTTATTATTAGCCATTGTTGTTAACCTCTTACTGTGCCTAATTTATAAATTGATCATAGGTATGTATGCATAGGAAAAAACATATATAGGGTCCAATACTATCTGTGGTTTCAGGCATTGTCTGGGGATCTTGGAATGTATCCACTATGCATAAACGAGGACTACTGTACAGAGTTTCCTTTCATCCACATCCACACCAACACCTGCTATCTTTTCTTTTTTGATAATAGTCATCTTTAAAGGTATGAGACGATATCTTGTTGCCATTTTGATTTGCATTTCCCTGATGATTAGTCATGTTGAGAAACTTTTCATATACTTGTTGGCCATTCATATGTCTTCTTTGGAGAAATATGTATTCATTTCGTATGTCATTTTTTCAGTCAGGCTGTTTGTTTGTTTTGCTATTGAGCTGTAGGAGTTCCTTATATACTTTGGATATTAACCCCTTATCATATATATAGTTTGCAAATATTTTCTCCCATTCCCTGAGATGCTTTCTCGTTTTGTTTCTTTTGCTGTGCAGAAGCTTTTTAGTTTCATGTACTCTCACTTGTCTACTTTTGCTCTTGTCGCCAGTGCTTTTGGTGTCATATCCAAAAAATCATTGCCAATGTTAAGAAGTTTTCCCCCTGTGTTTTAGAGTTTAAAGATTTTATAATGAAGTCTTTAATTTATTTTGAGTATATTTCTGTACATGGTAAGGTAAGAGTGAGGTAAGGGTACAATTTCATTTTTTTGCATGCGGATATCCAGTTTACCCAACACCGTTAGACTAACCATTTCCTATTCTGAATTCTTTGATCCCTTCTCAGAGAACAGCTGACTGTACACGCATGGGTTTATTTTGGAGCTGTCTATGCTGTTCCATTGCTTTATATGTCTATTTTTTGTGTCAGTACCACACTGTTTTGATTACTATAGCCTTGTAATATATTTTGAACAAGAAATGTGATGCCTCCAGCTTTGTTCTTCTTGATCAAATTGCTTTGACTATTCAGGATCATTCGTGGTTCCATATGAATTTAGGATATTTTTTTTCTATTTCTACAAAAAATGCCATTGAAATTTTGACACAGATTACATTGACTCTGTAGACTGTTTGAGGTAGTATGGACATCTTATCAATATTAAGTCTTCCAATCCATGAACATGAGATGTTTTTCCATTTGTTTGTGTCTGCTTTAATTTCTTCCATCAGTGTTTTCTAGTTTTCAGTGTACAAGTCTTTCACCCCCTTGGTCAAGTTTATTCCTAAGTATTTTATTCTTTTTAATGCTATTGTAAGTGGGATTTTTTTTCTTAACATCCCTTTAAAATAGTTTATTGTTGTTGTGTGGAGAGATGCAACTGAGTTTTGTGTGCTGATTTCGCATCCTGCAACTTGGACTGAATTCTTTTTCTAGTTCAAAAGATTTTTGGTGGAGTCTATCAGGTTTTCTACATAAAAGACCATGTCATCTGCCTGCAAACATAAATTGCTTTACCAATTGCTCAGCCTAGGACTTCCAGTACTATGTTGAATGGAACTAGTAAAAGTAGAAATCCTTGCCTTGTTCCTGATCTTAAAGGAAAAGCTTTCAGTTTTTCAAAACTGAATGTGATGTTAGCTGTGGGGTTGTCATATGTGGCCTTATATTGCACTGAGGTAAATTCCTTTAATAGCTAATTTGTTGAGAGTTTCTATCATAAAAGGGTGTTAAATTATGTCAAATGCTTTTTCTGCATCTGAGATGATCATGTAATTTTTATTCTTTCTCTTCATGTGTGTGAACGTTTCATTGTGGTGTTGAATTCAATTTATTCATACTTGGTTGAGGAATTTTGCATCTTATTCATCAGGGATGTTGGTCTGTGGTGTTCTTTTCTTGTGGTGTCTTTGTCTGACTTTGAAATCAAAGTGATGCTAGCCCATAAAATGTTTTTGGAAGTGTTCCCACTTCTATTTTTTGGAAGAGTTCTTTAGTTTTGGTATTAAATCTTCTTTAAATTTTTGGTACAATTCACTGTAAAGCCATCTGGTCCTGAGCTTTCCTTTGTTGAAAGGTTTCTGTTTGCTTATTTAACCTCTTTATTTGTTATTGGTCTGCTCAGGCTTTCTACTTCTTCCTAATTCATCTTGGTAAGTTGTTCCTAGGAATTAATCTATTTCTTCTAGTTTCTCCAATATATTGGTGTATAATTACTCACAATAGTCCCTTCTAAACTTTTTTGTTCTTTTGGCATCAATTGTAATGTTTCCTCTTTCAATTCTGATTTTATTTATTTGGGTCTTCTTGCTTTCATGGTTAGTCTAAGAGTTTGTTGATTTTGTTTATCTTTACAAAAAAATCAACTCAATTTTTGTCTATTTTTTCTAATATTTTCCTATTTTCTTGTCATTTATTTGTACTCTAATCAAATTTCCTTACTTCTTACTTTGGGCTTAGTGTGGTTTGTTTGCTAGTGTCTTGAAGTGTAAATTTAGGTTGAGAACTTTCTTCTTTCTAATTTGAGCACTTATATCTATAAATTTCCCTCTTAATACTGCTTTTGCCATATTCCATAAGTTTTGGTATGTTGTATTTTTCTCTTCATTTATCTTGAGATATTTTCTAATTTCCCTTTTGATTTATTCTTTGACCCAAAGGTTGTTCTGGAGTGCGTTGCTTAATTTCCATTATTTGGATTATTGTCTAAATTCATGTTCCTGTGGGGGAGAGGAGGTCTAGGAGCTCCAATTCTTCCAACCTGCTGATGTTACTTCCCTCAGAAACATCTGTAAAAGTCCATTTTCCACTTTATTATTCTGTCATTTTTTTTAGATGGCGCATTATGTTAAAAAAAAAAACTAGTGGATCCCATGATCCGTGTGCCTACTACCACACATCCTTTGCCTTAAATAGGGTCCCTTGATCCAAGATGATGCTATGAAGTTTCCCACATTGAGAAATCAGACACACTGTGAGCTCTTAGATAATGGTTTGAGTTGAGACTTTGTGAAAAGAAAGTTCAAACTCATAGCCAGAATATATATTAATCTTAGGAAGAATTGTTTTACTTTTCAAGCTGAAAGTGTTTCAATGTGATCAACTTGCTTCAAAGTGACTGTTCATGTCCTCAAGGGTTGTTGTCCTATCAGGGACTCAATATCTCTCTTTACTGTTGATATTTCAGCCATTCAACATTGGTAGGAGCTAGGTGAGGATTGGTAAAAGGGAATCCATGTTGTTGGGACTATGTATAGCTTCTATCTCTGCTAGTACTGTGGTAGCTGAGGACAGAAGTTGGCTGTCATCAGTTTGCCAGGTCATCTGTCCATTTGAATATTTAGTTCCTCCAATGGAACAGATGCTCTCCAAAGTACGTTAATGTACCAAAAAAACAAAGAGAGAGAGAAAGAGAGAGAACTTTACACTTGTATCCACTGTATCCACTCCTGTAAGTCCATCCACGTCTTTGATCTACCTTGCTCCTACTGGGCTATTGACAAACCAGCTAATCCATTTGATGGACCCAGTAAGTCCACGGGCACCCATTCCTATATGTGGCCACTTCTGTCTCCACATAAAGTAAATGAACAGAGCTCTGCTCACTGGGAGGATTTCCCATCACCAGTGTATCTCAAGGCAAACCGGAGTGATACTCCAATTGGCAGTAGCCCATTTTTAGTTTGCACCAGTGTACTAGGCTTATCTATTTGTGATCTTTCCTTTCACCTGGACATAAAGAAATTCCCATGAGACAATAAGCGTGATCTACGTGAAAGGCAATGATATTACAGTGGTCGGGGCTACGTTAGTTAGCCATATGTTTGTCCAGTTTATTTGTATCCTCTGCATTGCTTATGCACAATCCCACTTCCCCTTATAAAGAATTGTTGCTGGATGTGCTACACTTTATGATACAGTATCCAGCCTATGATTGGTAGTTTTAGCTGCAGGGTCACTTGACTTTGTCATGCTCAAGTCCTCTAATACAGTGAATCAATGTGACGTACTATGGAATTACCAGATGTATCTAGATTTCTATGAACTATATTACATGAAAGAGCAAGAGAATTAACATATCCCTGAGGTGTTTCAGATTCTCCTTCCTAATGGATTTGGAAAATAGCATATTTTCCATATCAATACCTATATACACAATCCTGAGGCTGTTAATCTGACCTAGTAAAAATACCATCTATGGCACAACAGTACTAATTGAGCCTATTATTTGCTTAAATTTGCATTAGTCCACTGTCATAGACCATTATCATCTGGATTTTTCAGGACCTATATGGTGAATTAAGCAATGATATGACTAGGACAATCACTGCTGTATTCTCTGTGTCTCCAGGGTGCAATATTTGTGTGTGTGTGTGTGTGTGTGTGTGTGTGTGTGTGTGTTTATGAGCACATGTGTGTATTTTTTTAAATTAGAATACATTGAAATTTACTTTTTTCATAAAGTTCTATGCATTTTAACACATGTATAGATTTGTGTAACCATGACCATGATCAACATACAGAACAGTTCATGGGGCGCCTGGGTGGCACAGCGGTTAAGCGTCTGCCTTCGGCTCAGGGCAGGATCCCGGCATTATGGGATTGAGCCCCACATCACGCTCCTCCGCTATGAGCCTGCCTTTTCCTCTCCCACTTCCCCTGCTTGTGTTCCCTCTCCCACTGGCTGTCTCTATCTCTGTCAAATAAATAAATAAATAAATAAAATCTTTAAAAAAAAACATACAGAACAGTTCCATAACCCCCACAAAAGCCCCCGTGTTATCCCTTAATAGTCACTCTCTCCTCGCAGCCATAAGCATTGCCAACCACTGATCTCTTCTCTGTCACTATAGTTCTTTTTTAATGTTATATAAATGTAATTGTATGTTACATAATATTTGTGGACTTGCTTATTTCATTCAGATTACTGCCTTTGAGATTTATCCAAGTTGCTTATGGCAATTATTCTCTCCTTTTTATTGCTTAGAAGTACCATGGAATGGATGTACAATAGTTTGTTTATTCATGCATGTGTTAAAGGACATTTGCGTTGTTTCTAGGTTTTGGCAATTATGAATACCCCTGCTATAAACATCTGTGTAGTTTGTGTGTGTGCAAATGCATTTTATTTCTTCAGGATAAATACCCAGGAATGAGATTGTTGAGTCATTATTGTAAGCGTATGTTTACCATTGTGATAAACTGCCATTTTCCAAAGGGCTTGTGCCATATTGCATTACCAACAACAATGTATGAGAGTTTTAGCTGATGAGCGTAAGGATATTTCATCAAGGTGTTAATTTCCATTTTTCTAATGAATAATTATGCTGAAATATTTTCTCATGCTTATTTGTCATTCCTATATCTTCTTTTGTGAAGTGTCTGTTAAGTATTATGTCCATTTAAAAAATTGGGTTGTTTGCTTTCTTAATGGTAAGTTTTGGGACTTCTTTTTATTTTTATAAAATTGTGGTTTCTGGGTGCTGGGGGTAAGAGAAATCCAGTGATGTAGGTCAAGAGTACAAATTTTCAATTATTAGAAGAAGACAATACAATAATAGAGGGAAACTTCACTACCTCGCTTTTAGCAATGGATAGATCATCTAGAGAGAAAATCAACAGGGAAAACTTGGGCTTGAACCATTATTATTATTAGTGAATTGTTGTCTTTTTCTCCCTTCAGATCTATTAATGTTTGTTCAGTGTTTTTAGGTGTTCTGATGTTGGGTTTGTATATATTTATGATTATTATATCTTTCTGATGAATTGACCCCTTTATCATTATGTAATGACCTTCTTTGTCTCTTGTTACTATTTTCAACTTAAAGTCTTTTTTGTCTGGTTTAAGTATAGCTACCCCCACTTTCTTTTGGTTTCTACTCACATGAATAACTTTTTCCATCCCTTCACTTTGATCATGAGTATATCTTTAAATCTGAAGCAGCGAGTCTCCCATAGGCAGCATATAGTTAGGTCTTGTTACTTTATTCATCCACTCTGAACCTTTTGATTGGTAAATTAAATCCATTTACATTTAGAGTAATTATTGATATGTAAGGACTTACTAATGCCATCTTATTATTTGCTTTCTGCCTATTTTATAGTTCCATCGTTTGTTTTTCCCCCCTCTGTTCCTGCTTACCTTTTGCAAATTGATGATTTTATATGGGGATAGTCTCTGTTTCTCTTTTCTTTATCTTTTGTGTGTCTACTCTAGATTTTTGCTTTCTGGTTACTATGAGGCTTACATAAAGCATCGTATAAAAAATAGTCCATTTTAAACTGATAGTAATTTAACTTTGATCACATACAAAAGTTCCACCATTTTACTCTCCCCTTTTTATATTTTTATGTCATAATTACCTCTTTGTATACTGCATACTCATTAACAAATGATACTACCTATAGTTATGTTCAATACTCTTTTCCTTTAACATTTATATTATAGTTAAATGGTTAACACACTATCCTATTACAGAATTAGAGTTTTCTTAATCTGACTGTATATTTACCTTTATCGGTGTGTTTACACTTTTGTATGTTTCGTGTCATAATTAGCCTCTTTCCATTTCAGATTAAAGAACTTCTTTCAGCATTTCTTGCAAGGCAGGTCTAGTGGTGATGGACTCCCTTAGCTTTTGTCAAGGAAAGTTTTTATTTCTCCTTCATAACTGAAAGATAACTTTGCCAGATAGAGTATTCTAGGCTGGAAATTTTTTTCAACGCTTTGTATATATCATTCCTTTCTCTCTTGGCCTGTATGGTTTCTATAGAGAAATCCACTGATAACTTAATGGGGGTTCCTGTGTGGGTTACAATCTTTTTTTTTTTTCTGGTTGCTTTTAGGATTCTCTATCTTTTATTTTTGACAGTTTCATTATAATGTGTGTTGAAGAAGTTCTTTTTGCATTGAGATAATAGAATGATCTGTTAGCTTCATGATCATGATCTCCCAAATTTGGAAATTTCTCAGCAATTATTATTTTTTAAAAGCTATTATTTCTTTAAATAAGCCTTCTGCCCCCTTCTTCCTCTCGTCTCCTTTGGGAACTCAGATTATTCTAATATTTATAATTTGATAGGTTTTCTTTACTTTTTTTCATTCTTTTTACTTTGTTCTTCTCTGTTTGCTTATTTCAAAGTTCCTACCCTTTAGCTCACTTATTCTATCTTCCATTTGTTCTACTCTGTCATAGATGCTCTCTATCACATTTTTCATTTCATTCACTGAATTCTTCAGCTCCAGAATTTCTGTTTGGTTCTTTTATGATTTCTCCATCTTTCTCATTTTGTTCATGTATTATTTTCCTGATTTTGCTAAAGTGTCTCTTTGAATTTTCTTTAAACTAGTTGAGCTTCCCCCAAACAGGTAATCTGAATTCTTTATCAGCTAGATGGCAAAATTCCATGCTTTTTAATTCAGTAGTTGAAAGATTATTGTTAGTCTTTTGGTGATGGTATGTTTCCCTGATTCTTCATGTTCCCTTTAGTTTTGCATTGTTGCTTTCACATTTGAAGTATCAGACACCTCCTCAACTCTTTACTAGTTGCTTTTATATGGGATATACTATTCATTGGTCCTTTTATATCTAGGGCTTTATTCAACCTTGTATGCATTCACTCGCTCCACATTTCTTGCTCCTTCCTGTGACATAATTCCTATTTTTACTCCTTCTTTGGTTCTTACAATTGAAAGTTCTTTATAATTCTGGATAAAAGTTTTTTGTTGGGGGGCACCTGGGTGGCACAGCGGTTAAGCGTCTGCCTTCGGCTCAGGGTGTGATCCTGGCGTTATGGGATCGAGCCCCACGTCAGGCTCCTCGGCTATGAGCCTGCTTCTTCCTCTCCCACACCCCCTGCTTGTGTTCCCTCTCTCGCTGGCTGTCTCTCTCTCTGTCAAATAAATAAATAAAAATCTTTAAAAAAAAAAAAAGTTTTTTGTTGGATATATGATTTGCAAATATTTTCTCCCAGACTGTATCTCATCTTTCTTTCACCTAACAGTATCTTTCAAATAACTTTTAAAATTGGGGTAAGTCCACTTCATCATAATTTTCTTTTATGGATTGTAATTTTGATGTCATATTTAATAGGTTTTCCTAAACCCAGGTCATGATAATCTGTTTTTCTCTAAAATTGTTATAGTTTTATATTTTACCATTAGATTTATGACCAACTTTGAGGTAATTTTGGCATAAACTATGAGGTTTAGATTTTTATTGTTGCTGCATTTATTTTGTTTGTTTGTTTGTTTGGTCTAGAGTTGTCTAATTGGTGCAACAATATTTACTAAAGAGACTATTCTTTTCCACTAAATTACCTTTGCATCTCTGCTGAAAATAAGTTGTTCATGCTGGCATGGCTCCACTTCTGAACTCTCTATTTTGTTTCATCGATCTGTATGACCAACACCAATACTGTATAATGTGATTACTACAGCTTTATAATAAGTCTTAAAATCAGGTACAGTGATTTCTCCAACATTATTCTTCTCTTTCAAAATTATTTAGGTGGCTTCTTTGCATTTCAATATAAATTTTAGAATCATCTTGTCCATATATACAAAAAACATTGGGCAGAGATTTTTGAATTGTAACTTTATAGATCAATTTTTTTAGAATTGATATTTTTACTATGTTGAGTCTTCTAATCCATGACCATGATATATATTTCCATTTATTTAGCTCTCTAATATCTTACAAACAGCTTTTGGTAGTATTTTTGAAATAGTGTACATATTTTGTTAGTTTATATCTAACAGCTTTAGTCTTCTAAAGCTATTATGAATTGGTGTAGTTTTGTTTTTAATACTTAGTTTCCAGTGTTCGTTGTTAGTATATATATATATGAATAATTTTGTGTTTTTGTTTTTGTGTTTTTATTTTATGTTCTATAGCATTTCTAAACACATTTATTAGTTTTAAGATGGGTTTTTGTGGATTCCTTGGGATTTTTTACATAGGCAAATAGGTGTTCTGCAAATAGGGACACTTTTATTTCTTTTTCACCCACAATATGTATTTCTTTTATTTATTGTCTGATTGTATTACACTGGATAGGATTTCCACTATGAACCTGAATAAGAGGTGCAAGAATAGGAATCTTTGCCTTGTTCTCAATCTTAGGAGAAAAATATTCAGTCTATATGTTTTCTATAGAATTTTTATACATTTTTATCAAGTTGAAAAGGTTTCCGTGTATTCCTCATTTGTTGAATGTTTTTGTCATGGATGAAAGTTGTATTTTATCAAATAAATTTACTGTATCAATTTTATAATATATTTTTTTCCTTTTTAAACTATACTTATGAGGGAATACATTGGTCGATATACAAATGTGCCAGCTTTGGATTCTTGGACTAAACAACTTTTGTTGTGGTGTTTTGTTCTTATATAAATTGCTGTATTGATTTGTTAATTTTTTTTTTTACTCTTTTGCATCTTATTTGGTGGGCAGTACTGTTTTCTTTTCTTGTACTGTATTTGTCTGGTTTTGGTGTCAGAGTAATACTGGCTTCCTACAAGTTGGAAAGTATTCTCTTCTGTTTTTTGAAGTAGATACTGTAGAATTGGTATTATACATTTCTTAATTGTTTCCCAGAATTCCCTAGTGGTGCTGTGAGATTTCTTTTCTGAGAGGGTTTTAACTCTGAGTTTATTTACTAGTTATAGAACTATTCAGTTTATCTATTTCAAATTGAGTGAGTTTTGGTAGTTGGTGGTTTTCAAGGATTTCATACATTTCACCAAATTTGTAGAATTTACCTGTGTGGAGTTGTATCTAGTATTCCCTTATAGTCTTAATATCTGCAGGGTCTGTAATTGTACATCTATTTTTATTCTTCATATTGATAATTCATGTCTTTTTTAATTTTTATTTTTCCTAGAGGTTTATCAATTTGATTGTTTTTTTGTATAATCAGCCTTTGGTTTCATTTATTTTCATTTTTGTTTTTAATTTTATTGACACATCTGCTTTTGTCTGTATAATTTCCTTCTTTTCTTGTTTCAGGATTATTTTGTTCTTCTTTTTCTAGTTTCTTAAGGTATAAACTTAAACTGGTAGTTTGAGCCCTCTTCTCTTTCCTAATATAAGATTTGATGCTTTAGATTTTTTTCTAAGCTTTTCTTAGCTGTACCTCACAAATTTTGATATATTTCTGATTAGTACAAAATATTTTCTAAAATCTTGACTGTCTTTTTCTCATATGTGATCTAGAAATGTGTTATTTTCCAATTGTTTGACATTTTTCCTGTAATTTTTTCTGTTATTAATCTCTAGTTTTATTCCATTCTTGTCAGATAATAGACTCTGTATGAATTTAACCCTTTAAAATTAGTTGGGGTTTTTTTGTGACACAAGATATAATATGTTTTGGTAAATATTCATTTGTACTTGAAAAGAATGCTACTGTTTTAAAAATCTTTTAAAGTGTTAATTATGCTAATTTTCAAACTTCTACAAACTATACAGAATAAGCCCTCATAAAAAACATAACTCCATAAACCCATCACCCAATTTCAATAATTATCTACATATTGCCTTTGTTGTTTTGTCTGTAACCCCATGGACACCACACTCCCTACTTGCTTATTTTTCACAGTCATTTTTCTTTTTTTTTTTCAAGAGAGGGAGAGAGAGAGAGAAAGAGAAAGACGGTGGGGGGGCAGAGAGAAAGAGAGAGAGAGAATCTTAAGCAGGCTCCACACCCAGCGTGGAGCTTGATGCAGGGCTCGATCTCACAAACCGGAGATCGTGACCTGAGCCAAAATCAAGAGTTGGATGCTTAACCAACTGAGCCACCCAGGTACCCTCACAGTAATTTTTCTATGTGAAATTTACATATATTGAAATTTATAAAATTTAACTGGAAATTTGTTTCAAATGGATACACTTATGTAATACACAGCTCTCTCACCATATATAAAATGTCTGTCTTCTCAAAATTGTCTCATGTTCTTTTCCAGTCTATCCTCCCAAACCCAAGAGAAACCATGTTCTGAAAATTTTCACCTTAGACAAGTAATGCCCCATGTTCTAGAATTTTGTAGAGATTCATTTATATTCTACAGTGGTTTTGTATTTAGCCTTTCCCACTTAGGGTTATGAATGTGATGTCCAGTCTATCCTGTTGATTGAAAGAGTAGTCCATTCTTCTTTATTGCTAAGTATTATTCTATTGTATGGATATATTACAATTTTAATCCATTTTCTGCTGATACATATTTAAATTGTTTCTAGATTTTGGATTTTGTTAATAAAACTCATGAACTTTGTTATTTTTACAACTTTTTTTCTTGAACATTCTAACTTCTCCTGGATAAAGTAAATTGTTGGGTTGATGGACAGGTGTAGTTTTAACTTTATTAAAAACATGCCAAAACTTTCCCCAAAGTGTTTTTACATTCCCACTAACAATGAGAAAGAATTTCAATTGATCTCCATTCCTGCCAACATTTGGTGTTGCCATCTTTTGAATTCATGCCATTTTACTGAGTAAATAATAGTGTCCACCAGTTTTAATTTGCATTTCCACAATGATTAATGATGTTGGGCATTTTTCATGTGTTTATTAGACATTAATCGATCATCCTTTGTAAGTATCTCTTCAAGTATTTTGCCTATTTAATTTTTTTTTTTTTTTTGGCTTTTTGAGAGGTAACATTTCTTTATAAATTCTGAATACAAATCCTTGGTCAAACATGATTTGTGAATATTTTATTCCAGTCTATGGCCTGCCCTTTCATTTTCTTAATGCTATTCCTTGATAAAAAGAAGTTTTTGAGTTTGAAAAGATTAATTAATCTTTTTGTTTCCCATGCTTATTGATTTTCTTACACTGTCTAATAAGTCTTTGTCAAGCCTGGGTCATAAATATATTCTTCTATCTTTGTTCCAAAACCATTATAATTTTATCTTTTACATTTAGATATATGAGCCATCTAGAATTAATTTTTGTGTGTGGTAAGAGATAGGGGTCAAGGTTCTTTTTTTTTTTTTTAAATGGATATACTGTTCCTTCAGAGCCATTTGCTAAAAATACTTTCCTTTCTGTATCAAATTGCTTTGGTACCTCTGCCAAAAATCAGTTGGCCACATATGTATTGGGTTTATTTCTAGGCTCTTCATCCAGTTGTGTTGCATTTATGCCATTTCACATTGTTTTGGTTACTGTAGATTTAGAGTAAGACTTATATTTCATTAGTGTAGTCCTTCTATTTTGTTATTTTTCTTAAAAATATATATATATTTATAAAGATATATATTATATAAATATATATATAGATAGATTTTTTTTTTATTTGACAGAGAGAGAGGCAGCGAGAGAGGGAGCACAAGCAAGGGGAGTGGGAGAGGGAGAAGCAGGCTTCCCGCTGAGCAGGGAGCCCGATGCAGGGCTCCATCCCAGAACACTGTGGTCATGACCTGAGCCGAAGGCAAACACTTAACAACTGAGCCACCCAGGCGCCCCTAAAAATATATTTTAAATACATTAAGTGCTCTGAATTTCAGTATGAATTTTAGAATGAGATTTTCAATTTAATAAAAATTAAAAAGAAATAGAAGTTACCAGAGGAGTGTGGGTGGGGGATGGGAGAAATAGGTGATGGAAATTAAAGAGTACACTTATCATGATGAACACTGAGTAATATATAGAATTATTGAATCACTATATTGTACACCTGAAACTAATATAACACTGTATGTTAATGATACTGGAATTAAAATTAAGAACTTAGTAAAAAAAAGAAATAGAAGTGATAAGAGTGCCCATATCAACCTTGTTCTTGATTTTAGGAGAAACATATGAATCACCATTGATTATATTAGCTGTAAGTTGCTAATATATGTTCTTTTGCTAATTGAAGTAGCTTTCATCTATTTCTAGTTAGCTCAGTGTGCTTATGTGTTTTTAAAAATCATACACGGGTATTGAATTTTGTCAAATACATTTTCTGAAAGTACAGAGATAATCATATGGTTTTTCTCCTTTATTTTGTTAATGAAAAGGATCATATTGATTGATTTTCAAAAGTTAAACCCACCGTGTACTTACTGGATAACCCTAATTGTTCATAATATGCTATACTTTTTTAAAATGTTAATAAATGATTTGGTAATATCTTGTTAAAGATTTTACACCTCTATTAATGAAACTTTGGTCTGGAGTTTGTTGCTGTTATGTTTGTCATCTGTATGATCTCTTTTTCTGCCTTTTTTATTGGAGTTATTATAAAATAATTTGGGAAGTATTCTCTCCTCTTCTGCTTTCCAAATAAGTTTATATACAAGTGATATTAATTGTTCCTTAAATGTTTCATATAATTCACCAACAAATTCTTCTGAGATGTTTATTATGGGAGGATTTTTAATTACAAAGTTTATATACATATATGGCTAATAAGCTTTCCTATTCCTCCTTTTTTTCTTAATTATAATTTAATTCTGTATTAATTTTAAGAGATTCTGAATATTTTATGGCCTTATTGAGATATATTTTACAGGCCATTACATTCACCCACCCAATTAAAGAATACAGTTCAGTAGTATCTAGTATATTCATTGAATTATGCAATCATTACCTCAATTAATTTTTTAACAGTCTCAACACTCTAAGAAGAAGTGCTCAGACATTATCTGTCAATCACCATTTCCATGCCCCCTGCCCTCCATCCTACCTTGGCAACCAGTAATCTATTTTCAGTCTCTATGGCTTTGCCTGTTCTGGGTAATCCATATAAACTGAATCACACAATATGTGTCCTTTGTGTGGCTTCGCTTACTTAGTGCAAAATTTTCAAAGTTCATCCATGTTGTAGAATGTAGTAGTGCTTTATTCCTTTTGATGGCTGAAAAATATTCCATTGTATCTGTATACCACATTTTATCTATTCATCAGTTCATGAACACATGAGTTGTTTCCACTATTTGATTATTATGAATAATGACACCGTGAATATTTGTGTCCAAGTTTTGGTGTGGTTCTGTTTTATTTCTCTTGGGTATATACCTAGGAGAATTGCTAGGTTATATGGCAATGCTGTGTTCAGTCTTTTGAGCACAAGCTAGACTGTTCTCTAAAGCAGGTGCACCATTTTATATTCACGCCAACATTATATGAAACTTCTAATTACTCTACATCATTGCTAACACTTGTTATTGTCTATTGTGAAGGGGTGTCTCATTGTGGTTTTGATTTGCATTTCCCTAATGACTGATGGTGTTGAGCATCTTTTCATGTGCTTATTGGCCATTTATATACATTCTTGGCAAAATGTCTATTTAAATCCTCTGCCCACTTTTTATTTGAGTTTGTTTGTCTTTTATTGTTGAGTTGTAAGAGCTCATTATGTATTCTGGACACTAGAACTTTATCTAATATGCAATCTGCAAATATTTTTGCCCATATCACAGTCTTTTTTTCACTGGATGCAGCAGTTTTTAGTTTTGTTGAAGTCCAGTTTATCTATGTTGTTCTTGTTGTTGCTCATGATTTTGGTGTCATACATAAAAGTCCACTGCCAATCCAAGGTCATGAAGATATACTCTTGTTTTCTTCTAAGGATCTTAAAGTTTTACCTCTTTTTACCTATATTTACATCTTTGCTCCATTTCAAATTAATTTTTATATGGTATGAGGTAATGATCTAATCTTATTTAGATATATACAGTTGTCCCAGCACCATTTCTTGAAGAGACTGTTATTTCCTCCTTGATAAAAAATTAACTAACCAAAGCTCTATGAATTTTTTTTTGGACTTTTAACTCTATTCCATGGATTTATATCCCTAACCTTATGCCAACATCACACTGTTTCGATTATTATAGTACTGTAGTCAGTTTTGAAATAGGAAATTGTGTGTCCTCCACCTTTGTTCTTCTTTTTTAAGATTATTTTGGCTATATGATATTCGTTGCAATGCCACATGAATTTTTCTGTTTCTGTGAACTTTGTTGCAATTTTGATAAAGATTGTGTTGATTCTGTAGACCACTTTAGGGAGTATTTCTTTTTTTTATTTAAATTCAATGAGCCAACATATTGTACATCATTAGTTTCAGATATACAGTTCAATAATTCATCAGTTGTGTATAACACCCAGTGCTCATCACATCATGTGCCCTCCTTAATCAGGAGTATTTCAATACTAACAACATTAAGTATTCTAACCTATGAACTTGGGGTGTCTTTCCACTTATGTCTTCTTTAACTTCTTTAAGCAATGTTTGTAGTTTTTAGTGGCAATTCTTTACCCCTTAGTAAATTTATCCCTAAATATTTTATTCTTTTTGATGTTATTGAAAATGAAACTTTTTTAAATTTCTTTTTGGGATTGCTCATGTTTAGTGTATAGACAACTGATTTTTATGTGTTGACATTGTATACTTCAAATTTGCTGTATTTGTTTATTAGCTGTGTTTTTTTGTGTGTGGATTTTCTATATATAAGGCATTGTCTTCTGCGAATAGCTGTACTTTTGCTTCTTACTTTCCAGTTTGGATGTCTATTTATTTTTCTTTCCTAATTGCTCTGGCCAGAACTTCCAGTACAGTATTGAAAAGAAATGGCAATAGCAGTCATCCTTGTCTAGTTCCTGATTTTAGCAGGAAAGCTTTTAGTCTTTCACAGTTGAATATATTACCAATTTTTTTCATAAATACCCTGTTATTAACTAAATGTCTGTGTCCTCCAAAATTCATACGCTGAAATCCTAACCTCCAGTGTTATTGTTTTAGGAAGTGGGCCCTTTGTAAGGTAATTAGGTCATGATGGTGGAGCCCTCATGCATAGTAGTGCCATTATAAAAAAGACCCTAGAGAACTCTCTGGGATTCTTTCCACCACTCGAAGGCACAGTAAGAAGACCGTCTATGGCTGTCTATGGACAGGGAAGCTGGCTCTCACAAACACTGTCTTGCCAGCACTTTGATCTTGGACTTTTACCATCCAGAACTCTGAGAAATAAATGTTGCTTAAGCTCCCTTGTCTGTGGCATTGTTTGTTACAGCAGTCAAAGTGACTAAGACTACACTTTATCATGTTTAAGAAGTTCCCTTTTAATCTGAGAGTTTCGTTTTGTTAAATTTTTTTCCTGTCTAGATTTATCCATGAATCAATCGAGATGGTTACGTAGATTGTTCATTTTATGAATGCTATGTACTACAATCATTCATTCTTTTTTGTTGAACTACTTTTACATCTGGAATAAATCCCATTGGGTCATGGTGTATAATCCTTTTAATATATTCCCAGATTTTTTTCTAGGACTTTATTCAAGATTTTTGCATCTATATTCATAAGAAATAACAGGTATGTAACTTCACTTTATTGTTAGCTCTTCATTTGGCTTTGGTGTCAGGGCAATGTTGGCATGACAGTTCACTACTCTTATGTGTTTTTTAACAATTTGAAGACTTGTGTTAATTCTTCCTTAGTTATTTGGTGGAAATCATCATTGAAACCGTATGATCCTGGGCTTATGTTTTTTGAGAGGTTTAGATTCCTGATTTCAACTCTTCACTGTTTTAAGGTTGTTCAGATTTTCCTTTTTGTTCTTTGATTAGTTTTAGTAGTTCATGTGTTTCTAGGAATTTTTCTGTCTCATCTAAATTATCTAATAAGTTGATATACAACTATTCATAGTATCTTCTTACAATTCCTTTTATTTCTGTAAGGTATGTAGTGAGTTCCTCATTTTTAATTCTGATTTTATTGACCCTACTCTATTTGTTTTTTCCTGGTCATTGTAGTTAAAGTTTCATAGACCTTGCTGTTCTTTTCAAACAACTAATTATTGATTTTGCTGATTCTCTCTTTGTTTTTCTATTCTCCATTTCACTTATGTCCAGTCTAATCGTTATTATTTCCTTCCTTTTACTACTTTTGCGATTAGCTTGCTCTCCTTTTGTTAGTTTCTTAACATGTACAGTTCGAGGGACACCTGGGTGGCTCAGTCAGTTAAGCAACTAACTCTTGATTTCAGTTCAGGTCATGTTCTTAAGGTCATGAGAACAAGCCTGGCGTTGGGGGAGTCTGCATTCAGCAGGGAGTCAGCTTGGGATTTTCTCTCTCCCACTCCCTCTACCCCTCCCCTGACTCATGCATTCTCTCTCTCTTTCTCTCAAAATAAATAAATCCTTAAAGATGTACAGTTTGGTTACTTCTTAATATAGGTATTTGCAGCCATTAATTTTTCTTTGATCATGGTTTTTGCTGTATCTGATATGTTTTAGTATGTTATGTTTTATTTTCTTTCATCTCAAATTATTTTCTACTTGTTCTTGTGAGTTCTCCTTTGATCCATTGGTTATTGAATAAAAGTGAAAATAGGCACATTTCCTTGTTTCTGAACTGAAGGGCAAAACTGACATAGTTGACTGTTAAATACAGGTTTTTAAATAGATGCCCATTTTTCAGACTGAGGAAATATGCTTTTATTCCTATTTATCTAGGAGTATTTTTTTTTAGTTTTTATTCAAATCCCAGTTAGTTAACATACAGTGTAATATTAGTTTCAGGGGTACAATATAGTGATTCAGCACTTCCATTCAATACCTGGTGCTCATCATAAGTGCACTCCTTAATCCCCATCACTTATTTAACCCACCCGTCCCACCCACCTCCCCTCAGGTGACCATCAGTTTGTTCTCTATAGTTAAAAGTCTGTTTCTCGGTTTTCCTCTTTCCTCCACCTTATGTTTATTAGTTTTGTTTCTTAAATTCCACATATGAGTGAAATCATATGGTATTTGTCTTTCTCTAACTGACTTATTTCACTTAGCGTAATACTTTCTAGCTCCATCCGTGTCATCACGAATTGCAAGATTTTGTCTTTTTTGTGGTTGAGTAATATTCCATTGTATGTATATACCACCTCTTCTTTATCCATTCATCTATCAGTGAACACTTGGGCTGTTCCCATGATTTGGCTATTGTAGATAATCCTGCTTTAAACATCAGGGTGTATGTATCCCTTTGAATTAGTATTTTTGTATTCTTTTGGTAAATACATAATAGTGCAATTGCTGGATCATAGGGTAGTTCCATTTTTAACTTTTTGAGAAAACTCCACACTGTTTTCCAAAATGACTGCACCGGTTTTCATTCCTGCCAACAGTGCAAGAGGGTTCCTTTTTCTCCACATCCTTGCCAACACTACTGTTTCTTGTGTTGTTGATTTTAGCCATTCTGACAGGGGTGAGGTAATACCTCACTGTAGTTTTGATTTACATTTCCCTGATGATCAGTGATGTTGAGCATCTTTTCATGTGTCTTTTGGCCATCTGGATGTCTTCTTTGGAAAAATGTCTATTCATGTCTTCTGTCCGTTTTAAATTGGATTATTTATTTTTTGAGTGTTGAGTTCTTTAAGTTCTTTATATACTTTGGATACTAACCCTTTATCATATATGTCATTTGCAAATATCTCCTCCCATTCCATAGGCTGCCTTTTAGTTTTGTTGATTGTTTCCTTCACTGTGCAGAAGCTTTTTATTTTGATGTAGTCTCAATAGCCTATTTTTTAAATTTTTATTTATATTCAATTTAGTTACCATATAGTGTACTATTAGTTTCAGGGTAGAATTTAGTGATTTATCAGTTGCATATAGCACCCAGTGCTTTTTACATCAAGTACCCTCCTTAATGCCCATCACCCAATTACCCATCCCCCCATCCACCTCCCCTCCAGGAACGTTTGGTTCATCAGGGATATTGGCCTGTAGTTTTCTTTTAGTGCCGTCTTTACCTGGTTTGGGTATCAGGGTAATGCTGGCCTCATAGAATGAATTTGGAAGTTTTCCTTCCTTTTCTTTTTTGGAACAGTTTAAGAAGGGTAGGTACTACTCCTCTTTAAGTGTTTGGCAGAATTCCCCTGTGAAACCACCTGGCCCTGGACTTCTGTTTGTTGAGAGTTTTTTGATTACTGAATTAATTTCTTTGCTGGTTATTGGTCTATTCAAGTTTTCTACTTCTTCTTGTTTCAGGGTTTTTTTTAATATATATCTTTCCTTTTTTTGAAGATTTTATTTATTTATTTGACAGAGAGAGAGAAAATCAAGCAGGGGGAACAGCAGGCAAAGGGAGAGGGAGAAGCAGGCTCCCCACAGAGCAGGGGGAGCCCGATGTGGGGCTCAGTCCCAGGACCCCAGGATCATGACCTGAGCCGAAGGCAGTCACTTAACCAACTGAGCCACCCAGGCACCCTTCCTGTTTCAGTTTTGGTAGTTTATTTGTTTCTAGGAATTTATGCATTTCTTCCAGGTTGTCAACTTGGTTGCCATATATTTTTTCCATAATATTCTCTTACAATTGTTTGTATTTCTGTGGTGTTGGTTGTTATGTCTCCTGTCTTCTTTGTGATTTTATTTACTTGAGTCCTTTCTTTTTTCTTTTTGATAAGTCTGGCTAGAGGTTTATCAATTTTATTAATTTTTTCAAAAACTTAACTCCTGGTTTCATTGATCTATTCTATTGGGGTTTTTAGTTTCTATATCATTTCTTTCTGCTCTAATCCTATTATTTTCTTCCTTCTGCTGGCTTTAGGCTTCATTTGTTGTTCTTTTTTAGCTCCTTCAGGTGTAAGGCTTAGCTATTTATTTGAGATTTTTCTTGTTTCTTGAGGTAGGCCTCTGTTGCTGTATATTTTCCTCTTAGGACCACTTTTGCTGCATCCCAAGGGTTTTGGACTTCTGTGTTTTCATTTTCATTTGTTTCCATGCATTTTTACATTTCTTCTTTGATTTCCTGGTTGACCCATTCATTGTTTAGTAGCATGTTGTTTAACCTCCATGTATTTTTTCTTGTGGTTGACTTCTAGTTCCACAGCATTGTGGTCAGAAAAGGTGTACGGTATCTTTTCAATCTTTTTGTATTTATTCAGTCCATCCTGATTTGTGATCTAACATGTGATCTCTTCTGGAGAATGTCCTGTTTACACTTGAAAAGAATGTGTATTCTGCTGCTTTAGGATGAAATGTTCTAAATATATCAGTTAAGTCCATCTGCTCCAGTGTGTCATTCAAAGCCATTGTTTCCTTGTTGATTTTCTGCTTAGATGATCTGTCCATGGCTGTAAGTGGGGTGTTAAATTCCCCTACTATTGTTGTATTATTATCAATGAGTTCCTTTATGTTTGTTATTAATTATTTTACGTATTTGGGTGCTCCCATGTTGGGTGCATAAATATTTACAATTGTTAGATCTTCTTGTTGGATTGTCCCCTCTATTATGATATAGTGCTTTTATCTCTTGTTACAGTGTTTGTTTTAAAGCCTAGTTTGTCCAATATAAGCATTGCTACTCTAGCTTTCTTTTGACATCCATTTGCATGATAAATGTTTCTCCATCCCTTCACATTCAATCTACAGGTGACTTTAGGTCTAAAATTAGTCTGTTATTGGCAGCATATAGATGGGTCTTGTTTTTTTATCCATTCTGACGCCCTATGTCTCTTGATTGGAGCCTTTAGTCCATTTACTGAGAATATTTTTTAAACCATAAATGTATAATGGCATGTGTCAAATATTTTAATGCATTTATTGAGATGATTTTATCCATTTTTCAATTAATGTGGTGAATTATATTAAAAGATTTTTGAATTTTAAACCAATCTGGCATTCTTGCATTCCCACTCGATTATGATGTTTTTCCTTTTTACATGTTGTCAGCTTTGACTTGCTAATATTTCATTAAGGTTTTATGTCTCTACATTTATCAGAAATACTGGTCAGTAGTTTTTGTCTTATAAAATATTTGTCAACTTTTGACCTAAGTTTATACTTGCTTTATAAAATTAATTGGGAATTGTTCTTTCTTCAATTTTCTGAAAGATTGTGTGATATAACATTATCTCTTCTTCATTAAATGTTTGATAAAAATCACCAGTGAAATTATCTGGCCTCAGGTTTTTTTTGTGTGATGATGAAGTGAAGGGTTTTGTTAATAAACTTCCTTAGTAGATACAGATTACTTTATTTTTCTATTTTTTGAGGCAATTGTTAAGTTATCTCTTCCAAGTAATTTTCAATGTTATCTAAGGTGTCAAATTTATTGATATAGTTTTCATAATGTTTCCTTACTCTATTTGTAACATCTGCAGGATCTATAATGATATCCTGCTTCCATGTCTGATATTGGCATTTCTTTGCTCACTCATATGCATTCTCTCTCTTTCTATCATCTCTATCTCTATCTCTACTTCTATCTCTTATTGTCTTCCTAGTTACATCAAGTGTGTTAATATTTGCAAAGAACCTACTGTTTATTTTTGTTAATTTTCTCCATTGTGTTCTATTTCATTGATTTTTGCTCTTTATTATTTCCTTCCTTCCATTTAATTTGGGTTGATTTTGCTTGTTTTTCTAGTTTTTTGAGGTAAGAATATAGATTATTGATTTGTGAATTTTCCTCTGTTGTAATATAAGAATTTAAATGTAGAAATTTTCTTTACAAATTGCATTATCTGTAGATACCTCCATCCCCTCCCATTGGCATGCTATATTCTTTATTTTTATGCAGTTCAAATATTTTCTCTAATTTTTTCATGATTTCTTTTTATTTTTTAGTATGATTATACTTTGGTTAGAAAGCATACTCTATAAGAGTTCTATCTTTTGGAATTTTTAATACTTATTTTATGGACTCCTATATAGTCTATCTGTGTGAACATTTTATCTCTACCTCAAAACAATGTGTGCACTAATTACACAATCTGCAGCATCACCATGGGTCACATATTTATGCTTCTCTGCATGCCTATTAATGGTTATTATACACTAGGCATTGTGGTTTACACAATAGAGACATTCTGAATTCTGTTGTCTTCTTTTGAAGATTACTGGAATTTGTTCTTTCAGGCAGTTAAATATCTGACCCATCACTTTCACCTTGAAACTTCATTTTTACACTTTCTTAGGGTTGGTTGGTAAAAATCCATACTTCTACCAAGCCATTCTTACCTTTTTCAATTTGAACTCCAAACTCTGTCACCCTTGCACCAAGAAACCACTGAAATCTCTGCTTGTGTTTTTCAGCCTTCCAACTGTAGTTTTCCATTGGCTCATTGCTCTTTGGACTTTTCCCTATACAAACACAGTTCATGATTCAACCAAACACTTGAAGAAAGTTCATACCCATATTTTGGGGCAACTCTCACTTTGCATTGCTCCTTTCCAGGATATCCCTCTTCAATTTCTAATGATTCTGGCAATTACAGGCTCCCTTTGTTTGACACTTTAAGCCAATAGAACGGTGATTTTCTGCTAAAGTGCTTGCATCCCTCTTTTATGAAAACTGAAGAGTGCCCTGGGGGAAAAGTCTTATAATCATGAATCTCACCCAGTGCACTCTCCTTTTTTCAAAGATTGAATCTCCTCCAGTTTCTAACAGATTTCAGTCTCCCGTGCCTTCAAATAGTTACATTTTTAAAAATTTGTACTCAGTTTATAAGTATCTGTGGGAGGATCATTCTGAAACAAACTACTCTGCCATTATCAGAAGCAGAACTAAAGATACATATTTTTTTAAAATACAGCTGCAATATTAAGGAAAAAAAGATACACATTTTTAAACGAACATGCTAGAAGGCTCAACTCTTGTGAAACTTCCATTTAAAAAGCCTAACTGAACGTCGTTTGATTATCGCTCTGTGCAATACACCGTTAGCAACATGAACAATCTTTATAAAGTATATAAATTTATTTTGGAAAGGTGGTTTCAATAAGTTAATTATACATATACATTGGACAGAATTATTGTGAAACATCCAATAAAAAGTTCAATTAAGCATCTAAATTATACATTTAATCATAGTTTTAAACTGCACACAAAACTGATTCGCATGTCTTTGCACTTGAGAAATGTTTAATGTAAGATGAACATTGCATTTCTGTGCAGTCTCAACCCTATTAGTTATTTCTGCTGGAGAAATGGCAATGCATCTTTTTATCAAGTTTATTTTTGCTGAACCTGCAGTTTATTGAAAATCTCAGTTCTTGCCTTTCTTGAACCCTCAGTGCTGAAATTCAGGAACTTCTTCACTTTTTTTGAGTGTTGTATCACCCAAAACACACCTGTAGGCCTAGTGTGATGTGTATTTTGTTTATTCAGAAAGGTGTTGCTCATAAGAATGGCTGCCAGGGGCTTTGAGGTTTTCATTATGACTTTATTGGTTTGGAAAAACCCATGTAAATCACCAGCTGTTTTTCCTATATCATATGAAAGTCAGATAAGCAATAGCATTCTTAATATTCTGAGGAGTGACATGGGAGCCGTAAAACTTAAGTGACCGGGGATGTACTGTATGGTGACTAACATAATATAATAAAAAATCATTAAAAAAAAAAAACTTAAGTGAAATCTTATTTCCATACAACCTTTAAAATAAGCCTTACACTCCTTTTTTTGTGTGGGTGCCCAAATTAACATACAATGTACAGATAATGGACATTTATGTGTTCAAGCTACTGTTTAGTTGAAAGATTCTTATCTCATTGGTGAAGTTACACATGCTCTGTTTTTTATAATTATTAATAACATCACAAACCTATTTTTGATTATCCTCAGTTTTGTAGGAAACTGTTAAACTGTCTTCCAAAATAGCTATACTAATTTGCCTTCCCACCAGCAATTACTGAGTGTTCCTTTTGCTTTACGTCCTCATCAGTATTTGGTATTTTCAGTGTTCTGGACTTTAGCCACTTGAATAGGTTAGGGGTGGTACCTCAATGCTGTTTGAATATGCAGTTCCCTAATGACATGGTCAGCAGGTTCACAAATATGTACAAAAGCCACACAGTGGAAGAAAATGTTGGTGAATAAAATATCCAACAAAAGACCTATATCTGAAATACAAAAAGAATCCTCAAAATTGAAAAATTAGAAAATGAACAACTTAATTTTTAAATGAGCAACATGCATCAATCCACACTTCAGTATAGTTGACATATGGATGTTAAATAAGCACATGAAAAATTTCTCTACATCATTAGCCGTTACAGAAATGCAACTTAAATTCATGATTCAAATGGGAAAAAATTATATATTAGACTTCTTCAATATTTAAAAATATTTCCCAGGACATATTGGACTTCCTCAATATTTAAAAATATTTCCCAGGGCTGACAACAGAATAAGGGTGGATTCTCTGAGGTCCTGTGTGTACTAGGGTAGTAGGTCTCCTTAGTCCTCCTCAGGACCATCATATTTACTCCTGACAGGGCCTGCATGCCCTCTCCATCTGCTGACCTGAGGATGGTCCATCAAGTCAAGGCCACCATCTCCTGGGATGACAGAAAAAGAAGTCAAGGAGATGCAGAGTTGTCTTTACCTGATGTCCATGCATAAGGCCTCTCGGGACTGACAATGGGGGTGGATTTCTGTGAGATTCCATCTGTCTATGATGAGAGGTCCCCTCTGTCCTCCCTCTGGGTCCTCACCTTGATTCACGGCAAAGTCTAGGATTCCTCCCTCTGCTGAACCAGGTTGTACCCCTCAGAAAAAGTTTCATCTCCCTCAGCCTCCCAGGATGGAAGTCCAGATACACTACACCAGGGAAACTGCATGGGTCTTCTGAGGGCAGACAGCAAGGGCAGAGCAAGGCTGCGGCCCCTGCTATCAGCAGTGAAATAGCCCCTCAGTCCTTCCGCAGAAGCCTTAGCTTGAAGCCTGGCCTGGTGATAACTTTTATCTGCTGATCTGAAGCCCCACCCTGCAGAGGAAGCCTCACACCCAGTCCCTCAAGCTCCCAAGATGGAAGTTCAGAAATCACACAGCTGAAGACCCTGTCTTGGGCTTTTGGAGGCTGACATCAGGGGCAGGGTGGGACTGAGGTTCCCTGCATCTATGGTGGGAGATCCCTTATGCTCTTCCTTAGAAGCCCCACCAGGAAACCCAGGAGGACCTGGGACTCCTCCCTCCTGTTCTGAGGCCCCCTCAGATGATTCTGGGCTTCCCTCAGACTCCATTGATGGGGTCAAGAAACACCACATCTGGGGACCCTGCCCAGAGTTTCTCTGGGTCAGGCAGGACTGGTGCTCCTTCATCTGAGGTTGGAAGTCCCCCCAGTCCTTCCTTAATGTCCTTTCTTTGACGACTTGCCAGGATCAGAGAAAAAATGGCAAATCGAAAAGTATAAATCTCAAATACAAAAAAATACAAGAAAATCTAATGAGCTGGAATTAGGCAAAGAGCTCTAAAAAATGACATCAAAAAATGATTCGAAAAGAAAAATGATAAATTGAACATCACCAATATTTAAAAATTTTATCTCTCTGAGAAAGAAATGCTCAAGAGCAAAGTCAGGCTATAGACTGGAAAACAATATTTGCAAATCAACTTAGGATCTGTATGCAGAATATATAAAGGCCCTCAAAACAAAAAAAATACAGGGAAAACAATTTTTAAATGGGCAGAATATACTTCACCAAAACTAATGTATGCATGTTAAATAAGCCCATGAAAAATTTTTTCTACATTATTAGCCATTAGAGAAAAGCAAATTAAAAGCACAGTAAGATGCAACTTTTGAGAATAGATTTTAAAAAATACCATTGACATTACTAAGCACTGGCAAGTATGTAGAACAGCTTGAACTCTCATGCATTGCCCCAGTGAATGTAAAGTTGAACAGTCACTGTGGGGAATGACTTTGTAATTTCTTATATCCATATACACTTATCATTTGACTCAACAATCCCATGCCTGGGAGAAAAAAAAATTATGTTCACACAAAAATCTATACATGATTGTCTATGATTGCTCTATTCATATACGACAAAAGCTGAAAACAATCTAATGTCCTCGCAAGGGTGAATGAATTAATGAACTGGGGAGCATCCACATAATGGAATACTACTAAGCAGCAAAAGCTTTAGACTATTGACACACAAATCAATTTAGAAGAATCTCAAAGACTGTTTACTGAGTAAGCAAAGCCAGTATCAAAAAGATATATACTGTATTACTTCAATTATATGACACTCTTTGAAATATATAACTATGGATGTGGAAAACAGATGAGTGGCTGTCGGAAGAGTATATAAATGCAAATAGCACATGAGAAGGTTTTTTAATTTATTTTTAGGGGGCAGTTAATGGAACCATTCAGTATCCTGATTATGGTGGTGGTTACACAAATCTAGACAGGGGTAAAAATCATGGCGCTGTACACCAAAAAAGTATTATTGTTTGCTATTTTTAAAAATAAAATGCAAATGGAAAAAGAAGATAGGTAGATAATTATAATAATGTCAGAAAAAAATTCACTTCATAAGAAGTTACCAAGAATGAATAACAGATGTTACATAATGTTAAAAGAGTCAAATTATCAAGATGATGTAGCAGGCTTTAATATGTACAGACTTAGAAGCAGAGGTTCAAAACACATTAACTAAAAAAAACCAAGAGATTGGGAAATGAGAAATAGTTGAAGCTACAATTATATTTGGAGACATCTTCATTCCTCTCTGTATAAATAATAAAATAATTAAAATATGAAACCTGAAAAAGAATATTAACCAAATTGACTTACTTGGCATTTACAAAACCTTCCAACAGCAAAATGCACATTCTTTTCAAGTGCACGCAGAACATTCACACAGACCATAAAACAACACCTGACAAATTTTTTAAAAAATGGAAATTATGTATTGCTCTACCCATAATAGAATTAAAGCAAAGAATTAAATCAAAGAGATATGTAAAAAGTCACCAAAGTTTTGGAAACTAAACAACACATTTTACCAACCCTACTTGAAAGAAATTATTGGGGGAAGTTAGGAAATATTTCCAACTAAATGAAAATGAAAACAGGACACGTCCGAATTTAAGGGATTCAGCTAACGCTGTGCTTAAAGGTAAATTTATGTCATTAAATGCTTTTATTTGGCATAAAAAAGACCCAAATCAATAGTCTAATATTCCACCTAAAGTGTAAAAAGAAAAATAAATTCAACCCAAGTAATGCGGAAGAATGGGAATAATATAGATAAGAGCGGAAATCAATGAAGTTGAATTTAGAAAAACAATGGCTATCAATGGACATAAAACTGGTTCTTTGAAAAGATCAGAGAAGCTAAAATATCTGCTGTTGTTCTGAGAGATTAAAATAAAAAGAGGTTGAGAAGCAATGGTGTAGGCTCAAAGTACGGGGAGCTATAGAGAGAGAAAGGGACATATCATGGAATTGCTTTCAGAAAGTGCAAAAATGACAAGAACGTGTCATATAATCAAGCTCTTGGCAGTGCCAGAATTCCAGGCAGCAAAACTAGGATTCAGTGCTTTGGGTATATTAGGGTCTACACAGATAGATGCCTGTGTAGGAGCTTGATGAAATCCATGTCTGAGGAAGGGTCTTCCATCCGCTGTGCTCAGGGAAAGCCTACAGTTCTAGGGCTGGGTGTGAGAACCCACCGCCCCAGGGATCAAGGAAAGAAAGCATGCTGAACTGGTAGGGACTCTGGGCTTAACAGTCCTCATTTTGATCAGACTATTTTGCCTTCCTCAAGTTCATGGATCAGATTCATTTTGAAGGCTTCCATTGGAATGAGAGAGGTCCCACTTCTAAAATTTTGACAATGTCCACCAGTTAGATATCATAAGCATCATGGAGAACTGGCCTCCAGGTACCCTGGCCCAAGTTGGCCTCAGTCTTGCTCTGTTTGTTTGTTATGAAAAACTTTAGTTACTGCACAGCTGCCAGCTTCCTAAAACAGATACACTAGATTAGAGGAAGGAGTAAGTGTCTGGGTATTGATAGGCATGAGCCGAGACTTGAACAAAGGATGCCAAGAGCAGAGCTGTAAAAGTGATCTGAGATAGTAGATGTAAGATTGAAATGTCATGATCACTGTATATATAATATGAGCCACAAATACACAGGCATGGACACGGGCAGGTGTAATATTTTTCCCTTTAAATTATTACCTGGATGTATTATGCCTTTTTTAAAATTTTGGCTGCCAAGTGTGTTCACAGGAAAAGGATGACATTCTGCAACATGTAGATTTCTATACAACACTCTACTGATGCAGCTTAGTCTAGTCTCTAGCCTAGTATCCTCTACTGAGAGTCTAACCCATGGTTCCTACTGCTTACCAGACCTATTCACCTGGACATCCCTCTCAACTTCGCCATCTACATGGCCCACACTGATATTATCTGCCACACCCTTCTTCATGTCCACAGTAATTCAAATTGCCACCAATTCTTTCTCCCTGAGTTCTCCCAAACCTATTCATGAAAGATGTTCTGTAGAATCTTCACTCCCTACTAAACACCCAGATTCCTAACCAACTGACAGAAGGAATTACAGTTTCTCAGAGCCCCAAAGTGCTTTGGCTCAGGGCTTATTTGACTGCTCCCATCTGGAGTCTCACTGCCTCACTCTTTTTTCTGGTTCTGTAGCTCTTAGAGGACATCTCACTATCTTCCTGGTATATTGCTGCTCCTAGCCACTCCTGTTCTTTGGGTAGGGTTCTGTCCTACTGATCCCCACTACTAAAGCAGGGCCTTCCAAAGTGCAAGTACTGAAGAGATGTTTGGTGAATGAGTCAGTGAGCAGGGACTTTCCTCTATTAAGATTTCATCTACTTTCTTGAATAGGCCAAGCAAATCCAAGTATATCTTTTTAATTTTCCAGAATGGTGGACTGGAAGGTATAAACAAACCCAAGGATAAGCTAACCTTTACATTTTCCCCTCTGTTTATTGAACCCTATACTTTACTGCTCAGCTCTTTCACATTTCCAAAGAAATTTCTATTCCAATGTTTTCTTGTACCAGATCCCCCAAAAGATGGGAGGTTGCCCAAATTTTTGCAAAATATTGAAACTCTTATTCTTAAACCTGAAAAACAGAAATAAATGCATTACCAATGTCATTCAAAACTTAGGGTCTTTAGGGAATTAAACCTTCCATTAAAAGGGACATTTGAAAAATATCAAAGAAAAAAAAAGATAAACGTCCAAGTCACCCATACAGAATGGGAACACAAAGTTGTACGTTGTGTTCTCCCCAGCCTGACCCTGACTCTCCTCTACTCAGAGCCAAGACTGCCCTCCTTGAACACAGAGTGATGATTCAGCCTCACTCTTCAGTCAGGACAGTAAAAGCTGCTGAACAATGCTGTGCAAGGAACATGGCATTAGTATTATCCATGGAGCCAATTCTGGCCTGGGCCCCCCCTTCCTCATCTCTTAAAGCCTCCTCATACCAGCATGAGAAGAAAGTAGGGTCAGTCCCTTTGACCTTGGCCAAAAATTACAGAACTTCCATCTTGCTGGTTTCAGCATGAGCCCTGGGACCCACAGGAATTCACAGCGTGGAGGATCACTGTTAGGCACCTGCCGGTACTCCAGGTAATTCTCCTGCACCCAATCTCTGGTGATGAGCTTCCTGGGCTCCCCATAAATGAAATGCTCCCTCCTAGCGCACACTCCCATCATATTCAGGAAATCCCAGATGTCTTCCTCGGGGGCACAACTGCCCTCTATGAAGATCACACCCAGGATGATTATCAGGAGACCATTTTTAGGCACGCTGTAGTTGTCGCTAAGCATCTCATCATGGGTGAGGTCCAGTGAATTGACAAGGACATAGGAGTGGGTGGTGGGGTCCACTTCCTTCACATCAATGCCAGAGATCACCTCCAAACACTTGAAGATTACAGGGAATTGTTTCTTGTACCTTTTGATGACAACCTTCAGCATTTCTGCCTCTGTGATGGGCTCCTTCAATCGATACTTGAGGACCATGAAATGCACCAAATCAGCCACCTTCTCATGTAGTGGGTCTCTGGGCAAAGATTCAGTGTCTGTTGAGGTCTGCAGGGAACTTGTATCTTCTTGGCTATTGGAGACTCCCTCTGATGTGCTCCACGATGCAGAGAAGGAGCAGGAGCTCTGAGGACTCTGGGGAGGACTCAGTGTTGCAGCAGGCTCCCCTTCCTCCTCCTCCTCTGGGGAGACTGGGATCACAGGAGAGGAAAGCGGGGAGGAAGAGGTGAAGGGGTAGGAGAAGTTGAAAGAGCAAGAGGAAATGGAGGAAGTCTCCTCCTCACCCTCAGCTATGAGAACGTGTACTACTGCCAGGCCCTGTATCTCACTTTGGGCCTGAAAGCCTGGCTCGAATATGAGACATAGATGCCTTGGAGAGTGAGGCATGATGACTGTTATTGGCAGCAGCAAGTAGAAGTGTGAGCAGGATGGTGGGAGATGGGGTACCACAGGTCTGGAGAAGAGGGGGAGAGGGTCAGCAGCCTCAGCAGAGAAATGCACATTTGGCAGCTCTGGACAAAGGCTGACTGTGTTCTAGGATGGGAAGTGCCCTCAAGCCAAGATCCCCATTTCCCTGAGACCCCCAAAGAGGATGTAAAGAAGTGGGATCATCTGCCTGAAGGCCCTGCCTGGGGCTTCCTAAGACTGAAAGTCGGAATGGGTTTCTGAGAATACACTCTAGGCTGGAAGATCCCCTCTGCCCTCTCCCTCAGAGTCCTCTTGTTGATGCCTGGTTGGGCCCGAAACTCCTCCCTCTGCTAACCTGAGGTTACACCCCTCAGAGAGGACCTCACCACTTTCAGCCTCCCAAGTTGGAAGTCCAGATATACCACATCCAGCCTCCCTGCCTGGGGCCTCACAAGACTGAAATGGACAGAGCAGTCCTGGGTCTCCCTCTGTATGGAGTGGGAGGTCCCTTAAATCGTCCTTCTTTAGTCATCAGCTTGATGCCTGGCAGTTCCTGGACTCTTTTCTCTTGTGTCCTGAGCTGGGCCCCTTCAGAATAAGATCCTCACTTCTCTGACAACCCCCTCCCACTCAGATGGAAGAGTAGAAAACTCACTCCCATCACACATGGCTAAGTCTCCCTCAACTTCCCAAGCTGAGAGCATGTTAGGACTGGATTCTATGGGGCCCATTATGTTCTAGGATGGCAGATGCCCTTAGTCCTCTTCAAGGTATACATGTTTGCCCCATCTGGGCCTGAGCTCTCTCTTTCATGAAAGTAAGGATGAGTCCCTCAGGCCAAGATTTCCATGTCCATGTGATGCATGAAGAGGTTAGGAGTGAATCTGCCTGACACTCCTGCCTAGAGCATCTCTGGGCTAACAGCAGGGGCATGGCAGTGTCTGGCAGCCCTCTGTGTTGAAAGTTCCCCTGAGTCCTCTCTCAAGAGTCCTCACTTTGAATACTGGCCCTGCCTGGCCCCCTTTCCCTGTTTACCCAAGAGTGTCCTCCTCAGACCAAGGTACTCACTTCCTTGAGACAATCTGGCCGCATTGAGGGTCCACCATATGCTTACACCTTGTCTCAGGGCCTCTGAGAGCTGTCAACATGGGCATGGTGAGGCTGAGGCCCATCACTCCTGGGTGGTGGGTTTTATCAGTCCTTACTCAGAGTCCATACCTTGACTCCTGGTTAAGCTTGGACCTCCTCCCTCTACTGACCTGATTTTGGCCCCTCAGACTGAGGTCCTCACCTCTCCTGGATGCCCTAGGGGAAATTAGATGCTACTGCTCATAGCTACTGTGTCCCAGGGCCTATTAGATCTAACATTGGGAGACAGGACTGGATTGTGTGTGGCATTCCTTTGTTCTATGGTATAGTACCCTCCATCCTCCCACAAGATACTAATATTCAAACCTGGCAAGGCTCAGCCACACCACTCTCTACTGACTTTAATGTTGCCCTCTCAGCCGGGGCCTTAGCTCTCGAAGATACTCCTCACCATTGATAGAAGTGGAAGAATACCACATCTGGCCACCGTTTGTCCAAACATGGCTGACAACAGGTACAGGGCAAGGTTTCTGTGGGGCCTTTCTATTTGCAATGGCAAGTCCCATTACACATCCTCAAGATCACCATATTTCCTCCCAGCAAGGTCTGCATTCCTCCCTCTGCTTAGGTAAGGATGTGTCAAGGTGAGGGCTATGAGGGAGGATTTAGGGGAACTTCTACCCCATATGGAGGGAATCAAGGCCTTCTCTGTCCCTGCTTTCACAAGAAATTGGTGTAAGAATTATGAAAGTGGTGTCTTCTGCCTGAAATCCATACACAAGTCTTCTTAGAGATGACCCTGGAGCAAGTTTCCATGAGGTGAAAGATTTCCTCTGTACTTTCCTTTAGGTCTTCACATAGCCATCTCTGTGCAACTGCAACTCCTTACTCTGCTTAATCTGGACTTCGGGTCCATTCAAAGAACGCCTCACATCTCTCAGACTCCCAAAGTGGAACCCAGGAAATGTATTCAGGGACCCTCCCTAGGGCTTCCAAGACTAAGATGAAGGTCAGGAACCTAGATGGAAGCCAGGACACACTACAGCCAGTTACCTCTGCCCAAGCATCCTAGAGCCGACAGTAAAGACAGGTGTGGATTCTGTGGGCCCCTCTGTGTTCTAGGTTGGTAAATACCCTGAGTTATCCTCAAGGCTTTTATGTTTACTCCAGACAGGGCCTGAACCTTCTTTCTCTGCTGGCCTGAAGATATCTCCAAAAGTTGCCTCTTTCCTGAAACTTCCAAAGAGGAGGTGAAGGAGTCAGGAGCTTCTGACTACCAGCCCTGCCCAGGGCCTCCCAGGGCTGACAGCATGAGCAGGTGTCTGTGGGTCCTCCTCTACCTGAGGCGGGAAGTCCACTCAGTCCTTGCACAGAGTCTTCTTGGTGACTTCTAGCAGGGCCTGGGTCCCTCACTTTCCCAACCTCAAGCCAGGCCCCTCTGAGCAAGTCCCTCACCACTCTTTGATCCCCCAACTAGAAGAAGACCTATCATTCGTCACTGTGGCTGAAGGTGTGGAGAGCTGGATTGTGTGGGGCCTCCTCTATGTGGGGTGGGGTTTCTGCAGTCATCCTTCAGAATCCTAATCTTGATGACTGGCACATCATGGGGAACCCCCATTCTTCCAAAGATTACAGTGTGATGCAGGTAAAAAGGGATTAATTTACTATGGGAAAACCTGACAAACACTCCCTCATCAAGCTAACACCATTACTGATATATCATGTTGATAGTGTGCACCATGGATATGAAGTGACATGAATGGCCCTTCACCTCTCTTGTCTTCCTCCCCAAAACCATAATCCGTGTCTAATGTTGAGGAAACTATCAGACAAATCCTAATTGAGGGACGTTCTACAAAATACCTGACCCATATTCCTAAAAACTTTCAAGGTTATCAAAAACAAGGAACTCTCAGAAACCGGCACAGCCAAGAGGAGCCTATGGTCAGTGAAAGTAAGAGGGGGTCCTGGAGGGGATGCTGAACAGAAAAAAGAAATGCAATGGAACATAAGGAAACATAATGGAACATAAGGAAATCTGAATAAAGTATGGACTTCTGTAAATAATTATGTATCAATATTGGTTCAACAGTTGTAACGAATGTACTATACTAATACAAGATGTCAATAATATGAGGAACTGAGATTGGGACGTATGTGAAATTTCTTCACTACTGTTGCAATTTTCCTGTAAATCTAAAACTGTTCTAAAATTAAACTTTGAAAACTTAAAAATATGTTAGCAAACTAGATAAAGTATATGTATGAAAAACCTAGAGCAAACATCGTACCTTTTGAGGGAGAGTTGAAAGCTTTTACTTTGAACTTGGGAACTAAGGAACTAAGCAGAGAGTTATGCTCTACCTCCTTGAGGAGATGATAGATGATGATAGATAGATAGATAGATAGATAGATAGATAGATAGATAGATGATAGATGATAGATAGATAGATGATAGATAGATAATTTGGAATTCTTCTGCACAGATGTGTTTACTCTCTCCCATTATGTATTTATTCAGTTATTTATTTATCTTGGGATGGACCCATGGATATGTATTTTATGTGTTGGGTTACAATTTAATATTACTTTATTTAATTGCTCAAATTGTTTCAGCCAAAGCTGAATTAAATAAAGTGATACTAGATTATAATAGATTATTATAGAATGAAGATTTGAGAACTCCCTTACTTTCTGCCACTACAAGATATTCCAAGTTTATCTTGTATATTTCTTTTTTTATTTTTTTTTAAGATTTTATTTATTTAGTTGACAGAGATAGAGACAGCCAGCGAGAGAGGGAACACAAGCAGGGGGAGTGGGAGAGGAAGAAGCAGGCTCATAGCAGAGGAGCCTGATGTGGGGCTCGATCCCGTAACGCCGGGATCACGCCCTGAGCCAAAGGCAGACGCTTAACCGCTGTGCCACCCAGGCGCCCCTATCTTGTATATTTCTTGACCCAGTCTTTGAGTCACCCATTTCCTCACAGAGCTCAGGTTCCTCTTTTTGACTTTGATTTTAGAAACCTAAATTTGGGGGTACCTGGGTGGCTCAGTTGGTTAAGTATTTGCCTTCAGCTCAGGTCATGATCTGAGCATTCTGGGATGGAGCCCCGTGTCCAGCTCGCTGATGAGTAGGGGAGTCTGCTTCTCCCTCTCCCACTGCCCCTCCCTTGCTCATGCTCTCTCTCTCTGTCTTTCTCTCTCTCTCTCGTTCATGCTCTCTCTCACACAAAAGAAGAAGTCTTAAAAAAAAAAAAAAAGAAACCTAAATCTGGGCATTAGGTATGCTCATCACTGCCAGAGAACCATTTCTTCTAGGCCCTCTCAGCTGGTAGAGCAATAAAATAAATGTGTGTATGTCAACCTGTGTATATACATATATCTATAAATATTTATATATGTAACCATATGTGTCTCTATTAAGCTAAACATGAATTCATATTGATTTCTGCAACTTGAATCAATGGCCTTAAGGATCATTCTAGCCTCTCAACCTTTTTTGACTGTAACATTTTATTCCAACAGTGAGAAACCTGGTTCTCACCATTCACCATACATTTAATTAATTTTTCAATTACAGTATACATGTCTAAAAGCTTCAGAGTTGCTAATAAGTACATGTAATAAATAAATTATTAATAAATACATATAAATAAATACATGTGGGAAACTATTAACAACTAGAATGCAGTGCTTTTTGTATAGGTCTTTGGCTTTGGTCTTACAAACTCGACTCATGTTCAAATACACTTAGGTCAACACCTTTCAACCCCATAACCTTGAGTTAAGTTGTTGTTTTCATAATTTTCATTCTGTCCTGACATCCCCCAACCTCCTATTTATTTACCTTTTTATTTGTAAGCATTAATTTTTCCTTCTTTATGCTGTCAAGGTCTATGGCTTTTGACCACAGTGTAAGGTGTCATGTATCCACCATGATAATTTCATACAGAATAGTTTCACCACCCCAATAAATGCCCTTTATTTAACGTGTTCGACCTGCTCCCCAAGCACCTAGCAATCATTTGTCACGTTACTGTGTCTATAGTTTTCTCCTCGAAAATATTATATAAATGGAATCATATCATATTTAACCCAATCAGACTGCCTTCTTTACTTTGTAATAGGCATTTAGGATTTATGCATGTCTTTGCCTAAATTGATATCTCATTCCTTTTTATTGATGAATAGTATTCCATTGCATGAATGTACAACAGTTTAACCATTCACCTATTGAAGGGCATCTAGTTTTTGGTGACTATGAATAAAGCTGCTTTAAATATTCATGAGCAGGTTTTTTTGTGGACATAAATTTTCAAGTCAATTGGGTAAATACCTAGGAACATGAAGGCTTGATTGTGTGGTAAGACTATGTTCAGCTTTGTAAGAAACACAAACTGTCTTTCAAAATGGCAGCACCATTTTGCATTCCCACAAACAAGGAAAGAAAATTCTAGTTACTCTGAATCCTTGCAAGCAATTGGTTTTGTCAGTGTTTTGAATTTTAACCATTCTAATAGGTATATAGTGGTGTCTCATCATTATATTAATTTGAAAATCCCTAATGATAATGGTATCGATGCCACCTTTTCATACACTTATTTGTTATCTGTATTATCTTCTTTGTTGTGGTCTCCATTCAGATCTTCTACACCTGTTTTTAAAGATTTTATTTATTTATTTGAGAGAGAGAGAACAAGTGGGGGGTGGGTGGTAAGGGGCAGAGGGAGAGGGAGAAGCAGACTCCCTGATGAGCAGGGAGCCCGATGCTGGGCTTGATCCCAGAACCCTGGGATCATGACCTGAACCAAAGTCAGACGCTTAACCGATTGGGCGACCCAGGCACCCCAACATTTTTAATTATGCTAGTTTCTTTTTGTTGAATTTAGGAGTTCTATGTATATTTTAGATAAAAATCCTTGATCAGCTGACTGTATTTTATCAGTATTTTCTCCAAATTAATGACTTGTCTTCTCCTTCTCCTAACATTATCTTTCACAAAGAAGTAGTTCTTATATTTAATAAAGTCCAACATTGATATTTTTCTCATGGCTTGTGCTTTTCATGTTGCATCTAAAAATTCAATGCCAAAAACTAAGTAATGTAGATTTCCTCTTATGTTTCCTTCTAGAAATTTTGTTGTCTTCCATTTTACATTAGGTGCTACAATTTATTTTGAGTTAATTTTTGCAAATGCTGTAAGGTTCTAAGTTCATCTTTTTGGATATGGATGTCTAATTGCTCAGTTACCATTTGTTGAAAAGTCCATACTTCTCCATTGCATCTTTGTTGAAAATCAGTTGGTTATATTTTTATGGTACATTTCTTGGCTTTATTTTGTTCTATAGATCTATGTGTCTTTTCTTTCATCAATACCAAGTTATCTTTATTATGGCAGCTTTGTAGTAAGTCTTAAAATTGGATAATGTGACCTTCTAACTTTGTTCTTTTCCTTCAATATTATGTTGACTATTCTAATTGTTTGCCTTTCCATGTAAACTCCAGAATCAGTTTGTCGATATCTAGGAAATAGCTTGCCAGGATTTGGGCTAGAATTGTATTGAATTTATAGATAGATTTGGAAGAAATGACATACTAGCAATATTGGGTCATCCAATCCATGCACATGGAATATGTCTCCATTTATTTATTTAAATCTTCTCTAAAATTCTTCTACAAAGAAGTTTTGTAGTTTCACGCATACTAAGCCTGTAGATTTATTTCACTTTTAGTGCTGTTTCCAAGGTGATTTGTTTTGTTTTAATTTAGTTTAAATCCAAATGTTTATTGCTGGTATGTAAGAAAGCAATTGACTTTTTTGTAGACTAACCTTGTATCCTGGGGCCATGCTATACTGGCTTATTTCTTCCAGAAATGCTGTTTGTTTGAGAAAGTTTTTATTTCTGCTTTACTTTTGAAGGAGAATTTTGCTGGATTCTAGAATCGTGGGTTTTTTTCTTCTCAGCACTTTAAATATTTCATTCTACTGGTTTTTTGCTTGCATGGTCACTGACAAAAAATTCACTATAAATGTTATCCCTATTTATTTATAGGTAAAGTTTTTTTCTTCAAGCTTCTTTTCACCTCGTCTTTGTTTTTCTGCTATTTGAATATGATATGCACAGAGGTGTGTGTGTGTGTGTGTGTGTGTGTATGTGCAACATAAATACATAAATATTTGCTAACGGCTACATTTGCTAACATGAGTTGCAAAGCAAGAGCTGTTTGGGGAAAAGAGAAGCTAAACAATATAAAGAAGAAAATGACAATATGGTACATGTGAGTATGACCTCATAATAAATTTACGTAAAAAATACACTTGTATATGTAAATACAATAAAAATATAAAATATAAAGAAGAAAATATGAAATGGATTGCTTGTAAGAAATGAGGTTCTAGAGACTGTTAATTATATGAGAAGAGCACCTCATTTAAGACATTTCCCTCATTTCAATAAGAAGTAAAACAAAATGAGCTTTCCTGTGACCTTTAATTGTAATCCTGTGTGAATCTGAGCAAACCGTTGTTCTCTAGAATGATATAAACTAATCTTTTTCAACCTTAGACAAACTTGAGCCTTTCTTTACCTAAGAAACATCAAATAATCCATCTCAGTTGTAAATATGAATTCTTTACTCTTACAGAAATAAAGCCTCATATATTTTGATATTTTCTGGTGACAATGGACTTAAATGCTATTGTTCCCTTTTCTCTATTAAGTAATATTACCAGAAAATATCCAGGCTAGCATCTATGCTTCCCTGAGAAAGCTTAAGTATTTGAATGCATGAAGTATCACTATCACTCAAAAAGGATAATTAATACTCTCACTAGAATTAATTCTTCTAAATTAATTCAGTAGTCACTAAGTGTATAATCATTCATTAACCATGTATTTATTTTCAAAATATATATGCTAAGAACCTGCTATGTACCAGATTTTGTTCTAAGTGGTCAGGACACAGTAGTGAAAATCTCCCGACACTTTTGGACTATACATTATGATGGAGAGTGATACAGTTAATTCACGAGCCAGATAATTTCAGAGTTGGAAGTATTATGAAGAAAACCAAGGTAAGTAAATAGAGGATGAGGGTGGGGCCTGAGGGTAACATTGAGCAGAGACTTGAATAATGGGGAAAAAAGCCATCTGAAGTCTGGGGAAGAGCAGTTTAGGCTTGGAGAACAAGGATAAAAGCCCTGAGGCAGGAACAAGCTTGAGAAGTTCAAGGAGATGTATGAACTCTTGTATGACTAGAGGAGCGAGCAATAGGGAGAGAGTGGGAGGCGAGGATTCAGGAGGCAAGCACAGTCACTTGTAGAACGTGGAAGGAGTTTGCATTATATTACAACTGTGATAGGATGACCCCAGAGACTCTTGAAAGGAGAAGTGAACTAGAGAGATATATGATAAAAAGATCTTGTATTACGAAGATAGGACTTAGAGTTCTATTTTGAATTCCACATTTGGGATTCCCTTCAAATTTTGTACCACATTCACAAAACATTTCTAATAAGAGAAAATATGTGTACTTTGAAGATGAATTTCTTTTTAAAAATATTTTATGGTTAAGGTTATTGAATACAATTCCAGACAAGCAGAATCTGGATTGGAGGCTCAGGCTTCTTTTTTGAAAAGTATCTGCTGGTTGGAATTCTTTTCTTCCTGACTCTCTGTCTCGAGTGGGGATTACCCCTTAACTTCCTGGACTTGGTGATTTTTCTTGGTTCTTTATGTTGCATGTGGTTTCATTTTCCAATTTCCGCACTGGAAAAGTTTTCCTGGTCTTTGTGAGACCTCACTATTCTCTCTATTTGATCCTGCTACTCCCATGAGAACTTTTCAGTTGACTGAAACCCCTTTCTTGAACCCCTACTGGCTATACAGCCCACACATTTTATCCGTCTCCTTCTTGTTGGTATGATTTTACCAAAGAAAATGCTTGGAGCTTCAATGAACTCTTTGAGAAAATGAAGATCTCTCCAATCTGGCTCCTCTAAAGTCTCTCCTTTCCCATCATCACCTCTGCTCTTCTTTTATCCTTATAGCACCTTCAATTTTCCCTTAAATTAAAAATATGAAATAAAAGTGTACTAAATTTTTAGAGTAGAAAGTTATACTCTCTCTGTGTCTGTTCATATGATTATGTGTCTGTGTGTTATGCATATGTGATATTTTCTTACCTCTGGACAGTATTAGCGAATTGATAAATAAAATCCCTTAAAGGAGTTCTATTCAAATTGGTTTAGAGACGAATGAGCACGTATATAAGTTACATATTCCTGAAACTCCCAGAAATAGAGAAATTAATCCAAATACTTCTCAAATTCACGTGACTTGGGTAAATCTTTGGCAATTAAGACTTGTTTAATATTGGTGGTTTAATTTTTTTAAAGCTATGTCTTATATGGGGAGCCTGGATGGCTCAGTCGTTAAGCGTCTGCCTTGGGCTCAGGGCGTGATCCCAGCGTTCTAGGATCGAGCCCCACATCAGGCTCCTCCGCTATGAGCCTGCTTTCTCCTCTCCCACTCCCCCTGCTTGTGTTCTCTCACTGGCTGTCTGTCTCTGTCAAATAAATAAATAAAATCTTTAAATAAAAATAAAAATAAAGCTATGTCTTATGAGTCATCAACATTAAGTATCATATGAATATACATTTTTATCCTATTTGGGCTTACTAGCCAAATAAGCTCTATTACTGTATGTTTAAGATTATGAAATTGTAACTTCAACCCAAGGAAAACATGTACATGTAAAATGCAGTCAAAATCAATTGCTTGAAAAAAAATTAATTGCTCGATACCCATTACTTCATGCATAACAAAAACAGCAATAAAACAAACAAAAAAATGCATTTAACCTTGTTTAGGTTTTTGCTTTTGTGCTATTTGCCTGACATGCATGTACTCTAAGTGTAGTCAATAGGGAAGTAACTTGAGATGATAGCTAGCCTTGTTTAGTGTTATAGTATGTCTGCCTGAAAATTGTTCCCAAAATCTTTTTGGTAACTTGAAACCTTAGAGCTATGCTAAAACAAGGAACAGATATTCATTAAATATCTAGATTATTTCTAAGTAAGACAAAGTACTGAAACATTAACCGCTAAGCATGAGTATAAGTTTATATACTTCTGGCGTCTTATTTTTATATGGCATATAGAAGCTAAATATAGTTGGGTCTATTAATAAATCTGTTCTCTTTGCCACATTGAGAATTTGTGCCATGAGGAAGAATATACAGTTGAGCCTTGAACAACATAGGGGTTAAGAGGTGCCAACCCCCACACAGTCAAAAATCTGCATATAACTTTTGACGCCCCTCAAAGCCTTACTCATAGCCTACTGTTGACTGAAAGCCTTACAGATAACATAGTCGATTAACACATATTTGTTATGTTATGTGTATTATATACTGTATTCTTACACTAAAGTAATCAAAAGATGTTAAGAAAATCAAAAGGAAGAGAAAATACATTTACAGTACTGTAATGTATTTATCAGAAAAAATATGCATGTAAGTGGACTACAGAGTTTAAACCCGTGTTATTCAAGGGTCAACTGTACCTGTAAAAATTGTGAGATATTATATTCACAAAATTTGCTAGCTTGCTACAGATTGCTTGCATGTGAGACAGTTCACAATTGTTTACTTTCTAGTTTTCTCTAGAGAAAAAAGGCTACTAATGGTTAAATTCATAATGGATATGTGTAATTGAAACTGCTGAAAATAATAAGGATGATGAAAAACAACTTCGTATGAAAGTATGCAAGGAAAGTAGGATGTGTTTTTGACCAGGAAAAGCATCCAGGGTATAAAGGATGTGTTTTTATTAACGGAAAAAAAGAGAACAATTTTAGCCTAAAGTAAGTTGTCTGGTTGTTTCAGATTGAGAAAGATGAAAAATATAGGACAAATCTTGAATGGATATAGAAAGTCATAGAAATTTTGTATAAAAGGAATTTTATGTGTGGTCAATCTGGTAAGATTGAACGGATTTATTTGTAAGGATTTAAAAAATAAGTTTTAATATCAAAATTACTCTGGTACAAATCTAGAATTTAGTAATCTATTTGCTAAAACTACAAAATTTTCTTAGATTATTGGTCTGTTCTTAATAAGACATTCTAAAAGATTTTTCTTTACCTTTTAAGTAACCTCCCTAGGAAACAAAGCTTTTATATCTTATTTGAATAATTTCTTGTGCTTTATGTAAACCTTTACCATGTCCTTGATTATTTAAATGAACCAAGACTTCTCACTTTTAAATGAGCTAATGTTTTTTGACATTTTTGTCAATTTTATCTCTCCCAAATTAAATTTTTAATGAAATCTTTCTGTTCTATAACTGACCTTGAGATTTCTCAGAGGGTCCTGAAAAATCTCAAAGGATTTGTTCTTTCCACTTGTAAAGAAAAATGTTAAAAATAATTGTAGCTCTCTCCTTTTCTCCACCATTGTGGTGTGCAGTTGATTGTTCCTTTCCATGTCTTCTCACAAGACTTTCAAGATCAAGCAATTCCTAGAGAAGAAACTAAAGCAGAATCGTGCCATCCCCCAGTGGATTCAAATGAACACTGGTAATAAAATCAGATACAATTCCAAGGGGAGACATGGAACAAGAACCAAGCTGGGTCTATAGGAATCACATAGAAGATGGTACACATGTTTGTATCACTGCGTAAATATCGTTACTACCTGAACAATTAGACATATTTTATTGGGAAAATGGTTTTTCTCTGTTGCTATACTTCTGCGCTAATCGGTTGGTTCAGTAATAAATATGTGAGAACTTCTGTTTGAAAAAAATTTCATTTTACTTGATATGTTGAATTGCACAAAAGGCTGTTCCCAAATAAAAGGGGTTGTGTAATCTTCCCCAGGTTCCATTTGTATGAGTAATGCTATTAACATAAATATTGTAGAAATTGGATAAGCTCATAGATATTTGCCAATATTCTTGCTGCTCATGATATGCCTTGGTTCAATATTGTTAGTCGTAATTCTAATTACCATTTTAAATGTTGCATGCCGCAGAAATAACCCAACTCCCTTGTTAAATGAACTCTCATCAGATCTTTAACTACGACCATTTTAAGTCTTCTGGCATTCACAGTTGTTGTTTCATTCTGCTTTTTCCCCGAAAACATTTGCAATCAGCCACAGGCCAGAGGGCCTCATGATGGCATTGCTTTAATACCTTTATACTGCTGGACTAGGGATTTACAGAATTCTAGTGGAGAAGCTTATGGGTTCACGAAACTGCTAACCCAAGATCAATCAGAACAAGAGTTAGTTACATGGGACTGAATGACCTGTTAAAGGATGATTATGTTTTTGTTTGGAACATTGCTAGTTCTTTAATGTTTTATTTTCCAGATTTAAGGAACCCTTTTTCTTTTTTCTTTAGCTATCTATAACTCACAACTATTTTCAGATTATATTTTGTAAACAGATATGAAACATGTTTTTTCTTCCTGCTTGATACCTCCAGAATTCAAAAAGTCTTATTGAATATTCTAATTTTCATGGCAATATAAAATTATTTGCATAAGTTCAGAAAGAATCTATTCTCAGGGCACTGGGTGGCTCAGTCAGTTAAGCGTCTGTCTTGGGCTCAGGTCATGATCCCAGGGTCCTGGGATCGAGTCCGGGGTCAGGGTCCTCACTCAGTGGGTAGTCTACTTCTCCTTCTGCCTGCCACGTCCCCTGCTTGTGCTCTCTCTCTCTTTGGCAAATGAATAAATAAATAAATAAATAAATAAATAAATAAATAAATAAAATCTTCAAAAAGAATCTATTCTGTTTGTAACAGCTCATACTGGTTGGAACCTGCATATACTTGGTTATGTAATGTCATATTTATATGTCATATTTGAAAATGATGTACATGGAATCTGGTTTAAGGAACTAAAGTTGGGGGTGCCTGGGTGGCTCAGTCGTTAAGCGTTGGCCTTCGGCTCAGGGCATGATCCCGACGTTCTGGGATCAAGCCCCACATCAGACTCCTCCACTGGGAGCCTGCTTCTTCCTCTCCCACTCCCCCTGCTTCTGTTCCCTCTCTCACTGGCTGTCTCTCTGTCAAATAAATAAATAAAATCTTAATAAAAAAAAGAAAAAAGGAACTAAAGTTGACTTTATGGAGCCAATGCCTAAAGCCCTTCTGGGAAAACCAGCCTGGTATCTGGATTACAAAGTTCCCAGCTGTATAGGTGAGTAAGGAAGGTCACTTCCTGGCAGACCTAGGACACCTAGGATATCTTAGGTATCTGAAGAAGAAAGAAATTCAACCAAATCTATAGGTGCCACTAGTGAGGTCTGATGACAAGTTCTTGGCTTGGTTTCCTAGCCTCAGGAGGCTTTTTTTTTTTTTTTAAGATTTATTTCTTTATTTTAAATGAACGAGTCAGGGTAGGGGCAGAGGACAGGGGGAGGGAGAGAGAGAGAGAATCTCAAGCAGACTCCCCACTGAGCACAGAGCCCAACTCCGGGCTCAGATCTCCCAACCCAGAGATCATGACCTAAGCCAAAATCAAGAGTCAGATGCTTAACTGACTGAGCCACGGAGGTGCCCCCTTAGCCTCGGGAGGCTTTTAAAAGTCTAATCTGAGATTCTTTATGTCAGATTCCAGCAAATCAAACTCAAAAAGGCCTACATGGTCAATTATCATTCCTGCTTCACTTATGTAAATAATAGGGCCAAATATAATAAGACCAGACTTGTTTTGTAAACAAGAATCAACATAGGGGTAATTTTAGAAATTTTATGTTAGAGTAAAAAACGATAGCACATCCTGTGGAGTCTCAATTCTAGTTTCCTCCAGTATCTGGCTATAGATGTCCAAATGGACATCTCCAATTTTTCTCCCAGTCTTGTCTGGTCATCACTGAGAATTAATATTGCCCTTTTCCCAAAGCACTGCAAGCTAGAACTGAACTTAATATAAACTTCAAGGAAATAACCACAACAGATCATGTATGAACAACTTTCAAGTCTGCTGCTGTGTGGTCCACTCGGAAAGTTCACTAGGACACCAGATGCCATCATCACCAAGACAATTCAAATTGCAAACCAGGAAATTCATCAGATTACCACTGCTGTCTTTGAACCCAGCATTTAGAAATCTTTAGTGGCTGCCCTCTGGACTCAGGAACTGGGTTTTCAACTATTAATCTTTGTTTTTCTTTATTTTCATAAAGATTCCACTCTTTAAATGCCTGACTGCTAGCACCATCCAGCAAATATCCTCTACTACAAATTCCAACAGATGGTTCAGCTAGTACTTAATGAACAAGAAGCCACTCGACGAGAAATGGACTTATAGTGTTCAAAGAAAAGAGTATCTCATCTTTCCTTGAACCGGAGGATAGACTAACAAAGATTCTGTTCTTGACCAAACTTCAGTCAGGTTCTTCTGAGCTATTTTTCAATGAGGCCCCATCCTTGGGCATGTCTTTGAGAGCCCACCTTTAGCAAGAATCCTGCCTGAATCAGTTTAGCCACTATCCCCCAGGTGATATCTGATCACCCTGGCCCACCTTTAGCAAGAATCCTGTTAGGTCAGTTTAGCCAGAACCTCCCCCTGCCCTTAGTCCTGTTTCCTCTTAATAATTTTCCATCTGATGATATCTCTCCCCACCCCCCACCTGCTCCTTGTCTATAATTCCCACTTTTCTTTGTTGTGTTTGGAGTTGAGTCCAATTTCTCTCCCTTACTACAAAACCCCATTGGAGTAGTCCCTACACTTGAATAAAGTTTACTTTACGTAACAAGTGTCATGAATATTATTTTTCTTAACAACATTCAATTTCAATCCCTACTCCAGAGTCTCTCTTCTCTTGTGGTAAGTTTCCTCTCAAAGAAGTTTCTCATCAACTCAATTGATTTTTAGGCATAGCTAACGATTAGAGTCAGAAAATTCAACCGATAACTAAAAATAAATGTAAATTATCTCTTAGAGCCTGTATAAAAAGAAAAGCAGATAGGACAAAAATTAAAGAATGGATAGAAAGTAAGATAGAGGAGGGAAGTTGGACCTCTGAGCAGCCACAAAAAGAATATATGAAGACCCAGCTAAGCAGTATTGGAAGCTCTGCGGTTCACAGATCTTAAGGGTGCTATCCCCTCTGTCACTGTCCTTTGAAATGGTAATTAGCAGATTAACCACCTTTCACAGCTCTTAAAGAACTTTATCTCCTCGATTTGAAGGTCTTTGTTCTGTGAGATGTAAGACTAAGCCCATGACAGATTCAAAATATACTCACTTCCTTTTCTAGCTTCTGGGGTACTTTTGTTTATGTTGGGGGGGAGGGGGAGACGTGCTCCTGGAGTTTGAACAAGTTGTAGTTACTTTCTCTGGGAAACTCTCCTAATCTCCCAAGACCTTGCTTACTGTCGCCTTTCTAAGCCATGCTTTCATTGTACCTGTTCGTGCTCTGTACCTCTTACTACCACTTTTAAATTATCTGTTTCCTTTTCAGTGTTCCCTACAACACTGTAAAATTCTCTAGGGCTGTGGTTGTATTTGATCATAGTTGCCAATGACAATGTTTGGCATGCAGTATGAACTCGGTAAGTGATTGTTGAGTTACTCCTTCATTAATTGACCAACTTAAGGAATGGATTTATGAAAGATATGACTATGACTTTGACATGCTATTGACAAAATATGCCTCATCTGGCTCTTAGAAATGAAAGCCAATTAGGGGGCGCCTGGGTGGCACAGCGGTTGAGCGTCTGCCTTCGGCTCAGGGCGTGATCCCGGCGTTATGGGATCGAGTCCCACATCGGGCTCTTCCGCTATGAGCCTGCTTCTTCCTCTCCCACTTCCCCTGCTTGTGTTCCCTCTCTCGCTGGCTGTCTCTCTCTCTGTCAAATAAATAAAATCTTTAAAAAAAAAAAAAGAAATGAAAGCCAATTAAAATATATTTCTGATTGGCAATTTCTGTTCCTTCTTTTCATTATTTTAAAAATTGCAAACTCCAAGGGTTGAAGTTTGATAAACAGTGTTGAGAAGGAAGAAATTCCCCCTACCCCTCAAGATCCTCTTCGCTGGACTCAGAATCAAATTGATAAGAGATAGATTAATAGGAGAAAATCAAATTTAGTTTTAGACATGAAATTCCAAAGACAGTCAGGCAACATGAGGCTTATGAGACATCCTAAGCTACCTAAGGAGAGGGATGGAGTTCTGAGGATACAAAGGGAGGAAGACCATTAGCAGGAAGAAGAGAGGAAATGTTTGGAAAACAAAGGTTGCTCTATTATGCAGATAAGTTTCTCAGGTAAAGAGTAATCTCTGTTAATAGCTCTTTTCCTGATATTGGCAGACAGTTGAGCAGGAGGTGAAGTTTGTCCTGCATCTGCTGGGTTTGGTTGCTTTTAACTCAAAATAATCTTCATGTTAAAGTGGACCATGTTGGCGCAACCTGCCGTTGGCCCCTACAAATGCAGTGGAAATATATAAAACATATATAAAAAAGCATAACCAACAGTCCTATTTGAAACAGAAGTAAACTGGTTTTTATGTTGATGAATCAGAGAGACAGAGAGAGAGAAAAGAGATTCCAAATTTAGAAGTAATGGAAATGGGAAGAAAACCAAAATAGCTATAACCCCTTTACTTTAATTTTAATAGCTATTGAATTATTCATAATTTTAAATTTGTTGATACCTTTCAAACATTCTTTATTAATAGTTAAATCTTAAATGTCAGAATTACTTAAAACTTCAATGGTTTACCTATTGATGCAGAGTCTTAAAAATCTGGAAAAGATGAATAGGAGATAATATCAAGACATCCTGAGTACGGGAAACATATTCGATCTCTCTTAGCTGTGTCACCTTAAAAGGTGTGCAGTTTTAAAACGTCTCGTATTTCATAGTTAATTCATTCTGAAACTTGAAATGGGAATTTCTGACTCTAAAACAACAAGTCAAAAGCTAGCATGATTTTTTTTTAGGAAATTCTTCCTTAAGCCCAGCTTTATTGTATTGCTTGTGTAGATTCATGGTTTATATGGCTCTGGAAGTTGTGTCCCAACTGAAATGTATACAAAAGCTTTTAAATACTAAGAAATTGGTTGGGGAAGGGGAAACAAATAATAAATGTGAATGCGAACAGAATAGGTGTCATGAAATGCATTTGCCAAACTAAAATGGTATGAGTTTAATGAAGCTAATAATTACTACTGGGGTCCCAGCTACTTGTAGTATGTACCCATATGTACACACTTCTGTACATATGTGTGGGGTAGTGGAGCAGGCCACTGAGCTAGGCACAAAAGGGAGCAGAAACAGATGTAATTGAGATACTGTGTCTGCCTTCAAAGCCCTTACCCTCTTGTGCAGAAGGTGTGACAAATGGAGAAATGATAATACTATAAGTGGCAGAAGGGGGTGCATGTCAAGATAAAAGTGTAGGGGACAATGTGTAGTCCAAACAGAAAAGAGCTCAACATTCCCACAGGGACAGAGGAAAACCTTTATGAAAGAGAGGGCACTGTACTTAGGGTTAAGCAACATTTTATGTCTTTCTAGCAAGGTTCATCAGTCTGAGGTGCTCTAAACACATTTCTTTTTCTTTGGAGTCATTTTTTTCTAACAATCAAGATTGGAAATTGCCCTTTAACCCCCTCATAGGTTTCTGTAGAAATTCTGAGTAGGGTATAGAGAAGATGGAGTGACTCATGGGACACCTGGGTGGCTCAGTCAGTTAAGAGTCTGCCTTCGACTCAGGTCATGATCTCCAGGTCCTGGGATTGAGCCCCGCATTAGGCTCCCTGCTCAGTGGGGAGTCTACTTCTCCCTATGTGCTCTCTAGCTCTCTCTCTTAAATAAATAAAATTTTAAAAAACGGAGTGACTCATGTCAAGCAGTGACTCATGCCAAGCTGTGACATAAGCAGCCAAGGACATTACAGCTAAGACCGGATATCACTGAAACCAACACTGGCTGATGACATCCAGAATTGATAACAAGCAGAACCAGAAGAGATTTGCAAAAGCCCAAGACTGCTTAAACTTCTTTAAAAAGGGAGTACTTTTGTAGCAAGTCAGACTCCCCAGATGCTACCCTTTCACATCTGACCATACCAGAAAGGCAACTGTAGCCAAAGGCTCTGCTCAATTGATCTCTGAATAGAACAAAGTTCCTTCACTGCTTGAACATAACAAGCAACACACGCTGAGAGCTGACCTGGACCAGACTGAGTCCTCATCACAAGTGCACACTCACGGACTGACTTAGCATTTGGTTCATTAACTTCTTAGCCCTCGCTGTATCTGTTGTGTGACTTTGTGTTATGCTTTGCTTTGTATGACATATATGAAGACAAGTTAACTGCACAGTGACATGTCATGGAGTTTGGAATCCTGAACCTGCTTTACCATTACGTCAACACTGCCTTATGATTTAATAAAGCTGACATTGTGGAAAGACACAACTTGTGTGTGTGCCTTCATAGAGTGCTCGTGACATAGGCTTAGATAGGAATATTTTCGAGACTACTGTTTGCCATCTGCAATACAGGGATCTGAGCCCACTCTACTGTAAACCCCTCAAGTATATTTGGTTTCTGTTTTAGCATGTGGAAATGAATGGCACACAGGTTCCGCCCAGGTGATTCTGCTCCTGCGATACTGGTGTGTCATCATGTTCGTCTTTCCTTCTGAGTTCTGGTGAACTTCCGAAATAGAAGACAGGTAGTCAAACACAGTTAAAGCAGTTTAATTACACACTTGGGACAGGCAGTGAGAGGGCTTCTCGGGAGCTGGTGATATTCAGTGTTCTGATCTGTTTGTTGGTCATATGCGTAGATTTGTTTTGTCAAAAATAAGTGAGGTATCCACTTATTGTATGTGAACTTTTCTGTACATAAATCATATTTCAATAAAACGTTAAAAAAAAGAAAGTCAATTAACAAGAGGAAAAAAAAACGTATAATTAACTTAAATCAGCCTTACCTCCATGATGGCTACATGACATAGTCAACCCTTTGGTCCACTTTGCCAAACCGAGTGTCAGTCAGTAAGCGATGGCTGAGCCCTTGAGCAATCTGTATGTTGCGGTTTATTTGATCCCTTGCCATGCTTTTGAGAAGATTCAGATAGATTATATACCTGTATGGAGTTTGACACTAATGACAACTGCTCGTCTCTGCTTTGTACAGGCACCCACAATCCTCACACAAATATTTACTTATTCTAGACAGCCCTTCCTTAAGCCCAGCCTTATTGTATTGCTTGTGTAGATAAAGAGTTGAAAAAAATTTTCCAAGTCATCAACACCTTCCTCTGAACCCATCTTGGCCCTGCCTCTTTCTAGATTTCCTTTACCTGAAAGCAAGATCTTTATTTTCAGACCTTCCAAAGGTGCTGTCTCTCTACCAAAGCACAGCCATTTACTTAGGCTCCATCTCATAACAGAGTTGTAGTGCTTTGTTCCCCCCTCCAATGTAGCATTAAGTTAGGAGCAGATCTGAGATGGATTTCTGATATTTCACTTTCAGTTTATATAAGCCTAACCTCTTTGAGGCACTCCCTGCAACTCTCTCTATCCTGTTACTTTTGAAAAACCAGGACATTCAGAGGTGAGGTTTGATTATTCTCAAGTGGCTGAATATTTCATAATCCAATGGACTTATGAACACTTTCTTTTACTATTATTTTCATAAATAATTCTCAGTTTATATTAAACATTGGAAGCAAATTATCCTTAAAGCAGATATATAAATGAAGACAAAACTTAGGTTCACCTGGCATTTTCCAAAACTTGCATATTCTGTTTTCTCTACTTTGCACTTTGCATTGACGTGCTTGCCTCCCTTCCCCCCAAAGCATAGTGACTGGCACTAGTATAGGCTCTCAATAAATGCCCCACCAAAGGAAAGAATGCTGCTTCTCCCATGGGTCTGGTCTATATCTCTTACTCCCTTTCTTTATTCCAAAGACTCTGCGCATTAAGAAAACTAAGGAACCCTATAAATATGCTGAGCAGTTATCTGAGAGCCAGTAATTTGAAGATATCACAATTTTATTGTTGTAGATCCTTAGGGAAAGAGCTTGAGTTAAGGGAGGGATGGAAGGGAGGGGTCACATAGATGTTTCAGTCCAACCAGTTCTGTTCTATTTTACCATTACTATTTTGCATTTAGTTCTGGTAAGAAGGCTGCCAAATATAAAGATAACCCTTAGTGCTTGGCGTTCACATCTGTGCCTTTGTTTCAGTGTTACTAATATTTTATCATAAAATATATTTATTTAAATGGGTGATTTCAGAACCATTGCTAAATTTAAATTGTAACATTATTATTCTTAGGAATATATAGCCCCCGAAAAATTGGTTTGCATGATTTAATGAAAGTCATTGATCAATGAGGGTCTTTTGGGAAGACGTGAGCTGAGATCCTTGTATTTGGGCAACGTTTTTTCCAGTGTTATGTGCACTACACTGCTTCAATCCTTATATGTTTTGACCTCTCTGTAGCATTTGACATTATTGACAATCTTTTCCTTGTCAACTATCTTCCCATGGATTTCACAATACTGCACTCTAGCCCTCCTCCTACCTCTCTGATCGTTTTTTCTCGGGATCCATTCATGACTTTTCTAGTTCTCAAAACCTGAACATTCCCGAAAGTTCTTAGCATTCTCCTCCCCAGAGTTCTCTGCATTCTCCACCTTATTCCCTATTGGCACGTACTTCTTTATCACATGTAGACAAATACAGCTTTTACATGGATATCCCTCGCATCCATTTTTTATCATGTTTTCCATAACAAAGAACAAGTGTAGTTGTGGACGGAGAGTATGATGTGGTAGTTTAAGATCAGAGAAATGAAGAGTCTCAGGTGTTGAGAAGATGTGGAGGATGATCATGGGAGAAGGTCACTGGAGGAAGGTAGAAATGATGGACTTTGACAAGGACGAAGTCAAAGCACTGAGAAGTGCCATTTGAGTCATTCTAAAGCTATGAAAGAACATGACAGGCCTCAGGAAGGGGACAATTGTAAGAATGTGCCAAGTACTTCCATGTCAGCAAACTTCTTTAATAAGGAGACAGATAAATATTTTCGCCTCTGCAGGTCATATGGTCTCTTTTGCAATTCCTAAACTCTGTTGTAGTGCAAAGGCAGCTGTACACACTACATTAAGTTAAGCATGACTGTGTTCCAAGAAAACTTTATTTCCAAACTAAAGCAGAATAAATTTGGCTCATGAGCTAGAGTTTGCTGATCCCTGAATTAGGGGATTAACCAATAAGTTAGTAGGCAGAATAATGAGGGAATTTAGAAGGTGGTATAATTAAAAGCCATAGGCCTCCAAAAAGCAAAGAAATTTACATGAACATGATAGAGTAATGATCTAGAAGTAGGATGAAGATACCACTTGTTGACCTTCAAGTACTTGGAGAATTGAAAACATGCACATCTATTTTGTAAAGGCTTTAAGAAAAGTGGTAAATATCCAGTATTAGTAAAGACAAGAAAGGATGTCTCAACAAGAAGTTAAGGATGTAGAGTAATTGTAAACCAAAGAATGAGGGTATGGGTGGCAAGGTCAAGATTCTACTATCTTCCATTGACAATAGCAATGCTAGTTCCATTTCTTTAGAGTTGAAACACAACTTCTTGTTAAATAAATGCTTTCAGTGCCTTGAAAGGCATAGATTCTTCTCATTGCTTCCTGAATATAATTCACAGCCAGGTAAATTCTGTTTCTGGTTGCTTTTTTTTTTATTACTTTGCAAGGCTGTTTATATTAATATTCACACAAGGGGAATTTGGTTGTCATCTTTTATTTATGCACATATGTATACGCATTAATGCACTACATTCCTTGGATATTGATAAAAATTCAAAATGTCGTGTATGGTAATAATTATACAATTTATAGCATGGCTTTATTTTAAAATGGATTACAATTAATCTTCAAGTTCTTTGCTATTCACTATGGTAACCATAGAAAAATCTGGCTTTGAACTTTTGGTAAGTTCCACGATAATTTATTATTCAAAATTATAGCAGAGTAAATTTTAGCTATAAAACATGACCTTTTTAGTGTCCCATTTCCTGAAACCTAGCCCAAAGTTATTTGACTTCACACAGTGATTCATTATCATAAATTGTCACCATTCTCTCCAAATCAAAATGTATTGAGCACGGTTATTTTATTACGGAGCAATACAACAAGCCAAATTGAATACAAGCACACACATGTGCACACACACAGGCGTGTACATTTGCACAACACATGTTCTGGGGACAGACCCCCCAGAAGAAAATCTCCGACAGAACTGTCATTCTCCTTCACCGTCTGTAGGAATGATTTGTTGGAAACATGATTTAAGACAGTCTCTCTATCATACCCAATCCCGACATGAGACTTCTCCTATGCTGCATTGCCGGGTCCTTTTTGTGAGATGCATTGTCTTTCGTGGCATTGTGTTCTCCTCCCAGGGCATCGTGCAGCACTATTTGAGCACGGTATATCATTAAGAACAGTAACTACCATGTTTCACTACTTTCTAATGTGCCGAGCACTGTGCTATCCGCTTTACATACACTGTTTAATGTGTTCCACGTAGCAGTTTCAGGACTCATCACAATTTTATAGATGCAAAACCTGAGGCTCAGAGATAGTATGTGAGCACATGACCAGAAAATACGGGGAACAAAATTTGCACCAGGGTTCCGTAGGGCCTCAAAGCAAATGTTCTTTTTACTACAAGCTGAGATGAATGGCATTATTGCAAAAATTGCCTAAGAAAATATTTTGAGTAATGAAAAAAATACAAATGGCAGGGAAAGAAAATAAATATCCAGCTTCATTGAAATAACCACCTTTTATCAATTTAGTGTCTATCATTTTAGCTGTTTTTCTCTGTGTATGTTATAACATGATATTTTTAAATAGAGTGTGATCAGAGTGCCTGGGTGGTTCAGTCAGTTAAGCATCTGCCTTCAGCTCAGGTCATGATCCCAGGGTCCTGGGATTGAGTCCTGTGTCTGGCTCTCTGCTCAGTGGGGGGCCTGCTTCTCCTTCTCACTCTTCTTTTGTGCTTTCCCTGCTCAAATAAATAAATAAATAGAATAGGATCTTACTGTTGTAAGTGAGTAATTATTCCCCAATAAGTTGTGAACATATCTCCATGTCGGCAAGTTTATGTCTGCCAGGTCAAAGAGGGCACATTATTTCATGGTCTGAATGTAGTGTCTGTTTTAATCAATCTTTCATTGTTGGGTGTATTCATTATGTAAAAGTTTTATTTTTCTATTATTAAAAATAATTATAAACATCCAAGTACCTATACACCTTTATGCACCTCTAAATATTTTTTAAGATTAGAAGAATGATCGTTTGTTATTTATTTGGGTTGAACAATTTTGAATGCTACCTGGTATGGCAACAGAATGAAGGACCCAGGAAAAATGCACATTTATCTATATGTAGAAACTTGATATGTTACAAAAGTGACATTACAAATCAGTGGTGATGGGATTGATTACTCAAACATGGTATTGAAACAATTGTTTCTGCACATGAAAAATATAATTAAAGGCTTAATCTACATCATATCACAAAAATAAATCCCCAATGGACCAAATTACATGTCAAAGTTCTAAAAGATAAATACAATCCAAAGAATATATTCAAAAACCTTGAAATTTGGGGGTAAGAATTAAGGAAAGAACCTTAAATAAAACCTAGAGAGTAGAAATCATAAATGATAATATTGATAATTACAACTACATTAACATTTACAATTTCTCTGTATCAGAAGTTGAATACAAGCCAGTGACTTGGAAAAGACATTTAAAATACAGTAACTGATAACAGTTGCATACGGCATATTTAAATAGCTTCTGCACTAGAATATAAGCTCCACAAGGGCAGAGATGATTTTTGTCTATTTTGTTTACTGCTGGCTCCCCAGTACCTAGAACAGTGCTCGGCAAATGTAATTACACCAGAAATCCCTAGTTCAACTTTGTGTCATATACTCTTCTCTTTATATCTATTTAATAGTTCATTTAAAAATAGTAAGTCCACTACATGTTAATATAAAAACATATTTTATGAAAAATAACTCTGTTTTGCAAAACAAAAAGTATTTATTGAGAAAAGTAAAATTCTCAGTGAAGCAAGCACATTCAATGATTTGCAATATGCTGTTTTGATTGAAGCATATGAAGATAATCTGGCATCATACAGACATGGAGTTGGAAAAGTGAAGTGTTTTAATAGCTTTTTAATATAATTGTGGACATTCTTCTTCGATATTGAAATATACAAACTGAACAAGGAGTAGTTTCCTATAGTTTAGTGAATGTGAAGTCTGAAACCCTATCAATAAGCTTTTTATATTCTGTTATATTAAAATCTATTGCTTTACCTCGCAATTTAAATGGATCTTTTAATCATACATGATTTTATAAGATCATCAGTTGATCATTTGGGAAATCTGGTTTACCACGTTACACAGACTTCTATGTTAATAAATTTCATTATACAATATCAAAAAACCACATTTGTTAATATCACCACCAATCTCATTAGAAGTGTCTTTAAGAATTAGGAAGCTGTCACGCTTATAGGGGCAGTTACAAATCATCCAAAATTCTACTTATTGCCCAAAAGCTCACACTTTATCATTAGTGACAAGTAGCATGAATTGTTTGCTTGAAGCGATAGGCTTATTTTTTCACTTCTGAAAAAATGTCTGAATAACAATAGTTTTGTCACCAGTTGTCCGGTAAAAATGGTGTTCCATACAAAAATGCAGATAGTCAGACAAGTGTTTTTCCTAAGCCAACAATCATACTTCATTATCCCGCAGAAGTGCTCTATGCATAATTCCCATTTTGTGATACAGAATGTTAAAAAGTTTGCACTCAAGGGTTAAGGTTTAATAAAAGTATTCATCTTTAGTGCTTCATCAGTTCAGTGTTAAGTGAAACTGGCAGTTTTCTTTTTCTTCCATGAATGTGGCAGTGAAGAATGCAAAGGTGAATATAGTTTGATGTCACTGCCTTAGTTCATGTTAAGGATCCAAACGTTTTCCCCACCTTTGCTTTTGAATCATTATAAAAAATGTCAGGAGCCTTGGGGTGCCTGGGTGGCTCAGCCGTAAAGCGTCTGCCTTTGGCTCAGGTCATGATCCCAGGGTCCTGGGATCAAGCCCCGCATCGGGCTCCCTGTTCGGTGGGAAGCCTGCTTCTCCCTCTCACACTCCCCTTGCTTGTGTTCCCTCTCTCGCTGTCTCTCTCTGTCAAATAAATAAATAAAATCTTTAAAAAAAAAAAAGTCAGGAGCCTGGGTGGCTCAGTCAGTTAAGCATCTGCCTTCAGCTCAAGGCATGATCCCAGGATCCTGGGATCAAGTCCCGAGTCAGGCTCCCTGCTCAGTGGGGAGTCTGCTTCTCCCTCTATCCCTCCCCTCTGCTTGTGCTCATGCTCTCTCTCTCTCTCAAATAAATAAATAAAATCTTTTTAAAAATTCTGTTACAAAAATGTCAACATGGTGAAAATGGAAAATAATGTCTTTACATAATTATGAAAATAGTTTTGACCTCATGGGCTCCTGAAAAGGATCATGAAAACTCCCACTTTGAGAACCACTGATCTCCATAGTTCCATTATGTTTACTCTAAAATTATGTTTTCACATATTTTTATACAGTTTGCACTTCCAGCTAACATCTGAAGAAAGGTATATTAGGAGAAAATAAATGTCAAGGATATCAGGTGTTTTATACCTAAACACAAAAGCTGAAATATGGATCCTTTATTATTGATAAGAAGAGAAGGAAAATAAACTTAGGATTTGCTTTATAAATCGATGACAAATCTAAATTGTTATTGAAAAGTGCAGATACGTGTCTATTTACATGGTAAATGTGCTACTTAAAAAACTGCGTGCGTATCAGTTGTTTCATAAAATAGAATCCTAGTTTGAACGCACTAGAGGCGCTCATAAGGCAAACCAAAGTGAACTATTTTGCATAGAGAAATAATTTATATCATCATATTATATATATGACATAGGAATATATCATATAAATACAGTGGTCACTTTAGTGGTATTGGTTACAGTACAGTGGTAACCAGTTGCTTTTTAAGGGCCCTACCACATATCCGTTATTTCTTGACATTACACCCATCCTAGAATCACAACACTTGTACTACCATGTTTTTCTTAGTAGTGAATGTTAGTAAATACGCACTCACTGACACTTGCGATAACAGTTTATTGTGTCTTGGAAGTCAAGACAACAGTGATCTCAACTTCGTAAAAACTTTACCAAATGATACATCAAATCGGAAATCTCTTATTGACTATATTACATTAGAATACAAACATATTTGGGCCTTATTTGAAAGTAATATGCTATTACTTAATTACATTTTCTCCATACTGCCAATACAGGGAAAATTGTGGTTTACCAACAAAGAAAAAATGAATTGAAATGATCAGAGTCTCTTTAGCTCATTTAAGCATCATGTTGCCTGTCTTTGGAATTTCCATGTCTGTGTGGATTCCCCCAGGTATGCTATTAAATTTGATTTTCTTCTGTTTTAAAAACAATGATCAGGTTCAAAAAAATTTTTTTTCAGGGGCGCCTGGGTGGCACAGCGGTTAAGCGTCTGCCTTCGGCTCAGGGCGTGATCCCAGCGTTATGGGATCGAGCCCCACATCAGGCTCCTCCTCTATGAGCCTGCTTCTTCCTCTCCCACTCCCCCTGCTTGTGTTCCCTCTCTCGCTGGCTGTCTCTATCTCTGTCAAATAAATAAATAAAATCTTTAAAAAAAATTTTTTTTTCAAGAATACCCTTTTCCAGTGTGTCCATTCTTCCTATATTCCATTTTTCCTTCTTAGCAACTTACATACTTCTTTCTCATTAGCCCTGCCCAATATGGTGGGGATGTACGCTTTGCCACCAGGAGCCAACAGTACAGTAGATGAGATGGGCATGAGGCAAGGGCTAAGTGCAGTGTTGGAATAAGGAGAAAGTTCTGGGATCTACCTGGGCAAGTCAAAGACATTTGTACCCATTAGGAGACTTTTAAACTATCATTTGAAGGATAAAGAAGAATTTTCTAAGTAGGTCGGTGGGGACGGACCATTCCAAGCAGAATAGAGCAGAGAAGTGGAGCATGTTTGCGTCGAATTGTATGGCGCATTTGGAGAACAGCGGAAGTTTCACGTGTCTGAGACATGGGTTTCCGATAAGAGGGGAAACGGGAACAGATGCCAGTCAGTAGAAGCCCTTGTGTGACATGTTACAGGAACAGTGATGGGTTTTAGTCAGGGAAACTACATGGTCAGACTCATGTTTTAGAAAGATCGTGCTGGCAGCGGTGTCGAGGAGAACCCAGAAGGTGAACGATTTCATCCTTTCTCCCCATTCTTCTTACTTTCAGCCACAAAATGATGAAACTAGGTGCACCCGAGAGGTTTGTTTTCATTGCTATGGTTAGCGCACCGTTCAGACACCAAGGATAGCTACTTCAGGGCGGTGGACCCAAACCCCTCAGACCTGTCTGCTAGATCTTGCTTTACACACGCTAACTCTCCAGTCTCTGTGGAGCCCTTGGGCAACCTACCTCTCCAGATCCCTGGCCCTATCTGCCATGCCATTCACACTGCTGGAATTTTGGAATCAGTCTGTTTAGTGACAGCTGGTAAGCTCCATCCAAAGCACATTACTTGGGGGAATAAAGTTGTATAGTGACTCTGGGTAACTTGAGAAAAAAATGACATTCCCGCTAAGCCCTAGGTGCAGCTTTCAAATGGCACTTGTTTTGCCCAAGCTGTTTTACCTGCATTTGGCACCACTCAGCATTAAGCATTCTGTTACTCCCACAGATCTTGTATCTTTTGCAATTAAAGAAGAACAAGTTTTCAAAGGTTGTGTTGTTGGAAGCTGCACACACAACTGTTGGTATTTGGGCTTGTCAAGATGACATTTAGATTTGTTTATCTGAACCCAGTGCCTACAATATCTCTGGTATGATAATTATTCTTGGCTTAATAAGCACTTTTAAAGTCTGCACTAGAGAAAAATTAACAGTACTTCTAAATGCCTTAAAAATGATCGTGATTGTTTTTGCACTAATAACCAGAGCCCTTGGTTTCAGACGGGTCTGAGTTAAGTCTCAGGTCAACTTCTTCTGCTTACTGGGTGTGTGCCTCTGACCAAGCTACGTGACGACCTCAGTGAACTGCATTAACCTCATCTGAACACTGGGAATAACAATGACGCGTGCTATGTGGACTTGGTATGAGGATTCAGTGAGATCATGCGTGTGGGGTGCCTGATATATTATAACCTCTATCACTTACATTATTTGTAGACAAAAACTAGCATTAACTACACAAAGAAATGTAATTATTGTGACTCGAGATTTCTGCTTACAAATAAAAATGAGTATCAGGGACCGGATTTACCCCCTCTCCTGAAACAACCAAAAAGCCAGAAACAGTTTTGAAACACTGTTTTTCAAGACATTGCACCTCCGGTAATGAAAGACAAGGATCCCTGAGAGATGAGAAATAAACAAGGTGAGCCCTACAGTTATCTCGCCTGCCTGCTTTGTAAAAATTCCCAGCCAGACACTAATGGCAAAGTTGGGTAGATGGAACTGAGAGTCTGGCAGAATCAAGGTAGCTGGTGCTCACAGAACGAAGTACCAGGAAGGAGAGAGCTGTGCCGAGAAAGCACACAACCGCCCTCGAGTATTCGGGAGATTATTAATCAGAGCATGCATGTGAGGAGACTAACCCAGGCTCAGGGGAATAAACACAACACGAGAAAAAAATAAGAGGAATCATGACCTGATAGTAACATGAGGCCAGAAATTGTGCCTGTTCCAGTCAGCCGAACTGAGCCACCTCAAAACTCATGGCATGTTTATTGGTTACACAAAAGGACCTTGCCTTGGTCGGGGGGAATAATCGGTCATAGTCTAAACACTGTTAGTCCCACCTAGGAAATCCTAAAAGCAAGACATGAAAGGATTAGGTTGTTCCCAAGGAACTTGACGGCATCCCAGAGCAAAGCTTAATAATAATTACAGGAATATACAAATATTATCCAATGAGATAAAATTCACAACATCTGGCATCCAATATAAAATTACCAGACGTGAAAAGAGGTAGGATACTAGGAACCATTATGAGGGAAAAGTTTATCACTCAAGATCAACCTAGGATAGATACAGATATTAGAATTCACAGATAAGGACAATAAGACATTTATTATATCTGGATTCCATATGTTCCAAAAGTTAAATGGAGACATGGATGATTAAAAATGTACTCAAATCAAACTTCCCCAGATAAAAATTACAATGTGTAAGATGAAAATACACTGGATAGGATTGATATAAGATTAGATATCGCTGAAGAAAAGATTAAGGGACTTGAACTCATAGCAAGAGAAACTACTCAAAATGACACGAGATAAAAAGATGCAGACACTGAACAGAGAAGCAGCCTAATCTACATGTAATCGAAGTCCCTTGAAGGACCGGGGAGGGGAATGGCAGCAGAAAAAGTATTTGAAGAAATAACGGCTGAAAATTTTCCAACGTTGAAGAAAACATTAAACCCACAGATCCAAGAAACCTAAAGAACACCAAGCACACAAAAAGAAGAAAAGTATACCGCAGCAAATGACAATAAAAGTGCTTAAATGTGGTCATAAAACCAAAATTTTAAAAGCTGGCAGAAAAAAGAAACACATGTTACGTACAAAAGAACAAACTTAGGGGAGCCTGGGTGGCACAGTGGGTTGAGCGTCGACTCTTGGTTTCAGCTCAGGTCATGATCTCAGGGTGGTGAGATCGAGCCCTGCACCCGGCTCCCTGCTCAGCAGGGAGTCTGTTTGTGACTCTCTCTTTCCCTCTGCCCCCCCCCCAAAATAAATAAAATAAAATAGTAACACATTTCTAAATTAATGCAGGGGACGAAGAAGAAATCAAATGGAGAACTTTGATACATAGCTCATGCCATACATAAAGAAATAATTAAAAATGGATTATTGGCCTCAGTGGAAAATCTGAAACTGTACATTTTCCGGAAGAAAATATAGGAGAAAATCTTTGCTACCTGGGATTGGTCAACACATTCTTAGATACAACAAAAAGTACAATTCATTACTGAAGAAAACGTTAAATTGGACTTCGTTCAATTGAGATCTTCTCTTTGAAAGACACTTGAGAGAAAAGACAAGCTACAGACTGGGATAAAATATTTCCAATTACATACGTGATAAAGCATTTGCACCTTTATATGTAAAAATCTTTGTACAAAAATAACTTTCAAATAATAAATAATCAAACAACCAAAAAAAAATGGGCCAAAGATTTGAGCAGACACTTCCCCACAAAACATTCAGATGGACAATAATTACACAAATAGGTTCTCAACATTATTAGTCATTAGGGACACGCAAATCGAAGCCGCAATGAGATACAGCTGTACACCTACTGAGATGGCTAAAACTGAGGACTGATTATACCAAGTGTTGTGAAGGATGTGCAACTGGAAATTTCACACATTGCTGGTGAGAATGCGAAATCTCACAACAATTTTGGAAAACAATTTGGCAGTTTCTTTTTAAAAAGTTAAACATACAACTTCATTATGAATCAACCATTCTACACCCAGGTATTTTTCCAAAAGTAAATAGATCATACATCCATTCAAAAACTTGTACACAGATGCCAAAAACTGGAAACAACTCAAATTTTCATCATAAAAAATAATGAACTTTTGATACACACAGTACATGGATTAATCATCAAATCATTACACTGATTAAAAAATCATGCAAAAAAGATACACACTATCTGATTCCATTTACATAAGAGTTTCAAAAATGCAACCTAATGTACAATGACCAAAAGCAAATCAGTATTTGCTTGGCAATAGGGTTGCTTGAAGGGGCATGAAGGAGAGATTATAAAGGTGTAGGAAGAAACTTCTATGGGTAATGAGTATGTTCACTTTTTGATTGCAGTGATGGCTTCACGGGTGTATACATATGACAAAACTAAACACATTTTACAGTGTGCAGTTTGTGGTATGTCAATGCTACCTCAATATTTTTAAAGTGATTTTTAAACGATATTTTATGCAGACAAGAAAAAAACAACTGTGAAAAAAATTAAAGATCTTTTTGAGGAGTAGGGGGAGAGCATTTTATCACTGGTATTATTAAGAAACGCTGGGGGGGTGATAGTAAAAATAAGCGCAGCTATCACTCAGGTTTATTCTTTTATCTTTTTATCAAAGTTCTCCGTAAACAAGGCTCCCCTTTAGGGCCTGCACCTGGAGCAGGCCACGCGCCCTCCCCTAGCCTCAGTAGGACACCGCTCCTCCCCCAGGTTTCTCAGATCTAATCTAGTGATTACAAGCTAAGAAGAAGGGGATCTAGTTAGTGTTGGGTCTGTGGTCTCCAAGCACCATCATTTCAGTATTCGGGCATACTGTCAGAGACCTCAGTAGCAGGAGAGACTTGGGGACCTTCCGAAGGCTTCATTTGCTTACAACATAGGATGGCGTGCAACCAACACCACTATGAGGTACGGGGCACGGGGGAAATTCCTTTTTCTGATTTTTTTGTAGATGACACGGTTAGCCTCTTCACATCCCAGCTTTCAGCGTCTGGGTCCACTCCTCCACACGTGTAGAAATGTCAAGAAGCCCTTTCCCTGCTTTCCTGGGGGTTAGGGTGTTAAGCAGGGAATTTGTCTTCAGTTCTCAGTCCTCACCCAACCCTTACCCCTGATGTCGGCTGGTCTGTAAACCCGCAAGTCTTGCCCCTAATCCTGCATCCTCTCTTGCCCCACGTCCCCCCTTCTCACACCCCTTCTCACAAACACACCCTCTCCTCTTCACATCTCATTGATTTCTATTTTGATCATCAACACAGTTGTACCATTGTTGGTGCGAAATTTGGTCCCCATGCACTTGACCATTTTCCACAGCCTCTGTGGACACAGCAGATAGTTCTAGGCCTCTGGGCCTTGCTATGCACAGGGCATTACTCGGAATGGTGGAATTAACTCTCCAGTGCCCCTTGTACCTGGTCTGCCAATTTTTATTTCCATGTCTTATTCAGCCATCCAACTGAGAAATATGATTGGCCTTATTGTTCACTTAAGTTTTCTTGAAGGGGAGCTAATTGTTTGAGTAAAAATTTTCCTTGAAATCCCTTGAAGGGGTCTTCATAGCATCATTATCTTCTTCTGCACCTGGTAGGGAAACAGGGTAAGCCCAGAAGGGCATTGGTTTGGGGAAAGAGGACGGGGACTGAGCGGGAAAGGGGGGTTCCATGAGGAGTGCTAGCTGAGGAGATTTGTGCCAGGGAAGGACAGGTAGGAGTTGTGCATGGGTTCTCTGTGAAAAAAGAGGAAATACTTGGCTGGAGTCATCTCACGTTGCCACCAACTCTAGACCTGAGTTCACAGGTGGTACTTGGCATTGGTTGTGCCTTAATTGTTGTAGGCTCTGGTGGTTTCCTGATCACCTTAGCTTTGTTGAAGCCAACAGTGGTTTACCCCGGGCCTCCTGCCCTCCTGCCCTCCTTGCTCAGCATGGTTCTTTCCCAGGCAATGATAGCCCTGAGGGGACTCAGACGTGGGAAACCACCACTTCTGACAACATCAGAGGAGGGGCTGGTGCTGGGAAGCCAAAATTCTTTGGTTGGAGAAGGGGGCTTTTATTTAGCTTCACCTAAAGACCTTTCCCCCCTGACTGGCCACCCCTTCTCATTTTCCCAGATTCAATTCTAGTGGTGTACACAGCAGGGAGAGGGTGTTTCCTCCACGCCATTCCTCATGGTCATCTCATTCAGTAGTTCATTCTGTTATCTCTCACTGTTCACCATTATCTAGTATTTCAGATTTCCTTCAAGCTAATATGGTCATATTTAAATTTCGGTAAAGATATTAATCATCCCCCTTCCCTTCAACAAATTCCCTTATGTAACTTTCATGAATACTACCTGGTAACTTTTTTTTTTGAATGATTTTTTATTATATTATGTTAGTCACCATACAGTACGTCCCCGGTCTACCTGGTAACTTGCCCATCGTACCTCCCTTACTCCTTGTCTGTTTAGCTCTCCTTAGTTTTCCGTTTCTGTTGATAGACGCAACATGGATGCATCTCAAAATAATTATGTGGCTAGAAAGAGGCCAGATAATAAAGAGTGAATGCTATATGACTCCATTTATATAAAATTTGAGAAAGTGCAAAAAAATATATGGTGTCTAAAGATATTTCAGTGGCTGCCGAGAGCAGAGGTTTGGGAAGGATGGGAGGGAGGAGTTAGGAAGAGGCATGAGGAAATTTTAGTCATGATGGTTATGTTCACTGTTGATTGTGGCAATGGTTTCACAGGTGTGTGCCTATAGCAAAACTTATCAAATTGCACACTTTAAGTATGTTCATTTTATTGTATGTCAATGAATTTTCAATAAGGCTGTTATAAAAAGTCAACAAGGAATGTAATTAGCACCCCTTACACAGAATGATTCCCAGGAACCTTTTAAAATACCATTCTAATCAGCACGTTGGGGAAAAAAAATAAACAAAAACTTAAGAAAATGTAGCAATTTACCCAAAACTTTTTAGTCTTCTAAATTCTCAGTTTTGTTGATAAGATTTAAAAAAATAATCACTGGCATTGTATTTGCCTCTCTGACTGTTTCCTTGGAAAGGAGAAGTGATTCCCTGGCAATAAACTGGGTTGTCTTTCAGGTAAAATACACATTGCTTTGGGCTTAAATTTCTGTTAATTGCCTACGCTTAGGTCACACATTGAATATTCTTATTTGATCTCAAGGAAAGAAAAATCAAGAGAACATCTTAAAAAGCTGAAGGATAATTAAATATAAAATCACTAAAAATCATGCCCACCTTGAAGCCAATCACGGTTACATCCACCCTAACCTTATCATACCAGTTGGACTCCTAGGACTACTTTTCTTTAATTCACTGATTGCATTTATTTATCTCCTATTTCTTGAATGTCTCCTATGACACAAGCACTCTGATTAACATCAAATGTTCTAACTTCTAATTTTGTCTTTACCACTGTGATAGGAATAATGAAAGGTCCCCAAATTTGCCTACATCCCAACCCCCAGAACATGTGAATATATTGCCTAACATGGGGAACAACAGACTGCGTATGGGATTAAGTTAAGGAACTTGAGATGGGGAGAGTATCCTGGCTTTTCCAGTGGGCCTACTCTAGGTACATGAATCCTTCAAAGTAGAGGATGTAGTCAGAGGGAGATGTGACTACACATCTTTTGTCTGTAGTCAGAGGGAGATGTGACTCCAGAGTCATGTTCAGGGAAGTGCAGTGTTGCTGGTTTTGATGAGAGACGAACAGCTCCTTGAGCTAGGGAATATGGACAGCCTCTAGATATTCTGTCGACATTTTTAGTCCAGTGAGACCCGTGCTGACCTTCAGAACTGTAAGATAGTAAGTTTGCCTCTTATAAACCACCACAGTGACTTATCACAGCAGCAAAACAAAACTAATACATACATACCCATTTGCAGATCCTATGACCATGGACAGACCTAGGGAATAACCATAGCTGTGCTACCCACTTGAAATATTTGTTGAATGGATTTTATCCTAAACTGATGAAAACGCTGCTAGCAAACTGATCTCCAAAATTTGTTATGAAAAGTGGAAGGCTTTCAAGAAGGGAACCAGTTAGCTATGAATCATAATTTGATAAGAAAAGGAAAAGAGAATAGACTGAGAAGAGTAGGTGTCTTTTTTTTTTTTTTTTTTTTTGCCAATGAAGCATTCTTGAATGAGGCTGTCTTGAGATTTTGGTATGCAGCTCAGAAAAACAGTTTATAAATCTCTGGAAATAGAAGTTAAATGTTCGAATGCTAGAAAAACGTTAATAATAGCCATGTGAATGTGCTTTTATTTTTTATTAGTTTTTATGTCAGTAAGGTCAGGATTCTATTACTACTTATCTACTGATTCCCTATGTCCAAATGTAATAATTGCATTAAATAAAAGTCATTAGTTGGGCAAAATGTGATTCAAACAGTAAACCAACATTTCTAAATTTAAGTTTCTGACCAAGAACCTGAAGGAATACATCTTCTCCTGGATTTTCTCTTTCCTCATCAATAAGCACCCCCTCGGGTGGCTCCTCTTCTGTAACTTCTGGTCTTACTTTTCAAATTTCTCTTCGTCAGCTAAAATACTAGAGGTAGATTTTTGTTTCCAGTTTGGGCAAAAATGAATAAGATTCAGTTACAATGAATGAGACTTAGGGTAAATGTTGCAAAGAACTTTTCAGTTTTGGAAAGGATTACAGTAAAAAAAAAAAAAAAGGATGACTCTTGTAGACATGGAAGATAGAGGTGCTTGACTGAAGTTTGGAGAAAGGTGTTACCAAGGACTCAAGCTTGTCTTTTAGATCTGTGGTTATGTCTTTATAGGAATGGCTGAATTAAACTCAACTATGCCATTTGGTTCATACTAATTGCGATGTCTTACTAAAATGATGATGCCATGTAATGGGATCAGGAATACCTGAAATCCCATCGACATCGCATTAAATCATTGATCGGATATAGTGAAAGAAACACTGGGTTCAGCCAGAATTTCAGTTCATGTCTCAATAGCATTCATTAGATGTATCTATAAATCACTTTAACGTTCTGAGCCTCAGTGTCTTCTTCTGTAAATGGTTGTAATTCTACTTCTCCACCAGACTTGCCTGTTATTACCTGGCTCAAAAGAGAGTCACAAATGTGAAGTAACATGAAAATGATAATGTATTATCTGCCTCAGATTTTATACTACTTCTGTATCATTTTGATATTAAAAGCTTCCCTACGAAGTAATTTTTATCCCAATCAACACTGTTGGGAAGGACTCAGAAGTTAACCATTCATGGTTTCACAGTCTATAAATATTGGAGCCAGAATTATGTTTTGAATCCAGAATCTTTTGCTCCAAATCCTGTGTTCTCACACATTCTTATATAAATCCCTCCTCAAATTATTGTCTTTGTTTTGTTTGTTGAAATCAGGTTTTAGGGATGGAGCAAAGTAAGAAATATGAAAAATACATTAATATGGCTTATTACTCGAGTTTAATCTCTTTCTCTTGAAATATGACAGACTGAACGAAATATGTGGGGCCAGTCTTAGGATCTTGGAAACTCCCAAATTCAAGTAGAATTAATGTCTAGAGACACAGTATTGAAATTAACTTAACTTTTAGAAGATTTTATGTTCCCATGACTTGAGACTAACTTTACAATGGGGTCAATTTTGAGCCATTAATTTCCAACTAAAGCAGTTTAATTGGATGTCTACCCTCTAAAATAATCTTTTAAGGAGGCCCTTGGGCATAATGAAGTAGAGTGCCTTTCATAACGCACTTCAACGTAACATTTGATCACATGTTGAGGACATTTATGATAACATAATATTGTCACATTCTAGAGTCCTATACTAGCCTCTAATTAGAAGTTTGTGACAAATAACCCTGGTTTTCAATAACTTAAATTTGTTTCATTTCCATTACCAAGACATTAAAAAATAAAACAGCTTGGTGTGTGACATTTGTACATTGTTGGGTTTCAGAAGAACCTTAAGCAATTTGACCTTCTCAGTGTGGAAACGTAGAGATGAAAAATGATCCTCTATAAGTCTGGGACCCTCAAATATGGACAAGCTTCCCTGTTTTTCACAGCAGTAAATCTACATGAAGTATATGGAAAATTAGACTGGTCACACTTCCAACCAGATGATTTAAAAGCACATATGTGGCAAATTCAGCTACAGAACTATCCTTTTCCCCGCATTAAATAAATTACCACCATTATTATAACCATTTCCAGTTAACTTTTACCCAAGTAAAAGGAATCAGAGGATCAATAAGTGGTTCCTGCTTTTATGATTTGAACATTATTGGACTTAACTCAGTTGCCTAGGAGACTTTGTTCTAGACAGAGCCCAGATGAGAAGGTTGTAATTTTTGCACTGCTATTCAACTTTGAAACCTTTCCAAGTAAGGATGGCTTCTTTTTATTGTAGAAGAATGACCATGAAACAGATGTAACATTTTTCTTTTGGACAAGGTGGTCGTTGAGCACTTACAGAGGAGGAAATGTGAAAGAGTCACAATGTATTATTAGCAGCACAAGAATGCATTCAAGTCACCAGGAAGGTATTTTCTTTTAAAAGCAAATCATTCTAATAATTAAAATGAAGGGTGGTAATAATGAAAATTGGGAATTCTCTTCCATACCCTTTGCCAAGTTCCCACCATAACAAGCTTCTGATGGCATTCAGATTTCCTAAGGACATTATCTGCTGCCTATTATATATTATTAATGTTATTTCTCTTAAAGATAACACTGAAATGTCCTGGCATTAAATATAGCATATATAATGCCATCTGAATTTTCTTTCTTCTTTTCTCCCCATATCTCCTATAGGAAATATAGTGGCATCTTATAAAGCCGGATTACAAAACTTTCCCAAGCAATTTTCTTGCACGACTGAAATTTAATGCTTATCCACACACAAAATTCAGAGATGAAATGTGACATTTATTCCCTTATGCCAAGAGATGAGAAATAATCCTTGCTGGATTTCAGTTTTATCTTTCCAGCAAAAAATTAGTTTGTTGGACTTTTCTCTCTGTCTCCATATCTGTGTGTGTGTGTGTGTGTGTGTGTGTGTGCACACGCATATGTGTGTTGGACCATGTTCTGAAACACCTTAGAAACGCGTTACATTTTATGTTCACATAAGTGAAATCCCATGTTGCTATAGGGAACGTGAGCATTTTGTAAATAAAGCTCAGAAAATACCACCAATGATGCAGTTGAATTTGAATACTAAGGCCGCGCTCGTACTTGGTTTCCTGCGAAGATGAAACTGTGACATCCAGAATCTCCTAACCACAGACGGTGGCTTCATTAACATCATAAGCTCTTTCGCCAAGCCGGCCTCTGCAGCCCACGTTGCTCTTCACGGCGCAGTTGTTCTCCGAGCCCCAGGCCTCGGGGCTGTTTATTGCAGGGTCCACTTCCAAACACACTTGAACAGTTACACTTCAGCAGGGCTTGCCAGCTCAGAAATGAAGCCCACTCTCTGCAATTACTTTTCTGCCCGTCGGCAGCAGAAACATCGGTGACGACCCGCGTTAGGCTGGCAGCGGGCTCTCCTGCCGCTATACTGAGGGACACACGGAGGTAAACGGGCTCTTCTCATAGAAACTAATTGTCCTGAGATGCTTGCTGCGGGGCTTTTCAAATATCAGGTGGCGATGACTGGAACTATCAGTAGGTACCTTAATTGACTGGAGCTCACCAAGCTTTCATATTTTTCGTTTGCTGATGGGTAACAGCTAACTGGATTTCAGGTCCCAGAATCAGAGTTTGGGATCATGCTGGGAGTTACTAAGCTTGGGACAGAAAGTCATGGTCTCTTGTCGAAGAAACTGGAACTAGAGATTATAGTGCAATGGATTATAAATAAATAAGCTGTGTTAATCATTCCAAAGAATTACATTATTTTATGGATCACATTTTGACCCTTATAGGGAGATCATGTACAGAAAGCTAATTTTTTAAAAATAATTTTTTGCCAATTTTTTAATCAAGATATAATGAGCATGTAACATTATATTACTTTCAGGTTACAACATAATTTGGTGTTTCGTGTACATTGTGAAAAGATCACAATAAGCCTGATTCACATTCATCAGCACATAGTTACAGTTGTTCTTCTTGTGATGAGAACTTCTAAGATTTATTCTCTTAGCAGCTTTCAGACACACCATACCGTATTAACTATAGTTACCATGCTCCACATTATCTCTCCATGACTTATTTATTTTATAACTGGAAGTTTGTCAGACAGCTAATCTTTGTTTTTATAGCATGGGTCCTTTTTTCCTTTTGGTGTTTCTTTTTTTCCCTTAAGGGATAGATTTCCTAAATGCTATTAAGCTTATGTAAATATCGTATATGATACAAAATGTTACTCTATAAAATTGAAACTTTGAGCTAATGACGCTTCACCACAAAACTAAGAACATGCTTAGTTGCAAAGGACTGTGGTCCACATCGGGTGTCATTCTCTGTAGACAGAAAATTGGGCTCTAAGGAGACGCACTTGCCCTGGGAGAAACATCATTTCCCAGCCTGCAGTGTCAGAATTCAAATTCATACTTTGTGTAATCCAGAGAAAATAACTTTTTTTTTTAAACGGAGGCCCACTCATTAGCATATCAAAGGCAAGATGCGAAGGTGTGTATTTTTAAGGTGATTTTCAGTCATTTTTAATCAGCACTCCCGGAACATTTCCAAAACACATCATTTTCAGATGCATCCTATGTAGACAGCAACTGAATTTTTACATTCCTGTGCTCACCTTTCCGCGCACTACATCATTTTATATGCACACTTGAGAGTTGAAAGAGCAGAGAGCCGGAGTTTGAGTGACCCTGAGTGCTGGCATTGGAACAGTTATTTGTTGGGGTTAGAACAAGAATTGGATGGATGTGTGTGTGTGTGTGTATGGGTTTGATGGGGTTTTGTTTGTTATTTATTTCTAATGAAACAGCTAAGATACGTAGTCTAAACTGTTCTAACTGTTCAAGTTTTCAAAAACAATTTTAAAATTATTTAAACATTATTTAAACATTTACACATTTTAAGACATGTATTTAAAAATTATTTAATCAGCACTATTAGTTGATTGGAAATCAAAGAGTAAGTTCATGCATGGTTCTACCTCCCCAGTAAGCCGCAGTTCGACGTTGGTCCAAACCCCCCTTGGTTCTTGCAAGCAGGCGTATAAACTGTTATACATTTAATAATAATAGTGACATTGATAGGGTCTTTACCATGTGTACTTTCCGTGTTTTGACTCGTCTTCATAATACCCCTGTGGTATAAGTAAGTACTGCTCCTATCCCATTTCACAGATGAGGCACTAGCGAGGCACGAGGCCAGTAAGGATCCCGCCCACGGTTACGGCACTAGGAAGCGGCAGAGGGCGGGTTTAATTGGGGAATTTGACACCACAGCCTGCATTCTTAATCATTAAGCTCTAGCATCATTACAGCACAGGTGCCATTTAACATGACAGTATAGTTAATAAAGAACTCTGGAAAGGCCATGTAGTCACCGTGGTTTTTCAAGTGCCCACTATGTTCAGCGTGTGTCCAAGTACCACGGGGACATGGAACCAAAGTAGGATGAATAGTACTGAGTGCCGCAGAACTTTGCATTAACGATAGCGTACTGGCCTGAGGTAAACAGCTTTCCGGCCCTGGCTCTGAGCTTCACTGAGTTTGGAAATAGTGTTTATTGAGCTAGTTTTTTGTTTTTAGCTTACTAATTATGTCATGTAATAGTTATCTTTAAAACAAATTGCTTCCCTCACTGGTCCATAAGCTATTTATCAAAACATACAATTCAGTTCAATTCCAGAAATCATTATTTAACATTTACTTTGTTCACTACTTGGGTCAGATTATGAAGACCCCTTATAAAGCGTAAGGCACTATGCAAATAAAGGTTTTATCGCAAGGCGCTGTACTAGGGACCACATGCCTGCCCTCGTTAGCTCTTCATGGTTGGATAACAATGACCCTCCCACCTGGCAGCTTTGTCTAAACAAGGTCTCTGTGTCCACGTGACTGATGTGGACCAGCAGCCTTCTCACCACCGTTTGGTGGGGTAGGGCTGAGTGAGCAAACCCCCCCTGAAGGTGGGATCAGTGCCTCCAGAGGTAGGCGCCAGATACCTTCGTTGCTCTAGGCACCAGTGCATCTTCCTGTGCCCCCCAACACCCAACACTACGGCACACTGGTCTGACAAAGAGGACTAACTTGGATCTGGGGCTCAGATGCCTGCACTGTCTAGCCCAGCTCTGCCGTGGGCCTAATTGCTTCAGGATCTTGATTCTTATTCTCCTTAGCAAATGAATTTCAGGCAAAGATCGAGATCTTCCTCTTTTTCTACAACATTTCTGAGAAGGAACTCATAAGCTTTATACTGATATTGAATGATTTCACTTTGTGACATATTGGAGATAGGAATAAAACACTATCCCATTCATAAGTGCTATACAGTCTACTGAGTAATTAAAATAACTTATAGGAAATGATTTCTTCATTGATTTCACAAACACATCCTGAGTACGTGGGAAGGGAGGACTATAGATGCCCACGTGGAAGGAGACATTTCCCGGGTGTCAAAAATCATTTTTTTTTTCCGGAAGATCACATTGCTGCATGTGTGCGGAGGAGAGGGGAGGTACACCTGCTCTAAAATGCCAGCTCAAGGGGCGCCTGGGTGGCGCAGTCGTTAAGAGTCTGCCTTCGGCTCAGGGCGTGATCCCGACGTTCTGGCATCGAGCCCCACATCAGCCTCCTCCGCTGGGAGCCTGCTTCTTCCTCTCCCACTCCCCCTGCTTGTGTTCCCTCTCTCGCTGGCTGTCTCTCTCTCTCTCTCTGTCAAATAAATAAATAAAATCTTTAAAAAAAATAAAATGCCAGCTCAGACATCTGCACGCCAGTACCAAAGGTGACAGGGCGAAGAATATCTATGTTAGAGTGCATACAAAACTCAGTCCATTTCAGTGCGCCAAAGCTGTCTTTAAATAGCCCAATCATCCAGATTGGCTGGGAAATAGTCATTCTCAACTCAAGGGTCAACAGAGTTTGCATTACTAATCACCACCTGTCAGAGTTTGCATTGCCCCTGACTTGTCCTGTGCAAAATTAACACGACGACCTGCAAGGAGAAACACTGATTCATAAGCACTGTATGTTTTTCCCTGGGTGAAAAAAGGCTACCGGTACCCGTTCTTCCCAATCTAGCTTACTGGCATGTTGACCATCTTAAAAAATCATTGCCATACAGTGCCTCGATTCATGGACAACTGTCAATGGGCCCAGCGTTTAAACATCAAGCTGTTTTTCATGTATTTTTTATAAATGAGTTCGATGCCCTCTTGTCTTCAGATGTCAGATGGTGGCAGTGGAAACAATTGCCCTAGAAACTGGCTGTTTTTGAAGGTGTTAACATTTCAGTTCAGATATCTGTTAAATCCACTTCCTTACACAATATGTCAAAATTTCTCAATTTTGACCCATGATATTTATTTGATATTTTAGCTATAATCTCTCCTGGGTGTACAATGAAGTTTGTAAAGAAATGTAGGCGAACAGCGACTGGGTTGCCAGCTATGGTAACATTTCTGGTTCTGCACCATACAGCGGTGAGACAAGAACAGACCTGGAACTTTTGGCCATTATCCTATAGTTCTCCTTTTACTGGAAAGGAACCTGGGACCAGGACATGTCAAGTGCCTTGCTCAGGTCATGCAGCCTGGTAGTAGCAGAATTGGGGCCACAACTCAGGCCAGCATTTCCAAAGCTCCTTCTCTTTTCAACTTCAGTATAAAACAGGCTTATGTTAGAGCTCCTTGGGGATTTACTCAGAAGAAACTCGTTATAAGGTGACCACTCTTCATGCTGTGGACTGAAAGATGGCTGGTGAATTTAGAAGGTGTGCGTGTATGCCCCTGTCTGTGTGTGTCTGTGTTTGACGGCTATATTTCTTGCATAAGTGTATGTGTAATGGTACAGCCAGCTTACAATGAGCTTTCCGCATGGAGCCGCTGCAGATTTTTTTTTTTTTCCCAGATCTTAGACCAAAGACATTTAGAGCCGGAAGGAGCCTTGGATCAGTGGTTCCTAATCTTTTAGGGGTTAAGGATGTCTCTGAGTGTCAGAGAAAAGCTTTCTCTGCATGAAAATGCATATGCTTACAAAATTGCATCCACTGTATCCAGGGGTGCTTGGGCCACACTAACTCAGGGTGAGATAGATCCTTTCACTCTTTCTCATTTGCAAAATGTATGGGCGGGGGGTAAGGCTGGATCCTGCTTTCTAGGTTACCTATTCCAGCTCCTGCACTTTTCACAGAGGAGGATACACCTAAACAGAGAGGGGGAGAGACTTCCCAAAGTCCCACATCTTGCCCTTATCTTGTAGAGTTTAGGCTATTGTTCTCTCCGCTTAATCAATCCATTGCCATCTTTTTTTTTGTCTTTTTCCTCAGAAGAGGCCAGATGAGTAAAATAGTACTTTATATATCCTGGGTCATGCTCTCACTGTGAAGCACTGAGACACTACTTTTTATTCATAATTGCTTCTGCATATATTACAGAAAAGTGCCATATATGAAAAGACAGTATCCAGAATGGGAATCTGTGTTCCTTAAACAAAAACAAGGTTTCACATAGATCCTAATTATCAGGTGTAATTGTTTATACCCTCACCACGAGGCATGGAATGTGCCACCGAGACTGGCACTATGAGATAGCTTTCCCTCTCAGAACATCATTCCTGCCATCAGGGTATAAAGGTAATTAGAAATGGTTTCGTTCTTTAAGTCTGTAGTGGTTGGCTTGACGATTAGAAAATTAGTGTACTTTTTAGATGACATACTTAGTTACATAATGGTTCTAATGATCCAAATTACTTCCTGTAAATGCAGCAAAGTGTGTGTGTTCTGAAATCCATCATTCGACTTGTTGATGTTGTGCACGGTTGTCGAGAAGCCTGGCAAAGGCTTCTCCTTGCTGTGGAAATGAACAAAGCCCCATTACCACCTGATTGACCAGGGGGCAGATGGAACCGTTTCATACAGCACCGCGGAGTTAGCCCCTCTGCATGCACCGTCCTGGAACAGAACCTCCTGGTTCAAGAGGCTTCTTGCCAATCCGTGGAGAAAAAAGAAGTCAGGAGAGGGAGCTGAGACTATGTAGCGGAGATGGGCCAGTGCTGGGAAGCGCCACAGAGACTGGGAATAGCCTCTCGGTAGCAATCCTGCAAACGTGAGAAACCAAGTGCACCTGCCATCCAATCATTATTTTTTACTTTTGTGATAAAAGCATGAAGTAGAGATGTTATTGATTTTAACATTTATATTCACATTCCTTCCCCATCACAGGTAGAAAAGCCCTTTGATTTTTGCTCTAACGTAGAAATAATCGTGGCAGCAGAGACTCATGTAGGCTGACGCTTCCTCTCTTGCCACATTTTATAGAGTTCCACTGAAGTGATCATCCTAATGGAATCTGATCAGTTTACCCTCCAGCTTACAAACTTCTGTTTGCTTTTTCTTGCTACTCGATCGCTTGCAAGATTAGGTGCATTTTCCTCTCGGCAAACAAGATTTTTCCCAGTCTGACTTCCTCTCCAAATGCACCCTCGCCCGCTCCCCTACTCTGTCCTCTATAGGCCAGCCTCTGAGCTATCTCGACAGCGTCACCTGGCTGTGCCTGGCTCTTCATCCGTTTCCTTTGAACTCGCTACTTCACCTGCGAGACTCTGCATTTATTCAAAACTTTGCGAACATGTCCCTGCCCCCGTGACAGTGTTAATTAATGTGAAGTTTATCTGTTTATGTGTCTTTCTTTCCCCACTAGTCCCAAAACCAGGAAATGCGTTTTGTTTATCTTTGTTTTGTTTATCTGTGCTGCTGGATTCATAGTAAAAAAAAAAAAATTAGTAACTCTCATTCCTGCCCTTCCCCCTTCCAGATGGAACATAAACAAATTGGTGACTTTGTGCTCATTAAGAGATCTAAAATATTTACTTTCAGCCCTGGTGACAACCATATATTTAGACATTTATTTCTCCACCACTAAAAAAGTAATAGTAGAATAATTAATGTTTGATAAGTCAGCCAAAATGGTTTGATCGTTGTTTCTTTATAATGCCAACTGTTCCTTGATTGTTTTATTGCTTCAAATGGTACATCAGAATAACATGGAAGTCTCTGAAAAATACAGATGCTTCAGTCCCATGACCCAGAGATTAGATTTCAATTGGCCTGGGGTGGGGCCCAGACATCAGCATTTTTGGAAAGCTCCTCAGTATGTTGAGATATGCAGCCAGGTCAAAAAGCACAGGTATAGAAGCTAGAATTGACAGTGGGGTCAATGGCAAGTTCGACTTGTCCTTCATTGGAAACGATTACAACCATTGCTTCTTGAAAATATTTACTTACATCGAGCACTTTTCATACTTTACATGCATTTTACATACTCTCCCATACATTTTACATACAAGACATATTTTATCACTACATATGTATCAATCAGGTGCCGTCCGGTAGATGAGCAAGACATAGCAGCAGACATCTGTAGCAGGAGGGTTGAGCTTGAACATGTAGCAATGATTTCTGGTGATTCACCTGGTTTGGTCCTGGGTACAAAAAATAGGGTCTAACCTCAGAGAATCTAAGTCAGTTTCACCGCAGGGGCTGTTTGCAGAGCTGAGTTTGAAGGCTCATCAGAATGCAAGAGGGCGCAGCGGGAGGAGTGCCGTAGTCCTGAATGGGGGAGTAAATGGGTGCATGTGTTTGGGTACCAGAACTGTTTCTCCAGAGAGTTGTGTTATCTGAAGTCTTTTCACCATCCAGCAGATGGAAATGGATGCTTTCATCAGTGACCTGGAACAGAGTTGACTCAAGGATCTGTGGTGATCCTTGCAAATTAGCATCATGTAGTTGCTGGTTGCAAGAGACTTGTCTCTTACTCCCCAGAAAGGCTGAGAACTCAAGGCGCCATTACTTGTCTTCACAACTTCCACTAAAGTCCGTTTGGTGGTACTGATGAGGCAGACGAAACCACCAGAGCTTGGGGATGTCTTGGATATAGATAAGAACTTGCCAACCAATACAAATATTATAAGACCTCTGTTTCTAACAGAGAGCACATATTGGCCCTTCTTTCACTGCCTATGAAAAAAGAAAACTGATCTATAAAATGAAATTGGATCTGTGCACCTCTGAGATCCATTCCTATCTGATTTATGCCCTCTGTACACACTGGGATATGGTAGTAAGATATAAATTGCTCAGGTATTCTAATAAATTTCCTTTCTCATCATTTAAGACTAGTTCTACGGCTGGGACAATACGTTCTCTTAAAGGGCGTCTGACTCTAATCTTTCACTGCATATTGGAAACTATAATCCTAGGGTTTGTTAGCATTTTTCTGATCGTTGTGATACCTCCCTGAAGGGCAGTACAAGGAACGACATTTATTTCTTTGATTGCAAAATGCTATAAGTCATAAGGAGTAATGCTAATTTAGTCAAAGATTTGGGGTTAAAAATAGAAACTGGGCCATTACGTATCTACTTTAAGTGTATAGCACATCTCAAGTCAGAAACATTAAAGTGTAAAAAAGATACACCCTTAGAATCAAAGAAATACAAAAGTACCGTCTTCTTGTCTTTCTGTAGAATGTTAGAGTTTACCAGGTATCCTTGCAGTTTCTAGCTCATGAGATCATTAGGTGGAAATCTGGGGAGCTGGGCCCAGAGAGAACAATGGGAGGGAGGAGTAGCGATCAGAAAGAAGGATCTGGGACAGGTGACTGCTGATGTCCCTCTTCACGTGGCCTTTTCTCCCTGGATCTCTCCCTGCCATTAGTGGTAACGCTGCATGCTGATGAAGGAAGCAGAAGCTCCTGGAAGATTCTACTCGGAATCCTTCCAGAGGAACTTATTGGCACCTGAGTGCCAGAGTCGCTTGTTCTAGTGAAAGTCAGAATGATTAAATACGGGGATTAAAAATGACATTTTGTTTTTTAGAAGGGTTATTACACTGTGTGTTTTGCTGTTTTCTTTTTAACCAAATGGAAAAGGCAATCATGATTAGCCAAGTAGTGATCTTATGAGCGCATGATGGATATTCTCTATAGAGTACAGCAAATTTTCTTTAAAATGGTATTTTGCTTTTACCATCAGTTCAATAATGTTGGACAGTAAATTAAATAGAGAAAATCATTTAATATCTTATTTTAGGCAATATAATAATACATGTATTTTTTGGTGTAGCCTAATGATTTCTAATTTTTTGAGTTCTTCCTGCTATGGAAATAAAAATATAAGAAAAATATTCAATATGCCTTATTGATTTCTATATTTAAATATTTAATCCATTTATTTAAGTTTATTGGCAGGAGTATTGATATGACTACATTTCCTCAAGTGTTTAATCATGTTTATTGAATAGATTTCTAGTTACTCAATTGAAATTGCCCAAATATATATACTTTTTATTGTGGTAAGAACACTTAACATAAGATCTATCCTCTTACCAGTTTGGAAATGTATAATACAGTATTAACTATAGACACTGCATTGTCCAGCAGATCGCTAGAATTTATTCCTCTTATATAACTGAAACTTTACACACGTTGAAAAACAACTCTCCATTTCCCACTTCCTCCAGCTCCTGGCAATGACTATTCTACTCTCTGCTTCTATGAGTTTGACTATTTTAGATATCTCATATAAGTGAAATCATGCAGTGTTTGTCCCTCCGTGACTTGTTTATTTCTCAGCATAATTTCCTCCAGGTTCACCCATGTTGCACATGGCAGCCTTCTTTTTTAAGGCTGAGTAATATTCCCTTGTATATATCACTTCTGTATCCACTCATCTGTAGATGGATAATTACATTGTTTCCATATCTCAGCCATTGTAGGTAATGCTGCAGTGAACATGGCTATCTTTGAGATACTGATTTCAATTCTTTCCAACATATAGCAAGGAGCAGGGTTGCTGGATCATATGGTGGTTCTGTTTTTCATTTTAAGGAATCTCCATATTGTTTTACATAGCAGCCACACCATTTTACACACCTACCAACAATATTACAAAGATTCCCTCTTCACAGCCTCACCAATACCTGTTATCAGGTATGAGGTAATAGCTTATTGTGGTTTTGATCTGCATTTTCCTGATGATTAGTAATGTTGAGCACCTTTTCAGGTCCTTGTTGGCCATTTTTCTGTCTACCAGGGGAAATGTCTATTCAGTTCCTTTGCCCCTTTTTAAATTGGGTTATTTGGTGTTTGGGTGGTTTTGTGCTATTGAGTTGTATGAATTCGTTGTATTTTTTGGTTATTGGTCCCTTATCACATACATGGTTTGCAAATATTTTCTCTCATTCTGTGAGTTGCGTTTTCATCCTGTTCATCGAGTGCTTCCTTTGTGGTGCAGAAACTTTTCAGTTTGATGTAGTTCCATTTGCCTATTTTGTTGTTGTTCGACGCTTCTTGGATTTTATTATCTCCATCTCCTGGGGAAGGTATTGAGTCAGGCACCTTTCCTTATTTTCATATAGCAAAACTTGGACTCTCCTATGAAGAAAGAAACCATGGATTACTCTGTATATGGCTGTAACAGAGGCAAGTCAAAAATTAGCTGAAACTGACTACTCCATTCTGTTTCCTGAAGGTTCCTGTCTTGTTCTGCTTAGACTGATGCAACAAAACACCATGAGCAGGGGGAGCTTAAACAGAAGACATTTATTTCTCAGAGTACCGAAGGTTCCTGGCTTGCAGATAGCCACATCTTGCTTCTAGTGTCTTTCCTGTTCTTATAAGGTGCTAATCCCATCATGAGAGCACCTTCGTGACTTTGTCTAAACCTAATTATGTCCCAAGACTTCAATATATGAATCTTGCCGGGGGGGGGGGGCACAATTCTCTCCAAGCAGTTCCTAAGCACAATATCTCCTGGGCAGGAGAACAAGGCCAGTTTTGTAGCAGGCAGTGTTCATCCACCAGGGACCCAAATTTGACTTCTTTACCTTCTTGATCTCATTTCATGGATTAAACTGAAGTTGTGTCCAAAAAATTAGTGGTTGTCAAGGACTGTGGGATAAGGAAATAGGATGTGACTGCTAATGGGTATAGGGTTTCTCTTGGGGTGATGAATGTATCCTGGAATTATGTGGCGGTGATGGTCGCGTAACTCTGTGAATATACCAACACTCACCGGATTGCACACCCTAAAAAGGTGAATTTTATGATATGTGAATTGTAGCTCAGTAAAGCTATTATTAAATAAAAGTGAATGAAAAATTACTATGAATGCAATTGTAAATCTATTACAGACTCAAAAAAAGAGATGAATAAGAACATCAGAATGTTAATTTTTTTAGTGAAACTAAGTATGGGTGGTATAGTTGCTGATCCCTGGGTAATTCCAGTAACTATAGATAATCATAAACAGAACTGTTAGAGATACAGAGGGGTGGTCTGTTTTAGATTAACTTCTAAAAGATTAGTCACTTGGTCTTAATTTCTTTTCTGAACAACTGATGGATAAGCCTCGTGGGACCGGCTGTCCATGTCCTTGCGGCTTCTGTTTAAGAGCATGTATATTTCTTCTTGTTTAATATACTGGTGTCTGATTAAGACGTAGATCTGGAAGTAACAAAGCCTCACATTTGTTAAAATTTGAGACAGGTCATTGCTGGTTCTCCTCTGGAACTGTTTTATCTCATAAAAACACACACAAACGAACTGGTTCTGCGATGTTGGCCATTATCATCAGCTGCACATTTTGCAAAATGATTCTGAGCCCTTAAACTCTCTTCTCTGGGGTCATCCTGGTAGCTCCATCGGTTAAGCATCTGACTCTTGATTTTGGCTCAGGTCATGATCTTAGGGTTGTGAGATGGAGCCCCAAGTAGGGCTCCGTGCTCAGCACGGAGTCTGCTTAAGATTCTCCCTCTCTCTCTGCCCCTCCCCCCACAAATAAGTAAATGAATCTTAAAAAGAAAAATGGTCTTCTTTGGTAGACTTGGCTACTAGGAGGTGATGGCTTCTTTCATTTACTCAGTGTTCACTGCTTTGGCCCAAATCACCTTATTTTAATCACAAGTCTTAACATTACGTAGAGCTCTGGTCAGAACAAATGCTGGTTTTTGGGTTGTTTTTTGTTTTTTGTTTTTTATGTCAGGCGGGTACAACATAGGAGAATATAAAGGGGAACCATGTTTCTTTCAGAGGAAGTGTGATCCGACCTGCCAAAATTTCATTTAATTGATATAAACCCAAGAGTCAGTCAGGTGTGTTCAGTATAAACCTTCTCTGGCGTTTAAGAAAATTTCCAGCTGAATAGAATTTGACATTTTAATAAAAGGAAGTGTGGCATTATGCCGCAGTCAGCATGCCTGACTAGAAACAGCCAGCCATGCCGAGAAGATTATAAAGCTTTTCCTCATGCCCTTTAACTTGAATTCAGTAATCAAAAGATTGATTTAGTGCTCAAACTTAATTTGCAGCTCTCATTTCATTAGTTTTCCAAACCAGCTCGATCTTTTAAATCTATCGGACCAGCTGCAGCTGTGCCACGGCTGGCACTGGGGGGTCTGCCTTCCTCCTTCATTACCCCGAACCATGATGAGAGAGGGAAAATGAAGTCCAGAGTCATTGCCCGCCTTGGAGTCGAATCACGTCGCTGACTCCAGGAACTTGAATCATCTTTCTCCTTCAAATACAAGGATGGAGCGTTTAAGGATTAAGGAAATTTCAATAAATTAGAAATTTCTCTTCATCCGTGTGCAGGGCGGGGAGGGGGGATATGGAGGGCTGCTTGTCTAATGCACCGGAGTTCAAAGGCGATACCAAAAAAAGAATATGGAGACTCATAAAAAGGATCATTGACCTAGAGTAAACATCGCTTTAAAAGACAAGGCTCTTAACCTTTCTTCTGAACAGAGGGACACCAGAAAACCTCATCGCTAGACTGCTGACGCGCATTGCTAAATTAACAGCCCCTACTGTAAGCGCAAGCCACCCAGTGTTTCTCAGATGATGTAGGAGGGCTGCTTTCAAATAAGCTGGATGTTAGGAAAGAAGTTTAACTGCGCACGTAGGACTCAGTTCTCCACTACATACTGCCTCTCTTTCTCTTAAGCTATAGGCTCAGCAAGCACAGAGGCAGGCTGCACTAGGCATGCCTGTAGGGGGACTCGAGGAGGGGGTTAAACGCCTTGAGCCCCTGAATTTCTGTGGTAAACTTTATCGAAACACAGAGACCAGAAAGCTGCCAGCTTTTTTTTTCCCTCATGCTACCTGCCCCACTGCTCACTAACCTTTCTTTTTTTCTCCTCTTACATTTGGTATTTCTATAGCTCCAGGGTGTCTTAGAGAATTTGGATTTTTGAGAAAAGAAAAAAAATGTATACCTTAGGAATTTACCTTCAATTCTGTTAGCATTTTTTTTTTTTTTTGGCATTCCCCTACTTCTGGAGCCTCTTGTCAAAGACATAGCATAATATATCTCGAATTGTAACTATATGCTTTTACATCCTGTTTTTTCTATTTAATATGTCTATATGAGCCTAACTCCCCCCACCCTTCAAGACCCCAACCATTCAAAAGTTCTAGAAGTTTGCTCTGGTCCACATTGCCCTAGAGCATAAACTTAATGGGAGGGAGACTTGATGGCATGTTGGCCATAGTTTTAGATCTCTCTATTTTCTCAATTCTGAATAAATATTCTCAGTGTTTGATAATGTCATCCAATTTCCCTACTTCTTTTCTAGAATAAGTATTCAATATAGAATAAAGATACTTAGTCCCACTCTTTAAAAAAACTTTCTGAGGATTCAGAAAAGAAAGCAAAAAAAAAAAAAAATTTCAGCCCGATCATTTCTTTGTGTGAGTTCTGTCCCTCTCTCTCACACACATACATATCCCCCCCAGCCAAAACAACCCCTACCTGCCCAGCATGGAGCAACGTTCAAGAAAGGATTCCGTGTTGTATGTTCAGAATCCAGGCCCTAATTACATGTTATGGGGCATCACTCCCGTAGCAAAATGTTAGCTGTAAGGAGTGAACCCTGTGTGTTTCTGCACCCAACTCATATTCTGTTCCCAAGTCCCAGCAAAGTGTACATTGCAGAGAGTATAAGTTGTTAAATGCTTCCCAAAAAACCATTTGAGATGGAGACTGTTTTTGTTGCCATCCTGTTATTCTCCTAGCCCCCACTCCCCTCCGCCATGCATTGCTTTGCCTTGGGAGTTTGGGGCTACTGGTAAAATTCCTGCGCGTTCCTGCTGGTTGGCCCTCCCTCCCCAAGCCGTGTTGTCCCTGACAGGGCTCCTGCACCCAAGCAGAACTGGAAAGCCGATTGTCTGGGAGAGCCTCTGCCGGCATTGTACTCCTCCCTCGTGAGCACAGCTGAGCACCGAGCACCTGCTCAGAATAGAGAATAGCCTGGAGAGCTGCCCAAGCCCATTTCCAAGTGGGCTGAACAGAGATCCTGAATTCTGCGGAAAGAAACCATCAGGTAGATCACAGATTAATGCTGCGTATGACGCAGCCTCACAACTACAGGCTCAAACCGGGGCACCGGAAGGGGAGTGACTGTCACATTTCATGACTAAAAGACAAACACATTTAGCTAGGCATTAGGTACTGGCTTTGATCCTAGGGAAAATGAAATGAGGACATTTTCCTGCAGCAGAGGCAGTGGCTGTGCTGCACGCTCCTAGTTCTTCGGGGCACTCCACTCCCCCGGCGTCCCTCCCTGGTGTTGCCCCAACAGCTCTGCATGACCTGGGAGTGTCGTCAGTAGACTTAGTCCTTTGAGTGAAACAAGAGCAGACGAAGTATGAGAAACGCTGCCATCTTCTCAAAAGCACTTGCCAAAATATGCATCTTTCTGGGTATCTTTTATTCGCACAGTTACTGTGATTGTATATTATACCTTGGGAGGCACATAGAGTCAGAGGGGCAAAACTGTTTTTTCAGAGGTTGTTTTAGGAGGAAGCTTGGTGTGTTGATTCCCAACCTCTCGGGGGCTTTTCTACAGTGATCTGAAATTGACCCCTGTCGGCAGAGGGCCGGGAGAGACCAAAGAAAGTGGCAGGTCGCTCCACCTTAGCAAGCGGCAGTTTTAATAAGCTAAGAGAACTTAACATAGGCGGCTTGCCTTGGGTAGCAGCAAGATGAGTGGACGCATGCACCTGCCGCCAAATCTTAAAAGTTTATAAAGAGGCCTTAACTGGGTTCAGGCACGTATACCACGTAGGTGTTTGCAACACCACACCCCTACCTTAAGGCCATGTCCTTGGAGCAGCCTCTGGGAGCAGGAAAAGCAAATGGAACCCATGTTTCAAGGTCAGGGACGGGGACAAGGGTCCTCTGAGTGCTGGAGTCCGGCTCACAGGTCAACCGGTGATCACGTTTTTTCAGTGACCTCCCCCAATATGGTGTGAGCAAGTCTGGGCAGTAATCATGCCAGGAGGTAACACCAAGACAAGAAAGCCTTGGCCCCAGTTGGCAGAATACCTGGAGCCTACACATGGGAAAAGAGATGAGAGAATGAGACCAAACATCCTAATAATAGATAGGATTATGGCAGAGGGACAGAAAAATGAGTCAGACATTGAACTGGTAGTGGCAAATGTGTTGTATGTTACCAAATGCCTTTCAAAGATGGAAGCAGAGACGAGAGTAAATACAACTTTAGTTACAAGGGGAAAGAGGAGGCAAACTCTAAGTTTGTGAGATGGAATTTAGTGTCATAGCCATGAGATTATTCATTCACTATTTTTGCTGAGTGACAGTTGGATGGGAGGAGGCAGAAGTGGTAAATTTGTGGATCTCAAGGAGCTAAGACAAGCTAGCTAAGGCAAGTTGGTATATATGTACACACACACACACACACACACACACACACACACCACTCTTGTGTCCTTGACCACTTTCAGCCTTTCATTAAAAAGTGTTGACTAACAAAGTGACCTCAGCCTAGAAGATTGAAATTCTACTATTTGCTCAGCTGTGGTGACTAAAAAGGCAAATCCCTTCTCTCTAGCTAGGTCTCAATCTATCCGTAGCCATAGATAAATGTTGGTACAAGGGAATCATAGAAATGTTGATTACACCATGATGAATGAAAAATATTTATTCAAAAATACAGAAGTATTTCAGTAGAGAGTATGCTTGAAAATTTGCCACATTAAAAACAATCTAAATGACTTAGTCTTGAGTAAATTACTTTATTCTTTATTTGAATTCGTTTAGGAACACGGTCAATGGCAAAGATTTCCTTATAGGTTTAAAAATAGTTGGTCATTAAATGCCAACAACCTGGCTCCTGCTAGCGTGATTTCATCACTGTTCAAAGCTTTGGAAGAGGTGATTTGATATACTATTCAGCCTTAATTATCCATTGATTGTTGACCTGCAAGGCCAAAAGCTTTCACCTCCAGAATCCCGGTATGAGTGTTGCTTTCCATGCCAGCAGAGGGTGGAAGTGTTGCCAAAGTGACGCTTGCAGTGTCCGCGAGGAGAGGGGCTGGTTGGGTCACTATGGGCATCCCCTAAATAAAGCAAGCTTGATTCGCAATGTGCATTGTAAATATGATCGAAGAACTAACGTGAGTGAAATCATGAAAGAGGAAAATTGCCAGGACTTGTTAATTTGGAGGTTTGCATGTCTGAACTACTGACCTCTGACTGATTTTTAGACCAGATTTCTTAGGATACACAGGAATTTAGAAGAACTGGCCCTCCGGCCTCGTTTATATTAGGCAAGAGATTCCGCAGTGTGGGAGTATGGCTTAAGTCTCTTAGAATTGCCGTAGGAGAAAACAGAGATAATGAACCAATAAAGACAAATTCCATCCTTGCAAATTAAAAACACAGGGAGTTGAGGGGCGCCTGGGTGGCGCAGTCGTTGACGTCTGCCTTCGGCTCAGGGTGTGATCCCGGTGTTATGGGATCAAGCCCCACATCAGGCTCCTCCGCTGGGAGCCTGCTTCTTCCTCTCCCACTCCCCCTGCTTGTGTTCCCTCTCTCGCTGGCTATCTCTCTCTCTGTCAAATAAATAAATAAAATCTTTAAAAAAATAAAAAATAAAAATAAAAACACAGGGAGTTGAAAACAACCACATAGTATTATTTTCACCTATCAAGTGAGCTATAACAAATAAAAAGAAAGCTAAGATCCATGAAGAGTGAAGTTGCATTGAAAATGATGCACCGATACCCTGTTAGAGGTAGAAATTGTTCCTCTTTGTAGGGAAAGCAGTACATCCAGACATGTTGAATCCTGCGGTTGGGTCATACAGTTGAGTATTATCTTCCTGCCAGGCATATCCAAGGGCAAATGTTTGATAGATAAATTTATCCTTTGCGACACCAACTTCAGAAAATTGAGTGTCTGCTAAGCGATCCTCAAGCCTGTCACCTGCCATTATACATTTGTTTCCTGTGTGATATTCTGTAGACCTAGATTCCCAGCAGACAGGTCTCAGACTTTCCTGTACCTGCAAAAACAGCTAGCACGTGGCTTTAGGTAGTAAACATGCAATGCATAGTTTATAATTAAATTTATACTCTTATAATTCATATCACTTCCTGGGTTAAAAAAATGTGTGTGTGTGTGTGTGTAGCCATTGGTCAACATCTGACAAATAAATATTTGTTTGCTCGCTCATTTATTTATTTAAAAAAATGTAACAAGTGCCAGATACCTTTCTAGACACCTGTGATACAATGGCAGAGCTTCAATTCTAGCAGAGGGAGAATGGACAACAAACGTGAAAAATAGCTTATGAAATTTTGTTATAAGATGATAAGCAGTGTGGATAAAACAAAGAATAAGAGGGATTCGAATTGCTGGCAGGAGTTTGCAATCTTAGAGTGATCAGAGCCTGCTTCGCTAAAATGGTATCATTTGAATAAAGACTTACGTGAGATGAGAAGTGAACTCTGTGGATAACTGGGAGAAGTGTATTCCAGGTAGAGGGAAAAAGGGCAAAAGCTCTGAGGTCAAGGTGTGTCTAGAAGGTTTTAATTACTGCAAGGAGATCTGTGTGTCTACAGTGGAGCAAGGGAAGAAGAAATTGAGATCGCAAGCTATGAGGTGAAAGAGGTCATGGAAGAACAGATGGATAGGATATCGTGGCCTTTGTTGTTGGATATACCATGATAAAAATGGGGCTCCAGTGGGGAGGTCTGAGCAGATGCATGCTATGATCTGACTTACATTTCGATAGGATCACACTGGCTGCTCTGCAGAGAAGATACTCCAGAAGGGCAAGAGTGGATCAGGCAGGTGGGTGGGAGGCAATGGCAAGAATCCAGGTGACAGGCAATATGGCTTAGGTCAAAATGGCGGCAGTGAAGGTGGAGAGAAGGTGGTGAGAAATGCTGTGGATGCATTTATTAAAGGACTGAATAGATTAATTACATCATGGTGTAGAACTAATAGTAAATCACAAAACAAGCCTTGAGTCAGTCATGTACTTGTATTATCAGGTGAATACTAGAAAGGTAAGTCAGTTATAATATTCTCAAATCATGAATCTTGTTAATATTATTATAGCATAAATTTTTTATGGGAATTTTCTACCAAAAATGTTTTGACACTGCACCGGAACTACTGCATATACAGAAAGAAGTGAAGAGCAACCTAGCCTCGGTTGAGCTGCAGATGCTATGGGACCAGATGGATTCATTCACTGCCTGGGATCCTACAGACAAGAAGATTTGCAAGACCAGTGATTTTAAATTATTGACTCAGTAAAGTAGCAAATTGCTCAGGGTTGCTCAGGAAGAGCTAAATATTGGAAAATCCCTGAATGACAAGTATCTATATGACCAAGATTTCGAAAGAATTTTGTTCTGACACTTAGAATTTTCTTGATCCTTTGTAAAAAAATTTATGTACTTTGGAGCTCCATGGATGATAAGGTATGTGGAACATGGAGAGGGTTCAGAGGACTGTTACCAAGATGATTAAATCATTGTAAAATAAGGGCTATGAAGAAAGGTTAATGGAACAGGGATTGTTCAGCTTGGAAAATAGAAGACCAAGAAGGGATTTAATAATGGTCTTTAAGTGTATAAAGAGCTATTACACAGAGAATGCTCACCAGCTGGTCTCAATCTTCTCTTAGGACAGAACAAGGAGAATGGAGGTAAATTGCATCATGAGGGATTTAGGCAAAACACTAGGAAGAATTTCCTGATAAGGATTCTTGTTACACATTGACATAGGATGCCAGTCCAGGCTTCATCGGACCCAGCACCCTGACGGTGTGCCTGGGATTCCAAGTATTCAATCCATTAATGTCAATTTCATATATATTTCCTGAGAGCTCACTGTATGCAAGGTACCGTAGGGTTAGATATTTTCTATGGAAAGCCATTGTTGCGATTCACCTATCGACTTAGAAGGAAAAGGAGAATAATTGGGTTTATATAACTAGTGAGTTAGAAATTCAGAAATCAGGAAGCAGAAGCAGAACCCTACAGCATCAGGCCATAAGACCGGTTAACTTTGATATGCAGTCATTGGTAATATAGTAGAGGGGGGCAAGAGAGGTGTGGAGTGTGGACCTGGCAGAGGAGGTATAGGTAGGCTTTGGGAGGGGGCTGTATGAGATTGAGTCATGAGCAGTGACAGGGAGGCTCACACCGCACCAGCCAGTCCCATAGGTGGGAGGAATGCAAAGCAATCCAGAAAGACAGGGATACAAGACACCTTTAGTCCCAGTCCAATTTAATTTCAAACCATGGTTTTTTACTCCTCCCACTCCAAGTTTCTTCCTCTCAGGGGTGGCATGAGGGTTGGCTCATTGTTTTCTCCGACACTTCTTGACGGCCGTTGGATTGAGAAAGGATTTGGCTCCAAAAGAGAGGTCCTGAGTTTCTGCTTGGTACCAACTCAATTCATTCCCTGTAAGTTTGACTCATCTCCTTAATCTGTATTAGGCTAGAGAGGGAATACATGTTCTTCTGAGTTCATATCTGGTCTCCTTAACGTTCAATCGATTTCTTAATCACCCCGAGGTTTAAATGTTCTCATCTGTAGAGTGGAGATAGCTATTACCTCAAGGAGTTCCTGGGACAATACATTTTTTTAAAAAAGGGGTTTCTGTGAGAACTGAAATGCTTAGCAAAGTACTTAGCACCTAGTAGGGTACTCATCACATGCTAATTCACTTTTTCCATGTAACAAATCTTCAATTACGAAAAGACACCATTTCATATCCTCTCTCTGCTGAGCACCTTAAATCTTCTCTTCAGTCTAAACCCCTTCATTTAGTTAGTTACCTTAACTCTTGTTCGTGTGGTAAGGCATCTGGGTTGTTTCCCTTAAGATATTCTCAAATATACTAATACCTTCCTTAGGAAATGGGCTACTCTGAATGGAATACACAATCAAATATTATCCCATGTCTACAGAGTACTGTGTCCTTATTATGACCTTCCTTGATGTAGAAAATATATTTCTATTAATACATCCTAAAATTGTATTGCTTTCTTGACAGGCACATTCTACTTTTGACACAAATCCTGAGGAATTTTTAGAACCTGGGGTTTCCTGGGAGATGTTCTAAAGTCTGGTTCTGCCTGTGGGTAGCGCACTGGAGCCGATAATCATACCGGGCTGTCGTGAGCCCAGTGATCTGTGGGTCTCAGAGGCTGAGCAATCCAGAATGAGCAATGTAATGTCCCAAATATTTAATTGACTTTCTAAATAACACAGAACATAACATGATGTAAAATATTCCTGTGAGTCTGACCATCAGTCAGGTCACCACAACTCTTACCTTACCGCGAACCTTCTTGGAAGAGCTGTTGTTTTTGCTACTTTGAGTTCCTCCCCTATCAGTTTCTCATCTCAAAGCCACCTGGCTTTTCCCTCAAACTGCTTTCCCAAAGGTCACCCAAGACCTAATTGTAAAACTCATTGATTTCTTCTCAATTATTTTTCTCTCTAATCACTTTGTGGCATTTGCCATTACTGACCATTTGTATCAGTATGATTCTGACCCAGAAAAACAGAAAACACGTGAATATTTAAAGCAAACACTTGAATGCAAGGAAGTGTTTCCATGGGTGACAGAAGAAATGAGACGTCAAGGTGGACAGGGAGGTCCCCCAAGATGAGCAGTTTCGGAAACCACAACAGCCCCAGGCTGGAGGACAAAGGGAAGAGGCAGGGTTCCCAAAGCCCAGGAGATGAGGTTGCCTGGCTAAAACCAGAGTTACAGATTTAACTGCCGCAGAGCAGAGGCAACTGCTCCATAGGATGCTATCTGAGGCAAAGCAAAGCAAAGCAAGAGGAATACGCACTCCGGTTCCCCCCTCTTCTCGCCCTTCAGTCTTCCGTCGGTGCCTCAAACTGGCTGAACGCAGCTGGAAGTCGGCTCTCAATGGAGGCTGGGGAACAAGCCGCAGAGGGCATGCCCCTCCACCTGGCCATACGGAAGGCAGCAGGCGAAAGGTGAGGAACGGATATGAAGTCAAACAGGCCTGGGATGGGCACTGTACTTTCGCCATCCGACATTCAGGCTCACGTCGATGCAACATCTTTACCCCTCTACCTGGTATGAAGCCAATACCCTTCGTGGAAGCAACCCTCACACCCTCTTTTCAACCAAGGAAGACAAAAACACTCATCGGTCATTGTACTCGTTTCAGTGCTAGAATCTTTTGATGCTACAAATTTTGCTCCATCAAAGTCAGAGGCGATTCCTCATGGTCAGGGGACCAGCGTGTGGAATTGCAGAACTCCCAGCTCTCCTCATCCAAAATACAGCAGGCGGATCCTCATTTCTTGAATGGGTCACAAGCCGTCGTTGACACTGATCACTTCATTGACTAGAACTAAACCTGCCAAATCACCGAAACTGAAAAACTGCCAAGCACCCTAGAATCCTCTTTCATTTCCCTCATTCGGTCTATCATGATTATGCTGATTTCACTGTTTTTGCCTCTCTCAGATCTTTTACTAACACATTGATAAGTTCAGCTTTCATTATCTGCCATTTGGACACCTGGAATAGTTGGCTAGTTATTCTTCCTGCCTCCCATATACTATAGATTTTTACATCTGTAAGTCTTTGGGAATTCTATTTTCTTTACCTGTAAAGTATGTCCTTCAACTTAAGTCAAATTCGAATATTACCTCTTTTGTGAAACCTTCTTTGATGCTCTACATTCTTATCCACCAGCAGATTTTTCTTTATACTCCCGATGCACTTTGTATATACTTTCATTATATCTCAGATTGCAAGCTATAACTTTCTGCTTTCTTCTTGGTCTCTGCAACCAGACCAACTTTGCTCTGGTACCTACCAGAATTTTAGGGACAGAGCGGGTGACCAGAAGGTATATGCTGAATAAAATCTGTCCGAAAGAATATATGAAGGATGAGGGCAAAATGTCTTAAGAGTTGGCTTTACATTTCATTGTGGGTATCAACAATTCTGCATTTAAGTTAAAATTCTGTCAAGCATATTGTGAAGAGAGCACACCTCCTTAACCCTGAACCCTGGGAGCTCAATTCACTTGATTTGCTTTAGAGCAAGTGTGTTAGGATGAACTACGAGAAGAGTTTATGGGGAAGATGAAAAGGCCCAGAAAGGGCACGTGGCCTGTCATTTGATAAACCTGGGTTGATTTTCTGGCTCTGCTTTGAGCCTCAGAGATTTGATATAAAAATTTAAAGGGGAGTGTAAGGCAAAATATGTGAAAATCTTATAGAAACGACTGAATAATATTATAAAAATAAGTGATGTATCATGAAATTGTTCGAAGTGCAGTACTTGGAGTCAGACAGCTTGGGGGTTTTGTTTTATCTCCTTCTTAAAATTTGCATGAATTTTTGTCAAGTCATATGAACTCGTTGAGCCTCAATTTCCTCTACGAGCACTGAGTGCTACATGGTTTCCAAGGTGGTAGCTCTGATTAAAGAATAAAATGAATGCAAATAACGTAACAAAATGCAAGATAATTAGATTAGCTCTCAGTGACGATTCTATTAGTATTACTCATAATCAGAGCATCAGATCATGTCAGTGCAGAGAAATACCAATATGGAAACTGTTACCAAGATGCAATCATTTCCCAGTTGTCAAGAGAAATTGTCCAAGTTTTATACTGCCACTTCTCCTCATATCATTTGGCTGTTATCATGCTCTGAAGTACCATTCAGAATGCGGAGCGCATTTCTAATTTAATGTCTCGCAACATAGGGAACACGACTACGCCATGTGCTGTGAAGGTGAGGTGGAAGCCGGCGTGGAGAACCACCGGCCTGAGACTGGCATGGGGGAGCACATGCAAAGCTTTTGCTAACGTCATAATGAAGAAGTGATCTTTTCTGGCCAAATCGGTGTTTATAAAACGCAATCATGACACAGAGTACTGTTCTTTTTTTTTAAGGTTTTATTTATTCATGAGAGACAGAGAGAAAGAGAGAGGCAGAGGCAGAGGGAGAAGCAGGCTCCCCGTGGAGCAGAGAGCCCAATGCGGGACTTGATCCCGAGACCCTGGGATCACGACCTGAGCCCAAGGCAGATGCTTAACCGGCTGAGCCACCCAGGCGCCCACAGAATACAATTCTTAATGCTACATCTGGAGCTGGTTCTCCGGCTCTTTCCAATTTTATATGTTGTGAGCTCAGCTTCAACTGTTGTTACTGAAATTCAATATCTGACAAAGGAAGAAATGAAGTTAATAAGCCTTTTCGCACTCTTCGTGTGCTTTTTAGAAGTTAAGCTGTACTGATCAGCATCTGAATGTCTAGTCGGTCTCTATGGTAGTTAAGTATTATATGGTCGACTTGCAGAACTGCCTGGTGGAGACATGCACTAAGGAACTTTATGGTTGGATTTAAAATGAGAACAATTTCATTTTTAACAGTGTCTTTAAGCCCAGAAACGAATATATATCTCTAATATGAATAGGAGAGCTTGGTAACCACGTAAAACATATCCTTTATATTATCTCTCTGAGGGCAATTTTAGAAGTTATTTTTGCTTAATCCTAAAGATTATCTGGAAGAGATCTCAGTTTTTATAACTCTTAGCCAGAAAAAGTATAGAAAAATCTGAGCATCAGACAGAGTACAGCACAAGCATAAGAGGGCAACATCAAGACTTCTTAACTGTGCAGTAACCTAAATATATTTTACTTTTTTTCAATAAACAGCAAATACTATGGGCTGAAAAAACAAAATTCACTTTTTCCCCTGTGACGGAGTTTCAGAGTCTTCTATTTTTGTCAGGTCTCTTGCAGAAGAGGAGTAGACAAAGGACACGTTTCTAAAAGGAAAGGTCTTCAACGCTCTTTGGCTAGGATTAACTTCTGTTTCTGGCTGTAGTGGTACAACGGGCTCTAGCTGAGCTCTCCCTACATAGACAACAGCAACCACAGCAACAACAACGAAACCAGCCAAAACCCAAACCAAACGAACGGGTCCGATTATAGGAAGATATGCTTTTCAGACACCGGCAGCTAGAGAACCAGACCCGTAGGAGAAGAAAAACACATTAAGTGAGCTCCACGACATCTCAGTTCCTGGACTGGGGCAGTTTTGGGAACACAGTGCGGTGAGCTGGGGTGTGTAAGCGAGCGTGAGAATCCCCACTGGGCTGAAGACGCAGGGGTCAGACTTTAGGGCAGCTGCAGCCGCTCACTCTGCTGGTCAAGGAACAAGAGAGGAGGGAGGCCCTAACGTCTATGAACACTTGGCAGTGTGAAGTAGGAAGTTTGAAAGGGGGAAATATGAAATCTCTGTTATTAAACCAAAAAATGAGAAGTAAGAAATATGGAAGGTGGTGTGTGAAGTGTAACGTGACAGTATTCATTAGCTTTGATAGGGTAACATATCGTTCACCCCGATACAACTGTTAAAAAATAATTAAAGGAAGTATATCTAAGAAACCAATATAGAAAATAACATGGAATATTTAAAAAATATGAAATTCAACCAAAAGATGGGAAGAAAGGAGCAAAGAAAGAACATAAAAAGATAAGAGGCAAGTGGAAACACACTCTATAATCAGAGTTAAACCCAACCATTTCAATAACTGCATTAGAGAGAAATAAACACATCGATTAGAGATTGTCAGATTAGATAAAAAGAATCAAAATCTAAGTAGGAATTGTTTACAGGAGACACAGGAGACTTTAAAGATACAAATAGGTTGCAAGTTAAAAGGGAAGGAAATATATACTACGTATACAGTAAGAGTAAGAAAGCTGGGGAGTTTATATTAATATCAGACAAATTAAACTTCAAGACTGAGTATCGTAAGAGATGAACCTCATGATGATAAAATGGGCAGTTTATCAAGAAGTCAAAAAAGTCCTAAATATGTATATACTTAATAACAGAACACCAAACTTCATAAATCAAAAATCGATAGGACTACCCATGCCAACAGATAGTCACAATTCTAACCGGAGACTTTGACACCTCTCTCAGTAATTGATAGAAATAGACAAAATCACTAACAATATAGAAAATACAAAGAACGCTAGCTACCATCCATATTTATGAATGTTTATAATGTATTTCTTACATTATCTTAATTGAATATTGTCCACAATAAGCCATAGAAAGGCAGGTTAATGACCCAGAATTACCATCCCAGCCTTGCCTCCTCGCCATCCTCTAAGTCAACTCGCGCACATAGTCTCCTTTGCATTTGGATAAATTTGCCCCCTGATTGGATTTTTATGATGTTGTAACTCATTCTACATGTCACAACCAGGATCAGCGTGTACTAGATGAAAACTTCTTTCTGCCTTCAGGAAATTCTCCAACCTCAGGGGTAGAGGGCGGAGTCCTACAAGTAGATGCTTCCTGGCTAGGCTTCAGCGAGGATACCCGTGATTATCCACGAACTGAAAAGTCATGGAGGTAACTGCATCCCAGATAATACCAACTGGTTTGTTATCAACTGAGAACCCAAGTCACTTTACGAAGACCTGTGTCTCTTGTAGGGCGGGGAGGGAAAACGAGTGGTTACTACATATGGCAGTAAAGCTCTATTCCTAACTCTAAGGCCCACATTCCAACTGCCTCTCCTCTGTTGCCTATAATTTGCATCATCTCTGCCGGTTTGGCGGATGTGATCAACACTGTAACCACCTCTGATGAGTGTGAAATAATTATATGCCATAAAATACAGCCATCTGCATCCGTGTGTGTCTGGGGTTATTGTGGCGGAAGCAGAGTCCCTGATGTTTTCTTTGAAACCTACCTGCATCTGAATCATTTCAGGATTGCTTTGTATGAATTCATCATCATTTCAGATATTTCCATAAATTTGCATTGCTGATGTTCCTTCCATTTGTGATAATGGCGCTATTCTGGACGTCGTACGTGGGTGCGCCTCTCTACGTGTATACTAACATGAGGTACAATAGCTCATCCAAGACAAAGCCAGCTTTCTCGATGAATAGATAATGATGAAAAAAATACTTATGTCAAACGCCTCGTCTTTGAAGCATAAAACGTCATTACAAAACCATCAAGAAACAAATTTTACTTAAATGTCAACGGTAGATGAGATTTTGCAGTCGGTTTTGAGGAATGTCTAATGCCTAAAAGCACTTCATCGAAAGAAGGTAGCCGCCAAAGTTTTTAATCCTTGTTATTTCTAAGTTGCCAAAGAACCCTAAAACATATTACCTCAAGAACTGGCAAGGATTGTAATGTCACCTGGATTTAATTTGCTCCAGGAAGCACCTCGCTGTAGGGTAGAGGGTGGGAGGCATTAACACAAGGTTTGACTTGTGAGCTCTGAGTTACTCGGCGAGTGTGATAAGATAGAGGGGAGATAGAAGCATTCCATCGTTCTGACCTCTCTGAGCAAACGAAAGATTAGCCAAAAGACTTACAGAAAAAATGCCTTCCTGTCAAACCAAATGGAATTCAGACCTTATTTTCAGAGATACAATATGCTGTATTAATGTGCTTGGCTATCTGCTTCAGTTCGCTCTGAAGGATTTATTAAGCAACCAGAAAATGTGTGTCTGTACACACCCGCGCGTGCGCACACACACACACACACACACCCTGAGGTTATATTGTTCTATGCAAACACATAACTACAAGTGTTATTAAGCACATGAACAAGAGAAAACAGCATTTTCACAGAGAAACTGGAAAAGGTAGAGCGCCGTAGGGATTAGCAACAGAAGCGGTTCTGATGGGCACAATGTAATTTAACAGGATACTGGCTTTTCATTCTGTTTCTGAAAAGTCACCTTGGAACGACATGATCTTGGGGAGACAGTAGCATAGTGAGGCGCCCAATCTAAAACCCAGGCGGTGTAGTTAAAGATACAGGTAGAGGGGTTTAATGATCTGATTTCCTGTGTGAACTTGTTTCTTTTGAAGTAAAAATCTATGCATGTTCAAGTGTAATTTGTGTTAAGCATAAAGTTGTGACACGGTCTCTATTATGTGTTGGAGCAAGTACAGAGATGCTCTCTCCCTCTCCCCCTGCTGCCACATTCGCACAGTACTGACAGGTTATTTCACTACTTCCTAGCACCCTCCCCTGTTTTTGGTTTTTTTTGGGGGGGGGGTTGGTTAGGAAAGTAAGGCTCAGAGAAGCTAAATAACTTGTCTGCATTCACACAGCCCGTAAAAGGTTGCAATAGGACGCAAACACAAATCCGTCTGACCCCAAAGCAAAGATTCTTTTTACTCGATTCTTTTGTGTCATGACCATTGATGCAAAAAGTGACAGAATTTCCATTTTAAAAGGGCCTCTCACAGGTTGTCTCGTCCAGTGTCTGCCGCCAGCTGTTTTTATCTCTGCTGCAGAACCCCGACTTACCAACCCAAAATGTATGTCTCGGAGGGCGGGGTAGAAGATGTGGGGAATCCAGTGCGCCGTGTCTGAGCGGAGTGCGTCTTTAGGGACGTCAACTCCTCTGCGGTCCCGCAGCCACGGGGGCTCTGCCTGAGCCTGGAGGCCTGCAGAGGGCCCTGGGCTCCAGCTGCCCGGCTCTATTGCCGAGGCTCAAGGAGGGATTCAGCCCAAACCAAGAGGAAGGTGTGCTTCTTGAGCTCGGGCACTGGGGGCAGAGGCTTGCGAAGCTGGCTCTGGAGCTAGGTGCGTGGTGGGTGTTTCACTTGAGGGTACCATGGTTACACGTGTTAGTTACTTGCACCAGGACAGCACTGGGCCCTGTCCTACTCATACACTGGCCTTGATAATGGACATTTGCTACATTACATTATCAGCTTCTGCTGAGCTCTCTGTTTACATACTTCCTGAGAGTTTTTTCAATAGATGTTGCTACTACTTAATTTCTCTTTCATTCTTCAGTTATGAAGTTGAGATTTTTGATTCCAAGTACCAGGCCTCCTCATATCCAGTCATAATGCCTCATGGCATTAGACTCATAGATTTCATCATATTAAATTCGTCAGTTCATTGTTCAGTTCTGTTATTTTTTTAAGTACCCTAGTAGTCAATATTTTTTTCTTTTCAAATCATCCACAGGTCTGTTAAATAGGTCTGCCACATTTTCATTTAACTAAGAAAAAAAAACATTGAATAAGAAAAGTTTTCCAACAGAGCCTTGCATCATGGCGCCGTAGACTTTTCTCCAGTTGGATACCTGTGACTACACTGCGTACCTTGAGTACACTTGTTCATACAGGTACTGATTTACTGAATTCTTCTAGCTCTTAGTTCATATGTTTTCATCTTGCCCTCAGAGAGCTCATGATAGGCTGTGTCAGATGCCTTGCTGAATCCAGGATCATGGTGACCTCTGTGGATTCTGTCTTTGCATTGTTAGGCCAAAGGGGTTCAATGATCATGAAATCTCAAAACTGGGGCCCGTTCTTGGGATGTGGGGAGGCCATGGTCATGAATTAGTTCTGAGCATTCAAAAGAGAGTCTGATTTGGTGTGAAACTAACCATGAGAGACTTGCTGACCTGGAGTGGGCTCATACAAGATTTAGATGACCTCTAGAACATAATGTTAGTGTCTCTTGTCCTTGGTTTTATTATTTATCCTGAAACCTTTTATACTACTTTATGTCATGTTATAACCTTTAGATCACATTTCATTTCATGTTGTGATGGATAAATTACATGGAGGGGAGGACCTCCTGGAACTAAATAATGCATTATAGTTTGCTAGCTTTGTGAAATCAAGGTCTGAATGATTCTGTATTCAGTGAATAGATTCTTATTCAAGAGTTGTAGTCATTTATTTAATTTATTCTGAAGGTTCTCCAGTTTGCTCTAGGAAGAAGCTAAGTGGGCTGATAATACCTTTTATGAGTTCTGATGGTTAGTCTGAGAGCAGCGATGACTTGAGGTGACTTATTATCAGGATTCAAGTGGAGAATATGAGTTCAAGTTTTCAACACCTTCCGCTCCCAATAGCCCACTCACATAAATATGTCAGAAATGGTTTACACTAAAAAAAAAGAAATGGTTTTCACTAGTCATTAAACAATTTTGATTCCCTACTCCTGAGAGTACATGACAGCAAGCACATAAATGTATTAATTCTCTTTAACCAGTGACTATGTGTGTCCGTCTTGCTCTTCTCTAGAAACTTCTTGTCCTTGGAACGTCTGCTGTTTCAAAAGAAATGAGAGTCCCTAGAGAGACAACAGGTTAACTCATAGTCCTGGCATAGTCTTGGCAGGAATTCAGTTTTTATTGTTAAAAAAAAATGATGGAAGTTTCCGGTGCCAATACTTGAAATCATGCTATCGCATGGGAGTGATTGCTTGACTATTTGGAAAAAAACGTAAATACCTATGCAGTCACATTTCAAATAAATTGAGATTTGTGAAGGAAAACATCACATTTTATAGTTTACCATTTCTCATTTTTGTTTAGTTAATTGTATACTTTACCCTATTGCCTGAAATTCACTGTCATAGTTGTCGACTTCAGTACATCCTGCAGATGCCATGAGTATCAAGCAGAGCTTTTTTAAATTGCTTGCTATCACATTCATAATGTTACAGTGGGAAATTACCTGAGTCAACTTTGACTTCCTATTCACTTCGGCTTGCATGCAGATTGTTGGAAATTATCTTTCTATCTACAGAACCTAACATCATCCTTGCATTTCCTCTTTAAATATTAATGTCTTTCATTCAAACATTGGTCAGTCTGGCACCTGTTGTCAAGAAAGCCTCTCTCTTCTCTGTCTCTATCTCTGTCTCTCTATTGATTGCTTTTTTGTGGATCCTGCCCTCCTGTGCCCATTTTTCTTCATTGAAATGATAAATGCATCTGTAGTTTCCGAAGCTTGGCAGGTGATTTTTATGCTTAGACAACACTTATAACCCTTAGATTAACCTGTTAACCAGGCTTACGGTTAACTAAATTTATGGAAGAGATATTTCATTAAGTGTAGTAAGACATTTATGGCTTTCCGAACGCATATTTAACGATTTGCATCTCTGATTCAACCTTGTTGAAATCTATCAGCTGTGGGAGTGGTGCTCTCTCATACGTGGGCCCACACATTCCATTTATTGGCATAGTCCAGGGCTCTTTTGAGTGTGATTAGCTTTGTTGTTCTTAATTTTGATTTAACAACTTCTGTTTACTCTTCTATGGAAACATGACTCTGAACTCCGGTGTTCCTGTCCCTTTTCTCCAGTTCTTTCTGATTCCAGTGTGCTCATCTGAACCTGGTTCTCAGTTCCTCCCTCGTTTTGACAGCTTGTGGTCTTCTTCCACAGACCCTCTAACCTGACTCCCATTAAGTCTACCATTGTAGTGTAAATTTAGGATTTTATCTTGAGAAGAGTTCAGCTCAGGAAAATGGCTTTGGGAACCATCCACATAATACCAAAATTTTATATAGGGATTTATAATGCACTAACATGTATGTTATCTCATTTGACATTCTGTAAAAGTCTTATTTTGTAGGTGAAGAAACAGATTCATGGAGGTTAAATGGCCCTCTGAACATCACAAAGCCAATAAATGACAGAAGCTGGCCTTAAGTCAATTCTAATTGCTTTTTCAACACTGCAGTACAACTCGGCAGTGAGACAATCATTATCACCTCACTAATCTGTCTCACAGCCCAGGTGGAGAGACTTCTGGCTGGGCAGTAAAGCTCTAATACCTTAATCTTCTACCTTAAAGACCTTCTGCCAGACTATGGAATACATTTTGGAAATCCTGGCTTTTCTAGAGAGGCAGCTTTCTAGAGCTGTGCTCCTCAAATTTAAAAAGCATGTAAATCCCTTGGGGATCTTGCTAAAACTGAAATTCTGATTCAGGAGGTCCGGAACAAGGCCTGAGAGTCCACGTTTCTAACAATGTCTCAAGCGATGTTCATGCTGCTGGTCTGTGTAGACCCCACTTTGGGTAGTGAGGCTAGAGTTTTCTGGGTGCTAATGTCACTACAGAACAGGAATCGTAATTATTCTCCTAACGTTCCTTCATTGGTAATTTCTGCTTTGGTGACTAAGGAAGAACTGACGGTGGCATAATTGAGGTCACTATTTCTCTGGGCTTCCAGAGCCCTGTTAGCTTGTCAGGAGCAGCTCAGTCCAATATCCCGATTGTGCGTCCTTGTCTTCTCCCGTGGAAAAGAGAGGTCAATCTCTTGCTCTTCCTTCTTCTTGCTTTTCTGATTTTACTTTGCACGTGACAACAAATGCATAATTAAATCCCCCTGATTTTGCTTTCCTTTGTCTCCCAAAAGCTGGTTGATTTTAAACAAATACACCACTGAGATTTTATGCTCTGTGGCAGCAGCAAGCAAGGCTTCCCCTGAGCCAGAGAACGAAACCTCTATCATGAGTTGCTTAGGTAATTACTCAAGGTCAGAACAAGGTGTCTGGATACTTTGTCACCTGAATATGGAATGAAAGCTCTTTAAATTCCCCAAGAGTAAGAGCAAGATTGGTCCCAGGGTCAGAGATAGGACCAGGCATAGATAGAGCGTCAAATGGCTCAAGCTGTGTGGAGAAAGAGGCAATAGGAGCACAGACCTAGGCAAAGAGTTAGAGGGAACAGAGGGGTTATTGTCCTTGATTGTGTATTGAAATCAACTTAAAATCTTACTTAAAATGCAGATAGATTCCACTATATGTTAGCCAACTGGAATTTAAATAAAAACTTGAAACTAAAAATAAATAAAAATAAAAAAATAAAACGCAAATCAATCCCTGGATATTACTCCCAGAAAATCAGGATAAGTAGACATAGGGTAGGACCCAGGAATATGAATTTTTAATAAGCACAAATGGTATTCTGGGTGTAGAGCCCACGTTTTGAGAGATGCTGGGTTTTATGCACTATCCAAAGGCAAATTCTTTTTTTGAGCATTTGAAAGGAATGTTTGGCCATTATAGAATAGACCTATATATAAAATTATCTTAACTATAAAACATTCCCCTTCATAAGCAAACAGTATTTTCATTTGGTGTTAATAGAAACATTCACTTAATCACCAGTGGATATATTTTTAGAGAAACTATAATACTGTCACAGAAGTTATTAGATTTGCTTGGAGCCTGTCCTCTTCCACTCTAACAAATGTCAAAACCTTCTAAAAGAGGAGCTTAGTAGAATTCTTAGGTCCTGGAAAAGCTTAAGTTCTTTCCAGTGACATCTGAATGTCCTTCAAAAGCTCAAGAAGGGAAGGATCAAGCTAGGAAATAAAATCTATGACAGGAAAATAAAGCATGAGGAACCTCTCCCAAATGTTACAGAAGAAGTACAAAGAAATGGAAAAAAAGAGATGTATCATAGGTATGGAGGACAAAGAAATGAGATTCAATGCAAGGGTCCTAAGTAGGTGTTCCTTAAGTGGAGAAAGAAAGAATTTGCAAGAAAATACGGGTACAGGAGTGATGTCAGCCAGATGGCGGAGTAGGGGATTCCAGCCTTCATCCTGCTAGAAAAAATAGCAGTTGGACAGCTCTCCATGAACCAAAACAGCTCTGGGAGAGCCCTGGAGTCCAGTTAAGAAGCCGCAGCAACACAGTGGAGCTAAAAACCCAAAGAATAACCACCCATAAAAGGGTAGGAAGAACAGTTTTCTTCCGTCTGCGTCCTCCCATGCCTCAGGCCAGCAGAGCTCAGGGCCCAGCGGGATCTCCTCAGCCTGCAAGTTCTTCTCACCAAGAGAAAGGAGGTCAGGGTGAGCGAGCAGCTTCCTCGGCCTTTCAGGACACTGCTGGAAGGACCAGCTTGGGTTTCATTCTACACTGATCGCTAGAAAGAGGGGCAGAACTGACACGCCTGCAGAGAGCTGCGAACAAAGAAGGGTGGGGCTGTCAGCGCCAGCCCTGCCCCAGGAGCCAACATGACCCCCAGTGGCCTTCTCTGCAGTAGCCCAGAGGCTTTCACTGCGGCGGAACCCAGCAGCCATCACCAGCACTGCAGATGCCCCACAGCTGTCACTACCCAGGGCACCGCTGTTTGCTCCTCCACCGACTCCAGCAGCCCGAGCCACCACCCCTGTCACTCCCCCGTGTACTGGACTTGCTCCAGCCAGCGCTGCTGTGGGCGCCTCAGTCCCAGAATCCAACACGGTCACTGCCAGACTGGCACTCCTTGCCGCCTCCGCGCATGTGCCAGTCTGCCGCTGGCCCCAGAGCCCGCTGCTGCTCCCACCGCACCGCACGCACGGGCAGACCGCCAGCACAGCTGAGTGCACGCACGTGCAGCCAGCCCGGACCCTCGCTGACTGCCCTAGTCCCCGATGCCACACGCACGTGGGGCACAGCCAGCCCCAGCCCCACGGCCACCTGCCATGGCCCTCGCCTACCCAGGTGCCTTTGACACTGGCCCCGGAAGCACCGCTGAGGACCCCCACAGCCCTTGCAGCAACTGCAGACCTCCCCCACAGCTCCCACTGCTGAGGAGCGCAAAGTTGCGGTGGATTGGTGCAGTCCTACAAAATATATCAAATTCTTTAAAATCATTCATGCATTTTTTTAAGATTTTATTATTTATTTGAGAGAGAGAGAGTGCGTAAGTGGGGGAAGGGCAGAGGGAGCGGGAGAGAGAATCCCAAGTAGACTCCCCATCACGTGCGGAGCTCCTCCTGGGGCTCGATCTCACTACCGGAGATCAGGGCCTGAGCTGAAATCAAGAGTCAGAGGCTTAACGGACTGAGCCACCCGGGCACCCCATTCATGTGTTTTTTAAAACAATTTCATTCTTCGGGGACCTGGGTAGTTCAGTCGGTTAAGCACTGGACTCTTGGTTTCAGCTCAGGTGGTCCTGGGTCGTGGTATCCAGCGCCCAGCAGGGCTCCGCACTGGGGGAGTGGGGGTCTGCTTGAGAGTCTCTCTCTGCCTCTCCTTCTCCCCTCCCCCCCCGCACTCTCTTTCTCTCTCTAAAATAAATGAATAAAATCTTTATTTTTTTATTATGTTCAGTTAGCAACTCTATATTACATCATTAGTTTTTGATGTACATAAAATCTTTAAAACACAATTTCATTCTTAGGAAATAGAGATTTCTACAAAGATCTATGTAGAGGGATATTTTCCCAAATTACATGTAGTGAAACACTTGTCTATTTTTTGTTTACATTTGTCTTTCATCCTACCCTCACACGCTGTCCTGTCTCCCAGCACTCAATACCCTGCCACTGAGAACATTAACCTATCCTTAAAATTGCATAACTATAACTATAAAGTGTCTGAAATTGTACAAAATAAGAATGCATTTTTATGAGAAAATGAGGAGGATATATTAATGTACTATTAAGAACTAGGAACATCTGTTTTTAAGAAAGACCGCCCATGCTAATATCCAGTTAAACAACGCGGAAGCGCAGAAATATTTTGTGGTCTGGGATATCATTTATTTGAAAAGTTAAACTTAATTTTGGAAGCAGGCCAACCAACCAATATACCATTCATGCTATACCAATATATTAGTGATTCTGTAAAATTGAAGTAATAATGTTAATTTTCTCTCAAAGTGAATGCCATTTCAGCAAATTAAATGAGTAATTAGGTACTGTCAAATTAAATCCATTTTGATTTCTGAAATGCACTCCATGCATTTGAACCATGGTGTAACATCTTTTCCCCATTGGAAGCACATGTCCTTAAACATTTTTAATTACACAGTTCAGGAATTACAGACTATATCTCTGAACGTTTTCATTCAGTACTGTTAATAGCATGACATTTGAACCCAAATGTGATATCTTATATATTCTGAAAACTACATGCATTACTTGCTTTTCTTATTTTTATTCCAATTTTTTTCTGCTTCTGTAGCTGGCTTGAACTCCACCTCTCTTGCCTTGCCTCTTTTATATACCATCACGCACTAGCTGTCGTCTGTCACCCGTCTGACTGGGTTCCTTCTGCCCTGTGCCCCTCCCTTAAAATGGTTTGACAAAATATTATGCCTATGATTGTAATTATCTGAAGATTTTAAAACTTTAATAGGCTTCAGGAGATTATATGTATATATGAGATCTCAGTTGGTTTTTAAATACATTAATTTAAGGAGGATAATATATTGGTATATGAAACTATATTTGCATCTTTAGTAATTTCTTTTTTTTCCATCTTTAGTAATTTCTGATTTTGATTTCTCACTACCTCTACCTCCCAGAGCAAGGGCCAAAGCTGGCCGATTTGAACATTAAGGTCGACACCATAAGCCGAGCTTAGTGAAAACTCAAGACATCCCTTTCCTTCTGGTTTTGGTAGAATAAAGGCAATAGAGGAAATGATCAGGTGGTGTAAAGCTGTTGAAAGCATGTGTTCTTATGTCCCCTTCTCAATACGGAAGCTCCAGTGGGATGGATTGCACATCACTGTAGAAATACCCAGATGGGAATAATAGAACTTGAGAATACCAAAGTTAGCAGTTTGCTGGAGGAGGCTTAAGTCCCTGGGAAATCCAGATTTTGTTCTGTGCCATGTCCAACATGAAGTACACGGAATCATAACGTAGCGTTAGAGAGAGATGGTTGGATAGATGAACGTGAGTCAGCAGTCCCGTGTCACCGTGGCCTGCTTTTGCGTCCAGGAGGACTATACGTTTCCACAAGCCTCAGTGAGGGAGCACAGAAGTTCTTTCCCTTTTACCTAGATGCTATTTGAGCAGGAGGGGAAGGAGAGGAAACCCCTTCAGAGTTTGAATTTTGAAGTGACTATTTCCCCAAAGAGACTGTTCAAACCCCTGCATATTGAGATACCATCACTTGGCAAATTAAAAAGACCGTCTGCCATCACTGCTGGGAGTAGTGCCGTGAGAGCTTTTGAGCAGGGGTGATTAGTCATAGACTTCCAAGAGTAGGGTGTGAATTCTTGTACCCACTGTGTGTGTGTGTGTGCGTGTGTATGTGTGTGCGTGTGTTATGGATAACCCTTTAAAGGAGTGAATGACCACTATATGGAATAATGTGAACCAAAGAGAGCAAGCAATGGTTGTGAATAGAAATGCTTGGAGAACAAATGCATTTGTCTTCAGAAATCTGTTACAGCAAAAATATTTGAAAAATAGGGGCGCGTGGGTGGCTCAGTCGGTTGACTCCAACTCTTGATCTCAGCTCAGGTTTTGATCTCAGGGTCATGAGATATTCAAGCCCCACATCGTGGTCCACACTGGGCATGGAGGCTCCTTAAAAAAAATTTTTTTTGAAAAATAATGAATACCACTTGTTTTTCCTGAAATGTTTACTGAGGCATTCTAATCAGAATCACACTGATAATTTCTTCTCTAGTTAAAGAATTATGAAATAAATGGACAAGCTCACACCAAGGAATACATTTTTCATAAGAGAATGAGAAAGATAAACTGATTACCATTAAGTATAACCTCACCGCATCTCCAAGAAGAAACTCAAAGATTTTTTTTTTGATGTTTCAAAAATATATTACATAGCTGCTGGAGCACCAGCCATCGCATCTGCATCCCAAACAGGGAGCGGGATGAAGGCAAAAGTATTGGTCTTGGCCAACAGTTCCCCTTTTAAGGATTCTTCCTAAATGTGTCCCCAACAACTTTTGCTTCTGTCTTATTTGAAAACTATTCATCACATGGTCACCGCAGCTATAAGAGAAAGAAACTGCAAATATGGTAATTGGTGCCCCGAATAAAATTGGGATTCTGTTACTAAGAAAGAAGTGGAAAATGGATGTTGGCTAGGTAACTAGCAGTTTTTGGCCTACTGTCTTACTTATTACATGGTGTTTTTGTATTTAAAAAAAAAAAGACTTGGGGCTTTAGTTTCTGAGTGTAGAACAAGTGACTGAGCAGATAAATACATATGGACGTGCAGCCTGAACTCTAGGAAGCTACACGCACAAAAGCTATCATTATGACCAGGTTTTATGTAAAATTCTAAAAGCCAAGAGTAGACATTATCAATGCCCCCTCAGGGTTTGCCATCTTAGAGAATAATTATATTCATGCTGCATTAATTAGGGCATGGAATAAAAACACAACGGAACGAACAAAAATAGGGAATATAATCCTAGATTCTAATCCTTTATTTCTAAAAACACTGACAGAGATCATTGTTCAAAATACCACTTCAGGACTAGATGCAGCCCAGCATTCAGACCAGATGGTTGATTACGTCACTCAAGACCCATGCTGGCCTTTACATAATTCTCGGACGGCAAGCTTGTTTTCAGGATTGGGGCGGGGCACCTTGCTGCCTCCCCAGGGATAATTTACACTCAGAATTTATTTGTTGTATTTCTGGGGTTTTGTTAACAGATTTTATTTTTTAGAGCCGTTCAGGTTTATAGAAAAGTTGAGCAGAAAGTACAGAGTTCCCATATCCCCTGTCTTCCCCTGTCCAGCGTCCCCTGATATTAACATCTTGCATTGGTATGGTACTTTTGTCAGACTTAATGAACCAATATTGATACGTTACTGTTAACGAAAATCCATAGTTCACTTAGGGCTCAGTCTTTGTGTTGTACGGCACTAACAGGTTTTGGTAAATGTCGCGTAGCTGCCATTACAGTGTCAAACAGGCTGGTTTCACGGCCCTAAAAATTCCCTGTGCTCCACCTGTTCATTTGTCCTCCACTTTCTGTCTGGTTTTCACATAATTTTTATCATTTGGCATTGAAGATGGGGTAAAAAGGCAAAGAGAAGGCCAGCATCGAACTTGGTATTTCCTTCAAAGTTGGTAACATTTTTCCTAACGTAATTGGGGTTTGACCTCCTCATAAACGCTTTCCAGTAACGTTCAGAATAAAGAAAACATAATAAGCATTCGGTAAACGTAATTATTATCTCCGCATCGTTATTATGTAGCAGACGCTGTGTCAAGTATGCTATCGTTTTTAATCTCCACAAGAAGACTGTGAGGTGGTAGAAATCACCCCTGTATTTAGAATTAGGAAACTGAGGCACAGCCTAGCAAAGTTGTCTTCCCAAGATCCTGTGGTCATCCCAGGGCAGAGCCAGCGCTGGCTTGCTGGCCATGTGATCAGGGCATTCACAAAGAGCCCAGCACTCAGAAAGGTCTGACACTTGCTTTAATGCCCAACTGTCAACATCCTGGAATTCTTAACTTTATCTTTGAACTCGTGTTTTTGAAAGTAGATCTTAACGACATTGGAGCATGAATGTGAACAGAGGAGATAGACACTATGTGGATCTGCTGCTGTTCCTTGTTTTCGCCTTTACATTTAGCATTTCCAGTGTCCACCATGCATCTTCCGTAAGAGCTGAGCTAGTTCTCAAGACCCATGCTTGGTTTAATGCTCTGCTGTCGCCATCTTGAAATCCTTAATAATTTTATCTGTGAGCTTGTGTTTTGTAAATGGAGTCTGAAAGGGTGATAGAGCGTGTATGTGACCAGAGGAAATACACACGGTATTTCACAATACATTTATGCATGGCTAGTCCTTGCTTGCATATAACATTTGTGATGCCCCTCGAGTTCAGAGTTCTGGTTGACCCATGATGCGTGGGAATTGAATAAAACTCAAAGTGAGTACAAGATAAGCGTGTTATGTCTATGAGTAAGCCATGTACTGAAATCCCTGAGAGGCCACACTTTCCTTTCCTTGTTCTCAGTGCAGGAAGAAGGCAATAGCACTCTAAGAAAAACAACTAATTAACCCTATCATATTCTTCCTTACCCTTAGTTCCCAGTATTAGCCAATGATTTACCCTGAAAATGATGACATGGAAAGAAAGGGAAAGTGAAGGCAACCCATAGGTCCTTTTCCTTTCATTCTTTGCTCATCAGTAAGCCAGAGTGTTGGTATGACGTGTGTGTGTTAAGAATTTAAACAAAAGTTGTTGGGAGGTGTGGGCGGGGACACCTTGGTGGCTCAGTCAATTAAGCATCTGACTCTTGACCTCAGCTCAGATCTTAATCTTAGGGTCGTGAGTTCAAACCCCACGTGGAGCCTACTTAAAAAAAAATGGTGCTGAGTTAGCTTCGGGAACTGTTCCCACTGTTCTGGCAAGAACAACATGTGTGGGGGCGCCTGGGTGGCTCAGTCATTAAGCATCTGCCTTCGGCTCAGGGCGTGATCCCAGGGTCCTAGGATTGAGCCCCACATCAGGCTCCTCCGCTGGGAGCCTGCTTCTTCCTCTCCCGCTCCCCCTGCTTGTGTTCCCTCTCTCACTGTCTCTCTCTCTCTGTCAAATAAAGAAAGAAAGAAAAAAGAACAATATGTGTGCATATATATGCTACGAAATATGAATCGTGTATTTTTGATGCCTCCACACATGTTAAATGTTTTCATATTTTTATTTAAAATGGGCATCCTGCAATATAAACAATAGAATTTATGCTAATCATTCACATTTTTAATTTTTCTTTATTTAGAATGATACCAGACAGCACATAAAAAATGCCTTGACAAATCAAGAACAGATTACAGACATAAGGAAAAAGCTTTACATTTTAGCACCTTTAATGACACTTTTTTTCCTGGATTCCCTTCACTTCCATTTTGCAGTGAGTCCTGCAAATTATGTATCCTGCCCTGGGCAGACAGCTGATTAACAACCGGGTCTTTCAGACTCCAAGGCTTATGTTCCAAAGTAGAGGCTTCCAAACTTTTCACCTCATGCCATAGTCAGAAACTGATATTTAGAAGGAATGTTAACACTGGGGTAAGCGGAGGAGACCGGTTGTGGCCAGGAACGGCTAATCTGGGGGCCCAGGCTGAGGGCATGAGTCCGGTGTTACTCAGTTTTTGTCAAAACAATAATGACAGCATGTCTGGGTGGCTCAGTTGTTAAGCGTCTGCTTTCAGCCCAGGGCGTGATCCCCGGGTCCTGGGATCGAGCCCCGCATCGGGCTCCCTGCTCCGCTGGGAGCCTGCTTCCTCCTCTCCCACTCCCCCTGCTTGTATTCCCTCTCTCACCGGCTGTCTCTCTCTCTGTCAAATAAATAAATAAAATCTTAAAAAAAAAAAAAAAAAACAGGGGCGCCTGGGTGGCTCAGTGGGGCACCTGGGTGGCTCAGTCATTAAGCATCTGCGTTCGGCTCGGGTCATGATCCCAGGGTTCTGGGATCGAGCCCCACATCGGGCTCCCTTCTCTGCGGGAAGCCTTCTTCTCCCTGTCCCACTCCCCCTGCTGGTGTTCCCTCTCTTGCTGTGTCTCTCTCTGTCCAATGAATAAATAAAATCTTTAAAAAAAAAAAAACAATAATGACGATGATAGCAAAAATATAAAGTGCAGATCTATTTTTTCTAGGTTCCGGGTATGTATCTCAATACTTCATATATGCATCAGCTCCTTTAATCTTCACAACTTTATGAGGAAAATATTATAATTATCCCCATTTTGTATTAAGCTGAATCACATGAAATTGCAAACATTTGACTATTTTGGACTTACAAAAAAGAGCAAGTTCATATATTTAAACTGAAGAGATGAAAAAAAAGTGAGGGAATAGAGAGAGAAGTACACTGCTCAAGGTCGCCCTACTAGTAAATGCCAGAGCCAGGATAAAATTCTCGGCTAGCAGCACAGCTCCGAGGGTGGAGACCTGAGCCAAGGTGCAAGGTTACCTTTCAAAGAGAATTAGATTCTATATTGTGTTGGAACTAGTCATTGCCAACATGGCGGCATGCAGCTAACACAGCAAGTTTTAACCATATCAGTCATTCAACTTGTTCTTTATCAATTTGCTGTGCTGTGTTGTGATATCGTAGTGAAGCCACCAGTTTTACCTTCATATAACTTACATATAGTCCATCCCATTTGAGTATCTTTCTTCTTAAGCCTACTGCCCCCACATAAGAATTTTCTCGTCCCTGCTCCTGGATTCAGAAGGATCGTCATTAGCTGACAGTGTTTCACCACATAATCTCCAGCCACTCCTCAGGCCCAGTTCTATGGCTGAGATGATTATTTTGCTTATCATAAAGAGTGAGCTGTGCAGCTGGAGAAATTTCCAACCAGATGCTGGTGTGTCACTTTGAATTGTTATGACAATAAAAGTTCCTGTTCATATTTGTTGCTATTTGCATATGTACAGAAGCCACAGTTGTTCAGCCAAACGAAGCCATTTTGTAAAAACGCAGCCCAAGATTTGCAAAGCAGCTCTGAAAATAGCCCATTTGTGGACTCTTATGGAGAAGAAATTGCATAAAATATGCAGGCTCTTTGATTTATCTTTCAACGGTCCCACACCTTTTATCCACAATCAACTTTTCCTCCCTTCTTCCCTCCTTCCCTCTTGTCCCTTCCTCCTTTCATGAAATAGACCCTGAGAATCTATTCTGTGCCAAGCACTAGACAAAGAACAAAAAGTAACAGCCCCAAAAGAGCTCCAATTGTAGGATCAAGAGTTCACTCAAGAAACAATATTGTTCTCAGAAATAGAACTGTAGACAAATGAATATACTTGAGCTTGCTGCCTGTCTTCTCTCTCCCCTTGCTTTGTTCGTGCCTTTATTATCACACTTCTTATTCTGAATTAGAATTTGATTTTTTTTTTCAATCTCCTTTAAGTAGTAGTCTGTATTCTAGAACCTAAAACAGGACCTGGCACAGACTAGCTACCCGACTGAATGCCTGGATCTAATGGAAAATGCCAACATTGATAGTTTACAATATGGGGGGGGGTACATGATATTTATTACTCACAACATGCTGTGAGTGGATGAGCCATGGAGTTCCTTCCTCAGCCAGAATTTCTTAACCTAGTCGCTTTCCCCCATCCTCTTACAAACGGATTATGTTTCTATGATTTCGCTATCCTGGGATATCATACGTGAGCTTTAACTTCAGCCCTGTCCTCACATAGGCATTGTTATAAAGGTCAGCTAACACTCGTGTTACGATGCCGCATTTGGCTGGGGCTTGCGTTTCACTCTATTATCTAGGAGGATTCTAAAAATTACAATAAAAGCAGGTAAGAGGGAGGATAGTGTCCTCGTCTTGTAAAAGTAAAATTGTGTGCCCCCTACTCCATGTCTTTCCTTTCCTCTCTAGACCATCATTGCTAGAGCACGCGTTTTGTTGTTCTAGTCGTAAAAGGAGATTTTTGGTGATGCCGACACTGTGCCGTGCTCTGTGTATGCGCTATCTCATCGCTCTCATCAGGAAAGAGTGGTTATGATTCCTACCTGACAGATGAATAAAATAAGGCCAAGAGAGGTCAGGTAATGCACCCAGGGGTATCTGATCCCAGGCTATCTGATTCCAGAAACTACGCTATTAAAAATTAATAACTAACATTTAGAGAGTGCTTACCAGGTGCCAGGCAGCATACTAAATATTTTACGTGCAGTAGTTTATTTATTCAGTCATAACACAAATTTTAATCGGCACATACCACTACTCCCTCCATTTTATAGAGGAAAATTTGGCATAGAGAGTGTATTAGGGTTCTGTAGAGAAATGGAATATATATGTGTATATATATGTACAGAGAGAGGCCGTGAAGACCCACAATCTGTTCTCGGTAAGCTGGGGGCTCAGAAAAGCCAGTGCTGTGACTCAGTGTGAGTCTGAAGGCCTGAGAATCAGAGGACTGATGGTCTAAGTCCAGGCAGGAGTCCAAAGCTCCAAAACCAGGAATACTAATATCTGAGTGCCGGAGAAAATGGCTACCGTGGCCCCAGCAAAGAGAGGAATTCTCTTTTCCTCCATTCTATTCTATTCAGGCCTTCAGTGGATTGGATGATGCCCGTGAGAGTTGGAGATGACATGAGAGTAATCTTCCCTCTGTCTACTTCCTCAAATGCTCATCGTTGAGAAACACTCTCATAGACGCACGCAGAGTGTGTTTTACCAGCCTAGCCAAGTTGACGCAGAAAATTAAGCCCCGCGGAGAGGTTACATGACTCAAGTTCAAACTAACTTGAGTTAGTTTTCCTCCACATATTTCCTTCACCGCATCTACTCATCCATATCCTATCACTGTGTACCCATTACGTGTGATTTCGATGGATAAACTGCGTTCCTGGGGTCAGCCTGTCCACTTGATTGAGGGATCCCATCCCCTGTCATCTCCTTAAGTACATCAGCTCCAGCAAGTCTCACCACTTCCCTATGTTGTATTTCCCTCTCTTCTATATCGTTCTCAATAGCAAAAAACACAGACACAAATATACATCTGGCTTATAGTTCTCAACATTTCATGCAATTATCCCTCGTTCATGAAGAGAGAATGCTTTCCAGGGGCAGGAAATAACTACCATGTTTTCTTTGCATTACCTACAGCTTATAGTCCAGTGCTGTGAATGTGACAAGAGGGAAGATATGCTTAAGATATAATTATGATTCTAGTTTGTATGATGCTTCAGCAAACAGACCCTTTTGTATCTATTTTATCTTTACAACAGTCTCATGAGGTGGTGTGATAACCCCCAAATCACGGATAAATAAATGGAATATCATCAAGATGGAGTGATTTCCTCAATGAAATTTAGCTAGTGGTGTGACCTAATTCCCTATCTCTTGTCTTTAAAGCCACCCCTAGAGATGGAGTTAGTTGGCCTCCAGAATGTAGCCGCCTAACCATGCCCTCTTTCTAAACCATGCTGCTGTTAGTTCTTAGCACAATACCTATCAGAAGCAAGCATTAATAAATGTTGGTGGTACCTTGGGAATCCCTACATGAGCTCTCTCTCTGTTGGACTGTCTTACAACCAGTCATTGAGTGTCCTCTTCAGCCAAGGGCTGCCCTGTAAGCAAACTGTATCTGGGAGTCATTTGCTTGGATACGCACCGTGTGTCAACAAATCAGGTTCTGTGACAAGGTGAATAAGACCTTCAGCTTCCCTCAAGCGCTCTCACGGTGTATGTGTGCACACTGTTCTAGGGCTACCAAGCAACTTTAAAGCTGGAAGAGTCAGAAGAAGTTCCTGTGTGAGCTTCCACATTTCGTGGGTTATCTGAAGCTTAGTTTTCTCATTTTCAAGTTGGAGATCGCATCAGTCAGTTTCTCCAGAGAAACAAAACAGTAACATAGATACACACACACACACGCATCCTAAGATATTTATTTCAACTAATTGGCTAATGCAATTGTGGGGTTGATAAGTCTGAAATCCATAAATCAGGCCCTCAGTCTGGAAGCTCTTGGGCAGGAACTGATGCTGCAGTCTTAAGGCAGAATTTCTCCCTCAGAAGACCAGTTTTTGCTCTTAAGGCCTTTCAACTGATTAGATGAGGCCCACCCATATTATCAAGGTACTTCTAAAAAATACTTTCATAGCATCACCTAGATTAGTATTTGGATAACTAACAATCACAGGGATGATGATGATGACAAAGACGATGATGACAGTGATGTAAAGATCTATCTTTCAAAATTATGAAAATTAGATTCGGACACCTATGTTAAATGTCTAGCACAGCGTCTAGCATATAGTAGGATCTCAGTAAATCTCACCTCAATAGGAACAGAAGCAAATGCATGGGTGTGAGGAGTTCTCTGCCTCAAGCCTCTTTTTTATTCCAGTTATGTCTCTAACTTCATTTGATTCTGGTATAATTTCAACGGTATTTCCTCCTGGATCTAAAGCTGAGCTGACTAGGATAAAAGCATAGCACCTGAGAGTGATTTTCAGGTAGATATATTATGCTTAAAAGAGAGCTCTGTACTTTCCCCATAGAGATAACAATTCTCATTACTTCCAACCTAGGGCCAAAATCTAATATATTATTATATTCCCATTATGCTATTTTAGTCTTTGCTTTCCTATAGGCTACAGAAATTTGTTCCTGTTAGAAGAAGAAATCCTTCCAGATTTTTGAGGTTGAATGTGGTTAACCTTATAACTTTGTCAAACTACAAATGGGGCAATTACATATGCAGAAACGATGCATTTTATTGTTATTTACTTCTCGACACATAGCTATATAGGCTGTCGTGGTGAAGTAGAAATGGCCTTGGCCTCCGGATCTGGAAAAGAGAACTTTCATCATGGTTCTGCAACTTAACTAACCTCTGAATCTCTGTTTTCTTATCCATTGTATTATAAAACTAGCCTCGTCCATCCTGCAGACTTATGGGTGGTTGTTTTTTTTAAAGATAATGTATAGAAAAACGATCTTGAACACTGGCTCGCTTGAAATGCCTAATAAATGTCGATCGAATCAGAATCTAAACACAACATGGATATTATATTAGAGCCTTGCCTAGATGATATGAATAGCTGAAGAAATGAAGAGTTAGTTCTGCAGCGAACTAAACAGCATTTAGCTCGAAAATGTGTCAGAAAACTTTCTATCCTTTCGTGGCATTCATGCTAGAGTCTTCAAGTCCCATTGTGAGCATAGGTCTCTTATACAGATGATCACGTTTTCCTGATGATTTTTTTTTTTTTTTTGGTCAGATGAAAGTATTAGGGTACTTTTTCAGCTGAGCCTATTATAAGGTTAATCAGAGCTTGGATATAGACCAGGGTATGGAACGTTGGATGAACACTATCCAGACAATGGAGCAATGAATAATCAAGGTCAACTTGCCAGTGAATGACCAGATACTGGCAAGAGGAAGGGTTAGAAACATAGGAGGTTAGATTTTAATTGCTAGGCAGAATCAATTGCTTTTTAAGGGATTGTGAGCTGGCTGCAAGAGCGAGACGAAAAACATTTAAAAACAATGAAGGGTCAGACTGCCAATTTTAGAACAGTAAAAACATCCAAGATGAGAAGCACAGTGATGCCTGCCTTCCTCTGGCCCCAGGGCTGGGCTACATTTTAACCACATCATTCCCAGTTTACATTCTTCCCCATGGGGCTTTGTAAATATCTTGGTTCAGAATGTGAACAAAGAGGCTTTTTTTTCTTATTTAATAAAAAGTTGCAAATTTCTCCTGGTAGAAAAAAATGTCCCTGTGCTTTAATAAGCATTAATTAGGAAAGATGTGAAATAAGTTTCATCTTAAACTTATACACATTAAGGAAAATTAAAATGACACATTTTCAAGATTTTCATGATATCTACATTTTATATTGCTCATTTATGCTGCAATAAGCAAAGTGTTGCCATCTCAACATTTACACAAATCCTTTCAGATTTTATTCCATTGTTTTTTCTATCAATTTTTTTACAATAGTACTTCTTCACTCCTTTCCTTTTCATGTGGAATTTTTCCAGATAATCTTCTTGAGAAGCAAAGCTTGATAGATTTAAGGGTAAAAGGCAAATTACACAGAGTAGAGACAAGTGGACAAAGAGGCAATACACAAAAATTCAGGCACCATTATTCTTTATCGATGACTTAGACCCTTCCTGACAGTGATGACATATTGTGATTTAATCCACTTTCAATGAGCAGCAAAGTAGAATGAATGATAATCACACTGTGGACCATGATTTCATGAAATCATAGACCAGAGAAAAGCATAGATTTACTTAGAGGTATTTTTTTCCATCGCTATTCATAGCACATCATCCCAAGGTAACAGGTGATGAGATGTCAAATCTCCAAACTATCTTGCAGGATAAAATAAAACCATCAGATGTTAGACATTGCACAAAATGACATAATAATTGCTCTAATAATTGAACTCCAATTAAGCTGCATAAATGCTCATTTACATAACATGCACAGTATTTGCAACAAAAAAGATCACATCACTCCCCACACCCCAGCACACACCCCTTAAACACAGAAACCTCTGTGACATATCCTTTGAATGTGATTCTTAGAGAGGGATTCTTTTTTTCTTCTTTTTTAAAGTAATCTCTACAGCCAACATGGGGCTCGAACTCACAACCCAAAGATCAAGAGCTACGTGCTCTACCGACTGAGCCAGCCAAGTGCCCCTTAGAGATGGATTCTTAAAGCAATTGCTTTGTGACCTGGTTTGAATCATATCTTCTTTATCTAGGTTAGTCATTCACTTAGTTTCTTTAAGCCTCAGTCTTTACATCTATAAAATGGTAACAATAATACATCCTTATTTTCCACCTAGATTCAAATAAGAGAATGTATGGGAAACATCATTGGAAGTGGTAAGGTGCTATACAAATGTATTATTAGATATAGAAATTATTTTATCCTTTGAAGTTTCATCTGTAAATTCTTTTTTTTCCCCTCAGAGTAATAGCCTTTATTTTTTTTTTATCATGTTCAGTTAGCCACTGTATATGCACTACTAGGTATCTACCTCATCTGTAAATTCTAAGAAATTCTATGAATGAAAACATAAGCATATCTACCATCCCTTCGTCATCCACTTTATCCATGTCCAAATGATAACTGTAATATTGCTTCAAATATACTGGAACTTAGGTAGCTAAGTGTAAGTTGACCCTTCAAAGTAGTTATGTTTGGATTTTGTATTTAAGTGGACATTTATTGACCGCTTCATATTTATGGGACATTTCACTAGGTATTTTTTAAATACTGCTTCAATTAATCCTTACACAGTTCTGACGCATGGGTGTAATTAGCCCTATTTTACAAAGAAGAAATTGGAAGATGGGTAGAGGTTTCCAAGGTCACGGCATGATTTACTGGTATAGCTGCTGTCATTGCTCAAATTTGGGGGAATTGATTGCATAAACAAAACCTAAGAAAGTTGTTGTTTACACTATGGCACGTGTGTCAAGACTCAAGAAAGAAAGCAGTCTTCTATGTTTGGGAGATAAGAAAAGAAATGGATTGACAAAATAAGAGGCTATGTTTTGAGTCAAACTTGAAAAGCCCATTGTGTAATAAAGATTCAGCAAGGTACTAAGATTGATGGCCTTGAAGGTCAAGCAGAATTTGACCTGAGTTCAGTGGGCATTGGAAGTTATTGAATAACAGTAATGCCTTCATGAGACAGATCAGCCTGACAGTGGTTTCTAGGATTTTGAACCATTTGAAAATTTAGGCCTAAGACTTGAGAATTTATATAATGTTGCAAATATGCCCATAAAGTTCAAAGTTCTTTAAAAATATTTCAATACACAAAATTTTTAACAGAGCTATTTATTGTAATATACTTGAGACATGTGCCATTACTTTAGGTAAACATTGATATGTTTTGATAAATTGAACTTGTCAGATGCCAACCAAACTTTAGGGCCATTTATTTATTTATTCATGAGCAATTATGTATTTTCCATTTTGGGCCGATTTCCTGTTTTATATTTCATGTTTTTATTTATAGTTACATTTTTCATGTTTGCAATCTTCTCTTTTTTTTTTGATGTACACCAAAATCTGAATAGTGAAAAATTAGCCGTATGAATGGTAAGAGAATGTTTTGTCCTCAGGGAAAAATGTATGGAGTTTTCTTCGTATTGGATATGCCAAATAAATTAGGACAAGGGAAAATATGTGCTAGATAAAAGAAATATTCATGACTTTGTATGTGTCTGTGGTGGTGAACATGTGGAGAGAGACAAAGAGAGAGAAAGACGAGAGAGACAGAAAGATTGATTTCATTTTGAATCCGAGGCTTTACAATTTCTCTCTTAAAATATGAAAAAGCCAGGGCCCCTGGGTGGCTCAGTCGGTTAAGCGTCTGCCTTCGGCTCAGGTCATGATCCCAGAGTCTCAGGATCGAGTCCTGCATCAGGTTCACTGCTCAGCCGAGAGTCTGCTTCTCCTTCTGCCCCTTACCCTGCTTATGCTGTCTCTCTCTCTCTCTCTCTCTCACACACACACATACACTCTCTCTCTCAAATAAATTAATTAATTAAATCTTTTTTTAAAAAGTTTAAAAAAATATGAAAAGGTCAGTGGGGTAACAGTGCAATGGCAAATTTTAGATTAACATTGATAATTTAGTATATAGTATTTTCAGAATTGAAAATATCCCTAGAATGGTACTTGAAGTTGCCTGCTGTTTTTAAATTGATTTTTGTTTTCACAGGCCTACTTTTCACTTTCATGTTTGTATCACTTATCATGTTTTAAATATTTGATCATTACTGTTAACAATTTGTTTTCTATCCAGTGACAAATGCTTATATTCATATTCTTTATAAATAATTTGGAATATGAATCTTAAAAAACCAATTCTGAAAGGAGTAGTGTGGGCTGGAAGTCTAAATGTAAACAACTGGGGACACATACCTCCTCGCTCAATGTTCCATAGAAATTACTGGAAGTGTACATAGACATTCAGAGAGGCAAGCCTACCTCAGATCTGTAAACAAGAAAGGGTTCTTATATCTTGGAAGACAGAAGCAAATGGCTCCAAATGGTGACAGAATCAAGCCCTTTGAATTGAAATCAAGATGCCTGCGTAAGTAGGGAGACAATGAGGAGGGAAATACATCAATTGGTGATGATTGTCTGCAGGCTTCTGTGTGTGGTAGGGAATGTACTGGGTGAGGGGTGAAGGGAAAAGGAAGAGGTAAAAAAAGATAAAGTGAAAATGAATCCATGACAAAGGCAGGGTGTATATAATTCCAGTTCTGTTAATAGGGTGGTGTTGCCTGTGCGTGTGTATTAGTGCTTGTGAGTGTGACTAAAAAGACGCACGAGATGCTGGTCCTGCAAATGTTAGCATCTTGTTATCTTGGATGGTGGGATTCTAGATTTTTGTTCTCTTCCTCACAATCTATATATTTTAATTTTTTACAGTAAGCGTGTTATTATTAAGTTAGTCATGACAAAAATAAAGATATGCATGGAAAGATTAAAAGGAAGTAGACGAGAGCAGAGTGATGGGCAAATTAGAACAAACATGCACACACATGTGCACACACACCCAATCCCCAGCCTAGGCCATCGCTGTTCTTCACAACAGACCGCTAGAAATTTGGAGTCAACAATCATAAGAAAAAGGTATAGATCATGCAGCAATTATCTGAGTAATTAATCAACAATATGTGGAAGAACTGGGTAGATCTGGCCCTGTATTCTCATTCATTTATTCTGAGTGGTAGCGGCATTTGCTTCCAGAATGGTGTCCAGTAAAAAACAAAACGAAGGCTTGAATTGGAAATGGTTTTGGTTGTAAGTGCTGGTGCTAGTACTAGGAGAAGCAGAGATCTGTCCTCTGTAATTCCAATCCCTTCAAGTGAGGGGGTTGAGGGAAGAGCAAAAGGAGAAAGTCTGATTCTAGGGTGACCAACTATCTTCATTGGCCTCAGAAGATCAGGGACAAAACTGGGACAATTCCAGGCAAATCAAGATGAGTTGATTATGCTAGCTGATTCGTATGCTTGACCCCAAGCTCTAGATTTAAAGCATGGCTTTCTGGAGACAGGATATTATCTTAGGAAACTCTCAACATAGGTGGTGGGACAGAAGTGTCAAAGTTTCCTAGGCAACCAGAGCCATCAGGAGAAACAGGGAACTCCCACAACCGACGGGAAAGTATGCCTGAACACCCACGGGTATCAAGGCAGACTATGATGATTCAAACCCGAATCTTCCCTCAGGCCAACAGTGCTCCTTATTCGACACCAATATTCTAGATTATTTCAATATGAGAGGTTACTATGGCTGTCTCCATTTTCAGATGAGAAAACTGAGGTTTCGGTAAGGTTAAGTAATTGCCCTAGACAGCTATTATATGCCTGTTCCTGTGTTTGAACTGAGGTGATCTTATTCCAGAGCGGCCACTGAATATCTTCACAGCAAAATGGTAGCAATGTCTTGATACGTATGGCGCTTTGAATACTTTTTCTTGGTATTCAGATTTATTATGCTTCCTTACTGGAATCGGTGTTTATTCTTAAGATCACTTTTTTCCTCCGCGTATAGAGGAAGTATTTCACATTTCTAGAAATCGAAGTGAAAGTTAAAATGAGTAAAAAATAAAATAAAATCCCTGGGGAGCTCAGAAGTTGATTCCTGGAGATGTGTACAAATTCAAAATTCAATTATTGGAATAATAAAAACTGAAATTTTGTGGACCTTTTGAATGAAATTAATGTTTTCTTGGCATATCCGATAATACATGATAAGAAAAGAGACAGTGCAGTGAAAGAACAGCTGTCAGTTTGGACGAGATAACCACCAAGAATGTCAACGGCTGTCTTAATTAAAGAGAGCGTCTTGAGTTTCATCAGTGTTGAAGAGACAACTGGGACCTATTTATTCAAGGTTATAAAAATTGAGCCCTAGAAAATCAAAACTGATTGAAGAAAATGTATGGTCAGGCCTATGATCACACAGTTAACGTAAGTGCAAAATGCAACCGAATTGTAACAAAGTTTAAAGAGGAAAAACCAGAAGCGTTATAAACACATTGTCATGTATGGTCTGTTTGGATTTCGCTGCGCTGGTGTTTTTGCGAGGGAAGAACTCGGAATCTCTCTCAACAGTCATTTATTTGTATGGTGCTGTATATGGGTCTGTGAAAATATTAGCAACATTTCAAACAGATCTAAGTCTCACTAAGTCGTAACTCTAGAAAGCTATATAATTAGTTAATAACCTGATCAACTTTACATTATTGTGAATTATTATCTGTGATAAAGGAGTTCCTGAGGTTAGCGAACTTTTAGATCTTTAGTCAACAGCTACTTTCGCTGTGCGGGTGGTCTGTGAATTAAGTGGTTTCCTAACACTGGTTCCCGAATTTGAAATTCTATTTTTTTAAATCATAGGTTATATGTTACAGGAATTCTTTATACAGAGGCTCATAGTGGAATTTTTAGATGGTTTCTTTGTCTTTAAAAATAGAAGCAATACTTCATTTTTTATCATCTGAAAAACAGGATGAATATTTCAAAACTGTTTGTGATACTGGGGGGCGAATTATACCAATTAATGTTCTCTAAATCACGATCCAACAGAACATTTTCAATGATGGAACTTTTCTGTATCTGCACTGTCCAATATATTAGCCACTAGGCGCAAATGGCTACTAAGCACTTGAAGTGTGGCCAGTGAGACTAAGGGACTGAGTTTTGAATGCTCTTTAATTTGAAGTAATTTGAATATAAATTTTAATAGCCACATGTGGCTAATGGCTATGTATTGATCAATGCTGCCCTCAGATTTTAGAATAGGAAAACCTTGTTCGCAGAGGACAAGGAACCTTCCTCATTCATCAAAAATAGGTCATGGCAATTAAGATGTGCATTTTACCCTATTTAGATGAAAAATGGTATTCAATTAATGTTTAATATGAAAGATTGGATACAGTATTACTAAATTTATATCTATACTTTCGTAGAAAACATTTAACACAGTGTTTATTAGACATAGAGTAGGTACTATGTAAATATTCATTCAGTGAATAAATAATAAAACAAAATCAAATGAATTATCAGAAGCACTATTTAAATGGAGCAAACTGTGAAATCAGTGACCAGAAAATGCCCAATGATAGTACAGGCTTAAGTGCAAATGTTATTCCAGAACTTTGATTTTACTGGAACTATCCAAAGCTCAACCCCATCCATTAATGTTTCAACTAAATCAATTTTGACTGCTTGTTTATTCTTCAATAGTGATCATCTCATCTCAGAGCTATTGCATATTGCTTTGGCAAGTGTGCAACGCTTGTTCTCGTTCAACAAATATTCGTTGGACACATGCTACCTTCCAGGTACTCTGATAGAGAGGCATTATGTTGGGTAAGACTGAGCCCTGAAGTCTGATCGCCTTGGTTGGATGCTGCCTTTCCACATACTGTGTAAGCTCGGGCAAGTTACTTACCCTTGTCATACCTCAGTTCTTATTTCTGTAAAATGGAGCAATTATAGGACATATTCATCGGGTTATTTTGAGGATTAAGTAATTTAATGCATGCAGAGAAATTAGAATAGTCCCTAGTATATAGTTGGCACGTAATAGATGTTGGCTATTAAGTGCTGGGGATTCACAATGTTCATAGCAGCATTGTCCACAATAGCTAAATCGTGGAAGGAGCCGAGATGCCCTTCAACAGATGACTGGATTAAGAAGCTGTGGTCCATATATACAATGGAATATTACTCAGCCATCAAAAAGAATGATTTCTCAACATTTGCTGCAACATGGACGGCACTGGAGGAGATAATGCCAAGTGAAATAAGTCAAGCAGAGAAGGACAATTATCATATGATTTCTCTCATCTATGGAACATAAGAACTAGGAAGATCAGTAGGGGAAGAAAGGGATAAAGAAAGGGGGGGTAATCAGAAACGGGAGTGAAGCATGAGAGACTATGGGCTCTGAGAAACAAACTGAGGGCTTCAGAGGGGAGGGGTGGGGGATTGGGATAGGCTGGTGATGGGTAGTGAGGAGGGCACGTATTGCATGGTGCACTGGGTGTTATACGCAACTAATGAATCATCGAACTTTACATCGGAAACCGGGGATGTACTGTATGGTGACTAACATAATATAATAAAAAATCATTTAAAAAAAAGTGCTGGGGATTCAGCAATAAAGAAAGCAAACAAGGTCTATGTCCTTACAAAACTTAATTTGGCCCATGGTAAAATAGGGAAACTGGTCTTTGACGTTAACTGTGTCCAATGGACCCTTTTTATTTGATGTTTGTTTATTGTAAAGGTGTTTTATAAATGATTTATAGGAGTAAGAACCAAGGGGTAGTGAAAAACAAGTTCATTAGAAACTTTAAAAGTAAAACGTAGTAAATCTCTTTGTACTAAGTGAATTTTGGCACACAAACATGTTGAAACATGAAAGAATACTGCCCTATATCTTTTTAGCAAAATGTTAGGTACAGGTACTTGTATAAAAATAGAGAGATAGTGAGTGATGAAGTTCTTCCTCAGAAGGACTGGAAGATAATGTCATATTTCCTTTTTGTCTTTAGAAATATATTGTTTACTTATGAATTCTTGAATGTGAGAAAATTCAGCTTGGATAATGCCATAGGAAGATTTTTGAAAACTGAAACTTCCCTTCCTGTGTGATAATTTCACCATCATCACTCGAGTCTAGAGTGCTACTGTTTCTTTGCATTCGTCTTCCAATTTGTATAATAACTGTGAGATGCTGTCCTCTGTCAGTTTTCTTCTCTTTGCCTTTGTAGATGGAAAAAAAATCTGAATTCCTGGTTGTGATCAATGAATGGTAAAAACAGACTATAAAGATATTATATAGGGGAAAAAAAGTAAGAGAATTCTCTTGAGTCTATGCTCCAATACCAAAAGTTTGGTGTGTGCTTTCCCAGGCTCTTTTAGTTAATATACAAATGTGACTACAGATAAGCACGCTTCTTATATTCATTGTGATTATGCTAATAATAATCCTCTGAACTTTTAATTCAATATTGCATCTTGGACACGTTTCTACGCCAGTGTCCAATATTGATCTACCTTATTCTGCCGGTGCATTTCACTGTAACACTACACCAAGGACTGCCGAACTTTTTCTGAAAAGGGTCAGGTAGGAAATATTTTAGGCTTTGCAGTCCAAGAAACCAGAACCATGTTCCGGTATTGTAGTATCGAAGCAGCCACGTACAATGGGTCAACAGATGCCTCTGGTTGTGTTCCCAGCCTGTGTATAATAGGCTATGAGCCGATTTTGGCCAACTCCTCGAACACAGCACAACTTATTTATTGATGAGGGTGCCATTCATTTTCTAAGACCCAAACTTCTTAAAATTAAATACTTGTGTATAAAAAAAAACAGTGAAATTCCAGAGAAGGGTCTAAAATTAAAGCAAATAATTTTCCCCCTTCATTTCTTAGTCCCATTCAACAAATGTTAAGCCTCCTTGCCATTTTCTATCTTTTAGTTTTTTGGGTGGTTATCATTATGACTTGAAATAATCTTCTTATACTGTTATTTCTTGATTCAGGAACATGTTGATTACATAATGCTAAATCAGTAAAAAAAAAAGTGTTGACTCTGTAATGTTAAAAAGAGGAAGGTTTTACAGCCTTGCTGCTTCTTCCTCTCAACATTGTGACATTATTATTCTATTTCTATTCAGGATGGTATTATCTACAATGTATTCAGTGACTGTAATGACTGTACTTTGCTTATAGGTTATTCTTTAAAAGTTAAAATTATAAAACAACATTAACATGATTATGATCATGTAAGTATATTTACTGCAGAATCAAGTATTGACAGAATCCATGAAGAAGGCTCGTTATGTCACTGAGCTGCAGATCATACTTAGGTGGCCATATTTCACTGTTGTCTTGTATCGCTTTTACAGTATTTTGGATTAACTCCGGATGTAGCACACAAATGCTCACATTCACACAGAGTATGGAAATGAGAAATACACCAAAAGTGCATTTATATTTGCTCGGACAATTGAAATCTTTGCCCTCGTTTTAGAAGCCAAAGTTCATAATAATTTAGCTTCTGAATTTCAAAGACGTTATTCCATTACCTTCAAGCGTTTGGTGCCGTAACTGAGAAGCCTGAGGTCATTTTGACTTTCCTTCTTTGTAAGTAACCTACCCGTATTTGTTTTTCTTTGGATACTTTGGATACTTTGTTATCTTTAGCATTCTGAAAGTGTGCAGAATGCTTTTAGGTGTTGGTCTTGTTTTTAAAATTACTATCATTCAGGGGCACCTGGGTGGCTCAGTTGATTAAGTGTTTGACTCTTGATTTTGGCTCAGGTCATGATTTCAGGGTCATGAGATGACCCGGCATCAAAGTCACGCTCAGTGGGAAGTCTGCCCAGGATTCTCTTTCTCCCTACCGCCCCCCCCCCCCCCCCGCCGCTCTTGTGCACGCACGTGCACTCACACTCACTGGCTCACTCACTCTCTCTCTCTCTAATAAATAAATAAATAAAATCTTTAAAAATAAAATAAGATAAAATTACTATTATTCATTTGGCTCTAGCTAAATACATGCTACGGTTTATCAATCTGAAAACTTGTGTCTTTCTGTGAATTTTAGTTTTGAAATAGAAAAGTCCGTAAATGCATAGATGTACAGCTTAATGAATTGTTATAAAGAAAGCACTCATTTGACCCTACTCAGTTTAAGAAATATGACATTATTGGCAACCCAGAAGCACCCATGTACTCTTTCACACCCACAGCTCCCGTCTCCCCACCAAAGTAAATCAATATTCTGCATTTTATCGCAAATCGATTTTTAAAATGTTTTCCCCATGAAAACTATAGATTTTTCTTGCTCTTGAACTTTACACAGATGGACTCATATAGTATATATTTTGTGTCTGAATTTTCTTGCTTAATATTACTTGTGAAATTCACCCTTTTGATTCCTATATAGTCCTCCATTATTTGAGCGTACCACAATTTACCAGTTGGTACTATTATTGATGGACATGGGGGTATTTTCAGCTTGAGACTGTTATGAACGATGTTGTTGTAAGTATTATATTGCATATCTTCTGATGAACATCTGTTCACATGTCTGCTGAGTGACAATTTGCTAGATCCTATTGTACACATATGTCGCACTTCAGGAGACGAGGTCAAAGTGTTTCTCAAAGTGTGTACGCCCACTGGAAATACATGAGAATTACTCTTGCTCTACCTCTTTACCAGCACTTTTCACTGTCAGGTTTTTTTTCTTTTCCTTCTTTTTTTTTTTTTGTTTGGACAAATTTTGGCCATTCTGGTAGACATGTAGATGCGTGGCATTCTGTGAGGAAAACAGCTATGTTGGACTTCATGGGGCCAGTCTACAGACTATCTGTTGTGTAAAGGGATAAGAAAGGTTTTCCAAGATTGCAAAGCAGAAAGAAGTTACTTTTGGGTGGGTAGACAAGGAATGGTATCCTGGAGAAGAACATTTGAACAAGAATTGGGAGAAGAGGATAGTGATTCTCATGAGGATTCAGTCTATGACAGCTTTTATACAGTGTGGAAGGCTTCAAAGGATTTATTCCCTGCAGCGCCCCTATGAGAAGTACTCCTACATTTCTGTTTTACAGATGAGAAAAAACAAGACTCAGAGAAGTTAATTGACTCTCCCGCAGGTACACAGCTGAGAAGTGACAGAGCCAGTGTGTTAACCCAGGTGCAGGGGACTTCAGAGCTTACACTCCGAACGTGGAAGTATAAATTCTAACTTAATTGGAGATTGACTATATGCGATAATTTATCTGTATTGTGACTGATTTTACAACAACCTTACAAGGATTGAATTGATATCTCCATTTTAGAGCTTTTGAAATTGAGACTCTGAGAGTTGAAGTAATTTACTTTTTTCACTGTGCTATGCTTCCATCCAGGTAAGGAAACATACCTGAGCAAAGCAGGTAAAGACAACACACATTCAACACATTCACTGGGATTTTTGTCTTTTAACATAAGTTGGATGATTGGCCAATGAAGAATGTAGGGTAAAAAGTATAAGTTGTGGCTACCCTGGTTGTGGCCTTGACTCCCAAATTAAGATGTCTTAGTGGCCTTCTGTGGTTAGTTGGGAACCACTGACTTTCGAGGAGAACAATATGATCATAATTACACTTACAAAGGTAAATCTAGAGGTGTGTATTATCAGTTGGGGTGTTGAGATTACAGTTTGGACAACTGGAAAGGAAGCTACTGCCTAAACTCTAGAGAAGAGATAAAGGGAGATGAAAAAAGAGAATTCACATCTTCACTCTCTAATCTGATTCATAATCCATTTTTTCTTTTCTTCAATCAAATTCAATTTTTAATGAAAATTATTGAAATTATTGACAGGGGGCTAGCTATAGCAAGTGACTGTTATCTCTGGAAAATTACTTTTTATTTTGGCAACGTGTATCCGAAGGGTTAGTATCCCTTGTCATGTGAAGCACATTTAGTCGGAGAACAGCATACCAGTAGTCTTAAACAAAATCCTCAAGAATGTATATATGTAGGCTCTTGTCACACGAGTGCAAGATTTGGCTATAAAATTATATAATTAAATGCCATCTAAAGGGCCAGGAATTAGGGGATTAGTGAAAAGTTACGTAAGTCATGAGGAAATGGCTAAGAAGAGCGTCTTAAATCTGCACTGGTCACTCCCATAATACTGGACCACTTCCCGTGTGTCATATCCTATGAAGATTTGCAGTACCCTCTGCTCAGATGCGTTGTCCTTGAAGTACAGCCAACGTGATAGGAGGAAATATGAACTGTCCTACTAGGACAGAAGGAGTCTAGGCAGCAAGCAGCTGACACTGTGAAAGCCTTATGGTTAGTGAAGATCAAATGTGGCCACAGCTGCATGCAGGAGGCAGAATCAGTGCGAACAGCTGCCACAACAGGAGGCTGAGGACATCCGTTTAAAAGCCCTGTCAATTAATTTTAATGACAATGGTAGAGCAACCAGTTACCTTCATCAAGTGGCTTCCCTCTGCTAAACTAATCATTTAATCAATGTTGAACACCGATCGGATTTTCCCCTCAACAGAGACTCATACGCATGTGTATAAAGACACACATATATTCTATGAATATATATGTTTCTTTACGAACTGTGGTCCATTTAATTACATGTTATAATTGATTTCCAGCTTCCTGACAAGAGATGCTATTTCGTGTTTCTTAGGAATGAGTTTTAATCCAAATTTTTGTGGGATGATTGGAATGATGGAATGAATCAACCTATGTGGTTCCCTCACAGCTAACACTGGCTGAGTACCTAGACTGTTTCACATATTATATTAGGTAATGGAGCCCAATGAACACACAATCCATGTATCATGTGATGTAAAGGCCTATCATCCTGCTTTTGGACTTTTCATAGACTTCCCAACAGCCCATTGGAATTGGTAACCTTGCGTCCAGACTGAGAATGATAAGATATCCTGGAACCTTTATGTCAAGAGAGGGTGGAGGAAGATAGGGCCATCATTTTAAAGATTGAGATGGTTTTACTTTGTCATTATGAAAGAGGGTTGCATTTTCATTAAAAGGCAGATAACATTTTTTCCAAGTTTACTAAGATATAATTGTCATAAAACATTGTATAAGTCTAAGGTATACAACTCGTTGATTTGTATATATCTATATACAAATACACATACACACACACATATATATATACACACACATATATCGCAAAATGATTACCACCATAGTGTTAACTAACACCTCTATCACATCACATAATTACCATTTCTTTTTTGTGGTGTAAACATTTAACTCTCTTAGCAACTTTCAAGGGTATAATGCAGTGTTGTTAACTCTAATCACCACGTTGTACATTAGATGCCCAGAACTTATTCATCTTATAACTGGAAGCTTGTACTCTTTGACCAATCTCTCCCTACTGTCCCCCTCCCCAAAGCTCCTGGTAACTACCATTCTAATCTCTGTTTCTACGAGTTTGGCTCTTTTAGATTCCACATACAAGTGAGATCATACAGTATTTGTCTTTCGCTGTCCGACTTACTTCACTTGGCATAATGTCCTTGAGGTCCATCCACGTTTTCACAAACAGGAGGATTTTCTTCCGTCACATGGCCCAATAATATTCTGTTGTATACGCCTACCACATCTTCTTTATCCATTCATCTGTTGACAGACACTTGTTTCCATATCTTGGTTGTTGTGAATAATGCTGTAGCGAACACGAGAGTGCAGCTAGCTCTTACAGATCCTGTTTTCATTTCCTGTGGATATATAACCAGCAATGGGATTGCTGGATCATATGATAGTTTTATTTTTAATTTTTTGAGGAAACTCCATGCTGTTTTCCCTAGTGGTTGAACCCATTTACATTCCCATCAAGAGTGCCTGAGTGTTCCCTTTTCTCCACAGCCTTACCAATCTTGTTACCTCTTGTCTTTTTGATGATCAGTGATGTTGAGCACCTTCTCATGTACCCGTTGGCCATTTGTATGTCTTCTTTGGAATAAATGTCTTTGCAGTTCCTCTGCCCATGTTTTAATCAGATTGGTTTTTTTTTACTATTGAATTATATGACTTTTTAAAAAATTTATTTTGGGGGTGTCTGGGTGGCCCAGATGGTCAAGCGTCTGCCTTCGGCTCGGGTCATGATCTCCAGGTCTTGGGATCGAGCCGCATGTCGGGCTCCCAGCCCAGCGGGGAGTCTGCTTCTCCCTCTCCCTCCGCCTCTCCCTCTGCTTGTGCTCTGTCTCTCTCTCAAATGAATAAATTAAAAAACATTTTCAAAAATAAATAAAAAATATATTTCGGATATTAAACCCTTATCAAAGGTATGAATTGCAAATGTTCTCTCCCATTCCCTGCGTTGCTTTTTCATTTTGTTAATGGTTTTCTTTGCTGTGAAGAGGCTTTTTAGTTTATGTAGTCCCACTTGTTTATTTTTGCTTTTGTTGCTTTTGTTTTTGGTGGCAAATCCAAACGATCATTTCCGAGGCCGATTTTAAGGAGCTTACCCCCTATGTTTTCTTTGAGGGCTTTTATGCTATAATTAATTTTGAGTTGATTTTTGTAGATGGTATGAGATAGGGGTCCAGTTTCATTCTTTTGCATGTGGCTGTCAGGTTTTCCCAGCACCATTTATCAAAGACACTATTCTTTCCTAGAAGGCAGATACTATTTCTTTTTGTTATCTTTTGAAGAATACATCAATCAATACTTGGATTTGAAAGCGTAACACAAAATGGTATTTTGTAGTGTAATTAAACTGGAATGTGTAAAGAGTGGTCATCAACGTGGACAAAATTACACCCATGTAGGTTAAGTTTCCTTTGAAAAACTCTTCCTGCTGGGCCTTGGGAGACTGAAGCACTAGATTTTGGCTAGGGAAGATACATCCCTCAAGAAGCTTATTTCTGGGGGCAGATAGGATTGGTGTCTGCTTCTATCTGTGACAGTCAATTGCTCCATTTTTAGGAATTTTTTGAGCCAGTTAATATCACGTTGGCAGATTGAAAATACCATGGAAAGCGACAAATGCTGTAAATCAGTCACCTCCCTACTCTGGCCAAGAAAGCCAGGTTTTGAATATTTCCCAGCACACTGCTGGAGGCAGCATATCATTTGTGATTAAGAATGTGGGTTCTGCCACTTCCTCCTTGAGTGATCTGGTGGAGTTACTAAATGTGTCTGCGCCTTCCTCATCTGAAAATGGAAATAATGACTTTTCTACTTACCACATAAGGCCACGGTGGAGATTAGTTAATCTACAGAAAGCACTTTGAACTATAGGCAGTTCAGCCGTGGCTTATGTATTGTATAATGATATTAATAAGTTATTTTTGCTCCTGTTGAGAAGGAATAAAGAGGTGTGTGCAACATTGCAGCAGACGAGGACTCAGGGACATGTCCAGGGGCTCTAAGGAGTCTGCAGGCTGTTAGAGAATTTCCTGTTTTAAGGGTTCTATGTTATAGCTTCCTTTATAATCTCCAAGCCTGTTACGAACTTTCACTCTGAGGAACTGAGGAAAAGGCTTGTGCCAGGACTATCGTTCCTATTATCTGCCTCTCCCCAACTAGAATGAGTTGGATGAGGGCAACAGTTTTTCTCTTTTTCTTTCATACTGAATTCCCAACACCTTGAAAAGTGCCTTGCGTGTTGTATTTAATAAACATTTGTGGGATTATGTGAAGAACAGGGAGAAGGCACCCTGGATGGGGAGGGGTGGCAAATATGGTGGACTGTGCAAGGATAGAGACTAAATCAGTATAGCTAGAATATTGGATAGGGAAAGGGAGTGGTGGAGGAATTATACATGTCGATTCAACAGCATGATGTTAGACTCTTCAGATTTATTTATAGGCAACTTTTTTAAAACAAGGCAGTAAGTGGAGTGCCTGGGTGGCTCAGTTGGTTAAGTGTCTGCCTTTGGCTCAGGTCATGATCCCGGGGTCCTGGGATGATCCCCGGGGTCCTCCCTGCTCAGCGGGGAGCCTGCTTCTCCCTCTGCCTCTGACCGTCCTCCTGCTTGTGCTCTCACTTGCTCTGTCTCTCTCAAATGAATAAATAATCTTTAAACAAAACAAAGCAATAAGTATCCACTTCTACTTTTTACAGCTCAGAACTTACCAAGTGTGTTATGTTCATTTCTATATAGAAAAAATGGCTTCTCAACATAAGTAATACTTTGCACTAGGCCGTACCCTCTTCAGATGGAGTGGAGTGGTTCTGTGTTTATGAAGTTCTGTATCACTTAACATGCTGAATGGGATAATGGTGTTTTAGAATTTTCAGTTCTTAAGTAGGGTATTTTCCAATACAGGAAGCATTCCACCCCAGTCCCCCCTCCCAAGCAAACATAAGTGTGTAATCGTTAATAGAATTTCCATTTGTGATCTTTTATATTTCTGTGAGTCAAAAATAGCACCCCCCATTTCCACCCCCAGCAGCTATTTAGGCTCTGGCACATCAAAGAGTCGTACCAAAAGGGAGAAAAAGAATTAAAAAGTAAGGAAGAATATTTTGAGGTTTGTGGGAATTGGCTTCTCTTCCTTGGGCACTGTTCCTACTGAGTAATGACCCTGCGAAAAAGATGAAAAATCTTGCAATGGGTTTCTATGGTGTACTTCTCTTTGATCAGATTTGTTGGATGAGAAAGAACAATAGGGCTTAGCTTTTTCACAGAGTGGTCACTGCACTACCAACATTTAGTATAAGAACCTTTGCATGAGATACAAGCTCTGCTGATGGCATTAGTCAGGCTTCAGAGCCGAGGCAAATGGCTTCCACAAATTCCTAATGGCACCGAGGCATCCAGCCGCTGACATGAATTTTAAGCTTCTTCATGCACTCATCACTTAGTAGAGACGATCTGTTGTATGAAGAATTCTACCAGATCATTAGAACCATTGTCTAGTGACATAGTAATGCATCTTCACAATGAGGATCTAGAAAGTGCCAAGCAGTAAAGGTGGGGGATTTTTAACACCCATTACCGTCCTTTGAAATGATCTTCACGGTCCTTTCCTGGTGCGGGAGCATCATTTACTATATAAATACTTATATATTATGCAACAGATAGAATTTTGACCCTTGAATCATGATTTTAAAATATTTTTGGGGGCGCCTGGGTGGCTCAGCGGTTGGGCGTCTGCCTTCGGCTCAGGGCGTGATCCCGGCGTTCTGGGATCGAGCCCCACATCAGGCTCTTCCGCTATGAGCCTGCTTCTTCCTCTCCCACTCCCCCTGCTTGTGTTCCCTCTCTCGCTGGCTGTCTCTATCTCTGTCAAATAAATAAATAAATAAATAAAATCTTTAAAAAAAAATATTTTTGAAGGTTAAAATGTGACTTTACCATGAACTCCTTCAGACACAGAAATTCAAAAGACACATTTTAATCTGTACTCATTTCCAAGTCTTTATCCTTAACTGTGAATCTGTTTCCTTTCTCAAAGGAAACAAAAAGTCCAAACAACATTCTTTCAAAACCACTCCAAAAGCCTCTTACAAAGGGTCATAAAAGACATATGTGTTGGTTTCTGCCAGTATTGACATCTCTTCAGATAACTTCTGAGATGTTTTGAAAGCTGACATCATAATCTGCTTTTCACATAGAATTTCTATTGGTAATCACTGCCTTTGTCACCTTTATATACAGAAAATCATTTCTTACCTATTTAGACAGTATAATTATTTTATAATGTCTGGGCGAAGTGTCCAAAGCTTGATTATGTTTTATTTTCTCACACCTGGGCTAACTTCCATTAAACACTGCCGCTGGAGAATGTTAATCAACCTGCCTGCTAGGGCTAATGAGCTGCTACTATTTAGAGTCACTCAAGTGTTTCTGCAAGTGACAATGATGTTCAAGTATGCGACAGGTCAACTGATAGAAGGTTCATCACTATTCTAACATTGTACAGTTTTGCTCTTCCATGAAAAACAGGTGCGTATTGTCTATGTCCACACGGTGCCAAACATCTAGGTACATAAGAATTATGGACATCTAGTATATAGAAGTTCTGTCTAATGATACCAACCAGCTGGGTATTTCCATTATGTAAGCACTTCCCACCGTGGAGACACAGGTCTCTTTTATGTTCGGTTTCATGTGTTTCTCTCTTAAATGAGAGCAAATATTAACAGCAGCTATTTCATTATCCCGTCCTAGAGTAATGAGGGTTGAAAGGGATTTCTTTATGGCCTCTATTTTGATTTGATTCAAGCTGTTACTCAGTACTTTGCAAAATCCAAGATCCCCTTTGTTGTCCGTGAACATGCGGGTTACTCACTGAAGAGTCGAGTTTTGCATCTCTAAGTAGATTTTTTTCCGTAACTTCGTTAATGTCACTGGTTGTTTGAGAAAAACAATGTATGTTGATTAAGCTTTGGAACTGACAGTGGCCAGAACATAAAAGCAAGTAGTGTTAGCATCAATAACATAAACTCATACTGAAGTTCTCTTTTACACAGCAGGAAGCACAGCTTTGAGAAACTTGACCCAGGAGGGAACATTATCTAAAAATATGAAGAGTTTCAATGTGTCTAAACGAGTTAAGGGAAGCCATGGACCTTTCTACAATATGTCTTACTGTCTTTGTCAGAGGCAAAAATCAAAGATTGGTTGGTCCACGTGACTGACCCAGGAAGTAGTATTTATAGTAGTAGGAGTGCAATTTTAGAGTATATATGAAAGATTTACCTACAGAAGGAGGCATATACTTTCTTCTATTCCACAGATATTGATTGGGCACCTAATCCATACTGTGCCGAGCCCCGGGGGTAGTAAAGCTTAGACAAATGAATGTTAAGTGGTTGAGTGTGTGAAAGATCTGAAAAGGCATTCCTCCCTTACTCAGCTTGAGGGTCACTTCATCAACCCCTGGGCCGTGGTTTAACCAAGGTGCATTCATTGTTGCAATATTTTCTCTCTTGGACAGTAATGTTTTATGGATATCTATCTTAATACTATCAGAAGAGCAGTAGCTAAAATGTTCTCGAAACATTACCTAGTGAGAATTACCTTAAATAGACCAAAAGTTGATATAATTATCAATTTCCACAATATTTTGAGGGACAATATCTGTACTTACATTAGAGTAATATATTTTCTCCATAATGCCCCATGATTAGAGTACTTTGCATAGACATGTCTCACTGGGGCTATCAAACATTATTGAATTCATTACACACACACACACACACACACACACACATCCTCCTAGTTGATAGCTATCCATTCAATCCATCCATTTTCCTTCATTCTTGGTGAAAATGTTATTTCACTTAATTATCACATTAGCCATGCAAGATAATTATTAATACAAGCTCCATTTTTATTTATTCGACAGAGATAGAGACAGCCAGCGAGAGAGGGAACACAAGCAGGGGGAGTGGGAGAGGAAGAAGCAGGCTCCCAGTGGAGGAGCCTGATGTGGGGCTCGATCCCATAACGCCGGGATCACGCCCTGAGCTGAAGGCAGACGCTTAACCGCTGTGCCACCCAGGCGCCCCCACAAGCTCCATTTTTATACACAAGGAAATAGGTTTCAAAATAAATAGTTTGCATGAGGTCACACATGGGGAGAGGCTGAGACTTTGGTGTAGGTCAGTTTGACTCTAACACTCATTTACGCCCCTGATCTCCACATAGTCCTCCAGTCATTTCTCTTTTTTGCCCACCTCTTTGTTCACCGCACAACCAATAGGATGATTTTCATACACAAATTTAACCAAATCATTTTCCTTCCTAAAAATTCCTTGAATGGTTCCCCCTTTGCCAACAGATGTGTTTTATTTTTTTTTATTTTATTTAAGATTTTATTTATTTCTTTGACAGAGAGAGAGACAGCCAGCGAGAGAGGGAACAGTGGGAGAGGAAGAAGCAGGCTTCCCGCTGAGCAGGGAGCCCCACGGTGGGCTCAATCCCAGGACCTGGGATCAGGCCCTGAGCCCAAGGCAGACGCTTAACGACTGAGCCACCCAGGCGCCCCAACAGATACGTTTTAAAGCCAAGTTCTTAACGTAGCACACAAGGCCCTTCCTCCTCTCATTAACCCTTTGAGGACAGAAAGACTGCTGTGTCACACCTCACACGTATAACTTTATAGCCACACAAACTTCTGGCCACTTTCTGTTATGCCGCGTTCTCTCTCATTGTGCTCCTTCTGTGCTATTCCTTCTTCCCGGAACATCATCATTTTCATCTCTGGGGACATTTCCGAACACCTGAGTTGCCATTCAACACATGGGCCGTGTTCTTTCACACATCGCAGTCTTTGAACACACTATATTCTTTGCCGGGTGACAAATTCTAATTGTCTAATTCTCTGGGCAACAAATTGCTACTGTTCCTTCAAGGATCAACTTATGTGCTATCTTCTCATGAAAGCCTTTCTAGGTATTTCCTTTAAATATTGCCACTCCGTCGTGCTCCACGACACGTAGAGCTCAATATGAGTTGTACCTCTGGAGAGGAGGCCTTGCTTGGCCTGCTGATGTAGGAATACTCTATCCTCGGGGTTCCCATAGCAATTTGTACATACTTTACTGAGATGTTTTTTAATCCCATTATATGATTATGTGTTTAAAAATTGGTCTGTTTCCCACAGTACTTTGAGCTTTCTGAGGCAGTGACTGAGGACTTACACCCTTTGTATTCTTCATACTGCCTAGCACAAGGCTTGGCGTATTGTTGTGGCATGAATAAAGGCACAGAATCAGTCTTTAAGGTCCAATTCAGACAGTGAAGAAAGCTTGACCTCTAATGGGCCTAGACTCATAAGAAGAAGTTTCAAGAAAATAAAATGCAATTTATAAGCTTGCTGAAAATAACATTCCAGAATGTTTTCGCAGATTGTATGATAGATATACTATACAAACTTTTGACGTGATAAGCCAAAATTAAAATGAATGACTAAATTAATGAAGAAACCCATAAAACAAGTCTCTCCTTAGGATCTTGTAACATTGGAGGATTGATATAAACTCTTTCTTCATGTATCCATTCAGCCATTCAGAAGCTTTCTCAGCTGTTTTTGTTTTCATATTACATGAGACCCAAAATTATCAAATCATTTGGTAAGATGACAGAGCCAGGCTCTTCCCACAGCTTTCATTGGCCACTTTTTTCACTTAATGGCTAAGAACAAGCTTCTAGTGGATGGAAAGGACTTTCGCTTGACCAATGGGAGCATGAGGAAAGGATAAAAGCCAAGAGACCACCTGGCGGTCCCTCGAATCTTTTAGGATGGGTCTGGATTTGGAACTGCCAAACTATGCAAAGAGAATAACAATTGGGGCCACTTACCTGCTTCTGAGCGCTGTTGTCAGATGTAATGAGAGTCTTTGTGCAGTCTTCGATATCCTTTCAAATAACAATTCTGTAAAATGCTCGGAGGAATGTGACTTTCTAGTCTTTTAGAGAAAGGTTACACATTTACATTTAAGAGTTAATATGAAGCTATATAATTGGAAAGAAAAACTCCACAGATTATAATCAAATCCCAAGTGAGTTCATTATAATTATATTTAATTCATCAAATGACAAGAAATTTAATAAAGACTAGGACCTGGCACCTCTCCTGAATAGAGAAAGATTCTGATCAGTCTAGGTCTTGCATTTTTCTTTCCTCATTTTAACTTTCAAATAGAAAAACCACAAATTAATAGATCTGACCTGAGATCCATTGTGAAGACACAGGTTCTGGGATTTTTTGTGTGTCTTACTTTAAGGAATCCACAGGTCATTTAAAGGGAAATTGCTGGAAGTCTATTCAGAGCCACTTTCCAATGTCGTAATGTTGGTGGTTGTTGGGGAGATGAAACCTAGGTATCTCATAAAGAGTTTTATTACAGTCAAAGAAAAAAAATAACCTAATATGTGTCTTCACTATCAGTAAAACCAGGGGAAAATGCTGATTCTGTCTTGATGAATTCTAATTAATTATACCTTGGGGTACTTATCTTTATATCTTGGCTTAGGCAGTTCCCCTTTCAGGGGGTACCCTCATGATGCCTCTGTCTGGTCAGATCACATTCAGCAAGTCCCAGCTCAACTACCTTCTCATCATCTTTCTTTATTAAGCTTTTCATAGTCATGATAAGAGCACAGACTTTTAGAGTTGGAATAGACCTTACGTAGCATCCGTGATAGCCATAGCTTTCATTTGGTAAATCACAGCAGTTGAAACCAAGAAAATGAAATGGATTTCTGTAGGTCACCCAACTAGCTGGTAATAGAAATAGAAATGGAAAGCTCCCAACTACCTGACTGGTGCTCTAGTCAATACACAACCCATTCTTCCCCGTGACTTCTCCCTCATCTAAAATCCTGCTCCATTTTCTATGACTCATTTACACATCAGTCATGAACTGCCTTGTCACCTCTGTTATATTTGTATTTGTACGTCACTTTTTCATCTGCTCATCAATAATTCCATTGTCTTTGTTGATGACTTGACTTCTTAACTTGACTATAAACCACTTAAGAGCAAGGACTGTATCCTTCCTTGTTTGTACCCCTCTTTCAGGAAATATCAACAAGCAGGGTGCAGATTAGGTAAAGAGCGTGTCAACCGAGTTTTGATTTAATCTTTTCAGAAAGGTAACCACTCACTTTTTAGGATGGTGGATATGTAGAAGTGCTTACATTTAAGGTTGCACAAAATATTTTCTTGCAGAAAAACATTTTAAGGTAATGTTATCTGAGCTTGTTTGGATGAGAAAAATTGATCTTCTTAAGTAAATAAGGGATTATAAGTTTGCTTTTATGAGTTTCCTCTCTATAAATATATAAATAAGTAGTTTCCATTAATTTGATATTTACAAGTCATCTTCCTCCGTTTCCTGAGAGTACTGCAATTTTATATAAAATGCATATTTTTTATTAATTGATTCAGCCTTAGAACTTGCATTCAAGTCAAACTTGCAGATAGAATGAATGCACTGCCTTTTGAGGAAGTACGTGAAAATAGCCATTTTACATGATTTAGGCTTCATATTCATCCTCTATAGAATGGTTGTCACTTTCCTGAAAGTAAAATCAAGTCTCTTGCAATTAGTTACCACATCTTTTATTTAGTCCAAATTAGTAAAAAGAAATGCTTCATTTAGAAAAACCAACAAAATGTTTCTACATAACAGCTGCTTGTTTGCATTTTCGACTGAAACCATTTAATCTCTCCGTAGCTTCAGATTTGCTCAAGCATTTCCCCCTCTATTTTATATGTTGGATAAAATCGGGTCAGGATAAAGGTGAGATTATACATTGGTGATTCCAGGAGCATAAATTCGGCTTATTAAGTAGCGATGCAGTACCTGAGGCCTGATAAGAAAAACAAAATCGATGAATGCTGGTTAATGAAGCAGAGCGCAACCCCCGTCAGCTGGCTTAACCAAACCTGCTGAGCTTCAGACTTGCAGCTATTCGCCAACTAGCAGATTTCAGTAAGAAAGAAATTATGTCAATGAAAAGCAATGACTTCTTATTTTCTGTTAAAAATGGGTAGCTGTTGATGGGAAGTAACAAAAGAGAGAATGTCTGTGTGTCCTATCTATTTATGAAGGCTCCGCCTCTTTCTCGAGGGTTTGAGGTCACGTGTTCCAGAGCCACCTTCAGCTGCATGCAGCAGACTCACTGTGGTGGCCGAACCCTAAGTTAGCCCTGGAGGAATCACACCCTCGAATGATGCCCTCCTCTGGAGGGCACACAGGACCTGTGACTTGCTGCTAACCAGTATAATAGGGCAAAGACGCTGGGATGTCTCCCGTTATGTAAGCTGCCATCTCAGTAGACTGGAGCAAGAAACTCTCTTGTTGACCTTGAAGAATCAAATATCCATAGTGTGAGCTGCCCATGGAGGACACCGTGCGGCAGGGACCCGTGAGGTCTCTGGGAACCGAGAATGCCCCCTGGCCTACGGCCAGCGGGGAATGGGAAGGGCAGTTCTGCGACTGCAAGGAATGGGCTTGTTCCACCAACCTCCATGAGAAGAGGGCTCTCAGCTCCAGAATGGAATGCAGCTTGGCCAACACCTTGATTGGAGCCTTTTGAGAACCTGAGGAGAGGTTGTAGTTAAGTCAGAATCAGACTCTGGACCCACAGAAACGATCGAATTCTATGTGCAGTAGCTTAACAGCTGCTAAGTGTGCAGCAATCTGTTGTCCAGCGATAGAACACTGATGCATTCATGGGGCGCCTGGGCGGCTCAGTCAGTTAAGCATCTGACTCTTGGTTTTGGCTCAGGTCATGATCTCACTGTGAGGAGATGGAGCCGCCCGTGGGGCCCCGAGCTCAGCACGGAATCTGCTTGAGCTTCCCTCTCCTTCTCCCTTTGTCCCTCCCCACTGTGCTCTGTCGCTCTCAAATAAACAAATAAATATGCCTTTTTTTATATAAAAATTTTTTATGTTATGTTAGTCACCATACAGTACATCCCAAGTTTTTGATGTAAAGTTCGATGATTCATTACTTGCGTATAACACCCACTGCACCATGCAATACGTGCCCTCCTTACTACCCATCACCGGTCTATCCCATTCCCCCACCCCCCTCCCCTCTGAGGCCCTCAGTTTGTTTCCCAGAGTCCACAGTCTCTCATGCTTCATTCCCCCTTCTGATTACCCCCCCTTCCTTCTTCCCTTTCTTCTCCTACCGATCTTCCTACTTCTTATGTCCCAAAAATGAGTGAAACCGTATGATAATTGTTTTTCTTTGCTTGACTTATTAATAAATAAGTCTTTAAAAAAAACAACAAATATGTTTGTTTAATTTACTACAATATGGTGGTCCATTGTGGACCAGGACAGGAATTTAAAAGCCGGCAAGGATTGAAGTTTCTCTGGGAATTCATAACTCTCATTCATGGGTTCCCTGCTTCCCTCTGGGCTTATCTTCTGTTCTATTACCTACTGAATAGCTCCAATAACAACTTCAGCATGCAACAGGCAAGAAGGCAGTTCTGGCCCACTCAGTCTCAGCTTTACTCATGTAGTTGATTTTAAACTGTGGCTTTCACTAGTAGCTGCTTCAATTATCTTTTCATTTTTTTCCTTTTAAATTTCATTCATAAGTTTAAATTCCAGAGCCAGAAATTCCCTGAGCCCCCTCATCGTTTCATACGAGGACGTGCCTTAATTCATCACCTGGCCTATGGGTTGGCAGCCATTGCGTCAAGGGTCTATCTGTGTTTTCATCGGCTGTGGCCAGACGTGATGGGTAACTGGGTAAAAATCATGTCCTCCAGTGGGTTTGTCTTGAGGGCTTGTGCACTGGGTAGTTTCTTTCAGAAGGAACTGCGAGCAGGCCAGTAGAAATTTGAAAGCTCTCATATATATGATTGAAAGGAATAAAATATTGAAGGATAAGATCATATTAAGTTGGCAGACTGAGCTTACTTGTCTATGCTAAATTTTATGTAAGAAGATGTGAGAAAACATAATACAAAAAATAACAACTCCCTACAACAGTGCTGGAGACAAGAGTTCCATTAAAAGATCAGATATTTAAAGGAATTCGGAGAGAGAAAGAGAGAGAGATCAAGCAAACAAGATTAGATGTCTACGGAGCCAATTCTGCACTGTAAGAGCTGAGCTGCTAGCAGCCGCTTCCTCTCCTGCGTGTGCTCTGTAGTGGACAAGAGCTGTGATTTTCTTCTCCTTTGAATTGTCTGCTCATGTCTTCTGCTCATTTTTCTCTTGGACTGCTTCTATATTCTTATTGAGTTATAACAGTTCTTTAGATCAGTAACTTTAGATCAGTAACTTTTTGCCGTATGTGTTTTAAACATTTTCCAAGTTTATTATTTGCCTTTAATTGATTCTATAGGATGTTTTGAACTAAGCATTAATAATAGCTACTACTTCTAAAAGTAAGCAGAATAAGTAAAACATACACACTGGTGTTTTGGATTTTATGTAGCTCAACTTAACAGTCTTTTTCTTTGTGCTTTCTGTTTTTGCTGCGATGCTTAGAAATGTCTTTTCCGGGGCGCCTGTGTGGCACAGCGGTTAAGTGTCTGCCTTCGGCTCAGGGCGTGATCCCGGCGTTCTGGGATCGAGCCCCACATCAGGCTCCTCTGCTATGAGCCTGCTTCTTCCTCTCCCACTCCCCCTGCTTGTGTTCCCTCTCTCACTGGCTGTCTCTATCTCTGTCAAATAAATAAATTAAAAAATCTTTAAAAAAAAAAAAAAGAAATGTCTTTTCCAACTTGAGGTCATGTAAATTCTAATCTATTTTTTTATTTAGATCTTCTTATTTATGATTTGACTTTTTACATATATTTTTAATAAATTTAGAATTTATTTCAGTTTATGATATATTTATCAAATTTATATGCTAATTTATAAGCATGTATTTATGTATGATAATGACTCTTAAAAGTAGTTAACCACTTGGCTCCATAACATGTTAAAAACCCCATCCTTTTCTTGTGATTTTAAATCATTTTTATTCTATACTTAATATATTTTATTATATATTTAATTCTTACAGAAACTAAGATTTGGGGACTCCTTTTATTGTCTTCTTTCATTTGTCTATTTTATATTTTTGTAGAGTATTCTGTTGTTTTATTTTTTTTAAAGATTTATTTGTTAATTAGAGAGAGAGAGAGAGAGCACAAGCAGGGGGAGGGGTAGAGGGAATGGGAGAGGAGGAGGGAGAGAAGCAGACTCCCTGCTGAGTGTAGAGCCTGACGCAGGGTCCATCCCAGGACCCCGAGATCATGATGTGAGCCAAAACCAAGAGTCAGATGCTCACTAACTGGGCCACCCAGGTGCCCCAAGTATTCTGTTGTTTTGAACTTCACGTGGAACTGGATCATATGGTACTTCTATTTTTAATTTCTTAAGGAACTGCCATGCCATTTTCCATAGTGGCTACACCAATTTGCAGCAACGCCCCCCCAGTCCTGTACAAGGGTTTCTTTTTCTCTATGTCCTCAGCAGCATTGGTTATCTCATCTTTTTAATAAAAGGTATCCTGACAGGTGAGAAGTCATTTCTCATTGTGATTTTGATTTGCGTTTCCCTGATGACAAGGGATGTTGAGCATCTTTTCATGTACCTGTTGGCCATTTGCATGTCTTCTTTGGAAAAATGTCTATTCAGATCCTTTGCCTGTATTTAAATTGGGTTATTGGGGGGTTGTTATTGAGTTGTATGACTTCTTGTGTATTTTGAGTATGAACTCCCTGTTGGATGTGGTTTGCAAATATTTTCTCCCATCACATAGGTTGCCTTTTCATTTTGTTGTTGATTTCTTTTGTTGTGCAGAAGCTGTTCAGTTTGAAATAGTCCCACTTGTTTATTTTTGCTTTCATTGTCTTTGCACTTGGTGTCAAATCCAAAAAAATCATTGCCAAGACCAACTGATGTCTAGTAACTGTACCCTTTATGTTTTCCTCTACGGGGTTTATGGTTTCAGGTCTCTTAATTCAAGAGGTTTCTAATAATTCAGGTCTTTAATCCATTTTGAGTGGATCTCTGTGTATGCTGTATGATGGGGTCCAGTGCATTCTTTTGCATGTAACTGTCCAGTTTTGCCGCACTCTTTATTGAAAAGACTAACCTTTCCCCTTGCACGTTCTTGGCTCCTTTGTTGAAAATTAATTGACCACATATCCATGGGTTTGTTTCTGGGCTCTGTATTCTGCTCCACGATCTATGTGTCTGTTTTTATGCTAATACCATACTGTTTTGATTAGTTAGCTTGGTAATACAGGTTGAAATCAGGAAGTGTGATGCCTTCAGCTTTGTTCTTTCTTAAGATTGCTATTCTGATAGTGGTTATTATATGTCTCCCTTGGTTATTTTTTAATTACTCCATGTAAATCATATGAGCCTTAGACTAAATTTGTTAAGCCACTCTCCACAGGCCTAAATGAGATATTTATAGTATAGTATTATATTTAAAAATAAGTGTGGACAAATTTGCCATGAGAAGCTTGCCATGATTTGGACATCTACTTAAATAATCACATAATTTGGTTTCTATGTCCTTTTTATGAGGAGACTTCAATTAAAAGTTTTCATAATTGTAAACTGTCTTATCATTCCCAGAGAAAATATAATCATGTATTTCATTAGATACCTAAATTTAATTTAGGATTTCAGCCTCTTTATTCTTAAGTGAGATTGGTCTCCACTCCAACCCCCGTATTTGTCAGATTTTGGTGCCAGGGTTAGACAGCATCGTTGTGAAACTTTCCCTTTTTGGCTGTATTTTGGAGTTGTTTGCATAACATATTTCTTCACTTTTTGAAAGAAAACAACCTTAAAACTGCAATTTTTTCTGACTACATTACTTAAATAGCTTTCCCCCACCCTTCAGTTTATCGACATTTCTATTGTTTAATTGATAATTTCCTAGTTCATCTTTGGTTTGTCAAAATTTAAAATTTAAATTTATTAGTTTAGAAATATATCTGTGTCTGGCTTTTAACCACTAATATTTCTGTTGTTGTCTGTTCCTATTTTTTCCTTTTGTCTTGATTATACAGGCTGGATTTTAAACAACTTTTCTTCTTTCTAAAGAAATAATTTATTTGGTTTATTTACTAATTTCATTAGTTTCCTCTTTTCTACATAATAAATTATGATTTTATGGTTCTATTCTCCATATTTTTTTTGAAATTGTTCTTTTCTATTGTGTTGAGATTAATGCTTAGAATTTTTTAATAATAAAAACATTTAAACCTAAAGAATTAACTCTATTTATAATTCGGCTTTATAATTATGGTTTTTATTAAGTACTATGTTGTTATTTTTAAATAGTCCATTATTTAAATTTTGATTTCCTATATTATATAATATTTTTAATAGGCTATTTTTCATTTTGGGTTTCTTTTTTGTTAAAACTTAGCTATTACTTTTTACTTTTATTTCATTATAAGCACATGATATGACTTACACAAATTCTTCTTTTTTTGGAGTTTATTGATAAATAGAGCACATAATAATAAAAAATATATAGAAAGTACTATCAGAAATCTTCCCCTCTCTCCTGTAACCTAAGCAAATAATCAAAGGTATATGTTACAGCAAAGAACGAGCAGTGTTTTTTTACTTATGATAGATTTTGAGAAATTTCTGCTGATTACAGTACCTTTGAGACTTCTTTTTTAGATACTGCCATCTCATTCTAAATATTAATCAATAATTTCTAGAATCAAATTTATTTCTTAGTCCATAAATATTTGCAAGTATTCTAGAAAATAAGTATTCAAGTATTATTATTTCTTTCCTGAATGACCCAGTGATGATGAAATTTATCAGTAGAAATATATATGTAAAAAGACATCTCTGGTTGTATCTCATCAAAAGTTAAGTGTTTTGGGTTTGTTTAGGGTTTTTTCTCACTGAAAAATTTGTTAGTCTCTGTGATGAAGATTTTGTCAGTGTTTCTTATTCTTCCCCCAGGATTACTAACACTGATGCACTTCTAAGAGAAATTAGAAGATGTAACCAGCATTTACACCTGGCATATTTTCTGAATGATCTAGCAATTTTCAAATTGAATTAAAATACGCATGCACTATTTACGACACTTCTAAGTTTTAGAGTGTGTTAAATTTCCAAAATAAGGCTGTTTAAAAGAAAAAATGTTAACCTAAGGATAATATTTACTTATTTCAGGTACAGTAAAATATAATTCACTGATTAAAAAAAATGAAACTTAATGAGTAAGCTTTGAACTCAAAAAATAAGCATTTGGTGGGAAGTGAGATTATATTTCGAATGAAATTGTCTGGGTAACTATGTCTTTAACGTCTTCTAATAAGTATCTTAGGCAATAAATCCACTGGCAGTTTAAGCACTCATCATGAAAAAAGGGGTCCCTGGTGAAGATATGGATTCGTCCCACAGCTCTAGCTAGGATTATGCTTTAGGGGAATAAATTCAACATTGATTTGAGACCCAACAAAGGACTACACTTTCAGGGCTAATCACATGTTGAAAATCATTGGGAGCTGCATTTTTCCCCTTCATATTGGATGTTATTTTCAAACACTTATATACCAGGTATCATTCTAAGAGTTTCACATAAATCAGTTCATTTAATTTTTATAAGAATCTTGAGAGGTTGTTACTATTGTTCTTCCCATTTACCAATGAGAACACTGAGGCACGGAGTTTAACTTGCCCAGAGCCACGTCATATGGCCAGTCCTTCCTCATCTACTCTCCCTGTAAGATAACACTGGCACCTGCTCAGCGATTGAGTGATTGGTAAGAGCTGCATTCTTCAGTCTAGTCAGCCCTAAAAGCTGGACATAAAGAATGTCCCTAGGTCTTTATAATTGGTCAAAATTGCTAAATGAGTCCGGTAGTGGGGTGCATCAAGAGAGCGGCTACTACACCCCAGTCCTTTATTTTACTGTTTTCCCAGTTTACTGTCATGAAGCTATACACATCCCCATTTTTAAAATCTAGGACACTGGGACGCCTGGGTGGCTCAGTTGGTTAAGTGTCTGCCTTTGGTTCAGGTCATGATCCTGGGGTCCTGTGATCGAACCCCATGTTGGGCTCTTTGCTGCGCAGGGAGTCTGCTCCCTCTGCCTCTCCCTCCCCACCCCTCCCACTCGTTCTCTGACTCTCTCTGTCTCTCAAATAAATAAAATCTTTAAAAAAAAAATAAGGCCTTCATTCCTCATTTTCTTAACCATTTCCTTTTTCTCCCAATGAGCTCAGGAGCTTTTAGCTTGCCTTCTGCTTTGCACTCGTCAGTGGGCTCCTCCAGATAACCCCATTTTATCCAGCTGCTCTCACCTTCTGTTTGCTTCCTGTCAGATTGCCATTAAGCCCAGCTCCTTGCTCATCTTTTACCTCACACCTAGTCAGTCAGCGTTCATCAGCTTCCTTTTTTACCTCCTCGTCTCCAAATTTATCAAACATTATCATACTTTTCACTCTACACTCTTCGCAATTTTCTATCTCTTTTATTTTTTATTTTTGTACTTTTTAGTTTGCTATGTTTGCATTGCCATTTGGCTTCAGTTAGTCTTGAGCTTTGGATATTTTTAATTTTTTTTGTTTTTATAATTTTTATTTTGTTATATTAGTCACCATACAGTACATCCCCAGTTTTTGATGCAATGTTCCATGATTCATCATTTGCATATAACACCCAGTGCACCATGCATTATGTGCCCTCCTTACTACCCATCACCGGGCTAACCCATCCCCCGCCCCCTCCCCTCTGAAACCTTCAGTGTGTTTCCCAGAGTCCACACTCTCTCATGGTTCATTCCCCCTTCTGTTTTGGATATTTTTAAACGGAAACAACAGCCTGATTCGTTCTCTCCCGGGTTGTTGATCTTAGGAAAGTGACTTAACTTCTCTGAGCATCAGTTTCCTCATCTGTAATCAAATGGTGATATTCACGTGATATTCACACGATATTCACGGCCACTTGATGAGTTTCCTGTAAGGATTAGCGGTATCACATGTGGAGCGTCACCGTAGTTCAGTAACTTGTCCATAGTAATTACCCACACGACACTCAGTAGTATTTTATTACTTTGATAACAGCTAGATGCTGGTTTCATCTTTGGAACTGTGAAGGGGTTTTCAGGAGGAAAAGAAAGTGATATATTTCGACTGTTTCTCATGTAGATCTAATTCAAAGATAACATAAGGTAAACCTTTCAGACACTCATTTCAAAATTTATCTTCTACCTACCTCACAAGGCCATTTATGCTAAAGAGAAACTATCAAGAGAGGTAGGTCGTGAAATGACCTTCAGAATCATTAGGCCTTTGTGCTTTCTGTGTGTATCTCTGTTCAAGATAAGATTAAATGAAATAGATAACTACTAAATTCCTACTGCGTACCAGGCACAAAAAAGAGATGATGAAATTTTAAAAATTGTAGCTATAGTGATCAGGGTAGTTCGACACAGTTGCTCACAACCTATATGGCCTTATCCCCGGAAAAATCCACTGTGGCCTTTTGGTAGAGCTTATTCTCTGTGGCATCCTGCCAAACTCCAAGAAAAATTTTCCTGTTCGTGCATACAGCTGCAAAATCTAGACCTTGCTTTAAGAGTTTAACAATAGCCCTTTATTTTATGCAGCACCCAATGATTGACAAAGCATTTCACATTCTTTATTCCATTCGTACCAATGATGGTCTTGGGAGGTCGGTATTATCTCATTTGGCAGGTGGTTGATTTTCAAGTCTGCACGGCTATGGAATAGTAAATTGGGGAGTTTGAACTCAGGTCTCTTTGACTCCAAAATCTAGGCTCTCTTTTAATGAAGCTCTTCTCTTTTTACTCTATTACTTTGCTTACATGTTGAATTTGAGCTCCTTTCATTTGTGAGAAGGATTTGATGGGGCAAAAATGCCACTAAGATTCTGTTTTACCTCTGTCACAGTGTCATTCACCATTTACTCATCAAAAATTTTGAAGGATCCCTAATGGTTAGGTAGTGGGCCAGGTGCTGGGAACAGAGGGATGAAAGTATGAGGGCTCTGACACCTAAATGCCTAAAATCAAAACCACAAGAAACAACAAGTATTGTCGAGGATGTGGAGAAAAAGGAACGCTTGTGCACTGTTGGTGGGAATGCAAACTGGTGCAGCCACTGTGGAAAACAGTATGGAGTTTACCGAAAAAATTAAAAATAGAGCTACCCTATGGGATGCATGGGTGGCTCAGTCAGTTAAGCATCCAACTCTTGATTTTGGCTCAGGTTATGATCTCAGGGTCGTGAGATCAAGCCCTGCGTAAGGCTCTGTGCTCAGCACAGAGCCTGCTTAAGATTCTCTCCCTTTCCTTCTGCCCCTCACTGCCGCCCCCACCCCCCACACATGCACAAGCATGTGCTTCCTCTCTTAAAAAAAAAAAAAAAGAACTACCATATGACCCAGCAATCCCACTACTATTTACCCAAAGAATACAAAAACAATAATTTGAAAGGAAATATGCACCCTTATGTTTATTGCAGCATTAATTACAATAGCCAAATTATGGAAGCAGCCCAAGTGTCCATCAATAGAATAGATAAAGAAGATGTGGTGTATATACATACAATGAAATAGCACTCAGCCATAAAAAGGATGAAATCTTGCCACATTCAACAACATGGGTGGATCCAGAGAGTATATGCTAAGCGAAATAAGTCAGAGAAAGGCAAATACCATATGATTTCACTCATATGTGGAATCTAAGCAATGAAACAAAGGGAACAAAGAGAGAGAAACCAAAAAACAGAGAACAAACTGATGGTTACCAGAGGGGAGGTAGGTGAGGAGATGGGGGAAATAGGTGAAGGGAGTTAAGAGCACACTTACCTTGATGAGCACTAAGTAATGTGTAGAATTGTTGAATCACTATATTGTACATCTGAAACTAATTTAACACTGTATTGACTCCACTGGAATTAAAATAAAATAAAAATATATGTTTACAAAAGAAGGAAGTCCTGCCATTTGTGCCAACATGGATGAACCTGGAGGACAGTATGCTACATGAAATAAGGCAGACACCGGAAGACAAATACTGCAGGATCTCACTTACATGTAGGTTGTGAAATAGCCAAACTGATAGAAGCACCGAGTAGAATGGTGGTTGCCAGGGGCGAGGGGAGGGGAAATGGGAAGATGTTGGCCAAAGTGTACAAAGTATCAAGAGGCATGAAGAGTAAGTTTTGAACACCTAATAGACAGCAGTATACATATAGTAAGCAGACAACACTGTATGGCATACTGGAGATTCTCTCAGGGTTCTCGCCACAAAAAAATTAAAAATAGGAAAGAAAATGGTAACTGAGGTCATGGATACTTTAATTAGCTTGACCTACAGCTAAATATCAAGTTGTACAACTTAATCTATAGAATTTTTATGTCACTTATACTTCAATAAAGATGACAAAAATTTTTAATAAATAAAAAAGAGAGAGAGAGAGAAAGAAATGATGAGGGCTTTGTCCTCCAGGCACTGAGAGTCTGGTGGGGGCACAGAAAGGCTGATGGGTAATCCCAGTACCACGTGGTGAGCAAGCACTGCGACAGAGGTTGGGCGGGGGGTTGCGTGGGATGCGGGGGTGGGGGGTGGCAGGTGCGAGTGAGCCCCGTAGAAGGAGGGCGGCGCATCAGTTTCGCGAAAGCTTAAAATAGAAAAGTAGGAGCTGTTTTCAGTTGCTCCATGCTTGTGAAGCGCGGTAGAAGCCCTTCACCCTGACACGGCCTTCCTTGGCCCTCTCCAGCTGGGGAGGTAAGAAAACTGGATGTTTCTATTTTCCTTCTTGCCGCACTCTGACTTGGTATCTCCTAAGCACTGTGTCTTTACTCCTCATCCTCAACCCTCACCTCTCCTGAACTCCAATCCTCTATTTCCACCTATCTAGAGGACAAAGATTTCGTTATATAATGCATTGTATTCTTCCCATTTAAATGACAGTGCACATTCACTGTAGAAATTGGGGGAAAATAAAAAGTATAAAGAAGAAATTAAATGTGTTCATTTACCCAACAGAAGCTATTGTTAAGTTTAGGACATTTTCTTTCATTCTTATTATGCATATCTAGGTATCCAGCTTTTACTAATAACTTTGTCAAACTTTGAATTCTTTCTTTGTTTTTTTGTTTTATTTAACTTAACGATTAAAACATAGTTTTCCAATCCAAAGATCATAATTAATTCTCTATTTTTTTCCCGAGGCTTTTTAAAATCATACAACTCTTTAATAGAGCCAGCCCCCTGCTCCCGCTTTTGGTGTATGATGTGTGAGATGAAACTTGAAATTGACTTTGTTCAGACTAGCAATTGTTCCAAATAAAATTTGTTGAATAATGTAATGCTGCCCCGCTGACTTAAGACCATTGTGCAAACACTGAATTCGGGATGCTGGGCACGCTGCCCCTCCTTCCTGTTGTCATGGGAGAGGTGCCTAAACCTTCAAGCACTCTGCCCACTGAACCTGGATACGTATGGTCTCAGAATCCTTCCCCACCCCAGTTCCAGAAGGCTACTACCATAGGGTCAAATGGGTATATAACATGAAATCCACTTGCAGAAACTTGATTGAGATCAGATACATTTTAGTGGTCTCTTTCAGGAGTATTTTTGTCCTTCGATCTGTCTCCTGGTTCATACTTCAAGTTTGCAAGCCAGCTATGGTAGTTTTATAATACATTTTAGAATATTTTAGTGCCAGACAGTCGTATTGCTCTTTAAAAATAACATTTACCCTTCTCTTTGATTAAAAATTAATGCATGTGCCTTTTAGAAAAGATGGGAGATAAAAAAACAAGGACTAGAATAAAAATCACCCGTAATCACCACCTATAGATAAGAACCACAAGGAACTGGATGTACATCTTTCAGACGCGTTTTATTGCTCACGCATATACAAACGGACAGATATTTTTTCCTTACACAAAAGGTAACATATTGTGCGTATTTTTATGCTAATTGCCTTTTTAACTCTTAACATTATCTTAGAATTACCCTTCATGTTAATATATTTCCATATCATGTGTAATGTGTGCATATTATTCACTGTAAGATATAAGGATATATGTGTGTGTGTGTGTGTGTATATCGTAGATTTCTCATTTGTACAACAAACACATATTGAACATCTACCGTGTGTCAGACAGCGTCTTACGCAGTGGAATATATGGGTGAATAGAACAGGCAAAAGGCTGTGTCCTCACAAAACGTACGTTGTAGTGAGTGCATGTGTGGGGGGTGTCTTTGTGCGTGTGCTGTATGAGTACAGACTCTTAGCCTAAGGAATGAGTAAATTATGCAATATGTTAGAAGGCGATAAATGCTTTGGAACAAAATAAGGAAGAGAAAAGGGAGGAAAGCAGCTGTGGGGATGCGAGGAGGCCATGTTTGATTAAATGCTTGAAAGAGGTGAGGAAGCGATCCTTGCGTCTAAATGGTGGGGGGAGTGAGTACCAACGCCCTCCGGGCGGACAGGTAAGAAAGCCAGCACGAGGGCATCCAATGTCTCGTGGGCAATGAGCAGCACCAGGAGTTGGGCCGAGAGAGGTGGTGGAAGCCTGCATCCTGTAAATCCTGGTAAGCCAGGGCTTCCATTCCGACTCCAAAGGGACGCTGTCTCCGGCTTCAATAAGGATGGTAGCAGTGCAGGTAATTATATGTAGTGGGATGTTGGGCATATTTTGAAGTGCCGTCAAAGAACCTCCTGACAGATTATATACACACATACAGTTCCAAATTGATTACTCAAATTATAACATCATGTATATACTTACTTATTTTTCCAGCTTTTGTGACATATAATTGACATACAAAATTGTGTAATTCTAAGGTGCACAACATGATATTTAATATATGCATACGTTGCCAAATGATTACTACAATGAGGTTAGTTAACACATCCCTCGCCTCACGTAGTCACAATTTTTTTTCTTATGGTGACAACTTTGAAGACCTACCCTCACAGCAACTTTCAGGTATACAATACAGTTTGGTTCATTTTAGTCATGCCGTACATTACCTCCCAGGAACTTCGTCTTACAACTGGAAGTTTCCACCCTTTCACCACCTCAGCCCATTCTCCCCCTCCCCCCCCCCCCACCCCCACCCCGGCAACGGCCAAGCTACTCTGTGAATGGGCTCAGGGGCTGGTATAGCTGTGGAACCAAGTACGGCAGAACTGCCAGCTGAGCCACCGGCCAGATGGAGCCACCGGAGGGACTCTGCAGATGGGTAGAGCCGCTGTCTGGGATTTCCGCTTGGGCGCCCCTGCAAACAGGAACATGGTCTGCAAAGATCCGCGGCGGGCTGCTGGAAGTTCCACCTCCCTTCTTCGGCCGACTTCCACTGTTTGAGCCCCACAGATTTCCCCAGGGATCTCCCTCCGGTGAAACCCCAGTGGTCCTCCCGGAAAGTGTCCCCCAACGCCGGGGTAGCCGGATGTTCACCGTGGGCTCTCTCTTTCCCTTGGGAGTAGCTAGAGACCCAGAGGTGCCCTCTGGGTGCCGCACTGTGCGCGCCTGCGGGGTGGGGCGCTGTGGTCAGAGGGTAGCTGCTCCCCTTTCTCTTCGAATGCTGTCCCCATCTCTGTGGTCAGGGGTGCTGCGGCCTCCCCCACTGGGTTCTGGGATTTCCACCAATGGGTCTTGTCTGTGGATCGGTGCCAGTAGATCTTGTGAGGGAGACTCAAGCTGAGAGCAATCTATGTTGCCGTCTTGATGACCTATACTGATTTATTTATCATTTTCCTACTACCTGTCATATTCTGATAGTGGAAAGTACAATCTCCACTGCACTTCACGCGTTTGGTCATTTTGTTCTTTCCTTCCTTCCTTCCTTCCTTCCTTCCTTCCTTCCTTCCTTCCCTGTTTCCTTTCTTTTTATTCAATTACAGAACTTCTAGCTTTTGTATACTTTCATGTTGTGATAGCACATAGAGCCCCCTGATGGCTCAGTTTTCATTATAGATAATATATTTTATTGATATATTCTTTTTCTTCCAATTAGCGCTCTACCTGATTTTCATGGGGGGTATTTTATGCTTGGTTTGACTGCCCGATAGATTGCAGCCTGCTGCTCTGTGGGGGGGGGTGGGGGGGGTGACCTTACTATATCTTACTGTCACTATGTCTCTCGCAAGTAGCTCATCACAGGAAAAAATAACAGAGCCCGAGAGCATTTTTCTTTTGATAAGAAAATTAATTAATTTCCATTTATCATCACTAATATGTTTGATTGTACTTCTTCCACAATCTAGTTTTCAACACTGCTCTCTTATTGTTTTATTACCACTTAGGCTTTTATAGACAATTTTCGTCTATTATTATTTTCTGCAATAATTTAAAAGACAGACATTCTGCTTTTAATTCTAGAAGTGGTTATCGCAAAGCTTTTCAAAGCATTCTTAAATTTGTATTGAACTTGCCACAAAGCAAAAACAAACATTTTTATTGTGTGCCATATATAAGCAGTCAGTCCCTTTTACGTACCCCCCTTCCCATTTCCCCTTTTATTTATCCTGTGATCATCAGTCTTTTTTTCCCTAGAAAGCATCTCTTTCAAAAAAAAGTATCATCAGATTTATAACCATATTTAGGAAAAAAATATTTATACCCAGTCCCATATATTTAATTGGATTCCATTCTCCCGCAGACAATTTTCGCATTTGTTAATCCTTGAAGGATTCTTTTTTCATTCTTCTGGCAGGGTATTCAAGTCATTTCTTCAGGAAGCTTGAATATCTGATTATCCCTATATCTCTCCAGTCGTTTCCCATCTCAAAGTAAAAGCCAGTTCTTATGATGACCTACGAGGCCCTGTATGATCTCACCCTTCTACCTCTGACCTCATCCCCTACCAGCTTCTCCCTTTCTCATGCCATTTCAGCCATGCTGTCTCCCTTGCTATTCCCTCACCACACCAGGCCTGTTCCTGCCTCATGGTTTTCTCTCACTATTCCCTAGGATTGGAATGATCTTCCCCCAGAGATCTTCAGAGCTTCCTCCCTCACTTATTTCTAATCTCTACTCACATGACAGCGTATCAAAGAAATCTTCCTTTCCATTCTCTATCCCCCATTCTTCACCCTGGTGTACTCTAATATTCTTACACTGCTTTAGTTTTCCTTACAGCGCTTAAACTACCTGACATCACCTGTTCATTTATCATCTATCTCCCTCCACTGGAAGTAGAGTCCGTGGGGGCAAAGATACTGTCTGTGTGTTTTGTTGACATATTGCTAATGCCTATGCCATATGGTAGGCTCTCAATAAATACTTGTTGAATGAAATAGTAAATGAACTGCTTTCCATGGCCTTCATGCGGGACTGGCATCTTGACTTAGATACAGAATTTGGAGGCAATCTCTTGATTAATCCTTGGAACTGTTGCAACTCTGCCTGACCCAGCCACCTTGCCAGTGCTTGGAATTGCTTGGTTTGGTTAAATACTAATATGGTCCAAGTATTTCTGATCTATACAATTAGGAAGTATCCAAGTATGATGTACTCTCAGAGCTCCACGGATTCTTCATGTTGATCTTTCCCCTTCTGAATCAAGACATGTTAATTAAGGTGGATTTTGTTTCTCTCCCACCTACACTAAAGCTGTCTTAGTCTTTCTCAGGAAGAATAATGCTGAGTAGCCCTCCATACCTTCCATCAATTTGATGCAATCATTATATCTAGTCCCCACTTTTCTTAAAGTTTTTGACATGTAAATACCATCTATGCCTTCTTTTTTGTTTCAGTGCTAATGAAAGTTACTCACTTTTTGTATATTCTATTCTTTACTGCGATAAGGAATTAGGGAAGAGTGGAGGGCGGAGGGCAGCAGTGGTCCCAATGCTCTCATGCTTGCAAGTTCCCTACTTTATATTATTATTTGAATGTCCTTACAGTACCTCTAACTGGATCTTTCTGGCTTCCTTATTTAGTTTAAAAATTCCATCCCTTTCTTAGGCACCTGGAATGAAGACTCTGAGTTATTTTGCTTTGCTTCACTCTTGCTTCTTACGGTTCTTACCACATTCACTCATCTGTTCCTTTGTATTCTATTTCCCATATGTCTGTTCTTGTCTATTTCTACTACCAAAAATCTTGTATCCCATGATTGCTACTTCAGTACAAGCATTCAGTTATAGCATCCTATCTTTCCTTTCTCCACTCGGGGTCTCTCCTCCAAGATTTTTAGCATGAGGGGTTAAATTACTCCCTCTCTTCCTACGTTTCTAACACCACCACTGAACACGGGAGAAAACTGTTCAATTACAGGATGCAATTGATGCTGCTCTCCAGCATTAATCCCCATTAGACCCAACCTTCTCTAAATCCTAGGGTCTATGCTGCCGACATTTGTCTCGATGGCAGGGACAAGTCAGAGAGAGCAAGGAGGAGTAGAAAGATCGTGGTCATGGGAGACAGATGCCTTCATTCACATCCTTGTCACCAGATTGTTTGATTTCATGCTCATTACTTAACTACTTAAGCCTCAGAGTCCTCATTTATAAAATGAGAAAAACAGTACAGACACTCTTCTGCCTTGAGACAATTAAAGAAAATTGGAACTAACAACAATAGCCAACACAGTCTCAGTGTCTCATTTCTCTTTTAGCTCGAGAAGAGCACGTTGAACATTTAATGTCTTATATATTCTTGGTTCTTGCTCTTGGAAGCCTAGCTTAGAGCACTTAGTGTGCCAGGATCTCTGTTGCTCTAGGTACATGTTATATTACTGACTAGGACTATGCCAGAATTTTCTGATTTACCTGTAGTGCATTTAAATGCAGTGCAGCAAAGAAAAAAAAAGATGCGTTGTTGCTGCCGGTATATTTTGGAAGCAGACAGCACAGGGTGGCTTTGACATTCCTGTTTTTGAATAATGTCTGTATTTTACCTTAGGTTTTCTAAACCCGTTCAGACTGATTCAAGAACGATGCGCAGGAAACCCGTGGTAACTCCCTCCCTACAATGGCACGGCCTGTGCTGGCAGCTTGTAGTTCGTGTTTAAGACACATACAACACTGATCTTCCATCATCTGGGACACTGCCCAAGGGATGCTAGAGAGATAGAAAAAAAATGATATCCTCTGGATCATCACAAATCACTGGCAAGATACCAGGCTGTGCCAAGAACCTACTTCTCGGAGCCCTCCAGGAAAAAGCAAGGAGAGCTTTTAACCATTTAAACAATTCAGATATGTCATTAAGTGTGAGAAAGAAATTAATATTTAACGAAGCTTTAGAGAACTTATTTGTCAGCCTTCACCTTCCCCGGTTCCACTGAGCTTCTGGCAACGATTATTTTTTTTTTAAGATTTATTTATTTATTCTAGAGGGAGAGCGTGTGCACGCACAAACAGAGGGAGGGGCAGAGGGAGAGAGAGAGAATCTCAAGCAGACTCCCCACTGAGCGCAGAGCCTGAGACACAGCTTGATCTCAGGACCCTGAGACACTGACCTGAACTGACATCAAGCGTGGACCACTTCACTGACTGAGCCGCCCATTGCCCCTCTGGCAATGACTGTTATAATGGATTGGCCAAAGCCCATCCAGTTCAAAGACAAATGTTGGCCAGGGCAGTCGGGGTAACTGGAGTACAACCTTCAAAATCGGGGTCTGCTTTAAAATTAATCTTATGATCCCGAGTTCTGAATCTTACATGTCAATCAAGCTTCAGGTTTTCTCTCTTTCAACTCTGTGCTTGCCAATATGGGGCAAAAATGGCCAGTGCCTATTTCTCCCCCTGTGTCCCTCTGGCGGTCTTTAATAATCAGTTCGGGGCTTTCCCCTTCTTTGAGCCCAAATGTGGTTTTATAATCGTTTTCAAATCAGTGCTGGGGGCATCGCCTAGTAATCCATTTCTTAATCCAGTAATCCAGTTAACACGTAAGATGAAATCTATTTGCAATGCCAGGGCAAGCCCCTCCTCTTTGTAACTGTCGTCAGCGGCTTGTCCCATTCCACACCAGATGGACCACCTAAGACCAACAGCACACAGCAGAATGCAATTCTACTCGTGTTGTTTGACACATATACCAGCTAACATCTGCTCCAATAGCAACATTTGCTTGGGTTCAAATCCAGTTCACCGTACTGTTATCTTGGGCACTGATCGTTGGATGGCTGACTGTCTGCCTCGCTAGTTAGCTTCTTTCATCTACACCCACTCACACCTGGCTTCTCGTACTCATCTACCGGTCGATGCTGCCAATGTCTCCAGATGCTTTGATGCTAAACTCATTCAAGTTGTATCATGATGAGAAAGAGTTTGAAAGGAGGCTACTATTTCCAACTTATGTAACTTCTTTGATAAAGAATCAAATATCCACTCAGTAACAACTAATGAACTTACCTTTGGGCCAGATGGTATTTTAGCACTGAAGACACGGAAATCAATCTGATACTATCTCTGTCCTCGGGGAATTCACATTTTAGCAGGAAGTATAAACCCTTTACACAAATAATCTTAATAAGATAATACGTGCAAAGTCAGAAGAGTGAAAATGCACAGTTAACAATGTGAGATGTCACTATGAGAGTTGAGAGGAAAATGAGTTCCCTTCCAACTACGCACTCAGGGAGCTCCAGCGTGGAATGTGGTGTTAAAGAAACAAGCTCATGTTGCATCCTAGCTCAGTGGCCTCATGAAGGCCACAGGATGGTTTGGTATATTACTTAATTCATTTATCAAATTGCCACAGAAGTACTCAAGTATCCATGGGGCGCCTGGGTCGCTCAGTCGTTAAGCATCTGCCTTTGACTCAGGGCATGATCCCAGCGTTCTGGGATCGAGCCCCGCATCAGGCTCCTCCGCTGGGAGGCTGCTTCTTCCTCTCCCACTCCCCCTGCTTGTGTTCCCTCTCGCTGGCTGTCTCTCTCTCTCTCTCTCTCTCATAAATAATAAATAAATAAATAAATCTTAAAAAAAAAGAAATATACTCAAGTATCCAATTCCCCCAACATATTTCTTTCAACGTAGCGCACTGTTCTTATGCAGTAGTTCTAAATTAGGAATGACATGAGCCGCTTCAGTTTTGCAATTATACTTTACTTGATTTCATGGTGGTGGTGGTGGTGGTGGTGGTCATGGTGGGATAATCCAACTATCTTCAATTTTACCACTAATCACTATTAAGGAAGCACACACTTCTTTCTCACAAACCAAAAAATGGACCTCACTGGTTGAACGGCTATCTTTTGGCCCCTGTTGGAAACTCAGAAGGAATGTCTCACATATATGCACGAACCAGTCTGTTAGCTATAATCACCATGTGGCTGTGAAATATTCCTGGTTATTTCTCTCTTGCTCTGTCCACATTTGCTGCATATGGGTCCACTTGGAGAAATCTTACACAGGCCATAGCCAATTGTGAGGAAAAATCAATGATTATACTAAGTATGCTGAATATAGATTTTTCCAGTCCTCAGGGTACCAGAGCATGTCTAAATTCCATGCAGAGGTGGGGAAAACCTGTTACAATTTGTTACCTGGGATCCGAAGCAGCTTTGCTCATGCCTAGCTTCTCAGTTTCCTTTCAGACTTGTACCCACTCTTTGCCTCATCCTTGCCCAAATCATCAGCAGTGTCTCATGAAAATGTGTGCCATAAACACCTGCTCTAGGAGCTCAAAGCAGTCCATGGGACTGGACAACGAGTGAATGCCTTACACATCCTCCTCCTTTTTCCTCTGGTGCTCTTCCCAAATCCAACCCCTGCCTCCCCCACCAATTACGAACCACTGGTCTCAGTTTATTGAGATACTAAGTGATTTAGTATAACAGTTTGCTCTCTAGTTAACAGGGCCCCAGGTCGGTGAGAAAAAAAAAATAACGTCTTTTGCCTGGAAAATCACAAGATATAATCATATTTACAAAAGTGTCATGACATATCCTTCATGGCTATGAAAGTGTATTTTTGGTGGTGGTGGTGGTGGTGGTTCTAACTACTTTCATTATCATAATCGATTCAACATTAATTCAAATCTCTGAAACTAATTGGTAAGGCTATATAATCACTGATAATCTCATTTGTCAAATTGAAACTCAAATTTGCTTGAAGGTATGAAGCCAGGGGTATTTCAGGTAACACAAGCTGCCGACCAGAGAGAGAAAAATCACAGAGGCTTAACAACAGGAATTTCTTGCTCATCAAATTGCAAAACAAGAATTCCTGGTGGGCTGGGAGCTGTCCTCCAAGCAGGCGCTCAGAGCTCCTGACTCCTTCAATCTTCGGTTCTTCAACCTAGAGTACCTTCTGATGATAGTGCAAAGCATCAGGAACTGAAGTTCTTCTTGCATCATGAGGAAGTGACTAAAGACACTGTTGTCCATGTAATCACTGTTCCTTCCTTCCTTTACTTCTCGTTGTAGGAAATCCTTACCGAAGGTCTAGCAACATGCCAGGGACAGTGCCAGGTGCTGGGGATAAAAGCTTTAAATGGACAAAATTCACTCATTAGTCCTCATTGAGCTTATAGTATGAAAAAAAAAAGACATTAAAAAAATAATTTCCAGATTACTAAAGACACACAATTATTTGCTTGCTGGTGATGGTTGATATGAAAAAGAAATGCATGTGAAGGTGTAAAACAGGACATATGACCATCTTTGGAGAAGTGATATGTGCATGGGAATGGCAGGTAGAGCTTCCCAGATAGAAAAACTATATGAGCAGGGTGGGGTATCTGGTGTGTAGCCAGCGAAAGTGGGGTTGGCTGCAAAATGAGACTAGAACTAAAGGTACGGTTGCGATGAAGATGTTGTTGCTTACTCTAAATTCAATGAGAACCCACTAGAGCTTTCAACAAGCTGGCGATTTAATGAGATTTGACAACTCCCTTCTTTTTTTTTGAAGATTTTATTTATTCATTTGACAGAGGGAGACAGCCAGCGAGAGAGGGAACACAAGCAGGGGGAGTGGGAGAGGAAGAAGCAGGCTCACAGCAGAGGAGCCTGATGTGGGGCTCGATCCCAGAACGCCGGGATCACGCCCTGAGCCGAAGGCAGACGCTTAACCGCTGTGCCACCCAGGCGCCCCTTGACAAGACCATTCTGACTACCGTTTGGGTGGGGAAACTGAGTGGAGTCGGGGGTGAAAGCTGGGAGCGCAGCTTGGGGACTTGCTCTCCCCATCATTAGCTGTGCCGTGTATTTAGAGCTTTCAGTGGTTGGTTGACTACAAGGATACGTCAGAGAGGAAGGATTCAAGGTTGAGTGCCAGGTTTGTGGCTTCCACACCCGGATATATGGTAGGGACAGCAAATGAAATTCCACTTTGGCCATGCTGAGCTTGCGCTCCCAGGGAGAAATCAAACTGGAGTTACCGAGAAGGTAGTTCAACATACAGGTCAGTAGCTCAGGAAAAAAAAAAAAAAGTGCCAAGTTAGAGAAAGATTTGGGAGTCATCAGCATATATACGTGCTGTTTAATGCTTCAACACTAAATGAGGTCACCTCGAAAAAGGGTGACCATATTATTTATAGTCCAAACCCAGAGTCTTTTGAGAGTTAAAGGGGATGCTATTAATAATTATGCCAAGGCGGCAAGCATAAACCAGAACTGGCCTGTGTAAACTATGACTGTCCTTAGCAAATATTTAAAGGTCAAACAGAGAAAGTGTTGTTGGCAAGGAAACAGAGACGGAGCAGTCAGCGGAGAAGGAGGAAAAGCTGGGCAAGTGTAAGGTCATGGACGCAAATGCTGCAGACAGGCCAAGTGATTCCCTGGGACTTGGCGCAGTCCTTTGTCACGTGCTTCTGTAGTGCCCTTTTCTCTTTGCTACATTTATCAATGAAATTATATGACCTAATTGATATCTGTCTTTCCACCTAGGAGTGCCTGTCAGATGGTTGTCACTCCACAAGGATTTGTTGAATGAATGGAGGATGATGAAACCGAACATTATCCACAGAATGTAGCAAAACAGAGATCACCAGGGCCCTAATCAAGACCAGTTTTGGTAGAATAGTGGGGAGCTGAGTCCACTTGCATTGAGAAGAGAAGTGAGTGGGAGACAAGAAAGGAAGACAGTAAAAATTGACAACTCTTTCAAGAGGTTTGGCTGTCAGCCATTGGCTTAATGGACACCTGTTCTAAGTGGCTTGATTGTTCCTTTGGGTCCTGGGAAAATGTCAGCTTGTGATAGTTTTTCCTGAAAGTGATTTCTCTAGGTAAGGGCAGACATGCCTCATTTATGAGCTTTTAAATGGCTATGAGGTGTTTCTGTATATATTATATATTTTGCCTAGAGTTTGCATAAGTCCCTTAAGAATCTCATATATTAACTTAAAGATGTAATAAAGTATTTCTTCTTGTCAAAAAGTAATATTTAGGGGAAGTATTTTAAGGGTCATGCATTTCATGTCTATTCCACTTGGTACCTCAGGTCCTATACTGGAAACAAGTGAAATCATCAGAAAGTTCCATGATTTGGCCAGTCCTTTGTCGGCCAGCAGGTGCTCTCATTCCCTCGGGGCTTACTAAGGGCAATGTGGAGTAACAGCTGTGTAGGGGCTGACTCTCTTTCCCCCCATATCATCATTGTGCAGGATAATTTCTTTTATATTATGTTATACATATTTTTTTATATTACTCAGCATCATACACCATTTCTTTTTTAATTTAGTTCTGGGAAGAAAATTGTATCTCTAAAGGGATGTTAACATTTCTTCTTTCCTTTAATGGAATCTTTTGGGTCCGACTGTGTCTCCTTTCCTCCGTGGCTATCAGGAAATACAACTGAACTTGTGTCTCTATTTTCTGTGTCTCTATTCCTATTTTATCATCAATTTTATTTATTTTTTTTTAAGATTTTATTTATTTATTCGACAGAGAGAGACAGCCAGTGAGGGAGGGAACACAAGCAGGGGGAGTGGGAGAGGAAGAAGCAGGCTCATAGCAGAAGAGCCTGATGTGGGACTCGATCCCGTAACGCCGGGATCACGCCCTGAGCTGAAGGCAGACGCTTAACCGCTGTGCCACCCAGGCGCCCCCATCAATTTTATTTTTGTGACATTTGTTTAAGTCCTCTGTGGAAATACATAGGATGGACTTCCATTTCTGTCTTAGTCAGTCAGCTCTCTCTCTCTCCCTCACCTGAAATAAAATAATAAAATTACAAGAGACAGAGACAGAGATACAAAGACAATTTCAAATTTTCAAGTTATCTTCCAATCATGCATTACTGTCCTCAGGGCCAAGCACCTGCAATATGCTTGTCTTTGCATCTCTGCTCAGATCCTTTCTGCTCATGCATTCTCCAGCTTGTACCCTTTACAAATGTGTCTGAAAAATAACCAAGTAAAAATCAAACAAACAAAGAAACAAAAAAAAAAGAAGAAACACTTGCTACTTCTCAATGGGTGTACATATGAGAATATAATTATGTGCATGTATAATGTGAACTGACTTCTGCTAAATGAATCAAGCCAAAATTTTAAGAAATCGATTCCAGTGGACTATGACAGTGTACAGCTATGCAAACAGAATACATTCTTCTCTTTGGGGATAGATCAGGGTCCTAACATGGTTTGTAATTTAAGTCAATACAATTACTGCCTTGCCCATCCATCAATTCCTTTCAATCCCAAGGACAATGTGATATTATATTTCATTATTTTTTTGAAATATTTATTTTTTGCGTTGACAGTCTTAGGCCAACATCAAAAATTCCTTCTCAATCTTTAAGTTTGCTGTATCATTGTTTATCATAATGTCTTTGTTTTCATTTTTAAATCGTCTTAAATTAATAGACTATTAATAAAAACTGTCCGTTTCTTAGCTCTTTATATCAACTGTCTTACTAGCCATTCACTAAAAGTCTGTATTTAGATATTGTCCTGCTAGATTACCGCCATCAAGTACTTTAGTATTTTGCAAACAACTAATTAACCTTTTGAACCTCATTAAGGAATAGTAAGGAGAAGACAATTACTGGAGACTGGAATTTGGTCAGACTGCTGAGGCTAATACGTTATTATTAGGAAAGAAAAAAACCTTTCATCTTTTTAATGACTACAGATGATCAGAGCAGCGTGTGTTAAATATTTGTTTAAGAGAACCCATATCTGGAAGAGAGGGCTCTAACACAGGGCTGGGGCACCAGCTCTCCATTAACCCAGAGGAAAATGGCCGCCTCAAATTCCCCCGTTCCAATCTTGGCTTCAGTGGGAGTGGCTACAAATTCTAGTTCTCGGTATTCATATAGTACAGACTTCACAGCTTGCAGAGGGCTGTCACCTACCTTATTTCATTTGATCTTTGAAACAACTCTGTGAGGTCGATGCCCCAATACCATTATCTCTGTTTCAGAGACAAGTGAGTTAAGGTGCCAGAAGGAGAAATGACATCTCAAGGAGCACGCAGCTTTCGAGTGTGGGAGCCCAGATTCAAAGAGTGGGACCACCACTGCAGTGTTTCCGACAACCCAACTTGACCAGACTGTATGTTATTAGCTAAGGGCTCTCTCTGACCTCAGACCAGTCACCTCCTTTGTGAGCCTCAGTCATATTTTGTCTGAGTTTAATAAGAGGTGGCATTAGGCCAACTCTGAGGACCCTTCTAGCTCTGATGGTCTGCAGATCTATGCAGAGGACTGACTCTTGACCTCTCAGGATTCACAAGGCCCTAGAAAATAAAAGGTGGCCTGCTCATCTTTCTCTTCCAGAAAGTGCCTGATAATTGCCACCCTGAGTGACCTGCTAAGTTCTTGCCATGGGAGAAATGTGCTGTGTAAGCACATACCCACCAGGAAGTTTATGAGCAAATATGGAGCATTTGGCAATCAAATCTTTACTGAGTATCAACTAGCTACAGAGCCATGTGCTCCGAATTGAGGTAGGAAAAGAGGAATGGAAATTAGGAAGCTTGTTCTCCAGATGGGGGCCCACTTACACTGGGAAGTTGCCAGTTTTCTTTTAATCCTCATAAGTTATAACTTGTTGAGAGATGAGGGAGTGAAATGGGCTGAGAAAGAGAGAGGAGGGCATAGGCACGGGAGCGATGAGGAGGCGTACATATGTGTGGTACTGAAATGAGCTGAGATTAAGAGAAACATTTGTGCTGTGCTATGGAAAAGGAGGTAGGAGACCCACTTAGAAGGGACTAGCAAAGCAGAAACAGGGGACAAAAATAGTTCCCCACAGCTTACTAGATAGGAAACCAGGAGTTGAGAGGCCTGTGACAGAGGAGAGGGGAAACTGTCTCCATACTCTGAACTTTGGGAATTTGAGAGACTGGATTTTGTTTAGTAGAGTTGCCAGATTTAGCAAATGAAATTACAGGACGCTCAGTTAAGTTGGAATTTCATATAAAGCCAGATGCATTTTTAGCGTATCTTCTCCACGATATTTGGGACATATTTATATTCAACAATTATTTGCTGTTTATCTGAAATTCAAGTTTAACTGGGCACCTTGTATTTTTTTTCCCCGACAGCCCTAACAGGAGACATGTGCCCTAAGAGCAACTGTTTTGAGGGGGAGGCAGACTAGTCCCCAAAATAAGCATGCAGACTGGAAGAGGAGCTCCGAGAAAGTTGCTCAGTAGGACTGGGAAGTGTGCAGGCCACCCTCCCGTCCCGTTTTGAGTTCCACCACATGGAGACCTTGGAGACCTTATTTAACTTACCACGTCTTTGTTTCCTCTTTGTAACATACTGTGACACTAAATCAGCCTCCTTGGGCATTGGGAAGATGAAATGAGTACGCTTACACACATACACACACACACACACACACACACAGAGGACTACAGGGATGCATAGATATTTCATGTATGTACATATAGAAGATATATGTACACCATTCCTGGAACATAGTAATTGCTCAATAAATTGTAACCATTATTATCCAAATAGTGTATGGTATGAGCTTTCTTCTGGGTAACACCCAGGAATAATTTATGAAACACATTAGAATTTCTTGAAGACCCTGTGTATTTGAGGCACAAGCCAGAACTTTTAGATGTCATATGGACAGATACTATTTTAATTTGGGAATTAAGAGGAAGTGTGAACTTAACACCTGATGAAATCTGACTGATTAACTTATACTTTGGGCTTAACTCCATTGATTAGTTTATTTCTTCATTCATGTATCTGTTCAACAAATATTCATTAAGCAGTTACTATAGTGCCTGGTGCATAATGATTGCTCGGTAAATATTAGGCATTATCCATGGGATCATTTTATTATTACAAACTATGTTAAGTATTATGAATGACATTTGCTAAGAGAGTAGATGACAGGGTTTACTCCTGACCTAGACAGGAGGATCAGAAAAGTGATATTTTGGGGCACCTGGGTGGCGCAGTCATTAAGGCATCTGCCTTCAGCTCAGGGCGTGATCCCAGCGTTCTGGGATCGAGCCCCACATCAGGCTCCTCTGCTAGGAGCCTGCTTCTTCCTCTCCCCCTCCCCCTGCTTGTGATCCCTCTCTCGCTGGCTGTCTCTATCTCTGTCAAATAAATAAATAAAATCTTTTTTAAAAAAAGAAAAAGAAAAGTGATATTTTAGCTAAGCTTTGAAGCATGAGTAAGAGTGAGCCAAAGTTTAGTGGGAAGAATTTGCCAGGCAGAAAGAAAGGCTATGTTAAGACCTGGATGTGGGAAATAGCAAGGTGTATCTCCAGTCATGGCAAGAACTGCTCTGTGAGGCAAGTTCTATAGAACGAAGCAGCAAATGGAAGAAAGGCTCAGGTCATGTTAAGATTGTTAGGCATGGTAAGATTTGGGGACTTTCTTGGGGGTGCCTGGGCGGCTCAGTCAGTTAAGCGTCCGACTCTTGATTTCGGCTCAGGTCATGATCTCAGGGTTGTGGGATCGAGCCCTGCCTCTGACCCGCGCTCAGTGGGGAATCTGCTTTTCTTTTTCTCTCCCTCCCTCTCTCTCTCTCCCTCTGTCCCTCCCCCACTTGTGCTCTCTCTGTGTCTCTGGAATGAATAAATAACTCTTAAAAAAAAAAAGATCTGGGGACTTTTTGTCAAAGATCAGAGGGAAAAATAAGCAGAAGAGTGACGTGATCAGGTCTTTGTTTCCAAAGATCCCTCCAGCTGCAGGGAGAATGACTTGGGGTATATTTGTGGCATCTAAATTCTATTTCTTATGATGGTAAAGATATAAATATTTGTAACTCTAATTTCCCTAGACTGACCTTCAAGAACTTCCACATGTGCTTCCAACTTAAGTTGCCATCAACTCATTTAATCACCGTCTCCTCATAGTAACCAACCGCTGTCTGCAGAGCCTGCCCCAGGCTTGATACGCGTATATCTGGCCCATGAACTTGGACTGTGCTCAAAGCTACCTCCATGAGCCCTTTCCAGAGCCTCTCAACTACAAACGGTGGGTCCCTCAGAAGTTTCAGAACACAGATTCTCTACTGCTATTTAGATATTTTTTTATATTGCATATTACAGTTTTAAAATCTATTCTTGGCTCCCTCACTGGATTATTAGTTCCTTAATGGCAATCACTGATGTCCTCTTTCAACCTCATGGACACACGACGCATGGCACAATTCTCATCAAAAAATATGTGAGGAAATACTTATTCGCCAAACAAGGGAATGCAAAGTAAAGGCAAAAATAATTGGCTGAATTGGCATGATTTATTTTAAATCTCAGTGCCCTCTATTACTGATCTTTTTATCTTAGCAAGGATAAGTTTTATTACTTTCAGTGTAAAATAATTTGTGCTACTCTGAGGCTATGAGAATAAAGGAACAATGTTGTTTTTTTTTTTTTCTTTGAAAAGGCTTTTTGTTTTCTCCTGAAAGTGACCGCTTTCTGTTGAGATGCTATTCATTGGCTGGGTGGATAGAACAAGATAAATCATCCAGTCCTTCCCACACACATGCACACGGGTATTATCCGTAAAGTTGCTAAAAGAATGCGAACTGGTAATTATCTAGCCAAGACTCCATTTCCAGAAGAGTAGCTATCCTACATACACTAACTTTTGTCAAAGCTGTCGCAAAATGGATCTGTAATTCTACAGGCAGAGAGAAACTTGACATTCATGAGGTTATATGCTGTGTGTCCTTCCACTATCAACCTCACTCTCCTATTCACACACACACACACACACACACACACACACACACACTTCACCCTTTTCCACAATCCACAGGTGAGCGAGAGACATTTCCATACCCAAAGATGTTTGATCCTTTCTGAGTTTACTATTATCTTCTGGAGACTTTATTTCCTTTTTTTTAATATTTTATTTATTTATTTGTCAGAGAGAGAGAAAGAGCACAAGCAGGGGGAGGGGCAGGCAGAGGGAGAAGCAGGCTCCCCACTGAACAGAGAGCCTGATATGCGGGAGACCATGACCCAAGCCGAAGGCAGAGGCTTAACCAACTGAGGTGGTCCCTGGAGACCACATTTCAAAGCATAAGAGAAAGAACATGAGGCTGTCCCTCTGGTAGCCTGCACTTCTAAGCACGACATTCCTACTGTAAGTGTAAGCTGCTAACACAAAGCAGGAGGAAGTTTTGAACACCTGCTTGTTTGCCAGACCCCCCTATAGGAACTCATCGAGAAGGGAGATAAAAGGGACTGATTATACATTAACTCCTAGTATCCAGATGCTTATCATCTAGCCTTGTCGAGATATAGCAACAGCTATCATTTTAATCTGTAATTTATGAATGATAGCTGGGACTTCTGTTGTTTGTATGGTTATCGGTTGGGGATGGTAGAGTGTCATTCTGACTGCTTAACTTGGTCCAGGAGATGAATGTTTTGAAGTGGTTTCTCTCCTGGGATTACCATATCAAGACATGCATTGAGTTCTCAAAATATACTTGTCGAAGACTTCAAAAACTGAGTTAACCATCTAAAGTTATCTCTAAACGTGAAGAAGGTCAAAGACAGCGTGCCATTTTAACTAAGACCAGCGATTCACAACTGATGTTCGCCGAAACCATTTTAGCATCTTACCCAGATCATAAATAACTTGATGAGTAATATGATCTAAAAAGGAGACATAGGGATCATTACGTGGCTGAAAAATTAGGTTCAAGGGGGGCGCCTGGGTGGCACAGCGGTGAAGCGTCTGCCTTCGGCTCAGGGCGTGATCCCGGCGTTACGGGATCGAGCCCCACATCAGGCTCCTCCGCTATGAGCCTGCTTCTTCCTCTCCCGCTCCCCCTGCTTGTGTTCCCTCTCTCGCTGGCTGTCTCTATCTCTGTCAAATAAATAAATAAAATCTTTAAAAAAAAAAAATTAGGTTCTAGGATAATGTGTCCCAACTTGCAATGAGCATTTCTTTTTTCCTCCAAGGTAATATCTGGAGCCAGATTTCACATTTCAACATAACTCAAAACGACAGCACCATTTTTTAACCTCTTCATATATTGTAAATGAGTTCCATATAGAATCTGCATATCATATCTCATCACATTACAAAATGTTTACACTTTTTTTTCTGACTGAAGTCCAGCTCAGTCTGTGTGGGGAACACTGCCAGCAGCCTGTCCGTACACGTTACAGAGGACCCACCTATTCATCTGAGTGGCAATATGGGTTTTTTTTAAGCACATTCCTAGACACCATGTGTTTTACCGTCTAATAGGTGGTTGATAATTAGATACGAAATGTATGGCTATGACACCGATGGGACTAGCAACGTAAGAGGAGGGAAGCAGGTGGTCTGGGGAAAGACTTTCGCTTGACATGAAGGGCTTTCTTGAGCTGGGGTTTCCCAGATTCCGTGGGGAGGGGGCGGCAGTGAAGGTTTACAACTGGAGGCTCTACCACACGTAGCATGTTACCGTAGGGCTTGGCTAGAGCGGTGGTACGGAATGCAGCAGAGAGAACATACTCGGGGAAAGAGAAAGATCTAGCTGCTTGAACATGGCAGTGAAATGGGAGGGCCTCAGACACACAAGCAGAACAGATGCTCTAGTCTTTACTAGAGATCTTCCAGAAGTCCAGCAAATACCCAAGTAAACATCTCTCTCTTATTTCACCAAACACTTTACATGCATTGACTCAGTCAGTGGTCTCAACAACCCAGGTACTATTATTGCAATGATTTTACAGATGGAGGGACTGAGGTGCAGAAAACCGTCACAACGGGCCCCTGGGTGGCTCAGTCAGTTAAACATCCGACTCTTGGTTTTGGCTCAGGTCATGATCTCAGGGTCCTGAGATGGAGCCCCCGCATCGGAATCTGTGCCCAGTGGGGAGTCTGCTTGAGATTCTCTCCCCCTCTCCCTCAGTCTCTCTCAAATAAATAAATAAATATTTTTAAAAAGAGAAGAAAACTGTCACAAAAGTATCGCACGAGAGCACACTGCAAGATAGTGGCAGAGCTGGAGTTAAACCCAAGCTTGTTTTATTCTGACGTCCTTCTGCTTTCCGGTGTGACAAGCTGCCTGTCAGCACCTACCGTGTATTACTTTGACGGTATTTTATAGAACACCTACCGTTGTGTTTCTTTGTTAAGGGTAGAACTCTATTTCTTTTTTTTAATAATTTGTTTTATTTTATTATGTTAGTCACCATACAGTACATCCCTGGTTTCTGATGTTCTGAAGAATCAGGTAGATGGCGAAACGACTTTCGCTAAACATTAACAACAAAACAAAACAGGGCTTCATCGTAAGGTACTAGACATGTGTGCAGCCCAAACTGGTTCTAAGGTCCGTAAGTGAAAAAGTGAAAACTCTGTTGAGCACAGATAATGTGCCGTGCACGCTAAAGGTAGACACGTATTGGGATGAGTTTGGTAAGGGAAGGGAACGGGACCCTTTTGTACCCCTCGGTGGTCCCTCAAATATAGCACGTTCTGACACTGCATTTTATGCTATGTCTACGTGTCTGCCTCGTTTCAATAGAGTCTAAGTTCCCGGAAACTGAGGACTTCTCTGTATCGTAGCCCCTAGCAGAGTGTGTGGAACCTTGAAGGAAATAAATAGATAGGCAAGGATCAAACCTGATCCCAAGCATCCAAGTCTCTCTCGTGCTTGTGAAATCACTTCTCTCCCTTCTCCCCACGGTGAAACTCTTGGGTCTTCGGAGTTAGAATCCACGTGTGACAGGTCGGAGGCACAAGGTTCAGGTTTTCTAGGTGGATGTTTGCTTTTGCTCCTCACCTCATTCCACCACATCCTTATTCTGGAAATTTCACGACAGTAGAACAGCTCTCTGAGAAAAATGAGATTTTCTTTTTTAGAAAATGTATTCTTCATCTCTCTCACGTGGACTCCCCCACAGCTGTTTGAGCAGTTGATATCATCTCACTTTTGTGCCGGAGACATGAAATTACGAGCCTCCATTAAATTATAAGCCTACAGTGTAAAAAAGGCAACATGTTTTTCAATGGCGTCTTTTGTGCCATTTGTTTCCCAAATGATCATCTCTAAACAAGGATGCCAAGCAGGACTGAGCGCTGAATTTTATAACTCAGGTCAAATACGGTGTTTTTCTTTAAGACACTTTTGTCTGTTGGTTTGCTTCCGCACTTAAACTAGCATCCTGTGGTTTCTAAAGCCTGTTCCTGAGGTAATCATCCTTTGGGGCAGTGGTGAAGACAGTAAGCAGAGCTCACCGCTTCTATTCCATTCTGTGTTTGTCCCTGACGGTGGTACCATATGGGTTTTGTTCACAAGTATCGCCTCTCATTGACATGATTAAATAATTTATCATTGAGATAGGTGGTGCCGCAGACCGACAAAACAAACATTTCTTCTGTGAATGTGAAAAAAATATATGCTTGGGGAGAAAATTATACTTTCGTTCCAAAGAATGCATCATTTCCTAATATACAATATAAAATTTATATAAATTTTATTTATTTGTATATATTTATTTATATATATTGATATATATATTTATATAAAAATATAAAATTTTCCTTGAACAATTATTAAATGCTTTCATTAACTTTCACAAAAATTCGTTGTTTATACGGTCGCCACCAATGTAAGGAGGTATGGTTTAGTTTGGCTAGTAAAATGGAGAAACAGAGGACAGGTATCTTTTCAGAAACAATTATTATGTATCTGCAATCCTCTGAGAACGCTTAGCAGATTGAGGCTTGTAATGGTCAATAACACGAATCGATCACTTAGTCACGCTTAGGTAATTGCTAATTAGTTATAGCAGATAAGCAGGCATGAGCACAAAGAGTAGACCCACTTGATTAGCTACAAAAGGGAAACAAAAACAGACACACACACACACACAAAGCCTCCGAATCCACAGTCCAGACTGATATTGATTAATCAGGCAGGAGAAAAAGAGGCTTTCAACACATAATTATGAGTACAGGTGTGTACTCGCATGCAATTATGGATCCACTCTTTAACTGGGATTACACCTGTCCCTTTGCTTTCTGCAAAGAAAGCTTCATTTAGATGCCAAGGGGGATCCCCGTGGGAAAGAGGAGCATGATAATCTGTCTGACACTTGCAGGAGGAATGCTTTTTAAAAATTATTCCAGATTAAGATAATTTTGGATTTTTTTTTAGTTCATTCCCTTCCCCGTGGTTTCCACATTGAAGTAGGTTGAAGATAACATCCTGTCATCTTTCCACTTTACATGTTATTCATGCAAATCAAACGCTTACTCATAACCCAGTCTCCTCCTGAGAAAGACTTGGGGCAAGAAGGTAGAGCAGGCAGGAAGTGACCGGGAGAGCTCCACGAGATCTGAGGAAACCGTGGGTGTGGGTGCTTCATTGAGCAACAAAACCAAGGAGGACGGGACTTCTTTCAAGCATCAACATTTACTCTCTAGAGAAAGTGCCAAAAGTCCTTCAAGGAGCTACATTCTGAGATCTGGGGGTACCACTTCCAAGTCTAATCCAGCCTAACAGTTTAAGGAAGAAGAAAAACGTTTAAGAGACATTTCATAGAGTGCAATTCTTAGTGAGCCCTCTTGCTCAACTATAGACCCCCATAGTTAAAACCAGAAATAGACAAGACCACTTAACTCTGGCTCAAAATAAAACCCATTGTGCTTATTTCTTATTGCACTTTCTTGAGACATTGACAATGACTGGAAAGTTCCAACCACCAGACCAGAAAAGCCCTGATGGCAATGGAATGTCTTGAAGACCACACCCGACAGGTCCCCTTCCCTGCCCACCATCACGGGCTGAGCACACACAGACCCCCAGCCATGGTCACGTGCTCCCTGCCTGCTCTCCTGCACGTACCCCCCAAACCACTCCTCTAAAAGTCTAGGTGTCCATCCTGCTGGGGAGAAGTTGGTTGTGAAGCCTTGAGCCTGCCACCCCCCTGGCTGCCGGCACCCAAAATAAGTCTCTCCCTTTCTCTTTTCCAAGCCCTCCTCTCCTGAGTTCTTGGCTTCCTTTGCGATGAGTTTTTCCGAGTTTGTTCAGTGACAGTGTTGGCAAACCCAGCCAGGAGTCATGCTTTGGATTTGGCCCATCCCCTAGGGGTTCCCCGGGCCAGAGAAGTTGGCCACAGCAGCACGCCCGGGCTCACCCACTCATTTCCCAAGTTAGCAGCTGTGATAGATCGATCCATAACAGGTTTCAACATCCAAGCTGGGCAAAAGCACAGCAACGGATTCGACTGCTTTGTGATCTTTTTTACTAAATGATCAAGCCAGTTAAAGTGCGAAGGCAAGCGATGTGGTACGTGGTGGTCCACGCCTGCCTTTATTATCAGTTCCGTCACTTACTTGCCATGTGATATTGCCGTGTGTAATTGACTTTCAACTCTGAGTCTCAGCTTCCTCCCCTTTAAGATATTAACGATAGACTGTGAGGCCTAAATGAGATAACACACACCAAGATCGTAGCCGAGCACCTGCCGCATGCAGATACTCAATAAAAGTCAGGCTTCCGTTCTTTCCTCAGCCCGCTGGGTGTCTGTGGACATAAGCATAATGGGATTGAAAAGTTTCACATTCAATTTGGGCCACTACGCTGATTAGCTTTATACTCAATTTATCATTTGGCTCTTCAAATAGTATTTACGTGACCAATTCATCCAGAGAAACCTAGATTCGTAGTTGAGCTTGGTGACCTTATACTAATTGAGAGTGATTTATTTGAAGCATTGTTAGTCTCTGTTTTTCTTGAGTCGAGTAGATTATTGTTGTTTCAAATTCAATGGAGTATTTTCAAATAAAACATTTTATACTGTGTGACCATGAGTGATATATTCTACTGTTCTCTCATACACAGATCTGTCACAACAATTTATATATTGCCCTTCTCTGGTATGAAAATTTCTAGGAAAAGTAACGTTAAGCTTGTATGTAGGGAGTAGGAAGGGAAGCCAAGTACACTCTGTGGGTGGGATCATAGCCAGCGGGATGAGGGAATGAGGAAGGGAAGCAAGAGGAAGAAATGGAGAGGAGGAACCAACAAATGCAATAAAACCATCCCTCTCCCAAATAAATAAATAATCATATAGCAGTGATGCTTTGGATCACATTTTTTTTTAAGATTCATTTATTTATTTTAGAGAGAGAGCGAGCAAGCACAAGCATGAGGAGCGGAAGGAGAAGGAGAGAGAATTTCAAGCAGACTTCACACTGAGCGCGGAGCCCGATGGGGGGCTCGATCTCCCAACCCTGAGATCACAACCTGAACTGAAACCAAGAGCCTGTCACTTAACTGACAGCACCACCCAGGTGCCCCTGGATCACAAGTCTGAGTGAGTGTTATCTCTTTTAATTCTATTAAGACAGCTATGAGGTGGGTACTATTATTGTCTATATTCTACAGATGAAGAAACTGAGGCACAGGAGGGGGTTAAATAAACTGCCGAAGACTAAGGAGCTAGCTGGTAATAGATTTAAGATTTAAATCTGTGACTATAAAAAGTCTATTTTCTTTTCTCCATGCAATGCTGTCTCTTGTGTTCTAAGACAGGGATCAGAGAACTGTGGCCACAGGCCAATATGCCTGCAGACATTTTTTGGTAAATAAAGTTTTATTGGAACACAGCTATGCACATTCATTTATGTATTGTCTATAGGCTGCTTTCTTGCTATCACAGCAGGGTGGAGAAGTTGTGACGGAAAGCATATGGCCTACAAAGCTGAAAATATTTACTGTATGGCCCTACAGAAAAAAAGTTGCCAACCCCTGTTCTAGGAGCAAATAGATGAGTTTAGCTACCAAGGATGGCATTTTTCTGGGAAGAGAACTAAAGTAATTGTTAGTTACCAAAATGAGAAAAAAATGGATTAGTAATCGAACTCAATTATTTTAGGGCACTGTGACCTATGTTATCTCATTTCAACCCTCACAATAATTGCATGTAGTAGGTATTATTAACCCTTTTATGCAAAATTGGAAACTAAAGCTCAAAGATTTTAGGGTATTCATTTGCCCAAATTTGCACAGTTAGGCAGTGAATAGGGCTGACATTTGAACCCAGACCTGTCTTACCTAAAGTCCAGTGCTCTTTCCGCCACATTTGAAAATTTAATGAGGAATATAGCAGCTTAGCAGCAGGGGGAATATTAGCCAAGTTTCCTGAGTTCTTTGGGCTGGAAGGATCTCCCATCTTCTCAATACACAGCAAGAGAAAGTGGATAAGAAAGACTGTGTCAACTCCCTGTCAGGAAGGAAGCAAAGAGCAGAGCTATTCTTAAAGGAGAATCACAGTGAGGATCTGATTTATGGGTGAAATCTATAAATGTCACCATAGAAAAACGTGGTAGAAACTTTGGTCATAAATGCATTAGGGACCTGTGAGGGGAAGGGTCCTGAACAGTCCAGATTCCAGGGCTGATGTAGGGACAAAGTTAGTTCAAATTAAAGAACTTCTGGGAAGTCACCTTGGTGATAGTCTAGACCTGTCACACTCAAGGTCAAGTGGTGGTGGGGACACTGCTGCAGGCCAGCTTCTTTGTTGTGAAGGGTAAGGTCATGTCGCTTGTCACCACTCGGTCAAGTCCTACTAGGTCAGCTCTCCACATTCTGATGCTTGTACCGTGGTGCAGATTGAGATCCAGTCTCAAGCAGCGAGCAGCATCCTAAAGCCTAGCTCAGACATTTTGCACAGGCTCTTCCCTCTTCTGGAATGTGCTGTCCTCTTCCTCAGTCTGGCCAAATTCCTCATCCCTCAAGACCCAGATCACGTTGTCCCTGGCCCCTCTGGTGATGTAGGTATGTTATGTATCAGAGTGTGTATTGCCTTTTGTCTTATTTTATCCAACGGTTACTCACCCCAGACAGAACTCTTTGAGGGCAGGGACTGATTCTTACTAATCTTGTTTTACGCCAGCACCTAGAGCAATGCTATGCACATAGTAAATATTCTATAAATATTTCCAGTAAATTAACACTTTTTTAGACGGGGGGGGCGGCGAAGAGAGTGACTGAGGGAGAGGGAGAGAGAGAATCTTAAGCAGGCTCCATGCCCAGCACGGAGCCCAACGCAGGGCTTGATCTCATGACCGTGAGAGGATCTCCCATCTTCTCAATACACAGCAAGAGACAAGGGTCGGACACATAACTGAGCCACCCAGGCACCCCAATAAATTAACACTTTTGAAATGAATTAAATGTTTATGCAGGTTACATCTAGACTCCTTTAGGAGACTGGAACTAATCCTCTTCCCATTCAAGTCATGTGAATTCCAGGTCTCCCCCATGCCTACCCCCCACCACCCCCATATGTGTATGGTACATAAAACTTCCCGAGGGCCAGATCTCTTTGGTTGACTGACGTAGCCTCAGATTTTAACTCTGGGCCCGACAAGACTACAGGCTGCATAAATATTCGATAAGATAGGCATTGAATAAATGAATCAACAGAAGTGTTTTAAGGATGAGAGGCAATACTATTGTCTTAGGCAATATATAAAAGCAGGATTAAGAATCCAAAGAGTTGGGGCGCCTGGGTAGCGCAGTCGTTAAAGCGTCTGCCTTCGGCTCAGGGCGTGATCCTGGTGATCCGGGATCGGGTCCCACATCAGGCTCTTCCGCTATGAGCCTGCTTCTTCCTCTCCCACTCCCCCTGCTGTGTTCCCTCTCTCGCTGGCTGTCTCTCTGTCACATAAATAAATAAAATCTTTAAAAAAAAAAAAAAAGAATCCAAAGAGTGATTCTCTTCTAATTCCCTAATGTTCCCTAACAGACTGCAATATGAGAAAGAGATAGAGCTTTGTGGCTACAAAGCAGGTTGCTAATAGGGAATCAGAAATCTGGCAGAAACCAAAATGAAGACAGGTTGCAAAGGTAAGTGTTTCTGGCTAGCACAGACTGGTAATGCAGCAGGCAGTGACTCTATCTGCAGAGTTACTTGACACACCAAGCTTGCATCTCTGGAAAGCATTTGAAAAATATTTGATTAAAGTTCTAGGCCTCATTTTCGATTCAATAAAATGTAACTTGGATTTCCACACTCCTTCTCCCGCACCGCAGCACTGGAATGACAGTTATTGCTCTGAAAGACTATTTCAGTGCTTCCTGAGAAAGAGACAAAGGCATATCTTCTCAGATACTTTTCCAAGAGTAAATAGGATGTCAACAACATTTATTGAAAACCTTCTGTGCAAGAATCCTTCACCCTCAGCCTCGTTCAGACCAGGCCACCGATTCTCTCTACCTGAAAACCTAACCTTGCCCAGCATCTGAACTAGACTTGAACAGAGTTTATTGAATTGTCACCATACCCGAGGCGGGACTGGTGGAGAATCATTGGGTCTAGTATAAACTCCCTACTTGGGAGATCCCTGGTTTTCAACCAGACTTTTGTATCAGAACTGTCTAGAGAATATTTAAATCAAAGCTTATTCCACAATCTTTCATCATTCACCACCCCCCGCCATCCCTTCCCAGGGGGAGACTCTGATACGCTCTTGTTGAAGAGGGAAATGAAGTTTTAAAAAGTAAATTTTGAAACGCCCCTCAGGTGATTAGACCCCCTTCGCCCCTCTGCTTGCGAACAGTCGGCGGGTGTGAGGGTTCCTGGGGGGCTCTCATCATCTCTCCCACGCTGCTCACACCTGCGCTATTAGTCACATGGGCAGTTTTGTACAATAGTAAAGAGTATAATCTCCAGATTTGAATCCAGGCTCAGAAACCTATCTGTTGAGTGACCTGGGGCAAATCAATTAAGCTTTCTGAGCTTCAATTTCTTCATCTCTCAAGTGGAAATAATAACACCAGTGTCATAGGCTTAATGGGATGACCGAAAGAGAGAAAATGTACAAAACTCTGAAGAGATGCCCACAGAGTTTCTGTACCAGCAAGAATTTGGTCAGGAAAACCAAAAACACTCTAGGCATTTTATCAGGAAAGGGTTGTTTTTTTTTTTCTTTTTACCTTTTGACCCCCTTCTCCCATGTCTCCTGGCCCCCACACTAGGGGCTTGATACTAGGAATTAGATGCTTATGGAATGTTTGGAGGAGGTTCTGGGGGTGAAGGTCAGGGAGGACCACTGCTGGCTTTCAAGATATCTGATGATCTCAGTGACCTGCCACACCAATGTAGGGGATTTACAGCAGCTGTTGCTGAGACCACCAAAACCTTCTCAACGTCCGTATCCCCGTGGATCGCTACCTCTGGTGGAAAAGAGTACTTAACGGCTTTTCTTTCTCTCCAGCCTTCTAACCTTTCCACAAAGGCCTCCCGTTGGAAGATTCTAAATGAGAACTCTCCAGCAAGAGAATGTAGGAACGGTGGTTTCCAGGCTTCCAGCCCCAAAGGTACAGGACAGAGCATGAAAAGGAGTGCAAGTAGTTTCGAGACACCAAACGACAACCCGGAATGGCCGTCCATCCAAGGTCGGTAGAAGGTGTCATTTATGCGTATCATCTCCTGTGAGCTAGCGGCGCTGTCCTGCGGATGCAGTGCCCCTGGGCTGAGTCAGTCTGGTCACGCTTCCCCAGCCTGCTGTAGCAGAAAGAGCACCAACTTCGGAGGCAGGCATAATGGGGTTGGGACCCTGATGCCAGCTGGGTGCCCCCATTCAAGACTGAATTTCCGGCCATCTCTCTAGGGCCCAGGTTTCTCACTGAGCCTCTCTGTCCCTTGGTTCCAGCTCTAGACCACTTCTGACTTCCTTCTACTGTTATCTTCCTGTACTTTCTCCAACAAATCCCACCGAATTATGACCTCTGTCATTTCCCTTTTTAGACTTCAGTTAGCGAGGCTGCTTGGAGAAACAGAAAGAATGATGCCCCTAGGAATCAAATTCCAGCTCCAGTGCATAGATTCAAGGTTTTACTCCATCTTGTTGCACCTCTGTTTCATGAGCTTTAAAATGGCGACAATATCTGCCTGAATTATTCTCCTCTCTTGGGTCAGCTGATGGCATAACTCAGCCAGTATGGACTTCTCAAGGCTAGGGATATTGGTGGGAGAATTTTTCACTCAGAACTGTCCATGAGCCCAAGCAGAGTGGCCAAGCAGATTCAGAGGTCAAGAGAGAGAGGCCAATATTAATAAGCCCGAGAAGTGGGTTCCTGATGGTTCCTCATGGATGTCATGATGTTGATAGAGTTGGAGCATAAGAACAAAGAGGTCGAAGAGCTGCAGAGGTAAGAGCAAAAGCCAAGACATAATCTGAGCGAAGACTGGAGTCAGACCCTGCTGCTCGTGCCTGGGCATTTTACACGTCCCTCATGCCTAAATTCCTAGGACTCTCATCTCCATTGGATGGGCTGGAGCAGAACAGATCCTATTTCCCACAATCGTTCTGAGAATCAAATACATCTAAGAAGGGCTTTGAAAATTATGACTAACTACTAAATAGGGATGACCAGTAGTCGTGGCAGTAATGAGACGTATTTATGTCTTTATTTGTTCATTTACATTCTTCAAGGACAAGCAGGCTTGAAGTTGTGCCACTGCATTGGGTGAATTTATTGTGGTTTTAATGCATGTTTGAGTTTTTTTAAAAAATATCAGCACATACATGTTCTACAAAATACCTAGGGCACTCTTAGAATTAAACAATTATGATAAATGTAATCTCAACATCTATAAGTCTTCCTTTGTACAAGTCAGCTTTCCCATGGCAGTAGTTACAGAGAAGAGAACGCACAAGGTACAGTATATGATATCACTTACATCAATGAGTTTCTATGTGCGAAACCCAGGAATAATAAACTTAGCGTACTGGAAATAATTATCAGCAGAGACATAGAGCTTGAAAAAGAATATGAAACAAAGTAGAGGAAAATAATAATGCCAAGCTTCTCTGAGTGCCTTATGGCTTCCTTTCCTGATACTTAAGCATACAAACATCTCGGTGGAACAAAGAGAGTTACATAGTTCAAAGAGCACTAGGTTGGAAAAAAAATAGAGGGAGTCTGAGATCAAGTTCATCTCTTTATCACCCACTGCAAACGTGGACAATCCATTTTACTTCAGCACCTGGTCTTACAATCAGTAAAGGGCAACATCTCTTGTCGTGGATCTTATTTCAGCTACTCTGATTATACTTGTGACTCTGTTATTCCTAGAACTTCATCCCTGTCTGTGAACTATCTTACATGTTCACTGCTTTCTGGCCATTACAGCAATGCATTTCCTTTCTCATGCCCCGTTCCCTTGCTAAGCCTTCTAGTAATTCTTGCCTCATCCCCAAGCTTTAATATGTTGTGACGGGGCCCCTAGAGAAGTTATTGGGACAATCAGGACATACTTCATTCATTTTTGCCACGCTGCTCTCGTGGTAATTTACCTCAAAGATGAGTGCTCTCAGTTCCTTCTGAGTGTATATCTATAAATGCCTTTTCTCCATTAATAAATGGAGTCTCTCCCTTCGCCTTCTTGAATTTGGGTTAGCCTGTAACTGCCTTGACTCATAGAATATGGCAGAAGCGATGCTAGTACCCTCTGAGGCTAAGTCATAAGTCAACATTCAGCTTCTGCCTGGTTTTTTGGAACTCTGTCTGAGGGAAGCCAACAGGCACGTAAGAAGCCCGATTTCCCCGAGACAAGCATGCTCTGAGGAAGCCCACGCTAGCCATGTGGACTGGCACCATGCAGGAAGAGATTTCCAGCTAGCCTCCAGCTCTCCCCTCTCAGGCACCAAATGTAGGACTGAAGAAGCAACCTTCCAAGACACCCCAGTGAGAACCACTCAGCTGAGCCCATTAAACCACAGAACTGCCGGAGATAAGGATTAATTTTGTTTTATGCCACTGGTTTATAGGGGAGTTTGTATGCAGCAGTAGACAAATGGAAGCAATCTCTTCTTTCCAGGACACATAATTACCCCTAAGGTACTGCTTTAGGAATGATTCAAGTATATCTTATACTCTTCCAGGGACTATTTTCCCCTTCCCATGAAAGCAAAAGATACTATATTGGAGGAGTAAACTCTATGAGTTTACATAATAAGTACATGGAACATATTTGGTTAAAGGTGATGGCAAGATATAATTACGTAATTATACATGCTCAGAAACATTTTGTGTGTTCCATTAGCTCAAATAGAATGTATTACATTGGTGGATTTAGGAGAATTTGCCTTGATCAGTTAGACAAATGGAAACACAGGTAAGAAGAAGGATGGAGGAGGATAAAGAATTGTGAGAGAGAGAGAGAGAGAGTGTGTGTGTGTGTGTGTGTGTGTGTGTGTGTGATCCAAAGAATGAAACAAGCCAAGAACTAAAATTTTACTGAATGGAGCAGAGGACCCAAATAAATCATAACCTTTCTCCCATATTCCCCTATTTGGAGAACCTGTCCTTGTGATAACAATATTGTTATTAGAAAGTGAGAAACATGTAAATGAGGTCATTCGTAATTCTGTGCAGAAGTATGTATGCTTTTGTAAGCACTAGCTTTCAGAGAAAATTAAGATGGTTTGTGAGAGTATTAAAAGAGAACATGGAACTTGAAATAAAAAATGGGAAGTCTTGGGGGATAAATAAAAGTGATACACGAGCCAGGGGGCCCTAAATCCTCGTCACTCAAAGTGTGATCCCTGGACCAGCATCATCTGGGAGTTCATTAGAAATACAGAGTCTTGGGCCCCACTCCAGATACACTGACTCAGAGCACTTACCTAGAGCACTGGGGACATCTGCTTGGTTTTTTCCTACTGCCACGAGCACAGCAAAAGTATAAGTAAACCAAGTATAGGTGAATTCAAGTTGCCCTACCTGTCCTGCTTGTTGTCATCGCTGAATGGAAGGAATTTGGGATTGGTAGCTCACAGTACTCATTATTTTGGTTGCCTTTGGCAGTTGGCTTAGGTTGCAAGCAATGGTGGCAGACTGCTACTCAAACTGTTTTCCCTGTCAAAGTATACTTTGCAGAGAGGAAGAGGGTAAAGGAGTCAACATCTCACATCCATGTCTTTCTACTGAGTGTAGACCACTTTTCAGGCTCCTTCCAAAGTGTATTGAAATGTATTTAATCTCAGGGCTCGTGTTGCCCTATGTTGCAATCCTGTCTTCTTCCGGTATGTCCCCTAGTCCATGACTCCTGCCTATGTATTGCCACATCCCAGTCGTGCACAGGGTTCTGGTCCTTTCACAAGGGTCACAAGAAGGGTTTGAATCTACTGATTTATGATGAGATGAACCAGGAAGCAAGAGAAGAAAAAAAGGGGATTGCAAACTCTACTTCTAATATCATTACCCAAGAGACATATTTCCACATGTAACAGCTAATAATCTCATTTAAAGCAAAAGAGCAAATGATGATGGCTACTCACAGCAAAAGAGGGGTCAGCTCTCTCCACTTGGCAGTGTGTCTGCACCCTCTACCCATGATTCCTCTCGGCCTATAGTCCAGGGCTACCAAGGATTGATCAAAAGACCTCTGTTCCTGATGGTCCCCGAGTACTTGAAAAAAAGAAAAGGCAGTTAATTACCCTGAGTCCCATATATGCTTTTCTTGGTCTGTTGGCACTAAAAATACATTTATAAAATTATTCAGATTATGTCGAACAGCTCTTTGGCACCCACGGGTGTACTTTGATGGGTGAAAGAAAAGCAGTTTGCTATGGTGTTTTGGAGCAAAGCAGATTTCAGTCTGGATTCTACCTTAGTCGCTTACCAGTTTCCTGAGCTTGGAGAATTTATCTAACATAGTCACATATCTAACTCCTTAGAAGGGACATAAGGATAGTATGGTGTAAAAACTACAATGGGGGAGCTAAGGGTGCTATGGGAGCCCAGAGGTAGGTCATCTAACCTAGACCTGGGGGCAAAGAAAGCCTCCCGAAGGAAACGAAACCCAAGTGAAGACCCAAATGCTATGAGTTGAATGGACAGGGGAAGTGGTGTCAGAAAGTGCGCGCCAGGCAGAGGAACATGGGTGAAGGCACAGTAGCAAGAGAAGGACGGTGCCAAGAGGGACCTGCAAGGAGTCTGGTGTGGCTGAAGGACGGAATACACAATTGACAGTAGAGTGGAGAGGATGAGGGCTGATGAATGTGGGAAATGAAGAGACTTGAAATGACCGAGCCAAGTAGAGACGGGAAAACAAGGGCCCTGTATACCACACTCTGGTGGATACCTTATATTACAAAAGCAATAGGGAGTCATAGAAAGCTTCTAAGTACAGAGGTGATGTCAGATTCTTTTTAAATCAAAGTGTGGATGCTGTGAGCTGAATGGATTGAAGTGGGGGAGGGATATGGGAATTGGAGGCAGAGAGTCAGTTAGGAGGCTGGTACCGTAAGCCTAGTAATATAAGAACAAGGATGGTGCTTGATTTAGGGCAATGGCGGACAGGCGGTGGAGGAGGCAGACTCCAGAGGGATTGATAAGGCAGAATCTATGGGACCGTGATTGAGGGGACTTTGGGAGTGATAAGGCAAAAAAATTGTCCTAGATCAGGTTGCTGCTCCGGTTTCTATGCAGGTAAGAGGTGGTGGTACAATGAAACATACGGTGATGATATAATTCCTCACCCAAAGTTGGACACTTTTGAGAGTGAATGGAGGAACCATTAATAATTACACTTGACCAGAAATCCAGGTCAATCTGGGACACGGGTACAGTCAAAACTGAAGAAAATAGAAAACACTAGAAGGGGGATCGGGCTTGAGAGAAAGACGGGGAGCTTGTTTGGTCTCCTAACCACTGCCTAGCCTTCTATGCCCAGACTGCCCCGATCAGCAGTCCCTCAGCTGGTCTAGTGTTTCTCCTTCCATGCTGCTTCTTCCGGTGGAAGGTATGCGTCACCTTTCTAAATAGCCTCTTCTTAGCAAAAAAAAAAAGTTTACATGGACTTGTTTTAAACAGCAAGAAAAACCTCTATTCATAGCACTCATTAGAGGAAGGAGGGTCCACAAAGAGGCCGTGCAATCAAAAGGTTGAGAAACAGCACAGCGTGGTCTTTAGGACGCTCTACGTTCTCTTTATTTAAAGATCACTAATCTCAATGTAGCCTGAATTCTCTCTAATGGCAGATTTGCTTCTCGAACAAACTAGTTGTTTGGCCAGTAGGAAAAAATAACTGATCTTATTTCTGGTTTCGGCTTGTTGGTTTTGTCTTGATTTGGATAAATAATATCGATACTACTGTTTGGGGAAATATACTGCATGGATAATAGTGATTTCAATCACATTTTGTGAGATTGTTGGTATTTTTTATTTTTAAATGTATATGTGTTGTTAGTAGGTAAACTATGATATTATGTTATTTTAAGGGATTTTTTAAATTGTAGAATAGTTCTAGATCTACAGAATTATTGCAAAGGTAGCACAGAGAGTTCACTTATACCCCATGCCCAGATTCCCCTCTTATCAGCATCTTCCATTAGTAGGTATATTTGTCATAGTTATGGAGCCAATATTGATACATTATTATTAAATTCCATACTTTACTCAGATTTCCTCAGTTTTTTCCTTAAAATCTTTTTTTTTTTTCTGTTCCAGGACCTCATATCACTTTCAAAGTGATATCTCCTTAGGCTTGGGTGTGGCATTTCCCCAGACTTTCCATTTTCTTGATGACCTTGACAGTGCTCAGATAGTTGTGGGAGCACGGGGCGGGTATTTTGCTGTGTGCCCCTTAATCGGGATGTGTCTGATGTTTTCCTCATGATTAGACTCGGATACCGTGTTCTGGGGAGGAAGACAACAGGGGTCAAGTGCCATTCAGGGACACATCACATCGAGGGTACATACTGTCAATCTGACTTAACACTGTTGACGTTGACTTTGATCACGTGCTGAAATTGTACTTATTTTTGATTCGGTAATATATGCACCTGATACAAAATTTGAAACATTCAAATTTAAATGTCTCCTCACTCTGCCCCCTGCTCCCGAAACGCACATGGGTCGCCTTACTAAAATAACCACTTCGAATCCCTGAAACTGGTGAATGTGTTACTTTCCATGGCTGAAAGGAATTTTGCAGACATCGTTAAATGAAGGATTTTGAGATGGGGAAATAATCCTAGATTATCCGGATGCTTCCTGTACAGTTAGCCCCAGGCTTTTTGTTCTAGTCTGCTGCTAGAATTTCTTAAGTGCCTCCAGAGTGCTCTATCAGAGCTGTTTCTGCTCACAGATAGCTGTCTAACGCTTGATGTTCATGAGGGGATGGAGGCTGATAGCTTCTATGTCACCATTTTTGTGACATCACTCCATAAAATCTGAAGTTTTTAGTGTAACACACTGATTCCGTTGCATTTCTCATTAATTAAATGACGATTTTCTGCTCAATGTCCTCAACCATTTTGTATTTTCATCTTCCTACATGTGTTGATGTTAGTAAATGTCAAGGGACTCTCTAGAGCTTGAAGAATTGCATTGCAGAAAGAATAATCGGAACCCTCTAAATTACTTCCAGCCCTGCTTATTTCCTATAATTTTGAATATTATGACTTAATGAGATGCAGTGGCAGGTTTATTTACCATTTGGGTTTATTCATTTATGCAAATGCATTAAAATTTTACAAAGGGTTTTTTTTTTCTTACAAGTTGATTAGCCCTTATAATTTTAAAGAAAAAACATCAGGGAGTCTTTTCCTCTTGCATTTGGTCCTTTAACTTTCAACTTTTCTTTTTTTTTTTTTTTAAGATTTTATTTATTTATTCGATAGAGAGAGACAGCCAGCGAGAGAGGGAACACAAGCAGGGGGAATGGGAGAGGAAGAAGCAGGCTCATAGCAGAAGAGCCTGATGTGGGGCTCGATCCCGTAACGCCGGGATCACGCCCTGAGCCGAAGGCAGAAGCTTAACCGCTGTGCCACCCAGGCGCCCCCTCAACTTTTCTAAACAGTACATGTGTCTAAACCCAGATCATGCACCTTGAAATATTTCCACTCTGGAAAACCCATCAGCAGATCATAAATACCTTCAAAACTTGGAATAAAGCAACTTTTAGTTTTCCTCTTTCCATAAAAACATAAATGGAAGTACAAATCAAATGATGAACTATTGATCCCATATAATGTCAAATGGAGGAAAGGTGGTTGGGGACCATATAACATTACCTGCCTGTATTTACAACAATCTTTTCACAGGCCAATTCCAGGTCCATTATAAAAGTACCTAATTTAAGCCTGAGATAATCCTGGGGTATAGATATTAGTATTGCCTTAATTTCACAAAAAAAATTCACAAATGATAATTCAGAGTCTTAGAAAGGTTAGTAAGGGTCATACAACTATTAAGTGACAAAACCAGATCTATGAACTCACTTCTAGACTTAGTCCAAAGCACATGCTTCAACCAGCATGCCATCCTACTTTGGTAAAAACTTCCAGTTCACTGAATATGTGGCCTTGAAGCAAAAACAAAAACAAAAAAAAGTGAGGCATTTCTTTAAAAATGGTAATCCTTGGGGCGCCTGGGTGGCACAGCGGTTGGGCGTCTGCCTTCGGCTCAGGGCGTGATCCCGGCGTTATGGGATCGAGCCCCACATCAGGCTCCTCTGCTATGAGCCTGCTTCTTCCTCTCCCACTCCCCCTGCTTGTGTTCCCTCTCTCGCTGGCTGTCTCTATCTCTGCAAATAAATAAATAAAATCTTTAAAAAAAATGGTAATCCTTACTGTTGTTACTATTTTTACCCTTGACCTCATCACCTCGTCATCATCAAATATAATTTAAGGCTACGGCTCTCTGTGTTCTTATATCTCTTTCAAAATGTACAGTTCTAATGAGCTCACACTAACCAGATATTTCAATACCAGCTTATTAGTTGGTTTTCAGTGAGCTATAACTTAGTTATTAACTGTTATGAAAATATACTTATAAATTCAATTGTTATTCTCTTAATGAATAAGCACTCTTGGAGGCCATTGTAGTTTTAGGGAGACTTTGATCTATTTAGAGATGGTATTTTAACTTTTCTTAAATAATAGAATAAACTGTACTTTCATGGGCTCACCTCTGAGTTCCTAGGGACCCTCAGTGTTTCTGGTATTTATTCCATAACTGGAAACTTTATCTAGGCTTCAGAAGACTGCAATCTGAATTCATATTCATGACCTTCTCTTCCACTTGGCTCTTTACTGAATGTCCAAAGTAAACAGAAAAGCCAAAAAAAAAAAAAAAAAGCTTACCAAAAACAGTGTCAACAGTGTCATCACTCTGGAGATTCTAATGGTGTGCTAGGAACTGGAGACAAAGACCAAATATTTACTTTATTTTACTTTTTATCATATTGCAATTGCCATACGTACCTCCAGAAAAGTCTGAGAACCAAGAACTCTCTCTTTGAGGTTCCTTAGGGAGAGCCAAATTTATTAAACTTTTCTCTTCTGAGAAGAAACTCTTCTGATGTCTTTCATCGCCACCAGAGATTTCTGTATCTATGTGCTAGCTTGAGCTGCCAGCTATGGTTCTAAAAGTTTACTGGATTCACAGGTTCGGTTCTCTGGAAGCAGATGCTGAGACAGAGTTTGGGCTGCAAGACATTTAATTGGGGATCCACACCTATGTAATGAAAGAGAGGGGTAGCAGGCTAGAAGTTAAACTGTGATCCGGAATTGATAAAGCCTTGACCAGCCCTTCTGGAAGCTCTGGATTAAATATTGGCCACTAGGGGTACATTCCATTGGGGCAGAATGACTGGGACTTTGCTTTGCCTTGATTAGTCGCCACACACAGTCTTCCCTGGGAAATGTGTGACCTTGAGGGAGTCAGCTTTCCGCACTTGAGCCAAACCCTAAAGGCATAGTTCAAAGACCTGAGAGTCCAGGCGTGAAGACTTGGGGGCAGGGAGTGCTGAGGGCGGAAGATTGATGTCACAGCTCAATCAGTCAGGCAGAGAGCAAGTTCAACCTTCCTTTGTCCGTTTGTTGTATTCAGGGGATGGATTTCTTCTACCTAAGGGATTGAATGATGTCCACCCACATTGGGGAGGGCCCTCTGCTTTACTCAGTGTACAAATTCAAATGCTAATCTCTTCCAAAAACCCCCTCCCAGACACATGCAGAAATAATGTTTAACCCTTGGCCCAGTGAAGTTGACACATAAAATTAACCATCACAGTACCTCTCCCGTGGTTCATGCTCTCTGATGGGCATTAACTTGTAAAACAAAAATCTTTATACTTCTTTCTCACTCCCATTTGTCCATCTACCCCAGACCTCCTTGCCCCCAGACTTTCAACTGTTTTCTTCTATCCGGCCTTCTCTAAAGCAAATTGCATCTATCGGAGATCCTGTGAAGGACTAAAATGACCTAGCATTTATACTTTTGCCTCGTCAACAGAAGCAGGCTGACCCAATCTAAGTGTGTTACCATGGTCTAGGTAGCTCTCCTCAGCTGAGGTAGACTCAAAGTACTGACAGAGGCCATCAGCCGATTGCATCCCCCCCCCCAGTTGGGCAGCAAGTCTTTCCTTGAAGGGGGACTTGGGTGGTACGTCTCCTTGTCTACCTAAGTCATCTAATACATAACTGGACCAAATGGTGACTCACACTAAAAGGCATGGAAAGGCCCAGAGTCTTTTGGTATTTTGTAAAGAAATCAGTCACCTTAGAGATGGGAACGCTGCCATATACCTCTTGCCTAACTTATGTCATGATTCATGAGGAGAGCCCAGAAGAATGTCCTTTTACCTTTCTCATGAGGAATAAATTGGTGAGAGGGGCACCAAAATCTTTTATAAAGCGTCATACTGGTAGAAGAGAAACAAAGGGCCGCAAGTGGAGTCATTTGCCCCCATGACAGCAAACCAAGACTTAAATGCAGTTTCAACCTCTCCCAGAAAGGTGATCTTTAAATAGTCTATCTGAATTTTCCTGATCAGGTTGGGAGGGAAGATGGCGGAAGAGTATGGGACCCTCGTTTCATCTGGTTCCTTGAATTCAGCTATCAGATCATTCTGAACACCTGTGAATTCGACCTGAGATCTAAGAAAAGAATTGCTGCAATTTTACACATAGAAAATCGACCACTTTTTGCAAGCAGCACGAAAAGACTTCAGGGAGCAAAAGCCACAGAGAGAGCAACCCCAAGCAGTTTACACTGAGCCCTGCCCCCTGGCAAGAGGCGGTGCAACTCTGCCCAAAGACACCTGAGAATCAGCGCAGCAGGCCCCGCCCCCAAAAGTCCAGCAGGAATATCAGTCGAATACCAAGTTTATGGATCACTGAGAACTGAAAAACTCCTGCACTAGGGGAAAACAGTACATAGAATTCAAGGTTTTTTCTCAGGAGTCTTTAGCCTTTGAGTTTAAATTTTTCTTTTCCTTTTTCCTTTTTTTTTTCCTTTTCAACTACTTTCTCATTTTCTGAACTCTTTAAGTCTTTTTTTAATTTTCGTTTTTACATTTATGTTTTACAGATAATATATTCTTCATTTTTGGCTTCCTTTCACTGTATTTAATTTTATATACATATAAATTTTTATTTTTTTATATTTTTATATAATTATATGTATTATATATATGTATATATAAAAGTTTTTCTTTCTTTACAATTTTGGGATTTAGTGTCTTCTAACAAACAGACCAAAATACACCCAAGACCAGGTGGATCACCCTGTTTTGCCTCCCTGGGAGATTATATTCTCTCTTTTTTTCCTCTTTTATTCTTTTTCTCTTCTTTTTTGGTTTCTGACCTCTTCAGATTTGTCTAATGTGTATTTCACTGGGGTCATGGTTGATATTTTTGATTTTGTTCTCTCACTCATCTATTCTTCTCTGGCCAAAATGACTAGAAGGAGGAATTCACCACAAAAGAAAGAACCAGAGATAAAGCTTTTTGCCACAGATCTAATCAATGTAGATATAAGTAAAATGTCAGAGCTGGAATTCAAGATAATGATTATAAAGTTACTAGCTGGGCATGAAAAAAGCATAAAAGATACTAGAGAATCTCTTAGTGGAGAAATAAATTCTAATCAGGCCAAAAGTGCTTTAACTGAGATGCAGTCAAAAATGGACAAGGTAACAGGTAGTTTAAATGAGGCAGAAGAATGAGTCAGTGACATAGAAACAAGATGATGGAAAGGAAGGAAGCTGAGGAAAGGAGAGAAACCTGCTAATGGACCATGAGAGGAGGCTTCGAGAAATCAGCAATACCATGAAGGGAAACAATATTAGAATTATTGGGGTCCCACAGGAAGAAGAAAGAGAGAGAGGAACAGAAGGTATATTTGAGCAAATCATAGCTGAGAACTTCCCTAATCTGGGGAAGGGAAGAGGCTTTCAAGTTCAGGAGGTAGAGAGAACCCCTCTCAAAATCCAGTAATTTTCCTGATGAGCACTAGTGAGGTCAGCTGCATAACAAGACCCCTGCCCTCCCTTCCCCCAAAGGAAGGTGTTCTGGCTTAAAACAATCTTTTCTTTCACCGATAACTTTTTTGTTCCATCCTCCTCCTGCCTATAAAACCTTCCATTTTGCACAACTCCTCAGAACACCGGTGTATTTACTAGAAGGGATGTGTCCGATTCACAAAGTGTTGAATAAAGCCAATTAGTTCTTCAGATTTTACTCAGTTGCAATTTTGTTCCTTAGCACTAGGCAATCTCCCCAGCACTGCTAGCAAGAGGGACTGCATTTGAAAGGAGTTCCATGATTGCAATGAGGATGGAAGGGGCCAAGGTGCGGGGCCCAGATGACACCAGTGAACTATCAGAAACAGTGCAGGATAATAAGCAGCAGGACCCCGTGGGAAGCATCACCAGATGTGGCCTGACATACAGAGGTTTCTGGCTGTGATTCATTAGTCATGGAGTTCCAGAGAACAAAATCAACATGTGCCTTACTTAGAAGCTAACTGATTTGTATAACGGGATCTTGTCAACAGAGGCCAAACTTGAGCAGACAAAAGAGGGGTGGGAACTTTGTTCCCAAATCTGAGTTATTTTGTAGACCCAGAGTCCCATGAATGGAGGAATAACCTGGCATTGCTAAGGAAACATACAGATATATTGTGAGCCTTCCCCAAAGAACGCTTAGAGTTATTTGTTGGGGTAATAACGCACTGGGAAAAGGTGACAATCAGAAATTTCAAGCATGAATGGATATGCTTTGAATATCTTACAATGTTGCAGCTGGCATGTAACTAATTCTGGTTTCTGGGGACCTAGAACACAGCTATAGTTTACTAGTTATTGGAGCGTATAAGGGTCAGGTGATAAACGTAGCTCTGACCATCATCTATGTCCTGAGAAGTCCAGTTGGACTCTGAAGACATGGGGTGTGTGTGTGTGTGTGTGTGTGTGTGTGTGTGGTGCACACTCCACTTTTATCATAAATGATACATATTTGGGGTTCTATTTTTGGCTCTCTAGTATCCTAAATTTGATCTATTTTGACATGATTATTATACTGCTTCATCCACTCTAACTTATTAAATTTAATATCGACTATGACTAGCTCTTTGCTTCCGTACTCATTTCAGTTTTGTCCCCCATCCCCACCCAACTGTATGCTCACATCTTAAAATCAGTTTGCAAAATTTTTTTAAAAAGTCACATTGTCGTTTTGATTAGGATGAAACTGTATTTACAGATTAATTTAAAAACATTGGCAGCGTTACAATATGGAGCCTTCCTAACCAAGGACAAGATTTGTCTTCCCATTTCTTTAAGTATGGTTTATGTCTCTCATTCGAGTTTTAAAGTTTTCTCTGAAATAATCCTGCACGTTTCTTGTAAAGTTAATTTCTGGTTGTTTTGTCCTCGTACTGCTATTGTAAATGGTATATTATGTAATTATATTTTCTGATTATTGTTTGTAGGTAAGGCATCTATGTATATTAACTTTATAATTAGATGCATAGCAAAATTATTTCTAATGACTTTTCTGTTGGTTATTTGAGTTTTTTCAGCTGCAACATTATATGATATTCAAATAATGCTAATGCTGATACTGTCTCATCCTTTCTAATATTTATTCTTTTTATTTCATTGGCTTATATAATTACATTGTCTGGTTCTTTCAGGGCAATATTAAATGACAGTGGTGCTAGAGACATCACTAATAACAACACTTTTTTCAGGACTATGTCCTTTGCGAGGCAATATTCTTCTTTTCTTAAGATTTTATTTATTTATTTGAGAGAGAGAGAGAGCTGGGCAGGGAGGGGCAGAGGGAGATGGAGAGAGAAACTTAAGCAGACTCCATGCTGAACTGCTGAGCACGGAGCCCGACATGGGGCTTGATCTCACCACCCTAAGATCATGACCCTGAGATCACAGCCTGAGCGGAAACCAAGCGTCAGATGCTTAAGCAGCTACGTCACCCAGGTGCCCCTGCAAGAAACTATTCTAAGTGCTTTACTGCATTCGTTTAGTCAATGCTCGGAACAATCTTCTAAGAATTCTAATGAGAAAATCTGATTTCAGGGATCATCCTTTTTGGCACAAACAATATTCTTTTACTAATTACTTCAGTCGGTGCAGCTGATGTAGGACCTCCAAGTGCGATCCGTAGACCTTCTGTGTCAGCATCCCTGGAGCTCTAAAATAAGCAGAGTTCTGGGTGCCTGCTCCATACATACCCTCAAGTACTGGGAATGTGGCCTAAAATCTTTCTTTCATTAAGTGTTTCATCTGATTCTTATAAACATTAAGCTTAGAGAGCCATCAATCTGGTATTTCTCTTCCACCACAAATGGATTGCATTATATAGGTCTTTTTAAATTATCATCCCTCTAGCAAAGTATCCATTGATTTCACTTTTATTAAGAGCTTATATAAAAATGTTTTCCAAATTTTATTAAGTGGCTGATTTCGTTATTTGTTTTCCTTTCTTTGACTTATTAGTATAGTAAATTATGTATATAAATTTCCTAAATTACTGTAAAAATTATGTATATAAATTTCCTAACATTGAACTTCCCATGGATGTTTAGAGGTAACATGCATGTTCTTAACAGTATTATCCCTCTAAAGTGCTACTGGATTGTTTCTGCCAATATTTTCTTTCAGGATTTTTTTGTCTTTGGTCTTCTCTAATTTGAATGTGTTATGGTTCGCTATAGTTTTTTAAAAAATTTATTGGCTTATTTGCTTTGTATTTTTCCTGACTGATCTGAGCTTCCTGGATCTGTGGTTTAGTGCCTGTAATTAATTTTGCAAAATGTTCATCCAGTTTTACTTCAAATATTTTTTTCTGTCCTATTCTCTTTATTCCCCTTGTGGTGTTTCATTTATACATATTTTACACCTTTTGGAATGATCCCACAGTTCTTAGATGTTCTGTTCTGTTTTTTCATTCTTTTTTTCTGCTTTGCATTACAGTTTAGGAAGTTTCTATTGGCCTATGTTTAAACTCACCACTTCTTTCCTTGGCCATGTCAAGTCTATTGATGAGCCCATCAGAGGCATTTCTTATTCTTATTACAGTTTTTTTTTAAATTTCTAACATTTCCTTTTGATTCTATCTTAGAGTTTCCATTTCTCTGCTTGCCTTACCCATCTGTTCTTGCATGTTGTCTTCCTTTTTCATTAGAAGCCTTAATCATAGTTACTAAAAATTCGCCATCTGATAATAACAAAACTTGTGCTATATTTGGCTCTGACAGTTGTTTTGTTCCTTCAGACTGTGTTTTTATTATTATTTTTTTCTTTTTGGCATGTGTTGCAAGTTTCAGTTAAGCGTTGAACACGATACATTGGGCAATAAGGGACTGATATAAATGGGCCCTTAGTGTGAAGTCTTAGATGTGTCTGGCTAGGAGTCAGCCTGTGTTTAATGTCTGCTATTGTGATGAGTGGTAGAGACTTCAATGGCCTCGAGTGTGCTTACCTTGATCTCCCCTCTTGACTTCGGGCTTCCCTAACTACTCCTCCTCAGAGGGAGTCTGTGTCTTGCAGCTCTTTCTGCTGCCATCTACTGCTGTTATACTGGAGCTCCCAGAGACGAATGGCCTGTGCCTCTGGTCTGTGACCTTTACAAGGATTTCTCCAGGTGAATAGGTTCTTTCTCTCCCTGTGTTCTTCTCCATTCCCTGGCTGCAGCATTCCCAGTTATTTCCTTGAAATTCTGACCCTTCTTATGGTGTTTTTTTGCTCCCTTCGGTGAGGCAGGAAGATTGGAAGAGGCTAGCATGGTAGGAATTATCTTCTCCCTCTAGGATGAAGCTCTGGCGAAGTGATTTCTCTGGAAGGGGTGTCTTTTGTCATGGAAAAGACTATGGACATAAGTCACAGTGATTACTCTTCCTCTCTTTGAGCCAGAGCCAAGAGGGGCTCTTTCTCAGATCCTTATCATGAGACATTGATGGAGTTCCTGTAGCAAAGCCCATGAAGCATGAGGGTACCCCCTGAGATGGTGGCCCCCAGAAATTTCTCATTTTCATTCTAGTCCATACTCAGCTTCCAGCAATTTTTCAAAATTACCATTTAAATGTGTTTACAGCTTAGGGATTTCAGTGGCTTTTTCTGCAGGCAAGGAAATCTCAGGTCCTGTCTCTCTCTGGATATTCCTGTCTTTCTAAACGTCACAGTGACATCTCGAGACCTCAATTCTCTGATTTTTCTCTGAAAGTCATTGATTTCACATTTATCCAGCTTTTTCTCACTCTAAGAACAGGAATGACAACTTTCAAACCTTTCACATGTCAGAACTGAAACTGGAAGTCATGGTACATTCACTTTTCCTGCTCCCGATATTTTTCCAAGTAATGCCTGCTTTTTCTTAAAGAAACTGTTCCTTTTAGAATTGCTCAGTTGTAATCTTCATGGGCAATTTGATTTTATCCCCTGGATAAGTCATTTAGGCTTCCTTTATTTTCTTTTAGTCTTCTTGGTTACTATAAATATAAACTGAGCAGGCCAATTATAAAAACAACTTACTTTATATGCTAATTAACCCACATTTTGAAAAATGAAGTCATTTGGAAATATAAATTTAAACTCTATCCACCCTGACGTAAGAACATCATCACATTTACCTATACATCGAACTCAATGGAAAGTGGTCAATTGTGCTGAACGTTCATATCCTAGGTTATTCTCTCTGCCCAGAACCACAAGGCAAGAATTGTCTCTACCACCCCCCCCAAAAAAAAACTCTCATCCCCTCTTTGTCTACTTTCTAGTATAGTGTCATTAAAAAATTACTTTCGATGAAAAATTATATTAATCCTAAGACTTTATTACTATGCTAAATCAATTGAAATATCATTCAAGTTAATAACAACCAAGTGCACTTAAAATTAGCAAAATGAAGCATTAATCGAGTTGCTTAGACTTTCACAGTAGTTTTTTGCTTAATAAATCTTAACTTTGGTGATCTTGCACATTTCATCCCCTATAAAATACTGTAATATAATTACCTAGAATTGGCTCCTGACATGTCACCACCTAAATGTTGGGAAACAAGACACAATGGTAATTCCTGGCATGGACGTTGGAATCAGCCAGACCAGAGTTGAAACACAACTCTAACATATGGTCAATAAAGACAACTACTTTTAATCTGTAGACTTCATTTTCTCACACACTGGGTAAGAATTGTGGTAGATATCTTTAGGATTGTCATGAATTAAAGTTTAACATTTAAGGTGCCAAATACACAACAGATTATCAATAAATGGTATGGTAGGCAGGATTTCTAAAGTGGCCCTCCACCCTAATATGACCCGTAAATATGATGAGGTTTTACTGTATTGTGTTATATGGCACAGTTAACTTGGATCTGATCTAATGACATGGATGCTTAAAAGTGACTGGTAGTAAAAGGGGAAGTCAGAAAGATTCAAAGCACAAGGGGGTGTCAATGCACAGTTGCTACCCTGAAGATAAAAGAGGCCAACATTGTGAAGGTACTAAGTGCCACTGAATTGTACTCTTTAAAATTATTAAAATGGTGAATTTTATGTTATATGTATTTTATCACAATAAAAACATGGAAGAGAAAATAACTAGACATGCAACAAGGTAAGAAAATGTGACCTATTATGGGGGAGGTGCAGTCAATTGAAACATTTCTCATGGTAGCTTATAAGATCAAACTGGAAGATGGAGACTTTAAAACACCGATTATAAGGACGCAAAGAAATGGAAACACATTCCATGCTCATGAATCGGAAGAACAAATATTGTTAAAATGTCTATACTACCCAAAGCAGTCTACAGATTTAATGCAATCCCTATCAAAACACCAATAGCATTTTTCACAGATCTAGAACAAACAATCCTAAAACTTGTACAGAACCACAAAAGACCCCAAATAGCCAAAGTAACCTTGAAAAAGAAAAGCAAAGCTGGAGGCATCACAGTTCTGGACTTCAAGTTATACTACAAATCTGTAGTGATCAAAACAGTATGGTCCTGCAAAATAGACACATAGATCAATGGAACAGAATAGAAAACCCAGAGAAAACGCAAAACTATATGGTCAATTCATCTACAAAGCAGGAAAGAATATCCTATGGGAAAAAGACAGTCTCTTCAACAAATGGTGTTGGGAAAACTGGACAGCAGCAGGCAAAAGAATGAAACTGGACCACTTTCTTACAGCAAACACAAAAATAAATTCAAAATGGATGAAAGACCTAAATGTGAGACTTGAAACCATTAAAATCCTAGAGAAGAGCACAGGCAGTATCCTCTTTGGCATCAGCTATAGCAACTTCTTAGTAGATATGTCTCCTGAAGCAAGAGAAACAGTAAAAATAAACTATTTGGACTTCATCAAAATAAAAAGCTTCTGCACAGCAAAGGAAACAACCAACAAAACTAAAAGGCAACCTACAGAATGGGAGAAGGTGTTTGCAGATGACACATCTGATAAAGGGTTAGTATCCAAAAGGTATAAACAACTTATAAAACCCAACATCCCAAAAAACAAATAATCCAATTAAAGAATGGGCAGAGACATAAACAGACATTTTTCCAGAGAAGACATGACATACAGATGGCCAACAGACACATGAAAGTATGGTCAACATCACTGATCATCGGGGAAATGCAAATCAAAAACCACAGTGACCTATCACCTCACACCTGTCAGAATGGCTGAAATCAACAACACAAGAAACAATAGATGTTGGTGAGGATGTGGAGAAAGGGAACCCTCTTGCACTGTTGGTGGGAATGCAAACTGGTGCAGCCACTGTGGAAAACAGTACGGAGGTGCCTCAAAAAGTTAAAAATAGAACTACTACCATATGATCCAGCAGTTGTGCTACTGGGTATTTACCCAGAGAATACAAAAATACTAATTCAAAGGGATACATGCGCCCTTATGTTTACGGCAGCATTATTTACTCTAGCCAAGATATGGCAGCAGCCCTAGTGCCCCATCAATAGATGAATGGATAAAGAAGATGTGATATACAGAGACACAATGGAACATTATTCAGCCATCAAAAGAATGAAAGCTTGTCATTTGCAATGACAGGGATGGAGCTAGAGAGTATAATGTTAAGTGACATAAGTCAGTCAGAGAAAGGCAAATACCATATGATTTTGCTCATATGTGGAACTTAAGGAACAAAACAGATGAGCATAGGGGAAAAAGAGAGAGAGAGGCAAAGCAAGAAACAGACCCTTAACTATAGAGAACAAACTGATGGCTACCAGAGTAACCAGTTACCAGTGGGTGGGGGGATGGATGAAAGAGGTGATGGGAATCAAGGGAGTTAACTTGTTGTGATGAGCATGGGATGATGCATAGAAGTGCTGAATCACTATATCGTACACCGGAAACTAATACTACACTGTATGTTCACTAACTAGAATGTAAGTAAAAACGTTAAGAAAAATAAAACACCTATTATAAATATGCCCAAATGCTTAAGAAAAAGATGGGCAGAATGAGAAAATGCATGGGGAATCTCAGCAGAGAAATGAGAACTATTTAAAAAAAAAAAGAATAAATGGAAATTCAAGAACTGAGAAATTGAATACCTGAAATAAAAATAAAGCACTGCATAGGCTTAACAGCAGAATGAAGATGACAGAAGAAAGTCTGTAGAAAGGAAGAGAAATCAATAAAAATTTAAGAATCTGAAGAATAGATGAAAAAACTGAAAAACAAAGCAAAAACTTCAGTGATTTGTGAGATAATAATCATTTAACATACGTATGGGGGAGAGAGGAGAGAGAGAGAATAAGTCAGGGGGGAAAATGTCTGAAAAAAATAATGGCTGAAACTTTCCCATACTGGTTGATAAACATCAAACTACATATGTAAGAAATTCAGTGGACACAAGCTGAGTAAGTACAAAGAAAACTACACTTAGGCACATCCTTGTTAAACTGTGTAACATGAATGATAAGTAGAAAATTGTCAAAGCCGCCAGAGAAAAGTGGCAAATTACATACAAGGGAACAATGGTGAGACTATCAGCTGCGTTCCCATCAGAAATAATGGAGGCCCTAAGAAAATTGCAAATGTTTAAAGTGCCAAAAGAAAACAAAATCCAGCCCACAATTCCATATCCAGTGAAAATAGCTTTGGAAAATGAAGGTCAAGAATACATTTTAAGAAAACTAAACTTTGAAAGAATTTGTCACCAGAAGACCTGTACTAAAAGAAATATTGAAGAATCTTCTTCAGACACAAGGGAATGGGATCAGATTGGAATAGCACTGGGCCTGGTTAAATATATAGGTGCATATAAACATAGGAACACAGGGATACACACACACACACACACACACACACACACACACACACACACATGGGAAAATGGAAAATGAATAGCAAATTGGTAGATTGAATGTCAACTGTACCAGACAGAGCATAGGGTAGCTCCTCATGATTTTCACCTACTGATGGCCATGCCCTTTATAATCCCCTCCACTTGACTGTGGGTGGGACTTATGAATTGATTCTAACCAATACAATCTGGTAAAGGTGATGGAATATCAATCTCATGATTATATTATAGAAGAGTCCATCTTAGAAGCCTGGAGCAAGAGCTTCTCCTTACTAACTTGATAGAGCAGCCTCCAGGTGTAGCAACCAAAAAGGTCTCTAGACACTGCCAAATATTCCTCAGGGGCAAAGTCAACACCCAGTTGAAAACCACTGGGTGTTATATGCAACTGATGAATTATTGAACACTACATCTGAAATTAATGATGTACTATATGTTGGCTGATCGAATTTAAATTAAAAAAAAGAAAGAAAAAGAAAACCACTGCATTAAATACTTATACTAGAATAAGAAAATATTTAAAATCATTGATTTAAACTTTCACATTAAGAAAGTAGAACTTTTGAGACTTCATCAACATAAAAAGCTTCTGCACAACAAAGGAAACAGTCAACAAAACTAAGAAGCAGCCCACAGAATGGGAGAAGATATTTGCAAATGACATTTCAGATAAAGGGCTGGTATCCAAGATCTATAAAGAACTTCTCAAACTCAACACTCAAAAAACAAATAACCCAGTCAAGAAATGGGCAGAAGACATGAACAGACACTTCTCCAAAGAAGAGATACAAATGGCTAACAGACACATGAAAAAATGCTTAACATCACTAGCCATCAGGGAAATACAAATCAAAACCACAATGAGATACCACCTTACATCAATTAGAATGGCAAAAATTAACAAAACAGGAAATAACAAATGTTGGCGAGGATGGGGAGAAAGGTAAACCCTCTTACGCTGTGGGAATGCAAGCTGATACAGCTACTCTGGAAAACAGTGTGGAGGTTCCTCAAGACATTAAAAATAGAGCTACCCTATGACCCAGCAATTGCACTACTAGGTATTTACCCCAAAGACACAGAAGTAGTGAAAAGAAGGGGCACATGCACCCCAATGTTCATAGCAGCAATGTCCACAATAGCCAAACTGTGGAAGGAGCTGAGATGTCCTTCAACAGATGAATGGATAAAGAAGATGTGGTTCATATATACAATGGAATATTATTCAGCCATCAGAAAAGATGAATACCCACCATTTGCATCAACATGGATGGAACTGGAGGGGATTATGCTAAGTGAAGTAAGTCAAGCAGAGAAAGACAATTATCATATGGTTTCACTCATATGTGGAACATAAGCAATAGCCCGGAGGACCATAGGAGAAGGGAGGAAAATCTGAAGGGGGAGAAATCAGAGACGGAGATGAACCATGAGAGACTAGGGACCCCAGGAAACAAACTGAGGGTTTCAGAGGGGAAGGGGGTGAAGGGAGGGGGTAGAAGGGTGATGGGTATTAAGGAGGGCACGTGTTGTGATGAACACTAGGTGCTATACGTAACTAATGAATCATTGAACACTACATCAAAAACTAATGATGTACTATAGAGTGGCTAACTGAACATAATTTAAACAAACTATATATTCCAAAGTATTCCAGGACTTTCTTCTGCCAAACACCTTAAACTTCCAATACCTAAGCATTTGCTCCACTTTTACCTACTCAAGGAATGCCCTTTTCCCTCTTTCTTAATAACCAAAGATTATACACCCTCCAAGTCAAAAACAAATGAAACAATTTTCATGAACTCTAAAAAAAGAAAAGAAAGTAGAAAAAGAAAAGCAAGTCAAAACCAAAGTACATAAAAAGAAGGAAATTATTAGGCATAAATCAATGAAATAGAAAACCAAACATAGATAAAATAAATGAACATTTGGTTCTTTAAAAAATTAATAAAATACTTAACCGCCTAGTAATATTGGCCAACAACGGTAGAGAGAAAACACTAATTACAAATATCAGGAATGAAGGAGGGAGAATCACTATCAATTCTATATATATTAAAATGATGGTAAGGGGATTTTGTGCACAACTCTACACCAATAAATTCAGCAATTATGTGAAATGAACAGTCCTTGGAAAACACAATTTATCAGAATTGACTTGAGATGAAAGAGAAATTCTAATAATGCTGTATCTAATAGAGAGATTGAATTCATTATTAAAAATCTTCTCAGAAGAAACAACTCCAGGCCCAGATGGTTTTAATGGTGACTATTATGAGACACAGAATATAGAAGTAATATCAGTCTTACACAAAATATTTCTGAAGATAGAATAGATAATACACCTTAACTTGTTTTATGAGGACAACATAATCCTGGTACCCAAATCTGATAGACATTTCAGGAAAAGAAAATTACAGACCACGATCTTTCATGAACATAGATGCAAAAATCCTTAATAAAATGCTATCAAACTTAAAATGATAATTTTTCATGTCCAAGTGGGATTTGTCCCATGAATACAATTTTGGTTCAATATTGGAAGAGCAATCATTGTAATTGCCCACGTTAACAGAACAAAGGAGAAAAACTGTATTGTTATCTCAAAAGATGGAGAAAAAATATTTGAAAATATTCAACAACAAGCTGCGATAAAAAGTCAACAAATTATGAACATAAAGGGACTTCTTTTTCCTGATAAAAGGCCCTTACAGAAATTCTAGTGCTGGGACACCTGAGTGGCTCAGTCGGTTAAGCATCTGACCTTTGGCTCAGTTATGATCCCAGGGTCCTGGGATGGTGTCCCACATCGGGCTCCCTGCTCAGCGAGGAGCCTGCTTCTCCCTCTGCCGGCAGCTCCCCCTGCTTGCACTCACTCTCTCTCATTTTCTGACGAATAAATAAATAAAATCTTAAAAAGAAAAAAGAAAAAAAAAGAATTTCTAGTGCCAACTTCATACTTACTTGAGGACAAGACAAAAATGTCTGCTCTCACCAATTTTGTTCAACATTTTGCTGGATATCCTAGCCAATGCAATATACCAAGAAACAGAATGTTAAGGAGTGCAGATTGAAAAGGAAAAATAAAATTGCCTTTATTCATAGGTAAAATTATTGATCGCCTATAAAATCCTAGGAAATCTACAAAAAATTAGAACAACAGAATATAGTACATTTGCAGGATATGAGTGCAATGCACAAATATTCGTATTTTTTATTCTAGCTGAAGAGAGTTGAAAAACTACAACAACAACTAGCACTTACAATAGCATCAAATACAAAAAGGTAAAGTACTTAGAACTAAACCTAGTAGAAGGCATCAAAGACCCTCGCTTGAAAACCATGAACCAATGCTAAGAAAGAGAAGAATCAAAGAGAGGGAGAGTCAAACCTTGTTCAAGATTTGGAAGAGTCAATATTGGTAAGATGCCAGTTATTTTCACATTGATCTATGTATCTCTCACCATCTTCATCAAAAGCCCAACAAGATTCTGGTTCGAATTGGAAAAACGATTTTAAAATGTATGCAGAAATGCAATGGATCTAGAGTAATGAGAACAATTTCAAGAAGAAAGTTTGAAATTTCACACTCCTGATTTCAATACTACCGTAAATTATAGCAATTAGGACAGGATGGCGTTGTCCTAAGGGTATAAAACAAGATTAAAGGGCAGAATAGAGTACAGAAATATACTCTTATACATATGGTGAATTGATTTTGTCAAAATTTCCTAGGCACTTGGTTAGAAAAGTAAAGTATTTTCAACAGATGGTGCTAGAGAAACTAGATATTCGTGGGGGTGGGGGGGGGACTTTAAACATTTCACCTTAGACAAAAGTTAATTTGAGATTAATCATGGACATAATTATAAAAACTAAAACTATAGTTTGTGGTCAAATACATAGGAAAGCATCTTCATGAGTTAGGCAAAGATTTCTAGAATACCCAAACATTTTCCATAAAAGAAAAAGTAATAATAAAATGAACTCCATTAAATTAAGAACTTCTCTTTATCAAAAGTCATAATTAAGAAAAAGAAAAGTTAATATGCAGAGTGGGAGAAGATATTTGTAATATATATACCTAATAAAGTATTCACAAACTCTAATATATAAAGTATTCCTCAATTAAATAAGAAAAGCCACACAACTCTACATTGAAAAAAGACAGAGTACTTGAAGACACATTTCACTAAAAATGATATATAAATTGGCAATAAGTTCATGAAAAGTTGCTCAACATCATTAGTCATCAGGGAATGCAAATTCAAAATGTAATGAGATACCACTTCACACCCACTAGAATGGCTAAAATTAAAAAAGACTGACAACTCCGAATGCTGGCAAGGATGTGAAGCATCCACATGTTTCATACATTGCTGGTGGGAATGCAGAATGTTAGTCACTTGGGGAAACTGGCAAAAAAAAGAACAAATGTCTGTCAACGGGAAATTGGATGAACAAATTGTTTTATATTCAAATAATGAAATAACATTCAGCAATGTAGAAATACTTAACTACTGATATGTGCAATGGCTGGATAAATCTTGAAAATATCTTGAGTATAGAAGTTGACAATAGAGTGTATATAGTGTGAAGATGTTCTTATGGACTTCAAAAACAGGGGACACTAATCTATAGTTCTAGAAATCAGAACAGGGATTCTATACGGAAATATAGAGAGAGGAGGGTGAATTGGCTAGAGGGGGCATTAGGAAACTTCCTAGGGTGATGGAAATATTTTATAGGTTCATTAGTATCTGGTTACATGGGTGTATATAAGGGTGGACTGGTGTTGGCTCTTATTAGCTGTAGAAAGCCAATTACTGTTGGCTCCCCCTTATCCACAGTTTTCCTTTCCACCCTCTTGGTTTCCGCCCCATCCCCACCCCGTCAGTGATGCTCCGGAAGCACTTGATCCTTCTCCTGATGCAGAGTCAGAAGGTCCACAATAGCCTGACGCTGCGTCATGACACCTACGTCATTCACCTCCCTGCGTCTCATCCCATAGGCATTTTATCATCTCTCCTCATCACAGGAAGGATGAGTACACTACAATAAGATATTTGTAACTTTTATTACAGTATATTGTTATAATCGTTCTATTTTATTATTAGTTATTGTTGTTAATCTCTTCCTGTGCCTAATTTATAAATCAAACCTTATCATCGGCATGTATGTATAGGAAAACCCAGAGTCTATATAGGGTTCGGCACTATGTGCAGTCTCAGGCATCCACAGGGGGTAGGGAGAGTCTTGGAAAAAAATCCCCCATGAATAAGGGGAGACTACTGTATATGCATCTTTTTCCAACTCTGCTTTCAATATTATCATGTTAGTAGCTTGAAGTAGGCCATTGGTGGGAGTCTTTTCACCATGGAAATCAGCAAATGCTACATATTGAGGCATTTTTTTAAGAGAACTGTTTTTCAGCACATCACTGGATTGTATAAAGTTGTAAGCTGTTTATTGAATTGTTCACTTAAGATTTCTAATATTGAATATATCGTGACTATTTACCAACTCGAAAATTTCAATGTGTCCTAAATTCTTTCCACCTTAGATGGACAAATGATATCTCTGCCTTTCGGTTCTTACATCGTTTATTTTGGGCCAAATATCACATTTGTATTCAAACCAGGATTGTGCTTTGTTCAAGTAAAAGAAATATGAGACTAGTTTTAGATTACCTTTTCCTCCTTTCTCCTTCAGTTATCTTTATTCTCATTCTTTTTTTTTTTTAAGAAATAGATGTTTTATCTCTAAACTGGTATACCTTCTTTGCAACATATTAAATTATTGTAATGGGTGAGTGTGCGTCTGTGTTCTTTTTTTTAATTGCACAAAGAAGGATGATTAGGAAACATTTAACCAAAGCAGTGTTGCTATTTATATTACTATACTTTGAGCAAGTAACAATTGCGAAGCTTTGTTTGTTGGATCCAGTATTTTCCAAAGAATTAAAGTCTTTTTAAAATAGTGCCTCTAATTGTACTTGAGGCTGGAAAAAAACTCATATGATTTTATTGCTTTGCTAAAATTATGCTTGGAATTAGTTTGAACAGAACATTCTCTGGAAGTGAATTGTTTCTTACTGTTCACTTCAAGTTCAAAATCAAACAGCCTTTGAAACAAGGAGACTGCTGTCCATAAATGAGATACTTTTGGAAAATAACTATAGATTGAAATGGGCCAAGATGTGTTTTCAGTCTCAATAAAAATGAAAGCATCAGAAAAATATTATGATCGATAATGGTATTATTAATGAGTTTCATCTTTTTCATTTCAGCTGTCCAAGCCTGATTTACTTGTTTGAGGCACATGACACATATAAATTGTTTGCTGAATCAGAGATCATTGGCTTCTGTTGCCTTATCTCCATGGTATGTTTGAGCTTAATGTCTATAAGGCTATTAGAGAATTGGAGTGCTCTCTCTGTTGGTCAACAATGTTACTTTTTGTGGCTTTGGACCAGAAAAACCAGGAGGGCTCTTTTGTTACACAAAGATATGCTTCCTTGACAAAGATTTCCTCTAGTGATGCAGTAACTGTGGATTCAGTATATATCCTAGTGTTTGGGAATTGATCAGACCCAGGCTTGAATCCGTGCTCAGTCACGTTTAAGTCGTGTGGCCTTATTCAAGTCAGTTAACTTTTCTGAGCCTCTGTTATCGGAATAACAGTGAGAGTGGGATTTAAATGAGATAATATAATAGTTTTCCTGGCACATAAGTGATCAGTCAGCACTTTATAATTTATTACTGTTTTTTTTAATTTTTAATTTTAATTTTTATTTTTGATGTAAAGTTCGATGATTCATTAGTTGCGTATAACACCCAGTGCACCATGCAATACGTGCCCTCCTTACTACCCATCACCAGTCTATCCCATTCCCCCACCCCCTCCCCTCTGAAGCCCTCAGTTTGTTTCTCAGACTCCATAGTCTCTCATGCTTCATTCCCCCTTCTGATTACCCCCCCCCTTTCTTTATCCCTTTCTTCTCCTACCGATCTTCCTAGTTCTTATGTTCCATAGATGAGAGAAACCATATGATAGTTGTCTTTCTCTGCTTGACTTATTTCACTTAGCTTTATTACTGTTTTAATCAAATCCACTAAGTTATTAGCTCTTTCTAGACTCATATAGTGGCTTATTTCTCTTTTCCTCAGTGCCCAGAATACGGTCTGAGACATTTTAAATGCTCAACAAATGTCATTCGTTAATGTACCAGAGACTGTGGGTGATTCGTGTTTTGAAATGATGTGCGTAGTATGGAAAATTTCAAATGTATGAAAGCGTAAAGAGAATAGTATAGGGGACCTCCATGTTTCCATCACCCGCTTCACCAATTCACAGGCCGTTTTGCTTAGTGTTTCCTCCTAAACCTCCCCCTTCCCATCTTTCTTGAAGCAAATTGAGTTCATTTTTAATCCTTGCTGCAATCGAGTCCACTGGCCTGCCCAGCTGGCACACTCGGCAGACACAAAGACATTTGAAAAGGAGCATAAACAAAACAGAATCGTGAAGTGGTATCTACTGCCATGATCACAGAAAGCATTTCCAAAGCTTAAGAGAAAATATGGATTTTCTGCTGCTGTTTTTGTCCCTTAGGGTAGATAACTGAGGCTCGATCAACAAACAAGAGACAAGTGGTTAGGGTTTAGAGTCTTTCTGAAAATGACACGTACAGTACAATGATCAGTTTTTCTCTCTTACATTGAAAGGAACTAGCTGCTTTCCCTGCACTTGCAGAGACAGAATACAGCATTTGCCCAGCAGTATAAGGGCTAAATTAATTTACAGGCATTTATGGCAGATGAAGCAGCTATTTACCATATAGCCGTGAGCCAAGAGGGAGGCTAAGGATGTTCTCGTGGGTGTCAGTCAGTTAACATAAAAGCAATAAAAGCGTCTCAAATTATTCCTGATAATTATTATCCACCAAGCTCTCTCTTTCGCATGAAATGTAGGTTTCTGTCGTTTATTGGGCCAGTAAAGAGATCGCACGAGTCGTACATAAGAGATGCGGGGGGTCGCAGCAGTCACTGTAGCGATATTGTCCTTATCACAGGCAATATCCTGACTGCTCCATTTTCCCCAGTGTTTACCTCCTTGAGGGGAGGCAGCAGTGGCAACTGGGCAATGTTTTGGGGAGAAGTTTGACATTATTTCTTGATGTAATAGCACATTTCCTTAAAGGTTATTTGAACTCGCCTTGTGTTATACAAGGAAAGGGCAGAGTAATTTTTGTTGCGGCCGGATTCATTGAGGTGGGGTGGCTCCGCTGATTGCATGTGCATTGGAGAGCATTACAAATAGAAACCTCACAGCAGCACTTGGTTGTATGGGCAGGCTGTCTAAGAGGCCAACAGGCGAGTCCAACCACCACGGGACACGAGCTCACTTTATAACTTAGAAAAAAATATGAAAGTGCCTCCCTAATCTTTATTCGTTTGCATTTCTTTGATATTCATATTAAGATTCATTTCATCATTCAGTTGCTTATCCAATAAATCATGTTTGCAGATTTATTCTCTACCTAGTCTTGCACTAGGCTGTGGGACGGTACAGGAATCAAGTGCACTTCCTCCCCTTAAGGACCACGCAGTCTGCTTGAGAAGGCAAAGTATTTATACTGAAAACCACAATAGCTTGATAAGTAGAGAACTAAGCGAAATTTATTTGGAGCTAATCTGGAAATAATAGAATGGTGTCTAATTATTAGTAGAACATTTAATATCCACAAAGATTGATTTTGAGAACTGCTCCATGTAGTATTACTAATTAATACTTGAGATTTAACCAAGCATTTTCAAATTGGAGTCTTACAGCAAACCTATAAAATAAATCTCAGGAGCATCTGGGTGGCTCAGTTGGCTAAGCATCCGACTCTTGGCTTTGGCTCAGGTCGTGATCTCAGGGCTGTGAGATCGAGTCCCGCATCAGGCTCTGCGCTTACCGGGGAGTCCTCTTGACATTCACTCTCTCTCTCCCTTTGCTCCACCCCCCTCAAATAAAAAAAAATTTTAAACTTAAGTAAAACATAAAATAAATCTTAATATGTTTATCCCCATTTCTCTGCTGCCTTTTACAAAACTCCTTCAGTGGTCAATACTCACTGACTTCCAATTCTTGGTCTTCAGCTTACTCTCTCTTCCTTCTTATGCTTTCCTTCTTTTGCTCTCAGGACCCCTCTCATGGACCCCTTTCTACCTCACTTGCTGTGCCTTCTGTCTCTTTTTCTGAATCCTCTTCTCCCCGGCCTCTTAATATTGGGATGCCAGGGCTCGGTCCTCAGATTTCTCTTTTTTTTTTTTTTTAATTTGTATACAATCCCTACATGAGCTAATAAAATTCTCTGTCTTTAGATGTCATCTATATGCTGCCGACACGTCCTTGACATCTAGCTTCGGTACGGGCCTCTTCCCTGGAATAGGTCTGCCTCCTGATACCCCATTTTAACTTCTTTTTTTTTTTAAGTTTTTTTAATTTATTTATTCGACAGAGATAGAGACAGCCAGCGAGAGAGGGAACACAAGCAGGGGGAGTGGGAGAGGAAGAAGCAGGTTCCCAGTGGAGGAGCCTGATGTGGGGCTCGATCCCATAACACCCGGATCACGCCCTGAGCCGAAGGCAGACGCTTAACGACTGCGCCACCCAGGCACCCCTGACTTGATATTCTGCATATCTTTAAAGGAATTTATGATTTGAGTGCTCTTTTCAGAATTCAGAACTACTAATAACATAAGTAGTCATGATCATTGCGACAGCACAAACATGGGAGAGGAAGAAGCAGGCTCACAGCAGGGATCACGCCCTGAGCCACAGGCAGACACTTAACCGCTGTGCCACCCAGGTGCCCCTCCATTTTAACTTCTAACAGGCACTTCGAACTTCACACGTATAAGGCAGAAATCCTGATTTCCAACACCCCCCAAGGCATGCAATAACTTCAGTTCCCCATCTCTATAAATGGCAGCTTTATGCTACTTGCTCTGGTTAATAATGGAAGTTATATTTTACTCTTCATATTCACACAAAATTCATATTTAATCCATTAGCATATCATTTAGGCTCTTCATTCAATAAACATATATTTATTGAGTACTTACTAAGTGCCAGACACTGTTGTACTTCCTGGAGATAAGGTCGTACCAAAAAAAGACAAATTTCTCAGTTCTCATGGAGCTCACATTCTAGTGGGTAGCTTATATTTAGTTGAGTGTCTCTCCCTTCAAGATGGATTCAGAAACTACTTCATCCCACTTCCACCACTAGCTCCTAGTGTGAATCACCATCACCTCTTCCGCAGATTTCTGTAATGGCTCTCTAACCGGTCCCCCTGCTTCTGCCCTTGACCTTCTACCATCTATTCTCAACAAAGTAGCCAGAATAATCCTGTAATAACATGAGTCAGATAATTTCACTTCTACACTCCAAGTCAAGAATGTTCTTCTAGATAGCCACATAGCTCACCCCGCCCACTTCCTTTCGTTTCTGCTCAAGTGTCATGTTAGTAGAGACGCCTACCTTGATCAGGCTATAAAAATAGCACCTGGATGCAGACGCGCACCTGCGTACACCAGCTACTCATCAGCCCTTTACCTTGCTTTGGTTTATCTCCTGACAGTCTAGCACCGAGCTCTTTGTGTAGTTGTTCGTGTCTTTCTCCCCTTCCTGGAATGTAAGCTTCATGAAAGTAGAGTGGTGGTTTTTTTTTTTCTGTTTTGTTTAATCAAGTGTTTGCTTTCGCAGAGAAATCCATCCAATGGAAGAGCTCATCATACATCTTGCCATACAAGACGAGGTGGAATTACAGAAGTGGGAATTCTTCATTCTGACTAGGATTCTCAGGGAAAATGCCACGTGGTGGCATGACATCGTGGCTTTGAAGGATATTAATCATTTTGATAGTTAGAGAACGATGTCAAAGACAGCCCAGGTCAAAGAAACAACAACAGGAGAATAGAGTACAAGAATTCATTAACATGTTGTACGTTCAGGGGTGGTAGACTGGCACATCATGAATAAATGTAGAAGAACTTAGGAAAAACAATGCTGAAAGTATAGATGAGGTGATACGGGGGAGGGCCCTATATGACTTCTTAGGAGTTCGGCCATTATTTTATAAGCACTGGGAATCCATTATTGGATTTTACGGGAAGGAGATAGGCATGATTCCATCTGTATAATAGGAAGATTAATCTAACAATAAGGCCAGGATTGTATTAAAGAAACAAGATGCACATTATGAGCCTTTTGAAATAGTCTAGATGGAAAATAATAAGGACCTGTCTCAGCATTGTGCTTTCCTCTTTCTGGATATGCATGGCATGCTCCTGTTTTGCAATATCAGGTGGAATGCAGGGAGAGGGGAGAAAGACATGTTTGGTTTAGAAGAAGGTATGCATAATGGAATAATTTAAATATATATATGTCATAAATTAAATATATATATATCAGTGTCAACTACAGATCTAAAACAGAGGAACAGTTAGGTAGATTACAGGCACTCCATTTCTGAGATTGTATGTGACCACTAGAAGAAAGTTTCTGAACTATCACAGATGTAAAGCATCAAGTCATTCGTGCATTCATTCAACAAATACGCATTTAGATGCTATCATGTGTCAGGAACTACTCCAGTGCCTGCTCTCAAGGAACTCACCTCTGAGGGTTGGAAAGCTTATTCTATGATCATCAGTGAGAAAAACAGGGTGCAAACTTACAAAGGCACTTTCTAAGATAGGCTAGAATAGATACAGAGTATGCATAGGAAAGACTTAGAGAAGTTGTACTAGAAGGGTAATAACAACGGGTATTTTTAGCATAGCAGCATTATTTGTTATTTTCTTGAACTTTTCTGAGTTTTCAACAGATATTGCTTCTTTATTCGGTGCATTAATTTTCCAAAGTTGTGTAACAAATTGCTACAAATTAAATAAGGGCACTTATTATGTCACCATTTGTATGGGTCAGAAGTCCAGGCCTGGCTTAGCTAGCTCTTCTGCTCCGGTATCACAAGGTTGCAACCAAGGTGTCAGGTCAGCAGCATTTTTATCTAGAGGATCAAATGGGGAAAATCTGCTTCCAAGCAAATTCCATGCCTATGTTGTATGAAGAATTAATTTCCTTACATCTGTAGTACTGAGTGCCCTGGCTTTTTACGGACTGTTGGCTGGAAGCTCCTTAACAGCTAGAGACCACCTTCAGCTCCCAGAGGCTGCTTGCAGTTTCTAGAAGTTGCCCACCATTCTTTGATACGTGGGCTTCCCCAAATTGGTCACTTACTACAGCCAACCAGGACTGGGAAGTCTCCATGGCAAATCTTATACAATGTAACATAATTGTGGGAGGGACAGTCCATCACATTTTCCATATTCGGTTGTAAGTGACAAGTTCTGGGCACACTCCAGGGGAAGGAATGACACCAAGGCGTAAATACCAAGCAATTACAAGTGGCCATTTTCTACTATCTGCCGCAATCAGAAATATATAATATTGAATAAAATTAGGTGGTGATTATAAAATAAGTCGTCTTAGCTTTTTCTACTTTCCTGCTTGGGGAATCAATAACTTCAAATCTCAAGGGTTTAAAAAAAGGAATTTTTTTCTCCCTCTCTTTGCATGTTGGGTACAGGTCAAGCTAAGCGGCTGTTTCAAATGTTTCTTCATTCCAGGATCAGGCTGCAAGGAGCAAACACCATCTGAGGTATGCCGTTCTCTTGCCAAAGGAAAAAGCAATAGAGCTGACAAAAGCTCCAGATGCCTGTTATAGCTTCTGCTCTGAAAGGGCACACGTCCCCTTGGCTCGCATTTCACTGGTCAAAGCAAGCCTCACAACCAAGTCTGGCGGCGGTGGGACAGGAGAGCGTGCCCCTGCCACAGGTGGACACTGCAAATCACGGGGCAAAAGGTAAGGATGCGTCACTGGAAACATGAAATACCATCTACCATCATTTAATGAGGTTTATCATTGAATGACTAAAATTGAAATCCTAACGTGCCAATAATACAAGAAAATCTTAGGCAAAAAATATTCTGACATATAAAATCAATTGCCTGATCCACAAAGCTGAGAATATATTGAATATATATTGTCTTATTTTATTAGGCAAGAATAGCCTGGATTTTCCTTGGCCGTGAGTAAAAGTTGAAATCTCCCTTAGATGCCCTAGTTCATTCTAATGTCACTTTGAGGGAGGAATACTGAAATATTAACTTCAGAATAAAGTCTGCAACAATATTCAATGAATTTACTCTCTAGGAAAGATATCACATGCCATTTATTGATTTTCACGAGAAGGAAAGAAGTGAAAAGAAACATGTGCCTACCGCATTGAGTACCAATTGAAGAAGCAGTAGGAAGTTCATCGTGTCAGAGATGTCGTCCAAATAGACTCGGAGACACACTTACTTTACAGATGCCCCATTGGGCTCTCAGTTCCGTCAAACAAGATGCTGCCTGTGAGAAATGAAGGGGCGGGAGTGAAGAAATGAGACTTGGAGGGTAAAGATCATGTTCTGAGGTCACAGGTGGCCTTGCAGTGGAAAGAGGGGAATTGGAGAGGTAGTCGCCCTGAGGCTTTGGATGTTATCCAAGCAACCGGTCCATGAGAGCCTTTAGTCAGGGCAGTGACAAAGAGATTCCTGTTTTAGACCTCAGCTCCTTAACCTTGAATGGGCGTACCAGTCACCTGAGCGCAGGCTAAGATGCAGATTTTGATTCAGTAGAACTGGGATGGGGCCTGCGAATTCTGCCTTTTTAATAATCTTCCAGGTCATACCAATGTGGCTGGCCCAAAGACCATACTTGGAGGGGTGCCTGGGGGGCTCGGTCATTTAAGCGTCTGCCTTGCACTCAAGGTCATGATTTCAGGGTCCTGGGCAGGCTCTCTGCCCAGCAGGGAGTCTGCTTCTCCTTCAGCCTCTGCAGCTCCCCCTGCTTTGGCTCTCTCTCTCTCTCTCTCTCCCTCTCGCAAGTAAATAATAAATAAAACTCTTTTTAAAAAAAGAAGAAGAAGAAACAAGGTTTGAGATAGACCCTTATCCCCTGCTCATTAGGAGGATGGAGGGGGGAAGGAGAATAAAGGCATTTGTTTACCCAAATTCACTGTCCTTCGTCTTTTAAGCGGTCTTCGCGATTTGTGATCATTACCTACCCATTTTGTTTAAACATTAAATATTGCTGTCAATGAGTCCCTACAGAAGCCATTCCTAAAGTGTGATGAAGGCCCTGGCTACGTGCTAAAGCAGAGGATTAGAAATCTGTGAACAAAATGACTCCGCAAGTCTCCTGTCCTACGATCGCGTAAGAAAAAAGATGTTGGAAACTGCCAAAAAAAAAAAAAAAAAAAAGTGCTGAAATCGAAGCAAGGTCGATGAGTCGTGACCTGAGAGGGGCAGAGCTTCGCCCTGAAGTAGAATAGCTCCTAGGGAGTGAGGCAGAGAAACGGGCAAGGAGGTGTGTGAATAAAGAAGACGGAAACGCAGAATCCAAATACATTTGGAACTAAGAATCAAACGCATTGCAATTCCACACACTTTTCAGTCCTAAGAAATGTTCCACTAATATTTAGATTTGGGGGGGTTTTGTCCTTGCAAATTACAAGACTCTAAGCTAAAGTTGGACTTCCCGAAATGCCCTGACTTCTGGAACTGTTCCCCGCCAGATATTTCAAAGTCTCGTAGGTGGAACATGTTGGAGACCATCTAGGGATATCTGTTTTATAGATGAGGGATCTGAGGCCCACTGGAGAAGCTGGGACCAGTCATCTGAGTCTTCGTTCAGTGCCCAGTGCCCAGGGCCCAACACTAATAGAAAAAATAGAGAGAAAATGCATAGCTCGTGTCTGTGAGGTCACTGCAAGGCTTAATTTAACTTGTCTGTAGAAGTTATAATATTTATAAAAATACATTAAATATCACATGGGATATTTTATTTAAATACGTATTCGTCAGCACCGAAAATGAAAAAAAAGTTAGCTGTGACAAGCTGATGTGAAAGTTATCATTGTAATATATTCAGTTTGACATATTTCCATAAAAGCAAGCTGTTCATAACTGCAGATTTACTGCTCATGTCTCAGTGTTGTGTGTCACTGAAATCTGCAGTTTAAAACTCAAGAACAGGAGGGAAGCTGATCACCATTAGGAAATGATAATGCGGAACAAATTGGAAATTTTCTTCAGGGACAGGAGGAGAGCGTGGAGGGGCGTGCGTGCATCAGACAAAGTCGTTCTCCTTAGAACTAAATGGGAAACAATGTACATGTGTTTGCAACGCTAATTCTCAGAGCTCGTAACTTTTTAACTGTGTACAAAAGAGAGCTCTTAGTGAATTTCTACCCATGATGAGGTGTGTATATGGATACGCTTTTTTCTTTCTTCCCTTTCTTAAATAGGGAATGTACTATATCAGGCTGGCAATATAATCATTACCTAAGGAAAAGGACTCTTTTCTGGGCATTTATAATGATGGCTCTGATTTTAAATAATCAAATTATTTATAAAGTGAGGTCGTCGCTTGAGATACTTTTCTGGTTAATTCAGACCAGGAAAGATAGTGGTGTTTGGAAGCAAAAAAAAAAAAAAAAAAAAAAAAAAAAAAAGTAAGACTGGGCACAAAATTCCTGTGATGGCTTATCTACATTGATTAAATTCATGAAAATGTTGCTTATGGCATTCTTGTTTTTAAGGAGGCCCTGGTTTTGCAATCACGGCTGTCATCATGCTGTTTTTAAGGCAGGTCAGACTGTCACAGCGCTCAAGTGTCAAGGGCTGTTTACTGTGTTTCTGGGCACGAATCCTGCTGGGGACAGTTTAGGTCAGCGGTTCTCAGCGGAGGCACGGTGAAGTCCTGCAGGGGGGACTTCAGCAAATATGACGATTTGGTTGTTTTTTGGTTTTGGGGGGGGTTGTTTGTTTCCTCACTGATGGTGGGGTGCACGACTCGCCTTTCAGTGGACAGGAGCCACAAGAAAAGATGGGCTTCCAATACCCCCACTGCACCTTCATGATTCCATTTTACATGTGGACGCTGAGCACTTCTGCGTGGATTTAACACGTGCTGACACTTCCAGGAGCACAACCACAGTGTAAATCAAGGTGAGCCAGTACTTGGCCAAGAGTTTCGTGTACGGGTTAAGAAAATGCTGCTCCTGGTGACAGGAGCGCCCCCGTACTGCGTGGCGCGGGCCGCTACAAGGCCAGGAGTCCACATTTTAAGGTCTCACTTTGTCAGTGATTCCAGAAGTAAGAGCGAGCCCGTAACCACGTTACTTCCTCTCCTGCGGTTGTGTCGGAGTGTGTCCATAGGAAAGTACACATGTGTGTTGACAAATAGTTCCTTCTCCTTCTATCTTACACTTAGAGCGATAGAGTAATGTTTTTGAAATCATGTAGACATGCAACTGGTCTCTCTGGAGTAGCCACTCCCTGCCAGGCACTGTTCTGCGCCCCTGGAACATACAATGAAAAAACTGACAGAAATCCTCGCCCTCATTCCGGCGGGAAGACGCGTGTCACAGAAAGTAAATGTAAAGAATGAGGAGAACATACCATCTGTGAGAAAGTGATAAGTGTTGTGGAAAACAAAGAAGAAACGAGGGGGTGAGAGTGCAAATTTTGCAGTTTTAACTAACGGGGGCCTGGCAGGCTTCGATGACAAGGTGACATGCACGCCAAGGCTTGGGGGAGGTTGAGGGAGTGACTCCTGCAGATAGTTGAGAACACTGTGCCCCCAGGACGCGCCCTCCTTCTTCGAATCTGCACCTTTATTTATTTTTTTTAAGATTTTATTTATTTATGTGACAGAGAGACAGCCAGCGAGAGAGGGAACACGAGCAGGGGGAGTGGAAGAGGAAGAGGCAGGCTCCCAGTGGAGGACCCTGATGCGGGGCTCGATCCCAGAACGCCGGGATCATGCCCTCAGCCAAAGGCAGACACTTAACGACTGCGCCACCCAGGCGCCCCCGAATCTGCACCTTTAAGTGTCCTTTTCCCACCTGTCCCTCTTCTTCCCTCACCTCTGCTGGTTTCCTCTCCCCTTCTCTCTCTCTTCTTATGGTTTTCCATTGTTTCTTTTAGGCCTCGCACTGGCTACCAGGCACCATCTTAGGCAGTGCCTATATCCCTCAGGATTGAAGAAGTTACTGACCCGCTGCTTAAAATAGTGTTAGATCGATTAAAACTGCTGATTATTTTGAAAACATAGACCTTTCTTTTGTGATCATATGAATTCTTAGGCTCTAAGTTGTGTGAGGATGAGACCAGTGTTGGGTCTGCTAGTCCTTTGTTCATAGAATGTCCTCAAGAGGCTTTCAATGAGTTACTTTTCACTTCACCGTTGAGTGGAAAAACAACTCCCTTATTACAGCTACGTGGATGATGGAATCATTTCTATAATCCCAATATTTCTTACAACCCCTCCCCCAAAACATACCTACCTAGAAGTCAGCTGCTTTCCTCTAAAGTTTATTTTGTTTTAAATAACCTTGTTCAGGGGCGCCTGGGTAGCGCAGTCGTTAAAGCGTCTGCCTTCGGCTCAGGGCGTGATCCTGGCGATCCGGGATCGAGTCCCACATTGGGCTCTTCCGCTATGAGCCTGCTTCTTCCTCTCCCACTCCCCCTGCTGTGTTCCCTCTCTCGCTGGCTGTCTCTCTGTCACATAAATAAATAAAATCTTTAAAAAATAAATAAATAAATAAATAACCTTGTTCAGAATCCTATCTCCTGGGATCCAAAGAGCTAAACAAAAGAAAAATTTTGCAGTTAAAGTCAAGAGGTTTATATTTCAGATGTATGAAAGGAGTCCCAAAGTAATCAGTGGAAACACATAACTGAGATTAGTATTTCCAATATCAGAGGAATTTTGTAGGCTGGCAGCACATAGAAAATTTAAAGAGCTCATGTTGGGTTTTTGGCAGTAAAGATTGTATAAGAAGCCATATTCCAAAGTGATCCTGTCATTGTTTGCCTCCGTTGGGGAGTGTACAACCAAAAACAACACCCCACATTTGTTTCCAAAAGAGCTGTTTTTGCTAAATCAATAAAACCCAGAAGAAAAAGAATAGAATGCTGAATGGTTTATAATAAGCATGAAGCTTCCTGCCCCATCCCTTCCCCTGTCAGAGCCCAGGTAACTAGTTCAAATCCAGATCACTCTTTCGAGAGACAGAAATGTAATACTGAACCACAACACTGAGTCAAACCAACTTAGGGGAAAACAGCATAGCTGATGTGCTCTGAGTATGGAAACAGGTGGACAAGAGGTGGGGCTTAAAGAATGTGTACGTAGGGGTGCTGGGACCCACGGTGGCGTTTACTGATGCCCCAGTGGTGTTGGACGTCGGCTCGGAGGGTCCACTCTCTGCAATTAAAGGGGCTGATACCTGGAACAACCGGTTTCGATGCCTCATTCCCTCATTAACTCTCTGGAGAACCTTCAGTAACATATTTAAATTCTTTGAGGCTCCGTTGCTTTATCTGTAAAATGGGAATGATGATTTCTCTGGAACACAAATGAGGAGTTTGTGAGAGGACTGGGTGAGATCATATCTGGAGGTACTTTGAAAGCCTGGAAGTGTTTGTACCGAGGCCATTTATTGGCTTGGAGGTATAGCTGTCGTGACTTAGTGATGAGTCGTCAACCTTTACATACGTAACACTGAGGTTACTGTACTCTTTCATCTCCACCCCTGCAACTGGTTTTCGTGGAATACTGCCTTTTCTGTCGCAAGGGCCTTCCTCTGCAATCACTACTGAAATACTCCAAACGTGGCATAGGAGTTGTCGCTGGCTTTTTTGCTGACATGCTTTGCACAAGCTTATCAGAATCGATGCTTATTGGACAGGAAATAGCCTGTAAAAAATCTCAGTGCTCCCATGAAATTTGACATACCTGCCCCAGGACCCCCGCATTCCAGCCAGTGGCAGTCAATATCCAGTTCATGTCGCAGCTACAAGGGTCTGTGCCTGAGGACCTTTCTCCAAGTTCCTCAGTTGCCAAATTCCATCCTCATCCTCCAGGATGTATGGGGAAGAATCTGCCTCTGAGGGTCTATGTTCAGCTGTGTGCCTGGTGCCCTGGCTTACCCCGAGCCGTGTCGTTCACATCTCAGTCTTCCGGCATATTTTCCTCTTTCCCCTTCACTTTCCTCCTCTTCATTCCGTGGTCTGACAGTTGCTTCTGGCCTTCTTTTGGGGGTGTATGTTCCCAGTGAATATTCCAACCCCACATCGCCTCTGTTCCCTCACAGCCCAGCTTGTCTAACAGCTCGCTGTGGTTTGGCTTGATTTTGACCACATGTCTCGGTGTTACATGTCAATCTGCGTGCGGTGACATGCACATAGAAGCCGCAAGGGTGGGTCCTAATCCATATAGTTTTGCATCAGTTCTTAAGGCTGCCTTTAGAACGTGAAGCTATCTCAAATCCAGCAAAGAACAGATTTTTGCCTATGGGGCCTGTTAAAATTAACCTTCCTCTGCCATTCAAATGAGGGGAGATACAGCTATCCTTTAATTGGACCAGATGTTCTGAAGTAGCAATAAAGGTTCTAGCTAAACAGAGTGATTTAGATGACAAAAGGAATTTGAGTGTCTCCACTGCCAACTCAATTAAAAGATGCTGTGTTTCTATTTGAGAAGAGTTTGTCAGCTGCACAAAAGAATGATTGCAATGCTATGACAAATCAAAAGATGCTTTTGGCCAGACTGATGTGTGCTCCGTACCCAGACATATGCTTGTCTGTGTCTGACTGGTGAAAACCTCGAATTGTAAGTCATGAAATGACATGGTGAGACTTAAAAGCTTTTCCTGAGCTCGTGACTATGCTCAAAACAGAGAGATGCTTCCCCATTCTCTGGAATGTTTTTATTACCCCCCTCAGTCAACCTGTCCCATGATGGATGCTGTGCATTTTGAAAAGCTTAAGTACAGCAAATAGTCTTGAGGTGGAATTGAAGGCTCTTCAACTGGGCGTTTTGATCGGAGCCTCAGCGAAATAGAAGGTCTAGTTTAGGCTTTGGTGAATTGTTGACAACTGTTGATTGTCCATTTGAAAGGAGCGCAATTAGTGCAATTTGTCAAGCCCTGTGTAACTGAAAGTGGAAATCCGAAATGTGAAATGAACACAAAGGTAGTTAATGCGAGCCTGTCTCCTGGGATTTTTTTTTTTAACTTTAGGTAAGTCTAAAAAATGTAGGCACTGGGGAGAGGAAAACATTCTGTCATCAGTTCCCCTTGCCAATCGCCATTATGCTGAATGGTGGCTGATTTAGGCAATTTAAGATGTAGTTTATGTCTGTGTTTACCTCGGTCCAGGGTCTCTGCAGCATGTGTCCCATTGTGCTTGAGTGCTGTCTTTATTTTGCTAATGCAGACAAGAAGACATTAGATTTATTATTTGTCTTACTATTTAGATATTTTTATTTATTGTTTAAAGCAATTGTTCTATTTTATTTTATTTTATTTTATTTTATTTTATTTTATTTTATTTTATTTTATTTTATTTTAGAGAGAGAGAGAAGGGAGGGGAGGATGGAGGGAGAGGGAGACAGAATCTTAAGCAGTCTCACAGAGCCCCATGTGGGGCTCGATCCCACAACCCTGAGATCATGACCTCAGCCAAAATCAAGAGTCAGACGCTTAACTGGCCGAGCCACCCAGGAACCCCTAGATACTTTTTTTTTTTAAGATTTTATTTATTTATTTGACAGAGACAGCCAGCGAGAGAGGGAACACAAGCAGGGGGAGTGGGAGAGGAAGAAGCAGGCTTCCAGTGGAGGAGCCTGAGGTGGGGCTCGATCTATAACGCCGGGATCACGCCCTGAATCAAAGGCAGATGCTTAACGACTGAGCCACCCAGGTGCCCCACAAAGTAAAAAACTTTTGACTGTGCCACAACACGTACTTCTACCAGTAGCATGGACATGCACAGCATTTCTTTATAGCATCAAAAGAATTTGTGACTTGAGCATAGACCTACCAAACATCATCTCCTGGAATGCATTCATACCAGCAATTCATAAAGCAATTGACAACATACAAATGGATTGCGATTTGAATATTCATGTGTGGTCATTACTGCCCACATTTGCGCAGCACTTTAGAAAACACATTTGCATAGCACTTTAGAAAGCAGTGGCACACATGCTGCCTATTGCCCTTTACTATCCCTGTCTGAGGGATGAATGGTGGATATTGTCATACCCATCGTAAAAAGGGCACATGAAGTCCGAGTCCCACATTATTTCTACTCTATATTACTTCTATGAATTCAGTTACAGAAGAATCTGCATCATAAGTTGTGATTGGAAACCCAAGATTATAAATATTCAGAATCCTAAATTTTTGACCGATGATACATGTATTGACATGGAAAACAATTGGAGTTGCTTAACATTGTAACTACACTATTATTGACCCTTCTGTGGCATTGGTTAATGAAACGTGTCATTCTGCCCCCAAAATAGCCACAGTGAACAGTCGTGATGCTGACCACTGGCAATGTGGACAGTACCCAGCAGTGAGTTATGATCTCAGCCTCCAAAAAGTCAGCTGCCATCCTGGATAATTTTACCAGCTTTATTCAACTCATGTTTCTGGAAGTGGCTGAATTTCCCCTCCTCCATGACCACATCCTGTCTTCCTCAACTCCATCTCTTATCAGTCTCTGAGAAAGCAGTTTCTGTCTCTTTTCCTTTCAGGTCTAGAAAAGGTAAGCTTCCCATTTTTGCTAGTGCCTGGGTATTTTGACATTCATTTTTGCTTCCCTTAACCCTGTGCACAGCTCTGACTAGTCCTTTGATTAGATCATCTTTGACTCTGCCTTGTGTTTCTTACTGGTACGCCAACTAATGGTATTCCAGTCCATTTATTTAAGCTCCTTTTACATCCCATGGTGAAGGTCTGTTGTTTAAGTAAAAGATCGCATACTTTCTCTTAGATTAAATCCTACGTGTTCTATAATTTTGTTTTAATTAATGGAATACTTTTCTATTGTATTTTCTAGCTGATTATACTTGGCATATAGTCTTGAATAGATGTAATGACATTGAAAAATGTTCACAGTATAATGCAAAGCCAGAATAACAGAGAATTACAAACTACATAAACATATATAATATAAAATATGATCCCAAGGGGGAAAAATCACCAACATTTCAAAAAGTAGCTTTTAATAGTTAGATCTTGGGTGATTTTAAAATAGAAATATCCACTATTTAAAAACTGACCATTAAAGACAGATGTAACTCAAATTGTTGAAAAATATGCAGGGCTGACTGTGACCTATATGTGGAAATGGTTAAGTTGGAACTTCTGCTTTCCCAGCCACACCCAACCACTAAAGCCTTGACACTGAATCCAGTTGGAGCTGGAAGGTAAAATACTTTGCTGTCCTGCATTTTTTGGTCAGTTCTTCCCCTTGGCGGAACCCGACCAGAAGCCAGAGGGTAAGGCTGCCTGAATCACACAGTCTGTTGGCAGAAAGTGGAGTACAAATGGGTAGAATACGGGGCAGGAGAGTAGCACAAACAAGGATTAAACAAGAGAGGTTTACGGATCAATTACTTCAAAGATTTCCATTGTCGGGGCGCCTGAGTGGCTCGGTTGGTTAAGCAACTGCCTTCAGCTCAGGTCATGATCCTAGAGTCCTGGGACGGAGCCCCGCATTGGGCCCCCTGCTCAGCGGGAAGTCTGCTTCTCCCTCTCCCTCTCCCTTTGCCCCTCCTCCCCTCAGATAAATAAAATCTTTTTTTAAAAAGATGCCAATTCTCTACCAATTTAATATAGAAATTTAGCACTATCTTAATCAAAGTACTAATGGAAATAATATTTGGGGGGGTGAAGGGAAGAATTTAACAGAAATGTTTCTGAAGTCTATTACTGTGGAATGTGAACATCCAAGAAAATACTGGAACAAAAAATAAACAGTAATGAAAGGGGAATTTCCCAATTAAATAATAGAATATATTATAGAGCAGGCTTGTTGTAATTGACAATGGAGCACAATAGAAAATTCATATGCATTTCTTCCTTTGTTCAACTAATAATAATGAATGTTTATCATTTGACAGCCACAGAGACAAGTGCTGAGAACGCAACTGGGAACAAAAAGGGGGGGTCCTACCCCTGGTGGTGTATTCAGTCCCACAAATCAGGAAAAGATTAACACAGGAAAAGAAATGCAAATTACAGAAACACTTTGAAACTGACAGAGATTACAGAGAAGATAAATCCCAGAATGGAGGGTCCAGGAAAATATGTTCTGTCATGAATTTTTACATTCTGGCTGCAAAACAATTCCTCATTGTGTAATATAAACTTTATTTTAAAACATGCATCGCCTTTGGCCCAGAAAATACCCTTCTGGTAATATATTTGTGTCGGTCAGGTTACATTTAAGAAAACCAAGCCAGGGGATTAGTTACAAAGGTATTGGATAGCTGGGGAAGCGAGACACTCAGAGATTTGCAACAGCACGAAGCTGCTACCAGCCCCAGGGCTGAAGGGACACAGAGCCCATGTGGTGTTGGTACGGCTCAGGCGGCTGCTGGGAGCCGGAGTTACACAGGTAAGGTTGTGCAGCGTCTGTACACACGTATAATCATCATCACCATCCTCATCATAATAAGGAAGAGCGGAAGAAATGAGGAGATTAAGATGGATAGTCGCCAGATTAACACAGGCTGTTGCTAGGTGGCATTTCGTGTGACTTTCATTTTCTTCTGTGTGCTTTTAGAGGTTGCCCAAATGCTTTTAAAAAGAATAGGTATTAACCTTATTGAGACATAAAATAACTCTTGTTTTATCTCATAAAACACTTTATTAGCTCTACATTATTCGTTTGCATGTATACACTGTTATGTAGTTGCTGACTTTTGGGGAGGCATTTGAGCCGACTCCAACGCCTCGCTCCTATCAACAATATCCTTTCACAAAGAGACGTCAAGGTTACATGAGGGCTCCGAGGTGTATTTCTGTCCCCAGCAGCTTCCCAATTAAAGGAACCCTTGCGGACTTAATGAGCTGAGTTTTCCTCTTATATGACAATACAGTCTCAAAACGGTAATTCTCAACTATGACCATATATGTTTTAATCACCAGAACAGCTTTTTAAAAGTACCATTGCCTAGGACACACTGAGGACCAATTGCATCGGAATCTCTAGGGACCGAACGTGGAAATCAGTATATTTCAAAAATTACCTAGACGACTCAGTGTGCAGTTGGGATGAGAACCCCTGCTTCAGGTCTGCAACTGGAACAGAACTGAATGTCTTCTAAACTGCTGGGAAATACTCATGCTGGGAAGGAATTTGCTTCCCTAACAATAGATGTCACTAGCCAAATTAAATAGAAGACAGCCATCGATGCGATGACAATTATCTAGTCATGAAGCAGAACAGGCATTTGAAGAAGTGCCTGAATTTATCAGGGCAGGTTAAGGATAAATGCTTTAAAATCATTATGGAAGATCCAAAGTGACCCAATGTGTCAGGAAAATCTTGAACGATAAGGGTTGATTAAATACTGATTTTAATAAGATCCTCCCTCCTCTTAGTTAAAAAAAGAAAAAAAAAAAGGCCCATGCTTTTTGGTCCAAAGACCCCATCTGAGTAAAAGCTAAGCTGTTCTTCAGGTTCCCAGAGCTTACTTCATTAGTAATTAATTTACTTGAAGAACTGGTCGCTCTTGAGATTAGCCAGCAACCAAATAACAAATGCCTTGAATCTTTGGGAAGCACCACTTACAATCCCTAAAGTATCTTAAATTGGTCTAACCTTATACATCCTCTTTCCAGGATCTTTGGACCCTAGTGGATCATATTTAATAATTATTTGTTTTACAGAAGGTGTGAAAGATCTCAGAGCATGAATGCTTAATCCCATTCATTTCACTTTTATAAAATAGATCCTTTTTTGTGCAAACATCGTAAATACAAAATGAAAGTGTTTTTCCCCCATTGCCTTAAATTCGCATGAAAGAATTCCCATAGCTGACTGTAGCTAGCATACTCAGTTTTCATATGAAAAAGGTGTGAATAAGATCTATTCTCAATTTGAGTTCTGTTAGAACTCAGAGGGCTTTACTGACACTATTTTATTCCTATTCTATTGTTCTCACACGTATTAATAGCTTTTTGTCTATATGAAGCATCCACTCATTTAGTAACCAGCCTCACCACACTTCCCTAACCTCCTCTCTCTAGTGGAACACTTACAGAGTAGAAAAGAAGGGACTTTGAAAGTCCACAGACCTGGGATTGAATCCCAAATCTATCTCTGGGATGTGCACATTTAGGTAAGCTATTTAAATCCTGAACCTTGGCTTCCTCATTTGTAAAATTGGTATGACTTTAGGATCCGACTCTTGGGTTCTCACGCAGCTTTAAAATAAAATTTGTAGGGGCGCCCGGGTGGCTCAGCTGTTAAGCGTCTGCCTTCAGCTCAGGTCATGATCCCAGGGTTCTGGGATCAAGTCCCACATCCGGTCAGCGGGGAGCCTGCTTCTCCCTCTCCCTCTGCCCCTCCCCCCTGCTTGTGCTTGCGCTCTCTCTCTCTGACAAATAAATAAAATCTTTAAAAAATAATAAAAAATAAAGAAAAGAAAAGAAAATGTACGTAAAACATCACATACAGTACCTGGTATATAGAAAGTGCTCAAAAACTGTTAGGCTTCTGCCTATTACCCAGCTACAGCTGGAGAGATGTTTCTGGAGACAGTGACATAGCCTGGTGGGAAGAAGGCTCTCCTCAGACCTATCCTCTGGATGTCCTTCAAATCAGCTCTATAGAAAGAGCAGCCTTCCTTAATTCTGAGTTGATCTTGCCATGATTAGGCTCAGATTTTTATGTTGCTCTTTACTCTTCCCTTTATTTGTAAGTGACATGATTTCCTGGTTGGATTTTGATCCTCTCAAAAGTAGGAGCTGTCTTTTCTTCTTTCACATCCTCCAGATTTGCCGCAATTGTGTCAGACACTCAATAAATATGTACTGAGTACTTGCCTACAATGAAGCACACAGAATTACAGGGCTTTTAGGGAATTATAAAATCAACTTGTACAATAACTTCATTTCACGAATGAGAAAACGGAGGCTTGGAGAGGTTGCAAACATTGCCCAGTGTTACACAGCTCACAAGTGGTGGAGCTTAGCGTTTCATTCCCCATCTGGCTGCTTCCCGTGCCAGTGCCCCTTGCGTTACCCAATGCTCTTTTTCTTGACATGGTGACTTCAATGGGTTGGAAATTGTGGACTATCATCGTGTGTCCGTATTTCGGCTGAACAAATCTTCTCTTAGTAGGGATCGTTGTCTAGATTGCTAGTTTTCTCGTGTTAGCTCGCACGCAAAATCATCTGGAAGGCTTCTTAAAACACAGAATGTAGTGCCCCACCCCCAGGGTTTCTGATGCAGTAGGTCTAGGTGGGGCTCAAGATTCTGTATTTCTAACAAATTCCCAGGGAACGCTGATGCCTCTGGTCCAGGGACCGTGTTTGGAGAGAAACCGAGCTTGAGTTATTATAGATTCTTTTTTCTCTTCCTCTTAAAACCAAACATGATCCAAGAGGGCAGTGTGTAATCAGCACTTCCTATAATGTACAAAAAACATGACAGTCCATGGAACTGGCCTTACCCTGAAAGCATTTTCCTTTTGTTCAGAAGAGAGTTTCTGAGTACTTAAGACGCGGTCTGCGGTGCTACGGGTGATCCTCAGGGACAGAAGACCCAGTGCCTGTCCTCAAGGCGGCCCTGGGACCCCCGGCAAGAGGAAAAGTCCACTTCTAGGAGGGCCAGGGTGAGTTATGATTTCAGAAGTGGTGGGACAGAGGGAGAGTCGAAATAACGGTACACGTGCTCCAGCTTCTGTTAACTGTCAACACACTTCCAGCAACTTTGGAAACATGTAAGTAACTCCTGAAATGCTAAATATTGTTTTTAATATAATTCTATGCTGTAAGAGAACATCTGGGATGTTTTTTCTAATTTATTTTTCATCTGAACTATTATTAATTACAACGGTGCTTGAGGCCTGAGGAAATAATTAACAATCTCTGTAAGTGGGAAAAGACACTCTATACGCTGGAATTTCTGCCAATTCATCTGGCAGAAGTGGAGCTAATTCCAAACATGGGGAACCCAATGACTAATACACAAAGCAACTTCAAGATTTTAGCCAGGATTCTTTTCGGCTGGTTTTAAGATGTTTGTAACTAGGGTCCATGGACCCCTACGGGCTGTGTATATGAGCCTTAAGGGATCCTGACTCCCGTGAAACTGGATGCAAGAATATCTGGGCACAAGTTTGCATTTTTTTTCTAGCTTAGAAGATCTATCGTTTTCATCCATTTTCCTACTGAGATACCGGGAGAGAAACAACATCATTATACCCTAAGGACTCTGACTTAACTTTTGTCCTTACACCCTACCTGTCTTCACCGTATGTCATGAGGGGCCTTCTTCCTTATTATTTTCATGGAAGGGAGCAGAGGAAAACTGGGAGAGAAAAACCATCCCCAGATGACAACCCAGATCTTTTTCACTATCTGCGCCCTCGTCTGGGTTAGTCGCTTGTTGATCCCATATGCTCACTTAATCACTCTTCATCCGACTGTCATTTAGGTTTTAGTCTGTATAGATAATTAATAACCAGAGCAGCCAGAAACGTCCCCAGCCAAAGCCGACGCAGATCTGTGTTTCTAAATGAATATCCCCAGAACAAACGCCTAGGTGGTTCTTTCTCCCTCATTCCTTCTATTTAAATCATGCCATCCAGCAAGGCCCAGCTCCAAATCTCTCTTCCTCCATGAAGTCTTCCTGAGCAGCTTGATGCAGAACTCCTGTTCTCTTCCTGATATACAGTATTCTTTGGGGCTCCAGCTCTATTCTTGGTCACTCAGTTGTATTCAGTTTAGCACTATTTTGTACAAAGAGAATGAATGGCTCATCTGCGCAGGGATGTGAACAGAGCAGGCACTTAAAAATCATCGTCAAACACATGTAAAGAACGGTCTCGGTTTCTCAACAATATTCTCCATATTTGTGAAGTGAAAACCATGCCATTCTTAATTTGTGACCGTCGTAGCGTTTATCAGCAGTTCTAAGCACACTGATGCCCCATAAATCCATGGGAGTAACACAGTTGGCAAAAAACCTGGGGTGTGGCACATGACATCTGTGCCTTCTAGAAAGAATGACTGAGTCAGCAGCTGGCATTGTCCGATTTCTCTGTATCCATTATGATCTAATGGCTTCTACATCTTGGGATTCAACCAACAGTTTCAGTGGATGAGAAACATTTGGATTTTCAGCGCTGTCGCTGGAGTGGTGTGGGTCGCTTTTATCTCGGAAGACTATTATTCCTGGACATGATGCGTGCTAGATGGTGGACATGTTTGCTCACTGAAATCTCATTAATTCGCAAGCATATAGTCATCAGTCATCACTGAAAATGCAGACTCACGCTAACTGACTTCACACTTGAAGTGTAGCAAACACTTCAAACACCGGCTTTATCTCAGTTGATTCTTCTAAGATCTCGGTGAGATGTGTCAGTGACTTGCTCAAGGTCGTTCAGGGACTCTGTGACCTTTCCACGAAACTAGGCTACCATCGTAATCCACATATCTTTGCCTATTATGCACCAGGCTCAAAAGGAAAATTGTCTCCTCCCGAAAATCACCTTTCCCTGGCACCTATATAATATAACTCTACCACTTTGAAACAACAGAGTGAAGATAAAGCACAGACAAAATTAGATTTGACAACCTAATGGAGCACCCTTCTTTGTTATTTGAAAATAGCATCAGTCAAGCATCATCATTCAACAGCCTTCAGTTCCAGCCAGTAAGGGGCATGTTTATTTGGCATTTGAAGGAGAGCTGAAAACACCAGGTCACAGGTAGAAGGCAACGAGGAACTCCACTTCGATGAGTCACGTTTCCTCCTGGCTTTTCGATTGGAAAGGCTCCTCTAACCAGTAGACAGTACCTGATGGATTCCCTTTAATTGCTGAGAAACGAAAACTTCCCCGCAGTCCAACGTTATTACCTTTTTATTATTTATTACGTACTTACTTATCTTTTACTAGTTTTCATTTTTATAGGCTTGCAAAAGAGAAGCTTCCTAGTAAATCCCTTGTCGTGGATGGTTTAGGGTCCCCTGTCCGAAGATAGCTTTTTTGAGCCGAAGAATTCCCAATGCTGATGGCCTTCTCTGAGGTGTATTATTTTCCTAAAGCTCAAGGATGGAGGAAAAACAAACTTTTCGCCATCCTATCCTTTTTGTACCTGCTCTTCTTTCTGCCAGGAATGGCTTTCCTTTTCATCTAGTAATGTCTAAATCATCCTCATGACCTATGCTAGAATTTACTTCTTCAGTGGAGCTCCTGGATTCCTGCCAGCAGAATTATCCTTGTCCTCTTCTGCATTTCCGTAACAGTGTGTTCATTCCTTTACTCTACACTGCTCGATTGCAGGTCAGGACCTATTTCTGACTTCTTTCTGCTTCGCACAGCGCCCAGGACATCATCACTCCTTCCCTCACCTTACTGAGGACCGGATGCCACGTTAGAGACGCGATGGAGGTTGATCTAGAAGGAAGTAATGCTATGCGATGTACACTCTGAGGAAACCGCGAGTACAGGGAGGCTCACGAAACTTCGGCCTGAGATCATGCACCAACATAGTTGAGAAGTCTGGCTTTTAAATTGAAAAAAATGTTTTGAAATAAAATTCACTGAACATAACCAGTTTAAAGCAAACATTGCAGTGACATTTAGTTCATTCGCAGTGTCGTGCTACCATCCCCTGTAGGTAGTTTCAAAACATTCTCATCACCACAAAAAGAAACCGTGTCCACCGAGCAGCTGCTCCTCATTCCCTTCCCCCCAGCCCCGCCACCACTACTCTGCTTTCTGTCTCAATGGATGCCCCTCTTCTGGACATTTCCTACAAATGGGATCATACAAGATGTGACCTTTTGTGTCCGAGAAGCCTGGATCTTATTTCGGTTGTCCTGAAATCTAGAGTCCATTCCCTTCCCTACTGCGCTCTTCTGTTCCACGTTGTGTGCCCACTGTGTGTTTGATGAATGAATAAATGAATGGTTATACAGAGGACACGGATCAGGCAACTTACTTTCTCCTTAACCTAGTTATTCATGACTTGATTTACCTTCATTTAACACCTTTTTGCAGCTTTTACCAAGTGTCAGTCCGAGAGACGGCAGCTTAGCGGTCGGCGGGCACAATGGAAGGGAGTGAGGAGCACAGGCTTGCGAGACCCTGTCACTTCAGGGTCCCCGTCACCTCGGATTGGCGCCTGTGATTGATTTCCTCATTATTACTTTCGGGCTAACTGCAGAGGAGACTAGATGATTGGAGTGAAGCTGACCAACTACATTGTGTGTGAACGGACTGTTACCAGCTTGGCCACCAGGACTGGACGCCTGACTTCCAGACGGACGAACGAATGGTTTTCCCCAGTAACTCCTTGTCTCCACTGAGCTGTTGCTTGGACAGACACTGGTCCTGAGCGGCAGGTTTCTATGGGCTGCCGAGAAGTTTAGAGAAGCGCCTCCTTGCTTGAAGTCAGTCTGATTTGTTAGCAGAGGTGTGAGAGTGTTGTTATTTTTTGGGTTTTTTTGTTTTTTGTTTGTTTGTTTTTTGATTCACAATGCGGGCGGTGCCTTTTGACGCTACTTCCAGAGCAATCGAATGCATGACATTTAATCTTTAATGACTGACTTTTCTGGTTAAAACTAAAGAGGGGCGCCTGGGTGGCACAGCGGTTAAGCGTCTGCCTTCGGCTCAGGGTGTGATCCCGGCGTTATGGGATCGAGCCCCACATCAGGCTCTTCTGCCATGAGCCTGCTTCTTCCTCTCCCACTCCCCCTGCTTGTGTTCCCTCTCTCGCTGGCTGTCTCTATCTCTGTCGAATAAATAAATAAAATCTTAAAAAAAAAAATAAAGAAACTCCAAATAGATAATTCCTACTTTTTCATGCTTCTGTCGAAATGCACATTAATTTTATATTGCCTACATGCTGCGTATCTCGGGAACCTTTCTTAATGATGTCTCCATTTTTATTAGAAATCTAATTATACCTTTACTGGTATGACAACAGAAACTCAGTGCACTTAACTCTTAGACCATCTGCTCTTTGGGGCACTATTTCAAATCTGGCACTTTCTGTTTTGTTTTATGATACTAAGAAGGGAAATTCAGCTGTAGTTACATTTAATTCCAGGAAAAATGGAAATAAAACCTGGAGTTATAATTTTAAATGGCTTTCTACTGTTTATGGACAGGCTTGGGGAAAGGGACAATGATCACCTGCTTCAGGCATGGCTAGCTGTTTATGCCCATCTGTACTATGTACACATAAAAAGGCCTTACATTTTGCTTAAATTCAAGTTTTTATTTTGAGATAACTACAGACTCATGTGCAGTTATAAGAAATAATACAGAGAGACCCAGTCTACCCTTCACGCAGTTTCCCCCAGTGGCTTGCAAAACGATAGCACAATGTCACCACCACCAGGATACAGACACTGATACCATCAAGATACAGAACAATTGGGACGCCTGGGTGGCTCAGTCAGTTAAGCGTCTGCCTTCAGCTCGGGTCATGATCCCAGGATCCTGGAATCGAGTCCCGCATCGGGCTCCTTGCTCAGCGGGGAGCCTGCTTCTCCCTCTGCCTCTCCCTCTGCCTACTGCTCCCCTTGCTTGTGCTCTCCATCTGTCTCTCTCTGACAAATAAATAAAATCTTAAAAAAAAAAGATACAGAACAATTCCATCAAAGGATCCCTTGTTGGTGCCCATTTATAGCCTCATTCACCTCCTTTCAATCTCCATCCATAATCTCTAGCAACTTCTGAACTGTTGTCTATTTCTAGAATTTTGGCATTTCAAGATTGCTATGTAAATGCAATCATACGGGATGTAACCTTGTGGAATTGGCTTTTTTCACTCATGATTCTCTGGAGCTGTGTCCAAGTGGTGTGTGGCATTATCTTTTAATTAGAAGCCAAATTACAGATATTTTACAGGCAAAAACAAGATCATTGGAAATACTCAGGCCTCAATATTGTTGTTTTCCAGATTTTCTCCATTATAAACAATTCTTAAAATGGAGAGTGAGCACATTCATTTTGCATATGTGTCTCATCCATGCTTCCGGTCCATTTCTGTATGGCACTTACCTCAGGAAGAGAAACTCTTCAAGGGCAGTGAGCGTGTCGTGCTTAACCATCAGGATTGATTTTCCTTTGTGGACTGCACTTACCGCAAAGTCAAGGTACTACAAAAATAATCGGAGGGTTTCAAAAGTGGCAAGTTTTGTTGGCTGTTGTGGCTGACACTCAGGCAATGAATCTGTTAAGGGTCATTTATCATGCGTCGTCTTCAATGGAGACCGTACAAATGGATTGAAAAGTCCTAGCATGATATATGAATTAAATCAAACAAGAGCTAGAAATGTAAGTTTCACTTCCCCACTGTTTTTAAGTCAACCGAAAGATTTCGTTGAGATTTTGTTGATAAACCAAATGCAATGCAGCTCTTTCAAATTCAGCACTGTTTATTAGAGAAACCATGCCTTGATGAGTGATGAAACCAGTTGACCTTCCCGGAGTACTAGGTAAGAGGAAGTACTCTTGCAGAGTTAAAACAGCTTTATATGTTTGAGGCCAGGACTTCGGGCTGAATTCTTGAGGTGCATACTGCATCCTGGTGTGGTGGAAAGAACAGGAGGCTCGAGACCCGGAAGGCCTTGGATTTGAGTCCCACAGCTGTGGCTTCCTAACTGTCTGACACTGGCATCATATCCCCAAGCCTCACTTCTACATATATAATATGGGATATTATTAATATTTGTCCTACTCTAACATCATCACCATTTCTCTGCTCCTCTTTGTAGCAGAATTTCTAGAAAGAGTTGCCTAGAGTTTGTCTTTACCTCCTTACCTCCCATTGTCTCTTGGCACACTCCAATAGGCTTCCATATCCACCATTCTGGTGAGACGTATCTTATCAGGATCACGGGTGACCTCAAACTTCCGCTCTTGGCAGCTTTAACCAGTCTAGAGGACCAATAGGGCCAGGTCTACCAAGGGTCTATTTACTTAAGACTGTGTAGCATCTTGGAAAAGAACTCTTCCGGGCTGAGCTAGGCTTCTCGAATGTTCTCCAATGTCATTTTGGGAGAGGAAAGGGGAAAGTGAAGGGAAGATTCTAAGAACATCATAATGTCTTTCACTCAGATTGTCCTCAAGCCTAGCTTTCAAAGACCTGAGTCCTGGCATGGGAAAATCATCACAATATGGTAAAGATAAAAATAGTGATATGAAAAACATATCATTCAAGCCTCTGTGGGATGTGAAGAGCATAAACCCGGGCTGTTTTCTAGCCTGTACATGTGCTAGAGAATGACACTTAAGGCTAGAGGGCAGCACCTATAAGGACAAGTTAGGGCACCGTCCTCATGTGGGGTGACTTTGGAAGGCAGAACGAATACAGCTATGTGAGTCAGAACCAGGTCAATCTCCATTTGCAGTGACAAGAGGACATCAGTCTTTAGTGCTCTCTCGTCAGTTTTGTAGCCTCAGGGAAACCTTGTGTTTGCAACATGGTATCCCTGCAGCCATCTCAGTTGTCAGGGACACTATAGCCGCTGGAGCAGGAAAGGACAAGAGCAAATGGCAGCTGGCGTATGGTAGCCAAGAGAGCTCATTGACAAGCACGCACCAAATGCATCCCGTGACATTTTCTAGAGCTCTCTACTAGGAATTTGAGAAAGAGCAAAGGTGACCTTGGCTTTCTATTGATTTTTAAATGAAATCTATACTCCTTCCCCTTACTTCCCAGGATCTGCATGATCTAACCTGTATTTACTTCTCCACCCTTGTCTCACACAACCTTTTTCTCCCCTCATAACACTCCATTCACATCACCCTTCTTTACGTTCCTTGAACACATTAAGTTTATTTGTACCCATGGCCTTCAAAACTCAGTTTATACGCTTGAAATGCTCCACTGGCTGTGCCCTTGTCACTCACATCTCATCTCAAATGTTGCCTCTATAGAAAGGCCCAAACACCTATCTGAAGTGTCTCCCTCCTCATTCCCTCACTCTGCGGTTAATCTCTATTATATTTTCAGGTTTTATTTTATAACATGTTTTATTACATGAAATTTTAAATTGTTTTTTTACCTACTTATTGTCTGCTTCCCTCTCCCCAAATGTAAGCTAAATAAGGACAGGGGTCTTGCCTGACCTGTTCGAGAGAAGACCCCCAGCACTTAGGACAGTGTTCGACAAGGAGCAGGCACTCCATAAATGCTTAATAATTACTTATAATTAATAATTATTTATATGCTATATGCTATAATACAGGAGATGAATATATCAAACATGTTATCTTATGTGTTATCTAATTACATAACATAGGTATGTAATATAATTATAATCTTGATCATTTATGGGTTATACTTATAATAATTATCATTGATTAATATTTACTTATAAATGAAAGGGGTGAGAACTCATAGGACAGCTATGAATTTCAGTGTCATATGGATGCCTTTGATCTCAAAGTAATAAAATACACTGCTGTCAGGCTTCTGCCTGGCTTTCTGGCCTCCCCACACAATGAGCTCCTCCGGGATGCCTCCTCGCGTCTTTTCCACAGGCTGCCTCTCTTCACGGAACACTCTCACTTCCCTGTCTCCATGCCTCCTCAAACTGACTAATTTTTAGTCATCTTCCAGTTTCCAGCTTAGATGTCATATTTTGGGGAGACTTGGTTACACACACAGAGAAAGATTGCTGGCATCCGTATCATGCAGATACAGAGCTCACTCAAATCTCCCGTCTTTCTCTGTAGGAATGGGTTTTGGCTCTCCTGCCTGGGTAGGGTCAGCTTTTCATTACTGTACCAATAGCCACTCGACTTGTCAAGGGTATCATTCTCTTTGCTTCAGACCTGGGTTAGCTTATAGAGTCCTGCATGGGCTCCTCTTTTTATGGTGTCTTAGAATCATCCAGATGTGAGGTGCATGTGGGTGGCTCAGTCGGTTAAGCATCCGACTCTTGGTTTTGGCTCAGGTCATGATGTCAGGGTGGTGAGATCAAGCCCTGCATCCGGCTCTATACTCATCGCAGAATCTGCTTGAGTTTCTCTCCCTCTCTCTCCCCTGCCCCTCCTCTCTCTCTCTCTCTCTTTCTAAATAAATCTTAAAACAAAACAAAAAAGAATCATCCAGATGTGAGAACAGAAGGACTTTTCCCAAACACACAAATGAGTGATGCGGGTCCCTTTAATGGCATTACTTTCCGGTCTCTTTGATCTCGTTACTTGTCTTTACATCTGCACACTCTGTATGTCGCCAAAAGACTCTTACTGATAAATAGAAATGGCCCTCTCTCCTCTTAATGGAAAGAGAAGACGTGGTTTATCTGCCTTGTGGAGGGACCCCTGACTTCTCTGGAAGTTGTGCTTCCAAGGGGTCCATTTGGAAATTCAAAACAAAGATTTTCACGGTTTATTTCCTGGTGTTCCTTCTGCAGGATCCACGGGTTACTGTGGCCTAGCGTTTGCAGCTGTGGCTTGGGGTTCCGGGAAGCAGCTACCTTTGAACTCCTTTCTTCCTCAGCATTATGTTTACGCGTGACTCTATCCACTATATAATCCTTGGAGCTTGAAAAATTAGTATAACAGCCTTTGATGCAGTAAGACCGTGACGTGAAATTGAGAGTTGATTAGTCACCACCTGAATTGTCCCCTGAGCCTAATGAACCACGTAGCAATGCTGCCTTCAAGGGTGTCCGCACCTCTACACGCTGTAACCTCCCTCGACAGTTTTTGGGCACCCATTGATGATTTTCACGATGGTGATGATGATGGTGACGACCACAGGGACGCTGCTGATCATGAACGTGAGAGCAAGGGTTTTTGACTGCTTGCTTTAGTCGTGTACCCCAAAAGCTTACAACTGTGTCCGGTACAGAGTATGAAATCAGCAAATGGTTTTGAATAAATGAATGGGCATTTACTCCATACTCGAACCTGTGCTAAATGTCTTAGACACATCTTCTCTTTTAATCTGCATACGAACTTCATGAAGTGCTGTTTATGTCCTCATTTCAGCTCAGAGATATTAAAGATAGCTTTTCCAAGACCTTAGAGCTAAGAAGCGATGGAAATGGAATTCAAACCCAAGAGGTGGAACTCCACTCCTCATACCACTAACCTCTATATTCTACTTGGAGATTGATTGATAGATTTTGTGTCGATAAAAATGCAAATTAAATGGGTGATTCATAAAGAGAGCATTCTGGTTTTAGCCTAAAACGCTTACGTGTGAATATGTATTCTGCAAACGATGGAATTCCTATTAACTACGAAGGGTGAGTAACCTTGGGGACAGGTGCAGGGAAAGCTCTATAATCTCTTTTCAAGTTAAATTGGCTTCCTCTCGAGAGGATAAAATATCTTCCTCAGGAAATTCAAATTCCTTCAGAATGTTCTGTGTACACACTGCCTGTGAGAGCCGTTTGAATTGTGCTTCCAGGGACCAGCTAAAACGAACACATTGCATTACTAATTAGTTCGGAGTAGGAAGTGTAGCAATGGCTCTCCAGTTAAATGCCTGTATGTGTTATGGTATTGCAGTTCACTGCTGGTTGAGGTGTATGTTTTCCCATACCTCAGACTGTCAGTCATTGTGTTTAATCTGTGAATTGTTGAGCTAAACACTTTTTATGGACTCTGTCCTCGAAAAAAGCTCCGTAGTGTGGTGTTTGAAAGCACAGGTCTGGAGATCAGATTTTGCATTTTGTTTCTTACTTCGTGACCTGGGCAAGTCAATTCACCTGCCTGTTGTTCAGTTTTCTTAGAATGTTCGTATGCTATGCATTCACATTCATTCTCCTGGACTTCGGTTACACAAGTCAGTCATTTTCCTTGCTAAGGTATAAATGACATGTTTGGACATACGGTTTCATTTTTGAGGTCTTTCAATGATAGGGGAGGAAAAAATTCTATATCCTCTTAGGATCTCTGGCTGGACCTAAGAATTAAACTGACATAAGACAAATAAACAGGAGAAAACACACAAGTTTTAATTATTTTTTTACATGTACCCAGGAGTCTCCAGCAGAAAAAAAAAAAAGAAAACCTGAAGAAGCAGCTGAAATTGAATGCTTACGTGCTGAGTTGGACAAGGAGTGAATTGTGAAACATAGCGGGGCAGAGGCACTTGGGCTAGGATAGTCAATTTGGTGGAGAAGTGACTAGGAAGAAAAGGGTTAGCTTAACAAAGTGTGTTTACAAATTTCTCTCCGCTCAACTTCTCTAGCCCAACTTCTGATGCTTGGTGATAACAATGTTACTTTCCTTCTGGTATCCGGGAGGACATCTTTCACAAGGGAGTTTCATCTCCCACTTTTAAGAAAAAGGATGGCCAGAGAGCCCTCTTTGCATCTGCCTTTAACTCAAGATACTTGATATCGCTTGTCAGCGTCACCACAGTTGCATATTTTGGAGTGACATGTTCTGAATTCTTTCAAAATGGTTCATTATTCCATATGCCTCATGGAGGAGCTAAATGTTTTGGGGAACTTGACCCCCACATTTGGTGGTAGCATCTGATGATGCTTACCTGGAGGTGCTAACGAAGAGTATTTTCATACAGGAAACACCTTCCCAAAGAGCTGTATAAACAAACGCTGTCATAGATATCTATTTTTCCCCTAAGATCTTGGGTTGAGCCAGGGGAAATAGCCATTTAGGAGTGAGTATTTATTAGGAAACTGATAAGCCTTACAGGATGTCAATTCTGTGCTCAACTATTGGATACAGCAAATGAGGTAATTAACTAGCAATTTAAAAGACCCGCATTCAGAGCACATGTCAAGGAATATAATCTTAAAATCATTGCTGCCCAATACACACCAGAAAATGAGCTGAGAGGAGCATTACTTGAGAATTGTTTGGAGGATGCGTATTCCATCTATTGTTCAAGATCTACTAAAGAAGTTACCGTAATTAAATTAAACCAGCAAAGAGCTAATGACCTGCTCCTTTTGTCAGAGCCCTCCACAGAACTGTTTCCACTGAGCTTCCCTTTGGGGATTTCATTTTCTAGGAGGGGCACGAAAGAAACAGCTCTTTGAAACTCTTGTTTCCTCTGTTGCCAGGGTGTTCGTTACACTGCAAGGTATCATCTATGGGAAGACTCTCGAGAGAAATTCTTATCTGATCTCAGTGCCAAGTACAGTTGTAGCTCTGAACAATTGATCTGAGTACTATGAACTTTAACACCGGCCAGATTTCTCTTTTTTTACACTGACTTCTAGAGAGCTTAGAGTAAAAGTGATGACCCACATAAGGCAAAAATAAAGCCCATGTTGATATGCACTTCTTAGTATGACCCTTAACCCACTTTACATCCTTATTCTTGATAGCCTCTCTTCTTTCTTTCACGCTTTTAATATATGCTTTCTTCTTACATTTTGTGTTTCCTTCAAAATTGGCTTAAATTATGTTTCATTTAAGATTAGGTATAGGTAAATGCATACAGAGATTTTAGACCTAAGCAAGCAATTAACCCCTCTGAGAGTTTATCGTGCCCGCATAGGCTCATGAATCAGGAATGCCTGGGTTCTGAGCCCGGTTCATCTACTCACCGGCTGTGTGGTCTTGGGTTAGTTACTTAACCACTCTCTGTCTCAGAAGTTCTGCACTCTAAAATGAAGATGATAACTGTAGCTACTTCATGAGGTCGTTGTGAGGAACAAAGTAGTTAATACATGTATCTGCTTAGCACGGTGCCTGATACATACAGGAAGTGCTCAAAAGGAAGTCCTATTACGATCTAAGCACCTTTTCTCACCAATAAAGTGGTGACAACAATGCCTATTCAATCTCATTTGCAGAGCTGTTGTGAATAGTTAATGAGCTGATTGATGTGAATATGCTTTTGGAATCTTGAGAATTATACGGTGCTCTCCTTGGGAGAACAATTATACATATATGTGTATATAGGTATACACACACGTAAGTATATAGACACGCCTTGTATATACTGCAGCTGCAAAATGTAAGCTTCATGAGCACAGAAATCTTGCCTGTTTCTTTCTTTTTTTTTTTGAGATTTTATTTTGGGATGCCTGGGTGGCTCAGTCGGTTAAGCGTCTGCCTTTGGCTCAGGTCATGATCCCAGGGTCCTAGGATCAAGTCCCACATCGGGCTCCCTGCTTAACCAGCAGCTTGTTTCTCCCTCTCCTCCCCACTTATGCTCTCTGTCTCTGTTTCTCTCCCTCAAATAAATACATAAAATCTCTTAAAGAAAATATTTTATTTATTTATTTATTTATTTATTTGAGAGAGAGAGAGAGAAAGAGAGCACAAGCAGGGGGAGGGGCAGAGGGAGAGAGAGAAGCAGGCTCCCCACGGAGCAGGCAGCCTAACTCTGGGCTCGATCCCAGGACCCTGAGATCATGACCTGAGCCGAAGGCAGACTCTTAACTGACCGAGCCACCCAGGCCCCCCAAAACCTTGCCTTTTTCCAGACAATACACCCAACACCTAACACCTAGAACGGTGTTTGGCATGGAGTAGGCACTCACTAATTACTTAATGAATAACTAATGATTGATGGTCCCCAAAGCCCACATCTCTGACTCTGCAGGTTCCAATGATGCCGTTGCTGCTGGTTTGGGAAATGCCTTTAAGAGCTGGGAGTTTAGTGGAAAGGGCACAGTCTTTGGAATGAGACACATCTGGATACAATTGTGGGCTCTGCTGCTTGTAAGTTTCCACAATTATCTATTGTCTCTGAGATTCAGCGTACACATCTGCAAAATTAAGATGATGGTAATATCTACCTCAAAGGATTGCTGCAAGGTTTGAATGGAATGAGATATGCGAAGGACCTAAGTTAGCACCTGGGACACGCGGAGTTGGTGCTCGGTAAATATTAGTGTATTTTCCTTTCTTTTTCATAGATAATGATTTTCTCTTTTTATTCTCTTCTTTTATGTACTAAAACTATACTAGGTGGATTTTTCTCTATAGGCAGTTAATTGATTTGAGGGTATAAAGTAATTATATTAGACTTTTCATTAAGCAGTGTTTGCTCACATTTAATGTGTGAGAGTAGATTGCAGATATATGTAAATAGCTCTAGTTGGTAAGAGGTTAACTTAAAAAATACCTCCGGAGGGCCCTCCCAGATGTTGTCTGAGTAACAGCAAAGCATGTTTTACATCGGCCACATTCTGCTCGAGCTGTTTATGGGTTGAATGGGTGGAGGGAATGCGATGGAGTCAGGAGAAGCCATGTCATCTTAAAGAAAGATTTTTAAATTCATTTCGAATACTTCTAAAACTTGAAATTGGGCGATTTTCTGTTTATGACGTATCTAAGGTTTCGGCCCCGTGGAACCAACTCTGCGATGACATTTGTGCTCCAGGACTTCTCCAGGTGTCCGATGGGGCCCGTCTCCAGCTGAGGCTACAGTCTTGCTAAAGGTCCCGCAGCTCCGTCATTTTGCTTCCCTCGTGTCCCTTCTTCTGAGAGCGCCTCACCCCTCAGTAAATCACTTGAACAAGAATACTCACCTCACACTGCTTCTTGGGAACTTGACCACAGAGGCAGCTTCAAAAAAATTTTGTTTAATTTTTGTTTAAATTCAATGTAGTTAACACCCCGTTTATTATTAGTTTCAGGGGTAGAATTTAGTGGTTCATCAGTTGCATAGAACACTCAGGGCTCATTCCATCAAGTGCCCTCCTTAATGCCCATCACCCAGTGACCCCATCTCCCACCCACCTCCCCTCCAGCAACCCTGTTTGCTTCTTAGAGTTCAGCATCTCTTATGATTTCCCTCCCTCTCTATTTTCATCTTATTTTATTTTTCCTTCCCTTCCCCTATGTTCATCTGTTTTGTTTCTTAAATTCCACATATGAGTGAAATCATATGGTATTTGTCTTTCTTTGACTGACTTATTTCGCTTAGCATAAAACCCTCTAGTTCCATCCACATCGTTGCAAATGGCAAAATTTCATCCTTTCTGATGGCTGAGTAGTATTCCATTATATATATATATACACCACATCTTTTATCTGTTCATCTGTTGATGGACTTCTGGACTCTTTCCATATTAAAAAAATTTTTTTACTGCAACCTTTTTAAAAACATTTTAACAAAATAATTGTGTATATTTAAGGTATACAGTATGGTGTTTTAAAGATTTTTTATTTATTTGAGGAGAGAGAGAGCATGAGTGGGGAGGGCGGAATGGCGAGGGGCAGAGACAGAAGCAGACTCCCCACTGAGCGGGGAGCCCAATGTTGGGCTCAATTCCAGGACCCTGGGATAATGACCTGAACTAAAGGCAGATGCTTAACCGACTGAGCCACCCAGGTGCCCCTAGTGTGGTGTTTTTATATAAATATACCTTGTATAATGATTACCACAACTAAGGTAATTAACATACCCATCACCTGACATAATTACCATTTTCTGTGTGTGTGGTAAGAACACTTAAGATCTACTCTCTTAGCAAATTTCAAGTATACAGTACATTATTGTTAACTATAGTTACCATGTTGTATATTAGATCTCTAGAACTTATTCCTTTTTTTTTTTTTATTAATAATTATTTTTTTTATATTATGTTAGTCACCATACAGTACATCCCCGGTTTTCGATGTAAGGCTCGATGATTCATTAGTTGTGTATAACACCCAGTGCACCATGCAATATGTGCCCTCCTTACTACCCATCACCGGTCTATCCCATTCCCCCACCCCCCTCCCCTCTGTAGCCCTCAGTTTGTTTCTCATAGTCCATAGTCTCTCATGTTTCATTCCCCCTTCTGATTACCCCCCCTTTCTTTATCCCTTTCTTCCCCTACTGATCATTCTAGTTCTTATGTCTAGAACTTATTCCTATTCTAACCGAAAGTTTGTACCCTATGACTAACATCTCCCTGTTTTCTCCACTCCACAGACACTGACAACCATGATTCTACTCTCTAAGTTTGACTTTTTTTTTTTAAGATTTTATTTATTTATTTGACAGAGATAGAGACAGCCAGCGAGAGAGGGAACACAAGAAGGGGGAGTGGGAGAGGAAGAAGCAGGCTCATAGTGGAGGAGCCTGATGTGGGGCTCGATCCCATAACGCCGGGATCACGCCCTGAGCCGAAGGCAGACGCTTAACCGCTGTGCCACCCAGGCGCCCCTAAGTTTGACTTTCTTACATTGTACATATAAGTGATATCATGCAATATTTCTCTTTCTGTGTCTGGTATATATATATATAGAGAGAGAGAGAAAACATATATTACATATATATTATATATAGTGTATATAATACATATACATTATAAATGACATATATACATTGTATACAATACATTGTATATAATATACATATATACATTGTATACCTTGTACATAATATAGTTATTTATATACACACACACACTATGTATGTATATATTTTAAAATTTCTTTATCCATTCATCCATGCATAGACGCTCAAGGTTGTTTCTGTATCTTGGCAATTGTGAATGATGCTGCAATGAACATGAGGATGTGGGTATGTCCTTGAGACCCTGATGTCATTTCCTTGGTACATATACCCAGAAGTAGGGTTGCCGGATATGGTAGTTCTACTTGTAATTTCTTGAGGAATTTCCATACTGTTTTCCATAGAGGCCGCACCAACTTCCATGCTCACCACTAGTATGCAAGGGTTTCCTTTTCTCTGCATCCTTGCCAACATCTATTATCTCTTGTCTTCTTAAAAACAGCCATCCTAACAAGTGTAAGGCGTTATCTCTTGTGGGATTGGGTTGCATGTCCCTGACGATGAGTGCTGTTGAGCACCTTTTCATGCACCTGTTGGCCGTTTGTAGCTCTTCCTCAGGAAAACGTCTGTACCCTTCCTTGGACCATTTTGTAATTTCACTTTTTGCTATTGAGTTGTAGGAGTTCCTTCCCTATCTTGGATATAAAGCCCTTATCAGATAGATGGTTTGCAAATATATTCTCCCACTCTATAGGCTGCCTTTGCATTTTGTTGTGTTGGCACGCTGGTGTGCACGCAGCACCGCGGTGCCAGGATCCTTGGCACTGGTGTGCTTGTGGTGCGATGCTGCCAGTGTCTGGGGCGCAGGCACTCCAAGCGACAGCAGGACCAAGGTCCTGAGCTCAGAAGTATGTGGAACTACCTCAGCACTGGGGCCGGGGGCACTGGTGTGCTTGCCGTGGTGGTCCCAATTCTGAAGGCTGGGCAAGCGCAGGTCCCCCAGGGGCCAGCCTCTGGGTCTCCGGGGCTTGCCCCTGGGCCTCGGGCCCCACGAGAGGCGAGACACAGAGGGAGCTCAGAACTAGGGATGACAGCTTGCAGCAGTTCAGTTCTGGTAAATAGCCATTTCTTACGCTCGTGCAGTAGCAACTGAGACAACGGCTTTTATTACAAACATTTCTGACATTTGCAAATGGTCTTTGCCATCTTGACCACATTTCTAGGTTGTTTTGCTTGGGGCGTTAGTTTTGCTTTAGAAAATACTCAACCATTTAGGGCCGAATAGGGGGAATGAGATGTGTAAGAAAATCTAGTGTTGCTGTCCCTTTAGTGTTAGTAGGAAAATATGTTGGCTATAAAACAATAGGTATGATTTCTGGAATGGATTTTAAACTGGGAAGCATAGCTTACTACTTATATGCCAGCATTCTAATATATGTTGAAAACCAAGTCTTGTTACTTGCTAACATTTCATGTCTGTTGTTTCATGGCTATTAACTTGCCAACTCGAAACGTATTTTTAAAATCATTGTAAAATGGCCTTAGCATTAAGGACATTACAGTCTTGTTTCCTTCCATATTAGTGGGAAATACAATATGTAGAAAGATCAATAATAGCCCAGTTCTGGGGCGCCTGGGTGGCACAGCGGTTAAGCGTCTGCCTTCGGCTCAGGGCGTGATCCCGGCATTATGGGATCGAGCCCCACATCAGGCTCCTCTGCTATGAGCCTGCTTCTTCCTCTCCCACTCCCCTTGCTTGTGTTCCCTCTCTCGCTGGCTGTCTCTATCTCTGTCAAATAAATAAATAAAAAAAAAAATCTTAAAAAAAAAAAAAAAATAATAGCCCAGTTCTGTCCCTGTTGATAGGAATCAAGCTTGTCACTTTGCTTTACACACTTCCAAATTCATCCAACCCTTAAATTTTAAAACATTTCTAAGATAAGCAATTACCATGCCTAAGCATTGTTGATAGTTTTCAAATAACTTCCAGTGTTTGAAAATGGATATGAAATCAACACTGTTTTTATCACATTTTAAGGTCTTTAGGAAGAAAAATATCCATGCTTTGTTTGTTGCTAATATATGGTATTCACTTGAGAACACATGTGGGACACAAGTTTCAAGGTGTCTTCCTAGCCAACAAACCATCATCTCCTCTTAGAAAGCCACTTGATCCAGTGGGATCAGCCCTCTTCCACCAGGTCTATACCGTAAGAGCCCAACCTCCAACCAGTGCTGTTTAGGCTGGGAAGAGCCATCAGACCCAGCTGGGCCTATCAGATTATCCTCTGATATTCAAATTTGGATAGAGAAAATTCAAATTAGGCTGGTCTATTAAGCGGGTAGGACATGAACAAGTTGTGACTCATGCAATGGCTGTCTCTATCCTGCAGACCGGGTCCATTCTAAGACCTTCCCCATTGCGTCTTGAGATTAGTTGCCATGAAACTGCTCTGACTCCTTCAGCAGCAGATTATGGCTGTTCCTCTTTGTCTTTCTCTTTTGAAGAATGAGAAAGGTGATTATAAACTGCACCTAGACTGGCAGTGGTGGGTGAAAGATTTGAACTGTGCATAGCAGAGGGTCCTAATCCGGAAAGTAAGAAGTGACTAATGCACATTTATATTGTATTGCTCCCCTCACATTTCCCTTTCTTTATTTAATTGCTTGGAATTCATTTGTTATTTGCAACTAAAATTTGTAAGTAATGACTCTTGCAAAGACATTTATTTCCATAACAAAAAATCACCGCCAGCATACTAAGCAACTGCACAATATAATTCATATATTTTTTAGTTCACCAGCTTTATTTTTCATGAAGTATCATTGATACATAATGAAGTATAATTGACATATAACATTGATTAATAATTTTAAAAAGCGCAAAACATCAAAAAATAGCAACGCATTATGCAGCATACCTGATGATTAGCCAAACTCTTTGCTTGACCACTGCTGATCTGGGAGAGAGATCGCTTTACAAGACAGCCTATCCCATTTTCAGACACCTCTAATTGGTAGAAACTTCTTTGACTCTTCCTTTTATCAAACTGTGCTCTGATCTCTGTAACAAAACCTTTTTGACCTGTTTTGCCCTCAGGATCTATGTAGAATCAGTATACCGCTTGTTTTCTTAATCACCCTTTCAGATATTAGAAACCAACTGTGTGTCCCTTCCAAGTCTTTTCTCCTCTAGCGTGCGTATCCCACGTTACCCCACTGCTGCTCATAGCTCAGCATTTCTGAACTTTTCACTCTCTGTATATAGTCATCTACTTGTAACTACATATCCACAAATAATGGTTATGCTTTAATATTCTTCATCGGTTTGGGAAGGAATTCCGAAACAATGTGAAAATCCTATAGATGTTTACAGGTTAACATATAAAATCTCAGCTTAGTGCAGGTGTTTCCTTGTGGGGGATATAAGTCCGCACATTTTTCAAATGGTTAATGGAAATGTATAAAATTCTGCTAAATTTTCTAACATCCATCTTAAATCCATACCACAAATGTGTATCTATATTTTCATGCATCTGTTGTCATACACCCAAACAATTACTGTATTCATTTCGCACATGAAAATTGATGTGTCTTAACATTAGCTAAGCTATTTGAAAAAGTGATCCTTTATGTTTACCCTCCTGGCACTGCGGAAATAATGCACTGGATAATATCTTGATGAGAGGAGAAGAACATCTAGTTGACATTTCAGTTCCTCTTAAATTATTTCCCTAACCACAGGTATTCGTTATGAAAAAACAGCTAGGATGGTGTAGTTCAATGTAGCCCTTTTTGCCCTCCCCCCAAAGGGAAATGAACAAATCAATATATCTGTGCAGCAGACACAATTGTAACAACAATCACCTTTTTTTTTTTTAATGAATGATGCGAATGTCAGTTCTCATACTGATCATCCAAGGGCTTTTATTTATAGAAACCACGGTAGTTTTAATGAGGTCATGGTGTAAAACACGGCTCTTCAATCCACGGAGCAAAGGCATTTTCAAGTAACACTTTTGATCCTAGAGAACTAATTAAGGCCCATTGTTACATTCGCTTCAAAACCAGGAGATGAAAAACTTTTTGAGAAGAAGCACTGCTTCCATGTATTTATTTTTGTGGCAAACAATATTTTGGTTGTTGGAGACCTAGACGGTGAACGCTTGGCAGACAGCCGCTGGACCTCGTTTCTCATCCTGTCGCTAGCAACTGGCTCTGTGCCTGGTACAGGGCAAGCACACAACCCATGTTTGCCGACAGGTGGAGGGACCAGAAAGTACTCGGTCGTTGCCTTTGATGGGAAGAGCCGATACTGCCCCGGATGTGATAGGGGATGGTGGATGTGCGAATGAGTGTTCAGATGCTACAGAGAAATCTTCTCTGTGAGAGTGAATCGAATGCCCGGCATCTGTTACAAAGCAAATGCCCTGGGAGCTGTCACCAGTAAAACATTATTGGGGCTACTAAAAAGCCTGCTGAAAGCAAGTCTTTGTTGTCTCTGAAAGAATAAAAATCAGTAGGGAAGGACCAGCACAGAGCAAAAGGACCTGGCTGGGGGGGGGGGTGTGCGGGGGAGGGCATGCTACAGATAAGCCTCATAGATGCTAAGTATTTGCTAAATCATGATTCTGTCCACATGATATCAAAATCTGGCTTGGCTAATTCCGTGCTAGAAAAGGTTTTATAATTTAGTTCAAATAAAGACACAAACAAGAAAAATACTAATCAAATTCAGGAGGTGGTGAATCACAGGGGAAAGAATGCAAAATCTGAGACTGAGAATGTCCTGATTCGGATTCTGGATCTCGCACTGTGCCATAGCTGAACTATTACTTTTCCCACTTTGGCCTCTGTTTTTTCATCTCTAACAGGGCGAATAGGATTAGTTGGTTTCTTTAGACCCTGCCAGCTCTCAAATGCTCTGATTTTATTTTGGCCATTGGCTGGACATGATTGACTAATTAATTGAATTGTTCCTGATGTCCGTATAGCCTAGGAGAGAAAGTAGTCAAGAGGCCAGTGCTAGAATAAACCCAAGAAAACGCTCCTGCATTTCATGAAGAAACATTTTGAGAGTGTTAAAATGTCTTAACATTGACCACACTGAAGTTAAGAGTTCGCATACCTCTCTACTTCCTTCATATATGTATCAGTGGTTCAATATCCTTTTCCAGAAAGCAGTGAAAGCCAGACATGGCTCTGGATTTTTATTTGATATATTGAACAGTTGAGAAATATAATGGTCACTTGCGATCTCCCATATCAGAAATTAATAAAAGGGAACAAAACTAAACAAATACATTGGAGCAATAAAACACTTTTATTTATCGAAATATTCTAAGTAAATTTAGATATTTTTGCTGTTCTGAACTGAGTATTCCTTTTCATTCCCCATCCATTTTATTTTATTGGTTTGGTAAATATGGCCTAGGAGAAAGCTCCAAGTTAGAATAAAATATTAACCCCTCCTCCTCAAAATATTTTAACTAGTCATGACCGTTCAATAGCAATTAACCAGTTCTTCCCTATTGAATAGATTGATTTAAGTCTCTATGGTGAATAATGATGCCAGTGGACTTCTATTCAAGTCAAAAATTTCCTGTATTAAATGTTAACAGAGTTGCTAGCATTTTTAAATTCAGCTTCTTATTTTAATTCCAGTATAGAGAGCAGAGTGTTACATTAGTTTATTAGTGTTACATTACTCAGCACTCATCACGTAAGGGTACTCTTCATGCCCTTCACCTATTTCACACATCCCCCCACCTGCCTCCCAACACAGCTGCTAAGACTTTAAGAAAGATTTTTGTTAATCATTGCAGAGTCCAATGATGTCCACTAATACATTTCAATTAAGTGAGTCAATTAGAAAATAAACAAGCATTGTGTTTTACTTTCAAAAGGTGCAGTTATCCATGGCATTTTGAAATTATTCTGGAAAAGGTAGTATAGAGGAATTTCAGGTAATACTGTAAAATCCTAAAACTTGTCAATATCCCAAAATTTGGACAAGAAAAGATTACTCGGAAGATATCCTTATCTATTCCCTCTTTTGACTAAGAGATAGTAAAAAGGAAAAAATGACTGCTAGGGAGAAGCAGGCCAAATGGGGAAAGTGAAAGACAGTTGACAACCACCCTGATTTGGGCCTATGATTGGAACCCCAAAATAGCTCCCGGTGAGATTATGATATACCTCCCAACTATGTAGAGTGACTCCTGTGGTACATATCCTACAGACAGACAAAATCACAATGAGTGAAAAGGCCCGGGGTCTCACTTGTGTTCCTCACTCTCCCCATGTCCTCCTGATTTAGAAAAGGGGGTAAAACACCAAAACCTAGCTCCAAACTGGTGCTTGAAAGGATGGCAATGCAGGCCCAGATACAACAGGAAAGGAACCAAAAAGCCAATCCTAATACTATAGGAGAATTCTAAATAGAGCCACTTCAGAATGAACAAGGTGAACAGAAATCACAGGACAGATATGTCAATGGACCATAATAGGCATTCTTCTATAAGAAAGAAAGAAAAAGAGAAAGAAAGAAAGAGAGAGAGAGAGAAAGAAAGAAAGAAAGAAAGAAAGAAAGAAAGAAAGAAAGAAAGAAAGAAAGAAAGAGCATGTGGAAACCAAAGCTTTCAATCTAGATGAAAACAATCTAAGAAATGGAAGAAAGAAAATTCCTCACAAGCATTTCGCATTTTAGAACAATTTCTTAAGAATCTGAATCCAGGAAGAGAACAGCTCAAATACTATAAGAGCAGAATAGGCAACCAATCTTTGCAAACCTGAGATAATGTCAGTGACTGCAGATGACAAAAAGAAAGTGACCAGCGTGCTAAGAAAAGAGCCAGTAGATACGGAGGGCAGAGACGATATGTACAAATTACAAGGAAATATTTTTCAAAGAGTTCAGGATGGGAGAAAATCATCAATTTAACAGAACAAACTGGGGAGATCAGAAATTGACCCAAATCCATGCGAAGGTTGCTTATATTTAAGGATGGCTTGCAATGTAAGTGGGGAAAAGAATGATCATGTAATAGATCTCTCTGGTTCGAATGGCCAGCTGTTTGTAAAAATGCAAAGGTGGGTCTCTACTCCATTCCTTATTCCAAATACATTCTAGATGAAAAAAAAAAACCTTTAGAAAATGAAACCATGAAACATTAACCTACAGATACTTAAGTCATAGCTTGTGTTCCTATAAGTGAACAGCAAACTGGCCTGAAACTTAGCAGAAAAATACATTTCAAGAGAAGTTATCTGAAATAAGAAAAATCATTCATTCAATAGCATTCATTCAATATCTATCAAGTGCCTACAATATGTCAGGCCCCATTCTAGATGCTAGGGAATCATAATGATAACTAGTAGGTCAAGGCTCCTGGATTCATGAAGCTTACCTTCTCCTAAGGGAAACAGTGAATAAACAAGTAAACATATTAAAAAAATACTGTCTTATCTGTAGATGGAAATACACAGACTGTTGTATAAAATTTTCATACAAGATGATTAAAGATTTATCCTAGCTCAGTTATTGGATTTCTAGAATTAAAAAAAAATAATTTTATAGGTATCCAGGCCAGAAAAGCAAATCACCTATGAAATGAATAAGTCCAATTGCCTACTGTGTTTTCCAACACGATTTTAAAGTCCAAAGATCATGAAAACATACTTCTTTTTTTTTTTAAGATTTTATTTATTTTTTTGACAGAGACAGCCAGCGAGAGAGGGAACACAAGCAGGGGGAGTGCGAGAGGAAGAAGCAGGCTCATAGCAGAGGAGCCTGATGTGGGGCTCGATCCCATAACGCCGGGATCACGCCCTGAGCCGAAGGCAGACACTTAACCGCTGTGCCACCCAGGCGCCCCTTGAAAACATACTTCTAAGTTCCCAAGGGAAAAAAGAGGAGACTCAAGCATATTATATCAAAAAAGATATAGTTCAAATACAGGGGAGGCAAGCAGACATTCTCAAAAGTTGAAAGAACTAAAAAAAAAAAACAAAAAACCAGAATCCTAAAGCTCTTCTTTAAAACAAGCAACCAAATAAATAAAATCTTTGTTTCATGAAGAAATCTGTAGCTAATTAAGAGATGGTTCAGGGGCGCCTGGGTGGCGCAGTCATTAAGCGCCTGCCTTCGGCTCAGGGCGTGATCCTGGCGTTATGGGATCAAGCCCCACATCAGGCTCCTCTGCTAGGACCCTGCTTCTTCCTCTCCCACTCCCCCTGCTTGTGTTCCCTCTCTCGCTGGCTGTCTCTATCTCTGTCAAATAAATAAATAAAATCTTAAAAAAAAAAAAAAAGAGATGGTTCAAAATAAGGACCTTAGAAATGGAGAAGGAAGGGTGGGGGTGGGGCGGGGGTCCGTTAGATTTGAGTCCATTGAAACCTAGAACTAGTAACAAAAGAAATGTGGAAATGATTGTCATGAAATAAGATGTACATATTAGAAAACTTGGCAATGTAAAATTAATAACATAATTCACAAAAACTGGGAGGTAGGGAGTCAAGGAGATGGGAAAAATGTAATGTAATGCCCTCATCTTTTGCATTGAGCAATGAATACTCTACAAAAAGGAAACATTTAATTAAAACTAATAATGACTCCAATTTCTTCATAATGTTATAATCTATTTTATGACTCTTACAGGGATATTTTAAGAAATACTATCTCTTATAGTAAAGAAACATGTATCTGAAGTAAAACATTTTCTTCCATTTCTTTTCCTTTTCTTTTTTCTTTTCCTTTTCTTAAATTCAAGTAAAATTATACTTATAAAATGAAATGCAATTACATTTTATATATATACTATAAAATTTTCTTTTTCTTTTTTTTAAGATTTTATTTATTTATTTGACAAAGAGAGACAGCAAGAAAGGAACACAAGCAGAGGGGAGCTGGAGAGGGAAGCAGGCTTCCCACTGAGCAGGGAGCCCGATGCAGGGCTCCATCCCAGGACCCTGGGATCATGACCTGAGCTGAAGACAGATGCTTAATGACTGAGCCACTCAGGCGTCCCACTATAAAATTTTACTTAATCCATGTATTGGTATCTGGGTATAGATGCATAGAAAGATGTTTGGAATAAGAAATTTCTACTTGCCAATGTCTGCTTGCCACATTTACAGAAATATTAAATTGATTTTTCTTAAAAACAGTAGTGTGCAGGGGCGCCTGGGTGGCTCAGTCGGTGGAGTGACTAACCTGTGGTTTCAGCTCAGGTCATGATCTCATGGGTCGTGGGATTGAGCCCCTCATCGATCCCCAGGTTGGGCTCAGCAGGGAGTCTGCCTAGAGAGTGTTTCCCTCTGCCCTTCCCCCCTCAAATAAATAAACAAATCTTGTTTAAAAATCTGTTCAAAAAGCCAGTAGTGTGCAATAAACATAAGCGTAGTCTTCTAGTTGAAGGACATTGAAGTCGGGAAGTCAGGAGACCCAGTTTAAGTTTCTGATCTTCCTCTACTGAGCATTGTGACCTTAGGCAATGCAACCGAACTCTATAGAAATGAGTTTTCATGTTTGTAAAGTGGTCCCTTCTAGCTCTAACATTATAATAATTCCATATAATTTGCCAGTACCTTTTCAAATTGAGTTCTTCTGGGAAAAAAAAGAGTACGAGAGGAAGGCTTTCATGCAGACAGTTTATTTGGAGACCTGACCCCAGGGAACAAGAATGGGCATTCAGTGAGGATTAAATGGGAAAAGAGGGAAAAATAATACATGCATATGACGTTGAGCTGGTTATGCTTGTGGGCAAGTGTGTCTTCATCCCACCAGGGATGGGGGTTCTATCCCTGCACCAGCCAAGTGCTAACCCACAGGTAAGATTGGCATACACAATACAGGACCCCCACTGAAATTGCAATTTCAGATAAACAACTGTTTCTTAGTATAAGTATGTCCCAAATATGACATGGAACATACTTCGAAATAGTTACTCCTGGTTTGTCAGAAATTCAAATTTAACTGGGCCTCATGTATTTCTGTTTGTGAAATGTAGCAGCTCTCCCCATGAGACGTGAACCCTCCCACACCTCCCATTGTGCACTTGTGGGGGCAGATGTCTTGTACCGCAGCCTCGGAGACGCCCCGCTGCAGAAAGCAAGGGGCACACAGTACAGGGGCAGGTGCTGCTGAGCTGGGATGCAGTCAGATTACATACACCTGTGCAAGGTGACTGCCTTAGCAGCCTGGGACCGCTGGGTGAAGAAGTGACATAAGACACAAAGGTGTGTCTCTGGGGATTAGGCAAAATAACCAATAGGGATGTGTTTTATCATTTATACCATAAAACAAAATATGAGGTGATATTATCATCCCCCACTTCCCCATCCTCATCATTATCATTGCCTTGTTTTAAAATTTGGTTGTCTTAAACATATAAAGAACTTATAACACTTAACACCCAGAAAATGAGTAATCCAATTAAAAACTGAGCGGAGGACCTGAACAGACATTTGTCCAAAGAAGTCATCCAGAAGGCCAACAGACACACGAAAACATGCTCACTGATCATCAGGGAATTGCAAATCAAAACTACAATGAGGTGTAACCACACACCTGTCAGAATGGCAGAAATCAACAACCCAAGAAACAACAGGCGTTGGTGAGGATGTGGGAAAAAAGGAACCCTCTTTCTTGTACTGTTGGTGGGAATGCAAACTGATGCAGCCGCTGTGGAAAACAGTATGGAGTACGATCTAGTAATGGCGCTACTGGGTATTTACCCAAAAAATACAAGAACACTAATTCAAAGGGCCACATGCACCCCTATGATTATAGAAGCATTATTTACAATAACCAAATGATGGAAGCAGCCCAAGCATCCATTAGCAGATGAATGGCTAAAGAAGAGGTGGTATATTTATACAACGGAATATTATTCAGCCATAAAAAGAACGAAAGCTTGCCATTTGTGATGATATGGGTAGAGCTAGAGGGTATAATGCTAAGCGAAATAAGCCAGTCAGAGAAAGACAAATACCACACAATTTCACTCACAGGTGGAATTTAAGAAACAAAACAAATGAGAAAAGAGAAAAACAGAGAGAGAGACAAACCAAGGAACAGACTCTTAATCCTAGAGAACAACCTGCTGGTTACCAGAGGAGAGGTGGGTGGGGGATGGGTGAAATAGGTGATGGGGATGAAGGAGGGCACTCGTGATGAGCACTGGGTGATGTATGGGACCGAGTCACTATATTGTATACCTGAAACTAATATTACACTGTATTCTAACTATACTGAAAGTAAAATAAAATAATAAAAAATAAAAATAGAATTTGGTTGTCCTTCTGGGACAAGACAAATTGCTGGTTATTTATAAATAATCATAAACTAATTGGATTAAGAAAAATTAACAAAATATCTCAAATTTCTTTTGGCTTTCAGATAGGAGCTCCCAGAGTATTTGCCTATTCAAAATCATTTTTCGGGTCCAACTGGTTTGGTTAGTCTAAATTGATTTGCTCTGAGAAAGCATGCTATTTTTCTGCTTACCAGGAAATTATCATATCATACTTCTTACTTGGAATGGTGAGTTTGTGTGAAGAGGCTTCACGGTGTGCCTAGGACACAGGAGTGTCTCAGCAAATAGTAAAGTCTCTTCTTTTGTTGTCTCTCCAGCCTCCAATGAGCGCTCTTTCCATTCAGTTTTGGAGAAAACGAATTATTTTCCTTTTCCTAGAAATATACAACCATCAATATATAGTCAATTTTCAGGATGACCCCCCCATATTCTTTCTCTCTCTTTTTTCTTTTTTCTTTTATTAGAGAGAGGAAGGGGCAGTGAGAGAGGGCGAGAGAGAATCTGAAGCAGACTCCACGCTGGGCTTGGAGCCTGACTCAGGGCTCAATCTCATGACCCTGAGCCGAAATCAAGAGTCGGACGCTTCTCCGACTGAGGCACCCAGGCACCGCCCCTCATATTATTTCTGAACTCACTAGGTTCTTTTGCATCCATTATTTTCTCAAAGTATATGACTTACAGACTCCTATAGAACACCTTTACTCTCTGGCCTTGGAGGTCATTCTGCAGGAAAACTGTCATTCCCTTGAGGTTTTTTCCTCGCAATGTTTGTACACCGCTCTTTTAGGGACCTTCCCCCTCACCCCAATCCTCCAGTTCTTTATCTCTTCTACAGAAGTGTGGCTTTTTATCATCATGATCTGAAAACCCTCCCTTATCTGCTACTTACAAATGCCTATGCTGTGTTTTGGGGTAAAGGGGGCCCTGGGTAGTAAATCACATCTTTTTTTAAGATCAGGAACTTATTGTCGGTAGTCAAGCTGAATCAACTATAAATTATGTATATTTAAAATTCAGATCTAACTTCATAGATTACCTAGAAAATATTCACTGTAGAAGAGAAAAAATTCCAATTATTGCAGAGCATCTGCCCTGAGCCAATAGACTTTGCGACATACATATCACCAGTAAAATGTCTTTTATAGACACTGTTACATATTTCCGCATTGATTGCTATTTAATCATCAATGAATTATGCCCCCCAAAGTAATTTGTTTTAGTGAGAGATTGTTGGCCTTTGATGCAATAATTATGCCATTTCATCATAAGGAATCTATTTGATACAATTTTTAAGCTCGTATGTCCATTAATTATGTCAGCTTTTTACCATATCCTATCAGCTTGGTTTCAGTAATGAAATTAGAGTGTATTTTGTGACTAGATGGATGTAAGACTACAAGAGCAGGCCCACATGCAACCATATTCCACACTGCTTCGCATCCTGCAATTCATTAATGCCCATTAATGCATGGGTATTTTGGAAATGAATGGACCGCTATTGTGTGATGGCACATTTTATAAATCACTGCAGTCTAAACTAAATGAGCACTTTAAAACAACTCAATAGATATTTGGCTTCCGAATCTGTAATACCAGCCTTAGTCTCTGGCCAAGGAACACAGCAGGCTGAGATAGGGCTACTCTCTTGGCGATGCCCATGTTAACGTGGATTTCCGGGGGCTGCAGGCTAGAGTCAGGAGAGAGAAGCATGGTGGACTCTCGAGCTGCCTCTGAGCTGTGCACCTCTGACACGGCAGTGCTTTTCCTTTCATCATTCATTCCTTTCACGTTCTTTTCTTTCCTCTCCCTGTGGCTGTCTTGGAAACTCGCAGCTATCAATATTCTTAATACATCTGAAAATGGGATTATCGTTTACATGCCATCCTTTAGCTTTTTAACATTTAGCACTACAGCATGAACATATGTTCATATGCTTAAATATTCCCTCAAAGCAAAAATTTGAACAGTTGTCTAGTATTCCATCATATAGATGCCGTATGTTATTTTTTTATTTTTCTTGGGACCAACTCCTAAAAGCGATATGGCGGGTTCTTAGAGCTTTCGGTGTACTTTGACAAATTGTCCCTCGGAAACATTTCACTAAATTATATCGAGACCAAAAGGCTTTGAAATTGTCTTTAGTCCCATTAACTGAGATAATGTCGTAAAAAGCAAGGAGTTCTAGAAGAAAAGCAGCCTCCTTCACAAGGCTAAAGTATTACACAATTTCATTTATTCCTAGAACTGTCCAAAGAGACATCATTGAAAGCATCTTAGCCCTGGCTTCCAGGCTGCTACCACATTCAGCACATCTGAAAAATCACAGCAAATGCTGTTCTGTGATATTAGCTGATGGGATGGGAAGATGTTCTCTGGGATCTTTCCCTTCTTTTACCAGCTTATCCTGATGGACCTGTGCAGGGAGCCTGGTAGAACTGTGCTGGGAATGGCTGTACCACACGCAGTGTGAGCAGTATTCATTTCTTGCTCTTAGAAACACAGACTGAAACTTTGCCCTGTGCTAGGGGATGAGGATATAACTATGGGTCCCAGTTCTAGTGCAGAGTTCCCCTTGAAGAACTCGTGCTCCAGTGAAGAAGGCAGCCATGTTGATGGGTCATAGCAAGTAGCTCAGAGAACCTATACTGAAATGCTCTGGGGACTCCAGGGATGGAATTGATGTTGGTGGGGGGGGTGTCATTGAGAGGATGTGACTGCCAATGACCTGCAAGCTGGACCCCAGCAATCAGAGGCTTCTCACCCGCTCCTCTGTCCTGGGAACGAACATTACGCTTGCCTTCCGCACTCCCAGAAGCAGTCCCGAGGACACAGCCTTGAGATAGTGATGTGTGGAGACCATCTGGGTGGTAGACATGGCGAAACCCAGTTAAGATGTCTCTATCAACTTGAAGATTTGGCAGGCGGGTACAGAGATGGATTCGTTTTGTGTTCAGCCAAGTCAAGCCTCGTAGGTAGGTTCTCTTGCTTATTCAAACTGCCACCTGCCAATCTGGAGTGGCTGCCTCTTTCTTCAGACCCCGCCCCCGCCCTCCACCTAGGGGAGTCAGCTGCAGATCTCCCCCGGGAAGCTCCCAAAGGAGGTTTTGAACTAACAGTTGAGGAGGCTCATTTCTAGCATTCGATGCAACATTGTTCTTTTGTACTTAAACCCCCTTTAGGTGAAAAATTAAAAAAAAAAAATGACTATAACCAGCTCTTTATCTGCAACTTTTTTTAAAGCCTGGTTTCTCTTCTTCTTTCAAGTCTATCAAATTATGAATGAAGCCGTCATGACTAGTTTGACTCCTTCCAGAGCCATTGATGAAAGTGCTCCGCCCTAGTCTGTGCGGAAGTAGCCATTTACTGTTAAGAATTGCCATTCATACTACACAACTTCTGCCTTGATGAATAATTTATGATAGAATTTAGTGTCCATTTTAAAGGTAAGGAGATTATTCCACTGGGACCGAATTTGTGTGCTTGAGTTGTATCAGATCAGTACATCAAGAAAGTCAGTCAATCATGCTGGCCAAAGAGAAATCTCTGTGTTTACATCTTTCCGTTCTGCTTTTAGCTTTCAGACACAATACATATACAGTAGTAAAGAATTTGAGCACTCAGTTGACCTTTCAATCATTCACTTATCAAATATGTATCAAACAGCTACTACGTGTCAGGCAGTGTTTTAGTCACTAGGGAGCCCACATTGCAGAAGAGAAACAAGGGACTTGCTTTCCTGGAGTTTAGATTCCCTTTGGGAGACATATATGACCAGCAAATTGAAAGACTAAATAGGCAAACAGGCAATCATATATAAAAATAGAATTTTGACCCATAGTCTGCAGCAACTTGCCCAGGCAACCAGCTTCTTATCTACAATAAACAGCCCAGAAAGCCAGCCTGCTGTGAGACTTGTAGGAAGTCAGGCTGCTGTCTCTAGTAATTGGCCCCAAATGGCCAGGACTTGACTAATAACTGGCAACTTCCCTAATTTGTCTCCACTTCCAACTAAGGACCAATAAGAAAAAAAAAAAACAAAAAACAAATACGCACCCACTACCAATCACAAGGGATGCCTGGCTTTAGGTGACTATCCAGCAGCTTCCCCATGCCAACAGACCTAAAGCCTTTGGATTTTTCCATTATAACACTTTCCCATTTCTCCCTCTGCCTTTGAGTCTCTGCCAAACACAAGTGACAGTGGCTGACATCTTGGCTATAGAAAACTCTAAGTAAATACCCTTTCCTTTTCTTATTTGGTTGGTCTTCATTTATTTCCTCAAAACAGCTACGTGATCAGGACGATTCCATAATGTCAACTGCTTTGAAGAAAACACATTTGGATGATGTCGTAAAGGCGATGCCACAGGGATAGGGGATAACTTACAATGGGGGTCAGGGAATGAGTCCTTGAGGTGGGGTTTGAGCTGATCTGAATGACAATAATGAAAGAACTTTGTGAAGATCTGATTCAGAAACTTCCTGGCGGAGGTAATGGCGTGTTCAAAGCCCACAACACAGGAACAAGGTGGCATGCTTAAGAAACGAAAAAAGGGTCAATGTTGCCATAACCTGGTGAATGAGGAAAGCAGTTAGAGATGAAGTCAGAAAACTGTAAGAGACTCTTAATCATAGGAAACAAACTGAGGGTTGCTGGAGGGGAGACGGGTGGGGTTGGGTAATTGGGTAATGGGCATTAATGAGGGCACGTGATGTCATGAGCACTGGGTGTTATATGCAACTCTACCTCTGAAACTCATAATACACTATGCGTTAGTTGATTGAATTTAAATAAATTAATGAGAGAGAGATGAAGTCAGAGAGATATTTAGGAACCAGGGCATAGAATATGGGCCTGTCATCCCCTTAATGACTTTGGGTTTTCTTGTGAGGACTGTAGGAAATCACTCCAGGGTTATATGCATAAGAAGAACATGATATGATTTGTATTTGTAAACCATAATTCAAGCTGTGTGTAGAGGGAGGCCATTTGGAGGCTTTCACAGTAATTCAGGAGAGGGACGACGGTGGTGGCTCGGACTAGTGTGGTAGCTGTTAGAAATGGAGAAAACTGGAGGGTTTAGGATATATTGTGAAGGTAGAGCTAACGGACACAAACATCGAACATACTGGATGTCCAGGGTGGGGAAGAAACGTGAGTCAAGACTGAGTTCTAGATTTTTTTGTGCATTTTGTTTGTTTGGCTCGATCCACGGGATGGATGATGATACATCATTTAGAGAGCTATGTAAGACTGGGTCTGAAGTGGGCTTCAGCCATAGTGAGTAGAGTGGCAGGATCAGGACTTTTAATTTGGTCATATTAAGTTTAAGATACCATTAGATATCCACGTTGGAAGTTCATTATAATCGTTTAGAATTCGGTGTCTCAAGACTGGAAAATGCGGGTTCTGCCATCTAGTGGCTGTGTGACTTTGGGCAAGTTATTTCACCTCTCTGAACCTCTGTTTCTTTATTGTTAAAAAGGAGATAACAGGAGGACCAGTTTATCAGGAGATTGTAGCGGTTATCTGTTGAGCTTCACAACTGCTTTCTTCAGTTTAGTTTCCTGGATCTTCTACATACGTTACGTGTAATTCCTAGAGTTTAATGATACTGTGATTTTATCTTCTGTCTTTTTGTGAGATGTTAGAAAAGCTGCATCATGGACTGCTAAACAGACACCATTCTAAACCCGAAGCCCTTGATACTTCTTTTCAAATCATGAAAATATCAACCTCTCTCCAAGGCTGGTGTTACACTAGAAACTGACCAATCAGCTAATAAACATTGATCTAAAATTTCTTGCTGACCCTGACATTTTATAGTGAGATCTGTGTCCTTCTGACCCTTTCATTCTAGGGCTATGACTTCTGGGAGCACTGGAGACTTCCAGGGTCCAGGGACACTTAGGGGTAAAATGCTTATCAAATCTTGGGAGATACGTTATTTAGATAATCATGCTATCTCTGTGAATGATTGATTTCCCTAGGGACTAGTTGAAGGGAGATAAAAATCTCGGCAGACAACCTGTCCAAAATGGGATGATTTGGTATAGTTATTTCCTTTTGAGTATAGTAAAATTTTTATTAAAACATTCCCATTAATATTAATAGAGTATAATATGGATTATTTGATAATAACAGATAACATGTACTGACAATTACTATTTTCCAGGGACTATGCGAAAGCAGTTGACATGCCTTTTCTCATTTAATCCCACCCTTTGAGATAGGCAGGATTATAATGCCCATTTTACGTGAGGAAATTGAAGCTTCGGAACATTCGTGACCAGTCCAAGGTCACCGGGCTGGTTAGTGGTGGGGTCATGCCTTGGTATTGTTCATACATAGCTGCCAGTCCCGGTCTCCTGACTCCCAGTGCAATGTCCTTTCTATTGCAACATCCGCCTTCAAGAAGTTAACAAATTAGCGTTTCTTTCATTCATAAAAGAGGCTCTTTGGGTTTTGTTGGCTGGCTTGAGAGCCCATCCTTCATCTGGAACATTCTTTCTATGGTAATTTACATTTTGCATTATGAAAAACCCATTCATAAAGCAACTCTTGGAAAACAATGGGATGCTTCCTGGGTGATGAGGCGTCTCCCCCACGTCCATAGTAACGCCCCCGCGTGTTCATGTACATCCAAACGCTTTGATCCTCTAGCTTTGTAGCCAGTAGTCACTGCTTTCCGAAAACGGACTGTTGTTTTACTTAATTCAATGTATTTTCAAAGCATAAATTAAATTTGAGGACTACGTCCGAATTGTGGAATCAAGAGAAATAAAGGGTAAGGTTAGCAGCTGGGCTCCCGTTTTCCTTTCTGCAAAGCCGTTCCCCGTTCTCTGGGCCAGGGAAGTCAGTGGAATCTCACGGCTTTGAGCAATTTGATCAGGTCCCTCATCTGTTGGCAACGTGGCTCGAGATTATGTGTTTGTAATTCCCCTTTTAAATGAATGTCATCCTGTTCACATGGTTGCTTTGATCATTTCTTAAAGGTTTTTAGTGAGTTTCCAGCTGAGGCCCTTTCACTGAAGGGGTGGAGGCCTTCCCGAATGTCCCAATGGTTTCCCTCTGCCCTGACAGGCTGTCAGTTCTCGCGGCGACATCTCTATTTTACATCTTTCCTTTCCTCCCAGTGACACTGGCACGCTTTCATTTCTTCTTGTGAAACATTTTGAGACAAGGGTGTGGCAGACGTCACTTTAGACTTCAAGGTGGACAAATAAAGTTGTGTCGAAAATAATAAATACATTTTGCTGTTGTATCAATGAGCTTCAAGTAAACAAAAAGTATGAAAGAAATTTCTCCCCTAAGTCGCTTGCTTGCATTTGTGGCTTTCAAGCCTCAACAATGTAATCAATTCCTTTAGAAGGATTTCCTTGAACTTTTAACCCCCTGCGTGCCTTCTTTATGCTTTCATGCTTCTCTGTCCCTCACTGAGCCCAGCCTCAATCATGACAATTACTGCTTTATTATTGTAGCTCGGCCTTTGCTTAATTCTTTCAAATTGTAATAGACAGTCCATTTGACTGCGAAGCTGTTTTTCATGCTCTCTCCCTTTGTGTATCATGACATCTTTCAAACATATTACAAATAGGAATAATAGACAGCACTTACGTAATACTCCGTGTCAGAACCTTTAAGTTCTTTCCACGCATCAACGTGTCTCATCAACTTTCCTGCCAGTAGACATGTTGCTTTGGATTTTCCCCATTTGAATCAATATTGCAACAGAGAGCCAACTTCATGTCTCCTTGGTCATGTGTGCAAGAATTTCTCTATGATCTTTACCTAGAAATGGAATTGCCAGGTCATCCTCAATGCTAGATACTGCCAATTATTTTCCGGGGGTTGATTACACCAATTTACAGTGACACTGACATTCTAAGGGAGTTATTTTTTATCAATCCTCAACAAAATTGGGATAATCTTTTTTTAAAAAAATGCCAGCCTTATGTGCCAATTCTCCTGTTTTCACGCACACATGAGAACCCCGTCCCTGGCACCTGGACAGAGCCTCTGTTAGGGACAGAAGCTGTTGTGGACATAGTAACCCTTAGTACACGCTGCTCTGACTTCACTCTCTCTTTGATGTGCCGACTGTTTTTACTTGAATTTTGTCAAAATGATCATTCTTCTCCTTTACGGTTTGTATTTTTGCGTGTGTCTTATCTAAGAAATCATCCTCTATCTTGAGGTCCTAAGGATATTCTAATATATTCTCTTCGAAGAACTTCAAAGTTTTTTTTTCCCTTTACTTTCTTAATGCATGTGGAACTGATTCTTATGCATGGTGTGAATGCAATTTTGTAATTTTCTCATTTGAAGAACCAGTTTTCCCAGCACCACTTACTGGTGCCAATCCTTTCCTCGCTGCTGTTTAGTGGCCCCCTTCTCATAGAGAGAGCGCTAATAGACATGTTCTTAAGGCTCTATGTTATCCTTTTATTTGTTCGTTCGCTCATTCATTTGTTCACCAAATATTAAGAAACCACTCTACAACAGGACAACTGTTGCTTGGGATATAGCACTGAACATAATAGGCAGAAATCTTTGTCTTCTTAGAGCTTACGTTCTTGGACTCGGGGCGAGACAAACTCCATCAAATATGCAAGAAAGAAGTATATCATACAGTGTGCATTTATTTTTTCGAAGTTGTTTTTGTATTTACAGATGCTACGTATTCCCATATGAATTGCAGAAATAGCTAGTTTCTACAAAATTATGTGCTAGATTTCTGATTGAGATTGCTCTAAGTCCATAAATCAATTTGGGGGAAATCGACATCTTAACGATACTGAGTCATGACACAATATCTGAAAGAGAGTAGGCTGTATACACACACACACATATCTGCATATGTATATATATGCACACACAGTATACATACATATAAAATTGTACATGTAAATATTTGAAATGCTTCAGAAAATTTAATGATAGCTTAGAAAACATGAGGTCTTTTGACCCTTTGCTTTTCTACTGGACACATTTTCAATATACAATTAATATATTCATATCACCAACTATGTTCAGCTTGAAATGAGTAAATAGTATTTCCTTTTCAAAACTTCTTGGGGAGATTTATAAAAAATGTTACTAAGTTAAAAAGAATTGTGTGGAATCATTCAAATCTTTTTTGTCTTGACGAACACACCTGACTACGTTTCAATTGCCACGTCTAAACTTTTGCCTCGATTTTTGCTACTCTTTGCTTCAAGTACAAACCTTCTTGAGGTTATAACATGAAAAACCTAATTAAAATGCAATAGTAACTTTTGCCAGACTGCATTTTTCTTATCTTTTATGGAATTTGAAACATATCGGGCACACACACATCAAAAATCCATATTATGAGAAAACACACATTTGCTGCGGTGATTACTTTTTCAAAAGACAGTTTCTGGCAGCTGCAGACACTGTTTACAGCAGCCTCATAGCAATTTTGCTCTCATCAGAAATACAAAACTTGTCTGGGAAGAAATGAGACTGGTTATTCTATAAGCCAACCAGAAATTATGCATAGAAAAGAATGTTTCCTCTTGTTAAAAAAAAAAAAAAGAAAGAAACAGCAGGCCAAACGTGGAGTCCTTGCCCCCAAGCCAGCAAACCGAGACTTAATTGCAGTTTCAGCCTCTCCCAGAAGCGGAATTTTAAACCCATCAGTCTGGAATTTTTCTGGTCGGCTCTACCGGGGTAATCTGCATGATGAGACCCCCTGCTCTTCCCCCGAAGGCAAGGCCGCTGTAACAATCCTTTCTTTTCTTTTAATAGCTTCCTTGTCCTTCCCCATTTCTGCCTATAAACTCCTTCCGTTTTGTACAGCACCTTGGAGCTCCTCTCTACTTGCTGGGTGGGATGCTGCTCGATTCGTAAATTGTTGGATAAAGCCAATTCCATCTTTAAATTTATTCAGTTGGATTTTGTGTTTTAACACCCTCGAAGTACATGCTAACTGATGAGGTTGTGGGATATCGGGAGGCAAGGCGAGGTTCGGTGCGGGGGATTCCAGAGCCGACAACCAAGAAGGAATTCTTGAGACGTCTTTGGTGCAAAATGGTGGTTTTATTAAAGCACGGGGACAGGACCCGTGGGCAGAAAGAGCTGCACTGGGGTCATGAGGAGTGGCTCATTATATACCCTCAAGTTGGGAGGGGGGTTGGGATAGTGTAAGTCTCTAAGGAATTTTGGAAGCAAGGTTTCCAGGACCTTGAGGGGCTAACTATTGTTGGGAAAAGGTCATTTATTACCTTCTAATAAAACCTTAGTCATGAGACCCTTCAGATGTATATCGATGGGCCGTGTGCTTGGGGGATGATTGCCAACATGTATCTTGGCGGGGGGGCGGTTAGAGATGAAGTTTCCAAAGGAATTTTTATATGTGGAAGTAGACTTACAGGATCCTGGGGGTGGGGGGGGAGTGCTCAGGCTAGGACTGCCTTTTGCTCTTAGCAAAGTATTAACATCCAGGCAGTTGAGGCCCTAGAGGACTGTCACTCTGCCTGTTTCAAGGACCTGTCAATGGGCTGTAGGTATAGTAAGGAAATTTAATAATTTTTCTTCTGCCTTTGTTTCCCGCATCACTGACTGTAAAGGCAAGATCTTTTTATTTAAGATTTTTCTTTTTTTTAAGGTTTTTATTTAAATTCCAGTTAGTGAACATACAGTGTAATACGAGTGTTAGGTGTACAATATAGTGATTCAACACTTCTATATTCATCACCTGATGATCATCACAGGTGCACTCCTTTAAGATTTTTCTTAAAAGCCAATCATGTACCTAATAGAAAACAATCCATATGATTCTTTCATTTGACATATTTTAACTGAGTCCTTACTCTGTGGCAGGTACTGTGCTAAACATTGGGGACATCTTAATATATAAATCACAATCAGTCCCTGTTCACTGGAGGAGATAATGCTAAGTGAAATAAGTCAAGCAGAGAAAGACAACTATCATATGATTTCTCTCATCTATGGAACATAAGAACTAGGAAGATCGGTAGGGGAAGAAAGAGATAAAGAAAGGGGGGTAATCAGAAGGGGGAATGAAGCATGAGAGAGTATGGACTATGAGAAACAAACTGAGGGCTACAGAGGGGAGGGGGGTGGGGGAATGGGATAGACCGGTGATGGGTAGTAAGGAGGGCACATATTGCATGGTGCACTGGGTGTTATACACAACTAATGAATCATCGAGCCTTACATCGAAAACCGGGGATGTACTGTATGGTGACTAACATAATATAATAAAAAATCATTATAAAAAAAAAAAAAAAGAAAGAAACAAACTGAGGGCTTCAGAGGGGAGGGGGGTGGGGGATTGGGATAGACTGGTGATGGGTAGTAAGGAGGGCACGTATTGCATGGTGCACTGGGTGTTATACGCAACTAATGAATCATCGAACTTTACATCGGAATCCGGGGATGTACTGTATGGTGACTAACATAATATAATAAAAAATCATTAAAAAAATAAATACATAAAAAATAAAATAAAATAACATGAAAAAAATCAGTCCCTGTTTTCACAGGCTTTAGCACCAAATCTTGTAGGGAAATTCCGATAGATAAATAATAAAGGACAAGTCAACCTAGTAAGTGATTGAATATGGGAAGCATCAGAGACCAGGGAAGAGAAGAGAAAACCACTGCAAATTTACGAAATCAGAGATTTCCTATAGAAGATGACAGCTGATGTGAGATCTGAAAGATGGGAAGGTGCTGGAAGTCAAAGAATATTAGATGCAGGAAGTGAAAATGTTTCAGGCATAGCAAATAGCATGTCCAATGTCCTGAAAGTGTGTAACATCAAACATGCTTTGGGAAATGCAAATGTTACTCTATAGAAGAGCATGTATATTGTGATTGGAAAAATGATGGGGCATGAAGTTGAAAAGTGTCCAGATCTAACTCATGGATGGTTCTTTATGCCAATGAAGGAGTTAGAGTTTTTTTATATAGGCAATGGGGAACACAGTGTGATTTTCAGAAGGGAAGTGACTTGTTGAGAATTAACTTGTAGAGAGATCATGTCAGAAGCCCTTTGGTAGATGGGTTGTAATGGGACATGAATGACATAAAGTCTTTTAAGGGCTGAATAGAAATGTGGGTTGAACAGACAAAAGCATACTAAGAGTGGAAAATTTGGGATATATCCAAGATGTATTAAGTTCAAAGAATATATCTTTATGTTGGGTGTTGGAAGTGAGATGAAGAGAGTATCTATGATGAAGTCCAGGTTCTTCACATGGGTTACTGGATACGTAGTCTTGCCATTCACCAGTTTTGAGAACACAGGAGCAAGACCAGTTTTATAATAAAGAGATGATAAACTTGGTTGTAGCCACTTTGAGTTTAAGGTGCATGAGACATTCAAATGGAGATAAGTTCACTCAGTAAGTGTTCAGGAGTCTTGAGGTTAAGGCGGGGAGCTGGACTGCACACAAACATTTGAGAGGAATCATAATGTATTCGGTAACCAAAGCTATTGGAGGGTGTGGCATCATTTAGGCAGTGTGTAGAAGGAGAATAAACAGAAGAGGGTCCCAGAGCGAGACCTCAAACAACTCCAGCTTTTAAGGGATCTATACAGGAAGGAGAGGAATTCATTTGAAAAGAAAGAAAGATAAAAAAGAAGTCTTATTTATTTCCTGCCCCAGTCTCTCTCTTTTCCCTCTTTTCCTTCCCATAGATAGCCAAGGTCATGATTTATCCACGTAGGGTGTTCTTTTATTGGGTGTTTTAGTATTTCCATTTACAGAAATGGTACCAAACAATTTATCTTTCTAAAATTTGCCTTTTTGTGGGGCGCCTGGGTGGCAAAGAGGTTAGGCGTCTGCCTTCGGCTCAGGGCTGATCCCGGCGTTATGGGATCGAGCCCCACATCAGGCTCCTCCACTAGGAGCCTGCTTCTTCCTCTCCCCCTCCCACTGCTTGTGTTCCCTCTCTCGCTGGCTGTCTCTATCTCTGTCAAATAAATAAATAAAATCTTTAAAAAAAAATTTGCCTTTTTGTGCATCATCGTTTTTACCATTAGTTTTTGTTAATACATACAGACCTCATTCATTCGTTTTAATAGTACGAACACATGACAATTGAATTATCCTTTCTCCTATCAATGGTTTCCAGTTTTTTGCTAACACAAACCAGATTGCATTAACTCACCCTTGTACCATCTCCTTTATCTCCTGTTGTGTATATGAGTTGTATAAGAGTTTGGTTTCTTTGGGGTATATAATTAGATGTGGAGTTCTTGAATCACAGAGTATATGCACTTTAAATGTTACTAGCTCCTAGAAGTTATTTTTCAAATGGTCTTCACCAATTTGCATTCCTAACATCATGATTTGACAGTGACCATTTTCTAAAACTTTCCAAAAATTATTGGAGTCCAATATTAATGTTAGCTAATCTAATGAGTATAAAAGCTTCTCATTTTTATTTTTTTACTTCACATTTACTTAATTATTAGAAGACTGATCTTTTATATATTCAGTGATTTTTATTTCTTCTATTTTCAGTTTTTTATATCTGTTGTCCGTTTATGTTGCTTGTCCTTTTTTGATTCATATGTATTCTTTATATACTTCAAATACTAATAATTTGGTGACATATTGCAAATACCTCCCACTCTGTGGTCATCTTTAATTTCATTTATGGTGTATTTTTTGGGGGTAGTCTTGTTTTAAGAACTTCTGTATTACTCCAAGGACATAAATATATGTTATATATTCTCATTTATTTGTCCAAAATCTTATTGTTTTCTTCCTGTGTGGTCTTTAATCTCTCTAGAATTTATTCATTGTATTAGGGGTGAAAACAATTGTTTCCAATGTGGAAAACCAACTGTTTTTCCACCAAGTTCACAAATATGTCTGGGTCTGATTTTGTTCTATTTATCTATTTTGTCTATCTTTCTATTGGTTTCACAGTCTTACTTGTAGTTATATGATAAGTCTGTATGTACAGAGCGAGAAGTCTCTTGTCTTCGTTCCTCCCCCATCTCAGAAATGTCTTCAATGGCCCTTATATTATGAGTGACATCAGTTTCTCAAGGAACGCAATGTGGTTCCTCCCTAAAACTCACAGGATATTGCCACGGCCTTTCATTAATAACCTAAAACAGAAGCTTTTTTCTTTAAAGATTTTATTTATTTATTCAACAGAGAGAGAGACAGCCAGCGAGAGAGGGAACACAAGCAGGGGGAGTGGGAGAGGAAGAAGCAGGCTCTCAGCAGAGGAGCCCGATGCGGGGCTCGATCCCAGAACGCCGGGATCACGCCCTGAGCCGAAGGCAGACACTTAACTACTGAGCCACCCAGGCGCCCCAGAAGAGTTTTTGTAATAGATAAAATGGTAGTTACATTACAGTTTCAAAGCAAACCTCGCTCACATGACGTTGATAATGATAGCTCATATCAAGGAGACATTTACTCTGTGCCAGGCCCTTTGGTAAGAGCCTCACATACAACCTCACCTTTAAGCTTCACAATAATCCTGTCAGATACTCTTCTCCTATTTTGCAGATTCTTTGAGTCAACACTAGTCACCTGTAGTCAGTGGTAGAAATGCTTAGACGCTGTGTCTTAGAGCCTCTAAAGTTACTGAATATATATTCCTCCATTTGTAAACTCCCAGCAGATGGCGTGCTGCCCAGTCGCTGGCATTTCAGCACGGCTCGCCTGGAAGACTCTGCGCCCACTTCTTCAACACCTCACTGTTTCATCTTCATCTTCCCGGGCCCAACCACTCTCCTCAAAGCATGCCATTTGTCACTGAAAAACAGAATTACAAGACTACTTTCAAGGAGTGTGACTTACTCGTTTTGGTAGAGACAAAGCAGTTGACTGTGTTGTAGCATATCTGGTGGAATCGACAGCATTGATCAAATGCCATTGGCGGATGCGTGTATGTATAACCAATACTACTCGGTACCTCTCTTTCCTTGGCGATGGTGCTGATCAAAAGCATTTGGACCATACTCTGTATTTTCTGTAGAAATCCAGTCATATTGGTTTTTGTTTTTTGGATTTTTTGCTAGATTTTATAAGAAACATTCACAATAAATCACTTCAGATTTCTGGGCCCAATTCTCAGAGGTTCGGATCTAGATGCAGTTGGACTGATCATCTGCTTCAGACTTCCGGATGGTCCTGTCAGTGGCTGAACTGGTAATCAAAGAATTGGCTCAAGAATAATGTCCATGGAAACCAAATAACACAGAACACAGACACCAAAGAAGACATGTTTGGTGGAGAGGAATGGGGTGTACGATGAGACTATACCAAAAAAGGATTCACTGGACTCAGAGAGATCCTCTAGTCAAGCAGGTCTTCTAGAAGTGTGATCCCTGACTACCTGCATTATAGTGGACTGAGGGGAGTTATTAAAAATGCAGATTCCTGGATCCTTCCCCAGACTAGCTCCCCAGGTCATTCTGAGGTATGTTTAAGTTTGAAAACCACATCTAAATCAGAGAACCACATTTAAAGCAGATCAGTTTTGCAACAAAAAATCATTTTAAGGGTCACTTTATGGAGCCTTTTTTTTCCAAAGGGAGATCTGTGCGATGTTGAGAGAAACCTGAACTTCAGTGTGGAATGAATCATTCCCATGAGAAAGAGCGAGCCAGCCTTGCGTCTGGCCCTGCCCATACCCTCCAAAGTACACAATTGGCTTAGCTATATCATCGACATTCCCTATAGCTTTAGGGATCTTTTGAAAGTTTTCTTGTGATACAGTTAGGGGATCCTTTTACAGATCTTCCAGTGTTAAATAATCCCATCAGGCCTAGCTCACAAGAGTTCTTGCAAACCCAGAATAGTGTTAGCAGGTAAGATGCAACATACGCACATGACCCCTGAGATCAGAGCGGTCAGAACGCCACAAAAACGCTGTCAGAGCAATCCTTTGTCGTGTGGAACGAATCCAGCTTTCACTGGATTTTAAGTCTCCACATATTCTGTTAATATTGTTTCCACAGTCAAAATAGAATCACAGGCTAATAGCAGGGTTAGGCCAACGCACGCAGGCCCGTGTGATCTGGCACGCATGTGTATGGTGTGAAGGTGGTACGCTCTTTGGATAGTGAAGTGGGGATTTCCAGAGGCTCCGTGTGTATCATGAATGTTCCAGTGAACTGTGGGTTAGGAAGTGGCTGCTAGTGTTCATAGGATTCTGTACACTTTATCTAGAGTCTCCGCATGCTGAGGATGGATTCGATGCAGAATCAATGCCCTCTCTGAATCATCGGCATCCTAAGTGAGAGCACAGGTGGGTTTATTCGGAAGCTCGTGCAGCGTAAGCTGCAGAGCCTCTCCCTTGGACTGGGCCCTGCGAGCTCCGGGTGCGTTTGCTGTACAGTGTTCAGCCTTGCAAGAGGAATTCAAGTTGCAATCAAGAAACATTTTCATGTAAGCATTTCTGGTAAATAGCCTAAAGAGAGTTCCAAATTTCTGAGCTTCAGTGAGTTTCTCATTCTTAATAAGTAGCCATGTTCACTATGAAGAACTTATCAAACTCGACACCCAAACGCAAAAAAATGCAGTCAAGAAATGGGCAGAAGACACGGACAACATTTCTCCAAAGAAGACATAAAAATGGCCAACAGACACCTGAAAAAATGCTTAACATCACTCGGCATCAGGGAAATACAAATCAAGACCACAATGAGATACCACCTCACACCAGTCAGAATGGCTAAAATTAACAACTCAGGAAATGGCAGATGCTGGCAAGGATGTGGAGAAAGGGGAACCCTTTTACAGTGTTAGTAGGAATGCAGGCTGGTGCAGCCACTCTGGAAAACAGTACAGAGGTTCCTCAAAAAGGTAAAAATAGAGCTACCCTAAGATCCAGCAATTGCACTGCTAGCTATTTATCCAAAAGATACAAAGTAGTGATCCCAAGGGGCACCTGCACCCCAATGTTTATAGCAGCAGTGTCCACAATAGCCAAACTATGTAAAGAGCTCAGATGTCCATCAAAAGGATAAAGAAAACACACACACACACACACACACACAATGGAATACTACTTGGCCATCAAAAAAAATGAAATCTTGCCATTTGCAATGACGTGGATGGAACTAGAAGGTATTATGCTAAGCAAAATAAGTCAGTCAGAGAAAGACAAATACCATATGATTTCACTCATGTGGAATTTAAGAAACAAAACAGATGAACATAGGGGAAGGGAAAGAAAAATAAAATAAGACAAAATCAGAGAGCGAGACAAACCATAACAGACTCTTAACTCTAGGGAACAAATTGAGGGTTGCTGGAGGGGAGGTGGGTGGGGGATGGTATAACTGGGTGATGGGCATTAAGGAGGGCATGTGATGGAACGAGCACTGGGTGTTCTATGCAACTGATGAATCACTGAATTCTAGCCCTGAAATAATACAGTATGTGTTAAAAAAATAAAATACATAGCCGTGTTCATACCTAATTTTCTATTTGTGTTCATGTTTGTTTGTTTTCTAAAGGGAGCCACCAATTTGTAAGATTCAAGTTCCACAAAACCTGGATTCTCCCTTTAAAAACAAGCTATAGTTCAAAGAGTTAATGTCAAAGACCAGAGTTTAAATACAAGATGTATCGATTACAAGCCTTGTGGCTTTGTGTATAACGTGGAATGTCTTTTTTTTTTAATTTTATTTGAGTATACCTGATATATAGTATGTTTCGAAACCTCACTTCCTTATCTTTAAAATGGGGATTATAATGCTACACTCAACTCGAAGGATTGTTTGGAAGATTCTATGAAGTATGTGTGTATAGTTTAATGACACACGCACATTAGGGAGCCAACGAGTGGCTGTGATGATCACAGCATTCCCACAAAGGAAGGTTCTGGTCATGCTGTAGCAATTTAATGGGAAGAGAATGACTGACACAGGAGAACCATCCATGACTTACCAAATATATGTCGAATACTTGTCAAATACATCCATGACAAATACGTGTCACAAATGAATGGGATACTGGAGAGCAGGGCATTTTGTTCAACACTAGCTCCCCAGCCCCTGGCATATGGGTAGCACATATAGTAGGTGTTTAATAAATAGTGCCGAATGCTTATGAAAGGAAAGTTGTTGCACCAATTTTCTGATATACAGGGATATTGACATACAGGGAAAAGCTAACACTTTGACCAAAAAGTATCACCTCCATTGGTTAGCAGTTATTTATAAATAGTATAGGTTTCTTAACAATGTATATAACTACATTTCTATTGAAACGATGTAAACATCTAAATAATTTTTGAAAAAGTCAAAGAGTTTGCTCTGAATATCAAGTGCTTAAACCCACAGATATATCAGATGAAATTCAGATGCTTGGCAATTGCCAACACACCCTCTGTCACGTGTCTTCCATGAGACAATAACCTTTAGGAAAGCAGGTCTTATTAAGTTTTGTTTTTACTTATTTTCATCCGGCTGTCGTCCTCCCCACCCACTACCCCCCACTACAACATGTGCTTAATGAATGACTAGTCTCTTAAACCCTTAGGATGTTATTGGCAACTGACTTTCAGTATCTGAGGAGGAAGACCAAGAAAGGAACCAACACTGATAAAATACCTACTCTGTGACAGGCACTTTCCAGATACAGTTCAACTTCACAGCGGTCCTGTGAGGTGGTTTTCATAAGAGGTTAAGTATTTTCCAGTAATAGGAGGGCTGGAGCAAAAAATAAGAAAATATGTTTAATTAAAGTGACAAATGGTCACTTGAGATGAAATGGGGACAGTGTGTGTATATGTGTGTGCATATCTGTGCACACTTACGTTTATATGTATATGTGTGCTGTACTCGAATGGGCTTTTGATCATGGGCCTCAGTCTGGTAGGTCTCAAACGTCGCAGATTGTATGATGCGCAGAGAACGGGAAAGTGGTATTCACAGGTGTTAGAAAACCTTCAGAGGGGCACCTGGGTGGCTCAGTCGGTTAAGCATCTGGCTCTTGGTTTGGCTCAGGTCATGGTCTCATGGATTGTGGGATCGGACCCCTTTCCGGCTCCATGCTCAGCGGGGACTCTGCTTGAGGATTCTTCCTCTCCCTCTGGCCCACCCCCCACTCATGCTCTCTCTCTCCGTCTAAAATAAATAAATGATAGATAGATAGATAGACAGATATATAGAAAACCTTCAGAGACAACAACAAGATTTAATGCTGCTGTGTGCCAATCTCAGTCTTATTAAGCAATACTGTGGTTGGACCAGGCCTTGGTTCTTATTATGATTGCAAGATACCCTTCAGCAACAACCATCAGGAAACTTTGGAAAAATTAAGGTTTCTTATGGAACCTAGAAATTACGCAGCACGCCTGGAGCCACATGGCAAGGCTGGAGGTAAAGAGAGAGTGTGGGGACACCCAAGCCAGTGGATCTGCTTTTATTGGGGTTGAGAGTGGGTGCCTAAGGTTTCATGCATGGGCTCATCCTTTGTTTACTTTAAAACACAGTGGAAATTTAAAGTATGGGAGGAGAAAAAAAAAAAACAAGTGGCCCAAATGGTCAGTTACCAAAATCAACCAAGATCTTTGCAAGCAAAGGAGCCTGGGTTAGGGGAGGCCATTGGGCTCTTCATCTAGTGGTGCCTCCTTGACAGGGATGCCTCTGCAATCCCAGCTTAAGTCAGGCATTTGCATTCCAAAGAAAGAAAGAACCCCACAACAACTGTCAAGGCTTGCTCCACAACCACTGTTGTCGTGATTGATTGTGTCTATTGTTAATTGTCCACAAATGGCATTTGCTTTATTAGAATCCTTAAGTAAAATGTGTGGAAAGCATGAGAACACCATGAACCTATTACTTTGCAATTGGCATCAGTCAAACACTGCCTTCTTGCCTATTTGATTTTACTTTAAATATTTTATTTATTTGAGAGAGAGAGTGGGGGGGCGCTGCAGAGGAAGAAGGAGAAACAGGCTCCCCCCTGAGCAGGGAGCCAAACGTGGGGCCCAATCCCAGGACCCTAAGTTCTTGACCTGAGCCAAAGGCAGACACTTCGCCGACTGAGCCACCCAGGCTCCCGTACTTTGTTTTATTTTTATTCCCACCCAGCCACACCTATGGCCACAGGTATTACTTATTTTAATTCATGCATCAGTGATCTGCTGAGCTGGTTTTCAGCTCATGAAACAGCCACTAAATGTTTCTTAGCTTTCCCCAGGTCAAACAGATCACTTTGTGTGGGTGTCCCCAACCACCATCTTCTCATGGCTCTGCAGGCTCTCGTGTCCGGTAGGGATTTATTTCCGTTGGAAGGTGTTGGTAAGGATTCTCTCCCTTCTGATCATAGTTCCTAAATGCTTTCATGCAGAGGTATGTTGCCATATAGAGATTCGGTTGTCCTGTGCCATACCCTTTATTTTGGGTTGACCTGGAAGCCAGGATGAAACTCTTCCTGAGCTCCCTGCTCCACAGCAATAGGAAAAAACTGTTGGGCTTTTTCTCTAGCTTACACTCCTGGGATCCCGTGAGCTAAGTCCCAGGAGCCGTTCCATAGAGATTAGACATGGCACACAGTAACCCTCAATAAAAATTCACTGACTGAGAGTGGAAAGTAAGTTTTAAGTTCCAGTTGTCCATTTTTTTCCTCAAAATCTTTGACTTTCAGAAATGCCACAAATGAAAGTAAGAGGAAATTAATATGTTATAAAATATATTAAGCTAATATATGTGACCAGATCAACTTTGGATGGTTGTTAAAAACTAAACAAAAAGACCTCCATTTAAATACATTTTATATTTACATTTAAACGCCTTTATCCTTAAATGCATTTTCATTCTAAAACTTTTGAGTTAGCAGCCACAATAGAACAGCTGGTCAGCTGGAGTATTTTCCTGAAGACTTGTGATCTGAAAAAAAAACCTGAAGAATGCCTAAATGAAGCAGATGTAATGTGTTTTATGAATTTTTATTCTACTCATGAAATATTCATGGACCCAAAGTCAACATGCCAGCAGAATACCCTGTCCATTCCTTTTGGGTGACCTCCTCCACCTGTGGCAAAGCTTCACTACCTTGGAAACAAATGGCTCCCCTTCTCTGACAAATCCTAAGAGAATTCAGCAACTATGAAATGCATCTAACATCTTGTCAAGAAGACATGATGCTTTTCTTGATTAATAGGATTAAGAAGGTTATGTGTTTAGAGACCTCCATGCCAGAGAAAACTGCAGAGCCTCGACCAGCCAGGAGACTCTGATCGGGCTTCCTAGCAACTGGAAGTCACGCAAAAGCAACAGCATGGGTAGCAAATATGAAAATATCACCCTGCCTAATTCAGCTATTGAATTAGTAATGGGAGAAATGACTTTTCACAAATGGAGATTGCTGAAATTATTACACTACTTTTTGGGCAAAGGCAAGCTGTAATTTCCTGTTGCTTAGAAGGCTCAAAAATATATTTATCCCAAGGTCATTTTGGTATTATCCTTTTGTTAATGTGTTTCTTCCCCTGGGCAAAGTAACTAAATCAAATATATACTTTTAGATCCATAGCTACATTAAAACAAAACAAAACAAAAAAACTGCTATGATTCTGGTCTTTAGATTCTCTTCACTCTTTTCATTTTGCAATGCTTTGACAAACCAACAACTGTGCTGTCAAGTTTAGAATTTAAATAGACTTTCACAAAAATCTTCCCGAACACCAGCTGTAATGCCACCAACCAACTCCATCTTTATTTTCTGTCTCGAAACAGAAAGCATAGACTCAGGATGGCTCTTGCCAGCCACAGCTTGGGAGGTAGGCTGTAAGGGTGCTTCTTCCCATCTGTGAGAAGCCCAACAGAATCACAAGACAAAATGTGTGACGGAAGAAGCATCTAGATCCCTGGGAAGTTGGATTGAGACTGCTTTGGGGAAAATAATGTTATTGTTTTTAAATTATCCTTGTTACGCACAGCAATTGAAGCTGGGTGTGACACGAAATTCAGTCACTGAGCACGAACACGTACTGCCCATGAGGCCAAGCTCATACCGTCCCTTTTTGGAATTTGGAACATTTGTGGAAATTTCCAAAGGTAGTCCTCTTTCATTGGCCTGGTGAGGGCGGAAAGGAAGACGAGGAGCAGGCAAGAGATTGAAAAGGTGACAAAGCAACAATCCTGAGCTAGATGAAGTTTGCCAGGGGAAGGATACAAAAAGATACGTCTGAAGAAAGAATTGAGGGAGGAGAGGAATGTCAGATTTGGCAGGAGAGGCAAAAGGCTTTTGGAACTATGTAAATATTTTATAACATACAGTCAGAGCTGACGGAGAAACTCAAGTAGGAAAAAAAGAACAAATGAACAAATTTATACATTGTGAAGAGGAAAACTGAAATAAAGCATTGGACAAAGCGAAAATGATCCAGAGACTTATATACTGAGGAAAGAGAGAGACCAAAAACCAAAACCAAAACCAAAACCAAAACCATTAAAACGTATGGAGTGTTTCCATTTATATTTGTAGAATTTTTTTTTTAATTGGTGCATTGTACAGAATAAGGAATTGATGGTTACGTGGAGGCGTGGTCCCTGGTAAGTTTTTTTCCCTGTTAGACAGTCACTCTTAGCTGATTCTCAACTACCATTCCCACATCTTGGTCATGGCTCTGCAGGCTCTCGTGTCCGGTAGGGATTTATTTCCACTGGGAGGTGATGGTAAGGATTTTCTCCCTTCTGATCATAGTTCCTAAATGCTTTCGTGTAGAATTGTGCTGTCGGGTATGGTGGCCGTGAGAGCACGTGGCTTTCGAGCACTTGAAACGTAGCTGCCAAAATTAAGATGAGCTGGAAGTATTCATCAGATGTTGCGGGAGTAGCGTAGGAATGAGAATTTTAAATCTCTCATTTATGCTTTTCTATTGGTAATATATTGAAGTGATCACATTTTTGATATAATACATTTTATGAAATTAATTTCACTTGTTTCATTTTCCTTTTTAATGTGGCTACTCGAAAATTTAAAATTGCACACGTGGCTCGCATTTGCACCTTGCGTGATAAGCCTGTTGGACAGCATCGATGTAAGATAAAGATGGGAACTGGACCCTTCTGCACATCGCCAGTCCTATTTCAGTTCAAGTGTTACACCCCAGGGCGAAATACAGCACGTCCTATAGCGGCATGGGTTTAACCAGGGGAATGCACATTGGAAAATGGCCGTTTTCTGAAGTCGAAAGCAATTGTTTGAGAAGACCTTGTGTTTATGGAAGCTTCGTGATTCAAGGGTGTGTTGTAAGTGAATCAAAGAGGAGGGAGCTGAAAATAAACCAGCTCATTTGATTCTTCAGTAGCTGGTTTATTTTGACATCTTCATTATGATTTTGGCCTTTCAATTTTATCTATTTTGTTCTTTATAGCTGGCGATACCTGCTGAATGGGGCATGGCAATAATTACTAAGCTTGGGTTCAAATGGAGGACTGAGCTCATAAGAAACTTTACATCTCAAAGCCGTCCCAGTTTGCTCTAAATAATATAACCAAACAGATCTGAAGGGTTTGTTGAAAAATCAGTTCCGAAATTGGTTTATGGGCATTATCCTACTTCAGCTGTGTGCATCTGTATTCATTGATAGGATTCCCGAGTGTTGCCAGGATAAAATTGGAAGAATAACATTATTTTTATAGTGACACCCCAGTGTATCATGTACTTTTTATGTTGTGATGAACCAAGAACCGTGCTGTCAATGAGAGGGAAAACCCAGAGATTCTCTAGTTTGCACATGCAAGAAAATTGTTTCCTTGTAAAGCTGACAATACTCGTTAAAATGCCTTTGAATTCGAAGTGAGATTTTCTAACACCGAACGCGTCTTCTAACTTTATCCACATTTTCAATATGATGGTGACCTTCAGGCACAAAAGTAGATAGGTACATAAAAAGTTGTTTTCATCCAGCTAATATTTAATTTGACTTTACTTTAGGAGGGTGCACTGAGGGAAAGGAAGACTTCATGAGGATTACAATCTAATTGGCGCGCTCTACTTCCTATCCATGCAAAGATAACTATTAGTATGGCTACAAATGCCGAGGGAAAAATGGGCAGTTCAGGGGAGAGGCACGGCTAGAGGTCACAGGAAGAACACTTCCCTAATTGGCCAATGTGCAGTAGTAAAGAGAAGGGCATCTGAGTCTAGATGCCTGGGGTTAAGTTAGCGCTCTACTGCTTCACAAATCTGAGGTCATGATCTCATCTCCCCACACCTAGGTGTCCACGGGAGTTGGTTTTTTGCGTTCGTCCTCCTATAATCATATTCTGATGGACATTATTCAGATCTTTTTACTTCTTTAAGTATCACTGAACAAAGGTAATGTGCATGGTTGACTGTGAAAATCCGGGACCGAAGAGAGAAGGTAAATGCCAGAGGAAAACAATAAAATACATACTATTTAAAAGTAATGCCCTCTCCTCATGAAAGTTCTCTGATTAGTTTCTTCAATAGAGAGTTTCCAAAGGCTCTTTTTATTTGTTTATTTTTGGAATACAGGTTCTGATCACATCACCAGCCTTCCCTCTGTCTTGTCCTTGTGTCTTCCTTCCCTGACCTACACAGTTTTTCATTCCCAAAGTCACCATTCCTATCTTAGGCAGAGCAATTTAGTTCTACTTTTGACTCATCCTCAGCCCCGTGTAGCAAGCCTGGGGAAGGGTGTGTGATGTTGGTGGGGGGAGAGAAAGTAGCAAGAAAAGTAAAAAGGCCAGGGGCACCTAGGTGGCTCAGTTGGTTAAGCATTCAAATCTTCGTTTCAGCTCAGGCCATGATCTCAGGGTCATAGGATCCAGCCCCGTGTTGGACTCTGAGCTCAGCAGGGAATCTGCTTGAGATTCTCTCTCTCTCTCTCTGCCCCCCCCCCCCGCTTGTGCGTGCATGCACTCGAGTGTGAGTGCGCGCGTGCTCTCTCTCTCAAATAAATAAATACATCTTAAAAAGAGAGAGAGAGAGAAGTAAAGAGGCAGGCAGGACATTTGGCCAAAGACAGTTTTCAGCATTCCTCAGACATCTCTTACAAGAACAACTTTTTCCACCTGCGAAGAAGTAAGCCAGCTAACTTTGGTTTTAAACATCGCACATGACTGGATTCTTCAGTCAGCTGAAGTAAGTGTCACTTCCTGGAGTCAAGGCTGAGGGTGAAAGGACTGCAGTTTCAAAGGTTTTTCTCCTTCTTCTGTTCTCCTTCTCATCCGTTATTTGCATGATCTCCATCATCCTTTGTAAACACGTAGACTAAGGCCCAATGAAAAGGCTTCCTACCTTGCGTAATTCTGCCCTAGAATTTTCTGATGAAAACTCATCCAGGGACATTCACCAAATGTGTGTAATGGTGTCACCCAGGTGCCAACCTCCTTGTCTGTATGCCTTTGACACGAGCATCAGAAGCTGGATCTCAAAATTGTTTCCCTGTCAACTTGAATACTGAACGTGGTATGAATTTAGAGTACTTTTATCGGTTATTTATACTTTTCCGAAGCAATCTTTTAATTCCCACAACAATCTTACAGGCCAGGGCTTTCAAGTAGTCACATTTTACCAAGAAAGAAATTGAGGATCTGAGCAATGAAGTCATTTGTTCAACATCACCCAACTGGTAGGTGGCAGAGCCAGAATTTGAAACCAGGTGTGTGTGAGTGCAGAGCCCACACTCATCACCCAATTTTGCCTCTCACTGGGTGGGCTGGGAAAGGCAACATCGAGAAAATGGCATTTGGGCTGGTTCTTTGAACAGTACCGAGCAGGATTTTGATAGATGGAGATGTATGGAGATGGAAGTTCAGAGAGACCATTCCAGATTGAGGGCACCACGGGAAAAAAAGGCGCCATCAGGAGATGATGCATCATACGAATCTGTGGTGACACTTCCAGGAAATTAGTTAGCGACAAGGTGTTTTCAATCATGAGCCTGAGATTACTGGCAAACTATATTCAACTAGTCCTTGTCAACCACAGTCTTAAACATGAGTCTACAGCTTCAGATCTTGTCATATCAAATAATTTCAAGACAGTAGATGAGGCTTATCGCTCTATCGTTTTCATAAAAGAGAACTCTTTGAGCCATGAAGCGAAGTGAACAAAAGACAGCATCAGGTAAAATCCGAGAAACCTAGAAAGCACTAAAATTGTTAAGGAAAAAATTGAATTTTACTGGGAAAAAATTGAATTTTACTGGGAAATAATTTTCATGATACAGAAAAGTGGGTAAGAGAATACTAATGCTTCCAGTAAATGTTGCCAAATTGCCTTATATGAATGTTGTACTTTCTGTGACACTACTCCTTTTGTCACATCATCATCAACCCTGGGTTTTAATCACATGTCATTCCTACTGGAAGTCCACTTTTTCAACAAAATCAACTGAACCCAAACATTTTTTAATGATGTGGGTTATCGTTATAAACTTTGATCACTTTTCTTGGTTATCATACAATGATGGTTTATCCCTATACTAAGTAGCCTCAGAAAATATTTTTGACTGCTTCTGCAAGACATATTTATGGTTTTCCTGTATTATTCATTCTAGTCAGGCTGTCAAAATCCTCTCTTTATAACCCCCTTCTACTTTCGATCTGCTGCAGCTTATTAAAGCTTATTATAATTCTCTCTAAAGTTAAACTACCTCTGAGTGAGAGCCTGGAATGTTCCCTCATGAATAAACTCATGACATCTATTTTGGCTGCTGAAGACGTTTGTTTGTTTGTTTATATCCTGGTTTTCGTATGTGTTCTGAATACTTAAGGAAGCTGTGAACATGAGAGCTGGATAAGGATGGCAATAGGTATTCAAAAGTAGAATCCTTAAAGGTACTTTTACGAAGAGCTCTAGCAGCGAATCCTTTCAATCAAAGCACAGGAAATGAAGAGAATTAATATTTTATTTATGTGTGTTCCATATTAAACCAACTGTGAAGTATTAGAAAGTTGTGTTTTAAAAATTTAAATCTTAAAATGTTTAAAAGCCATAAAATAAATATGTAAAATATATTGTATAAAAATAAGAAAACATTTCGCCATATTCCAGAGGTAGTGTAGCACAGTGGGTAAGAGTATGAACTCAGGAGCCAGATTCCCTGGGTCTGAAACTCAGTTTCTCCGCTTTCTAGCAGGATGACACTGAAGAAGTCCCTTCCTATCGCCAAGCTTTTGTTTCCACATCATCATCACACTACCTACCTCTGAATTATTCTAAGGGAAATGAGTCAGACTGAGAAAGGCAAATACCTTAGGATTTCACTCATATGAGAAATCTAGAAACAAACAAACAAAAAGCAGAATCAGACTGTAAATACAGAGAACAAACATGGCTGCCAGAGGGGCAGGAGTGGGGGTTTGGGCAAAACGGGTGAAAGGGAGTGGGAGAGACAGGCTTCCAGGTGTGGAATGAGTCAGTCACAGGAATGACAGGCACGGCATAAGGAATAGAGTCAACGATACTGTGATAGCGTTGTGTGGTGACAGACGGTCGCTACACTTGGGAAGAGCATAGCGTAACGTATAAACTTGTTGAACTACTATGTTGTACATCTGAAACTAATGAAACACTGCGTGTCAACCATGCTCAAACACGAAAACTTTAAAAAATACTACCCACCTCTCAAGGTTGTTGGGAAGATGAAATGAGTTAATATATATGCATATAAACCAAGTAGACTATCACTTGGCATGTCGTGAGTGCAATTCAAATGAGGCTTTTTATTAAACAAGAGTTGTTTCCCATTTTCTTTTGTTTTTGTTTTTAATCTTCAAAGTCCATTCTACATAATTTATATACTTGTACAGCACTGTAAGCTCTATAAGGTTACAGACTTTGTCTTGTTTGTTACTTGAATTCAGTGTCTCGCATGGTGTTTAGGACGGTAGGAGCTCAGTATATGAGCAAAGGAATGACTGAGTGGATCATGGTTGAAAAATTATGATTTTATATGTACTAAAGGGCAATACCATTGTAGATGGGGAGTGAAATTATTTTCGCTATAGTAAAGATAAAGCGTCAGTGTGTTGGCAGGGCCAATTCGATCCTGATGAGTTTTGTGATAAATACCTTGTTCTTTGGAAGACAACTCCTTGGTGTTTAACTTAACCTGATGACGTGTTAATATCAAGAACGATGAGCAGGAAGCCATGTTAGAATTAAATTGTAATAGATGGAAGGCGAAACAAGCATATGATGTAGATTCTGTTCTGACTTATAATATTCCCATCGTGTAGGGGAAAATTTTGTAGGAGATATTGAAAATTATAGTAAATAGAAACCATTCGATTATTTCTTTCAGATAGCAATACAATTATCTAAAGAGATTTTTAAAATTCACTCAAATGTATTAACATCTCTGTCAATGAACAACACCATATGTACAAGTAAAACAAGCTTAGAGAAATCTTGCAATGTATTTAAAGTCAAAAGCATGCAACCTTAATACATAAGACATACGTGTAGGGAAAGAAAGCACACATAAAGAGAAAAATGGGCAAAAGATATAACAGGCAGGTACAAAATAAGAAATTCAAATGGTCTCAATAAATCTCACTAGTAATAAAAATGCAAATTAAAATAAGAGACACCCCCCCCCTTGGAATTGGCAGGGGTTTCAATGGTAAGGACTCAGCTGACAAAATTGTGAGAACTGAGCCCTCTCACACCCTGCTGGTGGTGGTATGAATTCGTACATCCAGTCTGCAGAGCCATTTAGCAAGACAGAGTGTCTAGAAAATGTTTATACCCTTTGACTCAGCAAGTTTACTTCTAGGAATATACTCCATAAAATAACTGGGTAAGTTGGCACTATAAATATGCAAGGAGATTTATCGTATCAGTTGCTTCTAATATTGAGAAATATGATATTTATCATATCAGTTGCTTCTAATATTGAAAAACCCGAAAGTGACTTAGGTGTTGGTTTGATTGGCTTTGAACTAATTAAATACGTTGAGATGTGCTATATGCCAAGAAATACTACGTCGTTTGTTGATTTTTTATTGTGTACTACTTATCTATTTGCATTCTTTCATCAACTCCTCACCACAACACTAGGGATTACTTAGTTCCCCACATTGCAAATGAGAAAATTGATAAGCAGAATGAATGTCATGTCCAAAAATTCAAAACTAGGTCTATCAAATGCCAAGGCTCAGGCTCTTCAGATCACGCGGTACTGTAATATTTGGTGGCTTGGAAAGAAGTGAGAAGAGCAGATGCCAAATAATGCATAGGTATGATCCCATTTTTATTACAATTGTAAATAACGATATATAACCAGGTGCTGTTGTTGTAGGAGACTTTAATGCCCTTCTTTTTCACATATGTTTTCTTCAATAACTATATCAGTTCATGTAATTTTGAAAGTTCTATTTTCGAATGAATTGACTTGTTTTACTGAATTGCTAAATCACTAGTTATATTTAGGATCAATGAAAATCAAAGGTCATTCTAGGACAAGAGAGAAGTGTGTGTGTGTGTGTGTGTGTGTGTGTGTGTATGCACACACGCGCGCTCATGTGTTTGTGTGTGCATATACCGCAAGTATTGTAATGGAACCTAGTTAGCAGACTTTTGCATTTAGTGGCTAATGTGTTCCACTAAGTTTATTTTCATAACTGAAATAATTCACTTCTTACACAGAACAGCTCCATCCCATGCCTTGGAGAAACCTGTCAGAAGTGACTATAGCTAATTGGGTCATGGTTTTACAGTCATCTCCGCACTCAATTTAAAATTTGTCCTTTGTTTACTGTACTCGGAGTGAAATAATTTTATAATAATGATAATAGTGAAATCACTGTCGCTCTTTTGGTAATTCAGTTGCTAAAGACATCATCATAACATTTAATTTATAAATCTAATTCAATTCATGTTTATGCTCTGTGCCAGATAAGGTGGAAATGAAGACATGGTCCTTGCCCCCGGAAGGCACACTGTTGATGGAAAGGGTTATTCCGTGCACTGTATGTTTTTCTGTAGTAAAAAATTATTATGGGAAGTTGAAAAGTGATCAGAAATGGCATTGAGTCTTTTATTCAGTTAGTAACTGGGTGCCAGAAGTTGTCCTAGATACTGTGAACACAACAACCAGTAAAACTCAGCTCTTGGTCCCAAGTGGCTCACAGTCTAGTAGGGTAGTCACAAAATGATTAGCAAAAATAACTTTTGCAAAAGGTGTAGTGGAGCCTTAACTAATTGAGGTGACAGGAGAGGAGCTGAAAAAAGAATGTTTCACTTACGACAAGCAAAACGTGATGAAGTGAAGACACTCCTCTTGGAAATGTGTCAGTGGGCCAGTACATTGAACATGGCCGCCTGTTGTATTTCCACACCATTTCCATGCGTCCTAACTGTGAGTCTGGGCCAGGCCCTCCTTTTCACAGGCCAGAGCTGCCACTAGAGGTATCACATTATCACAGTCATGTAGTCCAAAAAGCTTCCTTCTATCTTGAAATTACTGAAGTGTTCTTTCCCTTGGAGTCAGAAAGTAGAAAGCAAAAGATCCAAGCCAGAAATCAGTGGAGTGGTTGGCCCTGGTGGTCGGACACCCACACTTTTTTTTATTTTTATTTTTGCAAGTTTTTATTTCAATTCCAGTTAGTTCACATACAGTGTTGTATTAGTTTCAGGTGTGCAGTATAGAGATTCAACACATCCATACATCACCCGGTGCTCACCAGGACAAGTGCGCTCCTTAATCCCCATCCCCTATGCCCCCCCCACCTCCCCTTGGGTAACCATCGGTTTGTTCTCTAGAGTTAAGAGTCTGTTTCTTGGTTTCTCTCTCTCTTTTCTCTTTGCTCGTTTGTTTTATTTCTTAAATTCCACATATGAGTGAAATCATATGGTATTTGTCTTTCTCTGACTGACTTGTTTCACTTAACGTAATACTCTCTAGCTCCATCCATGTTGTTGCAAATGGCAAGATTTCATTTTTTTGATGGCTGAGTAATATTCCATTGTATATATGTACCACCTCTTCTTTATCCAGTCACCTACCAAGGGACCCTTGGGCTGCTTCCATTGGCTCTTGTAGATAATGCTGCCATACACATCAGGGTGCATGTACCCCTTTGAGTTAGTGTTTCTGTACTCTTTGGGTAAATACCTAGTAGTGCACTTGGACACCCACACTTTTAAACTAGAGCTTCATTATTCACAAGGTTTCTCCAAGAAACAACTTGGGAAAAACTTTAGCCCTGACACTGGCATTCTAGGGCCTGAGAATCAATGGTATTGAGGGCTGAGTTACTGCAATTGGCAATCTTCTCAGCAAATCAGAACTCGGCAGTCCCTGTTACTGACTATCTGTGCCTTCTTGCAGACCTCATCTCTGGCTTCTAAACACTGAAACATCACCGGCCATGACGATGGGTTAGAAACGGATAGTAGGGGCGCCTGGGTGGCACAGCGGTTAAGCGTCTGCCTTTGGCTCAGGGCGTGATCCCGGCGTTATGGGATCGAGCCCCACATCAGGCTCCTCCGCTATGAGCCTGCTTCTTCCTCTCCCACTCCCCCTGCTTGTGTTCCCTCTCTCACTGGCTGTCTCTCTCTCTGTCGAATAAATAAATAAAAATCTTTAAAAAATAAAAAAAGAAATAAAACAAAAAGAAGTGGATAGTAAAGGAAAAGTCATTTATTTCATCAACACCATTTGCTTGACTGCTGGACATGCAAGTATTTGTCTGACTATTGGAAATGCACCAATATTATCCCCTCTAGTCTTGCTCTTGCAAGATTGTTGATAAGAAAGAATGAACTTTCTTATTTTCAAATTTGCCAGGCTGGTAAAATTTTCAGACTCTTTAATCCATTTTCCCGGGCAATGAAGTCCCCTCTTTTTCCTGGCACACAATGTCTTTACGGCAGCCTCTCCAGCCATCACGACCACCACCTGTTTTCTTGCACCACAAGCTCTACCTGACCTGATCCTCCTGAAACCACTTACTTATCCTTTATAACTTAGTTTGACAGTTAACTGATGCTTTCTCCAAAATAAAAGTAATCTTTTACTCCTGTGGAAGCCCACTGTCTACTTACATTTATTTATAAAATAAATAAATAACTCTATTCAACTAAAAGCTCCATGAAGGGAATGCTTTTGTCTTGGGTGTCTTTAAAAAGGTGTTCCTATAGTGCTGGCTAATTGAACATAATAATAAAAAAAATAAATAAATTTTAAGAATAAAAAAATAAATAAAAAGGTGTTCCTAGCATTACACCTACAATGTAGTTGCTGATCAGTAGATTTTTATTGACTGAATTAATGAGTACCTTAAGCAGATATTGAGTGAATCTCAAGTTTTGGCCCAAAAGGATGTCTATACAGAGAAAGAAGAAAAAAAATTCTGGATCTGTCCGTGTAAGCAGAATTCTAACGGAAAAGATATAAAGGTCATATTAGAGTATCCTAAGGCAAAATTCAGATCTTTGAGAAAAATTTGAAAATGTAGTATGATAACCAGAGAAATGGACCATAATAGGCCTATTTTTCTTTTTGTACATGAATCTCCACATGTCAAGAGAGAAGAACAGATAAAATCGAAGGGATAATGGTTTGGGAAAAGAGTGAAAATAATTGCTTCGTATTACTAAGGTAGTAACAGGAAATGATCATCTGGCAATTGGAGTACAGCTCAAGGCTTATTTCTTTAACCAGTGGAAGAATTTCTGATGCAATTATGGCAGGAGACCCAAAATTGCTGTTCTCTCCATTAAAGACTCCATACATGTAACAGGGAAATCCAAATCACTCCCTTCCATGCTTCAGTGTGATGAGTTTGGTTACCTAAATCAGAAACTAACTCTTCGTGAAGAGAAAGGAAACAGGCATTTTGTCCTCAGATACTGGTGAATAAAGCCACTGGTGTGTTGTGCTAGGAGCCCCCAAAAGATAAGGTCCCTGCCTCCGTGGCACCTGTATTCTAAAACTACAACAAATTATCAAGTTTAAAAGGTTGAGACCTTGAAATTTTATTGTGCACTTCTTTTACTGTTTTTTTAAAAAGACTTTATTTAGGGGCACCTGGGTGGCCTCAGTCGTTAAGCGTCTCCCTTCAGCCCAGGGTGTGATCCCAGGGTCCTGGGATCGAGCCCCGCATTGGGCTCCCTGTTCCACTGGGAAGCCTGCTTCTTCATCTCCCCCTCCCCCTGCTTGTGTTCCCTCTCTCGCTGGCTGTCTCTCTCTGTCAAATAAATAAATAAATAAATCTTTAAAAAAAAGATTTTATTTAATTTATTGTTTATTTTAGAGACAGAGAAAGAATGTGAGCAGGGGGAAGGAGAAGAGGGAGAGAGACAAGCAGACTCTGAGCTGAGCATGGAGCCTGACATGGAGCTTGACCTCAGGACCCTGAGATCATGACCTGAGCCAAAAGCGAGTCAGACACCTGACTGACTGAGCCTCCCAGGCGCCCCACATCTTCTACTGTTGTTGGTGCTACGTGTGTGTCCACACTTGACTGTAAGTTCAGCTGGAATGCTTCGTGAAGGTTATAGATAAATCTTGCCCTCATCAGTGGACACAGTTAGGCAAATAAATGAGTAGAATACATAGTGTATCACTTGGTGACATATGGGGGAAAATAAAATGGAAGAGGAGTGAAGGAAGAGTGTAGGGTAGGGGTCGCCTGACTGCACCAGAGCCATATGTAGGTTAGAATCCTGAATAGTACTAGCCCTCATGTGGTAATAATTGGAAATCAAGAAAACAAGCACAAGACCATTTGTCTTGATGATCTCAAGGTAAACAATAGACAGGAGGCATTGAACGTTTTCTAGAAAGGGAGGGGTTCCGATTAGAAGCACACAGAGCTCTTGGGCATCCTTTCACTCCTGCCAACAGGCACATGGAGGTCTGAGACTGGACAGTCAGAACCAGATTAAAGGCATCTTCTGGACTTCTGCTATGGAGGCAAGAGAAGCCTTGGGTGGAATGTTCTGATCCAGATCCCACTGAGGTCAGGGACTTCCCACCCTTGGTCAAGTTCAAAAAGTCTGGAAGATAGGATGTTGGAAGAAAATACACGCTGACACTTTGCCATTGCTTGTGATACTATTCAATTCCAAATTTACAAACTTCTAATAAGAGGTCTTCAGATTTGGGGTGCCTGGGTGGCTCAGTCAGTTAAGTGTTTGACTCTTGATTTTGGCTGAGGTCATGATCTCAGCGTCGTGAGATCGAGCCATGTGTTAGGCTCTGCGCTGGGCCTCGAGCCCGCTTAAGATTCTCTGTCTCCCTCTCCCTCTGCCCCTCCCCCCCAAAAAGAGGTCTTCAGATTCAAAAATGGATTTTAATTGAGACAAAAGCCGAGTCACAGAAACAAGAAACTGTCTTGGGGAGAAGAGTCTGGGGCAAGCTACCTCTATGCTCCCCACAGTCCTTGCTGACAGTGAAAATTACTATGAATAGAATTGACAGAGAATCTTCATTTATTCCTTTTCTGTGAGAGAAGTCTATTACTAAAGATGCATCAGCAAAACCCATAATTTATGCTTTCTACCTAGTCTCTATATACTCTGAGCCCATCATTTTGGAAATGATCTCAGGAATCACGGAAGTAAAATAAGAAATTTCATTCTCTATCAAAGCTTGCCCAGAGTTGACAGTTTAGGGAGAGCAATGAGACATGTAACTAAATACCTAAAAAACCAACCGTTGCCAGGGTTGGGTTACCGTTCTGAGCCACTACAGTTCTTTGGGTCCCTTAAGAAACTTCAAAACAGTCAAACACCAATGTGGTTTTCCTTAGCTTGGAGATTTCATTATTCTCATGAAGCTGTCTGTGAAATGAAGCTGTCATTCATGAAACTGTCACAAGGAAGATAGAGCAGCCAACAGCTCAGGACTGCTCGACGATGTAAATTTTTGACCAAGATTTATGAAGTTCCAAGAAACCATTTTTCCTACATTTCACAATCTTTTGCAACTTTCAGCTTCCACTTAACACACCACCCTGATCCCTCCCGTTATCAGGAAAGATGGGATGAATTTGTGTTCCACTGCACTGTTAAAAACCCTTAGTTCAGAAATGGTTGTTGTTGGGGCACCTGGGTGGTGCAGTCGTTAAGCGTCTGCCTTCGGCTCAGGGCGTGATCCCAGGGTCCTGGAATCGAGCCCCACATCAGGCTCCTCCGCTACGAGCCTGCTTCTTCCTCTCCCACTCCCCCTGCTTGTGTTCCCTCTCTCGCTGGCTGTCTCTCTCTGTCAAATAAATAAATAAAATCTTTAAAAAAAAAAAAGAAAAGAAATGGTTGTTGGTTCACGAGCACCTGACCTCTGGCTGTCCTCTACGAACCAGCACTGTACTTTTCCACACCTTTCTAGACATCCTGACACTTAACATTTCATCTCTATGTACAGAATGATTGTAAGATTAGAGATAGCTGATGTATTAACTAAGAAAATAGTAAAAGTCTTTGTAAGCAGAAAGAAGGTAGGTTATCAGGGAATGGCTTCGTTCACTGCTCAAGGAAGGGCAAGATAGAAGCCTATGGTATTGGCTTCTCCAAGAGCAAATGATTCCAGAGCTATGATGTTCAGTGAGGTATCCAGAATTCTCCTCCAGTTTAGATTGAAATAAAACCAACACTACATGGTTTTGTCTCGTGCCAAATGAAAGACGCACACCTCTTTTACAGGGAGGATATGGCAGTGACACCTCGTTCTGGAAGCCTTAGGCTTTTATCAGGCTGAAATAGGGGAGTCAGAATGGGAGTGAAGACAACATTTGGGGAGTGGGGATGATAAGGATGTGCCAGAAAGGGGTGCTCTGAAAAGAGGTGTAGAGTTGGAAAGGTTTAAGTCATGTCGGGAGACAGTAATTTGATCAGTTTGCCTAGAGTGAAAGTTTCAAACGGGGCAATGGTTAAAAACGAGCCTGGTAAAGTAAATTTGAAGCAGATTGTATGAGTCTTTGAACGCCACAAGGTTGTAAACTGGATTTAAGATTTTCAGTTATAAGTGATCAGTGACAGATCTGATTCTTGGGCCTTATTTATCATTACACAGCAAATATCATCATTTTTCCAAACAAAAGCTACCTCTAGAAGTCACTTTGGGTAGTAGAAATCATGGATCTCAGAAGGTCTTATGTCTTTTCTGATTGCTTAAATACTTTCAGATATAGCATATATCTTCTAGACTGACCAACTATGATGTATGTATGTGCCATTACTACTGGTGGTTCCAGAACATTTTCCATCACTTTAATGTCCTTCTCTTTGGAGCTGGTAAGAGTGCCCATCGAAAATACATACAGAAAAGAAAAAAAAGGAAAGGAAAGAAGAAAAGAAAACACGTGCCTAGATGTATTAGAGTGAGACAGGGAAACTAACTTATTTCAAAACAGTAACAAGTCCTTTCCATTGTTAATTCTTCCCCTGAACACTGAAATAATTTAACTCTCGGAAGTACCATTAATTGACAGGCACACAGTGACAGAATGTGTTATCTGCTCTTTGAGTTAATTTGTATTGATCCCCCAAAAATGTCAGTGGAAACTGCTGTTGCAAAACCCTCTCCCTCAAACTGCTGATGAATTTTATGTCAAGACATCTAAAGATGATAATCTGAAGAATGAAACATAAAATTCAGCACCTTTTAAATGAAAAGGTTCTCTTTTAAAAAATCAAGTGTACCACAATGGCTTAAGATAATTCAAGGATGTCTTGATGCATGCATCAAACACTTGAAGACAGAAGAAGAGAAACTCTGGCTTGTTTGTATTAGAGAAGTATTATAATTGTTTTCCTATGAAAAGTGTTTCTAGGCTGGGCTTTCCCAGGGGTATTTTCTATTAATTGCTTTTTTCTTGTGAATGGGATATGTTTTCTTGTTTCTTTACATGCTTTATAATTTTTTTGAACTTTTTTTTTAAAACTGGACATTTTGAAGAGTATAATGTGGCAACTCTGAAAATTCGATTCTCCCCCTTCCTTAAGGTTTCTTGTTGCTGCTTGTGTGGTCGTTGCTGTTTGTTTGCTGGCTTTTTAAAATTAATTTTGTAGTATCTGCATTCTTTCTTGTGTACAGCCAGCTGAAGTCTCTGTTCCATTAGCTGAGTTGTAGCTAGTGATTTAAGAGCATTTTCCTTCAGTACCTGGAACCAAACCAAACCAAACCAAAGATTATTCCAGTCTTTGTAGATCAGATGTGTGTTGCGGCACTCCTGCATTGCTCAGCCAGGAAGTTTAAAACCCTACCTTAGCCTTCACTTCTTGGTTGTACAGAGCCTGAAGGTTGGCCAGTAGAGAGAGCTTAAGGACTTCTCAGGTCATTTCTGAGAATGTGTTCTGACCTAGGCATTCGTGTAGACTTCTCGAGTCTTTAGAATTCGTGGGAGTTTTTCGAAGCCTTTATTCTCCAAGTATTTTCTTTGCAAGATTCTTCCTTCTTAAGTTTTTTTTGGTACATTTCTTACCCCAACCATCACCTTTTGTCCGGGGCGGCAACACCTAAGACATTTGCCTATAACTATTTTTGACAAACACTGCCCAGGGAGCCACCTCGGTCCTGGGGAAGCTCTGAGATCCGCAAAACAAAGGCAAACACTCCAATCCCTCAGGGAGCCATAGGCAAGGTCAAAACATACATAGTAGAGAGAGGAAATCCGTACTGCTTTCTCTTGTACCAGCAGCCTTCACCTGGAATGCCATTCAAAGCTCCTGCCACACTGGGGTGTAGGAGATGATAACGGGGTACGTTGAAATGCCACAGAGCTCTTTCACCAAAATTCAGCAGTCTTTTTCTTCGTTAAGCATTTCCTTGGTTATTGGAAGTTTAGATTAGATTCCAGAGTTCCAGAAAAGTTGGATCTGACAGTTTTTGTCAGCTTCTCTGTTGCCCTTGTGAAGGGTTGGCATTTTAGACTTCCTTCCTCTGCCAGTCATCACTTTTATTCCTTTTAAGTATTTGTCCCTGTACATTGAAAACCAACATAGACATCTATGATCTGAAATTGCTTAGAATTCCGAGTATCTACTGACTCTCTTTTATTGTGTGTCTCGGTCTCTGATAAAAGGGATGGGGATATGCTAATGAGGTTAGCCAAGTTAGTCATGAGGGCTTACTACACACAGGTCAGGCATGGTCTTCACTCAGTCCGTCTACACAGCAGTCGTGGCAAGTGGCTCTTATGTACGTTTACAGATGATAAAAAGGAAGTGCAGTCATGTTGAGTGACTTGCTCGAAGTGACACTGTTGGTAAAGATATGGCACCGGGACTTGGACCCACAGAGTCTGGCTCCAGAGCCTGTGCTCTGGACTACAGCCCTCTACTACCGATACCGCAGAGAAATAGCCATCAATTAAGAATAATAACAATGAGGAATAAAGCTTTAACGCCAACTGTTTCTTTTGCTGGAGTTATTTGTTTTCTGTGTCACAGATATACACTAGCATCAAGAGTTCCAGTCTGGGGCGCCTGGGCGGCTCAGTCGGTTGGGCGTCCAACTCTTGATTTGGGCTCAGGTCATGGTCTCTGGGTTGTGGGATCAAGCTCCGTATCGGGCTCCTTGCTGGGTATGGAGCCTGCTTGGTATTCTCTTTCTCCCACTCTTTCTGCCCTTCCCCCACTCTCTGAAAATAAAATTAAAAAAAAAAAATAAGCGTTCCAGTCTCATGGAAGAGAACTGATTGATTTGAAATTTCCTTCCTTGTCAGTCTTCATATACTGTTTCGGTGTGGTTTCATTATTCTTTTTGCTTTGCTTTTGCCCTTGTCAGTCCTTTTGAGATGAACCTAGTGTTAGTACTGATTTTATCTATTTTAACTTATTTTGATACATTCCCATTGGGTGACCAATAATTAGGTTGCTTAAGTGGCCTTTTGAAATCACATTTCTCCCTAATTGGCACATAATTCTAGGTTGTGACATTTGTGGGTATTGATTTATGCTTTTTCTTATGTTAACTTCTGGGATATCTTTTACAAAATTGAATAATAATTCCCCAAATTAAGGCAAATTTGGTGGACCACCACTCCCTCGTGTAAGAGAGATTTGAAATCTCTTTGCCAGAAGCTGAAGTGAGCTCTTAAACTCAGCTACATTAATGTCAGGAGTCTGGAGAAGAACATTACAACTGCTAAGTGGAAGATTAACTAAAGAATATAACAAACATCACAAAAAATGAAAGCGGATTTGTGGATTCAGAGAGTTTGATACAGTAACCACAACAGGAGAAAATGACATGGTGTTTGAATTGCAAAGCTCTGAGATACAACTGATTTTTCTTTACCCCTTGAAAGGAATTTAAGTTGGTAGAAAAGCTCACGAAAGAAACAGCATTCGTGATATACACACGCCTGGCATCTTTTTGAAGTCACAGGACTGCCGTTATCTTTTCCCGAGAAGTAATTTGCAACAAATCATTTGAACAACTCTCTAAAATATTTTGCAGTGTAATCCCTAATTGGGTAAATTAGAGACATTGTGTTTTTTTTAAAACCACAATTAGCAAGAAAATGGCTCAAAATTCCATTGAAAAAATGTTATGCTGTGTAAGTGCTTAATTACTAAACAAATTAAATATATGTTAAAGTCTACACAAAAGAACTCTGCATTAAATTACTATAAAAATGAGGAAAGTCTAAACTCTGTTCTCTCAGGAACTGAATGTCCCCAGGTCTGAAATGGGACAGGAGGAGGGTCATCAACACCTGTTAGAAAAGAAACAAGGTGGGCCCCTGCGACTCAGCATCTCCACACCTTGATCTCGGTCTGGGGACTTGGGATGAACCAGGCCACCGGTGGAGACTTCTGAGGGACTCACAGAGGGATGCCAAATTCCACCACGCTCCATAGCAGATTTGCCTGTTCCCCCGAGGCCAGATGTCACGGGTCTCCTTAGCCTTGCCATCCGGGGCACTGTGGGAGGATCCCTGATGAGGGGATTGTGGGAGACACCTGAGACCTCCCTTCCCCCCCAAACAGGGGATCTGACTCCAGCAGCCTTCCCCTCTTGGCATCAGGAGTGCAGTGTGGGGAGCCCCTAGCTCTGGAAAAAGGAACAACAAGCCCCAAATAGAGTCATTTGTCCCTCAGGACAGCAAACCAAGACTTAATCACACTTGCAACCTCTCCCAGGAATGACCTTTTAAGTAACAGTCAATTTGAAATTTCTGGATCACCACTAGTGAGGTCATCTGCATGGTAAAAACCCAGTTGTTCTCTCCCCACCCCAAAAGAAGATGAAATAATCTTTTGTTTTGTTTTGTTTTGTTTTCCTGATAACTTCCTTGCTCTACCCTCCTGCCTTCTTCCCCCTATGCTCCTGCCTATAAAAACAAAAAAAATTTTGTACAACTCAGACCATCTCTTTATTGCTAGATGGGATGCTGTTCCACTCATGAATTGCTTAATAAAGCCAATTAGATCTTCAAATGGACTCCATTGAATTTTTGTTCTTTACCATATCTATAAGCCAAGAGCAGTTTGTCTTAATCCGTTTGGGCTGCTATAACAGAGTACCACAAAGTGGGGAGCCTAGAAACAACAGGAGCTTATTTCTCATAACTTTGAAGGCTAGAAGTCCAAGATCTGCAGCGGCCACTGGCCGAAGACTTATGTTAGGGATATAATAGGAAGGCATGTTTCTGGTGACCTTGCGGGCTTCATTGTTAAGTCAAGAGTCAAGCGGTCGGGAACGCCCAGCTGTTTTGGGGCAGAACACTGCTGAAACCTGATTGCTCTTGGCTTGGCGATGGCCCGCGGGACCCCTAGAAACATGTTTAAGGATAGGCCCCACTTGCTAAGCGTTACATCACCTGATCCCCTGACCCTCCCCGTGATGTACCACCATCCCATGGTCTTCCCCGTGATCATGCACCACTATCCCGTGACCCTCCCCGTGATGCGCTACTATTCACTAGAATGTCACACGGATCACTCCCTTGATCGATTGTGATTGTAATTGCCTTTGATTGTTGCCAATAAATACGCGAGGTCGCAGCTGTTCCGGGTGATCACTCGTGGCGATCGTCCCCTGCACCCGCGCTCTCTTTCGCAAGCTAACATGTCTGTGCCTCGTCCTCCCCAGTCGAGGAATCAAGGGTGCCGCGGTTTTGGCGCTGCGGACGTGCCGCGGTAAAGATCGGGAGCCAGCAGATTCAGTATGGTGGCTGGTGAGGGCCCACTTCCTGGTTCATAGCTGGTGCCCTCCTGTGTCCTCGCATGGTGGAAGGGTCTAGGGAGTTCTCTGGAGTCTCTTATAAGGGCACCAATTCTATTCGTGAAGGCTCCACCTTCATGACCTAATCACCTCCCAAAGGCCCCATCTCTTAATATAACATCTTTGGGGATTAGGGTTTCAACATATGAAATTTGGGGGGACACAAACATTCAGACCAGGATAATGTCTATGGGCATTTCATTCCCCTCATGCCAGCTTTCCCTACACACCCCTACCCAAAGGCACAGGCATGGGAGCACGAAAACACACACACGCGCACACACACACACACACACCCCTCCAAAACCGACTTACCCTCAAGAAGCCAGCTGGTAAAATCAGTCTATGAGTTAGTAAAGGATTGGCAGGGCTTTAGATATTCACCAAAAAGAACATGTTCTTTTATCTTATGTTCTCAGAATTCTGTTGCCTTTTGTTGGGATGTGCCAAATAAAAACCACAGGTGGAGCTGGGTAAAGAGATTCTTTGCTTAAAAGGATTATTGCCATAATGGGAGGTTGCCTATTGTAATAGGGGGAGGGAGACTATTGCAGTAGAGAGGACACTCCAACCATGGGATCTGTAAGTGTTTCCAAAAAAAACGAGGCAGAAAGGAATTTTCTTTCATAGGGAAGGATAAACAAGGTAAGAAAGAACCAGACGGGGTGGAGTGGGAGGAGTAAGCGGCATGATTAGGCAGTGGAGCAGGAAATGTTTTCCTTTTGGGTCAGGTTACCCTGTCTTAGGAGGGGCCCTTAAGGAGGGATCGTTCTGCATTGCAATGCTGGCTGAGGGTAGATACAATTCTTGGGCCTGGGGGAAGAAGAGAAGATCCAAGTTTGATCAAGTCAGGTTAGCGGGTATATTGTGCAGACGGGTCAGTGGCTATGAATAGTTCAGCTCATCATTTATAGAACAACAAATGGGAATCTGGTAGATCTGTGTCTGGCCTGGTCCTAGGTACAACAAGGGGGTCATCTCTGAGTCTTCTCTAAGTCACGTGGGGACACGTGATTCTTTTCAGTAACCCCTTTCCTGGAACTCCAAAGGGTCAGGGATTTCTGAATCTGGATGTTTTCCAGGTGCACTGGATTCAAGTAAAGTTCAACGTTGTCAGATGTAAATGAAAAGATGACGAACCAAGTAACCAGCCAGTGGGAACACCTCTTGTACATTATGAACACACGTCTGTATCAAGCCTACTGATCCTAGTACCACTCTCACAATTTCCCCTGTGCCAAGTCACTCGACTGCAAAGATCACCTTTTCAGCTGGGTCACTGCTTTGGGGCTTCCTGTTTCACCAAAAACAAGAGGACTTGCTTATCCTTCCATTTTTCTTTCTGCCACCAGTATAATCAGGATTGATCCCTTGATCCAACTCCAGTCTGATGAGTAGTTTTCATATGCATTTCATCTTAGAGGCCTAATATGAAGATTGAGAAATCATTTGGCAAAATGATTAAGTGATCAGCAAAGCTTAACAGATTTTCATGCTGTCAAGACCAGCTTATTGACTGAGACCATTTGGGAGTCAGATGTTCAGCCTGCCGCCAGGATTCGGAACTAACAAAGTTGTTTAGTGCCTTTGACCTTTCAGGCATCGTCTTTGTATTCTTTCAGCAATCCCACCTGAGCCGATTTGCCTCTTGTCCTTATAGATCTTTTCTATCAAAACTAGCCCTCAGTGACTCAGTACCCCAAAACAGCTCTTCAAGAAATGTACTGATAAAGTCAGTCGCTTACATGTATATAAAAAGATGGCAGGGCTTCATATGGGAGCCTTTTAAGAGACACAGTTTTATGGTGGTTGTAGTTATTAGTCCGTCTGCTGCTTGGTTGGTGTTGTTTTGGTTTTTCTCCCAAGGCTAGGATAAGGAGGCATTTTATGATACTTAATGAATATTAGCAGGGTCTGTTAGATTTTTAGCTGGTCTGATCATTTTTGGAGCACCACACAGCACTGGAAGACTGCTGATGAAGACCTGTTCCAGAACGTGGCAGTGTTTAAGGCAAAGCAATTCTACGACCTTGGGTCTCCACAGGAAGCCTCCCACTGGATCAGGCCAGAGTGTGTGGAGGGCAGGCTTCCCAGCAGGCTGTCTGCATTTGAGTTTTCTGGTTTACCAGAAGCCTGTGTTGTGTTAGTCCTGTCTTCGCACTTTCCCACAGCTTCCTGTTATCACTCTGACCTCATCTTCGAATTCTCTCCCACTCATTGCTTCCCTGAATGTCCCAGGCCTGATCCAGCTTAGGACTTTTTTTTCAGTGGTGCCCTCGGCCTGGAGTGTTTCTTCCCCAGGGAGCCACTTGACTACTCCCCCATCTCTACCGTGTCTTTGTCCAAATGTTTCTTTTTTGGTCAGGACAACCCCAAAGACCCGAATTCAAAACGCAACCTGCAACTCTCTGCTCCCACCCGACCGTCCTTATCCTTCTTACCTGGTTCTACTTGTTATCGCACAGCAGTAATCGTATGAGGCATCCCATATCATTTTTCTTTTATTATAGTCATTGCCTTGTTTCACTAGAGTGGGAGTAGAATTTTGACAATTTTGTTTATCGCTGTACCTTGGTACCTGAAATCATGCTCAGTGCATAGTAGGTAATCAATAATTATGTGTTAAGTTAATTAACTTTCTGTTAAGTCAAAATGATTTTTAATAGATAATAAAATGACAGACAATATAATTAAACACTTTTCCATGATATAAAACTGTTTCTAATACATACATTCATCCCGAGCGTGATCTATTTCAAATTAACAACCAATTTCACAGTTGTTCTTTTTGGTATGAAAAAAATAATTGGATGTGGTCAGACTAAGAGCCTTGCGAGGCCTTTTGTTTATCCTGGAGGTAAAAACACTTCCTCGTGTATTGCAAATCTTTCTTCCATTACCAGTTGTCACAAATATTATGTATTTTCAACTTTAGATGTCTTTCCTGATGATAGGAAAGGTTAAAACTTAGGTTCTAATAAAGTCTCCAATGTCCTTATAAACAAAAAATGAAAAATGTTTTCTCCCCTTCCACTAGTCAGATATACTTAGTCATGACTTTCTCATACGATGGCTCTTCTATCCTATAAATACACTTCTCCCTTCCTGCTCAAGGCAGTCCTTTCTTAGAACACCTTGCTATCGTTCAAGATGGCTGACTTAAATCAGAGAAGGAACTTGCAACTGTGGAGTTAATGGCATGCAAACTCCACTTCGTTTTCACTATCTTGTAGAGAAGACTGATTATATTTGAAGAAAGGTAGTAAATGATTGCTGGAAGGAAAAGAAAAAAAAATCAATTCCGACTGTCTCTGAGGAGCAGAGTAAATCTAAAAAACAAATGTTCATTCAGGAGTCCCAGCCCCAAGAGAGCACATGAAGGGAGTCACAGTCTGTTAATCCCAGAGATACCAATCCCACAGAGTGAGAAATTCAGGAGGACCATATTGTTAAGAACCTACTGAAATAACATTCAGAGCAAACAGTGAAAATGGATGCTGGCTGTGAACTGTTCATTTGAGAGGAGCCTTGGAGGTGCAAATGCTGCAAATCCAAGAAAGCTCAAAGCCTAACAGGCCCATACAAGCTGATAGTGACTACACTGTGTCCTTGTTTTCTCTTTTCCAGAGCCCCAACATGAGAATCTATAGAGAAGGCACCACGATGATTACAGAATTACTCAAAATGAAATGTAAGAAAGAAGAGCTAGCTGAAATCAGTCAGGCTGGAAAGAGGAACGGTCAGATTTCTGTGATGGATAGTAAACTGTTCTGTGGACTATTAAAAGAAAGATGGCGACTACCTGTCCACTGGACAGAAACAGACTTAAGCTGAAGGATAAAATAGAAAAGTAAGCAAGAGGTGTGTCCTGTCTTTTAGAGATTAGTAAATCCTCTGGGTTTCTGATTTAGCAACCATGGGGTTTCTCTTTCCCTGGAAAGTAACTGGAACAGTTTCCCCATGTTCCTGGGATTGGCTGTGAAATCATGAAGACAGTGAATACCTAGGCACTCTCCATTGGACACAGGCATTTGTGTTCCCCAGCACTCCCATCTCTCCCTGCGCTCTCTCCTTCATTGTTTCCAGTGAGTGTCAGCATCGTTTCGTGCAATTCTACTCGCCAGTCTTCTCATTCCATTGTTCAAAAACCCATCTGCTGAGTACCACTTCTGCACCTAGATAGACAGGGAAGGTATCGAGGTCAGTAATAACAGACAAGACTGCCGCCATGGGGCTTATGTTGGGAGGAGAGGGGAACAGAGAAGGGAATCAACATGATTTCATATAGTATGTAGTACTATAAAGAAAAACAGGATGTTGTGGTAGCTAGTGATTGTGTGTGTGTGTGTGTGTGTGTGCGCGTGTGTGTGTGTGTGTGAGGTTTTCAGATAGGGACTTAGGAAAGGCCTCTCTGAGGAAGTCACTGGTGAGCTGATGAGCGGGAAGCAGCCCTACAAAGACACAGGCTAGAGGAAAAGCCTACTCATTAGCCTACAGTCCTGGGCGTCCTCAGCATCAGTGGATGTTCACTTAGTCTTTTTTTTTCTTTTAAGATTTTATTTATTTATTTATTTGACACAGAGAGAGAGAGAGAGAGAGCGAGCACACAAGCAGGGGGAGCGACAGAGGGGGAGTGAGAAGCAGGCTGTCCTCTCAGCAAGGAGCCCGACGCAGGGCTCGATCCCAGGACCCTGAGACCATGACCTGAGGCGAAGGCAGATGCTTCACCAACTGAGCCACCCAGGTGCCCCGTGTGTTCACTTAGTCTTGAACAACAACAACAACAACTACACGTATCCTCAGATAAATGGATATAAAGCTCTGACATTTTCCCCAAATGGAAACCAGTCACCCCAAACAAAAATTGAGATTGGGTGGTTGGAATTAATATTTTACGTAGTCAAACATTCAGGGGTTGTTGCTAATCATTTCACACTGGATCTCACGGGCAGGAAGCGCTCGTGTGGAGATCCGAAGATTCCAGCTTTTCATTCTGATTTGAGAATGATGGTTGACTACAATATGAGGCATTGATGGGAACCACCCTGGATCCAGACTGCCTGCATTGGGACCCTCCCTCTAGCATATACCAGTTCTGGGACTCTGAGCAAGTTACGTTAAAACCACACTCAGCTTTAACGCCTCCATCCGAAAATATGCATAATAATGGTATCTACTTCAAAGAGCTGTGACAATGATTAATTGCACAATGATTAATTCATATTTGTAAAGCCTATAGAACAAAGCCTGAGACATAGTGAGTATTAAATAGTGGTTTGTTAAGCAAAAATAAAATAAAATGATTCGTTAATATGGATAACCTGAGCTAAAAGTTGATGTAAACTGTAAGAATGTCTTCGAACTACTTGCTGCAAGAAAATCATCCAGCACATTGTGGATTAAACTTCCATCAGTGCAAATTTATAATTCCATACGAGTTGAATGAAAACTTCCTTTTGGATTATCCATGAAGGATATGCTAAGTAAATTGTTAATATAAAGAACTTCGTCGTGTGTGTTAACGTTTCTGAAGGGATTACATTGTTTGGAAGCATTTCAACAGTATCTCTTTGTAAACGCACATCTGGTGTGCTAAGTATTAGTCTTATTTTTTCATTTAATCTGTTAGATAACATTCTATAAAGTGTTATTTATACTATGTATACCTAGAAATCCCATATAAGCATATTTAGAATATATGTAGGGGCACCTGGCTGGCTCAGTGGGTAGGGCATGTGACTCTGATCTCGGGGTTGTGAGTTCGAGCCCCACGTTGGGTGTAAAGATTACTTAAAAGCAAAATCTAAAAAAATAAAATAAAATAAAATAAAATAAAAAAATAATAAAATTTACATATAATTTATATATGTCAATCTAACTTTATTTTCTCCCCTGTGTATTCTCTTCTCTTTCCATGTCTTATGTGTAATAACAAAAGGCAGGATACCTCAGGTAGGCAATTTTCAATGTGGTGTGTTTTCTATAAAAACCAGACCTTTAAATTCTCTTTTTCCTTCTACCCAATGCTACGCACAGAGATTATGGACTTTCTTAAGCATTGAGTTTATGCATAAACTCTCAGACTTAGTCTTGATGTCCAACATTCATGCCCTGGTGTCAACGCCTTGTATTAGGGGAGCAGCTGAACAGCTCACCATGCACTTTACCCACATGAAATAAATACATGTGCATATATATATATTTTCCAGGAATAAGAAGCTGAAACATCGCACTGCCACACCGCCATATGGAGTGACCACGCTGTTTTCCTTGCCTAATACTGTGAGATTGTCAGACACTTGCACGATTACTTTTCTTTGTTTTTTAGATGGTATCTCTACAAAGCAATGCTGTGAGGATTCAGCAGGTTTCAGATTATAATCCCCAATACTCGCTTTTGTAAGCAAGACATCGGCTCTCAATGACCGTGAAGCCAGCACCAAACCTTTGTTCTTGTGCCTCGTGCAGTGTGGTGCTGACTCTCCTGGTCCGGTTTATGCAGCCTATTAGGACTGTAATTCTGTTTTGCCTATCACAGCAAATCCCCCACCATGTGGGGGCCTCCAGGGATGGGGACGCGTGTCATCACTCAAGTGTTGGCAACTCCTCAAACAAGCTTCTTCACACTGAGTCATCTGCCTACTTGAAACCCCCAGAATATATGCAGATTCCCCCCCCCACCGCCTGATTCTTGTTAAATTAAAACTATAAAAGAAAAAAAAAAAGAAAAGAATACCACTCGTCCATCAACCGCAATTAGGTGCACCAAGAGACACTAGCTGCGAAGGGTATCTTGCGCGTACGCGGGCCATGGAGAGCCACACTGGGGCCGGAGGAGTCTGCCACGCAAGAGAAGAACCCCTGGCGTTGTCTGAAGAGAACTAGTGCTCTGCCTTTGCCTCTCAGCTGGTGAGCTCCCTGATGCACCGCACGTGGGCTGCAAAAGCTGTCTGCGGCTTGCTGGGATTTTTTGCACAGTTTTGTTTTCAGTGCCTCTCATTTCATACTCATAGCGTTTAACCATTCAAAAAATAGTTAGTGGGTCCCCATGACATTTCAGGAACTTGGCTGGGCACTGGGGAACACACGGACAAGCAAGACTTGGTCACCGCATTCGACATGCTTTAGGGGTGGCAGAGATGATAAGTATGTAAGCAGTCTTATTCTCAGGAGAAAGCAGTGAATGCTAAGCTACCGAAGCTCAGAGAGCAAGCCAAGCTCCTAAAGGTCACAGAGGAAGGGGGAGGATGAGATAGGGGTCAGGATGGGCATTTCCTGAGGGCTTTAGGCCAATCGATTCTGAAGGTCTCCTTCCAACTCTGTTTCTATGATATTTCTTATCTCTGTTAACTGTAATCACTGCTGACTTCCCATTCAACAGTGCTCCACATACTTGAAGCCTGGTATTAAGGCCCTACGAGAATAGCAGACTCTGTACCAGTAATTGAGAATGATGATTGAGTGTGATGACTTCAGAGCAAGTATGCAACACTTAGCCTCTGTCCCATTAAACCTCGACTAGACTGGAAGAAGAGAAGAGAAAGGTATTTAGGAGTTCCAACCTGACAAGCTTTGGAGAGGTCAGGGTAAAGGAGGTCATCTGGGAGCCAAATGTGTAAGACAACAGATTCTTTGAGAAGACAGTAACGCCGTTCACTAACGAAAGAATGACAAAAGGAGAGGAGAAAAAGCATGCAGCGTGAGGAGTATTATAGGAAAGAGGAGAGAGGAGCAGTTTATAAGCTGGCATGTACAGGAATCATCAGGAAACATGCTTACTATTCTTCCGCACAATGTAACTGGGGCACAGGGGTGCAAGAGCACCTGGCTTCAGGCATCCCAAACAGACCAGGGCTGGCCACTTGCCACCAACAAAATCCAAAGGCAGAACAGCAGTGGTGAAATGAGAAAGGAATTTATTTCAGTGAGGCCGACACCAGGAACATAGTGGACGAGTGTCTCAAAGACATCTCCAAAGTGCTGAACAGTCTTCTAGGTTTATATAAAGAAAATGTGTGGGGCACTTGGGTGACTCAGTGGGTTAAGCATCTGCCTTCGGCTCAAGTCATGATCCCAGGGTTCTGGGATCAAGCCCCGTGTCGGGCTCTCTGCTTAGTGGGGAGCCTGCTTCTCCCTCTCCTCCCTGCTCATACTCTCTCTCTCACTATCTCTGTCTCTCTCAAATAAATAAATAAGATCTTAAAAAAAAAAGAAAATGTGGAATAGAGGTCGGTGGGTACTTGCAAGTGGGCAATAAATGTCAGGTCAACGATTGTCGCGAGATCAATCATGGCGGGGGGCTTTCAGGCTTGCAAGCTCAAGGCTGTCACTATTGCTTGAGAGGGTAGTTTCAGTTTCCACCACGGGTTGCTTTGGCCCCTGGGTCTTGCCTGTTAAGAGATAAGCTGGAAAGAAGAACTTAATTAGAAAGTCCAGACCGAGGTCAAAATGGAGGTAAAGTCCTCCTTCAACTATGATAAGGCATTTTGACCAGGTTGTTTCTAGAACAGATTCCACAATATTTTAAACATTCCAGATGGCCTGTGTTTCAGCAGACCCAAATTACTGACAGTTACAATCCAGAGACATTATCATATTAATTTACAATACGGCTCTTTTTTTTTTTTTTTAAAGATAAGGCTCTTTCAATGTGACAAAAAAGAACGTGTCCCCTGGTCATTTATTTCAGATATGCTATTAGTTCACACAGAGGCCTGATTTCCTCTGCTTATTCCTCATAAGGCCATTCCCCATTATGTGTTCCTTCCTGTCTGGTAACTTGCCTCAGCCATCTGGACAGTATGAAAGCCACCCTTCATGTGTCCTCTTGCTCACCTCGTCTTTGCTCAGGTCCCCATTCTATGTCGTCTCCTCTAAGAAGCCTTCCCTGGCCTCCAAGTGTGGGTCAGGCACCTGTCCAACAGGTTATGCTAACACTTGGCAATTTTCTATGGTAACACATTACCACCGTAATTATAAAATCATTGGTGTGATCATTGAATGTCTGCGCTCTCCACTTCTTTACTAGTTAGAATGTAAGCTCCATAAAAGCAGGGGTCACCATGTTCCCAGGCCTCATCAAAGAGTCCAACACATGGTAGATACTCGTGCAATATCTGTCACGTGAATAGATGATTCAATTTAAGTGGAATTATTAGACCAAATGTGTATGGATATATCCGAAGTTCTCGATACACGGTCACTTAGTTTGATTTCATAATATACAACATCATCACCGATATTATAGAGAAATGCCTGCGCTCAGAATTACTTTTCAACTAAAAATGGTAATTTTCTTTCTTTGAAGTCGATGGCGATTTAAAATATATTTGTTCATTTAGGACAAACTCTTTTTTTGATATTGCTAAAATGCATCTCTGGGATTTTAACATTTATCTGATTATAGCAACATTATTCAAATTGGCCAAAAGCCACTATTACTAATACTTGGCGCTCCCAGTTTGCTTTGGTGAAGTTGAAATCAATCTTCCTAAAGTATTGTGTGCATGTTTGGTTTACTCGAGATTACTGTATTGAGCACAAAAGGCCCTGGTTCATTAGATTTTCTTATTTACCAAGAGTTAAACTGAAAATTATTTTTGTCTCATCTCTTTTACAACTTTTGAAAATGTTAGGTGGTACAAACATTCAGATCCCTGCTTCAGACTGTAAATCAACATTGATTCTATATAAGATAAGAAGTGAAAGTTAAGAAAAGAATAATTAGAGGAATGTATCAGTTAAAGATGACTTCCTAAGTATGCTATTTGAATATGCCCAGAACATCATAATAGTATAAATTTCAAATCATTTAAAAAGAATTTGTTTTCCACCAAAAGGAGAAAAAAAATATACATATAATTATATATGATTGGCAAAGAGTACGTTTTTTTATTATAGAAAAATTCTTCAAAACATTAATTCACAATAACACAAAAAGGAAAAGTGACAAATGACATGGGAATCATTTCAGGAAGCATTTAAATAAATGGCTTAAAACATGAAACCATGCGTAACTCACTAGTAATCAAACAAATGCAAATTAAAACAATAGGGTAAAATTTTTGGCTATAAAATTGTCAAATTAAGATAAATTATATCCTGCCGTACTCATGGGTGTCCAGGGGCACAAGAACTCTCACATGCTAGTGGTGGGAGATTCATAGCCATACAACTCTTTTGTTATGAAAAACTGGGAAACCTCATACATTGCTGATGTGTATAGAGGAGAGGAAAACTTGCTTCCTTCTCCCTTTCAGGGTCTTCCAGCTGCTCTAAGAGCTAAATTGCTGTGAGACAGATGAACAGGGGAAAAAAGCGAAGTTTGCACATGGAGGGCCAATAATGAAATCAAGACCCAAAGAAAGGATCAAGGCGGGCAATTTTTATACTTTTTAGACGTTTGTCCAATTACTAATCTTTCTTTGAAAGATTACTGGGATTTTAGTTTCTCGATTACTTTATAATATAGCAATAAAAGCAAATGAAGTACCGATCCATACACAACAAAGATGATCCTTGTTGAGAGGAGATGGGGTGTGGTGGTGACTATGAAGGAGTATGTGGCTTCTTCAGGGCGTCATGAAAATCTTCTAAAATTGACCGTGGTGATGTCTGCACAAAGACGTAAGTATATTAAAAACGATTCAACTGTACGATTTAAATGGTAGACTAGCATGTTAATTATATGTGATGAAAATTGTTTTAAAATAAATAATATGGCAGCACCTGAGTGGCTCAGTCGGTTAAGCGTCTGCCTTCAGCTCAGGTCATGATCCTGGGGTTCTGGGATCAAGTCCCGCATCGGGCTCCCTGCTCAGCGGGGAGTCTGCTTCTCCCTCTGCCCCTCCCCCCCCACATTGCGCACTCTCTCTCTCTCAAATACATACATAAATAAATAAAATCTTAAAAAATAATAATAATATGAAAAAAATTTTTAAAAACTATCCAAAGGCAGGAAGGGGAACAAAAAGCTGCTAGACTAAGGGTGTCAGTTTGAATGAAGCTTAAAACCTGCATACATTTCTTCATTCACTCATTCAATCGACAAATATATTTGGAGGCCTACATGAAGCCTTCATTTTAGCCAGAGAGCCAGACATTAGCCAGATATGTAAAAAGACTGAAAATTGTAAACGCGATAGGAGTTATAAAGAAGATAAACATGATGTTTAATATAGGTGCTGGGGATACAACAGTGATCAAATAGGCAAAAATCCCTGTCATCATGAAATTACAACCTAGTAGGACACAGAATGCAAAAAATAAATTAGTAAAATATATGGTATGCATGATGCCTCTACTTCTATTGTGAAAAGCAAAGTGGGGCAAGAAATACGGGTCTTTGCTTACAATAGGATGCTTCGAGAAGGCTTTTCTAAGGAGCGAAGATCTGAAGAAGATGAGGCAGCTGGCCATCAAGATATCTAGCCACAGTATTCCAAGTAGAAGCAGGGCTAGTGCAAAGGCCCTGAGCAGGAAGTATGCCTGACCAATTAGGAGAGTCTTGAGGAGATCAGTGTAGCTGGAGCAGGGAGTCTAAGGGAGGAGGTAATAGAAGTTTGAGGTCACGAAGCTAAACTTTCAGAGGAGGCAGTAGTAATTTAATTTTACTCTGAGTGAGCTGGGAAGCCATTGGATCATTGGATCATTGGATTGTTTTCAGCAGAGGAAAATGAACTGGTTGCTGTGTTGAAAATAGACTGTGTCAGGGGAATGCAAGGGAAAAGCAGGAAGGCTTTAGGAGACACCTGGAATGGTCCCGGAAGGAGAGGGCGGTGCCTCGTGTTAGAGTGGTAGCGCTTCGGGTGGATTACAGATACAGTTGGAACACGGAGCCAACAGCATGCGCTACGCCGTGACGAAGAAGAGGCAGGAATTAATCTAAGGGCTGGAACAACCAGAAGAAGGAAGCTGGCATTCACTGATGCGGAGGGAAGTCTGTAGGGGCATGTTTTGCTGAAAAAGCAAGAGTGGTTTTGGACACGTTAATTTCGAATTGCTTATTAGACTTCTAAGACTGAGGTGTAGCAGGAGATGGTAAATTATATCATTCTGGAAGACAGTAGAAGGCCTGAACTGAGTATATAAATTTGGGAGTTATCAGTGTAGAAACGATATTTGATTCCATATGATCCAATGATTTCATCAAGGGAGATAAGAAAAAGTTTTGAGGTCTGCGCTTCATTGTCAACAAATTAGCAAATGAAGAGGAACAGCTAAGGTGAATGAGGAGCCTAGAATATCCACAAGGGTGTCTGGTCTAATCAGGGTTATATATATAGAAAGAGAGAGAGAGAGCGATTTAATTGTATTATTGTTTATCGTTTTATTTATAGTTGTGAAAAATTAGAAACAAGCACAATGTCCACCAACAATAAATTCTGGGGGATCTGTTTCATGGAATACAATGCAGTCATTAAAAACTACTCAGGGGGCGCCTGGGTGGCACAGCGGTTAAGTGTCTGCCTTCGGCTCAGGGCGTGATCCCGGCGTTATGGGATCGAGCCCCACATCAGGCTCCTCCGCTATGAGCCTGCTTCTTCCTCTCCCACTCCCCCTGCTTGTGTTCCCTCTCTTGCTGGCTGTCTCTCTCTCTGTCAAATAAATAAATAAAATCTAAAAAAAAAAAAAAAAAAAAACTACTCAGGTGCCCCAAGGGTCAGAGATCTTCTAAAGTATCCTAATTCTTTAGCTCAGGTTAAGGGCTGAGGAATATCTCCTTTTTGTTGATGAGGTTAGAGGTGTTCAGAGTGTTAAAAGTACAAATGTGAACTCAGGTCGAATGTATGGTTCATAGGAATACCTTTCAAGCCCTATATGATAGTTCTTGGCAAATATCCCCATACACAGATTGTTTTATCACTGGCCCTCCTTTGAGCTAAGACTGGCATCATCAAGATAGGCTCAATCATTATGCCAGTTGACCCTGACTCTGAGTATCAGTTCTCAAACTGTAGAGCTCTTGGAGAAGGCTGAATGAGGGAGGGGTTTCATCCTCAGGGGCCCTAGCTCATTGTCAGGGTTCAGAAGACGTGGCTGATGAGTAGAGGAGGGGTCTGCAAAGAATTTTCGTTTTCTTCTGGATATCTCAGGGAGCTCTGGGGTAACTGACTCTGGTTCTGCTGCCCACCCCACCACCAGACCAAAAACAGAACATCAAAAAAATCCCTATTAGAACTGAAGCTCCACAAGGGCAGTAAAGTTTGTTATTTTGTTCATAGTTGTATCTCCTTATCTAAAAGAGTCCTACAACACAATAGAGTCTTAATAAATATTGAGCCAATGCATTTGTACCCTTGGGAATCTGAAAGCGGAAAAAGGTCCAGGCAGCGTTTGCCTTGCTAGTACAGTGGTTCGCAGCGGGAGGCGCACATGAAACTCCTGAAACCATTCTAACAAGCACAGTTGCCTTGGGAACACCCTCCAGAGATTCCAACTTAGGTAAAATGTGGTAGGTCCCACGCATCAGTATTTTAAAATCTCCCCAGAAGATTCCGACGAACACCCAGAATTGAGACCAAGCGTTGTTCAAGGAGTCACCCCTTCGGTTGCACAAAGCACTGAGATGCCAGTTATAAGTCCTCAGGATCTGGGTGGCTTTCTTATACCTCCTATGACTTGGGCCAGCTGCTTCTGCAGGGCTCCGGTTTCAGAGCCATGTCTGGTCCTGGGCAGCTCTCAGGGCGCTTGGTCCCAGAAGTGCAGTTGATTCTCACCCTTAAGGACCAGAAGAAAAGGCTGATTATAGTTGGGAGCTTAGATAGTTGAGCAGATCTGAGGGGCTTTGAGGGTGCAGTGACCTGACCTTGCAACCAATGAGGACCGGCGCGACACTGTGGTCTGCCTCATTTGTGAGGAGAAAAGGGATTCGGAGGCTACAAATGCAACAAGGCCCGACGTCTCTGTTTTTTATGCACTGACATTTCCCTTGCTGGGGAAAGGAAAAGTATGCATTCTTTTCATACGACATAAATTATTATGATTATAGGACCGAGTAATAGTACACATAATCACAAATCTCTTCTGTTATAAAAATGCTCCAGAATGTCACACACATAATTTAAGCTACAATTTAAAGGGATGTATCAGGTCACATTCCTACTTATCCATATCAGAGAAGATTTATTATCTGACAAACATAGAAGAAATTATGAAACGAAACTTTCTAAAAGTCATTGCTGACATTGCGGTCCAATTCTCACCCTTTATTTCCCCAGAAAGAATGTCATAGACTCAATCTACAGACAAACATATAGCACTTTATTTTGCTTTATTCCAACTTCACGAATTGGACAGAAAATCCCTCTGGGTTCTTTTGATTATGGATTATCCCTTTAGAATGCCCTCACTGGAAGTGTTTCATGACGAGGAGGTTATTGTGAAATGACATTTTTTTGCCCTTTGAAGTAAGAATATAACAGTGAAAAGAACTTTTATGAGACCTGGTGGGACTCTTACTCATTGTGATGGTAGATGAGCATATTTGGAGGTAGAAAATCGTTGAGGCGTTATCCTTTTGATGATGGCATGAGCCCTGGGTGTTATACGTAACCGATGAATCACTACATTCTACCCCTGAAACTAATAACACCCTCTAGTTACCCAAATTGAATTTAAATTAAAAAAAAAGAATAAGAAGAAAACAGGCCTCTGACACATGTTTAGCTTTTTTCCTTCTGTCCAATTGGGCATCTAACGACCGTTTTGACAATGAGATCTTCCCTTACTTCTTTATAACTGCAACTTGAAGTCCATAAGCTTGGTCATTCTAAACACAATTTGGAGCTGTTGTGGCCAAAAGCAGCTAATTAAATTTGTGCAGTAACATGGACCCAGAGAGGCTTCAGGTTAAGGCGAATTATTTAACCCCAAAACGGAGCAGGAAGATGCCATTTATTTGAATTTCTCTTGTAGCCCACAATACATTACCTAATATTAGAACAGCTAATACTAATTAGGTCAGCGAAGATCAGATATTACTCAAATCCAGGGGCAGCTATGCGTGTGTCTCTTGCTGCATTTGCATCAAGAAAGTTAAGAAGTTGGATGATTTGTATCAGAAAGCATGGGTGGCCGTCACTTTTGGCTACTTAAGGAATTGGCAGATATTCTGGGAAAACCACAAGCTATTATTTTTAGGAGACCACAGCTTCCCAGAGCATTAGTAAGGGGAAAATCTGGAGCCTACATATGTCAAAGGAAAAGATTACACCCAGGTGAGAGCAGACTGATCAAGTTCATATTATCATCTGGAAAGACGTGGTCCATATTGATTTCAGTAAGGCTCTCATTTTACTTCACATGACTTTCTCACTAATAAAAAATTAAATTATGATAACGATCACATTACTTTGAGTAGAAACAGGGAATAAAGTATCGGGAGACTTGGAGTCAAATTTGGTGATTATACAGTATAGTAACTCATGAAGAAGGTCCTTGATAGCATTCAATACCCTTGTTAACCTTCACTATAAAGACCTTGTGGTACTATCCAGCAAAATTTCAGAGGGAATTAAGTCATTCGCAGTTTCCAACATTCTGGAAAGTACCAATGCAATTTTAAGTGATCATGATAAATTGGCAAAATGGAAGTTGGCTAGGATACGTATGTAACGGCATACAGCTAGGGGAGAAAGATATTTCAGGGTGGAACTGAATGCCTGTAAGCAGCATTTCCAACCTGAGCTCAAAGTCAGTGTGACACTGATTATAGCAAGAGGCAAATACAATGACTGAGAAAGAATGTCCTGTCCTAGTCTGAAGAGTATGAGAATATTAGATTAATTTGAGCCACTAACCTTTGCACAGGAGGTAGGAATTCTAGAGAGGATCCAAAGAATGACCAGATTGATTTAAAAATATATAAAATAGGTCTAATGGATTAGATGCATGATTTTTAAGATAAGATTATTAAAGAAGGATGCAGTTAATGTTCTTCAAATATATGAAAAATATTTTATAATGAGGAAGGCAATTACTCAATTTCCATGTTTTCTGAATACTTTTCTGTCATCTATGTTTAAACTTAGGCAACACCTATATTTTTTTTTCTAGCATAGATTGTTACTTGATGTTTGATAATGATAACCAGCTATCGTCTGTTTGGAAATAAAGACAGAATAATATACCTTCTTATGCAAAATTAATTTCCCACACTCCTTGACCTCTTCCCTTTTGACCTCAAACTTATTTCGTGCTTCCTATTTTTAAAAAATAAAAAGAAACAAGGAAGAAAAACCTTTACGTGATCCTCGTTATTAATTACTTCCTTTTCAAACTCCTTCCTTTACTAGCTAACCTTCAAATTAATATATTATATTTTGTCCTATTTTTCTACCTTTTCAAACTCCTTCAGTATTTACTAGCTAAACTTCATATTATATTTTGTCCTATTTTTCTACCTGCCATAGATAATCTAATATTTGTTTATATCAGCACGTAGCACTATTGTTCACAAAACTTTCTCATTCATTCCCTCATATTCAACAAGACTTTACTTAGCTGTTAGGATGTGCTGAATAATGCACTCACTGACACTGTGAACACAGATGAGAACAACACAGACACAGCCTTACAGGTTGTCTTGGACAGAGAGACACAGACCCTTACAGTTGAGTGGAGTAAATAGACAATATTCTAATATCACACAAAAAATATACAAGTGCAATGGTTCAAAGTATTGTGAGGTTCTCTGGAACTATACAACATATGACCCAACCTATTGAGAATGTAAACTCAATGTTTTCTGCATGCAACGTGTCTCATGTCAACTAGTTTCTAGCAAAAAGGTGTCTTAAGTTTGTTTTAAAAAGCTCATGGGGGACGCCTAGGTGGCTCAGCTGGTTAAGCGTCTGCCTTAGGCTCAGATCATGATCTCAGGGTCCTGGGATTGAGTCCTGCATCTCCGTCTGCCTGCTGCTCCCCCTGCTTGTGCTCTCTCACTCTCTGACAAATAAACAAAATCTTCTTTAAAAAGTATTATAAAAAAAGAACTCATGATTTTAAGCATAGTTATAAATACATAGGTGTACAGTAAATACTGAATGAGTTCATGTTTTATAAAACTGATCAGATATTACTGGTGATGACACAGCAAAATGAACATTATATGGAGCATTCAGGTCTCAGACCAGCATGTAAGATGTCTGAAATTTGTAACTCTGTCCTAACGATCTAAAAAACTGAACAAACTAAAAAATCAATTCTTCTTAGATCCATAAGATAAGTGAGGGCATAGGTCTATGCACTACCCTCAAATCAGAGAGATCGACAAATGAAAATAGAGAATCACAATTTACCAGAGCAGAAACCAACAAGCAGAAAACTCTAGGACAAGTGCTAAGTACGTCCTGTCTTGCTATCAAGAAAAAAACAACACAAGAAATACTAAAAAACCAAAACACACAGTTCAAATAGAGACAACAAGCATTAGAACCCCACTCAGCTATGGCAGAAATGTAAGAATGATCAGATCATGAATTTAAAACTATGGCTAATATGCTCAGTGCTCTAATGGACAAAGTAGACAGCATGCAAAAATGGGCAATGAAGCAGAGAGATGAAAATCTTAAGAAGAACCAAAAAGAAATGCTAGAAACAAAAAACACTGTAACAGAAATGAAGGATGCCTTTGACTGAGTTATTGGTAGACTGGGCACAACTGAGGAAAAAAATCTTTGATTTTGAAGATACCTTAGTAGAAACTTCCAAAACTAAAAAGCAACGAGAACAAAGACTGAAAGAACAGAACAAAATATCCAAGAACTGTAGGAAAACTACAAAACATGTAACACACATGTAATTGGGAGTACCAGAAGGAGGCGAAAGAGAAAGAAACAGAAGAAATATTTGAAACAATGACTGAGAATTTCTCCAAATTAATGTCAGGCACCAAACCATAGATAGATCCAGGAGGCACAGAGAACACCAAGCAGGATCAATGCCAAAAAACAAAAACAAACAAAAAACCCCAAAAAGCTACACCTAGGCATATAATTTTCAAATTTCAGAAAATTAAAGATAAAGAAAAAATTCTGAATGAAGTTAGGGGGAAAAACCCACCTTACTGACAGAGAAACAAGAGAAGAATTACATTCTCTTTCTCCTCAGAAACCATGCAAGCAAGAAGTGAATGGGGTGACATTTTAAAGTATTAGGAGAAGACTTTAACCTACAATTCTGTACTCTGCAAAATTATACTTCAAAAGTGGAGAAACGAAGACTGTCTCAGACAAAGAAAAATTAAGGGAATTTGTTGCCAGTAGACCTGCCTTGTAAGAAATGTTAAAAGAAGTTTAGACAAACTGAGGGCTACAGAGGGGAGGGGGGTGGGGGAATGGGATAGACTGGTGATGGGTAGTAAGGAGGGCACATATTGCATGGTGCACTGGGTGTTATACACAACTAATGAATCATCGAGCCTTACATCGGAAACCGGGGATGTACTGTATGGTGACTAACATAATATAATAAAAAATCATTATTAAAAAAAAAAAAAGAAGTTTAGAGAGAAGGACAATGATATAGGTCAGAAACTTGGATCTGCGTAAAGGAAGAGCATTGGAGAAGGAATAAGTGAATTTAAACAAACTTTTATTTTATATATGAGATACATATATGCATTTATATACATATGTATTTTATATATACAGCTATGTTTGCTTATGTATAAGTAACTGGAATGATAGCAATGGTATAAGGGATAAGAGGGAAGAATTTGGATTATTTTGTCATTATAAAATACCAGCACTACCTGTAAAAAGCTATAGTGTTATTTGAAAGTGAACTTGGATTACTTGTAAATACGTGCTGCAAAGTCTAGGGCTACTACTAAAAAAAGAAGTACAATGAGTTTGCTAAGAATGGAGAGAAAGTGCAAGTATATAAAAGATTCAATTAAAACCACAAAAGGTGGGGCACCTGGGTGGCTCAGTTGGTTAAGTGTCTGCCTTTGGCTCAGGTCATGATCCCAGGGTCCTGGGGAGCCTGCTTCTCCTTCTGCCCCTCCCCCTGCTTGTGCTCTCTCTTTCTTTCAAATAAATAAATAAAATCTTTAAAAAAATAAAAATAAAACCATGAAAGACAGAAAAAGAGTGAAAGACAAATACATAACAGTAACTAATATGGTAGATATTAGTCCAACAAAATCAATACTCACTTAGAATGTCAATGGTATAAATGCATCAATTAAAAGAGATTTTTCAGGATGAATCAAAAAACAAGACCCACCTAATATGTTGTCTACAAGAAACCCACTTTATTTTTTTTCTTAAATCAAAACTGAATTTTTCTATAGATTTTTTTTCCCAAATTTTTACTTAAATTCTAGTTAGTTAACATGCAGTGTAATATTGGTTTCAGGAGTAGAATTTAGTGATTCATCACTTACGTACAACACCCAGTGCTCATCACAACAAGTGCCCTCTTTAATACCCATCACCCATTTAGCCCATCCTCCTGCCCACCTCCCTCCATCAACCCTCAGTTTGTTTTCTACCAGTAAGAGACTCATGGTTTGCTTCTCTCTCCCCCTCTTTTTTTTTCCCCTTCCCATATGTGCATCTGCTTTGAAGAAACCCACTTTAAATATATGTATAGATTAAAAGTAATAGGATGCTGTTCTACACAAGTAATGAATCATGGAGCTTTACATCAAAAACTTGGGATGTACTGTATGGTGACTAACATAATAAAAAATTATTATAAAAAAAGTAATAGGATGGAGACAAAAAAGAGCAAATTAAATCCAAAGTAAGCAGAAGAAAAGAAATAATAAAAATTAGAGCAGAAATTGATGAAATTAAAAACGGGAAATCATTAAAGACCAAAAGATGATTCTTTGAAAACATTAATAGAATTCATAAGCATGTAGCGTCATTAAGAAAGGAGGACAGAAGTTACTAATATGAGAAGACAAGACAACACTAATGATCACATGGACATTAAAAGAATATAAGAGTTTTGTGAACAGCACTTTGTCAAGAAATTTGATAACCTAGATGGAATGGACAAACTTCTTGAAAGACACCTTTTGCTAAAAACAGCAGAAGAAATAGAGACTCTGAATAGGCCTATATCTTCTAAATAAATTGGATCAGTAGTTAATAACATTCCAAAAGAGAAAGCGTTAGGCCTAGATGGGATTCCTGGTGAATTCTACCAAACATTTAAGGAAGACGTTTTGCTGATTGTTAAGAAACTACTCTGGGGACACCTGAGTGGCTCAGTGGGTTAAGCATCCAACTCTTGATCTCAACTCAGGCCTTGCTCTCAGGGTTGTGAGTTCAAGGCCCGCATTGTGCTCCACTTAAAAAAAGGAAAAAAAAGAAACTAGTTTTATGACACTATAACATAGGATACATGTCACCATACATTTATTCAAACCCATAGAATGTAAAACACCCAAAGCGAATCTTTATGTAAGCTGTGGGTATTGAGTGATAATGATGTGTCAGTATACGTTCATCGACTGTAACAAATGTCCCACTCTGGTGGGGGATGCTGACAATGCTCAATTGTTGTGAATTGGAAACTGCTCTATCGATAAAGTTTATTGATAACGAAAAATGAAAAAAAATTACATGGTGGATCCCTGGTATCTGTGGATTTCATAGTCATGATTTCAGCTATGTATTACTACTTTCTTAATCTTTTGAGGCAGTGTCTGATTCATATTTACTATGGAGATTGTAGGCAACAGTCGATTTCTTAGCGAGCAAACCTAGTGGACAATTAATGTATATATTCCCAAATGGTGTTGCTATTCTCTCGTCATTACCCGCTCTCATCAAGTGGCCTAAAGGAAAACATACCCATTTATTTGTGTAAGTCAGATGGCTGCTGTTGCTTTGGTGAGATCGACGTCCCAACAGAGTTTTTCAGCAAGTTCTGTAGCTGGTTATAAAACTTCAGGATACAGATATCCCCCCTTTTCAAAAGTCCAAGTTATACCACTTGGCTTTTATGGTAGACCTCCATTAGTACCTGTTTTTCTTAACTGAAAGAACTCTGAAGAGGATTTTTACTTTTATTTTTAAAAAGGCGAGCAGCGAGAATAGCATCGAGCATTTGTTTTGTAGCCAACATTTAAGAGGCAGCTCGCACCCCAAGCCGCGAGAGCGGCGCCGCCCAGCTCCTCCCCCACAAAGCACACCGGGCATCTCAGCACCAAGCCAGCGTGCCTTTGAACTCATCTGTGAGCCTCTGTGCTTTATCCCGGTTTGTTGTGTGTATCCGGGAGCAAGATGTGTCCTAAGGTGTCAGAAAATCCTGAGAGGTGATTTTTGGGGTCTGGGAATGCTAAAAGTGTTTTCCATATAAATGAACGGTAATTACTTCTTCACTTTATGCCAGTTTTCATGGGAAGTTTCTACTTTCGGATAGTGGGGGAAACCTGTAATTTTACTGCGATTCCCAGCTTCTACCAATTTCTTTGTGTTATTTTTAAAGATTTATTTATTCATTTGAGAGAGAGAGAGAGAGAGAGAGAGAAACAGACTCCCCACTGAGCACGGAACCCTATGCTGGGCTCTATCTCACCACCCTGAGATCATGACCTGAGCCGAAACCAAGAGTCGGGTGCTTAACCGACTGAGCCACCCAGATGCCCCTGTTTCTTGTTCTCTGCTCTGAGTCTTTCAGCCTTCATCTCCAAACGGGAATTGCCTAAAACACACACTCTAAGCTATTCTCTTTGCTCACCCCTTTCAAAGCAACCACTAACAGAGGGCTGCTGTGCCTGAACAATTAATGACCATTGGCACGTAATGAATAAAACACTACATCGATCAAATGGCAAAGAGCTTGGTATTTCATATTAGAAGTTAATATTATTAAATGACCTTTTGGACATGCAGTCACATGAGTATTTCTCACAGATCACACTAGTTCATGTGGTACCCTGACCTCTCATCAACTTACTCACTTGACAATCTCTTACCTCTTAGTTTTTATCTTCGTGGAGCTAGGCAATTGTTCTGTCTCAATTCTAAAACCAAACCTAGTTCTCGACCTACCTTTACATATAAAAACTATCAACGTTCCTAGCTGAACAACGCGGCCATCCTTAGTTTAGAGACATTAACAAGATCTATTCTCTCCTTCTAGAAGGCAGTTGCGATTTTAAATAGTGACTTTTTTCTCCCTTCCATTTATGTGGGGGAGGGATCAAAGATTTCTGAAGAGAAAGCCAGATGTCAGTGCTAGAGATGAAAGGAGAGGTTAGGTAAAAAGATCTCAAATAATTGTGGCTCTTAGCCTGAATAGAGAAGTTTTTTTTTTTTTTAAAGATTTTTTTTTTTATTTGACAGAGAGACAGCCAGCGAGAGAGGGAACACAAGCAGGGGGAGTGGGAGAGGAAGAAGCAGGCTCCCAGTGCAGGAGCCTGATGTGGGGCTCGATCCCAGAACGCCGGGATCACGCCCTGAGCCGAAGGCAGACGCTTAACCGCTGTGCCACCCAGGCGCCCCTCATCTGGAACTTCTAGTTCTAATTTATAATAAGCTATACATGATAAAGTATTTAAGACATCATTTTTTGTCTTTCAAATATTTGGCCCCATTTTATAGTAGACACTAGTGGAAAAACAAGGCCATGTAATGAAAAGTGAGAGAACTTTAGAGCCAGATAATCTCATAAGTCTCTCCATTTACTGTCTCTCTGACCTTGGGAGAGAAATTTAAGCTTTTTCTGGTCAGTTCGTTTATCTGTGAAAGGATATATATCACAATGTTGTTGTGATGATTTTCTTAAATTTCTTCATTGCCGGTTAAGTTCTCATGTAGTCAGTAGAGTATCGTACTGATGTTAATTTTCTGGTTTCTATACATGTACTATGATTGTACAAGGTGTTAACATTAAGAGAACCTGGGTGAAGGGTATATGGGAACTCCCTATACACTTTTGCAAGTATTCTGTGTCTAAAATTATTTCAAAATAAAAAAGTTAAAAGGAAAAGAGAACATTTGGAGAACAAATGGAGAGATCAGAATATAGAATAGGCATTAAATGATATTAGGGAATTAGTGTTAATTTTTATAGGTGATAAGATATTATGTAACCACATAAGAGAATGTCCTTACTTTTAGGATATGTGTGTGCTGAAATATTTAGGGCTTAAGAATAATAAATAAATTTTCAGTTGATTTTGAAATGGATCGATAAAATACATAATGTGTATACATCTAATACATACCTACACATATAATGTAGACAGCAAACATAACAGCTGTTGAATCTGGGAATAAGAATGCTCACTGTATTAGTCTTATGATATTTCCATAGGTTTGGAACATTTTAAAACAAATTGTTTAAAAGTTCACAGGCTCCCCTCCAATGCTAATTTTATTTTGATTCAGATTCTCGTTGTATCCTACTTCTGTAATATCTAGGTCCAATGTCTTGACTAGAATGACCATAATATAACTGACTTCATTATTTCACCCTCTTACCTGAATCTTTTTTTTTTTTTTTTTTAAGATTTATTTGTCAGAAAGAGAAAGAGAGCATAAGAGGGGAGGAGCAGAGGGAGAAGCAGGCTCCCTGCTGAGCAAGGAGCCTGATGAGGGACTCCATGCGCAGGACCACGACCTGAGCTGAAGGCAGACACTTAACCAACTGAGCCACCCAGGCGCCCCTCCTACTGAATCTTGACTACCACTTTGATTCCTTGGTGATCAACTTATGAGGGCTTGATCAAGTCAACCATGCGGAGTTGGCTCAATTTAGAGCAATTCCATCACAGAGCATCTTGATTATTTTTATAATGCTCATATTCCCAGTAGGTAATTTTTCTTGGATTCTGTCTATGCATGACTGGATTTAATCAGATTCATTACCTTGAGGGGTTTCATAATGGAATTCCCTAGAAGACAGGTAAAAATTTTTTAAAATAATTTTCAATTTATTGTTAAAGATCTCTAGTGAAGAAATCTCCCCTGACAAGTCTGCTTCATTCAGAAAGTTCATCGTTCTTTGAACTCTCTTTTACTTCTTCTCATTTTATCTTTGATATAATGGGGGGAAAAGATTTTTTTCTTCTTGATGCTAATTCAGACTATATGAGAGGACTGTTATTAAATCATCCTTTCTGTTCTCGTTTTTGTTTAAGAATCTCATTTCTTGGAGCGCCTGGGTGGCGCAGTTGTTAAGTGTCTGCCTTTGGCTCAGGGCGTGATCCCGGCGTTCTGGGATCGAGCCCCGCATCAGGCTCCTCCACTGGGAGCCTGCTTCTTCCTCTCCCACTCCCCCTGCCTGTGTTCCCTCTCTCGCTGGCTGTCTCTATCTCTGTCAAATAAATAAGCAAAATCTTAAAAAAAAAAAAAAGAATCTCATTTCTTTAAAAATAACCAATATTCCATACTCTGAAGATCAGATATCTTCTCTTGGACATGCCTTTTGGAAAGGCATTTATATGATGTAGGATTTGTGTCAAGAAAAGAATTTGCTTTATTTTTCTAAAGATTCTGATATTGAGAGCACTTTGTGTAACTGTCGTGGCACTCTGGGAGAGAGTGTTACTTAGTGGCAACAGCTGTTTTTTATGTGATTATTATTACTGTCCAGTTAAACGTGAATGTATTTTACGTGTTTATTTTTCCACAGTAAGCAATACCATCATCAGAATAAACTGACAATGGACAGTGATGTTCATGATGGCCCAGTGTAAAAAAAAAAAAATAATCTTATTTCTTTTAAAAAAATTTTTTTAAAGATTTTATTTATTAATTTGAGAGAGAGAGAGGCAGAAAGGGCACAAGCAGGGGGAGAGGCAGAGGGAGAGGGAGAAGCAGACTCCCTGCTGAACTGGGAGCCTGACATGGGGCTTGATCCCAGGACCTGGAGATCATGACCCAAGCCAAAGGCAGACACTTAACCATCTGAGCCACCCAGGCACCCCAGAATCTCATTTCTTTAATCTTTGATGAAAGCTACTATTTTCCAGATCTTTAATACATTTTATTGTAAATCTAGCTACAGCATGCTTCTTTTGCCATTTACTGAATATTTGATAGGCTTAATATTTTTTGTATGTGTCAAAAATCATCCTGAAATCCAATACTTTAGAGGTAAGCAATATCAGATTAAGAATTTGGATCAGGGGCGCCTGGGTGGCACAGCGGTTAAGCGTCTGCCTTCGGCTCAGGGCGTGATCCCAGCGTCTGGGATCGAGCCCCACATCAGGCTCCTCCCCTAGGAGCCTGCTTCTTCCTCTCCCACTCCCCCTGCTTGTGTTCCCTCTCTCGCTGGCTGTCTCTATCTCTGTCAAATAAATAAATAAAATCTTTAAAAAAAAAAAAAAGAATTTGGATCAAATCCGAAGGCCCTCAACCCCTCCAAAAATTAAATGCCATTATCTCTGCTAAACCCCCTCAGAAGTCAGAAATTTGGGGCACCTGGGAGGCTCAGGCTTGGTTAAGCACCTGACTCTTGATTTCAGCTCAGCTTGTAAGATTGAGCCCCACGTGGGGCTCTGTACTGACCGTGGAGTCTGCTTAAGATTCTCTCTCCCTCTCCCTCTGCCCCTCCTTCCCCCCTCACAGGAGTGCTCTCTCTCTCTCAAATAAATAAATCTTAAAAAAAAAAAAAAGTCAGAGATTTGCCTCAAGTCTTTCACCTTGCTCAATGTTCTCACTTTGAATCACGGTTAAATAGTAATAGGAAATAGAGCACTGCCTTAGAAATCGGGAAGCAGAGGACTGAGTTGCATCATTGCCTCTGGCACCTGGAACCTTCAGCATTCTGTGGAACTGCTCAGCCTCTCAGTTCCCTCATCTGTGAAATGGAATTCCTGATGTTTGCTTAGCCTACCTCACAATGGTATCTTAAAGATCAAATCTGAGGATCATTTGTGATCGATGAAATGATACTGTAAAGTCAAATATGATTGCTAAGGAACAAAACAACAAAACATGATTTATACATTAACCCGCTTACATATATTTTAAGGCTTTCTTTTGTGCAGTTAATTTGCGAGTTTTTAAGATTCAAATGGACATACGTGGATCTCTCTAACGTTTGCAGTCTACTTGAAGGAGTTTTTTATGAGGGTCACGCTAATGCCATCTTCAAGGTACAAAAGCAAAAGGATTAATGTTGAGTAGAAGGTTAAAATGGTTCATTTTCTCATTATACCCTTTAAAACAAGTCAGCTGTCTGTCTAACCTGAGAGACTACTTGGAGATATTATATAGATAAGATATTATATACCTTGGCACTCAAAATCAAAGACACATATAGGAAATTTGTAGAGATAGCATATGTGTTTTAGGAACATTATTAATTAATTCATCTTTGTTAATGTGTTCAAACATGTCTGAAAATCATCTCGTCACTGACAATCTGCAATGTTCCACAGCTATCATCTGGAATGATATCATTCATGATGATATAGCTTGATAGACATAATGTACACCATATTATAAATTTCATTTCTCTAAGTGTCAGAATGTATGGTAGTTTCTATGAAATACTTCTCTGTAGCCTACTCATCCCAACAACAATTTATTTCTAACTCTTGCATCTTGCTACAAATGATTCGTTACCATACGGCTCCAGGATTCTGTGAGAAAATGTTGTTGTTCATGTTCATTAAATGAAAATAATGTTCTCACAAACTGTTATTACAATTAAAGTACTTTTCAATAAGTTTATGCATTTGATTTCATAAAAATGTGTCCTTGGAATTACTTTATTTTTAATTAGATCAGAAGCAAACCACAGTTAGCTTTACTAGTCAACTTTTACATTTGGGGAAAGAAAACAGTGATGAATTCTAAGCCGCCAGTAATGTTAAAAATGAATATAGCCCAATTATGATAATATCCAGTCCAAGTTTTAGTTCACTGAAGAAGCATGGAAGGAAGCGGTATATTTTAAACATTTGGGCAGTAAGGTAAAGCAAGTTCTCTTCTAAGGTCAACTGTGAGAAGATGGCATCCGAGGTCGCTTCTGGTCATGAAGAATTGTGACCTCAAATTAGTCAGGTTTTGCTCATTACCACCCGTCTGAGTTTAAACTTGTTTTGCTCTTGAGTACTACCCCCACCTCCCTGAGACTTTAGCTGACAGCTCTAAGTTGAGGACAGAAGGGAAAAGATCAGTTGAATGTCATCATTATGCTAAATTCATGAAAAATAACAATTGATTTCAAGGTGTATGCATCCAAGAGATCCGAAACTAATCAATACCTGGAACCTTTGCAGAAAATTCACGAGGGAAACATGAATACTCTAGAAGTCCATACTGTACAAAGGTACAATGGAAGCTACAGCCAACAGTCTTAAGTCCCCATGGGCCTACACTGTCTCCTTCTACGGATACATAGGGGGGAGGGCCTGACTTCCTTAGAAATGACAGATGGACACACATCATGGGTGAAAGATCAATTCTGTACATATTTCATCGTGTTATATACAAATAAAAAAGCAAATTGCATTTCAGGGCTGGCTAGAAACTGCTACAGTTTTTCCCTCTCCTTGGTATATATACTTCTTCCAGTAATCGGTCTGACACTAAACAGTTAAGGGAAAAACAAAACAAAACAAAACAAAAAAAGTTAAGGGAATGAGGAAATTCAAAGAACAAAGAACAAAGAACTGTAAGTAGCCTCTAGCTGGTGAGAGTAACCCCTGCCAACATCCAGCAAGGAAACGTGAGTCTCAGTCCTACAAAAACTGGATTCTTCTAAGAACACGAATGAATCTCCAGATAAGAGTCTTGCCGGGCTGACATGTGAAGCGTGCAATCTTCTGAGCAGAGGGCCCAGATAATCATTTATTTATATATGGTTTTAAGCCAGGAAGTCCGTGTTAATTTGTGATGCAGCAATAGAAAACTAATATAAACCATCATACATGTCATTGTAATTATGTGCCAGCAGCACAGTATAATGTAATGTCTTATTACTTATGCAAGAATATGAAGGGTGGTGAGAGTGGTTGGTGTGGTTGTTGCTTTTGGTGTAGGTGCGGTGGCTGAGGTAGGGTGACGGTGAGGTATCTCATTAGACGAGGAGACCATACACTCTCATTCACCCATGTTCTCGCCTGTGTATTCTAACCTAGAATTGTTAAATTATATATGGAGTCCAGGCACGGCCGTTCTTGGAGCCTTCCATTGCTGTTGTCTAGAGAACACTTTTTCAGTGCTGGGTTCTTTTAGTTCCCTGTCTTTGGGGATGTTGGTGGCTTGTTTTGTCCCAGTTGCAAGGACCAAATTGGCTGGTTCTTGCCCAGATGCTACCATAGTCACCAACTTCAATGTCGGCACAAGCAGACAGCACATCACTTAAGGTAACACTTCCCGTGCCTCACCTCCTGCCCAAGAGATACCGAGAAGATGTCAAGCACTTACATCTGCTTGGCACCTGTGTACGCATTGAACAATGGGAGACAGAAGTTTGGCAGATAGAGTCTCCTTCCTTCTTCCCACCTGCCAGATCGTCTTGAGACACACTTAGAATGTACTCTCTTAGAAGATAGTCTCACAGAAGCAAGTAAGCGACGCTTGTTATAATAAGCAATGACTGCCTTGGTAATGCCCACTCATATCTGATTTTTCTCTTTTCCTGCCTTATTCTCCCTTGGCCACGTCCTGCTACCCCGGGACTACACTCCCGTGACACGCAGCAGCCCGTTAGCTTGTGTCTGAGGTTCTGTCCTCTGGGGAGCCCATGTTAAAGCAGAAGGCCCGTGTATGGCTTTGCCCACAAGGCTAGAGATTTCTCACGATTCAGCAGAAGGTATCCAGCCTTTTTTTTTTTAGAAGCCGCCTTCAGCCTAGCTGTACATACTTGAATTTGCATGAAAGGAAATGCCCCTCAATTGATTATATCCGAGTCTCATCCATTTAGCTTATTTTATCTGTCACAGTCATCTGATTTTTTGCCTGGGCTAACATCCTGGCTAGCAGCCTACCCTGCCTTCCTCACAGGACTGTTGTCAGATTTAAATGAGATAATGCATGTAAGTATCCTTTTTGATAACGCTGGGCCTATAGTGTGTATGTTGCTGTGGTTCCTGAACGCTGATGAGAGATCGGAGTGGGCTGCACAATACATCCAGAAACCAGTATTAAGCAACTCTCAGGTTTTAGCATTGTGGCCTTTGTTCTTTGGAGACCTTCAGGGCACCGGCAGACCCCTTCCCGTGGACCTTTGTAAAAAGACGTTTCCGCTAGTCAGCTCAGGCGACGGCTTCAGGTTCCTCTCCCCACTCTTGAATATACTCTTGTCTCTGGTCTCCCTCTTTTTTTAATAAAGATGTATTATTTATTTTAGAGAAAGAGAGCACGCGATCGGGGGGAGGGGCAGAGAGAGAATCTCCAACAGACTCCCTGCTGAGTGCAGAGCTCAACGAGGGGCTGGATCTCAGGACCCTGAGACCATGACCTGAGCTGGAACCAAGAGTTGGACACTCAACTGACTGAGCCATGCAGGTGCCTCTCTGGGCACCATCTGGCCTCTCTTCTGACTTCACGCCAGGACTCCTATTTCTCTGCCAACTTTTTTATACATTCTGCCCAATTTAAAAAATTTTAAGTCAACTTTATTTAGAGGAGTTCACAGCAAAGCTAAGTAGAAAGCACACAGAGTCCCCATATATTCCCGCCTTCCCCCACCCCCCCCATACACGCACGGAACCTCCCTATCAACATTTGGAGCCAGAGTGGCGCATTCGTTGTGATGTACCTGCACTGACGCATCTTCGTCACCGAAAGCCGGCACGTTGTATTAGTGTTCACTCTTGGTGCTGTGCGTTCTGTGGGCTCGGGCAAATGGATCATGAAATGCATCCACCTTCAGTGTATCATAGAGACTAGTTTCACTGCCCTAAAAGTCCTCAGTGCTCCAGCTGTTCATTCTTTCTGTCTTCATTGTGTTGCCTTTTCCAGAATGTCATATAGTTGGAATTATACAGTGTGTATCCTTTTGAGATTGGCTTCTTTCACTTAGTAATATGGGTTTAAGGTTGTTCCATGTCTTTTCATGGCTTGATAGCTCATTTCTTGTTAGGGCTGAATAGTATTTTTTTTAAATTTAAATTCTAATTAGTTGACATACAGTTCAGTATTGGTTTCAAGAGTAGAGTTCAGTGGTACGTCATTTATCACAAGCACCCTCTTTAATCCCCATCACACACCTATCCCCTCCCCCACCCACCTCCCTCCATCAACCCTCAGTTGTTCTCCATTGTTAAGAGTCTCTCATGATTTGTTTTCCTCTCTCTCTCTTTCCCCCCTCCCCAATGTTCATCCATTTTGTTTCTCAAGTTCTATGTATGAGTGAAATCGAATGGTATTTTTCTCTCTCTAGACTGACTTATTTCGCTTAGCATAATACACTCTAGCTCCATCCACATTGTGGCAAATGGCAAGATTTCATTCCTTTTGACAGCAGAGTAGTATTCCATTGTGTATATATAAAGCACATCTTCTCTATCCCTTCATCAGTCAATGGACATTTGGGCTCTTTCCATAGTTCAGCTATTGTTGATAATGTTGCTATAAACATGGGGGTACATGTACCCCTTTGGATCTGTATTTTTGTATCCTTTGGGTAAATACCTAGTAGTGCAATTGCTGGATCATAGGGTGGCTCTTTTTTTTTTTTTTTAAGATTTTATTTATTTATTTATTTGACAGAGATAGAGACAGCCAGCGAAAGAGGGAACACAAGCAGGGGGAGTGGGAGAGGAAGAAGCAGGCTCATAGCGGAAGAGCCTGATGTGGGGCTCGATCCCATAACGCCGGGATCACGCCCTGAGCCGAAGGCAGACGCTTAACCGCTGTGCCACCCAGGCGCCCCATGGGTGGCTCTTTTTTTTGAGGAACCTCCATACTGTTCTCCAGAGTGGCTGCACCTACCAACAGCACAAGAGGGTTCCCCTTTCTCTGCATCCTCGACAGCATCTATTGTCTCCTGTGTTAATTTTAGCCATTCTGACAGGTGTGAGGTGGTATCTCATCATGGTTTTGATTTCTATGTCCCTGATGATGAGTGACGTTGAGCACTTTCTCATGTGTCCGTGGGCCATCTGGATGTCTTCTTTGCAGAAATGTCTGTTCATGTCTTCTGTCTATTTCTTAACTGGATTATTTGTTTTTCAGGTGTTAAGTTCAATAAGTTCTTTATAGATTTTGGATACTAGCCCTTTATCAGATATATCATTTGCAAATATCTTCTCCCATTTCTAGGGTGCCTTTAGTTCTCTTAATTGTTTCCTTCAGTGTGCAGAAGCTTTTTATCTTGATGAAGTCCCAATAGTTCATTTTTGCTTTTGTTTCCCTTGCCTCCAGCAAACTGTATAGTAAGAAATTGCTACAGCCGAGGTCAAGGAGATTGCTGTCTCTGTTCTCCTGTAGGATTTTGATGGTTTCCTGTCTCATGTTTAGGTCTTTCATCCATTTTTAACTTATTTTGTGTTTGGTGTAAGAAACGGTCCACTTTCATTCTTCTGCATGTGGCTGTCCAGTTTTCCCAACACCGTTTGTTGAAGAGATTTTCCATTGGATACTCTTTCCTGCTTTGTCGAAGATTAGTTGCCCATATGGGTCCGTTTCTGGGTTTTCTATTCTGTTCCATTGACCTATGTGTCTGTTTCTGTGCCAGTACCATACTGTCCTGATGATTACCACTTTGTAATAGAGCTTGAAGTCCAGAATCGTGATGCCTCCAGCTTTTGCTTTATCGGGATTGCTTTGACTATTCGGGGGCTTTTGTGGTTCCATACACATTTTAGGATTGTTTGTTCTAGTGCTGTGAAAAATGCCAGTGGTATTTTGATAAGGATTTCATTATATGTGTAAATTGCTTTGGGTAGTATAGACATTTTAACAATGTTTGTTGTTCCAATCCAAGAGGATGGAACGTTTTTTCCATTTCTTTGTGTGTCCTCTTCAGTTTCTTTCATAAGTGTTCTATAGTTTTCAGAGTACAGATCTTTAACCTCTTTGGTTAGGTTTATTCTTAGGTATCTTATGGTTTTTGGTGCAATTGTAAATGGGATCAATTCCTTGATTTCTGTTTCCATTGCTTCATTATTGGTGTAGAGGAATGCAACAGATTTCTCTTCATTGACTTTATATCCTGCAACTTTGCTGAATTCATGCATTAGTTCTAGCAACTTTTTGGCACATTCTTTTGGGTTTTCTACATAGAGTATCATGACGTGTGCAAATAGTGAAAGTTTGACTTCTTCCTTGCCGATTTGGATGCCTTTTATTTCTTTTTGTGGTCTGATTACTGAGGCCAAAACTTCCAGAACTATGTTAAATAGTAATGGTAAGAGTGGACACCCCTGTCTTGTTCTGACAGTAGAGGAAAAGCTCTCACTTTTTCCCCACTGAGGACAGCCATGGGTCTTTCATATAGAGCTTTAATGATGTTGAGGTATGTTCCTTCTATGCCTGCTTTGTTGAGGGTTTTTATCAAGAATGGATGCTGTAGGGGCGCCAGGGTGACTCAGTTGGTTAAGCATGTAATTCTTGGTTTCAGCTCAAGGCCATGATCTTGGTGTTGTGGGATCGAGTTCCATGTCAGGTTCCCCACTCAGCAGGGAGTCTGCTTCCCCTCTCCCTCTCCCTCTGCTCCTCCCTCCGCTCATGCTCTCACTCTCTCTCTCTCAAATAAAATAAATAAATCTTAAAAAAAAAAAGAATGGATGCTGTATTTCGTCAAATGCTTTTTCTGCATCTATTGTGCGGATCATATGGTTCTTATCCTTTCTTTTATTAATGTGGTGTATCACATTCATTGATTTGTGAATACTGAAGCAACCCTACAAAGACTGAATAGTATTTTATTGTCTGGATGTACCAGTTTATTTGTCCATTCACCTACTGAAGGACATCTTGATTTCTTCCAAGTTTTTGGCAATTATGAGTAAAGTTGTTAACAAACATCTGTGTACAAGTTTTTGCATGGACATACGTTGTCATCTCCTTTCAGTAAATGCCTAGGAGCACAACTGCTGGAACATATGGTAAAAGTGTGCTAAGTTCTGTAAGCAACTGCCAAACTGGGGAGCGACATCATCAAGATGATAGAAGGCGTCGTTCCAAACTTCAGTCCACCTCACAGAAAGACCAGCCAGCAGCTACCAATAGATAAGATGCCTTTGTGAAAATCCCAGAAGCTAAGGGAGAGACTGAAGCACCCCCTGGACCACAAAAACGGAGAAAAAAACACATTAGAAGGGCAAGAGGAGTGGTTTCACTTTGACCATGTTGTCACTCCCGGAGGCCATCATAACATTATACCAACAGGGCCCCCCTGGGCCTATGGTTTCTCCAGGGGGAAAAAAGAGCACCCTAGGTAGATGTCCAGCTTCCTCAGTGTTATGGGACATTTTCCAGAAGACCCACTCTGGTTTGACCTCAGGGGTTTCCCTGGGAGTCTCAGTGGGGTTAGACAATTGGGGATCAGCTAGCGATAGAGAAGGTGGCTGAGGCTCATGGCACCCAGCACACTTAGCTTGGTGGACCGTGCTGATGGTGGCCCCCTAGCAAAGAGACCAGCTAACAACCCTTCCCATTCGCAGAGCTGAGCTTGTGGCCCTGTCTTGCCGGAGAGCTTCGCTGGCAGATCAGCCCCATTTGGGTCCCCAGCTAATGGGCTGAATTGGCTGTAGAGCCCATTTTATGGCCCCACCCAGACAGGGAAGCAAGCCAGTAGCCCCCCTCAGCTGCTGAACATAGTCTCCACACTCCCCCACCCCAACCAGGAAGGCTGGCCAGAGAACTCAGCTTTGGAGCCCATCCTACCTCCTGCCCAGATAGGGAAGCAAGTCAGCAGTCCCACCCAACTGTTAAACACACCCTCCAGCCTCACCTGCCCAGGAAGCCTGGCCAGAGAACACAGGTATGTGCGGAGCCCCTCTGTGCAGGGAAGCAAGTCCTGGGAGATCGATCATGACACTGAGGCAGCCTTAGAGCCCACCTATGATCCTGCCTGGGCAGGGAGCCAATCCAGCAGCCTCAGCCAACTGTGGAGCACAGCCACTGGGCCCACCTAACCAGAGAGCCTGAACAGTGTCCAGGGTCAGCCTCCACTACCAGCATATGGTACCCTCCCTGCTCTTTACCCCTGGCTGCAGAGCCTCGTCTACAACCCTGCCTGATTGCTAAGCACAGTCTAGCCCAGGCAGAGAACCCAGCCAGCAACCCTGACCAGTTGCAGAGCATAGCCAGTGGGGCACCCAGATAGCGACCCTTCTGACCAGAGCACAGCCTCCAACCCCAACCAAATACAGGGTACAGATGATGGGCACACCCATCCAAGTAGCCTCTCCAGTGACCTTGCCCAGCAACAGAGCCCAGCCTGTGGCCCCGCCCAACCTCAGGGCACAGTCTGAGGCCCCAGACAATTGCAAAGACTACTGTGAACAATTATATGCTAAGACAGCGGATTGTCACCATTTGAATGTCTCACGGGTCCCTCATGTTCAGTTGAGTTCAACATCACCCCTCACCTGAAAGCAAAGACAGAAACCCATTCTTCCCTATATCAGTAAATCTGTTACCATCCTCTCAGCTACTGAATCAAGAAACCTGGAAATAAATCTTGACTCCTCCCTCTCTGTGACTGACATGGTTTTTGTTAACTTTTGGTTGCCTATATATGAATGAATACACACACACACACACACACACACACACACACACACACACATCTTGTAATGTGACCTGAAATTTCTCGAATTCCTTCATTTCTGTCTCCACCATCATTCCCAGTGCAGATCTTGAGTCTTCTACTGCCACCTACCTGCCGCCCAGCATCAGTCCTTACCCCTCTCTACACCGTTACCCCAGAGCAGACAGGCGTTCTTCCCGAGGTCCAAGTCTGATCATGATATTTACATGGTCACAACCCTTTAATTCTCCCTTTCCTCTCCAGATGAAGTCCAAACTCATTAGTATGACATTCGAATACCTCTGGAGTATGTCCCTTGCTTATTTCCACAGTAGAGTTTTTCAAACTATTGCTGCAACTCATTAGGAGGGTCAGGAAATCAATTGAGTTGGTCGTGACCAGCATCTGCTTTTAAGTAAGAGTGGGATAGAATACAATAGAAAATATTAGAGTTCATCTCACATAGGAAGGGTATTTTGTGAAACATTTGTTTCTGTTATATGTGTATACTCCTGGGTCACAATAGAAATGTATTTGTTTTCTTTTTTAAACAGCTTTATTGAGGTGTAATTGACATACAAACAAGTGCACACATTCAACGTATACAATTTGGTGGGTTTCAACATGTGTAAACACCTGTGCAACCCTCACCACAATGAAGGTAATAAGCATATCCGTCACCTCCACAAGTTTCTTCTTGACTCCTTTTTGGGGGCAGAAACACTTTACTTGAGATCTACTCTCCTAACATTTCCAGGGCAATACACTATTGTTAATGTTAGGCACAGTGCATCTCTAGAATGCGTTCATCTTGCATAACTGAAACTTGATGCCTGTTGAACAACCCCCCATTTCAACTCTGTGCTTCTGTGGTTTTGACTACTTCAGACACCTCACGTAAGTGGTTATGATGCAGTACTTATCCTTTGTGGTGAATTTACGTCACTTAGCCTAATGTCCTCCATGCTTATCCATGTTGCATATGGCAGGATTTCCTTTTTTCTTATTTTAAAGGCTGAATAATATTCCACTGTAGGTATATATATACCACATTTTCTTTATCCATTTACCTGCTGATGAACATGTAGGTGGTTTCCATACCTTGGCTATTGCCAATTGTACTGCCAGGAGCATGGGAGTACGGACGTCTCTTTGAGATCCTCATTTCAATGGTTTTGGATATATACTCAGATATACGAATGCTGGATCATATGGTAATTCTGTTTTTAATTTTTTGAGGAATATGCATACTGTTTCGCATAACTGTCGTAGGTCACAGTGAGAAGATTTTGAAAGCTATTGCTTTATACTAACCTCACATACCACTTTTCTTCTTACTTTGCATTCTGCAGCCTTTTGAACTTCTTTCAGTCCCTCAAATGTGCCACACGTTCTCTTCCCCCAGGACCTTTGCACATGAGCTTTTTGATCCCGTGTGTGTGTGTGTGTGTGTGTGTGTGCGTGCACGCGCTTGCATATGTGAGCATAAACATATTCAAATGTTAACACTGACTGTATCTGAGGGATGGAGTTGCAGGTAAATATGTCTTGCTATGTTCCTTTCTATATTTTTAATAATGATCTTGTATTACTTTTATCATCAGAGCTCTGTACGAAAAATACATCTTAAATAAGAGACTCCTAGTGTAATTGAAAAGAAGAGCAAGTAAAGTACAATAATTTTAAAATTAAATAGTAAGTGTTACTTTGTTGTTCACAAGGGAAGAACAACAGACAGGCTGGGGAGGGCTCTTCAGGGGCGACGACTAGTGAGCTTACTGAAAGAGAACGTAAGAAGTTACCAGACAAAAGGGGGAGGACCCTCCATGCGGAGAGAATAGCATGCGCCAGGCACAGACATCTGAAATCCCCGCACGGGAATGATCTGTAATCCGCTGTGACTGGAGGATATACTATGTGGTGGATGTCTAACATCACGGGAAATGCAGTTGGCAAGGCACGACCCCGTCAGATTGGACTTTACTCTGTGAGCAATAGGGAGCCACGCGATATTGACAAGCAAGAGCTCAGCTGACTAGATCGGGGTTTGGAAACGGTAACTCTGACAGTAGTGTGGGGCTTGCAATGGCTCTAGAAGATGAGGAGATTGCATAGCAGGCTACATTTCCCCCTGCCATCGCCTCTGCCCTTCATCTGTCGACAGCCTATACTGCTATAGCGCTCAGGGGCCCCCGTGAACCCCGATCCCGAGAGCACTTACCGGGTTGGGAGTGTGCCGGTTGCGCACCGTGCCCGCAGCCGGCCTCGGGAAGGTGGAACTTCCGTCACTCAGAGCTGGATATAATTGGCTCCCGTGGGACCTTGATGGCAGCCACGTGGGGGCAGATACGGAAGGTGGGAAAGAGGGATGAGCAGAAAACCCAGGGGATGGATGACGACTTGATGCATATTTATTCTACCTGACAAAATGCACACCTTTCGGAAAGCAGCACAAAGAACACACCACCCCTCCTGGTATCCTTTGCTTCCATCAGTGCAAACCCCCGAATTATCGGTCAGGCTTCATCAATGGCCTTAATCTGGGTACCAGATCAGAGTTTATCTAATCCTGACACTGCCAATTCCTGACTGCTGCCAGCGCAGCTGAATAAAGAGGGATCTTTCCTTTTACTTTCTCAAGACGAAACCTGGCAGTGGGCCAGCGCCGGTGAGACCCCACGTTCACCCTCCTGCAAACATGCACTCATCTCTCCCAGGATGAGAATGCCCAGCTCTCAGGACAGGTAAAGTGAATGAGATCATCGCCATCGAGTTCCTGGGGCATAATTAGGTCACAATTAATAGCACTGATAATAATGCTAATGCTAATAATAATACTATGACCTTTAAAGACAGCAGCAATTAACAAGTATTGATCGCATGGATTATGCTAGCTGTTTCACATACATTTGACCCATCTAATGTTCGCATCTTAAAGGAAAGGAAAGTTGAGATTGGGGGAGATGAATTTGCTTGATGTCATAAACCTAGCAAGCCACAGAGCTGCGCCTCGATCCCAAGGCTACGTGGCACCCCCTTCCTACCGTGCAACCACTCTCTGATAAGGCCCCAATAGCCAGGATGTGGCTTTTTTTGTTTTCACGTTTTGTTCTTTTCTCTCATAGTCAATCTGGGTGCTGCTCCTTGCAAGACAGAAATGATGCTTCCCATTTTAGCAGCTTTGATTGGTGCTATTACTAAAACTTAGCCGCATGGGTTTATTTGTACAATCATGTATGTCACTTTAAAAACAAATTTCCAAATAACCTGCCAGTTTGGCTATTTTGAAAAAAAAATTGATTACACTTACGGTCGGTGACAGAATGAAAAATTGCAAGAATATTTAATTTTATATTACTCTCCAGCAGCAGTTACTAAAGCCTCATCACACTTCTTCATAACTAATACATTACTGGAAAAGGGGGAAAGATCATGTCATTTTTTTTTTTTTTTTTTTGCCAGCTGGAAAGAAGTAATTTTGATTTTAATAGCACAGGTATTGTGCTGTAGAAAAGAAGTGTCCTACCAGTGCTCTGACTTTTTCTTTTTTCCTTAGGACTCATTGCCAATCAATCACCTGCCATGACACTTGAAGTAAAGCTGGCCCAAGCAATCTCTTTAGGATTCGTTTCCTGGGTTAGGCTTTTGCAATCCTCTGTTCCTTTGAAAACCATTTTTTGAGACTCCACTGAGTGCCCAGCGCTGTACTGTTTCCCTGGTGTCATGTATATGAAAGCATCTCAAAGATGCTCCCAGCTCAGCGAGCCAGCCTGGTTACAGGTCCGGGGCAGAGCTCTGTGATGAACACAGCTGGTGAGTTTGGAGTGATTGTGGAGGACTCTTGTGGTCGTCCCTCACTCGACCTAGAAGACTTTCTTTAATGACACAGGGTTTACGCTTCTTTTTTTTTTTTTTTTAAAGATTTTATTTATTTATTTGACAGAGAGAGAGACAGCTAGCGAGAGAGGGAACACAAGCAGGGGGAGTGGGAGAGGAAGAAGCAGGCTCCCAGTGGAGAAGCCTGATGTAGGGCTTGATCCCAGAATGCCAGGATCACGCCCTGAGCCGAAGGCAGACGCTTAATGACTGCGCCACCCAGGCGCCCCAGGCGTTTATACTTCTTTACTATCCCCGCTGAGTGTGTCTCAGAGGCCATGCATTTAATTTCGTGTTAATGTTTCTGTTTAGGAGACTTCTACCACTGCAGTTTCTGCCTACCAAAAATTTATCCAGCCATCATTTATCATATTATCACATTTAATTTAGATCTCACAAAATTCTAAGCGGGACAGATGCTATTAGTCGCCCCAATTTATTGAGAAGAAAAAGAGAAGTTAAGTGATTTGCCCCAGATCACACAGCCAACATGTGGCACATCTGGGGTTTTAAACCAAGACATTCTGATGTTTCTTTCCTCGATGTCTTGTACGCTCCCATGATATCACTCCCTTTGGATTTCCAATCATACTTGCTTTATCCCTTTTATGGGGTACCTTTTATTTCCATTTTGTGCTACAGTGCTATGGATTTGTGTATCATCTTTCCATTGAGTTCCATTCTTTTTGCAATTATTTTTCAGCTCTCTTCTCCATTGAACAAATTAATATCCGGGACCAGATCTTCAATGAATGTCCAACTTTTTAAACATAGCTTTTAAGTATCAGTGCTCCATCAGAATGAAGGAAAACAAGTACGTAAGATGTGATAGCAAAGGGTGATCAAACACTATGTGGCTGTTCATTAATGGCATTTTGCCCTTCCACTGCCCTGCGAGGTGCATAGGGTAGTACATTTCCATGGGACAGCTGGGCCAATGGAGGCTTGCTTGAAGAGGTTAAGGACCTTGGGTGAGGTTACATAGCTGGGAAGCAGAGGGGCCGGGTGGGGCCAGCATTGGGGTCTTGACTCTGTCTCTAGAAGTCATTCACATCTCTCTCCCTCCCTCCTGTGCTTTGTAAGCACCTCTTCCGACTTTTTCCTTTTTTAACCTACCACCAGCCTGCTCCAGATGATTGTCAACGTACACAACCTTCTCCCAACTCTTGGTCTCTCTGCTTCCGGTCTTCCTCTCTAACTATTCTTTGAGAAAACTTAAATTGGACTAATTGCTCACCTGTTCGAAAGCCTTAAGTGGCTCCACAACACCTTAGCCTGGTACCCAAGACACCTGTCAACCAAATTTGGTTCCACTACTTGGCCTCCTTTATAATTTTCTACCACTATAAACCCATGATGAAATGAAATGAAGTCGCTCTCTTATTTCTGCACCATTTTGTGTGGCGTTCTCTCTGCCTTTATGGAAATCCTATGTTTGCCTGTTTCCAGCCTCCTTTCCATCTGGTTTGCATCATTCTTTAGGCCACTAAGCAGATATCACCTCTGTTTAGAGAACTTCCCTGATGTTCCAAATTCACCATGGGGGCCCCTACCTATGGTGCAATAGCCCCTCATACACATTCTTTTTATTTTCTTTTCTTTAAATTCCATGTTATGCCTTGGATTCCAGTGGCTTATTCATTCCATGCGCTCATGCTCATTCTTAGAGCCTTTATCACACTGCAGTGAAATTACATATTGTGTTTCCTGGTAGGCTGTGGCTGTATTCAGATAAGCAGGACCAGCTAGCTCAGTTCTTTAAGGCTCCCTGTGGAATTGGAAGCTGTAAGGCTGGAGCACCACCAAAAAAGCTGGTGGAAGGACACTTGCATCTGGGCCGCCTAAGGGTGACCAGCACTGGGACCTGACCTCGTTTCTGAGCTGTGTCATGCTTGAGTTATGTCTGGGGTAATGAAGATCAGACTCCTGAGTAATAGTGGAGGAGTAACAACTGGACAAGAACTCATGCAATTTCTTCTTTAAAATGTTCACTCTGAGTTGGAATAAAACCAACTTATAGAAAAAGAGGGTTGGTTTTATTTAACAAACATGTCATCAGCTCCCATATCCATAACCTTTATGAAATACCACATCCAACATATTAGGAATTTATGATTTGAGTGCTCTTTTCAGAATTCAGAACTACTAATAACATAAGTAGTCATGATCATTGCGACAGCACAAACATGCAAATCTTTTTTTTTTTTAAAAGATTTTATTTATTTATTTGACAGAGATAGAGACAGCCAGCGAGAGAGGGAACACAAGCAGGGGGAGTGGGAGAGGAAGAAGCAGGCTCCTAGCGGAGGAGACTGATGTGGGGCTCGATCCCATAACGCCGGGATCACGCCCTGAGCCAAAGGCAGACGCTTAACCGCTGTGCCACCCAGGCACCCCCAAACATGCAAATCTTATAGCAAAGATTTATATCAAAGTGGTGAAACTGTCGTGTTCTACCATTTACAACGGGCCTTGTAGGCTACTCGTGGGCAGGGACCGCCGTTTCATGCTCAGTAACCAGCACACTGCGTAACGTACAGTATTTGTCCAGTAAATCTTTAAAAGAATTAATGTTTTTACATATACTAAGTCTGACTCTCATCAGAGCCCTGGCTCTCGGGCTGACATTTTCCAGATCCAAAACAAACAAACAAAACCAACAAGGAACCAAGAAACGCAACATTTAGAGATGTAACAAAAATGGAGAAAATTCCATATATCAAAACACCTCTCCGGGGGAATACTCGTTGGTGGACTCCCTGGGAGCATGCCTGACTAATAATAGCTAGTCATTACATTTCCTTCAGAGGGTGGGCCTTGTGATAGTTAAGACTTTTGCTTATTTGTATACAGATTTGGGCACAGAGCCGAAATCCTTGGGAAGACAGTGGAGGGACTCAGGAAAGGGAAGAGACAGTACTGCCCAGCTAAGCAGTAGTGAAGGGACTGTGGAGAAGGAAATAAAGACTTTTTCTGTCTCTCCTATGAATTCTTTTTTAGAGAAAGAGAGAGTGGGGGGAGGGGCAGAGGGAGAGGGAGAGAGAGAATCCTCAAGGAGACTCCTTGCTGAGTGTAGAGCCCAACGTGGGGCTCAATCTCATGACCCTGAGATCATGACTTGAGCTGAAATCAGGAGATGGATGCTCAACTGACTGAGCCACCCGGGCACCCTTCTCCTAGGGATTCTTCAGTAAAATCTACGTCTTTCCCCGGAACTTTTCCCATAAGTTCGTTCTTCCTGAGGAAAATGACTGACAGAGTGCCAACTGTCTCCAGACACTCAGACAGTGGGTGAGGTTGGAAATGTGTTTATTTATTATGTATGTATTTGTTGAGTTTCTTTCAAATGGCAGGCACTGGGAATACAGCAGTGAACCAGAGTCCCAAGGACTCTTTTCTTGTGGAACTTACCTTCTAGTAGGAGAGCCAAAAATTGTAGTGCAGACCCAATAAAGCTTGTGATGAGTGTTTTAAAGGAAAAAATATAAAAGTCTTATGTGACAGACAATAAAATAAAATCGGGGGTACTTTCAATAGGACCGTCAGCAAAGGGCTCTCTGAGGGGTGATGTTCAAAGTGAGATTTAAGAAAGAGGAGGAGCAACCTAGGTTAAAAGGAGGAGGAAGAGAATTCCACACCCAGAGAGCAGCAAGTAAAAACGTATTGAGTCAAAAGATAGACTGGCATGTTCTAAAACTGTCAGAAGACTATTATGATTGGAAAAAGTAGTGGGCGGCATGAGATGATACAATAGAGAGTTGATAGAAATTCCTAGTTTAACATTTACCTTGGTCGGTTAGGGTTGCTGTACCCCAAACACCATACACTGGGCGGCTTATAAACAACAAATTGCTTTCTCACAGTTCAGGAAACTGAGAAGTCCAAGGTCAAGGTGCCTGCAGATTCTATGTTTGATGAAGTACTGCTTCCTGCTTCATGGACTTGTGGGTTTTGTTTTGTTTTTTTCTTTCTTGACATGTCTTCATATGGCAGAAGGGGTGAGAAAGCTCTCTGGGGTCTCTTTCGTAAGGGCACTAATCCCATTCATTCGGGTTTCACCGTCATGACCTAATCACCTCCCAAAAGGCCCCACCTCCCAATACCATCACATTGGGCATTAGGTTTCAACATGAACATTCTACTTCACCCCTAAACCTCACTATGATGACAAAATGGTAATGGTATTTACACTGGACTGTCCACTAGGGGTGGTAATGAGCAACATGGAATGTGACATATTTTAGTGAAAATTTTAATTTGAAGTCATCTGTATATCATTCTCACTATCAAAGAAATGACCCTTTTTTAGTGACAGTGGCTGATGCCTTATCTCAGTGCTAGTGTCTATTTTACCCTGTTGCCTTTTCCAAAAAGCATGGAAAGAATTTTATTTCTTAACTATAAATGACAGTAGAGCATTAATGTGATGAATAGCTTTAATTTCAATAAGTGTGTTCAAACCTGAAGAAGGCCAAGAACTGAAGCATTGTGCTGATACATTCAAAAAGCAATGTCATTATCCATCAATAGTTACTTAATCAATCCGTCCAAAAACCCCAAAAGCAAAATTGGAAGTTCAGATATAAATGGGTTTAAAAAAAGGGACTAACAGAGTTTTTCCATGAGGGTCTTTGCTTTGCATACGACAAAGAATTAGATGATATTCTCTCACGTATGAACTAAGCCAAGAAAGCAGGCGAGGTTCCAGCATTATCTGGCAATTTTCATGATGTTGAAATGAAATAAAACACCCCACTCTGAAGCAGATTTCTTACATTTGGGAGCTTACGGCAGTTATGAGGCCCAGTAGGCTTCTCACTTCTGATTTTTTGACCTCTCTTAACAATTGAAGTGCTAAATAGGTGATGGGGATTAAAGAGAACACTTATCATGGTGACAATAAAATAAAATAAAACAAAATATAATAAAAAGAAAAAACAATTGAAGTGCTATGAAAGTCATAAACATTGGCCAGAAATGAACTGCTACAATAGGGTGGGCTTTCACTGGAGTCTCCTAAGGAAGAAACCTCCCCCTAGAGAACTCTTAACCAGGAACACATCCATAAGGACTTTAGAAACTACTCTTTATGAACATTAATGAGAACAGCACAGTCAGTGCTATAAACATAGTGTAAGTCCCGGAGCCCAGCTGCTTAACCCCTGCATGCCTTAGTTTCCTCATTTGTAAAATGGTGATAACAGTTTGTAGGTTCACGAAGACTAAGTTATAATGCATGGAAAGAGGGGCGTGTGGGGGGTTCACTCGGTTAAACATCCGACTCTTGATTTTGGCTCAGGTCATGATCTCAGGGTTGTGAGATGGTGCGCCATATGAGGCTCAGCTCTGGGCTTGGAGCCTGCTTAAGATTCTCTCTCCCGTTCTCTCTCTCTGCCCCTACCCCCGCTAGCTCTTTCTCTCTCAAAATAATAAATAAATAAATAAATAAATAAATAAATAAATAAATAAGCATATAAAGAGCATAAGACAGTTTCTTGGGACCTGAAAAGCCCTCAATGTTAGCTATTTTTATTGTTCTAACTCAATATTTTATATTTTAGGACAATCACGTACATGTTGTTAAGAAATCTCCTTGCAGTGAAGAGCCCTACTGCAAATCATGTCACAATATGTAGTCTGAGCTAAAGCCATATTAACTGAACAACAACAACAAACAACCCACACACAGTAGTAAGATATCTGGTTATATAATGCTGGAAAAATCCTGTAGTCATCTTTTTTAGAAATTTTTTTTGAAGAAGTCTAATTTTTAAAGTAGTCCTAAATACTCAGATTCTCAAAAAAAAAAAAAAACCCTCTGAAAATATGGCAATGACTTCTTATTTGATGTGACAATTGCTTATTTATTTAATCAACTATTTTGTCTAGAGAAGTAAAGCATGTTTCCACAAGAAGGAAATTACATGTCAGTTCGGTGAGGATGTATCCTCTCTCAGTCTGTTTGAAAGTGTAAGGCTGTTCTAATTTGTGAATCTTAAGACAAAAATAAAGATACATAGGGGCACCTGGGTGGCTCAGTCAGTGAGGCGTCTGCCTTCGGCTCGGGTCATGATCTCAGGGTCCTGGGATCGAGCCCCACATTGGGCTCCCTGCTCAGCGGGAAGCCTGCTTCTGCCTCTGTGCCTGACTTGTGCTCACTCTCTTTCTCTGTCTCAAATAAATAAATAACTAGACATAAATGCAAGAGCAGAGAAAGAGTGGATGTTAAGAGAGTATGGGTAGGATAACAAAACAGCTTGAGAAGGAAAAATAGTTAGAAGCAGGTCAGCTATAAGGATCATACCGTAGGGAATTTCTACACCAAATCAGGCGAGGAGAATGCCAGTCGATGTAGAAGTGTGTGGTAAGGTCAGGCAAAAAGGTTTGGGCTGGCTTTACCTGAGAACTTGGTCGGGCACACTGGAGGACCAGTTACATGCTATTTCATACACTTCATCCACGTTTCATGTGGATGCAACCACGACTCTGCGCAGAGAGGGAACCAATAATCCCTGTTCAATTATAATGTTTCCAGCGATCTTAACAGTGCCGTCCCCTGTGCCAAGCATCTGGCAAGCCGCAGTGTCAGTGATGCGCTGATTCTTGCAGAGACAGAGCACACAAAGGGGAGCAATGAACATGCATTTATAATGAGCTATCCTAATAGGCAGCCTCAGTGCTCCCCAAAGCACCAGGAGAAAAGGTTCATTTAATTTTTATAAATTAATTTTATAAAATAAGCTGTGATTCCAACTGAGATGCGGCAGGCCACATAGATACCTGACACTCCCCAAACACCCATTCAAACTATGAGAAGGGTACAGTGCACAGTCTTGTGCCTTTGTAAATATGAAATGCATGTTTAAGATCAGTAAGAATGGGCGCATCCTTGCACGTGACCATCAGCTTCGACCTTCCTCTTGGACACAATGTTACAGACAGTGAAGAAACTCTGGAAGTCATTTAACCAGCCTATTTTTCTGGCTAGAAAGATATTCTGTATCATGCCTTTTAATTTACTTTAATACTTTCATCATGTAGTTTGTACTTTAGAAAACACATAAATACTAATTGTAGGATATGGAAAGTATTAGAAATTGGGAAAAATAACATAATCATTCTAGGAAGACACGACTTTTTACAAATGGGTATCGGGTAGAGCAGAATTTATGAGAATTTCTGTGTTTCTAGGGCATGAACCTGCAACGACCGTACTACGAACAGTGAAAATGTTTGTAATAGCACGTATGGGACAGAAATGTACCAGAGGTTGTCTCAAATCAGGCGCACAGAGCACTACCAATAACAATCTGTGATGCTTGGAAAAACATTTTTTAAAGTACGACTACATTTTAAAAATGTTGACGATGTTAGAGGAAAGGCTAAATTATCTGACTACGATATTGATGCTATAAAAGGTTATTACAAAATCACTGTCATATGAAGAAGCAATCAAATCGTATTCAGCCAAAACTGCAGAAGAGTATCACAGAGGTGAGTTAGGAAGTTAATTAATTTTTAAAATGTTCTGTTTCAAGACTTAGTAATTTTTGTGTTATTCATCATCTTTGTAAATTTTTCACTTTTCCTGATTAGTCCTCTTATTCTAAATAAATATTCATGTGCTTACTTACTTTATATGTTAGTACTTTGTCATGTTCTGGCCAAAATTATATTGTGGGTAATGCACTGAAAACTCCGCAAATATTAAATACCGAAAATACTGACGTATGCCAATGTCAATTTTACTGTTACCATATTATTAGACAACAGCTGGTTTGTATATTTTGATTCTTAAAATTAACATGACAATTATGGCAAGTATCTTTTTTTTTCAAAGATTTATTTATTTATTTGAGAGAGAGACAGAGAGAGAGAGAGAGAGAGCAGGGGGAGAGGCAGAGGGAGGGAAGCTGACTCCCAGCTGAGCAGCGAGCCCCACACAGGGCTTGATCCCAGGACCCTGAGATCATGACCTGAACTGAAATCCAGTCAAATGCTTAACCCACTGAGCCACCCAGGAGCCCCTATGGTGAATATCTTTGATAAAAATATGTTTCTAAGGACTTTGGGAGATGATGATGTCAATGTAGGTTAATCAGTTGTCGCAAACATACAACTCGGGTGGAAGGCGCTGCGATGGGGAGTCTACGCATGTGTGGGGACAAAGGGTATATGAGAAACCTCTGTATCTTCCTCTTAATTTTGCCATGAGCCTAAACTGCTCTAAAAAATTAAGTGTATTTTAGGGACACCTGGCTGGCTCAGTCGGTGGTGTGTGACTCTTCATCTTGGGGTTGTGGGTTCGAGCCCCACGTTGGTGTACAGAGATTACTTAAAAATAAAATCTTAAAAAAAGAAACCGTATTTTAAAAAACCTAACTTGCAGCAAGTTGTACTTCAAAGCAACTTACAGGGAAATTAGGGGGAAAAATCTTTGCTTCTGTACATTATTTTTCCTTAAGCTCGTGGTTCTCTCTTGCTCTTGTTCTCTTTCTCCAGCAAATCCTTTTCAAAATGGGTCTGACAATTTCCATTTCCATTAACACATCCTCATCAGCACTATGTATTGTCATTCAAAATAATACGTGCCAGTTTGATAAGCAAAATGTATCCTGTTTAAATTTACATATTTTTTTGCTCCCTACTGACTCTGAACATTTGTATGCCCACCATCGAAATTAACTGTTCATATCTTTTTGAAAGTTTTTATTGTAATGTTGGTGCTTTCATTACTGAGTTGTTTAATGTATCCAGGCATTTCTCCTACAGCTCAAGGTGTTCATAAAAAGATTTGTGTATAATGTGATCCATTAACGAGGCAACATACTTTGCAGTTGGTTTTAACGTTCTGGTTATCTGAAACTGGCCCCAGAAATACAGGAGGGTGAAAAATACATATAATAACAAAAATCTCCCCTGTAACAGGGTCATTTGCAGTCACTTTTTGTTTTAGCTATAAAAAATATGAGGGATGGAAGTGATGAAAATATGCAGGAAGAATGAACTGTGGTGGTAGCGATGCTAGAAATCATAATATGGGCTTTGCCTAGTAGCGTGGAGGTTATATAATTCAACACTCTTACAGCTCTAAAAATACCTAATTTAAATGTCCCTACAGAAAAATAACTATTATTGAGTCTAAGACTTTCCGGCTTCTAACTTGCTCCCCTTTTCTCCTTCTGTGACAATTACTTTCATACAAAATTGGTGATAAAGGGAATTGCTTAGTTATGTATCTACATTGCTCTCCTACTACAGATATTTACTGGTTAATTAATTTATTAACCTTTTGTCATATTTGTCACAATTTTTCCTTATTTATTATTTGCCTTCTTCATTTGTTTGTGGTTTGATTGGTAAAAAGATTTTGTACGTAGTTGAATTACTTTGTTTTTACTTTTTAATGGCTTCCATAGCTTCTCTGCGTACAGAATTCTTTCCATTTCTGCATTTCTAGAAATATTATAAATCTTAAGACAAAGGGCCCATGTGTTTTATGATTTTGTGTTTTATCATTTATTTATTTTTCAAAGTTTTTATTTATTTATTTGACAGAGAGAGAGACAGCCAGCGAGAGAGGGAACACAAGCAGGGGGAGTGGGAGAGGAAGAAGCAGGCTCCCAGCAGAGAAGCCTGATGTGGGGCTCGATCCCAGAACGCCGGGATCACGCCCTGAGCCGAAGGCAGACGCTTAACGACTGAGCCACTCAGGCGCCTCTATGATTTCGTGTTTTATATTTCATTGTAATCCATCTAAAACTTACTTTAATATATGATGTGAAGAAATCTAGTTTTCAGTCAATTTACTTAATTTATTGAGGAATCTATCTACCTTGTCTTATTTCCTTAATTTTACATGAAAATTCGATAAAGAGTAGTGTCTGCTTCCGAGCTATCTTTAAGTCCAACACATCTTTTTTTTTTTTTTTTTTTTTTAAGATTTTATTTATTTGACAGAGAGCGACTGAGTGAGCATGAGAGCACAAGCATGGGGAGCTGCAGAGGGAGAGGGAGAAGGCTCCCCATTAAGCAGGGAGCCTGATGCAGGGCTGGATCCCAGGACCCGGGGATCATGACCTGAGCCGAAGGCAGACACTTAACGGACTGAGCCACCCAGGCGCCCCCCAACATGTCTTCACAAGCCCTTTACAGTATATTTTCGTGTTTGACAGTGGAACCACTCTCTTTGTTCCAAACACTATGGCCACAATTGCCTGTCTTCATTTTTAATTTTCATAATATAGGCTATTTGAGGAAGAGAACTGTCAGCACAATTACAACAAATGTACAAAACAAAAGTAAACTAACATCTTGTTTTTTCAAGAGAAATGAAATCAGTAAGATAAAAAAAGACTATTTGCCATTTTTATGAATTTAATGTCCTTTTACTGCTAGTTAGTTATAGGCTAATTAAGAGAAAAATTAGCACCTAATTCTTTTAGCTTATCCCTTCTCATTCCCAGTACATACTGTGATGTGCTAGTTCCGAAAGCTTTATTACCTAACAGAAAAAGAGAAGTCAGTGGCCTGAGTTATAAGACTCAATAATTTTGCCTACCTATAGAATTCTTGGCATTTTCTAAATCTGTATCTTTAGATTTTGAGAAATCTTATGAAAAGCCATTTGTGGGACATGTTTTCCTTTGTAAATTCATGTCTTTAAGTGTTCCAGCATTGTATTAAATGCCATTTTTATTTTAATAAATTTCTCTTGATGCTACTTCCATATGAATAAATTTTCCATGGTGATAAACATTTACTATCAAGGCATCCACATTTTTAATGGAGTCTTCTGATGAATAATTCAATAAATATGCAAATAGATGACATATTTACATGTACAGTAATGTGTTTTTCAAATTTAGGCAAAGTCAATATTCCAAACTTATTCAGTTGTGAAGGAAACCTTTTCTTATTGGTTCACCATGTCTCAACTAGACAGTGAAAGACAGTAGAGTTGTTGAAATGATAATTCCTTGCATTAGACCTTAAAATAACCTATATTAAAATAGTAATGCATTGCAAAATACGTGTGTAAGTAAACAATCTCTTGTAACATTTGAAGGTTTGACAGAAAGTAATTTAAAATTAATCAGAATCACCCTCCTACCTTTATTTTTTGAGGCATCACAGTTTGCAGTAGATGCCACCTTATAAAATCAAATCTTAGTACCATACTGGGCCGTGGCATATTGGATTAGTAAGAAATATACCCTGGTTTAGTCAAGGTTAGTGTCTTCGAAGATCTGGGAACTCTGTTGGAAACGTTACATAGGCATCATCTCTGACCTTTGTAACCAGCTTGCTAAGGTATTGTTAGCATCTTTTTTTTTTTTTTTTTGAGAGAGAGAGCAGGGGGAGGGGCAGAGGGAGATGGAGAGAATCTCAAGCAGACTCCACACTGAGTGTGGAGCCCCACACGGGGCTGATCTCATGACCCTGAGATCATGACCCGAGCTGAAACCAAAAGTCCCAACCCTTAATCGACTGAGCCACCCAGGTGCCCCTGTATTGCTATCATCTTGATTATATGATGAGCAAACTGAGAGATTAAGTAACTTGGCCTGATGACACCGGAGTGACCTGGGGTGCTAGATGTACTCATGGATTGCACACATATACAGCCTTACAGGTATATGTATTTCTAATTCTTTCTATATATTGCAAAACATAACTTGATACATCTGATTCGCGTCTCATATGGTACTAGAATTCTTTGTAATGAACTAGAGTTCATTGTAAATTTTTCTCCCTCTCCATAATGTTAACTCCCTTCAATGAAAAACCTGGATCCCATTAGCTTAATATATTTACTTCTTTACTTAATTGCCTTGAATGTGACTAATAGCCAGAACCTCTCAGTCTGCTGCCCCACTTGCCACCTCCTTTCCTCTGGCCTGCTTAAAGGCTTTTTGAGTGAAATTTTCAGATAGGAAAGAGAAGGGGAAAGGGAGGGAAGAAATACATACGCTCACTTCTAGACAGTTTTTTTCATTTCTTCATCAGAGGCACCAGGGACAAATTTTTAAAGATCCTTCTTTATGACTAGTCTATGATATTTTATATTAACTCATGCACATAAATACCCTAAAATTGTGGAAATATATGACAAGGATGAAATAAAAACCTTTACCTTCTTATTCCCTGTTAGCATAGTTCTCTAGCTCTCCTTGTGAGCTAGAGACCCCACTGGGTACTTGAAAGTTGTATTCCATACCCAGGCTTTGCAAAGAAGAGCAAAACATTTTTCCAAAACTTACGTCTCCAAAGACCCAACTGAAATGTTTTTTTTTTTTCTACCCAACAGTATTGAGCAGAGAGAATCCAAAGGGTTAGAACGGTTAGAGTTTTGAAATCCTATCCTCTTTGACATGTAGGTGATATAATAAGCATGTAATTGATCAGTAAGAAAAGAACGTCTATATTGCTTTGTACTGAAGCCCTATTTTTTGTTTTCTGTATTTAGTGGGTTTTTCTTTTTTTCTGTTTGGTTTTGTTTTCTTCTAAATTCAAGTCGTTAAGAAGAGTTTGACCTTCTCATACTTCACTGGGAAAATGTACACAGCGAACAGTGGTTCTGATTAGAATTGTGTCTCATGGGGCACCTGGGTGGCTCAGTCATTAAGCATCTGGCTTCGGCTCAGGGCGTGATCCCAGAATCGAGCCCCGCATGGCCCCCTGCTCCACTGGGAGCCTGCTTCTTCCTCTCCCACTCCCCCTGCTCGTGTTCCCTCTCTCGCTGGCTGTCTCTCTCTCTGTCAAATAAATAAATAAAATCTTCAAAAAAAAATTGTGTCTCGTGACTTCTCTGGTGGTCGACATTTGTTGTTTCAGAACAGGTCACTACAAAAGCCCAGCGTGGTAGCTGCAGCCAGGACTGTGGTTGGAACAAACCTGGTGAATCATGTAGAACCCACAGGGAATACTCTCTTGTGAGACAGTCACTTGGGCCACCCTAGGGACACTTTATTATCTCTCTTTTGTCAGTTTAATAGAAAGACTCACCCCTGTTTTCCCAGAAGAGCTGCAGCAGCCCAGGACACATGTAGCAAGTGTGTGTCCGTGTCTGATAGAGCTTCACCAGCTAGGGTAGTGATTAAGTCTACAGACTACTTGGCTGGGGTTCTAATCCTGACGCCACGATACGCTAATTGTGAGTGACGATGCACGAGTTAATGAAATGCTCTGTGCCTCAGTTTCCTCATCTGTAAAACGGAGGTTATAGTAATACTTTCTTCATAGGGCGGTTGTGAGGATGAAGTGAGTTAATACATATTAAGTACTCAGAACTGTGTGCAACACTTGATCTCTTTGGAAGCACGCAGGAAAGAAACACTGTGTGTCTGTGCGCGTGTGTGCACGCGCGTGTGTGCTGAGGAGTGGGGCTGAGATGGCACGGGAGTCGTCAGGGAAGGTTCGGGAGTGTAAGTGATTCTTGAGAAATCTTGAAGAACAAGTAGTTTGCCAGGCAGACAAGATGAGGAGGAGAGAGAGCGTCCCAAACAGGGGCCAGTCTGCGAGAAAATGTGATGCTCCCTGCGACCTGTAATTCCCTAGAGCTGGAAGGACTGTGTTTGGGGCAGAGCCAGGAGGTGTCTGCTAGGCTAAGGAGTTTACTGGGGAGGAGGCTGAGACTCCGAACTGAAGTTGTGTCCATTACTAGGACCCGCGCGTGTCTGGGAAAGCCCAGACAACTGAAGGGATGAGCTCGGTAGAACTATTTTGGCGGAGGGTTGGGGCGGTGTGATTGAGGAGCTGCCGGAGACAGAACGTATTGTAAGGGAAGAAGGATCTAGGCATTGTGAGTTTGATATACTAACCAGACCCTGGCTGTCGGTGGGGAAGAAGGTGACTGGAAGGTCAGCACATAGGAGAACCCCCGACTGGTGATTCTGATCCTCTGGGCCTCATGTCTGCTCGTAAGGATACAGCCTTGGCTTTTCTGCCTGGCCACGAAGGTGTGACTAAATAGTGGCAACACCTCCTCGGTGAGGCCCCTAGCAGGTAATTAGAGTTTTCAAAGGGAATCGGTTACTGCCTGCCACTCCAGATTGATGAAGGAATTCCATGCAGACCACTTGCCTGGCCGCCTTCCACGCACAGCGAAAGAGGTTTTGGCCATCAACGCCAAGGTTTCAAATTGGCATTTTCATAAAAACAGGCAAAGCAGCCCATTATCTAATTGATGTCCATAAATTATGGTGGCTGAGGGAGTCAATGTCAATGCACGTGGTGTTGAGCCATTTTTTTGGAAGGCACTCAATTCTAGGCTTGGAATAGTCTCTGTATAAAGAGAGGCCTAGATTCCTTTACTAAAAAAAGAATTTAAACTTCCTCATTTGAACAGCTTGCACATACACAATTTCTGGAAGCAAACATGAGGACTCTTTACCAAGTTCCCTTTGCAATCTATTGTAAGTAAAGGAAATGTACCATGACATCTTAAGATGAATTAGAGGTGACACATAATACAGCTGTACATATCTCCTAGCACAAACAAGCTTTCTGCCTCACAAGCCTTGTTTCTGTTTGGGTTTAATTACTCTAGAAAATGATCAGTCAGCTTCATCTGAGGCTCCTCACACTTCAGTAATGACATCCATCCTTGACTTATCACCAGCAGAAACTCAGTGTCACCAGTGATGCACACGGTGCACCCCTTAGAGGAGGAGAAGTGAGAACGCAGACCACGTTATGAAGAGGAGATGGTGATTTCCACGGCAAGGGCAGGACCATTAGGGAGTAAAAGGAATCAAGTGAAATCAAAGCAGATAACTCAACATCCCCCCGCCTCATCCCAGCCCCGCTCGACTGCTTGAACTGGCCCTGGATGGGTGGCCTAGGTGAGTTCGCAGTTGTGCCTCACAGCGTTCCGTGTCCCAAAAATCATACAACGCATTCCGCTCCTCCCATGTAGCCTCTAAAACAGATAAGCAGTGCACCCTCCTCACATGAAATTCCACCGAGTGCCTGCTACGTGCCAAACACATAGGTACTGGGACTAAGAGCTGACACGGCCTGACTGGGTACTTGTGCCCGGCGACAGCCCAACTACCACCGACCCTTGGATGAAGCAGGGGTTAGGGGAACCGACCCCTGTGCAAGTGAAAATCCACGTCTAATTTTAAAAATATATATATTTTATTTATTTATCTATTTATTTGAGAGAGAGAGCGCATGCGAGTCGGGGAGAGGGATAAGCAGACTCCATGTAGAGCCCAACGCAGGCCTGGATCTCACAACCCTGAGATCATGACCTGAGCCAAAATCAAGAGTCAGATGCTCAACTGACTGAGTCCCCAGATGCCCCGAAAATCCACGTATAACTTTTGACTGCCCCAAAGCATAACTAATAGTCTACTGTGGCCCAGTACACTCTGTTGCCTTCTGGGCAAAGTGGTCGACAGACGTATTTTGTATGTTCTATGCATTATATATATTTTTCCATAAAGTCAGCTAGAGAAAAGAAAATGTTATTAAGGAAACCATAAGGAAGAGAAATACATACTTGCAGTAATGTATTGTATTTATCGAAAAAAAAATCCATGTACCAGTGGACCTGTGCATTGAACCGTGTTGTTCAAGGGTTAACTGTACTTGGTGAATTAACACATAAATCTTCACCACCACCCTGGGAACGATGGATTATTATTATTATGTCCCTTTGCTGGGGAGGAGAATGAGGCATGGAGACTAATTAGTAGGTGGTCACATGGCTAAGAAATGGGGGAGTCACAATGTTCATAGCAGCATTGTCCACAATAGCTAAATCGTGGAAGGAGCCGAGATGCCCTTCAACAGACGAAAGGATAAAGAAGATGTGGTCCATAGATACAATGGAATATTACTCAGCCATCAGAAAGAACGATTATCCAACATTTGTAGCAACATGGACGGGACTGAAGGAGATTATGCTAAGTGAAATAAGTCAAGCAGAGAAAGACAATTATCATATGGTTTCACTCATTTATGGAACATAAGAAATAGCAGGGAGATCGGTAGGAGAAGGAAGGGAAGAATGAAGGGGGTGTAAACAGAAGGGGGAATGAACCATGAGAGACTGTGGACTCTAGGAAACAAACTGAGGGCTTTAGAGGGGAGAGGGGTGGGGGATTGGGATAGGTCGGTGATGGGTAGTAAGGAGGGCACGATATTGCATGGTGCACTGGTGTTATACGCAAACAATGAATCGTGGAACACTACATCAAAAACTAAGGATGTACTGTATGGTGACTAACATAACATAATAAAAAATTAAAAAAAAAAAAAGAAATGGGGGAGTCAAAATTTGAAACCAGGGAGTGGGGTCTAGCATGACATGCTTTACGCTTTCCTCACCACTTTCTATGATGCACGAGGTTGTCTGTACCATGAAGGAACACAGAATCTAGGGAGGAAAGTAGACATAAAATGAAGAAATTATCATACCATATCATATGAATTTGAGCTAGCCTGAAGGCACAGAGAGAATAGAACTTTCCAATGATCAAGTACCTATGAAGTGCCAGTTACCATGAAAAGTGCTGTACTGACATTATTTCACTTAGTTGTTGTAGTACCAGGGTCCTCTCTGTCAGTAGTTGAGGTCACCTTAGGCTCCCCAAAACACTATAGACAGTGGAGCATTTCAAAGATATACCTTGATAGTCATCATTTTTCTTAGTATGGGTAAGGAAATAGTTTCTCTCTACATTTTTATAACAATTTTACTGAGATACAATTCACATAAATTAAATTCACCCTTTTAAAATGTGCAATCCAGGGGCGCCTGGATGGCTCAGTCGGTTAAGTGTCTGACTCTTGGTTTCGGCTCAGGTCATGATCTCAGGTTGACATAGCTCCGTGCTCGGCAGGGAGTCTGCTTCTCTCCATCTCTCTCTGTCCTTCCCCCCCACCTCCACTCACATGCATCCTCTCTCTAAAATAAAAATAAATAAATCTTAATAAATAAATAAATAAAGTGTGCAATCCAGTGGTGGTGGGCATCGGCACAGGGTTGTGAACCACACCCCATATTGCTCCAGAACATTGTCATCACCCTAAACGCAATCCTGCACATCTTTAGCAGTCACTCCCCACTCCCGCTTCACAGAGATGGTCTCTGTAAAACCATGGTCTGCTCCCCCCCTTTTTTTTTAAATAAATAACAGCTTTATTGGGATATAATTCACACACCGTACCACTAACCCATTTGAAGCACACAACTTAACGTTTGTTAAGATATTCCTGGGATTGTCCAATCATCACTGCTATCTGATTCCAGAATTCCAGGCTACCACGTTGCTGAGGAGAAGGGGATAAAAAGAGCACAAGTAAATTGTCACAAAGTTCTGTTCTTATAAAGATCCAGCCATTTTTCTTGAATAAGAGTTACTTGAAATGTTGCAAAACTTTGGTTAATTTCCAGAGTTCCGAAAACGTTTGTTTTGACAATTTTTGCCCGTGTTCTGTTGCTTTTATGGAAGAGTAGATTTTCCGAGTTCCTTACTCTGTCATCCCTTTGGAAGTAGTTTCTTGTACACAACTAAAAATGCAAAAGCTCTCAGATGCTCCAGGTCCATTTATAAACTGCAAACCTTCTTTCTTAATATAACAAGCCCCAGCCTGGCATACCTCTGTGAACTCAATACCAGTTGCATCATGTAGCTATATAGTTAAAAGTCTCTTTCCTTCCACTTTTCTTCTTTCCATAAACACTTATTGAACAATCTACTATGTACTAGGATCAGAGCTAAAAGCTGGGAGTAAAAAGCTAAATAGAATTCATGCACTCATGGATTTTGGGGTGTTGTGGTATAGACAAGAAACCTATCCAAGGACATCTAGGGCAGATACTAAAGTACACACAATATGTATATATAGGTGTGTGTTTAGAATCAGTGTGTTCATAGGGCAGGGGGCCCTGGGGCCTATTATTATCTCCTTCCATTGAAGCCTTGATGGAGGATAAGATTCTGAATTTATTCATTCAACAATATATCATATGTCAAACACTGTGCTGAGTGCTTAGAATGTAGCAGTGAACAAATCAGATGTGGTCCCTAACTTCATGGAGTTCATAACCTAAGGGGGAATTCATGGAGGTCCACCATTCACCTGACTCTAGGCACTGTCTCCATTCACTGTGGAGTCTGGACAACATTACAGTAGTTCCCACGTGTAGAATAATACAAAAACAAAATAAAAGGAATCATAGAAGGAGGCTGGTATTGAGCATAAATTCTGACTGAGTCTTGTCATAGAGTAACCAGCCATCCCAGCTGGCCCGAAACTTTTGTGGATTCAGCACTGTACCTCCTGGTACACCCAGGACAGTTGATCACTCTACTTGTTAATTAGTATTTGTGTTGGTAAGAGCAGACAGATAGAAATTATATATATATTTAAAAATAGAATTTAAACCACTTTTTATTTTATTTTTTAAATTTTTATTATTTTTTTAAGATTTTATTTATTTATTTGACAGAAAGAAAGACAGCCAGCGACAGAGGGAACACAAGCAAGGGGAGTGGGAGAGGAAGAAGCAGGCTCATAGCAGAGGAGCCTGATGTGGGGCTCGATCCCAGAACGCCAGGATAACGCCCTGAGCCGAAGGCAGACGCTTAAGTGCTGTGCCACCCAGGCGCCCCTAAAACACTTCTTAAAAAAGATGTTATTTTATTTTAAATAATCTGTACACCCAACTTTTTGGGTGGGGCTCGAACTTATAACACTGCGATCAAAAGTTGTATGCTCTACCCACTGAGCCAGCCAGGCGCCCCTAAAATACATTTTATTAAGGAAGATCACCTAAGAGTGTGTGAGCGGTTGAGGCAGGCCATGTATATAGAGGCAGCATTACAGATAATATTCCTATATACTAAGAAAAACAGCAGATGAAAATATCCACTTAGAAGTTGTACTGGATTGTTTATTTTCAACTTTGTTACACCAGGACCTCTGTTTCTCAGGACTCGCATCCCAGTATGGCTGAAAGTCAGAGTTAGCCAAATTTGGGAGGCAGAAGAAGCAACAGCTGTTGTGTTCAGAGGGTTATCATTGTTTGCATGCAGTAAGAGATGGGACTAGAGGTGCCAGCTGTCCTGGTTTGCTTTCCTTCCTCCCTGCTCTACTCCAGATTACCAGTCCTGCCGACCGGAGGCGACCCAGGTCCACCACCAAAGCATCCCCGAGCATGTTTGGCAGTGGTAGACACAAAGAGTCAACAATATTTCATAGACTTCTACATGGCTCCCCCCCTGGGGTCTATCCAGATTCCTCTGTAAGCTCTGATTGTTCGCCTCCATCAGGGCACCGTAGTGATTTTTGTCTGATCCTTCATCTCCCCTTTCCAAACCTTTACTTCCCAAACTCCTCCCACAATCACATGTGGTCTAATTCCCATGATGAATTCCTTATTCCAAAACAGACTGATACATGAAATACGAAGACATTCTGATCTAAATTTTATTTCTTGTGGGCAAAGAGGTTTTGATTAAACCTAAAAAAGGAGTTCCCACTATCTTGAGTACCTGCCACTGGTTCAACGCTAACAACGGATCTTGCGCATTTGCCTTTATGCTGTCATTACTCAATCCTTTGACATAAGTAGTTTCACTCCTGATCCCATTCCTTTTCTGACTTTTAACTGATAGTCATAATAATGATTATGATAATTATTAACATTAATTAAACATGCGTTAGTTGCCAAGAACACTGACAAGCACTTTACATGCATAACTTCTTAATTCTTCACAACCCAATGAGGTAGCTCTATTGACAGCTCAGTTTTATAGAGGAGGAAACTTAAGCTTTCAGAGATATTTGGTAACTAGCTAGAAGTCACCAAACTAATAAGTGGTAGGACAATAACTAGAACCGAGATTGCCTTAGCTCTGCTATTTCCAAAAGCTGACTGTGAAAATATACTTATGTTGTCAAATGCTATTACTTCCCCCAATCTAAATATAATGCAAGTATTTTTGAAGGACTGTTGATTATACATAAAGCATCACACGTGACTAACCCTGCATCTAGCAGTTCACATTTTATAATTCCCGTACGCTATTATGAGTTAGGTGTTACTATTCATATTTTATAGGTGAAGAAACTGAGCCTCGGGGGGGTTAAAATATCTGCCAATAACAAAATAGTCAGAAAGTAGCTGTGACTATATTCACCCTCAACTCTTTTTTTTAGATTTATTTATTTATTTGAGTGTGGGGAGGGGCACGGAAGAGAGAGGGAATCTTCAAGCAGACTCCCTGCTGAGCCCAGAGCCCAATGCAAGACACGATCTCACGATTTCACGACCCATGAGATCATGACCTGAGCAGAAATCAAAAGTCAGGCGCTCAGGGCGCCTGGGTGGCTCAGTCGTTAAGCATCTGCCTTCGGCTCAGGGCATGATTCCGGAGTCCTGGGATCGAGCCCCACATTGGGCTCCTCCGCTGGGAGCCTGCTTCTTCCTCTCCCACTCCCCCTGCTTGTGTTCCCTCTCTTGCTGGCTGTCTCTCTCTGTCAAATAAATAAACAAAATCTTTAAAAAAAAAAAGTCAGGCGCTCAACCGACTGAGCCACTCAGGTGCCCCTCACCCTCAATTCTTAACAAAGGCTATTCTCGACACAAGATATGTATGTAAAGAATATGTTTGAAAGGCGAATAAGAATGAAGAGCATGTGGCCATGGGGAGGCTGACTCTCGAGTTGGGCAGTGTTCAGGTAAGTTGCAGTAGATGAGACTAGAAAGGTGGGCTGGGGCCACACTACAAAGGGCCTAGCCTGATCTGTTAAGGAATTAGGACTTTGCGCTGAATGCAATGACTTGACTAAGAGTGCAAATCTGAGCTAGGATTCAAGTCTAAGTTTCTTACTCCAAAGCCCATGACAGGATATATCTTCTAGTCTCTGATGTTGTCGCTGCTCTCCAGTATACCACATGCATGGAAATTCACAGTTTACAAATCACATTTACAGCCATTATTTCATTCAAACCTCACATTCAACCCTGTGAGATAAGTATTCCTTTCAAGCTGATTTAAACATAAAGAAACTAAAAACTTGCTAGTAATGCTTAAATAAATACACATATATACAGTGTGAATGTGGCAGATCCCACAATGAATCCCCAGGAATTTCATGCAAAATATCACACTTTTTGACTCCAATTGCCTACTGGATAATCTATAAATCTCTCCTTTAAGCACAATATGCAAACATATAATTTTCTCACCAAGGTCTGCTTCTCTTGTCATCTCTTTACGGGTAAATGCACTACTCTCCAGCAAGTTATCCAAACCAAAAAAGCCTGAAGACATCCTAAAAACCTAAACATCTGAAGAGTTATACCTTCATCAGAGTTTAAAAGTACCATCTGTCAATCAAGTCACAAAAAATGACTATCAAAATACTGAGTTAAAAAAATACAAAAAACACCGAGTTTTTAAATCTGTAATATTCCATGTTCCTAACTTGATTATTCCCTCTCTGGTTCTCTGTAGGGATTACCAACAAAAGTTTGATAATTGATAGACTTGGACATGGTGGGGGTTACCATGAGGCTTGGTCTGAGAGCAGGGAACTCTATTCTACAATCTTAATGAAAGGCTGCCTATTAACATTTTTTAAAAGATTCATTTACTTATTATTTTAGAAAGAGAGAGAGAGAACACCTGAGTGCGAAGAGAGGCAGAGGGAGAGACTCTTCAAGCGGACTCTGCTGATCAGGGAACCTGCCACAGGGCTCGATCTCACGGCCCACGAGATCATGACCTGAGGTGAAACCAAGAATTGGACGCTTAATGGACTAACCAACCCAGGTGCCCCTGCCTAATAACATTTTTTAACAGATTTATGGAGGCATGATTGACATACAATAAACTGTACATCTTTCAAGGGTTCAAGTTCATAATTTGTGACAGATATGTACAGCCATGAACACATCACAATGAAGACAGAGAACATAGCCATCACTCTCCCCAAATTCTTTCCTTTCCCCACTACGTCCTCTACGCATCCTCCCACACACTCCCTGAGCAATGACCGATCTGCTTTGTCATTATTCGTCAGTTTACACTTCCTATATATTTTTCTGTAAATGGAATTATATATTTCCAATCGAGAATCCCATGGCATCTAAACTTTCAGTCAAGTGTGAGAGCAACACAATAGGCATTTTAAGACATACGAGGGTCTCAAAGGTTTTTTTGCCAGGCGTTCTTCTTCAACCAATCACTAGGAGAGATCTTTCACAACAAGAACACACACACACACACACACACAAAATGAAGGCAAAAACTAAAAAAGAGAAAAATATAAAAATGAAGAAATAGGACCCAACAAAGGAAAGAGGTAGACTAAATTTCTGGGATGATTATAAAGGGGCATCTTAGCATAGCAGCTATGGGGCAGTCCCAGAGACTGATCAGTCCATTGGAGCCAGAGGACAGAAGACCACTTGAGCCATGACTTCAAGAAAAGAAAGTAACCTGACTGATTCTCTATCGTGTTTGTATGGAGGAAAGATATGCATTGCCCTAGGAGCGTTAGGGGCATTCCTGATACATAGCTTTATTCAAATGATGGTGATTAAAAGCATGTTGAGTGGGTGATGGGTAAGTGCCGTGGTAAAAGATTGGTGAGCTCTCTTTGTTTATAGTAGGGGGTCAAGAGAATGTATTTATTTATATCTCTAAAAATCTGAAGAATTAAATAAATGGAGATTATTTTAAATATGAAGGAGAATACTGGAGAAACCAAAAAAAGTTAACAGGTAAAAGTAGTTAGATTTAGAGAGTGGGAATCAGGGGTGGGCAAGAATATGGTTGGGGACTGGGACTACTGTTTCGGTTATAAACTTTGAAGGACTGGTTGACTTGAAAATTATGCACCTATGGGGCACATGGGTGGCTCAGTAGGTTAAGCGTCCTACTCCTGATTTCGGCTCAGTTCATGATCTCAGGATTGTGAGACTGAGCCTTGTGTTCAGAGAACAGTGAATAATATATTGTGATGTGATGTCGTGTGTGATGTGTGGTGTGTGTGTGTGTGTGTGTGTGTGTTTGTGTTTGGGGAGGACATGTGAAGAAAATACAATCAGAATATTGAAATGAAGGTGTTTTTAAAGGGACAAGCTGAGATTCCACTTGCACTCGATTGGTGAGGATATGACCAAGAAAGATAGAAACTAACCTTCTGATATTTCTAGGTCTCAGATGTTATCATGCCTCCCCTCAGATATATCCAATAAGGCTATACCCAAAAGTGAGGAATAGGTCAGATTTTAGTAACTGTGCGGCACACTTGACTCCAAGTGTATTGATTCCATCTGAATTAAACTCTCTGAGATGATAAAAAACACTTGATATTTATTCCTGTAATAAATGGGTTTATTTCTTATATATATTTTTAGCTCACTGGGTGGTTTTATATGACTCCTGTGCCTCAGGTCAAAGTCATGTGGAGCTGGTGTAGCCCTTAGGGATTTTAACGATCGTCTGCTGGAATTAGCTAGACCATGAAGTTCTCACCTCACTTTCCATATTTTATCCTTTTCAACTTTTAGGTCATCCTACTGTTTCCTTGTTATTTGACTCTGTGGTCATCCCAGGAAGTAGAGAAGTGTAATGGATTAGAAACCTTCAGTACGTTCTGAATCAAGAGCCTTGAGCTCAGGGAAGAGCAACAATAAGAAATGAGAGTAACCACAATTATTTTTTAGTAATAACTCGTTCTCACATTTTCTCCAAGACCAAGGATATCTTCATTTATATTAGATTTATCAAATTTGATCTAAAATGAATGTAAGCAGTTAGCCACTGATAAGTAATGTGTGGAGAACTATTAACATCCTTTAGATAACTTCCTAGGATCCTATGGTTTACTTTACTGAACCTGATTCACAACAATGTTTTCGGTACTTACTACGTGCCAAATGCTAGGAAGACAAAAATGAGCTTCTACGCTGGTAGGTTTCATAAACTATAATACCAGTCAGATATTACTAAATGCAGTGAGAGATACAGTGTGTTATGGGAGCCCCTGGAGATGAATTTGGGAGTGAGAAACTATGGAAGGTATCACATCACAGATTGGAGGATGGCTTGTGGATAAATACATATGTCCTGTCATTTCTGTTGCTTTATTACTTAGAAGTCTTATGTAATGAAAAAAATAACGAGGCAAGTGGCAAGATATGGCTTTCTTATTTACTCTAGTACGATCCGAGAAGAATGGACAGGCCTGTTTCCTAGAAAGAAACCTTCAACAAAGATGCTTGCTGCCATCTTGATTCCCACCAAGGGGCCATGCCTGCTGACGGGTGTAGTTTGTAAGGCAACATCTATAAGAAGACAGCTGTATGAAAGTCCAAAGGAACTTTCACTCTTCCTTTCAATTCCCTGTGAACCTAGAGGTAGGTTAGATATTTTTGGAACGTGCCACAGGCAGCCAGGCAGGTTGGGGATTTCATGCCAGCCCATCTCTGTTCTGAAATAATGAAAGACGCTCCAAGAAATTGTACCTGTCAAATCTGTCAGGGACTAAAAGCAAGAGGAGATCATTTTGACAGTTTTCAGCAGCCATTGTGCTGATCACCCATGTTACTACCGCACTGTGTTCCTGGGGAAGTGATGGGTGAGCAGTGAATTATGTGTTTCAGAATTAACTCAAAAAGATCGCTCAAACGTATTTGTTGCATTTCGACAAGTTTGGAAAAACTGACTTTATATCCTAGTAAGGCTTGTATTGAGAGAGAGAGAGAGGGAGGGAGGGAAAAGGAGACTTAATACATATTGGATACGTATAGAGCAGACAATATGATCATATTCTGGTCTTGTTTCTCAGTTCTTGTTTCCTTGCTGTGAGTTTAACTCGCAAATGGAAATGAGCTTCCTGACACCCACGTGCAGTTGGGATGCATTGCATTTCTCTCATTTCCAACTTCACTGCAGGGAAAACAAATAACATGAAGCAAATACCATTGGCCAAAAATCAAGCATCTGCGTCCAGATGAGAAAGGCAGGCTTGGCAATAAAAGAAGACATTGGCTATGTTTCAATATAAGTTTATCTGGGGGAATTTACTGGATTATTCTGAGTGAAAAATCATACATTTATTAGTCAGAAAGTTGTCTGGGTGTAATCTAATCCAGCTCTTTGTTTTGTGATAGGTTGACTCATCCTCTTCCAAAGATTTTTTTCTGATCTAGCGTTTAAATTTTAAAGGTAGATTATATGAATACATTATGATAAGAGTTTAATCTAGAACTAAGGACTGAAATATTACAGATTTGGGATTTCAGGAGTCCCTTTTAATCTCGGTTTTGCTTTCTACGGTTTCAGTTTCTGTGGTCAGTGGCACTCCGGAAGCCCATGATCCTTCTGACGCAACATCAGAAGGTTGACAGTAGCCTGATGCTCTGTCACGCTGCCTATGTCATTCACCTCATTGCATCCCATCCCGTGGGCATTTTATCATCTCGCATCATCACAGGAAGAAGGGTGAGTACAGTACAGTAACATATTTTGAGAGAGACCACATTCACACAGCTTTTATTACAGTATATTAAAATTGTTCTATTCTATCACTGGTTATTATTGTTAATCTCTTCCTGTGCCTAATTTATAGTTTTTTAAAGATTTTATTTATTCATTTGAGAGAGAGAGCACGAGCAGGGGGAGGGGGGCGGGGCAGAGAGAGAGGGACAAGCAGACTCCCTGCTGAGTGAGGAGCCCCATGCGGAGCTCAACTCGGGGCTTGATCCCAGGATCCCAAGGGCACAACCTGAGCCAAAGTCAGAGGCTCAACCTACTGAGCCACCCAGGCCCCCAGTCTAATTTATAAATTAAACTTTATCATAGGTATGTATGTACAGGAACAAACATAGTCTGTATAGGATTCAGTACTACCTGTGGATTCAGGCATCCATGGGGTCTTGGAACATATTCCCCATGGAACCATTAGTTTCTTGAATGGAGTGTCAGAGAAAAATGTTAGACTTACATCAGAAAACCTGGGATGAGTTTAAGATTCTATTCTTCTACTTGTTGGTTGTGGATCTTTGGACAAGTCACTTAAACTCCCTGAGCTCCAGTCTCCTCATCTTCAAAATGGGGAAATAACAGCTAGACTGTGCATGTTGCAGGGAGTTTTCAGGAGTGTCAAAGGAGATCATATATTAAATAATTTTGGAATCTTTACAGAGCTGTAGCAAATGTGAAGCACTGTTAAAGGCAGTAATAATGACTGATACATCTTTATTGTGGTAAAACATACATAACTTAAGATTTACCATTTCGCTATTTTGACAGTCCAGTAGCATTAGGTACACTCACCTACCTTGAAACCACAATCCCTGTCTCCAGAACTGTTTCATCTCAAACTGAAACTCTGTACCCATTAAACAGTAACTTCCCATTCCCCACAGCCCCCCCGTACCAGTCCCTGATAATCGCTCTTCTACCTTCTGTTGCAAAGAATCTGACAACTTGAGATACTTCATATAAATGGAATCATACAGTATTTGTCTTTTTGTGTCTGGCTTATTTCACTTAGCATAAAGTTTTCAAGCTTCATCCATGTTGTAGCGTCCATCAGAATTTCCTTCCTTTCTACGACTGAATAATTCCACTGTATTTGCCTACCACACTGTGTTTATACATTCCTCTGTCTAATGACATTTGGGTTGTTATGGCTCATCTTTTGGCTATTGTGAATAATGCTATGAACATGGGCATACAGATATCTGTTTGAGTCCCTGCTTTCAATTCTTTTGGGTACATGCCTACAAATGGAATTTCTGAAATCATATGGTAATTCTAGGTTTCATTTTTGGAGGAACTGCCAATGATTTATATTTTTATCACCCCAAAAGTATGCATATAGTAAGATTTCATGGTGGAAAATCATTCATCTCTTTCTCTTTCTTTCTTTTCTTTTTCTTTCTTTCTTTCTTTCTTTCTTTCTTTCTTTCTTTCTTTCTTCCTTTCTTTCCTTCCTTCCTTCCTTTCCTTCCTTCCATCCTTCCACAGTGAACCCCTACACTATCCAGACCCTGTACTAGACATGGAGGACCTATTCTCTGTCCTCCCTGATCAGTTATTAATAGAAATTGAATATTAGAATTTGATTTTCAATATTCACATATTATATTTTACATATTCCTTGGTTGAGGGAGCTTTTACAATTATATTGCTTAAGGCCTCTAAAATATGTTTTAAACTTTAGGTAGCATTCAATTAACTTTGAAATAAATTTAGTGGTTCACAAGAAGCATGTATTTTTAGTATAATGTAATAAAATACAATAAGAAGTTTCAGAAAAGCATCTCAAATTAAGGGTAAGTATTATTTCATGATATTTTTATTTTGGCATACACACACACACGTTTTAAATTGCAATTCAAAATTATTTCTTGCTGTGAAAAAAAAAACACAAGAAAAGTTTGATAACCATGAATAAAAGAGGATTCCTTTTTTTTTTCAGTGAAGAGGCTAGGACTAAAGAGGTAAACTTTTGCTTCTCCCCCATTTGCCTTGCTGTTTTTTAAGTTCTGCTAGAATTTACCAAAAGCAACTTTCCCATATTTCAGTTCCTTTTCAACGAGAGATTCCAATATTGTAGTTTAAACAGTAAGAGAAATGAAGTTGTTTTGATGTTTTTTAGTTAAGAACTTCATAAACATAAGGGAAAACATTTTTTTCATTTCTTTTTTAAAATTTTATTTAAAAATAATTAACATATAGTATATTATTAGTTTCAGAGGTAGAGTTTAGTGATTCATCAGTTGCATATAACACCCAGTGCTCATTACATCACATGCTCTCCGTAATGCCTGTCACCCAGTTACTCCACCCCCCCACCTACCTCCCCTCCAGAAACCTTCAGTTTGTTTCCTAGAGTTAACAGTCTCTTATGGTTTTTCTCCCTCTCTGATTTTGTCTTATTATATTAAGGAAAAACATTTTTATATACATAGCCATTGCAAAAAATAATTTTCAGAGAAAATTTTAATTAGTATCATATAATTAGGTCTCTGTATAGCCAACATAAAAATTAATATTGCCCTTTCTCAATTAGGAATAAATACAGACTATTTTTTAAGTAGGAGAATTTCGATGTAAATGTGAATGTCAATTCCTCAGAACATTCCTGCTGCTGTCTTATAAGCTATGTAAATGCACTACCTTGTTTTTGCTTGGTTCGTTTCAGCTTTTGAGGTAGTTTAAGTTGAGCAGGAAATACCTACCTTAAACGTTGACCATCTAACTTGAACATGAGGCATTCAACTTGAACATAAGACATGTAAGTCAGTTCCGCATGTTTCTGTCTTTTAAATTGAGACTTACACACTTAGTTAAGCAAATTTCCTTAATTATACAGTGTGAAAAATATATAATGGGAAGTAGTCATGAATGCTCTTCACCAAATACGTCCAAGTCTCTGTCTCCTGGCCACATTGAAAGGTTAAACCTATAGTTGAGTGGGGTCTCATGAGATCTGTTCAATGAGTTTTAAGTGGAAATAATGTACGATCACTCCCAGTGGGAGGATTTCATTGCCAAAACAACACCCTCCAGAAGACTATTACCAAAGGGAAAGTAACCAAGGACATTTGAGATGGTGGCTGCTCTGTCTGTGTGGGTCCTTCAGTACCAATGATGATCCGGGACCCCTGCCAACTGGAGATTTACATAGAGCATAAGCAAGAGTAAACCCTCTATTGTTCTAAGCCCTTGAAATTTTGTCGCTATTGTAATCAGAGCATAACCACACATATCTTGTCTGACACACATGATGAAGTTCCATGATGTTCACTCACAACTTCTGAACCAGTGGTTGATACATAGGTTTGCTTGAGCTAGAACTGTAAAGATCCAAGATTTTGACCACCTTTGACCAATTCAGTCAAGAAAATGAATGAACTGATTAATTGTATAGACACTTAACAAAAATCATGGAAATGCTTGTTGCGTATTGAAGGGAAGGAAAATTCTTCTCTACCCTCAAGGTCTTCCAGCTGGACTAATAAGTTAATTTACATGAGACAGATAAGCAGAAGAGAAAACCAAAGTTTTATTATGTGCACATGGAAGCCCAATAATGAAATTGAGACCTAAAGAAATGACCAAGGCGCAAGCAGTTTTTATATTTTCTAGACAAAGAGATAATAAACCTGTGAGCACTTGACAGGACAAAGAAAACTTAGGAAGCTTCAAGTAGTAAGGAATTTTAAACAGAATTTGAGCTGAGAGGATAAATTAGTAAAATGTAACAAGGGTTGTTCATATAGCCTTCTGGGCTCTGAATTTCCTACTTCTGGTGAGAAGGATGTCCCTGTCCCTCCTGGTACAGGAAGGATACCTTTCACATGGGAAACTTATTTTCTGCTTTCAGGGGGACAGAGGAGGGTCTGAGTGTCCTTCTGGCGCAAGCTGTCTCTCAAGTAACGTTTATTTAAAGTAATCATGGAACTTTACATAAAAAACTAGGGATGTACTGTATGGTGACTAACATAACATAATAATAATAATAATAAATAATAAAGTAATCAATATGTCATTGTGGCACATTTTGGGGAAGCCTGCACTTGGCACCTACAGTATATTAAGTTTCTAGTTCATGAAAACTCCAGTGTCATATTCAAAACAAAGATATTTCCTTGACTTGACTATTAACAGTCTTTATAATCTCGTAACTTTCATAGTAGTTGCAAGTAATATCAGATGAAAGGTTTGGATATTTGAAAGGCTTACATTTACATAGTAACTATAGAAACCTCAAGCCATATTTCTAGGTAAAGTAGGACCAACACAACCACAAAATATGTTAAATGGCAAAAATAAAGGTGAAAATATACCTAAGCTGGTTATAAGAAGCTGATACTAAAATGGTACTAGAATTCTCATTCCTTTAAGTCCTAAAACATCCAAGTTGTAAAACATAAGAAATGTAAAGTCTTAGTAAAGACCGTTTATGATTCCACAGGAACATTTATGGCAGTGGTGTGTGACACCACCACCGACAATCAAATATCAAATAAAATTGGGGGAATATGAGATTAACAGAATGTCAGGATATAAATGTGCTTATTCAGCAGATCCCCAGAATTCCACAAAAACAAATCCATAAAAAAGGCAAAATGATATTTACACAACCCAATACTATTATAGAGAGGAAAAGAAGGTTAACAGTAAATGTTTAAAGAGAAAGCACCACCTCTTGATGTTCTTAAAACATGAAGAAATATGATAAAAAATACTTTGGTATTATAATGTCTTTAAAAATTAAGCTATGGGTCCAGTGTTCTTAACATGTTGATGGCTGTCATTTTCTTTCTTCTCTTTATGATATATAGGCCCCTGCTCAGCTCCCTATTACACAGGCTAGATACCACAGTGGATCTCAATGCCCTGTGAACTGAGTATGAGTCATATTTAAAAGGCTAAAGGGTAAATTCCCCCTCTGATTTTGATAGTGAATTTGATAATGTGACTTATAAGGCTGCTATTTCCAACCATGTTAGTCATGACAGTAATTATATTGATAAATAGAATAATTATGTACTTTATTCATTAACATGACCAGTTAGTCTTATATTCACTTTATTTTATGAAATCATCTGTCATTGATATTAAAACCATACTGATGAGTAATGATATGCATTTTGTCGCTATTGGAAAGATGAGTAATTTTTTTTTTTTTTAAAGATTTTATTTATTTATTTGACAGAGATAGAGACAGCCAGCGAGAGAGGGAACACAAGCAGGGGGAGTGGGAGAGGAAGAAGCAGGCTCGCAGCGGAGGAGCCTGATGTGGGGCTCGATCCCAGAACGCCAGGATCACGCCCTGAGCCGAAGGCAGACGCTTAACGACTGAGCCACCCAGGCGCCCCAAGATGAGTAATTTTTAAATAGCTCTAAGAAATGTAAGTCTGGGCATATTTCTGATCATCTTATATATTTTACTGAGAAAATAAATTTTAGATAGAGAACCTTGAGAAATGAAAAGATACGTGCAAATCTAAGATGGCCATTGTCACCATTATCGTCTATGTAAGTCAATACTTTATGTTTATTTCTCTAAAAAAAAATCCGATGCAAATATCCCTCTACTTATACATAGGTGTACAATGTTTCTAATGAAAATACAGAATTAAAGATTCCCAAATTTGGAACTAAGCTTAGAGATCTAATACAAGGGCTCTTAAGCCATTGACTGTGGAAGGGCTTCATGGAGTTAGTCAATCCAGACATTTTAGGAAACAATTTAATCTGCTTCCTCATGCAGGAAAAGCAACTATTTGGGGTCTGATCTGAAAACAGATCTCCCATTGTATTGCATACCTGAAATGAATATAATGTTATATGTCAATAATACCTCAATTAAAGAAAAAAGAAAGTAGATCTCCCAGTGAGTGGAAACATCTATCATATGCAATATAATTAAGTAACTCTTCTAGCTTGTACTATACCACCATTTCATTCCTAATGTCCAATCAGGCTTCATTATGAAGCAGTATGTATCATTTAATTCTTAACATAACCCACTAAGTAAACATGATAAAAATATGTTTTGATAATGATACTTTTATGAAATCCATTTGTAATTTGTTCATAGTCACAAACTAGGTAGATTTTACATGTTAAGACATCTTTCTGTGTGCTGAATGTGTGGAATAAAATGTAATAAAACTAGAATTATTTGGAACTCCTTCTTTCAACCACAAAGCCATAAGAGATACTAGATTTACCTTCCTGCCTAAAACAATTAAGAAAGTGACAAAATATATGAAACAATGGTTTTTAAGGCATTGAGCATCAGGAAGTAGAGGAGAGTGATCCTTGAGAAATGGGTAACAAATGAGGTATCCAAGTAAGTTCCCTAGCCTCTGCCTTACTGTCTTGAGATATTTTCCAAGTTGTGATGCAAATAGGAGAACCCAGGTGCCAGACAAAGACTGACAGTTAATCTGAGCATCTGAAGATGTAAAAGGCAGAATTCTCAAGACAGAGTATTAGAGGAAAAAACCCTGAACTTATTGATGGTCATGTTAAATAAAAATAGTACAAATGTCTTTGCTTAAAAGGTAGAGACTATCAGGTTGGACTTTAAAAAAAGGCTTAGCTGGAGTGAACAGGAAACAAAAGTAGCAGACACAAATTACCAACTTGAGGAATCAGAGAGCTGACATTACAACAGACTCTACAGATGTTGAAAGGATAATAAGAGGACATTATATATAATTGTATGTTAATACTTTCAACAAATTAGAGAAAAATGAATAAATTTCTCAAAAGGCACAAACTACCAAAGCTCATTTAAGAAATAGATAACTTGAATATTCCTATATTTATTAAATAAATTGATTTTTAAAAAACACCCTACAAAGAGAACATCAGAACCAGAGGGCTTCACTGGTGAATTCTATCAAACATTTGTAGAAATTAATAAATTAATCCTAAAATTCATATGGTAATTGAAATAATCTAGAATAACCAAAACAAATTTTTTTAAAAAAGAATAGATTTAGAGAAAAAACACAACATGACTTCAAGACTTTAATTAAAAACGACAGGGGTGCCTGACTGGCTCAGTCAGGAGGGCACGTGACTCTTGATCTCAGGGTTATGAGTTCGAGCCCCACGTTGGGTGTAGAGATTACATAAATAAACAAACAAACTTTAAAAACCCTACAGTCTCATGCCAGTGTAATGCAGGTATTAAGAAAGAAAATCAATCAATAAATATCCCTGTTACCAGAAGTAGCCTTTCACAAATATGGGCAACTGCTTTTCAACAAAAGTACAAAGTCAACTCAAGAGAGAAAGAATAGCCTTTCAAGAAGTGCTACAGAAAGGGGCGCCTGGGTGGCTCAGTCATTAAGCGTCAGCCTTCAGCTCAGGTCATGATCCCAGGGTCCTGGGATGGAGCCCTGCATTGGACTCCTTGCTCAGCGGGGAGCCTGCTTCTCCCTCTTCCACTCTGCCTGCTTGTGTTCTCTCTCTCGCTGTATCTCTCTCTGCCAAATAAATAAAATCTTAAAAAAAAAAAAGAAGTGTTACAGAAAAAAAAAATGGATTTCTATGTCAAACCAATGAACTTCAATCCAAATCTCACACCATATACAAATATTAACTCAAAACAGATAATAGACCTTAATGTAAAACCTCAAACTACAAAATTTTTTGGAGAAAACATAAGAGGGAAGTACTTAAACCCTGGTTTAAGCCAAGGTTTCACTTTTTTAAAGATTTATTTATTTATTTTACAGGGAGAGAGAGAGAGCACGCAAGTGGTGGGGAGGGACAAAGAGAGAGGGAGAGAGAGAATCCTTAAGCAGACACCCCACTGAGGGCTAAGCCTGACACCGGGCTCCATCCCAGGATGCCGAGAGCATGACCTGAGCTGAAACTAAGAGTCGGACGCTCAACCAACTGAGCCACCCAGTCACCCCTTAACCAAGATTTCTTCAATACAGTATTACAAAGGTGATCCACAAAATACAGAAAAATCGGGGAATCATTCTTCATCAAAATTATACATTTCTACTTTTTAAATTGTACTTTTAAGAGAGTAAAAAAGCCAAGCTAATGATGGAATATTATTCAGCACTACAAAGAAGTGAGCTATCAAGCCATGAAAAGACATGAAGGAAACTTAAATGCATATTAAGAAGTGAAAGAAAATCTGAAAAGGCGACACACTGTATGATTCCAAATATATGACATTCTAGAGAAGACAAAACTACGGAGACAGTAACAAGATCAGTGGCTACCCAGGGTTGGGAGGAGGGAAGGATGAACAGGCACAGCCACAGAGAAATTTTAGGTCAGTGAAATTACTCAGTAGGATACTATGATGGTGGATATATGCTATTATAACTTTGTCCAAACTCATAGAATGTACAGCATCAAGAATGAACTCTAAGGTAAACTATGAACTTCGGGTGATAATGATGTATTAATGTAGATTCATTAATGGTAACATAGATACCACTCTGGTAGGTGGGTGTTGATAGTGAGAGGCTGTTGGGGGGGGCAGGGCATATATAGGAACATTATGCTTTCTGCTCAATTTTGCTGTGAAAGTAAAACTGCTCTGAAAAAAGTTTATTTTTCTAGATTTTATTTTATTGCTGTAAGAATACAAGATGAGATGTAAACGCTTAACAAATTTTTAAGTGTATAATATATTATTTTTGGCCATAGGTACAATGTTGTATAGCAGATCTCTAGAGCTTGTATATCTTACTTAACTGAAACTCTGTGCCTGTTTATTAGTAACTCTCCATATCCCCATTCCCCGGCCCCTGGCAACCACCATTTTACTTTCTGCCTCAATGAGTTTGACTACTCTAGATATCTCATAAAACTGGAATCATGCAGGAACCGTCCTTCTGTGAATTGTTTATTTCACTTAGTATAATATCCTCAAGTTTCATCCATTTTGTAATATATGACAGAGTTTATATTTATGTCTGGATAATATTCCATTGCATGGATATACCACATTTTCTTTATCCATTTATTCATCAATGGACGTTTAGATTGTTTCCACCTCTTTGCTATTGTGAATAATGCTACAGTGAACAAGGGAGCGCAAACATCTCTTCAAGATCCTGATTTCAATTCTTTCAGATAAATATCCAGAAGTGGGATTGCTGGATCATATAGTAGTTCCATTTTAAATTTTTTGAGGAACCTCCATACTGTTTTCCATAGTGACTGCACCAGTTTGCATTCCCACCTACATTGTGCAAGGTTCCAATTCCTCCGCATCCTAACCAACACTTGTTTAACAGAAATGGAAGGAGAAATAAAAACGTTCTCAGACAAAAACACAAAAACAAAACCCAAGCAAAACAAAAGGACATATGGTTAAAGAATCAGCCAACAGATGCTTCCCACAAGAGCAAGTACAAATTTTTTAAAAAAAGAATAGATTAAGAGAAAAATCCAGATGACCTATATATACCCGACACATCTCAGAATCCATGTGTTTAATAAGGCAGGAAAACAAATCTTAATTTCAGCCCCATCAGAAGTGGTGCAACCACTTTGGTCATTCCCCTCCAAGGTATTTGCCCAAGAGAAATGAATTCATACGCTCACATGAGAACTTGTACACAAATATTTACACCAGCTTTGTTTGTATTACACCTGAACTGGAGGCAACCCAAATGTCCACCACACGACCTTGGTGAAACTTCATGCAAATACATTCAGTGGAAGATGCCAAAAAAAGAGTCCACTGAATCTACTTGTATTAAAATTCCTGAAAATGTAAACTAATTTACAGGAGGCAGGAAAGGAAAGGTGGGAATAGGGTTTACAAGAGGACATGAGGAACCTTTTGAGAGTGATGGTTATGCCATTTTCTTGATTACAGTGATGATTTCATGTGTGTGTATATATATATATATATGTCAAAAATTACCAAATACGTACCTTATATATGTAAAGTTTATTGTATATCAGTTATGACTGCATAAATCCGTTATAATCAAATTTAAAACACCACTGGTATTGATTGTTGATTGATTTCCAAAGTACCTAGTACACAGGCAGGTTCCCACTGTTGGGCTTAAGTGATGAATAATTTCAGTTGGCAGCGGTAATGCCAATGCAGTAGTGTAGGTGTGTTTCAGTTTTTGTAGACATGTTACGAACTGAGTTTATATCACAGAGAACAATAAACTATAGCCTTTAAAAGCAGTCTATTCGCCAAAATATAATAAAGCTTTGGAAATAGTCTTGATTTTTCCAAATTATAATTGTGATGTGTACAAAACATTGTCACATTTACACTGTGAATCAAATGCAGTATTTTACATTGTTCTCTGAGCTCCATACCCAATTTTTATTAAAGTTAATGTAAGATCACCTTCTAATTTAATCACTGCAATTAAGACAGCCTAAATAATGACACTCAAACCTATGGTTTACCACTGTGCCCTTGGGAGGAGGCTAGTTGAGAATAAAGACTCCTTTTCAGTTGCTGAACCTGAAACTCAGGCAAGGAAAGGTTTCCATATTCACCATTTAGAAACCAGCTTTTTGTGGCCTATGTTAGCAATGATTTAATTTTGTTCCACTGCAGTCAGCGGTCGGCAGGTGCACAAATCATCTCTCTTAGAAACAATTTTCTCCCTTTAATTCAAATCAATGGGCCAGACTGGTCCTAGGAGTAAAACTACAATTGGCTCCTTAACCTCAGAAGGTCATAGAAACAAGTCAAATGCCACCCAAGAGGGCTGGTACCTGGACATGAAAGCCCATACTTAGAAGAGAGAGAGATGTAGTGAACTGTTGCCCCAAAGAGTCTGCAGCTTCCTGCTCCTTTTTGTCAGCTTTCATTGAAAGTGATCAGCAATACCTTCTCGTTGATTGACAGATTTCCACCGAGAACTTTTCTTTGGTGTTTTGATTTAAATATATGTAAGTGCTAGATGATGGTATGAGAGAAGCGATACCGGAGCACAGAGGAGAAAGCAAGGATAATTACATGTGGAAATATGATGGGGTGGTCATGCTCAATGGTGGATTCCTTGAAGAAATTCCATTTGCTCTCCCTACTGAAGGGTGGGTGGATTTCAACAAGCAGATCTGGGGAAGATTAGGGGACTGATGATGGAAGGACAGGATGGAGAGGAAGATTACAATCAGATAAGTGGGGATTTTTTTCCATTCTCAAAGAATGAAGAGTTATCATTTTGAATCGAGGCATTCACAGAACTCTTTTAAAAAAGTTTAGTTGTGCTGCATGGGAGGAAGGGTCAAGTGAGAGATACTCTTCACTCCTTAGCTTGGTGCACGACTTATGTATGTGCAATTCCTGTTTCCTGGGTACCTGTCTCTCTCTATTCTTCTCTTTGCCTGACATTTGTGAATACATTGTACCTATAGAAAAGAGATAAAAAATATATTTCATAAGCATGGTATAATACAGAAATTTTGCCTCCAAATGTAAATCTAAAATCTATTATGATGACTAATTTCAGAATGACATGGTAACCCTACAGGTAAAGTTTGCCATATCTATTCCATCCACCTTACGAAAATTCGAGAGTGTCTACACATGCTAATATATATTTGAGAATGTGTATTTTAAGGAGCAACTAGAACATTCCTGAGCTGTGGTTTCATGAATCTTCAAATATAAGGCTTACTGTTGATTAATATAAATAATACCCCCTGACTTGAATTCATGTGTCAGACGATGAGTGAAAGACTGACAAAGTCAGACCTTAGAGGTCATGTCTGCCTTCCCCCAAATCATGCTTTTTCCAGGAAAGACAACCTGAAGAAACAGTTTTCCTCAATTACTAAGAGAATAGTTTACAGTATATCCAGGAGTTCGGAGATTTCTTGGAAAACCTTCAGGTCCATGGCCTTTGAATATGTTAAAGGTCCCTTACTTCTGTCATCCTGCCCAGGGCCAGACAAACCTCTGTCCTTTGGGAATACACAGCGCTGGTCGACCAGTTAGTCGGGATGTCTGAGCTCCAGTATTGGAATTATTTTTCTCCTCATCCTAGAACCCTGAGTGAGTCCTTTACAATTCCTTGCTTTCATTTCCCCGTGACAGGAAACTGAGGTTGAAGTTAGTGTTACAAAAGAGCCATCTGCTATTTACTAAGTGACGAAATAAAGGTATTAACATTCTGAGGTGCACCCATAACTGAGACCTCAGTGAAAGTTTTCATTAAATCTTAGTTACATTGAAGGTTCAAATTGGACGACAGAGGCAATACAGTGAAGTAGTTACATGCACAGACTCTACGTTCAGGCTACCTGAATTCATATCTCAGTTTCACCACTTCCTAGCTCTGTATTTTACCCTTTCCGGTTGTTCCCTCATCCAGCCAATGTGTGACAAATAGGGTTTTTGTGAGTTGTATGTATATTTAGGTGTGTGTGTGTCTCTGTATGTATGTATATATGTTACGGTAATGTCACCTATTATTTTTTCTGTAAGCAGAAGATGGAATGGAAGGACACAGCTTATAGTCCTAACGCTGAGATTTGATGCCAGGAAGGCCTTAGGTATGTTCTTTCCCCTTTCAGCTCTGTGTATTTTCATCTGGTGGGTTGAACCAGAGGGTGTCTAACTTTATTTCCTCAGGTTGGTTATACTGTCCATTAGACATAAAATTTGTCATTATTTCATATTATTCCATAATATTTCATATACTAAACTATTTAAAAAAACCCTCAAACTCCATTTTGCACTATTTTTTTTTTACCAAAAGGATAAATCATAGGAAAATGTTATTTTGCAGAAAATCATTTCTGCTCCGTGGTTTAACATTGAAAAAGATGCCTGTGTCTGCTGAGATAGGAGTTACCAAAGATCACAGAGTCCGACTGACCTAGTTTTCGCTAAACATTGCAGTGGATTTATAAAGTAAATTTTTGGCTCCTGGCCCTCCACCATCCCTGTATGACGGCTTTTCTGTAGGCTCGCCTTCAATTTCATGAACATATTTCAACTCAGTATTTCTTTCAGTCATTTTCAAAACCACCAGTGGAAATGAAACTGTTTTTTCCCCTTGAGTTGACATCATTTTCTTAATTCCATCTTCAATTTATCTGTGAGAACCACAGTCCCAGTGAAGGAAGAGAAACTAGAATGGGCTATACAGTGGCTCAAAATGCCTCTTCCAGTCTTACTATCTTGAGGGTCTCTGTTCTTTGTGATTTAAAAGGCTCTATGGGTCTCATATTACATATGAAGAAAACCAGTAGAGGAAAGTGACAGGGGGCAAGTTTTACATCAATGTAAAAAAATAACTTTGCAACCGACAGAATTATTTACCAGTTTATTTGGTTCTCTTATGAAGGATATTTTTGAATAGAGAAGTAATGAGATGGAACCAGAAATCACTCTTTTAAGAGGAGACCTTGGTATTAGGTAACTAAGACTATGTACTGCTGTGGCTAGCAAAATCAGTATTTAGAGCATAGGCTTTGGTAAAAGAGAGACATGAGTTCAAATTCTAGATTCACATATTACTAGAGTAGAGCTATATGGCTTTGGGTAAGGCTTAATAATCTCTCCGAGTCTCACCTACCTCCATAACATGGCGATCGTAATTAATAGCTAGCTCATAAAGTCCTTGTGAAAATTAGGTGAGGCAATTATGATTACTACATGGTATTTAGTAAGAGGAAAGAGTTATTTTTGCTTTTTTTATGTTTATTTTTGGTGTTTAAAGAAGATTCAGAGAAAGTGATGTTACATTGTGTATCTTTTTTTTTTTTTTTTTTTTTTTTTTTTTTTTTACTAATAATGACATACTTAGGCATAAACTATGTGGGCCTCTCTATTCCTCAAGTCATTGGTAAAAGTAGCAGAAGGCTCTAAATGATGTCCAATGTTCAACAATTTGCCCTAAAAAGTGTATAGCCTAGCCCAGGTTCTGACAAACGGGTGAGTTATCGCAGCTTGTCTTAAAACTCATTACTGTTTCTGTGAAAATAAAAACTAATAACTGGTGATTTTGCAAAAGCTGCTCTAAATTGAGACTTTTTAAAGTTTGAATAAATGTCCTGAATTATTTTCATGTCAATATCTCTCGTAACTTAAGCCACAGATTTAATGATCATTAAATCAAATTCATTAAGTTTTGGAAAAGGAAAGGGGTTGAAAGCATTTGCATTGGGAGGAGGAAAAGATCATAACCTTCTATATAGTATTTAACATGTATTTACTCAAAACAGTCCAGAAAAATACTTTATTCATAACGGCATAAGAGTCGATCACCACATAAATAATATTTTAGAGGACAATGAAATTAAGGTTCTTTTAATTGGCCAAATCAATGGTGATGATCATGAAAATCATGATAGTGGTGATGACGATGACAGCAGCGGTCTTTTAAAGAGTAACCAAGGGCTTTTCCATGATTTCAGTTAGGGTGCCTGGACCTTTTATCTCAGGGTTTTCTGTTTTTAATGCCCCTGTTATTTTCAAGTATATAATAACCTGGCAAGTGTTCCATAAGTATTTCCCAGTGGAGAAATCTGAGGTGATTTTTCAGTAAGTGTAGTACAGCGTATTATTTGGAGTCCGACAGAACTTAGTTACAATACTGGCCCTGTCACTGTTTCGGTGGGTGTCCTCGGTCAATTTATTTAATCCTTCTGAACTATAGTTTTCTTATCTATAAATGGTGATAAAAATAATCTAGCAGGGTGTTGTGAGGATTAAATGAAATGATACACATAAAGTAATAATTCAATAAAGTAATTAAATGATTTGCGGTACATTTTAAGTATTTAATGAATATTTAGTTTCCTTTCCTTCATTATTTTATATTTCTTCCCCTATACTTGGAGACAGAATAGTGTAAAAAAAGCAGGGGGAGGGGCTCTGGAACCAAATGCATGGGTTCAAATCTTACTTCTCCCATTACTGGAATTTACTAGTCCTGTGACCTTGGGCAAGTTATATTAATATTTTATGCTTTAGTTCATTCAGCTGTAAAATGGAGAAGAATACAAAGACTTTGTGAGAAGGAAATGATAATACACGTAAGAAACTTGAAGAGTGCCTAGAGCATAACAGATTCTCAGTAAATTATGTGCTAATGTTTTAACATTGACTCGGGTTTGTAGTGAAAGAAACACATTTATCTTTTTGAATGTGAAATTACGGCCCAATTAATAGTGAATATGTTGAGTGGTGCATTTCATTGAAGACAATAATTGTGTTATCTTAACATCAACTAGTATTCCTCAAAGATTTTTAAAAAATCATTTACACATTTGTTTAAAATAATAACAACAATGTGTCAGATGACTGTATCTTATGGATAAGTGAAATGAATGATGGCAATGTTATAAAGGACAAGAGGAGGGACTCTAGAATATTCTAAGATGCCTATACTACCTATGAAGCAATATAGCATTGTTTGAAAGTGGGCCAAGACTAGTTGTAAATGTGTATTTCAAACTCTAGGAAAATAATAAAAAACTTAAAACAAGAAGTAAAATTGACATTCTAAGAAGGAAGAAAAATGGAATCATATAAAATGCTCAATTAAAACCAGAGAAGGGAGAAAAATAGGGAAAGACCAAAAAAAAAAAAAAAAGAAAAGAAAAGAAACAAAGAACAATGGCAACAAATAGAAAACAATTACTAGTATGATAGATATCAATCCACCCATATTGGCAATCATGTTAAATGTAAATGGTTACATACACCAGATAAGAGACAGAGACCACCAGAGTTGATCAAAACCAAGACCCAACTATATGTTGTCTACAAGAAATCCATGGTATATGTAAAAATACAGCTACATTAAAAGTAAAGAGATGGAGAGTTATACCAAAAATCAAGAGAAAGCAGGAGTAACTATATTAATTTGAGATAAGTCAGACTCCATAACAATGAAAAGTATCACAAGTAAAGAGGGGCATTAACATAATGATTAAAGTGTCAATTCTCTAAGAAGACAACATAACACAACGAAGACATAACTCTATGACATTAAAATCCTTAACATGTATGCATCTAACATAACAGAATCAAAACATTTGTACCAAAATCCAACAGAAATTCAAGGACAAATAGACATATCCAGTATCACACTCAGAAATTTCAATACTACTGTATTATTAACATATCCAGCAGGTAGAGAATCAGTAAGGATATAGTTGAACTGAACTGGATCTAACTGACATTTATAGAAATCTTCATCCAACAATAGCAGAATACACATTCTTCTGAAGCTAACATGGAACATTCACCATGATAAACCAAATTCTGACTGTAAAAAAATACCTTAAGCAATTTAAAAGAATGTAAACCACACAAAGCATGTTCTCAGATCAGAAATGAATTAAAATTACAGGACATTCTGAAAAAGTTTAAATGACAGAAACAATAAAAAAAATCATTGGTTACCAGGATTTCTAGGGGAGAGAGCAAGGGAGAGCTTAGTTGGAGCAGAGGGTATTTTTAGGGTGGTGAACTAATTCTCAATAACCCTGTAGGGGTGGATGTATGACATTATGCACTTGTCAAAACTCATGGAAAGGGACAACACGAACAATGAAAACTAATGTAAACTATGGATTTTAGTTAAAAATGATGTTATCGATATTGGTTAGCCAACTGTAACAAATGTAGGGCACTACTAGAAGAGGGTCACAGGGAAAACTGCTGGCAAGAGGACTCCCCCCTGTACTCTCTCTTCAAGCTTTCTCTAAACTTACCACTGCTCTAAAAAATAAAGTCTACTAATAAAAATAATCACTTATACACAGTATAATTCCTTTAGAGATGATTGACTGAGAGATATCAGTGGGAAGTTCATGGAAAAGAGGCATGATTATTATTCATCACCTTTCTAGGCCAGGAAAGATTTTTCTCTAGTGCTTTGCCACAATCCCAGTGATGTTTGAATAGAAATGGCTAGACCTTTCATTTTAATAACTGTTTATACAGCATTTATTGCTTTAACCCTTAAGGATGAAAGAAAAATGCTAACGAAATATACAACCAAACCAAACAAAGGTAGTGTTGTGATTTGGGAGGACATAAGGAGCATGAGTAAAGAAATGGACAGGAGTCTGACCATGGCAAGTAAACAAACATAAGGATACCAGCTTTGCCAAAAATTAAACACACACATGCATGCACACACACAGAGAAGTCCAAATATTATTTTATCTCCTGACATTTGAAATTTTTTCAATACCTACAAAATTATATACTTGTATGTTCACATATAATTTTCTTTAATCCATGAAATACTTTGCAAAAATAAGGAACTTTCATGGCAGTATCAGAAACCCAAAGAACTACAGCCACATTAAAGTATATATTTTAGCTTCGTGAAGATATAATTCATATCTTCATGAATTTAAAGTGTACAATTCAATGGTTTCTAAAATACCCATGTCTTTTCTACAGCATGGGACTGTACAAAAGGTTTTCTTGTTAATGAATAGAGTTGGCCAGCACACATATTTGCAACTGGTTTAGGATGATCCAAGGAATCTCAAGGTATTCACTTGCCTTAAGGAATTCCTGGACTAGTGTCGCTGCCAGGCACCTGACAGAGGCAAACCCAAATCTTCCCTAGAGCAAGGTACTTCTACCCTGGATCTCAAGGACTTCATTGCTTTTTTTTTTTTTTTTTTCCTGCTTTAAAAATTACTGCAAATTCAGTGGCCTAAAAGACAGATTTATCTTAAAGTTCTACAGATTAGATGAGATTAGAAGAAGCTTTAGATTAGGGTCTATATAGCAGAAGTCCAACCCTGTGTCTCCCTAAGTCAAAAGTCATTGACTTGCCTTTTCTAGGTGCTAGAGGCTACCTGCATTTCTTGGTTCACACAACTTTGAAGTCCCCAGTGTTGCATCTCCTAGGCCATTCTTCTTCACACTCTCATCTCCTTCTCAATATTTTCTTCTGCCTCCCTCTTCCACTTTTAGAGACCTTTGTGGTTACACTGGGCCTACCTGATTCAGAGTAATACCTCTATTTTAAATCCGGCTGATTAGCAACTTTAATTCCATTTTTAATCTTAATTTCCCACTGTCATGTAACCTAACACATCCACAGGCTCCAAAGATTAGGACGTGGACATATTTGTGGATGGGCATTATTTTGCTTGTAACATTCTCCATACTGACAATTTTTTTGGTGCCAATAGCATTACACAGTCAAGAATAACCTAACATCTAGGGTGCTCTGAACAAGAAGAAACATAAATAAACACAGGTAGTAGAAATGGAGTAAAGAAAAAAAAAACTTCCTATGTTGGAGTGGTCAGAGATGATAAAACAACTGATTATTACAAGATGTGACTTGTAAGTATGAAACTGCCTGGAAATAGGAAACCATAAACAGATCTAGCAAACTTACCATGGAAACAGACTTCTAGAAATGAAGTATATAATAAATATAAAACAATGTATATTTCTTCTTTTAATAAAAGCAGATCAGGTAGTTCAGACCAGCAATAATGCTGAGCACAACTAGAGGGTCTGGACAACATTTTTATAGGATAGCTTTAAGGGACTGCAGAACTAATAGGACATTGAGGAATTACGGGGTCAATATTCAGGAGGACACAAATCCAGAGAAGAGATCATAGGACTTAAGGTGTCCTCCACCCAAGGGCATCCACCTACTCTGGAAGATGCTACCAAGAGGCTACAAAGCCTGGCATTCAAGACCATCAGAGTGTGATCTTAGCTGAAAGTTAAGCTTATCTCCCTTTACTCTCATAGTACAGTGCCCAGCGCTTAGGCATTCATGGGATAACTGTTAAACTGAATGGTGGTTATACTTTGTGCCTCAGGTTTTACGTGTTATTAGTTCTGCATCCAAGCACATTAACTACTTATACTAAAACTCTCTTGAAATAAGAAGCAGGCAATGATAAGATGAAGATCACCAATTCAACTTCCAACATTTTGATAATGGTTGTGATCTAGAACCTTGTTATTAAAATTGCAACACAGAACTCACCAAATCATCAGCCATTTTATGCAACTTGTATGAGCTGTTGTCTCTATGTTGCTTCCCGTCTATTAAGGCCATCCTGCTTAGAAGCTATGTGTAATCATTTGCTCTGATAAGGATCTATTCATTATCTGCTTCAGTGAAGGGCGGGTCATAATGACCAGAGGAGTTCAGAAGCTTGAGGAGTTTATAGACAGCCAAGCTCAAGCATGAGTGAAATTAAACAAAATAATAACTATTTGATTAGGATGCTGATTCACTGTTGATAAAATTTTGATTATTGTTGTGTTTTATAAAACTAAAATAATACTATATGGGAAAACATTTTAGTTGATTGTTTTCATGGTATTTGCTTGAATATGACTAATATCTTGATATTATAATTGAGAAAATTATATTTTCAATAACACATTTTAATTTAATCTACTTCTGATACTAATTATTATAATAGATAAATGAAGGACTAAAAAATAATTCAACATCATATTACCAAATTGAAAAGAAAAATAGTACAAGGGATTTTTTCCCCTCTTGCTTCCAGCATTAATCAAATTTCAATTAGAAAATCTTCAATAACTCCTAAACTCGGTTGATTATTAATTTTTTTGTCTTTTTGAAGATAATGAAATATTTGTTTCTTGCTTTGGGTTTAAAACAATTTGAAATTTGAAGATTTTGCTCTAAAACAGATTTCAAAAAGGAAATGCAGCTGTCTTCATAAATAAACTGATTATTTTAATAATTGTTATGACTGATCTTTTCCTGGAGTGAATGTATTTTAAATTCCTTATTTTCCTAACAGATCCATTTGGTGCTGCATGGTTTCCAGTTATGATCAGCTTGATATATTTTTTAAACCTGAAAGAGAGTTGCACATTTGAATATATTTTCTATTCCAAGTGATTATTTATGAGAAGTAGCATAGTCCATATTATCCAAAGGTGGTCTTTCTAGAACCAATACCTTTTATGTTTGAAAAGTAAAATGAAAAAGTCTCAGTTAATATGAAGATAGTCAGAATCTCTGGATAACTATTGAAGACTACGCAGCTGACCTGCATTCCTTCAGAAAAATCCAAATGCTTCATCTTTTTTAGTAGGGTTGATCCATTCTTTCCCTGCCCCCTGCAAGATCCCCTTCATTTTTGTTTCCTCTTCATTCAATGAGTCAAATCCTGTGCCAAATTCAGAACCTACAAAGCTGGTTATGTCATGATCTCTGTTCTCATGGGGCTCATGAACTGGTAAAGCATTCAATCTTGGCTACACATTAAAATTATCTGCAGCATTTTTATAAAGATCTCAATGTAAAGATCACACTCCAGAACCATCAAATCAGACTATTAAGGGAGGAGGTACCCAGGCATCAGTATTTTTTAAAGCATCCAGGTCCCTCCAAACTATTGTCAAAGTTGAGTAACACTGGTTAGATCAATGATCCCCACATTTTAGAGACATGCCTGTATCAACTACAGGGCTGGCCAGAGCATAGATTAGTGGGAAACAGTCTGGAATTTCAATTCAGTGGGTCTGTGGGTGGCATCAGAAATTCATATTTTTAACAATTACCAAAGGATAGATCAATGGTTCTCAATCCTAAATGAACATTACAATGACCTGAGATGCTAAAAAACAAAACAACAGAAACAACAATAAAACACAGCACTGCCTATGCCCCACCCACAGAGGTCTGGCGTCACTGGTCTGAGACAGAGCCCCAGCGTTAGTTTTTACAGGTTCTCTAGCTGAGTTTCATGTCCCTCTAGGTTTGAGAACCAGTGATTTTTTGGAATGAAAAGATCTCAAGCCCTGAACATACTGAGATAGAGGACAGAGACATTTGTATGCACAGAAAAAGATGTAATGGAGTATAATGCAGGAAATGGTGCTATGCTCAAAGACAGTACATTGGAAAAGTCTCCCCTAAAAGTGGAGATACTTTAAATTAATCTTGATGAAGTTAGTCAGATGGATGCGTATTCTAGGTCCATTTGTCAATTCACCAAAAACCATTTAGCCAAATTATCTCAGGTGTCCCTTTAGCTATCCTAAATAAAAATTTCATCTAAGGACTTATTTTTGTTTTTATAATAGTTATTAATCTGCCTTATATCATTGAATAGGTAGTTGCATAGATTTATATCCTGTGCAGTTTTTTTCCCGAGTCATTTTTAAAAATTAAGTGTATATATATATATATATACACATAAGGAAAATGGCTGCCGAGAGCGCCTGGGTGGCTCAGTCAGTTAAGCGTCTGCCTTCGGCTCAGGGCATGGTCCCCGGGTGCTGGGAGCGAGCCCTGCACTGGGCTCCCTGCTCAGTGGGGAGCCTGCTTCTCCCTCTCCCATTCCTCCTGCTTGTGCTCTCTCTGTCTGTCAAACAAATAAATAAATAAAATCTTAAAAAAAAAAAGAGAAAGAAGAAAGAAAGAAAGAAAGAAAGAAAGAAAGAAAGAAAGAAAGAAAGAAAGAAGAAAGAAAGAGAGAAAGAAAATGGCTGGTGCCTGGGTGGCTCAGCCGTTAAGCGTCTGCCTTCAGCTCAGGTCATGATCCCAGGGTCCTGGGATCGAGCCCCACATCTGGCTCCCTGCTAGGCAGGAAGCCTGCTTCTCCCTCTCACACTCCCCTTGCTTGTGTTCCCTCTCTCGCTGTCTCTCTCTGTCAAATAAATAAATAAAATCTAGAAAGAAAGAAAGAAAGAAAGAAAGAAAGAAAGAAAGAAAGAAAGAAAGAAAGAAAGAAAGAAAATGGCTGCCTAAATGCATAGCTTTACTGCCATTTTCTCTGGACTTTGATCTGATTATCTTTCCAGGAGCAGCTCCTGGATTGAGTAAGCAGGTGATGCAAACAAGGCCTCGGTCTCTGCTGGGCCCAAATGCAGAGGGGCTGAGGAGAACATTGTGACCCTCGTTTACATGCATTTTTAGGAAATGTAAAACTGTAGTGATATAGGCAGTCTGTCCTTTGCTATCTTGTCTGCCGCTCCCGTGCGGCAGATGCAATAAACTTCTCTTTTGTTAAAAAACAAAAACAAAAATGAAACTATAGTGATATAAAGCCGTTTGTTGGTTGCCTGGAGTCAAGGGTAGGTGTGGGGATTCATCCCAAAGGTGCAGGAGGGAACTTTTGAGGACGAGGGACTATTCTAAAACTGGGTTGTTTTGGCGCTGTAACCTGCATAGACTTAACAAAACTCATCTAACTATAAACTTAAAAGGGTTCAATGATAATTGTTAGTAAGTTATGCCTCAGAAAAGGTATAAAAATGATCATTTATGGAAACTGACAAGCTGAGTTTTAAACTGATATGAATGTACAAATGTCCAATAATAGTTAATGCAATCTTGAAGAAAAAACAAAAAACAATAATAAAAAGAAAAACAAATAAAAATGGAAGGGCTTACAGTATCAGGTATCAATAATAGGTACAATAATGACGTAGTAATTAAGATAGGGTGCTGTTACTTTGAGGATAGGCAAATAGACCAATGGAATAGCAGAGAGAATATAGAAACAGACTCACATACACAATCAACCAATTTATGAGGAAGGTGTCACTGCAGTATGATGGAGAAAAGATTATCTTTCAATGAATACTGGATACCCTTGCAGGGGCAAGGGATATACACACACATACACATACACATATACACACTCTGACTTTACATCATACGCCATAGTCAGTTTTGATCGATTGCAGAACTAAATGAGAAAAAGGCATAACTAATCCATGGCATTACAAGTCTGAGCAGTAGTTTTCCATGAGGGGAAGGCACCTGGGATGCTGAACAATTTATTGTTCTTATTTTTTCATCTAACATCTGGTTAAACAGATGTGTTCAATATGTGAACGCTCATTTAGCTGCACCATACTTAATAAGTTCGCATTTGTGTATATCTTTAAACCTTAATAATAAAATAAGACGGGGTGCCTGGGTGGCTTAGTTGGTTAAGCCTCTGACTCTTTTTTTCTTTTTTTAAAGATTTTATTTATTTATTTGAGAGAGAGAGAGACAGCCAGCGAGAGAGGGAACACAAGCAGGGGGAGTGGGAGAGGAAGAAGCAGGCTCCTAGCGGAGGAGCCTGATGTGGGGTCGATCCCATAACGCCGGGATCACATCCTGAGCCAAAGGCAGACACTTAACTGCTGTGCCACCCAGGCGCCCCAAGCCTCTGACTCTTAATCTCAGCTCAGGTCTTGATCTCAGGTGAGTGCAAGCCCCAGGTTGGGCTCCATGCTGGGCGTGGAGCCTACTTAAAAAGTAATAAATAAAATAAAATAAAATAGGACAAAGATACAGAGATTAAAAATAAAGAGATGAACAAAATTAATAATAGACACATATGAAAACTCTTATCAAAGCATAAATTTAAGTACAATAAAAAATTAAAGCCACATCAAGCAATAATAAAATATGCAGCTTACACGAAAGCTCTGGCAATCAAAATATATATGTAGCAAATCACATAGAAGTAAAATAAAGCATGAGGCGCCTGGCTGGCTCAGTCAGGAGAGCCTTGCGACTCTTATCTTGGGCTCGTGAGTTCGAGCCCCACATTGGGTTAGAGATTACTTAAATGAATAGATAGATGAACCTTAAAAAAAAAAGTTAAATAAAGCAAAAACTATTACAAATGCCAGAAGAATTTGAAAACAGGGCAGTTTTTACTTGAACACTGGAATACATTGGAATACAGTTCTTCCATAAACAAAGAGATCTATCAGATGAGAATATGGAATCACATGGGGTGGTTAATTAACATACATTAATAATATACATTATATGTATGCATATATATGCATAATGTGTGCATATATTAATGTATACATGATCACGTAACTTGTTTCATATGAGAAAAATAATATATATTTGTGTATGTCTATGAATATTTACAAAAAATAATATTTAGCAACAACAGAAACCTTAACAAAGATTTAAAAATCTTTTTCATGTCATATTCTCTGATGAGAACCCAATGAAATTTGAAATAAAGAAGTAAAAAAGTCAAGTTGAAAAAAATGCTTAATACTTAAATTAAGACTTACTAAAACGGTCTTGGCTCAAAGAGTAAAACAGTACTGAATTTGTAAAATTTCTTGAAGGGAACAAGTTGTAGAACTTTTCATACCATTATGTGATCCAGCTAAATCTATACTAACTGAAAAATTATCATTGTCATTTTTAAAGAAGACAGGATTAATGAAGGAGTACAAATTTAGGAGAAAATCTAAATATGTTCCTCATCCCTTTCAAAGCTTCCGTGTTGTCTTGTTTAAAGAAACACTCCCAAACCTAAGTCTCTCTTTAATATTTTTATATTTCTCCTGATTTTTAATCCTTATGTCCATTTGAATTTATTTTGTAAGGTGTGAAGTAGGGATCCTCTCTCATTTTTATCTAAGGTGATACAGAGTTGACATAGTTGTCATTTAATAAAAATAATCTTATCCTACTGAATTGACATACAATTTAAATTTCATATTAAATTCCCAATTAGCACTGGGATATTTCTGTACTTCACAGTTGAAAGGATCTGAAAGATGCAGGGTTGGGGATTCCCACGACCACCCCACTCAAGTCACCTATCTGGACTGTGTAGAATACAGATGAGTCTTGGAGAATGACAGTGGATTATCACAAGCTTAACCAGGTGTTGACTCCAATTACAACCACTATACCAGATGTGATTTCATTGCTTGAGCAAATTAACACATCCCCTGGTACTTGGTATGCGGCTATTGATTTGGCAAACGCCTTTTTCTCCATCCCTGTCAATAAGAACCCCCCAAAGCGGTTTGCTAACAATACACCTTTACTGTCCTACCTCAGGGACACATCAACTCTCCAGTGCTATATTATAATTTAATTTGCAGGAATTTTGATCACCTTCTTCTTCTACAATATGTCACACTATTCTGTTATATTGATGACATTATGCTGATTGGACCTAGGGAGCAAGAGACTACTCCAGATTTATTGGTAAGATGTTTATATGTCAGAGAGTGGAAAATATATCCAACATAAGTTCAGAGGCCTTTTATCCCAGTGAAATTTCTAGGGGTCCATGTCAAGCTATCTCTTCTAAGAAGTTGTTGCACTTGGCCTTTCCTACACCCAAAAAAGAGGCACAGTGCCTAGTGGATTTTGGAGACAACATATTCCTCATTTGGATGTGTTAATCCAGCCCATTTACCAAGTGACCCAAAAAGGTACTAGTTTTGAATGGGGCCTAGAACAAAAGGAGGCTCTGTAATAGGTCTGAGCTGCTGGGCAAGTTACTCTGCCCCTTGGGCTATGTGATCCAGCATATCCAATGGTGCTTGGGTATCCATGGCAGATCGGGATGCGGTTTGCAGCCTTTGGCAGGCCCTCAGAGGTAAATCTGCAGGCCCTTAGGATATTGAGCAAAGCCTTACCATCCTCTATAGAAAACCATTCCACTGTTGAGAAACAGTTCTTGGCCTACTATTGGGCCTTAGTAGACACCGAATGCTTAACAATATACCTCCAAGTTACCATGCAACCTGAGCTGCCCATCATGAACTGAGTGTTATCTGACCCACTAAGCCATAAAGTCAGGTATGAACAGTAGCATTCCATCAGCAAATGAAATTGGTATATATGTGACTGGGCTCACGAAACCCCTGAAGGTACAAGTAAGTTGCACAATGTGGCCCAAATGGCCATGGTCCCTACTGTTATTATACTACCTTCCCTCTCTTAGCCTACACCTATGGACTCATGGGAAGTTCCCTACAATCGCTTGACAGAAGAAGGGAACACTTGAGCCTGGTTTCTAGATGGTTCTGCATGATATGCAAGCAACACCTGGAAGTGGACAGATACAGCACTATAGTAATTTCAGGGACATCCTTGAAGAAAGTAGTGACAGGAAATCTACCCAGTGGGCAGAACTCTTGGCCTGCAAAGAGAAATGGCCAGATGCATGATTTTCTATGGATTCATGATCTATGGCCAAGCATTTGGCTGGATGGTCAGGAACTTAGAATGAACATGAATGAAAAACTGGTGACAAGCAAATCTGGGGAAGAGGTATATGGACCTCTCTGAATGGCGGAGGGGTTGATGTGAAGATACTTGTGTTCTTTGTGAAAAACTCACCAAAGGGTGACCTCAGCAGGGGAGAATTTTAATAATCAAGTGAATAGGATGACCTGGTTTTGGGATACTAGTCAGTTTCTTTCCCCAGCCATACCCATCATCATCCAATGGGCTCATGAACAAAATGGCTACATTCGTGGGGATGGAGGTTTCACACGAGCTCAGCAGCATGCACTTGCACTCACCACAGCAGAGTGCCCATTCTGCCAGCAAGAGATCAACACCGAGTCCCTGATATGGCACTGTTCCCCAGGACGATCAGCCATCTACTGGTGGCAGCTTGTTTGCAACAAACCACTTCCATCGTGGAAGAGGCAGCATTTTGTTCTCTGCATATGGATTTGCCTTCCAGGCATGCAATGCTTCTACCAAAACTACCTCACAGAATGTTTTATCCACTGTCATGGTATTCTACACAGCATTGCTGCAGACCAAGGAACTCAGCAGAAAATGAAGTGCAGCAATGGGCCCATGCTCATGGAATTCACCGGTCTTACCATGTTCCCCCCCATTCTGAAGCAGTTGGCTTGATAAAATGATGGAATGGCCTTTTGAAGACTGAGTTACAATACCAGTTCGGTGGCAATACCTTGCATGGCTGGGACAAGGTTCTGCAGAAGCCTGTATATACTCTGAATCAACATGCAATATATGATGCTGTTATTCGCATTGATAGGATTCACTAAGGAATTAAGGGGTGGAAATGGCAGTGGTACCACTATTATCTTTAGCAAATCACTAGTAAAATTTTTGCTTCCTGTTCCCATGACCTTATGGTCTACTCGTCTAGAGATCTTGGCTCCAAAGGGAGTAATGCTTCCATAAGGAGTCACAACAATGATTTCATTGACTTGGAACTTAAGACTGCTGCCGGGCAACTGTGGACTCCCTGTGTCTTTGAATCAACAGGCAATGGGAGTTCCTGTGCTGGCTGGAATAACTGATCTTGTTTCCCAAAAGGAAATTGGACTACAACTTCACAATGGAGACAAGGAAGACCATGTCTGGAATACACAAGGTTATTTAGGGCATCTCTCAGAATTACCATGCCCTGGGATTAGTCAACAGATAACTACAATCACATAATCCTGGCAAAACTATTAATGGCAGAGACCCTTCAGGAATAAAGATTTGGATCACTCCACCAGGCAAAGATCCACAACCAGCTGAGGTGTTTGCTGAAGTAAAGGCAATATGGAATGGGTAGTGGATGAAGGTAGTTATAAATACCAGCTATGACAAATTACCACTTACAGAAATGAGGACTGTAATTGTCATGAGTATTTCCCCCTTATTTTGTCATGAACGTTTGTGTGTGTTTATATATCTATATATCAATATCTATATGTCAAATCTTTCTTTTCCTCCCTCTCTTCTTTACTTTTAATATAACATTAGGTGTATTGACTTTATATTATAACAATTAAGTATTATTAATTTTTCATCATACTACCTAAGTTATGGGATATCAAGAAGAGTAAACATAAAAGACTTTACATCCTCTTCTAGAGAAAGCGTAGTGCATTTTCAGTAGTACACAAGAAAGTTGTTTGGTGGAATTATGACCTCATCAGTGCTTTCAGGCTAGTATGGTTTAAGGAGATGTGTTTGGGTACCAAGTTGACAAGGAGTGGATTTGTGATGGGTAATTTTACCCGTAAAATTGACTGGACCATGGGGTGCCCAGATATGTGGTCAAAAATTATTTTAGGTGTATTGGTGAGGGTGTTTTTGCATAAGGTTAACTTTCAACTGGCAGGCTGAGTAAAGGCAGATTGCCCTCCCTAATGTGGGTGGCCCTCATCCAGTCAATTGAAAGCCTGAGTAGAATAAAAAGGCTCACCCTTCCTCACGGAAGGGGCAACTACTACTGCCGGACTGCCTTGAGCTGGAACATGGGTCTTTTTTCCCAGTCTTCAGACTCAAACTAAAAGAGACCTTCTTGCATCTCCAGTCTGCTGGCTTTTAGTCTAGAACATCCTTCAGCTCTCCTTGGGCTCAGGCCTTCAGATTTACACTGAAACTACGCCATCAGCTCTCCTGAATCTCCAGTTGGCTGACTGCAGATCTTAGGACTTTTCAGCTTTCATAATTATATGAGCCAATTTCTTACAATAAATCTTAATCTCTCTCTGTAGATAGAGAGATTTACATGCACACATATATAATATATACACACTTATGCATATAGATACATAATAGATACATACATATGCACGTAGATGTGTATATATACATAGTCCCCATTGGTTCTGTTTCTCTGGACAATACTGACTGATACAATCGGGAAATAAAATAATTTATTACATCGATAACACATCATTGCAAAAATATAAGATATATTTCAGCAGACACTCTCATAAAGTATCTAAATAAAGTATAAATAAACCTATTAAAAGAATAAAGGTAAGTCACCAAAAAAAAAAAAATACTGTCATCCTGAAATGTAAAATTCAGTTCCATTAAGATCGAAAACATGACAGAAATCCCTGCTGAGAATATTATAATTTGACATTATTTTGGAGATTCTAGAGGGAATGCAATAATAGCTCAAATAAGAAAGGACTGTTATAAATATTGATGACTGAGAGATGAAATTCTCTCCGTCTCTTTCCCTTCTTTGTAAAAGGATTCTATATCTAGAACTACCCACCCAACTAAAATACTCTTTTTTAAGTGCCTAATTTAGATTTTTAAAAACCTACATTGTTCCATTTAGGGAAAATTATGCTCATGTGCTCGTGCTTTAACAAATTAGTCACTACCACAGTGTTAATGCTTATTTTTTCAGGGAGCTAAAATTTCAGATAACTTTTACTTTCTTAATTACATTTTTGGTGATATTTGGCTTTACTTATTAAGCCGTGCACATTGTTAATATAGTCATAAAAACAAAGGTATTCTCGCTGGTGATAAACAAGTCTTATATGATTATCAGAATAAAATAAAGAATATAGTGATGTATAAAAAGTTAATTATATCCCTAACCATTCTCATCCCACACGGCTGTGGTAACCAATGTTTTAAGAAAATCCTATATAGTCATGTAAATATGTATAAATATATAAACTCTTAGATATGCTCTTTTTATCTGTTTAGTGTGTTTTATGAAGACTGTATACAAACTATTCCTCAATATTTTTTGGTTGAATATAACATGGTGTTTCCTACATGTGTCAATATATCTAACATTGTCATGTTTTTTTTTAAGTAAACACAATGCCCAATGTGGGGCTCGAACTTATGACCTCGAGATCAAGAGTCACATGTTCTACTGACTGAACCAAGCAGGCAACCCTGACCTTTTTTTCTTATAAGTCCTCAGCGTTTCACACCATGTCTATAACATCTTATGTAATCATTGCCCAATATATATGGACATAGGCTTTCTATTATTAATAAGAGTATTTTTTTAGAGCAGTTTTAGGTTCATTAAAAATTGAGGGGGAAGTACAAAGATTTCCCATATACCCCCTGCCCCCACAAATGCATAGCCTCCCTCATTATCATCATCCCCCACCAGAGCGGTACATTTGTTACAACTGATGAACCTACATTGACACACCATAGTCACCCACAGTCCATAGTTTCTTTCTTCCTTTTCTGTTTTTTAATTTATTTGAGAAAGCGAGAGCGAGAGCGAGAGCGAGAGAGAGACCATGAATGGGGTGAGGGAAAGGGGAAGAAGCGGGCTCTCTGCTGAGCAGGGAGCCTGATTCAGGGCTCGATCCTGGGATTCCAGGATCATGACCTGAGCTGAAGGCAGACGCTTAACCGACTGAGCCACCCAGGTGCCCTCAGTCCATTGTTGCCATTGGGTCCACTCTTCATATTGTCCATTCTGTGGGTTTGGACAAATATACAATAATATGTATCCATCATTATGGTATCATAAAAAGTATTTTCACTACACTAAAAATCCTCTGTGCTCTGACCATTTTCCCCCAATGCTTAGCAGCTATCGATCTTTTTCCTCTCTTTATAGTTTTGCATTTTCCAGAATGTCATAGAGTTGGAATCACACAGTATGTAGCCTTTTCAAAGTAGCTTCATTCACTTATTAATAACACAGTTAAGGGGCGCCTGGGTGGCACAGTGGTTAAGCGTCTGCCTTCGGCTCAGGGCGTGATCCCGGCGTTATGGGATCGAGCCCCACATCAGGCTCCTCCGCTGTGAGCCTGCTTCTTCCTCTCCCACTCCCCCTGCTTGTGTTCCCTCTCTCGCTGGCTGTCTCTATCTCTTTCGAATAAATAAATAAAATATCTTAAAAAAAATAACACAGTTAAGATTCCTTCATGTCCTTTCATGGCTTAATAGCTCATTTCTTTTTAGCACTGAATAATATTCCATTTTCTGGATGTATAACACTTCATTCATTTACTGAAGGACAAAATGTTGGCTTCTAAGTTTTGGCAATTAGAATAAAGCGGTTAGAAACATCTGTACACAGGTTTTTGCGTGGACATAAGGTTTAAAATCCTTTGGGTAAAAAATAAGAAGCATGATTGCTGGATTACATGATAAGTGTATGCTTAATTTTATAAGAAATCACCCAACTGTTTTCCAAAGTGGCTGCCCTATTTTGCCTTCCCACCAGCAATGACTGAAAGTTCCTCTGGCTCCACAGCCTTGCCAGCATTTGGTGTTGTCTATGTTCCAGATCTGGGCCATTTCAATATGTGTATACTGGTAGCTCATTGTTTTAATTTCCTTTTCTTGAGGACATCTGGGGAACGACTTTTTATATGCTTATTTGCCATCTATGTATCTTTGGTGAGGTGTCTTCTAATCTTCTGCTCATTTTTTAATTGGGTCGTTCATTTTCTTACTATTGATTTTGAAGATTCCTTTGTATATTTTGGAAAATAGTCCCTTAGCAGATGTGTCCTTTGCAAATTTTTCTCCCGTCTATAGCTTGTTGTCTCGTGTTCTTGACACTATCTTTTACAGAGCAGAAGTTTTTAATTTTAATGAAGTCCAGATTTTCAATTATTTCTTTCATAGGTCAGATCTTTGATAGTGTGTCTAAATGTCGCTGCCATACGCAAGGTCACCTAGGTTTTCTCCTATATTATCTTCAGAAGTTTTTATTTTGCACTTGCCATTTAGGCATGTGATCCATTTTGAGCTAATTTTTGTGAAAGATGTAAGATGTGTGTCCAGGTTCAATTTTCTGTGTGTTGATGTCCAGTTGTTCCCACACCATTTGTTGCTAAGACTACCTTTGCTCCCTTGTGTTGTATTTGCTCCACTGTCAAAAATCAGTTGATTATATTTATGGGGGTCTATATCTGGACTCTATTCTGTCACCAGTACCACACTGTCTTGATTACTGTAGCCTACGGTCTTTTTTTTTTTTCTACAAGCTTCTTTTTTTTCTTCCAAGTTTTTATTTAAATTCCAGTTACTTAACATAAACTGTAATATTAGTCTCAGGTGTGCAATAAAATGATTCTACACTTACATACAACACCTGGTGCTCATCAAAACAAGTGCCCTTCTTAATCCCCATCATCTATTATACTAAGTCTTGAAGTTGCACAGCGTCAGTCCTCCGAATTTGCTATTCTTCTTCAATATTGTGCTGGCTGTTTTGGGTCCTCTGCCTCTTCATATAAATGTTAGGATCAGTTTGTTGATATCTACAAAACAACTTGCTGGGATTTTGAAGACTAACTGCACTTGAATATATGGGTCTACTCGGGAAAAACTGACATCATGACAATGTCGTGTCTCCCTGTCCATGAACATGGCATTTCTTTCCATTTATTTAGTTTTTATTTTGATTTCTTTCATTAGAGTTGTGTAATTTTCCTCATAGAAGTCTTGTATGTATTTGTTAAATTTATACCAAAATATCTTGTTTTGGTGCAAATGTAAATTGTATTGTGTTTTTAATTCCAAAATCCTTTTGGTTATTGCGGGATTATCGGAAAGCAATTAACTTTTATGTATTAACCTTGTATCCTGCAATTTTACTTATTATTTCCAGGAGTTTTTTAGTTGATTCTTTCAGACTTCCTACATAGATGATCATGTCATCTGCAAAGAAAAACAATTTTATTTCTTCCCTCCCAATTTCATATCGTTTATTTCCTTTGTGTGTGGGCGTCTCTCTCTGTGCCTGTGTATGTTGTTGCATTAGCTAGAACTTCCAGTACAATGTTGAAAAGGAGTGGCAAGAAGGGTCTCTCCTGCTTTTTACCTGACCTTAGTGGGAAAGCTTTGTGTTTCTCACCATTTAGTATGATACTAGCTGTAGCTTTTTTGTAGATATTCTTTGTCAAGTTGACTTTTCCTAGTTGACTGAGAGTTTTTTCATGAACAAATACTGGATCTTTTGAGTGTTTTTTCTTTTTTTTCCTAAAGTAGGCTTCATGTGGAGTGGAACACAGGGCTTGAATTTATGACCCTGGGATTAAGACATGAGCTGAGATGAAGAGTTAGACGCTTAACTGACTAAGCCACATAGGTGCCCCTCAAGTGTTTTTTCTGCATCTATTGATATGGCTATGTAATTTTTATTTTTTAGCCTGTTGATGTGATGGATTACATTAACTGATTTTCAAATTTTGAATCAAACTTGCATATCTGGTATAAATCCCCTTTGATTACAGTATGTAATTCTATTTAGACATTGTTGGATATATTAATATTTTGTTGAGGGTTTTGCATCTACCTTCATGCAAAATATTTGTCTATGCTTTTCTTTTTTTGTCATGTCTTTGTCTGATTTTGGTATTAAGGTAATGCTGGCCTCACAGAATGATGTAGGAAGTATTCTCTCAGCTTTTATCCCCTGAAAAAGATTATGGGGAATTGGGATAATTTCTTAATTGTTTAGTAGTATTTACCAGTGAACCTATTTGATCTTGGTGCTTTCTGTTTGGAAAGGTCATTAATTATTGGCTCAATTTTTTAAATAGACACAGGCCTATTCAGATCATCTATTTCTTCTTCTTCTTTTTTTTTTTTTAAAGATTTTATTTATTTATTTGACAGAGATAGAGACAGCCAGCGAGAGAGGGAACACAAGCAGGGGGAGTGGGAGAGGAAGAAGCAGGCTCATAGCAGAGGAGCCTGATGTGGGGCTCGATCCCAGAACGCCGGGATCATGCCCTGAGCCGAAGGCAGACGCTTAACGACTGCGCCACCCAGGAGCCCCAGATCATCTATTTCTTCTTGTGTGAGTTTTGGTGGACTGTGTATTTAAAGAAATTGGTGGACTGTGTATTTAAAGAAATTGGTCAATTTCATCTAGGTTATCAAATTTGTGGGCATAGGGTTATTTATAGCATCACTTTATTATCCTTTAATTCATGGCATCTGTAGTTACATCCCTTCTTTCATTTCTCATATTAGTAGTTAGTGTACTCTCTCATTTGTTCTTAGCTTGGATGGAGACTTATGGATTTTATTGATCTTTTCAAAGGTCCACTTTTGGTTTTGTTGATTTTCTCTATTGATTTCTGTTTTTTCCCCTTGTTCAATTTTTTTGTTTTATTGAGCTATAACTGACATATAACATTATATTAGTGTCATGTGTATAACATGACTCATTAAGTGTATAGATCATGAAATGTTCACCATAATAAGTCTAGTTAACATCCATCACCAAACATTGTTACAAATTTTTTTTCATGTGGTAACAACTTTTAAGATTCACTATCTTAGCACTTTTAAATATGTAATACAGTATAATTAACTACAGCATCTGTGCTGTTATAGGACTTATTTATTTTGTAACTGGAAGTTTGTACCTTTTAACCCCCTTTACCCATTTTGCTCATCTCTGACCTCCTGCCTTTGGCAAAATACCAATCTATTCTCTGTATCTATGAATTGTTTCTTCTTCTTCTTCTAGATTCCATATATAAGAGAAACCATATAGTATTTGTCTTTCTTTGTCTGACTTATGTCACTTAGCATAATGGCCTCAAGGTCTATCCATGTTGTCACAAATGGCAGGATTTCCTTCTTTTTTAGGGCTGAATTATATATATACATATATATTTATAAAATATGATATATATCTGTCTATCACATTTTCTTTAGGTATTCATCCAAAAATGGCCCTTTTGGTTATTTCCATGTATTAGCTATTATTTATTATGCTGCAAAGAACACAGAGTTGCAGGTATGTTTTTGAGTTAGTGCTTTCATTTCCTTTGCATAAATACCCAGAAACAGAATTCAATCATATGGTAGTTCTGTTTTCAGTGTTTGAGGAACTTCTATACTGTTTCAAACAGTGGTTGTGCCAGTTTACATTCCCCCAACAGTGCACAAGGGTTCCCTTTATTCCACATCCTCACCAGCACTTGTTGTTCCTTATTCCTTTTAAGAATAGCCATTCTAAAAGGTGTGAGAATATTTCATTGTGGTTTTGTTTTGCATTTTCCTGATGATGAGTGATGTTGAGCACCTTTTCATGTACCTGATGGCCATTTGTACGTCTTCGTTGGAAAAATGTCTATTCAAATGCTCTACCCATTTTTTAATCAGGTTGGTGGGGTTTTTTTTGTTGTAGTTGTTACTTTTTTTTCTTTTGCTATTGGGATATATGAATTCTTTGTATATTTGGGGTATTAGATATATGATTTGCAAATATTTTCTCCCATTCCGTAGGTTCCCTTTTCATTTTGCTGATGGTTTCCTTAGCTGTGCAGAAGCTTTTTAGTTTGGTAGTCTGGAAATTTTTAAAATTTGAGTATATACACAGAAGGATAGAAAGTGGTTGGGGCTAAGTTGCTGTGGGCAACACTCTAAAAATATGTATTATAAAAAACATGAATTCCTAAGTCATATCCCAGATTTGCTAATTCAGAATCACCAGGGAAATTCTTGGGAAATATTTCACGACAGTTCATGAATTCCTGTTACTGATATCTTCCAGAGCTGCTAGAGATTTTGCCTATCCTGATACTTATTTGTTCTACTCTTCTCCCAAATATTTGAACTACATCTGTTTTCTAATAAATTCCTGTTGTTCTCTTTAAATTAGGCAGGATTGGGATGCCAGGGTGGCTCAGTCGGTTAAGCGTCTGCCTTCAGCCCAGGTCCTGATCTCAGGGTCTTGGGATCGAGTCCTGTGTCGGGCTCCTTGCTCAGCGGGCAGCCTGCTTCTCCCTCTGCCTGCTGCTCCCCCTGCTTGTGCTCGCTCTCTCTCACTCTCTCTCTGACAAATAAATAAAATCTTTTCAAGAAATAAATTAGTCAGGATTAATATTTATAGCTTAATATCATATCTCCAAGACAAGACCCAAGAAAATATATCTGTAATAGTTTATTGAGCTAAGATAAAAGCCAGTTAGATGCTCATTCAGATTCCAGAATGGTAACGTAGTGGACTATGTCACAGAGTATAGAATAACCTAATGAAGTATGCTTGAGGCATCCTGAGGCAATGAGTCCACTGAAGGTGAAGTTCTGGGAGGCCAGGTAACTACTGCTAGAAACTAGTTTAAATGGGATGGTCTAAGATGATTTTTTTTGACAGATCAGATAAAGCTCAATTCTCAAATTCTTCCTTCAGGGCATGTAATAAAACTCAGAACTATTACCTGACACCTTTTTCATACACACATACACACACGCACACACACATGCTATAAACCAAACAAAAAGATTGACGCAAAGTTTGAATTATAACTCTTCCTGGAGCAAATTAAATGACAAAGTTATCACAGTGATTAGAAAAGAGTAAGATACTAATAATTAGAATGGTGATACATGGTTGGATATAAAAAACAGAGATAACTAAAAAAAAAAGAAGCTCAGAAATTCTTATAGGCATGCTTTTCATGCCTAAAGAAGTTGTTTATCCCTTGCAAGAAAAACCTAATACTTTCCCCAAATGCCTTTCCTTTCACTATGGTTAGGCAAGTATTAGCAGTTGGGTTCTCCAGGAAAGCGACTTTGAAATAAATATGCAGGATGTTTGTTAATGAGTGACTTTTGGATCGACACTGGTGGAAAAGAGGAAGGAAGCAGAATTGGGCAGAGGAGGAAGTTAAGCTGTAAATGCAGGCCCAATCTTAGCCAAGGCCATGAGGAGTTCCAGTTCCAGAGCTAGACCAGCCATTCAGATTGTGTGCCTCGTTGTGCTAAGATGATTGAAACATTCATGTGAACTGACGCTGGTGGGTTGAGAACACAGACTGAGCTTGTAGTGTGCTTTGCGGAAGTACTTGAAGGCAGAGTTTACCAGTGAGTTCCGGGTGTCACAAAGGAGGGTGGAAGTTCTAATGTCTATTTACTACCCATAAGAATGCTGTTTGATGCAGTTATGCCTGTGCTTGGATGCTTTTCATAAGAGTTGTCAATGTTGGAATTCTTAAATAAATCTGATTTAAATTTTTTAAAAAGGATGATCAGACCATTAAACTTCTGCATTAATCAGTCATTGAATGTGGGCTATCCTGCAAAGGGGCATGATCCTAAGCCAGGCAGATATCGGAACTTAAGGACTCTCTGAAGGGGTTGACAACTAAGGGATGTTTGCTGATATGGTAGCTAAATCAACAAGTCCTTCCTCAAAGAGGGATCTGGGAAGTGCCTCTATGTGTCCATCACTGTCCACCCCTTGTGCTGCTTAGGTTCACTTCATGTATGTTTCAGATGCAGTTCCTCCAGGGCTCTGGGGAACCTCTCTTCCTGGAGGAAATGTAGAAAAAGGTTGGTGGGATGAACAACTCACAGTGCTCCAGTTGGTTTCAGGGTCACAGCTGATACTCATTTCCTCCTTCACCCTTGTCCTTTTGATGGCTGAATAATATTCCATCATGGTCTCTGTGTGTGTGTGTGTGTGTGTGTGTGTGTGTGTGTGTGTGTGTGTGTGTGTGAGTGTGTGTGTGTGTGTGTGGCTATTGTTGATAATGCTCCTATAAACATTGGGGTGCATGTACCCCTTCAAATCTGTAGTTTTGTGTTTTTGTATCCTTTGGGTAAATACCTGGATCAGGGGTAGTTCTATTTTTAACTTTTTTGAGGAACTTCCATACAGTTTTCCACAGAGGCTGCACCAGTTTGCTTTCCTGCCAACAGTGCACGAGGGTTCCCTTTTCTCCACATCCTCGTCAACACCTGTTGTGTCTTTTCTTATTGATTTTAGCCATTCTGACAGCTGTGAAATGATGTATCACTGTTGCTTTGATTTGCATGTCCCTGATGATGAGTGATGTTGAGCATCATTTCATGGGTCTGTTGGCCATCTGGATGCCTTCTTTGGAGAAATGTCTGTTCATGACTTCTGCCCATTTTTAATTGGATTGTTTGCTTTTTGGGTGTTGAGTTGTATAAGCTCCTTATAGATTTTGGATACTAACCCTTTATCAGATATGTCATTTGTAAATATTTTCTCCCATTCTGTAAGTTGCCTTTTAGTTCTGTTGATTGTTTCCGTCGCTATACAGAAGTATTTTACTTTGATGTAGTCTGAATAGATTATTTTGGCTTTTGTTTCCTTTGCCTCGGGAGATATATCTAGAAAGAAGTTGTTGTGGCCAATGTCAAAGAGGTTACTTCCTGTGTTCTCCTCTAGGATTTTTATGGTTTCCTGTCTCACACTGGCTTTCATCCATTTTGGATTTGCTTTTGTATTTGGTGTAAGACAGTGATCCTGTCTCATTCTTTTGCATGTTGATGTCCAGTTTTCCCAACAAGGTTTGTTGGAGAGACTATTTCCCATTTTCTTGCCTCCTTTGTCAAAGATTAATTGGCTATCTAGTTGTCGATTTATTTCTTGGTTTTCTATTCTGTTCCATTGACCTGTGCATCTTTTTTTGTGCCAGTACCATACTGTTTTGATTACTAGAGCTTTGTAGTATAACTTGAAAGTCTGGAATTGTGATGCCTCTAATTTTGCTTTTCTTTTTCAAGATTGCTTTGCCTATTCGGGTCTTTTGTGGTTCCATACAAATTTTAGGATTGTTTGTTCTAGCTCTGCAAAAAATGCTGTTGGTATTTTGATAATGATTGCATTAAATGTGTAGATTGCTTTGGGTAGTACAGACATTTTAACAATAGTTGTTCTTCCAATCCATGAGCATGGACTGTCTTTCCATTTCTTTATGTCACCTTCATTTCTTTCATCAGTGTTTTATGATTTTCAGAGTACAGGTCTTTCACATCTTTGGTTAGGTTTATTCCTAGGTATCTTATGATTTTGTTGTAATTGTAAATGGGATCAATTCCTTAATTTCCCTTTCTGCTCTTTCATTATTGTTGTATAGAAATGCAACAGATTTCTATACATTGATACAGTATCCCGTGACTTTACTGAATTTACTTTTCAGTTCTAGCAATTTTTTGGTGGAGTCTTTCTGGTTTTCTGTATGTAGTATCATGTCGTCTGCAAATAGTGAAAGTTTTACTTCTTCCTTACCAACTTGGATGTCTTTTATTGCTTTTTGTTGTCTGATTGCTGTTGACTAGGACTTCCAGTACTATATTAAATATAAGTGGTGAGAGTGGACATTCTTGTTTTGTTCCTGACCATAGAGGAAAAGCTCTGTTTTTCCCCATTGAGGATATTAGCTGTGGGTTCTTCATCTATACCTTTTATTCATGTCGAGGTATGTTTCCTGTAAACCTACTTTGTTGAAGGTCTTTATCATGAATGGATATTGTACTTTTTAAAATTTCTGCATCTATTGAAATGATTGTATGGTTCTCTTCCTTTCTTTTATTAATGTGGTGTATCACATTGGTTGATCTGTAAATACTGACCCACACTTGCAACCCAGGAATAAATCCCACTTGATCGTGGTGAATGATTTTTTTTTTTTTTTAAAGATTTTATTTATTTATTCAACAGAGGTAGAGACAGCCAGCGAGACAGGGAACACAAGCAGGGGGAGCGGGAGAGGAAGAAGCAGGCTCATGGCAGAGGAGCCTGATGTGGGGCTCGATCCGACAATGCCGGGATCACGCCCTGAGCCGAAGGCAGACACCCAACCGCTGTATCACCCAGGCGCCCCGTGGTGAATGATTTTTTAAATGTATTGTGTAATTCACTTTGATAGTATTTTATTGAGAATTTTTACATCCATGTTCATCAGGCATATTGGCCTGTAGTTCTCTTTTAGTGCTGTCTTTATCTGGTTTTGGTATCAGGGTAATGCTGGCCTCAGAGAATGAATTTGGAAGTTTTCCTTCCTTTTATAGTTTTTGGAATATTTTGAGAAGAATAGGTATTAAGTCTTCTGCATATGTTTGATAGAGGCCAGCAGCTTTTAGAGGGTACCTCTCCTGCTCCTTTGCTGTAAAGTAAGTCTTCTGATTGCATGCAATGTTATATGGAAACTCATGCAGCTAAATTCTGATCTTGTTCCAGAATTTCTGGGAGCCTGTTTTCTGACTCTCCCTCTGGTTTCTTTCAACAAACTCCACAAAGCATCTCTGTGCTACCTTTAATATCTCCAGTCTGCCAGATCATACATCCCAAGTAGAAGTTGCACTTGTATCACAGCCTGGACCTGATATAGACCCCTTTCCTGCTCTGGGCCCAACTCAAAGCTACCTGTCTTTAGGGTCACCTGGCATATGTGTTGGAGCAATTTTCTTAGGTATAAAATATGCTTCTGAGAAAATATGAAGAGGCTGTCAGGCATCATACTTCTTTGTCAGTAGAAGGTGGAAGTTGCAATAATTTGTCCTGTACCTTGGATGGTGTATTAGTTTCCTAGGGCTGCCATAACAAAATACCCGACCAGATGGCATAAACAATAGAAATTGATTTTCTCACAGTTCTAGAGGTTAAAAATACAAGACAGCATCGTCAGAAGGTTTTTATTTATTAGTTTTTTTCTGAGGCCTCTCTGCTTGGCTTGCAGATGGCCCCCTTTTTGCTTTGTCTTTACAGTATTTCCTATGTGTGTACATATCCTGTATCCAAACTTTCTCTTCTTATAAGGACACTTGTCCGGTTGGATTACGGTCTACCCTAATGGCCTCATTTTATTTTATTTTATTTATTTTTTTAAAAATTTTATTTATTTATTGACAGAGAGAGAGAGCACAAGCAGGAGGGGTGGCAAGCAGAGGCAGAAGCAGGCTCCTCAGCAGCGAGCCTCATGTGGGACTCAATCCCAGGACCCTGGGATCATGACCTGAGACAAGGCAGACGCTTAACTGGCTGAGCCACCCAGGTGCCCTAATGGCCTCATTTTAACTTAATTTCTTCTTTTAAGACCCTAACTCCAAATACAGTCATATTCTGAGGTCCCAGGGCTTAGAGCTTCAACATATGAATTCAGAGTGGGGGACACAGTTCAACCTAAAGCAGATAGGACATACTAGAATGCCCCTGACCAGCAGACATCTAAATTTTTACTAATTATGTCCAGGTCATTAAAATTCTTGGATGTATCTCCCTCTCTTTAGAGAGTGGTAAAAATCAAGATTTCCAATATGCTAGCTACTTTTTGTTCATACAGTATGATTAGTCTGACATCATAGATCTAATGAGTAAGTCTCTTGGGGGACTATATATGGGCAACAAGCTAATACTACCTTTTGAGGACCTACCAATTTTCATTTATTTGTCAGATGAGGTCATATGGGGTCAAATGATAAGTGAAATTGTCAGTTGAAAGGCTCATATTTGACCATATAACAACAAACTCATACTGTTTTTTCTCTCTTGTTTCTGAGGGCTTTTTTTTTTTTTTTTTGAAGATACATACCTTCAACCAATGGCATAATCCCATTTTCACTTCCTGACTACTGAGTCAAGTAAGGGCGACCTATCAAACAGTGTATTCCTCTAGGGGAACTGCAGAGTAATTTGCCACCATGGAATGACTTGAAAGATTTAAGCCTATTGATTCTTATAACATCACCATTTAATTCTCTCATTTGGCCAATAAATAGTCTAATAGGTGTTGGGGAATAGTATTAGATATCGGTAAAGGTAATCAGAGGTTTTCTAGCTACTGCTCAAGGCGTGGTCTCCTTACTAGAGCAAATCAGAACTGCTAATGGTACTTTCTCTCTTTATGCTTAGTTCAAAGGAAACTTAACTGCCCTGCAATTATACAGGATGTCCATGTTGGTCTGTTCCATTGGTAACATCTTGCTGAGAAAACCTGGGGAATAGATAATAGCTGTTTCCTTGTATGTCTTGGGAAAATGTACAAACATTGCAGAAAATAAATCTCAAGAAAATAGAGGAGAATTCCCAGGAACCCACTCATCTGAAGGCATGTGAGGATGTCTCCTTCGTGGTGAAAGAGAAGTACTTTATGGCCCTAAGAAAGAAACGTAACAGTACATGAGACTCTTTTATTCTTTGGGGGTAACACTGCATTTTTATGCTGCCACATGTTTGTGGGGGCCTGAGAAGAGAAAGCTTTCCAGGTGCAATTATAACATGACATATCCAAATATGATTAAAGTGTCACTCGTATATTTGCACGCTCTATGTAGCTTACGGTAAACTCAAATAGGACAGCTGATATTGGAAACCATTAAGATTTTGGAGCAAAGCCATACTACCTTTTAAAAACAACTTTGGAGAAACAACTAATGAGCTGCTATTGGCTGCTAGTAAATATTGAAAACAAGACCATGAAGAAGTGACCATGGCATCCACGTGCTTGTCATGAGTTAGGTATTAGCGGAGTCACCTAAAAGTAATCCTTTTTAAAAGATTTTATTTATTTATTTGAGAGAGAGGGAGAGAAGATGAGCAGGGAGGAGGGGTAGAGCGAGAGGGAGAAGCAGACTCCCCATGGAGCAGGGAACCTGGTGCAGACCTTGATCCTTGAGACCATGACCTGAGGCAAAGGCAGAGGCTTAACCAACTGAGCCACCCAGGAGTCCCTAACTAAACATAATCTCGGGCATGCCAAGGAGTATTTTGTCCTCAAGTAAAAATGGCAAACCCTGAAGACACAAATAACTCATATAATTATATTATTTACACTCCTAATTTTACTTATACTACAATTATGTTCCTCCCTCAATTGAAACCTGTGGTCTCATGAGGAATTTTATATAATCAGTTCACTGAGAATTAAAAGTAAACATTTGAGCCTGGTTTGCAGATATTTCTGTACAATATTCCAGCATCACTCAAAACGGAACTGTAGGATGTTATAGTTCCACTCTGAAATCACCCTGAAGAATAGAAAATGAAAATCCCAGAGGGCAGAAATCAGAGCAATCTAACCAGCAGAACATTCATGTTACAGAAGAATTTTCTCAGGCGCTAGACCTATTACCTGACGTTTATCTACATATCTGTATCTCAGTCTTTCTTGTCTTTAATCCACCAAGTCTGTTCCTTCCAAGTCCCTGGTCATCCAATAAGAACAACGTCTGCTACTTTGTGACTAACGTAGAATCATATAACAGACCATCCGTCCTTCTAAGAAAAGAACAAGACTTCCTTGGGGACATAGCAAACAATTTCTGCAAATATGTGTGTTTTACTCATCTAACACCACTGCTTAGATTAGAGGATAAGTATAGTCTGAACAACATGAAACTTCCCTCATCTAAGCAGACACAGAGTACCACCACTGATTAACCAATAGTCCAGCAGCAGCAACTAATCTTGTTTACGTGAATCAGAATTAATGAACTACCTAGTCATAGGTCTTAGGTGGATTGTACTGTACCCCTTCCATTGTGGAGAGGACAAGACTTGGTCCAAAAATATAGATTTTACTTCAGATTTGCTATGGCTGTCAAAACAAAACACCACAGACTGAGTGGCTTTGACCACAGAAACTTATTTTCTCACATTTCTGGATGCTAGAGGTCCATGATCTAGGTGTTGGTAGGTTTGGTTTTACCTTCTGAGATGCTAGGGTTTGGGGCTTTAAGATATACATTTGCTTTGGTTGGGGGGACACAATTTAGCCCATAACACAGAACTTATGAAATATCTTACACAATGATGATGCCCCATACAATTTCCTTCCACCCAGTAAATCACTTCACAGACAAAGAAATAAGACATGGACTGACTGCCCATGCGTCTCTGGAAATGAACAAATTTATAACGACTGAGGGACGTCTTGACTCACTTCTCTCAGAAACTGATAAATCAGGAAATTGAGAATTACGAGGAATATTGAGAACAAACAAAGAGTTATCAAGTTTGCTGTAAACAACACATATAGAATGTATTCTTTTCAAGCACATAAGAAATATTAACAAAAATTTATTGTCTATGTCCCAAAGGAATTCTCAATGAATATTAAAGAATCCAAAATATACAGACCACAATCCTTGAGTACAACATAATAAAGTAAGAGATCAATAATGGATACTTCTATGTATAATAAATAATAAATATTTTAGAAACAATAAAACATAAATGGATCAAATAAGAAACTATGATGGAAATTATAAAATATTTAGAAATAAAAGGCAAGGAAAATATGACACATCAAACTTCTTGGTAGGCAACCAAAGTAGTACTTAGTAGAAAAAAGTATGGGTAAAAATGCATACATTATAAAATGAAAAAGATAAAAAATTAATGGGTTGGTTGTTTCACTCTAGAAGTCAGAAGAAGAGTAACAGAAGAAACCCCAAAAAATGGAGCAGGAATTAATGAATAGTAAATAAGCAAGAGAGACCTTAAACACACTAACACTAGTTCTTTGAAAATTAATAAAATAGACAAACTGCTTTTTAAGAGTATGCAGGAGAAAACCCTAGGAATGAGAAGAGACATAATTAAACATAGTACAGTTTTTTTAAGTAATAAAAGTATTATGAACAGTTTTGTCCTAATAAATCGGGGGAAAACTTGAAATGGACCATATATAAACTATCAAGAACGACTCAAGAAGAAGTGGAAAATATGAATTAGGGCACGGAAAACCCATCTTTATTGAAATTGTTTTTGTTAAAACTAAAAGAAGAAAATTCTTATTTCATTAAAATAAAAGAACAAAAATCTTACTTTAGTAATCTAGAAGGCTTTGAAGTCTGTTAAGAGTTAGTAGGAGAAGGAAAATGCAGACCTGTGAGCATAGATGCAAAATCGTAACTTATTAAAAAACTGAATCCAGCAGTGTGTAACACGTACGCCATGACGAAGTAGGTTTTCTCAGGACTGAAAAGACACTCCAACGTAACACAAACCGACTACTTCACCTCTAAGAGATTAAAGGAGAAAAACTACACGATCGTATGAATGAAAGCAGAAAAGGGCATTCTGTAAATCAAACAGGTGTTTGTAAGAACAACTCTTAGCAATCTAGATACTCCTCAAATGGATAAAATATATCTACCAAAAATCTGCAACAAGCACACTTAAAGTGACAGATTTTAGTTTTCATATCAGAAGAAGAGAGCTCTCACCCTTGCTGCTTCTTTCCACATCACACTAAAATTCCTAGTTAACAATAACAGAAGCAAAATAAAGAAGAACAAAGGAATTGGAAAGTAATATTGGTTTCATTTTAAAAATCAAATTCCAGCTACAAGATAAATGCATTTATAAATAATGATACGACAGGAAGTGTGTAAGAACTGTAGATGAGGAAATGAAGAAAAGTAAAAAATATTGCTAAAGGACTTAAGAGATGACCTGAGTAAATGGGGAGACATCACAGTACAAGGGGTCACTCTTCAGTTCTCTCTCCCTTGACCTCACATTCAGTCCTGGCCTCTAGACCTCCAAAATATCATCAATGTTTCAACTACTCTCTCCAAGCCATTATTCTTCCCAGCTTTGACTGTTACAGTGACTTCTAAACTGGTCCCTGTGCTTCCATTTTGTGTTTCCAAAATCCATTCTCCACATAGTACCCCAAATAGTATTTTCTCAATGTATATACAGTCACGCTTACCCCTCACTAAATTCTCCAAATGTATTTATTTGCACATAAACTAAAAATCCAAACTCTCAGCTTGCCCTAATCTTTTTTTCTAGATCTCTTATTAAAATCTCTTACCCCTGCTTTCCTCACTCATCTACCCCCAACCATACTGGCTTTCTTCCTATTCCTCAAGTAAGCCAATCTCATCCTGACTTTGTGGCCTTGCAAATTGCTGGTCCTTTTGCCTGAATGGCTCCACCCAAGGTTTTCTGGATGAATGGCTTTTTCTTGGCATGGACACTTCAGCTCAAACGGCAGCTTTCCTGAGAATCCTTCCCTGACCACACATTTTAAATGACCTTCCCCCAATCTCTCTCTCTCACACACACAGGTACTCACTGTGACTTCGACCCCATTTTATTTTCTCCACAGCACGTACCTTAAAGTAGTATTTTGTTTGTTTGTTTGTCAACTGTTCATTCTATAAGTTCATAATAACGAGATGTGGTGAAACTTTCTTATTTTCCTTTCTGTCTCCAGCACCTAAAATAGTGTCTCACATGTGATCACAGCTGACTATCACCAGAGACGTACTGTTCGGGCTCTAATTTAAGTAGGTCTTTGCTAAGGGAAAGGTGAGAAGAGGGCATTTTAAGTGTATGCCCAGGGATATCTGGACAAATAATGGATGATATATTTATATAATTATATTTATATGTTTATACAATTGATTATATCATTTTCTTTATTTTTTTTAAAGATTTTATTTATTTATTTGACAGAGATAGAGACAGCCAGTGAGAGAGAGACAAGCAGGGGGAGTGGGAGAGGAAGAAGCAGGCTCCCAGCAGAGGAGCCTGATGTGGGCTCGATCCCATAACGCCGGGATCACGCCCTGAGCCGAAGGCAGACGCTTCACCGCCGTGCCACCCAGGCGCCCCTGATTATATCATTTTCTAAGTGACATTGTTTTCTGAGACCAAGACTGAAGTCTGAATGGTAATAAACAGGGAAAACACAGCATTTCTTGCTAAGTACTCTTGGCATTGTTGGAACTATTGAATGTGTTACTCTGGAGCACTCATTAGATTATGAATCATTTATCTTCAAATAAATTCCAAAAGCTTCAGTATTTTGGATTAAAGTGAATAGTCAAGTATGTCACAACGGTTGAGATGATGGAGTGAAATCCAGAGAGACTACATGAGTACTGCAGTCTTTACTAATAGTTATTAAACGAAAGAACAAAGCAAAGCTGCCTACCCAAATTAAACATTTGATTTGCACTATGGACATGACTGTAATTTTTGCAATTAGATACTCCAACCAGAGTGCATTTACCACAGATTTGATATAAAAATGTATATGATTTAATTCTGTGCATCTCCAGGGAACCCCAAATCACAAAGTCATTTCACTCAAACTTGATTGATATTTGGAAGAAAAATGAAGCCGTAAGACTGTTACTCTGACAGTGCAATTAGATTTTCGATGGGCACAGATTTGTTCACCCTTGGATTTGATGAGTGGCAAAGAAAACTAACTGAATGATCCACATATTGTGACCATTTAATCTACCACAATAACCTTAGTGAAATAAGTTCAGTGAAATGATGGAGCAAAGGGTTTGGGCCGTGATGGGCTGGAAAGTAAAGGGGAAACTGTATATATAGACACTTGCAAGAAATGTGTCTATGAAGAAAAAGAATGAAACTGTGGAACCTTAAAGATGCAGGGGCAAAAAAACTTTCATCTAATGTTTGGATTAGAGAGAAACAATAATGTTCACGTTCATATGCGAAGCGGAAATTTAGAAGCATGGAAGCGTGGAGGAGGTTGACAACAGATGATAGAAAATGAGTAGTGGAATAAAATTCTATAAGGAATGGTCAGCAATGCACCAGAGGAAATGGAACCTTCTTTGGGACCAAAGGAAAGGAGTTAAGAATTAGCTGCTACTAGCATGAAAATATTTGCAGAAAGCATTGAGCAATTACAGAGGGAGTCATACTAAATGGCTTTTCTTGGTGAAGCAGGAGCTATGCTGATGTTAGAGATGATTTTGAAGGTCATGAATTTGTAGTGATACAGATGTGCCGTGAAGTGTAACTTTGACCAGCATTGCTCAGGAGCCATTTCAAAGGAGTCAGAATTCGGATGCTTCTATATGCTTGCAGATGAAGGGCAAAAGTAAAAAAGAGTTTAGTGGTAATCAAAAAAATCATTTAATGGACAGACCCTGAAGAACAATTTCGATTGCTAACTTTAAATGGACATAAAGGAACTGGATAGACTGGGAGAAATCAGTAAGGTTTAACAATCATTGTGGTAAGATATAAGAAAATAAGAAACCTATACACATAGAGAAGGATTTTGAAAACAAAGGATCATGTGACTATACAGTGTGCCTGGGACAGTCCTAGTATAATTTCTAACAGATCTCCCCCTATACCTTTCATTCGCAAGAGCATCCTGGCTTGGACAACAAATTATATCGTCACTCATCATTTTAGATTTTAAGATTGGGGTACTGAGTATTTCTGGGTGCAGCAACAATGAAAATGTCCTTCTTAGTCTTCTTTTATAGTAAGAAATGTAATTGATCGAAGGCCCCAGCTGCTGCTTTGCCCTGAAATCTATCTATAAAGTTTGTGCCAAGGCCATACATGTGCTACTCCCATGTGCTACTCCAAGGCCATGTGCTACTCCCCCCCAATGACTGAATAATACTAAGGTGACTGAATGATACTAAGGGGGGCATGTTTCTGGGAGACAAAGGATGCCTTTGTTGGTCTGTTTTGGTTCAAGGGCATCCTGATGGCTTTGCCCAAAGTTTTTTAGAGTCCACCACAGTCCAGATTGCTTCCACTCAACTTTCTCTCCCTCTCTTCTTCCCTGGCTTTCAGGAGATTTGACGGCTCTTCCGGTTCCCCAGCTCACTCCATATTCCCTTTTATAGTCAGTCTCCTAATAAAATCCTTATACATTCAGTCTTCTCTTAGTGTCTGCTTCTTGGAGGACCCAGGCTAAAATAAATGGTACCCAGAATGGTCCAAAACAACAGTGAGTAGGATAAGAATTTCTAACTGGTTCACATACCCTTCCATCTTTACCCCACCTCACCGCACACTAAAGGTGAAGAGGAAATGATCTTGATTGGTACCATGGAGAGTTCTTGGCCCAAAAAAGCTATTCAGTTGCTAAATATTTTACCTGAGGTAACCTTGGAAAATATCTCAGTGGAGGAGAGCACGGTAGCAGGTGAAAGGACACAGGCATCTGGAATATACGAGCAGAAGAGCGCCTACGAAGACAGTGGACTTGGCTGGTTAATGCTAAGCTGTGTGGACACACTGCATACAGATAATGGGAGACTTAGAGCTGTTAACAAGCAGTTAATAGCTACGTGCAGGAACCAAGGGCCTCAGTGGTAGCGTATAAAGATGCCCTCATCACCTGCAGCAGAAGGCCAAGACACAATGAAACAGCAGGCTGAACAACTAATTGTGAGAGTTGCAGAGCTCCAGAGACACCAAAGCAGGTCTGTTATGTGAAGGTCAGGACCCTGATAGGGAAAAACTACTATCCCGAAAACTTGAAGGGACACATTCGGATGACCGTCCTGAGCATACTGACTCTACAGCCCTCCCACGCTCCACACACAGACGCACTAGGCATGATGTGGAGATGGTCCACCCTTCCCATAGAATGGCTAGGACTTCTGCTGTAATTCAAGAGGCTGCAGAAGCCTCTCTCCCCCAAGGCAATGGGTACCCCTGCAGGGGTTTCCCCCATCTATTCCCCTGGCCACCAGGCTTATAACTACTGTCAAATTCCAGTGTAATCTTTTTTTTTTTTTAAGATATATTTATTTATTTCAGAGAGAGAGAGAGAGAGAGTGAGTACGAGCAAGCGAGTGGGGGGAGGGGCAGAGGGAGAAGGAGGGAGAGAATCTCAAGCAGACTCCCAGCATACTGAGCATGGAGCCAGACATGGGGCTTGATCTCACCACCCTGAGATCATGACCTGAGCTGAAATCAAGAGTTGGACGGTTGACTGACTGAGCCCCCCAGGCGCCACAAATTACAGTATAATCTGATTGTGGACAAGCTGGGACTGATAAGGAAATTAAGAGATTATATACTCAAAGAATTGCAGGAGCAACCCAGCATATACCAACAGGAACTAGGGGAGTACTCCAGGGACTGACTTGATGGAGTTAGAAGTAAGGATGAATAAGCAAGAATTCACTGACTTCATAAACTTTCTTGGGGCATGAGGTTTAATACTAGCAAGGACTCCATGGAATGGGGCCAACTTGCTGCTAGGATGACTCTTACAAGCCTTGAAAAAATGATGGCCGGTGTTCAGCAAGGAAGACATGCATACATTTCCCAGCAAGATGGCAAAAGAGAAAATAAAGAAGCTTAGGGAAGTGGACATCCAAGAATTGATATATTACAGCCGGAACGCCACTCCCTGAGAGGAGCCAGAGCATGCACAATTCACCAAGGTCATCAGGACTGTATGATGAGAGGGACACAAGCATCCCAAAGACTTTCAGTGGTGGTTCTCCTCATTAAGGCTGGCTTGATATAAGGAAAGGCACTTGCAGAGCTGGACTCATTAATGGCCATGGTGATGATGGAACCATGATATAATCGAAATTAAGTGATAGTGCTTAACTACCAGAAGTGGAAGGCCACGTTTACCACAATTACCAGCAAGACCAGAGGAGCAGCAGAAAGGGTTTGACCCACAGTGAGCTGCAGATTCTTAGTAGAGCATGGTGTAACTAGGGGTGAAAGAAAGGGTAGTCAACAAGGGTGCTGCTGAATATATTAAAAAGAGTGGGCCAATGACCACTGGTCCACTGGTCATATCACATACCACACCATGCAGAAGCAGCTGGTTTCAAAGAACTCTGGAACAGCCTTCTAAAGGTACAACTGAAATATTAGCAAAGAAGAAACACTCCAAAGACAGAGGGAAAACCTTGAAGGTACACTGTATTTGTTAAATCAGAGACCTCTTTTTGGTGATCTACCCAAACATTAAGGATCCTTGAATTTGGGAACCTAGGGTTGGAAGCAAGAATGGCCCAAATTACCTTTACTCCTAATGACCCACCGAGAGACTTACGCTTTCTGGGCCGTCAACTCCAGGCTCTGCAAGGCTGGAGGTTCTGTTTCCCAAAGCAGGTACGCTCTTTCCAGGGGACACAGCAAGGTTCCTAATGAACTACAAGTCAGAGCTGATTCTACAGCACTTTGGACTCCTCGTGCCCAGGGACCAGAAGGTGAGAAGGAAGAGTCACTGTCCTGGCAAGGGTAATGGATCCAGTGTTCGGGCGGAGGCACGGTGGCTTTTAAATAATGGTGGCAGAGAAGAATTACGTATGTATCCCAGGTGATCCATGTGGGTGCCTGCTATTACTCCCTTGACCCATTGTAACTGTGAATAACAGCCAGTCTCATACCACTCAATTCTGAAGGTTTGGGTTCTACCACCAGATAAGAACCAAGACCTGCTGAGGAGACAGCTGAAGACCAGGTGAATTTAGAGGGGTAGTGAATGAGGGAGAGGATGAGTGGCAGTCGTGTCAAGGCCAACTGCAATGACTGCGGTTGTTGTCGATCCTACTGACTACCTTCTTCTGAGCTCTCCTTCAGAAAGACCTATCTATGGGAACTATGTAGGAGCTTCTGCATGGCCCAAAGGTTGGATGGTGGCAGCCATAAGAATGCACTCACTACTACAGGGAGCATAATTAACCAAGGGCCCAGCTGCAGCACTCAGAGATCCATCCTTGTGTTTGTGCCAAGTGCACCTCCCATCGTCTCCTCCCAATATTTGAATACAAAGGAAGATATGAAGGCAGAAACAATCCAGGAAGATACGGGGCTCCTGTGCTAGCTGACTTCGGTTCAAACCTTCCACAGAATGCACTGTGATAGAAGTCACTTCCACCTAACCTTCTTTCCGTCTATCCTTCAGTTGAGGTCATATCTGGCACGGCAATCTGACTACTTTCTCAGCCACCCCAACACCACCATATTTACATTCACACAGGCATTTCTCCTAATAAAACTCTTGCACTTTTCATCCATATTAGCATACACTCTTTTGAGGCTCCAAACTAATACAATGGATAACTAAAAAGAAATGTACATTATGAACTTGGGAGTGGATGGCTGAAATGGAATGGGGTCACTGGAGTTTAAGAGGTGAAGAAAATGAAGTACTAGGTTTTGGTGTGGGTCATTCAAGTTTGATACTAACAAAATCCTGTTAGTGACGGAATTAGAGACAGTTGCAAAGTAAGTAAAACTGTAAAGTAAAGATAGTTGTAAAGTGTTCAATGAATATAAAAAGGCTGACCTGGAGAATATCTGCACCTAACTAAATCAGAGGCTAACGTGTGCTATAGCAAAAGGAAAGAAATTCCATGAAAATGTTATACACAGGGACTCCCGGGTGGCTCAATGGGTTAAGCGTCTGCCTTCGGCTCAGGTCATGATCCCAGAGTCCTGGGATTGAGGCCCGCATCAGGCTCCTTGCTTGGCAGGCAGCCTGCTTGTGCGCTCTTCCTCTGACAAATAAATAAATAAAATCTTTAAAAAAAATGTTTCACACAAAGAACATTTATATTTTTAAATGAACATAAATATGACTACATAGATGTATAGAATACACTTAAAATATATAGATACATAAATTTATAGATGTAGAAGATAAGTGTATTTTCTATCTATGAATAGAATATATCTAGGGGTGCCTGGCTGGCTTAGTTGGTAGAGCATGCAACTCTTGATCTCAGGGTTGAAGCCCCATATTGGGTGGAGAGATTATTTAAGAATAAAATCTCTAAAAAAAGGGAACATCTCTATATATCTATACATCTCTAATTCTACATCTATGTATTTATACTACTATAGCGCAGTATAAGATAAAAGGTAATTTGCTTATCAGAAGCATGCATTCCAGTGATCCAGTTAGAAAAGTCTGGCGGTGATATTGACAATGAGTATACAAGTCAAGAAGAACAAAAGGCAAAGCAAGATAGGGGGAGATTACAGGAAAAGTTAGGCGAAAAGAAGGTAGTATAAAAGGGTGATAGAGGTATGATTTATGTAGCTTTATGGTTCCAAAGAAATTATAGCATTTTCCCGGTTAACAGACACTGATATTTCAGGACTGGTACGTTTTACTGTTTGTTGCCTAGTTAGATATCCTTTGCTTGGGATTTCAAACTGAACGGAGAAAAACCGTATTTTGCACTATAAAATGTCCATGATGTCTTTACTTCTGTTAAAATTAATTCAATTCTCCTATTCCTTTGTATTTCTTCACATCAACATTTTGTAAAGCTTCTTACTCATCTTCCTCATGAGACACAAACTCACATCAATCATGCCTTACATTTATATAGTGCTTTGCAAAACATTCACATTCAGTATCCCATTTATGTTCATTAACAAATAAGAAAGTGAAATGATTCATTTCCCCATTTTAAAGAAGAGGGAACTAAGAGTTAGAACAGACTGGAACTTCCGACTCCAAGTCCTGAGGTCAATTTTCACCAATGTACAATGTATCAATTCACTTTGAGCTGTTTAAGATCTAAAAGAAAAATCAGAAAACAGAACCTCCGCTCGTATTTCACAAATTATATGATTCGGAATGATATTAGAGACGATTCCTTGAAAGGAAGGATTAATTTGTAAATATTTACATGAAATAATACACTTAAATCCACAAATTTCCAGTTCTGCCGGAGAATCTTGTATCACACTAGTCCTTGCAGAATTAATCATTGTAAACACCCTAAGATATTGTTTAAAATATTAGCACCTATCTTGGTCTTATACTTTTAGAGGTCAGAAGTCTGAAAGGGAGCTTACTGTGTTAAAATCAAGGTATCAAGGCGGCTATGTTGCTTCTGGAGGCTCTAGGAGAACGCATCTCCTTCCCTTTTTCAGTTTCCAAAGGCATCCACATTCCCTGGCTCATGACCTCCTTCTATCTAACTATGCCTCCTCCACCTTCTTCTTCCACTTATATAAGTGCTTCCACTGGGGCAATCAGGATAATCTTTCCATCTCAAGGTCAGCTGATTAACAACGTTAATTCCGTATGTATCCTTAATTCCCCTTTGCCATATTCCAGGTTCCAGTGATTAGAACATGGACATCTTTTGGGGACCATTCTGCCTACCACACAAGGCTCACAAAAGTGGGTAAAAGCATGGAAAAGTGGAAAAGAGGGAACTCAAGGGAGTAAGATTCACATTTGCATAGTTTTAAGTCTAAAGGCAGCACCCATCCATGGTGCATAGGAAGGTCATGTGTTAAGCAGGAGGCTGCAGGTAGAATAGCTTGAGCAGAGAACCTCGGCTGGGACAGCTAGAGCAGCAGCAAACAGAGAAGGGAAATCACAGGGGAGGGAGGAACAAAGTGGAGAGGGACCCTCCAAATCTACAGATACACTTCACTCAAACCCCACTAATTCCTGAACTGCTTTTGAGTGAGGGAGACCACCAAGTAACAGCTGGAAGTCTGAAAGAGCTAATCAGAGATTTCAAATACTTCCTATTGTAAGGGAGAGTGGGGACAAATTGGGCTTTAATCTCGAGGAGAAACATCAGTCTTCTTCAAACATAGAGGACAGAATCCAGATTTTGTACAATAGACAATGTATCAACAACAATATCTAGTTTCTAACTAAAAATTACTCCACATGCCATGAAATAGGAAAATAGTAAAGAAAAAGAAAGTTAATAGAAGCCAATACCAAGATGCCTGAGATAACACAGTTAGGATACACAGGCTTTCAATGAACCCAATGTGGATATGTCCCAAGTGGTAAAATATTGCCATAATGAGCGAAGAGAAAGCAAGTATTAATGACAAAGTTAAAACTATAAAAAATGGGGAGAAAAGAGACCTAAAAGAAGCCATCTGAAATTAGAAATTCACTAAATGAGCATACTAGAAAACTGGGCATGGGAAATTAGAGTCAATTACGTAAAGGCAAATTAGTAGAATCTATACAATTTGCACAATAGAGAAAAATTCGTGATTAAAAAGAAACAAACAGAGCCACAGTGACATGTGGAAAAATGTCAAATCACAAACACATGTAATTGGGGTTCCAGAAAGAAAGAAAGGAGAGAGTAAGGGAGAAAAATTATTTGACTAAGTAAGAGCTGAAATTTCCCAAATTTGTTTAAAAGTATCAACTGACAAACTGAAGAAACCAAACAAAGACTAAGCAGGATAAATGTATTTTTATTTATTTTTTGTTTTGCATATTTTTTCTTCAAATTTTTATTTAAATTCTAGTTAGTTAACATATAGCGTAATATTGGTTTCAGGAGTAGAATTTAGTGATTCTTCGCTTATATATAAAACCCAGTGCTCATCACAAGTGCCCTCCTTAATCCCCATGCCCCATCTAGCCCATCCCCCCATCCCCCAACCCCCCCCAAACCAGCAACCTTTAGTTTGTTCTCTATCCTTAAGAGTTTCTTTCTTTCTTTCTTTCTTTTTTTTAAGATTTTATTTATTTCTTTGACAGAGTGAGAGAACACAAGCAGGGGGAACAGTACAGGGAGAGAGGGAAGCAGGCTCCCCACTGCGCAGGGAGCCCAATGCTGGGCTCCATCCCAGGACCCTGAGATCATGACCTGAGCCAAAGGCAGACTCTTAAACATCTGAACCACCCAGGCACCCCTATCCTTAAGAGTTTCTTAAGGATTGTTTCCCTCACTCTTTTCTTCCCCCTTCCAATACATTCATTCATCTGTTTTGTTCCTTAACTTCCACATATGAGTGAAATCATATGGTATTTGTCTTTCTAAGCAGGACAAATTTAAATGAGTTATAAGAGTGTAGAATGAAACTGATACCAAACTTCTCAAAAACTTAGTAAGCAAGGCAACAATGTGGAAACATTTTGAGAAATCTGAGTGAAAGAAAGTGCGATAAAGGATTTTACGTTCATTCAAGCTGCCCTTCAGTTGTCAGGGCTTTAGAAAAACAGCCTTAAACACGCAAGGACACGAGGATATTCTTTACCCATATGTCCTTTTTGAGAGTGAACAGTGGGAAAACATCAAGAGAAAGGACTGATGATATATAACTAACACAAAAGTGGGATAGAGGGTAGAAAATCATTTACAAATCTTTTATGCTATGACAAAGTAGCAGTCACAGAATGGCCAGATGCAGGCCCCACCCCAGAAACTAGGAGAAGGATTACATTTTGCAGCCTTCCCAGAGCACCTGAAGATCCCCAGTGCTAGTTGTGATCTTGGGGGGAGAGTGTGTCCTGCTCCGCGCCTTCAGGAGTTCATCTTCATCCAGCCCTCTGCCTTTGGTTCACTCTTGGTATAATGTAGTCTTTGGGTTTGGACAACTGTATAACGACGTCTAGCCAGCCTTACTGTATCATACAAAATAGCTCCACTGCCCTAAAATCCCCCGCACTCTGCCTGTACATCACTCTTTCCCCCTAAACCCCTGGCAACCACTGATCTTCTTACTGTCTCCATAGTCTTGCCTTTTCCTGAATGTCAGATGGAATCACGCAGTCTGTTTTAAGTCTAGTTTAAAGTCTAAAGGCGGCGCCAGTCCATGGTGCATAGGTGCCTCTTCACATTGGTACCTTTTACTTAGTAATATGCACTTAACTTTCCCCCATGTCTTTTGATGACCCGAGAACTCATTTCTACTTAACACTGAATGATATTCTATTGTACAGATTTGCCACATTTTATTTATCCATTCACCTATTAAAGGACATCGTGGCTGCTTCCACATTTTGGTGTTCATTAATGAAGCTGCGATCAACATCACGTGCAGGGTGTTCCGTGGGGATAAGTGTTCGACTCATTTGGGTTAATACCAAGGAGTGAGATTGCTGGATCATATGGTAAGGGTACGTTTATTCTGTCAGAAACTTGCAAGCTGTCTGCCAAAGAGGCTGTGCTATTCTGCATTCCCACCAGCAGTGAATGAGAATTCTGTGGCTCCACATCTTCCTTGGCATTTGGTGTCAATGTATCCGATTTCCGACGTTCTAATAAGTGTATAGTGGTGGCCCATTTTTGTTTTAATTTGCATTTCCCTGATGACTCAGTGATGTGGAGTATCTTTTCATAGGCCTATTTACTATCTGCATTTCTTCTTTGGTGAGGTGTCTCTTCAGATCTTCATCACTATTTAACCCTGTACTAGAGGTATTAGTCAATGAAACTCGACAAGGGAGGAAAAATCTATCTGAGGTATAATAACTGGTAAAGAAGTGAAGCTATCTCTATTTTCAGATGCTCTGATAGCACAGCTAAAAATCTCTAAAGATTCAATGATAAAACTAATTGAGACAATAAAAACATTCAGTAAGATAGAGCAGGATATAAAATTAATGTACAGAAATTATTAGCTTTCATACAGAAAAACAATTGCGAGTTGGAGAAATAATAGAACAGAAAATACCATTACAAATGCAGCAGAGATTACTTTCATAGGAACAAAATGAACATGAGAAGCGCAAAATTTATATAAAGAAAATGTTAAAACACTCGAAACACATACAAGCAGACCTGGACACATTGAAAGATACGCCCAGGTCTTCAATAGGAGGAATCAACATCATAAAGATGTTCATTATCTTTATTAACTTATAAATTTAATGTGATTCTAATAATACTTATTCAAATTTAAATGGAGCTAGATAAGTTGATAATAAAGACAAATTGATAATAAAATTTATATAGAAAACAATCATGCAAGTAGAGCAAGGATAATACAGAAAAAGAAAAAGTGCAAGGAGGGACTAGCCCTATCAGACATTAAAACATACTGTAAAGTCCCATTAAATAAAGCAGAATAGTTTTACAACACATGAATAAAAAGACCAGGGTGAGAGAACAGAAAGGCCAAAAAGTGATCCTACTACATATAGAAATTCAGTATGTGATTAATGTGGCATCTCAAAACACTGGGGGAAAGGTGGATTTTTTAAAAAAAATGCTGCTGTGGGGGTGCCTGGGTAGCTCAGTCAGTTAGGAGTCCGCCTTCGGCTCAGGTCATGATCCCAGGGTACTGGGATCGAGACCCGTGTTGGGTGGGGAGTCTGCTTCTCTCTCTTCCTCTCCCTCTGTGTGAGCTCTCTCTCTCTCTCTCTCTTGCTCTCACTCTCAAATAAATAAATAACATTTTAAAAGAATGGTGCTGTGAAAATTGGTTAAGGATATTGGAAAAGATATAATCATAAATACCTCACAGCAAAATCAAGAATAAACTCCAAATAAATAAGGTATCTAAATGTAAAAACTGAATGACACCAAAACTGGAAGAAAACATGGGTGAATTTCTGTCTATCCTATGTATACAGCTAGGTCTTCTACCTATGACTCAAAATCCAGAGGCAACAAGAAAAAGTATTGATAACTTTCACTATGTAAATATTAAAACACTGTTTCGCAGCAACCAACAAACACCCACCATAAATAAATGAAAATGTAACTGCCACACAGGGAACAAATGCTTGCACCATATGACATATATAAAGAGTCAATGTCTCTAATATATGCAAAAGTCTCAAAATCAAGGGGTAAAAACCATCAAAATATTGACTGAACTAATGAACAAAAGGTACGAGTAAAAAATTCACAAAAGCGGATGTAAAAATGGCCCTGAAACAGGAGGGAAGATGTCCATTCTCAATCATACTTGGGGAAGGGCAAATTAAAATCATGCCAAGAAGCAATACGCCACCTATCAGACTGGTAAAAATTCGTTAAAATGACAACACATGATGTTAGTGACGCTGCAGTAAAACGGAGATCTTCAAACACTACTGGTTAGAATGCGAACTGATAACATTCCGTGGGAGGAAAATTTGGTAATATGCAACGAAAGTACAAACATACCTACTATTTGACATAACAATTCTACTTGGGGGAAGTTACCCTGAAGATATATCTCCAAGAATAACAAAAATATGCACAAGGATATACAAGTCAGCGTTATTTGTAATTATAATATATTGAAAACAACCTGAATTCCTACACAGACAAGAGTGATTGGAAAAATTATGGTAATCCATATATTGCAATATGATACGGCTGTAAAAAGGACAGCATGGTTTCTGTAAAGAGATAAAAAGTGATTTCCAAAATATATTGTACCTAAAAATTAAGTACAGAAGATTATCTATAATATGGTATATTTTGTGTAAGAAAGATAAAGAAAAAAATTACACAAACACACACACACACACAGATACACTTATTTGACAAAAAGAAACACAGAAAGAATAAACTAAAACTAATGAGGTCATTTATATAAAGAGAGTGGGTCAAAACATACGGAAAATGATGGAACAATTAGAATGGGGAAGACGGAGTAGGAAGTGAACTTTGTCAAAGTATCATTTGGTCAGAGATAAGAGAAGTACATACGTATCTTATCTCTGACCATCAGGACAGCCTAGTAACAATGACAACCTACTAGCAGTGAACACAATTAGCACCTGGGTCTTAGGTTCTAATTATCATGAACCAGCAAAAGGAATGGGAGTTTCATGAGAAATGGTTTATCCAGGGCATCGCAGGAAAAGTAAAACCTGAAACTCCCATTGTTATTCTTATTATTTGCTTTATTGTTTCCCAGATTGCGCCACTGAAAGCCCCTTCAGCTTGGTTTTTGATTTTGGCGCAGGTCCTGATCTCAGGGTCATGGGCTCAAGCCCTATATCGGGACCCTTGCCCAGCATGGAATCTGCTTTAGATTCTCTCTCCATCTTCCTCTGCCCCTCCCCATCCTCTCAAATAAATAAGTAAAAAATTTTAAATTCAGATTGTCAGACTGGATGAAAGAATAATATCCAACTATGTGATTTTTCTAAGAGATGGACTTGAAATATAAAATATAGGTCAAAACGAAATGATTTCTGTATATATTTTGGATACTAACCCTTTCTCAGGTCATTTATAAGTATCTTCTGCCATTCCGTAAGTTGCCTTTTAGTTTTGTTGGTTGTTTCATTCTCTGTGCAGAAGCTTTTAATCTTGATGAAGTCCCAATAGTTCATTTTTGCTTTTGTTTCCCTTGCATGTGGTGACATGTCTAATAAGAAGTTGGTATGGCTGAGGTCAAAGAGTTTGTTGCCTGTGTTCTCCTCTAGGATTTTGATGGATTCCTGTTTCACATTTAGGTCTTTCATCCATTTTGAATTTATTTTTGTGTATGGTGTCAGAATATGGTCCAGTGTCATTCTTCTGCGTGTTGCTGTCAAGTGTTCCCAACTTACAAAACTCAACACCCAAGAAATAAATAGTCCATTTAAAAAATAGGCAGAAGACACGAACAGACATTTTTCAAAGAAGATATACAGACGGCCAAGAGACACATGAAAAGATGCTCAACATCACAGAAATACAAATCAAAACTACAATGAGATACCACTTCACAACTGCTGGAATGGCTAAAAAGAACAATGCGGGAAACAACAGATGTTGGTGAGGATGTGGAGAAAGGGGAACCCTCTTACACTGTTGGTGGGAATGCAAACTGGTGCAGCCACTCTGGAAAACAGTATGGAAGGTCCTCAAAAAGTTAAAAATAGAAATACCTTATAATCGGGCAATCGCAAGAGAATATAATTTACCCAAAGGATATAAAAATACTGATTTGAAGGGACATATGCACCCTGGTGTTTACATCAGCATCATCAACAATAGTCAAATTATGGAAAGAGCCCAATGGCCATCGACTAATGAATGGATAAAGATGTGGATTTCTCAGCCATAAAAAGAATGCAATCTTGCCATTGGCAATGTGGATGGAACTAGAGTGTATTATGCTAAGTGAAATAAGTCAGAGAAAGACAAATACCATATGATTTCACTCATATGTGGAATTTAAGAAACAAAACAGATACACATGGGGGGAAAAGAAGAGGGTAAACCAGAAATCAGACTCTTAACTACAGAGAATAAACTGGTGGTTACTGGAGGGGAGGTGGGTGGGGGGCATGAGCTAAATGGGTGATGGGGATTAAGGAGGGCACTTGTTGCAAGTGATGAATCACTAAATTCTACACCTGAAACAGGTATTACACTATATAACGAATTGGAATTTAAGTAAAAACTTGAAAAAATATAAGCCTATGGAAAAACAAAACCTAAAATGATTTAAAAAGATGTAGCAGGCACAAAGTAAGAACAAGAAAGCTGGAGTGATAATAACCATATAAGACAAAGCAGACTTTAAGACAAACTGACCTTGATAGAACTCTTTGCCATACGACAGCAGAATGAGAACAGTTCAAGTGTGCTCCAGTATTCACTGAGATAGATCATATTATTTCAAAAGATTCCAATGATACAGAATATGTCCTCTAACCACAATAGAATAGAGTGAAAAATCAATAATAATATCTAGATAATCCTCAAGTAACTGTACATTAACAAAACACATGCTTCTAAATCACTCTTCAGTCAAGAAGAAATCAAACTGGATATTACAAACTATGCTTAACTGAAAAAACAGAAAAGACATTGAAATGTATGAGTCCGTAGCAAAAGCAATGTCTAGGGAGAAATTAGGTTGAATGCCTAAATGAGAAACAAAAAAACCCCTAGCTTTTCATCGTACAAATCTAGATAAAGCAGATCACAGAAACCCAAAGTAGAAGGAAGGCTATAATGAACTAAAAAGAAGTAAAAAGGAAAAAAACTAACAAAGTCAAAATTTGTTGCCTTGAGAAGATCAATAAAATTGATTGCCCCCTAGCAGACTGGCTGCAGAAAAAACGAGAGAAAAAAGAAATTTCCAATATCCAGACTGAATGATGGGATATCACTATATATCCTACATGTATCAAAAGTATGATAAAGAAATATTACAAAGAAGTTTATTATTTTATTATTTTAACAACTCAGAGGAAATGAAAACATTCCTTGAAACACACAAATTATCAAAACTGTTAAAAATGACACAGAAAATCTAAATGCCCCTGTATCTATTAAATAAATAGAATAATTTGTTCAAAACCTTCCCACAAAGAATACTCCAGGCCCAGATGGTTTCACTGCTGGATTCTAACACATAAACAGAAATAATACCAATCTTAGACAAATACATTCAGAAAACAGAGGAGGAGAAAACACTTGGCAACTCATTTTACAAGGCCAGCATAACCCTGATAAAAAAACAAAGAAAAATTACAGTAAAAGAAATGACCAAATAATATCACCTGAATATAGATGAAAAAAAAAAAAACCACAACAACAACCCACAAGCAAATCAAACCTCGAAATACATTGACAGTATTTTATGACCAAGTACGGTTCCTCCCCAGGAATGCACAATTGGTTTTACATTAGAAAATCTACCAATGTGATTAGCTATATTAGGAGAATAAAGGAGAAAGTCATTTGATCATTTACATACATATAAAACACAGGATTTGAAAAAAATTCAATTCTGTTCAGAACAAAAACTCCCAGCAAAGTAGGAATAGAAGAGAATTAATTCAGATCAATAAAAAGCATCTACAAGAGAGACAAACAAAAAAACTACAGTTGTAATCATGCTTAATGATGTAAGACCATACCCATTTCCCTTGGATTAAAAACAAAGATGACATTGGAATCTCTACTGCCAATTGCATAAATAATGTGACTTTAAGTTTGTTGATTTTGATAATGGTACTGCTGTTTATATAAGGATTGCCATTGTTCTTCGGAAATAAACACTGAAATATTTAGGGAAAATATTTTGGGCACAATATCTATAGCTTAATGTCGAATGATTTCACTGAAAGTGGAAAGAGGCAGAGAAGGAGACAGAGAGGCAATGATAATGCACCTGGGGAGAAAATGTAAAGAATTGGTAAATCTTGGTAAAGTGTAGAACAAGAGTCTTTGTAAAATTATTGCAACTTATCTTTGTGGTTTACAATACATTAAAATAAAAAGTTAATGAATTCAGTTCTTAGTAGAGCATCTGGTCTAGTGAGGCCAGTTAATAAGTGATGGGCATCATTATGAATAATGAATAAGTGAATTAATTTGAACAGCAGTAAAAACAAGAAAGGGTAAAACTAGTTGATCTGCCAACATGGTAACTCTGAACCACATATATTAAATGTAATCAATTTTTCCAAAATGTTTACATGACTAACAACCACATCAATAATCAGCTTAGTGAATTTTATTCAGACATTGAAATCTCTAAAATCTTAGAATTAATAATTTTTCATTCTAATATTTGTAATGCAAAGAAAGACTTGATGCTATAAACAATAAAAAAAGAATTTGCTGACAAAAAAATCAGGCAGTTTCTTAACATAACCTACATAAATGTGCAATAAAAATACTATTGACTATTTTTTACATGATTTGGGTCAGTTCACAAATTCTATTGTTTCCCTGGGAGAACAGCACTTGAGCACTTAATGATTTTAATTTTTGCTACGTCTTTGCTCAGTAATGCATTCTTCCCGGATACTCACTAGTATTTGGTAATAACAGCTATTGCAAAGCAATAAAATGTTCATGCCGACTTTTTATCAGAAAATCAAGAGCAGAACCTGAGAATAGGTAAGTCTGACATTGAAATTCTAGGTTTGAGATTAACCATGATTTCAGGTAGCAGCCTTGCCCATGAAGCATTCAGTATTAACACTCAACTGCTCCCTGTCTTTGTCTAGAACTTCCCAAGCAATATTACTGCCTTGTTTATAATTAAGGATGGGCAGGGAATCACTACTTTAGGCCCTTTGGTACATACCAGGCAGGGTTACAAAGTAACTATAAGTAAAAAAGAGCATTTTCTCATTAAATGCTCCCAACAGCCCTATAAAGTATTATTATTATTATGTGTTTTTTAAAAGATTTTATTTCTTTATTTGACAGAGAGAAAGAGAGAACACAAGCAGGGGGGCAGCCGGGAGAGGGAGAAGCAGGCTCCCCGCTGAGTAGGGAGCCTGATATGGGGCTCCATTCCAGGACCCTGGGATCATGACCTGAGCCAAAGGCAGACGCTTAACCGACTGAGCCACCCAGGCACCCCATTATTATCTCTACTTTCTCTGAGGCATCTGAGGTCAGGGAAGTCCAATCAAACAGCTACTATGTCCATATTGTTTCAAACACACCGGGCTGCCTTGATGTTACCACTTGTATTACTTTAATTTCGTTACCTATAAAATGAGGGAAACCACGATTTCCCGTATCTTCGAAATACATAGATTATGAAATGATGATGCAATGCTTTAATGTGAATCCAGAATCCATCCAGAACGTTGGTGATTTCATCTCCTGTCTCATATCTTGATCTAAGTGAATATGGTGAATAAGCATATTTTAGTAGCAAAGTATATTTCTTTTTCCCAAATTGTGTTTTCAAAATATTTGCTCTTATTACTATATGAAATTTCACAAAATCTATAATTGGTCAACAATTATCGATTTTTCTCTCAGGCAAAATGAAAGTTGAACTGTTTATGAAAACACTGTTCTGTACAATTTATCAATCTCAGTTTTTCTTCGGAGAAATGGATCATTAAGTGCCCACTCTATGAAACACCAATAGATACCCCATTACAGGAACAATTCACACTGTAAAATCAAACAAATATTTCAACTCAAACTGGAAAAAAAAAAAATCTACTTGAAAAGAGAAATTAAGGCCGGCATAGGAGCAAATGAGGTTCTGAATGTTTGTCTGGAAATCAATAGAGCTGCTCTACAGAAAAGTATGCATTTAATACTATATGGAAAGAAACAGAAATACTGGATTTCAGTCAGGAACTGTAATGCAAGTATGTGGGATCGCAAGGAATTTTCTGCCCACCCTTCTTCTATTGTCAGGCCGTGGTAATACAGGGGAAAATGTGAACTTTAGGTATGGGAGAGAGTTACTTTCCCCATTCATTCCATGTCCATCCTTTGCACTAGGCCTCCTACAACAAAGTGACACCAGCTAGACTATATTCTTTTTTTTTTTTTTTAAGATTTTATTTATTTATTTGAGAGAGAGAGAGAGAGACAGCCAGCGAGAGAGGGAACACAGGCAGGGGGAGTGGGAGAGGAAGAAGCAGGCTCCCAGCGGAGGAGCCCGATGCGGGGCTCGATCCCAGAACGCCGGGATCACACCCTGAGCCAAAGGCAGACGCTTAACGACTGCGCCACCCAGGCGCCCCTAGACTATATTCTTTAAAGAAGAAACAAAACTCAACCTTTTAGTAAGCTATAGCATACATAACAACAAAAAGTACAAAAATCACAACTGTACACACTGATTAAATTTTATAAAATGACCACACCTACACTACTCCTTTTGGTCCCCTTCCACTCACTACCCACTCCTGTTCCTCTTCAAGGCAAAATAATATCTCTATTTCTAACAGAATTAAGGTTGCTTTGTAGGTCTTTGGTAAATGGAAAAAAAGAGTATGTACTATTGTGTCTGGCTACTGTTTCTCAACATGCTTGTGAGATTCGCCCATATTGTTGTAGGAAATTCTCAATCATGTATTCTCTCGTTGCCGTGTGACACACAATCGGCTGTGTGACCATGTCACAATGTATTTCTCCTTTCTACTCTTGATTTCTTGGGACGTATCACAAGGGGTGCTGCTATGGACAGTCTGTTACATGCTCTTTAGTGACGATCAGCATTTATTTCATTTTCAGACATGGAATTTTTGAGTTATAGTGTGCACAAGTGTTCAACCATGTTTTTTACAAGTGTCCAGAGATCCTATCAAACACTGTTTTCCAAAGTATTTGTATCCATCTATACCCCGATCCACTGTGTCTGAGAATTCGCTTACCCAACTGAGCCGCGCAGGCGCCCCGTGTCTTTCCTTTTCTTACAGACATTCTGGTGGGTATGTAGTGGTACTTCTTCATCATCACTGCGGTGTGTGTTGCTTTATCTAGAATCTGTATGTTATTTCCTGCCCTTAGAGCTTAGGGAAAGAGGAGCTAATTAAATCCACAGAAACATTTTGATCTTGGATAACTCACTTAAACCAACTGAACTTTAGCTTCTTTGTGAAAACAAGAGATTATCAGTTTGCCTACCTTATTAAATTGCTGTATGGATAAAGTAAAATAAAGTATGTGCTAAAAAGTCAAAGGAGGACCATTATTACCATCATTTAGTACAGTGATTCTAAAACTTACTCCTGTATAATAATCATCAATTAAAGCTCACCTCAGACCTCTGAAACAGAATTTCTACAGAAGCTGTTTGGTAATATGGGCTTTGAACTAGTATCTTTAGGTGATGTCGATGATCAGACATACTTAAAAGCCATTGATCTAAACCAATTTTTTTCTGTTGCATAAAAGGTCTTTTACACTCTCCAAGTGTCATTATTTTCCATTTTATCCTCAGATATTTCTATGTAACTAACAGTATGTAAGGTAGCCTTAGTCCAGTATCAGTACCCTCCGAAACTGTTGAACATGTAAGGACCCTAAGCGTTGAATTTATAGCAACACTAAATACGGTTATTAGTCTACGCCTTGCTTGTAAATTCACTCTTCTAGGGAAGTGTATTAAGGTGTTCATCGATTTGACACAGAAAAGCATAAACATTTGAGTGCATCCTACGGAACTTGATTTTTGGTTTTTAAAGAATTATTTATTTATTTCGAGAGAGAGAGAGAGTGAGAGAGAGAGAGAGCAAGCGAGCACAAGCAGGGGGTTGGCAGGCAAACGGAGAAGCAGGCTTCCTGCTGAGCAAGGACCCTGGGATCATGACCAAGCAGGAGCCAGAAGTTCAACCAAGGGAGCCACGCAGGCGTCCCTACGGAATTTGTTCTTGTTTTTTCTATATTGATATTAAAATTTGTTAATACAAATGTTAATTGGTTCAACTTTCCTAGGAATTAATTTGGTAATATATATCAAATGCCTTATAAATTTTGTATGTATGGACCCTTCCGATGCTGCTTCGGGGGACTTTTCTTAAAATAATAGCCCCAAATGAGGACAGTGCTTTCTACAGAAAGATGTCCACTGTGACCTTATTTACGATAAGAAAAAAAAGGAAACAGTCTAAATATCTAACAGTGCCAAATGGTTATACAGTACTGGAATTAGTAATAATAATACACATTCACCATACCTTGACGGTTTCCTCATATTTTAGTCAAAATTAAGCACAGTATACATATACATACATATATGCCTATAAAAAGGCTTGGAAATACTTTAAAACAATTTATTTTGAAGTAATCTCTATACCTAACGTGGGGCTCAAACTCACAACCCTGAGATCAAGAGTCACAGGCTCCACTGATTGAGCCAGCCAGGCGGCTCTGGAAATACTTTTTTTTTTCCTTTTTAAAGATTTTATTTATTTATTTGAGAGAAAGAGAGAGAACACAAGCAATGGGGGCGGGGGGGGGGGGGGAGAGGCACCGGGAGAGGGAGAAGCAGGTTCCTCACTGAGCAGGAAGCCAGATGCAGGGCTCGATCCCAGGACCCTGGGATCATGACCTGAGCTGCAGGCAGAAACTTAACCAACTGAGCCCCCCAGGCACCCCTGGAAATACTCTTTATAGTAGCTATACTCATAACAGCCAAACCTGGAAGCAATTCAAAGGTCCGTTAATAGATGAAGATACAAACAAATCTGACTCTCTCTACAGTTGGGCACTACTACCAAAGAAAAAGGAACAAGCTATTGGTATCACAACTACATTGATAAATCCCAAAAACATGCTGAAAGCAGCCTGACACAAAAGCATATACACTACACAATCGCATTTATATGACATTCTAGAACAGATAAAACTAAACTATCCTACCATAAAGTAGACTGGCAGTTGCCCACGGCTGGAGATGAGGGAGATTGAATTCAATGGGGCATGAGGGAACTTTCTGGGGTGACGGAAATTTTCTATACTTTGGTAATGGTGTGATTTTACAGATGTATACAGTTGATAAAACAGTGGAATATACGGTGGAAGTGCGCTCATATTATTGTGAGTAAATTATGTTACAAAAATTAAGAGTGACACATAAGAGACATAAAAACCAGTCTTTTCATCTTGCTGTTCTCATATTACCTGAAAGAAATGTACAGCTTGGAAGGGGAACTCTTCCTCCCCTCTTCACCTATCTTTTCTAACAGCTGTTTCATTTTTTAAAAATCTTGGAACAGCCATGCCCTGAGAGAATTTTTTGTAATGTGTGGATGGCTCTGTTATAATATCAAATTAGATTGTATTGAAAAATAAAGCACCGCAGTCATGCGTAACTCAAAGGCTATTTCCGAACACCAAAGGCTATTCCCTGACACCAGAGGCAGTTTTCAATGGTGTGCACGGTGAATTAGTTTCGTAGCCTCTATTCATATTAGGAGTTTGACTTCTGTTCTACAGCTGATGAAGCCGAACATGCGCCTGAGCTTTGGGGCTTTGGGTGCTCATTTGAGCTCATTTCTCATAGGAAAAACCTTATTTCACCATTTTTTAATTTAAAAATTAATGAAAAACAAAACAAAACAAAGAGTCCAAGTTCTTCCTTAGCAAAACGCCCAGAATGTGTCCGTTTTGTTCGAAACTGTCTCCACAGACTCTTTTGATTATTTAAAGGACATATGCTTAGAGAGGTTCCTGGAAATCCTTCAGTAAGAGATACCTAATACTTACAAAGAGTGCGTATTAGCAGTAAGGATAGGGGCAGCGTCCTTCTCTCTTCAGACTCACTAGTAATCCTTTTCTCTTACTGGATAGAAATATTCCAGCAAGCAAACAACAGGGAGCATGTCTGCTTATGCTACCAGGATTCTAGCTATGAAGTTATTTTCATTCTATCTAGTTTTTATTTCTCTCGATGCTGGAAAAATGACAGCGAATGTCAATCAACTTCATTTTTGCGTTCTACACGTGTCCTCTTGGTTCAGATATTCAGAAATCTTACTGAGGAAAGGAAAATAGGTGTTGCATTCTAATTATCCCAGAAAAAAACTGGTGAGAAGGTCTCTAGTGAATTGCCCTCACAAGGTAACACTGCATAGTTGGCACCTTTTGCACTGTTTTAAAAGACTTTATTTTTAAGGAATCTCCACATCCGACGTGGGGCTCAAACCCACAAACCTGAGATCGAGGATCCCATGTTCTACCGACTGAGCCAGCCAGGCGCCCCGATACCTTTCACATTTTGAAGCCTTACATTTTCCTATCGCACTACCCCAAATCTGTTATCATAAAGCAGGGATATACTTAATAGGACATAGTACTCCTTGTCCTTGATCGAAGGTCTTTCGGATATGCATATTGGAGAAATAATATTCCATCTCAGTTTACGTCCCCTTTTAGAAGTCTTATTACTGAGTGCACGCTGGGTTTCTGTACTTAGAGACTATTGGACATAAGGCATTTTCAGCAATTTTTGTTGAAATAACGTAGTTTGGTAGAACCAGCGCATCTTCGATCTGCTTCCGTTACTCCCCCAAATAGGAAATATGCTCTCGAAACAGTAAACATGCACTACGCAGAGTGTAGGAGGTCTACAAGTCTAAGAGCCATTTCTTGGGCATCTGTTAATGTCAAGCTAAGATAAATAGGACACGCTAGTTGCTTTCCAAGGCCTAACGGATGAGAGAGTTGGTGGGGCATGTGTAGAAGTCAGGGTTTCCTAAAGAGAGTACGCAGGGTTTACTGCAACAGCGCAAGGACTGTTCACACAGGCGCTTCTTGGACACATGTAGCGACCGACTAAGAACTTGCAAACTCTAAAAATAGCTCATCCCATCACTGGCCAGCTGTCTGCTAGAAGAGTTTTCTTCTATCAACTCAAAATCTATTGCTCTGTGACTTCTACATATGAGACCTAGTTATTCCCTCAGAGGCGATAGGAAATACAAATCTAAATATATTTTTTCTTTGAAAATATTATACACTTTAAGCTTTCACTGTATTGAAATGATAAGAGGCTAAAACAACCTTTATTCATATAGTCACTATCACTGAGAGAAATCTTAATTTTTATGCTCTAAAAAGAATGCCATTTCCTTTCCAGAGACTATGAAAGAGCCCACGTTTTGAACATTTAAAATGTCAAATACTGAGTAAACGCAGTACTTAAGGTGTATGGATTTGATTTTTATAAAGGGAAGAAAAAGAAATGAAGGAAAATAGCATTTATTGACTATTGGGCACTGGGAACTACGCTAACTACTTACACATCTATTACTTAGTAATGACAGACAATGCGGTGAGGGGCTATTTTATTTATTTCCCCTTTTCAGATGAGCAAAGTAAAGCTCAAATAACTGATATTACTTTTCAGTCCGAATATCTATTCAGGACTCTCCCTGAGATTTGCTGAGTGCCGCGTTCACCTCCTTTGTCTGCTTTTCTTCCTTGGTCACAGAGCCTGGCCTGAAAGTTTATTTAGCTCTACTGGTGAACAAATGTTCTCCCTGCCCTTTTTCAGAGTCACTGGCTGCCTGAAGTCCAACAGCAAGGAGTGTCTGAAATGGCTGGTGCTTTTGTGTGACCTGGTCAATGTCACGGTCATTCACACTCTCACCAAGGTGTAGCATTCTCTGTGATCTTCAGTATGCCGGACAAGTTGGAAAAGCTGGGCTCCTATGCAGAGTCCTATTCGGAAGGCTGGACTACTTTGCTGGAGCCCTAACTGGCTCTTGTCAACCTCTTTTCCCTGGACAGCAGGACTAATCCCTGTTATCACTAGTTGATTTGGGGGGAATCTTTCTCCAAATATGTTGATCACCCATAATCACAAAGCTGTTAACCATGCGACTATATCCATTTAATCAGTAATTAATAAACATGTAACTGAATATCTACTATGTGAGGATTGGGCATGGAGACATATTTAGGAGCTCTCAGTCTTTTGAAGTGAGGGCAGTAGCACCCATATCAATCGTCTGTTCCAGAATTAGGGAGAGAAGGCAATTCAGTAGATAGTTGGGAGAGGGGTCAAGGATGCTCTCCTAGAGGAAGATGATACTTGTAAGGGAATCTAAAGATTAAATACAGCTCATTTACATAAAGAGAGGATGCGAAAGATATTCGAGAACAAAGAAACTGCATCTACACGGCCCCACAGCAGGAAATTCAGGCAATGCTTGGAACATACAGGGCTGGAGAGGAAATGTGAAGGATGATGGAGAAGTAGGCAGGTGCCAAGTGACACAGGACCCAGTTCGCATGCTCAGGAGTTTGGACTTGGCGAGTTGGCACCATGTGGAAACATCTCCGTTCACATCTTATCATTGGTCTAGAAACAGTTGGACGTCAAATCTAGAACTCTAGGTCTACTGCTGGGGTATGCTTTCCAGCCACACTCCTCATAGCTATTCTCCACCCTGCTATACATTGGAGACCTAGCTCTTTCCTTGTCTCCAGTCATCACTATTGGTGAGCTACGGGCATACCATCCAGCAGCGCGGGGCTGCCCGACTCAAGAAAGAACTTGGAAGGTCTGCCCGTTTATAACTGTTAAATGTACTCGGCGCTGTTCATAGAAGGGATGAAAAAGTTTAATTTTTCAGATTTATATGTTCCAAAAGATAAGTTTTACAAATAACCTGACTTAGAGATTGCATACGTTTGCATTTTGAAGAAAAAAATCCCTTTAGCTCAGAGCAACTGCATAGGATAACAAGTCCAGTGTGTGTGTGTGTGTGTGTGTGCACGTGTGTGCGTGCATGCATTTTAATTTTTCTGGACAGGACGGAAAACAAATCTAGGCTTTCTGGGTTTCAGCACAACAAACCTGGCAAGCCTTCTGGTGGGGTCTGGCTAGGGCACTGGCATGAGGAGAAGCTGGAATCCCAGTATTCCAGTGAGAGCTCCATGTTACAGTGTATCCCGTGGATACACTGCACTGTTACCTTAAGGCTGAATCCAACTCACCAGTGCATTTAGGAGATAAGTAAGCCCCTTAAAAGCTGCCTGAGCCATCAATTCAAAGGAGCAGTGGTGAGATAGATTTGGGTCATTAACATGATTTGAAATAGTATATAACATTTCAGTTATTTAGTTCCCTGGTAATGGTCTCCTGGCATTCTATAGAAGCAGGCCCGGCAGAAAGCCTCGCGGTTGGAGAGCCACTTGCAGATCTCTAAGCTATTCATAGCCACACCACTTTGAAGCCCACTTTCTGCAGCAATCTTATTTACTGCATATTATGACATTTAGTAGAAGAGGAAATCCAGCTACTTGGTGGCGTTAATGCTGGTGTTAAGTTTTTAAATGGAAAACATCCAATTTCCATGTGTTTAGTCAAAAGTACCATACAGAGGTGAAAAAGAACTAATCCTCCTCACTCTTCTCTCGCTCCTGTATCTGGAACTCTGGGGTTGAGGGGGGAGCTTCGTCTAGAAGGTAGACAAAAACATAAAGAACAAAAACAACAACAACAAAAAAACCACAGAGTGTTTTGCTGACTTTTAAAATGGTACAATTTCAAGATCTGGTAGATGGAGAGGTAGGGAAGAAAGACTGTCCATGGCCAGGGCTCCTGATATCGCTCACCGAAGAAGTTCCTCATGCTCCACCCCTGAAATGTTATTTAGCCCAGAAAATACAGTGTGGATCCCTCCCGTATCTTGCTGCGCTTTTTAAAAGCTGAGCCTACTTGATCCCTAGATTGTAGTCCAGGAAAATGGATTGACCCTAGGCTTAGGTGGGAGGAACGGAAAGAGTCCAGGGTCAGGAGCCCACTAGGTAAGTGTCTACATCATGTGTCTGACCCCCACCAACCTGCTTCCCCCAATTCCCAGTGCTTATACAGTCATAGCCATTCATGTTCCAAAAACGATTTATAGCCTTATTCAAAAGTACACACAAGACAACAAATTAAACCATACAACTTAGTATGTTGTACAAATTAGTAAGTTTAGTTCATGGTGTAGACATGAAAAAATTCATATATACATACATACATGCATACATATATATTTAATCGAAGCTCTGGAAGATAGCACCCCTCATTAGAAGTTATCTTCAGTCAGAGGGACTGTGAGTTATTTTTACACCTATTTTTCTCTAATTTATAATGTATTGTGCAATGAGCAGGTATTACTTTTGAAAATACAGCTGATTTTTAAAAGAAAGTGAGAAAATCAGTACAAAGAAAAAATAAAGAAGGAAAACATGACATGAAGCTAGGGCTGAGGTTAGCGCCCAAACGAAATTCCACGAGGTACCGTGAACTTGCATTCTTCATCTGACAATTATTTTTGTCATCTAGCATTTGCTAGGAACTGAGGCCTAGAGAGTTAAAGATAAACACTTTTGCTGTCTTCAAAGAACATATTCTCTAGTGGAAGAGGCAGATATTAATCAAATCATCCTACAAGTAAGTGAAAATGTGTATCTGTGATAAGAGATAGGGAAGAATGTGTACTAATGCAAACATATAATAAAAGAAGTAGCTTGTTTGGTTTGGAAATTATGCTAATAATTCAAGGATAGATTCATTGAATACCACACTTCACTATTTGTGAGCACTTTATTGGCCTCTCAGCTTCCTAGCAGCCAAAGAAAACAAGAAATAAGATTGCTTGCATGATTCATCCCCAGGAGAAGCGTAACTGTTTATTTTTAGGACTAAGCCAAAGTTTCCATAAGGGACCTTGAAAAGATGACAATCTTAAACAGCGTTAACATCTCCACAGTAAGTGCAAATCTATTGCCAGTCACCAGGGATTGGGTTCTTGACTTTCATGGCCAGAGATTCTTTTCCAAACTCTCGCTGGCTCGAAGATTAAGTAAGAAATCTGAGGATCGCTGTTCCTCCAATTTCATTTCCACTACTTGCACTCTATCTGGACATTTGCCCATTACGTGATGCTTCCCCCCTTGGTAGGTGCTTTGTTTAGACCTCCCATTGGGATTTGAGTTTTAGCACTGAGGCAGAATGTTTTCATCCCTAGACTTGCTGGCCTCGGGTTAAACAGCTTCGCTGAAACGTAGTCTATATCTCAAGCAAGCTCTTAATGAGACCTAACAAAACAATAGTAAGGACAATAGTCAGTCTCATTAATGAGCACTTACTAGGCAACAGTCCCCTGCTGAGCACTTTAAATACAATATTTAATCCTATGATAACCCCAAAGAGTAGAAGGTTAGTCTTGTCCCTATCGGTAGGATGAGGAAATTGAGACAAAAATGGAAAAGTAACTTGCTTAAGGTTACACAACCTGAGTTGTGAACCAAAGGTCATGCACCAAACCACCTAGGTCTCTCCAGTGCCTGTCATTATTGATGATATGTCAATGTCTATTTTCCATGCAAGGCCCTCCCTGGACTGGCTCAGCCCATAACCTCTACCATTATTCATACACTCATTCATTCATTCATTCACTCATTCACCCAACAAGTATTTACTGAGGGTGTCTTATGAGCAAGCACTATGCTAACGATTAAGGCTATGACAGTGGACAACAGAGATTTAGACATACTTGCTGACACAGATTCACGAGCATGTAATTACAAACTGTGATAACAGCTGTGTAGTCTACACAGAAGAACCCAGTAGAACTGGTCAAGTTAGGGACTCAAGCCCTGAAGAATGGACAGTAATTAAATAGACCGAAGTGTGGCACACGACGGGGAGGGGCAGTTACCGAGCATTTTAAGCAGAAGGAATAATTTGTGGAAAAGCATTCAGATGGTAAAGAATGTGCCCAGTTGAGGAAATTAAATAAAACCAGCATAGCAGAGGGACATCTGGGTGGCTCAGTCAGTTAAGCGTCTGCCTTCGTCTCAGGTCATGATCCCAGGGTCTTGGGATCCCTTGAGCCCCACCATCGCCCTCCCTCTGCAGCAGGGAGCCTGCTTCTCCCTCTCCCTCGGCCCTCCCTCCACCTCATGCTGTCATTCTCTCTCTCTCTGGCAAACAAATAAATAAAATCTTAAAAAAAAAAAAGATTTAAAAACCAGCACAGTAGGAATAAGGGGACACTGAAGAGAGGAGTACAACATGAGGTGGGAGACTTTGGTAGGGGTCATACTTCTGTGCACATACGTACTATGAGTAGATAGGATTACGGGAGAAATCATGTTTGTTTTTATCAGAAGAGTAATGGAAAGCTATGGATTAAGCAGGTGGACACCATGCACAGATTTGTTTTGTTTTGTTTTGAAACTTGTAAACAGTAGTGGAAAACATTAGAAAAAAACAGAAAACAATGTGGGAAACTAGTTAGGACACTACTACGGGCAGCCGAGCAGCTGCAGAGGCCCCCACTCTATTCTCTTGCTTTATTTTTTTAAAAAGATTTTATTTATTTATTTGACAGAAAGAGCAGAAGCAGGGGGATCGGCAGGCAGAAAGAGAAGAAGCAGGCTCCCCTCTGAGCAGGGAGCCAGATGCAGTGCTCGATCCCAGGACCCGAGGATCATGACCTGAGCCGAGGGCAGATGCTTCACCAACTGACCCACCCAGGCGCTCCTCTTCTTTTTCTTAATTGAGATATACTTGACATATAACACTGCTTAAGTTTCAAGTGTTCAACATGTTGATTGAACATGTTTCTATATTGCAAAATGATCAGCACTGTGGCATTAGCTAATACCAGGTCACAAAACCATCATTTCGTTTTTTTGGTGAGAACATTTAAGAACATTAAGTCTCTTGGCAATTTTGAAGTATACAACACAGTACTGTTAACTATCATCACTAGGCTGTTCATTAGCTCTCCAAAACTTATTCATGTTCCAGTTGCAAGTTTGTACCCTATGACCAACATCTCCCCCACCCCCATTCTAAGGCCTGGGTTTCCAGGGTAATATGACAATTGAGCAGGATTCCACCTGCATACATCCCATTTGAACAACCCAATAGTTTAGCCACACCCAACAGAAAGAAAGGGATTAATTCAATCAAATAACTGGTTGTTTTGGAAGTAATCTCACTACCAATAAATCAAATAGTCACAAAATAGGGTATGTAAAAATGTGGCTTCCATGTATATGTAAAGGAACAAAAGCCCCACATCTGCAGAGTGAATGGACAGATCTATTACTTTCTAACATAATCAAATAAATGTCAGTAATCTGTAAACCAATCTCGAGGAATACAACTTATGTCACTACTTCTTAGCTTAACCATTTTCAGTAACTCCTCAGCCCTTAACGGTTAACTTCCCTCCCTCTCCCTGCCTTTCTCCCTTGTGTGAGGGAAGCTGTTTAAGTCCTGGTGGAAGGGAGTGCATATGCATTATTCTGGCATTGTGCAAGTCCTGTCCCATCATTGCAAGCTGCAGAATGAGTCTTCTCATGCTTCGAAATGTCTCGGCACCAGCTCCCATCCTCAGGCACAATGACCAGTGCTCAGTAAGGGTTTCTTGAGTGTACTGTTCAGTTAAACCAAAAGGAACATTTTTGAGATTTCACTGTTAGATTACTCACAGACATTTCTTACAGACTGGACAATATTGTAACCATACTGTAACATCTTTCTAGAATAATGCTTTATAAATAATGGTATTCCACAAATATTTGATGAACAACTTTGAATTAGTTTATTCTCTGAACGTTCCATCAAGGACTGGGCAGCTCTTGCTTTATTCTGGTACAAAGGTAGGGGGTAGAAGTTAGAAGTAGGGAGGTTTGAATCAACACAATATCTCCATGTACATTCATCACATTTGTTTTAGGTCTATGATTTGCATATCTAAGCTCCACTAGGCTGTGAGTTTAGAATGAGGTCACATTGGCTTTCTTTCCTTATTAAACTTTAATGCTCAATTTATAACAGCTCAGCCCTCTACTGACTCAAATGTAGGAATTCCCCAAAGTACATACACCCCACCATTTCCAGTGAGCTACAAAGTATGATCATGAATGTGATCACAGCTAATCCCCAGTGCTCTTACTTTCCTGTTCTCCTACCTCCTACTAGACGCCACTATTTAGGACATCACCTAAAGAAACTCACCACTGCCAGTATCACAGCGCCTTTCTAGAGACATCCTTGGTACCAGCAATGCTTTATTCGAGTGTTCGTTCACAAGAAGCCTGAGTGATGCTTGATGGAATGCAGAGCTGCGAATTTGCCCTTGCCTTGGTTCGATCTCATCTTGTCACTTGGGCCCTGAGGTGACATTGTTCGAGTCCACAGTCTCACAGACTATCTCAAGAATGTTGTCCCTCCAACTCCTTCAATTAATTTATCCTAACAATTTCTGCAACCAAACAAACAAGACATGTAGAGTTTGCATTTCCTATCTCCATCAACATATATCTTTTTGAGTAAAAACCACGAAGGACATACTTGCCATAGGCACTTGCAGAATGAATACATACTGTCTCTAGATATGTAAGAGATTGGAGGGGATTTATTTCCAGAATTTGAGTGCATGCACAGGCTAAATACGGTAAATTTTGGTTAAAAGTCCTTTTCTTTTTCCTTGAATGCTTTAGATAATCATTTCAACATCTCGCTAAATGATTCAGAAATAGGATATCTATATTAAAAAATAATATAAACTAATGATTATAGACATGTAAAAATAATAAAAGAACCCCATATGTAAGCCAAAAGAGAAAACAGTCGATATATATTCGTTAAAGGAAAACAAATGTACAGGAGAACAATAATGCAATTTCACTTACTAAGTGCCAAGTGGGGAATAAACAGGCTATGAAAGACACGGGGGGGGGGGGATGGCATAATTACCACGCTCAGTAATTCTTCTTTCTCAATTATTTTGAAGTTATAATTATTTTTCATTCATAAAAGATTATAGAAAAATACTGCCACAATGGAATGTGTAATCTATTCATCAGAAGAGCCTGTTTATTGAAATGTTGAGATTAAAAAGTTTTATCTCAGGGGCGCCTGGGTGGCACAGCGGTTAAGCGTCTGCCTTCGGCTCAGGGCGTAACCCCGGCTTTATGGGATCGAGCCCCACATCAGGCTCCTCCACTGTGAGCCTGCTTCTTCCTCTCCCTGCTTGTGTTTACTCTCTTGCAGTCTGTCTCTATCTCTGTCGAATAAATAAATAAAATCTTTAAAAAAAAAAAAAGTTTTATCTCACTAATAATTAGAACTTCTGTACAATAGCATGAATGTCATTAACTTCTACTTTTTTTTTTTTTAAAGATTTTATTTATTTATTCGACAGAGATAGAGACAGCCAGCTAGAGAGGGAACACAAGCAGGGGGAGTGGGAGAGGAAGAAGCAGGCTCCCAGCGGAGGAGCCTGATGTGGGGCTCGATCCCATAACGTCGGGATCACGCCCTGAGCTGAAGGCAGACGCTTAACCGTTGTGCCACCCAGGCGCCCCTAACTTCTACTTTCTATATTATGTACCTAGCTTGCCTAACTGTGTCCTTTCTAACTGGCATCTTGTAAAATTGTGAATAAGCAATTTCTAGAGCATGAGTTCCCAAACGTGGTGGCACATCACAACCACCTGGGAAAGCTTGACAGAAATCATGGATTTGGGGTTTCATACCTAAAAATTCTGATTAAGTTGGTCCATGGTGTGGCCTGACTTTGAGAGACTAACAAGTCACCAGGTGATTCTAAGGGCAATGTCACCACCCAGCTCAGACTTGTGATGAGGATTAAATTAAATAAATTTTGTAAAGCATTCAGTACCCTGGCACATGGAGTACATGCAATATGGATTAGCAGTCCATAATTTTGATTATTATCAATAAATTACATACATGTAGCTCATAAGTCAAAGAACCTAACACACTAAATGTCTATAGATACTGTACTGTTATAACTATTTAAACTATATGACTTAAACTTTATTATTTTTATTTATAAAATTCTATTATTTAAATAAATTTATTTATTTAAACTGCATTGTCTTCTATGGTCACATAAGCCCTGTGCAGCAGCCAATTTTTAAAGAGCTTAATTAAGAGATAAATGTATTGCCTCACTTAAAAAATAGACTAGAATGAAACACCTCGTCTTTTTAAAGATGAGTTTGGATAACATCCCAGGCTATCCATCTTCATGTCCAAAGTATAGCTCTGATAAGCTAAAAATTAAAAGTAATTCAGAGATGTTCTATGCATACAGATAGAAGGGTTAACTTTCTCCTGTTGTAGATAAACAATTGCTTCTTGTTGTGACTTCAGTGTTTCATAAGAAGTGAAAGATTCTTTTCATACGTGTGTGCATGGTGATGTACAAACAAGTGATATTGGCAAGAAAAGGAAAGAAATAACACAAATAATGAAAAGAAGAGGGTATGGTCAAATTCTCATTTGAAAAATACCAGGCTCCAAATGATGTGATGTGGATCGGTGGTGTATGCTTACTTTTATGACTTTTTATTTTGAAATAATTTTAGAATTATAGGAAAGTTGCAAAAATACTACAAAGTTCCCCCACATAACGGTGCTTCACTCAGTTTCCCCTAATGTTAATATGTTATGTAACCACAGTGCAGTTATCAAAACCAAGAAATTAACATTAGAATTGCTATGAACTAGCCTACAGAATTAATTTCTATTTCAACCAGCTTTTCCCCTAAAGTCCTTTTTCTGTCCCAGGATCCACTGCAGGATCCACATTTAATATAGATGTCACATCTTCTTGCTCTCATCCAATCTGTGACAATTCCTCAATCTTTTGTCTTTTGAACTTTCTTTTCTTTTTTATAGATTTTATTTATTTATTTGTCAGAGGTGGGGCAGGGGGAGAGAACACAAGCAGGGGAAGCAGAAGGAGAAGCAGGCTCCCCACCGAGCAGGGAGCCCAACACAAGGCTCAATCCCAGGACCCCGGGATCATGACCTAAGTCGAAGGCAGATGCTTAATGGACTGAGCCACCCAGGCAACCCTTAGACCCTGACGTTTCTGACCTTAACATTTTGAAATGGGCAGTTGTTTTATAGAATATCCTTCAGTTTGGGTGTATCTGATATTTTCATGTGATTGGACTGTGGTTGTGGATTTTTAGTTAGAATGCTACAGAGGTGAGGTACCCTACACTCAGTATAATAAGTCAGGACATACAGGAGGTGAATGGGTCTCATTTCTGTTGATGTTAACCCTGATCACTTTTGTTAAGGTGGTATCTGATGGACTGAGTCTCTGCTAGAAAGTTACAATTATTCCCTTTGTAATTAACAAATATTACTGATGATGTAAATATCCTGCTTCTCAAACTTTTGCTTACCAACTTTACCATCCATTGGTAGATCTTGCTTGCAGCAATTATTAGTGTTACAATTATTAGTTAGTGATTATTTTCTGTTATCCTTATTCCTTCCACATTTATTAATTGGAATTCTTCAATTAAAAAAAGAACTATTCTTATCGAAGATTAAGTGGGTGAGGGAGATTAAGAGGTGCAGATTTCCAGTTATAAAATAAGCAGGTCACACAGATGAAAAGTCCAGCATGGGGAAATATAGTCCATAATATTGTAATAACTTTGTGTGGTGACAGATAACTAACTTCCTGTGGCGAGCACTGAGTCATGTACAGAAGAGTCAAATCAAAAGGTATGTTGCACACCTGAAACTAATATAACGTTGGATGTCAACTACACCTCAATAATAAAAATAAAAATAAACAATAAAAAAAGAGCTACTGCTCTCCTGCGTTTACTGATTATCTATAGGTTTCCATCCAGTACTATAATTACTTATTTTGTTGTTTAAATTGTTTCTGCTTTCTCCACTGCCCCTTCAATGTGCCTCCTCCTTCTTTGAGCACTGAATTTTTGGCACTGCAAAATGTTCCAGAACTATTTTGTATTTTCTCTGTCCTCATCCTAGAATCAGCCACTTTTCCAAGTGACTCTGGTTCCTTTCACTGGAGAATGGTATTTAGAACCTAATACCGGTATAAGGTGTGCTCACTGCTACTGGGTATCTGCTTCTAGGCCTTCTCAGTGAGCAGAAGTTGGAAATACGTATGTATAACACATGCCTACATACACATCTGTATTTGTTTCTCTATTCTATCTATACATCTATGATCTAGCTATGTACATGTTAACCAAAACATGCATTCATAATGGTATCTCCAATCCAATCCAACACCATGAGATTCATTCTAGGACTCACTCTTTTCTTGGTTGTGGCTTCTTTTTCTGACAGTGAGAACTTGTTCGCATTTTCTACAATATATTTATTTACTTCTTCGACTCTGGTGCATGCATAAAGTAGTTGAAGAATTGTTATCCAACACCTGTAAGCAATATTATCAACCAATATCCAGTTATTAACTGGAGTATAAGTGTTATATAGTTATTTTTGTCTTTACTTATACAGTATTTAATCAAAATATTCTTCCAAAGTAACTTGAGCCCCAAATATTTTTATCCAATTATTTGCTGATGCTTGAACCTTCTTAATAGATAAAGAAGCATCATTCTTTCCATAATCAAGATGAAATTTATCAAATATTCCATGCCTTCATTTCAACCAATAGTATCTTATGAAGTGTTATCTTGAGGCAGGCCATAATATATTTGCATATTTTTGACCATTAAATATTTCTTGAATTGAAGCCACAATTTTTCTCTTCAGCTTCTACACATTGGACTACATTTTTATAAATTTCATTTTTAAATAATACAGACGTTGACTTAAAGGAGTCAATTAATTCTTACCATTTAATTCTTTAGCGGTATATACTGAGACCATTACAGTACGTTTAAACGTGCATAACAGTAATCTAGCAGGACCAAGAATGTTATTTTGGTTGTACCTGGAAGCCATGGCAAATTTTATACTATGATCTTATCTTATTTCTCTTGCTACTAGTGAACTGTGGCTTTCCAAACAATTATATACAAACATATGTAATGGTATGAATATGTATATTTAGGGAAAAAAAGGTCTATTAATGCATGCTCTATGATACTCCTTTTGTGGAATAATTCTAGATGGATTACCTCCCTTATAAGAAACTCCTTTGGTATTACTGTGATCTTTTTCACAAAAAGCAGACACTGATAAAGTGAAAGATATGTATCTTGTGTGGATAACTGAAGTCTGTGACCCATAATCTGTTCAGTGCTTTAAAAATAAAGCTGATCTTTTAAAATAATTTTATCAGTCAAAGGGTAAAGAACATTTATCATTATTAGTACCATCGTCTTTCTTGTAGATTTTCTCAGCTGCTCGAGAGCTAGTTCATATTTATAGATTTTGCTTTCTGCATGATGGCATGGGGCCAAGACAGCAGCCAAATGAGGAAGAAAACTTGCACAAAGCCAAGAGGGCCTCTGCTTCTGGGCAAGCAGTGGTAGGGTGATGTGCAGACTTCGGAGGATTGCCAAAAACCTAAGGCCTCAGTATTCACTCATCCCCAGTAGACAGGGGGTGTGGCTTGACTTAGGAAGGGTGTTGTCTTTCTTGGTGTTTTTTAAATCCCTTTTATTTCTGATTACATTTTCTCTCTCTACGGCTTAGCTTGTAGTGGATGCTCAAAAGGCATTTCCTGAATGAATGAATGAATGAATGAATGAATGAATGAATGGCTTGTCAAGTATTTGCTGTCAAGGGTGATGGGGAAGAGAACCAAAACGTAAAGCTCAACGCCCATGCTTTCCCAGCTGCCTTTGGGGTCAGATTTAGTAGTGAGTGGGGGCAGAGGTTCCTGAAGAATCTTTCATCCACACTCTGACCAAAGGCCTGGTGAGTTGAAAGAGGATAATGAAGCTGAAATTCTTGATACATTTTCACAGGATTTGTCTTCAGTAATTGATCATTCCTTCAGGCTATTGATTTTCCCTTTAAAGAAAAATTACTTTCCTTCTCTTTTCAAGTTACTATGAATGAACAGTGGCATTCATCATTGTGAGCAATTCTTACTCCAATTTAATTTAGCTGTCATCCATAAAATATCCCAATCTTAGGAATAGAGTAGAATTATTGTTTGAAATCATTTTCTCATCTTGCGCTGTCTCCTGATTTGATCAAAACCAATATAAACTAAATGATTTCAGAGTTTCAGATAGGAAAGTTACCCTCTCATAGGGATATAAACTTGCGTCTTAGCACTAAATAATTCTTTGACAGCAAATAGTACATTGGAATTAAAAAAGGAAAAGAAAACATACAGAAATTTCTGAATGTGCATATCTCTTTATGGGCAACATCTATATACCTTGAAGGCTTACATAAAATAACTTATAAGTCTATTTTAAGCTGATAACAATTTCAATTGCATCTAAGAATTCTATTCTTTTCTCCCCCCACTTTATATTTTTATGTCACAGTTTACATTATTTTTATAGTGTATTCATTAAGAAATTATTGTAGCTATAGTATTTTAATACTTTTGCCTTTTTAAAAAAGATTTTATTTATTTATTTGACAGACAGAGGGAGTGCATGCGTGCACACAAGCAGGGGGAGCAGCAGAGGGAGAGGGAGAAGCAGACTCCCCGTCAAGCAGGGAGCCCGACTGGGGACTCGATCGCAGGACGCTGAGATCATGACCTAAGCCGAAGGCAGACACTTAATCAACTGCGCCATCCAGGCACCCCGATACTTTCAGCTTTTAACCTTTATGCTAGAGGTTAAAGTGCTTCACACTTACCTTTACCAGTGCTGGGTTCCCAGACTGATGGGACTGGAGCTGAGTTACACGGCTGTTGTGGGGTCCACAGTTTGGGTATGCAGATAGCAGCACTGTCACCAGAAGCACCGGCATGTGTGGTTCCTGTCAGAGCCCTGTGTGGATGGGACTGCTCCAGGACCAGGCCTGAGCAAAGCTGAGCCAGTCCTTGGGGCCACTTCCGGTTTGTAGTCTAGCCCAGACAGTGGGCCTGTTACCAGGTACACAGACGAGTTTGACTCCCACTAGGTCTCTGAAAGGGTCCCCTGGGTGGAAGGGCCTGCCTCTAGGCCCATGGTGGGGGGAGCTGGAGCTGAGTCACAGGACCGCTCCAGGGTTTGTGCACAGAAGTAAGGTCAGCAGCCCGGCCACCACGGATCTGAGCGGGCATGTCTATCTGTTAGTTCCATGAGTGGACAGGACGTACCCCAGACCACGGCAGAGTGGGGCTGGAAGTGAGTCTGAGAGGCGCCTCAAGGTCCACAGCTGGGACTGAGTTTATCCAGCCTGCTACCAGCAGCATGGACTGATATCGTTGGGTCTCTGGACCAGCAGGACTGGAGCTGGTTCCTAGGACAGCTTCAGGATCCACAACTGAAACTGTGGCCTGATTGTCACCAGGGGCACGAACAGGTGTGGCTCCTCCTTGGTTCCTGCGTAGGCAGGAATGTTTCTGGGCCAGCAGGAGAGCAGGATTACAGCTAAGTTACAGGGCTGCTTCAGAACTTACGATCAGGTCCATGGCTGGTGGGACTATAACCCGGGGGTATATACGCCTGTGGCTCCATCTGGGTCCATGGGAAGGTGGGGCTGGTTGCAGGATGGCAGCCAAGTGAAGCTGGACCCAAGTGCATGGTGGGTTGGGGCTCCTTTTGGTCAGTAAGTGTTTGGTGAGTCTCCCACGAGAAATTAGGCCTGACTTTTCAAAGCAGCACATTTCAGTCTTGGGGTTCACTGGGGTTTTGCAACCTCTTACCTGGATCCCAAAGCTCCCACAGTGGCACTTTTATCCTTGGATACCTATAAAATTGTTTTCGTTGGGGGACAAGAACTGGGAACCTCCTATTCCTCCATTTTGCTGATGTCACATCCTCCCTGAGGTTTTGGTTTGCATTTCCTTAATGATTAGTGATGTTGAGTATCTTCCTATGCTTCCTGGTCATTGATCTATTACCTTTGGAGAAAGGGCTATTCAAGTCACTTGCCCTTACCTTAATCAAGTTTTGTTACTGATATTGTCGATCTGTTGGTGTTCTTTTTTAAAATTCTAGACGTAGTATTTTCAAATGTTTTTCTCCATTTCATGGGTTGCTTTTTAACTCTGGACAGTTTGTTTTGATATATAAAAGTTTTTATTTTTATAAAGTATAATTTATATGGTTTTTCTTTTGTTACCTATACTTTTGGCATCACATCTAAGAAATCACTGCCAAATCCAATGTCATAAAGTTTTCCTCTATGTTTTCTTCTGAGAGTTAGTCTTAAATTTAGGTCACGGATCCATTTTTAGTTAATTTTTGGATTTGGTATAGGGTATGGGTCCAGCTTCATTCTTTTGCATGTGGATACCTAGTTTTCCCAATACTATTTGTTGAAAAGACTGGCTGTTCCTCATCTGAATCATCTTGGCACCCTTGTCAAAAACTTCTTATTTTTAATTGAAATTCAGTATTTCATTTTATTTTTAGCAGAAAAAGTATTGGTCCTTATGAAATCTCAAATACAAACGCTTAATCCACCATTCCCTACATCTTATATACGTTACAACATTGGCCGACATCAAATATAATTCATCTCAATAAACAATCTTTTGGAGCTAGCCATCGAAAATGATGACGGCACAGAATATACCACTCTGCTGTTTCATATATAGGCCACTTTACCACTGTGAAAATAATTCAACATTTTGCAGCTTTGGTCATGAAGAAACAAAGTAGGACCATTCATATTTTGTGGTGATCTTAGTCAATAAACTAAAAAGAATATTATTAATGAACATTTTTAACTGATATTCTCATTTTTCATTAAGAACCAAAAATCATCCTGCCAAACTGACAAATGTTTTATATCATCAGCTATTTGGGTTGGCAGTCCAACGTTGGTAGCATCCCATTGTACTAGTAAATGCATTGTCCATAGCGCTGACACCAATGATAAAACAAGGGAAAATAAATCACATTAACCTTTCCACTGAGCCATTACGAACAGTCTGTTAAAGAGAAAAAACCCAGGTACATTATGAACACTTTCTTAAGAACAAAAGAGTAAGTCTCAGGGAAAAGCATGTCTCTGTTTGCAGCCTCACCATAGGGAAATCTAATTCACGTTTGCTTAAATTCACTGGAAGAAAAGACCTTGAAAATGAGACAATCTTTGTTCTAATATTCTCATTTAATCCATACATGAGTGAACTGTGATAAGAACTGCACCTAAGTGATTTGTAGAATTCTTTCCCAATTCTCTCCCCTTTTAAAGGAAATTTGTTCTGTATAGTGGGAATATTCATGTGAATAATAAATGAGAACATAAAAAGTCACACAACTTTTGGGAAATGTGGAAAATCTTTTCAATTTTCTTATATCGGCTGTATTTATTATAGTGTAGAGATTTATTTAGAAATAAATAATTTAGAACCCTGGAAACTTTAGCATCTCCAACAACAATATATTTGGAGGCTTTAACAAGCTTGGGTTTTTGAATAGAATTCTAAAATGAAGAGGAAGAGAGCAAGTGTGAGGGCATCTTCTCCAATACTGCAATGAATGATCAAGAGAAACAAATGCAAGTAAGGCCAATATTCTAAACCATACTGAAACTATTTGGAGATGGAAAAAGATTCCAAGTTTCTAGGAACTTGAAAGAAATGCATTTTTTTTCACCTTTCCAAATAAATATAGTCCAGATTAGCAAAGTGGGGCTGAAGATAGAGCTTTAGCTTTAGTGACTGGCAATGGGCATCCCAATGAGTTGTATGAGAATGAGTGATTTGGAACATAACCTTAATATGAGAGCAAGAACCTTCAGGTGTATGAAAGCTTCCAACACAGTTTTTGTGATTTAAGGGCAATTATTTCCTAAATATTTCCATTTCTTTTTTTTTTTTTTAAAGATTTATTATTTATTTATTTATTTATTAGACAGAGAGAGACAGCCAGCGAGAGAGGGAACACAAGCAGGGGGAGTGGGAGAGGAAGAAGCAGGCTCCCAGTGGAGGAGCCTGATGTGGGGCTCGATCCTGAAACGCCAGGATCACGCCCTGAGCCAAAGGCAGACGCTTAACGACTGCGCCACCCAGGTGCCCCTCCATTTCTTTTTGTAGACATTTCAAAAGGTCCTGGATCAAGTTTGCAAGTTTAGTTTAGGTTAGCTTTATTAACTTTGTAATTTAACATACTCGATTCAAAGGAGGAGGAGGACGAAGCAGAGGAAGAAGGGGAGAAAGAGGGAGAAGAATCCACTTCCTGTAAAAATATTGTTAAAACACTGCTTGAGGCCAACAGAAATACCTGTAGTTGTGATTAAAAAACATCTGGAAATGGCGTAAGGTCAGATAGCAAAAGAAAAACATAGCATCTTAAAAGGGAAATAAAAATAACTTTTTTCTCCTTGTTGATCCTTCGATGAAGAAGGTACTGGGATTCTGTCAGAACATAGTATTTTGGAACTGTACGCCCAATCTTCAAACTTTTCAAGGTAATAATTTGCCCCAGTTGGTTGTTTTGCTTTTTTCCATTTCCATTTCCTGGGTAGTCATAAAATACTTCATTTCTAGCACAGAATGGGCTGGTCTAATATTCCAAAGCCCAAGAATAAGGCATGTAGAATCTAACCTATGAGTTGATATGCACCTGACGTTCTTATATAGCTTATTTCTTTCTGGTTCCTCTACACAATATAAATTTTTTCATAAAGTACACTAAGCAAGTACTCTCCAGCTCTTTGTTAAATATAAGGGAGAATTCACTATTACACAACTCATAGGACGACATAACAGATAATCCCCAAATAATCAAGCAGTACACATTATCAACTGAATCAACAAAACAATTATTAAGTACTTAATGTTTGCTAAGTATAGCATGCAAGGGGTGGAGTATAATACAACAGTGAGCAAAACATAAGCGTAAGGCAGTCATAATGAGTCACAGTCAAGACTCAAGATAATGTCTTCTGATAATAGGGCACTGCTTTCCTCTATTATATCCACGTGTAGATACACATCTATGCTTTCATACCTAAGAGAGGTCACCCACAGGGCTGTTCTAAGGATTAGCCACATATGGTTGGAATATGCACAGTACAGATGGATATCAAATATGTATGCATTTTTGTTGATCGGCTATTAAAGGAATTCTTGTGATTTCTCAACCATCTTTAAAATGATTCCTTTTCTCCTTATGGCATAGTGTGGTGGTGGAGGACATTGATCTTCCAGAAGTCCACATTTTGAATCCTGGCTCTGTTTGCTAGGTAGCTGTCCAACCTTGGACAACTTATTTAAATCTCTTATGCCTTGGTTTCCTCAATTTTACAACTAATATATTCTACCTGCTTCATGGGGTTGTCATGAAAATTAAATGAGTTAGTATTTACAAAATTTTTTAGAATGGTGTCAGATACCAAGTAATTATGACATGTTTGTTAAGTGAATATAATAAATGATTTTAAGGCCTTTGAAGGTCTCTTATTGAAAACTCAGAAGCCTCCTACAGTGACCCAATTCCCTTTCTACCCCTCTATTTAAAGAAAGGGTTTCCATTAGTTAAATGTAGAGCAGTCTGGATTCTTTAGGCTGTAATAAAGAAAGTTACAGCTAAATAACTTCTCCATCTGATGGACTAGATAAGGAACACAAACAATCTAACTGTATTTAATACAAAATAACTGAATGAAGAAATACATATTTATGTACAGAACACACTAATTTTTGTTGCATTGCCAAGATGGTCATAGATGCAATATATCGATGTGGAGAGAGCAGAATATATTTTCTTGGCTTTGATTTCAATTCTGTAGGCTCGATGAAGAGAGGTGTCATCATGAATACTCATTATATATGAGAAGAAAAACGTGATGAGAACCAAATGTAATGAATGGTCTCACAGGTGAAAGCAATATTAAATCATATCAAATCTTTCCAAAAGACTATGTAGGATGGGACTTGAGTATGACAACTTAAGAAGGTGAAAATGTTGGTCTAGTATCTGAATTTTTCCGATGTACTTCATCATAATTTACAGAAATTACTGCACTCCGGTTTCGCTCTTATAAAAAAAGCAGAGTCGAGTAACTCCAAAGTCAACTTCTCCCCTATTATGCTGTTACCTCAATCACACTAAATTAAACTTTCTCGATTGGTATACAACTCTACATATATAAAAACTTTCATGGCAGATTTAAATAGCAGGGTTGATTTTTTCATCTTTTCTAATGGAGGCTCAACCTTTTTCCTATTGGGAGTGAAATGTAGTGAAGAGAAATGAAGGCTGATGATGGATACATGATTGGGTGACCTTTGGTAAATTAATGTCTCTGAAGCTTTAATTTTCTCACTTACAAAATGGGCATAATGATAACTATCTGCTAGAATGGTATGAAAGTAAGAATGGTATTTTTAAAATACTAGCCATTTTTCTCTACTAATGCATAAGCCCTCCTGCTTCTTCCCCTCACCACACCTCAAGAATTGTGATGTACTTTGCCTCAGTAGAAGGATGTGACAGAATGGAAATCATATCCCCAAAGAAAGAATTCCTGGATTTGGTTTAGATTAAAGGCTTTAAGAAAAGACAGAAATACTGCAAGACAAACAGAGATTTTACCCCCATCATAGTTGTTATATATCACTGCATAACAAATGACCCCAAAACTTTGCAGCTCCAAACGACAAACACTTATTATCCCACAATGTTTAGGAATCAGTAATCTGCTAGAAACACAGGAGTGGGAATGGTTCTCTGTTGTGTCTCAACTGATGAGGCATTAACAGTCCAGCAGTGATTATCCAAGCCCAGCATGGAATAACTAAGAACAGAGGATTCCCAAACCCTTAAATATGGTGGAAAAGAAGTGGCAAGAATCACCTGAGAGGTCTGTGAGGAGAAATGATGGATGCCTCCAAGGTTTCCTGTAAGGATCAGGTCACCTGGGTGAGAAACAGATGTACCAGCACTCCCACTCATCGGCCCCATGCTCAGACAATGCTTGGGCACTTCCTAAGCCCTGAGCCATGCACACACAAGGATGGGGAAACGGGCAGGAGGAAATCCTGCCATGACAGTGAGTCACTCACTATCAGCCACAAAAAGAAATTAGGTCAAATCACAAAAAGACAAGAAAGTTCTATCTCTTTCACACTTGGCTGTGTAGATTATCTTTCCATCTCATGTATATAGAGGGCTTAGTTCAGGTGGCTCAGTCGGGGTTAAGCTTCTGACTCTTGGTTTTGGCTCAGGTCATGATCTCATGGTGGTGAAATCAAGTTCTGCCATGGGCTCCATGCTGAGCGTGGGGTCAGCTTAAGATTCTCTGCCTCCTTTCCCTCTGCCTCTCCCCCGCCTCACTTGCACACATGCTCTCTCTCTCTAAAAAAAATAAAGGGCTTAGTTCGTATCTTGAAAAACTGCAGATGCTTATTAAGTGGTAGCTATTATTTTAATGATTTCCCAAGCTAACTGATATTCAGAACACCTCACAGAAATCAGTTCTATGTAAAAAACATATGCTCTATTATAACCAAGACCCTACATTTATGTTGGGGGAATACAGAGTGCTTGATCAACGTGTTCTCAGAATTACCTATCTAGTAATAGTGCTCCTGTACTGAGACTGAAGTCTGGTTCACTGACAATCATCTTCTAATAACTACTTTCAGAGTGGCATTTGATCTGTGGGTATCTCATTCTCCCCACCCAGAAATTGGGTACCTTAACTTCTCACCAAAATGTTATTTAAAAGTAGATAGTAGTGCTGAAATAGTGCATTGTTCGATCCTCATAATAGAGGATTTGGATTTTTTAAAAGATATTATTTATTTATTAAACAGCAAGAGAGCACAAGGAGCGGGGGCAGCAGAGGGAGAAGGAGAAGCAGACTCCCCGCTGAGCAGGGAGCCCCACACAGGGCCTGATCCGAGGACCCTGGGATCATGACCTGAGCTGAAGAAAGACGTTTAACTGACTGAGCCACCCAGGCACCCAGGATTTGGATTTTTAAATTAATTTCTTCTATTTAGTTTCAGAACAGAGTACGTATACTGAAAGAGTAATGAGTTGATTATATACGAGATGATTATCTGCATCAGGAAATAATTGCCAATATTAACAACTAATATGTCCCTGGGACTATTCTAATTGCTTTGAATATATTATCTCATTTAACCCTCACCACACTCCTATGAAACAAGTAGTGTTACAAGTTCCATTGTATAGATGAGGAAACATGACTATGCTCACATAGCTGGTGGTGAATGAGCCAGAATTTGGACCCATGCACACTGGCTCTAGAGTCCATGTGCTTGAGGCGGCTGGATGGCTCAGTCGAATGAAGCTCCTCCGACTCTTGATTCCGGCTCAGGTCGTAATCGTAGGGCCTCGCACCCACCGGAAAGCGTGGGAGCAGGGAGAATCTTGAGATTCTCTCCCTTCCTCCTCTACTGCCCCACCCCTTCTCAAATAAATAAATCTTTAGAGTCTATATGCTCAATCACTTTCTCAAGAATGAACTTGTCACATGATCAACATTGGGAAAGCGCTGCAACTGAGACGGAGAGATGGCTCAGAGTGCATTTGATTCAGACTTCTGCTACTGACTATCTGAACACTTTTGAACAAGTTATTTGACAATTTCATTTCCTTCAACTGGATACTATTACCTACCTACCACATTTGTGGTTAAGAATGGAAAGAAGAAACCCTTATGCACTGTTGGTGGGAATGCAAACTGGTACACCCAGTGTGGAAAACAGTATGGAGGTGCCTCGAAAAGTTAAAAATAGAACTAGCTTATGATTCAGATAATTCTACTACAAAAACAATAATTTGAAAAGATAGATGAACCTGTATGTTAACTACAGCATTACTGACAATAGCCAAGACATGGAAGCAACCCAAGTGTCCATCAACTGATGAATGGATAACGAAGATGTGGTGTAAATATACAATGGAATCTGTATGTTTGTGCGTGTGTATGTACTCACTCGTCAAAAAGAATGAAATCTTGCCATTTGCAATGACACGGATAGATCTAGAGAGTATAATGGTAAGTGAAATAAGTCAGTCAGAAAAAGAAAAACACCATATGATTTCACTCATATGTGGAATTAAGGGGAAAAAAGAAACAAAAAAGATTAAAAATGCACTCAAGTATAGATAATAAACTGGTAGTTATCAGAGGGGAGGTGGGGGGCATGGGAGGTGAAGGGGATTAAGAGTACACTTAACCGGGGCGCCTGGGTGGCACAGTGGTTAAGCGTCTGCCTTCGGCTCGGGGCGTGATCCCGGCGTTGTGGGATCGAGCCCCACGTCAGGCTCTTCTGCTGTGAGCCTGCTTCGTCCTCTCCCACTCCCCCTGCTTGTGTTCCCTCTCTCGCTGGCTGCCTCTGTCTCTGTCAAATAAATAAATTTTAAAAAATCTTAAAAAAAAAAAAAAGAGTACACTTAACCAAGGTGTGCAGTGAGTAATTTACAGAATTGCTGAATCACTCTATTCTACACCTAAAACTAATGTAACATTCTATGTTAATTATAATGGATTTTTATTTAATTTTAAAAAAGAATGGAAAGAAGCAATACAGAGCCTGGAACATATTAATAATTGTCTTAGAAGATCAAATTTGCTATTTTTAAGTCTTATGTCCAGGCTTCTTAGATGATCAATTGAGATAATTTCAGTAAAAACATTTTGAAAATTGTAAGTCACAAGATAAATGAAAGAAGCTATTTCTATTAATTAGCACTATTAATATAAATAGCTAACAATTTTAATGTACCAGGCACTAAGCCAAAAATTCTGATCTATGAGCTAAAAAAAAACCCCAACTCTAAAGAAACTTTTAAAAATCCCCAACTATGAAGTACTTTTCTACAGGTAAGAAAACTAAGTCACAGAAGAGCTAAACAGCGTGTTCACGGGTATAGTTCTGGAGTTTGGCCTCTTCCTCAAACACCGTTACCTCCAAAACTGTCCACTTTATATCATGAAACATAATTAAAAACATACTACTTCAAGCACTTTAAAGTTTAGTTTTTTTAGTAAGGGTCACGTTTTTTTAATCAAGGGTCACGTGCTCTTCCCCCTGAGGCAGCCAGGTGCCCCGATTTAAGTACTTTAGAAGCAATCATCGCCCTATGAACACAATAACTCTATTGTGACCTGGCAGCCAGTAACTTCAGCTGGTGTATAATATGTTTAAGACTAGTGATTTCTATTGTAATGACGGATATATTTTCGGCTGGGCTCAATGCACCTGGCAGAGAGAGAGGGTGTTACTAACGCCCATGAAGCAGTATAATGTTGGATCTTCAAACCTGTTATAGAATACTCATGCTACGTGATCTATCCGTTCTTGCACCAGTCCATCTACTCCTTCCTTCCTTCTTTCATTAAGTCTCTGTCAACCAGACTAGTGTTTGCCCTGAGAGCTGTACCACAGAGCATGAGAACATGCCATACCTAAGTTCACGTGGCAACCACAAAGATTCCCATTCTTGTGACTTGTAAAAGTCACAGAATCTGAAACTGGAAATCCTAGTTCTCTATCTTAGAGAGTTGTGAATACCAGATGAGATAAGGTCTCTAGAAAACTTAGCGGAGTGTCTAGCATGTGGTAAGCAGTCAGTAATGCTTCATGACCATCATCATCTTTTCATCTTTTCACAAGCATTGCTCAGTTTACGAAAAAGTTTTTATTTTTAAAGTTCACCATGTCTTCATTGGATCACTAGGAACAAAAGACCTATTTCTCCAGACATAAGTAGTTATCTGGAAACAGTAGCACTATCTTCCTAGAAGCAATCTTATGAACATTTCTCAGATTCCTAGGTTACCCTGCCCAATTCCATTAATGCATCATGTGATTTTATGAATGTTATTTATCAAGTTTCAAGCAAGAGACAGGCTAGAGGTCTTCAGAGCCCAAGCCTAAGGACTTGGAAAAACAGTGGTAGAGATAGATGTTGACAGGAAGGGTTGTAGCTATGTTGAAATGAGCTAGCTAGGAAGGGGAATGAAATAATCAAAAATTAAAGATTCTAGGTGTGAAAAAATACACTACTAAGTTATTGAAGAGACAGACAAAGAACTGGAAAAAAAGAGGCCAAAATGTCAGTTGGGTAAAAAGTGGAAGAAGGTCAATAGAGATTCAGGCCACTTGGTTCCAGGAATAGGGCCTGGGAAGACAACTAGGGGCGAGACACCGAGAAGACAAGATCTGCACTTCCCTGAGGTAAGACAGGAGCGAGTTCCTCCATCAGGCTGTAATTTTCTACCTACTTCCGAAGCTTGACAGCTAAGCAGTGAGAAGATCGAGGAGGGCTGTGTAGGGCCGGCTAAGACATTTGGACAGTATGGTGAAGGTCATGAAGAGATGTAATTCACGGAGTCAAGGCTTTCTAATAAAATATTAGTCTCAATTTGTGGAGACTGTTTTCCACGTGGACGTAATTATTACATCCTGCTTCCAGGCAACTGGACAAAATCCTGTAACTCTGAGCTTCTGCTTGGAATCATTTAGTATTTTTCACTTCTAATGAAGCAGTCCCAGAAAGATAAACATCAGAACATTAACATAAAAATCTACTGGGTGATGTTCTAAAGCTCAGTATTTATTAACAACACAGCTACATCATTTTTAACAAGCTGGGAGGCAACATTCATTTACTCCTGTTGCCACTTTCAGAGGTCACCAGATATGGGGGTCCCCAGCAGCATTACTAGTGGGTTAAACACTTAAGTATATAGCATGAAAGGTTTCTATAGAGGGATGTAAGTTTACCTAGAGTGCTCATGCAGCGCTAAGGCACATAGAGTGTCTTCCTTATATTGAATCAAATTTGTTGACATGTTGCTCCATCTAGTCCTTAAAGTCTGACAGCTCCTCAGACTTATGTCAACTCTGTGCCGAGAATCCTGAACCAGACGGAGCACCATTTGCATGAGACTTTGTCTCCAGAAGAGGAGGATCAAGAACTTCATCTGCCTGGAAGAAGTTGGCATTATGGAAATCAGACTACTTTGCTTGGCCAGTCTTTATCGGGCAACGGAAAAGTGTTTACATAGTCTAAAATGCAGCAATCGATTGCTCAAACATTATCTTTTCCTGCCTCTCAGGAGAATATAAAAGACGCAAGGCTGAGTCGTTCAATGCACAGTGCTGTCTGGGCTGACAGGTATCACTTCCTCTCAGGAAATAAAAGGAGGTAAACATTTCTGAAAATTTGAATTCTACAAAGTTCGGATTTTTTTTTTTTTCATTATGTTAAGCTCTATTTAAGCTGGGATGGACTCCAAACATGGCTGCCCTCTCAGAAAAAAAAAAAAAAAAAAGTGTGCTTAACGCCATGACAGTTTCTGATGCTTTGGGGTCATTATCAGGGGCACTAAATACAGGCCTGTACAAGTTTCCTGTTGCCATGGTACCAAATCACCATGAACTGGAAGATCAAACCAATACGAATGTATTGGCTTCCAGTTCTGCAGGTCAGAAATCCCACATAGTCTTCCTTGGGTAAAAATCAAGATGTCAGCAGGGCCACCTATCTTTCCGGAGGACCTCCATCTTCTGGCCCTCTCCATCTTCTACAGGCCGGTCACACTCCGTGGCTCATGCCTCTCTGCACACTCAACTCCAGTGGTGTAGGATCTTCAAATATTCCCCTCTTCTGACCTCTGCTTCCATCACCTCTTTCTATGACCGACACTCCTGCCTCTTATAAGGATTAGAGCCGCCTGGATAATGCAGGATGATCTCCCCACCACAAGATACGTAAGGGAATCTCTCCTCAATAGTTTGATTGAACTTCTCCCTCAACGACCAGCTGTGGTGTACACAGGCTTCCTTAAACTAGTTTTCTCCTTCCAAATATCTATGAAGAGTGAGCAGGTAATTTATGTTGATGGATATAAGAGAGAGAAGGGAAAAAAGAAGACAGAAGAGAGAGATTGAAGGCAGACCAAGCGGAGAATGACATGATTTGTGAGTACAGGGCGTGCTGTCCATGTTATCCACTTAATGGACGTTATCGCTTGCTTCAGCTTTTCTTCTCAGCCAACTCAACTATCTATAGTCTCCCCCTTAAATTTCATTCGCATGCTTTCCTCTGTGCCTAACTCTTACTACCCCTTGCTCCCTGGAATGTCCTGCTCACTCCTCTCCCTTTCAGAATTCTTCACAAACACCAATTCTTCTTGAAGACTTTCTTATCCTTTCTCCCCAGATTAATCACTCCTTTGTGCTCCTATTGAACTGTGTTTGTGATGAAACAGTTCTCACTCCATCAGATTCAGTTGTTAAATGTGTTTCCACCCAGCTAAACTGCGAGTTCCTCAATGAGGGGCCTGTGTGCTCCTTCACATTGCATGTATCAGAGACCAGGACACAGAGAACTGCTGCTGAGGCAAACACATAGTGTGTTGAATATGGAGTCAATATGGAGGACCGAGGGACTGTGCTGAGCAGGGGGAACGGACACTTGCTGGTTCTGGGCTATGCTCATGGCCACTCCATTGCTTTCCACTTGTTAAAATCTGTGAGAAAATCTGACAAAAGGATGAATAAATGAAGGTAAAATGTTGATTGGGTATCATCACATTAGTGCTTATCTTCCTTGTTAGCCAAAGAGGGAACTGCAACAATACTAACAGCCACCATTTATCAAGTGTCACAACTGGAATATGAACCCAGATTTGTTATCTTAACCTCTACACTGTATGACTTGCCATGTCTACCATTTATGATGCCAATGTGCTCTTCAGAACCTTGTCCCATTTATGAGCTGGAAGGGAAAGAGTAACATGATGGTTCACAACCTCGGCTCTGGGGTCGGACAGATGGCTTACAGTATCCGACCGTCTACATAGAATCAGAAATTTTTACAAGTTACTTAACTTTTCTGAACCTCAGATAGCTCATACGCAAGAATGGGAATAATAGCTCCTAACTTAAAAGGTCATAGTGATGAATGAATAAAATGAGACACAGTTTATTACAGTACCAGACTAAATCCTTCCTAATCCTTGCTATAAGTAGTAAATTAGGTGATATATCTAGCAAATAGTAAAAATAAAAATGGCAGTTGATATTAAGGAATAATATGAGATATTTAATGTTATATACTGTATTCATGTTATGTGATTTATGTAACACATGTATCTATGCAATATGTACGTGAATGTTATACATGATTTATAATATTAATTAAATATAATACAATAATGCCATGTAATATATGATGTTTAACAATAAACAAAGGGGGCGCCTGAATGGCTCAGCCGGTTAAACGACTGGCGTGGGCCCAGGTCATGAACCCAGGGTCCTGGGATTGAGCCTTGTGTTGGGCTCCCTGCTCAGTAGGGAATTCGCTTCTCCCTATGCCTCTGCCCCTCCCCACCCCTGCTCGCGCTATTTCTTGCTCTCTCCCTCTCTCAAATAAATAAAATCTCTAAAAACACACACACACAATAAACAAAGATAAATGTGTTCTTGCTCATTTGTTGAAAACTACATATTTACTTAACAAACTTACTTTCCCCGAGAGGGAAGCTTCCAATCAGCTAAATCATCACAAATTCCGAAACAGAATAATCTACAAGAATAATGCTTTGTTATGTGTGAAAAGTAGCTGGTTTTTGCCTTCCAATCTAGAGAAATCACACACATGATAGGCAGACGGGACACCCTCCATAGAGCAAAGAGAGTGAAACCAGTTGGTACAGCCTATCTCTAGGATATTTGTCATCAAGAGAAGCTTGGCTGAGAAATTCGAATAGTGGATTCCACTGCATGGATTGCCTCGAAATGTTTTAGAGAATCAGCCCCTTTTGTCTATTTTATGGTTTATTATACCACGGTGCGGTGAGGTGAGCCATAGTTTAATCTATGTAGGAATTTCAGCCAGCTAATTAAAGGGCATAAACCTACCAAATTATGAGAAAGATAGATCAGGACAACCGGACAATAGGGTATTAAGGAAAGTATACTTGGAGATAAAGTTAGGAGTAAAAAATAAAACAGCGTACCAGAAAGTTCTACACAATTGCTAAAGTTACGTTATGAATTTGCCTCTATGCTTCCCAGTACCCAGAGTGAAGAGAAAAAAATTATGATTTACATGATTTAAAAAAATAACATATAGCAGTTCCTCAGGAGGACCACAACTTTTCTTGCTACTGAGGTCTGAGAGAAAGGTCTGCAGATGCCCAGGTAAGGTCACTGTTTCAGTGGACACTATCCTTTGCGGCATCCACACATATCCTAAATGCCATGGTGAATTTCACACCACTGTGTTGAATTCGCACCCCCAGTGTTACAAGCACATAGTTTAATAAAAGCAATTTCATGAAAACCAAAGTGAGTATGCTCAACTTTTCTGCCTTCTGATGCCAGGCTTGACTCAGGGAATGGCTTTAGAAGAACTGACATCGTTACATTAAAACTCCAAACATGACGAAGTTCCAAGTTTCCTCTGGAGACAATAAGGCGACAGGGCGGCTCCGAGTCTGGTTATCGCCTCCCATGTCAACTGGAGTAACCCTGCTTTTGTTTGTTATATATACTGGGGTCCCACATAAGATGTAATTTGAAAACAGAGAGGGGTTTTACCCTTAAAAATTTTTGTAAATAATCAGTTTAGAGGAATAAATATTTTAAGTTTTCAGGAAATCCTCCAGCAAGGAAGAGCATTTTTCACAACTCAGTTTGTAGAAGTGACTTATTTTTCAATTTCTTCATTTTTCGTCCAATTTTAAGAATTGACTTTTAGTTTCTTAACTTTCATTTTATTTCAATTCAAAATCAAATTCAATTAGACACTTTCAATAAGTTGACTTATAAAAATACGTGGTTACTGCAATAATTCAAATAATATATTCAATAATCTCCTGCCACTTCAGTATTACCCACCTGATGTAGCCCTTTGTTATTTGTTACACAAACACCCATATTTAATTCTTCTTATACAAATCTACAAAATGTGTGTGTGTGTGTGCATGTATTTATATGTGGGGGGAGGAGTGGTGTGTGTGTATATGTGTGTGTGCAAAGAAACGCATATACACATTCACTCTACATACACAAATGTTAACTTACTCTTTCCACCTAATATAAAAATCTTTCTGAATATGTGTGCGTATATACCACATAAATTTATTCTTTTTTAATAGATGCACAGTAACCTAAATTAGAGAAGTATCATATTTTATTCAACTGTTGATAGTCAATGAGACTATTTCTAGGGATTTTTTTGGTATAATGAAACAATGTAGATATAAACATTTTATTAACACTTTACCCACTGGAATCTTTGTTTCTGGCACAGATCACCTAGGGTGGGATTATCAGACCAAATGTTCTGAATGTTTATTTTAAGAAATATTTCTTGGGTAGGGGCGCCTGGATGGCTTAGTCTGTTAAGTGCCTGCCTTCTGCTCAGGCCATGATCCCAGGGTCCCAGGATCAAGCCCCATGTCAGGCTCCCTGCTCAGCGGTAAGCGTGCTTCTCCCTCTGCTTCTGCCCCTCCCCTAGCTCCTGCTCTCTCTCTCAAATAAATAAATAAAATCTTATAAGAAAAGAAAATAAATACTTCTTGGGTATTTTCCAACAATACTGCCATTAATGAATAGTTCTGAAAGCAATATATAAAAATCCCTATTTCCTCACCACCTACTCCCATCAATAAATATGTCTTTAAAAAATATATATATATATATCATTAGTCACATTGTTTTAATTTCTGTTTCCCTGAATACTGGTAAAGAAGTCCATATATTTATATTTCATTTCATTTTTTCTATAATTCTAACACAGTCATAAAATACATAATGAAAAAACTACCAGAAATACGAGAGGGGCACCTGGGTGGCTCAGTCGTTAAGCATCTGCCTTTGGCTCAGGTCATGATCCCAGCAATCTGGGATCGAGCCCCGCATCAGGCTTCCTCCTCAGCGGGAAGCCTGCTTCTCCCTCTCCTACTCCCCCTGCTTGTGTTCCCTCTCTCACTGCCTCTCTGTCAAATAAATAAATAAAATCTTAAAAAAAAAAAAAAGAAATACAAGGAGAAATAAATGTTATCACAATTACTGTAGAAGTCTTTATTATTTTTTTTAAAGATTTTATTTATTTATTTGACAGACAGAGAGACAGCCAGTGAGAGAGGGAACACAAGCATGGGGAGTGGGAGAGGAAGAAGCAGGCTCCCAGCAGAGGAGCCTGATGTGGGGCTTGATCCCAGAACGCCCGGATCACGCCCTGAGCCAAAGGCAGACGCTTAACGACTGCGCCACCCAGGCGCCCCTGTAGAAGACTTTAAAAAATCTCTTTAAAAACACTGACAGATTGAATAGATTTTTGAAGGGTTTGTATTACTAATAATCAACTGTGTGTATACTTCATATCTTTACAAAAACCTCTACTATTTGATAATAGATGGACAGCAGAAAGTGTGCAATCGAGTTTTCTGTTAAGAACCTGGAAAAATAGGGATGCCTGGGTGGCTCAGTAGGTTAAGCATCTGCCTTCAGCTCAGGTCATGATCCCAGGGTCCTGGAATCAAGTCCAATATCAGGCTCCTTGCTCAGTGAGGGAACCCGCTTCTCCCTCTGCCTGCCCGTCTCCCTGCTTGTACTCCCTCTCTCTCTCTCCCTGGCAAATTAAATAAAACCTAAAAAAAAAAAAAGAACCTGGAAAAGTATTTATTACACTGTGCATATTCTTTGCATCACTTCAGAGATCAACACAATAGAGTCTGTCCAGACCCTTCTGAGAAGGATGTACTGAGGATATGGCCTTAGATATAGAATACTATAGAAATAGGCATTTCTATTAGTTTTCTGGGTCATACTCTTAACATCTATATTGCATAGCTTCCTCTTTGAGAGATGTTCATTTTCTTTTGATTGATTAATTGGTTTCTAGCATTATTGAGATGTGATTGACATATAATATTGTGTACGTTTAAGATGCATGGCGTGATAAAATATTAAATTAAAAAAAGATGTACGACATGATATTTTGATACATACATGTTGCAAAATGATTAGCCCAATGAGATTAGTTAATGTTCATCAGTCGTGTAATTACCTTTTCTTTTGTGGTGAGAACATTTAAGATCTATTCTCTTAGTGACTTTCAAGTATACAATACAGTATTGTTAACTATGGTCACCACACTATACATTAGATCCTCAAAACTTATTCATCTTATAACTGGAAATTTGTACACTTTGACCAACATCTCATACCCCACCCTCCCAGACCTTGGCAACTCTCTGTACTCTCTGCTTCTAGAAGATCAGCTGTTTTAGATGCCACATGTAAGTGAGATCACACAGTATTTGTCTTTTTCTGTCTTATTTCACCTAACCTAATGTCCTTGAGTTTATCCATGTTGTCACAAATGACAGGATTTCCTTCTGCTTTATGGCTGAAAAATATATATACACACATATATGTAACATATATTATTATAATATTATATAATATATAAATATATACAATTATATATTAAAATATAATGTGACATTTGATAAAGAAAATGTGACACTTTCTTTACCCATTCATATACTGAGTTTTCTTTAGTTTTATATACCTTTAAAATAAGCCATGAAAAAGTTTCTTCCAGCACATCAAAGTCTCATCTTTTGTAAAGATTATTTTCTAAAATTAAGTTTAGAGCTTAAATCAGCTATGTCACTCTCACCCTTTAAATATTTTAAATGATCCATAATGTATTTAGATCATTCTTAATTAACCCAGCACAGCTAGTTTCTCCTTCAGTCTGTTGAAAAAGACTGCTATTTGAAACTATGCTATTTTTAACATTGAGCATGCACTGAAAGACGTGGCTTGATAGTGAGTTTATGTTACATGAGAAACGAATGTCATTAATCACTGGATTCACACTGAGTCCTGAACACAAACAGTTGGAGTCATGTGAGTTAATTGTGCGTCAAGATGGTAAAATCCTGTCATACAATCTGCAAAAACCCCTCCTCTGAGGCTCTTTATTAGAAGAGGGATTGAAGTCTGGAACACTGAAAAGATGGCAGAGGAAGGACTGGGTATTTTCCAGGGCTGATTTGGGAGAAAAAAAGTCCAGGAAAAGTAAACCAGAATCTGACAATTGCACTCAGAAGACAAAGTAAGACACAAACGGTTGGTGTGCTCTTTAGCATGAAATAATCATGACTGGAACTAGGATAAGATGTTTTCAAAGTAGATATATAAATAGCCACTCGACATGCCACATCACTCAAAGCCACCCAAGGTGTTTTTGTTTTTGTGTCTGTCTCAGGCATCCAAGTTGTTACACTGTATCTCCATAAGTCCTCAAGGTCCAAGGAGGCAAAAGTCAACTCCACAGGGCAAAATCGGAAAGACATTAAATCTCTGAATGGTGAAGCAAAGAGGATAAAATACCTCTCTGTATTCTTTATAAATATACAATAAAGTAAATGGACTTCATGTCTTTAAACTTCATAGGAAAAGGCAGAGCTGAGTGTTTAGGAAACAAGTGATAATAACTGGAAATTTGATGGTACTATTATTACTTTGTTATGTAAATAGGTTTTACATTCTCTTTAACTAATATACTATTTTTATCGGACAAAAACTCAGTGGCTTTCACAATTACACGCATGACACTGTCCCTTTGGCTGAATATTGCCTACATGATCTGAAGGTCTTTAACCTCATACTTCTGTACTAGAAGTGTTGAGGCACCTAAGCCTCACTGTTGGAGAGGAATTATTATTGGGAATTACAATATTATTTGAAGAGAACAGTATTCGATTGCAGATGATCTGATCGTAAATTTTATACGAGTGGCGCAACATGAATCACACGTCTGGTGAATGTCAAAACCTCTTGGCCAGTGTTGTCTCTGTCATCAACTAACCGAGAATTTTATGATGAATCAGGAAATATGTATAAAACATTTGATATAGAATAAAATTTCTACGTAAGGAGAGAGCTGTGAGTCATATAACTGGTTTATAATTTTTGATTCTTCTGGCACAATTTTGTGATTAAAAAGGTACCTCTCTTGCCTCAGTTCCCCACCTTCGAAATGCAGCTAATTCTGATTCTGACTCAACTGAGATCCCTATTAGTGAATAGCAAGAACAACATGAGATGAATTAAAACATTTAAAATACTTGAAACTGACGAATAACTGATCTCTAAATCTGAAACTAAGGATATACTCTATGTTGGCTAATTGAATTTAAATTAAAAAATTAAATTAAATTTAAAAATAAAATAAAATACTCGAGATGTTGCTCTAAGGATCTTCTATTTAATGCATGTGTCCAAAACAGCTTGGCCGTATTTCTGGCTTCCAATGACGTATGCAGTAGAGAGACCCAACTCTTTAAGTGGCTGAAGAACCAAAAACGATTACTTATCTTTTCATAAACAGTCCAGAATGGGTAGGCAGGGTACTGTGCTTCATTTGGTCCCTGAAGGATTTTGACTACCTTCTTATTTATCTAGCATTATCCCTGGGCATTGTTCTCATTGGCTTAGGTGAAGTTGGGCTGCAGGTATGTCTGTGTTCTGGCTCCCAGAAAGAGGAAGGAGCATAGAGAAACTCACATGCAGCCCAGAAGTGGAACCCTATCCACTTCCTCTCGCATGCAGATCTAACACTGGGAAGGAGCAGCACAGCTGACCTGATACAAAATGGCCAACGGGAGTTGAGTGTGGATGAGAAACAAACACTAGACAGTAGCGCGAAACATCTTGTAATTGTTCAGAAAACCGCTTAGGGCTCAACTCAGAGTCATTTTTGTTGTGCCTTGGTTGCTGTCTTACTTCTCTGAAGTGAAAATAGATTATTTTTCCCCAAGTGCAGGTATTCTGAATTTTCTTGTCAGAGCTTTAAAACTGCTTTCAATATATCTGCAATATATTTTTAAATTCTAGAGGAAAACATGTTTTTTTTCCTCACAAAATGAGTCATTTTTCTCACTCTGGTTCTTGCAAGTTTGCTCAGTCCTCCTGTATCCTTCCTAAATAAATCTATTTACAAAGTGTTCAAGTTCTTCATCACCTAATTGGTCATCCTAAAATGAAGTCAGGTAATGGGAGGTGTCATTTAAATAATGTTCCCAAAATTTGGTGATGAATATCATATTTCGCAACTATAATCCTGGTGTTTCTGACCATAAATGGAGTGCGGTATTTATATGAATTTTAAGCTTTATATGGGGGGGGGTGATGCTGAAACTTTTGGAAGCCCATATATTTTTGACAAAGCTTTATTTTTAAAATGCTTATGCTCTTCAAAAAATGGCTGTCTTACAATAATAACAGCTTGAATTATTCAAGTACATCAATTTCAATTCAATCCCATGTTGTAATGTTAGTTCAGCTTGACACTATCATGTGAAATCAATAATAATGTGTAGCTGACCTAGCAATATGGTGTAATGTCTGAGAGAGCATTGACAGTTTTCCAAAACCTTCCAGATCGCATATCTTTTCAATATGGCTCTGTTTTCTGAGCTTAAAAAGGTCTCTTTTGGCAGGCTTGCCATTAGTTTTCAAACTTTCTCCATAGACTGTTTCCTCCTGCATTTCCTCCAGTGACTCAAAGCACAGAGGAAGGCAGTATATATTGTCCTAATGTGTTTTTAGCATTTGCATACTTTTTTTAAAAAAGATTTTATTTATTTACGAGAAGGTGGGGGAGAGCTGGGGTAGGGGCAGAGGGAGAGGGACAAGCAGACTCCCCGTTGAGCATGGAGCCCAATGTGGGGCTGGATCCCAGTATCCCAGGATCATGACCTGAGCTAAAATTGGACACTTTACAGACTGAGCCACCCAGGAGCCCTAAGCATTTGTATGTTTATGCATCTTATCAACTAGATTGTAAGCAAACAGAAACCAGAGGTTTATTATTTTAGATCTTTTTTCCTCCTATAGCACTTAATATATTCCTGAGCATAGAGAAATAGAGAAATCATTAAACAATTTTAAGTATGTGTGAAAGGCTGAATTAATAACCATAACCAAATAGTATGCATGTATATAGCAGACTGAAACTATGAAGGCACACTTTCCTCTGCCTCCAAAATTATTGGCAACCTAGGAAAAATATAATCAAAATGTAAGTGTCAATGGGAAATCCACAAGTAAAAAGGAGGGAGAGAGAATGAAGCCATAACAGAACAGGGGAAAGGTGATGATGCTGAAGGGCTCTTGTGACCTGGAGATCTGCGGAAGGCTTCAGACTTTAGGGGATGTGACCAAAGACACAACTGACTTTGTAGTGACAATGCATATGTCAGTGTGCCTCTGAGAGAAGAAATGGTTTTTGTGAGTCATGCCTTGGTCACGGAATCTTTCCCTTTCTGTCTCCATGTCTGCACAAGGTGGCACAGAACTCCACTTTCTAATGGGAGAGTGTACATGCATGGAGAACTACTGAATGGAAATGTCTGTATGTGATGGCCTGGTGCTGTACCCATGCTCAAGGTTGACTTAATTCTGAGTCCTTTATGCAATATGAAATCACACGTTCCATGAGAGTATGTGATTATTTGTTTGATGATTATCTCCACTATTGGAATGTGAGATCCTTGAGATCACCTATATACAAGATTCTGCATATAATTACAGGTAGTAATGATAATTTTTGAAGTCCATCCATTCATTGAACAGATATTAACAGTGCAGTCACTGCATGGCAGACGCTGCATTAAGCAATGGCATATAGGAGCAAACAAATCAGGCCTAGTTACTGTCCTTATGGCATTTCCCTTATATCTACCTTACTAGAATCATTTGTGTACCACTGTATTTCTACCTGTGAGATGATGAGCTGCTTGAGAATTTCACTCTGGACCCAACAGGGTTTGGCACGTGGCTGCGGGGGGGGGGGGGGGCAGGGAACTGAACTGTTGTTGTGTTTTTAAGCGATTTAGCGGACTAATAAAAAACTGGCATTTCAAGTAAATTAGCTATTTTTCATTTCTTAGAAGTGTCATATAACCTCCCTATCCCACCCGGATGACAACTGGGTGTTATAACTTACTGCCCAAATAATTTAATAAATGAGTGATAATTAACAATCCTTCTAGGAAGCTAGAAGTCTGTTTTCATATCAACCTAGAGAAAAGAGACTTTACAATCACACAACCTCACAGCGGTTTTCATGGCAATACATACAATGATAGCTTTACGATTTGTACTTCACTGCAGAATCAGAGATTATAAGAAATTTGTGAGGAAGGAAAATGTATAAAACAGCAGGAGAAAAATTAACTTTTATGAATTAGTAAGTAGTTGTGCAATTTAGCAGTGATGGAACAACAGAAAGAGAATGAGAGACTGAGACTTGTCCCCTAAACAAATAGAGAATGTGCCCACTTGTCAAGCACATCTGGACATGGGCACACACCAGGCTACTTAGGGTGACCAATTATGTCCAGAGAATTTACATGAGACAGAGCATACATTTTCTTTCGATCACAATGTGATAATATTAAATGTGAATAATAAAAAGAGAACAAGAAGAAAATGGAAATTATAAAATACTTAAACCTGAGTGATGATGAAATCACTACATATTAAAAAGCACAGAGTGGGAATTTTTTTAAGGAAAAAAGAAAAACTAAAAACTAGTGAGAAAAGAGCTGTTCTCACAAAGTTAGAAAAATAACCATATAGTAAATACAAATAAAGTGGGAGGGAGGAATAAATATGCATAAGTCAGAATTAAAGAATAAGATTATAAACAATGGAGAACACCAACAAAACTCAAAGCCTATAGCATTTAAAATAAAAAAAAAGAATCTTCTGAGAAGATATTTCTAGAAAAAAGTACAGTAAAAATAAACATTAGCAAATAAATATAAACAAATATAGATATGCTAGAATATTAAGTGTCATGAAATTATAAAAATCATTAATGAATTTGAAGTTACATACAAAGCATGCATTTCTAGAAAATATAAATAACCAAACGTAAGAACAAGTAGAAAATTTGAGTAAATCAATAAATTATATATATTTAATACGTAGTTAAAAATATTCCACCAACTGGGGCGCCTGGGTGGCACAGCGGTTGAGCGTCTGCCTTCGGCTCAGGGTGTGAACCCAGCGTTCTGGGATCGAGCCCCACATCAGGCTCCTCCGCTATGAGCCTGCTTCTTCCTCTCCCACTCCCCCTGCTTGTGTTCCCTCTCTCGCTGGCTGTCTCTATCTCTGTCAAATAAATAAATAAAATCTTAAAAAAAAAAAAAATTCCACCAACAGATACCATACCTCCTTTCAAAATAAGTGCAAGATTCAAAGAGTTTTAAAGTTCTGTTTTTACAAATGTTCAAGAAACAGACAACTCTAATCCAACAAAACCCTACCAAAGCAGCAAGAGAAGAAAAGAGTCAGAAATAACCTTGACAATAAAACCTGACAGGGCCACTGCAATAAATAAAAATTATAGGTCTAGCTCATTAATTAGAATACATATAATAAACCTCAACAAAATATTGATAAATTGAAATCAATGCATAATATATGACGTATCTCACAACCCTGAGATCATGAACTGAACCAAAACTAAGAGTTAGGTGCTTAACTGACTGAGCCACCCTGGTGCCCCTAGTGTTCTAACTTTAAAAGCTATCATTTACAAGTCTGGATCAAGTCAGGGATGCCTTCTATCACCCCTACAATTCATTTACTATTAGACCTCTTAGTCCATGAAATAAGACATGAAAAAGAAATGTGATATAATGCTTATAAAAAAAATAAGAAAATTGTAGTAATTTATAGATGACTTGATTGTCTATACGAAAATCTAAGAATAAATGCATATAAACTATTAGAATTAATAACAAATGTATTACGTTTGTTGTATGAAAGAAGACAATCATAATTAATAGAATTTCCATATACCTCAACTATCAATTAGAAATTATCATTAAAGGGGCGCCTGGGTGGCACAGTGGTTAAGTGTCTGCCTTCAGCTCAGGGCGTGATCCCGGCGTTATGGGATCGAGCCCCACATCAGGCTCCTCTGCTGTGAGCCTGCTTCTTCCTCTCCCACTCCCCCTGCTTGTGTTCCCTCTCTCGCTGGCTGTCTCTATCTCTGTTGAATAAATAAATAAAATCTTTAAAAAAAAAAAAAAAAGAAATTATCATTAAAAACTCTCCATTCATGGGTGCCTGGGTGGCTCAGTCGGTTGGGGGTCTGGCTCTGGGTTTCGGCTCAGGTCATGGTTTCAGGTAGGTTAAGATCTCAGGGTGGTGAGACTGAGCCCTGAGTCAGACTCAGTCCTCAGCAGGGAGTCTGCTTCTCTCCTTCACCCTCTCCCTCTGGCCCTCCCCTATGTCCCGCTTGTGGGCATTCGCACTCTCTATCTCTCTAAAACCTCAATAAATCTTTAAAATAAAAAAATAAAATAAATAAAGTCTTAGGAAAAAAGGCACCCTAAAAAACTGACCTTAAAAATAAGAATTTTGGCATGTTTGTGAATAAAAAGTCTCAGTATCTCATACTGATGTTAATTCCCTGGGAAACTGTCTTGAGTACAATGTTCTTGCAACAAAATTCCAGACAGGATTTAACAGAATTTAAGAAATTGAGCTTAACAAACAACGAAAATACTAAGAATAATTGACATAATTGTGAAGATAATACATGAAATGGGAGAGCTTGTCCTAAGAAATATGAAGACATTAAAGAGCAAACATGAGGAGTGCCCGGCTAGCTCAGTCTACAGAGCATGCAACTCTTGATATCTGGGTTGTAATTTAAGCTCCACGTTGGGCACAGAGATTACTTAAAAAATGAAATCGTTTTTTAAAAAAAAGAGCAAAAATCATTAAAAGTGTATGATTTGTCACATGGATAATCAAATGAACCAATGGAAAGAATATAAATTGTGGAAACCATTTCATGTATATATAAAAGAAGTGTCATTGAATAGTAGTCTTCATACTACGGCTACTACTACTTTTGGGTTCAAATCCTGGCTCCAACACTTACTGGTTTTGTGACACTGGAGAAAATAGTTGACATTTCTTTACATCAGTTTCTTTATTTGTACAATGTGAATAATAATAACTTCCTCATGAAAGTGTTGTGTAATAGAATGACTAACACAGACCATATGTACAATGGTTGTTAGCTTTTGCACACGCATTTGGTATATGGCAAAAGTGGCATTGGAAATTAGATGTGAAAAGATGGATTAGAAAACAAATTTTGCTAGAAAAATTTGCAATCAATGTAAAAGCATAAAAAGAGATGTAAAAAATAACACCATACCTCTTCATTTTGATAAACTTGAAAAAAAAATTCTAACAAATGTAGAATAAGTTATAGGAGAATATCTTACACACGTGCCTAGGAAAGGAAAGATCTATAAACAAGATACAAAAGGTACAAGTCAAAATAAAAGACTAATAATTGGATATCAAAATTGAAATTTTCTGTAAAAGAAAAGACCGCATAAAATCAGTTCAATTATAAGCATTGAGTTAGAGAAGATGTATGTAACTGAAAATAATGAACTTCCATAATATATAAAGTTTTAATACAAAGCAATAAGAAAAAGTCAAATGAGCTGGTAGAAGCATAGCCAAAGACCAGGAACAAGCAATTTACAGGAGAAGAAACATAAAAGGCCAATAACTAGGAAATAGGCAGAAATTTGTTAATATCCATAAAACTACAAAATTAAGAAATGATTTACCTCATACCCAACAAGGTCGCAAAAGTTTAAAAGTATGTCATAGCCAAGTCTGGGGAAGGAAATGAACAAAACAGAGATTCACTTACAGTGCTGGTGGGTATATCTAGAGAGCCATTTGCCAATACCTAATAAAATTGAAGATATTTATTCCCCATGAGTCACCAGTTCCACTCCCTGCCACATCCCCTCTCCGCCCAGAAAACAAAGTATATCACAACTTTTAGGGGCTGAATTGTTTTCCTCCAAAATGCACGTACTGAAGTCCTAACCTCCACAACAACTGAATGCGACTGTGTTTGGAGAAAGAACCTTTAAAGAGGTGATTATGTTAAAACGAGACCATTAGGGTGGGGCTTAATTCAACCTGGTCTGCTGTCCTTTTTTTTTTTTTTAAAGATTCTATTTATTTATTTGAGAGAGAGAGAGAGAACATAAGCAGGCAGAGGGGCAGAGGGAGAGGGAGAAGCAGACTCCCTGCTGAGCAGGGAGCCCTATGTGAGGCACGATCCCAGGACCCTGGGATCATGACCTCAGCAGAAGGCAGCTACTTAACTGACTGAGGAACCCAGGTGCCCCCCCTGTTATCCTTAGAAGAGGGGGAATTTTGGACACTGTGGGAAGGCAGCCATCTGCAAGCCAACGAAAGAGGTCTCAGGAGCAATCAAACCTGCTGACACCCTGATCTTAGTTTTCATGCCTCCAGATGTGTGAGAAAGTACAGTTTTGTTAAGTCACCCCGTCTACGGTGCAGGCATACCTCAGAGACATTGTGGGTTCAGATCCAAGCCACTGAAATAAAGCAAATTATCACAATAATCCAAGTCAAATGACTTTTGTGATTTCCCAGTGCATATAAAAGTTACCTGAACACAGGGTGCCTGGGTGGTTCAGTCAGTTAAGCGTCTGACTCTTGGTTTTGGCTCAGGTCATGATCTCAGGGTGGAAAGATCAAGCCGCACATTGGGCTCCACGCACAGCATGGAGATTACTTGAGATTCTATCCCCCTCTACTCCTCCCCCTGCTTGCACGTGCTCTTTCACTCTAATAAATAAAATATTTTTAAAAAGATACGCTGGGGCGCCTGGGTGTCTCAGTCATTAAGCGTCTGCCTTCGGCTTGGGTCATGATCCCAGAGTCCTGGGATCCGGTACGGCATCGGGCTCCCTGCTCAGTGGGAAGCCTGCTTCTCCCTCTCCCACTCCCCCTACTTGTGTTCCCTCTTTCGCTGTGTCTCTGTCAAATAAATAAAATCTTTAGAAAAAAAAAAAGATATGCTGACACTATACATTAGTCTAGCAAGTGTGCAAGAGTACTATGTCTGAAAAAACAATGCACGTACCTTAATTTAAAAACACTTCATTGCTAAAAATTCCTAACCATCATCTGAGCTGAGTTCAGTGAGTCACAATCCTTAATCACAGATAACTATAACAAATTAATAATAATGCTAATTTTGGTAATTGTGAGAATTACCAAAATCTAACAAAGAGACACAAAGTAAGTAAATGCCATTGGAAAAATCGTGCTAATAGACTTGCTCGATGCAGGATTGCCACAAACCTTCAATTTGTAAAAAAAGACAGTATCTACGAAGTGCAATAAAGCAAAGCACAATAAAATGAGATAGGTCTGTATTTTGCCAAGGCAGCCCTAGCAAATTAAAATAACACGTACCACATGCGCACGTAGCAATATGTACAAGGATTTTTGCAATAATGAGAAAAAGGAAACAATCTCTTCATGAATAAATGGATGGAGGAAAGAATAAGTTAAGTCTGAGAGGCAGTGACGCATACCGGTTAAGAATCTAGTCCTTGCGTTTTCCAATAAAGACATCCAGATGGCCAAGAGACACATGAAAAGATGCTCAACATCGCTCATCATCAGGGAAACACAAATCAAAACTACAATGAGCTATCACATCACACCTGTCGGAATGGCCTAAACCAACAACAGAAGACACAACAGCTGTTGACGAGGATTTGGAGAAAGAGGAACCACTGTGCTCTGTTGGTGGGAATGCAAACTGGTGCAGCCACTCTGGAAAACAGTATGGTGGTTCAAAAGTTACAAATGAACTACCTTATGATCCTGCAATTGCACTACTGGGTATTTAAGCAAAGAATATAAAAATACTAATCCAAAATCATACATGCACCCTCAATGTGTATAGTAGCATTATCTACAACAGCCAAATTATGGAAACAACGCAAATGTTCATCAGTGTTGCATGGATAAAGACGACATGGTATATATATGCAATGGAGTATTACTCAGCCATCAAAAACAATGAAATCATGCCATTTGCAATGACACGGAGCAAAAGAGTATTCTGCTAAGCAAAAGAAGTGTCAGGAAAGGCAAATACCATATGATTTCACTCATATGTGGAATTTAAGAAACAAAACAAACGAGCAAAGGGGAAAAAAAGAGGGAAACCAAGAAACAGAGCCTTAATTATAGAGTCCACACTGATGGTCAGCAGAGGGGAGGAAATGGGGGGATGGGTGAAATATGGGATGGGGATTAAGGAGCACACTTGTGATGAGCACCGGGTATTGTATGGAAATGTTCAATCACTGTACTGTACACCTGAAACTATTACACTGTATGTGAACAAACTAGAATTTATTTATTTTTTTAAAGATTTTTTAAATTATTATTTATTTATTTGACAGAGAGAGAGAGACAGCCAGCGAGAGAGGGAATACAGGCAGGGGGAGTGGGAGAGGAAGAAGCAGGCTCCTAGCAGAGAAGCCTGATGTGGGGCTCGAACCCACAACGCCGGGATCACGCCCTGAGCCGAAGGCAGACACTTAACGACTGCGCCACCCAGGCGCCCCAACAAAATAGAATTTAAATTTAAATAAAAATTTAAGGAAAAAAAGTTTATACTAGCCTTTGAAGCCTGGTATAAGTACTAACTCTGCCACTTACTAGTTGTATAAACTTGGTTCAAGTTACTTGTTTTCTCTATGCCTCAGTCCACATCTGTATAATGGATAGAATAACATCTTCCTCAGATGGGTGATTTGAGCATTAGATGAGTTAATACATGTAAAGCTCTTAGCATACTGTCTAACATCTTGGAAGCCCAAAGTAAATGTGAATATTTTTAGTAAACTATTGTGTGTGTGTGTGTGTGTGTGTGTGTGTGTGTGTGTTTTAAGATTTTATTTATGGGGCACCTGGGTGGCTCAGTCGGTTAAGCATCTGCCTTCGGTTCAGGTCATGATCCCCAAGTCCTGGGATCAAGTCGCACATCAGGATCTCTGCTCAGCGGGGAGCCTGCATTTCCTGCTCCCTCTGCCCCTCCCCTGCTTCTGCTTGCTTACTCTCTCTTGCTCACACTCTCTCTTAAATAAATAAAGAAAAGAAAAATCTTTTTAAAAAAATAAAATGGAAAGAAGGAAAGAAAAAAAGAAAGTTCTGACTCAAATGTTGCAAAAGCTTTACATTTGGGTGACAGTTAAATGGGTTTTTGTAATATTAGCCTCTGTACTTTTCTGCCTCTTTAAAATACATTGTAACTATAAAAACACAAAGTCAATTCAAAGATTTAGAATGTCTAAGAGGTAATAACTTAAGGGTTATGTTGAAATAGTGAAACAACCGGAATTATGAAATACCCACTTTTTAACGCGGAGCTCCAGCTCAGTTCTGCAAAGCTGTCCCCAGAGTTGAAGCCATTTGAGGCACTTGGGCTTAGAGAAAGCACCAGACAAAAAGTATTATCTACTGGGTCAGAAACTGACACTGGATTCAAAGTTGATAAATCCAGCAATCGACTCTCCGTAAGGAAAAAAATAAAAAGCAAAAAAAAATGATTTTCACCCCCTCAAAGATCCTGAAGTGAAATTTCCTCCAAGTTTCAATGAAGAATAATTGGAATATCTGTTTCTTTAACGAGTGGAAGAAGGTTGGGAAAACATCAAAATGCAAATGTGATGTGGGGTGGGGGAACGGAGGAGGAAAATCTCTTCCTCTGGAAAAAATGTACTTGAGGACCCAGAAAGTATAATCGTGGTCCAGGCAGGTATTTGGGTATATTTGTTTCATCTTCTCATTAATTGGACATGTTTGCCACCTCAGCACCTTTTTGCATTACCCATTTTAAAAATAGCATGCATTATTTTGAGTATCGCTGTCATAATATTCTTTTTATTTTGGAGATGCATGGCCTCAATTTTGCAATCACTCTGAAGATTACAGTTTATCACCATTATTAAATATTTTATGTTATATTTCATGCACTTCTATAGACCTTTGAAGCTAATAGTTTAACCAGTGCCTGCTGATAGAATACATTATAAAGAAAGCTCATGAATTTATGAAGGAACACACTCATACCATTTCAGCAATTGGGGAAAATCAGAAGGAAGGATGGTGAAAACAAATGAATCATATTTTGGTCACAGTGAAGTAACCATTTGGACCAAACTCTTTGATGTTCGCAAGGCCCCAGGGCCCAGTGAATTTCATTCTTCAAAGAAATAGTTATACCAACCATAAAATCCCTTTTAGTGTTCTCAAGATTAGAACAGGGGTGGAATATAGATAACTTCCACATCAGCACTGATACTTAAAGATACCATTACATAATCATTACCCTAGAATATGCTTGAAGGAAGAAAATGGCGTCGGTGATTGACGTTTGACAACTTACACATTTTCCCAAAAGCAGAGGAGGGCAAAATCGGCTTGATCATTGCTTTTGCTCTGACCTCAGCTCCTGGCAGGTATGGAGACCCTCTTTCCCAGAAAGTGAATTGACAGCTGGCAAAATTGAGTTCTTTGACTTAAGTAACTGGTTCTACTCAGAATCAAAGGACAACAGAAATATTCTATCAAACCTCTCCTCCAAAGAACACAGCAGAACTGCTGCCATTGAAATGATACGGTTTTATAGACCGAATTCACATTGACTTTCTGAGTAGAATTTGAGTTAGTGACTAGAGACATTTTTGCACAATGTTCCTTACATCTGGAACATATTTATATTTCCTCCCATGTTAATATGTTCCAATTCTACACCGTTTTGAAAAACCACCTTCCTATAAGGGTTTTCTACCATCCCTTCCCATTTCCCCTTCTCCGACATCCCTGTCCCCTACTTGCAAAAGCAGAAGGAGGAAGAGAGGGAAGAGGAAGGGCCGGCGGAGGAGGAGATGGCAAAGAACAGCCAACAGAAACAAATAGCTCTTACTTACTGAGCAGTTACTGCGGAGGACGTGTGCTTCCTGTCCATGATCTCGTCCAATAATCCCAAGAACTCTCTCACAAAGGAAATATTGTTATTATTACTATTTTACAGAGAAGCAGACAAGCTCATATTAGAGGTTAACCATCCAAGGTCATTCACCGAATAATTATGGGATCTAAATTCCAACGGCAGGTCTGGGTGAGTCCACTGCTTCTGTTTTCCTATGAGCTTACTGAGGGCAGGGCCTCTGTCCGATTCAATAGCTTGCAAGAATAAGAGCTGAACGCTTTTATTTTTTTTGGCTAATTATGTGCATGCGTGTCAGAGAGCAAGAGGAAGTAAGATATTACTTTTGGTATAAAAAAATATCAAGCTGAGGGGCGCCTCGGTGGCACAGCGGTTAAACGTCTTGCCTTCGGCTCACGGCGTGATCCCAGCGTTATGGGATCGAGCCCCACATCAGGCTCCTCCGCTATGAGCCTGCTTCTTCCTCTCCCACTCCCCCTGCTTGTATTCCCTCTCTCGCTGGCTGTCTCTATCTCTGTCAAATAAATAAATAAAATCTTTAAAAAAAAATAAATAAAATCAGGGAAAAAAATATCAAGCTGAAAAAGGCTTTATTACATATGAATATTCTTTGGCTAATAATAATGATAGCATTAATAATTTTTATCTTTATACCCTTTTCCAGTTTCTGAAAATGTTCATCTGGTATAAAAGACATGAAAAGTTCAAAAAGTAGACCATAAGTGCAAATTTAATTATTATTGTAACAATAGCTAAAGAGTACATCTACTATATGATATATACTTAAGAATGCCTTCTTAAAATAATTTGCCTTGATGTAGAAAAAATAAGCCTTATATGTTAGGCTTCCAGATATTCAAATTGACATTAAGAGCTGTCGGAAATACTCAACACCTTTAAGCTCTGGAAAGTAACTCTATCAAAAGGGTTAGGTATTAGCATGGAGAATATCCACAATTAGGACAGCAAGATGAAATAGTACGAAAGCATGCCAAGACAGAAGTGAAAGATGTCCAATGGAAAACCACACTTTTCATTCCCCAAGGACACGAATTCTCAGTCTGTGCTAAAATTAAAGAAAATTTCTCCCTCAGTTCTTAGAATCTTTTGTCCAGTTTTCGCTCTTCAGTCGATCCCAGGAAAAAGGAACACAAGGTTCTATTGCTGTGGCAGCTGCTGGTGCTGTTGATTTCATAACATAGCACAGCTCCTGGGCAGACACACAGCTGACCAGATTCACTGATAAAATGTGAGGCATCTTAAGATGTTAATTTCTGGAACCCTATTCCTTATGAGCTATGGAAGACTTATTCATACTGTGCTGAGTTTCTTAAAAAATAGTCAAACATAGACAAATTACACCTAATGGTAAAGAATGCCAATATTTTAATGGCTAAATGATATCATCCCTTCTCGTGTGGCGATTTTCACTTTTTTAAACTGAAGAAAGAAAGGAAACGTGACACAATAGAAATGAGAAAAATGCGTGGCATGCAATGTCACCATTTAAGACGACAATATCAGCAAAGACAATTTAGATAAGAGCCACTGAAATGGGATAAAATTCAAGGAACATTGTTAAGAGCTACTACAAAGACGTTTGCTGGGGGTTTTAGAACAAGGAAACAGATGGGGAAAATAATTGTCTAATGTTTCTGTTAATGTAGCATAAAACCCCAATTATCTAGGCTGCTTGGGGAATCAGGTGTTCGGCTTAATGTTTTTGGTTAGCTGAGTTAGTCTAAAACCCAACAGTATCTCAGCCATTGTTGTTGAAAATTGTTCCAAAGAGGTTGAAAGCGCCTAGGGATTGTAAATTGCATTTTTCTTTGTGGACCTTGAAGTGTTTCAATCTGGTTTCTTGCAATGTTCTTCAAGGGCATCCATTCTGATTGGGCAGAACTATAATGGTAGATATGGACTCATAGACGAACCTTGGATACAACAGAATAATTTTGAAAAAATAAATATATAATGCGAATTTCTTTTGCATTGATTTCCCTCCTTCTTTTAAAGCACTGCCCTCCTGTGCAGGCAGTAATCATGATTATCTCCTGGACAGAATTTGGGGGTTCTTAGGGATTCTCCTGACTCCTAAAATATTCTTAGCCATACCGATCACCATTAGAAATGTAGTCATTTGAAAGTATAAATTAATCATTTTAAAATACAATTATCTCTGGAATGGCTGAAAATTGATTTGTTTATACCATATTTTAAATTAATCTGATCAAACTATTTTCTCTCAGATAGCTACCTGAGTTGTATAAACAGATGGAATGGGACTTTTAATTGGGAAAGGGATTTTAGAGTATATAGGATTTCTAGGGAATCGTGCAATGCCTTCATAATAATTAATGAAAGGAAAAACTTACCCTTATCAAGAAGTGTTTTTAAACTCCTCATTATTAAAGTTGCCAGTGTTAAATTACCACTCTATTTTGTGATTGTCCCTTTTACTCAATATCATCCTTTTTTTTTTTTTTTTAAGATTTTATTTATTTATTTGACAGAGAGACAGCCAGCGAGAGAGGGAACAGAAGCAGGGGGAGCGGGAGAGGAAGAAGCAGGCTCCCAGCGGAGGAGCCTGATGCGGGGCTCGATCCCAGATCTCCAGGATCACGCCCTGAGCCAAAGGCAGACGCTCGACGACTATGCCAACCAGGCGCCCCATCAACATTATCCTTCAAAATACTACGTCTTCTGTGATGGCAGGGATGGTCTCCATAGCAATCATCATACTTGTATGGCTATAATTAATACGCAAAGTTAGGCTTTATCATTATATTCACTGTGCCTAGGATAGTCCCTGATATAGAGGAGACATTCAATAAATATTTGTTGAAAGGATAAATGTATTAATAATGTGAAAATATTTGTGAACAGTAGAGAGAAGAGATTTTTATAAATAGCAACTGGTATTATTATTATTATTATTACTATTTCAAAAGTACTCAGAATATTTATAAAGGACGAAATTGAGGTTCAGAGGTGTGACATATATTCATAACACCCTGGACTTCTTCATAAAATTTTTCATGGATGCCTGGGTGACTCAGTCAGTAAAACATCTGCCTTCGGCTTAGGTCATGATCCCAGGATCCTGGGATCGAGTCCCACTTCTGGCTCTTTGCTCAGCAAGGAACTTGTCGCTCCCCCTGCTTGTGCTCGGGCTCTCTCTCTCTCTCTCTGACAAATAAATAAAATCTTAAAAATTTTTTTCATAATTTGTTATTGAATAATATTTATTGTTAGTCTAAGCTCCGGAGGCCAGTGTAGTTTCATTTATGTTATATCACAAAGCCTACCTGAGTACCTACCATAAGTAATTTCTTGACAAATACCGGTTGAATAAACCAATGATTAAAATTCCATTGATAGCATTAATCATCTTGTACAAGTTTTAAGAGAAAAGGGGAGGAATGTTTCGGGATATGCCATGTGTTCATGATTAAAATGTCCATTTACAAATGACACTTTAATTCCATCCAGTGTCATGGAACAACCACTTAACTGGATTTCTGAGATGGTACTTTGTCTACAGGATATGGTGTAGAGGAGATAAAACAATTTACATGAAATTAATAACAAGCATGAATCTGAGCTACATTAGAAGGTGTATTCTATACTGCAGAATACTTCACCATTAATTTTACTCTGTACAACAAAATTGATTTCTCACAGGAGATTAATAGACATTTTATAATATATATGTCATATCTATATGGTATATGTCATATTTACATTTATTTACATAACCTGTAACCTCACCATCTTATAGTACATATTGTCAAATAGATTGAGCCAATTTAACATGCAACAAACTCTGATCACCAATTATCACCTAGGCACCACATGTACCTTTAAAGACCAAACTACGTAACCCACAGCGCTTGTTTACAAGTAGATTACAGTCTACTGAGAAAGACAGATGCGTACACAAATACAGTGATGCGAGAGATGGTATCATAGATGTGTGTATAAACTATTATGGGACTGATTCATTCTTCTTGAGTGGGATGAAGTGAATGGAGATGGTAAAAGAAATTGAGAGAGAGGAGGTGGTATTTATGCTGGACATTGAAGGATGAGTAAGAGAATTGTACAGATATTAGTCAGAGCCACGAGAGTGCTGTGTATTTGGAAGAGTTACAGGAGATTACGAGATATACACCATAGCCAAGTTTTGAAGGGCCTTTTATATCAAGCTAAGAAGTCTGAACTTCAACCAAAGGCTACTGGCGAGCTCCTAAGTGTGTAGAAGCTGGAGACTAACAGGGGCAAACTGGTTTCACGAGGGTCAGCTCACATTTTGTTCTAAATTCTGTGCTATACTACCTTTTTCTTTAACTTCAATAAACTTTACTAATAGTTAAGTGATATACAAGATTCTGTGCTTGGCTCTAGATAAAAAAGCCAATAAGGTACAGTGTGCCCTCAAAGGGCTCACATTCTACTGGTGATAAATAAATGGTATTAAGTACAGTGGTTACTATAGTAGCTTACTGTAAGTTATGGGATAAACAAAATATAACGATTGGTGGATTCAACTTGGAGATATCAGGGAATACTTCAAAAAGAAGACACTGAAACTCCAGGAGTCTCTCAGGGAGAAAAGCTGAGAATGGCGTGCCACATAGTTGGTATGCAGAAGGAATGAAATAAATGAAAGTCTGGCACATATTTTAAGAGTCTTGTATGCTATACTCAGGAACATGGATTTATTTTCTGTTCAACTGTTACAAAAACTTGATTGCCTTTAAGCAAAAGACAGGCTAGATCAGCTCTGGTTTTCAAAATGACTTCAGGTTAGCATATGAAGATCGGATTGGAGGGGTACAATCCTAGAAACCAGGAGACCAGTTAGGCAACTGTTTTGGTAGTCCCAGGGAGAGACAATGAGGCCTAAGATAAGGTGACAGCAGTCAGACAGAGGGGATGATGAATTGGAGAGGTAGGAATTAAAAGCTATTGGACTTGATGTGGCACATGAGGGAGAAGGAAAATTCTAGAATGGCTCCTATTGATGTGGGAAACAAAGGCAAAAGAAAAGTAGTTTCTATTAAAGTCTCCTTAGCGCTTGCAGCCCACTGACACTCAAGGAACTTGTGGCCGCCTTAGTGGCTTCATGTTTAAAAGTAACCTCATCTCGGCAGCAGTTGGCCCCTCCAGGTCCTGAGAGCATTGCTTCCAGGTTCCTTGGAGACTTGCGCTAGCCCTAACCCCCGCTAATTCAAAAGTATACAATCAGTCACTGCTCACAATGCCAGCGCAGCTCTTTCTGCCCACAGGTCCTGTCCCACGAATAGGGAAGGGGTGAAGGTCTAGGCGGGAGACATAGGAGGCCCCTGACTCCCCTGACTGGGCTCCAGAACTATTCCTGTCAGGTGGAGATGCTGAGACAGAGCTGAACAAGACATAAGGGAACAAACCAAGAGGCCACAAGAATCTCAAGGCCACAAGCTTCCCAGTCAGTTCTCAATAGAAGACTGCCACTGAAAGCCCTCCGTGGCAACCCATTCGGGACCCCTCTCACGCTAGAGAGAGCTTTTTCTTTCCTCTCTCTTCTCACCTTCGCTTAATAAACTTTCACTTCACTTCACCCTTTTGTGTCTGTGAGAGTCATTCTTCCACTCCGTGAGACAAGAACCCTGCAATCCTGCAACACTATCACCAGAGAATTTCCTTTTAATTATGTAATCCTAGAGGTGCCAACATGGAGGCAAGCTGACTCTGACTGAGAAGGTCTTATAGTCCATGTGTGCTTACGGCTTCATTTTCTGTGAAATGATGCCCTTTGATGGAAAATGACATGGAAGCACATGGCAGAATACCTTCAAATACTATTCCTTTACTTTTTTTTTTTTTTTTAAGTTTTATTTTTATTTGGCGGGGGAAGGGACAGAAGGAGAGAGAGTCATTCAGCAGAGAGTCCTAGGAGGGGCCCAATCTCAGGATCCAAGAAGAAACCAAGAGTTGTACACTTAACCAATTCAGCCATCCAGGTGATTCCTCAAATACTATTTCTAGGTAATATCGTAATTGTGATACCCAAACTGAATTTTCAATCTAAATCAAATATAAGTAACACCATGAATAATTTCGTGTAGTTGATAGACTTGTAATAAGAAGAAAATATTTTTCATATATGTATTTGTTGAAATCAGCTTCCTCATTATCTGTCAAACAATTTGGGGTATGATAACCAAAATATGGGGTCATCTGAAGAAAATCTTACAAACATTACATACAAAATGTAGTTGACATGCTGACATTAAAAATGTCTACCACCAGGGGTGCCTGGATGGCTCAGTCAGTTAAGCATCTGCCTTTGGCTCAGGTCAAGATCCCAGGGTTCTGGGATCAAGCATAGCATCTGGTTCCCTGCTTAGCGGAGAGTCTGCTTCTCCCTCTTCTGCTCCCCCTGCTTATGCTCTCTCTCATTCAAATAAATAAATAAAATCTTTAAAAAAAAAATCTACCACCAGTTCATTCTTAAAGTACTGCCTGCATGACAAAATAGCCTACCATATATTGAGACCCCAAAGATACAAATGTATTGATCAGAAGGGGCACCTGCACCCCAATGTTTATTGCAGCAATGTCCACAATAGCCAAACTACGGAAAGGGCTCAGATGTCCATTGACAGATGAATGGATAAAGAAGATGTGGTGTATATATACAATGGAATACTACTCAGCCATCAAAAAATATGAAATCTTGCAGTTTGCAATGATGTGGATGGAACTAGAGAGTACTATGCTCAGCGAAATAAGTCAATCAGAGAAAACACAATTATCATATGATCTCACTCATATGTGGAACTGAAGAAACAAAACAGAGGATCATAGGGGAAGAGAGGAAAAATGAAACAGGATGAAACCAGAGAGGGAGACAAACCACAGGGGACTCTTAATCAAAGGAAACAAACTAGGGTTGCTGGAGGGAAGGGGGGGGGGTAACTGGTTGATGGGCATTAAGGAGGACACGTGATATAATGAGCACTGGGTGTCATATGCAACTGATGAATCACTGAATTCTACCCCCGAAACTAATAATACACTATATGTTAATTAATTGAATTTAAATTATAAAAATGTTCAAAAAAATAGCATACCATAGCAGAGAGATTCTGAGATCAGTAGTAGACATCTCTGCATTGTGATCAGGGACTTTGCAGTTGCTTATGCCCGGGTTTGGTGATGATCCTGGGCCTGTGGCAATTTATTTAGCCTGAGCTTGATTTTCCGTATACAAATTAAGATTGATGGTGCATTTTATTCCTAGGATTCTCTTGATGATTAACATATTTTGCCTACAAGAAGGTTTGTTAACATGGTGGCTACCACGACTGAAACAGCAGTAAATGAGAAGATATTATTTGTTATTGTGAAAAAATTAATACATGAAACAAGAAAGACTGAAGCACAGAGAGAAAAGGAGAAAGAAAAATGAAAGGGAAATGGAGAAGGAAAGGGAAAGAGGGATCGATGGATAGATGGATCGACAGATGGAGAAAGAAAAGAAAAGAAATAAATGAATAGAACAAAGAGCAAAGGCCCAGTAAGCCCATGACTTTAGGGTGATCCAGAGCATTTGAAATGTTTTCCCTGATAGGACAGCATTACAAGGCTGCTTAAAGCTGCCCATAAAATGGAAAGTACTTATGCTTTTTTCTAGGAGCATAGGAAAATCTCCTGGGGGCAGGTGTCCTGCTGTCACATAAAGGGGAGCACTGAGGCCCAAGGAAAATGGGAGAACCTAGTCCTCTGAACACTGAAATGAGGGAAGGGTGAGGCAAAGGCACTTGGATGTCCCCCAGGTAAGAGGGGGACACAGTGTCCCAAGGGAGAGGTTTGTTGCTTTGGCAATACCCTGGCTGCCGAGCAGTGGGGAATTCAGAGTGGGCGTAAGGCAGAGGATTCCAGAGGCGACGAGGGGTGGAAATCAGTCTTCCAGGACTCAGAAAGTACTTTGGGTAGCCCAACAGGGCTTATTTATCTTAATTTCTCTAGGGCCTGGATACGACATAAACATGATTTATGATTAAAAAGTAAAAACTGAAGATGTGAAAATCTAGCGAGCTGAGAAAGACAGAGAGACAAAGAGAAGGAATCCTAATATACTTGGATGTCAGTCCAGATTCCTCAGCATTCAATAAGCTAACTTTCTCCACTTCCTTTAGCTTCCAATTGAGATCTTGCCACAGGGAGCTTTCATATCCTCTACCGATACTATTTAATGCAGTCTTTTCAATAATTTTCTAAGAAATATTCAGTTGGATTTCATTATATGAGCAAAGCATACTGATGACATTCCCTATTAGTTATCCACCCACCCCCCCCCAAAAAAAACAGCCTGCTAGACCCACTGGTGCCTATAATCATGAAGTGCTTGCCTCTTTTGGCTTCTTTGATTATTTCGTATCCAATTCAGTACGTTCCAACCAAATGCTGACAATTGTGCCTTGTGGATAAGGCCACTGAGTGCAGGTTATACTGGATGTGTCTTCGGAAGACAAGGTCACCAAAATGAATGGACTAGGAGGCAAGGACACTGGAACTCCAAGTCAGTATTTGGCGAATTTTCCCTTTCCACTGTGCTGTTCCATTCCAAACTGTACTGAGTTAATTTACCAAGCACTTATTCAGACACTAGCAGAGATATTACGCAAATATTATTTCTACTGTTTAAACAGGATTCCAACAAATACTGAGCCCCTGTCATGGGCATGCCAGTTTGGTTAGTTGCTGGGCCTTAGAGGAAGGGGAGAGCATGCCAGGCTGGAAGGAACTACAACCAGCGATAAGTTTAAGAAGCTTATAGGGAAACAGAACACACTGTTAACTACACTGGAATTTAAAAAATTGTACCAGATTCTTAAAAATTTTAGAAAAAGAAACTTATGGGGGAAAGATACACGTATGCATCTTAATAAGTTAGGAGCACCCACTAAATTTCAACTGAAAATCTGTAATTTTTAAACCAGCAAAATATTTGATATTTCCAGTGGAAGTTAAGGAAGGAGGAATGAAACTGAAGTGGAAAATACAAGTAATTGAGCCAAAAAAAATCATTAAATGGGTAGGTAAATTTCAACCAACACTGACTGCCTTAAACAGTAACAATTATGCTTGGGGGATTAAAATATAGAATTAAAGTATTAGAACACAATATGTATGGTGACTAACAGAATATAATAAAAAACATTAAAAAAAAGAACAATAAAATGGAGAAGAAATAAGCATCACAGAAGACAATTTAAAAGACAGGAAGGGAAGCTTGTGATTATAGTGTTCTAAAGGCTTTTCACTTTTCTCAGAATAAAGTAGTTATGGTCAGCTTTAGCATTTAAGTATTAATATTAGTATACTAAGGGCAATTGTTAAAGTGTATAAGTAGACAGTGTAACTTACAAATGTAACAGTAGAGAGAAAAAAATGAAAAAATTATAAAAAGCATTTTAAAAAATCAAACAGGAAGCACAAGCTAAGATCATGGAAATGAGTCCAGTAAGCCAGCAATCAAAATAAATTCCAAGACACTACTGAAGGGGTTCAGAACAGTTCCCCCACCACCCTCAAGAAAGTGCTACTTTGACACGTGGATTCTTTTGAGATGAAGGTATTTGAGACCCTCCCTGGGGGCTCAAGGGAAACTTTGGTCCCTCCCTTAACCACACAAAACAATGAAAATTGGGGGTCTTAACCAGAATAAAGGTTATTAGCAGAGATAAATTTTATCTGAGGGACCCATCTGTATGGCAGGGCAAACATCTAATCAACTTAAGGCCCTGCGAAGTGTGTTCCTTTCCTCCGAAATCCCAGCCCCCTACCCCCTTCTCCCTAGTTCAGAATGACTATATACCTCATTGTGCCCGTCACTGGAAATTCCATGTCTATGTGGATTCCCCATGTGTACGCCTATTAAATTCGATTCTACCCTGTTAATCTGTCTCCTGTCAACTTGATTCTGACTCCAGGTAGAAGGATATTTGAGGGGACAGAAATTCTTGTTCCCTGACATTACATTTCCAGGTAAAATACAAAAATTTTCCAGTTGCATTTAAAAATTCAACTATAGGGGCACCTGGCTAGCTCAGTCAATAGAGAATGTGACTCTTAATCTTGAGGTTATTAAGTTCGAGCACTATGTTGGGTATAGAGATTACTTAAAATCTTTAAAAAAAAGAATTCAACTATATGCTTTTTATAAAGGAGACATCTAAAATATAAGGTTACCAGTAAAGAGAATATATACATATATAGCTGAAGATACTACATGTATCTGTGTGTTTGTGTGTGTATTAAAAAATTCAATGTAGTAAATCTGAGTATCTAATTGGCTTTATTAAGTTATTCATGAATCAGAAGCATCCCATCTAGCAAGTAATGAAATGCCCAAAAGAGCTGTAGAAAACGGAAGTTTGCGGGGACGCCTGGGTGGCTCAGCTGGTTAAGCGTCTGCCTTAGGCTCAGGTCATGATCCCAGAGACCCACATCCGGCTCCTTGCTCAGCGGGGAGGCTGCTTCTCCGCCCCCCCCCCCCCCCCCCCCCGCCTGCTGCTTCCCCTGCTCATGCTCTCTCTCTCTCTCTGACAAATAAATAAAATCTTAAAAAAGGAAGGTTGTTATAGCAGGAGGGAGGGGCAAGGAAGTTATTAGCAAAACAAAAGATTGTTTCACCTTGGTGGGGGAGGAAAAGCACAGATTTATTTCAGACAGAGGACCACAATAGTGCTCTTCTGAAATTTCAGATCCACTGTTAATAGGCCACATTCCTAGGTGAGGATGAAACTGTAATTAAGTTTCCATCTGCTAATGAGGAGGGCAAAATGCCTCTCCATTTTGGGCTGGTTTTTTATTTGTTTGTTTTTTAACATTACCCCCTTTTGATCAGACTCTAGCCTGAGAGGTGTGATAAAAATTAGGGAATTAGCACCACTCTTGGCTGGCACTGTGAGGTTCTTCCAGGTTTTTACTGATCCTCTGTGTGATATTCACAGATGTAGAGAGCGTACAGCTTTTTACAACACTTGCGCCCCTATCCATGGGAAATACATTGCAAGACCTCCAGTGGGTGCCTAAGACCACGGATAGCACTGAACCGTGTATATACTACGTATTTCCTATACATACATACGTAGGAGTTTAATTTACAAATCAGGCACAGGAAGAGTTGAACAATAATAAATAAGAACAACTGTAACAGTAGACTGTACTGTAAGTTACATGAATGTGGTCTCTCACAGTATCGTATAGCCATTGCCCTTCTTTTGATGATGTAAAATGATAAACTGCCTATGTGAGGAGACAGAGTGAGGCGAAGGGAGTGAGTTGAAGGACACAGGCATTGTGGCTCAGCGTCAGGTTTCTCCTGACCTGATAAAAGGTCACGTCAAGGATCTTCACTTCTGGACCTAGGTTTGAATAAGAGAAAGGAAAGGCTAGGTAGGGAGAGAGATGTAGGGGGCCATGGGATCAGGCTCACAAAATTCAAAATATGGGAGATGAAAGGGAAATAGAGATAAGGGGACAAACCAGACCATCCTGTCCTAGGTGTCAGGTGAGGTCTTGTTTTAACAGCTAATTGTGACCAAGAAATTACAGAACCCTAAAAAGGAAGTAAGCCATTGATGGTGTTATCACTAGTCCTTGCTCCATGGTGGTATCAATAAAGATGTTAGAAGGATTTAAGATCCCTGGTTGGTTTTCTCTATAACATACCATCAGTGGCAACCCTGTAGGAACCCCTCTCACTCCTGAGAGCTTTTTCTGTATCCTTGCTTCATAAACTTCTATCGCTTTACTCACTCTCCTTTGTCCGTGAAGTTCACTCTTCGACTCCGTGAGACAAGAACGTAGCTCTCCCCCGTCAGGTGGACCGCAGGGAACTGAAACTAATGAAGGAGAGCTAGACTAAAGGCAGGCACTGATAAGGGCCCTCCCTCCCCGGCCCTAAGAGAAAACCAGCCTTAAAAGGATTACACCACAGTGGAAGGAGCCCTCCACTTTTTCCAAGTGAACAACTACCTGAAAGGTAGATGCGCACCTGGACAAATACCTGATTGGGTGACAGGCGCACGGAGGGATCATCAGATTAAAACAGCCCGCCAGTGAGCCCATAAAAACAACTAGACTTAGAAATTCGGGGGGCAACACTCTCAGGTCCCCTCCCTCTCTGGGAGCTTTGCACTATCACTCACTAAACTTTGCGTTGATGCCAAACACCTCTTCATTCTTCAAAGCAGCTTGAACAAGGACCTGGGCACTAAAGGAAAAGAAAGCCTGCGACAAAACCAGGGATTGGGAGGCTGGGGACTACAATACTATCTATGGAGAAGACATTGTAGGCCAGATTTCCAAATACCTCCCTCCCTTTGTTTTTCTTCTGCTGAGAAACTACTCCTTGAAGCTTTTTGCTTTTGAAGAATGGCAATTAGGTTCAAGAGAAGGAGATAGAAAATTTACATCACAAAGGCACAGATTTTGTTGGACAGACAACTCCTTCCAGATCTTTTCATACCTCTTAAGAGGAATGGGCAAGGTTCAGGGGATTGGCAAAAAAAAAAAAGGGGGGGGGGGGAGGTGAACTTTGAACCCCAAGAGCCACACTTTTGGCTCTACGGAAATTTGCAGGACAAAGAGAGGTGTTTCCAATTTCCCCAAAGAACTTGATTGCAGCCTAAATCGTGAGGACGCTGACTCGCCCTTTCAACTACATTTTCTCCAATTTGTTTCTTTCCCTAGGGTACATAGTTTTATTTTTTCATTTTAGCTTCCCCTTGACTAGTTAAGAGAATCACCGGTAATAGTGTACCGGAAAACCCCTTGGAGGCCTATCAATTGTGGGAGGGGCCCATATGGAGGCTCTCCTCTACAGGTGCCCCAGAGAAGAATTTGCATAAGAACTTGGAGGATGATCTCTTTTCCTATGTCCCAGTTGATCACAATTGAGACATCGATTTCCGGGCCATTGTTTTGATAACAAACCCTAGGAGAATGTAATGCGGGAGGCTTAGGTATTATTTTGGGCCTCTGGCCTTGGAGCTGATGTAGCTGTAAAGCTATTAGTTTGGTGGATTTTTGTTTTTGCAATCTTGCTCCAGGATTCTTTCAAATGCTCAGCTATAGTCACCAGTTCACTCAGGCCCTTGGCTTCCCATCCTATTTTCTGCCCCCCCCCCTTTTATCAATCCACTAACCTGGGGAGATAATCCATTTACAAAGAGAGCAGCTAGAACAGGCTGGGTAACCTTATTTATTGTATCGGATTCGGAATGCCCGAAGAAGAGGGACTCCAAGCAGCCTTAAAGACTGCCACAAGTTCATTTTTCTTTTGTTTGAATGTTTGAATAATAGACCAATCTGTAGTGGCAGGGAAGAGCCTAAGAACTGATGAGGGAGCAGAAGGCTCGCTGAGGACAAAGCCAAGGCTGACACCCTGCAACCTCCCCCAGCCCCACCCCCACTCCTGGGTGAGCTACACAGGGCATTCCTCCAGGAAGCTCCCTCCTAGCTCAGTGTTAATCCTTGCTGGAGGGAAAAACAACCATCACTTGACAGTGGCAAGGCCTCTGGTATCCTGAGAGTCTTCTTTAAGGTACGAAAATCCTTTTTTGAAACCTTTTTTTTCTTTTTTCTTTACCTCCCCCAACTCCCAAGTATATAATCAGCCACCCCTCACAACCTCAGGCAGCAGCTCTTTCGCCCAGGGATCCTGTCCCTTTGCTTTAATAAAAGCACTTTTTTGCCCCAAAGACGTCTCAAGAATTCTTTCTTCGTCCTCAGCTCCATACATCACCCCACCAAACCTCACGTATATTCCAAAACCACATCAGAATGGCTTATCAAAGTTCAGATGCCGGGGCCCCTGGCTGGCTCAGTTGCTACAGGATGCAACTCTTGATCTCGGAGTCCTGAGTTCGAGCCCCACGTTAGATGTAGAGTTTACTTTTAAAACCTAAGTTTGGTTGCTATTTTGAGAGCCCCTTCTGGTGGAGGATTGCAAATCTCATCCATGGGGCAGGGGGTTACCATCTTGCTTCCTACATCCATTTTTGGGCTCCCCCCTTCAGACGTATAGCAGTGGTCCAAGATGTGGAGAACAAAGGCAAAAGAAATACAGAAAAAATTAAATTTCCTTACAACTTACAGCCCATTGCCAAGTCCTTGAGACAGGCAGAATGGTCTTCCTCTAGGAACTCCACTGACTCAATGCTTAATACTTAAGTTTAACATTAGTCAGACCTCCAGGATCCTGTAAGTCTCCTTTAACATATAAAAATTCCTTTGTAGGGGCGCCTGGTGGCTCAGTGGCTTAAGTGACCCGCTCTGGGTTTCGGCTCAGATCATGATTTCGGGGTCCTGGATTTGATGTAGGAAAGATCCTTAGGGTTTGAATTTGACGGCCAAGAAAACAACTCTTGAGATGTCTTTGGTGCAAAAAGGTGGTTTTATTAAAGCATGGGGACAGGGCCCGTGGGCAGAGAGAGCTGCAAGGAGATCGTGAGGAATGGCCTATTACATACTTTCAGGTTGGGAGGGTGTTAGGGATAGCATCCGTCTCCAGAAATTTTGGAAGCAAAACTTCCAGGACCTCGAGGGGCTTAACTATTGATGGTGATAAAAGGTCATTTATTACCATCTAATACAACCTTAGTCAAGAAAGCCTTCAGATGTGTATTGGTGTGTCAGGTCATATGCTTGGGGGGTGACTGCCAACACGTATCTTGGGGAGTTTGGAGCTAAAGGAGTCTTCCAAAGGAATTTTTGTATGTTAAAAGTAGCCTTACAGGATCCTAGTGGGGAGGGGTGGGGCTAGGACTGCCTTTTGCCCTTAGCAAATTATTAACATCGAGGCAGTTGAGTCCCTAGAAGAAGTCACACTCTGCCTGTTTCAAGGACTTGTCAATGGGCTGTAGGTAGTAAGGAAATTTAATGATTTTTCTTCTGCCTGTTTCCCACGTCAGATCTAGCCACGACTCAGGCTCCAAGCACAGCCGGGAGTCCGCTTGGGATCCTCTCTCTCCCTCTGCCCCCCGCCTCGCATGCATGTTCACTCTCTCTCATTCTCTAAATAAATAAATATTTTTAAAATTAAAAATTCCTGGGGTGCCTGGGTGGCTCAGTGGCTGCCTTGGGCTCAGGTCAGGATCCGGGGGTCCTGGGATCTGGCACCACATCGGGTTCCCTGCTCAGCGGGCAGTCTGCTTCTTCCTCTCCCACTCCTCCTGCTTGTGTTCCCTCTCTCCCTACCTCTGTCAAGTAAATAAATAAAATCTTTTTAAAAATTAAAAAAAAAATTCCTTTGGGAACGTCCTTTTTCTCTACCCCCCCCCAGATATATATTAGCAATCATCTCCAAGCATACGGCTGACAGCTATACATCTGAAGGGTCTCAGGAATAAGGTTTTACTAGACAGTAGTAAATGACCTCATCCTAACAATAGCTAGCACCTCAAGGTCATGGAAACCTTGCTTCCAAATTCCTTATAGACATAAGCAATCTCTAACACCCTCCCAACTTGTAAGTATATATAATCAGCCACTCCTCACAACCCCATGCAGTTCTTTCCGCCCGTTGGTCCTCTCCTCGTGCTTTAATAAAACCACCTTTTTGCACCAAAGACACCTCAAGAATTCTTTCCTGACCACTCTGAACCCCAACATTTTCAAATCAGGCCATATGTTTGGAGGATGATTGCTAACATATATCTTAGGGGGTGTTCTCCACATCATCCTGGACTGTAAATTCTTAAAAACAACAACAACCATTTGGGGCTCCTCCCTAAGCTTAGAAAATTCTTATAACCCTTAGTTCAGCCCTTGACAAAGGGTTGAAGTATACCTGAGTGGGTTTGTCTGCAACCAAATTTATTTTACTTTATTTTATATTTTATTATTTATTTTACTTTATTTTATTTTACTTTATTATTATATTTTTTTATTTTACTTTATTATTATATTTTTTTTAAGATCTTATTTTTCAGTAATCTCTACACCCAAAGTGGGGCACAAACTTACAACCCCAGGATCGAGAGTCCTCATGTTGTACTGTTGCGGAAAATAATCAGACCGGCCAGAAACCAAGCAACAGTCGGAGAAGTAGGAGAACTCCAGTTTATTTTACATCAGCGGACCCAGATGAGCTCCCACTTGAAATTCTGGGCCCCAGGTGGCGGGGATACAGAGCTTTTATAGGGGAGAACAGGGGGTCAGGTTCCAAGGGCTATGCTGACTGCTGGTAGGTGGGTTTAAATTGGGGGGTGGGGGGGTTGCTTTAGGCAGGAACAGTGGTTAGTGCAGGGAGCTTGTGGAGGGAAACCTGTTTACAGAAGCAGAAATGGCTGGTTATCTCTTGCTCCCCAGCGGGGCTTCTGGTTATCTCTTCCTATTCTAGTAATTTTCCATCTGCCTGGGCCTGCTCTGGGTAATTTTTCTCTTCAGTACTGAGTGAGGCAGTGAAGCGCCCTCCAGGGAGTTTTTTAAACAGTAACTGTCTACTAGTCTCTTCAGAGTGGAAAGGCAGTTCAGATAGAGAATTAGTGAAAAGTGAGTACTCAGGTGAAAAAGGAAGGGAGTGGGGGAAGGGTCAGGTCAGTCCCATAGTCTTCTGTTTTAGGTCCCTCTTGTGTCTTTAATTTTTCATTAGCCTTTTGTAACAAGTCTTTTAATGAAGCTTGTTAGGTTTTTCTCGTCGCCAATGAAATCAAGACCGCAAGGCAAACGTGGTTCAAGGGATGAACTTTATTGCAAGCACCCTCGGGCGAGGTTCCACGACCCAGGAAAGAGTGGTGAGTTGGGAAGTCGTGCCCAGGGCAAGGCAGCGAGGGTTTTTATTGGGTACTGCTGGGGGGTGAGGAAAGTTGGTAGGACGGGTTTCGGTTTCCCGCCTAGGTTTTGGTTTAAATCTTGGCGGGAGAGTCGGCCATCTTGGGTGTCTCGGCCCCTTTTTCTCGGCCAGCCCAACAAAGCTATTTTTGCATCCTGAAGCCTTTTGTAAGCTTCTGTATACCAATTAAAGTAGGCATCCCATTCTGTTTGTTCAACTTAGCATCTCTTGCTCTCAAGTAAATTTGTTAAATGAGTGATTCTGTCTAATTGGAATGCTCCCCATAATGGCCAGTGTAATTCTAGGTTCTTTTTAGCAAAATTTTGCCATTTTGTAACTTCTGGGACTACAGTTCTTATACATAAAATAAGCAGGTTGCCAGAAGGTGGCATGATCAACTCTTCAGATGTAATGGATCTGATTTCTTTAGGTAGGAGGCATCTGGGTTTCTCAGAGCCAAACTAATGCCTCAGCTCTCTGGCTTTCACGATTCCCTTTTAGCAACAGTCTACCTAGTATGCACATTAACCGAAACCAACAGTAACTGAGGAAATGCAACTGCGAATCCTAGCAATAACCAATGAACCAGGGACTGGGGACAGGATTGAAACAGACAGCCTGAAAGAGTGGGGACCGTGGACTAATTCCACCCAAATGGAAAACTACAGTCGACACCAGCAGTTCCCAACATGGAAGCTGGGAAATGATCCAAACAAGTGGAGAACTATAGTAGCAGTGGATTTAAAAGGGATGAGACCAAAGATAGGAAAGATACGGAAGAGAGAGAAAGCAGGGAGAATGGCACTGCTTCCCTTCGGGGGAAAAATGATGAATTAAGGAAGTTAAATAGAAAAAGAAAAAATAATTCAAGATACATTTTAGAGGTAGAATTGACAGGACCTGGTGAGTAATTAGGTGGAAGATAGAAACAAAACAAGTATTACTGTTAGAGTAAATTGTTCCTCTACTCAAATGCCACATTGTGATTATATCAATAAATTTATTTCCTTGTGTATCAACAGGGAAACCTCTGTGCAGATAACTGGACCCAGTTCTTGAGCCAAACATCTACTTCTCTTATAAATTCTTAAATTGGCATTCTGTTTAATTAGCAGGGTATTACAAGTTTGGTAAATGTTTTACAGCCCCTTATTACTTGAACAAGTCTGTGTAAACTAATAACACTGATTTATTAGACTGTGATCATTGCTCCAGTTTTCTGCTCCCTTTGGAGACGCTGGCCTGGAGCCAATACCTGACATCTCTTTGACATCACTTCTTAAATGAAATGGAAACTGAATAATGAACATGTAGAAACACTGGTGATCTTTTATTCCATCTCTGAGGTCAAGTCTATGAACAAACAGGTGGTATCTATCTCTTGGAAAAGAGCTGGAACATATTAGCTCCATGGCTCCTCTCAGAGGTTATGCTGGTGTCCCAATCACTGTATATATAACTCAAGAATTCAGAGAGGACTAGAAAATTTGTTTTTGTTCTGAAGAGGTCTCAGAACAAGAGGGGCAGCAAATCTAAACATGATAAGCCATTAATTCATTTGACAAATTATTTTTGGTGCCTGACATATGCTAGACACTATTACTATTAACTACTATTACTACTACTAAAACTACTATTAGCACTAATAATGAAAAAAACTATATAAATATAATAATGATCAGACTATACTTCATTTAAATTGTCTCTTAGTGTTAAGACAGATCAACCCCATGAAGTTATCTCTATGCTTTAAAGATTTCATGGAAATCCTTAAAATATCTTTTGCCAAAACCAAGATTTATCAGCATCATCTACAAATCCTCAATCCTCTCAGATATTTAAGATTCATAATCAAGTTCCAGCTCCTTATAGAAAGAGATCCATAACCTGGCCTAACCTGAACAGATACAAATACCCTTCGAGAGGGTTTGTCTCATCATTCCAAACACTGGATTTTTCCCTACCTTTCTGTTTTTTGTCTTGCACTTTATAGATGTACTAAATTTATATTAAAATGTATTATTTCATTCAACAGATCTACTTTATGCTGGGCAGAATTTATGGTACCCAGGACATGGTACCTTTCCTCATGGAATTTATAATCTAGTGGTTGAGAGAGACAAAATACAGGTAAATGAATAAGATAATTACTTGGAATGATTAACTGATGGATATGGTAAAACAGGGTATGTGATGGAGTATAACAAATGCTAGAGTCACAGACCAACTCCTCCATGACGTACCTCCCCTTCCTTCTTTATAAACACATCAAACTCATATAAGATCACTTCATTGTTTAAACAGCCAACTACTGAACACCTACTCTATTTCACTATTGTAGGCAATGAGGATAGAGAAGTCAACCAGGCCCTTGTCATTATGGAATTTACATTCTAGTGGACACAGCATTTCTTGTCATAAGTTCCATCGATACTTGTGGTCAATGTGCCCAAAGTTCTTCCCAAATAATGTGGTGCCTTATCAGACCAATCAACTTATACAGAGAAATGTGGAGGTGGAGGTGACAGTCCTCAGAGCAACTAATGTGCCAAGATGAATCCTAAATTAATTTAAATATAATAAATTTTTTACTAATTAAATTAAATAATTAAATAATTTAAATATAAAAATCAGTAGAATGCTTATGTTGAACTTTTCTGCTTTGTAAGCTGTATATTTGTATACTGGTTGTGGCTTCTTACTATTAAAAGCACAAAATAAGATCACAGGAAAAATTTTCTTTCGAATAAGTTAGTACAGAGCAGATTATCATTTGGAAAATGGTCTAATTAGAGGGGAAAAGTTGAACAAAAGGTTAATAAAGTCATCAGGCTGTTACGTTTCTGAATATTGATTTTTTAAACAGTAGAGCTCTACCTACAAGAAAAGGTACCATAAACATAAAAATAAAGCAGCGTTCTAATACCTGAACAAACAGCTATTTGGTTTAAAACAGTATCACAGAAGCACCTTTACTGAGAAATATGTTCTTGCTCTTTTGAAAACAGGAACTTAATCATCTTTTTCTAGAAGAAACAACAGTTCGACACATGATACCCTATACTTGTCACTTTGCCGAGCCCCTACTATGCATAGCACACTGAATTACTGAGACACATAAAGACATAGAACGCAGCATCTGACAAAATTTCTAAACGGTCACCGGGAAAACAGAAGTCTAGGTAATGTTAGAACTGACAAGCAAACCACAACGTTAGCTGGAAGAAATATCTTCATATTGAACTGAAGCGAGAGTGAGGAACGAATTATTTGTAATCATACCACCAGTAAATACTAGTCATTGTTAGCTTTCACAATTAATCTTAGTATATTATGTAGTAAATTAATTCCATAGAAATTCTCACAGAATTTAACTTCATTGGCCTGAAGACAAAATTCATTTTTATCTGAAACTGCTTCCTTTTTTAAAGATTGCTTTCAATCATTTCACTATGTTTTATTAACATGACATTAGATTGCTTCTTTAATGACATTTCCACTTTTAGCTAGTTATTCCTGGTATTAGGCACACATAGTCAAGTCAGTGCTTATAACCAATGCGTGTTGTTTCCTTTATAAAATGGGAGCCCCAAAAGTTTGCCACCTAATGATATACCATGATGTTATCTTATACATTAGGAGTTACATTTATTTGTGCATTTCCTGACCTTTATTGTTCGCTAAGATGTAAGGGTTTGATAAGAAGCCTAACACCGAAGACACTGTGTTTAGAAGCATCTAGGATGTTGATAATGATTCAAATCATCAAGTCAGTCAGCTGACTCTTCATCCACCATCATCCTGGCCTATTGATTTGCACAGACTTTTAATTCGTGTTATCCTACTGTTACGAGAACATACACCTGAATTGGATTTTGGGTTTTTTTTAGATTTTATTTATTTATTTGACGGAGACAGAGAGAAGGAGAGCACAAGCAGGGGCAGCGGGAGAAGGAGAAGCAGGCTTCCTGCTGAGCAGGGAGCCCAATGTGGGGCTCTATTCCAGGACCCTGGGATCATGACCAGAGTCAAAGGCCGATACTTAACCAGCTGAGCCACCCCGGTGTCCCTTCATTATTTTCTCTTGTCCCTACCCTCCCACGGCAAATCGCATGGGAATGATACAGAGTGAGCAAGGTGGATGGTATACGAACCCCAGGTCAGAACTGAGGAATTCTGTAATTAGGCACAATCATACAAAAGCTATCTAACCTGCCCAGCATTTGCCCCAACACTGCCTTACCCTGCTAAGGAAGCATACCTGTTCTCTGCCCTGGAGGAAGACACTATCTCTATCTTCTAGGGGGTTTACTATACAAACATCCTTGAAAAGAGTCTGAAATAAAGCTGTCAATGCCACTTGAGCACAAGACTTGTTGAAATGCGGGCGATCCATGGAGACATGCCTCGCACTATTGGACTGTGGACTGTGGTTCACTTATCTACATATAGTCCATTTGAGGTCAACAGTCAGCTTTGTGAAGTGCTTGATAAGATGCTTCCAGTCCTATGAGATTCTCCCTTGCCTGCTCATCTACAGGTAAATGACCACAGTCTCACGTCCATTTGCTACTCCATTTCTGCATGGAGCCTTCACATGCATTTTTTTGGCAGGTTCCATGTGTTTGGTAAAGACCGAAATGCAGTAGATTCAGGGCAGAAGGAAAAGTAGATATAGTTATGTATAGTTTCTTTAGCTAAATAATATAAACTTAGAATGGTTGAGGTAAATTTCTAGACTACCTTTGATTTCCACCTTTTTGCTAATAATAGGAGCGAGTGCCATGCACATACAACGCCTTACCCCTTTACCGTATTTATTACTAAAGCATCCCCACCTAAGGAGAGAAAACCTATATGAACGTATATACATTGAAAAGCCTTTTCAATGATATTATTCAAAGTCTCAATTCTTTTTTTTTTTTTAAGATTTTATTTATTTATTCGACAGAGACAGAGACAGCCAGCGAGAGAGGGAACACAAGCCGGAGGAGTGGGAGAGGAAGAAGCAGGCTCCCAGCACAGCAGGGAGCCTGATGCGGTGCTCCATCCCAGAACGCCGGGATCACGCCCTGAGCCAAAGGCAGACGCTTAACGACTGAGCCACCCAGGCGCCCCAAAAACCTATATGAATGTATATACATTGAAAAGCCTTTTCAATGATATTGTCCAAAGTCTCAATTCTTAAGCAAGGTTATTTCCTAGCAGCTTTGAAAGGGAAGAGCTGATCAATTAACTCACCACATTGAGTCACAATCAAAAGGTCACTAATGATCTTTTCTTGACAGAGTGCTTTGATATTTGTGTTAATAAGATAAAATGGACTCTTGGATTTGTGGTCATTTAAATATGGCTTGTTTGTAATGCGTGAACAAGTCCTAACTCATCTGTAACTTCTTGGAGACCCTAACTAGCATGAGGCCTGAGAAGTCGAGTTTCCATATTGGTAGCATTTATCCACAAGTTATAACCTGGGAGAATCCTCCCAAAGCAGATGGAACATAATCACTCAGATTCCTTCGAACCATCAGAGGACTGAATAATCCAGAGTCACAGAAAACAGACAATGGTGGAGACACTTCAGAGAGAAGAGATGTTGCATCTTCTGAAAGAACACATCATGGTTGTCAAGGATTTGTACCAAACACTGCCTTTAATAGGTACTCAAATACCCATATGAGGCCAGTATTCTTGAAAAAGTGCAATACTTCATGATCAAAGGCAATGGCTCCTGAACAGGAACAACCGTTTAGCCCTATGGTTTGTGGCTAGCTCTTTAGAAGCATGGAGAAGGCAGGGACTAATTATTTTTTTCTTTACGACTCAATGAATTCATGCAGTGAGATAAATTCGAAAGTGCTTTAGAAAGAGAACATTTATGAAATCACATTGCATATATGGATATATATTTTGATTTTACTATTACATTTAAAAATGAAATAATGATACCCAATAGAAATCTTTTTAGGAAGCCGGTGGGATAAACTGGTTTATGTCAATAAAATAGCTGTGGTATCACAGATTGTACAACGCTGTTGCCTATTTTACACAGTTAAACAAAAGTTCAAATCTTCGCACAGCATGTGACATTTCACAAGGTAATTCTGACTTATATTTGTAGTCTCCTGCTACTTCCACACACGCACACAGAGCATTCATCTACTGAAAGCAATGTACATTTTTATATCTCCTTGAATTTGTGCATTCCTTGGCATCGACAATCTTGCTCTCTCTTTTCATCTGCTGCACTCCCCCCTTCAAGGCCCACCTTTCCTGTCAAGCCATCTCTGGCACAATCCTTGCCCCCATTCTTCCCCTTTCCAACCTAGTTTCTCCCTCAAATACTTTGCTTTTCCTCCCCAACTACTTTTTACATATCTTTCTCTGAACATTTGTTATGTTGCTTTATAACTAATGATCAATCTGACCAGTTTTTCTCACTTGCCTGTAAAATGCTCACAGATGAGAACCATATCTCCCCCTTCATTGTGGCCCCTAACACACACTGAGTCCTCAAATCATGTTGGATAGAGAAGATAATACACTTCTCAGTTCTCACCTCACTTGACATTGGACGTCATAATTATAGAAACACTCTGTTCCTTTGGTTTCTGTAATATCATTCATTTCTGATATTTCTAGAAAATCCTTCCCAGTCTCTTTGTATATCCCTTTCTATGCTAACTCCTTAAATATTATCATTCTCAAAGCTCAGGCCCTTTCTTATACTCTTCTTAATATCAAGTATCCGTTCCTACTGCTTCTACTGCTGTGGCTTCCATTATCGCCCGTATGCTGCCGAATCGCAATTAAATCTCTCTAGCTGCGACTTTTCTCCCCAAAGCAGGCATCCATACCCAACTGCAGTGGTGTACCAAGGAAGGAGTGCGGAGAGGGATAGGTACAGACAGCTCCCATAGGGAAGAGTATTTTGTCTGGATTTGCTTAGCATTGCTGGCACATGGCAATAATAGAAAGCAGATCACTTTTAGCCAATTTCATGCTTGCTTACAAATTCCCTAAAGACCATATACCAGTTTATCACCTACATACAGGGAGAACTGCTCCCACCGTTGCACTTTTGATTTGTGCAATTGTCTCCTGCCATCTTTCACTTGATATCTCACACTTAATATCTGACACTGATCATAGCTACACCCCAAATCTATTCCTCCACCATCCACTAGACTCACAATACCAAAATCTAGAAGGAACTGCAGATTTTGACCTTATTTTACCTCCCATCCCCATATCCTAACAGTCTTGAAGCCTTGAGGATTTTACCTCAAAAATCGATATCTAATTGTCTACTTCCCACCATTCTTACTCTACCCTAGTCCAGGATACTGTGATATCTCACCTGATGATTAACTGTCTTCTATTTTGTGTCTTGATTCCACTTTTGATCCCTCCAACCCATTCATCTTCATCACACCTTAGCCACGGTGATACTTTACACATACACAACTGACCCAGTAACTTTCCTGAATAATACACTCTGTCTTCTCATTGCCCTTAGGATTATTGCAAAAGCACAAGACTACACAATCTGTCCAGCACTCCCCAACACCGCCCTTTAAACTTCTTTCTCTCTTCACTAGAATTTCTGCTTCAGCAGGACAGGATTGTTGGTCTTCATCACTGCTGAATCCTCAGTGCTTAGATGAGCATTTCACATATGGTAGACAATAAATACTTTCTACATAAAGTGAATAAATTCCTTATTTCACTTCTCATTGCTTTCTGCTGGACTGAACCATACAGAGTTGCCATTCCTGTAATCCAAAAATAGTGGCACTTTCGTAGAGTTGAACTTATTTATATTCACTATAGACCTATTTCAGATCCACCAAAGGCTTACGACCTTTTGTACCTCAAAGTGTTGACCAACCTTGCCACAGCCTTCAGCTCTGTTCTAAACTTGAACAACCACCATGTGCTTCTGGCCAGATCTTACTCATCCTTTAGGTCTCACCTAAGTATCACTCCCTCGAGGCTTTTCATGACTCTGTCGAGATTACATCTTCGTATTATGTTTTCTTTTAACACCTTATTCTATTCCTTATGAGACATACTTATTTGTTCATTGCCTGTATGAAGCACTATAAAGACAAGACTCTTGCTGATCTTATTTACTACTTCATCTCCAGTAACCTACAAGCTGCTTAATATGTACCCAAATAATTGAATGAATGACTTAATGATGAGATACAAGAAGTATATGGAGAGAGATATTGGGATAGGAGATGTATGTCCCTATGTTTTGTAAGAGTGAAATATCTGTTGAATACTGAAGATAAGAAACAAATACAGGGAAAGAACTCAAAACATACTACAGGGGAATAAACAAAAGATTAATACCCATGGTGGGGGGGATGGGATTCAGGGACATGAAACAGATACAGGTCCGTAGAGCCAACTACTGACTAGACATCTACTCTTGAATGGCCCATAAGCCACTAAAGCTCAACACACTTAAAATGTGATCAGTCACTTTCCCCTCGTCAAGCCAGAAGAATACGAAGGCAACAACAAAAGCCCTGTGGTTTTCCTCCAGTATACTGGCTCACAGTGAATGGCATCACCAGCTACCCAGTTGCCCAAGTGAGAAGCTCGGCAGTCACCCACAACTCTTCAGTCCTCCAAAGCCCCACATCCAATCTAATAGCAAGTCCTTTAAGATCTACCTACAAATGGTCTGCCTTCTCCACTAGACTTTGTGCTCGGTGAAGAAAAAAAAATATTGGTTTTTTCACTACTGGCTGCCCAGAACCTAGGACCAGTGCCTAGGATATAGTAAGTACTAAATAAATATTCACTGAATAAATGAATGAACAGAAAATGTAAAGAGGAGGTAGTTAGAGGAGGCAGATCAGAGCTGGCTTCCACAAATAACAAGGCCTAAGAGGCCATATCTTACAGTTAAATCAGTAAGCAGCATCAAAAAAACTGGGCCTTTGCATAATTAATCTGGTCACCTGAATGGTCAGTATGTATTGATTTTATACATACATATATATATCTTGAGTATTTATATTTGATTCTAAAACTCCCAAGTATACCTATTGTGACAAATCCACTAATACCCTTCTTGGTATTGACCTAATCAATTTAGGTTTCATCTAGATCCAAGTATGGGATTACTGGCATCATAAACTTTGGTCACTGAACTTGGTTACATTGAACAGGGAAACTTCTCCCACGTTACCTTTCTATGCATATAGGTCTTCTCTCACTAAATAGATTATATCTCTGTACCTAGGTCAGCTCACCTCTCTGCAGGCTCAATTTTTTTCATTCTGAGTCTAATAGGTGAAGTCAATAGGTTTCTGAATATTTTTTTTGAGATAAAGTGCCTAAGACATGAAATTCCAAGAGGCAAATTTCTAGGGTGCCTTTCCGTCTGCTTTCTGTGGATTTCAAATGGTTCAATTTATCCTCCTGCAAAAGGCTGCCTGTGGAAACACTCAGTCTCTTTAAAGAGGCTTGTGTATTCATCCACAGCTCAACTGTCGAGTCTACCCTCCCACACACCGTTCGTCATCCTCGATCTCAGGAGCATTCGGTTTTCGGAAGTGTTATTACAGTATTCAAGCCACACTCGCCAAACCATTGTCAATTTTACCGGCTCGATTTCCGAGAGTCATCTTCCTGACTCAGCGCACCGTATGTTTATTTACCACTTCATCGGTGCTAAGGGCTGTTGGATGGCTCGCACACAATACAAGTCCGCAGGAAGTGGAACGTATTGTACCATTTATGAAATTTCTCTGAAGTTATTCTGTCAATTGTGAGAGGGGGGTAATCACTACAACTTCAATGAGTAGCCAAGATGAATAACAACACTCGAGTCATTCCACAGGGCCACTGTGAGGATTAAATGAGCAAATACGCACAAAGCCCTTGGCACAGTGTCTGGTACACTGTCACTGCTAAAGAATCTGAGTCTCAGGGCTAAAGGAACTTCCTGTGAGTCACAGAACTTTCAAGTAGCAGATTTAGGACATCGATGAAGATTTATCATACTACAGACCCCATGTTATCTTTATTACCACAGAGAGCTGCCACCCGAACAGTCAGTCAGGACAATCGCTTTCTTCTTCAAGATCTTTTTAGTAAAGATTAATTGAACGAACACCGACCTGAATTTTTACAGCCCTAAATCTGTAGTAAGGAATGTTGTATGAGCACCCTAGCATATACTTGTCACAACAGCCCAGTGCATTAGGAACTCTTATTGTGTGTGCCCTTTGCACAAATGAGACAACTGAGGCACACAGAAGTTAAGTATTTGACTGAGGTCTCCCAGCTAGTAAGTGGTGAGGCTGTGATCCCAACTCAGTTCTAATTCCAGGAACCACACTTAAAACCACTCTGCACCAAAGGCTCGATTACATTTGACTGTAATTCCCGGGGATAGCTGTATTCCTGTGTCTCTCACAAGAAACCAAGAACTGATACGTGTTCCCCAAACTATCACAGCCTACCCTTCCACGGCTCTTTCCAGCTCACAGTTGCACCAGCACACGTGTTCGCATTAAAATTCCACAGCTGCATATTTTAGCTATTATATTTTATTCATCCATTCATTCATTCTTCGTTTTTATTCTCAATCGGGTACAGCATTATATCTAATTATAAGAAGTTCAAGAAAAGAGGTTGCCTGCCCTTGGGTTGCTCACAATCCTATGGGATTTAAAAGCAAAACAATTACTGTTCCAAAAGGTTCATATTCTCCTTCTCTCTCCCTCCCCCCTCATATACACATGTGTGTTTGTACGTGTACATACATACATAGTCACATACACGGATATACATGTATGCACGTACCTAAATATGCACACAAAAGTCTTACGAGTGCACTCTATTATGAATGCTGATTTTCATTTATGTCTATACGCTCTATTAGATTTCTTTTTTCTTATTCAAGTGTAATTGACATACTGGGTTATATTAGCTTCAGGTGTACAATATTATGATTCAACAATGCTATACATTTCTCAGCGCTCATCAAGATAAGTGTACCCTTCATGCCCTTTCACCAATTCCCTCACCCACCTCTAACAGTTTCTTGAAAAATATACATAAGGGGGTGCCCGGGTGGTGCAGTTGGTTAAGCATCCGACTCTTGGTTTCGGCTCGGGTCCTGATCTCAGGGTCATGAGATGGAGACCCAGGTTGGGCTCACCCTCAGCGCCGAGTCTGCTTGGGAATCTCTCTCTGTCTCCCTCTGCCCTGCCCCCCCCCCAACATGCGTATGCACGCTCTCAAATAAGTAAATAAATCTTTAAATATATATATAAATGTTCATCAGATCTTCCCTGAATACTTACTAGAACCCAAGAATATTATGCAGTCATTCCTCCTGTATGCATTATGCCAGTAAGCATCCAAATCTGACAGTGGAAGCCAGTCACTGCATTTCATGGTGATGTTATTATACATTTACGTGGACAGTGAAAGACTCTTCATGCAGCTCAAGAGATTTGGGAAGGACAGCTAAGTGTGCCAAGCTACATTCATGGCTTAAGTAGTCCCCATCACTATAGTCTCGAATTGAGGAAACTAACTGTCTGGAGCCCTCAGGTGAAAATTGTATGTTCCTTGTTATCTGAAAATAGTGTGTCTCTGCTGGAGTTAATTACCTAAAGAACTCTGCACAGAATCCATGTAGCTGTGTCATGCTTCTCTCCTAAACTAGAACAATATAATTGTAACACATAAAAATAAATCTTTGTATTTACTCTAATGAGCTTGCTTCTCAGTTTTGCTAGTGACACGAGAAACTAATAGCGAGGTCGATATAATGTCTCTATGGTAATTATCACGCCACTTCTTCTCTCTTCCTATATTCTTCTCATGTTACATTTTAATGTGTTTCTGGCTCAAGTCAATTCAATTTATCAGTAGGCAAGAGGCATGAAACAGGGCTGATTTGCTCTGGATCTACTTACAAGTAAACTGTAAAACTCAATTTTCGAGTTCAGTTTTCAATCAGATACACATGAGAAGAACAATTTGGGGAATACCATTATTTACAGAGATCTAATCTGATGTAAATACAAAAGAAAAATATTAAAATGAAAGGGGGCCAACAGATCCACCAGCACAGTGGTTTTCAAACTAGAGTGTGCCTGTCTGTGTGTAGATTTCCATTAGACTTTTTTAAGGGGCTACTTGGAGCTGTCTAGGTCTAAGAGGATGGGTTTTTCAGTTCCCTTACTTCTCCATGCCATTTTTGCACACCTGATCTGCCTGGAAGAATAGGTTCCAAGCAGCTTCTCCTTTCCAGCCTCTTTTCACAAGCTGCCTCCTCCCACTTTACAAAAGCAGCCCAGGGCTCCTGAACCCTCAGGAAAACAACAGCATGGTGTATTTCCCCAGGGGGAAAAACCTCCAAGGGACTAGATACAGGCTCAGTTTGAAACTCTTGTAACCGTCCGGAACGTGAATCAAAATACCACTGAGTGACACATTCTTTGCAATTTCTGTGCTTTCCAATTCTTTCCTTTCACCCACATTGAAGGAAGACCTAAGTGAGTTAAAAGGGTTGCTCCATCTTTGACATGTAAGTCAGAGTTTAAGCGTGTATGAGACATTAGCAAAATAGACATTAGCAAAATCCCACCACATTTATCTAGGGGCATATAAACTCACTGAAAACATTATTCTTATCCAATGTACTTAAGAAACACATTTCTAATAAATACTAGTTGTATGTTTTTAAGTTTTTATTCAAATGTGTAATATGTTTTATTTTGATCAATTGTGTACACCTAAATAAATGTAATGATCGCTCAGTCCTGAATGATTTTTTCAACCCGTTTGAATATATGCTTACAAGAAATGTTTAAATGAGTATTTTAAAGTATATACATATCTTTGTGCCAAAGAAATATGAGCTGACGTTCCGTAAAAGACTTAAGCATAAAGTATATTACACTAGTATAAAATACTGTGGAAACAGCTATATGAGTTACAAGACAAAAAGGAACAATGCTAAATTTCTGACAGTTATAGCACATATTGTTCATGTTCATTTTAATGGATAATGGTGTGTGTCCTATTGCTTTGACATATAGATACTATTGGACGACATTAAAAGGATGATGAAATATTTTTATTTTAAAAACATTAACATCTGTAATATGCTCTAAAGTATACTCTTTGTGACCATTTAAGCATATAGTGAAAATTTTTAGCTGTTAATTTATAAGTTCATGAGGGAGTAAGTATATTAGAAGTTTTTTATGGTCTATAAAAGCAAAAAACAGTTAGATGAACACTGTTCCAAGACAACAACTGTCAAATAATTTTCACAGGGGAAAGCTTCCTTCAAATGAAATCTTAAAAGGAATCTCAATACATAAAACAGATGTGCTTGGAACAGCTGTGCAGCCCCTTTTCATGACACCCTCCTCTAACCCCAGCGGCAGCCTGGCAAGTGTCTTCTCTGCATCTGCTAGAAAAGTTTTCAAATCACTGATCTAGTACAGCCTCTTATTTTACAGTTGGGAAATAAGTGGCGCAGAGCCAGCGAATGACTGAACTCTACCCAAACCCGAGTTATCTACCTGCAAGGCAACAGCATAACATAGCCGATCACAAGAGACTGTTCTGCCCCCACGGTTAATCTTCGACTTGAATAAATCATTGAAAAACGAGTAATTCACATATCATTTTTGGTCCTGTGCTTTTTAAGCACATGAATTTAAATGCCTCACTGTGAAAGCCTGCATCACGGTTCTCCTCTTTTTCTTAAGGGGTTAAGGCAATCCAAAGCACTGGGTAAAACTCCAGGACTGCGTAATGCCAAGGAGTGGCAAGGTTGATTGAGACAAATGTGTTAATTTTACAAAATAACTAAAGAAATGAAGTTTTATGACAAATTGACCTAAGACATGATATAGACTAGAGCACAAATGAGTAAAATAAGCATAAAGAGTATTTGGGTTCATCCTCAGGGGTCGGTAGCATAAGCCCCAATCTCTTTTTGTGTCCAGGAATTAATTCCTGGACCCAGAAGGAATAGGGAAGATGAACGTGGCTCTCATTTCTTGAGACTGATGTTTGTGAAGCTTGATTATCTACAAATATATCCACCTAAACCTGGAGTGCTTAACATACCCTATTTGACAGAACGGAAAGACAGGACATATATTTCATCTGCGTGAAGACACGTGACTGACAGTTTCATTTCTTTATTGTTCAATAAGACATTTTGATGTCTTGTTGAAAAGACTTTCATTTTTTCTGGCAGAAATTAAAAAAAAAAAGAATTTCCTCCTCTTCTGCCCATCCTCTAATATAGCATTATCCTCAGCTTAACTCTGCGAACAGAGCATTATTCCATTCCATATGTTTCTGATTACTGGACCACTACTAACTTGAAACCTTCAGCACTATCTATAGACAGGTTGCTTGGATCAATAATGACAATCAAATTAGCTAATCCCATTGCCTGTACAATTGCTCATGGTTAACTGCATACATACCTAGCAAAGATTTCCCAGCCTCAGTGTCAAGATTTCCCGCCTCTTCCTTAGTTTGATGTCCACATTTACCTCCCTGATCTCTGCCACTACTTTTCTACTTGCAGACTCCTGGGCTCACTGACCTCCTTGTCCTTCAATTCTTCCAACCAGCCAGGTACACTCCTGCTTCACAGCCTTGGCACTGGCCATTCCCTTTGCGTGGAATACATTTCCCCTAGATAAGGGCATGACTCACCCTTGCACTTTTCTCAAGTCTCTCTTCTGAAGATCTCTTCGCCCACGAGATCCACGCTTACCGTTATCCTGTTTCTTCCTTCTTTTGGACTTATTACCATCAAACATGCTATATAAGCTTTTTTGGTTTTGCTTGTTTTCTTGTTTTGTTTTTGTACTGTGTTCCCCTCTGTCTCCAGATATAACTTCCACAAAGGCAAGACTTTTTTTTTTTGTCTGAAGGGAAAAATGCAACTTGATTTCAAATATGACAAAATGTAAAAAATATTCAATATTAAAGGATATAGTAATATATGACCTTTGCACCCCCTACTTGTGGAAAAGACTAGTTTAGGAAATAATAATCTAGCAAGAAGCTAACAATAACTATATAAAGAGAAATAGGTTTTGAATGATGATGTCGTGTTAAGGAGAACAAGAGAAAAGGAGAACTTGAATGAGTGCAGACAATTCAGCGCAGCTGGATCCCACTCATTTTCCAAAACAGACTCAAAAGGGAATGTTGCCTGCGTGATCCTTTCCATGACAAACTGAATTCTATCATTTGTGCTGCTTACTGGCCCTCCGAACCGGAAATAAGTCTAGCGTTAATAGAAACACTCTATCTCCTTACAAGTGAAACTTGTATGTTACAGACAATAGAGAACTCGTGTTTTAAAATGTATTGTGCATTATCAGCTTAGTAGCAGCATTTAAATTCAATTCACAAAACCACTTTAGATTAAGGCAGCATAAAAAAGGAACCTGTCAATGCTAATGCTATGAAGCAACCAAATTACATTTTACTGTGGGCTCCAAATTTTAAGGTGCCTGTATGCAGTTTACTAAGCTGGCAATCTTGTCTGTTAACATAAGTTCTTATGTGGTGTTAATTACTTGTCAATATGCTAATCTTCCTCATTAGAATGCTCTCTCATCCCTTTTTCACTTCCTACATTTTGGGGGATTAGTGATATATACAAGTAAGAGAAAAATGGGAAACTACCTTTACCCTTAAAATGAGGCTCACATTTTCTTTTCCTCTAATACATGCTGAAAAGCACACTGAAGTATATGTAACTTGCTTTGAAAATGTTACCCTGCCTTAAATATGATCCAGAACAAAATTCTAAAGGGCTCTTCCTAATATGGATAAGGTCCTCACCAGGAGACAGAAAATGAAACGCCAGAGTCAAGTAGGGAAATTGTAGAATTCAGATAAAGCCGTTTCCTTTAGTGAAGACAAGCGGCAGCTCTCAGAAACAGATTGCATTTCCAATTGGCAGAAGGCTACCGTTCTAATAACGCTAACTAACACAAGGCCAGCAGATACTCGGAAAAAAACTGTTACCTCAGAAAAGGAGGTGTCAAATGAAAGGACCAACCTTTATCTGTTTGAAAAGACCAACCACAGAATATGCACCAATGAAGCCAGATCTGAGGAGCACAGCTCCAGTGGCTGGGAGTAGAAAGAAGCTACCATGACGCCAAGAAGTGGATTCAAGTCAACCATCATTGAGTGCCCTGCCACACGCCTTGTGGTGTGCTCACTTGTGGCAAGCAGCTCTACTTCTTGCCCTGCGGCATTCACCCATCTCCTTCCTATGAAGTATTTTCTATTTCTTTATCAGTTTATAGTTCTCCAGAACTGGAGTCCAGTTCTCCCTGCCTCCGTTCTCCACTCTTTTAATCTTTCTCTTAAATTTATTCTCTTGAAATCCAAATATGACGTCCATATACCCTACTTTAACCATTCCGCAACAGTATGCCTACAAATGTAAGCTTCTGAAGCCAGGAATTTTCATTTGTTTTGTCCTCAACTGTTCTCCTTTAGAAAATCGTTTGAACTCGGGGCTCCTGGGTGGCTCAGTCCTTAAGCGTCTGCCTTCGGCTCTGGGCGTGATCCCAGGGTCCTGGCATCGAGCCCCGCATCAGGCTCCCTGCTCAGCGGGAAGCCTGCTTCTCCCTCTCCCACTCCCCCTGCTTGTGTTCCCTCTCTCGCTGTGTCTCTCTGTGTCAAATAAATAAAATCTTTAAAAAAGAAAAAAGAAAAAAAAGAAAACTGCTTGAACTTAATAGGCATCCGACAACTATTGAATTAATAAACTAATTTGCCGTCATGGTAACAAATTATCCTTCTTGGGCAGGAAAAGGTCTTTCACAATCTAGCATTAAACCACCTTTCCAGGCTCTTTTCCCATAATCTCTATGCTCTAATTTAATCTTACTGTACCAAAAATCCACCATGTTCCCGGAGGCTGCCAATAGTTCCTTCCACATGGGCCTTTCCAGCATGGTCACTTACTTCATCAAGACAAGAAGGGGGGTTTCTACAGAGGGTTAGCTAGCGAGATAGTCTTTTATGACATGACATTATCACGGGAATGACATCCATCACCTTTGTCACATCGTATTGCTTAGATGTAAGTCACAGATCCTGTCCACACTCAAGAAGAGGGAATAGTTAGAAGATGTGAAAACCAGGAGGTAGGGATCAGGCCGCCTCGCAAGAGATCAGAGTCTTGTCTGCAATGCTGGCATTGCAGCCAGGTGGATCACAATGGAACTTCACTATTCAAGGCCCCTGAAAAGGACAAGTATTCATAAGACAAATATGTAGTCAATGTCTATTATGTGTCAAGCACTGTGTTAGGTGTTGGCCAGTCTATGTGTCTTGAGCCCAGATGAGATGCCTGAGCTGGGACAAAAAACAGACTGCAAACGCTTTTTGGACCAAGACTATTTCTGAGTCATCACTCTATCTAAAAACCTAGAATAATTGTTCACATGCAGTAGATGTGAAATCTACTATGAACTAAGGAATTTATTTACCCATCATAAGCACACAGGCGCACACACACTCATATCACATGCACAGACTAGTCCTAGGAATAGGAAGCTACAGTGCTCTGCATGGTTTTCGTCCTCCTCCTTCTCAGGATATTTAAGTAGACTTTCTCCAAATTATACAGTTAACAATTCAGCTTTAACAAAATCCAAGAATTCATATTGTAAGAAATAAACAGTACTATAAAAATCAATAAAATGACTCACTATAGCAAAACAAAAAATATCACTTGTAATACATGCTTTCTGCAAACATAATTCCTTCTGATTTTGTCTAACTTGTATGGTGGCAAAATTCAGTATGTAATTAGAAATCAACCATTTCTCCTAAAGTTATACAGTCTGGAGGACACTTGCGGTACTCAACTGTATAAGAGATGTAGGTTACTGAACACTGACTGCCTGCAAGTTAAAGAATGAAGAACAAAACAGATTCTTGCTTAGGTCTTTCATTGAAAATTCATGAAAATTCACTTAATAATTCCTGGGGCGCCTGGGTGGCTCAGTCGGTTAAGCATCTGCCTTTGGCTCGGGTTATGATCTTGGGGTCCTGGGATCCAGCCCCGTGTCAGGCTCCCTGCTCAGCTGGGTGTCTGCTTCACCCTCTCTCTGAACCCCTCCCCCATTCATGGTCTCTGTTTCTCTCTCAAATAAATAAAATCATTTTTAAAAATTAGAAGAAATAATTCCTGATGAGTTAAAAAAATGAAAGAGACAGTTCAGCTAGAAATGTGCTTCAATTAATTGCATTTCCTTTACATAGTTGAAAAAATACGTTCAAAAGATATAGTCTCTATCTCAGAAAAATGTGAATGAAAAATGATCACAGCATTCAAAAAAACATTTAACTCCTAATGTACAGAGATTTAGAGGAGGCAAGTCAAGCTTTCAAATCAATAACTCACAAGTAAGTGAAAGAATAAGCCTTTAAAAGGTCCAAATTAACTGAGTTCTGCACTGAACTATCACGGTCTCATGAAATCCAGACCTTGCCACTTTACCCTGCTTAAATGTAGTTTGATGATAAGCAAACAGATGGGGCATAATAATGATTGTATTTGACAACTCTTAAGGAATAATAGTTGTCTTAAGAACTTCATGACACTCCCAGTTGACACATACCACTATAATATATGCTTCTTCCCATCAGATGCAATGCAATAGATCTTTAAAAAGTAAATAACTCTTCTAGATGCATAATGTTTTATCTAGCACTCCATGAGAAGGTTCTCATCAAATTAAATAGAGAAATTATATTTTTCTCATTTCTATAGAGACCATATGGTTGGCTGGCTTGTTGATGCCAAAGATGCGAGCTACCATGAAATTCACTCTTCCTCTTTAATTTAGGCACATAATTTGTTGCTTGTGTTTTCTTTCTGAGGACTGTCACTTTCCTAGGATCCATTGTTGGCTCCCTCACTCCATTCATCAAGAGAAAAACAAGAGAAATATCAGCTAGCTTTTATTTTTGGACTCATGTTTCCCACAAAGAAATAACACTTTAACTAGTTTATGAGAATGAGAGCATAGGTGTCCAGATAAGGAGTAGAGAATAGTAAAGCCCATCAGAGATGCAGATGCTAAGATTGGCTGACCAAGTTCACAGGCCATAATTGAAAAGTGTCAATCATGGCCTATTGTAAACTTTGTAGGTACCCCCAAATCACTAACTTTAAATTAATATTATAAATTAATGTTCCAGAAGGCCATATCTGATTGAAATTCTGGAAAAGAGGTAGAAGAAATGACATGTACAAATAGATATAGAGAATTTCTGTTATAATTTTTGAATACTTACAACTCTCTAGAAAAGAATATACACAATGATAAATTAAATTTTTAAAATCCACCATCATATCTTAGTTTTAAAATTATGCATGGGGTGCCTGGGTGGTTCAAGTTGGTTGGGCACCCAACTCCTGATTTTGGCTTGGGTAGTGATCTTGGGTTTATGGGATTGAGCCCCCTGCTGGACTCTGCTGGATATGGAGCCTGCTTGGGGTCTCTCTCTCTCCCTTTGCCCCTCCTCCTCCTCTAAAAAGAAAAAAAATAATGCTCTCATTGTGGGCACTAGAAATGAGTTCACAATCACCAGTCAGTAGGAGTTTTCCTTTGAAGAGAAAATGGGGTCACCCTGGTGGCTCAGTCAGTTAAGTGTCCAATCTTTTTTTTTTTTTTTAAGATTTTATTTGTTTATTTATTTATTGAGAGAGACCCCAAGCATGAGCAGGGAGAGGGGCAGAGGGAGAGGGAGAGAGAATCCTAGGCAGACTCCACACTGAGTGTGGAGCTCCACATAGGGCTTGATCATTATCTGAGACAAACACTTAACTGACTGAGCCACCCAGGCACCCCAAGCATTGGACTCTTGATCTCAGCTCAGGTCTTGATCTCAGGGTGGTGAGTTCAAACCCCACCTTGGGATCCACACTGGGTGTGGAGCCTACTTGGGGAAAAAAAAACACAAGAGAGAGAAAAATGAATGTGAAACTGTGATTTAGTTTTAAGGCAGAAACAGACCTGACGATTATTACTGCAGGCTGGTATGGACATAAACAACATGTATAAGGCAGGATATGATCAGCCATTATAAAAAAGATTCCACAAAATGCCATGATAAGACAGGAAAGTAAGGCAGTTTTATGATAAAGGATGCTGAAGAAATCTTCAAGGAGGACTAACTATCTTGGTGGGGACTTCATAGGAAGAGTAGAAATGGGAATAACAGCGTTCCAGAGGGAGAGTAATTTCTGAGTAAAGGTAGCAAAAGAGAAATGGGTATACCCCAAACCAAGCAATGCGGATAGAGCATAAAGGGTGGATAATGGGAGATAATAGAAGAAAAGGGGTGTACAGGCAGTTTGAAGTTGAATTATCATTTATTTAAAATATATTTTTTAATTAGTTTTTTAAAGATATATTTGAGAGAGAGAGGGCACAAGTGGGAGGAGGGGCAGAAAGAGAGGGAGAGAGAGAATCTCAAGCAGACTCCTCTCTGAGCATGAAGCCTGACACAGGGCTCTATCTCAACCCTGAGATCACGACCTGAGCTAAAAACAAGGTCAGACAGTCAACCTACTGAGCCACTGAGGCCCCTTAGGGATTTTATTTTTAAGTCATCTCTACACCCAATCTAGGGCTCAAATTCACAACCCCAAGATCAGGAGTCACATGCTCTTCCAAATGAGCCAGCCAAGCACCCCTAAAGTTGAATTATAATTTAAGTCAAGTGTCAATCCTTTACCAATTGAGTGACACTGGATAATTTACTTAAGTAATCTGAGCCCGTTTCCCTGTCTTTTTAAAATGGGGATAACACAATTTTTTAAAATATTTACATAAAGAACATCCTAGCCTATTTCTTGTACAAAACAGACGGTGAATAAGATAATACCCATTTCATTAGCTTTCCGTCCTGAAACACTACTGTATAGTTATAATTTATACAGATATAACCTGCTCTGTATAATAGATGTAATTCTGAAAACCCCTATGAATGCATGCATTTTGTAACTAATATTGCATTTCAATGTGCCTTTGTGGATCAGTTTCTTCAATATAGCAATTAAAGAAATGCTATGGATAAAACTTTGGAAAAGAGGATAATTTCACCCCATTTCCTCAATTTTCTGCTTTCATAAATCCAGATTTTCAAACATCATGTTTTTTGGTTTCATGCTTGTTTGTTTGTTTTTAAGTAGATTCCACACCCACCATGGAGCCCAAAGCAGGGCCAGGACTCACAAACCCGAGATGAAGACCGGAGCTGAAATCAAGAAGAGCTGGGCACCCAACCAAGTGGGCCGTCCAGGAACCCCAAAGTTTTCTTTCTTTTCTTTTTTTTTTTTTTAAGATTTTATTTATTTATTTGACAGAGATAGAGACAGCCAGCGAGAGAGGGAACACAAGCAGGGGGAGTGGGAGAGGAAGAAGCAGGCTCCCAGCGGAAGAGCCTGATGTGGGGCTCGATCCCAGAATGCCAGGATCACGCCCTGAGCTGAAGGCAGACGCTTAACGACTGAGCCACCCAGGTGCCCCCCCAAAGTTTTCTTAATGAAGACTAAATCTATGTGAACTTGCCTTTGCAACTAACTTTGACCCGGAAGGTGTATACAAATAAAGTGTCATATCCTAGAATTTGCTTCCTTATCAGAGATGTGCGATCAATGGGTCAGACTGTAAGCACTACCAGTAATATTTCATTGACTATCAGAGAGACATAAAAGACATAAGACAGTGTGAATTTCTATATATATCCATATTACTGGCATGAGAAAGGACAGGTGGGGTTGGCAGACATGGCATAGTAATGTGTTCAGTTTTTTCTTATAATGGAAAAGAGAATTTTGACATTTGCATACTGGAAGAACTGAGGCAAAAGAGCCTAGTAACCTACATAGGATTCAGTTTGGAAAATCGTTGTGAAAATGTGTCTATGTGTCCCTTACAGTTGCTGTGGAAAGGAGGCTTAGGAAAATATCCAAAATGAAGTTTCTGAAACTCTGTCAGAGTAAAACCTAGAGGCAGTGCAGTAGAGGCTGGATTAGAGCCACCAATTAGCTCAGAGAATTAAACATGGCGGCACCACACTCTGACCTTGTTTGCAACTTGACAGAAAACGAATTGGGTGAGGGAAGGGTGAAGAAATGAGACGAACTTGGTACTTAATTTGCTGAGAGAATGAAAGAGAAACATGGGCTGGAGGAAAATAGGTGCTAAAATGACACCTCAATTGTACTTTATTAGCATTCAATTCAAGATTTCAGCGCTGAGTCCCTGTGACTCTGAGAAACCAGAAGCACACAAGCTATGGACATAATGAATATGTTTGTTCTGTAGAAGGAAAGTTTGCAAAATATAGCCTCCAACTGGGACTGAGGTTGTAGCTCAAACAGGGTACCTGCCTTAAAATCATCTGGCTGTCATCACTGAACGTAGAGCGTTACAGTGTTTTGGGTGTTAGAAATACCAGACCAATTTAAATTAGATAGAGGGAGACAGACATAATTTTTTAACTATACGTCTCATCACCCGACTCCCCGGGCACGTGCACAACCGTTATCCTCTACAATCTCTTCTTATTTTATGTCGCATGGGAAGGACAGAGATTGATACTTGCATTTTACAAATGAGAAAAATAAAGTTCAAGGACAGTAGCATTACAACAGTTACATAGCTAATAACTTGTACCTGTATCCCAGTTACTATTGCTGTGAAGCAAACTACCTTAAAACCCAGACACTTAGAGCCACAACTATTTCCTTCGGCTTTACATATTCTATACTTCAGGAATTTGCGCAGGTCTCAGAGGATTCTCTGGCTCCTCATAGCACTGACTGAGGTCAATTTGTGGTACCTGGCTGGTGAAAGGGGTGGTCTGTAGGGCCCCACACTGCTTGACTCACATGCCTTAGGAGAGATGACTTGAAGAAGTCTGGGGCAGCCGGGGAACTCTGACTAAAGTGTCGACATGAAGCCCCTCCAACGTGGGGGTCGCAGGAAAACCACACTTCTGATACTGTGGTGGGCTTCCCCTCGAGAAAGTATCCGAAGACAACCAGGCAGAAGAAGTCTGACCCTTCCAAACTTAGTCTTGGCAGTCACAGAGCATCCATTCTCCGGCAATTCTAGCAATTACAAGCAAGTCATATCACCCACCCAGTTTGAAAGGGAGGGAAATTAGATTCCATCTCTTCACTGGAATGTGTCAAAATCAAACTGTAAAAGAAAAAGTGGGGGACCTTCTTTAGGAAATACAATGTGCTGTAAGTGCCAAGACTAAAACTAGGACCTCATGACTCCTCGATTTTCCTAGTTCCTAAATCCCTGTGCTTCATATAAATGCAACCGTGTAACCACAGGCACATGTATAGACATATACAGTGACAAACACAGACACATACATTATAAATTAAGATATAACCTGCAGAAGGGCAGCACATTAGTTGGGGGGTTTTTTGGTCATTATTGTATTCGCTCAGATATTAGCATGGTAGGGACTCAATACATGCTTGTGAAATGAGTGGCTGAATGAATACATGAATATTAAATGTAAGGAAAGTATACAAAGTACATCATTTTAATTTTCTATATAAAAGATCCTAGAAATGTATATTCTAATCAATCTAATTATAGCTATGTCTAGTTACATTTTAGAAATTAGTTTGGCTAGTCTTGATTGATATTTCCATGAAATAATTAACAAAAATTGTAATTCTAGGGGGTAGAAAATGATTTAATACCTCTGTATACAAAGTCCAAGGATTAAATCTAGGCAGGAGTTCATTTACAAGGTAGCATTTATTCTTTATTCAAGTATAATTGACATAAAGTGTTATAGTAGTTTCAGATGTACAATATAATGATTCAGTAATTCTACACATTACTCAGTGCTCATGATAAGTATACTCTTTAATCCCCATAATCTATTTCACCCATATGCCCGCCAACCTCCCCTCTCTGGTCACTATCAGAGTGAGTCTTAAGACACCATTAAGAGTCTTTTTTTTTTGTTTGTCTTTTTTTTCATTGTTCGTTTGTTTTGTTTCTTAAATTTCACATATGAATGTAATCAGATAGTATTTATCTTTCTCTAATTGACTTACTTCATTTAGCAATATACCCTCTACATCCATCCATATTGGTGCCAATGTCACCTCACACCTGTCAGAATGGCTAAAATAAAAACACAAGAAATAACAAGTGTTGATGAGGATATAGAGAAAAAAGGAACCATCATGCACTGTTGGTGGGAATGCAAGCTGGTACAGCCACTGTGGAAAACAGGAAGGAGGTGCCTCACAAAAATGAAAACAGAATTGTCATATGATTGAGTAATTCCACTATTGGGTATTAACCCAAAGACAATGAAAACATGATTTCGAAAAGACATATGCACCCCTCTTTATTTTTTTTCAAGATTTTATTGATTTACTTGAGGGGGAGAGAGGAAGAACATGAGCATGAGTGGGGAGAGGGGCAGAGGAAGAGGGAGAAGCAGACTCCATGCTGAGTAGGGAGTCCAAAGCAGGGCTCAATCCAGGACCCTGGGATCATGATCTGAGCCAAAGACAGATGCTTAACTGACTGAGCCACCCAGGCGCCCCCCCCCGCCGTGTTTATTGCAGCATTATGTACGACAGCCACGATATGGAAGCGACCCAAGTGTCCATCACCTGACGAATGGATAAAGATGTGGTGTGTGTGTGTGTGTGTGTGTGTGTGTGTGTGTGTGTATAAAATAGAATATTACTCAGCCACAAAAAAGAATGAAATCTTGTCATATACAAGGTAAAATTTTGATGAATAACCTCTATGACCTCATGAACAAGGGGCTGTGTCATAGAGTTTCCTCAAAGATACCTTGTGTTCATCTGTACTGTAAAGCCCTCTAAGGATTCCTGGGATTGACACAACACACTTTCCCCTTTATCCTTGTTTTTTTGTGTTATGATTTCATGATAACTAGTATTTTGCTTTGTCAAGTTTTTAAAGTTGTGTCCTAAACTAGATAAGAAATACCCAGAAGATAGCCCAGCCTAATCACAGTGAGAAGAGAAATATATTTCCTGTCTATGCTTCTAGGTATTTTTTTCCTTGACTAAAATATAGCCCATTTTTAAGCTAAAAGTAAATGACGGACTGGGGGCAATACTGAAACAATATGCAATGAGTAGGTGTGTGAATACAGTGATTTGTTTTTGGGGAGAATTTGTCATTTGTGGTAAAAGGGGTGTTTTCTAGGAGGAATAATTATAAACTTGGCCTATATCCAAAATGCACATTCTACCCAAGAACAAACATGTCACTTTCATAAGCGAGCGATGATCATGTCTTTCAAGTGCACTAGAGGAACTCAGTTTCAAAAAGACATAAATAAACAATGAATATGCTTCTTTATTAATTTGCTACAATTAAGTACTTTTAGGCTTATAAGTCATCTAGATGAAGTGTCTCTGACTCAAACTCTTTGTTCACAACTCAGTTTGATCCTGGAGTAACAGTACAGTAACCAGTCTGTTTTTAGGAGGTATGGAAACTTCAGTTTATGAACATTTTATGACACTGAAAACATTGGATTCCATGATCTCAGATTTCCGGGCCTCGAATAATTTTAATACCCAGGTGGAACATGTATTGGGAGAAGAGGTGATCTAGTATTCATGGTCACCAAAATCTATTATTCCGGATTGGGAAACCCACTCAAAGAGAAGTGACAGTCTAAGAACATAAAGCTAGTCTGTACCACAAATAGAACCCATGTTTCCCCAATTTGTTCTGAGTTTATTCCAAGTCTGCTCAAACTGTAACAATCTTTTGAAACCTGTTAAAATTTTTTAATAAAGTGATCACAGTCAAAATAATACTGATTTCAGACATCCTGATTAACATAAGAAAATGACAAACAACAACCAAAAAAAAAAAAAAAAAAAAGACCAAAAAATGAATAAATTAAAAAAGAAAACACACTTGTCAGAATGGCTAAAATCAGCAACAGAGAAAGTGGTGTTGGTGAGGATGTGGAGAAAAAGGAACCCTTGTACATTGTTGGTGAGAATGCAAACTGGTGCAGCCACTCTGGAAAACAGTATGGAGGATCCTCAAAAAGTTAAAAATAGAACTACCTTATGATCCAGCAATCACAGTACTATTTACCCCCCCCCCCAAAAAAAAACAAGAACACTAATTCAAAGGGATACATGCACCCCTATGTTTATAGCAGCATTATTTACAATAACCAAAGAATGGAAGCAGCCCAAGTGTCCATCCACAGATGATCGATAACGAAGAGGTGGTACATATACACAATGGAATATTATTCAGCCATAAAACAGAATGAATCTTGCCATTTGCAACAACATGGGGAGCTAGAGAGTATAATGCTAAATGAAATATGTCAGTCAGAGAAAGACAAATACCATATAATTTCACTCATGTGGAATCTATGAATCAAGCAAAGGAAAAAAATGAGTGAGCGAGAGAGCAAATAAGAGACAAACTAAGAAACACACTCTCTCTTTTTTTTTAAAGATTTTATGTATTTATTTGAGAAAGAGAGAGAGAGAGAGGGAGCACAGAAGGAGAAGCAGAGTCCCTGCTGAGCAGAGAGCCCGATTGTGGGGCTCCATCCCAGGACCCTGAGATCATGATGTGAGCCAAAGGCAGATGCTTCACCGACTGAGCCACCCAGGCGCCCCCCAAGAAACAGACTCTTAACTGCAGACAACAAAATGATGGCTACCAGGGGAGAGAAGGGGTGGTGGGATGTGTGAAATAGGGGACGGGGTTGAGGAGCGCACTTGTGATGAGCACCGGGTGAAGTACGCTATCTTGTACACCTGAAAGTAACGTAACACTGCATGTTCACTACAACGGAATTAAAATAAAAACTTAAAAAAATAAGAAAACACTGCACTGTAAAGTATGGTGTATATCTTACTTTGTCAATTTGTTTGTGTGTTTGTTTTAGGTTTGGTTTCAAATTGTGACCGAGACTTGTAATATTCCTTCCTGTTCATGTTGTACCATATGAAACACGAATGTCAGTGACGTCGGTGGCCTGAGAGGAGCAGCTGGCAAATAAGACACGTGACAAGAATTATCGAACTGCACCAGACCAAGGATTCATCGAAAGGAGAAGGATTATTAATGAGGCAGCTTCAAGTGCTCCAACTCTTTGCCTAATGGTCGTAGAGAACTATAACGTAAGTCACCTCAGTGTGGGCCCAGGTGAACAAAGAATCTTTCCATTTCGGTGGGACCTACTTGAATATTTATTCATCAAAAGCTATTTTAAGTTTATGCTTCACATAAACTTTTAAATAAGATTATAGGAGATCTTCATCATAGGAATTGTTATAATCAATTCTGTGTTTTTCTTATTACAAATATAATAAATGTTTACTGGAAAATTAAAAATATACTCATGATAATAGAATTTAGTCTAGTGCAGTAATAATTTGGAGACTTTATTTCCAGTTTTTAAAATAATGTATACACAGGCGTATACACGTATATGCATACACCCATAAACACACAATATTTATGTTTCATGAAAATTTCAAAGCCTGCTTTTATTTGGCTTCACATCATGTAATGAGTATCCTCCAGGTCATTGGGAAGTCGTTCTAAATAACATTGTGATGACTATGTAAAAGACCATAATATGGAAATCACAGGTTCTTTATTCTTCTGTTAAATATCTAAGTAACAAACGCGCTATTGGAAGCACTGTTGTAGTGAAGGCTTTGGTGGACTGGCTAATTTTTATGTTTCTTTTTTTACTTTTTTTTTTTTTAAAGATTTTATTTATTTACTAGACAGAGATAGAGACAGCCAGCGAGAGAGGGAACACAAGCAGGGGGAGTGGGAGAGGAAGAAGCAGGCTCATAGCGGAGGAGCCTGACGTGGGGCTCGATCCCACGATGCCGGGATCACGCCCTGAGCCGAAGGCAGACGCTTAACCGCTGTGCCACCCAGGCGCCCCTAATTTTTATGTTTCTGATCATTTCTTCAGTGTAGCTTCCTAAATATAGAATCATTTAATCAAATGATATGAATAATTTGAGTGTTTTCACACATATGGCCAGTTCCTTTTTCCCATATTCTTGACAGTGTTTATGAATTTTCAACTGGTTTTACCTTTGTGGCTCTGCTAGTGAGCTCAGGAAGAAAACAATTTCCTTGAATTTTCAGTAGGCTGCCGCTAGGTCTTCTCAGGCTCTTGTGGGCTAAAGAAGGCAGGTTTCAGCCGTAGGTGTGGTTGACTACATGATTTTTTAATAATAACTGTGTTTTACATAATTATTTTAGATTGATAATATTTTCCTAACAACTATGCAAAGTGCATTAAGAAATGCCATATTCCAAAGGATGCTGCCCAATTCAGGCCAAGCTTAAAAGAATGAATTCATATGGCAGCTATCTCGCTATTCTCCCTACTTCTTGACAATGGATCATAATTTAGCACTTTGTGTTCAAATACAGATGATTGGTCCAGGTATTAAATTTAGGCTTGAGCTTGACATCCCCAAATTTTACTAAATGACTGAGCTAATTAAAGCTTGTTTTAAATCTGATTTTATCAAGACATGAACAGGAGGCTTCTCTCTAGACACGTTGAATCTCCTTAGATTCCTAACAACTACCAGACGCAGAATTAAATCCTAGATTTTCTGCTGCTTCGCTATGTGAATTTCTCCAGCCCTTCCTCCACTAGAAACCAGACACGACATACTCAGCTCTCTTGCAAGTAAGATCTACTTACAGACCCAGTTGTGGCCATTAGTTTTGTCTTTCCTGAGGGTCTTTCCAACTAAAAAAGGAAAACAGAGAAGCAATATGCATGAAGTATGCACCAGACAACCTCTCATCTATTACCTCATCCTTAAGATTCCCCTGAAAAGTCAGGATTATCAGCACTTTCATCAGAGGAAGTAAGCTCTGCAAAGACACTCGGATAGTAAACGGTAGAACCTGTCTGGCTTCCGCAAGCTGTTCTTTGGATGCGTGGCTCCAAGATACCTTGAAGTTCCTAAGACTAGTTTTTCTTCTCTACTCCGGAGTCCTGTTCCTTTGGAGGCCTCTGCCCCAGAAAGGGAAGGATTACATGCATCTCTGCATTGTCTGCTACTCGCCCAAGTGAGCCTTTCCAAACTGGTGTATCATTCCGCTGACTGTCTTGTCATGCCTCGGTGGGGCTTCAAAACTGCTAAGTAAAGTGGTTACAGCACAGCACTGAAATAGAGAGGATGGTGGGATTCAAATCGTTTTTCTTGCCTATTTTCCCCAGAGCTAGTGCTGTGAAGAAAGCGGAAAGGATGGGGAAAAAAATGCTGCCTTTTTAATCTTTTTTCTCTTTCACTTGTGAATTCAGCTTCTAGACTGAGAACACATGTCTGCAGCTTTCTGTCTCAGAGAACACAAGGAAAACGAGTTGCACTTTCTGTGCAGTTGAGGCACATTCTAAAAATAGTTACTGCTGTTTGATGAATATAATCTCAGGTATTAGGAGAGACAAAGACCTTCATCCTATGTCATGGAGAAAATTACCTTCTTACACTGAGCAGAATTTCCATAATTGTTGGAGCTCAGGATCAAATGTATGATATAATTTAGTTCTTTCTCTACTTCTGTGTCTCCTTTTTTTCCTTCCTCCGTTATCTCTGCGCTGAATTATATACCAGCCATGGCCTTTATTTCCCTCTCTGCTATAACGTGTTTTCATTTGACTTAGCTACCTTAACAGACCTAAGAGTTTAGGCAGAGAACATTAGCTTCGGAAAATCAAGAACTCTTGAGAAAAGATTACGTTAGTGTTTTTAATCATAAAACAAATTAAATCACTTATTAGACAGGAATAAATGAAATAAACAATGACAAGTCGAATACAGTAATTTAATTCAATTGAACCAACATTAATCACCTCCTATGGGCAAAGCACCATTTGAAAATATTAAGATTAAAAAGGGATGGACCCCCATGTCCTGGAGCTTGCAATCTAACTGAAAAGTCAGAGATAACAGAAATCATTCCAGGAATAAAGCCAATGATTGTAAAAGTTATACTGGAGGTTGAGAAAACATACTGTGGGGACTGGAGGAATAGAGACATTCAGTCTCCACAGGGACAACTGAATTAGATTTTCTGAAGGGTATTGGATTGAATATGGATTGTTAAGAAATAAATATTGCTTGAATAAACTGGAGAAAGGCAGTGAGGACATGGTGAAGAGTTTTGAGCAAAAGTCAAGCACAGTGGTTTTAAGACTGGGGTAAAAAAAAAAAAACTGTTTCAGTTCAATGTCACCAATCTGTGGACAGTTAAAGATGGCAGAATGACAAACACCCTCATCTCATTTCCCAACAATGACCACATTAAAATGATGATGAACATTTAAAAACATTAGTAGGGAAGAGGCACTAACAAATTCATCGTATATGGAAAGCACTGGAGGATGGGGTCTCGTTAAGCAGAGAACATGAAGCATGGAAACCCATGCACATAAGGATCTCAGCCAGTAGAATGAAGAGCTCATTATCAAAGGCTGAAAGACTAGGGGCTTAAAGTAAACATGCCACTTGCTCAAACATTCCTGTCCCTTGGCCTTAAATGATGATATTCATAATAGCCAAGCACATACATAGGCGAGAAAAAAGCAAGGGTTCTCTCTAAATAAACTAAATGGCTCCAGAGCAAACTTCTCTTTGCTCTAGCTGTAAAGCATCTTCTGATTTAATAATCTAATATTCACCAAGCCCTACCCAGGTACAGAAAGAAAGAGTCACAGGACAGAAAACAGTGAGATGCAAAGTCTGCATAAGAAAGAGTTGGTCTCCTAACATTATTCCCCTATTTGTCTTCCAGAATGCCTACAGTCAAGTGTGTAACCCACAGGTAAGTTAACTCTGCATGCTACTAAACCTCTACAAGCCTTAGATTTCTGATCTTTAAAGTAGGTAAGAGAATACATACCCTGTTTATTTATTAAAGTAACTTGACTGAATTCAGTGATAAGTATTTATTGAGACTGTATCATATGCCACGAAAATATGGAGGAGTGGGGGTGGGAAGATGAGGATAGGAGGAGACATAGACTGAGTCCCTGAACATTTGAAATCGTATACAGTATTTCAAGAAAGTGATGTTATACCTATCAAAATACAGCATATGAATAATTACGAAATATTTGAAACTGCCAAATGTTCCTAACAGCCCAGAGGTGACTGTATCTAAATTAGGATTTGAACTTGTTCTTGATGCTTGGTGCAGGATTTAATGGAGAGTAAAAATAACAAATGGCTTAAAAAAAAAAATCACAAGGGCGGCCTGGGTGGCTCAGTTGGTTAAGCGTTTGCCTTCAGCCTGGTCATGATCTCTGGGTCCTGGGACTGAGTCCCTCATCGGGCTCTGAGCTCAGCGTGGAGTCTGCTTCTTGCACTCCCTCTGCCCCCTCCCCCCGACTCATGCACGTTCTCTCTCTCTCACTCTCACTCTCTCAAATAAATAAATAAAATCTTAAAAAAAAATCAGAGATAGAAATATGCCAAGTGAATTTGGAAACTAGCCTGAATGGAGAAGAAGCTTCAGAAGAAAATCATTAGGTATAACTTTAAAAGGCAGGTTAGGGAAGGTGAGCCCATTATTTATTAAATTCAGACCCAAACACAAATATTTTTCCCAGAGTTCTAGAAGACTGATTGCAGCAGAATAGGGTTTCACATGATGAAGACCCTGTTAATACCTGAGTTTGAGTAGGCTTAGAGGATTGGATGTGATCAATCAATCTGTATGAATAATCTAGTCTCTTGTATTTGAGCAAACTCTCCCACAATATAGTGTCTCCTGATTTGCATTACTATTAAGAATCGTTTTCAGAATGTTAAGAACAGCTAGCATTTCTCAAGTGTGTCAACGAACTTCGCCCTCAAAACCATTTTCTCCCATCCGCTGCTGTGGCACAGAAGCCTATGAAATGCTTCCTCTCCCACGGTGGCTGCTGCTGGTCCACAGTGTCACCTGGCTCTGCCTTCTCGTTCCCTCAAACCACGTGTTTCATCTTGCCCATCCCCTTTGCAGGACCTTTACTGATAGAGCTTTTTTTGGCTCTTTGCTTTTGATTTGATGATATGAGTTAGTTCCTACGTCGCCAATCTGGCTTCACCAAGGGTACCATACTGTTTTCGCCCCCTCTGGTCCATGCTCAGAAGTTGCGGCCAGCTCCGTATCGGCCCCAGCCCAGGCAGAGCCCCTAGGTCCCCCCCCCTTTACTCAAGAAGGACTTTCAGACACTGACTACTTTCTGTCCTCGTGTTAGGCCCTCCACTAGGTACTTTTACGCAAGTGATTGGTATTCATCTTCCCAACAGTCATGTCACAATCGACTGTATTACTTTCATTTTCCAGATGAGGCAATTAAGATTGAGAGAGGCGAGTTAAGCACTGGCCCAGTCACAGCGAATAAGAGGGTTTGCCCCACTCCAGAGCTGGACTCTTTCCAGTTCACAATACTGCCTTTACCTTTGGCGTTTTCGTAACCACACACGCTCTTCAGAATTTAAAGATACCGATCATGTCATCTTGTCCTCAAATTAAGCCGCATCGGTCACTTCAACGACCTATCTTGGAATATGATTTCCAGTAGGATCCCTATTTACTGGCTCTCCCCTGGCCATGATCCAGTGCGGCTATTTATCTATGTGGAGATAAAAATATATGTGACTCTATATATCGTGATTTCTGTGAAACATAATATTTACTTTGCAAAAATAGTAGTGCTGGCAACGGCACTCGGTAATACCAGTGTGGCTTATCTGCGGCATAGAATGGTAATTTGGGTCTATGAGTAAATAGAGATACTCTAATGTAAGCGTCATTCCCTTTAATGTTACCTCGGTTGCTGTGCCTTGGAATCAATGTGAAGGCAAACAAACAAATAACATATATGGAGCATTAAAGACAAAATGTGCTAGAAACAAAGACTGCATATTTTAAAGCAGGGTGAAGGAGGCAATTTTCTTCAAAAGCTAATAATTTGCTGCTAACTACTAAGGGAAGAAGCTGTTCCTTTGTTGGCACGTCTTCGTTGCCAATCTATCTGAAATTGCGAGCACTTAAATAAATTTAAATACAAAGGAGCTCAGGAACATCTTTGGATTTCAAATCCAAAACGCAGCGCAGAATACGCATGATGATTTTGTCCTGCAAGGGTCACCCTGTAATTTTTATTGTTTTATTTTCACTGAGAAGAAAGAGTCAGAGTATTGAAGGGCCTCCACTGGGGCGAAGTCTCTGGAAATGTCGCCGTAGCTCCCAGCACACAGCACAGCCTGCTTCAGAACAGCCAGGGAAGAGACCACCTGAAAAGAGGCAGACTGAATGCAGATTTCGGAATATTCTGATAGACAGAAGGGAGAAAAAAAAGGAAAGAAAGCAAACAAAATAGAAGGAAAAAGAAGCCAGACTGTTTAACCAACCACAGCCGAAAAGCCAGACTTTGTCTTGCTTGTAAAACAAGAAGAAGGGTTTTGTGCTTTATTTTGCTTGATAATAATATTTTATGAGAGAAATATAAATCAAAACAATCTGATGATGATGTTAAAAGGAAGAAAATAGCATCGCAGTTCATCTTGTTTACGACAGACAACACGAAACAAGGTTCCTGTCTGAAGAAGGCGTTTTCTGAGAAGCCTAGTTATTTACAAGTGCACTTGATAGTGAAGACTTGCTGTATCTAGCATTGTTTGAAGAGCAGAGCACTGGACTGAAATCTAATTTAAAACCACAGGATTTGCTTTGATATTATTAAAGGTTACAAAATGTGATTTATAAATATTTCATGTGATTTATGTCTTTGGGTTAGAGGTAGATTTGTTTATTTTTACTACTTTTTTACAATATGCTGTCTTGTTCGTGAAATTGCATTTTTCCTGAAATGCTATAAAATAAATTTGCATGATAGTGCATGAAATCTCATCAGAGGAAAAGGTATCTTTCTCCGATGTATTCAATACTGCTCCCCCAAAGTACAGCGTACCAATTAACGCCATGGTGGCTTTTTGTTCATTATTTGCCTTTTAACATTTAACATTCAGCAGACTGTTTCTCTTCATAATATATAACATTTCCTCATCTAAACACAGACCAATTTGAATATATTATCAATTGCAGATATTAAACCTGCTAATATAAATATACGCTGAGTGAAGACGATTAAAAACGAATGTTTAGAGCACTAAGTAACAGCACTTGATTTTTCTATCACCATTGCTACTGGAATGTGCAGACTACAAGAGAGGAGACAATAACTTGCTGCGAGACTTTGCACATAAGCCACTTAACTTCTCTGGGCTTCAGTTTTCTCACCTGCAATGTAGAGAAAATCTTTAATGTGTAAATTTTAATGACCCTGTAGCTCTAATATTCTGTGAGTCCCTTTAATCTTGGGTAAAAAAAAATATTGGCTCAGAACTTCCCTCGATGTTGGTAAATAAAACAGGGCCCATTAGTCATTTAAAAAATACACCTACAATTATTCATCTATTAATCATCTCGTATATTAATGTGTCTATCCTCAATTAAGATGCCATCTAGAAAGAAAATGTTTATATAATCAACCACAAAACAAAGGAGCACATGTATTAACGGTACTGATAAACAGCGTAAGAAGGTCGAATGCAGACTTGTGGGTCTACCAAGGATAAGGTGAGGATTATGTGGAAGGAGCTGCATTTGGTGCTCAGTCTTCAAGAACAAAAATCTCCGATTTGAGGAGCCGCTTCTGGTAAAGGCAATTGTGGTGATTAATTTCATGTGTTGACCGGACGGGGCTAAGGGATACCCAGATTTCTGGGTGTGTCTAAGAGGATGTTTGGGGAAGAAATTAGCATTTGAATCAGTAGACAAAGATTGCCCTTATCAGTGTGGGTATGGATCATGCACTCTACTGAGGAGCAACTAGAATAAAAAGCTGGAAAAAAAGCAAATTTGTTTTCTCTGCTTGAACTGCTCTCACACATCAGTGCTCCTGGTTCTAGGGCCTTCCACCTTGGCCTGGGACTGGGACTTATACCATTGACTTTTTGGGTTCTCAGGCCTTCAGGATTGGACCAGGTCTACAGCACTGGCTTCCTGGGCCTCCAGCTGGCTGATAGCAGAAGATGGGACTTCTCAGTCTCCTGAATAGCATGAGCCAATTCCTTCTAATAAATCCCCTTTTATATGCCTCTCTCTCTATCCTATTGGTTCCATTTCTCTGGAGAACTCTGACTAATGCAGCAACTACATGATCAATAAGACTGTCAACAATTAAAATGCTGCTACAGGTTGGAGAGGAAGAGGCTAACAGAAGGTATTCCATTAAGAAGGCAATTCCAGGGGCGCATGCGTGGCTCAGTCAGTCAAGCGTGGGACCCTTGATTTCCACTCAGGTCATGATCTTAGGACCCAAGCCCAGCATGGAGTCTGCTTAAGATTCTCTCTCTCCTTCTCATTCTGCCCCCACCCCTTCCTGCTAGCTCACTCTATATCTTAGTAGGAGGAAGAGGAGGAGGAGTAATTCAGACAACAGATAAGAAGGGTTTGCGCTGGGGTGTTGGTAGTAGAAGAGCAAAGAACATGGCTAATGTCATGGATATTTGGAAGGATGAAAGGATGAGTTTGGGTGGAAGACTAGAATAAAGGTGATCAAGAGAAAGAAATCAAAGATGTGTCTTAATTTTAAAATCTGTGATGTGGAAGCTCATCATGGCCTCGATGAACCAAACAAAATAAAAAGAGCTGGAAAAGGCAAAAAATAAAATTTGCCTGTATGGAAGCTGTCAGGATTCAGAGGTAGAAATGTCTAGTAAGCAATTAGAAATGAAGGACAAATACACATGCGGAAGGTAGGTAAACATCACAGCGTTGGTCCACCACATAGAAATGTTAACTGAGGGCGAACTAAGGGAGTGGGAATAAATTATATTCATAAGAGAGAAAAGAAAATTCTCGAGGCATGAGGCTATTCATTATAACGGCGGTTTATCTTGGAGTGATGCAATACCAGATACCTAACACTATTATGTAGGCATATATATTCTCCTTCGTGACTGATGGTAGATTAACCACATTTGTTCCTTTGACGAACTGGTTAACCCAATTAGGTAGATAGCGAATGAAATCTGAATATGGATGTGATAAAAGAAATTCGATCTTTTCATATCCTCTGCAATGTTTTGAGGTAGAAATAAAAAGCCTCAATAACAACAATACGATTAATTAATTTTTACCTCACATTACCTTTACTCTCTAACTGCAATCCTCTCTGTGCTAGGCCAGTCCCTAAGGAAAACCAGATAAGCCACTGTTGTCATCAAGGAGCTTATCTTTGAAGGAAAGGTAGAAGGACTTCTCAGCAAAACTAAAACCAGAATTTTTTTTCTGTTAACTCCTTTACTAGATATTTGCCAGTCATAATTTTAGCACATTTAATGTGATGAAAAAGTAAAAATTTGCAACAAGGATCATGTTTTCAGTTATTTTAAACGTAACTAGACATGATAATGGAAATGTACAGTGTGAAGGGTCAGAAAGGATTGGATCTTCCTTTTACTTACTTTTGGAGGAAATTTGGGGGAAACAGAAAGACTGCACTTTAGTGGGTCTCTGTATTACCCAAATAAACAGTATAATTCCAATCATAAACATTAACCATTCTATGATAATGCTCACAATTTTCTAAGCAGTATCAATAAAATAGAAAATGTACTCACAAACTCCGCATTGCACTGTTATTAGAAACAAAGCAAAGTAGCTTAAAAAGTATTATCTTGGTTGAAGAAGCAAGAAATAATTAAATATTGGAGATTTCAGCCAACAAATAAGGTGGGTGCATAAAACTATCCCCGGGCAATTAATGTTGCTTTCAAGGAATATTAAAATATTAAACTCCCCCCAACATCTGGAAGATAAATTCTCTTTATGCATTTTCAAAACAAAGACTTAGACTATATATTTGCCTGTACAAGAAGGTAAAGAATGTGATGCAGTTTCTCCAGCCCCCAAAGCAAATAAGACAAATAATTCTCTGTAATTTTTCTCATTTTGGCAATAAAACAACATAGATATTTTTTTCCTTAAAAAATACAGTCTTATTAAATTCCACACTGGGACTTGAACTGTATGAATATAAAACTGTTACTTTATATTCAAAGCTAGTCCAATTATAAGACTGTAATCTTCCTGTAAATCTTGCTCCCTTGTCTTCAAGATAAATGTTGATTTAAAGATTATAGAAGAGAATTAAACAAAAAATGATCCATGCAAGTTGCCCATAACTTTTATGTTTATCTAAGGACAGCTGTAAAATAAGCCACCTTCGTTATCCCCAGGTCCTCATAATTGCTTAAACTCCCTCCTGTGTTTTGATGTCTGTGTGTCAAAAAGTTTGCTGAGGAAGAATAGAGGACAGAATTTGGAGAATTTGACTGCAGTATTTCAAGTTTCCAAATTCATCGGGTTGATTTTATTGTTTATTCATTCTTTTCAATTGATAATTTGAAACTGCTTTAGACTGAGTATGTGTGTCCCCTCCTCCAAATTCCTATGTTGAATCCTACTTCCAAGTGTGTTGGTTTTTGGAGACAAAACCTTGGGAATTGAGTAGGTCATAAGGACAATGCCCTTGTGAATGGGATTAGTGCCCTTAGAGATCTCCCTTGCCCCTTCCACCACGCAAGGACACAGCAAAAAGATGGCCAGCTATGACCTAGGAAGCAGACCCTCACCAGACATCAAATGTGACTGCACCATCGTGGATGTCCCAGTCTCCAGAACTATGAGAAATAGATTCCTGTTGTGTAAGATACCCAGTTTATGGTAATTTTATTATACTAGCCTAAATGGATGAAGCGAGAAAGGGACGCTTCTTCTCTTAGAAATGGTCTTACCTTAGTGATATTGTTGTTGTGTTATATGATATACTTTGATTAGAATTAAGCCTGTTTCTCCCCACTATCCTTCTGGAAATTTTCTAGCAATTTATTATTTTGCTTAATATAAATGACCCAATTACACTTGATTCTTTTTATATGTGGATGGACGATGGAGGAGTCCAGGAAAATACTAAGGATAAGCTTTTCTAGGCTCCAGTAAAAGATGAATCTCCTTCAATGTTCACCATCAGTCCTTATCCCATAATCTCTTGGGCAAGAACAGTAACCCATTTGTTTCTCCCTGTAGCACAAATGCAGAAAGCCAGCTTGTCTCCCACTGCAGAGATGTACACAACGTACACAGTGTGTGGAGATATGGCTACACATTTATTTAATTATATATTTAAGCCAGGACCTACCCCAGCCTGTTGATGACCAGAGGTTCACCTGTGAGTTACAGCAGAAAGTATCAGCTCCTTTAATTTTATCATCTTTTCCTGCCTTCGGACATCAGAGCTCCTGGGTCTTGGGCCTTTGGACTCCAAGAATTAGACCAGCAGCCCCCTCGTTCTCAGGCCTTCAGATGTGGACTAGATTATACCATCAGCTCTCTTGGTTCTCCAGCTTCCACACTGCAGATAGTAGGACTTCTCACCCTCCATTACTATGTGAGCCAATTCCTAAAAAAATCAAGCTCCATCTCTCTCTCTCTCTCTGTAAATACATATATAGTTGACCCTTGAACAATGTAGGGGTTAGAGGCACCTACCCACCCCTGCACATTTGGAAATCTCCCATATAACTTTTGACTCCTCAAAACTACTAATAGCCCACTGTTGACTGGAAGCCCTTACTGATGACATGCACAGTCGATTAACACATATTTTGTATATGTATTATATACTGCATCTTTAAAGTAAGTTAGAGAAAAGAAAGTTATTATGTAATTCATAAAGAGAAAATACATTTACAACACTATATGGATTTATTGAAAAAAAAAAATCCATGCCTAAGCAGGCCCACGTGGTTGAAACCCATGTTATTTAAGGGTCAACTGTGTACCTGTGTGTCTCCTGTTATCTATCCTATTGGCTCTGTTTCTCTGGAGAACCCTGACCAATACTCCTATCTATTTAATTCTCCCATTGCAGATAACTTAATCCATTCCCTTTTAATATCTTTCATGTATAGCAATGTTTTTAGTTATTCATCTTGCCTATATTCCCTGCCCCTACTGAACTACGACTGTGATCATGCCATGCCCCTGTTCAAACTCCTGCAGAATGTTCTGATGCAAGTACCTCCCCCTGTCACCTCAGTCAACCTTCTGGGACTCTTCTTGGGTGCCTCCTTTTCCCATACCATATCTGTTATGCAAAGTCAACCACAGGCCATTATACCCTCTCTGTTCCTCTACCCATTATCCCTTCTAAGGATGATATTTTCTCCCAATACGTCATAACTAAATTCTATTTGTTGGTAAAAGTTCAGTTCAAATACCACATTTTTTAACTCATTTGTTAGGAAATCCTCACCCTCTTTCTACCTGCCTTCCCAATTGGAAATATTATCTCTCTCTTCTGATCTCTGATAGCCCCTTATCTAACTTTATTTTATGGAAATAATCATTTTTTACTCCTTTCTGGGTATTAGGTGATATATTTATTTAAATGTCTTATTTTCTCTACTCTGCTACAGTCTTGTTAAAGGGACTATGGGAACTGTGTTCATTTAGGTGCCCCCCCCCACAATACCTGGTGCAATACTCTGCATATAGCAAAAAAACAAAAACAAAAACAAAACAAAAACAAACCAAAAAAAACCCTTCATAAATAGTTACTACAAGAATGAATAACCAGTATTGCTAATGTGCCTAAAGATAGAATGGGGGGAAAAAAGATAGAACGGGAATCTCTAATCAGCACAAAATGAATTATACATCTTTAGAATGGGAGATAGCATTGCATGAAAGAGCATGGGATGGAGACAGATCTGGGTTCGTCACCAGCTCCACTATTAACTCGAACATTTGCCCCGGAAAATTAGAGTATTTATCTCAGTGACCATCCAGATCTCAGGCAGATTAATATTATCAGTCACCAAGGTCATCCCATGTCTTAAGTTATATAATTCACATACATTTAAACACAATACCTGACACACTTCTAATTCATAGTTATATTCTCTTAGCACATTGACAATATAAATACACTGTTCTCTGGTATACAGGGTTGCTGTTAAAAGATATTCTCTGGTATATAGGGTTGCTGTTAAAAGATCTATCAGTCAAATTTGGTTTCTTGATAGGTCTTCTTTTTTCCCCCTCCCTGGCTGCTTTTAAATTCCTTTATTTGACTATTACATTTTACCATTTCACTAACATGTCTAAATGTATATTGCAGGGCGCCAGTAAGCGTCCCACTCTTGCTTTCGGCTTAGGTCTTGGTCTCAGGGTGGTGGGATCAAGCCCTACATCAGGCCTCGCACTCAGCACTGAGTCGGCTTGTCCCTCTCCCCCTGCTTCTCTCCCCAGTCATATTCTCTCTCTCAAATAAATAAATAAATAAATAAAATCTTTTTTAAAAATTGTATGTTGCTTTCCCCCACCATGCAAAAAGGTATTTTTACTAAAGCATGGGGACAGAACCCACAGGAAGAGCTGCTGATGTATATTGCTTTTAATTAATTTAGTTGGGTATATTCTGTGCTGAGTCTTTGGATTTTTGTCAGTCCTGAAAAACTCCAAATCATTTTTTGTCCTATTTCTCTGCCATAATCTCTATATTTTCCTACTTTCACTCCAGTTACACATTAGAGCTGCTATCCTCCATTTTGCTTAACCCGACATATTTTAATTTGTCTCTGTGGGCTGCATTTTATGACATTTCTTCACAACGATCTTCCTAAAAAATCAATTCCTAAAAAATTCAATTTCCATGTCTTCCTTGTCATTTTTAGGTCTGCAATTATATATTGTTTCTGTTTCTATAGTTTCTATTGCATTCCTTTTCAAATATTTATGGTTATTTTTAACAGCCTCTCATCTTTTTATTTCCTTAAATATTTCCTGCAGTTATGTTACAGATAATTTTAATATATAATTCCCTTGAAATTTAAATATGGTATTAGTATTCCTAGATTCATTCACCATATACTGTTTTCTTGTGTATCAGATACTCTTTATTAAAATGTCAGAACCCAGGGGGTGCCTCGGTGGCTCAGTCCTTTAAACATCTGCCTTTGGCTCAGGTCATGATCCCAGGGCCCTGGAATTGAGCCCTGCCTGGGATTCCCTGCTCAGTGGGGAGTCTGCTTCTCCCTCTCCCTGGCCCCTCCCCCCCCAACTCGTGCACATTCTCTCTCTCTCTCTCTCTCTTTTTCTTAAATAAATAAAATCCTTAAGAAAATGTTTTAAAAATATAAATAAATAAATAAAAATAAATGTCAGAAACCCATGAAGTGAATTGGAAAGGCTTTTCTCTGTATGGGAATTTCGCTTTGTTTTTCCTTGGAGCCTACAAATGCTACTGATAGAGACCACATTAGCCACTTAGAAGTTTCCAGTGCGTTGTGGGACACTGAGGGTCAACTCTGTCATCTTGACACTGGCCCAAGGCTTAACTATCCCCCTAATATTGCTGATATGAACATTTTTACTCAAGGTAACCTTCCTTTTATATTTACTTGATGCTCAGTTCTACACATACTGAGCTCAGTTCATATCTGTTCATGGGAAAGAGACCGAAGAGAACTTCCTCACCTAAGAACAACAATTTTTCCTGAAGACAGTTTCATATAGAATTAGTGTTTTGCAGTGACAGGAACCTTCAGAGAACATTTTCTGCCATCCTTGAAGTGGAAGGCTATCGAACATATAAAAATTTCATTAATGTATATAATAGTTGGTCTTGCGTTATTTGTATATTTTTTCAGTTTCTTTTTATGTGTAAATTTTCCTCCCTTTCTAGTTTTTGAGCTTACTCTAAACAGAAAGCTTATAGTCTACTTCAATGGTATTCCCATAGCACCTGTAATATGCTAGGTTTGCAGTAATATCTGTTTAATATATAGCCCAAAAAACCCCTTCCATGTTCTTTCATTCTTACGAACAGAACCTAGGGTGAAAACTAAGAGTGTGAATTATCTGGTAGACGCTCTGAAAAGTAAAAGATAAGAATCCCCATATGTGAACTTATATATCTATTTATAAAGATGGAAAGTTGATCTTCCCCTTTTTGAAATTCTGAGTCTCTAGCATTTTATGCCTTTTTTCCCATACTTTTAGTTCTTTGCCTTTGTACCAGATCCTCAGACGGCAAAAAGATCAAAAGCATCATACTATCTTATGACATACCCTAAAAAATAAAACAGGTAAAAAAAAAAAAAAAGCACATGAAATACTAACTTCTTTTAAATGTGGAATTTAAAAGACTAGATTTAGTGAAACAGTATCACATTATTTAATAATGCCGTCATATATAATAGGACCTTAATGGGAATACTGACCAATTCTCCCATGATGATTATTTGGTGATACAAAAAGATAAAAATTATAAGAAAGTAAGTTCTGAAATAAAAGTGGTAATTAAAGATCAGAGAAAAGTGCATGTCAATGCTTAATTATCTGAAGACCAATAATTCAGATTCCATGTCCCCTCTTTCTCCTTGGCTGCCTTTTGGTTGGAAGATTACGATCTTCACCAGTGGGTGGAAAGAGAAAATTAAAGAGAAGAAACTCTAAGGAGCACCTGGGTAGCTTAGTTGGTTAAGCATCTGACTCTGGAGTTCAACTCAGGTTATGACCTCAGGGTTGTGGGACCGTGCCCTACATGGGGCTCACACTCAATGACGAGTCTGCTTGCCCCTCTCCCTCTGCTCCTTCTCTGCACTCACTCTCTCTCAAATAAATAAAATCTTAAAAAAAAAAAAAAGAGCAGAAAGTCTCTATCCATTCAGAGAAATTTTAATCATTCTTCTAAAGAAGAGAGGTAGAGGAAACTGAACCTTCAGTTTCAAAGGAGGTTTGTACATTATGCATATTCTTTCTGTTCATTTACCTAATTCCCACTAGTAATCCAAACTCAGTAGTACAGACAGTTCTTTACACTTAACGCTGATTCATATGTTATGTCTGAGAGTCAAAAATGGAGCAGAGAAGGACTGCGGGCACGTTATTCACCTCTCCTGGCCAAAGCCCTGAAAACAATCTTCATTTCCAAACTATAAATTCAAATATCACCTAAAAGGTTCTGAACTATCAACAGGCCCTATCCAAAGAATAGAAAAGATCAACAGTAATATAAAGGATACAATTCTTGGGTTCTGCCCAAAATCTTTCTCACATTAGCTTTCTATAGCAACTGAAGTGGGTAAAGTGATACTTGCATAAAGACAGCCCGCATCCATTAGAATACAAGTACCATCAAGCCACTCAAAGCAAGTCACCTGTTAGTTAGCTGTCATGTTAGAAAGCAAAAGCAGAGAATAACTACGGTTTTTGTTGTAGCAGATAAAGTGAATATGAATAGTCTTAAAATTACGAAAATATACATGTACTTAGTTCAGTAGGGCATCTTTTCAAAGACAGACTCGCCTGTTTTAGTTTCTCGTAGCCAGAATACTGGGAGGATGTTAAAGAATGACTTCCTGGGGCGCCTGGGTGGCACAGCGGTTAAGCTTCTGCCTTCGGCTCAGGGCGTGATCCCGGCGTTACGGGATCGAGCCCCACATCAGGCTCCTCTGCTGGGAGCCTGCTTCTTCCTCTCCCACTCCCCCTGCTTGTGTTCCCTCTCTCGCTGGCTGTCTCTGTCTCTGTCGAATAAATAAATAAAATCTTTAAAAAAAAAAAAAAAAGAATGACTTCCTTGTATTATACCACCAGGCCTCCAGTGCAATGAGTTCAGTGATTCAAATTCCTGAATTAACTACTAATATTTAGAAAACCTACAGAATTCATTTATATACTAATTTTTTAAAAATTTCAATATTTCTTTTTATCTCTTGTAACAGCTGAGGAAAGTAGCTGCTATGATCTTCCTACTACTGCTTAAATTCTGTTCATACTTTGATTTCACACAGTTCTAAGCACACTGTGATTGAGACAAAGCAAATAACAATGCACCGAGGCTGATGAGAGGTGATATAATATGGTACAGTATACACTTGAATAGTATGGCCTTAGAAGTTAAATTGTATGTACCTGGATTTCAATCCTGGGTCTGTCCCTTACATCTATATAACTTCATACATCATAGTTACCTGGTGAGTTAAACTGGGAGGGGAGTAATAATAGCATTTACATCATAGAGTTTATATGAGGATTAAATAAAATAACCCATGTAAATCATTTTTCACAGTACCTTACAGATAGTGTTCAATAAAGGTTATATATAATTATTATAATCAATCAAGACTTTACATAATGGAACATATCAGTCTACACTGTATTAAACCCCAATCACCAGGAACTGTATATGCATTATATTTTAATCTGTATTTCTTCTTTATTTCACAGCTAAGAAAACTCAGGCCTAGATATTTGAGGTAACTCACCTGAATCACACAGCTACAAGTAAGAGGATCAAGTACTGGCTTCGAGTCTGTTTTACACGCAAAGGCCACACTTTTTCCACTATACATACTGCCTCTTAAACAAACATTTATTGTTAATTATGGTTAAGATCTCAGTGGGGCAGGAAGGAGTGCACTTGGGAACTCATTCACATAAGAGCAGCATATTTAAGATGTCAAGATTAGGCCACCTCCAGGACCACCTGTCATGATAGGTCAAAGCCCCATATTATCCTGCTCTACCACTGTCAACATAATTGTATGATTCTGTAGAGTTCGTTCCTTGTGACTCACAAAACATCAACAGACCTGTTTTCTATAGTTTAACGGAATAGAGGATACTTGTTCAATCTGAATTGAGACGCACTTGTAAGTATACAACCAAAATGTTTTTGAGCTCAAAGCATGTTAATGTGTCAGGCTGATTGAATTCCCATTCTGAAAAGCATAATGGAGACAAATGAAAGATACTGGTGCTAGAAACAACAGGTGGAGCAGTGAACATACGTTGAAACTGACATAACAATGGTAGAAGAATACATAGCTGCTGAAAAATCATGGCAGGCCGAGATGGCAAAATCCTTTTATTAGCTGCCATAGCAGTATCTAGAAGGGTAATTAGGGATTTGAGCTGCATCACACAGGGTAATAGAGGGGGCTAGGATGAACTGCAGCACGCTACAATAGCATGTGCCAGTCACAGGAAGACTGTGCATTCAGTTTGAAAAATCAATGAAAGGAAGAAAATGCTATTAGTGCCTGTGATTGTTGAAGGGCTGACTTCAAGGTGATGGGTGAAGCTGAACCGGGTTGCTATGAACCAAGAAGAGGCTCACAAATCTTTACTTCCAAAAATACCATTACAGGTCAGCCCTGATTTGCAGATATACACAAGTTCTAAGGGACTCTGAATTGCAGAGACAGCCAATTTTCAAATAGGTGGTTCCTTCCCCTATGTGGCCGCATGGGTGCCCTGGTAGAGCCTCCTAACCCACCTGTTAGGATCGGGCTATGTACAAGCTTTAAAAGTAAAGGGTTAAAGGGCCTGTAACTGATGAAATTATTTAATACAATTAATTAATAATTAATTAATAATAAATTAATGTGAGAGACACCAAGAATCTGAGACAACAGCCTTAAACTGAAGAAACGGAGAAAAAGCACATTATACCTTACAAGTTAAAATCATAAAATAAAAGAAGGATAGGTGTCTTGGCAACAGCATATATGTAAGTGTCAGTGATTCAGCTTTCTCATCTAAGCAAGTGTCATATGTTAACTTGAAATAGTTGTCAAAATTAAATTTTAAAAATGCATGTGAAAGTCACTCCTTCCTCTGGAAGATAGAATAGATATAATTTTGCTAAATACAACTAAAAATACTGGGTAGTATCTATAAAACAAACGTATGAACTCTTTGAAAGATAGAAAAAGTCAGACCGGCTAAGGGCCAGGAACCTACGGAAATTTTTTAAAAACACATCCAAATCATATACGCTTTAAAGAGGGGATCTTAATGGAAACCTAAAATAAATGAACTAAAGGAAAATGAAAATACAACACACGACAATTTGTTGATCTATTAATGGGGTACTTAAAGAATCTAAGCTATTTTAGGAAACTAGAGGAAGAAAAACAAATGGTATTTTAAGATGTAGAAAGAAGGAGGGGCTCCTGGGTGGCTCAGTTCATCTGACTCTTGATTGCAGCTCAGGTCTTAGGATCTCAGGGTTGTGAGTTCAAGCCCTGAATTGTGCTCCACACTAGCTGTGAAGCCTGCTTTAAAAAAAAAAAAAAAAGTAGTGGAAGGAAATAATAGAATATGGAAGGAAGTATCAATGAAATTGAAATAGAAAACATCAGGGGGCACCTGGGGGGCTTAGTCGGTTAAGTGTCTGCCTTCAGCTCAGGTCGTGATCTCAGGGTCCTGGGATCGAGCCCCATGGCGGGCTCCCTGCTCAGTGGGGAGTCTGCTTCTCCCTCTCCCTCTGCCCCTGCCCCTGCACACATGCTTACTCTCCCCCTCTCTCTCTCAAATGAATAAATTAAAAATCGTAAAAAATATGTAAAAAAAAATCAAAGCAAGCAAAAGCAATAACTCGTTCTTAAAAAAAATTAATGCCTTACGGGGCGCCTGGGTGGCAGAGCGGTTAAGGCGTCTGCCTTCGGCTCAGGGCGTGATCCCGGCGTTATGGGATCGAGCCCCACATCAGGCTCCTCCGCTATGAGCCTGCTTCTTCCTCTCCCACTCCCCCTGCTTGTGTTCCCTCTCTAGCTGGCTGCCTCTATCTCTGTCGAATAAATAAATAAATTAAAAAAAAAATTAATGCCTTAGCCAGGTTGACAAAAACAATAGGAAAAGACACAAATGAAAGAAAAAACATCGCCACAGATGTGAAAAGGATAATAAGGAAATACTAGGAACAATTCTATGTGTATAAATTTGACAACTTAGATGAATAGTCGAACTCACTCAGTAGGTAACAGGTAACCAGAATACTTCTACATCTATTTTAGAAATTAATTATTAGCTTAAAACCATCCAACAAAGGACATCTCAAGCACATAGTTTCTCTGACAAATTCTACCAAACATTTCAGGAAGGCATAAAACCAAGTCTATACAATCTCCTCCGGAAAACAGAATAGGGGGAAAACCTTCAAACTTGTTCTATGAGGCCAGAATCCCACTAATAAATCCAGACAAAGACTTTTCAAGAAAAGAAAACTATAGAACAGGGATACCTGGCTGGCTCTTGTTACCGGGGTTGTTGAGTCCAAGCCCCATGTTGGGTCTGGAGATTACTAAAAAATCTTAAAAAAAAAAAAAAAAAAAAAAAGCCATGACAATATTCTTTATGACGATAGCTGCAAAAATCTTCTACAAAATATTAGCAATCAAATTCAGCAATACAGAAAAAAGATAATACACCATGACCAAGTGTGATCTATCCCAAGAATATAAATTTGGCTCAATACTGGAAAATATGTCCAATATAATTAGTCATATTAATAGACTCAAGAAGAAAATTCATACGATCGTATCAATAGATTATCAAGGTAAAGACACCTGGCAAACTAGGAGTAGAAGGGAACTTGATAAACCTGATAAAGGGCATCTACAAAATCCTAGTATAAACAAGTTAATGGCAAAAGACTGAATGCTCCTCTCTAAATTCATGAACAATACAAGGCCATCATCTTTTATCACTTCTATGGAAGAATTTACGAGATGTCCCAGGCAGCGCCATGTCAAAAAAAAAAAAAAGTAAAAGGAATACAGAATGGAAAGGAAGAAAAACTGTCCCTCTTTGCAGATGACATGCTTGTATAAATAGACAATCTTAAAGATTCTTCCAAAACCTTCTAGAAGCAGTAAAGTAACTTTTTCAAGGGTACATAATACAAAATCAATATACAAAAATCAACCATGTTTCTATTACCAGCAATGAACAACTGGGACTCAATATTAAAAAATAAACAACAAAAACATGACAATGACACCAAAAAAAAAAAAAAAATCACTCAGGTTGGTATTTTACAAAAGAGCAGGCTCTGTATACTGAACACAACTATATATCAATTTAAAAAAATCAAAGAAGATATCAGTTCTCCCCAATCAGAGCTATTTATTTACTGCAGCCCCTATCAAAATCTCACTACACTTTTGAAAATAGGTATCAATAAGATGATTCTAAAATTCATGTGGAAAGGCAAAGGAATTAGAAAGGTCAAAATTAGTTCAAAAAAGAACACAGTTGGAGTCCTTACAACACCTGAGTTCAGGACTTACTATGAAGTTACAGTGATAAAGACGGGGTGAGTTTGGTGAAAGGACAGACTCAGAAATCAATGGAAAAGACTAGGGAACCCAGAAACAAACACACGAAATTATAGTAAGAAAGAAGTTCATAGACTGCTTGCCTCCTATATGGCAATGTGGTAGAAGTATTTCTAATACTGGGATCAAGAATCTCTAAAACTGTGGTTCTTTACCTATTTGTGGGCCCACATCCGTTTGAAGGCAGGAACTATTTTTTGTTCATTACTATTCTCTGTTCAAAGGCTGGAGTTAATTCATCCAGTTCTGCCACCTACTAAGGACACGAACTTGGGGAGGAAGACCTCTCCGTTTCCTCTCCTGTAAAATGGGAGATAGTACTACATACCCAGTGAGATTGTGTTGCAGATTCAATGACATCATGTACATAATGCAATCAGTAGACTGAATGGCGTATTGCTAAGTCCGTTAAATGTTAGCTGGTGGGCTCAGGTTAGGTGTCCTAGAGGTAGACCCCTATGGTGGACCTTCTTGTGCAAGTGATTACTGATGAAGAGTTCTCAGAAAAAGGGGAGTAAGGGAAGTAGGATAGGGCAGAGGAAGTGGCTAAGCAAGAATATGGTCTCCCATTCAGAGCAGATTTAGCTTGATCCCAAGGGGGCCTTGGAAACATAGAGTGCGTCAGAGAAACAGGCCCACGTTTAGGAAAGGGAGTGGGAATCTTGTATGCAGTGAGTCCATCCTCAGCTGTGGGTTACCTGGGACTGTGAGTGGGTGGCTTTTGGGTGGCAGACAAGAATACCCTGGAGGAAGGGGTGAGCTGGGAGCAGTAAACCCTCACAGAAACTGGAGGAAAGAACATGCCTGCCCCAGACACTCACTGAAAGCATCCCCGAACTTTTATTGCGATCACCTGATTATTAGACTATTATTATTATTAGATTATTAGTAAGTGTGCACTATGGCTTGAAAGACAATGCAATGGAATGAAGCCAGATTATAGAGTATCTCTCCCCCAACTTCAACAGAAAGACCATATTAGCAGGAACGACGAAGCACAATATTGTTTCACAGTGGCAAATGATAGCGACATAAGATTTAAGGAATCTGCCTAGCTTATAACCCTCCCTGTCCACCTTCCACACTCAGATTTCGAAGCACTATTAGGGAAAATAAAAGAGGAACAATTCTTTTTTTTTTTTAATTTTATTTATTTATTCATTTGAGAGCAAGCGGAAGGGAGAGAGACCAGAGAGGGAGAGGGAGAAGCAGACTCACCGCTGAGCGGAGAGTCCGATGTGAGGCTCGATCCCAGGACCCCAGGACCACGACCTGAGCCGAAGGCAGATGCCCAACCAACTGCGCCACCCAGGTGCCCCGAAGAGGAACAATTCTTGAAGATCAAAACTGGCTCAGTGATGTCTTCCACTTCAGAGAAAATTCAACTGCTGGTATTTCACCAGAGGCAGAAAAGAAAACAACAAAGTTTATCCTTTTTTCCCAGCAAGGAGGAAACTAGAGAAGGAAGGTCGAATGACAGCAAACACCTCAATAAATGAGGGTTAAGTAAAGAAGATGAAAAATTAGAAAGATCTCCCAAAGAACCAGGAGGTGTGGAGAAAACACCTGGTGATGGCTGGCTGCAGTTCTGTTCCTCCTATGGCAAGAAAAAGAAAACAAAATGGTGGCCAAACCCATGTGCTTTGCCAGAGTTTACCTTTCATTATCAGGAAAGGGGATAGGACTGTTGCTAGGAATGTGCAAGTGCCTAGCGACGATAAACCATCTGAGCAGGGGCCGAACTCTCTCAGTTCAGAACAATTACCTTAAAAATCAAAAAACCAAAAATAATAAAATTATGGAATCTCCCTCATGCCAAAAACGAAATGATGTGATAAACTGATTTCTATCTCTTCAGCTTTCAATTGTCCTTTCATTTACCATATTATCTCTTCCACTGCCACTGTGTCTCTGCAGCTGATCTTGTTAAGGTAAGCAATAACTTCTTAGTCCCTAAAGCCAGTGGGTGACCTATTTTGGACTTTATAGAACTGGGCCTCTAAGCAGCAGTGGACACTGGCACCAAGAGCCTCCTCTTACAAGCCTTTCTTCTAGTGTGGTCCAGGATACCATCTCTTTTGATTTTCCTCCTGCCTCTCAGGGGCTGCATTTAGGCTCTATAAATGGTTTCTCTTCCTTAACCCAGAACCTAAAATGCTGGGGTCTCTCAATGCTTTGTTGAGTCCCATCATGACTCTCCCTTCACATTCTTGATAGCTCCTCTCAGGCACTCCCAAGGCGTCAGTGTTCAGCTGAGATTTAAAGTGTGGGTAATGAACAGGTCACTTAAGAGGGAAAGGAAAGAGCATCCCAAGAAGGAACGGCATGTGAAGGCAACAAGGCATATTTGAGGAAATAAATGAACTGTAATAATCATGAACATTTATCAAATATTTGCTGCGTACTAGGTAGTATCCTAAATGTTTTCAATATATTAAATTGCTTAGTGCCAACAACATTCTCAGCCCCATTTACAGATGAATAAACTGGGGCACAGAGAAGTTAGATAATTTTCCTACATTACGCTGCCAGGGAATGGGGGGAGCCAGGCTCCCAAAGCTGATCTCCCGTGGTTCACTGTAGCTCCTGTACTGAGGATGAGGGGAGAGTGCTGGAAGGGGCTTTGTACCTCCTCCTCTTCTCCACATGCCCCCCAGCCCCCCTTCATGCCACCAGCACTGATTTCCACTTCAGGGGTATGTTTAAATTTGATTCCTTCAAGGAAGCCCTTCCTGACCACCTCAGGCTCAACTTTCCACCGTCAGCCATTCATAAAGCTTTTCCTCCCGCCGATTTTCCTAGCTAATTCCAGTTATTCTCCAAGACAATACAAATGTCATCTCAGGGAAGCTTTCCCTGATGCTCTCCCAAATAGATTAGATTTCACGGCAATAGTCTTCATCCCACTTACACTCAAGTATTCAGTACCTGTGCCTCACTCCGTTCTCATCTCCTTGAGGCAGGGAGCGAGTCTGGCTCATTTAGCACATTATCACCAGCACCTCAATCATGACATGCAGCAGAGAGCAAATAAATATTTCTTCAATAAATTAAATTCAACTAAAATACTAGCAGTAAAATAACATGGTTGCTATCATTAATGAGTACCCAACATGTGCCAAGGATAAAGGGGATTATTTTCATAAGGCATTACTAATCTTCCTAACTACCCTGCAAGATTGGGGGGGTGGTTAGGAATTTAATATATACAACAGGATGTTCAGAGAAAGTAAACGTTTGCTTAAATCAAGAATATAGGTAACAGTTCAAGTCATGTAGGTCTTATGCGCCATGTCCTAAGCTAAGTGTAATTCTCATAAGACACCTAAGAGACAAAAATTGCTACTGTCATGTTACAGATAAAGGAACAGAAGCTCAGAATCAAGGCAACCTGCCTAAGATCACACATGTGTGTGTGCATGTGTAAGGACAAAGAAATGAGTGCAGGGCTCTGTGATCCTGAAACCTAGCTCTTGCCACTGCACAATGGCTGTTACTCATCCAGTGACGATGCTTAGCGAATTGCTTCATGCTGATCAGAAGTGTTCACTGGCAATTAGGCAGCTTGTTGATCAATTTGTTTTTCCTTTGTTTCTCCTAATCAAGACATAATTAATGAAATGTGTTTGGTAAAGCATTTCAAAGTATGGATGTACCTGGCAAAGGTATCAAAATAGGTGTTAATTATTTGGGGAAAAAAAGACTTGATGACTGTTGGAGTAGGAGACCACTTTTCTACTGGGAGAGTGAAATTTTTAATTCGGAATCTTCTTGAAGATTCCAGGTCTCCCAAGCAGTTGATCTTTAACTGGGATACTGAATAGGAATTATTTATTTGCTGTATACACTGTACAGCTACGTAATTGTTTTGTGAGATGTAATTTGCCGAAAATAATGTGGTAAAGATCCGAAACACAGAGTATAGTATTGAGGATATTGTTCATAACATATCTAGCAAAAGTGGTGATGAAAATGTGTTATGGTTAAAGGTTTTAATCACATCTCACGTAGGTGATTACCTAATTATCATCCCAAAATTCTTTGCAACTTTTAATTTAGCCTCATGCATTTTTAAAACGACAGCTAAAAGAAATCACCTGGCCAGAATTCTAATAAAGAAGGGTATCAGCTACGTTAAATGACATAAAAGTGAGAAAGGCTTTTACATTTTAGTATACCATAAATGAATGACAGAAAATTGACACAAAAGCATGCTTTGCAACCTTATCTTCAAACCCATTTTATGGGAAAATATGTTTTCTCTAAGTCAGTAATGACAAAAATAGAGTTGCCAATTAATAAGTATCCCCAATTAAACTCATAATGGTGTATATGTCAAATTGCAGAGGGGACAATAAAGATTAAGGTAGAAACTGTTCTTACCAGGGAAAAGAACAAACATGCATTTCCTTACCTATCAAGCCTTGGTGTGGCTGTGAATATTAAAGAGGAAGATATTTGAATTTAAAGCTCCAAATCTTGGGAAAAGAGTCCCCAGATGTATTTAATTATCCCCATAGTTGGCAAAGGTGCACCTTGAATTACAATTAACCCTGTTCACACCCACAATATCACCAGTCATTAAGTGCACAATGTGTGGCTGTTTCTCCTAGCAGCTCTTAGTTCTTTAATTAATTCTTCTATAGCCCGATCTACCAAACTCCGATCAATGAGACTGTAAGAGCCCAGGGGAGCTACTGTGCCTTCAGCACACAGCGAGAAAGTTAGCTTTTGCAAACCTCAGTATCTGATAGTTAAGATCAGGGAAAAAATTCTTGCTGAAATGAAATATTTTAAACATCTATTGACATTTGAAACTAGCTTGCTTTGTGACCTTTCATGACAAAATGAATCCAGCAAGCATACTGGGGAATGACACAGCCCATTCCCGTAATGGGATGAGGTTAAGCAAAGGAGGAAGCACACACGTGCCCTAACCAGCACCTAGAGTCGCATAAATTACTTAAATAAACTGGGCTTCCTCAGGAGACAGCTACCAAGGGACACCGGACAAGCTCGGAGGCAAGGTTCTGGCTTCCGCGTGTATTAGCCGAGTGGTTCCATTCGAGGGATCTGGTGTTAATGGTGTAGGTGTCTGAAAGCTCCAAGAACCACTCAACAGACGTGTGCACATGCGCACAAACTCTTTCTCTGACTCCAGCTAATTAGCATCTTTTCCTTGCTTCCGCCGAATGCCCTCCCTATTGTGGACAGTACTGCTTATAAGCGATAGCTGTATTCTTATTAGGGTAGCTGTAATACGTAGCTCAGTTTGACAAGTATTTCCTGATCAACTAGTAGGTGTCAGGATAGGTGCTGCAAACACAGAAATAATTCCGGAGGCAAAGAGTCCAAGGGTCCGATTTGAAGTCCTCTGTTGCAGCTGCTTACAACAGGTGCCAAAGGCGAGCACTTCTGAGGGAGTTCCTCAGGAAAATGCAGTTTGCTAGTATCACCCTCACTCATAGAGCTTTTTTCTTTGAAAGATTTTATTTATTTATTTGAGAGAGAGCGAGCACAAGCAGGGAGCGGGAGCAGCAGAGGGAGAGGGAGAAGCAGACTCCCCACTGAGCAGGCAGCCTGATGCGGGGCTCAATTCTAGGACCCTGGGATCATGACCCAAGCTGAAGACACCCGCTTAATGGACTGAGCCACCCAGGCGCCTCACTCATACCACTTTTGCGTCTTAGGTCAGAGGTTCTTCAAGTACTGTCCGCAAAGGAGCTGTAGCAGATAACCCAGGGAATTAACATGCAAACTGTGGCCCCACCCTGGCACACTGAATAAAAGCTGATGGTGGAGTCCATCCATCTGGAATTCATCAAGTGGTTCCGAAGCAAGCTCAAGTTTGTTTGAAAACCACTGTCCTATTTCATAGTCTAGGCCGATCTGGTTACCTCTTTCCTCTTTTAGTTCTCCTTCATAGCCAGACAGGCCCCAGCACTGGTTCTGACCCAGCTCCTGATCCAGCTTCCTTCAAGACCGAAGACCACAAGGAATAAGGTCAAGTGGCTCCAGCCCTCCGAGCTGAGCCCAGCCTCAAGTTGATCTACCAGCTGAATGCAGCCAAGTGAATGAGCCCAGGTTAGAGCCACAGAAGTGCCCCTGTAACCCACACAATGATGATATAAAATGATGCATGTTTCTTTAAGCCACTAAGTTTCGGGGTTATTTTTAATACAGTGGTAACTGAACCATGTGTCTGGACTACATACTGAAGGATATGAGAGAGCCATTGAAGAGTTCTTAGGCTAGAGAGTAATAGGATCCCAACTGATATTCTTAAAAGATTACTCTAGCTATAGTATAGAAGAAAAGTTGGAGAGGAAAACAGGCAGAGGAACTAGCTAATTTATGCAGATACTGAGCCCGGAATCAGGGTTAACTACCATGTCATTTCCTTGTGATTGTGCTGTGTAAGATCAGGTGTTGTTATGACTCGACATAACTGGAAAACTATGGGATGTGTCCATAATGTATAAGGAGGAAGGAAGGAGCACGTTCAGCCCTTTTAATATACTGGTTGCATCTTCCATCCAGTTAGACCACTTAGCAAACTATATGGGTATTACGGTGATGGGAAACATTCTACCTCTCCTTCCATGTCTTCAAAGGCAAGATGAAAGCACTTTTCTTGGTATAGCGATCTCACAACCAAAGAAAGGGAAATGGTTGTGTTTTTTTTGTTTTTTTTTTTTCCAACACAGCCTAAAGATTGTATTACTTCCTTCATATGCTATGTATGTGATTTTTTGGGATAAGTGTGTATACCTAATTAGTTACTATGCTTATCATAATAACTAAAATCATCAATGGTAACGGCAGAGAGTACAGCAGAGGCAGTGATACTAGTAGTACTAGACAAGAGATATGTCATCATGGGTATAAGCAGAGGTCCCGAAATGAGACAAAACCAGGTTTGAATCCCAGGTCCACATCTTAAAAAACTATGTTACCTTGGGCAAAGTAGTAGGCTTCTTTCCAGTCTCCATTCTCTATATGTAATGGGGTGAACAATAAGATAATACACTTTAAAATATCTCGGCACAGTGCCTGGAAAAGGATTAGGATACAGTAAATGGCAGATGATATTAAGAACTGTCTCTGTCAATATACGACACCGTGTAAACCATTTCCCCACTCTGGGCCTTAATTACCTTATCTATAATCTGAGGGGCAGGGGGCCCTGCAAGCAATATTGTTCCAGAGATTTAAGAATATTCCTAACGTGGAGTCATTTTCTACATTTTAATTCTTTCCAAATAAAGTGCAATACTTTGCCTCTCATGGTGATTTGCCATGTGAATAACAAGCAAAAGACAGAAACAAGTATTACTGCCACATTTCTTTGAAAGCTATTCCAAATACATTTTCAAAATCTGTATAATGCATTACAGAAAATTTACTCACTGACTTTCGCTGGACTGTAGTTTCAGGAGCTCTTTCGTGTTAGACGTGATTTACTCTAGTGGAAAAGGTAGTGGCAGGTTCTGAAATTTATACTCGACAAGGTGCTCTTTAGAGATTTTCCTTATCTAGTCTTACTGCTATCAAAGTCAGATGCCTAATCGCCAATTCCCAGATTCAGTCCAGTTTATTTTTTAAAAGGGATCAGTAGTCAGCAATCATCTAAGCCGATGCCTGAGGAGCTGTTGGTAATAATATGTTGCATCTTCCTGTTAGGAGGCCAGCTGAGTCTCTTTCTAGATCCTCACAGTGAAGGCCATCTGATGCTCAAGCTTGCCTTGAAATTTGATTTTTTTTTAAATTCCCATCATTTTGCTTTCAATAGACTTGTTGCCGCAGGAAATATCTTTTTTTTTACATCAAAACAGTCACATCTGGGCAGCTGTGTTAAGCCCTCACGCATGCAACTTCTTCTACATGTCCACAATGTCTGTCAGTGGTTCAGACGACCACATCATTCCAAGCCTTGGGCCACATATACAGATTATTATACAACAAGAATGGAGAATAATCCAGGAAGATAGTGCCCTGATCTACAGACAATTCTGCAGGGATATAGGGTTTGGATTTTCCTTTTTTGGGAAGACACTGTTTATTTATTCATTCATCCAGCCAGCCATTTTTCGAAAACACACATCTAATTGGGCCACTATGTGCTGCAAGACCTCAATCCTTCCACCTCTGCCCCCAGCTACAGGACACTCATTGCAACCATTTCCCCCCCACACAGAATCAAAACTCGTCAGTATTAACCTAAAAAGTTTCTTCCATTTCTCCCAACCTACTTCCTTACCTCAATCTTTGCCACAAATCTCTAAGCTCCAACCACACACAGTGTCCCAATACCTTGGTAGATGTTGTGTACCCTTTTCTTGAAATAACCCAAACTCTGCTGTTTTCCCCAAGGTTGCCCTAGAAGTTATGTGCACAACTTCTGTGCTCTAACACCTTAGGTGCACTTCTCTAAAATCGCCCTGTTACACAAGTTGAAATTGTACGTTTGTGTATTTATCACGTTGGTGACAAGGAATATGTCTTCTTTATCATGGTATCTCCTTTACCACCGGTAACCACTAACTAAGTAATGAGAAGATGTGACATAAATTATAGCTATTCGTGAACGCCATGACAAGCTAGGGCTTGTGAGAGCGTGAAGGGGTGAGTACCAGGTAGGAGTAAGTGATGGAAATAAGTCAAACAGAATGACAATTGTAGATGAGGAATAAGGCCTATATGGAAACTACAGAGCAGCAATACGGTCAAAAGGCTGAAGGTAGAACAATGACTCATTAAACCCAGATATGAAACACAGACCTTATTCTCTTAACACAAAGGTACTCAGCATGGATCGCTGACCTAAATTTAAAATGCGAAACTATAAAACACAGAGAACAGGACACACAAGAACACCTAGATGACCCAGAGTATGGCAATGACCTAAGATACAACACCAAAGATATGATCCATAAAATAAATACTTGATAAGCTGGATTTCATTACAATTAAAATCTTCTGCTGTGAAAAACAATGTCCAGAGAATTAAAAGACAAGAAAACACGTGTCTTACAAAAGACACATCCAAGTGTGCCTGGGTGGCTCAGTTGGTTAAACATCTAAACTTGAGTTCGCCTCAGGTCATGATCTCAGGGTGGTAAGCCGGAGCCCTGCGTGGGGCAAAGAGCCTGCTTAGCAGTCTTTCTTTCTCCCTCCCTCTGACCCTCCCCCCAACAAACAAACAACAACAACAATAATAAAAAACACAAAGGACACACTGACAAAGGAATGTTCTCCAAAATATACAAAGAAACTCAATAGGGAAACCACCTGATTAAAAAATGGGCCAAGGATCTTAACAGATGATATACAGATATAAGATGGCAAATCAGCATATGGAAAGACACGCCACAACACAGGTCACTGGGGAAATAACAGATTAAAAACCACAATGTGATACCATGACACACCTATCAGAATGGCCAAAACCTGTGCCACTGACAATACCAAACACTGGCAAGGATGTGGAGGAACAGAAACTCTCATTGATTACTGATAGGAAGCAAAAATGGTACAGTTAGTTCGAAAGCCAGTTTAGTGTTTCTACGAAGTAAACATACTCTTACATATGATCCAGCAACCATGCTCCCTGGTATCTGCCCAAAGGAGTTGAGAGCTTATGTCCACACACAAAAATCTGCACGTGGATGTTTATGACGCTTTATTCAGAATGGCCCAAACGTGGAAGCAACTAAGATGTCCTTCAGTAGGTGAATAAATAAAGAAGCAGAGATACACATCCAGAGAACAGAACATATTTCAGCCATAACAAGAAATGAGCCTTCAAAACATGAAAAGACAAAGAAGGACCTCACATGCATCTTACGAAGTGAAGGCAGCCAATGTGAAAAAGCTACATCCTGTAAGATTCCAACCAAACGATGACATTCTGAGAAAAAACAATGAAGACGGTGAACAGATCAATGGTTGGCAGGGGTTAGAATTGCAGGGAGGGATGAAAAGGTGAAGACACACAGAGGATATTTAGGGCATTGAAAGGATTCTGTGGGATACGAAGGTAGATATATGTCATTATACATTTATTCAAACCCACCGAAAGTACAAAACCAAGACTGAATTCTAATGTAAACTATGGGCATTGATAATATATCAACATAGGTTCATCAATTGTAACAAATGTCCCATTCTGGGGGGGGGGGGGGTTTGATAATGGGAGAAGCTATGTGTGTATGAGGACAAGGGCCATGAGAAATCTCTGGAATTTCCTCTCAATTTTGCTGTGAACCTAAAACTGCTCTAAGAATATAAAGTCCTTAACAACAAAATAATATACTTGTCATGTTTCAGAAAATAACCATAGCATATATTCAAATTTGTGATATGATACAAGTAGTAATGTCTAATCCATGGAAGAATTAGTCAATAAATTAAACAAAATTATATTACTCACTTAGCAAACTAAGTCATAACTAAATTTTAGAATTTTTACACATACAACAAAATAGAAAACCATAAAGTACACGTTTACAAATCTTACCCATGTAAAAATGACTTAAAAATATTGAATTTTAAAAAATAATTTAAATTTGGGGGAGTGGGGGGTTGGGAGGGATACAGGGAGAGAGAGAGAGAGAGAGAATCTTAAGCAGGCTCCATGCCAGGCACTGAGTCCAACCCAGGGCTCAATCTCATGACCCTGAGATCATGACCTGATCCAAAATCAATAGCTGGATGCTTAACCGACTGAGCAATCCAGGTGCCCCTGATTTTTAAAAAATCATTCAAAAGTGATTTTTAAATCATTAAATATATCAAAACATTGATATATTTAAATACTTTGGAAACTTCTTTATATTGCATGTTTGTGTGTGTGTAAAAAAAAAAAAGAACAAAGAACCAACTGGGAAAATCTTTGCAAACACATTAAGATATTACAAGGGTTTTTTAAAACCCTTAATTTGCAAAGACATGCCAAGTCTTTTTAAAAAAAAAAACCCTAATACAGAGGTGCCTGCGTGGCTCAGTTGGTTAAGCGTCTGACGCTTGGTTTTGTCTCAGGTCATGATCTCAGGGGTGTGGGATCAAGCCCTGTGTGGGGCTCCCCACTCAGCAGGGAGTCTGCTTGGGATTTTCTCCCTATCCCTCTCCCTCTGCCCCTCCCCCCTGCTTGTGCTCTCTCCCACTCTCTCCCTTTCTTTCTTTTTTTTTTTTTTTAAAGATTTTATTTATTTATTTGACACAGAGAGAGAGAGAGAGACAGGCAGCGAGAGAGGGAACACAAGCAGGGGGAGTGGGAGAGGAAGAAGCAGGCTCGTAGCGGAGGAGCCTGATGTGGGGCTCAATCCCAGGATCCTGGGATCATGCCCTGAGCTGAAGGCAGACGCTTAACAACTAAGCCACCCAGGCACCCCTCTCTCTCTCCCTTTCTAAAATTAATTTTAAAATATTTTTTAAAAAAAGCTCTAATACATAAATAGAAAGTAAAAAATGAATAGCAACAACCAATTCCTATTGAATGAATGCAAATTCATTATATTCAAATACTTAAATTTAGTAGTAATCAAGAAAATATATATGACATAAAATGTAATTTCCCCATTAAAATAGCCAAATATATTAGCAAAAATACAGCTAAAGTCACTCTCCTATCATGATAGTTGTATCAATCTGAGCCAGGTGCTACAACATAATGCCACATTCCCTAAAAAGTTAAAAATAAAAACAGCAATTCAGTAATTCCACAACTGAATATTTACCCCCCCCAAAAAAACCCCAATTTGCCAAGATAAATGGAACCCTATGTTTATGGCAGCATTATTTACAATAGCCAAGATATGGAAGATGGAGTGTCTGTGCGTGTGTGTACACATATACATACAGTGGAATATTACTCAGCCATAAAAAAGAAAGAAATCTTGCCATTTGCAAAAATACAGGTAGAACCAGAAAATATTATGCTACATGAAATAAATTAGTGGAAGACAAATACCATATGATCTCACTTACATATGGAATCTAAAACACAAAACAAATGGACAAATAAAAAGCAGAAACAGACTCATAAATACAGAGAACAAATGGTGGTTGCAAGGGGGGGGGGAGGCAGGGAGATGGGCCAAATGGGTGAAGGGGAGTAGGAGGTACAGGCTTTCAGTTATGGAATGAGGAAGTCATGGGGTGAAACGCACGGCACAGGAAATATCGTCAATGGTACTATCATAGTGTTGTGTGGCGGCAGGTGGGAGCTACGCTTGCGGTGAGCACAGCATAGTGTGTGAACTTGTCCAATCACTATGTTGTACACCTGAAACTACGGCAACATTGTGTGCCAACTAGACTTCAATAAAAAAGTCATTCGCAAGGAATTTTCTCTCTGTCGTGGGCCTCTATATGCATAGTCAAGAACACTCATAAATAAATTTTTAAAACCTGACAAAAAAAAGAAACACTAACATTTGACAATCACTGAGTTTTATATCTATGATACTTTAAAATTTTTCTAATGATAATTCCTTTAATATGTCTTCAAAGCATAATCCTTTCCCACTAGAATTTGAGACATTCTAATATTTAGCACGATGACATGTACTGGAGGAACAGAGAAATAAATAACACATATTCTGATGCCAACTTCTAGTGAAAAAAACCGCCACATACATAAATACCTATACTATAGCACTAAAATCAGCATTACTCTTGGACCCAGGATTTTACTATTTTAGACATTTTTTGTAGTACAAAATATTGTTATAGTAATTTACGACAGTTATATGAATGAGCAATGCATCAAAGTTCCCATATTTTATTAGTCCTCTTGCAAATGACTGAAGGAATCCTTTCTTCTTTTGGGTTGATATTAGTATTTGTCTTCTTATGTAATGTGATTATAAGATGAAATGTTTCTCTGCTACATGAGACATTATCAAAACTACTTCCCTGCATGCAGCCCTGATCTGAGAAAAGAGCAGCACTGAGAGGCCCAGATCAATCACTCCCTTCTCTCAAAGTTCATTTTATATATTGAGGGATAATTAATTACCCTGAGGACCCAATAGCAAGGCCTTTAAAAAGTCCTTAAAATGTGCAATGTCATCGTTTATGGCTTTGGCATCTCGGAAACATTGTCCACTTAGATGTATCTTTTCCTCCCTGAGAAAGAGGTCTTCCCCGAAACCAGGTACTCTCATACCTGTCCTTCGTGGGATCGTCACATTGATTGTCTTAGTTTCTGGAACTTAACAAAGAGTGTCGTCATTTTATTTATTTAATTATTTCTTTTTTAAAGATTTTATTTATGTATTTGACAGAGAGACAGCCAGCGAAAGAGGAAACACAAGCAGGGGGAGTGGGAGAGGAAGAAGCAGGCTCCCAGCGGAGGAGCCTGACATGGGGCTTGATCCCAGAACACTGGGATCACGCCCTGAGCCGAAGGCAGACGCTTAATGACTGCGCCACCCAGGCGCCCCAGAATATCGTCATTTTAAAAGACACATAGTGCTTTCTTTGTTTAGGACATAGCTGGACATAGCTGATAATGTTTCTAGCTGTAGAATAAAGAAATGGGGTCTGGTGAGAGATGCTTTTTTCCATGTGGTTAACACTAATCCGAGGCCTATAGTAAGCCTGACCCAACTCCTGTCTGTGGCAGCTGGCTCTGAACTGTCTTGTTGGGGCCATCCGTCACCCGAGCAGCTGACACTGCAGCTTTGCCACAAGGCCTCTCGCTCTACCTCCTTTCCAAAAAGTGGAAGGGAATGAACATCCCTCGAAACTCACTGACGTCCTAGCATCAACACATGTGCACTCAGAAGGCATGCGCGTAATTGTCTTTGGCAGCTCTGTGTGGTAAAGGTAATTGCCGTTGTACAAAAGAAGGAACCTGAGGCACAGAAAGGAGAAACATGTAACAAGACACGTGCCTGAGTTCTCATAGTTGCAAAGTGATAGAATCAGGTATGTAACTAGGTCTCCAGCTCCAAAGCGCTGCTCCTTTTTTAAGTGCTGCTTGCTAATCAATAATTTAGGTGAGGGGTCAGAGAGGAAGTCCAGAAGAGAGTACACAAAGGAAGAGGGGGCAAAGACAGGGATAAAGAGCTTCCTGCTTCCTTCTGGATCTTCTTGTAAATTTACAGGTGCATTTGTATTAACTTTCATGGTTTCAGATTTCATGTCCCAGCTATTTATTTTCCTGTGTAAATTATTTCAAAAACAGAGGTGAATACTGCGAGTGATTAGCCTTTGCGGCTTCCTTTCCGAGTTTCAAAGGACTCTACAACCGTTAATTACTCACCTCCATCTGGAAGCCAAGGCAGGAATTACTGCCTTCATTGAACCAAAGGAAACCGAGAGGTCAAGCAGTTCCCTGCAGTCCACACAGCAAGCAAATGACGGAGTGAGTCAAGAATTGGAAAGCATACTTCCTAATTTCAACTCTATATTTAGACATTGACTTTCTAATTTTCTGGTAGAAGAAGGGCAGCGCTGCTAACAACGTGGAGATATTATTCTGCCTATCGCTCAGAGGAAGATGTGTTTGTTAGAGATAGGGGCGACGAAGAGAGAGGAACACAGAGACAGGAGCAGAGACAGCTTTTGAATGAAAGAAGTGAACTGTCATAATCCTTGTGGCAACAGGGAGCTTTGTCAGGAAGAAGGGAAAACTCAAGCTAAACAGGAACATACAGGTCAGGAGGCAAGCAAACAGGCCAGCAGTCCAGAATTTTCTTCACACCACAGGTGCTTCCGCCCAGCGGACGTAAGCATAAAAAGGCAGGACTATATGAAAAGAGACAGATGTGGGATTTCAGAACTTTGACTCAAGTGCATCTTCGCTCATCACCACTGGAGTGTTCCTGGAACATCTCCAGGAACTTTAAAGAAAAACTAAATGAAAAAGATACATCATGTAAGAAGAGAAAAAAAGATTATAAGGGTCTATTCAGTAGGGAACAAACCTCGTCCCAAGTAGATAATAGTATATTAGCAACCATGGAGAAAGATTGTAATCCTCTCTAAGGGGTTATTTTAAAAAAAAAAAAAAAAAAAAAAAAAGGTTATTTCAATGTGGTCTTGCGTACTTGTGATTCTTTCTAACGTAAAGCAATCATTTCACATTCAGAAGCTAGCTCGGGGCCAAGTGGCACATAGTATGCACTCATTAAATAGTTTCCTGAAATGAGAAAATATTTGCTAAATTGAATAAATGAATTATTTTTGTTATTCCCAAATGATCCACACACCCCCAAATACATGCATTCTCAAACCTTATCCCCCTTACCTGCCTCCGGAACATGGCTATCAAGTTAAAATTGAGTTTTGTAATTGTTTTATTGGCTAAATAAATTAGAATATGTCCTTGCTGCAGAATACAACGTAGCTACTAAATGAATGTCGAAAATTTATGTGTAATGTCTTGGGGGAAAAATGTATAAAATACATTAAGTTAAAAAAAAAAAAGTAAATTGAAAAGAGTATGATTAGGGTGAGCCTGTTTGTATTTTTAAAGAATCCGTATTCATTCTGTGGAGAGAACATGTTGGGCAGTATACCCAACACTGGCGGACCGTCCTTCTATGCTTCCCCTACGGGTTTGTTTTCTTTTTTTCTTTTTTAAGATTTTATTTATTTATTTATTTATTTATTTATTTATTTATTTGACACAGAGAGAGAGACAGCCAGCGAGAGAGGGAACACAAGCAGGAGGGGTGGGAGAGGAAGAAGCAGGCTCCCAGCGGAGAAGTCTGATGTGGGGCTCGATCTCAGAACGCCGGCATCACGCCCTGAGCCGAAGGCAGACGCTTAACTATTGCGCTACCCAGGCGCCCCTACGGGTTTGTTTTCTTAACCTGCAAACCAACTTTTTGAAATTGGCTCTTTCAAGTATCTTATAATACCTCATTGAGCTAACAACTTTGTATTTGATTGAGAAAATAAAAGCCAAGAGATGATATCTTACCAGTCCACAATCAGAACTATCAAGCTATGTCTCTGCTTTCTGGGCCAATTTGATCTGTGTGCCCTCTTGCCTGTTACAATGGAGCGACTGTTCCTATTACCAAAAAGGCCCATCCTCACCACTGGTGCCCTGGAGTCCAACCCCTCTTGCTTTCTCAAAGATCTTATTTCTGTTGTCATGCATCGTTCATTCATATTCATTCTCTCTCAAGATCCCTTACCAGTGAGAGGAACCCCACGTCTGTGCTGCTCCACCGGACCCTCAATCTGGCATACCACTCGACGGATGAAAATGGAACATGAGAAAGTCAGTGCGTGCTCTGGTTTCGCTTCTTGCCTATACTATCACAGCAAGTGATTCAAGATCGGCTTGTTACTTCAGTTTCAGTTGTTGATTTAATCAACTACTCTAACTCCTGGTAATTCATCCCTCTCCAGCTCAGCGGACTTCCTCACAATAACATTAGATGGAAGACAAGGGCAGCAGAGGAACCAAAATACTTTCAAAATGAAGAATATAATGGGAGGATGCATATTACTCCACTGCAAGACATACTATAAGGTTACAGTAACTAACGCACTGGGATATTGGTGAAGGGAAAGACACAAAAATCAGAGGAACAGAAGTACTGACAAAGATTCTCCCTCCTTCACCAAACTCTAGGCAGGCTTCTCTGAGCCCTCTTCTCCATTAGGCCTCAACCTGTAAGACATGAACAAACATGAACATAGTTTCTAACAGCGCCAGCCCACATCCCTAGGAAGATCCGAGCTCCCATAAAGTGCTCCACAAGAAAACTCAAGGTAGCCAAAAATTTACTGTTTGTGCCGGCTTCTACGGGAGGGGAGGAGCGTACCTTTAATAAGTACCAGTTAGCAAACCCGGATGCGTTTGCTAACACCCCCTTCACATTTTTTGCAATTTTTCACTTCCCTCACTCTACGGAGCCCCCACATGCCCCCTCCAAATTCCCCCATTCTCCCTTTAAAATGCCTAGTCGAGTCTATACAAGTAAAGTTAAGTATGCGCTGGTCTCTGTTCTGTATTTTAACAGCATATTACTGAGTCAGATCTGTCTGGCTTTGTCTATTTTTGACAAAATAGCCCCACAGAAATATGACAACTGATTTTCTACAAAGATACAAAAGTATTTCAATGGAGAAAGGATATGTTTCAAAAATGGTGTTGGAAATATTGGACATCCATCATAGTAATGAACCCTATACTTTATATAAAAAATTAACTCATAGATCTAAATATAAACTGCAGACCTATAAAATCTCTAAAAGAAAACTTATAAGAGAGAATGTTTTCATGACTCACGGACATGAAATGAAATCAAGCTACAGAAAATATACCACATACACAACAAAGGACTTGTGTATCCAGAATATACAGTCAACAGTAAGGAAACAAAAAACCATGTTGACACATGAGCAAAACACTTGAAGGGACAACTCAACAAAGAGGAAATATGGTGGACACATAAGCACATTAAAATACGGTCATGATTAGTCATTGGGAAAATGCAAATTAAAACCACGATGAGAGGGGTGCCTGGGTGGCTCAATCGGTTGGGCGTCTGACTCTTGATTTCAGCTCAGGTCATGATCTCAGGATTGTGAGATCCAGCCCTGCCCTGCGTCAGAATGCCAGCTCGGCGGGAAGTCTGCTTGAAATTTGCTCTCCCTCTCCCTCTGCCACTCCCCCCACTTCTCAAATAAATAAATAAATCTTTTAAAAAAATGATGCGATAGTTCTGCACACACATTAGAATACCCACAATTAAAAATTATGGCAATACCAAATGCTGGTGAGGGTGGGGAGAAACTGGATCTTTCATTCATGGCTGATAGGTAGGCAAAATTGTAGAGCCACTCAAGAAAACATTTGACAGCTTATATAAAGGTGAACATTGGGGCACCTGGGTGGCTCAGTCAGTTGGGTGACCAACTCCTGATTTTGGCTATGATCAAGCCCCATGTCAGGCTCCTCACTCAGCAGGGAGTCTGCTGGAGATTCTCTCTCTCCCTCTCCTCTGCTCCCCCCCACCACTGCCACACACACTCTCTCTCAAATAAATAAATCTTTAAAAAATAAAATAAGGGGCACCTCAGTGGCTCAGTAGGTTAAGCAGCTGACTCTGGATTTTGGCTTGGGTAGTGATCTCAGGGTTGTGGGATTGGCCCCACCTTGGGCTCCATGCTCAGCACAGACACGGCTTGTCCCTCTTCGACTCCTCCCCGCCCCACTCTCTCTCTCTTTCTCAAATGGATAGATAAAATCTTTTAAAAACTAAATTAATTAAATAAAATAAAATAAAGGTGAACATGCATATATCATATAATCCAGAAATTCCAATGCGAGATATTTACTCCAAAGAAACAAAAACTTACGTTACCATAAATTCCTGCAGACAAATATTTATAAAAGCTCTATTTAGAATCTCCGAAAACTGGAAATATTTTAAATGACCTTCAAGGGGTAAATGGTTAAATGAATTGCAATATATCAATACAATGGAATACTACACAGCAGCAAAAAACAAACAAACAAAAAAAAACACCCCCCAAACCAAAACCAAAACCAAAACCTATGGACACACACATATACAATACAGACAACAATTTGAATGAATATCAAAGGAATCATGTGGACTAAACAAAGCCAATCTTAAGAAAAAGAGAAAACCCATTTGATTCCAATATATAGCATTCTTGAATAGATAAAGTTATACTGATAGAGAACAGATCAACGGTTGCCAGGGTGAGAGGAGAATTTAACTGCAAAGGTAGAACAAAGTAGTTTTTGAGGGGCGCCTGGGTGGCTCAGTCATTGAGCGTCTGCCTTCAGGTCAGGGTGTGATCCCAGAGTCCTGGGATCGAGCCCCACAACGGGCTCCTCTGCTGGGAGCCTGCTTCTTCCTCTCCCACTCCCCCTGCCTATGTTCCCTCTCTCGCTGGCTCTCTCTCCGTCAAATAAATAAAATCTTTAAAAAAAAAAAAAAAAGGAGTTTTTGAGGTAAGAGAATAGTTCTATATCCTGATTATGGTGGTGACTCCACAAATCTATACATGTGTTAAAATCCATAAAAACGTAGGGGCACTAGGGTGGCTCATGCGGTTGGGCAACTGGCTCTTAATTTCGGTTCAGGTCAAGGTCTCACGGATTGTGGAATGGAGCCTCTCATGGGGTTCTATGTTCAGCGGGGAGTCTGCTTGAAAAATTTTCTTCCTGTGTCTTCCCCCCACCTCATTCTCAAATAAATATACAAATCTTTTTTAAAAAATCCATAGAATTGTGTATCAAAAATACTTTTTTTGTAATATTAAAAGTAAAATGTTGTGAGTTATTGGTCTTCCTCATATAACCAGTATAATTTAGATTTAAACATCCATTGTTTAGCATTGATTTTTCTTCATAAATTCAGCTGAAATTAGTCAAACTCATGTGGGATTCATTCAGGTAATTATTAGCTATATTCATCCTGATAGATTTTTTAAAAAATAAAATCAACTCATCATATAAGCTTCCTTTTGAAACTTAGAGACTCATTTCAACAACCCCTACTTATGCAATGCGACTCAAGGAAGAGTTATTAGTCAGGGGAGGACTAGTTAGAAAAGATCCCCTCTGAGTGTTGCATAGATATTTCACCATGATTTTTGTAACACATTCTTACTGGCAGTTCTTCTATTTCCTTCATCTTGCTAGGAGCCCACCCGCACAAGCACTAGAGTGAACAGGTTTCTTGGTTTCTCCATGAAATTGAAGTGCATAACCCCATAGCTTGGTTCTCTTCTATACTACTAAGAAGGGGATATTCTAACCTAAGAATGATATTTAAAATTGTACTATTTCTTACCTTTGCATTGAATTCACATACATAATAAGTGATTTAAAGCTAATGATTAATTCAATGAGCATTTACCAATAACTTACTAGCTGTCCTGATGGGGATATAAAGATGAACAAGACGTGGATACTAACCATAGGGATATCATAATCTGAGAGGGATATGAAAAATATCAATATGAACAGAAACCACCAGTGAGTAAGCTATTCTTGGGGTATAATTTTGTCACTAAGGGAAGAAATATTACCTTCTTTGAGTCTGAAAGGTCACTGGTGAGTGTACCTATTAAATGCTTCTTGATAAAGTGTCTGTCAAATTCGAATAAGTTATTCACATGCTAGCTTTCACCAGATCCATGATTTTTAAATTAAATCTTTCCAAAGCTTATTACACCAGGACAGTGCCTTCCCCCAGAGCCCAGTAGGATGAGCAAGTGAGAACAAAATGTCAATATCGTGGATGACATATGTGCCTTTAGTTATGGACTACTCCTTCTACCCATTTAGTCTTTTTGGAATTAGAATATGCATGAATAACAACGCCATTTATTTTTCCTTTAGAAAATCATGTCCCTGAGACAATTTAGTCTCTTGAAGTAAAATAAACATAGTTCATTAAAGATGCATTCAACCAGTCCTCCAAACACTGTGCTTGATATAATGGACATACACAGGAAGAAGACAAGGGATTATCCTTCAAATGGCTCAAAATCTAGTGGAGAAAGTTAGACACACATGTAATTAACAAGGAAGGAGTAAGCATATAAACGATGTGTAGAGGTAGCACAGAGCAGGTTAGGATAAAATCTGATGGGCGGGGGACCAAAGCATGGTTTGAAAATTTATAGTCTGGGGTGCCTGGATGGCTCACTTAGTTAGGCATCAGCCTCTTAATTTCACCTCAGGTCATGATCTCAGAGTCAAGGGATTGAGCCCTGCTTCAGGCTCCATGCTCAACACAGAGTCTCCTTAGCATTCTCTCCGCTCCTCCACCCCACTCACGCCCATGTGTGCTCTCTTAAAAATTTATAGTCTTAACGTACTTGACATTGTGGATATCTCAGGGAAACTTTCTTGTAGCTTCTGCATACCGCATTCATCTGGTTCTCATCTGATCTGTATGGACTCTCTATTCTCCTTTTCCCTTGCTGTCTCTGATCCTTATATGCTACTATCTACTAGTGTTATGGACAGAAAGCTCGTGTCACTCCAAATTTCCTAAATTGAGAACCTATCCCCCACAAGGTGATGGTACTGGGAGGTGGGGCCTTTGGGATGATTAGGTCACGAGGGTGGAGCCCTCATGAATGGGATTAGTGCCCTGATAAAAAAGACCCTGGAGAACTCCCACTCTGTGCCATGTGAAGATAATGTGGAGTCTGCAGTCTGCAACCCAGAAAAGGACCCTCACCAGAGTCTGACCAGGCTGGCACCCTGATCTCAGACTTCCAGCCTCCAGAACTATGAAAAATAAAGGTCTGTTGTTTATAAGTCACCTAGCCTATGATAACTTGTCATAGAAGCCTGAGCAAAGACATGTAGTGTCCCATCCTTTGTCTTGTGCACTCTCCATCCCACAGGAAAATTCTCAGCCTGTCCCGTGGCCCACGTAACCATATCTGTTACCTCCATCTTTACCTTCTGCATAGGTTTCAGATGTATATCTAACTACCTCTTTTATACCTTATACATTCATTCATCTACTCATCTGACTTTACAGATCTTAAGTGCCTACTATGAATCAGGCACTTCGCTAGCTATGGAGAGATATGGTGGTGAGCAAACACAGACGTGGTCACTGACACTTGGACATCCCACCGGCATCTAAAAGAGTAACAGTGCACATTTCTGGAGTACTTACTGAGAGTCCAAGTTCTGAGGATTTTATATTCACTAACCTATTCAATCTCCATAGCCAATCTATGAGAGAGGTACTATTTTATCTCTCTTTCACAGATGAGGAAACTGAGGCAAAGGAGTATGAAATGTCTTATCCAGGTTCACACAGAAAAAAATTGGCAGAGCTGGGCTGTAAAGCAAGGTGGCCATTTTCCCAAAGTTTGGACTTCTATCTGCTGCATTCTCTTTTTTCTGGAACCTCATCCAGTATTCCTTCTCAGGGACACCACTATTCAACCTACTGTTCTTGAACTCTCCCTTTTACTTACCCTTACCCTCTCTCCTCTCCCCTCTTCTCCTCTTCCTTCTCCCCGGCACCACTCCCCCATCACCCATCACCCCAGCAATCACTCACAAAATCCTGTAAGTTTAACCTCTCTCTAGAGTCTGTACTGCCATATTGCACAGCCTCTGCTATTTCTACTACCTCTGAAACTTGAACAGCCCTCCTCATCTTTTGTCTGGAACACTGCAATTACTTGTTCACAGATCTTTCACCTTCAAGCATTTCTCACTTCCAATTCAACTTTCATAATGCTTCCATCATAATTTATCTAAAAAGTCAAAGCTGACCATATGGCTCATTTGTTTAAAAGCCTTTAATAGTCCCCCTGTTTCTCTGCAAAACCTCAGGATACAAGGGAACCCTTCATGATTTGGTCTCTCACTTTCTCCCTGGCAGCATCTTCTCTTGGCTCCATCCTCCTCGGTCAGTCACTGGAAGCTCCGAAGCAACTGTGATTTCCCACGCATGTCATGTCACATCCTATGTCCACACTCTCGCCCATGCTCTCCCCTCTGCCGGAAATTCCTTTCTCCAACTCCATCCAGTTCATTTTTGCTTGTATTTTCAAAAGTCAGCGGAAGCATTACTTTCTCTGACAGTCTTCCTTTGGGGTCCCACAGGACCCACTGTTTTCCTCAGTACTGCACTTGTCACTGTGTCTCATCATTGTCTATTGACTTGCCTTAAACTAGAAACTCCTAAAGATCAAAGACATATTACTTTCCATCCTCAACATCCCTCCCTCATAAAACTTATCACACTGCAACTTGAAATTCATCAGCCTGATTTCTGAATTGATGTCTATCTCCCTACTGGAATGTAAGGGCTATCCATGATGGGAAGAAACAGGTCTATTTTTACACCGCACTGTGTTCCTAGCACCTAATTCAATGTCTGGCATAAAAGAGATGAAGGATATAATGAAAGCTTCACTCAAATGCAAACCTTTGTCAAGTAGAGAGTTCAACACTGGGAACCCAGAAGAAGCAGAGACCATTGTCCCAGCCTTTTGACACTTAATGCTGGGACAGGAACTAGTAGTACAATAAAGGAAAGCAAATGTCTCTCTCTCTTTTTTTTTTTAAAGATTTTATTGGGGCGCCTGCGCGGCTCGGTCGGTTAAGCATCTGCCTTCGGCTGGGGTCATGATCTCAGGGTCCTGGGATAGAACCCCAAGTCCAGGTTCCCTGCTCAGTGGAGAGTCTGCTTCTCCCTCTCCCTCTGCCCTCCCCATCACACCCCCCCTCACTAGTGCTCTCTCTCTGACAAATAAATACCATCTTTTGTTAATGATTTATTTATTTGAGAGAGAGAGGAACGAGAGAGCACAAGAGCAGGGGAAGTAGTGGAAGGAGAGGGAGTTGCAGAGGGAGAGGGAGAAGCAGACTCCCCGCTGAGCAGGGAAGCTGTACTTGGGGCTCGATCCCAGGACCCTGAGATCACGACTGAGCCGAACGTAGATGCTTAGACAGCTGAGGACCCAGGCGACCCAAAGCAAATGTCTTAAGTGCTAAATAACCCCATGCCCAAGACTGTGGTACAGTTCCCACACTCCTCATTATAGGTGGGAGGAGAGGTGTATACAAAGTAAAGGTGATAGCTGCCAGAGGCTAGAGGTTTTGAAAGAGCGCAGTCCTTGAATGGCACAAATTAGCACATCCTGAATATTGAAGCCCAGAAGATAGTGACACCTTTTAAAGGTTAAATGCAACAAAACAGCCACTGCACGCTACAGCCAGTTATGCTACAATCTATCTTCTTTGCTCTTTCCCCACACTCTCTGGTAGCCTTTGCAGGCGAGAGGAGCCAGGGCTCCAAGACTGGCCCAGATCGCATGACATTCCTACAGAGGGGTCTGTTTAGTGTCCACATGGGTACAGCGTTGCAACAGGTGTTCCAGCTTCAACATATCTCCCGGTATTTTGATCTGAGATAGTTGATATGGTTTCTAAGTCCCTGAAAAAAACCTTTCAAAAGGAGAGGATGGGTTTTGCTCCCCAGCCTCTTTACCCAGACTTCTATGGCGTGGGGACTGGCTAACTCCAGAGGACCACCTTTCAGAAGCAGCAGTCCAAAGAGACTGATTTCATTGCACACAGTCACAAAGGTAGTAAGTAGCAGGGATGTGATTCAAAGGACTGGAGCGTTGGAGATATATGGAAAATGTCTGGCACACAGTAGGCACTAGATACATGCTAGCTATTACTCTAATTAATCCTGCCTGGAGATAAAAGGCTGAACAATACAACCCTTTGAGGTCCCCTTCTGTGCTTTGAAATGTGATCTTTTCAAGAGTAACAAAGGGTATTATAAGGATCATGCTTTATCTCTCTAAATAGAGCCTATTATAACGTATGAGCCATCCATGTGTTGGAACTCTTTTTCTAAATTTTAGTGGAATACATTTACACGACATAATGAGTCTCTGCATAATTTTTACTTTTCTTTATGATTTAATTAGCCTCAGTCTTTTCTGTTCTTTGTTTTGACTGGTGCCCTCTCAATCTCTGCAGCTTTTTATTATGAATACTCAGTAACAGACAATACATATTCATATGGCTGCCAAAGCTTTGACCCACGATATTAGAGCTTATTTTCCTTTTCTTTTACATCATAAATAAGAGACTATAAATTTTTAAACACTGTACTTAGTCCGGTGCTTGAATTCCATATGGAAGGGTGGGAATTGTGTAGATTTGTAAAAAAGATTCTTTCCCACTCATGATATGTGTCCATGATCATTAATGATTCTTGCTGCGGACTGCCAATTTATTGAATTCTACCTTTTCCTGAGTCTGGATTTATTCTACTTTTACAGTTTAATCGGGGGTTGGCACATTATGGAATGTGGGCCAAATCTGGCCTGCCACCTGCTTTATTAAATACAGTTTTATTGAACCACAGCCATATCCATCACTTACACATTTTCTATGGCCGCTTTGTCCTACAGTGACAGTCAAGGTGTCGTGACAGACATGTTATGGTTCACAAAGTTGAACATATTTATTATCCGGACATTTACAGAAAGTTTGCTGACCCATGATTCAATCCACACTACTTTTCATTCCATTCCTAGCTGAAATTCGAGGATTGAACCATTTTCCATCCTTAAAACTGGCAATGTTCTTACCATATCAAGTGATCACTGCCCAAAACAACATGACATTCCACACTGGCAACCTGCCACTTTCCAGAAATTCTACTGAGGAAACCACCCAGGGTCCACCTGGAAAATCCTGCACAGGACAGTCGGGCAATGATTGCTTGCCTTGCATGATATCACCCCATTGATCAAGTCATAACATTTCCTTGAAAGAAACCACAGTTTCCGACCTTCACTTCATTATAGAAAACTGGACTTCACTACTGCACGATACTTTGCCATTTCTGCTAGTTTTACTTTACTTTGAAATGTTGTACATATTTCAACAAAAAGATTCGGAAAGCAGTTGCAGATGAATTTAATGAGCCCATGAGGGAACATTTCAAACTTGCATTGCATGTGATAAATAAAGTCCAATACTGACTTTGAAAGGAATTCTAAAATTTCTAGATGTATCAGAAGACTTCGGGAACATGTAAAGAATGACTAGAGAAAAGTTGTTTTAATAGAGTTAAAGGTTATGAGCATTTTGACGTCTCATAGCTATAATCAGCCTGTATTTTCTTAAGCACACATTTCCTATTACCTCAGGCACTGCCTCTTGCGTTGGGTCTAGGAAAATATTTTCTTTATGCTGAGTCATAAGAACGCATAAATCTATAATACATTTCTGTCTAAAAGGAGCCATGGATAAGAGATATGCCTTGCTCTCAGTGAAGGTGTATAATTCATAGTAATGTTACATATAAAGGACAATACACCTTAAAGTTAGATATTCTAACTGGGATAATTACACCCAAACTTATCTCAATTTCCTTCTGCTGCCTTAAATTGATAGGATGTCCTATCTAGTTACATGAAAACTCACAATTCCTTAAGGATAAATATTTTAAATAAACAACCTGAAAGAAGTTTTATTTATTATTTTTTGTCTGGTCAAGAGAGAATCTCTGTAGTTAGAATGTACAGCTAGCTTTCACTTGGTACCTCTATTTGAGTGGTCAGGAAGAATCCGGGACAGCAAAATGCCTCTACGTTTAAAACACATTGCACACTTGATGTGAGCATATACAGCCGACCTGCTTTAGCTACTAATACATTTCCGCTTCAAGAGGCATGACTTTCTCTTTCCATAAAGTAACAAATCAGCCCGCTTTTGGCACATTCACATTGTTACTGTTTAGAATCGCAAACTTGTCTATCTGGACCTTAACTGTATCAATAGCTATTGATCCCCTCTTGTTCCATTTGGATCTTGGGAGCATAAGAAGTCTAAATGTAATAACTTGAAAGTTATAACCTTCTCATGATTTGATTTTTAAAACATCTGAAATGTATTTTGTTGTTTTGTATGAAGTAAAGCTACACACTGATTTTGTTTTAATATTCAGTCAATAGCCCAACACCACTCTTAAAAACAAGTCATATAGTTGCTACATTTTGGTGATCCATTCTTGACAGTAATTTCAAAAATTTGTTAAATTTTTTGTAAAGATTTTATTTTATTTGTCAAAGAGAGAGAGAGCACCAGCGTGGGGAGCGGCAGGCTTCATGCCGAGCAAGTAACCCTATGTGGGACTCGATCCCAGGACCCTGGGATCTTGACTCAAGCCAAAGGCAGACACTTAACCGACTTAGCTACCCAGGTGCCCTTCTAATTTCAATATTTTTATTTTTATGAATTATGCCAAAGACATAATAAGTACATATAGCATATAGTTTTAAAATAACCCGACTATAAAGACATTTATGTGCCCACTATCAACTTCAGAAACAATGTATTCACAGCACATCTAAAAACCTCATGTGTCCCATCTCAACCGCATCCTCTTCCTTCCAATCCAGAAGTATCCAGTGTCCTGAGTTTCTGTCAAGCAGCCCCCTGCTACCTTTAAGGACAGAGGACATACATATTACCGACTCCAAAAAGATACATGCTGATTGGTTTTGTCTTTTGAAATACATATATATATATATTTATTTAATAAAATGAATTATATACATTCCTCTGGATATTCTTTTTCCATTAGATATTATTTTAAAGATTTTTCTCAATATATACAATGGTTTTCCAGTGCTGTAGACTATCTCATTGTCTGAATATGCTGTGTTTATTTATTTTGGGGTAATTATGATTTACTTATCAATATTACTTATTGTTTTTTCTCTCTCACATGAATGTAAGCTCCGTAGGAAGGAGCTTTTTTTTTTTTCTTTTTTTCTGTTTCTTTCACTATTGTATCAACAAGATACATAGTCCATTGCTGAAATTCAAGGAATATTAAATATCAAGTATCAAACTCAGAATGAAATTCTTCCCAATAGAAATTTTTTTAATGCACAGAAGACAAAAATAGGTATTTTGCAGATGTCAGTAGAGACTTAAAGTGTTCAACATCATTAAGCCTCAAAAAATATGAATTAAATGCCACAAGACATCTTTCCAGATCAAAAAAAATTAAAATTATAATAAAGATTTCCCAAGATGTGGGGCGCCTGGGTGGCACAGCGGTTAAGCTTCTGCCTTCGGCTCAGGGCGTGATCCCGGCGTTCCGGGATCGAGCCCCACATCAGGCTCCTCTGCTATGAGCCTGCTTCTTCCTCTCCCACTCCCCCTGCTTGTGTTCCCTCTCTCACTGGCTGTCTCTATCTCTGTCGAATAAATAAATAAAATCTTAAAAAAAAAAAAAAAAAGATTTCCCAAGATGTAATGTAAAGCAAACTCACACACTCCTTATAGGGGTTCAAACTGCTACAACAACTTTGGAAAACATGTTGGCATTATCTGGAAAAGGAGGAGATAAACATACCAAATAGCCTCTCAAGTCCACTTCTAAGTATATGTACTAGATAAACACTTGTACCAGGTAACAAGTAAGAAAATGCATACCAAATGTTTTTTTCTGTTAAAAGCCAACAAAAACCACAATGAAAACAACACAGATTGTATTATTTCCTTTATTCAACAAATCTTTATCGATTACCTACTACATATCCACTAAGCACATATGAATAACATCCCCATTTTACAGGTGGGGAAAATGAAGCACAGAGAAGTTAAATGACATACTCAAAGTCACAGCTATTAAGTGGAATCGCCCTGATTCCCAACCCGGAAGTCTAACTCCAGAGTACCAAATTCTGAAAGACAACTTCCTGAGACTAACAACTCACCAAAGAGTGGGAGAGAATTCCAAAGTTAGTAAAGATGGTCTTCACTGTAATGATGCTTGAGCCCCGAGCGAGTCCCTCCAGTATGTTTCTCTAACCATCACATTGACATAATCTGATTTATCACACAATTACATGAGACATGCTTTTTCAATGACCCAGACCACCTGACTGTTCTTTGTTTAGGCACAACCAGAACAAACTGAAATTCTCCTGCGACATGGGGTATTGGGCTGAATTGTCTCTAGAGGGCTATTCCAGCCTGAAGGTTTTGTGATTGAAGTTTTATATCAAGCAGATTCTTTATTCCATCAAAAATGAAGAAAGTGTATCTATTAACACCCTGTAATATCCCTCAGGCTATTTCAGATTTAAAAACATCATGAAATAAACTGTGGCTTCTAGCAGAATCCTCACCAGTTCAAGCTTAGCAGCTGGAATATAGATGTGTCTCCAGCCACATCAAAAGAACAATTTCCCTCAAAGGGAAACAAAACTCCTTTAATTTTTTTTGGCAATCATTCATTCTTGCATGCCTCGACATGAATACGTAATGATTATGCACGTATTTCACTATTATTACTATTAACATTAATTACTTCTATTTACATTTATATGGTTTATAATAATTTCAATTGCATTAACTCCTTTGAACCTCACAAAAATCCTGCAAGCTTTTCAAGGCAGGGATTATATTTCTTTCCGTTCTGCAGGTCAGTATATTGAGTTCCTTCAACTGCTATCTACAACAGGAAAAGTCTTATGATTAAATTTTTACTAAATCACAAAAGTCCTAGGACCCTAGACAAAGAAGTTGGAAAAAATATCTCCCCATTGGGCAGACAATCTAAGATAAGGTAATTAAAATATGAATCACCAGGTGGTGATAGGTGACTGGCACTAGGGAGCTATATTTGGCATCTGGTGTTATTTTAATTACCCACATCCTGCAGAGTGCAGACTATTCATTCAGAGGCCAGAGAAATTGATGGTCAGGGAGGAATGGAGTAAAAAACCTGTGCTTCAAGGAGAGATTTGCACTTGGATGATAAGAAAACAAGTAGGCAGGGACAGATAGTGAGCACCACTGTATAGAAGGGGCCCGGAAGATTGCAAGAACCAGCAGGAGAAGGTCCAAAAATGGCAGAGAGACAGTTCGTTTGTGTAAAGTTATGTTGTTGTTATGTTTTGAGACTAATGGGCAATACATTTATACACTGTTGTTCAAACTGGCAAAATGTTATAACATCTACTATTTAATTTGCTCCTCAAGAAATACTATACAGACAGGAAAGTTCCTATGGTCAGATTACTAATGAGATTGCAGATTCTCAAAGGCTAATTTCACTTTGCAAGCAACACAGAGGCGGTGACTGATAGAGTGGGGACTAGCACTCACACCATCCGAACGCTCGTCCGAGGCACTAGCCACTTGACCACTCTTTCGAAAGATCACTTTTTCCTTGAGTTTTCACATCTGTAAAATGACAATAGCCTCAACTACTTCAGTGTTATTATCAGATTTAAATAAAATGAACTGTATAAATCCATCTACGTTTCACACACACACACAAATGCATAGTATGTTTCCCCTTTTGTTCATTTATCAAATACCTTTTGAGTAGCTATTAACGTGCTAAGCACTCGAAAGCTCTAGGGATACAGTAGCATGGAATACAAAGTCCTTTCTATATGGAGCTTATATTCCAGCAGGGAAGGGGGAGTGAATGAAAATACAAATGAATATGTAAAACATATCATATGTTTATTTTAAGTGCTCCAGAGAAAACTAAAGCAGAGTAAGTTGAATCTGGGGGGGAGGGGAATGGAATGGGAGGGGCAATTGTTCTTTTCTCTTTTTTTTAAGATTTTATTTATTTATTTGACAGAGAGACAGTGAGCTAGAGAGAGGGAGAGGAGGGGCAGAGGGAGAAGGAGAAGCAGACTCTGTGGTGAACCTGACGTGGGCCTCCATCGCAGGACCCTGGGATCATGACCTGAGCCAATGGCAGATGCTGAACTGACTGAGCCACCCAGGCACCCCTATTTTCTTATTTTTTTAAACATTTATTTATTTTGGAGAAAGAGGTGTGAGTGGGGGAGGGGCAGAGAGAGAGCAGCAGATGCCATGCAGAGCCCGACTCAGGGATGGATCTCAGAATCAAGAGTTAGACACTTAATGGACGGAGCCACCCAGGCGCCCCGGAATTGTTATTTTCTCTATGGTTGCCACCGATACAATAATAAATGTGCAGAAACTGGGAATAAATGAGAAGTTTTCCAGGTAGAGAAAAGAGTGTATGCAAAAGCCCAGAGGAGGGAGCATTCCTAGAGCGTTCAAAGAACATCATCCTGCCGAATGTGGTGAGGCAGTGTGAACAGGAGGAAGCATGGTGGGACATGACATGGTCAGGGAAATAGATGACAGTGAAAGGGGACTGGAGATCATGCAGGACCTTGTCCGTAATAGGAAGATCCGCGGCTATTACTGTCAGTGAAGTGTCCAGCCATCGGACAGTTCCACCCGAGCAATGACAGGATCTGCCTTAATTTTCTAAATGATCACTATTTTCTGTGTTGTGAAGGGACTATAGAGGGACAAAGGAGAAAGCAGTTGCAAGGCTGAGACAAGGTGAAAGAGAACAGTGGTTAGGAAAGGTTGGTATCAGTGGAGGTAATAAGAAGAGATTGAATTACTGGATATATTCTGAAGGTAGTGTTAACAGGACTTGCTTACACTTTGGGTGTGGGATACGAAAAAAAGGAGAATCAAGGGTGACTCAACTGGTTTTTGCCTGAGCAGCTAGAAGGATGGAGTTACCACTAAGATGAAGAAGGTTATGGAAAGCCACGTGTGCAGGATGAAAGGCCAAATAGGAATTCAGTTTGATACAAGTTAAGTTTGAGACGATTAAGAACTATTTGTTTCAGTTCTCTACTTTTGGGCAACAAACTGCACCATCACTTGGTGGCTTGGAACATTTATTTTGCTCAAATCCTGCTATTTGATATGGCTTAGTGGGGACAGTTCCATCTCTATTTCACTGCGTTATCTGGAGTGGCTCAAAGTCAGGGCCTGGAATGATCTACATTCTCTAACTTCCATGTCTGACATTTGATTCTAGCTGTCAACAGGAACCTTGCCCGTGACTGTTGGCTAGAGCACTAGTCAGTGATCTCTCCATGTGGCCTAGACCTCCTCCCAACACGGTAGGAGTATGTGAGATTGGAAATATTGCTTGTTACCATTTTTGTACATTATAACCTGTCATAATGTCCAAGTGGAGCTTTTGAATACAGAGTTGAACCATGGGAGCACGGAGGTCAAGGCAGTATGCTGCCAGAAATATAAGAGAGGAATTCTAAACAGAAATATATTTCCATAGGAGGGATTAAATGAGATCATCTGGGGAATTAGTATGGATAGAAAAGAAAAGCAGTCTAAGGACTGAGCCCTGGAGAACTCCAATATATACACGTCAGTGATAAAGGGGAGGTAGCAAAGAACGAGCAAAAACAGACAGTGAGAAAGAATGGAAAAAAAGAAAATGAGATGGCCTGGAAGCCAAGAAAAGAAAGTTTGGAGCGGAAGTCATCAAGTCACCAGCTATAGAAAATCCTGCTAAGGTTTCAAGTAAGATGAAACCAAAAAAGTGACCACTGGGATTAGAATGGCAGAAAGTCCTGCTCACCTTGATAAGAGTTAGTGTGGTAGTGTGATGTGAGCTAACGTCGGACGGAAGAGACCTGCACATAACAGGTCTAAACAGAGAAGAGGGAGCTGGCGGCGCACTGCTTTGTTGGGACTCCAACTCGAATGCTCTGAAGGGGACAACAGGAGACACGGAACAGGAATACAGAAGTTGGAGAATAATGACAAATTTGATTTTGGAGACACATCTTGGTATTTTCCTTTATGTTTACACTATGTATTCCTTTCCAGGGGTTGTTATCTACTCCAGGAGTTTCCTGTTGCCATTGTAACAAATGACCATGCTTTTAGGGGCTTTTAACAACGGCAATTCGTTCTCTCACAGTTCTGGAGGTCAGAAGTCTCTAGTAAGACTTAGAGGGTTGAAATCAAGATGTAGGAAGGCCTGGTTCCTTCCGAAGGCTCCACTTGGCCCTTCTGGCTTCTAGAAGCTGCCATCATTCCTTGGCTTGTGGCTGCATCGCTGCAATCTTGGCCTCCCTCATCACCGTGCCTTCTCTGACTGACCTTCCTGAGCTCCCCACATAAGGACAAAATTGGGATTCAGTCGGACCTACCTGGATAATCCAGGATAATCGCCACATCATGAGATTCTTAACTAATCACACCTGCAGAGAACCTTTTGCCATGTAGGGTAACATTCACAGGTTCCGGGAGTTAGCATGTGAACAACCCCGGAAGCATGTTATTCAGCCACCCTTATCAATTTCAAGAAAGACATCAAAATGTAGAATAAAAATGACCTTTCTTCCTTGGAAATTGGTTTTGGGTTTTTTGTTTTTTGTGTTTTTTGGAACCCTAAGATTTTCAAATTATCTACTCTTTTCTCTAGTTACTTTCCTCATGCGAGGAATATAAATCACTTCTACTGTCTTCAATTTTTTCCATATTATTAGAACAGAAAAAGGTCATTGTTACAGGGCTGTTTAAATCAGAACATGCAGCAGAGTGCCTGGGTGGCTCAGCTCCTAAAGTGGCTGCCTTCAGCGCAGATCAAGATCCAAGGGTTCTAGGATCGAGTCCCGCATCGGGCTCCTTGCTCCATAGGCAGCCTGCTTCTCCCTCTCTACAACTTGTGCCCCGTCCCAAATAAATAAATAAGATCTTTAAAAGAGAGAGAGGAGGGGGCTGGCATGTGGCAGCTGCAGCCCACATTTTGTTTGACTCAAACACAAATGCTCTGCAGGTGACAGCAGGGATGAACACTAGGAAAGCAGCTTTGTTTCATATGCGCTTCAGGTCGATGCAACATTACCGGGTACTGCAGCCATCCTTCAGAATCCCGTTGCAACGTGAAATCATCTCAATTTATTAGGTTACGCTGGACAGCTCAATGGAAATTACGGCATGATTTGAAGGACTGTACTGAATACTGCCTCCTCCCATAAAGTCAATGAATATTACATGGTGAGGTAAAGAGGAGCTGCTCGCACTATGGAAGTCCAGCGAGTCTTGCACCTATCAACGTGGAAGACCATTTCTAGTACGGCATTTGAAGGATGGACGGAGGAAAGTAAACCCTACCCAAACATAACATATGCGATGCAGAGCTAGGATGTGTACTTAACGCACGTCACACCATATTCGAGGCATGCGACACATTTCAACAAGTTTAATCCTCACAACAACCCTAGGAGACAGCTACTCTTCTGTGCACTTTGCACATGAGGGAGCTACGGCACAGAGGTTCAATTGCTTGTCTTAGTTCACACAGCAAGTAAGAAGTCGAGCTGGGGAGTAAATCAAAGCATTCTGAATTCAGACTGGGCATCTGTATCCACTACGGTATACGGTTTACGTGTTTGGTCACAAATTTTATTGCTTCCTTTTGTATATTTTATTTTAGGTTGATTTGTGCAAATCTCAATAAACAAAATAGGGTGGATAGGAGTTGGTGTTGGCGTCAGGTACAGAATTAAAACTACTTTTGACCACGGATCGAAATAAACTTGTTATATTACATAAGTACAACTATTAGTTCATAATGAAAACATTTTTCATTTACATGATTTATTTAATTTATTTATAGGACTTATATAATATTCTACCCCCATGGATATTACTTTTTCATCCCTTGCAACCACATGTGAACGGAACAGTACACTCATTTTTAAAATGAATAACTGAGGCTCAGAAGATGTAAGAGATTTGTTCAAGGTCACATAATAGTTAGAATTGGCCGCTCTGCAAATATATATATACACTATATATATATCGGTTATGAATCTTAGTATCTCCATGGAATTTCTCCCATTCCATTTCTTAAACAGTCTTATTCTTGTCCTTAACCTCCACCTCAAATTCCGGAAGGGGGGGGTGTTTTGAGGGTAAATAAATGACTAGATGACTATAAATGTTCACTCCTGGAGTTCTGGGATTTTCTGCTCTCTGAGGATGCGACCCGATTGAACACGTTAATAGATAACATGAACTATATTTTTCCACAAGCTAAATTAACCTTGAGGTTTACCGTGGGGAAAATATTATTAATGCTATATCAGACTGAATTGTCAACGATAGGGCAACAAAAATGTAGTACGGATTTTGAAGTTGGAGGATTATGTTAATCAGAATAATAAATGGTGGCTGGTGTAACAAATAATCTAAAAACCTAAGTATCTTAACAGAACAAATATTTATCATTCCCTTAGGACAAGTCCAAGCTGTTCGTAAGTGGGCAGCCTTCCTCCACGTGATAACTCCTAGCTCTGCCAAGTCAGAATCCTCTACTTCTAGTCACCAGCAGAGGTGGTGGAGGGCAAGTGTCCGGGACAGTGCAGAGAGGATTCTAGAAGCCAAGAAAGAAAGCAGTGTACACACATATTTCATTACCCAGAGTTCAGTCACACGGCCCCTTCTAGAGCAAGAGGGAGGGCATTCTGGATAGCATTGTCTTCCTGTGTCGTATGGAAGAAAACATGTGTTTGGTGAAGCACAGCATTCTCTCTGCCTCAAAAGAAGCATATCAGAGGTTCCACCAGCCCCAAATGCATCCCCTACCAGCCTTTCCCACAGGATGGCAAACTGCCATCTTAGAATCAAGCATGGTTGAACAAGAGTGTATGCTCACGTGTGGTATACACAGTTGAAATGACCTCGGCAACCTCTACCCTCAGTTTGGCTTGCTCGAAAAAAAATCAACTGTAGGGTATGTGCAGCATGTACTGAAATCTCCCTAAAATCGGCAAGATTACCGTGCCCCTCTTCAATCATCTTCATCAGTGGCAGCTAAGTGCAGATACTTAGATATACTGTTTCACAATCTGCAAAGATGGGCGCCTGGCTGGTTCCATTGGTAACGTGTCAGCCTTCAGCTCTGGTCATGATCCCAGGGTCCTGGGATCAAACCCGCATAGGTGGGCTCGCAGCTCAGTGGGGAGTCTGCTTCTCCCTCTGCCTCTCCCTGCTGTTGTGCTCTCTCTCAAATAAATAAATATAATCTTAAGAAGAACAAAAAACCAAAAACAATCGCCAAAGAACTTCACATTTAAGATTCACATTACTCTTCTGGACTAGTTAAGCAGGAAGCATTTCTCTCATTTTATAGAAGAAAAATGCAAGTTCTGAGAGGTTAAGAAACATCCCCTACTTTGACCCAGCCAGGAGATGGCCAAACTGAAGCTAGAACCTAGGTCTCAGCTACCTGGTATCTAGTATGGTACCATTCCCATTATGCTGATTTACCTCTCACGCTCCCAACATTGGTAGAGAGATCCCTACACGATGTCTAGTCAAAAGGGAACTCTGGAATATAGGGATTGAAATAGATTTCCTTTTTTAGTATGGGCTCCATCACACAGTCAAAAACTCTGTCAGTCAATAAGTATTTATTGAGTCCCCAACACAAGGGAATAGCACTGTTATGCAATGCCTTTGAAAAGAATTTATACTTTGTTAAGTGTTTGAAAATTGACATTCACAGGGTGAAAATCTTTTGCCTTACATTTGAGTGGAATATTGATCTCAGTGCAACTGCTTTTTGGATTATTTCAATACAGCAAGATTTTATATTGTTGATAAGTCAGGCCAGTTTTTCTCTTTGACTGACCTGGGGACAAAGATGATAGAAAAAAAAAATCAATTAGTATGTTCGGAGGAAATTTCTTCCACTGTCCCCACAAATAATCAGTATCCTTATACTAGGCTGAGATCAAAATACGAAGTTAGGTCCATGTGTCATGAACAAATAGGTGAAAAGAGCTGGAGGCTGTCAGCCTTGACTACCATGCTTCTGGGCCGCTAGAATGGAATGGCAAGTCTCACCATGTACACGGCTTACAGGCAAAAATGAATCGCCTACTCTCTGCCTCTATATCCAGGACACGGATGGATAGGAGATTACCTTCTGTGAGTAAAGCTATACAACTCTAAAACAAGCTAGGACAGAACGATCAGCAGTCTACAGAGACTCCCTAAAGAAACAGAACAGGGAACTAAGACAAGGCTTGTAAGCTTTCACTGTCAGAAGGAAGGTATGTCAGCCACAGAATCAAATAATAGCTACGTTAATGGAACACCAGCAATGTACCAAGCATTAATCTTTGTGTGACAACTAATGATTAAAGCATTCTTATCACTCCCATTTTACAGATAAGGCAATGGAGGCTTAGGACAACCAAGTGATTTTTCCAAGGTCACACAGCTAGAGAATTACGGAGTCAAAATCATAATTTAGATACATGTGGATCAGAACTTGAACAGGAATTTGAGTGGCTTGTCACCAGCCTGCTCACCACAATCACCTATGGGGCTTGAAAATACAAATGCCTCTGTTCTGCCTCTAATGTACTGGATCTGAATTCCAAGGTCACGTCGAGCTTCTACAATTGGAAAAACCTTCAAAAGAAAGGAGAGGTACTGTGGTTGGAAGATCACTAAGCTGGTCCCCAAGATTCTAGTCCCCTGGTGTACACACCCTGTATAATCCTTCCCCTTGAGTACGTACGGGGCCTGGGAATAGGCTAAGATAGTACATGGCTTGGTTAATTTACACATCAACGTTGATGAGACTGTCATTCTTGCCTTTGATCTTTATATAAGGCTCTGTCTTAGCAGTTTGGATACTAAGACTTGAAGGAGCAAAGAGCCACACTGTGAGGGGACATGTGGTGAGGAACAGTGGGAGGCTTCAAAGAACTGGAAACCATCCTCTGCTAACAAAGATTGAAGAAAAGAGGAAGTCACCCCCACAACCTCAAGGAACGGATTGTGCCAAAAATCACATTAGTTTGGAAGAGGCCCCGAAATTCCAGAAAGGAACCCAGCGCAACCAACCCATGGTTCGCAGCGTTGTGAGACCCTGATCGGAGGACCTAGTTAAGCTGTGCTCAGACTCCTGGCTCACAGACACTGTGAAATGGTGTGTTGTTTTAAGGTACTAAGTTTGTATGGTTTGTTATGTAATGATAAATAACTAATACAGTTATCAAGGAAAAATCCTGTGTCCATTCCAGCATAGCCCAGAAAGCGACTGCCCTCCTCCAAGAAGGTTACAATGTAAGCTGTTATTTGTACTGCCACAGTAAGCTCATACCAGATGTAGCTCTTTTGTTATACTCCTTCTTCTAACTCTCTGTTAACCGTGCGAAGTGCTAAATTTCATTTGAATTCTCCCACAGGTGTATGTAAAATATGTGTTGACTAAAGGACAGGAGAGCTTTGGTCCCTTGACAGCGTCGTATAACGTAACAAAGGCATAACTGGCATTCTGGTTTAGACCTCTCTGTGCCCTTGATTAGTGTGAGTCTACCGATGACACAGCAACCATTTTGGGTGCTACTGAGTCAGGTTTCTCAAGCAGTATCCCGCAAAAAGAGCCTTGTGCATCACTGATACTCCACTGAATAAAGATCTATCAAAGGCCTCAAACGCGCTACACTTTATCAGCTCCCACTACGGGTGTTCCATTGAAACAACTTCTTCAGTGAGGTACTCATTTGACAAAAGTCAGCCAAGCAACTCACCTTCTGGAAAATAGCAAGCGGAGTGGTATGTGGAGGCAGAAAAATGAACAGCAACCACGAAATAACATCTATAAAAATCAGGAGAGTGTATTGCCGAAAATCTAATGCCCCTGTTTTCGTTCTTTTATGACAGACATCCTTCCAGCATGGCATTCACAAGTTTGACATTCACTGTGTTTTATCTGGGATTTCCTTGCTGGTAAAGTCATCTCGAGCACTGCACCCTGGAATTCTGCCTCCCATTGGTTTTAATAGCTGGCATAATGGCGGAATTCTGGTGCAAATGCCCTCCATTTGTCCTCTGGTGCAATCTTACCTGGCAAGCTGCAGGAAGCACTACAATAGCTAATTTCTAGATAAGTATATCTTAGGACACCATACAAAAATCAGCTGCAGGTTTGGACTGCCAGATTGAATTTTCTAAACATAATAGCTTAGTTGTAGCAGGAATAGAGTAGATATTTCTTCTCTGATGCATTTCTATCCACTGATACTGGAGATGGGCAGTTAAAGGAATAGAGCCTATTATTACCATCTTCCTGCAAGCACAGATTTATCACAGATTCACACATTTCCCTGCCTATCTCGGGCTCAGTTACCAGGATGTTTATGAAATGTCTCTAAAGGAAAAGGAAGGTGCTTGAGTAAGGGTGACTTGTGGCTGTATTTTCTCAAGCACTGGATGGTGTCAAGTTCTACAAATAGCAAATAGAGGATTGTGCTGTTGGCTATGAAAATGCAGTTGCTATCTTAGGCAATTACAGTTTAATTCAAATATTCAGGGAGCATCTGATGTGGACCAAGTACATGTTAGATGATGGGTGGAGAGTGGTGAACTAAAATGAACATAGTTTCTGTCCTCATGGCCATTAGAGTCTAGTTGAAGAGACAGAAATGAGCCAGTCACCCAAAGGATGTGATAAAATCATGGACAGGACAAGCAGTAGGGAGAGTAAAGAGTAATTGCTTACGCTTATGTGATCGTTTCCAGATTTATCTTAACAACTCTGGAGGAAGATGTGATTAACCTCCATATTACCTATGAGGAATTGAGGAAAGGCTCAGAAGCTGAAGAACACTTGCAATGCATTCACTCAAACCAGAACTATGAAACTTCAAACCCAAGGCAACTTCATCAGTTTTCAAAGCAGGAATTTTCTACAGAGACAATACATTCATTTATCAGGCAGATGAGGGCTCCTATGAATGGATGAATATAATGAGGGGGCATTAATGATAAAAAGGACAAGGTGAAAAGCTCATTGTGAAAGGCATCCTACTACTGAGGTGGAAGCCAAAGAATGAGCTAACAGGGAGGGACGCAGGATATAGAGCCAAGCCAGCAGCAGAATTAGTAACAAAGGGGATCGAGTAAAGCCCGGTATACCCTCCTGCTTTCATTGCACAACCCTGTGTACAACTGTGGGACCTCCTTTCTGCAGTCATTTGAACAGGAGAAATGCATATGGCTAAGTAGAGATAAGGTTCGTGGAGCCTGGAGAGAGACAAGTGATTCTCATGCTGGTCAGTTTGGCAAACAGATGGTACTCCTCTCTCTTTAATTGGTACTATTATCTCTTGACCATGTGAGTTACCATATAGCCTCCACAGACATCGAAAGGAGCTGAGGAATTGAGTTTCTGCCACATCTGCTAGCTTGCTTAGTGACCCCACTGTGGGAAATGGTTAAGGGTCAAGAAGCAGGGGCAGAGCCTCTCTGTTTTTATATCCTACCTCCTTCCTTACTATGCCTTCATACGGTGGCGTGGAGAGGAGAAACCATCATAGAGACCATCCCAGGGGACAGACTTTAGCTACTCACAGGGGACTGGGAGGTAGTGCCAATCTCCTGTTTGCCCCAGATTCAGGACCAAATAAGCATATGCTGCTGATGGATTTCCATAAACTCATCTTCTGGATCAAGGTTAATGCAAGAGAAAAGAAGAATATACAATCAGCCTTCCTCTGTATATCCTATCTAAAGAGAGGGATGCAGAATCCCCAGTCTATCGATAGACACACATGAAATCATCAGTGTTGTTAAGAAATGGCAACAAGTTTATGTTGAAGAAACTAGTTTTTGGCAGTACTTTCTCCTGCTAGACATTGCTCATGGTATCCCTATGGTCCATAAAATCATAGCAATGCATTAGCTGCATTTCTCTGGCATCCAGATTGGAAAAAAAAAAATCAACAATAGCTCAGAAATAAAAGAAGTAGAATACTACAGTTTCCTTAATAACAAGGATGCAACCTGTGTCATAGGGAAAAAAGGGTAGAGAGTAGCAGAAAGCTTTTTTAGATAGGGTCCTAACAGAGAAAAGAGGATATACTCAAAATGGGATAATTAAAATCACTTCAAAGGGATACTTTACAAATTTGTGGGTATAGGGAAACATGAAGTCTTGTATAATTGCCTTGAGAGGCACAGCGACCTTTGCTTTTGGATATACTAATTCAAGGTGACTCCTTTTGGAGGGGGATACCTAGGGGAATTAATAAGTGAACTCTCCTCTTTTCCTCAGATCTACTGTCAGAGCTGTCCAGTGGCCCAGTCCAGCAGAAACCCACAAGATATGGGACTCCACTGACGCTGTCAGTACAGATCAGACTTCTGAGGCACAGACCACTAGAGACAGGTGATGACTGGATGTGGAGAAGCAAAAGAAGAACACCTAAACCAGAAACCAAGGATTCCTATACACTGGAGTGAAAGAGTATTAAATCCTATTAGTTATCTCCTTTTTTGAATGCCTTCCACATACCCCTACCACTGCATATCTAAGTCCTTATCTTCATTCAAGATTAAGTTCAAATCCCCATATCCCACAAAGCCTTTCACGATAAACATCTAGCTTCCCATGGTGTTATGTCCTTCTTAGAGCTCTTTTGACTCTTCTAACTTAATTCCTTTTGTTGTTATTTTTGACCACATCTGTTCTCACTCACCAGACTCTGAGCCTCCGGAGGACAGAGTCTACATTTGGTAAGTCTCCATGTGTCCTCTATTGCTCAGCTTAAGACCTTACGGGTAGTAAGTATGCAATGCAATGCCGCAGATCTTCAACACCAAGAGCCAAGTAGTCAGGTACCAAAACGGTAATATACATTGTACAGCACAATGTTTAAATGCTTCTGTATTAGCTCTGTGACCTGGGGCAAGTTTCTTAGCCTCTTTGAACCTACATTTCCTCATACATAAAAATAGAAATAATAACAATAGTATCTTTCTTATAAAGTCATCGTTAAAGATAAAAATGTATTATTATAAATCTTAGAGTGTGCAAATGCTTAAGACTTTGTAATTACTACTTTTATTATGAAAGAAAGGGAAGGAAAGGAAAGGGAAGGGAAGGAAGGGAAGGAGGGGAAAGGAAAAGGAGAAAGGAAAAGAGAAAGGGAAGGAAAAAAGAAAAAGAAAAGAAAAAAAGGAAGGAAGGAAGGAAGGAAGGAAGGAAGGAAGGAAGGAAGGAAGGGAAAATTATCTTCTTTTAAGGTCTTCTTACCAGGATTTTCAAAAATTATTTTCCAAATAGTAGTGCTTGGCCTAAGGGAGCTTTTAGAGATAAATCATTTTTAATCATTAAAACATGGACTTGTGCTTTAATAAGGCTAACCTATTCATAACCTATGATATTTTGAGAGGACTGAAGTTCACAGGCAAATATCTGGAAAGTTTCACAAATTATTGAGGTGCTATTGTCTGAATGTGTCCGTCCCGAATTTATTTGTTGAAATCCTACTGCCCAATGGGATAGTTTTAGGAGGTGCGGCACTTTCAAGAATGGAATTAGTGCTCTTATAAAAGACTCCCAGAGAGCTCCCCAGCCCCCTTCTCCACATAAGGACCCAGCAAGAAGGCACCAGCTATGCACTAGAGAGCCCTCACCGGATTGCATCCATGCTGGTGCCTTGATCTTGGCCTTCCCAGCCTACAGAGCTGTGGAAAATAAACTTCTGGTGTTTATAAACTGTGGTATTTTGTTCAAGTAGCCCGAATGGACTAAGACATGAGGCTTAGAAAACATTATTTTTAAAATGGCCTCAACCCAACAATATTAATTTTGCACTTTTGCACTTCGGAGTTTTGAACAAGATGGATTCATTGCACAAAAGGGCACCACTTGTATCCGTTTGGAATGCCAATGCCAGCAACAGCCTGGAATGGGCACATCAGCTTGCAGAATATCTCCAAAAGTCTCTTCCAAATTCTACTGATGAAAGGAGAGTTCAGGTTCAAAGACTGTTCAGTGCCAGGCTGCCCTGCAGAGACCACCAGGTAGGCACAAATCACATACTGGAAGCACAGCATGTGGCCCTCTGATCATTTATCTATCCCTAATGAGGATCAGCTTCTTTCAAGGAGCAATTTTTCCTTAGAGTCCAGTGTGATTGATTGAAATCAGACTCCAATTCGAATGTGATTATGCCAATGAATTCCATATATTCTGTTGACTATGAATCATAGTCATGTTGGAAGTTTTGTTCTTAGCATGGTCTTCATTTGCAGCTTTTGACTGCCTGTATATGGGTAAGTTAGGCCCGTTCAGTGAGAATCTATGACCTACTATGTCTTTAAGAGTCAAAAGCAACAATATATCTCAACCTTCCCATCATCTAATTGGCCAAATTTCTGTGGCATGAGCTGGTATGATTCAATCCATCACAGAATCAACCTAGTCCTTCCCTACAGAGACCCTTCTTACAAGCTTATACGTGCTGATTGGGGCTATATTCTTTGGGAGTCAGTGCTCCGAATCTCCAAGGGCAAGTTCAAAACCTGGAGGCTCTACCTGGAGGGACTTAGTTTTGCCTGTTGAGGTATACTCAAACCCCTTCACTCTGAAACATGTCTACAGGGCTCAAAGTTTAGGAAATACCAAATCTATTGGTGGAAACTCATTTGTTCTAAGTTTATAGTATATTCCATAACCTATGTCCTTCATAAAACCAAAGTTCTTTTAGGAAAACTAATACCTAGCCCAATGCAGCCTGAGAAAAATCTTATTTGAGGCTCATTCTTGACGGGTTCAAGTATGGCTCATCAGGACACAACAACAAGAACTTGGTCATCTGCCTCATCCTTCTTTTACTTGAGAAGAATGTGTGTAATAGAAATATATTATCCCTTCACTTCCATTTCTATACCCCAGTTGGACAGAGCTACGGTGATGGCATGATTCCCTTCTCCTTTGTGCACATCTGTTTAAGAAAGTGCAGACTACAACTCTGACTTCTGATAGCTGCAGACCCTACAAAATATACAGTAGCATATGATCCATGCCAATGCACCAGACTAAGAGATTCAATGCTTTCCTTCAGCCACTATCTATTCCGCAGTGATTGTGAACCAAGGTTTGGGATGTCCTTCCCTTAGCTCTTACCATAGTATTAGGCTTCTTACCTTTGAAGACAAGCAGAATTTAAGTGAGGCCCATAGAACTGTGAGCCTGTAGACATGGCTGTCAATATGGTTTATACTCTAACCCACATTTGTAACATCACCATGAAATGGATCTGCTTGCCTTACCATTCCCAATTGCCTAAGAGAAGGAAACTACTATTAGCACTGAATAGTCACCTCAGAATAAAAGGCTATCAGAAGTAAACTAGCCTACATCAACATTGAGGTTTTTTACAGTCTATCCGTCCCAGGGTATCCGTTATCATCCACACACAACTCTGTATATCACCAAATCTCCCTTATTCTCATATTCCTTTGTAACTACCAGGAAGTTGCTGTTTCCATTGCATCATTCAGATTTAGTGTCCAATGTCAGCTTGTCCCCAAATTGACCAATTCAAACAACCAAACAGAATGCCAGGTAGCTCTTTTGGTAGAATTTGACAACGTAATTATAAAATGATTGTTGAAATGCAAGAGATCTCTAGAATAACCAAAATGATATGGAAAATAAAGAAAAAAACAGAATAACTCATATTATACAGTTTCAATACCTACTTTAAAAACCACAGTAATCCAGGGGCACCTGGGTGGCCCAGTCAGTCACGCATCTGACTTTTGATTTTGGCTCAGGTCATGATCTCAAGGTCATGAGATTGAGCCCCATGTCAGGCACTGCACTGGGCATGGAGTCTGCGTAAGATTCTCCCTCTCCCTCTGCCCTCCCTGGCTCCCTCTCTTAATCCAAAAAAACCAAAAAACAAAAAACCAAACCAAAACAAAACAAAAACAAAAACAAAAAACCCAAAACCCCCAAAAAACAAAACACAGTAATCCAAATAATATAGTGTTGGCATAAGGATATATGTACAGATCAATGGAACAGAAGAGAGGCTTTAGATAAAGAACTACACATATATGGTCAGTTTATTTTTGATAAAGTTGCTAAAACAATTAAACAGGGAAAGGATTTTTTTTTTCCAAAAAAGTAGCTGGAAAAAAAAGTAGCTGGAAAATTGGATATCTGTATGCAAATATTTATATATGTATACAGATAAACAGAATACAGATATGTATAGATACATATATATGCATATATAATATTAATGTATGTATGTATACCCCAAGCCATATATAAAAATGAAACTGAATTGTATCATTGACCTAAATGTAAGAATTAGAACTACAAAACTTCTAGGGAAAATATTGGATAAAAATCTCTGTGACTTTGTAAGAAAAACATTCCTTAGAAAGGATATACAAAGTAAGAAACATTTTAAAATGATATATTGGATTTCATCCAAATTAAAAACTTCTTTTCCGAAAGAAACTTAAAAAATGAACAGGTAAGCCACTGACAGGGGACAACTCAAATGTTCACCAACTAATGACTATGTAAACCAGTTGTGTTATCTACTGTATGGAATACAATTCAGAAATGAAAAGGAATGAACTACTGACATATGTAGCCATGTGGTTGAATCTCAAAAGCAGTGTAAGTGAAAGAAGCCAAATATGAAACTCTAACCACTGTATGACTTCATTTACATGAAACAGAAGAAAAGGCAAAAAACTATGGTTGCCAAAGGGATATCTAGGATTATCAGAGCGTGGAATTGGAAAGAGGTGAATGACTCCAGGAAGTGAGGAGGGAACTTTGGGAGATAATGGAAATACATCTTTATTAAGGTGATGGTCAAATGGACTGTATGCAATCATCAAAGTCATCAAATTGTACAGTTAAAATTGGTGGGTTCATATTATGGAAACTTATATCTCAAGGAAACTGATCAAAATATACTTGATGAAGAAGATACATATGTGTATTAACATATATACTTGACATATATATCTGTATTGCTTTGTGTATGTGTATGTATAGTTGATACCTAATAAAGATAAATGTCAGATGTGCCCCTTTCCTATGTATCACTGGGTATAACAGCTGCTAATAATTAACTAACACAATAAATACGATTGGAATGAGTAAATCAGTACTACTAATTATAATGCCAACTTTTAAAATTAGAAGCAAATATTTATAAAATAACGCAGTAGTTTGCATGAGTGTGTTTGCTGACTGGCTGGCCGATTACCAGTGTGCCTGAGTGATTACCTCGAGAACTGCTCTAGTTGTCTGAAGGTCATGCCGTATACAGGCAGGCGTTCCATGCTTGCAAAGTGGACGAGTAAAATATCAATTAACTCAAATTCATATTCTACGTGAAATCAACTAGGGATGAGCGGCAGCAACAGAACCAATCAACAGCTGCCAGAACTTGGGACACAGAGCGAATAAAAGAATTCAAACCACAGAAGACCCACGCAGCAAATACGTTCAAGTGTCAAAGAGGAAAAAGCAGGTTAAAAGACTTGAAAGAAGCAGCCCACATGTGCATGGCATCATTTTACTTCATTTCAAATACCTCTGACTAACCAATTCTATTATCATCACTAAGCAAGGATCTCAGCAGTGCATACCTGTTGTATAATGAAATGTCTGCTTATTCGTAGTCCCCAAAGAGATCTGTAGCTCACCAAGACTCTGCCAGATGGAAAACTGTGAAGCCAGCTGCCTTAAGTACTCTGTGGAATATGTCAGGCTAGAAGATATAAAACAACAAATCAATGGTTATCCGAAATTGTATAGAATTGTAATTGTATAAAATGAGACAAAGTTCATCAAGTCACATATTGTGGATGAAGAAATGTCATTGATAGGTTAATCAGCAATCTCTTGCTATTCATCTACCAATAGCTGTGTGTCACGTAAAAGGCAGTGCCTCTGCCTATTCACGAAACAACTTCCTAGACCATCTAATCAGACTCACACTTTACACTTTCCTTTTTTTTTTTTAAAGATTTTTATTTATTTATTCGACAGAGATAGAGACAGCCAGCGAGAGAGGGAACACAAGCAGGGGGAGTGGGAGAGGAAGAAGCAGGCTCCCAGCAGAGGAGCCTGATGTGGGGCTCGATCCCAGAACGCCGGGATCACGCCCTGAGCCGAAGGCAGACACTTAACCGCTGTGCCACCCAGGCGCCCCCACTTTACACTTTCCTAAACTGAACTGTCCAAGACACCAATTTCACAATTCTTTCTCTTATATAACCCTGCCCCTGCCCCTGCCCCTGCAATGCAGTATGAGGGATGATGTACCCCATCTTGACTTTGGCTCTTCTCTACTATGTTCCATATCCCAAACCCCAGTGCTGCAACCTTGGGGAGCCACAGATTGGGTTATACCCAACCTAACTATTTATGGCCAAGGAACAGAATTAGGGCAATTATCATGGGCTCTTTGTAACTCACTCAGTTCCAACAATGGCATTGAATCATCATGGTAAGAAAACGCTGCTTATGCTCCTCATAATGTATGAGCCCAGGCTTAGAAGTAGCAACTGCCTGGCAACCTCAAAACTGTCTTCATCCAGTAAGCAATGAGGTGGTTCAGCAGTATTAACTCTTGGTGAAAGAAAAGCGTGGTGTTACTGCCCAAAGAGGAGATGAAACTCTTCTTTCTTTTGAGAAGTAGATAAAGCTTTATGTAACTTATGTAACCATCACCTTGAATAAGCACAAAGTAATCATAAAGCGCATTTGTTATTATTTTTATTTTCATTGAACCCTTAGCATTTATTTAGCTTGGCTATTTCTTCCTCAAGCTCTGAGAAAAACAAGAAACAACAAAACAGTGAGGGCCTCATGGATTTTTTTTTTCCTTAATTATTCTTATGTAGTACAGGTCCCCTGAGAACAAATGAAAATATTCATCTCCATGTAATAATTAAAACTCCAAATTTGCTATAACGTTACAGCTGCTGTCCTCACCCACAAATCAATGAAAGGGGTACATTCCTTCCCCACCTTGTCTTTCTATACCTCTTCCCCAGCTTGTTAATTAAGGTCTATATTCCAACCTGGACTGGAGCAGGGTGAGGGAGGAGAGGTCATGGAGTAGGAATCTCTCTGCGTGACTAATACGAAGCCGGGGATCTTAGCCTCCCAGCCTCTGTACTGGAGGCTGCCTTTCGGGCAGCATGAGTTCGGCAGTTCCTCAGGCATGCCGCATTTTTGAGGATCCTTCTCTGCACCTTTCTTTATGGGGACTGTGTCCATCAGAGTCCCACAGAATACAGATGGCACACTCAAATCCAGATAATTTGAAGGTTTACTCTAAAAAGGAGTGTTTACAAAACTGTAGATGGAACAGAGGCAGACCATAAAGTGAAGTAGCCTGGGGTTAGTGACAGTGGGAGTGATCTCTAGGCCTCAACAGACTAGGGGGGTGGGGAGGATAGGAGTGATCGCCAGTACTCCGAAGGAGAGAACATGCAGAAAAGGTCAATATAATAGGAACAGAGACCTTAGGTAAAGGAATGAGACAGATTGAGGGGCCTCAGAGGAAAAGAACAGGAAACACGCTGATCTAATCTCCCTACCGCAGATCTCCTGCTGTGGATCCCCATTGGGACACCCAACTAGAAGCCAAGGACGAAAGGGAGCCCTTGATGCAGTGCATCAAGGTCTGCCTTCCAAGGCGAAGTGTAGATGCAGAAAGGTAGAGAGAGAATGTTGAAAAGCAGGTGGATAGTAGCCAGAACAAAGGCAGATTAGTCTGGATCGTCTCTAACGCTGTCGTTAGCCCCTAGGCATCTTCTAATATCTATTAATTTCTCTCTGCTAAACTCTACTACTACTATAGGTTAGAACCAAAGATGACATAGATGGGATCCCTCAAGTCTACAATGAACTCTTAGTGGATCCTCACAACAAGCTCAGGAAATACAAACAGCCTTATAAAAATGCCTTTATTGTGACTCACCAACGGAGAGCAAACTTGTCTCATGCCCTTTAGGTTTCTCTGGTGTTAATTAGAATTAGACCAGACTGTAAGGGACACAAAAGAAGACACCCATGTGGTCCTCTTAAACCTCCTTTCCATAGACTTCAGGTAAGGGGCAAGTACTGCTCACCTCTAAAATTGCTTGAGTGTCAAGAAGGCCATAGATAACCTCGGACTCATAGTTTCTTTTTTTTTTTTTTTTTTTTTAAGATTTCATTTATTTATTTGACACAGAGAGACAGCCAGTGAGAGAAGGAACACAGCAGGGGAGAGGGAGAGGAAGAAAGCAGGCTCCCAGCTGAGGAGCCCGATGTGGGACTCGATCCCGCAACAACTGGGATCACGCCCTGAGCCGAAGGCAGACGCTTAATGACTGCGCTACCCAGGCGCCCCCGGACTCATAGTTTCATAGCTTGGTGTCCTCAGATGAAAGAGACCGTTAATTTCGTTTTATCGGGAAGAAAAATGCTGGCATGGGCTCTAATTGTCCCAATTTGAGATGCATGCTCATTACTGAACATTAACCAGGGATGGCAGTACTATGATTGGTCTAACCTGTGTGATGGCCTTCTCTGCAGCTGGAGTTGAGGATTCCTATGATTGAAAGCCCTATAAGATCCACATGGATTCAGTCAGACAGCAGGTTCCCAAAGGAACCAGACATAGAATGATGTTAAAACCTGCTTATGAGACAAAACCATACCTATTATATCTTGAATAGTATGAACACAGAATCTTAGCGATGAATTTCAGAAAAATCCAAGAACAATAAAAATTCTAAACAGAAATCTGAAGAGATGACAACTAATATGTAATGCTACTTGATGTGGGAGGATTCAAGGGCATACATAACTGAAATGCATGGTCAAGGACAAGTTTAGTGCAGATCAAGAACTACAAGAGATGATTTACTGAAGGTTCTGGAAAAAGGCATTGCTTTAACACCTTAATCACAAAACCCCTGTGGTTCTCACAATTGCACTTTACAATAGACTTGACACTCGCAAAAATTGACTTCTGAGACCGAAAAACCCTGTTACTTTCTTACAGAGGAGTGTTTTTCAAATTTTAGTCCTCATAACCATCACCTGAGGGACACGTTACAAAAACTCAGAATTGCTGGCCTTCCTCCCAGAAATTCTGTCATAGTAAATATAGGATGAATCCCTGGAATCAGCATGTTAAACAAGCATAAGGTGATCATAAGAGATGGTGCATAAACTGAAAAAAGTAAGAACAAAAAAAAAAAAATCAAAAATATTTTAACATTATTTGTCCTGGGATCAAAAGACACATTTTGCGCTTTGGAACTTACTTTGTACTGCACATGCCTGACTTTTCTCTTTCTATAATCCAGTTTAGGAATCACCTTGACTACAATCTTCACCAAAAGCCATTCGCAACTTCCTGAACATCAGTGATGGGAAATTCATTATTTTTAAAAGCAGTTTATTGAAGAGCTTGTATACATTTATTTAATCTCGATTGCACTGTGTTTGTTGGAATTTTCTTTTCCAGTTTCAACATAAGATACAGGACTGGATTTGTGAGGAGATGTGTATTTGGCCAAGATTACTCTGTTCTAGGTAAGACTAACACTGGCTACACAGAAAGCACCCAAATATACTCTGGGGTCTAACTTCACTCACTTGCCCTGGGATATCCAGCTCTACAATTATCTCATCATTTCGACCATTTGTTGAAAAGATGATTCTTTCCCCCCACTGAATGGCCTTGACATCATTGTCTAAATTCAATTGATCGCAGATGTATCAGTTTATTTCTGGACTCTAAATTTTATTCCATTAATCAATATGTTAACTCTTATGCCCGTACCATACTGTCTTGAAAAGTACAGCTTTGTAGTAAGTTTTGGAAAAGGAAAGTGTGAGTAATCTCACTTTGTTCTTTTCAGGACTGTTCTGGCTATTCTAGGTCCAATGAATTCCCACAGGAATTTTAAGATAAGCTTGTCCATACCTGCAAACAAGGCAGCTGAGCTAACTGGGTTGCAATGAATCTGGAGGTCAACTTGGGGAGTATTCCGATCCATAAACATAGGGTCACTTTTATTTAGGACATTATTTAATTTCTTCAACAATATTCTGTGAAGTTTTGGACTTTTTTTCATTTATTCCTAAGCATTTTATTCCTTTTCATACTTTTGTAAATTGAACTAATTCATTAATTTTATTTTTGATTGTTCACTGCTAGTGTATAGAAATACCATGGCTCTCTGTATACTGACGTGTGTGTATCCTACAACCTCGCTGAACTTACTTCTAACAGCTTTTTGTGGATTCCAAGTATTTTCTACATGCAAAATCATGTCACACTGAAATAGACAGTTTTACTTCACCCTTTCTGTGATGTAATAGAAATAAACGTTTGGCCTTTGTCCCAGTTCCCGACACAGAGCTCCTAAAACCTTTGGAATCTCTGGAATGAAAAGAATGTTTCTTATATGACTGGTGGCCAGGGGCCCCTAGACAGGTTCGGGATTGGGACTGGTTGCCAGAAAGATCAAGGCATGATTAGAGAGTTGGCAATTTCAGCCGTACCCTAATCTCCAAGGAGGGGAGAAGGATTAGAAATTGAGTTAATCACCAATGGCCAATGACTTAATTCTATCTCTGTAATGAAACCCTCAACCCCTAAATGATGGAGTTCAGGGGCTTCTGAGCTGGTGAGCACATCAAGATGCTGGAGGGGTGACACACTCAGAAAGGGCCTGGAAGTTCTGTACCCCTTTCCCCATAACTTGCCCCACACATCTTTTCCACTCAGCTGCTTCTGTGTTGTATATTTCATAATAAACCAGTAATAGCAAGGGAAGCACTTTACTGAGTTCTGTGAATTGCTCTAGTGAATCACAAAATCCAAGGAGGGGTCATGGGAACCCCTTATTTGGTCGATCAGAAGTACACGTAGTAACTGCGGATGCGAGATCGGAGTCTAAAGTGGGGGTAGTCTCGTGAGACTGAGCCCTTAACCCGTGAGATCTGCGCTAGCTCTGGAGAGATAATGTCAGAATTGAATTGAGTTGTAGGACATTCCAGTTGGAATCTCGAGACATGGAAAATTGCTGGGGGGAGGAGGGAAGGTATGGGAGTGAGGGGGGGCACCACATATTTGGAGTCAGAAGTGTTGTGGGTTAAAACAGCTCAGACTTTCCAATCTGGATGCCTTTTATTACATTTTCTTGCCTGAACGCCTTAACCAGTACTACTGGTACAAGGTTGAATCGAAGTTTTAAGAACATCTTTTCTTGTCTTGCTCCTAATTTCAGGTGGACCCAGAGCCTTACTGTCTGTTGTTCCTTCTCAGGCAACATTTCTCCTTCATACCTTTCAAGTATTAGCTCAAATTTTCTTCCTCAGAACTCCCCCATTTCTAAGAGTTTCCTACCCCTATCCCAACTCCACTCATTGTCTCTTCCACCATCTTTTCTAAGCATCACAGTATGTATTTATTTATTTATTAAATATTTTATTTATTTATTCGACAGAGATAGAGACAGCCAGCGAGAGAGGGAACACAGGGGCAGTGGGAGAGGAAGAAGCAGGCTCATAGCGGAGGAGCCTGATGTGGGGCTCAATCCCATAACACCGGGATCATGCCCTGAGCCGAAGGCAGACGCTTAACCGCTGTGCCACCCAGGCGCCCCCCACAGTATTTATTAATATTTGAAATTACTGTGTTTAATTTGTTCCGTCACCTTTCTATACTCCATTGCTAGAATCTTAGATCAACGAGAGCTGAGACCTCTGACTTGTTCAGTGTTGTGTCCCTCATGCTTACAACAGTGTCTGACCCATAGCAGGCGTTCACTAAATATTTGTTAAGTGAATGAATGGATAAGGGAATCAATGAATCAATCGATCGATCATCAGTATTCATATATATTTGAAGCAGAGCTTTCTAACCAGAGTGACACAGAATACCAGTTACAGGTGTATCCGATCTATCGATTCTCTCAGCGATACTCCTCCCCATCCTAGAGGCCAGCCTCATCCACTTTCCCAGTAAACTGTACAAACAGTACCTATGCACGTCATGATGTTAAAGTCTGCGAAATGAGATAGAAATATATTCTCTTATTCTTATTCCTTTATTCCTTTATTCCTTTATTCCTTTATTTATTTATTTATTTATTTATTTATTTTGCGTTAAAGAATAAATGCCTTCACCCACCCAGGTAGAAACCATGGAGAGAGAGAGGCTGAGTAGTGACTGCAGGAAAGGAGCCTAAACAGTCATTTCAAGGCAAGAATTAACTTCACTGCGACAAATGCTCTATGCCTGTAAAGAGAAGAAAGTATGCGTGGGTGTGTGGGGTGGGGGGGGCTGTGTATGTGCACTCAGTGAGCTGGTGTTCAAAAACATCTCTGCCTAAAAGCTGTAGAATGATTAGAGATTTTGAAGTGGGTAGCCCAATTGTCTGCAATTGACACTCCCTGTTTGTGAAACCAAAGCCTAAGCTGGAAAGCCCTGTCGGTCCCCCAGAGCATATTCTTTTCAGCAAATCATTGTTTCTACAAATCCTGAGTGACAGTTAGTGCCAAAGCAATTGCCTTTTCCTTGCTGATATGCAGCCACCCAAAGAAGTAAACACCCAAGCAGACCAGGATGGAGAGCTGGTGTCCGAGGCCAGGAGTCACATTGGACATGGTGCCTCAGAGGAAGTCAGCCAGGAAGCTGCAGGGGCATTTCGCAACAGGCCAAAGTCGAAGTCCAGGCAAAATGGCCCTATGAGTATGAAACATACTGCTCACTGTGAGTTCTTGGTCCTCATGCTTTCGGCTGCTTGGGTTAGCAGAGAAAAACAGCTGCGTGTCTTTGGGCTTTCACTACTTGAGTCCTTTATCTCCCCATCTATACAATGAGGGCTTGGCATTGTCTCTGCTGCCCACTGTGGCCACCCCAAGCCACATGTGGCTATTGAGCCCTTGAAATGGGCTGGTCCAAACTGGTACACCAGGTTTTGAAGACACACACACAAGAATATAAACTATCTCATTGCATCTTTATGTTGATTACAAGTTGAAATGGCAATATCTTCAGTGGTATTATTAAAACTAATTGTATCTGTTTATTTTTACCTTTTAATGTAGCTACTAAAAATTTTAAATTATATATGTGGATTATAGTAAATTTCTATGGTGAGCAACTGACTAGATGATCTCCAATGCTATTTTTCAGTTTCATGGTTGTATATAGAAAGAGAAGGGAGAGGGAGAAAGGAAGGAGTTTAAATGTATGAAGACCGTATTTTATTATGTATGTGTATGTGTGTATTCATTTCTGAATGTATAACTAGGAGAAATAACAAGAAATTCATAACCTGTTGTAATAATTCTTTGGCCATAATTGAAATACATATAGTCAACTACAAAGTCAGTGTGTGCTGAAGAAGCCACAAACACTGGGAAAGCGGGATGGCCCAACTTCCCTGGAGTAGCTTCCAAAGGAACATTCAAAACCTTGCCGAGAGCATCAACAAACCCCATGTGCTTCCTCCAGCCCCAGCCTTTATCATATGCCCCTTCCCGCTGCCACAGTGCCCTTTCTTAAGTGTGACTCTCACTGTGGCACACACCAGCCTAAGAGCACTCCGTGACTCTTTGTAATCTACAGGAGAAATTATTTCGTCTGACAGGCACACCCCCATCTCCTGCCCTCTGCCTGTCCCAGATGCCAAATCCACGACCATTTCCTGCCTTGCATGCCCTGTCTCTGTCATGCTGTATGCATTTACACAGTAAGCACTTACTGAGTGCCTACAGTATGCCACGAACACAGGTTTCACAACAGTGAAGAGAAGAAACAAGATCTGTGTTCTCACGGAGCCTATACGGAGTTGGGGAGATAGTACCAAACACAAAAGCAAGCAAATGCTATGAAGGAAAGTACAGTACAGGGAACTAATTTAGGAAAAGGAATCAAAGAAGGCCCCTACAGAAATTTAACATATAACTAAAACATGAAGGCTGAGAAGAGACCAGCTACTCAATGACCTGGAAGGAAACATTTCCAAGCAGAACAGAATGCCCAAAAGCCCTACAGTGAAAACACATCTATTCATTTAAAACTCATCCAGGGGTGCCTGCGTGGCTCAGTCAAGTTTAGCCTCTGACTCTGACTCTTGATCTCTGCTCAGGTCATGATCTCAGGGTCCTGCTGTCCAGCCCCATGTCAGGCTCTGTGCTTAGTGAGAGAAGTCAGCTTGCCCCTCTCCCTCCCTCGCTGTCCCTCCCATCGCACATGAGCTTTGTGAGAGCTCGCTCTCAAATAAATAAATAAATAAATAAATAAATCCTTTAAAAAATAAAATAAGATAAAATTCATCCAAAACATCCCTTTCTTCAGGAAGTTTTCTCTGACCTTCTGAACCAGGCTAATCTACATGCTTTATTCGCCACCCCCACGCTCTGTGGTTCCCTCCATCATTGTAATTACTACATTGTACTGAGTGTATCAGTTTGTCCAATTAAACTGACAGCTCTGGGAAAGCAAAGGATTTGTGTTTGTTTTCTTTGTTTTTGCCTGGGAACTAGCCCATGGTTTTATCCTTCATTCATAGCAAATATTTATCGATCTTTTCCAATGCGGGGTTGGTATATTATCTGACTCTGGACTCTCTCAGAAGTACTGAGGAAAATTAGATTATATCATGGTCCTGATGACCATATGAATGATCTGCCTGGCCAGATGTGCCTGGAAGTAGCACCTTATTCTCAGGGGTATATCCAGCAAAGCTGCAGTCATGAAGAATTTAAAAAGGTAACCTTTGGATAGAGGTCGAGATTAGGAGCAGGAGCAGGAAGTGGGGGATTTGGGGACACGCAGAAGAGAAAGCTTGAGGCTGCCAGGCACTCTGGATTGGAGCAACGGATGGGGGCAGCGGATTAAGTGAGGAGAGTTGGTTTAGCAGCCCTGGCAAGGGACAAGGAAAATTTTAAAATCCAAGAAGAAACAGCTGGCGTGACAGTGACACGGGCTTGCACAGAACAGGAGGCGATGAGCACTGCCAAGTTTGCCCCTTTTGGTACTAGTTACTAAGTCGGCTCTTGGGCATTTGTTCTCTTAGTAGACCTAGAATTTCCTTCTGCCTTGCTATCTTTCTCTTTTCTTTGCCCCCCCCCAACCCTGTTCCTCTGATTGCAGCTATCAGAGACTCTAGGCAGTGCATTACTCTTTGTCAGCAAGAACTGCCTTTTCTCTTTGTTTAATGCTGTGACAACAGCGCCTTCATGTTAGTAGATCTCAACGTGATATGTACACATCTATAAACAGGTGTCCCCACCCACTGGGCTCTGTGGGTCAGGGGAACTGACCCACTGGGTGGGGGAGAGGGCAGAATAAAACAATGGGAGAGAGGGATAAGAGAAAAAAATCCAGAGACTAGAGGACCAGATAGGCTGATTCAGGTTGATTCAGGGAGAAGAGTTTTATATCAAAATTCTGCCTTCCTATGGCAAATGCCATGGTGGTGTGAGCATGGTGGCTTTGATTACGGCCTTAGGGCATTTATTACAAGGCCTCTTACATGACACTCCCCTAACTCCAAAGCAGATTTTAGAGAGAGGAAATCTTTCTGTATTTCCTAAGGCATTAGGTTCTGTACCTTTGGCTCCTCATCCATGACTCCAGGTCCCATGGCCCTAAGCCAGCTTTATCACCTTTCCTAAAGAAAGTAGCATATTTGAGTGTTTCCTCTGGCCCACGGACATTCAGAATAACAAGTCCCTTTCTGTTATCTTGCCAAAGAGGTGATTATATGTAGAGGGAATCACAAAATTGCCATGCCCAGGTAGTCAAAAAAAATGTAGGTTTTCCATATATAACTTCTCTGAAGCACCTCTCCTACACACACACACACACACACACACACATCTCCCTACTAAGCAGAATGGAAATATCTCTAAGTAATACAATTTCTACTTGAATTGCTAAGACTAGTATTCAGAGTTTATTTCTCCAGCCCCTGCTCCTCTACGAGATGTACTTAGTAATATGGGGAAGGAAATCTTCCATAACTTGGGGACTGGAAAGAGATAAGCCCCACATTGTCCTGCTGCTTCTCTGTTTACCCTCAACCAGGGTTCTTGCTTCCTTTAACATGGAGCATCTTGCTCTCCTCCAACTCCAAAATCTGTGACTTGTGCCCTTGTTGCCTGGCATTTGGGTTCTCAGTGACCATTTGTAGTTAAGTAACTGGTCTGCATCTCCGTCTGTACAGAGGGCTCAGACCCTTCAGTTAGAGTAGACTCTGGCACAGTGGATCTCAGCACTCACCTTTTGGGCCACGTCCCCCCACCACTCTGGCCTTCCCTTGCAAACCTTCTAGGAAGCATCCTTACTTACCACTTGGACACTCTATAGGGAAATTGAGTTCTGCACGCCTTCTCCATCAGGAGGACGGCAATTCCTAACCATACTGCATCTCAAACTTTTAAACGAAGCAACCTCCCTCCAGATTAGGTCGATGCCAGTCTATAGAACGACTGATTCTCAGGGAAGAACATGGGGCTAAAATTACCTGACTTTAATATTCCTTTAAAATTAGTGAGATATTTCTGAATCACATCCTCTCCATCCCCAGATGTGGCATTAAGGATGTGTGGCAAAGACCCTGATGACTAATCTCTGTTCAAATTCTGCCCTCTCCTTTTATCCATAGGACTAGAAGGGAAACGTTGAGTTTCCGACTTCTTTGTCATGTCCTTCTTTGCCCTACCCTGCCTGACACACAGAAAACTTTATAATCTAGTTTACTCAGGCCTGATGACCTTGATGATAAAGACAGAAAAGAAGGAATTCAGACAATAGTTCTCTTTCTCAACAAACAATGGCTTTCAAGCTGCTAGGCTTCCTGCTTTATTACAATTTGAATGACAAAACTTTCTTTCTCTTCCTACTTTTCAACAATTCTAATCTCCTTCCCAAACATTAAGAACATTTATGTCTTAGGATGAGTAGGAAGAAGGCCCTATCATTGACAGGCTTCAAAATATTATTTCTACACTATATGTTTGCATAGGTAAATGCTGCAGATGGTTTGACTGAAGACAAAGAGAGCATTCTAGAATAAGCATGTACTAGCTCATGAGAGGTGTGTACACCTCTTCCCAACTCTGTTAAGTCAGTTTGGTAATTTGACATCAAACATGTCTGTAGTATTTACACGATGGAAATCAGCAAATGTTACAAATGAAATCAAGGTTGTTTTGGTTTGATTTGGGGGTTTTTTCGGAGAGCATCATTAAACATTTACCAGCACGGCACTGTATTGGGTATATTGCAAAACCAAGTTTATACAAAGAGGAAAGCTATTACCTGTATGAGAGCTAGGTACCCATCAGAATGTTACAGTCAGGCAGCCTAGAGAGTCCCAGAAGTGCCCTCCCCACTTCGCTTACATCCAAAGAACACTACGTGTGAGCCTGACTGCCAATATGTTTGACAAAGGTGATGGTCAAGTCCACAGGTACACCAGGCTCTAGGCGTTAACGGTACCAAAAGTACTACCTCAGAAATGCAGTTTCTACAACTTTGCCTCCATATAGTTATCAAGGGCGGTACGCCTGCACCAAGCCTCATAACAAATTCTGTTTCTATCATTTAAGAGAAGCTCAGATTTAGCAAGAGTGCTAAAATTTGACATTGAAAAACGATGGCCACAATGTATTTTTCCCAAATACATCAGGCCATAGTTTACGTAGTATTTTAAGGTCATTCATGGTATATGGCTAATAGACAACACCATTAACAGAACTTTTAAACTTGGGGTTCAAAAAACCCGAACATTATACTTCATTTTAATCTGATGCTTTTCGCCTGTTAAAAACTAAAATATCTTATGGGTCATAGTTATGGGGAGTTACATGTTAACAGCAGACTCTTGCTGTTTTCCAAATTTACTGGACTGTGTACTTAAGAAAGGTCAGCTGCAACAACAGGAAACAAAATTGATCCAGGACCAAAATTAAGGACAAGATAACCTCAGAAGAAGATAAATGGTTAGAGTCTATTATACCTCCTCTCTCTGTACAATAAAGTCAATGAATGCCTTATTCTGGAACACTCTTTTTATTTTATCTTGGTTTTGGAGTCTAAAATTAATTCCAGTGTGGTTGATTTTGGACATAGAATATGAAATTGAAAAATGAGTTAGCTAGAATAACAAAGAGAAACAAACAAACACAACTTACTTGAACGTGTACGGCTCAACATCCCCATCATACACGCTAAGAGGGGAAGATAGTACAGAGCCAGCGGCGGGGATGCAACGAGGGACGGAGGGTGTGGTTCCAGCGGGATGCATCTGAACGCTCACAAGAAGCTGGCACCCTACACAGCTCCACGTGATTCCATGGGTGTGCGTGTAGACGTGTGTGTATGTGTTGTCAGCTTTTCCTAGGAAAATACATATTTCCCAAAATACAAAAATAGGGACTATTCATATTAGATCATAGAGAGGTAAAAGTCAAAGTGCCGAATCCTGGCTTTAGCCAGTCAATATATCGGAAAGTCTGTCAGCCACTTCAGCAAGAGACTGAGTAGCTTCGTACAAAATCCAGTCCTTTTTTCTTCAATGATACCCATTTAGGACAGGATTTTTCAACCTCATCACTGCTGACACAGTGAGCCGGATAATTTGGTGTTGTGTGAGGCTGTACGATGCACTGTACGATGCAAGTAACAATATTCAAGGAACCCACCTACCAGATGCCACTATCATTTCCCCCTCCAGTTGTTATAACCAAAAGTGTCTCCAGACACCGCCACTTATCCCTGGGCGCCGAACCTGCACTAGATGAGAACCACTGATTTAGGGAAAAAGAAACTTTTATGTCATATCACACACAAAAAATAATTCCAAGTGGATTAAAGAATTAAAACGTCTAAAAAGACAATCATAACAGTACTGGAAGAGTATATTTTCATAATATTGTTTAAAATATCGTGCGTATCTGGGAGTTAACTGAGGATGATGTTCTTCACTAAGCAGGACACGAAATGAAAAAACTGTAACAGATTTGATTATATGCAATTAAAAACTTTTGTAGGGTAAAAGGTGCGGTAAGAAAAGCTAAAATATAAATCACAGAGTAGAGAAAAATATTTGGAACTTATCATATATGCCCAAATATTAGATGAGGCTTGTTTGGTTCATAAGAATTTACTGCTGAGAAAAATGGAACCCTTACGTTTGAGGCCTAATACAGCTTTCTCCTGTTATGGGTGCTTTCTCAATTCTTTCTTTTAAAAAACAAAATACCATTGTGAGAACATGCCAAACTGATAAACCTATTCAGTGCTAACTTAGGTAATTATACAGATCACCTGACATAATTTGGCAAAAATGCAAAGGAATGAAATAAGGTAGATGAATTGTTTATCTGTTAGATACAATTATAAAAAACAAACTCTTTTAGGGGCGCCTGGGTGGCTCAGTTGGTTAAGCGTCTGCCTTCTGCTCAGGTCATGATCCCAAGGTTCTGGGATTGAGCCCCACATCAGGCTCCCTGCTCCACAGGGAGCCTGCTTCTCCATCTCCCTCTGCCTGTTGCTCCCCTAGCTTGTGTTCTGCCTCTTTCTCTCTGTCAAATAAATAAATAAAATCTTTTTCAAAAAAAAGATCTTAGGGTCATAAGACAGAGCCCCACATTGGGCTCCACACTCAGCATGGAGTATGCTTGAGATTCTCTCTCCCTCTGCCCCTCCCCCCATCATGCGCATGCACGAGTTCTCTCTCAAAAAAATAAATCTTTAAAAACAAGATCTTTCAGAAATTACATTACAAAACAAATATGTGCTCTTATTTTTCTTCCTCATCTTCATATCTAATTACTTCATTTCTCTTACGGTCTACATTGCAGGCAAACTAAATTTCTCTTAGCTGCCTGACTACACCTACCTTTCTGTCTCTTCTCAAGGCCCTTGAACATACTGTTCTGTTTGGAACAGGATAGAAATCCTCCACAATACTTTCACCTAAATCCTATTCAGCTCTCGGAACTCCATTTCAATGTTACTGCCTCTGGGAAACAGTTCATCACAGACTTTAACTGGGTTTCCTTGGTTATATGCTCTCATATCACTCCATACTTCTTCTAAGACTTGTTACAGTGGGACGTACTATTTTTTGGCTATGTACTTAACGTCTATTTCACCCATTTACGTCTAAGCCACAGAAGCTCAAGGAATGGTTGTGATCTGATCATCAAATGCTCCTGTTCCTAGTCGAGTATCTGACCCTGAAGTGATGGTCAATAAATAGTTACTCAGTAAATACCTCAATAGTAAATGCTCAGTACTGGATTGGTCTTTAAGCAGTTGGCACAATACAATACCTGGTATAGAGCAGATGTTTAGTAGCTATTGAATGAATAATCAAATAAATAGTAATAACAAGAGCAATGTTGAGGCAGACGTAATAGGCATAGAAATTTGGACAATGGACTTTGGGATAGGAAAATGATACCTCACTTTCAAAAATGTACTCTAGCCTCCAAAGATACAAATATAGTGATCCGAAGAGGCTGCTGCACCCCAATGTTCATAGCAGCAATGTCCACAATAGCCAAACAATGGAAAGAGCCCAGATGTCCATCGACAGATAAGTAAAGATGTAGTATATATATATATATACAATGAAATACTCTCGGCCATCAGAAAGAATGAAATCTTGCCATTTACAACAACCTTGATAGAACTAGAGGGTATTATGCTAAGCAAAATAAGTGAGTCAGAGAAAGACAATTATCAGATGATTTCACTCATATGTGGAATTTAAAAACAAAACAGAGGAGCATAGGGGGAGGGAGGGAAAAAGAAAACAAGACGAAATCAGAGAGGGAGACAAACCACAGAAGACTCTTAACCATAGAAAACAAACTAAGGGTTGCTGGTGGGGGGAGGATGGGGTAACTGGGTGATGGGCATTAAGGAGGGCACAGGATGTAATGAGCACTGGGTGTAAAATACAACTGATGAATCACTGAACTCTACCTCTGAAACTAATAGTACACTCTATGTTAATTGAATTTAAATTACATTTAATTTAATTTTTTAAAAAAAGAAAAAAAATGTACTCTATCATATGAGTTTCAAATAGTATCCCCTAGGTTGCATTTGGTCAACTGACTTTGTTCATGGGAACTTTAAACGTCAGATCTGCCTAAATTTTGTGTAACCAATTTATAATTTTTTTTCGTGTAAGTTTAGGAACCAAACAGTAATCAATTTCAAACTCTCCTACCACGGGGGTTATCAGTAATCTGTGTTACAAGTTTGGTGAGAAACTAAGATAACCCTTAAATAAAATTACTATATTCTGATAGTATATTCCAGGTGGCGAGGGCTCTATTTACTGTCAAACTGGAAATTAAGAGGTCAGAAAATCAGGAGAATGTCCACAACAATCATTATTTTTGCCCTAAGAATATTCTCATATCACTGGTATTCCCTGCAGTCTTTAAGCCTTGTGCGTATCACCAAGCAGTAATCCCTTCAAAGCACAGAGCAGTGGAAGAATGACAATGTTTTGCATCCCCTCAGAAGTCAGAACAGAGCTATGGATTAAGGCTATATGTGAAGAAAACCTAGAATGAACCCTTGGGATATCCGAACAACTGCAAAATACTTTCACAAAGGAGCAGCAGCTGCCGCTCTCACTGAATAATGATGTCGAGCATTCTTGGGTAAGCTGTTGTTCTAATTAACACAGATATATAACATAAAATGAAGAAGGCCAGTATCATCTTTTAAAATCTGGAAGTCGGCTGCCAACAAAATTAAACTCCAAAAGAAATCTAAATTAACATGCTACCATCCCTTACTATTGGGACCCTTATTTAATTTAGTTCTTTATCTATATCGCTAGTGAATAATTTATGGGCATTCCATTTTTCACTTTTAATTCCCTCATTCGGTCTATCTTTTTTTTTTTTTTTAAGATTTTATTTATTTATTTGACAGAGAGAGAGACAGCCAGCGAGAGAGGGAACACAAGCAGGGGGAGTGGGAGAGGAAGAAGCAGGCTTCCAATGGAGGAGCCTGATGTGGGGCTCTATCCCATAACACCGGGATCACGCCCTGAGCAGAAGGCAGACACTTAACGACTGAGCCACCCAGGCGCCGCAGGTCTATCTTCAGTGTGAATAAAATCATGTTATGCTGGGCCTTCGACCCATTCATTACCAAAGGTCAAGGTCAAGGTCAAGTTGGGGCCCACACAACAGGAATAACACCTCACCTTCCTAGACAGCCTCAATTCCATCAATGTAATTCTGTCTACTTTTCCCTGGACAGGGGTACAAGGTGAGCCTTGCACAATGTAACCTTTTCACCTTCACGGACCAAGAGATAACCCCAGATACCCATGCTTCCCTATACCTTGGAACCCACACTCATGTGCCCCGAATCCACTCAATTTCATTGAGTCCCTTCCCTCACTTATGTCAGTCACTGCAAGAAACCCTAGGCTTCTAGCTCCCCTAATCTTACACACTCTAATCCCCATGAAGTCTTGTACACTCTCTGTTTTGTCTTTATTGTTAACTCTGCCTTAACATCTGAAACCCACCCACTGAGCCTTCTGCAACTCCTGGTCCATCAGCACCAGAATGTCCTATGTGTGTACACTCAATCTCATCCTTGACTTTTTCCTTCCTCTGAGGACACTGCTGCAGACTTTTCAAGTGATGGCTGTTTCTTCTTCCACACCTATCCTACCACTGGGCCTGGAAGTGGAGTAGGTGTCCTCCCTGTTCCGCATCTCTGCTTCCAGGTCGTTCTTCCTCTATCTCACATAATGCAGCTTTGTACTTAACGTTATCCTATTACAATGCCCACAGTCTCTCAGTGTTGCTGCCATCTCCTCCCCTACTCATTTTATTTATTAAAGATTTTATTTACTTATTTGAGAGAAAGCAAGAGACAGAGCATGAGCAGACAGGGACAGAGCATGAGGGACATGGGGCTCAATCCCAGGACCCCAGGATCATGACCCGAGCCGATCAGACACTTAACTGACTGAGCCACCCAGGAGCCCCTCCCCTACTCATTTTAGATAGAGATTCACTGACAATCTCATCAGCACTACTGCCTTAATCTAGGGCAACTTAAATATGCACTAAATATAGGATAATTCTTCCAACACCCTAGCTTTAACCTCCTTTTCTCCAAGGGTATTTATCCACCAACTTACTGCAGTATTCTCCCTGATGATCATACTTGTGACCCATAATGTCCTTTATGTCTAGCCGCATGTGGCTACCGTTTCAAATGTGGCTAGTCCAAACCAAGATGTACTGTTAAGTGCGGAATACACACCGGATTACCAAAATTTAATATGAAAAAATGTAAAATAGCTCATTAGTAGTTTTATATCTGTTAATGTTAAAATGATCATAACTGTATATTTAAATTAAAAATTGTTTAAATGTCGGGTACTAGAAAATTTACAATTAGGTTTTATGAATCCAATTATACTTGTGTTGGTTAGCTCTGTTGCAGACATTCCCACGAGCAGTAACTGTAAAGCCTCCACAGTCTCAATTTAATCCCTTACCCTCTGATGGCCACCTCCTCCTACCTTTCCAGCTCACTTCTAGTGTCCCACCAGGATTCTCTGATCCTTCTCTTTTTCCACTCTTCCTCATGCCTTTGATGTTTTCCCTTTATTACTTTTCCAATTTAAATTTTATAATCAATCATTTAAGTGTCTCCTTCCATCCACTCTCAATTCTCTCACCCTTCTTTCACTTTAACTGAGTTGCTTGGTGAAACCACAGCCTTGGTTAAAACAAGCCTCCACCTGAGCCCTCCTATACCATCACTCTGAACATGTCTGGAGAAAAATGAAAAACCATATGGACTGGTCTCAATTTAACTTCAAGGACTTAATCCTCTAATCCAGTGGCCCCAAGCTTTCGTGTGCAGAAGAATGTCCTGGAGGGCTTATTAAAACACAAATTTCTGGGCCCCTCTCCCAGGGTTACATATTTGCTAGGTCTGGCACGGGGCCCAAGAATTTGCATTTTTCACAAATTCTCAGGTAAAGCTCACCCTGCTAGTCATGGAACCACACTTGAGAACCACTGCTCAAGCAGGCCCTTAATGCTACCCACCCAACATACTGCATTTCCCTCATCTATTCAGTCTCCCATTCTCCTAAATACTTTATACCTTCTTTCTTCTCTCTAAACTTTAAACAAATTCACTCTCATCCTCATTCTACCTGATGTCTTTGCTTCTTATTTCACCAAGAAATTTGAAGAACAAAATTAGAAGAGAACTTCTGCATTCTATCAAAACCACTCCACCTGAGCCACCTGGGTGCCTCAGTAGGTTAAGCGTCTGACTCTGGGTTTTCTGCTCAGGTCATGATCTCAGAGTCACGAGATCGAGCCCCGCATTGGTCTCCATGCTCAGCCCTGGAGTCAGCTTCAGATTCTCTCTCCCTTCCCCTCTACTTCTCCCCTTGCTCACTGGCCCAAGAGCTCTTAAAATAAATAAAATCATTTAAAAAAAAAAATTCTACCTTCCTTCTTCCTGCTATACCAATATACTCCTCTTCAGGTCTGTGTTACAGAAGAATTTTCTCTGCTCCTTCTTAAAACCTGTTTTCTCATGGGAAGTAATTCCATTTCTTCTCATCCTTCATTGCATGGTTCCAGCAATTGTACACTCCTTTCCCTACATCAACAAGTGTTCCTTCTTTCCCCAATAGCCTAAAGATGTGCTCTTTCTCACATTATTAAAATTAGCACCTCACTCTTTCCCAGTTTGTCACCAGCCTCTGCTCCAGGTCTCTGTTCCCATTTTCAGAAAAGTATGTAAAATGATCACTTGTATCTATGGTCTCTAATTTGTTTTTTCTCCAATCAGTCTTTTTTTTAAGATTTTATTTATTTGACAGAGAGAGACAGTGAGAGAGGGAACACAAGCAAGGGGAGTGTGAGAGGGTTTCTCCAATCACTCTTAAAGCTATTCCAATTGACCTTTTCACCTTGGTCTATAAAAACTGTTTTGTCAAGACCACCCATGACTTCCATGTTGCTAACCCAACATTCACTTTGTGGTGCTTCTGTTTCATGAACTATCACTATCATTGAACTCCGTTGTTCATTTCCTGGTGCTTTGATATCCATTCTGCACTTATCAGGACACTCCACTTTCTTGGTTTTCCTGCAGCCTCACTCATAGCTTTTTTACAGTCCCCTCTGTTAATTCCTTCTTTCTCCGCCAGGCTGCAACAGTGAAGTGTCACAAGTGTGTTTCTTGGTCTTCCTCTCTATCTATATACAAACATCTGTAACTCAAAATGTCCTAAACTGATCTCATTATCATCCCTCATTCAAAACCCACTCCTACTACTGTTTTAATGTTAGGAGTTGATGTTGACGCCATCCTTCACATTGCTCACCAAAATACTGGAGTCACCCTTGAATCTTTTTTGAAATCTTACATCTCACACCCTATCCATACTAAGTTCTAGTTGCCTCTACTTTCAAAATACAGGTGCAAGCTGACTATTTCTAACCACCCCCACTTCCCCTACATTGGTCTAAGCCACCATCTTATTTGGCCTGTAATTCTGTGCTCTACTAATAACTACTTCCCCTGCCTTCACATTTGCCTCCATGTAGCCCATTCTCTACAGAGAAACCAGACTGAGACTTGAAATCCATAGTGTTATGCAACTTCTCTGCCCCAAATCCTCCAGTGGCTCCCTCTTGAATGAGAGTGAAAGCCAAAATTCACACCCCCACTTTTTTTTGGAGAGAGAGACAGAGAAAGAGAGTGCAAGCAGAGGGTGGAATAGGGGGAAGGGAGGAGAATCTTAAGCAGGCTCCACATCCTGCCTAGAGCCCAAGGCTGGGCTCGATCTCACGACCCTAAGATCATGACCTGAGCTGAAACCAAGAGTCAGATGCTTACCTGACTGATCCACCCAGTTGCCCCCCAAAAACCAAAATTCGTAAAATAACCTAACAAGGTCCTACATGGCATAGTACTTCCCTATCTACATTACTTATTTCTCTCACTACATTTCCTACTATTCTCTCCCTTTCTCACTCTGCTCCAGCTACACTGACCCTCTAGTTGTTCCCCCAAAATGCCAGGTATTCTCCCACTCTAGGGCCAGCATATCTCCATCAACTACTATCATACCTAATACACAGTAGACACTCAATAAATATGGTTACATATGTAAATGAATGAGAAGAGTTCTGGAGTTAAAAAGAAATAGCATTCTGAAAGTGTCTAAAGCCAGAAAAGAGCTTGGCATATTCAAAAGGTCAAGTGAAAGGAGACAAAGTTGTAGTATCAGGATTTTCATCACTCAGAGCCTGTAGGCCATAGTAAGGGTTATGGAGTTTATACTTTAAGGGTGATGGAAAAATATTGAAGATATTTGGATGGAATTTATATGCTTCCATTTGTTTCATAAGGATCCCTCTGACAGTTTGATGGAGATTTGACTATAGGCTGATAAGGCCAAAGCAGGAAGATGAGCTCGGAGCTTATTACAATGATCCAAATGAGGGAGGATGATGGCTTAGATTATTAAGATGGAACTATTGCAAGTGGAAAAAAGTGTATGAGTCTAGGCAATTTTTTAAAACGGCCCAAATAAAATTAGTTTGTTCAGAAAGTTTTAAAAATTTCATTTTGAACCATGAGGTCCTGGGTTATGCTTGCAAAGAACTTCAAAAACTTGTCACAATAAAAACACTGAAGTATGTTTTTTCTGCTTTGATGTTTGCCATGAAAGATAAATCGAAGTCATGATTTTGGAGTATCAACACTATACTCTACATTCTGGAAAAGTCGTACAAATTTTAAAAGGAAATGCACAAGGATATTTGAAAGAGTATTCCATAAACAACATAGGGTTTTTGGCTTCCATGATTCAAAGTTTCTCTTTAATTGAGTCTCACAGATTAATGGAGTTTTTGAAGTTACTTGAATAAAATTATTCCTGTCCCAACAAACCATTTTTTATTTTGATGGTGAAAACAATCAGATTTAGGTTTAGCCAGCTGGACTCAGTTTAGATGATCCCGATTTTGTCGGCAACATCCAGAGCATCATAGTCAGGAGTCAGTCAAACATATACCATCTTCTCTCCATCGGGCCTGATCAGGGTGTTGGCCTTGGCCACAGCAATGTCATAGAGCTTCCTCACAGACTGTTTAATCCGGTGCTTGTTGGCCTTGATATCCACAATGAACACAAGTGTGGTGATGTCTTATGTTTTCTTCATGGTTGAATGAGGAGTGGGGGGGGGGGGGACTTGATGGCATAGTGGTCAAGCTTGTTCCTCCTGGGGGTGCTCTTTCAAGTATATTAGGGCTGCCTTCTGAGACAAAGTGTCAGAATGTAGGTGATGCGTGGATCTTCCCTTGTGTGTGACTGTGGATGCCTTTCAGCACCACTTTCTTGGCCTTCAAAGCCTCCGCTTTGGCTCTCAGAGGGCCAGGAGCGTCCTTCTTCACCATTGGTGCCATCTTTGTGAAAGACCACTTGAACTCCTACAATATGATTTGACAATAGAACAAAGACTCCATTGTTTTAGAACAAAGACTCTATTGTTTCCCCAATGTGGATAAAATTCAATATGTAGATTCATTATGAATAGGAAAATGCTTAAAAACTTTCATCTTTACAAGAACCTTAATGTTTCTGAGCCTCCTTTACTAGCCAGGGTCTCAATACTATTCAAGTTACAGAAGAAAATGGGAACAATTCTCCCTTTCCATATAATAGCTACCACTTATTGAGGACTATATACCAGTCACTGTGCTAAGTGCTCTTCCTTTATTGTAATATCTAATCCTCTACGACAATTTTATGAAATAGATACTATTAACATGCTACGGATGAAAAATCTAACTGAAAAAGAGTAAGTAACTTAACCAACACCACACATTCTAGATGGTGAAGTTGTGACTTGAATCAAAATCTAATTTGGCCCGTTTTCTTTGCATTTCAATAAAATCTTACAATTCCAGAACCTTTCTATAAATGTACTTAAATCATGTAATAAATGGATAGACTCCTAGGGCTTCCTTGCCAGTTATACCTTAAGAAAAACCAATTGAATCAGCCTAAGTTCTACTATCAATTTTCAAAATAATGTCCTTCACTAGTGGTGGAATGAAATTTATGATGGTATCTGAAAGACAAAAGGAAATACTTCTGAGGTCGGATGATGTAGGGTCTAACTAAATCCTAACAAATTAACAGCTGCTGGGGGTTCTACGACAAATCCAAATCAGATGTAAATATTTATAGTGCATTTATTTTACTGATCCAATTAGCAAAAATGTAACCGTTACATTGTGATGTAGCTATTATTTTTCCTTTGTTAGGTAATTTTGTAATTTAATGATAGAACTCTGAATGGGAATTGGAAATCTTGAGTTCCATGTGGAGTTCTAATACAGGATATCAAGTAAATCACAGGCTCTCTGAATTTCAACTGTTTCTAATGGATGGTGGAAAATCTGGTGAGAGGAATGTCAATGCTTCTGAAATGCTCTCAAGGGAGCAGGTTTTATAAAAATATTTTCTTATATCATTATTACTCATGGCCATTCCAACTTTGGTTTTTCTGCCCCTGTAACCCTTATTTTGGTATCACACAAGACTTTGTGAAACATACTTGATGATGCACGGGGTAATGTTGGGTTTCAAGCTGTTAAATTTTAGAGCACTTTCTGAGAATTATCACCAATTAACACCTCTTTTCAGGAAGAATGCTTCATTAATTCCCTAATCAGTTAAATAGCATCTTCCTCTGAACAAAGATCAAATAGGCATATATACCAACAGTTCTTCACTTAGATCAGTTTTATTTATTTTTACTGGTGGTATTACAATTAACATGTAGGAATGTCGGGGAAAGAAATTTTCCAGACACGAACCTATTATTCATAAAGTTAATTCTAGTTCACTTTATAAAACATGTCTACAGAAATCTGCTATTGAGAATAGCATGCTGCAGAATTAGGCATAATGGGATTAACTACTTACCTGGATGGCAATTATAATTATCTCCCTTTTATAAATATATTTCACTAGCTTAATACACCTGTGGTGTATTCCTCACTATTGCTACATATCCCACGTATATTGGACAAAATTGGACACCTGTACTGTCACTGACCACTGCAGCCAGGAAAGCTAGTGCTGGCAATTTAATATTTTTTGAAGATTTTATTTATTTATTTATTTATTTGAGAGAAAGAGAGAGAGAGAGACCGAGCAGGGGGAGGAGCAGAGGGAGAAGGCCAGGCAGACTCCCTGCCGAGTATAGAGATGAACTCGCAGAGATGGACTAGGAGCTTGATTTCACAACCCCCAAGATCAGGACATGAGCCAAAATCAAAGAGTCAGGGGCTTAACCAATTTAGCCACCAAAGCACCCCAAGTGATGGCAAGTTTATACTGGCTCTTCTATGTTACTATATAACATGGATGGTGCTATAGGATGGGGATACAGCAATGAATAAAACACAGTCCCTAGAGTCGATAATAGTGTAACAACTTTGTATGATGGCAAGGTGGTAACTAGACTTACGGTGGTGGTCATTTCATAATGTATATAAATATCAGATCACTACGTTGTATACCTGAAACTCATACCATATTGTATGTCAATTATTCTTCAGTTACAAAGACACGGTCCTTGGGGCACCTGGGTGGCGCAGTCGTTAAGCGTCTGCTTTTGGCTCAGAGCGTGATCCCGGCGTAATGGGATCGAGCCCTACATCAGGCTCCTCTGCTATGAGCCTGCTTCTTCCTCTCCCACTCCCCCTGCTTGTGTTCCCTCTCTTGCTGGCTGTCTCTATCTCTGTCAAATAAATAAATAAATAAAATCTTTAAAAAAAAAAAAAAAAAACAAAGACACAGTCCTTACCCTCATGAAACTTAAAATATGGGAACTGAGAAAATGAATAATCATTGTATGTGCCTGTGAAAATTCTGAAGGAAAAAGGATGGAACTCTTGTATTCAAATTTCAACGTGCAAATTACCGAGGGAGAAATTTTAGACAGCTCCCAGTATATAAATTCACATTTCAGTAAATCATGGAAGTGGAAGATGAAGTGTAAGAATAAAAAATGGAATTAGATGAAGCAGGAAGGATTCAAAGATAGGTGAAGAACCTCAGGTTTATAATGGTACCTGCAAACCAAGAAACAAAACTGGAAACAGACAACATAATACGTAATACAAACAACATAAATTCAGACAACAAACTAGTGGTGGCAAGAAGGGAGGGGGTGTGGCTGAAATAGGTGAAAGCGATTAAAAAGAACTAATTTTCACATGCATAAGTCACGGGTATGAAAGGTGCAGCATGGGGAATAGTCAATATTAATGGCATTGTATAGTAACAGACAGTGACTGCACTTATCATGCTAAGCATAGCTAAATTTATAGTGTTGCCCAATCACCATATTGTGCACCTGAAACTAATATAAATACAGCAGTGTATGTCAACTATACTTCAATAATAAACAGGGTCGTCTGGGTGGCTCAGTTAGTTAAGCAACTGCCTTCGGCTCAGGTCAAGAGCTCAGGGTCCTGGACTCGAGCCCCGTATCAGGCTCCCTACTCAGCGAGAAGCCTGCTTCTCCCTCTCCCTTTGCCCCTCCCTCCACTGGTGCTCTCTCTGGAGCTCTCTCAAATAAATAAATAAATAAATCTTTAAAAACTAACAATAATAATAAACAGTTCACATTGCATTCAAAAAAGGGTACTCGCCTAGCAGATTTGAGGAGGCCTCTCAAATCCCCCTACTCAAATGCATATGAAAAGGCTTTTAAAATGCATAAAAACTCAAAACAACACTAAAACATAAGATTAATGGGCAAAGAATGATCACACTTATAGGACTTCTCACCATGTATAAGGCAGATGGACTGAGACTTAAAAACAATAAAACCTACCCAAGTTTTACCTCATGAAATAGAGTCTGCTTAAATGTGCTTACTAGTGAAAGACCCTTCTTCCCCCACCAATGACTGAGCTTTGGTCAGAATCACGGGGTTTGTACAACCAGCATGTTGGGCCACATCACTTTATTACACAGAAAAAATATTTGAGGTAATAAAGAACAGAATGAATCCATCACGTAAATACAGCAGTCAAACACACGTTTGAGATACTCAAGTCTGAATGCAGAAGAAAAGGCCAGAGGCAAAAAACGATAGAGAAGATACATACATACATACATACATACATCAGAGAACAGAGATCTATTACACAGATTCTCTACTTTAAGTTTTTTTTAAAAAAGGACCAGGTGAGGGGTGCCTGGGTGGCATAGTCGGTTAAGCGTCCAACTCTTGGTTTTGGCTCAGGTCCCGATCTCAGGGTTGTGAGATTGAGCCCTGCATCGGACTCAGCGCTCAGACTGGAGCCTGCTTAAGATTCTCTTCTCCCTAGTTCCCTTCCCCCATCTCTCTCTCTCTCTAATAAATAAATAAATCTCTAAAAACAAAAAAGGACCAGGTGAAATGGGAATTAATAAACAATCAATAAATAAAATAAACACAATCCAAGGGGCACCTGGGTGGCTGAGTTGGATCAAGCTCTGCATTAGGGGGGCGCCTGGGTGGCACAGCGGTTAAGCGTCTGCCTCCGGCTCAGGGCGTGATCCCGGCGTTATGGGATCGAGCCCCATATCAGGCTCTTCGGCTATGAGCCTGCTTCTTCCTCTCCCACTCCCCCTGCTTGTGTTCCCTCTCTCTCTGGCTGTCTCTATCTCTGTCGAATAAATAAATAAAATCTTTAAAAAAAAAAAAAAAAGCTCTGCATTGGGTTCCCTGCTCGGCGGGGAGTCTGCTTCTCCCTCTCTTTGCCCCTCCCCCCTGCTTGTGGCCTCTCTCTCTCTCTCTCTCTTTCTCTGTCTCAAATAAATAAACGGAATCTTTAAGAAAGAAAAAAAGAACACAATCTGAGTAGAAAACTTCCTAAAGTCACAAAAATAAGCACCAAAAACCAAAAAACACAGAGTACAGAGATTGAAATATTTAATCAAGTTTCAGGCAAAATCAGTGTAAAAAGGTCTACACCTAAACAAATCTTGACACGAAGTTGCAATTGAAATGCTTGAAGCAAAAAAGAAAAAAAAGAAGTTTGCTCACAGTTGGACATAAATTAGGCTGGCCTCACATCTGCCTCAACAATATGAAATGACAGCAGCAGCTAGGGATGTTTCCATACAGGCTGAAAATCAAACTTCGTGATCCAAGAATGAAATACACAGTTGTAGTCCATTACTGAGGGGACAAGAATAGTATGTTCAGATATAGAAGTGCTCAGAAATCATGCTCCTCATACACACACTGGAGAAAAGACAACAGAAACGCAAAGATGTGCTATCCCTGACCCAAAGGTAGAACAAAATGAAGAGCTCAAATACTGGAGAATAAGGACTTGAAAAGGGCTGATAGTGAGCTCCAAAGTTGGTAAATAAGGAGAAAAATCTAGATTGATGCAAATTTTTTTAAAAATTAGGTATGGGGCGCCTGGGTGGCTCAGTCATTAGGCATCTGCCTTCGGCTCAGGGCGTGATCCCGGCGTTCTGGGATCGAGCCCCACATCGGGCTCCTCTGCTGGAGGCCTGCTTCTTCCTCTCCCACTCCCCCTGCTTGTGTTCCCTCTCTCTCTCCGTCAAATAAATAAATAAAATCTTTAAAAAAAATAAAATAAAATAAAAAATAAAAAATAAATAAAAATTAGGTATAAATGTGAAACACTATTCTTGATCATATAGGATATAGAACAACTGAACTTCCCATACAGTAGCAAATAACACTAACAAAGGCCAAGGATAGACTTTGTTTTTAAAGATCACGTATTACAGCATATGGAAAATCCCTAAAGTATAAAATGCATAAATACAAAAGCACAATATCTGACCACAATAGACCAAAATGGAATAAAATTATAAATAAATACAAATTTAAATTACAGTAATGCTAGTCCCTGAAAATTTTGAATCACATATCTGCATAGTGCCTGATTTGAAGACGGACTTTTAACAGCAATTCTATGTATCCTCTTTAAAACATAATCACAGTGATGACGGATAAGTCTATGACCTTGATGATGGTGATTTCATGGGTATATACTTATCTCCAAACTCATCAAGTTGTATAGCTTAAATAAGTACAGCTTTTTACATGTCAGTAAACCTCAATAAAGTGATTTTCAAAAATAACCAGAGAGAACACCAAATTAAAACACATGATCCAACCATAATTTAAATCAAAGAAAAATTTATAATATAACATTTTATGTAAGGATGTTTGTTCTCATCATTCCTATTTAATGTTGAATGGGGACCTTAGCCTATGTAATCCATCAAGAAAAGAAATAAAAGTCATAAAAAAAGGTGGTCAAAGTGTCTTTATTGACAGACACGATTGTTTATGTAGAAAATCCTAATGAATGTATAAAACGTCCACTAGAAATAAGTGAAATTAGCAAGATTACTGGATACAAAGTAAATACCAAAACAACAACAACAACAACAATCAATTGTATTTCTCTATACTAGAATCAAACATTTACAAAACTACAAAGCTTTACTCAAAAGAAATTGAAGTAGATGAAGATAAATGGAAAGATCCACTATGATCAAACATCGGAAGATTCGATATTAAAATATCAATTCCAACATTTTGGGGTAAACAGAAATTGACAAGGTAACACTAAAATTTATATGGAAAAACAAAATAATATAGGTAAAACAATCTTGAAAAGAAGAATAAATTTGGAGGAATATCTACTCTCATTTCAAGACTATAAAGCTACAATGATCAAGAAGGTTAAACACACAGATCACTAAAACAGAATACGGAATTCAGAAAGAGAGTCACATATATGGTCATTTTCAACAATTGTGCCAAGAAAATTCAATGGAGAAATAAACAATTTTTTTCATCAAATGCTTCTAAAACAATAAAAGTATAGAGAAAACAGAAACTCTAATCCCTACTTCAAAACCCCTCTCCCTATATATATATATATATTCTGAAAAACGATGTGTACCAAGAATCTGATGAGCCTTTTTACAAAAGTTGTAAAAAGTTTGAAACAAACAAAAAAATAAAACAGATACTCCATGATTCTATTCAAATGAAGGTCGAGAAGAAACAAAACTAAGTGATGATGAAAGAGACTACAGAAGTGGTTGCCTCTGAGAGTTACTAGAAGGGAACCTAAGGAAAATTTCTGTAGTGGTAGGGATAGGTCTTGATTTAGGTGATCACTGCTTGGGTGTATACATTTTTCATTAACTCATCAAATCATACCCTTACGATCTATGCATTTCACCAAATGTAAATTTTACCTTCATCAAAAAATAAAATGAAATGGGGTGCCTGGGCGGCTCAGTTGGTTAAGCATCCAACTCTTGGTTTTGGCTCAGATCATGATCTCAGGGTCCAGAGATGGAGCCCCAGGTCAGGCTCTCAGCTCTGCAGGGGGTCTGCTTGAGATTCTTTCCCTCTCCCTCTGCCCCTCCCCCTCTGCTCATGCAAGTTCTCTCTCAAATAAATAAACCTAGGAAATAAAATAAAAGGAAATATAAATTAATGAATTATCAAATAATAAAGACAGACTATCTGATGATTGTCATGTCCACAAATCTTTTAAAATACCATTTCAATAGATATATACTATCCCATGATTTATTTAATCATTTCTCTTATTGAAGAAATAGGATTTTAAAAGATTTTTGGACATAATGGATATTAGATTGATATATTGTATATAAATCTGTACATTTTTAATTACTCTATTGGTGTATATTTTGTAAGTGGATAACTGGAATTGCTAGATAGAATAATATGCACATTTTCCATTTCCTTCACCATTTGTCAACTAGGTTTTAGGACAGTGCCCGTCTAGATGCCAAGGGCGTTGAGACTGGTCCCCTATCCAAAGAGGGGAAGGGCAGAACACAAACATGAATCAGTGTGTATCGTGTGACTCCAGAATAAAGCTGAACAAGGTAAATACTTTTTATTATTTCCTAACTCCATTCCGGGGTTCTTCTCATAAAGACACTACTTTGCATGCAAGTGGGAGAGATTTAGGTTATTGTATTGGGACTTATGATGCAGGATGAATAATGAGGGAGGTCTTAAAATTTCTGTGCATAGGACTTCATATTCATGGTACACCCATTTGTACGTGAAAAATAAATTATGGATGTTTGTCAGATTTGTGTTTGATCTCCTAAGCAGACGTTTGAAAGTTTTGCATTTGGTTACAGTTTGTGTAGTATGTCCAGGCTGCATTCAGTCACAGAAGTAAATTCACTTGAAAAAGCTATCTTCGCCTTACTCCTATTCTCTTACACTTAAAAGACACATATGTAGAGACCAATTCAGTGTTGAATTTTTGGAAGACCGGAGGAAGGACCTGTGATCTCCCGACACCCAAATGCATTCCAATTCTAGCGTTCCCTAGCTCAGTCACTGTCTTAACCACCTGGCTGGTGGCTCAAGCTGGAAACCAGCCTACTCTACACCCAGAACTCTACCTGTCAGCCTACACCACGTGTACATGACCTCCAGTGATCCCACAGCCATTTCCAGTTACAGCCCCATTTCTCAATTCCCATTCATAGCAAAACTTATTGAAGGCTGTCTATTCTCATTGCTACAAAATCCGCACCTCTGCTTTTCACCTCAAAGGATTCTAATCAGAATTCTACCTGATAACTTTCGTATTCCCATATTGCAACATTCCTTTCTCGGTTTCTAAGTTATTCAAACCTATCAGTAGCGCCTGGCTCACAAAATCACTGCACTGATAAAGCTGCTTTCTTTTTGGCTCTGAGAAAACAAGTATGTATGATTATATTCGTTTGATAGGGCTGCCGAGTAAAACACTAGGTAGCTTAAACAACAGATATTTGTTTTTCACCATCTGACAGCTAAAAGCCCAAGATCAGTGGTACCTGGGTGGCTCAGTCAGTTAGCAGCCGGCTCTTGATTTCAGTTCAGGTCATGATGTCAGGGCCCTCCGATCAATCCGTGCATGGGGCTCCACACTCAATGGGGAGTCTGCTTGGCATTCTCTCTCTGCTCCAACCCCTCCTCCTATTCTCTCTTTCTCTCAAATAAATAAATAAATCTTTAAAAAAAAAAAAAAAAGCCCAAGATCAAGGTATCAGCGGGTTTGTCGTTCCTGAGGTCTCCCTCTTGGCTTCCAAACTGCCATCTTCTGGCTGCATCCTCAGCTTCTCGCTGTATTGGATTAGGACCCAACTTAACAGCCTCATTTTAATGTAATCACCTCCTTAAATGTCTTCTCTTCAAATACAGTCATGGTCTGAGGTACTAGGGGTTAGGGCATCAACATATGAATTTTGGGAGGTGATAATTCAGTCCGTGATGGAGAAGCTTTATTTCTCAATCTTTTTTGATGCCTTCTATTCATCTTTCAGACTCCAGAGTTCCATCCTTGTCAATCCACACTCAGGGTGGACTTGATCTAGTCCAGTATTTTTAAAGGACAACTATTGCATATGACAACCAAAATTACATCTCTACACTACACCTCTCCCTGGAACCCCAACTACCTAATTTTTCTCTATATCTGGATACTTAATGAACAGTTCAGTGGGGTGCCTGGGTGGCTCAGTCAGTTAAGTATTTGCCTTCGGCTCAGGTCTGATCCCAGAGTCCTGGGATCAAGTCCCACATCAGGCTCTCTGCTCATCGGGGAGCCTGCTTCTCCCTCTCCCTCTGCCTGACACTCTGCTCACTTGTGCTCTCTCTCTCTCTGTCAATAAGTAAAATCTTTAAAAAAAGAAAGAAAGAAAGAAAGAAAGAAAGAAAGAAAAGAAAAAACACTAATATTGTGCTTACCACATGCCAGACACTCTTCTAAGATCATACATAAACTTATGAGGCAGTTAGCATTTCTTCCATTTTACATTTAAAAAAAAAAAAAAAACAAAGACTGGATATATTAATGACCAAGTTCACATAGAAAAATATCAGCCACCAAGATCTGAACCCAGGAATGCTGGTTCCAGAACCCACATACTTCACAGCACAAGATGTCACCTCTTCCAATCAAAGCCTATGTTTTCATTATCTATGTACATATGTTCTCCCTTGTATTAGAGAAGAAAATTCTTGAGAGCATATTCTCGCCTAATCCTCTCCACAACAACATAAACTATACAAATAGAAGAATTTAAGAATGAATGCCTACAATTTCTCTCCCACAGCACTCTACTAGGCTCTTAAACCACACTGTTGAGTTACCTTAAGGAAGTTATTATGGGGAAGGCAGTGTTAATACAGTTTATCAGAAGAAACTACTGTTCATCAATTTCTGCCCTTTTTCTGCATGCCCGCTTTTCTACAGACCTAAAAAATCTTAAAATAGGGGCGCCTGGGTGGCACAGCGGTTAAGCGTCTGCCTTCGGCTCAGGGCGTGATCCCGGCGTTATGGGATCGAGCCCCACATCAGGCTCTTCCGCTATGAGCCTGCTTCTTCCTCTCCCACTCCCCCTGCTTGTGTTCCCTCTCTCGCTGGCTGTCTCTATCTCTGTCAAATAAATAAATGAAATCTTTAAAAAAAAAAATCTTAAAATAAACAAGAGAAAACAATAAGCAACAGTTTTTGGACACCATTTCAAAGTATACCAATTCCCAGTAGATTCTAATGCCGAGCGCTGGAGTTCAGGTTTTATTTGCTATCTGTAACGATTTACTCTGTGATCCCTTTTCTTTGTTGAAAGCACTGGAAACTAGATATATTTGAGTCCTTTTCTCTATCACTCTTCCTTTTTAAGAATTATACCACCATATAACTGCAGGCTTTCTGGATGTCTTTCAATTCTGTGTATGTGCCAAGATCTCTCCCGACTAGAAGTTGTTTTCCAACGTTAAAATAAAAAACAAACGGAAACCTGCCTTAAAAACTCCCTGGGGAGAAAAAAAAACCCGTTTACTCATACAAATAAAGCTTAATTTAGCTAATTTTGCAAGACCAACTTGACCTGGGTCATTTCTTGCTTAAGCTTCTGGAAATCAGAAGCCAATTTAAACTTTCCCAAGGTTGATAGGAAGTAATCACAGACCAGTTCCCTAGCATCTGAAGACAATTTTAATATTATAATCACTGTGCAGAATAAACAAAGAGTCATGCCCCGCTCAGTATGTGAGCTCCTTTATACCAACATACCCCCCTGAGCCTCATTCCATGTTTTGGTTTGAGTGCTCCTGGTTGGCAAACTGTCTTTTTGGTGTGGGCACAAAAAACTTTTACTACTTCAGTGATTCACTGGTTTTCCTTGTTATTTATAAACTTTTGACATTTTATGGTATCAGAAATGCGATCCAAAGAACACCCTCTGAGGCCAGTGAACAAATAGGTGCCGATACCCACAGAGCCCACTGACCTCACTACTTTCTTGCTGACCCTGAATTTGACAAGTCTCTACTGGATCCGAACTCTACTCTCTTAGCATTTTGAGCTCTCCGACTTGATTGTACATTTTTGTTTGGTGAAGCTTCTTGGCGGTGAAGTCACCCCATTCTTTTCAAAAGAGGGGGAAACTTGTGATTCCACGTGTTTTGTAACAGCTGTTGGAAAACAGGACCCCTCGTAATTAAGAGGTCTTGGGAAATCGAAAGGCAAAGATAGGCTTCACCTGGTCTACTGACCTGGACCTTGTGCCTTTTTGGAAAATGGGTGATCTTTTGGAATTGTAGTAGCCACTTTGGGGAAATTTTAACTTAGGCAAGTCTACCTTAAGGAGCACCCTTAAAAGAGAGGATTTCAAACCTCTCAGAGACAATAGAATGCATTCTTTGATTGGTATGCAGAAGTTTCTAAAAGACAAAACGACTCCAAAAATAGCTCTAAAAGGATCCTTACAGCATGTAAATTAAAAAAAGAATCTTTGGTAGAAAATTTTGGCCATCTGAACAGGGAATACTTAGTCCGTCAGCCAGAAACACAATTTGGACCCAACTGTTCTTTTAAGTTTTGTACCCCTAAGACATGGCTCAATTTTTCCAAACAAAAGCTTTTAAGATCTCTGTGTCTGTCTGTATCCTTATGTATGTCTATATATGTATGTTATAGATATGTGGTATTTTTCTCCCTCTGGATGGTGTTGTCAAAATTAATTTTAAAGAGCTCTATTTAACTAGATCAAAGAAAATGAAGCATTTATATGAATCAAGTATACTCTCAGAAATATAGAACCTTACCCAAATAATTTTCACGTTCACATAATCTGGGATAATCTTTGATAAATAAAGTTAAAGTTTGTTAGTTTAATAAAAACAGACATGTCTTCAGAGTAGTCAATGTTAAATGCAATGCAAACATACAACTTTTTCCACCTGGGTTTACTAATCAAATTTATGCCACCTCCACATCTTCAAAATTTTTCAACGAGAAAAATAACTTAAGATGTTGGTTAGCTCTTGAATTTCTAACCCGAGCATAATAGTTATAAGCAAGTAATTTAAATAAATGTAAATAAAAGTTTATACTAAGTTAAATATGGATAGTCATTGAACACCTATATCACTTCCAAATACAATAAACAATAAATTCTAAACACAAGTTTATCTACTTTGGCTCTGAAAATTTTTGCAGAGAGAAAATGATATGGGGGTCTATTAACAGACCTGTTCTGTACCACATGGAAACTGTGGCTATGAAGAATATACTTGCAGAAATTGTGAAAAATATTTATAAATTTGCCACTCCACAATTGCTTACTTTAGTTTTCACTAGGAATTAAATTGGATTCTAAGGGTTAAAAATTCTAATTAATATATGTACTTAAGGGGCACCTGGGTGGCTCAGTCGGTTAAGTGCATCTGCCTTCAGCTCAGGTCGTGACTATGGAATCTTGGGATTGAGCCCCACACAGGGCACCCCGCTCAGCTGGGAGTTTGCTTCTCCCTCTGCCCTTCACCCACTCATGCACGTGCTCTACCTCAAAGAAACAAATAAAATCATTAAATATATATATGTATATATGTAATTAAAACTACTAGAAATGACCATGAAAGAAAATGACTAGACATGGAAAATAAAATGTGTTTCTTGGATAAAAAAAGGTATAAGGGACATGGGGGTTTTTGTTGTTCTTGTAGTTTGATAAGGAAAAAAAGTAATTTTGTCCTGAAGTAAAATTATTCCAGAATAAGAAAGGAAAAAAGATAGGACATAACATAAATGGATATAGAAGGTTGTAGAAGGTTTGTGAAAAGGAATACTGAGAAAGGCATTTTATGTGTGGCTAAGCTAAGATTGGAATGGATTTAAGTAAAAAAAGAGAGCTTTAATATCAAAACATTATACTGGCAAAAATTAGAATGTGGTTTTCTCTGTTAAAAATCACAATATTTTTTAGATTATTGGTCTGCTTTTTTTTTTATTTTTAAGGGAGAGAGAGAGAGAGAGAGAAAAGGCAAGTAGGGGACGAGGGGAGAGAGCACAGGAAGAAGGAGAGAGAGAATCCCAAGCAGGCCCCAAGCCTCCAAGCAGAGTCCAGAGGTGAGGACTGATCTTACAACCCTGATATCATAACCTGACCTGAAGAGTTGGACATTTAACCAACTGAGCAGCCAGGCGCCCCTATTAGTCTGCTCTTAATAAGAAAGTGTAAGCAAAGGTTTTTCTTCACGTTTAATGTAATCTGCTTAGGAAACAAAGATTCTGTGTCTTATGAAAATAATTTCCTGTGCCTCACATTGTCCTTACGAGGTCTTTGATTACTTAGGGAAAAAACCTGAGTCTTTCCAATATTATAAAGAGCTAAGGGTTTGTTGTTTTCGTTTGTTTTACAACTATGTAGATTTCTGTATTTGTCTTTGCAATCTTTTAATTGTCACTTTGGGTAAATGGATATTAAGTCAATTGCATCATTTTGTGTGTGTATGAACTCACACAGATCTTTGATCATGGCTATTTTTTTTAATTAAAGATTTTATCCACCCATTTGAGAGAGAGAGAGAGAGGGCACAAGGGGGAGGAAGGACAGAGCGAGAGGGACAAGCAGACTCCCTGCTGAGAGCAGAGCCCACCCAGCACCTGGATCCCAGGACACCAAGATCATGACCTGAGCCAAAGTTGGATGCTTAACCAACGGAGACACCCAGTGCCCCCATGGCTATTTTTAAAGTCTTTGGTCATTTACAATTACTATTTTACTCTGATTCTTTTGCAAAACTGTTCTTGCAAAAATGCTTCATCTTCAAAGAGATCCATGAAAAAGAATGTGACAAGTACTCTAAAATGCAGGTTTCTATTAACTTTAAGATGGTAACATTGAACTGGGTAAGAATTTCTAAAACTTTTGAGGCACCTGGCTGGTTCAGTAGACAGATAAGATTGATTGATTTATTTATTTTAGAGGGAGAAAGAGCATGAGCAGGAGGGACAGAGAGAATCTCAAGCAGCCTGCCCTGAGTGCAGAGCCCAACACAGGGCAACTTGATCTCAGAACCCTGAGATCAGGACCTGAGCTGAAAACTCCAGTCAGGAGCTCAGGGGTCAAGGTACCCCGGGCGCTTGCAGCTGTTGATCTCAGGGTTGTGAGCTCAAGCCCCATGTTGGTCATGGAGCCTACTTAAAAAAAAAAAAAAAAAAAAAATCTAAAACTTTAACTGAAAACCGATTGATTCATAAAGCTGCTAACCCACGATCAAGGAAAACAAGAATTACATAAGGCTGAATGAAACAATGAAGAGGACTATAAATTTATGGCTTCATTTAAAACATGCTAGTTCCTTAAGGTCTTGTTTTCCAGATTTAAAGGACCCCTTTTTCCACTCTTTTTTTTCCCAATAAAACTTAAAAGGATTTTAGTTTCCAAGTGTCTTTCAAGAAAGTAAAATTAACACAATGTAAATCAGAATGCGTAATTAATAAATTTAACAACAGGCCGAAGTAATTTTGTTACGCAAACCTAAGCCGTTTAGTATGGGCTGGCAATGTCTCTCAAGCTGGAGCCTCTACCAGTCTTAGCTCCTTCAGGCATCTGATGGCCAGCTTGATCGTGGCTCCCGAAGGGGTGCTGTAGCTCTAGGCCCCACCTGCTACCATTTTCCCCTGGGAACCCTGCTGCCAGGTCGCTCATTTTTTCATCCGGGTTTTGCCACAGAAGGAGCAAGTATACTGGGTGTGCTGGCTTATTTTCAATTTTCTTCCTCCTTTCCTGAGGGAGGTACCAGAACAGGTCCCTTTTTTAGAGACACTTCCGACCTTCTTGGAACATTTCTCGAAGTCACCACAAGCTAAGTCCAAGCCCACAAAGCCCTTTTTCTCCTCTTTTATGCTACCTATAACTCACAGCAATTTGGTAAAGTATTATCTTTGCAACAAAGGTTGAAACATTTATCTTTTTCATCCTACCTGATCCGTCCAGAATTCAGAAACTCTTATTAAATATTCTTATTTTGTTCATGATAAAATATGTATTTGCATAAGTTCAATAAGAATCTGTTCTTGTAAGGGACACAATAGGACAAGTCCTTTGCTTGGCTTCCTAGCCTCAAGAGGCTTTTGAAAGTCCAATTTGAGATTCCTTCTGAAAAGTTCTAGCAAAGATTTTGAAAAGCCTGTATGGTCAATCACTATTCTTGCTGCAGGCCAGGTTTATTGAAACCAGATTAGATCTGCAAATAAATTAGTCTTACTGTGGTTATCTTTGACAGAAATGGGGATGATTACAGACAGAAAAATGATGTTTCAGTAATCCATGTCCGTAGGTATCAGATACTAGTGCTGTTTATTGTCTTTGAAGTTGTGCTTTCTACCTATAAGCTGGACTGGATCCTGAATTCCAGTTTTCCTTAATATTTGGCTAGAAACCTTCAAACTAACATTTCCAATTTTCTCCCACTATTTTGACTTGGAATCACTATGAAACTAAAAGTGCCCTCTTCCTGAAGCCATGCATGTAGAGCTAGACAGCTTGATATAAACTTAAGAGAAATCACAACAGCTCATGTGTGGACAACCTTCATGCCTTTTGCAATGTGGGCACTTAGATCACCAGAGACGTTGACTCTGCAAACCAGGAAAATGTGTCAGATTGCCACTGCCAGCCCTCATTCCATCTGAAGATGCTTTGAACCCGATATCTAGAAATTTCTTTCAACTGGCCTATCTACAAACTCAGAAACTGAATTTATAATTTGCTCAAACTATTAACTTTTGCTTTTTTGTTTTTTTTTTTAATATTTATTTATTTATTTATTTAAGAGGGGAGAAGGGGGAGAGGAAGAGGGAGAGGAAGAATCTCAAGCAGACTCTGCACTGAGCGCACAGCCCAAGGCAGGGCTCGATCTCAGGACCCTGAGATCACAACCTGAGTAGAAACCAAGAGTCAGACGCTCCCAGGAGCCCTGGTTTTTCTTGTTTCTATAGAAATGCCTCTAATTAAATGACATGATTGCTCACATCAGATAGAAACCGAATTTACGTGAAAACTCACCTGCAACATTGCCTCCTGAAATAAAACATCCTCGTGTTTGTCCTGTCCTACATAATCATGTGGATACGTGTCTGCTAATACATCATGTGGTACCCATATAAGTAACTTTAAAAAAATTATAACTTTAGGGGCGCCTGGGTGGCACAGCGGTTAAGCGTCTGCCCTCGGCTCAGGGCGTGATCCCGGTGTTATGGGATCGAGCCCCACATCAGGCTCCTCCGCTATGAGCCTGCTTCTTCCTCTCCCACTCCCCCTGCTTGTGTTCCCTCTCTCGCTGGCTGTCTCTATCTCTGTCGAATAAATAAATAAAATCTTTAAAAAAAAATAAAAATAAAAATAAAAAAAATAAAAAAATTATAACTTTAAAAAATTATATTTGAGTTATTTAATTGGCTAAATCTTGGCTCCTGGGAATCTCTGCTCTGGGAAATTTTTCAGTCCCTGGCTATTGTTCTCCTTAGTCATAATGATCTCTTTCGTGCTAGTCTAGTTGGCCTCTCTTTGCCCCTCCCCTCACTCGCTCTCTCTCATACAAATAAATAAAATTGTTTAAAAAAAAGAAAAAAGAAAATTCTAATACAAACGATAACTATAAAGAATAGTCACTGCCTTCTCACTATATAAGCTGCTTTATAACAACGCACCCCTGAGCCTCATTCCATGTTTTGGTTTGAGTGCTCCTGGTTGGCAAACTGTGTTTTCGGTGGGTACGCAATAAACTTTTACTAAGTACTACTTCAGTGATTCATTGGTTTTACTTCTGTGATTTATGAATTTTGACACGAATTTCTTCTCTTTGCCTGGAATTCTCTTCCCTCTACTCAGGGTCAGCTCCAGCTTAAATTCTTATTAGCTGTATTTATCACTAACTTCAGGTCTTTATTCCAAGGTTACCTACCTTTAGAGTTGAATTCTTCTCTGCCGACCTTATCTCACGTTTTAATCCAACTCCTCCCATGCCCCCAACACCAATATTTCGTCTGGCCCTATCCTGGCTTTATGTTTTTCTCCTTAGTAATTATACACAAACACCTATTTTTAAAATCTTTGTCAACTCGTTTGTGATTTGCTTCCCCCACTTTCATGTAAACTGCACGAGGGCAATGTTTTCTGTTTCTTCTGTTTCTACGGTATCCTTAGGGCTTCAAAAGTGTCTGGTATGTAACAAGCACTTAATACATACTTGATGAATTGAATATTGAATGCATTTTCATTCATTCATTCATTCACTCATTCGTTCAACAAACACTTATTAAACACTTTATGTTCCAGACACTATGCTAGGTACTGGGGATACAGTGGAGAAGACTTGATATCACCACTGCATTCAAGCCACTTACATTTGCACATACAAACGAACCGAGTAAAGGAACATTTACAGTAACATGCAACATGAGAATATGATAGGAGTAATCACAAGCACAACATGGAGGCACATGAGAGGAGCATTTGATCTAGCCTGGGGGGTCAGGAGACACATCTGAGACCTGAAGAACAAGACCTCAAGTTAATGAACGAGTTACTCAGGTGGATTTCTAAGGCAGATCATCGGAACTTGGGGTCGGCAAACTTTTCTCTGTGAAGAGCCAGATAGTAAATATTTTAAGCTTATGGGTCACATATGGTCCCTGTCACAGCTACTCCCATTTGCCCTCCTAACAAAAGCAGGAACAAATGGGTGTGGCTCTTTGCCAATATAATTATAATTACAAACAGGTGGCAAACAAGTAGCAGTTTGCTGACTCTCGTTCGGAACCCATGGATTTCAAACGATCTTTTTAAATAACAGAACCCTTTGTTCATACAAATTTTAGGTGTAATGCCAAAAGCTAATGAAACAAATGAGAACGGCCTTGGTTGAAACTGGGGTGGGAGTTTAGAGACCTTTATCTCCCTTTCCAAATGAACAGAGAAATAAGAGTTAGGCTCCCATCTGCGGGTTAAGAATTATCCACTTCATTTTTTTTTTTTTTTTGGTCTGGCTTCCTTCTCATCTCTTCCATTAGTAGTTGAGGCCAATGAGATTGTTATTGAAATAATCAAACCTACTTATGTTCAGAAACAGTAACCTAGCCCAACTTACCCAGGATATTCTTAAAGATACCTCTATGGATTGAACTGTGTCCTCGTAAAATGCATATGTTGAACCTCTAGCCCCCAGTGTGACTGTATTTGGAATAGGGCCAAAAGGAGACGATTAAGGTGAAATGAGGTCCTAAGGGTGGGGCCCTGAGCCAGTAGGATTAGTGTCCTTATAAGAAGAGACATGAAAGAACTCACTTTCTGTGCACATCCACCTAAAAAAAGGCCACGTGAGCACACAGCAAGAAGGCAGGCAGTCACCAACACACCAGGAAAAGAGCTCTCCCCAGAAACTGACCATGTTGGAACCCGGATCGAACACCTCCTTCTTCCAGAAGTATGAGAAAATAAATTTCTGCTGTTTAAGCCAACCAATCCACGGCATTTTGTACTAGCAACCTAAGGAGACCATGACAGACACTCCTCAGAAGAAGCTGAGCTGGCATTCTCTGTCATACTATCCCGTCAAAGTGGATCTTTGGCCTTTCATAAGTCTTTTCCCCCAGCTGCTTCCTGGATATCACAAATCCCCTTCAAGACAGCACTTACTGTTTTTATTTTCTCACGGAGTCACTCAATTAATCCTAATGGTTTCTGACTACGTACTATTGCCCTAGCATTTGAGGGGAGCTTATAAACCCAGTGTGTAAAAAGCAGCAGATGTTATTTCAGAGATCACCACATTACTCATTCTGACGTAGTGGGATGTATTCTCAGTCAAGGAAGTCACCCTGAAACTTGCTGCCTGTCCAATGTGTCTTTCTTTTCTAGGCCCATGCGATTCTTTGGGGAAGGTGACATAATGAACAGGCAAGGCACATGCGTGACTGCTGACTCCGACTGAGATACTAGCAGAGCTGAAAGCTAAGTCAATGAATGGAGCAGAAGAGCTTGTTAACAGCCCAGAAGTCACACAGAGATGCTGTAAAGACTGTCTGGGAGCTGTCAAAGACAGATTGGTAAGTGTGCATAGCATCTTGCTTGTCTTGACATCAGAGCTGCTGTGAATGATCCACTTAATAATACTCTTGGGGAGTCTTTGATAAGCAGCGTGGGCCCTCGAAGTGTTGCCTACATTAAAACTGAAGAAACATTCTGCTAGATCTGAGTAAGCAGGAGATGTGATTTTCTATGATCTGAAAAGTGCTTGGTGGAACGTCATTGCACTCCGCAGTCCTCCTGGCACACCGTTTCTTCATTTGGTCAATGTGCCCTGGGTACAAGTTTTGATGGCAATATAGAAACCCAGAATTCCCATGTCTGTCTGTCTGCTCTTCAGGGTAGGGCCTGGAGACTCATTGCCCTGGCCAATGCTAATGGATGACTACAAGATCATGTTTAGAAGGCAAAACTATGACCTCAACTTGCTTTATGATTTTGTCCCCATCGTCCTGAGGAAGGCCTGGTGTTAAGGTAATAACAGCGTGTTTGTCAAAAGGAGGAGACATGATTTGCCCATGAGGGGTATCTCCTTTTCAAAATGTAGTCCTCTCTGGAACTTTAGATTTCTTCCACCAATGTCAGAAGTCCACAGATCATTTCCGGAATCCCTTTTGGAGATTACCTTACATTCTATTGATATTCTCCATGTCAGACATAGGTCATTCCTTTTCTTTTTTTTTTTTTTTTAAAGATTTTATTTATTTATTTGACAGAGAGCACAAGCAGGCGTGTGGCAGGCAGAGTGAGAGGGAGAAGCAGGCTCCCCACTGGGCAGGGAGCCCGATGGGGGGCAGACATAGGTCATTTTTAATTTTCAATTAGATTACTTGCCCCAGCCAAATTTTCAACAAATTAATCAGCTGTTTTCAATAAATTAATCAGCTGAGCTAATTAATAATACTTCAGAACTCAAAATGATGTAAGACTATAAAGTAATGAAACTTATTTCTTACATGGCCAAAGAATTAGCTCTGATGGGACTTTCCAAAGGGACACACAAGAAAGGTTTGGGCAAAAGCAGTACAGAATGTATAAATGTGAGGCTTCCCAAGGAGCCTACTTACACTGGGAAAACACACATTTGGACCAATACGTTCTGATCATTTTCTTTTATAATCAAAATGTATTTGAGCTTGGTGGTTTTGCCCAAGTAATAGGTTCTATGGGGGTGATCAGAAGGAGCCAGAACATTACCAGAGGTCATGGCAGGGAATTCAGATTTATTCTAAATATAAGAAAAGCTATTGGTTTTAAGCAGAGGAGTGGCACGCCCTGTATTAGTTTTATGCTCTAGTCCAATGGATTAGAGGGGAGCTGAGTGGATCTGGAGATGAAGCTGTCACTGTTGCCCAGGTACAAGATGACAGCAGCTGGGTCAGTGGCCATAGAGACTGAGAAAAGTGAGCAGAATTAAGAGATACATAGGAAATAAAACCAAGAGTTAACACAGCTTAACATTTATAGCACTGTCTCTTCTATGTCCCTCCATCTACACGGATAGTATTGCACCAAAATGCAGATTAATTTGCTGTGTAGCTGGCTTAACAAAAAGGCAAACCTGAGAGAAGAGCTGAGCTGCATAAACTACGGGTTTGTATGATTAATATACTTACTTGTATACATTGGTGAACAACTAGTGATTTTAAAACAGTGGTTCCTAAAACAGAAGAATAGGACTTAGGATATTCCTATTAATACTGCAGTTATATTTGAATAGAGTCTGTCATTCCTGACAATTTATATATAAATTTAGATTCAAAGTGAGCTTCAGCTTCCATTTGAGCAGAGCGCTTTTTATAGTGATTGCTAATTTGGCAGGATTCACTTTTTGGTGGGAGTTCTTGATAAATTGTTTCTTTGAATGGAAATGTTCCTAATTAATTTCTCTGTGAATGATTCTTCCGTGGGATCAGCTGTTGCTGTGGCATGGATTCCTTCTCATTCTGATGAAATGACCTGTTATTAATTATTTCTAGTTAGAAATGCTAACGATACCACTTGGAACTTTGTCCTGGAATAGGGATCCCCAGTTGGCACATAAATACACCCAGATGAACCTGTCATCTGCACTGGAAGGTTGGGAGATGCCCCAGCAACACGGCTCTGACTGTCCAATAGGCAGACTCCTACATGCCCATGCTCTGTCCACCCTGGGCAGCTAGAGCACCAGCATGGATATTTTCAGTTCGTGAAGTCTCATTCATCCAGGCTGAGTTCCTGATTGGAAAGGTATTCTTAGAGGTGCCCTAAACGGCAAAGTCATTTCACTTTCAGACAAAAATCAGCTCAAAAGGTTTAAAGGGCATTCACACGGAAACACACTTGTGAGGTTGCAGCTGAGTGTGATCTCAAAGACGACACAACTATCATTCCATTTAAAGAAGGGAAACGAGATAAGGAATCACATAACACATAACAAAGCAAGTGGCTGTCGTGACGGTAGCATAGATGCTTATTTTATTATCAATATAAGGAAACTATCTGTGACCCAAAAAAATCCTATGCTGTAAGCCCGCCCACTGTTGCCTCTTCCTGTGCATGCAGGAAGAGCACATTTCCCCAGTCTCCATATGGTTTTTGTGGGGATCACGTGACTGAGTTCTGGTTAGTGGAAATGGGAGCGGAAGTGACCTGATACCTCTACTGTGATACAGATAAGAGTAAATGTGTCTTCTCTAAGGTGCCTCCCTCACAACTTCGGGCAAAAAGGGACACAAGAGCACTCACTGATGGCAGTCATACAAAATGGCCAAGACAGAGATCCCTGAGTCACTTAGTAGAAGTGACTCACTGGACTGGGGTATAAGAAATGCATGTTTTGAGTCACCGATGTTTGGGGGGCTATTTTTTATCTCAGCGTATCGTGGATAAAATAATCTTTAAATAATAATAATGAGAGCAGCAGCTACTGCTTGTGGACCACATGGTATGTCTGGGCATGGTACTGAGCACTTTACAAAAGGTATCTCATTATCTTCACACACAAAATCTTCCAGGTCAATGTAACACTTCTCATTCCATAAATTAAGAAGCAGACTGAGAAAAGAAAGTCATGGGCCCAAAGTCTCACAGCCTACTTACCTAGTTCTAAAGGTATTCTTTTCCGTATAGGACAGCTGCCCGAGTGTTCATCCTTCAATGCCATTACCCTATTTCACAGGCAAGTTTTCACTGTTGGAACTTCCTAATGCCAAGGATTCTCTAAGTCTTACAAAAATACCAGGAACAATCTGGAATAAATGGATCAAAAAAAAAAAATACTGGACCAAATATATAAAGGAACATAGCACCAGGTGTCTTTCCAATACAAATGCCACTAAAATCTGCTTCAGAAAGTATGATCGAGATCAAAATTCTTGATGGTTCCTATAGCTATTTTCATTTTAAAAACCACAGCAGCCAAAAACAGCTGTTATCAACAGATTGGAAGAGCACAGCAGACACAGTTTAATTTCTAGGAAGCCATCAGAAAGGCACATGGTTCCTCAACTAGCATTCTGGTGTTCTTGTCACATAGATGAGATGTTTACAGGAACCACAGTAAGTTGAAAAGGACAAAAACATTTAACTTGTGTCTGAAATGCCTACTTTTAATTTAGATAATATTTAGTAGCTCTGACAAATGGTCACCACGTATGCAAAATATTAATGTTTCAGGCTATGTTTGATTATTAAGAGAAAATTCATGATGTGTTAAGAGAAATTAATGTGTATCTACTTAGAATTTTACCTGACATTCTGTAGGATGATAGGTCCAAAGGATTTGTTTTTAATGTAAAGTGTGAATACAAACACATAAAATGGAATTCTTTGTGTTTTTTTTCCAATCGGTTTTAGGAGCCATTTCCCATTCAAGAGTTCCCCAAGCATCTCAGGCAACGGTGCCATCACTGGAATAGGTGGGTATTCTCCCAGGGGGATGAGTTAGAAGGATAGCACTCATTTAGATGTATAAATTCTGGTTTGTTTACTTTTAAAATGTCCAATTATTTTTATTCATGCCTGCTTTATGCTCTTATATGTCTTTGCAATGCCTATCTGAAGATTTTCCTTAAAATAAATGTAGTGTTGAGAAAAAAAATGCCTTTGAAATATCAGGTTGGATAGTCTTTCCCAATTAATGGAGCTAAGATAGCATTAAAAGTTCCTTCTTGTTTGAGGTGTATAAATAGGATTCATGCTGAGTGTTGGCAGGCTGGTATAATGGGAAAAATGTCTATACTAGGACTCAGACACTTCGGTTCTAGAATTGGTTTGGCTTTGTAACGTCAAGGAAATGTGACTAACCCACTTAATAATGCCATCTATTCACTCATTCTTCATTCATTCATTCATTCATTCATTCATTCATTCACTTAGCTACCTTCCATTTTTTAAACAACATGAAAAGCTCACTAGGCTCCAGTCACTTTAGGGGTTATAAAAATTGGTCCAAGACAGTCCCTTCCTCAAAAAGTGCTTTCAATTACATGGATAAAATTCCAAACTTTTTTCAACTTTAAAAACCCGCCCTATTTACCCTATCCATGTGCTATGAGAATCTAATGAAAGGGCTTATGTGAAAGTGTTCTGTGAATCCTAAGTTGCTGAGCACATACACGGGTATTAACATGGGGCTCTGTACAAATAACACAGTGGCACTGAAACTGGGGTATTGACAGAGGAAATATTTTTCTCCCTACGTGGCCAGTTCCTTAGTTTCATCTGCAGTACTTGGCAACATTGAGGTGGGGCAAAGGACGGGAGGAATAAAGATGTAGACTAATGGCTGATGAGGGTGAGAAGGTGGGGGGGAGTTTGCAGTCAGGTGGAGGTCTAGCAGAGGACAGCTGTGAGGGACACGAGCGGAAGGAGGATGGAGTGGCGTAGAGGGGGCGGAAGGGGACACACAGCTCTTACTCTCTGGCCTTCCAGAGATATATGGAAAGCAGGCTTATGGAGAAAAAATACACTTCTTAAGGATTACTCACTTGCCAGAAACTAGTAAAAGAAATCAACAGAAATCTACCCAAGACAATCATGGGGAAAAAACCAGATTTATTATAAGGATACGGGGCAATCTCCTAGAAATCACGTCAGGAAATAAAGCGGGACTTCACAGAAAATTGAAAATGATCAGGCCATTTCTGTCCATTTTTCCTTCTCTCCCTCTCTCAATCCCAGTAACCCTCCTTCATCTTCTTTTACTGAGGCCACACTGTGTCTCCTCTCTGCTTTTCTCTCTCCGTATCAGCCTTGTTCCTATGGCTATGGACTGCTTTAACTGTGTGCACATGCCTGCTCCCAAGTCTACGGGGCTTTTCCCAGTAGTTAAGAGCCTGGACTCTGGAGCCAGGATGCCAGCTGAAATCCTGAATCTGTTGTTTCCGTCTGTGTCACTTTGGTCAAGCCACTTAACCTCTCTGTTCCTCCATTACTTCACTGCAAAATGGAAGTGATAAGGATACCTACCTTTTACTGGGATGAGGTGAAGAGGAATTATATTAATTTATGCAAAAACACTTCCAAGAGTGCCTGCCTCCTACTAAGTGCTTCCCCAGAGATAATCCACTCAGGTTCTTGAGCCATTTTTAATTCTCCGAAGAAGAGAGTATTTGTTCAGTTCTGCCCCTGAACTTGCTGTATGAGCTTGACCAACTCCCTTCCATGCCGGGTCTTTCAGTTTCTTCAACTGTCAAATGAAAAGGTTGGATCTGATGCATTCCGAAGATCCCTGCTAGTGCTAGGATTCTGTGATCCTATGAACTGGCTCCCTCTTCTTCGACAAACTCAGACATGCATTAATTCTCATTGACTATGTAGTTCCTTTATAAATAATATGCTTAAAGAGCTCAGTTCCAAGAGTAAAGGTAAATCTAAATCACAACAGATAAAAATATATTCTCAAGTTCCCCACTCCCTGTACCGTACTCTCAGGGGGAGGACGTTAAAATTAGCAACTTTTCTGTAAGGCTCGAAAACAGAAGGCATTGATCTGGCACACCGAATATACCCCACAATAAATATGCATTTGCTTAGAAACTGAAGCAGTTTAGGTAGGGACTAGCTGGAAGAATTAAAATGGAAAAAGGGAAATTCGTCAAGAGTAAGTGAGGGAGGAATTAAGAATGAACGATCTGCATAGCTTCCTTCAGTCTCTACCAGGAGAGCAGATGAATCTGGCCACGTGGTGATTATTCCACAAACTGATGAGATCAGTCGAGAGGGGTAAATGTAAATAAACGTGACTGTATTTTTCACTTTGCACTGTTTTGTTTCCACAAGGAAGAAACATCCCTTCTGGCTAACACATTCTCTTGCTATACATGCAACACCAAAGGCCATTACCAATTACTGAACTGTTTAGTGCAAGGCCCCACTGTGGTGGGATTCTCAGAGCTTCCAGATCCAAGGCTTTGCCAGTTAACAAAAGGAAATGCTTCACTAGCTAAAGCTAATAGAGGTTCCTTTCTCTGGCTAAAGCTCCTAGCTTCACAGGGAAATGAAAGTGCCCATCTAGCAGGGGTTGGGGGAATGTGTGTGCGCGTGTGTGTCTGGATGGATAGTTGTATACTGAGTCTTTTCAAACATGCTACAGACTAGATAGCTCCAAAAATATTTGAATACATGTATTAAAGAGTTCATAAAAAGGTCAAGGTCAATGGCAATGGTAAAAGGGATTTCGTTGCAACCATTTCAAAGATCTCAATCTAGTTTTGTCTCCTCCCAAATGCAGACCTAGTGTAAGCACTAATCACACATTTAAATTTATTATGATGTTAAAATATATGTGGGGAGTAACTGCTTAGTGGGTGCAGGGTTTCCTCTTGGACTGATGACATGCTGTGGAACTAGATACAGTTGGTGGTTGCACAACATTGTGAATGTACTAAATGTCACTGGAGTGTAAACTTTAAAATGGTTCGTTAATGTTACACCCTAATAAAAATTAGATAACAAAAATGTGTAAATGGGTGTTTTTAATAAGTTCACAGTTTTTGTTTTCTTTGGAGTCTGATGAGGCTAATGCTTTGCAGTTCTGCATGAAGTGTAAAACTATCATTCCTTTGGTCCCTCTAGAAGTTACATCCTGACCCCACTGAATGCCTGTCTATAAAAGCATAATTTAAAACAGTCCCTCCATGGGGCGCCTGGGTGGCTCAATGGGTTAAGCATCTGTCTTCGGCTCAGGTCATGATCCCAGGGTCCTGGGATTGAGCCCCGCGTAGGGCTCCCTGCTCAGCAGGGAGTCTGCTTCTCCTTCTCCTTCCAGCTCGTGCCTTCTCTCGCTATCTCTGTCTCTCTCAATAAATAAATAAAATAAAATGCACACGCTGGATTTTTTTCCTTCCCCTGATCCCTTAATGACCACTCTGCTGACGGAAGCTGGCTTAATCCAGCAGTGTTGAGGCAGTGTGTTAAAGCATAAAGCAGACCAGTACTTGTGCGACTGACTAGCAGCAAAGCCCAGAGCAAGCCTTAGCTCCCTTTTCTTAATACAGGGTCGCCTGATCTGCATAATAAGGAAGTGAACCAGATGATCTTTAAGAGCCTCTCTTTTTCTAAAATTAGGGGATTCTGTAAAGAATCTGGTTTCTGTAAAGAGCTCTTTAATAACCGGTACCACAGTGTACTTACTCTAAGTATCGAATGGATGCTTGGTGCAGGGTTATGGTTCCTACGTTGTTGTTTTTATTTTTTTTCACTGGTTGATCTTAGACTACGTTTTTACAGAGCTAAAGTAAAATTAAGGTTTGGATTGTTTTACCAACTACAGGATCACAGGTGGTTGTAAAAGATAAAGATGAATGATAACTAAAGGCATAGATTCTGGAACTTGAGCCGGAAATAAGATGGAAAAGTGGGTGAGTTATTAAGAAAAGTTCCACTTCCCCTATTGCGTAAATGAAGAAATAGAGAATCAGAGTTAAAAGGACTTGTACAAGGTTAGACAGCTGGTAACTGATGGAGGCCAAGATTTTATATGATACCAGAAGCTATCCACTTAAGACCGTCCCTCTTATATTCTTTTGGTCAATCAATCATTCAATTTCCAAATACATTTAGAATCCTCTATGTGTCAGACACTAAGATAAGCTCTGAGAACAGTACAAGAACGAAGTGGTCCTGCCCTGATGGGACACAGTCCAGCGGAGAATATGGAAGTTAACAAATAATTATAAAAATTAAAATCAGGGGCACCTGGGTGGCTCAGTTAAGCACTGCCTTTGGCTCACGTCGTGGTCCTGGGGTCCTGGGATCGAGCCCCACATCCAGCTCTCTGCTTGGCAGGGAGTCTGCTTCTCCCTCGGCCCCTTCCCTACTCCTGCTCTCTCTAGCGCTCTCTCGCAAATAAATAAGTAAAATCTTTAAAAAAAATTAAAATTAAAAAAGTGCTAAGTACTATGAAGAAATGCTAGAGGGTGTTAGGAGACAATAGCAATGCTTACTTAATTTAGATTGGGACTTCTTAAGGACTTAAAGAAATTCTATTTATGCTGTGATATGAAAGACAGGTAGAAGACACACAAGGCAAGAGTAGTGGGAAAAAGTGTTCCAGGTAGAAAGAATAGCATGTGTGAAGGTGTCGGAACAGATAAAACTTCACTCCTTTAAGAAAAAGAAAGAAGAGCAAAGTAACTCAAGCGCAGACAGCCAGGGAGCTAATAAATAAGAGTAAATGCGGAGACACTCCTATCATCTCCGTGAGGCTCTTTGACAACCTATGATGTCCAGTGCTTTCAGCTTAAGCCAGTAATCGTCCCTAGTGGACACCATCTAGAATCATCAACAATGTAAATTGTGTATTCTCTTGTGTCTCAATCCCTCTGCTCGACATGCTAGTACAGGTTCTTGTAGTGAGTTCATCTGCACTGCTCTATGCAAGTTCATTGTCATTATACTACCACATATGTATGTATTCTATTTGTTGATGTACTGAAGTTTCAACTTCTGAGTTCTTACAAATAATGCTGCTATGGACATGCCTGTACATGTCTTTTAACAGAAATACAGATTCATTTGGGGGGGGGTATACATCCAGGAGTAGTATTGCTCAGATCACAGAGTTTTCATACGTTCGGCTTTAGTATATATTCTCAGTGTTCCAAAATGGTTGTATCAATTTACATGCTGCCAGTGATGTAGAAGAATCCAGATTGCTCGCTGTCTTCCCCAATACTTTGAATTGCCTATCTTTTTCATTTTAGCCACCTGAGGTACAGTGCTATCACACTGACTTTTAATATACATTTCAATAATTACTTTGAGTATCATTTTCACATGATTCTTGGTCCTTTGCATATCTTCCTTTGTAACATGCCTATTTTAGTAATTTTTCTCTTGGATTGTTTGCCCTTTTTTTCTTTGCAATTCTTCATATATCTTGGGTTCATGTCCTTCGTTGCATATATATTGCAAATACCTTTCCCGACTTTGGAGCTTACTTCTCCACTCTTTTAAATGTGAATTTTGTAGAACAGAATTCTTAATTTAATAAGGTATATTTTAGCAATGTTTTTACGCGTGGAAAATGCTAATTGTGTAATGTTGAAGAAACGTTAGCATACTCCAGATCATGAGGTACCCTGCCATGCTTTCTCCCAAATGCTCTCCTGCTTTTTTTTTTTAAGTAGACTCTAAGCCCGACGGGCAGCAAGAACTCAGGACCCCAAGCTCAAGAGTTGCATGCTCTATACCGGCTGAGCCAGCCAGGCGCCCCTCAAATGCTTTTTCATTTAACTTTCACTTTTAGATCTATGACAGACTTGGAATTCATTTTTAGGTATCAACTGAGATACTTTTCACATGTGGGTAGTTAATTGGCCCAGTACCACCTACTAAAATTAGCAAACTTTTCCTACCGTACCGTACAGGCACTTTGTCATAAACCAAGTTAACATATATGTATGGGCCACTTTCTGGGCTCTCCATTGGGATTTTTTTTTTTTTTAATCACTGCACAAAGACCATACTGTCCAAATTACTATGGATTTCTAATTCTTGATATCTACAGACAAATGTTTTCCAGCTTTAATTTTCTTCACAATATTCTGATACTCTTGAATAATCTTGTCCAACTCTATTTCCATAAGTTGTAGAATTACCACACATTTATTCATACACACACACACACACACACACACTCCCCCCTTGATATAAGAGTTATTGAAATTTCATTTACGTTTGGGAGAATTTACAACATTGGGTCTTTTATTTTTTTCAATTTTTTAAAAGATTTTATTTATTTATTTGTCAGAGAGAGCGAGTGAGCGAGCACAAGCCAGGGGGAGAGGCAGAAAGACAAGCCGAGTCCATGCTGAGCAGGGAGCCCAACGTGGGACTAGATCCCAGGACCCTAGGTTCACGACCTGAGCTGAAGGCAGACGCTTAATCGACTGAGCCACCCAGGCACCCCAACATTGGTTCTCATAATCCATGACAATGGTAAATCCTGGGGCTCCTGGCTAGCTCAGTTGGTAGAGCATGCAACTCTTGATCTTAGGGTTGTAAGTTTGAGCCCCACACTGGGTGTAGATTACATAAACATAAAATTTTTGAAGAAAAAATGGTAGAGCCTTCCATTCACTTTATATTTATCAATGTATTTCAGTGTTTTGGAGTTTTTACTGTAGGACATTTATGTTTTCTTTAAATTCATTACTAGATATTTAAATTTTTAAATACTCTTCTTAATGACATTTTTATTTTTTTCCTAATCATTTGACATTTACCATATAGAAATCATCAATATTGACCTAGCACTTATCTTCATTTCCAAATTCTCCTATTAATTCTAAGAATTTTTCTGAAGATAGGATTCTTTTAGATTTCTTACATACATAATCATATCACCTGCAAAAAATGATTTATTTCTTCCTTTACAGTACTTATGAAGTTTATTTATTTTCTTTGCTTTTTGCGCTAGCTAAGACCTTCAATAAAATATTACGTAGAACTAGCGATGAGAACCTTTTGTTTTAGTCCTAATATCGCAATGGAGGCTTAAAATATGTCACAGCGAAGTATCAGGTTTGTTGTGGGTTTTTACTTTTTTCTGTAGACAGTCCTTTCAGATTAAGGAAATTTCCTTATATTCCTAGATTTATAAGAATTGTTAATATGTATTGGTTTTGACTTTTATCAGGTATTTTTTCCTGCATCTATAGAGATTTTTGTTTTCCATTAACATGGTAAATTAAATTGATAGATTTTGCAAAGGTAAACAATTCATAGTTCTAGAATAAAACCTATCGGTCACTATGTATTATCTTCTTTATTACTAGAATTAATCTGGTACTATTTTGCTTATGGTATTGAATCTATTTTCATAATATATAATGACACAATTTCTTTTCTAATAATATCCTTGTCAAATGTTGATACTAAGGTTATTCTAGACTTACAAAAAGAGTTGGCAAATATTCCCTCGGCCTATATCCTCTGGAAGTGTTTGTGTAAAGTAGGTTTTTTTATTTCTTATCTAAACATTTGAAAGAATTCACTAATGAAGCCATATGGGATTGAGCTTCAGTTTGTGGGAATATTTTTAATAACAAATTCAATGTCTACAGAAATGCAGATTTATTTCTCCTTACATCTTATTCAATAAATTGTGTGCATGGCTTAGGAATTTGTCCATTTTATCTAAAAGTTCCAAAGTATTAAATATTAGTCATAGTATCTTTGTATCACCTTCTATATTCCTTTATCTTTATTATTTAATACTTTCTGCTTTCATTAGATCTCATTTGCAGCTACTTGCCTATTTGAGATGGATATTTAGATACTGTATTTTCAGCCTTTGTCCTAACAGATGCATGTATTAGTTTCTTATTGTTGCTCTACAAATTACCACCACCACGGTGGTTTAAACACAAATCTAATACTGACCAAGCGGTCACGATTACCCCTTTCTTACTCCCTGCTCTGCCTTTGACCCTATGTTAGTCAAGCTTCTCTTGTCTCCACAGGCCCCTGAACTTTGGCTTTTCCCCAAGCCTGAGCAAACCCAAAAATGGAGACCATGCCACCATTATTAGCTTACTGAGGCTCCGCGGACACACAGCAACCTTCCCTTCTCCACTGCTTACCCCTTTGTGTAAAAGAGAAGCCTTTCCGTGTTTGATTTTGAGATACTCGGATATTTCTGCGATTGGAACCTTCTCCCTATTGCAGTAGCCCTTTTGAATAGTCTTTTCTTATCTAATGATCTAACTGTAGATTTGTTTGACAGTTTCCTGGTGCCCTGACTTAAATCGAGTGCTAACTACCTGCTGGACTCTGTTGTCTTCACTCAAGTATTTATGCCGGGTTCTCAGACCCTTTGTGTCCTTCCTGGCTGGGGAAATAGGGTTCACAAGTCCTCATCCAGTGCTCAAGACATCTGTTGTAGCATAATAGTGGGTTACTTTGATTGTGATTTTATTAAATGGGGGTTCTTCCTGGTATTTTTCTGCTTAACTCCTGGACAGACTGGGTTTATTTTTTAGCTTTTTTAAGGGGGGCTTTAATACATGATTCTTCACTCAGCAAGACTCTGAATTCAGGGCTGTTTTGTGAGGTCTCTTGTGTTTATTTACTAGCTTAATCCCATGAGTGATTTTCACTTCACAAGGCCTATCACCTAATCTCCACTGCTGACTATATGCTCTTCCACTCTATCAACTCATCCGGTCCAGTGTCTCCAAAAATAGCAAAATTTCACAAAGGCTAATTTGGAACTTCAATAGCCTCTTTGAGAATCGCGTTCTACTCAAGCTGGCTCATTTAAGCCCTTTTCATCACCCCTCCTTCCTCTTTTTACCCTCCCTTAACGGTCCCTTTAGCTATCTTGAATCTTTTGATCTGTCTTCATTGAATACCCCCACCTCTTCTACCCTTCTATCTAGTTTGACCATAGCTTTCCTTTCCCATCCCAGCCCCTCAACTCCCAATAGTCACGAGAACTTTATGTTTCTCTACCCGCCCCCCATCATGGGCTCTTGAGGTTCTCAGAGACACTAGAAATAACTACCTAAAGATAAAACCACTTAAAGCTAACTGGAAATAGATTGTATAATGCACCCCCTCAGATATGCCCTGGAGACCAAGGGCTGCTTGGTGTCTTCTCAGTCCCTCACCCAAATTCAGTCCACAGTCTCCGTAAGATTACACCCCAGAGGAAAAAATCCTGGTGTCCTCCACCAGTGTGGTGTAATCTTATGGAGACTGTGGTGCCAGAAACACAATCCTACCAAATTATAAGACCAGGGCCAAAATGAGAGCCAATATTTTTATATAAACCAGTGAGTTTTCTATTTCTGTGTTAAAGCTATAAACTATTTCTCTCTATCTGTATGTTTATGTCTGTGTGTATATATAGTTAAACTCTCAGAAATTGAAAAAAATGAACTTCTAATATTTCCGACATTAAAAAAAGCATTCTGGGGTGCCTGGCTGGCTGGCTCAGGCAGTAGAGCATGTGACTTGACCTTGGGGTTTTGGTCGAGCCATGCATTGGGTGTAGAGATTATTTAAAAACAAAAATCTTAAAAAAAAAATTCTCATAAAAATTTACCCAAATGTTGTAAGAATTAAAGTTCACAAAATTTAGGCAAATTGTTGGCAAATAAGACTAGTTTAATAGTTAGTTTAATAAAAAAACAACTAGATCTTCTGTTATCAACATTAAATTGATACATTTTTATTATAGTTGGGCTTATTCTTCCTGAACTTAACTCAGGTTTACTGATCAAATAAGTTAGCATTTCATCTACTAGATATTTATGAGAATGAAAAATGTAAATTTGCATTTATTTATTTTTTGTTTTTTTTTAATAGATTTCATGTATTTATTTATTTGAGAGAGAGAGAAGAGCATGAGCAGGGGGATAGGCGGGGACGAGCAGAGGGAGAGGGAGAAGCAGACTTCCCGCTGAGCAGGGAGCACAGGGCTAGATCACAGGACCCTGAGATCAAGACCCAAGCCGAAGGTAGACGCCCAACCGACTGAGCCACCCAGGTGCCCCTAAATTCGTGTTTAAATAAACTGATTCATTCTTCTGACAAAATTTATTTCAATGGTAATTATGTTTAATAATATGTCAGCCTAAAAAAGTTTTTGAGTATCCTTTTAGTAACTTAACTTTAGATTTATGCTAAATTAAGTTAAATATTATGTATTATTAAATATCTAGACCATTTCTAAGATAAAATACTGAAACATTAACTACTCAGCATAAGTTTAAATTTATATATTTTTTTATTTTATATGGTATAGAGAGGCTACATATATTTGGATCTGTTAATAAACATGTTCTTTTTGCCACAATGAGAGATTATATTACAAAGAAGTATATACTTTTAAGAACCATGAGTAAGGGTTGCCTGGATGGCTCAGTTGGTTAAGCATCTGACTCTTAATCAGCTCAGGTCATGATCTCAGGGTCGTGAGACTGAGCCCTGCATTGGGTTCCACACTCAGCTTCGAGTCTGCTCTGTCTCTGACCCTCCTCCCGCTTTCACACGTGCATGCACACGCACATGCTCTCTTTCTCTCCAATAAATATATAAATAATATCTTTAAAAAATAAAAATAAAAACTATGAGTAATACATTCATAAACTTTGCTTGTCAGCTACACAGCTACAAAATGCTGGTGTATGAGTTTACAATGATCTCTTCTAGTTTTCTCTGTAAAACAGAAGTTACTAACTGGTAAAAATTATAATCAATGTCTGTAAATGAGACTATTAGAAGAAACAACAGTAGAAAAGGGGAATGACTTTTTTTTTTTTTAAGATTTTATTTATTTATTTGACAGAGAGAGAGACAGCCAGCGAGAGAGGGAACACAAGTAGGGGGAGCGGGAGAGGAAGAACCAGGCTCCTAGCGGAGGAGCCTGATGTGGGGCTCGATCCCAGAACGTCTCAGAACGCCGGGATCACGCCCTGAGCCAAAGGCAGACGCTTAACGACTGTGCCACCCAGGCGCCCCAAGGGGAATGACTTTTATGCAAGGTATGCCAAGTATGCTTTTGTTAAGAAAGAGAGAGTAGTTAGGCCCGAGAATGTTTTCAAAAATATCTAAGAAAAAACCTAAATGGCTATGAAGTTTTAAAAGGTACACAGAAAAGGAACTTTATTTGTCTTGGCCAAATTGGCTAGGAGTTAATTAGTTTCTTTATGAGATCTTTATAAAAGACCTGGAGAACAAATATTTTCAGTCTTGGGAATTTTTTTTAGGGTTATCATACCATCTGTCATATCATACTGTGGTTTCTGTATCAGTATCTAAAGTTTCTGTCTAAAATTGGCACATGTTAGAACTGAAGAAAGTGGTTATATAATTCACTCGCAGTTCTTGGCCACTAGACATTTGTTAGGCATCTACCATGTGCAAGACACAAGACCAATAATAACACTGAATGACATTGACCTGTTGAGTATTCTTTGAAACATGGACAAAATGCATACATTATTTTTGCTGTTGTAAATATTAGTGGTTTACAATGTGCTTTGATGCATATTTCTTAAAAAACAATTCAAGCAATGAGAAATAAGAACCCCTCTGAATTTAGTGCTCTGTTTCTAAACTGGTAACATAGAATGTTACTTGGGAAAAGTCTGGAATCTGTGGTGCATTCAAGCAGTGCTTCATGAGTGAGTTTCTTAGTTTTTATGTTTCTCAAAGTTTGGGTTTTTGTTAATAAAACATCTTATAACGTAAAAAAGAAGACCTTTAATGTCGAATATACTGATGTAAAACAAACTTTGTTTTCTCTTTGTGAAAATGACATTTTCGTGGATTATCGGTCTGCTCTTAATGAGAAGTTATAAAGGGTCTTTCTTTACCTTCTGAGTAATCTGCTTAGAGAGCAAAGATATTGAGTTTTATCAGAATAATTTCCTGTGCTTTATGTTGACTTCGTCATGCCCTTGATTATTTAAGAGAACCAAGGCTTCTCATTTTCAAAAGTTGAAGTTTTATTACAATTCTGTTACCTCCTAGGTTTACTCTGCAAATTTCTTATTCTCACTTTATTTTAAAAGGTAGCCAAGTATTATTTCTCACTGACTCATGGGTCTATTTAACACTGTCAAATTAAATAAATGCTTATCATTCTCTGAAATTAAACCTGTACTGGTAAAATGTTACTCATAAAAATACCTCAAAAATTATACATGCAATTTCTAAAAACTTGTCATTCTTTGCTGTACCCTTTTTCTTTTCTCTTTACTCCAGTGTCACCTTTGCCATCCATATAACTCTAACATTGCAACCTCAATTTTCCAATCCCTTTTATTCTTTTAGAGAGAGCGTGTGCAAGTGTGGGGGCGGGGGCACAGACAGAGGGAGAGAGAATATTTTTTTTTAAAGATTTATTTATTTATTTATTTGAGAGAGAGAGAGAGCATATGTGCATGAGTGAGGGTAGGGGCAGAGGGAGAGAATCTTCAGCAAACTCCCTGCTGAGGACAGAGCCTAAAGTATGGCTGGATCCCAGGACCCATGAAATCACGACCTGAGCCAAAATCAAGAGTCAGTTGCTTAACTGAATCAGCTACCCAAGCACCCCTCCAATATTTTCTTAAGACAGATTTCGGATACAAAACTTCTGTCCAAATGCCATGAGCATTTTTTACTCTAAATTTTATTTTGCACACGTGAATTTCAAAACCCTCCTATGCTTATTACAACAACTAAAATAATAAAGAAGTATCTAAAGTAAAACTAAATATGATAGCATCCAATTTGGCAAGGGTGTGAGGGAATGGCATTCTCATAGACAGTTGATGGAACCGTAAATTGGTATACCCACTCCAGAGAGCGATTTAGCAATCAGTACCTTGAAGAGCTGAAAAAGTCCACACTTATACAACCCCTGTTACAGAATCTCTCCCACACAGGGCAAAGAACCACAAATACTACTCATTTTAGAATCATCTACCATAGTTAAAAATTGGAAATAGACTGAATGCTCCTCAGTTTAACTAGATCAACAACTTGCTGTATATTCATACAATAACTATATAGCTACGAAATTAAATGAAGTAGAACGCATTTCAGCACAGATGAATCTCACAAACATATTGAGGAGTTTGAAAAGGTAAATTGAAGATGGACTTATAAAGTTTTCACTTATATGAAATTAAAAAAAAAGCTGTACTCTATCTTTTCTATGGAGGTTTAAAAACGGAAGAGTGGAAGAATTCCCTTCAAGTTCATACTAGCGTTTATCTGTATGGGGAGTTGGGAGGGAAGGAAAATTAGGATAGGGATGGAAGTTAAACAGGATATTAGTTGTATCTGTAATATTTTGATGGAAAGAAATATAACCATTATATTCCTTGGGCAACTCTCAGCTCAGGGTGGGGTTGGGAAGGGTGGGGGGAGGAGGGGAGGGGAAGGAAGCTGCCAGGCAAGGAAAAACATCTGTCTTAACAAATATGTTGCAAAAATAGAATATATATCTGAAATCAAAAGTCCACCACGGTGGTTACATTTGGATAGGAATCCCCTTTCCAGCTGTGAATAAGAATAAGAATTAAACTATCACCTAAAAAGCAGAGGGAATGCTGCCATAGGTTAATTGCATTTTAATCTAAATGGCCGTAACATTTTAACTCATCATTAATCACTGATGATGTGGTCATGTCATCTCAAAATGCATGACAGACTTTACAGAATATTTCGTGCTCTTATGCCAATGCAAAATGTGAGCATTCTGTGCCTTTTAAGAAAGGAAAAAAGACAAGACTGTGTGACAAAATAAAAGTCGAATGGTTAATGACAACAGAACAAAAGAACAATCAGGAAATGAACCCATCCTGCATCTTTTTAAGGAAAGGCTTCTGCCTTGATTAGGATTACTAGAACATGGAACTACGCTTGCTCTCAAAGGCTTCCCTGATGTGGAGTGGAATGCTTATGGAATAGGGGCCATTTCTGCCATGCAAATCATTTAAGCCACATCGCAGATTACCAAGCATACAATCAAGGATAGCTACTTGCATTTCACATCTATAGTCAGCTAAAAATTATCTGTCTAAATATTATTACACTTTATGTAGCAAATTACAGTACTTGAATACATTATCAGACTTGTTTTAGGTGTACACTATTAATATGTATTTATAATTATTTTCAACAACGGATTTTCTTAGCGGAAAGTGATTGTCAAAATTTCCATGTAAATGTTATTTACTCTAGGACATTTCAACCTTTTCCAAATGCTGTTACAGCTTTCGTGATGCTTTAGAAAAGTAAATGAGTGATTTAAAAAATATATTTCTTGATCTTCTCTGATTAAATGACTTATTTCTCTAAATGACTGACCCTTAAAAGGTCTGCTACCATGATGCCATTCTCAATAATACTTGCTTGACCCCATTCTAGTTGTTTTAACAATGCTAAACACTTGGAATTTTGTAAGTACAACATTTGCGGATTTTACAATTTAATATTGTAAATTGAGGTCAGCAGGAAACGCGCTCCTACTTGAATTGTACTGCACTTCTGCGCATACTCTTATCTTGAATATCCAGATGATGTTTCTGAATGTCAGTTGTAACAGTAAGATGCGTCTCTGAAAAATTCTAACTCAAATCTGATGCCGCATCAGTATTGTGAAGGTTATATTTTTATAAAGCAGCATCGATCACCTCAAGATCAGTAAACTGAGATTAAAACATGGATTTTTTTTAATTTAAATGAAAGAGTTCAAAATTTTTGTGGAACACAAAGGTTAATACTATGTTATTAAGAAAGTATTATTACTATTTTTTAAAGATTTTATTTATTTATTTGACAGAGATAGAGACAGCCAGCGAGAGAGGGAACACAGCAGGGGGAGTGGGAGAGGAAGAAGCAGGCTCCCAGCGGAGGAGCCTGACGTGGGGCTCGATCCCAGAAGGCCGGGATCACACCCTGAGCCGAAGGCAGACGCTTAACGACTGCGCCACCCAGGTGCCCCAAGAAAGTATTATTATTATTACATCTTTCAATTTATTTTATATTCCTTTAATTCCATCTTATTTGGGACACATTCATATTTAAAATATACACCTAGTTGGCCTTCTATTTCTTTCATATTGATAATTTATATGTCAAAAATAAAGTTAGAAGTAAACTTCGTGATGGGCTTTATTAGAAAAAGATTTAACAACTTTAAAATCTGTGTTTGTTTTCTAGCTAATATCTTTGCATCCCCAGGTTCAATATAATTCTTCTTGGTTTGAAAAACGTTTGTTTATTGGGAGGAACTTTAGAGAACACTGAGTAAACAGATCACAGATTCTAGATTATGATTTGAAAAAAAATTTCCAAAATTAATTATCTTCATTTAATGACTGAATCACATAGTTTGATCAAATGCATAAATGCTATAAATGACAACCAAAACAACAAAGAGTGCAGTGTGATACTATGAGTTAGAATTAGGACCTGTCATTAAAACACCAACTTAAAACACTTCCAGGGAGAAATAGTTTATCTTGCAGTTCAAGTGCTTTCAGTCAAAACTTGAAATACATTCAAGGATCCTAAATCAGATAAATTAAATCAAGCTCTTCAGAGCTTTCACACGTGAACACAAATCTTTATCAGTGGTACTTAAAGATGTATGTGGAATAAAAGGAGAGCGGGAAGACTGGATAGGACTTTTAGAGGCTGTATGCACTGCTGAGATTATGATGCCCACTGCTCCCATTTGTAATGAGAATAAAAGAGGTACTGGACAACGAAATCATTACCAAGAAAATACAAAACAAAATCCTGAGGTTTTTCTTGGTAACCAATTCTGATGCTGTGTTTCCTTTTGAAATATAGATTTTTTTCTAAGATCATTTTTGTTCTCTCTAAATATACATCTAAACGAAAGAGAAAAACTAAATGACAGTCAAGTCAAGTGCATTTTTAACTGCTTGAGTGAGCTAATCACTCATTTGCTCATTCATTCAGTGACATTATTTAGGGCCTAGTATTATACCAAGCAGTGACATTCAGGGGTGAATAAAACATAATCTCGGTCTCAAGAAGCTTACTTCCATGCGCGCAGTAGCAGATGTGTGTAATAGTAATAGCAGCAGCGGTGGGCGTAGTATGGGATAGTGAAGTGTCCAGACTCTGGAGTTAGTAAACTAGGTTGAACTGCTAGGTCAACCATTTCATAGATCCATATGACTTTGGACTTGTTCCTTAATTTCTTTACACATGAACTCTTTGTGTAGAATGACAGAGTAATATTGGTATTGAATCATAAGGTCATGTGTGGATTAATGGACATCACGTGCATGGAAAGAGCTACTTGTCCAATCAAAATCCAATGAGCTCGTTTTCACTTAATTATCTATACTGAAATACAGCCAGAGTCTGAGACGCTGGGGATTAGGACTTTAATATATGAATTTTGAGAGGAACACCATCCATGCCCTAACAGCAGTGACCTCAAAGCAACAAACAAAGAACTTTCTAACAACGTCGGAGATGAGAAAAGCTGGCATGGGCTGTCCTGATGTGTGGTGGGCTTCCTGTTACTAGAAATGATCAAGCAATAGCTGAAATTGATGCGGAAAAGGGAATTCTTGGACCGCCTGAGTGGCTCAGTCTGTTAAGCGTCTGCCTTGGGCTCAGGTCATGGGTCCCGGGATCCAGCCCTGCACTGGGCTCCCTGCTCAGTGGGGAGTCTGCTTTTCCCTCTTCCTCTGCCCTTCTCCCCACTCATGCATGCGCTTTCTCTCTCTCTGAAATAAATAAAACCTTAAAAAAAAAAAAAAGACAGAAAGAAAAGGGAATTCTTTTAAGTGGAAGAAAGGTTAGGCTAGGGGAGCCTGGGTGGCTCAGTTGTTAAGCATCTGCCTCCGGCTCAGAGCGTGATCCCAGCATTCTGGGATCGAGCCCCACATCAGGCTCCTCTGCTATGAGCCTGCTTCTTCCTCTCCCACTCCCCCTGCTTGTGTTCCCTCTCTCGCTGGCTGTCTCTCTCTCTCTGCCAAATAAATAAATAAAATCTTTTTTAAAAAATGTAAAAAAAAAAAAACAGGTTAGGCTAAATTATACTCCTGCTTTTGTTTATGTCTTGGTAAATAACCAGTAATGTGAAATTACCCACATGCATCTTGCTCTGTTCAGTTATGTTTCCTTATATAACCAAACAGTTGATAGCTAACAGACATCAAATAGAGCTGGGTAAGCTGATCAGTATCTGGATACCGATGATCACTCATAGTGCTCTGGATGTTTTTACAGTATTTTATAATTTACAAAATAGTTGTTATGCATATTATTTTAAAATTTCATAGTAGCAATTATGGTGGTAGAGGAATTATTAGCTTCTCCTTATTCACAGACATGGAGACAGATCAGGAAAATTGCGCCAAATTATTAGCAAATACTAAAGCTCAGACCCACTTTTCTTCCTACTATTTAACCCTGGGTCTATGAGGAAATACAGCACTGGATCCTGAGCCACAGGACAGAAGTAATACATCTTTCTGAAGTATCCATTTTTCTTGATGGTAGTGAGTTAAATCATTTTCAGATCAAAATAAACATGGGTATATTTTTAAGTGAAAGGCAATCTCTTCTTAAATTTTTAAAATAAGATTGATGGAAGCTTTTTGTTCATAGCAGATCGATGTGGAAAAGCTGTGAGACACCCCTAGCTTATTACAGTACCCATACTCTCCTAAATGCCTTCAGGAAGCCGCAGTGGAAAAGTTTAAGAAACTCTGCCACTTGATGCCATCACCTTCCTGTAGAGGGACACTGGTCCTACGTGAAGAAGTGATTTTTGTATGCAACTGATCATCCATCTAATAGAAACTGCTTATAAAATACGGTTTACTGCAAGCCGCCGCTTCATTCACAGCTAATTAATCCATCAGAGAGAGCCTCCAGTAGTGATTACTTTCACTCCTCTCCAATCAACCTGCGCCAGATTTATACCCCTGACCCTGAGAGAAGACTCTCATCTCAAACCTCTGGATAGGTCTATTATAATATCTTCTGGCATCTTCAGAATCGTGGTAACAGTTAATGAAGGATATTCTTTTATTTTTAATCTAGCACCAGAAAACACATATTGACAAAAGGGATTGGGGTTTAATTATGTTGAAGACTCTTTTCCTTGAATTCTTGCAACATGCCAACTTCTCCTTTCTGAAGTAAGTATTTTTTATTTGTTGGATCCCAAGATCCTGCTTCTAAAACATGGCGATTTGAAATGGCCAGTCAGCCATGATGATTTTGATGCGGCTGAGTCAAAAAGCTCTGTTAAGTTGTGAAAACTTTTTTTTATCAAGTAACACGAGCAATGTATATCCTCGGCTCTCCTCTCATCCCTGAGTTTTACCTGTACTAGAGATCGGTGATATTTTGTGAGGACCATCAAGGAGGTAAAATGTAAACAATGAGTGCACATTACTTGCATGTAAAAGGAAAAAAAGACATATTTTAATGTGGCTCTTTTGACACAGCTGCAGTAAAATTTTCCCCATCTCTCATCAGCTCTGTCTATTTAATCTCTTCATTGTCCTTTTCGAGAATCTGAATTCAGCCAGGCCAGGCATCAGTCTTCCAGCAGGCCTCCCTTCCAGGTCCAGATTGCATAGACTGTGAGGGTAGGCTGAGAGGATAGGTGAGTTATTCTCTTCCAGGATTCCCTACATGCTAATGGATTCATGGCTTTTCCAGACCAGTGGATATCAAACTTGATTTTCATCAGAATGACCTGGAGGGCTTGCTAACACAGAGATTCTTGGGTCCCACTCCGAGAGTTTCTGATTCCATAGGTCTTGCAGGACAGTGAGAACTAATAGTTTGCATTTCTAGCAAGTTCCCGAGTGATCCTGATACTACACATCCACAGAAGACAACTACCCCTGGAACTAGACGCTGTCTTCAACCTCAGTGTGGGTACACTAAGAACCTTGTAGAAAGATGCAAGAGCTCATTTTTGAGGGTATACAAACATATTACAATGGAAATTCATTTAACTTCTCTCGTCTAGTTTGTCAAAAGCCTGTCAGTACTTTTCTTCCCATTTTCAAGTAGTGTTCTCAGTCCGACAAAATTCTATCCCTGAATCTCTGCACAAGATGACCTTTTGCTTCCGTCTTGCCTGGCCAGCAAGCCATCATTCTATGGATTTGCCTTGCGTTTTTTTCTTAGAAATCCCCACTCAATTTCTCTTCCCTAGATGTGGCACCAGCCCAGCGCACACCCCATTCTGAAAATGCGCCTTTCTCACAAGTTACTCTGGCATTAAGACATTTGTACTGTTTTAGTCTCGTTCCCATAGGGTCTTGCTTTTTTTTTTTTTTTTTAAGATTTTTTTATTTATTTATTTGACAGAGATAGAGACAGCCAGCAAGAGAGGGAACACAAGCGGAGGGAGAGGGAGAGGAAGAAGCAGGCTCCTAGCGGAGGAGCCTGATGTGGGGCTCGATCCCAGAACGCTGGAATCACGCCCTGAGCCAAAGGCAGATGCTTAACAACTGCGCCACCCAGGCGCCCCGGTCTTGCTTTTGTTGATCTCTTACTGACAATCCTGTTTTCTCTGTGTACAGTATTCCCAAAGCCAGACTCTCTATTATCCCTGTTCATTTTAACCGTATTGGAGAAGCAATTATGTGTAATGTTTAAGGGCCCTAGTTACACTGTTTAAAGTACCTACGTTCAAACCCTATCCTTACCATTTACTAACTGTGTTAGCTGAGGCATGTTATTGGCTCCCTGTCTCAGCTCGTGATATGTAAAATGTGGATAATAATGCCTAACCTCATATGGTTGCTGTTATGAGGCACGAGAATTAAGTTAATTATTATTTCTTAAATGGTTTTATACAATGCCGGGCACACAGCAGGTATAATCAATGTTTGTTGGATAAACTGTCAGTTATTATTTATTTCTTCCTAGAACTAAAATACCCATCCATCAATATTTCAGAAAAAGCAATTTTATCCTCAATATTGCTTAGAAATCCATTTGTTCATTTTTTTTAAGATTTATTTATTTGAGAGAGAGAAAAAGAGAGCACAGCAGGGGGAGCAGCAGAAGGAGAGGGAGAAGCAGACTCCCCGCTGAGCAGGGAGCCCCATGAGGAGCTTGACCCCAGGACCCTGGGATCATGACCTGAGCCGAAGGCAGATGCTTCACCCACTGAGCCCCCCAGGCGCCGCTCATTTGTTCATTTTTTGTTAAAGTTATTTTACCTTCTAGTCTTCAGTATATTGCAGTCTTGCTTCTATCACTAAGTTGCCCACCTTTTTGAGGTTGCTTTCAATCTTCCGCCCTCAAATCCAAAGGCTTCTTTTCTCTGTCCTTATTTTCCTCCAATGCATCTGTAAACACTATTGAATTATCTATTTTTGCAAACTCTGTCATGATTTGGATTTATCTTTATAAAATTTACAATTATTTTCTTTGCTTCAATTATAGTTTTCTTCCTCAATTCAAAATTAGTCTGTGTCAAACACCAAAGGAACAAACCTGAAAAGCTTAACTGAAGATAATGAAAATCCTAGACTCCTAAAACCTCATCATGTAACATGTATAGATCAAGATGGCTGAGACTCCGGGGTATTGCAGGCAAGTAAATCATGTGGCACCCCCTTCACATCAGTATTTCTTTGGAACGGAGGGTCTAAGGATCAGGTGAGAGAAGATGAGACAAGGAGATCTCAAGGTCATGGATCAGGCTTCATCTACTCTTTACGCTGTTGAGGCCCCTAAACTTGTACACCTCAAGAAGCCACACAAAAGCTATAGTTAATCAGGCCTACTCTACTTAAAAGGAAATTTCATGGCCATGTTTTTGTACTGGAGCATGATCTTGGGGATCTCACCACTCTGGACCCACCCTAACTGCCACACTGAAGTATTGATTCTCTCAAAAGAGTCCTCATCCTCAAAGGTGCCCTGATAAACATGCTTTTCTCAATTTCATCATATCCCCAGTGATGCTTAGTGTCCCATATACATGGACACCTAAGGAGCTACCTGGCTGGTCTGCCCCTTTGTTCGGCTCAGATGTATTTTTGTCATTTTATAAAATGGTAATCTGCTGAAATATTTTCAACAAATACTGTCCTACAATACGATTTTCAATGGATGAACAGTAAGCCGTGGTATCAAGTTGTCATAATTTAAAGAAGCCCATCATTTTGGTGCTTATATTTCCTAGATCTCAATAGTATTCACAAATATATTGTACTACTTACGTATCTCTGCCTATAAATCTTTACATTTATAACGTGTTCTTTCCTTAGGGGGAATTCTTCAAAGAAAACTTGATGGTTCAGATGATATGAATATTTTAAGGCATCTCATACATGCTTCCCTCCAAATAGATTGTCAATCTGTATTTTATGCAGATATGAATAAAACCAGGAAAATATCTGATGAAAGAGTGTTCCTGGGAAATAGAACCTGAGACCAGGCAGTAAGTACACGTTTGGTGTATACGAGGAACAATAAGGTGGGCAGTATGGTTTGCACTGAGTGAGTGAAAGGAAGTAGGAAATGAAGTCACAGAGGGAAGAGGGCCAGACGCTGGGATAAGAACTTTGCCTTTGACTCTGAATAAGACGGCATGCCAATGGAATGTTTCGAGCAGAGAATACACATGGTGTCACATGGGTTAGCAGGGTGACACGGGCAGCTGTGTTGAAAAGAGACCATTGCGATCGTAGGAAAAAGACACATGAGATGGCAGTGACTTAGAACAGAACACTGCCAGTAGTTAAGAGGCCTCACATTTTAAATATACTTTATTTTGAGGGTAAAACTGCCATGAGTTGTTAATTGGCTGAATATGTGGTGCTAAAGAAAGACAAGAGTCAGGAATAACTAAGCCTCTTGGTTTGATCAGCTGAAATCACAGAGCTGTCATTTAACAAGATTAGGAAAACTGGAGGAGGAATTTTTTTGAGATGACAACTGGGACCAGCTGAAGTCCCAGACACAGGGCCAGGAAAATGCCACACCCTGATGGGCTAAAGACTGCATCAATAAGCTAAATCACTATGTTAAAGGAGATGGAATGCATAATTATCTGGTTTGTGTATTTTCCCAGTAGATCAGCCACATTATTCCTAACACAGTTATCTGCAATCTGCATGCTATCCGGACTGGAACACATACTAAACGTGTAACGTTGGGCAAATCATTTAATCTCTCTAAGCCTCAGTTTTCTCCACTATGAGCTAGGGAAATGAGGACAACATTATTTACTTGCAAGGATTAAATGAAATAATAGATGAAAGGTGCCTATCACAATAGGTGGCACGCAGTGAAATTTCAGCAAATGTTAGTTCCCTCCTTCTCCCCGCCAAATTTTAAAGCCCTTTGGAATATTGCCTCCATAGCCCTGACAGCTTACTGTACATCACCTTATATACAGTAGGTTTAAACAGAATGAAGTACTTCATAAGCACTTGCTTTTAACTGCCATGCTGGGCGGCGATTCCAAATCATTATGCATGTTGGGTAAGCTTAGTTACATATGTAATTTTTTGGACTTAACATTGGTATCATCATTCCTCTGTAGCCAACTGGTACTTTTTTGGTAAAGTGTGTTTTACTGACAACTACTTTCCTGGTCTATGATTTTTATTTTGCATTTCCAGCATTAAGTGCTCTTGCATCTAGCATTTTCTCCATACCCCATTCAATTCCTCTGCTGAAACTGAGGGACTCATTGTCCCCTCTTTACCAGGCCTAGGAAGAATGAATTCAATGTTGTTTCTCCCCAGAAAGAGGGAATATGGGGTAGCTGGGGGGACAGGGGGCATGTCTCCTAGCCCGGTACCTGTGGTCCAAGGAGCCCGGCCCTCTCAGGAACAGCTACGATTCAACTTCGCACACAGAGATCTGTGGGGTCCAGGAGAGCTGCAAATACATGAACCCCCCTCCTTCTCCTCCACTTTTTAACTTCTGTCACCCATGGAGGAGAAGCAGCTTGGGCTTCTTCATGAACTCTCTAAAACTCTCTAGATAATTGCCTGGCTCTTACTTTACATTGCCTTAGAGAGTCCGAAGAAATGGATTTTCTTCAGATTGGATGCACTCCAGATAATAAGGTTCACGTTCTTCACATCATGAGTCTGAGTTGCCAGGATACACAGGCGTCAGGCCACTGCGTGAAGGTGAAACCTGCTTCACACACAGCTCACATTAGGCTCACTGATTAAGGTCGAAACATCCCCGGTGACGGCAGTTTTCTCTTGTTTACCATTTCAGCAACTGCGCCCAATCACGGGGAGACATCTAATCAGCTAATTGACCAAATTCAGACAGGATGTCATGGAAATATTTCCAGACAAATTAGTATTTATCCTTTTTTTTTTTCAAGGTCTGCTGGGCAGGAAATTCCGAAACCTTTAGCAATTTCTGCTAGAACTAAGTGAACCTCACCATCAAGAAATGCTTCTTTCTTTCCACCCTAACTCCTTCAGTTTGTGGCTTGTTCTTTTTTGTTCTCTTCTGACCACACAAATCTCTATTTTGCAAAAACTTTTAAAATCCATGCTAAATTAATCCCAATGGCAACTGAGATGTACAACTGTGCTAAAAAAAGAAAAGAAAATGCTTAGTGCTTTCTAAGCAGATCATCTCCGTTTTTTTATGTTCATTAAATATGTCAAGTAAAAACCTCGAAAAAATTACTTTTGTGCATTCTTAAGCCAGTTACAAATCTCAATTTAAATTGCAACAGCTTCTATGTTATTGGAATTAGTGAAGTGAAAATTAAATGTATTTATGTTTATTTATTTCGATCTTCTCTCCTTCTAAAAAGGCTGTAAGGTGGCTAGAAATTTAGGCTACTACTACTCAGTGTTCAACACAAAGTCAGAGTGTAGTGTAATTGCGTGTGGAATAAATTAAGCAAAATGAATAAAAATCAAATAATTTACTACAACCTGAAAATACTAAAATGAAACATAAAGAAAATAAACAATTAATTGGAAAAGCAAAATAATACAGACGGGGCCAGTCATTAAACACTGATGAAACAGCCTTAAGTACAACAGGTCAGGATTAAAGTAGATACTAAGATTCTCATGGCTTGTCTCAGTTTTGTGCATATTTATAAAATTTTAAGTGACTACAGTTTAAGACATCTGCAATTCAGTGTTAAGTGTGTGTGTGTGTGTGTGTGTGTGTGTGTGTGTGTGTGTGTATTAGTCAACCTTTAAGCCAGTCTGTGTGGCCAAGTAATGATGGAAATCTAAAATGCTTGGCTTTAATGATCACCTAGGGAATGTGAAGTTCATGGAAATGATCAGGGTGCCATTCATTAGCATGTCAACGATGCTTCTTCAACAGGATGCCATTAAATTATTGTGGTGATAATTGAGACACTAAAAAGAGACAGATGCTGGGCCTGTAGTTCCTAAGATCGTATAACCCATTAGCAATTAAATTTCAACGAGCTAACATAACTTCACTCTCACTAAATTAACAACTGGGAATATTCTTTCTGCAGCTTTTTCCAGGCGCGTTTTTGCCTGATTTTAAAAGCAAAACGGAACTCCATTAAGGTGCAGGATTCAGGAGACAGAGCATCCAGGTATGAGGGGTGTCCTACTCTCGAGACTGGACCTTAGGTAGCAGCCAACCAAGGCAGGGCTGGAAGTGGCAGTCCGATGACATCAGAGTGATCTGATGGGATACCATGGCAGCCGCGAAGAACAAGAATATATGCTCAGGAGATCAGTTCCTTTAGGGAAGTCGTGTAAGTGCTCTCTCTCTAGGTTAAGTAGAGTAACCTCAGGAGCACCTGGGTGGTGCAGTCAGTTGACCATCCGACTCTTGACTTAGGCTCAGATCCTGATCTCACGGTCGTGAGATCAAGCCCCACATCAGGCTCCCCACTCAGTGAGGAGTCCTCTTGGGATTCTCTCTCCCTCTGCCCCTGCTGCCAACTCATGTGTGCTTTCTCTGTCTAAAAATAAATAAATAAATCTTTAAAAAGAAAAAGAAGAGTAACCTCAGAGACTCTGTGGGTCAGTGATTCAAGGGAATACAGAAAAACAACACAATTCCAATCTGACTGGGCTACGTTAAGTCAGGATGAGTCCATGTTGTGGTAACAAATTAATCCAAAAAAATCTCACTGGCTTAACACAACGGATGTGGTTTTTTTTCCTTCCTCAAATCTCAATGCAGGTACTCAGCAATGCTGGCAGATATGATCTTACAATATTATCATTTCAACATACAGCCTTCAGGTCTCTAGAGCAAGGGAAGAGAAAGCAGCGTGGGAGCCTGCAATATAGGTTCATAATAGGCACAGAATGAGCCACATCATTTCCACTGATAGACCACAGCCAACGACATGACCCTACCTAACCGCAATGAAGCTGGGAAGCCCAGGAAGTTCTTGTATACCAGTAAAAAGTGAGTACCTCTGACCCTAAGTCGGGTCTGCAATAGAGGACGATCGTTACAAGTAGAGCAAAGCTGGTAAACATTTAAGCTATAAGCAGACAGGCAAAGTCAGATTTTGATGGGTTCAGGAAATCAACCCTAGAAAACACTAGGGCTACAACTACCCTATCAAAAAGAAAGTCACAGAGTATAAGGAGCAAGACCCAGTTTCGGTAGTCTTATAACAGGGTAGAAAGAATCTACATTCTAGAATCATATTGTATCCTACTCCTTACTTACCAGGATACTTTGGCAGGTTATAGAATTTATCAGATGCTGAATTTTCAGTGTGCTGTTATGGGCTGAACCGTGTCTTCCAAAATTCATATATTGAAGTCCTAACTCCATATCTCAGAATGGGACTGCATTTGGAGACAGGGCCTCTCAAGAGGTAATTAGTGAAAATGAGGTCACTAGAGGGGCCCTCATCCAATATGACTGGTTTCTTTATAAAAACAGATTAGGACACAGAAAGGGATAAGAACATCTGAAGACAGTGGAAGAAGAAAGCAACCTACAAGCCAAGGAGAGAGGCCTTAGAAGAAACCAACCCTGCCAACGTCTTGACCTTAAGACGACTTCTAGCCTCTAGAACTATGAGGAATTACATTTCTCTTGTCTAAAGCACCCGGGCTGTGGTACTTTGCTATGGCAGCCCTAGAAAATTGACACGAATACATGTGCCAACGTATAGTAACACCAGTACTTTCCCAACACATTTTCCTTCCTGCGAAAGCACATTAGTGAGTTGTCAATGTTACACCACAGTTAATTGTCATGTTTTTCTCTTTTAGGCTGGTGGTTCCTCAACGATGTCAATGCTATGTTATTTGTCAATGAATTCCCAGTGTTTCACACAAGTCCTGGACACGCACAGGTGTTCCAAAATAGTCTGTGGAAGGAAGGGAGAGAGGGACCCGTGCCCAGAGGAACTGATTAACAGGAATCCTTAGAGAATAATTAAGATTATAACCCAGGTAGAGAGTATGGGCAGAAAACTGAAAGGATTAACAAGAATGACCATGCATGGATACTGAGCCAATCTTTACTAAAGCAGATGCTCCTAACATGCTTCATGTTCAGGGCCAGAATCAGGTAAGGAGACAGCTTATCTGCCTATAATAGTGGTGTACAGGGGTGAGAATCCAGGCAAGTACTAAAAACATCAAACAACATATACTTTCCCATCTAATAACACTGTGAAACACTCAAGAACCTGAACATGAAGTTTCACTGTGTCTCAAACGATGACAATGCGTTTAGGACATTAGATGATGGGTTTCAACGTAAAGAGAGCATCTTCACTGAAGACACCTGAGGCACAGAGAATGCTTCAACGCAACAAACATTTACTGAGCACCTTCTTGTACAAGGCACTCTGCTCAGTTATGAGGAAACAGAAAGGTGACTAAGACCTAGTTCCTGGTCCCAAGAGCTTGTAAAACTCTGCTATTTGGGAAATGATTCTGATTTTCTCATCCAAATAAGCAAAATATCAGCAAATACACACCTGTGTTTGTATAGTTACATAAAAATAAACAGCAGCACAGCTAGGCTGGAAAATAACAATTACATCTCAAATAATCCCCCTGAAGCCTAAAATAATTTATTTGCATTTTCCAAAAAGGAAATTGAAGTTAAAAATGCACACAGGCGCTTAGCAAATGCCTATTGAATGGAACAGAATTAATTTTTGTTACAGTCAACAGCAAATACCTGTGGGTCAGCTAGTAGAGGTGGGTCAAGGATGTAGCCAGTGGTTAAAAAGAGAGGAAAAAAAAACAACAACAACAGAAAATTCTGTCTGGCTTGTCAAGGTGTCCAAGGTCAGCTCATGACCTGAGGATCTGTAAATATGTAATTCGAAATCTTCCCAAGAGAGCCTTCAGGATATTTGAAAATATGCCTCTTTGGCGTATTTAAAGTGCCTTGTCTATTACTGTTCTCCGACATACCTTCCTATTGTAAGAACTTGTGTGTGGCAGGAACAGGATAGCATTTAAGGCATAACCAATCCAAAGGAGCTGAAATTACTTTCATTCCAACCTTCACTCCTCATTCCAGACTGCAAGGGAGCAGAAGGTCTTGCACATGATCTAAGAACATGTGGACACGGTACTTGGGAGTTAGCAGTTCTAGAGAGGCCCTGGAGTGGGAGTTAGCAGTTCCAGAAAGGCCCTAGAGTCTGAAATGCAGAGGCCCTAAAGTGAATCGTGTGGACAGATACAGGACAGTGAGGGAAACAATGAGGACATTTCAGCAGAGACACAGATACTGAAGCCCAGCTTAGGCTCTGGGTGACATCACTGTTCCTTCAGTAGAGAGAAGACTAACAACAGCTACTGTGTATTTGAGTGCCCACCATGTGTCACATACTGTGTAGCATCATTCCGGTACTCTGTCCACAGTACCCACATACATATCCCAGAATTCATGTTATCATGCACATTTCATCTTGTCAATCTGAATCTCAGAATAAATGCCAAAGCATCACAAAGTGAAGGCAAACAGCAGAATGTGTACCGAGGTTGGTGTGTTCTTGATCTGCTGCAGTACTTGACTGCAAAAAAACCCGAAACAGAACGAAGCATACATTCTCAGCCTCAGCGCCCCAACAGACCACGGTGTCACAATTCGTTTGGATATGCATCTCAGACAGTGGTGCGCTGATCACCGTTTTTAAATTTCCTGACCTGTAGCATTTCCTTACTTCTGCGGTACAGATACCCCCACCCACGGTAAATTTCGAGCTACTCATGTGAAGTCAGGGAATATGCAATTCGGAAGAGAAGCTCACGTCCAGCTTTCCTGGGTTATACAAGTCAATTCCTCCATGCTTCTGAAGCATTATAGCACTCAAGTTTGGAGAATGGTTTCCATTTTTATATGAATTAGAGTAGATTAGGTTATCCCTAAAATATCAGCACACTTATGTACTTGCAATCGAATATACTTCCTTTATCAGGAGAATGTGCCATAATAGCATTATTATGTGTACTAGAATGGAAAAAAAAAGCCAAAAACTGAATTGAATGCTGTCAATCAGCAAAAACTCGCACTGTTAATGAAGCAGTTTGTTGAAAACTATGTTTTTCACATGCTGGTCAGGAATCTACCTACATTTGAATCAGCTGAGATGTTATTAAAGTATAGATCCCTGTATCATTCACAAGAAAAGGAAAATGGCCTGAAAATGGGAACATGGGATTGCAGCAAAGCAGCATTAAAAGTGTCCAGGAGGCCAGCTGAATGAGAGGTCTGATCAACCTATTGTTCCATTTTTAAGAGATATGTCAATCAGCTGTCAGTTAGGTTACACGTATGTGAACTTGACTCAGTCAGGACTTAGTGTCCTCAACAGCCCGTCTCCTAGGGAGAGGGAGGATGAGCCTGTTCCAGGAGTCTTCGCTCAGCCCATTCATCCATCTCAAGACACTATCTCCAGGATCCTTGCAAGCCCAAAGGGGACTTCTGGACATCTGGAACGATGCTGGCAAGGGACTCCCACACCTACACCAGCATGAGCAGGGTTTGAACTAAGACTCTGAAGTGGGGCAGAGGGGAAGGTATCCGCTAGTCACACACATGGCAAGAGTAGATATTAACATGTAAATAAAAGTGGTCCATGAAAACTCAGATTTGAAGTTGCTGGATTAAGTAGTCATAAATGAAGGGATTCTCAGAGCATTATTCAAGTAAGTTCTGAATTATGGATCCAGTAGACTGGATTAAGTAGTCATAAATGAAGGGATTCTCAGAGCATTATTCAAGTAAGTTCTGAATCTCCCAAAACAGGATACAACATATAGATGTTTTATGTAGTGTTTTATATAGATGCTTATGTAGTGCTTCCGAAACCTATCTCACTGTCCGAGTAAGTGTCTAGGATCCCATGATGATCTAACCTTCTAGCTGTGGAGAAAGACACGTCTTGGTCCACATATATAACTCCTACCAGACAAGGTAGCAGAGTTTAAATTTCTACTTTTTATTATATGTTTTATATGCATTTTGATGATCTGTGAAAAAACTGGCAATTTTTTTGAAGGACCACTTAGTAAATATTTTAAACTTTGCAGGCTACATGTGGTCTCTGCCACATGCATCTCTCCATGTACACACTTATTTTCTAGCTCTTTCCGACTGTAAAGAAACAAAACAAAACAAAACAAAACAGAACCCCACACACCTCTTAACACACAAAAACAAGCTGCAGAGCCAATCTGATCCCCTGGCTAGAGTTTGCTGACCCCTGCTCTATGGTAACAGTTTCAAAGTTCATTGAAGGACTCAGCAACAAACTGAAGGACAAGGTTTAGATGGTCTCAAAAAGGCTTCCTACTCCTCACCCAAGCTTTTCTGATAGCAGAGTGTTAGGGTCTCTAAAGTCAGACCTATTGTTCTGTGCTTTTGAGAGTACATGGGCCCTTGTGATAGCCAGCTTCCAAGATGGCACCAATGACCCTCCCCCTCCTGGCATTCACAACTTTGTGTTGTCCCCTCCCATGTTGTACCAGCATTGTTATGAGTGATCAATAGAATGTGATAGAAGGATGTGCTATCTGAGCCTAGATTATAAAAGACATTGTGCTGTCTGGCTTGCTTTCTCTCTCCTTCTTAGATTTTTTGCTCCGGGGAAGGCAAATGTCATATTGTGAAGACAAGCAAGTGGTGCAGGTAGTAAGGAACTACAGGCCTCCTGCCAACAGCCATTTGAGTGAGCCATTTTGGAAGTGAACCCACCAGCTTCAGTCAAGCCTGCAGACGACTACTACATCCCAGAAGAGCGTAATTGCAACCTCGTGAGATCTCCAGTGCCAGAACCACTCAGCTAAGCGATGCCCAAAGTCCTCACCCACAGAAACTGTGAGGTAATAAACATTTGTGGGTTTAAGTTGCTAAGTTTTTGGATCATTGTTTACAGGGCAATAAATAATACACTACTGCTTACCATTTTGACACAGCCAACTTGAGGTCATGGATATTTTTTTTCAGTCCCTGTACCACCGGTATTTTTATGTAGGTACATTTTAGCAAGTCTGTTTTCACGTTATGAAAAATAGCCAAATACGTGGATTACACAAATTCAAACTCTCCTATGGCCGCCGCCAACCTACACAAATGCTTAGTCCTGGATGAGATAAGGGATAGGCTGCTGAAGTGAAGCTCAGGGGAAAGTTGAGAGGAGACTGACACTTAGGTATGGACCGGGGATGGGATGCACATCAGAGATGAGTAAGAAACAGGGTTGGGGGGCACCTGGGTGGCTCATCCTGTTAGGTGTCTGCCTTCGGCTCAGGTCATGATCCCAGGGTCCTGGGGTCGATTCCCACATCAGGCTCCCTGCTCAGCAGGGAGCCTGCTTCTCCCTCTCCCTACTGCTCACACTCTGCTCTCTCTCCCTCTATCAAATAAATAAATAAAATCTTAAAAAAAAAAAAAGAAAGAAAGAAAAGAAAGAAATAGGGTTAGGGTTAGCCTACTCATGCCCTTTAATAACCTTTAAATGACCCTTATTCTTGACCAGACCCATGTTGATTTGTCCTGCTTTATTTTTTGAATAACCGAATTATTATCCAAGTTATATGCATGCAGGCCAAGAAGATTTAAGACAAGTCAATTCAAATTAGCTGGATAATTACTCCATATTCCTACCAACCCAGTCCTTTCTACCTACAGTTACTCATTTATACAGTCAAAATACTAATCAATTGAATATATTTTATCAAGTAAAACAAATAATAAGCTACCTGAAGGCAAGTGTCCTTATTCTCAAGCTTTGTATCCTTTTCAGTGCTTAACACAGGACCACATACACTGTATGAAGCTAAGCAGAACAGACCAAACCACAAGTAGCATAAGACTATCAGTCACAATATATGGCTTCCATTCCCATTTAAAAACTTAGAAGAATCATTTTGATTCTCTGATTTTCAATGAGCTCATTGGAAAATGGGGATAATAATACTCTCACGGGGTTATTTTGAGGTTCAAATGGAACGATAAATGCAAAAGAGCTCTGGCAACTGTAAATCTACGGAAATGTGAGGTGTTGTTAAAACAAAGCTCCATAAATATGCACTGAGTTAATCTATTCAGATGCTTTAGAGACTCCGATATTTTTTTTCTAAAAATATGAGTCAAGTTTCTCTATCAGTTAACAACTGTGTTTCTCTATTGAAGGCCAAAGGCAGGTCTGCATTTTAAAGTACTAAAACTGGGAAATTCTGATATGATCCATTTATATCTGCAGAAATATATATGGAGGAAACTCTTAACACTTTTTCTATGCTTTGGGTTTTGTTTTGTTGTACTTTACAGGAATTAGTACACGTTCCCACCTGTGGTTAAAATGCAGGACTTAAATTTAAAAATCTATTTCAGTGTCTTCAAGAATGTGATGTTAAATATATTCTCTCCCTCAATCATATGGTGAGATGCCCGAGATGTTGCATTTTCTTTCATTATAGTTCAGTTCTCTTGCTCCAAATTCCTCTTTGTTTCAATTTCTTAAACTTCTGAAATCAGGGCATGCTGCTTGGTAATGGATTTGCTATTCGTTATTTTCTGGCACAGGAGTTGCTTAACTGAATCATTCACAGTCCATCAGCTAAAAGAGATCCCACTCTAGCACTGTCATAGGGTGTCAGGATATTATTAATGTAAAAAATACACAGATTCTTATATATGACCCCAAGTGCTTCAAATCCAATGAGAGCAAGAGAGAGCCTTTTGATACTGAGAAGAAAATTTGATCTTGCAGAAAAATTTTGCCAGAAGCTCTATTCTTGGACTAGACAGACTAGCAATGCACACAATTGAACAGATTTTGGCATCAATGCATGTAAAAAAGAACCCTTTATGTTTTCCAATACAGTTGAAAATGTTACATGTTATCTGATTAAATGCAATAAACATTTCTTGTGTTCATTTAATGTACCAGTAATTGTTCTATGCACTGTGAGGGTACAGAGATGGTCTTTGCCCTCTAGGGGCTTATGCATCTAGAAGACATGTAGATAAATGAGACATAATGAAATAAATGTTATGAGACATAATGAAGTAGATGTTAAATCCAGGTAGAAGGATTGCACTCTGGGTGCAGAAAGGGGAATGATTAATTCTGAATAGAGAGACCAGAGCACTAAATCTGAGCCTGCAAGAAGATTCTAGTAGGCAGAAACCAAATGGGGCATGTGGCATTCCAGGCAGAGGGAACAGTCTAAGCAGAAATGCTGAGGCAGAAAAGTGTTTAAGGTCCACAGAGAGTAAATATTTTCTAAGGCTTGAATGCAATATTCAGAAGGTGAATTTGGATCTAAAACTGAAAAAGTGGTTTGGGATCCAACTGGCAATATCATGCTATGAAGTTTAGAGTTTATTTTGAAGGAAATTGGGAGTCATTGACAAATTTTGACAAACAGAATTCAAGATATTTGCTTTATAAACCTTTGCTTCAGAAAGACAGCTATAAAAACAGCATGAGGGACAGTAACCTGGGTGGTGCAGTTGGTTAAGCATCCGACTCTTAGTCTCGGCTCAGGTCACAGTCTCAGGGTCATGAGATGGAGCCCTCGTTGGGGTGTCTGCTTAAGACTGTCTCTCTCCCTCTGCTTCTCCCCCCACCACTATAAATAAATAAATCTTAAAGAAAAAAAAAAAAAGAACAGCATGAGGACTGGTCTAAGGAGGCAAGAGAATGAAGAAAGAGATGCTGGTTAGTCCAAAAGGGAGATCTGTCTGAGGGAAGACAGTGGCAATTTTAATAGAAAAGAAGGGAATAACTGGGACTGGCATGAAAGATACTTCAAAGACAGGACCAACAGGATTTAGCTGATTGGATGGGTGGGGAAGTATGGATATGAAATAATCTAGAATGAATCTGAAGTTCTAGCACTGGTAACTAGGGGCTGTGATGAGCTAGTGGTAATCAGGAAACTGAACAATCAAGTCACAGTAATGGCACTGTCAGAGATACTTACATACACAAGAATCTACTCATGGATGGAAAGAAAGAAGGCTGGAAGTGATTATCCTTCCCCTTAGAAAAGAAACAGAGAAAAACGTATCTGAAAATGATGTGTAAGTAAAAGATGGTGACTTCTAATGAAAGGATATTAGTCCACTTCCATGTGGAGAAATAAGGAAGTGCTCAGTTTCTAGCATGCAAGTCTTAGTTTCTGCCCAGGTGAGCCAGACTTTTAGCTGGGATGGTGGCAGGTTTCTGTGTGGTCTTGGAGACCCAGATGGGTGGAATGTAGAATAACCCTAGGGGAACGGGGGGGGGGGGGGGTGTCAAACATCAGAAGAGCTTATAGAGCCACGGAGGCAGCGCAAATGGAATAATTTCCCAGGTATTCAGCCAGGCTGAATTACATTCAATACTCATAAAATTCCAGCAGTGACAGCACGGCAGTAAGGTCGGTGCTGGCAGCTTTACATACTGAGCTAAGATTGTTTTATGTTAATTACATATAGTAATATCACTCTACAGCAAGAGGACGTCTTTTATTTCAGATATCTTCAGTAGTACAGGGACCTGGGAACGGGGAGATTTTCCAATAAGGCGATAATCTATGAAACTAAGAAAAATGAACAGATGGACAAGATGGCGCCCCCCCATGCAGTTCTGTCCACTCATCAAGCTCGGCCGCAACTCTGCTGGGTTCCTGCACGTGGCCTAGGGAGCCAAGTGCTACACAGTTACCCGAGACCTCGGGCAGAAGAAGAAAGGAGGAAAGACAGCTGAAGAGAAAAACAAGCAGGATGAACCGAAAGGGACTGAGAGAGAACTGGCAGAAGCCCAAGACAACAGCATACTAAAGTGAGCCTGCCTTTCTCTGGAAAGGTGCGGATGAATATAGCTTTCTGCATTGTGTGATGCTCACCAAAAAGAAAAAGAAAAAAAACAAGAAACATATATAGTAACAAATGAGATACTAACACTGGTATGACATAGGAAACAGGTGCTGAGGAATGCTCCAGCCAACATACAATGCTAGCTGGTTGGTTGGCTGATTTCGAGAAGGAGGGGGGAGGGGCAGAAAGAGAGGTAGAAAGAGAATCTTAGGCAGGCTCCACGCCCAGCATGGAGCTCCAGATGGGTCTCGATTTCAAGACCCTGAGATCACCACCTAAGCTGAAATCAAGGGTCTGACACTTAACCAACTGAGCTACCCAGGCCCCCCAGCTAGGTGTTTAGACACAGATATAAATCACAGAATCACTTCCCACAGTCCATGCATACCTGCATCCACGCATTCAGTGAATATTTACTATGTACCTGTATGTCTCAGACACCATGTGGAGGTACGGCTGATGCAAAAATCAGACACTTCCTGCTCTCAGGCAGATCACTACCTGCTACATGTTAACCTAGAAGCTTGGAGGTGAGATCAGTGTAGCAATTAAATGTACTACTCATTTCTGAAGGCTTGAATGGATAGACTGACAAAATAACAAAAGCTACAGATAGCCATCCTTGAACATCTATCGTGCGCCACACGCTGAGCTGCGTAGTTCACAGCTATCACTTCATGGAGTCCTCACAACAATCATAGGACGTAGAGACTGTTACTCTAAAATTTTAGATAAGGACATAGAATGTGAATTTAAGCCACTTCTTCAGTGTTACAAAATATAATTTTTTTTAAAGATTTTATTTATTCATTTGACAGAGAGAGAGAGACAGCCAGCAAGAGAGGGAACACAAGCAGGGGGAGTGGGAGAGGAAGAAGCAGGCTCCCAGCGGAGGAGCCCGATATGGGGCTCGATCCCAGGACTCTGGGATCACCCCCTGAGCCGAAGGCAGATGCTTAACGACTGAGCTATCCAGGTGCCCCAAAATATAATTATTGCAGCTAGAAATTGAACATGTATCTCTTTCATTTCAAAGCCCATTTTCTGCTCTCACTCCAGGTTACCACTCAGGAAACTTCTACCTAAAACTGAGGAAGGAGAGTTAGGGAGTCACAGAGAGTCTGAGAAAACCTCTGTGAAGAGGTAGACCATGAGTGTGTAAGAAAGCCAAGAAACCTGAAATGGCAGAAGGCTTTCCGGGTGGACATATATGAAGCCAGGGCAGGGAGATAAAAAGGGAAAGGAGGGCAGGAAGTATCAGCAAAAGCCTTGAACTAGGACCGAGCGCACAGGAAAGCATGCCAAAGAGAACTGGCCATCTGGAACCCACTGCCATAGTGAAACACACGAAGGGCTTCTCATTTCAAGAATGGTAAGCCTACTTCCAGCAAACCTCTGGGAGCCATAGCAGGATGTATCATCATGTGGGTCATTGATTTCTTCCACTGCCCAAGTATTTTTTTTTATTATTATTTTAGTTAGTTCCACACCCAGCAAGGAGCCCAATGCGGGGCTTGAACTCATGAGCCTGAAATCAAAACCTTAGCTGCAATCAAGAGTCAGAAGCTTAACTCAGCGAGCCACTCAGGTGCCCCTCTGCCAGAGGTTTTAATTAGCTAGATACTCCCAATATCTGCGAAAGCTTCAACAGGCTGCAGCTCAATATACGTGCAAGCAACTCCCCGCCGGGAAAAGCTCAGCCAGCAGGCACTAGCTTTCAGGTTGTTGCTAAGAAGAGTGCCGTTGCAGGTTCTGAAGCCGGGCTTCAGGATACTGCCTGCAGAGGTGTGTGTCAGCAGTCTCACACTGCGATGCTACCTGCATCACACGTGCCCGCCGGAGGCAGCGGCACCCTGCAACTCCAAGTCATGGGGATCTGACTGTACTCTGCGATCGTCATTTCACATCCCTATCGTCTTCTTCTTGAACATGCCTTAATGAGTTGATTCAGGACCAAAATTATTGGAAAAAATGTTGCTAAAAGGAAGTGGCTCCTACCAATGTGTTTGCTTTAATCTCCATGCTTCATATTAGGAAACAGAGAAAAAGACATCTATTTATTCATCCATTCATTTATCAAAAATATCTCTCTATATCAAACACTGTGGTAATCACTAAGAGCAAGATACAAAGATTAATAACATCAAGTCTATGCTCATCATAAATTACAGTTTAGAAAGAAAGATATATACATATGGATGTAATAGTATAATGCCTTGCTTCTCAAACCAGGACCTGGGAACATAGTCTCAGGATTCAGAGATGAATCGATCAGATTATGTGCATGCCCAGGCGTGACTCTTCCGAAACTTTCTAAGTAATACAAGCCCATTTTGGATCATTTGGAGGTCTGTCTTATTAGAACATATGATCTTGCAGGGCCCCAACTGGCGTTTTAGTTTTAAAGGAGGTCACTGCCAGGTTTGCGCTTGTGTTTTCAATCAGGTTCATGCCAGTGAGTACCCTTTTTCTTGGCCAGTACAAATGAAAGGAACAGCTTTATGATACAGATAATGAGTTCTGGCTCTGCAAAGAACAAATCAGAGCACGGTGTGCCACGCAAACAAAAGTGTGAAAGGAGAAAAGTCTGAAGAACTGAACATTACAAAGCTTAAAAAATTTGAAAAGGTATTTTGTATTAACTATATTTGAGCTCTGAGGTATACTTTGCTTTTAGGAAAACAACATCATTACATTATTTGAATTGTGTGTTTATGTGTTTAAATAGACTTTTTTGGAAATAGCATATGCATGATTTTAGGTTTAGAAATATTTAAGTAACATATTAAAATAAAACTTAAAGATAATTTTAGTTACACGATAATTATTCCTTTAAAAATGGTGCAGGAGCAGGACACCTGGGTGGCTCACTTGGTTAAGCATCTGCCTTCAGCTCAGGTCATGATCGTGGGGTCCTGGGATCCAGTCCCACACTGGGTTCCTGCTAAGCTGAAAGCCGGCTTCTCCTTCTCCTGCTCCCCCTGCTTGTGCTCTCTCTGTCAAACAAATAAATAAAATCTTTTAAAAAAAGGTCCAGGGTGCCTCGCCTGGGTCGCACATTCGGTTTAGCGTCCAATTCATGGTTTTCTGCTCAGGCGGTGATCTCAGGGTCTTGAGATCGAGACCCGCGTTGGGCTACACACTCAACTTGGAGTCTGCCTAAGGTTCTGTTTCCCTCTCCCCCGTCCCTCCTGCTCGTGCTCCCTCCCTCTCCTCTCCCTCTCTCAAATAAATACATGTCTTTTTTTTTTTAAATGTTCCATATATTAGCCAGACTGAGAATCACTCCAACCACTTTGATAGAGATACGTGATGCTGATCGCCTAACGTCCCAGTTTAACGGCTCACTAGGCCTCATCTTAACTGACTCTTCTGAGGTATTCAATAATATTTTTCATTTTCTTCTTTTTGAAGTTCCTTTTTCTTCCAACTACTGAAAAATCACTCTTGTCTTCTGCTTCTCTGGCCATTCTTTCTTAGTCCTCTTCTGGAATTATTACTCCTCTATTGTTCTAAATAAATATTGACACTTTTCTAAGAGTTTTTCTCTAGTTTTTACTTTTATCACTTTTTGTACTTGATACACATAAATTCAGCTGCTCCTAAAGTTTCAGTGACTACCAATACGATAAAGACAAGCTAAATTATGGAGCCAAGTCTCTCTCCTAAGCTCCACGTCTGCTTCTAGAACTATGTACTGGGAGTCTTCACCTGGATGGTCCACAGCCTGCTCAAAGATGTAGGAAACTGAACTTATCAGCTAAACACACACACACACACATGCTCAACTTCACATCCTTTTACTCTAGGGTCCGTCTCATGAGTGGCAGCCATCCCACAGTACTTCTCAGTTTCTAGCCTGTATCCAAGTCAGAAACCTACAAGTGCACGCAGGATGCAAGCAGACCACGACTTCATTCTTTCTCTCCACTTTCTGCTTCAAATTCACTCTAATAACTTGTTTTAACACCCATGGATAACATAGTTGGGCAGCTCCAACTGGGTTTGCAGTCACTTTCAAATTCTAGTGAAGATGGGAGTCTGTTTTTGTGTTGCTGATTTGCTCACCGCTATTTCACACACCCATTTTCTCTGATCTCTTCACTGTCTGCTGGTCCAATATTCTGGGATCACCTCGTCCTCCAATAGCCTTTTCAGGCAGAGTCCCTACCTGAGACGACTTAGTCTGTCTCCCTTCCTGTGGGTTCTGCATCCGGCCCACAGAAAGTAAAACTCCATCTGTTTCAGCGACAAACTCTGGAAGTATAGGCCATTCACTGTGCAGCCCTGCATCTATAATCTGCAGAAATGTAGAGGAGTTTAAGCCATAGCTTTTTTACTTCCAACTTCCCAGAGGTGAGTCACGTAACAGTCCCTGCAACCCTTAAAACTCCAGGGAACATATGTCACAGTCCTGAAGCACCCCTCACTTGACTTGAGGTAGTAGTAGAAGATTGTTCCTCTCCTCACCCAAAGCACATCCACAGCTCTCTTCAAATACATGCGAATCCCTGGCTTCTTCAACCTCAGCATGAATTCTGAGCCTTTTCTTAGGAATATGGTTGGCAGGCTATTGCTGGCAGAATCAGCTTGCGGCCTTCCCTTTGCAAGTGCTGCAAAAATGAACTGGTATCTCTTTAAAATGCTGTTTTTATTTTTATTTGACAACTGTTGCTTTGTTCTCAAGCTTTGGTGACTCCTGAAACTCACTGGCATTGGGATAATTCCAATAGGACCTCTTATAATGCAATCAACGCATTCCTTTTCCCTTACCCCGAAAGTATTGTCTTTTATCTCTTTTGCCCAACCGTTCCTCCTTCCCTTCATTACTTTTTATTTCTGACCCCCATTCATTCTTATCCTCCTCCCCTCCCCATTTTCATGTCCTGCTTACTCTTGTCTCCAACGTTACCTTTTTCTCTGTACACCCTAATCGTAAACCATTGTCCACCTATCAAAAGGAATGGTGTTTCTAAACTGCATGTATATGATGACTACAAAACACATACACTAAATATAAAGAAACATATAGGTTGCAAATAAAAGGATAAAAAAAGTTGTTATCATGGAAATACTAAGCATAAGAAAGCTGGTATGGGCATAATTATGACAGACACAGAACTTTAAGATGAAGAGGATCGCCAATGACAAAGAAAAGCATTTCACAAAACCCAAGAGTCAATTCATCAAGAAGACAATTATCTTGCAGTATTCACCCAACAACAAAGCTTCAAGACACATAAAGCACATTTTAAGCATGTCCCTGGTTGGCGTCACTTCAAAAAGACCTTCTTTTAAGGACCAGTAACAAACTCAGTCCTTAAAACAAGAGGTCCTTGTTTCCTAAAAAATACAGTCTCACTCCAGTCTTCAATCAGTGCTTTAGGAGTTCTCAGAGATACGCTAACTTCCAGAATTTTCTGATAGTCTCAATTCAATTTATTTAGAGGAATGCATGTATTCCTATGCAGAATGTCTGTCAAAAATCAATAGTTTCTTGGGGCGCCCGGGTGGCTTAGTCAGTTAAGCATCTGCCTTCGGCTCAGGTCATGATCTCAGGGTCCTAAAATCAAGCCCTGGGTCAGGGTCCCTGCTCAGTGGGGAGCCTGCTTCTCCCTCTCTCTCTGCCCCTCTCCTACTCATGCTCTCTCACTCTGCGCTCTCTCAAAGAAATAAATAAAATCTTAAGAAAAAAAAAATCAACAGTTTCTTCTGAGACTTCCTTTTGCTAAGGACTCCATCAAAGTTTGAATCATTCAAAAATAAAGAGAGATATAAAAATAAAAATAAAAAAAAGAAAATTCTTGGGGTCAGAATTCGTGTAAAGGCAAAGGAAATGTTTTTTGCTGAAGAAAAGTAGTTACTTGAGTCGAGAAGCAGCTTCTAGAACTATTGAAAGTAACTAAGTATTTATAGAATTATTTGACCTTAATGATTTTTAGTAATTGTTCTATTCAGTAATGATGATTATTTCTCAGTGTTGTTTGATATGTGGTATTTCATATAGAATTGTTTTATTAAGAATGCTGATAACTTGGCACTTAACCGTTTTCGGTAGGTCCTGTACTATCTCTTCAAACTATTGCTAGGCTTTAGAAGCTATCTCTCAGAGACAATACTCACTCCACGGCAACTAAATTTGTCAATGCTAAAATCTGGGCCATACAGGCAGAGATATGTGAAGGTGATCTTATTAGAACTACTTCCAAATCTCATTACAGACCACTCATATTGTGCTTTGCAAATTTAGTGGATTGTCTGGAACCAAAAGATTTCACCCCTGAAACCGTACAGTCATACATGGCTTCTAAAGGAAGGAGTGTTGTGGCTTGAATTGTGTTCCCAAAAGAGATATGTTAAGTCCTAACCCTGGTTTCTTTGAGTGTGGCCATGTTTGGAAATACTCTTTGCAGACATAATCAAGTTAAGATGAGGTCACGAGGCTAGGTCCTAATCCAGTAAGACTGGGGTTCTTTGGAGGAAAAGAGCCACAGACTCTGAGACACACAGAGAAGGCCATGTGCTGATGGAGGCAGAGGCTGGAGTGAAGCTGCCAAAGCCAAGCAACATCTGAGGCTACCAGAAGCCGGAAGAAGGAAAGATGGATCCTCCCACAGAGGCTTCCAAGGCAGCATGACCCTAATACCACCTTGGTTTTTAGGTTATCTAGCCTCAAGAACTGTGACAGAATAAATCTGTTGCTATTTTAAGTCACTAAATTTGCAATACTTTGTTACAGCAGTCTGAGGAAACTGATACAAGGAAACTATAGCAAGGTTTATTTATACCTTACTGGAGTTCAATGTTAGTACTCTGGTTACTGAGTGACTCTCCCCCACAATGCACAAAACTGCTTCCATTGAGGCTCCACTTCCTTAGGGCTGCCAATGGGGTATCAGGATTCCTTGCCTGAACTTACAAACTGACTGACCAGTGGGAACAAGGACAGCGACTACAGAATAAAGAATCTGACAGAGATAGACACCTTAATATTCAAAAAGTGAATTAAGGGGGCGCCTGGGGGCTTAGTTGGTTAAACATCTGACTCTTGATTTCAGGTCTTGAGCTCAGCTCCTGATCTCAGGGTCATGAGTCTAAGCTCCATACCGGCCTCTGCACTGGGCTCCACACTGGGCATGGAGCCTCCTTAAAACAAAGAGTGAATAAGCCATGTAGTGGGGTTTCCTGGGACTTCAATCTGCCAGGAACATTACTAAGTCCTAGCTGGCTCTTTCTAACCCATTTATTGTCCAGTGAGGGCACCAGGGACTGGGATGGCTCTATACCATTCATAGTTTGTAACTTCTAATTACATTTTTCCACCCCATTGATTGAAATCTTATATATAACATGGGGGCCAAAATTAAATAGGATTCAAAGATGGTTACTTTACTTCCTTATAAGACATCTGGAATACGCTAACTTTTTGTTTGTTTCCTGGAGTTAATTATAAGTGTTGTGATGTTTTAAGGGCTATAGTTTCCAACTGCACTATTCACCTTTCTTCACAATTGCTTCAAGGTGGATTCCCACTGTTCAATTTGCTATCTTTTTTCTTTTTCTTGGCCAGGGCCCAAACTTTCCTTGACCTCATTTCTTTCTTTTTACTCCCTTTCTGTGCATGCCTATGTTCTTAAGTTATTTTTGTATCTTTCCTTCCGCACATCAAGACAGAGAACACACCAAATGACTGCACCTCTGGCGGTGACCCCCTCCACCTCCTCTACCCTACAGGTGCATCCACGTTCACCACACTAATCAGTTCTATTGTGTTGCTTTTCTTCTTCCGAGAGAACTGACAATGCCCACAATGATTTCTAAATAAGACCCAGGAAATTGTATGAAACTGAGAAAATTAGAAATTCACACTCCTAACAATCAGTTACAGTACTGAGTATATAGTACTCAGGCTATTTTGACATTCTTGTAATAATGATGATCATAGAGTTGTTCCACTGATTTATGTGTAATAGCTTGCCTGCACTTGATGGTCTTAATCACTCTTTTGAGATACCAACATTTTTCACATGAAATTTGTCACTATAGAAACAAAAGCATTATTAATAAAAGGAAATTAGAGAATTTGACATGCGATTATAGTTGGTAGTTTTTGTTTAAATAAGAAAGAAACGTTGGATTTATGTTTATAAAATTGCGTTTGAAAGGCATTGCTGTACTTTGCACAGTCTATTAGTAGTCTCCCTTAATTCAAGGTAATTTTTTAAATAATTAAAGAAATAATTTTAAAGAAATAAATCTTGCCATAATGCCAAAATACTACTGTGATTGAAGTTGTTATTTTTGAAAACGGAAGTCTAGAATTCAGAACAGATTAGCACATTTCCCTGAGGTATCATTTAAATCACATATTACCTTCGATGATATATAATTGTGTTTTTGTCCAGGCTGCTCTAACAAAATATCTAAATGGGGTGGTTTATAAACAACAAATATTTATGGTTCACAGTTCTAGAGGCTGGACTCAAAAATCCTGTGTCCTCACATGGTGGAAAGGGCTAGGGATCTCTCTGGAACCGCTTCTGTGAGAACACTAATCCCATTCATGACCTTAGCACCTCCCTAAGGCCTCACCTCTGAATACCATCATCTTTGGGGGACAGGATTTCAACATATGAATTTGGGGGTGGGCACAAACATTCAGGCCACAGCACTCTATTTAACCCCAAAAGACCATGCCATTTTAGAGCTGCTAGTCTTTACTCAGGTTGAGCCTTTATCTTAGAACACCTCTTCCCAACTCGAGAGACCACACTATTCCCTAAAGGCTTCTTCATATTTGTATTGTCACCTTCAGCAAATAAGGAAAGAAACACATACATATGCACACCAATGTTAGCTGAGATCTTAGTATACTAGACATGTTTGTGATAAATAATTTCATGGATTCCTCCAAAAACTATGAGCTATTATTTCCACACTTTACATAAAAAGAAAGAAGAGTCTCAAATATTTTCAATACCCTACCCAAAGTTGTACAGCTAGTTCATGTGGGAATCAGCACCTGCCCCATTCTAACTCCAAAGCTTATGTTCTTTCCATTTTTCACAGTGTTGGCTCTGAAGCACCATAGTCATACTATGAGAAACTGAACTTCTCGTGAACACCACATAACGCTTACAGCTCTTAAATCACTTGTTGTACACCAAACTAATAAAACACTGTCGTCCACTGTACTTCAATTTTAAAAAACCAGTCTCTTTTTCCCCCTCTGTAATGTTGAGTGGATTCAAACAACTAGTTCTTGAGTATCCACTCCCTGTGCTAAGCAATGACCAGATAAAGGCAAATAAACTATTTCGCACCAACCTCCACAAGATAGATAAAGCAAGTCATTAATCTAGTTGACCTTGACTCCATAGCTAGGTTGACCAACTCCCCTCATTTGAGTGGGACTGTCCAGTTTTAGCACTGAAAATGCTTCATCTTAGGAAACGACGTCAGTCCTGGGCAAACTGGAAGGGTCGGTCACCATAACTCTACCTGAAGAGTAAAAACTCCTTGGATTATTTGTAATATTCATAATCTGATCAATTAAATACAGAAGCGGGACCCAAACATCACTATATATATATATATATATATATATATATATATATATATTTTTTTTTTTTTTTTTTTTTTTTAAGGCTGCTGGAGTTAGGAAACGTTGTTCGAAAGCAGTGGTTCTTTCCGATCCAACAGCATAAGCATCACCTGGATCCTTGTGAGAAATACAAACACTCTGACCCCACCCCACACTTACTAAATCCGAGTCTCTGGGGGTGGGGCCCCCAAATCTGTTTTAACCAGCCCTCTAGATGATTCTGTAGTATTTCATACAATGTGCATGTGCTCTCTATATATGTACACATGTATATATACATACGTCTCTCTCTATATATGTACATACACATGTATATATACATATGTAAGTAATAATATAAATAAGTAATAAAATAAAATGAGTGAACAAAAGCATATTGGTAATTTAAGAAGTTGAATTTTTTTTCTTTTTATTCCCCTACACACTGCAAATTGTAGAAATATCTGGAAGGACTTTTTAAGCTCCCACAGATATTGATTAAATGCAAAATAAAGCCATGTAAAAGATAACAGCTTTTGGGGCACCTGGGTGGCTCAGCCACTTAAGCGTCTGACTTTGGCTCAGGTCATGATCTCGATGTCCTGGGATGGGGCCCGATGTTGGGCTATGTGCTCAGCGGGGAGTTTGCTTCTCCCTCTCCCTCTCCCTCTGCTCCTTCCCCTATTCATGCTCTCTCTCTCAAATAAATAAAATCTTGAAAAATAACAGCTTTTGACAATATTAGATTAAGGACCTAGGAGTATTAAAATTCAATACTCCACCATAACCACCCCTGTCCCACAGACTCCCTGACAGAAACCCAAGTACCAAATGCAATGGCAAAGGAAAGTAAGCTACCAGTGTAATATGAGCCTGGCTTTTATCCAAACCCCAATGCAGGGAGTGTAGGGACACGATTTAAGTCCAAACTCAAATTCTGCGGTCTTACCAAAGTCTAGCACAGCAAAGAGAAGACAGAACAAGATGGTCAGAGTGCTCTAGTAAGAGAGAAGACTCTAGTCCAGTATACCACTTCAGACCTAAGGAAAGTAGCTTTAGAAGAGAACAGGTGAAACATATCCATCAACTTTTAACACAGTAATCCTGCCAACTGGTAGAGTCAGTTCTCTGCTCCTGAATCTAAGTGATGATCCATATTCATTGCAGAAGGAATTTGGGAATGAGAAGTAGGGAACTTTCTCCATCACCTACTTCCAACTCTCATTTGGGAAATTGCAGTTAAAAATAAATATTTGTCCTATACTTAGGTAGGTAGGCTAGCACAAAACAGCATTTCTTAAAATGTTTTCTTTGGAATAAAGGGTTCCATTATCAATTAAGTTTGAGAAACTCCTGGCTATACCGTTTCTTTACTGAAAGTCCTATTCGGGATGCTTAAAATGCATGAGCATGAGGAATCTTAAAAAAAGGGAGGGGGGGTCATAATACACAACCATTTCAAAACTTGTTTGGCCAACAAACCTTTTCCCTATTGCAGCACCCATTCTACTGAATACATCGTAGGGATGTCAATATACAGGAAAGATCAAGGGATTTGGCATTGAAGAAACCTGGCTTCACTTAATGCTATAGCACTTACTAACTGTATAAACATGATCTAATAATGTAATGTATCAGAGTTTCTGTTTTCTCATGTTATGAAAGGATAATAATCCCAACCATGCAAATTCATGAGGGTCATGAGTTGATAGATATGAATTGTCTAGAGGATTGTGCTTGATTAAATAGAAGTTGCTCAGCAAGTAGTACTTTCCCCTCTCTGTTATTTTCATACGTGCTTGCTTTACCAATTGTGTGTAAATACCAAGCCACTGATAAATTTAGCCAATTAAGGAAAACTATTCAGTCAAATCTATAACAAGATAATGGAGAGAGCTAACTCTTTGGACGATGGAATAATCAGGTGTGTATAACGCTGTGGTATTGCATGCAACGCTTTCTCGGGTATTACGGTTTGGGAGAGCTTTCAAAGGAAACTCAAAAAAGTGGCTTGTAACTCAGTGAAGTACTTGGCTTTTATTCTCACTCTGCTAATTCTCATGGGAATACTGGTAAGAGTCTCCTCTGATTTATGCAGAAGTTTTGATCTGTTGTTTTATATCCTGGAGCTAGACACCAACAATTTACTGTTTGTAAGAAAGGGTTACTTCAAAGCAAGTCAGAGCTTGACCAATTTAGGATTTGCATTAAGTAAGTGGTTTAGGTTAAATGTTGGAAGCAAAGAAACCCTATCCAATCTACATAGGACTCTCCAATTTGGACTATGTTTAGGTTTGTAAGGAGTCATTTCCTCTAGCCAGCTTTTCTGTCCCCAAGACTCAGCAGTGCTTTTTTTCCTTCAAACAATTAGTAAAAAAAAAAAAAAAAAAAAAATCCTGAAGTCTCTTGTTCCTCCATCCTGAATGAGTGAAAGAGCTAGCAATTTTAAAGCTACAGCTCAGGGCTAGTATTTAGAGAACACTTTTAGGTTGCAATGCCTGGGGATTAGAGTGATCTAAACTGATGATTCTCAAAGTATGGTCCCTGGATCAGTGGCATCAGCAGCACCCCTGAACTTGGTAGAAATGCACATTCATGGGACTTACTCCAGACCTACATCAGAAAATCTGGAGTTGGGGTTGGGGGTGTGGTGGTGCCTGGGTAGCTCCATCATGGAGAGTCAATGCTTGGTTTCAGCTCAGGTCATGATCTCAGGGGCCATGGGATTGAGGCCCACTTTAGGCTCCATGCTCAGTGGGGAGTCTGCTTGAAGATTCTCTCCTCTTCCCCTCCCCTCATTCATGCGCACGCACGCACTCTCTCTGTAAACTAAATAGGGACTCCTGGGTGGCTCAGTCCCTGAAGCGTCTGTGTTCAGCTCAGGTCATGATCCCAGGGTCCTGGGATCGAGCCCCTGCATCGGGCTCCCTGCTCAGTGGGGAGCCTGCTTCTCCCTCTTCCTCTGCCTGCTGCTCCCCCTACTTGGGCTCTCTCTGTCAATAAATAAATAAAATCTTTAAAAAAAAAAAACTAAATAAAAACATCTTTTAAAAAATCTGGAGTTGGGGATGAGAAGCAGAAATCTGTGTTAACAGGCCTTCTGATTCTTACTCATCCTAAAATTAGAGAACCACTGACTTAAATATTGTAACCTCTGTGTGTGTGTGTGTGTGTGTGTGTGTGTGTATACACAAGATGCTCTTAAAGAATAAGGTTCCTGGAGGGATATCAGCAAGATGGTAGAATAGGAGGTCCACCACCTATATCCCCCACCACAGCAACAATAACTTTGTGGGAGCTTTAGGAACCAGATAGGCAGTTACAAAACACCCGTGAAGCCCAAGACTGAGCAGGCCTATTTTGAGAAGGCAGGCCCACACCCAGGTAGCAGGTTCACCAACTGTGGTCCCAAGCTACAGACCCAGTAACAGACCCATCTGCCTTTGGGTTTGGCTGGAGCTACATTTAACCTTAGTCCTGCTATCAGGACCATCCGCTAGGGAACCTGGAAGGAGGGTAACAGGCCTGCCAACTCCATTTTACTGTGGGTATTGAAGCAGCCCAGCATTTCAGTTCTAGCCCTGTCCCAGCCATACTTTGAGAGTAGTCTTGTCAGCCCAGGGCCCCACCAGGAGAAACACCCATCCGTGCCCCCGGAAGCAGGTCTGCTGTAACCAGTTGAAATGTCCCTGTAACTTAGCTCCAGCCCCTCCCACTGTGGTACAGGAAAAGGCTTTACCACACAGGGACTCAGCAGAAGATATCCTTGTCCCTGGAGACAGGCCCACCAACTTCAGACCAACTGAGCATCCTGAAGTGGTTCTGTAACTCAGGCCCAGTCTCTCTCAGCTACAGTCTAGAAGCAGTCCTAGCCACGCAGGGACCTGTCCAGTGACCCAAAAGCAGCCCTCCCAGAGACCTGGCAGGAGTCATACACATCCACACCTGGTAAGAGGCCTGCAACCCTCAGACTCTGAAGCAGACCTCTGTTCTACTGCCAGCCCTACTGACTGCCCTTCAAGGTCCTGGAGGCAGTCTTTTTCACTCAGGGACCACATAGAATCCATGTCCACCCAAGCCCCTGGTAACAGGCTTGACAAACACAGACCCCACTGTAGACCCAGCAGCAACCACATTACCCAGCCAGACCCTGCTCAACTACGGTGCCTGCCGGAGACAAGCCATCACTCCAGGAACCTGACGTGACAAAGTCTCTACCTGCTGAAACCAGTTTGTAAAGACCGCAAGCGGTGTTTACCTATCAAATGCTCAGATCCCAATACAGGTCTACAAGGATCACACAGAAGCAGACAAACAAGACACCGCCAAAGGAAACGGATAAATTCTCAGCAACCAACTAGAAAAAGGGGAAATCTATGAATTGCCTGACAAATAACTCAAAATCATTATCTCAAAGAAGCCCAATGAGATTTAAGAGAACACAGACATTACTTGGCCATAGAAAAGAAGGAAATCCTTCTCTCTAATAAGTAAATAAAATCTTCAAAAAAGGGGGGAGGCACCTGGGTGGCTCGGTTGTTCAAGTGTCTGCCTTTGGCTTAGGTCATGATCCTGGAGTCCCGGGATTGAGCCCTGCGTTGGGCTCCCTGCTCGGCGGGGAGTCTGCTTCTCCCTCTGCCAGGGGCTCTCTCCCTCGCGCTCGCTCGCTCTCAAATAAATAAATAAAACCTTTAAAAAAATGATCTTTAAAAAAATAATATTGTATTATGTAACTGATATTTGCTAAAATAGACCTTTTATTTTCTTTAGTATTTCTTTTTTTCACTGAGGTCTAATTGACGTATAACATTATATCAGTTTCAGGTGTACAACATAATGATCTGATAGTTGTATACACTGCAAAATGACCACAATAACTCTAGCTACCATCCATCATCATACAAAGTTACAAAATGAAATTTTGTGTGATAAGAACTTTTAAGATTTACTCCCTTGGCAACTTGCAAATATGCTCTACAATATTATTGACTATAGTGACATGCTGTACATTACATCCTCATAACTTATTTATTTTATAACTGGAAGTTTGTACCTCTTGACGCCCCTCATGCATTTCACCCACCCTCGATCCCCCTCCCCTCTGACAACTACCATTCTGTTCTCTGTATCTATGAGTTTTGCTTATTCATTTTTTTTTAGATTCCACATATAAGTGGTACCATACAGTGTCTGTCTTTCTCTAACTGAATTTCACTCAGCATAATGACCTCAAGGTCCATCCATGTTGTCACGAATGGCAAGATCTTATTCTTTTTTATGGCTGACTACTCTTACATTGTGTGCGTATGTAACCGCACACACACACTCACACACCCCTCATCCCTATCCATTCATTCACTGATGGACAAGAGTATATAAACTCCTTTCTGGGAAGTACTGGACGGTTGTAGCAAGGCAACAAAGGGTGCAGGGCCTGCACCCACTCGCTAGCACTAGCAAGATCTAGCAAGATGGAGGGAGAGTGCAAAAATGGCACCTGCCAGTGCCTCCATCCCTGGAAAGAGTCCCAACAGGTCCCGGCCCCTCTGGCAGACACTAAGATTAGCAAATAATTCTCCTTTACATACAGCCTGGGCACTTTTCAAACTGCTGCTTTTGCGCTGGGCTCCAGGGCAAGTGAGTCTGTACACACGCCCTTTAAGAGCAGTATCTCAGTTCCCTATGGTCCTTTGGGTCTCCTGACTTAAGCCCTCCTGGTTTTCAAAGACAGAAGTTTTAGGGGCTTGTCTCTCTGGTGTAGGTCCCAAAGGTTGTGGTGCATGAGGTGGGGCACAAACCCGCCACTCCTCCGAGAGCGGCTTTGGATTCGTGAGTGGGTTTTTGGAGAGACTATGTCTCTCTCTGCCTCTCCTACCTGTCTCCATGTGGCCCTTTAATTGTATGTTGTGAAGAAGCTGTTCAGCTAGTTTTCAGGTCTTTTTCAGAGGGAATGGTTTCATATGTAGCTGTAGACTTGGAATGTCCACAGCAGGAGGTGAATTCAGGATCTTCCTATGCTGCTACCTTGGACTCCCCCTAAAAGAGTAGATCTTAAGTATTCTCACCACAGGGTAAAAAAATGTACGTGAAGTGACGGATGTATTAGCTGGATTGTGAAAAGCATTTTACGGTGTATAGGTATATTAAATCACCACTTTGTATACCTTCAATATATACAATACTTATTTGTCAATGATACCTCAATAAAGCTGAAAAAAATAAGGATCTTGCTCAAGGAGCTCTCTATTCATAGTAGGGGTGACAGACATCTGCATGAGCAATTATAGTACAAAGCAGAACTGAACAAATTCTGAAATGTTATTGTATACATGTTCTCAATTCTGACCAGGAAGGTCAGGGAATGTTCCTAAAAGGAGGCAGCATTAGACCTAAGTACTGAAAACTAGTTACAAATTTGACAGTAAAAAATACACAAAAGAAAATGTAATTTAGGGCCCTCTATACATTGGATATTGTGAACCTCAGTGCAGACTGGCATAGTGGTTTAGATCTGTCCAATATGACTTTCTGAGCTGATGGAAAAGTTTTGAATCTGTTCTGTCCAATATGGTAGCCACTATCCTGATGTGGCTATTGAGAACTGGAAATGGGGCTAGTGAGACGGAGGAAAATTTTTATTTAAATAGCCAAGTTTCTAGTACCTACTTTTTTGGAGAGCAGTTTTAGGAATTATCGTAATCCTGAGTTGCCCCCTACACCTCCCTCAACCCACTCTCCCTCATGAGACAAAGACAACTTCAAGACTTTCCTAAATCCCTATCAACACAGTTGTATTTGTGAAGGATATTCCCAAGCTTCTTGCTTTTACTTTCAACTCTTGGAAAAAATTATCTATGTGGATAAAACTCCCTTGAATATTTCAAGTTCCAAATGCCTTGATACAACACTGCCTTGGAAACAATACATTTCGGGAACAGCCTGGGCTGGGAAGTTCAGGCGGCGGTAGGATATAAACACCACTGCGTTTGTAGCCTCTCAGGTCAGGATGCTCAGTTATTTCTTAGATTTTGCCTTGATGAGCAGGACTGTCCTTTAACAGATATTCTGTGTTACACCATCTCTTTTGTTCTCAACTGTGTATGCAATACCTAATGCTAAGCAAAGAAGATAATTAAATTGGGTCAGACCCTGTCCTTTCACTGGCATATTGAACTCTAGAAGATTCCCTCTCAGGATTTGTGAGTTCATGGGGACCTAACTGGGAATGGGGTCAGAGATCTGCATTGTGGCCTGTCTCTACCACAACACAGGTAGGATTTGTACAGAGAGTAGAAAATTCGTGCAGAGCACTGTCTGCTTTCAGGCCAGCCATCCCCGTGAGTGGAGGGAGTGGCTTCAGAGCTCGTGATGGGTAGACGGTGCTGGTTCACACGGAAATCTGAGGAGAGATTTAAGTCTCAGGAGATTCTACCCCACTCTTTCACAAAGTTGTGAGCTATGTTAGTAAGTAGGCTGCACTTCGAAATTATGTGTTCTCCAAGTTAATGTCTGAAGCGTTTTACCAAAAGTTTCTCAGAAACTCTGTAAAAGGAGACAGTCAAGGTTCAGTGTGGTGAAATGAGATAGCAGACCCCCAGCTCCAACTTCTCTGTGCCTGGCTAAGTCGACTGCACACGCCTGTAGAGCGCAGCAGTAGATACTGTTCCTCGAGGACAGAGTCCCATCCGGTTTAGTTGCTAAATCTCCATAAAAGCCACTTGTGTGGCTGTACCCTAACATTATCGGTCTGCTAAGTAGAAACATACTTGCGACTCCCTTTCTATCTATGTATCTCATCTTCCCCTCATAAAACTCCCAGAGCTGCATTCGACCAGGATTAACGATTCTCTCTCATCCTTGATCCCCCAACCAGGGAACACAGTTTTGTGCGGGCAACCATGCAACATGGACAGGAAAGGCAGTCTTGGAGGCATTGCCCATAAACAGAAAGCAGGCTAATCCTTATCAGTGGAAATGAGGGAGGAACGATCTAGGAAACCGCCTTAGTTTACTGGTGACATAGCATTTAAGCCAAGATTCCTTCACGAATTTCTCAGTTCTAACACACTCCACGTTAACCTTCAGTTCATGTTATAAATGCACTCATCCTTGGTAATCCATTAGCAGTTAGATATTTACAAAGCAACCCTACTAAGCAATAGGTACTGTTAGGTGCTATGGCATGTCATGAATCTGACCCATATATGTGATTTTAGTACAAAAGAGGTTAAAAAAAAAAACAGCACAGGAATAGTATGTTTTACCTTCGATTCAGGAGAGTATTTCTGGCTACGGAGGGACTGAACTGGGACCAATTCTAAATTCCTCTGCTTTGAGGGCTGGTAAGGAAGACATGGAATTGAGAGCTACTATATGCCAGAAATGGGCAAGCACTTTAGGAACATAGTGTTGTAGGGGCCCGAAGCAGGCTGCCCCAGGACGGTCCACTTGGGCATAAAGATTATTTTGAATTAAAAGTAATTAAAACCCGGCAGATGCAGGCAAAGCTTTTGGCCTCCCCCACAACTGTCTAAATTTAGAACAGAAAGGAGAGCCGGTAACAGGAAGGGAGCTGTGAAGAGAGACTCCTCTTTACCTAAGGGATTCATCTGCATGACAGGGCAACTTTGTTTTTCCAAACTTCTCCTTTTACCTCCTTGCTAAAGAGCTTTCTCCTCTTTGTGTCCTCAGGCCTCTACCCCTCTCCTTAGTTCATATAGTTAGTTCACAGATGCATGTGGCCTCGGCGTCTTTGGAATCTCCGAGGATTCCCTGTATGCACGCCTATTAAATTTGATTTTCTCCTGCTAATCTGTCTCATGTCAATTTGATTCTAAGTCCAGCTGGAAGGACCTTGAAGGGCAGAAGAAAGTCTTCCTCCTGGACAGTGTAATGTAAGCTCCATAACAGCCTTATGTGGTAAATGCATTATGGTCTTTCTACTGACGCCAACTCTTTTAGGGCACCTGGATCCAATGCCAACTTGATGGGGGAAGTTCCCCAAACACAACACCAAGGATTTCTCAGACACTATCCACTGGGAGAGAGCGTCAGACCCTCGCACAGGTTGAGGGCTTAGTTCTACGAAACTGCCCCACCCCCACCCTCACCCCCACTTCAGACGCCAGTCCCAAGCCCAGGTGCTTGGGAGTGGCTATAAATCAGAGATTCCACCAAACCCGTCCTCATGTCCAATTATTTGCTAGAGCAGCTCACAGAACTTAAAGAAACATTTTCCTTACCAGATCAGTGGTTGATTGTAAAAGGATGTAACTCAGGAACAGCCAGATGGAAGTTAGGTAGGGCAAGGTCTGGAGAAAGAGCAAGCAGTTTCCCTGCCCTCTCCAGGCCGCCACTCTCCCCAAATCTCCACGTGTTCACTAACCGGAAGCTCTCCCAAACCCCTCCTTTTGGGTTTTTATGGAGGCTTGAATACAGAGGCATGATTGATTGAATTATTGGCCATTGGCTAATTCAACCTCCAGCTCCTCTCCCCTCCCCTGAGGTCAGGGGGCAGCAGGAAAGTTCCAACCCTCTAATCACTTGGTTGGTTTCCCCTGGCAACCAGCCCCCAGCTGTAGGTTACCCAGGGGCTTTCCAAAAGTCACCTCATTAACATAACAAGACACCTTTAAAGCTCTCCTCCTTAGGAAATTCCAAGGGATTTAGGAGCTGCGAGCCAGAAACCGTGAATGCAAACCAAATACATTCAAATGACCAAATATATATTTCTTATAAATCACAATATTGAGGTCCTCATTTTACAGATGAGAAAACAGGTTCAGAAACACTGCTACTTGTCCAGGATCCCAGGGCATGAAGCTGATTCCTATGCCTGCGCTTTCAATCACTATGCTCTACTGTCTTCTTCCGGGCACCTTTCATATTTTCTCCTTTTCAAAGGTCTCTGCCTCTAAACATTTAGAGAAGTTGTGCTTAGAATCAGGAAATTTAGACCAGGGCTTTGTTCTCCAGATTTGCCCAGTGATAAAACATGTTCGTCAAAGCGGACAGAGGGCCTGTAAGATTGTTTGGAACACAAGTGCAGAGGTGAGGCTCTGGGAGAGGACTACACGCTCTTGACGTCAGAGTCATAATAACCATGGTCATTTATTGAACACTTACTATGTTCCACAACCCGTCCATTTTTTTAAATCCTCATAATAAACCTGTGAAATAGGTATTATTTGTGCCCCCATTTTACAGATGAGGACAAAGAAACACAGAAAAAAGAACTGCTAAGGAAGTTCTAAGAACGATGTCATTTCACGTTGGCTGTGATTATTTAGCCTTTTTGTGTTCTGCGTTAGAATAGGAGCTTCTTGGGTAAAAACCGTTCCTTATTCTTTTTAGTATCTGCAGCACTGAGCCCAGGGCTTAGCACAAAATAAGCAAGCAATAAATGATAATCCCTATTACTATTCACTGTAGTGCTAACTCCTAGTATATGAATATAAGCCGAACATACCGAAGAGTTCGGTGTAAAATCCCTTATTAATATTTGCTTAAAGAAATTTATTATCTATACCCTATCCACTACTATTCTAGATAGTAAATGGAAAGCTATTTTCCTTTGTGGAAGAAGAGAGAGGAATACATACAGCTATTGCTTAAGTTTTTGATAACTTCCTCCTAACTACTGCCACCTACAATAACATTTAATGAGTCTTGCTAAACTGTGATTGTAGATATCAGACTGCTATGTTTTATCACAAACATATGAATGGAAAACATATGGCATGATCTTTACCTTGGTGAGAGTCCAGAAAGTTAGAAAAATGACCTGAGTGGAGGGGAAACAAACTTGAATACAAATATATTTTTGTAAATTATGGAAACGGTATCGGGTTTCCCAAAGCTCAGAGTGCATACTGTCCATGTTCGATTTGATTACTGAATTCACCATAAGAAAAATTGGGCTTTGATAATACATGTGCCTTAACCATGTCGTAGTAGATTCGATAGCTGCCTTTTCTTTTCTAAAGATTTTATGTATTTATTTGAGAGAGCACAAGCAGGGCGACAGGGAGGAGCAGAAGGAGGGGCAGGGGTAGAGGGAGAAGCAGACTCCCCTACCCCCTGAGCAGGGAGCCAATGCCCAACTCTGGGATCATGACCTGAGCCAAAGGCAAACACTTAACTGACTGAGCCACCCAGGCGCCCGTTTCTTCTTTCATTTTTATTTTAACTTTTAAATTTCAAAATAGTTTAAGACTCACAAGAAGTTTTGAAAATGGTACACAGTTCCTATGTGCCCTTCATCCAAATTCCCCCATAGATAATATCTTACATAAACACAACGCATTGTCAAAACCAGGAAATTAATGCTGGCACACTAGTATTAACTCAGATACTTATTTTATTCAGATTTCACCAGTGTTCACCTGCACGTGTGTGTGTGTGTGTGTGTGTGTGTGTGTAGTTTGATGAAATATTATCATCACGTGTAGATTCAAGTAATCATCATCAAAATCAAGATTCAGAATTGTCCCATTATTGTGGGAAACAAAGGCAGAAGAAAAATTATTATTAAATTATTAAATTTCCTCACTACCTACAGGCCATTAACAAGTCCTTGAAACAGGCAGAGTGACATTCCTCTAGGGACTCAACTGCCTTGATGTTGACACTTTGCTAAAGGGCAAAAGGCAATCCTAGTCTGAATCACCACCCACCCCCAGGATCCTGTAAGCCTACTTTAACATATAAAAATTCCTTTGGAAATTTCCTTTATCTCTAAACCCCCAAGATATATGTTGGCAATCGGCCCCCAAGCACACGGCCCACCGATATACATCTGAAGGGTCTCATGACTAAGGTTTTATTAGAAGGTAATAAAGGACCTTTTCCCAACAATAGCTAGCCCCCTCAAGGTCCTGGAAACCTTGCTTCCAAAATTCCTTAGAGAGTTAACGCTATCCCTAACCCCCTCCCAACTTGAAAGTATGTAATGGGCCATTCCTCATGACCGCATGGCAGCTCTTTCTGCCCAAGGGTCCTGTCCCCATGCTTTAATAAAACCACCTTTTTGCACCAAAGATGTCTCAAGAATTGTTTCTTGGCTGTCAGCTTTGAACCCTCCTCTTTCCTACATCACCATCACCACAAAGAAGTTCCTCATGTTACCCCCTAGTGATGGTTAATGTTACATGTCAACTTGACTGGATCATGGGATGCCTAGATGTCTGGTTAGGCATAGTTATTTCTGGGTCTGAGCATATTTCCAGAAGGTATTAATATCTAAATCCATAGAATGAGAGCACTGCCCTCCCCACTGTGGGTCGGCAATAACCAATCCCTTGAGAGCCTGAATATAACAAAAAGCGGAGGAAGGCAGAATTCCTTTCCTTCCTGTCTGCCTGCTTCAGGTGGGACATCAGTCTTCTGCCCTTGGACTGGGATTTACACAATCAGCTCACTTGGTTCTCAGGCCTTCAGACTCAGATCATAATTAAACCACCAGCTTTCCCGGGTCACCAGTTTGCAGACGGAAGCCTGTGAAACTTCTCAGCCTCCATCATTACAAGTCAATTCCTCATAATAAACATTACGTTATTTATGTATATATATACATATACACATACATACATATAGATGTATACATACAGACACACACATATCCTTTCGGTTACGTTTCTCTGGAGAATCCTGACTCATACATCCTTTAATGGTTATACCCTCCCCTTAGCCCAAACACCTGGCTCCCATTAGTTTCTTCTCCATCTCTATAACTTTGTCATTTTTGAAATGCTATGTAAATTAGATCATACAGCATTGTAACCTTTGAGATTGGCTTTTTTCACTCAGCATAATGCCCTTGAGAACCATTCAAGGTGCTGCCTGCACCAGGAACTTGTTCTTTTTCACTGCCGAATAGAATTTTATTATAAAAATGTGCCATTTGTTTATTCATTCATCAGTTGAAGGACATTTGTGTTGTTTCAATTTTTGGTTATAACAATCAGGGATGCTATGAACAGTAGTAGTATACAGGATTTTATGTAGACATCGGTTTTCCTTTCTCTGTGAAAAATGCCCAGAAGTACAATTACTAGGTCATATTTTAGTTGCAGGCTTATTTGTTTTGTTTTTGTTTTTTTCAAAGAAACTTTTTTTTCTTCATACTGGCTGTGCCATTCTATACTGCCAACAGCAATGTTTGAGAGATCCATTTTCTCTGCATCCTGGCCAACATTTCGTTTGTCACTAGTTTTCATTTTAGCTGTTTTAATCGGTGTGTAGTGATGCCACATTGTGGTTTTAATTTGCATTTCCCTAATAGCTAATATATTGTATAATTTAATGTGCCTGTTTTTCATCTATATATTTCCTTCAGCAAAATGTCTCTTCATGTGTTGCTCATTTTCTAATTATTCATTTTCTTTTTGTTGAGTTTAGAGATTTTTAAAATATATGTTACAGATAAAGTCCTTTGTCGGATACGTGATTTGCAAATATCTTCTCCCAGTTTATACCTTATCTTTTCATCCTTTTAATGGGGTTTTTCATCAGGTACAAGTTTTCTATATCATTTTTTTTCTTTGATGGACCATGCCTTTGTCCTATCTATGAACCATTCTCCTAACCATAGGTCATGAAGATTTTCTCCTATATGATCTTCTAAAACTTTTATAGATTTATGTTTCACATTTGAATCTATAATCCATTTTGAGTTACCTTTCGTATAAGTTTGGGATTTACGAAGAAGTTACTTTAGTACCTATGGATTTCCTGAATCTAGGGCTTGAATATGATTAATACATGCATGGGTTTTGAATAAAGCAAAGACGACAGAAAAAAGCTGTAGGAGAATGAGCTGGGTAAGCAGAACCAAAAACAAAAGGTTCTTTAAAAGTATTTATCTAGAGGAGTTTGGGTGCGTAGCGATAGCTAATAATTTGTAGCTAATGTCCATGAGATCCAACAAATTGCTTATTGTGCCCATACTGAAACTTTCTTTTGTGAACACAGGGCAGACATCAAGCGTGTGCAACCAGCGCAGTCACACCTGGCCCCATACTCAGAAAGCAGCTCACAGATGGGGTTTAATGCTCTGCAGTCAACATTCTGAACTCTTCATTTTATCTTTGAATTTGTGTTTCATAAAGACAGTTTGATGGGACAGTGGAGGATCTTCCTCGGGCCGAAGTCTTAGCTCTTGTCTGTTTCTGTCACCCCCTGCCCCCTACAACAACAAGGAGAGGTTCTCCGTTACTGGCTCCCCTGACACACAACTACTGCCACCCTTTGCTCTCTGCAAGAGCCTAGGCAGGGGACAAGTGTGTCTGCATATGCCCTTGAAGCCTCCACCTCTGTCCTTCAGGCCAACTTAGTAGTCAAAATTTTAAGTTTTAGCAAGCACCTTTAGCCCCTGTGACTAATTAACTAAACCTTTTTCTGTATATCTATAGATGATACATTGTTTCCTAGAAACACTCAGAACAAAACCCTCTTACACAACCCCCCTCACCCCACACCAATACACAACCACTGAGCCCTATGATAACGTCTATAGCTGGCACCATTGCGTCTGCACGCAATCAGAAGTGTTACAGACTACTGTGCTCCCCTTTTACTGATTAATGCCCTAAAGTTCCTATGTATTTATTTATTTGACACAGAGAGAGTGCATAAGCACATGCACAAGCTGGTGGGCGGGGTGGGGCGGTGCGCAGCAGAGGGAGAGAGAGAGAGAGAGAATTTCAAGACGACTCTGCACGGAACATGGAGCCCCAAGCGGGGCCCTGATTCCATGACCTAGGAGATCATGACCTGAGCCGAAACCAAGAGTCAGGCACTCAACCGACTGAGCCACCCAGGAGCCCCACTGCCCTAAAGTTCCTTTAAAAATCTTTGGGCCAGGCAGAAACCTCAGAGTTGGGTTTTTTTGGATAAGAGTCTGCCATCTCCCCAGGTGGCCAGCCTCCTGAATAAAGCTCATATTCCCTTCCAATCAAAACACATCTCTTAATGGGGCACCTGGGTGGCTCAGTTGGTTAAACGTCTGACTCTTGATTTCAGCTCAGGTCATGATCTCAGGGTCGTGAGATGGAGCCCCAAATCCAGCTCTGTGCTGGGTGTGGAACCTGCTTAAGAGTCTCTTTCCCTGGGGCGCCTGGGTGGCTCAGTTGTTAAGCGTCTGCCTTCAGCTCAGGGCGTGATCCTGGTGTTCTGGGATAGAGCCCCACATCAGGCTCCTCCGCTAAGAGCCTGCTTCTTCCTCTCCCACTCCCCCTGCCTGTGTTCCCTCTCTCGCTGGCTGTCTCTCTCTCTGTCAAATAAATAAATAAAATCTGAAAAAAAAAAAAAAAGTCTCTTTCCCTTTCTCTCTGCCCCTCCCCAACCCCTTGCCTGCCCATTCCCCTGCCCACTCATGAGTGTGCTCTCTCTCTCTCTAAAAAACAAACAAATCAAAAACAAAAACAAAAATGCTCATCTCTTGAATCTCTTGAGTACTGGCTTCCTTAGCGATGCGCAGCTGAACTTGGGCTTTTTGGTAACAGCCTGTGCATAAGTCACAAAGCACCTGTGAGAATCTGTCCCACCTCTTTAGAATCATAATGCCCAAGGCAGCAGAGTATTCAATATTTGCCAATAAACAGCACCAGGACAGGTTGAAGGAGACAACAAAAGAAATGCTTTTTCTTGCTGTTTGAGTAAGGGGCTCTACAGTTTTATTTTACAGTAGGCTCCACAAAATATGTAGCCTAGCTAGTGTCAACACAGCAACTTGTTTATTTAATTATGTTTTATAGGAATTCTTAGAATATCAAAATTATAGTCAATAAAAGAACAATATATGTCTATGACAGGCTCCAATATAACCCCAATTGAGAGACTTCCAGATTTAACACAGCAGATAAAATCTGAGTGTTCCCCACTTATTTCAAAAATCACCCAAAAACCAAGATATAAAAGAGAAATAGCAATACAAAGCACATGTTCAGAAAAAAAAATGAAGACATTTTTGAAACCTCAAAATACAAAACAGAAGGAATAACTGCCAAAAACTAGTGAAGGTCAAACAGTATGCAGGAAGATGCAGACAGAGTAAGCCCATGAATGCAGATCCCAAAAGAAGAATATGCAGAGCACACTCTTGTTTGCAAAACTGGAATGAAATCAAATGCTGCTAAACCTTAATTTCTCTAGACTGTATTTGGTTCGGGGAAGTAGAAATGGGGGTAAATGAGAAATGAAACAGGTGGTCATATTAACAAAAAGCCGTGAGTCAGTAAAATAATGGACTAAGGGGAGACTGCCTTGCCAGCTGCCCTTCAGTGCAAATTGTGAGGAGAAATAAAAACAGGAGCTCACAAACTGTGAGAAGGAGAAATCTTGCTGATATGAAAAGAACCCTACCTCTTCTGTCTAAATTTCCTGTATATAATCTGTCCAAATTGTACCTAGACAAAGATATAATGTAAAAGGAGGAACCAAAGATTTTTAAAAAGCAAATATTAGGCAAAGAACACTCAACAACAACAAAATGTCACCATGAAGCTGATAAAAACTGTGAACAAGCATACCCTCAAGAATTTCTCGTTCGTTTTCAAGTAGGCTCCATGTCCAGAGTGGGCTTGAACTCATGACACTGAGATCAAGAGTCACATGCTCCAACTTTTGAGCCAGCCAGGCAATCCCACGAGAATTTTCTTTAAATACCAGTACAGGGATGCCTGGGTGGCTCAGTAGGTCAAGCGTCTGATTCTTGATTTTGGCTCAGGTCATGATCCTGGGGTTGTGGAATCAAGCCCCATGTAGGGATCAGGGCTTGGCGGGGAGTCTGCTTGGGATTCTCTCTCTCTCACTCCCTCTGCCCCTCTCCCCACTCACGCACACCCTCTCTCTCTAAAATAAGTAAATAAATCTTTAAAAGTATAAAAAAATTGGGGCACCTGGGTGTCTCAGTCATTAAGCGTCTGCCTTTGGCTCAGGTCGTGATCCCAGGTTCCTGGGATTGAGCCTGATATTGGGCTCCCTGCTCAGCGGGAAGCCTGCTTCTCCCTCTCCCACTCCCCCTGCTTGTGTTCCCTCTCTCGCTGCCTCTCTCTCTGTCAAATAAATAAAATCTTAAAAAAAAAAAAAATGAAAAGACAACCTATAGAATAGGAGAAAATATTTGCAAATTATATATCTCATCAGGGGTTAATATCCAAAATACAAAGAACTCATACAACTTAATAGCAAATAATAATAATAATAATAATAATAATAATGCAATTAAAAAATGGACAAAGTACCCAAATAGACATTTTTCCAAAGAAGATATTCAGATGACCAACAGATAGAAGAAAAGGTGTTCATCGCCACTAATCACTAGGAAAATGCAAATCAAAATGACAATGAGATATTAACTCATACCTATTAGAATGTCTATCATCAAAAAGAAAAGAGGTATCAAGTGTTGGTGAGGATATGAAGAAAGGAGAACCCTGTGCACTACTGGTAGGAATGTAAATTGGTATAGCTACTATGGAAAACAGTATGGAGATTCCTCAAAAAACTAAAAATAGAACTACCATAAGACCCAGAAACACCACGTCTGAGTATATACCCAGAGGAAAGGAAAGCACTATGTCAAAGAGATATTTGTACTCCTATGTTTATTGCAGTATTATTTACAATAGCCAAGCCATGGAAATGACCTTGGTGTCCATCAACAGCAGAATGGATTTAAAAAATGTGAGATGTATGTATATATTCAATAGAATATTATTCAGCCATAAAAAGGAAACTCTTTATTTGCAACAAAATGAATGGATTTTGAGGGCACTGTGCTAAATGAAATAAGTCTGACAGAGAAAGACAAATACAGCATGATCTCACTTATATGTGGAATCTAAAACAAAAAACAAAAACAAAAAACCCTTATAGAAAAAAAGATCACATTTGTGGTTACCAAAGGTGAGGGTGGGGAGTAGGGAGAGGTGGGGGAATTAAAGGAAGGTAGTTATATGAATTCCTTATATGTTTTGGATATTAACCCTTTACAGATATACGGTTTGCAAATATTTTCTTCCATTCCATAGTTTGTCTTTTCATTTTGTTTATTGTTTCTTTTGCTGTGCAAAAGCCTTTGGTTTGATGTAGTTCCACTTGCTGATTTTAGCTTTGGTTGCTTGTGCTTTTGGTGTTATACCCCAAAAAATCATTGCCAACACTGATGTCAAGTAGGTTTTTCCCTGTTTTCTTCTAGGAATTTTACAGTTTAAGAACTTCTGTTTAAGTCCTTCATCTATTTTGAGTTAATTTTTGTGAGTAGTGTAAGATAGGGCTCTGATTTCATTCTTTTGTTTATAAATATCCAGTTTTCCCAACACCATTTACTGAAGAGACTACCCTTTCCCCATTAAGCATTCTTGTCTCTCTTGTCAAATATTAGTTGATCATATACGTGTGGGTTTATTTCTGAGCTATCAATTCTGTTCCAACGGTCTATGTGTCTGTTTTTATGCTGGTATCATTGTTTTGATTACTATAGAATGCCATAATGTATGATCTCACTTATGTGTGGAATCTAAAAACATCACACTCATAGAAAGAATAGAACGGTGGTTGTCAGGGGTTAGGAGTGAGGGCAATGAGGAGATGTTGGTCAAAGAATACAAACTTTCAGTGATAAGAGGAGTGAGTTCTGGGATCCTATGGTGACTGTAGTTAATAATACTGTATTGTATACTTGAAAGTTGCTATGAGAGTAGACCTTTAATGTTCTCACCAAAACAAGAGCATGGTAATTATGTATGGTAAAGAATGTGTTAACTAATCTTATTGTGGTAAACATCTCACAATAAATATGTATATCAAATCATCACACTGAATACCTTCAATTTACACAATGTTACATGACAATTATATCTCAATAAAGCTGGAAAAGAATAGTGTAGCTAATATCTCCCAGTTACTGGATATTTTTTAATTTAATCATTGGGTCAAATTAGTAAACAACACTGAACTTACAAAATATTTAGAGTGCAGTTATAATGCAAATGCCACATAAAAGAACATATGGAGATATAGCTGAAGAAATACCAGAGGAAAATGCATTGACTTAAATTTTAATAAAAACAAAGAATGAGGTGGTCTTCCAGCTTCTGGTCTGGCACATATAGAGCTTGGAAATCATCTCTGCTATCCTCACAAAAAGAGTGATCTGAACAAACAGAAAACCAACAACTCTCCTTAGAACCATCATAGATATGACGTCACAGGGCAAACCACAGACCCAAAATTAGAAAGACAGGCAGGCAGATTCAGAGAACCACAGGCTACCAGGGTATAATAAGGTCAGGAGGAGAAGCCTGCTGCTGGAGCCAGTCCAGGAAAACTTAAACTATAATTGATGAATTGCTGGAGGCTCAGTGTGGAAAAGTCTGACAGGGGAAGGCTACACTTCTGTGAGTTTTACCTCCAGGAACCCTACCGGGTTCTCACAGTGAAGAGGGGAGAAAAATCCCTTGTGCTTCAGGAGGGAGGAGGAGAAAAGTAGCTATTTTGAAAGATGCCCAGAGCATTCTGTTCTTGACAAGGCCTCCCCTCAAGAAAAACAATTTTACCAGAGCCTAACCTATTGGGATTTTACCAGAGCCTAAGTGATCTGGGGAAAGGGAAATACCCAACTCCAGCAGCATGCTCTAGCCTTTATACAGGAAAGGGTAATGACTGACTCTAGCCCCACATAGTCTTCCTGTCTTGAGGAGAGGGGGTGGCTGACTGAGAAGTACTAGTGAAAACCATAGTCCAGGGGCATAGGCTTACTAAAAGACTGATACTTAATCATAGAACTATAGAATGCTTCCCCTGTCCCATTTCCTATCACCGCATCAATAGAACCCCTGTAAAATAACAAAGGAATACAACTGAGGAATTACATGTCTCAGATTTTATTATATTTATTAAGAAATCTCTAGGGAAATGCAAAGACAACAGGGGAGACAAAAACAAGAACAGCAGAGGAAAATTTAGCTTCTGACAAGTACGGCTGCAGCAAATAGGAAACACAGCCTAACTCCTAGTTAGATAAACATAAATCCTCACTCTAAATCTTTATTTACCTCAGTTCCTTTTACCCAGTACAATGTGTTTGCCTTTCAAAAAAAAAAAATACAAGGCATATTAAAACACAAAAGACATAGTTTGAAGAGAGAGAGCAAGCATGAGAACGAGACTCAGATATGGCAGAGATGTTGGAATTATCAGACCAGGAATTTTTTTTTAAAGATTTATTTAGTTCAGACGGTGGTCCCCCTCCAGACCAAGAATTTTAAAAACTATGATTCATATGCTAAGGGCTCTAATGGACAAAGTGGAAAATATGCAAGAACAATATAGGGGTATGCCTGGGTAGCTCAGTCGGTTAAGCAGCTGACTCTTGATTTCAGCTCAGATCATGATCTCAAGGTCATGAGATCCGAGTCCTGCACTGGGCTGAGATCCATGAGATCAAGCCCTGCATGGGGTCCGAGCTCAATGTGAGTCTGCTTGTTCCTCTCCCTCCCCCTCCACCCCTCCTCCCACTCCTGCTCACACACATATGCTCTCTCTCAAATAAATGAAATCTTTAAAAAAAAAAGAACAGATGGGTAATGTAAGCTAAGAGATGAAAATTCTAAGAAACAATCAAAAGGAAATGCTAGAAATAAAAAAAAACACGATAGGAGAAACAAAGAATGCCTTTGATGGGCTCATTAAAAGACGACATGGCCAAGAAAAGAATTAGTGAGCTCAAAGAAATATCATTAGAAGCTTCCAAAACTTAAATGCACAGAGAAAACAGACTGAAAAACAGAATATTCATGAACTTTGGGACAATTACGAAAGATGTAAAATAAATTAAAGAGAGAAGAGATAATGTAAGAAATATAATGTGTTATATAAATTAACAGAAAATGGAAAAACAATTGGATAATTAAATACAAGACTTGCTATTCTAGAAAAGTCAGTAAAACCATAAATCATTAACTGACTTATGATAAAGAAAGCACAAACACACAAAATAGAGGTTAATTATCAGAAAACAACCATCATATGAAATAAATTAAAAGAAACACAAGGGGTGCCCGGGTGGCTCAGTTGGTTAAGGTCTAACTCGTGGTTTTGCCTCAGGTCATGATCTCAGGGTCATGAGATGGAGCCATGTTGGGCTCCTGCTCAGGAGGCAATCTGCTTGAGATTCTCTCCCGTTACCTCTCCCTCCCCTCTGCCCCTCTCCTTGCTTGTGCATGTGTACCCACTCTCTCTCTCCAAAATAAATAAAATCTTAAAAAATAAATAAATACAAAATAAAAGAAACACAAGTGACTACTTTTGAAAATCCCATGCAAATACATGTTTTTAGCCATTCTTTTTTTTTTAAGATTTATTTATTTATTTGACAGAGAGAGAGAGAGGGAACACAAGTGGGGGAGTGGCAGGCAGAGGGAGAGGGAGAAGTAGGCTCCCTGCTGAGCAAGGAGCCCAATGCGGGACTTGATTCCAGGACCCTGGGAAGGCAAACACTTAACTGACTGAGCCATCCAGGCACCCCTAGCCATTATTTCTTCAAATAAGTTCGGCCCCTTTCTCTCTTCTCCTTCTGGAACTTCTATAATGGGAATGTTACTTTGCTTGATGTTGTCCCATTAATCTCTTAAGCTATTTTCACTTTCAAAATTCTTTTTTCTTTTTGCTGCTCTGTTTGAGGGAATTCTTCAGCTTTGTCTTTGAGTTCACTGATCCTTTCTTGCGCTTCCTCTAGTCTACTGGCAAGTCCCTCTAGTATATTTTTCAGTTCAATTATTGTATTCTTTGTTCTATGACTTCTGTTTGGAATGTTCTTGTATTTTCTCTCTGTTTAAGCTCTCACTGTGTTCATCCATTCTTCTCCCAAATGTGGTGAGCATCTTTATGACTATTACTTTGAATTCTTTATTAGGTAAATTACTTATCTTCATTTCATTAAGGTTTTTTTTCCCCCCCTGAGGTCTTATCTTGCTCTTTAGTTTGGAATATAGTCCTCTGTTTCTTCATTTTGCTTGATTCTCTGTATTGGTTTCTATGCATTAGATGAAACAGCCACCTCTCTCTGTGTCTTGAAGGGTTGGCCTTGTAAAGAGATGAACTTTATAGTTCAACCCTCTCCTAGTCCTTGGTTGTCTCTCAAACCTTTGTGATTGTTCAAGCAGCCTGTTTTTTATAGCTCCCAGTATTTGGGGGTGTGTCAAGATCAGTCAGTGTCCCAAAAAGGGGATTTCAGTCAGTACCTAGATTCAGGCTGAGTGGAAGCCAGACCCTCAGGCAGCAGCTTTCAAAGAATGCAAATATCCTGTGGGACCTTACACAAGTGTAAGCTGCACTGGCCCTCAGCACTCATAAAAGAGCTGAACAATATTATCAACTTCTGTGACTTAGGTGACATTTGTACAACAGTATAGCCAACATTTGCAGAATATATCCTGTTTTCAAGTACACATGGTACAGTCCCTAAGAGCGTTTGGCCATTAAAAAAGTCTCAATACATTTAAAAGGATCAACGTCATCTAGAGTAAGTTCTCTGACTACAACCTAATTGAATTAGAAATAAAAGTAAGAAATCTAAAAGCACACTTCTAAATAATCCACGGATCATAGAAAAAAATCATACAGGAAGTTAGAAAATATTTTGAACTAAATGATCATAAAAACCCAATACATGAAAATATGTAGGATGCAGATAATGTAGCATTAGAAGAAAATACATAATTATAATACTTATATTAGAAAATAATGGCCTAAATTCAATGACCTAAAATTCCATCTTAAAAGGCTAGAAAAAGAAGAGCAATGCAAGGCCAAAGTGAAGAGATGGGAGGAAATAATAAAGATAACAGCAGATATAAATGATATTGAAAACAGATAACTAATAGAGAAAATTAACAAAGATGGCTAATGGCTATGGATTTCTTTCAAGAAAGAACATATTCTAAAACTGGATTGTGTTTATTATTGGACACTCCTGAAAATACCCTAAACACATTAATTGTACATTTTAAATAGGTAAAAAGTATGGTATGTGGATTATATCTCAACAAAGCTTTTTTAAGGGGCGCCTGGGTGGCATAGTTGGTTAAGCATCTGACTCTTGGTTTCAGCTCAGGTAGTAATCTCAGCATCATGAGATCGAGCCCCATGTTGGGCTCTGCGCTCAGCACAGAGTCTGCTTGAGATTCTCTCTCCCTCTCCTTCTGTCCTTCCTGCTCATGCTCATTCTCTGTCTCTTTCTCTCAAGTGAATAAACAAATTTTAAAAAATTTGTTACTGGTTATTTGAAAATATCAAAAAGTAAAATAAACTCACAGATTGCTCAAAGAAAGGAAAGAAATTACTAACATCAGCAATGAAAGGGATGATAAACATAGATCTTACAAAATAATGCTAATGGATTTGACAAACCGATGAAATAGACAAGTTCCTTACAAAATGCAACTTAGCAAAACCGACACTTAATGGAACAGAAAATCTGAATAGCCTTCCATGTACGAAGTAAATGAATTCATTATTAGAATTTTTTCACAAAAAAATCCAAGACCTAAATTATTTCAAAACCTATCAAACATTTAAGGAAGAAACGAAACTAATCTTGCTCAAACTCCTTCTAAAAATGAGGAGAAAACATTGCTTCTTGACATGTTATGAGACCAGAATAACACTAATCAAAATCAGACAAAGACATTACAACATAAGAAAATTATCAAGTAATATTCTTCATGAACATAACCCCCCCAAAATTCTCAAAAATACTAGCAAAACAAATCCCATACTATGTAAAAAGTGTAATACATAATGACCATGTAGGATTTAGCTCATAAGATCAAGGTATGTATAACTTTTGAAAATCAATCTAAATCACTCACAGTTTAACAGTAATATTCTGTATCTTGATAGAAGTTTTAGTTACACAGATGTTGGATTTGTCAAACACTTAAAATGACTGTATTTCCTTTTATGTAAGTTTTGCCTCACATTTTAAAAAATCCCATAAACAAATATTGAAGTCTAGTTAATGCTATGAATACTGAATTTTTTAGGATAAAGTGTACTAATGTCCACAGACTACTTTGAAATGCATTACAATTTTTTTTTAGATTTCTAGAGAGATATATGGCTAGATATTTGATAGAGCAAATATAGTAAAATGCAAATGGTAGAATGTATGACATCTATGGGAGTTTAGTCAAGTTTAAAACTTTTTATAAGCTAGGAAAAAAGAATGACATAAATCTTTAAAAATACTAACAAGAGATATAGAATAATGCTTGAATGATTCATAAGACATACCATGTTTTTGACTAGGAAAACACACCGCATAAACACATTGCTTTTCTCAAATTAAGAGGTAACTAGAAAAGTAGATTCTATAATCCAGCTAAAAAAGTAAAAGAAAGAAAGAAGGAAGGAAGAGGAGAACTGATCTTTTTTTTTTTTAAAGATTTTATTTTTTTGAGAGAGAGAGCGAGAGAGAGCACACAAGCAGGGGGGAGGGGCTAGAGGGAGAAGGAGACTCTCTGCTGAACAGGGAGCCTGATACGGGACTCCATCCGAGGACTCTGGGATCATGACCTGAGCCAAAGGCAGACACTTAACTGACTGAGTCACCCAGGTGCCCAGAGGAGAACGCATCTTAACAAATATTCAAACATATTATAAGCTTTCAATAATTTAAAAAGTATGGTCCTGGCTCATGAATAGATAGCTCAGTAGCATAGAGTACAGAATTGAGCTATATATGCAAATACATACAGGAGAATTTTTTTATGATACACTGCCATATCTGTGGGTAAAAATCAATTATTCAATAAATGGTTTGGTGTCCTCTAGGTGAGCATCTGGAAAAAAATTAGGTTGGATCTCTACCTCACACTTTAAACCAAAATGAAAGTAAATTATCAAGTCATGGGTTCCAACAGACAAGATGGAAACAAAATGAGTACAGAAATAGAAATGAACAATTTTAAGGTGCCCTCAGGTCTTGCTTTGCAGTCCCTTCCAGATTTATTGTTGATGCCCAATACCACGGGGATGGGTGTTTCCTAGCATAATTCTTTGCTTTGCACTTCTACATAAAATTGGGTCTAAATCCAAATGTTGGCCAATGTCTAGAATGATGCTGTTCAACAGGGCAACCACTCACCACAGGTAACTATTGAAATTTAACTTGATTAAATTTAGAAGTCAGTTCTTCAGTCCCACTAGCTCTGTTTCAATAGCCAAATGGGGCTAGGAGCTTCTCTAATGGATAATGCAGCTATAGGACATTTCCATTATTGCAAAAATTTCAATGGAGCAGTTCTGATGTAGAGCCCAAACTGCAGAATCTTGTTTATTAAACCTAAATACATGTGAGATTCACTGGAAAAGCTTATTGAAAATAGAAACTTCCATCTCATATGTAAAGGGCATGTCACTGCTTAAAACCTACCAATGGTTCCTTGTCACTTAGATCAAGGGAGGATAAATTATGAGCCCTGGGTCAAATCTAGCCTATTGCCTTGTTTTTGACAGTAAGATTCTATTGGAACACAGCCCTGACCATTCATTTACTTATTATTTGATACCTCTTTTGAGTAACTCCAAGACAGAAGATACGGTCAGCAAAGCTGTATTTACTATCTGTCCCTTTGCAAAAAAAAAATGCTTGTTCGGGGCACCTGGGTGGCTTAGTCGTTAAGTGTCTGCCTTTGGCTCAGGGCGTGATCCTGGCGTTCTGGGATCGAGCCCCACATCGGGCTCCTCCGCTGGGAGCCTGCTTCTTCCTCTCCCACTCCCCCTGCTCGTGTTCCCTCTCTCGCTGGCTGTCTCTCTCTGTCAAATAAATAAATAAAAATCTTAAAAAAAAAATGTTTGTTGATCCCTGACTTATTATAAAGTCTAGGCTTTGGCCTGGCGTACACAGGTAGTACCTAAGGCCTTAAAAAACCTAGCCACTGCCTATCTTTTCATGCCATGACCCAGCAATAACTAATCCATTTTGGTTTCCTGAACATGGCATCCTAGGTCCTCCCTCTGTGCTTTATTTATACCATGTCTCCTATGTAATGTCCAACATTCTGAATTTCCTCCTGTCCTATACCACAGTGTATAATAATAGGCACAAAAAGGAAAAAGAGGGGTGGCTGGCTGACTCAGTTAGTGGAGCATGTGACTCTTGATCTTGGGGTTATGAGTTTGAGCCCCATGTTGGGTGTAGAGATTACTTAAAAAAAAATTTTTTTTAAAGAAAAAAAGGGCACCTGGGTGGCTCGGTTAAGCGTCTGCCTTTGGCTCAGGTCATGATCCCAGATTCCCAGGATTGAGTCCAGCATTGGTCTCCCCCCTGACCCTCCCCCTTCTCAGGTTTTCTCTCTCTCATGCTCTCTCTCTCTCAAATAAATAAATAAAATCTTAAAATATACATATGTTAAAAAAAAGAAAAGAAAAGAAAAGAAAAGAAAAGCACACTCTTCAAAACTCTTTATTCTCTGCCAGTGACTAACCACTATTTTTAGTGGCCCATACCAATTGTTAAGGACAAAGCAAGAGGGTTCCTCACCACGACAGATTCAGAATCTTAATTTTTTTTTTTAGGCATCTCTGATTTTCTACATATACGATGACATGTACTTTGCCTATCACTTCCATACACGCTTTGGTCACTTTACCACAAAATTGCAATTGCCTGTTTACATGTCTACTTCCCTCAATAGACTGGGAGTTCCTAAATGAAGGAAGCCTGACATTCATCTCTGAGTCCATACCAACGACAAGCCCAGCATTGAGTCAGTGCTCGGAGAACACCCACTGAAATAAACCTCCCTCCCCAACAAGAATTCATTTTCTGGAATGAGAAATTGGAAGGAAGAGGCAGAGGGGCTAGCTGTTGATCATTTTTCTCCTCTCCCATAAAGCTAAAATCTAATTTCTAGTGCCTTCAAGGCATAGCAAAAAGTCTTTTTAAATTAGCATATTATTGACTTCCTTTTATCATGGTTGCTTTGTCTAGTTTAATATATTTTAATTATCTGTTGGTGAAATTCACATCTTGAAGTAACTATTGTATCAAGTACAAGTTTAAAAGTCTAATAAACAGGAAAGACTGAGGGTGTTTGTATCTCTAACATGTGACTAATGCAATACAAATAACTAATGTGATTCCAAATTACCTTTGGAGTTTGGATCAGACATAGCTGGTAAGTGAAGTTTTTGTATGAAGCTCATTTATTAGGAATTTCCCTGTAGTATCTATCCCTGTGTTTCTATAGGATTGTGATTCTGTTACGGCTTACTTTTGTTCTAAGTATTCAGGATACCAAAGCAGAATACACTGAGAGCCATCTCTTGTGCACAAGAGGCAGGCAGATTGTTTTGGGAACCCCTGTCCAATTGGATTGATCTGTGGCTGCTAGGGGAAGTTTTCAGGTTACCGATCCTGAAATCCTTAAGACCTATAAAAATCCACATTGCTCTTAAAATTTTTACAGAGTAGCCTTCAAGACACATCCTTCACACACACTGCAGAACCATGGATTTGACCCCGTATTACTGAATTCAACCGTCTACAATCAATTTTGGATGTTCAGTGTTGTCATATCCACATATGTAATTGGGAGCACATCTTCATCCAAAGAGAGAGCACTTCCTCCCCCAAGGAACAGGAACTAAGGTGCTCTGTGCCAGAAGAGTTTTGTCTTGAGACCCTGTTTTCAACATGCAAGAACAGAACTGCTACACTTTAAATGGTGGCTTTGATTTTCAATTCCCTTGAATTTTTTCCTTTCCTCAAGTCAATCAAGGATGTTTAAATAATTACTTCACATACAACGTAAACAAAATGAAGTGGAAAGAATAGTAACTCTCTGGCAACTTCGATCAATTCCCACGAGGAGAACTCAATACAAAAATGTAAAACTACTTGGGAGGCCACTTATCCACTCTGGATTCGGGAAGGTTCTACTTATCCTTCAGTGCTTAAGCTCAGACTGTCCCATCAGTTTTGCTGTGAAGGCCTGCTCTGTTTCCTTGTTCATTCTATATATTTTGTCACACACCGTGTCACGTTTTCCTCCCTTTGTTGTTCAATTATATAATGGAGGGGGGGAAGGATATTTTTAAAGCTGATCAGCTGGCTTCTTAGGAGTATATTGTTTTTATCTGGGAAAGTAACCTGATGGTTACTTTATGTGTGAAAGCCAAGGCTCCCCTCTGCAGCCCCCAGCCACCTCACGACACTTGGGAATGGGTTAGTGTTGATCATTAAGAGGAGAAAGAGGGACAGAGAGGGTTTAGCAACAAGGCAGGAAAACAGGAATTCTGAGGAGCCAAGTCATCAAGTGCAAGCTTTGCTCTAATCAGACTGGCCACAGCACTTGACCAGAAATGCGTAATTCAGATTTGAAGTAAACTTTGCTGTTCTGTAACTTCCCCTCTGTTACCCATGATCTTCTATATGCTGTGCACACCTGTCTCTGAGAGAGAGGTATTTTGTGTGACTCAAGAGAAAAGATGTTAAGTTTACAGTTACCAGATAAAATACAGGACGTTTGTGGGGCGCCTGGGTGGCACAGTGGTTAAGCGTCTGCCCTCGGCTCAGGGCATGATCCCAGCGTTCTGGGATCGAGCCCCACATCAGGCTCCTCCGCTAGGAGCCTGCTTCTTCCTCTCCCACTCCCCCCGCTTGTGTTCCCTCTCTCGCTGGCTGTCTCTATCTCTGTCGAATAAATAAATAAAATCTTTAAAAAAAAATACAGGACGGCTGTAACTAGAGGTTTTTTTCATTTCTTTTCTTTTCTTTTAGGATTTTATTTTTAAGCATTCTCTCCACCCAACGTGGGGCTCAAACTTACAACCCCAAGGTTAAGCCTTGCATGCTCTACTGACTGAGCCAGCCAGGTGCCCCAATAACTGGATGTCTTTTTTAAAAATTTGCTTAATCTTGCAACTAGTTAGGTTACATGTCCAGATCAATATAGGGTGGAGAAAAAGGAACAGCCATGAGAAACGAGATACAGGTAAGACAGAGAATTCAACGTAAGCAAGAAAATGTAGCAAGAGGTGAGTAACTAGGAGATCTGTAAGTCCTCTGAGGTATTGGTAGGATGGAGTCTTTGTTTTCCTCTATAAGTGACTCTGTAGCATTTTAAATTAAATGTGTGAGGGAAAGGTAGCCCCATAGGGCTAGAGAACTTGAAGATACCTAGCCAGCAGAAATCTAGATTGTAATTCATTCAATGTTATATATATTATTACCTTACAAGCTTACCTCTCTCACTAGAGGAAATTCCCAGAAGGCTGAGTTCCCCACAGCTGCAAGGGAGACCATATGGTCTGTGAAGTCCCTCACAGTGAAGACAGACTGTACTGTGACAGGAATGGCAGCTGGGGCAATTCGGATAACCACCATTTCCCCTACACTCCTTACTCTGAACCAAGCCAGAGTGCTGCAGCCAGCACAGAGAGATCTGTGGTCCCCAGTGGATTTGAGCCTGCGGAAATGAGAGAGAGTCAATACCGTTTCTGGAGAGGACTCTGGTAGCTGACAACCGTGGTGTGTCTGTAGGAGTGCACCGAGCACAATGAGGTACCACTCATGGTGTATCAAGAGTAGTTTTCTTCATTTTTTTTAAAGATTTTATTTATTTATTTGACAGAGAGAGAGAGAGAGAGACAGCCAGCGAGAGAGGGAACACAAGCAGGGGGAGTGGGAGAGGAAGAAGCAGGCTCCCAGCGGAGGAGCCCGATGGGGGGCTCGATCCCAGAACGCCGGGATCACGCCCTGAGCCGAAGGCAGACGCTTAACGACTGCACCACCCAGGCGCCCCAGTTTTCTTCATTTTATTTGCATTATCATTTTCAAATAGATGTGCAGCTGTGTGCTATTTGTTTCAACATCTGGCTGGAAGTTCATCCCACCCTGCCGAGGTCGCTTTTACTTATTTTCTCTCCAAACGTTTTGTTATTCTTTCTATTCCTTTTGCCCTGTTCCAAGTTGGGAAATGATGTCAATGATGTAGCTCAAAATTACGCAGCTTATCACTCAAGAAGCTTTATGACTCCTTCCTTCTATCTATCATGTGTATAATTTTGCTGAGGCCAGGATTTGATTTAATGTGTTGCAAGGCTTATGTAAAGGACTCATTGCTTAGGTAGCAGGTGAGTCCAGCCATCTGCCCAGTGTACCCCCTTGACTCAGCTGTTGTCCTCATATCAGAGTGTGTATGTTTTGTGGTGGAATGATGTGGTGTTTAAGAACTGGTGAAAATCCGGGGACACCTGGGTGGCTCAGTTGGTTCAGCGTCTGCCTTTGGCTCAGGTCATGATCCCAGGATCCTGAGATGGAGTCCTTCATTGGGCTCCCTGCTCAGCGGGGAGCCTGCTTCTCCCTCTGCCCTCCCCTCTGCTTGTGCTCTTTCTCTCTCTCTGACATATAAATAAATACAATTTTAAAAGAACTGGTGAAAATCTTAGGATGCTTTATGAATAAAAGGATTTAATGTGCCATATGATCACTGTTAATATAAACAGATGCTCTCATTTCTATTTCTCATTTCAAACTCAGGCTGGACAAGGTAGCGTAGAGAAACAGCCCCAGAGGAGAAGGACTTTTAGGTAGAGTGGACAGCATGAGAAAAGGAGGAGACAGGGCAATGAAAGAACATGAGTTATTTAGAGAACTGCTAATTTGCTATGACAGGGGTAGAGGGTGTGAAGGAGAAGATGAGTGACATGTAGCAGATACGAATAATAACTGTATAGAAGGGGCATTGATTGAAGAAGGGAAAGAAAAAACTGACAAGGTATGAGATGAAATTCGTACCAAGAGATCAGAGCCCAACTCCCCTTTTGCTATATAAAGGTAGCTATTTGGGCACAGTGAAGGCAGAAACAATGAGGACAGGTCACCTGGCTCTTCCAGGCCAAAAAAGGGGGCAAAAGTATTATTTACCCTTGCTTTTTCAGCAGCAGGATCAGTTTTGTCTTGAGAGATCTGAACTTCTGTAACAGTTATTTTAGTGTTCTATGATTTTGACTGACCAAAGTTACATTTCACACCGCCAAAATGAAAAACAACATCTATCGTGAATCCACAATGAGAAGGACTCCTCCCCATCACAGGCCTGATGTGTGCCATAGGTGACGAGCAATGGGTGACATGTACCGGACGTCATGGCATTTAAAAGTCTCTTGTCTCTTACATATGCCAAATACAAATTGCCCAGTCTATGGCCCAGTGATCACTACTTAAAAATCCATCACTCGGATTAACAATATGAAGTGGAAATGCTCCTTTGAACTATTTCAACTTGTGTTAATCTGAAAGTGCCTGATGTATGATGTTGGTTAAGAGGGATATCAACTTAATAAGTCTTGCCACATACAAAGTTCTCCATTGCGTGAAAATCTTTGAGCCACAACCTATCAGAGACTAATTATGAAAATTGACTTTTCAATTTGCTTCTCACTGTAATTATCTGACTATTGTACATTATTTGCTTGGAGTAATTTCTTCTATGTATAATGGTCTTTTTCTTATCACCAGAAAGAGGCAGTGCAATAGTCTCACAGAGTCAGGGAATTGTGACCAGTTGAAGGGTCCATGACTTTTTAATATTCACTTCAGTAGAGACATTTCTTGGTGAAGAGGAGAAGGAGGGTGATATAGATAATAGACTCACAAAATGTTGCTAAATAACTTATTCATAGAAATGATTCTATATAATAAGATATACCCCACAAAGTCAATTCATTCAACACAGATGATGGTAACAAAAAAATATACAGATAAAAGGAGCTATTGCAATTACCCGAACCAAGCTCCCACTTGATGCACCATCCAAGAACAACAAATCCCTCCAATAGCCCAGCAAGGTAGATATGATTAGCCCTATTTTATACATGATAGAGCTGAATGTCAAAGAATTTAAATAATTTATTCAAATTTTTACTGAGGAGCACCTGGGTGGCTCAGTCAGTTAAGCCTCTGACTCTTGGTTTCAACTCAGGTCATGATCTCAGGGTCCTCAGTTGGAGCCCCGCGTATGGCTCCATGCTCTGCAGAGAGTCTGCTTCTTTCCCTCTCCCTCTGCCCCTCCCCCTCCTCATGTGCACATACTCTTTCTCTCTCTCTAAAATAAACAAATCTTTTTAAAAAATTGGGGGGGCACCTGGGTGCCTCAGTAGGTTAAGGAACTGACTCTTTTTTTTTAAGATTTTATTTATTCATTTGAGAGAGAGAGAGAGAGACAGAGAGAGCACAAGCAGGGGGAGAGGCAGAGGGAGAGGGAGAAGCAGACTCCCTGCTGAGCTGGGAACCCGATGTGGGCCTCAATCCAAGGACCTGGAAATCATGACCTGAGTTGAAGGCAGACGCTTAACCATCTGAGCCATCCAGGTGCCCTAGAAGTGACTCTTGATTTTAGCTCAAGTCATGATCTCAGAGTCATGGGATCAAGCCCATATAGGCCTTCGTGTTCAGCAGGGAGTCAGCTTCTCTTCCTCTCCCTCTGTCCCTTGCCCTACTCATGTGTGTGTGCACTCTCTCTCTTAAATAAATAAATCTTTAAAAACTTTTTTTTTCTTACTGAGAGGCTGCAGGTTCAGGCTTCAAACCTAATCCATACACCTGTGTTCTTTCCATGATATCTGTTGGCCAACTTCACATCCACTTCCTCTACCATGGGTCCAGGCCTCAGGATGAAATAGGGGATCAGGTCAAATGCCCTATTGTTTTGTGTTTGTTTTTAAGATTTATTTATTCATTTTAGAGAGGAGGGGACGGGCAGAGGGAGATAGAGAATCTCAAGCAGACTCCGCACTGAGCACAGAGCCTGATGCAGGGCTTGATCCCAGGATCCCGAGATCACCACCTGAGCTGAAACCAAGAGTCAGAGGCTTAATCCACTGAGTCTCATCCAGGTACCCCCAAATACCCTATTGAAATAACATGAGTTTTTAAAATAGGGAAATGCTATTAAAAAGGAAGTACAACTAGCTTGGATGCCTTGTTCTTAGCTCAAACTGATTTTTAGTGATCATCATTTCTCCAAGTGCTTTCTAAATATAATAACATGTAATTATTATTATATAAAAGTATATAGCACTGTTTTGAGCATTTTGTTGTTGTTGGGTTTTTTTGTTTTAAAGATTTTATTTATTTATTTCAGAGAGAGCGAGACAGAGATAGTGAGGGAGAGCACAAGCGGGAAAGATAGGGAGAAGCAGGCTCCCCACTGAGCAGGGAGACAGATGCAGGACTCGATCCCAGAACCCTGGGATCATGACCTGAACTGAAGGCAGACGTTTAACTGACTGAGCCACCCAGTCACCCCTGTTTTGAGCATTTTGTATTAATTCATTGAATCTTCACAACAACCCTATGAGATAGGTATTATTATCATCATTTGAGACATGAGGAAACTGAGGCACTTAGAGGATAAGCAGCATGCTCAGAGTTGCACAACCGGTGTATGGCAGAGCAGGGATAAGAACCCAGAGAGTCGACAGAATCCATGCTTTTAACTGCTATGTTGATTGCTACATTTAACCATATGTTGAAAAATTCATTCTGAAATCTTGCCACAAATTGCTCTCACACTTATTGATCTTTGTTTTCCAGACTCCATCATTTTTCCCTTTTTAATAAAGGAAGCAGTGTTTATTTATCCCCAGTCTCCTGGTTATTCTTTAATTTCTACAGCTTCTCAAGGGAAAAATTGGTTATTTATTTTGACCTCTATAATTTGCCTGTATATAGAGCCTTTAACTCCTTTAAATAATCTGGATAGTCACTCAAATTCCTTACTTGTAGGGGTGCCTGGGTGGCTCAGTTGTTTGGGCATCTGACTCTTGATTTTGGCTTAAGTCATGATCTCAGGGTCATGAGATCGAGCCCCACACTGGGCTCCTGGCTCAGCACGGAGTCTGCTTAGGATTCTCTCTCTTCCGCTCCCTTTGCCCCTCCCCCCGCTAGCACACACACGCTCTCTCTCTCTAAATAAATGAAATCTTAAAAAAAAAAGAGAGAAATTCCTTACTTGTACTTCCATCCCCCCTTTCTTAAAACTTTTTTTTAAAATTCCCCCTTGTTTATATTTTTAAGTAATCTCTACACCAACATGGGGCTCAAACTCACAACCCTAAGATCAAGAGTCCCATACTCTTCTGACTCAGCCAGCCAGGTACCCCTACTTCCATTCCCTTTTATCCATGTTGTTTCACTCTATCCAGTTTTAAGATTATTCTCTTTAATGTAAAAGCAATTAAGGAGTTGGGCAGTTCTGCCCTTTTTTTCCATCTCCATATGCCTTTATCACATATAGGGAATCACTCCCCTGCTGTCTGTGTATTGCAAAGTTAGATTAGGATTTTGTAGTTATGAGAAATAAAAGCATGGATTTTTAGGGGATTCAGGTAGTATTATGGTCAAGGATCCAGGAATGTCTGAATCTTGCTATGCCAGGCACATTGCTCTCTGTGGGGAAACAGACACACACACACAGACACACACACAGAATGATAGTAAATGAACAATGCACTGCCTCATCATCAACCTTGTCAATGTCTGACTCTCCTGTACAAGACACTTTAGCAAAATTTTTTAAAGATTTACTTATTTATTTGAGAGAGAGAGAGAGAGAGAGAGTGCATGCACATGTGGGAGGAGGGGCAGAGGGATCGAATCTTTAGGCAGACTCCCATTGGGCTTGATCTCATGACCCAAGAGATCATGACCTGAGCCGAAACTGAGCTGGATGCTCAACCTACTGAGCCACCCAGGCACCTTCCTCAGCAAGTTTTTTAAGGAAATGTATAGTACACTTATCCTAAGGCCTAGTAATTTCTTTTAAATAAAGATTTATTTATTTACTTATTTATTTTAGAGAGAGAGAGAGAGCAACAGCATGAGAGGGAGGGGTAGAGGAGAGGAGAGAATCTCAAGCAGACTCCACATGGAGTGTGGAGCCGATGCAGGGCTCAATCCCACAACCCCGAGAGCATGACCTTGATCTGAAACCAAGAGCCAGGCACATAACCGACTGAGCCACCCAGGCACCCCCTAGTAATTTCTTTTTTAAAAAAATTTTTGAGTATAGTTGACACAATGTAATGTTAGTTTCAGGTGTACAACATAGAGATTCAACATCTCCATATGTTATGCTCTGCTCACCACAAGTGTAGCTACCATCTGTCACCATGCAATGAGCTTAGCAAAGTTTTACTGGAGTAGACAGCCTTGCCAAAACATTCATCTAGTGCCTAAAAGGTCAAAATCCAAATCTGTGCTCTTATCTCTTTCTGACTGCCGCATAAAACAAGAGGCAGAAGTAATGTTGATTTAGCATATCATAAACATGTTTCCTGCATAATGACTATACTAGTACACAAGGAAGGAGACAAGAATACTGTTGTGGTGAGTGGAGCAAAAAGTTACTCCCTCATAGGAGGACTGCCTGCATGAGCTGGTAAAATCATTTCTTCAGTGGTCTCCACGACTCTTAACTCCATTCTCCACGCAAATACCAACAGCACATCTTCACTAGAAAATTCCAGGTCAGAATTTCCACAGAAAATTCCAGTCAGCAGTTTTGTGGATATGAGAGAGCATAGTTGTAGTAGCAGTGTTGAGAGGAGCAATAGCAACAGCTCCTTGACTTCTGGATTGTAGTTATGATGGTGTCACCATGAAATCAATAGCCCTGTCGTAGACCCTCAACTCCTGTTCTTCAGCTTCTAAATATAAACGTGTAAGCATGTAGTTTCCTGTATTAAATGTATTCCTGCTTTAAATATCTAGAATGTTTCTGTTCTACACACACACACACACACACACACACACACACACACACACAATAATTAACTGATATCAAAGAACTCACAGTGGAAACAATGTCTCCCACCCAAAACCTCTTTGTTCTTAGATCTGCTCTAGAAGTAATCTGTTAGACATTTGTGTTTAGTTCTCATGCTTGCCTCCATTGTACTAAATAATAGCTCTATATCACTATTTCTTGATTTATCAACTTGAAAAAATTACACCACCTAAACCTTTTCATCCCATCTTCCTCCAAAATGTGGGTGGTTTTATTGTGCTGGTCACCTTTCCAATCCACATCATCTGCATAAGCCTCTGTTTGTTTGTTTTTTTCCATCACCTTTAACAGTAGCTCTTGATGTAAAACTCATTATGAAAAATTATCCTCCACTCTTCCCTCCACCATTCCTCGTCTTTCTCGTGGCCTCATTTCTGTTGGCTAGCATCCTCATGCTGTAGAATCAACATGCAATCTCTCTAGAGAAGAACATTCCTATCATGTGTTTAAAAATACATTTGGGATTACTGGTTACTCTGCCACTCCTCACTCTGCATGGGTAGGGGAGTTGACACTAACGGCAATTCTCAAAGCTATTCCATAAACACTTTCAAAGAATCCCCCTGCTTTCAGCACCACTTATAAACCCTGTTACCTCTACCCATCAACTCCAAGACCAGACCTAGAAAATCAACTGGTGGTCACTTCAGTCATCCCCTGGGCTGTTTCTTCTTATATTCAACTTCACTTGTCAATGTTTCTGTTTTTAGTCTTCTAGAAATTTGTTGAAAAACTCTAATCACTACAGGTCCCCTTCCCATTCTCTTCCCTCTTACCAACACATTCCTGTTTCAGTTATCTATCAACTCGATAATGCTGCATAACAACAAAACACAAAACCTCAGTGGCATACAACTACGCACATTTATTTAGCTGATTTTCTCTGGTGTTCAGCTGACCTTAGCTGGGCTCTCTCATGCATGTGTAGTCAGCCTCAGGTGCCCTAGGTGTTAATCGTGGCTAGGCTCCTGACCACATCTGGAGTAGACTGCTTGTCAGCTGGGGCAATTCTGCTCTGCTTTATGAATTGCTCCCATCTCTCCAGCAGGCCAGCCCAAACACATTCGCACAGCAAAGGCAGAGGGACAAGAGCAAGCCAACTCAAACTTCTAAGCGCTATTCCAGCCTCTGCTGGTATTCCATGTACTAACATTCCATTCGTGAAAAGAAATCACACTCTATCTTTCCCAGAGTCTGAGCAAGAGGGCATGCCAAAATAGCATGGCAAGGAGTGTAAACAGGGAAAGAATTAAGATCATTAATGAAATTAATCCACCACATTTGCTTTTTGCATTCTTTAACTCATATTCTTAGTGTCTCTGGAGGGAAGGAAGGTAGATGTGAATGCAAAGTACATTGAACTGAACTAGAAGCCTCCGTGCTTTTTCAGTTTGCATGCCATTACCCATGCTGTTTCCTGAATCTGGAACGACCCTTTCATCTCTCCCTATCTCCTAGCCATCTTTCAAAGCCCAGATCTAATGCCAACACTTTGTGGAAGTCTTCTGTAAGTGACATCAACTGTTTTTTCCTATTTATCAGCCATTCCCCATTGTTCTAATAATAGAACTCCAGTTTCGCTGTGGAGAAGTGACATTTCACATCAGTTTTGTACGGTTTCCCATGAGACAGAACCAATCATTATTCGACTCAATCTGGCCAATTGGCATATCCTATACCCTGGTGGTAGGTGATGACTGTTTTGCATATAGACACCTCCGTCAAACTGGTCTGAGCCTAAGATAATACTGAGATTTAGGCTGAAATAACAGGAAAGAGGCTGATACATTTCACTGAAATTGCCAAACAGTTAGGATACAGCCCTAAAGCTTCTGGTGATCATGTCTCACAAATTGGTAGAGCTGACAGTGAGTAAAGACAACACTAAAGAAAACAGAGTCAAGTGATAGAAATAGAGAGAACCCTGAAGACATGATCTGACTATCCAGCTCTAGATTCAGCTGATATTTTTTCATTTATTTTTAGTCCTTAAAAAAATTCCTGGACCTTTCATTACTTAAACCAATAGATTTCATTTTAATTCAGACCCATTACTTGTAACCAAATTCTTTTTATTTTTTTAAGATTTATTCATTTGAGAGAGAGAGAGAGACAGAGAGAGCACAAGCAGGAGAGAGGCAGAGAGAGAGTGAGAAGCAGACTCCCTGCTGAGCAGGGATCCCAATGTTGGGCTCGATCCCAAGACCTGGAGATCATGAACTAAGCCGAAGGCAGACATAACGATCTGAGTCACCCAGGCGCCCCACCAAACAAATTCTAACATAATTCTCTGAAAACCTAAGCCCCTGTCTCTGCTTTACTAGGACTATTAATTGCTTATTTCTTGAGCCTTAGTCCTTTCCCTCCATTCTCTACTTAAGATTCTACATGGAGGCACACATCAAATGGAGTACAGAATCACCAGAGGAAAGAACTTTTTCTAACTACTTCTTCCTGCTCTGAAGATTCAGATATGCCCTCTAGTTGCCAATTAATTGTACAGTGAAGTGAGTTGGGTGGGTCCTGAAGGTATTTTGTGATGAAGGTAGGTAGAAAGTTTATTTTATAATTTTTGAAAAGATTTTATTTATTTGACAGAGAGCGAGCAAGAGAACACAAGCAGGGGGAGCTTGTGGGAAGCAGCCCCCCCCCCCCCGTCAAGCAGGGAGCCCAATGCAGGGCTCCATCCCAGGACCCCGGGATCATGACCTGAGCTGAAGGCAGACGCCCAACCGACTGAGCCACCTAGGTGCACCAGGTACTAAAAGGCACTAACGATTATCTGTTTCGCAGCCTGTGTCATAGTGTGCTCTTTGTAAGTTAATATTTATTTCTACGCTTGGTAAATATCTGTTTCTTGTGCTATGCTGTAAGCTCTATGACGACAGTGCTCAGGTACGTTTTGTTCATCAATTTATCTTCAGGTCGAAAGACAGTGTCTGGTTCATGTTAGGGACACGGGAGATAGTTGTTGTATGAGTAAATGTTGAAAACAGATTGTGTTTTATTTATCTACCACCACCACAATGAACTCAGCGTTTGCTAAAATAAAATGAAAATAAATTCAATCTGTTCCAAGTCATGAGTGTATTGACTCTACGCCATCACTACATTTCCTCTTCATCCTCGTCTTTCTACAAAGACCTTTCTGTTCATATCTAGCACTTCCATGGATTCAGAAATTCTTGAAGTTAGCCTTTCTGGAGTTTTTCTGTGTTCGTCATTGGTTGTGTGCTTCTTGTATTTTTTTACATAAGTCCCTTTTAAATTAGCGATCTTTCTATGGAGTTTCATTTGTTTTGTTTAATGCCTTCTCTTATAATTTAACAATGGTTATAATTTGGATAGCCAAACTGCATTTTTCCAGCCTCCTTCCCTTACTATAGCTTTATTTATTCCCTTCTTAGTTTCAGGTCATTGAATTATAACTACCTTTTTTATGACCTTTATGATCTGAAAGTCAAGGGCGAACACTACCTTCACCCTGTGTGCACACCACCTGCACACATCTTCAGGAAACAAGAGGAATCTCCAGAGCTACTAATCTCAGGATTAAACCATTTTGTCCTTGGTTTCCTCCTATCGTTTATATAAGAGGAAGCCCTGAATCCCTATGTGCTCCAGAGAAGACTGCCCTCCTGTAGCCTCCAAATTTCCATTGAAAGGAGTTATATAAAAAAGGAACTTCCTCCTGTAGGCTCCTAGTCAGACACTCATCCCTCCCCTATTCCCATCATTCTGCCTTTAGACAACCAGGACTAATCTTACTATATTCTTCATTTATTTATGTCACTTTCAATAAGCACCCAGATCTCCTAGGACATTCTTAATTCCCTGGATTCTAATCCTTATATTTCTCAGTAAATCCCTAATTCTGACCCCCATAACTTCCCCCTTTGAACTCCTGAAGACATACAACTTTGCCTCCTGGATATCAATGTATATTGTCAGCAAAAATCCCCCATGTCTTTAACTTCTTCTCTGTAAGTTTCCTCAAGTTTCTTGTTCTAAAGAAAAACTGGGGGGAGAAAAAAAGAAAAGAAAAACTGGCTCTCCCCTAATGACACCATGGCCCTTATAGCCTTCTTTCTGGTGATTGTACTTTCTCTCACACTTCTTTCTATCTATCTATCTATCTATCTATCTATCTATCTATCTATCTGTAAGTAGGCTCCACGTGGGGGTGTGGAACCCAACATGGGGCTTGAACTCACGACCCTGAGATCAAGACCTGAGCTGAAATCAAGAGTTGGATGCCTAACTGACTGAGCCACCCATGGGCCCCTCTCGCTCACACTTCTTATACCTTTAAGTCAGAAAGTGAGTTCCTCCTTGACATTTTCAGATTATTCCTTTCACTCCCCCATAACCCCTGAACTTTTAATCTCAACTCATCAGACTGTATCACCTCTGCCCTTCCTTGTAATAGACACCTGCTGATATTCTAGGTCATTTTCCTCTTTTTTTTTTTTTTAAGATTTATTTATTTTAGATAGAGAGCACAAGAATGAAGCACAGAGGGAGAGGGAGAGGGAGGGAGAGTCTCAAGCAGAGTCCCTGATGACCACAGAGCTCAATGCGGAGCTCAATCTTATGACCCTGAGATCACGACCTGAGCCAAAACCAAGAGTCAATCACTCAACTGCTTGCACCACCAAGGCACCCTTCCTCTAGTCTTAGACGAGTTTTATTCTTGGCTCTTGGACGTTTTCTCCACTACTACTTCTGTCACAATTACTGGTGATTTCAATATCCACATAGATGATAATCCTAATAAACTGTATATATACATTTTTTTAAGATTTTATTTATTTGACAGAGAATGAGAGAGGAACAGAAACAGGGGGAGTGGGAGAGGGAGAAGCAGGCTTCCCGCCGAGCAGGGAGCCCGATGCAGGGCTCCATCCCAGGACTCTAGGATCATGACCTGAGCTGAAGGCAGATGCTTAACGACTGAGCCACCCAGGCGCCCCTAAACTGTATATAATTTTTTTACCTTTTCTCCTCATCTACTCATCCCTGTTTTAGCCATTTATCTCCATGGTTGCACTATATATACTGTCATTATCAATATAACTCCTCCATAATATCAGTTTCAAGCATCCTGCTTTCCAACCATGACTTTCCAACTGTCAAGACTACTCTCCCTATTTCAGCTCCCTGACTTCAGTGATCCTTTGACTCACTGGTATCTTCAATTCATTGATACTAACACCTTTTCACTGCCTTCAATCCTTCGATGTCTTCACTTCTTTCCTTACCCACCTTTAAATTCCATGGTCTGTCACTATGATCACTTTCTTACATAGTCCTGCAACTTTTTTAGCCTTCTCTTGCTTCACTGTATTCTCATGGCAAATTCACAAGCCTGGTAAGCCAGACCACCACTTACTCTGTCTAAATATTTATAGCAGAATGTGGCTGTGGAAAAACATATAACTATGCTGATTTTTCTTGTTTTAAATTTGTGACTACTCACCTCAAATGCGTCCTTAATACTGACTTACAACATTATCACATTTTCTACTCCACTCATTTCTCTACTCTACTAGATAATCCCTTCATACCTTCCTGTCTCCCTCTTTAAAATTCTAATACCTACTCTACTAAACTCATACTGATGATTCCTGAGAAAATAGAAATAGTCAGAAGAGGACTTCCACAATCCCAAATCACATCTCTCCATAAAGCTGAGCACATATATTTTGCTTTCCCTTCTATTAATATGGATAAAATATTTGTGGCTTATTTTTAAGCCAAACCCTCCATTTGTGCTCTAGATCTTATCATCTCTCACTTAAGTAAGGTGACTGTTCCAGTAAATCCCTCCCTTTTTTCCTGCATTATGAATTTTCCCTCCTTATCAGGTTTCCCCATCAGAACTCAAACAAGTTGTCATTTTTTCTTGAATATTTTTTTCTTGAATCTCCTTCTCCCTCCAGATATCTCCACATTTTTCTGGCCCCATCATTATCTGTAACTGCTCTTACCTCATTCTCTTTTGAACTCATTCCAGTCAGGTTTGCATCTTCACCAACTCACTGAAAAAGCTCTTGCCAAAATCACTAATGATGTTCATGTTGCTAAACTCAGTGGTCAATTCTCAATTATCAACATACTTGACCCATCAGCAGCATGTAAAAGCTGATAACAAAACAAAACAAAAAAGCTGATAACTACTTTGCCCTTCTCAAAACACTTCTTTTTTTTAATTTTTAAAAAAATTTTATTTATTTCTTTGATGGGGAGAGAGAAAGACCGAGAGAGAACAAGCAGGGGAAGGTACAGAGGCAGAAGGAGAAGCAGGCTCCCACTGAGCAGGGAGCCCGACACAGGGCTTGATCCCAGGACCCTGGGATCATGAGCTGAGTAGAAGGCAGATGCCCAACTGACTGAGCCACCCAAGTGCCCCTCCTTTTTCTTTTTAAGATTTATTTATTTATTTGGCAAGGGAGGGATAGAGGGAGAGAGAGAATCCTAAGAAGACTCCCTACTGAGTGTGGAGCCCAACACGGGGCTTGATCTCACAACCCTAAGACCAGGACCTGAGTCGAAACCAAGAGTCAGACATTCAACTCACAGTGCCACCCAGGCACCTCTCAAAACATTTTCTTACTAGGTTTTTGGAGCCCATACTCTTGGTTTCTTTCTACATCTCTAAGCACTCCTTCTTAATCTCTTCTTTCATCCTCATGTTCTTGTTCTCTTAACGTTGGAGTGTCCCAGTCTTGAAATACTTTTAAGTACTTAACTTCCTTGATGATTTCATAAAATTTCATGACTGTAATTAAATTTTGTACACTGGAAAAATCCAGACGTATACTGACAACCCAGCCTCTAGCAAAATCTTCACTCTTGCATCATCCAACTACATACCTGCCATCTGTACTAACAGTTACCATAAACTTCACATTCTTAAAGAAATTTTCTGGGGCATGTAGGTGGCTCAGTTGGTTAAGCGTCTGCCTTTGGCTCAAGTCATGATCCTGGGGTCCTGGGATCAGGGACCCGCATCGGGTTCTCCCTCTCCCTCTGCCTACTGCTCCCCCTACTTGTGCTTGCTCTCTCTCTCTGATAGATAGATAGATAGATGAATAAATAAATAAATAAAATAAAATCTTTAAAAGAAAAAAAAGAAAGTTCCTGGTATTCACCCGAAACCTGCTCCTGCAATCCTTCCATCTTAGTTGATAGCAGTTTCATCTTTATATTTTGAACAGGCCAAATCCTAGGAGTCATCTCTTTCTCTCACATCCTTTATTGACTCTATGAGCCAAATCTGTTGGTTTTACTTTCAAATGTATTCAGAATTGAACCAGTTTTCAATACTTTCAGCACTCTCATCCTGCTCCGCACCACTACAATCTCTTACTTTGATTTTTATAGTAGCTACCTAAATGGGGCTTACTCCACCTTGCCCCCATACAATATATTCTCAGCATACTGGTCATCATAATCTTATTAAAAATATAAATCAGATCATGTCACCCCTCTGCTCTAATTCTTTGATGACTCCCCATCTCCTTCAGAATAAAAGCCACTCTGTAAAATGGCCTCAAGACTCAACACAATGACTTCACCATTTACCAGTTTTCTCCCTGCTCATTTCACTGCTTACTTGCTTACTATTTCTCAAACATACTAGGCATGCTTCCACCGCAAGGCCTTTGAACATGTTCTTGCCTCTTCCTGAAATGGTCCTCTGCCAGATATTCCCATTATGTTCTCCTTTACCTACTCTATTAGGTCTTTGTTCAAATGTTACCTTGTCTGTGAGGCCTTTCTTGATTACCATTTTAATTTTTAAAGATTTATTTATTTATTTTAGAGAGAGAGAGACAGAGCAGGGAGGAGAGGCAAAAGGAGAGGGAGAGACAGTCTTAAGCAGACTTAAGCTGAATGCAGAGCCCAATGCAGGGCCTGATCTCATGACCCTGAGATCACAACCTGAGCTCAAACCAAGAATTGGACTTTCAATCGACTGTGCCACCCAGGAACCCCTTGATTATCATTTTAATAACCATAGTCTCCAATCTGGCATTCCTTATCCATCTTTTACAATCTTATTTTTCTTCACGGCACTCACTGGCCACCATTTTATACCAGCTAAATAATTTAATTACTGGTGATTTTTATTGTCTCCCAACTACAAAATAAATGCCAACAGGGTAGGGATTCTTTGTTTTATTCACTAATACAATTCATAGAGTAACTGCTCAATAAAAAATTCTAGAATGTATGAGTCTATCCAGTTATAAACGGTTGCCCTCCTTCCCTTAATGTCATAAAATGTAATAAAATAATGCTTTATTTTTCTTGTTATTTCCAATATCTAAGCTGTACTTTTTTATATCACTACTGAGATAAGTTGACAGTCTTTCCATTATTTGGGGAGAAAAAAGTAAATGATTTCACATTTCCTACCACCACCACTATTCTCCTCTCCTTCACAGTGAAACTTCTCAAAAACTCAAAAAAACAATTCCAATTCCTCATCTTTTACTCAATCCTCCAGTCACTTCATATGGACTCTGTCACAAATAATCCACCAAAAATGCTCTCACTAAGGTCACCAATGACATTTCTGCCATCAAAACCAATGGGCATTTTTCAGTTATCTCTTTGAATTTCAGTAGCATCTGATACTCAGTTTTTAAACTATTCTTTTTCTCTTGACTTTCACAGTGCCAACATTCTTAATTTTATTCCTACCACTTTAAACATTCCAGCGTCTCATCTGAAGTTTCATCCTTCTCCACCTGATCATTAATTGGTGAAGATTTCAAGTCTGAGATCAAGGCCCTTTCCTTTTATTTTTCTAATTACTCTCCCTAGGAAATTTCATACATAGCATGATCTCAATTATTACCTGTTTGTAGGTTACTTACAAATCTATATATCCATCTAGCTTCTCCTCTGAACTCCAAACTTGAAATTTCAACTTCCTGTATCACACCTTCCTAGATGTCTAATAGGCATCAAAAAGTCAACACATGTAATTACCTCAAAGTCAACATATTTCAAACATACCTCATAATCTGCCCTTCCAAACTTGGTCCTCTTCTACTTTCTTTAAATCAGTGATCACCAAGCCAAAAACTAGAAGTTATTTTCATCTTCAAGCCCCATTGTAATCCACCTCACATCACATTTATTTTACCTACTAAGTTTCACTTCAATTAATATACTTCTCTTTGGTTTAACATGTAACATCCTACTTCAAACCAATATCATCTCTAGCCTAGCATCCTGCAATGGCTTCCTAATTGGTCTTTCTTCCCATAATATCTCCTCCATATTGTGATCAGAACAATATTTTTAAAAAACATACATGTTACATGTGTAGTTTTGTTACCAATGTATCCCATGTGCCTAGAACAGTGTTAGATATTCAATAAATACTTTGGAATGAATGAATAAATAAATGAGACCAGTGGAACAGATCAGGGAAGATGGAAATGGACTAGTAAATATTAGAGAATTTAATATATGATAAGAATATTATTTTAAATCAACTACATCTACACAACTAAGAAGGGAGAAAAGTTGTATATTTACCTCATAACATTCACATAAAAGATTCCAGATAGATTAAAATATAATATCTAAAAAATATAAATGTAATAGAAGAATATATAGGTTTATTTTAATTATGCTGTGGGAAAGGATTTTCCAAGCAAGATGTAACAACCTCAGAAATAATAAAGAACCTGATAGATTTGATAAGATAGACTACAAATCTTGGTTTGAAAAAAAATCTGCAAACTATGATGAAAGAACAAATAACAGAATCTTTTTGAAACATATGTAACAAAGGATTGAAAACCACAACATATAAAGATCGTCTATAAAATAAAAGAAACAAGTCACATAGTATGACCAAAAATTGACTGGAGAATATATAAAAATGCCTAGCAATCATTTGGAGGGTAGCTGAATACTGTTAAAATAGTTATAGATATAATTTCTTAACCTTCAGGTTTGCCAAAAATATAGATTTATAATATACATTGGGTGATGAGTGTAGGAAAAATGAATGCAGATACACTTTTGATACTAATGTAAATCTGAATAGCTTTTATAGGATAATTTGGCAGTATTCATAAATATTTTCACTGTGCATAGAAATTTTACTCTTAAATAACTATACTTTAAAAATACAAAATTATGCAAGATTATACTTACATGGATCACTGATTTTAATAAAAATTAAAACAGTCCAACTTTCAATCAAAAGGGAAAAAATTAAGTAAGATATTAATACACATAAAAAGGAATATGAGTAAGAATTTGGTAATTCTATCTACCAATGTAGAAAGGTGCCCATAATGTATCAAGATCTTTAAAAAGCAAAAAAAAAAAAAAAAAAAAGGAAAGAGAGGGAGAGAAAAAGAAAAATAGAAAAAAGAATGCATAGAAAACCTTGCAGGATAATCAGACCTTGCCACTAACAATAGTAATTTCCAATTATGAAGTTTCACTACAATGAGATGAGATGGAATGGGGGGGTTCTAATTTCATATCATACACTTTTGTATTTTCTCACAATGATACATATCACTTTGGTAATTTGCAAAAATAAATGTGAAAGAGGAAGAGAGCAACTAGTAAAATTGTAAATTTGTTGTATTCTTTTACATACTGTCTAGAGCCACATATATTCCAGCAAGTTTCCCAAGTGATTTGACCTCATAAACTGAGAATAACATGTCAGAGTAAAATACAGAATCTGAAAGTTTCGTGCACACATATAAAAATATGGGCCCTTCATTCAGTAATTCCTACAGTCAATGTTCTTTACGATTTTGCTGGTTTAATTACGCCTTGCCTAGACTGTGAGTTGGTGACTTCAAGGTATAATGGTTAATGAATTGAGTCAAGTAATAGGTTAATGTGGTAAATTCAATCACACAAGTCACAGGCTGGGAGATGGGAATGGAACTACTCAAAATTCTCATACAGTCCCCAAAATACTCAGAGTAATTTGTATTAAGTCAAGATGTTTTTATTTAGCTTGCTGGATAATTTTTACTCTGATGACTAAGCTCGAAGAATCTATTATACATTGTTATCATCAACTGGCCTCTTAATATTTCTTTGGTGTGGAAGAAATTACATAATTTAATAGACTGGACTTTTAAAAGCTGAAAACATCCCAAATACAAATACTCCACTTCTTCTGAAATTTCAGGGTTTTAAATTTTAACCTATCACAGTAATCGTCAACCACTAATCCTAGCATAGAGTCAATGAAAATGCCTTATCATGTAAAATGCAGAGATTTGGGGGGATTTTTTTTTTGCAGTTTCCTATAATTTTGCTGTATTTGCTCAGAAACCAAATGCAAATCAACATCAACTAGAATGTAATATTTATAGTTCCTACACATAAATTACAATTTCAATTTGATTAAAACAGGAGTGCATGAAGTATTAAAATCTTCTCCCCATGGCGTCTAGTGCCAATTTCTTTCTGTCCATAAAAATCACCTGATTTATTGTGGCATATATGAAATATTTAGTTTTCCTGATTTAGCTTTTGTTGTGTCTTCTGAGTGACACCTGAAAAGTAGAAAGGGGGCAGTGATGCAGACCTCTTGCTATGGTCTAAGTGTAGCTATTAGGTAAAAGGTGAAGGCCCAACACTGTTCATACAGGGATGACAATTTCTTCTTGGACTTATCCTCAGCAGGTGGTGGGCGAGAAGCAGGTTAATGTTCTCAAACAGGTCCTGTTGACTGATGCTAAGGTCCATTAGAGACATATTCTGAAAGGTGTATAAAAGGCAATGTACTCAGCGTTGGGCTACGTAAAAGACTTGAATTCTGGGTATCTGCCCTTACAATGGGCATAGAAGGAGCAATGGTAAGGTCTTAGAATTTGTTTAGCCTATGGAAAGGAGAAAGTCCCGATTTGAGGTTGTTAGGCTGAGTTTGATTTAAAGATACATCATTATAGCTTTTCAGTAAGTGGTGTCAGCAGTAGATGATTACATATCAGTAGGTGCCCTATTTCCTTTATGGGAGAACCGTAACATTTCATAGAGGTTGATGGATTTTTAGCAAGATAGGATCAGAGCAATACTGTTGGTTCTTAGTAATTACCCCAGTCTTATCTCTCATTCCTCCTCTACAAATACCTTAGTTTCCAATCAATCTGGCTTTTTCCTGAATATGCCCCCATGAATCCTAAAATCACATCTCTGCTCATGATAAATCTCTCTAGAACCCATGATCATCCTCTAGCCCCATCTATAACGGTGAATAATATGATCTTTCTTCACATCTTCTATCAAATATGGTTCCAACTGTGGCTTATATTTAATTCAGCATCTTAAAATAGTTACCTGGTGCCTTCCTGTGATGAAGATCTTCTTTCCTCTTTGTGCCCATATGAATCATGACTTTCTTCACATAACACACGCAATTTATGTAAAATTTTCAGGCAGACTTTTCTAACTCTAATTTAACAATAACTACACAAGGGCAAGGACAAACTCTTATTTCTCTAACTAGTCAGAATTTAAGGCAGGGTTTGGCACTAGAATATCTGTTCAATAAGTGTTTATTGATAGAATGGCATAAAAGGATGACTATGAAAATCATAAAGGTATTTTCAGTGAAAAGATATATCCACCCTGTATGTTCTAATTTTTAAAAGATACTTTTAAAGGGTGAGGCTTCTAAAACAATGCAGAGTAAAAGTGTGTTTATATCATCCCCTATTTGAAACAGACTAATGGGGGGAAAAAGAGTAAAGCTGAAAAAAAAAAAAAAAGAAAAAGTAAAACGGCAATGAAACTAGGAAGTAGCTACTCCCTCAAACATAAAATACGAAGAATATCTGCCAAATAAAATGGAATTAGAAAGACTTCCAGTTTCCAGTTCCACAAGTAAGAAGCCTGGAAGTCATCACTCTGTCCTAACAACAAATGAAAAGCTGAACAGACTGAAAAGTCAATAACTCCTTTTTTTTATTTTAAAATTTTATATTTATTTACTTGAGAGAGAAAGAGTGAACACATGCACAAGCAGGGGGAAGAGCAGGGGAAAGGGATAAGCAGATTCCCCACTGAGTGCAAAGGCCCTGGGGTGGGGTGGGATGGGAGTGGGGGTGGGGAGCATGCCAGGAGGGCTCAACGAGGGGCTTGATCTCAGGACCCCAAGATATGCTTAACCAACTGAGCCACCTAGGCACCCCATCTATAACTCTCCTAAGATCATAGGGTGAAGAGGACACAGCTCAAACCAGTGCTCCTGAGACTGGAGAGCAAGACAGGTGAATATAGGGAGTCCTGGCTTAACAGAAGATAGACACACACGAGTAGAAACCTCCACAGGGAAAAAGTACCTGGGCAGAAAAACTGCAGAAAAACTGGGCAGAAAAAAATGAACTGTAACTGTTGAATTACTAAAGGCTCAGCATGGAAACTCTGATAGCTAAAGACTGTGGGGAGGGCAGCCCATGGGTGGTTCAGTCAGTTGAGCCTCTGGCTCTTGGTTTTGGCTCAGGTCATGATCTCGTGGGTCCTGGGATTGAGCCTCGGATCAGGCTCCGCACTCAGCGGGGAGTCTGCTTAAAGATTCTCTCCCTCTGCCCCTCCCTCCCTCATAAATAAATAAATCCTTTAAAAAAAAAAAAAAGACTCCAGGGGGATCCAGTTATAGGGGATCACCACAGTTTTGTGAGATTTACTTCCAGGAACTTGACCAGATTCCCACAGTAAATACCCAGGGGAAAAATTATCTCAGGCTTCTAGCAGGGACAGGGGAAATGAAATATTTTGAAATATGTCTTCCAAGGCCAGCCCTCGGGGAAAAGTAGTTAACTAGATCCTAACCTGTTGGGGTATTATCAGAACCTAACTTAACTATGGGAAGGAAAGTATCCAACTCAAGCCCACTCTACCCATCCCCTAGCACCTTAAAAAGGAGAAAAAAAAAAAAAGAAACACTGGAGAAGTTCACAATTCAGAGGCAAATACCCAATATGGAGGAGAGTAGGGTAAAGTCGCTCTCCTGCACTAATGATAGGAGCTTAAATTGATACTGCCTTTTTGAAGAGCAGTCAGGAAATACCCATGAATATAGAAAATGTCCATATTCTTTAACTGAACTATTCCAATTTTAGCAAACCTTGTATGTCTCAAATGCAAAATTATGCGTTCAGGTATGTTAAATGCTAAATTGCTTGTAATAGAAAAAATGAGAAAGCCTAAATATTTGCCAGTAGCTAAATAGTTAAAGATGAATAATGCATCTATACCATGGAAGATTTTGCATGTGCTGAAAAAGGTTGATCTAGATCTATGTGTATGGAAATAAAAAGATCTTCAGAATGAATTATTAAGATAATAAAGTGCATTGTAGAAACTGCATATGGTGTGATCACATTTATGTTTTTTTAATACAAAAATGTGTATGTGTATGTATACAAATGTATATATAAGAATAGACTCCAAATGTTAAGAGGAGACTAACTTTTTGCTCAATATTCTTTTATTTTCACTCTTTAAAAACTATCTCTTAATAACTTGTCACTAGTATTTTTTAAAATTTGAATTCCAAAAAGAAACAGGAGTCAGATATATATTCAGATTCACTGAATCAGAGTCTCCTGGGGTGGAGATTGAGCATGTGTATTCTTTAAAGCTCAAGAGGGGATTCTAATGCATAGCAAGAACTGAGACTGTAGAAAATAGTCTGGCAGTACTTCAGAAACATTAAAGATAGAATTACCATATAATCTAGCAATTCCACCTCTGGGTATATACCCCAAAGAATTGAAAGCAGGTACTTGAACAGATATATGTACACCCATGTTCATAACAGTATTATTCACAATAGCCAAAAGGTAGAAGAAACCCAAGTGTCCATAGATAGATGAATGAATAAATGAAATATGGTATATAGATATAATGAAATATTATTCAGCCTTAACAATAATGAAATTTTGATATCTGCTATGAAACTTGAAGACGTTATACTAAGGGAAATAAGCCAGACACAAAAGGACAAGTAATGTATGATTCCACTTATATGAAGTAGTCAAATTTAGAGAGAGAAAGTAGAATGATAGCTGTCAGAGGCTAGGGAGGGGGAGAAATGAGAAGATATTATTTAACAGGCACACAGTTTCAGTCTGGGAAGATGAAAAACTTCTGAAGATAGATGGTAGTAATGGTTGTACAGTAGTGTGAATGTATATAATGCCACTAAACTGTACACCTAAAAATTATTAAATTAAAATGGAAATTTTGATTCTTTTACCCCAATATTATCTTAAATAGAATTAGACAAACTCAAAGAAGAAAACAAGGATGAATAAATATTATTATGATCTTTAGCTGGATAAGGAATTCTCTAAAAACAGATAACTTCCTGAAAATTCTTTTTTTTTTAAAGGTTTATTTATTTATTTGAGAGAGAGAGAAAGAGCATGCACAGTGTGTGTGGGGGGAGACAAGAGGGAGACAGAGAATCCTCAAGTAGAGTCCCCACTGTGTGCAGAGCCTGAAGTGGGGCTCGATCCCATGATCCTGAGGTCATGACCTGAGCCAAAATCAAGAGTTGGATGCTCAACCGAGTGAGTCATTCAGGTGTCCCAACTTCCAGAAAATTCTAATCAACAATCCATCATTTAGAATTATGAGGTCCATGGGATGCCTGGGTGGCTCAGTCGGTTAAGCATCTGCCTTTGGCTCAGGTCATGGTCTCAGGGTCCTGGGATTGAGTTCTGCATCGGGCTCCTTGCTCAGCGGGAAGCCTGCTTCTCCTGCCTGCTGCTTTCCCTGCTTGTGCTCTCTTTCTCTCTCTGACAAATAAAAAAATAAAATCTTTTTTAAAGATTTAGAATTATGAGGCCCAGAGATACAGACTGACCCTTTCAAAAACTGAGTGTCTCCAGTGAGTTTCCTTTCTAAATCAAACAGTGGAGGGGGAGATAAAGTGAAATGAGAAACTGCTGTGATTCATGCTTTATTTTTTGGCATCCTGTTCTCAAATCTGTAGAAAAGTCCTGGAGATAATAAAGGACGGAGGGCATAGTAGAAGGTGAAATCAGATTTGTAACTGTTGACCAAGGTTGACTGAGCAGAAAAAAATGAACAGTAAATCTCCAGGTAAAAAACAATGAGATACAGGGACAGCCACAATGACAATTATCCTGCTTGATTTGCTTATTTTAAAGAGACAAATAACCAAAAAAAAAAAAAAAGAGAGAGAGAGAGAGAAATATATCCCTAGGAGGGGAGGAACATTTATAGACAAGGTTCTCTGAGAACACATGACCAAATTAAAGATACCTGCTACCCCAAGTCACTCTCCTTACCTCTCCCCACAGGGTTTAAGTAGATAGAAGCTCAAGTAGAACTGACACCAATATAAGAGGAATAACAAACAGTAAGGATCACTGCATCCCTGAATAGTTGCCTCCTCTAAAAGGAACAAATCCTGATCAAAGACAATAAAGAATATACAACAGAGGGAAAAATACTCCCCTCTTCTAAAAGCTCCTCTTGACTCCACATACCACTTGATCTCTTGTACATATCTTGCCTTTTCTTTACTGCAAACTCCTAAAAAAAATGTGTCTAGATTCACTTTCACCAAAATCTCTGCTCCTATTGGCTCTTGAACCTGAACCAGTCAGGCTTTCCCCTACCATGCCTCAGAAACTACACTTATCAAGGTCACCAAGGAAGTTTATGTTGCTAAATATAGTGATCATTTCTCATATTATTTGATCTATCAGAAACATTTGACACAGTTGACTACTCCGTCCTCATTGAAATTCATTTTTCACTTGGCTTCCAGCACACTATATTTACCTAGCTGCAACTTTGCAGTCTATCTGCTCTTTCTTCATTTCCTGGACTTCTAAAGGTTGCAATACCCTAGGCCTCAAACTTTTTACCTATTCTCTTTTATATCTATGTTCACTACTTTGGTTATCTCATCCTTAAGATGATCTAAACACTGATGACTCACAAATGCGTAGCTCTAGTCCAAGCCTTTCTTTGGAAATCTAGCTTCTTATATCACATTTTTTACTTAATATCTTCTTTCACATGATTGATGGAAATACTAAACCTAACAACTCCAAAACTTAGCTACTAAACTTTCATTTTAAATCTGCTCTTCCTCAAGTATTCTCCACCTCAGCTGATGACAACTTTCAGTTATGAGAACCAAATACTTGGTTATCCCTCCTTGATTCTTCTCTCTTTCTTTCTCATTCTGTATCTCAGCCATCTATAAATCCTGCTAGCTCTGCTTTCAGAATATATCCAGATATGGACCACTTCTCACCATCTCTACCACAACTACCCTGGTCTTTGCCATCATATTCCCTACTTGGATTACTCCAAAAGACTCATTACTAGTCATTCTGCCTTTACCCTGGCCTTCCTTTAGTTAGTTTTCCACACAGCAACCAGAATAATCCTGTTAAATATTTGTTAGATTGTGTCCCTTTTATTGTAACATTAATCAAAATCAAATATTTATTTTTATTTATTTTTTTATTAAAGGTTTTATTTATTTATTTGAGAGAGGGAGTGAGGGAGAGAGAGTATGGAGGGGGAGGATCAGAAGGAGAAGCAGACTCCCCACTGAGCAAGGAGCCAGATGAGGGACTCGATCCTGAGACTCCAGGATCATGACCTGAGCCAAAGGCAGACGCTTAACCGACTGAGCCACCCAGGCATCCCAAAATCATCAAATTTTTAATCTTCCTCTTTGTATTACAAAAGTTTTTACAATGAGCTACACACCCAACATAACCTGCTCCCTACCCTTGCTTTCTGACATCTCCCACCACTCTCACACATACGCACTCCACTCCAGTTACAGTAGCTCTGTTTTACAAACACACCAAGCAACCTTCCACCTAGAACCCTGCCACTGGCTCTACCCTCTGCCTGAGAGAGTTTCCCCTCATTAGCAGCATTCCATACTCCCTCACATTCCCAGGTCTTTAATTAAATATCAACACTTCAGTAACACATTTCCTAACCACTAATCTAAAACTGCAACTGTCCCCCACAATATTTTATTCCACTCTACCTGCTCTAGTTTTATATCTCACGTTTTGTACACTATGTGTTTTACTTATGTATCCTGTTTATTGTCTGACTCTGCCCATTGGCATAGAAGCTGTATGAAGGCAGATAGTTATTTCTGTTGCAATATCCCAACATTTAAGATAGTACTGGGCACATCATAAGCTCTCAACAAATATTCATTAAGTGACTATGCAGAAAAATTAAAAAAAAATTTTAAATATTGACACTTTTCATTAAAGGAAAGTTACCAAAAGTGACCTAAAAGAGCTGAAGAGACACATCTAATAGAATAGTGGAATTATCACAGGAATTTAAAAAACAATAGAAACTACAAGGGGTAGAAAAGACATCAGAAAAGCTATTGAGGCCAGGCTTGAGAAATTACTCCGCAAACACAAAGCACACACACATACAGAATAAAGTGACAGAAGCAAGAAGAGAGTATATGATATAGATGACAAAGAAAAGTCAGCATTCAAGGAATTTGCATTCCTTGAGAGATCCAAGAGAACAGAGGAAACAAAAAACAACATTCAAAGTTCTTTTTTGTTTTTTTAAAGATTTTATTTATTCATTTGAGAGAGAGAGAGAGAGACAAAGAGAACATAAGCAGGTGGAAGGGCAGAGAGAGAAGGAGAAGCAGACTCCCCACTGAGTGGGGAGCCCAATGCGGGGCTTGATCCCAGGACCCTGGGATTATGACCTGAGCTGAAGGCAGATGCTTAACCATCTGAGCCATCCAGGCACCCTAACATTCAAAGTTCTAATACTAGAGGAATCTCCTGAAATAAAAGAAAGCATAAACCTAAATGTCAAAATGACATAGTGTTGTAGGGGAAAAGTATGAAATAGTCAACCCTACAACATGACCTGGGGAAGTCACTAAATGCTAATTATAAAGAATCCCATAGGTATCTAGGCAGAAAAAAAAAAAAAAGCAAATCAGTTATATAAGGGGGGAAATAAGTCTAGTATTAGAGCTTTCCACAGCATCATTTAATACAAGAAGCCAATGGAGCAAAGTATACAAAATTCCTTGGAAAGAGAAGTACAACTCCATAATTTTATAATTTGAAAACCCTCAAAGTAAAAAAGTATTTGAAAAATACTCTCAAATGGAAATGGAACTCAAGGATTAGTAGCTTGAAAAAAATCAAGCCAATTCAGGTCATAATCTCAGGGTCCTGGCATCAAGCCCCACGATGGGCTCCATGCTTAGATGGGAGTCTGCTTGAGGAGTTTCTCCCTCTCCTTCTGCCCCTCTGCCTGCTCACACTCTCTCTTTCTCTCTGTCTCTAAAATAAATAAATCTTTTTTTAAAAAAACAAGCAATTAATAAAAGAATAAAGAAATCACTTTAAAAAGTTATGGTTATGAAAGACAGACATTAAGAATTTGGTCTATTTAAATATTTAATAAAGGACAAATAACAATGGAAAATATACTAACAAAATATAATGCAATGACAAGAGCTAAAAATATTGGTAATTTACGTAACTAATGAATCATCGAACCTTACATCAGAAACCAGGGATGTACTGTATGGTGACTAACATAATATAATAAAAAAACATTAAAATAAAAAAAAGAAAACTCTGAACATTAAAAAAAAATTGGTAATTTAAAAAATAATGTTAAAATAGCAAAAACTAGAATACTAGTGGAGGAGGAAGAGAGGTAGAAATGCGCTAACTTTTTAAACTTTTACAGAAGAGTCAGTTGGCTGTGCAAAGCTGTCAACTCAAATACAAGAATAAGCATATTATTAAAAGTTAAAAAACAAATACTATAATAAAAATAAGTTAAACATTAATTACCTAAAGTACACAAAATAGGGGCGCCTGGGTAGCGCAGTTGTTAAAGCGTCTGCCTTCAGCTCAGGGCGTGATCCCGGCGTGCTGGGATCGAGTCCCACATCGGGCTCCTCCGCTGTGAGCCTGCTTCTTCCTCTCCCACTCCCCCTGCTTGTGTTCCCTCTCTCGCTGGCTGTCTCTCTGTCACATAAATAAATAAAATCTTAAAAAAAAAATAAAGTACACAAAATAATAAAATAAACAAAGATCACATAGTCAAAACAAGTATTAAAAGCAATATACAGGTGTGAAGAGGGAAGATGGCAGCAGAGTAGGAGGACCCTAGGCTTGTCTTGTGACATGAACACAACTAGGTAACTATCAAATTATCCTAAATACCCCAGAAATCAACCTGAAGACTGACAGAACAAACGCCACAACTAAAGGGAGAGAAAAGGTCATAACGAAGAAAGTAGGAAGTATGGAGATGTGGTTTAGGGGAGAAATGGATCATGGGTGCTGAGGAGGGGAGGGAACCATGATCGTGGAGAAGGGGGAAAGAGGTTAGAAGGGAGGAAGAGAGAGGAGCACACAGGGGAATGCACAAAGACAATGTTTCTCCAAAGTCATTGGCTTGGAAAATGAGAGAGGCTGAATATCATGAGTTCTTGCAACTAGCAGGGATCTTTTTTATTAGTTTCAGAGGTAAAATTTAGTGATTCATCAGTTGCATATAACACCCAGTGCTCATTCCATCAAGTGCCCTCTTTAATGCCCATCACCCAATTATCCCTTCCCCCCCACCCACTTCCCCTCCAGCAACCCTCCGTTTGTTTCCTAGAGTTCAGTGTCTTATGGTTTCCCTCCCTCTCAATTTTCATCTTATTTAATTTTTCCTTCCCTTCCCCTATGTTCATCTGTTTTGTTTCTTAAATTGCACATATCAGTGAAATCATATGGTATTTGTCTTTCTCTGACTGACTTAGTTCATTTAGCTTAATACCCTCTAGTTCCATTCACGTCGTTACAAATGGCAAGATTTCATTCTTCTTCTTTTTTTTTTCTTAAGATTTTATTTATTTATTTGACAGAGAGACAGCCAGTGAGAGAGGGAACACAAGCAGGGGGAGTAGGAGAGGAAGAAGCAGGCTCCCAGCAGAGGAGCCCGATGTGGGACTCGATCCCGGAACACCGGGATCACTCCCTGAGCCGAAGGCAGACGCTTAACGACTGCGCTACCCAAGCGCCCCAAGATTTCATTCTTCTTGATGACTGAGTAATGTTCTTGTGTGTGTGTGTGTGTGTGTGTGTGTGTGTGTGTGTGTGTGTGTATCACATCTTCTTTAACCATTCATCTCTCAATGGACATCTGGGCTCTTTCCAAATTTTGGCTCTTGTGGACATCTGGACATTGCTGCTACAAACATCGGGGTGTAGGTGCCCCTTCGAATCACTGTATTCTTCAGATAAATACCTAGTAGTGCAATTGCTGGGTCATAGGCTCCATTTTTAACTTTTTGATGAACCTCCATACTGTTTTCCAGAGTGGCTTCCCCAGTTTGCATTCCCAACAACAGCTTAAGACCCTCACCAACAGCTGTCGTTTCCTGAGTTGTGAGTTTTAGACATTCTGACCTGTGTGAGGCAGTATCTCATTGTTGTTTTGATTTGTATTTCTCTCATGGTGAATGATGTTGAGCATTTTTTCATGTGTCTGCTGGCCATTTGTATGTTTTCTTTGGAGAAATGTCTGTTCATGTCTTCTGCCCATTTCTTAACTGGATTTTTTGTTTTTTGGGTGTTGAGTTTGATAAATTCTTTATAGATTTTGGATACTAGTTCTTCATCTGATAAGACATTTGCAAATATCTTCTCCCATTCTGCAGGTTGCCTTTTAGTTTTGTTGGCTGTTTCCTTTGCTGTTCAAAAGCTTTTTAGCTTGATAAAGTCCCAATGGTTCATTTTTGCTTTTGTTTCTCTTGCCTTTAGAGATGTGTCTAGCAAGAAGTTGCTGCAGCTGAGGTCAAAGAGGCAACCAGTGGGGATTAAAGCCTGGAGTCTTAAAGGTCAGCAGGTCAGGCTCTGTACTGCTCCTGCAGAGAAAGCAGGCAAACAACCCAGTGGGCTGGGGTGGAGGGGGGTGGGTGGCAGATGGCATGGAAACAGTGATCTGAAGAAGGCCGGGGCACACAGAGGGGAAATTATTTGCTCTTCTTGGAGCACTTCCCTGAGTAAAGCCTCTCTGGAAATGAAGGGACTGGCTGGAGGCATTTCCCTCCCTTGCCCCTCAGCATAAATAGAGAGCCACCTGCAGGAAGCAGTGCAGGGCCTACAATGGCTGCTTAACTTGCTTAGACCAAGATCCACCCTCTTGCACTCTGGCAGGATTGCCCTTCTCAGTCAAACTTGACCAAGTTCTAGCAAGACAGGCCCCCTTCCCAGAAGACCATCACAAACCCCTGCCCACACCTTGTCTCCAGGGCCTCAGTTCTAATGGAGGTAGTGTCAGGTCTCATTTCATAAGCAGACCAGAGCACACCTAGTTAAAATTCACCACATTCAGGCCAGGGACCAAATACTGCCCACAGTAGTCAAGGACAGCATCTGCAGACAACTGCTCTGAAGGATAGAGCGCCAAAACACAACACCAGAGCACACATACTACATATCGAAGACACTCCCTGAAGCACCAGGCCCGGGACACTACATGACCTCTTCTTTATAAAGCCATTACTTTCAGGAGCAGGAGACATAACTGCCTTTTCTAACACAGAGAAGAAGCCTGGGACTTAAACAAAATTCCAAGATAGAGGAATTTATCCCAAATTAAAGAACAAAACAAGACCATGGCCAGAGATCTAAGCAAAACAAATGTAAGTAACATAAGTAAGGATACTCACTTGGTTTGAGAAAAGAATAGAAGACATCGTTGAGACCCTTACCACAGAGATAAAAGAGTTAAAAAAGCAAAGGGGGAAAAAAAAGGAGAGGCAAACCAAGAGACAGATTCTTAACTAGAGAGAACAAACTGATGGTCAGCAGAGGAGAGGTGGGTGGGGGGATGGGTGAAATAGGTGATGGGGATTAAGGAGTGCACCCTTTGTGATGAGCACCAGGTGTTGTACAGAAGTGTTGAATCATGTTACTGTACACCTGAACTGATATTGCAGTGCATGTTAACTAGAATTTAAATAAAAAGTTTTTAAAAAGGTAAAATTATGTAGCTATTAGTATTTACTACATAGCTATTTAGAATTGATTTTGCCTAGTAGTGTGGAGAACCTCCAAAAGGGCCCTAGCACAAGGCTAAATAAATAAATGAATATAGTAATGGGGAAAAAATAAAAGCAAAATACAACATATAATAGACAAAAAACAAAAAATTATTTGTTCTACCAATTATAAGTAAAAGATTATCCAGTTGGATCAAAAAATAAAATTCTACCCTTGCTAAATACAAAGAAAGCAAATCAAATTCAGATACTTTAAAAATAAGGGATGGTGTATATGTGTGTGTGTATCAAACAAATATAAACAAAAGAAAAAGCAAACAAAACAATGTCATTAATATCAGTGAAATGTAAGAGAAAGAATTTAATGAGATTTTAAAATGAGATTTTTGTATTGAAAATGGATATACTCCACAATGAAGAGCTTTCTTGTCCTGAAACATCATGCACAAATAACACATCATCAAAATTCATGACCAAACTCTCACAAATTATATGTAGAGAAATGGAAATATAATTGTCATAGATATAGACTTTTACTCATGTGTTCATGACGAAGCAAGCAGGCAAGAAACAAATAAGAATGTGGAGTTATTTTAAATAGTTAATAAGGTTAAATTTATAGATACAAGCAACAATCTACTGTGTAATTAGAGAATAAACTCTCTATCAAGCACCCACATTCACCATATTAAGGTATAAATAAAACTCTGACAAAGTCCCCAAAGTAGAAAATGTGAGGGTCAGATTATTTAAGCACAGAGCTATAAAACAAGAAAGCTATAATAAAAATGAAAACAGACCAAAAATATTGATAGGGAAATTACAAGCAACAACAAGCAAACAAATTCTTTGCTATGTAGTTCTTATGTCCTACAGGAAACTAAAATTAAAATTGCAGAACATCTGGAAAATGGTGATAATGAAAAGAACATGCATTATAGGATTTAACAAAAGCTATGTCAGAGAAAGCTACATCTTCATATAAAGTTACACCATTAAGTATGAAAGAATGAAAATAAATAAAATAGAATTCAATCACTAAAAATATACAAAGTTAATCAAAGCAAAAATAAATGATTAATAATGGGAAATCAGGTATTAAATTTTTTTTTAAAGAGAGTGAGCAAGCGAGCAAGCAGAGGGTGGGGAAAGGGGGAGAGAGAGAATATTAAGCACACTCCACACCCAGTGCAGAGCCTGACATGGGGCTCAATATCATGACCCTGACATTATGACCTGAGCCGAAATCAAGAGTCAGATGCTTAACCGGCTGAGCCACCCAGGTGCCCCAGATATTAATGATTTTGAACATCAAAAAATGGTAGAGCAATTAAACACTTCCAAGAGTTTGTTGTGTGAAAAAATCAAGAAGAAAGCACTAGCTATTATAATCAGTAAAGAATTGAGAAATCACAAATACAGAAAATTATAAATCACACAGAGAAAGGAATTTTACATACGAATAATGTTTTAAGTGTAACAGAATACTTTGCAAAAATTTTAGGCAAATAAGCATAAAAATCTGGGTTAAATGACTTCATAGAACAATTACCAAAACTGATTCATGATAATAATACTTAAGCAATCTACTAATCAATATCCATGGAAAAAACTGAAAACATTTTATAAAGAGTAAACCTTCTCCATCATTTCCTACCCATATAATTTCACAGATGAGGTGTTTTTTTTTTTCCCTGCAGATGAGTTTTGTAAAACAGAAAAGACACAGATAACTCCACGGCTATTTAATCAGGTACAAAATATAGAAAAAGAATTTCAAGCTTCCAGTTTTTAAACAAGTCAGCATTACACAGATAGCAAAATTTGACAAACATAACAGAATGAAAACAACAGAAAAATCTCATTATGTATTATTGATACCAAAAGCTTAAATATATTGGGTAGACCTTCCTATTCATATTAAGAAAGTAGTATCAATCACTTCATATCTGTTTCCTCACTTAAGCAATGGGGAAATTAAACAACTTCATAGGAATTTTGTGAAGGTCAAACGAGCCAATCCATGCAAAGGGCTTGGAGAATAGCCCCTGGTTCATAGTAAATGGATGGATGGATGGATGGATGAACATGGAGATATATGTTGAGTTAGATTTATATTTAAGATTTATAATAAAGGTTTATACATTTAATATTTGATATGAATATATTTAATATTTATATACGAACACACATACACACACATCATACCATGTTGCATGTCTCCAATATTCCTATATTTCAATCTCAAAGTGGTGTTACTATCAAAAGAACATGTATCTGTAGTCAAAAATTGATTTAATGAAAGTGAGGGTTTTATTTGTATGTCTTAAACACTAAACTTAGTACAGAGTCCCCAAAGCTACTTCTTCAAACCTCTTTCTATCCTTCTCTTATGCATTTCCCTTACATTTTAAAGCTATTTCCATGACTATGTCCTCAGAAAACCCTGAGACGTGAGGGACACGTGGGTGGTTCAGTAGGTTAAGCATCCAACCCTAGATTTCAGCTCAGGTCATGATCTCAGAGTTGATGTCAGGGTCATGAGATTGAGCCCTGCATTTGGGGGGGGGGGTCCACGCTCAGCAGGAAGTCTGCTTGAGATTCTCTCCCTCTCCTCCTCCCTCTGCCCCTCCTCCTGCTCATGCGGGTGCAGGCACACTCACTCACTCTCTCTAAAATAAATAAACCTTAAAAAAGAAAAAAGAAAACCCCAAGACATGAACAAAGCGCATCAGTCCTTAAATTTTCCCTCCTTACCACCATTACACCTCAATACTTGAGTACTAGCTTAGTCAACAGCACTTAAACCCCCTCCCTCTTCCTCAAGCTTCTCCAACTAAATTTCTTTCTTCCCAGTCTTAAATTTAAATCACCCAGCCAGGGCGCCTGGGTGGTTCAGTCCGTGAAGGGTGGTCATGATCCCAGGGTCCTGGGATGGAGTCCAGCATTGGGCTCCCTGCTCAGCAGGGACTCAGCTTTGCCCTCTCCCTCTACTCCTCCCCCCTTCTTGTGCGCACACTCTGTCTCTCAAATAAATAAAATCTTTTTTTTTTTTTAAAGATTTTATTTATTTATTCGACAGAGATAGAGGCAGCCAGCGAGAGAGGGAACACAAGCAGGGGGAGTGGAAGAGGAAGAAGCAGGCTCATAGTGGAAGAGCCTGATGTGGGGCTCGATCCCATAACGCCAGGATCACGCCCTGAGCCGAAGGCAGACGCTTAACCGCTGTGCCACCCAGGCGCCCCTCAAATAAATAAAATCTTGAAAAACAAATAAAAAAAAAATCACGAAAGCCAAAAACTTCCCCTGCCAGGTAGATCCTTTCTCAAAGATCCAGTCTAGGGGTGGAACCCAAAGTTTTTTAATCCAGCAGAAGGAGAGCAAATGCTGGGAATACTCAATCAATAGTAACTTTTATCCTGTTGTATCTATATGTATGTCCTTGATTGCACACGTGTGTGCGCACACACACACACACAATCAATACATATTGTAATAGAGCTAGGCATCATTCCATATCAGTGTAAACAATTACTGTCTTCTTTTCAAAGGATATATACTGTTTCATTGCTTCGCTTAAATATAACTTACTTAATTGCTCTCCTACTAATAGATATTTAAGTTGTTTGGTGTTTTTCTTTTTGTTTGAATATATTCCAAATACCTTCAAATACCTCTGTGAATTTGTGGAAATACATGTGTGTGAGTAAATATATATGTGTATACATATGTGAATATATATAAAAATGTTATATATTTTATTATTATATATCATATATATTTTATTATTATATATAGCAATATATATTATTACATATCTATATTCAGGATAAATCCCTAGAAGTAGAATTTCTGAGTCAAATAATATGTGAATTGAACATGTTGATAATGCTGGACTGATTTACCATCACACAGGAAGTGCTCAAGAGTCCCTAATTCTGCCTTCCTCACCCATTTTTAAATATTTTCCAATTTTATAGGTGACAAATGTTATTTCATAGTTATTTTAATTCACAATACCTTATTTGTGATTGAGATTAATCGTTTTCATGTTTATTGTTCATTTCTATGCCTTTTTACTATGATATGTTTTTTCGAATTCATTACCCATTTTCATATTTTGTTATTATTATTAATATGTTAAGTTGCTTTATGCATCAAAAAATACAGTGCTTTGTCATATGTGTGTCAATTTTTTCCAGCTTGTCATCTTCCTTTTGACTTTTTTGGTGAATGCAAGTTTGAAAATTTTATAACATAACTGATTAACTCTTTCTTTTTTAAAAAGATTTTATTATTTATTTTAGGGAGGAGAGGGGCAGAGAGGGAGGGAAAGAATCTCAAGCAGACTCTGCACTAAATGCAGAGCCTGACGCTACCAGGCTCAGTCTCACAACCCTGAGATCATGACCTGAGCTAAAACCAGGAGTCAGACATTCAACCAACTGAGCCACCCAGGCGCCCCTAACATAATTGATTTTTAATGTCTTTTAATTTTTTTTATCATTCTAATACCAGCATGAAAATTATTATTTTAAAAAATGTTTTTAAGTAATCTCTACACCCTATGTGGGGTTCAAACTCATGACCCTGAGATCAAGAGTCACATGCTCTACCAACTGAGCCAGACAGGTGCACCAAAAATAATTTTTAAAACTCATAATTTTATGAAATATTTTTTCTTCTCCTTTTGAATATTTTAGGCAATGTTTTCCTAGTTAGCCAATTGTCCCAACAATACTCATTTAAGAAAAAAAAATCTATCTTTCTCCACAGATTTGAAATGCTAAGCTTATGATATGCCCTGTAGATATTTGGGTCTATTTCACGATCTTCTATTCTGTTGTTACTTCCTGCACTATTATAAAGCTCTATTAATTACTAAAGATTTATAAGATGTACACCTAGATACTCATTAATCTTTTTCATAATTTTCTAATTGTGCCTCTTCAGCTTCTGCCCCTTTATTCTCTGCTTCCTCATAAACTTCTCAACAAAACTACCTACAGTTATTATCTTGATTTCCTTTTCTCCAATGCATTCTTGAACCCAATTGTTTCTAATAACTTTAAAATTAATTTCAGAAGCCCAAATCTCTTCTCCAAGTTCTCTCTCTCTATATATATATGGCATGAGTCCCTTTGTGTGCATATATGCATGGGATAGGATAAAAGTGATTAATGTATGAATACAGAGCCAACCATTCTTTCCTGATATGTATTTATTTGTTTATGTACTCACTGTCTTACTTGTTGTAATGCAAGATCCATAAGCCAAGGACTTTATCTTGTTTCATGCTGCAACTTCATTTCTATTTTTTTTTTAAGATTTTTATTTATTTATTCAACAGAGATAGAGACAGCCAGCGAGAGAGGGAACACAAGCAGGGGGAGTGGGAGAGGAAGAAGCAGGCTCACAGTGGAAGAGCCTGATGTGGGGCTCGATCCCATAACGCCGGGATCACGCCCTGAGCCGAAGGCAGACGCCCAACCGCTGTGCCACCCAGGCGCCCCTGCAACTTCATTTCTAGAGGATATTTTCCCTGGGTATGGGATGGAGTTAGTTCTTAAGCTTATAAAATCACCAGCTTCCAATGAACAGGAATCCCATAAGCCAAATGGTAGAGAAACTGTCTTCTTGGTGCCAGCTCCAGCAGATCTAAACATGACAGCTGCTCCCTTCCCTAATGAACCTTTGCATCACTTTAGCTTAAGGAGTATTTCTTACATGAAAAATACATTCTTTGGGGGGAAATTAGCTGATTTTGGCAAGTGTGACACTATTTCCCTAGAACGCTTGAAGGTGAGAAAAATTCATGTATTTCCTAGTCCATCCTCCACCCAGTATCCTACAGGGTACTCGAGTACTACTTTCTCACCTGACAGAATCTAGCCCACTTTCTCAAAGCCAAATTTGCTGGGTTAGTAAATCTCCTCCTGGAAATGTATGTGCTTTGTTGAAATCCATTGGAGCCACTCATCAGAGGACTTAATTGCCTGTCCCTGTGAGGCTGTCAGCCATAAGAACCGTGTCACTGGTTTTAAAGGCAAAAAGTGAGCGTCTGAAGTTGTTCTACTCTTAATGGATGGGGTGGATATGTCATCAGTGACATTACCAAAAGTCATGCCTGTATAGGGAGCATAAAGTGTCCTACTTATAAATATAGAATTTCATTAGGGCATCCACTCACTGCTCTCTCACTTTTCCCTTTCAAAAGCTTTCTGCTATTTGTCATAATCGGGCCTATAGGTCTGACTCTGGCAAACCTAAGCTTTCTGCAGGGTAGATTAAGCTTCAGAAACAAAAAGTCAATCAAACCAACATCTTGGTTAAAAGACACCTTCCGGATCACCTACTCCCCACATTCTGCAGATAAAAAGGAATGAGAGGATGGAATGGCAATGCATTCTCCCCAACATGCCACCACATATCCAGGCTAATCTGAAGTAAATGCACGTAGACAATAAACGTAAGATGAAGGTGTAACAGGTTTCAGCTGAGTGACACCGAAGAAGAAGCCTCCTTTATGAAGGAATCGACACGTGTAAAACAACAGAACTTCTGATTTGAAATGGCATCTAAAATATAATCATTTCTGGAATTGGCAGAGTAAGGAATTCCAAATATTTATTCTTCCAGGAAATCAAGGGAAATATTAGCAAAAATTGCAAAATCAACTCTTTCAGAATTACAGAACTTGACAAAAGGCTTGCAACAATCCAAGGAGCGCTTATTGAAGAAAAATGGCTGAATCTCAGCACAAAGCATGAGCTTTATGGGACTTCAGTTGTCCTATTCCCACCCACCTCTCCCAAGCTCCGCAGTAGACTGGAACACTAACAGCCTCACAACCACAACAGTGCTTAAAATCAGTCGCTGTAGGGTGTGGAATGTGTTTGGAGCTCCCCATATCACCCAATCCTCAAATAATTGTTACTATTTGACCTGTTTGGCAGCTCCCTGGAATAGTCCCATTTACCATACTTGTCTTTATTTGATGATTCAGAGTTCTCTCAGGTGAAAAAGTCCTATCCCCAGGGTGTTTGTCAAAAACAACCAGCAGCAATTGTTTAATACTGCAGCTATATTAAGTAGTGATATCAGTTGGGACAAACAAGAGATTGGGCAAAAGTTAAAAGAAATACTTGATAAATGAGCTATCCATAGAGGGCTTTGAAAAACCACACATTTGTTTTGAGGATCTACCAATCAATGCAAATGTGTAGGGTTGTATGAGTGACCAGAAAATATCTGAAAACACTCAAAGCTTTCACCTCAGACTGATCTTAGCTTTCACTTCCTACTTGTGTAGAACCCTAAGACAGAACTGTCAACTCCTTTCCTAAGAGTCTGAAGGCATGCCTAAGCATACATGTAGAAACCTTGAAAAAATCAGTGATAAATATTGGTTCAATCATTTAATTAAACCTCATTCAAGCAGTATCTTTCTACATTTGCTTGGATTATCAGAAAACCAAACTGCGAAGTCAAGGGAAAGATAGGAAATCAGTATAGCAGATAATGCACTCAATGAAAGATGCTGAGACCACGAATGAGACCGAGATCTGTGTGTATGGCTCATTTTGACATATGAAATTTCACTTTTAAAGTCACCAAAGGTAGCTTATATTGCTACTGGATGTAGTTCTTCTCAGTCACCTGGATGGGTCAATAGAGAACAGGAATGTAGATAAACCCCTTTATTTACACAATGACCAACACCAAGGGAGCTCTAAATGCCCTTTCACTGTCCTCAGATTCTTTTAGAGTTCCATTTGCCACAGGAATCACCAGGGAAGCCAAAATACTACCATCAAAATGAAAGCATAAGCTAGTCTTATGCTTGGCCCTATTTGCTACAACTCCAATGTTTTTATTATTGTCATTGAATCTCCATTCTATACAAATTTACCTAACCCTGTCCTAGCAGTTTTTAAGCACATAGGTAAAGAGGGGGATTATAGGACTTCATCAACACGAAAAACCCAAGAACTTGTTCAGTTTAATTGACCTTTTATACCTCCCCAGAGAACAGTGAAAGGTGCATGATTAAGGGCCTGGTATTTTAAGTTTTCCAGAACAAAGGGAGTTTCCCCTGGTATTTAACTCTAATAAAAAAAACTCTAAATAAAACTAGTAGAAACTTTTAGAAAACAGATACCCACTATCAAACTTAAAAAGAAAAAAAAAAATTAAGAAACAGCACCTATATGCATTTCATTAATGTACACTCAACAGTCTCACCTCTGTCTCTCTCTCTGACACACACACACACACACACACACACACACACACACTTAACTAACCTTTAAGAACTAGATAAGATTAGTAGAAAGTTATTTTGTATGTCAGGACCCTTACCCTTCATATAGAAAATTCCTCCCCAAATCCCATGCACCTCCATTTCAACCAGGTGGTTCTAGTGAAAACTTCTGTTTTCATATCCCTTTCTTTTTTTTTAATAATATTTTTTTATTATATTATGTTAGTCACCATACAGTACATCCCTAGTTTTTGATGTAAATTTCCATGATTCATTACTTGCGTGTAACACCCAGTGCACCATGCAATACGTGCCCTCCTTACTACCCATCACCGGCCTTTCCCAATCCCCCACCCCCTTCCCCTCTGAAGCCCTCAGTTTGTTTCCCAGAGTCCATAGTCTGTCATGGTTCATTCCCCCTTCTGTTTACCCCCCCTTTCTTCTTCCCTTTCATATCCCTTTCTCTTCAGTCATAATTAATTGGTTTTGTGCAGCTGATCAAAGTGGGACAAATATTAATACCCTGACTCACAATTACATGTCATTGATCCAGAGTTAGAAACATGACTGAAGCCTAGCCAAACAGAATCCTAAGTTGAATTCTTTTCCAAAATGCAACAGAGGAAAAGAGATCCAGTCTCCTTCTGAGTATGATGCAGAAATGTGAAACATGAGAACTGCTGGTGGATGTGTATCCTACAGTGTGGAGAAAAACAGTTTGAGTGAATAAATCCAACACAGAAAGAGAAGTAGAGATGAGAGATGGAGAGAGAATCTAGGTGATACTGGAGTTCATTGCTTCAGCTGTCCTGGAGGCCATTTGAACCACTGCCATTTCCATGGTTACATGAGCCTTAGAATAAATCCTCCTGCTTGCTTTAGCTGGTTAGAATTAAGTTTCTGTCAGTAGTGACCAAAAAAGTCCTGACTAATATGGAAAGAAATTTAACCACAGCCAAACTGGATAGAGAGCAAGGAAAGCATTAGGTAAAGAAAACTTCAGAAAAAAGATAATACGTTATCTGGATTTTGAAGGTAAGTAGACCATCGCCCATCAGAGAATAAGGGAAAATAATATTGTAGTTAGAATGCACCAATAGCCAAGATAGATGGGTGGAGGACCAGATTTGCTAAGCTTTATGGGACATACATTCAGAGAAGTCCAGAATAAAATTCAAGTGTATCTCAGGGGAGAAAACTAGCCTGCAGACATGACTCTAATAGTTAAAACATCTACTTGTTATTTGAAGCCAAGAGAGAGAAGACATCACCCAAGAAGAGAGTGACATATGGAAAAGAGGCTTCCGAAAGAACACTGAGAAGCACTGTATTTAATAGATAAGGAGATCGAAGGGAGCTGGCACAGAAGCTAAGAAGAAAAAATTAAAAATGGTAGGAGAACCAAAAAAGAATAGTACCTCAGAAGCCAGGGGAGAAAAAAAAAAGCATTGACTATGCTACAGGATAGAGAATTAACATAAGAAACAAATGATGCAAGCAGGAAGATGTTAGAAGACTATTGGCCTGGTCAAGGCAAGAGGAAATAAGGATGATGGTATGCATACAGTGGATAGGAGATGTTAGGTAAACATGTAGGTGTTTATGTCTTCCAGACTTAGTAATTATTTGGATGTAAAAGGTCAGAAAGGGGGCATCTGGGTGGCTTAGTCATTTAAGAGCCTGACTCTTGGTTTCAACTGAGGTCATGATCTCAGGGTCATGAGATCGAGCCCCCCATCAGGCTCTGAGGTCAGCGCAGAGTCCATTTGAGATTCTCTCCCTCCCCCTGTGTCCCTCCCCCGGCTCACATGAACACATGCTCTCACCCTCTCAAATAAATAAATAAATAAAATCTTAAAAAAAAAAAAAAGTTCAGGAAGAGGAAGTCAGGGGTTGTTGCCCAGATTGTTGGATAGGACTACTGGGTATATATAATTAGTGCCATTCACTGAGCCAAGAAATACAGGCTGAGGAGCTGTTTGGTAGGAATAATGATAAGCTCATTTTTGGATACATTGAGTTTTATTATATTTTTTAAAGTTTTACTTATTTATCTTAGCGCACAGAGTGGGGAGGGGCAAAGGGAGAAGGAAAGAGAGAGAATCTCAAGCAGATTTCCATACTGAGTGTGGAGCCCATCACAGGGCCCTGAGTCACAACCAAGAGCTGGATGCTTAACCGCCTGTGCCACCCAGACGCTCCCAGCTATGTTGATTTTTCAAGTCTGTATTCTATATTCAAGTATATATGTCAAGTAGAGAGTTGAATATACAGTTTTGGAGCTCAAAGTTCTGTGCTAGAGATATAATATTATGAGTCATCTGCTTATATTTGAACTCAAGGAGTATATGATTTTGCCTACGGCAAAAGTGAGACATGAAGGGGGACAAAGAGATCACTGAGGAACTCTGACATTTAAGGGCTAGCTAAATGATAATGAGTCCTCAGAGGAGAATTTTGAAAGAGCAACTAGGAACCTAGGAGGAAGATACAAAGGTTTCTTAGGATCCAAAGGAGTGCTCATGAGAAGTCAATTCTGTCATATGTAATAGAGCTGTCTGGCGAAAGGAAGACTGAAACTATTACTTGGACAAATATGGCAGTCATTGGTAACTATGGAGTAAGAAGTTTTTGTGGAAACACAAAACTGGTGGAGAAACAGGAAAAGACTGAAGTGGTTTAAAAAGTAAACAGATCATAAGATAATGAAGATAGCTAATATAGGCAACTCTTAAGAAGTTTGCCTCTAAAAGGAAGGAGAAATAAAGAACTAGCTGAAGGAGAAAACTTTTAGTGCCATTGTAAAAGCATATATCTATTTTTTAATATACCTTCTCATTAATACTGGTGTGAGACCAGATCAAGAAGTATAACATCCTAAGGAGTTTGGAATTTTTTCCTGTAGACAATGAGGGACCATTGGGAATGATAAAAACAGATATAGATTTTAGAGTAAGGGTTTTTAAGGATAAGATTAACAAGAAGAGAAAAACTAGGTGACTATTACAACAATCCAGCTGAGAGATAATAAATGTCTAAAATAAGGCAGTTGTGGGGGCGCCCGGGTGGCTCAGTTGGTTAAGTGTCCAACCCTTGGTTTCAGCTCAGATCATGATCTCATGGGTCCTGCGATCCAGCCCTGCATCGGGCTCCATGCTCAGCAGGGAATCTGCTTGAGATTCTCTCCCTGTGCCCCTCCCTGCACTCCACACACACACTTTCTCTCTTAAATAAATATTTTAAAAAATAAAATAAGGCACTTGTAGTATATTTAGGGATATTAATGAGATGCAATTAACAGGATATGGAGGTAAAACTAATGAGAATATTAAAGATGACCCATAAATATTACTCCTGAGTGAATGGGTCAATGGTGGTGTCACATACAGAACTGGGAAAAAAGGAGGAACAAGTTTATGAGTAAGGTAATGGTTGGATTTGAATATACTGTACTTGTGAAATACCCAAGTGAAAATGTGTACTAGATGTATGGGAGATGGAAGATGGAAAGAGATGATTACGTAAAAGAATAACTGCACTTAAGGTGTTTCATTGCATAGAAGCCTGGTGTGAACTTCTCAAATTTCAAAATCCAGGAACATTTTTTGTTTGAAGCTATATTTATGTTTTCATTTTCCTAGATTGAGTATATAAAACTATAAAATATACAGTTTCATTAGTTGAAAAGGTTTTCCCTCTCTAGGAAACTGTGTATCAAGAATTCTACACAAGAGTTGTATAATTCAATAAAGTCCCAGAGGATACTTCAGGGGAGAAATAACTACCAAAGAAACCAACACATTTGGACTGACAACTCTAAATGATGTATTTCTGTTTTCACTGACAAACAATTCTTTGGCTTGGTTTATTATTAATATCGTCTCTCTCATATATGCTTGAAAATTACCCACCAAGACACACAATTCATCTTAAATATACAGTAGCCTACGTTTATCTTGATGGGTTGAGGTTGGCTGACTTTATGGAGCACTGGAATGTGCAAGCCTTTCAAATCAACTTCAGCTCATTTTATTTGGAAGAGTGAGTTTGTTAACACTTTAAATGAAATTGGGGGAAAATGACTGTATCACATTTGTTTCCTGAGTCTGAGTGACATATAAGTCTGTATATGTATTTTATTCCTAACTGCCATCTTCAAAATCAAGGGACCCTAATTGGGAAACTTTATTGTTTGTATGCACTCTGCCAAATTCTGACATCCGACACAGACACAGTGTAATGCATACTCGTTTCCACAGCGATATGGTAGGTGTGGAACTCATTTCTGCTTATGAATAAAATATATTTTTTAAGTTTCTTACTTTACTCTGAAGATATTTTTTTTAAAGATTTTATTTATTTATTCGACAGAGATAGAGACAGCCAGCGAGAGAGGGAACACAGGCAGGGGGAGTGGGAGAGGAAGAAGCAGGCTCATAGCGGAGGAGCCTGATGTGGGACTCGATCCCAGAACGCCGGGATCACGCCCTGAGCCGAAGGCAGACGCTTAACCGCTGTGCCACCCAGGCGCCCCTGAAGATATTTTTTCTTAAACGTATTGTGTTATAGATTCTGCTGTGGTTGTGAGTCATTAACTCTAGGCAATAATATATATGGTGTGAAAGGGCAGTAATATTTAATAGGGCAGATTGAGACTGACTAGAAATACAAGTCTATGGATGCCAGTCTCCATATGTGACCCTGAACAAGCTATTGAACCTCTCCAAGCCACAGCTTCTCTATACAATGCAAACATTAAGCTATTTGGAAACACTAGATAACTAACTGCGTTCATAAATTCTTACCTTCTATCCCTGCTCTGGGTTAAGTTCTGTTTCTCCATCCTCCTGGAGTAGTCTGAGGAACATGATTACTGGCCTTACTACATTGTTTTTAAAGGTTCTGTGCAGGGCACCTGTGTAGCTCAGTCGGCTAAGCGTCTGCCTTCAGCTTGGGTCCTGATCAAAGGGTCCTGGGATGGAGCCCCACGTCGGGCTCCCTGCTTGGCTGGGAGCTTGCTTCTCCCTCCCTCCTGCTCGCTCGTGCGCACTTTCTCTCTCTCTCGCAGTCTCTCTCTCTCTCAAATAAATAAAATCTTTAAAAAAAATGTTCTGTGCATAGCCCTGTACCATAAGGATTTTATGTCTTACTCATCTGTTCATCATCCATACAAAGCAAAGAGCATAGAGCCACAGTATGTGCTCAGTAAAGCTCTATTATACTGAATATTTTCCCATTTTCGTCCTATTGATCTCACTTGTATAGGATTAACCACTGGTCTTTGCAGCCCCACTAGCAGAGAAGATGTATCGTCATTTATCCATTTTATTTTTTTATTATATTTTTTAGTTTAAAGATTTATTTATTTACTTTAGAGAGAGAGCATGCACAAGCAGGGAGAGAGGTACAGTAGGAGGGGCAGAGAGAGAATCTCAAGCCAACTCCATGCTGAGCTCAGAGCCTGATGTGGAGCTCAATCTCACAACCCTGAGATCACAACCTGAGCCAAAAGCAAGAGTAGGAGGCTTAACTGGGGCACCTGGGTGGCTCAGTCATTAAGTGTCTGCCTTCAGCTCAGGTCATGATCCCAGGGTCCTGGGATTGAGCCCCACATCGGACTCTCTGCTCAGCGGGGATCCTGCTTCTCCCTCTCCAGCTCCCCCGTGCTTGTGCTCCCTCTCTCGCTATATCTCTCTGTCAAATAAATAAATAAAAAATCTTAAAAAAAAAAAAAAAAGAGGAGGAGGCTTAACTAATTGAGACACCCAGGCACCCATTATATATCCATTTTAAATGTCAACTCCTCTAAAAGGTCAGAAGAGTTCTCATGTCAATCAGGTTTTGTTGGTGAATTATAAAATGCTGAATTCAATTTGCAATAGAAAGACCCTGTAATAATTGTTATTAATTCTGGCTGATTATATAGCTTAAAGCCATACCATGCATAATAGATTTGGTTTCTGATATAAAATCTATGAAGGATATAAGTGATGGGAAGGGAGGATCAAGGCCCTCCAGTCTCAAGACAATCAGAAATTTACTCAAACCCAATCTCAGTGTAGACAAACTAGCAACTGAAGGATGATTTTGAATAAAAATAAGTATAAATTTATTTCTTTATTGAAGTTGAAGAAAAAGTGGGAAAACTTCAAAAATAAATGCATGCCCCAGAGCAGTTTTGCAGGAGTGAAAACAGACCACTGATATAGCATGCTGAGATGGGGGGGGAAAGATCAATTATTCGAATTAATTTCAAGTCAATAATTCAGCAAGAGTATATTGTGGGTATGGCAAAGTCACTGGCACTCTGGGCAGTGCAAAGCTGTAACAGATTCAGTACCTAACTTCGAAAAGCTGGTCACCTAGGGAAATAAAGATACAGATGCAGACAATACTGGGTGCTAGAGCAGAGGTTCAAAGTACTTTAGAAACACAGACAATAAGAGAAATTCATTTGGCCAAGGATTGAGGGAAGGACTGACAAAGAAAGTAACATTTAAACTGGACAGTCTCTTGAAGGACAGAGAGTATTTTGACAAGAAGACATGAGGAGGGGTGGGAGCTAAACCAGCGCCTGGCTCGGAGCAGTCACCTCGCTGTGGCCATGGAGGGTTTCCCTGGCCAATGTTGCCCCCACCCATCTACAGCATGGAAAATATCTTCGCCAACCTCTTTAAGGGCCTTTTTGGCAAAAAAAGAAATGTGTATGCTCATGGTGTGCCTGGATGCTGCGGGGAAGACCACCATCCTGTACAAACTGAAGCTGGGTGAGATCGTGACCACCGTTCCCACCATAGGCTTCTCTGTGGAAACCGTGGAGGACAAGAACATCAGCTTCACCATGTGGGATGTGGGCAGCCAGGACAAGATCCGGCCTCTGTGGTGCCAGTGCTTCCAGAACACACAAGGTCTCATCTTCGTGGTTGACAGCAATGACAGAGAGCAGGCCCTCCCCAGCGCCATGAACGCGGCTGAGATCACGGACAAGCTGGGGCCGCAGTCCCTGTCCACAGGAACTGGTATATTCAGGCCACCTACGCCACCGGTGGGGCCGGGCTCTATGAGGGACTGCTGTCCAATCAGCTCCGCAACCAGAGGGAGCCCCCCCCCCCGCCCCCGCCTCCCCTCTTCCCCCCTGCTTTACTCTCCTGTGGTGTGAGTGCCAAAAGCTGTCTCCATGGTTGGTCACAGCGGGCCTCACCAGGCTGTCGATGTGCAGACGCAGCCTGTAGCCGAGCTTTTATTTAATGTAAATAGTTCTGTTCTCGATGAGGCCGTTTCTGGTACTCCTAAGCAGTACTACTCAGCTTTTTTGAATCAACCCACTGTTCAATACTGAGAGGGATTTTAGGCACACGGGGCCTCCAGGAGGTGCTGTGTCGGACCAGCCTGGCACTCCTCCTCGGGCGTCTCATCTGTGTTTTGAGATCTGTTTTGGTGGCTGGTTTTTAACCCGAAATTACAAGACAGGGAGAACACTTGAACACACAGAATGGTTCTGCAGCGGAGGCCAGAGTCTAGTCCACCAGTGGTCCGTTCTCGTCGGGAACATGAGACGGGGCACAACCAGCCGCGGTCCATTCTGCATGGTCACGAGAGGGTCCCTGTGATTCGCTCTGTCTTGGGTCATCCCGCATCCCCTAGCGTTTGTGCTTGTTCTTGTGCTTACACAACTGCCCAGGAGACAGGCTGGGGCTGTGGCCACCGCTCACCGACCCCTCGGAGGGACCCTGTCCTTCCCTTCGGTCCGTGTGGTCACTGTGGCTTGCTCCTGGCTGCCCGGGGTCTGACCAGCACCAGTGCCAGCAGGCGGGCCAGGCACCCTCCAGCCTCAGGCCCTACCACAGCCCTGCCGTCTATATGTGCTTTCACACCCTCAGCCTGCAAGGGTCAGACTTGCCCTTGAAAGGACGACCTCTACTGTTTTCTTCTGCATATTGATAAACACTAAAGAAGCTGGAGCTGTTAAACTTTATCTTGGGGAAATCCTCAGAACTGGTTTATTTGGTGTCGTGGAACCTCTTACTGATTTCAATGCACGATTAGTAATCAACTGCTTTGGATACTTGTTTTCAGTTTTCATTTTGAAAAACAAGCACTGTAATTATAGGTACTAGAATAAAATCTCTTAACTATTTGAAAAAAAGAAGAAGGGGTGCCTGGGTGGCTCAGTCAGTTAAGCGTCTGCCTTCGGCTCAGGTCATGATCCCAGGGTCCTGGGATCCAGCCCCACTTTGGGCTCGCTGCTCAGTGGGGAGCCTGCTTCTCCCTCTGCCTGCCGCTCCCCTTGCTTGTGTTCTCTTTCTCTGTCAAATAAATACACAAAATCTTAAAAAAAAAAAAAAAAAAAAAGGATGACATGAGGAGGGATGGTAGAAGCAATAGCTCAAAAGCAGAAGCAGCACACTCAAACTCTAAGCAGTCGACTCCAGAACAAAGCGTACTGCATTTACTTGATGTTTATAGTGTTGACTCGCCAGCGTCTCTTACCTCTTTCTTCTAGTAATGGTGCCCACAATATCTTCTGGAGTTGATACTTTTCTTTGTGTTCTTTCATTCGGTTGGAACTGAACTGACTCCAATAGGTTGGAGTGCAAGACCCAGGCCTGGTCGATTGATTCATGGAATACCCTTAGCCACAGGGATGAGTTAATGAGTGAACATGTGACCTCAGCTGGTCCAATTAGAGTGAATCCTTGGATCTGTACTGAATTTATTGGGAATACATACACTCTCTTTACTACTATACTTGAATTTGGGCAGATTCAGCAGGTCACTGGATAAAGCTGGATAATGAAGACAACACAGGTGAGGGCAGAGCTAAGAGTGGAGACACACCAGGCCAGGATATCAGTGTTTCGGCTCCTAGTTCAAGTCTTACTCAGGACTTTTTTACATAAGCTAACAAATTCTCCATTTTTAAAGCCTGTTTGTGTTAGGTTTTCTGTCACTTGCACCCAAGGGGTCTTGTCTAATATTCACAGAACGAGAGAAAAAATAAGAAATGTCTAGAAAATTAGGGTATAACTTGTATCAGATACTTGCCATGTCTGTCTCTTTTTTTACCTGTTGCTTCCCACCAAAGCACAGAGGCTGCTTTCTTGAAGATTCAAACACTGCCAGCGTGGGCTAGTAATGAAGGTATGAAAGGTACGGGCCCAAGGCCTCAGCAGCTCATTGGTCTTCTGGTGGGGCTCCCTACTTTTCCCATCTTTGCAGCAATCAGTTAACAAGCAGTCTTCTCCTGGATCCCAAGTGCCTCACTAATTTACTTTGAAAAGTAGCAGAGCTGGTGCCACAACCATCTAGGATCTCTGCAGGATGTTATTTGCAAGAACAGCTTTGAATGTAATTCTCTATCTTAGAAAACTACCACTTTGGGGTGCCTGGGTGGCTCAGTCGTTAAGCGTCTGCCTTTGGCTCAGGGCATGATCCTGGCATTCTGGGATCAAGCCCCACGTCAGGCTCCTCCCCTGGGAGCCTGCTTCTTCCTCTCCCACTCCCCTTGCTTGTGTTCCCTCTCTCGCTGGCTGTCTCTATCTCTGTCAAATAAATAAATAAATAAATCTTAAAAAAAAAAAAAGAAAACTACCACTTTATAGGCATACATACAAAAGAATACTACCTTGCTAAAAATAGGTTGCCTCAGTTACATTAAAAAAAAGAGAGAGATCATAAAAAGAAAGGTGAGGTTGATGGAAATTATGAAAACTTCCTTTTAGCAGAGGATGGTTAGAGCCTTTAAAATGTTAATAACAATAATCCTTGCTGATTTTATAACATTCCATTTATTACTTCCTAAAACATTCACTGAATGCCTACTGTGCTAGATGTTTTGCCAATATAGATGAATCTGTTGTTCTAGCCCTCAAGGAACTCAGAGTTCTAGGAGGATAGATAAGACCATCTTTCCTTCCTTTATTCATTCAGCCAAAATGCCTGCCACATGCCAGACAATGTTAGGCATTATGGACTGAGCAAGAAAAAAAATATTAAAGGCAGAAATTGGGCCTGAATTGTGAAGGCTATGCATCAGCAAAATATCAGGCAAAGAACTGAGTGAAGCGACAGACTTATTGGTATGTGGTAGCCAAAATGCAGGCAAAGCAGACAACATCAGTTCTAGAAGAAGCAGGCTCTCACACTGCTTGGGGCTGTTGGTCTCTAATGGAAAATGACTCTGACAAGGAGCTTTCTTTTCAACTTATTTTGAAATAATTATAAATTCAGAGGAAGGTGCAAAGATAGTACATACAGGTCCTCGGTATTCTTCACCCAGTCTCCCTCAATAGCTACATCTTCTCCATCATATAGTATCAAAACCAGGGAGCTGATATTGATATGATATGTGAATATAGCTCTATGTCATTTGATCATATTATGTAGATTGGTAAAAGCACCACCTTAGTTGAGATACAGAACTATTTCACCATGACCAAGATCTCCCTTGTGCTACCCTTTTAAGAACAATGCCCTTCAAATCCAGTTGTGAATTCATTTGTCAACAGAACTGTTAGAAATCTAGAAGTGTCCAGATGAACTTGCTCCCCCTGATTTCTGACTATGAAGAAAGGTAGTAAAGCACATGCTTCCAGGGTATAGTTACAAGGCAACATACCAAGAGGTACAAGAGAAAGGACGTCAGTGGTGTCTGTTTTGCATTGGCAGTGCTATTGCAACATGCGAGGTTTTGATCACCATTCAATATAGTTTAAGATTATTGGTAAGATTTTTGTTTTGTTTTGTTTTAAAGATTTTATTTATTTATTTGACAGAGAGAGACAGCCAGCGAGAGAGGGAACACAAGCAGGGTGAGTGGGAGAGGAAGAAGCAGGCTCTTAGTGGAGGAGCCTGATGTGGGGCTCGAACCCAGAACGCTGGGATCACGCCCTGAGCCGAAGGCAGTTGCTTAACCACTGCGCTACCCAGGCGCCCCTATTGGTAAGATGTTTTAATATTGAGTTTATTTTTTAAAAATACAAGTGCAGTAATTACCTCTGTATCCACCATTAATTAATGCCTAAAAAGAGGTTACTTAAGCCTCAGAGTTGGTAACATGTAAGAAAACATCTAGTGACCAAACCAGTGAACAGTTGACAAATGTAAGTAGTGATCTACTAAAAAGTCTGGGAAGAGCAAATTTAACAGTTCAACCTATCTAAAGCGATAACATCTTTCATATGGTGAAGCACCACTTTTGGGAACAGTATCAATAGATCAATGTATGTTTGTTTGTTTTTTTTACCCGATATTCTCCACAGTCAGTGATCTAAGTCACACTGTGTGCACTATACCTACAGCTTCATTACAGGGTTTTTAGTAACTTAGAATAAAATTTTGGCCACTTTTCAAGGCAAAATGGTTTAATCTTCAGGATACAGTTCTCCTGTGGAAAACCATTGTCTTGGACATCTGCTGAGTAACTAATAGAATCATTTGTGTATGTGGAAGTTAGGCTTATATAGAGGACATCTTTCTGTGCCAGAAAAAGCACATGCTAAACATAAAAGAAATCATTATGAACTGGATTAATAGATGTATAGAGAAAGAAGTTGAGAATCTGCCATTGGTAAGATTTGGCAACAGGTGCAGGATATTCAAACCCTAATTTCTCATGAATGAGGAATGAACATCTGCTCAGAATAGCAATGGAAGGGAATATTCAGATTTCTACTAAATACACTCGCAACAACAGGAGCCATGGGACCATAACCAAGACATTTTTTCTGTATCCATTTATGTGCTAGTTAATACTCCACTAACTCTGAATTGAGCAGTATTCTACAGCAAAAGTTGCAATTCGGGTTATGCATTCTGATCACCATTGGAGCTTACTTAAAATGCTGATACCTGTTTCACACCCCAGGAGTACTGAATCAGAAAATTCAGGAGTGATGTTCTAGAATATGTATTGTTGCAAAGCTCCACCACTGATTTCAATGTGCAGCCAAGTTTGGAAACCACTGCTCTAAATACTGTTCGGTAGAATAGGTCCAGAACTAAATTTACCTCCTTGATTCTCAGTCTACTGGCCATCCAATCCATTCCACCTTCTATATACATGTATTTCTTCAATCCATCTCGTTCTCTCAGGCGTTACTTACTACTACTGCCTTAGTTCTGGGCATATGAACTTAGACCGTGGCAGGAGTTAGTTTCAGTCTTGCACCCAGAGGGTAGTGCCACATTATAGGGCCAACATCCATCCATGCATGGGCCTCACAATAGCCTTACTTGGAGAACACTATACAACATAGTTCTGCTCCTGATAATAGACATTATTGCAGAAATCCTGGAGGGGACAGGAAGCAGGTGAGACGGCTAGGAGAGAACACAGTGTATTGTAGGAGAAGAGGCAAGAGTAAAGCAAGAATATGTCAAATTGGATATTTGATTTTATGTCTAATTTTCTCAAGAAATATTTATTTTCTTGCAATGTGTAGAGATGTTAGGGTTATATTTAAATCTGACTTGTCATGTCCCTACTGAAAATGTTTCACTAACCCCACACCCCACTGACCTTGTGATAAATTCTAGATCTTTGTATGATACTTCATGCACCGTATGATTTGCCCGCCTGCCTCCCTTCCTTCATCTTCACCTGTTTTTATGACTACCTTCAGACACCCTCACACTAGACGTATTTAAACATTTACTCTTTTGTTTCTTCTGCATTTTGTAGACACTTCTGCTCTGACCTTAATCATTAAACTAATCATTTGTTCATGTGCCTGTATCCCTACTACATGATCAGTTTCTTGAAGTTGAGCTTTGTTTTTTCTGCTTTATTTTTCCATATCTTTAAATATTTGTGAAATACTAATTAAAATTTCATTGTGGCCAGTGCTCTCTTTGGCAGCACATACATATACTAAAACTGGAACAACACAGAGAAGATTAGCATGGCCCCTGTGCAAGGATGACACACAAATTCGTGAAGCAGTCCATATTTTTGTACATAAGTGATGAATCACTAAATTCTGCTCCAGAAACTAATATTGCAGTGTATGTTTTCTAAAATTTAAATTGAAAAAATTTCACTGATGCTAAATATTTCATATTCTATGACTATTCCCCAGTTTCTGGGATTTTAGGATTGTTCTTATTTTCTCTTTTATACATCATGCCACAAAATACATCTTTATATATAAATATTTGACTGTTTCAGTGTATATGTCTTTTGGGAATATTTAAAGAATTTGGTTTAATGCATCAATAAATATGGAAGTTTTTCTTTTCTTTTTTTTTTTTTTTAAAGATTTCATTTATTTATTTGAGAGAGAGAGCACAAGCAGGGGAGGGGCAGAGGGGAGAAACAGGCTCCTGGCTGAGCAGGGAGCCTGACATAGGGCTCGATCCCAGGACCCCGAGATCATGACCTGAGCCAAAGGCAGACGTTTAAGTGACTGAGCCACCCAGGTGCCCCAATAAATATGGACTATAAGACTTTTTAATTCATACTGAAAAAGAGCTCTAAAGAAAAACTGTAAATTTTGAATTCTCATCAGCAGTGTGTTAGGTCTCCTTACATTCAATGATATTTACAGACCATCTTCTCTTTCCTATTGACACATTAATTCTTGGTAAAGTTATGTAGTGCCATATTCTAAACAGTTTATTTATAAAGGTATATGTTATATATACATATATATAACTCATAAATTTACATTTATAAATTTACTCCTAAATCTGTATTTCTGTCAGCCCCTAACTTTCCTATAGAACTCCTGACTCATATATTCAACTGCCTATTTGACACCTCTGCAGAATTCATCAAAAAGTAACTGAAATTTAATTAAAAGTCAAAAAGAACAAACTTTCCCTCTGCCACTTATTATATATTATATTTAAAATTATACTTCATATTACATTTTAAAATTCAAGACAGCTATAACAAGATACCTAAGAATACACCTAACCAAAGAGGTGCTAGACCTGTACTCTGAAAACTATGAAACGCTGATGAAAGAAACTGAAACTGACATGAAGAAAGAGAAAGATATTCCATGCTCGTGGATTGGAAGAATAATATTGTTAACATGTTTATATTACCCAAAGCAATCTACACATTTAAAGGAATCTCTATCAAAATACCAACAGCATTTGTCACAGAACTAAAACAATCCTAAAGTTTGTATGGAATCACAAAAGACCATAAATAGCCAAAGCTATCTTGAAAAAGAAAAGCAAAGCTGGAGGCATCACAATTCTGGACTTCAAGGTATATTACAAAGCTGTAGTAATCAAAAGAGTATGTGGTACTGGCACAAAAACAGACTCACAGATCAATGGAACAGAATAGAAAAGCCAGAAATAAACCCACGATTATATGGCCAATTAATCAACAAAATAAGAAAGAATACCCAATGGGAAATAGTCTCTTCAAGAAATGGTGTACTGTATGGTGACTAACATAACAAATAAAAAATTTTTATTAAAAAAAAAAGAAATGGTGTTGGGAAAACTGACAGCTACATGCCAAAGAATGAAACTGGACCACTTTCTTACACCTTACGAAAAAATAAATTCAAAATGGATTAAAGACCTAAATGTGAGATTTAAAACCATAAAAATCCTAGAAGGGCAGACAGGTAGTAACTTCTTTGACATTAGCTATAGCAACTTTCCTCTAGACGTGTCTCCTGAGGCAAGGGAAACACAAGCAAAAATAAACTACTGGGACCTCATCAAGATAAAAAGCTTCTGCAAAGCAAAGGAAACAATCAACAAAACTAAAAGGCAACTACTGAATGGGAGAAGATATTTGCAAATGACATATCTGATATAGGGTTAGTATCCAAAATATGCAAAGAACTTACAAAAATTCAACACCAAAAAAACAACCCAATTAAAAACTGGGCAGAAAACATAAACAGACAATTCTCCAAAGAAGATAGTCAGATGGCCATAGATACATGAAAAGATGCTCATCATCACTTATCAGGGAAATACAAATCAAAACTATAATGGGTATCATCTCACACCTGTCAGAATAGGTAAAACCAACAACACAAGATACAACAGGTGTCGGCAAGGATGTGGAGAAAGAACACTTGGGGTGCCTGGCTTTTTCAGTCAGTAGAGCATGCGACTCTTGATCTCAGGGTCATGAGTTCAAGTTCCACATAGGCATGGAGCCTACTTAAAAATGAAAGAAAGAAAGAAAGAAAGAAAGAAAGAAAGAAAGAAAGAAAGAAAGAAACAAACAAACAAACAAACAAACAAACAAACACTGGTGCACTGTTAGTGGGTATGCAAACTGGTATAGCCACTCTGGAAAACAGTATGGAAGTTCCTCAAAAGTTAAAAATAGAACTGCCTTACCACCCAGCAACTGCATTAGTGGATATTTACCCAAAGAATAAGAAAATACTAATTTGAAAAGATATATGCACCCCTATGTTTATTGCAGCATTATTTACAATAGCCAAGGCATGGAAGCAGCCCAAGTGTCCAATGATCAATGAATGGATAAAGAAGATCTGGTACACACACACACACACACACACACACACACACACACACAGGACTATTACTCAGCCATCAAAAAGAATGAGATCTTGCCATTTGCAATGACATGGCTGGAGCTAGAGAGTATTATGCTAAGTGAAATAAGTCAGTCAGAGAAAGACTACTATATTATTTCACTCATACATGGAATTTAAGAAACAAAACAAGCAAAGGCAAAAGGTGAGAGGGACAGAGAGAGTCAAAGCAAGAAAGAGACTTTTACTTATAGAGACCAATCTGATGGTTACTGGGGGGTAGTGGGGAAGGGAGATGGGTTAAATAGGTGATGGGGGGGCGCCTGGGTGGCACGGTCGTTAAGCATCTGCCTTCGGCTCAGGGCGTGATCCCGGCGTTCTGGGATCGAGTCCCACGTCAGGCTCCTCTGCTGGGAGCCTGCTTCTTCCTCTCCCACTCCCCCTGCTTGTCTCTCTCTCACTGGCTGTCTCTGTGTCAAATAAATAAATAAAACCTTAAAAAAAAACTAGGTGATAGGGATTAAGGAGGCACTTGTGATGAGCACTGGGTGGTGTATGGAAGTGTTCAATCACTGTATTATACACCTGAAACTAATATTACACTGTATGTAAACTAACTGGAATTAAAAGAAAAACTTTTAAAAATATAAATAAAAAAATAAAATTCCAGAGAGCTGATCAATAGTCACTAATATGTCCTTTTATTTATTTTTTATTTTTAAATATTTTATTTTTAAGTAATCTCTACACCCAACATGGGGCTCAAACCTAAACTCTGAGATTGAGCGTCACATGCTCCACCGACTGAGCCAGCCAGGCACTTCTGTCCTTTTAGTTTTAAATGATTTGATTTTCTACATTAAATTATTTGATCTACTTGATTTTGTTCCAAAGTACAAGAATTATCTATATTTATGTCTTCAAACAGTTCATTTAATTATTGACTAGGCCTTAATTCTTTATGATTTTTAATACATTTCTCATAAACTTACTTTATGCACACATGTGCGTGTGTGTGTGTGTGTGTGTGTGTGTAGCAGTAGTGGAGGTGGTAGTGGTTACAGTAGCAGTTGTAGCAGTGGTAACAGCGATGTGCATAGACTCTGGAATTGGTAAACTGGATTGGATTACTAGGCCAACCATTCAATAGTCATATGACTATGGACATTTTCCCTAAATTCTTTGTACTTTAGTTCCTTGCATATAAAATGGGAATAATAGTAGTCCTGGAGTGTAATGTTATATGTGGATTAAAAGGGAGATAACGTGTGTAGCAGAAGCTATTAGCCTCCCAACAAAATCCACCCTCCCCTTCTTTAAGCCCATAGTTACGTTACTTTTTTGCAGCTGCTCATCCAGTTAGGCAGGGCCATGAGACTAAGTTGTCTCCAGAGTAACAGGTATGGAAGTGATACATGAAACTTCCACATGTGGCCCACCTAAACCTCCACCATGCTCTTTCTGCCTCTGGCTAATGTATGTAGGTGGTAATCATGGGAAGCTTGGAAGCCATTTATGTCATATTTTGAAAAAGGCAGAACCTCTGTCAGCCTCGGCCACTTTATAAATGACTCATACAGACTAGAGCAACCAGTAAACTGGAATCTCTACATAAGACTTATTATAGAAACAAGATACAAACTATCTTTTGAGCTATTATATGCCTGGGTCCATTTGCTACCACACCCTAACCAACTGTAATATCACATATAAATTGATGACTAGAGTAACTAATTAGCACATCATAAGGGCCTAACCAGTATAGATATATAGCAAGATAAGGAATAGACAAACGCAGATAAATTTGAGATATCAAATATTAGTTGCTTGTCTGTATGTTCTGTTTGATGACCCTGTCAATTCTTGTACAAATATCACATTTTTTATAACATTTTGACTACTGTAAACTATGCTGTATTCCTTAATATCTCGTAGACTGAGTGCCACTTTATTAATTTTCTTTTCTATAAATATCTTTTTTTTCCAAATAGATTTTAGAACCATTTTGTCAAATTAAAAGAAATATAAGGGATTTTCAGCTGGATTGTTATTAAACCAATGAATTAAATTGGAGATAATTAATACATCTACTTTATTCATTTCCCCAGAGTAATAAGCTATTTATATCCACTTATATGCTTCTTTTAGAGAAATAAAATAAATGTGTGCTTTTAGTTCATTTCTAATGTTTTTGTAATTACTCTGAATAAGATTTCTTATACTTTCAATAAAAAGATTATTGCCCACACATATTACCAATCTCTCATATATATATATATGCATATATATATATAATATTATATAATCACATGTGTTGAAGCTGTTAGCTGTCCATTAAAATCCACCTTCTCCTTTTTTAAGCCCACAGTGAGATTACGTTGTTCCAGTTAAGCAGTTAAGCATGACCACAGAACTAAGTTGCATCCAAAGGAATAGAAAGATGGATAGATGGATGGATGTGTACATATGTGTATATGTGTGTGCCTATATTTATAGATATATAATCTGTATCTCTGTATGTTTTATCTCTAATATATATATATATCCCAATATATATATACATATATCCCAAACAGATATAGATATATCCCTGTGATAGTTATGTATTTAGGTGTATGACATGACTTCCTTGAGCTTTCATCATTTCTACTAATTCTTATAGTATTATAATTTTAATTGGTTATCTTAGCTTCACTAGTTATATGATCTCTTACAATTCATCTCTTTTTTTTCTATTCCATCTTTCTGCCATGACCAAGATCTATAGAATAGTACTAAATATTAGAACTGATAGAAGATTTTGTTATATTGATCCTTATGTTAATGTAAACACCTCTATGGTTTCAGTATGATGCTGGCTTTTTAAGAATCACATATTATCAATCTTATTAGTAATACATTTGTACTTTCTAGTTTTCTACTTAGGATTCTACTTTAAAAGTGGTCTGTAGTAAGGGCACCTGCGTGACTCGGTTGAGCATCCGACTCTTGGTTTTGACTCAGGTCATGATCTCAGGGTCCTTGGTTGAGCCCTGTGTTGGGCTCTGCGCTCAGAAGGGAGCTTGCCCGTCCCTTTCCCTCTGCTCCTCCCCCTGTGTGTGCACTCTCGCTCTCTCATGCTCTCTCTAATGAATAAATAAAATCTTTAAAAGTGGTCTTTAGTTTTTGTGCTTATTTTAAAAGGATTTAGTATCAAGCCTGTATAATTTGAAAACAAATTGAGAAATTTTATGTACTTTTCTATGATTTCAAATAATTTATAGAGCAAAGCACAAATGAATCACCCATAAAACTGTTTATTCTAGAACTTTTTGGTTTCAGGGTTTTTTTAAATGTCTATAAACTTTCTTCCACACTTATTGATATATTAGTATTTTCTACCTTTTGAGAATTTTTAGTCACATATATTCTGAGAAAATTATCCACTTCAGTTAGATTTTATAATTTGTAAGCATATAAATGACACAGCATTCTCTCCCTCCCCTCTCTATTTCCATTTCTGTGGTTATGCCACCTGGGTGGCACAGTCGGTAAAGTATCTGCCTTCAGCTGAGGTCTTGATCCCAGGGTCCTGCTCAGCAGGGAGTCTGCTTCTCCCTCTACCCCTCCCCCTGATCGTGTTCTCTCTTTCGCATGCTGTCTGAAATAAATTCTTTTTAAAAAAATCTAATTTCTACACATTTTATGTCTTCTTTCTTCATCATTGGCAGAAATTTTCCTTACTTTATCTTTACTCTATCTCAAATTGTCTTGATTATTCATTCACTAAAATTTTAATTCTTTCTGTATGTTTTATTTACTTAAAATTTTTGAGGAAACAATTTGGGGAAGACTAGTTTCTTTTCTCTACCTTTCTAGCTTATAAACAATTGGGAAACATTAAAAGAATGAAAATATGGTTGGAGTCACACTATAGCAACTCAAATGCAGTTAAAGATGTAGTGCAGAATGTCCTCTTCCTGATATGAACTTATATAGCCAGTCATATGCATGTACAAAAGATGGATAGTGTTTGCGGGATGTGGACCAACTCTTACAGTAGGCTTGTATTATCACATGGTAGATAGCAAGCAAAGTACATACTTTCTAAGGGCATCCATATTTAAGGTAAGAGAGAAGGAGGGACAGACATGCGCACAATGATTGACTTTTTCCCTGTGACTCCATTATTGATTAACATAGTCCCACTGGGTATTGGGACGGGACCTCCCTGTCTTCACCAGTCAGACACATATCTTTTACTATGCTGGGGAGGCCTGGGCTATGGGTTTTAGAATAGAGTCAGAAAGGTTAACTCCAGTACTGCATCATTCTGGGAAGTGCTATGGGCTCTGGAATCTGACTACATGTGTAGTACTGGCTGCTGACAGCTTAGACCTGAGTATCTCCTGGTAATTCCTTCCAGTGGGAAGGAACTTTCATTCCCAAGGTTATACTCATTCCCTGAGGGCAACCCAAATCCAAAGTTGGGTAGATGTAAGGGTATAAAGGTATTCAGCTACTGTGCCTCAATTTGAGACAAATATAGAGGGCCACTCCAGATCCAGACCTCCCTGTGACATTGACTATGGCAGAGACCTTTGTTACAGCAGCTAAAGTTCAACTTCCTCTGCCTAATCCTTCTTTACTGTCTTACATGTAATTGTTGCTGAGAGTACTTACCAATAAACTTCCTCATACGCAAATCTCTGTCATCGAGTGTGTTCCCTGGGTAACTCAACCCAAGACAAATCCATACTGGAAATACCCAGGGGCTTCTTAATAATACTAGACCCCAACCCCGGAGACTCTGATTTAATTGCTCTAGGATAAAGTTTAAGCATTTTAAACACTCCCCAGATAATTCTAATGTGCAGCTAGGGATGAAAACCACTGTCTTAACCCATTGAGCTTAGTAATGAGGCATATGGTATGGCCATTCCCCTTGGGAAAGTAAACTAGTAATATATCAGGGCAGTACTTCTCCAACCCTGATGAGGTAGCCCTACTCCTGCATCTCTAGTATCAACTACTTCTGTTTTACGTATCTTTCTGGAACCAGCTGTGAAGACAGTTCAAATTTTTGCCCTCAGAAGACTACAAAGTGGGTCAGAATAAGACATTAATAAAATTAACTTCAAGGCTACATTGTACCCTAGGCAGAATATTTTATCTTTATTCTATTTTCCATTTCAAATTATGCCTATCTGCATTGTTTAATATAACTCGCCAGAGATTATGCAATTAGCCCAAATAATTACAACATGAAGGATGCCCCAAATTTGAATACTCTGAACCCCCCTCAATTATTTCTTTCCCAGAGAGAAATTAAAGAACAAAAATGAAACCTCCTCAAATTAAAAGTTCAAAGAAATTAAAGTTGAAAATGTTTGCACTTCCAAATTTCTTATTCCTGTAGATCTCAGACAGAGGGCATGTGTAGAGATGTGTTTCCTTCTTCAGCATCTATAACTAATCTCCTCTGGAAATGTGTAAGTGCTTGAGTACTACCTCAAAAGTTGAAATAATCTAACTTCCTATCTCTCATGTGTTTCCCTTTTCCAAAGCATTTCAGTGCCAGGCCAACATCAAGAAAATTTAGGTATCAGGAATATAAAGCCAGCAGCACGTAAGTTCCCTTGAGTGACATTATATTCCTAGAACCTGGTATTTTGTATGTTACAAGTGCCCATTTTTGTTAGCAGCCAGACAAAAGCAGATACAGCTGGTGTAAAAGAAGGAGACAGAAAAAGCGTAAGAGATGAAAAGGGTAATGCAATGATTATTTTAATTTTTGTGCTTTGTTATTTGATTACTGTCGAAGTTGAATATTTTCCCATAAGTTAATTATCTTAAATACTTTTTATGTGACAGTCTGTCCAAGATTTGAAGTATGTAATTGACACAGTATACTTAGGTTCCTTAGGGCAATGAGAAAACCATAATAACCTTGTGAATTGGTTGGTTATTGATTTATAAAACTGTACTAGTTTTCACAACATAAAATTATGGGGATATTGACTAGTCCAGAAGCCTTGTTAACCATATACTATAAAGGAAGTTGAACACAAACATGCTAAAGTGAAAATGCATACAATGTTCCCCCAAAATTAAAAACTCCTAAATACAAATATGCTTTAAATGCAGAGTCAGGCCTACTGTTGGAAGCTGTTCACTAGTACTGAAGAAGGTCATCAATTCACTCTACTTCTTTGTATCTAGTTAATTTTCTCCTCTGCTTTGCTCAACTTCAACCTACTCACATATTATTTTAATCTGATTGTTTTAGGTGCCTTCCCCAGACAGTCTCAATTGAGGCTCTCCTGAAATCAATCTGTCCTTATGGGAAACATCAGAAATCTACGCCCAAGTAACAGGCAGAATTTGAAATTTGTTTCACCATTCTATGCCATCAACTATATGCCCAGAAGGAACCCTCAACAATTCTGGGTACACCTAGAGGTAACTTGCACTTATCCTTACCTAACTAATCCAGTCTCTATTCCTACCATATGTTCTGACACTCCAATTCCCCATGGGTTATGGAAACCCTGAACACCTTTTCCTCGAAAACTAGATTCTTGATTCCTGTGTGATCGCTGCTAACAATATTTGATGGGATTCCCACAGTTATGCCTAATAATTGAAACTCCTTGGATACAACAACCTCCAAGGGACCACACTTGAACAGACAATATCCATTTTGGTTCTAACAAGTGAGATTTCACATCCTCAGTCCAGATTTGAGTTTAGTTGCTGCTACTATAGAACATCTCTGCCTGCCTCCCAACACATACATACCAGTTTATCTCCATGTATATGTTTTTGCTTTGTAAATGGTAGAAGAGGGAGAAAGGCTGATGAGAGATTCATGTGAGGAGGTATAACCAGAACAGCTTTATTTCAGTGTTTTTACTGACTATAAACTATCACATCATATGTATATATTATGCTTTATTTGATCATTCTCATACTAATGGGCATTTACTTTGGTTTCAGGTTTTTTTGTGACCAGTGCTAAAAAGGAACACCCTATTACTTATGCCCTTATACACTAGTGGGATTGAGTAAAAGGAGGTATATAAATAATATAAATGTAAGTATATATAAAAGCAAATATAAATGCAAGTATATATATAAATCATCAGAATGGGGTGCCTGGGTGGCTCAGTTGGTAGGGTGTCTGTCTTCGGCTCAGGTCATAGTCCCGGAGTCCTGGGACTGAGCCCCACGTCAGGCTCTCTGCTCAGCAGGGAGTCTGCTTCTCCCTCTGTCCCTCACCCCCTTGTGTGCACTCTCTCTCTCTAATTAAAAAAAAAACTTTTTAAAAAATAAAACATTTGTAACGTTTCACATCTCTACTATCAATGGGTAATCTTTCTAATATTATCCACTTAAAGGATACAAAATGATATTTGTTACTTTTAGATTTCCTAACTACAAGTAAAATTTGATCATGTCTTCATGTATGTGTTGGCCATTGGATTTGTTCTCTTGTGAAGTGTCTATTAATCATTTTTTAACCATTTTCCTTTTGTATATTCTTTTCCATATCACTTTGTAAGAGTTTTCTGTATATTACAGTGTTTTATTTATTTTTCTAGAGATTTATTTGATAGAGAGAGAGAAAGAGTGAGTGGGGGGAGAAGGAGGGGAAGAGAGAGAATCCTCAAGCAGACTCCCTGCTCAGTGTGGAGCCTGACACGGGGCTCAATCTCAGGACCCCAAGATCATGACCTGAGCTGAAATCAGGAGTCGGACACTTAACTGACTGAGCCACACAGGCGCCCCTATTCTAGTGTTTTATTTGTTTATCTCTCATTTGCCTATTAATTTTGTTTGTCATGTTTCTGCAACCAAAATTTCTAATTGTATCGTCAAATATGTTTATGTTTTGTTTCATAGCCTTTGGGTTTCCAGTCTTGGTTAAGAAGTTTTCATGAATCCCAAATTATACAATTAATTTCATTTATTTTCTTACAAGATTTTATGGATTAATTACATACGTAACTGGAGTTTATTTGGGCATATAAGATGAAAACCCACTACCTTTATCTCTCAGATGGATTGCCAATTGTACCAGGACTGTTACACAATTCTTTTCTGACAGAATTGAACTACCTACAACTGTCATATATTAAAATATCATACATACTAATATACATCTCTGTACTCTTAGTATGTTCTAGTGATACATTTTTCTATTTCTTTACCAAAACCTATTTCATAATACTCTATATTATGTTCTTGTATGTATTAAGGAAATTATTCTCACCTCTCTTTTTATTTTTATCGGCAATTTTAGAGCATATATAATCATATAAGTTTAAAATCATTCCATAAATTTCCCAAAATAAATCTTTTGGGATCTTAATAATAATTGCATTAAATTTACATATAATTTCAGAAATTAATACCTAATGGTTTTAAATCTTCTACAAGGAGACAGTGACATAAATATTATCCACAGTTGATTACAGTTAAAAAGAATGAAGTAGATCTATTTATCTATCTGTACATCATCTATCTATCTATACTTTAACCTGGATAAACCCTTTTAAAAATGCACAAAGTAATATGTAATGTATGACATTTTTGTGCATTTAAAAAATATGAGGGGCGCCTGGGTGGCACAGCGGTTAAGCGTCTGCCTTCGGCTCAGGGCGTGATCCCGGCGTTCTGGGATCAAGCCCCACATCAGGCTCCTCTGCTGGGAGCCTGCTTCTTCCTCTCCCACTCCCCCTGCTTGTGTTCCCTCTCTTGCCGGCTGTCTCTATTTCTGTCGAATAAATAAATAAAATCTTAAAAAAAAAATATGAAACAATACTTTGTATTATTTACAAACATTTTACATATGTGGTAAAAAGATATGTTTTGTAAATATTTTGTGTATTTTAGAGAGAGAGAGCATAAGTGAGTGTGGGGAGGAGCTGAGGAGGAGGGAGAAAATCTGAAGCAGATTCTGTGCTCAGGATGGAGCCCAACTTGGGGCTTGATCTCACAATGGCAAGATCATGACCTGAGGTGAAACCAAGAGTCAGACACTTAACTGACCGAGCCACCCAGGCTCCTCAAAATATTTGTAAACAATAAGTGGAAAAGATGCATATCAATTCAGAGGCACCTCAGTGGCTCAGTCAGTTAAGCATGTGCCTTTGGCTCAGGACATGATCCCAGGGTCCTAGGATTGAGCTTCACATTGGGCTCTCTGCTCATCATGGAGCCTGCTTCTCCCTCTCCCTCTGGCTCTCTGCCAGCCTGTGCTCTCTCTCTTTCACTGTCAAATAAATAAAATCTTAAAAAGAAAAAAAAAAGAACTACCCTACAATCCAGCAATTCCACTACTAAGTACTTACCCAAAGGATACAAAAATACTGATTCAAAGGGATACATGCACCTGATGTTTATAGCAGCATTATCAACAGTAGCCAAATTATGGGAACAGCCCATGTATCCACTGACTGATGAATGGATAAAGAAGAAGTGGTGTAGATATACAGTGGAGTATTACTCAGCCATCAAAAAGAATGAAATCGTGCCATTTGCAATGACATGGCTGGAGCTAGAGAGTATAATGCTAAGTGAAATAAGTCAGAAAAAGACAAATACCATATTCATATGTGGAATTTAAGAAACAAAACAAATGAGCAAAGGTGGGGGAACAGAGAGAGGCAAACCAAGAAACAGACTCTTAACTCTAGAGAACAAACTGGTGGTTTCCAGAAGATAAGTGGGTGGGAAGTTTAAATAGGTGATGGGGATTAAGGAGCACACTTGTTGTGATGAGCACTGGGGGATGTATGGAGGTACTGAATCACTGTATTGTACACCTGAAACTAATATTACACTGTATGTTAACTAACTGGAATTTAAATAAAAACTTAAAAAAAGAAACAAAACAAATGAGTGAAGGAAAAAAAGAGAAATAGATAAACCAAGAAACAGACTCTTAACTATAGAGAACACATTGATGGTTACCAGAGGGGAGGTGGGTGGGGGGATGGGTGAAAATGGGTGATGGGGATTAAAGAGTACACTTACCATAATGAGCACTGAGTAATGTATAGAACTGTTGAATCACTGTATCATACACATGAAACTAATACAACACTGTATTTTAACTATACTGGAATTACAATAAAAAATGTATCTCAGAATTGATCTCCCTCCACAGAGTACCCAGCATAGAACCCAACAGTACATGGGCACCTTGTGGATTTCATTCTGTGGGAGTCTCCTGAGATGACAATGCTTGACATGGACATAGACATGTCCATGGAAGTTAGTGTCATCAGTGAATTTCTCTAGGAGGCTTTTCTAGCAGTGGATTAAAAAAGTAGGAAATAAGGGCATCTGGGTGGGTTAAGCATCTGCCTTCAGCTCAGGTCATGATCCCAGGGCCTGGGATTGAGCCCCGAGTCAGGCTTCCTGCTCAGCAGGGAGTCTGCTTCTCCCTCTCCCTCTGTGCTCTCTCTCTCAAATAAATAAAGCTTTAAAAATATATAAATAAAAAAAGTAGGAAACAGAACACATCAAGGTGGATACTGTGTACTGAATATAGCTGCCAGACAATCAGACCTGGTTGTGATGACTTAAGAGAAATCCTTGAGAACTTGCAGAAATAATTGAGGTATGTTTTGGATGAGAGGACAAAGATCCTTGTTTGTATACAGACAGTAAATATCTGGGTAGCTTAGTAATAATAATAACTAACACTTATCAAGTGAGTTCTATGTGCCAAGAAATGTGCCAAGTGACTTTTTCTACTTGTATTAACTTATTTTTATCCTTTCACTGTGTAAGGTTATTACTGTTGTTACACCCTACTTTACAGGTGAGGCAACCGAGACTAAAGGGGTCAAATGACTAGTCTAATGTCACAAATCTTTAAAACCTGGGTACTTTTAGTCTCCCCATTCTATAATATATACATTAGAACTGCGAACTTCACACAGGGTAAATATTGAGGTCTATAACACTACCTGGTTGTAAATTAATAGGCACTGAAAAGAGTTTTAAAAACACAGAAATCTCTCCTAAAAGAGACAAGCCAGTTAAGTAAGGGTTAAGTTGTCAACAAGTTGATCAAAAGCTGTCACAACCAAGCCAATCACAGACCACCTACAGGGTAAGATTTGAGTGACATCTATTAAACATACTGCAAACATTGAAGACACATCCATGTGAAGATTTACCATAGGCTCTTCTGGCTCAAGATGGTGAACTGACCCATGAATTAAATGCAAGTTTCATCAGGGAAGCACTGAATATGTGCCTCATATTTCACTGAAAATAAACTGAGGAATTCTCACAGGAAGTGCAGAATGACTAGACTGAAACAAAGGTAAATTGGACAAAATATGTGAAATAATGTTTCCAAAAATTTTTCATTGTGGAGATTAAAAAAAAAAACTTCACAGGAAATGAAGCTATTCTCTTGATAACTAACTTTGTAGGAAAGCTCCTAATGAAAATTCAGAATTGCTACTTTGAATGAAGTAAGCTACCCAAGTTCTAGGATTCAGATCCTTGAATTGGTCTTAATCTCTGAACTGTCAGAGCCAAATAAGCAATTGCTCTTTGTGCTTATATGAGATACTTTATATATGTGTGTGTGTGTGTGTATATATATATATATACATATGTGTATATATATATATTTACACATAAAATCTCATGGATCTTAAAACAACCACCAACTTTATTAACTGTAATGTCTATCAAGCAGAAAGAATGGTAATCAATTCATAAACTCTCCTTTACAATTCACAAAATGGGCTACAAAAAATAGACTTAGATATTTTTCTTCATGATTAGAGATGCACGTAATGTTTCAGAAAATCAGCTTTTCACCAGAAACACAAACAAGGAAGTGGATACCTAACCTCAGCTGTTCTTCGTTATAAGCAAGTTAGTATTTAATAAGTGATATATGAAAGAGTTATGTACAAAATATTATTAATATATGTTAGGATACTTAGTTTGTGATCAATTTTGTAGTCTTCTATGATAGTCATAGAATCACTATAGCTATAGAAATAGGAATCTAATGTAGATTGCTTGTGTTTGGTTAATTACTAAAGACATTAAACTATAATCCATCCATGTACTCACCCATTCAACCAATATTTATTGATCTACTACTATGAAATGGGGATAGAGCAATAAACGAAACAGACAAAATCTCTTTTCTTCCTAACCAACAGTGCAAGGATCATATTTGAGGAAAATAATTTCCCTTTTCCTTATTTAGTGATATTTCCATAGCAGCTTCCTGAGAAAAGTGTTGTTATGAATACACACAGGGCAAATTTCATTAGTCTTGAGCAGGGGTTAGAAAACTTTCTCTACAAATGTCCCGATGGTAAATATTCTCAGCATTGCAGGTCATATATTTTCTGCCACAAATACTTGACTTTACCCTTGTAACATCAAAGCAGCCATAGATAATATGTAAAGGGATGAATATGACTGTATTCCAATATAAGTTTTTTTGTTTTTTTTTTAATCAGATAGTAGCTGGATTTGGCCCATGGCTCTAGTTTTTTAACTCCTGGTCTTGACCATTTTCAGGTTAAAAGAAAAAAAACTTAATTTATTAGAAATGGATTTTCATATGAAGTGAGTTAATTTTACAGTGAAATCATATATACATAGATGGCCCAAATAAATGAAGGTACAAGACTGTGTAAACTTGCAATCTATGCATTTATGAATCATAAATGGATTAAATTAATGATAGATAATTGATGGCAGAAAGCTATTGAATTGTGCTGCCAGCAAACCCATGGAAAACTTGTCTTTACATCAAGCTCATAGTAGAAGACATTTTTCTCAACAAAAAGATACAAAAATTGCCTCCAATTGCAAAAGTTCAAAAAACTCTGGTCACATAGAAAGCAATGGAGCCACCAAAAAAGTACAAATATGGTTTACTTAATATTCTGATTTGAAATACAAAGCTACAGCAGTATATACCTCCAGAGATGGAACTAAGCCTTTTATACAATTGATAAAAACTCAAATTAGAGGAGTTCCATTCCTAGCCCGCACATAAGTAAAAACATAGACTTAGCAATAATATCCCTGGAAACCCTCATTACTAAATATAAGTAGAACAGGAGCAATAGGACACACAGACTAGGTAGGGCCCTTATGAAATCATACCCCTCCTCTTAGTCATACTGATTAAGGTTATCAGCAATTCCTTACTGCGGAAGAACCAGGGAATAAGAATTAGAACCCCCTTTATATACTGTTTCTCATTCCAGAACAGGGCATTAGCCCTTCTCAACTGATACTTCTGTAATCTTCATGGAACTCCTAAGTCAAAAAGCCTCCATGAATGCAATTCCTCCATGAGTGCAATTAAATATTGATACCTAAATTTTTCAGACCCTACCTGATTATTAGAGTTAAGATTCTGTTGCCCACGGAAGCCAACTCTAATGGGTTTCTACTGATCCACGACAGGACAACTTGATTATCAAGAAAGATAATAAATGCATTATACTGATAAACATCAAATACATAAACATCTTTGAGTTCATAATACTAAATAATAACTCATTGGACACCTTTGGAGACTGTAAACAACTCATTACTATACAAATCCATAGAAGGAAAGAAATAAACATTTACCTTACCTTTCTAATGCAACCTCGGGGTATCCAAATAGTTGAAAAAACACATTTATCTTTTACAACAGGATTCTAGCCAATAAAGGCAGAATGAAGAATGGTATTAGGAAAAACACTTTTGTAACCCTGAATAACATAATGGAGCAAAGCCATTATCATCATTGTTAAAACCATCAGATGAAATATTGATGGTAACTTTATTTTGGAGAGATCAGGCTGATATACCTGAAGGCATTGATGAATCTTGATATCACTAAAAATGGGACATCCAGATCTTAATTATCTCATGATTTCTTGCAAGAGAAAGTACACAAAACCTCATAAAAAGTACTCGTTTAAAGTACAATTTAACCTGAATCTAATCATGCCTCCAGATCTAACTCATAGTTTGCGGAAAATACAAGATAAACATACCACAAAATTACAGCAAAAACCAGGATGTGAGCATTCTACAGGACAAAGGACTTTCTCTAATAAATGAATTGCATGATAAAGAGGTATTTGGGGACTATTTCAAAATAAATGAGAGGAGACAAATCAATCAAATGAAAACCAACTATAAAAAGACATTTTGAGACAATCATGGCTATCTAAACATGAACTGAATATTACCTGATTTTAAGTATTATTTTGTTAGATGTGATAATGACATAATGGGTATGCCAAAAAAGTCCTTAGAAATTAGCAACTCATACAGAAGTATTTATAAGTTAAATGATGTGATGTCTGGAATTTAATCTAAAATACTCTCCCTCAAAAAAGTGGGGAGACTAGGTGATATAAGGTAAAATGTTGGTAACTGTTGAAACTGGTTAATAGATTCATGAGAGTTCATTATAGTAATATTATTTACTGGTTTGACAATTTGGGAGATAAAGAGTTAAAAGATGCTGGTATCCAGATGGGCAAAACAAAGTAAGTTATACTCAATATAGAGAGTTAACAAAATGAGACTTGTTTTGAATTGGATAAGCTTATATGCTATACTCACATACAATCAAGCATGCTATTTTTTATTTGAAATTACCCAGTATTTTGGTTCAATTTACTAGTCATTAATTACTAAATAGTCAATAAGCTAGACTTGTATTTCATAAAGTCATTTCCCGCTTTCCCATTATAAAGAAAAAGATCTGTGTTTCATTCTGTGTGTGTTAATCAAATTATCAATATCTGTTCAAATCTCAAATACTAAACATAATATAAATACAAAGAGCTGTTGATTATCAAGAAGTCAGAGACAGGTCAATGCGCTGAGAATGTGTTTGTGCAGACATAGAGTCAATCAGGCCTGCATTACCAAAACCTAAATATGTAAGAAATGTTAATGGCATTTTAAAACACAAGCATAGCAGAGACAAAGTAGTGGTAATATGGAGCCCAATACGAATGCAATTCAAAAGATGATGAAAAAATACACCAAATACCAGGAATAGCATCTCAATAGAGCAGTAGGTCTTCATAATGAAACAATAGATACATTTTTATTTTCTTCTTTGATTTCCTTTGCATTTTAAAATTTCTTCAACAAAGATATCTCATTTATGAGATCAAAGTCAATTTTAAGAAAATAAATTCAGAAATAAGTGGGAAGATGTAGGACACCTAGATGATATACTATGAATGTGCGTTTACTCTATATACATGAAATACAAAGAAAAGGTGATCAAGATCGGAAAAAGGACAAGACTTGGGGCACCTGGGTGGCTCAGTCCTTAAGCCTCTGCCTTTGGCTCAGGGCCTGATCCCAGGGTCCTGGAATCGAGCTCTGCATCACACTCCCTGCTCCACTGGGAGCCTGCTTCTTCCTCTCCCACTCCCCCTGTTTGTGTTCCCTCTTCGCTGGCTGTCTCTCTCTCTGTCAAATAAATAAATAAAATCTTAAAAAAAAAAAAAAAGAAAACAAAAGAAAAAGGACAAGACTCTCAGGTTTGTAAAGGCTCTGTTCTTTAAAAATATTAAGGAATAAGACGATGTAGCTACAGACCACCTTTCTAGAGGGGAATAAGAAAGCTTTGCTTGTTGAAATTGTATTATGTACCAGGTTACATGCAAGGAATATTTAGTCAGGAACTTTTGCCTGGTTTTATTTGTTGCCTCATCCTTGGGACTTAGAGTACCCAGTGCATAGGGGGCACTTACATATTTGTTGAAGGAAGGAATACATGAAGGTATTTTCTCAGTCTCTGCAAATAAACCTTTGAAATAGGTGATGATAGAGAGGTGAGTAATTTGCACAAGATCATACAGGCAAGAGACAGGAACCAAATAGGACTAGAATCCTTTAAAGTTATTTTTGGGGCCTTCACATTCTCAAATTGCATAGGTAATTGTAGCATTTTTATTGAACAGTATGTACATCAAAGTGACTCAAGTGTGGTTACAATGCAAGCCCCATGAGAGCAGAGATCTTTCTTTTGCTCACTGATTTATCTTAAGTGCCTAGAACAGTGCCTGCCACACAGTGGATTCTCAATAGGTATTGAATGAGCATGAGGGCTTATGGGAGACCAGCGAGCCATCTATTTCCTTATGTCTGTAAAGCCAGATTACAGATAATAGGAAAGTATAAGTATAGATGTTATCTAGAAACATTTAGGGAGCCTATGCCAAATCACAAATATAATGGAAGTTGGGTTTAAGAAAAATATTTCAAAGGATTTCCATTGATTTTGAGATAAATAGAAAAATCCTTAGAATTGACTATAAAAGCCTACATGGACTGGCCCCTCACGACACCATCCACAAAACTCTCAGCATGCTCCATGTCAAGTCAATGCTTAAGCCACACAGCTTGCTTGCTTTTTTTTTTTTTTAATATGCCAACTATACTCATACCACAGAGCATTGTATATGCTATTCCCTCTACTTGGAAAAATACTCCTTCCTCAAATTTCCTGAGTAAACCCTACTCATCCTCCAGATTTTAGCTTCACTATCACTCCCTGTCAAATGTTTCCCTTGTTATCATCAAGGTTAAAATTGTACATTTGTTGACGTGATTTGAAAAAATTAGCATCCAATTTTCCAACTGGACTGTATGAGGCAGAGAATGTGTCTCCCTTTACTTCACCGGAGGAGCCTCTGCTTCTGGAATAATACCCAGCATATACTAGCTGCTCAATAATAACATCCTAATTAATGAGTCAATGAGTAAACACAATTCTGGCAGTCATACTCAAGATTAATTAGAGAAAGCAAATTATATGTATTTATGCAAAGAAAATGAAAACACAAATTTGAGAAGATATATACACTCCTATGTTTATTGAAGCATTATTTACAACAGCCAAGATATGGAAGCAGCCCAAAAGTCCATCAATAGATGAATGGATAAGGAAGATTTGTGTGTGTACACACACACACACACACACGCATGCACACAATATGGAATATTACTCAGCCACAAAAAGGATGAGATCTTGCCATTTATAACAACATGGATGGACCTAGACGGTATTATTATGCTAAGTGAGGTAAGTCAAACAGAGAAAGACAGATATGATATGATTTCACTTACATATGGAATCTAAAAAACAAAACGAACAAAAGAAAGGGAGAATTAGACCTATAAATACAGAGAACTGATGGTTGCCAGAGGCGAGGAGGATGAGGGGATGGGCAAAATGGGTGCAGGTAAAGGGGAGGTAGACGTTTCCAGTTCTGGAGTAAATAAGTGCCAGGAATGAAAGGCACAACATAGGGAATATAGTCAATGATACTGTAATAACTTTGTGTGGTGACAGATGGCAGCTACACTTGTGGTGAGCACAGCATAATGTATAGAGTTGTGGAATCACTATGCTGTATACGTGAAACTAATGTAACGTTGTGTGCCAACCATACTCAAAAAAAGAAAAAGAAAACTGTAAGACGGAGGTGTCAGATGAGAGACAGTACTTATAACTGATATAAGGGTATTAACTTCTAGACTAGGATTATGGCAATGGAAATGGAGAGAAAGGTATAACTACAGGGCTACTGTTTATTTGTTTGTTTGTTTTTACTATAAAACAATAAAGGGTCACCTGGGTGGCTCAGTCAGTTAGGTGTCTGACTTCGGCTCAGGTCATGACCTGGGGGTCCTGGGATGGAGCCCCACATCAGGCTCTGCACTCAGCAGGGAGTCCGCTTCTCCCTCTCCCTTTGCCCATTCCCCTGCTCATGCTCTCTCTCTCAAAAAAATAAATAAAATCTTGAAAGAAATAAGTATTTATTATAAAAACTTCACACAGCCCAGAAAAGTCTATATGAAGAATAAAAGTCCCCAGTCCTAGTCCCCTGAATCCCATGTTCCCATACAGTTCATTGTTAACAGTTTTGTTTTCCTCCAGAGTGAAAATGTAAGTATGTTTGTATATAAACATGTACATTTTTTCACTACACACATGAGATTTTATAGGTATCTCCTTTTGCATCTACATATCTATTTTTCATCTCCTCCACCCTGCTCTTTTCCGAGGCAGACTGAAACGTATGGATGACATCACCAAAGTTCTCTTGCCCTCTCCTCTGGCTTTCAAAAGGGTTCAGCCAATGGGAGGCTCTAGCAGAAGATTAGAGGGAGGCGAGTTACATAGGAACTGTTACCTCTGTCCGGGCTCCCTCCTTGCTAGGGCGCTTTACCTCTGCTGTGTCCCTCCACAGAAGAAACTTCTCTCCATACAACCTAACCTGCATGATTCTCTCTCCTTCTCAATCCTGCTAACTCTTCCCTTCTCTCATCAATGTGGCCCCAGGAGTGGAAGCAGCTCTGCCATTGCTAGATGCAGGTTCCTGCACTATTCTCTGTGGCTGTGACCCACCCGCATCTAATTAACTGCTTCATAAATAAACCCTCTTCACATTATCCTAATTCGGTGGATCATCAATTTCCTGCTGGGATCTGATTGATATCGGTATCATGCTCTATACAGCGTAGTGTAGTGTCCTTGATCTTTCCACTTGCATCATTTTACTGATTCTGTGAAGCAAATTTTTCATATTTCAACATCTTTGTAATTGGGATGCATTTTACAATTAATATTGCATTACAGCTTAATTCTCAGTGTTTTCACCTCCTTAGTGGTATATGAAATGGTGATGCCTCTTAGAATTGATGAAATACAATAATATATCTTGGACCTCTATGCCTATCAGTAAAAGATAGAACACAGAACATTTGATGGAGGAAAATTCGTTGTGGGGGCTTCTGAGCGATAAGACAAACATAACCACATATTGAAGCTCAGATACCTGAGAGAATAGTAGTGTCACTAACAGAATTAGGGCCATGAGCAGGGGGTGCTGGCTTGCATAGAAGACACTACTGAATTTTCAAAAGTCCACTGGGTACTTGGAGGTAATAACATTAAGGCTTACATTAGAAAGCATCACTAGGGATCATAACAAACTTTCAAGAAGAAACCAGTGTCCTTGGTGTAGACCTGTCTTAGTCAGCTCAGGCTGCCCTAACAAAATACTCCAGATTTTAAAAATAAACATTTATTTTCTCACAGTTCTGGAAGCTGGAAGTCCAAGATCAAGTGCCAGCACAGTTTGGTTCAGGTGAGAGATGTCTTCCTGACCTGCAGATGGCTGTCTTCTAACTTTGTGCTCATAGGGCTTTTCCGTGGTACACAGACAGGGAGGGAGAGGGGAAGAGACAGGAAGAGAGAAGCATTCTTTTCTTACAGACCCACCAATCCTACTGTATTAGGATCCCACTCTCATGATATCATCTAAAACTAATCACTTCTCCAAATAACATCACATTGGGGGCTAAGGCTTCAACATATGAATTTGGGGGCACACAATCCAGACCATAGCATTCTGCTCCTGGCTCCTCAAAATTCATATCCTTCCCACACGCAAAATACATTCAATCTATCCCAACAGCCCAAGACCGTTAAGTTGTTCAAGCATGAGCTATAAAGTCTAAAGTCCAAAGTCTCATCTAAATATCATCTAAATAAAATATGGGGGAGATTCAAGACACAATTCTTCCTAAGACAAAATTCCTCTTCTGCTGTGAACCTGTGAAACAAGTTTTGTGCTTCAAAAATACAATGGTAGGACAGGCACTGGATAGGCATTCCCTTACAAAAGGGAGTATTCAGAAGGAAGAAGAGTAACAGGTCCCAATCAAGTCCAAAACCTATCAAAACAAATTCCATTAGATCTTAAGCCTTGAGAATAATATTTTTGGTTTGATATCTTGCCTTCTAGACCTGCTGGGATAGTAGTATAATCCCCATGGCTCCGGGTGGGGAGTTCTGTGTCCATAGGTCTGCTGGGCTAGGGTATTGTTGGAAGGTCCAGCTCCCACAGTGCTACCAAGCTTGTCTCAGTTCTTTTATGTGAAAGTATTTGGGGACAGTCACACAAACACACACACACACACACAAACCCAAAAAGACCATGCTTTCTAAATCACCAAATAGTCTGTAAACTAGACAACATCAGCCAATTTCTAATTTGTATACTATTTCCCATCTTTATACCAGTGAGAAATAAGGATACATGGAAGTCGGAAACTGAGAAAGGAAATAGATGGAACAATAGTTAGCTATGTACAAGGGAGAGTCAGGGATGTCTGTTGAGTACTTTTCCTAATACTTGAGAGGTGATTTTTATATGTTGACATTTGGTAGCTTTTCAAAATGGCCATAACAAATCACTATAATTGTCATTCAATCCGGGCTGACTACTTTAGTCCCTCTTGTCCCAGCTAAAAAAATCTCATTCATTCAATTCATTCAATCATCAATTCAACAAGCATATTTTGGGGGCGCCTGGGCGGCTCAGTCATTAAGCGTCTGCCTTTGGCTCAGGTCATGATCCCAGGGTCCTGGGATTGAGCCTGGCATCGGGCTCCCTGATCAGTGGGAAGCCTGCTTCTCCCTCTCCCACTCTGCCTGCTTGTGTTCCCTCTCTCGCTGTATCTCTCTCTGCCAAATAAATAAAATCTTTAAAGAAAAAAAAAAAAACAAGCATATTTTGATCAGCTTTTTTGTGCCAAATAAAAGTCTGATTTTTTTTTTTTTAAGATTTTATTTGAGAGAGAGAGAGATAGCAGGAGGAAGGGGAGGGGCAGGCGGGGAGGGGCAGAGGGGGATTAATTAATGGTAACTTTGGTCTGTAACAGGGATTGTCAACTGGGAATGATTTTTACCCTCCCCCACTCCCCAGGGGCACCTGGCAACATCTGGAGACATTTTTGGCTATCACAACTGAGTGGGAGGTGCTATAGGCATCTAGTGAGTAGTGGCTAGGAATGCTATTAAACATTCTGCAAGGCACAGGACTGCACCCCACAACAAAGAATTATTTGACCCAAAATAGTGCTAAGGCTGAGAAACCCTGGACTAGATCTCACCATTCTCCAAAAGTCACTTGTTACAAGTAATTACATTCTTAATACTAAAATAAATTATTTAATGGCTATCTCCACTGCTACACTGAAGCTCCATGAGGTCCAAGACTATGTTCTGTTCATTGCCATGTACTCAATGTCTAGCATACTTTTTAGCACATAGTGGGCATTCATTGACTGAAAGGGAGATTAATAATTGACCAGGGACAGGAGTGGGCAAAAGTTAAACGAACTGTAAGAAGGTGCCAGATCATGCAGGGTCCATAACTTGGGGGAGAGATACAAAGAGTGGTTTAGAAGAAGGGGAGCCTTTTCCTCAATATATTATTAGCCATCTTCCCAGTCTTGGTTATGGAAAGCTGACATTTTCTCAGAGTGTTCCAAAGTGCTATGCAAAAGCAATTTTAAGATGAGTTCACTAACCCCTGATTCTGAGCACATTATCACCATAACCCCCTCCTAGAACTGCAAAAGCATTTCTTATCTGTGTAGAATTTCTGGAGGTACCACTGCTGTTTCATGAAGGGGCTTAGACTTTTTCATGGCAAGAATGGGCCATGACCAGACTTTCATTTTAGAACATTAACTCTTGCTGTCATGTAAAATGGTTTAAAGGAGTAAAGACTGAACACACAGAGAACAGTTAACAGACTGCCTGAATGCAACGGGAGATGGGAGAGGCTGAGACAAAAACCAGAGGCAGTGGAGCTGGAAAGAAGTGCATATAATTTTAGATTTAAAAGGGTTAGGAGTAGGTAAAAGAAGAAGTCAAAAATGATCCTAGATTTCTGCCCTGGAAAATTAGGTGGATGTGACAGGAGAGAAAATGGAGGAGGAACAGATCTGAAGGTGAAAATGATTTCTGTTTTAAATATGTTGAGATTAGGGTATATGAAAAACATTTGAGTAGAGATAGCTGGTATCCTGTTGCAATATGTTACCCTGAAGTTCAGAGGCTGATCTGGGCTGGAAATGTAGCTTTGTAATTCGAGAGAACACTGCTAATTTGAGCAGTGCCAGTGTCTAAAAGCACCAAGGCAGTAACAACAAGGGAGAGAGCATACAAGGGATATCTAAGTATTAAAGCAAAGGCAGAGACCACCAAAGAAGACTTTGGAAGAGTCTGCCATGTACAAGGAAAACCAGGAGAGAGTGTATTCACGGAATCCAAGGAAGGAGAGGTTTTTTTTTTTTTTTTTAAGATTTATTTAGAGAGAGAGAAAGAGTGTGCACACGCGCACAAGTGGGGGGAGGGGCAGAAGGAGAGAGAGTCTTAACCAGAGTGTGGAGTCTGACTCGGGACTCAATCTCTCGACCCCATGATCTTAACCTGAGCCGAAATCAAGAGTTGGATGCTCAACCAACTGTGCCACCCAGGCGCCCTATGAGATTTTTAGAAATAAGAAAATAGTTAACTGTGGAAGGTAAGGGCTGATGAATGGGTTTTGAATTTGGTGGTCACTAAAGAAACTATCAAGAACATTTTCAGACAAATAAAGGAGTGGGTTGAGTGGGTTGATACGTGGGAAATGGAGTGGGTTGAAAAGAGTGGGTTGAGACGTGAATAGGAAGAGAGGAAGTTCAAAAAGATGCCCAAACCTTAAGAGGCTTCACTCTAAAGGTGAGGAGGACAGGGCTAAGGTCGGAAGGAATCTGACATGGAAAGGGGGATTTTTTTAAAGAGGAGAGCTACCTGAGTAGGTCTAAATGCTAATAAAAGAAGCCAGGAGAGATGCAGTGGAGCTGGCGCATTCACCAACAGCAGATATAAATGGGACTCCTCCGACCAGGACTGGCAGGGACCAGCAACTGTGAGGAACAGCCTAACTGAAACGGCATCCGCAGCAGCCATTTCAAACATCCTCCACCAGCCTCCAAGCTCCCTCTTCATCACCTTCCCTTTCGCTCCCAACAAATGGTGTTCTTTTCTGCTTCACAGCAAAGAAAGGCATTCCTAAGGATGACACCTGAACCAAAAACCACAGAGGAAAAGATCTGGCTACAAAATAACTCCACATGTTCCTGTAGAGGAGGTTGGTGTAGGAGGTAAGAGCAGAGCCTCAAAGGTAGACAGACCTGCTTTAGCACCACCTGTTGGCCACTTACCAGCGACCTGAGCTTGAACAGACTGCATAACCTTGTTTGTCATCTACGAAACTGTGTGTAACAACAGTGCCTACTTACCCCTGATGTTTTGATAAGTTTTAGATTAGATAGTAAACGATCTGCTCGGTGTCTGGTACATAGTAAGCATGCATGCAATCAGTGGCAGACAAGAAAAAAGATCAATGTGATATAGAAAAATGGGCAAAGGCCCGAAGAGAAGCTGCAATGGCCAGTGCATTCAGGAAACTTTGTTTCAAAGAAATGCTTACGAGAATATCCATGAGAATTTTTTCCTAAAAGATTGAGAGAGTTTCAAAAAACAATGCTTAGAGTTGGCCTGGGTATGGGGAAATCAACATAGTCATACGTTTGCTTTTCCTTGGAACAAAAATTAATATCATATATCTGAACTTTTACAAAATATCTGACAGGAAAACTAATGTGATTCCAAAGCCTTTAACTGAGGCCCTTTGACCCACAAATTCCACTTCCAGGAATTTATCCTAAGGAAAAAGTCATCTTCTAACGAGATAATTACACACATATGTATGAAAACTGCCTTTTATCATAATGTTGTTTATTACAGAGGAAAAAACACAATCAATCTAATATCCTTTAATGAAGGATTGCTAAACCAGAGTATATGCCTTCTACAGGATACTGTAGAGCCCTTGTAAGTGATGATGCATTGTATCATGTGGGAATGTGGAAATGTGTTTATGATACACTGAAATGTAAAAAAAAAAAAAAAAGGAGGTTACTAAAGAGTATGTATATATCATGAGATGATTTTCTCTAAAATTAAAAGTACACTTGTGAGTGTATTCACAGATTTTGTAAAGTCTGCAAAGACCAAAACATTAATAGACGATGGCTCTAGGTGACGAGATTACAAATTACCTTTATTGTATTTGTTTTTATGACTTCCTGAATCTTCACTGAGAATATATTAATTTTATAACTGAAAATAAGATATTTCTAAAAATAAGGTATATTCTTATTTATCTGGTTATTTCATCTAGACAATGACCAAAAAATGGATTGACTTTGTCTTTAACGGAGGTAATGTGTCTTTTTTTTCTGCCTGTGGACTCGATTGGAACAGTTTAGAATGCCAAGAACACATAATTTTTAGAATTTAACTGCATCTAGATTTTCATACCAACTGAAGTTAGTTTTATAATACTAAATCTCTCTCTTCATACACACACACACACACACACACACACACACACACACACACACAGACTAAAGGCACCTTTGAATCTCTATAAAATAACACACGCCCTACAGTAGAGATTTGGGGATGCCTTTAATGTGCAAATAACTGATTCTGAAGAATGGTGCTTAAGCTACTTCCTGGTTTTTACAACGTTTCTCTTCCTAAAACGCCTCTGCTGAATTGGAGTCTACCTGCCCCCACCACCCTAGAGTTGACCAAATTTGTTTTCAAAGGGCTATAACAATCAATGAACTTCTTTATTTGCCTTTAACCAAGAAGTTCACCTGCAGTTTTCCACAAGTGAGCAGGACAGCTTAAGAACATTTTGAATCAGCTTGGGCAGAACTAGGCCAGTTCTTTGTAGAGACCTATTCCATGGACACCTATTTACTCTGGAGACTTGACTCTAGTTCGCTGTGTGACCCAGGGTAATTTCCATCCTTTCCAGGGCTTCAGTTGCCCTGGAAAGTGGTGAGTTAGATGATCTCAGAATTTTCTTACATCCCTAATACATTCAACTCATTTGATAAACTAATTTGCACCAAAATACAGATACGTTAATAGTCTCTCATGTCAAACTTGGGGTAACAGGGATTTTCAAAGAGTACAATTTTTCCAGTAATCCTGAGTGAAGGGTTTGGAGAAGCCAGGGACCTCTTTTAATTTAACAAATATCTATGGTCTCTAGTGTGACAAGGGCTTTGTTATGGTTTATCTACTTGACTTGCATTGTCTCCTTTTCAAAATTAATGCTAATTAGTTGTTTCTTGAAGGTTAAACATTAAAATTTCTGGACATAGGTATTTCAATATTTGCACTAGCTATCAATGGTTAAATCCACCTGTGTGAAGCGTGTGTGTGTGTGTGTGTGTGTGTGTGTGTGTGTGTGTATGATGGAAATGTAGCATATGCTACCTAAAGCAAATGCTTGGGAATTCAGATGCAAACAGACTTGGCTCAGTAATATGTCTGTTTATATGGGTTTTTTTCCTTTTGATGGAGTGTAAAAAGTGCTTCGCTTTACAAAAACCTATGATATGAAAATCCAAACATACAGAGTATGCAAACTAGCAAGTGATTATAGCCATGATAGATTTATTTCCAACTTCTGCAAACATATAATCAAGCTGCTTGGTCATATCCAGTCTACTCCATTCTTAGAACACTACAGACACTCAGAGATGAGGACTTTCTCTCAAACACAGGATACATACCTTCCTTTTTGCCACATATTTACGGAAGCTTGTATGCATGCATGACGGGGGTGGGGGTTGTTTTTGCTGTTGTCATTTACTTATTTTCTGAGGTGATTCTGCCTGCCCAGAAACCAGAAGAAAACTTAAAACACTTTATCACCTATAAATTAGTTATAACTGATGTTCAGAAAAAAACAAAACAAAACAAAACAAAAAACAAACCCCATCTTAACACCCTCTTGGCAGGACAAAGCTCAGCCTTGTAATTCTCCGACTCACCTACAGCACCTAGTTAACACTATGGGCAGTGTCAGCCTGAAACAGAGAAGCAACAGGACCACTATCATGGAAATGGGCTGCACTCACTGGTCTTCCTCGCCTGGAGAGCCGACTTCTCACCATCGCAAATCACTGAGCCCTAAGGCAGGTTCTTTATTCGATCCATTTACAAACGGAACTAGGATTAGTCAGGGCAAACCACAATTCTTCTATCTCAAATCCAGGAAAGTAAATGTATGAGCTTTGTCCTTCCTCTAGGGACTAAGTTCTCCTGATGTCTCAGAGATATGGAGAGAAATTAATCAATTAGCTATTACCCTACCACAAAATCTAAAAGGATCCCCAGATATCCTTTCTGACTAATCAGACCCAATAACCGCCTCAAGCTCAACTGCATTTTTTTTCAGAAAGTGTTAGTTGAAACATAATAATTATTCAGGAGATAAATCTCATTCCAATCTAATTAAGTCAAATATAAGAAAGTCATATATGATTATACTACTTTAATCCGTTATCATTTTAAGAAATGTTTAATTATTTCATTGGTATTATCAAGACAGTAAGTTGAATTTCAATTAAACTAAAATATCATTCAGTAAGCAATTAAAATATATTTAATTAACCTAGTAAAAATATTTTGTGTAATATTAAAAACCCAAATATCTTTCTAAAGTTTACATAGTAAAAAAAAATGCTTTCTGAAATATTCAATTACAAGGGAAAGAAACAACAGACAAGACATACGCTGAGTGAAATAGTAAGAAACAATGATATATAACAGATACATAAATTTAAGATGCAGGCCCATAAAAACCACAATATGCATTTTATTAACCCTCAGGCAAGGGAAAGGATATGCATAAAATTCATTAGAATGACTGAGGAAAAGGGGAATGGGGCCAGGGAATGGAAATAAAGGAGAAGAGAGGAGTAAATACACAGCAGAGAACTAGGGCCAGTCAGGGCAAGCCACTATTTTTCTACTTCAAATCCAGAAAAACAAATGTGTTAGCTTTGTCCTTCACCTAGGGACTAAAATTCTCGTGGTCCCAGGGATATGGAGAGAAATTAACCACTTAGCTGTTACCCCATTAAAAAAAATCTAAAAGAATCACCAGAAATCCTTTCTGGGAAAGGATATGCATAAAATTCCTTAGAATGACTGAGGAAAGGGGAAGGGGGGCTGGGGAATAGAAATAAAGGAGAAGAGAGGAGTAAATACACAGCTCAGAGACCTGAACAATTAACTCAAGGAATGTGATTAACTCATCCTCTACACTTGATGTCAAAACCCCTCCACTACCACCCCGAGAAAGAAAGATCTGGGGCGGTAGTATTTAACATTAGAAACCCTGGAATACAGAGGTGATAATAAAAACAGGACTGGCTGGTACTTGGTTTTACTCTCATACTAGAATTCTCGGTAGACAATGCTCCTCATTATTGCCGGCCCCCTCCCACTGCCCCACCCTTAGGAGGCCACTGCTATACCCCAAGTTTCTTACTAAGAAAGTACTCTAATTAGTGTTGGTAATTATGGCCTGCAAATACCATTATTTTAGTGTTTAGGGGATGAGAGAGCAGAAGGCAAGCTGAGGTCAAAGCACAAGCTAACCCCCGCCACCCCCACTCCCCACAAGTGGGATATGTGTGACATTCCTCAGGCCCTTCTGGCTGCCTGAGAACAAAGGAAAGGGAAAAACAAATGGTTAACTGACAGAGATCACAGTCGTGCAGGACAGCAGTCTCCATCAGTTTGCAACTGGCCTAATGATTTACAAGGAAAAAAGCAATTTTCAAAAACCTATAGACTCAATTTCCTGGAGCCCTAACATCCCCCTCCCCTCCATAGGATAGAAATCCTTTATATCAGTCACTCCTCACAACCCCAGTGCAGGTCTTTCTGCCCACAGGTCCTGTCCCTGTGCTTTAATAAAACCACCTTTTTGCACCAAGAATTCTTCTTCTTCTTCTTTTTTTTAAAGATTCCATTAATTTATTTGACACAGAGAGAGAGAGCACAAGCGGGGGAGTGGCAGGCAGAGAGAGAGGGGGAAGCAGGACCCTGGGATCATGACCTAAGCAGAAGGCAGACACTTAACCGACTAAGCCACCAGGTGCCCCTCTACCAAGATTTCTTTCTTGGCCATCAGCTACAAACCCCAACACTCCAAATCACATCAAGGGATGCTGTTGGTGATTTTCTGTAGGATGAGTTTTTTATCTAAGGGCCTTTAGATTCTTACAGCATAGGATGTCACGCAACAAACACCATGAGCTATGTGGCCTGGAGGTGATCTGTCTGCCTTTTTGGGAAGTATGCCACTGCCAACCCCCATTACATCTCAACCCATCTGGACCCCCATCTCTCTCTCTCTCTCTCTCTCTCTCTTTATCTCTCTCTCTCTCTCTCTCACACACACACACACACACACACACACACACACTCTCCATGTCATTTTCTTCCTGCCAGGGGAATAAAGTGTTAAGGAAGAAACTGGTTTTCAGTGCTCAGTCCTCACTTCATCCTTATGCCCTGTGTCTGCCTGACTGTGGACCTGCAGGTCTGGCCCCTGGCTTTGCAGGAACCCACATGCCTCCCTTCTGACACACTTGCTTCCTCCCTTCTCTCTCTCCTCACCATCAGAGAACTCACAGAGACACATCTTTTCATATCTTGTTGATTTTATTTTAATCATTGCAATCTGTGTACACTGCTGGTGTGACATTTGGTCTCGATGTGGTTGGCCATTTCCCCACAGGCTCCTCTGGAGACTTTGCAGACAGAGGTCTCCAGGCCTCTCTATACACAGTGCATTACTTGGATCCGCAGAAATCCCCTGGGTCTTTTGGTTCTGCTTCAGCTGAAGCTGTGGTCTCTTATTTTGATTCACTCTCTTCATCAGCTGCTGATAACAGACAAATGTTGTTGGTCTTGTTTCTCTCTTGTGCTTTATTGAACAGGTGACAGAGGTTTCAGAGGATCTTTTGCCCGCACGGGCTTACAGGGGCATCTCTACCCTCTTGGCAGTCCTGTGCACTTGGAAGGGCAACAGGGCAGGCATAGAGGGCATTGGTTTGGGGGAAGAGGATAGAGACTGGGTGGAAAGGGGGCTTCCGAAGAAGGAGTGCAGGCTGAGGAGGGGTTTGTGTGAGGCAAGGGCAGGCGAGGTCGATGAGGAAGAAGAGGAGAAGTGTGGGTTGGGTTATCTGACCCTGGCATTGTCCCTGCATTTGCTTTGAGAGAGTGTCATCCTCTCCTGCCTTTCTTCTCTTGGGGTTGCCTGTTTCCCCCTTTTGATTAGTTACCCCACACATGTAGTTGGCTGTTTTCTGCTTGTGTTTGACTGTTCAATATCTGTGCTAGGTTCTCATCCATGCTTAAGCCTAATAATGGTCTACTCCAGGGCTCCTACCCTCCCTGTATTTACCCCTCCCAAGCCAAACAGGATCCACACCCTTACCCTTTGGTCACTGCTCTGGCTAGTGGTAGCCCTGGGGTGGCTCCATGGTGAAAGGATTTGAGGCATGGGAGGGACTAAGATGTTCCAGTTGGATGGAGGTATTTCTTTAGCACCCCTTAAAGATTCATGCCAAAGTGACTTGCCACCTCTTCATATCTCCCCTGGTTCAATTCTGGTGGCACAAATGGCAGGGAGAGGACATTTCCTCCACACCATTCCCCATGGCCACCCCCATTCAGTGGCTCATTCTGTTGTCTCCCACCCTTCACCACTACCTAGTATTTTGGATGCCTTACCTAAAATCCCTCCAAGGCAAAGTGGCCATATTTAAGTGTCCATGGAGATGTTAGTCACCCCACTTGCCTTCTACAAATTCCTCTTATGCACCTTGAAGACCTTTCACTTATTGGCTACCACCAGGGAATTTTTCCATCCTACCTCCTTTTCCTGCTCTCCTCAGTTTTCTTTCTTTTTTTGTTATTTTTAAAGATTTCTTTATTTTAGAGACAGAGCAGGAGCGGGATGGTCAGAGGGAGAGGGAGAGAGAATCTCAAGCATACTCTGCACTGAGCATAGAGCCCAACATGGGGCTCAATTTCACCACCTGAGATCATGACCTGAGCTGAAACCAAGAGTCAGATGCTTAACCTACTGGGGCACCCAGGCGCCCCTCTCCTCAGTTTTCTATTGAAAATCACTGTCTTCAGGCTGCCAAGGATTCAGTGAATAAATTGCTCTACTGGGCATCCTCATCTTGTTTCAAATTTAAGGGACTGACTTTATCTCAGTAGGTGTAATACACAAGACTCAGATTTTACCACTATAGGCAAGGAGGGGCAAATGTGCACATGCTGGAAGTTGGGCTGGGTGTTTTCTTGCAGAAAACTGTAATTTAAGACTTAGGAGTACACTCAGGGAGGGGATTGTCTTAGGCAGAGGCGCGTGTGCCTTCTGTGAAAAGCACTTCTCAACATAAGTCCTCAGTCACCAGAGACTTTCTCACCTTATTTTACTGCTGGCACTGTTAACATCTACCTCCCTTCCTGCTCCTGTGGCCTCCTGGACAAATGAAGCTTATCTCATTCCTATAAGGAGGGACTCTAGGGGAATTCATATTTATGAATGGCTACATAACAAGCTTCTAGCTTCTTGTGAATAAGTCCTATTCATTTAGCTCATTATGTAAAGGGTCTCTCATGATTTTAGCCTTGGGGAAATGGGTGGTGGGATTAGCCATAGATCATATGTTCCTAATTCTAATAGCAGTTCCAGCCAGCTTCACCTGGGCAGATGTCCTTTTCTGTTAATGGATCTTTTCTGGGTTTCTTCTGGATCAATCACTTTCTGAAAGTTACTGGCTGCTTACTCACTGAAGATGCATTGATACATTATACTACTTAAAATATTTTCTTAAAGGCACAAATAAACATACCATAAGGTCAGAGAAAACTGACAAAATTGGAAAAATATTTAACACATATCACAGATAAAGGGTTAATATCATTAATATATAAAGACTTTGAGGCGCTTGGGTGGCTCAGTCCGTTAAGCACCTGACTCTTGATTTCAGCTCAGGTTATGATCTCAGGGTTGTGAGATCAAGCCCTGCATCAGGCTCCACACTGGGCATAGAGCTTGCTTAAAATTCTCTTTCTCCCTCTCCCTCTACCCCTCCCCGTTCGTGCTCTCTAAATAAATGAATGAATACAATACAATACAATACAATACAATACAATACAATACAATACAATATGTGAGAACTTTAAAAACAATGGGACAAAGGACCCCAAATCTGGTAGAGAATGGGGAAAAGACATGGAATGAAAATTTACAAGACACAGACTGACTCTTAATGATCTAAAATAATGTTTAACTTAACTAAAGAGAAATTCAAATTCAAACAACCCCAAAATATGGAGACTGATTCAGAACATTTGAGTTACTAGCCAAAGACATTTAAAGTTATTGTAACTATATTCTGTATGTACAACGTTAAGTACAAACATAAAAGATACAAAAGGGTCATGTAGAACTTTTAAGAGAAGAAAAGCACAGTATTTGAGATGACAAATTCACTGGATGGGATTAATGTCTGATTAGAGATGACAACTATAAAGTCTTATGTGTTTGAAGACATAACAAGTGAAGCCATCCAGAATAAGACAGAGAGAGTGAATTAATATATACAATGGATAATACACCATGACCAACTAGGGTTTCCTCAAGGAATGCAGGTTTGGTTAAACATTCAAATATCATTAAAGTAATATATCAATAAAAATTTTAAAGAGCATAATTGTATCTTCAATCATGTAATCAATAAAGGCAGAAGATGCATTTGACTAAATCCAACACTCATGATAAGAACACTCAGCAAATAAGAATAGAAAGTAACTTTTCCAACCTGATAAAGGCCATCTATGAAAAACCTGTAGCTAAAATTATAGTGGAAAGTGAAAGACTGAATTTTTTCCGTCTAATATTAGTGTAACAGGACAAGGATTTCCACTCTCCCTGCTTCTATTCAACATTGTACTGGCAAGTCTAGCCAGCACAGAAAGACAAGAGAAAGAAATAAGTGACATTTTGGAAAAGAAGAAATAAAACTATCTTCATTCACAGATAACATGATCATCTATATAGAAAATCCAATGGAATCACCAAAAAGCTATCAGAACAAGTGAGTTTAGCAAAGTTGCAGAATAAAATGTGAATACACAAAAATCAGTTATATTTCTATATATCAATGAAGAATAATTGGAAACTGAATTTTAAAATACAGAACTATTTACCAGAGCATCAAAATTATGAAAATGCCTAATGATAAATTTGACTGACAAAGATGTGAAATCCTGTATACCAAACTACATTGCTGGGATTTATTAAGGAAGACCTAAACAACTGGAGAAAGACCTAAACAAGTGCATGGATGGGATGATTCAATACTGTTAATATGCCACTTCTTCCCAAATTGATTACAGATCCAATGTGATCACATTCCAGTTCCAGCAGGCTTTACCCTAGAAATTAACAAGCTGATTCTGTAATTTATATGGAAATGTAGAGGACCCAGAATAGACAAAACAACTTTGAAAAAGAGGAATAAAGTGGAAAGACTGCCATTATCTGGTTTCAAATGGTATAAAGGTACATGTTTCAAGATAATGTAGTACTGGTATAAATATAGAAAAATAGGTTAATGGAACAGAAGATAGATTCCAGAAACAGACACATACATATATAGCCTGATGATTTCTGACTAAGGGGCAAAAGAAATTCAGCAGAGATGCAAAGGACAGGAGGGGCAGGAAAGAAGAATCACAAAAGGACAAAAGGAAACTTTTGTAGGTGCTAACCGTGTTCACTCTCTTGGTAGTGGTGATTTTATAGGTTTATGCATAAGTCATAACATAAAATTATATGATTGTTAATACACGTAGTTTATTATATGTCAATTACACCTCAATGAAAGTTTTTAAGATCACAGGATTTGGGTTTTTTTATTTTTTGTTTTTTTTTAAAGATTTATTTCAGAATGTGAGCGTGCACACATGCACACGTGAGTCAGGGGAGGGGCAGAGGGAGAAAAAGAATTCTTGACCAGACTCCCGCTGAGTGCAGAGCCCGATGCAGGGATTCAGGGATGCAGGGATGCAGGGCTGGATTCCAGGACCCTGAGAGCATGACCTGGGCCAAAATCAAGAGCTGGCTGCCTAACTGACTGAGCCACCCAGGTGCTCCAAGATGATAGGATTTAAATCTTTATTCAAATCTTGCTTTTGTCACTTAGCTATTTGCATGACTCTGGGCAAATGAATATTTCTAATTCTCTGTATCTTCATTTCTAAGATGGGGGTGATAATATTACTTCCTCACATATCTCATGAAATTATTGATTAAAATATGTAAATCACATAATGCTCAGTAAATGGCAAATAACTTTAGTGTCTATGTCATCTTGTTTAATGTTGTATAAAATCACATTGTAGATGTGTATGTCTTTAACCCACCCTGATTATTAGCTTCAAATTCTTTAGTATTAAATAAAATAATGACCCATCATTGCACATTTTTTGCACACATGCTCAATTATCCCCTTAAGATAAATGTCTGCAAATGGAATGTTTAATTCAAAGAGTATGCACATTTTAAAAGTTTTTTGATACATGTTGCCAAATGTACTTCTGGTAAGTTTTGTGTTAATTTGTATTCCCAGCAGCTCTGTATGAGTATATTGCCTTTTTTCCCCCTTTCCATATCCTAGCTGGCAGTGAGTATTCCTTTTCTTCTTTACTTTAATCTTTCTTATCTGATAGGAGAAAAAAGAATGTATCTTTTTAAAAATCTTTCACAAAGTCCTTTAAACTTTTAAGAGAAGACTGAAAACATGATTAGGAAAATGCAGATGTTATTGTGAAGCCATGAGATCACTTAATAAAAGGGTAGGGGCCTGCTAGCCTTAAGTCATGGTAGGCACTGTTGATCATCTACCCAATCTGTCATTTTTCTTCCTTACTGGTGGAAAGTTACTTTGATTCAGCCAGCTGCTTCCACAATGTGGCCATATGACTAAGGAGTAATCAAACAAACGAAGGGTATAAGGACAAGTCAAAAGAAAACACAAAATTTTTTTGTTTGTTTTTTAAGATTTTATTTACTTATTTGAGGGAGAGAGAGTGCATGAGAGAGAGAGGGGCACATGTGGGGGGGGAGGGGCAGAGGGAAAGGGAGAAGGAGACTCCCCACTGAGCAGGGAGCCCACTGTGGGGCTCAATCCCAGGATCCTGGGATCATGGCCTGAGCCCAAGGCAGATGCTTAACCAACTGAGACACCCAGGCGCCTCCACAAATTATTTTTTTTATTATTATCTGTTTCACTCAGTTTAGTGAAGGTCCACACAAGCTCAATTTCACCCTTCACAGAAACATTCCAGAGAGAGAGGTGAGTAAACATAATCCTGAGAAATTTCACAACCTACCCTCAATTCAGAGTGTGGCTGATGGGGAGAATTCAAAAGACAATGTGGACAAAGATGCAGAGTTTGATTATTTAAAAGGCCCACCCGTGAACCCCTCCTCCTCTAACTACAGTCCAGAAAAACTGCTAGAATTTGCTATGATTCTCAATTCCCTGCTGAGAGGAGAGTTGAAGAGGAAAAGCAGAAAGACCATAAAAACTCAGAACTAATTATCACTAGCAATAAACAAAAATTTGGTCAAACAGGAACCAGAGGAGGGACAGTGGGAGAAGAGGGAGAGTGAGGAGGGAGTGGGAGATGGAGCAAATGACATCTGAAAACACTTAATATCTCCTCCCAATGTAAGGAATCCTTAATCCAAGACCATGTTACACTTGGCCTTTTACTCTTCTGCTTGGGATGGTGGGAATATTCCTTGAAATAAAAAGGGAAAAGGGGAAAATAAATCTGGCTAGGTCTGACACAAGCTAAGCCCTAATACTCCACAATGAACAGGGTAAGCTACCTGACATGGTAAGTTCTCTCTCACTGGGAAAATGCAGGAAAAGTTACAGGACATTTAACAAGAGCTTAGAAGATGAGACAAAGCCCAAGTCTGGCAACCATTTCTATGTAGAGCCCCAGTTGATACCTTCCTTTCGCTGCACTCACTCCTGTAGTCTAGAGGAAACTCAGCTCTAAAACAATTCCCCTCCAAAATGGAATGGGAGTCAAGAAAAATTCATCCGAAATATATCAACAGAAATAAACGGACTGGTTAAAGCTGTTCATTCCTAGTATAATTAAGATTAAAATAAAGTATTAAGGCATCTCTGTAAAGATTCTATGGAAGAATGAAAAAAATAGCAAGCAAAACAGATAAAGCTTTTGCTCAAAAGGAAATAATCTACTCAGAAAACATTTACCACTATATTGACTAAATAGGATGTCACAATAAATTAAGAGCTCCAAATGAGATAAAACATCAGAATGAAACTTAAAATGAAAAGGAATGGTACGAAGCCAGGGAAACAACTGAAGACTAAAACATCATTATTGAACTAATATACAGTGTAGAAATAGCAAGTAGCTCAGCAGTCACAGATGTAAACCAAACATAGATGTTATCTTTGAAGCAGAATTCCCAACAAACAGAAATAGAAATGTAATCAAAAACATTTAAAAATCAGAATTTGTAGATCAAAATGTCATACCACACTTAAAAAAATAGATACAAAAGGATCAACATTTCATTATTCTGGCTATGTTATTTAATTCCAAGGACTAAAGGATAACTGTTTAGTCATCCGGGCAGAAAAAGTAAGGGAGTGGGAGAGCAGACAGACCTCAAGGTTCCCCATAGCAATATTCATCTGACAAGAGAGCAAGGTCTACAAAATGTTGGATCAAAAAAGTATAACCTCGGGCGCCTGGGTGGCTCAGTCGTTAAGCGTCTGCCTTCGGCTCAGGTCATGATCCCAGGGTCCTGGGATCAAGCCCCGCATCGGGCTCCCTGATCAGTGGGAAGCCTGCTTATCCCTCTCCCACTCCGCCTGCTTGTGTTCCCTCTCTCGCTGCCTCTCTCTCTGTCAAATAAATAAATAAATAAAATTCTTTAAAAATAAAAAAGTATAACCTCAAAGTATTTAATTAACAGTGGCAAAGACTGCTAGTTTTTCATGTATATCTATTCTCCCCTTCTTACATAGTAACAGAAGTTTTACTTGAGCATATAAGCATAAAGTTAAACTGTACCTTACTGATCTTCCCTCTTAGAGGGTGCAACTCTAAACTAAGATAAAGTACTGGCCAATGGGATGCAAACAAAAGTCTTATGTTTCATTCTAGATTATGCCCTCTCTTTATATTTTTTCCCCTTCTTATTGGCTCAAATGTGGTCATGACATTGGGATTCACTGTGTGTTGAACTATGCTTCTCTTAAAAGATATGTTTTTGGGGTGCCTGGGTGGCTCAGACAGTGAAGCATCTGACTCTTGATTTTGGCTCAGGTCACAATCTCAGGGTCATGAGACTGAGCCCATGTCGGTCTGCTTGAGATTCTCTCTCTCCCTCTCCCTCTACTCCTCCCCCAATAAATAAATAAATCTTAAAAAAATAAAAGATTCTCTCTCCCTCTGCCCCTCTCCCCTAAAATAAATAAATCTTAAAAAAAAAAAAGATTCTCTCTCTCCCTCTGCCCCAAATCCCTCCCCCCCCCCCCCCGCTAAAAGATATGTTCTTAGAAGAAAACCTAGGAGTAAATCTTCATGATTTGGGATTTGGCAATGGAGTCTTAGAAATGACACAAAAATCATGAGCAATATAAGAAAAAATAAGTTGTATGTCATCAATATGAAAAACCTGTGCATCAAAGGACATTATCAAAAAAGTGAAAATATAGCCTCTGGAACGAGGAAACATTTGCAGATCATAGATCTGATAAAGCTTCTAGTATCCATAATATACAAAGAACTCACAGCACAACAGAAAGACAAACCACATACACACACACCAAATTTTTAAAATAGGCAAAGAATCTAAACAGACATTTATCCAGAGAAGACAGACACGCTGCAAAGAGATATATGAAAAGATGCTCAGCATCATTAGTCATCAGGAAAACAGAAATCAAAACAACAAGGTACCACTGCACATCCACTAGGATGGCTGTAATTTAAAAACAAAACAAAATAAACAAAACCAAAACATAACAAGTGTTGACAAGGATGTGGAAAAACTGGAACCCTAGTTCATTGCTGGTGGGAGTGTAAAATGGTTCAGCAGCTGTGGAAAACAGTTTGACAATTCTTCAAAAAGTTAAACATAGAATATACCATATGACCCTGAAACCCACTCAAATGAATTGAAAACAGGAACTCAAACAAGTATATATACACACATGTTCACAGATGCACTATTCATAATAGCTAAGAGGTGCAAACAGCTTAAATGTCTATTGACAGATGAATGGAGAAACAAAAAGTTGTACAGTGTACAATGGATATTATTCAGCCAGAAAAATGATGTATTGATACATGCTAGAATGTGAACTTTAAAAACACCGTGCTAAGTGAAAGAAGCCAAATGCAAAAGATCACATGCTATATGATTCCATTATCTGAAATATCCAGAATAGATATATCCATAGCCACAGAAAGCAGATTGGTGGTTGCCAGGGGTTGGGTAAGGGGGATTTGGGAGAAACTGCTTAATAGGTAAGGGGTTTTACTTTGGAGTAATGGAAATGTTTTTGAATGAGATAGAGGTGATGGCTGCACATCATTAATGTACCAAATGCTGCTAAATTATACACTTTAAAATGGTTAAATTTTATATTATGTGAAACTCGCCTCAGGAAAATATTCTTTTTTAATTGAACAAGAGAACTATTTAAGTTTGAACCCCTGTGAGTGTAACTTTCTTTAGAAACAGGGCCTTTATAGATGCAATAAAGTTAAAATGAGGTCACGCTGGGTTGGATGAGCCTAATCCAATGACTGGTGTCCTGATAAAGAGAAATATTTGGATACAGATACAAGAAGAAGGCCGTGTTACAACTGAGGCAGAAATTGGAGTGGATGCAACTGCAAGCCATGGAACAAGGAAGCTAGAAAGAGGCAAGAAGGAGTCTTCCCTAGAGCCTTCAGAGGGAACATGGCACTGCAGACACCTTGATTTCAGGCTTCTAGCCTCTGGACTGTGAGAAAGTAAATTTTCGTTGTTTAAGCCACCTGGTTTGTGGAAATTTATTACGGCATCCCTAGGAGATGAATGTCGACCTAGAGCAGCAGCCATCAGAGACCACAGGATATAAGCCTCATGCTGAGAATGGCAAAATAATAAACCGTAAGAGGCCTGGGCATAAGCATTTACTATGCAAATAAAGCCTAGCAGTGTTGAAAGAAGATGTCTTAAGACATCATCAGAAACAAACCACTGAGAGAACTATGTCTGGCCTACAGAAAAGATGTATGTTGGAAAACCCGGTGAACTGGAAAAAGGGACTGCAATTTAAACTTTTTTTTTTTTAAGATTTTATTTTTAAGTAATCTCTACACCCAACAGGGGGCTCGAACCCATAACTTCAAGATCAAGAGTCACACGCTCCACCAAATGAGCCAGCTAGGTGCCCCTAAACTTTCTTAATATAACTAAAATAAATAATGCCACTGTGAAATGTTAAGTGAAAAACATTAAATCACAGGCATCAAATGTACAGATGGCAAGTTTACAATGAGTGCCTATCAAGCACAGTGGAAATTATGTGTCTTTTTTTTTTTTAACATTATTTATTTATTTATTTGACACAGAGAGAGACAGCCAGCAAGAGAGGGAACACAAGCAGGGGGATTGGGAGAGGAAGAAGCAGGCTCCCAGTGGAGGAGAGAGCCCGATGTGGGGCTCGATCCCAGGATCCTGGGATCATAACCTGAGCCGAAGGCAGATGCTTAACGACTGAGCCACCCAGGCGCCCCCCGTCAATTAAAAAATAAAAAAAATATTTTCATCACATTTGTTCTTTGTGTCATTAGTTATTCTGAAGTTTAACTTTTTTATTTTTAAAGATTTTATTTATTTATTTGACAGAGAGAGAGACAGCCAGCGAGAGAGGGAACACAAGCAGGGGGAGTGGGAGAGGGAGAAGCAGGCTCCTAGCGGAGGAACCTGATGTGGGGCTCAATCCCAGAACACCAGGATCACACCCTGAGCTGAAGGCAGACGCTTAACGACTGAGCCACCCAGGCGCCCTGGAAATTATGTGTCTTGAACAAAACTAAAAAACTAAGCTGTTACAAATTTCAGTTTTACCAGTAACACTGCTGCTCAGCATGTTAAATGCATGACTGAGCATTTACAGGAAATGTATGGGAAATGTTAAATTATCTGTTATGTCTTCTATTTCCAGATATAAGTGTGGACATAAGGTTAAATTTAAATTTTTTAAAAATTTTTAAAAATTCTCTAATGTCAAACTTCATGAAAATGAATTTATATTGTTTAGTATAATATTTTTAATTAATATAGATAGTATGAATCAATAGATACATATGTAAGTTTCCAAAGTGCATTATAATACTCCTCTGGAAATCAGAAAGACGAAGGCAAGAATTCTACAAATATCTCAGGAACAGTAACCCAAAATAAAAAAAAATTAAAAATTTAAAAAACCAAAGATTTTATTTCCAGGTGAAAAAACTTATATTTGTAAAAGGATGAGCTCAATGTCATTAAGCTGTCATGTGTCTGTCTTCCCCTGAGGAAGGTCACCTAGGTCTCCAGACCACCCTCAATGGGCTCCAAGGTTGTCTTCTTTACCAGCTCTTCCTTCATGTAACCTCAATGCAATGACTTCTGTTAGAGCAGGTGCTCTTATAGCATCTGTCTACAGACTTAGATAGGAACATTTCCATGTTTGTTTTCACTAAACTTTAACTGAAATTCCGCCTTTCCTTCCATTATGAATGGAGGCCAGCAATATTAGGAGTGGCTATGATTTTGTCACCAACAGCAATAAATATTTAAGATCACATTACAGGTGTTAAAGGTGCTTTTAAATGTTGTTCAGATTTAGACCAACTGCTAGATCTTGTTATGTAATTCAATGGGAAAAAAAACATAAAATATTCTATCAAACATTTGTTTTTGCTGTTTAGATATTTCATGGCTGGTAACCCCATAAATTCCACAGAGTAAACTCTCCAAGAAAATGAAAAACCAAAACAAAACAAAAACAAAAAACATCTGTTTGTATCCAAATACCATTTTTCCATCTATTTCGTAAAATTTCCAACTACCTTGAATATAGTAGATTAGTATCGATAATATGGTCATCATTATAAAAGGGACAGTACAGAATAAAATAACTGTTCCTGTGAAAAATGACACTGCTTGAACAAATTTCCTTCACAGCTATTCAATCTGTAAAACTGGGATGTCTTACAGGCTTGCTGTGATAATTAAATGGGATAATAGGATGGTATTTGGTATACAGTACAAGCATGGCAGCTATTACTATTAAGAGTATTGTTATATCATGTATGTGTTGCAAATTAAATTACCAGCAATTCATGACTTCTCCTTAGATATATATAACTATGTTTCTTTAAATTCACCACTCCAAACTGAATCTCTAACACATGAAAGGCTATGTCTCTAATATTTCAATTGAGTTCATAATTGAACTGCCAACATTTTGGAAGCAAAAGTACCAAAAGGTTTTATAAGGACAATATTGGGAGAGAAAGACATTTTAGTTTGTAATAATTAAAATTCTGGGCCTCTAAAATTTGGATTTTGAATCACTCTCTATTTGAAGAAATGCCCATCGTCTTGTTTTGGAAAGAAAAATTATTCTGAGACCTTCAAGTACATTTTCAGAATTCACATGGTTATATACAATTTGGGGAGGGTGTAAGAAATTATAAGTGAAGCTGGAAAACTAAGATTTTGGTCATGCCAATTGTGAAAAATAAATTCTGACTTCCAAAAGCAATATTGGGAAAGAATTTATTTAATCTTTCATAAGACCCAGTTCCCCATTGGCAAGGATCCAATTTATTAATCTTTGTATCCTCAGCATCTAGAATGATATATGGCACAGAGTAGTTACTTAATAAATGTGCACTGAATAAACAGTGTTGATTGCTGGAAAAGAGGGGAAATTGTGAACTCCCTCAAGAAAATAATCTGTAAAATACACAGATACAGGAAGATGGGTAGAGAAAAATTTAGAACCCAGAGAGCTCACCAAAGGAAATTGTATTTCAGGTCTGATACATCATACCTTGGTCCAATCTCTCTCCACATTAGCCTGAGAATGAAGAGGCAGAAAATTTAAGAGGAAGCTCTGCTAGGTAGGAAGTGAACTGAGGCAGAGGAACGAGAGAAAGCAAGCTCGGAATTTTGAGGTCCTTCTTTGCAGGAGGCGCTACACTGTGGATATCTTAAGGACTCTTTCAACAGTTCCCCTTCCTTAAACTGTCATAACAAAGGAGAGGAATGGAGGGAAGAAATCTGGAAATGCCAAAATGGCACATTGTGTCTACCCTTTATTCCTCTCTGCAGTAGAACCAGGAAGAAACAGTGAGGGGGCCCAAGTGGGCAACAGAAGCTCTGTGGTCCCTCCTTCCCAGTTTCTGTCATCTCACAGTGTTTGATTCCCCTACAATTCCTACAGCCAAAAAGTAAAAGTCCCCGTTCTAGTAAATGGAAGCAAATATTTACCTTTAAATCTACCATCCCCGCTATTCCAACAGTCACAGGACCGTCTGAATCATTTAAAAAAATTTTTCATATGCTTAAGTTTTAGAGTAGTTTTAGGCTCACAGCAGTATTGATAAGGTACAGAAATTTCCCATATATTCTCCATCCCCACACATCATCCTCCCCCACTATCAATGTTTCACACCAGAGTGGTGCATTTGTTACAACTGATCAACCTACATTGACACATCATGACCACCTGAAGTCCATAGTTTACATTAGGGTTCACTCTTGGTGTCGCACATTCTATGGGTTTGGACATACATATAAGGCTGCGTATTCACCATTATAGTATCATACAGAGTAGTTTCACTGCCCTAAAGACCCTCTGTGCTCCACTTATTCATTCATTATTCATCCCCCCCTCACCCCAGGAAACCACTAAACATTTTGTTGTCTACAAAGTTTTTTGTCTTTTCCAGAAAGCCATATTGTTGGAATCATACAGTATGGACCCTTTCAAATTGGCTTATTTCACTTAGTAATATGCATTTAAATTTTGTCCATGTCCTTTCATGGCTCGATAGCTCATTTCTTTTTTAGCACTGTATAATATTCCATTGTCTGAATGTACCACAGTTTATTTATCCATTTACCTACTGAGGGATATCTTGGTGGCCTCCAAGATTGGGCAATTATGAATAAAACTCCTATAAACATCCCTGTGCAGGTTTCTGTGGACATAAGCTCTCAACTCCTTTGGGTTGACACCAAGGAGCACGACTGCTGGATTCTATGGCAAGAGAATGTTTTGTTTTGTAAAAAACCACTAAAATGTCTTTTAAATAAGCTGTACCATTTTGCATTTCCACCAGCAATGAATGGGAGTTCCCACCGCTCCACATCCTTGCCAGTCTTTAGTGTTGTCAGTGTTCTGGATTTTGGCCATTCTAATAGGTATGTAGTGGTAGCTCATTGCTTTACCTTGTATTTCCCTGACAATGTAGGATGTGGAGCATCTTTTCATATGTTTATTTGCCATCTGTATCTTTTCTTTGGTGAGGTATCTGGTAGGGTCTTTTGCCCACTTATAATGGAATGGTTATTTTCTCATTGTTGAGTTTTAAGAGTGTTTTGTGTGTTTTAGATAATAGTCCTTTATCAGATATGCAAATATTTTCTCCCAGTCTGTGGTTTGTCTTTTCATTTTCTTGACAGTATCTTTCACAGAGAAGAAGCTTTTAATTTTAATAAAGTCCAGTTTATCAATTCTGTCTTTCATGGATTGAGGCTTTGTCATTGGGTCTAAAAAGTCATTGCCAAACCCAAAGTCATCTACATTTATTCTTAGGTAATTAATCAGGAGTTTTATAGTTTTTGAGTTTTACGTTTAGGACTGTGATCCATTTTGTGTTAATTTTTATGAAGGGTGTGAGGTCTATGTATAGATTTTTTTTCTTTTTGCATGTGGATGTCCAGTTGGTCCAGCACGATTTGTTGAAAGGACTATCTTTGCTCCATTGTATTGTTTTGCTCCTTTGTCAACTATTTAAGTTGGTCTGTTTCTGGGCTCTCTATCCTGTTCCACTGATCTATTTGTCTATTCTTTTGCCCACACCATACTGTCTTACTATAAAGCTACAGTAATCAAGTCTTGAAGCTGGGTAGTATTAGCCTTCTAACTGGGTTTTTGTCTTTCCATATAAACTTTACAGTAAGTTTGCCAAAATCTGCAAAATAACTTGCTGGCATTTTGATTGAGATTGCACTAAATCTATAGATCAAACTGGAAAGAACTGACATCTTGACATTATTGAGTCTTCCTATCCATGGACATGGAATATCTATTTATTTAGTTCTTTATTTTCTTTCATCAAAATGTTGTCATTTCTCTCATACAGGTCTTACATATATATTTTGTTAGATTTATACCTATGTATTTCATTTTTTGAATGTGTACTAAGTGGTATTATGTTTTTAACTTCAAATTCTACTTGTTCACTGCCAGTATATAAGAAAGTGATTGACTTTTGTATATTAACCTTGTGTACTGCAACCTCTCAATCCCTTTTTGCTTCAACTAACAACCCTCTATACTCCATTCCTCACCAATACAATCTTTTGATTCCCTTGCCCACAATTTTCTACTCAACTCTTCATTTTTCATGAAAGGGCAGAACTTGACTGATTTGGAAATATCTCCTTGTTCTACTCCAGGTACTTTCTGTAGGACCCAGAACTTGAACCATGACATTCTCCACCAACTCCCACTCAGGTAGCAGGGTGAGAAGGCCCTTAGCCTTGGCAAAGCTGGTCTGTTTCTCTGCTTATCTCCTGTTGTTTGATGACATGTGATTTTTTTCATCACTTCTCCCTAGGAAAAGTGGCTAGTATCCTTTTTTTTTATAGCATTTTCCAGCCCCAGCCATCTCTGGAAAACCAAGGGGAGTTTCTCCTTCCTGATACATTCAGATAGGAAATGACTGTTCTTACAACAATCAAAATAGTGAGCCACAGAGTATACTCTGAGTCCCTAAGCTGTGATAAAGAGCAGTAATAAAGTGATAAAGGCTGTGATAAAGAGCAGTGATAAAGAGCTGTGACTGGTATCATCTATACAACTCAATCTTTGTGGCTTAATTATTTGGATTCTGCTTAGGCTGCTGGATTCTTGGTTAAAGTGACAGCTACATTTCTGTTTCTTTTTCATGTTTCACCCCACACATACTGCCATTCCCCCAGAAACTAGAAGGCATTCCCTTAGAAGTTACTGCTATCCTGAAGCAGACCCATATATACAGAGAACAAACTGATAGCTGCCAAAGAGAACGGGGTGGGGGAATGAGAATATGGGTGAAGGGGATTAAAAGGCACATACTTCCTACATATAAAATAAGTAAGTCACAGAGATTAAGAAGTACAGCATAGGGGGTCGCCTGGGTGGCACAGCAGTTAAGCGTCTGCCTTCGGCTCAGGGCGTGATCCCGGCATCATGGGATCGAGCCCCACATCAGGCTCCTCCACTATAAGCCTGCTTCTTCCTCTCCCACTCCCCCTGCTTGTGTTCCCTCTCTCGCTGGCTGTCTCTATCGCTGTCGAATAAATAAATAAAATCTTAAAAAAAAAAAAAAAGAAGTACAGCATAGGGTATACAGTCAATGGTATTGTAATGGCCTTGCATGGTGACAGATGGTAGCTAGACTAATACATCCCTGTAGCTCTATGTGTTTAAAAAAAAAAAAGTTACTACTATCCTGCTTATACCTGTCGTGATAATTTTTATGCATCAACTTAAGAGGGTCACAGGATGCCCAAGTGGTTTAACATTATTTCTGAGTTTGTCTATAAAGGTTTTTTTGGATGACATTTAAATTGGTAGACTAAGTAAAGTAGATTGCCCTCTCTAATGTGGGTGGGCCTTATCCAGTCAGTTGAAGGCCTGAATAGAATAAAAAGGCTCACGCTCCACTGAGTAAGGGAATTCCTCCTGTCCCTCTGAACTGGGACATCTACTTTTTCCTGCTCTTAGCCTAGAACTGAAACATTGGCTCCTGCTAGTTTTCCAGTTGGCCAGCTTTCTGACTGGTACTACACCGCCAGCTCTCCTGGTTCTCAGGTGTTTGGACTTGGACTGGATCTACATTACTGGCTCTCTTGGGTCTCTAGCTTGCTGACTCACTCTGCAGGTCTCAGAACTTGTTAGCCTCCATAATTCATGTCAGCCATGATAAATCTCTCTCTGCTCTTGGTTCGGTTTCTCTGGAAAACTGTAACACACCTGTCTTCTCCATACTTTGATGTGAGAGTAGGTGTGTTGGCCTACAAATAGCCTGGCCCTTCCCTCTGGTACCCTCAGATTATTAAGATCTCTACTTTCCCCCATCCCTGCAGGCCTTCAATGCCAGGAACCTAACATGGATTGAGTATAAATAGTAGCATTTCAGTGTAAATAAATCCTGCATGCCCTTACTTATTTCAATAAAACTAGGTTTTTCAGTTTCTTTGTCACTACCATTTTTCTGCACAGGACCTGAAACAGTAGGAGTCACATTATTATAAGAGAAATTAGAATTTAACGTCAAAGCATCAAATGAGCAAAGATATTAATGAAAAGGTAAGTCACAATCTTTATGTAGTTGGATATGATTGTACCAAGACACATAAGGTTAAATTATGTCAAAAATATAAGAAGAGGGATGCTTGGGTGACTCAGTTGGTTAAGCGACTGCCTTTGGCTCAGGTCATGATCCCAGGGTCCTGGGATCGAGTCCCTCATCGGGCTCCTTGCTCAGCAGGGATCCTGCTTCTCCCTCTGCCTGCTCCTCCCCCTGCTTGTGCTCGTGCTCTCTTTCTCTCTCTCTCTGACAAATAAATTAATAAAATCTTTAAAAAATATATAAGAAAAAATTAACAAAAAACTAACTCATGTAAGATCTTAACACCTCTATTTTAGGCATTTCACACCAATTAGGCAAAAAATTAAAATTATGGAAAATATAAGTAATAACATTAATAAGGTTAAATTTAATAGCTGCATAGCATACTACATGACAAATAAATAGAAAATATAGCCTCTTACCCATATCTTTATGGATCATTTATAAAAATAGATCAATACTGAGCTAGGAAAATACCTCATTTCTAATTTCAGAAATTGTATAGGCCATATTATCGGACCACAGTGTAATAGAAAAAGAAATTAATAGATTCACCAATAGATTCTAATAAACAAAATAAAACTGCTTGGATTTTACAAATACTGTTTTGAAAATATATTATGTCAAAGAGTTAATGAAAGCCATAATTATGTAATTTTAAAAAATAATATATAAAATATTCTATATTAAAATTGATGGGATTTAATGCTTTTGTTATGAGCTAAGAGAAACTAAGTGAAAACAAGCATTTAACTGAGGTTAGAAAAAAAGAGACTATATCTAAGATGAGAATGAGTAAACAATAAGATAAAAAGCCAAAATTAGTGGATATGAAAATAGAAAATTGAAGAATAAATAAATGCAAAATTTATTTACTGGAAACCACAACAGTGGAACAGAATAATTTCTAGTCTAAACATAAAAGGGGAAAAAGCACAGATAGCTGCTCTTAAATCTTACCTTTGTGAGTCATTTATGTTGTTTCGCTTCAGTTTTAATGAGATGTGTTTTCTAAATACACATAAACACACAATACATATGGTGTCTTATAAAAAAGGTTGCATTCTTGAAAAAGCGCATGTAAACTAAATACATGTGTGTCAAAGCAATTTTCCCTTATGAAATAACTGTAAAGGATGTCATCACATCCTTTCCAGAAAGCTAGCTGCTGTAGGCTAGTATGAATTTCGTACTCTGGTGTTCACATATGGAACTGCTGAGGCCTGTCCTACTCTGTCTCATTGGTGAGAAGGAGTAACTGTGGAGAAGAAACCAAATGCCCCTGCACCAACTTGAAGAAAAGGCAATGAAAAACCACCTACATTACAACCCCAAATCAAGTGGCCTGAGGAGGTTTTTAATCAAGGATGTTTCAATATACCATTTTAGGTTGTTTGCATTGTTACAATATACACATCCTCTGGTTTCCCCAGACATCCTGGAAAACCTGCTAAACACACAAAGGCTTTATGTGGAGATTACACGGCTAAATGCCACATCTGGGATGTTCCGTGTACAAGACAGAAAGCATAAGGAGTGTGGGGAGATGATCTTGAAGCAGAACCAAGTCAACAAGGAAGGATACAAAATCAAAAGGAAACATGTAAAAGGAAGCCACATAAATCTTGAGGAAACCATGGGTCTTTTTACTAGGTATGGACTGTGGTTCAAGCTTGCTCCGAGATGATGGTAAGGAGCAGGGGGAGCCAACTAATCCTTGGGATGGCTATCTATGTATTTATGTATGTATGTATGCATCTATCTATCTATCTATCTATCTATCTATCTATCTATCTATCATCCATTTATTTCCATCCTATATTCCAAGTTGTATATCACAGTTAGGAGTACACCCAAAGTGCTTCAAGAAGATTAATCTTAGCACTCTACTCCCTCACAGAACTTATACTGGGTAGACAAGATCCTAGATATTTATCTTGAAAATTATTGGTATTAGATGAAGAGAGTGCCTTAGTTCTACTACAAATTAAGTCATGGGTTTCCAAACTGTTCTTATCTATATCTATAAATTCAAATCCAAGCCTGCAACCTCACTGAAGTAGTGAGTATGTATTTCCCCTCTGTACCATGTCACTCATCATACTAAGGATATTTTACAACTATTTTAAACAATGTCAAGACTGACCATACATCTGTATTTCCCACCAGTTTCTCCATCAGTTTCCTGTTACGGCACTTTCATGATATTCAAATGCCTGAGATTATTTATTTATTCATTCATTCATCCATCCATCCATCCATCCATCCATCCATCCTTTATTTTAGGATTTTATTTCAAGATCCCAATCACAACTACCTTAATGCGTTCCAGTGGAATACTGACCTACCTTCTTATGCAGCACTTTCAGGTTACATTAATTTTTCCCGTTAAATTTATCCACACAAAAATTGACAATGCAAGTCTCCTATAAGTTCTATCTTGCTTAAATTGTCACCACTGTCTTACAGCCTAGGGTACGTGCATCACTACTGCGATATTGCTAGTGGCTTTAATTCTAAGTCCTATTTAATTGCTTGACATAACTTTCATTATCTAAGAGCTATGGGCTTAAAATTATATTCTAAATCATTTTCAGTTTCTTAAAAAGAAAATTAGGTAGTTCTATACTTTTTAAACTTACATGGTTCACTCTGATAATAAAACATCACATGGAGACAAGTTGTAAGAAATGAAAAAGAATAAATACTTCTTCTTTGGTCAGAGCTAGTTCAAAATTCATATTAACAATAGCATACAAGATATATTTCAGTGAATTATTTAATAGCTTAAACATATTCAGCATTCAGTATTTCCATGACACATAGGTGGCGGTGATTTATCAAAATCTTTTGGATGATCAATTTGTAACAACTGAATAGGCTGTCTTTGTTTGCCTACTGCAGTAGTACTAAATTACTTTCCACGTGGAGCTGGGAGGCCATGTGAAATAAAGTTCAAATAACCGTTTCCTTCCACACAAGTATGAATTACCTATATTTACCAGCTCAAGGGTAATGGGCAAGGAAAGTGGTTCACTATTTGGATAGGATTCTCAAAGTAATCCAATAGTCCTACCCAGCACTCTTAGATGTTTCAAAATCTTTTGATACGGTGTACTGCCGAGAAGAAGAACAAACAAATAGTTGAATTGGGTGAAAAAATGAGGGGCAATCATAGCTAATGCATTATGTCAAGTTTTCATCACTACGTTTGTACCATTTACATCCCAAACAGATTATGACAAGAGCACCATGTACCCACTTCTTGGTGTTTAGTATTTATTGAAAACTCAGAAAGTGAATGGATAAGAATAGAAGAGTCTATCTGCTGGAGATGATTACAAAATGTTAAATAACTTGCTTCAGGGCTCCAATGTTATTGGAATTGTTAATGTCATAAAGCAGATAGTGAAGTGAGACAAGATGCAAAGCCCTATTTTCCATGAATATGATTAAGACAGCATGTTTATGGCAAGGGGCAATTTAGAGTTCCAGTCTTAGCCTTGTGCCAACAGCACATGCATGTGCATACACACATACACACTTTTCTGTGTTGTTTGGTTGTTATTGAGGATAGAAGAAAAATAGGGGCTCAGACGGATTAAGTATGTTAGATGAAAAGCACATATGTTTTTATTCCCTGTCAAGTGCCCTTTCCTTTTGCTGCCTTTAGACAACCAAAGTTACATGTGGACTTGATTCCAAGCACTACCATTTTATCCTTGTTGTTATAGGTGCAGTAAATACTGATGGGTTTAAATAGCACAGAGTAGCCTCCAAAAGAAAAAATTCAATGCATTCACAACTTTCTGAGGAAATAAATGTATTAGTAAGAAGAAATAAAATAATATGTTTTCCAGATTGATAAGGGTAAAACTGAAATTTCACTTAAACCACATCAACCTAGTAGTTAGCCTTGATTCCCCACTTTTTGTCTCCTCCACATCTAAGTCATCAGCAAGTCTTGCCCGTTCTATCCATCCATCTTTCTTTCTTTCTTTCTTTCTTTCTTTCTTTCTTTCTTTCTTTCTTTCTTTCTTTCTTCTTTCTTTCTCTTGAGCGAGCGAGAGAGAGCACATGCGTGCATGTGTGCGAGCAGGGTGGAAGGGGCAGAGGAAGAGAATCTTAAGCAGGCTCCATGCCCAGTGCAGAACCTGATGTGGGGCTTGATCTCAAGACCCTGAGATCATGACCTGAGCCAAAATCAAGAGGTGGATATTTAACCAACCAAGCCATCCAGGTGCGCCGCCCATTCTATCTTTACAATCTCTCTCCTTCCATCTACTTTTCTCAGCCTCTATCACTACTATTCTAGTCTTAACAACCATCATCTCCCAGTTGAGCTACTTCAACAGCTCCTCTTGTTTTTTTCACCCATTCCCGTGCCATACCCTCTGCACTGGAGAGATTTTCTAAAATGAGAATCTTCACATTCAAGTCACTTTCCTGCTTAAAACCTATTCAGAATCTTCTATTTCCCCTAAGGATAAAAGCAAAACTCCTTAACCTGGCTTCAAAAGCCCTTTTTGATCTAGTCCTTACCTATATCCCCAACCTCATCTCCTACTTCTCCCTCAACATGCATTCTGCACTTCAATTAAACCAATCTGCTTGCTGTTTTATAGACAGGCCTTGTTAATTTTTTATCTCTGCACCGTCTTTGGTTTCCTCTGCCTGGTTTCCCTGCCTACCATGGGTTGCCAGGAGAACACTGCAAGATGAAACTGAAGCCTCTGCTCCTGTTACTGTCTTCCACCTGTGAATGACACCACTATCCACCCATTTCAAAAACCAGAAGTTAATGACTCAGCCTAAAGTTCTCCCACTTTCAAAAGGTTTCCATATCCTGTGGATTTTAACCATTTAGAATCGATCATATCTGCCCCCTTGTTTTCATGTCTATTTCCTCTGCCCTAGTTCAAGCTCTCGTCAAATGTCACACCTGGATCCTAGCAACAGCCACTTAACTGGTCCCATGAACTCCCCACTCCTTCTAGCACTCCCCATATCCTACCAACAGGGAACTGTAGATTGCTTCACTTCAAAGCAGCCTGGCAGGATCAGCTACAGAGGAGCTGGGATCAAAGCAGTTGTACTTCAAAGGTCTTATACTTCATCAGCTGCAATGGCAACCAAGGAACAAAACAGAAGCCTTTCTCATGCCTTCATTATGATGGATTGTGCCCTACCCACCGCAGGTAGGTTGCAAATACACACATCTTGTTATCCTTGTGATTTGATTGCATCCTTTAGCAGTTGGGAGTTGTCAGAAAAGAATGAGAGATCAACAAAGTATAATACATAATTCATCAAAGTACGAAGCATCATCATGAAAACAAAGAAAGGACTAGAGAAGGAGAAGGCCAGGGGTGAGGAGCACCCAGGTGGCTCAGTCAGTTGAGTGTCCAACTCTTGATTTTGGCTCAGGTCATGATCTCAGGGCCATGAGATCAAGCCCGATGTTGGGTTCTGCGTTCAGCACGGAATCTGCTTGGGACTCTCCCTTTCTCTCTGCCCCTCCCCCTTCTTGTGTGTGCTCTCTCAATAAAATCTTTTAAAAAACTAAATTTTTTAAAAAGGGGGGGGCCAGGGGTGATAAGAGAACACAGGAAAAGTCACTGGGCCAGCAGAAATTCAACCTGCTAAATGTGTGGGGGGTCAGAACATAACTATTAGTATTGCTTAATTTTTCCTGCCAGCTCTGCAACTAACCAGCCGTATGTCCTTGGGAAAGTAATTCAACCCCTCTGAGCCTATTTCCTTTTTCATAAAATTAGGGAAATACTAAAATCTATCTCAAAGGATATCTGGGTCTTAAATGAGGTAACAGGAGTGATACACTTAACTTGGCATATAGTCTGTGTTCAATAAAGGCTTCCTCAGCATTCATAAGTCCCTTGCCACAACTCTTCCCAGGTTTAGTTCTTGTTTTGTTTCTTATTCTCTAGCAAATTACAGTCAACAGTGAGAGATGACCAGGCCATCAGACACAATATGCTTCTAATTTGTGCTTTGCTGAAACAGTGGTAATGCATCATTCTATCAGCTGGAAAATTAGTTTAATTAATTGGCTTCCCTGAGCTGTACCTTCTGGAGTAGATATGAAAATTTCTTAGGACACCAATATCTATGGGTAAGCAATCAAGCACTTTGTCCACATAGGGCACAGAGCAACTTCTGCTGTCATGAGGGACAGGCATACTTTAGTCACGTCCTAGAGATTTCCAGGAGCCCTTCATGTCATCCTTTGAACCTCCCTACATGCCTGCAGATTGTTACCAAATCTCTGGTTTCCTCAAAATTGTCTAGGGGATGGAAGATCTACGGTGAGTAACATGTGGTGTGAAGAGCTTGGTGTCAAGATCTTACATTGGGCTCTCACTGTGCTATATTCAGTGGCCGTGAGGTTCCTCCTAGCCTGATTTGTAAAATGATTTCCATGATTAATGAGTGGTTATGACAAGACAGCCACAAGGAGAAGTGGGTAAGAAAAGAGAGAGCTACTGGAGTGGAAACTCCCAAGAGGTGTGTAGAGAGAAGTGGTAAATTTAGAGTGAAAGGCTGTAGGGAATAGTAAATTGACTGTGAAAGGAGAATGAAGGGCTGGTTTTCAAAACAGAAACATAAAAACATCAGCCAGTTTTCCTATGGAGTTGCTCCTCTCCCATTAGTCAGAAGAAATGTCAGCAGTTAAGATGAGGTTCTCCATGGAACTTCTAAAATAAGCAGAGAAGATCTATTTTTTCCAAGACCCCATTTTGTACAGGGGGCAAGGTTTATCAGGTTTCTCCAGAGAAACAGAACCAATATCCAATAAGATTTTATCCTAGATTTTATACTATATGTATTATAAGATTTGCATTCAGGAATTGGCTCATGCATTGGTGGGTGCTGGCAAGTTCAGAATCTGTAGGGCAGGCTAGAAACGCATGCAAGACTTGATGTCCAAGTCTTGAGTTTGAATTTTACAGGGGAGGCCAGCAGGATGGAAACTGAGGCAGGATTTCTCCCCCCCTGCCAACCCCAAGGTAGGATTTCTATGTTATAGTCTTAATTCAGGAAGTCTTAATTAAGGCAGAATTCCAGGAAGACTAAGTTTGTGCTCTTAAGGCCTTCAACTGATTAGATGAGGTCCACCTATATCGCTGATGATAATCTCCTTTACTTAAAGTTAACTGATGGTAAATTTAAGCATGCCTTCAAAACATCTTCACAATAATATCTGGACTAGTATTTAACCAACCAACTGGGCACCATAATCTAGCCAGGCTGATACATAAAATTTAACCATCACACAAAGGAAAAATTATCAAGAAATTAAAAAAAAAAACAGCTAACAGAAGGACAGGCTACCCAAGGTAATGAAGTGGTGGACATGCTGTTATGCCCATTTTGCAGATAAGGAAACAGGCTTATGCCTTGCCTATAAGGCAAGTAGCAAGAATATTCAGGGCAAAATTATAAAATAGGAAAATCTTTCTTTTTTTTAAGATTTTATTTATTTGAAAGAGAGAGAATGAGAGCACATGGGGTGGAGGGGCAGAGGGAGAGGGAAAAACAGACTCTCCTCTGAGCAGGGAGCTCACCACCTTGGTGCTCAATCCCAGGACCCCAGGATCATGACCTGAGCTGAAGGCAGACACTTAAGAGACTGAGCCATCCAGGCACCCCAGAAAATGTTTCTTTTGTTGTCCAAACATTTATATCTGCCCCTGATGCCCAGTACTTTATGAGTAGTGTCAGCCAGTTGGAAAACCCCATCCTGGTCTGTCCTGTAGAGCCCTAATGCTAAAAGAATAAGACTGAACATCAAAAATCCTCAGCACTAGCCTCTGTTCCACCACTAAATAACCTCTCTCTAGGCCCCAATTCCCCAATCCTTAAATCATAGGTATTGACAGTGCATTATCCTGGGTTCCAAGCACTTTGTCCCTGAGGAGCTGATGGTTAAGACCAAGGACAGGATGGTAACTATTACAAATAAACAAGATGAAAGACAGTATGAGCAGAGCTTTGTCTCTAGGGACCTCACCAGAAAATATGTGCTGAATAAATTTCTGTAGGTTTGAATCCTAATATATCAGTTGGAATTGGGTTTAGCTGTAACAGAAACCGGACTATAGTAAATTAAGGAAACAGCAATTTTTTTTTTTAACGCAACTAAGTCGGGAAATTCATCGTCCAGGCTGATACAGCTTTTTCACAAAGGCTCCTTGCAGCTCTCATCTCCACCTTCTGCCATCTTTAGCATGTGGCTTTTTCCTTTCTGATATCAAGATGGTTTCAAAAGTTGCTGTTCCACCTCTAGGTATTATTTCCATGGCTAAGCCTGAAGAAGGATACATGTAAGCTGAGTCTGACTCTTTTTATCAAGATAACTAGCTTTCGTGGAAAACCTACATGGTATATTTCTGATTATCGGACAGAACTGTGTCTCATATATAGTAACCAAAGCTCCAAGATACCCCAGAAACCTGAATTTATAGCTGACCGCAATTCTACTCTGGGGGAAAATGATTCTTCAGTAAGGAAGTGAAGGAGAATGTCTTTTGAATAGACAAGTAGCAGTGTCTGCCATACCCAATTTCACTGCCAAATAGCTCGGCAATCTTGAGCAGGTTAGGTCACTTCTATGATCACAGGCATGAAGTCAGCCAGCTCTGGCTCAACCATGCCTAGTTTTGTGAATCTAGACCAATTCTTGCTAATCTTTTCATGTATAATAATTACAGGATAGAGAACCCGTCATTTTCCCTATTTTACAGATGACAAAACTGAGGCTCAGAGGAAGTAAGAAACTTGTTCAGGATCACACAGTTCATCAATAGTGGAACCAGGACCCAAACCAAGGTATGTATTACTTGAAAGCCTTTGCTCGAAAGTACTGCCTATGTTGCACCAATCCCAGATCAAATCACAAAGGAAGGGCACCCAGAAGGCATAATGGCTCCTTTTCCCTGTTCACTGTAGCCTTTGCAAAGTAAAGCTGACCAGTTAAACAGGTAAGGCAGAGCGGCCACACCAGCACATGATTTTATCAACCATATGGACATGACCAGAGTCACTGGGAGAAGAAATAGGTCCAAAGTATCCCCGAAGGCCCCACACATAGTTATTCAATACCTTCTTGTCCTTTTTCTTTTGATTGCACCCAGGTTCCCAGAGCAGTTTGTTTCACTTCTGGGACAGTGCCACAATGCTGCTTCCTTGACAAATTAGGCTCGGACAGGTTTCCCCTTTTGCCATTAGACCATAACACTATGGGCTGTGGTTGGACATCCTAGAGCCACCTTGTTCAGGAGTCTGCTACGGTACTTTCTTGAGTGATAATGCTCGTGCTAGTTGGTTTTCTTTCAAGGGAGTGCTGCAAATGCTACTTCGTTTCTGTGAGCAAAACTATGCAAATGACCAGATGTTTGTTTCTCCTTATGTCTTATAGACACCAATCGGGATTAAATTGACTTATTTTTTCATTGCCATTGTACTTTTGGTTCTGACTTTTGGTGCAGGCCTGTATTTTCTCAGATTATTAATTATTTCAAAAGCACTATTTAACCTTGTACACGATGATATATTTCATGATCATTTTTTTCCTATCATTTTCTCTCCAACACAAGCAAGTAAAGTGGTTCACTCAAGCTCACAAAGCTTACTAGTGGCAGAATGGAAACTAGAAACCATTCCTCATATTCTCAGTGCTTCTTAGTGTAAAATCCAATTAATCATTACAGTTAATTTATTGACCACTTATAAATATCTTAATGTCAGCATCTCTCTCATACCAACACCTTGAAAATTCTGTATTGTCCTCTATATTTTAATGCTACCATATTAAAAAATTAACAAGAAACCTCAAATATCTTTAAGATTGTTAATATCACTTGCCTTAGATTGAAATCTTACATAAACAACACAGTTTTCTGGGTCTATTGACCAAAAATATAGCCTTTGTGCGACTTAGAACAAGTTACCAGTTTAGAAAAGTAAAAGGAGTACCCAGCTTTAAGGTTTCTGCAAGTGTCCACCAAAGTGGACCAAACCAGATGAATTAACAACTTCCAGTGTGTTTAGATAAAAAGATGCTCAGAGGATGGAGAACATGGCCTTCTTGATTTGGTCTCCTATCTCCAACCTCATAACTTGTGTCATTAGCGTAAGAAGCTAATGAAAGGTATTTTCCTTCAGCAACAGATCCAAAAGATGATGCAAATCACATAAGATTTCAATTTTGCATTAAGATGGGCACAATGTTGACAACTTTTTAATGCAGTCACATTTGTTCAAAGTATACCCATGTATATTTAATATATACTGAATATTTTTCACTGCTAAGACTCAGTTGTGCTATTGCTACACCCTAATTTACCTCTGGAGGGAATATTTTCAGCAATTTATGACTGAATTGAAAATGAAAATAAAATATTTCTTAGCGATGACAAGTGGAATTCAGTCAAATTCAAGTCCAGAAGAAAAATGGCACTGCACCACAACCATAAACTTTTAGAGAAAGACAATTTCCAACAATGTGATTTATGTTCCTAACATTCTAGAATTCTGTCTTTTCCAACATAGCTTTGCAATCAGTTGAGAATGGCAGGCCTTGAATGCACATTATTCTCTAAACATGGCATTGCCCACTTGAATGCCACTGTAAATAAAGGAGCCACCGCACTGCCTGACATGTGGGGTGCCAGAGGGCAAGTTACCTCAAAATTAACTTCTGTCTAATATGATTAGCAGTCGGCAGCTGCAGGTGCCTCAATGCCTCTGACACTCCAGGAAGACCTAATTGCTTCTCTTCAAGAATTATAAGCAGAGGCTTTGAGCTTGAAGTTGGTTTTCGGACTCTTAAGATTTCTGAATCTCTCCATTCTTTTAAAGAGAATAATTTAACAAAACCAATCTCATTATACTAAGTTGGCCATAGGAGGGTGCAGACAGAATGTTAACCGGAAAGAAAAAGCATATTAAATTGCATATACAGTATGATCTCAAATAGCTAGGATACACATGCATAAACAAAGTGTTGAGGGTAATCCAAATGCTGGTTATAGCTTATCTTTAGGCAGTGAAATTATGGGAAATGGTCATTTTCTTCTTTGCATCTTTCTGGGTTTTCAAAACTCTTTTTAGTTTAGTATGTGCTACATTTTTAAGCAAAAAAAAAAGTCACCATTTTAAACTGATCAATTGAGAACATTTCTTCGTAACTGGTACCTTTTATTTCCAATGGTTGGTTATAGATTGAAGTGTTCATTTCTTTAGTCTAACAAAAAAAGAGAGCTATTTCCTCCTTTTTATTTTCCTGATTTGAAGATGCCACAATGAACTCCTCTGAGAAGTTTTTCCTGCATTTGATGGTTTGGCAGTAAGCCTACTTAATAGAGAATTCCTGAAATGTGTTTATGTATTTTATCTTATATTACCTTGATCTACAGCTACTTTCATGATGAGAAATGCATTAAAAAATAATGGAATGATTCCCTTCACCTTTGCTCTCTTACTTAGGAATGAGATTTGGTGTCAGAGTTGCTTTTAGGACCAAAGAAGTACTCCCTGGAGCAACTCGCCAGAACAAGAAGACAAGACTAAGAAGAGGGCATTGGTCATCCTGAGATAATGTATTTTATTAGGTTATGTTATATATTATGTTATGCTATATTATTATTGTATATCTCCTATGCAGTATGGTCCACAGAGTCACTTGGGATCCATCTCTGACTCAGAATCTCTAGAGATTGGACCCAGGAATATGCAACTATGAACACAAGTCCCAGGTCATTCTAGTATAAACCAAAGTTGTCAACTATTATAATAGTAATTCAAGAAATTGTAGCTTTTTTCTTTTTAAATCATTGTAGCAACTATGGGTGAGATTTCCATTCAGGATCACAGCCACAGTTAGGAAGATACAAAGGCTCACTCTGGAGTCATCATGTATTGCTATTCCTTTTCTAGATTTATGATCATTGGACCAAGTAATACAGAAGATCATTTACTCTCATTAGCTCAGGGAAGACAAGTAGAGATCATTTTTCTTCCCCATACCCTAGTTGGGTGGCTCTTGCTTCATAATGCTCTGATCATGAAGCAGTACTCTATAATTTTCATTTATCTATGCAAGCAAACAATTTCAGCACTTATGTGCTTATGCTTGCTTGGTACTTTGCTAGTTAGAAATACAGCAGTGACTAAGAGGTGGTACCTTACCTCTTTTAGTTTCTTATTACTTCAATTACCACAAACTTGGATAGCTTAAAACACAAATGTATTATCTTACAGAACTGAGAAGTCCAAAATGGGTCTCACTGGGCTGAAATCAAGGTGTCAACAGGGCTGTGTTCTTTTCTCGTGGCTCTATGGGAAAATCTGTGTCCTTGCCTTTTCCAGCTTTCAGAGGCAATCTGCACTTATTTCTTGGCTCCTGGCCCATTTTATCCATCTTCAAGGCCAACGAAGTTAAAGCCTTCTGACCCTTCTACCACTGTCATCTCATCTCTCTTTGACCACAGCCAGGAAGGATTCTCCAATTTTAAGGACTCCAGTGAGTAGATTGGGTCCATCTGTATAATCCAGGATAATTCCCTCTATTTTAAGGTCCTAACCCTTAATCACATCTGCAAAGTCCCTTTTGCCACATAAGGTAACATATTCATGGTTTCTGGGGATTAGGATATGAGCATCTTTGTGGGGGTAATTATTCTGCTTACCACACTATTCAAAGTTCAGTTCTGGCAGGGAGAAAAACATAACAATTACAGAGAAATGTGCTACAGCCCATAATAATGACACGTACAAACACCCATGGCAGCATAAAAGAGTAAGTAAGAAATTTCACCTTTGGATAGGGAATAATCTGGGTAGGTTTCCCAAAGAACGTGATGCTTGAGCTGGATTGTGAAGGGCATTAAGGAGAAAGAACATAACATGGACTGAGACACACGAGATTTAAACTCTAGCTCCACCTCCCATAAGCTGCATGATCATGGGCAAATTTCTTAACTATTCTAAGCCCAATGTCCTCGGTTGTATTTACAGAGTAAACACTTTACTTCTCATAAGTTTGTTGTATATTTAAATAAGTTAAAGGTGGTAAAAGTGCTATGCAAACTGTAATGTCCAGTAAATGAAATGGGTTACATTTATTAATATAGCTTCTAATAAGGTTTCTAGATATTGCAAATAAAAATATAAGGCAACCAGTAAAATCTGAATTTTAAATAAATAATGAATTTTTGGGGAGTATAAGTATGTTCCATGCAATATTTAGGATATATTCCACTAAAAAGATATTCATTCTTTATCTGAATTTAAATTTAACTAGGCATCCCATGTTTTATCTGGCAACTCTTTAAATTTTGTTTTAAAGACTTTATTTATTTTAGAGGGAGAGAGAGCACTTGCGAGCGAGGGGAGGAGTTGGAGGGGAGAATCTCAAGCAGACTCCCCACTGAGCGCAGAGCCCCATGCAGTCTGGATCTTACAACCCACAGAGATCATGACCCGAGCTGAAACCAAGAGTTGGATGCTTAACTGACTGAGCTACCCAGGTACCCCTTTAAGTGGGGTTGTAATCACTTTCTGCTACTAAGAGGACAGCTGCCAGATATGCTTTGTTCTTTTTGAAAAAATCTAAGAAAGCCTCTTTGTTATGCAAGAGAAGTCACTTAAATTGATGCAGTGGGAGAATTCAGAAGGAGCACTGGCTTTAGAGTCAAAAGGTCATGAATGCATCCCATAGTCCCATGAAATGCCACTTCTCTCAGCTAGAGATAGTACAGTGGAGAATGGATCATGGGCTTTGGAATGAGACATCCCTGGGTTTCAAACACAGTTTATTCCTTTAGAAATTTTATGACTTTGGATAATGGACTTAATGTCTGAGCCTTAATTTCCCCATCTATAAAATTGTGATAATCACACAATCTACTTCAAGAGCTATTTTAAGGATTAAATGAAGCATTCAGGTAAAGAGACTTAGCACAGTGTCTGAACATAACAGTGCATAAAAATATCAATATAACAATAAGTCCTAGAAAGCTTTATATTCTTATGACAGAATCTGGACCGTAATTAACTTTCATTTTATCAACAATAATGTCCCTAATATATCTGTGAGATGTAAAGACCTCATTATTCTTCCATTACATCAATACTCATTGGGCCAGGCATTCGGATGGGTCCTGATGTGGAATAATAGGGAACCAGAGTCCTCACTCTCACAGAGCTCACAGTTTCGATAGGGTGCCAGATAAAAGAATGGATGCGGTGAATATTGGAACTTGGCGCCATTTTCACCCCCTTCTCTACTGGTCCCTAGTAGGGACTAGAAGACTAGAGACTACATTTCCCAAATTCCCTTGCCAGAAGGATTCAAGGTACAGCTTAGGTTCTGCCAATATGAACCATAATTTGACATTTGTAAGGCGAAAGAGAAGCGGAAGCCACACTACCCTTTCTCTGGAGAAGCAGACCAACACCTGGGCTTTAAAAGATTTTGTAGCAGCCTAGAGGCATTTCCACAGGAGTAACCTATCTCAACGCTGCATGGCAGTTGTGGCCATATTCACCAGTTCCTTGCTGTTGTTTCCTGACCTGAGAGAAGGGTGAACAGCATTAGGGGAAGCAAGCAGCAACTCCTTAATTCTGGAAAGCTAGAGTTGAACCCAAATCTAGTGGTAGCCTTCTTGACCTTCTTTCGTCCATCTCTTCCAATTGATTCATAAGCACCTAACTTCCTGTGTTGAATCTCTTTCTTGAAATACTTGCAGTGGTGTCTGTTTTCCTGTCCAGCTCTGATATAACAAGCAATTGCAATAGCATACCATAAGCACAAGGTGATCTGGATACACATAATATGGACACCTAATAGCATATTTAAGGTACACGGAAGTTTCTTTGGAAACAAAATATAGCTTATAAAAGGAACATTAAGTATTCCAGTCTGGCTGAATTCAGAGACAAAGAAGAGCGGTGAAAGATAAGGCTAGAGAAACCGTGTGTGGGGCGTGGGGGGTGGGGGGTTGGGGGTAGGATAGACAGTGGTGAGATTGCAGAGGGCCTTGTAAGACTACAGACCACGGGATGGCAGTAGGGTAAGTGGGACTGAAGGAATTTAAGCAGAGGAATGATGGGATCAGATTTGAGAAAAATCATTTTGCTGCTGCTGTATGGAGAACAGTCTGTATGGCCTAACAACAGAAGCAGGGAACCAGTTAAAATATTGTGACAGATCGGGTAAGAAAACATAGTGACTTGGACTACAGACATAGAAATAAAGATGAGGGAAGTAGTTAATTTCAAGATATGGTTTTCCTTTAGAATTGACAAGATTTGCTGATAGATTAAATGTAGTTGGGGAGAGAGATAAAGGAGTCTAGCATAACACCACTTTCCGGCTTTAGGAACCACATAGAGGTGTCATATACTGAAAAGGGCAAGTTTAAGGAAGTACTCAGTTTAGGAGGAGAAAACCAGACTTGAGTATAGAACATGATAAAGCAGAAGTGCTTCTGAGGCACCCAACTGGAAATAGCGAACCAGCAGTTGGAGACAGAGGCCTAGAAATCTAAGGCAGGCATCAAAGAGGGTGGGCATCTAAATTCAGGAGTCATCAGTATTTAGATGGTAAATGAAATGCACTGCATATATGAGGTAGCCTAGAGAGGATGTGAAAAGTGAAAATAAAATGATAGCTCAGTACAGATGTCTCAGGAACTTCAAATTGAGGGGTTTCAAAAAGAATATGATAAACTGAGTTTAAAGCTATAGAGACATCAAGTATAGTAAGGTCCAAAAGAAACCCACTGGATTTATCAACATGTATGGCACTGATTATCTTAATATTGACTCTTCTTGGCAAAGTTATGGAAGTAGAAGATAGACTGCAACAAGCTGAAGAACACAGAGAAAGGGAGGGAATAGAGTCAAAGGGTGTAGAAAACTGAAGAACTCTAGCTAAGAAGAATCATATAAAAAGGACTATAGCTGGAGGGGGTCATGGAGTGAAGGGAGATTTTTGCAGATCTGAGTTTAAATGCTAATGAGTGGCAGCCAGTAGTGAGGTTGAAGATAGAGGAGAGAGAGGGGTTGATTGATTAAATATACCAAGAAGTTAGGAGGGAGTAGAATTTAGAATACTGATGCAAGATCGGCCTCACACTGGATAAGAGCTTTAAGAAAGGATGCATGCAATTGTAGATGTCTCTTGGTGAGGTGACAGAATACTGGAGAAATTACTACTAATAGCTTCTGCTTTTATTGAGAAGTAGCAGGCCACAGAATGGAGTAAGGAGAGAGGCAGCAGAGTTTTGAGGAGAGTAGTTTGAATTAGCCACACCTTTAGAATTTGCCAAAACGACAATCAGGATAACAAAAGGACTGATGGAAATATTCAAGGCCTCGTCCAGAAGCCAAATCCCAGTGCCTCCTCTTATTACCATATGATTGGTAGCATGCTAGGTGACTTGGATGAGTCTCAGTTTCTTTATCTGTTAAAATTAATAATAATATCCATTTTACAGGGCTGCCACAAATATTAAATTAGATTAGATTACTGAATGATGTAATGGATATCTGTGCTTATACCCTCCCAACATCCCCTTTCTTCCTTATAACAGAAAGAACCCTTCTTTCCTGCTAGGAGTGTGTTTCATGAAATTTGAGATGGACTTAACCTGCCTACCTGAGGACATGTGATCCAGGCCTGGCCAATAAGAATATTGACCTCCCTGACCACAATGATTGGATCAGATACCTATGTCTATGTTTATCTATAATCCAAACAGAGCCAACTGTTTTTTGTTTTGTTTTGTTTGTTTTGAGATTCCCATTTATAAGGTACTATACAGAGATATACATGTGATGTTTCTAGTGGCCATCTTTGCCACCACATTTCCCAATAAAAAGGTCTAACTTCCCTGATACTGAAAGTAATAGAGTAGAAAATTTACCTGTGAAGTGAAGAAAGGCACAAATCTGTTTCTTTCATTTGAGCATATAGATAAAGAAAGATCAACTTGTGGGTTTTTCAAGCCAGTAAATTCTTTTTTTTTTAACTTATTCTAATTAAGGTTAGTTTTCTGTCACAAACTAAAGAACCCCAACTACACATAAAGTGCTTCGAAGTTGTGTCTGGCACATGGGTTGAACAAACTACAGGTTCGTTATTATAATTACTGTAGTAATACTGGTATAAAAAACATAAGTTGTGGGGCGCCTGGGTGGCACAGCGGTTAAGCGTCTGCCTTTGGCTCAGGGCGTGATCCCGGCGTTATGGGATCGAGCCCCACATCAGGCTCTTCTGCTATGAGCCTGCTTCTTCCTCTCCCACTCCCCCTGCTTGTGTTCCCTCTCTTGCTGGCTGTCTCTGTCTCTGTTGAATAAATAAATAAAATCTTAAAAAAAAACAAAAACATAAGTTGTTTTTTTTTTAAATCATATTCCCACAGAGAAAAGAGACAAAGATGCTAGAAGCTTCCTTGGCATAGTGGGACAATGCAAAAAAGGCACAGAGAAAGAGTTGAAGATGTCTCCATGCTGCTTTAGCCAGATTTCAATGACACTGGAAGATGTGAATTGTCTTGCTAGTGGGAAGGATATAATGATACAATACGATTTATGGAAAAAGAAACCCCTTTCAGGCTGTAGTGATCCTTAATGAACTACTATTACAGACATACTAACAAATTTAGGAAGTATGTAGTGATTTGATATGATCAGACAAATGTCAAGGTTATAAAGGATAACTGAAACAGACAATGTCCTGTGAGTAAATATAAAACTCAACCAGTGCTGGTAAAGGTTGATTGGCACAATATGAGTTATCCTAGAGAGAGACTAAATACAGTAGTAAAATGGAGCAGCAGGAGTGCCAAGAGCTCTGAATAGGAAGGAAATAGGTACATCTGGAAGACAGTATCAAAGAGAAATGACTGACGGAGCAGTAGGTCTATGTGTGCTCACTATTTATCAGCACTGGTCTTGGCAGGATCCAGGTGCAAGCTGAGTCGGATAATAAAAGTCTAATAGTTGTCTGAAACTCACTCAAAACATTATAGAGATCACACTGTTAGCTCCCTTCCATTGGTTGTTATTACAATGATTTTTATACATTAGCAGTATAATGTAAACAAATAAAATGGGACAAATATAAGTGAGAAATATGAGAGTTAGGAAGAACAATGTGTGGTACAGATAAGTGCTTAATAAATGTTAGCTATTATTATGATCACATGTGTGAAGTAGAAGTTCATGTATCGTTTTTCAATATGAGCCTTAGGGAATATACTGATTGACATGTGTTTTTGAAAAACAGTAATACAGAGAAAAATAAGTACTTTCCAAATCTCTAAAGACAAAATGTCCAAAGAAACATGGTCCAGAGAAACAAAATGAAGAGAAGTACACAAACATAATGTCTAAATCATACAAATCAAGTGGACCAATGGATGGTTTGTGGTGGGTAGCTTGAGCATTTCTCCCTTCATCTATTCTTCAAAGCCAACTTCAATTCATAACCACAACTACAACAGTAAAAATAATTACTGATTTGATTTCATCTAATTTCACATAAAGTGTCAACAAATATCTTTAGAAAGCTTTGACTTTTATCGATCAGTAGATAATTAAAAACCATGTCTTACAATGTATACACAACTTGAAGATAAGTTTCCTAACCTTTCTTACAACTGAATACTACCTTTGGGGCTTAGAACCTACTCATACTGAAATTCTGAAACAATGAAATTATCATTAAGTTACACTAAAATTCAAAAGCTCTCATATTTAGGTAAAAATAAAATTCAACACTATCATTTAAAAAAACCTAATTCAAAAGAAGACATTTTTCAAATAAAAGTTACCAGCAAACACAAAGATAACAAGAGCAAGGATAACAATGTTAATTGAAAACTAAGTAAATTTTAAGTCAAAAGAGAACTGGGGATAAACAAGGTAATTTTTACCAATAAAGAGAGGAATTTGCCTTTAAATATAGCTTTCGTGATTTCCATAGGCCTTGATATAAAGGCTGAATGTAAGATTAGTCTGTAGACACAAGAATTATTCAGGTACATGTCCTTTTACATTTCCAAAGGTTTTTGATATTGTTTAAATTTTTATCAATTTTTGTTTGTTACTACAGCTAGAAAAAGTCTTTGTCCACATTCCGCATTTTTTAAAAAGATTTATTTATTTGAGGCGGGGAAGGGCAGAGGGGGAGAGAGAATCCCAACTTGACTCTGTGCTGAGCATGGAGCCTGACACGGGACTTGATCCCATGACCCATGAGATCATGACCTGAGCCAAAACCAAGAGTCGTAGCCTTAACCAACTGAGCCACGAGGCACCTCCACATTCTGCGTTTTTGAAGTTACCAATCAAATACCTTACAAACAGATTAATACAAGTAACCTTATGTAACTACTTGTAATAGCTGTTTACTATGTGAAGTTACTTGTATTATCTGCAGAGTATACAGTGTGATATTTCTCCATTCCCTCAATCCTATTAGCTACATAATTCAGATTTTCTGTCTTTGTTTATTTGATCAGTCAAAAACTGAGAAAGGCATATTGAAGTTTCCCAAAACTTAGTCAGATTTTCCTTTTTTCCCCCTTTTCTTTTTTTTAAAATTTAAATTCAATTACTTAACATTTAATGTATTATTTGTTTCAGGGGAACAAGTCTGTGATTCATCAGTCTTATATAATACCCAGTGCTCATTATGCTTCTTTCTTTCTTTTTTTTTAAGATTTATTATTTTGAGAGGGAGAGAGAGAGAGAGAGAGAGATATTCTGGAAGGGAGGGGCAAAGGAAGAAGGAGAGAGAGAGAATCTCAAGCAGACTCCCTGCAGAGCCCAATGCGGGGCTCAATCTCACAACCCTGAGGGTCACAACCTGGGTCAAAAATCAAGATTTGGACGCTTAACCAACTGAGCCATCCAGGAGCCCCAGATTTTCCTTTTGTTTCTAAGAGTCTCTTCATTGTTTGATTTCTGGCTGTGGTGGGGTTTGTTTTTTGTGGATATGAATTCTTAGATGTTATTTCTCCATGATTAAGTGTTGAGGCACAAACAGCATGAGGTCTGGAAAAGTACTCAGAGGGGAGATGGGCCATGATCCATGCAGTCAGAAAGCACCAGGAAGATCTAGAAAGAAGGAACACCAGTGTGTGCAGCTGTCCAGAAAAATTTAAGGCATCTGCCAACCACCATTGTGTGGAGAAGCTCCATGTCTGCAAAGAGTAGATGTCCGTGAGTCCCGGCTGCAGGTAGAAGGATGGGGTAGAAAGGACTGTTGAAAATAATTAAGGGGCCCTATGACAGAAGTAGAGTTCAGGAGAGGGGGTACTGTTATGGCTTTTAATTTACTTTAAAATACTTCAACATAAATAGTGGCATATGTATTTGTTCTTTAAGTTACACTTTGGCCGCAGTCAGTAATCCTAATTAAAAATTCACACCCCAGATATTTGCCAGGTGATATTCTAATCAGAAAGCCCATGCTCCATAGGTGACTACTAAAGCACTTCAGGTATCTTTACCTAGGAGCACCACCAGAGGCTTGGCTAATTGGCATAACAGAGATTAGAAATGGGCTCTCACTGCTGAAATTAGTTGTATTCAGGATTTGTGGACTGGATACACTATTTTACAGACAATGTGTACATATACATGAGAAAGGTTTTGAATGGGGTCTATACCTTCTCTGGCAGTGACCCCCTGGTCCTGACTCCAGGTCTTACTAGTCCATCTCCTCCTTTACCCATCCAGTCCGGGAGGTTAAAGGTATTTTCTTTTTATTAATCCCTGGGTTGCCACACTATCCTGTTTGGCCTCTCAGCTATCCTATCAGCTTTGTAACCAAATTCCTGCATTAAAGTGCCTCAGTTTTAAATAATTACAATGGGTCCTAATTAGATCATTCCTCTAGAATAAAGCTGCATCTATCTGCTTCCAGTGAACTTTTCGGGCAAGATGTGGGCAGAGCATACAAAAGCCCAGGTGAGTGGGACTTCACTAAGCTCACAAAACAGTTTGTATGATTTGTCCTTGTTTGTTAACAGATGTTTAACAAATACTGATATACTGGCAGAATTAGGTCCAAGATAAGCTTCATTATAATCTGGAAGTAAGGCTTTGGGGTGGTAGCTAACCTTCACTTAACTTCTAAATATTACTCTCTATTGTTATCTACCAGAAAGAACCTAAGGGCTGTACATGAACAAACAGGCTTGAGTCAGTCTGAAAACGTTACAGTGACAATGGAACAAGACACTGACCTGGGATTTTGAATTTTCACTGAATAGGAACAGAGCCTAGGGTAATAATAAGTTTGAAAATGGGACCAAATACCTTCAGCTGTGGGGTGTAGAAGGAAAAGGGCATGGAACAAGGATGTCATTGTATCTGCAAACTCAATCTAACTCAACAGTGTGATCTTGCTGCCACAAGATTGACAGGAACTTATTCTCCGGAACAGGGAAGACAGTAGTCACACTTGACTGTGCCAAGTTGAGGTAGGTTACTTTGTGTGTATCATGCTCAGTTGGAGGTATATGGACTGAAAAGAACAGAGACAAACTGCATTTACCAAAAACAGAATATCCAGACCATGGAGTGCATTTGAAATCCTGCTGCATGCAGGATTTCCTACATAATTTATGGGGTCAGTGTGAAACAAAAGGGCAAAAATTAAGAACTTCAAGGTGCTGACAGCAGAACATTAAATCAAGTATGAGGTCTTTCTGAGTGTGGATCCCCCATGGGACTGGCTCAAGCTACATGCCTATGAAGTCAGCCATTGCTGTAGGAGGAATACTAACATTAGAAAAGAATATTCTTCAAATTAAAGCCCATCAACAATGGGTTACTTGTGAGAGCAGCAGGCACTCTACCATGTGTTGTTAGCCCTGGCGTTGCACAAGGAATACCATCGAGAATTTGTTTAAAAGAAAACACAGTACCAGTCCAGAACCAGATTTAAATGGGCAGGCCCATCAGGCGGCTGCCTGAAATATCAATCTGTAAGGGATACACTTAGGTATTAGAACTTCACAGAGAATGTAAGGAGATAGAGTTTCATTTACCAAAACTCTGAGACAGACTACTTTGTACAGTTGACAAAAATATTTTGGAATGCCTCTCATAGTAGGTGGGTGGGTGAGTATGCAACAGGCATCTTCAAATATCAAGAGATGGTCACTCAAACTTTCTATGGAGCATGGATCCAAATAGCGGCAGAACTTCCTTGAAGAGGAGTAGAATATGTACTTTGGGATCATGACAGTCTTTCTTGGGATAATAGTCATCAGACATTCTTTATCCTTCCCCATGCTCCACTAAATAAATGAAGACATAAAATATCAGTTTTAAGGGGTAAAAAATGTATTAGCCCACAAAGGGTCTCACTTGCCTCTCTTCGGCTTTACCTAGGCTCCACCCTAAAAGACTGCTTCAGTGGGTCTGCAATACTTGATAGGAACAGATGATTTTTAACAAGCTCAGTGAGGTTTATGATGGACAGCAGTGTTGGAAATCATTGCTGTGGGTATTCCTACAGACCCTGGAGCACCACTTCTCTGGGACTTGGTAGAATGGTTCTTACTTGGTAGTTAGCTGGAACAGAGAAGGGCTTCACAATTTCTTCCAAATTGAATGTTCACTGATTTCACTAATCCACTATCAGTTAATTGAAAGAAAAGATGCTTCAGGCAGATTGGTGCTATTTCCCAAATGTGTCATACGCATCTCTACCACTGCGATTTTTATCTCTCATTCCCCACCTTTAAATTTCCACCCCTATTCCTTCTCCTTTCGCCCTCTATCAAGGCTCGCAGCAACTTCCCCCTTGCCTTCCAACCCACCCCAGCTCTCACTGACTCCGGCCAAGGGATAAATGTGGTCTTCTTTATCTACAGAATATGTAGAAACCTTAGCCTACATTAGCTCATACTATTACGCCTTTATTTATATCCATGGCTCATTATACCAACTATTTGGTGACCCTCTTAGGGACAAGTAGTATTTCTGACAGTGCCCCGGTAGGGTAAGTGCTTGATAAACGCAAAGCTTTTTGTTCATTATGTAGAGGTTACGTCAGCGTCACTTGCCATACTGACTTTTATTGGAAAAGGCCTCTGCCTCATCTGATAAGTGCAGGTAACAATATTCACCTCACACTTATTGCGGTATTGATATGAGAAAACGTATGTAAAAACACAATGCTTCATTCATAGTAGCTGGCCAATAAATGGAAGGTCCTTTCTTTCATTTCTTAAAGGCTTGGTTTCAATAGCTGCTTTCTTCTGAGTTTGTTTTTTTTACAGCTCTTGGAAAGCTCTTGGATGGCCATGTCAGAGCACAGAGGGGCAAACAGAACAGACGTTACTCGATTTGACTGTGAACACAGGTTCATGGTTGATCTACAATTTGCTCAGGTTTGGTCTGTGGAAAAATTTGTAATCACAAGTGAGGAACCTAATTCTCAATAACATTTAATCATCTTTAACTTGCCTGGGGAGGCCTTAAGACTTAGGTAAGCTTCTTTTTTGGAGCCGCATCTATTGAAAGCTCATTTCAAACCAATGTAAAACTTTTTTTATGGCAAGCATCAATGGATTTCACTCATATTCCTTATCATTGACTCTGTGTTTCTGTGCTATGCCCTGAAGAGGCTGGCAATGCAATCAGGGGATCTACTATTATATTACTGGAACATGTATCAGTCAGGATGGGCTAGGTTATGCAGCAGTAAAAAAGAGCCTATAAACCTCAGTGGCTAAAAGAACAAAGGCCTATTTCTGGCTTACACCCCACGTCCATCTTAAATTGGCCGGGGGTGGGGATGTAGCACAGATCTGCTCTACATTATTCTCACACAGCAACACAGGCTGAAGAAGGCTCCATTTCCTTCCTTCTACAATGAGAATAGGAAATGTAGTGAAACATGCAATAGCTCATAAGGATGTCACATGGAGGCTCGTATTTCACTGACTAAAGCAGGTCACTTAACTGTGCCTATTTTCAAAAGGGATGGAGAAGTACAGCTCAACCATGAGCCTAGAAGGAAGAGAAATGAAATCTTTATAAAGAGCTTTAATGACTATTATAGAATTTTATTCTGCATGACTAATGTGTATATTAGTTTCCAACTGCCCTGATTTTTTTTTTTTAAGACCTGGCAGGGGTGCCTGGGTGGCTTAGTCAGTTGGGTGTCTGTCTTCGGCTTGGGTCATGATCCTGGGGTCCTGGGATCAAGCCCCACATTGGGCTCCCTGCTCTGTGGGGAGCCTGCTTCTCACTCTCCCTCCGCCTGCTGCTCCACCTGCTTGTGCTCATGCTATCTGTCAAATAAATAAATAAAATCTTAAAAAAAAAAAAAAGACCTGGCATATATACTGCCATGACTTTGGACATCTTCTCCCTCAATAGTTAAGCAAGCACACAATCTTTTCCCCATTTGAAATAGGCTTCATATCTGTGATGCTAATACTTTCAGATCAGGTGGGCCATGCAGTGAAAGATAAAAATGTAAGTGAACCACTGTAGATATAGAAAACTATATCTAATTAAAACTTTTACATATTACATTCTTACTATGTGTCAAAATTTATACTGGAGATAAAATTATGACTGACATTTCTGACTGAAGCATTCTTTAATACTAAGTCTTACTGGACATTATACAGCAACATATTCATAAAATATTTGCAAAATTCAAGATAATGTTTCCCTCTAATTTACAAATCAGGGCTTTAAATCTGATTCAGAGTTTCTGAGTTCAAAAATTCCTACTTAGGAAAAAAAATGGGGCACCTGTGTAGCTCAGTCAGTTAAGTGTCCATCTTTGGCTCAGGTCATGATCCCAGGGGTCCTGGTATGGAGCCTGAGCCTGCATTGGGCTCCCTGCTCAGTGGGGAGCCTGTTTCTCCCTTTCCCTCGCCCTTCCCCGGCTTGTGTTTGCGTGCGCGTGCTTTCTCTCTCTCTCTCTCCCCCTCAAATAAAATCTTTAAAAAAAAAGGAAAAAAAGAATCCATTGTAAGTATACGTCAAGCTCTACCTTTTTAAACTTAACTATCAGCATAATTTTATGTATGTATGTATATATTTATTTGTAGATATTTTCCTAGTAGACACTTGATACAGACCCTTGGAAGTGGAAAAGTGAATCAATACAAAGCCATGGAGAATCAAAGAAAATATTTGGACTCCTCATTTTCAATCTTGTTCTTTTATGTTTTTGTGTTTGTGTAAGTAACTGCTCTTGAATCCTAAACCATGGAAAGGTGAAAGTTTTCATAATCAAAAAAACAGCAATTTCTACTTAGATGCCATGGTTATGTGATATTCATCGGTAAGCTACTGTATCTAAAAACATCAAGAAGCCAGATGCAAAGAGCTACTAGAATGATAAAATAAGGACCAGGGACACCATTAAATATCATGGATAAACTTAAGGAAATAGTCTAATAATCGTAGAATAACAGTTTTGGAAGGGAACTTAAAGGTCTTAATAGAAGAGAATATATTGCAGGATGCTATATTTATCAGAATCTGTTTTTTGGGGGGAGCAGATGTGTTTTCCTACAAACGTTTCTAGAGCAACGGCTGTGTACCAGCCACTTGATAAAGGCTAGGGATATCATAGACCTTTACCTCGAAAATTTCATCTTTTTGTCAAAAAGGAATACAGGGGGAAAAGACAACTATAAATTGATTATATTCTAATAGAACTGGCTATAATATGTTTTGGGAAAATAAATATAAGATTGATTGGCTGTCTGTGGGCATGGGAAATGCTGCACTGAGGAGATGTATCTTGAACAAGGAGCTTGCTCTCAGGAAAAGAAGGTACAGAGAACAGAGAAGCAAGCTTAAATTCTGAAATCCCAAAAGAACATGCTAAAATATGGAAATGGAAGTTTGGTATAACTAGAGCAGAGTAACGAGGGTAGGAGGGGTATAAAGAACGATTCAAATAAAAATCAGAGCCATGTCTTAGGTGGAATTACATTTGAGGCTACAATGGTTCAATGGCAACTCATGGAGGGGCTATAAACAGGAGAATAATATGATAGGATTTGTATTTTAGAAAGGACACTGTCAGTTTTATTTTATTTTATTTTATTTTATTTTATTTTAAAGATTTTATTTGAGAGAAAGAAAGAGCACGAGGGCAGGAGGGGCAGAGGGAGAATCAGACTCCCCATTGAGCAGAGATCCTGATGTGGGGCTCCATCCCAGGACCCTGGGATCATGACCTGAGCCGAAGGTAGACACTTAACCAAATGAGCCACCCAGGAGCTCTGTCAGTTTTTTTTTTTTTTTAATCAGGTTACTAAAGAAAAATCACCCTGATCATGAATTTTTTATAAAGTTGAAATTTTTTTTCCTAATTATTCCAAACAAGATTACCCTCAATAATGTAGATGTATCTCATTTAATCCGTTGAAGGTATTAAGAACAAAAACTGAGGTTTCCCAGAGAAGAAATTCTGCCTCAATATGACAGCATCAACTCCTACCTGAGTTTCGAGCCCACTGCTCGCGTATGGATTTTAAAAATTACCAGCCCACACTATCACATGAACCAAATCCTTTCAATAAAAAAATAATCCTTAAACACACACACACACACACACACACACACACACACACACACACACACAAAGCATACACAATTGTTGGTTCATAACCTCCTCAGGAGCTTCCCAGGTGTAATGTGAAACTGGAGGGCACAGAGAAGCAGAAGAAAGAGGCAGAGGATGGGGGGCGGGGTGCACCTGGGTGGCTCAGCCAGTGAAGCGAGCAGGTAGGGTCTGCCTTTGGCTCAGGTCATGATCCTGGGGTCCTGGGATCAAGCCCTGAGTCGTTGGACTGCTCAGTGGGGAGCCTGCTTCTCCCATTCCCCCTGCCACTCCCTCTGCTTGCACTCTCTTGAAGAAGAAAAAAAAAAAAAAAGGAAAGAAAGAGGCTGGCCATGCCAGGGTGGTAGATGGCAGGTTTAATAAGCCAAGGGAACTTACATAGGAGGCTTCTCTTGGGTGGCAGCAATATAAATAGATCCCCACACTTGCCCACCGAATCTTAGAAGCTTATATAGAGAAAGGCCTTAACTGGATTCAGTCAAGTATACTGTGTAGGTGTTCTCAACACTACATCAACCATCTCAAGGCTACGAACTTGGGAGCAACCTCTGGGAGCTGGAAAGGCAAGCAAAAAGCTGCATTCCAAGGACAGGTGAGGGGATGAAAAGCCTCTAATCTCCTGGGTCCAGCTCACAGGTCAACTGGCAGTCATGTCTTCTTGATGACCTTTTCCAACATTGACATGTTCTGGTTAGCTAGTTTTTGTCTTCTCATTACACAAATTTGGTGTAATTTCTCCTCTAATCACTGTAGTTATAGTACAATCAAAACCAAAATTGACCTTTTAACACTTAACCCCCTTTCTCTTATTCTATTAGAATTGGAACTGTTCTCCATCTGTAGGAAGGCAAGAAAATTCACGGCCTCTCAGATTCAGAGAGGTTACTTTGAGCTTGGTAGGAAACCCTCTTTGCTAATTAATTAGTAGGACTGGTCCTATGGACCAACTTTCTAGAAGGAAAACCATCCATCCCTCTCCCATTATTTTGTTGTTGTTTTTTAAATTTTTTAAAGTTTTCAAATTTTAATTCCAGTATAATTAACAGTTATAATAGTTTCAGGTATACAATATACAACTGTATCCAACAATTCTATACATTACTCAGTGCTCATCATGGTGAGTGTCATCTTAACTCCCTTCACCTGTTTCACCCATCCCTCCACCCCCTGCCCTCTGGTAACCATCAATTTGTTCTGTTTTTTGTCTTCTTTCTTTTTTTCTTTCTTTCTTTTTTTTTTCTTTCTTTCTTTCTTTCTTTTTTTTTAAGATTTTATTTATTTACCCGAGAGAGAAAGCAAAAGGGGGGAAAGGGGCAGAGGGAGAAGCAGACTCCCCACTGAGCAGGAAGCCCAATGAGGGGCCCCATCCCAGAACCCCAGGATCATGACCTGAGCCGAAGGCAGATGCTTAACTGACTGAGCCACCCAGGCGCCCTGTGTTTTTTGTCTTTCTCATTGTTAGTTTTGTTTCTTAAATTCACATATGAGTGAAATCATATGGTATTTGTCTTTCTCTGACTGTCTTATTTCCCTTAGCATTATACCCTCTAGATCTATCCATGTTGTTGCAAATGGCAAGATTTCATTCCTTTTGATGGCTGAGTAATATTTCATTGCACACACACACACACACACACACACACACACACACACCCCACATCTTCTTATCCATCTATCAAAGGACACATGGGCTGCTTCCATAATTTGGCTATTGTAAATAATGCTTTAATAAACATAGGGGTGCTGATATCTTTTCAAATTAGTATCTTCATATTCTTTGGGTAAATATCCAGAATTACTGGATCACATGGTAATTCTATTTTTAATTTTTTGAGGAACCTCCATACTATTTTCCACAGTGGCTGTACCAGTTTGCATTCCAACTCATTGTGCATGAAGGTTCCTTTTTCTCCACATCCTCACCAATGCTTGTTGTTTCTTCTGTTATTGATGTTAGTCATTCTGACAGGTGGGAGGTGATATCTCATTGAGGTTTGGATTTGCATTTCCCTTATGATGAGTGATGTTGAGTATCTTTTCATGTGTCTGTTGGCCATATGGATGTATTCTTGGGAGAAATATCTATTCAGGTCTTCTGCCTATTTTTTTAATTGGATTATTTGGTTTTTGGTGTTGAGTTAAATTCTTTATATATTTTAGATACTAACCTTTTATTGGATATGCCATTTGCAAATATCTTCTTCCATTTTATAGGTTGTCTCTTAGTTTTGTTGATAGTTTTCTTTGCTGTGCAGAAGGTTTTTATTTAGATGTAGTCCCAATACTTTATTTTTGGTTTTGTCTCCCTTGCCTCAAGGAGACATATTTAGAAAAACGTTGCCATGGCTGATGTCAGAGAAATTACTGCCCATGCTGTCTTCTAGGATTTTTATGGTTTCAGGTCCCACATTTAGGTCTTTAATCCATTTTGAGTTTATTTTTGTGTATGATATAAGAAATTGGACCAGTTTCATTCTCTGGTATGCAGCTGTCCAGCTTTCCCAAAACACTTTGTTGAGGAGACTTTTTTCACTGAATATTCTAGCCTCCTTTGTTGAAGATTAATTGACCATATAATTGTGGGTTTATTTCTGGGTTCTCTATTCTGTTCTATTGAGCTATGTGTCTACTTTTGTGTCAGTACCATACTGTTTTGATTACTATAACTTTGTAGTATAACTTGAAATCTGGGCTTGTGATACCTCCAACTTTGTACTTCTTTTTCAAGATTGTTTTGGCTATTCGGAGTCTTCTGTGGTTTCATACAAATCTTAGGATTATTTGTTCTATTTTTGTGAAAAGTGCTGTTGGTATTTTGATAAGGATTGTATTAAATGTGTAGATTGCTTTGGGTAGTATGGACATTTTAACAATATTTGTTCTTCCAATCCATGAACATGGAATGTCTTTCCATTTCTTTATGTCACCTTCAATTTCTTTCATCAATGTTTTATACTTTCAGAGTAGAGGTCTTTTCCCTCTTTGGTGAAGTTTATTCCTAGGTATTTTATTATTTTGGGTGCAATTATAAATGGGACAGTTTTCTTATTTTTTCTTTCTGCTATTTCATTATTAATGTATAGAAACAGAATGGATTTCTGTATATTGATTTTGTATACTTCAACCTTACCGAATTCATTTATCAGTTCTAGTACAGTTTTGGTAGAGTCTTCAGGATTTTGTTTTTTTAAAATTGAGTATCATGTCATCTGCAAACAGTGAAAGTTTCACTTCTTCCCTACCAATTTGAATGCTTTTTATTTCTTTTTCTTCTCTGATCGCTGTGGCTAGGACTTTCAGTACTGTGTTAAATAAAAGTGGTGAGAGTAGACATCTTTGTCTTGTTCCTGATCTTAGGGGAAAAAATTCTCAAATTTTCCCCATTGAGTATGATGTCAGTTGTGTGTTTTTCCATATATGGCCTTTACTGTATGTTGAGGTATGTTTCCTCTAAACCTACTTTGTTGAGGGTTTTTTATCATGAATGGATGTTGCACTCTGTCAAATCCTTTTTCTAATCTACTGAAATGATCATATGGTTTTCATCCTTTGTGGTGCTGACATATCATGTTGATTGATTTGAGAATACTAAACTACCCTTGCATCCCAGGAAAAAATTCCACTTGACTGTGATGAATGATTTTTTTAAATGTATTACTGGATGCAGTTTGCCAATATTTTGTAGAGGATTTTTTGCATCTGTGTTCATCAGAGATAATGGTCTGTAGTTCTCTTTTTTTTGTAGTGTCTTTATCTGGTTTTGGTATTAGGGTAATGCTGGATTCAAAATAAACTTGGCAGTTTTCCTTACTCATTTTTTGGACTAGTTTAAGAAAAATAGGTATTGACTGTTCTTAAAATGTTCACTGGGAGTTTTTTGATTACTGATTCAATTTCATTGCTGGTAATTCGTCTGTTCAAATTTTCTGTATCCTCAATCAGTTTTGGAGGTTATAGGTTCTAGGAATTTACCCATTTTTTCTGGTTGCCTAATCATCCCTCTCCCATTATCAAGGTGTTATTATAAGAAGTATTTTCCTTGATTTCTCAATCACCAAAGGCTAGGATATGATACAGTAACAAACAATTCAAAATCTTCTTGGCTTAATATAAAATTAAAAAATGTATGTATATCTTGCTCTTTCTGTCTGGCCATTACAGGTTGGCAGGGGGTTCTCTTCATTGTACTCATTCATGGAACCAGTCTGATAGAGCATCCAGCACCTCAAAAGTTACTAAATACCTTGCCAGAGGGAAAAGAGATCAGAGGGTCTGGACCCAGCAATTAAATTCCTCAGCAAGGGGGCACAATTCCACCCAACCACATGAGGGCCAGGACATACAATCCTACCAGGTATACCAAAGACAGAAAATTGGTGAACAGTACTAATGACAACCTTATCTTGTAAAACAGTCTTCTTCCCTCCAATCATCTCACCCAGGGAACACAGCAATTCAGAGAACCTGAAGTAAAAGCATGGCAGTGGTTGTATTTCACTGATGGTTGGCCAGGTAAAGGTATGAACTTGAAAATATGGTTTCCGGTCTGGGTCATTATTCTTCTTCTTTCGAATCTTGTATACAGTATGAAACAGTAGATCCACCAGTATTCCACAACATATAATTCTAAAGTTCTAGAACTGTTTCTGGTTTGAGACAGTTTATCCTCATTATAAACAGGTAGCTCATTATCTGTATCTGTGGCACTGGATTCCCTAGCATTAGATCATTGGTTTGATTTGTTGCCCAATTTGGGTTGTTCTGTCTTTTTTTCAAATCCCATTTCTATAATCTTAAAAAATAATTTCTTTTATAGTGTTGAGGTACCAGAGTAACTGTTCTAAAGTGTAACAGGACTGATGTCAAGCCCTTGCAATGGAGTGTTGATTTCTCAGGATGGAATAGACATGGCTGTAGTGACCTGTAGTATTGAAGCTCCTAGGATTATTTATTTGTACATTTTGAGCTATTTATTTGCACTCTGTCAAATCCTTTTTCTAATCTACTTTTTAACTATGACTACCAGCAAATGCCTATCCATCTAGGCTCTTATGTGGCTTTGGGATCTGAGTTGATATTGTCCATGGCATTAAGCAGAATTGTTGACTCTGTAGTCTACTTTTTCAATGATATCCTCATCCATAAAGGAGCAGCACAGAGTAACCAATGGCAGTACTGCTGCACTTTGACAGCAGCTGGAGACAGAGTTAAGTCCTGAACATGGAAGCATACAGACTTTCTTCAAGTTTGGTGCCTACTCAGTGTCAGAATACAGTTCAGCTTCTCTATTCCAGTGCCTCTCAAACTTTAATGTGCACATGAATATCCTGGGGATCTGGTTACAATACAGATTCTGACTCATTGAGTCTGGGGTGGGACCTAATAGTCTGTATTATTAACAAGCCCCCAAGTGATAATGGTGCTATTGATCCATGGACCACATTTAGGGTTGCAAAGATCTCACCCCTCTTCAATGTCCCCCCCCCCATTTTTTTTTTAAACAATGCTATGCCTTAACTTTGCCTAGGTCTCCAAATTTCCCAGGCAGATCAAGTTTTATAAGGGGTTCATTTCTCAACAATTTGCAGTCTGAGTATAGCCTGCATGATGCCTAATAGCCACCTTTAAGTGTCTCATAAATGGCTGCTTTAAAGAAAAAAAAAAAAGGAGTTACTTTTATTTAAGCACTCACTTTGCACGAGTGGTAAATAATTTCCTATTTAATGTTCTAATACGTATTACTCTGTGAGATAATCAATTTTCCACCTTTTACAAGAAAGAATAATAAGTTTCAGGGAGGTGAAATGACTTGCCTAGGGGCCAACAATTAGCTAATGCACTAATGCACTAATGCACTGGGCTTAAAATTTTGCCCTGTATTAACCCAGAGCCTAGGCTCTTCCTCCTGGGCCACATGGTCTCTAAATGGGAATTTCATTTTCCTATCTGCTGAAAGCCCCTAACAAACCATCCTTTCAAGTCCGCAAAGTCACTGTAGGAGAAAAGGGGAGATGCCAGTAGCCTATTAGAAAACTTTACTCTTTCCTCAAACAAAATATTCATGTTAAATAATGATAATATAAACTATTTCTTGCACATGCACTCCAATGTTTATAGCACCAATGTCCACAAGAGCCAAAATATGGAAAGAGCCTGATGTCCATCGACAGATGAATGGATAAAGAAGATATATACACACACAACCACACACAATGGAATATTACTCAGCCATCAAAAAGAATGAAATCTCACCATTTGCAGCGACATGGATGGAACTAGAGGTTATTATGCTAAGTGAAGTAAGTCAATCAGAGAAAGACAAATACCATATGATTTCACTCACATGTGGAATTTAAGAAACAAAACTGATGAACATAGGGGAAGGGAAGGAAAAATAGGATAAAAACAGAGAGGGAGACAAACCATTAAACAGACTCTTAGTTACAAAGAACTGAGGGTTGCTGGACATGCAGTGTGGAGGGGGATGGCATAACGAGGTTATGGGCAGTAAGGAGGGACCTTGAGGTGATAAGCACTGGGTGTTATATGCAACTGATGAATCACTAAATTCTACCCTGAGATTAATAATACATTATATGTTAACTAACTTGAATTTAAAACAAAACAAAAACCCACTATTTCTTGTTCCAAAGTCTCATTTTTAATAGAAATGGTCAGTAATGATATTATGTTTCTTATGATCTCATAGACCTTAAATCATTTTTAGTAAATTTAAGTTTTGATAGATCACCTTCTCTTCTGTCTACTAATACCGGCAAAGTTAAATACATCCAGAGGGGTTTAAGTGTTTGGAAATGCAACTGGTAAATTATTGCTGCAAAAATGTTGTGATATGTTAGTAGGAGCAACACTGGATTTTAGAAAACAACTTAAAGCTTTCATTTACTCTGACATCAATGTCCAATCAGTGTTCCATTCTTATTGTGTACAGCAATTTTAATTATAATTTTTTACATAGTTGCAGAAGTTGTCATCTTACTTCCTCAAATTTTATATGTCATTCATAGCACTGAAAAGGCTAATATTCTCTTGTTATCATAAACCTCTTTTGAAGATTATTATATCTAATATGGAGAAATAAATTGATTTTGATATTTAAAATATAGATGGGCCAATTGTGAAATTTAGATTCAAATTAACTTTATTCTTTCATTTTCTAGAATTTTCTATAATGGAAAAGTTGGTATTGATATCAAAAGACGCTACAAATTCTTAGCATCAGTAATGTATTTCCATCAACATCATAAGCTATGTTTTCTTCAAGTAACTTTTAAAACCCTGTGGTGCATTCATGAAAATTATGTATGTAGATTTTTTGTTCCTGCATAGTTGTCCTTATTAACTTTTTAGAACACCGTAACAAATTAGTACTGAATAAATACATTTAAAGATAGATATTTTCAAAAATATACTTTTGGCTTGTGATCTGAAATGTGTATCATTATTAATAGAATCAAAAGTGTCTAAAAAAGTAGAGTTCCCTGGGTGGTGCAGTTGGCCAAGCATCCAACTCTTGGTTTCAGCTCAGGCTGTGATCTCAGGGTCTTGAGATCAAGCCCTGGGTTGGCTCCAAGCTCAGCAAGGAGTCGGCTGGGGTTTCTCTCTTCCTCTCCCTCTGCCCCTCCCCTGTGCTCTCTCTTGCTCTAAAATAAGTGTATAAACTTTTTTAAAAAGTGTCTAAAAAAGCACTGCACATAGCCTCTAATTGAAGTTTTAGTGGCACGATGGCATCACCTTTATTTTCTCATTGAGTATTTGGCAAAGGCTTCAAATTTATGTAGAGTAAAAGCTTTTCAATGCATCCTCACACTTCATTGATAACAAGAAGTATTGTTTAGTTTTTGGATATTTTAAAAATTGGTGGCGTCAAAGGAATTTGATGCATTATTCACTCCAAGTAAAAAGTGCATACCAGGGAATATAGAATACTTTATAGACTAGATTTTTTTCCAAGCATAATCTATTTCAATCCATTGTTTTCTATACATAATTGATAAGTTATTGTATCCCTAGCCCCTCAAATACTGTTTACCTACATTTAGTCTTTGTAGGTAGTCCTAAAACATGTACATTATCTCTCTCCAGCTACGTCATTCCCTGGACCAAAAAAAATCTCAAAAATATACACATGAATATATTTGCTATTGGGAAATCCACAAATCTAACAAAAAGGATTATCTGCTCACTAGGGATTACAACAATGTATTATACACAAAATAATTAGGTACCTAACATTTATTAAACATTATTCAAAACTATTTCATTCATCTCATCTTCTACTACTTTTTACTATTTCACTTTGTATCTAAACTTCCAAGTAATATATAATATTATAAGGTATTAATGTTTGTGCTTTGTATAAATATTTTGCCATAATATTATAAAATGTCACTATGGTTTCCTCCAAATGAAGGCTTCATATGGTATAAAACGTCACTGTGGTTTCTTCCAAATGAAGAAAATTCACTATATCATATGAGGATCCTTTGAATACTAGACTTTGTCTCAATAGTTGAACCAGCAACCAACAACAAAAAGAAGCCTCTGAGTATGAGGAGAATCAGTATCTAGAATCACTTTAAGATATTACCTGAAGATTCAGTTTTTGAAAACAAATTAAAAGACATGAAAAGAAATGGGTGTGATTCATACACAAAGAAACAAAAGCAGACAACAGAAAATGTATTTCAGAGGGTCTAGATGTCAAATTGAACAAAGAATTAAAAGGAGTCATTACAATTATGTTTAAAGAACTAAAGGAAAACATGCTTAAAGAAGTCAAGGAAGGAATTGGGTGCCTGGGTGGCTCAGTTGGTTAAGCATCCGCCTCTTGATTTCAGCTCAGGTCATGATCTCAGGGCTGTGAGCTTGAGCCCTGCATCGGGCTCCCTGCTCAGGGGGGAGTCTCCTTGAGATTCTCTCCATCTCCTTCTGCCCCTCCCCATGCTTGTGTGCACATTCTCTAAAATAAATAAATAAATTTAAAAAAAAAGTCAAGGAAGGAGGGTGAAGGGTAACATCAGCATCATGGTGATGTTCTACGTTCTTCCTTTATGTCTGTCCCTCTTAAACAAAGAATTAGACATTCATCCATGAACGTAAATGCCTTTGTGGGAGTTGTGGGATTCAGCAACATATGCCAAGTGACCCAGGTGGAGTCTTACCAACTCATGCATCCACATATAGAGACAGATAGACCCTGATATGGGGTGGGTAACCAGCACAGCTAGCAAACCTGCCCTAACCTGTCTCACTTCAACTGGGAAAAAGCCTAGAGTACAGAGATTGGAAAGATATTCACAAATGAGAGAGAATTTGCAGAAACCTTCCTGCCTTCCAGTCTTTCCAAGGGAAAATTCCAGCATGCTACTAGAGCAAAAAAATAAGAGTTTGGGTGCAATAAAGACAGTAAGAGGAACTTTGCCAACACCACCCCTCTACCAACTCAACATAGCATGGGTATGAACTATCTAGCAGTGGAGACCTCCCCCACTGTGGAAAAGGAAAGCAGTGAGTGAGTGCCAAGGCTACCCCAGCTCTGCGGGACAAGACTGGGGAAAACCGTTTATCTCCAGCAACACCCAGAATACTAAGGAAAAACCTCCATGACTGGGAGCAGGGAAGAGATCAGGAAAAAGGCAGATAAGAATATCAAAGAGTATTCTAGGAACATAGTTCATGATGATTGTACTCAGGACTTCAGCAGGAAGTCCATCCATGAGCCTCTGCGACTGCCTCATCAGAAATTCTCCCTACCAATTCTATGGGAAAGCCCAATACCTTCAGTGCTAAACCCACACCTCCCTCTACTCTGCAGCATTATTCATAATAACCAAGATATGGAAACAGCATTAAGTGTTGTCAACAGATGAATGGATAAAAAAGGTTGTTGTGTATATATGCAATGGAATATTATTCAGCCACAAGAAAGAAAATCCTGACATTTGCAAGACTATGGATGAATCTTGAGGGTATTATGTTAAGTGAGAGAAGTCATAGAGAGAAACACAAATACTGTATAGTGTCACTTATATGTAGAATCTAAAAAGGTTGAACTCATAAAAATAGAGTAGAATGGTGGCTACCAGGGGCTGGGGGCTGGGGTATTTAGCGACATGCTGTTTAAGGGTATGCACTTGCAACTAGTAGATAAATTAGTCCTGGAGCTCTAATGCACAGCATAGTGATTTTAGACAATAATGCTGTATTATACACTTCAAAGTTGCTATTAAAAGAAAGGAGAGAGAGAATCTCCAGCCAACTCCGCACTGAGCATGGAGCCCAAAGCGGGGATTGATCTCACGACCCTGAGATCATCACCTAAGCTGAAATCAAGAGTTGGACACTTAACTGACTGAGCCACCCAGGTGACCCATGAGAAAGGTTTTGGGAGCAAAGTTGTATTACAGTAAGGAAGCTACACCAGATAGTAACTTGAATTCACAAAAATAAGTGAAGAGAATTCATGATGGTAAATAAAATCAATGTAACAAATTTCATAAATATATACTTGTTCTCTTTTTTTGTTTTTCAGCTTTTTACTAGGTAAAAGAATTATATAAATAGGGGCGCCTGGGTGGCACAGCGGTTAAGCGTCTGCCTTCGGCTCAGGGCGTGATCCCGGCGTTATGGGATCGAGCCCCACGTCAGGCTCCTCCGCTATGAGCCTGCTTCTTCCTCTCCCACTCCCCCTACTTGTGTTCCCTCTCTCGCTGGCTGTCTCTATCTCTGTCAAATAAATAAATAAAATCTTTAAAAAAAGAAAGAATTACATAAATAACTGTATAATTATTATAACAATGTATGTTGGGTTTGTAACATATATGAATGCAATATGTATAACAATAATAGAAAAAAATGAGTAAGAGTGAATAGAACTATAAAGGAATATTTATATTTATAGTGAAAAAATTATTAAAAGAATTAAGATATTATACTAGAAAATATTCACAGTCCAAAAGAAAGTAGGAAAGAGGAATACTGGGGAAAATGTTTGAGACCTATACAAAACACAAAAGTAGAATGGTAGACTTATAGCCAAGTATATCAATAATAATATTAATGTGAATATATTAAACAACCTAATCAAAAGGCAGAGATTGTCAGGCAGGACCAAACCAAACCAAACCAAATAGATGCAACTACGTGCTATCCACAGGGAATGTATTTTAGTTTCAAAGATACAAACCGGTTAAAACCAATTGTTTCTTAATCTTTAAGTTTTGTAGGCGGCAAAATATACTGTCTATCCTCCATTGTCTAAAATCATCCTATTCAGATGGGAAAAAAAAGAAAGAGGAATTAATGTAATGCACCATTTTAACAGAATAAAGAACAAAAAAATAATTAATCATCTCAATGGACACAGAAAAACCACCTGACACAATTCACAACACGAGGAAGAAAATAGAAGGAAATTTCCTCAAACTGATAAAAAAGCATATACAAAAAAGCTACAGCAAACATCATACCTTTCCCTCTCAGTTTAGGAAGAAGACAGGATGCCACTTTTGCCTCTTCTATTCAATATTCTACTGGAGGTTCTAGATAGGGCAAATTAGTCAAGAAAAAAATAAAAGAGCACCCAGATTTGAAAGAAAAAAATAAAACTATCTTTATCTGCAGATGACATGGTACTGCATACAGAAAATCCTAAGGATTGCAAACACACACACACACACACACACACACACATCCATACACACATATATAAACACACACACACACACACACACACACTCATAAACTATTAGAGGTAATAAATGATTCGGCAAGGGTACAAAATACATCATCAATACACAAAAATCAATTGTATGTTTTTACACTAGCAATGAACACTCCAAAAAAATGAAATTAAGAAAACAATTCCATGCTTAGGGGCGCCTGGGTGGCACAGCAGTTAAGCGTCTGCCTTCGGCTCAGGGCGTGATCCCGGTGTTCTGGGATCGAGCCCCACATCAGGCTCCTCCGCTATGAGCCTGCTTCTTCCTCTCCCACTCCCCCTGCTTGTGTTCCCTCTCTCGCTGGCTGTCTCTATCTCTGTCAAATAAATAAATAAAATCTTTAAAAAAAAAAAAAAGAAAACAATTCCATGTTTAAAGCATCAAAAAGAACAGAATATTCAGGAAAAAAAAATTTAAGAGTATCAAGACTTAGACACTGAAAACTCCAAAATATCACTGAAGAAAACTGAAGAAGATCTAAGTAGATGGAAAAACATCCCATGTTTATAAATTGGAAAACTTAATATTGTTAAGATGGCAACACTCCTCAATCTATAATTTCAATGCAATCCTTATCAAAATCCCAGTTGCCTTTATGGCAGAAATTGACAAGCTGATACCTGAATTTATATAGATAAACAAAGGAACAAAAATAATTTTGAAAAAAATGAACAAAGTTTGAAGGATGACACTTCCTTATTTTATTTTATTTTATTTTATTTTTTTTTATTTTTTTTTTTATTAATAACGATTTTTTATTATATTATGTTAGTCACCATACAGTACATCCCCGGTTTTCGATGTAAGGCTCGATGGACACTTCCTTATTTTAAAACTTACTATAAAGTTACACCGATCAATACCGTGGTACTGGCCTACGGACAGATATATAGATTAATGGAATAGAACTGAGAGTCCAGAAATAAACCTATATGTTTCTAGTAAGTTGATTTTCAGTAAAGGTGCCAAGACCATTAAATGGGCAAATGGTCTCTTCAATAAATGGTGTTGTGACAACTGGATAACAACATTCAAAAGAATGAATTTGGACTCCTCATACTATATAGAAAAATTAACTCCAAGCAGGTCAAATACCTACATTTAAATGTATAAAATTCCTAAAAGAAAACACAGGTATAAATCTTTGTGACTTCAGATTAAGCAATTAGTTTTACTTTGGCAGTAAAGCATAATAAGGGAAATAAAAACAGATAAATTTGACATCAATAACTTTTATGTTTCAAAGGACACTGTTACACAAAGTGAAAACACTGCACACAGAACGAGAGAAATATTTTCCAAAATATATTTTATAAGAGATTTGTATCTAGAAATATAAAGAACTCATACAACTCAATACCAAAAAGACAAATAACCCAATGAAAAAATGGGCAAAGGATCTGAATTGACATTTCTCTAAAAAACATGTACAAATGGCCAAAATCACATTAAAAGATTCTCATTGTCATTATCAATGCAAATTAAAACCATAATGAGATACTATTTCACACACACCAGGAAGACTACAATTAAAAAGCCAGATAATAACAATTGTTGGTGAGGATATGCAGAATTTGGAGCCCCTGTATACTGGTGCTAACACTGTGGAAAGTAGTCTGCTGGTTTCTCAAGTAGTTAATTATAGTTACCATATAATGTAGCAATTTCATTACTAGGTATATCCAAAAGAAATGAAAACAAACATCCCCACAAACAAAATGTACACAAATATTCATAAATGCATTACTCATAATAGCCAAAAAGTTCTAACAACCCAAATGTCCATCAAGTGATGAATGCATAAATAAAATGTAGTATATCCACACAATGTAATATTCAGCAATAAAAACAATAAGGTACTAATACATACTACAAATCTGGATGAACCTTGAAAACACGCTAGGTGAAAGAAGCCAGTCACAACAAACCATATATTGCATAATTCCATCTATATAAAATGTACGGAATAGACAAATCCATACAGACAAAATGTAAATTAATGGTTGTTATGGATTCAATGTGTTCCTCCAAAGTTCATGTATGATAGCCCACATACCCAGTGTGACTATATTTAGAGAAGGAGACTCTGTAGGAGGGCAAATGGGGCCATAAGGGTGCCTTGATCTGTCAGAATATGTATCTATTTTTTTTTTTTAAGATTTTATTTATTTATTTGACAGAGATAGAGACAGCCAGCGAGAGAGGGAACACAAACAGGGGGAGTGGAAGAAGCAGGCTCATAGCGGAGGAGCCTGATGTGGGGCTCGATCCCGTAACGCCGGGATCACACCCTGAGCCGAAGGCAGACGCTTAACCGCTGTGCCACCCAGGCGCCCCTGTATCTATTTTTTTAATGATTTGTTTATTTAAACTTAGCTGAATTGTGTTTTAGGGTTCTGTGGAAGGTATAACTTATAAGAGATGAAACTGAGGAGATTTCTAATCAAAATGTTAAAAGTATGGCTTGGTTTTTCCTTACTACTTATAGTAAAACACTAGAAGAGAGAGAAATTGAAGAAATTGTTAAGCAAAAAGAAACCAGAACTTAAAGATTTGGAAAATTTGCAGTCTGTCTACATTGAAAAACAAAAAATGATGAAGCAGGTTTCGAAGGAACACTAACAGTGTGGCTAAACAACTATTTGATAAGGAGATTAGTATGGATGTGAACCACACATTTAATAAGCCATCTCAGCAGAAGTCAGGGATGGAGACGAGATTATATCAGGAAATACACTGCTTGTTTGGACCACGGGGAATAGGACAGGATAACAGTTATTCAGTTAAGAACATGTTTCATCCTTAAATATGGAAGAAAGAAGAATGACTGTGATCCAGAAGGTGATCCAGAAATCTTCAGGGCTGCTCCTCCCACCATAGGCTCAGGAGGCAAAGCTGTTTCCTCAGTCTCAGAAATTTCAGAAGGTGGGACCTTCTCAGTTTCAAAGGGTAAGGCGACCCCCACCCAGTGGCTTGTGGGGCCAACCCAAAAAGCTGAAGGAGAATAGCTACACTGCAGGGCCTTGTGGGCAATTCTGCCACCCCAATGGATCTGGAGGGCAGAAAATGGAAGCAAAGAGGATTATTCGATAGCCTGAAAAGCCAATGTTGAATTTTTTACTTGCTTGTGACCTGTCACCCCTTTCTTCCTTCTGATTTCTCCCTTTTTTTTTTTAAAGATTTTATTTATTTATTTGACAGAGATAGAGACAGCCAGCGAGAGAGGGAACACAAGCAGGGGGAGTGGGAGAGGAAGAAGCAGGCTCATAGCGGAGGAGCCTGATGTGGGGCTCGATCCCGTAACGCCGGGATCACACCCTGAGCCGAAGGCAGACGCTTAACTGCTGTGCCACCCAGGCGCCCCTGTATCTATTTTTTTAATGATTTGTTTATTTAAACTTAGCTGAATTGTGTTTTAGGGTTCTGTGGAAGGTATAACTTATAAGAGATGAAACTGAGGAGATTTCTAATCAAAATGTTAAAAGTATGGCTTGGTTTTTCCTTACTACTTATAGTAAAACACTAGAAGAGAGAGAAATTGAAGAAATTGTTAAGCAAAAAGAAACCAGAACTTAAAGATTTGGAAAATTTGCAGTCTGTCTACATTGAAAAACAAAAAATGATGAAGCAGGTTTCGAAGGAACACTAACAGTGTGGCTAAACAACTATTTGATAAGGAGATTAGTATGGATGTGAACCACACATTTAATAAGCCATCTCAGCAGAAGTCAGGGATGGAGACGAGATTATATCAGGAAATACACTGCTTGTTTGGACCACGGGGAATAGGACAGGATAACAGTTATTCAGTTAAGAACATGTTTCATCCTTAAATATGGAAGAAAGAAGAATGACTGTGATCCAGAAGGTGATCCAGAAATCTTCAGGGCTGCTCCTCCCACCATAGGCTCAGGAGGCAAAGCTGTTTCCTCAGTCTCAGAAATTTCAGAAGGTGGGACCTTCTCAGTTTCAAAGGGTAAGGCGACCCCCACCCAGTGGCTTGTGGGGCCAACCCAAAAAGCTGAAGGAGAATAGCTACACTGCAGGGCCTTGTGGGCAATTCTGCCACCCCAATGGATCTGGAGGGCAGAAAATGGAAGCAAAGAGGATTATTCGATAGCCTGAAAAGCCAATGTTGAATTTTTTACTTGCTTGTGACCTGTCACCCCTTTCTTCCTTCTGATTTCTCCCTTTTTTTTTTTTAAAGATTTTATTTATTTATTTGACAGAGATAGAGACAGCCAGCGAGAGAGGGAACACAAGCAGGGGGAGTGGGAGAGGAAGAAGCAGGCTCATAGCGGAAGAGCCTGATGTGGGGCTCGATCCCGGAACGCCGGGATCACGCCCTGAGCCAAAGGCAGACGCTTAACCGCTGTGCCACCCAGGCGCCCCTTGATTTCTCCCTTTTAAAATGGGAATATCTAACATATGCCAGTCCCACCATTTTATTTTGGAACCACACAACTTGTTTGGCTTCACAGGTTCACAGCTGCAGATAAATTTTGTCTTGGTATGAATTATACCTCGAGTGTTAACATGTCTGATTTAGATGATATTTAGATGAGACACTGGACTTTAGAGTTGGTGCTGGGATGAGTTAAAGTTTGGAAGGCTGTTGGGATGGAAAGAATATAGTTTGCATGCAAGACAGACATGCATGAACTCTGGTTCAAGATGGCAACATAGAAAGACTCTGAACTCACCTCCTCCACAGAACATACCAAATTATACATTTTAAAAAGATTTTATTTATTTATTTGACAGAGAGAGAGAGAAAGAGCAAGCACAAGTAGGGGAAGTGGAAGAGGGAGAGGGAGAAGCAGGCTCCCCACCAAGCAGGGAGCCTGGTGTGGGGCTCAATCACAGGACCCTGGGATCATGACCTAAGCCGAAGGCAGACACTTAACTGACTGAGCCACCCAAGTGCCCCCAAATTATACTTATTAATAGAACAATTTCCCCTGAAGAAGAACTGAGGGCTGACAGAACAGCCACTGAACAACCAAAGATAGAACAGCCAGAGAAACAGACATGCCATGGTTTAAAAGCATGGCTAGCATAAACAGCCACAGCTCTAGCCAGCCAGCAAAAGTCACCAAGCACACACAGTCATATAGGGGACACAGTACAGAAGACCATTCCTTCGACTTTGGGAGAAGTAGCTGTTTTGCCTAAGCCACAGAAACAAACACAGAAAGTCAAGCAAAATGGGGAGATAGAGGAATATGCTCCAAATGAGAGAACAAGAAAAAAACTTCAGAAAAATATCTAATGAAACAGAGATAAGCAATATGTCTGATAAATAATGATCATAAACAAACTCAATGGGCTGGAGAAAAGAATAGAAGAATTTAATGAGACCTCTGATAAAGAGAAAATATTGAAAACAATCAGTCAGAGTTGAATAATACAGTAACCGAAATAAAAAAGACACGAGAGGGATCAACAGTAGATTAGAGGATCCAGAGGAATGTATCAGTGATCTGGAAGAGAGGGTGATGAAAAGCACACAAGATGAACAGCAAAGACAGAAAAGAATTTTTAAAGATGAGGACAGAGTAAGAAATCTCTTGGATCACATCAAGTGAACAAACATTTGCATTATAGGGGGGTGCCAGAAGAAGAGAGACAGGTGTCAAAATGTAATTGAAGAAATCATTACTGAAAATATCCCTAATCTAAGCAGGAAAATAGATATCCAAGTCCAAGAAGCACAGAGTTCCAAATAAGATGAACCCAAGGAGGTCCATCCACACATGGCACAGAATAATTAAAATGTCAAAGGTTAAAGATAAAGAGAGAATCTTAAAAGCAGCAAGAGAGAAACAAAAAATTACCCACAAGGGAAAACCTATAAGGCTATCAGCTGATTTTTCAGCAGAAATTTTGCTGGCCAGAAGAGAGTGGCATGATATATTCAAAGAGCTGAAAGGAAAAAACCTACAACCAAGAATACCCAGCAAGGTTCAGACTCCAAGAGAGATAAAGAGTTTCCCAAACAAAGGATAAAGGAAGTTTATCACCGCTAAACCAGCTTTAAAATAAATGTTAAGGGGACTACTTCAAGTGGAAAAGAAATGGCCAAAATTAGACCTAAGAAAAATATGAATAAAAAGATGTAAAATATAATGACATATACATAAAATGTGGAGAAGGGAAGTAAAAAGGGAAGAGAAGGGGGAAGAATAGTTTTTGTTTCTGTTTGTGTTTTAAGAATGTGTTTGAACTTAAATGACCATCAGATTAATATGGACTGATATTTACTAAGGTTATAAATGAACCTCATGGTAGCCACAAACCCAAAATCTATGATAGATATACAAAAAATAAAGAGAAAGAAAGGCAAACAAAATGCTATAGATACTCACGGATCACAAAGAGCAAGAGAAGAAAGGAACAAAGAAGAACAAAAACCAGAAAACAAATTTTTTAAATGGCAATAAGTACATACCTATCAATAATTACTTTAAATGTAAATGGTCTAAATATAAATCCTTCAATCAAAAGACAGAATGGCCAAATGGATTAAAGAAAAACAAACAAACAAACAATGCTGCCTACAAGGGACTCACCTCAGACCTAAAGACACAGACTGAAAGTGAAGGGATGGAAAAATATTCAGCATGCAAATGGAAGTGAAAGAAAAAAAAAAAGCCAGGGTAGCAATACTTACATCAGACAAAATAGACTGTAAAACAAAGACTGTAACAAGAGACAAAGAAGGGCATTACATAGTGATAAAGGGAGCAATCCAACAAGAGGACATAAAATTATACATGTCCATGCACCCAACACTCTAATGCCTAAATACATAAAGCAAATATCAAATGATATAGAAAGAAAGTGATGGTAATAGAATAATAGGAGATTTTAACACTCTACTTACATCAATGGATTTATCATCCAGACAGAAAAATCAATAAGGCAACAATGTTTTTGAATGACACGCTGGACCGGATGGACTTAATAGATATACACAGAACATTCCATCCAAAAACAACACTATGCATTCTTCTTTTCAAGTGTACATGAAACAGTCTCTAGAACAGATCACATATTAGGCCATAAAACAAGCCTAGTTAAATTTTTTAAGATTTATTTTTTTAACGATTTTATTCACTTATTTTAGATATATATATATAGAGAGAGAGCACATACAAGTGAGTGGGGGAGAGAGAGAGGGATAAGCAGACTGCACTGACCATGGAGCCCAAAGTGGGACTCAAACCCATAACCCCAAGATCGTGACCTGAGCCAAAACCAGGAGTCAGCTGTTCAACCCACTGAGTCATACAGGTGCCCCAAGCCTTGATAAATTTAAGAAGATTGAAATCGTACCATGCAACTTTTCCTACCGCAATGGTATGAAACTAGAAAGAAGAGAAACACTGGAAAAAAAAATCACAAACACATGGAAACTATACAACATGATACTAAACAACCAATGGGTCATTGAAGCAATCAAAGAAGAAATAAAAAAATACATGGAAACAAATGAAAATACAATGGTCCAAAATCTCTGGGACACAATGAAAGCAGTAATAAGAGGAAAATATATAGCAATACAGGCCTACCTCAAGAAACAAGAAAAAACTCAAACAATTTATTTAACCTTATGCCTACAGGAACTAGAAAAAGAAGAACAAAGCCCAAGGTGAGCTTCTAAGGAAATAATAAAGATCAGAGCAGAAATAAATGACATAGAAACTAAAAGAACAATATGAAGAAAAAAAAAAGAATGAAACCAAGAGCTGGTTCTTTGGAAAGATAAAACTGACAAACCCTGAGCCAGACTCATCAGAAAAAAAGAGAAAGAACCCAAATAAATAAAATCAGAAATGAGAGCGGAGAAGTAACAACTGATACCACAGAAATACAAAGGATTATGAGAGAATACTATGAAAAGTTATATACCAACTAAACAACCTAGAAGAAATGTATAAATTTCTAGAAACATACAATCTTCCAAAGCTGAACTATGAAAAAATAGAAAATCTGAACAGACTGATTACAAGTAATAAATTTGAATTGGTAATCAAAAACTACCAAAAAATAAAAGTCCATAACCAGATGGCTTCGCAAGTGAATTCTACCAGACATTTAAAGAAGAGTTAGTATCTATTCTCCTCAAACTATTCCAAAAAATAGGAGGAAAGATTCCAAGTATACTCTACGAGGTCCACATTACACTAATACCAGAACTAGACAAACATACCACAAAACAAACAAACAAACAAACAAACAAACAAAAAAACCCAACACCCCCCCCCCCACAAAACTGCAGGCCAATATCCTGACGAACACAGATACAAAAATCTTCAACAAAATATTAGCAGACTGCATACAACAATATATTAAAAAGATTATTCATCACAGTGAGGTGGGATTTATTCCTGGGATGCAAGGATCGTTCATTATTCAGAAATCAATCAACATCATACACCACATCAATAAAACGAAGGATGAAAATCATCTCAATAGATGCAGAAAAAGCATTTAACAAGATTCAACATCCATTCATGATAAACACGCTCAACAAAATGGGGTTAGAGGGAACATTCCTCAACATAATAAAGGCTTTATATGAAAACCCACAGCTAAGATTACCCTCAATGATGGAAAACTGAGAGCTTTCCCTCTAAGGTCAGGAACAAGACAAGGTTGTTCACTCACACCACTTTTATTCAACTTAATACTGGAAGTCCTAGCCACAGCAGTCAGACATGAAAAAGAAATGAGAGGCATTTATATTGTTTAAAAAAAAAAAAAGCTAAACTGTCACTATTTGCAGATGACATAATACTATATATGGAAAATCCTAAATACTCCACCAAAAAAACTACTAGAATAAATGAATTCGGTGAAGTGGCCAGATACAAAATTAATATCCAGAAATCAGTAGTGTTTCTATACACTAATATCAAAAGAGCAGAAAGAGAAATTTTTAAAAAGCAACACTTTTTACAATTGCACCAAAAAGAATAAAATACCTAGGAATAGACTAAACTAAAGAGGAGAACATCCTGTACTCTGAAAACTATAAAACAATGATGAAAGACACTGAAGATAACACAAATGGAAAGATACTCCATGTTCATGGACTGGAAGAATTAATATTGTCAAATGTCCATATTATAGCAATCTATAGATTCACTGTGATGCCTATCAAAATACCAACAGCATTTGTCACAGAACTAGAATACTAAAATTTGTATGGAACTAGAGAAGACCCCAAATAGCCAAAGCAATCCTGAGAAAGAAGAACAAAGTTGTAGGCATCACAATTCCAGACTTCAAGTTATATTATCAAGCTATAGTAATCAAAACAGTATGGTATTGGCACAAAAACAGACACATAGGTCAAGAGAACAGAATAGAGAACCCAGAAATAAACCCATGATTATATGATCTATTAATCTATTACAAAGAAGGCAAGAATATACAATGGGGGAAGAGACAATCTTTTCAATAAATGGTGCTTGAGAAACTGGAGAGCTACATGTAAAAGAATAAACCTGGACTACTTCCTGACATCACACACAAAAATAAATTCAAAATAGATTAAAACCTTAAAGTCCTGAAAGCATAAAAATCCTATAAGAGAACAAAGTAATTTCTCTAATATCAGTCACAGCAACATTTTCTAGATATGTCTCCTGAGGCAAGGAAGCAATAGCAAAAATAAACTATTAGGACTACATTAAAATAAAGAGCTTCTGCACAGCAAAGGAAATCATCAAGAAAACAAACAAACAAAAACAACCTACTGAATGGGAGAAGATATTTAGAAATGATTTATCCAATAATGGGTTAATATCCAAAATATATAAAGAACTTATACAACTGAACACCCAAATGCAATCCAATTAAAAAATGGGCAGAGGACCTGAATAGGCTTTTTTTTTTTCCGAAGACATCCACATGGCCAACGGACACATGAAAAGATGCTCAACATCACTAATCACTAGGGAAATGCAAATTAAAACCACAATGAGATATTACCTCACACTTGTCAGAATGGCTAAAATCAAAAACACAAGAAACAAGAGTTGACAAGGATGTGGAGAAAAGAGGAACCCGCTTACACTGTTGGTGGGAATGCAAGTTGGTACAGCCACTCTGGAAAACAGTATGGAGGTTCCTCAAAAAATTAAAAATAGAAATACCGTATGATCCAATGATTCCACTATTAGGTATTCACCCAGGGAAAACAAAAACTCTAACTCGAAAAGATATATGCACCCCCAATGTTTATTGCAGCATTACTTACAATAGCCAAAACATAAAAGCAAGTGTCCATCAATAGAAGAATTGATAAGGAAAATGTAGGTATATATACAACAGAATATCACACAGCCATAAAAAGATGAGACTGTCATTTATGAGCATCAAAATGGATGGACCTGGAGGGTATCATACTAAGTGAAATAAGTCAGACTAAGAAAACAACTACAATATGATTCCACTCCTAAATAGAATCTAAAAAAAAATGAATAAACAAATGAAAAGCAGAATCAGAACTATAGAGAACAAACTGATGGTTGCCAGACGGAAGGGGAGTGCGGGATTGGGCAAAATGGGTAAAGGGGAAAGGGAGATACAGGCCTCCAGGTATCGAATGAGTAAATCATGGGAATAAAAAGCAGAGCATAAAGACAGTCAGTGCTATTGTGACAGCGATGTGATGGAACAGATGGTAGCTATACCTGTTAACATAACATAATGCAAAACTCGTCAAATCACTAAGCTCTACACCTGAAACTAATAGAACACTGTATGTTAATTATACATTAATTAGTTAATTAATTAATAAAGACATGCGTTCTGAGGGGCCAGGGCACAATGTCATGGACTGAATAACAAATATATTTGGTGGTAACACAAACACCGAACCGCTAGTGTGGCTGTATTTGGCGATGGGGCCTCTAAGGAAGTAATTAAGGTTAAATGAGGTCCTAAGGGTGGGCCCTTATCTGTTAGAATTAGTATCCTTAGAAGAAGCAGTGACACCAGAGTGCTTCTCTGTCTCCAGCTCCTTTCTCCCCCTATGCTCACATTAAGGAAAAGCCTTGTGAAGACATAGCTAGGAGGAAGACTTCTGCAAGACAGGAAGAGAATGTTCGCCAGAAACTGCATCAGCCAGAACCCTTGACTTCTAGCCTCCGGAAATGTGAGAAAATAAGTTTCTGTAGTTTAAGCCACCTAGTTTATAGCATTTTGTTATGGCATCTCAAGCAGACTAATACAGTTGTTTATGTGAGGGGGATAGGTATTGTGGGAAATAGCGAGTACGGATTTTTTGGGGGGCGGTGATAAAAAATGTTCCAAAATTGGTTTTGCAATGGTTGCACACTATGAATATACTAAGAAACACATACTTTAAATGGGTGAATCTGTGGTATGTGAATTATTTCAATAAAGCTGTCAGTAAAAAAAGGTTAAATCATGAATATTATATTCTTAAATTATGCTGAGCTTTTCCTCACAAGTTGTCTCTGTTCTACAGCCAACTTCAATTCTGAATACTGAAGCCCACTATTGATGTGCAGTTTATTTTGTTCACATTTTCTAAAAATATGCACCCAATTATCTTCAATTGATTTTCTCAATCCACAGAGTGTGAAATAGAGAAAAAAATATTAAATCCTTCAAAGTAGAATAGATTAACCAGGATCTATTGATGTCTTGCCCTGCATCATTTGGAAGAATTCATGTAAATATGTTTCTGGAAACTTACTACCCTTTCAAAGTTAAATCTTTTATCTGAGGTGGATAATTTTCCACAAGAGTATCCCACCATTTAATAATCAAATTACACAGCCATGTTTCTGAATTGGGACAAACTGCATTTTTTTAAATGAATTACTGGGGTTTATCTTGAATTTTAAGAAAAAAAATGGACAACAGTTATGTTTTATATGTATGTAAAAGGTATCTTAATATACTACTCCATCAGGGACTTATCTATTCTGTATTCTACTGAAAGTTGTAGATCTGAATTAATTTCCTATTTATTTCCCTGGCATTTTATCTGTTTTCCCCAACATTTTATTCATTGCTCCAAATAATTTTCTTTCATATCTTTCTCAATGCCTTTTTGATTTCTGCTCTCTGATCCTGATATATACTTTAAAAATTTTCTTTCTAATTTATGTAATTTCAACAAATAAAATGTGCATAATATAGTTATTGGATTATTAAAAACAATCTCTAGTTTATGTCTGTGTAGTATAGTTTATTAACAGTAATACATGTTATTTATTAAATAGTAATTCATGTCATAATGGAGGTACTTTATTTAAATTGGGGACACAGCAATATCATCTGGTACAGTGAACAATTGGCTGATAATATGAACTGAAACATAAGTCAAATTCTGTTTAAATATGAGTGAAGCCCAGGAATTTGTATTTTTACACACTTTGCAGGCCGTTCTTACATGTAGCCAGAGTTAAGTACCACTCAACCAGGTTGGTGATGTTAAAGTGTCCTATCTGTTCTGGATCTATGGGACTTTTCAAATGAAAATCAGTATACAGGGTGGCCTGTGAAGCTCTCAGTTTCAGAGGCACACACACCAGGCATTTTATTTTAGCCCCCAAACATTGTTTGTATTTTAGAGATATTTTATACTTTTATTCTCTAGCTCATGACATGGCTGAATGGTTAACAGTGGACCGGGGAAGACTACAAAGGGCTGGCCTACAAAACCAGGAGATCCAGCTATAGGTGTCAGGAATAAGGGGGAGGGTTTTAGTAGAGTCAAACAATTAAACTATCTACTCTGTGCAAGGCCCTAGGTACTTACAGGAAATGAACTGGACATGGAATTAGAAGTCCTGTGTTCAAATCTAATTACCTATACTGACTTGCTATGAAACAGAGTGATGATTAAAAGAGAAGGATGCAATGACATGGATGGAGCTAGACAGGACTATGCTAAGCGAAATAAGTCAGTCAGAGAAGGACAAATACCATCTGATTTCACTCATATGTGGAATTTAAGAAACAGAACAAACAAGCAAAGGGAAAAATGAGAGAAAGAGGCAGACCAAGAAACAGACTCTTAAGTACACAGAACAAACTGATGGTTACCAGAGGGGTGGTGGGTAGGGGGATGGGTGAAACAAGGGATGGGGAGTAAGGAGTGCACTTCTCCTGATGAGCACCAGGTGATGTATGGAAGTGTTGAATCACCATATTGTACACCTGAAACTAATACAACACTGTATGTTAACCAACTGGAATTTTAAAATTTTAAGAAAAAAAAAATTTTTTTAAAGAGAAGGAGCTGGATCAGACTTCTTAAAGTTCAAACGCTGGCTCTATAAATTACTACTTTAACAAACTGCAAAACTACTATGCACTTCAACTCCCCCAACTATAAAATAGGTTTGGTAATAACAATTGTATAAAATAGGTATTATAAGGATTTAATGAGATGATATGCATAAAACACATAAGTCAGTGTTTCGTACATTTTGATCAGATATGCTGTAGTTACTATTGCCCTATTAAAATTAAAATTTTAAGATCTTCCCTATTCCTAGGCTTTTAGTATTAAATGCTATTTACACATTCATTTGTCAACATCCATTATGTACATGCTATATGGTGAACATCATTGAAGACCACAGTATTTCTGTACCAAGATGATACAGAAACACTGTCAAGAAGTTTATCATCTGGTATGGGAGATAACGTAAGTACATAATATAAACTGGAAGCATGCATGGTAGAAAGCGACCATGTGCTAAAACAGGTACAGATGCCACAACTTCCAGAGTTCTGGCAAAGGAATGATCACTTGCCACTGGAGCTATCAATAGGAGCTTGATAAATGTGTTAACATTTACTTCAGTGCAGGGCCTAAAGGATTTGGAGATGAAAAATTGGGAGGGAAGAACAGAGCCATTCCTGGTGGTCAGGCAGTATGAGAAAAGTGAGAAGGTGGTTAAAACTAACCAGGTCCATAAAACGATCACAAACTGTAAAGTGCTCGTCGCTGCATTTTAAGTCTCGAACTTCTTGGCATTCACAGAAAAACATTCATAAACATGATTGCTTTCTAAGACAAACAGGAAACCAGGGTACTGCACAATGATGTTTGCAAGAGAGCTTTGGCTTGTTGTTCATGAGGCATACTCAAATAGTAGCAGTATGTCGTCAACCCAGACCTAACCCAGTTTGCCTTATGTTAACTGGGCCAATTCCCACAGTGGAGAGCGGGATGAGAATCTGCTGACCTGCGAGCTACCCGTCGCCCACTCAGGCACATTAAAGGATGGGCATCCACTGCCAGTATTCCTAGCTGAGCTGCAGCTCACAGTAGAGAGGAGAGAAAACTGCAGCCACTGTATTTCTGAGCAAGCTGCTTGAATAAAAATAGAGATCTGCTGACTACGTATTCACTATATCTGCAGACATTTCCCAGCTGGGGAAATAGACTTTTCCCCCCCTAATTTTCCCCCTTTTGAACATTTACTTAAATTAGCCCCTCCACCATCCCTCCTTCATAAAAAAAGATAATTTTGTTGAATTAGTATTTTTAAAATACATTCATACTTCTATTTTTAAAATTCTACATTTGTTCCAATTGTTCTTAACTGTTAATCATAAAATATCTGCTTTTCTTTTGGTGATAAAACAAGGCCTCCATGTATTAGTCTCTGAATCTACTCATCAAATCAGTTTTTTTTAATTAAAGAAAAAGAATATGAGCCTATGACATCATTAATGCATTAATAAATAATAAATGATGCATTAATAAATGCATTCTGGAAACACTGAAGATTTATAACTATCTACAGAGATTTTAGAGAGGAGGTATGGTATTTTCTTCATTCAAAAAAACACTCTCAGGCCCTGTTCCAGCATTCTGCATATATTAAGCTCCTTAATCACTAAAGTAGCTCTAAGATTCTCATAGAGCTTTACACACTTTGCAGGCCATTCTTACATGTAGCCAGAGTTAAGTACCACTCAACCAGGTTGGTGATGTTAAAAAGTGTCCTATCCGTTCTGGATCTATGGGACTTTTCAAATGAAAATCAGTATACAGGGTGCTCTATGAAGCTCTCAGTTTCAGTGGCACACGCACCAGGCATTTTATTCTCATTTTGCAGTTAAGGAAACTGAGGCACAGCGAGATTTCATAACTTGTCTAAGGCCACTCAGCCAGAGTGTAAAGCAGAAGTGGGATTCACACCCAGGCAGTCCGTGTCCAGGGGCCATACTCTTCACCTCCATACTACTCTGTACAAATGATGATTTTAAGAACTGATACATTTTCACATCTGAAAAAAGAAACATCCAATTCCAAATGGGACTACAATCTCCTGTTTTCTACTTTTTTTCTCCTGTCCTAATTCATGACCACCGACCTTTCTGCTTAGTGATAATATCATGCCCCATAGGAGAGAGATGAAATGGTCTTGCCTGCATGTGACAGTACTATTAACACACTCTAGGATAATATTAGCCCCCAAACTGAAAGTAATATTGTAGCTAAGGATGGAGTTGTTGCACAGATTCCATGAGGTAACACAAGCGTAAGTTTTTGTCATGAAGAAAGCAATTAATTTATATTAGCTAAATTGAAAGGGATGGCAAACATGGTTTTCATGGTCTCTTCTACCAAAAATATTCTTTAGTTGCAAAACAAACCCGCACACCTTCATTAACCCAAACATTTATACTTGGATGAAAAACGTTTAAGGTCCTTCTTAATTAGAATGACAGATCCTGTGTACATTAAGCTTATAAAATTACAGATATTTCATTTTGTTGATCAGTGACATTTTTATGACTATGGCATAGAGAGAAAAACAATGTAGTACTTCAGAGCATGAACTCTAGAATTCAATGGCCTGGGTTCAAATCCAATTGTACATACTGACTGTGTGATCTAACACGAGTTACCTGTCTGTGCCTCAGTTGCCTTGCCTGTATAACAGGGCTGATAACAGCACCCAGTTCATTGGTCTGTCATGAGGGTTAAATGCACCGATTCATGTGGAATACTTAGATCATTGCCTGGCCCATAGTAATTGCAACCTTCAGTGAAGTCTAACACGTACACTCAGTGTGTGTGTGTGTGTGTGTGTGTGTGTGTGTGTGTGTGTGTGTGTATTTCATTGTAAAGAAATCATGGAAAGGGCTGAATCCCACATCTAGAATGATTTCTCATGGAATGGGGACAAAGCACATAGGACAATGAAGAAATCCCCGGCTTGCATTCATTCAGTAGAAACAAGGTATCAAAGCCACAGTTGACCAAGAAAGGTCCCATGAGTTTGTAGAAAAAGCAGGAGAGTATTTTGGACTCTCCACAACCAGGGGAAGTGTATTCTACCCACTCCTCCAACAACCCTTGGTGTTGATGAATTTTATTTTATAGATGAAGACACAGATGCAAAGAGAAGTTAAATAATGTGCCCAATTTTATCTAGTTTATCATTAAGACTCTTCATTTTATAGTTGAGGAAGATAAGAGCCAAAGAAATTAAAACAGCTAGTGTGTGTTAGTTGAGTTAGTAAACTAGAAGTTAGTTTGACTTCTAATTCCAAACACCTGCCACTGCGCCATACTTCATCTTCCTGAACAAAAGACTTGTGATTACTTGTGGGGAGGGGTCAGTATTGAACACTATAAAATGCATGAGACTGGTAGTAGGCTGCTTAAAACAGACAAGAGGAAAAAGGGAGGGGACGGAAACAACTTCAATTTCCAGCCCAGAGAACCTTCCAAAAAGCACAGCTGGCTGAACTGAGAGAAGTTCAAAAATATGTAAAATATACATTTATTTCTTTACTTTGTCAAGAACAGAAGACCATACAACTAAAAGTGTCCAAAATAACCAGCCAGACAGCATTGCACTTTTATTTATTTTTGGCTAGACAGACAGACAGACAGACACACACACACACACACACACACACTTGTTTGTTAAAATTCAAGCAAGTGCTAATAAAAAAAATAGCCCGCTGAGTTTGCATATGAGAAATTGTGCTTCATTACCTCACCTCAAAGATTCCTTCATGAATTATGAGGACGTATTTCTTGGGGTATTAGAGCAATAAAGCCATTGCTTACAGATGAACTACATAGTGTGGACTGGTCAATCTTCTGTTACACAACATTCTTTAATGCAGATATTAGGTCAGAAAGATGGAATTTCTTGACCATACGTAGTAGGTCCTAAGCATATTTTTATTGCCTGCCTGAAAGAATGGGCCAATGAATCTTACACGTCTTGTATACAGAACCTTGAAGGAAATATTGTCTATTATTTTAGATACATAAATTAAATATTTAGAGGCCTTGATTCAGAAATACGACACAAGAACTAACATGAATGTGAACTCTGCAACAGCTTCAAGAAACATTTGGCAATTTTCCATCATAAGAACATCTTATCTTCGGTTTATATCTTGAGAATTAAAAATGTCTCCAAGTAGTTTATGAAGTCCAACAGTCTCTTAGGAGCTGAGATACAATAAAGCACTGAAGGTGGAACACATTTTTACCAAGTCATCACTTCTGGGTTATCTATCATTAAATCACTCCAAACTAATAAAGAACAGCAAATCACTTGATGGTCACAGAGTCAACACTTAGCAGAAGATTGAAATGGTAGTTTATGAATTTGACTAGGATAGCCAACCAATTTAGATAAGTCTAGAGCTAAATGTGGCTTTTGCTCTGAATTTATGAAACCAGGCTAGGTCAATACAAACTCCAAAGAGATCAATTCATTGAATAATAAATTAGGCAAATGGGATGTTTTGTTGAAATACTAAAATATGTCAAAATATGAGTTCCATGGAGACACAGGCCATGTATAGTAGCAAAAAAACCCCACAGTCATTGAAGTCAAATAGCAGGTAAGGTCCTGGTTCCACCACCTACTGGCTGTGTGACCTCAGGTGAGTGGCTTAACCCTTTCTACCTCATTTCTCTCATCAGAAAAACTGGGACTGTTTCACAAATACATCCCAGGGGTTATTATCATGCTTCTATCATGCTCTGCTTTACCATTTGACAATATGAAGAAAACAGTAAGGAGTACTGAATTTGGAACCTTTCAGAAACTGGGTTTATACCCCCAATTCAAGGCATGATGAGTCTATCGTTGCAAAGAATATGTCAATATGCAAATATTATTTAGAAAGAGGTCAGTGGATTACTATAGAAAATGAGCCTTAAATATGTGTTAATTTTTTATGTGTGAATATTTTTGATTAAAAAATAGCTATTACTTTTTTCCTCGACCATACAGAAGCAGTAAAATAATTTTGATTCTATGCCCATATGACTTACATGTGAGGCATCCAGCACAGTGTCAATTGATCCCACTAACATCTAATGAAAGGCAGACATTAGCCGAAGTTTATTTTAGCCATATGAGGCAAATGGTATAAACACTAAAGAAACTGCTGAAATGTTTATTTATAAATATAATTTATAGCATATCATTTTCTAAACTCTGCCTTGTTCATCTCCTTTTCATGTTTTGTTTTGTTTTCCCAATTAAAAAAATATACAGTTCCTTATATGCTACAGTTGGAAATAAGTATAAATCAGCTGCAGGAACTGTATAAAAATTAGATTTCTTATATATTCATTTCTCTCGTTCAGTTTAAACATTTGGTGTCACTATGTAAAATGCTTTTAATGTTGTTAGTTGATTTTTCTATTCATGTTCCAATTAATCAGACACCATAATATGAAGTGATACAATAATTATGTAATTAGGTAGCATATATAAGGTTGTGGACCTTATATGTGGATGTATCTAATTTAAGGCCTCTGGTTTCTAACAAGGACACCAGATGCTCTAAGTCTCTTGGCCATCTGGCTCTCTAAGGAAATCATCTTTTTCTCCACTTCTTAGAATGCAACTCATAACTAAAACCATTCTTATTATATATTAAATTACAAAGACTGATAACTCCTAGCTTTGCTAACTTATACAAGATACTGCTATGGCAAGGTTATCAAGTAAAAATGCTAATGTAATATTTATATATACACTGAGGAATAGTGTACAGAATATACCCAGATTCCTTCTTTTAGTGACGATCCTATTATAATTCACAATGAAAGCTTGTCCATATTTAAATATTCCATTACAATGACGGTAGAGAAGGAGAGACCCTGGGAGATCTATTCCAACCTCTTCATTTTACTCCTCCATAAAGTATGGCTTGAAAATAAAATCAACTACAGCCTGGGGCTACAAGCAGTCTTCTGTTTTTCAGTGCACCCTCCACTGCTTTTTGCCACAATGTATTATAAAGAAAAATACTCAACAAAGAATTGGCATAATAAGAGTTTCTCAATGAAACATTATTAAACTTTCAAATATAAGAAAAAAGGAACACTCACTAAAATGAGATGTTCCCTCCATTTTTACAAATCACTGTTTGAAGCCCTCCTTCTCATGCCCCACCAAGTCCCACCAAGAATGTTGGTTCAGAGAAGTAGAAAGAGCTGGGAACAAATTAGTTCTTCCAGTGAAACTCATGAAACAGTGAGAGAGAGAGAGAGAGAGAGAGAGAGAGAGAGAGAGAGAAAGATCTACACTGTGAAGGTGTTCCACAGATGTGATCTCCAGAAGTCAAATCCATGCCATTCTGAAAAGAGTAGGCAAGCATTCCCCTATAGCTTTCTGTCCCAAGTCAGTCAGCCTCAGCTGCAGTCATACAAATTCCACACTAGTGTCCAAAATCACCAGTTCTATAGCAAGAGAAAAGCTGTGGCTGACTGTGTGTCAGTGTACATCAACAAAAGAGAAATCAACATAAAAGATTTTACAGATAAGAGATTTAGAGGTTAGGGGAAATTCCACTGAAGGAATATCAGGTCTAAAACTAATTGTTTAGCCCTAAACTGTTGGCAGCACGCTTAAGTCTGTTCATTTCAGTAAATTTTATCTGCATTTGGCATAATCACTGCTGCTACCCTGTTGATGATTATAGTTGCTGTGAGTGATGTTAGCCCATTGCCACCATAACAGCTGTTAAGCTGCCTGAATACGCTGTCATTTTATTGACAACAGAGCTTTCATTACAAAGCAAGGAAGAAAACATAGATTTGGTCTATTCAGCTTCTGGTAGTGAAAGACTATCACACCCCAGAGCGCCAAGAACGGGACAGCCAACACAGAGGCAACTGCACTACCTCTGCACAGAAATATTACAATGCATCTGAAGTGTGAGAATGACGGTCCACCAAGCTTGAGGCACACTCATAACGGATGAAGAAAATGTATTGCCATTTTGTGTCAGGAGGTATAATTGTTGATCTTACTTGGGAATCTGGAATTCACAGATAGCAAGAAACTAACTTAGCATGGATCACTGCAAGGTACTGTAGTTTTTTTTTTGTTTGTTTGGTTGGTTTTTATTTTATCCTTGAGAAGATTGTGATCTTGTAAAGAAATAATAAATACTGAAAAGTAACAGAAGTTAAATTTCCAGTGAGGCAAACAAGCGAACAGTTTCTAAAGGCTAGGTTAGTCAGGGAAAATCTCCTGAAGGACTTGCTCCTTCAAGTACAAGTAGGATTTCCACAGACCTAGCACAACAGGGAAGATATCAAGGCAGGAAAAGTAACATAAGCAGAGGCAGTAAAGATGAACAGACATTGAGTGTTTGCAGTAGAGTGAACAGGCCTGATTATCAGGAGTGGAGAGTGGAAATCAGGTGGGAGTAGGAGCTTCATGATGGATTATGGAAGGCTGGACCTGCCAGGTTTCATCTAGATTAAGGTATTGTCCAAATATGTATTTTTTTAAAGGATTTTAAGTAATCTCTGTACCCAAGGTGGGGCTCCAATTTACAACCCCAAGATCAAGAGTTGCATGCTGTACTGACTGAGCCAGCCAGGTGCCCCTCCAAATATATATTTAAGTCTAGGAGTTTTGTATACCTAGGATGTGTTTAGGTCAATCTGCCTTGAAAAAATGGGTTAGAGTTGAAGACAAAATAAAATACCTGTAAATGCAGGTGTTATATTTGTTTTATACAGAGAGGTTCTTAATAACTTTGAAAATGTCATTTGCCTAAATGATGATCATATACTTAGAATTATAAACATATATGTGTTTGTAGATATCTCTAAATAGAGTGTACTTGTTATATTGGATAGGGCTCTGACCTAGTGGATATAAATTTATATAAATATATAAATATAAAATGCAAATATATAATATGTAAATATGTGTGCTTGAAAATTAATGTGTTAAATGTTTTTTTTCTTCAAATACTTTAATGAAACATCACTGAATTTCAGAAACCAACTGAAACAAAAACTGAAGGGAAAGTCCATATGCTTTGGTTAGTATTCTAAGTAAAACCGCCCTAAAATTTCTTTAGGTGGGCCTACCTAGTAACAAAACAACCAGAAAGTGGAAAGTCAATTATTTAAATAGAAGCTTGGGGAGGGAGGTGCCTGGGTGGCTCAGTCGGTTGGGCATCTGACTTTTGGTTTTGGCTGGGGTCATGATCTCAGGGTTATGAGATCAAGCCCTGCAACAGGCTCCATACTCAGCGAAGGTCTGCTTAGGATTCTTTCTCTCCATTCCTCTGCGCCTCCCTCTTTTTCCCTTCCCCTCCCTGCCCCCATGCTCATGTGTGTTCTCTAATAAATAAATAAAATCTTTAGGGGCGCCTGGGTGGCACAGCGGTTAAGCGTCTGCCTTCGGCTCAGGGCGCGATCCCGGCGTTGTGGGATCGAGCCCCACATCAGGCTCCTCTGCTGTGAGCCTGCCTCTTCCTCTCCCACTCCCACTGCTTGTGTTCCCCCTCTCGCTGGCTGTCTCTATCTGTCAAATAAATAAAATCTTTAAAAAAATAAATAAATAAAATCTTTAAAAATGAATAAATAGGGGCACCTGGGTGGCACAGTTGGTTGAGCATCTGACTCTTGGTTTTAGCTTGCATCATGATCTCGGGGTTGTGGGATTGAGCCTCACGTTGTGCTCCATGCACAGCATGGGGTCTGCTTGAGATTCCCTCTCACTCTGCCCCTCTCTACCATGCTCTCTCTAATAAACAGATCTTCAATAAGTAAGTAAGTAGGTAAATAAATAAATAACAGCTTGGGAAACTACTTGGCAGAATGGGAATGTTTGGGATATTGATTTACATGAAAACGCAGCATAGGAAATGATACATATACAGCTATGTGAAATATTGACCTATCGGCAAGTACTAGAAAGAAATGTGTACATTTAGAAGATAGGGTTATGGTATTATGAAAGATCACTATTTAAAAGTATAGGTTATTACTTATAATTCTTTCTATAGTTTCAAATGGTAAATCAAGACAAATATGTTGATAATTTCAATCATGTTAGAAAATGGACAAAGGACCTAGACTGGCTTAGAGTCTAGGCAGTGGATAAGAAAACATAGTTGACATGGCAGTTATCTAGCCTGCATACTACCACTCCTCAGCCTGTGCCCATGACAGACATCACTAATCAAACTTGGTCTTCGTTCCTTATCTACAGAGAATCCCCAGAAGGCATTATCAATAACTCAGAATCTTCTCACAAGATGAAACCTCTGTGCTATCCACAGCCAATAAAAAGCTCTCTGCAATAGATACTCAATGTAGAAAATCTTCCACAAAAAAACTAAAACCAACAGATACCAAAATTCCACTTTTCTCTGAACCCACAGATTCATATTGTTTAAGCCAAGATGTGTCCAAACAGATTCATCAAATTCTTATCTGAGTATAATTAAGCTGAGCAAGATTTTGGCAAGCACAAGTCTATTTTCATTTTAAGCATTTTGGAGAAAATTGCAAGAAAATATGGAAAATACAGTAAGGACTTGATAAATTATAGATTTTATTTGCTTTGTCTATATAGCTTCCACTACTTCAGTCAACAATTCATTCAGATAAAATATATGCATTTGCAGCTACCATTGGCAGGATATTTATGGAGCATGTGAGAAATGGCTCCAGTGTGGAAACATCTCCTAATGGATTTTCCCTCAATATTGGGCTAGAGAAAACTTCTCTTTTGTTGTTGTTTTTAACCTCAAATACTACCGTAGTACACTGAACATTTTCATTAAGTCTCTTGAGTTGGTTTTCTGTCCCTGGGCTGAAAACCTCATCTAGGATAACAAGAGGGTAAAGTCGGTGTCATGGCCAGGACACACCTTTGAGAAAAACACCTTGATTCTGCCCTGATTATTGCCACCTTTACACCCCACTGCTCAGTTAGTGTCCTCTCTGTCCACGTTTTAGCAATATATCTAGAGGTTCTATCCAACATACATTTAAGTGAGAAGACAACAAGCCTGGGCAATAATTCTTAGTTAACTTAAGTCTCTCTTTCACCTTAGGGGAGTAACACTATAAAAACCAAACACAGCCAGCACTGAACAACAGCAACTCTTGAAAACATTATCCTGCCTTCATACCTGTAGGTATGCTCCTCACAAGGCCTGAGTTGACCGGCCACTCTGAGTGTTGGATCAACACCTTGCCTATCTTTTGTGACTCAGCATACTTGTTATATCTTCTATACTACCTACCAAGACACAGTTAATTTTTCTTCCCTTTTAAGCTCTCTACCTCTTGGTGTTTGCCTCCAGTACAGCACTTTCTCAATTCATTAATCACTAGTATTTAAATTCCTTGAAGGTAGGGAATAGGTTTCAGTAATTGTTATAATCCCAACAGAGTACACAATGCTGGGCATATAGTAGACACTTAATTTTCTGCATGTTGATCAAGGAATTATAGGTCTGGGTCACATATAAAAGTTGGAGGGGTCCTCTAATGGGATATAGGGACCCCAGATCATGTAGTATTCTTCAAAATGTTTGTACTCAGGTGAAATCAGAAGGCAACTTGGGTAGTACATTTTTTTTTTAGAAGTGTTCAAATAAACATTTGGCCAGCTGGGGTGTGGGAAAGAGAATGGAATGATCTCTGTGACAGGCTGAGATCATGTCAGAATTACATTAAGTGAGGTACCCCCTTTCCCACCATGCGCTACCTCTCTGTCTGGTTTCTACAGATTTTGTGTGTACGTTTGTGTATGCATGCACAACTGCTTGTAAGATTGAGGACAAAGAGAGAACTTAGATATCAGCCTAAGGAACTTAGACTTAATTTCATAGGCAATGAAGAGGTTGTGAAAACTTTTGAGCTGGAGAATAATAAGCCCAGACTGTACTTTAGACCAATGGTTCTTAACCAGGGATGATTTTGACCCCCTTACTCCAGGGACATTTGGCAATGTCTGGAGACATTTTGGTTGTCACAAATGGGAACGTTGGTGCCACTGGGATCTAGTACGTAGAGGCCAACAGGCTGTTGAACCTCCTACAATGAGCAGGATAGGCCCCTGCTGTAAACAATTATCTGGCCCAAAATGTCTTCAATGCCAAGATTGAGAAACCATACTTTAGAGCAACGTTTCACAGAAACTATTTCATAAACACTGCTTCCCTGAGATGTAACTTGAAAAAATATTTTTTTACATAAAAATGGAAAATGCTGTTTATAATATGCCTTTTATTCTTTTATTCAAATTCTATATATTGAGCACTTGCTATTTGATGGGCATCATATGACCATTCTGGAAATATACCAATGAAAAAGGCAAACAAACCTTTGCTCCCATGGGACTACATGTTATATTGAAAATTTGTTATGTAAATTAACATGCTAAAGGCTCTGAAAAGTGCTGTCATAAACACTTTACTTTAACCCAGCATTTCCTAATAACATTTGACAACGCCCTTTTCAAAAACAGCATACTCCCTATTAATATTCCTCAAAATTATCCTATTTGAAACAGTTTGAGAAACACAGCTTTTAGCTGATAAAGTAAATGCCAGTGGACAGGATTATCAGCGTGAAGTCTGGATTCAGAGAGGCCAGCTAGATTATTGTAATAGTCATAAAATAATAATGGCAATAGCCTGAAATACAGAATTACTGGTAGAAACGGAAAGAAGATGGATAGAAAAGATATTTCAGAGGCAGAAGCAACAGAATTGAACAGGGTGGGTGGCAAGGTTGGGGGATGAATAAAAGATGACTCTGACACTTTCAGCCTGGAAAGATGAACTCTGTTTTCAACATTTCAAGATCAAAAATATGCACTGAAAAATATGGGCTTAGATATTGAGACTGGAGATTTGGAAAATATAACATAAGCCTTGGCTTTAAATCTGATTTTCAAGGGTAATCAGGGAGATGGTTAGGGACAAGGGAAGCATGGTCAAAACTTTGAGAGACAGCACCACTGAGGGAGTGGGTAAATAAAAAAAGAAATCATTAAGGAGGTAAAGAAATAGAGACAAAGGAAGAGATCCAGAGAATGGCTGTGCTATAGGAGTCAAAGAAGCCTGCCTGTAGATTCTTGTCCTTTAGTTCAACAAAGATGACATTAACAGGAGTAAGGTTCACATCTCTGATACAGTCAATTACACAAAGTGGATCCTCTCTAGGGCCTGTTCTCAGATAGCATACAACTCAGTCTTCCACAGCTCTTCACCATGGTGTCTGTCTAGGTCTTGTTCTTTAGACCTCGGCATGCATTGCCCCATGCCTTTCTTAGGCCTAGAATAAACACAGGCCCAGGCAATTAGCAGTTTTCCCCACTGCAGTACTCTTCTCTTTGCCATTCTTATTATACTCTGGTGATCTTCACTGTCTGCCATTCAGTTTTCCTCTACTCAGTTCCCCTCAAAAGGGAGTCGTTCTGGCTTATCAACTTAATGCATATTCTATCTTCTCAGCCTTAAGCCTAGGGGGAAAAATTAAGCACAACTGTTAGTTTTGGTCTTCCTCGAAAAGGTTATAATTATCTAGGCCTTGCTGGAACTCTCAAAGCTGCTAATTTGATTTTTTAAAAAATCTTGGTAATTCTCTTCACCACTTAGGTCCTGAGTCACACCCACTCTTCTCTTAAATTAGGTTGTTGTTGTTGCTACTGGTTTTTAAAATATCAAATCTAAATTTGTATTTGACAATCTAGGAACTCCAATGATCTCATCTATAAAATGGAGATTGGGATTTGATGTTAGTTCCTATTTCCAAGGGTTGTGGAAAGGAGCAAATGAAATCATATGACAGAGTATTTGCAAACATCATTATTATTATCACCATTATTCTCTATTTATCTTGACTGGTATCAATTTCATACTGTTTAGAGCCACATAGTTTTGCAACGGGAAGGACTTCAGAAAGTTCACCCAGACACATGATCCAGCAACCTTGATTCCTGGGTTCACTCCCACCTTACCAAATTTGCTCCAATGTTTGTATTTAAAAACAAAAATCAGTGTTTTAAGAACTGACTTGCTCCTACATAGCCAGGAACTGCTAGGTATCTATAAACTAGTCCTGGATTCCTAGGAAACTTAAAAGGGATATTTTCTTTCCTCTCAAATCTATGGATTTGTGATCTTCTCAAATACAAAGGTAGCTTGCTTCCTCATTTGTACCATGAGCATGGTGACAATACCTACATCATTGGGTCACTACGGATATCGGAAAGATTCGCTATCAAGCATATGGCACAATTTCTATCCAGTATAGGCATTTTATATTTTGTAATATCAATGATTATAATTTTTAAAGATATATTTGGCTACAGACCCTCCTCTCTTATCTGCTCAAACAAAATACAAAAAGGTAGTTTCACTTTTTATCTGCCACATTACCTTTTGCTTTATTCCTACAATTAAGCAATTACTCCCAAGCTCAGACCCCCGTCATTATACACTAGACTTTATACACTGATATACATATACTTACTGCATGCCTGGCCCAAAGCATGTCTCGCCATCTTGATATAAATGTGCCACAACTCTTGGGTAATGGAGTCTAAACCTTTTGGTCTTTAATATGTAACTTTTCCAAATAGCTTGCTTCTGGTTAAAATTATTTCTCTTCTCTGTACTTTCAGCAATGTATTGGTGCCCATCATAGAAAGGGCATGTTTTACAAAAGGACATATGTCAAAGGCAACTTCAATATTGAAAAAGGACCTATATTCATCCACTAACTTTGTAAGTATTATCACATGAGACCAGTTAGTAACACTTTTATTTAGGAACGGTCACTGTAAGAACTAGAAGCACGTTTTATACCTTCAGAAAGGTTAGCCATTGGAAACTGCAGGGGGTGTGTCCAAGAGGAGAATTTCCATGTGTTTTAAATGTTCTCTTGAGGTTTGAGAGAGAAAGATTCCTCTTGGATTTACTTTTTATATAAAGGGATATACAGCCAAAGAAACTGAATGTACCTTACAGAAAAGTCAAATGTTAAATTAAGAAAAGAGACAATAACAATGGATAAAATACCGAAGCATATCATTGCAAGACAGCCAACCATGCAATTCTGATGTTTCTCTAAAATAAGAAAAAGGATTTAAGACTACAAAATATCATTTCTGTATTCTACGGGCATCCTCTGAATTATTAGTGGTAAGCTCAGTACTAAAATCAAGTTTCTTTCTCTGTTTAATAAGTAAGGCACCTATTATATATTGATGTCATTTTATAACTCAGGGATAATCGTTTTTAAGATTTCCATATTTGAATGTTTAGACAAACGATGATATAATACAGTGGATGACTGATTATTTTAAAGGACATGAAAGTGGGAAGTAGACTGCCTGGATACCTCTATATGAAATAGTATCCAGTTATGGAAGCAAAATATAACATAATACGCAAGTACTATATACACAGTCCAAAATACATTCACATTACTAGAGACTAGAAGAGGATATGGGATAAGCTTTGATTTGACTTTCATAATTCTTTTTATAGATCACTACTTAATTGCACAATTTTTAAGTGAAAACAATCTGCAATCTTTGCATAAAATTGAAAAAATCACAGGTTTTAAAGGAACCTTCAAGGTCAACTAGTCAAATATCCCCTTATCCACCTTAAGTCGCTGTCCATCAGCTTTAATACCTTAGTGATACAGGTGATACTTGCACATAAGCACTGAGACACACACATACACATATTATATAGAAAAAAAATAATTCATATCCCATAATAAAAGAAAGAAACTTGATATGCTGCTCTCAGGAAGAAATAGATACAGGTCCATTTGAGGAAAAATAGAGAAAAAAAAAAAAAGAATCCCTAACACCATGGACATTGAGTGGTTGTAGGAATTCACTTAAGAGAAAAGATCAAAGAAAAGATAACAGGTACATTTGACTAAATAATGACTAAGGAGTTGCTGTCCACAGGTGTTCAAAAATCCTAATAAAAGACGGAAATTATAGAGATGACTTGAAGCGTATAATTAAAAATAATGGGATTAAATTGAGAAAAGGAAAATGTACCTAGAATAGAAAAGCCCCAACTTCCAATGGGTGAAATCTATTAGACTGGGACGTACTCTTCTAAGGAAGGCAGCAAAGTCTTTCAATGCTCAGCACATGGTGGCATCATACAGGTCAAAGCCTGAAAACAGAAGCACAGAAACACTGCCCAGGTCCAACAGTGGATAAAATAGCCTGGAACATATTTGCTTTCCCTTTTCTTGGATTCTTTCTTAAGTAATTTCATTCACCCAAAATGAGGGCTATCTTTTTACCTTGGCTTTCATTTCTCAATCTAGCAAGGGCTAATGCCCTTCTTGAACAAACAAGAGAAAACAGAGGAGTAAAGAAGCCAGAGAAATCAAAAGGTAATTTAACTAAAGCTTTTTATTTTCCCTAAATCTGACTGATACCTACTCTGTTTTGGGGTCATTTTTCCCATGCCATCTAAAAAAAAGGATAGATGTTTGCTATATAGACTACATTTACATATTGTTATTATTACATTATTAATAGAAACACATGGAAATAATCCAACAAATACAGAAAGGTACAAAATTAAAAGGTATGGTTCTTCTGACTCCTCCCTTAGGAACACATTTGTATCATTTACAGTTTTAGATTGTCTTTGGTTGACTTCATAACTCTAAATAGTTTGCTTATAGCTATATTTATTTATAAAAATTAAACAGAATACCAATGGCTACTAACTATCCCCCATATGCATTCTCCTCTTCTACAGTAAAAGCATTTTTTTAGCTGGGTACATATCTGTCCCATTAAAGACAATATGTTTCAGTGTTTCTTATAGATAGGTGTGGTCATGTGACTAGCTCTGTGACTAATAGAATATTAGAATAGAGGATGTAAATATTTCCATGCCATGCCCTTAAAGTGATGAAATCGGTCTTCCCCCTCTGGTTTTCCTTATTTCAAGGCCTGGAATGAAGTTATGAAGGTTGAGCTAGAGCACCCACACGGACAGCAAGATGAAGGCCATGTGTTTAGGATAGCATAGCAATGTAATAAGAACCTAGATCCCAGATCCTGTCAAACCAACATACAGTTGGCATTTCCTTGCTCCAGCAGCATAGTTTACATTCTGAACAATAAAAAACTACCTATTTTGGAGTGCCTGGATGGCTCAGTCGGTTAAGTATCTGACTCTTAATTTCGGCTCAGGTCATGATCTCACGGTCATGAGATTCAGCCTCACATCAGGGAGTCTTCTTGAGATTCTCTCCCTCTCTCTCTGCCCCTCTCCTGGCTCATGCTCTCAAATAAATAAATAAATAAATCTTTAAAAGTACTTATTTTGTATCTGCTATGAAAGGTAAGAGATTTAACACACTCCTACTACCTGACACTCTCCCTCTTCTAATTTTTATAAATTATATATTTTGAGCTGTTCTCCTTCCTGACATTATAACAAATAATTTTTAAAATTTTATTTATTTTTTAAAAAAGATTTTATTTATTAGAGTGAGAGAGTGAGAGTCAGAGCACAAGCAGGGGGAGTGGGAGAGGGAGAAGCAGGCTCCCTGCTGAGCAAGGAGACCAATGCAGGGCTTGATCCCAGGACCCTGAGCCACACAGGTGTCCCACAAATAATATATTTAATAAATGTTTCTTGATCCTTCAAAACTAGATGGTCTCTCTTGACTTCCCATTGCATAAGATATGTTAACACCTGTATTACTTCTCTTACCCTCCTATTAAGTCATATCATATTTATAGTCTTTTTCAATTAAGTCTTCTGTGCTTTGTTTATAGATGGATTCCAAAAATGGCAAACCGAGAACACTACAGACCAATAGCTCTTGTGAACATAGATGCAAATATCCTCGAAATAATATTAGCAAATTGAATCCGACAGTGTATAAACAAGATTATACAATACAACTGGGATTTATCCAAAATATGCAAGGCTGGTTCAATATTCAAAAATCAAATAATGTCAAAAAAATAATATAATCCATCACATCAACAGGCTAAAAAAGAAAAAAAAATCATATGATTATATCAATAAATGACAAAGCATTTGACAAATTCCAACACCCATTCATGATAAAAAAAAAAGAGAGAGAGAGAGAGAGAGAGAGACTCTCAGTAACTAGGAACAGAGGGGAACCTCCTCAACTTGATAAAGGAGATGTACAAAGAACCTACAGCTAACATCATACTTAATGGTGAGAAGATCAAAGCTCTCCTACTAGGATCAGGAATAGGCAAGAATGTCCCCTCTCAATACTTCTTTTCAACATCCTAACCTGAGTCCTCACTAGTAAAAAAGGAAATAAAAGGTACTCAGATTGTAAAAGAAGAAATAAAACTATCTGTTCACAGATGACATGATTGTCTAATGTACAAAATTCTCAAGACACAACAAAAATATTCCTGGAACTAAGAAGCAATTATAGCAAAAGTTGCATGATACAAGATTAATATACAAAAGTCAATCACTTTCCTATACACCAGCAATGAACAAGTAGAATCCAAAATTAAAAACACTATTTACATTAACACCATCCAAAATGAAATATGTGGGTATAAATCTCACATTGTGTATAAGATCTATATGAGGGAAACTACAAAACTGATGAATAAAATTAAAAAAACTAAATAAATGGAGAGAGATTCCATGCTCATGGATAGGAACACCCAATATTGTCAAGATGTCAGTTCTTCCTAAGTCGATCTATAGGTTCAATACAATCCCATTCAAAAATCCCAAGAAGTTATTTTGTGGATACCTACAAGCTGATTCTGACATTTATATGGAGATACAAAAGATTCAGAATAGCCAATGAAAGAAGAAGAAGAAGAAAGTTGGAATACTGACACTATCTGACTTTAAGACTTACTATAAAGCAACAATACTCAAGACAGTGTGGGTGTTAGCAAAAGGATAAATAGGTAAGTGTAACAGAAGAGAGAGCCCAGTAACAGACCCACATAAATATACTCAACTGATTTTTCAGAAAGGAGCAAAGGCAATACAATGGAATATGGGCTTTTGCAACAAATGGTGCTGAAAAACTTAACATCCACATTAAAACAAAAACAACAAAAACCAATCTATACAGACCTTACACCCTTCATGAAAATTAACTCAAAATGGATCACAGACCTAAATGTAAAATGTAAAACTACAAAACTCCTAGAGGATAACAAAGGAGAAAAACCTAATGAGCTTGGGTATGGTGAGGACTTTTCAGATACAACACCAAAGGCACTATCCTTGAAAGAAATAATTGATAAAACTGGACTCATTAAAATGAAAAACTTATGCTTTGTGAAAGACATTAAGAGAATGATAAGGCTAGCAAAAGACATACTAATAAATGTTATTCAAAATATACAAATTACTCTTAAAACTCCACAATAAGGAAACAAAAAACCCAATTAAAAAATGGGCCAAAGACCCTGACACCTCACCAAAGAAGATATATAGATGGCTAATAGGTATATGAAAAGATGTTCTATCTCTTCTGTCATCAGAAAAATGCACATTAAAACAATGAGATACCAACCCGTATCTATTAGAATGGCCAAAATCTGAAACACTGACAACACCAAATGCCAGCAAGGATGTGTAGCAACATTTATTCATTGATAATGGGAATGCAAAATGGTCACTTTGGAACACATTTTGGCCATTTCTTATAAAACTAAATATACTCTCAATCACATGATCCAGCAATCATGCTTCTTGATGATGAATGGAAAACTTATGTTCAAATGTAAATCTGCACACAGATGTTTACAGCAGCTTTATACATCATTGCCAGAACTCAGAAACAACCCAGATGCCCTTCAGTAGATGAATGGATAAACTGTGGTACATCTCGACAAAGGAATATTATTTAGTGCCAAAAGGAAATGAGGGGCGCCTGGGTGGCTCAGTCGTTAAGTGTCTGCCTTCGGCTCAGGGCGTGATCCCAGGGACCTGGTATCGAGCCCCGCATGGGGCTCCCTGCTCTGCTGGGAGCCTGCTTCTTCCTCTCCCACTCCTCCTTCTTGTGTTCCCTCTCTCACTGGCTGCCTCTCTGTCAAACAAATAAAATAAAATCTTTAAAACAAACAAAAGGAAATGAACTACCAAGCCATGAAAAGTCATGGAGGCAGGTTAAGTGCATATTACTCTGAAAGAGACCAATCTGCAAAGGCTCCATACTGTAGGATTTCAACTATGTGACATTTTGGAAAAGACAGAAGTATGGGGTCAATTAAAAGATCATTTTTTTGCCAGGAGTCTGGGGTAGGGCGAAAGGGAGGCACAGGGATAAAAAGGCAGAGCACAGGGGTACCTGGGTGGTTCAGTCAGTTGAGTGACTGACTCTTGGTTTCAGCTCAGGTCATGGTCTTGTGGTTGTGGGATGGAACCCCATGTGGGGCTTGGCACTCAGTGTGGAGTCTGCTTCAGATTCTTTCTCCCTGTCTCTCCCCCGCCCCTGTCTGCCCCTCCTCTATCTCTCTCTCTCTAATAAATATATAAAATCTTTAAAAATAAATTTTTTTAAAAAAAGGCAGAGCACAGATGATTTCTAGGGCAGAGAAACTACTATGTATTATACTATAATGGTGAACACCTGTGATTATACATTTGTTCAAGACCATAGAACATACAACACTAAGAATTAACTCTAAATAAAGGGATTTAGGTGATTATCATGTGTCAATGTAGGTTCATCAGTGGTAACAAATGTATCACTTTGGTAGAAAATATTGATAATGAGGAGGCTATACATATGTAGGGGAAGGGGTATATGGGAAAAATCTGTTTGTTGGCCACAAACAAAACAAAATGAAATATGAAGATTGTGCCATAATTTTAGGCATTTTAGTGATGCAGAATGCCATCTTTATGGGTCTGCGCCTGATTGTACAGCTAATAATATTTACGTTATCTTATTATATATTGATTTTTCAGGTTTTTTTAGGACTTAGTTTCTTAGAGCAGTTGCAGTTCATAGCAAAATTGAGGGAAAGGTACAGATTTTTCCCATATACCCCCTTCCCCTACATATGTATAGCCTCCTCATTATCAATATCTTTTTTCTTTTCCATTCTTTTGCTTTTAAAATGTCATTTCAGTAGGTTAATTGTCATCTGAAGCTCTTTCATTATTAGATGATAATAATAAACATTAATAGATATCTTTGTATCATACAATATATTTTTTTGTTTTATATCCTATCATTTAAAAATTTCATTTTCACACCAATCTTTTGAAATAGCTTTCTGAGAGTAAACAAGTTCTCTACATAGCAGCCTACACAAAATCTCCAAAACAGCAGCACAAGCTAAAAATCAGACCAAACAATAAAATTGACAGAGGCATTTTCCCTAACATTTACCTCATTAACTCTCAACTTCATTGAGGAATAAATCAATCTGGAAACCTCAGTGTATAGCTATTAAAGCGACTTCTCTAGAAACATTAATTGGTAATGTTAGACCTCTGAACTGAAATGTCAAATAGAAAAAAGGCATTTTTAAAAAGTAACTACCATATATTTGGTGAAGGAAGGGACAGGTAATTTGTTTTCTGTGTTTCTGGGACTTCAGTAAGACAAAGGAGTAAAACTAGCCCATCCTTCCACACATGAAATAAAGAATTCCCTCAAATGACAGGTGATTTTTTTAAAACCGTGGTTGAATTCAGTGAAATGCCCATGTGTGCTTTTATGATGCCATATATACCACCTTTACCTTGAGTGATGATTATAATACCTTGTATAGGTTAAGTTTAGTTCCTGGCCTAAAAGCCAATTATCTGGAGAATGATGCTTTAATAATGTGCATATTAAGAAGGAAGCAAGACATCGAATCCCATAAATCATCCAAAATTACCAAAATATGACTTCTACTTTAAAGTGTTTAGTGGAGGATGGAAGATGGATCTTTGAAAATGTCATAGTTCAGGTGAATATAGTTAAAGTCTAAGAATAGTAAGAGTGATACTGAAGCACTTGGGAAGTACAGGGAAAGAGCTGTAATATGAACAACTCAAGGAGTAATTTTAAGAACATCTTGGGTGTGCTACAAGCATTCTATTCTTATCTAACAAATGGGGAGGGAACCTAAAAATTAGCCACATTAACCTCTGCTGCAAGCAACCTTAATCGCTTTGATTTGTATCTCACTGTGATATTTCCTGGTTCTGGGTGATGTTTTTAAAGGCTTAACATTCTGGTATACCTACAGGAAGAGGATATTGTTTTTATTCATCTTATTTCTCACAAACGTGTAGCAATTACCAGTAAAGTGAATCAATTCATCACACTCTTACATTTAATTAATTAGACACTATAGAAAGACTACAGATTTATTTCCATTATTGAAAGAAAATCTAATTTTATCAGATATATTCCAATCATATTCTCTTTGGGGGTCTACTAATACCTAGTGAGATAGCAATTATCCTTAATGTTAATAGCTAAAACACTTCCAATAGCCACTCAAGGTAGCAATGCGTCAACATATATGGTATGTAGAAAACTTCTTGCTAAAGATTATTATAGCTTCATTAATCACCCACTATGTAAATAAGGTTGATGAGAAAAAGCAAAGGGGGACTTATTTAGCCTAGGCAAACAGCTCTGTGAGAAGGCAGCAAGTATTAAATATCAGCTCTCAGGTGGAGGAAAGGATTCCAGTAGTAGAATCACATTCTCCTTCCATTGCATATGAAACAAAATGCAATGCTTTGAAAGATAGGATATTTAGGTGAGATGTAATTCAATTCCATTGGTATTTAGTAAGGCCTATGTAGGAGAGAGAGAAGGTAAACTACAAAGCACCTTGATGATAGGGTTAAGTGTGGAAGAAAACAAAACACCACGGACACAGTTAAATAACAAAAGAAGGGTGTGTGTGTGTGTGTGTGTGTGTGTGTGTGTGTGTATTTACTAAGGAGTTGTCAGAAAAAGGTAAGTTAACTGTGCACACAGATGAGTAGAATTTATACTCGTGAAGAGGAAGAAAATAAACAATCCAGGAAGAATGAACATAACTAAGAGAAAAGGTAGAGACGCAGGATTGATGCCAATCTAAATGGGGCTATTTCCTGGGGTGTGATGGAAAAGATGAGATTTGTAATAAAACTCCCTATAATTACTAAGGATCTTTACCATGTATGGAAAAGTAAGATTATATATATATGAATATGTTATCTTATTACTAGAATTATTATGCCTAGTTGGTAGATGAGGAAAAGACATTTCAGAGAAGATAAATTGTTTGGATAAGGCCTTATGGTTAGAAGTGGAAGACTAACACTGAAACTCATTCTTCTCTAATAGAATATGCCCTTATTATGGAAGCTTTCAAAGCTAGGGAAAGGAATTTGATCCTACAATCATGGAGGTCTTGTCACAAATATAAGATATTAGGTAGGAAAACGAAGATCTTACTGATAGTAACAGCATCTCCTCTCCTTGCCTGAAAATATTTAGGCATTAGCCAACTTTCTTAACTGACTTAACTTTTGGAAGTCAGATTATTGAAAACTACACCTTTGGGGAATTCAATTTGTTATCTTTTCTCTAAAGTGGTACTCTTTCTATTTAATTCAATCCAATCCAATCCGTAATACCTCCATCTTGTTGGTCATTCAGATACTCAGAGTCACTCTTATATTCCCTTTTCTTTGCCCAACTCTCATTGCCCACCACATCAGAATTCATACATTTCTATCTTCAGATCTGTAGCTTTTACAGTAGTCCAGGCTCTCACAAATCTGTGTTGGGAAGATTCTACTGGTTCCTAGTTCTTTTTTACTTCATCTATCTTTTCTTCAGCTGTTATATAGAGCGGGAACGAAAGCTTCCTTACACAATAATTAAATCCTCTAATTGCTGCTGTTTTATTAAATAATGATGATAATAATAGAAGCCTATAACTCAACACTAGTTTTATGTTTCCAACGAAGAAACAGTTTATTATGGTAGTTAATGGCATGGTTCTAGAGTCAAAATACCTGTAATATTAGTCTTGACACTATCATTTACTAGGTATATAATCTTGGGAAAGTTACTTAAGCCTTCTGAAACACATCTTCATCATTAATGAAATTAAAGTATTAATATTTTACATGCTGAACTGCTGAGTGGATTAACAAAGATAATGAAAGTAGAGCACCTACCCTAATGTTATTGTATTAAACTTTCAAAGGACACCCAGAATTTAATCTGATCCTCACAAAACTATAAAATAGGCTGCTTATAATCACCATATCTGCTTGACAGATGAAGAACACGAAAGGAAGAAATGCTTAGAGTCTTGGCAAAAGTCATTTTGAAAGCATTCAATAATGAGATAGGACTAAAAATCAGTCTTGTGTGTGAAAACCGTAAGATGTCTGAATGGAGAAGACAAGAAACTATGAAGAGCTGCACATGAAAAGGGTTTATCATTGTTTTGAGAGTGCCAGTTCTCACTGAACAATTAGTATATGCCAGGCACTGTTTTAAGTGATCTATAAGCATGTATCATTCAATCCCCTCAACGACTCTAGGTTTGGGACTATTAGTTTCCCCTCTTTAATGGATGAGAAAGTGAGGTTCAGAAACACTGAGTAATTTTGGCCAATGCCACCCAACTATTACTTGGCAGAAGGGAGACTTGACCCCAGGACTCTCTTAGCTACTAACCACTAACACATACCAAAGAAGGAAGTATTTTTTTTTTACACTGTGTTGCCACATGCTTGGAACATAAATCTCACATACAGAATTGTTTTTTCAAAGGGGCCTCTACTTGCTGAGACAAATAATCCAAGATAAGAATATACTAATAAACTGAATAAACTGTAGCTATAAACATTTATAAAGACGCCCCTGGAAGAAGTTGTCATTTAAGTGATGCTATTTCACTCAAAGGCAAAAACATCAAGGAGTCATCTGCTATTCTCTCCAAAATTCTGTTAACATGTGAACAAAGATCTCCTCAAATATAGTGTTTTTCCTTATGCTACTGTTACAGTCTTAGAGACCCACACAAAGAGGTACAGTCTTCACAGTCCTGAAGTACCCTTCCTTATTAAGACAAAGAACCTTAATTAAAAAGCTACCCCATTTAATTGTCCCTACACACTTGGAAAGGGACCATGGGATAATTCCTTACATATCTCTGCATGTATGACTTTATAAAAGTTGTTTTCTATACTAACTGTTCCTATATTCTTGGAAAAAACATTGAAAAATAAAGTATTATTGGGGCACCTAGGTGGCTTAGTCGGTTAAGCATCTGACTCTTGATTTTGGCTCAGGTCATGATCTCAGGGTTGTGAGAATGAGCCCTGCCTCAGGCTCCTTGGTGCTCAGCCGGGAGCCTGCTTGAGAGTCTCTCTCTCTGCCCTTCTCCCAACCTGCACTTGCTCTCTTCCCCTAAAATTGGTGGATAAATCTAAAAAGGGGGGGGGGTATTATTTGCCACCAAAAGTCCCCAGTGACTTGGATAAATAAACCCATTTCAAGGGGTGTTTGTCTCCCCACAATGTCATTATGAAGAATTACAAGCAAGAAATAGGGGGCAATTTGTCCCCAAACTGTACCTATACACATGCTAGGACTTGAAATCCTAAATGAGGACTTACATGCCCTCAGACTCTTTGTGTACCTTGGTAAAACAACCACAAGTAAACCCCAGATTGCCCTCATGTTAGCTCAATCCTTGGAAAACCACTTGAGATCTAGAGCTGTGAGCCTCAATCAGACGGCCATAGTCTGCCACAAACACCACCAAGCAAGGCCATATTTCCACCCAGAAATTCCTTATTCAAATGGAAAAACACTCTAAATAAAGATATATGTATCCTATATCACTAAACCCTCACCCAATTAATCCCAAACAAGGGTTTCTCTGTTTACAATCAGTATCTACCTACACACAGATTTAAAAATAAGAAATATTTGTCCTCGAAACATCACCATATAAGTAAATGGCCAGGGAATCGTGTATGCGAAATATTTTATTTCCTAAATTGCCTGCAAGTATGGGGGAAGAGGCTTAGGAGTTATTGGTTTCTAGCTTGCCAGTGATGCTGGGTTAGCAAAGCCCCGATTCAGGTTTACTCATTTTTTTGTTTTAAGATTTTATTTACTCATTTGAGAGAGAGAGCGTGAGAGAGAGACAGCAAGCGAGCACAAAAGGGAGAGAGAGCACAAGTAGGGGGGAGGGGTAGAACGAGAAGCAGGCTCCCCACTAAGCAGGGAGCTCAAAGAGGGACTGGATCCCAGGACTCTGGGATCGTGACCTGAGCCAAAGGCAGATGCTCAACCAACTGAGCCACCCAGGGGCCCAGGTTTACTCATTCTTAAATTGTCCCTGAACATACAGAAAAATATTAACTGGTAAGGCTTTTCTTGAAAGGAGTAGGTGTTCAAACTATCCTTGTATACTCAGGGAATGAACACTAAGTAAAAGCTATTTGTCCCCCCAAAATCCTTGTGTTTAATGAACTGCTAAAGAGTTCATTTCTCACAAAATATGACAATAAGGTCCAAAATAAAACCCACAGATACATGTATCCAAACCAACCTTGTGTTGATGACAAACATCCACACATTTATCTTCCCTGTCAATATAAAGATTTGTTTTTTCTGCAGGCCAAAATGCTACTTTTCCCCCACAGTTGCAAGGCATCTATAGAGCCTTTTTCAATCCTTTGAAGTCAGATATTTGCTTTATGTTCAGTTAGCCAGCATATAGCACATCATTAGTTTTTGATGTAGTGTTCCATGATTCATTAGTTGCATATAACCCTCAGTGCTCATCACAACATGTGCCCTCCTCAATACCTATCACCCGGTTACCCCATCCCCCCACTCCCTCCCCTCTGAAACCCTGAGACTATGGACTCCAAGATATTTGCTCCTAAAGCCAGAGTAGAGGATCAAGATCCTCTCTCCAAATGTTTAAGATAAAATCTGCCTTCAGTAGATTATCATTAGTAAAACCTCTTCATTTGAAATCTGATCTGATTCTCTTGAGAAACAAGAGCCTACTTTTCTGGCTCCCCCAAAATAATGTTATGTAATCTACCCACATAATATGTCATGATGAAGAAGGCCATCTCCTTAAACCCAAATCAGAAGTCATCCAGATTAATAGAACATCTGCTATCAACTAACTGCCTCCCTCCAACAGTCCCACTGCAATGAGCAAAACAATACTTAACAGAAATACACATCATCGCTGCAAAATTTTGCCCAGGTGCAACTAGGTTGAAGGAAGGGCTACATCCAAAGCAAACACCTGCCAGAGAATAAGTGGAAGAAAATCCTAGCAAATGTCCACCAACACCTCCAAATTCTGATTGGCAAGTACTGGAGCCAACCGGAAGATGAGGAACAGCTGATGCAGGATAAATCTTAAACCTATAAGCATCTCCCACTATGTGTATGGATTGGCGTTGAGAGAAGCCAGCCACAAAGCTCACCTAGATCTTGGAATCTGTGTGAAGGTGCCATAACTAAAACTGGGGACACTGTCATGGTTGGCTTATAAATAGGACAATGTTGCAAGGATAGAAGGAAGTGAAAAAAAGCTGAAAGTGAATTAAACAGCAAGAAGACTCTGTCATCACCTCTCTTTCCCCACCCCAATATCTCATTTTAGTTCCCACAGAAGGGTAGAGAAGAATGTGCAGTATAATGAGGAGTCAGGATTGTGGAATATATTAGTTTTAAATTTCTGTGTAACAAATTACCACAAACTTAGAGGTGTAAAAGAACACGGATTTATCAACTCACAGTTTCCATGGGTCATGAGTCCAGAAATTGTTAGCTGGATTCTCCGCACCGGGTTTCATAAGTCTGAAATTGAGTGTTAGGTGTGTCCTCCTCTGGAGGCTTGACTGGGGAAAGATCTGCTTCCAAACTCCCTCAAGTTGTTGGCAGAATTTATTTTCAGCATGGCTGTACAACGGAGGTCCTGGTTTTTTGGTGGCTGTAAGATGGGAAGCGCCCTCAGTTCCTAGGACACTCTCAGGTCCTTCTCACATGGCCCTCTCCAGAGGCCCTCTCGCACGTCAAATCTCTCTCACCAGGAAGAGCCCAGAACCTTTTCAAGAGTCTTGTGATTAGATCAGGTTCACCTGGGCAATCTCCTTATTCTAGGTCGTGATTTAGGACTTAAATTACATCTGTAAGTACCCTTACAGCAGCACCTGTCTGATTAAATAAGTGGGAGAAGATGTGTTTATAACAGGAGTGAGACTTTTGAAGGCCATCTCAGAATTCTTCCTACCACACTGAAGTGAAAACCATGCTGATGAGAAGAGTGGCTCCAAATAAGGCACCTCTCCTTTCTTTTTTCTTTTTGCTTGTTTAAATATAATCCAACAACACTAAAGAAAAGTTTTAAATACAGATTCCTTAAAAAAGGTAATGCATATTCACTGGAGAAATTTTAGAATAAAAAAGATAAAAATCACCTATAATCCCACTACCTAGAATTAATCCTTCTTAATATTTTGTAATATTACATTCCATTCTGTAATCTATATGTATGTAATAAAGATGGGATCACACTGTATATAGGGAAGACACTGCTCCTTTCATTAGTGGTTGGGCAGTCCTCATTTCATTTGAACTATGCATTCTGAACAGAAGCAATATCATCCCCAAAGGGGTGAAAACTGATTTGGATACAGGGGAGAAATCTTAGATATTACAATGGTTTGGGGACAACTAAAGCTCTACCTGACAAAATTTTATTCATTAGTATTTAATTTCTCTCATTAGGGAAAAATTAAATTAAATTAAAATTAATTCATTCATTGGATTAATGAATTAAATTGATTGATTTATATTGCATTTAAATTTAATTTATTTTTTTCCTTAGAGGGCCAATAATAAAAGAAAGGTTGAGTAACTCAGCTTTTAAGGATCCTCCTGGGCCTAAATCGTAGACAGCTCTCCACCCTGATTTCTGAAATTGTCACAGTTGCCTCTGTAGCTTTTCTTCTTCTACAATGGGAGAAAATTCACTTGCTGCTAACAGTATAAAGAGTAGGTGTCATACTAACTTAAACTTACTTAAATGTTGGTTAGCTTTCTCATTACCTAAAATTTTCAATTACAACCTCAGTAGCAGAGTCCAAGAACACGTATCATTATCTCCAGAAGCCAAAGGAATCTAATCTTTCAATAGTCTATAAAGCAAGAAGAAATATCACCTTAACCTTTAAATAATAAATCTGGCCAGAGATACTAAAATTGAGGTGCCCTCTACATATGTGTCAAGAGATTTAAAATTGGTCATATTTTTGACCTGGAAATTTAAATTCTAGGAATCTATTCTAAGGAAATTTTAGAGATAGGGATAAAAACTGATGTAGAAGTATCTTTATTTCAGTGTTATTTATAATAGTAAAATACACATCAACAGCTAAATAAATTACAGTATATCATAGGGCGATATATTAATCTAACATTTAAAATGATGTTTACAAAGATATATAAAGATGTGGGGAAACAGGATATAATGCTAAGAAAACAATGAGCATGTAAACATTAAGTCCTGTTTCATCTTAATGTTTTATATGTATATACATATAAATAAAGACAAAAATGCCAATAGCAATGGGATTATAGGTAATTTTATTTCTTTTGTATGTTTGTATTTTCCAAATTTTCTATAATGTAAATGTATTGCTTTTACAGTTATAAAAAGAAAACCTTAAAAAACAAAGGAGTCCTAAGTTGACAATGTAATTTCAGCATGCTCGTTGAATACAGAGACTCGTATTATCCAGTCAAACACCTTCTGCTCCTCATTGCTGTCATCCACCAACTCCTACTTGTTCGTGGAAACTGTATAGCTCCTGGATCACTGTCTTCCTCTTCACTCCAGCACTTGCCAGCGTTTCAGTGACATTCAATATCCAAGATGATGACCCATGCAAGAGCTAGGACTCAGGTCTTTTACCTCCTTAGTTTCAACTACCTGTACTTCCAACCTACTGCAGACACCCACTCCAACAATCACATTCTGGGTATTGTTATCTCTGGCAACTGTACCGCTTTTGAAACTGCAGTCTCTAGCATTTTCCTTTCTAACCTCCTATACCTCCAGCACACTTACTGTAGTAGCCAAATCTGACAACGCTTTTACCTCACTGAAACCTCCACATTATTGACCCCCACACACTTTTGCTCATACTTCATTAATGGATAAAGCCAAAAATGACATACAAATGGCTAACAAGTACATGAAAAGGTGCTCAACATCACTAATCACTGGGGAAATGTAAATGAAAACCGCAATGACATATTGCCTCACACCTGTTATGATGGCTATTGTCAAAAAGACAAAAGTAAGTGTTAGCAAGGGTGTGGAAAAAAAGGAATCCTTATAAACTGTTGGTAGGAATTTAAATTGGTAAAGCCATTATGAAAAATTGTATGGATATACCTCAAAAAATTAAGACTAGAACCACTATATGATCCAGCAACTCCACTTCTGAGTATATAGTCAAAGGAAATGAAATCAGTATCTCCAAGAGATATTTACACTCCCATGTTCATTGCAACATTATTCACAATAGCCAAGACATGGAATTAACCTAACTGTCCACTGACAGGTGAGAAATAAAGAAAATATTGTATTTTCCATTCCATATATTCCAAAATATTACACATATATACACAATGGAATATATAATATTTTGGAATATATGGAATACACACACACACACACACACACACACACAGGAATAGAATTCAGCCTTAAAAAAAGAGAGAAATCCTGCCATTTTGGACAACGTGAATGAACCTGAAGGGCATTATGCTAAGAGTAATAGGCCAGACACAGACAAATACTGCATGATCTCACTTATCTGTGGAATCTAAAAAAAGTTTAATTCATAGAAGCAGAGAGTAAAATGATGGTTTCCAGGAGGAAAAGGAAGGTAAGGGAAGTGGAGAGATGTTGGCCAAAGAATACTAAGTTTCAGATATGCAAGATGAGTAAGTTCTGGAAACCTGATGTACAGCATGGTAAGTATAGTTAAGAACACTATGTTGTATACTTGAAATTTGCTAAGAGAGTAGATCTTAAATGATCTTGCAACCACCACAAAAATAACTATTTGAGGTGATGAATATGTTAATTGGCTTGATTGTGATAATCATTTTATAATATTTATGTATATCAAAACATCCCATACACTGTAACTATATAAAATTGTTCTCTGTCAATTGTATCTGAATAAAGCTGGACAAAAAAAAAGATCATTGGGGTCTTTGATAATTTTTAAGAGTACAAAGCAAAGAGCTTGAGAACTATTGATTTAGACTAATAAACACAGGAGCACTTGTCAAAAATAAATCAAAGCTGGAGCCCTGTTTGTTAGGAGGAAGGGGAAGAATGACTGTTGAATAAGGAAGCAATAGTGCCTGCATCTCCTAGGCCTTTGCAGAAGCCTCCAATAACCATTCTCTCCATGTCCACTCTTTTAATCTCCATTCCTACCCCTATGCTATGTGGAGACATTGCAACTGGAAATGCATACTTAAAACATAGCTTAGCTTGTATATCTTTTTTTTTTTTTAAAGATTTTATTTATTTGAGAGAGAGAGCAGGAGAGGGAGGAGGGTCAGAGGGAGAAGCAGACTCCCCGCTGAGCAGGGAGCCCAATGTAGGACTCAATCCTGGGACTCCAGGATCATGACCTGAGCCGAAGGCAGTCACTTAACCAACTGAGCCATCCAGGCACCCTGTACTTCTAAGAACTGTTCAATGGATATCCATTACATCTACAATCCAGTTCAAACCCATTTTATTTTATTTTATTTTATTTTATTTTATTTTATTTTATTTTATTTTATTTTATTTCAATTTATTTTATTTTATATTTTAAGATTTTATCCATTATTCATGAGAGACAGAGAGAAAGAGAGAGAGAGGCAGAGGCAGAGGGAGAAGAGCCTGATGCGGAACTCGATCCCAGGACCCGACCTGAGCTGAAGGCAGATGCTAAACCAAGTGAGCCACCCACGAGCCCTCAAACCCTTTTTAGCAGCCCACGAAACCCTGTATAATCTGACCATTGCCTGTGAAGCCATACTGTGTTCTGGTTTAGAGCATGTGCTCCAACATCAATTACATAGTTTCGAGTCCCAATGCCACTCTTTACCAGCTGTGTAACTTTCTTTTTTTTTTTTTAAATGATTTTTTATTATATTATGTTAGTCACCATACAGTACATCCCCAGTTTCCGATGTAAGGCTCGATGATTCATTAGTTGTGTATAACACCCAGTGCACCATGCAATACGTGCCCAGCTGTGTAACCTTCTGCAAGTTACTCAAACTCTTCATGTATTCTTTTCCTCATCAGTAAAATGGGGCTGATAATAATAAAACCAAATTCACAGGCTTGCTTTGAATATTGATGGAGATAATCCATATAAAGTTCTTAGAAGAGGTCCTGGCCCAAGGATGCTCTTAGACAATGTTAACTGCTGCCTATTTCTCCAACCTCATCTTATGCCACTCTCCCCTTTACTTGCTAGTCTCTAACCTCACTTAAGCATTCCAAGTTCAGGAACTCTTCACCTGCTTCCCCCACACCCGCACCCCCCCAACTATAATATCTTTCCCACTGCTCTACACATAGGTAGCTTCTTCTGCTTTGGAGTGAGGCTTACATGTCAGTCCTTAGGGAGGGTTTCACAGACCATGATTTCTAAATAAGACTTTTTCTCATCCCCACCCCACCTCTGACTGCTACTCTATGTCACAACAACCTGTTTCTCAGTGGCACCCATCGCGATTTTAAATATTTATTGTTCACTCATTTTCTGTCTCTACCATTGAACTGTAAGCTCCATGATAGGAAGGAATGCACCTGTGTTCAGCCTGTGTCCTCGTGACTTGATGAAAGCACTAAATAAACATTTCTTGAATGAATACATGAATGAATACATGGCCACAAGATACAGTTTGCAGCCATGATTACCTGAACTTGCCGGTTCCAAGGGTCCAATAAATTGAGGGGAAATCTAACCAACATACAACCAACAAAAATTACATACAAAGTCTAAATGCCAGTTAGTGCCCATGATGATATGAATTAATGAAAATAAAAGTATTAACTATGTCTGTTTTCTCTTTTACAGCAAAATCATGTCATCTCCATATGTGTACCTAAAAGTATTGATCCTTTTTGCCCCTCGTTTGAATGGCAAGATATACCACATTCAAATGTCTTGAAAATCAAAAATCGAAAAATCCTAGGGGCACCTGGGTGGTTCAGTCAGTTAAGCATCTGACTCTCGATTTCAGTTAAGATCATGATCTCAGGGTCATGAGACTGAGCCCCACGTTGGGCTCCACGCTGGGCGTGGATCCAGCTTAAGATTCTCTCTCTCTCCCGGGATGCCTGGGTGGCTCAGTTGGTTAAGCCTCTGCCTTTGGCTCAGGTCATGATCCCAAGGTCCTGGGATTGAGTCCTGCATCAGGCTCCCTGCTAGGCAAGAAGTCTGCTTCTCCCTCTGCCTGCCGCTCCCCGTGCTTGTGTTCTCTCTTGCTCTCTCACTTTTTTTTTTCTCTCTCTCTCTGACAAATAAATAAAATCTTTTTTTTAAGAAAAGATTCTCTCCCTCTGCCCCCCCCACTCTAAACAAACAAACAAACAAACAAAATTCTAGAATCTTAGATATGGATGGAACTCTTAAGCTCATCATCCAGCCCAATACCTTCACTTTGCAGGAAAGAGAATATTAAGTCCTAAAGAGGTAAAGTAACCTGTGCAAAATACTACAAATGGAATTGGAACCCAGTCCTCCTGAACCCTAACCCAGTTTCAGAAAATTTCTCATCACGATCCCTGGGTAAATGCAAAGTTTCCCTTTTATAATGCTCATTAAAAACCATTATCAAGGACACACATTTATGTTGAACTAAAGTATTTTGGAATAGATGCTGAAACAGAAACACAATTCATGGATTTGATCATTGATCAGCCCTGCTGTGGAAGTTGAGCTTTTGCATACATACCTAAAATATCATAATTCCAGATTGAGGGAAAGCTAAGGATTAGCCTGGTGGTATGAAATATGAGCATTGGTTAGAGGTAAAGCTTCATGGAGTAAATGGGTTTTAAGTTGTGAGTTCTTTTCAAAGGCAAATGATCTGGCAATAACTTAAGTTGAAGTCTTTTAGGAATAAAATGCAACATTAGCTTTGTATTAGAATTTGTGCACCAAATCAATAGATATTTTGTAGATAAATAGTCTTCAGGATAACTGCATGAATCTTAGAAGAAGGGGGAACAAAGCTGTGCCTTCTTTCTCAGTATGTCAGCTTCTCAATACTTAAAGGCTACACCAGCATTGATTGTTGAAAACTACAAAAGATTAACATCCTGTGAACCTGTGAGCTAATCTGTTAGTGAAAGATGTTTCCTTCTATGTAAATTGACTTCATATATTTCAGTCTGGCGTCAGTTCTTAGTTCTGTATGTGTCTACAGATTTTCACTCCTTTACCTTTGAGAGTCATTATAATGAAGAAAGCACATGAATAAAGATTACATTAAAAACACTGGAATTTACAATTTCAAGAACTATAGCATTACTAGTATTGTGAATGCTAATGCTTTTAGTTCTTGCCTATGTTGTTATTCTTCGATTCTACTCTTTTATTTTATGTCATATTTTTGTCCTTTGTGGAAAAGGCTACAATTGTTAAATCACAATTCCATACTGTGGGTGGGCAACCTTGACTTTGAAAGTCTCAGTTTTTTCATCTGAAAGATATGCTAATGATAATATAGCTTACATTTAAGAGGGCTTTTAAAAAGATGTGATGAGGGGCACCTGGGTGGCACAGCGGTTAGGCGTCTGCCTTCGGCTCAGGGCGTGATTCCGGCGTTATGGGATCGAGCCCCACATCAGGCTCCTCCACTATGAGCCTGCTTCTTCCTCTCCCATTCCCCCTGCTTGTGTTCCCTCTCTCGCTGGCTGTCTCTATCCTGTCGAATAAATAAATAAAATCTTTAAAAAAAAAAAAAAAAGATGTGATGAGATGATAGACATAAGGCATTGAACACAATGCCCAGCATGTAGAAAGCATCCAAAAACGTTAATGGTTACCACTGCTCGTAGCAGTTGGGGTGGTGGTGGTGGTCACAGTAATAGACCAGTGTCCACTGTTTAGTCACTGTGCATTTCTCGGTGCGGGCTGAGCACAGCTCTGTGTATTCAGGTACGGAAAGGTAGGCAAGGAAAACATGCTTGGGCTCTGTTCATTGAGCAGGTATGCAGAAGGCAGAAGATAATCAGATTTTGACTGTTCCAAGATAGGTTGCAGCCAAATCTTCTTTTTCTTTATAATGAATCATTAGAACCAAATTCATTAAAAAGTTAATGTGGTAAGAGGATACCAGCTTCTCCTACTAATTCATTTTCACTTCATCTTTCATCTGGAAAGCTGAAGCTAAAATTATATTGTGGGTTTAGTGTCTGGGCAAAGCTAATGTTGAGTGAGCACAATGTCTGGTCCTCTGCCAGATTTCCAGGGTAGGTATCAAATGAGGAGAAAAGCACCTCCCTTCTGTGACCAACGAAAAATTATTTTTAAAAGGATGAAGGTGAGAAATTCTCAAAGCTACTGCTGTGTCTCAAGTTTTTGATGCTGAGAGCCTTGAATTAATACAGTAAGACACAGGATATGAACAGCTTTATCAAGCACATCCTACTGAGCTACATGTCTACATAGTACTAAATCAAACTCCAAGTCTTTTTTTAAAGTAATAAAGTATTAGGTGTATGCAAAATCTAGTGAAGAGTCCAGGTGCAAGCCCCAGGTAGGAGGGAAGGGAGAGGAAGTTGGCTTATGGACTATGTTGAAGCCATACGAGGAAGAGGTTCTTATCGGACAGCCAGGGTATGAGTGAGTAACCAGGAAAGGGAAAGGATGTCAAGGCACAGAGGCAAAGAGGATGAGAAGCCTAACAGAGCTACCTCTTCCCATTCCAGGATAAAAATACACTGGGGGGAGATGTCACTTAATAGCACCTCCTACAAAAAAACAAATCTGTGAGTTTACCCACTAGAATAAGAGGCAAATTGAGGTGGGGAAGGATGATGTTGACTAGGCAAATAGGGGTGTTGCTGAAGGGGTTCTGGTGGGCCAGCAATTTTGCACTTCTAGTATTCTTCACTCTGGAAAAAGTCAGCTGTAGCCTGGGTTCTGCTTTGGAGGGATCTGAGTAACATAGGGGTGGCATGTATCCCAGGAGGACAATTGAAAGATTTTTTTTTTTTAAAGAAAATCAGTCCAATCTGCATCTTGACACCACATAAGACTTCAAAAACCTATTTGCTTTCCTGAATTACTCTATTGAAGATTAACTCAACAAGTTTGTAGGAAGGTAAACCTATTCCAAGAGAGGTCTATATTGATTCCATTATAAATATTGTAAACATACAGACTAACAAAGGAAAAAAGATAGCATCTTCTTTGGTGTTATATTTCTTTCAGTGACTTTCCATGTGATTCATTAAAGATATTTTTAACTTTTTTCCCTCAGTTAAAAAATTACATATATAAATCCTGACTCTAGAATTGCACAAACATGCACAGCTGCTGGTCTAAGCTTATAAAAACAGCAAACAAAACAAAACACAACTTGGCACAGAGCCATGGTTAAACCTTTTGTAACTGAATTTGAGGGGAATGTAGGTAGAAATACATTCCACACAGAAGAAATAATTTAATTCTAGTTATATAGAGAGGACTCCATAATAATATAAATTATTTTCCATGTCATACTGGGAGAACACATTATTCTTAATCTCGTACAACAAGAAGGAAGCTTGATATGTTTTTGAGAGCACTTTGACTCCATGTAGGTATTTACCACTCATAAGAAATTAGAGTCATCTCCTTGTTTAGTGATAATTTGGGAGGCCCTTTGTTCAAGTTTTATACTGGGGGAGAGTTCCAAATTTATTTCTATTAATTGGCTTTTTGTTAATTTCTATAATAACTGGGAAATAACCAGTCCTCTCATAAAAGGCCTACTGGATAGGTTGAACTTTGGAAAGAGAAAGAAAAAAGTTTGCCTAAGGTTCTAGGTGAAGAGAAGTGGGAACATCAAGTTTTCGATCAGCATCCAGTTTTTTCTTTTTTTTTTTTTTAAGATTTTATTTATTTGACAAAGAGAGAGAGAGAGCACAAGCAGGTGGAGCAGTAGGCAGAGGAAGAGGGAGAAGCAGGGTCCCCGCTGAGCAGGGAGCCCCATATAGGGCTCCATCCCAGGACCCTGGCATCATGACCTGAGTCAAAGACAGATGCTTAACCGACTGAGCCACCCAGGTGCCCCTCCGGTTTTCTTTTCAATTAGATTTGCTGAAGCAATCCAGCTTCTTGAACCCATCTATCAAGTTGCAGGGTCTATAATCCAATGCCCTAAACATATCTCAATAAAGAGGACCAGGGTTTGTTTTTGTGTGGAGTGGGGGTGGACAGAGGGAGTATCAGGGAGAGAAACATGATGGATAAAAAATCACGTGATCATTGACAAATTCTCTTGCATTTATTCTAGACCTCTTCATAATAAGGCAGCCACCCTTTATCAAAAATCTAGCAGGTACCATCCAGTCACATAAAGGATACATTAAAGATGTGAAGGTTAAAGCCCCCTACCTACTTCCAAACCCTTTACCAAAAGAAAGGGGGATGGAGGTTGGAGGTTGGGAACTTCCCCCAAATAAATCTGCATTTGAAATAACAAAGGCAAATATAGCTGTGCCAAACCTGAAGCCTGCGAAGGTACCAATAATTCTTAGATTCAGCTACGTAATGTCACCTCAGTTACTGACAGAAGTCTTGCATCACGGATCTAAAAAGACCAGATGCCAGCCACTCCTCCCAGGCACTTTGACAACTCTCTATCCCCCCACATTTCTAAGTACCCACTAGGTGGGCAGTGCAGCCTCAATATGGGAAACATCGGGCCACGTGGTCCACTATTTCCTTCTTTTTTTTTTTTTTTTAAAGATTTTATTTCTTTATTTGACAGAGATAGAGACAGCCAGCGAGAGAGGGAACACAAGCAGGGGGAGTGGGAGAGGAAGAAGCAGGCTCATAGCAGAGGAGCCTGATGTGGGGCTCGATCCCATAACGCCGGGATCATGCCCTGAGCGTGAAGGCAGACGCTTAACTGCTGTGCCACCCAGGCGCCCCCCACTATTTCCTTCTTGAGAAGTTTCCCAATTGTGTCATTTCTCTCACCTTGAATGCTTTCTCCATCTCTCTTTAGTCTACGTCTTAGTATCCACATTAAAATCCCAGAAGCTGGTTCACAGTGACCCATCATCACTCCCATAATCCCTAAACTCTTCTTTTTACCACTGGTTTGGCACTTCGTCTGTACCACTGTTTGGGAGGCTTCCCTTGACCCTAACCCCGTGATAGGGGCCCCTGTGTGTTTTCTCTTTACACTCTGCATGCACCTCCATCTAGCACCTACCCCAGTGTTACACATTTGCCTGGCTGGGTAACTCTGTCTCCCGCACTCTATATGGAACTCCTTGAGGCTAGGTTTTATTTTAATTTGCTCTCCAGTCTCTACCACAGCACCTGTCTCAGATGTTGCTGTTACCAGCTTTATAATCTTCCATTATGTTGGCTTTGTATGGCAACAGGACTCATTTGTTTTCAGCTTTGAAAATGGACTAAGGATCCTTTTTTCTATGTTAAGAGGATGATTCTGATGCCTAAAAGTAAGATAAAATTTTTTCATCCCCCTATGAAAGTTTTGGTGGGGGAGGGGAAGCAAGGGTTGTAAGGTGTTGAATAAAACTAATGTTTCAAGATCATCTAACATGAGCCAGGTATTACTACTTTCACACATTATTGCAACACACATACACACAAACACATACACACAACAACCAAAACAACAAAAAGTGCAGAATTTATGTTATTATCTCCTTATCAGAGGTGAGAGAGAGAGAGACAGGGAGAGAGATTTTAATGTACTGGCCCACGCCGTTGTGGAGGCTGGCAAGTCTGAAATCTGCAGGGCAGACTAGCAAGCTAGAAAACCAGTTAAGAGTTGATGTTGCAACTCAAGTACAAAGGCAGTCTGCAGACAGGGAGGGAGATCTCAGTCTTTTTCTCTAAAGGCCTTCAACTGATTGGATGAGGTTCCCCCACATCATGGGAGGTAATCTGCTTTAATGATTTAAATGTTAAGCTCCTCCAAAAATATGCCTTCACAACATCCAGACTAGTGTTTGACCAAATATGTGAGTAATGTGGCCTAGCCAAGTTGACACATAAAATTAACTATCATACTGGGTAATACCAAAGAGTAAATACTAGCAAACTCATTTTTTATAGGCTCTCCTAGACACCACTTTATTTTTTGACCTTAAAAAAAAGTTTTGTAAAATGAGCCTACGAACTCTGAATCTTCACCTGGGCTGAGGTAGGGATTCTCTCACCCAGGCAAGGAAGAGGGAGAGAGATGTGATATGGGACCTCTGTGGGTTGGAGCAGGACAAAGAATGGAAGAAGAAATACCAGCCTCCCCCACCCCCACATGAATTCCTAGAAATTCCCCCTTTCTGAACCTCCTCTTCTTCCATTTCCTCTCCCTGCCTCAGGATCATCCGAAATTCAGCGGCCCAGCAGGACATGTTTTGAATGCACCTAATGCCCTGTGTTAGTTGCCTAATAGCCACATAATCTCTCCTAGTCATCTCCAAATCTTTGAAACTATGGGCACTTTTTCTTCTCCCTATCAGAATCCTTGTTTTTCTTCTGCTCCTTCCAGAAGGTATGCCAACAAAAAGCAAGAACATTCCTAAGGAACATAAAGAGACCCCTACTTGCCCTTCCTCCCTCCAGTATAAACAATGACCACAATGATATGGGCCATGGTTTACAATTTGTGTAGCTCCTTCACATTCATCATCATATATGACCCTCAAAAATTAGATAAACAGGATAAAGGTTATTGTCAATTCAGACTTCATATTTAAAGTTCTAAAGAGCAAGTAAGTTGAATGTATTATATATTGTGAAGGAGAAAATAATCTAATTTTCTTTTCTGGCATACAATTATTCATGAATATTGTTACTATTTGAATCATAAGCCTAGAGTAGACAGAAATCTGGATGACTTTCCAGGTCACAGAATTTTACCCAGGATCTATGCCATTGCTGTACCCATACTCTTCTCTGGAGGAACCATTTCTCTCCCCCTGCCCCAACTTATAGTGACCCGAATGGGAATTACTTGACCCTCTCTCCAGAACCCCAATGATTGGGATGATAAATGGGCATCTTACCATACCCCTAACCCAGTGATTAGTCCAAGGGAGGGACAGAAGCCTCGACATTTAGTCACCGAGAATTTTCAAATTGAAGATTAGAGAAAAAAGCCCAGTTTCTCCTCTGACACAAGTATGTAAGACTGTAAACCCAGAAGCCAATATGGACAAGGTTTCAACCATAAAATGATGGACAGCCTGAATGAACAAAGCTATTATTAGAGAATAGCAAAGGCATGAGATGGCCAGAGACGCTGAGAAAATTGTGAAAGTGACTGAATCCCTGCTCTAGCTCGGTCTCATCTTCCTACTGCTTAGTTACTGAGCCTTGATTACTTGGTTACTTTGTACTTAAACCAGAAACCAAAGGAGAGAGTTTTTTGAGGAAAAAAAAAGTTTCTTATTATCTACATACTATCCTAAGCAACTGAAGATAAATCCCTTAAAGTTTTGTTAACTGATTGAAATTACATATACATAGGCAGAGCATTTGCTTCTGGAAATAGTTTTAGTAGCGCTATATTATTTTACCCTTTCCTAGGCAATACATGGAAGTGCTCATAACAATGTCAATTTCTTTGTAGGAAAATGTTTTAACTACTTGGGTGACTTTTTTAATGAAAACTAAGTTTATTTTATAAAGCACCAAAGTACGTAGTTAACATAATATTACTTTTTTGAAAAGTGAATTCTGAAGGGAGGCATCATAGTAGTGAAGACTCAAAATTGTGAAGACACTGATTCTCCTAAAATTGATACACAGGTTTAATCATATTCCTTTCAATATCCCAGCAATATTTATAGATTTAGACAAGTTTATTTTATAATTCATATGGAAAAATCAAAGGAACTAGAATAGTGCAATTTTGAAAAAGAAGAATTTTAAAGTGTTAAGTATATAGGACCAGTCCGTTCAATTTCAAGATAATACATAGCTACAATCATCAAGAGTGGGTAGTACTGGTAGAGGAATAGGTACAAAGAATCACGGCTTATATTTGAGAACTCAGAAACACACCCATACAAATTTGTCTACCTGAATTTTGACAATGAAATTCAATAGATCAATTTTTATTTAACAAGTGGTGCTGGAGCAACTAGACATAATAAGCAAAAACAAAACAAAATGAAAAAACAAAATAAAAAAACCCCACCACAGCTTAGGTATCACACTTATACAGATATTAATTATAATAAAATATAAAAAGTAAAACTATAATAGTTGAGGAAAAAGTAAGAAAAACTTCAAGACCTAGGACTCAGCAAAAAGTTCTTTTTTTTTTTAAATATTTTATTTATTTATTTATTTGACAGAGAGAGAGGCAGCCAGCGAGAGAGGGAACACAAGCAGAGGGAGTGGGAGAGGAAGAAGCAGGCTCCCAGCAGAGGAGCCTGATGTGGGGCTTGATCCCAGAACGCCGGGATCACGCCCTGAGCCAAAGGCAGACGCCTAACGACTGAGCCACCCAGGCGCCCCTCAGCAAAAAGTTCTTAAACTGGAAACCAAAAGCACAATTCATAAAGGAAAGGGAGAATAAATTAGACTTCCTCAATATTAAAAAAAAACACACAACAATTTTGCTCTACAAAAGATCATGTTAAGAGATTACACAGACAAGTTAAGTACTTTCAGTTTCAACTTGGACATGTAAAGACCTTAGAAGTCATCACTCCCTAAGAAAAATGTTGAACAAACTGAAAATCAACAACCTTCTTAGATCCAATTAAGGTCACAAAGTAAATTGTTACCCCCAAATCAGGAGAGACAGATGAATACAGAGAATTACAGCTTACCAGGGAACAGAAGCTTCTATAGGCAGTAAAAGGGCAGAAATTACCTAAACAGTAATTTGAAAATTGTTGGAGGTTGAATGGTACCTATCTTGAGAGTTAAAAACTCCTGGGGATCCAGTCTTACAGGTGACCCACACTTTCATAAGTTTTACCTCTAGGAACCCCACCACACTGGAGCAAAATTCCCTCATGATTCCAGCAGGGGAAGGGTAAAACAACTGTTTTGAAATCTGACCAGGGCATTCTCTTCTCAGTCACAAAGGCTTACTCTCAATGGAAGCTACTTTACCAGAGATTTATCTGAAGTAGGATAAGGCCAAGTAGACAACTAGAGCTGCCTCTAGCTTTCTTATCTTACATAAGGGGAGAAAAAAAAGCTAAGAAACTCTTCTCAAGGTCACAGTCCAGAAACCCAGTCTTACTAAGAAAACTCCAAGATCTAATCTTTTTTTTTTAAAGATTTTATTTATTTATTTGACAGAGATAGAGACAGCCAGCAAGAGAGGGAACACAAGCAGGGGGAGTGGGAGAGGAAGAAGCAGGTTCATAGCAGAGGAGCCTGATGTGGGGCTCGATCCCACAACGCCGGGATCACGTCCTGAGCCGAAGGCAGACGCTTAACTGCTGTGCCACCCAGGCGCCCCTCCAAGATCTAATCTTATGATTTATAGAGAAATTCCCTTCTATAACCTCACCACCACATCAGCAGGGCTCCATTATAATAACAGTTGATTAAAACCAAGAGAGCTGTAAGACACAGACTTTAAGAAGTAGTTTCCAGGGAAACCCAAAGAAAATAAGGCAGACAAAAAAGATACTGGAGGAAACTGAAGACACTGACACCAAAGTTACAGCAAACATTAAGTGCGGCCTAACTTTTAGCTAAATAAATACAAAACCTCACACAAAAGACTTATTTACTTCCATTCCTATTACTCCATACACCATGATGGGATTTCAACAAGGAAATTACAAGACATGTTAAGATGCAAGAAAAACTATAATCTGAAGAAATAAAGTAAGGATCAGAAACAGAGGTAGACAGAGCAGAGATTTTTAATGATCAAACTAGGAATTTTAAAAAACAATTAATATGCTAAGGACTCTAATGGAAAAAGTAGACAACATGCAAGAAAAGATAAATAATACAAGCAGAGAAATTCTACAAAGACCCTAAAAGAAATGTAGAAATAAAAAACACTACAATAAAAACAAAGAATGCCTTCAGTGCACTCATCAGTAGCATAGACTCAGGTGAGGAAAGCACAGCGAGATTGAAGATAAGTGAATAGAAACTTCACAAACTGAAAAGCAAAGAGAAAACAAATGCAAAAAAAGAACAGAATATACAAGAATTGTGAGGCAATTTTAAAAGATGCATCATTTGTATAATTAGAATTATCAGAAGGAGGAGAGATAGGAGCAAAAGAAATATTTGAGGTGATAATGGCTGAATTTTTTTTAAAAAGTTAATGACAAACACAATACCACAAATCAAGGAAGCTCAGGTCCAGGAACACCAAGCAGGGTAAATACCAAATGAACTAACCTTAAGCATATAATATCAAAACTGAGAGAAACAAAGAGAAAATCTTGATAGAAGTTGGGGTGGTGGGGAGTGTTTGTATGGGGGTTGGGGGAAGACACCATACCTGTAGAGAAACAAGGCTAAGAATTATATAGGACTTCTTTTCAAAACCATGCAATCAAATAGAGAGTGGCATGAAACATTTAATGTGTTGAAAGAAAAAAACTACCAACCTAAAATTCTGTATCCAGTGAAATTATCAATCAGAAGTAAGAGGAAATGAAGATTTCTTACACAAACAAAAATTGAAGGAATCTGTCACCAGTAGACCAGCCTTACAAGAAATGTTTAAGCTCTTCAGTGAGAAAGAAAATGATGTAGGTCAGAAACTCGGATCTACATAAAGAAAGTAGAACATTACAGAAGAAATAAAGTAAAATATAACATTTTATTTTTCCCATTGTTAGTTGATCTAATAGATAACTGTTGGTTCAAAATACTGACAGCAACAATGTATTGGGTGATTACAGCTTATGAATAAGTGAAATAATGACAGCAATATTTTAAAGCACACGAGGGAGGAACTAGGAATATTCTGTCATAAAATACCTGTATTTCTCATGAAAAGATACAGTGTTACCTGAATGTGGACTTAGATTAGTTGCAAGTGTATATGGCAAACTCTAAAAATAACTTTTTTAAGAACAATTGATAGACTAATAGAGAAGAGAAAACAGAATCATACAAAATCTCAGTTAAAGCCAGAGAAGGCAGAAAAATGGGGAGGGAAGAAATAAAGAACAAGTACAACAAACAGAAAACAGTTAAATAATAATCCAATATTATCAATAACCACTTTCAATGCAAATAGTCTAAATATACAATCTTAAAAAAGAGAGACCAGCAGTGGATTAAAAATTAAAGCCTACAAATAAGAACTATATGCTGTCTACAAGCAACCCATTTTAATTTAATGACACAGATCAAGTAGAAATAAAGGGATGGAGCAAGATATACTAAGCTAACACTAATAAAAAGAAAGCTGGAGTACCTCTATTAACTCCAGAGAACGCATACTTCAAACAAGGAATATTTCCAGGGATAAAGAGGAATATTACACAATGATAATATCAATTCTCCAAAAAGACAAGACAACCTTTAACGTGTATGTGTCTAACAACAAAGCATTAAAATATATAGGGCAAAACCTAATAGAAGTGCAAGGTAATATAGACAAACCCAGTCTTTTAATTGGAGACTTTAATGCCCCTCTATCAGTAAGTCACAGACCCAGCAAGAGTAAAATCAGTAAGGATATAGTGGGTCAGAACAGTACTATCGATCATCAGTGTCTAACTGACATTTATAGACTACTTCATCCAACAAGAGCAGAACATACATTTTTCTCTCACATGGGACATTCACCCAGATATACCACATTCTAGGTCATAAAATACATCTTGACAAATTTAAAAGAATAGAAATCATATAAGAATATGCTCTCAGATCACAGTTTAATTAAACTTCCACCATAGGTAACTGGAAAAATAAGAGCAATGTAGACCAACTGCAAATGAAAGAAAAGAAATAACAGAGCAAAAAAATCAATGACATTGAAAATAAGAAAACAGTAGAGAAAACAAACCAAAACAAAAGATGATTCTTTGAAAAGGTAATGACATTGATAAATCTCCAGCCAGGGTTACCAAGTAAAAAGGAGAGAAGACACTAACTCTTCCTTTTTTTTTTTTTAGATTTTATTTATTTATTTGACAGAGAGTTAGACAGCACAAGCAGGGGGAGGAGCAATGGGAAAGGGAGAAGCAAGGTTCCCCGATGTGGGTCTCAATCCCAGGACCCTGAAATCATAATCAGCCACTCCACCAACTGAGCCACCCAGGCACCCTGACACAAACTCCTAATATCAGAATTGAAATAAGCATCATCACCACTGATCCCACGGACATTAAAAGAATAATGAAAAAATATTACAAATAAATCTACGCCCACAAATTTGATAACTTAGATGAAATAGACCAATTCCTTGAAAGACATAATCTAACAAAACTCACAAAATGAGAAATAATCTGAATAAGCCCATATCTAATAAATACATTGAATTAATAACTAATCACCTTCCATAAAAGGAAAGCACCAGGCCTAGATGGTTTTACTGGTGAATTCTACCAAACATTTAAGCAAGAAATGATGCCAATTCTATGCAATCTCTTCCAGAAAACGGAAGCAGATGGAACGTGTTCTAACTCATTCCATGAAGCCAGCATTGCGGTTATACCACAAGGAGATAAAAACGTTGTAAGAAAGAGGGGCACCTGGATGGCTCAGTCAGTTAAGTGTCTTGACTCTTGTTTTTGGCTTAGGTCATGATCTCAGGGTCATAAGATCAAGCCCCAAGTCAGGCTCTGTGCTCAGCGGGGAGTCTGCTTGAGATTCTCTCTTCCTCTCCCTCTGCCCCTTTCTTCCACACATGTTCTCATTCTCTCTCTGTAAAGTAAATAAATCTTTAAAAAAAACATTGTAAGAAAGAGAACTACAAACCAGTATCTTTCATGAACACAAAAGCAGAAGTCCTCAGAAGACATTAGCAAATCAAATCCAGCAATATATAAGAATTCTTCAACATGACCAATTGGTTTTTTCCCCCCAGGTATGCAACCATAGTTTAACATTCAAAAATCAATTAATAAAATTCATCACATTAACAGGCTAAAGAAGAAAAATTCTCATGATCATATCAAAGGTTTCAAAAAAAGAATCTGAGAAAATTCAACAACAATTCTTAATTAAAATCTCTGAGTAAACCAGGAATGAGGGGAATATCCTCAACTTGAGAAAGAACATCTACAAAAATCCTACAGCTAACAGCATACTTCACGGTGAGAAACAATGCACTGTCTCCTGAAGATCAGACACAAGGCAAATATGTCACCCCCATGATTCCTATTCAATATTGTACTGCAAGTCTTAGCTAATGAATAAGATAAGAAAAGGAAATTCAATGTATACAGATTGTGAAGGAAGTAATAAAACTGTCTTTGTTTGCAGATGACACGATTGTTCATATAAGAAAATCCCAAATAGTCAGAAAATTAAAAAATCTCCTGGAACAAATAAACAATTAAAGCAAGGCTGCAGGATACAAAGTTAATAGATAAAAATCAATCACTTTCTTATATATCAGAAATGAAAAATAGGAATTTTATATTACAAACTCAACACCATTTATATCAGCATCAAAAATAAAAGAAATACTTCAATATAAGAAAATATGTATAATTTCTATAGAAAGAAATCCACAAACTATAAAAAAAATCAAAGATCTAAATAGAGACACAGTCCATGTTAATGGATAGGAAGACTTAATATTGTGAAGATGTCAGCTTTTCCCAACCTGATCTATAGATTCAATACAATCTCACTCAAAATCCCAGCAAGTACTTTTGCAGATATTAACAAACTAATTCTATAGTTTATATCAAAGGCAAAAGACTCAGAATAGCCAACTCAGGGCACCCAGGTGACTCGGTGAAGCGTCTGCCTTTGGCTCAGGTCATGACCCCACGGTCTTGGGTTAGGACCTCACATTGGGCTCCCTGCTCTGCGGGGGACCTGCTTCTCTCTCTCCCTCTGCCTACCGCTCCCCCTGCTTGTGCTCCCTCTCTCTCTCTGTAAAATAAACAAAATCTTAAAAAAAAAATAGCCAACTCAATACTGAGGAAGAACATCAGTATACTGACACTACACAACTTCAAGGTTTGCTACAAAGCCTGGTAATTAAGACAATATGGTATTAGCAGAACACATACACATAGATAAATGGAACAAAAAGAGAGCCCCAAAATAGACCCACACAAATATAGTCTACAGATCTTTGAAAAAGAAGTAAAGGTAATTCAATGGAGAAAGGACAAACTTTTCAACAAATGGTACTAGAACAACTGGACATCCATATCCAAAAAAAAAAATCAATAATAAATCTAAATAGAGATTTTATATCTTTCACAAAAAATAACCCAAAATGGATCATAGACCTAAATATAAAATATGTAACTATAAAATTTCTAAAAAAAGAAAAAACACAGGAAAAATCTAGGTGACCTTTTATTTGGTGACGACTTTTTAGATGCAATACCAGAAGCATCATCCATGGAATAAAAAATTGATAACTTACATTACATTAAAATTTTTTAAAAATCTGCTCTACAAAAGACACTGTTAAGAGAATAAAAATACAAGTTGTTGACTAGGAGAAATTATTTGCAAAACACATATCTGATAAAGGACTCGTATCCAAAAATATACAAAGCACTCTTAAAACTCCAAAATAAGTGAAACAACAAACCAATTTTAGAAGTTTAATTAGGGGCACCTGGGTGGCTCAGTTGGTTGGGCATCTGAATCTTGATCTCAGCTCAGGTCTTGCCCTCAAGGTCTTGAGTTTGGGCCCTGCGTTGGGCTTCATGCTGGTCATGGAGCCTGCTTAAAAAAATAAAGAAAGTTTAATAAAACTTTGTACAATTGTCAAATTCAAAATATAAGGAGATGGGTTGAACAGGAGGTTAGACACAGCCCACAGCTGAATTACTGATCTGGAAGTAGAGCTGAAGAAATTATGGAGAATGAACCATAAAAGAGAAGTAGATGAAAAAACAATGAAGAAGAGGTAATAGATAAAACAATTAGAAAGACTAACATATGTCTATACATACTGTGAAAATAATGGACGCAAATGAAGACACATGCAAAGGAATCCACAGACTTTGAAACATTGTAGTAAAATTTCAAAAACTAAAAGGCTAGGAGAGGGCTTTAAAAGCAGGTGAGAGTAAAAAGAGGGAGTCCATGGGACTGAACATGGAAGGAGCACATGGGTAGTCCCAACAATATTGCTAATGATCCAGTTATGAGTTGGACAGTGATTTCACGGCTATGCTTCATAATTTTTACATATTATCAGTACTCTTTGTACTACCAGAAAGTACATAGTAAAAATCATTTTAAACTCTTTCCCATATATCATTTCACTTGTTTATTATACCACTCTGAGGCAAGTTTTCCCCACTTTACAGTAGGGAAATTGAGATACATTGACTTTTCCATTGTCATATATCAGGTAAATAGAGAAGTGAATCTAGAACCAAGTTTCAGACTTCTTCTACAGTGCTTTTTCAGTTAAACTGCATGGCCTCCCAGAAACATATCATGTGAGAGGTAATTCTTTGCCATCTACATCCATATTCAAATTTCTAATAAACACACATTCATAAAATTGACTAAAAGGAAAAATAGTCATTCTGGCTAAAACCTGACACTCAAATTCTCCATCCAGAAGCTCAATTATAGCCAAGTAGAAAACCCTATTAAAGTAAATTATGTTAAATGTGCTGACACAGCCATAACTGTATCAACTATATCTCTGCTTTGAACATTATTCTACTTTGACTAAGAATTAATGGGTTGTGGAGAATCAATTACAATCTAATAAATGTACCATTGGAAAATCTGAAGAAAAAAATGTAGAATCATTGTCATAAACAACAAAGCAAAAGAATTCAATTTACAAAGAACTTAATATTCATTTTTATACATTTTTTCATTCGTAATTCACTGAAGTGTTTACCTACACATCTTTCTTCCATTTGTAATCACACATCTAGTGAATGACAGAGTTAGATTCAAGGTAACATTGTGGAAGCTTGGCAGTCTGGCTCCTACTTAGGTAACTTTCTTTTGTGTTTCTCTACTAAGAAAAAGTATTTTTTTTTATTACTAGCAGTGGTGTTTAGTAGTGATTTTTCATTATAATTAGCTTTGAAAACAATACTCCTACTCCCCTACCTGATAAAAGTAAAGGCATTTTGAGAAGCTTTGTCCTTCTTACATTTGTGAAAATTCTTAATTCTCCTCCAAAATCCTGGTTTTAAAAGAAACTGCGGTTATATCTATCAACACACAAAAAGTCTGAGTTTAAAAATAAAGTAACTCAAATTATAATTCTAAAAACAATTCACTGAACTGCATTACTCAATTGATAGCCATTTGTTCAAGAAGCCCATATTTTGCTTAAAACTAATTAGTGAGCATAGACACAGATAAGTAAACTTGACATTATTAATTATCCCTCATACTTTATCTCATAAGAGAAAATGTCGTGAACACTGAGATACTCAACAGACTGAATGGTTCCATGCAACACACACACACATAACACACACATAGGCTCTGAAATAGGAGATTTATCTTTTAAAAATAGCCTAATATGATAAGGAAAAATATGCTTAAATTTTCAAAAGATTAAAATCACAATTAAATTCATGTTGAGACTTAAAAATTTCAAATTTTTGAAATAATTATTTGATCTGACTTAGAAAAAAGTTTAGTCCTTTAGGCAGCTATGATCTATTCTCAGGCTTTAAAAACAAGACAAGGTAGAGTTTTGTAAATTAAAGGATGACCCTGAAACAACATTAATTCAGAGACTGTGCTGCCTCATAAACACTTTTACTTAGAGAAACTGCTAAACAAAAAGCAAAGTATTTACCCATAAGTTAATTTTGTATTCCACGGAGTTACATATTTGTAGTTCAATATATACAGTAAACTGATTTTTTGAGTTGTGCCTTATTTAAGGTGTTGTGTTAGAATTTTAAAATGGGGGGCGCCTGGGTGGCACAGCGGTTAAGCATCTGCCTTCGGCTCAGGGCGTGATCCTGGCGTTCTGGGACCGAGCCCCACATCAGGCTCCTCTGCTATGAGCCTGCTTCTTCCTCTCCCACTCCCCCTGCTTGTGTTCCCTCTCTCGCTGGCTGTCTCTATCTCTGTCGAATAAATAAATAAAATCTTTAAAAAAAATAATTTTAAAATGGGCTTTTGGAGGTATCATTAATATGGCATTATGGCATCTATAGTCAGTCGATGAATAACTTTATTAACACAATATCATGAATAGATAGTAGACATTTACCACTAACATTTCTTAAACAATATATCTATTGCACTTTACATTTGATTTAATAAAGGTGGATAAAGTAGAGACATGGGAATAGCAAGTTATATTCAGGTTCTGGATGTGTTTCTTACTCGCTCTTCATGGCTTGCAAAAATCCTATAAAATCTGTATCTCAATTTCTCCATAAGTACAACTGGAGTAATAACTACTCTTCTAGTCACCAAAGTTTACATATAAAATCATGAATGTGAAAATACTTCAACAAAAGAACAATTCTATTCAAATATAAGGTATCATAATTATCAGCTGCAGTATCTGATTGTCTTACCTTTGCTCTGGAGGGAAGTATTTATGGGATTTGGAAAAAACATGAAGAATCTCAAATACTGGGGCACCTGGGTTGCTCAGTGGGTTAAGCGTCCGATTCTTGATTTCAGGTCAGGTCATGATCTCAGGGTTGTGGGATTGAGCCCCACATTGGGCTCTGCACTGGGTGTGGAGCCCACTTGAGATGCTCTCTCTCTCCCTCTCCCTGTCTGACCCTCTTCCTCACCACTCTCTCTCAAAAGAAAAAAAAGAAGAAGAAGAAAAGAATCTCAAATGCCATGCATTTGGGGAAAAAATGGCCACTATTACTACTTGCCTATAACCATGTCCCTTCAATGTAACTTTCCAGCTCTTCTAATCAAGGGATGAGGTCTATTTTATCTATTTCTCCATTTCTTGAATCTAGGCTAGTCTTGTAACTTGCTTTGGCTAATAGATAGTGGTGTGCTGATAAAATGTCAATAATACACTCTCCTAGGGAAAAGAAGTCTTAATTTGTAGCATATGCTGATTTCTGAAGTATAAAAACATTCCCTTATGACCAATTTCAAGGTATCCACATATCCTTAATGCTTCTGCATCAATTGATACGACCATATGATTTTTTTCTTTAGCTCATTAATATATCCACTCTCAGGAGTTCGTATACATTGGCTCCAGGATGCCAGTGCAAATAGAACACTGTAGAGATGATAGTGTTCCACTCTGATCCTAAGCCTAAAGAGGTATTATTGCCTATTACTGCTCAATTTTTTTTGGATCCCTGCCCCACTGTCATGTGAATAAGCCCAGGGAAACCTCCTATAGGAAGAGAGAGAGCTGACTCAATTACTCCCACTGCCCCAGCCAAGAGTTCACCAGTCTCCAGAGCAGAGACACCTAGCTGAGTTCCAGCTGACTGCAGATTTATGAGGGAGCTCAGATAAGAAGAACCACCGAGCTGAGAGAATTCCCAAATACCATGAACCCACATAAAACTATTCCAAATAAGTATTTGTTGTCTTAAGCCAATAAATTTTTGTGTGGTTTGTTACACATCAATAGACCCACACTATTAGTGAATATTATTCCATAACAATGAGGATTGGCTTCCTGTACTCTTTGATTATAGGGATAATCTAAAATATATATGTATATAGTTTGAGTTGATAGCACATTGAATAGTGATATATACACTTAAACCGAAGCCCATCTTTCAGCTAGAACACATAGATACTAGAATATTTGCTATTACTTATTTTTGTTGACCGTTTTGCTATAAAATATAAATGATTATAAAACACTAAAGATCAAATAAAATATGGTAGCCAAGGGTGTCACTTAGAAAGTAGCTCTCCTAATTGTCTGCATCCTCTTTCCAATTCTAAGAGTTGACAATGAGACGAGAGAATTGTTCTACTCAATGGTATAAATGATCATACAGAATTTATTAAAAGAATGAATAAATGAAAATGAACTCCATAATCAAACAAAGCATGTGTTTCCATAAAGTTTTCCAATAGCAAATGCTTAAAAAAGAAAATATTCACTTCTTCTCTGTAAAGTATACATTTAAAAAATGGATAAAAGTCTACTTTTGCTTTTTATTCCTAGGCATACATAATTTACAAAAATTCTTAGAAAAATTTTAAATTGGGTTGGCAAGCCAGTTTTGGAAATTCAGTTTGGTGGACCTTTGTTCCAAAGGAGGAAAAAATTTATCTGGTATGCAACTTCAATTTCTATTGATATGTTTTTCATCTTTAAGATGAAAACACCTTTTAAGTGAACACTTTCTTTGAAAATTACCAGGATACTTTCTTTCCCATATACTAGAAATGTTAAATGATACTGCCACTTAAAAAAACTGGTTCAACATGATCAAAATGGACGTCACCATTAAGTATAATGGTAGCAAGTGTGGTTTTGCGGATGATTTTTATCAAGTTCAGGAAGTTCCCTCTATTCCTATTTTTATGAGAGTTTTTGTGATGAATTTTGTCAAATGCTTCTGAATTGGTTGATATGATCATATGATTTTTTTTCTTTACTTTGTTAATATGGTGGATTACACTGAAAGACTTTCAAATGTTGAACCAGCCTTGCATATCCAGAGGAAACTTCAGTTGGGTCATAGTGTATAATTCTTTTAATGTATCACTCAAACCTATTTGCTAATATTTTGTTAAGAATGTTTACATCTAATTCATGAAATAGTTACCCTAGTTAGTTTGCTTGTTTGGGTACTGTGTTTGGTTTTGGTATCATTGTAATATAAGCTTCATAAAATGAATTGGGAAACGTTTTCTCTAACGTTTTCTCTTTTCTAGAAGAGATTGAAGAATCGGTGTTAATTCTTCAAAAATCTAGTAGAATTCTCCAGGGAAACCATCTGGGTCTGGAGGTTTTTCTTTTTTTTAATTAAAAATTCAATTTCTTTTATATTTATAAAGATATACAAATTATGTATTTCATATTGGGCGAGTTGTGGTAGCATGTGTATTTTGGGGAATTCATTCATTCACAAAGAAGATACACAGATGGCAAATAAGCACATGAAAAGATGTTCAACATCATTAGCCATTAATGAAATGCAAATTAAAACCACAGTGAGGTATCACTTCACACCTGCTAGAATGACTACAATTTAAAAAAAATAATGACAAAACCAAATGTTGGTAAGGATGCAGAGAAACTGGATCACTCATAACTTGCTGGTAGGAATGGAAAGTGGCACTGCCACTCTGGAATACAATTTCTCAGATTCTTAAAAAACTAAACATGTAACTTTCATTTTTTCTCTTTTTTAAAAAGATCTAATTTATTTGTCAGAGAGAGAGAGAGAACACAAGCAGGGGGAGAGGCAGGCAGAGGGAGAAGCAGGCTCCCATTGAGCATGGAACCCGATGTGGGACTTGATCCCAGAACCCCAGGATCATGACCTGAGCTGAAGGCAGATGCTTAACCAACTGAGCCACCCAGGCGTCCCTAAACATGCAACTTTCATATAACATAGCAATTATACTCCTGGGCATTTATCTCAGGTATGGGCACACAAAAACCCAAACACAAATATTTATAGCAGCTTTATTCATAGTAGTCCAAAACTGGAAACAGCCCAGTTACACTTTCATGAGTGACTGGTTAAGCAAACCGGTACATCCATATCATAGAATACTTCTCATCAATATAAAAGAATTAACTATTGATACATGCAACAACTTGGATGAATCTCTAGAGAATTATGACAAGTGTAAAAAGCCAATCCCAAAAGGTTAGACACTGTAAAATTCCATTTATATAACATTCTTAAAATAACAAAATTATAGATCACATATTAGGGTTATCAGAGCTTAAGGAAGGGATGAGGACAGGAGGGAATTTGGTGTAGACATGAAAGGGCAACATGAGAGATCCTTGTGATGATAAAAATGTTCCATGTCTTGATTATATTGATGTCAAAATCCCAATTGTGATATATAAGTTTGCAAAATTACCACTGGGTAAGGGTACAAAGTATCTCTCTGCATTTTTTTTTTACGACTGTATGTAAATCTATAACCACATTGAAATAAGAAATTTCTTTTTTTAGAGAGAGAGAGAGAGTGGGGGGCAGGGGCATAGGGAAAGAGAGAGAGAAAATCTTTTTTTTTTTTTTAAAGATTTTATTTATTTATTCGACAGAGACAGAGACAGCCAGCGAGAGAGGGAACACAAGCAGGGGGAGTGGGAGAGGAAGAAGCAGGCTCATAGTGGAGGAGCCTGATGTGGGGCTCGATCCCATAACGCCGGGATCACGCCCTGAGCCGAAGGCAGATGCTTAACCGCTGTGCCACCCAGGCGCCCCGGGAGAGAGAAAATCTTAAGCAGGCTCCACGTTCAGTGCAGAGCCTGACACGGGGCTCAATCTCATGACCTGAGATCATGACCTGAGCCAAAATCAAGGGTTGGATGCTGAACAGACTGAGCCACCCAGGCACCCCAAAGTAAGAAATGTTTTCTAAAACAGTAAAACTGGTTCAAACAAAACACATTTTTTTATATACATCCAACAAATTGTGGCTACTCTGATGGAGACATGTGAAATGAATAGTCTAACAGATCTTGGCATTGAATAACCTATTTAGGGTTAAATTGTTTATTATCACCTAATCATTCATTTGTAAAAACTTATATTTACTGAGTGACAACTGAAGAGTCACTGTAAGCAATCCATTGTAGTAAAATATGTAAAGATATTATGACTTGGATTAATGATATTAGATATTGTTTATCATTTGTAGTACCAGATAAGTTCATCCGACATTAAAGGAACTTAGGATATGCAAGCATTACTTACCGGATGAATGAAATACTCCCTCCAACACACTTCAATATGGCTTCCCATGTGCCAGGGAAGCTCAGATACTAGGTAGCAAGGTCTCCCAGAGGATGGTTTTAATGAGGTAAGGTGAAGATAAATGGGAGAATCAATCAGAGATGTCTAGAACCAGCAAGAGCAATTTTCAAATATATTCTGAGTTAAGTAACATTTTTGAGTAACTACTATGTGTCTGGAATTGTACAAAATGTCTTCACTTTCATATTCAATTTCACGGCAGTGTGTTGTGTTGCAGGTGAGAAAACTGAGTTCAAGGGGTCAGGTGTCCTCTAGCTTAACAGAACACTTATGGATCCCAGAATGTGGCCTGATTTCTTGCAGCCTTTTTCTTTTTTTCCCACTTAGCAACTTTTGAGGGATCCTAATGAAAATAAATATATACATATACTAGTAATTTTCAGCCTAGAAAACAATACACATTTAGTAAATAATACAGAAAATCTTTCCTCTACAGAAACCCATGACTCTCACACAATTATTTATATATCTAAAATGCATATACCCCCTATTCCATTTTCTCACCATTAGGAAACCACTGAAGCAGAGGAAAAATTTGATTGACATTGATAGCTGCCTGCAGAACAGGTTTTTGCGGAAAATTATAATGTCTTTCTTTTTGAAGAAAGCATCTGGGAATTATGAAAGATTGATAGCCTTGATGGCTAAAATTTTTAGCATATTCACCAAAAATGCAAAAAGGGTTATATATTTCTTAGAGCTCTCCTTAAAAGCAGTTTATTTTGTTCTTCTGTCATCATGTTTCATTAAGAGGCTGACTGATGATTCAATAAGCATGGCATTAATACTACCAATTGTTCTTTAGGCTAGATCTATGTGTTCAAAACAACCAAAAGAATATGGAGAAGGCAAGCAAAAGACTCCTCGCATCTGAGGGATCAGTGGACACCACTGCTGGGCTAATATGACAATAGATATTGACACCAATTATGAGAACAGCTCCAAAGGCTTCATAGATGCACCGGGGTGTCTACATGTAGGCTATGTCTGTGATACCAAATTCTAAATAAAAGTTGAAAACTTTGAAAAGTATTCAGATGCTTTGTCTATACAACATAAGCATTTGAAAATTCAGAAAACTTTTTATTGCTTATATTATCAATCAACTTAATTCAGTGATCCAGATTAATACAATGGAAACTCAGTGTCCCAATTTGGTTCTTCTGAGCCACTGAAACACACTACCCAATCACTGATACACATAGGATTCCTTTAGGAGAATTAGCAGTTAGATATTACCCAGTAAGGAAAGGCAGGTATTTATCTTTACATAGGGGCCAATGTGTGACAAATGAGCAGGACAATCCGTATTTCTCCCAGATGGAAAAAAAGCCTACTTGCATAGTAAATGTAAGATTGTTTTAGCCAGGAGCCTTACTTCTGAACTCCATGCCTTTACCACAGAGGTTCCACTCTTAGATGCCAGTTGAAATAAATTGACTAGGACAACAGAATTTGAAGATGCTGTCAGAAATAGAAGGCAGCAAGGCAGCCCATTCCTTTTTTTTTTTGTAAGTCATCTGACACACTTAGGAAGAGCTTCACTGATTCTGAATGGATCTCAGTGTATTATGGCTGACTTGATTTGACAAAAGAATAGCTGGGTCCACTTCAGTCAGGTGTAGTCAGGAACCTAGAAATGTCAACTTAAACCATTCAGGTGACTCTCTTCTTAAGAGTAGAATGAATGACACCAAATATTTTATTGGTTAACTATTCTCTCAAAAGAAATATCTGACTTTCTGGGGTGCCTGGGTGGCTTCGTCAGTTAAGCGTCTGCCTTTGGCTCAGGTCATGATACCAGGGTGCTGGGATCAAGCCCTGAAGTAGGGCTCCCCAGTCATGCTCTCTCTCGCTATCTCTTTCTCTCTAATAAATAAATAAATAAATAAAATCTTTAAAAAAGAGAGAAATATCTGACTTTCCATTGCTCTTATAGTAAGATCCAAACTTTTTTAAAAAAAAAGTTTATTAATCTCTACACCCAATATGAAGCTCAAAATCATGACCCCAAGATCAAGAGTCAGTGCTCTTCCAACTGAGCCAGCCAGGTGCCCATAAAATCCAAACTCTTTACCATGACTTATGGGCCCTATATTGTCTAGCGTCTGCCCACCTCTTCAGCTTCATTTTCTTTCATTCCTCCTGCCCCTCCATCCACTCACATCCATAGAGAGGCCCTTCTTAGAGTCCCCAGAATCCTGACTCATAATTAAACTCACTTATATGATATGATTTTAATCTTCCCCTTTGGTAATGTTACCACATTCGTTTAATGTCTGCCTCCTCCACTAGACTCAAACTTCCTCAAGGACAGAAATGCTACCTTAATTGCCACTGTCTCTTTAGCAGCCAGCACAGAGACTGGCACGGACTAGCTCCTTGGTAAATACTTACTGAAATTACAAATGGATGAATCCATGAGGAAGTGAGTAAGTAAAAGTGAGTTCTGCTTTATTTTAAGAGCAAAGGAATGTAGGGTGACAAACCATCCTGGTTTGCCTGAAATAGAGGGGGATCCTAGAACATGGATCTTTCAGTTTTAAAACTGGGACAGTTCTAGGTAATGTGGGATGAGTTGCTTATCCTACACATGACCCTTGATTTGTGAGGGTATAAATGTTGAACAGACACTCAGATTTTTGTATACACATTCTTCATGGATGTTCTCGACTGTCTGCCCACATAAAAACTAAGTGAACCAACCAGACAACCAAAACAAAAATGTTTTTTTCCTTAACAGCACATATTTTGAGGCCTTAGTTTTCCAAGTAATTACAAGTTAAGCAATCATTCATTCTTAATCTCACCTGGATAACAATAAAAATTTATGACTGTCTACTTCATCCTTCATTCATCTCAATCCTCTGATTCTATGGAAATCTGAGGTTGGAGACCCATTCTTATTTTGTCTCCACACTGACCTCACTTCTATAAAATTGGAAATTACAAAAGTCACCTTCTATCAAATGGGTTAAAAAGTGAGTTTTTGATCTTAGAAAAAGGTTTTGATCTTGAAAAAAAATAAGCTATTTGGATTAATACAAAGTCACTTCTTTAAACCATCTTTTTGCAAAAAGGCAGCAAAATAAGTGGTAATTTTGATTTCATGGACTATTTCTGACTCTGCAAGTTCTTGTAGAACACTATTTACAATAAGGTATATTTTCTGAAATTAGCTAAAAAATTCTTGAGCCACAGTATTAATTCACTTTAAAACACCCTTATTTTAGGAATGGCTAGGTGGCTCGGTCCGTTAAACGTAGGCCTTTGGCTCAGGTCATGATCAAACAGGGTACCCGCTCAGCAGGGAGTCTGCTTCTCCCTCTCCCTTTTCCTCTTCCCCCAGCTCATGCTCTCACTCACTTTCTTTCTCTTTCTCAAATAAATAAAATCTTAAAAATAATAAAATAAATAAACAATAAATAAATAAAATAAATAATAAAATAAGATATAAGATAATAAATAATAAAATAAAATAAACAGATAAAATAAACAAAACACACTTATTTTAGTAGGAAAATTATTATTTGGTGCTATTGTATAGATTTTAAATTTCCTCCAGTAAATCGTATATGATAGGTTTCAGTAGCCAGTTTGGCTTAGGCTGAAGAATTAGTTACATTACTTAAAGTAGGGCAAAGTAATTCTGGAACATTAAAAAAAAAATCTGTCATGTAGAGAAGCAAGAGGTACATCTATATAGTGAAAAGACATGAAAGACCTCTTCTTAGCCATCAGTTAAGCCATGAAGTATAAATTATAATATGCTTTATTTTACATAGTAATTCTAAAAAAATCATAATTTATAATTTTAAAAAATCAATTGTAATATGATCTAATGAACTTCTAAGGAGAGTTATATTTATACTCCCCTTATTTACTACTTAAACTCCAAACTTCATGAGGCAAGTATCTATAATTTTCTAGTTGTCTTTTTCTGACCCCTAATGCCAACAGATTTAAAGCTGCAAGGGGAAAATTAAATAGTATATCAGTGGACTTTAAAAACTGAAAATAAGAAAACATGCAGGTAAGAAAGCATGTTCTTCAAATTAAAAAAAAAAGCAAACCATTATTTTTTTAATAGTACATCTTAGAAAGAAACACAAACAGCTGTTAATTATCTAGCAGTTAATCTCAATATTTGGTACAATGCTGAATTATGTGAAGAACATGTTGAAAATACATATGCCTAGTTTCACCCTAGAACCCCTGAATCAAAATCCTTCGAGCTACTGCTTATGTGCATCCCTGGTTAAGCAACACTGCTCAATACTGCAAAGCCTTGGCCTCTGTGGGGAAGGAAAAAACAAACAAACAAACACTGAAAAGACAAAAGAAAACAAACAAATAAAAAAGCAGGTTAGTAATGCATTTAAACAACCAAGTTACTAGCCCATTCTTCTCTGATCAGTGGTCTTTGTTGAGCATCCTGAGCAAAGAAGTGTAGGATGATGAGAACGGAGAAACCTTTGTTAGATATATAATTAAGAAGACTTTTGCGACCCTGAAGGAAGCAACTTTAGAAATTGATGAGGGCTGACTTCCAACTGCAGAGGATAAGGGATTTAAGGGAAGGGAGGAAATAGGAGCAGTGAGAATAAACCTCTAAGAAAGACAGAAAACAAAGAAGCTCAAAAATGTTTCAGGACTAAGGGAGTTGCTTTTTTCAGAATGATGACAACCAAAGTCAAGTATATTTGTCAGAATAAAGAAGGAAAAGAAAGGCAGGCAGGCAGGCAGGCAGGCAGGAAGGCAGGCAGGCAGGAAGGCAGGAAGGCAGGAAGGCAGGAAGGTCATTAATGTAAAATGCATAGTCCAGTGCCTGGGACATAGTAATCACTCCATAACTGTTTGCTACTCTTAAAATTAATATTCATGCTGTTCTTGTTCTAGTCTGAGTAATTATTAGCCGAGATCCTTAACTATCTTTGAACAAATACGAGTCGAATAAATAAATGTGAACAACAAGCCCCATAGAAGTGACTTTCTCCCCTTTTGTAACAAAAGGAAGAGCCCCTTAACTCAAAGGAATGTGGTGAGAATGGAGTAAGAAGATATCTGTAAAGCCGTAAGCACAGTTCGGAGATGTAAGTGCTCACTAAATATTATGTACTATTACTACTGTAAACCCAATCTTTCCAATGTTACTATCATAAAGATTATTTAAAAAGCTGCTCAGAAAACTATTAGTTTATACTAATATATTCAATGATACTAATATATTGATAATACTAAGAATTATAAGAATAATATGTGAGTATTCACACATGTATATCCATACGCATAGTTCTCTACACAGAGGTAAATAAATGAATATATGCATAAATTTCTCAAGGTTGATGGTTCTCAAACACACATAGGAATGATCTGAAGAATTTATTAAAGTATAGGAAGTCTGGAACACAGTTTGAGAACAATGCTTTAAAATTCCAAAGAATATTGGGAAAAGCGATATTTAGTTGACTGAGTCTTAACTTAAAATAATTATCCCCTCAGTTCACTCGAATTCCTTTTTTCTGTTTTGTTTCCTGAGGGAAAGTTACCATGCTGTTTGTCCAGGATATTATTATTATTACACGAGCTGATTCCAAGGATTGCAAATAACCTAGAAAATGTTTGAAAACATTGCCAGATTACTCTCTGCTGAATGTGTTACCAGAGGCTCTAAAAACTAAACTGGGCTATCCAGACGCTGAAGACTCCGTATGGCCCTTCCTTTCTTTACCGAGGTGCTCTTCTTTGACAGTTAATTCATAATTTGAATGTTAATGAATTGTGGCATAAATTCCTGAACTTGGAAAATAGATATCAGGTTTCCTTATTTCTGTATTCACATGAAAATGCATTCTTGCTTCTTCTGCTCAAATCATGATGGGAAATGTGCCTTGAAGCACTCAGAAATATATCAGAACTGAACTCAATTGACAGTTGAATCATAAAATAATAAGAAACTCAATGTTTCACAAAATGGTCTCATTGGTGAATACTGTTTATCCCTACAAAATGCATTTCAGCGCATCTGTTTAGCTACCTTGTTTACCCCCACAGACTTCTCTCGTTTAGACCAATTTCCCTTTTTGCAATGTACCCCCTCAAAAACAAATGAAACAGAAAAATGATTTTGAAATGTCAACTATTTTTAAAATCTTGTATCCTTCAGTATTTCCTGTTGCCCTCTGATGTGTCTCCCCTAGCCCCATGACCTGTAAATTTGGGCAACTTCAATTAAAAAGAGTGCTTACTTCAGGACACAAGGAACAAAGAAGTCAGTTCTTAGTTTCTGCATTTCGAAAGCAAGATGATGACCTAAACAAGATTTGGGAAGACGTGCTTTGGTATGTCCATCCACCTGCCCACCTAGGGAGTGAGTCAAATGGTAAAGTACAAAGAAAGCCAAACTGGAAACCAGGAGGTGGATAGGAAAGTCTCAAGGCCTAGAGAAGTAGCAGGACTCAAACGGTCATGAAATCAAAATAAAGGAGGATAGAAGCAGGATTGAGGATGTGTCGGTACATGCCAGTGTTTAGAGTGCAACAATGAGGAGCAAACGTACACCTCACCTTCGATCTCTTAGCACAACATAATCTCTCCAAAACTTAGATGAAGGAAATGGGCAAACCCTAATTTAAGTACGTATTTCTGACTTGGCAGAATAGGGGCTCACAATACAGTTTTCAAGAAAATTAGACAGAGTTCACCTTATTTTGTAGAATTGAGACTACCATTTGTTAAAATCAAACGAGGGAAATCTTTTTACAATTCTTAGACCAAAAAAGCACGTGAGCATGGTGCCCAACAGTTTCTAAGTCTTCACTGATGGTAGATTTTAAGAATGATTTTAGGTAACTGTATTTTTTAGGTTGTACATTTTAAAAAGAAGATGGAAAAAAAGCCAGTCTCCATCATATTTCATGTCCCCTTTTAACTTGAATTAATGACAGCCATTTGTAAACAATGTGGCAGTCTGGTGGTTGTAAAGAACAAATGCTTATACTTAACTATAAAGTAGTTTGAGTCAACCACAGAACTGCTAACTCAGGTTTTAAAATCTGTTCTGCAAATCTGTGTAACAGAAGCTTAGACTTCTAGAGGATAAGATGCTTCTGATTCCAAAATCCTTTATTCCCAGTCTTTCTGCTTTCCCATGCATTGTTTTTTTTATTACATGCCAGGGAATGGTTTGTGAGTAACAAATTATTCTGCAGTAAATATCACATTTAAATGATAGTTAACAATAAACCTGGGTCAGATGCAAGTAATTAAATCCTATTCCTTGTAGTCATCAGTTCCATAAGTCACCTTCCCTGTCCACTGCCTTCATAAGGGCTCAGTGGAACCCCTGGGGCTGTATAGAACACGTCTTAAAAAAAGTAGTGCTCTAAATTGCACTTTTAAAAAAGAAGGGGCATACCGTAACTCAAATTAGAAAAACAAAGTATTGCTCTGAATGCGTCCCTTGGTGAATATGTAAGGTTTTATATAATATATTCTTTAGGCAGATGACTTTATGTAAAGAGCTACTTTGAGAGTGGCCAAGGATACTGGAAACAGTCTAGTCATTTCAACAGTTTAAACACTACCCCTTTTCCCTAATTTCTAAGATAATCTTTTCTTGTTAAACTCAATCCAAACATTTCCCAAAAGGATCGCTGTGATTTTATAACCCAAAGAGGCAGTTTTCTGCTTTTGTATCTAGAGAAGGACTTGTATGCAGAACTAGGCTGCATTATTAACTGTACTTAAGTCAGCTTAAATTGTCACTCTTTCAAGGGCTTTCGGTTAATAGCTAACTCTAAAGTTAGTATACTCACAGTCTAATGATTAGATTCTATTTAGAACTCACTCATATTTTCATGGGTAAAAACAACAAAAAACAAAAATATGACTGGTTCACAGCTTACTATATAGTTGGCTTGACAAAAGTACCTGCAGGTTCTCCTTCAGGCAGAAGGGTGACAGAAATTTCCCTAGAGGCCAGCCACTCTAATGAGAAAGTAGCCCAGGTATGGTCAACTAGAATTACTTGATGAAAAAACCCAGATAACTAGTGGTTGCCAGTGGCTGGGGGGTTGGGAGAAAAAGGACGTTGCTGTTCAATACGTACAGAGATTCAGTTATATTGAAGGAATAAATTCTAGAGATCTGCTGTACAACCCAGTTCCTATAGGGAGCAGTATGGGATTAGGCACGTCAAATTTAAAGAGCTGAATCTCATGGATTTTTTTTTTTTTTTGGCCTGCTATTTATTTTTTCCAGATTTATTGAGATGTAACTGACACTGTGTGAGTTAAGGTGTATAACATGATTTGATACACATATACATTGCAAAATGATTACCACACTAGGTAAGTTAACACATCTATCACCTCACATACCATTTTCTTTTTCTTGTTCTGTGTGTGTGTGTGTGTGTGTGTGTGTGTGTGTGTGTGTGTGGCATAAGAACATTAAAGATCTGCTGTCTTAACACCTTTCAAGTAGACAATACAGTATTGTTAACTATAGTCACCCAGAACTTATTCACCTTATAACTGGAAGTTCGTATCCTTTGACCAACATTGCCCTATTTCCCCCACCCTGCAGCCCCCTAGCAACCACCAACTTACTCTTTGTCTTTGAGTTCATTTTTTCTTAAATTTCAAGGTGTCATCATACAGTATTTGCCTTTCTCTGTGTGACTTATTTCACTTGGCCCAATGCCCTCAAGTTTCATCCATGTTGTCCACAAATGGCAGGATTTCCTTCGGTTTTAAGGCTGAATAATAATCCATTGTATATATATACATTTTCTTTATCCATTCATTTGTCAACTGACACTTAGGTTGTTTCTGTGTCTTGGCTATTGTGAATAATGCTATACAGTGAAGGGGGGGTGGAGCGGGGGCAGATATCTCTTTGGGATAATGATTTAATTTCCTTCAGATAAATACCCAGAAGTGGAATTGCAAAATCATATAGTAGTTCTATTTTCGATGTAATGAGGAACTTCCATATTGTTTCCCATACTGGCTATACCAATGTACATTCCCACCAGCAGTATACAGGGGTTCTCCTTTCTTCATATCCTTGCCAACACTTGGTATCTCCTGTCTTTTCAACAACAGCAATTCTATCAAGTGTAAGGGGATATCTCAGTGTGGTTTTGATTTACATTTTCCTGATGATTAATGATGCTGAGCACCTTTACATTTACCTATTGGCCATCTGTAAGTCTTCTTTGGAAAAATATCTATTCAGGTCCTTTGCTCATTTATAAATCAGATTGTGTTGTGGTTTTTTTTGCAATTGAGTTGTAGGAGTTCCTTAGGTATTTTGAGATTATTTCCTACTCTTCAATTTTTTGGAAGAGTTTGAGAAGGATCAGTGTTCATTCTTCTTTACTTGTTTGGTAGCATTCGCCTGTGAAACCGTCTGGGGTCCTAGGTTTTTCTTTGCGGAGAGCTTTTTAATTACTGATTCTATCTCCTTACTCATTATTGGTCTGTTCACACTTTCTATTTCTCGTGATTCAGTCTTGGTAAGTGGTATGTTTCTAGTAATATATCCTTTTCTTCTGGGTTATCTAATTTGTTGGCATATAGTTATTCACAGTACTGTCTTATGATCCTTTGCATTTCTGTGCTATCAGTCATAATGTCTCCTCTTTCATTCATAATTTTGAGTTCTCTCTCTTTTTTGCTTGGTTAATCTGCAGTTTGTCATTTTTATCTTTTAAAAAAAGTCAACTATTCATCTTACTAATCTTTTCTATTTTTTTCCTATTCTCTATTTCATCTCTTCCTGCTGTAATCTTCATTTCCTTTCTTCTGCCAATCTCAGGCTTAGTTTGTTCTCCTTTCCTAACTCCTTCACGTTTAAGTTTGGATTGTTTATTTGACATCTTTCTTTTTTTTCTTCATGTAGGTGTTCATAGCTTTAAACTTCCCTCTTATAACTGCTTTTGCTGCATCCCATAAGCTTTGGTATGTTGTATATCCATTTTCATTTGTCTCAAGATATTTTTTATTTCTCTTTTATTTCCTCTTTGACCCACTGGTTGTTTGGGAATGTGTTGTTTAATTCTACGTGTATGTAAATTTTCCAGTTTTGCTCTTGTTATTGATTTCCTGTTATACACCATTGTGGTTGGGAATGACAGTTGATATCATTTCAACCTTTTTTAGTCTGTTAAGACTTGTTTTGTGGCCTAACATGCAATCTATCATAAAGAACACTGTGGAGCACCTGGGTGGCTCAGTCGTTAAGCATCTGCCTTCGGCTCAGGTCATGATCCCAGGGTCCTGGGATCCAGCTCTGAATTGGGCTCCCTGCTCAGCAGGGAGGCTGCTTCTCCCTCTCCCTCTGCCTGCTGCTTCCCCTATTTGTGCTCTCTCTGTCAAATAAATAAAATCTTAAAAAAAAAAGAATGTTTCAAGTGCACTTGAGAAGAATGTGTATTCTGCTGCTGTTGGATGGATAGAATATTCTGTATATACCTGTGTGGTCCATTTGGTCTATAGTGTTGTTCAAATATGTCGTTCAAATTGCATGTTAAGTGTTATTACTACAACAAAGCAAAAATAAAAACAAGGAGATGTAAGAAAATTTTAGGAGGTATTGCATATGTCTCTTACCTTGATTGTGGAGATGGTATCACTGGTGTCTGCGTATGTCCGAATTTATCAAATTGTACACATTAAGTATGTTCTGTTCTTTGTATATCAATTACACCTATCTATATAAAGCTGTTAAAAACAGAACTATTCCTGGTCCCTAGTGAACTGCCAACACAATGAAATATATCATCCACTCTGATTCAAAACTGAGAAAATGTCACCTCTGTACTCCCCATGGCATATGAAGCCCAAAGTTATGATGGCCACAATTTCCTTACCTTCTCTGTTTCTCACTTTGTCCTTCCCAATACTACCACTTCCTGATATTCTTCCCTCAGAAAAGACCACTTGATTCATGCCCACTCATAGTTCCCTCACAACAACATGTGCATTTTTAAAAACATGTGCATTTTTATTGTTGCTTTTATTTAAACCAATCTGTCTGCTTCTGTTAAAGTTTGCTAGCAATTTATAACTTGATTCACAGTCACAGCCACATTACTCCTCTCAGGGACTTTGCCCTTTCTCCTCTTCTGAACTTTCGAAGCATAATTTGACTATACAGAACAAAACATATCCCTTTTGAAACATAAAAAGAACAGTGGTTTCTCAGGTTCTCAAATCATGACAAATCCCAAATCAATGGAGGGCAGATTAGGAGGGTATAACGTTTGCATGGGAAAACAATAAGGGCACTGGACCGGCCCAGAGCCAGCCAGGGAAGCCCAATGGGCAGTAGCACTGGGTGGATTTATCCCTAAAGCGGGAAAATGAGTTCAAGAGCATCTGCGAGAAGAGCTGTTGCCTCTCCAGAAAGCTTGAAAGGCAGAGGGAGCTTAACTCCTGATTAATGCAGAACAGTCAGAGTTGCAATTTGTAGGACCTGAATAAAAGTGTTCTTCAGTTGTCTCCCACTTGTTTTTCCAAATATAAACCCCTTCCAGTATCTGCCAAACCGTTTCTTTGGATTCAAGGCAACGTCACAGCTGTACAGTGACTACCACAAAGTGTCATCTTTTGCTAGCAAGTACAATTTCACACTTAATCCAATTTCTTTGTGGTTCACTAATTCTTTAGTGATTACAGAAAACACACACTTCTGATATTAAAAGAAACTAGTTTGATATAAGTATGGTTTCATCAGTGAGTGCCAACTTTTCAGTCTTGGAGCCTCAGTTATTCTAAACCATGTGGTTTTCTAGATAGCTGAAGGTTTATTACTTTAAGCTCAAATACTTGGTTTTAATAATTTACTATATAAATATTCTGAAACAGAGTGCACTCTAAGGGCCTTTGTAAAATGAGAAATCTGAACGGAAGTTAACCATTTCCCACTGTCTTAGGGTACTGACTATGAATACCAGTTATTATACTTCAGTGCCATGTACCTTGGGCTCCTGCAGGCTATTGATACATATACAGGGTTATTTGTCCTAGATAGCTTAGAGGTATGTTTTAATAGTTTTCCTACATTGTATTCACGAACAACTATCACTACTTACTTCAGTCAACATTCCAACCTTTAGAAACTTTTCTCACTTCTAATTTTGTGCCTCTAATGTAGGGTGGATTCAGAAATGAGATAATCCACATTTATTACTATTGTAGTTAGAAAAAGATAAAGAGGTACTGAATACAGACAAGAGAAATTGTACTATTACCAAGACTCATTAACTTTATCAGACATCACAACCTCTCTTTGGCCACTTTCAAGTCCTTTTGATTTAATGATGGGTTCCTGACTGTATTCCCTATAAGTGAAACTTCTAGTTTGGTAAAGTGTTACTATATTTTCATTCATCTTGGTATATTTCATATTTTTCAAAGATTAATTTCTTTGTTGTTTTTGCTTTTGTCATTCCAGGTAAATGTTTGTTGTTTTTGCTTTTACATTGCATTTTACATACAGGTAAATGTTTGTTGTTTTTGCTTTTGTCATTCCAGGTAAATGTTTGTTGTTTTTGCTTTTACATTCCAGGTAAATTCCAGGATGATCCATAGATCATCCTCTGATCTATGAATTAAAATATACCAAGAAATTTTATTTTTGTCTATACTGGCATAATTGCTTATATTTTGAAACAAAATAATTCTTATGCGATATTAATGTTTAGAAAATGACTTATGCAAAGGCCTTTTTTCCTTCCATTTCACTTGATCTAATCAAGAGCCATTGATCTGAATTAAGAAAGTACATTTCATGCTAAGAGAAATAAGTCATACTGAGAAAGAAAAATACCTTATGATTTCACTCATACATGGAATCTAAAAAACAAATGAACACAGACAAAAAGCAGACTCAGGCCTATAAATACAGAGAACAAACTGATGGTTGACAGAGGGAAGGAGGGTGGGGGGATGGGCAAAATAGGTAAAGGAGAGTGGGAGATCTGGGCTTCCAGTTATGGAATGAATATTATGGGAATAAAAAGCACAGCATAAGGAAATACAGTCAAGGGTATTCTAATATCGTTGTATGGTGACAGATGGTAGCTACACTTGTTGTGAGCACAGCATAATGTATAGGGGTGTTGAATCACTATGTTGTACACCTAAAACTAATGTAACATTATGTGTCAACTATGCTAAAAAAAATTTATTTAAAGAAAAGAAAGTGCATTTTGCTGGCAACTGTTTTTGCTATTTCTGAGCTAGTTAATATATATATACACACACACACTTTTTATTATATATATATTTCCTTCATTCACTTTATTCTTATTGGAAAATATTGTACAAATCTAGTATTTTAATTTCCCTTTTTATCTATAATATTATCTTCTAGAACTTGTCGTATCAATATTTTTACATGATTTTTCTCAAACCACAGAACTGTGCACCTAAAGGATGCAAAAAAGAATTAACATTTCATAACATTTTTTTTCTTTCTTAGGGACATAAAAACAACCTTTAAATGGAAAGATACTAAAATGAAGATGTAATGGATTTTTCTATATTTAATTGCTCAACTAGAATAATGATGATATTGGTTTTTATTTCATGATATAAGATTATAAACTTCTTTTTTTTTTATAATGGCCACTATTCTTCCATCCATATGTGTGCAGATATGTGGCGTGGAAGGTATGTGTGAGGTTAGAGTCTAGATAGGATTTTTGCTAATACCAATGACTATATAGCTGTATTTAGAAGTAGAGTATTATGTGGGAAAGAGTAGGTTTTGGAGACAGATAAATCTAGATTCATACATCCACTATCAATACATTAGCTGTGTGACCTTGGACAGGTTACATGGTCTAAGCCTCACTTTTGGATCATCTGTAAACTGCGGATAATAATACGTACCTTGAAGGATTTGGGGGAAGATTAGAATTGGTATGTCACACAGAAAGCACTAAATACATAGTAATTATTATGGTCCTCATCATCATTGTATCTGAATGGGAAACTAGCTAAAACTCAACTCAAACTTCAGCTGTTCTACTTACTAGCTGTGTGATCTGGGTCATGTTAAACTGAACATTTATGAGCCTAAGTGTTATCACCTGTAAAAAGATTATACTTACTTCTTAGTGTCATTATGAAGATTAAATGAGATAATGTATGTAAAGCACCCCCTATGGTGCCTGGCTGTGGTTCAGCTATCCCAAAGAATTAGTTTCTTTTCTACTCTCTTGTGAAGATCAGATGAAGGAGGGATTAGGACTGGATCTAACCAAGGTTTAATTATCATTGCATGTCTTGCAGTGAACATTCATGGAGTCTTTTTGCTTTCCGTCATTTTAGGAAAACGAAGACGTATGGAGTGATAGGATAAGGATGGAAAAACACAGATTTAGGGGCTTATTTATTTACTCCAACGCCCCTGAACATTTGATGACATCTACCATGTGCAAAGCCCTTTCCATGTTTTCGAGCTGAAATGTTTAACTCAAAAATTATATTCAGCTTATGGTGGGTTTTAAGAAATGTATGCAGATCATGTTTCTGCCATTATATCCTTAGCCCCAGGTACCTCTTTATTTAATACACAAAAGAATTTGATCACAAACCAGAAGACGGAACAGTGCCCAGCATGGGTTTCAGTTTTTCAGTTCCGGTAGTCCTATCTTTCAGCCAGGAATTATATTGCATAAAGTTTAATTTTATGTTATTAAGTGGTAAAGTATGAATAGGACATCCATTAAATGATTACAAATTCAATGGGTAGAAAAATATATACTGTAAAAACTCGCCCTCTTAGCCCACTGCTCCCTAGCAAACAATATTACATTCTCCTATGTAGCCTTGGAGGGAACTTTAAAAAGTTGTTCTTCACTCCTCCTGTTTCTCTCTTTTCTCTACTATTTTCTGAAATAAGTATGCAATGAACAGTCAGAAAGATGTGTGCATCTTGCCCAAGGTGAAGAGTCAGAGAGATGGTAGATGCTATTACATCAATTGTATTTACCATCATTACATTTGTATCAAATGATAAAATCAACTAAGAACCTTTTTAGTGTTACAATCCTTGAATGCATCAGAGATTTTCCCAGTGAGAGGTCTCAAGAAATTAAAATGAACTCTGTAGCTATGTTATATGGTGTTCCAGGACAGCTCAAAATAAACAAGTCACAGTAGCAAATATGCCCCAGAAAAACAGACATTCTCCCAGAGAAGACATTCATCCTGACCTCTCACTCTTGTGTTCATTACTTTAAAGAGAGTTCAATTTTGTCATCACAAATTCATTTGAAAGTACCTGATTAACTGCTGTTTGCCCTCAAAAATTTGGTATTACTCATACTTAAAAAAAAATTACACATTATCCAAGAGAATTGTAGGAAATAAATGGTCTCCTGCAACCATTTTCCTTTCTGAAGCTATTTCATTGCTATAAGCTGTGTACCAGAATTAAGGTTTTAGTGGCTTAAGGAGTTGAAGATGACATGCTTTGGAGCAAGATAAAACTGAATTCAGGTTTGGACTCCTTCGTTAGTGTGCTGAACCCCAGTAAGTCTCAGTTTTCTGTGCGTAATATCAAGATAATAATACCAGTGTGCAGTGCTGTGGTGAGGATTTCAAGGAACCATGTAACACTAGAGGGCACTTCAAAAGTAAATAATACCAGCAAGCACTCAAATGAGAATATTATTATTTTGGTGGTGGTGGTATTATTATATGTAGCAAATGAGCCTGAAGCAAACGAGCATTTGCTTTGAGCACATTTCAGGAATCAGAATGGAGGACATGCTGTATTTATGACAACGCACTATGATGATTCTAAACGTGGAACCAACTGACTGGTGAGAGTCAGCTACAAATTAAGCCAGCTAAAGACCAAAGAGGAGTTTTGATGTGGAATGAGTAGTAGTGGGGTATTCAAAACGGCGCATTTTCCCACTGTGTTGGCAAGGGTCTGGACAAAGGGAATACTAAATAAGGTGGAAGGAATACTAGACTTTAAGAGAAAAAATTTTTTTCAGTGCCCAGCCATATCACTTTACGTGTGACTTCAGCAATCATGCCTCCAGTTAGATTCCCCACACAATCATGATAAGCTCCAAGAACCCCTCTATTCCTGCTGTTTTATGAGTTTCTGGTAATGGAGTTTTTAAGAAATTGATAGGATGGAGCTCACAGAGAGGACTGCTCTTACAAAACATTGTTTGCTGTCTCAGTGCAACTGGTCAGCACCACAGCACCTACCACACCAGTGGGTGTACCACATAGATCAGGGAGCACCTCTTCTCCTACAAGCTCAACCCACTGTCCGCATGCTACATTCTCCCTTGCTAGCCCCAGAGATCTGCAGCACACCAAATTGGAAAAGGACATATGTAAGCTTCAAAATGTGTATTCTCTTCATTAACAAAATGTGTTAAGCAGATTGAAAGTCTAAGGCAAGCGTTTTTGTTTTACATGACATGAGAAGTCACTTAGTATCCTCTAGTTTTGCATTGTCTCAAGCGAAGACGGACCCAAAGTGGCTTCATTTTCCCACTGACCCTTTCCCATTTTGAAAAAGCAACATCTGGCTTGTGACCATAACAACAGTTTGTGCCTTAGCCTGTGAAGTAGCTTTTCCACAGATTGCACTTTAAAAAGAAGTATTCCTTTTTGTTTCACTCCTTTGAAAGATTTTGAACTGTGAATTGTGTAATATAATAGGTTACTTTTGTCTTTAAATATAAGAGCTATAGTTAAATGTTAATAGTTTATATTGACTGCAGAAGCTATCTCTGCTGACCATATATTGTATGATGTTTTTGTTTCCTGAAAAATTGAGTGGTTTAAATACATATGCAGTGGTGTGCTGAAGCCAGCTTCATGAAACTTGGCTGTTACTATTTTCCCCAAATCTACATTCAATGTCATATTGGTAGCTTGAAATTGGTTATGTTGGGAATATTTATACCATGAAAATCAGCAAATGCTACAAATCAGGAATTACCCACCCAACCCCCAAGCCAGTTGCTACACATTTCCTAGCACATCATCCACCATTTCCTTTACAAATTTGTGACAAAATGGCATCTTCATATCCATTAGACATTGATTATTTACCAATTTACATTGAGCCTTGCAACATATCTCCTAGGGATCTCTAATGCCCAGATCCAAGAGATAGATGGCTGTGAAGGGAAGGAAGTTAATCTCCAGTCTTCTGTAGCACTCAAACTGCTATTTTCACCTTCAACAAATACACTCTGATATCACTATTGTGAAAATATTTGGCTGATGTAAATGTGATGTGAGTGGTAATATTCTTTATTTGGTATTGCCCAGAGCAAAGCTTATCACAATAATAAGTGATATGCATGTTACCACATTATTTATGTTCAAATTCCACAACTGTATATAGCAAAGCTGCAATAAACAAGCTTCCCAAATATCAGTTCCAATTCAGAGAAAGATTAAGGAAGAACGGGAGTCTCTGAGCAGGGGGAAAGGTACAAAAAGAACACAAAAGACTCGTTTGGCATCAGCCAATATTTCCTAAACTGCTAATCAGTTGTCTGAGATAGGGAGGCAGGGTAGGAACTTAGGCAGGGGATGGGGAATATATCAAACAAGAACACTTTAGCTTTTAGAAAAATCTGAACTCTTGAGTCATTGAAATATTAAAGGAATTTACCAATCAAAGAAGAAAGTGATGATTTAAATGGTTTCAACGTGGAATAATTTCCAAAACTCCTAGTCAATTATTATTTGGCATAGATAATTAAGGCCCATGAAGTGATTTTCAACAAGGCAAAGATTAAAAGGTTGATCAAATCTGAGGATAAAAACACGGGAAAGAAGAAAAAACAATAAAGAAAATCTGCACAGAGTATAAGAGTTCTTAAGTCCTATGAATGCTAACAACTGTATCTGAAGTCATTTTCTCCCAGAAAACCAAAACCAAAAAATACTACTTGCATCTGTATTTTGGGAGTTTGTTAAAACAGACTGTTAGGGAGGTAAATCTGCAATAACTCAACATGATGATACTATTCCTCAACTTTACTTAAGCCCATAGAAAAGTCACTTACAACAATAAAACATTATATTAAAAGTTAGACAAAGTGAAAAATTCAATCTATTACATGGCCAGATTGAATAAAATAGTCACATTTTAAAAACTGAGCTAAAAAAACCTGAAATGATGTTAAATTAATTTGTAACTTGTATATACGAAGTCAGTGACTTACATTTACCGTATGGAGACGTACTGTCATTTATTAAGTTGGATGCTAAGTACTGTGTACTTAGCACACATTCATTATCTCATGTGATCCTCATAATAAATATAGCACAGGAAACAGTATTTGCATTTTACAAATAGGGAAATTGAGGCCCAAAGACATTAAGGAACTTATTCAAGTTCACACAGCAGGCAAATATATTAAAGCTTAGTGGGTTTTTTTTTTTAAGATTTTATTTATTTATTTGATACAGAGAGAGAGAGCACAAGCAGGGGGAGTGGCAGAGAGAGGGAAAAGCAGGCTCCTGCTGAGCAGAGAGCCTGACGGAGGGCTCTATCCCAGGACCCTGGGATCATGACCTGAGCCGAAGGCAGATGCTTAACCAACTGAGCCACCCAGATGCCCCTAAAAGCTTAGTTTTGTCTGACTGTTAATTATAGCTCTTTCAAGTTTACCAATTACTGAGCCCTTTTAAATGTATCCCACTTTTTGTTAGGGCAGTCATATAAACAGAAAAAAAATCACAAATTAAGATACCTCTTATTAGAGCTCAAAAAAACTGCATAGTAAAATCAAAATATGACTCGTTTCTGTAAGAATAGAGTCACAGTTTTACATAAGACTGAATGGATTGATTACTACTATCAACCTGTGTGTAGTGAATATTAGATTTCTTTTTATCTATCTAGCCCCTTTTCTTTCTTTCTTTCTTTCTTTCTTTCTTTCTTTCTTTCTTTTTTTTTTTTTGTTGTTGTTGTTGTTGTTTGTTTTAAGTAGGCTCCATGCCCAGCATGGAGCCCAAGGTGTGGCTTGAACTCACAACCCAGAGATCAAGACCTGATCTGAGATCAAGAGTCTGACACTTAACCGACTGCGCTACCCCAGTGTCCCTAGCCCCTTCTGTTTAGGGGGAAATCCCCCAATAGATGTAATCTTATGTAATTCTGTGTTTTCCTTGCCCTCTAAATTAGGAACCAAAGTGGGGCAGTGTCGCTCTTTTAATTTTCTGGCAGTGGCTTTGGGTACACAGTAAGGAAGGGCTAATAGGGCATTTCCATCTAAAACTTTGACTCTGGAATAAGTGACACAAAGATGAAAATTCAGTTCAGATCCTTTCCTGATGAATGTTGTGGTGTCCCCCTGGAAGTAGCAATAATGATCAAGAGTAGGAGAGTCTTACATAAAATGGGGGGATAACAGTAGATGTGCTTTCCTCTCACTGGCTCTTCCATAAATGCCTTCCTGCCTACCATTTCCCAAGTTCGGTCCTTCTACATTTTTTTTTATTAATTCTATGAGCCCCTGAGATCCTCCCAATGACTTTCCCTCTCTCTCTCTATTTAGCAAGAGTCAGCTTCAGGGTCTGCACTCAGTGTGGGGTCTGCTTGGGATTCTCTCTCGCTCTCCCTCTGCCCTTCCCCTGCTTGCTCACTCTCTCTAAAACAAATAGATCTTTTTAAAAAAGTAAAATAAATAAATAAAATATTGTCCATAAATGAGGCTCCCAAGTTTGCAAAGTATAAATGACTCTTTTTCAGAGACTGTAGCCCAAAGCCACCAGTACTAATTTAACCCACAAATTAATGCTATGTGAGTCAAAAACCATAAACCCTTGTGTAGGAGATAGTTTGATACTCAGTCTACCTTATAATCCAACAGTCCTACTCCTGGGTATATGCCCAAAGGAACTGAAATCAGTATCTTGAACAGATAGCTGCATACCCATGTTCACTGCAGCTTTATTCACAATAGCCAAGATATGAAAACAACCTAAGGGTCCTTGACAGACGAATGGATAAAGAAAATGTGAGATATTTATCTCTCTGATCATATATTATTCAGCCATAAAAAGAAGGAAATCTTGCCATTTGTGACAACATGGATGAAACCTGAGGGAATTATGCTAAGTGAAATCAAACAGACACAGAGAGACAAATACTATACAACATCACTTATATATGGACTCTAAAAAAAAAAAGACGATTTCATAGAAATAGAGAATAGAATAGTGGTTGCCAGGGGCTGGGAGGAGGGGGAAATGGGGTATTGTAGGTCAAAGAGTACAAACTTTCAGCTATAAGAATATGTTCTAAGGATCTAATGCACAACAAGGTGACTACAGTTAATAAAACAGTATTATATACTTGAAAGTTGCTGAGAGTAGGTCTAAAGCGTTCTCACCACACACAAAAATAATTTACTATATGAGATGATGGATTTGTTAATTATCTTGATCTTGGTAATCATTCCACAATGTATACGTATATCAAATAATCATACTGTACACTTTAAATATATATTTGTCAATTATTCCTCAATAAAGTTTAAAAAGTCATAGAACTTCTTTTTTAAAGTAGGCTCCATGCCCAGTGCGGAGCCCAATGCAAGGCTTCAACTCACAACCCTGAGATCAAGACCTGAGCTGAGATTAAGAGCCAGACACTTAACTGACTAAGCCACCCAGGTGCCCCAAAAAGTCACAGAATTTTAAAAAATATATAATTTGTGATTAATAGTTAAGACAACTCAGATTACTTGGGGATTATATGCTTTAAACTTTTTTTAAACAAAAATCTATTAAACAGTAGGGAAAAAGGAAGGAAGAACTGAAGGAAGGAAGGGAGGGAGGGAGGAAGGAAGAAAAAAGAAAGAGGAAGGGACGGACAGGGAAACACACCTAAGGAAAATAAAGTACTATCAACATATTCTATATCTGAGCCACTAAATTGCCTAACTTCATAATCAGGAAACTTTGAATCTTAGTACAATAACAAGGAAGTTCCATTCAAGTGTTCAATGTCATTCATATAATAACTACAAGTAAAAATAGTGCATAGTTTATAAAATGACAGTACTTACTGAAGGCAAAAACCCGTGGCTGACAGCCAACAGATGGTCTGTCAGAGTCAAACTGATGAAAATGTCCCCAACTACATTACTTGAAAACAACTTTGCCTGAGAAATCAGCTTCTTAATAGCAGAAGGCACATTTACTAATTGGTCTAACTCTGGATCATATTCCACACTCTTTGTTTAAAAAAAGAAATTAATTCATAATTTTCCTGATTATTGTTTAGGAAAGATCACTCAATTCAAAGGTTAATGTTCATCAGGCGCACAGAAAACAGGTACATGGCAGGCAGCTTCTAAGATTAAGACAAACGTGTCAGGCAAAGTCAGAAAAAGTTCAAGTTTCACCCATCCCAAATAGGGAAATAATGTCTGAGTCTTATCCAACTCCTCTCGCTGGATCTTACCACCAGACTCTGGGATGCAGTCTGGAAAAGCAAAGCCTGGGAAAGCAAGAACTCTTTTCTCAAAGGCCTACAATAGAGTTGGTATATGCCACCAATCAAGAGCTCCTTGCTCTGGGTCTCCCACCCTGGTCCTACTAGGCTGTTCCAGGATGGGGGATGTAGTAAGATGTTAGTATCAGGAGGGCCCAGAGACATGCATACAGACATGAAGAGATAATCAAACAGTGCTAAGCAATATAGACAAAATACAGGATTCCAATAAAAGAAGAAAACAAACCGAAGCTAAGCTACCAGATAGTATAGGGATTAAGAGTGCAAACTCATGAATGAGTAGGTGTAGATTTCCATAATTTTCTCATCTGTAAAACGGAGAAACTAGCATCTACCTCATAGAGTTGTTAAGATTGAATAATAGACATAAATCACTCAGAACAGTGTCTGTCACATACTATGAACTCAATGAGTATATTCTCTCTCCATTTCCCGCCTCTAAAGTAGTATGAACTAACAGCAGCTACCTCTTAGGGCTGTTATCAAGTTTTAATTGAGATAATGTGGGTAAAGCACTGAGCACTCTGTCTGGCCAAAAGTAAATATTCAGTAAGTATCTACTGTTGGTACTGTTGTTTATAATCCCTTTCTTTCTCCCACTAAATGTCCTACTGTCAAGCACATTGCCTGCTCTTCCCAAACTTAATTTAGAACTCCTCTTCCCATCACTGGCCCACTACTGGTAGAGGTTGAGGCCAAGAAAATCTCGAGGTTTCCGTGGGGGTTAGGGTGCTGGCCAACTCTGGCTAATATGTTGCCTTCAGCTCTCATTCTTATATATCAATTGCCATCACAAGAGATGGTCTTCATCATATAGGAGAACAAAATAGGGAACAAGCTAGAAAAGCTGTAAATTAGGGATTATGCTTATTCCTAATGCAAGTATGCATCCATATCCTCAAAAGCTTCCATTCAAGACTCTCACAATTGAGCCTTTCCCATGTTTTAACAAATAAACCCCTTCAATCGGAAAATCATTGACATGCCAAGGTAGCAGAGTTGATGGCGCTGCATGAAGGAGAAAATGTTTTATAGACCAGTGGATAAAAAAAAAGAACTATGTAGTGGTGACTGAAACATTTCACACTTTTGATGTCTGGCAAGCAAGCAAAGATTGGGTTCTGAAGCTGAATCTGTAAAATGTACATTATTGACATTTGATCCTAGAGGTAAAATTAATCCAGTTCCACTAACTTTTAAGAGTAGTTTCATCCATTTTTTCCTAGAATTTCCCTTCCAAGTGGAGAAGAGTAAGGGGCCAGGAAACACAGGGCATATTCATAAAAAGGAAATCAATCCTATTTGGCTGGAGTAAACAGTAGAGATAGGAGTGAGCAAAAAAAAAGGCAGGAAAGGAAGGCTGGAGTTAGACTGCGAGGGCCTTGAATACCATGCCACGGAAGTTGGGCTTTCGACTATTTTGAGCTGGCATGTTAAGCAAAGCTTATGTTACATGTATATTTTGATTATGTTATGAGTTACATAACTTTGTAAACATGTCTGAAGAAAAAGAAAAGGAGATATAGGACACTGTCCAGCTTTATTGTGTAGGTCAATGGTCATTATAAAGGACCATAAAGCTCTATTTTTTTTCCAATAAGTCAAGCATTCCATTACACTTTATATCTTAAAACTGGCAGATATTTGATTTGAGAGAGGCGCCACATATGTACATTCCTAATTGATTCATGCATTTTACCCCAAACCTTCTTACATATTCCCTTAGGCATGTTGCTACTTCTGCCTTTTAGAGTTCTATATTCTAGATCTGTTTTTGTGCATTGTTTTCAGGCTATCATTTCAAAGCCAAGTGCATTGTCAGAGTATTCCTTAGAATTCCCTTGGAAACATTTTGAAAATCTAAAGTTGCATATTTAGAACGAAAGCTTGAAGTGCTTAAGTTTACATAAGTCACGTAATATGTGGACTTTTGCTAAACTTAAAAGTCCGGTCTTAATGTTTAAAATTCTTTTTTTTTTAAAGATTTTATTTATTTATTTGACAGAGACAGTCAGTGAGAGAGGGAACACAAGCAGGGGGAGTGGGAGAGGAAGAAGCAGGCTCTTAGAGGAGGAGCCTGATGTGGGGCTTGATCCCATAACGCTGGGATCACGCCCTGAGCCAAAGGCAGGCGCTTAACGACTGCGCCACCCAGGCGCCCCAATGTTTAAAATTCTTAACCATAAAACATAAAACATAAGCACCCATATCTAATAGCCCAGGAGACTAATTAGTTTAGAAAACAAATGTTCTCAAGTCCCTCTCTCCATCCCCACCCCAACCCAGGGTCATTTTTATTTACCACGTTTTAAACTGAAAAAAATATTGAAAAAAATATATAAGGCTGAAATGGAAAAGCTTTAAACTAGTCTTTCAAAATATGGACAGACTCTTAATTATGGCAACAGTATAAATAGAAAAGGGCCCTTAGACTATGCATTATTTTTACAAATGCTTATAATGAACTCCTTTATAGAACCATGCCAGTGTAGAGCTAATTTAATTCGGTTTTCAATTAAAAATGAAGAGAACGGTAATCTATTGCCTACAATCCCTTTCTCAAATACAATGCAACCAACTTTCATTTTAATTATCCAGGAGTTTATTCAGAAGAATAGTGCTAACTTTAGGAAAGAATTAAATAATCTGCAACTGCATGTTATGAGCAATCTCATGTAAGATTCAGGTTATGATAGCTATTAACAGAAGGTATCACAGTAACGGTTTACTTCCATTAAAAACAGTGTGGTGTGTGTTTGTGTGTGTGTGTGCACATGTGCGTGGTATGTGAATGTACACTCTATCAGATCATGGTATGAAGCAAAATTTGACAAGCTCTAGTTCTTTGGCCAAATCCAGATCACCACCTGTATTTATAAGTAAAGATTTATTGGAACACAACCATGCCCATTCATGTCCATGACTGCTTTTGCAATACAACAGCACAGTTGAAGAGTTGCCACAGATACCATATTGCCTCTAAACCGTAAAATATTTACTGTTTGCCCTTTAACAAAAGAAGTCTCCAAACCCCTTGTTTAAAGAGTCAGACTTAGATACCGCTTACTAAAAAATTTTACTCGGTATCAAAAATTTACACAAGCAAGCAAAATGAAGACATTAGGCAAGTAGTCTCTCTAGCAATGGATTACAGTTATCGTAATCCCCAAAACTTACTAAAGATTTACAGGCACATCAGTGAGAGACAACATACAAAGAATCAATGGAGCATCTTTTGTGTCTCTTTTAGACATATAGACTTAGGAGAATTCATGAATCACTTTTGTCATTTTGCATAAGTGTTTTCCAGATCTCTACACACAAGGGCTGCATCTGTACCATCTATAAATATGTTCTAAAGGAAAATTAGTCAACTGGTTATTTTTCATATAAACTAGGTAAACCTAATTTTTATTGCACTTATAGAATAGTTTGGCATGTTTTGACAGACTACAATGTGTCCTTGAACAAAAGGTCAGTAGTCAGTCGATTCAAGCTTTATAGACAGTTTGAATGACTCAGCTTTACGTAGTAGATAAAACACACAGATTTACTCAGAGAGACCAAACCTTAACTCCTGATTATACTTCTTAGCAGCTGTATAACCTTGAGCAAGTGGTTTGTCTTCTTTAAGCATGTTTTTTTTCATTTGCTGATAGGTACTTCAGAAGGTTGATGTAAGGATTAGATGAGACACCACATACATAATACATTCTACAACACCTGGCACTTAGCCAATAATCATTAAAACATAACATCTTTTCCTTTACCAATAATGTCTATTTTTTTCAATCCTATTCAGATACATAAAGAATTGCGCTGGACTTAAAATTTTTTAAATTACATTAGTGTCAAATCACTATGTCGTACACCTTAAACTAATGTAACAATGTGTATTAACTATACTTCGATAAAAAAACAAAAATTGCATTAATAGTTTAAAAAAATGAACTACTGAAACCTAAGTGAGTGCATTTTAACAACTATGATGACTCTAAAAGATAGACAAGATTGGTGGAGTCAACCTGAAATAAATCTAAATCCAGGGAAGGGAGGGCAGGGGACATACACTGCTGCTGGAAAGAGATGCTCAAATAGACAGAATTTTCACAGAACCATTTGTTTGCTTTATCAATGATACATAATAGTTTGCTCCTTCTTCATTTTTTTTGTTTGAAATAGGCTATATGTCCATACATGCTACTGAAACTACCATCTTGCACAAAGCCGGAGGTACCACAATCTCAGATTTGAAGATACACTTCAAAGTTTATAGTAATCAAAACAGTACGGTACTGGCACCAAAAAAAAAGACACACAGACCAATGAAACAGAATAGAAAGTTCAGAAATAAGCTCACACTTTAATGGTTAATTATTCTATGACAAAGGAGGCAGGAACATGAAATGGGAAAAAGTCTCTTCAACAAATGGTACTGGGAGAACTGGACAGCTACAAGTGAAAGCATGACATTAAACCTCTTTCTTATATCATATACAAGAATAAACTCAAAATGGATTAAAGACCTAAGTGTGACACAGATCATTGGGACAGAATAGAGAGCCCAGAAATGGACCCTCAACTCTATGGTCAACTAATCCTCAACAAAGCAGGAAAGAATATCCAATGGAAAAAAGACAGTCTCTTCAATAAATGGTGCTGGGAATTGGACAGCAGAAGAATGAAACTAGACCATTCTCTTACACCACACACAAAGATAAACTCAAAATGGATGAAAGACCTCAATGTGAGACAGGAATCCATCAAAACCCTAGAAGGGACCACAGGCAGTAACCTCTTTGACATTGGCCACAGCAACTTCCTCCAAGACATGTCTCTAAAGGCAAGGGAAACAAAAGCAAAAATGAGCTACTGGGACTCCATCAAGATAAAAAGCTTCTGCACAGCAAAGGAAACAGTCAACAAAACTAAAAGGCAACCTACAGAATGGGAGAAGATATTTGCAAATGACATGTCAGATAAAGGGCTGATATTCAAGATCTATAAAGAACTTCTCAAACCCAACACCCAAAAACCAAATAATCCGGTCAAGAAATGGACAGAAGACATGAACAGCTGCTTCTCAAAGAAGACATACAAATGGCCAACAGACACATGAAAAAATGCTCAACATCACTAGCCATCAGGGAAACACAAATCAAAACCACAATGAGATACCACCTTACACCAGTTAGAATGGCAAAAATTAACAAGGCAGGAAACAACAAATGTTGGAGAGGATGTGGAGAAAGGGGAACCCTTTTACACTGTTGGTGGGAATGCAAGCTGGTACAGCCACTCTGGAAAACAGTATGGAGGTTCCTCAAGACGTTAAAAATAGAGCTACCCTACGACCCAGCAATTGCACTACTAGGTATTTATACCAAAGATACAGATGTAATGAAAAGAAGGGGCACATGCACCACAATGTTCATAGCAGCAATGTCCACAACAGCCAAACTGTGGAAGGAGCCAAAATGCCCTTCAACAGACCAATGGATAAAGAAGATGTGGTCCATATATACAATGGAATATTATTCATCCATCAGAAAGGATGAATACTTACCACTTGCATCAACATGGATGGAACTAGAGGGGATTATGCTAAGTGAAATAAGTGAAGCAGAGAAAGATAATTATCAAATGCATTCACTCATATGTGGAATATAAGGAATAGCTAACTGAACATTGAAAAAAAATCCAGAGTTTTTATGGATCAGCTTCTCCACAATCTACCTCCGTCAGGATATGTAAGAGCTTCTCAATCAGACTTAACAATCAATTCTTCTGGTTTTTAGACCCTCTGGCAAGGGAAATAAAAGTAAAATGAAACAATTGGGACTACACCAATATAAAAAGCTATTGCACAGTGAAGGAAACCATCAACAAAACAAAAAGGCAACCTACTGAATGGGAGAATATATTTCCTAGTGATATATCTGATAAGGGGTCAATATCCAAAATATATATAGAACTTATATAACTCAACACCAAATAAACAAATAATCTAATTAAAAATGGGAAGAAGATCTGAATAGACATTTTCCCAACGAAGACATACGGATGGCCATCAGACAAATGAAAAGATGCTCAACATCATTCATGTAGAAAAAGGAACCCTCATGCATCGTTAGTGGGAATGCAAATTGGTGCAGCTACTATGGAAAAAGTATGGAGATCCCTCAAAAAATTAAAAATAGAATTACCATATGATCCAGTAATTCCATTATTATGTGTTTACCCAAAAAAAATAAAAGTACTAATTCCAAAATATATATGCACCCGATGTTTATAGCAGAATTATTTACAATAATCACAATTATTTATAAGAGCCAAAATATGGAAGCAGCCCAAGTGTCCATGATACACAAATGGATAAAGAGGAGGTGGTGTGTGTGTGTGTGTGTGTGTGTGTGTGTGTGTATAACAGAATATTACTCAGTCATAAAAAATAATGGAATCTTGCCATTTGCAACAACATGGATGGACCTTGAGGGTATAATGCTAAGTGAAATAAGTCAGTAAAAAAAAGACAAATACCATACCATTTCACTGATATTGTGGAATTTAAAAAACAAATGAACAAAAAAATAATTAAAAACAAAGAAAAAAAGGGACAACCAAAAACAACAGACTCTTAAATACAGAGAACAAACTGGTGGGTTGCCAGAGGGAAGATGGTTGGGGGGATGAGTAAAATAAAGGGGATTAAGAGTACACTTATCTTCATAAGCACTTAGAAATGTACAGAATTGTTGAATCATGATATTAATTATCTAAAACTAATAAAACACTGTATGTTAATTATATTTGAAGAAAAAACTACCATCTTGCCCTGTGATTGGCAGAAACCCAACTGAAACTACTTTTTAGATGGAGTCTATTTTAAAGGGCAAGAAGAGTTATCAGAATGATGGAAGTAATTCAAGAAGTAATTTGGTTAATGATGGGTTTTTTTAAATTTGACATATACTTTAATAATGTATAATAGCAGAATTGCAAAAATTTTTAAAATAGTGCATGGAGTCAGAAAGAACACAAGAACACTCATGTCATTATTTTGAACTTTAAAAATACCACTACAGGACTAAAATTATTTTGAATGAATAGAAATATCAAAAGAATAAGGAGAAAAGAATCCCCAATGGTATATACTTATGTCAACATTTCTTGAAAGAATTCTTTCCATTTCCACTACAAGATAGATTAATGTATTCTTTGGTGAATTAGAAATGCAAGAGAAGGGGAGTTTTCATTCACTTCATTCAATTATTTGAGGGTAACAAAAATAACATCTTTGGGGACTGAATAATTTGATGATTATAAAGGCAATTTCAATTGCCTGTTCGCAATCCATATTCATTTCATATCCATTAAGGACAAATTACACCACCCTATTTAGCAGAAAAATAAAAGAATGAGGATGCTTTCAGAAAAATTACAGCTCTTACGTGTGGCCCCTTTTATTCAAGTACAATCAAGTGCATCTGTGTGTGGAAGAAACTGCAAATTCATGAATTAATTCTTAAAAAGACATAAACAATGAAGGTCAAGATACAAAACACAAACTCTTTTCTGTTGGACGTGGGTATCTAACACTCCATTATCAAAGGAAGATTTCACCCGGGGCATTATTTTTGAGATCTTGTTTAGAAAAGAAGTTTAAATGTGTCTATACAATTGATGTTTTCACAAATTAGATACTTGGAGCCGTAACTTTATTTTTGTATCAGTATGAGGAAGATGAAATGTCTGTCCCAAATTAAAATCATACTTGTGATTCTATTGTTCATCATTTAGAGTACTTTCCCTTCCCTTCCTTCTTGTTTATTTTTTTTTTTTTTAAAGATTTTATTTATTTATTTGACAGAGATAGAGACAGCCAGCGAGAGAGGGAACACAAGCAGGGGGAGTGGGAGAGGAAGAAGCAGGCTCATGGCGGAGGAGCCTGATGTGGGACTCGATCCCAGAACGCTGGGATCACGCCCTGAGCTGAAGGCAGACGCTTTAACCGCTGTGCCACCCAGGCGCCCCTCTTCCTTCTTGTTTAAAACATCCCTATGCACCGAACATTTTAATAAAGCAATTTACGTACTCTTCTGGCTTACATTGCATAAGGAGGCAGGTAGAGCACAAGTGGTTAGAGCACAGACTTTGCCGTCAGATGCGCCCATGTATAAATCCTTTTTTACCCTCTTCTTGGCTGTGTGACCATGGTCAAGTTCTTTTACCTCTCTAAACCATGGTTTCTTCCTCTATAAAACAGAGATAATAACAGCATGTCACGTGTGGCTGTAAAAATGTACAAATACATTATATTACTATAACATATGATACATTATTTACAAATATAAAAACCATATGTGGAATTAACTAAACTGTGATGTTTATGTGTATACAAACAAATGTATACTGTACATAGGATACATACATGTAATGTGTGCTTGTTAATGTACACATGGTGTTTGACTAGGATTTAGCCAATCCTAGATTTTATAGGTGAAAAGTACATGATACCCAGATAAATTGAATTTCAAGTAAACAACGTATTGGTCGTCCTGTATTTTATCTGGCAATTGTAACTAGGTTGCTTTATTGAGCTAGAGCGCTTTCAAATGTCCCCACAGGTAATAGTTGTCAACAAATTTACCTTCATTTTATAAGTTAAATTAGGGTAACAGCCAGTTTATTAAGTGGCCTGGAATAGTCCCATGCCAATTCTGATCAATCTGCTTCTCCATCTCTTGATAACATCTCTTGTAGATCATATAGTTCTCGTCACTTATAAAAACTATATAATTTTCAGATATTGGGTTCTATTTAAGATGGCTTATGTCTAATTACCTCTAAAACATCACCTGATCAAACTAACTCACACATTAGTGCCATGCCAAGATGTTAGCTGCCCCCACTGCTATTATGGGATGCTCCATGTCAAAACTACTACCTGAGCAAAATCCAGGGAACACGGGTCATGCTGTTCCAATCAATTTTTCACCATCTGACATAGTGGGTAGGACACTGTGAGAAGCCTACAGAGTTTCCACTATCCCACCAGTGTTCAGACAAGGGGGACAGTGAGCTGACTTTCTTATAGGCACCTCTAACCTCAGGAACCATTTTACCTGGTTTGGGGAGAGGAGGAAAAAAATCAAAGCCTCATCAATTGCTACAAATGCCCTTCAAACAATTCCTTTTTAAATATCTTGTCTTCTCTGAAACAAGCTAGAGGTGGATGGTGATGTTTGGACTTATTCCTTCTTTTAGCAAAATCCTACATGGATGTGTGTCTAGCACCTTTCTTTAGAATGTATGGACACTACTGTACATTTTTCTCAGCTTTGGGACTTCAGCTAAAATCTGAGACAATAAAAAAAATTTCATTTAACATCCAGATACATTATTTAATTCACACTAATAGAACTAATTTAATTACAAAATGCCAGCATTTTCAACTTCATTAATAAGCATCATACATGATATTTATTGACAACTTAAAAACTGTATTCAAGATAAACGCAGACTGTAATCATTTGATCTCAGTGAAACCATCATTTAAAAATCATCAACTCTGGCGGCACCTGGGTGGTTCAGTCAGTTAAGCATCCGACTCTTTTTTTTTTTTTTTCCTTTCCATTCAAAGAACTTCCTCTGGTTGTTTTTTTTCTTTTTTTTTCTTTTTTTTTTATGATTTTTTATTATATTATGTTAGTCACCATACATTACATCCCCGGTTTCCAATGTAAGGCTCGATGATTCATTAGTTGCGTATAACACCCAGTGCACCATGCAATACGTACCCTCCTTACTACCCATCACCGGTCTATCCCATTCCCTCACCCCCCTCCCCTCTGAGGCCCTCAGTTTGTTTCTCATAGTCCATAGTCTCTCATGTCCACAATAGCTAAATCATGGAAGGAACCGAGATGCCCTTCAACAGATGACTGGATTAAGAAGCTGTGGTCCATATATACAATGGAATATTACTCAGCTATCAGAAAGAACGAATTCTCAACATTTGCTGCAACATGGACGGCACTGGAGGAGATAATGCTAAGTGAAATAAGTCAAGCAGAGAAAGACAACTATCATATGATTTCTCTCATCTATGGAATGAAGCATAAGCGTCCGACTCTTGATATCAGCTCAGGTCTCGATCTCAGGGTCAGGAGTTCAAGCTCTACGTTGGGCTCTATGCTGGGCATGGAGGCTACTTAAAAAAATGATCAACTCAGTATTGATATTACGTGATCTATGATATTCTGATTTGGAACTCTGCAGGATGACTTGTAATCACTTTGGGGTTCATACATTATTTCCTTTCTTGACATTTAGCTTAATTAATCTCTAAATTCCTTCTCTGGAAAGTCCTTAATTTAGGGTTGACACAGACCTATCTTGACTAGTTTCATGTTTCTTACCATATTTATTACTTAGCAGTTCTGTAATTTTCATTCCTTTATTCATGGATTTTTTTATTCTTATAGTTAATAATTCCACTTAAAAGTCTTAAAATGTTTCCATCATTTCAATATTGAGTACCTATCCTAAGAAAATACTCTTAAATATAGAATACAAGTTTTATGCACAGAGATAGCCACTGTGACACTATTTGACATATAAAAATAACCTTTAAAATTGTCTATGCATAGAAAATTAGGAAAGCAAATCATGACACATATACTGAATATATTGTATGTCTATTTTAAGTGACATTTATAAGGAATTTGAGAACATAGGGAAATCGTTTTATTTTGTAATAAGTGAAAAATTAAATATAAATCTATATGCTTTATAAGAATTACATTTAAAACACTTAATTAATAATAATAATAATAATAATAATAATAATAATAATAATAAAAGGCCAGTAAGAAATATACCACGCAAGCCAAGGTTGACTTTGGGTGGTAGTCTATGGGAGATATTTTTTCCTTCTCAACATCCCAATTTCCCATTTCCCCAATTTTTCTGTAATGAGTATGTATTCCTATAGGATAGGAAAAAACAATTTTATTTAAAAGCAACTTTTCAGGGCACCTGGGTATCTCAGTCAGTTGAGCAGCTGATTCCTGATCTTGGCTCAGGTCTTGATCTCAGGGTTGTGGGTTCGAACCCCATCTTGGGCTCCAGGCTGGGCATGGAGCCTACTTAAAAAAAATGTTAAAAACAACTTTAAATGAGCCTTTGGAAAACTGCCTTCTTTCTCTTCCACAAATCAAATAGATGAAACAGCTTCCTCTTCCTCCTCTTCCTCTTCCTCCACCTTCTCCTCTTCCTTTTGTTCTTTCTTTTGGTCTGACATTAAATTCATTTTGACTTAAATTAAAAGCCACAAATAGTTGAATAAATGTATTCAAATGGCTGAACAAATGTATTCTATTGTTATTTTTTATCTGATGACTAAAATTTAAACTTTTCTACCAGCTATTTTGGTACCCTGAAGAGATAGCTATAATGTACCCAGAGATGAGGGAGCTGCTTTGTACTGTCATACAGTCTTCATTCTAACAAAAATTAATTCTTAATCTTTTGCATACCACTTTTAAATTGTCTTTTTTCCTTTATAAAAGATAATGAATTGTAGCCAATATATTATAACCATCTATTATTACTATGCTAACCATCATCATCACCTACTATTTATGGAACAGTTTCTTAGTTAGACTACTGAAAGAACCTTCTAACTGGCCTTCCTGCTTCTACCTTGGCCACATAACAGTCCATTCTCAGTAAGTATCCAAAGTGCAATCTGTGACGTTTTAAAATATGTCAACACATGTCATTCTTCTCTTCCAAAACCCCTCAATGACTTCCTATCTCAGAGTAAAAGCCAAAGTTTTTATAGGGAACCACAAGCCCTTTATTGGTCAGATTCCATTATCCTCTCTGGCCTCACCCCCTGTCTTCTTCCCTCCACCAAGGTCAGTTGGCTTTAGCTATGGCCACTGGCCTCCTTGAACTTCCTGAAAATTTTGAACACGCTCTTGCCTCAGAGTCTTTACATTTGCTCTTTCCTCTGCCTGGTCGGCTCTACCCAGTGCACATGGCTTGTTCCTTCATTTCTTGAAGGTCTCTGTAAAGTGGTCTCCATATGAAAAAGGACCCTTCTCCTTAGACCCTGTACTTTTGATCTATACCTCCTCCTTGATTTATTGGTCTAACAGAATGCATCATCCTCTGACGCACTACATATTTTACTTGTCTGTTTAGTGTTACTTTCTTACTAAAATGTAAACTTCATGAGGCTAGAGATTTGGTTTTGGTCACTGCTGTATCCCCAGTACCTAGAACAGTTATCTGGTATAGAGTAGGTGGTTGGTAAATTCTTGGTAAACGAAGGGGGGGGGTGTGAAGGGAAAGGAAGGAAAACTTTACATAGATTATCTCATTTATCTTTTTTTATTTTTAAAGATTTTATTTATTTATTCGACAGAGATAGAGACAGCCAGCGAGAGAGGGAACACAAGCAGGGGGAGTGGGAGAGGAAGAAGCAGGCTCACAGCGGAGGAGCCTGATGTGGGGCTCGATCCCATAACGCCAGGATCACGCCCTGAGCCGAAGGCAGACGCTTAACCGCTGTGCCACCCAGGCGCCCCAGATTATCTCATTTAAATCTCCCAGCATCTCTGTAAGGTGCTAGTGTTATTATTCCTATAGCACTCATAAGAAATCTGAAGTCTAGAGAGTTAACTTAGTCAAGATCACACAAACTGCAAATGACAGAGCTGAGACTAAAAACTAGTTGTCTGTCAGGACAGTCCATTCTCTTCACCTCCATGCTTTACAGATGACATTAACAAACACAAAAAAGGTACCAGTGTTTTATATTCGCCTCAGCCAGCGTTGTGCTGTTGAGCTGAAACAGCCCTCAAAATAGTCTTGGGAAAACTTTCATGAGGCCAGATCCAGCTGGGTGTCTTGGAAAACATGTCTGAGCCTCATCCTCCTCATCAGTAAAATGTGGTGGATGGAAATCAGTCTCTCAGTCCTCATGTCACTCCAGCATTTTTAGGAACCTGTTCAGCTATATGGTGAAATGCTTATCTTCTCCACTCAGAAACACCAAAAGAGAATTTCCTCTACTAGGCCGTGAACTATAGGATAGTTAAACTCTGGCACCTACTCTGGTTTAAAATAACATAATAAAACAACAACAAATGATCATTGTGTGCAATCTAAACAGGACCCCCAACTTCAAGATGGAAGCTGTTTTACTCTTCTCTGGAGTTTCAAAAGGAAACTATCAAACTATGTGATTCTACAGAGGATACAAAATCAGTGTTTACATCTGAATCTTTCCTTTAGTGAACAATATGGAGCGCTCACTATGCAGGGGCCTGGGAGAGTAAGTAAAAGAAGACATGATCCTTGCCTCTGAATCACTCACAACCTGGTAAGGTGGGAGCATCTCATGTGTATGGCCTGCTTCTGTGGAAATATTGTGTAGCTGTGGGTAATATGTGTGCATACTATACACACATACATGGTATATACATGTGCACATGTATATATTTATACCTATGGCATGCAAATATGTATATGCTGTATGTACAGTCGACCTTTGAACAACACAGGTTTGAATTATGCAGGTCCATTTATACGTGGATTTTTTTCAATAAATGCAGCACAGTACTGTGATGTATTTTCTCTTTCTTATGACTTCTTTTGTTTTTAAATAGGCTTCATGCCCAGAGTGGAGCCCAACACAGGACTTTAACTCATGACCCTGAGATCAAGACCTGAGCTGAGATCAAGAGTCAGATGCCTAACTGGCTGAGTCACCCAAGCACCACCCCCTTATGACTTTTTCTTAATAACATTTTTTTTCTAGCTCACTTTGTTCTAAGAACACAGCATACAATACATATAACATCAAAATATGTATTAACTGTTTATGTTACCAGTAAGGCTTCTGGTTAACAGTACACTATTAGTTGTTAAGTTTTTGGGGAGTCAAAAGTTATACACAGATTTTTGACTGCATGGTTGTCAGTGCTCCTAACCCCCATGGAGTGTGTGTGTGTGTGTGTGTGTGTGTGTGTGTATGCGTGCGTGTGGTGAATATATTTGCTGTGCATCATTTTATTTATATTACTAAAACTAAGGGGAAATGATGAAACCTATCTAAGGAATTTAAGTTAAATGCCTATATACTAAAATGTCTCTCCCAAATCTGTTACAGGGAAGATTATTCTCTTAATTTCTCACTAATAACTGTAAAATGGTCTCGGGTACACTATTCATCCCATAGAATTCATTTGTCTTTGGTTTTTGAAGAAAATCACTCCTACTATTGCCTGGCAGAGATGCTCAGTATAAAGACCTTCTGCCTAGCGTCAAGTAGCAACAGAATTCTCCTTTACTCTTTCTTCCTTTAAATTCAATCTGAATGGAAGCCCAACCTTTGCCAAGCTGCTGCAGTTTCTCTTTACTCCCTCGTCTCATCTTTAAAGTCTACATAAAGATGCCTGGGCCTGCCTGTTGCTGTTACCATAGCAACACCCCCTTAAGTTCATCTATGAGAATATTCCAGATTTCAGTTAAGTCTATGATGGTGTTACCTGGGTCAGTTAGCTCTGTGGAATCTACAATTAGACAAGCTCATTAATAGTAAACCATTAGCTTTGAACAATCAACTGCTTAATTATTTCCCTAAAATAAATCACATCACTCATTGTTCAGACTGAGTAAATAGATGCCAATGTTGACAAAGTTCATTTAACTTTTTGAAATTGCAAAGCAAAAAGTTGTGAGTATGCATTATTTATACATTGGTTTAAGACTGTGCTTGGTGAATAGACAGCTACATTTAGTAGTATTCTGAAACTGTCAGGAAATACTTAGAACCTAGACACCCTGGCTCTTTCCAAATAGGATAGCTGATAGAGGAGAAAAACAAACATTTGGATGACTGAATTTTCCTACTTTTCTTCCTGATATGTGGCGGTGTGTAAACTGATGATTTTAATAGATGCTCACAAATTCTGTAACTCAACCAATCAAGTTCCAGCAAGAGTATTTTTTATTTCTCCTTTTAAAAATACCGACTTTGCTGTCCTAATAATCAATTAACTAGAGTCCACTAAAACACTGCTAGCTCAAATGTCATTACAATTTTCAAATACTAATCAAATACCTTTTTTCGAGATATTCACTGTGGACATGTTTGTACTCAAACACTTCCAATTTTATAATAATTGGTAAACTACAACAGTTGGTTGAATTAAACATAATGGAAAAGACATTTTGTTTTTGTTTTCACAACAACAAAACAGATCAAATGGGCTATTTTAAAGTTGTATCTTCCTAAGCAAGCAGGTGAGTCATTTGGACTGTGGCCAGTTAAGTCACTGAGTATGATATCTCTTAGTCACCACCATCTGAATTTTCAATAATGTCTGAAATCCTTAGAAAATGGGATTTTCCCTGGGCATGTGATTGCTGTAGTCTGATACTGTGTTTAAGTCAAGACTTAAGGATATTGCTTCAGAATGGTTCATTCCAAGAAAGTTCCCATGAACATTTCATATTGTTCACATCAGTCCAGTGCCATGTAGTGCTATATTGAAGCCTGAGGCAAAAGGAAAAATCAGTACTACTGATCCTGTCTTTATTTAAAATTTTGATGTTATGTTCAGAGTGGATTTTTTGCATTAATTTTGATTTTTAAAAACACTACATTAAAATATTATTTATCTTGATTACTTAAGGTTTTGGCACTCCCTTAAATTTTGTGCCAGAAGCAACTGCCTCATTCACCTGACCTAGTCCTGGCCCTGCAGCAGTCAATAAAAATTTGAATTTCCAACCTCAGGCTGTCCAAACTCCAGAATACCTTTGGGGTATATGAACGCAGTTTGATTTGCAACCACTAGATGGAGACCTTTTCATTAGGTAACAGACCCCCTCCCTCAATCTACAGAAAATGGCAGTTGTCAAAGAACATTCAGATTAAACAGAACTAAATTCTTGGTTAATTTTTAAAATGTGTTAGGGAAAAAATTGGCAAGCAAGAAAGAAAGCTGGTATTGTCACTGGTAGAGTCTGAGTTGAAGAGTCCTGAGTTTGACTCCCAATCTGCTGTGTTTTATACCAGCTGTGTAGCCTCTCTGAGCATCAGTTTCCTTATCTGTAAAATACAAATAAGGTCCCAACCTCATAAGGTTGCTTTACATGCTTATGAAATCTCCTAAAAAATGACTGTTCATCAATAAATATGTTTCTTTTCTCCTTTGCTTCTCTTACAGAAGATTGGAAATAGAAGAACAGTCTATTAGCACCCAAGGAACCGCACTCGACATCATGCCCCTTTCTGGTTACCGTTATTTTAAACCAGGTTTAGAGGCACACAGCTTCAGAAATCCCACGAAACCTTAAACTCTGTGTAACCTCAGTCCTGAGACCAGCTCCTATTCTTTTTCTAAGTCAACCTACTTGCTATGAAAATTGACAAGTTCATTTCCTTCCAACAAATCCTTATTGAGCACCATCTATGCGCCCAGGAGTCTGCCAGATGCTGAGGCTATGAAAGTAAGACAAAACACTGTTACTAGGAGCTCACAGTATCTAAATTAGGTGTGAGGTTAAATAATAAAGGCATTACAAATTATGACTCAATTTTACAAATAAATGTTGAAATCGTACAATATGCAAGTGCTGTATTGTGCACTGACATGCATGCCAATACCGAGCAAGTCAGAAAAACACAGCCCTGGTAGAGTCAGAGAGACTAGCAATCATATCTACTTCTTTCTAGGTATGTGAACATTTGTAAGCCCCCAACTCTTCTGAGCTTCATTTACTTTTATCAGTAAGTTCGAGTCAATAATAATAATGATCTCGTGTGATTGTTGTGAGGATAACATGATACACTGCATACTGCATACTGCATAGGACAAGCTACGGCCCATGGTAAGAACTCAGTGTCACTCATTATTATTAGTATTAATAGAAATGTTGGGTTACATGAATAAACTGCATACTGTGAGGCTTCCCGTGCAGAGGAATTACTTTTATCTCATTTCCTCTTCTCCTGGCAGTTGGAAGAATGAGATGAGATTGTTTTTTCTGATAAGCCTGTAGAAGATCCTCTAATGAGGAAGACTCCCAGGACAATTTTCTTCACAACTGAGTATGCAGAAAGGAGAGACATGTGAGTAAACAGGCTGAAGGCAGGTGGTGGTAGTGACGGTGCTATCTTGTAGACTTTGTGGATTGCTTTGCTGGATGTAAATACTACCACTGTAGCAGATTCCAAGCTACCAGAGGTTTAATAACCAGTCTGCAAATTTTTTGAAAATTCAATAATCAGTTCTCCTGCTCTACTTTGAGCAAGTTCCAGCACACCACCAACAGAAAGCTATGGACACCAATGGACTTGTTTAAGGCATTGAGGACTTCAGAAACTTAAGCCTGAGAGCTTTTTTCAGATTTATTATTAATTTTTTATTACAAATTTTATTTTTAAGTAATCTCTATACCCAATGTGGGGCTCAAACCCACAACCCTGAGATCAACAGTCACACACTCTATCAGCTGAGCCAGCCAGGCGCCCCTATTTTTAATTTTTAAATAAAGATTCTGAATCTTATTACAGGACTTCCTTATATAAGGGCCTCTGTCCCTTGTATTTTAATACTGGTATTAACGCTATGCAATTTTCTCAGCTGATTGTATTTTGAATAATGGATTCTGAACCCTTCACTTGGAACAGTGTTTACCTCCTCCGTATCTAGCTTGTTTGTGTAGTGAAAATGGTCTACATTCTTACTAACCCACCATCAGTAAAAAAAGAGCAGGGATGGCACCATGTTGTTTTCCAGATTCCCCTAATCTCTCCATTTCAGAAGGAAGCTCAAGTCTGGATGGGTGGGGGGAGGTGTTAGTTGGGGAGGTGGCGGTGAGGGAATCAAATTTCTTACAATATGATTGAACAATTCTCCACAATTGAAGTATAAGGACGTGGGAAATTAACTTGATGACTGTTATATTTACCATCATGCTGGCTTTTGCCAATAAATAGTTAAAGGTAGAAAACAGTCCATTATGGACCTAATGAATGCTACCATTTAGTCAAAGCCATATAGTGACTATTATCAGGTGCTGTGTGTGTGTGTGTGTGTGTGTGTATATATATATATATTATATATATATATTATATATATATATATAATATATATATATATACAAAGTTGTGTCATTTAACCCTGACACAACTCTGCATGTTTTATAGAAATTCATATCACCATTTTACACACAAGGAAATAGAGGTGCAGAGGAACAAAATTACTGACAAAGGTCTTGCCACTAGGAAATAGAAATCAGGATGCAAATCCAGTCCATGTTCTCAGAAGTCTGGGCACTTTGTAAGGCTTTGAGTATATAAAGATGAAAAAGAAATTATCCTGGCCTTAAGCAGCTTACAGTCCAGCAGATCTTCATAAACATCTCTTATATGCCCAGGACAACCAGGCCTCTGTCAGCCAAACCACTAGCAACATAGTCTAGAAAAATGGCCCAAATCACCAACCACAGCAGCCCCACCTGCACATTATCAGTGCATCTATCTGCCTTCCTCACAGATTGGAAAGGTTCAAGTTTCTTAGGCTCAGGTGAGATAGTGCATGGGGGCAAGAGAAGGGCAGTTAGAAAATCACCTGAAAGCTTTGGGGACTAGTCTTCATAAATTGAGCTATTCAAATATGTACTTTCTGCAAATCGATGAGAAATTAAGTGAAGAATTCATACTGGCCATGGCGCCAGGACTCTCAACCTAAAAGTCTAGAAACATAAGTGAACCAGACTGAAATGCCTCAAGTACGGTTCTCACATTAAATACAGGACACCCACTAAAACCTGAAATTACAATAAACAATGAGTATTTTAGCATGAATATGATATATCGCAAATACTGCACGACATACACTTAATGTTGAATATACTTACTTATATTTAGTACTTATGCTAAAAAATTACCCATTTATTTGAAATTTAAATTTAACTGGGCATCCTGTACTTTTAATTAGCTAAATCTGGCAACCCTAGACTCAAGGGAAAAGTGGGTTCACAGTTATATAACTGTATATTGCTCCCATCCTAATCTTTGCCCTTTGAGTAGCCCGGCCTACTGTATATGGAGCTGCTGAGACACACATAAAAGCTAGCCACTGGCATCCCCCAGGCAGAAAAAAAATTAACATTTTCCCAGGATGCTTTTCACTTACCATTGACTTTACTCCTATCCCTTTCAACCAGACCACCTTAATACCTGGTATGCCCCAGGCATGCTTACTTTTTAAAGTTGCATCTCATAGCATACAAAACATATTTAAATGTATCCGCATTAATATCTTTGTCTCTATGTATACAGTTGAGTTCACTTGCAGGCGAATAGCTGACCCAATGTTAAGTAGTCATTTAATTAAGCATTTATTCATTTCAATTAAAATTTTTTTTTCCTAATTTGGAACCAACATTTTTCCCAAGTCTCAACCTTTTTCATAGTCCCGTGCAAAACACCTAAGTCCTAGGTCCCATACATTGTGTACCAAATGGATAAAATGGGGTCTTCCTCATCTCCCTCCATCTACAAGGGATGGCAAGGGCACAGGCAATTCAGAAATACTTGATTTTGTGCCTATCAGTGCTCCTGGAAAAGACAGTAGGCTTTATACATTTTTTTTCAACTGAATCCTTGCCAAATGCACTGGCCATGAAAGCATGACCCTTAACTGGGAGTAAAGTGATGGGGAACTCCTTGTCCTGGCTTAGTCATTTATGAAACCAATGACCCAGAGCCCTCCGTGAGCCTTGTACACAGAAGAAAAAAGAACAAATCTCACCCTACTTCCTCACACAACTCCTATAAGGATCAAAGGAGATCACACTGGAGAAAGTGTTTGGGAACCTCTAAGGTGCCTAAAGATAGTTGGTAACCACCCTCTGGATTCTTATCAACAGACTTCTGGGGTGATTTGTGCAAAGGGTCTTTTGTAATAAAAAAATTTTCAAAACACAGACACCCCATTTTGCTGAGCTATAAATCTGAATTTTTATACCAGGTTTCCTTAAAGCAAGATTTCTCTGTTTTCAACTACAGTAACAAAAAAAGGAAGACTGTCTTAATCAGAAAAACTGTCATTGTCACTATGTGGGTATCTAAGTCAATTACTAGGGCACTTTGGTAGATTAGACTCATTTTGAAAGTTGTTTGTGAAATGTATTTAATTGGTTTGTCTGTTTTGATTTTGAGTGTGAGTCTCTGTTGCTGTCCATGTAATTATGGCAGTTTTTGCAACACACCACAGAAAAAAACCAGTTGTTCAGTCTGAAGGCAAGACAGAGATTCTGTGTGTACATTGTATATAAAGCCTTCTGGCTGTGAGTATTAAACTCTGGTATAATGAAGACCTTGTATTTCTTGTATATGAGGCCAGCACTCTTCTTATAATGCCAGGGATCCGGCATCCTCTAAAGACTGGGAGTAGCTGCTGCCAAAAATGACTGAGTATCGTGAAAGCCCTTGTACTGTACAGTATGATTGTGGAGAGGGTCCATGGGAAAGACCTGAATTTGTAAATAAAATATTTACAGTCTGAGTTAACTGAGGAGCTCCACACACTGGATGTGTGTGTGTGCGTGTCTGTGTGTGTGTGCATGCGCATGCTCATTTTGATACTGAGTAGATTCCAAAGCCAACTGAAATGCAGTAGTTGTACAATTGATACTGATCGATTCCGTGAGAAAATTGGGATGAGTAAAAGATTTGCAGGCCTTGCTGTCTGAAAATAGTGTATACTATTTTTTAAGGATGCTGTCTTATTTCAAATACACATCACTTGGCTGTTCATTTTCTGCTCTCTTATGTCTTTAGGTTTTCAGGTTAAACTATACTTAGAAAACATTCATGGCTTTACATTTCCCCCCTCACTGAATATAATTTTTCTTTGATTTTTTTTCCCCAAAGGACTCACATGCCATCTTGATTTTGCCAAATGAGGTACCAAAAAAGGTATACTAAGGTTTCCAATTATAGAATGACTAGTCACAGGGATGAAAGGTATAACATAGGGAATATATAGTCAATGGCATTGTAATAGTGTCACATGGTGATAGATGGTAGCTACACTTGTGGCGAGCACAGCATAATGTACAGAGTTGTCAAATCACTACGTTGTACAGCTGAAACTAATGTAACAGTGTGTGTCACCTATACTCAGAAAAAAGTATACTAACATATTGAATATTTACCACGTTATAAGTAATTATACCCTCAGTGCCTTTTATGTACACTGGTTAATCCATCCAGGAGCATGTGAAGTAAAGACAATCAGTACTCTCAATTTACAGGTGACAAACTGAGACTCCAGTGACAAAACAGGTGATTTAGACATTCTCCATTAAATAGTAATTCATTTTTTTAATTTTTGCTTTTTTAGAAAAATTACTCTTTTCCTCTCTCCTTACACCAGATGATATTCTTATTCTTAAAAGCCATCATATTTCTGGAGGCATTATTAAAAGAACCTTTGAAAAAATATCTTCTCTTGCAGTCTCCCAAATCAGCATACAGGCTCCTCATTTAGTACAGATTTCAGTACGGCCCAACCAAAGATCAGAGAATGAATAAAATGTCATCCTTGGCAGACTTACAGTCCCCTTCACCGGACCACTGAGCCACCTGCATTCCTGAGCTCTGGCTTGCTCACACCCTCACTCAGCACTAAGTATTTGCTGAGCTGGTTGTCTATGGAATTACTCCAGAGACACGAAGGAGAGAATGTAAAGAGCGGACAGACCTGCTTTCCTCATCTGTAAATGAGGCTACTGCTGCCCACTTCATAAGGTAGTTGTAATATCTAAATTAGAAAATATATCTGAAATTCATTAGTCTTATCAGTATTGAAAAAACAAGAAAGGAAAGTCACTCATTTCAACCAGGCAGCTGTTTATTCTAAATGACCTATCTAAAGGCCTCTTCGTGACACATCTTTTTTTTTTTTTTAATGCCTCTGTTAGTTTTAGACAAATCTAAGATCTGGCTGACTTCTTATGATAAATGTTGAAAATAATATCTTCATAATGAAGCAAAAGCAGATTTTATTTAGTTAAGCAGTTGTTTACATTAATAGAGTACTTACTATGTGCCAGGTACTATTTAAGAACTCTTTATTCATTATTTCACTTAATCCAAACAACTTGCTAGGCACTGATTATTACCCTCATTTTCCAGATGAAAAAAAGGTTCAGAGTAAGGTACTTTAGCCAAAAGCCACTCTACCAATAAGTAGCAAATAGACCTAAATCCTATTCTATAAGATTCCAGAACCCATCAATGAACTACTACTAGACTACACTATTTTAGACTCACTCAGAACTGATGAGTGGGCTCACCCATAATTCATAGCCCTTAAGTATCAAGTCCCTCACCTCTCAGGCAGGTCTTTGTTTTTGTCTGTAAATTGAAGTAGAGAGGTTTACTAAAAATCAAATAAAATAACTTCAATCCAGATATTTGTGGAGGAAATAAACTGAAGAGGCATGAATCCTTAATCAAGACAGTATGGAGGATATATAGACCATGGGAGAGATGCAGCTAAGGGAGATATGGGGTCCGTGGGAATACATGGCCCAAAAGAGAATATGTGGCCCGTGGGGGATATGTGGCCAAGGAGAATATGTGGCCCAAGTGCCAAGAGCCATTCCAATCCCATGTCCATGACTAACATTCTACTGTGATCATGAAACTTTTCCCACTGAATCTGGACTTAACCTAAAAATCCTCCTGAACATAGTGCCCCAAGTCAGAGCTACTGCTCATTCATTTACATATTACACATAGGACTACCAAGTATACAGCTCTCTTCTCAGAGTTAGCGTGTGAGATGAAACTATTTGCCCATCCCTTACCAAAAAAACAAAAGTAGACATAAGCAGAGTACCCATTTCTAAGTTACAATGTTTTATTCCAGAGTTCTAAGGAAACTTGTACTTAATTTATGGGGATAGAACTGAAACATCTTTTAAAGGAGAAAGTAAATTTGATCCTTTTAAGCAATACTTGTTTAAGTTCTTGTTATCTTGCACAAAGCATAGAATATGTTTGTTTAGTCAGTTTGGTCTCTCTCTAGATTTTGTCCCTTTTAGACATTGAAAGCCCGCCTGTCGTCAGTAAGTACATGTCTCTACTTCTGTACAGGGATTTGTGAGGTTTAAGAGGTATCTTTCTGGAAGAAAGCTAAGCCCGTAATAGTTCTACAGATGATACTGGAGGTGTAGTCCATACATGTTCCAAAATTATGTTAAAATTTCTAAGGAGAGGACCCATAGCTTCACAAAGAGCCAAGTAAGATTTCTGGTTCAATTGCACACGAAGCCCAACAATATTTGCTGAGTAGATATTGAATAATAGGCACCACAGCTGAATCTAGGTACAAAGATGACTACAAAACAACTGCCAGCCCAATGGCGTTCACAGATGTCCAACTTTCTGTGCTGCAGAATCTAATGCCCCACTAGCCACCAGTTGTTAAATTCCATGAGGTAAGAGTATCCTGGAGTCATGTGGAGTACCTGAGCCCAACTCCCTCTCCAGGCCAGCAGAGACATTCTGCTGACAGCCACTCTACTGCATCTCTCTTTGAAATACACAGCCCTAGCTGCTTCACCTGGGAAACGGAAAAATGCCTTTCATCTCTTCCTGATGAGTTGCAGAAGAGGAAAACAAAGCACTAGGTAATTTCTCAATAGGTCCCCTTGCTACATGAAATTCTCAATAAATCATGCTGTTAACGTTTATAAAGATCACAGTTTGAAAAACAGCTTGGCACAAGGAGAGATTTGAAGTACAGAGACCAGTTAAGAGGCTATTGTAGTAATCCCAGGAAGAGATTACGAGGGCCTGAAATCGGGGAGTGGCACCAGGGACAGAGAGAAATAGAGGGATTTTGAGAGCTATTTTCGAAGGTAGAACTGACAGGGGCTGTGAGAAATGAAGCTCAAGATGTAGACCTGAAAGAGCATATAAAGGACTTTGGACACCACATTAAGGGAATCAGATATGATCCTAGAGGATAGAAGTTACAAAATGGTGATCCGCGATCCCGCTAGCCTGCAGACCCATGTTGTTTTCCCCACCCCCAAAGGATTAAGAAAATGAATTAGTTGCCAACATTTAAAATCAAGAGATGTAACATAAAAATCTGGATTTATACTTTCTCTTGAGGAGAAAAACAAAGGAAAAAGGGGCCCACAATTCTGCACGACAACACCAGGCTGGAGCTAATCAGCTAATGGGTTTCAGACTTCTCCTTGGGCCAGCTTCCCACATTTCTATTGCCTAAGACAACTGGTATGTTCCTTTTGCTGTAATGAAAAGTCCCTGAAATGTTTAAACTGGGAAGCTTCGTATTTTTAAAATAGACCACACTGGTGACACCATTGATAATGAACTGGAAAGAGACAAGATCAAAGACAGTGAAGGGGTTCAGGACAGCACCCCCACCACCACCCAAATGTGCCACTTTGGCATTTGGCTCATTTTGAGCCGAGGACACTTGAGACCCTGGGGGCTCAAGAGAAACTTTTGTTCCTCCCTTAACCACACAGAAGAATCTAAATTAGGGTCTTTCCCAGAATAAGGGTTATTAGCAGAGATAAATTTTATCGGAGTGACCCATCTGTATGGTAGGGCAAACATCTAATTACCAAACATCTACTCTTCTTATTGCCCTGTGAAATGCATTCCTTTTCTCTGAAATCCCAGCCCCTACACCCCCTTCTCCTTAATTCAGAATGACTGATATACCTCATTTTGCCTGTCTTCGGAATTTCCACATCTATGTGGATTCCCCATACATTCACCCTATTAAATTTTATTTTCTCCTGTTCATCTGTCTCATGTCAATTTGATTCTTTTTTAAAAATTTTTTTTTATTATATTATGTTAATCACCATACAGTACATCCCTGGTTTCTGATGTAAAGTTCGACGATTCATTAGTTGTGTATAACACCCAGTGCACCATGCAATACGTGCCCTCCTCACTACCCATCGCCAGTCTATCGCATTCCCCCACCCCCCTCCCCTCTGAAGCCCTCAGTTTGTTTCTCAGAGTCCATAGTCTCTCATGCTTCATTCCCCCTTCTGGTTACTCCCCCCTTCTTTATCCCTTTCTTAGTCCAGCTAGAAGGACCTTTGAGGGGGCAGGAATTCTTGCTCCCCAACAACAGGAAGACCAGTTCAGAGACTGTGGCAGTATTACATGTAAGAGAGGAGGAGACTTGAGCTAAGACTACCATTGGGTAATCCCAATGGAAAGGAGAGAGCAGCTTCCAGATCTATTCAAGGAGCTGAACCAACAGGGCTTAGTGATTGACTGGGAGTGGGAGTAGCATGCAGAGGTTGGGGCAGAGACAAGGATGACTGACTCTCAGGGTTTCTGTCTATGAGTATCTGGGTTTAGGTTAAAACTACAGAAGAAAAAGCTAATTGCAAAGTACAAATTCTCATCCTAAATTTCAATATAGTCGTTATTTTCTGAGGGAAAATGAAGAGCTGCTCAATGAGTCACAGACTATATGGAAAACTAACCCAAGATACTACTTGCCACCCCAGAAAATAAATGTCAGAAGATGAAAACTTTACTTCAGGTACAATTGGATGCATAATCAATTCCTTCTCCTTATATGACCACAAATTCTGCCCTACTGTGGCCAAGATGAACAATGGACTTCAAAGCAAAGTGAAGGAGAACAAGATGAACAAGCATAAAGTGAGAACACAAATCCATCCCATTACTCCCATTATTCATAGTTCACTAAAGGAGCAGCTCTATACTGTATCTATATGATGCCTGTGGATGTTTATTAAAAGATTATTACAAAGACTTGACACATAAACTTAATTCCATTTTCTTCTATATTAGCTAAGTCTGCCAGTGATAATAAATGCTGTCCTGAGGGGAAGAGGAGAGATTAAGGCAAATGAAATTACCATTAAGCCATTTCTTCTTTTCACACACACAGTAATATATAGTTCACTGAAAATGAGCATTCACAATGATTACAGAAGTGTAAATATTTACCAATATAGCGATTTAAATGTTCTCAAATTAGATGTAAATAAAGAGCCTTCAATTCTCTATCAAAAGAAGGTGAATCCTGATTTGCATTTTCATCGTTATTTACTATCAATTGTAAAGCTACTGTCAGGGGGAAAGGCATCTATCTAAAACTGGGAGATTTTGCAAAGCTGACTTAAAGTAAAATAAAATACCCTCTTTATCATGACCTATTTTTCCCTTTTATTCACCTCTCAGAGGAGGAGATGAATGGAGTTAGACTTGAAAGAAATTAAACAGATGGAGACAACTTGTAGGCAAGTTGCAGAAATCAACCCTTGATCATTTATATTAAAAACTAACACTTATCAAATTCTCTTTCCAAGTCAAATAAGCAACCAGAAAGAGGCATTGCTAATTTGTCAAGGATACTTCAGACTGAATTATGGTATGTAGCATGAACTGAGAATCTTATTATGGTAAATTTGCAACTCATGTCTCCAAATCAAATTTGCCTCTTTTCTACTAGAAATGATGTATTTTTATCTAATAGCTCTTTTTCCATATTATCTATGTCTAGATGCTATTCTTCCATTTATATATTGTGTTGCATGTCAACAGCTTACATTCCCAGAAATCTAGCCCTTAAAATCACCACCATGATCAACATGATTATACTAATTATATTGCTGTTAGACTCCATGGCATCAGACTGAGGTGATGTAATTATGGCTTCCAAGCAATGACTTTTATGGTTTCCTTCTTCCTATATAGTGTATTTCAAAACAATATGCTCAAGTAAAATTAGACCTCGCTACTAACCCTAATTTCACAGAAGGTTATTTAACTCCAAAAGTTAAATAGTCTCTGGTGAATGTGTCGTGGCTGATTACATTATTTTCCAAAGTTAACTGACTTTGATCCACTTGTATGTGCTTGGAGCCCTCATACTATCCCTTAGTCTTCTTAACTAGGAATGTTATCAAATGGTCCCACTTTAACTGCAGTTTCACCTTGACAGCACCACAAACCAACCTGCTAATGTTCTTGGAATCATAACTGAAGTGCACTGATGCCCTCATAGTTTTCCTGAATTTCAGATCTAACCCTAACCACAAACAAGATAGCATCGGTATATGAGGCTATATGAACACAAATACACATGAAAATTTTGTTAGTTTTTTTTTTCTGGTTGCATTCTATACCACCCATCAAACCATCACCAAAGTCTAAATAAATGTGATTTGAGACATCTGGGGAAACTGTTCTATTGATGGTTTTCATTTTATCTGAAACAAACATATTTATATTCTCCCAGGACGAGAGCAATCTGCTGGATGTCATTTAAAAGTTCAGCAACTTGGATTATTTCTCTCTGACCAACACTTGTCCCTTGTTTCTAATTTATGAAGAACATTCCAAGAAGCTTTTCTCCATAAAGAGAACAGTTATATATAGATAGACTCAATGAATGCTTTTTTTTCTTGGCGTTCCATTTACTAAGGACAACAGATGGACATTCTAAACCGTTAATAAATGCAGACGAAAGATGATATGCTGGCTGGCTGGCTGGCTGGCTGGCTGGTATGTTAGCAGAGTTTTCCCAAGAAGAAACAATGACTTAAGCTAAGATGAATGCTCCCCAGTTGTTTAAATAGATGGTTCAACACTTGTTTTACTAGGTAGTAAACACACGCAGTGTTAACTGACAATTTACAAGCATTTAATAATCATATAAATGTATCATACATTGATTTGAACATTGGACAGTTTATTGTTATCCTCAATAAAGGGCTTTGGAGGCAGAACACATAATTATTTTGTAATTCCATTTAAAAGGATAGAGAGCTAATCAAGCATGTTGCTAATAAGAAACAATCAGATGAAGAGACCACACAGCTGCTAATTTCCATAATCTATACTGCATATTCCTGCTCGAATCCTAGACCACAACTCTATTCCGAAATCCTATATCACAGTGGTTTCACACAATCTTCCATTTTGGTCACCACTTTCCCAAAATATTGTTAAGCCAAAAATAGAATATACATACAGACATAGCCTTGGACCAATATGGATCACATAAAAAGAATGACTGTCTAATCAAAGTCTATACAAGGTTAACAAATTTAGGCATGCCTATAGTCACTGGGTACTTGAATGCCAAATTAATGTAGCCATTTTCAAATAAACTTGAGAATAAGAATCTGAAGTGTTTGACAGTGCCTAATGAGCCATCATCATAAGCAATAGAGTGTTAAAATGGAAAGAGGAAAATACTGTTTGAGATGCAGTTTTCCTGATTATTTTTAGATTTTACACAGTATTATTTCCCTAATGCAAATGGCATGGGAATGACTACTTCTTCCTAATTTAGATCTAAAACTGATGCACTGTGACCAAATAACTAGACATCACTTTTTATCCAAATTCCTTGATCCCAAACACACATAAGAATTTTAATAGTTGTCTATATTTAGTGGGACTGATCATCTGGCATGCATAAAGGCCATCCCAAGAAGCCCTGTGGCCCTCTTATTTTGCACATGTAGGTAAATGCTGAAAGTTATGTGAAAGAGGTCTTTTCATGGAAGCTGATGGCAGTTGTGAAGAATTTCACTGATACTTTTGTTCTGACCTGAATCATTCAAACTAATCCAGAAGAGTCTTTGCAGTCACGAGCAGGATCTGGGGAGGGGGCTCAATCTGGGCAAGGCTGCTGCAGTTGGAATTAGAACTTGCATCAGATGCCAAGCGCCCCACCCCAGAGCCATGGTGACTGACTTGCATCCCTGCTGGAGGAGCCATTTCAGAGGCCTCCAAGGAAATCAGAAGTTGAGACTATCAGTACAGCCTGGCCTGGTAGAACAGGTGGCCCACAGTAAGGCAGGGTTATTGGTCTGCATTTGGCTTGGTGTGTCCTGCAATAAGCTACGTCTTGGTGTTCTCCCCTTTTGCTCCTTGTTCCTAGAAATAGCCACTTCTCTATCAGACTGGATTTCATGATATCTTTTTTGTTTGTTTGTTTGTTTGTTTGTTTTAAGCCATTTTCTTAGTGCCTAAAGACCATCAGTGTAAAAGACTATCTGACAGAGATGCCCTAACATTAACTATACAAAGGATACCACTGTCAGGTTCAGTAGCCTCAGACCTCTGACTTCTGCTGTTCTACTGGCCATCATACTTTTGCTCTCCCTCCTCCCCAGGACTGGCAGAGTTTAACTTTCATTAGAATTCATTTTTTCTTGCATGTTCTTTCCCTTTTCTCTTTTCCTGTGTAAGACACTACTCCTCCCAGACTTTTTGAAATATCTGTCCACTTTACACTTTATTTTCTCTTTCCCTAGAACCCTGACAACATCTGCTTTGGCTCAAAATCACAATGGACTCGTTAGTAGGGTATTCTAAACCAAACAGGCTTCAGTTAGGTGAATATCCCATAGATAAACAAAATGTATTTTCCATGTTAATCCTTTTTGAATCCAACAAGAGAGTATTCCGCGGAAGCAAGTCAATCAATTAAAAAGGCAAATATCAGAGAACTACAGAATGTCAGAGCTGGAAAGGGCACCTGGAGGTCATCTAAAACAACCTCCTGGGGCGCCTGGGTGGCACAGAGGTTAAGCGTCTGCCTTCGGCTCAGGGCGTGATCCCGGCGTTATGGGATCGAGCCCCACATCAGGCTCCTCTGCTAGGAGCCTGCTTCTTCCTCTCCCACTCCCCCTGCTTGTGTTCCCTCTCTCACTGGCTGTTTCTGTTAAATAAATAAATAAAATCTTTAAAAAATAAATAAATAAAAAAAATAAAACAACCTCCTCATTTTTTCATATGAGGAAACCAAGGCCCAGTGAGGGTGAGTTGCCAAAAGTTTCATTGAGTTAAGAACAGAGCTGTACGTGAACTACGTAGCAGAAACTATAATGATGTCTATAACTTAGTATGAAATGCACCCCAAAATAAGATGGATTAAGAAACAGATAGAGGGATAGATATGATAAGTCAAGTGCAGTAAAATATTAATGATAGGATCTAGGTGGAAGGTTGATGATTGTTTGCTGTAAATACTTTCAACTCTTCTGTGTATGCTTGAAAACTTTCATAATAAAATACTGGGCATTTGAGCATTGCAAAAGCCTTATACAGCTAGTAAGTCACCAAATTGGGGACAGATGCTTCATGACAGGTCTGATGTATGCATGAGTGAATGCTGGTATCCACAGTCATGGTAGATAACCTAATGTGGACTCTTACTCAGAGAATACACTTCTTTAAGATACATTGGAAAGACTCAAAGAGTTAAAATGGTTTTGATTTAGTCAGGACTCCTGCAATTTCAGGTGAAAGAAAATCGCCTCAGACCGGCTTAGCAAATAAAAGGACCATACTGGTTTCCATAAATGAAAGGTCTAGGGATAAACCTGGCTTGACCCTCCATCTCCTGGCTCTGCTTCCTTTTGCATCGGCTCCATACTCATTCAGGCTTTCCGTTCCTAGTTGGTAAAGTCTGTATACTCCCTGTTGATATCCTCATAGGCCCAAACTCAGAAAAAATGAGAACATGCCTCTTTTAACAGTAGAAGCAAAAGGCTAAAGAGTGCATTTCATTTGCTCTGCCTGAATTTTGTGGCCATCCCTAAACCAAAAACTATCTGCCAGGATACTGCAATACTCTGAGACTGGGCATGTCTAAACTGGCATGTGCATAGGGACTGTGAGGAGGGGAGGCTGATGTCCCAAAGGAAGTTCCAATCTGTATTCCCAAAAGTCTAAGGATGGATAACCAATCATTACAATGAAATGTCATACCACAGGTTTGCTGTCAGAATTATCTCTTAGATTGCTGAGAAAATCATCTTAAGGTCTGTGATGGCAGCAAGGAGTAAAGGTCCTAGATATGATCCACTTTCCAGTAGATTCCATAGTGTGTTTCTAATCTGAGGAATCTCTCCCCAAAGGATCACAAGTGCAAAGGGTGCAAGTGGCCCATTTCAAGAATGCACACAACTGAGGGCGCCTGGCTGCTCAGTCAGAAGAGCATGAGACTCTTGATCTCAGGGTCGTGAGTTCGAGCCCACATTGGGTGTACGGATTACTTAATAAATAAATAAACTTAAAAAAAAAAAAGAATGCACACAACTTTGGGACCACAAGAGTTCCTTGGAGAACAATCTAAGAGTTGGTGAAAAAGGAGCTTAAACTCTTGGTACACATGGATTCCAGACACATGGGAAAAATGATAAATTTTAGGACACTTAAAGTCAGAGATACTCTTGAAGCCACATTCTCAGGAATCTTAGCTTTTTTGTAAGTCAAATTGGAAGGAAATCCAGTGACAGTTCTTGTCTCTAATTTAAGTTAATTTCCAAATAAACTTAAGAGTAGATATGAAATATTTCATTAAATTAGGTTACATTAACTGGGCTAGTTATTCTGATTTGGTGATTATATCATCAAATATACTGTTTAATCAAGACCATTTTTATCTTCATAATCATGAATTAAATTAAGCAGAATTATAAATGCTCTAAAATTAACTACAGCTGTCTCTCCATTCCCCTTCCCAGGGTGGAAGTACCAGACTGACTAGTGCTGGTCAATGGGGCCAGGCTGCCACGAGCAGGGCGGAGTGTTGCCTGCAGGTGGCATGCATGGAGCCAGAGGGCAATGACCAAACAGCTCCAGGCGAGCCTTCCCAGATTACCCTCAGAGGAATATGTCTCTAATGGGTCATGAGAACAAGCAAGGCTGAAAGCCAAAGTCAGAACCATAGTACGGAGCCAAAGGTTTTAGATAACTCAAGAAGATTAAAGCAAGAGACTGTGACTCATGACTGGCAAAGGAAGATGCCCTGGACAAATCCTAGAGATAAGACTGCTGGCAACAGATTCAGTAAACTGGTTAAAGTATCCAGGGTGGGGAAATATACTGACCAGTTTCCAATAATGCCTGGCAGCATACTCACAAATCTAATTTGATTCATATAAAAACAGCCCTCCAGTTCCAGCCTGACCTAAGCAGTTCTTTCTAAATGTAGAGTGCTACCCAGAAAATGTCTTGAAGAAATCTTTAACGCGCAAGGGTCTTGATCCAGATATTTTCACCTCCATAATATCTTTGTATAAATTGTGAAATTTGCTGTTTTTCTACATTTTTCTCAGCTATCAGGAAGGCAAGGTCCATCTTTCATTCCAACATGACCACCAGGTTGACCAACATGGTAAATGCATAAACTGTAAAAAAAAAAAAAAAGGTATTTTCGTCCATTCAAGAATTTTTTTACAGAGTATCTACTACATGCTAAGCCTCATGCTAGGCAGTGGGAATGCAATGGTAAGTAAAAATAGACATAGTGATGAGAAGTGTCTGGAGGTGGTGCTGACAGGTTAGCGGGGCCAGAGCATCTAGAGCTTCATGGGTACATTAAAGAGTTTGGCCTTTATTCTAAGAGCAATAGAAAGCCTTTGGAAGAACTGGAATTGGGAAGGGAGGTGTTGTGATGACACCAAAGATCACTCTGGCTGCTGTGTGCAGGGTAACTGGAGGGGACAAGTGGGGACACAGGAAGATCAGCTAGAAAGGAGGTCACTGCAGTAGTCCAGGGAAGACAGGATGACGGTTTAAACGAAGGTGGTGATTACAGAAAATGAAGAAAGATTTTAGAGAGAGAATTTGCAGGATTTCCTGATTAATTAGACATCAGGGGTATTGGTGAGGAAGAATAAGGTGATAAGGATAGCATGCATGGAGTAATCTAGAACTTGATTTAACAGCAAATTCACTCCCTCTGTAGGGGTTCCTGTATCAGACAAACAGAGCAGCCCAATATCAGTTTTCCCCACCTCTTACAGACTAGTGACATATCTGTGTTCACATCACTTTACAGACCATTCAGCTTTAAAAGAAGCCTTTTCATTTTGCAAGGACCAGAAAGGACACTCTGTGCTGACCTAAGAGAAATAACAAATATGATATTGAAGAAGGTGTAGTACTTTCTTGATGTCATATTCAAAGGTTCTAATTAAAATGCAAGGAGCCCTAAGTTCTCCTTCATTAACCGTTATGGATTAATTATCCATGGCTAAATCTCAATTTCTGTTAAACCTATTTCAGAAACCACAAAGCAGGGAACAAGAAACACAGGATATTGGAACCCATGCAACATCTTCCAAGAGAGAAGTATTTCATTTTAGTTACCTAAGCACGGGAAAGGCAGCATGGTGTAGAGAACAGCAACACTAGAATCAGGAAAAGCTAAGTGAAAACCTTGGTTCTGCCATCTAGTAGGCGTGTGACCTTGAAGCACATTATTTCTGCAAGTATTTTCTTTTGTTTAAAATTCATTTAGGAATCTTTGACTCACAGATTGGTCTACGGTTGAATTAGGTAACTAAACATAGTTTTCTCAAACACCCATAATGAGTACAACAGTACCTACCCTTCGGGATCATTGCTGGGTTGAAAGATAAAGTAACAGACGTAAAATGTATGGCACACAGAAGACAATAAATGAGAGCTATTAGGAGGAAGGGAAACCCTGGGCCTGTTCTACATAACAAAATAGGAAAAATATCACTGAGAAAAATTATTCATCTCATTATTACATCTCATTATTTAAATAAAGCTGATATCAAACTAGTTACAGCCCCTTTGATGAAATTCTACTTCTTTTCAAACCAATATTGGGTGCAGTTTTAAAAATAATTTATTTTTAAAATACATTTTAATTTATAATGCAGTCATCTGAAAAAAAAAAACAACATTATTCTGGACTACATTAATGCCATGATGTAAAATTCTCAAATTTACCTTACTTCAAATGGTACCTTATCAGAGAGATCTTCTCAGATTATCCTACATAAACTAGTACCCTTTCCTCCATCCAACTTACAGACAATTCCATTACTGTGATTCTTCTCACCCCCTCTATCCTTTACTGCTCTCCATTAAGCACCTATCACCAACATCTGACATACTGGGTAATTACAGACAGTCCCCAACTTACTATGGTTCCACTTAGGATTTTTTGGCTTTACAATGGTGCGGAAGCGACATGCATTCAAGAGAAACCATACTTGGACTTTTGGATTTTGACCCTTTCCTGGGCTAGCGATATGTGGTCGGATCCTCTCTTGTGATGCTGGGCAGCAGCAGTGAGTGGCAGCTCCTGGTCAGCCATGTAATCACAAGGGTCAACAACTATTCTGTCCCTATATAGCCATTCTGCTTTTCACTTTCACTACAGTAGTCAATGATGTGACATAGCCAACACTTTATTATAAAGCAGGCTTTGTGTTAGCTGATTTTGCCCAAGTGTAGGCTCATGTAAATGTTCTGAGTACCTTTAAGATAGGTTAGGTGTATTAAGCACAGTTTCGATTTACAGTAGTTTCAACTTAAAATGGGTTTATCGGAACATAACCCCATCATGAAGCGAGGAGGATCTGTGCTTGTTGACCTGTTTACGTTCTATCTTTCTCCAGTAGAATGCAAGTTGAAGGAGAGTAGGACTGTTTTGTTGTGTTTTGTTCACTGATTTATCCTTGGCACCTAGAACTACACCTGGCACATAGTGGGCACCAAGACATAGGTGTTTTTAAATGAATAATAATATTTCCATACACTTACCAAATAAAGATACATTTACTAATATGAAATACTATAATAACGAAGCTTTTATGCAATCTACATGTACTTTACAGTTTAACCTTTTTTTCAGCTCACATTTCCTGTAAGGAGGTTAGAGAAGGCTTTAACTCTACTTTGCTGCCTGGCACCGCACTGCTAATGTATGATTCCGTTAGTGAAGCCCAATTCTAGAAAAAGCAAGTACAGTTGCAGTGTCACAAATGCAGAAATCACTTTGAATATGCAAAATAACAGTGTTCAGTTTGTATCTGTCATTTAATGAATTGCTTATTTTCAAGCTGAATTTCAAGTTTCTTGTATTAATGAAAGTATATGCAAATAGTGACTTTTTCCTCACCCTGAATTACAAAGGTTAAGGGCAAAGAATGAACACCTGCTGTGTGATATTGCTTTTGTACAGATAAAACAAAGATTTGAAGTTCGATTTATAAACATCTGCATAATAACAATGCATGATCAACAAAAAAAAAGTCTGGCTTCCTTCTGACAGAGAGTAACAGCAGCATACGATGTTTGATAGAGATCTGTATTTTCCCCTTCGCCACAAAAAATGTGTTTTGCTAATACAATGATCTGAGATAATTCCTGGCCGTCAGTGTCTTATTAAGCCCCACCCTAGAAAAATTGGGGCGTAGGCAGACCTTGGCTTTTGTGTGTTGCCTGTCCTTCCATGCCACCACCAGCGCTGTGATCACTCCCAGGCAACAACAAGCCTCTTAAAATAGCCCCTTTCTTCTCCTCATGACCTCCTCCTCTGCCAAATGTCCAGTGTAGACCCATCCTTCCACTCAAAAAAAAAAAAAAGTTGAAAGGTTAATTTATGCTAAATTGTTAAGCTCTTAATGATTCCAGAATAGGGGTGCCTGGGTGGCTCAGTCAGTTAAGCGTCCACCTTCGGCTCAGGTCATGATCTCAGGGTCCTGGGATCAAGCCCCCACGTGGGGATCTATGCTCACTGGGGAGTTTGCTTCTCTCTCTCCCTCTGCCCCTCCCTCTGCCCCTCCCCCATCTCACACGTGCTTGCATGGGCACTCTCTCTTCTCTCTCTCTCAAATGAATAAAATCTTAAAAAAATAATAATTCCATAATGATTTTTGGATTGAGATCTTAGCGAGAAATCAGGCTTCATCACTTACTATCTGGCTTTGGACAAGTCATGTAATTTCTCTTTGCTTCATTTTTCTCATCTATAGAATGGAGATAATAATAGGTAAGTACTTACCTCACACAGTTGAATGAAGATTAAGAGTGAGTGAGTGTGTGTGTGTGTGTGTGTGTGTGTGTGTGTCAAAGCACCTGGAACTTAGTGTTATTTAAGTATTTGCTTAAAGAGAGAAGTCATACAATATAGTCAAAGAAGTGCCAGATCCAAATTTGGATCTGACCAATTAGATTGATTTGACTTGATCTGATTTTTTTCCGTGACGTGGGCAAGTTACCTAATTTCTCTGCATCTCAGACTCCTTGGTAAAATGGGAATACTCCCTACTTTACAAAGTCAGATTAAGGATTACTAATGTCCTATATAAAGCATCTAGAATATTATCTGATGCAGAGAAGATGCCTGGAATAGTATTAAAATTATTCTTTGCAACTTAAAAGAGGATTGTGGGATGCATTCATGTTATTCTAAACTAATGAATGGGATAGTGGCCTCAAGGGAAGGGTTTCACTGAAGAATGAGGCCTTTAAGGTATCTTTTACATCAGATCACCATTAATGATAGAAAATTTTGGTTTTAATACCACATGTGACAGATTGTATTTTCCAGGGATTATCACAGCAATCTCTCCAATGCCACATGCTTCTTCCTGTGCAACTTTGACATGTCTAAAATTTAGAGGTGAGGTATATGTCCCCTCCCCTTGAACTTGGGCCTTGGTGACTGCCTTACCACTAGAGATGCTATATGACTTCCAAAGCTAAGTCCTGAAAATGCCATGCAGTTCTGCCTAATTTGTGGGGGACACTCCTTCTGGGCATGCCATCCACCATGTAACAGAACTGCCCTGAGGCTGCTATACTGTGAGGAAGCCCAAACCAGCCCATATGGAGAGAACAAACATACGGAGAGGCCCTAAGACTACATGATAAATGCTAAGTCAGAATGGCCCAGCTAAGCCCCTCCCAAATTCTGGAAGCTCAAAAACAGTGAGAAATAGTAAAATGGTTGTTCTTTTAAGCCACTAAGTTTTGGAGTGGTTTGTTATACAGTTTTAGATAACAGATTACCTACGCCATGGTTTTATTGTGATTTATTACGTGGAAAAATCTTTTATTATATCTTACTATATCTTATTTGACACAACTGTCTCATGAAAATAGATATTATCATCTCTTTTATGGCTAAGGAAATGGAAGATCTGAGAAGTTAAGTGATCTTCCAGAGGTCACACAGCCAAGAACAATGGCAGAGCAGGTACGCAAACACAGATCCTCCAATTTCAAGCCTAAAAGCTGGTCTCTCCATATCATCCATCTAAGAGTAAAGGACTTTGGGAACAATGATATCAAAACTGCTGATGATGCAGCTTTTTCTTGGGTTCACCAAACTCTTTCTAAATAGATATTGTATAGGCAGATGTGATTTACTTCAAATTTTTCCTAGTGTTTGGCTGATGGATTTCCATAGTTTGTACCATAATTATGAGTTAGTGTTGTTTTTAACTACTTGAAATGAAAAACTGAAGCATGTTCAATATTTACATTTCATTTTAGTAGATCTTAGTCATTTTATTGTTATTCAATTTCACATTGTAGTTTTATGATTTCTCACTTGCATGAATATTAATCGGAATGGGAAATGTACTCAGTGATTTAAACCCATGTTTTTTAAAGTATTTGGGGAAAAAATCTAATTAGGGCAATGTGTCCTGAAAAAATAATCTTTCTACAACAGTGAAAATTACTGCCATGTCATTGTGTTCTCTGAAAATGCACAGTGAACAAAGATAGCCAATTAAAAAGCATGATAACTGCTCTCTTGAAATTCCTACAGGTAATTAAAAATGTCATGCTTTTATTTCATCGTGTATATTTTCAACATACAAATGCCTCTCTTTTCTTCCTGATAATTCTGACTACTGTTTGTTTCTGATTGGTCATGGTGACTGAAGGCTGTCTGGTGAGCACTGTAAAGTGAGCATCAAGAATCATCTCTCTTCCAGAAGGGCCATATGCACCCCAATGTTCATAGCAGCAATGTCCACAATAGCTAAATCGTGGAAGGAGCCGAGATGCCCTGCAACAGATGACTGGATTAAGAAGTTGTGGTCCATATATACAATGGAATATTACTCAGCAATCAGAAAGAATGAGTTCTCAACATTTGCTACAACATGGACGGCACTGGAGGAGATAATGCTTAGTGAAATAAGTCAAGCAGAGAAAGACAACTATCATATGATTTCTCTCATCTATGGAACATAAGAACTAGAATGATCAGTAGGGGAAGAAAGGGATAAAGAAAGGGGGGGTAATCAGAAGGGGGAATGAAACATGAGAGACTATGGACTATGAGAAACAAACTGAGGGCTACAGAGGGGAGGGGGGTGGGGGAATGGGATAGACCGGTGATGGGTAGTAAGGAGGGCACATATTGCATGGTGCACTGGGTGTTATACACAACTAATGAATCATCGAGCCTTACATCGAAAACCGGGGATGTACTGTATGGTGACTAACATAATATAATAAAAAATCATTATTAATAAAAAAAAATAAAAAAAAAAATAAAAGAATCATCTCTCTTCCACATATTACCCTGTGTCACAAGCATTCTCTATGGTTCCAGACTGGAGTGCTTCAAGGTGAATGGAGCATGGAACCAAGGATTTCATTTGATTTCCCCTCCTAAAAGATCCCCAATTCAGAATTCTATTACTTTGGTATCCCGGATTTCTCTCCTTCAGCAATCGTTGACAAAGAAATGTTTTTGAGGATAATTATCAGTTGAGATTTTGATTTTATGGCTATTTTTAGAAATCTGAGACATGTCACTTCCTGAAACTCAGATCGACATCACCAGCTTGCCTAGGATTATAGAACATCAGAGCCAATGGACTCCCATGAGTTCATTTGGTCCAAACTCCTTGACAAATAGGCCAACTGAGGGTCTAAGACAGGAAGGACCTTGTCCACAGTCATACAGTAAACTGGTGGCTGCCTTCCCCTCTATCCAGAGCCCTCTTTTGCTGGATTTCCTTTACTCAGTGAGCCCCCTTTGTCAACTTTTGCCACTGGGAGTTTTGCCCCTGTCGTCCCACCTCACTATATCATAGATCAACATGACAAGGACCAAATATATGATCCCTATTTCTTTCCCATGCAACCCACGGTCCTTCAAACCCTTCACTAGCCACATTGCAACAAGCATTATAGGGCAGACAGCCAAAAGACTGTGGAATTTACAGATTGAACTCTTGGGTGATTGAACTCCAAGACGCGCTAGCCCTTCCTTATGCAAACACCTACTCACCCTGTGAAAACTGCTTGACCACATTGTGACAAGGCTGTGAGTACTGTAATAAACTATCTTCTTCTAAGACTGAATGCATAAGAATGTCCCCAGACTCTGCCCCACCCCAGATAGCCACACACTCAAGCAGATTCCTTTCCTATTTGCCCCTCAGGCTGTTCGCAGTTGAAAACCAAGAAAGAAATGTCTGTTTTCCCCCTTCTGGGCTAATATTTCCTTTGATCTTTCTCTTTGGTTCCTGACCAGCCTCTTTTGTTTCTAGAACGTCTAAATGGGAGAATTTCCTCGGCTCAGCATATATTGTTGTGAGTGACCAGACCCACTCAGGAATGACTGAGAGTCCCAGGATCCTACTTGCTAGGGAAGGAAGTTTGAACACATCTAAACAGAAGGAAAAAAGAAACAATGTTTTATTTTTAATTAAAGCTATTAGCTTGATTTCTAAAAATATTTTAACATTAAAAATGTAAATGAGTCATTTTCATACAAGTCAGACTCGCCTTTAGTATGATCTATACGGGACAGATGAATTTTGAAAAATAAAATTAACTAGGTAATTCAGGAAGCACAACTCTGATCTAGGAAGAAACAAATTTTGTAGAGGCCTGAATTAGCCACATTTCCCCTCTGTCTAAACCAAATTTAGTAAATAGTGCCTCATTTCTTCAACGTGCTTCAGAGTCATTATTCCAGGCCAAATGGAGTTTGCTCCATTCAGCAGCAGCATTAATGTGGCTCCAAGTGAGGTGTCAAGTTTCCCACCATGAACTCTAACACTGAGATAAACTGTCACAGCTGCAAGGGTAAGCGATGGTTCCAGGCCAGTCATCAGTGTAGACATGGCCACAAAGTGGGTATAAAGTGCCCTTATAAAATGGAAAACACTTAATTAAGCAAACAGTGAACCCCAGAGCTTTTCCCACAATACAGAGAAGTCCTCCAATGCAAAAACAACCCTATTATAAGTTTCTCCATGTGCCCACCATGTAGTAGACACGATATATTTACATTGTGTTAAAAACAAGGAGAAAAGAAATAATCTTCTCAAATTTGGCAATTAATATATTTCAGTTTTAATGAATACTATATATTTAAGATCTACACAACAATTTTATAAATCGGTGTTCTCAAACTTGAAGGTATGCACGCAGGAATCACCTGGGAAGCTTGTAAAAATGCAGACTCCGATTCAGTGGGCCAGGGATTCCACATTAGAAAACAAGCTTCCAGTTGATGCCTATGCTTCTAGTTCACACACCATACTTTAAGTGGCAAGGCTCTAGACTAGAACTTCCAACCCAGGGATGCAGTATTACACTGACAACTGACATCCACATCCCTTGGGGCAGCTGGGCAGGATCTGAACCAGAGCCTTGGGCAGTGAAGTTTATCCTAGGGTGTTGTGCAAATATTATCATTTTCTACGTGTACCACGAAAGAGGAAAGGTTTGGAGGCACATCTCTAAGTAATAATGGAGGTTTACCATAATTCTCATTAGCAATAAATTATTCTTAAGAATAATCATAACAGTAATAATAATTGTCATTTATTGCATCTTTACTATGTGCCAGGAACTGTGCCACATACTCTACATGGCTTACTCATAAGTATAATTCTTATAACAATCCTAAAGATACCTGCTGTTATTAGTCCCTAGGTGACTTCGACTATTCCCATGGCTTTGCACTTTAAATATTATCTATACATTGATGATTCTCAAATTTATATCTGAGCTCTGACTTGTCCCCTGAACTCCAGGGGTGTTATCCAACTGCTTACCTGTTTCCCACATGCTCCTCTCCCAAGCTGCTTCTATCCAATCGCTCCAGCTAAAAAGTGAAGGGTCTTTTTTTTTTAACTTCTCTTTCCCTCACCCTACATACACATGTGACCCATTAGGAAATACCATCAGCTCAACTTTCAGAAGAAAATCTGAGCCAGTCTACTTCTATCTCCGTTGGCACTATCAGCTCTGGAGTGGACCACTGCAACAGCCCCCTGGCTCTATTCTGTCTCTGCTCTTCTCCATGAGCACCTTCAGTTGTCTGGAGGGAGGTGCCATGTTTGCAAGCGCAGCTGGTGAGGCCAGACTAGTAGAGTGGAGCCAGATAACAGCAAACACGTATACTGCCCTCACTATGTTCTAGACAACTTTCGAAGTACCTTGCACAGAATAACATACTTAACATTCACAATAACCACATGAGTCATGTTCTATTATTATCCCCACTTTACAGATAAGGACACTAACGGACAGAGAAGCCAAGTAATTTGTGCAAGGTCACCCAGCTAGTGAACAATGGAACCAGGATTCGAACCAGGGCAGACTGACTCTAAAGTAAATGATCTGAACTCCTCTGCTCTATTTTCTTTATGAAAGGTTTTGTATGTCACACTAAGGACTATGCACTACGACCTGAAAGCCAGGAGAAGGAGTATTAAAATTGGCAAATTCAGGGCACCTGGGTGGCTCAGTCAGTTAAGCGTTCAATTCTGGATTGAGATCTCATGATCTCAGGGTCATGAGACTGAGCCCCTGCATTGGGCTCCACACTCAGGGGGGTAGTCTGCTTGAGATTGTCTCTCCCTCGCCCTCACCCTCTGCCCCTCCCCAGCTCAAGTGTGTGTGCGCTCTCTCTCTCTCGCTCTCTCTCTCTCTCTCAAATAAATAAATAAATCATTTTTAAAAAACTGGCAAATCCACTAGGTCAATTATGCGGTCTATTTGTCTACAGACAAGTAAACAAACAAAGTCGAGCAAATGATTACTTTTTAACTGAATTGATAATGTGAGTGAACTGAATCAAAACAGTCAAATTGCTTAAGCAAACAGGCAGCTTCCCTTGGAAGTTGTGTATATTGCTAATTCTACTAGTCTACTATATCCTTGTGAAAGTGTCCTTAGGGAACCCCAATTGCTTTAGATAAAGAACATTTGTCTGATGCTTCCATATATTTAGACCAGTATATATTTTTATACTTTTTCTCAATGTATAATTCTAGTTTGAATATGAAGTAGAAGAGTATGAATACCAATCTCTTTCATGACTGTAACAATACCTTGCCTATTCTGAAAAGTATCTCTCAAGAGACCTGGCTTATACTGAATTCACTCTTAGAAAATAAAACCTGAAATGTCATTCAGTACATCTCTGGCAGCAATCAGTCAATGCACTATGCTAATAAAACAGATCTATTCATGTCTATCACTTGTCTCTATGGGTTTGAGAGGAAAGCCACATAGTAGAGTAGGCACATACTCCCATGGTATCCTGTGCATGTGACTCTTTAAGCACTGACCACACTGTATCACCATGGTCTGCTTACTTGACCATCTCCCCACTAGACTATAGGCTCCTCCAGGGCAAAAACCATACTTTGTTCAGCTTTGGATCCCAAGCACCTAGCACAATGCTTAAAAAAGAGTGAGCCCCAGGTAAATGATTATTGGATAAAGGAAGTGACATTTCACATAGCTGATCACCCCTTCCTTCTTAAATACCTTTCTAACTTGATGTCTGGATACTACTGTCTTCTGGCTTCTCTCCTAAACTTACCGGCTATTCCTTTTTAGTCTTCCTATGTTCTACACTCACTCCTTTGTGGAATTTCCTGTCTCATGACTTCAAATGCCATCTATAAGTTGATGATTCAAAAATCTTTATACCCAGATCATTCACCTAAACTCTAAATTCATATAGTCAACTGCCTACTCCACGTTTCCACTGAGGTGTCTAAACACAAGCCTAATATATCCAACGTCTAACCCTCGATTTCTACTTCTTTTTTTTTTTTTAAAGATTTTATTTATTTATTTGACAGAGACAGCCAGTGAGAGAGGGAACACAGCAGGGGAAGTGGGAGAGGAAGAAGCAGGCTCATAGCGGAAGAGCCCGATGTGGGACTCCATCCCGGAACGCCAGGACCACGCCCTGAGCCGAAGGCAGACGCTTTAACGACTGCGCTACCCAGGCGCCCTCGATTTCTACTTCTTAATCTACTCTTACAGTCTTCCCCATCTTAGTAAGTGGCAACATCATTTTTCTAATACCTCAAGGCAAGAAATTAGAGTTTTAGGGGCGCCTGGGTGGCTCAGTTGTTAAGCGTCTGCCTTCAGCTCGGGTCATGATCTCAGGGTCCTGGGATCAAGCCCCACATCAGGCTCCCCCGCTGGGAGCCTGCTTCTCCCTCTCCAACTCCCCCTGCTTGTGTTCCCTCTCTCTCGCTGTGTCTCTGTCAAATAAATAAAATCTTAAAAAAAAGAAATTAGAGTTTTATAGCAGTGTTCAATCTGTCAAGCAAGTCCTGTTCTCTCTCCTTTCATACTCTATCTCTAATTCAACCATTTTTCACCAGCTCCACTGCAACCATCCTAGTTCAAGCCTGCAGTATTGTGATTTATAGGAAATACATACTTGGTCATTTAGATGACCAAAATATATCTCTCATATATATTTGGTCTTTTCCACAGTTCCTGGCTCACACCTCCCCAAACCCATGGAATTTCCTGAGTGATAAGAGCAATGAGAGCATCTTTTGTTATATTTGTTTTGTCCCTGTTCCCTAAAAAACTCTTCAGAGTCATAAAGGTGAAATGGGTGTAACCCAACTGGGTTTATGTTAATGAGGTGACTTTCAGAAAGCACCTAAGGATGGGGACTGGTTGCCAGGGGTACCAACCATGATTAGAGGGTTGGAGTTTTCAGTTCTACCCCCTGATTTCCAGAGAGGGGGGCAGGGCTGGAAGTTGAATTGATCACTGATGGCCAATGATTTAATCTATTGTGCCTATGAAGCCTCTATAAAAATTGAAAAGGAGGGAATTTTGAGAGCTTCCAGGTTAGGAAACCAGAATACTTCCATGTGCTGCAGTGCCATGCTCCAAACTCCACAAGGAGAGAGCTCCTTTGCTCAAGACCTTACCCTATGCGTCTACATCTAGCTGTTTGGTTCATATCTTCTAATATCCTTTGTAATGAACTGGCAATCTAGTGAGTAAATGGGTTTCCTAAGTTATGTGAGACACTCTAAAAAATTAATTGAACCCAAGGAGGGAGTTGTGGGAACTCTTAATTTATAACAGTCATTCAGAAGCACAGTTAACAACCTGGGCTTGCTATTGGCATCTGAAGTGGGGAAGGCAGTCTTATGGGACTGAACACTTAATTTGTGGAATATGATTGAGTCTCCGTGTAGTGTCAGAATTCAGTTGAATCATAGGACACCCAGCTGGTGTCTGGAGCATTGGTCTTTGACAAGGGAGGAAATTCCCACTTCACAAGTTGGAATTGGGTCCAAAACCCAAACAAGCCACCATCAATCTCTTGCCTCAATTATTGCAAAGACCTCCCAACTGGTCTCCCTGTTTCAAACCTTGCCCTGCTACAACTACTCTCAACAGGGTATCCAGGGAAAGAAAACCCTTTAAAACCTACAGCAGATCATATGACTTCTCTGCTCAAAACCAACCAGTGGTTTCCAAGCATACTTTCAAAATAAAATCCAATTTCAGTACGATCCCTTACAGGCCCTTTCTGGCCTGCCTGTTTCCACCCTTCTGACTTCCTCTCCAAAAACTACTCACTCTGCCCCTTGCTCTCTCTGTTGCACCTGTACTGGCCTCCCTGCTGTTTGGAGGGGAATATTCCAACCACATTTTTGTTGCTTGGAATGCTCTTACTTCATCTCACATTCCTTCAGGTCTCTTCTCAAAGGCTTCTTTTGAAGAAAGCTTTCCCTGACCACCCAATATAAAGTAGCCCACATCTCATCCTCATCAAGTTCTATCCCTGTTTACTCTAAATTATTTTATTTTCATAGTACTTATCACTATTTGACATGTGTAAAGGTGTGTGCTTTTTCTTACTGTCCTGCCTCTAGGCTTTAAGCACCATGAGGGCAGGGACTACTTGTATTTCCAGTGCTTAGAATAGTACCTGGAACAGAGTGGGAACCCAAAGAATTTTTCTTGAAAAAAAAAAAAAAGGATGAAAAAAATGACAGATTCTAGAGAGCAAAAAACCAAATTGTAATTATATTGTAGCTGGTGAACTTCAAATTCCAATTCCAAATCCCCAGAATCTGTGAGTTCAAATTATACTCATCTAACTTCGTGTCAGCTGGACCACTGACGCTGTCTTTCACAACTTTGTATTTCTAATGCCTAGCATAGACCATGGGACATGCAAGGTACTCAGTAAAGCTGAATGAATGAACATATTTTACCATTAGAAAGAAAGCCTAGCTATTTCAGCTTGTGCCCCCTAGGTTGATATGAGACAGGCTTGTTAAAGATGATTGTAAAATACTTTACAATTGTCGGGCACCAGGAGCCTGCATGGTAACAGTTGGAATTTTATTTGAATGGGGAAGCCATTAGCACTGTGGTTAATTCAGTGATCTGATTTGTCCACAAGGGCTCCTTCATGTGGCTCTAACAGCCCTTCTCTTATGAGGGAATTAACCTGCTTGCCTTTGCAGAATAGGATGATAGGGGCATTACAGATGAAATCACAACACTGCTTAAGTCCTATAAAGCTTTATATTTACACCCAACTAGAATCATCTGAGAATGACCCAGAATCATGAAGCCTATTCTAAAAAAAATGAAATTATGGCTGAGAATCAGGGAAATTCAGTTAACATACAAAAATGCTTATTTTAAAAAATTACTCATCAACATTGGAAAGTCTGTGCTTTTAAGGAGTACATAATATTCATTTATTAGATTTGTTTATTGCAATTTGTTTTTAATTCCTTGAGTATCATTTTCTGAAACTTCAACATTTCTTCTATATAACAGTGACTATAAAATGTGTTATTCAAACCGGAATACTTTGAGAGTGAAAGGGGGCCCTAATAATAATTTTCATTTACCACAGGGTCAAAATGAGACTACCTCAGGCCACCTGCAACATGGGGTTTCTCTGTTCAGATGTATGTGGATAAGCTCTTCTGTAGATAAATTTCATTTTTTAAAAATCCAGATTTCTGGTTGTGTGCCTTATGTTCAGGTCATGCAAAAAAAAAGTACATACCCAATACAATTAATCCAATTACCCATATCATATATATTTAAGTTTCTTTTTCTCCATGTCCTTTCATTTATGACTCAGGAACACCTGCTTATCATTTTTGACAGAGGAGGAAACCGAGAATATGCAGCCAGCTCAAGGCCCCTGCTGCTCCGTCAAGAGAAGTAGGATTCAAACCCAAGGGTCTAGACTCCCAGAGTTAAGATTAAAATACAGATATGTCTTCAGAGTCCATGCTCTTTTCAACCCAGCCCACAGCAACTTTCACTAATCCTTCTTAAGTTGGTGGGGTATAGATAAAATAATGTTCATGAGTTGATGAATACTGAAGCTGGACAACGGGTAAGTGGAGGTTCATTATACCATTCTCTGTAAGTTTTGTTTTTGTCATTTTCCATAATAAAATGTATGTTTTAAATCCCTTTTCTTCCTTGTACTCTAACTCCAACTTTCCTTGAATGCTAGGTTTAAGAATTAGAGTACATACATTGCTGTTTCTTTCTTTAACTTTTTACGATGACAAAATTAATACATGTTCATTTAAAAGATTCCTAAAGTAAAAGCAGAAAATAAATTTCTTTATAATCTACTCACTTCGAAATGAATATTTTAATATACTGATGGCTCACTTTCTACTGTATTAGTAAGAACTAAATAAGCTAAATGGATGCGAAGTGCTTAGACTCATGCTTGTACTCAATAAACATTAAAAATTATTATTTAGATCCATAAAGGTATTGCTGTCTCTGACCACTTGATATTGGAATATCAAGTCAGTTCAGTCAATATTGAAAGAAACATAATTTCTGACTGAAATGACTGTATGTTTTCACATCAAACAGTCAGTCACGCTCTCACTTTGTCAGCTATATAAATACTTTAAATGTCCTAAATTACTCTAGTGAATATAAGACATCTGCTTTAAAATGGAAAACACTTCAGACAATCATCCAGTCTGCTTTTCCTAAGTCCCCTAACCATTCGTAGGGGCCTAACACTCAAAGGCCCTTATATGAATTTACCTAACGTATAAGCTTGCAGAACTTGAGAACCTCAGTCCTAGGCCTCTCCACCAACCCTAACCACCCTGCTTTGAGGAAGATGGAGAATTTTCATCTAGTTTCACAAAATAATGGTAAAGTACCAAACTGTTCTGAAAATATCCAAAATAAAGCTTCAGAATTGCTCCTGGCAGGTCTTCTTGTGAAAGCAACACACTATCAACCATACTTAAAATATAATGATCATGGGGCACCTGGCTGGTTCAGTCAGAAAAGCATGTGACTCTTGATCCCGGGGTTGTGAGTTCGAGCCCCATGTTGGGTGTAGAGATTATTTCAACTTAAAAAAATATATATAATGATCAGATTCAAAAGTGGCAACACAAATGCATCCATACTCTGGTGATGACAATGTAAAGTCGTGGCCTGATCTTTAAGAAAATAATCTGTAGTTTTTGTAAGCATCATCAAAGGCTTTATTAAATGAGGTTTTACTGACTACTCCCTTTTTATCTTACCTCATACTGGGCACACATATCCTCTGAATCCAAAAAATATTTATGATTGGCTTATATATAATAGGAAACGATCACCTTTGCTTACCAATAGAAAAGAGTTAAATAATTTATCTACTTAAGGGACTAGTATAAAACAATGAAAAATGCCATCTATGGAGACTTTAGCAGCATGGAAAAATGTGGTATAATGGTGGGTGGCTAAAGTACTATGCAAACTATCTAAGCAATGTTTTAACTACGTAAAAAGGCACACATATTTTCAACAACTGGTGGTGGGCACAGAAGATGGTAACAACTGATCTAGGTGATGGGAATATAGATATATTTATTCCCACTGATTCTCATCAATAATTGCTGTGACACAGAAGCAGAATATACCATGCAAGCATATATCATATGTCATGCAAGCACATTACACACGGGATTTCTACTTGTCAGCTTTTTCTTCTAATCATATTTGTGCCTCCTACTTCTAATCTACAATGCCACCATTAGGTTTCAGAGACACTGAGTAAAGTTAAAACTGAGCTACAAAGACCTGGCTACTTCGGCACTCCACTAGCTGAGTTCTCCCCCATCATAAGGCTGTATACCAATGTACAGCTTCAATTGCCCTCTCCGGCCCACTGGGTTATGACTACACAGCTTCTCTAACTTAGCATAGGAGGACTTCACCCATATTCAAGAATACCAGAACAATCCATAGCATTCTCTCCTGGCCTATCAGCTTCTTTACACACATCTCAACTTTACTGTCACCTGTGACAGACAGAGGAATGCATTCAACCATGCCAGGGCATCCATTTCTCTCAGATTTTCTTTCTCCCAAGGCTGTTTTTCAAAAGCCTTTGCTCTGCTCTGCCTTCCACTCACACTTCCTTTTTTCTCCAAATTCCCAGATTACTTCCTTATGATTTCCTCTATACATCTTTGTAAGCCACCATACCTCCGGAATGAACTCTAAGAGAAGTGTTTCTCAGTGATGTGATACAACTTGCAAAGTCATCCCACCCCTTCAGCAGTGCCAACCAGGTTATGTGTTTCGGTTGTCCTGAAAGGCTTGAGACATTGTCAGTCCCTATGTCAGGTGCTCTAGAAGTTTGATAAAAAGCACAATTACAAGTTTCCACATAATTACTACTCTGAAAAGGGCAATGTTATTGCTTACCCTGCTACAGGGGAAAAAAAAAAAAAAGACGCAGACAGCCTCTCCTCTCCTGCCCTGCCTGCTGTTCCCTTGTGGTGTATTAAACTTCTATCTCCTTTAAGAAAAAAAAAATCAGGGGGCACCTGGGGGGGCTCAGTTGCTTAAGCGTCAGACTCTTTGATTTCAGCTCATGTCATGATCTCAGGGCGTGGAATCAAGCCCCACATGGGGCTCTGTGCTCAGTGTAGACTCTGCTAGTTCCTCTCCCTCTGCTCCTCCCTCTGCTCCCCCTGCCCCCGCTCATGCTCTCTCTCTCTCAAATAAATAAAATCTTAAAAAATATATACTTTACATCAATGTTACTAGATGTTTTTCCAATTAATGCAATTTCCTTGAAACAACTTCAGAAAAGTAACAAAGGTGCCCAAACAAGAGAAAAGCAATGACAGTCACATCTCATACAATTAAAATATGTATCTAGATGACATGGCAATGCTCTTTTCCCCCTGCAATAGCACCTCATACAACAAAGTCTTTGGCCATTATATAAGTTCAAAACCAGCTTATTTTCTTATTCCTTCTCTATATAGTGGTAAAAGGTGAAAGCTCAGGATTCAAGCTGGGTTGAAATAGCTTCACCAGGACAAGTTATTTCCCCTTTGTCAACTTCAACTTTCTCATCTGTAAAATGGGGGAAGAGTAATAGTGCAGAACTCAGAGCTGTCGTGAAGATTAAATGAGATAATGTGAAATGCTTAGCATAATGTCTAGACTGTGGAGATGTCCAATAAAGGCTGGTACTGTTAATATTAGTCCACACTTTTGCTGAAAAATGAAATACATTAAGGAAACTATGCAATCAACATGACTGATACCACTACTTAGTTGTAAATGGATAGAATGTGGCTTCCAATATTCAACATACAGAAAATAGAACAATTAAAGACTCAAAACTTTTTCTAAAAAAGAGAATACAATCTTATGAGAGAGTAAAGAATCGATGATATAATATACCTGAAATAAGATAATTACAACAAGTAAATATTGATGTTAGTTTTAGTGTTTTTTTTTTTTTTTTGCCAAGGGAAGTATAAATATCATCACCTTGGTTTTCATAGTCTATGTTGTCTGAACAACACATATGCTCTTACCTTTAGAAGCTAAATTTTACAGGGGCGCCTGGGTGGCTCAGTCAGTTAAGTGCCCAACTCTTGTTTTCAGCTCAGGTCATGATCTCAGGGCTGTGAGATCAAGCCCCACGTTGGGCTCCATGCTCAGTGCTCAGTGTGGAGTCTGCCTGAGATCCTCTCTCCTTCTTCCCCTTTTCCCCTCCCCCTGCTTGTGTGTGCACACACGCACTCTCTCTCAAATAAATAAATAAATTAATTAATTAATTAATTAATTAAAAAATATTTTTTACAAAAGAAGCAAAATTTTACAGAGCTAACCTCAATGAAGAATGTACGGTATTAATATTTATAGAATGTCTTCATTGTGGCACTTGCAACAGACATGTATATACTGTCCGAGTAGACAAGTTTTATGGTCAGGCCATCTGGAGTTCAGAACCAACAGTGCAGTAAAAACATTTTAGGCACTCTTCTTCCTGGTGATCTTACCTTCAAGAAAGCATTAAGAAGAATATTCCAACTTTCTGCATAGTTACAATTAAGATCAGCAATTTTGAAAGTCATAATAAATAAAAGGGGAAATTCTTTTTCTCAGAATGTAGGATTTTCATTTCCAGGGCAGCTATTAAAAAAAATGAAAGGATATAGGACAGTTAATAGAACAAGACTCTAGACAGATAAGCATGTTATCCCCCTATCCCAGGAGCTCCGATCTCAAATTGCATTTTTCTGGAAGTGAATATTTGACCAAATATATTCCTCTGAAAACTGGAAGAATGAGTTTATAGGAAAAAGGAAGCATGGCAGACTGTATTTTTCAAAGATGGCCAAACCAATATACCTAATTCATCTCACATGCCCTACCAACCAGTGTGAATGATCCCCCTTGCTCTGAGGCAGGCTCAATACTCTTTCCCATTGTATCTGAGTGGAAACTTCTGACGGCTCAAACAATAGTAGGTCAGAAGCGATGCCATAACTTCTGACACTAGGTTTCATATGCATGAAGCTTCTACTTGGCTCTCTCTCTGGGTACATGCACCCTTGGAACATAGCCACAGTGTTATGAGTAATCCTGGGCTACACGAAGAAACCACATGTAAGCGTTCTGGCAATGATTCCTGCAAAGATCTGAGCCTACATGCAGCCTCAATTGCCAGACACGTGTGTGAGCGAGCTTTCAGATGATTCCAGTCTCTGGCTGAGCCTCCAGCGGGGTAAGGATCCAGACATGAGCAGAGACAAGCTGCACCCACTGTGCCCTGTCTGAATACCTGAACTGCAGATACTGTGAATATAACAAATGGTTGTTTTTCACCACTGAATTTGGGGATAGTTTGTTATCCAGCCATAGTAACTGCAACAGGAAGATAAAGTAGGTTGCAGTGAAAAACCCACCAATTCTTCGATTATCCTCCTTTAAGTATATACCACCTATTGAAAGGTGCTCTTTTTCTTTTAAGATTTTTAAAAAATTTATTTACTTGAGAGAAAGAAAGCAAGAGAAAGAGCATGAGTTGGGGCGAAGAGCAGAGGGAAAGGGAGAAGCAGACTCCCCATTGAGCAAGGAGCCCAACATGGGACTTGATCCCAGGTCCCTGGGATCATGACCTGAGCCGAAGGCAGACACTTAACCAACTGAGCCACCCAGGCACCCTGAAAGGTGCTCTTTTTAACACCATATTAGCTGGATGAAGATTGGCTGAGCAAACAGGCAAGTGGCCTTCCTGACTCAGGAAGGGTTTTCCGGAAGGGCAAACTTGAAACTAATAGGCAAGGCAACACAACAAATAGAAAAACAGGCTCTGATTCTCCTACAAACAATCTCAAAGTCCATTACCGTGAGCATTCCCAAAGCAGTACTATGCAGATTTTTTTGTTAGGGATGAAATAGTTGAAAACAGATTTGGAGAACATCGCTACCTCATGTTATATAGCAAAGTTCATCTTCTCCTCAACATACTTAATCTCTCTACATAACCCTACATCCTACTCCTGGGCCCTTGATTGCTTACTTAATTTCCCTGCCTCCATAATGAGGTTAAACTCATTCATACTGATGTATAAATTTGGCTGATACCTAAAATTGGTGCTTCTCTGCTGTGGCTTGCCACCCAGATCCCCCTTTCAGAACAAACACATTTCTTTCCCCCATTGCCACAGCGCGGGCCACTGACAGTTCAGAACTGAGTCCATCCGTGAAAATTACTTTTCCAAGTCCAAGGTCACAACTCTTGCCTGCAGGGAGCCCAAATACAGTGACCGTTTCATGTGAGGATACAAAGTCTTTGCCTCATTTCAGGGAGATACCAGCTCAGCTCCAGAGCTCTCTTTGGGCTCAGCTGCAACCTCTGTGGTAGCTGTCACAGTTCAACTTCTCCCTCTGTCCAATCCTGCTTCCCTCCCTCCCTTATAGATGTCATGCCTGAGACCACTCCCCATAAGACCTCCTGCACACAAATATGCCTTAGTCTGTTTTTGGAAACCCAACCTGCAACACATCCCCAGTGGAATTTTTAACAAAGGTTCAAGACCAAAGCAAAAAGAGTGAAGCTTTAATCATGGAGTGTCAGGTATTAGCTAGCAGGTAAAGTGGGATTGAGGGTGAATATTGGGAAAGGCTGTCCTAGAAGAATGTGGGCTTTTTTCCTTTTTTTTTTTTTTTTTTTTGATAGTGACTTTCTGGAGTACTGTACTGAGAGAGGCAGGGCTTGGGGAAGGAAATATCCTATGATCAGCTGATTATTGTGTACCTTGGACAAGAGATGGCGTGAGACATCACACACACCAGGCAATTACCAATTTAGTGGTAATTATTCAATAAATAATATTTTTAAATAATTTTGTTGCATCTCTTTTTTTATTCTTAGGGTAAAATTCACATAACATAAAATGAATTACTAACCTCTTAAAAGTATACAATTTGGTATAATGAAGTACATTTAGAATGTTCAACTATAACTTCTATCTAGTTCTAAAACATTTTGCCACCCAAAAACATAACCCCAAAGGCATTAAACAGTCATTCCCCATCCCTTCCCCTGCCAGCTCCTGGCAACCACTAATCTGCTTTCCATTTCTACGGATTTGCTATGTCTTCTTGGATAATTGACCCTGTTATCATTAATACCCTCTTTATCACTGATAATTACTTTTGTTCTAAAGTCTGCTTTGTCTGAAATTAACTTAGCTACTCCCAGCTTTCTTTTAACTAGTGTTAGCATGGTATATGTTTCTTCAGCCCTGCAGTTTTGATCTATATGTTGCTATATTTAAAGTGAGTTCCTGGTCAACAACATATAACTGGGTCTTATTTTTGATCCACTCTGGCAGTCCCTGTTTCTTGGTGTATTTAGACAATGAAGATCTAAGTAGTTATCGACAAAGTTGGATTAATATCTACCATATTTGTTCCTATTTTCTACTCATTGTACTTATTTCTATTTGTGGTCTTTTATTATATTTACGCCTTCTGTGGTTTTAACTTAGCAATTTATGTGATGACATTTAACGTATCAATTACACTTTTTTAAAACTTTTTTTAGGGGTACCTGGGTGGAGCCGTTAAGCATCCGACTCTTGGGTTTCAGCTCAGGTCATATCTTGGGGTCCTGAGATGGAGCCCTGTGTCGGGCTCCTCACTCAGCAGGGAGTCTGCTAGAGATTCTCTTTCCCTCTCTCACTCCACTCTCCCTGATCTCTCTCTCTCTCTCTCAAATAAAGAAAAAAACACTTTTATTAGCAGTTGCCTTAAGTTTTGCAACATACATTCATAGCTAATCCAAGCTCATTTTCAAATAACTCTATACTGCTTCGTGAGTAGAGCAATTACTTTAAAGAATTCCTAATTCTTTTTTTTAATTCATCCTTCCTACTCCTTGTATCACTACTGTCATTCATTTCACTTATCCATAAACTGTAACCACCGAATTCATTGTTGCTACTATTATTTTAAACAAACTGCTATTAGATCAACGAAGAATTCAAATAAAAGTTCTTTTGCCTTCACTTTCTCTTTCTTTATAATCCTCTTTCTGTTTTATGTAGGTTCGAGTTTCTGACCTATGTACTTTTCCTCCTCTTTGAAGTATTTCTTTCAACATTTCTGACAAGGTAGGTCTATTAGCAGGAAATTTCCTCAATTTTTGTTTAAGAAAGTACTTCTTCGCTTGAAGGATAATTTCACTGGACACAGAAGTCTAGACTGGTGGGTTTTTTCCTATCAACACTAAATATTTCACTTTATTCTCTTCTTTGCGTGGTTTCTCAGAACTCAAATGTAATTCTTATCTTTGCTCTTCTATAGGTAAGCTGGTTTCTTCCCTCTGTCTTCTTTCAAGATTTTTTCATCTTTGATTTTCAGCAGCTTTAACGTGATATGCCTAGATGTGTCCTTTTTGTTTGATTTGGTTTGGTTGGGTTTTGTTTTGTTTTGTTTTTAGCTTTTATCTTCTTTGGTGTTCTCTGAGCTCCCTGGATCTGTAGTTTGGTGTGTCTGACATAAATTCAAGGAAATTCTCAGTCATTATGCTCTAAATATTTCTTCTGCTCCTTTCTCTCTTCAACTTCTGGTATTCCCATTATCCATATGGTACACCTTTTGTAGTTGCCCCATAGTTCTCGGATATTCTGTTCATTGTTTTTGCAATCTTTTTTTTCTCTTTGTTTTTCACTTGTGGAAGTTTCTGTTGACATATCCTCAAACTCACTGCTTCTTTCCTGATATGTCCAATCTACTAATCAGCCTAACAAAGGCATTCTTCATTTCTGTGTTTTTTATTTCTAGCATTTCTTCTTTATTCTTTCTTAGAATTTCTATCTCCCTGATTACATTACCCATCTGTTCTTGCATGCTGTCTATTTTTCCATTACAGCTCTTAGCATATTTAGTTATTTTAAATCCCTTAGTCTGATAATTCCGGCATTGCTGCCATTACATGCGTCTGGTTCTGATCTTTGCTTGCTTCTTCAAATTGTGTTTTTAAATTTCCCTTTAGTATGCCTTGTAATTTTTTGTTAAAAGCTGGACATGATGTATGGGGATAAAAGGAACTGTGGTAAATAGGCCTTTAATGGTGTGGTGGAGTGGGGGAGGGTAAGCATTTTATAGCTCTGTGATTAGGTCTTAGTCTTTAAGCCTGTCTTCTTAGACTGTGACCTTTACAAGTGCTTCTCAGTCTCACACCCTTTAGGAGAGCTAAAAAAGGCTGAAGGGGAATGGAGATGGATATTTTCCACCCCCCCCCACCCCCCGGCCAGTTACACTTTCATAAAACTTCAGTATCTTAGATGCAGGTTAAACAATCTTTTGAGGGCAGGCCTTGTTGACAAGAACAGAGCGCTCAAGGCATATTTCAAAATGGCTACTACCCCTTCCTCTTCCCACCCCACAGCCCAAAGCTGGAGGTTTTTCTCCAGTCTTCACTGTGAGGAACTCGTAGGGCTCCTGGAGGTAAAACTCACACAAAAAAGCCCTTTCAAGACTGTGCATGGCCAGAGTCTTTTTTACTCTCATATTTGTCCACACAGAGCCTCCAGCAACTCCTTAACTACAGTTTAGGCTTTCCTACCCTGGGGAAGTGATGCATATTTTTATGGGCATTTATTCTTTTTTTTTAAAGATTTTATTCATTTATTTGTCAGAGAGAGAGAGAAAGAGCGCGCACAAGCAGGGGGAGCAGCAGGCAGAGGGAGAGGGAGAACAGGCTCCCTGTGGAGCAGGGAGCCAGATACAGGGCTCAATCCCAGGACCCCAGGATCATGATCTGAGCTGAAGGCAGATACTTCACCGACTGAGACACCCAGGTATACCTATGGGCATTTATTCTTTCCCTTTGGTTTTGTGGGTAGGTAATTCTGCCTGGTATGAAATTCTTTATTGTCAGGAAAGTTAACTAGGGAGAGGTGGCTTCCCTCTCTAGCCATGAGTACCTTTGGGGGAAGGTCTTTAAATCTGTAGCAAGTGCCCCCAATTCCCTCAGTTGTAATTTCCTAAAGTGTCCTTTGCCCACAATAATTGTTAATAGGATCCTGAACAATTTCCATTCTTCTTTGCAAACTTGACATGCAAGAAAGAACCTCCTAGGGGCACCTGGCTGGCTATCGGTGGAGTGTGGGACTCTTGATCTTGGGGTTGTGGGTTTGAGCTCCACGTTGGCATAGTTTACTAACAAAAAAAATAAAAATAAAAATAAATAAAGGACCTCCTAGCCATTCCTGGCACACCAATTGGGCACACATTAATCTAGGAGATTAACATATTCTCACTTAATCCTCAGGGAAGTGGAGACAATAAGCAGTAGCCCCATTTTACAGGTAAGAACACCAAATCTCAGAGAGGTGAAATGATTTGCCCAAAGTCATGACTCCTGGTGTGCCAGGCTCCAAAACTTTAGTTGGCAAATACTGCACTATACCATATATAATATACAATATATAATATACAAAAAAAATCTTACTTACTAAAGAGAATATTGTGGGATAAAAGGAACTTAAAGAAGAAGGAAACATTCTATAATTTTTCAGTATCCTTTCCTCTGTATGTGTCTGAAATCCAAAGGTTAGATACCTCCTTTGTGTCTAATTTCATCTGCCTCGTGTTTTCTATTAACTTTATATAGTGGTAATACATTTGGGCCCTAAAATGTTATCACAGGTCATTAAAAATAAACAATGAAATTTTACTATGATTATCATCATTATAAATTAAGAAATATCTGATGTAGGGGCACCTGGGTGGCTCAGTGGGTTAAGTCTTTGCCTTCAGCTCAGGTTATGATCCCAGGGTCCTGGGATTGAGCCCTAGGTTGGTCTCCCTGCTCAGCGGGGAGCCTGCTTCTTCTTCTCGCCTCTGCTCATGCTCTCTCTCGCCATCTCTCTCTCTCTCTCAAATAAATAAATAAAATCATTTTAAAAATCTGACTTAATACTAGTCCTTCAAATGTTAAGAGTGCTGACTGAATTCACTATTTTGCTTTCCTTCTGCTAGCTGGTTATTAGGATTGTGGAAGGCAAAAGAAAAATAATATGATTTACAGCAAAGGCCTAACTGAAAGTGGGTCTTATGAAACTCCGCAATTTCAAAGTGCATCGGACAAGTATGAGATTCCTCAAAAGAAGAATCCCTTTTTCAGAGCAACAATCAGGAAGAGAGGAGTCCCATGTTTGAGACCACACAGGTTGGAAGACAGGTCCTGTGATGAATTAAACACCTTGCAGGACATCATAAATTAGAGAGCATGCCACACGCTCACCCAGGTGTACACTGTTAGTTGACAGAGCTGGTGTTTAACTAGTTTAGTAATCTCCATTGGTTCATGGTAATGGTTCTAACCATTGGTTCATGGTAATTGTTCTAATTTAACCCAGCTGCTGTGTTTTGCAAAAGAATTTTCCAAATGCATATGTTTTTTCTTTTTCGTTTTCTTTTTTAAAAAGATTTTATTTATTTATCTGAGAGAGAGAGAGGGAGAGAAAGAGTGCGCGAGTGAGCATGAGCAGGGGGAGAGGCAGAGAGAAGCAGACTCCCTGCTGAGCAGGAAGTCTTACCCTTGGCCCTGAGATCATGACCTGAGCCAAAGTCAGCCGCTCAACTGACTGAGCCACCCAGGCACTCCCATATATGTTTTTTCTAAGTGATGTGTGAAATGCGTGAACTCAAGTATGTTTAGATGTCAGTGCCATAAAAGGGAAAATTCCGTAATGCAATCTCTAAAACTAAGTATGCAATCATAATATCTTTGAATTTGTATTACAGAAAATATGCATATTTTGCCCTTATGTATCTGATGAAAAGTCAAGTGATGATAATATTTATAATGAGTAGATAAAGAGTTCAGACTCTTAAGACTGCCTGGGTTTGAATCCCCATTTCACTCACTTACCATGGGCCCTGTTCCTCATTTCCCAATGATAGTGACAGCAATAGTACTAGGCTCATATGTTGGTTGTAAGTGTTAAATTACATGATGTATATGAAGTGCTCGATATTTAATAAGTGCTAAGCAGTGCTGGACATACAGATATAATTATTTGAAAATGTTAGATGTTATTAGTATAAGTGTTCTTCACTGTTAGTGAAGCATTTCAATCCAAAGGAATTATTCTTAGTTTAAATGTGCATTGGTTTGCAGGTTACTAAAATGAAATAATTATTTGGAGTCTTTTTCATATTAAGCTGACTTAATATAAAAACAGTAATCTAAAATAAAATAAGTATATCTACTATCTGTACCCAGAACTTTTCTTTGGGTACAGATCAGCCTCTGTGTTCTACTGAAACCTAAGCTAAAGAGACTCAAATCTATTATCTTGGATAGTTCTGAACCCAGATTAATATGCCACATAGTAGGAACGAAAGACCCCAACTTTTACTGACCAAGTCTACATTCAAAGAATTAGATATCCAGAAACCACCTTCAAGGGACTTATGTAACTAGCCCAAGACTATATATTGAGTTATAGCTAGAGCTGGGACTAGAACCACATATAACATGAGTCACTGTCATTAAGTCTTTCTCTGCATTACTCTGCTACCCTCACTTCTCACGTCTGTACCATCATTCAGCAAATACTTACTGGTTGTCTATTGTGTCAGGCTCCATGCTAGGTCCTGGTGACGGCATAGCAAACAAGATTGAGGAAACTGGTGGTCAAGCCACCCCACATCCTTGCTATTGTTCAGGTTTCTACATTTAGTAACTCTTCTTTTTCAAGTGATACCAAGTTTTAAAAAAACAACTTTATGATTTCTGCCAGGGGAAATACAGTCAAAGTTGTTGGAGATTTTGGTGTAGAGAATGATTGGCATGGTAAGACATTCTAGCCCATAAGAAAGAGCAAAATGTCCCTAAATTACAGTTGAACATTTTGTAAATAGCTTCCCAGGGCGAACTCATCCAGATCAACTGCCTGAGGGCGGTTATGTGACTTCCCCCTAAGGCCCTTACTGTGATACTATTCATCAGAGTGATGACACTCACCAAGACCATGTCCAATCATGACCCCATGTCAGAGAGCTGCAGAAAGATACTGTTGGCTTCTCTGAGTTCAGTGTTCTTGGTATATCCTCCATTTGCATCACCAGATCCATTTTCCACTCTTCTCTACCCTGCCCTGTGCGAACCACGGACTATATTAATGGGCTCTCTTGACTCCTGACTTCTGCTTATTTTTGATCAATGGGAAGCCGCTAAAGATGACTGGAGGGGAAGGAGGAGAATAAAGTCAGAGTACTTACCTTTTGTGCAGGGTTTTCCTAGTCTTGTTTCGTCCCTTTACCTAGACCATCACGTTTGTTTCTGACAGTTATTTCCACAGAGCTCTCTCATTCTCCAGGTTCTAGTAACTACTATCTGACCTAGGGTTAGTAGCATTCATCCTGTTTCTAGCTCCAGGTTACGTCACTACTTCTTGCGGTTTCCCTATACTCTTCCCTTCCTTCGTAATCAATGCTTCATGAAATTCTTCTCTCATTATCCTATTTGAATTCGAGTTTAATCTGTTTCCAACAAGGGCCCTGCCGGCTACAGTTCCTTTCATTACTTGTCCTTCAAACAATTTCAAATCCCAACAGCATCTGCCGTGCTTTCCTCTGGTTACTATTTAATTTACCTCTATTCTTCTTAAAAGTATGAGGCCCACAACTGGAAATAGTTCTCAAAGTGTGGTCTTATCAACATGGGAGAATGTCACCTCTTGCTTTAGGTGCTACATTTCTATGGAACTTAGTCAAAGATACCAGTTGCATTTTGGCAGCCTTTTCACACCCTTGGCTCAGATTATACTGTCAATTGAAATCTCTAGGCTGACGTTTTAATACTACTGTTAAACCAAATGTATCCTATCCTATTCACAAGATACTACGTTTGGGACACCAAGATGTGAACATGCCATTTTTCCCTAGTAAATTTTCCTTGTTTGATTAAAGCCATCATTCTCGTGGTCCCAAGTCTAGCCTACTGAAACCCTTATTGGATTTAGATTCTGTTATGAAACAAATCTTCCAATCCTTGTGTTATTTTCAGACTTGATCCATATATTGTCTATATCCTTACTCTAAGCCATCATCACGCACATGTCCAAAAAAGAGGGCTGAGAATAAACAGACAGCAATTAAGCACATGAAAAGATCTCTAACATCACTAGCTGTCAGGGACAAGTAAATTAAGACCATGGTAAGATATCACTACACACCTACCAAAAAGGCTAAAAAAGTGATGAAACCAAATGCTAGTGAGGATGTGTGGAAAAACTGGATTACTCATGCACCGCTAGTTGGAATGTGAAATAATACAGCCGTGCTAGAAAACTGTTTGGCATTTTCTTATATAAAACTAAACACAGAACTATCACACTACCCAGCAATTACACTCCTGGGTATTTATTCCAGAGAAATTAAACCTTATGTTCACACAAAATCTTGTATACGAATGGTTATAGAGCTTCTTAATAGCCAAACACTGGAAACAGCCCAGATGTCCTTCAAAAGGCAGAATGATGAAACCAACTGTGTTACGTCTTATCTATGCCATGGAATACTATGCTAGGGATAAAAAGGAATGACTTATTAATACATGCAGCAACCTGAATGAATCCCCAGAGACTTATGCTGAGTGAAAAGAGGCTAATCCCAAAAGGTTACATAGTAAATGATTCTATTTATATAATACTCTCAAAATGACAAAATTATAGAATAGTGGCTGTTAGGAGTTACGAATTTGGGGGCTGGGGGGAGGGATTAAAGGGCAATATGAGGAGCTGCTGTGTTAATGAAAGTCTCCTGTATCTTTACTGTGGTGATTGTCAAAGTAATCTCCACATGCAATGAAATTGCAATAAATACGCACACATACACATGCAGATGAGCAGGTATAAAACCGCTGAAATTTGAATAAGGTAGATCGATTACATCAATGTCAATTTCTTGGTTGTGATACGTACGATTATATCAAAATGAAAAGTTTAATTTAAAAAATCAATCATAATTCTATATACTAACAAAGAATATGTGGAAACCAAAATTAAACACACAATATTATTTACAAGTTACTCCAAAGAAAATGAAACACTGAGGTATAAATCAAACAAAACATGTACCAAGTGGTAGGTGTAAATATTAAAAATCCAAATATCTTTCTAAAGTTTATAAAATAAAGAATTTATCTGACATATGCATTTACAAAGGAACAACAGACTAGACATACTCGTAGGAACATGGATGATCTTAAAAACAGGGCTCAGTGAAACATCAAGAAACAAGGATGGGGGTGCCTGGGTGGCTCAGCTGTTAAGCGTCTGCCTTCGGCTCAGGTCATGATCCCAGGGTCCTGAGATCGAGCCCCGCATCAGGCTCCCTGCTCAGCGGGAAGCCTGCTTCTCCCTCTCACACTCTCCTCGCTTGTGTTCCCTCTCTTGCTATCTCTGTCAAATAAATAAATAAAATCTTAAAAAAAAAAAGAAACAATGATGAATAATATATAAAAAAAAACAACAGATACGTAAATTAAAAGCAAATGCCCAGGAAACAATTAATACACATTTCATTAACACTAAGGAAAAGTATACACATCAAAGGGTGCATGGGTGGTACAGCTGGTTAGACAGCCGACTCTTGGTTTCAGTTCAGGTCACGATCCCAGGGCCATGACATTGAATCCCCTCTTGGGATCTGTACTCAGTGAGGAGTCTGCAGAGAGTCTCCCTCTGCTCCGCCCCCCAAACGTGCACTTGCTCGCTCTCTCTCAAACAAATTTTTTAAAAAAGAAAAGTATACACATCAAATGCATTAGAACAATTGCCTATGAAAAAGGAAATTGGGCTGGAAGATAGAAATAAGAGGAATGAATGAGTAAACAGGAGAGGGTCCTGAACAAGTCACTCAAGGAATGTAATTAATTCAACCCTCTACATTTTTTAAAAAATATTTTATTTATTTGACAGAGAGAGAGAGACAGCCAGTGAGAGAGGGAACACAGTCAGGGGGAGTGGGAGAGGAAGAAGCAGGCTACCAGCGGAGGAGCCTGATGTGGGGCTCGATCCCAGAACGCAGGGATCACGCCCTGAGCCGAAGGCAGACGCTTAACGACTGAGCCACCCAGGCGCCCCAACCCTCTACATTTTTTTTTAATTAAAAAATGTTTTATTGGATTTGTCACAATATTGCTTCCATTTTAAAAGAGAAAGATCGGTTCACAAAATTGGAATTCCTATTAGCTCAACTGAGTTCTTTTTCATTGACTCCCAGGGAAAACCAACATCATACATATGAATCACTGTCCACAATACATCATACCCAATAATAAGATACCCAGAACCTCAAAAAATCCAACAAGAAGTGACTGACTGCTAAGTTAAATAGATTTGGAAGAGAATATATACATTCATATCATTTCTTTGGTTCTCCATGTTGATTGGATTATGGCAATAACTGGTCAAATCTGCCATTATTTTGTGCATGTTAATAAACTGTATGCAAACATACATACTGTATGCTGTTCTGCTTCCGCAAACAAATTGAGCCTCTTAATTCCCACATCTGTAAAATGGAGGTAATGGTAGCAAGTTCGCTGTTTCTCTGAGGATCACCTGCCATAACATAGGCAAGTAAAGTGCTTACTCAGTGTTGGATACCCAGGAAACCCTCCGTAAGGGCAGCTGGTATCCCTGGTGGCTAAGGATGGCAGATCGTCCGCTCTGAAGCTCCATCATTTGCAAGTCCCGTCACCTTCTCTGCCTGTTCCTTCAGCTCTCAAATAATAGAGCCTACCCCATAGGGCTGGGGAGAAGAATAACTGAATTTGTAAATGTGCAGCACTTCGGACAATGCCTAGTACACCTGTGATGCTCACTACACATTAGCTGTTTATTTTCTGTTCTCCTGAGCATCGTACCCGCTGTTTGGATAAACTGCAACAAGAGCTTTAGCTGTCTTTAGACAACTTTAGCTATCATGAAATTCTTTTTTTTTTATAATAATTTTTTATTATGTTATGTTAGTCACCATACAGTACATCCCAAGTTTTTGATGTAAAGTTCCATGATTCATTACTTGCGTATAACACCCAGTTCACCATGCAATACGTGCCCTCCTTACTACCCATCACCAGCCTATTCCAATCCCCCACCCCCCTCCCCTCTAAAGCCCTCAACCCTCTACATTTGATATCAAACCACTCCATTATTACATACACACACACACACAGATTTTTTTTTTCTGGGGAATACTTAATTACTGACATTAGACATACTGAAGTATGCTGGTGATAACATAAAGATCAGCTTTTACCCAATTTTATTCTTGTATTAAAATTTTCTGTAGACAATGCTCCCCTTTATTGCCTGTGGGAACGGGGATAACCACTCCCATGGTCCCATCCTTGGTAGGCCACTGCTCCACCCCAAGCTTCTTAAGAAAGTGCATTAATTAGTGTTGATATTGTGGCTTCCAAATATCATTATTTTAGTGTGTGGTGGTGCTGTTAGTGACTTTCTAGAGGGTAAGTTTTTGGTCCTGAGGGCTTCAGGTCCTTATAGCCTAGAGTGGGTTACAACATATACCACTACAAGGTAGGTGGCCTGAAGACAATTTTATTGTTTGCCTTTTTGTAGGAGTGTCAGTCACTCCACACCCATTACAACTCTCCCCATCTATTGCCCCCCCACATACACACACTTAAAGAAATACCAAGTCCTTTTCCTCCTCACCTGTGAGATAAAATGTTAAGATGTAAATCTGTGTTCAGTTCTCAGTCCTGACTCAGTCTTTGTTCCCTATGTCTGGCTCACTGACATTCTGGTCTCCCAACCCTCCAGGGCCTGCCTTACCACCTCCCTTCTCCAACACCTGCCTATTCCCTTCCTTCCCTCCCCACCACCACAAAACTCACAGAAACACACATCTCTTATTGATAACTTGATTTTATTGTCATCATCACCACCATTTTTCAGATGTGGTCTCTGTGTAGTTGGCTATTTCTCCATTGCATCCTCATGAGACACAGGAGATAGGCCCAGATCTCTGGCCCCTACCACTCACATGCCATTACTTGGATCATCAGAGCTCTCTGGGGTCTCTTGTTTATACTCCAGCTGACTCAGAGGTATTTTCTTGTTCGTCCTGTAGTAACAGACTATTATCGTTGGCTTTTTTGCTTTCTCCATTTTTTTCAAATTCTGTTGATGGCCCAACGTTACCCTTCTGATTGCCTTTTGCACCTGGTAGAAAAAGAGGATGAAGCCAGAAGGACATTAGTTTGGAGGAAGAGAATAGAGGGTGGATGGCAGGGAGGCTTTATGAGAAGGGGTGCAAGTTGGGGAAGGGGCTTTTGCTAGACAAGGGCAGTGTAGGGGTTGTGGGATGGGAATATAAAGAGGAGAAGCATGAATAGAGACATCTTACCTTGTCATTTTTGTTGCTGTTGTTGGAGTGACAAGAAATGTTCTTCTTCTTCCTTCCTTTGGTGCGTGGGTTTGGCCATCTCATTCTCATACTTGGTTGTTCTACATTTACGCTAGGCTCTTCTGGTGTGCAGATTCTATCACGTATTTAAGCTTCCCAGTGATCTATCCCAGGGCTCCTGACTCCTGTGTGCATACATACACATATCCTCCCTTAGGCAATGAGGAGCCACACCCTTTGGCTTTGGTCATCAAGGCACTGTTTCAGGGAATGGTAGCCTTTGGTGGCTTCAACATCACAAAGCACTACTTCTGACATCTCTGTGGGTTGGGGGATATAGGTTTGATGCTGTGGTTGTTTCTTTCACACCCCTAAAGATAGATCCCAAAATGACCTGTCATGCTTCTTTATCTCCCATGTACAATTCTGATGGCAAACACGACAGAAAGGAGTTTCTTCCAGCCATGCTCCACAAACACGCATATTCTGTGGTTTATTCTGTCTTTTCCACTCTTCACCATTGCCTAGTATTTTGAATTTCTTACCTAAAATTTCTCCAAACTAATGGAAACATATTTAAGTCTATGAAGAGATCTTTTTTTGTTTTTTATTTTAATCACCCATTGCTCATCAGAACGAGTGCACTCCTAAATCCCCAATACCTATTTTACCCATCCCCCCAACCCACCTCCCTTCTGGTAACCATCAGTTTCTTCTCTATAGTTAAGAGTCTGTTTCTTGGTTTATCTGTCTGTCTGGTTTTTTCCCATTGCAGTCTCTGAGGAGATTTGAATCATCCCATTTTCCCACTACAAATCCCTCCTATGTACTTTGAAGACCACTTACTTCTTGTCTATTGCCGGGCAACTTTTCCTTTTTTTTTTTTTTAAGAGTTTATTTATTTGAGAGAAAGAGAGAGAGAATGAACAAGCAGGAGGAGGAGCAGAGGGGGAGGGAGAGGGAGGAGAAAGAATCTCAAGCACATTCTGTGCTAGGCACAGAGCCGGACGTAGGGCTCCATCTCGAAACCCTGAACTCATGACCTGAACCAAAACCAAGAGTCAGACATTTAACCAACTGAGCCACCCAGGTGCCCCAGTCCAGGCAACTTTTCTATTCACCTCCTTTTCCCCAATGTCCATGTAGATTTCTTCAGTTTTTGGTTTCCAGTCTGAAATCACTGCCTTCAAGCTGTCAAGACTTCAGTGACTAACTTTCGCTACTGGGTATCTTCATCTTGTTTTAAATCTGGAATGCATGTTCACATTAGTAGCTAGAGTATCCTAACATGGGTTTTACCAGTATAGAGGGAAAGGGGCAGATATTCAAAATTTTTTAAAAGATTTTATTTATTTATTTGAGAGAAAGAGAGCACAAGCAGGGTGAAGGGCGGAGGGAGAAGCAGACTCCCCACTGAGCAGGGAGCCCAATGCAGAACTCAATCCCTGAACTCCCGGATTATGACCTGAGCCGAAGGCAGACACTTAACTGACTGAGCCACCCAGGTGCCCAAGCAGCAGGTATTCATAGGACAAAAGTTGTTCTGAGTGTTTAAATGCAAAACCCTATAAGCTAAAACTGACTTGAGCACCCAGAGTAGGGGTTACTCAACTTTATACTGGAGGTTCTGTGCATTGCAACAAGAGAAGATATTCAGATTGCGGGGTGCCTGGGTGGCTCAGTCGTTAAGCATCTGCCTTTGGCTTAGGGCGTGATCCCAGTGTTCTGGGATCAAGCCCCACATCAGGCTCCTCTGCTAGGAGCCTGCTTCTTCCTCTCCCACTCCCCCTGCTTGTCTCTCTCTCACTGGCTGTCTCTGTGTCAAATAAATAAATAAAATCTTAAAAAAAAAAGAGAGAAGATATTCAGATTGGGAAAGGAGAAGTAAAAATGTCCTTCAAAGACCATGACAGTTTATGTACTAAATTCTATCAATGTGAAAAAAAGCTTCTAGAACTAATAACTAAATTTATCAAGGTTGCAGGATACAGGATCAATACACAAAAATCAATTGTATGTTTATATATTAATAATAAATAATTATAATTTTTAATTAATAAGCAATTAGAATAGTTTATTAATTAAAATTTAAACCTCTAAAATATCACTAGAAAATACGAAGTACTCAGGGATAAATTTGACAAAATGTATAAAAGACATATACACTAAAAGGCAGAAAACATTGTGGAGATAAATGAATGACATAATGAAATAAATAGACCCACACACTTTGTTTATGGGTAGGAAAACACAGTATTGTAAGACACCAATTCTTCCCCAAATCATCAACTCAATACCAATCAAAATCCCAGAAAGGCTTTTTTTAAAAAAAAGATTATTTATTTTAGAGAGAGAAAGTGGGCGGAGTGGGCGGGGGACAAAAGGAGAGGAGAGAGTCCCAAGCAGACTCCATGCTGAGCGCAGAGCCTCATGTGGGGCTCAATCCCACAACCCTGAGACCATGACCTGAGCCAAAACCAAGAGTCGGATGCTTACCCAACTCTATCACCCAGGCGCCCTCCCAGAAAAGCTTTTAACAGAAACTGACAGTTATTCGAACATTCACATAAAAATGCAAAAGACATAGAATAGCCAAAACAACTTCTAAAATGTGATGAATTCTTAATAAACTCTGTGGATTGAATCAATGTTAATGTTCTAATTTTAATAATATACTGTGATTATGCAAGGTTTTATCACTGAAGAAGGCTAGGTTATACACAGGACTCTCTTGTATGTAACTTTGAAACTTCTTTTGAATCTATAATTATTTCAAAATTAAAAATTAAAAAATTAAAAGAAAGAGAGCAAGAGAGAGCCAAGGGTAGAACGAGCATGTCCCTAGACTCCTCTAACAGGAATTCACACAACTTCATAATGAGAAAATAACTGGACTAGAGCCTTGATTCTTGATCCAGTTTTCATCCACCACATACATCTTCATCTCATACACCAGAACATCAAGAAAGACCTAGCAAAATGCCCTGCTGACATCCAGACACAACAAATTTATAGCATTCCCATGACCACAGACTAAATACAACCAAACAAAGAGAATGCTGTTACTAAGGTATACCATTTTCTTAGTGAACTCCAGGTGATGTCTAGTGATTACCACTTCCATTTATTAAATGCCCACAGGCCAACTTTTAAGGTTTTTCTTTAACTCTTGACTGTAATTAATATTGAGAATACCACCCCATCATGTGATGATATATGTATATATATATCAAATAGAGACTCAAAATGATTAAAATTGTTGACAATAACATCCTTCCATTTTCTTAAGTAACTGTTTTCTAAATTTGCTTACCAAAAAAATATCTCGAAGGGTGTAATGCTACCCAATGAAAACTCTTCAAAGCATTAGGAATATATTCAGTTCATACTTTGTGTTGAACTACTGTGATTGACTTTATAAAATAATCCCTGTTGCGCTCTTCAGTTGTTCACTTTTAAATGTTCCACCTAAATGAATGAGAAAAAAATTAAGGGCCATCAGTGTACACTAAGTTCATTTTTATTGAAACTTTCCATTTCTGATGTGTTCAGTTTTCAAGAATATTCTTCATCATACCGGATTGAGGAACACATTCAAAGTGACTCTCCCATGTCACACTGCAAGTCAGAGTCAGATCCAGGCCCAAAACCAGGGACTCCTATTTCTGTTTTTGCTTGTTTTCTGGGCTTTTGTACAAGTGGTACTGTAGACTGACACTGATTTCACTATAATAATAACCCTCAACGACATTTGCAATGACTTTCTCTATGCTGTTGTATTTTTTAACTATAGAAGGCAGGTTTAAAAACTACACAGAGCACCAGACATGGGATGGAATCTGCTTGAGAGTTTGCTTCATTCTGGACACAAAGGGCAAGGTGTCAGAAGCCAACGACACTTTTTCCTCTCCAGCATGGGCAACTAAAGAGCAATAGACCGGGAAGAGTTGAGGACAATGGAAGGAGGGTACTTCCTACAAGCTTTGCATGTGATTTGCTTTGGAAAATACCAACACCATCACCTGTACCACAACTCCTCTTACCACTTATAACACTACTACTACTACAAATGGCAAGATATTCCATGCACTAAGAACCTACTACATGCCAAGCTCCGTTCTCAGCATATGGGATCAGTCACAGCCCAAACAGAAAACAGTGCACACAAAATGGAATAATTTGACAAAGCGGAGGGTACAGGGAGACCATCAAGGAGACTGCAGTCACAGCAGCTGCACTGCTATTACCGCAGACCTAAAGAAAGAAGAAGAGGGAATGGTTTCTGGAACCTGGAAAGGCCAATAATCATGAGGAAAAAAGCCATCTTTAAAAGAGCAGTGACCTCTATCAGGAGAAGCAGCCAGCCCAAGGTGACTGGCAGACAGGAAGACAGGAGATTAAGCACCCTGCCCTCACTGTTCTCCCTACTTCATTTCTCCTTGGGGCTCCCCAATAATCAAACCCAGTGGACTTCTGAGGGTCCAGGAATGACATAATCCATAGGAAACAGCTTCCCTGGATGGAGAGCAGGGTCGCGGAGAGTGGATCCGGAAGGGCGGTGGGCACATATCCAGCAGAGACGCAAGATGCAGGGCAAAGCCCACTCGTGGATGCACGTTCTCATTCCAAAGGGCAGGCCAGGGAATCGAGGCCCCGAAAATAATCTGTACAACGTTGTGAAACAGGATTTCTAACTCCCGTTCTTCAGGCCCCAAGGTGCACATGCTTTCTGAGACTCTGGGTAAATTGTACATCCTCCTTCAACTTCAATTCCCCATCTACAAAATGAGGAAATAGGAAAAACTGGTGCTAACTTTTAAAAATATGCTATCATTCCATAATTCTCACTTTTAATAATATTAGAATTCCTTTAAGCTTTTAATCCTATTAGGATTCCAGCCAACCTGCTTACAACCCCAAAGTAGAAAACTCTACGGGGGACTAACCTGGCTTGAATACCCTTCCGCTCTTTCTGACTCAGTCATCACTGGCAGGGCAGCAGACCCAGGTGGCACCTAGGAACAAAGCCCTTGGTTCAATCTGGAGGATTAGTTCAACAACGGGGTGCTTTAGACAGAAGTAAACCATAAAACAAAGACCATTAACTCACTCAGTAACCCTTGAAGAAGCACATGCTCTGTGTTGAGCACTGCACTAAGCACCAGGATATAGAGACTGGTAAGACACGGTCCCTGTCATGCACTTTTTGAAAATTTCTCTGTCCCATGCCTTCCCAATGTAAACTTCCATACCTGGCATAGTGAAAAGTCATTTCCTTCCTATTAGAAAATAACCTCAAACCCTTACAATCAAGCATTCTGAATTTTCAGACATTTTCTACAATGCTCAACATTTTCAGGCTTTATTCCTCTCAGATGCCTAAGGCTAAGGAGTGTGATCCTTTATTACTATGCCGAATGCTTTAATGCCACATGATACATGGAAATATTAGTTTGCAATAAGAAATACCTTCAATTGTACACATCAAAGAAAGAAAAAAAGCACTGTGATTTTTTTTAAAGATTTTATTTATTTATTTGACGGAGAGAGAGACAGCCAGCGAGAGAAGGAACACAAGCAGGGGGAGTGGGAGAGGAAGAAGCAGGTTCCCAGCAGGGAGCCTGACGTGGGGCTCGATCCCAGGACTCTGGGATCAGGCCCTGAGCTGAAGGCAGACGCTTAATGACTGAGCCACCCAGGAGCCCCTGTGACTTTTTTTTTTTTTTTTTAACCCCATGGCCTGACAACTTGAAAGAACATCCTTTTATTCCATAAAGGCTATTTGGGAAACGTTTTCCAGGAAACAATGCTAGGTATTGAGGTATTTTGAGGGAGAAAAGAAAATTGTGCTGTTAAATTTTGTTGTATGTCAATTATATTTCAATAAACATTATTCTAAGTGCAACAGTTTGTCTATATATAGTCAGCATATTTTATTTCTATTTTAATTTTGTCATGTTCTCAGTGACAATGTAGAACCTAACGGAGTACAATGAGAAATCTCTAGAATGTAATCTGCCCCTACATCTTTCTTTACCCCCACACCCATCCTGACGAGAAGAGCTTCCTGTTTTACCCATGTTTTAGATTCAATTCTTTTTCCCAGGTCTTCTGCACTCTAAATGGAAAGACATTATTTGAAGGTCCGTTCAAAGATAGAGAAACTGAGGCACATTGTCCACACTCTCTGTCCAGGGTGAACTGCTGAGGTGTCTTGTCCCTTGCACTGATGTGTATCCAACCAAACAGGTTTTTCTTTTTTTTTTTTTTAACTATAAAGATTAAACTGTTTGACATTTAAAAAGTCATTCTATCCATTTCTATAGCCTTAATTAAATTGTAAATTTCAGGAAATTATAACACCAAGCAGAAATGTCATAAAGCCAATAACGGCCAGGCTGGCGTAAAAGATGATCCCCGCCGCCCCATTCACACGCCCCATCACTACGGCGCTGTCCACACTGAGCTTGCAAAAAAGCTCTTCATACTGACCATGGTTTACTTTCCTCTTCCCAACTAATGGCTATTTTGAATATGTGCGCTTTGTGAATATCAACACATTTGTCTGACGTACTTCCCTTGGTTAAAGACTGTTGAGTTCACTGCCTCAGTAACAAACATTTTAAGATGCATCAAAAATTCTGCTTTAGAACTGCTTTTCCAGTCGTTACACAATATGCAATTTTTCCTGCTCTTTGCTGACACATAAACAGCATATTTTATTTTGCATAGTGCTTTCTATTTAGAGACCATTCGCACCTTACAAAGCATGCCTTTCTAACACAGGCACATATAAGGACAGGAAGAATGAGGGTGGCGGTCTCTCTCATGTAGACGTTCAGCACAACAGCGTCTGCACCGTGCCGCTGGATGAACATACACAGACCTCCATTTCTAACCGAGCCGTTTTGTTCCTTCCGTGGACGACACAATCCATCTCTCACGTGGGACTCACACAGTCCCTCTGAAGCCCTTTCAGTTCCATCAATATCAAGAGCGATTGCTGGCGAAAGCTGCCAGGATGTCATACAGTGGAACATGGATACCACATGCTCTGCTGGGGGATCTCCAGGAGAAGGAGGAAAGTCAAGGCAGAGAGAGTTCCAGATTTCCAAAAACTGGGCTTACAACCAGCAAAGTTCTCACCTGGCTAAGCTCGGCTCTGGGATGAATGACAATGAGCCACTGGGGATGACAGAGGAAAATATGATTTTTACTAATAATGACGGGTTTGAACAAAAGCCTGCAGTTAATTTATTCTGTCCTTCCATGAGAAGATGCTTACGTTTTGCCAGGATCAACATGATCAGCAAAAAAATCATGGGTGAGGGGCGACTGGGCGGCTCAGTCAGATAAATGTCCGACTCTTGGTTTCAGCTCAGGTGGTGATCTCAGGGTCGTGACATCAAACCCCACATCAGGCTCCACACTCAGTGCAGAGTCTGCTTGAGATTTTCTCTCCCTCTCCCTGCCCCTCCAGCTTATACTCTCTCTCAAATAAATAAATACATCTTTTTAAAAAGTATTCAGAAACATTTGGGGTGCATTTCCAAACAAGAACTAGTATTACAAATGGCAACAGCATCCCATGAGGTCAACACTAGAAACAACTAATTGGAATCATGGAGACATCTGTATCCCCTTACTGGCCTTTCAGGTGCACTGGCAACAAGAATTCACTCTAGCCCTAGCTACCCCTGCACTGAATGCCCTCACCAGAGAACCTTATGGCAATGGCAGAGTCCGTCTCACAACACTTTCCCAGTAGAAATCCCTGATTGTCTACTGAGCTCCTATCCCGGGCCAGACACTGAGCTGTGAGAGACACAGCAATGAATCATACATGGAGCCTCCATGGAAAATATGGTATACTATGGCATGAGTGAGGGAGAGCAGTGAGAGACAGGGATGGGGTGCCATGGAGGCTCAAAGAGAAAAGATCACAGGGGCGCCTGGGTGGCTCAGTTGGTTAAGCCTGACTCTTGATCTCAGCTCAATTCTTGATCTCAGGGTCATGAGTCTAAGCCCCATGTTGGGCTAAATGCTGCGTGTGGAGCCTACTTTAAAAAAAAAAAAAAAAGAGGAGATCACAGAACGTAGAAAGGGTCGATGAAGGAGATGGACCCTGAAAGGGCTTTTTAAAAAATTATTTTATTTATTTGAGAGAACGTGGGGGGGTGTGGCAGAGGGGGAGGAGGAGGGACAAGCAGACTCTGAGCTCAGCACAGAGCACCATCTCACAACCCTGAGATCATGACCTGAGCAGAAACCAAGAGTCGGACACTCAATGGACTGAGCCACCCAGGTGCCCCACGGGAAAGGACTTCTATGGGTACAGGAGATATGCTTTAATGGGGAAGAATGAAGCCACTCAGGAAGGGGCAGCTTAGGGGAAGGAGGATATGGGTCCGGTTGACTCTCTCCCACACCCTCACAGCACTGCCTGTTTTTTCCACTTTTCACACCCCTGTATCATCGTCCACTTGCTTGTCAGTCCCCCTCACAAGGACAGGAATCCATGAGAACAGGGACCACCATGTGTTCAATTCCCCATCTCCATCTCTAGCATAAAGCAGCCTATGGCAACCGTATGCCAGACACTCATCAATATGTGCTCCACCGATAGCTACACAGGTAAAGACACGAAACTCCAAGAGATAAAGGGAGATGAGAGGTACAGTTTGCACACACACTTATGAGACGGTAGAGCTGGGAGTCAAACACAAGTTCCACTAACTCCAGATCCGCAGATGGAAAACCCTGTGTCCTGCTAGACCGTGATGATCGGAGCAGATGGGAAGGGAAAGAAGGGACAAAGGACTGCCTTTTCCTGTCATGTGTCACAGGAATCACAAACATCACACCACGTCAACTTTCACTGTTTCCTTATCATGCGGCATGAGACAGGGGCTGTTATAACTGTGAGGGCAGCGGCTGGGGGGCGGGGGGGCGCATCCTGACACAGCCAAGTGTTTGTGCCCATCAATGTCTGTGCTGTCCATCCAACATGAAAATGCTACCCTGGGAAAAGTTGGATGAAACCTGATGACGAGCGTGAAGTCAGGGCTGGCCTCTGAAGTCCACGGACCTAGGCTCCAATTCCAGCAAGGCCACTTGCTACCTGTGCCTGGGGACACATTCACTAACCTCTCAGCCTCTGCTTCCTCAGGCGATAAGGTCTCCTATGCCGGAGGTGCTTTGGGAGGAGGCGACCCAGACAGCTGTGACGCACTTAGCCAGGTAACGTCAGGTATCGTCGCTGGGACCAAGGCGCACAGCCTTCTTCAGCCACGGCTCAGAAACAAAGACTGGAAGGGAGTTCCCCAGGCCGGAGCTGCCATGGTAAGCATACTTTCACCAGTCGACATGGCCTTTTATAAGACTTGCCATGGACAAAAAACAAAACTCCAGGGCCTGATGGATTCTCCGGGGAATTCTACCAAACATTCAAAGAAGAAATAATACCTATTCTCCTAAAGCTGTTTCAAAAAATAGAAACAGAAGGAAAACTACCAAACTCATTCTGAGGCCAATATTACCTTGATCCCCAAACCAGGCAACAACCCATCAAAAAGGAGAATTACAGACCAATATCCCTGATGAATATGGACGCCAAAATTCTCAACAAGATCCTAGCTAATAGGATCCAACAGTACATTAAAAGGATTATCCATCATGACCAAGTGGGATTCATCCCCGGGATGCAAGCGTGGTTCAACATTCACAAATCTATCAGTGTGATAGATTATACCAACAAGAAAAAAGCCAAGAATCATATGATCCTCTCAATAGATGCAGAAAAAGCATTTGACAAAATACAGCATCCTTTCCTGATTAAAACCCTTCAGAGTGTAGGAATAGATGGCACATTCCTCAATCTCATAAAAACCATCTATGAAAAGCCTACAGCAAATATCATTCTCAATGGGGAAAAACTGGAAGCCTTTCCCTTAAGATTAGGAACACGACAAGGATGCCCACTCTCACCATTATTATTCAACATAGTACTAGAAGTCCTTGCAACAGCAATCAGACAACAAAAAGGGATAAAAGGTATCCAAATCGGCAAAAAAGAAGTCAAAATGTCTCTCTTCGCAGATGACATGATACTCTATATGGAAAACCCAAAAGAATCCACCCCCAAACTACTGGAACTTATAGAGCAATTCAGTAACATGGCGGGATACAAAATCGATGCTCAGAAATCAGTTGCATTTCTATACACGAACAATGAGACTGAAGAAAGAGAAATTAGGGAATCCATTCCATTCCATTCCATCCATAGCACCAAAAATCATACATTATCTTGGAATTAACTTAACCAGAGACGTAAAGGATCTGTATTCTAGAAACCACAAATCACTCTTGAAAGACATTGGAGAAGACACAAAAAGATGGAAAAATATTCCATGCTCATGGATCAGAAGAATTAACATAGTTAAAATGTCCATGCTACCCAGAGCAATCTACTCTACACTTTCAATGCTATCCCGATCAAAATACCAATGACATTTTTCAAAGAACTGGAACAAACAGCCCTTAAATTTGTGTGGAATCAGAAAAGGCCACGAATCGCCAAGGAAGTGTTGAAAAGGAAAAGCAAAGCTGGGGGCATCACAATGCCAGATTTCAAGTTGTACTACAAAGCTGTGATCACAAAGACAGCATGATACTGGCACAAAAACAGACACATAGACCAATGGAACAGAATAGAGAACCCAGAAATGGACCCTCGGCTCTTTGGGCAACTAATCTTTGATAAAGCAGGAAAAAACATCCGGTGGGAAAAAGACAGTCTCTTCAATAAATGGTGCTGGGAAAATTGGACAGCTACATGCAAAAGAATGAAACTTGACCACTCTCTCACACCATACACAAAAATGAACTCCAAATGGATGAAAAACCTCAATGTGAGACAGGAATCCATCAAAATTCTAGAGGAGAACATAGGCAGCAACCTCCATGACATCGGCCACAGCAACCTTTTTCATGACACATCTCCAAAGGCAAGAGAAACAAAAGAAAAAATGAACTTGTGGGACTTCATCAAGATCAAAATCTTCTGCACAGCCAAGGAAACAGTCAAAAAAACTAAGAGGCAGCCCACGGAATGGGAGAATATATTTGCAAATGACACTACAGATAAAGGACTGGTATCCAAGATCTACAAAGAACTTCTCAAACTCAATACATGTGAAACAAATAATCATATCAAAAAATGGGCAGAAGATATGAACAGACACTTTTCCAATGAAGACATACAAATGGCTAACAGACACATGAAAAAATGTTCAAATCATTAGCCATCAGAGAAATTCAAATCAAAACCACACTGAGATACCACCTTATGCCAGTTAGAATGGCGAAAACTGACAAGGCAAGAAACAATTGTTGGAGAGGATGTGGAGAAACGGGATCCCTCCTACATTGTTGGTGGGAATGCAAGTTGGTACAGCCACTCTGGAAAACAGTGTGGAGGTCCCTTAAAAAGTTAAAACTTGAGCTACCCTATGACCCAGCCATTGCACTACTGGGTGTTTACCCCAAAGATACAGACGTAGTGAAGAGAAGGGCCATATGCACCCCAATGTTCATAGCAGCATTGTCCACAATAGCTAAATTGTGGAAGGAGCCGAGATGCCCTTCAACAGATGACTGGATTAAGAAGATGTGGTCCATAGATACAATGGAATATTACTCAGCTATCAAAAAGAACGATTTCTCAACATTTGCTGCAACATGGACGGCACTGGAGGAGATAATGCTAAGTGAAATAAATCAAGCAGAGAAAGACAATTATCATATGGTTTTTCTCATCTATGGAACATAAGAACTAGGAAGATCGGTAGGGGAAGAAAGGGATAAAGAAGGGGGGGTAATCAGAAGGGGAAATGAAGCATGAGAGACTATGAACTCTGAGAAACAAACTGAGGGCTTCAGAGGGGAGGGGGGTGGGGGAATGGGATAGGCTGGTGATGGGTAGTAAGGAGGGCACATATTGCATGGTGCACTGGGTGTTATACGCAACTAATGAATCATCGAACTTTACATCAAAAACCACGGATGTACTGTATGGTGACTAACATAATAAAAAAATATTATTATAAAAAAAAAGAATAGGAGAAAAAAAAAAGATGATGTCCACCATTAACATCATCGATTATGAATAGGGAAGCATGAGTCAAAGTGGTTGTGGAACCATTAGGAAAGGTGGAAAAAAAAAAAAAAGACTTGCCATGGAGAGCGATAATATACGGATCCAATCTGAGGTTAACATGTGTACAACTTGCCACCGGGAATGTGAGGATTTGAGCAGGAGCCTGGAAATGGCAGGTGCCTTTCGTAGATGGGGTGGCTGCGGGGTTCTCAGCAGCAGCGCTCATTCAGGCAGGTTGGGGGTGCAAACCCACCTGGCCCTACCTGGAGTTGCAGCCAGGGCCATTCTCACTGATCAAGGCCCATGCCATTCCGGGTGTCTAGTATCTGTCCAATCGCTCTAGGTTTTACACTTGCATTGGTGCTCTGACAGTCAGAGTGCCCGGAGTGCCACAAAATGGGCAGCAAGGGTCCCAAAGCACCCTGCAGTTGCACAAACTAGGGGACTGCTTCAGGGGGATGAACACGGGCACCAGGGCCACAAGATCCTCCAGAGTCTGTGATGAAACCTGACCTCCTACTCCTTACCATGGGCAGACCCTCGCTCTTGAGCTTTCCCAAAAGGTGTGTGCGCCAGCATAAACTGGGTTCTTCTAACCATAATGATGACAACTCTTGTGTCCTTATGGGGCCTTCTTTTGTGCCAGGAGCTTTCAAGGCACGTATCTCCTTTGGCCCTCCCAATAATCCCTCCAAGGAGGCACCGTCAGCATCCCCGTATTACAGCAGAGGACACGCACTCACAAAGTAGACAATGATGCGAATCAAAATGACAATGACACATCACCTCACACCTGTCAGAATGGCCATTATGAAAGAAGACAAGAAATAACAAGTATTGACAAGGACGTGGGGGAAAGGGAAGCGCTATGCACTGTTGGGAATCCAGGTGCAGCCACTGTGGAACACAGTTATGGAGGTTCTTCAAAAAGTTTAAGATGGGGGGGGCAGGTCTATTTTATATTTTGTACTGAGGGCAGAAGTGAATAAACCCCTTTATATTTGGGGGGGAACTTTAAAATAGAACCATTGATCCAGCAATTCCACTTCTGGGTATTTATCCAAAGGAAATGAAAACGCTAGCTCAAAAATATACACACGCACCCCCATGTTCGCTGTAGCATTTACAACAGCCAAATCATGGAAACAACCCGAGTGTCCATCCACAGATGAATGGATAAAAAAAAAAAAAACATGGAAGATGACTGAGCCATAAAAAAGAATAAGATCTTGCCATTTGCAACAACATGGATGGACCTTGAGGGCATTATGCTAAGTGAAATAAGTCAGAGCATATGACAAATACCATATGATCTCACTCATATGTGGCATCCTAACAACAACAAAAAAACAAAACCAAGAACTCACAGATACAGATAACAAACTGGTGGTTGTCTATGGTGGGGAGCAAAATGGTTGAAGGGGGTCAAAAGGTACAAACTTCCAGTTATAAAATAAAGAAGTCATGGGGATGTCATGTACAGCATGGCAACTATAGTTAATAACACTGTATTATAGATCTGAAAGTTGCTAAGAGCATAAATCTTCTAAGTGCTCATCCCAAGAAAGCAAACTTGTAGCTACATGTGGTGACAGATGTTAACTGGACTTACTGCGGTGATCACTTATTTTGCATTACGTACAAAGAACGAATCATTATGTTGTCTACCTGAAACTAATATAATGTTACACGTCAGTGATACCTCAATGAAAAATTTAAACACTAAAAAAACCCAAGCGGCCCTTCTGTCATCTGGTGCCCAGCAACGAGGGACTCAGGAAATGCTGGGTGAAGTGCACGCAGCTGAATGAGCCAGCTCTTCACCAAAACCGGAGCCTCGGCAGCACCCCGACTCCTTCATCCAACCAGTCATGAGACACAGTCACTTCTGCCAGAAAGCTATCTTTGGAATCCTGCGAGCCTTTTCGTTTTCATTGCTACAGCAGCCTTGTTTGAGGCTCTCACCACTCATGTTTTCCCCCTGCCCTCGGTTGGCACCACAGATATAACGAAATTTGAAATCCCGGCACGACGCTGGAAGGGGCTCTGCACTGGAGCTCCAAGCTCTTTCTGGGGCTACTTCTCACCACTCCCCTCACATCCCACCCAGTCTGGGCTCCCGGCACAGGAGCCAGCCACTTCCTTTCTCGGAGAGCTCACACATAGTCACTGCTCACTGCTTTTGCTCACGCTACCTTTTCAACCTCAAACAGCCTCTGCACCTCCTCGACTCCGACCCCGTCTTATCCCTTGCCAGTCAAAGCCTCCTCCGCCAACTGAGACCTTCTCTGACCCCTGAGAAAGCATTCATCCATTGCTCCTCCAAACTCCCATAACTCTTTGATTTTATTTTTTCTCATGACATTACGAGGTAGTATACTTTAGGAGAGAAAGTGGAGTCAGGCAGGTTTTGTTTAAAATCCTACATCTGCTACTTTTTAAGAGTCTGACTTTGGGCATGTCATCTAACCTCTCTATGCCTTAATTTCCTTATAACAAAAGGGACTGGTGTAATCTAAATAATTAAAGATTATTTCCCTTGTTCATTCCTTGTATGTCCCATGTGCCAGTGTGTGTGCTCTCTCTCTACACACACACACACACATACACTATAATATATATATATATATATATGTATATATATATATATAGGCACAATACAAGTACTCAATAAATATTTGTGGAATGAATAGAAAATTAGTATATTCTTAATGAAGGCTTCTCACTTGAACTGATGAATTCCATTAAACAGTTGTACTCTGATCCCAGGATGAAGCAAAGGTATAACAATGAAAGAAATGTAATCAGCTCTCACTTCCAGCCCAGCATTCGCCAACTTGATCACTGTCATCATGGCCATCATTTTCTTCTTACTGCACTCTCCTTCCTATGCAACCTTGATTCCAAAGAGATGAACGCACCTAATTACCCTTACAATCGTTCCATCTTATAATTAATCAAAACCAGCTGGGAAAGCAAGTAGAAAATTCCAATTTTTTCAGCCAAATTCCTTTCCTAAAATTGTGGAATGACTTCAATAGATATCATACTGAAGATGCAGATCCCTGACTCCAGAGATCACAGCTGCCTGACTGAGGGTCTGATGGCTACGGACACTCAAGGATAAGGCCCATACTCTGTAAATGCTCAATATTATGAGAAAGAGTAAATAAATACACAAGAGCCCATAGTTGATTCAATTCGGATGTTCATCATTCAACACATATGTCAAATAAAGGCATCTTTACCTTTGCAAAATAATTGTATATTTCTTGGTTAATGTAAATACCTCATGAAATAAAAACCAGAGCAGCACATGAGTCACTGAAAAGCACACCACCTTTTCCTAATATAAATTCTCACAATTGATTCTCACAAAATCATTTCAAAACAAAAAAAAGACAATATGCACAGAAATATTTACCAAAGTTTTTTTTTTTTTTAATAATAGCAAACATAGGGGAACAAGTCAAATGTACAACAATAGGGAAATTTTTAAAGGATAAGTTATGTTACCTCTCTAGGTCTCAGTTTCCTTATCTATAATTGGAAACAATATTTACTTAATTGTTTTAGGGGATTAAGTTAATTAATATAGGTGAAGTATGTGCATCCTATATTGGGTTCCATGAGATTCCCCTTATTAATAAATATCCTTTTCACTTCGGGTCTTTTGAAAGATTTGTTTCTTGCTCCTTACAATCAAGTGATCCCCAATTCAGATGGGGAAGAGTGGGAGAGAGAGAAAAACACAGAAAAACACTGCCCTCTCCATATTCTCCCTGTAGTGTATGGAAAAATACAATGAATGTTTAATTATAGGTGACATAATTTAACACCTATAAAATTTCAGTCCAATATTATTTTTTGTAGAGATGCATGCTGACAATGGGCCACCCCATTAAGCACCATATGTGCAAGATCTCATTAAATACTTATTTCTTCCATCTTAAAGATGAGGAAACTGAGGCTCAGAAAAGTTATATATTGTTAGTTGAAAAGATATAGAAGGCTTTATTTAGGACTTCAATCTCCTGCATAGGTGTGTGTGTGTGTGTGTGTGTGAGAGAGAGAGAGAGAGAGAGAGAGAGAGGCAGAAAGAACACAAAAGTGAACAAGCAGAGAGTGGGAGTTGGCTAAAGGGTTGACGTGTTTTTTTTTTTTAAAGGTGAGTTTCTTTTTTTTTTTTTTAAGATTTTATTTATTTATTTGACAGAGAGAGACACAGCCAGCGAGAGAGGGAACACAAGCAAGGGGAGTGGGAGAGGAAGAAGCAGGCTCTCAGTGGAAAAGCCTGACGTGGGGCTCGATCCCAGAACACTGGGATCACGCCCTGAGCCGAAGGCAGACGCTTAACGACTGAGCCACCCAGGTGCCCCAAGGGTTGACATGTTTTGAAGTTAAATTTGCCTAGAAGGCTACTGTTTTTACCCAGTGGTTTTTTGTTTGTTTTGGTTTTTTAATTTTTTTTTTTTGCATTGTTTGTAGAAGTTACTCAAGATCAGAGTACTGGTCTTAAAGTTTCATTTGTAACCCATATAATTCGTCTTTATTAATGCTTAGGTATGTGTTCCTTTGGGGCTAGGCTGTGTGAAGTATAGAGCTGTTGAACCATCACAGCCGGAAGGCTGAAGTCCTTAAAAATCACTCTCTTCTCTCTGGCTCCCCCACTGTTTAAAATCTAGTCCAGAATCACACAGATCTGCCAGATCCCAAAACCAGAATACCTAACCACAAAGGTGACCTCCTAGTAGACTTTGCAGGGGCAATAATATCTGCTTTTAAATCTTACATTATTTAAGTATTGTGCAGTTTATAAAGAAATTTCCGATCTGTGATCTTGTGACCCAAATTGCCAAGAAACAACACTCCTATTTTAATGGGACGGACTTAAAGATACCTTAATGTAGCACAGATAGCCCAGACCTCACCAACCTGAAATGTTACTTTTATTTTTCATGACCAAAGCATGGAGCTTAAGCCTCCACCAACCTGGTTGCTGGAAATCCAACCTCTATTTAAAAAATGTTCCCTCTGTATATCTTGGGGTACTTCCCATGGCCCCTCATAAGACTTTCAGTTGCAGGCATCACACAGAGTCTGCAGGCATCACATAGAGTCTGCTCTGTACTTCTTTGCTTTATCTCTCCCAGGTGGCTGCCCTCCAAGCCAGTGGGAAAAGGCTTCACCATTATCACTGCCCATCTTGCAAGGCCCAAGCTCCACACCAAGGCTGCTATATGTAGGTGCTTTCCCAAGTTCCCATTAGGGCACTGCTGTAAGAAAAGCCTCCAAGAACTTAAGTTCAGGGTCTCAACACCGCCCTGAAGCAGCTCAGCCTGCAGTCAGTCTCAATGCACACAAGGAGTTTTGAAGACTTTGGCTGGAATCTCACCCCTTGCTTGCCCAGAATTTCATCAATTATCTCATAAAAATGCAATTCTATAGATTTCTGGGGCCCAAACTCTTTTAACCAGAGGAGCTCAAACCCATCCAAAGGGCCAGATGGCAGACTGTCTTCAAGTGGTTCTCTGGAAACAGATTCTGAGATGGAGAGTTGCTTACTGGAGGCTAACTGAAGAAAGCTCTTGAAAGTGACAGTGTTGAACTTTACCTGAGCCCTGGGTTCCCAGAAGGCAATGGCAGTTAGGAACCTGACCACTAGCACCACCACTTTTTTTCTGCTCTGAAAATGGCTAACTGCAAAGGACCACCTCAGCCTGGCCTATTTGCATATACCCAGATAAAGCCATCTCTACACTTCCACTCGGCCTCTACAGCACTCCTATACAAAGCAAATGACTCCCCTGTCTCCTGCCTTTATAAAACTCCAGTCCTTTCCTTTCCCTTCTCATCAGTGAATATCTTACCTAATCCAAAAGCCAGAATAAAAGCATCTCCTTAACTGCCATGTATATTCTTTTCTTTTAAGTGTGTGATTCCATTTATGTGAAATGTCCACAACAACCAAATCCACGGAGACAGAAAGAGGGGTTAGTTGTTGCCAGGGGCTGGGGAGGGGGCTGGAAAGTGACTATAATGGGGGGAGGGCTTCTTTTTGGTGCAATGGAATGTTCTGGAATTAGTGGTGATGGTTGCACAATGAATGTACTTAATGGCACTGAGTTGTAAACCTTAAAATAGTTAAAATGGTTAAAGGTTTACGTTACGTGCGTTTTGCCACAATAGAAAAAAAAAGAAATTTAACCACCAAAAAAACCTCAGAGAATAGTTGTCACTTACAGCTGTTGAACTTGGGAGCTGTTCATCAGGTTTGGTGCCACGCGCAGGAAGCTTGGGTTGTTCAGCAGGCTGGTGGTGTCAAAGCCCCTGACACCTCCCATGGGACTCGCTCTAAGCTTCAGCTCCGCCATCTTGAAGTTCAATTTGTAGTTCCTGTTGTGGGGATCCAGCTCCAAAGCCTACCTATCCTAGGGGCTCGGCTGTGCTCATTCGAACTGGAGAGGGCGAGGCTCGCTCTGCGCGGGCTTTGCTTTAGGACGGGTCTATGCAGTTGGCCGGCTCACAGTCCTGCCCCGCCCCCACGTAGCTCCTGAGTTTGCTGAAGGCCATGGCTCCGTTACAGAAACAGATGGCACTGGCCAGGTTCAGCTTAACGGCTTTCCCGTAGAAGTACACAGCAGCCTCAACGTTTTCTACGTTTCCTTCGGTTTGGGGGGCACTGTGTCTCGGCCTAGCGCTCCTCTGAAGGCCGAGTTTGTTGGGGTTCTTCACGTCCCGCGGCACCTCCTTGCCTGTGGCTGCTGCTTCAAACAACTCCGGAAGCGTCTGAGGAAGTGCGAGGCCCCTGCCTTACACCATCAGCCCAAGAAGGAGTCTCCAGGCACTGGACTGCAACTTCCAAACTGTCCTGGGGATCAGATGGGGGGTCCCCCAGGTGCCAGAGCTGTGTGCGCAGGAACCTCACATAGAGAGGTATAGGTCAAACGCTTCCTGCTACGCACTTTGAGACAGGAAGAGACTATGCCACGGAGTTCTCGTAATCTCTCGGGCAGCTGAAGCGGGCCCACCCACGCGGCTGCGCCTGCGCACTGCCGTGCTGCTCCCCCTCCCGCCTTCCCAGCGCGCCACCATGCGTGCAGAGAAGGAGCCTTACATTCTGTCTTTGACAGGCGATAGGCCTGTGAGGAGATGAGGGAGGTAGAGTTGAGCCGTGGAAGATGCCAACCTGCAATGTGGTTGCAAATGGGGTCTCGGGTGATTCTATGAGGGCTCCAGAACTGGGGTGGCCCTTCAGAGTTGTCCTGAATTCAGGAGAGGCTGCCCCACCTTTGTATCCCTGAATTAGCCAGTTATTCAGCCCCCAGGAGCGGGTGTAACCCAGGGCAATTTCCAATGAGAAGAAGCAACTGTGAGCTTCCAGAGGCCTAACTCCAAGTAGCTGAAGAGGGTGCCTGCACAGCGGATCTGAGCCAAAGTAGCCGCTGCATTGACGGAAAACTGGCCATTGATCCTCCACGTCTCTGTACTCTTTCCATCCCAGACCTCAAGGAGAACACCTCCCCCCTCAACTTAAAAATCAAAAGCTGCCATGAATATCAGTAAATGAAAAGGATGCAGACAAATCTGGGAAGGAGCTAAGATACAAATGATAGTAAGAAACAACTGGAGAAAACGGATGGGCATGCCCTCTACATACATTTTGGAGCTCTCGAGGAGTGTTTCTCAAGCTGTGGTTCACAGATTTTCCTGGGCTAGTACCTTAATGCATTAAACTTGTGTTAAAAAACAAAATTCAACTCAGTAATTTGAAGATCTAATTGGCTTTACTCCACAACTCATGAATCGGGCAGCATCCCATCTAGCAAATAGAAAGACGTTCCAAGGAGCTGTACAAAATGGAAGGATTTTATAGAGAGATACAGGGTGGGAGGAGGAGAAGAGATTATTAGCAAAAGAAAAGAAAGAATTGTTTTGGGCAAGGTCACCTTCTCTTAAGGTCATGGTGGGGGGGGGGTCTTACCTTGCAGATTACTTCACTAGTGCTGATCAGGAAATTCCAGACTGGTTTGAAATTCCACTTTTGGGAAAGGCTGATACTGCAATTAGGTTAGGTATTAAGTCTTGGTGGGGTTTAGCAAAAGTGGCTCCATTTTGGGCCTTTTGCTCTTTTTAACACTTGATAAGCCAGTCTATAATTTTGTTTCTGAAATGAATTAGCAATATATTCATGACTATTTAATGAAAATAAAATTGAAAAATCAAGTGAGACCATTTGTTGCTACTTAATCAATGTCATCCCAAGTTTCTCCATTCTTTCCAAGGAGAGGTTTTTCTTACTGAACTGCATGTGAATTTGTACCAGTTTGGGTTCAAGACAGAAAATTGTAAGTAACTCTTTTGTCATCGTGAGCCTAATTCTTTGTACATCTTTTTTCCTTCTTCCCAGAGGCATTTACTGAGCTCTGTTCTGTGTCAGGTATTATTCTATACCCTATGGAGGAGACAAAATTTTTTTCTGTATCTTTCTACCCTTAATCACTGCCACCATGAGGCACAGATGACTTTGCTAGGGCAATGTCAGTGGTAAGGGAGCAACAAAATACAGTCCGCAGTTAACTGAGGAGCTGATGCTAATGAAGACAACTTTGTGCAAACTGCTCTTTCTAAATTCTGCAAATCTGGAACCTAGAAGCGTTGCTGTTCTACGTTGGTAGCTCGGTGGAGATACAGGGTGGTGGGAACATGTGTTTTGTTCTCTTGTTTTGCATTTTGTTCTATAGTGGGAGAAACGGAGCATGTTTAAATGCTGGTGAGAAGGAACAAGGAAGCCAGTAGACTAGATTGAAGATAGAGGAGATAGGATCATTTACCTGAAGAGGAGTAAGAAACAGGATTTGCCTCATACTCAAGGAAGAGTACCTCTTCAACTGTGATTGGGGAAGGGAGAGGTTAGAGCAAGAGGCCAGCAAGTTAAAGACAGATGGACTGATGCAGGATTATGGTTTTTCCAGATACACAGGACAGTGAAGAATCAAAGGAGTTGAAGGATTTGGCTAGTGACTAATAGAGGAGATAGATCTAACATCTAGATTAAAATAGAAAAGGGGGGGGTGAAAACCAAAGAAAATGGAAGGGTCTGAATTTGGGAGAAAGCAAATAGGTTTTTTTTTTAAAGATTTTATTTATTTGAGAGAGAGAGGGAGGGAGAACACGAGCAGGGGGGAGGGGGCGGAGGGAGGGGCAGAGGGAGAGGGAGAAGCAGACTCCCCGCTGAACAGGGAGCCTGTTGTGGACTCAATCCCAGGACCCTGGGATCATGACCTGAGCCAAAGGCAGACACTTAACCTACTGAGCCACCCAGGCACCCTCAAATAGGTTTTAAAAAGCAAGTGTTGAAGGAGAGAGGAGAAAAATTGTAGCAAGAGCTAGCACTTAGTATATGCCAGCCATCATTCTAAGCACTCAATTCAAAAATAACCTCAAGAGGCATATTCTATTACTTTCCAGGTTTTGTATAAGAGGAAACTGAGGCAGTAAGTGGTTAAATCATGTGTGCAAGGTCCCATAACTCAGAAGTGGTACAGCTATGGTCAGTCTGGTTTTTGGTTTTGGTCTGTGCTTTCCTCTGCCTCCCAACCAGACAGGAGAGTTTGAATTTGTGATTTCAAGTTGCCTTTTGGGTAATGATGAGCTCTAGGATGGGGTCTAGGGTGTGGCCTAGTAATGTGCTACTGAACTAGGACAGATGCTGGACCTAGAACCTAACAGAACAGCCCTCCTGCCCTCTCCTTCTGCTATGCAGACAGGACTGCAGCACCCCAAGGACCTTCTGCCCGCCATTGTAATTGCAGCCTCACTGGCCTCTGTGACCACCTGGGCTGTGACTGGGTACCCAACAGAGAAGATGACTGTGAAGCCAACCCAAGAGGAACTGCATTGAGGAAGTTCAAATTGAAAGATCCATCCATATTCAAGGAATAAGAGAGCACGCCAAAAATACACAGGTAGAGCATAGCTCTGACCTATGCCACATTTGCAAAATCTTCACTGTGAGTTTTCTTTTGCTAGGTGTTCTCTGTGATTCCAGCTAAATGTTTGGCATTGCTCCAAGAATGTCAGTTTGGGGCACACAAGTAAAGCAGCCCTGCATTATAGTTGCATCATTAGTGGAAGCCTAAGAAGTCTTCATCACCCCAGCAAATGTGTAGTGCCCTGGGTTCAAAGCCCTGACTTGAAATACAGCTATTTGAGTTAGAAGGTTGCTTTATTATCTGTTATATCTTCAGAGCCCCAGTGCTAAGAAAACTAAGTACACGGTATCTCCTCATCTGCAGAAGCTGTTAAAGAAATGCCTTAGAGCTTTCTAGCATTTCATTATGCTAGCACTGGGGTATGAAAAGAAATTGCAGTTTGTATCCCAGTTATGACTCCTACAACTGTAACCCTGCCCATGTTCCATAAGCCTCTTGAGCCTCACCTTTCTTATCTGTAAGATGGAGATAGTAATCGTGTAAATGAGATCATCCCTGAGGAGTGCTTAATTGAGACCGGCTCATAGCAACACCACACTCGCTGTGGTGGTGGTGGTGGTGGTTGGTAGTAGTCGTTAGTGTACATGTTTGCACTTCCTCATCGCCCATTCACTATTTTCTGTCCCTGCCCCTCCACTGAAAAAGTTCCTATCCCTCCCCCTCCCCTGAAAATGTTCCCACCAAAGTCATCAACATCATCCATCATGCTAAAACTAATAAATATCTTGTAGTTCATCTCCAACAGGGCCTCTTGCCAGAGGTCACAGAGCAGTGAGTGATGGCCCCGAGATTCAGATTCAGACTCAGTGTTCTTTGAGTTACTGTCCTAGACCCTCTTCTCATCTCACTTTACACACGAGACTTGTGTGATCTTATCCATTTTCCTGACTTCGAAGGCCATTTTTAAGTGTTTATGATGTGCCAGTGCCAAGTACCATGTTAAGCATATATGTGATGGATGGATGGATGGATGGATGGATGGATGGATGGATGGATGGATGGATTTTTTAAAAATCTCAGCAATAGCCTTATGAGATAGATATTATGATTCTATCGTTATCTACACTTACATGGAGAAACTGAGGCTCAGAGAGATTGCAAGGTCACCCCGCTAGTAAGCGACAGAGTCGTGATTTGAACCCAAGCCTATCTAATTCTAAAATGACTGCTCTGGGCCATTACATGTAGTATACTACGGTAGAGTTTTTCAAATAGTGCCCCCCTCCAACTTCATGTAAGATTAAAATAAATCAGTCCTGAATGGAACTCAGATATAAAGTTTCCTGAAATATCAGGGTATTCAGGTGTACCTTTGCAAGAATGGAGCTGGATGTGCAGAACTGCTAGCCTCAAATGCTGGCTCCAGAATAATGACGGCCATCCCCCGGCATCCTTCATGACCACAAGCCCCTTAAAGCCCAGGTGGAAACACAAAAGTTTCAACTGTGAGAGGCAGGGGCAGGCAGAAAACTGGGGTTTTAGCATTCATGCTGCAAATAAAACAAACTCTGGCCTCAGCTCTCTGATCGTCAGGATACCCAATCATCTACTTCCTTCAGAAGGGGTGAGGAATGGGCCCTCCTCGCCCCCAGTGTGGCCATAACTGTACCTACAATCCCCGTATATCTACCGAGGCAGAAGGTATGACCATGCAAGGGAATTTGGCAGTGATTGCCACTGCCATAAGTAATATCTACCATTTTATGATTCAGCATTTCTCTCTGTATGATTCTTCCAAAGAGTATAAATAATTCACACTAAATTATAGTTACTAGAAGGATATTTTAAACCTAAAGTTGAAATTTATACAATTAGTGTCTAAAACCACCTTGAAGAGAGAAAAGCAAACATTTTGACTATCTAAATAACACTTTATAAGGCTTTTAGGTAGCTTACTTAACATTCCTTAAATTAATAGTGATTTCTACATGAAAGTGAAATATGTATAATTTTTACATTAAAATGAAATATTATAAAATATAATTAAGAGGCTTATCAGCATTCTCACATTTTGGGGGTGGAATGCAAAGGTATGAATTCAGAAGCTTATTAAACTGGATGACTGATTGCTATATCTTTTTCTTAATTATGAAATATTTATACCCCTGATGTCATAGACCATGCAGTATTTATGCCAGATGTGCAATGAAATCTATATTCAATATTTGGGCAACTTGACAGGGGAAAGAACCTATCCCCTAAATTGATTCTAAAATTATCTTCAATTTAAGGCATTATCTCAGAATTGCACATAAAGCTCTAAATTCAAGAGAAAGTAAGATTATTTTTACTTGAATTACCATAGAATTTGCTTCAGGTCTTTAGTCACTTTGCCAATAGAGATAGCCAGAGTTTTATTAAGCACTCCTCCATCTGAATGATAATGTTGCTATGGACCCTTTCCCATCCCTAACCCCACGTGCCTATTTTTAGAAAGAAATCCATGCGTCTTTAAACATTAAAATACAACTGACTCTTTCATCACCAAGGCCAGGTTTGGAGGTCTTCCAACAGAGAACAGATTATAAACACGTGAAAAGGCAGCTTTCTATAAGGACCTTTGTTTCCTTTTAAGCATATAGGTGAAAATCAAGTGAAGCCCTAAGGCAGAGAGTTCTCAAACTATATCCTGCATAGAATTATCCGCAAATTCCTTGACTCAACCTCCAGGCGCTAAATCAGGAGTAGGTGCAGGTTGGGACCAGGGAATCTGCATTTTAATGAGCTCCTTCCAATGTTTCTGATGTAAATTGTCCCTGGATTTCACTTAGTATAATTTGCCCTAAGGATTCTTTCCCTGACATTCAGGGATTATATATTTATATGACCCACAGGTCATGTATAAAAGAAAGAGTTTGGGTACTGGGGCAGATGGCCTGGGCTTGACTGTAGACTCTGCCATTTACTGGCTCTGTGGCTTTGGGAAAATCACTTCATCTCTCAGATTCTGTCCTCTCATCTCTAAACAGAGAAAATTAATCCTTGTCATGTGCCCCCCAGAGTTCTTAGGGGGATCAAATTAGATAATGGCCATGTGTGGCAGAGATGATATTATGTGCTCACTAAATTCTTTTCACTTCCCTTGTGAGCACACAGCTAGACTGCTTTTCCTAGCCTCGCGGCTGCAGTTACTAGAGCCCTGTAGTTGTGTTCTGGCCATTGGAAGATGATGTATGTTACTTTGCTCCGGACTCCTCACCACTACCACCACATTTTTTGCTTTCACCATCTAGATGTCAATTCTCAGAGCAATCTTGAGAGCCATGTGTGGAACATGGTTGGCCTTGGACTTGAAAGACTACTTGGAGCTGAGCCTTCTCTCTGCCAACCTGCATTGAACTGAAAGGTGCACAAGAAACAAACTTTGTTGGGTTAAGCCAGTGGACATTTTTGAGTGATTGATTACTGCGACTAATCTACTCTGTGAAACATAGTCATATATAGATAGAAGACATTAAGTCAAAGCACAAGAACTGGGACAGTGAAAAAAGACAACTGATAGGCCAGGCTGCCTTTTTTAGAGTAGGCATTGGATCTGAGGAAGACCTTCTGCCCACAAATGGCCTCTTTACTACATGTTCACCCATTCCGTTGGGCCTTTTGCTGACAGTGGATCAGAGAGACAGAGAATAGGAAGCAGGATGGGAGAACAAAGACATTGGCAGCAATGAAAAGTAGGGACCAGGGATGGGGGCATAGGTGCCTGGAGGGAGGGTGGCAGACTAGGCTAGCATAGAAGCCTGAGGTCCTCGAAGAGCACCTTGAACTCAGGAGTCAGGCAAACATCCAGGCATCAGGGAGCACACAGGTAATGAGTGTCAAGAAAAGCAGCAAAGCAGAAATTAGGCACTTTGTCCTAAATCAACAAATGAGCAGAAGTGAGTGGTCAGTATAAGCTATGGGATTGGAGAGGGCAGGTTCAAAGACCAAGAAAAAGACTGTGCTTCCACACCACTAGAAATTCTAGCCATTCTTCAGAACTCGCCTCAAATGCCACTTCTTTTATATAGACATTTTTCCCCCACCTCTTTGATAACGCCTCCAACCTAATCAGGAGTTTTAATCTGGAGTCCATAGACCCAAGGAGTATAGAACTTCCAAAGGGTTCTTGAATCCTCTGAACTTGAATGCAAAATTATGTGCTTGTATTTTGGGGGACAGACTCCTTGCTTTGATAAGCTTATGAAGCAAAAACTAAGAATCACTTCACTGGTTTTGTGAACACATGAAATGCAGGCGTTTGTTTTTATCCATCTCTTTACCCTCATGCTGAGCACAAAGTAGGTGCTCAGTAAATGATCACTGAAGGGATACATGTGTCTTTCTCTGATTCTCTGATTCTCCAAGTTGAAATTGCTCTCTTGGTCTTTGTGTTTTCCAAACCACTTGGTTCTTCACAGACTGCATTGCATCTAAGCTCATTGTTTACTTGCTGTTTTTCCCAACCTATAATCACTTTAAGGGTAAGCAGAGTAGGATTCATCTTCATATTCTCAAACATTGTCTAAGACAACAAATAGCATAATTCAAGACACCCATTACATCATTTGATTTTTATAGCAATCACGAAACATATGTAGTCTCATAGTCCCCATTTTACAGATAGAAAACTAAAGCTTAGAAAGGTGAATAGGTTTATTTAAGGTCATATAAGATAGTAAGTTGAGAGCCCAGTGTCAAATTCTTGTCTATCTGATTCTAAAGCCTTGTACTGTGTTTATATTATATTATACTTTACTATATTACAATACGCTGCTGTAGCTGTTCCTCAAGATTGTTGGATTGAACTGACTGGAACCGAAACAAATTTTATGGACATGAAATAGGGATGGACTATGAGACAATCAGAAACTCTCAATCTAGCCCAATCATCTCATTTTACGGGTGGGAAAATGGAAATTTAGAGTAAGAGAGTGACTTGTCCAAACTTGGGCAGCAAATAAGTGGTCAAGCTGAGTGTCTTGCCTGCTGAGTCGATGCTCATTCTTCCATTATGTTCTGTTCCTCCCTTGTTTCCTTGGTTCATGCTGCTCTGGAGTGAGATCAAAGGGTCAAATCCAGGTAAATTTCTATAAAAAGGTCTGACATGTCTTTGTAGCTTAATTTAGCTCATTAAATATTTTAAGATATCCTTTGACAGCTGGTAATGATCATGGTTCTTGATTAGACAATGCATTTTCATGCATCTAATTTTCTCCATTTTTTCTTTCAGATATTCTTTTTAAAATGGAAGCAGAAATGTGCCAGATCTTATGATAAATGCAGTCTACTTAATTCATAGCAATTGCAGCCCCTCATTAGTAATAAATTAAATATTGAAAAGACCAGATCCTTTCAATGTGTCAAAAAGAGCCTTGTCACTTGGCGTAATTGAAGAGGTCAAAGTGTGCATTTTATAATGATCATCCATATCCAGTATTTCTGATTCAACTCACTCAGCCTCTATGACTCAGGGGACTTATCCAAGACACTTGTTGAGTTACAAACAGGGCCAAATATGAGGAGCAAAATACAATCATAATTTGTGTCTAAGAATCGTTGGACAGATATTCAGAATTGACGCACATCATTGAACTAGGATTTTCACCAGGAGAAACTGCATTTAATTGTTTCTATATGACTTTAACACATCTCCTCATATCAGACAATTTTAAAAAATCGAATTACTTTGGTACTGATTTTACCAAAAACAATTCCATTGAAAAGCAAATAAATATTTTCAAAATGCAAAATACCAATTCAAAGTATTAGCTTGTATTTCATTTATTTTTTACCTAAATGCTTGATAATAGTACCATTTTTGTCTCCCTTAATTGACTGAGGTCAACCAACTGCTAAGCTAGTTCAACCAGTAGTGAAATCAGTCATAAAAGATGAGTTTTGATAAAGAGAAACAGAAAAAACAGTGAATTAGGGATCAAACAAATATTGCTTTAGTCTAAACGTCCCTCACATAGTAAGACTCTGGCTGTCTGTGAGAAATTTACTAAATGCTTTTTTGATAATTTTGTTACCAAATTTAAAAAAGTAGGGAGTACTAAGCAGTTCTTTAGCAGAAAAGCTGATAGGCTTAAATATTATAATAGCATCTTTTAAATGATGAAACCATATCGTCAAAGGGAATGTGTGTGATAGAAATGCAATATAAGTAAAAATGTCCATACATAAAATTCATTCATTCAACAAACATTGATTGAGTGCCTTGCAACTGAGTGCAAGCTTACAGGCCCAGTGGTGCATAGGTTGGAGAGTTGACTAAGGCAAGAGTCCTGCCCTCTAGGAGCTACTACCCAGTAGTGGTACAGTAGTGGTGACAGCAGTGCAGAACTAACTGTAATAAAAGGTGCCTAAGGCAAGAGATAGATGAAATATAGTAGGAGTTCAGGGGAGGACGAGAGCAATTTCAGCAGGGGAAATATTTGAAATCGCATAGTATCTAGAACTAACACTCCAGTGAAAAGCCAGCTTATTTCCTGGACATACTATTCTCTCTAATGCAATATGGTCATGTTATGCTGGTGGTCAAAATGGAGTATTTACAGGAGCACAAGAAGGTCTGGGAAAGATCTCAAAAGAAGTCACATGTCAGCTGGGCTTAAAGAACAACAGAATAGGGGCACCTGGGTGGCTCAGTTGGTTAAGCATCCGACTCTTAATTTTGGCTCAGTTCATGATCATAGGGTTGTGAGATTGAGCCCCGTGTTCAGACCTGCCACGTTCAGCTGTGCTTTGAGCCCCGTGTTGAGCCCCATGACGAGCTCCGTGCTGGCACTGGGCATGGAGCCTGCTTAGATTCTCTCAATCTCTTCTTCTGTATCCCACCCTAAGCAAAAAAAGAACAACAGAACATAAAGATGGAGAGGTCGACGGAGACTTGATCATTTAAGGTCTTAAAGACTGTGTTAAGGTATTTGAATTTTGTCCTGTGGCCAATGGAGAGCCATCAAGGGATTTTTAAAAAATATTTTATTTATTTGTCAGAGAGAGAGGGCATGAACACCAGCAGGGGTAGCAGCAGGCAGAGGGAGAAGCAGGCTCCCCACTGAGCAAGGAGCCCCACGTGGGACTCGATCCCAGGACCCTGGGATCATGACCTGAGCCAAAGGCAGATGCTTAACTGACTGAGCCACCCAGGCGTCCCCCATCAAAGATTTTAAGCAGAGGAATGATGTGGTCATATTTGCACTTGAGAAAGATCGCTCTGGTTACAATGTAGAAAATAGATTAGAGGGGAAGGGGGCAGGTGAGAAGGCAGGAAAATTCACTGAATCAGTTTTTAAGTTAAAATGATGAGGACCTAAGAAGGTAGTGGTGGTAAGGCTGGAGGAAGTGAAAATTATTTCACTGTAGAAATGGAACAGAAATGATAAATCTTAAAGATACTTAGGTAGAATTGACTAAACATGGTAAAATGATTGGGTTTGGGGGTATAGGGAAAAAGAAGAGTCAAAACTACCCCTCAGTTTTTACCTCAGCTGACTATATAGTGAATAATAACATTTTATTAAGATACAAAACAGAAGGAACACATTTCAATGGGAGTGGTGGCAGGGGTGGAAAACTGGGAAAAAGAAAGTGGGAAACTGATCGAACTCCATGAAAGCATGAATCACTTTATTTTTCATCACTGTAGTCCCAGTATCTGGCTCAACAAATCCTAGAATGAATGAATGAATTAATTAAATGAATTATTGCATTTGAATTACCACTGAATGTGCTTGAATCTGTAGAGTAAAAAGAAAGCTCATTTCATTCATTGACCTAATAGTTGTTGAGCACCTGCCATATGCCAGGTAGAATTTTAGGTATAGGGGATATATCGGTGAGCAAAACAGTGGTGGACCTGTATTCATAAACTTATATTTTAGTTTAAATATAACAAACAAATATACACTTTTTTCATTTGGTGATAAGCACTATGAAGAAAAATGAATCAGCATAATGGGGTTAGAGAGTGGCTGCATGTTTTACAATAAAATAGGCTGGGTAGTCTTTCTCAGGAGGTGATATTTGAACAGAGAAGGGAATAAAACGGAGTAGGAAATGTGGCTATCTGGGAAAAGAGTATTCCAGGCAGAGGGAATAGCAAGTGAAAAAATCCTAAGGCAGGAGCATGACTAACAATGTTCGTATTCAAAGAATAGCAAGAAGGCAAGTGTGACGTGGGGAAAGTGGGCGGGAGGGAGAAGGGTAGAAGATGAGGTCAGAGAAACTAAGGGCTGGATTATGGAGAGCTTTAAAAGCTAGTGTAAGGACTTTGGCTTTTTCTCTGAATGGTATGAGGTCCAGTGGATGATTTTTAGCAGAGAAGTGACACGGCCTGATATGTTTTAACAGGATCACTCTGCTGTGGGGAGAATAGTCTGTAGAGAGGCAAGTGTAGATAGAAGCCAGTAGACTGGCTAAGAGACTCTTGAAGCCATCTAAGCAAGAGATCATAATGGTTTGCACAAAAGTGAAAGCAATGGAGATGGCATGGTAAGAAGGGGCTGGGTTCTGTTTTTGTTTAGTTTTTGTTTGATTTTTGTCTATTTTTGGAAGGTAAAACTGGCAAAATTTATGAAAGTGAAAAAGGAGGCAAAGCGGATTCCAAAGCATTTGGTTTAGACAACTGAACAACAACAATAACGTTGCCATTTACTGAAATGGTAAAGATAATAGGTGGAGCAAGTTTTAGGCTGGGGTGTCAGTAGTTTGGTGTTGCATGTGTTAAGTTTGAAATGCCTATTAGTGCAGATGTGCAGTTGGCAGTTATGCATACAAATCTGTAGTTCATGTAAGAATTCTGGGCAGGAGATAAAAACCTGGGAGTCATCAGTATATAGATGGTATTTATAGCCACAGGACAGGATTGGATTGGACCACCTAGGAAATGAGTATAAATAGAGAAAAACATAGATCCAAGACTAAGCCTTGGGACATTTCAAAGTTTAGTTGGCAGCAGGATGGGAAAGATCTAAGCAAAGAGCAAAAGAGATCAGTAAGGTAAGAGAAAAAATGAGAAATAGTGGTGTCCTAGAATCAGATGAGTTAGTATTTTACAAAGGAGAGGGCAATCAACTTTCCAAATGTTGTGGACAGATCACATAAGGGGAGGACTGAACACTGATCTTTATATTTGGCTACCAGGAAGTCACTTGTGACCTTGATAACAGCTGTTCCGTGGGGTAGTGTGGTTTGGATGTAAGCATGATTACAGTGAGTTCAAGAGAAAATCCGAAGAGAAAAAGTGGAGACAATAAGTGGTAATTAATATTTCAAAGAGTATTGATGTAAAGGGGAGGATAGAAATGGGCCACCTGGTCAGAAAGGGAGTGGAGGTGCAAACCATGTAGGATCTTGTAGGCCAGCATTAGTACTTTGGGTTTTACTCATAGATGGGGAAGCATCATCCTAGAACAGAATGCTGAGGAATCCAAATATTTAGAGGTCTAGGAGAGAAGGAGGAAGCAGCATAGGAGACTGAGAAGCTGTTAATGAAGAAGGAAAATCAGGAAAGTATTTATGCAGAAGCCAAGACAGGAGAAGACAGAGTGGTCGACTATGTCAAATGCTGCTTTGCAGGCAAGCAGGATGAAGTCAGTCCATTGGGCTTGCAAAGATGGAAACTGTTGCTTTCCTTACCAGAGGTGTTTCCATTGCTTCAGTGGAATAGGAGGGGATAACACAATTTCATAGTGGGTTGAGGAAAGTTGAGAAGACCCAAGAATAACAGTAATTAGGCACATAGATCTAGGAAAGAGGAGATCCACTCCAATGACAGATATAGAAGGGGGAAATGTGTGTGTGTGTGTGTGTGTGTGTGTGTGTGTGTGTGTGTGTGTGTGTGTGTACCATAAAATGCATAATAGTTCCTTTAAAAAATTGCCACCAGGAATTGAGGATTTAAAGACTTAACACTGGAGGGCGCCTCAGTGGCTCAGTTGGTTAAGCATCAGACGCTTGATTTTGGCTCAGATCTGATTGAGATTGAGCTCCGCCTTGGCGGGCTCTGTGCTCAGTGGGGGAAGTCAGTTTGGGATTCTCTCTCTCCCTCTCCCATTCCCTCTGCCTCTCTCTCTCTCAAATAAATAAATCTTTAAAGACGTAAGCACTGGGCTTTAGGGGACTAAGGTTGCTCACCATTGAAGAAGATTTGCATGAATGGCCAGTGTAATTCTAACTCTTATAAAGGTGTGAGATTGGTAATTAAAACCAGGAATGAAGTGACTGAATTTGAAAAGTAAGTGGAATTCAGATTTTAATGACTTCAAAGCTAAAATTAGTACATTATTACAATAATTATATCTTCCCCTTTTCCTGGTACAATTATCTCCCCCATCTCTCTTTGGTTTTGAACTCTTCCTGATATTTATTTAAGTCACCCTTTGTGAATGCACTTTTACTATGAGTCTCTTCATAGTAAATCTCTTTTGGAAATATGCGACTGCAAATAATACATACCTTAGAAACTAGGGCTGAGGTGGAAATCTTGAAGAGGAAGTAATTCTAACCTGTGTCTCTCCTACGAAAGAAAGTTTCTCGGAAAGCCTTACAGAGAAGTATTTGGTAAATGTGGAGCTGGCCAGAAGGTAAATTAGTGCTGAAGAATTGTAACAGTATACTTCAACTTTGACAGACTAATGCGTTAGGGGCTGACCTGCTACGGAGAGAATCTTTGTGGCCGCTGATCAAAGCAACCTTCGGCAAGGTAACTGGATACATATAGAACATTACTGCTTTCAATTCTCCCCCTGCTGCCCATCCCCGCAGCCCCACTGAGTTTCATACAGACTCTAGCCCTACTGTTAACATGTTTACTTCTGATTAAAATTTAACTACCGCTTATTGAGCAATTACTCCGACTTAAGTATTGGTTAAGCTAAAATAATAGCTGACGTTTAGTGGAATGCTCGCTGGAAGTACTTCAAGGCCGTTTGATGCCCACAACAAACCTCTTTGGTAGGTACTATTATCCTTTCATTTTACAAACGAGAAAACAGAGGAAAAGTATGTTGAAATAACTTGCTCAACGTCACACACATAGGTAGCAGAGGAGCCATGATTCAAACCCAGGTGGCTCCAGCCTCTACGCCTTTAACCACCAAGCTCTACTGCCGCTCGAGGACCAGCACACGTTACTTCACTCGCGTTTGAATCTCCATTTTACGGAAGAGAAAATTGAGGCTCAGAGCAAAGAGTCAGTAAGGTGCTCAAGATAACACAAGTAGAAAACAGAAAGAATTTCCATTTAAATCCTGTTACTCTTTCCACACTCACAAAACACTTGATATATTTAGAGCTTACTTTTTCCTCAACCCCGTAATTGCCAAAATGAGTTCCATGGTCTGTTTCAAAGGGCATTGTCAAAAAAAAAAAAAGGGTCCATTTGCAAATACTTTGGAGAATGCTGGGCTAAGCAAAACTAAAGAGCTATTTCTTTCTACAGGTCTTTTCAATGCCTTTGATATGGTAATGTACCTTTTGAAGTTTTGGGGGGTCAGTATTTACCAACTTAACCATGTAATTTTTTTTTCTCAGAGCATCTTACTAGCAAGTGCATAGAACATACTTAGTCTAACTGCATAACTACATTCCTGAGCACACATATCTCTGATGACCTTAATTAGATTGAAAGGCAATCTGGTTTCTGGTTTCTGTATTCAATTAAGAGGCACTGATCTTCATGGCTGAGATGCAGGATGTAGCCTTTTCTCAACAATACCAAATTTACATGCCATTCATTATGGTGAGTTATTTTGAAGATGTCCAATCATGTCCAATTGATATTTGTTGTTTTAGAGAGTGATATTTTCAGATTTGGTCCCAAAGTTCTAGGGGGAAGTCTTTATTTGCAGGCATTCCATGCCCTACACACTGACAACCATCTCTGAGGGTGCTGACAATACTTTGTGATATAATTTGGTGGTTTCTGTTTATGTAAAGCTAAGTGAATACAGTCCATTCACTTCTTTCATAGGTGTCTCTGCAGTTGAATGGGTTACATGAGTAGTAACCAAGAAAAGAAATAAGAATATTTAAAACATGGGAGGATAAGAATTGGATAAATATATTTATTTTCATCACACTTTAGCTCTAATAAAGTGACACCTATAATGATATCTTCTTCAGTGATGACACAGAAGTGATGATAGTGATGAGACGGTCTCAAGCCAGAAATTATTCCACATCCCTATTATGACATCAATGGAGAAGCGGTATTTGGGGATAGCACTAGCCTTGGAGAATCTACAGGAAGGTGCAACCCCCCCCCATTATAAATAAATGTAAAAATGTATCATGTGCCAGAAAAGACAAAGCTAAAATGCAAATGCTTTTTTTCCTCAAGGACGTCATTAGGAATAAAAGCCAATAGGTCATTGTGACATGTTGCCAAATTTCATAGCTGTTTGGGAAAGAAGCAGAACCTCTGTTTCCTTAAAAAGACCAATTGAGATGGGGTTGAGTAAGGTCCATATAAAGTAGATAGGTCTTAGGCCTATAAAGGAAGAAAAGGGAGAATACACACGCGCACGCACACACACACACACACACACACACACACACACACTAGTTTTGCGCTTGGGTTCCTATAGTTGTCACAGAATCAGGCAATACCAGAGTTGGAAGAGACCATTCAGCTATCTGACTTATCAATCCCATCGATAATAGTTCCCCCAAGTGATTATCAAATATTTGCATGAATGAACTAATGGGATACTCTTTTTCACTGCTATAGAATTTACACTAGCCATCTGGGAGGGCTTGTGTTACAAAAAAGAACACAGATTTTAGAAGTAGGATAGACTAGGTTCAACTCTGACTCTTCTACTTATAGCTGTATCAGCCAGGGTGGACTAAGTTATGTTACAGTAATAAATAACTCCAAAGTCCCTGTGACAAAAAGGAATTTATACAACAGAACACCTACAGCTTAGACCAAGATCATACAATAAGGATATATAGCAGCCCTCTCTTGGGTCTTCATGACCAGTGAGAAATGTTTATTTCTTACTTATGTTATGTATCCGATCCATATTGGCCGTCCCTCCCCTCTGACCTTGTTCCTGCTTCCTCTTAGAGTGATGGTCATATGTGAGCACAGTCCTACCCAGTTCTCATCTCATTAACATAGCACCAAGTTGAGATTATAACAGGCCTCATCCTGGACACCATGTTTCTCTTCATGAAGTAAGGACATGTCACACTCATAAACTCAAAGGCTATCATTGCTGGTCAGAAGTCCCTAGGGACCCAGCAACATTAGATTCATTTGTAGAGTGTTTCGGAAGGAGACATTCACAAGCCCTACTCTTTTGGTTTCCAAGGTTTTGGGTAGAACTCTTGAAACTGGTACACGGATGAGGTTGACAACTTCTCTGTAGCATCCCCACAGCCTCTCTTCACTCTATATCTTAGGCTCTTTCCAAATGTTCGCCATGGACCAAACGTATACTTCAGAACAATTGGAGCACTTGTTAAAAATGGTTTCTAGAGCCTCCCCCAAAATATAGAACCAGAATTTCTGGGAATTAGGTCCAGAAATTTACATGTATAACAAATACCTTAGTTGAGTCTGATGTGCAGTTAGATTTGGGAACCCGTGATCCAGTTCAACCTTCTAGCTAATATTTGAACTACCCATAATCCTGCCAAAAATTTTACAGAAAATATCACCTTGAGCTGAGTGAAGAACTTACAGGGTAGAACACTTAAAGATTAATTAAGGCAAGAACATAAGATAAGGATGCATATACATAGCAGCCTTCCCTTGGGTCTTCATGGCCACCAACAGAATCATGAAAATGTATATATATATTCGGAGTTAAGAAGGGACTTGAGATTCCAATTAGTCCAGATTTCCAAAGTGTGTTCCATGGCACATGAAACCTTTAAAAGGGAATTGCAAGTTAAGTTAGACTGGGAAACACAGAACACTCCATCCCGTGTCTTGGAGTGTTAAAATGCACTTTAGTACAATAAACACTCTGATAAGTACTGCAGCAAATAAACCTGTTTAATAAAATCAACATTTCCCACAATTATTTGAGCATAGAACCAATTTTTAAAAAATCACCCTTAGCCTGAAGAATCAGTGTTCTATGGAACAATTTTGAAAAATAGTGATCTAGGGCATGGTTCATCTGATGCATAAATGTCCTATCCAACTGTCTAGCAGGAGCTCTCTAAAATTGGAGGCTAATAATTCCATTTCTGACATCTCTAATTGTTCACACATGGATCAGCATCTTGTTTTCTATCTCTCTTATAACCTAACTTCAGGCCATATGTTCTATATCTGGAGATAACATAACACAGTGAAATGCATGTGAAGTTTACTATCAGAAGTCCTGGGCTTCAATCTGGCTCTACCAACTACTAATTATTTGACCTCGGGTACTCTTTAGACTTCCTGAACATAATTTTTCTCATATACAAAATGATACTCGTCTCACAAGGTTTGTGAGAATTAAATGAGATAACGCCTGTGAAAAGCTTAGCACGGTGCCCAGAACACGGTAAGCACTCCAATAACAGCAGTATTCATTCTATTTACAGATGAGAATACAAAGTGCTTAGTTTCAATACTGAGGGAAGAAAGTTCTGTCTTGTTCTCACCCCTATGCACCCTGCCCTGTATACCCATCTCCTTTCCTCAGTGCTTTCCCTCCAGATTCACCTGACCTGTACGGATTCATATCAGTCTGAAATTAACATCCCAATAAATATCATTTTAATAAAAACAATTCCATTGACCCTATTATTCCCTAATGTTTCAGAACACCAAGAAATGAAATACAATGTGAGCATATTAATCTCCCGAGGAGACACGATAGATGAAGAAACACTGAAACAAAATAAAACTTGTGGGACTAGTGGGGAGGTGCTGGAGGTGCTATTCTAAGAACCAGTGTGTCCTGTGAAAAGCCTTTTCTTGGAAATATTTAGTGGTGACTGCAGTGGGATTACTTACTCATCGACACTACACGTTTATAGGAAAGCCAAGTCAATAGGACATTCCACATACTGAAGCATATGGTTGCCTTACAGCGAAGCAAAGAGTGTGTAGGGAGACAATTATGGCTGTACCTACATATTAGCAAAGCAAAGATGAAAAGTGTATTGTTTAAAAAGCAGTGCAGCTGCTCCCATTAGAAAAAAAAAGAAAAAAAAGGACGTGTTAAAATTCCAACTCTGTCATTACCTAGCTCTAAAATTATGTAATTTAAATTCTTTGAGACTTGGTTTCCTCCTCTGTAAAATGGGCGATGCAGGAGGTTTTTTTTTTAATTTGGTGTCAAAATTCTAGAAACTTCCATACAATAGGATCGATTTACGATAATTTTTAAAATGATAATCAGCTTTAAAAACCATTAATTGTCAAGGACATAAACAAGCAGTTAATATAAAAGGAAGTATAAATAGCTTATAAACATAGAAAAAGATGTTTAGCTTCAATCATAATTAAAGATATGCAAATTAAAACAGTAATGAGATACTATTTTTCACATATTGGAATGGTAAATATATGAGACAAGTTTTTGTCGGTGTGGGGAAACACTCTCATACAATGTTGATGGGAGAATAAATTGGTATAGCTTATTGGAAGTCAATTAGGCATTACAGATCAACATTTTAAGTGTACATCCACTTAAACCTAGCAATTCCTCTTCTCAAAAATTATCCTAACAATACATTCACATGTGTGTGCAAATGTAGCATGTGCAAAGAATTTCCCTGCAGTAATGTTTTTAACAGCAAAAGCCTGGAAACTACCTCAGTGTTCATCAGTAGATGACTGATTACATAAATTTTGGTTCGAATAATATAAGGGCATTAAAAAGAATGGTGGCAGATAGGGAAGCTGCTCATGGAGCAAGATGCTCTATATACATTAGATGCAAAGAAATAAAGGGTAGACTAACTCGCATTTAATAATTACTGAGTGACTGCAACTGGCCCTTTGTTTATTAATTCGCTTATTCTTTACATCAAACCCTATGAAGTAGGCTCTTTTATCATCCCAATATTACAGATAAGGAACTAGAGGTACACAGAAAGTTAAGTGGCACGGCCATGTTCAAACAGCCGGTATGTGACAGAAGCCTGCTGTAAACCCAGGTAGTCTGGCTTCCCAAGACTGCACTATATTAAGCGCTATGCTTTTCTGCCTCTTCCTGTATAGAGGCCTCTGTATTCTTCCACTGGAAGAAAACGTAAAAGAAAATATGTACATATGCCTGGATAGGACTAAAAAAATCCCGGGAAAGATATCCAAGAAACTGTTAGCGGCAGTTGACTCTGGGTTGCGGTTCGGGGGTGAGACTCCAGATCGGAGGAAGAGTTGCTCTGGGTCATATACGTCTCTTCAGTTTTGTTTTCTTTTGTCTTTATCTGTTGCTTGAATTACTTTTCATTGACTGATAACTATAAAAGCAACTAGCTTTTTAGGGTAAAAATAAAAGAAACTAATACCCTCATTTGATAGATTGGGAGGCTGAGAATGAAAAGGGGGACAGGACCCACTGAGTTCAAGGAGGTAATTAATAGATGAGTAAGGACCACAATCCTCATCTGTTTCTTACAGCTTTCTTAGACCTCTTATCCCTGACCCTCAGAGACTCTGTGGGTCAGAGATAAGAGAGAGACTTCGGTTTCATTGTTATTTTTTTATTTTTTAAAAAGATTATTTACTTGAGAGAGACAGAGAGAGAGAGAAGAGTGAGCACACGAGTTGGGGAGGGGCAGAGGGTGATGGAGAAACAGGCTCCCCACTGAGCAGGGAGACCCATATGGGGCTTGATCCCAAGACCCTGGGATCATGACCTGAGCTGAAGGCAGATGCTTAACTGACTCAGCCACCCAGGCGCCCCTAATCTTATTTTTAAAAAATATTCATTTATTTATTTGAGAGAGAGAGAGAGAACACATGTTCATGCTTGAGTGGGGGGAAGGGCAGAGGGAGAGGGAGAGAGAGAATCTCCAGCAGATTCCCTGCTAAGTGCTGAGCCCGATGGCATGGGGCTGCATCCCACGACCCTGAGATGATGACCTGAGGTGAAACCAAGAGTTGGATGCTCAACGGACTGAGCCACCCAGGCGCCCCTCATTGTTAATCTTTTTAAGTTTTTTAAACATTGTATATTTTTTAAATTAAACACTTTGTTTAAAATTCCTTTGTAACACGAGCAAACTGAATTCAACAGCACATTGAAAGGATCATATACACCATGGCCAAGTGGGATTTACTCCAAGGATGCAAAGATGGCTCAACATATGAAAATCAATTAATGTGATAAGCCACATCAACAGAATGAAGGATAAAAATCACATGATCATCTCAATAGATGTAGAAAAAGCACTTGATTAAATTTAACAAACTTCCATGATACAAACTCTCAATAGGGTAGAAATAGAAGGAAATCACTTCAACATAATAAAACCATATATGACAGGTCCACAGCTAATATCATATTCAATAGTGAAAAGCTGAGAGTTTTCCCACTAAGCTCAGGAACAAGGAAAGTATGCCCTCTCATACTATGGCCACTTCCATTCAACATAGTACTGGAAGTCCTAGCCTGAACAACTAAAAAGAAATAAAAGTCATCCAAATAGGAAAGGAAGAAGGAAAGGTGTCTCTGTTTGCAGATGATATGATCTTATATATAGAAAACACTAAAGACTCCAACAACAACAAAAAATATTAGAACTAATAAATTCAGTAAAGTTGCAGGATACAAAATCAACATAGAAAAATCTGCATTTCTATATACTAATGTTGAACTATTTGAAAATGAAATTAGGAAAACAATCCCATTTATAATAGCATCAAAAGGAATAAAATACTCAGGAATAAACTTAGCCAAGAAGATAAAAAGATTTGTACACTGAAAATGACAAAACACTGGTGAAAAAAAATTTTTAAAAAAACCAAATAAATGGAAAGATGTCTTGTGTTCAATTGGAAGAACTAATGTTTTAAAATTGTCCATACTACCCAAAGCAATCTATGAATTTAATGCAATTCCTGTCAAAATCTCAGTGGTATTTTCTACAGAAATAGAAAAACCAATTCTAAAATTCATATAGCACCACAAAGGACCCCAAATGCCAAAATAATCTCGAGAAAGGAGAACAAAGCTGGAAGCATCACAATTCCTTACTTCGAAATATATTTCGAAGCGACAACAATTAAAACAGTATGGTACTGGCTTAAGACAAACAAATAGTCTGACAGAGCAGTGTCACTGAGTTTCTAGAATCCTTGGTGCCAGAGCTATTTATGCTTTGCAGAGTATCCCAATAGACCAGACTTTTCTAAAGTTGCTGATATTTTTTTCCACCTTGAACCACCAGTGCTGATAAAATTGTCTATTTTGCTCAGGCATGGGAACTTGCCAAGAAGTTATTAGCCTCTTTGATATGCTGGGATTCCCTTGAGTTGGACAGTTTTGTGTACTTAATCACTCGTTTTTTAGCAGCACTCCCATGGAGAGACAGCAAGAAGGAGAAAAAAAAAACCAACCCAGATACATTACCAGATGGAGAAAAGCATTAGCCACACTTGACCTTTGGAGTGTTCTATCATTGTCTTCTAGGCCCACATCCGGGGAGATCTCTGTTGGGCAGATGCCTGGAGCCAGCCTGCATGTGTTCAATATCGAAACCTACAAGAAAACTGAAACAAACAAGCAACAATGTCTGAACATATTAGGTCACAAAGAAAAACCTGAAGTGTTGTTTAGTGTATTTATATGGAAGTTGAGGGCAGAAGTGGGGAAGGTGAGAGGAGAAAAAGTCCAGTTCTATTTTTTGAATGAAAACATAACACAGGAAAGGTCCTCTTTTAAAATTTTTATTCAACTTTTCCAGGATGATGAGTCCTTTGACTCTGTTTAATTCAATTCATTTATAGTCAGTCTCTTTCCAAATTAATTTTGCTCCTCTTTTCTGACCTTTCCCCTGTGAGGAAAAACTAAACTCAGTGCCCTGTGAAATGTCTCAATTTTTGCTGTGCAAGTGGGTAATGATGTTTAAAGCTGGAAAATGGTATTAGATTTCATCTTCCTACCTGCTCCAAAAAGTTTGCAGCCCTATCCTGGGCTGCTACGTAGGGGATCATCATGACTATAAAATAATTTTGAGTGTTGCTATTAGTGGTAGGCAAATGTACATCCACAAGGAAGTGAAGAAGGGAGGACAGGCATGGCTAACCACAGCATGACACATGATAAAGAGCGTAGCAGTCATTTCTCCTCCCTCCAACAGAGACAGACAGACAGACAGAAAGAAAGAAAGAAAGAAAGAAAGAAAGAAAGAAAGAAAGAAAGAAAGAACGAACTAGAACTTCAGAAGAGTGAAACCACAGAGCTTCAACAAATGTATCCGGAGCCTCCTCCCCTCTTTTGTCATTATAGTCTGAGATCCTAAACGATGCTGTCTCCTTACCACTTTGCGTGCAAGACTGGGTTTCCTGCCTTTCTTCGCTGTACCCTCATGGAGTAGGGAATCAACTCAACAGACACCTCTTCCCCAAATCCACTTCTCATGGGACACAATCGAGCACCTCTATGAACAGAAGCACCATGGGAAGAAGGGGGAGGTAGATAGTGAGTATTCCTTAACAAGAGCGGTTTGGGGCTTTTTTTTTTTTCTTTTTTTCTTTTGGTACCATAGAGGCCAAAATGGAAACTCAGTTTCAGGTTAGAGGGAATAGGCTCCTTCTCTTCACTCTGTTAATATTTCATCCACAGGGTTCTAATTACTGAGACCCAAGTGCAACTGACTAGACCACCCAGCCTGTTGCTTTATTTCTAAGCCACACTCCAAGGATGATCTCTGTTCACGGAAAGGTGACAGCTCACCCAGACCCTCCTTCCTCAAATGCAGAGCAGACACACGCACAAAAGAAAATGAAAATGGACTCTTCCTTATAGAGAAAGAGGAAAAACAGGAAAGGGAGGCAAAGAAAGAAATGAAATGACACCCTCCCTATCGCCTGAAAGCAGCGGCGAGGGTGAACTGGGAGACACAAAGACCTCATGTGGAAATTGCTAGGAGGGTGCAGAGATTTTGCCTGGAATGGAATAGTTGAGAGCTGTTTTTAAAAATCTGCAGTACTCAATTCGTTCATCCCTGAGATGCCTGAAAAGAATTAGAACAACACAAGTCCCAGCAACAAAAGCTACGTTTGAGCTCAGCAGCGAACACCCGCCAGTCGAAGCAGGAGTAGTGCAACAGCCTGCCCAGCTTTCAAGGTTTCGAAAACAATAACCCCAAACTCCCTCAAGGGCTTTGTTGAGCTAGAAGGAAGTACAAACTCTTGCACTTGATTGAGAAAACACCTTGACTTCAGTCCTTTCTAATTCAGATTGGAGATAAACAGCCAGAAGTACAGGCCCATGCATGACAGAGTCAAAATTCTGTGGTATCACTACAAAGTGCGATTTTTGCCTTAACAATGCCAAACTTCTGTGTTAAGGCAAACGTTGCTGGAAAGAACCGAGCTGCAAGATCTTTGAAGGAAGGAGGATGTCTTGTTCTCCATTGTCTTTCTGAGTATATACCTCAGCACCTGGCATGCAGTATTTGCTCATTCTTGTGTTCATTTATTAGAGAATTTATTGGAAAGGATTATGGCATGTGGGGGCAAAAGGAGCAACTGCAACAAAGAGAGAGGAGACTTTGCAAGAAAGAAGGCAAAGAGTAAACAATGCTAGAAAGAGCTAGGTATCAGGAAGTGGCATGAGCGAGGGTGGCAGGTAAGCAGTTAGAGATACCCCTCAGGAACCGTCCAGTACCTTGAGAACACCAGGCTCTCCTGTCCCTCTCCGCCTTTACACAAACTGTGCTCTCAGCCGGAACTTCCCTCTCCACCTATCAAAATCCAATGCATCATTCAAAGGTAAGGTCAAATGATACCTGCTTTTGCTCCCCACGGCTGAACACCTGTTCAAGCAGCGTGCTGTCTTTCTATTACAGCAGTGAGGATGTGGGGTTCTCATCAGTCATTTTCACATCGGCCTCCTCTACTGGGCTGTGGTCTCTATGGGAGCTGGGACGTGGTCCCACTATTCCGCACCCCGCAGCACTCAACCCGGAGAAGACACAGAGTGGGGACTCAGGGGAAGTGCATTAACTTCAACGTAAAGAACGCACTCTATTGAGGAAATGCTGCCCTGGTGCGGGGAGGGGGAAGGGTGGTGTGTTCCTGCCCCAGTTTGCTCCAGTTCAAAGCCTGCAGCAAGCCACTGAAGGGCCAAGATTTCCCTATTTGTTCCTCATCCCTGGTGGGCAGCGCCGCTGGGCATAAAGCCTCTCAGAAACGCCGGGGTTTGGTGACCTTCCCTGACAGCCCACCCCTGATGCCCTCTGGGGCTGACTCTAGGCACGCACTTTGACCTTGTGGCTGGATAGGACCCGGCTGCCAGCCCTGCAGTCTCCATACACATTTCCTCTGGAATCCTGAAGTCTTCTTTGCGCTCATCTTTTGCTACCACTTGACCCAGTCTTTTGGTCCTGATTCTTATCTCATTTCTCAGACTATCTCCATCTGTGGATTCTGTGTTCTGTTAGGGCACGGAGTCCCACAGCTGTTCTGACATCTGTCTTGGATGCCGTCCAAGTGGGACTGGTACCAGACAATCCTGGTGAGATAGCACTGATGTCTCTCAGCAACACTGGACACGGTCGGTCACCCCCTCCTTCTTGACACGCTCTTCTCTGGTCCCAATTTCTCTCTTTTGCAGGTGCTTTCCCTTCCAAGCTGCTTCAACAGCAGAGATTCTCGCAATTTAAGGTAAAGAAGAATAGCCTGGAAAGCTTAAAATGCACGTTCTTGGGCCCTGCCCACAGGTATTCTGGTTCAGAAGGGGTCTGAGGATCTGAATTCTAACAAGCACCTCATGTGCTTTCGGTACCGTGGACGCACGGATGACACTGAAAACCAAAGCCTGAACCAGCTGCAATCGTTGCTGGGCCTTGCGTTTTCATTCTGTGACCTCCTTCTGTGACCGCCAGTGTCAATTCTGTCTCTGGCCTAAGCTGCTCCTCAGAGCTCCTGTTGGACAAAAAGGCACCCGCCTACCCGACACCTTGAAGGCTTCCAGCCATTTCCAACTCCCCTGGAGGTCCTCATCTCAGTGAACGGCATATTCTTCAACCCAGCTGCTCAGGGCAGAGGACTCCGAGAAGCCCCCTTGGCTCCCCTGTCACCCTCGACTCACGTATCCGGTCTATGGGCAAGGCCGGTAGAGTCTTCATTCACAATCCGGCCCACAGCCACACACTGCCTCTGTCCTTAACAGCTTCGATCGCCTTCATCTTTTTTCAGTACTACCGAAAGATCTCCCTGACTGGTTGGCCCACTTATACTCTGGGCCTCACTTTCCAGTTACCTAATCAGGGCACCTCCAGGCTTTATAAACCTCCATTTACTTCTCAAAGTACCTGGTAGTCAGACTCCTCGCAGGCCTTTCGCAATTTAGCCTGGGGGTCAGCACCGTGGCTTGGGGGCCAATCCGCCCACACCACCTGTTTCCTTGATGAAATTTCACTGAAACACAGCCCCACCCGTTTGGTTTGTTTACTTACTCTCCACAGCTGCTTCCGGGCTCCAACAGCAGAGCTGACTCGTTACCGCAAAGACCACATGGCCCACAAAGCCTTAAGTATCTGCTCTCTGGCCCTCTGCCCAATAAGCCTGCCAACCCCTGGTCTAGCCTCTGCCTACTTCACCCGCAAAACACAATGAGCTAATTCCCACACCGGGGGCTGGGACTGTGTTGCTCCCTCAGTTTCAAATGCTCCGCACCAGCCCCACTCTTCAACAACTAATTCGAGCTCACCCTTTTGGTCTTTAATTTAAATGTCCTTTCCACAGGACAGCCTCGACTAACTGAACCCCCCACCCCCTTCTCCCCACTCCAATATGACCGTGGTCGAATGAATGAAAGCCGCTTAGGGGACACACGTGGGTCTTTAGGAGAGTAGGTTTAAGTCGGTCCGCCAGTTCCAATCGAGTGGAGCTCCATGAGCTTTACATGTGATACGACTGAAAGAGAGAGAGGACTCAGTCCACTGTTCGTCGCAGGCCCGACACGCCCCCATTTGTCCTACGAACATGGTCTCCTCCTCTCCTCCTCAATACCCTCTCTTAAAATACCCCGAGAGTGTTAACACACGTGTGCACCTGTGAACTAGCTGCAATGTGAATTTGGTATTTGAATGTGAGTCAGGTAGAAAGAAAAAACATCAAACAGAATTAGAATTTTAATGGGAGTGGGAGCACTTGGCCACTGTCACAAAAGAGGATGTTTGAACAAGGAGCTATGGAGCTGCCCTGGCAGCAGGCAGGGAGAAGTGGGGGCGCGGGGAGGCCAGAGGGTCAATGTGCTTTGTAACATGTCAGCAACAAACCAAACGAAATATTTTTATTCCCTTCTATTCTTTTCTACATAAACATTAATTCGGGAGAGGTTATTTATACATTTAACACTGTGACTGTTTAGAAGTGAAGTATGATTCCAAAGTGTAAAACTGCTAATTTTGAATGAATTGTTAACTAGTACCTGAAGGAATACTCTTTGTGATTGAAGGGGTCTTTTTTTTTTTTAAAGAAAACTTTGTCTCCATGGAATGAAATTCAAATAAGTATTGCTGAGAGTCTTTTTTATAATTCAGATAATTTGTGGTTGCTATTCTTAATATAGTCTGTTGAGCTATAGCCTGAACTAAAATTCTTTGTAATAATTTTCAATTCTATCTAATTGAGGGTAAATAATAAAAAAAAAAAATAGACCCAACTCTAATTAGAGAAGATGATATAACAATAAACTAACCTTTGTGTTCCATTTGCCAAGCTCAAGAAATAACCTCAAAACTGAAATGTAGGACTGAAATCATAAATATGAGCACATCTTATCGCTGCTGGCGTGAGGTTGTTACTAGAGTGCCACCTTCAGTGCAATGTACAAAGGAAGTTGTTTTTTCCTTTGTGAGAAAATTAAACATCAGAGACTATTCTTTTTGGAATGCTGACACAAAATGAAAACACTAAAAATTAGAAGGAAACTTATGTTTCTTCCAAAATGATGCTTCACGTCTAACTGGTATTTGGGGTTCTTGATTTGTTATTCTAATATCCAGTGGATATCATCTATTAGTAATTAAGCTATTGTAGATCGAGGATTTGAATGGGACAGAAGAGATATTTGAAAGTTTTGACTCGCTTCATCAATGACTTTAGTGTCTAAACCAGAGAATCCTAGGATCTTAGACGTGTCCTCCAAGAACAACTAGTCCAAGCTTGCATTCAGATACATTTTCTTGAATAACATCCATCCTCCTTGTCACTTTGGATACTTGTACGGATAAAGAACTCTGTATTTTGAAATCTAGCTCATTCCAGTTATGGGCTGCTAGAAAACCTTATGGAAAATGTCCTTATGCTACATTGGAATGTCTCCCTGCAGCCTCACCCACAGATCCTCATTCTCCTCCTTGGAACTTCCAAATAGAACAGTGTAATGGAAATAGCATTATCCTGTGAGTCAGGAGAAACAGGTTGTAGACCAGATTGGTCTTAATATGTTACTTGGCTTTGGGCAAGTCACCTTCCCTCTCTAGCCCTAGTTGCTTCCAAACGAAAAGAAATAGGGATGAAATGATCTGATTTGCAAATTCAAGGAGGATGTATGCTCCCGTCCTCCTGTGATGGTTCTTAAACCTTGGAGGTGACTGGTTACCAACAGGCTCTTGGTTTACCTCTGTTCTGATACCCTTTAAGATGGAATAAAGACCATTAAGTTCTATCGTAAGACCACTGCGTTAGGTCAGCCTCTGGCCTTTTTCAATATGTTTATAGTCGTATGAGCAGCTGAAATCAAATACACATTCGAGATTAAATAACCAAGTTAGTGCTCACACATTCTACGCTGCGGCCACATCTAAGCAACGAGGATGACTGTGCAGAGAATGGAAATGCTGTTCTGGAACCGAGTCCTACTTCCCTCATAACGCACAGATCGAAGCCTACAAAAAAGCCGACATGTTCAAAGGAAGGTGATTTACCTTGATGTAATTTTAATAAAATGCCTGTGTTTTTGGTTCTCCGAAAAGCCCTCTTTTCCTAAGGACGGGCGAGTTCCCTTCTGAATCCTGATGGTTTTACCCAGTTTCCAATACACATTTCCGTGTGACTGCTTAGTTACATATAGAAAAAAAAATGCTTTGTGAATTTTCACGGTGAGAATTGGTACAGCAGCATTTCAGCAGCTGTGCCAAATCTGAGCAAACGACTATTTTCTGACATAGTGCAAGGAGAAAATAACAGCCATGTTTATGGCAACACATGGCAAACCTGCCCACGTGTCAGCAGTAAGAAACTTCTTTAGTTATTGCAGCTGATTTCTCTGAGTCCAGCCCGGGAGTTAAAGCACCGCCCTCCGATTCCACTGCAAGGAGACCTCAAACACAAGAAATATCTTCCTAAAGTTGGCTTTTCCCCCAATAACTCACTCTGTCTTCTTATAATTATTTTTGTGTCAGCAGGACTTCCTTTTAAATCAATCACTTACTGTACTAAATTTTCTATATTTCTGGAACTTATAGAAGGAAATGAGCAGATAGAAGTGTGATGATTCTTTCTATAAATAAACTGTGAGTTCCCAGGATGGAATTACTTCCCACTTTGAAGGAGAACTAGGCATAAAACAACTAGTAGCTGTTGTGGGCTGGAAAGTTAACTGGTAAATAAAAACAAAGATGGCAATGTGGAAAACAAATTCGGTTGAAATGCTCTCTACGTGTGGTAATACTACAATGGCAAATATATGCTTGGACACAGAATCCTAGATTATTTCGTGTGTCCTGTCACTAACGACCAAGCGGCAGTGAAAAAAAAAAAAATCTCTCCCTGAGCTAGCCTGTGCCATAGATGATGTTGGCTGTTCATAGCAGCAGAAGAGAAGAATTTCCAGCAGGGAGGACTTGGCAAATGTGACACATCCTGCTATGGAACAAGGAGACCCATGGCAGAGACATGGCTTCCCGGGGGTTCTCGCAGGAAATGGCTTTTGAAATATGCACTTGGTAATTTGTATTGAAATACAATTTCTGAAAACAAACCAAAAGGCTTAGCAGCTTTTTACCATGGGATTAGGAACCCAAATGTTTGCATCGATTTCTTTTGCTCCTTATCAAAATTCATTATATGCACTATCCATGTTTCACTTCCTATTCTTATTAAGCACAAATACTGCTTATTGGTTTTTACAATCAGTCAGTTCGTGATGTCAGTCATCCTGGGAAACAAGTCTACGGGAGCCGAAAAGGTAACCAGTTGTTTTAATTGTTTAATTAAATTGTTTAATTGTTTAATGTTTCCTTGAAAACATAGGAATTACTAGTGTTGTGTTGGTACATTCTGGGTTTCAGGTCTATTTACAAGAAATAAAGTGGAGAGAGAGAATAAGGAGAAGGAAGTCTATGACTTGACATATGTTGCCATGATTATTGTTAGGACTCAGATTCTGAGTTCTTTCTGATAAATAAACTTTTTTTTTTCTCTGCATACTCCTTTGCCCTTATCCTTCCTGATCTTAACTTAGATACAGAGCTCTTCGGTCAGTAATTTGCAGCCTACTTCTTCTTTTTAACTTCCATGTTCTAATACTGCCTAATCAAATTCTCACTCTAGGGTTCTTTATTTTGGATTTAGATGTCTCTACACGGTTCTCTGAATAATACTTGTGAAAGGTAGCAGCAGCATTGATTTGCACCTTGGTTGGCTACCTGGGAGTTCCATACGCTTACAGATGGAAGGATGATAATGATGATAAAGTTAACAAGGAAAATCAAAATCAGATATTAAGACAGTGGACATTACTGAAATCCAAGGAGGCCCCGGGACGTAATTGAGCCAAATTTCTGGTATATATGAACGCAGTGGTCAGGTTTCCATTTAAAGTGAAGAAAAAAGCAGGACACTTATCATTGGGGCCCCAATACCTACTTTGATTTGGAAAATCTAGGTAGTCAAGGCAGAAATATTTTGTTTATATCAACTAAGTAATTCCCTTTGTGCATAATTTACTACTTGTGAGTACTCGTGTGTGTGTGTGGGTGGGTGGGTGGGTGTGTGTGTGTTATGTAGTGTGTGTGGGGAGGCAGGTAAGTGGACCTGGCCTATTCTGTTTTGTTTGGTTTTTCTTTTAGACCTGGCCTATTGTACAAACTAACAAAACAATTACATCGGCCAAAACCCAAATTATTTGCATTTCTTCTTGATGTTGAGTTTTACTGATTTCACACTAATAAACACACTGAACGGCTACAAATATGACCTATAAGAAAAGACTTTTATTAGTGAAAACAGCATTAAAATTACTGAATATCAACTCCAGAATTTTATCACAATGGTTCAGTTTACATGAAACAATAGTGAAAATATACATTGCAATTCGTCGTTGGGAGAACTGAGCTTACTATGATTTTCAAAGACTTCCATGAGCAGTACCCATTACACAACATGGCTTCCTCAGGTTGGTAACCAGCAACACAGGACACGGTCTAGTATCTGTAAGGTACCGACTAAGAGAAATGCCTTGTTCAGAAACTTTAGAAGACTATTTCCTTCCTATAGCTAATTTGAAAGTGATGTTTTGTATTTTTTTCATTACATAGCCCTATAATTTCTCTGAAGACCTTATTCATGAGCTTTTTAAGTTAAACAAGTAATTTCTCATTTCTGACATTATTGATGAAATCACTAGACCTTCTATCTAGCCAGTGTCTACAAAAGCAAACTAAGGTGAAGGGCCGAGCAATTCTTTCCTGGTTCTGGATACTGTAGTCCATGGATCTGGTAATTATTATGATTTAATGAAAAATTGGAATCTTTTTATTCTCAACAGCAATTATTTGGCTCGACGTATTTAAGTAGGTGTCTCGCAGCCCCACTTCATTTCCCCTCTGTAGACACAGGAACAACAGGCTAAAAGTAATCTTTAAAAAATTTAAGAAGTCCTACTCTTTCATATAAGATGGACAACACAGTTTGCCTTCCTGGATTTCCCCTTCTGAAATGCAATCTTATCAACCAGTGGAAACTAACACAAAGCAAACTTCAACATTAGATTAAGGGCAATTTTGTCCAAAATAAGTTATTAAAATTCATTTAACCTCCTGTTTGCTTTTAATTTAACAAAGGACAGATAACCAGCAAATCCAAAATTGAGGATTCACAATTATCAGGTGAACTTGATATTTGTTGCCAGTTATTCCCGGTAAGCGAAGCCACAAACAGGATATTTTAGTTCAGCCCATCTGACCATCGTGACTAATTGAATGAGCACTGGAAATGAAGCCAAACCTTCATTTGATACCACTCGTCTACATAACTGAGTGGCCGCGGCCCAAAGCCCTCTTCTCTGTACTCACTAAGAACTAAAATAAGTCATACAATCACGGGATGTATATCCTGTGATACGTAAAACATTTAGTCCAAAAGCACTTGTATGTGCTATCTATACTGTTCACTTCTTCAGCATAGCTGGGTACAGACCTAAAACCACAACACCCTTCATTTACATTCTCTCTCTGTTTCCCTCTCTACGTCCCTTCCCATAAGGAAATGTGCAGAAGCATTTAAACAGATAGTTAAGATTGAATATTAATATTTGCTTATCTGCAGTTATGTCAGATCCCAACTGACTAATGGGAATGGGCTGCCAGTGGAAAGGAACACAGATTGCACAGATGTCGGAAAAGAAAGCATCTCTTAACAGAGATTTAGCAATTACGTTTAATACAAACAGTATTCTAAAGCTCTGTATCTTACCCTCAAATCTAGGTGAAAAGATCAATTTGGTTAGTGCTTTATTTCTTCTGAAAGATAATGGAAAGATAAATATATTTAACAAACAGTGGCTTCAGAAATACCATTGTAGCAAACAATTTTATTAATACTTTCATAAAAATGGCATTTAATAAATTCTCTCTAATACCTTGGTATTATTAAAAGCAAACAAAAGTCATTAAAACAGTTTCTTTCTGTGATTTACATTAGCTTTTATAGCGTGACTGGATTTTTATCTTATAAACTAACCTAAAATACTAATAACCAAATCAGGGTAAAAACAATACAGTGTGTTTTCTTTATTTCAAAATAGTGATTATAAATACATTCTTAATATATTTTCTCCCCAGCTCTTTGGATGCGACAACAATAACAAAACAAAACAAAACAAAACAAAAAAAAAAACCAACAAACAAAAAAACCAACCAAAACCCAAAAACAAAAACCTCACTGTGCTCATTTCATACGATATCAATGTACAAATCATGCAAAAGATACTATAGATTACTATTACTGCCATACATTTCAGGATGTGTTCTGTTACTTCTGCAGTACCTGCTGACGTTACTCATGAGGCCATGCCCTGTACACTTTATGCATCCTACAGCTTAAAGAAACAAAAATGCTTTAAAAAAGCAACAAAAGAAAGCTGGTCTTAAATGATTTTCTAATTAATATATTTAGTCTATTTTTCAGAATGGAAAACTAAATATAGAATATAAATTGCCTTATGCACTTGAATCACTGTATTTTAATAGCTGCTTTCTCATAAAATTACACAAAGATTTACTTTTAAAGAATTGAATAATTTTTATTGATTTCATAAAAAAATAATTTAAAACTTGATTTATATTACACGGACATAATATATTATCTCAACCCCTTCACTAATTTCATACGATCTAATCTTCTTCGCAATCATTCTAACAGAGTCCAAGCAAGTGATACAATGCCAAGAAGCCCATGATGTGTCAGACCACATTAGAAGTGAGCACTTCTTGGATTCTCTAGATTTGAATCAAATCTACCAAAGATGCTGCACTGACATATAGATCGTTCCGCAAGGGGTTAAACTAACATCAAGGTTATAGTTGAAGCCAACAAAATGTAGATACAGTATCTTAACTGCTCTTGTACTCAACTCAAAACTTACGCCTAACTACTGTATCATAAAATGTACAAGTAGAACTAATGAGAGACAGGTGCAAAACAGTATACACCGTATAACGTAGGCACAATGACTTTAGTTAAGGAAAATAGATCAGCCTTAACCAAGGATTTGTTACTGTTATTCACTTACAGTTAAAACTGCCAAATAACCACACACATTGAAATTACTTTTTTAAAAAAGTTGAACATTTAATACCTTTCGGCAGAAGAGTATGAGATAGCCAATATGCTACAGCAAGCTTTGAGATGGTGGCAGGTACTCTTGCCATGGACAACTGCAGAAACCTCGAAACCTCTTCAAAGCATCACTGCACTGAATAAAAGGCATCATCCCAATGACCTATTATCCCCAGATCATGGATAGAGCTTTCCGGTTCCTCCCATAAGTGTTTACTTAAGATTCCTCAATCCATACTTTATTGACAGGAGAAACTCAAACACTTTCCTTGAAGCCTTTGCGTCTTTATCCTGTCAGTATGCATTAGGAGCCCTTTAATCCATGGATGCATGCAAGCGTGGTAATGGCATATTAAAAGTCCTTATGAAATTGTAATGAAAACACACTGTTGGGCGCACATCTTCATGTCTTTTCTTTCAAGATCAGAAAGCAAGTATTTGTATTTTTTTAAATATTCATATAAAGTTTTCACAGACATTGTCATGAAAATTAAAACTACACGTTAAAGTTTTAAGAGCACCAGCACATACATATGGAGACAATTTTTTCAGCTATTTAAAAAAAAATCTCCAAATTATCTATATGTATGCATATACACCCAAATACACACACACACACAGGCACACACACACATACACACACACTCTCTAAGAATGCCAAGTTGTTTATTTGTTTTTTGTTTTTTGTTTTAATCCTGGAACAAACATATAAAGCCCTGAAATTAGTACTAATGAAGGGACTACTGTTACAACTTTAGCCATAATATCATTTTGGAAGCTGTGCCAAAACATCTGCCACTTGAAGTTCATGAAGAATGTCTATGTTTACCTTCTTGGTCATCTCACTGATTAATATAGTAATTATAAGGGATGGAGCACAAAGAAATATACATATGCAGGCAGGCCAAGAAGGTAATGTGTTTCAGGATGTCACTGCTAATTGGGAGCTCCTAAAAATTTTTGATGGCTCCCATTATCGAGTCCTTCCTTTGACCAATTTTGACTTGGAAGTTAACGGCACAAGCAAACGCAGTGGCGTAGCATTTGTAGTTGCAGACTGTGAACTCAACTGAGACCAATGAAAGCATTTTACAGTGCGGCTTTGATAGCCGAGATTACCATGATGGTCACTGCTCTACTGGGTTATCTGATAGTAGCTGGAATGATGACAGAACAGGATACTGATGCATACGAGATAGAACTATTAACCTTACTCATTAATTTTTTTAAATATTTGTAGTGAAAACTATTTGAATTAAGCTCATAGAATCCTGAAAAGCAAGACAACTGATGGCAAATAACAACTGCCCCAGACACGATACTATAAAACTAAGGAACTTATTTTAAAATGCACAGTTGGTAACAAATCTGAAGATAATATGCTAAATTCTCAAGAATAGCACAGAACCGTTTTTTTGTATTTTTTTGTGTTTTTGTGGTTTTTTTTTGTTTTGTTTTGTTTCGTTTTTAAATTATACCTGATCACAATGTCCAGAATATTTCTGTACACAGAAGCTTCAGTTTCGGTTTGGTATATTTTCTTCTGTCTAAATTGATACATATTGATAAATTCCCTGTGATCAGGAAAACAAGTCAGGCATATTAAATACATATTAAGGAGTACATATTTTCCTATTTAGTATACAAAGTACTTCATAAATATGAATTATGTTACAAAAATAGCTTTGGGTGCGCTCACACGGTAAGCACTTTGCTAATTTCGGACAACCTTTAAGGATTGCGGGTATTTCACGTAACTGAGAACAAACTGTAATGTTAGTTTAATTTGAGCCTTGTTTAATTCTGATAAACACCATGTATTTCTTCAGATCACCACAAATGCTATGTAACTCACATTGACGTTTTTCTTTTAGGTTTTATGTATAGACAGGTAATGCTTAAAGTGTTCAAATTTATTTTATAGTTAGGTAATGCATGGTATATTTTACACAAATATTTGTACAATTTAACATTATAAATCCAGCGGTTTCAAGATGCAGGCCATAAAGTTTACCGATTTACAAATACTATCGAATGTTCTCTCTTTGCATGCTTTTTTTTTAAACTTTTCAGATAATCTTTACACAGAGTTGTTACAATGCCACAAATCAAAAGGGTTTATTCCAGTTCCACCGACTTGATCTGCGTGCAAGCTGAAGGACCCAGCTGGGTACAAACACCGGTACCAGTTTTCTCGAGTTGGCTTTACAAAGCACGAAGAGACGAAGGTTTTGCATCGGGGTACAAAACAGATTTGCCTCTTGAGGTTAAATTCAGTGTGTTATGTGTATAAAGCATCCCTTTGGCAACAGAGTTTGCAGTATCCCCACAGGACTCCACAGTATAGGTTTTATGTAGTAAAATCTATTAAGGAATTCTCTTCTACTGGACACATCTTTGCAGCTACAGTTAATGAGACAGCCTCCGAAACACCTGCCTCTATGCCTATTGATAATATAGTATTTGGAAGTTAGAAGTCAACAAAAGGCACTTTCATCATTAAATAAATGTCCTCTGTATGAAGTGAGATTGCATGACCTAGATCTTGTTCAAAGCTGTCTGCTCCTCGAGGACCTGTAGGTAGTCAGGGGAACTCTGGAGTTTTGCCTTCAGTTCAAAATACTCGCTGCTCTTCCTCTGCTCCACGATAATTTTACTGTGGTTGCCGCCTATCAGTGACTTCTTGTTTTTTTTGTCTTGTTGTTTTTCTGGATAGCGGATCTCAAAGCCACTGACGCCTATGCTGTTGTACTCCTTTTTGTTTTCCAGAAAATTCTGAATAAACACATTGGAATCCCTGCTCGGGAATAATTCATCCAGCTCATCAATTGTGCTCAGTCTCTTCCTGCTATCCACGTGTAATAAATCTTTCTCCTTGTCGCCAACATTTCTCATAACGACTTTCTGTCCTGGAGGATCTGAAAACATGAAGCCGGTTTCGGACTCTTTCAAACCGCAGGTGTGGCTCTTGCTCATCTGCTCTATGGTTTGTGGGATGAAAGCTTCGGTGCCCAGTCCGTCTTTTTTATTGGTCTTGTGGTCATGCTTCCTCAGCTGCAGCTGCACGGAGCCACACTCAGGATTCCCCAGGCCCTCGTGCTTGACCGTGGGCTTCTTGTTTCGCCGCAGCACAAAAACAAGAAGACAAAAAGCAACGAACACAGTTAGGATGAGGACCACTAAGATACTGAGGATTAAAATAGACAGAGGCACCGGGCCACCGGGAGGACTTCGAATGGGACCCAGCGGGGTGGTGAATGTCATGGCAGGTGCAGGGCTCGTGAAGGGCGCAGATGGCTTGTTTAAGAGCTTGGGACATAAGATTTCATTTTTGAGGGACTTCAGTTCGATGTTGGCAAACTGCACAGGTGTCTCACATTTCAGTTCTTTCATGACAATCCCGTCATTCAACTTCTCCAGCCACAGCTTTAACGCCACCAAGTCACAGGTGCAGTCCCAAGGGTTGCCCTCCAAGTCAATCTGTGTAAGAGACTGCAGCTGATCGAGGACCCCGCTGACAGGCAAGTACATGAACTTGTTGTTCCGCAGGTTCAGTCTGGCGAGGGGTGCTCCCGAAAAAATGTAAACAGGCAGGCTCTTCAAGAGATTGTTGTTTAAGTACAGTAACTGCAAATTTGGCATCGAGTCAAAGGTGCCTGCTAAGATCTCCTTAATCAAATTGTATTCCAAATACAGATACTGCAGGTTATGAAGGCCTGAAAATATTTCAGGATAGAGTCTTTCAATCTGATTGCCATTGAGATACAGCCTGCGTAAATTAGTGAGATTGTGGAATACATCTCCCTTGATCACTGTAATCTGATTGCTGCCTAAATGGAGCAAATCCAGTCCTTCAAACTCGGCGAAGTCGGCGATGTCCACGTCTTTGATGCTATTGCCATTGACATGCAACTTCTTGGCATTTAAAGGCTTCGGTACCAGTTCAGACATGGACTGTATATTTTTCTCTTGGCAGTTGACACTCAGTCCCAGATCCGAAGGGTATGTTTTGCAAAAGCAGGGTGCTGGGCAAGGTGTCAGAGGAGGCACCCTTGTTTGGTAAGACACAATCTGACTGAGATTGCGGTTGGAGAGGGACTTGCCTGCCACGATTCCAGAGATCTTGGAAGGATTTGTGGTTTTCGGTGGTTTGGTCACTAATCTGTGTAAGGATGTTTGGGTCGTGTGACCATTGGGAGTCGTGAAGCCATTCTCCAGCTGTGATGGAGGCAGGATTCGTACATCAAAATCACTGCCTGTGCCCATGGGGCATAATTCTTGTTTGTTGGTTTCTTTTAAAAGCCTTCCGTATAAGTCACTGGGAGTTTCGCAGATAGCCTCTCCTATGTAAATGTTGTATGGCATATTCTCCAGCCAAGCTTTTAAAGGCAACAAATCACAGCTACAGTTCCAAGGGTTATCTTCCAGTTGCAGTTCAACAACACGGCCTATGTGTTCCAGAACTCCGATATAGGGGAGCTTCTGGATTCTGTTCCCTCGTATATCCAGATGGGTCAGAGATGCGAATCGGAAAATATTATCAGGAAGGAATGAAATCAGATTGTCATTAAGAATGAGAACTTTCAGTTTGTGGAGCTTATTGAAGGCTCCTCGTTCAATATACTTGATTAAATTGTAGTCAGCCTGGAGATACTCCAAGTTCTCTATGCCAAGGAAAGTGTCAGCTCGGAGAATCTTTAATTCATTGTTGTTCAAGTGCAACTGCTTTAATGCACTGAGCCCAAGAAAGGCTCCTCCCTCAATGTTCTGCAGTTTATTATTTCCCAGCTGCAGGGATACTGCGTGTGAAAAATTCAAGAATGTATTTGGATAGAGGATATTTAAAAAATTGTTTTGGAAATTGAGGTGATAAAAATTAGACCACGGTGGTTTCAGCTGATTTGGTCTGTAGACCGAAACCTTCTCACAGTTGACATAGAGCACATTCTCGACTGACACGCAGGAGCACACATTGCAAATTTCCACCGATATGTCAGAATCTGCATTTGTCGAAGAAATCAGGGCAGACAAAATCAGAAAGAGCCAAAGAAACATCTTCTTGCAATCAGCAAACAACTTTATGCTTCTGAATAAAGAGAAATAATCTAAAAAATAAAAAGAAAACATTTTTTCAATGATCATTACTTGAAAAAGTAACTTGCGTTTACATCATACCATAGTGAACACGTGGCTGTAATGATTAGCTTTGTATTTTGCTGCAAGTAGTCTCACTCAGGTGAGCAATAACTGCCATAAATGCCGTCAGTTTTATTTCCGTACCTGTAGTTTATACCCATTTTACATGTGCAGAACACACAACAAACAACAGGAGAAACAGGCTTAAATGTGCTTAACCCTTTACAATCTGTAAATATTTGATCTACATGGGCCATCAAACTCCACCCTTGAACACAGACCTTTTGCAACTCTAATGACTGATCCCAGGTCATCAACTCTGCCTTTGTAGTTTGCACCACAAAGGCATTTCAATCTACTCTCTGGGCTTCAGCTTGGTACAGGCCAAACAGAGGAGATATTAGAGCCCTGGGTTCAACGAAGGGTGGCAATGGGAGGGACTGGGGTGCTACAGAGGGGACTGTCAAAAGAACAAGGAAGAAGGAGCCCTGGGAAGAGATCCGCCTGAGCTTCAGCCTACAGGTAAGCACACTGCCACGAGCCCGTTCACTTCTGCGCATGGCTGCCTTAAAAACCACAGATGACCCAGTGAGGTTCTAGAAAAATAACTGAGTAGGAAATGGCCAAATTTTAATTTCAAGTAAATACACAGTACCTAATTTCTTGTCAGTCATCTCCCAACCGGGGGGGGGGGGAGGAGGACTTTTGTCTCTGGGTCCCTGAAAGGAGGAGAGAAACCTTCTTGCTCCTGAATTGCCTAGCAGACATTCAGACAGCTTTCCCACCCCCCAAGAACTGGCTCTCCTGTCTACCTGGCCCACTTCCATTCCTTTACAGGCCATTTTGAACCAGGTCGGACGACTGACACTTGGCTCAGGTGCTTATCTCCTTTACTTTGACCACAGACTAGCACTGCTGAGGAAGAGGAGTTCACACACTACAATCCTTGAGTGCTTTTATCTGCAGCACCCGATACATTTAGTATAGTAGATGTCCTAAAATCATCACTTCCCAAACACCCCCTCCCAATATCACCACCCCATGTCTCTGTCTATAAACAAATCACGAATCACCTAGTGGAGTTTAATGCTTAGCAAATTAACCCGTTGTGGCCATTCCCTTAAATACTGCATGCATATACAAATATATGCAATGTTTCCCGGAAAAGCTTAAAAGGAAAAGCAAGCACTGTGCATTGTACTGATGCAATTTTAGCCATGTGAGTCTTTTCCATCTTGAATGGGAAGCCGGCTGCAATTTCAATATGGTTACCACCAAATATTAATTAAATAAATAAATTACCCAGGAACACACGATGAGGGAATGATACAAAGAAGTGTCACACAGAAACTCCTTTGTTTATTTTGCCCACGAGGAATCAGCTAGTGGTAAAACCAAACAAGTCTCAAGGTAGACCATCCATTAGCCACGACCCAGAAAGATTTGCATTTTAAGTAGTTTGGTTCGGAATACAGCCGGCACTGCCGAGATGCTCCTTGCCAGCCATATAGACATGCATTTCCCCTATTCACCGTGATAGTTTGATTGGCAGTGCAAAAAGAAGTCATAAATTCTTAAGTATGACATCATCCAAGCCAACTTTCATTGTAAAATCAAAATTTCACATGATCAAAATAAAACAAAACAAAAAAACCGAATAACCTGAATTCAGTACAAAAACAAGAACAAGGAGCATCAGCAGATCTGAAATTGCATAAGGAGCTGCCCTCCTCCTCGTAATTTCTACTTTAAATAGCAAGGGGGAAAAAAGCCACAAGGACGAGCTAGGAAGTTCCCAAATGCATCTCCTGTGAAACAGAGAAAGCCGCAGGCAGCTGGAGTGTCAAGCGAGGGAGAGGGGGAGTAGATCGCCAAAGAACAGGGACTGAAAGGGCAAGAGACCATGGAGTAGTGGTGAGAGGAGGCAAGAGAGCTAGAAGGGAGCTAGAAAGAGGGGAAGGGGGGCACTGAATGTAAGCGAAAGAAACCTCCATTCACATGGTACCACTAAAACACGCACATTTTAAAATCGGGGGAAAAAAGGAAAATAAGAACCCCCCCACAAAGTATGAGTTGGGTACCAAAAGCCATCTCTCGGGCTGGCGAGAGCGGCGCGTCTGCCAAGAGCGGCCCGTCTCCCATCTACCTCTCCGTCTCTCGATCTCTGTGCCCTGCAAGACGCTCGGCTCCCACAGCCGGCCGGGACCGCACAAACCTGGCTAGCCTTACCACATATCCGGCATCCACCAGAGTGCCGTTCCTGGCGCTCCGCGCCCGTGCGGAAGGAGCCGGCCTGCGGGGGACAGACGCCTGCGGGGGGTGGGCCGAGGTGGCTCCCCTGGAGCCGGCAGGAGAAACCTCCGCCCGCCCGCCTAGGCGGGGGTGGGGGGCTCGGCCGAGAGACGCGGTCACTGCCGCCCCCTGTGCGCTACCTCGGGCCGGCGGCGACGCGGCTGGAGGGGCTGCCGGCGATGGCGCGTACCGCAATGTTTTGCCGCATCCCGGTGCCCTGAGCCGGCGCACAGCCCCCTCCCGGGTCCCGGGTCCCGGGCCCAAGCAGCGGCCTCGTGGGTCGGGCAGCAGAGGCGGGGACCGTTCGGGATGTCGTGGGGGCCTTCAGCTCCGCTGCGCACACATTTCTCCGCGCGCTCCCGTCGCACAAGGGGCAGCTATTGGAGTTTCCATCCGCCTCTCTAGACCCGGGCGTGCGGTGGTTGAGGGGTCAGAGACGCCCAGCTCAGGCCACGAGGCCGAGGGCCACAGGGGCGTCACTGGCCCGCTTGTCACAGGCAGAGTGACCGGTGGCTTCGTGGCCGAGAGCGGCAGTCCAGGCACCCCCTACCCCCCCCACACCCTTCCAACCCCCCCCCCCCCACACACACTGACCAGCCACAGAGTGCTGCTCTCACCAAGCCAAAAATCAGCTCAACATTTGGGCATCTTGCAAAGTCGCGCTGCCAGCACTTGCCCGGCTTTGCAGGGCTTTTAGAGTTACCTACCGGCTTCTCTCGTATTCCGTGTTGCTGAGTGCCAGTAATCTCCGACCAGCTCGGGGGCCACTGCCCTGAGCCCCCGATCCATGTCCGCCCAGAGTGCTTGCGAGGGGGGCGCAGAAAAAGCCAGCGCAGCGGCCCCGACAGCCCGAGCCACCCTAGACCAGGACACTTTCCCCGCCGCCCCGGCTGCCCGGGGAGGCAGCGATGTTAAGGACATCGGATTCTTTTGGTCCTCAGGGACTTGCGACAGCGCGCGCCGTGGGTAGGCAAGCCGGGTGGTGGTGGGGTAGCCACTATGGTCGCTTTGGCCACTCCGCCGGCCCCAAACCAACACGACCCAAACTAAAAATAATAAGCTACCTGCCTCCCTCCGCGCGCACGCGCGTGTACACACACACACACACACACACACACACACACACTCGCGCTACCGAACCAAGCGGGGAAGAGGCAGCGAGTGTCGGTGCAACTCGCGCAGCCCCGCTGGAAATTCACCCACCTCCGGAGCCCAGCAGCTCTCGCAGGGCCCGCCGCGCCGCGATCCGCTCTGCAGTTTCCACGATGGTCTCTACGTGATTCGGGATAGAGCTGCTCCGCGCCGGCTCGCCCGTCAAACCCACCAAGCAGCCCTCGCAGGCAAGCAGGCGGGCAGCGGCGCGCGCGCGCGCACCCGGCCAGACACCGCGCGCGCACCCAGCCCCTCGCACAAGGGCTGCACCTTTACATACACGCGCCGAATCCCCGCCCCCGCCCCCCCCCCCACACCCCGCACACACGCAGCCTCCCTCCCGAAACTCAGGAACCTCGACCCCCGCACATTGCTGAGGCCCCCTGTCCCCCATCCAGACACCTCCACTTGATTCCTCTTCTACCCACACGCCAAGAAAGCGCACTTTCCTCCAGGCATCCGCCCCCTCTTTATGCCTAAAACACCCCCTAGGGAGGAGCGACCCCTTTCCTTACGCGTAGAGACCCCAGTCTCCAAACGCGAGCGCGCCAACCTCCATCCTCCCACCACATACACGCACACTCGGGTCCTTTCTCCTCCCTCAGTCCCCTAAGAACGAAGGCGCGCGCGCACACACACACACACACACACACACACACACACACACACACACACACTCACCCGGGGCGTTCCTTTGAGAGAGCAACCAAGAACCCTGGCAAAGCCAAAGAAACGTCGGAGGTGGGGGAGGGGGCGAAGGGAGGCAGATAGGGTCGTCGAGTCTACGCGGGATTGAATAATTCCAGGATCGAGGGGGGTGAGTCAACAACAATGACATTCAAAGGCAACAATCGCACTTGGGCTTTGTATAACGGGTACAGTACCTTCGGCTAATTGTCACCCCGCAGATCAGAGGGCTCCGGGAATACTTCTTCGGCAGCGGGCGATCCTGGATGGAGCCTTCTTGGGACCAGTTTCCTGCGATCCAGTAGTATCCTCACTCCCCCTACCTGTGTGCGCGTAAGGGGCTGGGGGCTTTAAGGCAAAAGTGTGAAGCTTTAGCCCAGAGTGAGACTTATTTAGTGGGTTTAGGGGGAGACGGGTTAATTCTCCGCACCTTAGAACTCTGCGAGCCTTTGGTGTAGAACGGGTTAAGCAGTACGATTAGAGCTGGAGATGGGGAGAGGGGGAGAGGGATAGAGGCAAGAGAGGTGTGGGACTGGGAGAGATGCCGCACTTGCGACCAAAAGAAGAAAAAAAAAAATCTGCTTTGGCTACTGAGCATGCCCAGTTCCCAGCTCGAGCCCTATAAGGGAGGCATTGTGTGCGTTCCACTTCTCCGGGCTTTGGTGGTGACCGGGAGGGGACTTTGGTTGGGAAGGGTGGTGGTGAATGAGAGGCTTTAGGGAAGGGGGGCAAGGTTTGGAGCTTTGGGGCTGTGCGGGAAGAGACCCATGGGATACCTTGGGGAGTCAGAAAGGAGACAACGGAAGGGACTACGAAAAGTCACTTCGGTAGCCCCCTCACTATCATGTCTATACCAAAGAGGCTTTAGCAATTGAATCTCAAATATCCAGAGGCTGCAAATCCAGCGTGTGGATTGTCTAGGCCCCTTTCTTCTACCCATTTGCTAGTGCTTCCACAACAGAGTAGGAATATCCCGGGGAAAGGCTAATGTTCAAACGAGTTTCGTGCAGACTGGGAATTTAGTTAATAAGCTTGGCAAGAAAGCAAATGTACCTGTGGGGCGGGGGACTTTGGCTATCGTGTGTGTGTGTATTTCAAATACCTGGCTTTCCTAACCAGGAAAGACTAAAACGGTCGTTTTACTCCCCTTCCCCCAACCTTGCTGTTTTTGTAGGTGCTTGGCTAAGAAAAACAACTCTCTCTCTTTACTTTGTGTCTGTGGGGATAAACTGGCTCCAGGTAAATAGAGCTAAGTTATAAATGGCAAGCATTTTCCTTAGCCCATTCTTCGCCACATTTCAGGTAATACTGCAGGGCCCATTTCTTCAGGACCTATGTTCTGCCTAATCCACTTATTCAAATTCCAGTCGCTCTAGCCACAATAGGGTATAGTCAGGACCCAGAAATGCTTTTACTTAAAAATGAAAAACTCTTTAAACTAAAACTAGCAATAGCTTTGAAACCAGAATTTGGCTGTCTGCCTGAACTCCTACAGTTAAACATTTACCATAATTGGTTGATGTTTAAAGGCCTCAAATCTAGGCAAAAAATCCGATGAGCAAAGGATTCATTACATTATTTGTGGATACTGTCCTATCTTCTATATTATCTGTGGTATCTATTCATACATAAGTTCCAATTTTTTCGTTTTTGTCATTTCATGAGGCTGTCTTCAGGTTATATTCATGCAAATGTTTGCTGGGCACAGCATGTACATAGAGATGCATGTACAATAGTTAAATGAATATTTAAATAGACATGTGTATATAGGCATATTTTCTTATGACCTTGGTAAATATTGCATCTTTCATTAAGAATCTTTTCTCTACCCCCACTCTTTACTGTCCTTAAAAATTTCGTCTTCTTCTCTTTTAAAAACCTAGAGGCAGAAATTGAGTGGGCAGCAATGGTAAATTTTGCTGTATTCCATGTAAAATCCGTTACGAAATAGCATTACTTAAGGAAACACTAAAGGATCCGTCCATAACAACATAGGCACTTGTGCAGCTCCTCTTAGTAAGGTGAAATTTGTTTCCTCCATAGGTAACAGCTGCAGTATGTTGAAAAATCCCTCTACTGTTGTACATTTGAACAAAGCAGATCCTGCTAATTAAGAACTCACATTTGCATTATATTGTATAATGCAATTTGAAAGTGGTAATGGATACCAAACCAAGTTGGCATTTATTCTAAATGCAAAGGACTCAGGAAGCTACAATATATTTTATCAGGATAGAGGAATTGTTTGTCCTTTACTATAAATGTTAACAAGATTCAATAGAATGAGCAAAAAAATTTTACGTGAAAATATAATGCACATTCCAAGCACTGTGATAGCTGAAAAGGCCAGATTTGGACAGTAAATATCAGATGATTTAAATGCCTACCTTTATTCAACTTTAGAAACTGTTCTGAGAGTTGACTGTAATTTGACCGTAATAACTGTGAAATGTTCTTTTTCATATGGGTATGGAGACGGAAGTCTGAAAACAAGTACACCTAGAACATCAATAAACTACAATTAATAATAGTGCTAAAAGCTTATCGGTGATTAATATCCATGTCATTAAAATGAATGCTTTCATATAACATATTTTGCTGCTTAAAAATGATAAAGTGGATACTCCTAAAAATAACATAGAAGTAACAGCTTCCATGCCTTCTGCTTCTTTTGCTTTCAAATTTAAAAACCCAATCCTTTAGTCCTGCAGTCTCTTTTCTAGCTCCTAGAATGACACGTGATATCCATATAGAACAATAGTAAACTAAAGGAAATTGCTAGCTTAAAAAAAGGAAGTAAATATATAAATAAATAAAAGTGTTAAGAAAACTCCAGCACTATTTATGGCAATGGAAAGAAACACAAAGTTGATGTTCTTCCTAAAATATATGAATGCAAATATTGTGAGACAGATTTGCAATAGCTTCATTGTTTTTCTACAAATGTTCCATCGTACTTAATCTTGGCTTTGCCAGGAGTACAACTGGAACCACAGGACTACGCTGATTTGCTGTGTCTCCCTCTTTCAGGGCAAATGAACAACTGCCCAGGAATCGCACCAAGCTCCTGGATATCCTTAATTCCAAAGACAGTTTTAGTCAGTCAAACGCTACCATTCACAAATGAGTAAAACACCAACAAAACTTGGCCCTTTTCAGTGGTCTTGCACTGTCATATTCCTCATTTATTCTGCCTTGTCTTGCTGTTTTGTTTTGTGTTTTGACTTGAGTAATCTCTACACCTGACGTGGGGCTCAAACTCAGGAACCTAAGGACTGAGCCAGCCAGGCGCCCCCTGTCTTGTTGCTGTTTAAAATCAATTTAGCCTTAATTTTGGTATCCAGGTATCGCACACAGATCTTTCAGTGTATCTTAATTTCGAAAATATATTTATACTCTGGCATTTAAGAAATTACGAATTTGGCATCTCTCGAATTGGAATACAAGAAAGTTCTGAAGATGTTAACATATCTTCTGGGAAGAGATGTTTCTAAGACCAAATAAGTTTAGAAGACCCTTGCTTCCAGAAAGCTAAACAGTTTTTTAAACTTTGGGATTTCTCAGCAAATTCAATGATATTAAAACTGCATTCTGACTTACTTGACCATGGAAGCCCTTTTTGTTTTAATCACATACACTTTGAGAAACCTTGTACCAATTGCTCATTTTTGCCAATTTTGTGGAAATCAGGAGCTGAAGGGTAGCTTTCAGATCATAATCTAATCCATACCATAAAAACTACTACTATCTATTGGGTGCCTCTTCTTCTTAGCCGTATTGCTTCCAACATTATTTCCTTTAGTTCTCTGAACAATACTGCAAGGGAGAGATTTTTCTTCTTTAAAAATCAAGGTTCAGGGAAGTGAAGTGGTTTGTCCAAGGTCACACGGTAATAAGAGACAGTCAGGATTTGACCCCAGGTCTTTGACGTCTTCCACACTTTCTTGCCCACAGAGGAATCAAGGCAATTTTAGTTTTGAAAGCATAATAGATTTTCCCCTCAAAGATAAACACTTGGGACACCAATGTTTGCAAGCAGTAAAGTATTAATACTCAACACTAGGTTAAACCAATAAAGGACATGGAAAACAGTTCAGATCGATTACGTATGAGGGGGTCTCTTAAATCAGCTGCTTTCCCCCTTTGCCAATAGTGGGCTTGTTGCATCCATCTTGCTCTTTTAACTTTCATACCTGAGTTGATTCTGGACCTGTGATGTCTCAGTTGTCTCTTAGTAGAGACAGTCGCCTTTGCTACTGCCAAATGGAGCCGGGTAGAGCAGTAGTGTTCATCTCTAAACTGACTCTGCTCTCCAGGAGGGCACTGAGTAATCGGAGAAGGTGAGATTAGTTGATTGATTGATTAGATTATACCAACCCACGTGACTTTCCATTTTTCTGGGGTCCTTCTTCGTATTACAGCTGGTAACCTGTTTCCCCCCTCCCCCAGATTCTAAGGTGTCAGCTATTAATGCGTTGAAATCTGAGTACTCCAGGCATTGGCTGATTTTTCACAAATTATTTCTGGAGGATTAATAAAGAAGAATATCTTGTTTCAAAGGATCTTTGTAATTTTGGCTCCTAATGAGTACTCGTTCATAGAGCGCACTCATCCCACCTATATTCTCTAGACTAACAGTTTTGTAAGCCACAGATGCTGGTATAATAGTGTGTGTTCTGTTTACCTGTTTTTCTTTCTGAGTATTCTCTAACTTGAAAAAATACCAACTTTCTCACTCACTGTCAAAGATTAAAGCCCGGAAACAAGCTCCACTGCCCTCAGACAACTCAAAGATAATAAAGATCGTGAAATAAAAAATAGGAAGTTAATAGCCAAACAATCTACTGTGAGAATTACTCCCATGGGCTGTACAAGTTCCAAAACACCAACCAAAGCTTTGTCAGAAAGACAGAGAAGTTGATGAGAATCCTTCCATTTTTACCATGCTCCATTCTACCTAGGGAACCAGAGTACTATCCCCAGCCAGCAAAACGTGATTTTTAAAAAATTTTGCAAAAATATTGAGGGTCTCTTTGTCCACTGCTTTTTATAAGAGTATGATTTTGCCTTAGACATTTAAACTTAAAACTTTCCTTCCAAACTGATCTTGTTTCTAGCCCCTCCTCTTTTGTTTTAGGAGATTCCCTTTGGACAGTTCAAAACGTGGGTCAAAATCAGGGACAGGAAACAAAAGCAGAAAAGGCATAATATGAAGATATGAGTTATGGTGTGACTGTATCCCAATTACTATATCAAAAATAAAATTTATCTCTTTCTGAAGCTCAAAGGGTGAGTCAGAGGAAAGCAGAACATCTGTGTAAGCCAGTGTCACATATCTGTGATTGACTACCTTCTTTTTCAGTTCCAAATGGGAGCTTCTGTTTCTCTGATCTGACTCAAATTGAGTAATGTCCACCCACATAAGGTCTTCGTGAGAAAACTGTCCCCAGTCTCGTGCCAAGGGATCACAGTATAGGAAAAACTGGCATCACAGAGAATTCCCACTGTATCTGCTGTATGTACGCAGCATTGTTGTTAATCATAGAATTTCAGGGTTTAAAGGGACCTTACAATTCTTATGGTTTAACCACTCCCAGTCAAAGCTGAAATCTTCATCAGTTGGACACTCAGGGCTTGAATACACTCAGTGATGGGGAGCTCACTGAGGGCAGAAGCTCCAGTGAGTTGCCTAGCAAATTTATTATGGAATTTCTTTTTTTTTAAAGATTTTATTTATTTATTCGACAGAGATAGAGACAGCCAGCGAGAGAGGGAACACAAGCAGGGGGAGTGGGAGAGGAAGAAGCAGGCTCCTAGTGGAGGAGCCTGATGTGGGGCTCGATCCCATAACGCCGGGATCACGCCCTGAGCCGAAGGCAGACGCTTAACTGCTGTGCCACCCAGGCGCCCCTATTATGGAATTTCTGCAATCATTACTGATTTGTAAATGTGAAAGAAACATAAAATGAGACGCATGAGGATTTTAAAGAATACATGAAATTTGGAACCAGAGGGACTTGGGGTGAAATTCTTGCTTGGCTATTTAATAGTTCTGTGATTTAGGGCGGTTAACTTTTCTCAGCATTCATTGCCTCCTCTGTAAAATGGGTATGACAAACTGAGTCTCCCTGACTTTTATGAGGATTAACTAAGATAATGCTTACAAAACACCTAGAATGGTGCCTTTCTGGCACAGAGAATTATTATTTCCTTCTATTCATAAGCAGAAGAAACTCCTAGATACACACAAAAAACAAAGAATGCTAATTGTCTATGCATTTGCTACCTGAGTCTCTATGAGGATGATAAGTAGAAGAGGATGATGGGATTATTGGCTTGTTTTGCTTAGTTTTAATTGTTTCAAAAGCTAGAAACCGTTATGTTAATATAAATACATGGATACTTACACTTCCTGGTATCTTTTAGCTACTTTTCTATTTTCATCAATTATTAGTTTTTTAAACCATTAACTTCAACAACAACCTCTGTCGAGCTAAGCGTCACAAACACCATCATTATTTTTTTAAAAGAGTCTTTCAGTCTTGCTTCCAGTCTAGAATTCATCTTCTGTGCTCCAGAGCCACAAGAAGTGGAAATATCATTATTTCAATGAAGTTCCTCATAATGGCCCTGGAGAGAATATTAAAAATACGTTTTCCTGAAGCCTCTTACTGAATCTGTTTTTGGGAAGACAGAGAAGGAGACAGAAAAGGGGGGAATGGAACCACAGTATCTATAGCTGTGATTTGTAGCGTTATTTGTACCATATGGCAAAAAAAGTTCAAGTGACTTGGGGCACTAATTTTATCATTTTCTCTCTAGAAAACACGTATTTTTAGAAACTTAATGACCTGAAGAACTAGCCTTCTTCTATCCATAAGATTGTTTTGTCATAAGCGTGGCACGTGTGTTTAGAGAAAAGAAAAGTCAGATTTGACAAGATGTGATACAATTGTATCTAAGATCACCATCAAAGGATAAATTATGTATAAATTAATTCAATCTCCATCATCCAATAACGATTCAGACAGATATGGTGACTACAGGCATGTGTCTGAGCTGCCGTTAACTGGCTGTTCTTAGAATCCTCATTGTTGGAAATGTTGAACTGTAACTCACATGATTGGGATTCTGTTTGTATTTCCCCACAGCAAAAATATTCTAATGTAAAAAACTGTTCAAGGTATGACCTCTAACCAAACTATTTTTCACAGAGTAAAAGTCGTTGGGCATTTTACTTCTTATAGCTGAAACTATTCAATAACATTTCATTTTTATTAGCTTTATGGATGAAAGAATATCCAGAAAACCAAAACTATAGGATCCAAGTACTCAGGGCAATGAGAAAAAAATTACAAATGGACCATATAATGATGACTCCTCTCATTTCTCTGCCTGTGTTTCAAGAGATGTGAGTTTCCTGAACCTTGAAGGGAGAAGAGTCTCACTGATAGCCACTCTTACTTCTCCTTGAGAATCTGTCCTATATGACAAGCGGCAGGGCATGCTTGTGCTGGGGCAGTGGTCTTGGGATCGGTGGGCCTTCCTGCTCTTCCATTCCTACCTCTCCATGCACACTCGAAGAGGGTTTCTGGTCAAAAGGGTAGGAAATGCCATTCTTCAGTTAGAAATTTGGTGAATGGTCAGACCTGCCTGGACAGTTGGCCAGTTATGTTGTGCAAACCAAAAGACCTGTGACGTAGGTTGAATGTCTCTAAGCACTAGCATCTCAACTTGAAATCAAACCTATTGACAAAAGCCTCTATTTTGTTAATACGTGTTTGTAAAAAGTTGTAGGATTTTATAGAAGAGAAATTTGTAAAGGGGGTTATGTCTTGCAACAAAAGAAGTTGAATTTGGTAAATATCCTGGAAACTATAAGGAAATAATCTCATCTATTAATTCCATAGTAACAAAGCCTGGCAAGAACTGGTGATTAAGTGGATTTTAGCTCAAAAGGTAAATATTTTTGGCTCTCTTTTCTGGCTCATTATTAAATATTATTATGTAAGATACCTCTAATTCATTAGAGATTCTGCTTTTATCATTTATTAAGACTAGTGGCAAGAACAGATTCGCCTAGAGGGGAAGAATGGATGAAGGAGAAACTAGCATAGCCGTGCATTTGATATAGAAATTACACACAATTCAAATCATTACCCACTTCAAGTAATTACTTTCTTTTTAAGCATGTGTTTTCCCTTCTTTCCCACTGACTGTAAAACATTTGCACTCAGAACTTTTCCAGAAAAAGGCGAGCTTAATCCTCAGAGTTTCTAGGGAGCCACATTGCATCATAGGCCACATAGGCATAAACTCTCCAAAATTAAAACACACCAGCAGCACTCCCTCTTCCCATCCCCATCCCAATTGTTGGTTTGGTAGCTGCACATTGAAAGAGTCAAAATGTACACTGAAAATAACGTATTTCACTCTATCTATTCTAGGAGTAGAAAACCACCTTTCCCTTCAGATTCCAAGAACTCGATGAATCCAAGAACATAGGAAGTTAAGATGGCCTGACTGCAAATAATCTGTTCAACCACAACATTCAGTTCCTTTTAAATCTTTACTGAATACCTACTACACATCCAGGCTCTGAATCCCAAGGTGAAAGGCACTGCCTCTGTCCTCCGAGATCTCTTCCTTTAGGGATAAAGCAGATGAGACCATGTTGTAATAAATAATAGTTTATAATGTATCGAATGGAAATGCCCTTGAACCACTGAATGCTCATTTTAAAACTTTACCAAATTTCTCACTTTCATTAATACTGTGAAATCCTATAGTTGAAGGCAGTAGTGGTAGGCTTCCGTGGCACATATTCAAGGAAATTAAGAAAATCAGAACATTGCCTTCCATCAAATGGCAAGGTCAACAACTTATATGTCCTTCTGGAGATGACATAGTCCAAAACTTTGGTATTCCTCCAGAATACAGAGTCAAAATTTACGGTGTGCCAGACATATTTGGAGAGGACATTAACAGGAAATGTTCTATAAAATAAGAAATTAAATCATGTACAAGGGCCAGAAATTGAAACAACCAAGATAACCAAAAGAAACAAAATGAAAGGAAACACCAAAACAGTTAAGAATCTTTTCAAATTTGATATCCAAACCATGAAAGCTGTAAGAAGGGTGACATGTTGTTTAGCTTCTCAGGTGGAACTGAGAGCAAAGTATAACTATCTCCGCTAACTTACCCACATATATGTATGTATGTAATATATGTACATGGGAATCTACTGATCATGAAACAGCAACCAAAAAACCCCAACCTCTTCTCAGGAAATAAGAGCTTCTGGCAATGAAATCCTAAATATAAGCATGTCTGGTTCCACGTTATTACTTTTTTTCTTTTTTTACCGATATACACAAATTGGCACAATATTTAAATGGGTCATTTGAAAAAATATTTCAAGAAAGAGAAGAATCTTGCCGAAATTGTTTTACCAAGACTGAAAAGTGGGTTCCTTTATGTTTTTTGACTGTTTTAGTAGGTCAAAACAGACTGTAAATTTACTTCTTAGAGCCGGTTAGCCTTGGGACTCCTGCTGCAGTCTGACAGTGATGCCTTCTAATTGTTGTTTATGGATGTCAAGAGACTTTACACCTTTTTTTTTTTTTTTTGGTCTTTGGTTTGCTCTGATTCTCTTTTTTAACGTGGTGTTTAATTTGTGCTTTTGCCCAGTACACCACCAATAAACAATTCTTGACGGAATGTTGCATGTGAATCTGAGCAGATTCCATTGGAATTTTGGTAGTCAGGCTTTGCCATTACCCCTCTCATTTCCGATGCTCGACTGCGTAAACAATCCCCCGCCCCACCCCTACTTGCTCCCTCTTCCAAAAAGGAAGGAAGATAGAACGAACGCCAGAAAAGGGGACATTGGCATCTTACACTGAAATCCTGTTTTTCTAGTCAATCTACTTGAGATTGAATTTTTTTTAAACAAAATTATTTGGGAAGAAAAAAACATTTTCCCTGCTGTTGCTGCTGTATTATTATTTGACTGATTTTCAGTTTATTAGTCATTCATCTGGATTGGTGCCTGTATATTTTCCGAAAGGTTTAATATGGAAAATTATTTATTTGGCTATACTGAATCTTTGCTCAAAATTATATCTTTTTCCGTATCTAAGAAGCTTCACAGATATTTCCTTATTCATGCTCACAATATTCTTGTAGATTGTAATAAAAGACACTACAGTAACATAGGTTATAATATAAAAAACAGACGAAAGCAAACTTGATTAAGGTGACATTAGTCGATAAGTTAGGAGCTAGGAAAGAACAGTCCGAACTGCTACAATGTTCTGTGACTCTTGAAAGCAGGTAACTACAATATTGTCATCATGGGTAAACAGAAGGGTCTTGGGATGATGAGAGAAACCGGAGCTGGAACCGACTGCTCCTGCCAGGGTAAAGAACAGTTGTTAGGCACTGCTGACAGGATCGCCAAGTAATCAGGAAGGATCTACATCCCTGCTCTCTCCTCCAAACTTGCAGCCTCTCTCTAGCAGAATTTACCCCACTGGCAAAACTTAAGAGTGCGCCCCCTAACGGAGGAGAAAGGGAATTTGTGGAGTCCCAGGGCCAGGATCACGGAGCAGTGTGTAGAAGCCCCCTCTTTAGTTACTTAGTATCCAGATCCATCCTCTGTATATATTTACTTACCTTCCATACAACACACAATGCTTTCTGTCCTTCCTCGGATGAAGATGCTTCCTCCTTTCCTCCAGTGCGAAATTCCAACAGTCATGTTGTCCATCTCTAGCTGCTACTAAATGCTCTTCTAATTCCACATAAACTGATATAATCCAAAGACTGACTTGTAGTTAACTGCCAGCAACCACCCTTGTATAAAATAACAAGGGGGAAAGAGGAGAGAGGGAAACAAATTGCACGTGTGAATATATATAAACGTCACTATGCAATGGAGGTGTGTGTGTGCAGGGTTGTTTATGCATGGCTGCTACAGGACGTTTCTCTTTCACGACGCTGGAAATGTAAGTACTTTCTACACTACTCCTTCCAGGTTTCCTTCGCCCTAAGTCAGGACTCAACTAGTTGTTGTTCTTTTTGAGACAACGTCCCAAACCTTCACTCTTGAAAGCTCTGAATTCTTAGTCCTGTCCTCAACTCTTTTCTAAAGCATTAGATTTCCATTAATCTTTTCTGTTGGTCATGAGAGTCTTAAGAGGCAGCATGGTAGCAGGATTAATCTTCTGTGTAGCAGCAATCAAAATTGTTCGTGGTGATCAGGACTAATCTTCTGCAAGGGAAAAGGTATAGGTGTCAGGTGATTTTCATTGGCATATCGTCCAGCAATATTGGTTAAACTACAGTTGTTTTTGATGATGCCAGTCTTCCAGATCTCTTGGCCTGTTATGGCCCCTGGAGGCAACATAAGCTGTTTCCTGAAGAATGGAGCAGTGGAAAGATCGGTAGTACACACTAATGCAGATAACTCAGCAGAGTGAATTTGGTTAGACTTTTTTGATAGTTTTAATGTGACAGTACTGATTTCCAAGACTGCATTCACCTTTCATTTGTGATAGTCTGAAACGAAGACTATGTCTAGTTGATTACAGGACAGCAGGTAGATTTGACAGTGAAATAATGGATTGGCTTAGGGAAACCACACTGGCTTTCCACAAGTTAAATACCTTTGACCCGTGCAGGCTGTCTGAACCTTCCTCTTTTTCCCTTTACAGAGGCTTCACACATTACCCTGTGTTTCTCTGATCTTTTTTATTTCTGCCATACACTGTAGCCCATGAAGCTCCTCTTCCCCGTAAGACTAGCTGCAGAATAGGATTTAGCAGTTTCTCTCTTTTTTGTCCCCTCGAATATTCTTCTTAATTAAAGTGTTTTCCTGTTAATTACTATGAGAAAAAAGATTGAGGCAAACAGAAGTACCACGGTCGGGGGCGCCTGGGTGGCTCAGTCGGTTGAGCATCTGACTCTTGATTTTGGTTCAGGTCATGATGTCAGGGTCGTGAGATCGAGCTGGAGATTCTCTCTCTTCCCCTCCCTCTGTCCCTCTCCCCGCTCTTTCAAATAAACATTTAAAACAAACAAAAACAGAAATACCACTCCTTCAATTCATTTGACAAATCATTTTTGAACACTTACTTTGTGCCAGAAACTATGCTAAGCACTAGGTTTTTTTAGCAGTGGAACTGAACAGTGCCTGCCTTCATGGGGATTACAGCTTTCGAAAAACATATGTGGTTATATAGCTCTCAGATATCTTTCAGTTATTCGAGTGATTGTCCCTGCTCTATAATTTCTTACTCTCCTGCTAGATTAGGATATTATCTGTGTTTTCTAAAACAGAAAAATCACTGCCACCCAGTTGGATATTAAAAGATCATTTAAAATCAGAACGGTTTCAGAAAAACTGCAGCCTGTGTCATTGGATGTTCGGCTGAACTGCTTAGACTCCAGTTCAAAGCAGCAGATTCAGGCTTGCACCATCATTATACTTGGGAAATTTGGTTATAATTTTGAGCTTGTAGAAACGTCTCTCTCTTCCAGGATCATTTCCATAATCTGTGAGTATGTCCTCTCTGCCACCTGAAGTTTACTTTTATGATTTCCTTGCCTAAGGCAAGTGGCTTCCTGCCTGCCTTCATTTCTTTCATCTCTCTGGGAAGTCTCCAAATCCAAGAAGTCTTACTCTCTTCCCTGTTTCTGGCCTCTACACTGAATGAATAATTTTCCTAAAAAACATTAAGTAACCATATTCCAGACTGGTTCTGTACTCAAGCAAACTGTGGTTTTTTTTTTCCCACTTATTGTTCTAGGTTAATGGACCTTCATCCATGGGCTCTGTCTCTCGTTCATTATCATTGAACTTGCTTTGTGTCAGGCACCATTTTAGGTGGGTTTTATGTGTAATTTGACCCTACCCTCATAACAGCCCAATGAAGAAGGTGATTTTATTAACTATTTTATAGAAGGGGAACTGAGGTCCAGAGAGGGTGGAGTTTTGTTTTGTTTTGTTTTCAAGGTCTTGCTCCTACATCTTTTTTTTTTTTCTTTCTTTCTTTAGAGAGGGAGGGGGGAGAGAGAGAGAGAGAGAGAAAGAGAGTGCTCGGACGAGGGGGAGAAGGATAGGCAGAGAGAGAATATCAAGCAGGCTCCACGCTCAGGGCAGAGCCTGACTGGGGCTCGATCTCACAACCCTGAGATCATGACCTGAGCCGAAATCAAGGTCAGATGCTTAACCGACTGAGCCACCCAGGCACCCCTCTTCTACCCTCTTGTAAGGTAACTCACAGCTGCAATGTATGGGTTCTTTGCAAGATTTAACTGGGTTCAAGAGCAACGTAGTCAATAGTACATGTGGTTGCCACAAACGCAGATAGGCTTCATTCATGAAAATGCAGTGCTTGTAATAAAGACGGTGATCATTTTGTCGCAGGTCAGATGAGAAGCCACTGAAAGGACTGACGGGTGGTGTCTCACCTGTAAAACTGGAAGCTTAGTTGTCTTGAGTCATGGAGAGGCTATCTGATAGAATAGGGATTAAAATTTCTGTACATATACAGAGGGGAGAACTATGCAGAATAAATGCGTGTTAGAAGAATGTATTTGAACTCATATTAAGGTAGAATCTTAGAATTGTCCACAAGTGGAATGAATGGGCTACTGCAGAAGAATGTCAGTTACCTGTTTCTTGCAGGATTCAAAAGGCTGAGACATCACTTTGGGGTATGTTGAAGAAGAGAGCCAGTACTGAATTAGTCACATCCAGTGAAATGCATTGATACATGATAAATACCTAGCATACAGGCATGCAACAAATGTCACTGTTTATTCCCACTATTTCCAAGAGGGAGATTCATATACCCTACCCGTTCTCATCTTTAGTTACTCACTGCCTGAACCTTTCCTGACTCTTCAGCTAAACCTGACCACTTCCCACTATCTTTTTTTTTTCCCCCTGCAACTTTAGGTATTTGCCTCTGTGGCTCCCTTTGCCTGGAAACCTTACCATGCCTTTGGAAGTTCTGAGAAAATGCTTCGAGATGGATCCCAAATGTCATCCCTTCAACAGAGCCTTTAATTGAGCTTTTCAACCCATCGTGTTTCCTCAAAACAGTGTAAGTACTTCACTACCTTTTAGAGTCTGTTGTACCTAAATCCTTCCCCCATCAAATTGTAACACTTCTCATGGGACTGTTGTCTGAATCCATTTTTGTATTTGCTTCCTCTTATCCCCATTCAACAGCATGTATGTTACACACCCCAGTACCAGGCACGATCTGCCTGCTTAGTACATGTCAGTTGAATGGAATGGAATGGAATTATAGCTTGTTGTGTGAAAATGTTAATTAAGACAGCTTGTGGTCCTGATTCAGTGGTAACGGGACAGAAGTCCTAAGACTCTGAGTCTCATTTGGGGTGAGTAGCTAATAGATATGTGGGGACTTTTCTCTAGAAAAACCCATCTCTAGGTACATCCAGAAAGGTCCAGTAAAAGAACTGGAAAATAAAGAAGAACAAGTCAGAGCCAGTTTAGGCTTTCACACCTAACTGTTCACACCTATAAGCAATGGCTTATTTCTCTTCACTTGGATTTTTTTTGCCAGTGGCCAGTGATCTGCAGGGAGTTTTTCTCTTATTTCCTTAGCCAGTTGGTGAATAATTACAGCTTCCATGCCCCATACTAAATCAAGGTGTCTTGCAAAGCAGCCTAAACCATTGTTTCCTACATAACTTCTAATACTTATCAGCGAATTATGGTGATGACAGCATCAGAATTTTAAATGATTTATGTTGCCCCTCAAAATAAATCCCATTGTAATTCCATGCAAATTATTGTGGAAGGTTTCTGGTGGTAAATTCAAAGTACTTGAATCATCTTTTCTTTAAATAATTTTTAATCAGCCAACATTATACAATCTTGCATGCAATTAAAAATGTCATAGATAGTGTGAGGAATCTTTATGTTTCAGCATTTTAAAAATCTATTTTTGGCCTGGAGTTTTTTGCTAAATCCCAGTGCTTTTGTTGTTTCATCTATTTCAAGCTTATGATAGGCATCAAGGCAAGACCAGTTGGGAAGATTAGCCAATGTTATAGGTAGGATAGTAGAGTTAAGGCCATGACTTATTACGCATATTCATCTGTATTTACTTTCATTTAGGCATATAAAATTACAACTTGATTTAGCAAAGTTTTTTTTTTGCAATAATCAGTTCTACCACAAAGCACAAAATATTCTTTTTTTTTCGTATTTGCAACAGATCTTCTTTCACTCTTTACTCTATTTTCCCTTTTCTAGGCTTTTTTACATTAAATGTTTTTAGCTACCCTAGACCATTAAATACCCCTGAAGTTCTACAATTTCTGCAGAATTTACCCAGATTGCTTATAGACTAGCCAACCCCTTACTCTTCCAGCCCCATTTGGTCACAGAGCTTCTTCCCATGCTTCACAATCCAGCTGACAATGTAGATTCCTAAAGTGCTATTGGATGTTTTCTTTGTGATCATTTCACTCTGTATGTGTCTTGGTTTGATGGTTTGATTCCAGTTTTGTGTCTTTAATTCTTTTTTTATTGTCTGATAAAGGTTGCTAGGTTCGAAGAAACCATCTGTGTGATTCACTCTGTATAAGGCCATGTAAAATTCGGCTTTCAATAATTTTTAAAAAAGATTTTATTTATTTATTTGGTGGGGGTGGGAGGAGCAGAGGGAGAGGGACAAGCAGACTCCACGCTGAGTGCGGAGCCCAACACAGGGCTCGGTTCACGACCCTGAGATCATGACCTGAGCTGAAACCAAGTGTTGGACGCTTCACCAACTGAGCCACCAGGGCGCCCTGGTTCCCAATAATTGTTAATGATGAATACTCCCTTTTAAGAGGCAAACAGGAACTATGCTTCTTTTAATTTAACATCTGTTGGTGGATAGAAGAGGTTTGCTTCATTGTGCTGTAAGGGATTTGACTGAATTAGTATTTGTCCTGTTGTGACTTGTTACGATGTGTTTTCAGAAAAGAAAAAAAAAGAAAAGAACAATGTCTTCATAGATTTCTTGCATTGTTTGTTCTATGGCTAACTTAATATTAGGAAGCTTGCCCTTTAGTCCTATAACCAGATTCTGGACCAAAGATCTATACAGTCAGGTTGAAAAGCATGTTATCTTTGAGTAAGTCTGCTCGGATGTGAGCTAAAGCTATGTTCGAGGCGTATTCCACTATGTACAGTAATGTAACGACCACTCGTGCTACTAGCGTCTGGCACAGGTGCACATGTACATTCGGGGAACGCTATCAGACAGGAGTGTACTTAGAAAAGAGTGCCCGCGCACCGCCTAACCCTTAAATATCCTTAGATGGTTAAAATAAACCTACCGCCTCCATTTTGGTGTGTTGTTATAATCCACGCCAAGAAGGTAAACAAAGTTTATAAAAAGTTCCTTTTCACGTGTTCTGTTTGAAATCTGCTGGCACCTTCAATTTTGACTAACTATTTAAATACAGCTTCCTCTATCACAGCTGGTTGCCTGTGAATGAGAAATATTTAAATACCCTGCTAAGTTTTCTAAATGGAATTTTTAGAAATTCCACATTATGCATCTGCATATGCAATGTCAGCTAAATCATAATACAGCATAGTAGTAATACATTTCTTACTTTGGTAATTACTTTATTAGCTAATTAGTATTAAAACAGATTGCCAGAATACCTAATATGATTTCTTAACTGCTGCTAAGTGTTAAAGAGTAGAACTGCTACCACTGGTAATTCATGGGGAGATTTTTAAACGTTCTTGTCGTAGTAATAATAATTATAAATGAGTTGAAGTTAGATGCCTACACTCTTACAGCATGGTGGTGGTGGTATGGGCCTCACAACCTTTTTGAGAGAAATGAGTGACTGTAGTATTCAACCCCCTTAACAAGTTACCTGGGATGTATTTGATGAGCCTACTAGCTAGGAAATTCTCAAGGAACATCAGTATGTCAGATAGTATAAATTAAAGAGGTATTTTATTTTATTTTTATCTTTCCTATTGCACCTCAGGCAGTTTATTGCACGTAACAGGTAGTCAAATAAGGTTTGCTGCATGAGTGCATGGGTCTCTATCCTTTTGGGAAACATGAACCTTTGGGTGCTTGCATACATTTCTACATAAGCCAGAGATCAAGTCAGCTGTATATCAAGCACGGACCTTGACCTTTAAGAAGGTATATCTGGCTAGAGTGAAAAAAATATATAGAGTGCTTAAAAAATGTACAGTCCCTTGAGTGACAGACCTATATGTGTATATTCATGCTATAAGTTTTGTATATGCATATACTTATAATAAAAATATTCATGGTGGAAGTCTTTAGCATATAGCTTCAAGAGACAAATTCTGAAAACGTTCACCATCAGCTTTATACTGAATTCCTCAGTCGTCCTGCAGCTGCATGAATATCACGGTGTCTTCTTCCCTGAAAGCTATCATGTAACCCTTGGTACAGTGCATACAGATCTGGCTTTAATCTTGGCCCTTCCTTTTACTTGCTGTGTGGCCTCGGACACATAACTACACATAACCTCTTTGGGGTTCAATAGCTTCACATATGACGTAGGATAATAATACCATCCCTACCCCAGGCTTACGGTGATAATTAAGTGAAGTCATATACGTAAAGCCCTCCCACATTATCGTTTTCCGATGCACGCTAGTTGCCTTGCACCTGCTTACCACCAAATGTCCACACGTGCAGCTGTGAGAGTCTCTTACTCAAGCCCATAAGTCTTTATCTCAAGAGGATTTTTTTGTTTTCCAAAATCATCTTAAAAATCTATTTACGTGCTTAAAAACCTGGTGCAATTCTGTTGTTCGGAATCTATTGTTTTTTAAAACTTAAAAAAATTTTTAAAGTAAAAACTGTATATTTAAAGTGTACAACATGATGATTTGATATCCATATACACAGTGAAATCATTACTACAGCCAAGCTAATTCACATATTATGTCTTCACATAGTCACCATTATTATTATTATTTTTGTGATGAGAACACCTGAAATCTACTTTCTTTGTAAATTTCCAGTATTCAATATGGCGTTACTACCTATAGTAACATGGTGCACATTAGATCTCCAGACTGATTCATCCTACGTAACTGCAACTTTGTAACCTTTGGTCAGCATCTCCCTATTTTCTGCACTTCTCACCCTTAGTAACCACCATTCTACTCTCTGGTTCTATGTATTTGACTTTTTTATAGAAAATCTGTTTATTGTTAATCAATTAGTGCGCTATTTGCCAGTGACTGATCTTATCACCCAATAGTAAGAATTATCACAATTTATTTACTTTTGTAAACACATCATAACATTTACGTTGTGGGTCTATTTTATTAAGCTATTCAAATATAACAGAACAACCAAGGGACACTCAACTAAGGTAAGTTTTCAGATAATATGGGTAAGATGTCATTTCCATTATTCATGGATTGGTCTCATAAGCTACAACAAATGGAACTTTCAGTCTTTTGATCACATTTGGAAGTCATTACATTGCTGCGTTTGATAGCTGCATCCTCTCAGGTAACCTCCGGTCGTTCACCAATGAACACAACAGAAGAATAAGACTCAGTCAGCCTTTGGGTCCTGCCGTAGGCAGATGCAGCCGACCTGACTGAGTCGTGAGAAAGGGGCCAAGCTTTACTCAGTTCAGGTGACCACACATTTGAAGACTGTGCTGTATAGTACAGTGGCTCTCTCAGATATTATATTTGGCAGGGGCCTACCCTGTGACACTCTCAGGGAGGAGGAGTGTCCAGTGCCTTAGGGCCAAAGCCAGGTGATGAGGCATAATCCCCATGAAGGAAGCTTTAGCAGGTTAGTGATTGGTTAGTTAGTGAAAGAGTCATGATTGCCTAGGGGCATAGAAGGTAATGTACGAGGCCAGCCAGAGAGAAAGAAATAGCTGGCTAATCAGAATAAAAGGCACAAACTGAAAATTTAATGGGACAGTGCTTCTAGGGTGTAAGCCACTGTAGGGAAATCCCATGGCTACAAATGGGATGATTAAGGTGCCCAGGCTGGTATGAATGATCAGTGCTGGAGATCTCTTCAGAGTAAGAGGTGAATCTGCTCTGATCAGATAGAAGTGGAAAGGAGGAATGTGAGTAAAGAAGTTGAATCATGGCATAAAGTAACCAGCGTCCTTTTATAGGAGGAACCAGGAGGTTAAGAAAACACTTACTGCTACACACCAAAACCTAGATTTTTATGTCATATTGTTCTGGGTCCCTTGCAGGAATAGAAAAAAAAAATCCTAAAATTCATATGGAATCTCAAGGCACCTTGAATTGCCAATCAATCTTGAAAAAGAAGAACAAAGTTGGAGGCCTTACACTTCCTGATTTTAAAACATATTACAAAGCTTCAATAATCAAAGCAGCTAACATAAAGACACACACACAGATCAGTGGACCAGAATAAAAAACCTAAAAATAAACTCTCATGTATATAATCAAATTATCTTCGACAAGGGTATGAAGAAGGCACAAATGGGAAAAGAACAGTCTCTTCAACAAATGGTGTGGGGATCCTTAGCTTACACCATATACGAAAATCACCTCAAAATGAATTAGAGCTAAACATACTACCTGAAACTATAACATTCCTAGAAGACAACAGAAAGGGAAATCTTCACGACACTGGTGTTGGCAAGTTTCTTGGATATGATACCAAGAGCATAACAGATAAATGTTATCTGTTATGAAACAGATAAATGGGAGGGCCCCTGGGTGGCTCAGTCGGTTAAGCAGCCAATCCTTGATTTTTGGCTCAGGTCATGATCTCTGGGTCCTGGGATCAAGCTCCGCCTTGGGCTCTGCCCAGTGGGGAGTCTGCTTGAGATTCTCTCCCTCCCTCTTCCCTCCTTCTGCTACTCCCCCTGCTCTCTCTTTCTCTCTTAAACAAAGAAATCGTTTAAAAAAAGATAAATGGGACTTCATCAGACTTAAAAACTTTTGTACATTAAAGGAAACAGACTGAAAAGGTAACTTATGGGATGAGAGAAAAGAATATATTCGGTAAGTGGTTAATATCCAGAATATATAAAGAACTCCCCAAATTCAACAATGAAAACCAAGTAACCTGATTTTAAAAATGGGCAAAGGACCCAAGTAGACTTTTTTTCCAAAAGAAAACATAGAAATGATCAACAAGCATATGAAAATATGGTCAACATCATAATCATTAGAGAAGTGCGAATCAAAACCACAGGGAAATATTACCGCACTCCCATTAGGATGGCCGCTATGGAAAAAACAGAAAATAACAAGTGTTGACAAGGTTGTGGAGGAAATGGAATCTTGAGCATTGCTGATGGGAATGGAAAATGGTGCAGCCACAATGGAAAATAGTATGGGGGTTCCTTAAAAAATTAAAAATAGAATTACCATTTGATCCAGCAATCCCACATCTGGATATATATCCACAGTATTGCAGTCAAGATCTCAAATCGATATTTGTCCACCCATTTCACTGCAGCATTATTCACAATATCCAAGAGGTATGTCCACTGTCTGGTGAAGGGGTAACGAAAATGTGGTATATCCGTACACTGGAAAATTATTCAGCCTTTAAAAAGGAAGGAAATCCTGTCACATGCTACAACACGGACGAACCTTGAGGACGTTTTGACGAGTGAAATAAACCAGTTACAAAAAGACAAATACTGTATAATTCCACTTATATGAGGTACCCAGAGTAGTCAAAACCACGGAAACAGAAAGTAGAACGGTTGGCTGTCAGGGACTGGGGAATTAAAAATGAGGAATTGTTGTTTGACAGGTTCATTGTCCCAAGCTCCTGTGGCCGCAATTACGACCATAGCAAACAAAATCGATCCTAAAACCTTAAAAAGAAGGGCTTGCATATGTGACTTAGGTGAACCAGGTGGCTTAACACTTTCTAAAGGTCACACCACCAGTTGGCCGGGAGCTGGAAGCCAGACCTGATCGTCAATCCAAAGGGCTTTCCTCTGGAGTTTCCCTCCCTCACCTTACCCTCTGCTAGCACGGCCCCTGGCACACAGGGACTACTCTAGTACAAATTCTGGAAGAAATGAATGCCTCACAAATTACCTAATCACTTCCCTCCTTTGTTAGTTGAAAGAAAAGTAAACATTTTCCTCATGCTTCTAGATATGAACCAGACCAAGCAATTCTGCATGTAAATAATTTGACCGCTGCTTAATAAAATGCACATGACATAATGGCACTGAAATACTTCAAAATACAAAACAATTCTGGAAAGAGGTAAAAAAAATAACAAAAATGGAGCATCGTCATTAAATGTCTCCATTTGATACAGCCTTCACTGAATGTCTAAGTTTGAACCTGTAAGATGTCCCACTGTGGTGTGCCTTGCCCCCAAATATGTGTTTGCTACTGATTTAGAAACACATTCAAAGTGATACTTTTGGAACCTTTGGCTTTCCACAAAGTATTTTCCAAATCTATTATGTTTTATATTTCTTCAGCCACCAGGTGGCATGTGCTTTGCTGCTGAAATATACAATAAAAATGTATAATAAAAATGTATCCTGAAGAGAGAAATTATATCAGGTCTTACATATCTAACAAAAAAATAATGATACTGGATTTTATCATGAATTCAATCAGCAAAAACCTGCACGCTAATAGATTTGACAGTTCTCAGTACCTCACATAAAGACCTTGGGAGCTGTAGGGTAGACATTTATTCTAGCAAAGAGCTCACAAATAAAATTTATAACTGTTTTAAAATAATTGAGTATAATTATTTAAAATTATACTTTTTTAACTTAAGGGATTAATTTTATTAGTGACCTGTCTTGTAAGATGGAGGTAAAAAAAATCTATTTTTTCATTTCTATTATACTTTGTAACCCTGCTTATCAATGATAAAACCACACACTAGTACCTAGTATCAGGCCAAATAAAGGTAAAGATATGTTTCACGTTAAGAAACCTGTCCAATATTAAGAAAAAACAGGAGGTAATTATTCATTTTGTTTAAGAAAGTCCCCCTACAAAAGGATCACAGCAACATTGCTTAAAAGAGTGAATTTTTGAATTTAACTTTTCATCTGACATTCCGAAAAAGGGAAAGAGGCCAACCAGGTGCTTATGAAGTTGTAGCAGCCCTCTGGGGCTGGAGGAGCCTGTGGGAATGTGGCAGGATAAAATCAACCATTTTTTCCCCACTCGATAGTTTAGTTTTCTTTCTACCTCCGATCCCAAATCCAAGTAGCTAAACCTTTTTTGTATTCACCATTCAGGAGAGCCATCTGACAAGGCACAAAGCAGAGGAAATGGTTTTCTTAGTTTTGGTTTCCAAAAAACTTATACTCCTAGGGAATGCATATGACTACTGACATAGAAAAAAAAAAGATACTTGAGGGAAAAATAGCATTGTATGAGCAAGGGAGCTGAGGAAACAGGTTTTTCTCAGAGGCTGAAATGGATCTCCATGGGTAGAGAGGACTGAGGCATTTGCAGCTCCCCGCGAAGAGTGTCAATACTTTGCTTCCCAGGTAGAGCCCTGGGGAGGTGCCAGACTCCAGAGAATGAACGGTCGTGTGGCATGTTTCGACCTGCGGCGCCCCAGAGACAGCTTCAGAGAAATTTGTCTGCCTCAAAGTAGCAGGGAGACAGCGGAAAGCGTCCCGTGTGCTAAGGACAAATAGTCCTTTTCCATGACATAACCCATTTTCTAAAAGGGGAAACAGCTGTGTCAATCAACGTGTACAGAACTTATTATAATTGAGTTTGAGAAATGCCCAGATATTGCCAAAGCCTGTGAAGGCACAAGGAGAGCTATGTAACACCCCCGGACAGAAATAAGCCTCACCTAGATAGGCTTTTATTGTCTGTAGCTGTCGGTACATGTGGGTGGGTGTGTTTTCGTGTATCTGGGGTAATTGACGTAGTTTTGTGCTCTTTGGTACCAGATTCTTGGACGTAACCAGTAGGGTCTCCTCAACCCAGATACCTAACTATAATAATACTCAAGGGGTTCTTTACTTTGAGGCCCCATGAGAATGACAAGAATGCTTGTTGAGACTGTACCCACACTCTGGAATTAGAAATCTCATGTCTACATAATTACCTATAATAAACTCTGATCTTGGTTTCCACCTTGGTGAAGAGTTGAGTTCTCATCCTTTCTAAATCGATTCTATGGTCCTGTGAATCTTGGTTTGTGTTGGAATATCCATATCTTATTTGGGTCACCTGCATTACTAATCTTGGAGAGTTCTTAATCATTGCTCACCAACACCAGGGATGACGGCATAACGCCATGGCTCTTCGTGCTCTAACCTGAGTACCTCAGGATCGGTGGCCCTTTTCTCTGAAAGCTGCGATAGTAGAAAGAGTTGTCTCACATTTGTTGAGCATGAACTATGTGTGAGAATGTCTTCTAGGCATTATACACGTATAAATTATTTCAATATTCATCACACACTACGTGAGGTTCTCTTACACAAAGAGTCTTCTTGAATTTCAACTGACACTGAAAACAGATCCCTGATTTTGCTGTCATGACATTTCATAGTCAACACCAGTAAAATCTCCCACAAGCAAGCATTAGATTAGGACTTGACTGTGTACTCACTTCATGCTCAAAGTCATAGGGATGATACCAGGATTAGCCATTCCTGGCGGTGTCAGAGAAGGCCTCGTAAATAAAGTCATGCTTGAACTTTGACTTAAAAGGTGACTAGCAATTTGATGTGTGTGTGGGGGGATAAGAATAGCCCACCAGAGGGAGCGCTATCTGTAAAGAAAAGTTCCTAGAACAAGAGTGCTTGGCTATTTTAGGAATGGCAAAAATTGGGTTGATCACATATAGGGAAGGGGTTGCTGTTGCAGAGGCATGCACTTGACAAATGTGTACCCCGAGACTGACGAGCCAAAGCAAGTCACTTAGCCAGTGAGTGAGCCTCGGGGACTGCCCAGCCTCTCTACCCCACCCCCCGTGATTCCCTAGTCATCATTACTTATATAGTAGTTCTCAAAGAGCGGTAAAAATAAAGTTTCTCTGCGGAAGAAAAAGGCTATAAAAGAAAGCCAAATGCTAGAGCTGGTGACGGAAATGTAGAATCCAGTAAAGCCCTGTTCCTTAGTCCAAAAGTAGAAATTGTGAGCAAAATAATTAATGGTATGTGGAACTTAGTAGCAATTTGAACTCATGGCATAAATGCTCAATATGGGAACAAGAAAAAGTAATTCAAAGAACTACTCATCATGCACTCCAGTAACAATTCAGTGAAATTTGAAAAAATGGTATTTAACTTACAGTTAGATGTTTTAGTTATTCTTTACTGCATGTTAAAAGGGAAATTATTTACAATAATGGCTTGCAAAGTTGGAATACTGTAAGTCTTAGACCTGATTTCTCAAAAATGTAAAGGGTCTATTATAATCTAATTTTGTGTCCCACTGTGTCTCACAGAATATTAACTTCAAGTTATTTTCCCAGCTTTTACATCATCCTTAGATGTATCCTTTATGATAACTGCTTAATATTATGTTTTATCAATACGGTTCTTTGGCTGAGCATTAAAGTTGTTTACGTTTTTTTTTTTTCAGGAACAAATAAGAATGACCATAGACATTTTAACAAAACAACCCTTCTAAAACCTCGTTTTTTTGATTAGTCACTTAGGATAAATTTCCAGGGGTGGAATTGTTAGGCAAAAGGTATAAGTATTTTATGTCTCTTGATAGGCGTCACGCATTCTCCACCGAGAGGGCTACATTCACACCATGAAAGCCATAAATGAGCAGACCCTCACAGCCTCTCCAGCACTGGGATTTATTATTACACTTATTTTTACTTCTTTATTACATAAAAATGGGGTCTCGTTTTGTTAAATTTTGCAGTTCCTTAACTCCTTAACCAAGTGGGACTTAGATTTCCTGCATATTTACTATTTGTATATCTTGCGAGAACTGACACCTCAGGTCAGTTGGTAATTTATTGCCTGGGATTTTGGCGTCATTGCCTACCTTTCTTCATTCACATGCTCTCATCTAGGGAGCCACCACAATTCTCCGGTATACTTGGCATTCACAGATGCAGTTTTAATGCATATCTATTCTCTACTGGCTACTTTATCCATTAAGCAAGTCATTTCTGAAATTGAAAAGTATGTAGAAGGGTGGGGAGAGGCAGCATGTAGACTTTCAAAGAATGCCACGTAAAGGAAGTTAATAAGTGGTGAACAATAGTCGCTGACCTTTTATGATTCAGGAAAACAAAGGAATATTATGGCAACAGCGTAAATTATTATGGCATTACCATGCAACTGTGATGGACTACGGTAGAGTTGAATATTCAGAAACAGTTTCCATAAATATTCAAATATTCAACTACCTATTTTAAGCTTAGCTCAAATGAAGATTTCTTTGGACAATTTCAAAGCATGCTCTCTGTAAGTGGTTTTAGAGTCACGTGGGTGTAATTGAAAGCGTGGATGTTGGCTGTAAATATTTCATGAACACTTTTCTAGGCTGTTTTGGCAATTGCGGTCGAATGGGATCAGTTAAGGTTTCAAATAATGTTAATATTCATGGGTTTTGTAGACTGACTTCAGGTTATTTTATAAAATGCGCAAGAATTGGGGATTCTGTTATATAGAATATCCTCTACTACTACTAATAGTAATAATATGTTGGAGGCATTGGGTCATGATTATGTTAACTAAAAAACCAGAATTCCATAGAAAATATGTGCTCTAATGATAAACAAGTTAAGATGCTTAAAGATAATATTCAGTGTGATGAGCACTCTGTGTTCTTCTAAGCATTGTACATGTATTAATTCTTTTAATGCTCATCACGACACTACAAAGTAGTATAAGGGAGGGCAAATATTTTTCCTTCTACCCTTCTGAGTTATTGGCTGAGTTTGCCTGTAATAAAAACCAGATTAACAGACAAAAACAAACAGAAGTTTATTAACATGTACACCTCAGGTATACAGGGCAAATACCCAGGAAAAATGAGTAGCTCAAAGGGATGGCTTAGAATTCAGGATCAATACCATCTTAATAGGGAAAGGGGAGGAGGGAACATAGGCTTTTCAGGGGAGGGTAAATATTTTTAGGAAAGTTGACTAGGCCCTTAGAAGAACAGATGGGAAGTACAATGGTTTGTGACAAAGTTTATCTGGGTATAGTATTAACTTCTAGTCTCCTCTCCTGTGATAAGAGCCAATCCTCCCTGGTTGATGAAACTCCCAGGGAGAGGGTCTATGACAACTGAGTTCCTTTTGGAGGATCTTGTCCTTAGGCAGGTAAGGGAAGGTCAGAGAAAGCCTCTCCCTGCATTTGCGGTTCTCGAGTACCTGTAGCCCACAATAATCCGTGTGTCAAAGTGGCATATTTTGGGGTAGCATATTCTGCTACCCCTCAGTAGGTACCGTTATAACTCCATTTTATAGAAGAAACAGAGGCATAAAAGGTTATAAGAGATGCATTTAGACGGTGAGGATACTCTCCTATATTCCATTTTTCTACATTTTCAAATTTTTCTATTATAAACATGCATTCCTTTTATACTGGTAAAAATAGAGTATGCTTTCCAAGCTTTTGCATCCTTCATGCTGACCGGGACACACGTGTGTTCAGCTTCACACCTGCTCGTATAGAAGACAAGTGTCAGCTTTAGCCATCCAGGTGGGCATTTGAGCAGTCGCTATCTGCGTATTCAGTTTTACCCACAGGGCACAAAGACAGAACGGCCAACATCAGAAAAAGTTGTCCCTTCTCTTTATGAAATAATAAAGAATAAAACAGATGTAAGGCGTGATTGATCTCGCAAGAGGGGTGTGCAAACAAACAGCCTCCTGGTGAAACCAACCAGAAAATTGTGGTTAGGTAGAGTTTTCCTGGGAGAAGAAGAAAACAAGAGTTTGCTGCAAACTCCAGCTGAAAATATAGGATGTCACAGGATCTTTTTTAGATCTTATGATGATGTCAACTGCAGTGAAAATACGCCCCCTTCCATTCTCAAACATGAAGGCTTTGAATTCAAAGCCTTTCTTACCACACAGTTAAATGTAGCAAAGGAAAAATGGTCACCTAAAAAGGCACCCAAATAAAGTGATAAAAAGCCGTTAAATTCCGTTCATACTGACAAGCATTTATTGAGTGCATGACATGTACTTGGGGCAGGTAGGGCTAGGCACTAAGAATATAAAAATAAATAGGGGCGCCTGGGTGGCTCAGTCGCTTAAGCGTCTGACCCTTGGTTTCAGCTCAGGTCATGATCTCGGGGTCAGGGGAACAAGCTTGGAGTCTGGCTGCGTGCTCAGTGCAGAAGTCTGCTCCTGATTCTCTCTAGCCTCTCCCTCTGCCCCTCCCCCTGCTCATGCTCTCACACTCTTTCTCTCAATACAATCTTTTAAAAAAAGATAAGTTAAACATGCTTCTTGGCTCATCACAGATTTCCACCTATTGGGTATGCAAGCATGAAAACAGCTCATTTTGGTACAATGGGTTAGTATAAGAGATGCTTTCCAAGAGCTGCTGTACTTGTGACACGGAGGGAAGATGGGATAAACACACATCCTCAAGGTCCCCGAGTTGCTACTAGGTACAAGGACCTCCTTTATGTCCCAGGCATGTGTCTGGAAACTTCGTAAAGGCAAGGACCATGACTGTTTGCTCTCCACTGTATAACCAGAACTTCAGCCAACTACCTGGCCTTACTGAGAGCAAGAGCGACGTAGTCGTCCCCCTCCCCCATCCTGCTGTTTCTGCTAGAACAGGAGTTGGAAAATTATGGACAGAATCTTACCATGCTTTTGTATGGCTCACAAGCTGAGAATGGGCTGGACACTGTAAATGGTTATACAACGCCACGTTTTACAGAAAAAGTTTGCTTAACACCCCCCCTCCCCACTCCTTTTTTGGTCACGTGTTCATCTCTATTGCTTCCATGGTCACCTGACTTTTATCTCCTGCCTTTCTCAAGCAACTTTCATAGAAACTGCTTTAGTCTGTCCAGTTTAATTCTGATTTTCTCACCTTGTCTTCTGGAGGTCTGGACTTCCCATTTCAGCACTTATGATTTTCTTTCATTATATGTATGTATTTTTTTTCTAAGAAAGATACTTTTAAAGTTAACTGACTTAGAACATATCACCTATATTTCTAGGCCCTATTGAGATGTTATATATTGCAGGATCTGGATGTGATTTGAATGGATATTTTATTAGTTTTAATTTAAATCGACGGAAGGAAAATGTGCTCATTAATTTAAAAAATGCAAGCAATTCACAAGTAGAGCTAGCAATTAAAGTATCCTTTGACTGTCCTGGATTCCCAGCACCCCTAATATTTTCCCCCTTCTCCTCCCTTCTTCACAGAGGAAACTTTTTTTACTAACCAGGCATACCCTGCACATTTTAAAATACATTTACATACACAAATACACACACTCACAACGGGTGTGTTGTCTTCTATTATGCGTAAATGACATAAAAAGTCATAGCGTACATAGATTTTCAGCATATTTTCCCCCATGAACTTTTCTCGATACTAATATCCTATTTGATTTTCCACAGAATTCAATAGTTTGCATGTACTGTAATTTAATTAATTGATCTTTAAGAATGAATAATCATGTCATTTAGAGCACTATAGTCATTCATGTGGATTTTTTCATTTCCCCCCCATTCACTGGGCACTTATTTTATCTTTGTCCATTTCCCCTTCTATCCCTTAAATCATATAGGAACTCCAGGTAGTAGACTTCCTAAAATAGCATCAATTTTCTTGGAATGGAGTGCCTCATACATCTGTAAAATGAAGGCTCATTTTCTCCCAAGAATATCTTTAAGAAGTCTTAGAACTGCATGTAATGTGTCGATGATTTCTCAAATCATTTTTTGGACCTGGACTACATTCTTGACAGTATTTCTAATGGGGGACTGTTGGTCTACCCTTTCTGTTTTCCCAAATTAAGTAAACAGTAAATAGGAGCAGAAGTAAATTCAAACCCTGTTTTTAGGCTGTCTGCGTGATATAAACAGCCAGAAGGCAGTGAAAACCCTGTCGGTGCCCAGCTGAGTGGTGGCTCAGACAGCAGGACATCAAGTGCGGTAGCGGAGGGCACAACTGAGTGCCGCGCGTGTGCACAGGAGGCTGCCTTCAGTTCTGCTCTGGGGCGTCAGGGAAGGCTTCGGGGAGAAGGTTACAACTTAGCTGAACCTTCAAGAAGAGTTTTCCATGTGGGCAAGAGGAAAGAGGTATTTGAGGGAGGGGAGAGGCTATTTGTAAAGGCACGGGAGAATGACAACGTATGGTGTGGTCAGGGCTCCTCGGATGGAGAATGCCATGGAGAGGCCAAGTTGGTAAGGGCTGAGTGACGGCCAGGGTCAGATGATGGAGTGAAGACTTGATCTTGAGGGTGATGGGGAACCACAGAAGGACTTTAAGCAAAGGCTTGAGAATATGACATCTGCGTTTTAGAACAGGGGTCAGAAAACTTTTTTCTGTAAAGGGCCAGATGATAAACATTTTAGGGTTTGGGGGCCATCTACGGTCTCTGCTGCATATTCTTTTTCTTTTTTGTTTCTCTTATCCTTCTCCTCCTTTTCCTCTTCCTTCTCCTGTACCTCCTCTTCTTCCTTCCTTCACAACCCTTTTAAAGAGGTAAAAACCGTTCTTATCTCGAGAACCACACAAAAACAGGCCGAGGGCTGGCTTTTGACCTTGGGGCCTAGTTTGAGGACCTCCATTTTAGAAGAGAGTGGCTTAGGGTAGGGATGCCTGGGTGGCTCAGTTAGTTAAGCATCTGCCTTCAGCTCAGGTCGTGGTCCTGAGGTCCTGGGACGGAGCCCCGCATTGGGATCCCTGCTCAGTGGGGAGTCTGCTTCTCCCTCTCCCCCAGCTCATGCTCTTGCTCACTGTCTGTCTCTCTGACATAAATAAATAAAGTTTGAAAGTCTGAAGTCATTGCAGACATTGCTCATCTTTTGTCTCCGTAGACTGTTGGGGGTGGGAGGGGCAGAGTGGGGACCCAGGAGGTTGTGGTTCTGACTGGCAGTGTTCTTCCCGCAGAAGCCCGGGCAGGGTCGGGGCTTAGGGCACAGCAGCCTACTTTTAGGCATGCTCAGCTGAGAGGCTGGCAGGCCAGCTCCACGGTCAAGGAGGTGGAGGCGGGCTGAGATCGCAGGGACTGGTTCAAAGAGCGCCGTTGGCAACATGAGGCCGGAGGCTCGCAGGAATTCCACGAGGGATTCACGAAGCTTTTTCTATGAAACCCATGGCCTCAGTGTGGGGCAGCTGGAGGCAGTTAAAAGGGCAGCGGCAGAGCAGAGCCCCTACCGAAGCAAATCATTTAATGCCCCAGTCACTAGAAGCACCGATGAAACCATGCTTAAGAAGCAGTTTTTTAAAAAAGAACTCTATCTTAGGACTTAAAACTTATTTCATTCGATGGGTCATGAGAGGTGTTCCAACACTAATGGCAATAACTTAGGTCGAGTGAAAGTCCGCAACGTGCCAGGCTACGTGCTTTCTTGAACCCTCCTCACAGCCCTGTGGAGCAGGCATTCTTCTCTTCGCCACATTTGACAGATGAAGACATCGAAGCAGAGAGGCACGGACTGACGTGTCCAAGGCGATACCCCTGGGATTTGAATCCGGGCACTCTTAAGCACCACACAGGGAAGATGTCTTTAGATACCATTTTCATATCCACAGTAATTTGCGAGCCGACTTAAAGCTAAAATGTGCTTAGAAAGTTTGTCCACTGCCTTTACCCTCGGGAAACAAATATCTCTTAAAGTTCAATTGCCACATTAAACATTTACCATTTACCTTTCATACTTCCTCCTCTGAACAGAGATTTCCCCACCAGTCTTCAGTTCTGAATTCTGCGTTTATATGTGCAATTCATTGCATTAACAATTTCTGAGATATTCAAGAGCTCAGAAACCATGGCAAATTCTCGGAGGGGAGAAAACATTCAAGTTTATAAATTTGGGTATTAAGCGAATTAGACCCTATTACGACAAAGAGACCTTTGGTTTTCATGCATGATGTGATAGAAAAAAAGATAACAGAAGAATGTCATTCAATGTTAATCTGCACATTTCATTTTTATCCTAATTGTGTGCAAATGAAAAGGGTCTCTGAACATTCAAAAGGGCTTTTCACTACTCATTAACCACATATAAATGCATGGGCAGTGGTTTGCCCCAGAAAATTGCCTTGAAGGTGACTTGAATGTATAGCTTCTGGTTAAAGGGCAGACCTTTCCTCCTGGCCTCATCAATTCTTTGGCTCTCAGCAGTTAGAATTGCTAATAATTGTGGAATTTATTACCAGCTCTGATGGGGTTTGGGTCATAGTTTGTGCACCAGGGTCAAAGTAAAAAGAATACTGCCGATGTGATTTGATGTGCGACCTCAAACCACATGTAAATGGTTACAGCCCTAGCTCTTCAGAGATCAGATTCTGGAGAGCTCAGATTCATTCTCACACATGTACCTGTTGCTCCAGCTACATCACACAACCTGAAGACCCTCAAATGTTTCAACTCTTTGTTTTGCCTCCATCTGTTGCATTGCTTCTCTCCTTCGGAAGCACTCCTTTCCACTTGAAATCTACACAAATAATTTTTAAGAGTTTTGTAGTTTTTAAAAATCTATATTGATATTTACAAATAAATTGAGAAAATACATTAAAAAATAAAAATAAATTACATATATGATACATGGAAAGTGTATTCTTTTTGTAAAAGGTTTAAACAACATAGAGCCACGTGTGAAAGAGCCTCGTTATCATTGCCACTCTGTCTCTTGCATAAATTGAGACTTTTTGTTTTTATTGTAATATATAGTGCATTTAGAAAAATGCATAAATATTATATAGATGTGATTTTTTGTTTCTCTTTATGGTCTAATTCCCTATGTTTGCACTCCCAAATATATAGTTTAGTTTTGCCGGCTTTTGCACTTTATTTAAATGGAGTAGTGTATAACGTATCTTACTTTTTTCACCCTCCATTTGGCTTGTGAAATGATTCATTAACTTTGATGTGTGGCTGCAGTTTGTGTAGTATTTTGTTCTCTGCACATGGGGACAAGGAGGGGAAGGAAGAGAGGGGAAGGGAAGAGGGAAGGATACAATTAATTTTTGAATATTTATTTTCTCCCCACAACCTTGCAACACTCCCATTAATTCTAACAATTTACCTGTAGATTCATTAGGATTCTCTAAACATGAAAAATACAGTGTTGAATATAGGTGATAATACCATGCATGCATCTTTGTCTTGATCCTGTTCTCAGAGAGGAAACAGTTCAACTTTTCACTAACAAGTATATGTTCACTTCGGTTGTTTGAAGTCTCTTTGTCAGACTAAGGGGATTTTCTTATATTCATAATTTGCTGAGAAGTTTATTATTCTTTTTAAAATCAGGAATGGATGCTAAATTTTATCAAATGTTATTTCTTCATCTACTGAAAGGTCATACGTTCATTTTTCATCTGTTCATGTGTTAATATGTTCCTTTACTTATGTGAATTTATAATGATAGAGCAACCTTGCATTCCTGTGATAAACGCAACTTAGATGTGATATATTATCCTTTGTAGATATTGCTTTATTCACTTTGTTAATGTTTTGCTTATGATTTTTACATTATGTTAATGAGTGAAACTGAAAAGATTTTTTCTTTCTCCTCTATCTTTATCTATATATGGTATCTATATATGGTATCTATTATATGCTAGTCACATAAAAAAAGAGTTGGGATGTGCTTCTCTTACCATCTCTTTTCTAGAGGAGTTTGTGGGAGATTGGAACTATTTCTTCCTTTACTATTTGGTAGACAGCAAATTCAGTATTCTTGATTATTTAAGAAATATTCTTTTCTGAGCCCATATTATTTTTATGTTTTTCTAAGAATTTTTCATTTTACCTACTTTTCAAAAAGATGTTGGCATAAAATTAATCAAGTATTGCTTTATCTATAGAATCTGTCCCCTTCTTATTCCTGACATTATTACTGGCTTCTCTTTAACAAATCTCACTAGACATTTGTCAATTTTATTATTTGTTTTCTAAAAACAAACTTGATTGTGTTGATCCTCTTTTTTTAATTTCACTTATTTTGGCTCTTAAGTTTCTTCTTCTTCTTCTTTTTCTTCTTCTTTCTTCTTATAAATTTTTCTTTTACTTTCTTTGAGTTTGTTTGCTGTTCTTTTTCTTACAAACTGGTTTCCAAAGTAGCTGTACTATATTCCATTCCCACCAGCAATGCACAAGCATTCCAATTTCTCCACATCCTCACCAATTCTTATTCTTATCTGTATTTTTAAAAAGACTTTTTATTAATTGTAGGGAGAGAGGGTGCTTGAGTGGGGGGAGAGGCAGAGGAGAAGCAGACTCCCTGCTGAGCACAGAGCCTGACTTGGGATTCGATCCCTCTACTCTGAGATCATAACCTGAGCCAAAATCAAGAGTCCAATGCTTAACTGACGGAGCCACCCAGGTACCCCTATATTTTTTATTGCAGCTATGCTAGTGGGTATGAAGTGGTATGATACTGTGGTTTTGATTTGTATTTTCCTGATGACAATTTACATTGCACATTTTTTTCATTGAACATTTTTCTTGTTCTTATTGGTCATTTATATATCATCTTTGGAGAAATATCTATTTAAGTTCTTTGCTCAGTTTTAAAAATTGGGCTATTTTTCTTTTTATTATTGAGTTGTAAGAATTTTCTAATTATTCTAGATACTAGTCCCTTAGAAGACACATGATTTACCAAATTTTTCTCCCATTCTTTGGGTTGTCTTTTCACTTTCTTGATGTGTCCTTTAAAGCACAAAATCTTTTAATTTTGATGAAGTCCCATTTAAGTATTTGTTCTTTAGTTACTTGTATTTTAGTTGTCAAGGAACTCCTGCCTAACTCAAGGTCACATGTATTTACAACTACGTTTTCTTCTAAAAGTTTGATAGTTTTGGCTATTACCTTGAGATCTTTGATTCATTTTATGTTAACTTTGTATAGGGAGAGAGGTAGGGGTCCAAATTCATCTTTTGTTTCATTAAAGCCATTACAAAGGTCTGCCCAGATTTAGAGGGAGGGAACATAGCTCCAGTCTGTCAATGGCAGAGCGTCAACTTCACATTTGAAGAAGGGCATGCAGGTGTGATAAATCTTCATTGTGGGCATCTTTGTGAAATACAATCTGTTCTAACTGGGGCCACTGAATAATCTGAGAGCTGATTCATGAATTTCAACTGTAATCAAAATTGACCATATGTTCACTCTTTTGAGGAGAGGGTCTATAGTTTTAATCAGATCCATAATGGTACCCATTTGCTGAAAAGTCAAAAAAAGTAAAATTTAAAAGCTTTAAAATTGAAGCGACTGATAATTCTATGTCATCTCTTGGAACGGTGGGGATTCTATAATAAGGGAATTCAAATATTAATTTAGAAGAATAAAGACCTTCAAGTGGATTTTTAGGACTCAACTAATTGTGTGAAGATAGCCGACAAAGCAGAGCAGGTGGGGCCCTTGTTCTCTCCCCTCATAGCACCAAATAGGTGCATTAGTAACAGCATATGATCCATATTTCATGGCTCAACTTTTGCCTAGTTCACGCTTTAACACGATCTCCTCTTAGGTCCCTAAACTGTCAATCATATATCAAATTTTGAGTTGTTATAAAACAGCCAAACAATGAGCTATTGCGCAGCGGTGCTTCCAGCCAGACATCAGTTCAATTTGAGCAGTGTTGCAATTCCCGGTGAACATCAGGGTTTATTGGATCATTATTTGAATGTTTTACATTTATTTTATTTTGTCCTTATTAGCTAATAAAATGAGAGGAAAATAGAAAATCAAATATACTGGTGCGTAGCTCTCATAAACTTAATGTAAGTGAGAGAAAAGAAAACATGGCAGCCTCTCAAAGCTGTAAATCTTTAACTTCAATCAAACTTCAACCCAATAACTGTGTATTCAGAAATGAAGGAAAAAGAACCAAATTAGAATACAGGAAATGATACAGATGCATTGCAATCGTGTTTTTGTGAAGTCTGGACTCAGTGGGATATAAACATGAAATGGATTTATTTTTTTCTCCTGTCTGTCATTTCCTTCAAACACAATCTATTGAATCTCTCTTTCCTGTCCTTTAATAAAGTCTTGAACAGATTTCATAAGTATCTGGTCACTTTTGGTTATTAAAACTCAGCACAGTTTACAGTTTCAGTATCAACCTCTATTTAACCTGCATTTTTCTTCCCTTCCCCTTTGGCATAGGCTTAAACTGGAACCCTGATAATTTAGGGGTGGCAAGACAGGATCTGAAGGAGATGCTTCTTCTCTCCTCCTTCTTCAAGGTCTAACTCGGCCAGTGTGTTGAAGTGAACAGGAAGTGGGAGAAAATGGACACATGAACACATCTCTCTTTACTTCCTGGATGTGATTGTATTTGTTTGTTTGTTTGTTATTGCTGCTTCTCTGTTATCTCCTCCTGGCCATCAAGGTTCTCTGCAAGAAAGGCATTGAATTGCTGGCTCCCTTGTAGGCCTATGTTTTAGTTTTGCAAGAGTTCAGTAGATTTGTGATTGATTGATTGATTGATTGATTGGTAAGTGATCTCTACACCCAATGTGGGGCTTGAACTCATGACGCCGAGATCAAAAGTTGCATGCTCTTCCAACTGAGCCAGCCAGGTGCCCCTGGATTTGTTTATTTATGTAGTTCCCTAGTGTGGAGGATGAGGAAGTGGTTCTCAACCTGTGTGGTACAGTGCTTTCCTACCACTCAAGAAGTCTTTAAAAATGTGTGAAGGCATTATTGGTTGTCAGGGTAACTAAGACAACATTTAGTGTCCAGGGACCAGGGATAATAAATGTAATACACAAGGAGATCAGAGTCAAGAACGATGCGTGCAATGCATGAACAATCCCTGGAGAATAGTGATACCTCAATGCCAATATCCCCTCTTTAAGAAACACTGTTGAAATACTAAAATACTTTTTTATTCACTAGCAAATAACCCCTAACCTGACATCTCCCCTGCCTCACCCCCTGCCCCACCAGTGGCCCTCTGCAGTGGCCAGCTCAGCCCCCAGCCCCATATCCTCCATTATCTAGTGAATATAGACAACTTCTGGCACAGCAGGGTCCGCCTGGGACCCTGATTCCCCACCAAGGCTAGAGTCCATTCTGGATGATGGATGGTGGATGGATGGATGGGTGGATGATGCCAGCGCACAAGCCCAACCATCCTCGAAACAAGTGTTCTTGACTCTGATTTCTTTGCTCTCCCCTTTCCAGTCCTCTTAAACATTCTAGGAAGCTACAGGAGAGGAAACATTTTGAGATGATGGTTGGAGGTACCAGGACAAGACATGCTACCACTTGATAAAATTAGTGAGCCCTTGCAGAAGTGTCTGGTCACGAATGTTGGAGGTATCTTAAGAAGACAGGGTACTTAGTGCCTCTTTGTCCTTAGCTCTAAGCTCCAGGTTGTATTTCTGGGGTAATAAGAAAAATCTCACTCAACGTCCTATAACATCATAATAAAAAATCTCGTTTCAATGTGAGAGGTAATTAGGAACTTTTAACATTTTTTAATTAGCTCTCTGGGAATAGTGCCCAGTTTTCACAATTCTACTTTAGTATAGATTCCCTTCCCTTTCCCTCCTCCTGGGAATGCATTAGGAACAAATACTGGTGACTAAATATAGGGAAAAGAGGTCAGATAAGTTCAAATTCATGAAATGTTTGCTTATTAGACTTTGGGGTCTTTGTTACTCTGTGGAATAGTGAAGTGATACCAGATTTGAAGTCAATATATTGGTTCAAATTGTGCTTCTGCCACGAATGGCCTGAAGGAGATGGAGGTATCAAGGATGAAGCTTAGGTTTTTGACTATGCAAATGTATGGGTTGTGGCGTCATTTACTGAGATGGGGTTGCTAGGGGGGCAGGTTAGAGGAAGAAGATCATAAGTTTAGTTTGGGGCATGCTGAATTGGAAATACCTTTGAGGGTCCCAAGTAGAGATATTCAGGAAACAGACTTCCCGGAGTTCAGAGGAAATATCTGAGCCGGAGTTATACTTGTGGCTATTAGCTGTGTATGGATCATAATTGAAGCCACAGGAGTGGAATGAATGATCTAAGAAGAACGTAGAGTCAAAGATGGGAGGAGGATCTAGCACTGGGAAGGAGGGATTGCAACATTTAGTGTTTAGGTAGAAGAAAATGAATCAGTGCAGGAGCAGCAAGGGATATGAGGAGGCTCCAGGAAATGAGGAAGGTTAGTTTGCTTCTTATTTTTACATTCTTTTCTTTTACCATGTGTGTTGATGCATTACCTGACATCCTTATCTATCTTATTGCCTAGACTTAATATCAACCAGCAAGCTCGTCCTCTGTTTCAGATGGATATTGGTGCACTCATTGCTGTCCTTTTCATCTGCATTTTTCTTACTTGAAAACTCTGTATTCATTCCTCTGGAATGTCAAAAAGACATTTTCTAAAGCATGTGCTACAATTGGCTTGCTGAGAGAAAAAAAGGATGCCTGCAAATGGTTGAAACTGCATCTTCCACCCTATACAACAGAAGGCATTGTTACTGTTATTTTCTTACTACTTAAATTCTGCAGTTGTTGCATACTTTCTCAGCAAGATGGTCCAACCTTGAGCACACTCTTGCATTTCCTTTATGGGATGGCAATTTGCATTTTCTTTTATTTAATTTAATGCACTGTGGCAGTGTGTAAAGTTAAACAACGTTAGCATTTATGATTAAAAGGGGAACGTAGCAAGCACCATCGTCATTTGTCCAGTTTGTTGTAGATCTGTGTGTATGTGTATGTGTGTATTCTCCGTTGACCCTCTTGAAGTAAGAATGTCATATTATTTCTGGGAGTAACAGATCGTTTTCTTCCTCTAAGCCTTCCTCCTGCCCCCACCACACAGACACACAGACACACAGACACACAGACACAGAGACACAGATGCACACACACCCTACATGCACACATATAGATGGTTTTACTTTTTGAAAAAAAGGGTTTTCATATACTTATTTGGTTTATTTGGAAACTTAAAATTCACACCATGGTAAAACTAGAATGCCTAATAAATAGACTATCACTAAATGGCAAGTTACTAGTATTGTTTGTGATGAATTCTCTTAATTCTATTCCTCAGTAATATTCTATAATTCATAGCAGCCTTGTCTAGTTCCATACATGGAGTTTGATGGCCATAGAGCCAATTGAACAACTCATTAACTTTTATTTCTTTTTTATTTTAAGTTCATTGCAACTTCATTTAGCCCAGCAAAAACACATGCTGAAACACTGCCAGAGACTTGGCTAGCTAAATACCATGGAGGTTAGCATTGTAGAAGCAGTCAAACCCAGAGCAAAATTGTCCTTCAGTTTAAGCCTAAATTTAGCATGTCAATAGGGTGATAACCTAAAGCCAACAACTCTGAAAGATCCGTCTGCTTTCCCAGAGGGCAAAAAATGTTCCTGTTCAGAATATTAGGCAAGAACTTCACAGTCAAATTGTAAAATAAAAACTTTCATGAATATTGGCAATATAGTCTTTTACACAAGAACCTAGTCAGTTACCACTTAGTAGATGAAGATACCAATAATGGTCTTCTCAAACCCAATCAACTGCATTCTAGGAGAACACATTCAAATTAACTCCTGCCATAAATTCATGTTTATGTGGCCTGAGTGGGAGTGTGGGAGTGTGGAGGAGGGCATTAAGGAAGAAAACAATTCATTACTTTTATCAGGAATATTATATTCTAACTGTAAGAGGGTCAGGGAAGAAGGGCTAATAGGTACAGTTTGATTTTTGCAAGCAAGCAAACCAACAACAAAACAAAACTCCAGACAAATCTAAGTTCCATAAGGAAATTGTTGATAGTGGGTGATTTCAAATATCAAAGGAAGATAATTTATACCTATGCTTTCTTCTAAGAGTTTTATAGTTTTCCTTCCTTTACTTAGGTCTCTGATCCATTTTTTTAAAAAAGATTTAGTTATTTATTTGACAGCGAGAGAGAACACTGGCAGGGGGAGTGGGAGAGGGAGAAGCAGGCCTCCTCCTGAGCAGAGAGCCCGATGCGGGGCTCGATCCCAGAACGCTGGGATCATGACCTGAGCCGAAGGCAGACGCCCAACGACTAAGTCACACAGGCACCCCTCTCTGATCCATTTTGAATTAATTTTTGTATAGTGCGTGAGGTAGTGGTCCAACTTCATTCCTTTGTGTATGGATATACAGTAGTCTCAACACCATATGTTGAAAAGACTACTTTTTCCCCAGTGAATTATCTTGGCACCCTTGTCAAAAATCTTTAGAGACAGAAGGTAGATTAGTAGTTGTCAGATGCTGGGGAGAAGGAGTTTGGAGAAATAGGGAGTGACTGCAAAAGGGTAGGGTGTTTCTTTGGGGGGTTTAGCAAAAGTGTTCTAAAATTAGTGGTGATGGTTGCACAATTCTGTGAATATACTAAAAACCATTGAATAGTATGCCTTTAATGGGTGAATTGTAGGATATGACAGTTATCTCAATAAAACTGTTAAAAATTTTACAAAATAATAATCTGTTAAAAAAATTAAAGGAAGGAGGTGAGGTGGGTGGGGAGATGGTCTTATTGGGTGATGGACATTAAGAAGGGCAATTGTGATGAGCACTGGGTGTTACATGTAAGTGATGAATCATTAAATTCTATTCTTGAAACCAATACTACACTATATGCTAATTAACTTGAATTTAAATAAAAAAGAAAAAAATCAGCGGAAGACTTGATCAATCTGGAAGTATAGAACCAAGGCAGTTCCAGGGATGAGCTAGCAAGAAGTAATGGGCAATTTCTTAAGGATCTTGTTTTCAGAGTCAACAGTTTTTTAGCATCAACAGATTTTTAAAAAAATCTTGTATCATTCAGTACAGAATTCAACTTTTCAGGAGAAAAAGTCAGATTGGTCTAACATGAGCTGCATGCCTACCCAGTGAGAGTGGAGGCAGTGGGTGGGTGCCCTGGTTATCAGTACTAAACAGACTACAAGTAATAATAATAATAATAATAATAATAATAATAACAATAATAGCAAAGCCTAGCACACAGTCTCTTTTAGTCTGTACCAGTCACTATGCTAAGTGCTTTGTATTTACTGACTTATTTAATTTTTAAAAATCACCCTATTAAGCGACTATTAGTATTATACACCCTTTATATAGAAATGAGAACAGAGGATCATCAAGGTTAAGAAAATTGCCCAAGGTCACAGCTAGTAAATGAAAGAACTGTGATTCCGACCCTGGCAGTCTTGTTCTAAAGTCCACGCTATAGAATCGCTCTTTAAAAATGGATTTTTCAAAAACTCATAATTTTTCGCATTCTATCTCTTATTATCCTGGGGTTAGTGTGTTTACCAAAGGAAAAATGTTATCAGGAGAGAGAAGCAACACTGAGCTGGCAAAAACAACACAAGATCACCAGAGGAAAAAAAATAAATTAGTAATTATTAAGCCCATGCTGCACGTTAGGCATTTTCACAAATATCATCCATCCTACTATGTTATCAGTGTGCCCTACAAATCCATTCTTCAGTCTTCCCTACCTGGTACCCCAGGCGTCTGCCCTGAATGGACTACAACAACTTGAGTCCCTTGCCCTCTGGCTTCTGTTGGGTTCAGTGAATAAGAGATCGGAGCAAGGGAAGAGTGAAAGGGCAGGTGATTTATTCCCCTGGCTTCCTCCCATATGGTCACCAAGAACTGGTGGTTATCTACCAACTAAAGCTTCCCGCTCCTCTCAGCCTTATCCTACCTGCAATGACAGATATTTCTTTTGGTTCCTATAATGCTACCCACTATTGCTAGAAACCCCTGCGGGTTCCCCTGAACTCTGCCCACACCTTGTAAATAGCCTGTCTATTAAACCTCTCCAATCACTCCTTTCGAGGGTGAATCATAGCAGGACTCTGAATGATACACAGGAATTCTATAAGGTCAATAAAATTATGTTGGTTTTGTTGCTGAAGAATTGAATCTTGACCAAGATTCCAATCAGCAAGTGACAGAGCCAGAAATCGAACCAAAGTATGTTTTTACAACTTCCAAGCATTGGCTCTTTCTTTTAGTCAGAACTGGTTACATAAGCTACAGCCTGTTAGCTATATCCACAGGAAAACTAGAAATCTGACTGAAGAGGGGATGTGTTTCAGAATGGTTTTAAACGAGCATGACTCATTTCAAAATTCAATCAAATCTCCCTTCAAATGTACTATAGCTATAGCCAAGTGTTTCAGGTGGGGTGTGGTGGTTAAGAATGTGAAATCTGAAGTCACTGTCTGACTCTCCATCTGTTATCACTTTGTGACTTTGGGTAAGTTACTTGGATTCTTTTTGCCTCAATTTCCTCAATAGTAAGATTAGATTAGTAATGGTGCCAGCTTCATAAACTCATGGAAAGGATAAAATGAGCTAATATATGTAAAGTCCTTAGAACAGTGTATGACTCATGGTAAGAGGTCAATAAACGTAGCTATTGTTATTATTGACCTCAATGTAGCCACTTCTGTTGCTTCAAAACCTATGGAACAGATTCTTACAAAGAGAATCCTTCTACTTTCTAAAGATCAGAAACAAAATGAGCAGCTTCTCTTGTGGTTTCTTTACTTAACATGTTAGAAGGAAGGTAACCATTACAAGCAACTAGTTACATCCCTTCTTTGGGTCTTTTAGGGTTCTTATTGCTCAGAGGTCTCTTTTAGTGTAATTGTTAGGTAGGTAGAGATGGTTCCATGGTAAAGATAGCTTCATACGACCTATGCTTATCTCTATGAATATAGAGCTGCTTTTTCTTTTTCATTTTTTAAGTAGGCTCCATGCTGGGCATAGAGTCCAATGCGAGGCCTGAACTCATGGCCCTGAGATCAAGACCTGAGCTAAAATCAAGAGCCAAAAGCTTAATCAACTTAGCCACCTAGGTGCCCCATAGAGCTTCTTTTTACACCAAGTATTTGTCTGGTTGTGTTTTCTTACCTAACCCCCCTGGTGGCCAGAAGCACTTCAGTATTTTTTGCCAGGGGAGCAGCTCAATGGCTACACTGGAATCCAACTTTTGCCCTTGGTCTGATCAGCACTTGGTTGAGTTGTCATAGGCTTCCAATGACAGAAATTGGAAAGAGTACTAGATTGGGAGTTATGAAATCTGAGTTCTAACTGAACTGTTTCAATATGTGACCCATGACTTTGGCCAAGTTGCCAACCCCCTCTGACTTAAGTGTCTCATCTATCAAAAGAAGAAGTTGGGGGGCGCCTGGGTGGCGCAGTCGTTAAGCGTCTGCCTTCGGCTCAGGGCGTGATCCCGGCGTTCTGGGATCAAGTCCCACATCGGACTCCTCCGCTATGAGCCTGCTTCTTCCTCTCCCACTCCCCCTGCTTGTGTTCCCTCTCTCGCTGGCTGTCTCTCTGTCACATAAATAAATAAAAAATCTTTAAAAAAAAAAAGAAGTTGGGTCAGTTGATGGATAAAAGTCTTTTTCTCTCTTGAAATATCATGGCATTACTGAGGGAATCGCAGGAGTTTATTAAAGTGGCTGGCCTTCTTCTTGCCTCACGTGAAAGCTCAATAGCAAAGCAGAAAGAGCAAGGCCTGAGGCAACAAGTAAAAATGGAAGCTTAGCATGGCTTTACCACTTATTCCCTATATGAACACTGAAAAGTTATTTAATATTGAATAACCTCAATTTCTTCATTTTAAAGGTAAGATATACTTCAAAGCATTATTAGAAGATGATTCATTCAATTTCCAAGTAAACCATATGATAGCTCTACTAAAAGTCAAGCAACTTACCATTTCATTGAGGAGATTAAGGAAGATCTCATAAGGGAATTACTAGAGCATGGGAACTTGTGACTGTCTTTTTTCAAACCACAAATCAGGAGATAGTATATGAGAAAAGACTTTTTTCAGATTTGTGAGTTTATTTATGGGAAAATTCATATGACTATATAAAAATTAGATTCGATTATGCATTTACAGAATTCTCTGAATTAAAATAATTAAAAGTGTATGACATAGAGTGTACTGGGAAATTTCTGGTGGCCATACACGTAAACTAAAGGCCATGCATGACATATATAAATGTATATACATGACAGGGATTCAGAGATGAATGAGAGTCATAAACATTTGCCTTGTACTTCGTTGTTACTGTGGTTCTGACTGACCATTCTCTCAGCCCTGACACCTGCTCCTAGAATGGTCCTACAGGAGTCAATGGCACCACTTACAAAGCTGCTGTGAATCTCTGTACCACAGTACAGGATATTCTTTCAAACTCCTTTCTGTCTGCTCTAAATCCCATACAACTTTGTCCCTTTACATCCTAACTCTTTAATTTTTTCATTCTGATTCCCTTATTTTCTTTTAAAAAAATCCTTAGGCTTACTGAGGTATAGTTTACCTACAGTAAAATTCAGCTCATTTTAGTGTATATAGTTAGATGATTCTTGACAAATGTCATGAATCACCGCAACTGTGATAGAGAATATATCCACCACCAGCCCCCCCCCCCTCCCAGTTCCCTCATGTCTCTTTGAAGTCAATTTCCATCCTTTCACCTGCTGGACCCTGGCAAGCACTGATCTATTTTCTATCAACTATTGTTTTGTCTTTTCTAGACTTTCATATACACGAAATAATATATTATGTAGTCTTTTGTGTTTGGCTTCTTTCACTTAGCATAATGCTTTTAAGACTCATCCATGTTCTTGAGTACATCAGTGTGTATTATTTCAATGTTGAATATTTTTCCATTGAATGAATATACCGTATTTTGCTAATCCTTTCCCCAGTTAATGAACATCTTGATTGCTTCTAGTTTTTTGTGATTATGAATAAAGCTACTATAATCAGTCATATAGAGGTTTTTCATGTCAATGTTTTTTACTTTCCTTACCTGGGAGTGGGATTGTTGGGTCATATGATAATAATATATTTCATTTTATCAGAAGAATGCCTAACTGTTCTCCAAAGTAGCTGTACCATTTTGCATTCCCACCAGCAATCTATGAGAGATCTGTTCACTTTGCATCTTTAGCAGCCGTTGCCATATCAGGCCTTATATTTATAGCCTTTCCAGTAGGTATGTAGTGATATCTAATGTGGTTTTAACTTGCATTTCCTTAATGAAACAATATTTATATTTATTAGTATTTATACCCAGAAATGTGCATGCCACTTCTGTTAGGCTGTGTGTGGGTGACTCAATCTAGTCAGGAGTTGAGCTGAGTTTAGGTTTTGCTGTTGCGCTAGTTACCTTTAGTGCATACATATGCCTAAATGACACATTTCTTCAGTGACGAGTTGCTTCCTTGTGGGGCCAGAGAACTGGAAGTCTTTTCTCAGTGTTCCTGCCCCACCCCCAGCTTTTGGCAGGACTGATGCACCTGTACAACAAAAGAGTCTCCTTGTTATTCAGTGAGAGTTGGTGCTGTGGGCTGAGGGGTTCTTAGTTCTCCAATTCCAGCCTCAGTCTCCAGCAGACACTGCACCTGAGCCCCAGAGGTAGGGATTTCACCATGTTCCTCCTCCTCCTCCTGGTGACAGTCAAGGTCTGTCATGTATCTGCTTGCTGTATTGGATGGAAGAGAGCTTTCAGCCACTTCTCTAGTGGTAGCTGGTCTTCTGGGCCTGAGAGTTTTCTAGTCTTCCCCCAAAGACAGATGGGATTTGGGTCTCCCACTCCTCCAGAAGCAATGTGACTTTGCCTGGGTCCTGAGAGCAGGAGGGTTTCCTCCCCTTCCTCCTGGGGCAGATGGCTTGTTTTTGGGATGAAAGAAGAATCTGGGGAAGTAGGTGGAGTTTCTTGCCTGTCCTGCAGTGGCAGCCAGTCACCAGCTACATTCCTGCAGTCCAACAAAGCTCTCGGTGCCTCTAGTCTCTCTAGTGCACGGCTGGGGGAGCCCTGGGAAAAGAGCTTGCAATGAAGTGCAGACTCATCTCTTGTCTGGGTCTTTCAAGCATTATAAATTAATCACTAGCCCAAGGTAGACCTTTAATGGGGCGCCTGGGTAGCGCAGTCGTTAAAAGCGTCTGCCTTCGGCTCAGGGCGTGATCCCGGTGTACCGGGATCGAGTCCCACATCGGGCTCCTCTGCTAGGAGCCTGCTTCTTCCTCTCCCACTCCCCCTGCTGTGTTCCCTCTCTCGCTGGCTGTCTCTCTGTCACATAAATAAATAAATAAAATCAAAAAAAAAATTCATTAAAATCTCAGTTCTTTTCTTCTTACCTGCTTTTTATTGGCTACCTCTTCCTGTCATGCTCTCCTAAAGATAAAAAAGTTTGTATATCCTGTCTCTTTTCAAAGGGGCTTGTCACTCTGAAATTTGGTTCAGCAGGTTGCTTTGTGAGCTCAGCGATCTGAGCAACTCCGGAATAGCTGTAGGTTTGTAGATTATCTGCCCTTTTCTTATTGTTAGGAGAGAGACAGAACTTCTTTCGACTCATGTTTTGTTTTTTTTTTTTTATTTGGTCACTCAGTCTACACTGTTTACCTTGGAACAGACCATGCCACCTTGTGTCACTGTTATGGAGACTGTAATGCTGGGCTAAAGGCACTTTACACCAAGGTTAAGCCTTTGAAATACTGCCAGCTTCCTCCCCTAACCCAACATGCCAAGTCTGGGAAGGAGGTGAGAAACCTGGAGGAGGTAGGGCTTAATCTGCACCTTGAAAAAAGGAGAGGCTTAACAAGAGGAGATGCAGTCCAGAGTGCGATGTGAGTAAAAATGTATGTTTTCTTTCTAGCTCCCTTCCCTCTTTATGTCTGAGGGGAGTCAGTTAACATTGGTCCAACCATGTGACAGCCTCTTTAGGGCACTTCTATCTGATGAAGCTACTTTTCTCTCCAAAAGATCATGATCCTTCTCCATTCCATGACTTGGGCTTCATCCAGAAGAACTGGCTGTGTAACAATTCCCATGAGGTAACGTGCATGTGTCCAAAAGTAAATGTTGCCAGAGAACTGCCCTTTGGCAAAGCCTCAGCTTACATAAATCATAGATTTGTAACCTGCCAAATGTTAGCCTGCTTCAGCAATGAGCTTGAGAAGATGGTGTTTCCCTACAATTTCCAGTCTATGATTTCTACTAGCAGAAGAACCCTTTCCACTTTAAATAATTCCTTCTCCTTTCCCAATTGACCTAACTGATGACTGATGATTCTATAGTTATAAAGTCCATTCTGTTGCCTTCTATTAATACATAGATATGTCTATAAGAACTGACTCTAAGGCCTTATCAAATGATAATATCTCACTGTGAATGAGTATATTTTGACCCTTCCTGAAATTCAGGTGAGAGAAGAGATACGGGAGAGAATGTGTGCTTACTGGTATTCTATTTGGGTGGGGTATGGGCAGGTATTATGGGCACAAAATAAGGAAAGGAGAACAGAAAGTAGAAGCTAAAGTCATTGAAGATGAACTTCTTGAGTTTGATCATATGCCCAACCGAGCTGGCAGTGAATCACTCTGAGGAAGAGATGTCCTAAGTAGACAAGTATCTTAACAAGGGAAATAATGATCCACTCGTTACCTTTCTGAGGGTCAGAAAGTTCCCATTTATCCCACTGGTCTAAAAATAACTCAAGAAAAGAACTGGATGTGGGACACTAATTAGATAGATCCCTTCTACTCTCCACTTCTCAACTTCCCCATCTGAGAAGTGATAGCAATGGATTTGAATATCTCTAAGGACCCTTCCATATGTATTTTCATGTTTTTAACTTGTGATAATATTTCATTTTGGGGATGTAAAAGTTATTATTATAAATAAATACTACGAAACAGACATTTTAGGCTGTTTTCCAGGCTTTGTGTTAGACAGAGAAAACCATGTATCAGAGGCATTGATTTGGCGCTTCAGTGCCTTTCCTTCATTGATTGTTGATCATATTCCAAGCAAAAATTCATTTTAAAAAATTGAAGCAGTAGTCTTGGAAATGAAATGACAGTGATTTGTAATCCTTTATGAAAAAGATGGGAGTTGATTTTCAGACCTGGTGTCTCATGCCTGTTTTGGCACAGGCTGCAAGGCACTGTGAAGAAAAACTCATAGCCTGGGTAAGGAAACATCTCATATCTTTTTGCATCCAACCTCCTTGGCAACAGATGCAATCCTGCACTTTTTATAATAATTTTTAATTATAAAGTCTTGGTAAACAGGTGGCAATCTGGCTACCAAAACCGTACAAAGTATATATTACCAGACCCAGGTTGGGGGTGGGTGGGTGGGAAGAGGGATGGAGAGAGGAAGGAAGAGAGGAGGGAAGAGGTGAGAGACACATCCTATTGACCCTCTTTACTCACATGATTGATACTGGCAATTTATTTGGTGCAGATTTTATTATAAAATCAATATTCAATCTTCCAATTTTGGAGAGCCATATGTCAGAAGCTTTGCTAGGGACATTACGGACTTTATCCTACTTAGTCTTCAAAACAACAAATGAGTTAGTTACTATTATATTCACATGTTAAATAAGTTATCCAAAGTACAGATAGGTAAGTGAATGAACCATGATTTGAAAATGGCTTGATCTAATTTCAAGGCACTAATCTAGATGCTGTGAAAGGACTTTGCACACCTAACTAAAGTCCTGAATAAACTGACCTTTAAAAATATGAGGTTTGTCTAGGTGGGCCTGGCCTAATCAGGTGATCCCCTTAAAAGCAGTGAGTTTCTTTGGCTGGTAGCAGAAGTGCAGAGAGATTTGAAGCCTAAAGGTGATTCAATGTGAGGAATCCTACTGCTCACGGTGATGCTCTCAGGTCTGTGGGAAGGCCTGAAGACAGGAACTGCAAGAAACCTCTAGGAGGTTAGAAGATCCCCCAGCTAAAACCAGGAAATGGGGCCTTGGGTCCTACAACTGTAACAAACTGATGTAATATAAACCACATCTGAGCAGAAGGTTTCAATGCAAATTGTATGGTTTAGATACAGCTCATGGTTCATGCTCTTCCTCTTTGGCACAAAAATGGGAATGCCTGACACAGGGGCTGCTCTTTCAGTCAGGGTCCCAGAATCAGACAGTACATGGAACTGAGTCAAGCGGAAGTAAGGAAAATGAAGCAGAGTCATAGCAGCCGAAGCTGCCCTGTAACTACCAACATGAAATGCAACTTAAAAATACTGCTTTTCTGTAAGCTACTGAGTTCGGGGGGCTGTTATGCAGCAAAGCTGAGTGACATGTACAATATATAGAATTTTTATCCTCCTTTTTTAATTTAATAATTTGATAGTGTGTTAGTTATCTACTGCCAAATGACAATCTCACCACAAACTTTGTGGTTAACTTAAAACACCATATAGTTATCACGCAGTTTCTGTGGATCAGGAATTTCGTCACAGCTTAACTGGATCTTCTGTTTCAGAATCTCACAGAGTCGCAGTCAAGATGCGGGTTCATCTTAGGCTCATCTGGGGAAGAGTGTGCCTTCCAGCTCAACTGGCCATTGGTAGCATTCGCTTTCTTGCAGGCTGCTACACCGAGGGTCAAAATTTCTCACTGGCCATCTGCTGGAACCCCCTTTCATTTCCTTGCCATGTGGTTCTCTCCATAGGGAAATCTCAAAATATGCCAGCTTGCTTCTTCAAAACCAGAAAGGGAGAGAGTGTCTCCCAGCAAGCATGTAATTACAAACATTATCAAAGACGTGATATCCCATTACCTATGCTGTATTATTGGATAGATGAAAGTCATAGGTTCTGCCCATACTCCAGGGGAGGGGATTATACACAGGTGTTAACCCCAGGAGAAAGGAATCAAGGAGTGCTATCTTACAGTTTGTCCATCATAGACAGAACTTATGTTACTAAATGTTTTTCAAAAATGTACTTTTTCATGTTTGCACAATACCTCATAGAAATAGATAATAATTTAATTCATTATGATGTAATAAATGTCCCATCATGTCCAAATTGGCTTCTAAGGCTTCTTTCATTAAATACTAAATCCTTATATATACAAAGGCTTATTTCAAGAATGCTTATTTTTCTTTTTTTTTATTTTAATGTTTTTTTTAATGTTTTTTTTATTGCATTATGTTAGTCACCATACAGTACATCCCTGGTTTCTGATGCAAGGTTCGATGATTCATTAGTTGCGTATAACACCCAGTGCACCATGCAATACGTGCCCTCCTTACTACCCATCACCAGTCTATCCCATTCCTGCACCCCCTCTTCCCTCTGAAGCCCTCAGCTTGTTTCTCAGAGTCCATAGTCTCCCATGCTTCACTCCCCCTTCTGATTACCCCCCTTTCTTTATCCCTTTCTTCCCCTACCGATCTTCCTAGTTCTTATGTTCCATAGATGAGAGAAATCATATGATAATTGTCTTTCTCTGCTTGGCTTATTTCATTTAGCATTATCTCCTCCAGTGCTGCCCATGTTGCAGCAAATGTTGAGAACTCGTTCTTTCTGATAGCCGAGTAATATTCCATTGTATATATGGACCATATCTTCTTAATCCAGTCATCTGTTGAAGGGCATCTCGATTCCTTCCACGATTTAGCTATTGTGGATAATGCTGCTATGAACATTGGGGTGCATATGGCCCTTCTCTTCACTATGTCTGTATCTTTGGGGTAAATACCCAGTAGTGCAATGGCTGAGTCATAGGGTAGCTCAGTTTTTAACTTTTTAAGGGACCTCCACACTGTTTTCCAGAGTGGCTGTACCAACTTGCATTCCCACCAACAATGTAGGAGGGATCCGCTTTCTCCACATCCTCTCCAACAATTGTTGTTTCTTGCCTTGTCAATTTTTGCCATTCTAACTGGTGTAAGGTGGTATCTCAGTGTGGTTTTGATTTGAATTTCCTTGATGGCTAATGATTTTGAACATTTTTTCATGTGTTTGTTAGCCATTTGTATGTCTTCATTGGAAAAGTGTCTGTTCATATCTTCTGCCCATTTTTTGATTTGTTTATTTGTTTCTCGTGTATTGAGTTTGAGAAGTTCTTTGTAGATCTTGGATACCAGTCCTTTATCTGTAGTGTCATTTGCAAATATCTTCTCCCATTCCGTGGGCTGCCTCTTAGTTTTTCTGACTGTTTCCTTGGCTGTGCAGAAACTTTTAATCTTGATGAAGTCCCATAAATTCATTTTATCTTTTGTTTCTCTTGCCTTTGGGGATGTGTCATGAAAAAGGTTGCTGTGGCCGATGTCATAGAGGTTGTTGCCTATGTTCTCCTCTAGGATTCTGATGGATTCTTGTCTCACATTGAGGTCTTTCATCCATTTGGAGTTTATCTTTGTGTACGGTGTGAGAGAGTGGTCAAGTTTCATTCCTTTGCATGTAGCTGTCCAATTTTCCCAGCACCATTTATTGAAGAGACTGTCTTTTTTCCACTGGATGTTTTTTCCTGCTTTATCAAAGATTAGTTGCCCAAAGAGCCGAGGGTCCATTTCTGGGTTCTCTATTCTGTTCCATTGGTCTATGTGTCTGTTTTTGTGCCAGTACCATGCTGTCTTTGTGATCACAGCTTTGTAGTACAACTTGAAATCTGGCATTGTGATGCCCCCAGCTTTGTTTTTCCTTTTCAACAGTTCCCTGGCGATTCGGGGCCTTTTCTGGTTCCATACAAATTTAAGGACTATTTGTTCCAGTTCTTTGAAAAATGTCATCGGTGTTTTGATCGGGATAGCATTGAAAGTGTAGATTGCTCTGGGTAGCATGGACATTTTAACTATGTTAATTCTTCTGATCCATGAGCATGGAATATTTTTCCATCTTTTTCTGTCTTCCTCAATGTCTTTCAAGAGTGATTTATAGTTTCTAGAATATAGGTCCTTTACATCTCTGGTTAAGTTAATTCCAAGGTAAGGTATGGTTTTTGGTGCTATTGTAAATGGGATGGATTCCCTAATTTCTCTTTCTTCAGTCTCATTATTCGTTTATAGAAATGCAACTGATTTCTGAGCATTGATTTTGTATCCCGCCACATTACTGAATTGCTCTATAACTTCTAATAGTTTGGGAGTGGATTCTTTTGGGTTTTCCATATAGAGTATCATGTCATCTAAGAATGCTTATTTTTCTATTATTCTGTTGTTGATTCTCAAGCCAATGCCACTAATTTTAATTACTCTGCTTTTAGAATATGTTTTAAAATATATTAAAATTAGCCTCTAACTTAAGGGATGGGTGATATAGTTACATATTTTGCTTTCCATAATCAATATATCCATGGAACATCTTTTTTTAAAGATTTTATTTATTTATTTGAGAGACAGAGTGAGAGAGAGAGAGAGCACGAGCAGGGGGCAGGGGCAGAGGGAGAGAAAGAAGCAGACTCTCCACTGAGCAGGGACCCTCATGTGGGACTCGATCCCAGTACCCTGGGATCATGACCTGAGCCGAAGGCAGACGCTTAACCGACTGAGCCACCCAGGTCCCCTATCCATGGAATATCTTATCACATCGATCTTAGTACATAGCTCTATCTGAAATAATTCAAGAAAAACCCACTAAAATAAATCTATGTAGATTCTTTTTAGTAATCATCTCAAAGCATTTTTACAACAATTTAACTTTTATGAACCATATTGGCATTTTATTAAGTGGAATCACACATGAGCTCTCTAGAGACAGTCTACATAATTGGGGAAAGGAGGTAGTTGAGAGCAAAAGTTCTTTCAATATTTTGTCCACTGGTGAGCATCTTAACTGTACTTAGGTATTCATGAAACAAGTGAAGCAGAGATAAACATATGCAGAAATGGTAAGTATGAGGAAGCCAGGAAGCAGTTATGTAGTAAGCACTAGTATGCAAATTGTTTATGTTCATTTTCATTACATATGCATAAATATATACACCTACATTTAGTTTTAATGATATTATTTGGATATCTTTAAAATATATAAGATTATATACATTTTGAAAATCTAGAAGCAAGAACGAGCAGAGAAGTCTTTTGTCTATTTCTAGATTTGCCCATCCGGTTTTCTTTACGTCTACTAGCTAATGAGCAATATTCTGCCTAGAGGCAAATGTACCATATAACTCAATCCTTCCCTTATGCTAACATATTCAAAAGGATATGCAAATTATGTAACAATAGTAAAGTCATCACAGTTCTCAGGGAAAATAATTTCCATTTCCACCAGGAGGTTTACATAGATAAATGAGCATAATAAATAGAAGTGAGGGTCCTTGATGCTTGACCAACTCCTGCCACATCTAGTGCCTTCTCAGGTATATATTCACAAATTGGAGTGATAAATAGTTTCAAATAGTTTCTTATTTAGATGACTTACATTTCACTGTTTATCTAGGGAAAGGTAAATGTCCATACATTTCTACTTCACGCTCTCATTGAACTTTCCTGAACTCTTTTTGTGTACTCAGATTTTGAAACCAAAATATACTTTTCACTTCTGTACAAAAGCAGAATCTGCATAATCCATGTTCCCTCTACCCTGTGGAAAGGTATATAAAAAGACCATGATAGTAATAAGAGAGGATTTCGGTGGATTCCTTCTGCATAGGTACTGCAGTTGGCCCGGTCCTAGGAACCCAAATCAGCCAGAGAGATAGGGCTCAGAGCATGCCATGATGGGGACCCTCTGAACTGACAAGAGTTATGACATTTCTACTGCTTGGCAGCCAGACTGAAGAGGGCTCCTCCTCGAGGGATACTGTACATTTATTTTCAAATACAGAGTCTGGATGGGGGAAGAACCTGACAAAATAGAGAGACTAACATTTATTGAATAAATGATGTGCCAGGCGCTATGTTAATCACTAAATGGTGTTTCATTTAATTATCACAGCAACTCTATGAGGTAGGCACCATGATAATTAGAATGCCCATTCAATTTATTTTCCATATTAGAACACGGTGGAGAACAGAATGACAGCTATTAATAACTAAGCTCAGACAACAGGCATTAACATGGAACCTTTCTAGGAAAACTGTAAATATGGTCAGTCTTTTATAATCCTTATGTTACAAATAAGGAAACTGAGGTTCAGAAAGATTAAGTAATATCCCCAATCTCCATGGCTAGACAATGAAAGATCTAGGAGTCCAACATTCTTGACCTTACCATTTCATGGAGTGAGCAGTTAATTAAGAAGCAGTAATTCAGGAGACTTTTGCTACAAAATGACAGATTAATAACATTTCTACTCTATTTCCTTCAATAAAATCCTCCACAAAATAGTAAAAAGAATAAGAGATAGAAGAAAAAACTCCATCTTTAATGAAACAGAAATTATCACAATCTCAAACCACAACATATATAGAATTTCTGTCAGAACAGTAGTGCTCATCAATCCCGTTTGCAAAAATGTACTTAACACAAAAATCCAGTCAACCCAAACAGTAAAGCAAAATAAAGAACCAAAAAAAATGGAGAAACATGGTATGAAAGAGCTGGGATCAAGTACTGATTCTATTAATATTTGGAATTTAAAATGAAAAATGGTAGGAATTACAGAACAGAAGGCAAATGTTACGAACACTGACAACGTAAAACTTGTATTAGAGGTGTAAGAGAGGAGGAGAATGGGAGGAAGTTTAAGAATATCTTCCTTATCCATGGAGAGACATCAAGTGTTACCATTTAACTTGATGAGTCAATGAGTAGATGTTTAATCATATTATTTAAATTTAGAAAGTTAAAGAGAAGTATAAAAACAAAGAATGTAAACCTTCAATATTACCAAAAGGAGAAAAAAATACAAACGGAATTAAACCTAGAATTTTATAACCTCATAAAGAGTATAAGCAATCCTTCCAGAGCACTGAAACAGTAATAAAGTGAGTAAAATGGAAAGAAAAATTGCCTGCTGATGAACAAGGCAAAGCTAAGACTATCGTGGTAACATACATTTCTAGATGTACTGGCCAACACAACTAGTCAAATGAAAGAAATGAAAAGAAGTGAGAAAATTATCCATATTTGCTAATAATATGGTTATTCATCTGGAAAACCCCAGAGGATAAATTGAAACCCTATTAGAAATAATAAGAGAATTCAGTGAGGTTCTGAAAACAATCAATGGCTTTTCTGTATGTAAAAGCTAAGCAGGTATAAAATAAAATGAAAGAAAAATCTCAGTCATCTCTAGCTATATGATCTAAAACATCTAGGCATATTTTTCGGCCTTAAAAAAGAAAGAAATCCTAATATTTGCAGTGACATAGATGAACCTGCAGGCTATCATGCTAAGTGAAATAAGCCACACACAAAAAGGAAAGAAAAAAACCTGCCTGACTTATTTCACGTAGCATAATCTCCTCCAGTTCCATCCATGTCAATGCAAATGGTGGGTATTCATCCTTTCTGATGGCTGAGTAATATTCCATTGTACATATGGACCACATCTTCTTTATCCATTCGTCTGCTGAAGGGCAATATCATACGGTTTCACTTATATGTAGAACATAAGGAATAGCAGGGAGGACATTAGGAGAAGGAAAGGAAAACTGAAGGGGTGGAAATCAGAGGGGGAGACGAACCATGAGAGACTATGGACTCTGGGAAACAAACTGAGGGTTTCAGAGAGGAGGGTGTGGGGGATGGGTTAGCCCGGTGATGGGTATTAAGGAGGGCACGTATTTACATCAGAAACCAGGGATGTACTGTATGGTGACTAACATAATGTAATAAAAAAAACATTAAAAAAAACTACTGAGTATATTAGAACTTACCAAAAATGAAGTTTTGTTTTAGCCTTACTGCTTGTTTTTTGAGATAATATTAAATATCATATTTAAACAACAAAAAAAAGGAGGGCACGTATTGCATGGAGCACTGGGTGTTATATGCAAACAATGAATCATGGAACTTTACATCAGAAACTAATGCTGCGCTATATGATGACTAACATAACATAACAAAATTAAGAAATAAAAAAATTAAATAGAAACACAGGCACACAAATATAAGTAAAGCTGGGGAAATCTGATTAAGATCAATGGCTTGTATCAGTATTCTAGTTGTGATATTATATTGTTGGCTTTTGAAATATTACCTTTGGGGGAAACTGGGTAAAGTATGCAAGGAATCTCTCTGTATTATTTATTACAACTGCATGTGAATCTATAATTATTTCAATAAAAATTTCAATGAGAGAGAGAGATCAAAGATAATGTAACTCATTACACCAAAACATTTTCAGATGGCTATTGTATTTAAATATATATTTTTTTAAAGGGGGGAGAGGGAGAGAGGCATCTGATTAACTTTTAATTTCCATATCAATAATTTTCTCTCGATTCTGGTGTTTAAAAACAATTTTTTCAATGTAAAGAAATTACGTTTTAAAGGAGTCCTTTATTTTACCCAATCTGTTATCATGCATTGATTTTTAGCTCATATTGTACGTCAGCAATTCTTGCCCTTTGCACCAAATCTAAACTCCCTCTCAACACATATATTTAACACTTCCCCAGCCCATCAAGTGCACAAAAAATTTTATTGATATGATCTCTTATTTAGTGAAACAAGCAGATCAAAGAAAAATGAAATTAAAAAAAGGAAAAAAATTATATCACTCACTTATATGTAGAATCTTAAAAAGTTAAATACATAGAAGCAGAGAGTAGAACAGTGGTTACCAGGGGTGGAGAGGAAATTGCGGAGATATTGGTCAAAGGGTACAAAGTTGCAATTATGTAGGATGAGTCAGTCTAGAGATCTAATGTGCAGCATGGTGACTATAGTTAATAATACTGCATTAAATACTGGAAATTTGCTAAAGGGGTAGATTTGAGGTGCTCTCCATACACAAAATATGGTAACTATGTGAGGAGATGATATGTTAATTAGCTTGGCTGTAGTAATCATTTCACCGTGTGTGTGTGTGTGTGTGTGTGTGTGTGTGTGTGTAGCAAGTCATCAGTGTTGTACACCTTAAATATATACATTTTTACTGAAAATGAAATTTAGGGGTGCCTGGGTGGCTCAGTTGGTTAAGTGTCTGCCTTTGGCTCAGGTCATGATCCCCGCATAGGGCTCCCTGCTCCATGGAGAGCCTGCTTCTCCCTCTCCCTCTGTCTGCCACTCCCCCTGCTTGTACTCTCTCTCTCTGTCAAATAAATAAAATCTTAAAAAAAAGAAAACTTAAAAAAATCTAGGCAGAAATATCATAAGAAATGGACAGCGCTTATATCAACTTGAAACTATAAAACTTTACTGAGGTTCTTAAAATTAGCTTTAAACAAGTGCGAACATACATCGAATTGTTGGGTAGTGAGCTTCAATATTCAAAATTATTGATTCTGTTTAAATTAATATACTATAGGTCATTCTAATAAAAACAAACAATTTTAGATACAACTTGACAAAATGATTCTAAAGTTCATCTGGATAAGAAAATATAAGAACAGCAAGGAATCTTCTGAAAAAGAAGAGCAAAGAAGGGGAGCTAGGATTACTATATACTACAACATTGTATAAAACAACAATAATCATAACTGATTTTGGGACATGAATTGCCTGATGAACAGAACAGAGAGTCCAGCTAGATCCAAACACTTCTGGAACTTAGTATGTAGTAAAGTAGCATCTTTAATAGTGGGGAAGATAGATTATTCAATGTATGTGCAACAAAATATTATTCCACCAGAAAAAAGAAAGAAATCTTGCCATCTGCTACAACGTGGATGAATCCAGAGGACTTTATGCTAAGTGAAATAAGCTAGACAGAGAGCGAGACAAATATTGTATGATCTCACTTATATGTAGAATCTAAAAAAAAGCTGAACTCATAGAAATAGAGAAGAGATTGGTAGTTGTCAGGTACTAGGGGGTGAGGGAAATGAGATGTTAGTCAGAGGGTACAAATTTCCAATTATAAGAGGAGTAGTTCTGGGGATGTAACGTACAGCATGGTGACTATAGTTAACAATACTGTATTGTATACTTGAAAGTGGCTAAGAGTAAATCTTAAATATTCTCACCACCACCACAACAAAAAAAGTATATGAGATGACTATTACATGAGATGTAATTATATGACTAATTATATGAGATGAAGGATGTGTTAACTAACCATATCGTGGCAATCATTTCACATGTATTTGTGCATCAAATCATCACATTGTACACCTCACACTTACACAGTGTTAAATGTCAGTTATATCTCAATATCTGGAAAAAATAAATGATACTGGGGCAACTGGCTAGCTGTCTTTGTACATAGTTGTAAATCTTACTTCCTATTTCCCTCCTTACTCTTAGGTGTATAGCAGATAGATTAAGTATTTAAATAGAAAAAAAGCAGAAATAGACCAGATGGAAACATGGCAAAATCTATGTGTACACTTGGAGAGACCTTTCTAACATGAAAAAAAAAAAACTGTAAGTGAAAAAAGAAAAGAATGGTAATTTGATTATATAAGTCTTAAAAATTTCTGCATGACAAAAATATTACAGTAGTCTAAAGAAAAATGACATAATTGGAAAGAAAGATTTTATTTTATTTTACTTGAGAGAGAGAACTGAGCATGAGTGGGGGGAGGGGCAGAGGAAGAGGGACAAGCAGATTGCTCCCTGAGCTCAAAGCTCGATCCTGGGACCCTGGGATCATGACCTGATCAAACGCTAACTGACTGAGCCACCAGGCACCCTGGAAAGAAAGATTTCTAACATCCAGGCCAGATAAGACACCAATTTTCTTAATCACTGAAATAGCCCATATACTTGAATAAATAAGAAAGAGAAAATCAACCTGATAATAATAGCCAAAAGGAGGGAGTGAAACAGATCATATAAAAAGAATTTAACAACAACAAAAAAAGAATTTAACAAATGGTAAAAAATGCATGTGGTCACCGATAATTTAAGCAATACAAAATAAAAAATGACAAAATATTATTTTTAAACTATCAGATCAGACAAGATAAAAAGTAGTTTTGAGAGGATACAATAGGAAAGGGTGAGAAGAAGCAAGCACTCATACAGTGTTAACAGAACTGCAAATTAAGGAAAAGTATTTTGAAAGATAAATTGACATTATTAGAATTTTAAGTGTATATAACTTTTGACTTAATGATTTGTCCTTTAGGCATTTACTATACCGATAAATTTGCACATGTGATCAACTACATATATAAAACCATGTCTGTTGCAGCATCCATGTCAGAAGGGGAAAATGACAAAATTTTCAATGTCTTACTGGTTATGTACATCATGGTACATCTGCAACATAATACTACGTATTTATAATATTCAGGGAAATGTGTAAGAAAGATGCCTAACATATACTGTGAATGAAAAAGAAAAGTTGCAGAAGAGTATTGTGGTATGATACCATTTTATATATAAGTTCTACTTCCTATCTGTACACATTATTTCTGGACAAATTACACACAAAAAACTTGGCAGTTATTTCTGGCACTAAGATTAACATTTCTGGTGGGGGGAAGGAAGTAGACTCCTTATTCTATTTTATACATTTTTAAGGTGATTTGATTATTTTTCCATGACAATTTCTTTTATAACAAAAGTAACTTGTATTTTATTAAGTAGCTATTGAAGATTCATTAGTTACAAATCTTATTTGTAGACATTATTGACTGTTCTAAGTATGCTTCCCCAGCAAACGGCTTCGTGAATTAGAAATTCCAGTCGTTTAAAGAATATTTAGTGAGAACCTACTCTAGGCCATTGGCATATACTGAGGAAATATAAAATTTCTCATGGGAAAAAAGAAAACTAGAATTAGGTTTTTTTCCTGAACATGTAGCTCTATTTTGATCATTTGGGTTACCCTTTGGCAATCCCATTGTTAAAATAAAAAACAGAGTCCAGCTTTGAAAATTCCCTGAGCAGACAAAACCAGTTTTTTAAATTTAGCTTATTCTTATTCTTTATGTCTCTGGAAATCATAAGCAAAAACTTAAACTGTTTCTCAAGGTTAATGTGAGATAACCATGGACCAATTCCCTATCATTTAAGAAAATTCTAATATTATAACCAATCGCTGTGAAGAACAGTCACTGACTCCTCTCTATATAAGCTACTTTATAACAACGCACCCCTGAGCCTCATTTTGTGTTTTGGTTTGAGTGCTCCTGGTTGGCAAACTGTCTTTTTGGTGTGGGTACAATAAACTTTTACTAAGTACCTTCAGTGATTCATTCATTTTACTTCTGTTGTTTATAAACTTTGACAACACTTTATCTTAGCATGCTAGGCATTCCCAACAAGAACATAATGCATGGTTACTTACGAAAGAGATACCTTAAGTACAAATAATGATGATTAAAACTGCAAATAAATTAACTATAAGATCCAGGAGAGGGCATAGCCTAAGTATTTCTATTCCGGGACTACACATGCAAGGCATATCCTTAAGAAAAGAATCATGCCCCTTGATCTATATTAGAACCTGTAAAATATACTTCCATCATAACAACAGTGCATTGTAATGTAGAGTCATAGAACACTAACCAAGTGCCAACTGGGTACAGATTATCCAAAATTCCAAAATCCCCCTCCTGACTTTCTAGAATCTTCAGAATCACTCTCCCTTTTTCTTTCTTGATCTTCCTCTGATTCCCTTCCATTGCTCCAGTAACGTCCAAAGTCTCCAAGCCTTTCGTGGCCTACTGACTGCTCCTCCTATGCTTGATTCCTTTGCACCCCAGCTCACCCCAACACACACCTTATAAAATCATAGCCAGAGGGAGAAACAGCATAGCACACTGCAGTTAAGAGCATGAACTATGGAACTACTTTCTAGTTTCTTGACTTTGGGCAAGTTACTTAACCCATATGTGCTTCATTTTCCCCACTTCATGGAGTTATTAGGAGAAGTAAATGAATTAAATTAAATTAAAAGAGTAATAGCTCATTTGTAAAGTGCTTAGAACAATTCCTCTGGCACATAGCAGGCATTATGTAAGAACTTGTTACATCAATAAGTAAGTGCTACAGGGCTCAGCATAGACATTACTATCACCAGGGCACTTTCCTCACTTTTCCTTCCACAAAACTGGGTTAAGTGTCCCTCCTCTTTGGTTACCTCCTCCCTGTGCTCTGGCTTGTCATTGCACTCACGGCCCTGCATTTTAATTGTCACAGTGAAGATGTTCCTCATTTGGCCAATGCCTTTTTTAAGGCAGGACTTTTGTCTTTTTTGCCTTCTGCCAAATCCCCAGTGTCTACAACAGTACCCAGTGCAGATGTACATGACCAAAAAAAATGTTGAATTTTATAAGTGGTTCAAATGCTAGGGCTCTCACTCATTTTATACACCCACTTATTATTGTACTGCACATTAGAAGTATCCAGTAATAATAAAACTCAAGATAATAGTAATCACAATATACCTGCCATGGACTGAGTGCTAAGCATGTGGCAGAAAGTGTTAAGTGCTCTATGTATAGAATTTAAGTGAATCCTCATGCAAGTCCAGTGATGGAGGGGCCGGTATCATCCCCACATTACAAATGAAGAGACTGAGGCTAAGCAAGACTTAGCACCTTACACAGGCCAAACAGCTAGTAAGTCACAGCTTGAAACCCTGGCATTCTGACTCCAGGGTCTCTACCCTTATCAAAATTGACCAACTGTTGTTGAAGATATTCACTGTACGAAGGAAACATGCAGCTAGGTAGACAGAGATATGCAGAAGCAGAGACTTCCTTCCTTTCAGGGACATCCCCTATTAAAATGAAATGGTATAAAAAACAAGGTGGAGAGTGCCAGAAACTGCTGCACCTTTTGTATGGATTATCTCACAGAATTCTTGTATTAATCCACTGACGTAGGTACTGATGAGCAAACCAATTGTGGGGAGGTTCAGTATCTTGGCCTGTGTCAAAAATACACCCTGGTATGACTTCATACTAGTTTCTTGTGACCTGTAACATAGCTATTTATAAGGAGGTTAATTAAAAATAATAGTGTTGGTGATGGCATTTTAGAGACGACATCTGGGTAAGAGAAATACAGCAACCGGATCCTCCAAATGTGTAACATTGGTTTTTCAGCGAACAGAGATGAACCCTGGAGAACATAATAGAGGAGGCGAGTGAAGTCCAGTGGTGGTGGTGCCACATCCTTTCCCTCTTTACCTACTTATCCTTTCAGAATGGTCCTGCTGAATGCATTTTTCTTCTTGCATTTTTGAGGTTCGGGGTTTTAAGAGATGTATGCTTCCCAAATCAGTTGATGTTCTGGAATCTTTCCACAATGTTTATTTCACTCTATAACTTTGTCTTTCTTCAACCAGCATGCATTTTTGCCAACTTTTCAAAGCATCTCTTACAAAAGTGGTTTTTTCTTATAATAATTTTTTATTATGTTATGTTAGTCACCATACAGTACATCCCTAGTTTTTGATATAGTGTTCCATGATTCATTACTTGTGTATAACACCCAGTGCACCATGCAATACGTGCCCTCCTTAATACCCATCACTGACTACAGTTGTATTGGTAGATTTTAGCTTATTATTTTGTAGAGCACTTTCTGGACCTGAATTATGACAATCGAGACCACATGTTATGCCGTCTATGACTTCATAACTGTACAGTAGCTGAAAAGTCTGCAGCGCATTTATTCAAGTGCAATCAAATTTCATTATGTAATCCATCCCCTTCCTAATCTTCACTGTCTTGCTGTCCCTGGGAAGATTTTATTATAGGTTCCTCACTGCCTCGCAGGTGCATCCCCTTCTAATTTACATGACTTACTGTAAATTTATATGTCTTAGCATATAATTCATTTTACTTCTGGCTTGTTTTTGCCAGAGTCCACACAAGATTGCTTTTCTTTGGAGAGTAAGCCCTTTCCAGATATGCTTACCTGAGCAAAATGCATAACAACAATGAAGCTAAGCCAAGCGGTAACAAAACAGAGTTCTAACATTTTAATGTTTATCTTTTGTCAAGTCGTATTATGTTGATTAATTTATGAAGCTGAGCCCCTTTAAAATTCTTAGACTTTTCAGTGTTAGCACCCTTAGCCACAAAGTCAGGAATTTCAATTTGATAGCTTCATGGAACGTGTCATCGTGATTATACTGAGACCAGATGTCTAGTGTCAAATCATGCCACTGCACTTGGTTCTTTGAGCTTTTGGTCAGGAAGGCATAATATAAATCTAACACTTAAATAAATGTCATGTTCAATGTGCCAGAAAACTCCCAAGATCAAATTGGATAGCAGATGTTGGCAGCAAGTCTTCTACCATCCACGCATGATACTGATGTGACTTGTAGGCAATGTTCAGAACAAGTCCATTATGTTGGTCTCCAATGATGCTTTTCATGTGAATCCCTGTGCAAATATGGACAGGACTGAACCAATTAGAATGGAAGGCTAACTATATACAGAGAGAGTCCTCTAAAGTGCAATAGTGTACCTTATTTTAGAATAACCAAGTACTCTAACTGTCCATGACACATTCCTTGTCTCTTGTGTCTAACTAGAGAGACAGATATTTGCAAGTGATCTGAAGAAAATGGAAACTTTCATTCAAATCAATTACTACTTACTAATAAAAATGGTCCCATGGCTTCTCCGCTAGGAGCCTGCTTCTTCCTCTCCCACTCCCCCTGCTTGTGTTCCCTCTCTCGCTGGCTGTCTCTCTCTGTCAAATAAATAAATAAATAATATTTAAAAAAAAAACGGTCCCATGAACAAAAGGAGAAATAGTTAAAGATTTGTCCTTTTGGTATAGATGTGTAGACTAAATTGGAAACAGGTTAAGTAGAAACTTTTGAGTATTTCAATAAAAGTAAATGTAAGCACATATCTATATAGATAAGGCCCAAGTATTCTGAAGATAAAAACTTGCAGTGCACAAAATCAATAAAGAACACATTATTTCCTCAAAATTACCTTTCTTCAGACATTGCAAAGCGCTGTTAAGTCAGACTCATTAGAGAGATGCCCAGTCTGAATTGGTGAAATGTCTTCAGTATTTAGAATTCACTTTATCTATATAAATTTTATTGCTCTGAACTAATTTCAATAATATCAGTAAAGCATAGTCTAATAGAACGTTTAATGAGCTTTATTTTAATTAATAGATAAGGATAATTTGTAACCGACTCATTGTTTGTATTCAAGTTGATCTTGCTAATGTCCTTGGAAGCATTTGTTTCTCTAAGCAGTTTAGTATCCTTCAACATTTTTCATTAACATTGTGAATAGGTGTGCCAAACCTTTTCTGCATAGATAGCACAAAACGGGAGTTAAGTCCACAATTCTTTAAGTTATCTTAAGATTCAATAATTAAGATTTGAGTGACTTATTGAAAAATTCTTCAGAGGCGCCTGCGTGGCTCAGTTGGTTAAGCATCTGACCCTTGGTTTCGGCTCAGGTCATGATCTCGGTCGGGAGATCAAGCCCCGAGTCAGTGGGGAGTCTGCTTCCCCTCTCTCCCTCCCACTGCCCCTTCCCCCGCTCATGCTTTCTCTAAAATAAATAAATCTTTAAAAAAAAAGAAAAATTCTTCATAGTGCACTGATTACATGCAAGACAAAACTTCAGAAGTACTGGAAGAAATTTAAAAAGAACTAGAAATCTAGCAGAATTCTATTTTACTCTCTCCAGACAGTACTGAAATAATTGGTTGATTAGATCAAATTAGGATATTTTGCTAAAACAAAATAAAACAAACAGAAACCCTCAGGTTGTTTAATAGAACTGACTAGTCTTTTTTTTTTTTTTCAAACTGGCTGATCCCATACCATCAAAATACCCCAAATTTATTTGGTTTCTTAAAATATATATTTATTTGAACCAACAGCTTTTTTTTTTAAAGGAATAATGTGGTTCTCTTTAGAGAGGTGTTTTGAATGTTGAAATTATTCATCAGTCTTCAAGAAACTACTGAGATCATTCTATGTTAAGGATAAAATTTTTGAGACCTTATGCCTGCTTACAGGTTGCTAGCAACATTTTATATATAAAATGATAGCTGGATAGATAGATACAGGGTAGGCCTCATTCATTCCTCTCTTCGTATTTTCAACTAAACTAACATGGTTTGAGTACCTGCTGTGCCTGGTTCTAAAGTTTAAATATGCATATCATTTTGCCATCTAAGATATGGTATAGGAGATGCTACAATTAACCAAGTATATTAGGATATGTTCAGTAACAAATTAACATGGAGTATCAGCAATTTATGATAATAAAAATTTCTTATTCAAGCAAAGGCCTATGCAGGTCAGATGACTGTCCTCCATCTTACAACTATGCCATTTGGAACATGTAATCCCTAGGGTTTCCAAGACAGGGGAAAAGTGGGTTGGAATACCGTACAGGATGTTTTTAACAGGTTAAGTCACTTCTGTTGACATTCCACAGTTCAGAATTGTGTCATAGGGACCCTAGCATTACTTCAAGGAGGCTAGTGAATGCTGTTTTCATTTGCACTCGGGAAGTGGAAACTGTGATCAACACAGAGCAATTTCTCTATCACACTATCTTATTTTAGGTTCTCCTGAATGTAGAGCTGAAGACAGAGATCCAAGTACAGGTAGTTTATTTGGGAGTTAATTCCAGAAGCAGGAGTAAGGGAGCAGAGAGAGGAAGTCAGGTTAGGAGGAAAAACCAATATGTTGATTGGGACCACCACCATGGGCAATAGGGTGTTGGGATCAATTGTGTTGGGATCTCCTGAAAAGTGTACAGAATTCCTGTCAGAATTGTCCACCTAACAGAGGTAGGATAACAAATCCACTAGTTTTTGTCTCTCATTGGTTAAGGATTGTTCTTGAAACAATAATCTCACATCTCTCATACGTGGAAAGAATATTGCTATCCCCTTACCATTGGGGAAGGCCCTGGGAAGAAAGCAGAAAGACAACATGGCAAGCTCTTGAGGTAGGACGCTGCCAGCATGAGATGACTGAGTTCACATGAAAATGTCCACTGCCAATGCAGGTGAAATCAGATGTGTTCTGAACATGTGATATGGAGAATCAGAGGCATCTGCCACATACAAAAACTAAACTTTAGCAAAAATAAAGGAAACAAATACCTTTTCTTCAAAGATGTCCCAGATAGGAGCTATGGTGTGGAATCATCTGGATAATTTTTTTTTAAAACTGCATTTGACTTTCCCATGAGAACCCAGTAGGGGTTGTATTTTTGGACTATGAAATCAATTGGAAAGTAAAATGCGGAGGTGAACATTTGCTCAAGCAATGTAATCACAGTAGACAACTTACCCAGGTGGCTCAGCCCAAGTTCCTTTTGCTTTTCTAGAAGTCTCCATCCCCAGATCCTATTAGATAACTATTCCAGTGCTCTACTTCTGTAGACATTATTGAAATGTTTAGTTCTCATTTCTTTCTTCCTTTAGCTGACAAACTTAACAGAGAAATGTGTTTATTAGTTATTAAAAATGAGGTTGGGGGAGATCTATAGAAATTCCCCACAGTCCTTCTCTTGAGGCACCCTATATTTTCCTTCTATATTTTCAAATTTGAAGTCGACAGGGACAATTAATCATACAAAAAGGCAAGGTACTGAAATTCAGCAAATATAATGTATAGTGTGCTTTGTGGTTTTAATGAATGCATTCTTAGTGCACCTTTCAAAGTGCATATTCAGTTGGTTCTGTGATACTGCAGCCATACTTTCTTTTCTCTCTTCTTGTCATAGTTTCTGGTTAGTACATTCTAGTTTGTTTATGGTTGATACTTTCAAAGAAACATGATTTATTGACTCCAGTGAGCCTGCTGAATATTCACATTAGCCTTACTTTATATGTATTTCCATTTAAATGTCTGTAAAATAAAAGCCACCTCTTCACAATTTTGGCTATAAATTCTCAAAACAGAAATTTATAAGCTAGTGGTATATTTCAAAAAAACTCTCCTAAATTTTATCCAATTAGAAAACCTCCCAACTTTTGCTCCCTTTCTGTTCTTTAGGGCCTGTATCCTTATTACAGCCCTTGTCATATTATAATTTTGTTTTCTTGTTTGTTCCTTTGTTGTAGTTGGAGCTCTCTACCCTAATGGCACTTAGTAGGGTCTTAGTAATATTTGTTTAATGAACAAATGGTTAAATAATGTGTGATTCGAGTCCCTGGATTGTGTTAATTTCTTATTTAGAATACTATGCTTCTCTTGGGATGTTGCCCATGAATAAATGCATACTGAATCCCCAAAAGGACTGCCGAAGTATAAAGACAGTGAACAAAGCAAACAAGTGATATCCACAAGAGAAGATACAAATATAATCCAGCAAACTGTGGACTGAAATGGGACCTTATGGATGTTCGTTTTATAGATGGGGGAATTGAGGACCATAGGAAAATGATTTCCCAGGGTCATCAAATTATTTAGCGGCAGAGCTAGATTTTCAATCCCAATCCACTATACAGTATGAAAGAGAGAAGCTAAAAAGGGCTATGAAAATAATTTAAAGGTTTAAGGATGTGGTTCAAAGATAAATGTTATTTAGACTAAGATTGGTTGGGAATTGATCATACCCAAGGGGTCAGTGGTGACCCCTATCTCACCAAAAATAATTACAAAAGGATGAAGGTATTGAATAGAATAAATGAGTTGGGGAAGAGGGAGAGAAGAGGAGTAGACTAATCACTGTATTTCTGAGATTCACAATTTAACATTTCCTGAAATAAGAGTATATTTTGTAATTGAAAGGATCTATGTAGGTCTCAAGTCTGGCCAGTTACTTTTTGACTGAATTATATTACTCCCTCCTTGACCCCGCCCGCCCGACAAAAAGATGATCTATCTACTAAGGGAAGCAAACTGATGAAATTTATATGTGTTTGTGCTGAGCTGAAGTCATTCTGTAGCACTGCTTAAGTATTTATTTTCTGAAAGGGCTCTTTTTATTTAATACTTCTCCATTCTATTATTTCCAGCTAGTGGAAATCCATCATGAGTATTTAAATCTCAAAGATGAGCTAGATTCTAAATCTGCACCTCATGTTTCTCAGCTGAGTCTCTTCTTCAAATTATATATGCATTTTCTGTATCTGTATTCCGATTCATTTTTCACACTTTCACAGTCTGGGATGGGAACCATACATTTGGTAGTTCTTGACCTATTTTTAAATTTTGTCAATTTTTTTTCAACTTTTGCCTTTGCCCGGGAGGAACAACCACTTTAGATTGAACCACATTACAATTATTTTTGTAAACTGAATCCAAATTGGGTCACAGTGCTATTTTTGTCTCTAATCAACTTAAAAGCATTTTTTCCACTATTTCTGCTTTATGGGTTTCTTTCTAGATATGTTTGCTCTTATTCTAAGGACCTTTCTAGCTGTAATTCTGGGATATAGATAAATGTACAGTGTCATGATCAACAACGATTTCCAGCTTGTTCTTGAATAAAATCTTTGAAAACATTTGCTCTTGTGTTTCCAGCCCTCTGTGGCCTCAAACTATCATGCTGAAATGACTTCCAACCATTATAGCTTACTAATTTTAAGTGATTTTACTTTCCACCATCCTAATCACTAGAGTTCCAGAAGATTGAAGGGATCATCCAATTCAATATCCTTATATCATGACCAAGAAAACTGATGCCCAAAGAAATTAGCCAATTTTTCCAAGATCATATAGCTCAATAGCAGTCTAGCCTAAATTAAAATTCAAGGCTCTTGACTTTTGCCACAAGGCTCTTTCCACCCTACCATAGTATATTTATTTATATGACTAACGTCTAGTTCATATGTCTTATTTTAAGCTCCAAAATGTTTGTAATCTGATTATTTTAACCTCTGACTTGAGCTTTTGTGAAAATAAAGATAACATAATCTACTCTTACCCTTATCATCCCAAATTATCTCTACTGTCAATAAAAGATGTCTTCATTTCCATGTATGGTAAGAAGCACATTGACATAGCATTTTAATTTGAATTAACAGTAACACTTAGAAAGGAATGCCAGATCAAATAGTATAATTGATCTTCATTATAATTCCAGTAAAGGCCAGCAGCTGTATAGTTACAGCCATGTTGTGTTACAAATGTTTTGAAAAAGTAATTAAATGAATGGCTCTGGACAAGACATTAGAACCATAGAACCAAGGTGATAAAGTAAATGATGCAGATACAAGCAAACAAAATACCCAACAAACTCAAACAAACCCACCAAAACAAAAAATAAAAAACAAAACCCCAAAAACACAACCCACAGTCAAAGTACTTTCCTGTACAATATTTAAATAATATTGTTACCCATTATTTTAAGTCTTAATATTGTTATTTTCAGAAATAGGGTACTCCTAGGGATTCCAAATGTTGGCATGAATTTTTTAAATGTTTTATGAATTAAGACAAAGATTACATGTTGTTATAATGACATTTGGAGGCATTCAACAACAGGGTAGCATAAGAAATCTATGGCTATAGAACAGAGAAAACTCATTTTCAAAGAAAATGTGTGACCAAATACAAAAGTGAGAATGGTTATGTACTAGTGGGTGCTAAAGAAAACATCCTCTGTTTCTGTTACAACTGCTTATGTTCTAAGAGAATGATACATTCTAAAGTAAAGCAAAGTATTAACTCATAGCTCCTGTGCAGTCCATCTAATACTTTTAAAACCTACAACTGAGGTCTTCAGAGGGGAGGGGGGTGGAGGAATGGGATAGACCGGTGATGCGTAGTAAGGAGGGCACGTATAGCATGGTGCACTGGGTGTTATACGCAACTAATGAATCATCGAACTTTACAACAGAAACCAGGGATGTACTGTATGGTGACTAACATAATATAATAAAAAAAATTAAAAAAATAAAGTGAAAAAAATAAAGGAGACAAAGAGTCTCGACAGCTAAATGTAAAAAAAAAATCTTTTTTTGAAAAGTTAAAAAAAAAAACCCTACATGTAATTCTTGAGGTGAATGCAAAGGCAAAGTCAACTGAGGTAAGTAAAAACTCTGTTTAAACAAGCAATGGTAGGCGTGCCCGGGTGGCTCAGTCAAGTGTCTGACTCTTGATTTTGGCTCAGGTCATGATTTCAGGGTTGTGAAACTGAGCCCCATCTTGGGCTCCATACTGGGTGTGGAGCCTGCTTAAGATTCTCTCTCCCTCTCCCTCTGTCCTTCTACCCCCCCTCACCCCTGCACCCCCCACTCTCTCTCTTAAAAAAAGAAATGAAAATAAAAGAAAAGCAATAGTATATTTTTTTGACACACTAAGTTGCCATTCCGCCAATAAATTCCAAATTTGCAGCCAGCTTTGAAATCATTAAGGAGTGGTTCTATCATGTGGCAATAAGCAAACAGTTGCACAGAAGAGTCATCACAGGAAGCCCATACCTCTGATTTTGTTATTTCAATTTAATAATAGCTATACATATTCAAAAAGAAGATTGGGAAAATTATCAGTAAAATCAATGATTAGAGCACCCGTCCTTCAATTATGTGGATGGGTCATCACAGAAAATACTCCAAGGGGAAGGGAAGCTAAATTACTGAGATAATTTCTTCCATTTCCCCACTCATTTTTCACGTGTAAGCACAATACCTTGCATTCTATATTAAAAACCTTTTTTGGCCATTTATTGATGTTACTGATGAATTCTGGCTTCTCTTCATGGTCATTACTCAAATCTGAGAGCATATGCTTTAAAGTCAAAGGAAGACAAACTTGTAAACTAAAACAAAATGTTTTCAAGAGGGAACTTAGGGTTAAAAACTACAATCAATAGACTGGAATTATCTGGGGAGCTTGAAAAAATATAGATTCCCTGGGGCTCACCATAGACCCTCTTGTTATGGGGTACAGGGATATGTATTTGTAACCAGGACCAGTGATTTTGGGGAATGTTTAGCTGTTAAGGTTCTCTAGGACATTTCTAATATATTTCATGTCTGAAAAATATTTCATGATTTCAGTCTGAAATCATGCTTATTACCTGAATTCTTTTCTGAATCTATTTATAAGCCATGGAAAGTCGTAGGGAGAAAACCATTCCCATTAAAATTCCTGATTAGAGCAGTCTGCATCTGGTATTTTCATAGCAGCACAACAGGAGAAATGGGTACTTTAAGATCTGTGCAAACTTTTATCTGGTTCTACACCTGAAACTAATATTGCACTGTATGTTAACTAGCTGGAATTAAAAAAAAAAAAACTTGGGAAATAATCTTCTATCTGGTAGAAGGCCTATTGGCCTGAAACTTTTATTTGGAGGATGTTTCAGAAATGGTTGGGTACAGACTCATTGCTTTTTGTTAGAACTAAATAAATGTATTTCCATTCATCATAAATGTTATCAGTCACCAAAAAACACACTAATATTTATGGAATTTCTGCACAACTAATCTGATATAGTTATTAAGATGACAAAATTAACAAAATCGACATGGTTACTATACACAGAATCATCAATTACTCAGATTTTTAGGCAATCATTACTGAAGAAGACTACAAATCCTGAAACCAGTTGTGAAGCTGTGACTGGGCCTTTTAAATGACAAAAGAGTCATTTCTGTTTTTCGAATCCTGATGTATAATTATCTAACTTGCTTGAATTTGTGGTATACTTGCACCATTTGCCACTTTACCAAAGTAGACTTAAATGTTTTGCAGCGATGTGATGGTGAATGGAAACCACTGCATTTGAAAAGAAAAGTAAATACGATTTGTACCATTTAGCAATTTTTTGTGGCTTTAATAAAGGTCTGAGCTTGGCTGTGGATTGTTTTCTAATTTCCTGTCAGGTATACACAACTAGTTTGTAAGTTTCCTGAGTCAAATATGAAGGTTTAGAATGTTACCAATTACACAGATGTCTCTGAACGGTGATGTGGTGGTATGGAGAAGCAAACTATGCCAGTATTTTACTGAATGTTTCTATTACCACCTAGAGTTTGATTTCATGTAGCTGTATCTCCCACTTGATACTTAAGACAAATAATGAAACAAAGGAAAAGAATTTCCTTTTTAGTCATTTTTCAATTATAAATACATGCAAAATCAGCATGAACATGTAAATGTATTTTAAAACTTATTACATCACTTATTAGTGTATAGAAATGCTGGATATCTCTAACCTCATCTAATATTTACCAATTATTTATACATTTATATCTCTTTCTTTGAAAAAGAGTAGTCAAAGATTTCGAATACAGATCTTTCTCAACTTATAGTGTCTTAATAAAGCTACTGTAAGGTGCAAATATTAAGTCAGTAATGCATTTAATACACCTAGCCTACCTTAAATGCTCAGAACACATACATGAGCCTATGGTTGGGCAAAATTATCTAACACAAAGCCTATTTGATAACAAAGCGTTGACTATCTCATATAATTGACTGAATACTGTACTGAAAATGAAAAGCAGAAGGGTTGTGGGGGTACAGAAGGGTTTTAAGTGTCTCAGTTGTTGACCTTTGTGATTGTGTGGCTGATTGAAAGCTGCAGCTTGCTGCCACTGCTCGGCTTCACAAGACAGGATCAGACTGCATATTACTACTCAAAGTTGAACCATTGTAAGTTGGGGACCATCTGCACTCAGAAATTTTCTAATTACACAAGAGTAGTTGTGCTATTTTAATAATACTGGGAAATCAATTGCAGGGGTTTATAATAACACATGTATACTATAGAGAAAATGACCTTCGATTTGATTGTGCTCCAGGATTTGTGACATTGTGTTATACTCTCAAATCAACTTCTCATAATGAAGCCCTATATTATCGACACAGGTTATTTCTCAACTTTAAAACTCAGTAAAATAGCATTTTCTTTGGAAAGGATTTGAAGAATTGGATTTATTTATCACAATACAAAATGTGCCCACTTTAGTATTAAATATACTAAAAATAATTCACCCAATTTACTAGCATTAACAAATAAGCTAAGCAAGTATATAAAAGCACTGCTGTGTAAAAAATATACAGAGAATGGAGACATATTTAGTGATAGGACTGAAGTTTTCTTGCTGTTTTAGCCTGTGCCCCATATTGCACAAGTGATGTTTTAAATATTGTCCAACCTCAAACATTTGGTTCAAAGAAGAGAAGGTAGTTAATGTGCATAGGGGCATGTATGCTCTGTCTGTGGTTGGAAGCCTGTATTTAAAATTTAAAAATGGGGTGCCTGGCTGACGCAGTCGGTAAAGTGTGCGACTCTTGATCTCGGGGTTGTGAGTTTGACCCCTATGTTGGGCATAGAGATTGCTTAAAAAATAAAATCTTTTTTAAAAATTAAAATAAAATAGTGTAATCTGCACTATGCTATAGTAAGAATGTTAAAAATCTCAGTGATTTAACACAAGAAGTCCTTATATTTTGCTCACTCAACCTGTCCCACACTAATAGGCAGTGAGATGGGGTATGGTAGGTTCACAGATCGATGGATGGTCTACCTTGTGATGCTACCATTTCAACTGGGGGATTCTACAGCACCAATGTCAAGGAAAGAGAAAGTATGGAGACTTTCACCTAATCTTAACTGCTTCCGAGGGAAGCGACACATAATCATTTCCCTCATATTTCGTTGGCTAGACTTAATCACATACTCCCACCTAGCTGCAAGGGAGATGGGAATGCAGTTGTCTGTGTGCTCAGAAAGGAGAGGGGAACGAGATGTTTGTGAATGCTGTAATACTGACCATAAAGATAAAGGGCTAATTGTTAAATATATGGAATCAGGGCACGAAAAATTCAAGCATTTCAGTGGAATTTGTCTTTAAGATTCTATGCTCTATAGCTCCTAGAGCCATAGCTTATATGATTTTGTATCTTTAGTGGATAGGACAATGCCTGACACATAGGTGTTCAAAAAAATTTTTTTGAATGCCTGATTTTCCCAGAATCTATAGAAGAGTGAGAGCTTGAGTTGTTTGAATTGGAAGTGATATCTGCACCCAAACTGCAAAAAATACTAGATTTATTAGGCAGATAAAAAGATATAACCAGTTAATAATAAGTCAACTGATACACATCAGCTTGGTGTAAAGTTAACCTACAAGTTCAACGTAATCACCTGTTTTTTACCTCCTGGTTTTAACTGTTTCTTGAGTAGGGAGACAAGCCTCGTTAAAAGAATTCTAAAAGCTAGCTGAACTGAATTGAAGTAGCCAATCAAGGAAAGCTGTCAACATCCCACTTATGCCTACCACAAATTCCATCACGCGTGTCACTATGGTGGCTAACCCGCAATCTGTGCTGAACTTGAGGGCTGGACAGCACCTTAGAAAGTCTTTGGTCTCAGGATGTTAACTTAGTACCACTCCTCAATCCTCTGCCTGTGGCAGATATTTTGCTGTATATTTCTATGGGCTTGTAAGTAAGCTCAGGGCCATGCAGATAATTTGCTATATGTACTGTGGGCTTACACTATAAGGTATTGTGCTATAAACTTTATATGAATTGTCTAGTGCATTCCTTACAGTACACTCTGTAAGGCAGGTAATATTATTCTCATTTTACAGGTGGGGGAACAGAGGCTTAGAAAGGTTAAGTGTCATGCTAATGGTTACACAGTTGGTAAGCGGGTCCAGGAAATTTTGATTCCAAATCCAGTACTCTTCACCACTGCTCTTAGTCATTATGAAATAATGCAGTGACAACAGAATGCAGTGACGATATTGAACCAGGACACTTAGAATCTTTCTGAACACAGTGACCCAAGCAACCATTTCCAATCTGTGCTGATTGTCAAGGTAATTGAAACTTATTTTCCTTCTTTGTCAACTGCCTTAATTCACATGAGAAAACCAAGGTCCAGAGGCAAGAGACTGTCTAAGTCTACCCTCAGGATCTAGCATCATAAGTAGGAGAACTCTGCAATCTGGACGTAAAATCCCAGGTTTGTACGTGGGGATGTCTACTGAGATCTCTACTCCAGCAAGGGTGGCAGCTCAGAAATCAGGGTCACTTCATTCCCATTTGACAATGGACCCATCAGAGGGCCCAGTCTCAGGGTGTGGAGCATTTGAGCATTTCTAGAAGACCCAGTGAACACTTCTTCAATGTTTTTCCATTAAGCATTTAGTCAGACAAAATGGTGTGCCAAAGGTAATGCAGAATTTCAGGGAAGGGAAGAATTTCAGTGACTGCTTTAGTTTGATTACCCCAACGAAGCTAAATCATGTCTGGTGCCTCTGGTCACCGATGAGGCTGACTCACAAAGAAGGAAATCCAGAAAGTCACAGAAAGGAAAATGTTACAGAAGAAGAAGAGAGGATAAGAAATAGAAGGTGGAAAATGGAAAAGATAAAATTAGAAAATACTTGTCATGCTGATTAGTAGAGAGGGGCTTAGCAAAAATTCTCATCGCTCTTCCTGTGAAGTTCAAGCTCAGTCATTTAGGCCCTCAAATTGAACACACAGACAAAATATCTCACTTCAGCATGAAGGCTGTGGCTTCTTCAGTGCTTGTTGGTACAAGATCTTTTTCCTCCCTTAATTCCTCATTTTGTGTGGTCTGGATTTCACCTTTTCCCACTGAGCCAGTCTCCAGTTGTCTTGATCAGTGTCTTTGGGGCCCTGAAGTGTACCAAGGACCCTCAAAGGCAGGCTGAGTGCCTGCTGTTTATCTCATCCCAAAGCTGCAGTGAATCTCCTTGTCTGAGGATTTTAGGTGCGCCCTCCCTCCTGCTCAGAGACGACAGCTAGCTTTGGATGAGGGGTTTCAGGTTTGTAGAAGCACTTGAACCTTTTCAAGAAAACTCTTTCAATTTCTAAAACATGAAGGGTTACAACAAATGAGGGCTCTGGATGTCTTCACAGTAACTTTCCTTACAATTCATTTTCTGTTCATGCATTGCATGCACTGGGCTCTTCACATTGCTAAGAAAGCAACAAGAAAGGAACCTCATTTTACTGCATCTCATTGTGTTAGCAGAACAGAAATGTTGAATGAAAGACGGAAATTAGTGAGGGAAATTCTACATTAACCTTAAGAGCATCTGACAGAACATCATATTCTGTGTAATTTAAACACCCGAATAGAGCAAGCAGAGTTTAATTAAAGGAAAACTATAAGCTACAAACTTCAGACAATTATTCTAAAGGGTGCTTAACAATATCTGCACTTAACTCGTTTTGATTATTTCCAAGACCCTGGTACTATTATTCTGAATATCTAACATCACCAAGTTAAGAGAGTTGTAGATGTCAGCCTTGGTAAATGACAGTCCAATGTGCAAGTTTAAAAACTAACATTCACTATCCATTGTTGATAAAGTATACTGCTCTTCGGTCAGATAGGGGTGTAAGGTGTGTGTGTGTGTGTGTGTGTGTGTGTGTGTGTGTGTGAATGGAAAGCACAACCTGGTATTTTGGTGTTGCCAAGAGAAATCCTGCTGATAGTCACAACTTCAGTGAATTCACTACCAGTTCCGTGTCTGACCTTCAGCCTCAGTGTCAGAGATTCTCTTCTGCACTTGCCTGAAGGGAAAACTGCCTTCGTATATGCATTACTGTTGCTTTTCATAGGAGCAACTGCATTCCCACTCTCCCTTGCAGCTAGGTGGGAACATGTAAGTCTGGCCAGTGAAATATGAGTGGAAATGACTGTCACTTCTCCTCAAGGCAGTGAAAATACCCGATCCGCACCTAAGGACCCAGGAGTTAGAGTCACTTTGAAGATGACTTGTTTTACCTCTGTGGGCTAATTTTGTTGTCTCATAGCCCCACTCTCTGAGAACAGTCCTATTTTGTTCACTCACAGGTGTCCTGGGGTGGAGGCTAACTTTCCCTCTGAGAAGTTGTTTGAAAATCACTCCTTTAGCTACGATTGGTGGAAAAATGAGGAGGCTTAAACTAAGTTGTGTGTGGAGATCTTGACTTACATGAATTATAATCACATATATTCTGGAAAAAGGAAGAAAAACATAGAAAATACCTTCTAAATTAAACCTAGTAATTGGGTCTGAACCTCAGGATTGGCAGGAATGGAATCATATTACCCTGACTTTGAGGCTAACCCTTCAAGATTAATGTCTGTTTAGGACTGGACCCTTTTGCTACATTTACAGTCCTGAAAGGGTACTTTTTCTTGTTTACTAACACTGGAACTCTGTGACACTGCCTGTTTGCCCTGGTCGCCACACTGTTATTTTACACACCAGTTTCAGTAACTGGATCCGTATTTTATATCCCTGTTTATGTATTTCCAATTTGTTTCCTTTCCCACTATTCTCATAGGGCTTAGGGTTAGGGATCAGGGTTCCGCTTTGTCCCCACTCAATCCCTCCAGGAGTGCAGTTGCTGCAACTCATTCCCACGGTTCAGACTGGTTGCCTAGTGCTACACCTCCCTAATGCTGGTTGTTTGTCTTGACTAGACCCCTGCTTCTAGTTGATGGCTAGACCATCTTGGTGCACCTGTATTCTTTAGAGAGAGGGGCATACGTTTGACCTCTGGACAGAATTAACAACAGTAGTAACCCTGGGGCTCCTGGTGACATTTATAAATTTCATGGAAAAAAAATCTTATAAGCTTCTAGAGAAAAATAATAGGTAACTTAAAGAAGGAAGTGACTCAGATTGTTATAAGATAATCCTATCTGCAACAGGGGAAGCTATGTAAGTAGCATTTTACTTACATATTCATAAGAATAAAGGGCTCTGATCTTACAATTTGAACCACACATATATCTTTCATATGTGAGAAAGGAAAAAAAGGCATTTTTGATATGCAAGAGCTTAGAAAATACAATTTTAAGGAACCACTCCAGCTTAGTAAAAAATGAATCAGAAAAAGACTCAAGTTGGGAGAAGAGTAAATAAACAAGGAGCAATAGTGACAATAAAACATAGATAGGGGCGCCTGGGTGGCACAGCGGTTAAGCGTCTGCCTTCGGCTCGGGGCGTGATCCCGGCGATCCGGGATCGAGCCCCACATCAGGCTCTTCCGCTATGAGCCTGCTTCTTCCTCTCCCACTCCCCCTGCTTGTATTCCCTCTCTCGCTGGCTGTCTCTATCTCTGTTGAATAAATAAATAAATAAAATCTTTAAAAAAAAATAAAACATAGATAAAACTGAATAATTGTTGCTAATGTACATGTGAATTATCATGAAAATGTTAAGAGTAGTTTCTGGACAGAGAAAATAAATTAACTCTGTAAAAAATAATAACTTACAACCCACCTTTCAAATCTATGACACCAAAGATAGGAAGTGGGGAAAGAATAAAAATATGCAAAGGGTCTTCACTCAGTGCATTGTGGTTACATAGTCATTCTTCAGTTTTTGCACAATAATATATCAATATTCTTTTTTTTTTTTAAAGATTTTTATTTATTTATTTGACAGAGATAGAGACAGCCAGCGAGAGAGGGAACACAAGTAGGGGGAGTGGGAGAGGAAGAAGCAGGCTCATAGAGGAGGAGCCTGACGTGGGGCTCGATCCCGGAACGCCGGGATCACGCCCTGAGCCGAAGGCAGACGCTTTAACCGCTGTGCCACCCAGGCGCCCCTCAATATTCTTTTCAAGTAGGTGTTTTACATGTTTAGGGTACAGAAGAATTATGTAGTACCTCTTTGAAATTGGTAGCAGGGGGAAAAAGAATGCAAAACGAAAAAAATGAAGCATTCAGAAAAAGATAAAAAAAAGATAACAAAAAGCTAATTAAATAGAAAATTAAAAAATAAAGTTTTAGAAATAAGACCAGACATATTGGTAATTATAATAAATGTGAATGGGTGGAATTTACCTGCTAAAAAAAAAGTTGTGATTAAATGTATTGCTCACAAGGACAAAACCTAAATTAAATTATATAGAAAGACTAAAAATAAAGAAGTGATTAAACATATATTAGGAAAATGCAAATCGGAAAGTAGGGCAAGCAATATTAATATCAGATACAATGAAATTTTAAGCCAATAGTATTATGCTCGAAACAATATATGAGCGAAACCCATAAGGTAAAATGCTCTAAGAATCAAGAATTGGATGAAAAACACAATTGAATTGAAAGACATTAACACAGAATAAGTAGGACAAAAAAGAACACAACATCACTTCTTTAATACTTCAGCAAAGAAAAAAATTCGTAACCTGGTTATAATCAGAAAGAAATGTCAGACAAACAAAACTTTAGAAAACTTCTATAGAATAACTGTCCTTCAAGAATGTCAAAGTCATGTAAGTCAAGTAGAGACTGAGGAACTCTTCCAGACTGAAGGAGACTGGAGAGACATGACAATTGAGCACACAATGTGTAGTCCTGAACTGTACCTTTTTTTTTTTTTAAGGACATTATTAGAACAATTGGCAAAATTTGAACCAGGGGTCTGGAGGAGGGTATTAAGTTTTCCATGCTATTTATGCAACTCTTCTGAGAGTATGAAATTATTTGATAATAAAAAGTTAAAAAATAAGTAAAACAAAATCAATAATGATATAAAAGATTCAAATAGGTGTAAATGAGGTTGATTTAATAAATAAGAAGAGAGCAGTTTTTCTAAAAAAAGAATATATATTTTCCCCACATACCTATGGACTTTTATTTTTTAAATTAAAACTTTTAAAAATTGAAATATATAGTTGACACACCTATAGGACTTTTTTTTTTTTAATGATTTTTTATTATATTATGTTAGTCACCATACAGTACATCCCCGGTTTCCGATGTAAGGCTCGATGATTCATTAGTTGTGTATAACACCCAGTGCACCATGCAATACGTGCCCTCCTTACTACCCATCACCGGTCTATCCCATTCCCCCACCCCCTCCCCTCTGAAGCCCTCAGTTTGTTTCTCATAGTCCATAGTCTCTCATGTTTCATTCCCCCTTCTGATTACCCCCCCTTTCTTTATCCCTTTCTTCCCCTACTGATCATCCTAGTTCTTATGTTCCATAGATGAGAGAAATCATATGATAGTTGTCTTTCTCTGCTTGACTTATTTCACTTAGCATTATCTCCTCCAGTGCTGTCCATGTTGTAGCAAATGTTGAGAACTCGTTCTTTCTGATAGCTGAGTAATATTCCATTGTATATATGTACCACAACTTCTTAATCCAGTCATCTGTTGAAGGGCATCTCGGCTCCTTCCACAATTTAGCTATTGTGGACAATGCTGCTATGAACATTGGGGTGCATATGGCCCTTCTCTTCACTACGTCTGTATCTTTGGGGTAAACACCCAGTAGTGCAATGGCTGGGTCATAGGGTAGCTCAATTTTTAACTTTTTAAGGGACCTCCACACTGTTTTGTGAAAGTGATCAAACAATGGATACTGGATGCATGTTTTCTGCATGCTGTGTATAGAAATGGTCAAAAAATAACACATATAGTTAAGTAGCATTACTCTTGAGGAAAAATAAGCACATATGAGTTTTTAAGGGAAAGATGAAATAAAATCTTGTCTTCACAGCAGACACAGTATTTTGAACAGCCGAAGCCTATAATTTCATGGACAAAACATCATTATGTATAATAGTGTGGATAACTTATGAAAATGTCTTAAGTGCAAATGGTTTCCAAAAGGACTGACAAGAATTTGGCTCTTTCCCCAAATCTAAAGATCTTCCTAAACTCATTGAAGAAAGAAAGTGATGACATATCATTAGGCATAGTTAAAACTCACACTTAAATGCTTTCCTAGAACATGTAGAATATTTTTGAGAGCCAAATGAAACCGGAGACTAGAATTGGAACCTAGTCTCTGACAAGTTGAAATATCCAACGTTCCAGCTGTTGAGTGCAATGTGCTTGTCAACTTTGAATCTTATGGTGTGCTGATAATAGTTTTTACTGAGACATGTCTCCATAATTTCTGGGTCCTCATTTTGTCTTAATATCCCAATCAATCTGAAACGGTCATGAAATACTTGGTGTAGTCACCAATACCCTATAATTGTAAGTTAGGATTTTCTAACTAAATAAGAGTAAGAAAAGAAACTGACCATTTAGCTCAGTTATGTATAAGTCATATATAAATTTCTGGTGAAAAAGTCACATTTGTAGACTAGAGACTAAACTAGTGTTATTTTATAAAATGGGAATATATATGATCAGAATTAATTTGTTAAGTGTCATTACACATGGCATGCATAAAAAGGACACAAGGGAGGCAAGAATGGTTGTATAGGGACAAGGTTGGAGATTTTTCAGTAATTCATGAGAAATATGACAATTGTTTGGGTAAGAATGTTGCAGTGGAGATTTAGTTTAATGGGTGGGTACAAGGGGTAGGTGCTAAACCTATGGGACCCAATAAAGATGAAGTGAGGAGAGGAATCAAAATACGGCCTATGTTTTTGGCTTTTGTAGAACATTTTATCTTTTACTGTAAGTAAGAGCACAGGAAAAAGAACAAGTTTCAAGTGACAGAAAGAACATTCTATTTTATCATGTTGAGTCTAAGGACTGTGAAAACTCAATAGGAAAATGTCCAATAGGAAGTCATTTATATGAGCCTGGTATGCAGGAGAGAGATTTTGATTGGACATTAACATTTTGAAGTCATCAGAATACTTATGATAATTAAAACAATAAATTTGATAACATCATCCAGGAAGCATGTGAGTGAAAAAATATAGGGCAGATCTTTGAGGAAATACACATTCGAGGGGAAGATAGAGGGAGGCTATCAAGAGAGTATGGTGTCAAAGAAGTCTAAAGAAGAGAATCTTTCAAGATGGAAGGGTGGGGAATCAACTGGTGAAAGTGTCACTGAGAAATGGAGTGGCGTGAGGGCTAAGTATCTATTGTATTTCCTGAAATAGAATTCATTTAGCAGCCTTATTTTGAGTAGTATCATTGTACTGATCAAGGTGGAATTCAGACTGGATTCCCTTAAAGAGTGAATGCCAGGTATATTGAAACCATAAGCATAGACAACTCTTTAGAGAAGTTCGTACATAAGCATGAGAGAATTAGGGCTGACTCAGGCAGTGAAGTTAAGAGGAAAAATTGAAAAGCAAACAGACACTTTTCCAATGAAGACATACAAATGGCTAACAGACACATGAAAAAATCTTCAAAATCATTAGCCACCAGGGAAATTCATATCAAAACCACACTGAGATACCACCTTACGCCAGTTAGAATGGCAAAAATGGACAAGGCAAAAAACAACAAACGTTGGAGAGGATGTGGAGAAAGGGGATCCCTCTTACACTTTTGGTGGGAATGCAAGTTGGTACAGCCACTTTGGAAAACAGTGTGAAGGTCCCTTAAAAAGTTAAAAATAGACCTACCCTATGACCCATCAATTGCACTACTGGGTATTTACCCCAAAGATACAGACGTAGTGAAGAGAAGGGCCATAGGCACCCCAATGTTCACAGCAGCATTGTCCACAATAGCTAAACTCTGAAAGCAGCCGAGATGCCCTTCCACAGACGAATGGATAAAGAAGATGTGGTTCATATATACAATGGAATATTACTCATCCATAAGAAGGAACGATTACCCACCATTTACAGCAACATGAACGGGACTGGAGGAGATTATGCTAAGTGAAATAAGTCAAGCAGAGAAAGACAATTATCATATGGTTTCACTCATTTGTGGAACATAAGGAATAGCAGGAGATCAGTAGGAGAAGGAAGGGAAGAACGAAGGGGGGTAAACAGAAGGGGGAATGAAGCACGAGAGACTATGGACTCTGGGAAACAAACTGAGGGTTTTGGAGGGGCTGAGGGTGGGGCATTGGGCTAGGCCAGTGATGGGTATTAAGAAGGGCATGTATTGCATGGAGCATTGGGTGTTATACACAAACAATGGATCATGGAACACTACATCAAAAACTAATGATGTACTGTATGGTGACTAACATAACATAATAATAATAAATAAATAAAACAAAAAGCAATAAAGACAGGTAAAAATTAAGAATATGTAATTGTTGGGGCGCCTGGGTGGCACAGTGGTTAAGCATCTGCCTTCGGCTCAGGGCGTGATCCCGGCGTTATGGGATCGAGCCCCACATCAGGCTCCTCCGCTATGAGCCTGCTTCTTCCCCCCCCGCCCCTGCTTGTGTTCCCTCTCTCGCTGGCTGTCTCTATCTCTGTCAAATAAATAAATAAAATCTTTAAAAAAAAAGAATATGTAATTGTTGGGGTATCTAGGTGGCTCAGTCGGTTAAGCATCCGACTCTTGATTTTGGATCAGGTCATAATCTCGGGGTCCAAGGATCAAGCCCTGCATCGGGCTCTGTACTCAGTGGGGAGTCTGCTTGAGGATTCTTTCTCTCCCCCTCCCTCTGCTCGCTCTTGCTCATTCTCTCTCTCTCAAATAAATAAACAAAATAAATATTAAAAAAAGAGTACGTAATTGTTGATGGGAACAATTCAGTAGAGAAGGAAAGGTTGAAAGACAGGAACAATGAAAAGGTGGGAGAGTGTGAAATCCCAAGCACAATGTGAGTGGTATAATTTAGATGAGAGGAGGCACACCTTAATTCCAACCAGAAAGAATAAAGAAAAAGTGGGTATGTATATAGGTAGGTTTGTAGAACGTGAATTCAACTGCTTGGAAATATACCAGGTAGGTTTGGGATATTGGAAGTTTCAGGAAATTGAGAAAGATCTGAGGTAGTCTTGTAGAGAAAGAAGGTCAAACTGATGAGAGAAACCTTAGTAGAACTCCTACTTAGTGGGTGGATCCAGTTGAGGCTAGTAACCACTAATTTTAGTGTTACCATCAGCCAAGTTTTATTGCTTTTTAAAGTTTGGTGGCAAGAGCAGAGGTGAAACTTAAGCTTATCCAAGGTTAAGGTTCTGTCAGATGTATGTGAAGAAAGGGAGATTAGAAGAGTAGTTGAAGTTACAGGCAGTATAAAGTCTATCAGGTTAAGAGTTGAGTTGACAGGAAGAAAGTTGAGAGGTTACTAAGAATTTGAAGTGCCTATAACTTCAAAGAATAATAGTAGAAAGAATAAATGAATGAGTAAGCTGGAGGTTATGGTAAAAAAGCTAGAAGGAATTGGAGGTCGAATATTTCTGAATGATGGTACTAGTGTGTGATCGTACAAGTTGGCTGAAGTAGAGTGTAGAAGGAATACATTGGATGTTAAGAAAATGAGAGACCAGTGTATTGAACAGCTCATCTACATGGATATAGAAGGATGATAGCAAGGCTTGAGATAAACAGTAGGCTTATTGTTCAGGCGCCTTTGCCGTGTTGAATAACTGGAGGAGACTTTTGGATACAGTGACAAGAAATGGGAGAAGGTGATCTAGCTGGAAGGAATGAGTCTTAAAAAAGTAGAATTTTAAAAGCTGGAGTAATAATGTTTGAAAGCAGGATTGTAGCTCTAGGAGGACATCGATCTCAACTCTAGTATCTAAATGGTGGGAGTTGTGAAAGATTCAACAGCTTCCACTGGAGAAGCAAGATGGTGTGCTTATAGCAGAACTGGATTAACACTGAGGCAGAAATTTATGTTTACTGAGTAGGGTGCTTGAACTGATGACTTAGGAAATGAAGCATATTCAGGTCATGACAACACTCAGATTATGACCTTAAAGTGAATGGGTAAAGGAAAAAAATGTTTCTGTAGAACAAGGAGGTCAAGGAACTGAGAAACTAAATGCTGGGTAGGTTCTAGATAAGAAGGAACACTTTTCCAGAACGCAGCAAAAATTCTGAGTAGAGAGGAATAGAGTGAACCAAGTCAGTAGATAACAGTGACAAAATGAGGTATATAGTTGGATGTATACCTCAAAGGAGCAAGAGTATTTCATATTATGGGAAGAATAAAGATCTGATTATAGTCATGGGGAACAAGGATGATGCCAGTCTGATCTCCCTACTCTGAAATAGGTGTGGAAGAGCCTTCACTTGAAAAGGGATATGCCAACTCCAAGGGTTTAGTTTTAATTAAGGTTTTTACTTAAGAGTTTAGGTTTTAGTTAAGTCTGTTTCAGTTAAGATATTAGTTAAGGCTTCAGGTTTTAGTTAAGTCTGTGGAGGAAATTATGATTAATGAGGTAGTAGAAATAACAGAGGACATGGTGGAATGATTTGGGATTAAAGAGATTTTTTTTGAACTCTAAAACTATTTATCTAACTACCTGACTACTATCTCCATTTGGATATATCAAAAAATAATATTGGCCTAAACACATCAAAGAATTAACACATGATTTCCCCTCCACATTCCCCCTGCCCCCCAAAAATTCCTAATCCTTCTTGTAGTGTTCTGTATCTATCATCATCTTGCAGCTGGATTTCTCCGATAGCCTCTGGTTGGTTCATCCTTACTCATACAACTCTTCCCTCAATCTTTTCTTCACATTGTAGCCAGTGTGGTAATCTTTAAAACTCAAATGTCTTGCCATTGCTCTTAGGATAGGGGCAAAAATTCTTTAACATCCTATCCAAGGGCCTGCATCATCAAGGCCCTCATTATCTCCTGTGCTTCATTTAGTTAATACTCTGGCTCACTCTACACTTTAGCCAAACTGACCTTGCTGTGATTCATCGAATACATTATAATCCTCTTACCATAGGTTGGCTGTTACCTATAGTTGTGTCGACTTACAGTGTTATCTTATTTCTTCCTTACTCACCTTTTTGCCATGTGAACTAGGCTAGGTCCTTTGGATCCCAGCTTAAGCGTTAGAGATGGATTCATTCAGGTTCCTTTGTTGAATATTCTTAGACCCTAAATGTGAAAGAACAAACAACAAAATTTCTTGGAAAAAACACAGGACAATATCTTTATGCCCTTGATAAAAGACAGAGGTGGCACTGCAGATAATTGGGGGTGGAAATTATGAACTATTCAATTCATGGCACTGGATAACTGTGTACCCATTTGGGATAAAAGTAAAAACAAACCCCTACCTCACATGATACATATAAAGAAGTTTCAGGTGACTTAAAAATATGCATTATCTTTTAGGAACATAAAAGAAGTTACAAAAGAAGTTCTTCTTAATAAGTATAAACTAGAAATAGTCCAAGTGTCTATCAACAGTAAATGTGTTAGTGTTACATTCATACAATGAAAAAAAGACAATAAAAAATAATAAATTATTGTTACCTATTATGACATAGGCAAGATTCACAAAGTCCAGGGAAAAAAAAGCCCTAAATAAAAGAAGAAATATTGTGTAATAGTTACACAAGTAATCCTAGTCTATTGTGATGAAACAAGTAAGAGTAATCTATGATAAAAGTCAGAATAGTGGTTGTCTTTCTAGGACAGGGGAGATGGTATTGACTGGAAAGTGGCATGAGAGAGACTTCTAGGTTTCTAGAAGTGTTTTACCTCTTGATTTTGTTTTTGGTTACATGGATGTATTAATATGTAAAAATTCATCAAGCTATACATTAAGATTTGTTCACTCTACTGTTTGTGTTTTATATCTCTGTAAAAATATTAAGAACTCTCAAGAATTTGTCCCTATGCATCACTGGAATTTCACTAGAGCGTAAGATCCATGAACTTAGGGACCTTGTCAGTCTTATTAACTAATGAATGAATGAATGTAAAGAGAATTTGAAGGCTGGATCAAAGGAGAGGAAGCCCAGGATATGATGCTGAGAGGGTTTGCTAGGATAGATGGTCTCTAAACTGTTACTTGTAAACTACAGAGAACAGCAGAGTTCCTTGGGAGATGACTGGATATCCCAAGAAATTTTGATGCAGTAGTTCTGGGAGTGGTGCCCAAGAATCTGAGGTTTTAACAAGTGTCCCAAATAACTCTAATGTAGGTAGTCCCAGGTTCATGTACTGAGAATGATTTTTCCGAATGTTTATATTGTAGAAAGAATCAAAAAAATCATGGAGGAATGACTGTACCCTAAAAAGGAAAGTCAAGCTTTGTAATAGAGTTGGTCACTCCTTTCTCTGCAGACCTTCAGTAGTGACCTACACCATGAACCTTGAGATTAGCACTGGTAGTGGAGAGATCTGGTGGCTGTAGTGAATACTGGGAGAAGGGCAAGCATGAGTATCTGGGGCCACCACACAAAAGTATGGGCTATAGGAGATGGTTAGTAAGAAAATATGGGTTGACTGGATTGGAACAGGTGTGATGGGGGATGATCTGGCTGATCCCACTGAATCGCTGAGTTCTCAAAGCATGCTTCGATATACTTCAATTCTATTTAAACTTCTTTTTTTTTTTTTGGCACTTCTCATTTTTAACTTCGTGTTACTCTTGTTTGTTTACATGGCTAACTTGGCCTCTAAACTGTGAAATTCTTTTTTTTAAAAGATTTTATTTATTTATTTGACAGAGAGAGAGACAGCCAGAGAGAGAGGGAACACAAGCAGGGGGAGTAGGAGAGGAAGACGCAGGCTCCCAGCGGGAGAGCCTGATGTGGGGCTTGATCCTGTAACGCCAAGATCACGCCCTGAGCTGAAGGCAGACGCTTAACGACTGAGCCACCCAGGCGCCCCTAAACTGTGAAATTCTTTTTTTTTTTTTAAAGATTCTATTTATTTATTCGACAGAGATAGAGACAGCCAGTGAGAGAGGGAACACAAGCAGGGGGAGCGGGAGAGGAAGAAGCAGGCCCATAGCTGAAGAGCCTGATGTGGGGCTCGATCCTTCAACGCCGGGATCACGCCCTGAGCCGAAGGCAGGCGCTTAACCGCTGTGCCACCCAGGCGCCCCTAAACTGTGAAATTCTTGATGGCAGAGGCTATGCATATTTTTCTCAGTAGTCTATGTACCTAGTATGGTTTTTCTTTAATGAACAAATGTCTGAATTTCATTGAGGCCAGAATTCAGGGGGAAGTGGGATATTGAACATAAGTTCCAGGGAACAGTACATACACATCAACATGCATGTGAACATAGGAATGATGGGACAAGATGACTTTGGCAAGCTGGGAGACTGAAGTTTTCATGGTCAAGCATACTGATACATATCATATCAATGAAAGTCATCTTTGCATATGTTGATAAGATCTTTTATAAAGATGTGGGACTATGATAGAGGCCATATTTTGGTTTGTTATACTTTGGCATTGAGCATAATAACCATCTCAGGGCAAAATGCTTATTTCCTATGAGTGATTAATTAGGCATTACACAACTGTGTGTTGTCAGCATCAAGTGTTTTCTGTCATCAGATTTCAAAAGAACTTTTTATCTTGTTTCTGCATGGGAATAAGGAAATTCAATAACCATGAATATTTCAAAGTGCTTATAATTAAAACTTCATGTGCTTGGCACAAAAACATGTTTCAAAGATTGAGCCAATTGTTTGCTGATTCTGCTGTCAGTCTGCACCCGTGCATGCTAACAGCTGGCTAGTAAACACTGCATGGCATTGCTTCTCAGCCACTGTGGAAGGAATGGAATCTCTCTTTTTTTTTGGATAGCATCATTAATATTCAAATTGGTATTGCTCATGTGGTACTTCCCATTAAGCTTTCCATCTGGGGCAAAATAAGCTCACCCAAAGGTGGGGATAGACAAACTTTTACCACGTTGAGCCACTGAAATAGAATATAGTCTACTAGTGCTAAAGAGGAATGTGGTGATCTAATTCCTTTCCAGCTGAACCTAAGGGAAGGCCAAGCTGTGCAGAGCCCTTAGAGAAGGGGTGGGTGTTCTTTTGCAAGGTTGGGGTAGGAAGGTGGGGAGCAATTAGTGGTATGTGCAGCCAAAGTAATAAATGCCAGAGGTTGTGTATACAACTCAACAAAGTCAAGGTAAACAGGCCCAAACTGTCTCCGATATGAGGGTCCTACATTAACAGCAAATTGAAGCCTAGCCCCTAAACAGGGCAGAGAGAAGAATAAGAAAATCAATGAGAAAGTGGTACAGATGCAGATGGATCTGGAATATGGCCAGGTGGAATGCAAGCATCCATGATGGCTCTTTGTGCCATTGTGAAAGGTCATGTTTGAATCATTTAAAGGAGAGAACTGAGACAGGGATCACCTACCTTCTGCCATGCAATGCAAAGAAAGACTAGATTCAGAGGTAATTATCAAAGTGCCTTGTTAGAAGTTTGCATCCCTACTTATAGAACCCCACTCAGTCGTTCAAAGTTTTGACCACAGAGAGTAGGGAAGCTACTGAGCTTCATTTATTTTATAATCAAAATGTTCAAGAAACACAGACCTGAGCTATTACAATTGTCATTAAGCAGATGGGGAAACTGATACTTGGAAGGAAGTGGGAGCAATGGGACCCTTTCCATGCTTCCTATTTCCTTGTAAGTCTGCAACTTTGGCTCAGTTTGCTGCTTTCTCTGAGTCGGCCTCTATGATCTCATTCATTACACCTTTACTGTCAAGTGACCGATTTAAAAGTATTTCTTTTCTATCTCTGCTCTTGGTTGATTACAAAGCTTCATGTCTGGAGAGCGGCTTTCATTAAATCATTCGTAATAACAGTGAGCCAAGGTTCATTCAGTCTACAGTGTGATACACAGTTACTTTATTGTTTCTTCTACAATTTACAATTATTTTCTTTAGGGAGTGAAGGTTAAGAGGAAAGTGCAATAGTCTATGCAATTTTCTCTAATTCTCAATATAGTAAGGTCTAGGTATATGCTGATTTGGTAGCAACTCAATTTTCATAATTATGCTAAATATTCTTTTGCTCCAGTGTTAAGCCTTGACTTCCCAGCCCTACTCAGCTACAGGTACTATTTCATCAAACTACAGGCTTTGTGCCACCCAAGTCATGGTCCGATATTGCAATATTAAGCCAAACTGGCAGAATATTAGGAACCCTATTCACATCAGTGGGTGGAATCTGGAACCAGTCTTGCTATTCTGAGCACCCAAATATCCACCTCACCATAAACACTGGGCATCTGCCTCAGTTCCTTTTTAGCTAGTTTAGTCCCTCTTTGGAGCCATGCCCCCAACACCCTCTCCACTTGGAGGGAGCCCTAGTTCTCTACCTAGTCTGTGCCAATCCCTCATCCAGTAGCTAGGCCCTGTCTTCTGTTCCCAGGTCCTAGCTTGGATCCTATGTCAAACAAGACACACTAACCAGCCCTAAGAATTTCCTTCTATTTGAATGCAGACTATCTACTGGGGAATCATGTTCGTGTGCCCTACCCACTATATTAAAAGCACTGTCAATACCATGATTTGCTCACATTACCTCTGAGTTTACCATATTCACTGAATACTACGTTCCTCAGAGCCCAGCATTAGAGTTGGATTAATCTCCTTAACCCTAGCGCAGATTATCTATAACAGTTTCTTCTATTTTCAAGCTAGCATGCCAGCAGTTTGAATATGTCTTGGGGGTTGTATCAGACTTTCATAAGAAAAGTCCAATGATTTCAAAGAAAAAATAGAATAAGAGACTCCTGTGTGCGCCAACAGGACAACGATAGCATTTTTACCAAGGTGAACAGCAAGGACAAATTCAAAGTCATTGTCTAACTTTCCCAGCTTCAGTCCCAGCCCCATTTAGTTGCTCCCCTAATACTTCTAACCCGTAAGTTTAGCCCCACCTACTATATGAGTCTGTAGTGAACTAGCCTGGTAAGATGACAGGCATGTCATCTTTACGAATTGGTAGGATCTAGACTGAGTGCTGCCAGCTGGAACCTCACATGCCTGGATGTCTGTCTTGGGTATGTAAGTACTCACTTCTTCACAGCTATTCCCCCATTCTTTTATGCTCAGCCCATATCACAGTGTTCCTTCTTTGTTTTCTTAATTTGTACACTGAATCCACAGAAACCTGTGTAGAACCCTAGTATACTTCCTCAAAACCCTGATGCTCTACTAATCTCATGTAAGCCAACTTCCCTGAAGAGTTGGATCTAGTGTCCTTTATGCCTAAATTCTCAACCAGATGGACCCTCCCACCCCCAGGATGCATGCTGGTCTGATTCAGCATCATTACACCTCAAAATGCCTACTGCCACGTCCTACCCATCATATCAGGCCTTATTGACTCTCAACACCTATCACTCCCGACTGAGTTAATCATGTTTCCCTGAATATTGTGATTTGGATGCTATAAGCATATAAGTGGCCAGCTCTGGAGCCAAATGCATGTTGTTAGCCCTATTCTGGTCCTAGCTTCACCCCAGCATCATTCAAGTTCAGCTTTCTTTCCTTCCCCATTGGCCTGTCATATTTCATACCTACGATTTTTATACTTAATTCCCTTGTCAAGATAGTATAGTCTCTGGTTGTAGCAGAGACACTATCCATGCCATGAAAATCCCTATTCCATATAATCATTAAAGCACTGTGAAAAATTAGGAATTTGCCAGCAAATATATTTTGATTCTGCTTGAACAGTGTTTTAATTTTCTTGCTTTCTCTTTCTCTTTTTAAATGTCATTCAGTAAGGCTTATCTTCCCTTTCACTAGAGGCGCCATCACTCCATATTGTCTTATAAGTGGCCTGCTTTGCTCATTTAGCAAACCTGCCTAGACCCTGAATGCGTTTAGGTTTGTGACAAAGCATAGCTAAGGTAAGTTTAAGGAAGAGTAAAAGGCTAAAAACAAGCATCTGAAAAAAAGCAATTGCAAAGGAAAGAGAATCAAACTTTAGTATTCATATATTTTTCAAGTATCTATGTTTGCAAATTGGCTTAATGTAATAAAACATGCTGGCAATAACATGTTCAACATTACATGAATTGGCAAACAATGCATTTGAACCATAAGAATCTGTAACAGAGGAAAAGCCTCCCTGATAAAGTGCAAGAAAAATAAGAATTATAAGAGACAATTTTTGAGGGAGTAAATGATCTGTTCAGGATCTGGTAGATGATTCTGTTCAGGAAATATAATGTAAAATACTACCTCAATCCAAACAAACTTCATTTCTGTTAAGAGGAATTGATAGTCAAAAGAGGGGTTTGAAGAACTTGGTGGTTATATGTAGTATTGCTTTTATTCTATGGAAAATTTAAGCTATGTGTCTCAGCTGTGGTTAAAAAAATGGATGCATCTATTTTGTGTGTGTGTGTGTGTATATATATAGTTATAGTTAATATACATATATATTTTATATGTATAAAATATAATTAAATATATACTTTATACATATATAAAGATATAGTATACATATGTATAATGTATAAGTATATATTAATATACATATATGTATGTATACATACAAATACATATGTATATAATATACATATTATATATATAAAAATATATAAACATAAACATAAAATATAAAAATAAAAATTAAAAAGTATATAGTGGGTTTCTTTGGATTGCTCTCCACGTCTCACAGCATCCTCTTCTATGCACCATGTGCTCCATCCCTCAGGGTTTTTAATATTTTCTTTGGGCCCTAGAAAGAGTCTATTCCCTTTGCCTGTAATGTGTTTTCTGCTCTTATATACTCAGTGCACTCCAAATCAGAATGCTACCTCATCTGCAAATCTTCCCATTACACCTTTAGTAGGAGTCAGTAGCTCCCCTGTTTTTGCCCTTAATGCTGCTTCTTCATTTATATAGTTCCTAGTATGGAACACGCATGATGCTAAGAGCTGATGATCCCAAGACGAACTGAGTAGACTTCCTGAAAAGAACTCATGATGTAGTGGGGGAAACAGATGGTATTAACTATGATTGAATATAATGGAATGATTCCTCTTGAAAGGAATGTGCAGGGACTATGGTAGTATCAAGGACAAACAAAGAAGTCAACCTGGCAAGGATATGAAAAACTTCTCTGAGGTGGGGGTCTCTGTGATTGCATTCATTACATTGTAATATAGATGTTTATATGTGTGTATATGTAAATATGTGCAAGAGTACAGAACACCACAATCTATCAACATTGTACTGAAACTGGCACACGGCCATAGACATTGGGTTCCCTATGATGTTGCTGAGGGAGAACTGGAAGATTCTAGAAAAGGTGCTTCTATTGATAGACTACATGGGTTCACATCTTGATTTCATCTCTTAATAGATATATGATATTCAGCAAAAACATAACCAAGCTTCATCATCAACATTTGTGAATAAAAGCAAAATGACAGTACCTGTCTCACTGAGTTGTTGTGAAGGCTCAGTGGTTTAATATATGAAAACCTCTTAGCACACTGCCAGGTTTATAGTGGCACTCAAAAAACCTTAGCTATTATTATTGTTGTTTTTGTTGATAATGTTCTTATAGTTATTATTAATACAACGGCTACTCATATTTTTATATGATACTCTTCAAAATTTGAACTATGTTTCACTTAGACTCCTCTCTGAGCTAAACCAGGATATAGGAAGTGTTCTAGGCTTGATGGGTTTTAGCCTGTGGGACAGAAATCTGGCCAAAATATCATAGTACCAGAATTAAACAGAAATGTGTAGATTAATTGATCAAGCCTTTTGGATTCAATAAAGCAGGACTACCTGAAACCAATGTTTGGAGGATTTAGCATAATCCCAAGTCTGACTATTAACCAAGATGCAAAACATAAGACCTGCGTCAGCATGACTAAACTGCCTCCTTCAAACTTAACCTAAAATAGAGTCATAAAGATCAGCAAGACAGTCGTAAAGATAGCACAAAAAGAAAGGCAGGTGGGGAATGAAGATAGAAAGGGAGGCCAGAGGTGAGGAGATGGAGGAAGAAGGTGAGACAGAAGGAGGGATAGAAAAAACGTGAAAGGAGGAAGAGAAAAAACTCTAAAAGGAAGAAAAAATTAAAAATAATTGATATGATAAAATGCGATATAACCCAATTGTCTTGAAAAACCATATATTTTAGGTGGGGATGATAATCAAAATACTTAACAATCAGGAAGGTGTAGAAACTGACCAGTCAGAATGGGCATGCTGTATTCCTCCAGTATGTCTCTACCAGTTGACCAGGAATTTTGACCTTAGGCACATTTCAACTCAGACATCTTATTGCTTGAAAAGATCCAGGGAGAATAATGCTTGCCTTCTTGGAGAGTTAATTTTACTCAGTTAAAAAAAATTGGTGGGAACATTACTCTTAAACTAAGAAAAACATGACATATTATTGATTTGAATGCCAACTTCACAAATATTTCTAGGAATAAAACTTGGGACTTCAAAAGGATATTGAGCTTCCTCAGCCACTGAAGACTACATCTTTAGTTCTTCTGGAGCATGTGTTCACTCTTCATAAATTGAAGGGAGTTTGAAAAATATTTCTTAGATGTCTGGGGAAGGAATTTATTAACCCCACAGTGCTTGGATCTAACAAGAAAGAGAAGAAGTTTCCTGTTCCCATTTGTGCCTGTGTGATTAGCTATATCCTATACTTGATTAGAACATTTGCATAAATCCTGGGAAGGGGAGGGCTTGGAATGCCAGGGAAAAGTGCCTGCCTGAGGAAATTATGCAATGAGAAAGGAGGATATGGTGGGATTTGTCGTAGGTTGGGATCTCCAGTAAGCTAACACAAATAGAGATGAGAATGCAGAATGGTTATTAAGAAGTGTCTCTGGGATCAACACTGGTGGAAGGGAAGGGAAAGAAGCAGGATTGGATAGAGGGAGAAGTTGGTTTGTGACAGAGTCTCAACAAAGGCCTCAAGCAACACTATAAGGTGTTTTGAAGCTGGGACGGCCCTTTAGAGTTGTCTGAGTGTGGGCAAGGAGACTAGGCTTTTATACCACTTCAGTGATTATTCACTGGATATGGGCTGCTCCAGGGAGGCGGTGCAACTTTGGGCAAGGTGGATCTCTTCAGCGGAGGAAATTTCTGTTGAGAGCTAACAATTGAGGGTGATGCTATGGCCAACACTCCTAGCAGCTGGAGGAATAGGTCTTTCAGTTCTGAAAGAGGGAGATCTGAGTGGAGCATCAGAACTCTCACTGTAGGACAATTCTACCTATGCTGGAACATTACTCAGCTTGGATTTGCAGCAATCTACTCCCCAAAGGTTAAGTGACGTAGGCCTTGGGTTGCTTCTGGAGCTCTCAGATATCTGAAGCTTCACTGCAAAGGAGTCAAGGCCAGAAGTTTAAATCTCATGTTCCATTTTGTAGGATTTCAAATTTGCATTCCTCTAAGAAATTTGTATTGAATACCTAAAATGTTCCAAGCATTTCTCTAGACACTAGGGATTACAAAGGTAAGCAAGGCAGACATGATTCTCACCTTCTAGGAACCTACAGAGCGTAAAGAGATTAAATTTTCTTATTAAATAGCTAATCTCAGTAATTTGGTAAATATTAGCTATTCTTATCCTTGACAGCTAAACAGGCTAAAACAAGAGAGTTACAAATGGGACACTGCTTAAGTACTTTTTGAGGATTTGAGAGACTACAGTTTAATATGTCATTGATTCAGCACAAAGACTGAATGGTTAATTGGTAGGCAGGGCCAGCTGACTTGTTCCTCCTTCATACATTTATTAGTTATATGAGCTTGGATAAGTTACTTGGCCTCTCTGTGACTCAGTTCCCTCAACTATGTGTGGTGCAAGTACGTAGTCTTGCAATGTTAGTCCATATTACGTTAAAACTCAAATTTGATACTTGAAAGAAATCCTAACTATACATTTCTACTTTCCATCTCTTTGTAAACAGCATCCCTCCGCCCTTCCCCCCGTGTCTTCATACCCACATTATGGTGTGACTTCTTGTCCCAGACTTGGATGGGTTTTGTCCTGAAGATTTACCTCAAATTAGTATCCGTATTAGCAAGCACGCAGGACAAGAAGTTGAAATTGCATATTAGCCTAGTTGGAGTGGGAATGCCCAATCGGCTCAGTTCAGAGTTAAGCTGAAGCTTAGTAGCCTCTGGGCATAAACTTTAAAATTGAATGATTAAAATTCAATCATTTTCCTGTCAGATATATTAAGAAAGACAGTACATAACTGAAAGAAATCATAATCAAGCTGTGTGTATACACAGGACTATTGGATCATGATTTAAGGTTTAATTAACCAGTCAATTCTTATTTTTCTATATACGGTGGTTGTTCTGAGTTACTGGGTTGGCCATGACAGTCAAAACCAATAGTTAAGTCACAATCCAGCAATTGCCCTTTTTCCCCATGTAGTGCACTATTTTGAAGAAAAAGCCTCAGAGGCATTTAATATAAATGAAAAGGAAGTTAAAAGTTATAGTAACTGCCATTTTCTGAGTGCTTGCCATGTGCTAGGTTCTTGACGTGCACCCTCTTTAGAGCTCAGATCTATCCTGAGGCAGGCCTTATTTGTATCTAATTTTGATAGATGAGGAACGTGAGGCACAGAGAGGGGCAATAATTTCCCTGAGGTCACCACAACTGCAAAGTGGTAGACTCAGAATTGAAACCCAGGTCTGCCCGACTCATATGCATGCCAAGCTTCCTCTCACTGGAAGCCAGTTCAGTGTCACTTGTTACATACTTGTCACTTGTTACTAGCTTATTGTGTACTCACTTGTATTTGTTGGTGTGTTTTACCTCTGAATATGTTTGTTGCTTGACAGATGAACACGTGTGGTGCATTAAAACCACCACCACCACCACCACCACCATCTCCTCCATCACTAATATTTATTGAATGCCATCTGTCCGTCCTAGTTCTAACTTGTATATTTAAGTTATTTAATCCTCACCACAATACAACCCTCCAAGGGAAGCATTACAAGTATGCCCATGTTACAGATGGAATAACTGGGACACAGAGGAGCTAAAGAGTAGTTGCTTTATTTTTTAAAAACATTATTTATTTACACTACACAAAAACTAATCAAGTACTGTATGGTTACTAACATATCATAATAAAAAAACATTATTTGAGAGAGAGAGAGAGCGTGCGTGCGCACAAGCAGGGAGAGGGACAGAGGAAGAGGGAGAGAGAATCCTCAAGCAGACTCCCTGATGAGTGTGGAGCCCAGAGCAGGGCTCAATCCCAGGACCCTGAGATCATGACCTGAGCTGAAATCAGCTCAACTGACCAAGCCACCCAAGTGCCCCAAGCACAAAGAAAAGTATGTGACAAAAAAGAACTACGTTACCCACAGAGTCTAAAATATTTACTTTCCTTTAGAGAAAAAGTCTTCCAATCCCAGGTATAGAGTCCAAATCATGGAGATAGTAAGTAATAAAATCAAGGTATATTCGTTTTGAATTCCAGCCATCCAACCATGGTTCCTATTTGAGTGTTTCACTTAGAGTTTAATAATAATAGCAATAACAACAGTAATATCAGTAGCTTTTAGTGTTTACTTTGTGTCAGACACTTAAGGATGGACTTCATGTAATATATGGTTTCATTTACTACTCAGAACACCCTGTGAAGGTGCTTCCCAGTCATTGTCCCATTCAGCTTCCATTTCTTTCTCTCCAAAAAGTACTCCTAGTTAGTTCAGATCTCTAGTTCCCAAGACTCATGTAACGTGGTAGAAGATGGCCAACCCCACTGTCCGCTCAGCAGTAGTAGTCCCAGTTCCCATGTCAGTGAGCATCAGAAGTGGACCTGTGATCTACTTCTGGCCAATGAAACTTGAGGGACTGCTTTTGTGAGAGTTTCCCTTGTTAAAAGGAGATACTAAGAGAAATGGTCCCTCTTCTGCCTCGGATATTGACTTGTCTGGATGTGATGCCTGGATATGCTGCAGACATACTGCTCTGACCTGGAGGGAAGCAAAGCCAACATAGGAAAGAGGACAGAGGGAATCACAAAGAAGCCAAGCTTGGAGGCTGCCCTACCTCACGATTTCTTGTGATGAGAATAATGCACTTCTTTATGATTAAGCCAGTTTCAGAGTCATGGTTTTCTGACACGACTGATCTCTGCAGTTAATATTGTCCCTATTTTAGAGTTGGTGAAATTGAGCACTGTTTGTCTTGGCAGAGCTGGGACCGGAACACAGGCCTTTTCTACTATAAAGCCTGTGACTTTTTTTCCACAATCGTATTCTGACTTGATAAGAGGAAGAGAAAGAATAAGTTTGACATACAAAATGACACATTTTATACCGTTAAGTAACAGGAAAATTTATGAGGTAGGCAACAGTGCCTACCCAGTTGTCTTTCAGGCATTATAACACATTTTCTCTGCCAGGCACGTATATTACAAAACACTCCTGGCATATCATATACACACACATTAGTGAAGAAGCTGCCAGACTGCATGTATTCCATGGATACATATGAATAATTTGAAAAGATATAAAGGGCAATCTGTCCTCATTCTGTGACAGAACTCCCATTAATGTGCAGTGGCTCACATGGCTGGGTTGACTTAACACAGTTAGGCCTGTCCTTTTGCAACTTGGGGCTACTTGCCTCATGTTCTGAAGTTGAATGTCATTTTATTCAATTACACCATTAAAGTGATGTTATCCTATATAGGACGATGCTGACATCCCTAAGATTCTCAGAGTTTGTGTCTTTGGCAGTGTCACCTGACACAATGCTGAAGTGGTAATTGTGACTTCCGGCCCTATAAAAACTCAAAGCATCTGTACTATTCAATATTTATGATTGCAACCAATGAAATGCAAAATCATACATATAAATCTATCCTTAAAGATATATAACTGGTGTTTAAGTATATCCTATCTGTACTTGAGTTGAAAATCATAACTAAAAATTCTCATTGCAATTAGTACAATTTACAAGTTCTTTTTATATACACACATGTGCACACATGTACTTTGTAGTTTGTGTATCTATACATACATATAAATATGTATGTATGTATAAATATATGCATATACTTTCCTGTGTCTTCATAAATAGTTTATATTTGGAAACCTGATGGTCGAGTAGATGACATCAAAGATGGAATTCTAATATTTATTCACTATTCCAATATAGATATTTAGAAAGTACAGATTTTTAAAAATATTTTAATTTTTTTTATTATATTATGTTAGTCACCATACAGTACATCCCTGGTTTCTGATGTAAAGTTCGATGATTCATTAGTTGCGTATAACACCCAGTGCACCAAGCAATATGTGCCCTCCTTACTACCCATCACCAGCCTATCCCATTCCCCCACCCCCCTCCCCTCTGAAGCCCTCAGTTTGTTTCTCATAGTCCATAGACTCTCATGCTTCATTCCCCCTTCTGATTACCCCCTCTTTCTTTATCCCTTAGAAAGTACAGATTTGCTGGATGTTACAAAATATTTTTGACATTGAGTTGAGTTTTCCATACTATTCTAGCTTGTGAATTTCCATTTGTAGGAGTTTATAATGACTTTAAAATTTAATTTGTACCAAATTACAGTTTTTTTAAATTTTAACATTGGAATAAATTAGCCTGTAATTTCTTTCAAGACTATAAATTTATATGAGTGATTTTCTACCATAAATTAGTCCTAGATTTTTCTTGATTTCAGTTGCATCATTTAAAATTTTCTTTGATTTGAAAAGTTTCATTCCTGGGTGGTGATGACACGAACTATTAACCAAAGACATGATGCTTGCTTCCCAGAAGCATGAAAGACAGCTTTCGGCACACCATAATGCAGATGAATGGAGAGGAGTGGGAGAAATCTGTGAATGTTTACCATGATTTAATGATCTCTTGAAAACCATCCCTTCTTTTTGTCTCAACCAGCAGCCAGTATGTTCAGAGAGTGAGAAAGTGTGGGAGCACACACAGTGCTCTCTAAAAGACAATATTTAAAATGAGCCCAGGTTCTTCCATGGCTGTTTTTTCTCCCTTCCAGTTTAATACTAAGCCAATGCTGTCTGACATGATTCCTGAAATAGACACAGATTACTTATTGGAAAGATATCTATTGGAAGAACATAAACAAAATTTGAAAGGTGAGCATTTGGTTTTAGAAACTATTCTTCTCATTTTACCCTGAAAGTATCAAAACACACGAGCACTGAGTACTTCTAGGAATACAGTCAAAGGTACAGAGGCATTAAAATTTTTTATTTCGAAAATTTGTTAGGAGAATTTTCTTTTCATTCACAGGATCTTCTGAGGGCTAGTAAGGACAGTTGAGAAATTTATTAACTGGTATGCATGCTAGGCTAAGGGTTTTAATTTCTGGTTTCCTATTATTGCTCACAGGTATATGTAAGCACAATGAACTATCTTCAGTTAGTTGAGCACACATTAGAGTCTCACTTGTGTGCCCCTGCTATGAGCCCCCATATACCTTGTATTTCCCCTCTTAGAAAGCTTGCCCAGCTACAGAGTACACACTATTCCATTATCTTGCTCGGTGCTGTGCTGACAGCATGGTTGGCACAGGGGAGACATCCAATGAATTGACACCAGAATGAACAGGTCTCCAGTCATCCTACAGCATGTCATGAAGTTTTTCAAAAACAAATCAGCAAGTAGGATGGAGGCTTTTGGAATTGAATAAATAAAAAGGTGTCATTCATTACACCAAGGGGGAGATCTTATAAATCACTTCAAGAAGCTAAGCCCCCCAGAATTAGGATTTCATTTTCTTCTCTTTGTTCAGGATGAATGTAATGACAGGAGAATTTGGGGCTACCAACCACTACAAAAGTACAAAGTGGGGGGAATTTTATCTAGACTTAAAAGGTCAGGAAGGCTTCTCTGAAAAAGTTAAATCACAAATACAATGCTTTTCTTAACCATGTTCAGTAACATGTTTTACATACATGGGACTCTTGAAAATATTTATGAGGGGAAGTATATAATACATGGCAGTATAATTGTTGGCCTAAGCATTAGATACTATTTAAGAATTTATAAATGTAAACAAGTATCCCCCCCCCCCCCGCACACATGCACACACAGAGAATTCACTAATGATACACACCTACTCATCTCTGGCATCTCTAGCTAGCTGAAATCGCTTCTCCAAACAGCTTTGCTGTTGGTCCCTGGCTTTTGATTTTAAGTTAGCTATTCCCCTTCCCTGAGCAGAAAGAGCTCTTGTGCATGTGTGTGCACATGTGTGCAGGTATGTACACAAGTGTACATGTTTGTCATTTGTACCCATTTTTACTAAGTGCATGAATGCATGTTTTATGTTTTTCACACCCATTCTTCTGAGATTAGGTTTCAAATGGCATGCCCTTGCAGCATCACATTTAAGCTCCTTTCAATGAAAAACTGACGTCCCGAGGTATAGAAGAGAACGAATACTTCTGAACTGCTCAGGAAATTCACTGAAGATGATTTTTGAAACTGTTCTTGAGGCAGAAAAGACTCAGGCTCATTTAAATCTATCGCTACACCTTAAGCGGCACTTTAGGAGAGGTCACTATTTTGGAGCACTGTTCTTTTTGAGCTAAAAGAGACTTACAAATATTGTCCAAAGTCACCTTATCTGATAGAGAACTGAAGCCAATGAGCCAGAACACATTGTCTGAGTGCATGAACAAACAAGGAAGCTGATGCCAAGAAATAGGAATCAATAAACAGATATGTGGCACGTATAACCAGATAAATTGGGGCACCTGGGTGGCTCAGTCGGTTAAGCATCTGACTCTTGATTTTGGCTCCATTCATGATCTCAGGGTTGTGAGATTGAGCCCCACGTCAGGCTCCATGCTGAGTATGGAGACTGCTTGAGGTTCTCTCTCTCCCTCCTCCTCTGCCCCTCCCCACCCCACTCACACACTCTCTCTAAAAAAAAAAAACCCAGATAAATGTATGGCATTATTATGATTACATTATTATTACAACTATTATTTCAGTTCCTTAGATAAACCAAACTCTTTCTTACCTCGAGGCCAACTTTCCATCTGGCTAACTCCTACTTTCATTTATATGTCAGCTTAAGTGCCTAGTACTCTAAAAACACTTAATGTCAAATACACAGAGGTTCAAAAAACCCTCCAATTTAAAAAAATTATTTAAAAAAATGCATATATTTTTTTAAAAAACTTCCCCTGACTCCCAGTTCTAAGCTACCCAATGATTGTTATGCATTTTGTTTCCCAAAGGAAACAAATTTTAATTATATCTTTAACTAATACAATTAATGTCTTTTTCTTTCACTGGATTGTAAGGTCTAACGTGTAGAGATTATGGCTGTCTGGTTTACTGTTATATTCTCAACACCTAGCACAATGCCTGGTAAATAGTAAGTGCTCAATTAGTTCTTGACGAATGAATAGATTCATCAGCCTATCACTGGAACCACTGACTTCATGAACAAGTAAGAAAGTGATTTGGGGCAAATTTCTGGGACTGGTGCTATTGACTGCCAATCTACTTTATGTCATCACTACCTAAGAGAACCTGTTGTATTTAACAACTATTAATGGAGGTATAGGATTTCTTTTTGGGGTAATGAAGATGTTCTGAAATTAGATAGTGGCAAGCTGTACTTTAGCTGTAATGTACAACTTTGTGAATATACTGAAAACCACTGCGTTGTGCACTTTCAAGTTGTGAGTTTTATGGTAAGTGAGCTATATCTCAATGAATTATTTTAAATCTATGAAGGGGAGAGACCATGGTGAACGTCCACCCACTTCAGTGATGTGGGCGTGGTCTGACTTTACAATTCCATAGTCATCTAGAAGACGGTTATATGTTTTCAACATTTGCACTAAAAATTAAAATGAAGTTAATTTCATTGAAAACCAGGGATTTTGCTATTAGCGGTATGGTGCTATGGCTCTAGGCTTTATGTCATCCAGTCTAGGCCTTGCCAAATCTCTGCAGTTGTGTGATATTGCTCAGAATATTAATGTGGCAATGTTTAAGCTCCCATGATATAAAGGACGCATGAAGCAATGGATGTCACAAAGGATTCAAGTGACAATTCACTGGCTACCTCTCCTCCAGCCCTACTTTTCCACTAGGAGACAATTCTACAAGCAGGAAACCACTGGCAGACTGAAATACCCACACCAGATCCTTCCATCCCTGTCCTCAGGAGGATATACTACTATGAATTTTTCTTCTCCCTCATATGGTTTTCCCACTGCCATTCAGGCTGATTGCTGAAACGTTTTCAAAGTGAAGGCCTTTCAAAAGAGGCAAGCTCAACCAGAGGCTTTGCTTGGCTATGGGAAGGCACAGTCCTGATGTTAAACCCTCACTGTTTACAGTAGTATCTTAGTACAAGCCAATAGCTTCAAAACCACATGTCAGGGACTGGGGAGAAGAGCACAGAACACAGGGCAGCAGTCATAAAAAAGTTCCACCTGTCTTTTGGAAAGTAACAGGCATTTTGGCACCAATAATCAACCGAACCTCAAGATGATAGCAAAAAACTTCACTGCCTCTAGACAGCAGGGACCTGACTTTGATTTCTCTATGTGCCATTTAAATATTACCTACTACACCTGTGTAAATGTTATTAGTGCCCCCTTTCACTCTCAAAAGTGTCCTTGTTTATATGAGAACTTATATGGTCACCTTAACTAAGAACCATCCCTGATAAATGATAACACAAAAGCGAGAGCTATTAATATTATTATTAATATTACTATTGTTCCAAAGGAGACCTCATTCTCTGATTGTTACCTTGAACAACTTCGAGCTGTTATCCCTTTTAAATAAAAACTATGATTCATTTATCTCCAGTGTTTACATAAACCATTTAACTTTTTTATTCCATGCGAATACACAGGAGACAACACAGTAATGGTTAAATTAAAAAAAAAAAAAAACAGAATAGGGCCATAGCATAATTTTCTCAAGACTCTGTGCTGTCTTAAATGATTTCATCTCTCTCTCTGGAGACTCTTAAACAATTTGTAAGTTATTTCCTTCCTTTGTAGCACATGGTAATCCTAATTTGTAATGTCACTTTAGTCACATTCTTGGGGATTTAACATACTAATTTACAAGAAGTTTCTTAGAAAAATACAACACATGGAGTTTATTATCACAGTTTTGCTTTTATTGGCTTACAAAAAAACCTAAGTAAGCAGGAGAAAAGCATAATAATACTGATTCGTTCTAGTAGTAGGTAGCCCTGGAAATCTCTAAAACTCGTCAGACTGTGTTACACCCCTTTTCCAAACAAGCGTCTGTCAATATCTTTCAGAATAAAGCCTGCAACTCATAGCAGGGCAACACGGTCTTCCTTACTGTGACTGAAGCCTACCTTCCATCTTCTTCTCTTGCCACCCCTCCCCCCCATTAACTTGTGTACATCAACTTCCTACCACACAAGGGACAGTCATCAGCGTTCCTTCGTGCTCTGGCATGCCTGCTGAGTTCTATTTCCTCTGCCAGGATCGAACTATTCTTGATGAAAACCAATCTAAAATACCAGTGAATTCAGAACCCTTGCCTATCCCCCTGTCCTTTTGTTTTAGGATTATGAATTTTAAGTCAGGTGGGTAGTTGGAAGGAAGAATGATATTATAGGAGCTGGGAGTTATGGATTTCCATGATGCCCTCACATTCCCAGTGGAGGATTGGCCACAATGTTTCCTCAAGGGCAGGGGTCAAATTCCTGTTCATACTTCCATTCTCCTTCTCCCCTCACAAGTACAGGGCTTCCTCCAGAGTAGCTGTTCCATATATATATTTGCTAAATGAGGGAATAACACATACTCATTGTGACAACTACTGCCCTTGTTATTTACGGCTAACTCCTCCACTGGTATTTTTACAATAGTTGTAATATTTAATCAGTATAATAAGTTTAGAAAATACAGAAAAATACAAAAATAAAATCATAAAATAGCACCTCCCAGAGATAAAAATACTTCACATTTGGATATTTTTCCTTCCTTATTCTTGGTCAGTCTAGCTAAAGGTTATTAATCAATTTTGTTTAGCTTCGCTAAGTAATAATTTTTTGCTTTTGTTGATTTTCTGTACTCTTTAATGCTCTAATTTCTGCTTTTCTTTACCAGACTCTTAAGGTATACCTCTTAGGTTATTTTTTAAAATATTTCTTTTTTAAATGTAGGTGTTTATAGCTATAAATTTCCCTCTAAGCACTGTTTTAACTAAATTTGATAAGTTTTATTATGTTGTGTCTTCTTTTACTTTCAGCTCAAAGTATTTACTAATTTAACTTCCCTTGTGTTACATTTTTGGTCATTGATAATTTAGTAGTGTACTATTTAACTTTCATATATAATAATCACCCAAATTCCTTTTTATTTATTTATTTATTATGTTCAGCTAGCCACTGTAAAGTACGTGATTAGTTTTTGATGTAGTGTTCCATGATTCATTACTTATGTATAACACTCAGTCCCCATCACAACACTTGCCCCCCCCCTTAGTACCCATCACCCTGTTACCCCCTTCCCTAGCCCATCACCCTGTTACCCCCTTCCCTAGCCCCCTCCCCTCTGAAACCCCCAGCCTGTTTCCCAGGGTCCATAGTCTCTCATGGTTTGTCTCCCTTTCTGATTTCTCCCCCTTCAGATTTCCCTCCCTTCCCCTATGGTCCTCCGTGCTATTGCTTATGTTCCACATATGAGTGAAACCATATGATAATTGTCTTTCTCTGCTTGACTGATTTCACTTAGCATAATTCCCTCCAGTTCCATCCACGTCGACGCAAATGGTGGGTATTCATCCTTTCTGATGGCTTATATTCTATTGTATATATGAACCTTATCTTCTTTATCCATTCATCTGTTTTGGCTATTGTGGACATTGCTGCTATGAACATTGGGGTGCATGTGCCCCTTCTTTTCACTACGTCTGTATCTTTGGGGTAAATACCTAGTAGTGCAATTGCTGGGTTGTAGGGTAGCTCTATTTTTAACATCTTGAGGAACCTCCATACTGTTTTCCTTTTTAATTTTTAATTTTACTCCATGGTGATCAGAGAACATACTATGCACAATTTCAAACTTTTTAAATGTATTGAAGTTTGTTTTATGGCTTAGCCTATGTCCTGTCCTGGATGATGTTCCATCTGTGCTTGAGAAGAATGTGCATTCTTCCATTGTCTGGTAGAGTTTTCTATAGATGTCTAGTTGGTTGTAGCGTTATTCAAGTTTCCTATCTATTTATTGATATTCCGCTTAGTTGTTTTATCCATTATTGACAGTGGATAATTGAAATTTTTATTACCATTGAATTGTCCATTTCTCCCCTCAAGTCTCTAAGTTTTTGCTTTTTAAATTTTGGGTATGTATAATATGTTTATGATTGTTACATATTTCTAAATAGTTGACCCTTTTATGATGATAAAATATCCACTTTACCTCTAGTAACTTTAAAAAATTTTGTTTTGTCAGAATTGGTATAGATACTCCTGCTCTCTTAAGGTTGCATGGTATATATTCCCAAATTTTTCTTTAAAAAATTTGTGTCTTGGGGCACCTGGGTGGCTCAGTTGGTTAGGTGTCTGACTCTTGACTTTGGCTCAGGTTATGATCTCAGGATCATGAGATCGGGTCCCACATGGGGCTCCCTGCTCAGCAGGGACTCTGCTTAAGATTCTCTCTCTTCCTCTCTCTCTGCCCCTCCCCCCTTTCACACCCACTCTCTCTCTCCAATAAATAAATCTTTTAAAAAAATTCTAAAAAAATTGTATCTTTGAATCTAAAGTGTGTCTCCTATATACAGCATATGGTTGCATCTTGTTTTTTATCCATTTTGATAATCTCTAAATTTTGATTTGAAGGATCAATCCATTCACATTTAATGTTTTTATTGGTACCTTTGCATTTATATCTGTCATTTTGCTATTTATTTTCTATACGCCTCATGTGTTGTTTCTCTTTTCCTTATTTATTGTCTTTTTATGCATATGTGAATATTTTCTAGGACATCTTAATTTATTAATGGTATTTTTATGATATGTATTTTTTCCAAGAAGTTGCTTTAGGGCTTACCCATCTGGTCAGAATCAACTTCAGATTTATAATAACTAAATTCCAGGGTGATAAAGAAAAGTTATTACTCCTATATAGCTCTGTTCCCTTCTTCCCCTACTTGCTGCTGTTATCTGTATACACATTACATCTGTATATGCTAAATACTCAACAATATATTTTTATAATGTTACATAATTTTGTATCTTAAAGGAACTAAGAAAAGAAAAAAGATCTAGCATTTATTTACATTGGTTCTCTTCTTATTTACATTTCTGGTTCTTTTAATATCTACCTGTGGATTTATTACCATTTCTTGCCATTTCCTTTCTCTACTGCAGATTTATTCCCCAAAACTGCCCTCACTCCATTATTGTCAAATACAGTCCGGTTTTATATGCTGTAGACCCAATAGTAAAATTCAGTTTATAATATTTTATTCAACTGTATAATTCCCTGAATAATTACATTTAGTAGTGTTCTTTGTTGTGTGTGAATTTAAATTTTCATCTGGGTTCACATGCTTTCAGCCTGAAGATCTTCCTTTATTATTAGGCAGTGTCTGCTAGCCAAAACTCTTATGGGTTTTTGTTTATCTGGGAATGTCCCCCCCCCTTTTTTGTTTTCGTTTGTAGTTTTTCTGGCTATAAGTTGCTTGGTTGTTTCTTTTTTTCATCACTTTGCATATGTCACTCTTCTGCTTCCTGGTCTCCATAGCTTCTTGTGAGAAAGTGATGAAAAACAGGATTCTTATTGGGGTTCCCTTGCACATGAAGAGTCACATTTTTCTTCATGCTTTCAAAATTTTCTCTTTGGCTTTGAATTTTAACATTTTGACAATGATGTATCAAGGTATAGATTTCTTTTATCCAACTTAGAGGGTGTTAAGTTTTTAGATTTGTTTTTCTTCAAACTGGGGACATTTTCAGGCATTATTTCTTCTCCTCTTTTGTCTTTATCCTTCTCTTCTGGTACTCCATTACATGCACATTGTTGTGCCTAATGCTGTCTCATGCTTTATCTGATGTGCTGTTCATTTTCATCCATTCCTTTCCCTTTTATTTTTTAGACTGAATCTCTGTTGACAGATCTTTGTGTTCACTGATTCTTTCTCATACCAGCTACTCAAGTAAAATTTTCATTTTGGTAAGTATGCTTTTCAACTCCAGAATTTCTATTTGGTTATGTGTATGTTTTCTGTCTTTTTATTGGTATTCTCTATTTGATGAGACATTGTCATCACACCTTTATTTCATTCTTTAGATATGGTTTTTAGTTTTTTAAAACATAATTATAATAGATCCTTTGAAATCTTTGTCCACCTAAGTTCAAAATCTGTGTCCAGAGGCAGCTTCTTCTGTTTGCCTTTTTTTCCCCCTGAATATGGCTCACATTTCCATATTGTTTTGCAAGTTTTCTTTAAATAGCAGATATTTTATATATTTAGCAAGTCTGGATTTTGATTTTGTTTTTTTCTTCTAACAGTTGTTGATGTTTTATTCATTTTCCTTTTTAAGTGGCTTTTCAGGACTTAATCTGTGGTATCTTTTTCCTCTGCACTCTGTGGTCACTGGTATTTATGCTCTGTTTTTATTTTGCTTCATTGAAAAGTTATTTCATTTCATCTTATTTAATTTTATCTTCCTGACTTCCTGCAGGTAGCTCTTATTTGTACATGGCTTAGTGGTTTGGCAACAATTGGTCAGAGTTTTCATCAAACACCTTGAGTCAGTAAGTCTTCCATCCCTTGCTAGTAGATATGTGTGTGGCTTGAGGGATGTATTTTAAAGTTCAGGAAGTTTTCAAGTTTCTAGATTTCACTTTCCTCAAAGCCCTCTTAGTTTTCTTTGTGTACATTTGCATATTCTCTCAGTCAATTAGGAATCTGTGGAGACTTTGTGTTCTCAAGTCTTCCCTATACAAGCATACAGTCTCTCAGCTGGCCTGGGTTATTTAGATAACCTGGGTTTTCTTCGGTCTCTCCTATGTATTTGAATGAGTCAGCCAAGTATGTGTGGTGTGCTTATTGAGCTTTTCCATGGCTTGCTTGTTTCCAGGATTTCCCTGTTAAATTTGTAGTAGGCCTTCCAATCTGATGTCCACCCCAACAGGGACTACAACCTCTGGTGAGCAAAGCTGCAGATCTTTCCTATTTGTCCCTGAATATGTGTTTTTCGATCCTCTGCTATAAATCAAGTAGGCCCCCAGTACCAATAAACCTGCTATAGCATTCTCACAGCCAACCCCATCCTGGTATCACTACTGTTCTGACTGAGCTCACAAGTGATGGGGATAGCTTCAGGCCAGAACACCAAAAACTCCTACAGTTCTTTTTTTTTTTTAAAAGATTTTATTTATTTATTTATTTATTTATTTATTTATTTATTTATTTGACAGAGATAGAGACAGCCAGCAAGAGAGGGAACACAAGCAGGGGGAGTGGGAGAGGAAGAAGCAAGCTCATAGCAGAAGAGCCTGATGTGGGGCTCGATCCCATAACGCCGGGATCATGCCCTGAGCCGAAGGCAGACGCTTAACCGCTGTGCCACCCAGGCGCCCCCCTACAGTTCTTCTTTTAAAGTATTTTATTCATTTATTTGAGAGAGAGAGAGAAAGAGCACAAGCGGGGAGGAGGGGCAGAGGGAGAGGGAGAAGCAGGCTCCCCACTGAGCAGGGAGCCTGATGCGGGACTTGATCCCAGGACCCTGGGATCATGACCTGAGCCCAAGGCAGATGCATAACTAACTGAGCCACCCAGGTGCCCCACTCCTACAGCTCTTAATTGAATTGTAGTGAATTTTTGTGAATAAACTCTTCTCAATATGTTGTTTGCATTAGGTCAATTTCCATAGCCCTTAAAAGGTTGTTAGCAGTCATTTGTCCAATTTTGTAGTTGTTTTGGGGAAAGGATTTTTCAACTTGTTCACTCTTCCATAGTAAAAAGGACCCTCTCCCATATGAGTATATTTCTTACATAATTGATAACTACACGGTAGTTCTTTGTATTAAAGTATCATTATTTATTTAAGTATCTACTTTTGGCAATTTAGGTTCCATTTTTTTTTTTTTGCCTTGGAAATGCCATGAACATTTTTGCATGTGAATCTCTCTTTCCTTAAGACATTTCTATAATTGGAGTTATTGAGTCAAAAATATAAGCTTTTAAAGGTTAGAAATACATCTTGCCAAAATCTTTCAAAACCATAACAATTTATGCCTTTCCCAGCACTGTAGGAGAGGGTTTGTCATACTATACCCTCGTCCATTTTGGGAATTAATATGAAAAATATATGCACTAGATAACTGAAAAGATTCAGCATTTTTTGAGTTGCTTTTCCAAATGTCTTTATTCAGCTCAACTCTCTGTAATTCTTTATTTAGGATTAATGGTTCTTTCCTCTTTCCCTGGCTACTTCATTTGTTACCTTTTCTTGCAGTAGAACAGCATATCATTTCACGTCATCACATACAACATCAACGCCCTTTATCTTTCTAATGGAGCCATTTTTAGAAACAGCATTCTCATTATCAGTTCTTCATGACTGTAAATTGATTCATCCAATTCTTAAGTTTTAAATTTTAATTAGGTCACGGGAATATCTTTTGACTTTCAAGGAGTACAAACTCAAAGTTCCTTTGCAAAGTAGTAATCCAACTTTTATAAAATTTAAGGAGAAAAGCAATGGACAATAAATTTCATTTTAAACATTTTGCTTTTATTAGAATACTTTGTTAATAGTGACTAAAACACATTTGACTTTCTCCACTGTAGATATACATTATGTGAACTCATTGATTACATTTCTGAGGTTATGATTCTGAACATTTTCTTCTAAAGCCCTTTTCCAATAGAGATTTATCATTGTTCATTCTTCTTTAGCTATGATGGATTGAATCCAGAAAGATAACCAGCCTAGATTATATTACAGCACCTTGTCTATTTTTGTAACAATGTCCCTGATAGTGTTCCCTCAGAAATATCTAGTACTATTAAAAATCTTTAAGAAATTGGTTTTTCTTTTGGAACTAATCTTTCTCCCTGATGTTATGTCCCAGTAAAATCCATTCACCTCACAACAGCCAGAACGAGCTTTTAAAAATTCAAAATCCATGATTCCCCTTCTTAAGATGATTTGGTATGTAATAGATTAAGGGCCACGAATATCTCACATCCCGGTATGTATATCCCTATTAAATGGCTTTGTTACTCCTTTAATTAAGAGGTAAAATCTATTTACCTACACCCTTGAATCTGGAATAGCTTTCTGCCTTGCTTTGTGCCCAAGAATGTGATAGGAATGATTAATACATGTTCACGAGCCATGACTTACAGCTTCTATTTTCAAACTCTTGGAATGCTCCCGAGTTTGTCATGTTAAGAAGATGGTCTAGCTTATTGAACAATAACAGACCATGTTGTGTAATAGAGCCTTCATATCCAACAGCCCTCATAAACGGCTAGGTGTGTAAGTGAGGCCAGCTTGGAACTTGCAGCCCATCATATCCTACAGCCGAATGCTTCTACATGAATTAGCTATGGAAAAACCTGCAAAGGACCTAACCAGTTAACTTACAGAATCATGAGGAATAATACCTTATTATAGTTTTAAGACACTAAGTTTTGGGGCAGTTTGGTAGCAATAGCTAACTGATATAAATGCCTTCTCATTCCATTTTGCATTTAACTCTAATTTGTTACCTTTGCCTATAAAACCCTTCATTATCCAGCATTTCTGCCTCCAGAATAACTCTTTTTTAATACCATCCTTCTTATCTTTATCACAATCCACCTAGTTGCAAAATCCTGAAACCTACAATTGCCTTGACAACTCCCTCTTCATCAACATCCTTATTAGCAAGCATGTTCTCTTGCCTCAAATCTCATCATGGCCAGAGACCAAAACATGAACCATGGTCTCACAAATAAAAATAGGCATGAAAGTTAGGCCTCGAATCAACCCCACTAGCAAATACCTCCTGATGGTTGATCGGCATAGGTAATCTAAAGTTTGCAAAAAATTTATGACGATGAAAATACTTATTTTTGTGAGGGTATGAGTAAACATGCACTTTTATAACATTTATGGAGGGTAATTTAGTAATAGCTATTGAGGTTTAATATATATATATATATTTCTCAGAAATAATAAGATGACTTCAGGATACTCATCCTAAGGAAATAAATTAAAAGAGGAGCAAAGACATATGTACACGGATTTTTGTATTAACAATGCATATGAAATGATCTGTCTATCAACAGGTATTTAATAGATAAGTTATTAACATAAATACAATGGAAAAGGGGGTAGTCTTAAAAAATCTTGACATGGAACAATTCCCATGATAGGTTGTTAAGAAAAAAGAAAACAGCGGTAGAGTATGAAGTGTTTGTTATTATTTTTTTACACATATAGTACATATAGCAATCTCCCATCACTAGATGAAATTACATTTCAGAAGAAAATTACAGCAAAGCAGGTCTGGTAGTAGAGGAAAATATTGGGTGAAGAGAAGCTTTAACATATATTGGACTTGCTAAACTCAAGCAAAATGGAGCTTAAACTTTCCTTGGGTAACAAAGTATAAATCCTGAAGACTGGAAAATTTGGAGACAACACTAAAAACAAAAAGAGAGAGAGAGAGAGAGAGAAAGTGTGATTCCTTCTCAATGTCTATAATCATAAAAACGAAATGACTTTTTAAAAAACTTCTTGTGTATGGGCATGTAGATCAGATAACGCATTGGAAGGGAAAAAGACCATTCTCACTGAATGTATACTCTGAGATAGGAGCTATAATTTATTTGAGCTTTCTGAGAAAGATGTTAGTAGCCCATACTTATGAGATATGTCCCCTCAAAAGTATTACTCAGCTATAAGGAGGGAAAATTAAAAAAAAAATTGTATGCACTTGCTTGGAAGGGCATGAATCTTCCTCTCCATTTACAACATCAAAGAATTGTAGAAAAATGTATTATGAATAACACTGTCATTGGGAATCTTGTATTAAGAGTCCATACAGTTTGGTGTCTCCCTATGAGTTCTTGTCTAATCCTCCTATCCCTCAACATTGCCTATCATGCAGTCTCTCAGCAGATTCAGACATAAAATCAGCTGCTCACCAGCTAACTGGCAGTATCATAAGTAGGAAGAGGGCTTGGTACTTAAGTACAGGGAAGAGCAGCAGGAACACCTTCTATGGAGTTTCTAAGAATGGATTCCTGGCTTGGCAGACAACCATAGGCTGAGAAGATATAGAGAAGTGAATAAGAAGAAAGGCATGAAATATTGTACCATGTTAAAATATTAATAAAAAGATGGAAGACAAATTTCATACACATCCATGTATGTGTATATACAGAAAAGAGATCTAATAATGAGAAGTAATATTAAGTAACACCTTCTATGCTTGGTAGATGATGGATATTATTTTGTTTCTAACCTGAGAAGTTAGATTCAGTTGTTCTATTTTATATGTAAAAAAAATTGAAGTTGAGGGAAAAGAAACATCTTACCCAAGGCTCCATACGTCACTAAATTCTTTGAGGCAGTGTTCACAATCAGATATCTCTAATTCCATTATTTTTCATTCTGCTATATAATGTTGCTTTGGTAGTTCAAGGCCAAAGGGAGGTAAAAACAAGACTTAAATGGACTTATACTCAAGATCACAATGTGAGTGTATGTATTTGTCTCCCTGCCTTCCAGATTCCCACTGAAATCACTAAAGAAGTATAAAAATATAAGGAAATCTAATTTATGAAGGAAGTATATGGGTGTTCATGGTTCTACCTGATGTAGGGACTTTTTAATTTTTTCCAGCTTTGATTAAATCAGGAAACCACATTTACCCTATTAAAATGAGCAATATTAATCATCAAGAATATATTTATTAAGAATGCAGTTTCTAGAGCAGGAATGCCTGGCTTCAAATTCCATCTTCTCTAATTATAAATGGTATAACTTAAAAAAATAAATTGTATAACTTTTGTCAAGTTGAGATTCAAATCAGTTGATATTTGTGAAGAGCTCAGAATGGTACCTGGTGCATAGTAAACCTAAATAAATATCTACTAAATAAAAAAAATTAAAAAGAATGATGGTTTTTTTTTTTTTGTATGAGAGACCTTTAAGCAAGAAGGTAACTTTAGCACTAAAATCTAATACTTGCTTCTCTGAATTTCCATCTAAATGACTGCAATATCCTGAATAATGTCCCCCAAATAGATCCAACTACTCATTCCTGGAACCTGTGAATGTTACCCTATATGGCAAAAAGGGACTTTGCTCATGTGATTGAATTAAGGACTCTGAGATGGGGAGATTCTCTGAATTATCTGAGTGAGCCCTAGATGAAACCACAGGTGTCCTTAGAAGAGCAGAAAGAGATTTTAAGACAGAAGAGGAAGGAGGCTATGTGATGATGGAATCAGGGGGAGGAAATGCAATATAATATGGAGGTATGAACCCAGGAAGAAGGACAGCCTCTAGTAGGTAGAAAAGACAATGACTGGATTTGCCCACAGAGCCTTCGATGTGAGCAGAGCCTAGCTGACACCTTGATTTTGGTCTCCTAAAACCCATGTCAAAATTCTGGCCCTCACAACTGTAGGAGAATCAAGTTGTGTTGAATTAGTCGCCCAGTTTTTGGTAATTTGTTATAGCAGCCATAGAAAGCTAACACAATGAATAAAGGTATATATGAATGGAGAAAAATTATATTAATGCTAGAGACTAGGGAAGGGTAAATGTCAATTTCTACTCCTTATAGTACAAATGTGATCTATTTAAAGAAAGACATGGGGCTGATTTTTGAAGCACTTCTAATAGAAGAGCAGTATGTCTAGAAAGAAACAATACACCATTTACTTTAGGTAGCTGACATCTGCAGATGAAAGCATGCTGTGGCAGTCAGAGCATACTACCTTGACTTCCCCTTAACAATGAGGCCAAACCAACACAACCTGCAATCCAATAGTGTCACTTGTTGCACCTACAATTACTCCTGGTGAAAGCTCCTGTGCTAAACAACAATCTGTGAAGTAACAGCAGGGCTGGGCTAAGAGTTGAACATAGATTCCTGACATGAAAATCCTTGACAAAAAATAGATAAGAGGTATTTCTGTACAGACACAAAACTCCCTACTAGGCATACTCTTGTTTTTGACCCTCTCCATACTTCTGTCAATGAACTAGATCCCCAAGTTAGAAGGAGAAATATTTAGTGAATATATTTTCTCTTGCTTTAGAATTTGGCAGAGACCCAGTCTACTTTCTAAGAGCTCCATCTTAAATGAACTTTATTGATAATAAAAGAATATTCTGCATGCCTAGACACTTCTTTGTAAGGATACATAGAAAAAAATCAATAGATCCAAGGAAATGTATTGAAATTCAAAAGCTCCTTTCAAAAATTAAAACAAATATTTTAATCTAAAAGAGATTTACTGGAAGAAACAAAAGAAAATAAGGAAAACATTAAATCTATAAAGCTAGACCAATCATGATGAGAGAATAATCAATGAACATGAAACATTGAAGGAAGGTGAAAAATATTATTGTCAAATAAAAATATGTTATGGAGACACAGAAACCACAGCTAAAGTCTTTTGGTTAAGACTCCTGATAATGGTTGTTGGCCTCTACTTATTTTTCTCTCACATTCCAAAACACAGCTCAATGAAATGTTGTTTGAGATTTTTGTCATAAATATTATTGACTGAATGCCTAAGCATCATTCTTGATGACACTGTTAAGTATGCACAGGAATTTCATTTCCTGGTTTCATGTTACCTTTTGCTTTGTTTATTTAACAATGTGATTGACACTCACATTTAAAAGTAACATCATATTAACAACTCCTGACACAACCTAGAACAATAAAAAGTAAAACATTTCAATTTCTTTGAAAAATAATCCTTTTGTAAACCATTTGACAAATGTGAGAGGAGTTTCCAGTTACTATAAAGCTGATAGGAATCTGTTGAGAAAAAATTACCTGGAATGCACTTCATAATTTACTTAAGACTTTTCTTCATGAAATACAGTCTTGCTTTAAAATGCCTGAAAAGATGACCTTTGGGTAGAAAAAAATACATAGAAAGAAATAAAAATGAAAATGCAATAGTATAAGACCTTTGGGTTGCGGCAAAAGCGGTCCTAAGAGGGAAATATATAGCAGTACTGGCCTACCTCAAAAAGAAAGAAAAATCTCTAATAAACAACCTAACCTTACACCTAAAGAAGCTAGAAAAGAAAAACGAAAGAAGCCTAAAGCCAGCAGAAGGAAGGAAATAATAAATATTAGAGCATAAATAAATGATATAGAAACTTAAATGATAATAGAACAGATCAAGGAAACCAGGAGCTGGTTCTTTGAAAAAATTAATAAGATTGATAAACATATAAACTACCAAAACTGAAACAGGAAGGAGTAGAAGGCTTGAACAGACAGATAACCAGCAAAGAAATTGAATCAGTAATCAAAACTCTCCCCAAAACAAAAGTCAGGGCCAGATGGCTTCACAGGCAAATTCTACTAAGCATTTAAAGAAGAGTTAATACTGTTTTTCTCAAGCTATTATTCCAAAAAAACAGAAAAGGAAGGAAAAGTTCCAAATTCGTTCTACGAGGCCAGCATTACCCTAATACCAAAACCAGACAGAGACTCCACTAAAAAGGAGAACTATAGGCCATTACCCCCAACAAAAATGGGTGCAAAAATTTTCAATAAAATACTAGCAAACCGAGTCCAACAATACATTTTTAAAAATCACCATGATCAAGAGTGGTATTTAGTCCTGGATTGCAAGGGGGGGTTCAATATTCACAAATCATTAAATGTGATATACCACATGAATAAAAGAATGGGTAAGAACCATATGATCATTTCAATAGATGCAGAAAAAACATTTGACAAAGTACAGCATTCATTCATGATAAAGACCCTCAACAAAGTGGGTTTAGAGAGAACATACTTCAACATAATAAAGGCCATATATGAAAAATCCACAGCTAATATCATCCTCAATGGGGAAAAACAGAGCTTTTCCTCTGTGGTCAGGAACAATACAGGGATGTCCACTCTCACCACTTCTATTTAACATAGTGCTGGAAGTCCTAGCCTCAGCAATCAGACAACAAAAAGAAAGAAAAGGCATCCAAATAGCAAGGAAGAAGTCAAACTTTCACTCTTTGCAGATGACATGATACTCTTTAAGAAAACCCAAAAGAATCCACCAAAAAACTGCTAGAACTGATACACAAATTCAGTAAAGTCACAGGATATAAAATCAAGATACAGAAATCTGTTGCATTTCTATAAGCCAATAATGAAGCAGCAGAAAGAGAAATTAAGGACTCAATCACATTTATACACATTTATAATTGCACCAGAAATAATATGGTACCTGGGAATAAACCTAACCAAAGAGGGGAAAGACTTGCACTCTGAAAACTATAAAACACTGATGAAAGAAATTGAAGATGACACAAATGGAAAGACATTCCATGCTCATGGATTGGAAGAACAAATACTGTTAAAATGTCTATACTTCCCAAAGCAATCTACACATTTAGTGCAATCCCCATCAAAATATCAGTAGCATTTTTCACAGAACTAGAAGAAACAATTCTAAAATTTGTGTGGAACCACAAAAGACCCTGAGTACTAAACTTGAAAAAGAAAAGCAAATCTGGAGGTATCACAGTTCTGGACTTTAAATTACATTTCAAAGTTGTAGTAATCAAAACATGGTACTGGCACAAAAATGGACACATGGATCAACAGAATAGGATAGAAAACCCAGAAATTAATCCACAGCTAACCGACTGAGTCACCCAGGTGCCCTGAATTAGGAATTTTTAATGTATAAATTTCCCTCTGAACATCTTCACTGCATCCCATAGCTTTTGGTAAGTTGTAGTTTTGTTTTCCATTGTCTCTAAGTATTTTCTAACTTCCTTGTGATTTATTCTTTGACCCATTGCTTGTTTAAAACTTATTTTTTTCAGTTTTCCTGTTATTACTTTCTAGCTTCATTTCATTGTAGCCACAGAAGATACTTTATATGATTTCAATCTTTTAAAAATTCATCAAAGCTTATTTTGTGGTCTAACATATGGTCTACCATGCAGAATGTTCCATGTGCACTTGAAAAGGTAACTTAACTTTAAAAAGATATCATGCAAATAAAGCCAGAGATCAGTATCATTCATATATATTAGATACAAAAGTCATAAATTAAATATTAGGAAAACAAATAAAGAAATGGGATAAAAATAATTTACCATGTTGAACTTTTTATTTTAAAATTATATTCTAATATGAGTGGGTTTAATAGTAAAAATATATGAGTCAGTTAAAGGTTTAAAAATTTTATGAATAAATCAATCAAGAGGTATTTAATACATTTCAGTACTTCCTGAATAAAAGCCCTCATAAAATAGAAGACAATTTTTTAAACACAATCAAGGATATCGATCTTAAAACTATGATGGATACCCTTCCTACTAGAGAAAATAAAGAAATTTTATCCTGAAAATCAAAGATACAGATTTTGATAATTATCTCTGTTATTTTACATTGTCTGGGAAGTTCCAATCAATATAATAAAATAAGAAGGAAAAGTAAAGCAATTGGAAAGGAGAAGATGGTATCTTTATTTGCATAGGCAGTATTTTCTACCTAGAAAACTCAAGAACATCAACTGAAAAGCTCTTAGAACTACTACAAAGGCACATACTATGGACACACACACAAAAATCACTTAAAAAACACAACAGGAACAACAAAAATTATAAGATGTTTAGTAACACATTTAAGAAAATAAGTGAAGTATCCTTTCCTGATTAAAACTCTTCAAAATATAGGGATAGAGGGAACATACCTCAATATCATAAAAGCCACCTATGAAAAGTCCACAGCGAATATCATTCTCAATGGGAAAAAATGGAAAGCTTTTCCCTTAAGGTCAGGAACATGACAGGGATGCCCACTCTCACCATTTTTGCTCAACATAGTACTAGAAGTCCTAGCCTCAGCAATCTGACAACAAAAAGAAAAGGCATTCAAATTGGCAAAGAAGAAGTCAAACTCTCTCTTTGCAGATGACACGATACTTTATGTGGGGAACCCAAAAGACTCCACCCCCAAATTATGGAACTTATACAGCAATTCAGCAACATGTCAGGATACAAAATCAATGCACAGAAATCAGGTGCATTTCTATACACTAACGATGTGACTGAAGAAAGAGAAATTAAGGAATCGATTCCATTTACAATGGCACCAAAAACCGTAAGATACCTAGGGATAAACCTAACCAAAGAGGTAAAGGATTTATACTCTAGAAACTACAGAACACTTACAAAAGAAATTGAGGAAGACACAAAGAGATGGAAAAACATTCCATGCTCATGGATTGGAAGAATAAACATTGTGAAAATGTCTATGATGCCCAGAGCAATCTACACTTTCAATGCAATCCCTATCAAAATGCCATCAACATTTTTCACAGAGCTGGAAAAATCCTAAAATTTGTATGGAACCAGAAAAGACCGTGAATCACCAGGGGATTGTTGAAAAAGAAAACCAAAGCTGGGGGCATCACAATGCCTGACTTCAAGCTATATTACAAAGCAGTGATCATCAAGACAGCATGGTACTGGCACAAAAACAGACACATAGACCAATGGAACAGAATAGAGGCCCCAGAAATGGACCCCCAACTCTGTGGTCAACTAATCTTTGACAAATCAGGAAATAATCCAATAGAAAAAAGACAGTCTCTTCAATAAATGGTGCTCTGAAAATTGGACAGCCACATGCAGAAGAATGAAGCTGGACCATTCTCTTACACCATACATAAAGACAAACGCAAAATGGATGAAAGAACTAAATGGGAGACAGGAATCCATCAAGATCCCAGAGAACATAGGCAGTAACCTCTTTGACATTGGCCACAGCAACTTCTTTCAAGACATGTCTCTAAAGGCAAGGGAAACAAAAGCAAAAATGAACTTTTGGGACTTCATCAAGATAAAAATCTTCTGCACAGCAAAGGAAACAGTCGACAAAACTAAGACATGCAAATGACATGTCAGATAAACGGCTGGTATCCAAGATCTACAAAGAACTTCTCAAACTCAATACACGAGAAACAAGTAATCAAATAAAAAAATGGGTAGAAGATATGAACAGACACTTTTCCAACGAAGACATACAAATGGCTAACAGACACATGAAAAAATGCTCAACATCACTAGCCATCAAGGAAATTCAAATCAAAACCACAATAAGATACCACCTTACACCAGTTAGAATGGCAAAAATTAACAAGACAGGAAACAACAAATGTTGGCGAGGATGTAGAGAAAGGGGAACCCTCTTATACTGTTGGTGGGAATGCAAGCTGGTACAGCCACTCTGAAAAACAGTATGGAGGTTTCTCAAGATGTTAAAAACAGCACTACGCACTACTCTACGACCCAGCAATTGCACTACTAGGTATTTACCCCAAAGATACAGATGTAGTGAAAAGAAGGGGCACATGCACCCCAATGTTCATAGCAGCAATGTCCACAATAGCCAAACTGTAGAAGGAGCTGAGATGCCCTTCAACAGACGAATGGATAAAGAAGATGTGGACCAAGGGCGCCTGGGTGGTGCAGTCGTTAAGCGTCTGCCTTTGGCTCAGGGCGTGATTCCGGCGTTCTGGGATCAAGCCCCACATTGGGCTCCTCCGCTGGGAGCCTGCTTCTTCCTCTCCCACTCCCCCTGCTTGTGTTCCCTCTCTCGCTGGCTGTCTCTGTCAAATAAATAAATAAAATCTTTAAAAAAAAAGGATGTGGTCCATATATACAATGGAATATTTTTCAGCCATTGGAAGGGATGAATACCCACCATTTACACTGACATGGATGGAACTGGAGGGGATTATGCTAAGTGAGACAAGTCAAGCAGAGAAAGACAATTATCATATGGTTTCACTTCTATGCGGAACATAAGGAATAGTGTGGAGGACCACAGGAGAAGGGAGAGAATATTGAATGGGAAGAAATCAGAGAGGGAGACAAACTATGAAAGACCCTGGACTTCGGGAAACAAACTGAGGGTTACAGAAAGGAGGGGGTGGGGGGATGGGGTAACTGGGTGATGGGTATTAAGGAGGGCATGTATAGTGTCGGGCACTGGGTGTTATACGCAACTAATGAATTGTTGAACACTACATCAAAAACTAATGATGTATTTTGTGTCAGCTAATTGAACACAATAAAAAATAAATAAAAATAAATAAAATGACAAAAAAGAAAATAAGTGAAGTATCATATACATAATGTGAAGTATGCGTGTGGGGGTGTATCTTTATTTGGATAATTCAAATGTAAAGTTAAGGAATGCTCATGACATGGGAAGACTGACTATTTTAAAAACTCTCAATTCTTCTCCAATTAATATGTAAGTAAAGAAATGCCAGTAAAAATCCCAATAGCAACTGAGAATTAACAAAAAGTTTCTAAAGTTTATCTGGAAAAAAATATTTCACCACAGCCAAGAATAAATCAAAAGTTAATCAGACAGTACTTGCCCTACAAGATACTAAAATAAAAATGTTGCTGTAAGTTAGAATACAGTTGTATTCAAGTAATAAATAGAGAAAGAAATCAGAAAGAACATATATGAAATATGCCATACTTCAATACTAATAATAGAGGTATAAATTGAAACAGTATAAACTGTACTTTTTAACTGGGGAAATAGCCAAAAACAATTTTAAAGATAATACTGAATGTTGGTGAAGACTAGAGCAACCAGACTGTTCATACACCACAATTGTAGGGAGATGTGGCAGTATATATTAAAAGTCTTACATATGGCAGACCCTTTGGCAGAACCACCTCCTATTACATTCCTTCATATTTGGTCATAATAAACAGATGACTGAATGAAGGACCTGAGAACTATTAAATTTCAAGGGAAGAAATATGCCAGCTTGTGGGCATCACTTTCTTTTTGCTGATGATACAACAAATATCAGTGAAAAAAAGAAATCAGTTATCCACCTTGGGACTTGTTCTCTTTGGTCTTATTTTGTTATAAATGTTTAAATTTGCAATTTTAAATAAAATCAAAACCACAATCATGTCAGTAATCACTTTGTACTCCATTTCCTTTCAAAAAATGCAATTAAATAAACACTGAAAGAATTAAAGGGACAAAATGATTAGTGCATCTTGACATTAATCAGGTGACTTTAATCATCATCAATTATAATATGATAACTTTTTGATAGACTTGTTTTTTTATATTTCATTCCTTGTTTAACACAAATAAATCACTCTGTACCCTCCCTCCTCAGAAGGGCATATTTTCATAACCTTTTAACTCCTGAAGGAAATAAAATGTTAAGCAACTAAAAAATGTAACATCACAGTAGCAGAAAGTTAGCAATACAGAAATTAACTGCAATTAGATTTGCATAATGACATTTTCATACAGACATGTAGAGGTTCCTTCCTTTCTTATCTCATTATTCACGAATTTTTTAACAAAACACCAATTTCTTAGAAGTAGAGCTAGAAATGTGTCTCTTTTTAAAGAACACCTTCTATTTTATAAGGCCACAAGCTTCCTAAATAACAACATTAGACAAATGCAATCAACAGCTAGAGAAATGATTAACTAAAAATGTGTATCCACAGTTATTGCTATGATACAAGGAAAACTGTTTAACATTAGTAGTCCAAAATGTTTTGTATACTGAAGACGGTGTTTGAATTACTGAATGGATTTAATAAATTTCCAGCTGAAGCTACCCTCTCTACTCCTGTGGACAAAGTTCCCTAACCAAACAAAAGTTCTCTCAAGGGAACCAGGTACAAGTCCTGCTTATCCTTCAGGTGTACATTTCTTTTATTTTTTATTTTTAAAGATTTTATTTATTTATTCGACAGAGATGAGACAGCCAGCGAGAGAGGGAACACAAGCAGGGGGAGTGGGAGAGGAAGAAGCAGGCTCACAGTGGAAGAGCCTGATGTGGGACTCGATCCCATAACGCCAGGATCACGCCGTGAGCCAAAGGCAGACGCTTAACCATTGTGCCACCCAGGCACCCTTCAGGATCACATTTCTGTTTCCTCACAGCTCATGGAATTATTCAAACAAGCCAATCACATCCTCCTGCTGGAGAATCCCACCCTCTTGATACTACAAACCTGCCCCCGACAGTCCCTGGTTATTTATTCTGTTGCTGAATGCAACCTCCATGTATTCCTGCATGGTACACAATGTCTTCCTTTCTTGGGCTGTGAATATATGTGTCTAATAAGCTGCTATTATCCAGTGTCAGATGTTGTGTGTTCAGCCATCTCAATAACGAGGATGGGAATCTCTCCTTCATTAATGGGATAAAAAGCAAACAAAATAATGAATAAAATACATAAGGGGGGTTAAGGATAGAAAGTAAGATAGTAATTTGTAAGATAGTGGTTTATAATATATAGGCACAAATTATATACATGTTAGATACTGATACTGGGTAAGCAAGTAACTTGTGAGACAAAGAATGTGTAATATTTGTTAAATACAAATAGCATGTAAGTTAGTTACATATAATACACATTAAAGATATGATACAAAGATATCTTTGTGATGGAGCAAAGAAAGATAGTTATAGATAGAAAGGGATCGAAGGACCAAGTCATAATTTCTAATCATGCCACCCCTAAGGCAACAGCTATACCATCTTTAAATTGGCCAACCACTGGTGACACCCAGTTTGATTCCATCAAGGTCCTGTATGTGTTCTACTAAAGAAATGTATACAAAATTCATAGCTGCTCAGCAGGTTAATTGGCAAGCTACAGCTGTGGCAAGGCATATCCACTCCCACCCCACCATGTCTCCCAGATAGAGCATGTTATGGTTCCAGGAAACTTTTGCCAATTGTTCTTCCTCGATCATACCAAATCTCTGATATTCTTTTTTAAAAAATCTTTTTCTTTTAAAGCTTATTTAAGTAATTTCTACACCCAACTTGGGGCTTGAATTCATGACTCTGAGATCAAGGGTCACATGCCCTTCTGACTGAGCCAGCCAGTCGCCCCCCCAAATCTCTGATATTTCTTATCCATACCATCAACAGGAGTAGCTGATGTGTGTTGGGGGAGAGGTATTATACGTCCCCTTGTTTATGATGGTGTGATTATTCCATCCCACTTGCATCTTCTTCTAAGTGTGATAACTTTCCATCCTTTGTCCCAATTTCTCACTGTTCATTGTAAATTAATTTAATAATCCATTTGAGTTACTTCATTTGTTCTGTGTGCCTTTATGTCCCATGACTTCTTTTTTTTAATTTTTTAAAAATTTTAAAAAGATTTTATTTATTTATTTGACAGAGAGAGACAGCCAGCGAGAGAGGGAACACAAGCAGGGGGAGTGGGAGAGGAAGAAGCAGGCTCCCAGCGGAGGAGCCCGATGTGGGGCTTGATCCCGGAATGCCGGGATCATGCCCTGAGCCAAAGGCAGACACTTAACGACTGAGCCACCCAGGCGCCCCCCCCATTTTTAAAAGATTTATTTATTCATTTGAGAGAGAGAGAGCGAGAATGAGGGAGGGGCAGAGGGAGAGGGAGTGGGAGAGTAAGAGAATCCCAAGCAGAGCCCCCTCTGAGCATGGAGCCCAATGTGGGGCTCGATCCCAAAACCCTGAGATCATGACCTCAGCCAAAACGAAGAGTCCGATGCCCAACTGACTATGCCATCCAGGTGTCCCAAGAGATGACTTACTTGGTAATAAACTTGAAAATCACCTTTGCATCAATTTAATTTCCTACATAGCACTTTCCCTGACACCTTTCCTTTCAGGGTTCCCTATCCTACTTTACAAAAGAAAGGCATACCTCTTTCCCATCCCTATTTTACTGTGGTTCATTGACCCATAGTAAATGGCACTAAATGGAGAGACAACATGAAATACTGGTGTTAGTGTTGAGAAACTGAATGAATGAGAAGTCTGAGTAGCTAATTCTTTTGTAAACTAGGTGGTTTTCATTTCCTTACTTAAAACAAAATTGAAAGAGACCCATTGGAGCGTTCAGCTGACAAATTATTTGCATATTACTCAGAAGAATTTTAAATAATTGGGTGTGCAAATTTTCTAAGAACACATCTATAAAAAACAAACAATTTCACAAAAAAATAGATGCTGATCCCTATTTCATTAAGGGCTCGAAACATGACATTCATTTGATAAGTGACTTTTTTCTTTTACAGATAAAAGAATTACTTGAAAAAATGTTCCATACATCTCATTCAGAGATATATTTCCAATTAAATTGTCCTTTTCATGTTTAATTGTAATTTATCAAATTTGTACTTTAATTTTGTTATTTTGATCAACTGTGCACTAAGAGTTATAATGACAACTTATGCCCCATGCGATTTTTAAAACTTAAGAGTTTAGTCATAGGGTATTAAAAAAATCAAAGGAGTATGACTTTCAAACATAAAATATATTTAATTAGGATAAAATCTCATGACAGAAATGGAATGATAACATTATATTCAGGAGAATAAGTAAAGGTACATATATCTTGCTTATATAAAACAGCTGTTCATACATGTTTAAATGGATGACAGCTTGCTTCAAATCAACATGGTGTCTAGAATTTATTGGATATTTTTGAAATAGAAGTGAAACCATTTTGTTAATAAGGACCTATGAATGAAGGTTACAAGTAGGAATGACCCCTCTCACTAACACAGTTAATAAACACAAGAGCAGAATTTTTACTTCCTGTTCTGGCAACTCTAAGTTCTGTTGATTTGGAGGTCTTAATCTCCAAGAGATGAATGCTTCTAGTAGTAGACACAATGATTTCATTGCATTGGAAAATGAGACTGCCAACTATATTTGGTTCCTAATGACATTGAATTGACAGATACAGGAGGGGTTAACTTCCTTGCTGGAGTGACCGATTCAGAGTATTAATGTCTCTTAGTGCTTCCATATCCAATAGTAAAAATTAGTAAAAGGCAATAATGGCCCATTAAAAACTCCAATCAGCAGAGGGGCTGGTTAAAAGTGAAGGAAACACAGAATAGGTAGGGGACAAATAGAGTTTTAAATACCAATTATGGCCTCATGACTGTTACAGAAACAAGAGATATATAGTAGCTAGACATATGAGGTTCCTTACTTGTTATATAAATATTTTCTTTCTCCGTTTTCCCCATTATTTTATTTCAGACATACTGGTAGTGGTTAATTTTACAATTTAAATTTTAGATTAAATATGTAGGTCGGATTATTACTGAGCTAGAAGAGGAATTAACATCTTTTGTATTAGTATGGGGATTCTGTGTCTTCGTTTTAATGGGGGAGAGTGTATGTGACAGCATCTTTGTTTCCATGAAGAATAGTTACAAGAAAGAAGCATGATGTTCTTGTTAGTTCTGTTATACGTAACTTCAAATATGGGAATAAAGATGAGAATGGATGCTAAGCAAACAAATGGATAGACTGTGCTAGACAGTTTCATTTGCTTTCGGCTTCATTTCCCACAGATTTCCCTGTATTGCACAATGTTGGACACTTAAAAACTAATTCTCAGACTTTCTTGCCAGTTAGCTTCCATCTAGGTTGCGTTTATAGAAGGCACAGGGGAGACTGGATGGCAAGAGAAAGAAGGAATGCATATTTTCTTTTCTTTCTTAGGTTTCTGGTAGTGCCTCTGAGAAAGTCTCAAGCAGACCGGATGACCTAGGCTTCTGGGTTCTGTTTGACAGTGCAATTCCAGGGATCATATGTCAGCTTATGCTCTGGTAATCTTGGTCATACAGTGCTCATGGGCACTGGATCTAACAGCAGCAGCAACAGTGTTGGGTTACCCCAAATTCTCTGTATTTTTCAGGGTTAGCAGAAAATAGATTGCTTAAGGTATTTAGATTTCACTGGACAAATTCACAAGTTGATGTAATTATTTTAAAACATCAATATTTGAAACATGTCAGGAATTAAATCTCTTCCTTACTTACATTTTTTAACTTAAAATTTGAAAAAAATTAGATGGCATCATAAAAAATGTGCCAACACTTTTAGAGGGTATATGAGCAAAAAAGACGACTTTATCCTGCAAGGTCAGGACTGGCTCATAATCATATCTCTGAATCCAGTTCATGGGAAAAGCAAAAAGAAGCAGCTCAGGGCAAGCAATTTCCTTTTAAGCGAGTCAGAGTTTACATAATTGTTTCCACTACCCTTTCTTTGGTGATAACTTAATGACATGGCCATACCTAATTCAGAGTGAGAGTGGGAAATTTAATCTTTAGCTGTGCGTCCATATGCTCAGGTACATTCACTGACTTTAAGAAAGATAAGGTTTTTACTCACAAATAGCAATCACTGCCACTGTATGTCCAAAATCCAATTTCACAGTCTTAGATTTATATTGGAAATACCTAATGAGGTTTCTTTTTCCTGGCCTCCAAGGCCTTCCTAGCCTCCAGAACCAACTGCCTATGACTCAGAATTTCTACTTCTAGGAATATGCATGCATTTAACAGATATTGAACAAACTCCCACTACATGCCCAGAATTCTTCTAGTAGCTATGAATACAGTTTTCAGTAAGACAAATATGATCTCTGCCCTCATGGAGCTTATATTATGCTGGGGGTATCTGATGATAATGTTTAAAAAAAGATACTACAAAAACGGATAAATGTTAGTAAGAGTAGAAGCAGACAGACCGCCTCTTTAAATATTTCAGACCCAAGGCAAAATTGCAAGCAGAGGTACTCCACATGATTATTAGATACTTAATTATATATCCTTTACAAGTATTCATGGAATAATCACAAAATTAAGAGTATATAATGCTGCAAACTGAGTCTCTTTAATTCCAAAAAATAAAACTAGAGATAGGTGATGTTCTTTGATTACAGAAAATACAAGGAAACTTATATCTCAAATTTAAATAAAACAATAAAAATTTTTAAGAAACTAATGGGTAAGAGGCAATATACACTGACATTTCAAAATTCATAGATATAAATTATAATTAAAACAATATCAGAACCCGTAGGGTACAGCTTAAGTAGTGATCAGAGGAAAATTCGTAACGTTAAAAATATATGTTGGTAAAAAAGCAAGAATAAAAGATATTTGAAATAAGCATCTGACTGAATTAAAGAACAATAAAATAAAAGTAGAAGGTATTAATACAGATAAGAGCAAAAATGAATGAATTAGAAAAATAACAATAGGACTTATTATGATTATAAATAAAACGTAAATTACAACAATTCTAAATTATGATTTGTTGATTTAAAAGTAATAGGCAAATATTTAGCTAACCTAATGAGGAGAGAAAGAGAGAAAGCAATGCATTTGAATGAAATAAAAAATGATAATTCAGAAATAATCATATGAACAGATAAAACTACAATAAACTATTTTTTCAACTTTATGCTTTAATAAATGTAAAAACTTGGATAAAATAGATAATTTTCTAGAAAAACATACTTTACCTAAACTGACCACAAAATTGTTCGAAAATTCAACAGACTAATTTCCATAGACTATGAGAAAATTATCAAACAGATTATGCCACTAGACAAAAACAAAAACACAAAAATATATCCAGTTCAGATGATTTCACTGTCAAATTCTATCTAGCTTTTAAAGAACAACTATTTTAAAAAGTTCAGAACATAGAAAATGAACAGAGCCAAGAGCTACTTACTTTCCATGAAATTATTTTAACAGTGATCAAAATTACAAAAATTGGCACATAAAAAAATTAAACTATAGACCAAGATAATTTAGAAGAATTGATGCAAAAAATCAACATACAATATTAACTATCCAACAGGACATTAAAAGAACAGATCCATAGGGAGTGAGTAGTTTGAGGAATGCAAAGATGATCTAGTAATAGGAAATCTAATATACTTCATCATCATAATGGATCTAAGAAAAATAACTTTTATTGACTCTAAAATTGCTGGAAGACACACGGCAAACTTCAACAAACCCTTAATTTAAAAAACAGTCAGTAAAATGTGAATATGTGGCTATGTTCTTAACATAATATAAAAGAATATATATATCTCACCCCCAAATGCAGCATCAGGTTTAATGGGGAAATACTAGATGAATTCCCACTAAAGTAAGTAACTAGATAAAAATATCTACTACTACTATTTAATGTTATTTTGGAAATACTGGATAAAACAATTGACAAGTAAAATAAATCAGCTATAAATAAAAAGGGAGGAGGTAAAACTATCCCTATTTGCAAATGATACAATTGTATTCATAGAAAACCCAACAAAGGGGAGCCTGGGTGGCTCAGTCATTAAGCGTCTGCTTTCGGCCCAAGGTGTGATCCCAGTGTCCTGGGATCGAGCCCCACATCCGGCTCCTTGCTTAACAGGGAGTCTGCTTCTCCCTCTCCCTCTGCTTGTGTTCCCTCTCAAATAAATAAAATCTTAAAAAAAAGAAAAACCAACAAAAACAAGTGAAAAACAAAAGTACTATAAATCAGTAAATTAGTGAGGTACAAAGTAATATACAGAAATCAGTGACTTTCATATGTATACACAACTACCAGTAAGATTGTTATTTTGATGGAATGAATGACATAATGAAAGAAGCCACACATTTAAAATAGTAACAAAAAAGATAAGACATTTAGGATAAGTATTAAAATTAATAGGTAAGTTTTATATAAAAAGAACACTTTAAAATCACTCTTGAAGGACACAAAAGAAGGTAGACAATAACTGCTGTCCTGAATAGGAATTGTAAAAAAAAAAAAAAGCATGTTATTATTATTTCTCCCTAAACAAATCTATAAATGTAATCTGAACTCCTCAGAACACACAAGATTACAGTTAATAAGTGGCAGAACTGTGAGAGGAACTCAGAAGAGCTGTTTCAATGTCAGTGTCCTAACATACTGCACTAAACTGTCTAGAGAGCATCCTCGTTCTTTTTTTTTTTTAATTTATTTAAATTCAAGTTAGTTAACAAATAGGGTAGTATAGGTTCCAGGAGTAGAACTTAGTGATTCATCACTTGCATATAACGCCCAGTGCTCATCACAAGTGCCCTCTTTAATACCCATCATCCATTAGCCCATCTCCACAACCACCTCACCTCCAGGAATCCTCAGTTTGTTCTCTATAGCTAAGAGTCTCTTATAGTTTGCCTCTCTCTCAGGTATTATCTTATTTTTTCCTTTCCTTCCCCAATGTTTACCTGTTTCCTTTCTTAAATTCCACATATGAGTTAAATCATATAATATTTGCCTTTCTCTGACTTATTTTGTTTAACAAAATCCACTCTAGTTTCATCCACATTGTTGCAAATGACAAGCTTCATTCTTTTTGATGGCTGAGTAATATTCCAGTGTGTGTGTGTGTGTGTGTGTGTGTGTGTGTGTGTGTGTGTGTGTATTTATATTTATAAATCTCACATCTTCTTTATCCATTCATCAGTTGATGGACATTGGAGCTCCTCCCATAATTTGGGTATTGTTGGTAGTGCTACTATAAACACTGGGGTGCATGTGCCCCTTCGAACCAGCACTTTTGTATCCTTTGGATAAATACCTAGTAGCACAATTGCTGGGTCCTAGGGTAGTTCTATTTTTAACTTTTTGAGGAACATCATACTGTTTTCCACAGTGGGTGTACTAGTTTGCATTTCCACTAACAGTGTAAGAGGGTTCCCCTTTCTCTGAATCCTCTCAACATCTGTTGCTTCCTGAGTTGTTAATTTTAGCCATTCTGAGAGGTGTGAGATGGTATCTCATCATGGTTTTGATTTGTATTTCCCTGATGATGAGAGATGTTGAGCATCTTTTCATGTGTCTGTTAGTATGTCTTTTGGAGAAATGTCTCTTCATGTCTTCTGCCCATTTCTTAACTAGATTATTTACTTTTTGGGTATTGATTTTGATGAGTTCTTTATAGATTTTGGATACTAGCCTCTTACCCGATGACATTTGCAAATACCTTCTCCCATTCCATTGGTTGCCTTTTAGTTTTGTTGACTGTTTCCTTCACTGTACAGAAGCTTTTTATCTTGATGAAGTCACAATAGCTCATTTTTGCTTTTGTTTCCCTTGCCTCCAAAGACATGTCTAGTAAGAAGTTGCTGCCTGCTTTCTCCTCTAGGATTTTGATGGTTTCCTGTCTCACATTTAGGTCTTTCATCCATTTTGAATTTATTTTTGGGTATGGTGTGAAAATTTGGTCCAGTTTCATTCTTCTGCATGTGGCTGCCCAATTTTCCCAACACCATTTGTTGAAGAGACTGTTTTTTATTTCCATTGGATATTCTTTCCTGCTTTGTCAAAGATTAGGTGGCCATACAGTTGAGGGTCCATTTCCGGGTTCTCTATTCTGTTCCATTGATCTTTGTGTCTGCTTTTGTGCCAGTACCATGCTGTCTTGATGATTACGGCTTTGTAATACAGCTTGAAGTCTGGAATTGTGATGCCTCCTGCTTTGGTTTGCTTTTTCAACATTACTTTGGCTATTCGGGGTCTTTTCCTGTTCTATACAAATTTTAGAATTGTTTGTTCCAGCTCTATGAAAAATGCATGTTTTTTTAAAATAAGGATTGCACTGAATATGCAGATTGCTTTGGGTAGCATAGCCATTTTATTTATTATTTTCTTATAATAATTTTTAATTATGTTATGCTAGTCACTATACAGTACATCCCTAGTTTTTGATGTAATGTTCCATGATTCATTACTTGCATAACACCCAGTGCACCAAGCAATATGTGCCCTCCTTACTACCCATCACCGGCCTATCCTATTCCCCCACCCCCTCCCCTCTGAAACCCTCAGTTTGTTTCCCAGAGTCCATAGTCTCTCATGGATAGCCATTTAAAATATTTTATTTAATTATTTGTGAGAAAGAGAGTGTGTGCAAAAGAACATGATCGAGGGAGGGGCAGAGGGAGCACAAAGACTCCTTGCTGAGCAGGAAGCCCAATGCAGGGCTGGATCCTAGGACGCTGGATCGTGACCTGAGCCGAAGGCAGATGTTTAACTGACTTAGCCACCCAGGAGCCCCGGTAGTATAGCCACTTTATCAATATTTGTTCTTCCAGTCCAAGAACATGGAATATCATTTCCATTTCTTTGTGTCTTCTTCAATTTCTCTCAGAAGTGTTCTAGAGGGGCACCTGCATGACTCAGTCGTTAAGCATCTGCCTTTGGCTCAGGGCGAGATCTCGGGGTCCTGGGATCGAGCCCCACATCGGGCTCCCTGCTCCGCTGGGAGCCTGCTTCTTCCTCTCCCACTCCCCCTGCTTCTGTTCCCTCTCTCTCTGGCTGTCTCTCTCTCTGTCTAGTAAATAAATAAAATCTTTAAAAAAAAGAAGTGTTCTATATTTTTCAGAGTACAGATCTTTTATCTCTTTGGTTAGGTTTATTCTTAGGTATCTTATGGTTTTTGGTACAACTGTAAATGGGATCAATTCCTTGATTTCTCTTTCTGCTGCTTCGTTATTGGTGTATAGAAGTGCAACAGATTTCTGTACACTGATTTTATATCCTGCAACTTTGCTGAATTCATGTATCAGTTCTAGCAATTTTTCAGTAGAGTCTTTCAGGTTTTGTACATAGAGTATCATGTTGTCTGTGAAGAGTGAAAGTTTGACTTCTTTCTTGCCGATCTGGATTCCTTTTATTTCTTTTTGTTGTCTGATCACTGAGGCTAGGACTTCCAGCACTATGTTGAACAACAGTGGTGAGAGTGGACATCCCTGTCGTGCTCCTGACCTTAGGGGAAAAGCTCTCAGTTTTTCCCCATTGAGGATGATATTAACTGTGGGTCTTCCGTATATGGCCTTTATGATGTTGAGGTATGCTCCTTCTTTCCCTAATTTCTTGAGAGTTTTTATCAAGAAAGGATGCTATAGTTTGTCAAATGTTTTTTTTTGCATCTATTAAGAGTATCATATGATTCTTATCCTTTCTTTTATTAATGTGTGTCACACTGATTGATTTGTGGATATTGAACCACCCCTGTAGCCCAGGAATAAATCCCACTTGGTCGTGGTGAATAATCCTTTTAATGTACTGTGGGATTCTATTGGCTAGTATCTTGGTGAGAATTTTTGCATCCATGTTCATCAGGGATATGGGCCTGGAATTCTCCTTCTTAGTGGGGTCTTTGTCTGGTTTTGGAATCAAGGTAATGTGGGCCTCATAGAATGAGTTTGGAAGTTTTCCTTCCATTTCTGTTTCATGGAACAGCTCTAGAAGAATAGGTATTAATTCTTTAAATGTTTGCTGGAGTTCTCCTGGGAAGCCATCTGGCCCTGGACTCTTGTGTGTTGGGAGATTTTTGATTACTGATCCTTTTCTTTACTAGTTATGGGTCTGTTCAAATTTTCTATTTCTTTCTGTTTCAGTTTTGGTAGTTTATATGTTTCTAGGAATTCATCCATTTCTTCCAGATTGCCCAATTTGTTGGCATATAATTGCTCATAATATGCTCTTATAATTGTTTATATTTCTGCAGTGTTGGTTGTGATGTCTCTTCTTTCACTTGTGATTTTGTTTGCGTCCTTTTTCTTTTCTTTCTGATAAGTCTGGCTGGGGGTTATCAATTTTGTTAATTCTTTCAAAGAACCAGCTCCTAGTTTTGTTGATCTGCTCTACTGTTTTTTTTATTTCTGTATCATTTATTTCTGCTCTAATCTTTATTATTTCCCTTCTCCTGGTTTTAGTCTTTATTTGCTGTTCTTTTTCCAGCTCCTTTTGGTGTAAGGTTGTGTATTTGAGATTTTTCTTGCTTCTTGAGGAAGTCCTGTATTGCTATTTACTTCTCTCTTATGACCACCTTTGCTGTGTCCCAAAGGTTTTGGACTGCCATGTGTTCAGTTTCATTTGCTTCCATGTATTTTATTTAATTTCTTCTTTAATTTCCTGGTTAACCCATTCATTCTTTACTAGGATGTTCTTTAACCTCTGTGTATTTGTGGTCTTTCCAAATTTTTTCTTGTGGTTGACTTCAAGTTTCATAGCATTGTGGTCTGAAAATATGCATGGTATAATCTCAATCTTTTTGTACTGATTGAGGCCTGATTTGTGACACGGTATGTGATCTATTCCAGAGAATGTTCCATGTGCACTTAAAAAGAATGTATATTCTGCTTTAGGATGAAATACTTTGAATATATCTGTTAAGTCCATCTGTTCCAGCATGTCATTGAAAGTCATGGTTTCCTTGTTCTTCTGCTTAGATGATCTGTCCATTGCTTGTAGTGCAGTGTTAAAGTCCCCTATATTTTTGTATTATTATCAGTTTCTTTATGTTTTTATTAATTGATTTATACATTTGGCTGTCTCCAAGTTGGGGGCATAAATATTTAAAATTGTTAGATCTTCTTGTTGGATAGACCCTTTTATTATGATATAGTGTCCTTCTTCATCTCTAATTACAGTTTTTGATTTAAAATCTAAGTGAAGCAGAGAAAGACAATTATCATATGGTTTCACTCATTTACGGAACATAAGAAGTAGGAAGATCAGTAGGAAGAAGGAAGGGGGGGTAAACAGAAGGGGGAATGAACCACGAGAGACTATGGACTCTAGGAAATATATAATATCAGAAAACTGATACAAACGCCTGACAACTAAAAATATGTATTTAAGTATATTGTCTTGAGTTATTTAATGGCAACAGTTTGAGTAGTTAATGAATCTAGAAGGCACTTTTCACTTCAAACTGGATCTCTTGCTTCATTTTAGGGTTTATAGACAACTGAGCTGAATTGTATTAGGCCAATAAGAGAGAAGTATTTGCTTTTGAAACTTAGAGAATTAATAATACTTTAACAAAAACCATTAAAGCCACTCTCTTACAGATTATACCTTGCTCACCTCTTTTTCTGTATGTATAATTTTGTATCAATTACAGTAAGCCTTCACAGGATATTATATTAAAGTCAGGAGCTCCTTATAGAATAGAATCTTTAAAGCAGTCTACTATTAAGGCTTAAAATATTGAATAGAAGTAGCAGGCTTTTGGGGGGAATTACAGGTTTCGTACTTATAATATGAGAATCTGTGGTGTTCTGGGGTGGGGGAGAATCCATTAAGAGTTATTATTTTCCATTAAAAGCAAAAAGCATGCTCAAGGAGATTGTTGTTAAAAACTGACTTGATTTAAGGAGGAAAGAAGTTGCATAAACAAATGAATCACCAGGAGATGGTTAATCAGCTTTGTGTGACTCATTACAAGAATCCTTTAATACCTGCTAATAACATGCATTTGATATCATATTTATAATGCTGAACAGAATAAAAACACTATAAGCTGCATTAAAATGTCACTTGTTGAAAATTACTTTAGATGTTTGTTTAAACTAATATAAAAATCTTAACTAAATGTGTTCTCATATTTGAAACTGCCCTACATATAGCCCCACAAATGAATCTATCTGTGCTTGGTGGTCAGCTTTCTTGATAAGGATTGGTGAATCCCAAAATTCTGAAAAGTAGGGCAGCTGAGACATCGGGGAGGGAACATAGTCCTCATTCTGATTTGACACTGGATATTAACTCAAGCTGTACTCTTATGGTATAGGATAAGGAGGACTGAACAAGGAAAGCAGAGACCTGGGGCCTAGACCCAGTCACTTCACCTTCCACAGCACCATTGTCTTATCTGTAAAAGAGACATAACAGTACCAGGATACTTTGTGTTTAATGTTTTTTCCCAAAGTACAAGGTTATTTTGGGGATCAATATGAGAGTGAGCATGAAAGCGCTTTGCAGTTTGTGAAATTACATACATGGAATATTGTCTTTTTATTTTATGAAGAAGAAGTTTTGTTCTAATAACTGAATATATTTTTTTGATGAATAAAAGATAAACACAAGTCAAGTATGTTGCATTATGTGCTCAGTTAAATCAAGCCCACAGAAACGTATTTTTATTTGAGCATACTCAATGTTACATTAGTTTCAGGTGTACAACATAGTGGTTCGACCTTATGCTGTGTTCACCACAAGTGTAGCTACCTTCTGTCACCACACAGTGCTATTACAGTATTATTGACTATGTTCCTTATGCTGTGCCTTTTATTCCCATGACTTCTTCATTCCATAACTGGAAGCCTGCACCTCTCACTCCCCTTCACCCATTTTGCCCAACAACCCACCCTTCTTCCCTCTGGCAACCATTAGTTTGTTCTCTGTATTTATAGGTCTGATTCTGCTTTTTGTTTATTTATTCACTTGTTTACAAAAATGTATTTTTAAGCTGACTGTATAACATTGCATTTATTTACTTTTCCATGAATTTATGCAAACTTCTGTTTTGCATAATTATATTTTAAAATATATCTGTTGATATTAGCCAGAGCACTTTGAAAAATGTGCTAGCATTTAATACAGCAATATTTAAGAAGTGGAAATAAAATAAATATAGATAAGGCAATTGGCACTTAAAATTCTAAGTACACCATTTTTAAAAATGAATCTTAATTACATTAATACCTTATATCAGCATAACATTTCATAGTTTAAAAAAATATTTCTACTTGCATTACTCTTTGATTTTCACACTCACCCCAAGTAGTTATTTATTTCACTTTACTGGTAAGAAAATGGAGATTTTGAGAGGTTATCAAGGCTATCACTTCTGGTAAACGGCAGAACTGAACTAAAAGTCAGTTTTCTTCCTCCCCAAATCATTGGGCTAAGCATCATGATTAACTTATTAAAGATAAAGGGATGCCTGGGTGGCTTAGTTGGTGAAGTGTCTACCTTCGGCTCAGGTCATGATCCCAGGGTCCTAGAATCGAGCCCCATGTCGGGCTCCTTGCTCAGCAGGGTGTCTGCTCTTCCCTCTGCCCCTCCCCCTGCTTGTGCTCTCTCTCTCTCTGTCAAATAAATAAATAAAATCTTTTAAAAATTTTATTAAAGATATATGTATTGGGGCATATTCTATGACAGCTTTTCCATATTTTAAGTAAAAATTTTCTTTCACTTACCTGATTTTTAATTATCATTGATTTTAATGCTGTGTTTCTTTAATATGGCAAAACAAATGGCAATAGTTGTACATATCTGGGTGTATTCCTGCTACCATGGTTTGGCCTGCTATCTCCTCTGCTGTTTCGACACTGCAAAATTTAAAAGGTATCTACATGTACTAAATGAGTAGATATTTAAATCAGGGTAACTCTAAAGAGTCAGTTCTCTGCAGGGATCTGAGAATGAAGGGCGAACACTTGAAGAAATGGCTGGGAAGAAACCCCCTGCTGCACATCTCTGTGTTTTTCCCACCACTCTATAATGCTAAATATGCATCAGAGTATGGGGCTGTTCATCCAGTCTGGATTAAAAATACAAGGATCTAAATAAGTAAAAAGGGATGAGGTTGGGAATAGAGTATTCCAGAAATTCTAAATGTCATGACATTTTCTATTTGCACAGAGGCAGCGTGGACAAAGAACACTTAATTGAGAGCCACTGGCTCTATGTGAGACTGGGCAGGTCACATCTCCCTCCAGTCTGCACACGCTGCATCTGCAATATAAGGATATCAGGACTCTCTAGAGACTACTTAGGGCTCTAAGGTGTTTTTTGTGTAGGTACCCTTGTACAACATCTTCTTCTGATTTAACATCTTTCCTCTCTCTTTCTAACTTTCCTCGGTCTGGCAAAATCATACACTTCCTTGAAGATACAGCCATAGCTCAAATGCAGCCTCTCATAACATTTCCCTGACTCACCCAGAAAAAAATGCTGTTTCTCCTGTCAAATTGAGTTTCTTGATAGCAGGGCTCTGTCTGATCACTTTCGTGTCCATAGGCCCAATGCATATTAAATGCTCATTGCAAACTAAGTTTGGTTTAGAATAGACACTAAATAAATGTCTGTTGAAATATTAGGCCAATCTTCAGTGGTGTGCTGTCCCTGAGAATATGGTCAATAACGCTAAGGGAATGACCCTGTGCTGAATGGAGAGGCCTACAAGACACATGGTAATGTATATTCTCTTCTAATATCCTTTCAAAAGGAATGAGTACAAGAAAGATATAGAGAGGTGTTCACTTAATATTAAAAGCAAATGTTCAGGGCAAGTGGAAGGTAGACCGTTCCATCTATAAAGCAATTAGTGCCTTTATCCAGTAAGATCCTCCCTCAGGCTTTAAGAAATGAAAAATTAATGCATGCAACTCCCATTGGATACAGTAGATATTGTACATAAAAATTCCCATGCTTTATGTAATAAGACACAACCTCAAAGTATATTGGCTAAAAATAACTGAATTTTAAAAATTTATTCTTTGAGCTTTCCCTTTATTGATTATAGAAATGTTTTAACAGGTGACTCAAATCCATTGTTATTTCAAACTGAAAACTCTTTCACCATTTCTACCATTTGGCCATACAGAAATCCCAATAGGCACACCATTTTAACTAGTCCTCAGGAGTATCTGAAAGTCATACTGTCTGAAATATCAATATATAGGTATAAATTTCTCCCGTACAAATAATGGAAACTTTGACCTCAATAAAAGAATACAGGCTTTAGATAATTCATTGAGAAGATGCTTACTTCCTGGCTTTTTAATAGAACACATTTCCTTTTCTTTTGTTTATAAATCTCTCAGCACCTTGTGAATCTTAATTGCCTGATGTTATAATTCAGAGGCAGACATATAATAGCAGGCTTCGTGACAGGTAAGTGCATACACTGAAACGGAGAAAGAGGAAGACAGCATTGAGAGAATGAATTTTAAAGCCCACAGATAGTAGCTGTCTTGAAACCACACCTGCACATTCATGCCTAGCTCATACCCCCCTCCTGTACTTCCCAGTTAACCTCTCCATGAAGCCTGAAGTATAGACCACTTGTGTTCACACACTGTGCAGATATTTGTTCAAGAAGATAAGGATAAGGTCTGCTACTTCACTGCTTTGATTTATGTACAGACTGAATTCACTAAAACTTGGATCAGTTTGATAGAGAACCTGAAAGTATGAAGGTGACTTAGGTTTCCACATCAAAAAGAATATTAACTCATTCAGGTCACAAACAACTTCATGTATCTGCCCTAGGTCATAATTTAGAGAGGTGTTTGGTTCAAATTATCCTTCTCCATTTGTGGGTGTTTATATGCGGGACAGCTAGTAGGCAGGGGCTGGTGAGGGCAAGGAAGCTTAGGGGAGTCAGCTGGCTTAGGCTAATGAGCTCAGTGCACAATTAGCTCTGGTCACAGTGATTGGTTTAGAGGTAGGAAGACGGCTAATAGTTGTCTAATCTATGTGAATGGCAGGACTTTTGATGTCGCTTACCTTGGACCTTAAAATTAACTCAGAGGTGATAAATTTCAGGAATATAACACCAAGATTAGAACTGAATGAGTTCTAAGGTTTATGCTTTGTAACCCCCACCATGCACCCATAAGTTTCTAAACCAAAAGACATCTAACATCTTGCAAATTTAGTCACTGGCACCATTTCCTCAGGGGTCCAAAATAATTCACAGGTGGTTTTCTTAAGGTACTTTCAACAAATGTATATCATAGGGAATGGCTTAAAACACACTTCAAAGCACTTAATGTGCCAAAAACCCTTTACTGTAAGGAAGGAAAGTGAATGTACAAAACCCAGCATATAAAGAAATAAGACAATTTAAAAAGAAAGATTTCACTACATATTTTGATATATTTAGTTTGGAAAAAATTCCCCAAGTACAGGAAAGTAACCAAAGATAATTATGATATTTGAAAAAGAAGAAAGTCATGGTATGGGAGATTGCTTTTACTTATAAACTAGAAACAGCTTAAATTGTAGAAGATCAGTTACGGAGTCAACCTGAAAACCAAAGTTTTAACTAAGCAAAGCTCATATATAGTTCTGTGTCAAGCATCTTATTAAACTACTCCTCTGGTTATTAACAGACATAACCTACTGTTATGGCACCTGCCTCTCTTATATTCTCTTTATGAGAGAAGTAGTATGTGATAGAAGGAGGAATATGAGATGAGGAATCAGAAATGAACTGTAATCCTAGCTCGACAAATTACAGGTACTATGACCTTGGATAACCCATTTAATTGCTCTGCATCTCTGTATTCTCATCTATCAAGTGGGAATAATGTTAATACTCCTTAAATCCAGTTTTTAGTCAAATGTAATAACATATATCAAATTGCTTATTATTTTTATTAGTTTGAAATTTACATACTTATTATATGATATCAATAAATATGGAACACTATAGTGACAAAGAAACTCTTCTATATGCATACAATCTTGAGATAACTGCTATTGATATTAATGCATTTCTCTCTTTTGATGTAATTTTTTAATATAATTGAGATCACCCTAAATATAAAACCATCTATTCTTTACTTTGATTTAATGTGCTATGATAATAATTTCCTTAGGACTTTAAAAATATTTTAGTATAATTTTAAATGCTACATATTTATGGTGTTAATTTCTTTGTTTAAATAATATTTGGTCCTTTCTATATATTGTTTTGTTTTTCTATATAATGATTCAGTGAAAATCTTTATGTATAAGTCTTTTATTGAATTTTAGTTTATTTCTCTAGGCTAATTCCCAAAAGTGGAATTATTGGGTGACTATGAACAGTTTTTAAACGATCATGCATACTGCCAAATTGTCCACAGAAAGTTTAAACCACTTGATTCATCCACTAGGTCATTATGAGAATATCTGTCTTACAGCAACTTTGCTGAAATTTTGCCCTTAAAGTTTTCATTAAAATATTTTATTTTCCATATCTTTGATTATTTTGCAAGTCTTTGATTACTCATAAAATGAAACATTTTGAAAAGGTCTCTGAAATAGTAAAATGTTATGTAAACATTATTCTTTTTTGAAGCCATTTGTTATCACTACTCTGCTGTCACCTCTGGGCACCAAAGGTGCCTGCCCATGCCCTGAGCCTTGTCTGTAGTTAAACTATAACCCTGCCACACCATGAAGCACCTTTCAGAATTCTCTGATTCCTCAAGCCTTGTAATAAGCATCAGGTTTACTTGCCTTGGATATCTGACTTGATTACTGATATATGAGAATGTATTTACTCCCTCTACCACACTTCACTTATCGACCTCTCTAAGGATACTTACCACCCTGAAGGGGCATCCTACAAATATTATGAAGTTGCTATTATTGGGGCCAATTAAATTCTGTGAAGATATTAGAGATGTTACTTGTTCAATTGTGTGGTGGCTAAGGGCAAAATGAGATTAGTATAAGGGAGCTCATTTCATATTCTTATTTCCCATGGGAAATCATATCAAGTTTAATTTTGCTTACATGAATTATTTGAATGATGATATTGAAAACATAATTTTCAGATACGTAGATCCTATTAGTGGTAGAAAATCAAGACAAGCAACAAATTAAGATTTACAATGTGAACTAAACTCTGCTGGTATGAAATTCAGGCAAATGTAACATTCAGCCAAATCCATTAGCTCATGGAAAATATCAGTCCAACTGGCTTTTTGACTAAAGCAACAAGTAAGTGGACAAAGTTGGCTAAACAGGTAGTGTCCAGTTTGTCAGGCCTTAGTGTAAATAAAACAGTTAGTAGGATACAGTTTAATTTCTGGTCCTTTTTTGGCTCTTAGTTAGATATTTGCTTTTATACTGATCCCCAGTCACTATCCTTATCTCTCCCCCTTAGCTACCTTACCTTTTTTCTCCTGGACTGCCATTGAGAGGTGCTCAGTGATGGAGGCTAACTAATGTTGCTTAAACTCATTTTTTGCCCTTTCCACCTAGAATAGATTTCTTATTTCTCTGCCCTATCTCATGAAAATGTAGACATGATTTTATAATTCTCTTCTAGCAAGCTACCACTGTTCAGATTAATTCCTGCTGATTCTAGGAAAGACCACAGAGCAATTTTATTGCTCAAATGGAAATGGATTCTAATTCATTCCAATTTTGATTTTTATAAGACTGTAGGTACCTATATAACATTAAATATGACCAATGAACCAAAAATGAAGCCATCCAAGAAAGCTTTGTGATTAACCTCTGGTGATTTTAAACAATGCCTTTCTAGACACATTCATGAAATGAACAAAGTTTGATTACATGGCTGGCCTTTCCCACCATTCTCCACACTGCTTCTCTCCTTCCCCATGAATGCGGTGCTCCCACAATTTCCTTTCCCTTCTGACAAACAAATACTTAGGATAAGATTGCATTAACTTTCTCACAGAATGAGGTGCAAGAACTGATGAGGCTGAATGTAGGCCTCCTCCCAAGGAGCTGGACTATTAACGGCTGAAGCTAACTTCACTTAAATCAAGGTAACATATGTCTAGTTGCATAATGGGAGAAAGTTGGCACTTATGCCACCACTCTTCCCTCCCACATCCATAGCAGTCATCACTGATTGATCATAAGACTCTCTCCTGCTGAGGCAGGAAGCACCCTCCTCAGAATCTTTCTCAACACACTGATTCAGGCAGTGACTGTTAACTAATCAGAATTGGTGTTCAGAAATGAAACTTATTTGCCACCTGTGGTTTTAACGGAACATTTTTTAGGCTTGGGAAGTCCGGCTGATAAAGGTGTTTAGAATCACACTCATTTTCTCTGAACTTATACCACACAGATAATTGTTAATATTCCATTTTTAAAAAATTTTTTATTTTTTAATTTTTATTTAAGTTCAATTAATTAACATATAGTGTATTATTAGTTTCAGAGGTAGAGGTCAGTGATTCATCAGTCTTTTATAACATCCAGTGCTCATTACATCACCTGCCCTCCTTAATGTCCATCACCCAGTTACCCCATCCCCCCACGCCCTCCCCTCCAGCAACCCTCAGTTTGTTTCCTATGATTAAGAGTCTCTTATGGTTTGTCTCTGTCTCTGATTTCATCTTTTATTTTTTCCTCTCTTCCCCGATGATCCTCTGTTTTGTTTCTTAAATTTCACATATGAGTGAAATATGATAATTGTCTTGCTCTGATTGGCTTATTTCACTTAGCATAATACCCTCTATTTCCATAAACATCATTGCAAATGGCAAGATTTCATTTTTTGATGGCTACATAGTATTCCATTTTATATATATACCACACCTTTATTCATTCATCTGTTGATGGACATTTGGGCTCTTTCCATAGTTTGGCTACTGTGGACATTGTTGCTGTGAACATTGGGGCTCATGTGACCCTTTGGATTACTACATTTCTATCTTTGGGGTAAATACCTACTAGTGCAATTTCTGGGTCATAGGGTAGCTCTATTTTCGACTTTTTGAGGAACCTCCATACTGTCTTCCAGAGTGGCTGTACCAGCTTACATTCTCACCAGCACTATAAGAGGTTCCCCTTTCTCCTCATCCTCACCAACATTTCTTGTTTCCTGACTTGTTAATTTCAGCCATTCTGACTGGTGTGAGATGGTATCTCATTGTGGTTTTCATTTGTATTTCCCTGATGCCGAATGATGTGGAGCATTTTTTCATGTGTCTGTTGGCCATTTGGATGTCTTCTTTGGAGAAATGTCTGTTCATGTCTTCTGTCCATTTCTTGACTGGATTATTTGTTCTCTGGGTGTTGAGTTTGTTAAGTTCTTTATAGATTTTGGATACTAGCCCTTTATCTGATACATCACTTGCAAATATCTTCTCCCATTTTGTCGGTTGTCTTCTGGTTTTGTCGACTGTTCCTTTGCTGTGCAAAAGCTTTTTATCTTCATGAAGTCCTAATAGTTCATTTTTGCCTTTGTATCCCTTGCCTTTGGAAAAGTGTCTAGCAAGAAGTTGCTGTAGGCGAGGTTGAAGAGGTTCCTGCCTGTGTTCTCCTCTAGGATTTTGATGGATTCCTGTGTCACATTTAGGTCTGTCATCCATTTTGAGTCTATTTTTGTGTATGGTGTAAGGAAATCATCCAGTTTCATTCTTCTGCATGTGGCTGTCCAATTTTCCTAACACCCTTTGTTGAAGAGACGTTTTTCCACTGGATATTCTTTCCTGCTTTGTTGAAGATTGTTGACCAATCTTCAGAGTTGGGGGTCCATCTCTGGGTTCTCTATTCTGTTCCATTGATCTATATATCTGTTTTTGTGCCAGTACCACACTGTCTTGATGATTACAGCTTTGTAATACAGCTTGAAGTCTGGAATCATCATGCCTCCTGCTTTTCTTTTCCTTTCCTACATTCCTTTGGCTATTCGGGGTCTTTTCTGATTCCATTCAAATTTTAGAATTGTTTGTTCCAGCTCTGTGAAAAAAGTTGAAGTTGTTTTGATAGGAATTTTTTTAAATGTTTTTTTATTATATTATTTTAGTCACCATACAGTACATCCCTGGTTTCTGATGTAAAGTTCGATGATTCATTAGTTGTGTATAACACCCAGTGCACCATGCAATACGTGCCCCCACCCCCTCCCCTCTGAAGCCCTCAGTTTGTTTTTCAGAGTTCATAGTCTCTCATGCTTCATTCCCCCTTCTGATTACCCCCCCTTTCTTTATCCCTTTCTTCCCCTACCGATCTTCCTAGTTCTTATGTTCCATAGATGAGAGAAATCATATAATTGTCTTTCTCTGCTTGACTTATTTCACTTAGCATTATCTCCTCCAGTGCCATCCATGTTGCAGCAAATGTTGAGAACTCGTTCTTTCTGATAGCTGAGTAATATTCCATTGTATATATGGACCAAAACTTCTTAATCCAGTCATCTGTTGAAGGGCATCTCAGTTCCTTCCACAATTTAGCTATTGTGGACAAAGCTGCTATGAACATTGGGGTGCATATGGCCCTTCTCTTCACTATGTCTGTATCTTTCGGGTAAATACCCAGTAGTGCAATGGCTGGGTCATAGGGTAGCTCAAGTTTTAACTTTTTAAGGGACCTCCACACTGTTTTCCAGAGTGGCTGTACCAACTTGCATTCCCACCAACAATGTAGGAGGGATCCCCTTTCTCCACATCCTCTCCAGCAATTGCTGTTTCTTGCCTTGTTAATTGTTGCCATTCTAACTGGCATAAGGTGGTATCTTAGGGTGGTTTTGATTTGAATTTCCCTGATGGCTAATGATTTTGAACATTTTTTCGTGTGTCTGTTAGCCATTTGTATGTCATCATTGGAAAAGTGTCTGTTCATATCTTCTGCCCATTTTATGATTTGTTTATTTGTTTCTCATGTATTGAGTTTGAGAAGTTCTTTGTAGATCTTGGATACCAGTCTTTTATCTGTAGTATCATTTGCAAATATATTCTCCCATTCTGTGGGCTGCCTCTTAGCTTTTTGACTGTTTCCTTGCCTGTGCAGAAGCTTTTTATCTTGATGAAGTCCCACAAGTTCATTTTATCTTTTGTTTCTCTTGCCTTTGGAGATGTGTCATGTAAAGGTTGCTTTGGCCGATGTCGTAGAGGTTGCTGCCTATGTTCTCCTCTAGGATTTTGATGGATTCCTGTCTCACATTGAGGTCTTTCATCCATTTGGAGTTCATTTTTGTGTATGGTGTGAGAGAATGGTCAAGTTTCATTCTTTTGCATGTAGCTGTCCAATTTTCCCAGCACCATTTATTGAAGAGACTGTCTTTTTTCTACTGGATGTTTTTTCCTGCTTTATCAAAGATTAGTTGCCCAAAGAGCCGAGGGTCCATTTCTGGGTTCTCTAATCTGTTCCATTGGTCTATGTGTCTGTTTCTGTGCCAGTACCATGCTGTCTTTGTGATCACAGCTTTGTAGTACAGCTCAAAATTTGGCATTGTGATGCCCCCAGCTTTGTTTTTCCTTTTCAACAGTTCCTTGGCGATTTGGGGCCTTTTCTGGTTCCATACAAATTTAAGGACTATTTGTTCCAGTTCTTTGAAAAATGTCATTGGTATTTTGATCGGGATAGCATTGGAAGTGTAGATTGCTCTGGGTAGCATGGACATTTTAACTATGTTAATTCTTCCGGTCCATGAGCATGGAATATTTTTCCATCTTTTTGTGTCTTCTTCAATGTCTTTCAAGAGTGATTTATAGTTTCTAGAATATAGGTCCTTTACGTCTCTGGTTAAGTTAATTCCAAGGTAACGTATGGTTTTTGGTGCTATTGTAAATGGGATGGATTCCCTAATTTCTCTTTCTTCAGTCTCATTATTCGTGTATAGAAATGCAACTGATTTCTGAGCATTGATTTTGTGTCCCACCACATTACTGAATTGCTCTATAACTTCTAATAGTTTGGGAGTGGATTCTTTTGGGTTTTCCATATAGAGTATCATGTCATCTGCAAAGAGAGACAGTTTGACTTCTTCTTTGCCGATTTGGATACCTTTTATCCCTTTTTGTTGTCTGATTGCTGTTGCAAGGACTTCTAGTACTATGTTAAACAACAGTGGTGATAGTGGATATCCCTGCCGTGTCCCTGATCTTAGGGGAAACGCTCTCAGTTTTTTCCTATTGAGAATGATATTCACTATGGGCTTTTCATAGATGGCCTTTATGAGACTGAGGTATGTTCTCTCTATCCCTACACTGTGAAGAGTTTTAATCAAGAAAGGATGCTGTACTTTATCAAATGTTTTTTCTGTATCTATTGAGAGGATCATATGGTTCTTGTCCTTTCTTTTATTAATGTAGTGTATCACATTGATTGATTTGCAGATGTTGAACTACCCGTGCAGCCCAGGAATAAATCCCACTTGATCGTGGTGAACAATCCTTTTAATGTAGTGTTGGATCCTATCGGCTAGTATCTTGGTGAGAATTTTTGCATCCATGTTCATCAGGGATATTGGTCTGTAATTCTTTTTGGTGGGGTCTTTGGTTTTGGGATCAAGGTAATGCTGGCCTCATAGAAAGAGTTTGGAAGTTTTCCTTCCATTTCTATTCCTTGAAACAGCTTCAGAAGAAGAATAGGTATTAAATCTTTAAATGTTTGGTAGAATTCCCCTGGGAAGCCGTCTGGCCCTGGACTCTTGTTTGTTGGGAGATTTTGATTACTGCTTCAAGTTCCTTGCTGGTTACGGGTTTGTTCAGGTTTTCTATTTCTTTCTGTTTCAGTTTTGGTAGTTTATATGTCTCTAGGAGTGCACCCATTTCTTCCAGATTGCCTAATTTGTTGGCATACAATTGCTCATAATATGTTCTTATAATTGTTTGTATTTCTTCAGTGTTGGTTGTGATCTCTCCTCTTTCATTCATGATTTTATTCGTTTGGGTCCTTTCTCTTTTTGTTTAAATAAGTCTGGCTAGGGGTTTATCAATCTTATTAATTCTTTCAAAGAACCAGCTCCTAGTTTCATTGATTTGTTCTACTGTTCTTTTGGTTTCTATTTCATTGATTTCTGCTCTAATCTTTATTAATTCTCTTCTCCTCCTGGGTTTAGGCTTTATTTGCTGTACTTTCTTCAGATCCTTTAGGTGTAAGGTTGGTTGTGTATTTGAGACCTTTCTTGTTTCTTGAGAAAGGCTTGTACTGCTATATAATTCCCTCTTAGGACTGCCTTTGCTGCATCCTAAAGGTTTTGAAGAGTTGTGTTTTCATTTTCATTTGTTTCCATGATTTTTTAAAAATTCTTCTTTAATTTCCTGGTTAACCCATTCATCCTTTAGTAGGATGCTCTTTAGCCTCCATGTATTTGAGTTATTTCCAAATTTCCTCTTGTGATTGAGTTCCCATTTCAAAGCATTGTGGTCTGAAAATATGCAGGGAATGATCCCAATCTTTTGGTACCAGTTGAGACCTGATTTGTGACTCAGTATGTGATTTATTCTGGAGAATGTTCCATGTGCATTCGAGAAGAATGTATATTCTGTTGCTTCAGGATGGAATGCTCTGAATATATCTGGTGAAGTCCATCTGGTCCAGTGTGTCATTCAAAGACCTTGTTTCCTAGCTGATCTTCTGCTTAGATGATCTGTCCATTGCTGTGAGTAGGTTGTTAATGTCCCCTACTATTATTGTGCTATTATCAATGAATTTCTTAAGTTTGTTATTAATTGACTTATATATTTGGCTGCTCCCATGTTAGGGTCATAAATATTTACAATTGTTAGATCTTATTGTTGGATAGACCCTTTAATTATGGTATAGTATCCTTCTTCATCTCTTATTACAATCTTTGGTTTAAAATCTAATTTGTTGGGATGCCTGGGCGGGTCAGTTGGTTAAGCATCTGCCTTGGGCTCAGGTCATGATCTCAGGGTCCTGGGGTTGAGTCCCATGTCAGGCTCCTTGCTCAGCGGGGAGCCTGCTTCTCCCTCTGCCTGATGCTCCCCCTGCTTGTGCTCTCTCTATGACAAATAAATAAATAAAATATTAAAAAAAATAAATAAAATCTAATTTGTCTGATGTAAGTAATGCCACTGCAGCTTTCTTTTGATGTCCATTAGCATGATAAATGGTATTACCCCGCTACTTTATTTTATTTTATTTTATTTTAAAGATTTTATTTTTATTTTTTTGAAGAGTTAGAGATAGCCAGCGAGAGAGGGAACACAAGCAAGGGGAGTGGGAGAGGAAGAAGCAGGCTCCCAGCGGAGGAGCCTGATGTGGGGCTCGATCCCACAATGCCGGGATCACGCCCTGAGCCGAAGGCAGACGCTTAACGACTGCGCCACCCAGGCACCCCTACCCCGCTACTTTAAATCTGGAGGTGTCTTTGGGTCGAAAATGAGTCTGTTACAGACAGCATATCAATGTATCTTGCTTTTGTATCCAATCTGCTACCCTGTGTCTTTTGATTGGGGCATTTGGCCCATTTACATTCAGAGTAACTATTGAAAGATATGAATTTAGTGCCGTTGTATTACCTGTAAAGTCACTGTTTCTGTATATTGTCTCTGTTACTTTCTGGTCTATGTTACCTTTGTGCTCTCTCTTCACTTAAAGAATCCCTTTTAATATTTCTTGTAGGGCTGGTTTGGTGATCACAAATTCTTTTAGTTTTTGTTTATCCTGGAAGCTTTTTGTCTCTCCTTCTATTTTGAAAGACATCCTAGCTGGATAAAGTATTCTTGGCTGCATATTTTTCTCATTTAGCATCCTGAATATATAATGCCAGTCCTTTCTGGCCTGTCAGGTCTTTGTGGATAGGTCTGTTGCCTGTCTAATATTTCTACCCTTGTACGTTATGGACCTCTTATCCCCGAGCTGCTTTCAGGATTTTCTCTTTCTCTGAGATTTGTAAGTTTCACTATTCTATGTCAGGGTGTTGACCTATTTTTATTGAGTTTGACGGGGGTTTCTCTGTTCCTCCCGGACTTGAATGCCTATGACTGAGCATTTCTATCTCAGACACATGACCCCATTTCGAGTCTCCAAACCCTGTAGACTCCTGTGGTGCACACCTGTGCTGCTCCTCCCGTGGGAAGAAGGGGGGGGTCTCCCTGCGGTTCTGCCACTCGCTGGGCCCCTGCTAAGGGAGCAGTTACCAGACCATGCTCTGATTTGCGGTATATGGCAATCCCAAGCTGAGAGCCCACTCCTGGGCCAGCTGAGTGCAGCTGGCTTCCCTGCTCTGATGCCTGGTGTTCCTGTGACCCCAGGGATCCTGAGACTGCCACCTGAGCACCTTTCAGGTAGGTATGTCCCTCACTGGAGCAGACTTCTAAGAGTTCTGATTTTGTGTTCTGCTCTTATATCATTTTCCAGTGCTGGCTTACAGAGGTTCCTTCCCCCTCCCACAGTTTATCTGCCAATATATCACCTCAGATTCACTTCTCTGCATCACCTACCTTGCAGAAAGTGGTCACTTTTCTATTTGTAGAGTTACAGCTATTCTTTTCTTAGATCTCTGGTTGAGTTCGCAGGTGTTCAGAATGATTTGATGGCTATCTAGCTGAATTCCTGGGACCAGACAAAACTAAGGTCTCCTACTCCTCCGCCATCTTGGACTATCTGCCCTTCATCTTCCATTTTTATAATACATAAATGTCCTAGAAGAATTCCTCTTCATCCTACTGAGTTCTCTCAATTGCACAATGAAGAGCTTTTTGCATCTGATAGACATTGGTTTAAGTTTTAGCACTATAACTTAATGTATAACCCTGGTAAAGTTATTGAACTCTGATGACCCTCAGCTTCCTTATGGGTAAAATGAGAATAAGAATGATTGATAGGACTGTCCAGAAGATTAAATGAGATACTGTGGGTAAAGATCTTTCTCACTGTCTGATGATAGCCAGTACTAAACTTATGTGCCTTCTATCCCTAAATCCTCCTCAAAAGTAAGAATAATCTTTGGTCCATTTAACCCTATTGTGAAAAGTAAAAAAAAAATGGTATAAGAAATGCACACTAGGGGAAAAACCTTATAACTCATTTAATCTCTGAATCAGAGTCTCAGAGATGCAAGGAACTAATCAGTGGCTTTGACTGGAATGGCCAGGGTCCCACTTCCACTTGCTATATGCACATCCATTGTTTGATCACTTTCTTTGACCCAGTTTTCTTTGTATCCTGCTTCTTAAGTGGTACCACATTATAGGGAAGACCTTTCTCATACTTTCAACGTTAAACAGAATTATTCTAAATTTAGATTTCCCCCAGATCTTACATCTCTCTAGATTTGTAGTCTATATGAGGCAAGTTTCATCCCTAGCATTTTATGTCAGACATAAATTATAAAGCAGTCAAAAATGACCTAGCATCCTTGGTGCACTAGTATTTTTCAGTTCTTATCACTATTCTACTTTGAATAGGTTATGTTTGGAAGACATTGAACATATTCAAAATCCCCTGAGTTTATAATAATTTTTGCCTCTCCTGACAAGATGACTCACCAGGACCAGGACATAAGTCATATATGGTTTCCCAGTATTTTCCTTTTCCTTAACAATCCTTTACATTTGTATAATATTTCATAATCCAGAAAATACTACTCTTCACTCTTCTTTTTGAGTCTCACAGCAATTCTATGAGGTACCAAGGGCAAGAATTGTCACCTTTTGGCATATAAAAGAAACTAAGCTCAAGCAAGGTTAAATATTGTGCTTGAAGTCAAAATGCTAATACACAGTAGAGCTCAGAGTAGAAACAAGTTCTGTATGAAAGTTCAAACTGTTAGCATATCCCAGTACATAAAACACACCAAGAGTACAATTTTAGTCAACAGGACGAATACACATTATTCCATTTCCAGGTCAGAGGAACATTAAAATCTCCCCAAACTCAATTTATTTTTTATTCTGAGCAGTGTGCTCTATCATAATTTCACCCCCCCCCCCCCATTAAATGCATTCTGCCTTGGATCTCAATGAAGTCTTTAACTGAAGAAGGATCAAGAGAATTCTCTATATCACATTCAGAAAGGCCTGAAACATTCCAAATTCCTGTCAGCAGAGAATCTCTGGGAATGCAAGAAAACCTGCTATAGTGTACATTGTTGAAATAAAGTGCTTAGCCATCAACTGATTAATGCCATTGTCCTCTTTAGGTCAAGGCTATGGATTGGGATCTTAGACATATAACAATTTCCCACGAACCACTATGAGATTTTATATGCCTTATCAGAGTTCCATGAATAACAATTCACTACCAAACTATGAGCTCACAAAACACAAAGGGCTTTGAAAATCCATGTCTTCAAAAGCTGGAACTAAACGGATAAAAAATGTTAGAAAACATATCATGAAAGATGCAAGTGGGAGGAGGCCAAGATGAGTGATTGATTGTATTTAAATATTTCTATGGTCTGTGTATTTTGAGGAGGAAGAGAAATATACTAACTTTAGACTTTCTTAATACAAATATACATATTACAAGGTAATGGTAAAACAAAACAAAACAAAACCACCACCACAACCACATCAGAAAAGCTAAGTGTAATTACTACAAGTTTAGAAATAGAATGGCTAACTTCAAAGGCAGTGCTGAGGAAAATGCGTAAGTAAAGAAAGTCTGATAAACTCAGTAGAAAGCTGTAAAGAAGTAAAGAAGGAAGGAAAAGGAAAAAGAAAACATAACTAAGTAAATCAAAAAGGCAGAAATTAGTTATATCAGTGATCACATTAAATATAAAAGTTTTAATTCATCTATTACCTGACAGATGAGGGGGAAAAAGCATTTATATTCTTCCTAAAAGAGATACACTTAAATCAAAATCATACATAAAGTTTAAAAAAGACAGAAGAAAATACATTCCAAGCAATGCATAACCAATGCATGGTACAGCATCATTAATTTCAAAGAGATCACATTTTATATACAAGACATTATTATGGATATACATGGACACTGCCAAAAATATGGCAACCATAAACTAGTATATACCTAGTAACATAGCCTTGGATTATATAAACTAATACTAGGACTATTAGGACTTCTGGTTTCAGCTTCGACATTTCAAGAGCTTAGACACTGTTGATCCAATTTTTAGAACAGGAGAAAAGTGGAGCAAAATGAAGATAAATGACATTGTTTGACCCATCAGAGAACTGAAGTCATAGGACACACCACCACACTGAAATCTGGAGAGACAGGGAAATACAGAGGACCATAGCTCAGATGAGTTTATTTGGGTCAGAAGACATTGTAACTGCAGACTGACAGGAACAATTAAATGGTAATACTGATGAATTCCTGGAGGATTTGTATGCACTGGCATGGGAGAAATAAACGTCTGGAGCCCAATATTACTGACATGTTCATGGGCTTTCACTGCTAGAACCCCCATGCCATGCTCTCATGATGAAGATGAAAAAAAAAATTACTTCATGCTTCTGGCAGGGTGAGGGAAAAAAGTAAACACTTTGAAATATACCCAGAGTGTCCTCCATAACAAAGGCCTACTCTTTAGGAGAAAAGACTTTACCAGAGCCTTTCCAACTTAGGGTCAGGGCAATTAGCCAATTCCAGGCTGCTCTAAGCTTTCTAAAGAAAAATGAAAGGCTAAGAAACATTTCTGAAGGCCACAGCCCAGGTATTCAGTTCTACTAAAAGACTGAAATTTAATAACATAGTAGAGACTGATTGTCCCTGCCCATATCTTACCACCACATCAAAAGGGCTACAGTATAATAACAGTGGATTACTGCTGAAAGAACTGGAAGGCTTAGACTTTATTTTTGAAGGAGTTCTTAGGTAAAACAGAAAGACAACAGAAGGGACCAAACAAGGTCATTAGAGGTAACTAAAAGCTCTGGTACCTGCGGCTATAGCAAACTTGAAACATAGCCCAAATCCTTGCCAAGGTAACATAAAACTTCATAGTAAAGGCACATTTATCTCAGTCCCTATTACTTGGTACATCATGTCTGGCTTTCAACAAAAAAATTACAAAGCATGCTAAAAGACAAGAAAAAAAATGTGGTTTAAGGAAACACAGTGAGCATCAGAATCAGACTTTGATAAGGCACAGATGTTGGAATTTCAGACAGGAATTTTAAAATAAGTATGATTAATATGTTAAGAAAGGGCTCTAATGAAAAAAGTTAATGTACAAGAACAGACGGGCAATTTAAGCAGAGAGATAGAAACTCTAAAAGTAAGCAAAACCAAAGAATGCTTTTGATGGCCTTGGACATGGCCAAGAAAAGGATCAATGAGCTTGAAGATCTGTCAATTGAAAGTTTCAAAACTGAAATACAAGGTGAAAAAAAATGCAACGAAAATAGCAAAATATCCAAGATCTGTGGTGATAATTTTTAAATGTGTAACTATGTATAATTGGAATACCAGAGGGAGAAGGAAGAGAGAAAAGAGCAGAAAAATTTTTCAAGTAATAATGGCCAACAACTTTCAAAAATTAGATTAACCAAACCACAGATTCAGGAAGCTCAGAGAATACCAAGTAGAATAAATATCAAATAATCTACACCTAGACATATCTTATTTAAACTGCAAGAAACCAAAAGCAAAGAAAAAACTTTGAAATTTTAAAAAAGAAGTATAAGGGATATTGTACATATCAAGTCACCACTGATGTGAATTGACAATGTGATTAGTCTAAATGCACCTATTAAAAAGGCAATAAATAAAAAAGAACTACATACATAGATAATATTATTCCAAGTATATCAATAATCGCTTTAAATGTGAATGGTCTAAATACAGACATTAAAAAACAGTGATTGTTAGAGTAGATTGAAAAAAACATTATCTTAACTATATTATCCAGAAGAAACACAGTTTAAATATAACAAAAAATATAGATTAAAAGTAAAGGGGTGAATAACGATATAACATGCTCTCACTATTCAAAAGAAAGCTAGAATCACTACATTAATTTCAGATAAAGCAGATTTCAGAACAAGGAAAATTATCAGGGGTAATGAGAGGTACTGCATAATGATAAAGGGGTCCATTATCCAAGAAAATGTAACAATCCTTAGTGTATATACATCTAACAAAGAACAACAAAAAAAACGTGAGGCAGAAACTGATAGATAATTGATAGATCAGACAGGCAGAAAATCAGTAGGCATGCAATTTACCTGAACATCACTATCAATCAACAGTGTCTAATTGACATTTACAGAATACTCAATGCAACAACAGCAAAATGCTCATTCTTCTCAAGCTCACATAAACACTCACTAAGACCATATTCTGGGCCATAAAAGACAGCTTACTAAATTAAAAAAAAAATGGAATGATACAAAACATGCTCTCAGACCACCATGGAATTAAACTATAAATCAACAATAGAACTATAGCTGAAAAATTACAAACTAGTTGGAGACTGAAATAACACATAGTTCAAAGAAGCACTTTCAAGAGAAAGTTAAGAATATTTTAAGCTAAGTAAAGGGCATCTTATCAAAATTTATAGACTATGGGAATGGAGAGAAATTTATAGCATTAAGCAAATGTATTAAAGACAAAAGTTCTAAAATCAATAAGCTAAATTTCCACCTTAGGAAACTAAAGAAAAGTAATTAAAGCCTAACACAGGCAGAATAAAATTAACAATAAAAATTAGTGCAGAAATCAGTGAAATTTAAAAGCAGGTATAAAGAGATCAGGGAGGAATAGAGCAGAGGACCATAGGGGAAGGGAGGGAAAACTGAATGGGAAGAAATCAGAGAGGGAGACAAACCATGAGACTCTTGACTCCAGGAAACAAACTGAAGGTTAGAGAAGGGAGGGGATGGGGGGATGGGGTAAACTGGGTGATGGGCATTAAGGAGGGCACATGATGTGATGAGTACTGGGTGTTGTAGGCAGCTAATGAATCATTGAAAACTACATCAAAAACTGGAGATATACTATATGTTGGCTCATTGGATTTAAATTAAAAAAATCACACACACAAAATAAAGAGGTCAGAAAGGAAGATGGTGGCAGCACAGGCAGACCCTAGGTGTGCCTCATCTAATGAATACTACCAGATAACTATTAAATTATCCTAAATACCCCAGAAATCAATCTGAAGACTGGCAGAACAAACTCCACAACTAAAGGTAGAGAAGAGGCCACTTTGAAGAAGGTAGGAAGTGTGGAGAGGGGTTTGGGAGAGAAACGGATTGTGGTCCCTGCAGCGGGGAGGGAGCTATAATCTTAGAGAAGAGCCAGAGAAAGACTAGCACACAAGGGAGTGCACAGGGAAAATGAATCCCCCTAGCAACTGGCTTGGACAGTGAGAGGTTGAATTTCATGAGTTCTGGGGCTTAAAGCATGGAGTTTTAAAGGTCAATGGGTTTGGCAGGAATACAGCCTGGGAGGGCACTGTGCTGCTCTTGGAGAGAAGGCAGACAAACAGCCCACAGACATACAGCAAGGAAAAAGTGATCTGCAGAGCACCTGGAGCACACAGTGGGGAGGTTAGCTGCTCATCTCAGAGCATGCCTCAGAGAGTCAGCATTCATGAGAGACCCCTCTGGGAACCAAGGAACTGGCAAGAGCCATTTCCTTCCTCTACTCCTCAGCATAAACACAGAGCCACCTGTGGAAACCAGCACAGCGCCTATACTCACTATCTAACTTGCTTACGCCAAGCCCCACTCCCCGAGCTCCTGTGAAACTGCCTTTCCCAATCACACTTGCCTCAGTCCCAGATCTGTGCTTCCCCAGAGGACTGGCACAAACCCCTGCCAACATCATGTTTCTTAATGCTTGAGTTTTGTGAAGCCTTGATTCCGGTGGTGGTGGCAACAGGTTTCATTCCACAAACAGACCAGAGCACACCTTACCACATTCAGGCCAGGGACCAAACACTGCCCTAAACAGGTAAAGAGAGACTCTGCAGATGACTGGCCTGATGGATTAAGTGGCCAGGACACAACAGCAGAGCACATGCAGCGCACATTGGAGACCCTCCCTGAGTGCCAGGTCCTGGGGAACAGGGAACACTACACAGCAGGGCACCACAGGACCTCTTCTTCATAAAGATACTACCCTCAAGAACAGGAGATGTAGCTGTCTTTCCTAACAGAGTGAAACAGGCACAGAGATTTAGATAAGAGGAGAAAACAGAGGAATTTGTCCCAAATGAAAGAACATGACAAGGTCATGGCCGGAGATCTAACAAAACAGATATATGTAACATGCTTGAAGGGGAATTTAAAGCAATAATCATAAAGATATTCGATGGAGTTAAGAAAAGAGTGGAGGACATCATGAGACCATTAAAAAAAAGATAAGGAATAACATAGCATAGATAAAGGGTCCAATAAATAAGAAACATACTTGATGGTATGAACAGTAGGCTGGAAAAAGCACAGGAATGACTTAATGACCTAGAAGACAGAGTAATAGAAAGTAATCAAGTTGAGAAAAAGAGAGAAAAAAAGAATTATGCAAAATGAGATTAGAATTAGGTAACTCAGTGACTTCATCAAACATAATAACACTCATATTATAGCAGTCTCAGAAGAAGAGAGAGAAAAGGGGACAGAGAATTTACTTGAAGAAATAATAGCTGAAAACTTCCCTAATCTGCAGAAGGAAACAGATATCCTGATCCAGGAGGCACAGAGAACTCCCAACAAAATCAACAAAAGCAGAGCCACACCAAGTAATTAAAATAGCAAAATAGAGTGATAAAGAAAAAAAATATTAAAAGCAGCAAGATAAAAGAAGTCAGGTACATAGAAAGGAAACCCCATAAGGCTATCAGTGGATCTTTCCACAGAAATTTTCCAAGCCAGAAAGGAGTGGCATGATATATTCAAAATGCTGAATGGGAAAAATGAGCAGCCAAGAATACTCTATCCAGCAAGGCTATCATTCAGGATAGAAGGAGAGACAGAGTTTCCCAGACAGACAAAAACTAAAGGAGTTCATGACCACTAAAACAGCCCTGCAAGAAATCTTAAAGGGGACTCTTCGAGTGGAAAGGAAAGACCAAAAGTGACAGCATGAAGGTAGGAAACACAAAAGCACTAAAAATGGAATATTTCTGTAAAAAGTCAGTCAAGGAACTCACAAAATAAAAGGATGTAAAATATGACACCATATACCTAAAATATGGGGGAGGAGAGAAGTAAAGAATAGGTTCAAACTTAAATGACCAACTTAATATAGACTGCTATGTGCAGAAGATTTTATGTACAAACCTAATGGTAATCACAAAGGAAAAACCACTAATATGCAAACAATAAAGAGAAACAAATCCAAATAAATCACTAAAGAATACCAGCAAATCATGAAAGACAGACAAGAAAGAATCAGAGAAAATCTTCAGAAACAACCACAAGTAAAACAGTGGCAGTAGATACATATTTATCAATAATTACTAACTGATGAATTATTGAATACTACATCTGAAACTAATGATGGCTAATTGAATATGAGTATGTTGGCTAATTGAATTTAACAAAAATAATTACTTTGAATGTAAGTGAACTAAATACTCCAATCAAAATACATACAGTGATAGACTGGATAAAAAAACAAAACCCATGTATATGCTGCCTACAAGAGAGTCATTTTAGACCTAAAGACACCTGCAGATTGAAAGTGAGGGTGGAGAAACATTGCATCCATTGCTAGTGGATGTCAAAAGAAAGCCAGAGAAGCAATATTTATATTGGACAGAATAGACTAAAACAGACTGTAACAAGAGACAAAGAAGGACACTATATAATAATAAAGAGGACAATCCAAAAAGAAGATATAACAATTATAAATATTTATGTACCGAACATGGGAACACCCAAATACATAAAACAGTTAAAACAAACATAAAGGAACTAATCAATAATAATACAATAATAGTAGCAGACTTTAGCACTGCATTCACATCAATGGACAGATCATCTAAGCAGAAAATCAAGGAGGAAACAATGATTTTGAATGACATGCTGGATCAAATGGATTTAACACATATATTCAGAACATTACAACCTAAAACAGCAGAATACACATTCTTTTCAAGTGCACATGGAACATTTTCCAGAACAGATCACATACTAGGCCACCAAACAAGCTTCAACAAATTTTAAAAGATCATGCCATGCATCTTTTCTGACCAAAATGCTATGAAACTAGAAGTCAACCATAAGAAAAAATCTGGAAAGACCACAAATACATGGAAGTTAAATAATAGGCTACTAAACAATGAATGAATCAACCAGGAAATAAAAGAAAAAATACAAAAGTACATGGAAACAAATAAAAATGAAAACAATGGTTCAAAACCTTTGGTATACAGCAAAAACGGGTTTTAAGAAGGAACTTCATAACAATACACACTTACCTCAAGAAGCAAGAAATATCTTAAACAACCTAACCTTACACCTAAAAGAAATAGAAAAAGAACAAACAAAAACTAAAACAAGCAGAAGGAAGGAAATAATAAAGATTAGAGCAAGAACAAATGATATTGAAACTAAAACAACAATAACAACAACAACAGAACAGATCAATGAAACCAGGAGCTGGTTCTTTGGGGAAAATATCAGTAAAATTGATAAATCTCAAGCCAGAATCATCAAGAAAAGAAGAGAAAGGATCCAAATTAATAAAATCACAAGTGGGAAAGGAGAAATAACAAACACAACAGAAATATAAACAAGTATAAGAGATTATTATCCAAAACTATATGTGAACAAATTGGGCAACTTAGAACAAATGGATAAATTCCTAGAAACACATAACCTATCAAAAATGAAATGGGAAGAAATAGAAAATTTGAACAGATGATTACCAGCAAAGAATTGGTAATTAAAAAACTCCCAGGAGCTGAAGCTTCTATATAACCTTGTGGTGTTCGAAAAAGAATGGCTACAATGAATAGTGCTATGTGGCTCATGGAGGAATATGTGATGAGTGATTTTTAATTTGTTTGGAGCTTGCGATGATTCTTCCTCATAAAGAGAGTATGAAGAAATGATGTACCATGTAATATGTCAAGGGATTTAGTGTCATAATTTGTGATAAGACATAGCTGCCTAGTTTGAGTAGTACACAGGGGGCTTCTACATGTGTTTTTGGTGATCAAAGGTATAGCCATTTTACTGGAAATGCTTTTATGCATGGCAGTAATAGGGAACTATTAGATCAAGAATTGGAAATTTTTGAGTTCAGTATTGAATTATTAGAAAATGTAATGAACCTATAAGATTTTTGATAAAAATTAGTACAATGAGAAGTGGAAGTGATTCTAGTATATAAAATAAGAAACAAATGACTGTATTTTATTGTTCTGTCTGATTTCCCCAGCAGGTAATAATACTTAGGGTTGGGACTAATGTTGCTTCAAATAAAATGAAGAATAAAATCAATCCTGTAGCTGTCAATGCTGTAATTAAGAATATTTCTAATAAAATTAGTATTGTGGGAAAAAAACAAAACAAAACAAAACCTCCAAACAAACCAAAGTCCAGGGCAAGATGGCTTCACAGGCGAATTCTACCAAACATTAAAAGAAGAGTTAAGGGGCGCCTGGGTGGCTCAGTTGTTAAGTGTTTGCTTTAGGCTCAGGTCATGATCCCAGGGTCCTGGGATCAAGCCCCACATCGGGCTCCCTGCTCAGTGGGAAGCCTGCTTCTTCCTCTCCCACTCCCCCTGCTTGTGTTCCCTCTCTTGCTGTGTCTCTCTCTGTCAAATAAATAAAATCTTAAAAAAATTAAAAATTAAAGAAGAGTTAATACCCAGTCTTCCAAAACAATTCTAAAAAAATTGAAAAGGAAGGAAAGCTGTCAAATTCATTCTATAAGGCCAGCATTACCCCCATATCAAAACCAGATAAAGACTCCACTAAGAAAAGAGAACCAGGGGACAATATCTCTAGTGAATATAGATGCAAAAATCCTCAACAAAGTACTAGCAAACCAAATTCAACAATACATTAAAAAAAATCACTCACCACGATCAAGCGGGATTTATTCCTAGGCTGCAAGCGTGGCTCGATATTCACAAATCAATCAACATGATTTATCACATCAATAAAGGAAAGGATAAAAACCATATGATCATTCCAATAGATGGAGAAAAAGCATTTGACAAAGTACAACATCCATTCATGATTAAAACCCTTAGCAAAGTAGGTTTAGAGGGAACATACCTCAACATAATAAAGGCTATATATGGAAAAACCTACAGCTAATATCATCTTTAATGGGGAAAAACTGAGGGACTTTCTCCTAAGGTCAGGAACAAGACAAAGATTTCCACTCTCACTTCTATTTAGTACTAGTGTAGTAGTACTAGAATTCCTAGCGACAGCAATCTGACAACAGAAGTAAATAAAGGGCATCCAAATTGGTAAGGAAGAAGTAAAATTTTCCCTATTTGCAGATGACGTGATACTCTATATAGAAATCCAGAAAGACTCCACTAAAAAACTGCTAGAACTGATAAATGAAGTCAATAATGTCACAGGATACAAAATTAATGTACAGCAATCTGTTGCATTTCTACACAACAATAATGAAGCAGCAGAAAGTGACATTAAGAAAATAATCCCATTTACAATTGCACCAAAAACAATAATATACCTAGGAATAAACTTAATAAAAGAGGTAAAAGACCTGTACTCTGAAAACTATAAAATACCAATGAAAGAAATTGAAGATGACACAAAGAAATGGAAAGACATTCCATGCTCATGGATTGGAAGAACAAATATTTTTAACATGTCTGTAGTACCCAAAACAATCTACACATTTAATACAATCGCCATCAAAATACCAACGGCATTTGTCACAGAACTAGAACAAACAATCCTAAAATGTTTATGGGACCATAAAAGACCCTGAATAGCCAAAGCAATCTTGAAAAAGAAAAGCAAAGCTGGAGGCATCACAATTCTGGACTTCAAGTTTTATTACAAAGCTATAGTAATCAAAACAGTATGGTACTGGCATAAAAATATACACATAGATCAATAGAACAGCCTTGAAAAACCAGAAATGAGCCCGCAATTATGTAGTCAATTAATTTTATTTTTCAGTCAACCTTTGACAAAGCAGGAAAGAATATCCAACGGGAAAAAGATGGTCTCCATAATAAATGGTGTTGGGCAAACTGGACAGTGACATGCAAAAGAATGAAACCAGACCACTTTCTTACACCATACACAAAAATAAATTCAAAATGGATGAAGGACCTTAATGTGGGACAGGAAACCATTAAAATCCTAGAGGAAAACACAGGCAGTAACCTCTTTGACATCAGCCACAACAGCTATTTTCTATATAGGTCCCTTGAGGCAAGGAAAACAAAAGCAAAAATAAACTATTGGGACTACATCAAAATAAAAAGCTTCTGCATAGGAAAGGAAACAGACGACAAAACTAAAAGACAATGTATAGAATGGGAGAAGATATTTACAAATGACATTGGATAAAGGGTTAGTATCCAAAATCTATAAAAAACTTATCAAGCTCAACACCCAGAGAACAAATAATCTATTCAAGAAATGTGCAGAAGACATGAACAGACATTTTTCCAAAGAAGACAAATAGATGGCCAATGGCCACATGAAAAGATGCTCATCATCACTTACCATCAGGTAAATGCAAATGAAAACTACAATGTAGTATCACCTTGCACGAGTCAGAATGGCTAAAATCAGCAACACATGAAACATCAAGTTTGGGCAAGGATATAGAAAAAAAGGAACCCTCTTGCACAATTGGTGGGAATGCATACTGGTGCAGCCACTGTGGAAAACACTATGGAGTTTCCTCAAAAAGTTACAAATAGAACTATCCGACAATCCAGCAATCCAATCCAGCAATCACCCTGCTGGGTATTTACCTAGAGAATACAAAAATACTAATTCAAAGGGATACTTGCACCCCTATGTTGATAGCGGCATTATCTACAATGCCAAATTATGGAAGCAGCTCAAGTACCCATCGATTGATGAATGGATAAAGAAGATGTGGGATGGATATGGCTATATAAATGGAATATTATTCAGCCATAAAAAAGAATAAAATTTTGCCATTTGCAGCAACATGGACGGAGCAAAAGAGAATAATGCTAAGTGAAACAAGTGAGTCAGAGAAAGACAAATACCATAGGATTTCACTCATATGTGGAATTTAAGAAACAAAACAAATGAGCAATGGGAAGAAAAGAGAGAGACAAACCAATAAACAGACTCTTAACTCTAGAAAACAAACTGATGGTTACCAGAGGGGAGGTGGGTGAGGGATGGGTGAAATAGGCAATGGGGATTAAGGAATGCACTTGTTGTGACGAGCACTGGGTGATTAAAAACTTGAAAAAAATGAGATATCCTTGTATAAGTAGAGTATCTAGCAGAGGCTGTTGTCCATAGTAGCATTAATAGGTGTTGGTTAAAGAGAACAAAAGTTAAAAAAAAAAAAAAAAGAATGCTCACTGAATAATTATAATAGCATGAAGTGGCATTACATGCCCAACAACAGACAAAAGGACAAATATATTATGGTACATTCTTACAATGGGAGACTGTAGAATTAAATATGAATGAACAATATATAACAACATAGTTTTCATAAACAGACTGTAGATAGAGAAAATCAAGTATACAATAATATAAAAATTAAAGCATTCATGTAACTTTTATAAGATATAATATACAGCTCTATATGTAGTAAAAATTATGACTGGTAAGATACACACAAAAATTTATGGTAGCGATAGGAACATGTCTAAGGACTTTTTCTGTAATGTTCTATAATTTTTATAAGTAGAATATTTGAAGTAATAAAGATCCAAAGTAAAAATAGGTTTTGTGTTCTTAATAACATTTCAGAGTACACGGCATTTATGAACTAAGAATAACCAACCATAAGGGGAAAATGTGAAATTACGAACAATTTTCCAGAAATGAAAATTCACAATTGTCAAATAAAAATATACCACGAGGGAAGCATAAACCAGATTGATGCATAATCAAATCACTGAAGTAAAATACAAATTTATTATATTTTACCAGAACCCTGAAGAAAAGAATGAAGACATTAAAATAATAAAATAACCTCTAAGAGACACAGAGAATAGATTATGGAAATCTAAATTATACATAATCTGAATTCCAGAAGGAAGAACAAATATTAAAATTATTAATGAAATTAATGATCAAAAAAGTATGAAAGGAAATCTTGAGGTGAAAAAGACCCAATTATCATTAATAAAACCGTGTACCATGCAATGGCAAATAATGAAAAATAACCAAGATTTTGATTTATTTTGGAAAAATCCTTTCATTTCAAAGTTTTTCTTTGTCCTTATAAGCAACTTAGTAGAAAGAACAATTTGATGGTAAATGATCAAATTCAGTTGCTTTTTCTTCTTTTTCTTTTCTGCATTGTTTTAAACACTAGAGGAACTAGTTCTACAGAAGGCTGAGAGAAAAGATTTTATGAATGAGAAATTATATACATAGTCAAGGTGGCACTTATGGGAACTTAGCAACAACAACACTTTCTCAGATATCCAAGGGTGCAGAAAGAATGCCACCTACATAATTCCCAGAAGTATACTCCTCCTCTCAAATTGCTAGAACTTGAAGATTTGCTCCAGTTTCCTCTGGAAATAATCAAAGCAAAGAACTCGAGATGAGTTGTTTATAGGAAAAGACTTGCTGTGAGCACTAAAGCCAGTTAAGATATAGACTTAAGTCTAAATAATTTAAGTTTGGTAATAAAATCTAAAGCTATGCTAAAAACACCTCTTAAAAGATGATATATTTTATAAGATACTTCTGTGACAATAAGTAATAATCTGAATATAAAATCTCATAGGGAATAAATAGAAGTTGCCAAGGAATAAATCTCTCATCAGATAGGATATGAGAGACACGGCTTCATTGTTAAATAATTATAATTAAGTTCAAATATGTATTTCAATATTAACGTAACCTCCTGAATGAAAACAGGGTGTATGTATACCTTCCAAATAAACTGAGAAAGGTATTTTATTTAATAAAACAGGAAAATATGTCAATGACAAACAAGTTATAAAAATATATAAAGCATCAAGGGGTGCCTGGGTGGCACAGTCAGCTAACCATCTGACTCTTGGTTTGGGCTCAGGTCCTGATCTCAGGGTCAGGAGATCCATCCTGGTGATGGGCCCTGACGCCACGCTCAGTGTGGAGTCTCCTTCAGATTCTGTCTCCCGCTGCCCCTCCCCCTCGTGCACCCTCTTTCTCTCCCTTTCTCTCTCAAATAAATAAATAAATCTTTTAAAAAACATAAAACATCAAACAGGATGACAGAAGCATCAAAATGAATTTATTCTAAGGAAAAATATAAGAATAGTTTCATTTTAGAGCGTGAACCAATTCAAGGAGCCTAGATCCCTGAATCTGTACCCAAAGGAGAACCACTCAGTCAGGATCATTTGCATTGGAATTTTCAGGAGCAAGAAGTATGTGACACTTATTACCATTGTACGAACCTAACTTACTAATACATAAATTGATGTCTTGGTGTGCAGCTGTAACAAAAACCTAAAATACGTGTTTGGGTGCCAGGAAGCAAGGTAACAGATAAAAGAGGCTAGAAAGATGACAATGTATTGTATGCAGTGTAAATCTTTTAATAAGTCATTACCTTCAGTAACTTGGAGGTATAATCAGATGTATACTTAGCCAGCAATCCTAGAGAAAAAGGTTGAAAAACTTTGTAGTGTGTGCTGCTGGGTATTGCCCGCAAATATCTGGCAAGATAATATACCAAAGAGATGAACTCGGAATACAGTCAGTTTGCAAGCTGACTAGGAAGAGAATTGGGAATGAAAAAAAATGTTGAAGGGATAAGATTTCAGTGATACTTCTCAGCTGAATAAAGTGATCCAGGACAATGATGAAATTAAAGGTATGGTTCCCACTCATTTTTACAAATAGCCTTAAGATAGCTACTATTTTTTTTATTATGTTAGTCACCATACAGTACTTCATTAGTTTTTGATGTAGTGTTTTGATGAGTGTGTGTATATTATTTGTGTAAGGATGCAAAATAAATCAGAGTTGAGAATTATATGTAGGAAATGCTTGTTCGTATGGTTACTGGTACATGGAACAGACTTGAAGCAAATAGATCAAAATCCTTCAGTCTCTGATAATTGGAAAGTTAGAAGAACTTGCAGTCTCATCTTTCAAGAACTATAGCAAGTTAAGACAGCTGTGGAGCCACAGGACACATTCCCATGTATTTCAGATGTGACCAAGGAGGATAATGTAAAAGAACTTCCTAGAAGATAGAGCCCAGCCTCAGCAATAATCAACAAGAATTCCCTCTCAGTGAGTAGTAGAATTGGGCCTTAATCAAGACTTCTTACCTCCACAGGTTAGGGGGCCTTCATAATGCCTGATTTTCAGGATTTCAACCTTGCTAGGTACTAGTGACTGATGGGTATGTATTCCTTTATTCCTTTTCGTCAATGGAAAGTCCTTCCTTCCTTTGCTGGGTTGCTTCCTTCCTTCTTTCCTCTAATATCCTTTTACTTGCTCCACTACTTTATTTTTGATATGTGTGGTGGTGGCCAGATAACTTGTCTTCTTTAGTTCATAGGTCACCAAACTGAAAACAATCACATCTAGTCCTAAGGGAGAATACTGGGCATAGCCTGGAGATTCTGAAATTTAAGCTGGATTCGTTACACAGATGGGACTTTGGTTTTTCTTCATTAGGCAGTAGATGAACATTTTTAATTTTATGGGAAGGAGAGTGAAATGGATATTTGGCAACCAGAAGGACAGACTATGGCAGAAACAATGCTATTTGCCTGGCAACACAGGAAAACTACATTCCTCAGCTTCTTCTCTTGCATCTAAATGAGACCTTGTGAATAGTAGTTCTGGTCAAGGGACTGTGTTAGAAATGAGGTATTATTGTTAACAAAAAGATTTTTGAGTTTTGTAAAAAATAGCCTATATGGACTAATACAGTAAGAAGCACATAAAACACAGATTTCATAGAAAGGATAAAAACAAATAACTAGGCAAAAATATAATGGAAGTCATAACATAATGAAAGCAGATATTTTAATATTACTGAGAGATAAAGGTGAATACAAACTTAAAAGCATTCAATGGGTATAAGATTATGTTTTATATTTAAAAGTCACACAGAACAATGAAGGTGTACCAATACTAATCATTTATGTAATCAATATTACATCAAAATATAAAATAATAGTTTTTATGGATAGTAAAAACCGATAAAATACCATCATACTTGGACTGTGTTACACAACTTGCTTTGTCTTTGATAAGTCAAATTGATAAATACAAATGATATGGATGAATTGAGTGTAAATAATTCAGCTAATGGGAAGTTTTATGTATGTATCTATCCATTTATCCATCTAATTGTAAAATTCTTTTCTAGTATACAAACATTAGTTTAATGAACTGTTATGCATTATGCCATACAGAAACTTCATAAATTCTACAATTTGGAAATAGGAAAGGCCAAAATTTTGGACCTTAAGCATTTAGATTTAAAAATTTTTACAAAACTATTTCTTAAGTCAAAGAGGAAATCATAACTTTAATTAGGGAGGATTCTAAAAGTAAATCCAGGGAGAAAACTACACATCAAACCTTTAAGAAGTGCCTAAAGTGGTATTCACTGAAACATGACTGGCCAAACCATAAATACTCACAGTGTTCCGTAAAACATAATTAGTGTCAACTGATTTCATTATTACAGAAAATTTTAAAAATGAGCTACATGGTCTAAGCATTTAAAGCAACAATAAAAGACAAGCACCAAATGTTGCAGGAAGGATGAATTAATAAAGATAAAATAGAAAGTTAATGAATTTGAAAACAAAAAAGCATAGGATAGGTGAAAATATCAATAAAAAGAGCAACTTCTGGCAAGCTTGACCAAGAGAAAAAGGAGAGAAAATGTATATATAAAATATTTTTAGGTGTCAAAAGAAATGTAACCACAAATAATAGAGGTCATACAATTATAAGTAGTTATGCACAACTTTATACTAATAAAGTTGAAAGTCTTGATGAAATGGATGATTTTAGAAAAAATCAGTTATACAAATGTATTCAGAAATAAAAAACTTAAGGAAAAGGACTGCATTAAAAAACGATACCCACTCTGAGATTTTGTAAGAGGTGATTTCTTCTAAATTATTATGGAAGAGTTAATTATCATCAATTTATGCTATTATAGAACACAAAAGAATATAAGTGACTCTTCAGTTCATTTTAGAAAAATAATATGTCCTTGAAACACAATACAAAATTATATTTTTTGCTTTAATCTTACCTATGCACCCCAAAATACACATAGTGAATAAAATACTACCAATTCAAACACACAGCTATAGTAGAAGAGCCAGTAGGATTTATTTCAGAGAGGTATATATTTTTTATTCATGAAACTTCTGTTTGTCATATCAAGTGAACAAAGATCAAAACCATATCATCTTGATAGATCCCAATTAGGCATATGTAAAAGGAATTTTTATCCCCCATATAATATCATAGTTAACTAAAAATAAATATTCTTAGATTAAAATGATAAAATACATATACCTAAAACTTACATATGGAGTAAATGTTATAACTTAAATGCTGTAATATAAAACCATTCTTATTAAAAACTGGATCAATACACAATGGTATGTAATAGCATTGTATGGTGACAGATGGTAGTTACACTTGTGGAGAACATAGCATAATGTACAGACTTGTTGAATCACTATGTTCTACACCTGAAACTAATGTAACATGTCAACTATGCTTCAATTAAAAAAAACTGAAGCAATGCAAGAATGATTCCCATCATCTCTAAAACTTAACTGTTTTGGAAGTTAGAGCCATTACAAGAAAAAAAGTATATTTCTTGAAAAGGATACAGATAAGCTACTCAGATAATACATTGGGTTTTTCAAAATAATTTTTATTTTGTTATGTTTCAGATAATACATTGTTCAACCTGAAAAATTCAGGAAAATTGACTTGAGGTTTATTTGAAAGTACAGATGGTTCAATAACCAAATTATATGAATTCACTGAACTGTAACAAGTGAAGATAATGCCCACTGCTAGGGGTTACTGTGAAAATTAGATAAGGTAAAGTAGATGAAGTTCCTGGCACAGAATAGGTGCTTAAGAAATGGTAGTTCCTTTTCCCTTCATTTGGCCTTATCACTCAGTTGAGGAAACAGAGTATGGATGCTAGCATGTAAATAATAAAACATAGCAGGCAGCATAGACAAAGAGTCATGTGAATGGTATACATAATTTGACACAGTAAGAATTCTAAGGAAATTTTCAAGGACTGGGGTCAGGAGAAGCTTCCTGAAAGAAAGAAAAGCTTAGAATAGAAAAGGAGTCAGGAGGACCTTCCATATGTAACCCATTTATGTTATGGGCTGAACATGGTGGGGATACAAACAACAAACTTTATTACTGCATTTTTTCAAATGAACTCTGTAAGATCTTCCTTCAATGCCCTCTTAATATCATGGAGGATTCCATATTTTTTCCAGCCATGTATGTTTATTTAGAATAGCGTCATTTGATGGTATTTAAATGTCCAGTACAATCAAAATAAAAACTCCATCATCACTCATTCCATTGCAACTGTTACTTCCTACTCCCCAACCCCAATTTGTGCTGGTGAAAACAGCCCTCCTATCAAGATTATTCTAGCCTCTCCTGCCAAGATTATTTTAGCCTCTCTACTGCTCACAGTGTCTACGTGGCCCATTAGACAAAGAAAGTCTTAATTTGGTGAGAGTGCAACTAGCTTTCAGGGGAGCTCTTTCTACTAAAGTTCTCAGGAGCAGGCTTTAAACTTTGCCAGGGAAGAATTAGGCACTAGTCCCTGTGTTCCCCCAAATTCCAAGGAACATGGGTTAAGTTACAATAAAAATTTTAATACCACTTTGGCCATATGACATCATTCAGAGCTTGCTGGGCCTTTTCATTTGGCTGGAGATGGGTTATGGCAAAGGGTACTGAAATGTTACAGTACTCCCTACTACTACACATACAACCATCTTCAAAGAAATAATTGTTTCATTACATGAATAATTTATTTTGAATGTCTTGACTTCTTTTATACACTATGGAGGTGGGTGATGGTATAAAAATTAAGGAGCAGTATATCCAGCTCTCAAATGTTCTATAAGGGCATGTTCATCAACTCTTTTTACAATATATAGGTACTTGATATCCACTATCTTCAGTTTTAAAAATTACAAGATTATATGTAAAGTCCTATTTAACATCTTGCTAAATAAGCAAAGGGAGCGGCATAAATAGCAGCTTAGGAGTGTTGCACTGATTTCTTCCAAGAACAATGACTAGATTAATTTGGTTGAAGCAAAGGATATTAGCAATGTGATAGCATAAGAATGTTATAGGGGAACTCAGAACAAGATCACAGATGAATTTTAAAGAAACCTAGTACATGTATTACCATGTAGGTGAAGTTGTGAATCAAGAAACTGACATACACGAGGCACTCTTTTTTTAAAATCTGAAATCTAGATGAGGTTCTGCTGTAGTGTTAGTAATTGTGTATATCTCATGGAACACATTTACATGATTATGATCTAACCATATGTACTAATTTCAGCATATTTCCTGCCATGTCAGAACAATTCTGTATCTACAAAAAAACGAGGGTATAGTCACTGGGTTTTCTCCACTTTTAAAGGTCAATATCAACTGCCAATTCATAGAACCACAGGATGTTTAAGCTGTCTGAACCCTTACAGATATCGTCTAGGTTAATCCCCACATTATCCAGTTGAGGAAACTACAAAGATGGTAGGTCAATTTACTTAACATTTACTTAACATTACACAGCTAACCAGAAGTAGAAGTCTTCTATCTCAGTGTTCTCTGACTAAACAAATTGATCCAGGAGACTGTAAAATAATGGGGGTTTTGTTTTCATTTTTGTTCTGAGTACCAGGACTCCTGAGTAAGTGGTTTATTTTACCTTATAGACCTCATACAATCATGTAACACATAGACGGAGCAGGCTTGCAGTAAGGGTGGAGAATATGAATTCTATTTTGGACATCTGCAGTGTGCTTGACTTTCAAACTGTTATATAAACTTTGTGAGGGTTGATGCTGTATCTGGGTTACCACTTTGTATATTTGCAGTTTCTAGCACAGTGCTCAGCATACAGTAGGCACTCAAAAATTAGCATTTATCATCATTATTATAATAGTACTATACAATGATATTATAATTACCATTACTATTACCTAAGTTCCAAGAAGACAGCAACTGTCTGCATTGGTGCTTGGAAACATGAGGAAATGAAGCAGGATGAATAAGTAGTAAGGCATGGCTGATTTATCTCTTTGGGCCATGAAATATCTCTGAAGTTCTTAGTGGATTATGACCTCATATTTCTTTTTTTTTTTTTTAAAGATTTTATTTATTTATTTGACAGAGATAGAGACAGCCAGCGAGAGAGGGAACACAAGCAGGGGAAGTGGGAGAGGAAGAAGCAGGCTCATAGCAGAGGAGCCTGATGTGGGGCTCGATCCCACAACGCCGGGATCACGCCCTGAGCCGAAGGCAGACACTTAACCGCTGTGCCACCCAGGCGCCCCATGACCTCATATTTCAAAAACCTTTTTATGTTGCTTTTTCCTGCCATTCATTCATTACTTCACAGAATATTTATGGTGTACCTACTATATACGAGGTTCTGTGCCCAGCACTGGGGCTATAGAAGAGAATCAGGGCTCTCAATATGTAGTAGGGAAGGCTAAAAAAGTGAAAATTTTAGGTTCCCCCAGCATGGGGATGTGATGAAAGCAATATTACAGTATTACAGAAGAAGAAACAATTAAATCTACCCAAGGGGTCAGGGAAGGTTTCAGCACTGAGTAAAACTGGCACTATTCTCCATATAACATTGCTCTCCTTGAAGTTTCTGATCTTCCTCTTGATGTGAATTAATGCTATGCTTCATAGAAAAAGTTCCATTCATCATTTTAGTATGCTTTCTTTTAGCTTCTCATGAGTACTTGGTTTTAAGAATTTCTTTGTTTTTGTATTTTAACCACTTTTTTTCTGTTTATATTCTCCATTTTCTATCTCCATTTAGTTTAATCTCTAGGCCTGTAGTGAGGTTAGTCATACTGAGAATTTGTAACATATAGGATAAGAAAATAAACTGCAGATACAACAAGTATTTACTGTCCACTGCTGAACAGAAGCAACAGGTTGAATTTAAGTTGTCAGCAGAGATACCTGCTTCATGCATAAGAGATGAGATAGTGCACAGAATGTCACAGGCAGTGGAATGAATCCAACTTCATGGATTCAAGTTTAGGCTTATAAAGTTACACTGAAGAACAAGATAAAAAGATAAAAGACTTTCCTAACAAGAAACATTTTGAGCAGCTAAACTTAGAGTTGGTCAATAGTACTAGAAATTGAATGGTAAGTGAATTTCCAAAGAAATTCTCTGTAAGTTATTATTGTACTTCTAACCAAATAATGAATTTATACACACTTCCGAAGTAGCCTAAGTCAACCACTGTCCTTTTGATTTGTGGTCACTGATAGGGCTCAGGCACTTTTAAATTCACCATCTAAGACTGAGAGTTAGCTTTTTTCCTCCAGATTTCCTCACAAACCAGTCAAACTCTCACTAGTGCCCCTACCTACCATCTGCACCAAGAATGCCCTGGATTAATGTTGAGGGCTTTGGTTGGTTTTTAATCAGTGACTGCATGAATGGAACAGACAGGATGTGAAAATCACAGTAAATTTCAAGAAAAAAAAAGCTAAAATGTATTTGAAAGAAAAAATACCCTGCTCTTCAGAACATGTTCTAAATGTAAGATGTTATTATGAAGTGAATTGAACATAGTAAACCATTTACAATTGGTTGGTCTCCTGCTACTTAGATCAGTCTTATACATTTGGGAAAGAATGGAAGTTCTGAAGTAGGACGGTTGATTTTATAAGCACTCTTGGTTACAGTAGTAGGGTCTTAGCTATCCAAGCAAGTGTCTTCCTAGCTATTCTGTTCATATTTTCTATTTCTTCATGATTCAGTCTTGGTAGGTTGTGTGTTTTTGGAATTTATACATTTCTTCTGGGTTATCTAATTTGTTGGCATACAACTATCCACAGTATTCTTTTATAATCCTTTTTTATTTTTGTTGTATCAATTGCAATGTCCCCTCTTTCATTCCTGGTTTTAGTTATGTGAGTCTTCTCTCTTTTTTCTTAGTTATTCTAGCTAAGAGTTTGCCAACTTTACCTTTTAAAAAATGCTCTCAGTTTCATTGATTTTTTCCTATTGCTTGTCTGTTTCCTATTTCATTTACCTTGACTCTAATCTTTATTATTTCCTTTCTTCTGTTAGTTTGGGGTTCAGTCTGTTCTTCTTTGTTATGTTGTTGATTTGAGATATTTTTAATTTTTATTATTATTTTTCAATTTGAGTATAATTGACATGAGATGTTACATTAGTTTCAGGTGTATAACTTAGTGATTTGTCAAGTTTATACATTATGCTGTTTCACTGCAAGTGTAGCTACCATTTGTCCCCATCATCCCTATTACAATATCATTGATTATATTCCTTATGTTTTGTCTTTTCTTCCTGTGACTTACCCAAGATATTTGTTTTGTATGCATTTACAGCTCTAAACCTCCCTCTTAGCAATGTTTTTGCTGCATCCCATAGTTTTTTGTATATTTCCATTTTCATTTGTTTTAAATATTTTTCAATTTCTCCTGTGATTTCTTCTTTGACCCATTGGTTATTTAAGAGTGTACTGCTTAATTTTCACATATTTGTGGATTTTCTAGTTTTCTTTGTGCTACTAATTTCTAGTTTCATTCCACTGTGATCAAAAAAGGCACTATGATTTCAATCTTCAAGAATTTTTTAAGATTTGTTTTTGTGGCCTAAAATATGTCTATCCTGAAGAATATTCCATGTGCACTTGAGAAGATTGTATATTTTGTTATTGTTGGGTAGAATGGTCTCTATATATCTGTTAGGTCCAATTGGTCTATAGTATTGTTCAAGTCCTCTATTTCCTTGTTGATCTTCTGTCTGGTTGTTCTATCAATTATTGGAATGAAACCTTGAAGTCCTTAGTATTATTGTGTTGTTATATGTTTCTTCCTTCAATTCCGTTAGTATTCTTCATATACTCAGGAGTTTTGAGAGTTGGTGCATAAATATTTATAATTACTATATCTTCTCAGCAAATTGATCTTTTTATCATTATGTAATGCCACTCTTTGTCTCTTATGACAGTTTTTTTTTTTTTTATTTAGAGAGAGTGTGTGAGTATGGAGGGGGGTGCGGGCGGGGCAGAGGGAAAGGGAGAGAGAATCTTAAGCAGGCTCCATACCAGCATGGAGCCTGATGTGGGGCTCAATCTCACAAGCCTGAGATCATGACCTGAGCCGAAATCAAGAGTCAGATGACTTCTGATTAACCGATTTAATCGACTGAGCCATCCAGGTGCCTGACAATTTTGATTTAAATCCAGTTTGTCTAATATTGGTATAACAATGCCTGTTCTCTGTTCATTACCATTTGTATGAAATATTTCCCCAACCTATCATGTTCAGCCTATGTGTGTCCTTAGACCTAACATAAGTCTCTTGTAGGTAGCATATTGTTGGATCCTGTTTTTTCATGCATTTGGCCAATCTATGTCTTTCCATGGGGAGTTTAATCCACTTTCATTTAAAGTAATTACTGATAAGGAAGGACTTAATTGCCATTAAAAAATGTTTTCTTCATGTCTTGTGGCTTTTTTGGTTTCTCCTTTCCTCTCTTACTGCATTACTGTGTTTCTTTCTCTTTCTCTCTCTCTCTCTCTCTATCTTTCTTTCTTTCTTCTTTCTTTTTTTTTTTGGTAGTACTATGCATGAGTCCCTTCTCATTTCCTTTTGGATATACTCTATAGATATTTTCTCTGTGGTTACAGTGTAATTACATAAAGCATCTTAAGGTTCTAGCATTTTATTGTAAATGAATAACACCTTAACTTTATTCACATACAAAACCTCTAGTGCTTTTATAGACCCCCCCAACACTTTGTTATGGTCCCAAATTACATCTATATATTTTATACCCTTTAACACAGATTTATTATTTTTAATTTTTTAATTTAAATTCTATGCACCAAAACTATAATAGTACAGGTTACTGTATTTGTCCATGTATTTACTTTTATGGAAGAACTTTATATTTTTCTATGGTTTTGCCCATTCATTTCAACATAAAGGACTCTCTTTACCATTTCTTGTAGAACAGGTCTAGTGGTAATGGACTTCCTCAGTTTTTATCTGGGAAATCTTAATTTCTTCTTCATTTTTGAAAGATTTTTGCCAAATATAGTATTCTTGGTTGTTAGTTTTTACTTTCAGATTTTAAATATGTCATCCCATTCCTTTCTGGAATACAAAGTTTCTACTAAAAAATCCACTGAAAATCTTATGGAAGTTTCCTTGTATGTGACAAATTGTGTTCTCTTGCTGCTTTCAATATTCTCTTTGTGTTTGACTTTAGACAGCTTGATTATAACGGGTCTGGTATGGTTTTCTTTTAATTTATTTTTTTTAAAGTTTTTATTTAAATTCCAGTTAGTTGGGGTGCCTGGGTGGCTTAGTCAGTTGGGCAACCAACTCTTGGCTTTGGCTTAGGTCATGATCTCAGGGTCATGAGATTGAGCCCCATGTTGGGCTCAGCACTCAGTGCAGAGTCTGCCTAAGATTCTCTCCCTCTGCCCTTCCCCCTCTCTAAAATAAATATATTCCAGTTAGTTAATTATAGTATAATATTAGTTTCAGGTGTAGAATTTAGTGATTTAACACTTACATACCACAACTCGTGCTCATCATAAGTGCCCTCCTTAATACCATCACCTATTTAACCCCTCCCCCATCCACCTCCCCTCTGGTAATCATCAATTTTTCCTCTATAATTAAGAGTCTGTTTCTTCATTTTCCTCTCTCTTTTTCCCCTCATGTTCATTTGTTTTGTTTCTTAAATTCACATATGAGTGAAATAATATTTGTGCTGTTATCCATTCATTTCAGCATAAAAGACAGAGAACAGTTTGGAGGTTCCTCAAGAAGTTAAAAATAGAACAGCCCTATGATCTAGCAATTGCCCTACTAGGTATTTATCCGAAGGATTCAAAAATGCTGATTCAAAGGGGTACATGCGCCCCAGTGTTTATAGTAGCACTACCAACAAAAGCCAAGTTATGGAAAGAGACCAAATGTCCATCAACTGACGAATGGATAAAGAAGAAGTGGTATATATATACAATGGAATATTACTTGGTGATCAAAAAGAATGAAATCTTGCTATTTGCAACAACATGGATGGAACTAGAAAGTATTATGCTAAGTGAAACGAATCAGTCAGAAGAGGATAAATACCATATGATTTCACTCATATGTGGAATTTAAGAAACAAAACAGATGAACGTACAGGAAGGGAAGGAAAAATAAAATAAGATAAAAACAGAGAGGGAGGCAAACTATAAGATACTCAACTGTAGAGAACAGACTGTGGGTCACTGGAGGAGAGATGGGTGAGAGGATGGGCTAAATGGGTGACGCGCATTAAGGAGGGCACTTGGGAAGAGCACTGGGTGTTATATGTAAGTGATGAATCACTAAATTCTACTCCTGAAACCAATAGTACTCTACATGTTAACTAACTTGAATTTAAATTAAAAAAATAAAAATAAAGATGCATTTGTAAGGCTGTTCAATACTACATTATTAAAAATTTTAAAAATAGAACACATTCTAGTCTCAATGAGGTATTTGATAAGTAAATTAGAAAATGCTAATACACTGGTGCAATGTAATACTATGCACCAATTGAAAGGAATGATGAGAGATATACAGGAAATGACATGAGAAATGTGTCCAATGCATATTAAGTTAAAGTCAAAAATCAAAAATCAATATATATCGTATGATCCCATATTTGTAGAAAACAAAAAAATTGCACAGCACATGCGACATGTCATATGAAATGTATCAAATGACACAATATGAATAATAAACAAACTGCATTACATGTGTTACATGTCATCCGACCTGCCTGTTTTGCTTCAGTCTCAGCCTATTGATAGTGATGCTATCGGCTAGGAATGCCTGCGACAGTCACCTGGGCTGTACTCCTTGTGGCGACTTAAAACAGACATTTCCCCAACAGGACCCAATGTTGTGGCTGGACTGACCCTTGTGGTTTGTATTGTGATTGCAAGACATACCTGAGCATCAAGGAGCTTTGAAAATACAAGGTTTATTACTTGCAAGTCGTGTAACGGTACATGCCATGCCTGAGGCCACACAGTGAGGTCATGGGAAGAGAGAAAGAGAAAGATCATGCTGGCCTGATGTTCTTCCTTTATTAAGGTTGAGGGTGGGGGCCTAGGGTTTCGCAGGATTATCCTTTATTGGTGAATTTTAAACATAAAAGCAGGAATTGAAGTGTGGGAAAGGAAAAGCAAGGCCACTGAAAAGGTCAGTTATCTTGGCCATCCAGGGCTTTCTAAAAAGGGAACTTCATGGATGGGGTGGCCTGGTTCTTTATATAGTTGTGTAGCTGGCAATGTGTTTATTCCAGATAGATATCATTAAAATGGAGGCCTCGGCAGTCAAAAGCTTATCATCAAGCACTTACATTACAATAAAAAAAATCTAATTGTCAGTTACTTACAATACATTGTCATGTGGCATAATATAGATGACTTTTCAAGAATAAACTATAAATTTTTAGTAGTACTTATCTTTGAGGATTACAATTAGGGGGCAGGTTCGAGGAGCTTCCTTTTATCTCTAATTTCAAACACTTATGTATTTTTTGAGAGTTTATACTCACTGTAATTATATTTTTTTAAGTTTTTATTTTAATTCCAGTCAGTTAACATACAGTATTACATGAATTTCAGGTGTACAATATAGTAATTCAACACTTCCATACAACACCCTGTGCTCATCAAGACAAGTACACTCCTTAATCCCCATCACGTATTTCACCCATTCCCTCATCCCCACTTATGTATATATTTTAAAATATTTTTATAACAAATATAATTCTGAAAACATAGTTTTTAAAAAATCAGTTACAAATACTACAGAGGGAACAAGACAAGGGCTAACAATTATCCATTTGCCTTAGCAGCAGTGGTCTTGTTCATGGCACTTCCAGTTTTAAGTTAATATATTCTTAAAAACCCCAAATAATGAAAGTATAATTTGTAGTCAAATAAATCATTTTCAAGAACAGTTTTAGGCTTTTGAAGTCAATGTAATACCTGTATCTCTAGCAGCTGTTCATTTCAAATGCCCTACATTTAGGTGGTTTTAATACCCTCCTGTCACCTTCATCGAAATATTATTTGTGGATCCTACCTTCATCTTTCTTACAGTTGAGGTACAATTAAGGTAGTTTCTACTGAAGAGGGAAAAAGAATTATGTTTTGTGAATCTTTGTACATCTGAGAAGAGAGCTCCCAACGCATATGCCATAGCATAAAGTTGTACCAAAAATGGGTGACGTGTCGAGGAACTGACCCTCTTCAGCTCCGGGGTGGCTGATTATAGTCTGGGTCAGCCAGAGCCTCAGGCTAACAGTTGCTTGTTTTGAGCAGCCACAGCTACTTACCTTATTATGCTATAAAAACATCTTTTTCTGTATGTGTTATGAGGTGAAAAAAGGGCAGGATAGTGGTACCACTACTTGAGAACATCATTGTTTTCTTCCCACATGTATCACAGGTCAATTGGGTACAAGTCTTAGGTCACAATTTTTTATCCCTCAAAATATGGTAGGAATTTCTTCATTTTCTTCTTGTATTTAGTTTTTTTCTGAGTAGAATAGAAAACTGTTCAGGTTGATTTTCCTACATTTGTCAGTAAACATTTTTCCTGCTTTGGTGATTGGCGACTTTATAAGTATATTAAAATTTACAGGTTTTGCAAAGATATCCCCCATGAGTTTCTTTTCATTAATTTTGCCTGAATATTTATGAGTACTTTCGATCCATATATGCACATCTGTTTATCAGCAAGGGAATATTTTCTTTTATTTTATCTTTCCTTACTGCTTGGGTTCCTATTATGCTAGTTTTTCCTCTGAGCACCTACAATTCTCTGGTCCTCTAAATCACATTGATTTTGTGTTATTACCATTTCTTAAATTTTCTTCTGTACTGATTGAATTTTCTTTCACATTGTCAATTATTACCTCCACTGCAAAATTTTATTTTGCTCTACTGAATTATTTTTACATGTCATCATTGGCTTATTTAAGTCATGCATTTGTAAATCTTCCTTTTTCTCATCTTAATCTCTTTTTTGTTCTTATTCCTGTTTCATACATACTCTCTTTTGCTCTTGCAAACAAGAAAGAAGTCTAAATTTTTCATAATTTGTCTGAAAAATAAACATTTTTCAGGCATTAAAATTCTTTCCTGTGGTGATACCTCCTCTGCCTTTTTTTTTCCTGCTGTGTTGTGTTAGAGGTGTTTCAATATCTGAGAAAGTGCTAGTAAGAATGGAAAAAAACCTTGGCCAGTTCCGAATTGACAGAGCATCCTCCAAAACATATATACTTTTCAGGTGAGCCAAAAAAAGTTTCATGTTACTAGAGGGGGCAGTTGTGTGACTTTAAGGTAAACTTGTTAAAATATGTATAAATATATATTAAGAGGCCAGTAATAAATCACGTATGTTTTATTGAGGCACTCAGTAGTCCTAGAGAAACTACATAGCATCCAAACTGGGACTGTTTCGACAGTAAAAGGGGCACTATATTAATACTTACTTCAGAAAAATGGGTATAAACTGAGATTGTTGCAAGCAAAGTGAGATAGGTAGTCACTCTGTGTAGTTCTGCAGCAGTTAGTTGCATCTGCAATGTCTGTGTTAAACCAGCATGTGGGAAAAGTTATTCTTCCCTTCTTCCAAACATCCTTTAATCACTTCCCACAAAAAATACATTTAGTGGCTCTTCCACCAGGATGGAACTTTCAACTTGTGGGCTGCTCTTCTCTATAGTCTATCTTCTGTTTCTGTGTGTCTTTTCTGATATTTTAAGAGGATGTTGGGAAGGAGGTATAGCAGGGATAACTTGCTTTCTGCCTCACTGACAAGTCTTAAAGGTTATATTTAGTGAATTGCATCAGCTACGTGTCTTATTCAGCTCAAAAAGCACAAAAGATCCTCTATCCCCATAAGTAAGTATGCCAGTGTCTCACCTAGGCATAATTTGAGGAACATACTCTGTGAAAGGGGTTCTGTGCTTCAATGTTTTGTCAGGTTGAGCACCATGATTACCAGTTCCACAGCTGTTATCACTTAGGTAGGCTTTGGTGAGAAACATGGGCTCTCATGCTGGGGAAAGGTAGAATAATATGTGTAGAACAGGTCCTGGGAGAGAGACAGATACTGGATCAGTTGGACCCCTGTGTCAAAAAGTCAAATTAAGCATATGCAAATTCCCTCTTAGCAGGGAACATATAATCTAGAGGGTATAAAGAGTTTACGATAGCTAGAAATTTTAGGTACTACGTAATCCTCAAATTTAAATGTGAAGATACCATGGTTCTGTATAGTCCGTGAATTTTAGTAGTTCATATTAATGAGCACTTACTGATAATAGGTGCATTATCTTCATTAACTCATTCATTCTTCACAACAACCCTATGAGAATAGATAGTACTATCTCACTTTACTTGTGAGGAAATCAGGGCTGCAAGAGAATACTTGAGCCAAGCTATGTAGTTGAGATTTATACAAAGGCCCATGGTGACTAGGCTGGTGATGGGTATTAAGGAGAGCACGGATTGCATGGAGCACTGGGTGTTATACGCAAACAATGAATCATGGAACATTACATCAAAAACTAAGGATGTACTGTATGGTGTAACATAGTAAAAAATTGAAAAACAAAAAGGTCCATGGTGCAGTAGCCCAAGCCCTTAACCCCCCTATGTGATATTCTACATGTGTAATACTAACTTACACAGATAATGCTGATCTAGTCCCTTGAGACAGGTGTCTTACAAGACCTAAGATGCCAAGTTTTCAGTCAGTCTGATGGAGTTTTATGGTTTTTTTTTTGTTTCAAGTTTTTATTTAAATTCTAGTAGTTAACATATAGTGTAATATTGGTTTCAGGAATAGAATTTAGTGATTCATCACTTACATATAACACCCAGTGCTCATCCCAACAAGTGCCCTCCTTAATACCCATCACCCATCTAGCCCACCCACCCACCCCCCTCCCTCCAGCAACCCTCAGTTTGTTCTCTATCATTAAGAGTCTCTTATGGTTTGCCTCTCTCTTTTTTTCCCCCTTCCCCTTTGTTCATCTGTTTTGTTTCGTAAATTCCACATATGAATGAAATCATATGGTATTTATCTTCCTTTGACTGACTTTTTTCACTTAGCATAATATACTCTAGTTCCATCCATATCATGGCAAATGGCAAAATTTCATTCTTTTTGATGGCTGAGTAATATTCCACTGTGTGTGTGTGTGTGTGTGTGTGTGTATAACATCTGTTATATATATAAAAAAACTGAAGGCCGGTTGTATGGATGGATGAGGAAAACAGTGAAGGGAGCACTAAGGAAAGCTCATGACTCAACAACCGCACAGATCTAGCTACAGGGCTCACTAAAACATGCCATGCCTTGGATATCATGACAGATTTCAGATTCTGAAGGAGTTGGGTCATGCTTATATATCTAATGTCAGTCTGACCAGGATTAACTCAGGATCAGGCAGGCTGGGTAAGGAGGTGTCCCTGATCTTGAAATTAGAATAGTACTGATTCTAGCTTGGAGGAGCTGAGAAATCAGAGGATGACTACAATTTTAATATCTTCAGAAAGCTTCCCTTGTTAAAGACTTCCTTAAAGTTTGAAATTGAAGACAAAAGAGAAGTCACTCATGGGTAAGAGACACACCGGGACAATGAAACTCTTATATTAAAACATTGTTTCAGATGTTTTGGAAAGAAAACATTAGATTTAAAATTCAGTTACATCATGTAATTATATTTAATATTGTCTATGAATAGAGATCTATTTAATGATTCCAAGTTGAGAAAATAATTTTTGACATCTGTTTCAATATTTTGGCTGTATTCGTGACAAGTCGAATTTCAAAGATAGTTCAGTGGAGGCTCACTCATCATAAAAAGGAAGGAAGCTAGAAAAGACAATGAATCGAGGTATTGAAGCATCCTTTGGGACATATGGCAAATGACTTTTTCTAAAGAAAGAAAGAAATCGAACGATTATACAATAGAAATGTGTATCTGAGGATCAAAATTCAAAGTGAGTATCTTCCCCGTTCTACTCATTCAGGTGAAGTTCAGGAAAGCAGGAATTCATGGACAGAAACTTGGGATTTCATGGTGACAAAAATGCTCAGCTATGGTGAATCATAAAGGGGAAGGCAAGCAGCAGGGTCAGCAAGGTCTTGCAAGGTCAGCAAGGTATGTGCAACTAAGTACAGTTTGGATCAGTCATGTTTTACAGATCCATCTTAGGAAGTGCCCAGGGCCATCAAAGCTAGATTGACATTACTACAGACATTTTCGGGTTTGTTTGTAGAAAGTGAAGAGAAAGACATTACTTAGTATCAAGAAAATATAGATTAGCATTTTCAAAATGACTCAGTGTGGGGTAGGCTGGGGTAGGGGCAGTGAAAAGTTTATTTTGTGCAGTATAAGCCACATTATACAAATCTCATTAACATATTATCTCATTTCATCCTCACAACACTTTGTGGTAGGATACTATTATTATCTGCATTTTTGAGATGAAGAACTTGAGACTCAGAGGGCTAGAGTAACTTGCTTAAGCCCACGTACATCGTAATTTGGACTTGGGGTCTATGACGAAAGCCTATAGTTAATGTCTGTTGTTATGAAGAGTTACATTGGCTCCTAGAGAATTCCTCACCTTTATGAGGTTTCCCATTTAGGATGATTTATCTTGGCCCTGTCCTTGGGAGCAAATCCCTAGTTCTAAGGAGACCTTTATAGATTAGATCAGCGTTAATTTTGTATAGCAAGTAGATATGTGTAGTTAATCTGGGGTCCTTCTGGATAAGATTCTAGGGGTCAAACCAAACCCCACAGATAGGTGTATGAAGCTTATGCAATGCCTCACATGGACTCCAGCAGTTCAGATACTAAGATGAACAGTGCACAGCTTTTTGTCTCAAGGAAAGGTCAACCCCCAAGGCAAGGCAAGAGATCCAGGTTATCTCAAGATTTTATCTCAACACTTTAAAATCCACCCTCTACTAAATTCACCCTTTGCCCTTCCTGTCCACACCACTACAGTGAATGCCTCCCCATTTGTTTTCAACCCTCTCCACCTATAACCACACAGCTCTCTGCAAGAAATACCCATTAACTTATTAACCACTTAGCTAACTTCTATTTATCCTTTAAGAACAAGTTCAAATGACATATCCTGAGTGAAGAACCTCTTAATTCCCAAGGTAGGTGCAATCACTTTATCTTCTGAAGACCTCCAATTTTTCCAGACCTCTGCTATAACGCCTTCTAGGTAGCACAGCATAGGTCATAAACCTGTAGGTCATTCCAGGTCATCATCCATTTATCCTCTTCCCAAACCAACATTTACATCATAGTAAGGTATAAATAATACTTAATAAAATTTATAACACATAAGCACTTAAAAATGATGTGTTATTAACCAGAAATTTTACTTATAAATAAGACTTACTTGTGGTAAATTTGCTGACAGTATAGTCATTTAAACTTCTAAAATGGACTCGCTTTTGGGGCACATGGGTGGCACAGTCAGTTAAGTGATGACTCTTGGTTTCAGTTAATGTCGTGATCTCAGGGTTATGAGATAGAGCCCCACGTCAGGCTCTGCACTCAGCATGGAGTCTGTTTAAGACTCTCTCTCCCTCTGCCTCTGCCTCTCCTCCCCCGCTTCTCTGTTCTTGCTCTCTCTCTTTCAAATAAATAGATAAAAATCTTTAAAATACACTCACTTTTGAGTGACTATAGTGAGAGGGCAGGAATATAAATTTAGGACTGAAATGGAGATGAACATAAGATCTTACATAGGAGACATGGTTACATAGTATAGAAATGTGGATTCTGGGGTGAATGAAAACCAAGTTTAAAACCCTGCTAGTAGAGCAAGATGGCAGAGTAGGAAACTGCAGGACCTCTTTCTCCCACCAGAGATACCAGGTTAACAACAATATACAGACTAGAATACCTTTCTGAGAACTCTAAACACCAGCTGAGAAACTACAGCATTCAAGGGCATTGTAAAGAAGGGATTCCAGTGAAGGGGGTAGGAAAAGTCATAGCATTTGGTGCATCTGCTTATGCCCCTTTCTCTATGCAGCACTGCACAGAGCAACCAGTAGGAAAACCCCCATACGAGGGCTCCTCCCACAGGAGAGAAACAAACAAAAAATGGACCATATGTCCAATGCTCTGTTTTGTCGGGGGTTGCTCAAGGAACTGGTTTGTGTTTTACCTGACTTGAAGTACTGATGAGACTAGTACCAGAGTTTGGAAGCCACTGAAAACAGAGGTGAGCAGCAGTTCTTCAGGCAGATGCTAGAAGAAGCAAGAGATAAGAAAAGGTTCAGGAGGTTTCTAAAACCTCCAGCCAGACAGATTGGTGAAAGTCTTTCCTTGCATGAAGTCAGTAGGCAAAGACTGAAAGAGGTGGTTGTTTTTTTCAAATGCCAAGGTCCCAGAAAAAAATTACAAAGCACGTAAATTTAAACCGGAAAACATGGCCCAACTAAAAGACCAAAATAAAACTCCAGAAACTGACTCTAAAGAAATGCAGATCTGTGAGCTGCCTGACAAAGAATTTAATATAAATGCCATAAAGATGCTCAGTGAGGTAAAAAGAGAACACAGATAGACAACAAAACAAATTCAGAAAAATGATGCATAAACAAAATGAGAATATCAACCAAGAGGTAAACACTATAAAAAAATTACATAGAAATTCTGAAGCTGAAAAATACAACTGAACTGAAAAAATCATTAGTAGGGTTCAACATTAGGATTCATCAGGCAGAGGGAAGAATCACCAAACTTGAACATAGATTATTTGAAATCATCAAGTCAAAGAAGCAAAAAGAAAATAAAATGGAGAAAAGTGAGGAGAGGCTAAAGACTTATGGGATACTATCAAGTTATCAATATCTGTATTATGGAAATCTCAGAAGAAGAGATAGAGAAAAGAACAGAGACCTTATTTGAAGAAATAATGACTGAAATTTTCCCAAATCTGAGGGAAAAAATTGATATACAGATTCAAGAAGCTGAAAGAACTCCAGCTAGAATAAATTAAGACATTTGGGGTCTTTCCATAATTTGGCTTTTGTTGACAATGCTGCTGTAAACATCAGGGTGCATGTATCAATTTGATTTAGTATTCTTGTGTTCTTTGAGTAAATACCTAGTAATGCAATCGCTAGATCATAGGGTAGTTCTATTTTTAACTTTTTGAGGAACCTCCATACTGTTTTCCACTGTGGCTGCACCAGTTTGCACTCCCATCAACACTGCATGAGGGTTCCCCTTTCTCTACATCCTCTTCAACACCTGTTGTTTCCTGTGTTGTTAATTTTAGTCATTCTGACAGGTGTGAGGTGATATCTCATTGTAGTTTTGATTTGCATTTCCCTGATGATGAGTGATGTCGAGCATCTTTTCATGTGTCTATTAGCCATCTGTATGTCTTCTTTGGAAAAATGTCTCTTCAGGTTTTCTGCCCATCTCTTAACAGGATTATTTCTTTTTTGGGTGTTGAGTTTGATAAGTTCTTTATAGATTTAGGATACTTGCCCTTTATCCTATATGTCATTTGCAAATATCTTCTCCCATTCCATCTGTTGCCTTTTAGTTTTGTTGATTTTTTCCTTGCTGTGCAGAAGCTTTTCATCTTGATGAAGTCCCAATAGTTCATTTTTGCTTTTGTTTACTTTGCCTCAGGAGATGTGTCTGTTAAGAAGTTGTGGTGGCCAAGGTAAATGTGGTTGCCTCCTGCTTCCTTCTCTAGGATTTTGATGGTTTCCTATTTCACATTTAGGTGTTTCATCCATTTTGAATTTATTTTTGTGTATGGTGAGAGAAAGTGGTCCACTTTTATTCTACTCAATGTGGCTGTCCAATGTTCCCAACTCCATTTGTTGTAGAGACTATTTTCCATTGGATATTCTTTCCGGCTTTGTTGAAGGTTGTTGGCCATAGAGTTGTGGGTCTATTTCTGGGGTCTCTATTCTGTTCCATTGATCTATGTGTCTGCTTTTGTGCCAGTACCATGCTGTCTTGATGATTAGAGCTTTGTAATACAGCTTGAAGTCTGGAATTGTGATGCCTTCTGCTTTGCTTTTCTTTTTCAAAATTACTTTGGCTATTTGGGTCTTCTCAGGTTCCATACAAATTTTAGAATTTTTTGTTCCTGTTCTGTGAAAAATGCTGATGGTATTTTGATAGGGATTGCACTGAATGGGCTGATTGCTTTGGGTAGTATAGCCATTTTAACAATATTTCTTTTTCCAATCCAAGAACGTGGAATGTCTTTTCCATTTCTGGTGTCTTCTTCAATTTCTCTCAGAAGTGTTCTATAGTTTTCAGAGTACAGATCTTTTATCTCTTTGGTTAGGTTTATTCTTAGGTATCTTATGGTTTTTGGTGCAATTGTAAATGGGTTTGAGTCTTTGATTTCTCTTTCTGCTGCTTCATTATTGGTGTATAGAAGTGCAACAGATTTCTGTACATTGATTTTATATCCTGCGACTTTGCTGAATTCATGTATCAGTTCTAGCAACTTTTCAGTAGAGTCTTTCAGGTTTTGTACATAGAGTATCATGTCGTCTGTGAAGAGTGAAAGTTTGACTTCTTCCTTGTCGATCTGGATTCCTTTTATTTCTTTTTGTTGTCCGATCGCTGAGGCTAGGACTTCCAGCACTATGTTGAACAACAGTGGTGAGAGTGGACATCCCTGTCGTGCTCCTGATCTTAGGGGAAAAGCTCTCAGTTTTTCCCCATTGAGGATGATATTAACTGTGGGTCTTTCATATATGGCCTTTATGATGTTGAGGTATGCTCCTTCTTTCCCTAATTTCTTGAGAGTTTTTATCAAGAAAGGATGCTATAGTTTGTCAAATGTTTTTTTTCTGCATCTATTAAGAGTATCATATGATTCTTATCCTTTCTTTTATTAATGTGGTGTGTCACATTGATTGATTTGCAGATACTGCAGACCAGGAATAAATCCCACTTGATCAGGGTGAATAATCCTTATAATATACTGTTGGATCCTATTTGCTAGTATCTTGTTGAGAATTTTTGCATCCATGTTCATCAGGGATATTGGCCTGGGATTATCCTTCTAAGTGGGGTCTTTGTCTGGTTCTGGAATCAAGGTAATGCTGGCCTCATAGACTGAGGAAGTTTTCCTTCCATTTCTATTTCATGGAACAGCTTCAGAAGAATAGGTATTAATTCTTCTTTAAATGTTTGGTAGAGTTCCCCTGGGAAGCCATCTGGCCCTGGACTCTTGTGTGTTGGGAGATTTTTGATTACTGATTCCTTTTCTTTACTGGTTTTGGGTCTGTTCAAATTTTCTATTTCTTTCTGTTTCAGTTTTGGTAGTTTATACGTTTCTAGGAATTCATCCATTTCTTCCAGATTACCCAATTTGTTGGCATATAATTGCTCATAATATGCTCTTATAATTGTTTATATTTCTGCAGTGTTGGTTGTGATGTCTCTTCTTTCACTTGTGATTTTACTGGGGTCCTTATTCTTTTCTTTCTGGTAAGTGTGGCTAGGGGTTTATCAATTTCGTTAATTTTATAAAAGAACCAACTCCTAGTTTTGTTGATCTGCTCTACTGTATTTTTATTTCTATATCATTTATTTTTTTAAATTTAAATTCAATTAGCCAAGGTACAGTACATCATTAGTTTTTTCGATATAATGTTCAGTGATCCATTAGTTGAATATAACAATCCAGTGCTCATCATATCACATGCCCTCTTTAATTTTCTTCACCCAGTTGCCCCATCCCCCCACCCACCGTCCTTTCCACAACCCTTAGCTTGTTTCCCAGGGTCAAGAGTCTCATATGATTTGTCTCCCTCTCTGACTTCTTCCCATTCAGTTTTCCTTCCCTTCCCCTATTGTCCTCTGCTTCCTTATGTTCCACATATGAGTGAAACCATATGATAATTGTGTTTCTCTGAATGACTTATTTCACTTAGTGTAATACCCTCCAGTTCTATCCATGTTGATGTAAATGGTAGATATTCATCCCTTCTGATGGCTAAGTAATATTCCATTGTATATGAACCATATCTTCTTTATCCATTCATCTGTTGAAGGACATCTTGGCTCCTTCCACAGTTTGGTGATTCTGGAGCAGCAATATGTCATGTATTTCTGCTCTAATCTTTATTATCTCCCTTCTGCTACTGATTTTAGGCTTATTTGCTGTTATTTTCCCATTTCCTTTAGGTATAAGTTTAGGTTGTGAATTTGAGACTAAAGCTTCTTAAGGAGGGCCTGTATTGCTATATACTTCCCCCTTTTGACTACCTTTGCTGTGTCCTACAGGTTTTGGACTGTTGTGTGTTCATTTTCATTTGCTTCCATGTATTTTTTTAAATTTCTTCTCTAATTTCCTGGTTAACCCATTCGTTCTTTAGTAGGATGTTCTTTAACCTCCGTGTATTTGCGGTCCTTCCAAATTTCTTCTTGTGGTTAACTTCAAGTTTCATAGCATTGTGGTCTGAAAATGTAGGTCATGATCTCAATCTTTTTGTTCTGGTTGAAGCCTGATTTATGACCCAGTATATGATCTGTTCTGGAGAATGTTCCACGTACACTCAAAAAGAATGTGTATTCTGCTGCTTTAGGATGAAATGTTCTGAATATGTCTGTTAAGTCCATCTGTTCCAGTGTATCATTTAAAGCCATTGTTTCCCTAGTGATCTTCTACTTAGTTGATCTGTCCATTGCTGGGAGTGAGGTGTTAAAGCCCCCTACTATTATTGTATTATTATATAGGAGTTTCTTTATGTTTGTTATTTTTGTTGGTTTTTGTATTTTAAAGATTTATCTATTTTAGAGAGAGAGAGAGAGAAGGGGCAGAGGAAGAGAGTGCAAGTGAATCTCCAGCAGACTGCCTGTTAAGTGAAGAGCCTGACAAAGGGCCCTATCCCATGACCCTGAGGACCATGAACTGAAACAAAACCAACAGTCGGGTGTCCAGGGCACCTGGGTGGCTCAGTTGGTTAAGCGACTGCCTTCAGCTCAGGTTATGATCCCAGGGTCCTGGGATCGAGTCCTGCATCAGGCTCCCTGCTCTGCAGGGACCCTGCTTCTCCCTCTCCTTCTGCCTGCCACTCCCACTGCTTGTGTGCTCTCTCTGTCAAACAAATAAATACAATCTTAAAAAAAAAAAAAGAGTGGATGTCCAACGGACTGAGCCACCCAGGCACCCCTCTCTAAGTTTGTTATTAATTTATATATTTGGCTGCTCCCAAGTTGGGGGCATAAAGATTTACAGTTGTTAGAATCTTCTTGTTGGATAGATCTCTTTATTATGATATAGTGTCCTTCTTCATCTCTAATTACAGTCTTGGTTTAAAATCTAGTTTGTCTGATATAAGTATGGCAACTCCAGCTTTCTTTTCATGTCCATTAGCATGATCCATGGTTCTCCACCCCCTCACTTTCAATCTGGTGGTGTCTTTGGGTCTAAAATGAGTCTCTTGTAAGCAGTATATCAATGGGTCTTTTTTTTTTATCCATTGTGACATCCTATGTCTTTTGATTGGAGCATTGAGTCCATGTACATTCAGAGTGATTATTGATAGGTATGAATTTAGTGCCATTGCATTACCTGTGAAGTCGCTGTTCCTACAGATTGTCTCTGTTCCTTTCTAGTCTTTGTTGCTCTTGGTCTCTTTTTCCCAATCAAAGGGTCCCTTTATTATTTCTTGTAGAGCTGATTTCGTGTTCACAACTCCTCTAGCTTTTGCTTTTCTTAGAGACTCTTTATCTCTCCTGTTCTGAATTAGAGCCTGTTGGATAAAGTATTCTCGGCTGCATATTTTTCCCATTTAGCATGTTGAATATATTATGCCACTGCTTTTCTGGCCTGCCAAGTTTCTGTGGACAGATCTGCTGCTAATGTTATGTGTGTACCCTTGTAGGTTAAGGACCTTTTGTCCCTAGCTGCTTTCAGATTTCTCTCTTTTGAAATTTTGAGTTTCACTACAATATATCTTGGTGTTGGCCTCTTTTTGTTGACTTTTGAGGACAGTTCTCTGTGCCTTTTGTACTTGAATACCTGTTCCTTCCCCGGATTAGGGAAGTTCTCAGCTATAATTTGTTCAACTAGACTTTTTGCCCCCTTTTCTTGCTCTTCTTCTTCTGGGACACCTATGATATGGATATTATTGTGCTTTGTGGAATCCCTGAGTTCCCGAAGTCTATATTCATGATCTAATAGTTTCCTTTCCCTCTTCTTTTCAGCTTCATTATTTTCCATAAATTTATCTTCTATGTCACCTGTTTGATCCTCTGTGCCTTCCATCCTCCTGTGATTACATCAGTCCATTTTGCATCTCAGTTATAGCGTTTTTTGTTTTGGTCTGACTAGTTTTTAAGTCTTTTATCTCTGTAGCCAGGGTTTCTCTGATTTCTTCTATGCTTCTTTCAAGCCCAGGTCATATTCTTATGACTGTTCTTCTGAATTCTTGTCCAGATATATTGGTTATATCTGTTTTGAGTAAATCTCTCGCTGTGATTTCTTCTTGATCTTTCTTTTGGGGAAAATTCCTCCACCTGGTCATTGTGTCTAGGTTTCTGTCTTTTACATATTATGAAAGTTGTTATGTTTCCTGCTTCTGAGAGTAATACTATCTTAAGAAGGGGTCATACACTGTCCAGGGCCTGGTGCTTCTTGAAGTGTTTTCTTGAAGTATGCTGTGTGCACTCTGCTGCTGTTTTGGCTGCTCTTTCACACAGGTCAGTCCTGGACCTTTAATTAGCTGTGCTTTGATCTGTTTGCTAAGATATGCCTGGAAGAAAAAGAAAAGAAGAGAAGAGAAGAGAAAAGAAAAAAGAAAAGAAAAGAAAAGAAAAGAAAAGAAAAGAAAAAAGGCCTGATCCATGAAAAAAGGAAAAGGAACCAAAAAAGCATACAAAGGACCAAGAAAAAACCAGAAGCCTGATTCCAAAGAAATAGAAAGAAGGAATAAAGGGGAAAAAAGAAAAAAAAGAAACCTAATCCAAAAAAAGAGAGAAGGAAACAAACCAACCAACAAAGGAACAAAAAACTATAAGGCTGATATCAAAGAAAGGGGGAAAAAAGGAAGAAAAAAAATATATAAAAGAAAAAAAGAAAACAGAAAAAAAGAGACAAGAGAAAAGAAGAGAAGAGAAGAAAAAAGAAAAGAAAAGAAAAGAAAAAAAAAGAAAAGAAAGCTTGATTCTATATCCACCAGAACTGAAGCTGATGCCTTGGAGCACTCTATGAGTAGACTTGGTACATGTGGGGACTTGTGTTGGTCTTCTGAGGGAGAAGTCGGCGGTGCTGGCTCACAGTTCCCTCTGCCTTAGTAAAGATGCCCCTGCTGGGCACAGGGGGTCAGGGTTTGGTGTAAGAGACTCCAGCCTCCACTGGAGGTGCTATGTTTCTCTCTGAAGTCCAACCACGCTGGTGGGTGGGGGTGGAAGATGGCATCACCCCACCCTCTTGTCCTGTCCCAGGGCAGGAGACCTCATAGCTGCTGTTCTTCAGGAGGCTTTCACAGAAAAGTGAACAATTTCTCCTGTGTCCCAGGCTTTTGTTAGATCCCTGCCTTTAACCTATCTGTGCTTGGCCTTTGGCCGCTCAGTGCCACATTTCTCCTGTGTTTTATCGTTGGCTGGTGGCTAGGATTGAAAACTCCACATCTTAAAGGGCCCTTCAAGGTGTGGACCTGTTCGCCTCCCCCAGAGGAGAGCCTCCCAGTGTGCCTGGCATCATTCTGTCCCAGAAAAGTAGTCATAGCACGCACATCGTGGCTGGAGTCTATTGTGGTGCACGGTGAAAGGCTGTGACTGGGTTATCTGGCCTCTGCATGTGCGCCTCTGCCCCCTGCTGTTGAACTGCCACTCAGTGGCTCCCGATGGGCCTTTTGTCCCCGGAGAGGCAAAGTAACCTCTTCCAAATGTACTCCACGAGGGAGAGTGATCTCTTCCAGTGCAACCCAGGGGATGCCCTCACCAGGGCATGCTGTGCAAAGCCTACATGTTGTTCCCTCTCCTGCTGTCTCCCTCTCTCCCTGACTTTGCCCTGTGGAAAGGGTTCCCTCCCATTCACAGCACCTCGGCTTTTCTTTCCCCTGATTCACAGCTTTGAACTTTGCATCTGTCACATTCTCTCCAATAGTGCAGATTGTTTTCGTAATCCTCAGATCGATTTCCTAGTTGTTCAAAATGATTTGATGTTGATCTGTGTTCAAGGGATGAGGCAAGCTCAGGGTCCCCCTGCTACTCAGCTATCTTAACTCCTATAAATGCATCTTTAAATATTTGTGCATGCCTTTCCATGTGAAAAGTTTCTAAAAATAGAATTTCTGAGTTGGGGGTGTGCTTTTAATGTTCAGGGTAATTGCTGTGTTGCCTTCTGAAAAGATATGGCATTTTACAGTCAACAAACAATGACACAGTTTCCTCATATCCTTGTCAATAATGTAGTTTACCATCTTTTTACTATTTTCTTTTTTTCATATATGATAGGCAATTTTCACTGAGGTTAACCATCACTTCATATGTTTATTAACTACTTGCCTTTCTTTTGTACGTATCTTATTCCCATTGTTCGTCCTCCTTTTTTCTTTCCCAGTTTATCTGTGTGTTTCCCTCACAAATTTGTAAGAACTATTTGCATATTAACTGTAACAATCCTCCATCTATTAAAAAGTTACAAATTTCCAAGACATAGTCTTGAAATGTTTGTCCTATTTCTTGGTACATAAAAGTTGAAAATTTTTAAGCCATACTTTTTATCAGTGTTTTCCTTTATGGCTCCTCTCCGATCTAGGAAGACCTTCCTCACTCTAAGATTGCTCCTTTAGTCCCATATCCTTTGTCACTCTATTGTGTGGCCTGTTTATGACTCTAATCCTTACTAACCCAAGTAAAGTTTAATCGGCTGAGTCCTTCAGCATTCATTCAAATATTCTCAGAAAAATGCCATTTTCCATGATCAAGATCTGGAGAAATATGTATTGTTTCTCACCTTTCTCTCTCATATCTAACTGCCTACCTTCCATTTTACTTCCTTTCTACTGTGATATTTAATATGTATCTCATGCTTACAAAAAGTGCTTGGTTTTCTCCCCAAATCTGCTCATCTGCCAGTCTTCCAAATATAAGTAAATAACTTCAATATCCAACTATTTCTCAGGCCAAAAACCTAAGGGTCATTCTTAACTTCTCTCTTTTCTTCTGGAATGACATCCAATCCATCAGCAATGATGCCAAATCTACCTCCAAAATAGATCCCTTTTTCTTCTATCTTGGCCCTCTCCAACTTCTTCTCCAAACATCAGCCAGAGTGCTCTTTTGGAAATACATTTCATATTATGTCATTCTCCTTTAACCTCCTACAGTGGTTCTTCCCAATTACTCTTTGGTTATACCTCAGATTTTATAAAACAACTTGCAAGGGCCATGATGATTTGGCTTCTGATTACATCTACAGGTTTATCCCTTACCTTCGGCTCCCTTCACATTTTATACTGAAGAAAAACTCTAACCCTGCCCCTCCTCACATGGGTTTTATACATACCTTTATTTCTTCCAGAAGAATTTCCCCCTTCTGCTCCCATTTTTTTTTATGGCTCATTCTTAATTTTATTTCAGGTGTCAGCTTTTCCCCTTATGTTAGGAAGCCATTTCTGACCACTAGCCCCCAGATCACATTAGGTATCCCTACAATAGGCCATAATTGCCACACCAACAATAGGGTTAAAATAGTTTGTTTACATGTGTAGGTCCCCTATTAGACTGTGAGTTCTGCAAGGCCAGCAGTTCTATCAGTTTTATTTACTTCTGTCTAGCACAGGGATGTTTAGGAAAAAAATTTTTTTTGAGTATAGTTGACCCACAATGTTACATTAGTTTCAGGTATATAACACAGTGATTTGACAACTCTATACATTATGCTGTGCTCACCACAAGTGTAGCTATCCTCTGTCACCATACAACACTATCACAATATAATTGCACAAGGACATCTTACCAAATCTCTTATGCATCAAATAATGGACTAGATAAATGATTTTCAAACCAGATTCTTCAAAGTACTAAAAGCACCTTACAGATAACTTGAAAAAGGAGGTATAACAGAGGAGAGGAGGTAACAGAAGGAGGGCTTCTGGAGCCTCAACCTCACTTCAAATACAGAAGCTACACTTGTGCTAATACTGTATATGAAACTTTTGCTTCTGAGTTTGTTTGAGAAAAGATTTTGGTGAGAAAAAAGTTTGAGAAACAATTGAGGTCCATGATATTGAAGATCCCTGAAAGCTCTGAATCCTGCCATTTTGTGAAATTGCAAGAAATTCAAAGGCTAGATTAATATAAGATGAAGGAATTAGACTTTAGTCTACATACAAAAGGTCTTCAAAGAGGTTTGTGCCAGACTTAGAACATTTTGGACAATTCACCAGATCATTTACATTACTATATGAGACAATCATTCAGTAAGCTATTTCTAGGAGGACACTTCCCCCCCCCCAAGAGTGCATATCCTGCTGCCTAGACACAAATTACTATGTCATGCCTGCAGAATTAGAATACTATTTTACTCAAACTGTTCTTCAAACCCATGATAGTTTCATTCCATTTTAGTTAGTAACCCAAATAAACCTATAAAATCCATGGCTTTTCTCTTGCCGATGGGAAACTCTTGATTCAGGAAATGTGATTGAATATAAAAGGAAATATTCAGAGAGGAAAGACACAATTGCACAACTAATTAAATCATTTGCCTCTTGCCTCAGAGGTTAATGAGCATCCCAAGCAGGGATCACAAAACCAAAATTAGACATTTTAAAAGTGAGATAAATAGGTATTGTAATCTTGCTATTAAAAATTATTAAAGCTTTTAATACTGTTCTATCTCAGACACACACACACACACACGCACTTTTGTAATGTTTTCACATCATGAAGAATAGGATTCAAGAAGTGTCAGAGACTTTGAAGACGATATGGCACAAATTTTCTGCTCATCAGATGTGGAAAAGAAGCCCAGGGAAGGGAAACAACTAACCCCAATCATTCAAGCAGTAGAAACAAGACTGGAAGTTAGGGCTATGACTCTTAATTAGGTTATGTCTTTGATACTTAATTTCGCCTTATTCATATTTTTAAAAATATATAATAATCTAAGAATAATATTCCCAATGAGGCAGTGCAGCACAGAAGAAAGAATATAGGTTTTAGAGGAAGACAGATCTGGGTTTGAGTTCCAGTTAGATCCTTTTCTAGTTTCTTAAATACTTTGGGCCTTAGTTTCCCCACCTAAAAAACATGGCAATATCAATTGTGGAAGATTATGCTTTTCAAATATGGCCACAATAACATCTCCCATTCTGCATGCTCTTCTATAATGTTACTTAAAGATTCTTACTCTCAGTAAGTGGACCTTTGTCCCGTCCCTCCAATCAGATTGGGCTTATGACTGTTTTGAGCAGTAGAGGACAACTGAGTAACGTTATATGACTTCTGATGCTAAAGCAGAAATGCCCCTGACCCTTCTACTGGCTTCTCTTGTGACACTTGCTTAGAGGAAGGGAGCTGCTATGTATGAAGTCCAACTGTTCTGTGACTGCTATGGTGAACTGGTAGACAGTCCTGGTTGGGATTCCAGCCTACATCTACTGGACACAGTAGCCAGCATCTACTGCCAGCCATGTGAGCAAACCATTTTGAATGTTCAATCTCGCAACCTTCAAATGACCAAAGCCCCCGCTGACATCTGGCTGCAGTGGCATGAGAAACCTGAAGAACTAGACAGTGAAGCCCCTCTTGAATTCCTGACCGGTTAAATCATGAACATAGTCAAAACATTTTTGTTTTACACTAAATTTGGGGTCATTTTTTATGCAACAACAATAATCAGAATACATGCTATATAAGGACTAAAAGGTAAAGCAAATAGTACAGTGCTCACCAAAACAAACACAGCTAGTTATTACTGAATTTCATTAAAGAAGTGCCCATTTTTTATATCAAGGCAATGACAATTTCTCATTATATCTAATTTAAGTTCAACTTCAAAAACATACATAATTGCTTCAGGTTAATTTGGGGGCCCTCATATTTTTCATTTTCATTCTCTTGTTCTCACAGGTACTCTTTTAAAAATTTTTTTAAATTTAAATTTAAAAATAATTAATTAACATACAGTGTATTATTAGTTTCAGAGGTAGAGTTTGGTGATCTATCAGTTGCATCTAACACCAGTGCTCATTACATCAAATGCCCTCCTTATATACTCTCAATTCTTTTCTTTCTCTAGGTCTTGGTCCTGTCCATTTAGACTTGCATCTAAATAAATTATTTTAGTCTAAATAAATATGTATGTATTTAGATAGATACTATTTTTTATAATAATATTTTTTTATTATATTATGTTAGTCACCATACAGTACATCCCTGGTTTTTTATGTCATTTTAAAAGTTCTCCCAATGCAGATATGCATCTATTTATAAAATTAAATATTCACTTATGCCAAACACGTATGCTTCTATGTATCAAATGTATACGTAGAGTATATGCTTAGAGCACGTAAATAAAGCCACACAATTTAAAAGAATTGCACCTGATCACTTGTCCTTCTAATATGTGAAGAACATACATAATTATTTCCTAAATAATGGTGGGGTATTTCCTGCATAATGAATGAGGTAGGACTCATGTTTGGGAAGGATGTTCATTAAACAAAAATGAATATCATCTTAAATGCCATAATATGGCTATTTGCCTGCATATCACAGTACCTGAAAATAGTCATATCTTCTCTCTAAATAACAGTCATGCAATGAAAACTGCTAAATGTTGGCATAAATCAAGGGAGCTTAGAGCTAACTCAGTGTCCAGATAGAGTAATTTTCAATTTATTAGGTCCCTCTTCAGAAGCTATTGTTCATCCTCTCCCTGTTTTTATATCTCCCATCACAGAACACATTATGTATAAGGAAAACTTTTATCTATTGCTGTGGATAGAAGGAAGGCAAGTCCCACTTTTGGAGGACACACTATGTACCAGGTATAACACTGTGCTGTTTCACACATCACTGATACTATTTAATTCGCCTAGTATAGCTTTGTGAAGCAAGATAACACTTGGATATATGTGTTTAGTAGCAGTACAAATAAGCAATCATTCTCTTCATAGATCCATAAAATACTAGTCTTGTAAGAAATTTTAGAGATCATCTAGTCCAGAGATTTTAAACCAGTTTGGCTTCAGTGCTGGCAATATAGGTAACATATTATCACTAATATCACTAATGTTAATAACCAAAAGATCTGAGGAGAGTAAAGTTGGGGTAGGAGCACATGCAGTTTGAAAAATAAAAAAAATCATCCAGGATTTTCCAATACACTCCTTTGGATGCATATTCCTTACCTCTCCCACCCTTTACCTGCCACCCCCATTTGAGAATCATGAAGTAGTTGGATACTCTTTCATTACAAATGAAATAGTTACAACATTATGCCAACAGACAGGAAGTGATTTGGCCAAAGCATATACTGCAAGATAGTGTTAGACGCAGGTTTAGAACCCTCGTTATTTCTATGTTCTTTCTTCTGGGACACTGCTTACTTCTCTTCCAAAATGTGCACTAATGTGCTTATTTTCAAAAATGCTGCATTTGAGAACTGATCAGGCCATCCTTATATAAGCAGAACTTATTGTGTCCAGAATGCAAATTATTTGAGTGCAAGGGCCTCAATGGTCTTCATATTTTAGTCAATGTCCCATTTGCAAGATAAAGCCTAGAACACTGGTGTTGGAGTCATCATCTGTAATTCCAGGCAAATGAGAGAAACACCATGCATACTGATTACTCCCTCTGCAAAACTGAAGTTGATGGGGAATTTGGGACGGTCATAACCACGATAGGAATTAAAATTATAACCTGAATTGCTATCTGAACATGAATCAAAGTATTCTACCACTTACAAAATGGGTGTCCACTCCCTCAGAGATGTATTCTTTTTGCTCATTTTGTTGATTGACTTTTGGCCTGAATGTAGATGTGGGAAGCAGATACACTTTATTTGATTCTGTGGCCCTTATTTGTATTCTTTTATTAATTCATTATAGCAGAACATTCAATATATTTTAATGCAACCAGAATAGAAAATGAGCTCCTTCCAGTGGCCCATTTCACCTCTATAAATTGTTTTTATCAAATTAAATCACTGGACAACGAAACCATTTGATTTTCTTTACTGATGGTGAATGCTGCAGTTTAGTGGTTCTCAGGGATCTTGGCATTCAACTTCAGGATAGAGGCACCTTTTGTGAGGCAAAACCATATTCACCTTTGAGTCAAGACTGTTGGAAACTTACTGAAGAGTAGATGCTGTTCAATTACTCAGGGACAGAAAAGGTTTGCTTTCCCTATGGCTTTATTCTTTAATTTGTTTCTGTGTCCTCATGCTCCTAACCAATATCATTTACTAAACTCTAAGCTTGATCTTTACCCAGTGCAAAATACTACTCAATCTGAGCACTTGGTCCTATCTTCTTCTTGCATACCATCCATCTCACCAAGAGTGACATTATTTGTCTTCTCCAACAAATGCTAACTCTTCCTTCCTTATAATTCTAATGAAGTTTCCCTTGGACTTTTCTTAACATTTTCTTGCCTACAACTTTCCACTTCTCATCTCTATCACCATCTTTTAGCATCCTTACTTAGAGAAAAAAAACACGACATTATTTAAAACAAAAATAATTCTCTAAAGTAAAGCTGCTTCTTTAGTTATTTCTCTGTTGCTCACAATTGCAAACTTGCAAAGGCAATACTTTCCCTTTAAAATTATGGCTACAGATTGCATTGATTTCACTCTATTTAAGTGAAATCAAATGATGCAATCTAGAAAGGGAGAGAGGGATTCGATAGAACTAGAATAGACCAGAGGAGACTAGAACCACAGGCCTGAGAGTGTGTGTGGGAAAATATCTTTTGCTTTTCCTTTAAATTCAATTGGAAAAAAAGAAGCTTAAGGTCCAATTAGCTTCTGTGACTGTGGCCTGGATAGAAGGTTTTAGCCAATTGTTGTTGAATATCATCTATAAAAGAAAGAGTTTTGTCTGTAGCACCAAAGGTGAGCCCTGGGGACCAACATGTTTTCCAGCAATATGGGTTTAAGAAGAACTAAAAATGTATGCTGTTATGACACTATCATTTTGTTATAGAATAAATAAGTGAAACAGTGGGAATAGATGCTAGAAGCATGCATACTTTATTAAATAAAATTATTACTCCATTTAAAAATCCAATTGTGATTGCAAATAGCTTGAGAATAAAGAGTAAATTTGCATAAACTGTTTAAAAAGGGATTCAGATTCCAGGTTTTGTTCTGTCAAATTGCACTAACCAATGTGATGACTAATTAGGAATCCAGTGTGTTCACACTGTGGCCTCAGAAGAATTATAGCAATATATTTAACTATTAAAAATAAATGCATTACAGGTAACTAAATCTATCTGATTATGCCAGAGATGATTTGCTGTGGCACGTGGAGCTGGCTTATATTAACATGTGTGTGGAATTGCCTCATCACCTTTATTTTAAAGTACATATCTTAACTGCAGGGACATCTCAAACAATGCATGGATTAAGTGCCATTGGTACTTAAATGTCAGCTAAAAGCTGATAACCTGTTTCTACATTCAAAATTAACCCTGGGTCACATCTGTTATGTTTATTAGCTAACCCCAAATACCACATAACACTCTATTTGAATTTTTCTTTCCACGTCTTTTGGAGCTAAATGCAAGGAGACTAGAACTGAGAGATGTCATTATCTATTCACAGAGTAGATGTGCCACTGTTTGCACAGACACACATTATGTGACACTATTCTCCTTTGTCCTTTTTTTTTTTAAGATTGTATTTATTTATTTGACAGAGAAAGACACAGTGAGACAGGGAACACAAGCAGGGGGGTGGGAGAGGGTGAAGCAGGCTTACCACTGAGCAGGGAGCCCAATGAGGGGCTCTATCCCAGGACCCTGGGATCATGACCTGAGCCGAAGGCAGACGCTTAACGACTGAGCCACCCAGGTGCCCCTCTCCTTTGTCTTGACCTGTCACCTCCAACCCGTCACAGTTGAAGGCACTGATCCTTCCACCAACATAGTCCCTGAGCCAATCCTGCTGAGGGAAGGAATATCAAAAGAGCCACCACAAACTACAAGTGGGGCCCAGAGCTACATGTTTGCTCTTGATTTAGTAGGCAGGTGCTCGTATACCTGTATGACTACCCTATCGGTGCACTCTTTGTGATGGCTAGGGTTTTCCTCCTGCTTCTTTGACAAGTCCTACAATTCCCACTGGACAACTCTGAACCCCAGAGCCTGACATCTAATTTAGTTCTTGTTATCCTTCTCCTCGAGGGGTGGATTCTGCATGCTACACCCTTGTTTCCCATCCTTTCCTCCATTCCTTAGACACTAGCTAGGATCTTGCTGGGAAAGAACTGAAACCACAATATTTGTTAAAACCAGCTCAAAACAATCGCATCCCTTTGGACTTAATACACTGGACAGTTTGGCCATGATTCTCAGCGTCTAGTGCTATACCTTGGCTCAACCCCTCTAAATTCCCTCCTAGCTACCTTTCCTTTTCCCCACCAGCAAGCACCACCACTAAACCTTATTCCCTACTTGACAAAGCTAACCAAGAGATAATAACTACTGATATTAACAATCCAACAGCATTCCCCTGGTCCAATTCCCTGCCCACTCTCAACATTTTCAGTAATAATGAATCTCAGGTAAAATAAAAATAGTTGACGTGATTCTTCATGGAGTGATCGTACGGTCAGCATTTTCATAGCTAAACAGTTGCATTTGGTCTACCCTACACTGAGTCTGGTCACAACAAAACTTGAGAATGGAGGGTGAAGAACTTGATGTCTATGTCTAATACTCTGAACATGTTGGCCTCCCCTTCCTCCTGATCACTGCTTCTGATGCATTTTTATTCTGAGATACAATGCTTTGAAATAAACACTATGTTTAAAATGTCTGCTTTGTAATTTGGTAGTCACATACATGTAGTTGAAAACAAGATCATAATACTACACTCGGAAACATATAATTTAAGTGAGTAAGAGGTTATGTATTCTAAGCAACCTTTTATTTCTTGAACAACTATTTTTAGTATGCAAATATACAGATGTGCACACTTGTTGCTTTCTAATGAATAAATTGTGTCAGATCTAACAAAAGCAATAACTGTTGTTTAGTTATAATTTTAAAAAGAAATTTTCACTGCATCTTTTTTGTGTTTTATTTATATGAGGCTTCTATTTTTTTTGGTTACAGAATCTACACATATCATCAACATGAATACTGTGATATTAAAAACACAAGACTCTTAAGCCGATATGGCAGCAAATGTCTAAGTAATACTTGATGTTTTTAACTAGAATATCCACTGATTAGGCCAGATATTCAGCTCAGCTAAACCAAAACAAAAATCTTGCAGCTGATTATAAAAATTACTATCAAATATTCATGTCTTATCCAAATTGGAAATGGTACAAGAATCCAACGTTCCTTGTTAGGTTATATTTCTTAGCAAGGTTACATCAATATCAATTATGTGCTAAGATGTCAACTGGCTTATACAGGGTAACCTAACACCTTCATTAATATATTGCAAATTCTGTAATCTTGATATACACATGCCTATGAAATAAAATGATAAATTGGAACCATTTCAATAGAACAAAAAAATTATAGCTCTATGGGAATTTTCTATGCATAAATTGAAGTTTAATGAGATATATGATAAAGTCATTATTTTGTTTATTTTCTAATGCTACTGTATGCATATTTAAAATACCTATATTTAGCTGTATATGTGTGGATTCATATTACATATAAAACATGTTAAATATTCACACACATATATATATGAATATATATATTCTATACATGTATACATGATATACTACATACATAATTTGGGAGGCACAGAATATTTGATTATTTGAAGGTATACCACATATTTGTGGGCATATCATATATTTTAGCTAGAATTATATGAGACCAAGGGGATCATTCTTTTTTTTACCAATAGGAAAGCCAAGACTCCAAAGTCCAGGATCTTTCCACTGCATTATCCACCAGGAAACCTTCTATCAGTTATTTCAAATTTTACCATCCAACTAAGGGACCCCTCATAAATTTGTTTTCATTATAGAGAGTCTGTAGGTGATTTGATGGACATCATCAGCCAAAGTAGATTTTTACTTAGGGGTACTCTTCAGTATAGGATTTATTAGGTGGTAGGTAGGATGGCAGGTGGAGAGAGGATGATGAATAGAGGAGAAATTATATAGGATAATGCATGCTGATTGCAAAAAAATAAAAAGGAGTGGGTAAGTATATAGGAGTCAATGTGAGAGGAAAACATCAGAACTGAGAGAAACTCTTCCTAGTAGAAAGGCAATGGAGATGAATAATCTTGTACCTCACACTTTTGGACTAAGATGGCATTTAACTAGTAGCGTACCACTAAACTTTTCCCTAAAATACACAGAATAACTAAAACAAACACATACACACACACACACACACACACACACACTCCATTATAAAGAGTCTTCTGTCTATTGTCCTAATTTAAGAGAATTTTCTATTAATTTCAAGACCCACAGCACTGAGTTAAGACTCACAATCAACTAATATAACTTATACATCCCTGCATAAAGGAAATCTGAAAGTCTGCAAGAAAGATGCTTTGTCCTTATCCCCTTGCCTGTACTGTGACTGAGATATCCAGGGTTTGTACCAACCAGAAACCTGTACAACCATCTCTCTAAACATATTACTGTTTTTATTTTTTACAGCAATCTTATTGGGGTAAAATGTATTTACATATACTAAAATGAACCCATTTTACTATGCTGTTAGATCAGTTTTGACAGGCACATACACTTCCATAACCATCCTCACAATCAAGATACAGAACATTTCTATCACCAAAAAGTTCCTCATGCCTGCACCTAGTCAGTATCGACCTACTCCCATAGGCAATTATTAATCTGATATTTATCAACCAAGTTGAGTTGGCCTGTTTTTAAATTCCATATAAATGATATTATGCAGTAAGTGCTCTTTGTATCTGGCTTCTTAAGCTCAGCATAACGTTTCTGAGAGTCATCTATGCTTATGTATGTATTAATAGTTCATTTCCTTTGCATGGTAGTATTAATTGTATCGACATTAAAATATTTATCTGTTGTGGAAATTATTGTTTTCAATATACAGCAATTTAAAAAAACTGCTATAAAATCTGTGAACAAGTCTTTGTATAAACACATCCTTTCATATCTCTTGGATAAATACCTGGGCAATGTCCCTTTGAGGATTGTTTTTTTTTTTTATTTTTTTTTATTTTATTTTTTTTTATTATTTTTTTTTAATGATTTTTTATTATATTATGTTAGTCACCATACAGTACATCCCCGGTTTCCGATGTAAGGCTCGATGATTCATTAGTTGTGTATAACACCCAGTGCACCATGCAATACGTGCCCTCCTTACTACCCATCACCAGCCTATCCCAATCCCCCACCCCCTCCCCTCTGAAGTCCTCAGTTTGTTTCTCATAGTCCATAGTCTCTCATGTTTCATTCCCCCTTCTGATTACCCCCCCTTTCTTTATCCCTTTCTTCCCCTACTGATCATCCTAGTTCTTATGTTCCATAGATGAGAGAAATCATATGATAGTTGTCTTTCTCTGCTTGACTTATTTCACTTAGCATTATCTCCTCCAGTGCCGTCCATGTTGTAGCAAATGTTGAGAACTCGTTCTTTCTGATTGCTGAGTAATATTCCATTGTATATATGGACCACAACTTCTTAATCCAGTCATCTGTTGAAGGGCATCTCGGCTCCTTCCACGATTTAGCTATTGTGGACATTGCTGCTATGAACATTGGGGTGCATATGGCCCTTCTCTTCACTACGTCTGTATCTTTGGGGTAAATACCCAGTAGTGCAATGGCTGGATCATAGAGTAGCTCAATTTTTAACTTTTTAAGGGACCTCCACGCTGTTTTCCAGAGTGGCTGTACCAACTTGCATTCCCACCAACAATGTAGGAGGGATCCCCTTTCTCCACATCCTCTCCAACAATTGTTGTTTCTTGCCTTGTCTATTTTTGCCATTCTAACTGGCGTAAGGTGGTATCTCAGTGTGGTTTTGATTTGAATTTCCTTGATGGCTAATGATTTTGAACATTTTTTCATGTGTCTGTTAGCCATTTGTATGTCTTCATTGGAAAAGTGTCTGTTCATATCTTCTGCCCATTTTTTGATTTGTTTATTTGTTTCTCGTGTATTGAGTTTGAGAAGTTCTTTGTAGATCTTGGATACCAGTCCTTTATCTGTAGTGTCATTTGCAAATATCTTCTCCCATTCCGTGGGCTGCCTCTTAGTTTTTCTGACTGTTTCCTTGGCTGTGCAGAAACTTTTAATCTTGATGAAGTCCCATAAATTCATTTTATCTTTTGTTTCTCTTGCCTTTGGGGATGTATCCTGAAAAAGGTTGCTTTGGCCGATGTCGTAGAGGTTGCTGCCTATGTTCTCCTCTAGAATTTTGATGGATTCCTGTCTCACATCGAGGTCTTTCATCCATTTGGAGTTTATTTTTGTGTATGGTGTGAGATAGTGGTCAAGTTTCATTCTCTTGCACGTAGCTGTCCAATTTTTTTTTAAGCCTTTTAGAGTAACTTCTATAGTTGCCTTTACTCTAAGCCTACTATATCTGTGCTATTGAAGAGCAACTCTTGAGATTTCTACTAAATGTGTCAGGTGTCCAGTGAAGTCTCTCCACTCTGGCTGGTCAAAATTGGAATGGATTCCAGTCCTGTGTGAACTCAGAATTGTTCACCTTATAGCATCCCAGTATTACATTGCCTAATCTTGGGAAGTTTTATCCCATGTATGTGCAACTTTATATTCAGCAATATACCCATGGGGACACAGTGCAGACTTCTGGAGCTCTTTGTCTATATAGAGTCTCTTTCCAAGACTCTGCCTTACATATTTTAGCTACATTGGCCTCTTGTAACTCTAATATCTACCTCAATTCAACAGAACCTCTGTGTTATGCATTGGTTCCCCATTCCTGCACAACAGTGCAGAAGGTGTCTCTGGGCAGAAAGACTGGGTGATCATAAGTTTCACTCCTTTGTTTTCCTTCTCTCAAGTATCACTGTCATGATCTGCATGTCTTTCAATATCTGAAAACAGATGTTTCATATATTTTGTCCATTTTTCCATTTGTTTCCAGTTCAATGCAAGTCAGATTTCAGACATTTTGTGATGATTGAAAGACAACATTCATGGATATGGCTTTTGAAGGTGGTCCTAAGTACTATGCCCTTCCCCTCAGATCTTTGGTTATTCCCCACACAGTAAGATACAATCATTCACACACAAGACAGAGCAGAAGATTGAGGGGAGTGATAACGATTTATTGTTTCTGGAGGGGGATAATAACCACCTAAAAATTTCTAATGGATGGGATAGAAAGATAAGGAATTCTGGTTTCATCACACGTTGGGGACCTTTGGGATGCATGTGCTTCTTTGGTTTAGTACGATAAAGAGAGAAATGGTGGAAATGAGTAAATATTTCAACTCAATTCCAATGAGACATACTAGAATATTCACTGAAAACTGGACCGACTCCTGTGAACATCCATCTGTACTCTAGCCATAAATATGCCAAGGGTATTCTACCAACACCCAAGTGGAGGGGTTTTCAGGTGTAAATTTTAGGTCTGATTATGGTAGCTAAGTATTTTATCAAGTAAAGACATGTTCTATTGTGACTTTCATGCAAATGTTCTTACTCTAGTATTTTGAGATTCATTATTCTGCTGATTTGCTGCTTTCACATGAGACCATAAACTTTATAGTTTAATATTTCTGTTGTGATATCTGGCAACACTACTCATATGGGAAGAGAGTGGGGCCATGAAAGAGAATACACCACAGACTCTATTTGTTGATAAGCATGGGATCTACATTGATATGTTCTTGTTTCACATTGAATAAAAAGAAAGAAAGCTACTTTGCAGAGAAAGACAATTATCATATGGTTTCACTCATTGATGGAACATAAGCAGTAGGAAAATCGGTAGGAGAAGGAAGGGAAGAATGAAGGGGGGGTAAGCAGAAGGGGGAATTAACCACGAGAGACTATGGACTCTGTTCCCAAACTGAGGGCTTCAGAGGGGAGGGGGGTGGGGGAATGGGATGGGCTGGTGATGGGTGTTGAGGAGGGCACTTATTGCCTGGTGCACTGGGTGTTGTACACAAGTAATGAACCATGGAACTTTACATCAAAAACTAGGGATGTACTGTACGGTGACTAAAATAATATAATAAAAAAATATTATAAAATTGAAAAATAATTAAAAAAATAAAGAGGGATTTCATTTTTAATTTTGCAAAATGGATTCAACCAACAGACTAGCATGTACGTGCACACAATGCTGTTTTCATTTTTAAAGTCATCTACAGAGACTGCAGAAGCCTGTTTTAGAGAGAACCATTAAACCCTTCAAATTCACCATACAGTTAAACAGGGGCAGGGTAGGGTGAGGGACATAAGCATTTCAGCCAATAAAGAAGACACCTATTTGGGGGGGAAAAAAAAGGAAAAAAAAAGAAAGCTATTTTGGGTCTCTGATAAAACAATATAGAAATAAAGAAATGGAATTTCATCTTAATGATACACTATGCTTCTGAAAATCATTTAATACATGATTAGAAGTAAAATACTTCAAAAATTTATTAGAGACAATACTATCAAAGTGTCAGTTTTAACAACTTGATCTATAGATTCAGTGCAATCTTAATCAAATTCCCAGCAAGTTATTTTCTGGATATTGACAAACTGATTCTAAAATATATATGGAGGAGAAGAAGAACCAAGAATTTTCTAACACAATATTGAAAAAGACTAAACTTAGAGGACTGACACTACCCAACTTCAAGACTTACTATAAAGCTACGATAATAAAGATAGTGTGGAATTGGTGAAAGAATAGACAAATACATCAATGGAACAAAATAGAGAGCCCAGAAATAGACCCATATAAATATAGTCAACTGACCTTTGTCAAAGGTACAGAGGCAATGCAATGAAGCAAAGACAGTCTTTTCAACAAATGGTGCTGGAACAACTGGACATCTGCATGTAAAAAAATGAATCTAGACACTGATCTTATATCCTTCACAAAAATTAACTCATAATGAATCACAGATCTAAATGTGAAATACAAAACTATAAAACTCTTGGAAGAAAACATGAGAGAAAACCTAGGATAATCTCGATATGATGATGGTTTCTTAAATACAACAGCAAAAGAGTATCTATAAAATAAATAATTGATAAGCTAAACTCATCAAAATTAAATATCCCTGCTTTGCAAAATGCAACATCAAGAGAATGAGAAGACACGTCACAAACTGGGAGAACGTATATGCTTAGGACACATCTGAGAAAGGACTGTTATCCAAAATATACAAAGAACTCTTAGACTTCAACAATAAGAAAACAAAAAACCCAATTAAAAATGAGTCAAAGATCTTAAAAGGCACTTCATCAAAGGAGACATACAGATGGCAAATAAGCATATGAAAAGATGCTCCACATCATATGCCATCAGGGAATGCAAATTAAAACAATAAGATTTCATTCTACACCTACTAGAATGGCCAAAATCCAAAATACTGATACCAAGTGTTTGTGAGAATGTGTAACAACAGAAATTCTCATCGTTGCTGGTGGAAATGCAAAATGGTATAGCCACTATGGAAGAGCGTTTGGTGCCTTATTACAAAACTAAACATATTCTTACCATATGTTCCAGCAATTACACTCCTCAGTATTTATTCAAAGGAGTTGAAAACTTCTGTCCACACAAAAACCTGCAAGTGAATGCTTACAGAAGCTTTACTCGTAACTGTCAAAACTTAGAAGCAACCAAGATATCCTTCAGTAGGTAAGAGGATAAATAAACTGCGGTACATCCAGACAAGGGAATATCATTCAGTGCTAAAGGAAATGATCTATCAAGCACTGAAAATATATGGAGGAAACCTAAACCTATATTAGTAAGTGAAAGAAGCCAATCTGCAAAGACTACATACTGTATGATTCCAACTTTGAGATTCTGGAAAAGGTAAAACTTTGTAGACAGTAAAAGGATTTGTCATTGTTTGGGGTTATGGGGGAAAGAGGCATGATTTGGAGGAGAACAGATGATTTTCAGAGGAATAAAACTATTCTTTATGATACTATAATGATGGATCCATGTCATTATGCATTTACCAAAACTCATAGAATATACATCAACAATAGTGAATTCTAATATAAACTATCGACTTTGGGTAATGAAGATGCATCAGTATAGATTCACTGATTATGACAAGTGTATCACTCTGGTCCATGATATTGATAGTGGGGAAGACTATGAGTATATGGTGGCAGGGGTTATATATGAAATCTTTTTTTTTTTGGTATAGAAAGAGCCCAAATGCCCATCAACTGATGAATGGATAAAGAAGATATAACGGAATATTACTCAGACATCAAAAAGAATGAAATCTTGCCATTTGCAATGACATGGATGGAGCTAGAGAATATTATTCTAAGTGAAATAAATCAAAGACAGTACCATATAATTTCATTCATATGTGGAATTTAAGAAACAAAACAAATGAACATTGGGGGGAAAGAGAGAGGCATACCAGAAAACAGACTTTCAACTATAGAGAACAAACTGAAGGCTACTGGAGGGGAGGTGGGCAGTAGGATAGGTTACATGGGTGATGGGCATTAACAAGGGCACTTGGGGCACCTGGGTGGCTCAGTTGGTTGGGCATAGAACTCTTGATTTTGGGTCAGGTCATGATCTTACGGTTGTGAGATCAAGCCCCATCTTGGGCTCCATGCTCAGAAGGGAGTTTGCTGGAGATTCTCTCTCTCCCTCTCTCTTTGCCCCTCCCCCTGCTCTCCAAATAAATAAATAAATAAATAAATAAATAAATAAATAAAATCTTTAAAAAAAGGAGGGCACTTGTGATGAGCACTGGGTATTATATGTAAGTGATGAATAGCTAAAGTCTACAGTTGAAACTAACATTACATTGTATGTTAACTAACTGGAATTTAAGTAAAAACTTGAAAAAAGAAAAAATGAAATCTCTTTAATTTCAGCTCAATTTTGTTGTGAACATAAAACTGCTCTAAAAAACAGTCTATGTGAATAAAATGGATTCACGTTCAAGATCAAAACATAACCTCTGTATTTTGTATTCTTTTGGTAAATACTGCATAGTGCAATTGCTGGACTGTAGGATAGTTCTATTTTTAACTTTTTGAGGAATCTCCATACTACTATTTTCCAGAGTGGCTGCACCAGTTTGAAAGGATACAAAAATACAGATTCGAAGGGGTACATATACCCTGATGTTTATAGCAGCATTATCAACAATGGCCAAACTATGGAAAGAGCCCAAGTGTCTATTGACTGATGAAAAGATAAAGAAGATGTGATTATATAAACAATGGAACATTACTCAGTCATCAAAAAAATGAAATCTTGCCATTTGCAATGGCATGAATGGAGCTAGAGTGTATTATGCTAAGTGAAAAAAGTCAGAGAAAGACAAATACCATATGATTTCACTTATATGTAGAATTTAAGAAACAAAACAGATGAACATAGGGAGGGGAAAAAGGGAAGCAAACCGTAAGAGAGTCTTAACTATAGAGAACAAACTGAGGGTTGATGGAGGGAAGGGGGTGGGGAATGGGCTAGATGGCTCATGGTTATTAAGGAGGGCATGTGTTATGAATAGCACTGGGTATTATATGTAAGTGATGAATCATTAAATTCTACTCCCGAAACCAACATTACACTATATGTTAACTAACTAGAATTTAAATAAAAATTGGGAAGAAAAAAAAAACCCACCTCAATATATTTTAACAATCACAAAATAAAAAGTTCATGTACATTCTTTCATCAAATTGTAAGAGTTAGAAATCAATGTTAAATCATTTAAATCCAATTACTTATAAAATTAAAGAGAAAACCCCCTTCAAACTCCAAGTCAAAAGAAAATTGAAAGATATTTAATATGCAAGTTTGCATGATTTTACAAGGATCACAAAGCCAGTAAGAGAGCCAGTGATTCAAATCCATCTAACTATAGAGCCCACACCTCTTTTTTAAAAAAAGATGTTTATTTATTTATTTGAGAGAGAGAACAAGAGAGTACATGAGCAGGGGGAGGGGCAGAGGGAGAGGGATAAGCAGACTCCCCTCTGAGTGCAGAGCCCAACATAGGGTTCTATCCCAGGACCCTGAGATCATGACCTGAGCTGAAGTCAGATGCTCAACCGACTGAGCCACCCAGGCGCCCTGAGCCCATAGTCTTAACTGCATTATCATAAACATTTTCAGACGCAGTGACAAGTGTTACTATAATGCATTTGGAAACCTCAATAAAATACTGTTTTCTGAGAAAATTACCAACTTTTCCTAAATTCAAAAGCTGAAAGAATTAATAACTGTGGTAAAAACTGAAAGAAAAAACAACAAAGAAACATTCCCCCAGTACTTCTGAATATGTGGTTTGAGAGGTGCATTCTTTCAAGCATCAGATATGGAATCATTTCCATCCTTTATAACTGCCTAAACACACTGAGGCAAACAAAGTACCTGAATTGCTTTGTTCCTAAATTTAGTTAGATTCTTTACTTATACAAGTAAATTGTAAAATATTGTAGAATAGTCAAATTTCACAGAAAAATTCCTTTATCACCATATTACTCTAAACATGTTTGCTAGACATATCTTGTTACTCTAAGTAAACCTCTTATTGGAATCCGCTCATTTTGTTGGGTATGTGAACTTGCTAATGATTTACATGCATAAAATGGTAGAAATATGTATTTTTTCATGTATGTATTTGTTTACATTGTGCTCCATGGATCATTATGCAACTTACTACAATGATAATGTAGAAAACTTTCCATTTCATCACCTATCTACCTTGTTTTATTTTAATTTATATTTTAACTACTGCAGCACATTTCATAGTGCAGCAGTACCAGAGATTATCCCATGCCAATGGGTATTTGTATTATTTCCAATAGTCAGTATCTCAGTGTAATAATAAACATCTATATCTATATCTACATCTAGATCTGTATCTAATGTATAATACACACATGCCAGCATCTAGTGTATTTCCAGGCTAGGATGTGTGAAGTAGGAAGGACGGTAGTAGAAAGTAGTAGGATACAACATTTATATTTTAACTGTCTCCCAAAGTGTCAATAATAATTTACACCATCATTTAAAAAGAAAACCCCATTCTCCTCACTTTGGTCAAGACTCAACATTACTGAATTTTTAAATAATTGTCAATCTGTTAGGTGAAAAATGGCACTTGACTATTTTTGTTGGTTTTTTAGTTTTCACTTCTTGGATTACCAGTGCGACTGAGCCATCTTTTCAATTTTCCCTGTGGCAAACTCTCTGCTCCAATCCCTTGCCATTTTTTCTATTTAATATTTATATTTTCCTTATTGATTTTTAGGTAAAATTTATGCATTATTAATGTTGTTACCTTTTATATGTGTTGGAAATATTTTCTTTCAATCTTTTTTTAAAATTTTGCTTTCTGGTGTTTTTGTCATATACAGAGTAGATTGTATTTAATCTTCACATATCAAATTTAACAACATTGATCATCACAGGTTTGCCTTCTGAGTCATGCTTACAAAAGCTTCAGCATCCAACATTAGAAACACATTCTCAGTAATGTGTCATTCAGAGAAAGTGATTAAATTGATCTAAAAAATGATTTTTATAAACATGTCATCCTTTGTATTGATCAATTATACTTTTGGTTCCATGAGATGTGTGTTAATTGATATTTTAAAATTTATCTTAAATGTTTCTTACAACGACTCAACAACGTTTGAGTAACCATGTATAAATAATGTTGGTGTTTGTGTTTTGAGTATATGTGCATGCATTTGTGTGTGCACAGTAATCAATTTATTTTAGGTTGTACTGAAGTTTTCAATTTCATCTACTTCATACCATCAACTTCATACTATCAAATGAGTATAAAGGGGGAAAAACTATATGATACTGTTGTCAACCAACAGGAAGAGGAAAAGGGAGAGAGGGAATGCACGAGAGCAGGAATGAGAGATACAGATGATAGGAAGCATGTACTGTTATGTTATTGGTAAATAATTGTCCTGGTTTAAATTTCATGTGCTGCTGTGACTTCATTAAAATATATCCCATTTTATTGCTCAAAAAAAAAAAAGAGAGAGAAACGTGGTCTACATATTTTCTGGTAACATTTCTGTACCCTCCTTTTAACATCAAGTATTTTATCCACAGATGAGTTATTTTCCTTCTGCAGAAGTAATGGAATAATTGTTTCCATGTACACTCGCCCTGGCACTGCAGAGTCCTCACTTTGGGGATCTGGACTCTGCAGTCCTTGGCTTCTACAGGTCTGAAAATAGGTTCACTCAGGAAATTGGGTGAGGGACAATGACTTTTGATAGGGAAGAATACCCTTAGATTCATGAATATCCATCCTTGATTAGTTTTCAATTTATGTTCTTGATTGAGGATTGACACCTGTTTTGGCTACCATCAAGTCTGCCTCTAAAGATGTTGTACTCGATTAGCCATCTGCATAACTTTCTGCAGAGCAGGATCCTGTGGTTGCAACTGCAATGTGGTCACTTATTATGAGCACTGCATCCACCTTGCTTCTGATGTTAAGCACCATCATGTGATCTCTATTTTTTCTGGATTCTATCATCCCATTGCTATCAATGAGCCCATTTTTGGAATAGCAACTCCTGTCATTAGCCTTGGCCTACAGATATCACCCCACTGAACTTCACAATGATGCTGGTACCCCTTTCATTGATGCTTTCCTTATTGCTTTGGTAAGTGATCTACCCCCAGGTTCCCAGTTGGGACATAATCATTTGATATATTTTCCTGCCTTGCACAAGAAAGGTAAGGCAGTATATCCTAATGTCTACCTCTCTGAACCTTTTAATCCCTTCTTTCATGTCTACCATGGCAATTCTGGAATTTCAACCTCACTTCCTACAGAGCAACATTTTTTTGTTTTCAGGGAGCCTTCCCAATAATGCTTCTGCACAGTGTCCAGAAATTCTTACATGGATCTTAAATCTTATAACATGGAAGAGTATCCTCAAATTGACAAACTCTTATCTGACTTTAGGTTCTACTCCTCTCATCCAGCACACTCCCAATCCAGTCCTGTGCATCTTCTTCAGCTCTTGATTGTAATAAGAATAATTCCTAAGTGCTGAGATATTTATATAAATCATATAATCCTCACAATAAACTCTGTGAAACAGTCATAATTTCCAATTTTATGGATGAATACACTAAAGCATAAAAGGATCAGATAGCTGGTACAAGGTTACCCCTTGAGTAAGTGATGGGTTAGTTTCATTCCAAAAGTCATATTCTCAATCATACTCCTCTTTGATTCAGGAAACTAGCTCAGAAGTGGTGGATTTGGGCAGAAGGGTAGTTTCTTGACTCTTTAGTATAATTTTCTAGTCACTATAGCGTTGATATGGGAAACAAAGGCAAAAGAAAAATAATTACATTTCCTTACTACCTATAGCCCATTGACAAGTGTTTGAAACAGGCAGAGTGACATTCCTCTAGGGACTCAATTGCCTGGATGTTGACACTTTGCTAAGGGCAAAAGGAAATCTTAGCTTGAACCCCAGGATCCTATAAGTCTACTTTAACATATAAAAATTCTTTTGGAAACTTCCTTTGTCTCTAAATTCCCCCAAGATATATGTTGACAATCATCCCCCAAGCATATAACCCACTGATATACATCTGAAGGGTCTCATGACTAAGGTTTTATTAGACAGTAATAAAAGACCTTTTACCATCAATAGCTAGCCCCCTCAAGGTCCTGGAAACCTTGCTTCCAAATTCCTTAGAGACTGACGCTATTCCTAACCCCTCCCAACTTGAAAGTATATAATGGCCCACCCCTCATGACCCCAGGGCAGCTCTTTCTGCCCAGGGTCCTGTCCCCATGCTTTTTGTACCAAAGACATCTCAAGAATTCTTCCTTGGCCACCCGCTTCGAACCCTAACGTCTTTCCTATATCAGCATCACTTTAACCATCCAATTATGAAGATTTTAACTATCAAATTAAGCCTTAATGAATGAATCCTTCTATATACTGTGCTGTGAGAAAAAAAAAAGTTTTGTGAATGGAAAAAAAAATCCTAGATAATGTAATAACTGAAACCAAATGTAATAACTATAACTGAAGTTCATACAGGAAAAGTTATGTGGAAGGACATCTGTTAAATTGTCAAATGTGCCACCAATCATAGCTTTTTCCCAAGCATGTTGCATACAGATTTACCCTTCAGAGGGTGGACTCTTTCAGATTATGTCTATGAAAAAGCCAAAATAGATAGCTATCAAGGACTCATACAGTTGAATGGGGACCAAAATCTATAATTTAAAGATCCAGAAGCCTCATTTTTATAAGCAGTAAAATATAAAGGTCAGAAGCATAATTTATCCTTAACTTTTTCTTCCAGTATAACTTACACTAGAATTATGTTAACACTTGTGGCTTTTGGGCAATCAAGGTCACCTTAGCTACCAATGCAACTTGAAAAACTTGTTATTTGGCAAACTAGACTTGGAAGCCTCACACACAACCAGTCTTTGTAAACTGCATCCAATCAGACAAAAGTGAAAGACGTGGAAATCTACCTTGAGTAAAAGACCCAATACTGTCATAGAGATATGCCTCCCAAAGTTTTCAAAATAACTAGAGACAGCACAAAAGCATTCATATGAGAAAACATTTATTCTAAGCTGACTATAATCAGAAATTGGTATAGCTGAAAAGGGAAAGGGATACTTTCAAATGTTCCATTTAATACTATAATTCTGCATATCCACAATAAATCTGGTCTTGAATATAGTTGCAAAGTAAAAGGTGAATTTTAACCACACGCCAGAGTTAGAAACAGACTTCAGGTAGGAATGCTTAGACTTCGGCACTGGCTCTGCCACTAATATGGTGTGTCACATTGGAAGAGTCACTTTTACTTTTCAGAACTTATTTTATTCATCAGTAAAATGAAATGATCTCAAGAGGATTTCAAACTCTAAAAAACTATGACAGCAAATAAATAACTTTGTTGTTTTTGACATACTAATATTTTCGCAATGTCTCTAAAGTGGTTGACTGAAATACTGCCTTTTCAGATGGCTGTTGTAGAGTCCTCCTTAAGGAGAGGTTCCTCAAAGAAGGGAGTATTATCCCACTTTCTCACAAGTGGGAGAAAGTTCAGAACATGCTAATTGGGCAAGCTTGAAATTCCAAAGATCTGCAAATGGAACAGGTGCAAATGTAAGTGGTGATAATTGATGGCTAATTATGCAAGCAATAACACACCCCAGGGTATGGGCTTGTCTGCCAATACATACACGCCTTGGGTGTGAGTTTATTAGCAGGCAAACACACACCCTGGAGGTTGTATTGTGCAGACAAAATGCTTTTGAAAACACAACATGGTTTTAAGTGGAGTATAAGATTCTGAAAATATATTAGCACATAAAATAGTTCAACTAGAACCAAGTCAACAGGCCTAGTTCAGAAGAACATTTCCTCACATAATCCCCATTCAACCCCTCACTCAGTACTTATCATTCTGACCCCTTGTCCCTACACCTGATAAATTCAAAAGAGCCATTTGTAAAAATATCAAATGTCTTCATTTGCCTTTAACTAGCATTTATTGAGAACTCATAGGGTAAAGCCAGGAAAATATTGTATCATAAAGGATCAAGTATATTTGACCACTCTGTAGTAAATGGTTTTCTAGTCTCTTTATTCTGATGGTGGAGCATAGGCCCCAGGAATTGATATTTAATGATGACAGCCAGAAAGGCAATGCCCTTAACTGAGAAGAAAATTGAAAGAAAATTATGAAAGGGCAAGATTATTAAGTTTTTGTTGCCACCTGGGCAGATTTCATGGGTGGAACAGTTTCCCCAACTGAGTATTAGGGAAGAACTGGTCAGATATAGACTATTGGGGACCAGTGGTATGTGGTCCCCAGTCATTTCTCACCACCTCCACTGTTATGACCCTAGTCCAAGTCACCATCATCTCTAACCTGGACTACTAGACAGCCACATAATTGCTTTCAACCTTATCCCCTTTCAGTCTGTTCTCAACACATTAGCCAAAGTGATTCTGTCAAAATAGAAGTCAGATCATGCCACTCCTCTGCTGCTCAAAATGCTCTGAGGTTCCCATCTCACTCAAAATGAACACTCAAGCCTTATAATGGCTATAAACCACAGATATGGCCTCTTCTGTCCTCTCTGACCTCTGTTCTTCCCTACTGATGAGCTCTCCATGAGTCCAGTATCTACTGTTGGACCAAGATTGTACCCAAGAATGTAATATAATGATTTGTTCAGCCTGGGTCATATGTTATGGTAGGGATGGGAATTCATGGGATGTGTATGGATCAATGTAATTGACAATTCTACTGGGACCTCAAGTAGTATGAGATCCTTATACTCAAATATAACTTTTACCAAAAGAGAGGATAAGGATAATATATAGGGAGGGCAATGATAATCACCTTAAATCCATGTATGTGTATATATTTGGCACAAAAACTCGGGGAGCCTTCTTGAAAAGTGCCTCGCACATACTTCAAGCCTAACTAAGATAGCCACCTAAAACTCATGTTTTTCTCTAGGATTTAGCTTTGCATTATGGCACTATCAACCCAAAGGCATCCCGTGACTCCTAGCGACATAGGTTGGTTTTTGAAGAGGGAAGTTTTGTGGTGTTAGGTGAGTCTCTTTGGAGTCAATGGGAGGCACCTAGCTTCTCTTGTACTGATGGATATTGTTTCTTTTAAAAAGTAATAATAAGTAGAAAGAGACAATTATGGACTCCTAAGAAAACTAAACATTACCAAGGATCAAGTAAACTCTAGAAGGTAGTCTACAATAGGTTTAAAATTACATTTGTTAATATCACTAGGGGAAATTTAAAGCAATAATGCTAAATTTCCTGGAGGGCTTAGGTGATCAAATTCTTCAAGAAGTGAAACTACTTAAAGAACTGTGTCCAAGACAGACAATATAATGAAGATCTTAGGTATAAAGTCATGTGTAGAGAACACCTGGGCTAGCCTAGAGGTTCTCCACCCAGCTGGGAAGTTCTGTTTGCTAATTTGTTTTACTATCCCAAATCCTAGGACTCATCCCAGACCAGATGTTCTTAAATTTTTATGCAGATTAAAATAATGAATGAGAAGTGAGCTCTTCATGATGATATGGGGTTTCCGCAAACACAAAAACGATGATCAGATTCAGGGAAGCTTGCGAGTATGACGAGCATGGTTAGTAGTGATAGTATCACCAGTAATGGTGTCACACGAATCATAATCATTAATTTTCCCAGATATTTTTGTCATAAAGATTTCTATATCTAGTCTCTCACATAGCATATAGACACTGTCACAGAGACATGTCCAGAAAATCAAATCTAATTCAAAGTTTCTTAATGTTATGTTGAGAAAGAACATATTTTCTTTCTTTTTCATTATTTGTCAAAATTTATATAACAGGCGAAAACTATTTGGTTGGTATAAAATACAAATATTGCTTAATCCTGCCATGGATCATTTAGAGATAATTATACCTACTGGAAGGAGGCACAGGTGGTAGCTTTCTTCCACAATAATGTACCATTTCATTTCAACAAGCAATTGGCAACTGCCTCTGCCAGATCCTACTCCACACTAAATGACAATCAGAAATGCAAAAGCATTGGCATGAGGTTTCATATTCCACCACAGAATAAGAATAATCTCATTATTTAATTTGAAATTACAGTTAAGTCTTTTCTATATTCTTTCTTTGACGTCTTTTTTTCCTGTCACACACTCATTGTCAATAAGTTGGCTGTAACAGGAAACACCCAAGTGGATGCTAATATATTGCCATAGATAACAACAATGAAAAGCGTAATATCTTTTACCATATAGGATGCTATCCTCATTCCAGCTAGTGACAAGAAACAACTGCTACTATATCAACCGTGACTGTTTCAAACCGTAATGTAACTCCCAGGAAACTTGAATGTGCATTTTTTTCTTCCAGAAAGGTGCAATGTGAACTTCTCTGATCAGATTATGTCATTGAAAACTCAGCTGGGTTTAGAGATGGGCAAAAAAAGTAACACTGAAGCATAAAGCATAATTTTTATCTTTATGGTAATAAAGTAGTCTGACAAATCCTGTATTTAACATGTTGTAAAATGTCTTCCTGGGGCATTTGACTACCTCATTTCCCACTGGTACAGGACACTTCTCCAGATATAAAGCTGACAATAGGGCTGAATAAGGAATTGACTAAGATGTTCATTTATATAGAGTTAAGGATGGTTTCGTCCAGGTATGGAAAATATGAGCAAATGGAAGCTGTATCAGATTGTAGATAGACAGGCTAACTGAATAATCAACATAAAAGGAGCCAGACATAGAGGAAGAGTAGTGGGAAAAAATAGATACAGAGGAGTACTCAAGAGAGCAAAAGCTTGGAGATGATTAGAGACAAAGCAAAGAGAAATCCTTATGACCTGTGAGAAAATATTGCAGTTATTTTTCAATGGGCTTCTGGGGCTTCAGGTACTAGAAAGAGTAAGCCATTGAAAGTGCTACTGTGGCGATCTTTCTACATTAATTATCCCAACTCAATACACTCCAAAAGATATTTATTAAGCTATCTTTGTGTATAGAGTGCTACATTAGACCCACAGCTTCCTGGCAGTAGTTTACGGCAGACAAAGTGATTGCTTTCATTGTCCATGTCCCCTCTAGTTGATTGGTAACAACTACCTGGAGCTCTGCGTGGATGAAGATTCTGATAGTATATCTGGGTTCAGCAGGAATGATTGCCCCAAGGTCTGTCACGCCCCCTTTATAGGATTTTTGGTGAGGATTAAATGAGATAGCCTATATAAAAAGCTTAGCATAAGGCCTGGAACAGAGCAAACTATGTGAATAAGATGCTCTTTAGTAGAACATACTGCAAAACTCAAATCAAACATATTTAAAGAATAAAGAAAACTGGCTCATTAACTGAAAGGTCCAAAGGTTGTATATGTTTCACTCAAAGTTTCAACCACAATTCACAGATCATTCAATGATGCTATCAGTGGCTCTATTTCTCTATGATTGTCACAGCTCTGCTCTCCTATCTAGGCTAGTTTCTTCCCCAGACCAGTTTCCTTCATGGTAGCAAAATAGCTCCAGCAATTCCAGGCCTCACATCCACACATCAAATACTCAACCCAGCAGCCCATACTGGAGTGAGCTTCTATAGAACAAATGGAGAATGGATATTGGGGTTTTAACTACAAATATCTGTTTCATAAGCACTCAATAAAGGTAAACTATTACACTCATGAATATTCTTAGTAAGATGGGTGACTGGTAGCTTTTGTGTTACAGGTTTGCAAATCTTGTTTTGTCCACTTACTATTACATTTGTCCAGCTTATATTTTAATAAACAAGTTGAAACCAGTCATAGAGTAAATTAACTGATCAATGGGTTCTAATAGCAAGGCTGATTACTTTGCATAAATCCAGGCTTGGAAAACTCAAGGTTGTTTGTCCAATACAATCTACCCAGAGGAACACTGGTGAAACCAGTTACATATCACTGGGTTTCTAGCCATGTGCCCAATCTTCTTAAAGGAGATCAGAATTTGTGCACCCTCTACCAAACCTGATTCCACTATTTCCTGACCATCATACTTGCTGATGGCTCATTTCATAGATCATTCTTTCCTCTGGCCCTAAGGTTAGATGTGATTCACTCCCTATCTAGGGGTAGTAGAAAGCCTACAAAGAGTTGTGCATCAATCAAACCCTCATCTAGTTACCTCTGACTATGTACATTTAGATCCAGAAATACCCTGAAAAACTCTCCAGGATGTGATGAATATTATAATATAGATATAACCAAGGTCCTAAATGATTACAGGAGAAGTAACTTTCTTTGCCTGGAGCAGTCAGAAAAGTTCCCTAAGAGGAGGCAGGCTTTGAGATCAGTCTTTGGGTTCAGAAGTTTTGAGTGGGCCAATAGTTAAAGGAACATGATCCTATGATAAACCACACATGTGTTACCAAAGCCACCAAAAAGATTTTTGAACAACTTGGAATTCCTTGCTTCTTAAAAAAAAATTATCTATCTATCTATCTATCTATCTATCTATCTATCTATCTATCTATCATCTATCTGAAAGAGAGTGAGTGGGAGGGATAGCGAGAGACAATCTGAAGCAGACTCCATGCTGAGTGCAGAGCCTGATGCAGGGCTCGGTCCCACAACTGCGAGATCATGACCTGAGCCCAAACCAACAGTCGGATGCTTAACTGACCGAGCCCCCAGGTGCCCCCAAATTCTACTTCTTTTAACTGAACTATGTGAAATTCTATAAGTTAGATATTTACATAAGTGTATCTTTAATTAAAAACATACAGAACTCTATCAGTCATTCATATTTTAGTGTGAATTTATTCTGCCAGAGTGCTTTTCCCATAATTCTTAATAGGTATGCCTTGCTCTAAAAGACTGGGAATTGGATTTGAGCTCATGACTATAGAGTTTTCTTTAACCTGTGATTACTGTGCTGTGTTGTGATTAAACTGAAATCAGGCAAGAATATGGATTTCAGTGTATCCTGAAGATTCTATGACAGAACATATTGATTTTCTAAATTTTTAAAATCTTTAGTCTTTGTTCTTAGTTCACAGGACAACTGTTGAGCAAATGGTCAGGGCCACATTTTTAAAAGTGGGCAAAGAATCAGAAGCAAGATCACGGGGGATAGGACATCATGCCCACCTTACTTCCTTTGTCCTTGAATGGTGTTAGAGGAAAAAGGTGATTTGGTGATTTGTTTTATAATTAACAGAAAAGCAAAAACTTTACCTCCTTCATGACTTTACTTCCTTTGCAGATAAACATTAAGGATAATCTATTTGTACTTCATCATTTCATGCATGGAGAAACTGAGGTCCATGTTTCCTATTTCACCAATAAGCCAACAATCTTTCTACAATAATTATCTCAACTGAATACATTTCAACAGATACAGTGCTGCATTAGACCCATGGCTTTCAGGCAGCTTACAACAAGTGCTTGTTTCTTTTTCTTTCTCCCCAGCACCTAGAACAGTATCTTACACATAGTGATACATGTTTTTTGAAATGATGAATTGCAGTGTGAGGATTTTGCACAGCTAAATATATGGGAAAAAAAAGAAGAGAAGTTGTCAAATGCAGCAACACATTCTCCTTTACTTATTGCATCCTAACTAATACAACTCTGAGTTCCAAATCATCTCTTTTTCTCAACAAATATTTAGTTAGACCTAATTATCCAAAAGAAAAGAAAGCTGTTGGAGAAATTTTAAGAATACACTGAGAGGGAGTTCATGTCAGGATGTAATTTATCATCTTGGGTGAGTATGGCAAAAGATGCATTTTAAAAAGGCTTAAAAGCTTTGAAGAACGTATACAGATGCTTTAAGAAAGAGAGGTGAGAGAAAATTTCTATTAACACACCTCTTACATTTTAAGTATGCATTTCATGGTGTTAACATTTTATGTTGCTGGCTAGTTGTTTAGCTCACTCAAAATTGTAAATGGTATAGTGTAGAGACAAAGAGAGAAAGTAAGATCAAAAGTATAAGGACATTAAAGATCTGCTGTTTCAGTACATTCATTATGATGTACTCCAATATGCTATTACAATCTCAATAGATGTCAATGAGGCTTCCATTATCATCAACATGAGTGGTCACAATGGCTCTTTCAAATCCATTATCTCTAATGTCAAAGAGTCTAATCTGTACTTCTTCATAGCAGAGGCACCTTACAACTAAACTTCTGCTTTTGTTTTTTGACTATGATTTTGCTATTGTATCAAGTTGTACAGGTACAATCCTAGCAGATTTTCAATGTCAACTAGCAGACATCTTGGCCCCATCTCACATTATCTACCCACTAACTTCAGCTAGTGTTATGAACTGAATGTTTGTGTCCTCCCCAAATTCATATGTTTAAGTTCTAACCCTGACATGAAAATATTTAGAGGTGGGGCCTTTGGGAAGTAATAGTTTTGGATGAGGTCTTGAGGGCCAGGCCCTCATAATGGGATTAGTATCCTTATAGCGACAAGAAGAGAGACCAGAGTTCATTTTCTCTCTCCCCCAGCCCTGTGAGGGCGCAGTGAGGAGGTAGCAGTCTGCAAACCAGGGAAAGGGCTCTCCGTAGCAACCAGATTTGCTGGCACCGTGATCTTGGAATTCCCACCCTCCAGAACTATGAGAAATTAATACCTATTGTTTAAGACACTCAGTCTGTGGTAATTAGTTATGGCAGCCCAAGCTAAGACAGCTACACAGCTGATATTTTCATCTGGGATGTATATGCCCATAAGCTTATGCATATATGTATGTGTGCTTGTGGGAGATATTTCATTTTGCAATAAAGGTTACAGAAAGTCTTCTCTTTTTTTTAAAGATTTTTATTTATTTATTTGACAGAGAAAGACAGCCAGCAAGAGGGGGAACACAAGCAGGGGGAGTGGGAGAGGAAGAAGCAGGCTCCCAGCAGAGGAGCCTGATGTGGGGCTCGATCCCATAACGCCGGGATCACGTCCTGAGCCGAAGGCAGACGCTTAATGACTGCGCCACGCAGGCGCCCCTACAGAAAGTCTTCTATCTGCAGAATAGCAGTATATGACGAATAAAATGTCTTAGAATTGCCTGCAGTATGCATACTTTTGCTACAATCAGATGTTATCAAATCAGTAGGAGACATTTAGTGTTATTTAGTTTAGGGAAGTGGTTCTTTTTTTTTTAACCATTTAATATTTTTCTTCAACCAGAATACATTTGGAACTCCAATGTATCAACTGGATTAAAGTAAAGACCTTCTAGCCTGAAACTTTTACTTTACAGATGAGGAAACTAAGTACTAAAGAGAGGATAAGATTTATTTAATTCCACACAGCCAATAATTGGTAAAGGCAAGTCATAAAACCAGCTTGTTCCAACATGTAGGTTTTCATCAGCCTGCTAACACTAACTAGCTGTATGACTTAAGCAAGTCATTTAAATTTTTTGAGTCTGTTTTCATCATTTGCAAAATGAGGATAATAAGGTACCTACTTCATAATATCTATTTATAAGCATTATATGAAGTACTCTATGTGAATATTTCTAGTAAACTATAATGTGCTCTAGAGATATTACTTATCATCATCATCACCATTTCCTGACACTGAACACAGTGTTTTTGCCATCATATATTTAGCTTTTGACTTCATTTTAGCAGTAGTATCCTTTATTCAAACATAATCTTCCTTTGCCTTATTCCCAGGAGACCTGGAAGGGCTCAGCAGAACCCTGAAGTTATAGGAAATACAGTTAGGAAATACTGTGTGTCTATCTTCTTTTTTACAGATGGACAATATATTTACTTTTCTCTACATTTCATCTCAGATCTTCCGAAATACAACTAATTAGAGATTTTTTTCTATCTCTAGAAAATCATCAGGAATAACTAAGACAATCTCATGTGGAGTAGGTTAAACTGCACAGAACAATGTTAACAGAATAGTTAGACCTATTTAGGCTGAGCCTGCAATACCCACAGTTTTCTCATCCCTCCCCACCCAGAGGCTTGTTACTTTATTCATTCATTCATTCATTCATTCATTCATTCATTCATTTGAGAGAGAGCGCTCATGCGTGCATGAGTAGGGGGAAGGGGAGAGGGAGAGGGAGATGCAGACTCCCCACAGAGTGGGGAGCTCAATGTGGGCCTGATGTGGGGCTACATGCAGAGCTTAATCCCAGGACCCTGGGATCATGACCTGAGCTGAAGGCAGACGCTTAACTGACTGAGCCTCCCAGGTGCCTCTTGTTAGTCAGTTTATACCCAGTCATTAAGCCCCATAAGATCTGGCATTCAAATGTACCAGCAGCACAGAGAGATCCAAAAAGCCTCATATTGATTGACCAAGGAAGGTGCAGTGCTACAAATCAAGGAATACTGTTATCACCATTGATATTCTTCTGACATTCATGATCTCATTTAATCTTCCAACTGACCTTATGAGGAAACTAGAACCTCCATTTTAGAAATGATGCATCAGAGCCTCAGAGAAGTTAACTGATTTCTCAAGCAACAGAGCATGGATTCAAAATAAGCTCTATAGGATTTCAAAGTTCTTGCTCTGTTAAATCCCAAAGCCATAAGAAAAATTCATTAATTCACTCATCCAACAAAAATTATCCATCGCCACCGTGTTCAAGGCATTGTAAAAAAAAATGAAATAAATAAATGAGATTACACTCTGTAAAATTCTAGAATAATAAAAATAATATGCAGGAAAGTTTATGCATGATCTGAAGCTTCTGGATTGACTGAGATAAGTATTTTTAAACTTATGATAGCAATGATTTACTTGAGTGACACTACTTTTTTCATCTTTATTCTTAAAAGTCATATGTTGTCAAGTTATACTTTAGGAATCAAATGCTACCATGGTTAAATATACAACAGCCTGTAGGTTTAGATAATCTTGCTAGAACTCCATGCTAAATTTAAAAGCCTTCTAGTTACCAACCTGTGTCTAGAAATTAATTTCATATGTGTATATATGTATGTATACATGGACATAATCAACCTTGCCACGTCCAATAATATGGTGTTTTAACCTACAGAGCTATAGATGGATTGATTGAGGTTGATAAAAAATATATGTATGTCTTCATTGGAAAAGTGTCTGTTCATATCTTCTGCCCATTTTTTGATTTGTTTATTTGTTTCTCGTGTATTGAGTTTGAGAAGTTCTTTGTAGATCTTGGATACCAGTCCTTTATCTGTAGTGTCATTTGCAAATATCTTCTCCCATTCCGTGGGCTGCCTCTTAGTTTTTCTGACTGTTTCCTTGGCTGTGCAGAAACTTTTAATCTTGATGAAGTCCCATAAATTCATTTTGTCTTTTGTTTCTCTTGCCTTTGGGGATGTATCATGAAAAAGGTTGCTTTGGCCGATGTCGTAGAGGTTACTGCCTATGTTCTCCTCTAGAATTTTGATGGATTCCTGTCTCACATCGAGGTCTTTCATCCATTTGGAGTTTATTTTTGTGTATGGTGTGAGATAGTGGTCAAGTTTCATTCTTTTGCATGTAGCTGTCCAATTTTCCCAGCACCATTTATTGAAGAGACTGTCTTTTTCCCACCGGATGTTTTTTCCTGCTTTATCAAATATTAGTTGCCCAAAGAGCTGAGGGTCCATTTCTGGCTCTCTATTCTGTTCCATTGGTCTATGTGTCTGTTTTTGTGCCAGTACCATGCTGTCTTTGTGATCACAGCTTTGTAGTACAGCTCGAAATCCGGCATTGTGATGCCCCCAGCTTTGTTTTTCCTTTTCAACAGTTCCTTGGAGATTCGGGGTCTTTTCTGGTTCCATACAAATTTAAGGACTATTTGTTCCAGTTCTTTGAAAAACGTTCTCGGTATTTTGATCGGGATAGCATTGAAAGTGTAGATTGCTCTGGGTAGCATGGACATTTTAACTATGTTAATTCTTCCGATCCATGAGCATGGAATATCTTTCCATCTTTTTATGTCTTCCTCAATGTCTTTTAAGAGTGATTTATAGTTTCTAGAATAAAGGTCCTTTACGTCTCTGGTTAAGTTAATTCCAAGGTAACAGACACTTTTCCAATGAAGACATACAAATGGCTAACAGACACATGAAAAAATGTTCAAAATCATTAGCCATCAAGGAAATTCAAATCAAAACCACACTGAGATACCACCTTACGCCAGTTAGAATGGCAAAAATAGACAAGGCAAGAAACAACAATTGTTGGAGAGGATGTGGAGAAAGGGGATCCCTCCTACATTGTTGGTGGGAATGCAAGTTGGTACAGCCACTCTGGAAAACCGTGTGGAGGTCCCTTAAAAAGTTAAAACTTGAGCTACCCTATGATCCAGCCATTGCACTACTGGGTGTTTACCCCAAAGATACAGACGTAGTGAAGAGAAGGGCCATATGCACCCCAATGTTCATAGCAGCAATGTCCACAATAGCTAAATCGTGGAAGGAGCCGAGATGCCCTGCAACAGATGACTGGATTAAGAAGTTGTGGTCCATATATACAATGGAATATTACTCAGCAATCAGAAAGAATGAGTTCTCAACATTTGCTACAACATGGACGGCACTGGAGGAGATAATGCTTAGTGAAATAAGTCAAGCAGAGAAAGACAACTATCATATGATTTCTCTCATCTATGGAACATAAGAACTAGAATGATCAGTAGGGGAAGAAAGGGATAAAGAAAGGGGGGATAATCAGAAGGGGGAATGAAACATGAGAGACTATGGACTATGAGAAACAAACTGAGGGCTACAGAGGGGAGGGGGGTGGGGGAATGGGATAGACCGGTGATGGGTAGTAAGGAGGGCACATATTGCATGGTGCACTGGGTGTTATACACAACTAATGAATCATCGAGCCTTACATCGAAAACCGGGGATGTACTGTATGGTGACTAACATAATATAATAAAAAATCATTATTAAAAATATATATATATATGTAATACATAATTGCCTTAAAATGTTCATGACTCCAGTAGTTCAGTACTGAGGGACACAATGCTAAACACTGGAGTTAGGTTAAACATAGAGTAAGACTTATAGAAGGAATTCAAGTATCAGAGTTTAGGTCTACCTTTGACTCTAACTATACACTCCCTTCCTTAGCTAAGGAACTTGCTTATCATTCTCAGCTTGTACATGTGGGACTTGAACTGGTCGTGCTTAGGGACTAGTCTTAGGACTAGAAGACTACATTCCTCTACTCTGAAAGTCCCTACCTTTTTCAATACATACACATTGCAGGAAAAGGAAACAGAGATAATGAAAAGGAAAGAAAACTAAAACATTAGTATCACCAAATCCCATCACTGAAAGATAACCACTTATCAAAATGATGTGTAAAGATTCTGATATTTCAACTGTTTTTCATATAAATATATTCCATATATATTCATATATACATTAAAGCAATCTTATATTTTTGGACTTTTAGAGATTCTCATTTTCAACTTGTTATTATTAAGGATGATATTATGGTAAGGATATTTGTAACTATGCCTTATCATGAATGTTCTATTAAGGAATTAGTATTAATTTCAAGAAATTAAATTAACAGTCAAAAGCTAATTTTAAAATACTTTTGATATGTAATTTCTAATGGTCTTTCAGACACACCATGAATTTATATTCCCATCAGTAGAGAATGAGAATATCCTTTCCTCATACTCTAACAAACATTTGGTGCTATTATTCTTTTTGTTATTTGCTGATATGACGATTATGGTTGTTATGTAGCAATATTCCTGGAATATGGTGAGGCCATTTGATCTATAGAGTTGAATCTTCAATCAGGTACAGAAGTCGTCCTGAATTATGTCTTTGAAATAGTTTTATCTTCTGTTTTCTTCCTCAGAGATACTAATTATGAGCATATTAGATCACCTTTGTTTACCTTCCATATCTACCACTAGATGGATATCAGCAGTTGTATACCTTTACCCTTGGAAAGACGGCCTTGGGAATTTTTGACCTCTCCTACTTTAGAGAAGATAATGGTCAGCTGGCTCTGCCCAAAAAGAGCAGCAGCCAGTATGTGTTCTTTCCTGGCATCTTCCTTCATCTTAGTCTAAATTTTGCTGTGCTTGGCAATTCCTCTTTACGTATTTTGAAGTGTAGAGCTATACCTATACAGCTGTTCCCTTATTTTACCAAAAATGAAGCTCTCTCCTCGTTTTGAGGTGTTTTCAAAGATGAGAATTTAAGTTTGTTAAAGCTAGTACTATCACTTCAGTTATTTATTATCCATAAATCCATATTTGGTATAAGTATCAAATAATATATATCCACATTTTGTTAGGATACACTTTCTTTCATCCTTTCAACAAGAGACAAACTTAAAAGATCTAAGTTTTGAGTAGAATTTTAAAAGAAAAATTTCGAAGACATGAAAATAAAACACAAAAAATACCTTCTTAAATGGAAAACTATTGCTATGCTCTTTGCACAATGGGAACTTGACATTCTTGTCAGACTGAGTTCTTTTTCTGGTTGTATACAAGCTATTCACTTCTAGCCATTCTGAGTTCTGTAACATTGCCACTTCTGAACTTTGAAAACAGGCACTTTGACATTTTGCTATTTCATCATGAGGTAAGACCTCAAACTGATCCCAATTATCCCATATAAACTTTTCTTAATCTGATCGTGAAAATAAATCATGCATATTTTTTAAAAATTAGAAAAGTAGAATAAGAATAGTCATCATTTATACTATCTTAAACCTAATTTCTTGATGAATTCTGTTTATTGCTGACCAATCATTTCTCTAGATCACTTATTCACCTCCCCACCTATTATCCTACAACCCCCAACAAAGCATAATATTACTTGATTAAAACAACTTATGATTTGGAAAAAGGTATAAGCCAACAACAAAAGAACAATTATCTTTCTGTTTCTCAAAGCTGTCTTGTCACTTACTAGATATTGTCTATTCTTCAAAATTCCAGAATTCTTATCACCTGCCATTCACATTTGAATTCAGTATTTTTTCATCTCTAGCATGAAATCAAGAGACTTATAAGAAAAAAGTAATATTAGAAACAGATAAAATATCTACTATTCAAGAATTATCAAGCTGTTTTGACATACGAAGCAGAACATCATCTAAATATCAGCTGACCGTCTAGTTATTGTTAAACATTTTCTGTTTATATCTAGGCAGAAATTTGGGATATGGAGATACTGCTCTTGCTATCACCTTCTCTCCTGGCTTCCTATGTCCTAGCCTGACAAAACTATTTAAAATTACTGAATGTGCCATGTTTTCTCTAGCTTCCCTGCTGCTTTGCTTCTGTTTTTTCCCTTTGCTGGAATACTCATATCACATATTTAATCTTACTGCATATTTTATCTTACTGACTTTTATTGATTCTTCAAAAATCAACTCAGGTGCCACATCTTCCATAAAGCCAATCCCTACCCCCACCGTCTCACAAGTTGGGTCAGGTGTACCTAGAGCACGTTGAACATCACCCAATCACTATCTCAACATTAAATATTTCCCTATCTGTATTAGTATCCTACACTTGATTATAAGCTCCTTCGGAGTTATGTATTCCCAGCACCTCAAGCAAAGCATGACCCAAAGAAGGAGCTCAGCAAATATTTGCTAAATGAAGGAATGGGGAGTAGCTCTAGAAAGCACCATGTGCTCAGGTAAATGGAAAAGTTACATCAAATTGTTTTATTCATATTCACAATATCTACGCAGGGTAAGTAGAACAGGTATTATTGATACAATTTTGCAGAAAGGTAAATCTATCCTAAGCGATCAAGTTAACTTGCCAATGTAATTCATTTGGTAAGTGGAAAGAGCCCTCTTTCTGTTATTTTCCTTCCTTCCTTTTTTCCTTCCTATTGTGTGTGCGTGCGTGCGTGTGTGTGTGTGTGTGTTCCATTTTCATTATCCATTCAACTGTCTACAGACCCTTAGGTTAATTCCATGTTGTGGCTATTGTGAACAATGGTTCAATAAACATGGAATGCAGATATCTCTTTGAGATCCTAATTTTAATTCCTTTGGATACACACCCAGAGGTGGGATTTCTGCATCAAATAATAGTTCTACTTAATTTTTTAAGGAACTTTTTCACAATGGCTGCATCAATTTATATTTAACAGTGTATGAAGGTTCCATTTTCTCCACATCTTCACCAACACTCATTATCTTTGCTGTTGATAAAAGGTGTGAGGTTTTCTCACTGTGGTTTTGATTCGCATTTCCCTGATGATTAGTGATGTTGAGCACATTTTCATATACCTGTTGGTCATTTCTATACCTTCTTTGGAAAAACGTCTATTCAGGTCCTTTGCCCATACAAAAAAAATTGGTGGGTGGTACTGAGTTGGAGGAGTTCCTTATACAATTTGGATATTAACCCTTTATCAGATATAAGATTTACAAAGATTTTCTCCCATTCTGTAGATTGCCTTTTTCTCTCTGTAATCGTTTCCTTTACTATGAAGAATCTTTCCTGTTTGATGTAGTCCCACTTTTTAATTTTTGCTTTTGTTGCCTGTGCTTTTGATGTCATATCCAAGAAGTCATTGCTAAGATCAATGTCAAGGAGCTTTATCCCCATGTTTTCTTCTATGAGGTTTATACTTTCAGGTCTTATGGTTAAGTGTTTAACCCGTTTTAAGTTAATTTTTGTGTACGATTTGAGATAAGAGTCCAATGTCATTTTTTTGCATTAAATCCAGTTTTCCCAATACCAGTTATTGAAGATACTATCCTTTCCCCCATTGTATATTCTTGGCACTCTTATAAAAGATCAATTGATGGTATATACATGGGTTCATTTCTGTGCTATCTGGTTCAATGGTTTATATGTCTGTTGATATGCCAGTAAAATACTGTTTGATTACGGTAGCTTTGTAATACATTTTGAAATCATGAAATGTGATGCCTCCGGCGTTGTTCTTCTTGCTCAAAATTATATTCACTATTCAGAGTCTTTTGTGGTTCCATATAAGTTTTAGGATTTTTTCTGCTTCTGTAAAAAATGCCAGTAGGATTTATACAGGGATTACATTAACTCTGTAGATTGTTTTGGGTAGTGTGGACATGTTAGCAACATTAATTCTTGCAATTATGATCATGAAACATCTTACCATTTATTTGTGTCTTTTAAAATTTTTATACCAATGTTTTATAGTACTTCTTGTAAGGCAGGTCTAGTGGTAATGAATTCCCTCAGTTGTTTCTTTGGGAAAACATTTTATCTCTCCTTCATTTTTTAAAAAAGATATATTCATTTATTTGAAAGGAGGGAAGAGGGGCAGAGGGAGAGAATCTCAAGCAGACTCCCCGCTAAGTGTGGAGCCCAACAAGGGGCTAGATCTCATCATCCTGAGATCATGACCTGAGTCAAAAATCACAAGTCAGACACTTAACCAAGTGAGTGAGCCACCCAGGCTCATTTTTTTAATGGGCAGTTTTGTTGGATATAATATTCTTGGTGGGTAGGGGTTTTTTCCATTTGATATTTTGAATATATCATCTCAGTCTTTCCTGACCTGCAAGATTTCCACTGAGGTATCTGCTTATTGTCTAATGAGGGGTTTTCTTGTATGCGATGAGTTGTTTTTCTCTTGCTGCTTTCACAATTCTCTTTCTGCTAATTTCTCTTTCTGTTCTTCTGGGACTCCCATAATATATATGCTGGTTGGCTTGATAGTGTCTTAGTAGTCCCACAGGCTTTCTCTACCCTTTTCATTCTTTTTTTGTTTTGTTCTTTTCCTCTGTATAATTTCAAATATCATCTTGGTATTCATAGATTCTCTTCTGCTTGAAGTCTGCTGTTGAAGCTCTCTATTGAATTTTTCGGTTCAGTCATTGTATTCTTCAGTTACAGAATTTCTGTTTGGTTCTTTTTTATGGCTTTTATCTCTTTATTGAATTTCCCATTTATTCAGGTATTGTTTTACTGATTTCATTTAGTTATCCATTTGTGTTCTCTTGTAGCTCACTGAGCTGCATTAAGACAATTATTTTTGCATTCTTTGTCAGGCAACTTCTAGATCTCCATTTCTTTTTTATCTATTACTACAACTTTATTTTGTTCCTTTTGCATTGTCATGTTTCCCTGATTCTTCATGTTCCTTGTGATAACCTTGCTTTGGTGTCTGTCCATTTGAAGAAGTAGTCACCTCTCCAGTTTTTACAAACTAGTTTATGGAGGTAAGCCCTTCACCCATCATCATAGCCAGAGATTCTGGAGGATATCCTAATTCCTTTCTGTGGGTGTGCCTGCTCCACTCCTCTCATTCCCTCCTGAGGAGAAAGATTTAGGATTGTCTGCCTACTCTTGATCCCACAGAGCTGTTTCAAGTGCTGAGGCCACCTACTCCTTTTCCCTAAAGGAATGCCCTGAAACACGGATGCTGGGTGCAAGCTCCCCTTCTCTTCCTCTATCCTGAAGGAGATATTTTAGGATTTTGCACCTCTTCCTACACCACAGAGGCATACTGAGTGTTGAGAGTAACCTGACCCTTTTCTATAGGGCAATACACTGAGATCAGGGACAATGGGTAGAAGCTCCGCTACTCTCCTGCCTTCCTAAAGGAGCAGTCTCAGAGTTGTCTCCTTCCAATTCTGCAGGGATGAGGCAGCTTCTGTGATCCAAACACTGTCTGTAGGGGCATTCACATGCCATATGTGGGGACACATGGGGTGCCATCCACAAGGGTGCATAGGAAGCCTTCTCTGGTGGTGCCTGGACCACTGGCTGCAGGGCCATGTGGGGCACTGACTGTGGGAGTGCATGTGGGATAGATGGCTGCTGGCGTCTGCACATGTGTGGCCTGGCTAGAAGGGTCTGTGGGCAGGTTAACTGACAGGGTCTGTGGGAAGGCCCACCAGTACAATATGCAAACTGGTTGTTTTAATCCATGTGTCAGTGGCCTCTATTCTGTTTTTAGCTGCTCCCAGACATTCAGCTATGCTGATTCTCTCTGTATACTAGGTGAGATGAGAAAGAAGCCGACCTCTCAAGCAATGTCTCAAAAGGTTGGGGATGCCAGACACTCACTTCACTCAGTCTTTCCCCTGCAGGAGAAATCATGGACAGAGACAGTCTGTCTCTACACTAGTCTGCCAGCTTGGGGGAGGGTTGGTATGGATAGAGTGAAATGGTTCTTAGTGTTCTCAATATGGCTGTTCTTGACTTTTCTTCTCTACTGGGGTCTGAAACCTCCCAACTAATCTCTGGAGCTTTCACAAAGGTATTTTCATCTGTAGACTGTTAAGTCAGCCTTTCTGTGGAGGGGGGATGAGGTCTAGGACCTCCTGTGCTGCTATCTTGATATAAGTTTCTTTCTTTATCTTGATATAAGTTTCTTTCTTTATCTCTACCCTTTCATCCATTATTGCGTATCCCAAATACTGCTAGACATTGAAGAATACTGATACAAATAAGATATAATTTATACTTTTCAGTTGAAGTCATGGATTTATAAATATAAAATAGAAAAATCTAGATGTATGAAAAATATACTGGACTACTGGCTGGAAGAAGAACACTGTGTTGGCTCACACCCTCTGAAAAGCAGATGCCAGAATGGGGTTAGATATTGAGGGATTTATTCTGGAAATGCCTATTAGGGAAACCTAAAGGGCACAGTAGGAGCAAAAGAGGGAGCCATCAGACTGTGATACAGATCTAACCCCTCTGAAGGAGAGAGAAAAGGAATGAAGATTGAATAGACAGAGATCTCAGACTATAGGGCAATTCTAAGTATCTTTTGGTAAGGCCAGTGGGAAGCTGTACAACTTGTAGGAATAAGCCTGTCATAGTGTTTGTTCAATTCTCATTAGCTGAGAGAAGACCATGGGAAATGTGACCTCAGTGCAAGTGTAGTGTTGGATTTAGAATGCAGCTGCTGAGACCATCTGTCAATTGTGCAACTTGGAGCAGGAGATATGATTGGCACATTTTCATAACTATCACAGACACCTTCTTTATCTGGGGGATTCACAGAAAGAAGTGAGAGACAGGGGGTATGACAGACTTATTATATTTCAGTCAGCCAAAACAGGAGTTCCAAGAAAAAATATATGGTAGTGGTAGTAATGATATGTATGTGTGTGTGTGTGTGTGTGTGTGTGCGCGCGCACACGCACTCACACGCGTGGGGGGAATGGGAGGTAAGTAAAACAGATTTACCTCCAGAAAAATTTATTAAATGTAACACTTTCAGACATTTTAGGTACTATCAGTGTAATCTTTGTGAGTTGTCCAATTTACAACTGAATCATTTAAGTGGTCGAATGACTTAAATCGGCATTTCTCAATGTTAATTCACTGAACAACAGTTCACTAGGATTATAATATAGCTAGGGGATGGATCTTGCATTGTCAAATATCTTTTGAAAATACTGAGCTAAAGTAATTTTGCATGGTTTGTTTGTGTGTGCGTGTGTGTTTCCTGAAGATTTTTTCAGAATCTGGGATATGTACATTTACCTGGTGAATCTCCGTGAAGGAGATTTAGTATGCAGTGTGTCACCAGTGTAATTGACTGAGGAAACCTATTTCCACAGAGCAGCTCCTATAAGTAGTGCTCTGCAGAACATTTTGAGAAACGGTGATTTAGTTGAACAATCTTGTATTACTGAAACTTTTTTTCACACTTATTGAAGGAATGAGATATTAGAGCCTTAGAGTATCATTTTCATAATATAGAAATTCTTTCTATACACTGACAGATCTATTGCATAGAAGTGGTTGAGAGCATGGGTTCTGAAATAATGTAGAACCAAGGTGTGATCCCTATACCTGCCCCTTACTAGCTGGGTGACTTAAAGCTGTGCTGCTATAATGATCTGTGCCTCAAGGTCTGAAAGGAAAACAAGGATCTTTTGAGTACTTCCCTTGTACAGTTGTTGAGAGGGTTAAATGAAAACTATTCAAATCACCTCACACCTAGGAAGCACCTTCTAAATGTTAGCTGTTATAATTAATAAACATTTCCTCAGAATCCATTTCCCCAATGTGTAGAAACACTCTGACGAAATGATTCATCTGTATTAGCTGTGGCTCACTCAGACTCCTCCCTTCCTTCCTTTCTCCCTTCCTTTCAGATTTGTCTGAGTATATACCATAAGGTGGTAAAGAATGGCAATAAGGACAAGAAGAAAGATGTTCAAGGACTCTGAAACTTAGTAGCTGAGGAGTGCGATCCTTGTCTTTTTGAAGAGAGAACTCCTTTTCTGAAAAGAAAGGCTGAGCTTGGGAGTGAAGGCTGAAGTTAAGTCATTCCTCGTGAAGGGGCCAGTAACGAGCAAACTGCAAAGGTTTGAAGCAGTATCGTGGGAGTAGTGGCAAAAACATGAGCTTTGGAGCCAGATATTTACGAGTGCATTTCCTGATATTGTCATTATTTAGTTGGATGGACTGGGGATAGTCACTTAAAGTTTCCTTGCTTCATATTTCTCATTGTAAAATGGACAAATGAAGGCTTAAGATGTTATGATGATTAAATGAGATCATGTATGGAAAGGATCTGGGGCCACAGAGAATGCATAAGTGGTGCTCAGCCAATGTCAGGCTTTAAAGTTGCAGTTATGGGGATTTTCGTAACAATTTACAACGCATTTGAACATATCTATCAGGGTTAATTTAATCTGAATGGAAACTTTACAAAATGTTCCTTGCTGATGTTTTTATGAACTGAGAAAGAGAGAAAACCAGCCAAGATGCTGAAATAGCCAAAAGGAGAAAAGAGAAGTATATAAGGTGGAATTGTGGCATTTTACAAGCAGTCTTTTTTTTTTTTTTTTTATTGTTGTTGTTCTGAAAACTGAGGTTGTCATTAGTGTTTGTCGGAAATGGTACCATTGTAACAAATGGGAAATGACATCTGAGGGCTTAGACTCAATGCCAACTACTCTCTAAAAACAAGTTCAGAGTTGGGATTTTAAAATAACCATACCCAGGCCCATCCTAAGAGATGCTGATTTAATTTGCATGGCACAAAGCCTGGGCGTTAGTATTTTTTACAAGCTCTCCAGGAGATTCTAATGTGCAGTCAGAAGGAGAACTAGTGCTGTAGTTTACCTAGACATCTATCTCTAAGGTTTGGTAGATATGATGTGAAATCTCTGGGAGTGAATATTTTGCAACTGTTTCTCACCTAGGCATAGTAGTTTTACCTCTCCCACCACTCTGCTGGGTACAGCAACTCCCTGCCAGTAACTATCATTACTGCACTGGGCGTGATGGACTCTACCACTGCTCTAACAGGCCTGGAAGTTTCTGCCAATCAGTTCCTCTCAATCAAAATATCACATGTGTACAACTGTCTATGTCTGTGCTGAAAAGTTGATGTTAGTATAGCTGGAGCTTTGAATCAGGGAGGCCTATCCATAACTGCTGCAACCCTTTGAGACTTCAGATTTCCAACATGGAAGCAGTCACAACAAGTAACCAGCATAGACACGTGAACTGCCAGTGGATACTTTGAATTATCCTGAAGGACAAATTTCAAGTCAATCATTAGGGTATGGGAGAATGAGAATTTGAATATTTTGTTTAATGACATCAGTTGTGTTTTTAGAGCAGGGTTTGACAAACATTTTTGTAGAGGTCTAGATAGTAAATATCTTAGAGTTTGTGGGCTTTAGGCCTTTCTCAAAACTACTCACCTCTTCCATTGTCACGGGAAAACAGCCACAGACAATGTATACAGAAATAAGCATGGCTGTTTTCCAATAAATCTTCATGTATGGAAACAAGCAGCTGGCTGAATTTGGTCCATGGGCTATAACTTGCTAACCCATGGTTTATAGACGTGATACTTGACTTATTTGGATTATGATCTGAGTAATGTTCACATATGAAATAGAGTCATTTTGATGTTTGGGACAATAGCAATAAAAGCGTGAAAAGACTGCTATATGGAGGAAAGCACACTTACCTCACTGCAGGTATGAGAAATACCTGTGAACAGGCTGATGCTAAAATTTACAAGACACTACAGACTGATTTAAAACCTCTGGGCAGGTGGAATACTTGAGAATATCTTCAGGAAATTAATTACTCTGATGACCAGGGAGCAACCAGAAAAGGAGTGTTGGGAAAATGACTTCTTAATCCACTTACCTTCGACACTAAATTTAAAAACTGTATGCCACCAAAGTTCACGCTGCTGAACCAAGGGTGACATGCTAAAAATTACAAACAGAACTTGCATACTAAACTAATTCTGATGAGGAAGAATCTGAGTATTATAAAAAGATTAGCCAAAAAAAGCACCCCAGTCTTAACATTACAAAGACCGGGGGTACTGAGGAAGGTTAGAAAATGGTAAATGAGCAGAAGGTTTCAGCCATTTGAGGTCTGCAACATGATAGGTTTGTAAGATTGCAACCAGGTCCTGTAAGCTAGTTCTAAAAAGTATTTATTTTGAAAATTTCCTAGTACCTAAAGTGCAAAAGGAGAAAATAAGGAGAAAAGCAGAAGCTAGAAGTTTTCTGTTTCCATGCCTGAGATATATGTGCACAGAACTGAGGAAGGATTACATAAAACAGAGCTACAGTATTCTCCATCTGCTACAGAACAGTCCACAAACACGGCCCAATGACATTTGCACAACACCCTAAGGAGCTAGTATTTAGTGATATCATCTTAATCTCAGAGTCCCATATTCCAAATGCTTGTCCAGTGGAAATTATCAAATCAAATTCAAACTTGTGCCAATAAAATAGTAAACTATTCAATACACGTGTCCTTAGTGAATGAATGGAAGAATAATTATTATATTCTGAATAGATACACCATATTAACAATACACTGGACCCCATGTTAAAAATTCCCTAAAGAGTTTCTCAACCTGCTTTGGTCAACTCAGCCATTCTGAGTGAAGTTACAATCCCACCTGCTACAATGACTCACCATGAAGTGATGAGGAAGGAGAGGATGATGTGTGTCCCAAATGGGATGAAGTGCCAAATTCTGTGGGAGGCACGGTAGTTTGCTATAGCTCACTTATAGTTAATCCTAATAGGACCTCCTGCCCTCATCTTCCCATTTCAGTTGCTCTAGTCTGTCTCCTAGGGAATCTTGTTTTTTTCTGCTGAATTTGATGAATGCGTACTACCAAATCCTTATGGATAAAGATGAAAAGATAAAGAGCTGCCATCTCTCCTTCAACAGTCTAATAATTTGAAAAGTCCATGCCAAGGAGACTTATAGGACTTTAATAAATTACAGTCGTTGATTGAAGATTTGATCAGTGATATGAATTTTCTGGAAATTACAATTTATTTAGAATGAGATAACTATGTATAACATGATATTAAAATGGATCCTTAGGCAAAGAGCCAAGGTTGATAAATTCTAAAATCAAGCCTAGTCCCACACCTAGATGCAAAGCAAGTGTGAATAATTAGGTCATACAAATCTCAAACCCCTCACATCCATTAGAGGCTATATAAAGGGATCATGAGTTAGAGACTGAGAGGTTTTGAGAAAAGGATTGCTAGAGAAAGATAAGAGTTTGCAATGAGTCCCATTTACTATGGGGTGAGAATGAGGTGCTTGCCCCTCGCCTAAAGCTTGTGGGGAAGAACTTTGAAGGCATAACTGAGAGCTTAAGACATGGTCCTGACACTGGGGTGGAAATTCACTGGGCTTAGAAAGAGCAGTGAAAGACAGACTGGAGCAAAGCATATCAACAGCCTCAAGAAAACTGTAGAGATCACCCGTATGAGGGTGGGGTATTGCTGAAGAACCCAAGAAGAACAACAAAGTACAGGGAAAGGTTCCACCATGGCACCTCAATGACCCTGCATGTATCTGCATAGGCCCCACAGGCAAACGGTTGAACTGCAGCCTCCCTGGGTCTTGGCAGAATGCAGAGTGACACTCCTGGAACACAAGGGGATGGAAAATCTGTGAAATGCTGCACCAAGACCATCTCCCATTTGCCTCCTTATCATCTCTGGGAGGCTGTCATGTGACAGTTTCTCAGCACCTCCCACGTATTGATGAGATAGGGGCTTTCTGCCCTGTACCCCCCTCAGAACAGAGCTGTAGAATATAAACTGTTGATAAATAGTACAGTTGGCTCCTCCACAATGGGGTATCCCATGCAGTCACCTAGCCCCTTTGTTTCAATATCATTTTTACTGTGTGGGACAGGGACCAGGGAGAACCCGTACCTTTGAGTAGTCTTCCTTTCTTTTGTTATGTAATAAATAAGTAATAACTTTCTTTAGTAACATGATAAGTTCTCTGAATGTAAAATTATACCACTGCATCTTTACCAGTTGAATTAGTCAATCCTTGACTTTTCTATTGCATATACTTGGCCCAGGATAAGGGAGAAAGAATTAACTTTAAATATTTTCCAGCCCCAGAGAATATATCAGTAGTTGTCCATTGTGGTACGAGTCAAGTAAGAATGTGACTATACTACATTTTCAATTGCTTCATCTCTATTCCAAGCCCTACTTACCAAGCAGAGAAAGAGATGTAGAAATGCAAAGCAGGCAAACAAACAAACAAAAACAAACCCAGACACATCCTATTTCCCGACTGGAGGCTTGAGCTGGAACAGAGGAGAGAAATTCTACCTTGAAATCACCTGGAAGCATGAGACTGGGGACCCATGTAGTATCTGAAAATAACCATAAATCTGTGGGAAGAGCAGGTATTCAGTCAGGAGCATGGAATAGACAGTCCAACAAAGCAAATTTAAAGGGAAAGTAGCAAACAAAACAAAGTTCTTATTTGCTTGTTTCCCATATGCCCTGGCAGTGCAATGCATTGATTCCCTTTTGCCAAAAAGCTAGAGAAGTAATAACAATGGTTCAAGGTAATAAACTGCCTGAGAGAAGCAGAGCTGGAGTTAACTTTGGAGAACTGTCAGTTTTTCTAGAACACATTAAATTCAATAATCATTGTATCAATTAGATGCAGATACTACCCTACTTGCTGGTGATATGCTGGGGAAGAAACAATAAACAAATAAAGGAAGATACAAGATGAATGCAGATAGCAAAAAGTGTTATGGACAAGATAAAACTGGATGGTGGGATGGAGAGACACCTGGATGGGGCATAATTTATATTAGATGATCAGGGAAAGCCTCTCTGGTGGGAAGAGCTTTCATCTCAGATCTGAGAATGAGCCATACATGCAAAAAGCCTGGACAGAGGGAATAAACACAAAGGGTAAGGGCTCTGAGGCTCAGAGATGTAGTAAGAGGAGAAATACATGAATGAAAGGTGGGAATTAATTCATTTATTCAACAAATATTTATTATTGAGCACTTACTCTATGCCAAACAATATCCTAGACACTATGAGTATAGTACTAAAGAAAATCAAGATCTAAATCTTACTTTTTCAATCAGAGAAAGACAATTATTATATGGCTTCATTCATAGGTGGAATATAAGAAACAGTGCAGAGGATCATTAGGGGAAGGGAGGGAAAACTGAATGGGAAGTCATCAGAGAGGGAGACAAACCATGAGAGACTCTTAACTATAGGAAATAAACTGTGGGTTGCTGGAGGGGAGGTGGGGGGATGGGGTGATTGGGTGATGGGCATTAAAGAGGGCATGTGATGTGATGAGCACTGGGTATTATATGCAACTGATGAATTACTGAACACTACATCTGAAACTAATGATGTACTATATGTTGGCTAATTGAATCTAAACAAAAAAAATCTTTACATGAATGGAAAAAATCTTACTTTTATTCTACTGTATAGGGAGGGCAATAGTCAGAAAACAAACACATCTAAAAGTGTTGTGTAAAATAATTTTTTAAATTGGTGAAATAGAGGGTGATTGGTTGGTTTTTATAAGGTAGATGCAGAAATATACTCATCTACAGCGACAACTGAGCAGAGACCTGAACAAAGTGAGAAAGCAAATCATAATCATCTGAGGTAAGAACTTTCTAGATACACAGAATGATGAGGGCAAAGGCCCTGAGGAAGGTATGTGGTTGGTACATTCGAGGAACACCAAGGGGGCCTATTGCTTGGACTGGAGTAAAGTACAGGAAGAGAGAACAAAGGAGGTAAGAAGGCAGGCAGCCACCTCATGCAGGGCCTTGTAGAATATTGTACAATTATTGGTTCTACCTGAACAATATGGGAAGTCACTGGATAGTTTTGTTTAGAGGATATGATTTAATTCATATTTTAAAAGGATCACTCTAGATGCTGCATGAACAGCCTGTATTGGGGAAGAATGGAATGAGGGAAACCAGAGAGCTAGTACATTAATTCAGGTGATGGTGGCTTGGGCTATGGGATAGTGAAGGAGGTCAGAAATAGGTTCTGAATATATTTTAAAGAAAGTACTAACAGGAGTTGCTGATGGATTGGATTTGGAGGTGAGAGAATGCGATGGATCAAAGATAATGCAATGTTTCTTTTTGTCTGAGGAATTGGTAGAATGGAGGTAATCATCTGGGGAGTTACTATTAGTAGAGAAGGGGTTTCCAGAGGCCAGGGACACTCTTATGGTTAGAAGTGAAGACAATAAAGAAATCATGAATCTGAAAAGCAGTAGCCAGAGAGAGAAAAGTAGAACCAAGACAATGGTGTCCTGGAAAACAGTGGAAGAAAGTATTTCCAGGGATGGGTGATCAATTGTATCAAATGCTACTGAGAGGGTGAATGAGAAAGGGACTGAAGATTGAACAGTGCATTTGCCTGTAAAAAGGGATGGAGAAGTAGATAATAACTTAAAGAGCATGTGACATTGAGGGAGGTTTTTTGTTTAATTTTTGTTTGAAGAGGAGATCCATTCCAAGATGTTTGCATAATAGGAATGGTGTGCTAGGTGAATAATTGATAATTCAGGAGAAAGATTTCCTGCAGTGAAGTCCTTCTGCAAGCAAGGAGGTTGGACTCTATTGCATCACTAGAGGGGTTTGGTTTTAGATCTCAGCACATTTAGTTAATTAATTGCATCAAAAGTGAGGGCAGATTATGTGGATATAGATATAGGTAGTTTGACAGTTTGGATGGCAAGAACATAGGATTTCTCTTTTTTTAAAATTTTACTTATTTATTTGAGAGAGAGAGAGAGCGCACAAGCATATGAGCAGGGGGAAGAGGAGAGGGAGAGGGATAACCAGATTCCATGCTGAGTGTGGAGTCCAACGTGGGACTCCATCCCATGACTCTGAAATCATGACCTGAGCCAAAATCAAGAGTCAGACGCTTAACTGACTGAGCCACCTAGGTGTCCTGGATTTCTCTTTTGATTACTCCTATTTTCTTATTGAACTAGGAACCAAGGTCATCAGGTGAGAATGTTATGGATTAAGAATGAAAAAGGTACAGGGCACATGGGAGGCTCAGTAGATTAAGCATCTGACTCTTGATTTCGGCTCAGGTCCTACCCTCTTCCCTGCTCATGCGCATGCACATTCTCTCTCTTTCTCTCTCTCTCTCAAAAAAAATAAGAATGGAGAAGATGCAAATATCTTCTACAATTCCATAAGTTGCCTTTTCATTTTGTTCACTGTTTCTTTTGCTATGCAAAATCTTCTTAGTTTGATACAGTCTCACTTATTAATATTTGCTTTTGCTGTTCATGCTTTTGGTGTCATATACAAAAAAATCATTGCCAAGACAAATGTCAAGGAGCTATTTCCCTTATGTTTTCTTCTAAGAGTTATTTGGTATCAGGTCTTATGTTTAAGTCTTGAATCCATTTCAAGTTAATTTTTGTGAGTGCATAAGATCTTAAATTTTCTCACCACAAAAAAGAAATGGTAAATTGGTACAGCCACTGGGGAAAACAGTATTGGGGTTCCTCGAAAAATGAAAAATAGAAATACTGCATGTTCCAATAATTCCACTACTGGGTATTTACCTAAAGAAAAATGAAAACACTAACTTGAAAAGATATATGTACCCCTATGTTTACTGTAGTATTACTCACAATAGCCAAGATATGGAAGCAACCCAAATGTCCATCAGAGAAGAATGGATAAGGAAGATGTGGTGGGTATATACGATGGACTATTACTCAACCATAAAAAGGATGAGATTGTGCCATTTGCAACAACATGGATGAACCTAAAGGGTATTATGCTAAGTGAAATAAGTCAGACTGAGAAAGACAAATACCATATGATTTCACTCATATACAGAATCTAAAAAAACACTGGGTGTTATACGCAAATAATGAATCATGGAACACTACATCAAAAACTAAGGATATACTGTATGGTGACTAACATAACATAATAAAAAATTATTTTAAAAAAATCTAAAAAAACAAATGAATAAACAAAAAGCAGAATCAGACCTATAAATACAGAGAACAAACTGATGGTTGCCAGAGGGGAAGGGAGTGGGGGGGATGGGCAAAATGGGAGAAGGGGAGAGGGAGATACAAGCTTCCAGTTATGAAATGAATAAGTCATGGGAATAAAAGGCACAGGATAAGGAATGTAGTCAATGATATTGTAATAGTGTTGTATGGTGACAGACAGTAGCTACCCTTGTGGTGAGCGTGGCATAATGTGTAAACTTGTCCAATCACTATGTTGGACCCCTGAAACTAATGTAACATTGTACATCAACTATACTCAAACAAATTTTAGAAAGAAATGGTGATTATGTGACATAATGGAGATGCTAGCTAATACTACAGTGGTAATCATTTTTTGCATTATGTAAGTATTTCAAATCAAAACACTGTATACCTTCAACCTACATAATTATATAGGGGAAAACAGTGTCAATAGTGTTAGCAAGATAATAGGTGCTCAATAAATATTTGTTGAATAAATGGATAAGAAAAAAAAAGAATGGAGAGGTGTAAAATAATAACTGAGCAAATATTAATAAGTGAGACTGTATCAAACTAAGCATAAAAGGACCAGAAAAAATGCAGTAGGATTTTTGGACAGAGGGAAGGCCCACTTGGGGGTCCTGGCTGTGAGACCAATCTATGTAGTTGTTTTTTCTTTGGTTACATTTAACTGCTTGTGGGAAGGTGGGAAAACGAATTTAATAATGACTGCCAGAAGTGAACACAAGTCCTGGAATGAATTCTACTACTATCAACAGGTAACATTTTGTCCATTATAAGTAATGAAACACTCTTGGGATTCTGTTGACACTAGAGGAGGTATTTGAAAAACTACTGGAGGATTGTTCAAAAAAGAAAAAAATAACCTTAATGACCTGACCCGAAGTTAACAAGTCAGAAATAGTCTGGAAAGAGTAGTCCAATGACCATTCAGAAACTAGGCCTCCCCACTGCTGGAGATTAGTGGAGGGAGGTCTGTAAAGGACCTGGCAGTAATTCTGACTTTTGTCTTCATAATTGTTGATCTTGAAATTCTGTCACTTTCAATGTTGATGCCATTTTCAGGGTATAGGAACTGTGCATATGAATATCAGGGAAGAAGCAGCTTACAGCTCTTAGCAGATGAACACTGTCAAGTTGAAACATTCAAAACTAGGGTTCACAGATGTTCTGGGCATCTTTCCAGGTGTGGCTGGCAAATTATTCCCTTCTTTGTGTACTGGCCAGTGCCAAACTTGAAGCATTGGGACACTAGTAGGTAACAGCTCATGCATACCTCACTTCAGAATTCACTCCAGATCTGATTCCAGCAACAAAAAGGCTGACTCTTGGGATGCCTGGTTGGCTCAGTCAGTTAAGTGCCTGCCCTCTGCTTAGGTCATTATCCCAGAGTCCCAGGATTGAGCCCTGCATCAGGCTCCCCACTCAGCAAGGAGTCTGCTTCTCCCTCTGATCTTCCCCTCTCTCACGCTCTCTCTCATACTTTTTCTCACTCATCCCAGGGGGATGGCCACAGTCTTGTAGAAGCCCTGGCAGAAAGCTTGGGGCTCCCTCCTAAGGTGGTATCTGCATGTGGATGACAATTACATGGCTTTTCGCAAACTGTTATTAAAACAAGCTGAGAGTTTCAAGACTACAATGCATAGACCCCGAATTAAGGGAAAAAGTGAAGATAAAAAGCAAAGGCCTTTGGTTAGTAAGAATCAGAGCTGTCATACACTAGAATTAACAGTGCTGAAATGCCTAGTCTCAAAGCAATGGGAACAGCTAGGTTTGCTCTAAGGAGTCTCTTCCTTGGCTTTGAATAAATTGTATGAAAATTGGGGAATCTGGGCACAGTTAAAGACCTTAGAATTGATATGGATCCTGATGATACCTGAAGATTTCAAATCCATTTATAAAACATATTGCTGCTGCAGAAAACACACTATCTTGCTGAACAAAACAGCTTATCTGAAAAACCAAAGAACGAGTCGTCAGAGTTTCTGTGAACTTGGAACCAGATAATCAGAATATTTGGAAGAATGTAACTTCTCAGGAAACAGAGGACATATACGGTTGTGTAGGTTAAGAGATGCCTTCCGGTTTATGAGTTTCTGAGGGAAATTTACCCAGATCTATGAAAAGATTTTGAGAAGCGGCTATTATATGAAATAGTCCAGTGAGCTGGCATACCAAAGCTTATATCTGACCCCTATAACTTATAAATAAGCCTGTAGTCTGACAGAGTCAACTGAACTTTATTAAGCGTATTGTAGACACGGTCGCTAATAATGCACCTTAGGTGATGCTACTGGATTGAACTGTGGTGGGTACTTTTAAAATCTTCAATGGATTCCTCAAATGCCTATTGATCTCTCTTTGAAGCAAATGACAGGAAGTAGGCTAGGGATGACTTAGAACTCAGAATGTAATGATACTTGCTAAAACACACACACACATACACACACACACACCCAAACCCCAAACAAACAAAACATAAGATGCAGAGGGAGAGATGTACATGGAATTCTGTTCATTTATTTATGCTTCTGGTGGGCATGTGTTTGTAATCACTATTTGCCAATTACTAAGCTAGCAGCTGATAAAAACACCATGGTACTTGTCTTGAACAAGAAGGCAGATCCCCAAATTTATTTAATCACCCTCCCATTATTTACCTTTTGCTTCTCTTTCTATTAACAACAAATGCTGACAACCAATAAGCCCTTTCTAGCACTATGTGATACTAGGGTCAGCAGTTAAATAGACAACTCTTTTCTGCCTAAAATGGTAATTTCTTCTAATCATAATAGCAATCAGATCCCTGGAAGGAAAGCAATAGTCAGTAATGGATCAGTGCTGCTCTCAATACTCCAACAACGGCATGGCTAAAGAAAATACCAAAATAATGGAGCCTTATGTTCATTGCATTTACAGCTTTAATGGCATACCTTAAAATTAAGGCTTGGATAGGATGGTCTTAACACTTAAACGTGGAAGAACAGACTGATCAGACCCATATTCTATTTCTTAAGTTCAATAGAAAGCACAAGTAAACTGTATACCGAAAAGCATTTCACTTCAAAAAAGAGAGGAACTGTTGATTGAATTCTTATCTCTGAACATCCAGTCAGCTTAAATTTTATGTCAAACTACAAATTGTCATTGACGCCTATCATCAACATAGAGCTTTTCTACCAAAAAGCCACTTTCCCTGTGTGAATTCATCTCCTGCCTCTCAGCAAAACTTCAAATATGTTTTCAAATGTGCAATATTCAATGCCTCTCATAAACACCAAGAAAACCCCAAAAGAATTTCATTTCTAAGTGTAGCTAATGTAGGGATGAATCAGATTTCCAAGTGAGTCTCTGAAACATTCTTACAAAAAGTGTGACCAGTCTGCAGAATTAGACTGTAGACTTACACATAATGAAAAGTCCAGTCCTGCACTTGCAAAATGTGGCAGGTGCTAAAATTATCAGCTATATCAGTGAGTCGATGCTGCTGTAATTTTCTTATCCTGAGCTATAAATGACGAAAGAAAGAAAGAAAGAAAGAAAGAAGAAAAAGAAAGAACGAAAGAAAGAAAGAAAGAAAAAAGCAGATGATAGAAAACTTCTGGAATGTATTGCTGTGTCATCTAATCTACATTGAGTATTTCTATAAATGTGTTTAGAAATGGTTTAGAGGAGAGTACTTTGGACTAGGAATCAGGTCTGGGTTCTAGTCTTTGCTAATTTTGAAAAGCCACATATGCATCTATTTCTTTTCAGATTGTTCTTTTAACCCAGCTCACTTCAGGTATCATTCACCACAGACTAATAGATGTGATCCATGATGTATGAAAAAATAGCCCTTCCTTGCTCTCACGGCCCCCAACATGCTCCCATTCTTACCTTGACCCACTTAGGTCTGGAAACTAGGCATGATTTATCTTCAATAATACTGATTCTGCACCATTAAACTTGCTTTTTGTAACTGGGTCACTTTGTGTATTTTGAACTTTCCCTCAAGGACCCTTCTTAGACTATCCTTACTGTTTGTTTTTGAAGTAAACAACTTTGGAGAGAATCTCTTGACCAAGTGAAACCTTGAAGGCCAAAAGGCTAGCTTGAACTGGTGCCCGCCTAGTCCCCTGGGTTATGTGGGGGATACGAAGGAACTCAATTTTCTCTCTGTAAAATAAGAGGATGATCCAGATGAGCGCCATGGTGACTTCCTACCCTTTTGCTACGAGTAAATCAGTTTTAAGTTATATGACTAACTAAATATTAATGTCATAGAAGCATACAATCTTTCTAAATTGTTCATATTTTAAATTCCACATATTTTACTTATGAGTAACACTTACTGGAAAAGATAAGATTTATTCATTATGCACAAGAAAGTAAAACCCTTTGTTTACTTAATTACGTGGGATGAAATAAAATCTAGTAGCTTATATATGTCATGGAAATCACTGACTTCTTAATACTTGGAAAGACATATTTAGGGGAAAGATTTTTACTTCCTCTTCCCAACCAAGCAAACTCCTTTAGGGAGAGAACTACCACACTTGTACTTTGCAGCTTTTCCTTTTCCTCCACCCCTTTCATAGCGTCTCCCATGGGACATAATGTGATTTTTTTATTGGTCAGTCTGATGCCTCTATTATGACAGTTTTTACTATTGGGCACACTTACTAGGTTTTTAAAGTTTGGTCTCAACTGGTTTTCTTCTTTTACTTCCTACCATATTTTATATGAAAACACTTTCAATTTCAAAAAGAGAAAATTCTTAGAGGCTGTCAAGACCCGAAGGCAACTAAGTTAGTCATTTGGGTCACTAAGTGGAAGTTGATTAAGCCCCGGATGAGAAGGCATGAAGTTGTATAAGCACAGGTGTGCAAACATGTAAACGTAAGTAGGACTCTTGCATTAAAAAGATCATCCTTGCAACTGTCTTCAATAGCTAATGTGTTTGTTTCTCTTTCTCCAGCTAGTGGGGAATCATCTTCCCAGCATCCCAACATTAACAGACTAATTCAAGTTCATGTGTTAATGTGTTATCCTTTGTGGGATAAAATGTTTGGATGAGAGGGCCTCCTAGGCTGGTCAGATATCTACATGTTGGTTCCTTAGGGATAAATATTCAAGTCATAAAGTGGCCCGATACATCAGCAATATCACTTCCTAACATCCAATTTTCTTTCCTCAAATTCTCTTTACAACAAATGTCGTAATACTGCATACCATGTGCAACAGTGGCCTCATTTACCTAATACTCACCTAACCCAAACAACTGCCCACCTTGAATCTCCAGCACATGGTACCAACTCCTATTTGTTCCAGTATCTACATAATTGCCTGATTCCTTCTTTTTGTGACTCAGCTGAGTAGAGATAGAAACAAAACAGAAATGAAACATGAGTATCTACCAAAAAAAGTGGTAGTACGGACATTCTCTTTGAACTTATACAGCAACATCAATCCTTCTCTACTGTTTGTCCTGGTAAAATTTTCATGCCAAGGACAGTGTCATTGCTGTGACAGTACCCATTAAATTTGTGTAGTACTTCACTATTACAAATATATTTTGTATCTATATTTTATTTAATCTCCTAGGTACATAGATAAGTTCAGTCTCCTAGGTAACTTATTCTGCCACATTTAAGATATTAACAAATATGCATTTCAATATAACATTCATTATGACTAATGTCCTAAATTTGGGTAAAGTCAATTGGTGTGGCCTCAGGGGGTTGGCTCAAGACAAATTTCTATTCAATTCAGTCAGTATTTATTCTCCCAATTCTCCACCAATACGCCAATAGGTAGAAGTTACAGGGAAGCAAAGCTCAGTTCAGAGCAATAACATTGTTCAAAAATAGTACAGTCCGCTTCAGGAAGCAGGGAACTCATTGTTACTAGAGGGCTGGTTGACCACTTGCAGAGCAATTGTAGAGGATATTGGTATGGTTTAGAGGACTCCTTTAGACCCTAAATCTTTAAGCCTGTGGAATTAATTTTTCTACCTATTTAGCCTGTGGCTTCTTATTCATCACCTAAATGAGTGGCTTCTATGTAAAGGCCCACCATTTTGTTCTATTTCATTTTTAAGTTTTTATGTTAATTCAAGTATGGTTAATATACAGCCTTAAATTAGTTTCAGGTGTACAATATAGTGACTCAACAATTATGTGCATTACTCAGTGCTCATCGTGATAGGTCTACTATTTAATCCCAATCACCTATTTCATCCATCCTCCCACCCAAAGGGCCCACCATTTTGGCATCCAATCCAATTTTTTCTAATCCAAAGGCCCACCATTGTCTAGAATTTGGTTTCTAGACTAAATTGTTGGTTTTCTGATCCCATGCACATGCAACCATTCAAGAACTACTTCCTGCATTTTGTATTTCAGCTTTGGGTATAAATTGACAAGCATCATACATCTGTATATAGCTTCTGAATATACATATCATAACATGTTTCTCTTATCTCCAAAAAAAAAAGAAAAGAAAGCTGTGTTAGTCAAGGTGAGTTGTAACAAAATTTGCAATTTTTAATTCACAAACTACTGACATAAAAAAATTTGTCTTTCATATACAGAAATGATAGCAACAACTTTCCATCTGTCAGGATCTGTCAGACTCTCAGACTGGTTAGCCCACCAATTTCTATAGTGAGGACCAGGTTGTACTTGCCTGCCAGCTCAGCACCACAGAAAGCCCTGGGGTTAAGTTAACCTATTTTCTAGAAGAGAAGATATTTTGAGGGGTGCTATACAAGAGTTCTAAATTCAGACTGAAGTGAACATTTATGGTAAATTCACACCAGCCAGACCTTTTCAACACACCCTCATTCTTCACACTCAGGGGAATACCCCATAGCATGCTGCTGCCAGACTTGCCCTCATCCTACAGCCTGCCCTTCTGGCTATAGTAAAAGCAGTATGCCTCAAAATCTTCTATAGTGCCTATTTGATCCATGATAAATTAATGCATCCTTGTTATACCCATGGAGAGTATCTGCTTTGCTGTTGCTGCCCACTCTCTACCCAGCAATTTCTCTCCAGTTCTCTTTCTTCCTATTGAAATAGGCATGGGGGTAAACCAGCAAGTCCACCACATAAATCAGAGGCACACAAATTTTGGTGTTCATTAAAATCGCCTGGAGAACTTGTTAAAACATACATGGTGGGAACCCACTTCAAGAGTTTCTGATTTGGTAGGTCTGGAGTGTGGCCCAGTAATTTTACATGACAAGTTCTGAAGTGATGATGATGATAACGCCAGTCCTGGGATCACACTTGAAGAACCACCAGCATAAGGAGAAATCTGACAAGATAGATACCTGTCTTCTTCATTGCAGACACTTCCAATCTCTGAGTGAATTTCTTGGGCCCTTCACAGATCTTCTGAGTGAGGAAGTTCTCCTTTCCATTCTTCAGTAGGGTGGATCTCGATAAGACCACTGATGCACGGTTTCCAGCATTCTGCATCTTTTTCTCTAGTATTATGCTTATATAAGCTTAAAACACTGGGAGTTGCAGAACCTATTCAGCTGTTTCTTAATAAGCTCTGCAAAGAGTGTGTATTAGCTCCCTGGGACTGCTGTAACAAAATACCACAAACCGGGTGGCTTAAACAACAGCAAATATATCATCATAGGGTTCTGGAGGCTAGAACTCTGAAATGAAGTTGTCAATGGGGTCATGCTCTCTTTTTTCTTGTCTTATCTAGCTTTGGTTTGCCAGCAAATGTTTGCATTTTTTTGTCTTGCAGCTTCCTTCATGGTGTTCTCCTTGTGTGTCACTGTGTCTTCACATGGCCATCTTCATTTTATTCTTTCCAGCTTTTATTGAGGTATAATTAACAAATGAAAAATATATATATTAAAAGTATACGATGTGACAATTTGACTTACCTATACATTGTGAAATGATTACCACGATCAAGCTAATTAACACATCTATGACCTCACATAGTTACCATTTCTTCTGGGTGGTGAGAATATTTAGGATCTAGTCTTTTAGCAAATTTCAAGTATACAATATAGTATTGTTAACTAAAGTCACTATTCTTTATATTAGATCCTCAGAATTTACTAATCTTATAACTGAAAGTTTATACATTTGTGACCAGTATCTCACCATTTCCCTAATCCCCCTCTCCCCAGTTCCTGGCAACCACCATTCTACTCTGGCTCTGAGTTGAACTTTTTTAAGTTCCACATATAAGTGAGATCAAAAAGGATTTGTCTTTCTGTGTCTAGAATATTTCACTTAACATAATCTCGTCCCCAGGTTCATCCATGTTGTGGCAAATGGCAGGATTTCTTTCTTTGTTATGACTGGATAATATTCCATGATATGTATATAGTTCATTTCCTCTATTTCTTCATTCATCACATATATTTATTTAGGATGTTTCCATATTTTGGTTATTGTAATGCTGCATGAACATGAGAGTACAGATATCTTTTTGATATACTGATTTCATTCTTTTGGATATATACACAGAAGTGGGATTGCTAGATTATATGGTTCTATTTTTAATTTTTTGAAATAGAAATAATTTTATTTCTAATTTTAATTTTTAAATAATTTTTAATTTAATTTTTCAATACTGTTTTCCATAATGGCTATACCAATTTACATTCTCTTGTATAGTGTACAAGGGTCTCCTTTTCTCCAAACCCTGGCCAACACTTGTTGTCTCTTGTCTTTTTAAGAATATCAATCCTAATAAGTGTGAAATACTATCTCATTGTGGTTTTGATTTGCATTTCACTGATAATTACTGATGTTGAGCACATTTTTATATTATTGTTGGCCATGTGGATGTTTTCTTTGGAGAAATGTTTATTCAGGTCCTTGGCCCATTTTTAAATCAAATTATCTGATTTTTTGGTATTGGTTTGTATGTGTTCCTTATATGTGTTAGATCTTATTCCCTTTGCAAAAATATGGTTTTCTGGGGCACCTGGTTTGTTGAGTCAGAACATGTGACTCTTGATCTTGGGGTTGTGAGTTTGAGTCTCACATTGGGTAGAGATTACTAAAAAAGAATAAACAAAAAAAGTTGTTTTTCCCATTCTTTAGATTGCTTTTTCGTTGTGTTGATGGTTCCCTTTGCTGTACAGAAGCTTTTTAGTTTGATGTAGTCCCGCTTGTCTATTTTGTTGCCTTTGCTTTTGGTGTCAAATTCAAAAAACGGTTGCCAAGAACAAAGTTAAGAGTTTTTCCCTATGTTTTTCTCTAAGAGTTTCATAGTTTCAGGTCTTAACATTTAAGTCTTAATTTTTTTTGAAATAAATTTTGTATATGATATCTGATAAGGGTTCAATTTTATTATTATACATGTGGATATCAGTTTTCCCAGCACCAGTTATTGAAGAGACCATTGTGCATTCTTGGTACCCTTGTCAAAATCATTGACCATATATGCACAGATTTATTTCTGGGCTCTCTGTTCTGTTCCATTGGTTTATATATCTGTTTTTATGGCAATATCATACTGTTTTGATTATCATTGATTTGTAATATAATTTGAAATCAGTAAGTGTGAGCCTACACCTTTGTTCTTCTTTCTTAAGATTATTTTAGCTATTTAGGGTCTTTTCTGGTTCTGTACATGTTTAGGGTTGTTTATTCTATCATATATCTCTCATATCACCCATCACTTCCCATGTTGGGCAAGAGTACTCCTAGACCCTGGTTGAGAGGGGCTAGAGCCAAGATACAGGGCCATTTCAGAATCTGTAGTTGGACTGAGGTTGGCAGGCCTGACTTTGGGGACAAGGATGTGTGTGTCTACCTGCAAGTCTCTGGGTGGGCAAGACCACTCCAGCACATGGCTGAGGAGCTGGAATAGCGTTATAAGGCCACTTTAGGTCCACAACTAGTACTGGGTTTGGCAGGCTGGTTATCTATAGCACAGGTGGACCTGGCTCCTCCCAGGTCCCTTGGCAAATGTTGCTGGTGGCAGAACCAAGGCCAAGGGGCTGTAGCTTAGTCCACAAGGGGACAGGGCTATTTCTGGGTTTGTAGGCAAAACCATGGTCAATGAGCCTACCATCTGGGCATGGGCATGCCTTCTCAAAATAGCCTTCCTCCAGTTTGGGCTCCACCAGTGTTCTGCAACCTCCTACCTGCATCCCAGCATTCCCACAAAGGAATGTCTGTCTGTGGATGACTATTAAATTATTATTGCTCTGGGAGAATATGAGTGGGGAACCTCCTATTCTGCCATCTTGCTGATGTCCTCTTCATGGCTGTCTTCTTATAAGGATACCATTCATAATGGATTAGGGGCCCACCCTGCTCCAATATGACCACATCTTAACTAATTACATCTGCAATAACCCTATGCCAAATAAGGTCACATTCTGACGTTCTGGGGGTAAAGACTTCAACATATCTTTTTGTGGGAGACACAACTCAACTCCTAATAGAACATGTTATAGAAGGTGTTATTAAATGAACAAGGCATTTCAGAATCAAGAAGATATATTACAAGTCAAGTCAGCTATTGGTTGAGTGTATCCATGATGAGAACTCAGTTTTTGATGCTGTGTTTATTTCAGAGATTTTATTGAAAAGGGAAAAGGAGAAACTAAAAAAGAATATGGAACAAAGAAAGTGATTCGGCAAAGTGTCAAAAGTATTTTCTAGTAATTTTGAAGCAGGCATCTAGATTTTAAGTCTTTTAGTATTTCTGAGGAGCAACTGAGATGACAAGAATAAATGCACATATTTTAAAAGAACATTTGTTCATTTTTTGGAAACAGTAAATGCAAGATATGATTTTTTTTAAAAAATTACAGAATACAAGCAAGTGTGAAGAAGTAAATCAAATCATCCATATACTCATTACCAACCATTCATTGTTACACCAAAATTTTACAGAGCTTCACACACATACCAGACTTCCCAAACCCATAGACCAAAAAAACCTCTGGAGAGTGTGAACTTATTTTAAACACATATAAATTTCCAAAATCATTAACACTTATTTGTGAATTGAATAAAAGTCTCACAGATATGTACTACTCCTTCAAGTAACTGTAGACACTTTAGTGATAAATGAATATATACCAATATAAACTATTACTCGATTAGGAATAGCTTTTACATCTTGCATTTTGTTTTTTAATCAACACTTACCAAGTTACTAATGTAACTATTAACACACAGTCTGTTTCTTTTTGATGTTATAAAGAGAATACACAAGAGATTCCCCACAAACCCCATTTGAAAGAGATTAATTTTTGTCATTTAACATTATGTTGTGAGAAAATGTAGACTACAAATACCATTTAATGCTAGGCAGCATAAATTAAGTGAAATAATAATAGGTCTTCTGTTGACATTAAACATATTATGTCAACTTTATTGTCTGTAAACTGGTAGATTTTATTCTTCACATTCAAATAATGGTATTGCATCCATAAAGTTTATGACAGAACTCAATAAATATGTCCCTTAATTGTTTTTAATTAAAGCACAGTTGACACACAACATTATACTAGTTTTAGGTGCACAACACAGTGATTCGACAAGTCTATACATCATGCTGTCTCCCCACAAGTGTAGCTACCATCTGTCTCCATGCAACACTATTATAATACCATTGACTACATTTCCTATGCTGTACATCCCAGTGACTTATTCATGCTACAACTGGAAGCCAGCATCTCCCACTCCCTTTCACGCATTTTTCTCATCCCCTCACTCCTTCCCATCTGGCAACTATGAGTCTATTCTCTGAATTAATGGTTTTGTTTCTTGTTTTTTCTTTATTCGTTTTGTTTTGTAGATTTCAGATATAAGTGAAATCATATGGTATTTGCCTTTCTTTGACTTACTTCATTTAGCTTAATACCCTCTAGATCCATCCATGTTGTTGAAAATGGCAATATCTCATTCTATTTTATGGCTGAGTAATATTCCACTCTGTGTGTGTGTGTGTGTGTGTGTGTGTGTGTGTGTGTGTGTGTGGTGTGGTGTGTTTGTGGTGTGTGTGTGTGTGTGTGTGTGTGTAGACACACACCACATCCTCTTTATCTATTCATCTATTGATGGACACTTGGGTTGCTTCCTTCTTTTGGCTATTGTAAATAATGCTGTAATAAATTTAGGGGTGCATATATCTTTTCAGATTAGTGTTTTTGTGGGGTTTTTTGGGTAATTACCCAGGAGTGCGATTATAGTATCATATGGTATTTCTATGTTTAAGCTTTTGGAGAAGCCGCCATACTGTTTTCTACAGTTGTTGCACCAATTTAAATTCCTACCAACAGTGCATAAGGGTTCCTTTTTCTCCACATTCTTGCTAACACTTGCTATTTCTTGTCTTTTGATTCTGGTCATTTAGGTATGTCCCTTAATTGCCAAAGAGAACATTACTTTTTTCATATTTTCATATTTGATCTCATTCATAGATGACTGTCAAGAATGGTTTGAAAAGCTGCAAAAGCTCAAGGATAAGGAAAATACCCTCACACTGTAACTGGCTTTATTTGACAATTAAAGGAATAGCAATGTGCAAAGGTAGGTAAAACACTTGATTAGAAATCAGGAGATCTGGAATTTAGCCTTGGCTCTGCTACAGCCTTCATCTATAATATGAAAGGATTACTCCAATGGGTCCTTAATGGACTTTCTAGCAATGATACTTTACTACTCTCAGATTATAAAGTAATATTTAGCATTTTGTTAACTTAGCTGGTCAGATTACAGTGTTAGTAAAGGAAGACTTATGGGTTTGTTTGATTTTTTTAAATGAACTTTTATTTTTGAAATCTTAGATTTACAGAAAAGTTGCTGAGCACAGGAAGTTCTCATATACCATTCAATTTCTCTAAATGTTAACATCCTATATAACCTTGGTTCATTTGGGTAGACTTATAGGTTTAAACCATTCATTTTATTGCCAAATCATTTAACTGAGTTGCCAAGTATTTACTGGGTACCTACTATGTGCTGGGCACCCTTTCAAGCACTATGTATCAGGAACTCTTGTAGAGGGAGAAGAAGGGTGGGGGGAGAGGGAATGACTTTCATGCTGTCAAGAAGCCTATATTATAGTGAGATAAAACACACAATACTGGATAAATAGTAGATAGATGAAAGTATGTGCTAAAGAGAAATGTAAAGGAAGGGAGAAAGAAAGGAGTTGCCAGGAGGCCTTGGAATTGCAATTTTAGATAGTGGCAAGGGAGATTCCACTGTTAAGCTGACTCCTACTTAAGTAAGTAAAGGAAAATAGGGACAGCCTTGAAGATATCTATAAGAACAACATTCCAGGCAAAGGAAGATATCTGTAAGAACAACATTCTAGGCAAAGGAAAGAGAAAATGTAGTCCCGGAATAGGAATATGCCTGATGTCTTTGAGGAACAGCAAGGGGGCCAGTGTATCTAAACTAGAGTGAGATTAAATATAAATTTGCAAGTCATTATAATGACAAATGTGATGAGATGGAGACACTAAGAGCCAGTTTGGAATGTGTTTTTAAAACTTAGTCAAGAGGACAAGCTGATTGATTGTATGAGGAAAAGAGAAATTAAGGATGACTAAGAGTTTAAGTAGGAAAGAGGACAGGAAGGAAAACTTGGGTTTGGCCATGTTAAAAATTGATTCTCTTATTAGATTGTTGAAATGAAAGCCAATTGTAGCAATTCAGAACTAGACATATGACTCTCATTAGCATATACATGATATTAAAAGCTATGGGTCTGAGTGAGATTACCTAAGGAGAGAGTTTATACAGAGGAAAGATGCTGACCTCTGCAACTTTAAGAGTTCAAACAAAGAAGGAGGTAGCAAAGAACACCAAGAAGAAACAGTCAAATAGGAGGGAAAATAGAGAAGTGTGGTATCCCAGAAGCAATGTGAAGAAAAGTGCTCAAAAAAAAGAATGATCAACTGTGTCAAATGCTGCTGAGAGACAAAATATAATGAGAACCAATGATCAACAATTGACTTTGTTTATGTGAACAACATTGGTGACTTTGCCAAAAAAAATTGTTTCACTGGAGGTTTTTAAGATGAAATCTTGATAGGAGTGAGTTTAAGAGAGAATGGATATAGAGTAAGCAGAGGCAAGCGTTTAAACAGTTCAAAGAATTGTACTGAAAAGTGAAGCAAAGAAAAAGAGGGTTATATCAGCATTTTTAAAGGTGACATTTTAGGGAATGTTGGTATGTTCATTAGAATGATTCAATAGCGAGGGGAAATTGATGATGCATTAAAGAAAGGATATCATTACAGTAAAGAAGTCCTTACATAGGCAAGAGGGTTGATATTCAGTGTATAAGTCAGCCTTAGAAAGGAGACAGTTCATCCAGATAGATGTGGGCATAGATGCTTACAGCTAAGGAGCATGTGCAGTCTCTCTTCTGACTGTTTTCACTGGCTCAGTGAAATAGAAAGCATGGCCATCAACTGAGAGCGATAATGGGAAAAGGCGTGAAGGAAGTTTGAATACCATGGAGAAAGTATAAAACTTGCCTCAGAGAGTGGAGAATAAATTATAGGAATATGAAGTTGGACACTGCTGAGGGCCCACCTGAGGTCAGTACCACGCATTTAATGTGAGAACAAATAGTATGGTATTTTGTGATGTTCCAACCACATTAAGCTCCTCACCTATGGCTAAATGTGGGATTTAACTAGGATTTGGCTTTTGAATTCTATTTAGTTTAGTCCCTCAATTATAAATATGGATGCAACTATGAATCACCAAATATTTGGTGAAAATCATTGTCATCAGAGAAAGCAATTTCAACAAAAAGAACTAAATCATAAAGAAATCGTTGTGAGGAGATTAAATCAGTTAACACATACTGAGTGTTTAGAATAGATCCTGGCACAGTTATTATTCAAAAATGTTTGCTATTATTATGTTTTTGGAAAGACATACCAGAAAATCTGTAAAATATGTAAAATTAAGTTTCTTGGAGAGATTCAAAGGACTAACACATGCAGAAAAATTGCTATTAAAAAGAAATAATTTCTAATGTGATGTCAGCAAGATGGCAGAATTGGAAGCTTTGTATGCTCCTTCCTCTAATATTCAACAACAAAACAGTGGATGGATTCATTGGTGAGAAGTCCAGAAAATAACTGAGTTTTTTGCACACACAGTAACTTCAAAACTAGTCATATTAAAGCTAGTAGGAAAATTTGGAACATCCCCTTGCCATAATCCCTACTCCCAGAACAATGCTATATAATCATAAGGAAACCCCTTACTTCTCAGCTTCTCCTCAGGGAAGGAAAGAGTTGAACTACACATCAAACATTCCAATTTTTCTAGGGGATGTCCAAAGGACTGCATTCTGTATCACCTGCCTCAGAGCCCTGATGTGACCTGTCATTCTATAAACTCCTATGAGAAGAATGATGGCAGTTTGAACTAATACACAAGCAGTCACCATAGCCATTCCCCTGGCTCAGTGCAGAGCAAGCAGGTGAAAAACTCAGATCCTAGCTTCTCACTGGGAGGGAAAAGAGTCTGACCATATCACACTAAAAGCACAGGCAAGAAAAGCAAAACAGACAAGTGAGACTACATCAAACTAAAATGATTCTAGCACAGCAAAGGAAGCAACTACAGAGAAGAAAAGGTAACCTATAAAATGGGAGAAAATATTTGCAACTCATATATCTGTTAAGGGATTAATATCCAAAACATAAGGAATTCCTACAACTCAATAGCAAAAAAGCATGTATTTCAATTTAAAAATGGGCAAAGGGCTTGAACATTCATTTCATCAAAGACATACAGAAGGCCAACAGACACATGAAAAGATAAAAAAAAAAAAAGACAATCAACATCACTAAATATCAGGGAAATGCAAATCAAAATCACAATGAGATATCACTTCATACCTGTCAAGATGACTATTTTTAAAACAAGTATTGGTGAGAATGTGAAGAAACTGAAACTACTGCACAATGTTAGTGGGAATGCAAAATGGTGCCACCGTTATGGAAAACAGTTTGGGGGTTCTTAAAAAAATTAAAAGTAGATCTATCATATGATCAAGTAATCCCATTTCTAGGTTGTTATCTTAAAAGAACTGAAATCACTATATTGAAGAGATATCTGCAACTGCCATATTCACTGCAGCTTTGTTTACAAGAGCCAAGACATGGAAGCAACCTAGATGTCCACTGACAGACCAATGGACAAGGACAATGTGGTATGTACATAAAATGGAATGTTATCCAGCCTTTAAAAAGAAGGAAATCTTGTCATATGTGACAACACAATCACCCTTGAGTACATTATGCTAAGTGAAATAACTCAGTCAAAGAAGGAAAAATACTTCATGATTCCACTTACATGAGAGATCTCAAATAATCAAATTCATTGAAGCAAATAATAGGATGGTAATTCCAGGGGCCAGAGGAAGGGGGAAATGGGGAGTTGCTATTCAAGGAGTATAAAGTTTCAGTTATATAAGGTGAATATATTTTAGAGTTCTGCTGTGTGATGCTGTGACTACAGACAGTGCTGTATTGTACACTTAAAATTTGTTAAGGTGGTAGATCTCATGTCAAGTGTTTTTCACTATACTAAAGAACTAACAAGTCATTAAAAATTTAAAACGCCATCGTCAAAAATAAAAAAATAACTCTGTAAATGAAATAAATAGTAGGTGATACCACTGAAGACATAATTTATGATAAGCTATCAAGGTTAATATCACTTCTGAACCCAGTGCAAAAGAAAAGTGATGAAAAATATGGGAATAATTAAGGGGCACAGAAAACAGATGCAGAAGTTCCAAGATACTTGAAAGAAAAACACTCAAAATATTCATAATATATTTCTAAGCAACTACAGGGATAAAATCAACATTTTAACAATGGTCACCTCTGAATGGTAAGAATAAAAGTGACTTCCCTTTTTATAAAAAAAAAAAGATACTCAAAATAGAGAATTGAGATTATGGAAGGGAGGAAATGATGAAAATAATAAAAATAGTTGGATTGAAAAGACTATTGGGGGTTAAGTGTCTTAAAACCCAAAACAATGAATAAACATTAGAAAAGAATACCTATTTAATCAAATGATATTTGAGTAAAGTTTTAGGACCCCAAGAGAAAAAGCTGAAGAGATAGAAAACAAGTTACCTACGAAAGATTTTGTCTGTCCCTTTATCATATCAAACTATTTCCAATTCCTCAGGTTTTTATACTTGCTATTTCATCTGCTTGGAATTATCTAACTTTATTTCTCCACATTACTAGTTCATTCTCATATTTCAGGTTTCAGACTAAAGGCTACTAAGAGTGGCCCTTCTCTTTTCTTTTCTTTTCTTTTCTTTTCTTTTCTTTTCTTTTCTTTTCTTTTCTTTTCTTTTTCTTTTTATTGTTATGTTAGTCACCATACAGTACTTCGTTAGTTTTTGATGTAGTGTTCCATGATTCATTATTTGTGAATACAACCCAGTGTTCATTGCAGTACCTGCCCTCCTTGATACCCATCACCGGGCTAAACCAACCCCCAACCCCCTCCCCTCTGAAACCCTCAGTTTGTTTCCCAGAGCCCATAGTCTTTCATGGTTCATCTCCCCCTCTGATTTACTCTCCTTCAATTTTCCTTTCCTTCTCCTAATGTCCTCCATGCTATTCCTTACGTTCCACATATGAGTGAAACCATATGATAATTGTCCTTCTCTGATTCACTTATTTCACGTAGCATAATCCCTTCCAGTTCCATCCATGTCGATGCAAATGGTAGGTATTCATCCTTTCTGATGGCTGAAAAATATTCCATAATATATACAGACCACATCTTTTTTTATCCATTCATCTGCTGAAGGGCATCTCGGCTCCTTCCACAGTTTGGCTATTGTGGACATTGCTGCTATGAACATTGGGGTGCATGTGCCCCTTCTTTTCACTACATCTGTATCTTTGGGTAAATACCCAGTAGTGCAATTGCTGGGTCGTAGGGTAGCTCTATTTTTAACTTCTTGAGGAACCTCCATACTGTTTTCCAGAGTGGCTGTACCAGCTTACATTCCCACCAATAGTGTAAAAGTGTTCCCCCTTCTCCACATCCTTGCCAACACTTGTTGTTTCCTGACTTGTTAATTTTAGCCATTCTGACTGGTGTGACATGGTATCTCATTGTGGTTTTGATTTGTATTTCCCTGATGGCTAATGATGTTGAACATTTTTTCATGTGTCTGTTGGCCATTTGTATGTCTTCTTCGGAGAAGTGTCTGTTCATGTCTTCTGCCCATTTATTGAATTGATTATTTGTTTTTTGGGTGTTGAGTTTGAGAAGTTCTTTATAGATCTTGGATACCAGCCCTTTAACTATAATGTCATTTGCAAATATCTTCTCCCATTCCATGGGTTGCCTCTTAGTTTTGTTGACTGTTTCCTTTGCTGCACAGAAGCTTTTTATCTTGATGAAGTCCCAAAAGTTCACTTTTGCTTTTGTTTCCCTTGCCTTTGGAGATGTGTCATGAAAGAAGTTGCTGTGGCCAAAGTCGAAGAGGTTACTGCCTATGTTCTCCTCTAGGATTTTGATGGATTCCTGTCTCACACTGAGGTTTTTCATCCATTTAGAGTTTACCTTTGTGTATGGTGTAAGAGAGTGGTCAAGTTTCATTCTTCTGCATATAGCTGTCCAATTTTCCCAGCACCATTTATTGAAGAGACTGTCTTTTTTCCATTGGATATTTTTTCCTGATTTGTTGAAGATTAGTTGAGCCTTTTGTGACCCCACTATTTAAGTAGGCTGCCTGCCATTCTCTGTTATTAACATCCTATTTATTTTCTTCTAATACATATAACTATTGTAATTTCATTTTGCTTATTTATTTTTGTGTCTTGCACTATCGTATAAACTCTACGAAGGCAGTGTGTAATGATCACGTACCTACTATGGGTTCTGGCACACAGCAGGTGTTTTAATTTTTTATTTATTTTATTTTTACTGTATTTAAAGTTTATCCGACATGCTAATTCTTATTTTTTAATTCCAGTATAATTAACACACAGTGTTATATAACTGCAGGAGTACACTACAGCCATTCAACATGTCTAAACATCACTCAATGCATGTAGCTGTCCAGTTTTCTCAACATCATTTTTTGAACAGACTGCCTTTTTCCCATTGCATACTCTTGCTTACTTTGTTGAAGATTATTTGTCCATATAATCATGGGTTTATTTCAGGGTTATTTTGTTCTATTGATTTATGTGTCTGTTTTTCTGACAGTATCATTCTGTTTTGACTACTACAGCTTTGTAGTCTATCTTGAAATCTGGGATCATGATACTTCCAGTTTTGTTCTTTTTGAAGATTTTTTTTTCAATCTGGAGTCTTTTGTGGTTCCATACAAATTTTGGGATTATTTGCTCTAAATCTGTGACAAATGCTATAAGTATTTTGATAGGGACTGCATTAAATCTGTAGATTGCTTTAGGTAGTATGGACATTTTAACAACATTTCTGAGCATGAAGTATCTTTCCATCTGTTTGTGTCATTTTAAATATTTTCATCAATCTTTTATGGTTATCAGAGTACAGGTCTTTTACCTCTTTGGGTAAGTTTATTCTGAGATATTTTCTTCTTTTTGGTGCAATTTTAAATGGAACTGTTTACTTAATTTCTCTTTCTGCTACTTCATTATTAGTGTATAGAAATGCAATGGGTTTCTGTGTGTATATACCCTGTCACCTCACTGAACTCATTTATCAGTTCTAGTAGTTTTTTGGTGGAGTCTTGAGGGTTTTCTATATATAGTATCACAGTCATCAAGAATATGCAATAGTGAAAAGTTTGACTTCTTCCTTACCAATGTGAATGCCTTTTATTTCTTTTTTGTTGTTGTTGGATTGCTTTGGCTAGGACTTCCAGTATTATGTTGAATAAAAGTGGTGAGAGTGAACATCCTTGCTTTGTTCCTGGCCTTAGGGGGAAAGCTTGCAGTTTTTCACCATTGAGTATGATGTTAGCTATGGATTTTTCATATATGTATGGCCTTTATTATGTTGAGGTATATTCCCTCTAAATCTACTTTGTTGAGGGTTTTTATCATGAATGTTGTACTTTGTCAAATACTTTTTCTGCATCTATTGAAATAATCTTATGGTTTTTATCTTTTCTCTTGTTGGTATGATGTATCCGGTTGATTGATTTGCAAATATTGAACCACCCTTGCATCCAAGGAATAAATCCCACTTGATCATGGTGAATGATTTTTTTAAATGTATTGTTGGATTCAGTTTGCTAATATTTTGTTGAGGATTTTGGTGTCTATGTTCATCCCAGATATTGGCCTGTAGTTATCTTTTTTATAGTGTCTTTATCTGGTTTTGTATCAGGATAATGCTGGCCTCATAGAATGAATTTGGAAGCTTTCCTTACTCTTCTATTTTTGGAATAGTTTGAGAAGAATGGTATCAATGCTTCTTTAAATGTTTAGGAGAACTCACCTGCGAAGCCATCTGGTCCTGGACTTTTGTTTGTTGGGAGTTTTTTGATTCCTGATTCAATTTTGGGAGGTTATATGTTTCTGGGAGTTTATTTCTTCTAGGTTGTCCAATTTGTTGGCATATAATTTTTTATAATATTCTCTTATAATCTGTTGTATTTCTGTGGTGTTGGTTATTTCTCTTTCGTTTCTGATTTTCTTGAGTCTCCTCTCTCTCTCTCTCTCTCTTTTTTTTTTTTTTTTTGATGCGTCTGGCTAAGAGTTTATCAATGTTGTTGATTGTTTCAGAGAACCAGCTCCTGGTTTCATTGATCTATTTTATTGTTTGGTTTGTTGTTGTTGTTTAGTTTCTCTTTTGTTTATTTCTGGTCTAATCTTTATTATTTCCTTCCTTCTACTGATTTGGGGTTTCGTTTGTTGCTTTTTTCCCCAGCTCCTTTAGATGTAAGGTTAAGTTGTTTATTTGAGATTTTTCTTGCTTCTTGAGGTAGGCCTCTATTACTATAAACTTCCCTCTTAGAACCACTTTTGCTGCATCCCATTTTAGACTGTTGTGCTATCATTTTCAGATGTCTCCATGCATTTTTTGATTTCCTCTTTGATTTCTTCATTGACCCATTCATCACTTAGTAGCAGGTTGTTTAACCTCCATGTATTTCTATTCTTTCCAGATTTTTTCTTGTGGTTGATTTCTAGTTTTATAGCGTTGTGATCAGAAAAGATGCATAGTATGACTTCAGTCTTTTTGAATTTCTTGGGACTTGTTTTGTGGCCTAATATGTTATCTCTTCTGGAGAATGTTCTATGTGCCCTTGAAAAGAATATGCATTCCGCTGTTTTAGGATGTAACGTCCTGAATATATCTGTTAGATCTATCTGGTCCAGTGTGTCATTCAAAGCCATTCTTTCCCTGTTGATTTTGTTTGGTTGATCTATCCATTGATGTAAGTGGAGTGTTAATATTCCCTATTATTACTGTATTACTATCAGTTATTTCCCTTATGTTTGTTTTTAGGTGCTTTATGTATTTGGGTGCATAAATATTTATAATTGTTAGATCTTCTTACTGGATTGTTCCTTTTATGATTAAGTAATATCCCTCTTCGTCTCCTGTTACAGTCTTTGTATTAAAGTTTATTTTGTCCAATATAAGTATTGCTATCCCAGCTTTCTTTTCACTTTCATTTGCATGATATATACTTTTCTATATCTCACTTTCAATCCAGAGTGTTTTAAGAATGATTTGTGGAATACATGAGAAAAGAATCAAATAGGTATCAGACTTTTCTTTGGCTACATTGAATACTACATTTCATTGGAATAATGTCTTTTTCTCATTCATTCAACAAATATTTAATGAGGTCCTACTATATACCAAGTACTATGCTTGATGCTGGTAATACAGCATATACTGTCTTCTGCCTTGCAACTCATGCACTGAACTTTACTGTAAGCTATCCTTTAGCTGCTTGAACCTAAGTGACAGCCACTCTGTTTGAACATTTTGGTCAGTGTTTGCTCCCATGGGGACATTAAACTCTTTACAGTTATAAATGAATATATCCTCATTTGTTAAATTTTCTTTCCAATGTACTTGAAAATTGCTTAGATGGAAGTGTTTAAAAGAAACATGAGACCCTAAAGAAATTTGAGTCAATCCCACCTAAAAAATATTAAAATTACATATAAGCTATCTAGTATCTGAGGACATGAGTGTTCTCATGTGGATAACTGAGGCCATCTGAAGAAAATGTCTCATTCTATGCAGTTCTGTATGTTTTCTAGGTCATTAAATCCAAGTCATTTTGCCATGCAGGCATCACAATATAAAAGTGAATGCCCAGAGCATTTGCATTTTTTAACACAGCTTTAGCCCTGATCTACTTGTGACTTACTCTTGATCCTATTTTCTTCTGAACTGATTTTTCTACACACAAACTCATTTTGCCTCCATTTGTCACCTTCTATTAGGTATATTCATCATTATTTTTCTGGACCTAACCTTCCATTGCTTTTGTGACCTTTGGTTTCTCTGGGGAACATCAAGCCTGATCTCCTCTATACTGTCTACAAGCCTGTGTGTGTGTTTGATCTTGTGTATTTGATCTTTGTGTGTTTGGGTTTGCCCCAGCCATATGACTATAAACGAGACAGAGTCAAAAGTTTATTAAATACTGAAAGGCTCTTAAATATTGGAAAGTCGAGCAAACTGGTGAGGGAGAAGTCTGGAGGTAAAGGTCAATTTGGCAACAACCTTCTTGACCCACCTTGTAGGTGGCATCTACTTGTGTGTATAACACCCATCCCAGCCAGCTGGCCAAGAGGAAATAGCCCCTAGTATAGTGTATGAACATAATTCCTGATTCCTCAAAAAAGGGCCTTTTTTTAATGTTCACCTCAAAGTCATCAGGTTCCAAAACATGGCAGCTGGCCTTGACAGGTCAAAATGCTGATAACACAAATGGCTTATTACATGAATCCTGGTTTTCAATCAATTGAAAAATTAAAAAAAAATATCCATTCCCCATTTTCACTCTCTATCCAAGATGCTCCCTTCACAAGTTTGCCATTCTTGCTTCTGAGTATTGAACCTCGTGAGTCATCTTTGGCTTTTTTTTTTTTTTCTCAATTTCCTCCTTCCTACACTTCATTAATCACCTGGTTCTGTCAGTTCTTTCTAGTCTGTGTCTTGGCACATGAAGCATCCTGTCTGATGCTACTGCTACTTTTCTAGCCTCGGCCTTCTTAAAACTGGTTCTTCCTGCTTCACAGTTCTGCTCATTCTACCTTGCATTTGTTTGTCTAATTAATTGTAATCTTTCCACATAAGCATCTACTACCCTGCTCAAGAATCTACAGAGCCTTCTTTATTTGTTATTCCAAACCTTCATCCAGCCTGGCTTTCAAGGATTTCTCACAGCTGATTCCATCTTACCTGTATTTTATTCCAATAAAGCAAAATATATAGGCTTCAAGAATCAAATAAGCCAGGTTAAAATAATTTCCACCATTTATGAGCCTTGTAAACTTGGGAACTTTGTAAGTTTACTCAACCTGTGAATGTCTTGGTTTCCTCATTTGAAAAATTAGGATAAAAATACTTTTATCACAGGACTACTGAGAGGAATAAATTAGAGGATACAAAAACGGAATGAGAACAGTTCATAGTGTATGATAAATTCTCAGGAGATGATGATGATGATGATGATGATGATGATGATAATGATACTACAATCTGGATCATTCTTCTTCAAATAGGCTATGCTTTTATATTCATTACTTATTTGTTGGCATGTTTTATTTTTGCTTTTTAAATTGTCTATCCTCTCGGTATTAGTTTTCAAGGAAGAGAAAATTGCCTAAACTCAGCAATACCCTTAGCAGACTCAGATGCCTTTGGCACTCCTAGAGGGTAGTTTTAGGCAATGAATAGATGTCTGTTGTTCTAGAGTTTGTCCTTCTAACATTACTGGTTAATGAAATTGTTATATTAGAACAATTTTGACAGCATTCCTTAACATACCGTTTCATAAAAAAACCTACTTACTGCCTATGGAATACCCCTAATAATGATGACATTGATTGAATCTTCAAATCAATTGAATCAATGAAATGGTAAAACAGTATTGAAACAAAGGGAAGTTCCTGAAGATCATGGTTTAGATACTCACTGAACATGATTTGCTCACCTTAATCCTTTAAACTACAGCCTGTGTGGAAAACCAGTCACAGCACATTAAACTTAAACCCAGAAGCTTTTGTTAACTCTAATATTTATTTCTCCAAATTCTGGACAACACCAAGTTGTGGCTGCATATTTCACTTTTAATAAGGAATGTTTGATATGGGGGGAGTAACACTAATTGAGGCCAAGACCATGGGACTGATTCACAAATAGGCTTAGGCCTTTATAATTGCTTTTATAGTCACAAATAGGAAAAGGGTGAAGGATATAACACAACATTAATATTAGCCATATGACATCTCTATAGGAATTTGAAGTCCATACATTCTTTTGTTATTCATTCAAAAATACTTATTAAGCAATACATTTCTTTAGATATTGTACAGTATGTTGCAATAAGATGATGAACAAGACATAGTTCCTCATTGAATTTACAATCCATTGGGAGAGACAAAAATAAAACAAAAGATATAATTACAAACTCAAAAAGTGAAAGATGCAGAATCAGTGATGCCAAACCCTTCCACATGTATTTTCTCATTTGATCTTCTTCAAACCCTTGTGAGTTATGAATTATCATTCATGTTTATCAGTGAAGAAGCAGTGTCTCTCTATATAGCTTGGGTGAATTTTAGACTGTAAAAATAGTACCATATGAATGACATTTAACTGGCCCAAGAGAATTATGGAAGCTTCCAGAAAGAAAGAAAATATTTTGAAATACTGAAACACATATTTAGGTCTCCATCAAATCACTTGCCTTTTCTTATATGTTTTAAACACTTCCACATCTCCATTCCTAGGGACACCATTCAGCCCACTGGGCTTTTTATCATTTATTGAAATCCTACCCATCTTTCCAAACTCAAGTTAAATATCATGTACCTTGGGAGATATCCCTATAATCACAGTACATTATTTTTCCCTCGCCCCTTCTACAGAACATTGTTTGGATGTTAATTATAGCATTTACTGAATTCTGCCTTATGTTATATTGTTTATGGCCCATGGACTCCACTACTGATCAATTCCTTGGGGGAAAGGACTATGCTTTATGCCTCCTTATAACCCACATAGTGTTTTATAAATAGTAGATGCTCAGTAAAATATATGCTGACCTAAGAATAAAGAATTGCTCCTATATTCTCCAGATGCTCTCAGGCATTTTTATATTTTATGGAACATTACTTCTCATTCTTACCTATATCTACTGTTAGCTCGTTCCTTAATGAAAGAAAAAAAATGGATCAGAACAAAGTTTAGTTGGCAAAGTGGCCAGATAATATTATTTTGAGGTTTGAATACACAGGAAAGGACCTAGGCCAGGAAGCAGGTGAGACTGACATACCAAAGGTATATGTCCATACACAACATCAGATAGAAAGCGGAGTCTTGGTCCTGGAAATTCTGGGGCCCTGCTACAAGAGAAAGATAACATGGAACTTATTTATCATGTATCTGATCTGAAGATGGGAAAGACTATAGATAACACAGCACTAAAACATTGGGAATTATGACTCAGGTACTCAGATACTCAGCCAAGATGCTGACATTTGTTAAAGAGGAAATAAATGGAACCAGAGCAGAGGATTGTGCCTGCTTTAATTACATAAAAGGTATTATTTTTCTTTTTAGCAGTCAAGATGTTACATTTAAACACGTGACCTTGCAAGAGAAAAACAGGTCACTTTTTACTTAATTCTTTTTTTTTTCTGAACTTACAGAGATACACTTTTTGAGGGTGGAATGTGGGGTGGCAGATGGTAAGGTGGAGCAGAGCAATATGGCAGAGAAAGAAAGATGAAAAGCCAAATATCTTGTATTTCAAAGCCAGAAAGCTGACCACTCTTACCTAACTGAAGGGAAATATCCCCTAGGATATAAATTGGATCAGCAACTAAACTTCAACAAATGGTAATTAATATTAACCCTACTGAAGTATGTCTACATGTGAGCATATCCAGGGCTATAATATCATATCTCCTTAGACACAATCTGTATACAGTAGGCAGATTTTCTGAAACCGTATTAGAATTATAGACTAGTAGATCAGATCAAGTAATAGGAGGAAATATTAACAGTGTAATTTAACTAAAATATCTTTCTGAGTTTCTCACCAAATACATTGATATAGAAGCCTCACAAGTAGCTTCCCAATGAGCTTCTTTTCTATAGCAAATGCATAACTTCTCTCTTTTTATTTAGGTCAGTTGGATAATCAATTAAAAGTGATTTCTGTGTGCATTATTATTATTTCTATGAAAGTAATAACACTTAATTTGAATTGTATCAAATCATAATTTAAGCCCCAACATAGGACCTTGTATTTCCTAGAGAAATTTCTAATTCAAAGTTTACATTTTAGGCAAATTTTATATAATTACATGGAAATGATTTTAATTTATCACAGGCACACTTTCAGAAAAGTTAGAACTCCTTCAAGTGTAAGAACTGATCTGGGAAATATGAAGACAATTTCACAAATTATAGTCAGCCAGTCCTCTCCATTCAATGTGAGAAAGGAATACTCAGACTGGCACCACTACTTTCTGAGTTTAGGCTCCAGAGCTGCTGCACTGACCCCACTGTCCCTTTATGCCTCCAGCCCCATTTTCACTGTCTTAATTCTTATAATGGGTTGAATTGTGCCCCTCCAATTTTTAAGTCCTAATCCCCAGTACCTGTGAATGTGACCTTGTTTGGAAATAAAATAGGGTCTTTGTAGATATAATCAAGTTAAAATGAAGTCACTAGTATAGATCCTAATTCAATATAACAGTGTCCTTATAAAAAGGGAAACTTCTGGACAGAGACAGACATGTATAGAGAGAAGATGATGTGAAGATACAGGGAGAAGACTGCCATCCAGAAGCCAAAGGGGGAAGCCTGGAACAGATCTTTCCCTTACAGCTCTCAGAAGGAAACAACCCTGCTCACACCTCAAGTTTGGACTTCTAGACTCCAAGAACCATGAGATAATAAATTTCTGTGGTTTAAGCCATCCAGTTTGTGTTACTTTGTTATGGCCTCCCCAGGAAGCTGCTATAATTCTGACCACCATTTCCTTTAAAAAAATATGAAAAAGAATGGACCCATAGGTGTTCTAAAAGCCCATGTGCTTTTAGATGAACCCTGAACTGGCTTGGATATGCGTTCATGTCATTTGATTCTTTTGGAATATATATCTGTATCTACAGACTCATATATGTACATATATATATATATATATGTATACACATTTATAAGTTTATGTATACTTATTTCTTAAGAACCTAATGTCATATGCTGCATGTGTGTTACTTCTTTTGCTTTTGACTTGAGGCACATATTACATTATTGTATTTTATACATGAAGGAACTGATGGCCAGAAAAGTTTAGTAATGTGTATAAGATTACACAGAAAACACGTGAGAGAGCTATGATTTGAACTCTGTTTAGTCTGACTCCATTGTCTGGGTCTCCAATCACTTAGTAATATTAACTTGAAGGGGAAGGGGAAGAAGAAAGCCATATAAGTTCCTACATATGCAATGTGACTATCGGATGTAATTAAACTCTTGCCCATGGGAAAATTTTGAAGAAAACTTCATTTAGTGTAGTTTGACTAGAGCATACATTCAGAGTAGAGGTAATATGTGATGGGAAGGGAAGGGCAGGCTGGGCCTATACTGTGGAAGTCCTTCAATGAAAGACTGAGGACTTCTTAGAAACCATCTTATAGATAGTATCAATCAACTTTATTTTTGCCTCTCTTACTTAACCCTTTTTAAAAGTGAGGCATCAATAAAAACCTCATTGTTTTTGATGCTTAGAATAGACTATCATAATGAACAAAACCCTGGCCCAGTCCAACAATGGATCCTTGCCTGTCTTACATATTGTGCCTGGAAATGACATAAAATTGAAAAATCCAGGAGCGTCAAAAAGCTGTGCACAGGCAAGGAGCAAACCCAAAGTAGTTTCAGGGATCTCTCATCGTGCCTTTCAAACTAGACTCCCAGAATGCAACATAGCTCAAATTTATACTCCAAAGTCAAGAGCAATTTTGATTTACATGATAATCATTGTGTGTTTTGGCTTTACATGCCAGCTTTCTTCACATCTACTCGATTTTTTTTGTTAAAATACATTGCAAGAAAGCATGTCACATTTTACTCTACAGTATATACTACATTTGAAAATAATCAGGACTACTCTCAACAACATTATGTCTTTCTATATCAAGGGTAAAGATCTAAACCTCAATATTAATCTGAATTTCTGTGAATGAATGAGCTCCCAGTAGGGATACAGGGATGCCCTTACCAAGGTGTCTTTCTCTCTGATATATTTATAATACAATTATACATATTACATATTTATATAAATGTATCCATATCTCATTAACATATCTGTCTCCACAAATACATATTTGAAGTGTAGATTACTTATGCCATTTAAAAATGTGTTGCTATATATAATTCATTGCCATCTGTTCCTCTGATTTCTCTTTTATATTCTAAAAATTCCCAGCAAATCATGAAAATCTGCATGGATTCCTGAAGTCCTCCATGTGGTAAGTTACAGCATTTATAAGAGGATGACCCAAAACAGAGCAGTGGCCTAGGAAGAAGAGCACTAGGAAATTCTTGATGACTTATGGATTACTGTTTAGTTGACTTTAGACATATGCCTTAGCCCCTCTGAATCTGTTTTCTCATCTTTGAAATGAAAATAATTAACCTCACAGCCCTGTGAATTAGGCAAATTTTATCAAAGGTGACAATGATGAAAAAGGTTTAAATTTTGGATGTCAATATATATAACTAAGAGCAAATTGAGAATAATTGGAAAGAAAAGAGTTAAACCTTATTCCAGAGGTTCTTTTAAAAGTGAGAAATAGTCAGTGGCTGTTTCTCAATACCTAGGAATACCACTTCAGTTCAGTTTGCTGAGAATATACTATCCATTCATTAATCAATACCTACTCTATTCCAGACATCAGTCTAGATGCTAAGGACAGAGCAGGGGACAAAGCAAGTCCTTGCTCTCTGGTAGTATCTGGGTGGGTGAGATAAAGGAAAAAAAGACAATAAACAATATAAATAATAGATACTACTACTAATAACCCTATCTCATATCATCTAAGATGCCACTGATTATAAAGCCCACCATTACTTTATACACCACTAAGAAACAAACAAAAAAATCACTAGTAAGTAAATATGACAGTCCATTAGTTGCAAGATGTATTACAATTTCAGAGATAGTAAAATGTGAAAAAAAGCACTGCATCTTGGGATTGATGGATTGTAGTAGAAAATTAGTAGGTCATAAGTAATAGGAAAAGAAAGACTAAGTAAGGGGAAAGTAAAGTCTGGGGGATGTGGTCATGTTGCAGTATTAAATAGGTTGGTCAGTGTGGGAGTTTCCTAGGGCAAACTGATTACCACAAACTTGTGGCTTAAAAGAGTAGAAATTTATTTTCTCATAGTTCTGGAGGCCAGAAGTTCAAACTTAAGGTGTCAGCAGGGCTATACTCCTTCTGAAAGCTCTAGAGAAGAACATTTCCTTGCCTCTTTGTAGCTTCTGGTGACTCTCAGCTCTCCTTTGTATTCTTTGACTTGTGGCAGCATCACCCTAATCTCTGCTTCCATCTTCACATGACCTTCCTCTCTGTATGCATTTATGTATCCTCCCATCCCCGTATAAGGACACAAGTCACTGGAGACAGGGCATGCCTTCATCAAATATGGCTTCATCTTAACTAATTACACTCAGCAAAGACACTATTTCCAACTAAGGGCACCTTTTGAGGTTCTGGGTGGACATGAATTTGGGGGGGCACTATTCAATCTAATACAACTTTTTGTGTGTGTTAATAGAGAATGGATCTAATAAATAGACAAAAGCAAAGTCAAAAGAAGTAAAAAAAAAAAAAAAAAAAAAAAGAGCTTTGGTGATGTTCCTGTCTTGATACCAAGAGTTGCTCAGGCCTGGCAGAATCCCTGCCCTCTCCAAGGATTGGATGTCCCACTCCCTCATAAATTTTTCAGTCAACAAATTCTTCCTTTTACTGAAGCCAGTTTGAGTTGAATTTCCATCACCTGAAACCAAAGCATGTTGACATCAAAGACCTTATTAAAGGTCTATGTGTGTGGAATATAAAGTATGAGGTAGGAAATGACAATGACAGTGGAAAGGTAGGCAAGGCCCAATTCATGAGGAGCCTGTATGCCATATTAAGAAGTTTCACCTTTATCTTCTGTGCACAAGGGAGCTGGGAGTCAGGGGTAACAGGACTGGAGTTACATTTTAGCAGTATCACTTTGGCTTTTGGATAGAGAACAGATTCAATGTTAAGGGAAGGCAAGAAGCTCTGGACAGATACTACATATTACTCATCTTCCCAAGGAACCAAAGTCCTACCTAGAGTCCTGCTTCCAGACTTCAATTGCTACTAACCACTAGCCCTTTCTGGAAAACTATACTTCTTAAGATATTGACCATTTTTTGGCCTACAACAATGCTAAAATTTGGCCAAAAACTTTGTCTCTTGATCTGCTGCTTTACCTTGGCCTTTCTTCTAGCAATTGATTTAGAATCTGCTTCCCCAAATCCTTTCCTAGCTCCAAGTGTACATTTATTTTCTTTTCCCACTGTCTAGTCCCACTGCTTATATGCACCAAAAGAAATTACATCTCATGCATTACTCAAATCATGCTCAAATTTTTCCTTGCTATGATTTCCTCATCTGGATGGAGAGCTTTGGGTCATTTTTTAACACTGCCAAGGCCTCGGTAGGTTTCTTAACACAAGGCAAATATTATCGCCTGGAAATTATGTCACTGAATATTTTTTTTTATCTGAAGCCTCTGGCATTCTATGCAGGTAATCATTTATATTTCAGTTGATAGCTTTGCATAGTCTAAAATAAAAACGTTTTATGTTAGAACATTTCTATTATGTCAAGAAGCTTGTGATTCATAGCTTTGGCATGTATTTGTGAAACTAAATTTTTACAAATACAAAATAAAAGAATAACAAAAATAATAATATAATTTAAAAAAATCTTTACCGAGCACAAAGTGTGCTCCAGTTACTATGGTAGGTCATGGGAATACAGAACTTAACATGACATAGACAGCACTCTTGTAATCCTCCTCTATAAGAATGAACAATGCTTAACTATAATAAATTTGGTAATTGCTAAGCTGTTATGAAGGCATATATACATTTAATTCAGTATGAGAAAAAAAGATACAGTTGTGATGAATTCTGCTTGGGAATTTAAAGGTGTTATCCATGTCTTGAAATATGAAGAGAGGATTTCTTAGATAGCTGGTGAGTTTACCATAAACTGCACTGAAGAGCTAGAGCTAAAAGTGTAATGGATAAAACTTTAAGTCCATAAACCCTGCTCTACCAGAGATTCAAGATTTCCTTATTTTTTTTTTTTTTAGAATTAATTTTTACTTCAAGCCGTTATTTAGCCTGTCACCCAGGTGGAAATTTCAACAGAAGTCACGTTTGAAGATCCTTCCCCAGGGCAGTACCAAACTATATAGGGAATTATGCATCAATGCAGCACTGAGAAGGTTCCTCTGATCATCAGTCATTGATCAGGAAGCACACTGTCCCAGTGCACATGCTCCTTTTGAGCCCACTGACTGTTGCCTTCATGCCTTGTTTGGGGCAAAGGTATCAATAACTAACATCAGAGCCTACAGCCATTTTTTCCCCCAAATCTTGCCTTCTCCCCAAGGCACAGCCGGGAAACAGAGTCCCAAGCCTGTTATTCATGGGACCCTAAGACCTTTTCCCTTTTCATTTCAGGGAAATTTCTCTTTAGTCAGAGGGAAACGGCTTCCCCAGATGCATTCTTTTTCTCTATTCTCCCTATTAGACTCATGGCAGATTCTCCTCAATAGGCTTAATCTTTGGGGAAACAAAAGCCAAAGAGGAAATTTTCTTGACAGTAACATCTATTTTATGCTCAACCACATTCCTCCCCTGAGGCAAGGAAGCAGAATTTTCTATCTGCTGGAATAAAAACAAAGAAAAGAAGAAAATAAAGAGGAAAACATCTAATTTTAATTTATTTTTAAAATGTTAAAATGTTAAAACCACAAAGCAAAGAGTGTGATTTATTTTATAGACAAGAAAGAGCCAGTCACAATATTTTGAACAAGTAAGTAAATTTATAACAAATTTCTTTAGGAAAGGCGATCTGATAATTGTGTATAGACTGAGTTGCCGAGAGACTGGAGACAAAGGACCAGTTAAAAAGACACAACGAGATTAACAATTCACAAGAGTCAACAAGTGAGAGGATGAAGGAGTTGGAGAACAGTGGTCCTGACTGAGGCTGGAAGATAAATATAGATGGAAAGCACAGAATTTTGCTTGATGGAAAGTATATGCTGATTCCAAAGAGAGATGGTAACCTGATCAGTGTTTCGCTCCCTTCTTCTGTCCATTTTTCACCCCCCCATTTTCTGTGTATATCTCAAATAATTTGATTAAATTAATTGATTCACTTAAATATTTCCTGAGCTCCTACCATAGGCTAGCACTGGGCTTGGCAAAAGTTATTAAGAGTGGGAAAACACAGAGTTTGAGACTGGAAATGCACCCTTTACAAGCAATTTCTTCTAAGGGACTTGCAGATGTCTCTTGATTGAAGAACCAAAAATCAAACTTTCTACCTCAGCAGGTGGTCTGTGTCACAGAAAATAGGTAGAGAAGATACACTGTCAGAATATACTACTACTAGCTAATTTAGAGAGTTGAAGGATGGAGTAGGGCTGGTCATGAGACAGAAGATGGGCAACTTCCTTTGAGATTCCATTGCTTCTTTGGATCATCAGAATGTGGAAGCAGCAGTACATATTACTCCAAGTAGAACTCCAGCTGGCAAGAGGGGCTCCTCCTAAATTAGCTTCTATCTGAGAACTGAGGTAAAGATGAAATATATTAGGAATGGATAACAGATACCCAGCACAAAAATGGCTTGAAGTTTCTGAAAAAGTAGGATAAAGGCCTAAATAGAAGAGCTAAAACTATAAAATCCTTACAGTAAAACATAGGAGTAAATCTTGGTATCCTTAGGTTAGGTATTGGTTTCTTACACATAACACCAAAAGTACAAGCAACAGAAGAAAAACTAAATAAATCTGACTTCATCAAAAAAATTTTAAATACAAAAAAAAAAAAACCCAAACTTTGTGGCTTCAAAGTAAAACATAAAGAAAATAAGTAGACCACTCATAGAGTAGAAGAAAATATTTTCAAGTCATGTTCTTTGATAAGATACTCAGTATTAAGAAAATATAAAGAAGTCTTAACAATTCAACAACAAAAAGACAATCCAATTTTTAAATCGGCAAACTATCTGCACAAAAATTACTTCAAAGAAGATCTACTAATGGCTAATAAACTCATGAAAAGATGCTCAAAATCTTTAGCTATTAGTAGAAATAAAAATCAATACCACAATGAGACACCACTTCAAACCAAGCCAAGTGGTTATAATAAAAGAGACAGTAACAAATGTTGTCTAGTGGTGAAACTGTAATCCTCATACATTTCTGCTGGCTATGTAAAAAGGTACATCTTTGGAAAAGTTTTGCAGTTCCTCAAAATGTTAAACAGAGCAACTATATGACCAAGCAATTCCATTCCTAGATAAATATCCAAGAAAAATTAAAATATATGTCCATGCAAAAATGTGTCCACAAATATTCTTAGCAGCATTCTTCATAATAGTCAAAATAGGAAACAACCAAAACAGTAATGGATACATAAAATGTTATATCCATACAGTGAGATATTTGGCAATAAAAGGAAGAAATGAAGCACTGATGCATTCTCCAGAGCTGATAGACCTTGAGAAAAATTTAAGCAAAACAATTCAGTAATAAAAAATTTATTGTATTAATTCATTTAAATGAAAAGTTCAGATTAGATAAATGTATAGAAACAGAAGGTAGATTAGGGGTTGCCAGGATCTGGGGAGAAGATAAAATATTAATGGTGGTGACTGCTAATGAGCATGGTTTTTTGGAGGGGCAGTGATGAAATCTTCTAAAATTGATTGTGATCATGGTTGCACAACTCTGTGAACATATTAAATAGCATTGAATTCCACACTTTCAATGAGTGAAATTTATGGTACATGAATTATATCTTCATCGAGCTATCCAAAAAAGGAAGAAGAAGCCAACTCTTGGCACTACCATCCAATATTATACTGCGGGTTTTAGTCAATGCTAGAAATAAGCATTGTAATTCTGGAAAGGAAGACACATGAATCAAATGAATAATTCTGTGGAGTAAAACTATAATTATACAAAAATCAAATAATTTTCTTTAAGTCATCTATTACCACTAAAAATAAATAGATAAATAAAATGGTACAAGATTCCTAAATTGGAATATGGCATGCCCCAGGAGAGGAAATCTTGACTTTGCTAAGATTCAAATTATTTCCAAAGCCATGAGCCGGTAACTACAACCTAATCAAAATACCAATAAAACTTATTTGGTTCTTAACAGAATCTTCTAAAGGTCATATGAGATTAGAAGTAAATTTCAATATTTTATTACATATTTTGTATTAATTTCTAAAATAAACATTTTTGTGTGCTAGAGGAATTTTAAATGTTAAAATATGTTAATATATATTTAATTAGAATCCCAAAAGGAGAAGGTGAAGAGAATAACATATAAGTATTATTTGAACTACTTGAAAGAGATCAAGTCTGTGGTTCTTCCAAAAGTCATGAAAGACATTAATCTACATATGCAAGTAACCCAAGGAGCCCAAAGCAGGATAATTCAAATAATAATATATTTAAATACATTTTAGAAAACCAAAAACTGAAAAAAAGACAAACAGAATACTTCAACATAACCAAGGATAAAAAGAGAAAAACCTTCAAAGAAGCAAAAATTAGACTAAGATCTGACCTTTTGATAGAAAAATGGAAACCAGCCAATCTGTAATAGTTTACTCAACAAAGATATCCTTCAAAGAATAAGGATGAAATGAAAACATTTTTGTACAAAAACTGACAGAATTCAACAGCAGACACACACACACATGCATACACACACATATATACACACACACACATATACGTACACACATACAATTATCATATGTGTATATACCAATATAATATATACAAACACACACTCATATAGAAAGGTTATTTTTCAGGCAGAAGGGAAACGATTCCAGATATATAGTTGGAGATTAAGGTGGGGATAAAGTGTAATGAATGTTTAAAATAAATGAATACATGTCAATGGCGGCTAAGTTTTTAAACTCATAATAATTCTTCATGTCGTACTGAATAGTAAATAAATAGGGAGTGGGTAGAAGATTTTTAAATATTCAAATGTTTCTAATACCCTCAGCTTCTTCCAAAGTCCTGGAGTAGATAAGATATCAATGAACATTAAACATTGATAAATCAAAGATGTATGTCATAAACTGTATGGTAATAAAATTGTTTTATAAATATATATAACCCCCAAACTGACAGAGAAGAAAAAAATAGGAAATGATATTTTTAAATATTTGATCGATCTAAAAGAAATAGCAAGACCAGTGGAAAAGAAAATTAGAGCAGGAAGGACAAATACAAATCATAGTACAAGATGGCAGATATATGCTCAAATATATCAGTTACTGCACTATAAATATATGTGCTTGAGATGCTATAATAAAAAACACAGATTTTCAGTATTAGGTAAAAATGCAAAAAAAAAGTAAAAATGCAAATGTTATTTTAGCTAAAACAATAACAGCAAAAACATCAAGAAAATTAATTTTTTAGAAGTCACATTTAAAGAATATTAAATATACCATATACCTAAGTATAAATGTGACTAAGTATGTGTAAGACCTCTATATGGAAATTACTAAACTATCATTCTGAGAAATCAATGAAGATTTAAATACCTGAAGGGGTTACTAGTCAGGGTCCTCCAGAGAAATAAAACCAACAGGACAGGGATGGGGAAGGGGGATGGTGTGCTGTTAAGTCCCACAGTCTGAAGGTCTGAGAACCATGAGCTCCAAGGACCAAAGGCAGAGGAAGATGAATATCCCAGCTCAAGAAGAAATAGGGAATTCTGTCAAATTGTCTTTCCTCTGCCTTTCTGTTCTCATAGACTCAGTGGATTGGCTACTGCCTGCCCACATTGGTGAGGGTGGATCTCCTCAGTCTACTGATTCAGATGCTGATCTCTTATTGAAACACCGTCACAGACACACCTAGAAATAATGTTTTACTATCTGGGCATCCCTTAGCCCAGCCAAGTTGACTTATAATTAACTGCCACAGAGGGGTATACTACATTTATGGATTAAAACACTCAATTATGTGAGCATATCTGTTTTCTACAAGTTACTCTATAGACTTAACATAACTAATAAAATTTTAATTTTGTTGAACTTGACAAACTAACTCTAAAATGTACATGGGGATGCAAAGGTGCAGGCATCACTAAGATGATGTTAATGAACAAGGTAGGTAAACTTGTTTTACTAGATATAGAAAGTTATTTATAAAATGACTAATTGCAGCGCCTGGGAGGTTCTGTCGGTTAATTGTCTGACTCTTGGTTTTGGCTCAGGTTGTGATCTCGGGGTTGTGAGACTGAGCCACGCATGGGGCTCCATGCTCAACATGGTCGTGAGATCAAGCCCTGCTCTGGCTCCACGCTGAGCTTGGGATCTGCTTAAGACTCTCTTCCTCTCCCTCTGCCCCTCCCCACCATTCTCTCTCTCAAAATCAGTAATCTTTTTTTGTTTGTTTGTTTTTAAAGGATCTTTACTTCTCATTTAGGGCTATTATATGCTATTTTTTAAAATTTTTTATTATGTTATGTTAGTCACCATACCGTACATCCTTAGTTTTTGATGTCGTGTTCCATGATTCATTGTTTGCATATAACACCCAGTGCTCCATGCAATACGTGCCCTCCTTAATACCCATTACCGGCCCAGCCCAATCCCCCACCCCCCTCCCCTCTGAAACTCTCAGTTTGTTTCCCAGAGTCCGTAGTCTCTCGTGGTTCATTCCCCCTTCTGTTTACCCACCCCTTCATTCTTCCCTTCCGTATACTATTTATTTTTAGCTATCTGCATGCATTACTAAGTAGTAGTGACAGTAGAATTAGTTTAGAATTACTAGAGGATCCTGGATAAGGATTTGTACCAGTAAGCAGTACTTAATGATCGATTGATATAATTCTTTGAAGATTAAGGAGGTAATGAATTAATCCTGGTTTCCATCCCTCGACTTGAGAAATAAGCTCTATAACCTAAAAGGCACCAAGATAAGTCATATTGCTATCATCTCACCATACGTTCTGGCAACAGGAGGCCCCACCACCCATTCTTTGATCTTGGTTTCAACAGGCTCCTCACTGGATGGAGAAGTATTTGTTTCGACTCCCAGCCCCATGATTTTACCCTGGTCTGAAAGCCTCATTGTTAGTCCCTGGTCGCTTTCCTCTGTTCTTGCTCTCACAGGCTCTTTAGCCTCTACTACTTAATGAACCTCATTTCATTCCAACTTGACATCCCTGAGTTACAGCTATAAGCCCTGGGAGGTGCTAAAATGAACATAATATTTATTATCCAAACAGGGACACTTGTGAGGGGAAAAGGGGTTATTATTTATAATTACACTGGGGTGACAGGAAACATTATTGTTGATACCATGCCTGCCTAGATCCTTGATCACTTGTTGCTAAAAATGAATTATGTTGATATTTTTAGTTTGTAATGCACACCCATGTTTGGTTAAAACACATTTCCCTTATGAATTTGTGGGCAGTATTCCATCCCCATTAACATAAATTCTAAGCTAGAAACTGTGAAGAGGGCTTCCTGGTTATATCTCATGATTCTATTTCATAGACAAAACCTAAGTTTGTTTTTTTTTTTTTTTTTTTTTGCAAACTAGGTTCAGAAGCACTAAGTAGTTAAACAATTCACTGTGAAAACATAGCAAAGCAGAGGTCATCCACAAATGCTGAATGAACTTGCCTATTTGAAAAAGTGGCAGAATGGCCTGATGCAAGACACCTACTGGTAAAATTACGACTATTTTTGAGCACAAAACAACATATATCACATGTCTGACCAAAAGAAAGCTAAAGGATTTAAGGGCATGCAAAATGGTAGCAATCCTGCTTATTGTGGCATCCAGTGAAAATGTCCAAGTACCTCATTGTAAGTTGCTTTTCCTTTGAAAAGTGTATAAACTAGAAAGTTGCCAATAACATTGTATTAGTGAAGCTATCCAGTCAGCTGCATGTAACTGAGACAGAGAACAGTGTCTGAAACTAGATCAAGTTTCTTTTCCCTATATTTCAAAGTCTGACCTGGAAGCATGTGTCTGCTCCATGAGATGCTGAGTTGTTATGCATGCCTGATGTCCATAGTATCAGGCCCTTAACTCCTTCCATCTTGTTCTGTCTACTCTGGGGTATTTTCCTTCTTTGCCTGGCTGAGATCTAAAATGACTCTTCTTTTTGTGTTCTATTCTAACAAAAAGGAAAATGAAGCAAAGGTACACTCATTCCCTTCAATGACACAACCCAGAAGTTGGAACTTCACTTCTATCCCGCTGGTCAGAACTTGGTAGTATGGTTGAATGCTGCTACAAAAGAGGCTGGAAAATGTAGTCTTTTCTTGGTGGGCATGGACCCAACTATAAATTCCATTATGTTAGGAAAAGGGGGTAATGAATATTGAGGAATCAGCTGTCATTAACTTCCATAGTGTCCTTTTCTGCATTTACTCTATGTAATATGAAATAAGCATTAACAATGCTCATTCATGTTCCCCAGGAGCATGAAGTCTAGAAGGGGAAAACATGCAGGCTTTCAAGCATGCTCTGTGGTAGAATGTGATAAATAATTTTTCTTAGGAAGAAACGAAAGGATAATACTATAAGCACAGGGAACATACAAAGTGGAAATCAATTCTGGTTGGGAAACTGGGTAGACTTTATACAGTTGCATTTGAGTAGGTGCTGAGAAAATAAAAACTAATTATCAACAGGTGGAGATTTGGAATGAGGGAATTTCAAGGAGCAAATATAGGAAGAGAGAAGTTGCTTTGGTAGAAAAACACAGGGGGGGATTTAGTTTGGCAAGAGAGTAGGTTCCATTCATCCTTTCAGAATATCTATTTGTGCTGAATTCTTATTTATTCAATATTCTTATTTATTCATGGATGCATCAAATATTATTGACCACCTATTATGTGCTATCCTGTGCTCATTAACCCTGGGGATATTGGTAGAATCTCTGCCTACAGGGGGTTTATGATACAGTACAGAAAGCAAACAATAATCAGATATTCACACTAGAAAATTATCACAATTATTATGTTGGGTGTTATTATACAGAGTATTGGGGAACGAATTTAGAAAAAGTCTCATTGAGAAAGCCATAGTTAATGGGGGACTGTAAGCATGAGTAAGTTAGTGTCAGGGTGTGTACATTAGTGAAGGGTGTCCCACACAACACATAAGAATATGGGAAGAGTGTGGCATGTCAAAGAAATTGATAGATATTAGAGATTTGGCAGACATCCAATCATGTGTGATCTTCTAAGCCAGGTTTTGCATTTGGTACTTTATCCTGAGGTCAGTGGGAAATCACCAAAATGTTCTGAGTAAGGAAACGATATGAGTTAATTAATTTTTGTAAGAAAATCACTATGACAGTAGTGTGGAGAATGTGATCTATAATGCTCCCGGCACTGTGGGGCTAAAAAGAGGAAAAGATGGTTGAGATCAGATCAGGGAGGGACTTGAAAGCCATATGTAGAATTATGGACTTTATTCTGGGGTCAGTGGGGAAACACTGATTACATGAATTTGATTGACTGTCTAACCTGTTCTCTTCAAAAGTCAAGCTTTAGTATCTCATTTTCTTCTTACAAACTCCAGAAAATTAAGTTTAGATTAGAACTGCTGGCAGATACTTGATCCAATGGGCACTCACAAACATTATTCTGATGACAGTTCATATGTGAAGAACCACCAGTCAGAACTGTTCCCCTTCATAACTTGGTAAGGTGGAGGGGACCTTCGGGGTGGATTGAAAGCAAGGCAGCGATACACTTTTAGGCAGCAGATAAAACAAATGGCTGGCTGCTGGCAGATGTTAAATGGCAAATCAGCTTAATTCACAACTAAGAAAGCAGAAGGCTATAAAGGAAAGAGAGTATCAGCTAGTTGGCCATATTTCTGCATGCTGCACAATGAAAGATGTGGCTGCACTTAGGCATCAGAGGCTCCTATTAATATAAGGAGTTCTTATAATTTTGCAAGATGAATAACACTGGATTCTATCATAATAACCTCTCTACCTACTTTTATGTAATTTTTGATTTTGAAACATCCAGCCATTGACCCAAAGGGAACTTACTCTTGAAATTAACACTTCAGCTGCTACTTTTCTATTGATGATCTGTATATAGAATAATATTAGGGTCTAGGAACTTTGTTTCCTGTGTAGTAGGATGAATTGTCTACCCCTCCCCCCTCCCCACGTCTTGAACAGGAGGCAAGGCAAGATACAGGGAAAGGAGCTTTATAAATTCCCAACATCTGGTCCCAATATTTGGACCTGCTTTGGGATGCTTATCTGATCCATCAGTAAATGCAGTGTTTAAACATGCATCTGAGTTAGCATCTGTAAGGTCTACAAAAGCCCCATGTGGCAGTGCAGAGGAAAGGGGCAGTGCCTAATACTTCATCACCCAGTGGGGCTACAAGAAGATACAGGGGTTGTGGGCAAGAAGTTGGAGTAGTCTTCGGAAGAGCAGATGATGTCCAAGATCGTAAGAACCAGGATCATTTCTCCCCACGTCCAACAGAAAAGAGCTTAAGATTTAATAGTTCTAATGGCGTAACCACATATAGTATAAATATAGAGAGGTTTCAGCTTGGCATTTTTGTCTGTAACAACTCAAAACTGTCCACGTGAACATCGATAAACCATAGAATTCCAGAGGTGTAGTAAGAACAAAACGTTTCGAAGAGCAAATTAAGTACAAGCCAGAACAACTGGGCTAAGGTACAAGCTGCACCTAGAAAAAGGGATCTGATTCTCTGTACGTCACACAAGAACACTCACATTCTTTTTATGGTGTGCCTTGCATTAGACGGAGCTTAAGCGGATAGGTCAGGGGCAACTACTCTTTAACACCCCACACATCACAATCCGATGTGCGAGTGTGTGCGTGCTGTGCCTGCTGTATGTGCTGGGGGGACAGGAGGGGTTACAGCGAGAAACAGAACTTGCTTAGATATTGTTTGTAATGGATGATTGCATTTTTTTTCTCTTCCACTGAGGAGTTATGCTGATACAGGCTGAGTTCGGTTAATATGTGATGGAATTTTTAAAAAGGAAAATAAAAGAACGAGCTTGATTTTTAGTTAATTTAACTTACTTAAAAAACCATACTTCTGAGTTAGAGACATCAGAGCATTATTAAAATTCACCATTTTATTCTTTTCTACTTGAAACTCTTTTTCCTTTCATAGGAGGATCTCACAAGTGAATATACACATTTTAGTACTGTAAAATATTCAAGCTTTTTTTATGTGGTGGTTAAATAGAAGGTTTTTAAAAATACCTTAATGAATAATTTCGGTTTCCTTACTGAATAGCTTCTGCTAACGAAACATGCCATCTATTTGTTCCTTTTGATTTTTGAGAAAATTGCCCAGGTTTGGTTTCCTAGGAAATAGTTCTCTGTCATGGAGGAATGAATTCGGACTGATTAGCTGCTTCACTTATTCATCCTATCATTTTGGCACAGGACTGCACAGTCCACTGTGATGAGAGATGTGTTGGTATGGAGGAATCGTGTTCATTTAGCTGACAGACCTCAGGATGACTGGAATACAAACCAGACAGAAATGGGTTGTAGAACGGACTTGTCCACTTACCAGTTGTGTGACCTTAAGCAAGTCACTTCAACTCTCTTAAACATTAGTCTCCTATCTGTTAAATGAAAGGGAGGGCTTCCCAACCCACCTGCCTAAGAGAGTTGCTGCTGAGATAATGGATGCAACAGTGCTATAGTAACAGGAAAATTATGAACTAATATTAACTCACCTGATGGTACGTGAGACCCCGAGGTGCAAACATGAGGACTCCCCATTTCTAATCTCATGCAATACCTAGTCTAGTGAGGCAGTGAGTCACATCACTCCAGGCGATGGATGCAGTGTGGGTGCCAGCACAGAAGCAGTAGAAGGCTCAGCAGGGGGAACGAAGTGGTAGGGGGTAAGGAAAGTCAGGAAGGCAATGTGGAGGCAGAAAGCACGGAACTAAGTGTTGGCACTCAAGTTACTGTAGGTGTTTACCCGCAGATGGGATAAAATGAGGAAAAACAGAAAACAACAAAGCATGGGAGGGACAATAACAAAGGGTCTGGAGTACAAAATGCGAGGCAGTACAGCCCTGGAGGGAGAAAGGGACCAGACCAGGATGACTTTTCTGGTCACAGTAAGGAACTTGACTCTATTCTACAGGAAACAAGGAGCCTTGCTTTAGGAGCCCCTTCCGAATGTTCACATAGTTTCCTTTACTGCCTTATTTAGAGCACAAAGTTAGTACAGTGTTTATTTTGAGTACATTGTAATCAACTGTTTCCTAGTTTGTCTCTCTGACTAGACTGTGAGGTCCTCTAAGCCCCAGCGCCTTAGAGTGTCCGGCATGTAGTAGAAGCTTAGCAAATGCCGATTAATAAATAAGTAAAGATTTCACTAGGGGAGTGACGTGGTATAGATTTTCATGTTATATTAATCACCCTGGCAATACCAGGCAAGGGTAGTAGATGAGAAAGGAGTAATGATGGTTCCACAATTTTGTACCTTTCTACAAAATTTGGCTGCTGATAGTGAAATTTAATTGGATGACGCCTACCATAAAAGTTACAAACCATGAAGAAAATGCCAGTGTGTTCAGTGAATATGCAAAAAGAATAATCAATACCATGGAGAAAGGAAGCAATAGGAAATTAAGAAAACTAATAGCATGTTTATTTAGTAAAGATCTATTTACTTAATCTAACACCTCTTAAGTTATTAAATAGTTTAGACTTCATGTAGCTTTTGTTATAAATTCATGTTATAGCAAAGGATATATATTTTTTAGATTAGCTTCTGAGAGCTATGGAAATATGGCTGCTTAGAGGTGTTACAGAACTTCATTTAGCTTCTTACTTTGAAATTGGGTTTCCTCATAACATTGACTGTTATTCACATTTTTTTTTCATTTATGACTGTTTTAAGGTCAGATTTTCACATACCCATATTCATTATCTACTCAAACATAATCAATGAACACAGCATCTCATTTATAACTTCTCTATGGTGAGGCGTACACTAAATGGATTTAATTTCTGGGTTTAGGAAACCATCAGTTTTATGGGAGTCAGCCCAATTTTTTTTCCATTAGCACTATCTCATTAATGAAGCCGCCTTAATTACAAAAACTTTTACATACCCATTATAAATACCATGATATTATGATCTTTTAAATTTAAGGAACAGGAAAAATGAATATTGTGTTTTTACTTCATAGCCTTCCATTCTTTTTTTCTGGAAAATGATTATTTCCTTGAGTTACCAGATTACAAACTCTGTGCTCAGAGAAAGACTTGAAAAATGACAATCAAATTTAATACTTGGGCATTGAGCAAATGGAGAATACATTTGGGGAGAAAAGAGAAACATTTTGACATGAATTTCATTAAATCTTCTGTCCCTTAAGCGAATGCTGTTTGTAAGTCATATGAGTTTCCAAAGTCTCTCTTTGTCCTAAATTTATAAATGGTTTAAACTGAGAAAAATCTAAATGTAGTCCGGAGGGCGAGGGCGAGGGCGAGGGAGAGGGAAAAAGGAATGGAGAGAGGGAGAGGGAGTGAGAGGAATGAGGAGAAGAGAGGGAGAGAGAGAGGGATGAGCAGAGAGGGAGAGAGAACTGTGCTTTTAAGATAAGGAGCTGATCAACACTCTGGCAGTTCAGTGTGGGAGTGAGGCCAAAGGAAGTTGCTGAAAACTTTAAAATGCAGACACAATCTCAATTATCTCACAATCATTGGCATACACACACACACACACACACACACACACACACACACACGATGGCCCACAGTCCTTTGTCTTCCAAGTCACTGAAACTCCATGTCATCGTTCTGCTGACAGCCTAAAAGGCACAATTATATTCAACTTTGTCTCTGTAGTCTCGTCCCAGTTTTTGATGGTGAAGACAGCTGACAAAGCTGTACATTGGGGCTGCCTGAATCTGATACCATAATGTAGAAACCTGGCATCCTGGGCTCTGGTTTATGCCATGCTTATAACACATTCTCCTGTTAATATTAAAAGTGATGATGATCTGAGAGATGCATTATCTACTGTAAACTTTCCATAGTCAAGTCTCCCTGTATTCATCCTGATACTATTCTTAAAGTGCAACAGCTATTATTTTGTCATGATTTCACGTTTCGGTATTTTTCTTGATCTTAAAATCTAGATGTACAGATTTGATTTCATTTCTGCTTCTCACGAGATGGAGGAACTTGAATGATGATTCCAAATCCTTGAAGTATTCATGGGACAACTGACTGAATCAAAGCGTTCTCCGGAAGCTTATCTTGAGATATTTGTAAACCATGGAATTTCCTAATTCTAATCCATTCATAAAATGGTCCCATTCATTCAGCAAAGACACTGGTTTTACTCTTTTTTTTTTTTTTTTTTTAAAGATTTTATTTATTTATTCGACAGAGATAGAGACAGCCAGCGAGAGAGGGAACACAGCAGGGGGAGTGGGAGAGGAAGAAGCAGGCTCATAGCGGAGGAGCCTGATGTGGGGCTCGATCCCATAACGCTGGGATCACGCCCTGAGCTGAAGGCAGATGCTTTAACCGCTGTGCCACCCAGGCGCCCCGCCACTGGTTTTACTCTTGTTGCGATTCTCCATTTGAAGAGGGTTGTAATGGAACAGCATATTTTAAGTGGAAGCAGCAGGATGGTGTAATGGTTACAAGTAAGGTTTTTAGAGGCAGAATGAGAGTGTTTAAATACTAGATCTACCAGTAATTATCTCTGTGACCTTTCGCAAGAAAACTGACCTCTCTGAGGCTTAATGTACTTTTTTGTGAGTAGGAAAAACAATTATCGCCCACACAGAGGTTGTAAGGATTAATGACAGTATATATAATAGACCTGACACCCTAGCTAACACAAAGTAGGTGCTTGATATATATGCACTAGCAATTATTGAGAATATGATTGTTTTCATACCAACACTATATTTATTTATATATTGACAACCATAGCTCACCTGATATTTCTAAGGAGGAAAAATGATTTTTTCTCCTACATATAATACGTCTTTTATTAAGCTGCCATTGTTGATAGCAATTTATGTAATATATTCTGGCAATATTTACTGAGTGTTATTATACAGCTTATTTACTGTTCATAATTGGCTTTTGGAGGCAGAAGGTGGAAATTTAGAGCTTTTCATTACAAGACTTTTTACAAATACTAGAAATCAGTATTCAGAAAGCAATTTGGTATTGACTCTCCTGATACTTTAAATTCATTACCATATAGTTTTCTGTTTCACTCTTTTTAGAGGCTAAATTAAAGCAAGATGCTTCTACCTGAAATTAATTCAATTTTGTCTTTTTCTGTAGGAACACCTAGAAACACCTGCTGTCTCTGATATTTTGGGGCTAGTCATTAAGAGGTTGGACGGGCCAGACGCCTTGCCCACTGCAGTGTCAGATTTAATGCCATTACACTTGAATGGCTACCAGGGCCCTCTGACATTCTGTTTAGCCAGAGGACTGCTACTGCTGATAATCAAGCAGCCTACCAAGAAGTAAGTGATGCTCCCAACTCTAGCAACTGTCAGGGTTCAGACCATCAGATAAATTAAGTATCACCATATAATTCTTCACTCCCTTCATTTTAATATATATATATATACACACACATATATATAATATTTTAATACTCACATTAACAGTGTATTATATATTATTAATATATAAAAATATATAAAAAACTCACTTAAGTAAATAAAATTAAAATAAACTGAGTATTTGTCTTATGTTCAATTATTCAATTAGCCAACATATAGTACATCAGTTTTTTTTTTTTAAGATTTTATTTATTTTTTTGAGAGAGAGAGAGAGAGAGCAAGCGCACGAGCAGGGGTTAGGGGCAGAGGCAGAGGGAGAAGCAGGCTCCCCACTAAGCAGGGAGCCCGATGCAGGACTTGATCCTAGGACCCTGGGATCATGACCTGAGCCCAAGGCAGCCACTCAATGAACTAAGCCACCCAGGTGCCCCTCATTAGTTTCTGATGTAGTGTTCAACGACTCATTAGTTGCGTATAACACCCAGTGCTCATCACAACACGTGCCCTCCTTAATACCCATCACCATGAATATATATATATTTTTAAAGATTTTATTTATTTACTTGACAGAGATAGAGACAGCCAGCGAGAGAGGGAACACAAGCAGGGGGAGTGGGAGAGGAAGAAGCAGGCTCATAGCGGAGGAGCCTGATGTGGGGCTCGATCCCATAACGCCGGGATCACGCCCTGAGCCGAAGGCAGACGCTCAACCGCTGTGCCACCCAGGCGCCCCATGAATATATATATTTTAAAGGTTTTATTTATTTATTTTTAGAAAGAGAGAGAGTGAGCAGGAGGAGGGGCAGAGGAAGAGGGAGAAAGGATCTAGAGCAAACTCCACGCTGAGCATGGAGCCCGATGCGGGGCTCGATTTCACAACCCTGAGATCATGACTTGAGCTGAAATCAAGAGGTGGACGCTCAATTGACTGAGCCACCCAGGTTCCCCAATAAACTGAATATCTGAATGGAGGATCGGTTAGTTTCTTTAGAAAGAACAAATATTCCTGAAAAGTTTGTTACTAATGATGGATGGTGAATGGCTATTAATAGTAGAGTCCTCATTATTCACTTTAAGTATTAAAAAAATTTCATTGTTCTTTATATATACTGTGTGACCCTCATTTTATTATGATGAATCTGACTTCCTGTTGTTTATTTCATCTTTATGATATTCATTAAAGTTTCAAAGTCCCAGGAATGATTTATAAGTAGGTAGAGGGTCTTTCCTCTTTGTTCTATACAGTAAGAAGTCAGGCATGAGGATATTTCCTACCACTGAATCTATTCACAATGAGAAAAATTCCCAAAAGGAGGGTTTTATCTTATATTGTACTGTCACCAGGTCCTAATGCCCAACACAGTCCCCTCCTTTCATTGGTCCTTCTGCCAATCTCCCCCAAATAGTATCCTTTCCAACATAACACAACTCTTCATCATACAACCAAAATCACACTCATCCATTCTCTAAGAGAAGACCCAAATTCTCCTGACTTACTTATTTCATTTTTAAGTCAGGATGTCTTCAACTTACGGACTAATTTGTAAAGATAATCACCATCAGTAAACCCATATCAATAGTTGGAGCAATAGAGATCAAAGAGAACTGGAGACAAAAGAGAATATAGAATATGGTTAATCTGGTAGATTTGCATTTTGTTAAAATATGGAAAATATGTTTCCCATAGCCCCCCTCCCTGCACCAGTCCCAGTTACTATGGGCTATAAGAGACATCTTGCATATGATTTGTAAGCAGAAATGCAACATAAGCCATATTCTGTATATGCTCAGAAGGTTGAAGCTCAGCAAAAGGCACTGTTGCAGCTCATACATGAAGCTTGTACTGGTTCACCTATTTATATGCAGTAGCAACTGGGTATACAGGTCCTCCAGCACCTGCTAGATTTACTCTTTCTGCTTCTCCAACTCCTGGTCCACATATATGAAACAACTCTATGATTCAGAGCATCAGCTTCTACTGCAGGACACTCCCATCATGTAAGTTGCAAGCCTGGATGCAGTAAGCAGCCAACATGGGTTCCAGTCCATCTTTATGAGTTCTAGCTCATCCATGAAGGTTCCAGTTTTTCTTGTCCCTTCACTTCCCAAATGTTCTTCCTGCCTGCCAGTCTGCTGACTTCAAACTCCAGAACAAATCTCAGAAGAAACAAATACCCATCATGGACTGTTTAACCTAATAAATCTGTTAACACACACACACACACACACACACACACACACACCGACTATACACACATACTCACATACATATATATATGCACATATGTAGGTGTATTTCTAATGCACTATATAACACACTTTATAAAGTAGAAATCAGTGTTCATAAGCGTTTTTATTCAAACACCAGGATTACTTACACAGAATACCCAAGATAAACTAAATGTACAAGGATACAGGTACAAAAATTACAGAATTATTTATAATACTAAAAAGAAATTTAGAAACAACTTACATAATACTCAAAAGGAAATGGATAAGTGTAATTGAAATAAATTCACACATTGGATTATTATACGTAATTGAAAATTAAATACAGATGATTTTCCTAATCTTAAGTAAAAAATAAAGTTGCAGAAAGATGGAGATAGTGTGATCCCGTTTATATAAAATGTAAAAATATAAAAATCAGTGTTATACATTTTTATTGACATATACATGTGTAATAAACTTATGAAAGTATGAATGGGAAAATAAAAAAATAAATTCAGGGTAGTGGTTAAATCTGGGAGCATGGTATACAGAGTAAGGAAGATGAGATCATGAAAGGTTATCAGGGACCTTAAATAGTACTGGTAAGGGTTTATTTCTTAATCTGGGTAGTGGGTACACAGGTTGTCATTATATTTGTATGGATACCTTTTTAATGTTTGAAATCCTTTATAAGAGAGTCTCCCCAACAACTGGGGCCTTTTGGGTGAGAATCACATGAGTAAATATTCGCACATTCTGGGTATCTTCTCAGATAATCTTATCCACATCTCTTCCCCAAATCTTTTTGTCAGACATCTTCAGATCCTGTCCATCCAATTCTTCGATCATTTAACCAGAGAAGACACTAGCCATGGTCTGTGATTTGGTGTTGATTAATACAATGAACCGTGTTTCCTTTCTTTCTCACTCTACCCTAGGATTCCAGGACCCATATATTCTGGTATGGGAGAAACAACACTGTAAACTTGTTTTGGACTTGGAGCTTTTACAATATTCTGCAGGACAGTACTCCAAACTCCAACAGTCATCTCCCTGATGTTTCCTTAATTGGGTCTTCAATTGCCCAGTTCATCATTTTATAAGAGCAGCTGCTTCTGTGTTATATGCCAGTGAATTTGATAGGCAAATGCCCATGTTTCACTTTTTTAGGAAGAGATTTAGCCATTACTTTGGAGAGCAACACTGGACATTAAAGTAATTTGTAAATTTACAGACAGGCAGGGTTACCACATGCAAATCCAGAATAAAGTTTATTCCGATGTAGGTAACACAGCACCACAATGATGGAAAGAATCCACACGTATTAATTCTGCTTCATGTAGCTGGCTGGTTTGCAATACCAGGAAAGATGCATAATATCGGGCTCTGTGATTGGCAGTTTGGGCCTTCAGGATTGTAGTAACCAGATCATGTTGGTTGGGGGAAGTCCATGAAATACCTTCAGCTTAGGCATTATGTTCCCTTTGTTCATGAACCCACTGTGTTAGGGATGTTCTCAACATCTGCAGAAGGGGCCATTTTGTCCATCTGATTATTGGAACTCTTCTGCACTGAATAACCTTTCGTGAGTCTTTGCATAGGACAGAGATTTCATCTTCAACGCCTCTGCCCGTACTGCGAGGTTTATTCACATACCTCTTCTGCAGAAATTCTTGTCATTAATCAACGAATCCTATTCTTTACAAATTCCTGAGCATCCAGCAATGCCCATGAATCCATATTCACAGCTTTCTCTCCTAAAGGAACTGGACTATTTGATGCACTGCTTGAGTTTCTGCCCATTGGGAGCACATCCTTGATCTAAGTCTATCAGGGCCCCTTCCGAGTGCAGTTGTAACACCACCAGTCTACTATTTGCTAGTGCCAGGATTTAATGTGGTTCCACCTATAACAGCCGCAGTTTTTCCTCCATAGTCAGCTGGCCATCAGAAATTACCTAGGAGGTCATACATGTGCACTGAGGGAGTTTTAACCAAATGGCAGGAGTAGTCACACTGGGAATATAAGTTACCTGGTTCCTATGACTTATTTTTGCCTTCTGGATCTGCTCAAGACTGGTTCTATAAATCACACTTCCACCTGATGGCAGGTTGTTTATTGCTGGGCCTGGTTTTATCACTAGGAGTTTGGAATGTACAGAGTTTGTGGAGCGCAGATTGAATTATACAGTCGCATAATGTTCACGGTCAGACTTTCGATCTCCAGAAAACCCCGGTAACATGGTAGAACCTTTTAATGAAAAAAGTTATGCGATGAAAGAGTCATGACCGTGCTGAAAATGCAACTGTAATTGTCTTGGGACTTGCCTCGATTTCCACTCAGCATCCACACCTGCCACAGATACTTCTAGATCCACTGTATCTGAGGGGTCAGCCCACTACTATTTAGTCAAGCAAGTGGTGTTTTCTCAATTTGGTTAACTGCAAAACACTTTTTAAAAGTCCTTTTGGTGTTTAGGATATGGAGCCTAAGCTCTTTCTGGAAACGTGTGTGAGTGTGCATGCGTGACGGCGATGAGAACTGGAGCACGGTCATGCAGTATACCTTGGCAGTATTGTAGGACGCCAAAACGCTGCTAAAGCTCTTTCAGTGCAAACAAAAGTTAAACATGGCCTCCTTGTGGAGAACCTGTGAATAGCTGAGGCCAACTGTTACCGAACAGGAGGCGGGGAAAGAGCTGGAGTGGAAGAACAGGGGAAGGAAGCAGACAGTAAACTTTTGGTTTGTTATATTTACAAATTTCCCCCAGCATCTGCCCTTGTCCTCTTTGTTTTTACTGACTGTAAGAGAAAAGGCTGAATTGCATTCTCCTTGTCAGACTTCTAATGGAGAATGTACACAATCAGCCCTTCATTAAGAAAGAAAATAAAGAGACAGAAAGTCGCTTCATGAACTGAAGCAGAGAAAAGTTAAATTACAACAGCAATGAAGCCAGGTGATTAACAGAAATTAACACATTTTTGTGACAAAGAAAAGAAATTGAGAAGTGGAAAACTGGTGGGGATGTGTTCCTACTGTGGTATATTTAATTGATACCAGGCTGTTCCTTACTTTGGATGCAGCGTTTTCAGTACAACAGCTTATAAACGAATTTCCCCAATACCAAGCTGAACAGTGCATTAACTTTTATTCCTTTTTTACTTGAATGTATGACCTTGGGTCATATTCCTGGGAAAGTATGCAACAAAACAATGCCAAATCCTAACAACCGGCTGGCGATGGTGGTAGCAATGGGTCAGACAGCACACTGGTTCCATTCCTGAGCCACCGAACGTGTAGGTATATAAAAAAGCAGCTGGCTACCACCCCAAAACGGGCTCCTTTCTAAATGGAGGGTCACCAGCTTGCCTTGTTTCCCTTAGTGGATAGATGATGTTGTGTGGTTTGGTTTGGCTTTGTATTGTCTATCTTTTTACCCTGACAAAAGGTACAAAGGAAGAGAAGGAAAAGACCAATGTTAATAATGACTGGTTCCTTTCATACCCTGGGGGAACTTCTTCTGCCTTTCAAGGTGGTCAGTGCAGTGATTCCTCTATGAAGGAAGTTTGTCTCAGTGCACAAGTCAAAGGAAAATTACTATGGAGCTTTTACATGCATGGCTTATATGGGTATGGAAAACAATTACTAAATGAAAAGGTCAAGGCTTCCATGAGACTTCACATTATTGGAACATAAGCGCTGCAATCATTGGGGTAAAGAGTGTGTCATCAAAGAGAGTCTGAGTTGGAGAAGGCTGCATTCAGACACACATAAACCCTCGCAATGGCAGCTTTCAAGAGCTTTTAATACAGACTATTCACGGGGTCATTTGGATTCTTGCCGCTGTTTCTTCTTTCTTTACCTTCTGTCACCTGCCCTTTCTCTTTTGTTTTTTCCTTTCATTAAATTTCACTTAACTGTCTGACGTCTTGCTTCTTGGCATTTACAGTCAATTTAATTCCTCCCCTTAAAGTGCTTAGACTCCCACTTCTTCAGGATTAAGCGTTAAATTTTGACAAAGAAGCAGCTTAAGGTGATGGAAAGAACATGGACATCGCAGACACACCAGCCAGGGGTTGACTAGTGGCTCACCACTTACCGGTGAGGTGATCCCGGGAGGGGAGGTCAGGAGATGTTCTGTAAATTCACCAAGGCTCAGTTTCTTCACCTTGAACTGGAGCTAGTAACACCTGCCTTGGTTCTCATCATCACAACCCCAGGCATACGGTCAGGCTGACCTCTCTTCCTGAAAGGTCCTTCCTTCAAATCTGCACTTCAAGTAACCCCTACTTCCCCACCCTTCAAATCTACCACAAGAAGTCTTCCCAGAGCCCACACATTAGGATGTGAGGGCTGCTTCTATGTTCCCTCAACACCGTGAGCGATATTGGTATTTCAGCATGTAACACAGCCAATCGGAATTCGATTTATGTGCCCATCTCTCACTGAACAGGGGCTCCATGAAGACAAAAGTCATGCCTTCTTACACTTGAAACCCTAGCACCCAGTACCATTCCTGGTCTGGGGGATGTGCTAAATAAGAAATGTTTACAGAACTGAATCATTCTTTGAACTATGATTTGTCTTGAAGATTAAATCATACATTTTATATAAAGCACCCAGTGTGCTGGACACATAGCTGGTCGTCATTTCTGCTTAATTTAATTGAAAAATCATGACAACTCAATGAGAAGAGATGATCTCATAGATTGCTTTTGTTTCTTGGATTGATATGAGTCACAGAGTGGATGGCCTTGAGGCTTCAGTCAAGTTCTGCTGTCCCAGGTAAATAAGAACATGCCATTGCTTAGAGCTCCTGCCTAATGCTTAGTGGGCACAAATTAGTTATTTGTTGATAGAATGAAATAATGAAACATCAGCACCCTGTGAAGCCTTTTTTTTTTCACTTTTGACATATGTAGACACTTACTTCTCTGATATCTCATATAACTTTTCTCATATTTTTATTACAGTGCATTTCAGACTATACATGTCTGTTTTCCCTACCAAACTATGACGTGTTCCCAGGAAGGTGCTATTCCACCTATCTCATTCATTCCCAGCACCACTCATAGTATCTGGCAGAGTAGATATTTAATAAACACTTATAGAATTGGGCTTTATCACTATTAACTGGACAAATATTCAGAATTTTCCTTCTGGTTCTTCCTCTCAACCAATGTGCTAAAATTAGCAAATTGAACTTTCTTAGGAGGTTTAAAAAGGCAGCACTGCAATGCCATCACCTAATTTATTCCCTAAATTAGGAATTCCAAATGAATTTCTCATTAGATCCTGAAAATGGAAACCTTAGTATAGGTAAATTGAAATAATCAAAATTTCAAACCAGTGGAGTGTGGTGATAAATTTGCCCTTATAGGTATGTAAGTCTTCTATGGCATATTTCCACCCGATAATGCTTAACTTGAGCTAGTTGCATAGAATGCTCCCATTCTAATTATGCTTGGTAGGGGGAATTACAACCCACTGCAGCTTAGGCCTGTGTTCCTTGTCAGAAGAGACTGAATCTGGTAAGTGACCTTCTTCTGATCTCTCATCGTGCAGGTAAAGAATCCTGCATGACAGCTGTCTTTGAAGGGCTCTGTCAGCCCACTTCAGGGACTGTAACGCTAAAGGCTGACTGCTCTACCTCACGGCCTCAACACAAGTGATCTTTAATTGCTTTGACAGAGCCCAAGGGTGACAATGAGTAACATTAGTCCACAGACCTACCCTTTTCCCTCCTTTGCAGCTGAGGAAATGGGAAGTCCCAACGTCAGAACCCTATTCTTGGAAATGAATTATCTACCCTCTTGCTGTGACTGATGCTGAGCTAATCATAGATTTCACCAGCCTGACTAATACTATAGGCTGGAACAGAGCTGCTGCCTCCTGCCTTGAGGAGAGCCTGACACAGGTATGGTGAGAATACAAGGGGAGTGTCAGCTCCTAGTCCTCACCTGGGCCCCTTCTCCAAGGAGGAAGATGGTCTGTCCCAGGCTTATTCAGGAGTTGCTACCTTCAAGCTCACTACTCTATCCCATTTCTTCCAGGGCATACCCAAAAAGTCCAGAGCAAGGAAGGGGTTTGGGCTGGGTCTGAGAAGAGGCTGGCTAGGATTTAGGGTGATTGTCAGAGGAGAGCCGGGAGGGCTGTGGCCTCTACAGCAGGGAGCAAGCACGGAACATCAGCAGGTCATGAGGCACAGTGAGCTGCAGTGAGATACTTCCATTGGCCCCCGTGAAGAGCACCCTGCCACACTGCAGAGGGAGTGGTGCCTGGGCTGTGAGAATGCTGGCTGCGACTCCCCTGCACCATAAGTAGGATGCCGGTGGAATCCACTGCCAAGACCCTGTCTGCAGTGATGGAGCTAGGGACAAAAAACTGGAATAAAACCGGAGGTATCACAATTCTAGACTTCAAGTTATACTACAAAGCTGTAGTAATGAGACAGTACGGTACTGGCAGAAAAACAGACACATAGATCAATGGAACAGAATAGAAAATCCAGAAATAAACCTACAATTATGAGGTCAATTAATCTTCAACAAAGCAAGAAAGGATATCCAGTGGGAAAAAGACAGTCTGTACAACAAATGGTGTTGGGAAATCTGGACAGCTACATGCAAAAGAAAGAAACTGGACCACTTTCTTACACCATACACAAAATAAATTCAAAATGGGTATGGGTATTAAGGAGGCACATGTTGTGATGAGCACTGGGTATTATACGCAACCAATGAATCATTGAACACATCAAAAACTAATGATGTGCTACTATATGTGGCTAACTGAACATAATAAAAAAACTTTAAAAACTTAAAAATGGATGAAAGACCTAAATGTGAGACAGGAAATCATAAAATAGCAGATATGGAAGCAGCCAAGTGCCCATTCATAGATGAATGGATAAAGAAGATGAGGGGGGGTGTGTGTGTGTGTGTGATGGACTACTACTCAGCCATAAAAAAGAATGAAATCTTGCCATTTGCAATGACATGGATAGAGCTAGAGAGTATAAAGCTAAGTGAAATAAGTCAATCAAAGGAAGACAAATACCATACGATTTCACTCATATGTGAAATTTAAGAAACAAAACAAATGAGCAAAGGGAAAAAATAGAGGGAGGCAAACCAAGAAGCAAACTGTTAACTATAGAGAACAAACTGATAGGAGAGGGGAGGTGGGGGGGAGGAAAGGGAAATAGGTGAAGGGGATTAAGGAGCACACTGATCATGACGAGCACTATGCATAGAAGTGCTGAATCACTACATTGCACATCTGAAACTAATATAACACTGTATGTGAACTATACTGGAATTGAAATTAAAAATAAATGTTCTAGCAAAAATTTTGATGAAATTGCTTGAGGTTTTCAAATTAAAGTATTGAATATGAAAACAAAAAGTTCTAAATTTGACAAGCAAGTGAAGAAGCCATTGATGACTTTTAATTTCCAATGTCCTTTCTATTCCACAAGAGGTTCCCCGGACACAAATATGTAGGTGATTTTGGAGAGCTACTCTGTATTCACAATTCATTCTGTTTACTCTAAACATCTGTGTCTATTATCAGTAGAAATTAAGATAAATGACACCTCCTGGAGATCTTCTAGGGTTGAGTAAGAGTACTCAAGTATAACCAACTGTGGGAGAGATTCACTTAAAGATAATAGGAAGGCAGGAAATGCGTAATCACTCTCATTGCTGCTTTTGGCCTTACTAGCATAGCAGGGCCCATTTGCATGCCTTCTGTTCAATGTGGCAACATAGAAAATTACAAAGATCTTCACTGTGATGAGGCACAGATCATGGACTTATAATGTTTGATGTAACAATAAATGAATACAAGTCAATTATACAAACTAAAATACAGATGAGCACAAGAAGTTTACGGAACAATGAAAGTTAACAATATTGTTTGGAGAATAAAGTGATACATCATGGGATTAAGAAAGGAAGTGAACAAAGGAAGAAAGTAGATGGATTCATGGCCAGTGGTCATTCTGAAAGCAAATAATGAGATGTCATGTGAATAAATGGAAGTGACATGGTTTCAGTCAAAGATTGAAATACTTCAATCTAATATATTAGGAGAGGAGAAGTACCAGGTTATTATCAGGATGAGAAAGTGACCATGGGAATGGCTGGCTCATGTACAGTGAAAGTGAATATCAAGAAATGGGAAGGTTTAAATATTTTGAGACCAAGGAGTTGAATGGCCCATCTATGTGTTAACAGAACTTGATGCAAAGCTGAAATTATGAATAAGGCCCAAATTCTGCAATGAATATGGGGAATATGCAGAATGCTTAGAGGTGACAGCAAGAAGAGAAGTAGGGGGTTATACAACTATTGAAGTTTATAAGAGTAGGAGGTTTTGCCAACTTAGAGGAGTATCTTAGTCAGTTTGGGCTGCTCTAACAAAATTACCATAGACTTGGTGACTTAAACAACATTTATTTCTCACAGTCCTGAAAGCTGAGAAGCCTACACTGTCAGTAGATGTCTGGTCACAGCCCACTTCCTGGTTCATAGGTGGCTGTTTTCTCACTGTGTTCTCACCTGGCAGAAGGGGCAAGAGAACTCTCTGGGGTCTCTTTTATAAGGGCACTAATCTCAATCATGCAGGCTCCACTCTCATGACCTAATCACCTCCCAAAGGTTCCACCTCCAAATACCATCACACTGGGAATTAGGCTTCAACATAGGAATTTTGGAGGACACAAACATTTAGTCCACAGCAAAGAGTACCAGGATATAGAACAAGTTAGATACCAACTCTACCCCTTAACCTGAGGTAACTGAGAAGTGGGAGAATAAACAGACTCTACTTGACATGGCTCCTGGGAAGGCAGTGCTCGTGGACTACAGCCAGGTTTTGGTTAAAACAGGAAAGTCAAAGAGAACATCATGACAAGTTTCCAAAGTACAAAAAAATAGGAAGCAGTGAGACAGGAGGAAGCACAGAGCTATACGAGCAAGATAAACTGAAGAACATGGCTTATATTTTTAGAGATAACTACGGATGACAAGGATATGAGACATTACAAAGCAGTGAGCTGCAAGTATTCTAATTTGATTATTCCCAGAGCATTCAGGAGGATGGCAAGGCTTGTCTCTCAAGAGGCAGGAGTAATGTGGATTGAGGATGATTCTGAGAGAGTTCTAGACTGACACAGGCAGTTCTAGATGGGTAGTGGGATTAACTATCTTCCAGGATCCTCATTATATTTTTGAAATAGGTGATGCACCCTGAGAGGATAGGTTAAGAAAATTAATAAGCCCTTAAAATAGGCAACATGATCATTCTGGTTTCTCTAAGAAGAGCATTACTAGTTTCAAATACACATAAAGATTCTCAGAAGGCTTTTGGCATAAAATGTATTTTCCTTGAATTGAAAGCCAAAATGTTAAATGTAGACGGAAGAAGAAAGGAAACAGCATAATCATTCCTGGCGAGATAAAATTACTTGATATTAATAATGTCAGATTTCTGAGATGGTTGTGGAGAGATAAGAAACACCAAGAAACTCCTCTCCCTTCATCGCTTTAAAATATCTATATTAGTTTTCTATTGATTGTAACAAATTACCACTAATTTAGTGGCTTAAAACAATAAGCATCTACTATCTCGAAATCTCCATGGGTCAAGGGTCTAGGCAGGATTTAACTGGTTCCTCTGCTCAAGGTCTCGCAAGCTGAAATCAAGGTTTCAGCAAGGGCTGCTTTCCCATCTGAAGCTTGCAGTTCATTTCCAAAATCATTCAGGTTGTAGGAAAAAGTCATTTCCTTGCAGCTGTAGAACTCGTGACAGCTTGCCTCCTCAGGGCCAGCAGAAACACTTGTCTGCTGCTTCCAGACTTTGAGCCTTCTGTGAAAGGACTCATCTGATGTGGTCAGGCCCATGCAGGACAATCCTCCCTTTTGATTAACTCAAAGTCAACTGATTAGGGACCTGAATTACATTTGCAAAAATCTTTCTCCTTTGCCATATAATGTAACATATTCATGGGAGTGATATTCCTTCATATTGAAGGGTTCGGTCCACGGTCTGGGGGAGGGGATTATATAAGAACAGGGGGGTATCTTGGAAGCCATCCTAGAATTTTGCCTACGTCGGTATCTAAACAATAAAACTCCAGGTTATCCAAGATTCTGATAGAGTTATCTATAAATAACTACTCATTTATAAGGGCATGAAAAATCTTCCCCTTCTTCTCCTTTGGCTACATGTTCTCTCATTCATGTGCTGCATTTTTTTTTTTCTGGCCCAGATCCAGAAAATGTTCTATAACTGTGTTTCTCAACCTTTCGGTCTGTTTATTATTACTCCCCTAAGGGGCCTTTTTAGACTGTTTTTCTCTTCTCTAACATACTGCCCAATAAATTTTAAAGCCACAGATACACTGAATATCTGATTTTATGCTGTATATCTGTGCTTTATACATAAAATAGTAAGATTATGCTCCTCCTTCTCCACAGAAACAGTTTTGTCCCCTTGGGAGTGATAGAGTCTCTATTGAGAAATCATGTTCTATAAGATCAAGGGCCCATTAATACATAAATATTCACAGTATCCTGTTTTTCCTTTTGATCTCCAGCCCTTTTGATACCAGCTCCCATGTCCTGTTCTATACAAATTCATAACAAAATTCTGTCATGTAAAGATGTGTGTGGTTTACTGTTAAGTAGGATTTTGATAACCTGTGTCCCAGTGCTGACTTTGCCACTAATTTTCAATGTGACCTTTGGCAAGCCAAGCAAGATTTTGGTGGTGCCATTTCTTCAGTATGTCAAAGGGCACAATCTTGTAAGGTAAAACTTAGTTATAGTAGAGAAAATCAATTTGATATGTCTAAAGTCCTGCCTAGCAGAAGAAAGTATAAATCTTTATCACTTTAGCAGGATAGATGAGAAAAATGAAGTTTCTATTCCAGGAGCAGGGATTTAGAGATAAAAAGATATATAAATTATGTCAAATGTTCTTTAATTATGTTGGCAGTTCTCATTTGAATTCTGTAGAGGTTCATTATGTTGGAAGCAGGGGCCAAGGATAGCACCTGTGATCGTAAAACAATGATTGAACTTGTAACCAACCGAAGTTCATGGGGATCTTAGGCTGCTTTTCAACATATTATCACTTCCTATCCCCTGGCAAAGATTTGACATCTGAAACATTAGCTCTGGAGCAACCATATTTGTTTTTATTTTAGAAAACAAGGAGGAAGGCAAGGTGCTATTATCAACCATTCCCCTAAGACATCAGTCCATATTAATTCTTTAGTATACACTCCAAGCACAAGGCATTTAGGAAGTTCCTTGCAACAGTTCACTAAAACAAGGTTTTTAGCCCCTTCCTCATATCCTGGGTTCCAATACCATGACTCGAGCAATTTCCAAGTATGGGTCAAATTCCAAGATGCAAGATGGAACTTTTATTTACCAACCCTCCAACCTAACATTTTGAAATTTCTACCAGTCAAAAGCACACGAACAATGACATGTCCTACTATATGCTACCAAGATACATTGGGAGAGTGAAAAAGTGCAGAGTCCAAAGCATATCTAAAGAATCAGGTTGGAATTAATGAATATCATGCTTTTAAAATTAAATTTTATGTTTTATATTTCTTTGTTGAAAAATGTACCTCCTTTCATGCTGCCATAGGCAAAATGTTCACCATGTGAAAGCCCCTCTTCTGTTTGCACAGCCATCTCTACAGCTGTGCGATTCTATTTGTCCTGATGAAATCAACGTTATGTTTCAGACACAGCCAGGATCCACGGTGTCTGTAAATTATTCCAATGTCATTTTGCACTCAGAACACTAACAACACTATTATTTTCTCGACTACCATATACAGAAATTCTGTCACTGTCTGGCTGAAAGTGACACATATATTACACTTGAGTTGATGGACATATTATGGAATTATTGTTGCCATGGTTTAGCAACTTTGAAACTGGGGCACTAGACTTCAAGAATGTTCGATGAGGATTTCTAAGCATTTAGGGAGCAGAACCCATCCTCTGCAGGTTAAAAGGGAAGTTTTGTTTACAAACACTATTTGCAAATGAAACATCTATTTCAGACCCAAACACTTATTATCTCCATCTCTGAGGAGAGCGACAATTGACCTAATTAAAACTGGGCTCAGTGGCAAGATCTGACAAGACAAGAAAGCGAGCCATGAAGTTATAGATTCAGGCTTCAAATAAAGCCTTTCTACCAATCTCTGCCCCACAAATATGTCCTCCATGCCATCTGTGATCATCTTTATCTCCCTTTAAAGCATTTATGAAACTGAAATAAGTAACCTTGAAAGCCTTATGAGTTATCTGCCATACCTCCATGGGTGACTTATTTGGTGTTCTTCATCAGAGTGTGGCAACAGGCATGGGGTGAAATGGTAAACTGCGGAGGACAGGGGATAGGCCATGATATTTCACCAACTGAAGACTCTGTGGAGAAAACCATAATTCAACTTTTCAGACATGATATTCCTAAAATTGGCCCTTCAATTAACCATGGTGAACATGCCTGGAATGGCTCGCCTTGCCTTTAATCACTTGTTCAAGTCTTGCTCATCCCTCAGTACACAGCTCACTGGTTCCAAGTAATCCTGGTTCCTCTCTCCCTTGTACCACCACCATTTCTACTTTTAAAGTAGCACTTACAGCACATATTGCAATCATGTTTATACTTCTGGCTCAGTGTGCAAGCTGACAGCTCTTCTAGAGTAGAACCAGTGCCTTATTTATCTTTATTTCTAACATCTTCTTACTGCTCGGCACTTAATATGTGATCAGTTGAATGAACTCATATATAAATTAGTGAACACTGAAAGTCTTTAATTCTGGAGACTTAGTCTTATCCAAGCCACCTTTTCTATTGGAATAGATCAACTATTTTGCACAGACACATGTGTAGTGATTGGGCTATAAAATATGGACAGATTTGTGGAAAGACAATTTTGAGAGATAATTGTCTTTCATAACCACTTATCCATGAAGGTAAACAAGAGAGGGTATTTTTACCACCACAACTTAATTCCATGCATTCTAAAACTATTTTTTTTCAAAACTACTTACTGAACACCTGTGACATGACCAAAACTGTTCTATTTTGGGGTACAGCCATGAAAAAATAAGACAAAGGCTTTAAAAAATGCAGATAATACAGCAGATGGCAATTCATTTGTGCTTATTTTTGCAGTAAGCACTGTAGTAAGTACTTGATGTGTATTATCTCTTTTAATCTTCAATACCACCCAAAGTAGCCAAACTTATTCTCATTTTTACACTGGGGACATTGAGGAACAGAGGGGTACATATAATTTTCCACAAAGTTTCAAACTTTTTTTCATGACTTAAATTTCAGAGCTTTTGAAACATTATAATTGCTGTCATTCCGGCTATGCTATGGTTGCAAAGTTCCCAGCATTTACAGCAAGAAGAGATCTCTGAACATTCTCCTCTAAGATCAGGAACAAGACAAGGATGTCCACTCTCACCACTTTCGTTAAGGGTGTCTACTCTCACCACTTTTATCAAACGGTAGTCCTAGCCACAGCAATCAGGCAAGAAAAAGAAACAAAAGGCATCCAAATTGGTAAGGAAGAAGTAAAACTCACTATTTGCAGATGACATGATACTATATGCAGAGAACTCTAAAGACTCCACCGAAAAACTACTAGAAATAATAAATGAATTCAGTAAAGTCACAGAATACAAAGTTAATGTACAGAAATCTGTCGTATATGTATATACTAATAATGAAAAAGCAGGAAGAGAAATTAAGGAAACAATCCCATGTACAATCCACCAAAAAGAAGAAAATACTTAGGAATAAACTTAATGAAGAAGGTGAAAGATCTGTACTCTGAAAACTATAAAACACTGAAGAAAGAAACTGAAGATGACACAAACAAATAGATATTTCACGCTCATGGATTAGCAGAATGAATATTGTTAAAGTGTCCATACTATCTAAAGTAATCTACAGATTTAATGCAATCCCTATCAAAATACTAACAATATTTTCAGAGATTGACAACAAATAATCCTACAGTTTGTATGGAACCACAAAAGACCCTGAATAGCCAAAGCAATCTTGAAAAAAAAAAACAAAGAACAAAGGTGGGGTACCACAATTCCAGATATCAAAATATATTACAAAGCTGTAGTAATGAAAGAGTATGGCACTGGACAAAAATAGACACAAGATCAATGGAACAGAATAAAAGCCCAGAAATATACCCACAATTGTGTAGTCAATCCATTACAAAGGAGGAAAGAATATCCAATAGGAAAAAGACAGTTTCTTCAACAAATGGTGTGCGAAAACCAGACAGCTACATGCAAAAGAATGAAAGTGGACCACTGTCTTACACCATACATAAAAATAAACTCAAAATGAATTAAGGACCTAAATGTGAGACCTGAAACCATGAAGTTCTTAGAAGAAAACATAGGCAGTAATTTCTTGGACATCGGCCACAGAAACATACTTCTAGATATGTCTCCTCTGGCAAGGGAAACAAAAGCAAAAATAAACTATTGAAACTACACCAAAAAAAAAAAAAAAGCTTGTGCATAGCAAAGGAAACAATCAACAAAACGAGAAGGCAGTCTACTGAGTGGGAGAAGATATTTGCAAATGACATATCCCATAAGGGGTTAATATCCAAAATATATAAGGAGCATATACAACACCAAAAAAGTAAATAAATAATCCAATTTTAAAAAAATAGGCAGAAGACATGAGTAGACAGTTTTCCAAAGAAGACACACAGATGACTAACAGACACATGAAAAGATGTTCAATAACACTCAACATCAAGGAAACGCCGATCAAAACCACAATGAGATGTCACCTCACAATGGTCGGAATGGATAAAATAAAAAACACAAGAAACGAGTGCTGGCAAGGATGTGGAGAAAAGGGAACCCTCTTGTACTGTTGCTGGGGATGCAAACTGATGCAGCCACTGTGGAAAACAGTATGGAGAGTCCTCAAAAAGTTAAAACTAGATTACCGTATGATCTAGTAATTCCACTACTATTTACCCAAAGAATATGAAGACATTAATTTGAAAAAATATATGCACCCCTATGTTTACTGCAGCATTATTTATAGTAGCCAAGATATGGAAGCAACCCAAGTATCCATTCACAGATGAATGGATAAAGAAGATGTGGTGTGAGTGTATGTATGTTTATGTACACGTACGTACACACAGACACACACACACACACACACTGGAATATGACTCAGCTATAAAAAAATAATGAAATATTGCCATTTGCAATGACATGGTGGATCTAGAGAGTATAATGCTGAGTGAAATAAGTCAGTCAGAGAAAGACAAATACTTTATGATTTCACTCATGTAGAATTTAAGAAACAAAACAAATGACCAAAGAAAAAAAGAAAAAAAACCACTCTTAAATACAAAGAACAAACTGGTGGTTGTCAGAGAGGAGGTAGGGGGGATGGGTGAAATAAAGGAGATTAACAGTACATTTACCTTGATGAGTACTAAGAAATGCATAGCATTGCTGAATCATTATGTTGTACACCTGAAACTAATATCACTGACATATTAATTATATTTGAATAAAAAAAAGAGAAGTGTTCTCTGAACTGAAGGTGATAGATCAATATATTCTTATAAAGCGTAGTAAGGAAAGATTCCCACAATGGAAAAGAAGAATCTCAGAAGAAAGAAGTTCCTAAATATATCTATCTTCTCAAAAAGAAAACTATTACCATTAAATAGTCAAATCCAATAACATGTTATAAATAAGTAGCACAAACCGTGCTATGATAGAGAAAACATACCAGACCCATTCTTTTATTAATGTACACCACATTTCAAATCTAGCATAATTTTCTTTTAGGCTTACATAAATAGAATCTCAACTTTTTTTTTTCAACATGCAATCCAAAACATCCACATAACGTATTTGTCGATTGTTTTCACAGCATGCATTATTCAGTCAGATCTCTGGGACTTAATACCGGTCTGTATCCTGTGACCACATGACTTTAAAATGATTAATAATAGCCAATACACTAGTTTGAGAACACAAGACTTGAATAAAAATTTTCATATTAAAGTCCTATGAGGTGACATCAGAAAAAATAATATAGATTGACAATATGATAGCAGCACTATAAATTAATTCTAAACCAATATTATTGTATGATTATCAAATTCCTATATATCTAAATCACTAATTTCTCCATAGCAAAATAACCATAAAGATGCCCATTTGTCTTTTTCTTTGTTCTGTCTGTCTCACGTCCCTGCCCTCCCCCTATTTCTCACTCAGAGAGAATCTAGTGTGGTCTCTTCCCACTGCATGCTGCCGATACTTCTGGAAAAGGCCTTACTCCACATGGCCTGGTATTTGAAGTCAGTTGTTTATTTGTCTGCCTCTCTAGTTAAGTTGTGAATTCCTTGAGGGGAAAGGCTCTGACTTCTTTGTCTTCCTCCCTTCCCATGGCCTTTAGCACAGTGATTCACACAAAACAGGTGCTAAGAAGATGTTTGACGAGTGAGTGTTGATCATTCTACTTAAAAAAAAAAAAAAAAACCAAGAACATTAAATGGCATCAATAATCCATCCATTATGGAATTTTGCCTCAAAACATTGTAGAAACCTCTTGGTGGAATACATCAACTCTTTTCATTTATTTTTAAAAGACCCAAGTCCAGGGAATGATTCGGGAGTTATAAATCGACGAGACCCCTAAGCATCTCCCAACTTTAAGGTCATTATCATTTCTTTAACAGATCCAGAGGACTAGAACTTGAAACCAACCATTAAGTGATGCTGTAACACCAGCCTGATAATAACCCTGAGCCAAAGTGAAGGGTGCTGCCTCAGGATGAGGGGCATGGACTCTGGTGAGAGACTACCTGGGTTCTGAACCTGCTCCATGATTCAGTAGCTCGGAAACCAGTACCGACTAAATCTCTTGGCACACAGTGAACACACCCCTGTCACCATCCCTGTCCTGCTTTGTAGGGACTCCTGATCTCTAGATCCTTTTTTTTTTTTGAGATTTCTTTTTTTATTTATTTGAGACAGAGGGAGAGGGAGAAAGGGAGAGAGAGAGCACAAACAGGGAAAGGGCAGAGGGAGAGGGAGAAGCAGACTCCCCGCTGAGCAGGGAACCTGATGCGGGGCTTGATCCTAGGACCCTGAGATCATGACCTAAGCTGAAGGCAGACGCTTCACCAACTGAGCCACCCAGGTGCCCCTAGATCTGAGCTTTTTTGACTCCCATCTCCAGAACTTCACTCTGCTGTCCACCTTTGCTCAGCCTCGCATATCATATGCCAGTGGTTTTGAGTAGGATTTCCAAATAAAATACAGGATGCCAATTAAATTTGAATTTCAGATAAACCAAAAATACTTTGTCAAAAATATGCCCTATATAATATTTGGTATATACATATACTAAGAAATCATTCATTGTTTATGTGAGATTCAAATTCGACAGGGCACCCTGTATTTTTCTTTGTTAAATCTGGCCACAGTCATTCAGAAACTCCCCATCAACAGCAGTCCCTTGCCTCAAGCCCTCACAGATAAACACAGGGTTGCAGAGTTTGCATTTTAACTGCTTTTCCATTCAGTCCATTTTAGGTGTTAGCGATTAATCAAAAATCCAGCACAGGGACCCCGGCTAGTGAGGAAAAGCTTTATTCCAACTTAATGTGACTGAGTTTTTCACTTTGGGAAGGCATGGCATATATGATAAGAACTAGTTCTGTGTCAATTGCTAAATCTCCAATTCTGTTATTTTTCTACCCTTACAATATTTTCAGGTGGCTATATAGGGGTAGCCTAGAATTCAGTGACGGTACATTCTAGAAAATTTCTCTAAGAAAATAAGGCTGCATCAGCACACAAACCAATAAAAGATAGCCAAAAGCAGTTCAAAGCATTGTCTAGGGAAAAGGTTTTTGGTCACATTTCTAACAACTGGCATGCACGCTATTTTCTTTTTTCGCTTAGTGGTTCTTGTTGTGACACAGAGTTTTAGTGTTCTGGTGAGGCATGTCTGAGGCTGGGCTCAAACAAGCGAGATGAACTCTACTGAGCAGACTCTTTCCCCAACCCCATACTTATTTCTGACACTCAGAAATTTTACATAATGGATCTTTTTCGGAGTATGTTGTGAAGTTCTACAAATACTTAATAGATGTCTGCAGTGTGGAGACTGACCATATGATTATCTTATTTATTTTTATTATGTTCAGTTAGTCAGCATATAGTACATCATTAGTTTTTGATGTAGAGTTCCACGATTCATTAGTTGCACGTAATACCCAATGCTCATCACAACACGTGCCCTCCTTAATACCCATCACCCAGGGACCTCCTCCCCTCTGTAACCCTCAGTTTGTCTGGACTCCGGGAAACAAACTGAAGGTGATTATCTTTTTTAAAAAATGCATGCCTATATGCGTGTATATGTATGTGTACATATGCACATATATTCAAGACTGGACAGGTTATTTTTTCCTTTTTTAAAAAAGATTTTATTTATTTATTTGACAGAGAGAGAGAGAGAGAGAGAGAGAGGGAGTGTATTCAAGACTGGACAGGTTATTTTTTCCTTTTTTAAAAAAGATTTTATTTATTTATTTGACAGAGAGAGAGAGAGAGGGAGTGCACGCAGAGGGAGCGGCAGGGGGAAGGAGAGGGAGAAGCAGACTCCTTGCTCAGCAGGGAGCCCAACATGGGGCTGGATCCCAGGACACTGGAATCATGACCTGAGCCGAAGGCAGATGCTTAACCCACTGAGCAACACAGGCACACTGGAAAGGCTATTTTAAAGGAACTTTATTTTGGGTAAAATGAATTATTTCAATAGTTGATAATATAAGTTGTTTAGGTTCAGAGAGTCTTCTGGATATTCCTCTTGCAGATACTCTAAATGGTCCACAAGACTCTTGAGATTTTTCCTGAGTACCCCACTTTAAAAAGTGAACTATATCTCTATCTAACCCCTCATTCTGCTTGATTGTGATTCTTAGTACTTGTCATCTATCAACTTGATATCACAGCATGTATCCTTTTTACAAAGTATTTCCTTCCATTAGAATGTAATACCAAGAAGGAGAGGGGTTTTGTTTATCTTGCTCATAGGCATGGTCTAAGTGTCTAAAAGAGTGCTAAGTGCATGGCACACAATAAGTATTTTTGAATGAACACACGAATAAAATAGTATGATAATAGCAACTACTCTTTGTTGAGTGGCTACTATGTGATATACACCTGCAAAATGTTTTATGACAGGAGAAATGCATGTTTTATTGTTCATAAATGTCCCTAAGAATGGATCCTGGTGACTGAGAGATCTTTATTTTCTTGAAGGAAGTAATTCATAGTTGTGGAAGGTGAGAACTGGAAGAGCTTTATAGCTTTAAACAGTTTTGCCTATAATAGAGAAACATATAAAATACAGATCTTGGAAGATCAAGGAGCTACTATTGGGACTTTGGGAGAAAAGAGGCAAGATTAAGATTAAGGGGCACTTGAAGGTAAGTTTTGGAAAAAGAAAACCCAGTGGCTGGAGTCAAATGAAGTGTAGCAGTAAGATATATGATGGGGATTTTAAAGGGGAATTCCGATCACCTTATATAAATCATTCCCCTCTATTTCTTGAATCAGATGTTCTATAAATTGTGTATTTCTTATTTGTGTCTTATTCTTAAAACGCACTCCTAAAAAATGGCTTCTGTATTATTAGCATGTCAACTGATAACAGACACACTTTATTAGGAAGTCCACTGGGATTTCTTTGGGGGACAGGTCCATTTTTCTGCTATTCAGATCCTTTTTGTAACTGATCTGAAACCTACTTGTCCAAAATTTGCTTAATGTTATTTAAGTAATATGATTTTTTTAAAAAAGATTTTATTTATTTATTTGAGAGACAGCATGAGCAGAAAGACAGGCAGAGGGAGAGAGACAAGCAAACTCCCTGCTGAGCAGGGAGCCCGACATGGGGCTCAATCCCAGAACCCTGAGATCATGACCTGAGCCAAAGACAGATGTTTAACCAACTGAGCCACCCAGGCATACCTAAGTAATATGCTTTTTAAAAGTAAGTAATGTATTTGACAATTGGATCCTCTCTTGAACCTTTAGAAAAAGAGACCCTGAATGTTCCTTCCTTACATGTGACATTTTGTCAGTGCAATGAAACAATAATATGGACTCAACAAACATTTGCTCAATTAATGCGCTTTTGTGCTATCATGCCCTTAGTCTTTCCTAAGAGTCTAATAATTCTTCTCCTTAGGGATCTTTTAAGTGTGTTATGAAAGTAACAATAACAAGAAACAGTGTCGTCATATCAGAGAAATCTCTATACTCTAGCGCCACCTTTAAAGGGAAGTAAACCAAGTCAGAGAGCAATAGGCTTTGTTTAAAGTCATAATGGCAAATAAATGGCTGAGTGCAAAACAGATATTATGAGCTACGATACTCCGTCCATTTAAATATCTACTCAAAATGTCTGATGGGACATAGCACATAGACCAAAATATCAAGCAAGGGAAAAATTAGTCCCTTGACATATTTTGGCAGGTGGAAAGGAATAAAGATATTCAGTAATGATACCAACCTTTCTAAGTCTCCTGAACGAACCTCCAAAACCATTCTACATTTCTCTTACCACCATTGGTTTTAAGCACCACTCTCTTTCTTGAAATATGTTAGCGTTTGGATTTAACAACTACTGATTTTCAAAGGACCAAATCCATGTCTGATCATGTATTAAAGGACTATGTCCCTCCTTATTCGTACACAGAGCTGTAATTGAAAAAAGTTAATCATACTGATATGTGAAGAACAGGAAAGGGGTAGGGGCAAAATCTCCAAGGTTGCAATATGAATACTAATGCCCTTGTTGGGCACTAACTCACAGTGGACACAGAAAAGATAAGTCCATAACACTGTCAGAATACTGTGTTGTTAAATCAAGCAATCAACATGCTCAGAAAGGATTAAACTTGGATGATGTCTGTTTAAATCTATGAACAGTTACATGAACAGTTAAATGCCACTTATCATTTTGATCAGACAAAACCCAGCAAAGTCTTTTTATAGGAAAAAAAGGACTTATCATACTGTGGAATGAACCTCAGTACAATAAGAAGGAATTTCACCAATGGTTTCCAGGTATCCCAGAGGAGGAACACGTGAGGCTCATCTGCTCACTTTCATAGCACAGGGAATTTCATCAGAAATTCCTGGCACAGCCTCACCATTTGGCATTCAGGAGAAACTGTCTTCATCCTTCCACCTGCAAAGAGGTGAGAGTCATTTAGCTGTACCTAAATTATTAGTGTGAGTAGCCAAATCTGGGCTATTGTTCCAAAGAGAAACTTGTTTCTATAGTCAGATACTGGCATGGCAACCATCCACGGACATCAATAGATTTGCCTGATTCTGATTCCAGAAATCAGATGTGAATGTGTATGTGAATGCCAAAGGTGAGCAAGACACTTGGACAGAAGATGCCGTGAAGGGAAGAGACACATTGAAAGGACAGAAAAGGGTTATAAAAGGCAATGTCTCGCAATTCATCTTGTTTTCTCTATCCTCACTCTCTACCTGAAGCATAAAAGAACACTTCAAGCTGCTTATTTTTCCCTGCCTCCAGCTCACTGTACTTCTGAACTATCCTCCACACTCTAGCCAAAGAATTCTTTCCAGACCATAAATACAATCTTGATTAAAAGTCTCTAATGGCTCAAAAAAAAAAAAAAAGTCTCCAATGGCTCATCACTGCCCTCAGAATAAAGTTGAAGTGTGGTAGTGTTATGTCCAAAGTCCCTTACCCACTGGGTCTAACTGATCTCCATTAGCCTTTCTGGCTAATTTCCACATGGCCCATCTGACCACCGACACACATACCCTGCACTTCTACTACACAGAACTTCATTCTCTCTGCCAAATTGTCTGTGTTCTTTCACGATTCCGTTTCTTTAAAAATCAGCTGCACTAGATCTGAAATAACTTTTCCTTTCTTACGTGTCTAGCAAGATCTATTCCACCCAGAATAATTTTATCTGTATGAGATCTTCTCAGACTTTCGTGGCTGAGTTACTTGCTCCCACTTATTAAATAGAGCTGTTACTACATTGCATTATAAATATCTATGTTTGTAACTAACTTTTCTACCAGACTTTGGGTACCTTGAGGGAAAATATGGTGTCATCTCCAATTTTTTCATTAACATTGTCTGTCATGGGTATGGGGCTCAGTAATAGTTGTTGTGTACTTACTTCAGGAAGGTAGTTTTCTTCAGAATATTTGCAGTGTCTCTTTCTGTATGGAGATGGTGTTAACTGAGCTCGGGAAAATAATAGTGCGAACCTAGAGCACTGTAAAATAAGTTCAACTGTATTTTAGTTGAGCCTGGTAGCTCTGGAGTTCACTGTGCGCTGTCCTTGGATAAGGAGGCTCTACCTTATAGTACTCACATACATAAATGGACACAATGTCTTCGATATCTTTTCACTTGCACTTCTCAAGGATAATAAACAAAGCTCCAGGCAGGTACAAGAGGAGATAGGTTATCTGGGGATGGGAGCATGGTAGTATGTTAAATTTAATTTCTAGTACATTGAGTTTGAAGAGCCAGGTAAAGATTTCCAAACATGGTGTTAGTGCCATTGGACTTGAACACATGCAACCTTTTGAAGATTGAAAGAAAGTAGGAGAACATATGGTTCTAGAATGTGATTTAATTTCTGCATGACTATTGTAGACTAAGTTGCTCTTATCTACTTTACTAGCTCACAAGTCCAAAACAGGGCCACACACACACACACACACACAGTACAACATACCAGAACAATGAAGCTAGAAAATAAAAAAATTCATATCAGTTAAGAGGCAAAATTTTTTGCAAGCTTATACTACTATAGTCAAAACCCAAATCAACACCTCTCTCTGGAAACCACTTTTCTCAATTATAGATTTTCTTTTAAAGACACTTAAAACCAACATAAGCCTGTCCCTAACCCCAACTCCATCCTCTTGATTTTAAAAAATGATTCTTATGGGTATTTAGAATACAGGAGATTTTAAAAAGTGTTATAGAGAAATAAACATGAATAGCTTTAAAAGGTTCATGAAGGAAGGTTTTGTTTTCTTGTGCACCAAAAAAAGGAAAAATGAAAATATAAAACATGAATCTTTTAAGAACTTAAGCTACTGAATTTTTTTAAGAAGATCTTGACATTGATCACCAGTGTTTTGCAGCTGAACTATAATAACGTTAATAAGCTTTTCAAGCCTATGCTTCCATTTCTGAATATGGTAAGAAAAAGATGATGCTGATGGGTATATAATCAATCAACCCTGCTTGATCTGGTTTAGAGGGCGTTGTGTGGGTTTAAAAATACTTGTGTACAGCAATCACAGAAGTCATCAAAAAACACAGTAGTATTCTACCATGTGACATGAGAAATGGAGCCTGTTTAGAGGTGTGGATATATGTGATTGTCCTGAGACTCTTCTAAATATGGTTAGCACAAAAAAAGCAAGCACAAAACTCAAGAAGAAAAATGTCTGAAGTGGTCATAATAAAAACATATTTAAGTATCTACATCTTAAATATAGTGGAGCTGATATGCACGTGTAAAGAAATGATTCATTCATAATGATCTGGGTTAATTTCACAGTATAGACAATATATCCATAATCCTCTTTGCTAGGTTACTGATGCCACAGTAGGTTTCTGAGATTTTCTCTTGAATGAAACAATGATGTGAAAATTACCAGGAAACACTTACAGTCTCGTAAAATCAGATTGCCAAACACTTTGGGTCAAATGGTCCTGCTAGTTCCATAAGAAGTTATCCTTCTACTTGACAACAGGGTAGTTGTCACTCAGTTGTCTTCCTTCCATCCAGGATGAGTTCTTCTCTGATTCTCTATTCCTTCCACTTGCTTTATAGTGATCTTGGTACTAAATTCATTAGCACATTCATTTTTCATTCTACTATTTATTGAAGGACTAAGACAAGTCAGTCACTATGCTTTTTACAGGGTATTCAATGACGAACACAACGAAACTCATGCCTTCATGCCTTTCATTTTGGGTTAGAGTAGCATAATAAATGTCAACTATATTGGTTTCCACAAACACCATTTTGTGGCCTGATGCTAGGCTGGTGGCATAAGAAACACTAGGGGACATACTTAAAAATATGGAATCTTGGATCCTACCCATAGAGATTCCATTTCAGTAGATTTGGGATGGAATTTGGTGATTTATAGTTAAAAATAAAAGCCTTGCCAAGTGCACTTTTTGGTATATATCCAGGCTTGGGAACTAGTCTAGTGTATAATTAATTTTTTTTTAGGAGAAAACAACAAACTATGTATTCATTCATCTCCATCAGAGAGCCTGAGGGCCAGCACAGTTCCTGTGAGCTCCATAGGTGGGGTAGGGTTTCGAGGCGGGGGGAACACAGGAATAAGTGACCAGAGCATATCTGACTGGCAGTGGGGGCTTCATGAAATCATGGTGTAAGAGAGTTTGAAAGTCACAGAGAGCAGATCAAAACAGTAAATCCAAAGAGCATATGAAAATTGTAATTTTTAAAAAGCCAAAAGAATCTGAGACAACTATTAGAAGCTGAAAGTCAAGATCTGAGAGGCAGAGAAGACAAAAGTAACAGGCAGAAGACAGGGACAGGCAAGATGACAGAAGGACAGTGGAATTTCCTGCTTTGTGTACCTGGCAAAGTACTGCCTGGTTAACTATCTTGTCTCAAATTTCAGTAAAAGCATAAATCTCTGTGTGGTCAGATAAAAAACCAGATACCTTTGTTGCCACCATAACATATTTTATGCTTTATAAAGCTGTTCTAGGTATAACTATTCACAACCTACAATTCAGGAAACAGTACACAGCTGTTTGACAGAAGTGCCCAGAATGGAATCCACTTGCAGAGCAATAATGGTCTTAGTGATATGGTTTAGTGTACTTTTTCATTTTTCGCTTTGGCCACTAGTATACAGATGAGACACATTCAGTGACCAGTCACTAGGTCCTGAATCTTTGTACTAAGTGCTTTTTCCTATGCAATAACTAATATAATCCCCACAACAGCTTTATGTGGAAAGTAGTTATTATCCCCATTTGACAGATGAGGAAAGGGGTCAGGTGTAAGTACTAAGCTGTAGGGCTAAAACTGAGGCCCAGGGTTGTCTGGCTCCAGAGCTTATCCTCTGGAGATAACTCAAATCTATTCTACTTTCTAGCACACAGAAAACAAAAACCATTGTCTTACTCTTTTTTTTCTTTTTTTATTCAAAACACCACATCCTCATTTTCCTGCCTGGAGATAATATATTTAATGTTAAAGGTAGTACTAAAGCTGTGAATTTATACCCTTGATTGGGTATTGTCTTGAAATAAGATAAGATTAATGGTTTTGACCTTAAAGTTATAAAATAAACCATTCATATAAATACAAGTAATTATATTTTGTTTTTTTAAACTTCACTGAAGCTACATATATGACACTGGAAGGACACCCCTTCCTATAAGGAAGTCAGTCCCTCCCTGCTTATTTATAACTTAGAAATCTCTATTCTATAAAATTTTCCCAGATTGGAAACGATAATTTTCAAAGCCCTTTCCTATAAGGCATCTCATGTAGTCATCCAATATCTTTCTGAGCTGGGGAGTCCAGCTGTTATATTTTCATTTAATATATAATAAAACCTAAAGATCAGACAGGTAAGGTTAAGTAAATGAAGCAAAAAACAAGCCAAAGTTAAAGGCCAGTGTTCTGGCTCTTCCTCTTAAGCTTCCTCTCAGGTTAAAAGAGGCAATGAGGGAGAGGCTGACATCAATTTTTATAATGCTTAAAGACAATTTAAATTACAAGATACCAGAAATTAGTTAAGCCATTCTGAACAAATGAAAAACCAAAGTTAAGAGACTTTGATTATATAATCTGTGTTAATATGGCAATTCTTATTTATACTTATGGGTCATTATTCATCCAAATTGCAAACTGTGTATTTTAACAACATTGGTCTGTTTATTCTTTCATATAATTATTTCTATGATAATGTGGATACATAGCAAGTGTACTTTGATGATATGGCAGATGTGAGCTGGTTGTTGTCACCACTTAAAGCACAGAAGACTTATGGTTGGATGTACTTTTTTAAGCATAGCTTTATGAGTGAATTTATATGAGTGAATTTTGAGTTGTAGATATGGGAAATATTATATTTATAACTCCGTGTAGATGTTATCAATACTAACATAATGTGGCAATGTTTTGTTCTTGTAAAATAGAACTAGGGTGACATTGAAGCCCAGAAGTAAACATATGCACTCTTGTTTGAATTTATTTTTCACTGAAGTGCCATAAGATGTAGTCACATTCATATAAAAATACAAAAAGTATTTTATTTAGAATGTCACCATATGAAAAATGCTAGTGTCATAGTAACATTTTATTGCAGAATTCTTAATTTAGAATACATGTAATTTTAAAAGAGCAATCAATTTTAAAATTTCAAAATTTAAACACATAGCTTCTTAATAAAAGACAGAAATGCTTGACCTTTATTTTTTTAATTTTTTATTATGTTATGCTATTCACCTTAATTCTATAGCATAAATGGTGGAAAACTCAATGCAGTAACATGTAGACATCTCTCAAGTATATGAAGAGTTTAATCCACTTAAGCATTGAATTTTATAAAAAAAATTTTTTTTAAAGATTTTATTTATTTATTGGACAGCCAGCGAGAGAGGGAGCACAAGCAGGGGGAGTGGGAGAGGAAGAAGCAGGCTCCTAGCAGAGGAGCGTGATGTGGGGCTCGATCCCAGAACGCTGGGATCACACCCTGAGCCTAAGGCAGACGCTTAACAACTGCGCCACCCAGGTGCCCCTGAATTTTATAAAAATTTCTTCTCCAATAACACATGTATCAAAAGTAAAAAGAATAGATTAACCAATACAACAATCCCTGAAACTAAGTATATATTTGTATTTAAAACAGTAGTCACTGACTTAGGCACATGAAATTGATGAATCTCCATTCTGGTGATGATACAGTGTATAATTAACCAAGTTAGGGCTTCAAGTTCAAAATTAAAATCATATGCATTTATATATTTTCCCTCCTAGCAGACCAATAAATAAATAAAAATCTTTCAAATGACAAAAACAACAAACAGAATAGGAAAAGAACCACCAAAAAGAATTAATTTCGACAAATACCTAGAAGTCGGTAAACAAATGAAGGACTGATGACACAAAGCAGAGGAAGCCACAGCCTAGAATACATGCTGGGGACCTACAATCAGTGAAAATACCTGCCTGCCATGCTCAGTTCTTGACAAGACTGATATGTACAAACTCAGGTATGAAGGACATCAGCTGTGGTATATGTATCTGAAAATAAAGGTATTAAAAATACACAGAATAGATGCACCAAACAGGCACAAACCATTCATTGATTTTTCTCTACTGTTTTTTTTATTCTGTATATCATTAATTTCTAGAATCAAAATCTTTATCATTTACTTTCTTCTGCTTTCTTTAGGGTTGGTATACTCTTTTTTTTGCACTGTCTTAAGGTGGAAAGCTAGGATACTAATTTGAGACATTAGTTTTTTAATAAAAACATTTACAGCTCAACATTGTCCTCTAAGCAATGCCTTAGCTGCATCCTATAAATTTTAGTAGGTTCTATTGTTTCTGATATTACTATAGCCATTCCCGCTTTCATGTACTTCCAGGTTTTCTCCTACATTGTATTCTAGGAGTTTCATAGTTTTGCATTTTACATTTAGGTCTGTGATCCATTTTGAGTACATTTGTGTGAAGTATGTAAAGTCTGTGTCTAGATTTTATTTTTTTGCATGTAGATGTCCAGTTGTTCCAGCACCATTTGTTGAAAACTGTCTTTGCTCCACTGTATTGCCTTTACTCATTTGTCAAATATCTGTTAACTATATTTATATTGCTCTATTTCTGGACTCTCTATTCTGTTAAATTGATCTAGCTGTCTATGCTTTTGTCGATACTAAATTGCCTTGATAGCTTTATTAGTAAGTCTAGAAGTCAGGTAATATCTGTCCTTCAACTTTGTTCTCCTTCAATATTCTGCCTCTCCATATAAACTTTAGAATTAGTTTGTCAATATCCATGAAATAACTTGCTAGGATTTTGATTGAGATTGCACTGAATTTATAGACAATTTGGGAAAAACTGAAATCTTGACAATGTTGAGTCTTCCTATATGTGAATATAGAATATCTCTCCATTTATTTAATTCAGTTTTTTCCTTTTGTTCATAAGAGTTTTGTAGCTGTTTTGTAGTTTCCTTCATCGAGATCTTGCATATATTTTGTTAGATTTATACCTAAGTATTTCATTTTGGGAGGTGCCAATGTAAATGGTATTGTGTTTTCAATTTCAAATTCCACTTGTCCATTGCTGGTACATAAAATGATTGACTTCTTATACTAAACTCATACCTGTAACCTTGCTATAATCATTTATTAGTTCTAGGAGAGGTTTTTTGGACTAATTCTTTCAAATTTTCTACATAGATGATCACATCATCTATAAACAGTTTTATTTCTTCCTTCCCAATCTGTATACCTTTTATTTCCTTTTCTTGTCATATTGAATTTGCTAGAACTTTCAATACAATGTTGAAAAGGAGTGACAAGAGGGGACTAATGCAGCATTTTAATTTATTCAATTTCTTTCACTGATATTTGTAGTGATTTCCTTACTGGTTGGTATAGAGTTTATCATGTCAATCTTAAGTTATCACAATAAGCTTAAGATTTATAATGACTTATTTAATTCCAGTGAGATCCAGAAATAATACTTCTATATATCTCTACTCTCTTTCTGTTTTTGTGATATTATTGTTATACATATTGCATCCATAAATAAAAATTATGCAACCATTATATAAAATTACAATTGTTAAAATTATTGCTTTATATAATTTTGTGTTTTAAAGAAGCTCAGAGACAACAATGTAAAAGAGTAAATAATTATAGCATCTGTTTTGTAACTTTTTAAAGAGTCATTTCTTGATTTCTTCATTTGTTCTTATGGTTTTAAGTTAACCACGTGGAGTCATTTCCTTAGTCCAATGCAGCTGGTGCTTCTACTGCCTCCTGGCAACTCTCAAACAGGAGCTGGGTGTGCAGTTTTGAAGCACAATTTCTTCCTCTAAGGAAACCTGCCTGGTTTTGCTCTTAAGGTCTATCAACAGAACAGACTATGTTCATCACATTATTGATGGTATTTTACTTAAGGACAACTGATTGTAGATGTTAATTACATTTATAAAACACCTTCACAACATCATCTAGATTAGCATTTGAATTAATAACCTGGTACTAAAGTCTGGCCAAGTTGACTCATAAAACAAACCAGTAAAATCTATATTGGTGCACTTAATGGTACCCTGCATTTTTCTCAGGCTTTCCTGATTTTTCTTCATTCTTTCCTCTGTTTGCTGTTCAAATTGCATAATCTCTATTGGTTTATCTTCAAAATCTCTAATTCTTCTGACAGTTAAGCCTATTGTTGAGCCCTTCTAGGATTTTGTCGTTGTTGTTTTGGTTATTATAGCTTTCAAATAAAGAATCTCTACTTGGTTCTTTTTTTCTGATTTCTGTTTATTAATGTTCTTGGTTTGATGTGACTTTGTTGTCATACTTCCCATTATTTCCTTGATCATCATTTCCTTCATTTTTTGAATATACTTATAATGGATACTCTGAAGTCTTTTTCTGTTAATTCTGACATTGGATTGCTTTGGCCTGCAGTTTCTACTTCCTGATTTTTTTCTTTCCAGTGTATGGCCCATACTTTCCATTTCTTTTCATGTCTTGTAATTTTTGTTGGAACATGGACATTCTAGATAATAGACTGTAACAACTCTGGATCCTCTACTGCGCTTGTTATTATTTCCCTTTTTTGTTTAGTGACTGGTAGAGTTAATTTAATAAAGTATATTTCCCCCAGAAATTTGAAGCCTCTGATTTCGTACTTCATGGTGCAAAACCTTAGCTACACCCAAGTTCTCCCTGGGATGATAGTGGTTTTGGCAGGGCTCTCTTTGAATCCCTTGGTCCTTATCCACCCCCAGCTGTTAATCTTTACTAATCACTGGCTGATTGCTCTATCGTTTTCAAAAATGTCCTTGGGCATAATTGCTCCACAGATTAATTCAGTCAAATGCAGTTCATTTAAAAAAGTATAGTTTGCAAGGAGGAGTTAAGTTAAATAGGGGGATCCTGAGATTGCCTCCTCCGTCGAACACTGCTAGATCAACATCAAATCATTTTGAACAACTGGGAAACCAGTCTGAGGATTACAAAAACAATCTGTACAACCAGAGGGAGAGAACTGGCAGATGGGAGGTTCAGAGCCATGGCGGGGAGGGGGAGTCATGGTGCCCCGAAGGTAAGTAAACCCTTTTCACTGAGTGAAGTTTTATTTCCTTTTCATATCTTGTCATAATAAAGGGGTCTATCCAACAAGAAGTTCTAACAATTTTAAATATTTTTGCCCCCAGCTTGGAAGCGGCCAAATGTATATATCAATTAATAAAAACAAAAAAACTGATAATAATACAAAAATATAGGGGATGTTAACATCCCACTCACAGCAATGGACAGATCATCTAAGAAGAATATCAACAAGCAAACAATGGCTTTGAACAACATGCTGGACCAGGTGAACTGAACAGACATATTCAGAGCATTTCATCCTAAAGTAGCAGAATACACATTGTTTTTGAGTGCACATGGAACATTCTCCAAAATAGATCACATACTGGGTCACGAATCAGGCCTCAACCAGTACAAAAAAACTGAGATCATACCATGCATATTTTCAGACTATTATGCTATGAAACTTGAAGTCAACCATAAGAAAAAATTGGGGAAGGAACACAAATACATGCAGGTTAAAGGACATCCTAATAAAGAATGAATGGGCTAACCAGAAAATTAAAGAAGAAATAAAAAAAATACACGGAAGCAAATGAAAATGAAAACACAACAGTCCATATACATTTGGGATGCAGCAAAGGTGGTCCTAAGAGGGAAGTACATAGCAATACAGGTCTTCCTTAAGAAGAAAAGTCTCAAATACACAACCTAACCTCATACCTAAAGGAGCTGGAAAAAGAACAGCAAATAAAGCCTAAAACCAGCAGAGGAAAGGAAATAATAAGGTTAGAGCAGAGATAAATGATACAGAAATCAAAAAACCAGTAGAACATATCAATAAAACTAGGAGCTGGTTTTTTGAAAGAATTAACAAAATTGATAAACCCCGAGCCAGACTTATCAGAAAGAAAAGAAAAAGGACCCAAATAAAATCACAAGTGAAAGAAGACACATCACAACCAACACTGCAGAAATATAAACAATTATAAGAGCATATTATGAGCAATTATATGCCAACAAATTGGGCAATCTGGAAGAAATGAATTACTAGAAACATATAAACTACCAAAACTGAAACAGAAAGAAATAGAAAATTTGAACAGACCCATAACCAGTAAAGAAAGGGAATCAGTAATCAAAAAATCTCCCAACAAACAAGAGTCCAGGGCCACATGGCTTCCCAGGGGAATCCTACCAAACATTTAAAGAAGAATTCATACCTATTCTTCTGAGGCTTTTCCACAAAGTAGAAATGGAAGGAAAACTCCCAAACTCATTCTATGAGGCCAGCATTACCTGGTTCCAAAACCAAACAAAGACTCCACTAAGAAGGAGAATTTCAGGCCAATAAACCTGATGAACATGGATGCAAAAATTCTCAAAAAGATACTAGCCAACAGGATCCAACAGTACATTAAAAGGATTACTCACCCTGATCGAGTGGGATTTATTCCTGGTCTGCAGTATCTGCAAATCAATCAATGTGACACACCACATTAATAAAAGAAAGGATAAGAATCATATGATACTCTTAATAGATGCAGAAAAAAAACATTTGACAAACTATAGCATCCTTTCCTGATAAAAACTCTCAAGAAATTAGGGATAGAAGGAACATGCCTCAACATCATAAAGGCTATTTATGAAAGACCCACAGCTAATATCATCCTCAAAGGGGAAAAACTGAGAGCTTTTCCCCTAAGGTCAGGAGCATGACAGGGATGTCCACTCTCATCACTGTTGTTCAACATAGTGCTGGGAGTCCTAGCCTCAGTGATCAGACACCAAAAAGAAATAAAAGGAATCCAAATCGGCAGGAAGAAGTCAAACATTCACTCTTCACAGATGACATGATACTCTATGTACGAAACCCGAAAGACTCTACTGAAAAATTGCTAGAACTGATAAATGAATTCAGCAAAGTCGCAGAATATAAAATCAATGTACAGAAATACTGCATTTCTATACACCAATAATGAAGCAGCAGAAAGAGAAATCAAGGAATTGTACCAAAAACCATAAGATATCTAGGAATAAACCTAATCAAACAGATAAAAGATCTGTACTCTGAAAACTATAGAACACTTGTGAGAGAAATTGAAGAAGACACAAAGAAATGGAAAAGACATTCCATGTTCTTTGAGTGGAAGAACATACATTGTTAAAATGGCTATACTACCCAAAGCAATATGCACATTCAGTGCAATCCCTATCAAAATACCACCAGCATTTTTCACCTAACTGGAACAAACAATTCTAAAATTTGTATAGAACCAGAAAAGACCCCAAATAGCCAAAGTAATGTTGAAAATGCAAAGCAAAGCAGTAGGCATCACAATTCCAGACTTCAAGCTGTATTATAAATCTGTAATCACCAAGACAGTATTGGCACAAAAGCAGACATATAGATCAATGAAACAGAATAGACAACCCAGAAATGGACCGACAATTATATGGCCAACTCATCTTCAACAAAGCAGTTAATAATATCCAATGGAAAAAGGACAGTCTCTTCAACAAATGCAATTGGAAACATTGGACAGCCACATTGAGAAGAATGAAAGTGGGAGGGAGTTAAGATGGCGGAGGAGTAGGGGACCCCTTTTTCAGCCGGTCCCCTGAGTCGAGCTGGATAGGTACCAGACCAGCCTAAATAACCACGGAATCAGCCTGAGACGCAGGATGATGCATCTGGATCTCTACAAATGAACATCTCCAGCGCTGAGTATTGAGGTACTAAGAGGGGAGCTGTAAACCGTGCACGGATATCGGAAGATAAACGGAAGGGGGAGGGAGCCGCCGCGTTTGGGCGCCGGGAAGCGGCAGCCACCTGCACGGGGGAGCGGGGGACACACAGAGGGCACCCGCGAGAGAGCGGACTGAGACCGGTGAGCCGTGAACGCGCGCGCGCCACCAGGCATCTCCCGGAACACCGGAATCCCGGTGTGCTCACGGGATCCAGACTGAGACCGGGAACTCCCGGAGCGCGCGCGGGGCGGCTGGCGGCTGGCGGGCCACCTGCACGGGGGAGCGGGCGGACTCGCGGTCGGCACCCGCGAAACAGCAGACTGAGACCCTGAACCGGGTGCGCGCGACACCAGGCTTCTCACGAAACTCCGGAATCGAGGTGTGCTCACCGGGCATAGACTGAGACCGGGAGACCCGGGAGCGCGCGGGGCGGCCGGTGGCTAGCGGCATTAGAAACACAAAGGACAGAGACGCGCGGGCCCGTGGCTGGCGGCATTAGAAACACAAAGGACAGAGACTGGGCGGCCGGTGGCTGGCGGCATTAGAAACACAAAGGACAGAGACGCGCCGGCCCTGGAAGTGAGGGCAGGGTCGCCGAGTTGGTGCGCACATCCCGGGACGCCGCAGGGTTGAGCAGCACCAACAGTAACAGAGTTAAAGTGGCCGGAACATCAGTGGAGAACGGGCCGCAATCCCTCTGTTCTGCGACAATGCAGCCTCTGCTGCTCTGACCCTCAGAAGAGGCATAGCCGGCCGCCAGGGAAAGCCGCCAGAGAACAAAAGCCTGGAAATACCAGCTCAGAGAGTGCCCATCCCCATCCTCCCTCGCAGGGGACACGGAGACTCTAACCAAACAGGGTTGCCTGAGTATCGGCGCGGCAGGCCCCTCCCCCAGAACACAGAAGGCAGGCTGAAAAATCAAGAAGCCCACAACCCGAGGCGCCTGGGTGGCGCCGTCATTGAGCGCCTGTCTTCGGCTTAGGGCGTGATCCCGGCGTTCCGGAAAGGAGTCCCTCATCGGGCTCCTCCGCTGGGAGCCTGCTTCTTCCTCTCTCACTCCCCTGCTTCTGTTTCGTTCTTGCTGACTGTCTGTCTCCCTCTCTCAGATAAGTAAATAAATAAAATCTTTAAAGAAGAAGCCCACATCTCTAAGATCCCTATAAAACAAGAGGCACGGCCTGGGACCCAGTCAATAATTTTGGGCTCTGGAAACCCCGCAACCTCTCTTCATCAGAATGACAAGAAGGAGAAGCCCCCCCCAGCAAAGAAAAGACAGTGAGTCAGGGGCCTCTGCCACAGAAGTAACGGATATGGATGTAACCAAATTATCAGAAATGGAATTCAGAGTAACAATGGTCAAGATAATGAGTAGACTTGAAAAAAGTATTCAGGAAAATATTACTGAGAATATACAATCCCTAAGGGCGGAAATGAGAGCGAATTTGACAGAAATTAAAAATTCTATGAGCCAAATGCAGGCAAAACTAGAGGCTCTGACGGCCAGGGTCACGGAAGCGGAGGAAAGGGTTAGTGAATTGGAGGATGGGTTAATAGAGGAAAAAATAAAATTAGAAGATGGTCTTAAAAAAATCCACGCCCACGAATGTTGGCTACGGGAGATTACTGACTCAACGAAACGATCCAATGTTAGAATCATCGGCATCCCCGAGGGGGTGGAGAAAAACAGAGGTCTAGAAGAGATATTTGAACAAATTGTAGCTGAAAACTTCCCTAATCTAGCAAGGGAAACAAAAATTCGTGTCCAAGAGGCAGAGAGGACCCCTCCCAAGCTCAACCATGACAGACCTACACCACGTCACGTCATAGTGCAATTCGCAAATATGAGATCCAAAGAAACAGTATTGAAAGCGGCCAGGGCAAAGAAATTTCTCACGTACCAAGGCAAAGGCATCAGAATTACATCAGACCTGTCTACACAGACCTGGAATGAGAGAAAGGGTTGGGGGAGCATTTTTAAAGCTCTTTCAGAGAAAAACATGCAGCCAAGGATCCTTTATCCAGCAAGGCTGTCATTCAGAATTGATGGAGAAATAAAGACATTTCAGAATCGACAGTCACTAGCCAATTTCGTAACCACGAAACCAGCCCTACAGGAGGTATTACGGGGGGTTCTATAAAAGTAAAAAGGCCCCAAGAGTGATACAAAACAGAAAGTCACAGCCAATACAAACAAAGACTTTACTGACAACATGGCAGAATTAAAAGCATATCTCTCAGTACTCAGCCTGAACATTAATGGTTTGAATTCTGGTTTCAAACGCCACAGGGTTGCAGATTGGATAAAAAGAAATGACCCATCCATTTGCTGTCTTCAAGAGACTCATTTCGAACCCAAAGATGCATTCAGACTGAGAGTAAGGGGATGGAGTACCATCTTTCACGCAAATGGACCTCAAAAGAAAGCTGGGGTAGCAATTCTCATATCAGATAAATTGGATTTTAAACTACAGACTATAGTTAGAGATGCAGAAGGGCACTATATTATTCTTAAAGGAAGTATTCAACAAGTGGATATGACAATTATAAATATATATGCCCCCAACAGGGGAGCAGCAAGATACACAAGCCAACTCTTAACCAGAATAAAGAGACATATAGATAAAAATACATTAATAGTAGGGGACCTCAACACTCCACTCTCAGAAATAGACAGAACACCCTGGCAAAAACTAAGCAAAGAATCAAAGGCTTTGAATGCCACACTCGACGAGTTGGACCTCTTAGATATATATAGAACACTACACCCCAGAACCAAAGAATACTCATTCTATTCTAATGCCCATGGAACATTTTCAAGAATAGACCATGTTCTGGGACACAAAACAGGTCTCAGCCGATACCAAAAGATTGAAATTATCCCCTGCATATTCTCAGACCACAACGCTCTGAAATTGGAACTCAACCACAAGGAAAAATTTGGAAGAAACTCAAACACTTGGAGACTAAGAACCATCCTGCTCAGGAATGACTCGATAAACCAGGAAATCAAAAATCAAATTAAACAATTTATGGAGACCAATGAGAATGAAAATACAACAGTCCAAAACCTATGGGATACTGCAAAGGCAGTCCTAAGGGGGAAATACATAGCCATCCAAGCCTCACTCAAAAGAATAGAAAAATCTAAAATGCAGTTTTTATATTCTCACCTCAAGAAGCTGGAACAGCAACAGAGGGACAGGCCTAATCCACGCACGAGGAAGCAGTTGACCAAAATTAGAGCTGAAATCAATCAAGCAGAAACCAGAAGTACAGTAGAGCAGATCAACAGGACTAGAAGCTGGTTCTTGGAGAGAATCAATAAAATTGACAGACCACTGGCAAGACTTATCCAAAAGAAAAGAGAAAGGACCCAGATTATTAAAATTATGAATGAAAAAGGAGAGGTCACGACGAACACCACTGAAATTGGAAGGATTATTAGAAATTTTTATCAACAGCTATATGCCAATAAACTAAGCAATCTGGAAGAGATGGAATCCTTCCTGGAAACCTATAAACTACCAAGATTGAAAAAGGAAGAAATTGATTTCTTAAACAGGCCAATTAATTATGAAGAAATTGAGTCAGTGATAAACAACCTTCCAAATAACAAAACTCCAGGCCCGGATGGTTTTCCTGGGGAATTCTACCAAACATTCAAAGAGGAAATAATACCTATTCTCCTAAAGCTATTTCAAAAAATAGAAACAGAAGGAAAGCTACCAAACTCATTCTATGAGGCCAATATTACCTTGATCCCCAAACCAGGCAAAGACCCCCTCAAAAAGGAGAATTACAGACCGATTTCCCTAATGAATATGGACGCCAAAATCCTCAACAAGATACTTGCTAATAGAATCCAACAGTTCATTAAAAGGATTATCCACCACGATCAAGTGGGATTCATACCTGGGATGCAAGCGTGGTTCAATATTCGCAAATCAATCAGCGTGATACATCATATCAACAAGAAAAGACTCAAGAACCATATGATCCTCTCAATTGATGCCGAAAAAGCATTTGACAAAATACAGCATCCTTTCCTGATTAAAACCCTTCAGAGTGTAGGAATAGAAGGTACATTTCTCAATCTCATAAAAGCCATCTATGAAAAGCCTACTGCAAATATTATTCTCAATGGGGAAAAGCTGGAAGCCTTTCCCTTAAGATCAGGAACACGACAAGGATGCCCACTCTCGCCACTATTATTCAACATAGTACTAGAAGTCCTTGCAACAGCAATCAGACAACAAAAAGGGATCAAAGGTATTCAAATCGGCAAAGAAGAAGTCAAAATGTCTCTCTTCGCAGACGACATGATACTCTATATGGAAAACCCAAAAGAAGCCACTCCCAAACTATTAGAAGTTATAGAGCAATTCAGTAACGTGGCGGGATACAAAATCAATGCTCAGAAATCAGTTGCATTTCTGTACACGAATAACGAGAACGAAGAAAGAGAAATCAGGGAATCCATCCCATTTACAATAGCACCAAAAACCATACGTTACCTTGGAATTAACTTAACCAGAGACGTAAAGGACCTTTATTCTAGAAACTATAAATCACTCTTAAAAGACATTGAGGAAGACATAAAAAGATGGAAAGATATTCCATGCTCATGGATCGGAAGAATTAACATAGTTAAAATGTCCATGCTACCCAGAGCAATCTACACTTTCAATGCTATCCCGATCAAAATACCGAGAACGTTTTTCAAAGAACTGGAACAAATAGTCCTTAAATTTGTATGGAACCAGAAAAGACCCCGAATCTCCAAGGAACTGTTGAAAAGGAAAAACAAAGCTGGGGGTATCACAATGCCGGACTTCGAGCTGTACTACAAAGCTGTGATCACAAAGACAGCATGGTACTGGCACAAAAACAGACACATAGACCAATGGAACAGAATAGAGAGCCCAGAAATGGACCCTCAGCTCTTTGGGCAACTAATATTTGATAAAGCAGGAAAAAACATCTGGTGGGAAAAAGACAGTCTCTTCAATAAATGGTGCTGGGAAAATTGGACAGCTACATGCAAAAGAATGAAACTTGACCACTATCTCACACCATACACAAAAATAAACTCCAAATGGATGAAAGACCTCGATGTGAGACAGGAATCCATCAAAATTCTAGAGGAGAACATAGGCAGCAACCTCTACGACATCAGCCAAAGCAACCTTTTTCATGACACATCCCCAAAGGCAAGAGAAACAAAAGATAAAATGAATTTATGGGACTTCATCAAGATTAAAAGTTTCTGCACATCCAAGGAAACAGTCAGAAAAACTAAGAGGCAGCCCACGGAATGGGAGAATATATTTGCAAATGACACTACAGATAAAGGACTGGTATCCAAGATCTACAAAGAACTTCTCAAACTCAATACACGAGAAACAAATAAACAAATCAAAAAATGGGCAGAAGATATGAACAGACACTTTTCCAATGAAGACATACAAATGGCTAACAGACACATGAAAAAATGTTCAAAATCATTAGCCATCAAGGAAATTCAAATCAAAACCACACTGAGATACCACCTTACGCCAGTTAGAATGGCAAAAATAGACAAGGCAAGAAACAACAATTGTTGGAGAGGATGTGGAGAAAGGGGATCCCTCCTACATTGTTGGTGGGAATGCAAGTTGGTACAGCCACTCTGGAAAACCGTGTGGAGGTCCCTTAAAAAGTTAAAAATTGAGCTACCCTATGATCCAGCCATTGCGCTACTGGGTGTTTACCCCAAAGATACAGACGTAGTGAAGAGAAGGGCCATATGCACCCCAATGTTCATAGCAGCAATGTCCACAATAGCTAAATCGTGGAAGGAGCCGAGATGCCCTGCAACAGATGACTGGATTAAGAAGTTGTGGTCCATATATACAATGGAATATTACTCAGCAATCAGAAAGAATGAGTTCTCAACATTTGCTACAACATGGACGGCACTGGAGGAGATAATGCTTAGTGAAATAAGTCAAGCAGAGAAAGACAACTATCATATGATTTCTCTCATCTATGGAACATAAGAACTAGAATGATCAGTAGGGGAAGAAAGGGATAAAGGAAGGGGGGGTAATCAGAAGGGGGAATGAAACATGAAAGACTATGGACTATGAGAAACAAACTGAGGGCTACAGAGGGGAGGGGGGTGGGGGAATGGGATAGACCGGTGATGGGTAGTAAGGAGGGCACATATTGCATGGTGCACTGGGTGTTATACACAACTAATGAATCATCGAGCCTTACATCGAAAACCGGGGATGTACTGTATGGTGACTAACATAATATAATAAAAAATCATTATTAATTAAAAAAAAAAAAAAAAAAAAAGAATGAAAGTGGACCACTTTTTCCTCACCATACACAAAAATAAATTCAAAATGGATGAAAGACCTAAATGTAAGACAGGAAACCAAAATCCTAGAGGAGAAAGCAGGGGGCAACCTCTTTTATCTTGGCCACAGCAACTTCTTACTAGACCCATCTCCTGAGGCAAGGGAAACAAAAGCAAAAATGAACTGTTGGGACTTCATCAAGATAAAAAGCTTCTGCACAGCAAAGGAAACAGTCAACAAAACTAAAAGGCAACTGATGGAATGGGAGAAGATATTTGCAAATGACATATATGATAAAGGGTTAGTATCCAAAATCTATAAAGAACATACCAAACTTAACATCCACAAACCAAGTAATCCAGTTAAGGAAGGGGCAGAAGATATGAACAGACACTTTTCTTAAGAAGACATACAGATGGCTAATAGACACATGAAAATATGCTCAACATCTACCAGCATCAGGGAAATAAATCAAAACCACAATGAGATACCACCTCATACCTACCAGACTGGCTAAAATTAACATCTCAGGAAACAACAGGTGTTGGCAAGGACGCAGAGAATAGGAAACCCTTTTGCAGTGTTGGTGGGAAAGCAAACTGGCACAGCCACTCTAGAAAAGAGTATGGAGTTTCCTCAGAAAGTTAAAAATAGAATTACCCTGTGACCCAGCAATTGCACTACTAAGTATTTATTCAAAGGACACAAAAATGTTGATTTGAAGGGGCACATGCATCCCAATGTTTACAGCAGCACTATCAACAATAGCCAAATTATGGAAGGAGCCCAAATGTCCATCAACTGATGAATGGATAAAGAAGATGTGGTATACACACACACACACACACACACACACACACACACACACACACACACACACTGGAATATTACTCAGTGATCAAAAAGAATGAAATCCTGCCATTTGCAATGACATGGATGGAACTTGAGTGCATTATGCTAAAGGAAATTAGTCAGTCAGAGAAACACAAATACTGTATGATTTTACTCATATGTAGAATTTAAGAAACTAATGAACATATGGGAAGGGAAAAAAAGAGGGAGACAACCATAAGAGACTCTTAACTATAGAGAACAAACTGAGGGTTGATGGAGGGAGGTGGGTGGGGAATGGGCTAAATGGGTGATGGGCATTAAGGCAGGCACTTGTTGGGACGAGCACTGGGTGTTAGATGTGGGTAATGAATCAGTGGATTCTGCTCCTGAAACCAGTGCTGCACTGTATGTTAGCAAACTTGAAATTAAATAGAAAAAAAAAAGCATAGTTTGCAAGACCAGTGTTTGAGATTTGTTTTGATGACAGGAGGGCTCCTTCCAAATTACTCTTTCCCAATTATGTCTAGAAAATTAGTCAGCCTACAGTTTAGCCGTATGTCAAATTAATCTACCTATCTCCTCCCAATTGCCTTTCAGCAAACCTCTACTGTTTTTGAGAACACCTCTCTTAGTCAGCTTGGGATGCCATAACAAAATCCTATAGATAGGGTGGCTTACATAACAAAAATTTATTTTCTCATAGTTTTTGTGGCTAGCATGAGCAGGTTCTGGTGAGCGCTCTCTTCATGGCTTATAGATAGCCACTTTCTCACTGTGTCCTTACTTGACAGGAAGAGAGAGCATGCTTTCTGGTGCCCCTTCTTATAATGGCACTAATCCCTTCATGAAGGCCCACCCCCATGACCTCATCTAAACTTGTTATGTCCTAAAGGCCCCATCTCCAAATACCACGACACAGGGTATTACAGCTTCAACATATGACTTGGGGTGGCAGGGGGACAATGACACAATCCCATAGTAATATCCTTAGGATTGAACTTCACACTCTGTTGCAAATGAAGTCAGTTCCTTTTGGAAGAAATTTGGAGCTCTCTGTTTAATAGCCTGCTTCTCTGCCCCAAGGAAAATCTCTGAGTCAAGGCTCTGGACCTGGGATGGGGATAATGTCAAACTTACCGATAAGTGACACCCACAGTTTAGGGGCAGGATACTAAGTGGAGAGGGGCAGTAGTATCTGTTTCTTCTGGCTTGCCTCTTTCATTATGGAACTACCATCCAACAAAGCAGGACCAGGGTGATCAGTACCTCACTATTCTTAGCAGTATTTTACCCAAAGTAGAATCTTAGTCCCACAAGTGTTAGGCTGTGCAGAAGAAGGGTTCCTCTGTCTCTCAGTTGCAATCACCCACAATTTACACTTAGCAACAGGTGGCTGGGGGCAAGATGAGAAATGTTGATATCCTGCCATTCCCAGGAAGATAGCCCTCTGACTGGGAGCTGGAGCACAGAGGGTGCTGTGCTCTTGGCTGCAACAGTTTGGCACGGAGTTTCTGTCTCACTGAGCTTGGAGAGAAAAAGGGAGGAAATGGCTCTTAGCTCAAAAACCACAGACTCTCCCTGTTCTTTCAGAATTTTAGATTTTCTTGAATAAATGTGTCTTCATTTTTCTGTATGTCTTTAGGATTATCTCTAGAGACTTAAATATACATAACAGGCCAGAAGTGGAATTCACCCAGCAGGAAGATATTTAACTGTTCAAAAAAAATTATGTTCTCCACTAGGGAAATTGAATTAATTAGAGAGAACTGAGGTCATCATTTGGATATCAGCATCTCACAGTAAAATAGTGGGCTTTCTACGGTTTAGTGATTCCCCAACATACATCCAAGCTTCCACCATTTGCAATAAATTGAAACCCATCAGTCGAAATCTTTGCCCATGTACACAGCGCTTCCTAGTAGCCTTTTAAGACCTCATTATCAAATATGAACAAAGGAGTATCACCAGACATTTGATTTAAAAAATGCAGAAATCAGGGGCTCCTGGGTGGCACAGCGGTTAAGCGTCTGCCTTCGGCTCAGGGCGTGATCCCGGCGTTATGCGATCGAGCCCCACATCAGGCTCCTCTGCTGGGAGCCTGCTTCTTCCTCTCCCACTCCCCCTGCTTGTGTTCCCTCTCTCACTGGCTGTCTCTATTTCTGTCAAATAAATAAATAAAATCTTTAAAAAAAATGCAGAAAAGGAACCAAAAAAATAAAAAGTAAATAGTTTGGAAAAACAGACAAAATAAAGGAATGAAAATAATTTCAAAAAGATCTATAATTAATTTCCAGAGAGGGTACAAGACAGCAAATCCATAAAAAGGAAACAGGAAGCTATGGAAAAAGAACAATCAGAAACAAGGAAAGAGGGCTTGGAAGCTAAAAATATAATTGACAGTGAGATTTTCAATATAAAGACAAAGATAAATTTAAACAAATCTCGAAAAAGTAGAAAATACAAAAGACAAAAATAAGAAGGAAAATATAAAGAAAATTTATCTTGTAGTTTCAAATTATGACTAACAGGAGTTCTACAAAGGGGGAACAGAAAATCTGTGAGTATAAAATATGCAGTAAATAATAGAATTTCCCAAAGAATAAGTATACAAGTTTTAGATCAAAGGGCCCAGAACAATAAATAAAAATTAAGAATCTTTCCTATCAATATAATTGCAAAAAATACCTTTAAACAACAAAGAAAATGAAAAAAATTTCCCAGAGGCCTGGGGTATATGAGGACCCAACCACATACAGAAAAATAAGCATCAGATTAGTATCAAACTTTTCATCAATTATGCTAGATACAAGAAGCCAATAAATGTTTCATAGTTTGAGAGGAAAATGTGTATGTGGGGGAGAAATGTTATGCGGACCAGACTATCAAACATGAAAGCAGAATAAAGAAACTTTTAGGCAGCAAAGACTTGAAAATTTGCATCTCGTGTATTTTTGGTTATTTGAAAATGTACTTCTGGTAGAATACAAAAGGAGTAAACCAGGAAGAAGACAATGAGATCCAGTAAACAGTAAGAGAAATTGCAGAATTACAGTTACTCAGCAGTCCAACTGGGACTGAGGACAAGGGATCCAGGATGGAAGATTCTGGAATATAAAAAGGAACTGATAGATAAGATACAATGATTGCTATCTGAGAAAATTTGAGGTCATGGTAAAATCAATTGTGGTTTATGGAAAAGGAACATCCAATCACAATTTACTCTTGGAACAGTCTCCCATAAGTGACTGACATTGGACCTGTAGAGATAGAAATGTAGTCTTAAGCGTAGTACTTGCCTGCAGTGACTACCACTTACAGGCTCATAATAATTTCAGTTGATTTTTACTATATTTTTACATTTCAGAGTTTTGGACGAAGCATACAAGTCTTAATTATGGTTACAGAACAGACTAAAATCATCAACTTTGAGAAGGTAAACATAAAAATATAACTAAGAGAGATTGGAAGGTGGACAAGATAGAAGGGAATGTGGAAGCACCATCATCCTCATCTCGGAAAGGGGGAAGTCAAGAGAAATGAAGCACTTCATGTGATGTTGCTTAAAGTTGCAGATGACATCATATAACCATATTGCGAGAAGGGAGCCAGAAAAGGTAAGTGATAATATCAGTGAGCTAAATTCCCAATATTTAAAAGGAGGAAAACAATAATATCAACAACAATAACAAAAGTTAAAACAGTATGAGCCACTGTTTTAAGGACTTCACATATATTAAATCATTTAATTCTCATAGAGATCCTCTGTAAAACGCCATTTTTAATTCCACTTTACAGATGAAGAAAGAGGCATAGAGAGATAAAGTAACCCGCTCCAGGTCATGCAGCTGCAGAGTGGTGAAATCATATCTAAACCTAGACAAACCAACTCTAGAGTTCTTGTTTTTAGCCTATATGCAAATTGCTTCTCACAACAACTTTAGACAATGTCTAAAGTTGATATTTAAAAGAAAGGAACTATTAATTTTATTATACATTGTACTCTTTAATATTTAATCCTATTCATAAATTACTTTGGGAAATTAATATAACAAGTGAAGTTCATACAACAGGGCAATTTATTACTTTATAAAAGAATGAAACATAACTTTAACCTGGATATGTAATGTTAGATATATCACACAATGATTAATCACTTATTTTTCATTTAAATTCAATTAGCCAACATATAGTACATCATTAGTTTCAGATGTCAAGTTCAATAATTCATCAGTTGCATATAACACCCAGTGCTCAACACATCACGGGCCCTCCTTAATGCCCATCACCCAGTTAGCCCATGCCCAAACCCACCTCCCCTCCAGCAACCCTCAGTTTCTTTCCCATAGTTAAGAGTTTCTCATGGTTTTTCTCCCTCTCTGATTTCTTTCCATTCTGTTTTCCCTCCCTTACCCTATGACCCTCTGCACTGTTTCTTATATTCTTCATGAGTGAAACCATATAATTGTCTTTCTCTGATTGACTTATTTCGCTCAGCATATTACCCTCCAGTTCCATCCACATTGATGTAAATGATAAGATTCCATCCTTTCTGATGGCTGAGTAATATTCCATTGTATATATACACCACATCTTCTTTATCCATTCATCTATTGATGGACATCTGGGCTCTTTCCATAGTTCGACTATTGTGGACATTGCTGCTATAAACATTGGGGTGCAGGTGCCCCTTTGGATCACTATATTTGTATCTTTGGGGTAAATACCTAGTAGTACAATTACTGGGTCATAAGGTAGCTCTGTTTTTAACTTCTTGAGGAGCCTCCATGCTGTTTTCCACAGTGGCTGCACCAGCTTGCCTTCCCACCAACAGTGTAAAAGGTTTCCCCCTTCTCCACATCCTTGCCAATATTTGTTGTTTCCTGACTTGTTAATTTTTGCCATTCTGACTGGTGTGGTTTTGATTTGTATTTCCCCGATGCCAACAATTTGTCACTTAAATGTCATGTAAAACTCTAAAATGCAGAGAGAGAGAGAGAGCTGAATGAGGAGAACAGATAGCAATACTCAAGTAGATAGAAAACCGCAGAAATCTAGAGTTGATGGAGAGATGCATATATCTTTGGGAAACTCAATTGGATAAGCTTGGTGAGTGTTTGTTGTCTCTCATTCTTGACTACTCTTGCCTTTCTTTTGTGCCTGAAACATTCTTTTTTTTTTTTTTTTTAAAGATTTTATTTATTTATTCGACAGAGACAGAGATAGCCAGCGAGAGAGGGAACACAAGCAGGGGGAGTGGGAGAGGAAGAAGCAGGCTCATAGCAGAGGAGCCTGATGTGGGGCTCGATCCCGGAACGCCGGGATCACGCCCTGAGCCGAAGGCAGACGCTTAACCGCTGTGCCACCCAGGCGCCCCTTGTGCCTGAAACATTCTAAATCACCCTTCAAGACTAAGCTCAAGCATCACTATTTCCCTCAATGTTATCCTGCCCTGTGACTAATGACCATGATGGAGTCATGTGCTACACAGAGGCTAGGCTCCAAAAGGCAGCCACTACAGCTAAAATTATCAATAGTCGAAATTCAACTTGACATTCCCGTAGGAAAATGCTGTAACAGAAACCACTATATTGTGTCTCAGTAGATCTAACACAGTCAATTTCCCTCTAAATTTGAAACAGATTGCTGTTTCTTTTGGTAAGCTGCACAAAAAATAGTTGGCTTGTGTTTTTAGGCCATGTAGTATGAAAAATACCTGTTTTTAAACTTTGTAATCTCATTTAAAATGCCTTTGGAAATAGCAGATAGCTCATGTTCCATTTCTGGACTATATTGATTATGTCAGGTGACAGGCACTAGTTGTTATTTCTCCTCTTTCATTTTTATTTGCTGAGTTCATATAATTGAATTCATATAAAATGAATGGAAGAAAGATGTAAATTTTCTGTAATCCTTTCGTTGAGCCTTTCACTGAAAATTGTACACACCTATCACTCTACATTAAAATGATACACTAAATAATTTAGGTAGGAAAGCATGAGAGAGAATGATGGATTGATGAGTGACAAGAGATTAAAGAGACATTGGTACAAGCATGAATCGATGGAAAATCTTGTAATATATTAATAAAATGTTAGATAGCTGCTTAGATGTAGCTAAAGACACTTACAGATAAAGATGGATAGATGTACAGTTGGGATTAAGAGTGGTGAACTTGACAGACAGCCTGTTGGAAGGATAACAGATAATGGAAAGATGATGATAAGAGAACCTGATGATGAAGTGATGGTGGAAAGGAGATAGAAGTGGATGAGGATACAAATACATGCAGACATTTATGCATTCATTCAATAAATATTCACTGAATGATTATTAAGTGTAAATCAGCATATTACGCATTGAGGACACAAGAAAGAATAGAAAGATTTATGGTCTTTGTCTTCACTGAGCTCAGAGTTAGACATATTATTATGAGGGCACTAGGTGCTAGAATTTAAAAAAAAAAATCAAAAGGTCAGAAAAGGATGGCGATGCAAGTTTAGGAAAGGTGGTCAGTAAAACTCCAAAATAAAGAGACGAGTGATATGATACTGTATGGACAAGTACAGCGATCAAAAGTTGATAGGGATAGGCATATGCTGAGCAATAGAACTAAGTAGATGAATGCCAAGAACAGAAGAAAAATAGTTGCTGGTGAGATAGAAAAATGATAGTATAGATAAGCAATTGATGTTAAATGAAGAAATGCAGAAGTAAACAGATCCACGCTATAGTGGTGATATGTAAATCTAAAACTCTGGAGAAATTGATGGGTGGTTCAAACAGAACGAAGTTTTAAGCCCATGCTCTATATCTGCATGCTTTTACATGTTATTACAGGTCTTTAACTCATGGAAATAAGTACATATGAAGACAGTGTCTACTCAAATCAAATGTAATTAATGTTTTTAAACAGAACTCACATGAAACTAAATCAATGCAAACAAAGCTTTAATTTGAGGAACAGCTTTTGCTGTGCAAATGACTAGATTCACACACAACATATTTTTAATCCATTTCAAAAGCACAATCCAATAGTAATTATCGACCAGAGTTATTGGCTTTAAAAGCTTCTTAAGCTTCCACAGTCCCAAAGTATGATGGTTGTCCCCTATTTTTAGCCATCGGAAATGGTTGCTTAGCAGCCCTGGAAACTCCTTTGTCAGAAACCACTATCACATTGTGGATGGCATTGGAAAAATAAGCTGCCTGGAAACTCTCGCCCAGCATGGAATCCACTCAGCTACAGCTGCCAAAGGAGAACTTTCACAAGACACCCAAAAAATAAATCTGCTCTGTCAAGGAGGGAGGTAAGTGCTACATGAAATAAGGAGAGATTTAGGGGCACCTGAATGGCTCAGGCGATTGAGCGCCCAACTCTTGCCTCGGGTCATGATCTCAGGGTCAAGAGATCGAGCCCTGCGTGGGACTCTGTGCCTGGGGCAGAGTCTGCTTGGGACCCTCTCCCTCTGCTCATCCCCCTGCTCTCTCTCTCTCTCTAAAATAAATAAAAAAATAAATCTTAAGAAAAGAAATAAGGAGAAATTTAAAAGTTTTTTATTTTAGCTCAAACATCCTCTAATGATGGAAAACACAGTTGATAATTAGGTGTGTATTAGTTGAGTATTCACAAATTTTTCAAATAAACTGAAAAATGCCTTGAGTTTGTAGGGTTCTTTGTTTTATCTACCCCATCTAACTTCCCATTCCTTCATTCACTAAACACTTATTATCTGTATCTGGGACTTATTATCTGATGTTCTTGCGATTTAATACTTGGTTGACTAATTGAAAATATTGGTTGAAAGTGGAAATCATTTTTAAACGATATATATATCTTAGACAATTTATCTAATATTAAATCATATTAATAGACCTTGTTTCTTCTCTTTCTTGATAAAGAGTCAAGGCTTTTTCATTGAGTGGGGGTCCTTTGATTTAAGTTTCTCACAGTCATTATTACATCAACCCCATGATATGGCATCATCTCTGACATCAAGTTTCACTCTCTTTGAAGTGCAGCAGCAATTTGAGGACACTTATGAAGGAATTAAGGTACAAAATGCTTCTAGATTTTTGTTTTATTCTTTTCCAATCTCTCCCCACCTACTTCTAGAACAATTTTCTCCTTAACAATCTGTATATATGAAGTCTTCCCTAATTAATTTACATTTCATAGAAATAACAGTTCTTTCAAAATCAATATTAATTACTTTATATAATATTTAATTAAATAAAATTATTACAATAATAAGTACACTTGGCAGAAAGAGGTTTGGAATCAACCATAATGGCTCTCAGTAAGCATGAAACCCAACAGGTAGAACCAGATGTATACAAGTGGGTAGACTATTAGCTGTGAGTTTTCATTGTACCTTAGAGTATTAATCAGTATGTTTTACAGAAGGAATAAAGAACATTATTAATCTAGTAAGAGATCAGGTAAATTTGGACTCTCTGTGCCAGTCTTTGTGCCAGGTTCACATGTATGAACTTGTTAAGGCTCTGTTCTCAGGGAACAAACTACAATAATACCAAATCTCAAAAATGCTCTCTTCATACAGCTAAGTTTGAGTCCTTGCTTCCTCTTTAACTCATGCTGTGGCCCCTGTCAGCACTCTTCCTTCACAAGACTCAATTTTCTCCATTTATATAATGAAACTCTAGGACAGATAAAGTTCTTTGCTGCTTTCTGGTTCTAAGAATTGGTTTTTTGAATGTTAGTGTTGATACTATTTTGCTTAAGATATGAGGGAATAATTAAATCATTGATCTTTGAATTTTGTTATTTTTTATTAAGATTCAACACTGCTTTTAGAATTATATACACCAGGTCTCGAAATATAAGAAATATTTTACTTACATATGACTGGTGGCAGTCTAATATAACTAGGGTCTGAATTTCAGCTCTGACAATTTATAGCTTTGTGTTCATGGGATAAGTCCACTGACCCGCTGGGATTTCGGTTTATCCTCTATCAGAAAAAGTAACCATATGTGTATTAGTTATTGATTGATGTGTAACAAATCATCTGTATCTTAGAAGCTTAAAACCAAAAGAAACTGCCATTTCACAGTCTCTGTGGGTCAGGAATCCTGGAATGGCTTAGCTGGGTGGTTCTGGCCCAGGATCTCTCTTGAGCTTACAAGTAAAGCTGTAAACTGGGGCTGCAGTCATCAGCAGGCTTAATGGGACTAAAGGATCCATTCCCAAGCCTACTAATTTGGCCTCAATTCCTCAATTTCTTACTGGACACTGGCCAGAGGAGAAGGGGAGAAGTAGAGAAATAGGCAGACAGAACCAAGAAAAAAACCTACAGTCCTTTTGTAACCACTGGAAGTGACATCCTATCATTCCTGCCATATTTTCTTCACTGGAGGCGAGTTATTAAGTTCTGCACACTCAAAGTGAATTTAGCTTCACCTCTTGAACAGAGGAGTGCCAAAGAACTTGTGAATATAATTTAAAACCATCAAATATATAGCACTGATATGAACTCTCCTCCACCTTCTAAAGTGACCTCCATCTAGCATATTTGAGGGAAACAGCAGCAGCAATGGCAACAACACAAATGTATCTATAACTGAATTATTTTCACGTGGCAGCTGCTTCTTTGCACCTCCCCTGAGTCCACTATCTGGGACTTCCAGACTATTGTCTTCTCCCTGACAACTCCGTTATCTCTAGAGACATCGTAGAGAGGTGACTGCAGGGCAGTGCACAATTACTTCTACTGGCCTGTCTTAGTGATCCCCACAACACAGCCACCCAGCCTCTTTAGCTGCATTATATCGTAATGGTAATTGGAGAGACAGAATATCACAGACCTAGAATCAAATACTGGACATATCTGTTATTAAAAGTCTCAATGGACTTTTCTCAGTCAACATTTTTCCATAAAATGCTCCATCTTTCTGTCATGTTGGCTAACCTCTATTATTTTTTGTTTTCTCTGACTTCAGATATTCTTGTTCATCTCTTACACAGAGCAATTTAACTGTCTCTGTTGTTCCCTTGCATCCTTCTCATACCCTCAAGATGTCACTTTCCACTCTCAAGTGACACATGTGGAGACACTGTCCTAAACACAGTTCTCTCCCTAATACTGCCCACTATTAAGATAGTATTTTCTCACAAATATTACCTGCCCATTCATTCACTCATCCATTTGTCCATTCTTTACTGACCCTACTATGATATGTTAAAGCACTATGCTAGGAATGTAAAACCAATGAAGACACTATCTGTGCTTCTCAAAGTATCAGTTTTTAAAGTGATAGATGAACACATACATTAGAAAATAAATGCAGAGAGCTTTCTTGGAGAGTAAGAGACTAAGATTTAATGTGAGTCCTGAAAGTTTCTTAGAAATTAGCTAGACAAAAAGATGAGAAGCTGGAAAGAAGAGAGAGTCCCAGACCAGCAGCTCTCAAACTTATTGTGCCATCACAATTACCTGCTGAGCTTCTTAAGTACTGATGCTGGGACCACACCCATAGTTTCTGATTCAGTAGGTTGAAGGTTGAACCTGGTAATTCACATTTCCAACAAGTTCTCAGGTGGTACTGATACTCATGGTGCTTGTCCAGGGACCATACTTTAAGAACCACTGCTCTAGGCCAAGAGAGATGAACATGGTACACTTGAAATATTGCACATAGTTAAGAAGAGTTTTGGCACATCCAAGGAGAGCAGTGATGAGAGATGAATCTAGAAAACCAGGACTAGATTACGATATACTTAGGAAGTCATGTTAGGAGGTCTGAACTTTATCCTGGGGGTGGTGGAGACATTGACTATTGTTAAGCAAGAGCATATACATGATCGTATTCAAGCTTTAGAAAGATCACACTGACTGCAATGCTGAGAACTAACTATGGCTGAAGGCAGTTTCCCCAGCAAGAATACTTAGGAAATTGTTGTATTATATCAGGTGAAAGGTGAACTGAAGTAATGGAAATGCGATAATGACAATTACCATTACAAACATAATAATATCAATGAAAATGATGATAGACAACAATTTTAAACACTATTGGGCATGCAGGAGTCTAAGAGCTTTCCATGAATTATTACATGTCATTCTCACAATAATCCTACAGAATGCATTGATTATTAGACCCATTTTATAAGGGGAGACTAAGGTTTAAAGAAATGAGGTAATTAGCTTAAGGTCACACAGATAAGAAAATACAGGGCATGTGTTGTGATGAGCACTGGGTGTTATGGGCAACTAATGAATTGCTGAACACTACATCAAAAACTAATGATGTATTATATGCTTGCTAACTGAACATACATACATACAAACATACATACATAAAAAGTAAATATGGAGTCAGAATCCAAATACAGATAGTCTAACTTTAGAATCTCTGTTCTTAATCCCATGCTTTGAGGTAAAAGGAGTTTAATGGTGATGGACAAGTCTGTATTTTGTACAACCAGGTTAATTATGGTTCCATTAAGTCTAAACCCATTTTCACTGTTATATGTTGTCATGAAACAGGATTCTTTTTCTTCAGGGCACTCACGTAAGTAGATAATTCTGCCTTTCTAAGTGATATTACTTGATCAGGTATGCCTTCCTCACAGATCTGAACACCCAGGAAATGGAGACTATGCTTGCTTTTGCTCACCATTCACATCCCCATGCCCTACAGATCCTTAGCAATAGTTTTTAAGAGAATGAGGAGCAAATGAAGATGAGAAGGAATAGGTTCTTGGTGGAAGAAAAATCCACTTGGAAACATCTAGTAGGTTCTAGCATATAGCATATAGAAATCTGGAGCCTAGTTAGAGAAGAGGAAGAAAAGCAAGAAAAATAGATCTTGGGAGTAATCAGCTCAGAATACTAACAGAACCCAACTGAGTGAATGAGACTCAAACCAGGGCTAGTATAAAGATAGCGTTATTATAAGGATCAAATAAGGCTATATGTGATAATTTGGAAAACTGTGTATCACGTAGATTATCATCAAAATGATAATTTATAATTAAATTAATATAAATAAGACCTATCTTATTACACATTTCCTTTGCTATACATTCACAAAGTCAAGGAAAGCCTGGATGTTGCCTTGGTGCAAGACCTACTAAAGACTTACACATTTATACATCTTATCTTCCCCAATGCACTGACAAGCAAGTGCTTACCATAGACATATAGAAAAGACTGGTTGAATCTGGCATCAAATAGAAGGGGTTGCCTCCTTCTCAAGTTGTGTTGTGACCTGGCCTAAGTGAGCTAAGCATGCCTCTTGTGTTCTGGCTGTCTCGTTTCCTGTCACAGTGTCTGAATGTAAAAGCCCAACCAACCAGAGACTTTGCTTCCCCATCTCTACTTTCAGTTGCTGGGATTGGAGCCCTACTAACCACTCAATCTGACTGAAGAGTAATGTGCAGTGGCCTCAAGTGGATAAAGGGAGAAAGTTCAATATGATTTTAGTAGCATAAAATCATGTCACAGACATTTACAGAGACATCCTCCTTTGGGACAGTGCCCTCCATGATCTGGCTCTTGGCTACCATACTGATCTTAGCGCCAAATACTCTGCCTTGCTCACCCTGTGATAATCACACTGACCTCCTTACTGTTCCTCAAATGCAGCAAGCATGTTCCCGCTCAGGGCCTTTGTACTTACTCTTCTTTCTGCTAGGAATCCATGGTTCACTTGTTGCATACTTCCTATTACTATGCAGATATCATCTCATTAGAAAATGTTCTCCAACTCCTGCCCATTATTCTCACAATCATCACCCTATTCAGTTAGCTTTTGTTTATATGGGTTACACCTACTAATATTTAGTGCTTAGAAATTGAAAGTGAAAAACAAGTTAATATATTCATGTTTTTATTAAATATAATAAATAATTACACATTAGCCTAAATGACGCTTTTATGAAAAATAACTACATTTTCAAAATATAGAATATGTAGTGGAAGGGTGACATTGTTTTACATTTCTGAAAATATCTTTAATGTGTTGTTTAAAAGAAGACATCTGGGTTTTCATTTCCACTTCATCACTGAATCTGGAATGAAATGTCTTGATTGAAGTATATCAATGAAATGCAGCCACACCCAGAAATCAAATCAGAAAAGACAGGAGGGTTTCAATAGCCTTTTTGGATAACCGTGGGTATTTCTCTTTGATACTCTACCAAAACTCGACAGACGATAGTTTCTTAAAGGTTACTTGTAATATGGAATTTGAAACCAAATCAATGGATTTTTTATACTCAATTGCATTAAACTCCATTGGTTTATTTTACATTGTGGATCCTTTACCAATGCCTGATCTGTGATATCATGCAGTGGTCATTTGGAAAACAGCAGTTCACTGAGCTATGTAGATCTTCCAAATGCTGATACTTTTCATTTATGCACTATAAAAAGGGATACTTGTTGCTATCACCATCAATCTTATCAGAAAGTTTTCAAGTACTGGGAAGTTGTCAGGCTCATGAGGTCAATATAAATTTTCCAAAATTCCAATTTTCACTTGAATTTTCAAATATTATCATTGGCAAAAACTGCTGTCATTTATTTTCCTTGAAGTGATAGACTTCATTTTCTAAGAAAATATTGCCAAAAGTCCAAGTCTAAATAATAATTATTTGTCTGTCAGTCAGTCTGTCAAGTAAAATGATGGACCACGAATGAGAGCAGCTACTTTAGTTTGGAACTCTAATAATCATGAAGGTGCTTTTCCTCGAGAATATATTATTTTGGTATGCAGCAGAAGTACTCTATGTTTTCATTTTGTCACCAATATTTTTAAAAGATTTGTACTCAAGGTCCAAGATATAATTAAATTACTAAATTTTACTGTTTCATTAAAGATATTATTAGGTAAGATTTTGTTTTTTCTTGTCTTTTAAAACAAAATGTTTTGGTACTACTGTCTTGAGTTACACTAATGCACCAGCACTGACTTTACTCTATCAGTCCAAAAGCCAAAAGAGTAAAAAGGGAAAATAATATCTTAGTAATATTACGGTAATAACATTTGCCTTTGCCGACCCTCTAAAAGAATCTCAGAGACCATTCCCCATGTTGAGCTCAGAATCACACTTGGAGAACCAGCATTCTAGTACGTACGTTTCTTAAAGTAAAATTTCTGGGTTGAAGTGTGCACATATTCAACTTCACTACAAACTGTGAAATACTCCAAACTGGGTTATATCAATTCATGTTCCCACTGGCAGTATATTAAATTTCCCACTTCTATCTCTTGGTATTGACTAATTTTTCAAATTTTTACACAATTCCCTTCTTATGGGGCAAGCATTTTTTTCTTTTCTGTTGCTTCTTTATTAGAGTAGCCTATGAATATATAAGATAGTCTAACAAAGATGCTAGATATACATTCAAATATACTCAATATGTACAAATATTCAAATATATATATGTGTATATATATATCCAAAGGGTAGCATGCTATACACACTGTTCTGAGACTTATTTCCATTAACATTTTTTATATTTATTTCCTTATCAGAAGGTACAGAACTGCTTTATTATTTAACAGCTGCAGAGTTTTCCATTTTGATGTACCATCATCTAAGCATTTTTTCCTTTTTTATTGTAGATCTTTATAAATTTCAAATATTAATCCTTCTTCAGCAATACATGTTGCGAATAAAATTTCCCAACCTGTCACTTAACTTTTCACTCTTTATGGATCTTAACCAAAGCTCTTTACTATAATGTGAACCAGATTTAGAATTGTTTTATTTTTTCTTTTGTTCTGTGTTTTTTAATGTATACTTTCCTATCCTATAACCATGGAGCCAGTCTTCTTTACTGTATTCTAAAAGTGTTGAAGTTTTGATTGTCACATTCAGTTCTTAAATCCACCTGGATTTATTTTTGTGCCTGGTGTTATACACAATCTAATTTAATTTTTTCCATATGGATGACTAATTTTCCTGCATAATCTCTACTATCTCCCACAGCTTTGAATTGCCATCTCTTTCATATATTAGGTTTCCACATGTAAGTGGATCTGTTTCTAGACTGTTTTCTGTTCCACTTGTCTATTTGCCATCTTTCTACCAATATGATTCTGTCTCAATTACCACGTTTTTAAAAAAATAATGTTAGTATTTGACAGGACAAATTCCCATACTTACTGTTCTTCCAAATTGTCTTAATGATTTTTGTATATCGGTGGCAGATAAATGACATTGTGGATACTGATCTGTAGTTTTCCTTTCTTTAAACATACTAATTTTACAGTCTTTTTAATATTTCTTCACAAAATTGATTTCATTTATAATAAATATATGTTTTTAAATATGATTTCATTGTCTGCCTTTCTTAGCATGTTTCTTACTATATTTTAGAATTTTGGTGTGCAGGCTTATGTTTAATAGAGGGTTTTCCTTTCTCATTCTCTTCCTCTTCTCTCCCTACCCCACACACAATTTCTCTCTGATAATCTTTCTTTGTCTCACATTTATATAGTTGTATCCACCAAACCCACCAGGTCCCACCCAGACCCTAGTTTTACTTATGATGTCAATCATTAGCCATCGTTCAGAGAGTCACAGAGCCAACAAATGGATAATGTCACTTTCTGTTCATTTATCTTTATACTTTTGACTCCATAGAAACTGATCTCCCTCTAAGTTTCGAATAACAGACAATTTCCCAATTAAAGATGGGGAGTGCCAACTCAGGGTCTGATTTCCATCAATGAACTTTTCTCTGGCACAATACCTTTAAAGAAGGGCTTTTAAGTTTCTAATACCACACAGGAGCACAACTGCTGGTTACATCTGCCTGCTTAACAAACAGAGTCTAGAAGAGCTGCAGCTTCAGTCCATCTTAGTATCCTGGTTTTCTGTTGTTCTTTTGGTTCATACAGATATTACATTGTTTTCAAATTGACTTTTCATTTGTCTGGTTTGGTTTCCTTTCTAATATTTTATCTGTCACTGCCATACGCTTGGAGCGTAAAAGTGTGTGTTTGTTGCACCATCTTGACCAGATCTGGTATGCCTCTGTAATCGTTTCAGATAGTACCTTTCATAGGGACTTTTGCTAGTTTTATGTTTTTTTTTAATAGAAAAATGGCCATGATTTTAAAGAATATTTGGAGGTTAGTTAGTGGATTTTTCAATTTCTCTAACTCATCTGGTTTCTTGTTTATGGACTTGCTGATATTTAAATTTAAATTTTCTGAGCTCTCTATTAAATAACTGACTCAAACAGCACAATCAAGCAAATAGCTTATCCTTAATTCACTTTGTGAAAGTTCATCCTAAGCTATTTCTTTCTTTTTGTCTCTTTTTTGCATCAGAGAAAGGCAGACAATCCTAGGCTGTCATTATTCCCATTGAGAGATAGGCTGTCACATTAGATCACTGATCTGGTTGATTTCAGGGTCACTCACTATAGATGGCCATCTTGTATTTCAGAGAAATGTGTAGGTAACCCACAATGCAAGCTAACAGTTTCAGGTAGAGCACGGCATTTGCTTTGAACCCCCAAGTCCACAGTAGTTGTAAAGGATTTCTATGTATATCCAGGTGGTACTAGAGACAACATGTGACCCTGATAGTATTCGCACTGAGGCATTAAGTTAAATTAAAGGCTTGCAGACAATAAGACACTTCAGAGAAGCTCACTACTTTAAATGTTAATGCTGGGGATTTTCATCTCAAATTATTTCTAAAAAGAAGAAGCTGAAATACTTTGAGAATACAATGGGAAGGTAATATCTTGGTGTCATGATTTTCACAGTTTTTGCAATCCACATCGAAAAAAATTCTTTCTTTGCTCTTCGTGGAGTTATAAATTAAGCTCACTTGCATCATTAATAGCAGTAAATTGGATCCCTTCAAGATTTCATTTTTTTTTATAAAGGAGTAAGAAGTCCCAATCAGTCACATAGGCTCCCTTTTGCCCACACACTCACCATTAATTGACATAACATTAGTTTCCATGGCTTCATTGGAAATGATTCTAAATATATTAGTCTGAATACAGAATTGAAAAATTAAACTAGATGTAAAATTGTTTCAGTTAAGAAAGAATCTGAAATATGTTTCCATCATCATCTAAACACATGTATACACATACAGACATATGCACATTCTGAAAATCTTCATTGTTTCTGTGCAATATTCAAGAGTTGAGAGACCTGGAGCATGCACTTTGGGTAGGGCTGGAGATACATTGTAAAAAGAGATGATGATGATGATGATGATGATGATGATGATGATGATGATGATGATATAATAAATAGGAGAATGTATAACAGTTAAAAGCACATGATTTGTATCTTCTAGAGAAATATATAGCATGATTAACCCATCTAGTATATAAAAATATTTGTTTATTTCTGGTTATAAAATTAACACATGCTTATTATTACAAGTTAAAATTGGTGAGTTGTATATTAAAAAAGGAAAGAAAATTTAAATCACCAGTAATCTCACTGTTCAAGATGACTGCTCAACAGTTTGTTATTTCTTTCCAGTCTTTTCCACTGTTTCTGTGTATTTGAATGACAAAATAGAAATCATGTTGTTTCTATATTGCATTGCACTTTGTTTTTGACTTAAGATTAATTTTTAAGCAGTTTTATTTTTATCATTGTTATTACTAGACATTACTTTAAAAGGCTTCATAATAATCCACCCAAATCCTAAGAAGATACTATTCAAGCTTTTCATTATTTATTTTGGGACATTTGGGGTCCCTTCTTTTTGGACTAGTCCAAAGAAAGCCAAGTTTAAACATCTCTATGAATAATCTAAACCTTTTCAAAAAAATCTAATTACATCATTTAATAACTTCTCCTGTAGACATTGATATATACCATATTTAGTCTCATTATAAGGTAGTCAAGCATTAGCATCTTAGTTATCCTGTGGTTCCACTGCTCACTTTAGCCTTTGCTCTATTAGCCTTCAAAGCCAATTTCTAAAATTTTGTTGACTCTCTCTAGTTCCTCACCTCCTACACCAGCATTCCAACCTGATATTGTTCTCGCCACTACACTGAAACCTGTCCAACCAGAGTTATGAATCTACTGTATGCCAATAATGTAAACTTTCTCAACCTCTCAGTGATGGTCAGTCTAGTGACATCTGTCCCCTTGAACTCTCTTTTCCTTCAGCCTGCATCACCACACTCTCCCTTTGCCCTTTCTTATTTCCTTTGCCAATTTATCCAATCTACCTCACCCTTAAATGTTGGAATTGTTCAAGGACGCAGTCCTAAGCTACCATCTCTCCTTCTCTTCTCAGTCTAGCTATTCTATTTTCTTTTGCATGTATCTACTCATCCTTCAAAAGAAATTTATATTTCAAGTCTCATTTGACGTGACTCTATGAGACTGTTCAGATTCAACTAACATATTTTATCCTTGTCAGCTGACGTCATAATACTTAGCACCTACCTCTTGTCTAGCACTCATTAAGTAAACCTGTGTTTTAATTATATATTTTTCTCTACTATCGATTTTCCTACTGGTTGGAACCACATTTGCCCATCTTGGTATTTTCCAAAAGTCCAGGCCCTTACTAAGTGTTCATTAAATGCTTATAGAACAAATGAGTAAATTATAGTTGCTCTATTAGAGCAAATGTGGTTGCATGGAGGAGGAACCCAATCAAACCAGCTCAACCAAATATAAGATGTATTATAAAGATATATGAGAATTTTGGGGAATATAATAGGAAAAATAAGGGCTCATGGGAATTTGGAATTCAAACGATCTTTTTTCTACGTGAGTGTGTGTGGGTGGGTGGGTGTTGCTTTGTTCTCCTGTTTCTCTTTCAGATGTGCCTTCTCTGCTTAATTCTCAGGAAACACATATGGTTAATCAGGAAGGATACCCCCAAACTGAAGCCTCAACCCATGAATCTACAGGATTCTTAAACTTGATTCCCTAGTAATGACTGATTCAGTCAATGGGTGTCAATTACACCTTCCAAAAATAAGAATTTGAGTCATCTGATAAAAATCTGATGGTCAGGGGCGCCTGGGTGGCACAGTGGTTAAGCGTCTGCCTTCGGCTCAGGGTGTGATCCCGGCGTTGTAGGATCAAGCCCCACATCAGGCTCCTCCGCTATGAGCCTTGCTTCGTCCTCTCCCATTCCCCCTGCTTGTGTTCCCTCTCTCGCTGGCTGTCTCTCTCTCTGTCGAATAAATAAATAAAATCTTTAAAAAAAAATCTGATGGTCAGGTGTCCACCCCTATTACACTAATCTGTGGCCCAGGGTTGACGCCATTATGTAATACATGTGTAAATCTACCCTTCTAGGCTGTAGATTGGCAGTATTTTCTAAGGTTGTGGCATGGGTTGGATGGTCACAATGGTCATCTCTAAATAAACAGTGCCATGGCTGCCTTTTAAGTTTTTAATGCCATAAGAATTTTCACTCCTTCAGAACTCTATCCCATGCAGTTCTGGGCTCTGTACTCCCTACTCCTTTCATGATTCTTCGTGATTTTAATATTCCCATAGAAAATTCTCACAATACTCTGAGCTCTCAGTATCTTAACCTCCTTCCTTCCATTGTCCTCCATCCCATTGTAGATGGTCATACTTGTACTTGGCAACTATGGATAATTTTAACCCCTCCATAATCTCAATTTCAAATAGCCCGCTCTCTGTTTCACACTTCCTATCCTTCCAGCTCATTTCGTCTAGAAATACAATTCCAACATCCTTCCAGGACCATAGATACTACCATCTATTCATATCCCTTATTTCTTTCATATATTTTCTTCCCTCCTTATCCATATAAACTTGATATTAAATTATAATAACCACTTTTTTGCACAAATCCTCAATACCTCTGCCACCTATCACTTCATTTGTTCTTGGTGAAATTAAAACTTGTACTAAATCTAACTCTCCCTATTCAACATATAAACCAGTAATCCTTGGTACTTCCTCCCTCCTCCATTCATAAAATCTTTCACAAAGTCCTGTCAACTTTATCTTCTCAAAGATTATTTTCTCTCTTCCTATTAACACTAGTTACTGCAGTCCACCATCAGTTCTTGCCAGTATGACTTCCATCACTCTTCTCACTCTACTTTCTTCATGTGCATTTTCCTCTAATCCAGTCTCCACAAAAATGCCAGAGCTACCTGCATTTCAAATCTACCCATATCACTGCATTGCCTAAGACTAATAGTTCCCAACTGCCTGTTGAAGAAAATCCAAACTCTTTAAAATAGACTACATCTTTTCCAATTCTCATTTCTTACAACTTTGGACTTACACTTTACACTGCTGCAACACTGAAATGCTTTGAGCCATGGCATATGGTTGTATACAACCATGCTTGATGGACTGACAACATTGTGAAATTCCAACACACTCTCTACTATTTCATGATTTTGTTCATATTTTTTTTTCTCTGCATGAAATACTCGCTTTGTCTGTTTATCTAGGGATACCAGGAAGAGAGAAGCAGACATTATTTAGGGATATTTAGGTTCTACTCTCATTTCTTCAAGTCCAACACCATGCTCATCACCACCCAAGTGAGAATATGGATTTTCTGTGTTAATTTTGGTTAAAAAACTGTGCACACATGCCCTGAAATAAAACACAGTAGACTGTTTTTGTCAGTCCCTCTGCAATGGGATTACAAACTCTGGGTATAAAAGGGCAGTGGGAAAGGAAGTCTAGAGTTTCATGAATCAGGCAAGATGCAAATTTGTCTAGAAAGTATAATTGGCAACTGCATGGAGCCAAGAAAAACTACATCAAAATATGCTACATCTGTTCCTACCTTGTGTGGCCATTTTACTTAAAATACAAACTTGTATTCTTGGCAAATTAAATTGAGAACTTTATCTAATCTTACACTTGGGATGTGTGTGTTAACTTCTCTGGCATTTAAATATACTTTTAATGAGATATGCGCTTCTGAGTATCAGGTTTGTAACGATTAAGCAGATGTTATAAGTTGAAAATGGCTCAATATTTATAGTGACTCTTTTAGAAATATATTATCAAGATTTTAAATAGCAATATTCTTTGGTTCAACAATTCCAAGTTTAGAAATGTATCATAAAGAAATAATATGACAATTTGGTAAAGGTACACACACACACACACACATGCTCACAAATGATTTAGCTGAACACTTGTTTAAATAATGAGAAATTGGAAACAGATGGTTAATAAACTATTATAGTAAATCTATTAAATGGTGCACTGTGAAGACACTGACAATAATGAGGAATATTTATATTAATTGACACAAGAAAAGCACCACAACATATTGTCACTAAGGAGTGACAGCAGAATGCATAAGTGTGTAGAGCAATACACACACACACTCTCACTCTCACACATAATGTACACATCACTAATATATCTGAAAAAATATTTTCAACATATCTTAAGTTTTTAATTCTACTGTTTGGGGCTCTTTTTACTTTCTTCATCATACACTTCTGTATTCTTTAAATTTTTCAAGATGATCACGTGCCAATTTCTGTAATCTGATGAAGACCTATTAAATTTTAATTAAAATGTTAAACCACTAAAGTACAAAAACATATTAGCAAATGGTTTAGTAATGTTTGGATAGATGTAAAAGGCCTTTTGAAGCCTAATATTTAAGTTAAATTTAATACAGGAAGAGATACACAGTTTTGACTACATAATAAGAATTTCAGCAAGGCAAATCAAAAAAGTAAACAAACTCTAACAAACACAAGCAAAACTACAACTACATGGGAATTGAGGGACGTTTCAAAGACAGTGGGTGAATATTCCTAAAATATAAGAACTTACAAATAAATAAGTATATATGATTCAACTAGTTCACATTTAATGTCATTCCTCACTTATTTAGAAATTTAACATAATGTGAACTTAATCACTTATTTATGGCTATTAGAATACCAGAACATGACTTTTCCTTATATCATTCATTGGGATAAACAAGCCTCTCCTGAAAAGTCTTACACAAAATCAGTGAAAATATTCAGGGCCTGGTTATATGTGTCTCTGTAGGAATGACCCTTGTAAACTATACACAATTCTCCATTTTCTTTCCAGAGACAAAATTGTTTTTTCTAAAAAATAAACAAACAAACACCCATGATACTGCTGCTATAAATGTATAGCAGCACTATCAACAATAGCCAAATTATGGAGAGAGCCCAAATATCCATCGATGGATGAATGGATAAAGAAGATGAAGTATATACACACACACACACACACACACACACACACACACACACACACACAATGGAATATTACTCGGCCATCAAAAAGAATGAAATCTTGCCATTTGCAATAATGTGGATGGAACTAGAGGGTACTATGCTAAGCAAAATAAGTCAGTCGGAGAAAGACAAATAACATATGATTTCACTCACATGTGGAATTTAAGAAAGGACACAGATGAACATCTGGGAAATGAGGGGAAAATAAGATTAAAACAGAGAGGCAAGCCATAAGAGACCCTTAACTATAGAGAACAAACTGAGGGTGCTGGAGGGGAGGGAGATGGGGGAATGGGCTAAATGGGTGATGGGCATTAAGGACAGCACGTGATGTAATGAGCAATAGATGCTACATGTAAGTGATGAATCGGTGAATTCTACTCCTGAAACCAATACTACACTATATGTTAACTAACTAGAATTTAAACACAATTTTGAAAGAAAAACAAACAAAAAACTCATGATACTTTCATCTATAACTCCTGACACTCCAAGCTGTACAATATAAGCAAAGAATATTTTTAGATGTTTTCAAACTAACACTGCAAGGGTTTGCATATAGAAATGCAAGCACACTTCTCAACTATTCTGTGCTTCTTTTCCATTAACCCAAGAAGCTGGGCATAGCAGGTACATCTCCTAGCTCTTCCTCTCCTTTACTTCAGTGGAGCAGCTACAACCTGGTGACAAGCACATGGACTTTTAGAGTCAAGGGAATGTTTTTTGAATACCAATTCTGTCATTTACTAGTTGGCTGATTCCTTTTGTATGACAAATGCTATATGCGTCAGCATTTGGCATTACCGAATCAAAAAATATGATGTTAATAATATCTCCTCACAAGGGTACTTGGAGAATGTAAATAAAACACCTAGCACAATGCCTGGCACAATAAAAATAACTTCAATAAAATAACTATATGGCTTCAATAAAAATAACTATAACAATAGTAATAATCAATAATAGAATGGTGGGGCAGTGAGAATTGTACTTTCCTTCCCTAAGTAAGAATTATAAATTTCTTATCATTTTTATTCTTTTGCTGGGGTTCAGTTTAAAGACAATCATGTAAGAGCTGTGTTTCTCAATACAGGCAGTGTGAGGATCTTCAAGCCTTAAAATTTTGTCCTTCTGAGATAGGCGCTGCCATATTTCTCTGTATGTGAACAGGTCATTCAGCTCATGCATGAAGGGCTAATTTTGTGGAATCCTGCTTTGAGCTAATTATATTTTTAAATTGCTCTCATTTTAAATACGTGAATGTCAATAAAAATTATTTAAACACAATGAAAAACAAAATGAAACACCAAGGTTAGGAGATATCTATTTGTTAGACTACTGGACCAGGAATTGCTAACCACTGTTTTAATTACAGTTCTTGCTCACAAGGGAGACATGGGTAAGAATTTTTTTTTAAGAATTAAATTTGTGCGCTGGGAAATTTGAATTGTATCTTTGTCAAAAAGATATAAGGAACATGAATTTCTCTATGCCTGGCATTAACATAAAAAATATGACTGGATAAAGTAAACAGTGTGGAGGTCCCTTAAAAAGTTAAAAATTGAGCTACCCTATGATCCAGCCATTGCACTACTGGGTATTCACCCCAAAGATACAGACATAGTGAAGAGAAAGGCCATACGCACCCCAATGTTCATAGCAGCATTGTCCACAATAGCTAAATCGTGGAAGGAGCCGAGATGCCCTTCAACAGATGACTGGATTAAGAAGATGTGGTCCATATATACAATGGAATATTACTCAGCCATCAGAAAGAACGAGTTCTCAACATTTGCTGCAACATGGACGGCACTGGAGGAGATAATGCTAAGTGAAATAAGTCAAGCAGAGAAAGACAATTATCATATGGTTTCACTCATTTATGGAACATAAGAAATAGCAAGATCGGTAGGAGAAGGAAGGGAAGAAAGAAGAGGGGGTAAACAGAAGGAATGAACCATGAGAGACTGTGGACTCTGAGTAACAAACTGAGGGCTTCATAGGGGAGGGGGGTGGGGGATTGGGACAGGCTGGTGATGGGTAGTAAGGAGGGCACATATCGCATGGTGCACTGGGTGTTATATGCAAGTAATGAATTATGGAACATTGCATCAAGAACTGGGGATGTACTGTATGGTGACTAATACAACAAAATAAATATTATTTAAAAAATAAGCATGAGAATTATATTTTGATTTTGAACATAGTGATCAAGATGTAGAAGCAGGAAAGGGGGGGCACCAACAGGACAGGTCACTGAGGAGCTCCACACAATTCATGGGTGTTGGAGTCTGAATTGAGTATAAATCCTTTCTCTACAGCCTTGCACAGATTACTGAAACTCTCTTCTTCCTTTGCCTCCTTTGACAAACTAGAATATTAATGTTGAACTTTTAAGAATATTTTAAATATTAAATGAAAGAAACATGATAATTAACACAGTCCCTAATCTATACAAGGTGCTACCAATGAATAACACTCCCGTAGTGCCTTTCTTATTTATGACAGCCATTTTGATGAAAGGTATACACTGTTAGGCCAAATGTATCTGTTTATATCTAAATATATTATCAGGGGACTATTCAAGAATAGGTAAATTCTTGAAAGTATTACACCACAACTTAAGACAGACATAGTAGTTGCAAGACTGAGCTTCTTAGCTACTAATGCATTTACTACTGGCATACAGTAGTTTTTTTGTGAGGGATATGTTCTTGAAAAACCACAGCTAACTTAAAAATGGATGTGAAAAGCAATTTTCTCATAAGAAACAAATGTTAAAGGATATATGAAAGTCATTTCTGGGTAGCCAGCTGCGGCAGCCAACTCTCTAACAGCTGACAAAAGAAAAAGTTGAGATTCCTCAGTGCATGCACCATACTGTTCAACACAGGCAAGAGGAACCATCCCATGAGATGAAGAAGGCACTAAAAGCTCCAACTAAGAACATCTGTGCAAAGAAAAAGGCCCCTAATCCACCTGACCCTGCTTCTGAAAGCCCAGGTTAAGGTACTGCCTAGAAGTGACTTTAGAGAAGATCCTTCTTGATTTTTTCCACATCAGAGCTTGCCTGAAGAATTTGATGGTGCTAAATTATATTCTACTAAAATGAGGCAAGGTCAAATCACAAGCATTTAAAGAAAAGAAAAAAAGAGAAACTTTGAAGTGCATATGAATAGAAATACATCACAATCTCCAGCTGGAATTATTAGAAACCGTGTGCTTAAGAAGTTGGGTCGGTTGCTGTCATTTACTACTGAGCTATCTGTATTGCCAATAAAAGTCCTGATTGTCAGCTGAGGACAAAGTTATTATGAACAGTAATATAGATATAACAATAAAAGCCAAAATAAGAGTATTCAGTCTCCTGTTCCAAACATCTACAGTTAAACTTTTGTAAGCCAAGAAGTGCCTAGGACAATACTGTGTATTGAGTAACTAATCTGGGCTGCACTCTGCATGCTGGAGGCTCTGGAAGAACCATTTATCTGGGTCATAATCATAGCAACACTCTTCTAGAGAGAATATCAATGATCACATTAGAGATGCTGCCTCATGAAGGCAAGTTTGAGGAGCTGGCCAGCCCCTCAACTAACTGACCAGCTAATAACACTTTCACTTTACCTTGTAAATCATACTCTTCGTAAAGTGTTTTCACATGTATTTCACTTTAACTTCACAAGAAGCAAGAAGGAAAACTGGGGGTTAGTGAATTCCTCAAATTAACAGAGCTACCAGGTGGCAAAGGGATTCTAACCCAAGGGTGTTCTGAATCCAAAATCTGTTTTTCTTTTTTTAAGATTTTTATTTTAATTCCCGTTAGTTAACATACAGAGTTATATTAACTTCAGGTTGTATGACATAGTGAGACAATTCCACGCATCACCAGGTGCTCATCACAACAAGTACACTCCTTAATCCCCACCACCTGTTTCACCCATCCCCCACTCACCTCCCCTTTCCTAACCATCAGTTTGTTCTCTATAGTTAGCAGTTTGCCTCTTGGTTTGTCTCCCTCTATGTTTTCCCTTCGCTAATTTGTTTTGTTTCTTAAATTACGCATATGAGTGAAATCATATGGTACTTGTCTTTCTCTGATTTGTTTTGTTTAGCCCCATACTCTCTAGCTCAATCCATGTCATTGCAAACGGCAAGATTTCATTCTTTTTTTGACAGAATAATATTCCATTGTAATATTCCATTCCATTATATGTATATACATATACCCCATCATCTTTACCCATTCATCAACCAATGGACACTTGGGCTGCTTCCCTATTTTAGTATTGTAAATGAGGCTGCTATAAACATAGGAGTGCATGCATCCCTTTGAATTAGTGTTTTTGTACTCTTTGGGTAAATACCCAGTACTGCAATTGCTGGATCATAGGGTAGCTCTATTTTTAACTTTCTGAGCAACCTCCACAGTTTTCCAGACTGACTACACTAGTTTGCATTCCTACCAACAGCGCATGAGGCTTCCTTTTTCTCCAACATCCTTCCCAATCCCTGTTGTTTCTTGTGTTGTTGATTATAGGCATTCTGACATGGGTGATGTGATATCTCACTGCAGTTTTGATTTCCATTACCTGATGATAACTGATGATGAGCATCTTTTCATGTGTCTGTTGCCATCTGTATGTCTTCTTTGCACAAATGTTTGTTCGTGTTCTCTGCACATTTTGTAACTGGATTATTTGGTTTTTTGGGTGTTGAGTATTATAAGTTCTTTATACATTTTGGATATTAACCCTGTATCAGATATGTCATTTGCAAATATCTTCTTCCATTCCATGGCTTTTTAGTTTTGTGGACTGTTTCCTTTGCTGTGCAGAAGCTTTTTATTTTGAGGTATTCCCAATAGTTTACTCAAGAGACCTATAGAGAAAAATGTTGCTACGGCCGATGTCCGAGAAATTACCACCTGTGTTCTCTTCTAGGATTTTTATGGTTTCAGGTTTCACATTCAGTTCTTTAACACATTTTGGATTTATTTTTGTGTATGGTGTAAGAAAGTTGTCCAGTTTCATTCTTTTGCATGTTGCTGTCCAGTTTTCCCAACACCATTTGTTGAAGAGAATGCCTTTTTCCCGTTGGATATTCTTTTCTGCTTTGTTGAAGATGAACTGACCACATAATTGTGGGTTTATTTCTGGGTTTTCTATTCTCTTCCATTGATCTATGTGTCTATTTTAGTGCCAGCACCAAACTGTTTTGATTACCACAGCTTTCTAATGTAACTTGAAGTCTGGAATTTTGATGCCTCCAGCTTTGCTTTTCTTTTTCAAGGTTGATTTGGCTGTTTGGGGTCTTTTGCAGTTCCATGCAAATTTTAGGAGTGTTTGTTCTAGTTCTGTGACAAATGCTGTTGGTATTCAGAGGGACTGCATTAGATGTATAGATTGCTTTGGGTAGAATAGACATTAAAACAATATTTGTTCTTCCACTCCATGAGCATTTCTTTCCATTGCTTGGTGTTGTCTTCAGTTCCTTTCATCAGTGTTTTATAGTTTTCAGAGTACAGATTTTTTGCCTCTCTGGTTAGATTTATTCCTAGGTATCTTATGGTTTTTGGTCCAGTTATAAATGGGATTGATTCCTTGATTTCTCTTTCTGCTGCTTCATTATTGGTATATAGAAATGCAACAGATTTCTGTACATTGATTTTGTACCCTGTGAGTTTACTGAATGTGTTTATCAGCTCTAGCAGTCTTTTGGTGGAGTCTTTAAGGATTTCTATATATATTATCATGTCACCTGCAAAAAGTGAAACTTTCACTTCTTCCTTACCAATCTGGATGCCTTTTATTTTTGTTTTTTCTTGTCTGACTGCTGTGGCTAGGACTTCCAGTACTATGTTGAATAAAACTGGTGAGAGTGCACATCCTTGTCTTGTTCCTGACTTTCAGGGAAAAGATCTCAGTTTTCCCCATTAAGGATGATGTTAGCTATAATAAAGCCTTTATTATGTTGACGTATGTTCCCTATAAACCTACTTTGTTGATGGTTTTTATAATGAATAGATGTTGTACTCTGTCAAATGCTTTTTCTGCATCGATTGAAATGATCACATAGTTCTTATCCTTTCTCTTATTGATGTGATGTATCATGTTGATTGATGTGTGAATACTGAACCACCCTTGCAGCCCTGGAATATATCTCACTTGATTGCGGTGAATGATTTTTTTAATGTATTGTTGGATTCAGTTTGCTAGTATTTTATTGAGGATGTTTGTATCTATGTTCATCAGAGATACTGGCCTGTAGTTCTCTTTTTTAGCGGTGTCTTTATATGGTTTTGGTATCAGGGTAATGCTAGCCTCACAGAATGAATTTAAAAGTTTTCCTCCCTTTTCTATTTTTTAGAATAGTTTGAGAAGAATAGGTATTAACTCTTCCTTCAATGTTTGGCAGAATTCACCAGTGAAACCACCTGGTCCTGGACATTTCTTTGTTGCAAGTTTTTTGATTACTAATTCAATTTCATTACTGGTTATGGGTTTGTTAAAATTTTCTATTTCTTCCTTTTACAGTTTTGGTAGTTCATTTGTTTGTGAGAATTTATCCAATTTGTTGGCACCTATTTTTTCATAATATTCCCATATAATTGCTTGTATTTCTGTGGTGTTGCTTGTTATTTCTCCTCTCTCATTTGTGATTTTATTTATTTGAATCTTTTCTTTTTTTCTGATAAGTTTGGTTAGAGGTTTATCAATTTTATAGATTTTTTTCAAAGAACCAGCTGCTGGTTTCATTGATCTGTTCTATTGGGGTTTTTTAAGTTTCTATATCATTACTATCCTAATCTTTATTATTTCCATCCTTTTGCTGGTTTTAGGTTTTATTTATTGTTCTTCTTCTGTCTCCTTTAGGAATAAGGTTAGATTGTTTGAGATTCTTCTTGCTTCTTGAGCTAAGTATGTATTGTTATAAACTTTCTTCTTAGAACTGCTTTTGCTGTATCCCAAAGGTTTAGACAATTGTGTTTTCATTTTCTTTTTTTTTTTTTAAGATTTTATTTGAGAAAGAGAGCATGAGCATGAGCAGGGGAGGGGCACAGGGAGAAGCAGACTCTCTGCTGAGCAGGAAGCCCAATGCGGGACTCAATCCCAAGACGCTGGGATCATGATCTGAGCCGAAGGCAGATGCTTCACTGACTGAGCCACGCAGGCGTCCCTGTGTTTTCATTTTCATTTGTTTCCATGTGCTTTTGTATTTCTTCTTTTATTTCCTGGTTGTCTAGTAGGACGTTATTTAACCTCCATGTATTTGTGGTCTTTCCAGATTTTTTCTTGTGGTTGACTTCTAGTTTTGTAGTGTTGTGGTGAGAAAAGATGCATGGTATGACTTTGATCATGGAATGTTCTGAATATATCTGTTAAATCCATCTGGTCCAGTATGTCATTCAAAGCCATCGTTTCCTTCTTAGTTTTCTGTTTGGATGATCTGCCCATTGATGTGAGTGCAGTGCTAAAGTCCCCTTGTATTACTGTATTATTATTGATTAGTTCCTTTATGTTTTTTATTAGTGGTTTTATGTTTGGGTGTTCCCATGTTGGGTGCATATATATTTAGAATTACTTTATTTTCTTGTTTGATGGTCCCCTTTATTATTATATATAGTGTCCTTCTATGTCTCTTGTTATAATCTTTGCTTCGAAATCTATTTTGTCCAATAGAAGTATTGCTACTCTTTCTTTTCACATCTATTTGCATAAAAAATGTTTTCCATGCCCTCACTTGCAATCTGCAAGTGCGTTTAAGGTCTAAAATGAGTCTCTTGTAGGAAGCATATACATGGGTCTTGTTTTTTTATCCACTCTGTCACCCTATGTCATTTGATTGGAGCATTTAGTCCATTTATGTTCAAAGTAATTATTGATAGATGTGTATCTATTGCCATTTTATTACTCTTTTTTGTTGTTTCTGAAGATTTTCTCTGATTCTTTCTTGTTTTTCTCTCTTTCATTGTTTGCTTGTTTTCTTTAGTGATATATTTGGATTTCTTTCTCTTTACTGTTTCCATATTTATTAGTGGTTTTTCATTTGTGGTTACCATTAGGTTTGTACGTAACATCTTCTGCACATAGCAGTCTATATTAAGTTGATGGTCATTTATGTTTGAGCCTGTTCTTTACTCCCCTCCTCCCCACATTTTAGGTATATGGTGTCATATTTTACATCCTTTTAGTTTGTGAGTTCCTTGACTTTTTACAGAAATATTCGTTTTTACTGCTTTTGTGTTTCCCACATTCATGCTGTCATTTTTGGTCTTTCCTTTCCACTCAAAGAGTCCCCTTTAAGATTTCTTGCAGGGCTGTTTTAGCGATCATGAACTCCCTTAGTTTTTGTTTGTCTGGGAAACTCTATCTCTCCTATCCTGAACAATAGCCTTGCAGGATACAGTATTCTTGGGTGCACATTTTTTCCCATTCAGCATTTTGAATATATCATGCTACTCCTTTCTGGCTTGGAAAGTTTCTGTTGAAAGATCCAATGATAGCCTGATGGGGTTACCTTTGTACATAACTGACTTCTTTTTTCTTACTGCTTTTATTTTTTTACAACATGAAATATGTTATTCAAGCCTAGTTTTTCTTTCTTTTTTATTATGTTTATTAGCCACCATATAGTACCTTCTTATTGCTTTTAATATTTTTTTTTCTTTATCACTCTATTTTGCCATTTTAATTACTTGGTGTGGATCTGCCTTTGTTGATTTTGTTGGGGGTTCTCTGTGCCTCCTGGATCTGGATATCTGTTTCCTTCCCCAGATTAGATAAATTTTCAGCTATTACTTCTTCAAATAAATTCTCTGCCCCCCTTTCTCTCTCTTCTTCTTCTAGGATTCCTATAATATGAATGTTATTATGTTTGATGGAGTAACTAAGTTACCTAAATCTAATCTCAATTTCAATAATTCTTTTTTCTCTCTTTTGTTTAGCTTGATTACTTTCCTTTACTCTGTCTTCTAGATCACTAACTCATTCCTCTGCTTCTTCCAGCCTGCTGTTCATTCCATGAAGCATATTTCTTATTTCATTTGTGGTGCCCTTTATCTCTACTCTGTTGTTCCTTATCTCTGTGTTAAAGGTCTCACTGATGATGGGGCACCTGGGTGGCACAGTTGGTTAAGTGATGGACTCTCAGTTTGATATCAGAGTTGTGAGATCAAGCCCCAATTCAGGCTCTATGCTCAGCGTGGAATCTGCTTGAGATTCTCTCTCCCTCTCCTCTCTCTGCCCCTCCCACTCATGTTCTCTCTCTCTAAAATAAATAAATCTTTTTTTAAAAAAAAGTTCTCACTGATACCTTCCACTCTATTCTCAAGTCTATTCAGTATCTTTATGATCATCACTTTAAATTCTCTGTTAGGCATGTGAATTATACCTGTTTCACTTAGGTCTCTGGCTGCGGCCTTATTCTAATTTTTCATTTGAGACAAATTCCTCTGTCTCCTCATTTTGTTTATGTCTCTGTGCCTGCTTTTCTGTGTTAGGTAAGTCAGCTACGTCTCCTGTCCTTGAGGGTAATGGCCTTATGAAGAAGAGGTCCTGCAGTTGCCTGCTATGTAGTATCCCCTATTCCCCAGGACCTGATGCTTCAGAAAATATCTCCAATGTGTGCTGCATGTGCTCTGCTGTTATGTTCTGGCTGCTTTACCCTTTAGGCCAGTTATCTGTAGAGTCTCTCTTTGCCTGTTTTGGGCAGTGTTTCATCCCCGGCCTGAATGTGGCAAGTTTTAACTATGTGTGTTCTGGTCTGTTTGTGAAATGAGACCTGTTGCCACCACTGCTGGAACCAAGGCTCCACAAAACTCCCAAGTCAGGAGATACGGTGTGAGCAAAGGTTTGAGTGTTCAGTTCCAAGGTGCTAGAACTGAGGCAAGGGTGACTGGGAGGTGTGGTTCCACAGAAGCACGGCAGGGTTGAGCATGGTTTAAGCAAGTTAGGTAGAAAGTATAATCTCTGTGCTGGTTCCTACAGGTGGCTCTGTGTTTATGCTGAGGGGCCGGAGAGGTAAAAGGCACCTGACAGTTCCTTTGTTCCCAGAGGGACCTCTCCATAAATGCTTGTCTCTCTGGGATATGCTCCAAGATGAGCAACTAACCTTCCCACTGTGTGCCCCAGGTATTCTTCAGATCACTGTTTCCATGCTGTATGCCCTTGGACTGTTTGCCTGCCTCCTTTTCAAGAACAGCCCTGATGTCTTCTGTGCTACCCCTGAGCCAAACCCACTGACCTTTAGAACTCCAGGCTTTAAGCTCCACTGGTTGCAAAAACTCACAAAATTCGGGCCCTCTCGCTTTCCAAGCCAATTGCTATGGGGGTTTATTTTCCCCATGTGCTCCTGTGTACTGGTCTGTCTCTCCCCCTTCTCTGCAACTGCGGCTTCCTCCCCACCACAGTGGCCATGGTCCATTTCTCTCCTAAACCGCATCTCCACACTTCCTAGCTTCTTCAATGTGGCCTATTCTCTCCCTTTAGTTGTGGAGTTTATTCTATCAGTCTTCAGGCCAATTTCTGGGGTATTTAGAATGATTTGATAGCTATCTAGTTGTATTCATGGAACAAGGTGAGCCTAGGGCCCTCCTACTCTGCTGCCATCTTCCAATCTTCATTTTTATGGTCTTTCAGACCAAAAAAATCTGACAACTATGTTCTTCAGGGACTTAGGTACTTTACAAAGTAGCAAGCTCCTTATCACTGGTAAGGATATGTGGACTATATCATATACATTCTTATTTTATAAAATTTATATAAATCATATGAATTATATATGTATATGCAAGTATATAATGTGTATATATATATAAATATATAAATACATATATATACATAAATATATATATGTATATATGTACACACTCTAAACTATACCCAGATTTCCTAGAAACTTCCTATCTATAAACATGGAAACTGAAAGAGCAATTGTTGTATAAAAACAAAATCATACCCTCAACGGCCATAAATGATTAATCCAGGATGGGTAACAGACCCAAGGTGAGCCCTTTGTGTGATATTTGGACTTGGAAGCCAGAGAATCAAGTCAATCTCTTTATAAAACTTCCATCCTCCCTCCTGACTCCCCAAATTCTCTTTTTCCAAATGTATCATATGGTGAACATTTGTTTCCTGGACAATGGCTTGAGAATACTGCATTAAAACACCAGGTTTCAAGATACATAACTATAACAGCATAAAGTATGATAGAAGTTTTTGAGTAAACATTTCCTTTAGATATTCGTGCTCTGGATTTCAAGTGGCTTTTAAATGAAGGGTTCAAAAATGATACACATGCATTTAATTGTGCTGGAAATGCTGCTATGCATGAAGTCTGACAATGCCTCTCATGAAAGAGAAAGCACTGCTCTAGAAGGATTATCAGGGTTCCTGATTTTGTTTTTGTTTCTCCATGAATGCTCTCAAATTTTCACAGAAACGTTAACTTTAAGAAACACAGTGTTTCTCATTCCTCTCACTCCCACCCCCACCAGCAGCCACCCACGAATAATATTCTTAAACTTTTGGACAAAGAAATTAACAGTAAGATTCTGGACAGTAAGACTGTAACTAAATCTTGTGAGAAGGAAAGAAAATAGGTTGGTATACTCAACTGTGATTACACATCATTCCAGTGAGTGGAACCCCAGATTGTTTTAGAGTTTGTTTTCTTCTGTACCAGTATAAAGTAGAGGACTTTCGATAATCTGTTGCTGTAATTTATTTTAAGCCTTAACAACTTCCTACACTGTTAGCTTGAAATCTATGAACTTTAGTGAAATCTTATTATAATTCATTAGATAAAGCTTGAAGTAAGACACATAACATTCAAAGGGCAGGAATAGTGAGGGAAAGGTATTTGGTGTGGGGTGTGGAATGAGGTAGAGAAAGAGAAAGAGAAACAAAAGCACACATTATCTGTTCATTCCATTCCCGATTCCCAAGAGGCATTAAGATCAGTCCCTATTTGAAACTACCCCTCAAAGATGTACCCTGCTATCTTAATTTCTGTCTGTACCTTTGGCGGTCACTGACACTTAGAATTGAATTGCCCTTTGTGATCATCTCTTCCTGGGATCAGTCTGGAGAAAAAGGACTTTTCTAAGTTTACGGAATTCGTTCATGGCAAAGTCAGGATTACAATCGACGTCCTGAAATTCCCAGTCTCTAAACTTTCAAACATTTCAAAATTAATAAAATAGCACAATCAACTGTATATGAGAGCTTTGGTAAAGTTACAAACAAGAAGTGACTACCACAGATGGATTTTAAAACAGAACTAAAAATAGAAAATATTTTTCCATACATGAAATTTTTACCTACAAACACTTCTAAGGATTGTCCCAAATGAATTTGAATGTGATCTTAATTAAATACTTTCTCTTAATATTGATATTACACTTATCAAGTAAATATGTTTAGTCATGAGAGCAAATTTCTGCTAATGAACCTTACACTATCTTAGTAACTATACATAAACCTACTATTTCCTTGGTTATAAAGGAACTGGGGCAGAAGCTGATCTTATAGTGCCTTGACCATCAAGTGGTTCTTGCCTCATTTTGCCATGACTAGCAACATGGGATTGCAATAGAAGTCCCAAGAGAATAGCCAAAAATGCCTCCATGCCAACCCCTCTGGTCTCTAGTGCTGACTTCCTAGCAGTTCCTGACTCTCTTGACTTCCCGACTCTCTTGACTTACATCTTGAATCTCCTTGTCGTTTTGCTCCATTTGATGGAGCAGCCTAGCTATGAAGAGTTTATGCTATTAACAGCCTGGCACCGTGACACTGTAGAATGTTTCTCTGGTAAATGGGCCACATCATGTGCATGAGAACATAAATCTGGGTTCAGTACAAATAGGCAGGATATCTCCAAAATGGCCTTGGCTTTCAGAAAGTAACCACCAACTCTTTTTTTTTTTTTTTTTTTTTTTTTTGTCATATGGTACTGTGGGAAGAGGAAAGGATTAAATATCAGAAGAACCAAGTTTCTGCTTTGTGACCTCAATCTCACTCTTTCCACTGCATGTTCCTCACCACTTAAATGAGGATTTGACTGGTTCAAGAGTTCTCAAGATTAGCAGTTCATTAATATTCCAGGGATATTTTTAAACATACAGACTCCTAACAGCCATACTTCATCTAGTTAATTATAATATCCAGGTTCTAGGCCCAGATAGCTGTCATTTTTAAAGCTCCCTCAAGGGCCTTAATGATCACTCAGTATAGGGCTTCATTGCATTAGGCATCCTCTATTGTCCTTTCCAGATTTATAGTTTTCTCACATATTTTGGGTGAATTAACAGACACTGATAAATAGTAATAAAGCCTAATCAAGCTTTATTATGTTGATCACTTCAAAATCAGCTAATGGCTTTTTAACTTTCCACAATAAGATCATACAGCTTTTTTCTTTCTGTATCTGGCTTATTTCATGAAGCATAATGTCCTCCAGGTTCTTCCATATTGTTGCAAATGGCAGAATCCCCTTTATTTTTAGGCTGGATAATATTCCACTGCATGTGTGTGTATCTCACATTTTCTTTACCCAAGCATCTGTTGACAGATACTTAGGTCCATTCCCTATCTTGGCTATTGTGAATAATGCTACAACAAACATGGAGTTGCAGCTATCTCTTTGAAGTGCTGATTTCACTTTATTTGAGTATTTTTGTAGAAGAGGGATTGCTGGATCATATGGTAGTTCCATATTTAGTGTTTTTACGAATCTCCATACTATTTTCTATAAAGGCTGTACCAATTTACATTCTTACTAAGTATGGTGAACAAGCTTTGCTTTTCTTCTGCATCCTTACCAACACTTGTTATCTTTTTATTTTGATAATATTCATCCTAACAGATGCGAGGGGATATCTCATTGTTGTTTAGCATTTTACTGATGATATGCCTGTTGGCCATTTGTATGTCTTCTTTGAAAAGGTGTCTATTCTGGTCCTTTGCCCATTATATAAAATATATAAAAATATGTACATATATGTGTTCATATGCATGTATACACACATATACATACAGCTATTCAGTTGTCTGAGTTCCTAAAAAATTTGGATATTAATCCTTTTCCAGATATACGGTTTGCAAATATTTTCTCCCACTCTGTAGACTGCCCTTTCATTTTGATGCTTGTACCTTTTGTTGTACAGAAGCTTTTTAGTTTGATGCAGTCTCGTTTGTTTAGTTTCAGTTTTTGATGTCATATCCAAAAAAAAAATCAATGCCAACACCAATGTCAAAAAGATTTTTCCTTCTGTTTTCTTCTAGAAGTTTCACACTGTCAGATGTTCCACTTCAGTCTTTAACACATTTTGAATTATTTCTTGTGAGTGGTGTATATTATAGGGGTCCTATTTCATTACTTTATACGTGAATATCCAGTTTTGCCAACACCATTTATTTGAAGAGATTATCCTTTCCCCATGATATATTCTTGGCACCTTTGTCAAAATTAGTTGACTGTGTATGTATGGGTTATAACATGTCATTTGAAATCAGAAGTGTGATGCTTCCAACTCTGTTCTTCTTTCTCAAGTTTTCTTTGTCTATTTGGGGTCTTTTGTGATTCCATTGGAATTTTATAATTGTTTTTTCTATATCTGTTAAAAATGCCATTGAAATTTTGGTAGAAATTGCATCAAATCTGTAGACTGCACCGCATAATGTGAACATTTTAACAACATTAAGTCTTCTAATTCATGAACACATGATATCTTTCCACCTATTTAGGTCTTCAATGTTTTCATCAATATTTTCTAGTGTTCAGTGTACAGATTCATTACCTTTTTGGTTAAATTTGTTCCCAAGTTTTTTACTTTATAGATGCCATCATAAAAGGGATTTTCTCGACTTCCTTTTCAGATAGATTGTTGCTGGTGTAAAGAAATGCAAACGATTTTTTGTATGTCGATTTGTCCCTGCAACTTCACTGAATGTATTAGTTCTAAAAGGTTTTTTTTTTTTTAATGGACTCTTCAGGGTTTTCTACATAAAGGATCATGTTATCTGCAAACAGAGAAAATTTTACATCTTAATTTCTGATTTGGAAGCCTTTTACTTACTTTTCTTGTCTGATTGCTCTTGCTACTAATTCTAGTACTATGTTAAATAGAAATGATAAGATTGAACATCCTGACTTTGCACTGGACCTTAGAGGAAAAGCAGTCAATTTTCCCCATTGATTGTGATATTAGCTGTGAGCTTTTCACAAATGGTCTTTGTTGTATGCATCAAGGGCACCTCTTTCCATATCGAATCTGCTGAGTTTATATCATGAATGGATGTTGAGCTTTGTGAAATGAATTTTCTGCATCTATTGAGATGATCATGTGGTTTTTGTCTTTCATTCTGTTAATGTAGTGTATCACATTGATTACTTTACATAGGTCAAACCAACTTTGTTCCCCAGGGATAAATCCCAGCTGGTCATAGTGTATAATCTTTTTGATATGTTCTTGAATTCAGTTTACTAGTATTTAATTTGAAGATTTTTGCATCTATATTCATCAGGAACACTGGTCTATAGTTTTCTTGTGGAGTCTTTTCTGGCTTTACTATCAGGGTGATGCTGGCCTCATAAAATGAGTTTGGGAGTGTTTCCTCTATTTCTATATCTAGAGAAAGCTTGAGTAGCGCTGGTATTAATTATTCTTTAACTTTTTGGTAAAATTCAGCTGCAAAGCCTAAGCTTTTCTTTGTTGGAAGATTTTTTTATTACTACTTCATAAATTAATTTATTACTAGTCTGTTTAGGCTTTCTGTTTCTTTTTAATTCACTCTTGGTAAATTGTATGCTTCTAGGAATTTATCCAATTCTCCTAGTTACCCAATTTGTTTGCATTGAGTTGTTCATAATAGTCTCTTGCGATCCTTTTTTATTTCTAAGGCACCCATTGTAATGTCTCCTTACATTTCTAATTTTATTTACTTGACGCTTCTCTTTTTCTTAGTTTTGTTAAGGGTTTGTTGATTTTGTTTTTATTTTTGTTTTTTTTAAACAGCTCTTAGTTTCGTTGATTTTTTTCTGTTGTTCTTTATTCTCAATTTGATTAATTTCTACTCTGATCTTTATAATTTACTTCACTCTTGTAACTTTTGGTATAGTTTGTTCTTCTTTTCTATTTCCTTGAGGTGTGAAATCAGCTTGTTCATTTGAGATCTTTCTTCTTTTTTAATGTAAGCATGTACGGCTATAAACTTCCCTCTTAGTACTGCTTTCACTTCATCCCATATGTTTTGGTAAGTTGTGTTTCTGTTTGTCATTTCAGCAGAGAATAGAACATCAGTTATTAGAGACAGGGAGGTGGGCAATGGGGGAGATGTTGGTTAAAAGGTACAAAGTTGCAGTTCAGTAGGATGAATAAGTCTAGAGGTCTAATGTGTAGCATTAATAATACTGTGTCAAATACTGGAAATTTGCTAAGAGAGCAGACTTCAAGTATTTTCACCACACACAAAGATGGTAACTATGTAAAGAGATATGTTAATTGGCAGTGACTGTAGTAATCATTTTACTGTGTGTGTGTGTGCGTGTGTGTGTATAAAAACGTCATGTTGTAAGCTTTAAATATATAAAATTTTTATTTTAAAAAATCATGATCATGTCCTTGGATACAACACACTTAATTTTCCTAATATTATAGCATTTGTCTACTATTTTTTTAAAAAAATAAAGCTATTTATAAGACTGGTGAACATCTGTAGTGTTCTTTTTTCTGTATGTTGTTGTTACAATTTCATTTAAACAACTGAAATTATTTGTTCAAAAATTTAAAAAAAATCAGCTGGCAGCTATTAGCATCTACACTTCATTTCTAAACTCCTTTCTCTGAGCATGCTGCCCCATTAGGTAATGGCTCACCAAGAAGTTGTCAAAATGCCCTTACACTAGCCCTTGACTGTAAGAAGAATATAAGCCTTACACTAGCTCATGACTATAATAAGAATATAGCTATATATAGGACTTTTTCACTTAATCTCATTTAATCTTTAATATGTCCTGGCAATAAAAGAACCAATCCTTCTGTTATATTAATGAAAACAATTTAGGCTCAGAGAGATTAAGTAACTATGTTGAAAGTCACTCAGGAAATGGAGAAACAGGATTTCAATTCATATCTTCTAGATTCCTTGTGGTTTCACAGTAACATATTGCATGATGTGCCTGTAACCACTACTGTTATCACCAAAGCAAAGGATACAACCTGTGAGGGATTCACTTTGTGACTTGGTGCTGGGGGAAGGGCAAATAGTCAACAGTCAACAAACCAGATTCAGGAAACTTCTGCTCTCCAACAACTTAAAATAGAATCCAAGGATTGAGTACCCTATATCAGATACTAGAAAGGTACAGCCCTACAGGGCCTTTCCAATTCACTTAATCCAGTGTGTTCAAAGAGATAGGGAAACTGAGGCATAGGGAAGTAGCCTTATAGGTCATATAGGTAATGGCTAACAGATGAGGCCAGAATGGAGGTCTTCTGAATCACTACAAAGTTTTTACTTTCATTTTCCCCTCAATACTTGATGCTATAATAGCAATTTTAAAAGAGAATAACTAAATGGAATAATTTCAAATGACTCCGCAGACAAAGGGACATTTACCTTGAGAGAAAAGGGGCTTTGAAGTAGTTTCTCCCCCAAGAGAGTTCCTTTATGAGAAAAAGCCATCCAAAATATTCTCCAGAACCCTTTCTAAGTTCAAAAAAGAGAAGCAACATTATTGCTCATTGCATATATAATATCTGTAAGACTTAGCACATTTATGCTCATGGTATCTTTGCTCCTATGAGATATTGTAGATCTTATATTTGATGTAGTCAATGTCAAATTATTGGTTAAGAGTACAACCTCCAATAATAGCATTGTTCCTTTGGGAAAATATAATTCACTTTACAATGATTTGCTTCACCTTGCTGTTTACAGGAATGCATTGTGGCAAAAAGTAGAGATTACATGTCTGTTCAGAAAGTGCCTAATTAAGCATGACAATATATAAGTTACATGCCCATTTTACAATTGTGTATTTGGGGACAAGGTGCTTTTATTCTTTGATCTTCAATTTCACACCTTTCAAAAATTGTAGTGTAGGTTACATGTAAAGTCCTTAGTGTGGTACCTGAAATATAACAGAGGTTTGGTAATTTCTACACATAATTATTATACTAATGTTTATGTTAAGTTGATGTGTGGCCATCCCCACATTGTTTGACCATTATATGCACTACAAACAAAACAGATACAATATAAATTGTATCTTCTCATTTTTCCCTTAGAAAATTATTTTCCTTGTATTTGTTTTCTCATTTCTCACAGGCATAACCTCCTTCTTCTGCTGAAGGAATCCTGAGTTATGTATAATACAAAGGCTACTGCAAGCTCTATATTGAGTCTTCCATTATTGCTGATTTGGCTATTGCTTCTGCGGTTTTCCTGATTTATCAGCAAGAGCAGCCAACCATGGTTCTCCTCACACCCAGATAATCAGGTACACCCATACAGAAATCTAACTTGGAAACAGGTTACATGTACAAGGAGGCACTTGCATTATCATACGTGATCCCAACGGTAGTCCTATGAGCTAGATATGTTATCCCCATTTTACAGATGAAGAAACAGAGTCAGAGAGATTAATTTACCCAAGGTCACAGAAAAATTAAGTGATGAGTACTGTATTTCAGAGCTAGAAATATGAATCACTTCACCATATTGCTTATTTTGGCATTTCTGTTTATTAACCTAATAATTATGAGTTATGGATACCTCTGAACACTGGGTGCAGTTGCCACCACCTGTAGCAGCATGGATTCCAATGCAGGGTCTTGTCTGTACATGGATATACCAACTATTTTTCTTTGTTGTTATCCTTCCCCTTTTCCTTACTATTTCAAAAAGGGTTAGCTGTTGGTGGCAACCTTCCCAATTTAGTTCACGGAGATAGATTGTGATAGAATGACAGGAGGAATGGAAATCACCTGGAGATCAGAAAGCTGTTGGGGAAACATGAGATGTAATAGGTATTTGGATCACCCTCTTGGAGACACAATGAATTAGGCTTCACTTTCCGATTTGTTTGCTTATCAGGGGCTAGCTTTATTATCTTGGTCTCTATCACTTGCGTTCTTGCAATTTGGGGATTTAAGTATGTAAGGAATTAATATGACAGCCAAAGAGGTAGACTGTTCTAAACTTTTTGAGAATGTTTTTGGTTTCCCAGAACTTTTGATATACTTCCTGTATTTGAGCAAAAATCACCATCAATGGATTTCTTCAAGAGGAAAGGAGATCCGAAGTTTCAGAGGTTACATCTGCTGCCCAGTGCTAGGAGAACTGGGGGTGCAATGTCTGTGATAATCAGGAAGAACGGTGATGTTTCCACCAGAGCAAATATATGCTGTAATTTTTAGTATTATCTTGTTTGTACAGCACCACACCTTTATTCTACATTTTTGGGGAAACTTTAAGCTAATATACTTTAATAAATTTATTTTTGAAATTGTTTGAACTAGCTAGTTTTGGTTTTTTTGCAAGTAAGAACCCTAACTGATAAAGGGTTGTTAATGTGACTTAAATGAATCCATCTATACAGAGCATTTAAGATAGTCCCTGGAAGGGCACCTGGATGGCTTTGTCTGTTAAGCATCTGCCTTCGGCTCAGGTCATGATCCCAGGATCCTGGGGTCAAGCCCCGCATTGGGCTCCCTGCTCAGCGGGGAGTCTGCTTCCTCCTCTCCCTCTCCCTCTGTGTGTTCCCTTGCTCTCTCTCTCTCTTTCTCAAATAAATAAATAAATAAATAAGATAGTCCCTGGTATATAGCAACTGCACAATAGATGAGAATGTGTTGTCAATGAGTTATAGAGTGATCCAAAGAATACAAAAGAAAACAATGGTTACATCTAGATAGTGGGATTACTTCAAATTATTATTTTTCTCGATATATATGTACATACATAATATGTACATATTATGGGTATACGTATTTATTCATATATATAAATGTATATATTTATATTAATTTATAAACACATTATATTTATCCCAAGATAACTTATAAAATTAAAACCACAAAGGTAACTATAGTATCAAGAAAGAATATCACAAACACTAGTGAAGCCTGAGTGTTTTATACCATTTCAAAATTCGGAGAGTCCCTATGATTACCACCAAGGTTAAAAGATGTGTATTTTTTGATGTTCTATGTGCAAAGCAGTAAAATAAAAACAGTAAGAAATTTGGTCCAAAAATGCTTCGGAATAAACACTTAATATTATTACGAAGAATTAATGTTTTGAGGCTTCCTAAGGTTAATAGAAAGTTAATGTTCAGTATCACAGGCTTTATACTAAGGTTAACAGAGACGACACATAAAGTTTCCGACATCTGAAACTTAACATGACTGCTACCAATTTCTAATTTCCATCCTCACCCTCCCCCAAAATGCCATAAAATTGCTCCTCTTGAAATTTTACATATCTCAGTTAAGTGGCAAGGACAGTTTTCATTTCCCTGGGGCAAAAATCTCTAAGTGAACTGATACGCTGTTTTCATTACCTCTGCAGCTATCATCGTGGTCCAAGTCACCATGATCTCTTGCTATAGCCTCTTCGCTTGTCTCCCTACAGCAAACCTTGCCTCCCTTTAGTCTCTATTGAATGAAGTGCCCACAATCATTACATTAAAAAGTAAGATCCTGGGGCGCCTGGGTGGCTCAGTCATTAAGTGTCTGCCTTCGGCTCAGGGCATGATCCCAGCATTCTGGGATCGAGCCCCGCATCAGGCTCCTCCACTGGGAGCCTGCTTCTTCCTCTCCCACTCCCCCTGCTTGTGTTCCCTTTCTCACTGGCTGTCTCTCTCTCTGTCAAATAAATAACATAACATAACATAAAAAGTAAGATCTTATCACTCCTTTCCTCCAAACCCTCCAATGGTTTCCCATGTCATTCAGTAGAAGATGAAGTCCTTCCAATGGCCTATATGATTGGTTTCTTGCTACCTCTCCAACTTTCCATGCTATCTTCGACCCCTTACTCACTGAGCTCTAGCCAGACTGGCCTCCTTTCTTACTTTCAATATTCCAAAAACACTCACCTTGAGGCCTTAGCTCTTGCTGTTCCCTCCACCTGGAATATTCTAACATCAGATATTTGCATGTCAACCCCTCACTTCCCTCAAGTGTCTGCTCAAATATCATATCAAAGAAGCCTTCTCTGCCTGATCCTACTTGAACTAGGCTCACTCCCATGCCACAGATTCCCTATCTCCTTTACTTTGCTTTATTTGTGCACATAACATTTATCTTCACATGATATTTTAAATACTTTATTTTCCCATTTGTTCTGCCTCCCCTACTAGTAAATAACCTCCATTAGGACAGCGATATTTTTCCATTTTGTTCCTCTCCCATAAGCTTACCAACCGTAAGTATACACGACCAAAAATATTTGTTGAATGAATGAAAGCATCTCATGAAAAATCTCCTCCTTCAACTTAAACTAAAGATAGCAAATGATTAAGTATCAATTGGCTGAGTAAGTTTTAAGCAGAACTTTATAAGAATTAAATTGATTAAATAAACAGGCAAACAAGTCAATAGCTTTAAATAATTTATGAAGAGTAAAGGCTTGTCTTGATGATGGATTATAAATTATTAACCCAATCTCTTCTTGGCAGGATTTAGCAATCAGCTGAGACTAACTTTTAGGTATGAAGTTCTCTCAAACCACAGTAATATCTCTTTGGGTAGCATAAAAGGTTGAAAGAGGGAACACTGCTTAAATTTCTATCACTTCATGAACTTCTAGGTAGTTTTCCCCTCCCTCCTTCCCTCCCTCCCTCCCTTCCTCCCTCCCTCTCAACATCTTTCCTCTCCTTCTGTACTTCCTCATGTTATTTATAAGAATTGTTATTAGCGATAAATAAAACCAAAAAAGGCTTCTTTCTCTGCTTTTGCTAAACAGAATTATCATGGACTTCTGTGCCCTATATTCACTTCCATAATAAAATAGTTACGTACGTCCCTGTAACCAGAAAACAGTGGGGATCTTCACTGAACAAATGTCGACATTTAGAGAGACTGTTTGGAGATGGCTGGATATGGCTGAAATGGGAGATATGTAGAGGATGTTAGAAAAGCTCCTTTGGGTAAAATGTATCAGGGCCTAAGCCATTTTGGCAAAAATAACAGGGTGTAAGTACCACATTACATGAACAAATTTTCTGTTTAAAATGAAAATTGAAAATTTCCTAAACCACTATTTTCACTAGGGTTTCTCTAAGTATTTAGTGATTAATATACATACATCTTTGCTCCCAAGGAGTTCACGGTCCAGTTTCAAAGCATTTTTAATAAAATTAATTCTTTTCTGGGGCACCTGGGTGGCTCAGTTGGTTAAGTGGCTGCCTTTGGCTAAGGTCATGATCCCCTGGTTCTGGGATTGAGTCCCACATACATCAGGCTTCCTGCTCAGCAGGGAGCCTGCTTCTCCCTCTCCCTCCCGCTGCTTGTGCTTAATCTCTCTCTCTCTCTGTCAAATAAAGAAAATCTTAAAAAAATAATTATTTTCCAATTAATATACTCAAATTCAGTGGTTATAAAACTCCTTTGACCATGACCCACTTCGGTGGGACCAAATATCTTTATACATAATAGGGAAATATAATGAAATTACTGGATAATGTTTTCAGCTGGAGAGCACTGCTATAAAATATAAAGTCATGGGCATATGCTCATAGTCTCCTCTCATAAAATAAATAATATTCAATGCATGCATGTTCTTCCCTAGTTATCTTCCCACAAAAATATAATAATGTGTGATGTAGGTGGGTCAAAGAATCCTTACTGCTTTGAGCAGTGCCTGACTCACTGCAAGTGCTAAATAAAAGTTAACTGAATGAATAGGGATATGATTAATATTTACACTATTGCATATGCATGTCTTATAAAAGAAAACAATTGATTAAAACATACAAATGTGCATAATTCTAGAGTGTGAAAAATATTCTTGAATAGAAACAACCTAAGTGTCCATCAATGGAGAAATGGATAAAGAAATATATATATAGATACACAAAATGAAACACTATTCAGCCATAAAAATGAGAAAATCCTACCATTTGTGACAACATGGATAGAACTTGAAGGCATTATGCTAAGTAAAATAAGTCAGACAAAGACAAATACTATATAATCTCACTTATAAATGGAATCTTTAAAAACACAGAAAAAGAAATCAGACTCATAGCTAATACAGGCAGAGGAATGGGAAGAAGGTGGTCAAAAGATACAAACTTCCAGTTAAAAGATAAATACTAGGAAGGTAATGTACAACATGATGACTATAGCTAACACTGCTATATGAAATTGTTAAAAGAGTAAATCCTAGGAATTCTCATCACGCAGAGAAATTTTTCTTCCTTCTTTTCTTTCTCTTCTTTTTCATCGTGTCTACATGAGAAGATGGATGTTAGCTTAACCCACTGTAATCATTTCATAATATATGTAAACCCAACCATCATGCCATATGCCTTAAACTGATACAGTGATGTATGTCACGTGTTTCACAGTAAAACTGGAAAAATATTCTTGAATCACCTTGAGCTACATCATTATTAATTCACATTTGCGTGTGTTGTTCATTTCCATTACTCATTTGATATTAACAAAAGCTTTGGAGATAAGCAGGATAGGAGTTATATACTCCAACATTTATAGATGAAGAGTTAAAAAGATGAAAGTTAAAAAGGCAACATGATGTGTCCAAAGATATTGAGGGTTCTAAATCTGACCTCAACTACAGGTTTTCTGTCTCCTTGTATAAGGCTCACTTAGCTACACCAGTCATTTGAGAAATTTTGTGACAATAAGCCATCTCCGTCTTGTTTTTTCATTACTAAAATTATTAGCACAACAAATCATTGTCTGTATTACATGGTGTGGCATCTAGTAAATAATTCTTAAGTCTCTTATTTGTAATTTTCAACCACACATCTACCCTCCACTGTATCTTTTAATACAGAGAGGGTAAATTTTGCTTTGTTAAAAAAAATACTTTCTGAAATGTCTTCAAGTCTAAGCTAGAAAATCAAAAGTGGAATCAAAACTGTCTAGAGAGAATTCATCAAAATTCTCACAGAACTTTTGCGGTTCAGTAGTTTGCTTAAGTTGAAATTGACCTTATTTTCTTAAAAAAAACAGTCATACATATGTAAACATAACAATGAAGTTCCCAAAGCACCCAGGAAAATTTTATGTCTGTATTTCCTAAGCATAGTAAAAGAATGAAACACATTTCCTAAAAAGCCACAGGACATTTTAAGATTTTTATAATTCTTCTGCATATACCACATTATTTTTTTAAAAGATTGATTTATTTATTTGAGAAAGAGAGAGAGCTCACAGGTGCATGTGAGTTGGGGGAGGGGCAGAGGGAGAGAATCTTCAAGCAGACTCCCTACTGAGTGTGAGCATGGAGCTCGACCCCACCACCCATGAAATCAGGACCTGAACCCAAACCAAGAGTCAGATGCTAAACCAACTGAGCCACCCAGGTGCCCCCTGCACATACCATGTTATTTAAATAATTTTGACAGCTAAGCAAACTATTAACATTTCCAAATATATTTTCCAAATAAACAGATTACACTGCCCCACTGGAAAACAGCTGGAACATGATATGGTTTCAGATTAAATTTTACTCTGGACTGAATAATTTGATATAGAGTCTATCTCTGTCCTGGAAACCAAGAAGTCTCGGAGCACTGTTCTATTTTCCATTTTTTCCCAGCATGTTATATTGCTCTGGAATTCTGGATTTGTCATAACCTTTTGGTCTTTCTTATCTATAAAATGGGGCTGATCACCAGAAATGGGTTCAGGTTTTGTGGGACCCAAAATACACATATCTGGAGAGGCCCTCTTTAAGAAAAAGAATACAGAAGTATGTTCTATATAAGGCTTTGGCAATGATCTGTGACACTGAATGGCTCTGGAATGGCGTCACAGTACGTCCACTTCTGCTAATACCAATCCCATCCGATAGTAAGGTCAGGTGCCATATATGCAGAAGAGCCATTCACAAATGATGTATCTTTACTCTTTTTAGCCTTCCTCTACCTCTGGGAGAGTTGACAGTTACAGCACATCCCCTGCACTGCAATGCATTGTTTCTCTATACCCTGCAACTTAGCATGCCTTAAAAAAAAAACCGGTTTCCTCCTATAAGTACGAGATGAAGGAAACACCTTCTCACTCCCCAGATTTGCATCATTCACATTGGAAAGTAGAGAAACAGGTTACTAATTATAACAGATGACGCATTTAATTAGCTATGGGAGTCCCATTCAAAAGCCATTTATTGAGAGTTGAAAATGTGCAAATATGTACATATGTGTACAAGTGAATAAGATAGAATTATCTAAAAAATGGCTGCTCATACAGAGGGTGGTACTGGTATTGGAGAAAGAATGATATCTACAAGTTAGGACATGCTACATTGTATAGTAAAGGGGAAAAATACAATCTGAGAATTCTTAGAAAGTACACAAGTGGAAACAATTCAGAGCTTTAAATGGAAAAAAAAAAAGCAACCCAGTTTCTTCAAGATGCATAGGGAACTTACTTTGGACAGATGTACAAGGAAAAGGGGGACGATCTAGACTGAGATTTTCTCTGAGGACTAGGTACTTCTGGCCTGTATGATCCAGCTTTGTGTGTCTTTGCAAACTTGGCCTAACTACATTATGTTCTATCAGATGAATTTTTAATATCCCAAGAGGCACTGATGAAATCCCATCACATCTTTAACCTGAAGCTGTTTTCAAACTCAAAATGTTCAGAGCTCAACCAGAATGTGTTCAGATTCATAATTTTCTTTATTAACAGCAAATGTTAAAACACTGAAATAAAACATTTAACATAAATTCGCATAACTGTGGCAGTTCGATACACTAATTCAACTTGGTGCTGTCAAGCACTCTTGTTAGAGCTAAAAATAGAGTGTTCTTCAGAATGATTCATTAGGTTATTTCCTAATCAATGGTAAATAATCCCGACAAAAGTGTATTGACTTCAAAGTTTAATAACTTCTAGGGGCGCCTGGATGGCACAGTCGTTAAGCGTCTGTCTTCGGCTCAGGGCGTGATCCCAGCATTCTGGGATCAAGCCCCACATCAGGCTCCTCTGCTAGGAGCCTGCTTCTTCCTCTCCCACTCCCCCTGCTTGTGTTCCCTCTCTCGCTGGCTGGCTGTCTCTCTGTCAAATAAATAAATAAAATCTTAAAAAAAAAGTTTAATAACTTCTAAAATAACAATTTCATTGTTTGCAAAGAAACAGTGTATTCAATCTGATTCAATTTATTTGGGGTTGCAAGAGTTTCTTACTAATACCAGGATATGTTGTGTGTTAACGAAAATGAAACCGATCCATCCATTTTGACCCCAGAAAGTAAATATTCACTACAATTTCAGTGAATCCCCCACTGAACAGATTCCCTCTATTGCTCTGAATTCTGTCAATGGATTTGATTTGAGAAAACTAATTTTAGTAGAATTCTTCACTAGTCAAAACTAAACAAAGGCTCTGATAAGAAAGAAAACAATTATCCATCTGACCTCACTTTAACTACAAGTCAGACTCCTCAGTCTGGAGTTGGATCGCATGCATCTCCTTTCAATCAGTGTCCCCCACAGTGGTGCTCCAAAATTTCCATACAGGGAATGCTCAAGGCTCAAAATCTGACTGCAAGTCAGGCAGGATAACGTGTAGTCCTCTCGAAGTTTTACTGACTTTTTTTCCTCAGTTTCTATATTTGTTCGGGTGGGAAACATAGGTAAGCCTCCCACGTCACCCCTTGGCACTGATACTGTCTTTTGGATTTCCCCAGGAAGCCCACTCCTGCCAAAAGCTAGCAGAAAGTGGTCATGATTAAGAAGGACTGTCTACAAATGCTATCCATCATTTCTCTCCACCATCCAAGATATAGGTGGGCTTCAGTGGCTTAGGTTCTGACGGTATTTTAATGTTACTCTTTCATCTTCCGTCCACTGTTCAACGAGCCAAGTCATATAAAGTGCAACTTTGAATTTCTTCAGAAATACTGTTGGAAACATCATTCATCCATTTTGTTGTCCAGCTTCCCTTATATAACAATCATTGCCTCACGAATGACAGGTATTCTAAAAGGACATTCACAGACAATATTTTAATCCTCACCGTACCACTGGGACATGTCTTTGCTTATCCTTATTTCACACGTGATGAAACAGGGGCTTGGAAATGTTAACACAGAGAAGATCACAGAAAAAAGTCAGCGAGGCAAAGACAGTATTAGGGGCTCATCAAACCCTCTGTATGTTTCCGTCTGGGAGGCTAAGTACACTTCTCGACCTCTTCTGGAGTTAGATGGGGTCACGTGAGGGAGTTCTGGCTATGAAAATATGTTTAGAAGTGATGAGTGTCACTTCCTGTGGCCTTTAAAGTTTCCCACACAGTCCTCCAAGCTTTTACTCAGCCTTCACTAACATACCTGGACTTGAAAATGAGGGAGAAAGTTTTATCAAAAAAGCCACTGGAGGGGTGCCTGTGTGGCTCAGTCAGTTAGGCATCCAACTTGATTTGGGCTCAGGTTGTGGTCTCGGGGTTGTGGGATTGAGCTCTGCATCTGGCTCTGTGTTCAGCAGGAAGTCTGCTTGAAATTCTCTCCCTTTCCCTTTACCCCTTACTCCCCACTTTCTGTCTCTCTCATAAAATAAAATAAAATAAAATAAAATAAAATAAAATAAAATAAAATAAAATAAAATAAAATAAAATAAACCTTTTAAAAACAGCCACTGGATGTTGGGGGCTTTTTTGTTAAAGCAGGTAGACTACCTCTGCTAATAGAGTAGAGGTGGCACTATCGTCCTTTCCCACCTTAGGTACCTCCATTCATTCCCTTGCATATCGCCTTCTTAGGATAAACACCTCCTGGGACATCATTCTCTGGTTCATCTACCACTAAACTTTATCACCCACATCGCATTTTTAAATGCTGTCTCTAGGGTAATGCTGTCCTTGATTCCATGTCCTTCCCTTTGCTCTCATCACATTTTGTTCATATCGAACACCTAGTAAGTGTGTTTGTGACCTTGAGCAAGTCACTTTCTCTCTTTGGGCTCCCATTTATAATAAGGACTGGTTAGCACTTAGTACGTGTCAAGGCCTGTGCTAAGCGCTGCCTGTGCTTCATCTCATTTAATCTTCACAACAAACACTAGAAACAGCAACTACCACTATCCTCAGTGTCGGGTGGAGAAACGGAGGCCTGGAGACTTGCCCCAGGTCACACGAGTATTAAGTAGTAGAACCTCAACTTTTACACTCACAGGACTGTACTACAAGTTATTATCCACATGGCGGGTCTCCACTGCATTAGAGAGCCAGAGTCTATCTAATTTCAGTATCCCCTGTACTTAATATACTGCTGATCCAGAGTTAGCCACAACAAACATTTTTGGAATGAATAAGGGGAGGGATGAATGAATCAGAACCAGAATCAAGTTCTCTGTTCCAAGTCTTTGCTCCACTATATTACACTGCCTCACGTTACAGCTACACATGTATCCCGGAAACAAGTGCTTGCTTGAAACTTGCTACACAGTAGGCATTCAATAAATATTTGCTAAATGAATAAAAGGGGTTACAAAAAAGAGTTGATGCAAACGAAAAACAATTCTTTGTAGCTACAAATTCCCTCCCAGGAAGATGGTGCCTGTCTAATAGCAATATATTTTATGCTTCTGAGTATTTTTATAGGGTTTGGATATGCATACTTGAGAATCAAGGCTAAAGAGAGCCAAAGAAATCTGCATAACAGAAGGTGAGGAATTTGGAGTTCTCAGTGCAGTTCTGGATTGAGGGTGTGAAGAGAAGTGGGAGGAGGAAGACAGAAAGCAGCCAGGATGGCATGGCAGTGTGAGGGGAGAGACTACATGGGATTAAAGTGTGTACGGGAATACTCCAGACACGGCTGGTTGGTGCTCATTTTTAGAATAGGGATAGCTAATGTTGAACTTGAAACTGTTGGCACTTTCAAAATGCAAATTCCTCCTCCATAGCTCTATGATTCCCAAATTTTGAATAAAGTCTACTACATTTTCCCAGGGTTTGTGGCACGTTTGATGGAAATCAAGAGAGGAGCTGCGTTTCACATTGGAGTTGATCCTGTGAGGCAAGAAAGACAGGACTCATGGAAGAAGGACTCCAATGTCAATGGCAACCATGAGAACGTACATTCTCCCTGAATTGGCAAAAATCTGGGAAAAGGTGTTAGGTGTGTCGTAAGGGTTCAAGTCACTTTATCATGCACCCGATGTCATGGTAACTCCCACTGACAGCTGGGTTATCTGAGGTATGAGACAGGCCTCACTTTTTATCACACGAATATATCAGAGATCTGAAGGCAGGTTTGCCCTCGGTGAAATGAGATGCTGCAAGAACAAAATATCTCACAGTCCGCATGGGCAATGAATTACAAAGAACTAAATATACTTTCATGGATGGATGCCAAGGGAAAGGAGTTAGATATTTTAAAACATTTCCTGAGAGGAGATGAAATTAAAAAAGGCTTCTGTAACTCACATTTAAGTGAGCAAGGAACAGCAAAATGGCAATTTTTCCCTTCACCCAGAATGAGGAGGCATGCTGTACAGAGGAACGGACATTTGAGTAGTGGATCCAGAGACTTCCAGGCAGCAATCAGACTGTCCTTCCAGGGAATCACATAAAACTGCCTCCATGACAGCTGCATTGGGCTTTTAATTTGAATGTATAGGCAGCTGCAAAGACATTTGCAGAACCAAAAGAGTCACATTTCTCGCATTTACACAGATTGCGTAATTAGCAATTAAGAGCAGAGTCAGGGCACTAGCAAAATCCGTACCCTCAAGGCTGAGTTTACAGCATTGGGAACACGGAAACGGAAAACCCTTTGAAAGGCCAACATTGCCTCTGATCAGGGTAGCCACCACTCTGAGGTGGACACAATCTATTTCTCAAGCAGAATCCTGACACCCCGAGCAGATTCGGCAACACTACTCACGGGACAAGAGCTGACTGCCCCCATTCCTGACCAGTGGGATCTCTGGTACAACTGTTTGCTGTGCAGCCGGCAGCATCATTATGCTTGGCTCATTCTCTTTATTTTTTTAAACTCCACTGAAAACAAAACAAAACGAAACAACTGCAACAACAACCAACCTCGGCTTTCCCTTCCGTTAGCCGTCCGGGGGAGGCATGGCATGAGTGAGACCTTTGAAGAGCTGAGCAAGCCAGAGACGGAGAATCATTTAATGTTCCAGACAGCTCTGATCTCTGCCTCTCCGTCGCAAACAACACTGAGGTCACCCTGTTTCAGACAGCCCCCTTTGTGACTTGGAACATTTAAAAAGGGGCACTGACAGGCAGGGAAGTGCTTCCTCTAGCCTCCTGCAGTTCTAGCTAAGAATCAAGGGATTCGGAGGCAGCAGTAAGAAAGGAGAAAGAACTCCGTCCTCAGCAGTTTAGCACAGATGACCAAAAGCAGTTCCAAATACTTAGTCACCAAATACACCCTACTCAAAATCCAGACTGTGGAGGGGGGATCACAGGGGTTTGGGGAGCCCAGTGTGAGGGGAGAGCTCAGGCAGTCACTGCCAGGTGAGCCAACACGACGCTGCCTCTGGATTGGAGAGCTGGAAACTGACCCTGGAGGCCCCTTAATTAACTCAGACACAGGGAGAGGTTAAGTCTTCCACTATTTTGTCATGATCTGGCTCACCAGTTCATGCTCCCACCTCTCTGAAGTCATTGCCAGTACTACAGTCCCCTCCTCGCTGGAGAGGAGAGGTACCCCGAGGCAGCAGTGTGCCCCATGGTTTATAATCCTCACTGGATTCTCATCAGACTCCTCCCCAATACTGATAGGGTGAACTGTCCCCTCTCCTTGCACACCTGACAGCTGCAAAATCACCTTTTGTAAACTGTTGCTTGTTCTCCACCTCTCTCGAGCTTCCTACTGCTGCAGGAGGGTGATTCAGCTGATGGGTCAGATGGCAGGAATCGGACTGACATCCATTGGTACAAGCTGCCCCACTGAGAGCAGAGAAGGAATGAGATGTGGATGCTCACCGTGTCCTCTGCCTGCAGCTCTCACCACACTGTGAGCCTCGTTGGGACACCCCAACAGCCCCACATGTAACACTGAAGTAGTTTATGTAACTTGCCCACTTGTTTCTTACCCCACATGCATTCGTTTCTTCAGTCTAACTTACTAAATATAAGCTATCGGAAGGCAGAAACTGCATCATTATTTTTGTGTCAAGGACACGTACAGGGTTGAGAGGGCTCAGTAATATATGCAGGTGATGAAAGTGTAGCAATGCATCAATATTTCATTCCTTTTCATTGTTGAGTACTACCCCACTGTGCGGATGTACCAGGATTTGCTCAGCTATTCACTCACTGAGAGATGTTAGGGTCGTTTCTAATATTTTTGATATTAGGAATGAAATACTGATACATGCAAAATAATGATACATGGATAGACATCAAGGACATCATGCGGAATGAAACAAGAAAGCTAATACTTAAAAGTCACACACTCTATGATTCTTTTTATAGTATATTCTTCAAATGACAAAATTACAGTGATGGAGAACAGGTTAGTGGCTGCAAAGGATTAGGGATGGTGGGGTAGGGAACAGATGGATGGAACGATAAAGGCATAGCATCAGGGGATTATTGTGGTTATGGAATAGTATTATACATTGACCGCGGTGATAGTTACACAGATCTACATACTTTAGACCAATGTCAACTGAAGACACTGGGTCAAAGGTACACTTGACGTCTTTGGGTACACCAAACTCTCTTTGTAACTTCTTGTGAATCTAAACTGGTTCAAAAGAAAAAGTTTCTTCAGCAAAAAAAAGGTGTAGTAATGCATTATTAAAAATAACTGAAAGAACTTGGGGGAGGGGGGTGGGGGGGTGGGTGACCTAGGTGACAGGGATTAAGGAGTGCACATGTGATGAGCACCAGGTGATGTATATAATTGTTAAATTGCCGTATCATACACCTGAAACTAATATTAAACTGTATGTTCACCAACTGGAATTTAAATAAAAACTTAAAAAAATACTTGAAAGGATCTTCCTATAAGGCAGATACTGTAAAGGGCACTTTCATTTAATTACACATTTAATTTTCAACACCATTAGATAGGTATTATCATTCCCACTGTAAAGGTAAAAAAACAGACAAAGCAAATGGCTGAACTTCATAAAACTAGCATGTGGCCAAGCTGGAATTTGCACACAGCCTTATCTTATTCTAAGTCAATTTTTCACATTCCCCCACATTTGCTTACAACAGGCTGGAAAATTTCCTAGCAACTTTTCTAATCAGGAAGGAGGCCAAATTCTCCCATCCTTGCACACTGCAACACAACTCAATGCGGAATGATAATGGCAAAGGCCCCACAATGCCTAGCACAGCATTTGGGACAGAGTGGGTATTTAATAAATTCTTGTAGGTTGAACAATAATCACAAACTCCACAAAAAGAAAAAAGGAAGTATGCCTCCATATAACTTGTCAAGTACTGAGTCACATTTTAGTGGAGACAATCCACTGTCCTTAAGACCAACAGTAAGTATTTTTTAAAAACTTAAAATACAAAAAAAAATTTAAAATTACCTAATTTCTGGTTTTCCTACCACTGTGTTTGCTAACTGCTGTGATCTACAGAATCTTCAACTATAAAATGAGGAGGATATTAAAAATACCTGGCTCATCTTACGGGGTTGTAGGGAGAATGAAAGAGAAAATTATTCTAGGGCATATATCTCTCATAGCACTTATGATAGTTTACTGTCATTGTTTGGTGAAGGCCTCCCACACTAGGCCCTAAAATCCTTAAAGGAGAAGACAATCTTACTCTACTTTGTGTTCTCAGTATCTCACAATGTAAAAATGTTAAGGAGGGGCGCCTGGGTGGCACAGCGGTTAAGCGTCTGCCTTCAGCTCAGGGCGTGATCCCTGCGTTATGGGATCGAGCCCCACATCAGGCTCCTCTGCTATGAGCCTGCTTCTTCCTCTCCCACTCCCCTTGCTTGTCTCTCTCTCACTGGCTGTCTCTCTCACTGGCTGTCTGTGTCAAATAAATAAATAAAATCTTTAAAAAAAAAGTTAAGGAAATAAATGATATAATTAATTTATAAAATAATGATGAACACTGTTCTTACAGAAGAACATCATGACATGTACAGTTAATGTGTGTTCCTATGTATAACTATACAGTATATATGACTATGTACATATATATATACACACAAGTGACTATGTACATATATATGCACACACACACACAATGAAGTGATTGGAATGTTCCAAAGCTGAGAAAATTTTAATTTAAAATTTTACTTTTAATTACTTTTTAATTTTCAATTTACCATCCCACTGTTCATCACCAGTGGAATTGGTGTTAGTTGCATATAAATGTATACCGAATAATGTATACATATAAATGTATACCTAAAAATGAATACATTTGATGGTATGTAAATTATACTTCAATCAACCTTTCCTTTTTTTTTTAAATTGAAGTTTACACACAGTATTAGGTTAGTTTCAGGCATACAACATAGTGGCTTGACATTCATATACAACATGAAAATATCAGCATGATAAGGGTAGTCACCATGTGTCACTATGCAAAATTATTTGAATATTACTGACTATATTCTCTATGCTCTACTCTTCATCTCCGTGATTGGCTTATTTTATAACTGGAAGTTTGTAGCTCTTCATCCCCTTCACCTATTTCAGTGCCCCCCCAACCTCCCCTCACTGGTAATCAACAGCTTGTTTCCTCTACCTATGAATCTGTTTCTGTTTTGTTTGTTCTTTTGTTTTTCAGATTCCACATATATTCTACAGTGAAATTGTACCATATTTGTCTTTCTTCTGACTTATTTTACTCATTACCTGTTTTATTCAAGTTGAAGAAAGTTTTTGTTTTGTTTTGCTTTTTGTCTGGTAGTTTGTTTCAGTAGACCCCACGCTATGGACTTAATCCAGCATTCAAATTCCCTATGAGGATGCTTTTCCCCTGCTTTCTGTGGGCCTGACATATTCTCTTTATTTCAAATTTGTTATCTAGGCTACATAACCTTGTGGCATTAGGGAGAGATCCCATGAACTACAGGCTCTCCTCTAAGCTTCCCTGATCTCCAGTTCAGTGTGGCATCTCTGGTCCTATCCTGTGATGTGGCGGACATCCCTGCAATATTTTCATCCCCCACACAGGCACTTGGAGCTGAAGTCTATGTCCCTGCCATAGCCTACGACCATGGTATCTCTGCATTCAACGGCTTCCTTTCATCAATCCCGAACTAATTTTGGTTCACCAGTTCACTCAACCATTAAGGGCCTGAGAAATCTTGGCTACCTTCTCTGTAACACTCTGGAGTGTTGGCTGTTTGAGTTGGCTCTTAAATCCAGTTTTAGGATATCTTCCTTGGGCATTTCTAACCTTAAGACCCGTGGGGTACCTTACTGCTCAAATGTCATGCTGATTTAAGGGCATCATCATGATGCTTTCGATTTGCCCAGTCTCCTGTGTGACCTGCTCTATACTGGGAATTCGGCCACACTCTCTCTCCTCTGTACTGTGTCCAAACAGAGGAAGCTAAGATACCCACATATGATCACTTGCCTATTTTGGGAACCAATATCTGACAACTGACTCTCTTCGATTTCTTGCTATAATAATCTTAATCCACCACTACCAGCTCTACCTCTTTCAGGCTATGAGTGACTCTAGAGGAGGCTCAGGCTAAACACGAGGAAGAATTTTGTTTTTTTATAAAAGTGCATCAACGCATTTGAAAAATATTTTCTGCATTACATGAGGTTATTATTTTTCAGACCTCTTCTAAGTCATAAATGACATAAATTGTGGACATAAATTGGAATACGAATGACTTTGAGGTGTGAACCAATTTGGGTATCAGGTTCAAATCGTGAATTTCAAAGAAAAACATTGTTTCAAATAGTATAGCATCAACACATCAGAGTTATTAATAAACCACACAGCATGCACATCACCTGAAGGCAACAACTGAAAGGGATACATTTCCAACGCCAAGGTAGATATTGCTATAAATAAACCTACGTCATTTATATGTGATTTGCAGACAAGATTATGAGTCTAAGTAGCTAATTTCAATTTAAAGTCAAAAATATCCAAATAATGGGATCATTAGCGCTAGAGGAGACAAGAATATATGCTGATGGAAAATCTGCAGGTGTGCCAAAGACAAACCCATTGTTTAAGAAGAGAGTGCTTTGCCATAATTGTATCAGATTAGTTGGCTGCAAAGATCTCCTTTTACCTAGTCCACGGCTTGGGAAGAAAATTTTTTGGTGCTGCTGTAAACTTTGTTCTAACTATTCTAGGCAGTGTGACAGCTAATAAAATGCACAGCAATTGCAGAAAAAAGATGTCTTGATGTCAGATCCAGACCCTGCGACTGTGGCCCCTATCTTTTGACAGACTGTGTAAGTAATGACCAGAGTGCCTCAAATGGGTTCTGAGTTTTTTTTATCCCATGAGCATTCTAGGTAGCCTTTAGCCTGTGGACCCATGATCTCTAGTCATGGGCATCCTTACCTGTTAACAGAACAGTGTTATACACATGTCATTAGCTATGTGTGCTATGGAGTGAAAGAGGTTTAGAAACAGTGATGTAGATTCATAGTAGCAAAGGGGTTTCCGTCTAATGAAGAAGTCCTATCTATTGGTAGTAGCTGCTACACAAAGGGGTTCTAGAACAATGGCCAGCATCAGTGGGAGGGAATGCTCTACTTAATTATCAATGCCATGCGTCTAGGGGTAAGAACCTACAACAGACTTTGTATTTGTTAATCTTGGCATATATATTATGATTCTAAGGCTGCAAAAATAAACTGATTGTCTTTGCTAAGGAGGTGAGAGATTATATACAAAGGAAGTGGGGCTGTGGAAAGGAGTAGGAGACTGTTAATCAAATTGACTGTGCGAAGGCATTTAACTACAAACCTCTGCAATGCACCTGCTGTGTGTTTGCAATGTATGTTATGAGGCCACTCTTAGTGAAAAGCATCGTCCCTACGAAGTAACTTGGAAAAGAAAATTATTATGATTACGCCTGTTTTCAACTCCACTTAGGTAAATGTAGCCTGGGTCTATTATCCTGGCCTGAGGTGTTCAGGGCCTTTTGCTCAACCCTGGCTATCCAAAGCATGCCACGTTAGCACCTCATTTATGCCATATTTGGTATTCAGAAACAATCTGCTGGCTTACACCATTCTAGCTAGAACAAAGGCAAAATTAATGAACACAAGATTCAAATTTTGAATGCAATCACTCTTTAGTAGCTTCTAAAGTTTAGTGATTTCCATCTATTTTGGAAATAATTTTATTAATTTCATTATTCGCCTGTCTTACTATCAACAGATATCCTATAATTAAATGTTCATTCTATTACTAGCCATGTCTCGCAACTCATACTAGATAATGATTCTCAAAGACATCCTCGTCTACTATTCTCTACCTAGACATTTGTACAAATAAGGGTTACAAGGGGAAACACTACTTAAAAGGCTGAAAACGATCTAAGCTTCAGTATCAAATTAAAGACAGGAAATATTTTTACCATGTTATAGCTTCGAGTGTCATCTAATTGCTGTATTTATTTCAGTGTAAAGGAATAAATGAAAAATAAAAATATTTCAAATGATAAAAAGCAATTATTTCCTCTTCAACATTTAAAACCACGCTTTACAAAGGTGCAGCATTAAATATAATGTTTTAATAAGAGCAATTTTCATAATTACACCTCAACTTCATATCCCCATTTTAATTAGAATCTTCTGCTCTTCTGTAAGATTTCTACACAGTTGCAAATGTGTTACCAACTTCTTTATCAATATAACCAAACTTCAGAACAGCTCAGTCTTCAAGAACTCCCAGAATACTTGAACGCTTTAAGTCGATTTTTCTCCTAATTAAGAGAATAAATGCTACTACTTCGAGGAGAACCATAATTTAGTTCAGTTATTATCAGTGTGCATATTTGCTTTCAATTCTGAGATCACCATATTCTTCACAACTCCCACTAAGTGACCCTATACTGCCGTTTCTCTTAGTTAATAATGACAGCCACCTGAGGAATAATTACAGATTAAAGCAGAATACTGTAAAAAAAATATAAAATCCCCACTAGAAAAGTGATTTTTGAAAAGATCCTATTATTCAAAAGGACTATCTTCATATTCTTTTAATATGGCCTCTTGTTTTGACTATCACAGTTCATTTTTACCTTGACTATCCTTAAGAGGAGCACCCAGGGAATCAGGGGTCTAGCTTGCGTCTGTTTCATCTTTAACTGTTAATTCCCTTGATGACTTCCTGAGAAGATTAACCACCAATGACACAGTATATTTTAATCCCCATGCATTTAGATTCTCTGTAGAAAACAGCAATTCCTCTTCAAAGAGTATTAGAATTCCACTGTCTTAGAGGTCAGCTGGGCTCTATTTGCATTCGTAAAACACTTTCCAGAATTTTCATTTCTTTTTTTTTTTTTTTTAAAGATTTTATTTATTTATTTGACAGAGATAGAAACAGCCAGCGAGAGAGGGAACACAAGCAGGGGGAGCGGGAGAGGAAGAAGCAGGCTCATAGCGGAAGAGCCTGATGTGGGGCTCGATCCCATAACGCTGGGATCACGCCCTGAGCCGAAGGCAGGCGCTTAACCGCTGTGCCACCCAGGCGCCCCCAGAATTTTCATTTCTAAAATTACATTTTAAGACAGAAGCAAATAGTTCTTCCCTTTCCCACTGACGACTGGGACCAATAACTTGTATAAAAAGCAAATTACTCAATGGTTTAAAGATTCCTTATGGCTATTAAACGGCACAGTTAGACTGCAAGCCTCAAGAGAGCAACCGAATCTCTATGGAGTTGTAAAAAGGCAAAAGGTGCTTTTGGATTTCTCCGCCTCCAAGTTACCTAGAATCTATCAGATTGTCCTGGAATTATCCAAAGCCCCTTCTTGCCAACCTCAATGTTTCCCCCAAATCTCCTGACTAAACCCATAGTTCTAAAGCATGTTCTTCTCTTTCATCTCAGTGTCCGATTTTTTTGGAGCTAGGCTTTGGAAAGAATGCAAGGAGATTACATAAAATCTCGTTACAAAATGAATGGTCGACTTCTTCCTATTAGCCCTCATTCATTCATCCAATGAATGTTATATTGAATGCCTACTATGTACCAGGCATTGGGCTTGGCAATGGAGATACAACAGAAAGCAAAAATAGACACAGCTCCCAACATTATAGCTTAAAATTTAGTAGGGAAAGATAGATTTTAATGAACTAATTGCAAAGAAATGGACCTGATCTCGCGAATAGACTTGACCTAGTCTTGAACTCAGGGAAGGGGAACTTCTGAAAATGGGATGATTGAGTTGATATCTAAACAAGGAATATGAAGAGGGAGGGGAAGAGTGTTCCAGACTAAAGGGTGTGAAACCATGGCTAGAGGACAAACAGCAGGGGAGCATAGTTGGAAATGAAGATAGAGAGGTAAGTGAAAGGAGTTAGGTATTTGTAGGTCATGATAAAGGGTTTTTTTCCCCCAAAGAATGATGTGAACTTATTTAATTGTAGAAGGTTGCAGATGATGATGGGATATGATTAGATTTGCAATTTGAAAAGATCAGTCCTGCTGCTGTATGGCAAGAAATTAGAGGGTAGAGTAGTTAGGAGGCTGATGCAGTACTACATGTGAAAAATGATGATGATGGCATGGACTAGAATAAGCATCCACGTGGAGATTTTAAATAGGCCATTAAAGCATGGCCTCGGCGTTTAGAAGAGACATCTGGGCTACAGATGTGATCCATCTCATTGGGGCAGTTACATTTTAAAACAGGATGTTTGTTCATTTAAACTGGCAATCAAAGAAACATATTTGTACCAAAGTTTCCTACCCAGTGACCTTTAAATCCCACCACTGTCTATCTACCTGTAACTTTACCCCACCTCAGTGACATGAGTAACTTTTTGAAAATACTTCTTTTATTATAACAAATCATCAACCAGAAGAACAACTTATGGATTCTCTTTTTTCTACGGCTCTCCCAGGAATCATGAGTTAAAGGTTGAGAAAGCAAATTCTAGAACAAAAATTAAAATACAAAACATGAATTTCATCAAAGTACACTGCCCCCATTAAATAGGCTAAGACAAGAATAAGAGAACACCAAAGAATTTCCAAAGAATTTTGGGAATTATTTATTTATGATGATGCCCTACATGCTTTCAAAAACTGATTTGTGGCTTTTAAAGATACACATAATGCAAAACAGGAGCATCTAAAATAAAGGTAGAAAAAAATCAATTAAATGGAAGCAATGATCTTGATATCATCAATCATGTGAAATGATTAAATATCATGATTGGGCTCTGATTTGAGCACTCTGCATTTCTTATCAGCAAAAAGATGAAAAAGAAGAAATGTTAAGTTGTATCACTTACATATGCTGAATAAAAACTGGCGCTTATTATCTAATAACAGGGTAAAGTTGAGCCTTTTCTGGAATACCTGGAAACTAAGGTTTTCTTTGCTGAATAATTCTCAATCCTTGACAAAAGACAACATGCTTATTTTTTTTGTGATAGGTTTCTTCGTATTAAATTCAAGAAGGTATTAATGGAATCTATAATTTGATATAAAGTTTGGCATACAAGAAATATAACTGACTGGCAAAATGATAGACCCTCTGTACTCTTATTCAGTATTACCAATGGCTGTTCAGAGATCCATTTTCTCCACTTTTGTAGACATTCAGTCATTAGCTCATTTCAGAATGAAGCAATTTTAATAAGCTTTGGCTTAGCAATTCAGGAAGAGATTCTCCTAGGTCTCTTCCCTTCACACGTGGGCTACTCTTCCCCCCTGCAATTATTGATCTATTTGTTTTTAGCTTAGTTCACAAATGAGCCAGTTTTCTAAATTGTAAGGAAGTGTCCTGAAACACATTTCTAATAATAAGCTACTTTAATTGAATTTTTGTTCAGAGGACTAAATTCATATGTTGTGCTTTATAAATATGCACAAGCAATGGTGCATCGGTATGATTTTTGTTTGTAAATAGACCTCTCATAAATCCTTAAGTGGCTTTCAGCTCATATTTTATTTCAAACACAATATTTAAAAAAGCTACAAGTTGGTTATTTTTGTTGTTTCCAAAAGAGATTTGTTTTATGTTACGGTACAAATCATATTATCAGTCACAATTCCATCCCAAAATTCTGATGATGTTTTTGTGAGACTGGTGGTCCCTCTCTTTAAGTACTGAGAAATGCTAATAAATGCTTTATTGAAAACTCTTGTTATATGAACATAAAGTCCTAAATTGCCAAGCCAATTGTTTAGGTTTGCCATCACTTCAAAGGGGGTATTTCTGCAGTCTTTCCCCCAAGGGGACTATTAATTACCTCTTTATGACCCTGTATCCATGAAACAGCACAGACTTCAAGGGGCAGAATATTCCAAAATAAATCTCTCTTGGGATTGATAGTTGAGATGTTAGGGAGAAGGACACTTAAAAGGTAGTTTTGTGGTATGTAACATAATAATGATAGATTTCACTTGTATGTAACCTCAGGATTTCTCAAAGCATTTTTACATATAATACTCTTGAATATGAATAACATTCTGGTAATACCAGAATACATTCTGGTATTTTGTCTTAAATACTGATTTAAGACAATAATTCAAAGAGATATAAAATGTGTTTCAAACCTTCCTGACTACCTTCTGTTTGCTTATTATTATTGACCTGAAGTGTCCAAGAGCTTTTCTTGTTATCCCCATGAGTCCCTGGGTTACGGCTATATTTAGCACACTATGAGGAACACTCTTGGTCTCCTCGACTTTTCCACCCTGGGTCATCTTAAGGAAGCAAGTGATCCTCAATCAAGACATACTAATTGTTAGTCTCTTGCTGATGGATGAATTACTTTTTAAGAGTCGATTTAATAGGACAGTTTATGGAGTCTCCACCATGTGAATCTTGTAAGAGGGCTCCGGATATGGCTAATGCATTAAAAACAAAGCAAGATAGAGATAAATCATTGCTCTGCTGGAAGTTTTAAGCAAGGTACGGTCATGGTACAGAGGACAGAGGAGGAGTTATAGAAGTTTTTGCAAATGAGCCATTTCTTTGGTCTTGCTCTCAAAAATTACTAGATTGTATATGGAAGTACAAATAGGCAGAAGAAATATGCCTTTTGGTGCATGGTGTTTGGGAAATACTGAAGAGGTGATCATGGCTGATCAAAATATTCTTTTGAAAATATCAAATATAATACGAATACAACAGTTATGTCTATGTCAGAAACATATTTCCAACAGTGGCATTTTCAAAGCTATGTTTCACACTTTCATAATGGTCCAAAAAGACAGTCTACAAACAGACCATTGAACAAACATCTAATATAAATTTCTCTATGTTAATCTCAATTCCTTTTACGTGAAATTAATAATCAGCTGCCTTTCTGTGAGTGCCTCCAGGATCTCTATATACATCACTGTAGACTAGTGCTGCATGGGAAGATCTGCAAACATCCAATCATGCGGCATTTCTGGGTTGACCAAACTTGAGGGACAAATACTGGCAGTTTGCTGGGAATCCCATCTTTACAAAATGAAAAGTCTCACTAAACCTTTCCCTATGCCGTTCTATTACTGGCTAGAAAATAGCCTCAAGTATAGATCTTGTTTCACTCAAACAAAACTGAATTACATGCTGCCTCAGTAGTAAACAGATGGATTTTACTTAGGGCAGAATCAGCCTAAGCATTAGCCTTCTGTTCCATTATATATCTGGGGCTACATAATCAAGTACGCTCATATTTAAAAACATGCATTACCATTCCTGGAGCAGATCTGCAATTGTGCAGAATATAAAGAAGGGGTTCTACAACTTTTCTATTTAAAGTAATGGGAAACTAAGTAGGTTCACACATTTGTTTATCAAATATCATCTCCGCCTGTAACTTACACAAAGGTGTTTATTTTCAATAGATTTGTTTATCTGAGATTGGCCTATTCTGGGGAATAATGTGTTTTTCATTAACTTAAAAAAACAGAAGCTAAAAACATGACAACTGCCGTTTTGCCAACAAAGTCATTTGGTACGAGAAAATACACTGAATTGCTTCTTCAACACCACAGACTCAAAGCAGTAGGTTAGTTGATTATCGTTTCACTGTTCAACTACTTGTAAAAAGAGTACATGTAAACCATACATCCCTTACTCCTGAATACATGTTGTTTAAATATTCAAACACCAAAAACACCCAAAACAAAAAAACCTGCACCAGATTTTGGTGACTAGAGTCAGCACTCATTTCTGTTCATCTACGGGTCCCCATAACACACAACATGTTGCCCAGAATGGAATAGATACTTATAATTGTTGCTTGAACTTACTTATACAAAAATTATAACACTGTACCTACATGCTGCTGCTAGGACTTTTCCAGATGTAATTTTTAGTTCATTGGATAGAATCTAATCTTTAGTTGAATCAACACTATGAAAATATCACCACACTATCCTAGATGATTAAAAAAATATTCACATCACATACACCTGAGAAATCCATTTTATAATGTAAATATCAAATGTATTGTGATATTCAAATAATAAAATATGTTGACAAATAAAAATTAAAATGTTAAACAATATCAGATTTATTTTTCGGCATTTAAAAAAGTATAAATTTTCAGGAACTGATGAAGGATGTTGTATTAGTTTGCTATTGGTACACAATAAGCTACCACAAACTTAAAAGACTTGAAACAATTTTGTTTATTATTTCAAATTTCTGTAGGGGAGATGTCTGAGCTGGGATAGGCTGGAGTTTCCTGGGTTCTCTAACTGGAGTCTCACAAGGCTGAAATCAGGGCCAGACTGGCCTCTTATCTAAAAGCTCTGGGACAGGAATCATTTCCAAGCTCTTTGAGGTTGTTCACAAAAATCAGTTCCTTGTGGTTGTAAAACTGATACCTCCCACTTCTTCTTGCTCATTGTCAGCCAGAGGCTTGTCCTAGAGGCTATCTACATTCTGAGCATGTGATCCTCCCCATTTTCAAGACAGCAACAGTGACTTGAGTCCTTCTTAACGCTTCTTATCTCTCACTTACTCTTCTACAACCAGCTCAAGAAAATTCTCCGATTTTAAAGAGCTCTTATGATTAGGTGTGACTCTCCCAGATAATATCCCTCTGTCGAACAGGAAGACCCAGAATGAGGATTTCCACCACGGAAAACAGCAAAGATCATCAATGGCTACCACCAAAGTTGGAGCCCACAGATCTCAGCCCACTGCATTTTCTATGGATTCCAAATCACTGATGAGGACTTAATATACAAGCTGCTATTTGGAACAAGGCTTTCCTCACACACAGAAGAGACACAGCAAAGTCAGTGTTGGAGTGTGCACTGGCTTCCCATGGCCAGCGGGTCCCTCTTGATGGACAAGATGCACTATTCCCACACTGTAGGGGAACACTCTATTCTCTTCCTATGGGGCTATATATACTGGTGGGCCTGGCCAGGTGTCCTATGAAGTATTCTTTTTAAAAAAGATTTGTTTGTTTATTTATTTATTTATTTATTTATTTATTTGAGAGACAGAGAGAGAGAGAGAGACCTCGAGTCAGGAGAGGGGGTGGAGGGGGAGGGAGAGAGAATCCCACGCAGACTCACCGCTGAGTGTGGAGCCCAATGTTGGACTCAGTCCCATGACCCTGAGATCATGACTCAAGGCAAAATCAATAGGCAGCCCCTTAATGAACTGAGCCCCCCCAAGTGTTCCCCCTATGAAGTATACTCCTAAGCAGTACAAGGAAGTTCACTGCATACCCAGAACAGGGGAAAAGGCTTTTCTTAATAAGAAGAATGTGGGGCCAAGTGATAGCTTTGGCACCTAGCTTCCCTATAGAGGAACGCTCCAGTCCCAGGGCACTGAGCGCACAATCCTGAAAAGACGCAGCAGGATGGGTGACAGCTGCTTCCACAACACCCCATCTTAAAGTCAACTTATGTGAACCCTTCATTAGATCTGAAAAAAAATCCCTTCATAGCAGTGCCTAGATTCATATTTGATTGAATAACCAGAACAAGACCAAAGATGAGGACAAGGGGCCAGGAATCTTGGGGGTCACTGCAGAATTACACCACCCACAGATAAGCTCCACAAAATGAGGGTGTAATGTAAGAAAAGAGGGGAGTAGGCGATCAAAAACTGGGGCTCAAGGCAGGAGAAAAGAGAAGGGAAGGCAAATCATCACAAAAGCTGTGGTGCCATCTCAGCTCTGGTCAGGACTACAAGAGACTGTGGAAACAGACCTTGTGAGAAAACACACAACTGCTAAGTTCGGTCATATGTTTGATCGCTCCCAAACACAGTATGAAAAGGCCCTTTACGGTCCTGGCATACTCAATAATATTAAAATTAAATTGATTGAAGCCAAAAAATCATGGAAATGGAAAAAACATGGAAACCCTGGTTCCAAAAACCGTGGGAATTTAATGCTGGCACATAAGAAGTTGTACAAAAAAGACGCAACCACAGCACCTCATAAGGCTCAATTGTGGAGAATATTACAAAGTCCAAACCAACGTAGCTGCTGAATATTAATCAAGACACAAACTGAATTATATTGATAAAATTGGAAGAAAGATGAAGCTTCATCTACCAAAAAACAGTCAATAGAGATATACACAAATGAAAAATACAAAGAGCAATCAAAAATGTTATTCAGAAATGTGGAAGAAATACAAGAGTCAAGAGGTAGAAGAAGAGAGAGTGGTTGCTTTGAAGGGGTGGTTCATGGCACTTCTCTTTTCCATTATAGACACATTAGTGCTTTTTGACATTTTATATTATGCCCATGATTTACACTGAGAAATATTAAGGTAATTGCAAACACATATTTTATACATATGGGCTTTGGTCAATGAGGACTCAAAAAATTCTATTCCAAACTTCAGGGCATTAAATGGTCTCCGATTCTACCTTCAAAAGTGTCACTACTAAATGTCAGTGAAGGACTCAAAGGCATATGTCTAGCTGAAGACTGTAACATCATCTGCCATCCTTAAGCTACTACACTAACAACTGGCTAATATATAACTCTATTAATTTCCCTGAAAGCAGCATTAACTACTAAATGCATATATGTTTTCACACCAGACCCGTCGAAGCTAGCAAATACTCAATACTGTGCTAACCTTGACATCATGGTAATCTCTGTCAAGCTCAAAAACACCAGTTTGCTAATTTGTCCTAATGATGATACCACTGCAGGACACTTAGTAAGCCTTCACTTTGGGAGAAGAGCAACCAACACAGGCACCATCCACTAATACGCTAACGGTTAGCAGACAGTTGTCAGGCAACTCCTGGCCCCAGCACACATTTTCTTAAACATCCTTTGCTCAGCAAGGAGGGGGTATTTTAGTATTTCACTTTAATACTTCAATTGTCTCCCTTCCAAGCCAACTAAAATTCATGGATGATCTCAGGAGATACCCTAAAAGAGGCCAACAGGTTCAAGTGATATGAAGGGTGCAGAAAGAACTGTCAGTGCTGTAATATGAACATGGTTAAGGTGACGCGGGGCTGAGAAAGAGCTTCCAACAACTGTTACTGTTGAGACTGTGACTTGTGCAGGATATGGGAACCCCATTCACCGCAATAACTTAACAACATTCACAGTGGAAGTCGATTAGCAAACCATCATGGAGGGAATGGAGCATTCAATGAGATAGATTCCCACATTACCAGAAACACTAGCACCTTATTATATTTTATTTTTAACCTTAGAACTTTTTCTTTTCCTGATTTATCCTGAATTTAGCACATTATTATTGTCCTGCACAGTCTGTACAATTATAAACTCAATTTGAGGGTAAATATTACTACAAAGGAAGATACTAAAATTCAGATTACCTCTGTTTAATGCCTAGAAATGCACATACTATATATGTACAACCCAGCCACGGACTAATTATCAAGACGTAGTCATTTTGCATCCAAATGCAACTTTCAAACATCTGCATTCCTTAGGATGATTTTAATATATCTGAGAGTCAGTAAGAGTTTGTTTCATACCCAGCAAAATAAATTTTTAATTTCCTATTGGAAGTCCATTGGAAAGGAAGATTCACTTAACATAAGTTCATTTGACAAAACGCTTGGCTGGAACATGTCACTTCCACTTAGGAAGGGATATCTGACACCAAAAGAGAAATCACTATATTCTGGGTCTATTTTGATCCCCAACTTTTCAGCTCTAATACTTGGCTTAGCTAGTATGTTCAATAAAAAATGCACAAGCTATTGATTTTACATTTTGTTTGCGATTTTCTAGCTCCTTAAAAATTGAAGTAGACCAGTTCTTATTGTCAGCAAATATAAACACCCAGCAAACAGATATACCATCTTCCATAATTCTTTCTGAAATGTCCTGAAGAATCACAGTAGAAAGGTCCTCAAATGTACTGTGCTAAAAGTATATGTAAAACAATGATAACACTGTGTGGAGTCTTTGAATGCCAAGAATACATACATAATTTAATGAGCAAAAAGGTAAAAGGGAAATGGATGGGTTTTGGAGTGATGATGTCCAGTGTCTAGAAGGTACTTTTCACACGTTCAGTCGCAAAAATGATTCCCCTTTTGACCTAAGAGACTTTCTATTTAAAGCAATTCAATGCATATACATTCTAGTTAAATTTATACAGATATAAAATCATTTTGAATTTTTAATATTTTCCATCCAAAAAATGTCTTTCTCCCTGACTTTATTTTCAACTTATGCATACTGTACCAGGAAGGCAAAGAAGTGATTTTGCCCACTACTCATAAAATATTGCTTTCATTTTATCAAGTATTGCTATCACACATGCAATATTTCAAGGGCATATCTATTCCTTCTCTGCTAATCCCCACAGCTCCTATGTAAGGATGATGGATAATAAAGAATTTCATTCTCTTTTGTGTTGAGAGAAACTGAGGCACAGAAAATCAAACATCTTGCTTCAGCCTTATAAAATTATCTCAAAACAGAGTTGTGATTCAAATTCAAATCATCCTCTTATTATGAAGGATTAAGATTGGTTCACTCTTTGATGGGGGCTAGAAGGACATAGTTTTTAGCAGACATGTTCTCTATTTCATAGCCTGGGAAATGTGCCAACTTATAGCAAAAGTCATGATTCTTACATGTCAGGTTTTTGTCGCATAATGAAAATTTTACAAAAAATGCTGGCTGAAAAACGCATGGGTAAAGTTTGTTTTAATGACCTCCATGAATGGGTAATTCATTTCTCTCTCTTATCTAACTTAAAAGTCAAATCGGAGCCTCATAACACATTCCAGATTGTTTTCAGAATGTCAAGTGACACCAATGCTCAAATTCCTACTGAGTCTGTCACTTGGTTTTCTCTCTAAAGCTCTCCACAAGCCTGCCTTTTTTTGTTTACTATCTTGATGAGTTCTATCAAAAATTTCACATACTATGCCACCAATGGACCTTTGTTGCTTTTTATATTATTACTTTTCTAGATTAGTGTGGCCCCTAAATGCCTTTGGCCAAGAAAGGAGATCGATATTTTTTTCTGATTGTAGAATGTAAGCTAAGCATAAATAAACAAAATTTGCCAAAAGACATGATCTCTAGTATTCTGACTGAACATTTTTTTTTCACAAACATGGACCTGTTATTGGTCAAAGCTCACTAAAATATGCATCAAAGGCATTAGAGTTACTGAGAATCTGGATTATAGTTTAGGCCTCTGTATTTGTGTAGACTTGAATTAATTTGTAATGACAACCTCATCTTATGCTTTTTAAAATACTTTTTTAAGTGAGAGTGACTTTTTCATGCTCCAATCAATTTTTTGTTTCTTTTAACACTGACCTATCATTCCAATGTTTGTAATTTAGTGTTTTTCTGCAGTATTTTTCCTTTCTTAAAAGAACTCCTTCACTACTAAAATGTCGCCCTAATTCCCATTTTTATTCCAAGAAAGAAATTACACATACATACATATATATCCTATTTGAAACTTGATAATATTAACTTTTATGTGAAAAAATGGCTTACTCAATTGTTTTTAATAGTAGCATCATCAAATCCTTGAATCCCAAGTTTGGAGGACCTTGCCTATGTATACTGTTCAGTAGAGCAAGGTGGAGCTGGAAGTCTACTTTTAGAAGTACATTCCAAAGTTTCTGCTGCAGCTGGTTCTCTAGACCAAAGCTCTGTAAGAAAACTTACAACTCGTGAATTTTTATATCAGAAATAGACTACAGTCAAAATTATACCATGTCTGAAAGTTATACTAGCTAAAATTCCATATTCTCCTGTTCCATTTCAATCATTGATTTCAACATTTCAAACACTGTTTCATTTAAATGCCATGGGTTGACCAGATGGTGTCCAGAAGTACTTACTCCTCTGAAAATAAAATTTGGTGACTCTGATTCTTCCTCAAAATATTTGCTTTTAATCTCCAAAGGTCAATATCTAAAATAATGTAGTAGACATTTGCTAAATTGTTCAATGCTGTTTGATTTGTTTAGATTTAACCAATTTGGTGCACAGCTATTATAAATACATTCTTTGTATACATAATATGCATAGTAAATAGGCATTGTTATTCAATATTTCATGATGCAAGAAAAAAGGTCATACTGCATAAAATTTGTCTTTTATCTTATATGATAAACAAAATCTATTTTCAGCTCTCAAAGGCAGTAGAGCAAGTTTATCTAATCCATATAACTGTCGTGCTTTTACTAGATGAATTCTTAATAAGGACTTCCAATCAGGATAAATTAATGATAATAAAAGAAAGACTGTTTTCTAATGAGAATTATTGATTTTGTGGCTGATTGTAATGACTACGCAATGTAAAAACCATGTAAGACCTAACAGAATTATTGCATTATAAGTCACGATTATTGAACTATTGAAAAAAGAAATGCACCCCACTAAGGTATCTTATCTTTATGTAAATAAGGAGAGGGTCTAGATTTTTCTATTTCCATTTCAGTAAGATTCTGATTTCCTCAAGGTATCCCACTAAAATGGGAAAAGAGAAAACTTAAAAAATACAAAGATATTAAATAATATTAATAATCTTGTTTTAAGATATTAAATAAGGAAAATTATAACCAGCTATAGTACATATATTCTTTAAGTGCCAGCCAAGAAGCTACATGCTTAGTCCATCTTCAGACATATCCAATTAAAATCACTTCCGCTATGTGACCTTGTGAGGCATGTTTAACCTCTCCGCGTAGGAGTTTCCTCATGTGAAAATTGGCCAAAATAATACTGCCTGTCTCCTCTGGTAATTGAGTACTTAAATGTGTTAATCCGACATGTGTTATTGATGAATAACGTGCTCTGTTATTAGGCAGGAGAGGCAACTGTGTGCATTTCATCCCAACCACGCGATCATGGTGGAAGTATTTTCATCATGGAATTCGCAAATGCTACAGTCAGGATGTTTGGCCCTCAGAAAGCTAGGTGTTAAGAGCATTTACAAGCACACCACTGATTAAGACACTTAAAATCATGCAGAATGCAGTGGTTCCATCAACAACACAATCATGTACAGTATTATGAGCTCTCAGAATACTATAACTGGAGAGTACTATAGAGATTTATTCACTCAACAGAAAAGTGTCTACTAAACATCAGTCACTTACCTAGATGTGAAACATACAGAGCCTGCACAGTCATGGAGGTTAGACTGTATAAGGCATACAGAAAAGAAATAAATAAAATATATGGTGTGTTAGATGAGATCAATGATCTAGAAGACAATAAAGTAGATGAAGAAGATGGTGGGGGGAAGAGGGTTTTTTAGTAGAGTGGCCAGCAGGGAAGGCCTCAACAAAAAAGTAGCATTTGAATAAAAAGGAGAATTCGGATTGTAAGCAAATCTTGAGGCTACCTGTAAGAAGGGTATTCCAGGCAGAGTGAACAGCAAGTGCAAAGGCTCTGAGGTGGAAGCATGCTTAGAAAAACAAAGAGACTAGTGTGGTCAAACCAGGAGGAAAGTAGTAGGAAATGAATTCAGAGAGGTAAGAACTGTGACTTCTTTGGTTGTAAAAATGTTTTTTCCCCATTTGATTATTTTGTTTTTTAAATGAGGAGACACTGAAAATTTTCAACAGAAGACAGTTTTTGACACATATTTTTAAAAGATTATTTGAGTGAAAGTTTGAAAATAATCTGTAAGAGTAGAAGGGGAAGAAGCAGGGATAGCATTTAGCAGGTTTATTGCAATGATCTAGGTCTGAGATAATGGTTCCTTGGAAAAGACAGAGAGAAGCAGGGGGTAAAAGCAGATGGATGTAGACAATTCTATTGCTTTAACATTATCAAAAAATTTAGGGCCACTGGTACAGTTACTGTGGAAAACAGTATGGAGGTTCCTCAAAAAAACTGAAAACAGAAATACTGTATGATTCAATAATTCCGCTACTGGGTATTTACCCAAAGAAAACATAAACACTAATTTGAAAAAATATTTGCACGACTATGTTTACTGCAGCATTATATACAATAGCCAAGATGTGGAAGCAACCTAAGTGTCCATCCATAAAGGAATGGATAAGGAAGATGTGGTGTAGAAGATGGGATCCTGTCATTTGAGACAACATGGGTGGACCTAGAGGGTACTGTGGTAAGTGAAATAAGTCAAGCTGAGAAAGACAATTAGCATATGATTACGCTCATAAGTAAAACCTTTAATAAAAACCAAATGAATAAACAAACATAAAGCAGAATGAGACCTACAAATATAGAAAAAAACCTGATGGTTGCCAGAAGGGACAGGGGAGAGGGGCGGGGGACTGGGCAAAATGGGTTAAGGGAAGAGGGAGTTAGGTTTCCAATTATGAAAGGAGTTAAGTCACAGCATAGGGAATATAGTCAATGATGCTGTTAATAGCAAAGTATCTGGGGGCGCCTGGGTGGCTCAGTCGTTAAGCATCTGCCTTTGGCTCAGAGCGTGATCCTAGGGTCCTGGGATCGAGCCCTGCATCGGGCTCCCTGCTCTGCTGGGAGCCTGCTTCTTCCTCTCCCACTCCCCCTGCTTGTGTTCCCTCTCTCGCTGGCTGTTTCTCTCTCTCTCTGTCAAAGAAATAAACAAAATCTTTAAAAAAAAATAGCAAAGTATCTGGACACATGGTAGATACACCTGTGGTGAATATTGCTTAATGTATAGATTTCTCAAATCACTACGTTGTACGCTTGAAATCAATGTAACGATGTGTGTCAACCAAACTCCAAAAGTTTTTAAATAATTTAAAAATTTAAAAAGAAATATGAAGAAAAGCTTCTGTTTCAACTGATGGATATATCTAGACTTATGTAATTCTCTACAAAATATTCTTTGTACATAAAAACCATGATAAAGGGCCACATTTTATTATTAATATATAATATAATTATTACATTATTTAAATACATTAAAATACATATTATTAATAATTGATATAATAAAACTAAAGATTTATAATCTCTTAAAAAACTGGGGGCCCAAATTTTATTATCATTTTCTTAATTTTCTCTCATGAATTCCTATCAGATCTTTGAAAAACATGATGAGCAACTACTCGGTTTCCTTGGTTTTGTAGTACTTGAAAGGAAATTCATATTTGTCTAATAATGACATTTAAAATTATGTAATTGCCTGCAAATAAAACAATGTGGTTGGCGTAGGAATGAATTTCATCTTCATTTAATATTTCTCTAAAGCCAAATGTCATTTCCTTAATAATTATTTTTCTCTTATAAAATGCCTCCAAGTCATCTGCACCATCTTAATGTAATGTACACAGTCTTAAATACATTTTGATCACATCTCAGAATAATATTCCCAGTAGTATTTCCTACCCAACTATCAGGACAGGATTCAGGGTTGTTGTTTTTTCTCCAATGTGTCACACATTTTGATTCCTCAGCTTAAAGAAATTTTCCCCCAAATCATCAATTGGTAGATTTCTGTTTTTCTAATCCAAAAAAAGAAAAAAAGAAAATCTGATAGCAATTAAAAGAAAAAAATATAGTTTGTGTGGGGAAAGGAAATGGTGGAGATGAACAAAGCTACCTCTTTTTGTTTTCCAAATATACTATAATGATTTTTTTTTGGCACTGGATGTAAAGTATATAGTGATGCAGGAAAGACTTAGGGTTCAACGCTGAGGGCCAAGAAAGAACTCTTGAGACGTCTTTGGTGCATAAAGGTGGCTTTATTAAAGCACAGGGACAGGACCCTGGGCAAAAAGGGCTGCTGTGGGGTCATACGGAGTGACCCATTATATACTTTCAAGTTGGGAAGGGGGTGAGGGATAGCGCAAATCTCTAAGGAATTTTGGAAGCAAGGTTTCCAGGACCTCAAGGGGGCTAGCTATTGTTGGGAAAAGGTCATTTATTACTGTCTAATAAAACCTTAGTCATGAGACCCTTCAGATGTATATCAGTGGGCCATATACTTAGGGGATGATTGCCAACACATATCTGGGGGGGGGGGTTAGAGATAAAGGAAGTTTCCAAAGGAACTTTTATACACTAAAGTAGACTTACAGAATCCTGGGGGTCTGGCTAAGACTGCCTTTTGCCCTTAGCAAAGTATTAACATCAAGGCAGCAGAGCTCCTAGACAAACAAATGTCACTCTGCCTGTTTCAAGGACTTGTGTATGGGCTAAGTAGTAGGGAAATTAATTTTCCTTTTGCCTTTGTTTCCCACATCATATGGTGCTAAACACAAGCTCTGTGAGGGTAGGGGTTGTTTCTTGTTCATTACCTTAAGTCCCAGCACTGCAACAGATCCTATTATTTGTTGGAGGGTCCAATGTGTGTTTTTTCCCAACACCACCAAGCAATTCTGCGGCACCATCCAGGTATCTTATAGTTTATTAACTCAATTCTGACTCTATTACCTTGTGATAATGTCATATCCCAGAGGTCTCAGTCCCACTAAATTACACCCACCCCCTTTCAGAAACCAATCTCAAATCCAGATTGTTACCCCTTCATTCAGGTTTGATTAATTTGTTAGAGCGACTCTCAAAATTCAGAGAAACATTTAATAAGGCTTGCCAGTTTATTATAAAGGATACACATGGAACAGCTAGATGAAGAGGTACATAGGGCAAGGTCCGGAAGTGTTGGAGCCCAGGAGTTTTTATCCCCAGGGAACTGGGATGCACCACCCTTTGGACATGTGGATGCATTCACCAACATAAAAGCTCCTCAAATCTTGTTTAGAGTTTTTGAAGAGCTTAATCTGTAGCCTATCACCTCCCCAACCCAGAGGCTCAGGGAATGAGGCTGAAAGTTCCACCCCTCTCATCAAGGTAACCAGGTCCTCCAGGTAACCAGACCCATCTTGAGGCTATTTAAAGACACCATCCTAAATCACCTAAGTAGCATAAGCTTAAAAAGGGGCTTCTATGAATGACAAAAGGTGAAACTATCACTCCACTCCGGAAATCCCAAGGGCTGGAGGAGCTTCATTCCACCTAGCAGGACAAAGACCAAATATATTTATTATACCACACAGTGTATTACAAAGTAACAACCACCAGAGAGGGAAGGAAGCCGGATACCTCCAAAGCCATTGCTATCTGTTATCGTTTCTGGGTCTTAAACTCTGCTAAAAATGGGACAAAAGCTATGAATCATTTCACCATAGAAATGGACATACACAAAAAATTTTGCGTGCATTTTCATTGAGTTGTTAAGCATTGAGGATTTTATTTACTCATTAATTCATTCGTAATATAAACATGGGCAAAAAAAAGAGTTGCCAGACACCAAACTATGCATTAAAGATGCAATAAATGCAATAAATGCATAGTCAAATGTTGAAAAGTGCCTAACTAAAATTTTACAGACCTAGAGGAAGAAAAACAGGAAGACCCAATTTATACTGGGCAGGGGGAGGGAGTATCAGAAAAGATTTAAATGAAATACAGTTTTTTAAAGGAAGAATGAGTAGTAGTTAGCTGGGGAAACTTAAGGGCAGGGAGCATGCTAGGCGGAAGTAAATGCTTTAGGGTAAGATCTGAAGCAGAAATCAATTGGCATACTCTAGCAACACCCTAAACCTCACTCCAGGCAACCATTATTATGCTTCCTGTCACTTTAGGTTAGTTTTGCAATTTCTAGACTTTACTTAAAGGGGCTCAGTGGGTGCTCTGTTGTGTCTGTCCTCTTTAGCTCACAAGATATTTTTGAGATTCATCCATGTTACTGTGTGTCAACAATTTTTTTTATTACTGAATATATCCCATTATATGACTCTCTCAAAGTTCATTTATACATTTTCCCGTTATTCTGCATTTGCATTGCTTTTTTCACCTGGAGGCCAATAGGAATAAAACTACCATAATCATTAACATACAGGTCTTTGAATAGATATACGCTTTCATCCTATCCAGGAGTAGAAGGTAAATGCATATTTAACTCTATAAGAAATAGCCTGACTGCTTTCCAAAGTGGTCATATTCATGTTACACCACAGCAGCAAGATACTGGAGTTCCAGTTACTTTTCATCCTTGTAGTACATCGAAATTAATAAACTTTTTATCTTGACCATTGTTGGTATGTAGTGTTATTTCATTGTTTTCAATTTTCATTTGCTTGATGACTAACGATGTTGAGCATATTTTCATGTGCTTGTTGGCAATTTATCTTTTTGTGATGTATCCATTTAAATATTTAGTCCATTTTAACTGGCCTGTCATTTTTGTTATGAGTTGTGTTTTATCCTAGCCTACATACCAGTTCCTCTTCAGATAATATGGGCTGCCATATATAACCACCACTGCTGTACATTGCCTATTCATTTTTCTTGTCTTGTAATGAGCTGAATATTTTAATTTTAATGAAATCTAATTTATCATATTATTTTATTGTGCCTTGAATAAGAAAATTCTGCCTGCAATTAAGTTTCAAACATATTCTCTAAAGTTTTCTTCTAGGAGATTTAGAGGGTAAGGTTCTATATTTAGGTTTAGAATCCATCTCAAATTCGTTCTTACATATTGTAACTGGGAGTCAAGGCCCATATTTTTGCAAATGGATACTGAGTTATTATAGAATCATTTTTTTAAAAATAATTTTCTTTTCCCATTGAAGTGTTTTAGAGCATTTGACAGAATCGAATTACTGGTTAAGTACAGGTCTGTATTATTGCTCCTTTTATCAATTTGTTGAACCTTTATGTCCAGTATCACACTACCATAATTACTATAGTTTTACAGTAAGTGCTGAAGTCAGGTAGTATTACTCTCCCAAATCCGTTGTTTTCCTAATTGTTTTCTATATCCTAGGTCTTTTTTATTTCTGTATTAATTTTGGAATCAGTTTGACTATTTCTTCCAGGAAACCTAATGGAGTTATGACAGAGATTTCACTGAATATACAGAAAAATTTAGGAAGAAATGACACCTTAAAAATACTGCATCTTCTAATCCATGAACATGGTAGATCCTTTTATTTGTATATCTTTAAAAAAATTTCTATCAGTAGTACTTTGTACTTTTCAGGGTATAGGTCTTACACATAATTGGTTAAATTTATCCCTAATCATTTTATATTTTTGATACTATTATAATGGATTTTTCTTTCATTACCTAATAGTTTGTTCTAATACTCTACAAAGATACTGTAAAATTTGTATACAGGCTTTCCAGCAAACGTATGGTAAAGAAAATCATTAGCTCTTACAGGCTTTTAAAAGATACATTAGAATTTTCTGCATAATCATTCATGTCCTCTATAGATAAAGACAGTTCTGTTTTTTATTTTATTAAGTATGCTTTTTATTTCTTTGATCTGCATTGAAATTGCTAGGATCTTCAACAGAATACTGAATAAAGTGGTGAATGTGTCTTTCCTTTTTATTGATCTCATGAAGAAGGCTGTTAAATTTTCACCATTAAATATTGTCAGCTGTAAGTTTTATTGTACATACTCTTAATCTAGACAAAGGGGCTCCTTTATATTTTTTCTTTGCTTAAAGTTTTTGCCATGAATGCATGTTCAATTTTCATGAATGATTTTTCCGATATATTGAGATTATTACATGACTTTTCCTTTAACCTATACAGCATATTACTTTGGTACTTTAACTACCTTTCAAATTTTAGAACACTCCTGTATTTACAAAAAAAAGTTGTGAATACAGAAAGTTCTGAAATATCCTACAACAAATTTTTCCTACTGTTCTTACACATTTTTCTAGCTTTAAGGAGAAATAATTAATATATAAGTAAGTTTAAGGTGTGCAATGTGATGATTTATGTATATATTGCTAATTAATTACCACAATAAGCTTGGTTTACACCTCCATCGTTTCACATAATTACCACTTTTTTGTGTGCTGATAACATTTGAGGTCTACTCCCATAGCAACTTTCAATTATATAATACTGTACTGTTACCTATGATCACCATGATGGACAACAGATCTCAAAAAATTCTTTATCTCACAACTGCAAGTTTACACTGTTTAACCACCATCTCCCCATTTCCCCCACTGCTCAGACCCTGTTAACAATCATTCTACTCGTACAAGTGATAAAACACAGTATTTGTCTTTCTCTGTCTGAATTATTTTACTTAGCATAATACCCTCAAGGTCTACCCATGTTGTAGCAAATGGCAGGATTTCCTTCTTTTTCATGGTTGAATAGTACTCCATTACACACACGAACATGGGTGCATGTGTGTATGTGTGTGTATGTATGTATGTATGTATCTATCTATATCCAATAGTGAGATCGTTTGATCATATGGTATTTCTATTTCTAATTCTTTGAGGAACCTCCATACTGTTTTCCATAGCAGCTGCACCAATTTACATTCCCACTAACAATATACAAGGTTTCCCTTTTCTCCACATCCTCACCAGCATTCATTATCTCATCTTTTTGATAGCAGCCACTCCAACAGGTTTAAGGTTATATCTAATTGTGGTTTTGATTTGCATTTTCCAATGATTAGTGATGCCGAGCATCTTTTCATGTACCTATTGGCCATTTGTACACCTTCCTTGGAAAAATGTCCCCTGCCCATTTTTTAAATGGATTACTTGGGGTTTTATTTTCTATTGAGTTCTATGACTTCCTTACATATTTAGAGCATTAACCTCTTATCAGATAGATGGGTTGCAAATATATTCTACATTCCATAGGTTATCTTTTCATTTTGTTGCTTATTCTGCTGTGCAGAGTTTTTTAGTTGGATGTTACCCATTAGTTTATTTTGTTTTTGTTGCTTGCACCTTTGGTGTCATATCCAGACAACTGTTGCCAATACCAATGTCTTGGAAGCCATTCCCCTATTTTTTTCCAGGAGATTTATAAATTCTGGTCTTACATTTAAGTTTTTAATCCATTTTGAGTGGATTTTGGTGAGCAGTACAAGATTGGGGACTAATTCCATTCTTTGGCGTGTGAATATCCAATTTTCCCAGCATCATTTATTGAAGAGAATATCCTTTACCCACTGAGTATTCTTGGTTTCCTTGTCAAATACTAGGTGACCATATATGCTTTGGGTTTATTTCTGTGCTCTCAATTCTGTTCCATTAGACTGTGTGTCTGTTTTTATGCCAGTATCATACTGTTTTGATTACTGTATCTGTATAATAAAGTTTGAAATCAAAAACTGTAGGGCTGAGTCTGTGGAAGCTTGCCTGAATCCTAAAAACTCAGAAGCCCATCTGAACCCTGAGGCCTTGAAAGACAGCTAACACGGGGGTGGTGGGCTTGGTGCCTGGGTTCATGGGAGCCCACCCAGAGTTTGGAGCTGCAGAGTTGGTTTGGCTCTGGGATAGGCAGGGAGCCTGAGGCCACAGCATCCGTCCTGGTGTTGGGGCAGGCTGGGATCTTGGGCTCACAGAGTACACAAAAGCCTCCCTGGAGCCTGGGTTCTTGGAAGCTGGTGAGCCCTCTGGCAGCTGAGGCTATGGGAGCAGCCAATGGCCTTGGGTGCCTGCCTGGAAGTCTAGTACCACGGGACCTTATGGGGCCAAAGGAGCCAGCTGGTGCCAGGGTAGGTCAGGGGCCTGTGGCCACTACCTGGGGCTATACGAATGGCCTGGTTACAGGGAAGGACTGCACTGGATTCCTCATTAAAGTCTTGCACTCCCTTCATTTGCCTTCTTCCAAGGGGAGGGTGTCTCTCTGTGATGGGCTGCCCAGGCTTGGGGGAGGGGTGACAGGGGTAACGTGAATGTATCTTTCTTACCCTCCTCAACTTGTCTTTTCTTTTTTTGTGTGCTTTACGCAGGTGCCGTAATCCCTTACTTGAAATCCTTAGCTTTTGTAACAGTATTTTTATGCACAGATAGTTGTTCGAATTGAGGTTTCTGGGAGGGACAAGTGATAGAAATTCCTATACCAGCAGCTTACTGATATCATTCACTTCTGTCAATATCTTAGAACAGATTTGTCACAAGACAACAATAAAGATACATTTTTACTAAAGTCCATACAGTATTCACACGTCCTTAGTTCTTATACCTAGTGTCCTTTTCCTGTTCCAGGGTCCCATCTAGACAAGATATTACATTTAGTCATCACGTTTCCTGAGGCTCCTCAGAAACAATAGTTTCTAAGACATTCCTGGTTTTTAGCTATTTTTTTTATTTTAGTTAGGATAGTTTCTTTTGCTGTACGTTCAAGTTTCCTGATCTTTTATTCAGCAGTTTTGAATCTGCTTCTAAGCCTATTTAGCCTTTTTTTTTTTCATTTCAGTTATTTTATTTTCCATTTCTCACACTTCCATCTGATTCTTCTTTTATATTTGTAAGTTTTTCCTTAGTATGTTCATATTTCCTTAAAATTCTTGGTCATATTTATAATAGGTAAAGTCTTTCTCTACTTATTCTGTAATTTCTGTTGTTTCTGTGTCTGTTTCTTTTGCGTGATTTTTGTCTTGGTTATATGTTACATTTTCCTGTTTCACTGCATATTCACTACATTTTGATTGGTTGCTGGACACTGGAATGTTATATTGTTGGATGTCTGGATTTTGCTTTATTCCTTCATAAAGAGTTGATTTTTTAAAGTATTTCTCCACCAGCCTAATATTTTTGAGACTTATTTTAAAGTGTTATTAAAGTATCTTTTACTGTGAGGCTATTTTAGGTCTACTTCAGAGGCCGGACCATTCTGGTGTCTTTACTGAATGCCCTGGATGCTGAAAGAGTTCTTTCCACCCTAGCTGTTGCAAATCTTAGACCTGGGTGAGTTTGGGAGTTGTCAGCACACAGCTTCCTGGCAGCTCCCCCTCTGCCTGGCCTCAGGGGAACTCACCCTATAAACGTTTGACTTTATTCAGTTGAAGATCCAAGGAAATGTCTATGTAGATTTCTGGAGCCCCTTTTGTATGTAGCCTTCATCTATTACTCTTCCCCACAAATTGTAGTTGTTGAGTCTTTCTGAACTCTGTATCCTAAACTCAATAGGACTTCTGTGACGTGACATGCATAGCCCTGAAATTGCCTCCAGGGAGAAATCCTGAGTGATCATAGGACTTACCTCATTGGTTTCCCTTTTCTCAGTGATTACCCTCCTTAACTGCCTGCTTTCCAATGACCGAAAGCTTGTTTAACATGTTTCTGGGTTGTTGTTTTTTAACACGAGGAAACAATTCTGGAACCAATAACTGTGTCATGGCTCAATACATTATTTTAATGAATATCAGGTAGGGTAAAGATAAATATACTGTCTCACTTAATAGAGAGGAAGGAGTACCATTCATCATTATCTGAGATAATAGATGAAAATTCTAACTGTTCCAGGGAAACCCAGTTAAAATATTAACCTTATTTGAAAAAAATAGATTATGTGGCTGTTGGGTAGAAAATAAGTTGGGATGATAGGATTAAGTGTGGAAACAGGGAAACGAGTTAGGAGACCACTGCACAGATGAGTGTGGCCTGGACTATGCTAATATTTTAGAAATGGTAGAGTAGTGAATGTATTTAAGGTGGTTTGGAGATTGACTTGTTACAGATGGACTGAATGGTGAGTGATAGATGGAGAAAAGAAGCCAAACAAAGATTAAAGTTTCTCAATTATGCATAATGGAATAACATGCTTCCATTTCCATATCACCCCAGAGAAGGGATCACGACATGCCACTTAAGGCCATAGAGGGAGTGCCAGGATTTGATCAGGTGGCAGGAGACAGGAATCAGGGGAAAGTCTAGGCCAGAGCTTTTACTGGGATTTCTATGGAAAAGGCAAGGCAGGGCCCAATAAACAGCACAGAATGGGCTAATTTGAATAATTCCAGGGGACTTCAAGGTATATCCCAAAGTGGTGATCCCTAGTTGACTGATACCTGGCTTTGACAGAAATTAGGGCAAGGGAAATATTAGCTTGGTATATGAGAGCCAGATAAGGAGGGGGCTGGGGCTACCACTTGGTTGGTTTTGTGCCCCACCTTCACTAACTTTAAGAACTGCCTAGGCCAGGAGGGCCAGTCTCTGGCCAGCCAACAGGATTTTTAAGATGTCAAACAATCATAATATGCAGAACATTTGTAAAAAATGATTAGTACAATAAAGATATTCAAGTCTGAAGACCTGACGAGAGATCAGGGATTCAGACATAAATTTTGCGCCAATGGCTTTCAGTTTGCTGAAGCCATGGAAAAATTTGAGATCATCTAGGAAGAATATTTAGATAGAGAAAAGGTGAGAGCTCAGGACATATCCCATAGGAATTCTGACTTCTAAGGATGAGTCAGGGGAACTGAAGGGATGCAGAGAAGAAAAAAAAAATCAGAGCTGCAAGAAGAAAATCAGAAGAGCATGGTTTCATGAAATCCAAAGTAACAGACTGTTTTAAAAAGAGGGGAATGCTTGACATCATCAAACACTGCCGAGAGATGAAACAAGATGAATACATAAAAGAATGCATTCAATTCTGAACTGTGGAGTTCACTGGTGACCTTGGTGAATGAAGTTTTGGTAGAGTGGTGATGAAGCAGCCAGATCTGGGTGTGTAAAGAGAAAATGGGAGGTGTGATAATAGAAAGTGCAAGCAACTGTCAGTAATTTAGGGATGGGCAGTAAGTAGAGAGACCGGTAGGTACAGATGATTGGTCAAACAACAACTTTTTAAACAACTTTTTAAACATATTGAAATGCTGATGGGAAGGATCCTGTGTACAGAGGGAGGCTGAACACATCAGAGGAAAGGGACAAAACAGTCCGGAAGAGTGGTAGGGGTAAAATCAAGAACACATGTCAAAAAACTAGGACAGGGAGTGGGGTAGTTCCTCTAGTTGGCGGTGGCACATCATGATAGATGAGACTAGAGTCCAGGCTCTAAAGGCAACCTGCTCTTTCCAAAACTCCTAATCCTTTCTATCTAACTTTGAGCAAGTTGATTAATCTATTTGGGTGACAGTGTCCTCCCTGGTGAAAGAAAGGGGGGATTAATTCTAGAACTGACCACACAAGGTTGCTGTAAGTACTGAGTGAGAATTTTCTAAGAATGCCTGTGTGAACACACCCGGACACACACAGTGCTCAACACAGTGCCCTGCAGGTAGTAAGTATTCAGCACATTTTAAACGATATTATATAATAGGAGAGAACAAAGAAAATATTCATGCATTGCAAGCAGACCAGACAGATTTAAAATCAGAGGCCATTTCCTTATTATCTGAATGGTCTTCACTAAATGACTTTATCCCTGATAGTTAATCTGTACTTTTTAAAAAGCTGGAATATAAATACTTATACGAAGAGCTGTGATAAAGATTAATATCTAAGGCAGCTCAACTTGGATTGAGACCTGGATACCAGTGCCAGTATAGCAACTGTTTGATTCTGGTCTGTGAGGAGTACAGAAATTGAGAGGAAGTGCTCAAAAACATTTGCAACAAAGATTATGTCTCTTAAATCTAATAATAATTTAAAAATTAGGCTCGGATCATTGTTTTGTTTTTCCATATCATTTTCATATTAATGCACTCAATTGGATTTTACAGAAGCATCAATCCACATTAGATTAGAAAAAAAATACTGTTCCAACAGTACAAATAATTTGAGAAGTCCAAATCTAAAGAATAAAGCATATTGCCCTCCTTTAAGTGGCTGTTGGAAAACCCACATTTATGAGCTTGTTTTGTGTACACAAAAGATGGCTGGAGATTATTACAGAATAACAAAACACAACGGCTTCTCCTTGCAGGTATGTATAATCTAGTATTTCTGGTATAATATAATGTATACACGTGAAACAACCAAGTAATTACAAAACAGAGTATCAATCTAGTCAAAATCACACTAATTAAAATAGGTTGCCTGATGAAGCAATTATTGCCCAATTTTGGAGGGGTTAAATAAGGACCAGCACATCAATTTGGTTTGGGATTAGACTAGAAATGTAATATTCCTTAAACCTGAGTTTATACAATCAGGACAATTCCTTAAAGTATTAATTCAACCAACATTTATTGTACACTCAATAACCAGGCACTGCTGCACAGCTGAGAATATAGCAATGAACTAGAGAGTTCTGGTTTCTGTCATAGAGCTTATAGCCCAGGGTGGGAAAAGTTTTTAAAGTGCATTGAGTTACATTATTTTAGGTAGTGATAAGCGTCATGCTGAAAATTTAAGACAGGTAAACCAGGATGCTATTTTAGATAGGATGATCATTGAAAGGCTCTCTGTAAGGAGATTTGCACGGAGATATTTGCTGATTTAGGACAGGAGTATTACAGAGAATGTGGAATAGCAAGGGCAAAGGTCTTGAGATGAGAACACTTATGCTGAGTTTCAGGAAGAGCAATGGGTCTTTGCAACCAGAGAAAAAAGAGTGAAGAGGAGAGCAGTAAAAGATGAAGTCAAAGAAATGGTGGAGACAGAGATTGACAGAGAATTTTATGCCAAGGTAAGGCTTCTTCGGCTTTTACTTGGATTGAGACTGAAAGCCACTGGAGATTTTTAGCGGAGGCATCAAATGATTTGTCTTATATTTTAAAGATAATTCTGTGTTTTGAAAATGGAGGAGGGCAAAAGAAGAGGCAGAGAGAACAGTGAGGAAACTATTACACCAGTCCAGGTAAGGGACTGTGGATGAATAAGGGCAGAGAGATCAGGGTTGAAGTGTCGGCGGTGGTGAGAAGTGGTACAAATTTTTCTGTAATGTGCACCTGATGCATTTCTCCAGTGTCAATTCCCATTATGTCTTGCCCAAGGACAACAAATAACATCAATGATAATAAAAACTATTAGCCGAGTGCATATTATGTTCCACACACTTTTCTAAGCAGTCAGGGAATGCTCGAAGAGAAGTGAAGAGATACAACATTTTTCATAGTACGCATGTGTTCAGACAGTTTAAGACTGTCTTTCTCCTGTGAGATTATGAGCTCTGCAAAGAGAAGAACCATGTCTTTTATTCATTCTTACATCGCCTATAGTATGTAGAATACTGCCCTGAATATAGTATTTACTCAATATTTGTTGTGTTTGTTCATAAAGATGGTGAGAAGATTGACAGAAATTCCCTACACTCAGCATGCCAAAAAAGACGGTCATTGCAGAAATTAATATGAACCCAAAGAAATTACGCATTGTCGGCATATAACTAATTTCACAAAGTTCAAATATTGGCACAGAATAGTAGCGATTTCACCAGTTTTCCCTAATTATAGGCTCCGCAGCACCATGTAACTGTCCTTCCTAACACTTAACAGTTACAATTTTACAATTATGTGAGCGACCCCAATATGTGATCAATATCTGAATCCTCCACAAAAATGTAAACTCCAAGAGAAGAGAAACCACAACTGATTTTCAATACTTTATCCCCATGCTTAGCACAACACCTGGCCTGTAATACGTATGCTATTTATTAACTAAATGAGAAAAGGTAACCAGAATGAGTTTTTCTTAGGTGCTAAAATCTCTCCCCAGTACTTTAGGTGTATCAACTCATTTAATCTTCACCACAACGCGATGAAGCAGGGACACTTTTATTCTCATTTTACTGTCTTGATTGAATTATTATTATTAATTAACTGTTAATTAGATATCTTTATTTTACTACCTTAAATGAATTAATGACTATAAAGGTGATGACCATTACTGATAAGAAGGTTATGCCCACAGCACAGCCAAGCACACACATGCCACAAACGTGATCCATGCATTAATAATAAATCTTTCCACTGGGCACAGCCAAGACTCCAATTTACGGAGCTTACTGAATTATTTGCTTTTCAACTGATACTCCATTTCATCTCTGGGATTCCAGAAGAAATTATGTGATGGGTTTATTCAACCAGTTAGCATGTCTGATAAAATCGATAAAATTTGTTTTCCACAACTTATTGATACAGCCTACGGTTTCAGTCACAAAAAATAAATGCTTGTGACTAAATTTACAGGTCAAGGTCTCTTTTGATGGCATCATAACTGCCTAAGAATTCAGCTCTTTTTTTTTTCTTTTTTGCCATTAGGAATGTAATGCTTTACCCTTGGATTTTCACTTTTCAACAAATTAATTCACACAATTAATCTCATTAAATAATGTATTTAATTAGATGCCTATTAAATTTTTATAATAAGAATGAGTCATAAGCTTCATTCTAAACAAGTAGAAGTTCATGCAATTAAAATATATAGCTGTTGTAGTAAGTAAGTCTCATATCCATGCTGGTGAACATTATAATTAAAAGACAATACGGCACTTGGGGTCAGTCTGAAATTTCTCATCACAAAGCTATATTCTCACATTTAAACTATAAAACAACTTAGATGTATGGTGACTAACATAATATAATAAAAAATCATTATTAATAAAAAAAATAAATAAATAAAACAACTTAGAAAAAAAGAGAAAATATCAGCTTGCTTTTCTGTTTTACTTCTTCCAGAAAGACAGTATTCATCATTCTTTCATTTTCCTAAGAGATGGATATGTAGGTTAATAGGACAAAAAGAACTAAACTAATGATTTGTGGGGTATTGGAAGTCTGGTAGGGGGTTTAATGTAATGATAGTATTGTCACTGCCTTGACTGCATGTTCTCAGCCTGTTTGGATTCTTCTGACTTGAGAAAATAGCATTCCAGCTAACAGAGGTCCTGGACCAGGGAGGACTTCTTACAGTTCCCTTACCAGTTCTTTTGTTACCAGCGCAGTTGTATCCACCTCATATTGGGAGTTATAAGAAGGCAGATTTTATGTTTAGCTCAGATAAAAAGTGTGCTTTGTTCCATATTTCTCAGTCCCTTTTAGGTTCTCCAAGTAGATCTGTCCAACAGTAAAATATGCTGCCTTAGGAATTAGCACCCTTTAAGTTGACATGTTTAAGCAGAGGCTGAATTTGTGAACAGCCATCTGTCTAAGATGTTGTACAGCATAATACAGATGATCTGTAAAGTTACTGTAATTATATGAATTGTCATTTAAAAGTCCCCAGCAAAACACAGATTCATAAGATATGGCTACCAAAGAGCATTAATTTTAGATGCTTCTTTCTAATGGGTAGCTAAACTTTCAAAACAACAACTGATGATTTGAGAAAGATAGGATATTATCCCTAGTGTTAGGGTCGAACAATCTGTTGATACTGTTTTTCCAGTCACAGAACACACAGACTGAATGTCAGAGTCATCCTGAAAATAATCATTGGAATATATTCCTCTATCCCATATCATGCCTCAATGCTGGTCAAATCTCCTTCAGGGCAGCAAAAAAATATGGGACTTAGATATATAGTTAAGGTTATCAAATATGGAAATTCATAATATATTTTAATGATAATACACAGACTACTAGAAATCAGGACTATTCTTTAAAATCCTGACTTACATATGTTTGACAATTATGAGGCATCTTCACTTTTCCAATCCAAAACCTTCCATCTGAATTTAGGGTAAAAAAATATAAGAGAAATCTCTCTCCATCTCTCTCTCTCTATATATACATATATGTATATATATTTAGTATTTATATATAGTATATATAGCATTTCTCTCTCTCTCTCTCTCTCTCTCTCTATTTAGGAGCCTTTTTAACCAAATAAAACAAGTCATTTTCTTGTAACCATAAAAACTTTTTTTAATCATATGAAATTCTGTTTCTGATCCCCAAAGTAAACAAAGGATTCAACGAATACAGAATGAAGCCACTGAATTTCATGAGTCATTTCTTTGACAACATATTCCAAATTACTGCTTCACCCCTTGAAAAGTGAATCATCAAGTCTCTATATGAAGTAAATATAAGAGCCTCTGAGACTAAAAGAAATTAGTATATTCATTTGGTAAAATCAACATAACATCTAAGCACTGAATAACTTGATTTTTCCACTTTTTCATGCTTTGTATCATCTGTTTATCTCATTATTTTCAATAGGCTATGTGACAAAAGGTCCAAGAGATTTCAAAGCTATAAATTACAGTAAAGAAAAAGGATTCATTTAAAACACAACACACTTTGGTTTTGAAATATAAATGTCCCAATGATATTTATACAAAAATAGGATTTTAAGTTGGTGCATAGTTGTTTTGAATGTGAACTGTAAGGCAATGCTTGCTTCCGTTATTATAATTTGATGAGAATTCAGCATAAGTGGTTTTATAAATTTATATGAGTGTCAAACTCTTTTTTATCTGACTTTCATACATTTCTTATGTTTCAGGGATGGTGACCCCTCACTGCAAATTGGAAGAAAACCTAATTAACCTTCATTTGCATTGGTAATATCTTCATACAAGCAAAAGAGCTCATAAAAATGTATAAGTTGATTCCTATTGTGTATTCTTCAAAATACACCAAGTAGAATATTGATTATCTCAACCTGAGTAGATAGTACCAACCTGAGTAAAAAAAAAAAAAAAAAAAAGTCTTGATTATATCATGTTGAACTGCAAAGAAGTGTGCATATCACACGAGGGAAGAGATCAGCTTCCATGGCCACTGCAAGACAGGTCTATCATTATTGGTGGCCCATGTGACATTTAGTTCTTCTGTACTTGAGTTGAATTAGCTAGGCATATATTCTTAAAAATTCTTCCAGAACCCTGGCTTGATCTGCTTCAAGTTAACGTCTTTCTACTCTAGATAGCACTATGAGTTTTACAGTACAAAATGTCATACTCTGTGTCCCAGTATATTCAGAGATTAAACAATTCATGATCCATGATTTAGTTTTAAATTTCTCTCTCATTTACAAGTATATAACTGGATTAACTCACTACATATCTAAATAGGACTGTACAAAAGAAATGCAAACAGAGAGCATAGAAACATCATATATGCTTTTGAGTATTATCTAGATTATCAATTACTTGTGCATTTATTCTATTTAAGCATCTCTGAAGATAAACTTCACCTTTGTCCCCTTTGTATCTCTAACTTGTGACTGGTTCAGGTTGCATGCCGCTTGTTCTCACTGCCTGACATAATTTTTTGCAGTAACTGAGATTCCACTCCCAAGCACTTGCACTACCTGCTGCATTTAAAACTGAATAAGCAGCAGAATCAGACCTATAAATACAGAGAAAAAATTGAGAGCTGCCAGAGGGGAGCAGGGGGGATGGACAACATAGGTGAAGGGGAGGGGGAGATACAGGGTTCCAGGTATGGAATAAAAAAGTCATAAGAATAAAAGGCACAGCGTGAGGACTCTAGACAATGATATTGTCATAGCCATGGAATGGGACAAATGGTACCTACGCTTGTGGTGAACATAGCTTAATGCATAAACATGTAGAATCACTATGCTATACACCTGAAACGGATATAACATCGTGTGTCAACTACACTCAACTAATAAAAAAAAAATAAATATAAATATACATTTCATCCATCAAAATGATATTAATATGACAAGTGAATGGCACATAACAACATATAACCTTCTACTGAACACTGCAACAAATGATTGCTGTAACTAATTACCTAAATAACCAAATAATAAAGAGGAAAAAAGTAAACAAGTTGCTTGGCATATATAAAAAATGTGTATTGTTAACAACTTTTATTTTTTACTTAATTTTCATAAATAAACCTAATTTGAAGGGTATGCATACCCAATAGAAAGCATTAGCACTAAAGGAAATGTAGCCAGAAAGTCAGAATTTTCCTCTACTCTCACTTCTGTGAACAGAACCTAACAATTTAAAAAGCCCAACTTATTGAATGGAATGTAAATTTTTGCCAATTCCTTTTCTAAGGCTGAATTTTTTTTCTTAGTTTACTGAATGTGTTTTTGTTTCTTTTAAAAAAACTATCCAACGATTACTCCAGAAATAAGTTTTTTTTAAAGTTTATATTTAATACACAAATAGGTTAGGAGGTTAGTCATCTTAACGTGTGTCATAATATGCAAAATGTTATAATACAGCAATTTAATAGATGGAAAGTTATCATTAAATATTCAAGTGTACAGAGTAGCTCACATAATTTAATCAGGAACTTTGTTAACGACTTCAATGATTTGCAATCAAATAATTTTCCTCTTGTCCATTCAATTCCACTTGGAATATATAAATTTAGATTAAAAAAAAACCAGAAATGGCTATGATTATACATATCTAAGGACAAAAATTTCCATATTTTTTGATTCCATAGAAGCAGCCTGCTGTGACTTAGAATTGAAAAATGCGGCTAATTTATCTTCTAAAATTCATTATGTTTAGCTCGAAATTCATTATGTAATATTAGTAGCCTTGTGCAAGATGCAACCATACACAAAACTGATTGTGCCACTGTTTCAGTGTTTCACTGTTTAACAAGTAATCAAGACAAAAGAATAAAGTATGTTGAAGCCAACTAACACCTACACGAAGAAAATCCAAAAGCTATATAAAATACGAATAATGTCTACTGAAAAGCATCGGGGAACTACTGAAGAAACAAGGACCAGAGGGGTCAAGATTCTGAAGAGAGGAAAAACACCAAGTAGATGCTTTTAACCCCAGGAGGCCCTGTCATTAAAGGGCTCAGGGCAAGAAAATGCACTCTTGGACCACCAGAGACTGTTGCTGAGGAACAAAGATACACGTGAAGTGGCTGTCAGTAACACCCACTAAAGAGAAAATTCAAAGCTTCTCTGGCATGAAATCCCAGTAAGAAGGGCAAAGTAGAAAATTGGCCCTTGCATACATATGGCTTTATCTTCAAGAAATCTGCCAAATTCTGAAGCCACAAGTGGCAGGATACTAAAAGCTAAGCTGAAGTCCTCTGCAAAGTTGTGTCAAGTTTTCTACAGTTTACTTTTGCTGAGAGATGAAAAAGTATTCTAGTTATCATAGGAGGCTCTCAATGGAAAGGGCTAGATGGCTACACTCTGGCATCAGTGGCGGCTCACAAATCTACCGAACATTACCCCCAGGTGGACTGAACCCCTATTCTAATCAGTCCATACTCCCATTAAAGCAAATGGCACCCACTCCAACTGCTTAGCAGAGGAAATTGGAAATTTTGTGTCCAGGAAAATAACCTCACTTGGAGCTTCAAACATGTAACCAATGACTTGTCATCAGTTAAAAAAAAAAAAACTTTATATAGATCTCACTTCCACCAGGAGACAGGACTATTATGACTAAAAGCAAGAGAAAAACCATCATACAGAAACGGCAGAGGCACCTCAAATACTGCAGATGGAAGACAAAGACAGAAAAAAGAGAAAAAATGTAGGTGATTTAAGCAGAAAGATTTTCTGTTTGGAGCCAGGTCACAGGGCTGCTGCTGGGTCCCTAATAGTATTTGCAGTTGGCGGGCCTATTACCAGGGGCTTGGACAGGTGTGGATATTGTCTGGTTCCTGGGGGGACAAGACTGTCTTAGGACATTGTGCTGGAGAGTCCAGCTGGGACAACTGTTTTACAGTCTACAGTTGGATCTAAAGGCAGGTGCAGGGGTGCTGATGGGTGTGGTCCCAAACAGGTCCCTGAGAGATCTGTTGCCAGGACACTGGGTGGGTCCTTGAGGGGCTAGAATCCAGTCCCAAGGTTGTTCAGCATCAACAGCTGGGATCAATGTCTGTCGACTAGGTTCTGGAAGGACAAATGGGCATGTCTCTTGTCAAGTGCATGACATGAAGGACCCCTCCCTGACTGTGGCTTGGAGCGCCTGGAGGCTATTAGAGGGTCATTTCAGGATCTCCAGTGGTACATAGGTGAGTGTTTCCCCCTGGGTCCCTGGGCTAGCAAGACTGCTTGCCACCGTGGCTAGGAGGGGTGGGAGCCCAGTTACAGAGCAATTTCAAAACGTACAGTTGGACCGAATTCAACAGGTGTGCCTCCCAGGGCTCCCAGACAATGGCCAAGAGGAGCTACAACTGAGTCATGAGCCACTTCTGCATTCAAAGCCAGGAGTCAGGTCTGTGGGCTTATTACCCCAGGCGTGGGTATGCATGACTCCTCCCAGTTACCTTGGCAGATTGTGTTGGTGGCAAGACCAAAGTGAAACTGTACTGAAGCTGAGTCTACAGGAAGATAGGGCTGTTTCTGGGCCTACAGCTAGAACCATAGTCAGTGGGCACCTGGGAACCTTTCTATTCTAACATCTTGCTGATGTCACCCCCTGGAATGTGTTTCTTCCAGGGCTAAAAGTAAATACTCTCGACCTAGAATTCTCTACCCAGCCAGATTATCTTTTCTAAATGAAGTGAAAATGAATATAGTTCCAGACAATAACCGAGACATGTGTCACCAGGAAATGTCCAAAATGTTCTTGGGGCAAAGAGAAAAGGGTCTAAGATGAAAAGCTTACAATCCAGGAAGGAATGAAGAGCAATGGCAAAAATAAAGATAAATTACTGTTTATTGCTCTATATGAAACTTGCAATGCCTCTTGTGACTTGACGTATACCTGGAATAAAATTGCATGATGACAAGAATGTGAAAGTCTTGGGGTAAGGGGAGTGGAGGGTAACGGAATTAAAATCTTTTGAGATTATAAAATTGTGAGGGAGCTAATAAAAGAACATTTATTAGATTTAATAAGTCAAGAAGCATGTCGTAGTATCTAGAGTTTTCACTAAAAAAACAGTAAGGAACGCATAACTGATGTGTTTTAGAGGAAAATGATGTGTGTGCATAAGTTACAGAGACTGAGAGTAAGAGAGACAGATAATAATGAATACAAGAGAAGTTAAGAAAGAAAAATTAATATAGAAAGATCAATAAAATAGAATCAGAGTTTGCCTCAAATCAAACTTTTATAACTATTGAAAATTCAAAACCCTCCCATAATTCCATTAATTTGAAGAGCCAAGCTTCCACAACGGTGGGGTGTTTAATTCCCTTCTCATAACATCTCCATCCAGCAAATGGCAAAACTCCTTGTGAATGACGAACTGATTCTAACATTTATACCAGCTCATTAGTGAGGATGTATCACAGAGAAAGCAATAAATATAGTAATTCAGAACACAGAATACACTGAACACTGTAGAACCGGACAGATCTGGCCTAAATGCTTCAGCACACCAACTACAAAACTACACAAGAGACCTGAATACATACTGGTAAAATTGAGTTCGCTAAATCTTTCAGGATCTACTATATACTGTCACTGATCTAAGCACTATGGCTCCAAAAGTAACACATTATATCTCTTGCTCTCACATTTTTATAATCTAGTAAGGGAGATACACGGAAACAAACAATCCCAATCTTGATTTTATACGTATACAAATTGTAATATCGTGTGCGTCCAAAAAGTAAGAAAGTAATGAGAGATGTCAATTAGATTTTGCAACTGAATGGTCAATGGCAACTTTAGTGAAATGCATTCCTGCTGTCTGTAAGGATGAAAATAATGTTACAGTGGTTGACAAGGGAGAAAAATATTAAGAAAATGGGGAAGAAAATATTGACTAGTGAATAAAATGTTTTGATTTAAAACTGAAAAAATATAAGGCAAGAGCTAGACAAAATGAGGAGTGAAGGGAAAGAGGTTATGATAATGCAGTATGTGTTAGAATGGGCTATGTGGATATATATGTATAAACTTAAAGGAAAAAGGAGTAAGAAAACAAGAAGAGAAAAGGAAACAAGAATGATCTCTGTAGGAAATGGAAGGGGACAGAATGAACAGCACAGGACAGGAAATTTTGTACAAGAGTAAAGATCCCTCTACAAAGTTAATGGACTTTATAATGGAATTGATTTTCCTCTAGTTAAATGTTTTCATATAAATCTTTACTACTAGGCAAATACTTCTTCTCATTCACATTTTCATTGTGTATTCAGGCTCAAAAAGCAAAGACTTAATATCTCTAAAGCTATTAATTCTTTTCTTTTGGCCTCAAAATGGATTCCTAATTTGGTTAGTCCATAGATCATCCCCTTTGTCCTTTCCAAACCTACTGACTGTTGCCAGGAGTAGAAGACTAGGTTCTTCCAACAAGCATGTTAGGGAATAACAAACCAAAGGAGCTTGTAGTATGTTCCCCACAATTTGAGTAGGGTTCCGAGTTTTTACGGGGAAGTGGATGGTATAGATATCTGCCAATAGTACAGTATTGTGAAGGTTTAGAATCATTAATTGAAAGGCATGAAAATGAAAAGATCAGATCAGAATCACAGGTCTCCCCAATTGTCTGGTATTTGTTGAGCATCATTCATCCACCAAAATACAGTTTCAGGGAAGAGGCATTAGAGAATTGGTAAATCCTCCAAATCCTAGCAACATATGCAATTGAGGCATGTCTCTCTCATACCGTACCTGTCACCTCATAACCCAGTAAGTACTTCATTGCTTTGCCAAGAGCTGCAAACTCAAATGTCTACCTAGGAAGGACAGGTAATCTAAAGAGATGACAGGACATATGCAAGACTAGAGGCCATAATGAGATCTATAAAACCCTCAAAAGATTGTATCCCACCTTAAATTATGCAAGTCAAATTTTCTTTCAATAGTGGAGGGAAGCTGTTAAGAACATTGTCTAGAGGCAAGATGAATGGATTTGAATACTCAATCCCACTCTTGCTAAGTGTGAGGCCTTGAGCAAGTTACTTACACTCAATTCCCTTAGCTGCACAATGGGGCTAATAACATTCCAAACCTCTCCAGATTGTTGTGAGCATTAACTAAGTTAATATCAATAAAATGCTCAGAACACTGCCTGGCTCATACATTGTAGGTACTACATAGGGATGTCCTGTCATTAGCATTTTTGTTCTTTCCTTACTTCCTAAATATTAATTTAAAATCTATGTTCTGCTTCCAAAACCTAAAAAGTGCCAAGTACTTAACCATATCCAAAATGTACAGGCTTTTAAGACAGAATACTCTAACACACACAAATATATTGATACCAGTGTTATTTATAAGAGATAACTAGAAACCACTTCAATTCCAAACAATAGGAAAATGGTTACATTACAGCAAACCCATACAATTTAGCATTAATCAATCACTGAAGTTTTGTTCTGAAGACTATGCAATATGACATCTTTATAATTGATCTGTAAATGAAAAAAAGCAGAAAGCAAAATGAAGATGTATTATTGTATAAATGAAAATATACAGAAGATACTAGAAGAAAATAGTTTTGTCAATAGGATTAGAGATAACTTTTGATTTTCTCTAGTGGGAAAACTTTATATACTTCAACTATGATACTTTAATAAAAATGTATTAAAAAGATAGAATGTAGACAATAAAAACTCCCATTCATTAATGATGAGAATGCAAAATGGTACACTAATTTGGAAGACAGTTTCAGTTTCTCACAAAACTATACACACCCTTCCCATAAGATCCAGCAATCACCTTCCTTGGCATTTACACAAAGGCACTGAAAAACTTTCTCCACAAAAAAAATGTGCAAACAATTGTTTATAGCTGCTTTGTTCATAATTGCAAAACCTTGGAAGCAACCAGGATATCCTCCAATATATAAATGGATAAAAACAAACGGTGGTCCATCCATAAAATGGAGTATTACTCAGTGATAAAAAGAAATGAGCTATCAAGCCATGAAAAGAAATGGAGCAACCTTAAAAGCATATTGCTAAGTAAAAGAAGCCAGTCTGAAAAGGCTTCATACTGCAGGATTCCAACTATATAGCTTTCTAGAAAAGGCAAAACTGTGGACAGTAAAGACATCAGTGGTCGCTAAGGGCTCAGCAGGGGAATGGAAGGATGAATAGGTAGACCATAAAGGATTTTTAGGGCAGTGAAATTATTTTGTATGATACCACAGTGGTAGATATTTGTCACAACATATTTGTCAAAACCCATATATTGTACAACACCAAAAGTGAACCCTAATGTAAATTATGGACTTTAGTTAAAAATAATATATCAATATTGGCTCATCAGCTATAACAAATGCATGACACCAATGCAGGATGTTAGTAATGGGGGACACTGAGTGTTGATGACAGGGTATATGGGAACTCTGCACTTTCTACTTAGATTTTCTGTAAGCCTAAAACTGCTCAAAAATAAAGTCTATTTTTTAAAAATTTATTCATTTGAGAGAGAGAGAGAGAGAGAGAGAGAGCATGTGCACACAAGAGAGAACGGGGGAGGGGAGGGATGGGCAGAGGGAAAGGGAGAGAGAATCCCAAGCAGGCTTCACATGCAGCACAGAGCCCCACACATGGCTCCATCTTATGACCATGACATCATGACCTGAGCTGAAATCAAGAGTTAGATGCTTAACAGACTGAGCCACCCAGCCACCCCAAAAATATAGTCTATTAATAATCAAAATGGGGGGGGTGCCTGGGTGGCTCAGTCATTAAGCATCTGCCTTCCTCAGGTCATGATCCCGGGATCCTGGGATCAAGCCCCACATGGGGCTCCCTGTTCAGTGGGGAGCCTGCTTCTCTTTGCTTGCGGCTCCCCCTACTTGTGCTGTCAAATAAATAAATAAAATCTTTTAAAAAATAATAATCATAATAGGGGAGCCTGGGTGGTTCACTCGGTTGAGCATCTGACTCTTGTTTTTGGCTCAGGTGGTGATCTCTTGGGTTGTGGGATCAAGCCCTGCATTGGGCTCCCCACTCAGTGGGGAGTGTGCTTGAAGATTCTCTTCTTCTGCCTCTCCCCTCATTCACACTCTCTCGCTCTCTGTCTCTAAAAAAATAACTCTTTAAAAAATAATCAAAATTTTAAAACCTCATAGTAAAACAAAAGAGTAACCAAAAAAATCTTAAAACATAAGTTATGTAATCTAGTCTAATTACACTCCTCAAAATATATGTAATAGGAGTTTTAAGTCTCAGTCTTCAGATCAACAAAGTGAAGCCTGTGGATGCCATAATCTCTAAAGTCCAATCCCTTCAAATTTTATGATTCTGGGTTTATTTAACCTTAAGGGAGTTTCATTTGATTATTTCTAAATATTGTTAGTCATTTTGGTCAAAAAGAAAAATTATACATCACCCCCCACCTGCCAACACAGTACATTTTAGTTTCCTGAGTGCATTAAAGCTCCTTAAGCAAAGAAAAGCAATTACTGACACATTTATTGACATTTTTAGAAGCTAAACCTAGGGTGAAATGTTAGGCTAGTAGGAAAATGTGTAATATTTGTAAGGAAAAATGTGATTTGATAAGATGTTAAAAGCTTAACTATGAAATTGCAGAGTATTCTAAAATAAAAGCACTTCCTGATATTACCTGAGTCAAATCATTTTCTTAAAAAAATTGTTTTTAAGAACTTGGCCTTAGATGAATAAAAACAACTCCACAAGCGTGGTAACAAAGGCTAGAGAGTCAGTAAAAAGGGAAAGTGCTGGAAGTTAGCAAAAAAAATAGAAGTAAATATATGCCCTTACATTATTTTGATATAGTCCCTTGCCTTTTCAAGAATGTCTGCTAGGTATAAAGGAATCTCAAAGGAGCTAATCTAGAAGGAATAGATAATTGTCACTACCTGATTAGGGGTCACATTAGCTCAGGCTGCCATAACAAAATACTATAAATTCAGTGGTTTAAATAACAGAAATTTCTCACAGTTCTGGAGACTGAAAATCCAAGATCTATGTGACAGCACGGTCAGTTTCCAGTGAGAGCTTTCTTCCTGGCTTGAAGATGGTTATGTTCTTGGGATATGCTTACATGACCTTTCTTCAGTGTATTTGTGTTTAAGGTCACTGATATTACCAGGTTATCACACTTATGACCTTACTTAACCTTAATTACTTTCTAAAACTTCTATCTCCAAATATAGTCACATTGGGGATTAGGGCTTCAAAATATGAATTTTGAGGGAACACAATTCAGTCCATAACAGGGGTGTGAGAGAGAAATAGAGTAATAGTTTTCCTTTATTTAAAAATGACTAACATACAACCCCAAAGTAATACTTACTGGCTTTGGATCAAGATGGTAAACTGAGCATATGTATGTACTGACCTACCTTCCAAAAGCCCGTTGAAATTATGAATGCAAGGAAAGAAACATGGAACACTAAGGAAAATGAGGGTAATGGGAGGTAATCCTTAGAAGGTACATTTACTCGTAAAATTCTATAAGATAAAAAGTAGATGTCAGCATAGAACAAAGAGGAGGAAGCCACCACCCAGAACAGACACAAGAAAAGTTTGCAACTGAGGTGGGAGTCAATAATTCTAGTATAGCTTTGGAAAAACCACACACTCCTGATTGGAATATATGCACGTGGGATCAAAACAGAAAAGAGGGTGACTATGTTAAGGGGATGTGAAAGGAATGGCTGCATGCGATGACAGTGATCACTTTGCATTCCTGTTAATGCAGAATCAGCCCCGTGATCACCACCAAAAGACTGTTCTCTAAAGAAATTGCACTTTGGCCTGGAAGAGATGGGCTTCTTAGAGGGATTTTGCACACCAACTACTTTGTGACATGGTATGGAACAGAACATGGGCTTGTTATTAACCAATTCTCCAATGCACAATAAGCAAAATCTAGTAGGCTATAGTACTTATTCAATTACACAGAACTCTTTCAAAGAAGGAAGCAACATTTCAGGGAAACAATTCACACTACAAATAAGTAATTAGGCCTTCATTTAAAAAAAAAGTTAGTCATCAAGGATCAGCATATGTTTGAAGAAACCAATGTAAAAAAAAAATATACAGAAGATCATGCCAAGTACTTTACACTGGAAGAAATAGATGCAATTCAAGGAAGAGAAAAGGAACCAAAAAAAAAAAATCTAATTAGACTCCTCAGATAGATTTGAAAGGATACCAACTGCATCAATAAAATAAGGACAGAATGTTCTATAAAGGCAACTGTAAGAACAAATAAGATTTTGTAGAAATTAAACATTACCAAATCTTAAAAGGGGAAGGCCTTAAAAAGGATATAAAATATAGTCAACGGTATCTCATAAAAATAAAGTGACAAAAACAGAATACATTGGAGAAATCTGATTAATAGAAATTCCGGAAAGAACGGAGAGGATGTTACTAAAGGGGAAAAATATTAGTCATAAATAATGATAATAATAAGTCTTTAAAGGGAACACACTCATCATGTACCAAAGAGGATGTATTTGTTGACTCAACCAGTACTTATGCAGAGTCTACTGGGGGCAGGCCTTTTATGGATGCTGGGAACACAGCATTGAATATAACAGACAAAACACAAAAATCACCCTGTCCTTACGGAGCCTACATTCTAGAAGAGGGAGACAGACAATAAATTAAGAAACGAGTGAAATACACAGGGTATCAGATAAAGGATAAGTGCTGGGGAAGTTGGTATTTTAAATAGGAAAGCTAGGATAAGCCTTTCTAATAATAAAGGTTATATCTGAGCAGACATTTTAAGAAATTAAGGGACTAACTATATAGACATCTTTAGAAGAACATTCCAGGCAACAGGAACAGCAAATGCTAAGCCCCTGAGGTCACCGTGTGGCAAACATAGATAAGTTAGAGCACAGAGGCTAACATACCTGGAATGGAATGAGCAAAAAGGAGGAAAGGCCTTGTAAGCCACTGTGAACTGTGGACCCCCCTCTTCATGAAATGAAAATCTGGATGGTTTTGAGGGTAGTGATGGTGATATGATGTGATTTATATTTTTAAAAGTCCCTCTGGGCTCTCTTATAAGAATGGGCTCCAGAAAGACAAAAACAGAAATAGGGCTGTTTTTCAAGGGAAGAGGATGAATGAATTCTAGATGAAAACACAGACCCTTCTACTTCAGCAAAACCATCTACCAAGTGCTTCCTAAAACAAGCTCGCGACTACTGCAACATGAGGTCAGGGACACCAGAGACTACCTTTAAAAGTACTCTTGCATATTCCCATCTATCAGTTTCTCTACTGCAGAGGGACACCATCCGATAGGCATTTTCTTTATGATACTTAGTACCCTTTTCACAGTTTTAACAGTTTTAGGCAATAACATTATATTTATTTATAAAATAGATTCAACAATTCAAATTCTAGGGTCAATAGGTTATATCACTTCTTATGACAGTGGTATATGTAATTAAAAAACAAGTGATTCTGAGAGACAGAAAGGTCTTTTCATATTTTAAATCAGTACCCTGACACCGAAGCCAGAAATCAACATTTATTTTCTATGTGCAAGTGGCTCCTAAAAGAAAAACCTATGTACTTTGTTCCACCTGAAATAATTTAATATTCAATGAGTTCTTAAATCATTTCTTATGATTCTTATGAGATTAAGCAAAACCATGAATTTAGAAGACAAGGTAAAGAGAAACAACAACAACATCAGTTAACCCCATAGGAGTTCATTTTAACTATATCCTCAAGTACACTGATGTTCTTCCTACAATCATATTTCTTGTTTCTCATTAAGGTTAAATTCACATAACATAAAATCAGTCATTTCAAAGTACACAATTCAGTGGCATTTACTATATTCACAATGCTGTGCAAACACCACCTATATTTAGTTCTAACAATTCTTCATCATCTCCAAGAAACTACACCCAGTAAGCCGTCATGCACCTCAGCTGCTAACAACAATCAATATATTTTCTGTTTCTATAGATTTGCCGCTCTGGCCATTTCATATAAATACAATGAGACAATATGTGATCTCTTGTGTCTAGTTTCTTTATCACTAATTTTTCAAGATTCATCTGGGCTGCACCATGTATCAGTACTTTCTTCTTTTTTATGGCTATATAATATTACCCCCCTCCCGCGAGTGTGCGTGTGTGTGTACACACTTTTTTAAATCCCTTTATCAGCTGATGGATATTTAGGTTGTTTTCACCTTTTGGCTACTATGAATAGTGCTGCTATGAACATTCATTACAGATACCTGAATACCTGCTCTCATTACATTTCGGTATAGATCTAGGAGTGAAATAGCTTAGTCATAGGGTAACTCCTTGTTTAACTTTCTAAGGAATCCATATATTGCTTTTGAGCTTTTATAAGTTGGGCAAATACAAAGTTGTGAAATACATCATTTTCTATATTCATTGTTCAGTTTTGTCAGTCCCTTAAGTGCAAATTTAGAGCTCAACCTGATATTGTCATCAGTATGAAATGAGACATGTGACTAAGAAAAAAACTAAGGCTGTTGTTTTCTTAACTTTTCAATGAACCTATAAAATTCAATTACCACTTCTGATGAAAAACAAGTTCTTTATAACTTAAGAATATGATTACTCTCAAAGAACTTAAAACGCAACTGCACTGTCATTAACACTTGAGAAAGGGAAACCTAGTATTACCTTAATTGCAAAATGAAGGCAGACAAGCAATTTAAACAAGATATATAGAAATTGAAAAAGAAACAAAGTTACTATTAAAAAGTGAAAAGGAGAAAAAAAAGAAAAATTGTTTTAACATACTTCTAAAGCAGAAAATAAACCAAAACAGTCAATAAACATATTAAAATATATCCCACCTTGTAACATTCAAAGGAAAACAAAATAATACAAAAACATACTATCATCTGTCAAGCATTACATTGGATTTGTTCTCTTAATGGCAATACCCAGTGTTGGACAATTTGGAAGAAACCTATTTTCCCATTAAAAATTGTACAGGTTTTTAAGCTCTTGGTATATGTATCTGGTGGTTTTTGCATTTACGCTCAGGAATTTTTAACATAAACTTTGGCTACAAGGATGTCCATCAGAATATTGTTTATAATATCGTAATATATAAACAATCTATCTGTTCAATAATTAAGGATACTGAAATAACCGCAGTATGTTCTCACAATGAATGCCAAGAGAGCATTAAAAATAATGGGTGTGGGGTATATTAGGGGGTGATGAAAATGTTCTAAAATTGATTATATTAATGGTTACAAAACTCTGTGAATATACTAAACCTATTCAATTGTACTCTTTAAATAAGTGAATTGTACAGTAGGTATCCCAGTAAACCTGTTACTATGAAAATCCACAAAAGTACTTACGGGAAAAATCAGAATATAAAAGTTAGTGACATCTGAAGAAATTAAGTGGGAAAAAAGCAGCTTACAAAATAATATGAATATAATTTCCTCCCTTTTGTAAAATACTTAGGAAAAACAATCACAAAAAAACTAAAAAGCCTTCTTGTAACTGTAATCAATAACAGAAGGTGAACACAAATTAATTTTAATTAGAAAGGAAACAAAGACACAATAAAGAAAATAGATATTTGTAAATTATAAAAAATACTATCGACAATTATATGCTATTAATTATTAATTTTCAATTGAAAGGATGATTTTCTATGTAAGATACAGATTATCTAAAGGAAGAAAACTTGAGTAAGACAATGATAATGGAGAATATGGAAAAAGTGAAAGTAAAAGTACTGCCTCAAATATAGCATTATACTCATTGTTTTACAGAAAATATCTTTCAAAATTCAAGATACTGATAATTAATATGCTATATAAACAGTTCCATCACCTACAAAAAGAACTAAAATTCATATTTTACAAACCTAGTTTCTAAATTTTTTTAAAAGATATTATTTATTTATTTGAGGGAGAGAGTAAGCGAGTGCACAAGCAGGGGGAGCGGGAGAGGGAGAGGCAGAAGCTCTCAATCTCAGGACCCCAAGACCATGACCTGAGCTGAAGACAGATGTTTAACCGACTGAGTCACCTTGGTGTCCCGTAGTTTAGAAACCTAGTTTAAGCTAATACTATGATCCTGCAGAAAGAGTAGATGTACAGACTAATCATACATGTACAGATTAAAAAACACCTTTAATACTATCTCAGCAAATCAAATCCATTTTTGTATTAAAAGATGCTATTCCTGATGAATACATTTTTATTCCATCAATACATGACTTAATGTCATGAATTCTATTACTATGTTATGTTAATATAATAAATTATATCTTATTATCTATAATATAAATAGGGAGAAAAAAGGCTTAAGCTCCTCATGAGAATCCTAAAAGACATTTTCTTTAGCATCTGCACCTGCTTCTGCTACTACTGAGCCCTTACTGTATGTCAGTCACTGTAGAAAATACTACATTCATTATCTAATTTAATCCTCACAATCACTCTCTGAGATAGGCACTAAGAAAACTTCTGTTACAAGTGAAGACAGATTCAGAAGGCTGAGTAACCTATGGAAGTCAGATAACTAGTCAATGCAGAATCACTCTAAAGGCCATACTCTCAACCTCGGTGCAATGCTGTCTTTCAAAGATAAAGGATATTTATTTTAATCTGGAAGCCAAATTACATCCATTGAAACAAAAGAAATTATGTCCACTATCATAACTGTTATTTAATACTAGTCTGAGTGACTTACTCAAGCTATGAGAAGAGTAACTGATTTAACACTTGAAATACTGATGATACAATAATAATTTCTATGGTGATAGTATTACCTGACCAGCAAACACACGAGGCAACAACAAAATACTACAAGTATGAGCAACAGAAGATGGATTATAAACTGAATACACAGAATCAATAACTTCTTTATAAATGAGAAAACAGAAATACATCTTACTCAAAATCACAATAAAATTATACATAAATGATAAAATTAACATAAATAACATCTTGAGAAATATAAAACATTATTGAGAGACTTAAGAGGACTTTCAGAATTCCATCTTCCAGGATGCAATCACTTGAACCCATGTAGATACCACTTTCTCCAAAAGTAATCAGTACACCTTATTTTTAAAACATCACGAATTATTCTGAATTTCACCTCAAATTAACATTTAGAAGTCATGAAAAGGAAGACAAAAAATCTTGCATGAGTGATTACCAAAACATATAAATAAGCAAATGAAAACAAGAGTGGATATGCTGACAAAAGGCTGGGCACATGGAGCCAAGGAATAGAATATAATGTCCAGAGAGCTGAGAATATTCATGAATGTATTATATGATAAAAATATTTGTTTCAAATAATTAGGGAATAAAAAGTCCACTGGCTATAAAACACTACTGCTAATTACTTGTATTTTGATAACCACACATAAATCGCAGATAAATTAAATAATTAAAAGCAAAAATCATAAATATCTTTCTTAAAATGGAAAATTTAAATAAATGATAATCATATCATGGGCCTATCATGACAATTACAAAACTATATTTCTTTGAAAATATTTTATCAATTTGGGAAACTGGTGTGAGAAGTAAGACAAAACAGAATTTTGTAAAATATGATCTCAACTCTCAATATTGAACAGTGATTGACTACTAACCAATTAAATCAAGACCTTTATTTTTATTTTACTTTTATTTTCAAATTTGCTAGATTGGGTGCACATGAATTTTAAATTACCTTTTTTGATATATGCTTTGAATAGCATAAAATGGATCCCTTTGGTGGGTACAGGGTGATGAGTACTGACAGCTGTTATACATAACTAACTATACAACAAGAAAGAATATTTTCTTCACCCTGGAAAGTTAGCTCGTGCTCATTTGCAGTAAATTCCTCACACACCTGGACCCAGGAGATACTGATAGGCTTTATCTCACTATATTTTTAGCTAGCATATCATATAAAGAAAATCATACGTAACGTTATTTTTTTATTCCTACTTTTTTTCACTGTTTTTTTAAGGTGTATCCATGTTTTGTGTATCGTTGTTCATTCTTTTTTTTTTCTTCCTATGAAGTATCCCATTGTAGATTTCTTTCCTATGTCTGCTGTAACAAACTGCCACACACTGGGTGGCTTAAAATAACTGTTGTACTGCCTCGTAGTTCTCGAAGCTAGGGGTCCAAAATCAAACTGTTGGCAGCACAGTGCTCCCTCCAAAAGCTCCAGGGAAAAAAACCTGCCACGCCTCTTCTAGCTTCTGGTGGCACCCGGCAATCCTTGGTTTTCTTGGCTGTGGCAGCATCCCTCTAACCTCTGCTTCCATCTTCACATGGCTCTCTTTGTTCTGTCCTTAAATATGTGAAAAATCTCCCTATTCTTAAAAGGACACCAGTCACTGGATGTGTCAAAAATTCCCTACTCTTAAAAGAATACTAGTCATTGGATTTGGGCTCACCCTCATCCAGGAGGACTTTAAATAAACCTGATTCCATCTGCAAAGACAGTATTTCCAAATAAGGCCACATTCACAGGTTCTGGGGCAATGTGAATTTGAGGGGAGGAACTCTATTCTTCCCAGTACACATTAAATATTAACTCTTCAAATTCCTGAACGCCGTATCTTAGCATGAATCCATGACTTCTTACAGTTTTCTCAGCAATGTTTACAGTTCAGTGCTTAAGTCTTGCATGTTTCGTTAAATTCATTCTTAATTACTCCATTTATTATTATGCTACTGTAAGTGGTAATTCAATGTTTTTCCAATTCATTGTTGCTAGTGTGCAAAATGCACTTATTAGTATTAGCATTTTGTGCATTCCTCAGTAATTTCAATATCTGTGATCATCTAATAGTCAAATAAACAGAGTTCCTTCTCAGGCTGTATACCTTTTATATTTTTTCTTAGCCTGTTTCATTGGCTAGGGTCTTGAGGACAAGTTTGACTAGACATGGTGAACTGAGATGTCCTTTCCTTGTTCCTGATTTTAGGGCTGTTTTTCACCATCAGGTAGCAAGCAAGGTGAACACTTCCTAAGATACCTCTTAATGAAGTAGAGGAAACACCCTTCTCTTCTAGTTTTCTGAGGTGGACATACTACTATGGTTTTCTCCACTTCTGAGTCAATGTATTGGATAACACTGATGGACTTTCAAATGTGTTAAACCCATTTTACATCCCAGGTTAAAAAAAAATCCACTTTGTCATGATGTATTATACTCTCTGTACACTGATGGGTTCTATTTGTTAATGTTTTATAGGGTTTTTGCATCTATATTTAGAATAGATATTTGTCTGTAGTTTTCTCTTGCAATTTCTAGGTCATATTTTGATACCAGAACAGGGCTGGCTTCCCATTGGGAGTTGAGAAGTGTTCCCTCTTCTGTGTTTTTGAAATATTGTAACATTGGTATTATTTATTTCTGAAGTTTTTGACAGGATTTAGCAATGAAAATATCTGTGCCTGTAATTTCATCGTGGAAACTATTTTTTTTAAGAATTCAGTAACTTACATTTCAATAAGTCTATTCAGTTGTTGTGTGTGACATACACATGGAGTTTACATTTCTCTAAAAGGACTTCTCTAGTATGATCACTTTAATTGAAGCAAAGATATTTGAGTTCTGGCTGTATTGTGGGATTTAACTTCTAATATCCTATGTTTCAGAGGACAAGGTCTTATAAATTTTTCCCCTATGGATGTTAAACTAAATGTCCGTAATCCCTAGGACCCGTATTTCCCTTACATCTCCCCACTCATTTTGGGGAGTATCTGCAGTGCCAGATATACTTATCTCTCTGGGTTTTGTTCCCTCTTTATTTATAGCACCTGGTGTTTTCAGATTTTTCCCCTGCAAATTAAGCTCTGAAAATTTTTCTCACATTTTATCCAGCATGCTTTTTAAATAAAAGGGTCTCCAAGCATTTTGGTTTAATTCACCATGATATTGGGACTGAAAGTCCTAGACTGAATAGTAACAAAAGCCTTTTCAGAATACAAGAGAGAATTCTAGGGGTTTTCCCTTTTTATATGCTAATGTGGTGCTTTACATCTAAAATTTCCTAACATTGAGACATCTGTGAACTACTGGTACAAACCCTGTTTGATCTCAATTTAACACTTTTTTAACATATTGTTTCTGTTTGCAAATACATTATTAACGATTAGTTCATACAATTAAGATAGGCTTATAGTTTCCTGTCTTCTATGCTATTCTCTCTATAGCAATATCCAATTCTCTCTACAGTTTTGGTGAACTCAGAATGATTACTTAGCTTTACTGAGATATAATTCATATACAATTCAACTCAATGTTTATTTTAGTATAGTCAAAGAATGTGTACCCATAATCACAAATAATTTTAGAGCATTTTCATTACTCCAAAGAGAAACCCAGTACCCATTAACACTCACTCCTAATTCCTCCAATCTCACCTTCCTTCTCTCAGGCTCTGGCAACAAGCCATCTAATTTCTCTATCTATGGAACTGCCTATTCAGGTATCTGGACACTTCCTGTAAGAGGAATCATACAATGTGGTCTTTCATTTATGGCTTTGTTAACTTAGCATAATGTTTTTAAGGTACATCCATGTTGTAGCAGGTATCAGCAGTTCATTCCTTTGTATTGCCAAAAAAGATCCCTTTGAATGGATATACCACATTTCATCTTCCATTGCTTGATGGATATCTGTAGTGTTTTCATTTGTTATTATAAACAATGCTACTGTGAACATTTATATACATGTATTTGTGTGGACATATTTTATATTCCACACAAGTTCTAATTTCTCTACATTGTTGCCTACATTGATTTCTACATTGATTTCTCTTTTTGATTACAGTAATCCTAGTTGGGTTTAAATGGTATCTCATTGTGGATTTGATCTATATTTCCCTAATGGCTAATAATTTTGAGTAATTTTTTTTTCATTTGTGTACTGGCCATGTGTATATATTCTTCTTTAGTATACAATGTCTATTCAGATCCTTTACCTATATTTTTATTAGGTTGTCTTCTCACTATGGAGTTCTAGAACTTTAAAAAAAATATATATATATATATATATATATATATATATTCTAAGGGCGCCTGGGTGGCTCAGTTGGTTAAGCCTCCGACTCTTGATTTTGGCTCAGGTCATGATCTCAGGGTGGTGAGACTGAGCCCCGCATAGTGCTCCGTGCTGAGCCATGGTGCCTGCTTAAGATTTTTTTCTCCCTCTCCCGTGGGCCCTCTCCCCCTGTGCGTCCGTACTCACTCTCTCTCTCTCTCTATATATATATATATATTCTACATATAAGCTTCATATAAGATATAAAAATTGGAAATATCTTCTCCCATCCCTGGCTTAGGGATTGTCTTGTGTCCTTCAGAAAACAAAGATTTTTGTTTTTTATGCCAGCTTATCTCTTTTTCCATTATCACTTGTTACTTTTGATGTTGTATCTAATAAACTACTACATAATCAAAGGTCACAAACATTTAAACCTTCTAAGACTTTTATAGTTTTAGCTCTTAATTCCTCATGCACACTATGTTTTCTCCTACTACTAACAATCTCATATTAGTGTAGAATGTTCCTGGAACCACACATTTAACAAACTGGTTTCAATATATTATTAACTAAAGCCCATTACATTAGAATTCACTCTCTGTACTGTATCTTGTAGCTGTGTGTAGAAGCCATTTATCCGGTTGAGGAGGTTCTCTTCTATTCCTAGAACGCTGAATAGTTTATCTTTTCATGAAGAAATGTTAAATTTGTCAAATGCTTTTTCTGCATCTATTGAGATACTCTGTGTGTTTTGCTCTTTATTCTATTTGTATGGTATATTATATGATTTTCAGATGTTAAACCAACCTTACATTCCTGGGATAAATCCTGTTAGTCATGGTATATCCTTTTCATATACTCCTAGATTTGGTATCTAAGTTTTCTGTTTTTTTTTTAAGAAACTTTTGGTACATATTCACAAGACATGTTGGTTTGTAGCTTTCTTATGACATTTTTGTTTGGTTTTCATATCACAGTAATACTAGCCTCATAGGATGAGTTTAAAAGTGTTCTGTCCTCTATTTTGCTTATCCATTTATCTGTTTTTAGATCAGTTTTTTAATAACAGAGCGATTCTCTTACATTAAAAATTTTAATAAAGTCAATCACTCTATTATTTAGGTCTTAAATATTTTTAGGTCTATATGCCTACGTTTTAATAAGTAGAGTATAGCAAATGAGCCTATTATAAAATAAAAATTCAAGTATAAAATTACAAATGTAGTTCTACTTTCCTTTCAATTTCCCATTCCTCTGTCCTTCCCCAGTAAGACAACCATTTTATGAACTTCTGTTTCCTTCTATATACAACAAATGCACAAAAAGCACATACTGAGGGATGTCTGGATAGCTCAGTCGGTTAAGCATCTGCCCTCGGCTCAGGTAATGATCCCAGGGTCCTGGGACCGAGTCCCACATTGAGCTCCCTGCTTCTCCTTCTACCTCTGACTGCCACTCTCCCTGCGTGTGCACTCTATCTCTGTCAAATAAATAAAATCTTTCAAAAAAAGCATATATTGACATAGATCATGTAACCCATCCTCATTATATATACAGAAATAACAGTATTACATATGGTCTGCTAGATTCATCCTCAGGGCAATTTGTTTTTCAATGTGCTTTAAAACTTTCTAATATGAGCTTGTAATCAGTAGTAATTGTTAAAATATGGGATTCATGTGTTGTCCATTCTGTCAAACTGTTGCTATGGATTGTTTCTCATTTGCTTTCTGCAATTTGCCCAACTTAAGGCTAATTCTCTGTTATAAAAGTTATATACCAGGAAGGAGCTGTTAATTCATATTTCAACACTGCATATGCCATAAGTCTAGTTCTTTAATTTCACGTAGCTGCTTTTCCCTTCCTTGAGTCACAGGTAGATACAAGCTTCCTTTTTAATTCCTGAGCTAGTAAAAAGAATTTATAGAGCTCTTTCTAGACCACAGATTAATGCAGGGTCTCATGCAGAGATCCACCCTGTGCATACAATGCCTGATCTACTGTATCTCTCTAGCTTACTCAAGATCACAGAGCTTCTGATATACTGTTTATCATAATTTCTACTGAATAATCATTGTTCTGACTTGAATTCACCCATGTCTGATAACATATAAAGATTTTCCTTTTGTTGTGCTACATTATACTGATTTATTTTGCTTTCTTTCTATATTTAAAAACTATATAAGCTATATTGTCAGGTATCTCTTATGTACAGCCTATATTTTCACTATGCTTTTAAACAGCCTTTTTATTTTCCTGTAATAACTGATGCTTACTTCATTACATGTACTGATGATATAAAATTTGTTCCGAATGGACATTTTATTCCCATTATGCTGTTCTTTTATAGATTCCTCTTTATTTACTTTTGTCTTTCATAATAATGAATCTAGGGAAATTTTTATTGTTTTACTTTCTTGTATTTCTCTTAACATTTGGAGGTTTTTCCATCTCATTCCACTTCTTACAATACTCATCTTTTAAGCATCATTATAATTTGGGGTGCCTGAGTGGCTCAGTTGGTTAAGCATCTGCCTTCAGTTCAGGCCATCATTCCAGGGTCCTGGGATGGAGCCCTGCCATGGGGTCCCTGCTCAATGGGGAGTCTGCTTTTCCCTCTTCCTCTGCCCCTCTCCCCACTTATGTTCTTTCTTATGTGCTCTCCTTCTCAAATAAAATCTTCTAAAAATATTAAAAATAATGTAACATATTAAAAAAAAGGAGGAGGAGGAAAAGGAGAAGAGAAAGAAGGGAGGGAGGGAGGGAGGAAGTTGAGATTTTATAGTCTTTAGCATTACCTTTATATACATTATATATCAGCAGGATTAAATAAGATTGAACAAGAACTAATTTTCAATTATTTATAAAATCAGTACTAATACAAAACTTTTTGTTAATAAAAGGAGTTGATTTACTGAAGCTTAAAAAAACACTAAAAATAAAATAAAAATATAAATATCATTATAATTTTACAAGAAGTGTTCAGTCCTTTTTAAGTGACTGTATTCACTTTCCACTAGAAGCACTGACAAATCTAATATATATATCTGCCTCCTTGCCTGTTTTCCATAACCTTTGAAACCTGTTTCATTTAATATTGTATTGAGGTATAATGAATAAAGAAGAAATCTTCAGCGACAATATGATGAATATACCTGTGTACTCACTACCTTGATACTGAAATAGATTTCTAGCACCCCCAGATGTTCCCTCCTAACACTTCCCATTTAACCATAAACCTAAAGTAATCACCATTCTGACTGCTATTGCTATACATGTGTTTTGCCTTCTTCATAGGAATGCAATCCTATAACAGGCATTATTTTGTAGTAAACTTCTTTCTTTCTTATGTTGTTGCATGTAGCAATGACTTATATTTTTGTTGACATGTAATATGCCATTATGTAAATATACCGCAATCTCTTCATTTCTAACTGACGGACATTTGGGCTGATTCCAGTTTATGGCTACAATAAATAAAACTGCTACAGACATTCTTAATTATATCATAAGGAATAGAACTCATTTCTCTTGGTTATACACCAAGGAGTGAAATTGCTGGGTCAACAAATGCATGTAACCCAAGACAAAGTGCTACTTAGATTTCTGAAAAGCTGACAGAAATTTACAGTTCCACTAGCAAAGTATGAGAATTCCAGTTCTTTCACATCTTTGTCAACACTTGGTATTATTTTCTTTTCAATTTTAGTCATCTGTACATGTACTAGTGTATTACTGTGGCTTTCACTTGCATTTAATTAATGACTAATGACTTTGAACACCATTCCATGTGCTTATTGGACATAAAGATATGCTGTTTTCTTTTCTTTTTTTTTTTAAAGATTTTATTTATTTATTTATTTGACAGAGAGAGACAGCCAGCGAGAGAGAGAGAGAGAGAGAGAGAGAGAGAGAGAGAGAGAGGGAACACAAGCAGGGGGAGTGGGAGAGGAAGAAGCAGGCTCCCAGGAGAGGAGCCCGATGTGGGGCTTGATCCCAGGACTCTGGGATCACACCCTGAGCCAAAGGCAGACACTTAACGACTGAGCCACCCAGGTGCCCCAAAGATATGCTGTTTTCTAAAAGTCTTGTTCATGCTCTTTTACCATCTAATTGTAAATTGCACTGTATTGTCTTATTCACTTCCAGGAGTTCTTTACATATTCTGGATAGAGCCATTTGTTAAATACATATTTTAATTATCTTCTTGATTTGTATGTATGGGTTTCCCTTGCAAAAGATAAAAGTTCTTAATTTTAACAAGGTCTGACATAATCATTTTTTTAATATTAAATTATACTTTCATTATAGTTTTCATGGTATATTCTTTCTGTCTTTTTCTTACATTTTGTGTTATTATAATGCATATCCCCTTTTATTATTTTTTTTTTAGATTTTACTTATGAAAGAGAGAATGCATGCGCATGTGAGAGAGAGGAACAAGTGGGGAGAGGAGAAGAGCAGAGGGAGAGGAAGAGGGAGGGAGAGTGACTCTCCGGCAGATTCCGTGCTGAACGTGGAGCCCAACTGGGACTCAGTCTCATGACTGTGAGATCATGACCTGAGCCAAAACCAAGAGTTAGATGCTTAACCCACTAAGCCACCCTGGTCCCCCAAAGTATCTCCCCTTTTAAAAGGCATATAATTGTATTCTTTAAATCACCCTGACAATCTTTGCCTTTTAATAGAACATTTTGTCCATTTACATTTAGAAGAGTGACTGGTAAAGGAAAGCTTAAGTCAGCCATTTTCTACTTATTATTTCCTATCTCATTTTGGTAAATACATTTCCTTTCAATTAATTATATATTCAAGTACAATTTTTTATATTAGGATTTTGTTATTTATTATTCTTTTATTAGTATCGGGAGATTAAAGTCATTAAATATCCTTAAGCTATTATAATCTAAACTTTTCCTTAGTATTTTTACTATTTCTATAAAATACAAGATTCTCACATAGGTATAAATACACCTGTAGCTAACCTCTTTTTATGCCCCGTGTGATCTTTGCCATATATATACACATATACATTATAAACCTCACTACACTGTTATATAATATTCTTTTCTAATTATCTACACATTAACAGACTGATGCTATTCATTTTTTGTGATTTTGCTTTCCATGTGGTGGAAATTAATTTCAATTTGAAGAATTCACTTATGTATTTTTTTTTCCAGTGTAAATATGTATATATCTTTTTTTTCAAATTTTTATTTAAATTTTAGTTAGTTAACATATAGCATAATATTGGTTTCAGGAGTAGATTTTAGTGATTTGTCACTTACATATAACACCCAGTACTTAACCCAAGTGCCCTCTTTAATATCCATCACCCATTTACCCCATCCCCCACCCACTTCCCTCCAGCAACCCTCAGTTTGTTCTCTATAATTAAAAGTCTCTTAAGGTTTGTTTCCCTCTCTTCTTTTTCCCTTCCTGTGTTCATCTATTTTGTTTCTTAAATTCCACATACGAGTGAAATCAGATGGTATTTGTCTTTCTCTGACTTATTTCACTTAGTAGTAGGATACATTCTAGCTCCATCCATGTCCCTGCAATGGCAAGATTTCATTCTTTTTGATGGCTAATATTCCATTGTGTGTGTGTGTGTGTGTGCACGCGTGTGTGCGTGCGTGTATACACACACCATATCTTCTTTATCCATTCGCCAGTCAATTGATATTTAGGCTCATTCCATAATTTGGCTATTGTTGATAATGCTGCTATGAACACCGGGGTGCATGTGTCCCTTTGAATCAGTATTTTTGTATCCTTTGGCTAAATACCTAGTAGTGGAATTGCTGGGTCACAGGGTAGTTCTATTTTTAACTTTTTGAGGCACCTCTATACTGTTCTCCACAGTGGCTGCACCAGTTTGCATTCCCAACAACAGTGTAAGAAGGTCCCCCTTTCTCCAAATCCTTGCCAATATCTGTTGTTTCCTGAGTTGTTAATTTTAGCCATTCTAAGAGGTGTGAGGTTGTATCTCATCATGGTTTTGATTTGTATTCCCCTGATGCCAAGTGATGTAGAGCATCTATTCATGTGTCTGTTGGCCATCTGTGTGTCTTCTTTGGAAAAATGTCTATTCATGTCTTCTGCCCAATTCTTGACTGGATTCTTTTTTTGGGGGGGGTGTTGAGTTTGGCAATTTCTTTACAGATTTTGGATACTAACCCTGTATCTTATATGTCATTTGTAAATATCCTCTCCCATTCTCATTCTATAGGTTGCTTTTTAGTTTTGATGATTGTTTCCTTCTCTGTGCAGAAGTTTTTATCCTGATTAAGTCCCAGTAGTTCATTTTTGCTTTTGTTCCCCTTGCCTCAGGAGACATATCTAGTAAGAAGTTGCTATAGCCAAGGTCAAAGAGGTTGCTGCCTTTGTTCTCCTCTAGGATTTTGATGGTTTCCTGTCTCACACTTAGGTGTTTCATCCATTTTCATTTTTTTTTGTGTATGGTGTAAGAAAGTGGTCCACTTCTGCATGTTGCTGTCCAGTTTTCCCAACACCATTTATTGAAAAGAGGTTTTTTTTTTTTTACCATTGCATATTCTTTTCTGCTTTGTCTCCTTGACTGATAAATAAGTAATCTTCAAAAAATGCTGGGAGAATTTAACTTTTGATTTTGAAAATATTTTCCCAGGAGATTGCTATGGCCCAATTGCTAATGTCCATTGAAAATATAAATGCTGGAATCCTAACCTCCAAGGTGATGTACTAGTACCTGGGGCCTTTGGGAGTGGATTAGATAATTAGGGTAGTAGAGCCCTCATGAATGGGATTAGTGCCCTTACAAAAAAGGCCCCAAAAGGGTTTGCTTTCCCCTCCTACCATGTGAAGACACAGCAAGAAGGTGCCATCTATGAAACAGGCAATGGGGTCTTATCAGACAATGTATCTCCTGGCACCTTGATCTTGGATTTCCCAACCTCCAGAACTATTAGAAATAAATTTCTCTTGTATGTAAGCTACCCATTCATGGTATTTTATTACAGCACCGAAATAGTCTAAGACAGGGCTAGTATCACAGGACAGTAAGATTTTCCAATTGTTTAGGTTTGGTTTTACTTCTCTATTGTAACAATGCCTTTCAATTGTATTCTGCTTTCCTTTTACTTTTGGAGAAAATCCATCTTTTAATGTTACTGATGCTTACTTGAAAGTAACCTTATACATCTTTTTCCCCCGGTTTTTAACGATTTTTTTTTTGCTTTGTCTTTGAGAAATTTGACTATGAAATGCATATGTGTTGCTTTATTTGCATTTATTCTGCTTGGGATTCACTGGGAATCATAAATTTGTGAGTTGAGGCCTTCTATCAATTTTAGGTATCACATCTTCAAATATTGCATCTGCTCTGCTTTCTCTCATTTCTTTCTGGAACTCAAATTACATATGTTACACTTTTTTTTTTTTTTTACTGTAACCACATTTTTCTTATATTATGTCCATCTTTTAAAATTCTTTTGGCCCTGTGCTTCATACTAAGTATTCTCAATTCACAACTTCTCCTTTTCACTCATTTGCCTCCTGTCATGTCCCATCTTCTGTTAAACATATACAATATGGCCTTAGTTTGAGATACTGTATTTATTTCTAGAACATGAATTTGGTTCCTTCTCATAAATTCTAATTATTTTTTTTTACTTGCTCCATAATTTCCACTATTTTTGCTATTTTCTTGAAAATAAAACCATTTCCATTTCAAACTCTGTAAGATAATGTCACTGCCTGAATATATACAGTAGAGGCCTTTTTCTGTTACTTATATTGTTCTTATTGGATTCAGGGATAACTAATTTTTTTCATATTAACTTAGTTGTAGAATTATAAATTGGCACAGATGCTCTAGAATGTGGTGTGGTGATAAGAATCAAAGGAATTTAAATTTTAATATGCTTTAATCTAAATACATAAAAATATAATTACCAGAAGTTAGAAGACACATGAAAACTTTTGAGTACATATATCTTCACTGTACCACTGTTAGTATAAGCAAAAAATGGAAAGCAATCTAAATGTTCAATAAATGAATCAACAAAAACATTTCCGTCTATTCTTGTAATTTATTATTTTGTGGTCATAAAAAAGCAACATTTCCAATGATTATTGAAGGACACAAAAAGCCTGTGTTAACATATTATGTGAAGCTTCAGGCTATAAACTATATAACCACATATTTTTATCTACAACCATATATCATCTGGGTGACTGTCATTTTGGTGAAAGAGAAATTCATTATCAACCTCTTTCACATGTTCTGTAGAAATGAAAAGATCGCCTCAAGATTACAGGAAATTACTAGAGACTAGTGTTTTTCTGATATTTATGATTCTGATGTTTTTGTCCTACTGACATCTCAATTTCATATGCATGTCACTTGCCATGGCTATTTTTTCCCATCTGCTACACACACACATACACGAGGAATAAGTCTTATCAAAATTTATCACTGGAATTGTTTGGATCTTAATATACTGAATTATTTTCATTTTCTTCATTATTTTTTTCAACAGTTTTATGATATCATTATATCTTAATCAAAAGACTTTTAAAAATTAATAAGAACTAAGAAATATTGATGGAAGAAAATAATTAAACTGAAAATATGTGGTATTTGATACTTTTAGTCACATTAATCTGAGACTCTAATTCATGATTCATATGATCAACTACATAATTCAATCAGAAATAATTAATGTAGCAGAATTTAAACAAAGATTCCTCAGTGGCTAGCCAGACATAGGTTCTGAAAGCAAACATACACTAAAAATCTTCATCATTTAGACAAGCACACAAAGTTGAGGATAAGGACATACTGATATATATGAATACACTCACACACCTGTCTTTCATCAATTAATCAGGCATGAACAGTGTAATATGTGCATACCTTATATATTTGTCATGATGAACTCTGAAACTATATACAAATCAACACACACATGAAGTTTCTCTACTATTGCCTGCACTAAAGGAACTTCTTAAGCATATCATTATAGCACAATCAGAGGTATAAAATTTGATTTTCTTATACAGTTCTATTTTTAATTCTGAATTTAAGTATGTGTCTACAAACTTTCCTACACAGATGTTGAGAAGAGTATCTACAAATACGCAGGGTTGTGAAAAACAAAACTACAGACTCTTTTACAGATAACTAAGAATTAAAATATTCTCTGGGAATTATAGCACCAAAATTGTTTATCCTTAATAAAACATCTCCAAAGCAACAGCAATTTAGTAAAGATATAATGCAAATATTTTACAAGGCAAAATTTTAAAATAAACAAGCAATGTGTTATTTTGAAGGGAAATATTTCTACAGGCTGGCCTTGTGTTCAATTTTACAAAGTGAAAGTGACACACGTCACATTTCCTTTCGTTAGAAACAGGGATGGGATATTGCAAAATTGTCTTTATGAAGAAAAATTCACATTGGCTAAACTCTCTCAAGTCAGAAAAGCAGTTGTATTCTACTGATAACAGATACTTGGAAATTTAAATTATTACATTAAAATTCTATCAGCTTAATGTAATATATTTATACAAACAATAAAAACCAAGGTAAGGTAATGTATGAAAAACTATTTTCTATTACTGATTCTACACTAGACAGTTTGCAATGTGCTCAGTGTGCCTTGTTTCATTTAATTTCACAATAACTGTATAATTATGATATGGGAGTCAAATATCGAAACCAATATTACACTATATGTTAACTGACTAGAATTTAAATAAAAAAAATAAGTGTTAATCTTATCAGAAGATATTTGCAAATTATATAACTGATAATATCCGAAATATGCAGAGAACTCACAGAACTCAATATCAAAAAACATGAAAGGAAATAGAGGCCTATGAAGGTTCAATGGCTTTACCAAGATCACAAAGCTAAAATTAAGAAATGCAGAATTTGAACTCAGATTTTTTGGATCAAAAAGTTGTTCATCCTACAAAAATGTGCCTCTGGAGCCTGGTATGTTATCACAGAATTATCCTTGTCATTATTTTGTTGGTAAACATAAAGGAGGTAAATATATATACAGAACCTACACCCAATACCCTAACACACACTCAAGACACACCCACATAAATTTATTCTTTTTCACACTTAGATGACAGATAGATAGATAGATAGATAGATAGATAGATAGATAGATAGAAAGAAGAGAGAGGAAAAAAGACAGAATGGGATGGACATACTATTAAGAAGAGGTTAGATTAAATTCTGCTTCATCCTTCCTTCCCTGAAGATGCTTCTCAACAGGACCCTTAATTCACGGGTGTTCAGGATAGGAATGAACGTATCCTGTGTCTTCATGCAACAGACCGTTCCAATGCTGTGCACTATTAGAAAGTTCTTCCTTATAGTGAGTGAAAATTTTCTTTCCTAAAACTTTCATCTCTTAATGCTAGTTATGCCCTCTGGGCCTACAGGGAAAAGTCTACTCCCTCTTCCACATGACAGCTCTTCAAATATTTCAAGACAACTAGCATGTCTCCCCTTAGTCTTCTAGTCCCCAGGCTAAACACCCACGAAGATTATACTGTAGCATTAATATCAGCACCTTGCATTTTCTACACTCTCACATGTCTTCTCCTTTGTTCCTTCTCTCTCAAACAGTGAGAACAATGAGAAAGTATGTCATCTATGAACCAAGTTATATAATCTCACTCACCTCCTACTTCATTCACGCACACTGCTTCTTTGCCGACCTTCCAGGTAGTGAAGTACTAGAGGATTTAGCAGAAAGAAATCATTCAGGAATCTTTCTTAGACCATGAAGTTCTGTTTTCAATCCTAAAGGTCACAGAGACATAAAAGGCAAACACATTGTATCATTCATCGTTACCCATTGGAGCTACCCACAGTAGCAAAGACTAAATATATGAAAAACACATGATTTTTTTAAAAAATTGTAATACACTTACAAAATTTATAGGAGCAAGCACTGTAGCAAGAATGAGGAATGTTGCTACAAACATGCTTTAGAAAAAATACTGTGTTTGCATTCCAGCTCTGCACTTACTAGCTATGTGTTCTTACATAATTTACAAATATTCTCTCAATCACCATTTCCTCAAAAAGGAAAAATAATTCTTAATTCACATGGTTATTGTAAAGATCTGAAACCTATGCACGGGAGAGCAGAACTGACTCATTTTTTTGAAAGCATACAAATGACTGGTTCACTCATGTATAGGAATATTGTAACAACCAAATTAATGGTTAATTCACTTTAAAGGTATAGATCAAATGTTCAACATGAAGGCTAATTCAGAAAGGGTGGAACTTTTATCATGTCAGAATGAGGAGCTTCCAAGATCCCTGACAGTCATTTATAGACATTTATTTCATTCAGTATGGTAGATTTAATCTATACATTAACCTCTGTTCTCAACCTAACCTCACTAAAATGACAGTAAAATATTTAAAGTCATAAATCTGCAAAGTCAGAAACAAGAGAAGAAACAACAGATCACAAGACATGCAAAATAATTTTGGAAAATGGCAAGCAGATAGACAATTGGAAATTGACTTAGCAGTCCAGAGAAATTTAAGCATCTATAGAAGGAAAAGCCAACAAGTAAAACAATTTGTGATGTAGCACCCAAGAAACACTCAGGAACTGAAGACATTAGTTTCTTCTAAAGACAGAGACATGTATGGCAATAAAAAGGGAATTTGGTATAAGCCACTCCTTTCATACTCTGCAGGGAAATCTACTCAGCTAAATATTCAAGTTGATCACCCAGAATTGATCAACTTTCTACTTTCCAGTAAACAAACATAATTCAGCCACATTCTCCATTACTTTATAAAATGGATCAACTATTTTCCAGTTTCCAAAGCATGTTCCTCATTCCCAATCGAGACCTCAACGTAAGCACCGTTAATGTTCACATTTCTACCAACATTCTCCCCATGACAATATATATGTATTCTCTAAGAACATATGAGCTTTCTCTACAGTGTTCCTCTTTCCTTTTCGACATCTCACCAAAATTGCCTTAAACATATTTGTGATGGTTACTCTTACCTGTCAACTTGACAGACTTATGGGGTTATTTAAATGTTAATCTCAGGGGCTAAATGAGTGATGGGGATTAAGGAGGGCACTTGTGATGAGCCCTGGGTGTTATATGTAAGTGATGAACCACTAAATTCTACTCCTGAAACCAATATTACACTATATGTTAACCAACTAGAATTTAAATTAAAAAATGTTAATCTTATCAAAAGATAATTGCAAATCATATAATATCCAAAGTATATAGAAAACTCACACAACTCAATATCAAAAAACAATTCAATTTAAAAATGGGCAGAAAACATGAACAGACATTTTTCCAAAGAAGACACCCAGGTGGCCAACAAACACATGAAAAAATGCTCAACATCACTCATCATCAGGAAAAATGCAAATCAAAACTACAATATGATGTCACCTGACAGGAGTCAGAATGTATATTATCAAAGACAAAGGGAAACAAGTATGGCCAAGTGGAGAAAAGGGAACCTTGATGCACTGCTGATGGGAATGCAAAATGGTGCAAACACTATGGAAAACAATATGAAGGTTGCTCAAAAATTAAAAATAATATGAAGGTTGTCCAAAAAATTAAAAATACAACTACCATATGATCTAGCAATTCCACTTCTGGGTATTTATCTGAAGAAAACAAAAAAACTAATTCATAAAAAAAACATGCACCCCATTTTCATAGCAGCATTATTTACAACAGTCAAGATATGGAAGCAGCCTAAGTGTCCATCAATAGATGAATGGATAAGGAAGATGTGGTGTATATGTATATATGTGTACATGCATACAAACATACACAATAGAATATTACTCAGCATTAAAAAAGAATGAAATCCTGCCATTTGTAACAACATGGATGGAGCTAGAGGGTATTATGCTAACTGAAAAAGTCAGGCAGAGAAAAGACAAATACCATATGATTTCACTTATATGTGGAATCTAAAAAAAAAAAAACAGTCAAAACAAGACAGAAACAGTCTCATAGATACAAAGAAATATCTGGTGGTTGCCAAAGTGGAGGGTAGTGGGGAGAATGGACTGAATAGGGCAAGTAGATCAAAAGGTATAAACTTCCAAATATAAAATAAGTAAAATATTAGGATACAATGTACAGCTTAGGGAAAATATTTTTATGTCACAGATGGTAAGTAGATTTATCATGGTGATCATCTCCTAATGTATATAAATGTTGAATCACTATGTTGTATACCTGAAACTAATATTGTATGTCAACCACACAACAGAAATAAATATTAAAAAGTAAAAATACATGTAGAAAACTTTCCAAGAAATCATTAGTGTCAACTAAAAAAGCACCCCCATAGCAACATCCAGACATTTGATCAAATATCTGGTTACCAAGCCCTAGTGAAGCTGACATATAAAATCAACTAAGACAACCGAAAATAGGTTTCAAAGGTACATTGATAGTCACAGCAGCACTAAAAATAGCCAAAAAGTAGAAATAACCCAAATATCCATCAACTGACGGACAAATAAAATGCAGTCTATACATGATCGAATATTTAGATGTAAAAAGGAATAAAGTACCGATATATGCTACAACATGAATGAACTTTAAAGACATTATGCTAAGTGAAACAACTGACTCAAAAATCTATGATTCTGTTTAAGTGAAATTTGCAGAACAGGCCAATCCACAGAAATAAAAAGCAGACTGCTGGTTTATAGAGTCTAGGGAGAGAAAGAATGGGAAGTGACTGCTTAATGTGTATAGGGCTACCTTTGGGGTAGTCAGAATGTTCTGGATTTAAATAGTTGTGATAGTTGCATAATACTGTGAATAGATGAAATGCCACCAAACTGCAGACTTTAAAATGGTTGAAATGGTGAATTTTGTTATGTGAACTTTACCTGAATAAAAAACCCCATAATGGGATTTGTATCCATAATAATACAAGACACAACTGAACAACAAGAAGCACCAACATTCAAATAAATAAAGGGTAACATATTTCAACAGAAATTTCACCAGAAAAATATTCAGAAGATCAAGAAGCATGTTAGATGACATCATTAGCCACCGGGTAAATGCAACTTACAAGCATCATGATTTACCACCGTACACCAATTAGAACGCTTAAAATTAAAAAATAATAAAAAAAAGACTGATAAACTTAAGTATGGGTGATGTTATAGAATACAAGAAACTCATGCATTGCTGGTGGAAATGCAAAATGGCAGAGCCAATTTGGAAATCTGTGTTCTTAAAGTGTTAAACAGATATTACGACCTGATCTAGCAATCTGACCTTAGCTATTTACTTAAGATAAAGGATTCACAATACCTCCATTCATTGTTTAGCTGAAAGCAATATGATGCCTATCAACTAGTGATTAGATAAACAAAGTGTGGTTAATCCACTGAATGTACTTCTGATCAACTGACAAGACGGATGCAACTCTCAAGTTTTATGCTAAGTGAACGAATGCGAACAAAATATTTCTTAACGTGTTATTCTAATATGAAATATGAGAAAAGGTAAATAGACTACAGAAATCAAGAGAGTGGATACCAAAGGCTGAGGTGCACAGGTGTGACTAACTGCAAGGTGAAAAGGAGTTCTTGCTGGGTCGTTGGAAATGTTTTCTATTATTATGACTGTGGTGGTGGCTACACAAATATATACCTTTGTCAAAGGTCATTAAAGAGCATAGGTAAAATCAGTGAAGTTTATTGTAGGCAAATATTACAAAAATAAATAAGAACAATGATAGATAAAAATGAATTCCCATTTCATACTGTTTATAGAGATTAGTCACCAAAACTCATGAAAGCAATCTAAAGCAACTCATTCACTTCTTGATTCAACAGCTATGTACTGAGCACCTATTCCTTACCTGGCAGTGTTCTACACAGCGGCTATAGTCTAGCCAAGAAGAAAGGGAAGATCCGTAATTCCATTTCACTACTATTCTGCTGACCTTTCATAATATAGATATTAGGAACCACACCGTTGATTGATTTAGGTGTTTCTCCCCAGAGAAGAGTATCTTTTACATCTGCCACCTGCCCATTTGACAGTAACATTTAGCAGATATTTGTCTTTATCGCAATGTGTATATACATTTCTTCTTCCCTGGATTGTAAGCCCTGAGAAAGCACGAATCACAGCTCTTTTTAAAATTTCCTTATTCCGCCCCAACCCTGCTAGTACTCAGCATACTATGTGGTCACTAAATGCTTTTCAAACTAACTGAAAATGTAGTCATAAGACTTTGATAGACACATACACTGCCAATTTACAGAAAATGAGCAGTTACTTGTTTCTGATTTGACTTCATCTCCACACTTTAATAGTTCAATTCTACACCTACCACCTATCTCCCCCCAAGTTACCTCCTCATAAAAAATGCAAGGAGGATGCTTAAATGGTCATAAGGCTCCTAATTCACCCCTGCTTAGAGTGCTTCTCTAAGCTGACTCTGCCTCTCCAGGTGGACAATCACTGTGTATTTTAAGACTCATGAGGAACTACCACCTTAAAGCTTTCAGAGGGCTCCTTTTGGAGGAAATTACGAAAGCAGCAGTCGGAGAACAGTCTCAGAGACTAAGTCTTCCTAATAAGTGAATTTTTTAAATTTTCTTCTAGAACTGCCTACTCCATCACTCCCCAGTAATCCACCCAATTATTCAAGTTGTCTCAGTTAGAAAACTTAACCTCCAATTCAAAAACTCAGTGAATCCTGTGGTTACTCTGCATAGTCTAGATATATGGAAACCCTGTGCTATAGCAGAAAGCATTTTAAGCCATTAGAAAATATGCTTGTTGGAGAGCCAGAAAACTTCAGGTGCTTCTGAACAACTGAAGAGAATCCTAGGAATTGGAATAATCAAATTCTGCTCCTTTAATACCCAGATAGAAACAGACAACGATATGACATACTAAGAAACATAGCATGACTGATTTAGGGGCTATTTAATAAAATTCTGCATGATGTAGAAAATTGTAAGATAAAAATATAGAAACTGAATAAAATGTTATGCCTCTTTTTGTGGGTTTAATTGGCGTAGTCAAGTAGATTACAGAACATCAGGCCTTAACGAACACTGAAATTCTAGCCCCAGGCTTCCGAAGGCTGCCTTTATGTAGAATTATTTAGAAAACATATCTATCCTTCCATCCATCCACCCACCCATCTACCCACTAATGTCCAAGCCCAATTCAGATCCACTTACATCAGAATCTTTGGAACTGGGGCTTCAGTATTAGTATTTTTTAAAACTTCTTTGTGGATCCCAATATGCATTTGGGATTATTCTATTCTAAATTATTCCAATTTATTTTCACATATGAAGACTCAAAGGCAAAGGGACTTGTCCAAAGTTCCATGATGGGTAATGTCAAACCACAAGCAACTAATTCATCTGACTCTCCAAGAGTACTCTATTCTACTCTATGCGATGTTGCTCAATGGAAACTTGATATTTCAAACGTAAGAAAAAACCCAGTATTCTGCAAGTGCCCTTTATACTGTTTGTAAGAAAATTACAATAATCAAACTTAAATATTTTTCATCATAAAAGTAATATATCTTCATTATGAAAAATTGGAGAAATGCAAAAAAGTAGAATACAATCATATTATAGAATCAACGTGTTTATATTGTTTTAAAATCTTTTTTCTCTCAAAAAACTGTACAGGTTTATTTTCAACATTTAGAAAATATTGTAACAAATAAAGAAGATAAAAATCAACCAGGTTTGACTCTTTTTACATGTTATTGAGAATACCCACATTCGTTCAAAAAGTAATTAGTGAGACATTACCATGTGTTTGTCATTGTTTTGTGAACTTGGGATACCTCAGGAAATTAAAGAAAGATCTTGGCTATCATGATGTCTATGATGATAATTGTGTGGATTGTGAAGTAGCAGTTATATTCTTACTCAGTTAAAAAATAAAATTTAAAATACTTTGGCTCAAATACACATCTAGAAGCAGCAAAATTTAACATATGTGCTAATTCAAATGAAAAAGCCTACACATCCCTAAACCATCTGTTTCTGAGAAATCAAAATCATCTTCAAGCGCTAATACATGAGTATGGTCTACAGGGCCATTAATACTCTGGTTCATTCCTACTGTTTTAGTCCAGATTGCCATTCCCAACACATCCCCTATACTACTTGCACAAATCCAAACTCTTTGCAAGTTGTCTAACCCTCTGTTCTCCTACATGCTTTTTGTCACATTAAACACGTGTTTTTCTGCCTGAAATGCCCTTCATACCTCATCCTGCATTGCCCACTCATGGAACTCCTCTTCACCTTTTGATAGTCACCTGTAATATCCATCTATGAAGTCCTCCCTCTCATTAAGCTACAGCTGAAAAATTCGTAGTTCTTGTGTGGTGTTTCTGTTATATACACCTTTACTAAAACAAATGGCAGAGCACATGGTAATCACTTATTCTAGTCTCAGTATTCCTCCTAGACAGTGCACTCCTCAAGGCTATGATATTCTGTTATTAATTTACAAATACACAGTGAGTATGAGAATGCCGGAGTTATAATAAATGTTGAACAACTGTTTATTAAATAAATTGAAAAAAACATACATTGTTTCACTTTTCAAAAATACAGTGCTTTAGACCTTATAAAGTATTTCCTCATACATCAAAAGTGGGTACTTGTCCACCCTAGCAAAATGGAGACCTTTGTATAGTAGTCTCTGGCATAGTTTCGCTATACTCAAATGAATTTTGGCCTCCTAGTCAAAGTGCCTTAGAAAATATATTGTTTTACTTCCCATAACACAAGGATGGAATCAATGAACATTATGCTTTCTCTAATTGCCTAAGGGAGGTGGCAGACAGCATGCATATCCAGCACCCTGCATATGGAAAGGTAGATACAGTTATTCCTAGACGTTGGTTATTTCTCTTTTCTAAATATAATGATAACATCAGAATAACACCTTCTACAAGAGTTTGAGGCTAAACTTGAAAAGCTGCATCTTTATGAACCATTCCAAGATTCTTGGCATTTCCAGAAATTAAACGTGGCCTCATTTCATTATTTTGGTGTCTAACTAGAAATAGTGCTCCGGTAAAGTGTTTACAAAAGCTTTCTAGTAGGAAAGTAAGAGAACAAAAAGGTAGTGTACACTTTACCACACAGACACCTATAGACCTTCTCAGTTCAAATCACGGCCCTGCTCCTTACTAGCAATAGGACTTTGGGCGTTTGAACAAAGCCTTTCAAGCCTCATTGAGTGGGGCCTGTAAATATGATGGGATAGTCACTCTAGTAATTATGTCGTCTAAGAATGTCTTAGCAGACTGAAGAGGGAGATTTGAATTGAGATATTTGCTCACTGAATTTGAAGAAGCAAACAACCATGATGTGAAGCGCCCCGAGAGGGGGCCATTGCGGCAAGAACCTGACAATGGTCTCTAGGATCCCACAGCGATTCCTGGTCCATAGTTACCAAGAAAACAGCGGCTGCAGTCCCACAGACTCAAGCAAAAAAATTCTGCCAACAACCCTAAGGAGCTAGGAAGCGTACCTTTCCTAATCAAGCCTCCAGGTGAAAATGCAGCTGGTCTAAAGACCCTGAGCAGAGAACACTGCTAAGCTGTGTCTGGACTCCGGACCTCCAGAAACCATGCGATACTAAATTTGAGTTATTTTAAGCCAATAAGTTTATGGTAATTTGTTGCACTGCAATAGAAAATTACCTATGTCATAGCACGGTTATAAAGACTAAATGAGTGTAATATTTAAATCTGCATAAGTGCCTGTTAATGAAAAATGCAGATCTGTGAATCATTCAAGAAACTAAAAATGAAGAGTGTCTACATCTGCAAACTCATATAAAGTAGGGAGCAACACTGGGAAAATTTCCTCAAAACTTAATCTTTATTTCCAAATGTTAGACTCTAGACGTATAATTACACTCCTTACCTCTTTCAAATCAGAACCATTGTGACTACCTCTATAGGGTTGGACTATAATTTATTCCCCATTAATCTAACATATATAATATCCTCAGAAACTGATTCAAAAATATTTTTTTCTTCATCCAATACCCACTTAATAACAGTCCACTTCTCTTAAGATCTCTCCAAGCATAACAGCTCTAAGAAACTGATGAGATTCAAAATATTTAAATTAATCAAATATATGCAACCAAGATGAATTACTTTTTCACGAATTATTCTCAATTTCTGTATGATGATGCAAATGAAGCTTCAGTTCTTTCAAAAATTCATTTAGATTCTTTTTCGACCTCCCATTATACTTAAAACATCTGTAGTGGTTTAGAAAGCTTAGACTATTAAAACAAAATAATCGACATTTTAGCGCTGATCTCAAGCTGTTCCAAGAACAATGAATCACCAAAGATGCCAATTTTACACTATGAAATAAAAATGTTTCATCCAATAAAAGTTTATGTTCCTGGTGGCAGCCAATTTATTATTTTATTTAGAAAGATTCATTTAACATCCAGCTGTTGTATGCTACGTATATTTTGGGATATGTTAGGCACTTAGATATTGATTTACATGCATTAAGAACATCAAAGCATGTTGATGATTTTCTTCTTTTAAATGATTGTTACATAATCAGGCTGAAGTCTTTTGCATGCATTTTCATTGCTGTAGCATATAAAACTTAAATATTACCAACTGACAAAAAAATTATTTCACTAAGACTCATTATATTTCTCCATTCCAAATTATACTGGAAAATAATGTATGCAATAAAAGAACATTAATCTCACTAAATTTTATAACATCTTACTTCATATCTTGTATCGTTTAATATAACCTTCATTGTCCAGTCTGCAACTGCCAATATCTGTTTCATCAGCCTGTGTTGTGGATTTCCACAAGAAGCGCTCTTCATCCTGTGGGGGGCTGTATGCCAAAAGGAGGGTTCTCCCAAGCAGGAATTCTCTGCCTACTGAAATAATGATTCCTATACATAATTACTGACCTATAATGTAGTATGTATGCTTACATCCCTCTGTCCCCCATCGCCAACCTGGGAGTGTAAAAAAATCTTTACCAAGATGGTGATAAATTCGATCTTCATTTTTGGGGCCCCACCTCTCCACAGTTTCTAAGAATACTAACAAGTACTTGCTGAACCAAACCTCAGGGAAGGGTCTCTAATCTTTAACATATCACATAAATTGCTGAGGTGCCTTACTATACAATTCTGTTGAGAACTCTAATCCCTTGGTACTAAGAGGCGGTAAAGCGTTCTTCTACCACAAATTCAAGGCTATTGGAATTAATTACTATTAATTAGTATTCAATTCCTTCAACCTATCTACAAATCAGAGTTGCTGTTAACTCAGGATGCTTCATGGTAACGGGGTGGATGTCTCCAGCACTGGGACCAACCTCCTTCACAAACCTAGTGAATCTCTTTCTACTCAAAGGCAGAAGTGCTTCTGTCCCACATTCCTGCATGTCTCCATATATCCCATATACTCCCCTAACAAAAGCCTTGGCAGGGCTTTTTCTTCAAGTAATTTATATATTTTTATATTTTAAAATAACTTTATTTTTCTGAAATAATTATGAATTTACTGTAAAGTTTTGGAAATAAATTTCTCTAATCCAGTTTCCTTTAATGCTAATATAGTACCTTAGTACATTTACCAAAATTAAGAAACCAACATTTGTTTAACAGTAAGCAAGCTCCAGATGTTATTCAGATTTCACCAATTTTTCCACTAATGTCCCTTTTCTGTTCCAAGATCCAATCCAGGATGCCACATTGCATTTATTGCAGTTTGGTTTGGGCCCAAGAAATGAAAAGAAAATTAAGGTCCTCCACAAGCATCAGAAGTCTAGATTCTTAACACAAAAGTTTTAGGGATAGGCAAGATGAGGTAACTCCCATTCTTTCTTCCATCACCCACAGTAGCAGGATAAAAATAAGTATTTCAGTAAATTATCCTGCCACAATAGTTAACAATACCATTTCTCATTTGACAATACATTTCAGCCATAAACATATTTTTATAGAGGGAGCTGATTGTCAGAAAAGAGATGTGATTTGCCACATCATGTAAATATAGCTTTGACATTCAAGGCCCAATTTTATCAGCTATAATCCTGGAGATCTTTCCGCAATACCATGTTGCCTCCCATCCCTTCTCTAAGCCAACAGACACTTGAGACAATTTTGCCACTTAAATAAAATTAGATAACGAGTGAAACAATGAGGTAGGATATAAATAAATAAATCAGCTGTTTTTACATATGTATAAGTATATATTAGATAATACATGATGGGGACAAAAACCATGCCAGTATTCTTAAATTAGTGATGTCAACAGTCAACCAACTGCAATTATAATAGATTTTTAAAGAGACATTCCAAACTCCATGATACATTTTGCATCAAATAGCGTTTGAAATTTATCAACGACCAAGCCGTCTCCTGATCACTTTCTGTGTGTTCATTTGCACACCACTGACATTAGGATTCAAGGTAAGATGGACAAGTAGGACTTTCTTTGGGGGGGGGGGCGAAGTCTGTTTCCTACTTTCTTGTTCTAAAAGGAATCCGTGCTGTCTTTGTGGAATTATGTAATTAAGAGGATCTAAATAATTTCTGGAAGTATACCATGGTGGTCATAGCAATATGTTTCAGCTAAACATAACAATATAGATTAGTTTGTTGGAAAATAAGAATTCAGTGTTAAACTTCAAAATTAGGAATATGATTATTTTTATCTTAGAATGGGCCTACTTCCTAGGTAACATTACATTAAAAAAACTCAAAAAGATTAAAGCTGTTGAAGAATCCAAATCCTGTAATTCATGTAATTCATGGAATATTTACACTGGATACTCATTAAACTCATTTAATCTTTAATTTCTAGGGAAGGGTTCCACCTAAAATGACTATTTGACATTCTGCTTCAGGACTGGTAATTTGTCAAATTTTATAAGTGTGTGGAATTACAAGTGGAAATTTCTTTCCCTCTCTTTTTACAAGTCTATTAGAACAGATCAATTTTCCTTTATAACTAAATTGCTACTGAAGGAAAAGAGTATTCAAAAGAACATTTCCGGAAAACATATTCTTTGCTTATTCAGTGGTCCAAATTGTCCATGAATCTTTATGCATCTTGCCTATCTTTGCCGAGAGGGAACAAGTGCAATGGTTTGTTGTCTTCATTCAGAACTGAATGGGAAAAAAAACATTACGCCTCTCTGGTCTTACCCAGACAGGTTATTCCCTCTCTAAGTGTACAATAAGACCCACCTTCATTACAGAGCTTTTCTGGATTGTTCAAGAAACATTCGTTTGCTCTTTGCTCTCACACAGACTTCCCACCAATTATATTCTTCTCTTTAGCCTAATCTCCCAAAACCACATGCTACTGACAAAATATTAGTTTGCTCATTCATGTACAGTTCAGTGTTTCTTACATGTGATCTTATATTTATGTGTGCCATTTCTACATCTATTGACTATTAGAAAAGATTTCAAATATCATGTCTAGGAAAACAAACGTGACGACCCTATGTAGCAAATCAAAGAATTCTCTATTACCTTTTCTGTTCTAGTCCTTGAGGAAATTTCAATGTATTTCTTAGCATAATAGGTTTCTTGGCATAATTTCTTCTGCACATTGGTACCTTACAAGAATCCTGTTTCATTACCAGACAATAATGAGTGGACTACTTTTGTCATGTTCTATAATTTATCCTTCTCTAAACTGGTTTCACTACACACTACTCTATCGCATGGTCTTTCTGAACTCATTTTTCTGCTAAAATTATATTTCAACGAATTAAATTTCATTATACAAATTAATTGAGAATAACTAGGTGGGGATGCAAATTGTTATTTACTACATTACATGTTCTTTCTTCCAACTGCAAACAGTAACTGCGTGGTTACTTGAACGTTTATTGAAGCAGCACTGTTTACAAAACAAATACACATTGAAAAATGTATAAACACATGTTAAACATTTTAAAAAGAAAACTAAAAATGAATATTAATTTTCCAAATGTTGGATGCAGGCTAAGGGCTTCTTTGGATACACTGTCAAGTGTCAGGCCTTTAGTGCATACATCTCAACCATAATGCCAACACTACCATTTTCAGTCTCTGCTTCTTTAAAGGGAACCTAGAAACTTGTGTAGAAAGCTGGATATAATAGAGGATGTTGTAATTTCTCCCAATATTTTATACTTTTCTCCTCCCACATCTAATTTGACAACTTGTGTTTTAATGACTCCTTTTTATATTAAGATATTCATCCTGATTTTCCATAGATAATTTTCAAATTATTATTTCTTCAACATACATAATATTTAATTAAATTTGATCATTGCAATACTAAGTGGAAGTGGCATAATCAGGTTCTCACACATACACAGCTACCCTTGCAGAAAGCACACAACTCAGCTGTTGCGGAGACCAGTGTGGGGTCACCTGAGGCTCCACTGGTAGGTGCCAGCGTGCCTTAGGCACTAGGCAGTGCTCTGGAGAGAAGAAGAATAAGTGTGGATTAATCTGCTGAGGAAGTTTGCTGAGCTCAACAGCAGTGTAGACACCACACAGAAACAAAATGTGGGAAGGAGGTAGAAGGAAAGAAGAAACTTCTTTGGCAAATGAGAAAGGGATAGTTTTATATAAATATATGCATAAACATTACTTTATGTTTCTAAGAGTATCCAATCAACTGCAATCCTAAAATATCTCCTCTCAGACATGCTGTACTCTGAAGGAATTCTTTCCTGAGAAATGTCCCTGATGAGTTCATTTTCTAATTTGAACTTGAATTAATTACCTTAAGCAATTTCACAAATGCCCCTACGATATCTTTTTAAAGATGTTATTGAAAGTGTACTATGTACAAGAGCTAAAAATAGAAAATTGACAGCTTAACTTTCTTCCCTGCTATTTCTTAAATGTGGATTCCAAATTCCAGATATAGAAATAATGAAACCAGTAACACTGGCTTCAACAAAAGATGTTGAGTGAAACCACTTTTTCAAAAGTATCTTTTGGGGATGAGCGTTATACTTTCATTTTGCCCACCTAACAGCATAATGCTTGGGAATTCTTATCAGAATTAAGACTCTTCAAATTTTCCTATCATTAAAATACACGTTTAAATTCCCCATTAGTCAACTTATCATACCGTGTACTAAAAATACACCAATAGAAATTATATTCAATGAGATGCACTCTTGCTAGGAGTCCCTATTTTTAGCAAGCAGGTGACGGTTTTGAAATTAAAGATTGCTTCTAATACATAAATTGTTCATACTTTAAAATATTCAGTTCCGTTAAAACGTTGTCAATCTTTTCAAAGTGTGCTTCCCAAGAGGCATTCTTCCTACAAAGAGGAATTATGAAAGGTCAACTTTCTTTTGAGGGAACATGATGCAAGATCACAAACATTAGGAACTGAAACTTTTTACTTGGCTTATATACCAATGTGCTGCTCTTTCCAAATGGCCGATGCAGCAATGACTCGTTCTGCTTTGCGCTATCTTATAGCTGTAGGCTGCTGTCACTCTCTCTCTGGTCTTCTTCCCGTGGTCATGAGAGAATTTCCAAAAGACATTTATTTATTTATTTATTTTCCAAGAAGGTATATTTTGCCATTGCTATGTCATTCGAAGTGTTTTAAAGTGTTGCATTTGTGCAATGAATCATGGAACTTTACATCAAAAACTAGGGATGAACTATATGGTGACTAACATAATATAATAAAAAAATATTATTAAAAAATTTAAAGTGCTGCATTTGTAAACTAGGAAGACAACGTCTAGCAACAGATTTAATGGGCTTGTATTTGCATTTACCTTTACTTCACTCTGAACCTAAAGAGGTTTAGCAGATGTTGATAGCAGCCCATTGCTAAATAACTGATTTGTAAGACTGTAGACTGGACAATGCATTCATTCTAATTAAAAAAAAAAACTGGTGTAAAATCTTTATATTGAGCACAATTTTTTTTTTGGAAAAATACAATTTATGTTCTATTGTCACTCTTATCACCAGAGTTGCGTAAATCTTGCAATAGTAAGATGGCTTAAATTCCTGGTAATGTGCCAATTAGAACATTAAGATTTCTTTTACATGGGCCAAAAATATCTGATGGTATCTTCAGGTATATATGAGGGTATGAGTACGTGTGTATGTACACACTTATTTTTCTTTTTATGGTATATATATTTCACATTCAAATTTTATTCAAGAGCCCAGATATATTTCCTGAATTTTTTTTCCAAAAGCAAATAGCTTAAAAGCCAGGGTTCCTTGAGATAAATGCATATAACTATTATAAAAATGGAGTTTACTGAAAAGTCATATTGCCTGCATCCAACGCAGTATTGTTAATTTCAGCTACTGCTCTTATTTTTGGTTACCTCAGATTTCAAAAACTTTGCACTTATTTAACTGCAGGAGGTAATTTGTAGGCTTGATTATTATAATAGTCATGACTAAGAAGCACAGAACTGTACTTGTTTTTCAAAAATGTTAACCTTTTATTTGACCTTAATATTTGATCTACATTTCTGTGAGCAAATACTTATGAATGATTACCTGGAATAAAAGATGAGACATTTCTATTTCAAAGCATCTTCTGGTTTTAAAGAAGACTAATTGATAAATACATAATATTAATTTTCTTACCATGGAACATGACAACATAAAGTACATACAGATACACAGAACAATTATAAAGAGCACACATGTATTAGTGCCACCTGAGTCAAAAAATAAAATACTGACAGGACCCAATCTATATATATATATATATATATATATATCCCTGAAATAAATTTAAATATATACATATATATGACTTACATTAGTGTATTTCTTAACTATATGAATGGAATTATTAAAAATATACAATATATAACAAGTATCTTATTTTTTTCATTCAACATAACACTTAAGATTGTGGATGCAAGATTTCTGACACTATTCAATAGAGGTACAGGCCATTTATTTTCATTGCTGTATAGTATTCCATTATATAAATATACCCAGCCCATTCTGCAATTTACAGTCATTTTGGTTGTTTTCCATTTTACAACTTAAGTATAAATATACTACTGATATGAACATTCTTGCAGATGGATCATGATGTATATATTTATTAAATTTACCCAAGGCCTATACCAAGAAGTACAATTTTGGGAGAAAATGACATCATGACAGTAATGACTAGTCCCATCAAATAACATGGACTATCTCTCCATTTAATTCTCAGTGTTGTTAATCAGTTTTGTAATTTTCCTCATATAAATCTTGTTAGATTTACACCTAAGAGTTTCATTTTGGGGGGTGCTCATGTAAATGGGATTGTGTTTTTAGTTCCAGGTTCCACTTGTTCATTGTTGGTATCTAGGGAAGTAAATGACCTAGGAAAGTGTATTAACCTTGTTTCCTCTAACCTTCCTACAATCACTTAGGAGTTTCAAGAATTTTTTTCTTGATTGTTTTGCATCTTATACAAAATGAACTATGAACAAAAATTTTTATGTTTTCATTCTGAATCTCTATATACTTTACACCCTTTTATTGCATTACCGCATTAGCAAAGAATTCTGATACAACTGAAAAGGAGTGGTAGGGGGAGAATTAAATGTGATATAACCTGTACATATTTCTGAATTTTCTCATGTTGATAAATTTTGCCTTTATTCCAAGTTTACTGAGATTTTAGCATAAACAAGTGTTGAGTTTTCAGAAATGCTTTTTCTGTATCTATTAATACGATCATGCGATTTTGATTTTTTAGTTTGTTAATGTGATGGATTGATTTTATAAAGCTGAATTATACTTACACAACTGGGATAAATCCCACTTGGTCAAGGTGTATAATTTTTTTCTTTAGATTCTATTTGCTAATATTTTGTTGAGGATTTTTGCATCTATGTTCATGAGATATATTTGTAATATTTTGTTGTAATACTGTTGCATGGTTCTGGAATTATGATAATGCTGGCCTTACACAATGAGTTAGGAAGTACTGCCTATGCTTCTATTCTCTGGAAGACACTGTACTGGTACAATTTCTTCCTTAAATATTTGACAGAATTCACTAGTAAACATATTTGTCCTGGTGCTTTCTATTTTGGAAGTTTATTAATTATTTGTTCAAATTTTTAAGTAGATATGGCCTATTCACATCATGTAGATCTTCTTGTATAAGTTTTAGCAAATAATATCTTTCAAGGAATTGGTCCATTTCATCATATTATTCATATCTGTAAGCAAAAAGTTGCTGAGTATTTCTTTAACAGGATTTTAATTTCCATGGGATGTACAGTGGTGACCACTTTTCACTTGCAGTATTGCTAATTTGGTCCCTCTTTTTTTTCTAAGTTTGGCTTTCAATGATCTCTGAAGAACATGCTTTAGGTTTTCTTGATTTACTCTATTTCCTGTCTTCAATTTCATTGATTTATGCTGTCTTATTTTCTACTGATTACCTTGGATTTAATTTGCTGTTGATGTTCTTGTCTCTTAAGGTGAGAACTTTGATTATTGATTTCAGATCCTCTTTTATAATATATGCCCTCAGTGCTATAAATTTCTGTGCATTTCTTCCTCTATATATCAAAACTTTTGTTAACTTTTCATTTTTACTTAGGGAAAATATATTTTACTTTCTTGAGATTTTTTTCTACGATCTATGTGTCATTTACATGGGTGTAGTTTCATTCCCAAGTATTTTGGGACTTTGCAGTTACCTTTTTGTTATTGATTTTTAGTTTAATACTATTGTGGTCTGAGAGCAGACACTATGATTTTTACTCTTTCAAATTTGTTAAGGTAAATCGTATGTACCCAAATGTGGTATTTCTCATTGAATGTTCCATTAAGTTTGAGAAAAATGTGTCTTCTGCTGTTACTGGAAGAAGAATTCTATAGGTGTCAACTATAACCAGTTCGTCGTTGCTCTTGCCAAGGTCAACTCTGTTCTTTCTGATTTTCTATTGTTTTAAATTTTAATTCAATTAGCCAAAATATAGTACATCATTACTTTCAGATGTAGAGTTCAGTTATTTATCAGTTGCATATAACGCCCAGGGCTCATCACATCACAGGCCCTCCTGAAATGCCCATCACCCAGTTACCCCATCCTTCCACCCATATCCCCTCCAGCAAATCTCAGTTTATTTCCTAGAGTTAAGAGTCTCTCTCATGGTTTGTATCCCTCTATGATTTCTTCCCTTTCAGTTTTCCCTCCTTTCCCCTATAATTCTCAGCACTGTTTCTTATATTCCACATATGAATGAAACCATATGATAAGTGTCTTTCTCTGATTGACTTATTTCGCTCAGCATAACACCCTCCAGTTCTATCCATGTCAATGTAAATGGTAAGATTGTCCTTCCTCATTTTCTGCCTGCTGGAACTGCTCATTCCCAAGAGCAAGGTGATAAGATCTCCAACTATGATAGTGGATTTATATATTTTTTCCTTCAATTTTATCACTTTAACCTAATGAAGTTTGATCTGTTTTCATTCAGGTACACATCAAAAAAAAAATAATGTCCTTATTTGGCTATGGTATCAGAGTAAATCTAACCTCCTGAAATGTGTTTTGGAGGCTCCCTCCCCTTCAATTTTTTAGAATAGTTTGAAGTTTGGTATAAATTCCGCTTTAAATGTTTAGTAGCAGTCACCACAGAAGCCATCTGGTTATGGACGTTTGTATGTTGGGAGATTTCATTATCAAAATCTCCTTGTGTGTTAGTGGTCGGTTCAATTTTTTTCTTTCTTCCTGATTTGGACTCAGTAGGTTTTGTTTCTAGGAATTTATCCATTTTTCCAGGTTATCCAATTTGTTTCCAAATAATTGTTCAAAGCAGTCTCCTGTGATCTTTTGTATTTCTGACCTGGTAAGTTGTAATGTCTCCTTTTTGTGAGTTTTTTTGGGGTCTTTTTTTTTTTTAAGATTTTATTTATTTATTTGACAGAGAGAGACAGCCAGTGAGAGAGGGAACACAAGCAGGGGGAGTGGGAGAGGAAGAAGCAGGCTCCCAGTGGAGGAGCCTGATGTGGGGCTCGATCCCAGAACACTGGGATCACGCCCTGAGCCAAAGGCAGACGCTTAAAGGCTGTGCCACCCAGGCGCCCCTGGGTCTTCTTTTATACTAACTTAATCTACCTAAAGCTTTGCCCATTTCCTTTGCACTTGCAAAAAGCCAACTCTTGGTTTTACTGAGCTTTTCTACTGGCTTTTTAGTCTTTGTTTATTTGTGTTCTGATCTCCCTACTTCTAACGTTGGGGTTAATCTGTTCTTCTTTTTCTAGTTCCTTGAGTGTAAAATTAGGTTAATTGTGATATTGACTTTTGCTTGTTGTACATGTTTATTTCTATAAGCTTCCCAAACTACTCTTGGTACATCCATTATGTTTTGGTATATTGTGCTTCCATTTCCTTCTGTTTCAAGATACTATTCAATTTACTTTACACTTCTACTTTGACATATTAGGAGTTCAGGAGTGTATTGCTTAATTTCCACACATTATACATTTGCAAATTTTCCAGCTTTCCTCCCATTTGAATTTCCAGTTTTTTATCTTATGGTTGGAATACATACATATATATATATATATATATATATATATATATATATATATATATATATATATATATATATATGGCATGATTTCAATTTCTTTACATTTGCTAAGGCTTGTTATTAACTTTCTCCTGCTTTGCACGATATACATTTATCTAACCTTCAAATTTCACTTTCTGGATATATGTTTCTCTTATAAATATTATAGTTTTGATTTTTTATTTAACAGAGGCACAATTTGATATTTTGACTTTATCAACCCTCTTACTTTTTAATGTTATAAAAATGTACTGAACATGAAGAGCTATCACATGAACAGATCAGTATTTTGACAAACTGAATGCACCTGTATAGTGAAAATAATACAAAGGAATGAAAAATTATTAAAAACTAAAGACGACCCTACATGCTTCCTTCCAAAAACTACCTAAGGAAAATCAAGATTATAATTTCTAACTGTATAGTTACATTTTGACAAATTTTGCACTTCATATAAATGTCGTTTTGTATGTACTCTTTGGTATAGAGATTTATTCATTAAACACCATATGTGAAAAACAACACCCATATTAAGCATAGTGGTCAATCACTGCCAATTTTGGTATAGTACACAAATATGTGATATACCATAAAATATTTACCTACTATACAACTGGACATTTGGTTGTTTTCCAGTTCAGGGCTATTATGTATAGTGCTGTTATGGACCTTCTAGTATGTATATGCTAACATACATATGCATTTCTTCTGTGATTAGTAGATCATAGGGTACTATAAAATTGTGTAGATAATACAAGCTTTTCAGTTCATACTAATGTATAACTAATGTAGGATCATTATAGCTGCTTCACACCCTTCATATTCCTTGGAAATTTAGTCTTTTCATGTTTTATTTTTTTAGTATTTTTAATTTTCCCATTCTTATATTTATGGTATTATATTGTAGGTTTAACTTTTATTTCCTCGATGTTTAATGAAGTTAAGTACTTTTTCATAGGTTTATGATTTTTTAAAGTTTTACTTAAATTCCAGTTAACATAAAGTATAATATTAGTTTCAGGTGTACAATACGGTGATTCAACACTTCCATACATCACCTGGTGCTCATCACAACAACTATGCTCCTTAATCCCCATCACGTATTTCACCACCCCTCCATCCTCCTCCCCTCTGGTAACCATCAGATTGTTCTCCATAGTTAAGAGTCTGTTTCTTGGTTTGCCTCTCTCTCTCTTTTTTCTCTTCTCTTTGCTCATTTGTTTTGTTACTTAAATGCGGCATGAGTGAAATAATATGCTATTTGTCTTTTTCTGATTCGTTTCACTTAGCATAATACTCTGTAGCTCCATCCACGGTGTTGCAAAGGGTAAGATTTCATTCTCTTTATGGCTGAGTAATATTCCAATGTGTATGTGTGTGTGTGTGTATACACACAACCTTTTCTTTATCTATTCACCAGGCAGTGAACACATGGGATATTGCAGATAATGCTGTTATAAACATCATGATACATATATCTCTTTGTATTAGTATTTCTGTATTCTTTGGGTAAATTCCTAATAGTGCAATTGCTGGATGAGAGGCTAACTCTATTTTTAACTTTTTGAGGACCCTCCATACTGTTTTCCGGAGTGGCTGCACCAGTTTGCATTCCCACCAGCAGTGCAACACAATTCACCTTTATCTTCGTCCTTGCAAACATCTGCTGTGTTGTTGATTTTAGCCATTCTGACAGGTGTGAGGTGATAGGTCATGTGGTTTTGATTTGCATTTCCCTGATCATCAGTAATGTTGTCCATATTTTCATGTGTCTGCTAGCAATCTGTATGTCTTCTTCAGAAAAATGTCTATTCACATCTTCTATTTTTAATTGGATTATTCATTTTTGGGGTGTTGAGTTTTATAAGTTCTCTATCTATTTTGAATACTAACCCTTTGTCAGATATGTTATTTGTAAATATCTTCTCCCATTCCACAGGTTGACTTTTAGATTTGGTGATTATTTCCTTCACTGTGCAGAACTTTTTTATTTTGATGTACTCCTAATAGTTTATTTCTGTTTTTGTTTCCCTTGCCTCAGAAGACATCTTCTAGAAAGAAGATCTTATAGCAGATGTCAAAGATGTTACTGACTGTGTTCTCTAGGATTTTTATGGTTTCAGGTCTTACATATAGGTCTTTAATACATTTTGAATTCATTTTGTGGATGGTGTAAGAAAGTGGTCCAGTTTCATTCTTTTGCATGTAGCTGACCAGTTTTCCCAACATCATTTGTCGAAAAGACTTTTCCTATTGGATATTTTTTCCTGATTGTCAAAGATGAATTGACCATGTAGTTGTGGGTTCATGGGTTTTCTCTTCTGTTCCATTGATCTATGTTTCTATTTTTGTGCCTGTACCATACTGTTTTGATCACTATAGCTTTGTAATATAACTTGAATTAAAGAATTGTGATGACTCCAGCTTTGCTTAAGGTTGCTTTGGCTATTTGGAGCCTTTTTTTGGTTCCAAACAAATTTTAGGATCGTTTGTTCTAGATCTGTGAAAAATGCTGGTGGTATTTTGGTAGGGGTTGCATTAAATGTGTAGATTGCTTTGGATAGTATAGACTATTTAACATTTGTTCTGATCCTTGAGCATGGAATGTCTTTCCATTTCCTTGTGTCACTCTTCAGTGTTTTATAGTTTCCAGAGTACAGGTTATTCACCTCTTTGGTTAGGATTATTCCTAGGTATCTTATGCTTTTTAGTGCAATTGTAAATGGGGTTGATTCCTTGATTTCTCTTTCTGCTACATCATTATTGCTGTATAGAAATGCAACAGATTTCTGTACATTGATTTTGCAGCTTGTAACTTTACTGAATTCTTGTATCAGTTCAACTAATTTTTTGGTGGATTCTTTCAGATTTTCTATATAGAGTATCATGTCATCTGCAAATAGTGACACAGTTTAACTTCTTCCTTGCTGATTTGGAGGTTTCTATTTTTTTTTTTTAAGATTTTATTTATTTGACAGAGAAAGAGCACACATAGGCAGAGCGGCAGGCAGAGGGAGAGGGAGAAGCAGCCTTTCCACCACGCAGGGAGCCCAATGTGGGGCTCAATCCCAGGACCCTGGGATCATGACCCAAGCAAGGGCAGCCACTTAACTGACTGAGTCACCCAGGCAACCCCTGGAGGTCATTTATTTCTCTTTGTTGTTGGTTTGCTGAGGCTAAGACTTCCAGTACTATGTTAAGTAACAGTGGTGAGAATGGACATCCTTGCCTTATACCTGACCATTGAGGAAAAGTTCTTAGTTTTGCCCCATTGAGGATGATATTAGTTGTGGGTTTTCCATAGATGGGCCTTTATTATGTTGAAGTATGTTCCCTCTAACCCTACCTTCATCGAGGATCTTTACCATCAATGGATACTGTACTTTGTCGAATGCTTTTTCTCCATCTATTAAAATGATCAAATGATTCTTACCCTTTATTAATGTGGTATATCACACTGATTGATTTGTTGTGAATGTTGAACCACCCTTTCAACCCAGGAACAAATCTCACTCAATCATGATGATTTTTATTTTTATTTTTTTAATATTTTATTTATTTATTTGACAGAGAGAGAGACAGCCAGCGAGAGAGGGAACACAAGCAGGGGGAGTGGGAGAGGGAGAAGCAGGCTTCCCACCGAGCAGGGAGTCTGATGTGGGGCTTGATCCCAGGACTCTGGGATCACGCCCTGAGCCAAAGGCAGACGCTTAACCACTGAGCCACCCAGGTGCCCCAATCATGATGATTTTTAAAGCAGGATTCAGTCTGTTAGTATTTTATTGAGAATTTTTGCATCTATGTTCATCAGGGATATTGGCCTATAGTTCTCTTTTTTAGAGGGGTCTTTGGGTAATGCTGGCCTTGTAGAATGAGTTTGGAAATTTTCCATCCTCTTCTGTTTTTTGGAATAGTTTGAGAAGAATTAGTATTAACTCTTCTTTAAATGTTTGGTAGAATTCCCCTGGAAAACCATGTGGCCCCAGACTTTTTATTGGGAGCTTTTTGATTACTGATTCAATTTCTTTGCTGGTTATTGGTCTGTTCCAGTTTCCAATCTTTCTTCTTGTTTCAGTTTTGGTAGTTTTTATGTTTCTAGGAATTTATCCATTTCTTCCAGGTTGCCCAATTTGTTGGCAGAGTTTTTCATGATATTCTTATAAATGCTTGCATTTTTGTGGTGTTGGTTGTTATTTTCTACTCATTTGTGATTTTATTTGGGTTCTTTTTCCTTTTCTTTTTGATAAGTCTGGCTAGAGGTTTATCAATTTTATTTTTTCTTAAACTTCATTTTACATAATATACCACCAATCACGGTCTTCACATCAATTCCTAACAGAACTTATGCATCAGTTGAATTTTTTATTGGAATTGTAGGATACTTCTAATCAATTTCCAGAGTATTGGTTTTTTTTCCCCAAAATGTGTCTTAAATAGAAAAACAAGTATATTCTTCTATTTATATTTGTCTTCTTTACTAGAAAATTTAATTTTCAAGTCAAAGGTATTACAAATCTGTTATATTTATTAACATTTGAGGTTTGTTGATTCTATTTAAATTTTAATTAAATTTTTTAATTCTATTCACTTTAAGTTTATTTAAGTAATCTCTACACCCAGCACGGGGCTCAAACTCATGACCCTGAGATCAAGAGTCACATACTCTTCTAACTGAGCCAGGCAGGTGCCTCTTATTCTACTTTAAATTTGTTACTTATATAAGACATATATTTGCTTTAGTACTCAATATCCTTGCTAAATTTACTACATTACTAAACTATGTTACTATATGTACTATATAAATCATAGTATATAGTTTATGAATATATAATATATAAAATGTAAATGGATAATATGTAAAAGATATTACTATAGTTTGGTAGAGAGTTCTTCTGAATTTTCTAGGTACACAATCATGTTGTTTTCCAAATAATGATAGTTTCTTTATTTCCATTTCTTCTGTTTTTTCGTTCTATGCCTTCTTACACTAGTACAATATTGAATATATGTGTTGATAATAAAGGCATCCTAGTCTCCTTCTTGCCTGCACAGGAAACATTTCAATATTCAACTACTAAGAATCATATATCTTATAAATTTTTAAAGATATTACTCATTATATTTAAACATCCCTGTCTCAGGGGTGCCTTCCTGGGTGGCTCAGTCAGTTAAGCATCTGCCTTTGCCTCAGGTCATGATCCCAGAGTCCTGGGATGCAGCCCTGCATTGGGCTCCCTCCTCAGCAGGGGAGTCTACTTCTCCCTCTCCCTCCGGCCGTCGCCCTGCTCGTGCTCTATCTCCCTCTCTCTCAAATAAATAAGTAAATTAATTAATTAATTAATTAATTTAAAAAATCTTTGAAAAATAACAAACATCCCTGTTTTAATTCCTTGACTGCTAAGAGTTTTGTCATAAATAGTTTCATTTCACTCATCCTTTCCTCATTGTTCATATCTTAGATAAAAGGAACCATCGTCCATCCAGTTTTTCAAACCTGAAATCTAGGAACGATCTTTGACATCTCTCTACAATCAATCTAACACCAAGTCCCTGTGATTTTATCTCTAAAGTGTATTTTTTTAAACATTTTATTTGTTTATTTTAGAGAGAAAGAGAGTGAGAGGGAGAGAGAGAGCACAAGCTGAGAGAGAGGCAGACAGAGGGAGAAGCAGGCTCCCCACTGAGCAGGGAACCCCTGACATGGGACTCAGTCCCAGGACCCTGGGATCATGACGCTTAACCGACTGAGCCACCCAGGCGCCTCTCTAAAATGTACCTTAAATCAATTCAAATCTTTCCATGTCCACCACTACCTAGTCCAAACCATAATCATGTCTTGCTTGGAAAACTGCATCAGCCTCCTAACATTTATTAATTGTGCTTCTATATGACTTATGCTTCACACTGCCCCATCTGTTAAACACATAGCAAATAGTATTCCCTTTTAAAAATACCTAAATAAATTTCCAGGTGTTCTTTTAAGGTACAAAATTCCAGTAAGATCTATAAGATTGATTATAGCCTGAAACTCACCTATATCTCATTATAATCCTACATAACTCTCTACATCACTCTGAATTCCAGTTACACTGGCACTACTCCACCTCCTCAAATATACTATTCACCTTTGTCTTGGGTCATTCACTTGATCTTGAAGAGGTTTTGTACCATTTTGCATTCTAGTAGCTAGTTTTTTATTGAAACCTCCCAAATTTCAATCAGGTGAAAAATAAGACAGCCAAGTCACATTTCCATATGGCTTTCCTCTAGGAGATGGGTCCACAAGTGGAATGAAATTCCTCTTCAATACTATTCTCTAGCATGCTGGACACTGATTGTTATCGTTAGGGATGAATGACAGAAAGGCAAAGACTCAGGAAAACAAAAGCAAAAAGAGACTTCTCCAGTTAAAAATGGTTTTGTTCTATTGAGTAAGAAATTATGTAACCTAAGAGTCAGATATCAAGACCAAGTTCTATGATTATCCTTGTAACCTTGTACAAATCATGCTTCTGTTATTCTGGTCTCCTTGGGGGGAAATGATAAGAATGAGGTCTACCTGAAAATAAACTAATGACATTTCTATGAGAATCAATTAAAATGTATGTGAAGAACATTGCAAATTCATCTAAAACAGTTATTACTATCGTTGAGGATACTATTATTTCAGAACCAAATAGAGAACTACATTATAATTTTTAGACTCAGAAAATGGGAATATCTGGTTATACAGCTGGCTAGTTACTGGACCACAGTTTCCTGTGTCGGGCATGAAATCTTTACATGGTAAGGCAACGATCAACAATATTGTATGTTCCCAAAAACTTTTTCACTTTAACGTGCATCCATCTCTGAATACTGTCATGCTTTTTAAAATTTATTTTTATTTATTTGGGGGGGGCGGGCTGAGGGAGAAAATCTTAAGCAGGCTCCATGACCAGCGCAGAGCCTGATGAAGGGGTTGATATCACAACCCTGAGATCATGACCTGAGCTGAAATCAAGAGTTGGAAGCTTAACTGACTGAGCCACCCAAGCACCCCCTGAATCCTGTCATGCTTTTTAACCACAGTTTCATAATAAGTCACATATGTCATAATACAAATGTCATATAGAAAAGGAAAAGAATTTTTTTAAAGGGGGGCATCGGTATATTTTAGAAGGACTTCTACAAATCGTATTAGCCGCTGAGATTGTAGAATACAAAAAGAAGATTTTGTCATTAGGAATGAGGTATCTCATAATAAATAAAAGAATACATGACAATAAAGCATCTATACTTCACAAATCAGGATATTTGGACAAAGTACTTCAAACTGGATAAATCTCTTGCAATATTTTCTGAATTTGGCACCACTGAAAAACTGAATTTGTCATTGACAAGTCACCCAGCAGAAAGTTTTTGTGATCACAAACACTAGTAAAATATGTCTACTAAGATACTTGTTTTAAGCCTATAAACATAAGAAGCCATGATAAATCTCTGCAACCGAGTATTTTCCAAGACAGTTTTTACTAATATGGGTAAAATTTTCAAATGTAGCTTTCAGAAAATCCAATTATTTCATCAGTAGGCAATTTATCTATGCAGCCCCTATGTTGTTATTCCTTAGACACATAGAATGTGTTGTCCTTATCCAACAATTATCCCCACTACACATAACTTTCTAGAATTGAATTATTCCTCTACTAGCTATTTGAACTGAATAGTATTTATACTTTTAATCTGTTCTTGTATAGTTTCTTTTTCTACCTTGAATATACGATACTCTATTTTTTTTTCAGTGTGACCACAGAATTCTAGGGGCAGAGGCCAATTCTGCTATTTCTCTACAACAGTCCATGGTACATAGTAATACACTGTAAATGGCTCTTGAACAAACAAGCAAAAGAACAAATGAGTGAAACCATCCTAATTAGAAGGACTCTTTCCCTCCATCTATGCCCATAAAGGATAATTACTATTTCCCCATCCAGGTCCACTCTGCACTACTCTTATTCTGCTCTGAGCCCAAGGAAACTAACCTATATGGACTGCTTCAACATGTTTCCCTGAAAATGTCTGGGTTCAGGTTTGGCTTGGGTGTTAACAATCACTGACAAGAACCAGGGTGGAGGAGGGATACTGACAGAAATATTCCTCCAATTTCATCTATTTCTAGTCTTTTCAGACCTGTTATGTCCCTCAACCAAACAGTTCTCACCCCCTTATTCTTGGTTAGTGCTAATAGATATTAACAATCACCATTAGTGGCCCTGGGTTAATATACTGTCTTGTGGTGGTTTTCTTAAACCTGCACACACATTGTAAAAACTACCTTTAGTAAAATCTCTTCATATAATTTTTTTTCTGTTCACATTTCTCTAAAATTTTATTTATCCAGAAGTGTTCCAAATTCTCTCTCATTTTTGAAGGGCATTTCTAATTGACATCGAATTCTAGCTTGACAGGGAATCCTCTATCCCTGCCCTCAGTACTAAAAGATTTTTACTGTCAGGGTGCCTGTGTGGCTCAGTTGGTTAAGTTTCTGCCTTTGGCTCAGGTCATAATCCTAGGGTTCTGGGATAGAGGCCCCACATTGAGCTCTCTGCTCAGTGGGGAGTTTGCTTCTCCCTCTGCCTCTCCCCCGACTCATGTTCCTGCTCGTGTGCACACTCTCTCAAATAAATAAATAAAATCTTTTAAAAAAAAAAAGAAGATTTCACTGTCTTCTGACCTCTGTTCTTTCCGGCGAGAAATTAGCCATCACTCACATTTTTATTCCAGTGCATATAATCTGTTTTCTTGATCAAAGACTGATCTTATTTTCTAAATGTCTGGCCAGTATTTATTCAAATATTCCTCCCATCCAAATTACATATAATTAGGCCACTAGATATTGTCCCCAAAATCAGTGAGTTTCTATCCATTTCTTCCAAATCTTGTTTTTAAAAATTGGATAACTTCTACTGATCAATGTTCAAGTTCACCTTTTTATCTTTACAATCAGTTATTAAATCTCTCCAGTGATTTTGCATTTTAGATACTATCATTGTCAATTCTGTATTTTCCATTTGGTTCTTTTGTATATTTTCCTTTTCACTGCTAAGATTCTCCATCTAGTCATATATTATGATCTTCTTTTCCTTTAACATCCTTACTTATTGCAATATCTGGGTCATCTCTGGGTCTCTTTATTTCAACTATGTTTTTAAAATTAGAGTCAAATTTTCCTTCATCATGTGTCTCACAGTTTTTATTTTAGGTAGGACACTGTGAATGATCATTGTATAGAGTCTCAAATACACTGTCCTCCTTTAAAGGACAGTGGGTGTGACTGGCAGTTAACTCCAGTACTTCTCAGCACAGGATGAAGTCTGGGGTCACCATTCTATGCCAATCTACACATTTGGCAATTTTTAATTTTATTTCTTATTTAAATTCACCTAGCCACCATACAGTACATCATTAGATTCAAATATAGAGTTCAATAATTCATCAGTTGCATATAACACCCAGTGCTCACCACATCACATGCCTTTCTTAAGGGCCATCACCCAATCATCCCATCCCCCCACCCATCTCCCTTCCAGCAATCCTCAGTTTGTTTCATAGAGTTAAGAGTCTTTCATGGTTTGTCTCCCTTTCTGATTTCCTTCCATTTTCCCTCCCTTCCCCTATGATTCTCTGCGCTATTTCTTATATTCCACCTATGAGTGAAACCATATAATTATCTTTCTCTGCTTGACTTATTTTGTCCAGCATAATACCCTCCAGTTCCAACCACATTGATGTAAATGGTAAGTATTCATCCTTTCTGATGGCTGAGTAATAGTCCATTTTATATATATACACACCACATCTTCTTTATCCATTCATATGTCATTGGACGTCTCAGCTCTTTCCACAGTTTGACTATTGTGGACATTGCTGCTATAAACATTGGGGTGCAGGTACCCCTTCAGATTATCACATTTGTATCTTTGGGGTAAATACCTAAAGTGCAATTGCTGGGTCATAGGGTAGCTCTATTTTTAACTTCTTGAGGAACCTCCATACTGTTTTCCAGAGTGGCTGCATCAGCCTGCATTCCCACCAACAGTATAAGAGGGTTCCCCATTCTCGGCATCCTCACCAACATCTGTCGTTTCCAGAGTGGTGAATTTTAGCCATTCTGGCTGGTGTGAGGTGGTATCTCATTGTGGTTTTGATTTGTATTCCCCTGATACCAAGTGATGTGGAGCATTTTTTCATGTGTCTGTTGGCCACTTGTATGTCTTCTTTGGAGAAATGTCTCTTCATGTCTTCTGCCCATTTCTTGATTGGGTTATTTGTTCCTTGAGTGTTGAGTTTGAGAAGTTCTTTATAGATCTTGGATAATAGTCCTTTATCCTGTATGTCTTTTGCAAATATCTTCTCCCATTTTTTTGGTTGCCTTTTAGTTTTGTTGACTGTTTGTTGTGAAGAAGCTTTTTAACTTGATGAACTCCCAATAGTTCATTTTTGCCTTTGTTTCCCTTGCCTTTGGAGACATGTCTAACAAGAAGTTGCTGTGACCTAGGTTGAAGACTTTGCTGCTTGTGTTCTCCTCTAGGATTTTGATGGATTCCTGTCTCACATTTTGAGTTTATCCATTTTGAGTTTATTTTTGTATATAGTGTAAGAAAATGGTCCAGTTTCTTTCTTCTATATGTGGTTGTCCAATTTCCCCAACACCATTTTTTAAGGAGACTGTACTTTTTCCATTGGATATTCCTTCCTGCCTTGTTGAAGAATACTTAACCACAGAGTTGAGGGTCCATTGCTGGGGTCTCTATTCTGTTCCATTGATCTATGTGTCTGTTTTTGTGCCAGTACCATACTGTCTTAATGACGACAGCTTTGTAATAGAACTTGAAGTCCGGCATTGCGATGCCACCAGCTTTGGTTTTCTTTTGCAACATTCCCCTGGCTATTCGGGGTCTTTTCTGGTTCCATACAAATTTTTGGATTATTTGTTCCAGCTCTGTGAACAATGTTGATGGTATTTTGATAGGGATTGCATCGAATGCGTAGATTGCTCTGGGTAGCATAGACATTTTAACAACATTTATTTTTCCAATCCATGATCATGGAATGTTTTTCCATTTCTTTGTGTCTTCCTCAATTCTATCAGAAGGGTTCTGTAGTTTATGTAGATCCTTTACCTCTTTGGTTAGGTTTATTCCGAGGTATCTTACGATTTTGGGTATAAATGTAAATGGAACTGATTCCTTAATTTCTTTCTTCCGTCTCATTGTTAGTGTATAGAAATACAACTGATTTCTGTGCATTGATTCTATATCCCACCATGTTGCTGAATTCCTGTATGAGTTCTAGCAATTTTAGGGTGGAGTCTTTATACATTTGGCAATTTTTTAAAGCCTGTGTGTCCATGCCTTGCATGCATGTATCCTAGTCCTGGGCCAAAGATATACCATGAATCATCTCACAGACTTCTAAGGGCCCTCCCCTATACAATTACCACTTTTCCAGTACTCTGACAATTTCTGTAAAATATCTCTCAGTATTTGCTCTTAGAACAGTGAGCATTGTTCCAAAGATTTGTGAAAATTCCCTCGAGAGCGGATACAGTCACAGGGATTTAAATTTAAAGACTGGTTGTAGGGACACCTGGATGGCCGCCAGTTAAGCATCTGCCTTTGGCTCAGGTCATGATCCCAGGGTCCTGGGATCCAGTCCCACATTGGGCTCCTTGCTCAGTGGGGAGCACATTTCTCCCTTTGCCTGCCACTCCCCCTGCTTGTGCTCCTCTCTCTCTCTGACAAATAAATAAAATCTTAAAGACTGGTTCTATCATCTTACTGCTGTATGATTTGGGGCAATTTACTGAATCCCAATTGCCTCACCTGAAAAATGAGAATACCATCTATCTCTTCTATCTCTAAAAGGTATTCTAAAATGTATCTATATGTCTAGGACAGTGCCTAACACAGAACAGTGTTAATGGTAGCATTATTAACAGTAATGGTAGCAGCATTAGTATTCATAATATAGCAAAATGACCTTAAGCATGGTTCTTAAGTACAACTTATTAAAATATAAAATCTAATGTTTTTCTAGATAAGGAAGTTAAATTTAACATTAAAATTCCTGACTCTTTTGCACATGATCACTTAATTTTTGATACAAATGTACATGACACACACCTCTTGTTAGCCTACCCACTACCACACAGGTTGAGCCTGGCCTGCTGGGACAGAGGCAGAATAAAGAGGCACTGCCATCTGCCTCTCTAACAATCCCAGGCTGCAGCTTAGATTCCAGGTACCTACGTACCACAGGGCAGGTGCTGGCCTCTCAGGTTATAAGAAGGGGGTTTTCAGCTGAGTCAGGGACCCTGAGGAGCTAGTCTCAGGCTCAAATACTCATCTATCTGCCCCAGCCAGCACATTCCCCTTCACAAGGGAGGGGGAGGAAAGATGCAGGAAAGTGTTTTTCTTTTTACGTTCATACAAAATGGGTATGATTGTAGGGACTGATGAGGGGAAGCAACAGGCAGGACCCAAGCTGGTTACCAGCAGTCCCTGGCCCCAGGATGGTGGAGAGGGGGGCTAACCCCCAATGCTGGTCCTACTGTTCTCATCCCACTACCACTCACAAAACTTGAAAAAAATTTTTAATAAAATTCCCGGGTATCAATATAGTTTCTCTTAAAATACAGAAATTATCAATAACTTTCTTAATCAACTTAAACTGCATTCACAGGTAGACCAAGATAAGCTGTGAATTTGGCCATGTCTCTGGCCATGGACATATTTAAAGTAAGTTTGATATTTAAGCTTAGTTCATACTCCAAATTAATCCAGAAAGCATCAGATAAAATGAATAAGAAGTGAACGCATCTATGTATGACACACAACATTCAATGTGCACAGAAACCGAGTTGTAATACTGGCAAAAATTAAAAAAGAACTACTAATGGCAAATTAATATTACCATGACATGTCCTTAAAAATGAGTAGGTCAGACAGATGATTCTTGTTTGGTAGCTACAGCCTTCTATAAACATCAGTTCTCCTATCTGGTTTAATATTGATTTATAAATCCAAATACACTTCACTGTGACCTTAGCCTCTGGTTCCTGACATAAACAGAAAATTTAGACTCTATGGTCTGGCTTTTTTAGCTTTAAAATCCACTTTTTAAAAATTAAATTCAATGTAGTTAACATATACTGTATTATTAATTTCAGGGGTAGAATTTAATGATTCATCAGTTGCATATACCACCCGGTGCTTATTATATCCTGTGTCCTCCTTAACGTCTGTCACCCAGTTACCCCTTCGCCCCCAACTTCCCTCCAGCAACCCTCAGTTTGTTTCCTAGAGTTCAGCGTCTCTTATGGCTTACCTCTCTCTCAATTTTCATCTTATTTTATTTTTCCTTCCCTTCCCCCTATGTGTTCATCTGTTTTGTTTCTTGAATTCCATATATGAGTGAAATCATATGGTATTTGTCTTCCTCTGACTTATTTTGCTTAGCATAATACCCTCTAGTTCCATCCACATTGTTGCAAACAGCAAGATTTCATTCTTTTAGATGGCTGAGTGTTGAAAGAGACCTACTTCCTTTAAAAAAAAAAAAAGATTTTCTTTATTGAGAGGGAAAGAATGAACGCAAGCAGGACAGAAAGAGACGAGGAGAAAGAATCACAAGCAAACTCCATGGTTAGCACACAGTCCCACACGGGGTTCTGTTCCGGGACCAAGATCATGATCTGAGCTGAAACCAAGAGTTAGATGCTCATCCGACAGCCACCTGGGTGCCCCAAGAGACATAATTCTTTTTGAGAATGTTCTCATGGAAATGAGAAATACCTGAAATTTTCAATATAAATTCTCTTGTAACTCTAATATATTTTTTAAGATTTATTTATGTATTTATTTTAGAGAGAGAGAGAGACACAGAGTGCGAGTGGGGGGAGGGGCAAAGGGAGAAGGAGAAACCGGCTCCCCAGTGAGCACAGAGCCCAATGTGGGGCTCAATCCCAGGATCCTGAGATGCTGACCTGAGCCAAAATCAAGAGTCAGACTCTTAACCCACTGAGCCAGCCAGGTGCCTCTCTAATATCTTTCTTATGGTGTATGATTTACAAGGTAGTTTCTAGATAGAGAACTTACATGTTCTCTATTGCCACATTTAACATCATAACTTAAAGAGGATTAAGCTACAATTGTTTAGCCCTTTTGATTAGGATGTATTTATCATAAAAATCTAAAACTGTCAGATCATTACTTTGAACAATTTCATACTCTTTTCCCAACCACGCTCATGATCTGAAATATCCTTCATGTACCGCACTATGAATTTCATGTGACACCCTTTGAAAACCCTACTAAATTTTAATGAAGGATACAGAGCCAGACAGCATGAGAAACAGTATGCCTACATAAATCTTGAATGGAGTCAGGAGAGGGACAGTCAAACAATGACCTGAAGTAGAATTTTATGAATTACTTCTCCTGTATAACTCTGACTTATACTTGCATATTATATTAATGTGAAGCCTCAAATCATTAGAGCAGTATTGATTTCCAGTCATTAGAAATGACATGGCAAGAGTGCTATCTTTAAAAAAAAAAAGATAGTAATTTGTCTGTGGACATTTATTCTAAGGTTTAAAAAGTACTGACATAATTTTTTAAGTTTGCACATATGTATTAAAGACATTGAGTTGTTTTTTCCATGATTATTTTGAGTTTTCAGAGGATTGCAAGAGTAAGAGTTATATTCCTGATTCTCAAAATTCCCTGTCTCCCAATTAAACGTAAAGGAAATCAGAATATGTGTCAAACTCATGTCTTAAAACCCTTAGTGTCTAACACAGGGTATTACAGTTACAGGTACAAGATAACTGTTCCCTGAATTGAGACTTAGGTAGCCTCCACCGTGAATGGCTACTGCCTTCGAAAATAAAGTCCTTAACCCAGAACTTTACTCTGCCTGATGACTGGGTTGTATTTTTGCATTATGCACAGCCAGAAACACACTGTCTCACTCAGGTGACAGTTGTTTCATTTAGTGACTTCTGATTACAGTTATGGCTGGTACCCTCATGGATCGAAGGGAAGTACTAGAGCTAGCATTAAGTTAATTAGATGTAGAAAAGTGCACAATCCAAAAAAGGTATCTTCAATTTCATGTGAAGTTTTTTTTCATTGTATATACCTCAGTATCCTTGTGTGTACCCATATACCATGGTGATCTAATATCAAAACCTAAAGGAGATAACTTATTACACCCTGACAATAAGTGAGTACTAAACAAGGCATTTTAGTAGATAATATAACTGAAATTCAGGGACCATATTAAAATAACGAACATTCATAATTTATTTTATTCTTTTAAAGATTTATTTATTTTAGAGAAAGAGAGTGCACAAGCGTGGGGGGGGGGCAGAGGGAGAGGGAGAGAAATCTCAAGGAGACTCGCTGCTGAGCATGGAGCCCAATGTAGGGCTCAATCCCAGGACTCTGAGATCATGACCTGAGCTGAAACCAAGAGTTGGACACTTAACTGACTAAGCCACCCAGGTGCTCTGAACAGTCATAATTTAAATCAATAGCTGACATTCCATATGTTGCACAAAATTAAAATTATAATAGGAAAAATTAAATGAATGCTTAAAAATATATATATAAATAAAGTCATTCACTACACTGGAGTAAAATTACATCTTGTCTTAAACTTTGCTATTTCCATGATAAATAAGTACTGATTAGAGAATTTTTATATCAGTTTATTCTAATCATAAAATACCTTTAGAGCAATCAGATGTCTTCCCAATTGCATCCGTTAAAACATCCACTACAGTCTAAGAAAGAAAACTTACTGCTATGTTGTAGAAGTCAAATATAAATATCCTATCTTTTTTCAATCTTTACTTTAAATGAATGTAAGTTTATTGGAGGTATTTCTTTATCATGGAGTTATGTCATTTTTGTCAAAAGCAATACTTCGTTACATAGATTAGATTAAAATCACCTCCACTACCACTTATTATTTATTATTACTTATTATCAACATTACGTTTAAATAACAATTTGGGATTTTTTTATACATTTAGTGATTAATAATTCACAAAGAAAATACAAATTTTATCAGTTAAAAGTTAAGCACCACAAGAATACACCGGCCAAATACACAAAATTCGATACAAGATCCAAAATTCTAAGCAAACCAATTTCAAGGGTCCATTACATTGGCATTTAGGTATGTAGTACACAAAGGTCCTGGCTGCTTAAGATGGTAAAATACAAGTATTAATCCATCAGAGTGCCAATTAAGTTTGATAAATGACCATATGAGGCAGCCTATTCTAAAATATTGGTCCAAAAGAGGCGAATTGTTGAGAAAACATTTCTTTTCTCATTCCAGAGTTGTTGGGAGAAAAAAAGCCTCAAAAATGCACTTTCAGATTTCAATGTGAGGAAATGTTATAAAAAACAAAAAATATATATATAAAACTGGGTAACATTTCTAAAGACTCCTTGGTATAATCAAGCCATGTATTTTATTATTCTCTGTCATAGGGAAGTATAACCCATTAGTCCTAGAAAGGGTCTGGCATAATAAAAAGTGACTGAATTTTGAAATCAAATAGTTGACCCCTGAACAATGTAACGGTTAGGGGAACTGACCCTCCACACAATCTAAAATCTGCATATAACTTTTGATTTCCCGAAAACTTAACCACCAATAGCCTACTATTGCCCAGAAGCCTTACCAATAGCATAAATAGTATAACATACATTTTTGTATGTATTATATTCTTAGAATAAAGTAAGCTAGAAAAAATATTAAGAAAATCATAAGAAAGGGGCACCTAGGTGGCTCAGCCAGTTAAGCATCCAACTCTTGAGGTCATGATCTCAGAGTCCTCGAATCAAGCCCCTCATCAGGCTCCACACTCAGCAGGGAGTTGGCTTCAGGATTCTCTCTCCCTCTGCCCCTCCTTCTCCTCTCTCTCAAATAAATAAATCTTTAAAAATAAAAGAAAATCATTAGAAAAAAGACATTTACAATACTGCTTTGTTTTTATAAAAAAAATCCATGAAAAAGTGGACCCACACAGTACAAACACACATCATTCAAGTGCCAACTTCATATGTAAGTCCTAACTACAGTTTTACAACTTACTAGATGTAAAACATCAGACAACATCACTCAACTTCATGCCATACATCTATAAAATGAAGATATCTTATTAATATGAAAATTACAGATGATAAGGCATGAAAATAACCTAGCATAGTATTTAGCACACAGTTTGAATATAACATATGGTTATTTCCTTATGTCTTTTCCCTTTTTATATGCATGGTCAAGAGCTCAAAGTGTTATGCAATAGATCTTGAAAAAATGTCTTAAATCCTGCAAGAATTTAAATATGTTCTTCATGATGCAAACAATATTTGCAGATCCATGCAATATATCATATTAACAAGAGAAAAAATTAATACCGTATGATCACCTCAATAGATGCAGAAAAAGCACTCAACAAAATATTTGTTCATGATAATAACGCTCATGAAAGTAGGTTCAGAGGGAACATAATAACCTCAACATAATGAAGGCCATATATGAAAAACCACAACTAACCTAATACTAAACAGTGAAAAACTGAAAGATTATCCTCTCAGATCAGGAAAAGGACAAAGATGTCCACTCTCAACACTTTTATTCAACAGAGTACTAGGAGTCTTAGCTGCATCATTCAGACAAGAAAAAGAAATAATAAAACCTCCCAAATTTCTGTGAAGGAATGAAAACTATCACTATTTGCAGATGACATGATGCTATACATAGAAAACCCTAAAGACTCCACCAAAAAACTATTAGAACTGATGAATGAATTCAGTAAAGTTGTAGTATACAAAATCAATACACAGAAATCTGTTGCATTCTTATACACTAATAATGAAGCAGCATAAAGGGAAATTAAGAAAACAATCCCATTTACAACCGCACCAAAAAAAAAAAAACTAGAAATAAACTTAACTAAGGAGGTCAAAGATCTGTACTCTGAAAACTTTAAGGCACTGATGAAAGAAACTGAAGATAAGATAACAAATTGGAAGATACACTTTGTTCATGGACTGGAAGAATTAGTATCATTAAAATATCCATATTACTCAAAAAGCAATCTATAGATTCAAAGCAAGTCTTATCAAAGTACCAATAGCATTTTCCACAGAAGTAGAATGAAAAATCCTAAGACCCCAAATAGCCAAAGCAATCTTGAAACAGAAGAACAAAACTGAAGGTAACACAATTCCAGATTTCAAGCTATACCAGAAAGCAATAGTAATCACAACAGTATGATACTGGCACAAAAATAGACCCACAGATCAATGGAACAGAATAGTCAAGAAACAAACCTATACTGACATGGTCATTTAATCTATAACAAAGAAAGCAAGAATATATACAAAGGGGAGAAGATGGTCTTTTCAATAAATGATGTTAGGAAATCTAGATGGCTACATTCATAAGAATGGAACAGGACCACTTTCTTCTATCATATAAAAAAATAAACTGAAAATGGATTAAAGACCTAAATGTAAGACCTGAAATCATAAAGCTCCTAACAGAAAACATAGGAAGTTATCTCCTAGGCATTGGTCTTAGCAACATACTTATATATAAGTCTCCACAGGCAAAGGAAAAAAAAAACAACACCCTATTTGAACTTCACCACAATGAAAAGCTTCTGCACAGCAAAGAAAAGCATCAATAAAACAAAAAGGCAACCTAATGAACAGAAGATAATATTTGCAAATAACATCAGGTACGAGGTTAATATGCAAAATATATAAAGAATTCATACAACTCAACACTAAAACCAAACAATCTGACCTTTAAAAAGGGGCAGAGATACTTTTCCTTCTCTCTACCATCATGGTGTGTACAGCTGACTGCTCCTTTCCATGCCATCTCACAAGGCTTTCAAGATCAAGCAATCCTTGGCTAAGGAACGAAGGCAGAATTGTCCCATTCCCTAATGGACTTGGGTGAAAATTGGTAAAAAAAAATCATCATCATCATCATCATCATCATCATCATCATCATCATCAGGTACAACTCCAAGAGGAAACACTGGACAAGAACCAAGCTGGATCTATAAGGAATCACATGAGATGGCACACACATTTATGCTGCATGAAGGTCACTTGCTTTTATCATATCACTTTGTAAAAATCACTATTACTTGAACAATCAGGGAGATGATTTTTCTCTGTAACTATGCTTCTGCCCCAGCAGGTTGGTTCAGTAATAAATATGTGAGATGATCTTTTATTTGGAAAAATATATACATAAATTAATAAATAAAAATGGGCAGAGGACCTAAATAGACATTTTTTTTCCAAAGAAGGCATACAGATGGCCAAAAGACACATGAAAAGGAACTCAACATCACTAATCATTAGAGAAATGCAAATCAAAATCACAATGGGCTATCATCTTATACCTATCAGACTGGCTAGTATCAAAAAGATATAAGAAGTATTGGCGAGGATGTGGAGAAAAGGGAATCCTCCTGCACCACTGGTGGGAATATAAACTGGTACAACCACTGTGGAAAACAGTATGAAAGTTTCCCAAAAATATTAAAAATAGAAATACAATATGATCTAGTAATTCCACTATGGGGTGTTTACCAAAAAACCCAAACACTAATTCAAAATGATAATATGCCCTACTATATTTATTGCAGAATTATTTACAATAGCCAAGAAATGGAAGCAACCCAAGTATCCATCAAAAAAAAAGAATGGATAAAGTGGCAGTGGCATGGGCACACACATACACACACACACAATGGACTATTCCTTGGTCATAAAAAAGAATGAGATCTTGCCATCTGCAGGAACATGTATGGACACAGAGGGTATTAAACTAAATGAAATAAGTCAAAGACAAATACCATGTGATCTCAATTATGTATGAAATCTGAAAAAACAAGCAAGAAACAAAACATTTTTTAAACAATTTTTCTAAACAATTTTTCAAAGATTTTATTTATTTATTCATTTGAGAGACAGAAAAAGCAAATGCAAGAAGGGCAAAGGGAGAGAGAATCTGAAGCCAACTCCACACTGAGCATGGAGCCCGACACAGGGCTCAATCCCACGACCGTGAGATCATGACCGTGAGATCATGACCTGAGCAGAAACCAAGAGTTGGAGGCTCAACAGACTGAGCCACCCCGGTGCCCCCGCACAGACTCTTAAATATAGAGAACTAATTGTTGCCAGAGGGGTGGTGGGTGGGGAGTAGGAGGCAAATAGACAAAGGGGATTAAGAGGTACAAACTTTAAGGTATAAAATAAGTCATGGAGTTGAAAAGTAGAGCATAAGGAATACAGTCAATAATATTGTAATAACATTGTATTGTGACAGATGGCGACTACATTTACTGTGGTGAGAACTGATTAATGCATAGAATTTTGAATCAATATGCTGTACACCTAAAACGAACATAACATTGTGTCAATTATTCTTCAATAATATAAATAAAACAATAAATCACATAAATAAATGTCCTTCTAAATGCATACTTCCCAGAAAACAAAATAAACTTTGTCTTTATGTGCTTTTTTTATTATATTAAAAGTTCTTTTTTTATTAATATTTTTTTATTATATTATGTTAGTCACCATACAGCACATCCCTGGTTTTTGATGTAAAGTTCCATGATTCATTAGTCGCGTAGTATGTGCTTTCATGGTCTATCATGATTCTTGCTTTTGTAAGTATCTTTATATATGCAGTCTCAATACTCTCCTGGGGGCATTATTGCAGCCATGCTAACCATTTTCCATGCTAACCATTCCTTCCTTAGGGTGTCATATAATTCAAATGTAGAAAGGAACACAGAACACTTCTTGAAGATGTCAAATACATCACGATACATCTATCTTGAGAAGACACTGTTTCTCAAATGTGAATTTGCTTTAAAAGTGAAAACATAGTACAATCATTAATCATTTATTCATGGTTGCAATGTGAAGAAAATCTTTTTGCCTAATTTCTATAATGAATAGAGTTATCACAGACACAGATTTTTGGCCTAACAGGCTAATAAGAAATAATTAGTAATTAGAATTGCTTTGAGACCATGAGAAAATCACTTTTATGCATAATTTTTTGTATGCTTTCAAATTAAAGTAAACCCATTCAAACTAAAATGTTATTATCTTATTTTTTCCCTAACCAAAATGTACTTCAAACTGTAATAGTAATGAAAATATAGTGATACGTGAAAGAGAATCCTGAGATATACCTTATTAAGGACTGACTGATAATTAAATGTTTTATCTATTCTTAAAAAGAGTCACAGTAATGAAAAGCTTACTATGGTTATTACTACTGATAATAAATGATAAAAACAATTATACCTTACATTTAAATATCACTTAATAGTATACAAGACTTTTTTTTTTTTAACATATTGTTCCCGTTTTGTCACTGCCAGGATAAGTAAACGTGAAATTTGAAATAAAGTACTTACAAAACTAATGATGTACTGTATGGTGACTAACATAACATAATAAAAAATTTTTTTAAAAATACTTATTAAGTTACATGCGCACAGACTTTAAGATGGCTCACTATTGTTTTCAAAATAAAGTACCAGTGTACTGCCATTGCGTCAAAGACCATGGTTCCACAATGGAACATGTACTTTCTGGCTGTGTATTATTATCCATGCTGTTTCCTCTACTTGAAACAAGGCTGCCTATGCTTGTTTAAGTTCGCTGAAACGGCACTAAGGTAAGCTCCCACAGAAAACATTCCTTTCCTCCCATCTCAGTTCCTCAAAAGCATTTGTTAAGTGTCTGCTTCTAACTTCTCATAGTGCTTTGTTGCAGCAGTTCTTACAGCACCTTATCAAGATGGAACATGTGTCTCTTGCCAGTATTGTGGCAATATCTTTTCAAAAGGTATCTCTGTTCCCTACTTTATCCTTAGACTGCAGTTACAAGAGCAATATTTGAAAATCCAGATATGATCATGTTACTCCCTATTGAAAACCACTGATAATGTCAAATCTTTTAACTCTCTCCTCACTCTGTATTTCAGCTACATTTGCTATCTTTCCATTCTTCATCATCAGTAAATTCTAACCCCCTCAAGGACTTAATACATATGAGGACTACAAAGAAAAAAAGGGAAAAAACAAAATTGAAGGAAACTGAGTATCTAATATCTTTAGAACTGTTTTATCGACATTGGACTGATTTGAGCCATTTATTTTTCTTGCCCCTTAAAAGCACTTAATCAAAAGTGACATGGAACTCTCACAGTAGAGTCCATTAACTGAAATCTAATGGAAACTATATTTAATGAACATCTTTTTCAAGATGTTCATTGACCCCTGCACTAAATTAGAGGAGCGGGGCTCAAGTGGAGGGGGTGGGAAGCACATAGGGAGAGTTACCAAAAGAAAAGAGTCTAGAAGTACCGGGGGTTTGCCAGGTTATCCATGCAGGAATTCAGGATCTAAAAGACAGGTGAACAAGCTAGTAATCCACTATTCTGAACTGAGAGTCAAGGTAACAACAGGCTATCTGCATGAGATGCTAAATCTGTGTTACAACTACTGCTTCTATTCCTCCCTCCAGTGCCCCAGAAAGTTGTTACTAGTGGATATTGTGTTGAGAGGAGCTCAGCCATGGTCTCAAGAATTCTTCACAAACCACTATCCAAGATGATTATATTCCCAATTCGTCATGATTATATTCAAGATTAAACCTATTGACATCCTGTTTACAAATATAGGAACTGAATCAACTGACATGGATCAAATAACCAAGTTTCAGAAAAAGAACACTTAATTTCACAGGCCAAGAATGAGTCAAGGACCCATAACTTCTTCCCATTTTCTCTTTAACCTAATGCTATTGACTTTAATGTTCCCACCATCCTTTCTAATTGTGACATATATAAATTCTTCTTTCTATTGACTGACCCACTTGTGGTTTCTTTCACAGATACTGTATTATCAGGGCCAAGCTACAATCTTATCGCATAATCCAGGCACTGGCCATGTTTATCTATATGTCTAACTGATGCCTCATTTGAACATAATATTTTCATAAAATATATTTTTTGCCTTGAACTATGGAGTCCTTAAAAAGTCAGTGTTTTGACACTGGCATAGTGTGTTGGGGTTTGATGCTTTATTCTAGAATTAAAAAAACAGTCAAATACATCTAAAAAGCCTCTGAAAATAGCTAGTATATGGAATGTGAAATCATTTCACATAAAATCAGGACATCTTGGTAAAATTAAAAAAGTATATACACCCGTGATATACAATATTCTATGATAGGTCCCAGGATCTCCATCTCTGGTTATCTCCATGATTACATCACATTATGCAGCAATGGTAAAGGGATTTTCAGATATAATTAAAGACCCAAATCACTTGACTTTAAGTTAATCAAAGGGGGATAATCCTGGGACTCCCTGGGAAAATGGCAAGGTAGGAACCTAAGCATACAATGTCCTACTGACACAACTAGATAATACCGACATCAGTGTAAATAGCCCAGAAAATGACTTGAAAACCAGCAGAACAGACTCTCCACACCTAAATGTAGAGAAGAGGCCACATCGAAGAGGGTAGGGAAGGGCAGAGACAAATCCCCGTAACATTTGGCACTAAAACCCAGAGAAGCCAAATATCACAAGTTCTTACAATCAGTGGGGCTTTAACACCTGGGACTTTGAAAAATCAGAAAGATGGGCTCCGGGAGAGCAAGGAAGGCAAGAGGAAACGGAGTCCCCACCCTTAAAGAGACAGCACAAAAGGGGCACCTGGGTGGCTCAGTTGGTTGAGCATCTGCCTGCGGCTCAGGTCATGTTCTCAGGGTCCTGGGATTCAGCCCCAGCACCAGGCTCCCTGCACAGCAGGGAGTCTACTTCTCCCTCTGCACACACGTGTGGTGCCTGTCTGTCTCTGTCTCTCTCCTCTCTCTTTCTCCAGTAAATAAACAAAATCTTTAAAAAAAAAAAAAAAAAAGCACAACAAATAGCCCCATAGAGTTACAGCTTAGAAGCACCAGTTTCAAAAACATCTGGGGTATACTGGAGAGAGATTTGTTTATTAATCTCAGAGCATGTACTAGAGGGATAGGAATCATCATGAGAGAGAAAAATAATAATGAAAACTGAAAACAGACATAGGAACTCAGCAACACCATCAAGCATAAAAACATTCACATTATAGGGATCCCAGGAGAAGAGAGAGATAAGGGGACATAAAATATATTTGAAAAAATAGGAGAATCTATTGCAAATAGATACCTTTGCAAATCTGGAGAAGGAAACAGAAATCCAGATCAAAGAGACACAGAGAACACCCACCCCCCAAAGAATGACCCAATCAGGTCCACGCCAATATACACAGTAATTAAAACGGCAAAAAGGAGTGATGAAAGAACTTTAAAAGCACCAACAGAAAAGAAAAAACAGTCACCTACAAGGGAAATCCCATAAGACCGTAACTTGATTTTTTCAACAGAAACTTTACAGGTCAGAAGAGAGTGGCATGATGTATTCGAAGTGCTGAAAGGAAAAAATCTGTAGCCAAAAATACTCTATGCAACAAGGCTTTCATTCAGAATAGAAAGGGAAGTAAAGAGTTTCTCAGACAAACAAAAGTTAAAGGAGTTCGTGACCACTGAACAAGCCCTATAAGAAATGTTAAAGGGGATTCGTTGAGTGGAAATGAAAGATCACAAGTAGGAGTAAGAAAAGTATGAAACACAAAAAGAGTAAAATTAAGTATATCTACAAAAATCAGTCAAGGGATTCCCAAAATAAAAGGATGCAAAGTCAAGATACCATATACCTAAACCATGGAAGGAAGCTTAAGCGACTGTGAACTTAATATAGACTGCTATATGCAAAAGATGGTACATGCAAACTGAATGGTAACCATATATCAAAAACCAGTTACAGATATGCAAAAAATAGAGAAAGGAATCCAAGTATATCACTAAAGAAAGCCAACGAACTGTGAGAGAACAGAGCAACAGAAAAAAGGATCAAAGAACTACAAAAACAACCATAAAATAAGCAACAAAATGGGAATAAGTGCATAAATATAAATAATTACTTTAAATGTAAATGGACTAAATGCTCCAGTCAAAAGACAGAGAGTGACAGAATGGATAAAAAAGCAAGACCCATCTACATGGTGCCTATAACAGACACATTTTACACATAAATACACACACGGATTGAAAGTGAAGGAATGGAAAAGCATTTACCATGCGAATAGGAGTGAAAGGAAAGCTGGGGTAGCAATACTTATATGACACAAAATAGACTTTAAAACTAACATAATATAATAAAAAAATATTATTAAAAAAATAAAACAAAGACTGTAACAACAGACAAGGATACTATAAAATCATAAAGTAAACAATACTACAAGAGGATATAACAATTGTAAATATTTATGCACCCAACAGGGGAGCACCCAAACACATAAGGCAGCTAATAACAAATATAAAAGAAGTAATGGATAGTAACAATAATAGTAGGGGACTTTAAAATCCCACTTACATCAATGACTAGATCATCTAAATAGAAAATCCACAAGGAAACAGTGGCTTTGAATGAAACATTGGAGCAAACAGATCTAACAGATATATTCAGAACATTTCAGCAAAAAAACAACAAAGAACACATTCTTCTCAAATGTATATGCAATACTGTCCAGAATAGACCAAATTTTTGGCCACAAAACAAGTCTCAACAAATTCAAAAAGAGTGAAGTCATACCATGCATCTCTTCTAACCACAACACTATGACATTAGAAATCAACCATAAGAAAAAATTTTGAAAGAACATATATACATGGAGGTTACATAATATGCTACTGAACTATGAGTAGGTCAACCAAAAAATCAAACAAGAAATTTAAAAAATACACGGAGACAAATGAAAATGAAAACACAAAACACCAAAATCTTTGGGATGCAGCAAAAACTATTCTAAGAGCAAACTTTATAGAAATACAGGCCTACCTCAAGAAGCAAGAAAAATCTCAAGTAAACAATCTAATCTTACACCATAAAAAATGGAAAAAGAAAAATCAAAACCCAAAATGAGTAGAAGGAATGAAATAATAAAGATTTAAGCAAAAATAAAATAGAAACTTAAAAAACAACAGGACAGATTAATGAAACCAGGAGTCGGTTCTTTGAAAAGATCAACAAAATTGATAAACCTTTAGCCAGACTCATAAAAACAAAAAAGAAAAAGGACTCAAATAAACAAAATTGGAAGTGAAAGAGGAGTAATAACAACTGATACCACAGAAATACAAAAGATTATAAGGGACTATTCGGAAAAATTATATACCAATAAATTGGATAACCCAAAGGAAATGGACAAATTCCTAGAGACATATACCAAAACTGAAGCAAGAAGAAATAGAAAATTTGAACTGATCACAAATAATGATTGAATCAGCAATCAAAAAACTCCCAACAAACAAAAATCCAGGACCACACAGCTTCACAGGTGAATTCTACCAAACGTTTAAAGAAGAGTTACTACCTTTCTTCTCAAACTATGCCAAAAAATAGAAAAGGAAGGAAATTTTTCAAATTCATACTATGAGGCAAAAACATAGATGCAAAAACAGTCAACACAATATTGGCAAACCAAATCCAACAACATATTTAAAAAAGTCATTTACCACAGTCAAGTGGTATTTATCCTTGTAATGCAAGGGTGGCTTAATATTTTCAGATCAATCAATGTCACAATTCATATCAATAACAGAAAAGATAAAAAACATATAATCATTTTAATAGATGTAGAAAAAGCACTTGACAAAGTACAAGATCCATTCATGATAAAAACCGTCAACAAAGTAGGGTTATAAGGAACATACCTCAATATAATAAAGATCTTCTATGAAAAACTCACAGCTAACTTCATACCCAATGGTGGAAAATTGAGAGCTTTTTCCCTAAGATCAGGAACATGACAAGGATTCCCACTCTCATCACTTTTATTCAACATAGTATTGGAAGTCCTAGCCACAGCAATCAGACAACACAAAGAAATAAAAGGCACCCAGATTGGTAAGGAAAAAGTAAAACTGTCACTATTTGTAGATGTCATGACACTATATATAGAAAACTGTTAAGACTCCACCAAAAAAAACTGTTAGAGCTGATAAATGAATTCACTAATGTCACAGCATACAAAATCAGCAAACACAAATCCATTCCATTTCTGTACTAATAATGAAGGAGCAGAAAGAGAAGTTATGAAAATAATCCCATTTATAACTGTATCAAAAATAATAATAAAATATCCAGAAATAAACTTAACCAAGAAGGTTAAAGACCTGTACTCTGAATACTATAAAATCCTGATGAAAGAAATTCAAGATAACACAAACAAATTAAAAGATATTCCATGCTCATGAACTGGAAGAGTATTGTTAAAATGTCTCTACTACCCAAAGCTATCTACACATTTAATGCAATCCCTATTAAAATACCAAAAGCATTTGTCACAGAACAAGTGATCCTATGATTTGTATGTAACTAAAAAAGACCCCAAATAGCCAAGGTGATCTTGAAAAAGAAAAATAAAGCTAAAGGTATCACAAATTCCCAATTTCAAATTATACTACAAAGCTGTAGTAATCAAAACAGTATGATACCGGCATAAAAATATACACACACAGATGAATGGAATAGAGAGCCAATAAATAAACCCATGGTTGTCAATTAATCTTTGACAAAGGAGGCAAGAACACGCAATGGGAAAAAAGTCTCTTCAACAAATGGTGCTGGGAAAACTGGACAGCTACATGCAAAAGAAGGAAACTGGACCACTTTCCTACCTCATACACAAAAATAAATTCAAAATGGATTAAAAACCTAAAGATGAGACCTGAAACCATAAAAATCCTAGAAGAGAACACAGGCTGTAATTTGACATCAACCATAGCAACATTTTTCTAGATATGTCTCCTGAGGCAAGGGAAATAAAAGCAAAAATAAACTATTGGGACTACATCAAAATAAAAAGTTTCTGCACAGCGAAGGAAATGATCAACAAAATTAAAATGCAACCTACTGAATGGCAGAAGATATTTCAAAGAGAGAAACTGATAGAGGGTTAGTATCCAAAATTTATAAAGAACTTAGAAAACTCAACACCAAAAAACCCCACAAATAATTCAGGGAAAAAATGGACAGAAGACATGAACAGCCATTTTTCCAAAGAAGACATGCAGATGGCCAAGAGACCCATGAAAAGATGCTCAACATCACTCAGGATCAGGGAAATGCAAATCAAAACCATAATGAGATATCATCTCATACCTGTCAGAATGGCTAAAATTAACAACTCAAGAAACAAAAGATGTTGGCAAGGATGTGGAGAAAGAGGAACCCTCTTGCACTGTTGGTAGGAATGCAAACTAGTGCAGACACTGTGGAAAACAGGAAGGAGGTTCCTCAAAAAACTACAAATGGAACTACCATTTGATGCAGTAATTCCACTACTGGTATTTACCCAAAGAATACAAGAGCACTTAGTCAAAAATAAAACAAAAACAAAATAGATATGCACCCCTATGTTTACTGCAGCATTATTTACAATAGCCAAATTACAGAAACAGCTCAAGTTAATATCCGTTAAAAGATGAATAAAGATGTTGTGTGTATGTGTGTGCATATATAGATAGTATGTTACTGTATATATGTGTGTGTATATATGTATATTATACACACACACACACACACACACCAGAATATGACTCAGCCATAAAAAGGAATGAAATCTTGCCATTTGCAACAACACGGGAGGATCTTGAGAGTATAATGCTAAGTGAAATAAGTCAGTCAGAGAAAGACAAATACCATGATTTCACTCATATGTGGAATTTAAGAAACAAAACAAAACAAAGAAAAAAAGACAAAACAAAAACACTCTTAACTATAGAGAACAAACTGATGGTTACCAGAGGGGAGGAGGTGGGGAGATGGGTAAAATAGGTGAAAGGTATTAAAGAGTACATTTATCATGATGTGCACTGAGTAATGTATAGAACTGTTGAGTCACTGTATCATACATCTGAAACTCATAACACTGTATGTTAACTATACTGGAATTAAAAATTTTTTAACAAAGTGAAAATAAAAGAAAAATAAAAGGAGATAATCCTAAATGGGCCTTATTTAACAGCTGGAAGCCCTTTGCAAAGGGCCTCATCTTTCCCTTGATGTCACAGATGCTCTCCTGCTGGCCCTAGAGCACCACATCATAATGAGTTTTACAGCAGCAAGGAAGTGCACTGTGCCCACAACCACGTGAGCACAGAAGAGAACCCACAACCTCATTTGAGACCCCAGCTCTAGCCAAGGCCTTCACTGAAAACCCTGAGCAGAGTACCCAGCTAACTTGTGCCCAGACTCCTGATCCACGACACTTGGGAATAATAAATGAATGTTGTACTAAGCATATAATGTTTGCTATAATTCATAAAGCTGAGCATAATATACCTAAAAAAAAGTGCAGTGTTCTTTTCCTAAAATTATATCTGTGTGTGTTTAAAATACATATTCTGGGGCGCCTGGGTGGTGCAGTCGTTAAGCGTCTGCCTTTGGCTCAGGGCGTGACCCCGGCTTTCTGGGATCGAGCCCCACATCAGGCTCCTCTGCTGGGAGCCTGCTTCTTCCTCTCCCACTCCTCCTGCTTGTGTTCCCTCTCTCTCTGGCTGGCTGTCTCTCTCTGTCATATAAATAAATAAAATCTTTTTTAAAAAATAAAATAAAATAAAATACATATTCTGTGCTTACTATGTGTAGTGAGTTGAACAGTGCCCCCCCCCCAATAAGTCCATTTCCTAATCCCTAGAAAGTACAGTTTGACCTTTCTTGGAAAAGGGGTATTTATAGATCTCATTAAGGATCTTGAAATAACATCATCCTAGATTTAGCATCAACCCTAAATCCAATGAGTGGTATCTTTACAGAAGGCAGGAGAGGGCGATTTGAGACACAGATTGACACCAGGTGAAGGCCGTGTGAAGACGGAGGCAGGACTGGAGTGATACACCCACAAGACAATGAACAGCTGGAGCCACCAGAAGCTGGAAGCTGGAAGATGCAAGGAAAGATTCTCCCCTAGAGGCTCCCGAGGGTGTGTCGTACAATTTACCCCTTGATTTTGGACTTCTGACCTCTATAACTGTCAGATAATAAATTTCTGTAACTTTAAGCTACCAAGTTTGTACTCATTTGTTATGGAAGCCCTAGAAAACTAACATGTTATGTGTGTAGCTATGGGGTTGGGGGGGGTGGAAAGGTAAACTGAACGCAGATTCTACCCTCCAGGAATTCCTAATCTAGTATTCCTAATCTGTGATAGACATTACAATGGCATATGCCAAAAGTCAGGTAGAGAGAGAATGGTTCTGGTATGAAGAGAGGGAAGATCTCCTTCCAGCCAGGGCAATCAGATGAGGTTTCCTAGTAAAAAATAATGGTTAATGGAGGTAAATATTTGGGCATGAAGATATGTGAGAAGCACTTTCCAGATAGAAGGACAACAGGGAGATAGAAAAGGAATAAGAACCTTTGAAATTCCCTCTTGTTTTGTTAGAGCAACCTGCCACCTGATATCCATTATACATTAGTTGCATCTAGCATGCTTGCAGAAGCTTCAATATCATGTTCTCACCTGAAAGTTCAAACATTCTATGTAAGCTCAAAAGCCGCTAACAAGATCTAACTGTATGATTTCACATAAAACTCAGAAAGCAAATTCTTCTCCTCTTTCAACTATTAGTCACTATCGTGTCGCATTAGGGTAAACAATACACATCTTGAAACCATAAAGCAATGAGAATATAGTAAATAAGATAAATGTACGTGTCTGATGTTGCGTATGAGTGTGTGCATGTGTGCGTGTGTAATGATACTGGTCCAACACTAACTGACTTTCGTATAATCTTTATTTTACTAATTCAAAATTTTGCATTTGAAATGGTGCCACAGCATATCATTTGATAAGTTAGACTCAAAAAACAATTTACAGGTTCATTTTTATTATCATAGCCATACACCATATAAAATTAATAAACTAATCTTCCCAAGAAAATTGAATTCTAAAAATTATTATTGCTGTGGTAACCAATAGGAAAGAGAAAGCATATTGCCTGGAGCTTTGGAAAACACAGGTGTCAGAATTAAAATAGAACTAGTCAGGAAAAGATCTAATATAATCATTGGTTGCATCAGTGCACAGAAAACCATTTTATGATTGTATACTTTATGAAGATGAAACTTAGATCAGAAAATTTACATGTGTTAATCCAGTAGTCATTTCAATTGCTCAAGAAAAACATGAAGTTTATATAAGAAGCATCACACGCATGCACACACAAACAGGTGATTCTAAATATACTGAGTCAAGCTGCTAAGCTTCTTACCTGCACTTTCTTCATCAATGATTACACACACACACACACACACACACACACACACACACACACAGAGTTTCTGTTACCTTATAGAAATATTGTAAAAGAAAATGAGATTATGTGTGTACAAGTGCTTTCTAAACTATAATTCAAGACTACATTGAGTGGGGGCGCCTGGGTGGCGCAGTCGTTAAGCGTCTGCCTTCGGCTCAGGGCGTGATCCCAGCGTTCTGGGATCGAGCCCCACGTCAGGCTCCTCCACTAGGAGCCTGCTTCTTCCTCTCCCACTCCCCTGCTTGTGTTCCCTCTCTCGCTGGCTGTCTCTGTCAAATAAATAAAAAATCTTTAAAAAAAAAAAAAAAAAAAGACTACATTGAGTGATGGAGAGATAGAGAGTCCAATATGGGAATCCATTAAAAACACAACAATTTTGATACATTTCCACCCTACTGATTTTCCTGCAACAGTAAAAAGTAACATATCAAATAGATTCATATCTCCTATCAAATATTTTCCTCCTTTACTTCCTTATCTAGGGTAAAATAGCTTTTGGCAGGAAGTTAGGGAAATCAATGAAATCAGCAGAGCCACGGGCATAATCCAGATAAAGCTGGACATTCCCTTCCCCATTTTAAAGCCTGTTTCAGCATGGTGACACAGGGAAATGAAACTCAAATTGGACTCCAAAACTTCTTTGAGAGATACATACAACTTTTTACATGCTTTTACCAGGATATAATGAAGGTAATTAGCAGGGATCACACAGCCAAATTTCCTAATTGTTATTTCACTCATCTCTTTATTTTAAATTCCATACTCAATCAAGGCTACTCTGATCCCTTCTTTTTCTCATCCCTCAAAACTGTTTATTTGGCTTTCCTGGATTCATTTTTTCTATTCAGTGTTTCTCACGACATCATCTTGCTGCCAGGACCTTTTATTTTTCTCAACCTGTGTCTCCATGTACATTTTCTTCTGAACGTTCTTCTCATGTCCTTCCCTAAGATATTTCAATTTTTTATCTCAAAAAATTGTGTTCAGCACAACAGGTAATACAGGAACACAAAGTTTCCTCCTCCTTAAAAGTAGAGCACATGTAATTCTTCTCCTGTAATGTATATATTTTTCCTATCTTATACAGACTTCTTGGGAAGGTGACTTATCTTTGCCAACTTGAACTTCCTAAAATCCAACTGACGACGACATAGAGGACAGCAAAACAAGGCCTTGCATCGGCAGCTTACAAAGTTAATGTATTAAAGGACATAAATTCCACCTCCCCATCCTCCCTTCCCCTGCCTGGTTCTTCTGTATAGGCAGTATTTTACTATTTAAACAAAGTTAACAAGCTGAGAAATGTATGTATATATGCACAAAATAATTTTATATGTCAATATTACATATAATTTTATTGTATTAATACATATTAATATATAATACATAACATACATAAAGCTATAACTGAAATGGAAACTGGAATTTTAAATTACCTTGAAACATTTCTTAAATAAAGAGAAACACCATAAAGTGAAATTACCTTGAAACAGTTTTTAAATAAAGTGAAACACCTACTCATAGACAAATAAATGTATTCAGGGACTTAAGATAAACTTTTATATTATTGGAAGAATTTTTCCAAAATTCCACATATATAAATTTGGAATGGAGGGCACTGAACCAAAAGAGAAAACGAAGGTTATGAGCACATAAAATATAAAAACAAGTCGTTATTATAAAAAGCATTGTAACAAAGTTCAAATACAAGTTAACCTCTAGAAACAATCCAATAAAAAGACAAAACAAAAGGCAAGGAAAATGGAATGAATGTGCTATGTAGCTGCTGTCTGTCCTCCCTTATATCCTCTTCTCCAAGGATGTTGATCCCTACAGATTAACATCAATTGTCTCCATTGCCCTTTAGCTTCCTGTGGGGTTTGGCATATGGAGGCACTGTAAACCATGCGGATTATCATCTTGCCTGTTTGCTATGAGTTGGCTATACCTCTCTATCAAAGAACACAGCTCCTGTCAGGCACTCCTCCTGATAGCCTAGGCCACCCTTATGCCTTAAGTCCTACTTGTGGTTAAGAGCTCTCTGTTGTTACTGCCTCTGGGGTACTGTATTATCCACTGTTTTTTTAAACCGGACATAGTGAAAATGTTGTTCAAAGAACCCCTGGGGCCCTACAACATTTTCAGAGACTACGTGAGGCCAAATCTATATTCAAGATGTTAAGATGTTATTTACCTTTGCCAAAACAGATTAAATGCATAAGTAAATATAAGACAGCTATAGTCTCTTAAACCACACATTAACGAGATTTGTAAAACTGTAAAACAATGCAACTCTTCTCAGTAATTATGTTTTGGAAAATAGTTATTTTTCATAAATTATGTTTGTGTATTAACATATAATGGGTTTATTGATGTTTCTTAAATGAAAGAGATACCACGAAAATACTTCATTTTAAAGTCAAATATGTTAAATATGGATAGATAATGGGCACAAATAAAAGCTCATTGAGGTCCTTAAAATTTTCTAGAGTATAAAGTGGTCTGGGGTCCAAAAAGTTTGATAACCACTACCTAAAATGCTATACTCACCTTCATAAATAGGCCCTTTTATTTAACCCTCCTAACTGGCTCAATTGAATATGTCATGTTACAAGACACTGAGTGATATACTGGAAATTCATAAAAGAGATATAAATTGCCAGTAAACTTCATTAATAGTTAATGAAAAAATTAATACAAGGAAAATCACTTTACACCCCACAAACTTTTCCTGAAAGATTTAAAACATCCAATATTGTCAGAGTATAAGGAAGCAAACATTCTCACTTTTGGGGGGGAGGGGTGTAAATTGGTATAAATTCGTGGAAAGCAATTTTTCAGTAGCTCTTTTTCTTTTAAGATTTATTTATTTGAGGTGGGAGGGGCAGAGGGAGAGGAAGAGAAAGAGAACCCCAAGCAGACTCCCCACTGAGCACGGAGTCCAAAACTGGGCTTGATGTCAGGACTCCAAGCTCACAACCTGAGCCGAATTCAAGAGTCAAATGCTTAACCGAATGAGCCACCCAGGCGTCCCTTCAGTAGCTCTTAAAAGTAGAACTGTGGGGGCACCCGGATGGCTCCATCAGTTGAGCATCAGACTCTTGGTTTCCGTTCAGCTTGTGATCTCATGAGTTGTGGGATGGGCCCCGTGTGGGGTTTGGGTTCAGCTGAAGATTCTTTCACTCTGTTCCTCCCCCAACTCATGCACACATGCGCTCTCTCTAAAATAAATAAATAATCTTTGAAGAGAAAAAGAATTGCGAATGCTTTATGACCTAACATTTCAAATTCTAGGAATTTATCCTTCAGAAATAAAATTGTGATGATTAAAAATATCATTGCAATGATACTATAGCACTGTTTGCAAAAGCAAAAAAGTAAGTAAAAATACAAAGGAAAGATATGAATGTTTATCAAAAGAAAATTAGATAAAATACTGTATAATCAAACAAATACTATGGAAGTGTTTTATTTTTTTACGATTTATTTACTTATTTGACAGAGAGAGAGAGAGGAAGCGCACAAGCAGGGGGAGCAGCAGGCAAAGGGAGAGGGAGAAGCAGGCTCCCCGCTGGGCAGGGAGACTGACAGGGGGCTCCATCTCAGGGTCCTGGGATCATGACCTGAGCTGAAGGGCAGACGCTTATGGAAGTGTTTTAAAACACATAAGTTAGATTTATACGTACTTAGCTTAGAACTAGAACTATGATAGGTTAAAGAAAGAATCTGCAAATTAGTATATATAGCATAGACCATTTTCAGATGCATATGTATAAATATGCATACATGTTTATCTTTCTGTATAAATATGAGAGTATCTAGAACAAATTATTTAATAGCCAAGATAGAGGAACAGAGGTAGAGATTTTCACAAAAGCCTTCTTTAATGAAAATACAAGAACAAGGCGGGGTGGGGGGGGTGGGGTGCAAGGAGTCTGAGGTTATTTAACATATGAACAAAGAACCCAGCAAAAATCAGTCTGAGGATACTAGATTGTTGTTTTTTGTTGATATTCAGAATGATTATGGCTTAAAAAATACTTTTATGCTCACCTTTATCTTCGCACAGATTTACAATTATGCTAGCCTACAGCAAACACACACTCCCATTGTATTATCAGCGTAAAGGCTGTAAAGTTTGCTGTAGCCTTTTCCCTCTTCCACCAGTTGTATCTAACACCCTTGTGGTCTGGTATTTCATCCCCTCTCACCCTAACACGAATCACTTCTGGAGTCACAGGTTTTGAAACTCATTCACACCAATGTATTAACTCTTCAAGCTTTTGGCTTTGTTAAGCTTAATCCTGATACATAAAAAAAACTAGCAAAACATATAAACAAGGACACTCTGACCTAGTAGAGAGTATGCAAGACATGGATTTAAGTCCTGTCTATATCACTTATGATTTGGAACTTAGGCAAGTTATATCATCACTGAGTTCTAGTTTCTCATCTGCAAAACAGAAATACTACCTAAGGTTACTTTGAGTAGCAAATCACTTTAAACTGCCTAACATTTACAGTGAGTTAGTTAAATTTGAACAGAAAGCTTTTGTCATTATAAAAACTGTTAAGCAATGAAGAGATAGGGGGCATAATATTTGGGGTAGCTGGAATATCTTCTTTCTCACAAAACCATTCCATAATTATAAAGGGTACTTTAGTAATTTAGGTGTACCTGGTCAACTGAAAACTGCATAATAAACTTTTAAGACAGGACCTGTATTCGCAAATTACTATTCAATTCCCCTCCAGCAGGGAGGGTCTGAGCAAAACACAGGAACAGGAGGATATTTCATTCAACAGATAATTATTGAACTTGTAGGTGTCAAGCATGGTTTTCGTGCCTGGACTTATAGGAATAAGCAAAACAGGTAAGTTATCTGTCCTCTTTGGGCTTATTTTCTAGTGTGAGCAAAAAATAAAGAATGAAGTAAATTTTTAAAAAAATACAATTTGATATAAAAATAAGTATTAGGAAGAAAAAGGAAGCTATGCAAGGAAATTGTTACTAGAGGGGACAAGCAGTGCTCTTTCTTGGGGGTAGTGGGAGGAGTACTCTCTGGGGTGATTTGTGCTGAGACCTGAAAGAGATAAGTAAGTTGTAAAGATACCTGAACAAAGACCACGAAGGGCACCCCCAGCGGAGGAAAAAGTGCTAAGGCTCTGAGGTTTGAGAAGCAGCAAGATGCCCAACATAACTGGAGCCAAGGGAACTACAGTTCAGAGAGGCAACAGGAAGCCAAAATATGCGAAGAATTCTAGGACCTTGTTTGTAGTCTGTCGTATTTTTACTCAGATATACCTTAACTTTTAGCATGATCCCTTTGACAGTTGTGTTGAAGGGACGTTATGGAGGTTCAAAATACAAAATATATATTGAAGGCAGAGCCAGGAGGATTTCCAGGTTATAACGTGAGAGAGACAGACTGGCATATCAAGTCATATAATAGTGAAATGACAAAGATGGAAAAGATTGGGGAAGAAAACGACCATAGCGTAGATGCTGTTCACTTTTGGATGTGTTAAAAGCAAAGCATCTCTCAGATATCCAAGTGGAGATACTGTGTGTGCAGTTAGATGTATGAGTCTGGATCTCAGAAGTCAATACAAATTGTATATGAAAAATCATGGTATAGGGTGAGATTACCAAAAGAGTACCCATAGAGAAAAGAAGAGACAAGAGGATGGCTTGTTAAACATATTCCAGTATTTAGAGATTGGTGAAAGAGAGACAGCCGAAGAGAATGAAGTGATTAGGAAGGAATATAGAGAAACAGGGAAGAGGAGTACATGCATCTGGTAAAAAACAGGAGGTGGGTTCCAAGACAGGACTCTGCTTTTCTTATTAAGAGGGGAAATACTATAGCAAGTTTTATTATTGATGGAAGTGATCCAGTAAATAGGCAGACATTCAACATGAAGAGAAATTAGGGAGAAATGCATATTCCTCTTGAGTAGGCAAGAAGAGATGGGGATCCACAGTCCAAGAAGAGACATTTCAGTAGGGACAATTCATCCAGTGTAACAATTTGAAAGGCAGCATATATGAATACAGATGTTCGGTCACTATCCTTGCTAAAGGAAAATGAGAGCTATTTCTTACTAAACTGCTTTTATTTTTTTTTTATTATGTTAGTCACCATACAGTACACCCTTAGTTTTTGATGTAAAGCTCCATGATTCATTACTTGCATATAACACCCAGTGCACCATGCAATACGTGCCCTCCTTACTACCCATCACCGGCCTATCCCATCCCCCCCACCCCCGAAGCCCTCAGTTTGTTTGTTTAGTTTCTCGGTGAAATAAAAAGTGAGGACTTCAGTTCAAAGTTATAGGTGGGAAACAGAATAGAAGATTTCATAAGACAGGGGAAGTTGGAAACAGTCTTCTTTGGGGTGCCTGGCTGACTTAGCCAGTGGAGCGTGCTACTCTTGATCTTGGGGTGATGAGTTCAATTGGGTGTAGAGCTTACTAACTAACTAACTAACTAACTAACTAACTAACTAACTGAAAGTGAAGCAGTCTTCTTGAAGAGTAAGGGAGGAAATATATTGGGACATGCAGCAACTCCACCAGATACTCGGGGTTTTTCCTTTAGCAACACTGAACGCCTCAGGGGCAAGTTCATAGTACGGAGGGGATTGGCAAGTACGGCAGAGGAGAGAGGTACAGGGAGTGAGTTTCATGATGGAGCATGGGATATAAACTGAGTAAGGAGGAAACTGCTGGCATGGGGTTGAGAATAAGCAATAAAGCTGTAAATTCGAGTTCGTGATGGGGTAAAAGAATTGGTGTTGAAGGTACTAAAAGTGAACTAGGCAGGCAGGTAGCCGTGTTCAGAAAGTGATGTCTGAAAGAGACATTTGGACTGTGAGCTGACGTTGCTAATAACAAGGTCTGGAGTCTGTCTGTGTGGTGGGGAGTTGAAGCAAGGTGAAAGAAAACATCACTGGATATACCATTTATATGAGAGACATACTGTCTATACAAAGAACGCTGACAGGACCAGTGGTGGACAACCGTCCCCCCCAACACACACTACAAACCCAGGTGTGAAATTCTACAGTAGGAGAGCAAGTGACGGGGAGAAAACCAAAATCAGCTACTCCTTTGAGCAGGCTGTAGGGGAGTCTGTATCATGAGCGGAATGCAAGCTTTCACTTAGACCACAAAGATGAAGGAAATATTGAAAAAACTTAATGATATTCAGGGTTTTGCTGAGGACTGTGAGTTCCAGAGAGCACAAGAGAACATTTTGAAAGGTCAGTGAAGGATGTGCAATTGGGTCAGATTACGTTATGTACACAAAGCTATGCGCAGATAGTGTCTGGGCAACTGAGGCACGTGCTGGTGAGTCACATAAACGGGGATAAGGGAAAAGTTGAGATTACTCCAGATAGCCTCTTATAGGAAGTCATTTCTCAGCCATCACAGCAAAGTTAAATTGTATCTGCCGTATGCTCTTAAGGAAAGTTAAGAAACGTGTTCTGGATCTGTCCAAAATGGGTCCACATAGAGCTACTACCTCTATGAGAGGCAGTGTGGTGCAGAAAAAACCCGGACTCCAGATTCATCTCTGCCACCCAGTAGCTGGACAACAGATCTACATGTTCTGTGCCTCAGGTTCCTTCATTGTAATTTGGGGATAGCGGTATTACCTATCTCATAGGTCTGCTTCAAGGATTAAATAAGTCAACGTATGCAACGTTTTCATCACATTACCTCGGAGTAAGAGACCAAGATGCGAATGTTGTTAGTATTATTAAAAAACATGACAGTTTGATAATTACGTTTTGGTCAATAAAAAGTTTCCTTAGCCTTGATAGTTCTAGTCAAATATTTTTTTCCAAGAGTAGAAGGATTTTAAACCTTTAGAATTTACCCTAAGCATTTAATAAAATATGGTATTTTATTAACAGTTTATAGAGCTCTTATTTATTTAACAGATTTAAGCTATTTGGTTCTATGTGTTTTCTCCATAATTATATAACATTATAACACTGGAAGATAGATAGATTCATGCCCCCAAATCCCAGCCCCTATTCTGACAGTGTCTCCAACAGGTGACAATTATGTAACTCTCAATAAAATAGAAACTTTGGTATTACAGAAGACAATGGAAGAAATTAGATGGAGAAAACACAGCCATTCCCAGATTTTAATGCATGTTTTAAATCATTTCCATGGGAACCAACATTTGGCACCAGGGCCACTGTTATGAAAAACAGTTAGAAGGCAGCTTCTACCAAGCCAGATGGTTAATTTTTAACAGGGGACTGTAACAAGGAGGAGCCGGGTTATATAACCCCTAAAAACCCCTGATAATGGATTCAAGTGGACTAAATCACTGGGCTCTCTTCCAGTTCTCTGTCAATGCTACTATCTGTGGCAACAACATTATCAACCACAGGAGAAAGCAATACTGATTGCAAGGTGTTTAAAAAGTTAAATACCACAGCTAAAGAAATATGACTGAATATTCCTCGACCAATCAGGAAAGTTAAGGTCAAGAACCCTGAGGTTCTCTAAATAAAGTTATATGAGCAGAAGCAACAAGGGAGAGGGGAAAAGTGTGTTGGCTTAAATTCCCATTGCAATTAGAATAAAACTAATTATCCAGATTAACTGTCAGTACACCTTCAAGCCAGCATTGTGTAATGTCACTTTGTATTGCACAGAATCTGAGCATTCGCTGATTTTTAGCACTAAAAGCAACTCTAGAGATTCAGTGAATAACTCAAAGTCACACAGCCAGTTATTAACACAGCTGGGATATGAGCCCTGGGACTAAGACTTACAGATCATCCATCCAATGAGATTTCTCTGGACACACTGCTCAGTTGAGGAAATGATGAACTCTGCCCTTAAGAAAATTCTTGGAACAACTATTTCCCAGGGTCTTTTGCCAAATTCTCATGGGACTACCTATTCTTTCATTACCTGTAGCCATATGCTGGGTCCCGGAATTTAAAATGAGGTGGGACATTATCTTTCCCTTCCCTGGAGGTTAGCTTTGGTTACAAGGGTTACATAATATGAGAAAATAACTCTCCAAGACACACACACACACACACACACACACACACGCCTCATTCAAACAAACACATACCAGAGTATATTATGCTTTGGAAGCAAGACATCAATACCTTGAGGTTCAATTCTTGAAGTTGCAACATTAAATTTGTTATGATGTTGAGAAAAATCAGTTTCTTTAACCCTCAATTCTCCTAGGTATAAAATGGGTTTACTGATGACTATCTCAAAAGGGTATTATGAATCTAATTAATCCTTTAATTATGAGAAAACATTACAAAAAAAAGCCAATTTCACAAGAAGGAACACATTGCTTGTATGGCTTCATTAATTGGTATATGATTTTTTCATTATTTCTTTCTTATAATTTATTGATTTTTATAAAACTAGTATAGTAATAACTATTTTAGTAAAAAACTGAACATAAAGAAGGTGATGTTTAACATATAAATGAAATATGCTTCTTGGACAGTGAAACAAAATATTTCTCTGCAAATTCTTTACCATGTAAGAAATATCTTTGGAAATATGAAAAACATGAGCACTCTAACACTTGTGACTCAAATTTGTTTACTTCTATAATAATTTGAAGAACAGACATTTTCCTTTTATTTTTCTTCTCATTGCTGATAGAATTATCTGTAAATGTCATTGAAAGCCTCATTATCTTACTTTGGATGACTAATCCATAATATAAAAGAAAAGGCCCACTTTGGATTACTTTGCATATTAGAAAAGATATTTAAATTGATAACCAGTTTTGTGAATATTAATTGTAAGAAAATACTTTGAATTACTCCCTAAACTCATCCAAAATGCCACAACTTTATCCCTGTGACTGTCTACGGATACAACAGAATTGGCCCAAATACCATTGCTTGTTCATTACTAGTGTTCTCAGTGGGCTCTCCTGGAACATTCCAGCACAGCAGGCATTGTTCTGTGCCTCCAGCCATAATTTAATGGAGAAAGCTGTCAAGATAGACCCTACTTGGGAAAAACATCAATGCAGCATCCAAAGGTGGTTCCTAAGTCCTGTGAAAACATGTCTTGGAAGCTAGATCCATTGTCTTTGCTCTATGGGACTTATTAACATCTACAGGGCCACACTTGGTCTCAGCATTCTCACACTCTCACATGTGGCCATCAAGAGTGCTGTATTAGTAATCCTGGTAAGAGATGGTAGTCCAAGGGGAAGAAGTTACTCTCGATGCACTGAACCCCCTTCCCTTGGTCTTGGTGTCCTCTTAGGATATGTCTCCATATTGACAGGATTTCAGATGACAGGATTTCAGAGTGTGACTCCAGCAGCCAGCTACAAAGATGGATGCAACCTGAAAGAGAAACCTCCAGAGCTGGCTCTAAATGACCCACTTTTCTCATCACCTCATTCCTATCACTCTCTGAATTACACACGGCAGATTCTTTACTCCTGCCTTGCCAGCTTCCTAAATCACCATCAAAGCCTACTCCTACTCTTCCTTTCTGCACAGCAATTCCGGGGGTTGGAAGGCGGTGCCTCTTCTCAAGCACACATGCTCCCCACCACCAGATAGGGCCCCTCCCTCTCCAACTCCATTCTGGACACTGATCATGGCTCTAACTCATTCTCCTTCCCTGTCTATTACTAGGCAGTTGGACTCCCCTGTCTGAATCAATCAGGGGCTACATGTGTGCAACACAATCAGTATATTCACGCGGCAGCCTTTACACTAGCAATCCACACCCTGACTGCACAACTGAAACCTCCAACAGTTTTCTCTAAATATGATTTTTACTCGAATGTAACCCCATGTTCCAAGACTGACTTACCCTAACCTACAGCCTGAGCTTGAGGGCAGAAGAGGTGCTCCCCTCGCCAACTCTAAAATAATACTGCTGCAAGCAGTTAGAAGAGAAGCCAGTGATTTTGCTGAGAGGAATGCTTTGATCTGGGCAGTAATAGTGGAGATGGCGAGAAGTGGTAGGATTTTGGATATATAGGAAGGTAGAGCCAGTGAGATATACTAATGGATTGGATGTGGGTCATTAAAGAAAGAGAGGAGTCAAGGATGATCCCCCATGCATGTGGAAGAACGGACTTGCCATTTGTTGAAATACAAAAGATAATGGGAGTAGCAATTCGGGTGGTAGAAAACAAGATTTTGGTCCCGAAAGGTGTTAAATTCAGGCTGGCTAGGAGATATCTGATTTACCCATAAAACTGGATGAGCTCACCAAGCCGGTAAATGAGAATCAAAGAGCAAGGAAGGAGACCAAGAACTATTACATTTTAAAAGCTGCAGACACATTATTTGCAATAGCTAAGGCATGAAAACAACCTAAGTGTCCATAGATGGATTAACAGATAAAGAAAATGCGATGTATATACACAATGTAATTATTCATCCATAAAAAAATGAGGAAATTACCACTTGTGACAAAATGGATGACCTTGAAGGCATTATACTAAGTGAGATAAGGTAGAGAAAGACAAATACTTTAAGACAGCGTTTGCATGTGAAAAAAAGCGAAAGAGATCAGACTTGTGGTTACCAGGGCTGGGGTGGGGGTGGTCGGGGGAACAGGAGGAAGATATGCAAACGTTATAAGCAAACTATAAGATAAATAAGTATGAGGGATTTACTGTACAGCATGATGACTGCAGTTATCCGTGCTGTATGATATATAGGAAAGTTTTTGACAGTAGATCCTAATAGTTATCGTCACATTTTTTTTTCTTTTTATTGCATCTTGAAGATGGAGGTGAGTTTCAGCTATTGTAGTGATCATTTCACAATCTATGTAAGTCCAACCATCATGCTGCATGCCTTAAACTTCTACGGTGATGTGTATCAATTATTTCTCAGTAAAACTAGGGGGAGGGAGCTGAAGATAAGTGGAAGCCCCAAAATAAGGGACTGAGAAAGAGCATACACTAAGATAAGGCAAACATCATGAAAACCTGGCATTCTGGAACCCACGTGACTCTAGTGTAGCCAAAAAAAAAAAAAAAAAAAAAAAAAGGAGGGAGTGATCTATTGAGACAAATACTGCTGCTGGGCTGACTGAGGTGAAAGTGAGAAGTTATTAATGATTTTACGAATGCTGAGGTCATCGGTAAATTCTGGAAGAGCAATTCTGGTAGAGTGGCGAGGGCAAGGACCTGACTGCATGGGGCTGAAGAATTGGAGACAGTAAATATAGACGTTTCTTACACTACAAGTTTTGCTACAGAGGATAAAAAAAAGAAATAAGGCAGTAACAGCAAGGGGCTCCAAAAAGTATTGCATGTGTTCATTTGTGAATTATGATGGAAGAAAATTTTTTAAGGATAAAAAATTAAAAAAAAAAACCCTCTTCCAGTGCTGCAAATCAATCTGTAGATAGAGATATATCAATGGTGTGCTGCCATGAAATATTTGGCGTCTAGCGCCCAAGTGGCAGGATAGATAAGACCAGAGAAATTTCCTCATAGTCAAAAGGCCAGAAGCCAGACTATTTGATTGCAGATGGGTAGATAGGGTAGAGCGCATCTATGGAAATGCTCTCCTGACTGCTTTAGTTTTCTCGCTGAAGTCATCAGCTGAGCCTGACAGCGGGGGGGGGGGGGGGGGGGGGGGGGGGGGAAGGACGGGACGGGGACGGGGACGGGGACGGGGACGTTTGAGAGCCAGCAGCAGTGAGAAAAAGCGATACAGAAAAGAGGGAGAGTGAGTTGCCTAGGGAAGTTAGTAGGATTGCTTTCTTAAGACAGGTGGGAGTTGAGAGCTATTTGGCCAGAACAGTAATATAACCTGGGGTTTATGCATGTGCAGGACAAGAGTATTGCTTATGCGGGTACAGAAAAAGAGAACTGGGAAAACAGACTGTGGAAATGGGAATCCAATAAAATGTTTATAAACCATTCATAGTAACATGGAAAACGTTAACCATCTAAAGATGAGTGAAAAAGGGCACCCAACTCACACAAACTACAGAGCTTAAGTGTGGGGGAGAAAACAGAAAAATAAATTTTCGAGGGAACATGCCCAAATGTAATCAGTGACCACTTTGAGGGACAGAACGATAGGTGTTCCTTTCTAACACTTTTTGATACTGAGCTTGTTTATTTGTATAATGAAAAAATGACCACACATATTTTGAGGAAACAAGTCAAAATGCTCTCCAAGAATTGCTACGATTACTTGAGAATGTTAGAGTCGTGTCTCCATAGCAAGCAGTTGGTCTAAACTTGCAGGCCAAGGTTTCTCAAAGATGGTCCTTCAGCATTTGTATCTGAAATACTCTAGATCCATTTTTGAATTGCAGATTCCTGGGCTACAGCCAAGAACTACTGAATCAGAATCTCCGAATCTGGATTTGGACTAAATGTTCAATGAGGGATCTTTTGCCCTTTCCAAGGCTAATGCCCCGACCCGGGCTCTGAACCCCTCCCCCCTTCTCAGGAACCGGCCACTCTCAACTTATCCCCCAAGCTCTCTGGAATCATAAACTTATTCCTCTCAGCTAGATTTCTTTTCATGAGGACATAAATATAATTAAGATTCCTTCCTTGAAGTAGTTACCTAAATAAACCCATTGTCTCTATTTCCTCACCTTTTACTCCCAAATCACAACAATTGGGTTTCTTCCCCCGTTATTCAACTGAAAAACTAATGCCATTAATGTTGCCTAAGCCAATGCACATTTCTCCAAACCCATCTTGCTTGACCACTTGAAAATATGTGACACTATGGAACACCCTCTTTAAAATATTCTCTTCCCTGGGTTTTTGTGATATTGTGAGTTCTTGGTTTTTGTCTTACCTCTCCCATTCATAGGCCTCCTCCCTTCTATTTGGCCATCCAATTTTGGAATGTCTTAAGGCCTGATATTCTTTTCACCCTACCCTTTCTCCTCAGGCAAACATATGTGCACTCTGGACTTCAGTTGCCTCTTATATGCAGATGACTCTCAACTTTCTATCTCCACATACACTAGTATACTGACAGATCAGACGACAGGTCTGTGATTTGCTTCAGAACGATCCAAGATACAAGCACAGCGTGTGCAGATGAAAGGTATAAATGAAACAAGATTGATCATGAACTGATTATTCTCGAAGCTACAGCTTGCATATATGGGATTTCATTATACTGTTCTGTCTACTTTTATAGATTTTTGGACTTTATCATAAGAAAAAACACCTCTCTACCTTAGGATGCTTTTCTCAGCTCAATAGCCCTATATTCAACTGCTTACTTCACATCTCCTTAGCAGCACATAGTAAACAGAAATTAAAATAACATTAAGCTCTTAACAGGTGCCATCTCTCTTATAAGCATTTTCTATTTATTTCTCACAAGAACTGTACAAGGTGGCTCCTATTATTCCTGTTTTACAGAGGAGGAACTGATGACACAATAATACTAGATAATTTTCCCTGGGTCTTCCAAATGGAGGCTCCAGGATTCAAATCCAGGCAGTCAGCTGCAGAGCCCTACTTACATATCTCAAAAGGTACAAAATGAAACATGGTCTCCCGTTCCCACCTTCTGTCTTTTTCCAGTGTTCTTTATCTTTGTGAAAGTTACCTCCATTTATCCAATTACGAAAACCAGAAATGTAACTGTCAATTTGATGTTTTCTCTCTCACTCAGTGTATCTACCTATTAAAAGCTACAGAATCTATCAGGTTATCTAACTTCTCATCTATTATCCATCTATGCTTCTATCTACCATCTATCATGTCTTTTCCCACCTTCTACCACACCACAATTTTAGACCAAACTACTCTTGCCTCTTCTCTCCACTACTTTAGATTGGACTTCTCAAAATGAAAATCTGATCATGTGACCCCTCCCTGCTTAAAACACTGCAGGGTTATAAAATGAAGTTAAAATTTAGACTAAACTCCTGAATGTGGCCTTCAGTTATCTGTATGACCAGACCCCTCTGCCTTATTTCTACTTCCATCCTTCACCTTCATTCTGCAGTTAGGCAAACTGGCTTTACTTAAGCTCCCTGAATGCACGATGGTCCCCTGACAAAGTTCTTTTCAGTGCTCTTATCCCCATCTAGAAGGCTCCAATCTTTGCTGTTAACTCTACATTATCCTTCAGTTCTCAGCCGTGGTAGCTTCCCTCACACTTCCCAGTGTAAGCTGGTCCCTCTCTTGCATGCTCTTGTAGAAGCATATTCCTTCCAGCACTTCTCATCAATTCGTTTATTTCACCGTCTCTCTCCCTATCAAGGCCTTCAGCTCCATGAAAGCTGGAATGGTACCTGCCACAAAGCAAGTGCTCAATACATACTTGTTGATTGCATAAATGAATGAATATATTGATGACATCATCTGATGCACAGATAGTTTGAGAATCCCTATTGTACAAATGCCATTCTTCTCCTTTGCTCCCATACTCCTTAAGACTACTTACACTAGTAACATCTCCCTGATTCAGGCCTGTCCTAGGCCATAAAACTAACATCTACAAAAGCAAAATCTATATTAAGGAATCTGTCAATATCGAGGGGCGCCTGGGTGGCACAGCGGTTAAGCGTCTGCCTTCGGCTCAGGGCGTGATCCCGGCGTTCTGGGATCGAGCCCCACATCAGGCTCTTCCGCTGTGAGCCTGCTTCTTCCTCTCCCACTCCCCCTGCTTGTGTTCCCTCTCTCGCTGGCTGTCTCTATCTCTGTCGAATAAATAAATAAAATCTTTAAAAAAAAAAAAAAAAAAAAGGAATCTGTCAATATCGAATGTTTAAGAGAGCGGAGGGCAACAAAAACTCTCATATATTGTTGACTAGAGTAGAAATTGGTACAACTACTTTCAAAACTGTATGACAGCTTTCTGATCCTATGACCAAGCACCTCCCATGGATGTCCAATGATTCCAGGTTAAGAATCTTTACTCTAGAAAAATGTGTACATACACATACCACAAGATGCACACAGGTATGTGAAAAGCAGCACTGCTCATGAATCAGAAATCTGAAAGAAATTCAGATGTCATCAACGGTCGAAAGGATAAACTGCAGGATACACTATGTAATAGAATGTCACGTAATCAAAATGAACAAAGTAAAGCTGTATAATGGATCTCACAATTTCAAACAGATCTATATCATAAGATACTATATATGGAATGATTTTTTTTTACAACTCTGAGATACAATTCACATAGCACACAATTTGTCCATTTAAATGAATCAGTGGTTTTTAGTATATTCACAGACTTGTGCCATCATCACCACAATCAGTTCTAAAACATTTTCTTCACCTCCCCCCAAAATTACTGTACCCATTAGCAGCTATTCCTCATTTCCGCCAATGTTCCTGGCCCTTGGCACCAGTAATCTACTTTCTGTCTCTATAGATTTGTCATTTCTGGCCATTTCAAATAAATAGAACCATACGATATGTTGCCTATTGAGGCTAGCATAAGAATCATTTAATTCTTTAAGTCCCAAAGCAGGAAACACTAAGTTACAGTATTTAAGGATACATGCATAGGTAGAACAGTAAAGGAAATAATATCACAAAAGTCATGATAAAATCATCTGTATGATTTAGAATTTTAAGGGCTACCAGAAGTTTGTGATCTGATAGGGAAACACGAAAGACCTCTGAACTGCTGTCAATGTTATTTCTTTTTTTGTCTTCAATTAAGACTACATGAGTGTTTATTTAATAGCTATTTATTAAGGGGCACATGGGTGGCACAGCGGTTAAGCGTCTGCCTTCGGCTCAGGGCGTGATCCCGGCGATCTGGGATCGAGCCCCACATCAGGCTCTTCTGCTATGAGCCTGCCTCTTCCTCTCCCACTCCCCCTGCTTGTGTTCCCTCTCTCACTGGCTGTCTCTATCTCTGTCAAATAAATAAAAAAAAAACTTAAAAAAATAGCTATTTATTAAAGTACACATTTATGTTTATGCATGTTTCTGAATGATGTATATTATATAATTAAAGATTTGAGTTATAAATATTTAATCAGAAAAGGCTATACCCATAGCCGTATGACCTGCTCCTTTTCACTGTAATTGATTCAGAGTCCCACAGCATGAATCTACCGACCTTGTTGAGCCTACTGGATTATGAAGATCCCTAAGCCACTTTCCTGTCATTTATTGATTCATCTAGTCATTCATTCATTTATTCTCAGACTATTAGAAATAGGAGGGCTGTTGAACATCTTCTAGTACAATTCCTTCATTTTGCAGACAGGGAAATTAAGTCCAAAAATAAAACTGCCCAAGGTCAAACAGTGACTTTGTGGAAAAAGCAAGCAGCGACTTGTAGATAATCTCAACTGCAAAGAGCTACTATTAGTTTTCCCCTGCTACCCCTTCGCTCTTTTTTGATAGTAATAGAATTTTTATCTAAGAATACAGTCATGCAGATAGAGACTAAATTTCTGCCCTCCCTTAAAGTTAGATGGGCCCATGTGATGAAGTTCTGGCAAAACAGTGTATGGAAATATTATACCTTGTGATCGCTTCTAAGAACTTCCTGTAAGAGACAGCTGGGAAACCCACTTCATCTTTGTTCAACATTCTTCTTCTACCTGTTGCCTGAAATGTTAATGCTATCATTTTAACCTACAAAGATGTGGAAAAGCAGAGCATTCAGCTGGAAGAAAACTCAGTTCCTGAGGACCTCACGGAGCAGAGCTGCCAGAGCAAGCCAGGATCTGCCTTCAGGGGGACTTGATGTGGAAAGAAATTAAGTTCCATGGCACTTATCCCACTGGCCCTCTGAGTTTTCCTATTACTTACAGTCAAACTAATCCTTATTAATGCAGATACCAAATACATATTGAGTAAGTTAAATTGGCCAATTTTGTGACGTATGAGACCATGTTCTTTCCACCATATCCCATTCATTACTCTTTTCCTACCCTATCTCCTACCAATCACAAAAACTAAACTCCCTTTGCTATGTCACCTCGCGGCTTTGAACACGTTCTCTGGTTCTTTTATCAGAATCGGATATACAACGGATAAGCTACTTTAATTTAAAACGACAGTCCAAACCAAGCTCCAGACTCATAAATAACTTCATTGTGGACATGGGAGGTATGCTGATGATGTAGAGATAGGGGCTAAATTACTGTAAATAAATCCAGAATCTTCAGCCGATAGCTCCTCAGATATTGTTTTCAATAAACGTTGTTCTAAGTGAAAATGCATTTTTGAGGCTGCAGCAGTTATGTATCACATGTTTGTCTTCCAAGAATGTTGTGGGGGTTGTTAAATAGTTTCCTGTTAAGTGCTTTAAGCTTTCAGGGGTAAAAATGCTCTATATATGTAAAGTGTTATTAGGATCACTACAAAGTGAAATATAAAAACTAAATGCATATCAACATCTATTCTGACCACTGTTCAGTAAATCCAGGCTGAAAATTAGAAATCGACTGGATATTACAGAAAGGTATCCAAGGTTCATGATGAAAGATAAGGAATTTGAGAAATGTGATGTAGACAATTAAATAGGGGGAAACAGCAATTTGGAAATAAAGGACACACTCACACTTTTGGACTCTTGATTTTTGTGGACTTCCTGCAAGACAGTTGTATGTGCCCCTTGAGACAGAGCTCCCACAGAGACACAGAAGTGTGGGAAAGGCATAGATGTGCTGCAAGTGACTTTGGCCTCAGCTGCTAGGTAAGGACTGAGCAGTTGTGAAGCAGTTGGAGCTCTGGATTTTGCATAGGATCTACACTTAAAAGGATTTGCAGCAGGTGCTCTGAGAAGCTGCCTAATGACTGTCAAAGTTAGATTCCAGAAGCAAGGAGGTTTAGAAAAAGAGTGTACTGTATTAACCTGGCCTGAACTTTTCAAGCAGAAAGGCGAGACTAACAGGAGAGGAAACAGGAGGGCATGGAGTGGGGGGGGGGGGCGCAGTTAACCAATGTCCACAGATCCCTAATGCTGTGGGGGCCATGGCCCCCAACGTCCACCCAAGTTCTGATCCACACGCACACAGTCTTCCCTTGGGAAACTAACAGCTAACTCATTCAACCCACCCAAGCCTCTCATCTTTGCCAGCCATCACCTGCTCAAAAGGCAAGTCCCATCCCCCTTATCCCAACCTATCCTACCCCCTTCTCCCCATCCTGCTGTGCCCTTCTGTCCCCTTCTGACTGACCTGAGCTGCTTTCTCTCAGACTCCTTTTGTGCTCTTGACATTTAGAATGCTCTCCAAGTCAAGCCTCTTAATTGTGTATTTCCTTCATCTCCCACCCACACTGAAACTCAGCTCTCCACTGAGTCCGTCTTCAGGTCTGCAGCACCAAGTGCCGCTAGGACAACAGGACGGATCCGCAGCTACCTCAATCTCCAATGCCATTTTGGCCACTGTAAAAATCTCCTGTCAGCTACATATACCACTTTCTATTCTGTGTTGCTCTCATCTATCGTTTCCATGGCCACTCCTGTACATTGACTTAAGATGTGGGTATCTGGCTTCCTCTCTACCCCAAATCCTGTCGGTAACTTGGGTGACTCTGCATCGATGTCCACAATGTTACGGCTAATGCCTTGGCCTCAAAGTTCCTCACTAATTCCATGCCCGAGGACTTACACCTCCCTCTCTACCTCCACTGCCACCATCAGGATTCTGTCACTAACCAAACTCTTACACCTTTTACATCACAAATATGTCCCCCACATACTAATTTCAACCACCCATCCTTCCAGCTCTTTCACTCCCAAATTATCTCTAAATGTGCTCTTTGACCTCAGAGAAACTTCCTGTCATCTTTTATTCCTTTTCTCTCAGTCTATAGATAATGCCTAAATGTATAGCTTTCTCGATCTAACTTAGGATCCATAAACAACCACATAACAGATACCTAAACACTATCTTCTACTTCCAGAAATACTCAGGTTTCCTAAAGATACCAGGTTTTCCTTTGCTTCACCGCCTCTGTGTTCGCTATTTTCACTGTTGATACTTTCCCCAATTTTTTGCCTGATTAATTCATACCCATTCTTTAAGACTCAGTTGTCTCCTAGGGATGTTTGCTTAGTCATCCTGTGCTCTCCCTTCTCTTTCCCCCTGCTGGGATAAACGCCCTCCTTCTGTGCTCCCCCTTTGGTGTTCTGTTACTGCCCTTTTCAGAGTGCTTATCACAGTCTATTAAATTTCCATTTAGGTGTTTGTCTCTCTCAAAAGACTGCAAGATGCATGAGGTTAAAGATCGTGCCTGTTTGACCATAACCAGTACCTAGATTCATTACTGGCACAATTTCTGTGCTCCACAAATATTCACTGAATGAATCCCCAAACACCAAGACTTCTCCTGTTCCCATGACTTTGTAGTTTTCCCTCAGCCTCTATACCATGCTTTGACTCCATCCACTTCTTTTTTTTTTTTTTTTAAGATTTTATTTATTTATTTATTTGAGAGAGAGAGAGACAGCCAGTGAGAGAGGGAACACAAGCAGGGGGAGTAGGAGAGGAAGAAGCAGGTCCCAGCGGAGCAGGGAGCCCAATGCGGGGCTCGATCCCAGGACCCTGGGATCACGCCCTGAGTCAAAGGCAGACGCTTAACGACTGAGCCACCCAGGCGCCCCTGACTCCATCCACTTCTTAACCTAATACTTGCTTTCTCTTCAGTCATCAGCCCTGATCCCATCTCTTCCAGGAAGTCTCCTCTGCTTTCTCCATCCTTCTCTGGTCTTCCACAACAATGCATACATATTTATTATCATGTCATCTCCCACACTGTATTGTAGTCCATCGGTTGATGACAGACTTTTCTGTCTCCTTAAAAGTCAGTGAATTACTGAAGAAGGTCCATGATTTATTCATATCTTTCCCCATCAAGTAGAATGAGACCTACCCAGAAGAAGGGCTCAATAAATGCCAATTTAGATGTATAAACAAATTGTAATTTCCATATCTGTACAAACCCATTTCTTCCATCTAATAGCATAACTTTTAACATCAATCAAATACTCTCAATTACCTACATTCTCACAGCACGGTCTGGGTAATCTGCAGGGGAATGGATTTCTTCCAAAATGAGAACCATACCGGTGATTTTTATCTGAGCACTCAGTTGTTTAACGCCTTAGTCTGCAGATATTCCCTCCCTATTCCTGAGTATCTGACTGGATAGTTAAATCCCCACCGTTCTGTGCCTCTCCCACTCCTCTGGATGTTAACATTCGTGCTTGCCTAAATGTTTGACTTCTCACTTTATTTTGTCCTCTTGTCTGTCCACCTGATTTCTGATGCATTATCCCCAGACCTGTATGCCTAAAATGAAATCCCTAAGCTCTGAATTGCAACTGAATTTCCTTTGACTCAAACATCTGCAACAATGACATGTATTTTAGTAGAGATAGCATTATGTGAAGATTGATGCCATCAGTGTTTTTAAAGAATATATCCCATAACAGATCTCTTCAGGAAGACCTCTCTCTCACATAAAGTCTCAATGGAAAGAACAATTATCAAAGTTTCTGGTGCCAGAACCCCTGCGTTTGCTTTAATGAGGAAGAACCTCAAAACCTGCCAAACGGACCAAGGTTCCAAAATATCCCATCTGGGAACCAGATGGAAGACATGAGACTATGATCACAGTCCCCAAGAGTTTTAAGTCTGTGTCATCTTCCGGTGTTAGAGGATCAGCACAGTATTGCCAGAGCCTTTGGATCAAGGAAACTAGTGAATTCCTGGGCAACAGGCAGTATCAGACACCTACTGTTAACTGTGAATGCTCTCTAGAAACTTGCTAAAGATCCTGAAATCTTTCTCTTCTGTTTGATTCGTCTCTGTCATGGGGGCAGGGAGGTTGTTCCCTGCTGTAGGATGTTTAGTATACCACCCCTCAGTTTTGACAATCAAAAATTTCTCCACATATTACCAAACGTCCCCTGGAAGGCACACTGCCCAACTCAGAAATACTGACCTGGAATAATGTCTTTGTCTGCCAGGGTGAAAGCAGGTAGTCACCACTCGATGTTTGGGCCCAGGGCAAAGGGAAAGAAAGGGAAACCAGGCAAATATACAACTAGCTTCAAGGAAGGCTGGGAAATGCTGCTACTAGATGGGACACAATATACATAAAAAGAAGGGGAGAATGACTATTAGGAGGTAAAAGCGGTAATTAGCAGAAGGCTCCAGGCGTATAGTGAAACAGACAGTACTGTGCTTCCTGATGCCCCTAAGAGTTATAATACCTGACAAGGGGACAACGACTTACGTTACTTTCACACACCAGTATTTTATTCTTCAGGAACTTACTCAAATATCACAGAAACTTACGGGAGAGCTGTGAGTAACTAGATAAGGCACTGACTTTCATTTCACTTGATCTTTAGGAGAAGGACAAAACTATAATTGTAAATATAATGAATAAAAAAGAACATAGGAAGGAAAGAGAGCAGGAATAACCAACAAGGCAACTACCGTATAATTCAAGTTTGAGAATACCTTTTATGATTACATTTTACTTTTCCCTAGCTTATTTTCTTCAGTGTTATATTATATATAAGTATTTAAAGCATACCACGCTTTAGCTTTATTCAATATTAAAATATTGATGGGTCATATTTTAGCAGGTTGCTCTGATAACACTTTGCCTTTTCCCTGCATATTCTATGGAAAATCGTTGATCAAATTACCAATCTGCACTATTAAACCACATTTACTTAAAATATATGTCAAGACACAGTTCATTATTTCCTGATTAAATCTGGTAGTGACTACTGTTACTTGTATTTAGACTCTCCAAAGTTAGTTGAGTTTATTTTCCAATAAATGCAGAGTATACTAAAAATACCTGCATGGGAAAAATAGCAAGACCACAGACCACCTATCCCTACAGACTCTTAGAAAACGTTCTCCACGTTTCTACCTCACACCCATCCTCCCTGTACTCACCCCCACAAATGGAATCTTACCAGACAGCAAAGTAATTCTAACGAGCACTCTCTCTAGAAGATTAACGGATGTACCTCGTGCCTTTCTAGTCTACTAAGTACTATAGACTCTCCATACTGACTGTTACTTCAGATGATTTTGAAAACCAGCACGATGACGGCTTTTTATTAGTATCATTTTCCAGTTGAGGAAATGGAGTCATGGAGATCAGAATGGCCACAAGTACCTAATGCCATGAAATCAGGAATGGTGAAATGATCTGGAGGATCTACAGAAAGCTTCCAGAAGGATAAAGATACCTCTCTACTACTACTGACCCCATAAAAGATGGGACCTTGTGGGGTGCCCGGGTGGCTCAGTCGGTTAAGTGTCTGCCTTTGGCTCAGGTCACGATCTCAGGGTCCTGGGATCAAGCTCTGCATCGGGCTCCCTGCTCAGCGGGGAGTCTGCTTCTCCCTCTCCCTCTGCCCCTTCTCCTGTTCATGCTCTCGCTCACACACACACTCTCTCTCTCTCTCTCTCAAATAAATAAAATCCTTAAAAAAATAATTTAAAAAAAGATGGGACCCTGTTTATCATGCTCACTACAGTATCCCTTCACATAGTAGCCATCAATAAATATCTTGTTGAAATGTAATAAGGAAGAAAGGAAGGAAGATAGATTTCCACCAAGTGTTAAAGGATGGTTCAGCAGATGGAGCAAACAGGCATTCCAGCCCCTGGAATCAGCACACACAATGACAGTGACACTGAGCCCCACCATAGTTTGTGCATCATAAAAAGGGTACCCAGCTGAAGTAAAAGGAAGGGAAGCCTACATCCAGCCTGTGCTCCACTCACCATGGACTCTCCTTGAGGGCTGTATCTGCCCAGCATGTTACATCTTTCTCCTAGCGTGTCAGCCCAAAGAGCATGCATTTTTCTTATTCACGCAAATGCATCGTGTAGGCTTCTGTATAATGTGTTATATATAATGCATAATAATGCTCTAGTGGGATATAAAAGTACAATGCATTCCAGGAATAGCTATTAGTTTGTTATAGCAGAATAGGGCATATGAGGAAGAAGGAAGGAAGATATAGCTGAAGAAGTAGGTTTGGGGTCATTTTCAAGCCATCAATTTTTTTCATATAGGTAAAGTGGTCTCATTAAGTGATTAAAAACAGCATGCTATAATGACCAGCTTTGCATCCTGGCTTCACTACTTTCTATTGCTTAACATTCCTCAAAATAGGGCTAGTAACAATAGATCCATCATAGGGCTACTGGGATCACTGAATGTGACTGTTTATAAAACCGTGAAAAGCAGTGTCTAGAATTTGTTAACACTCACTAAAATAGTAGCTAAGTAAATGTTAGCATTTTTCAAAGACCCATTTGAATGCAGTAGAAAAGATTTAAAGATCAGAGGCTTGAAGACCAATTAGGAGGCTAGGATAATGATCTAGGACAGAGACTGTAAGGACTCAATGAAGAAAGTAACTGGGAAGAAGGGAAGAAGTGATGGACAGAAGAGATGGCAGGAAGCCTATGAACAAATCATGTCCAAATGCCAAAAAAGGATTCTCTCCAAATTCGAAACACCAACTCTATAAAATCTAGTATCCGTTAAAGTTTTCAAAATACCCATAATTGGCATGCAGAGCCACACCAAGCAAGGCCTTTGAAAGCCAGATGAAGGAGCTGGACATGTATCCTGAAGATCAGTATTTTCAAAAGTGTAGTTTTTAAAAACACCAACATCAAAGATCACCAGGGTTCTCATTAAACATGCAGATTCCTCGGTTTCACTCTAGGGCTCCAGAATCAGAGTCTTTGTGATAAGTCTGCTGATTAGGAAGGACCCAAAGGGATGCTGAAGCACAAAAAAGCTGGCAAACAACAATGAGGGGAGGCACTAACGCTTTCTAAGCAAGGAGGTAATATTCTAATTTGTGTTTTAGAAAGGTTACCATGGTGCCAAGGACTGCGGGAGGGAACAGGGTGAGAGGTGGGTGGAATGGTGAAAAAAAATTCAGGGCAAGGGTCACAGTTATTTCCGAGGCACTGCATTCCTAAAGACAGACTCCAACAGTTGCACTAAGCTTTATAGTTATTATGATTCTAATGATGGGATTTAATTCACAAAAACCCACTATGAACACTGGTGGGGTTTTCGTAGCCTCTCTATTGGGACACCTAGGAAACGGAAGGATGAAGCTCTAGACACAGAACATCTCAGGGTTTTTTTTTTTTTTTTTTTTAATTTCTGTAAATACAAATACTCCTTCATTTAAAAAGAGCAAATAAACATGTATGGGGCTTCATCTGAGTTGGCCAATAGGCATTCTAGGCCAAACTATGAAGCTAACCACAACAAAAAATTTATTTTCTAACACCTTCCTGACTCTTACACTTTTGGAGTTAGAGATGCTAAGGTTCATACATATTTGAGTATTTGTTTTAAAAAACCAAACCAATTGCTCTTAGTCAAGGGGGTCAAGGGGAGCCAACAGAAAGCTCCAGAGCTGGGGGAAGTGAAACTTGCAGTTTTGGACCCTCCAGCAAATGGGATCTCTGGTGGATCCCTATTTATCACCCTGAATACTAGAGTTAAGAACCTTTGTAGTTGGTGAGACCTAGTTTTGGTTCAATGCCGGGATGGGATCTCAGTCAACTTACTCAAAATCTTCAAGCCTCAGTTTCCCACCTGTAAATTGTAGACAACATTACAATAGCAAGAAAATGTAAACATTCAAAATGGAATACCAGGGACACCTGCCTTTAATGGATTAAGTGACATAATCCAGGCATAATGTAAGTGCTCCAAAAGGCCGCTTATCATATAAGATTAAAATCCATGTCTGTACAGTAGCCAGTGGACGAATGGCATGAGGTAAGCATTTACCATTCAGGTGTTGCTATTATTATCCCAATTACTACCAATCGTTATACTACAACCAGTATTAATAATAAATACTAGAAAGGGGCTTAGCTTTTCCTATTCTGTTTCTTTAGACTTTCCTTTCCTTTGACAGCTAATTCCATTAACAGGCCCCCCTGAACTGAGATTTACAAGGAAGGGAGAGACTACACTGCATTTGTATTTGGAACTTACTGAACCCTTCCTGTGTGCCAGGCTCTGTGCTAGGTACAAAAGACAAACACAGATAAGTCAAATTTCCTTTCCTGAAGGCACTCAACCAAAAACAGAAATTTAATAGGGATTATACATGAACACACTTTGAAACCTACCAACACTCTGAAATCATAGGCAAATCTGTGTTCACGTGTATTCATTCATTTTTATTACAGGCTAGGCCCTGTTCTAAGTGTTGAATATATAGATTAACTCATTTCATATTGACAAAAACATTGAGCATATACAATTATCATGCACGTATTGTAGATGAGGAAACTGAGGCACAGAGACATTAAGCAACATTCCCAAGGTCACACAGTCACTTAGTGGCAGATCTGTGACTCAAACTTGGGCAGCGTGTCTTCAGAGTCTATATGCGGAAATTACCGGTATCTACTCTACAGTTCCTGTGGCTTGAATCCAGAACTTTAACTGGATTTTTAAAGGTTTATGTGACACAAAATAGGATTACGAACTCAGTCTTGGGGAAGAAAACATAGAAACTAATAAGTACAGCAACGTGACATGTGCTATAATCAAGATTTATGGCAGATGCTATGTGAGAGAGCACCAGGGAGAAAATACCCAAGTATCACTGAATGAGTAGAAAAAGGATAAAGAAGAAAGCATTCTAATCAACATGGAATGGAAGAATGCCATTTTAGCCAGTTTCCACCTACTTTGTTCTCGCGATTTAGATAGCAGGGCAACACAAACACAGCCATGTCATTTTATCCTCATTGTCCAAATATCATTGATACTCATAGCCTATGGTGTGGTTACCGTAGTTTAACTTTGGAAGCGTGGTATTAGAGACTAAACTGGGCTATCAGACTATACGATCACCCTTGGTGTCAGGCTGAACCTTGGCAGGAGGCCCAGAAGCCTCTTATAACCCAGTGGCTCAGCGCATGTCAGTCCCTTACTATTTAAGGTTGTTGCTGCATCAGACATTTTTGGTCATTAAATATTTATGTTGTTGTTATGTTCTACACAATTGCTTCAAATTTCCACATTTCATGTGTAAAGGATTCCCAAATATAGAAATAAGGCAAATACAAAGGTGTTGTTACCTATTTATGATATATACCCAAGGTACGGTTTAGACTTAAATTTAGCCTTTGTTATATATGAATCAGTAAGCTCATATGGTTACAGTTAGCTATGAAATAATGAGCCCACGTTTTCTTGAACTGTGCCTTCACAATGATACACATACACACATAGAATACATACAAATATATAGCCGTACAGAGAGAGAATATCTTTATTTCCATTTGATATCAACAAATTAGTTGGCATCAGTATGAATTTAACTTTTTCATCAAGAGGTCATTCTAAGGTCCTACTTGGAAAATATTTTCAAAGGTTATCTTAAAAAGTACAGAAAGTTTGGTAGATCCCTCAATCTGGAAATACTTTATTAAATACAAAGTTTAGGTTTAGAAATTATTAAAGTCCTCACAATCTGACATAGTTCATGCATTCAAAAGTCATATCCTAAGCATTCTTTACGTGTTTTCAGAGAGTGCAAAGGTGTTCAATAAACACTGAGTTGAAAGAGGTAGAATTTGACCTGTCATTTGGGACAGGTGGGGTTTGAACATGGAGAGGAAAATTTGGCAAGTGTGGGGTCAAGGGCCAGAGCTACTTCTGTATCCTTACTTGGCCCTCCTACCCACAACTAAGACTAAAGCTCGGACATCCAACAAAAATAACTCCTAACTCTTACATAGTAATTGCTATGTGCCAAACATTGTTCTAGCTGCTTTATACTTGCATGAACTCACTGGATCCTCAAATTCTAATGAAGACTTCCCCATTTCAGGGAGGAAGAAACTGACAGGCACACAGCTTAGCACTTGCCCAAAAGACAACTAGAATATGCTGGAGCCAGGACTCGAGCCCATGCAGTCAGGCTTCACAGTCCATGCTCCTAACCACTACCTTGGTATTTCTCAAACACTGTGGTCTTAGGATCTCTTTATACTCTTAAAATTTACTGAATGTTCCAAAGGCATTTTGTTGTTTTGAGTATACTTATCGAAATTTTCCATAGGAGTAATCAAAACTGATAAATATTAAGTGCTTATGTATTAATTCCTATAAACAACAAAATTATAGACATTGAGAACACATCAGTGCTTGCCTGGGGCTCTCTTGCTGAGAGGGAAGTAGTTGTGGCTAATAAAGGGCAATATCCACGGGGTGATGAACCTGTCCTATATATTCTATATCTTGGCAGAATCAATGACACTATCCTGGGTGTGGTAGGATACTATGGTCTTGCAAGATGTTGCCATTGAAGTAAACTGGATACAGAATATACACGATCTCTACTATTTCTATTTTTTTAAAGATTTATTTATTTTAGAGAGAGAGCATGCACGCAGGAGAAGGGGTAGAGGGAGTGATAGAGAATCTCAAGCAGACTCCCCACTGAGTGTGGAGCCTGACACAGGGGCTCGATCTTACAACCTTGAGATCCTGACCTGAGCCAAAACCAAGAGTTGGACGCTTAAGCTGACTGAGACACCCAGGTGCCCCTCTCTTTATTATTTCTTACAACTGAACGTGAATCTTTTTTTTACTTTTACTTAAAAGTAAAAGGCTTAATTTAAAAGACAATAAAACCATCATATACAAACATAAAAACATTTTTAAATGAAATAATCACATTTCCAAAAATAAGTGAGGATGATAGCATGGCTCTATATTATGACAAATCTCTTCAGTGCTTTAAAAGCAGGTTCGACCTTCATATCTGGCTTCTGCATCAGCCTATTGCAATATCACACCTCATGTAGTCTTTGGAATAGTCCACTTTATACTTGTGAAAGAAAGAGAATGCAAAAGGAAAAAAAAAATATTTTAGTGTTATCAAAAAGTTTTCATGGGACACCCTCGAAATATCTCAGGGATCCCAATGGTCTCTAGCCCACAAACTGAAAAATCAATGCCGTATAATGTAATCATGTCTCTTGACATGAATGTTTGATGCTAGCATAATATTAATTGTGCTAATAGTTGAGTTTCAGTTCCAAGGCAATTAGTACGAACTTCCTCCCCAAGTCAGTGGCAAAGTGTTTGAATGCACAACTTCTTTTGCAGCCTAGGAGATCTAAAAGCTCCCAAATGAGCACACAGTAAGCAAAACAAACTGTTCGAACTGCTGCATTTTGCCTGCTCCCTCTCTGCTGAAGATTTCTGGCTGCTTTACTTCAAAGGGAACACTGTGTGAGGAGAGCATCTGTGGGGAGAAGATAGCAAGGCAAACGTGGCAACTAAAGAACCATCAACTTGAAATGTTTTTGTGAAATGCCAAGATACTTATGTACAGGGACACAGCGTCATTGGAAAACATAAAAGAACACTGAGGCACTACAGTTAGCAATGGTGTCAGAAGGAACTACTTAACCCTTCTGAGATCTCTTGTACTGCCCTTTGCTTAAATTGCTGCTGCCGTGGGATGAAGTTGTTAGTGAAAGCTCTGACATTCAGAATCAACGCACATATCTACACTAATACACCCATTTTTAGCTTAGCGGTAGATTCAGTCTCAAACAAGGCAATAAATGCTCAGCACTAAGGTGGGGACATTTGCCTTCAACTTTGGCTAATACCAAAGTTAGGAAACTCAAAATGACTATAAGTAGCCTCGTGAATATACTAGAGTTAAAACAAGACTGGATAAAGTCAACATAAGACTTTGTATATTAAACATTCCACAGAGCTACTGGGAAAAATTGAAACAATTAATGTTATAAGAAATTTAAAGACCAGAAGAAAATACTCTCCAAAGTCTAACTTGCATGGATGGAATTAAATGAAGGCTGATCCTAATTAGTTTTGCCTTCGCCCTTTATAGCCCAAACAATTTTCCAAACTGGTTTTATCTTTCCGAAACTGATATTTCTACAGTTCTAAATTTTTGTTTAACCTAGTTTAATAATAGTTATTGTTTACCGAGGGTAGGATATTTGCCAGACACTTTACCAGGTACTTTGTTACATTATCTCCACTCTTCACAAAATCCCTTAGGAGCAATTACCATTTTTCCTATTCTATGCCTGAGTAAATTGAGGCTCAGAGCCCATAAATGCCTTCAGCCTTGATCATACAGTAAGATAGAGGAAATGATATTCAAAATTCAAGCCACATTTCTTACCTCCAAAAGCCACGATTATCATACTGCTTCCTCCTTATTTCTGTGCATTTAAGATGATTTTCAAGTGGGCTTTATGTAATTGCCTTAGTTTGTACTAAAATTCCTAGCCCTTCTTGACTCTAAAGGTAAAAATGATGAGTGACAAAATAATGCTCTTATGTCCTTTCATGCTTTAGGCTACAAGATTTGACCTAGGTTTATCAGAACTCCCCAACTTTTAGCCATGGGATTTCCTTCAGTTGAATTGGTCGAAGGCCTGACACACATCACCACCAGATCATAATAATGACGGTCACTCTCCCTTATTTTCTAAGCCAAAGGCCTAAGTAATGAGCATGACAGCTGAAGAAGATCCTTCAAAGGAAGACACTACCTAAACTGGGGCAGTACGGCAGCTTCCACAGGGCTGCCGTGACTGAGTACCACAAAGGAGGTGGTTTACAACAAGAGAAAATCATTTTCTCATACTTTTGAAGACTGGAAGTCAGAGAACAAGGTGTGGTAGGGTGAAGCTTCCTCTGAAAGCTCTCGAAAAGAATTACTCTGGTCTCTTCGTAGTTCTCCATTGCCACCCATCTCTGGTTTCCTTAGCTTGCACAACTGCGTCACTCCAAACTCTGCCTTAGTTGTCATACAGCCTTCCTCCTGAGGGTCTCTGTGTCTTCGTTTGGAGAGCGCTTCTGTGTATGTCTGTGTCCAAATTTCCCTGTTCTTCTAAGGACAACAGTCACTGGGTTAAAGTCCATCCTAATCCAGTATGACCTCACCTTAATTTATTAATTTTTTTAACCTCACCTTAATTAATTACTTCTGCAAAGATCTATTTCCAAATTAGGTCACATGCTGAGGTTCCAGGTGAAGGAATGTTTGAAGGAAACTTTTCAACCCACTACAAGGAATTATTTCAGATGAGTAAAGAGAAGAGTTATCTTAAGGATTTGCATAGCATTTGTTTTTTTGCAAGGCCAAGGAGTAGACCCTAAAACCCTTTGCGTCATTTCACCCACACCCTTGTTTGCAAAGAAAATTTGCAAACTGGTTGATGAGTAGACCTCATGTCAATTTCTGCCGCATTAAATAATCACCCTATTCTATTTCCTTCTTGGGCACATGCTTGTGTGTGAAAACATTTTGAGTGCTGGTTCACTGTTTCGCCTCTCTCCATTAGGATGTTAAGTGCTCGGAGGTAGGGAACTTACCATTCTTATTTGCCACTATAACCCCAATACCAAGAATAGTACCTGGCATATAGGCATGCAGTAAATGCTGAATAAATGACTGGATAGATGTGTAGATGATTTCTTAGTACCTGACTGACTAGGGTTTTCACAATGCTGTCCATTTGCTCATTCAGCCAACTTTTAGTGACTGCTTACTATTTTGCCAAGCACTGTATTCAGCACTGGATATATGAGGATACAACTGCAAGCAAAAGCAAGCTTAAATTCCCAGATCTCCTCAATACTAAGCAAAGAATCTTCAGGGTACCTACAATGCACCAAAAACTGTGCTTGGTCTCATGGGTACATACACAAGCACACACTTACGCTTGTGCACAGACAACCTTTGTATGCAAGATTAAAGTAAGTGTTATGAATTAGATTGTATAAAATTATGGCCATATTCAGAGTGCATAACGAAAGATAAAAATAGTTTTTATCAGTTGGTGAAAAGAGAACTACAAGTAAAGGTTTTAACTAGGCAGCAGGGAAAAGGGTAGATATTCCAGGCCTACAAGTCTGACTTGAGCAATGGAACAAAAAATATACTAAGAAATGAAGTTCAGTCAAACACAATGAGTTTCCATATCTTGACTGAGAGAATGATATTTAAAAGGCACTTCTTATACCCCAGATAAATAATGGTTTACAGGATACGGTGAAGACAAAATCAAGGTCCCCAGTGATCCTGATGGCCCAGACCACTAGGTGAATACAGTCAACACAATAAATTCTAAAAAAGATAAAGTTTTACCTTTAGATTGCTTGCATGGAATAGACTTTTGATCAATTAGAGTAAGACTAAATGTCAACTACTTCTGACAGCAGTTCCTTTGAAAAATACCTCTGATTACTTGATCACAACGCCAACTAATCACAACATCCAGTGGTGCTCTCTGGCTATCTCTTTAAATCCAATGCAAGCGTCCACAACAACAATAGAAAACCAGATCCCGGATCAACAACTAGTACTCTCGCTGTTCTTGGGACCAGTCAGATCACAGCTAGAATACTGTGTTGAAATCAGAGCTCCCCCTTTTAAGATGCATATATACATACTGGAGTGCATTTAGAGAAAACAGGAATGATGCTACATGGTTGGAAAACTGTAATAGAAAAACTTAAAGAAAATGGACAAATATACTATGCAGAAGTAATACTATGGAAGATTATTAATTTTATAAATTTGGGGGACTATTATGTAGAAAAGAAATAGATCTGTTCAGAGTCTCTGAAGAAGTATACAGTACTATAGTCAAGAGGACAGCGCTGTTAGAGCCAAATCGGAATTCTTGCCTCTATCACTTATTGACTATGTTACCAGAGATGTATTACTTAACTTCCGTGAGCGTTCAGTTTCTTAATCTATAAATAAGATTCATAATTACATATACCTCCCTCCTTCACAGGGTTGTTGAGAGAATCAGAAAGAAAATAATTCTCTAAAGGAAGCTATTCTATTTAGGACAAAAATGTGATGCAGGATTTCATTTTAATTCCAGCATACTTCACATACAGTGTTACATTAGGCTCCGGTGCACAATACAGTGATTAAACGTGATGCAGTTTTAGTCAACAATGGAGGCATATTTGAACAATCTGCCCGGCTCCAAGTTTATGCATTCATTCCTTTAACAAAAATCCTTAAAACCTACTATGTTACAAGCACAGTACTAGGCATTAGGGATGCAATAATGAACAACACAGAACAAGCCCTTGCCCTGATGGAGCCACCGTTCTGGCAGTGGAGACAATTAACACCATATATGTAATATAATGCCAGCCAGTGAGAAGAGCCATGAAGAAACAAAACAAGGGTGAAAGCCTCAGCAGTAGAAGAACATTTTATATTGTATGGTCAGCACAGGCTTCCGAGGGGGTGAGGTTTCCGCAGATTCCTAAACGAAATGACAGTGTGAGAAAATATCTGAGAGAAGTGCTTTCCTGGGAGACCCTCTAGCAAATGCATTAAGCTCTGCATATTTGAGCAACAAGAAGGCCAGTGTGGTTAGGGCAGAATCAGTGAGGGAAGAATGGGGAAAGCAAAAGAAAGGAAGTTTCCCAAGGGCAAGATTGTGCAGGACTTCCCGGGCTAGTTAGGAATATGGGTTTTCGTGTGAGTAGTCCAAGTGTCAAGGAAGCCATCAGAGAATTCAGAGCTAACATGAGATATCGTCAGATTTAGTAGTAAAGGATCTATATTCTAGAAACTACAAATCACTCTTGAAAGACATTGAAGAAGACACAAAAAGATGGAAAAATATTCCATGCTCATGGATCAGAAGAATTAACATAGTTAAAATGTCCATGCTACCCAGAGCAATCTACACTTTCAATGCCATCCCGATCAAAATACCAATGACATTTTTCAAAGAACTGGAACAAACAGCCCTTAAATTTGTGTGGAACCACAAAAGGCCTCGAATCGCCAAGGAACTGTTGAAAAGGAAAAACAAAGCTGGGGGCATCACGATGCCGGATTTCGAGCTGTACTACAAAGCTGTGATCACAAAGACAGCATGGTACTGGCACAAAAACAGACACATAGACCAATGGAACAGAATAGAGAACCCAGAAATGGACCCTCAGCTCTTTGGGCAACTAATCTTTGATAAAGCAGGAAAAAACATCCGGTGGGAAAAAGACAGTCTCTTCAATAAATGGTGCTGGGAAAATTGGTCAGCTACATGAAAAAGAATGAAACTTGACCACTCTCTCACACCATACACAAAGGTAAACTCCAAATGGATGAAAGACCTCGATGTGAGACAGGAATCCACCAAAATCCTAGAGGAGAACATAGGCAGCAACCTCTACGACATCGGCCACACCAACTTTTTTCATGACACATCTCCAAAGGCAAGAGAAACAAAAGAGAAAATGAACTTGTGGGACTTCATCAAGATAAAAAGCTTCTGCACAGCCAAGGACACAGTCAAAAAAAACTAAGAGGCAGCCCACGGAATGGGAGAAGATATTTGCAAATGACACTACAGATAAAAGACTTGTATCCAAGATCTACAAAGAACTACTCAAACTCAATACACGTGAAACAAATAATCAAATCAATAAATGGGCAGAAGATATGAAGAGACACTTTTCCAATAAAGATATACAAATGGCTAACAGACACATGAAAAAATGTTCAAAATCATTAGCCATCAGGGAAATTCAAATCAAAACCACACTGAGATACCACCTTACACCAGTCAGAATGGCAAAAATGGACAAGGCAGGAAACAACAAATGTTGGAGAGGATGTGGAGAAAGGGGATCCCTCCTACATTGTTGGTGGGAATGCAGGTAGATACAGCCACTTTGGAAAACAGTGTGGGGTCTCTTAAAAAGTTAAAAATTGAGCTACCCTATGATCCAGCAATTGCACTACTGGATATTTACTCCAAAGATACAGACGTAGTGAAGAGAAGGGCCATATGCACCCCAATGTTCATAGCAGCACTGTCCACAATAGCTAAATTGTGGAAGGAGCTGAGATGCCCTTCAACAGATGACTGGATTAAGAAGATGTGGTCCATATATACTACGGAATATTACTCAGCCATCAAAAAGAAATATTTCACATTTGCAGCAACATGGATGGGACTGGAGGAGATAATGCTAAGCGAAATAAGTCAAGCAGAGAAAGACAATTATCATATGGTTTCACTCATAGATGGGACATAAGAAGTAGGAAGATCGGTAGGAGAAGAAAGGGAAGAAGAAAGGGGAGGTAAACAGAAGGGGGAATGAACCATGAGAGACTATGGACTCTGGGAAACAAACTGAGGGCTTCAGAGGGGACGGGGGTGGGGGAATGGGATAGGCTGGTGATGGGTATTAAGGAGGGCACGTATTGCATGGTGCACTGGGCGTTATACACAAGTAATGAATCATGGAACTTTACATCAAAAACTAGGGATGTACTGTATGGTGACTAACAAAATATAATAAAAAATTATTATAAAAAAATTCTCAAGTTACATGATTGGATGAGGGTAATAAAGATCCCAAATAATATATATGGTTTTTTCTTCCTCCAATAAATGTGTAGGCTGGTATGCAAGCTCTGCTCCATGCAACTGTCAGGGCTGGTGTGAAGGTGTGTCAGGGACTCCTTTGTGCCCAGGATCCAGATTCTATGTGTGGCTCCTGTTACTCTCACATTCTTAGGTTGTTGCCCTTATCTTCACGATCGATAGCATTATGTACAAAATGTTATGAAAACAAAGAGAGGGAGTTAATTCTTCCTGAGAAGTTGGAGGATATTTCACGAAGTTTATTTAGATTGGATCTTGTCAGTAGAATTTGATCAGGTAGGAAACCCAAAGGAAGAGAATTATAATCATGTATGTCAATACATAGCGGGTAAGGAGGGAGTAGTCAATTATGGCCATAATAAAAGGTATACTGGAAAGGTACAGTAGATGAAGCATATTCCATTTATTGAATTTCTATTGTGTTTAAAGCTCCATGATGGGAAAATCTATATAGAAAATTAAGGCACAGTTTCCTGTCTCAAGACATTTAAAACTAAGTGAGGAGGCATACACACACGTACCTCACCATATATGACATCAAAGGTGTGTCATTATGGAGACACAAAAAGACCCACCACAGCACAGGTATTTAAGTGCCCTCTCGGTGGTTGTTTAGATACCTTTCCCTGTTTACTTTATCCACCCCACTAGAATGTAAGCTCTTTGAGGGCAGGAGTCATTTACTGGCAAATATTTATTAAGCACCCATTGTTTGAGAAGATTGTTCTAAGTGCTGGGGATATATCAGGGAACATCATTTCATTATGGTGAATGTGTAAATTAGAGCAATTTTATCACATTTTCATTATTTAGACTTCCTACGCGGGATCATCATTTTATATTCCTTTAATCAAGTCACCTTTTTATTCTCAAGAAGTATTTCTAGTTTATTCATGTAGATCCTGAACAACAAACTCATTCCTAGGTGTTCCTATGGACTTTACTTTTTTCGTCTCATTGGGCTCTCTGAACACAATAGCTTTTTGAAAATTAGTTGTACTCATATAATTATGCCTTCATTCAACTAGAATATTCAGTGACCACCGTTTGGTGCCAGATAATATTCTGGGTGGTAGAGATGTAGCAGTATACAAAATAAAGGACAAAAATGAAACTTCCCTTCATGGAGCTTATATTCTAGCAAGAGTCCACAGAGAAATGAACATCATGAAGAGATTAAAATATGTAGTTTGTGGACAGGGATAAATTTTAAGGAGAAAAATTAAGGAGGGAAATGAGGAAGAAATGTCAGGGGTGTGTGTGTGTGTGTGTGTGTGTGTGTGTGTGTGTGTGTGTATTTTTCAAAGTTGATCAGGCAATGTCTTCTTCAGTAGAAAATACCTGAGTAATGACTTAAAGGACATGAGGGATTTAACAATGTGGATGATGTCTGTTTTGAACAGAATGTTTTAAACGGTGTTTTTAACATGACAGGTACAAAGTCCCTGAGACAAAAGATGGACTGTGTGTCAGGATGGAGATCAAGCATGACGAAGTATGGACAGAGTAAAAATTGTGACAAGATCCAAAGGCCTTTAAAGCTAGTATAAAGACTTGGGTTATTAATTTGATTGAGATGGGGAACCAGAGAATTTTAAGCAGAGGAATGACAGGACCTTACATATATTTTTAAAGGCTCACTCTGGCTGCAGTTCTGAGAACAGACTTTGGGAGAGGTAAGGGTGGAAGCAGGGTGACATTAGAGTTGGAAATGCAATGATCCAGGAGAGATGACGGTAACAGGATACAGGCTGGCAGCGGTGGAGATGAGGAGGAGTGGGCATACTACATGCATGATTTTTGGAGCTAGAGACCCGTAGGATTAGCTGACGGATTCGATGTGGGAAAATAAGGGAAGAGTGAAGTATGGAAGACACCCAGGTTTTTGGCCTGCGGTACTAGAAGGATGAGCAAGTCTGAAGGAAGAGCAAGTTTAGATAAGATTTCTGGAGTTCAATTCAAGATCACATTTGGGTGCTCTCGTTATTACCCTTAGCGTGTATAGGCAGACATTCATTAAATGTTTGTAGAATGGAGAGGAATGCTCATGAATGGATGAGTGTATTACAGAGGGAATGAATTAGCAAATATGTAAGAGTATATGCCCTAGTTTTTGCAGTAAGTCATGAGTGTTGACTGGTCCGCAGCAGGAGCCAGAGTCAGATGATATGCATCTGGGTATAATAAACCTAATAAAAGGATTAGATAAAAGATTGAGACAATAACCAAGCCCAGAAGAGACTGTCTTTGCCAATATATCAAATCATAAGACAGTTAAGAGAGGACGAAGAGCTCACAGTAGAAATGTTGCAAATGATTGTATGAGCAGTGAAGCAATAAAAATAATAGCATGTAAAAGAGGGAGACTGAATTAGAACCCCTTAGATGTGGTTTTGACCTTGAAGGATACTTTCGATGCACTTAACACATCATTTAAATTATTACATGCCAGTCTTAAAACAGCTAAAATGGAGGCAAACTTGTGATTTCAAAAAAACACATGAAGGTACTTCGCTCTCTTTTTCTTGCTTTGCATGTCTATCCTCTTCTAAAGGCATCTCTCTGTTGCAAGTGGTAGGCCAGGTTAGTGAGGACTTGCAGCATGGGAAAAGCTCAAGATCCATGTATTATTGAGAGAAAAATAACTGTCCCAAATTCTTTTGCTTCTAATTGACATTTCAAGGACAATTTAAGAATTGATCCATGAGGACTTAGAACTAGAGACCACTCCATCATGGGCAGAAGATAAATATCCTACTTACCATGTAGGTAAGTAATGTGATGGACTGACCCACAGTGAAAATTATATGACCCAGAAAGATGAAGTAAAAGAAAGCACATTCTTTCTAGCCCAAGAGTGTGAAGAAAAGAAGAGAGACATAATGAGACATGTGTGTCTCAGACTCCACTCTCCACTTCTCAGCCTTGAAGGAGAAAATGTAAATAAGCTGAGGTGAACACTGAAGGCAGAGATTCTCTCAACCTATTCGGGATAATGAATGGAGATAGATGTGCTACCTGGTTGTCTTTTCTTTTTAAGATTTTATGTATTTGAGAGAGAGAGAGAGAGAGAGCACAAGCAAGCATAAGCGGTGAGGGGGAGGCAGGGGAAAGGGAGAGGGAGGAGCAGACTCCCTGCTGAGCAGAGGGCCTGATGTGGGGCTCGATAACAGGACCCTGAGATCATGACCTGAGCCAGAGGTGGATGCTTAACCAACTGAGCCACCTAGGCACCCCTATTTTTGTCCCTTTGCTACTACTTAAGAGTATAGACTGGTGTGGTTAGGCTGAGAGGTTCTAGATGGTACCCACGAGTTCACCTCAGTTTCTCCTTGTCTGCCACAGAGGCAGAAATGAAAACCAGCAAACCTTATGTGGGGCTGACCAGGATGTAGGCAAGGGGACCATGCAATATAGGCCAGGGACACTCAGCTAAAGAGACTAGATGAAGACTACATCACAGCCTAGGAGGGGCTTGAAAGCACTGGATCCGAGGCTTTGAGTGGAGGAATGGATTCTTCTTAGAGAGGAACAAAGAAGGAGACTGATGTCTGAAAGAACAGTTTTATCTAAATGGGAAATGCAATACCTAAAACAATTGCATATATAATTATATTAGACAAATATATTCCAGTCCAGTCACAGATAAAACAGAAAAAGAAAAAAACATTTCTCTGTAGTCTGAGTTTCAGTTTGAGGATACCTGTGATGCTGTTACACAGATTCACAAGTTGTCATATCCCCAGGACTATAATAATTTTACATAATTTCCCATTTCAGATCATTGTATTCCATTTATTCTTTTCTTAGGTCAGGCAACCCGAAATCCAAAAGCAAACAATGGAGGCAACATCAAAATGTAGCTTAGATTTTCAAAGTAGAATGTTATGGATGGAACTGTGAACCGCCCCCACCCCCCGACCAAATCTTCTGTCGAAGTCCTATACCCCAATGCTTCAGAATGTAACTTTTTTTATTAATTCAATTAGCCAACATATATATTAGTTTCAGATCCAGGAGACAGGGTCTTTATCCATGGAATCAAGACAGCCATGTAAAAGCCAAGGAAAGAGGCCTGGAACAGATCTTTCCTTCACAGCCCTCAGAAGGAACCATTCCTTGTGGCAAGGAATGATTTTGGACTTCCAGCCTCCAGAACTGTAAAAAAAACTAATTTCTACTGTTTAAGCCATCCAGTCTAAGGTACTCTGTTATGGTAATCATGGCAAACTAATACATTAAGAAATGTTTAAGTTGGAAACAAGCAAAATTAATCACCATAACATTTTGTAAAATCAAGAGCTAATGTTGAATAAGATAGCATGATAAAGATAGCCCAAGACAAAAATTAGGAAGTCTTCTAGATGCTTACATAACATTCCAATTAAAGACCACACCTATATCAAGAACTGAAGTGCAGACCTCCAAACTCATATTCAGCATGGCCTACAACAAGAAGCAGTATATACTCTGGGGTCAGAGCAACCTGGATTCCAATCCATTATTAGCTAGATTACAGAAAGGTTAGTTAACTTTAGGAAACAAGAACTGGGTTCCATTATTTGCACCCTTTCTTTCACCATCAATCAAATACTCTTTGTAACTCAAGTAGGAAAAACATCTCTAATATGGTAGATTAAGAGTCTATGTGTGTCTGTGCAAGTATATGCTTATATATACTGATTTCCAGTAAGTCCCTGATATAAATCACAAGATTTTAGTTAACTTAAAAAGTCTCAATCTATTCAACAAAAGAATTCATCAGCCTTATTATTAGTTTTCTAAATATTTCTAAGATTCCTTCTTTTTCTACACATTTCATGGTAGTAAGATTTAAATTAATATTATACAGGGTACCCTGCAATGACAGAACTCCCTTTCTACTTTTTATCTAGATGATTAGAATCACTATTTTTAATTACACAGAAATATTTTATTGCAGCATTATTTACAGTGGCCAAATTATGGAAGCAATCTACGTGTCCACCGATAGATGAATGGATAAAGAAGATGTGGTGTATATATATAATTGAATATTGAGCAGCCATAAAAAAGATCTTGCCATATATGACAACATGGATGGACCTAGAGGGTGTTATGCTATGTGAAATAAATCAGACAGAAAAAAACAAATACCATATGATTTCTCTTATATGTGGAATCTAAAAAACAAAACAAAAACCACAAACGGACAAATACAGAAAACTGGTGGTTGCCAGAGGGAAGAGGGACTGTGGGGATATACAAAATAGGTGAAGGGGATTAAGAGGTATAAGTTTCCAGTTATAAAGTAAATCACAGAGATGAAAAGTACAGCATAGGGAATGCTGTCCATAACGCTTTAATAATTCTGTATGATGACAAATGGGAACTATACTTACGCTGGTAAGCACAGCATAATGTACAGAATTGTCCAATCACTATGTTGTACACCTGAAATAGAACATTATATGTCTGCTATACTTCAGTTAAAAATTTTTTTAAAGGGGGGAGAAAACAATAACACACAGAAGTATGTTTATTGTTTTTTTTCCTTCTTTCTCTAGAAACAGACATGAATTCATCTTTGAGAGAGCTCCTTTGTTCTGGGGTTGGGGGAACAACTGACGACACTTTTAGTTTTGCAGAAGTAAAACTAGATCCCGTTCTAAAATGGAAAGCTTTGAATAAGAAAAAGCTAAAGTGTTTGGAAAATACAGTAGAAGCAGAGGAATTTATCTCATTTACAGTTTTAAGACTATTTTATGCACAATCTGACCCCATCAGAGACAGTGGAAAATTAAGACAAGGGTCTGTGTCCACACAAATATCATGTCAGTGAGGGTGATAACAGTAGATACCAGAAGGAATATTGTCATCAGATGGCCAAGAGTGATATGCAAATTAAAACCAGGTAAATTACAACAAAGAAAATCCCAGGCCTAGGAGGTATCATTGGTAAATTCTACCAAACATTAAAGTAAGAATTAATAGCAATTCTTCAAAAACTAGAGGAGTTTGGAACCCTTCTTAACTCTGTCAGCTCTAGCTGCTATGACAAAAATACCATGGGCTGGGTGGATTATAAACAACAAAAATTTATTTCTTACATTCTGGGGGGCTTGAAGTCCAAGATCAGGATGCCAGCCCAGGTGGGCTCTGGTGAGATTCCTCTTCAGACTTACAGACCAGCAACTTCTCACTGTAACCTCACATGGCAGAGAGCAGAGAGAGGAAGAAAGCTCTCTAGCAACTCTTACAAGGAACTAATACTCTTCATGACGGCTCCACTCTCATGACTTCATCTAATCCTAATTATCTCCCTAAGGCTTCACCTCCTAGTACCATCAAAAAAGGGGGGTACTGTCTCCACATATGAGTATTGGGTCAACATTTAGTCCATAACAACCTTTTACAAAATTCAAACACATCACAAGAAACGTACAGAAGAATATCCCTTTTGAATATGTGCAAGAAAAAAAACCAAAGACTAGTAGCAAACCAAATTTAGCAACAATGAAAATGGATTATATATAATGACTAAGTGAGATTTAACTCAGGAATCCAGGTTTGTTTTAACACCCCCAAATCAAGCAGTGTAATACAAGGTATCGAAAGAATAAAGAACAAAAACCATACCGTCTCAGTACACAAAAATATTTGACAAAATACAACTTTTTCATAATAAACATAAATGAAATAGAAATACAGTAAGAACTTCCTCAACCTAATAAAGGTCATCTATGAAAAACCCAAACATAACATGATGCTTAATTGTGAAAGAATGAATGCTTTCTCCAGAAATTTTTGAACAAGATGTTTGGGGCCACCATTTCTAGTTATCATCATACTGGAGATTACAGCCAGTGAAATGAAGAAAGGAAAAAGAAGTAAAGGCATCCATCTCAGAAAGAAGTAATTAAGCTTATCTTCATTTACAAATGGCATGTAGTTGTACATAGAACATTCTTAGAAATCAAAAAAGTTAAAGCTAATAAACAAGCTCAGCAAGATTGCAAGAAACAAGATCAATACCGGAAAATCAATGTAGTTGATTTTCTATAAACTAGCAAAGAAAGTGGAAAAATTAAGAAAACAATTTTATTTACAACAGCTTTAAAAAAGAATACTTAAAAACAAATTTAATAAAGTAAGTGTAAGACTCATCATGGGTCAGAAGACTTAATATTAAGATAGTAATACTTCCTGAATTGATCTACAATTTTAACAAAACCCTCATCAAAATCTAAGCAAACTACTTTATAGAAAGTGACAAGTGGATCATAAAATTCATTCGGAAATCTAAGGCACTCAAAATAGCCAAAACAAGCTTGTGGGGGGAAAAATGATTTAGAGGGCTCATATTTCCCAATTTCAAAACTTACTACAAAGCTGTGGTAATCCAGATATTGTGGTATTTGTGAAAGGAGGTATATATCTGTATCTGGGTAGGTATCTTGATATAAATAAATATATAGATCAATAGAATAAAATTTACAGTCCAGAAATGAACTGTCACATTTATGTTAAATTGATTTTCAACAACAATTCCAAGATAATTCAATGGGGGGGGAGAATAATTGCTTCAACAAATAGTGCTATGACAACTGGATATCAACATGAAAAATGAAGTTGGACCCTTAGCTCACACCATATACAAAAATTAAATCAGAATGGATCAAAGACCTAATATAAGTAATATATAGCTAAATCTATAAAACTCTTAGAAGTAAACACAGGTGTAAATGACTTCTATGATTTCAAAATCACAGCCAACAAAAAACAAAGTGGACATCTGAAAGTTAAAAATATTTGCTTCAAAGGATGCAATTAAGAATGTGAAAAAGGCAACCTACAGAATGAGAGAAAATATTTGAAAAAATACAAATAGTAAGTGTATATAGTATCCATATGATATAAAGAACTCTTAACATGAAAAGATGCTCTAGATTATTAGCCATTAGAGAAACAAATCAAAACTTCAGTGAGATACCACTTCACATCCACTAGGATGGATATAATTTGCTACCTCTCTACAGAACACATGGTATAGATTGATGGTAAAGAACTGGGATGAATTATCAAGAGCTCTGTGTTTTCTTCCTTTACCAAAGGAGAGCCAGCACATACTTCTGGTATCAGGTACTGTCATTTGCATCAACAGCAGCACAGGCTATGTCCTTATCTTCACATCTGAGAGTAAACTAGAGTGTGTCAGCCACTGAGGTCCGTCTTATGTACAAAGTCAGCTGACTTCAGCCCTCTTGCTGGGAAATGAAAGGGATGAAGGGGCAAGAACAGGCAAATTATGACCACATGGCTGCAGCTCTATCTTCCAAGCACAGCCCCATGGCCAGACACCTATGGATTGGAACATCATAGGGAAAATTAATTCAACAATCCTCTAAAAACGCAAAGCTAGATTCTAACCGCATATTTGCATTTTCAACCTCAAACTCCTTGATTAGAATAGACTGCATTCACCAATTTTATTTAAGATGAGTTAATTACCCCAGAAAACATTCGAGTGACCTAATGCCCAAAGAACAGAGTTTTGATTCCATTTTTTTGTTTGCTTGCTTGTTTGACCTAGAATTGCCTTGACCTAAGGATGGGGATTTTTCTTAGATGTTCCTTTCTAAGAGTTTATAACAAATAAGCCCACCAGAAAGGGGGGGGGTGTAAAGACATCTGCCCTTGTTCAAAGTTATTAAAGAGAATTTGGAGTTATAAAATAAACCCTATGGTTATTTTTAAATCCTATGGTTTTATTTTCCCTATATGCTCTCTTATATCACTTTATAAAAAAGCATTCCTTAAACTTAAAATCTCATATCTGATAAAGAAACAGATACATAGTATTTAGAGGAGTTAGAGATCTGCCACCTGAGTGAATCCATGATAAACAGATTAGAAAGATCTGAAATATGATTGCACATCTAAACGAGGGAGGCCCACACCACTGTCTTTTACATGGACAACAAAACATCAGCCTGGGTCTAAAATTAAAGATTAGGAAATTCCCAAACAATTTCTCTGGTATCAGTATGTACATGGGGAATGGCATTAAATCTTATGGCATCCCAGAAACCTCCACGCAGAAATCCCTGAAATGAGGCTTCATGACCCACAGCAAACAGGCTATTTACAACCTTTATAGTAGTAAAGGCTGTATAATTTCAATAATTGAAATCACTGGCTAAACAAGCATTACCACACAGCTGCAAAACCCTCAAGAAATTGCAGACAAACTATTAAACTATGATTTATGAAGTCAGCTTTTGTTCAACCAAGTGATTACAATTTAATAAGTTCGCCTACTTAGCTCTGAATTGGACACAACCAGTCAGAAGAATGTATGAGAAATATGCTTACGAGAAGACTCGGGTCTCCCATCCGAATAAGCCATTTATTCAATTAGCCAACAATTCTTCAAAGTTTACTTATAGGCACTTCAGAGAATATAAAATGGTGTTGAATGTGGGCCCTGCCCTCTGGAGGCTTATTATAACCTAATACATGAACCAAATTTGTACACAAATACCTGTATACAGGGCATCGTGGAGGCACCAATACAATACTGTGGGGGTCAGATTTGGGCAAAAGAACTACCTAGCTACAGAGAAGGCTTTTTTTTTTTTTTAAAGCACTAACATAGGCCTTGATCCTGTGATTCTGTGTAGCACTTGGATCTAAAGGCGATAGAACCGCACAAAGATGTACATGGAAGAGAATGCAAATCACTGTGATTAAAGTGTGTTAAAAGGGAGGTAAACAGGCTGAATGTAGGAAATACAAAGGTCAGATAGTAAATAAAGAAATATCTGAGCTGTGATTATGACAGTATGTGGAGACTAGTTTTAATGGGATTCAATTAGGCAGTATTTACCAAGTGCCTGCTAAGTGTCAGACACAGAGAACTGGGGGACAGAGATACATGAGAGGAGGACAAGTATGGCCAGTTAATCAGGGCCAGAATGAGGGTGAAGATTAGAGAAGACAAAGGTACTTCATCTGCCCTGTGCAATTGTCTGCTCTGCACCTAGAACACCTAATTTGAAAATTTTTATGTTTCTTGGTGTATTTAACCAGGTCAAAATAAATTTTAGAATCTGCTCCTGAGATATCCGAGACAACAGATCATGGGTGCCATTCTTTTGTTCTCTTCAGATTGGAAGAAGAATATAAAATTAAGGGTAGCATAACTCTTCATAAAACAAATCCTAGCCCTCTGGGAGTCTAAACCATTCATTTCATCTTCTGGAAATTTTAACGATAATGCCGCAGACACAGTTTACAAATCGCCCATTCATTCATTCATTCATTCAATCATTTATTCGGTCAGTATTTTGAAAGTACTGCACATCACTAAATTTGGTGGGATAGGAGAAAAGCAATACGAATACCTTTCCCTCAGATAAATATTCCAGAGAAACAAACAGAGAATAAATGAATATTATGTCAGTTTGTAATAAGTGCTACAAAGCAAGTTAAGTCAAGACGCAGGCAGAGAGAATGACGGACGGGCTACAGAGAATTCAGATATTCTTTTCATGGTTGATTTTAAGGTATGATTTTTCACATTTTTAAATGTGCAGGTAAAGTTTTCATGAAAAATTACAAATATAACGCATGCAGACTGTGCTGATTGAGTTTCCTAAACTTATTTTATGATTATTCCACTAAGTGATTCATCATTTGACAAAATCATCAGTAAGTTATTTTAAACATTTTATAGACACAATCAACATGAATCTTTTAGATAAGTTACATTCTTTACTCTCTATATTAACAGATGCATTATCACACTGGATTACATTTTTCCCATGCTACATTGAATGCTGCTTTCTCTGTTCACTAAAGAATCTCCTTTCTTTAGTCACTCTCTCTAAAATTTTGAAAAAGGATCTAGACTAATCCAACAACCTAAAAAACAAACAACTCATATCCTCCCTGCTGTGCATCCAAGATGTTTTTTGTAATTTTCCCCACCTGTCTGTCCTTAGTACTGCCACTCTAACTCATTATCTCTCTCCTTAAATAATTGAATAACTTCTTAAATTATTTGTATCTCTTTGTTTCTCTCCTTGCTGATTCACCTTTCCCAAAAGGGCTAGATTAATATTCCCAAAATATGACTCTGATCATATTTCTTACCTCTCAAAATCTATGATGGCTCCTCATTGCTCATGGAGTTATATTTCTCCAGCAGCAATTATGTATTCTATTACTAAACAACCAGTACCATTAATCCAATGAAAGATGGCTGTCCCACTATGTTTACCCTAAACTCAAGTGACAACTGATAATCTGTGCATTTATTGTAGTGGTTCATCTCTCAACTCTTATAAACACATGTACTAGAAAAGAAGAAAGGCTTAAACTGAATAAGTATCAGTCTCAAGATAAAGAAAACCAAATATAAAGAACAAAGATGAAACAAAAATCAGAGACACAGAAAACAATGTACAAAAAAGAGAATTAGCAAAACCAAAAGTTGATTCTTGGAAAAGACTAAAACAAGTGATAAATCCTTAATAAGATCACTCAAGAAAAATGGAGTAGGCAAGATTCACCAATGTTGATAATGAAAAGAAGGAAAATCATGACAGGTTCTATAGACAATAAAACAAAATATATCGGTATAAACTTTATGAAAATATAAAAATTTATATTAAAGGAATACATTCCAGGGCACCGGGGTGGCTCAGTCACTTAAGCAGCCGACTCTTAATTTCAGCTCAGGTAGTGATCTCAGGGTCCTGGGATCAAGCCCTGCACTGGGCTCTGTGCTCCGTGGGCAGTCCGCTTGAGGATTTCTCTCCTTCTCCCTCTGCCCCTCCCCCCATCATACACACTCTCAAATAAAGAAATCTTAAAAAAAATACATTCCTAGAAAAGCTCAATAAACAAAAACTAACAGAAGAAGAGAGAAAATGCCAGGCTAAGATGGCTTTACCAGTTAATTTTCTAAACTATTATGGAAATAACAACACGGTTATTACAAACATTCTTCCAGAGATTAGAAAATAAATATTTTCCAATTCATTTAATGAAGTCAGCATTACTCTGATAGAATATTTTACAATAATAACAACAAAAACAACAACAACAAATTACAGGGTAGTCTCTCTCTTAAACATAGATGCAAAATCCTATATATAAGAAATGCAGTATTATGTAAAAGGGATAAAATACAAGCAGACTGAAGTGGAGTTATTCTAGGAAGGCAAGTGGATTTAATGTTGTAGTATCAATGTAAATTATTCCACTAACATAAAAAGGAAAATAATATGATCATATCAATATATGCAGGAACAAACATGCTAGAATTCAACACTCATTCATGGCAAAAATGCTAACAGACTAAGAATAAAAGAAAATATCTTTAAAATAGTAAAATATCTACAAAGTCCTTCAGCAAACATCATACATTATAGTCAAATATTGAAAGCGTTCCCTCCTGAGATCAGGAATGAGAAAAGGATGCCCACAATTGCCACTTACGTTCTTCAGCATTCTACCACAAATTCTGGACAGTGCAACATGAAATTTTTTTTTAATAAATCTTTAGTAATATAAGTAAATTTTGCTAAGTTGCTAGATACAAGATTATAAAAATCATTTTTATTTCTACATACTAAGACCAAAAGTTTGAATTTTTTTTGTTTTTTGGGGGTTTTTTTTAAGATTTTATTTATTTGAGAGAGAGACAGAGAGAGGGAGAAATCGACTCCCCACTGAGCAGAGAGCCCAATGCAGGCCTTGATCCCAGGACCCCAAGATCACAACCGAGCCAAAGGCAGGTGCTCAACCAACTGAGCCACCCAGGAGCCCCCAAAAGTTAGAATTTTTAAATACCATTAAAAGCATTAAATATCAAGTAGCTAGGAATAAATTTAACAAAGGATATGACTAATCTCTATAGAGAAAATAATGAAATATTACTAAGAAAACATTTTAATGATCTAAATATCAAAAATACATACAAATATATGTTTATAGGTTGTGACAAGGTCATTTATCCTTAAGTTGATGTATAGATTCAATTCAATTTGAATCAAAATCCCCTTGAAAATATTTAAAAAACTGACAAACTGATTCTACAATTGATATGGAAATACAAAGGGACAAGCATAGGCTAGGCAATCTTAAAAGAAGACCACTATTGGATGACTTACACTATTGTCTATAAAGACATTTTAAAGCTAGAATAATGAGAAGTGTACATTTGACCTAAAGACATTCTAAAAAGGAGATATCAGAAACACACACAAAGAGTTATTTGATTTATGACACAGAGATCATTGCAAAGCTGTCTAAAAGGTATTGTTTTTTTTTTCCAATGAATGGTTCTGGGTCAATTTGATATATACTTGGAAAAAATAAACCTTTATCTTTACCTAAAACTATACATGACCATCAATTCCATATGTTTTACAGCATGAAAAGTAAAACAAGTCTCCACACACACAAAAATATATACATATATGGGAAATTATTTTTGTGAACTTGAGGTATTCAAAGATTTATGAAGATTATAAAACACTAGTAGTAAGAGATAGTCATTAATTGAACTTTTATCAAAATTTATCAATGGGAATATGAAAAGGCAATCTATAGCAACAAAAACATTTCTAACATATCTGACAAGATTCATCTATAGGATGTATAAATACTCTTACAAATCAATATAAAAAATTAAACTCATTGGAGAAATGAGCAAATGAATTGAACAGGCATTTCACAAAATACTTACATTGACAATAAACATATGGAAAGCTGTTCAACATTTTGCCATGAAAATACAAATTCAAACTACAATGGGATACCATTATACAGTCACCAGAATAGTTAGCATTAAAAAGATAGTCAATATCAACTGTTAGCAACAATATAGAGCAACTAGAATTCTCATGTACTACTGTAACATGTTCACTGGCATACTAACTTTGGGAAACTTTTTGTCGGTTGTATATACTGCAGATAACCTACCATCTGGCAATTGTAGTCCTAAATGTATAGCTAAGAGAAATGTGCACACGTGTACCAAGATATGTACAAAAGATTACGTAGAAACATTACTTTTAGCATCTGAAATCGTCTGTTGAAAGAGCATTACAGTTTACTATATAGAAGACTTGACAGCACATGAACAGACATGTTATCGTAATAGCCCCAAACTAGATACTACCCAAATGGGGAAAAAATCATGGTATAGTAATCGATGGAATAATATACAACAATAGAAAACAGATGAATTCACACTACATGTAAAATATGGATGAATCTTGGAACATAAGAATGAGCAAAGAAAGTACAAAGTCATAAACACTGTATGAACATATAATGTCATTTTAACACTACACACACACACACACACACACACACACACACTATGTCAAAACCAGACAAAACTAGTTAATGGTACTAACTACCAAGATAACAGCTACTTATGAGGAAGACAGATATTTAGTAAGAAGGGTAAGAAGGTATCTTATGGCATTCTGTTAATATTCTATTTCTTAATCTCAGTTATGCAGGGGAATGTAGAGGTGAACCTGGACAGCAATATTACAAGTGTAGATTCTTATAATGGCCTCATCAATTCTTACATGAGAGCTAATCTGTGGAAGAATTCATGAGATCCACTGGGAGAATTCCACTAGTAAGATTATTTGTTTTCCTTTTTTTTGAATTTTATTCATTTATTTGTCAGAGAGAGAGAGAGTGCACACAAGCAGAGGGAGCAGCAGGTAGAGGGAGAAGCAGGCTCCCCGCTGAACAAGGAGCCTGACACAGGACTCGATCCCAGGACCCTGGGATCATGACCCAAGCTGAAGGCAGACGCCCAACCGACTGAGCCACCCAGGTGTTCCTGTTTCCCCTTTTTTCATATGTCTGTCTCTAGAGAACTCTGGAATATATTCTCACATTTCAAACATTTCTCTGATAAATGGCATTATTGAGATTGTTCCCCACGGAAGACTAAAAACAATTAAAATTTTTCTAATGCTCAGGATCACAATAACTCCACTTTCCTTCTCATCTCATTATTATAAATAGTACCAGTTCACTCTATGTTACGGCATACCTAAGCCACATATAAAGGATACCTTTTTAATTAAAACATAATTTTTTGAATTGCATATTTTTTATTAAAAAAAGATGAAGGACGGTATAGCCATTATGGGAAGCAGTATGGAAGTTCCTCTAAAAATTAAAAATAGAACTACCATATGCTCCAGCAATTCCACTTCTGGGTAGATATCCAAAGGAAATGAAATCAGGATTTCAGATATCTGCACACCCATGTTCACGGCAGCATTATTTACAATAGTCAAGATACAGAAACAATTACATGGAATATATATATATTTTGTACTCTCATATAAGTCCCAATAACTTAATTCATAAAATTAGGATTTGTTTATTGCTTTGAATATTTATGTTGGACAAGCAATTACATTTATAAAATAAATTAATAGAAATGCATTCATTCTTTGGTACAATATTTGTTCATTGTTTATTATGTACTATCATCTCCATGCATGTTAGTCTTCTCTAACTCCCATGACAACCCTAAGCGGGAGGATTTAGTCTCACAAGCATGTGAATATGGAAACTGAGAGAGAGCTTGAGTGACTTGCTCAAGGTCTAGTAGCTGCAGTGTGGATATAAAAATTGCAGACCCAGCGTTCATCTCTCTGGCTTCAGATACCTTACTCTTTCCACTATAATGCACACACTCTCTCTGTGCTAAGAGTGAATGGAAAAGAGGAGTACCCCAGGAAGATGTGATCAGGCAAAGCTTCACTGAGTAGGTGAGTTCTTGCTTCCTTTGCTCTGCTCTCTACCATGTAAGGATACAAGTCAGCAGCCCGCAAATCAGAAGAGGTCCCTCACCAGAACTCAACCATGATCTTAGACTTCCAGCTTCCAGAACTGTGAGAGGTAAGTTTCTGTTGTTAATAAGCCCCCCAGTCTATGGTATATTTGTTATAGTAGCCTGAACAGACTAAGACAGGCATCATAGCTAAAATTTAGTGTGAAAGGGAAGGCATTTGATTCAAGGGAGAGATGGCATCATAAAGAGCTAATCTATATTAAGGGCTTTGAATTTCACCCTGATGGTGAAACACCAGATTCAGAAAGTCTCTTAAGTGATCGGTACCACGTTAAATGACTGTACACTATTTCAATAATCAGGATGTTGACAGCCTTTGAAAATGCTGATATACTACTACTATACCCAAATATTGACCAATCATTATAATCCTTCCAGTATACATACCACTTTTTTGCCCCTTATCTTCTTCATCATGACGGCTTAAACTCAACTATCTGCATACTCCATGCCTAAAATGAACATGGAAGATTACTAACAACTCCACGGGCAATTAGCACTTTAAAATTATGATTGGGGCACCTGGGTGGCTCAGTTGGTTAAGCGATCAACTCTTGATTTTGGCTCAGGTCATGAGATCAAGCCCCATGTCATCAGGCTCCATACTCAGTGGGGAGTCTGCTTCAGATTCTCTCCCCCTCTCCCCCCTCCACCAATAAATAAATAAATCTTAAAAAAATACTTTTTGATTGGGCCTTAATGCTTTCAAGTAATCCTAGTACTCTTTTTTTCGGTCAGTTCTGTCTCCCACCTTTTTAGACTAGTATTCCAAACTTTTTCCCATCTCTTCGAATTTCCCACACCTCCTCTCCAATTCTCACTCTCAGCTGATAATTCTCCTTCCTATTTCACCGGGGATATTGAAGAATTAGAAAAGAATTTCTAAGTGCTCCCACCATCCACATATACCCACCTACCTACATCTGTGCCTATGTAGTCTGTGCCAAATTAGAGACATCTCTACAGCAATTGTTCCCTATTTCTTCTACAGAAACAATTTGCTCTCTAATGGATCATGCTAATCAGCATTAAAAAAAAAAAAAAACACTGATCATTTCTCCAAATTAAAAATACACCTTTTGTGAGACCATTTTTCTTTTATTTACAGCTCTAGTCCATCTTATTTACAGAAGGATTTGAGAGCATTGTATATAACATGAGCCCAATCTCTTCCCTCCCATCCTTTCTAGAACCCACTTACGTCAGGCATTTTTCATCCATTCACTCTCTAGATGGTCTCATCCAATGTCCTGTCTTTATCAACCACATGCTGACTTCCCAACATATACGTTGAGGGCACTTTCCTGATCTCTAGACCCATATGTCAAACTGCATCCTTCACATCAGTACTTAAATGTCTAATAGATGATTTAAACTTAATACAACCAAAACAAAGGCCCTGATGTTCCCTTCAAATGAAGTCCTTCTGCAGTGTTTCTCATTCCAGACAATGGCAAATCTTCAAGTTGTTTATGCCAAAAAATTGTTCAGTCATCTCTGACTTCATTCACTCTAACATCTCACATCTAATGTTATAGGAAATTTTGTTGACTGTAACTTCAAAATGCATCTAGGATGCAATCATTTATCACCATCTGTAATGGTACCACACTAGCTCAAGCCAACAATCATCATTTCTTACTTGGATTATTACAATAGCCTTCAAATTGATTTCCTGGCCTCTGTTCTTGGAAGTCTTTTCTTTCTATACTCAATAAAATAGCTAGAGTAATCACATTAAATCTAAGGTGGAATAGGTTATTTCTCAGTTCGAAACCTGCAAAAATAACCAATTTCCCATAAAGTAAAAGGTTGAGTCCTTACTAAATCTTACAGGAGCCTAATGGTTTCTATGTACTTTTTCAACCATCTCCAACAACTCTTGTCATCCCTCAATACTCTCCAGCCACACTGGCTTTCCTACTGTGCTTTCACCACAATGAGCAAGGCCACACCTATGTGTCTTTGTACTTCCTAGTCCCTTCCAGTTTTCTTTCCTCCAGATATCTGGCATGGCAATCTTATTTCATTCAGTTCTGTACTCAAAGGTCACCTGCTCAGGTCATCTGCTTCCAGTTAGGATGTAGAAATCTGTAAAAAGAACATGGTTTTCACCCCAAAAACTAAAAAGAGCCAGGTAGGCTACAAAATCATAGTTAAAAAGAAGAAACAAAAGCAAGCAAAACAAAATGTCAGAAAGCAGAGATCCAAGAAATCTAAATGAAGTAAATTCCAGAAAAGAAAAGGCCCTTCATGGAGAAGAAGAGATCCATGATTGTTTTAGTCCATGGTGGAATGGTGGAGAAAGAAAGAATTTTTCCATAGGCTGCGATAAAAAGAAACTAGCCAAAAGTTTAGTAAGTTGTAATGCCTACACACTGGCTAGGGTGATAGATTAGAATTTCAAAGAGCCCTCAAAACAGAAGGAAATTGCATCCGTCTGCCAAATCCTTCCCAAGAGTCTTCACTGAGTATACGAAGATGCTTTCACAAAAGCTAGGGTAATGGAAGGAAAGTTGAGAGAAATCCTTTCTAGCTACTCTAGTTCTTAGTAAATTTTAAGTAAGGCAATTGTTTTCTGAAGACTGCTGGTTGAGAAGCAGGCCAGAGAAAGATCCTAAGGTACAGAAAGCCTGGAGCAGGAATGGCAAACAAAGAGAATTCTGCAGTTACCCTAAAAGCTGGCAGCCATGCTGGAGAACAGAAAAAAGATCTCCCACGGTCTGGAAAGCACAAAGAGAGGTAAGCCATATTCATGGATAGGAAAACTCAACATTGAGATATTCATTCTCCCTGAATTTATCCATAGATTCAAACACAATCCCAATAAAAACTCCATCAGAAATTTTTGAAGAAATTGACAAAGTGACTCAAAATTTATTTTGAAAAGCAAAGGACCTAGAATAGCTGAAATAATTTTGAAGAACAAAATTGAAACAATTATTTGATTTAAAGACTTACTATAAAGCTACAGTAATCAAGACATTGCAATACTAGTATAAGGATAGAAATAAAGGTCAATGGAACAAAATAAAAGATAACAGAAAGAGATCAATGTATGTTCCATCAACACACCAAGTAATTTTCATTGGGAGAGGAAAACTCTTTTCAGCAAATGGTACCATAACACATGGTTATCTATATGGAAAAAAGGGCTTTGGCCTTGCACCATAAATCACATTCCAAACATAAATCCCAGAATCATAAACCTTCTAGAGGAAAGCATAGAACACTTTCCTGACCTTCATGTAGGTAAGATTTCTTAACAAGTTAAAAAAGCATTAGTCTTAAGAAAATGTTTAAATAAAATGGGCTTCATCAAATTTCAATTTCCTATTCAACAACAAAAAACACAATAAAATTCATAGGCAAATGCCGTACTGAGAAAGATAATAGATATATCTGATCCTACTCAAAATACATTAAAACCTTCCAAAAATCAAAAACAAAAGCCAGACAAGGGGCGCCTGGATGGCTCAGTCTCTTAAGCATCCCACTCTTGATCTCGGCTTAGGTCATCATCTCAGGGTTGTGAGGTCAATCCCTGCGTTGAGCTCTGCACTGGGCATGGAGCCTGCTTGAGATTCTCTCTCTCCCTCTGCCTCTTGCCCCTCCCTCTGTAAATAAATAAATTTTTAAAAAATTTTAAAGATTTGAGAGAGAGAGAGAGCACAAGCAAGGGGAGCGGCAGAGGGAGAGGCAGAAGCAGGCTCCCTGCTAAGCAGGGAGGCTGACGCAGGGCTCGATCCCAGGACCCTGGGATCATGACCTGAGCTGAAGGCAGATGCTTAACTGATTGAGCCACCCAGGCACCCCAAATAAATAAATTTTTAAAAAGCCAAACAATACAATAAAAATTAGACAAACAAACAGATCCTCTTCTTAAACAAATGGTCAGTAAACACATGGAAAGACATTCAACTTCATTAGTCATAAGGGAATGTAAATTAAAACCACAATAAAATGTCACTACACTCTATCACAGCTGTAATAAAAATTGTACACAATGCCAAATATCAGTGAGGATGTATGTGGAACAAGTGGAATTCTCATACACTGCTAATGACAGCATAAAATGATTATTTTGGAAAACTATTTGGTAGTTAACTTTAAAGTTAACTACACATACACCCTATGATAAAGTAATTCCAGTTGTATTTACCCAAGAGAAATGAAAGCATGGGTCTACAAAAAAAATTTTTTTATTTACCATGATCAAGGCAGTCCTAGACATAAAAGCCTAAAACAAAAAGAATGCTAATGGCCATCAACAGGATAGTGAACAACAACAGCAAAATGATGAAAATCATGTTGGATGCCATGCAGCCATGTGAAATAACCAACTATTGCTACTTGCACGACTTGGAGAATCTTACCAACATTATACTGTGCAAAAGTAGCAAGGCAAGCACACATGCACATACACACATACACACCACACACACACTAAACAACTGCACTACTATGAAGTCAAAGAACAGGCAACACTAAGCCAGAGTGATCGAAATCACAACAGTGGCTGCTTATGGGAGTAGGGAGAAGGATTTACTGCTACTAGAAAAGAGAAACTTTGTGGGGACATGGAAATGTTCTCCACCTTGCTTCAGGTACTTACAGCATGAGCATATGCAATTGTCAAACTTCTTAAATGTAAAATACTTAAGTATACATTTTAATCCCTGTAATTTAAACTTCAATAAGTTAATCTGTTGCTTTTTTTTTCTTTAACAACATATTCAAGATTTCAATGTCAATACTTCATAACCTGCTTCCTCATTTATTTGCTTAGCCCTCATCTCCTCCAGATTGATTATATGTAATTATGTATTTATTTTACATCCTCCTCCTGAATATTCATTCCACGAGGCAAGATAATTTTGTTTTCTTCACTGATGTATCTGCAGGCCTAGAACATTACCTGAGATGTAGTAGGTTCTCAATAAATATTTGTTAAGTGGATGGGTTCTCAATAAATTGAAATTTGTTAGAAAATATTCATTACAATGAATCTGTATTGGTATCCCTATGCAGCCCAAGAACAGGGGCACTTGGAGATGCCTCAGTAAAGGGCCTAGTGTTTTACTTATCATTGCCACACCCAGAATGGATAGACCGCATTTTCTTTTCCAGATACAAATGGCTGTGATTTTTGTAAGCCAATATCTCTGAATGGCATAACTATTAAATATTCATCTGGCAGTGAACTTTGGTTGAAGGATGCATCAAAATTATGGGGTCAATTAAGGAAAATAACAAACTATCTCACGTTATATTGAATAAACAATTATAATTAACATTTAATTATTCAAATAATTAGTCTGTAAATGCCTATGTGAGATTTGCCTAAAGCCCCAGAAAACATCTGTGATTAGCATTTATGCTAACTCATATGTCTGAATGAGAGAGGTGAGGGATGGGAGACCAACCGCCAAGGGATTGTTTCCTTCTAAAAGTTTCCCTTTGTTAGATGTGAGTTATTTGTTAGCTTTGAGCCCACGAGACCAAGAATATTTGCGTCTTTTCACGTGGCTATCAATATGAAAGTGGTCCAGGATACCCCAATAGATTGCCTGGCAGTTAAGTTACAAACTTCCCTTTTAAGAACCAACTGTGATCCTGCCACCCAAGGTGTACCACAGTTAACATGTTGATATAAACATGCAAGACTGACAGGAAGTACATTTTATTGAAAATTCATACAACTATTTATAACTAATGACCACAGTATTAATAGTCCAATTTTTGTCCCTTACTCTAACTTGATTTTTTCTTTTTTAATTTCGTCATTTTATTTATTCATTCATACTTTAAGAAACATTGTGCCGGTGGGTAGAACTTATATGTGCTTAACTTTATGTTCAACTTAAGATTCAAAGCAGGTCCCAAGATCAGTACATTCCTCTTTTTTTTTGTAACATACCCAGAGGGATGAGAGGGACTCCTGACAGCAGCAGATGGGATTATTAATATAAAGAAGAGCACTACCATGGGCTGTTCCTGTTGAGAACACCATCAAAATCCCACCCCATACACACAGTAACAAAGCTCTTCACTAGTAGTACAATTAAAGTGAAGAGTCCTATAGGCTTTGCTTTGCAGAGGAAGTTTCTTCCTTTATATGATTAACATATGCTTCTATTAGAATTTCTGTATCACAGTGCCTCTGGCAGAAACAATTAGGCTTAAAATTCCTCCTATACCACTTCTGTTATAAATCTTGGCAATTGCAAAATATGACCAGATGATTCTTCTAATATCCTGAAATTTCTCAGTTCCTTGCCTCTTCTCATCCAATAATCTAGTCTTCCACACAACCTAATCACTCACTCCTGTGGACAGAAGATTTTGTTAAAACCAACAAGTGCAATCTCTCTATAATCTCAATTGCTGTCTACCATGTCCTATCTTCCCAGATTATTTCCTGTAATACGAAGATTCCAACAAATTTTAATCTCTACTTTTTCATGACTCTTGATGTCATTTCTCCTCTCCTCACCCAACTTATTAATTCATTCAAATTTACGGTAAATCATAAAAAGAACCCCCTCACACGCTCCTTAATTCCCTTGCCCCTCTCTTTACTCATAGTCTTCTTAGAGTAAAACTACAAAACTAGTTCAGTCTAGTGCTCCCTACAAAAATACAGGAGAATATGGTTGAAGAGTTATCTATGCTGATTGGTCTCACTTAAAATTCATGCTCATTAATCTCAAGTGAGTCTTTAATGCTATCACGTAACTCTAATACACTTCCTACTCCATTCTCTCCTAATTCTGAGAAAATGATTTCATACCTTTTTCTTCTCACCTCAAAACTCCCAGTGACTACTTTCTCATCCTTTATAATCAGCTGATGACTTTGCTTTCTATTTCATTAGTAACACTGAAATAATCACAAGAGACATTCCAAAAACCACTGCAAATAAAACGGTCTGCGTACAAGAGAAATTCCAGACCCCCCACCACCAAACACACCCACCTGTGTGCATACATACTCTATCATAAAGAAAAACCACATCCTCTTCAACTTTTTCTCCAGTACTGTGCTCATCCCTGACTTTTTCCAATACACACACACACACACACTCTGTCCCAGAAATAGTGTCCATAACTCTAAACTAATATATCCTCATCAACATCTCATTTTGAATATCTAACAGAATTCATAACATATACAAAAGTGAACTGTTGATCTGCTCAAACTTCCTCCAGCCATAATCTTCCTCACCTCAGTTTACAGCAACATTTTCCTTTTTCGTTGCTGGACTGAAAAAAAAAAAAAAAAAAAAAAAAAAAAAGCTCAGGGTCATCTTTGACTTGCCTACTTTTCTCCCATTCCATGTCAGTTTGTCAGGAAATCCTGGTGTTACGGGTTGAACTGTGTCCACCTCAAAAGATATGTTGAAGTACTAACACCCACAGTACTGAAGAATGTGACCTTATTTGGAAAGAAGGCCATTGCAGAGATAATTAAGATGAGGCCATATTGGAGGAGGGTTAGGCTCCAATCCAATATGACTGATGTCCTTATAAGATTTCCTTATAAAAAGATGGTTATGTAAAGACACAGAGATACACAAGGAGAACACCATATGATGACAAAACTGGAGTTCTGTAACTACAAGCCAAGGAAAACCAAAGATTGCCAACAAACCAGCCAACCACCAAAAGTTAGGACTAGGCAAGGAAGGATTGATCTCCTGTAAGTTTCAGAAGGAACATGACCTTACGGACACCTTGATTTTGAACTTCTAGCCTCTAGAACCATAAAATCATAAATTCTATGATTTTAAGCCTCCCAGTTTATTGTACTCTGTTACAGCAGTCCTAGAAACTAATACAACTATTAGTCTCTACATTCAAAATATTTCTATAACCCACTTTTTACCATCTCCACTGCTACCTCCTTTATTCTAATGGGTCTCATATGAATGTATCTAATTATATTAATATATTACTGGGAATGTTGCTTCTATACGAGAAGTCACTAAATTTTTCAGGAACATCAATACCAAATAATTGTGAATTCCATGCCAGCCAACAATATCTAAACATCTGCCACAGAAAAAAAAAAAGTTGAATAAAAATCAAGTTTATAGGGACACCTAAGTAGCTCAGTCGGTTAAGCAACCGACTTCTGGTTTCAGCTCAGGTCACAATCTCAGGGTTCTGGGATCGTCCCGCATCGGCTCTATGCTCAGCATGGAGTCTGCTTGTCCCTGACCTTCTGCTCCTCCTCCCACTGTCATGTGTTCTCTCTTGCTCTCTCAAATAAAAGATCTTTTTAAAAAATCAAATTTATAAAAGCAACCCAAATTACAATTTAAATTAATATGCTTACACTAAGTGTAACACAATGAAGTCTTGTTGTGCTTGCCAAGGGAAGAAGTAAAAACTTGATAGTGGATGGTGGTTGGTGGAGAAGAAGACACAGTCTGTGATCCTTTGCAAAGTGTTGAAATGGCAGGTAATTGACTTCTGGCAGCCGTTCAGTAGCATACCCAGAAGAGTGAGCTAATACTGGAGAGGTATCTTCTGCTTTCCCCATCTTTTCCACTGCCTTTGTCATATTTGTCACATATTTTGCTTAATGCCTAAAGCTGTTCTCATTCTTCTAATTTTTGCACTATTTTCTTCACAAAGTTTCAACCACTTGGGAGTTCACAGTACTCTTGCACTCAAACTGCATTTAAAAAATAACATCGTAGCATAGAAAAATACCTTAGGGCAAAATAAAGGCTGAATATGAGAGCATTTTTAATTCCACAGAAAAAGCGAATGTGCACAGAAGACTAAAAGGCAGTAAAAGATGCTATGTCTTTACCCCATTCACATGCTGTGCCTACACCAAGTAAAGCTTTTCGGGTACATGACTCAATTGTGTTCCATATATTCTGACTGGAAATTGTTAGTTGAGTAAGTAAGTACGTCTGCCTGAAAATCTAATGGCAAAATGTCATTTCCTGTCACGTATTTTATGTGTTTTTGGTGAAAAGCCTTTACGGCCCCAATTCAACACCCCCTCAAATGCTCATCTAGAATATATGTTTTTATATCTTTTTAAGGGCTGTTATGGCAAAATCATTAGCTGATTAGGCATCATGTGAGCTGAGTCTGCTTTGTGCGATGTCACCCACACATCATGTGACTCTAAATAAGACTTCTTTCTGACAAGTTCGGAGGTCTTCAGACTCCCTGACACTAGCCAACAGCTGCTTCTCTCAGCAGAGGGTGCAGCTCTTTCTAGAGAAGAGGTAGATGAGGTCAGGGTATTCCAAACTTTTCTCAATTTCTTCTTACAACATTAAGGCATGCTACCGTGAGTAGCAAAGAACATAGGTATCAGGTCTTTAAATTGCTTATGCTTTAATTACATAATAAAATACATCAACTTCTTTGAGTGAGGGCACTCTCTCTGGTCCCGTGTTCCACTGGGTAACCCATCCATATTGATAAGAGTTCTCAGGCTTAGAAAATAAAAATACACGATGCCCAGCTAAATTGGATTTTCAGATGAACAGCAAATACTGAGACATGCAATAACTGGATGCAATATTTGGGATATACTTTGACCAAAAAAATATTTGTTTATCTGAATTCAGATTTAACTAAGTATCGTGTATTTTATCTGAGCAACCTTATTACTAGAGGACGAGACATCTATTAAAGAATCCCATTCCAGCTCACTAGAGTCTGCCAAGCCACTTCAATAATTCCTCACATCACTCCCACCAGGCACATAATCCCCAATCACCAGGGGTTCTATAAATATGCAATCCACTCAACACACATTTACAGAAACTTGTAGATCACTTACTAAGTGTCAGGCACTGGGGACACAGGATTAAATAAAGCCTTCTCCCCATCCTGGAGAAGTGCACCCTCCAGAGGAAGAGGTAGACATGTAAACAAATACTCGAAAAATAGTGTGCTTGGAATAGCAACATCAACAGATTCTGAGGAGCAACGAAGAAAAAAAAGAAGTACATAACAAATTATTTCTGAAACCATAACTAAGATTCTCTGAGTTTATAAAAGTCTGTAAATAAGGAGAGAAACAGATGCATACGACTTTTCTGTGAATGATATCCACATCTAATTGTTAAAGCACCTCTCTGAATCTTTAAATGCTGGGATATTGCTGGAAAACCCAGGCCCTTGACTAAAGAAAATGACATTCGCCTGTGTTAAAGACAGATGGTTTAGGCCTCTTTAATCCATGCAATCTATCTAAATATATCTTTATTCTCAGTGTCTATGCACACTGCTGGTTTATGGTCCTTGGTTGGAATGTTAGCCAAGTCATTTTGTGCAAAAAAGGAACTGCGTAGGCTAAAGCTTGGATGAGCTCACTAGAAATTACTTTCTATTCTGGGTCTCTAAGCGACTGCGGTTTGGGGATCATAAAATAAGATGGCTTTGTCTTTGGTCACAGCCTGTGTAAGCTTTACATACAGAAAAAATAGAGAAGGTTGTATAGACAACAGCTAGAGAGAAACAGGAAAAGAAAAGGCCTATGAAAGAAGTCTGTTGAAATCGTCTTTAGTTCACTTACTGGCCACCTGGTAGTAACACCTTGAATTGATCCAAGCCCTACTTACACAGGAAAATATATTTATATTGATTATCATTGACCTTGATAGCTTAAATTATACTTCCCTATTTTGGTATTAGATAAATACAGATTAGCTAAAATGATCTATAGACTACCACTGTTCCAAAGATGTGACAACAAAGAATGCTAAGATTATAGTGACACACACAATTAATTTCAGTTGCTTTATTTTTTATTTGCAGTAACATGGAATGTATTGAACAACTCATGATTGATATTCATATTTCTATTATTAGTTGGGAATCTAGATTGCGTCATTTTCATCAATCATAGTTAACACAGGGTCAAAATAACCTTCACCATAAGTCATTCTACAGAACGAAAGCATTACTATACAAACCTGGTAAACTTTTCTCATGCTTTCTCCCTGTTTGTACTTCTGTGCAATTCCTCTAACAGAAGCACTCCTATCCAAAGGGGTTAAGGTTAGTTTTGGAGGGGTCACTGAAATCAATTTGGAACCAATTCCTATCTGCAATGTGGGAAATATTCCTTTAGAGACACCAAGGTGCTGCCAGGCATTCTGATCCCAACCTGCCAAGAAACATTCAATAACTGAACAGTACATACCAGCATCCTTTGAAGGGATGACAATTCAGTGAACTGCATACTCAGTCCAAACACATATATGTCAAGGACCCCAAAAGCCTAGCTCTTTCTCCTTATTGTGACTCAGACATCAACTCCAATCTTGATGAGGCACTCTCCATCAGACCTGCACTTAAGACCTGTGTGGCTATCAGGATTAAATACATCACCTGAATTCTAAATAAAAATTTTTCATTGTGTTTGACAAAACACCTCTTTGAATGACTATAAAATTGACATATCTTTGTGTTCATGGACTGAAATATTCTTTCTGGTACTTTTCTTCTCTACAGGTCCTATCTATTTTTTTCTTTTCTGGACATAAGAATGAAGAAGCATGATCAAAAATACCAAATGCCAAGAAGACAATTTCAAATGTTTAACTTCCGAAAGACAGAAGAAAATTTAGTTTTTAAACCTTTACTAATATTCAAGAAAAATAATATATGCAGCTCAATTCATTCATTCATTCATTCAATAAGTGTTTATCTAATGTCTACTAAAATGGCAGGCTTATTTTCAAATCCAAACAGTGAACAAAACAGATAGACTATTTTGTTAATGCAGGCAATATTACAGATGATAAATCATTGAACTAAAAACTAGGATTCTAAAACACTGTTTTACTATAAAAATCAAATATTTTGATGAATCTAATTTATTATTTTCTGTGTACCTAAAATAAGCTTGGGATTGACCAGATGGTGTAGAAGATATTATCATATATTGAAAAATTAGAAAATACAAAAATAAAACCACCTGGGACCTTCAGGAGGAGGCAAGTTTATTAGTTTTACAATATTAATGGTTTAGGTGGTGCCTCTACTACGATTCCTACTTTAACCCATTTGCCTCCCAATACCCTGGCTCCGAACTGGCTGGTTATGAAAATGGTCACATTTAATGGTATGTACTCTGTCACAAAAACGGTGAAAGTGAGAAGCCTGAGTTGTAATTAAATGGGAGCACATGACAGGATAAATAAAAAATGAGCTCGGTAACTTCAATAATTAGACAGCTCAGCAGAAGGTACAGAAACAGTAGGCTTGGAGATCTCTGGCTATGAATAAGCAACTCAGGGACTTAATACGTGACAGTAAAAAAAGATACGAGAACTATAAAATGCAGATGATGAAGTGGCCTGTTTGTAATTATATATGTATGACCTGAATGTATGTTGGAGAAGGTAAAAACATCACTTTCAGAGGGTTCAAAGGCAGAAGCAAACATGTCATGGTAACCAGTAAAGGTTTCCTAGAAGAATTCCATAGAAGAATTAGGATTCAAGAAAGGACAGAATGCTTCAGCAGAATTTGGGAAGAACAGAGAACTATCGAATAGAATGGTATAAGCTACATCATATATGCAGGGAAGTATAAGGTGTGTTTGAAGCACAGGGAATAGCCCATGTGGTGGGAGCACAGGGACAAGCAGGGGAACAGTACAGGATAAAGCTGGAAGCTAGAATTGAGAATCATTATCGCAAAAGATGTTGAAGCTGAGGGTAAACAGGGATTTTTTTTTTTAAGTTGATATACAAAAAGGAACACTAAGAGTATAGCCAAGTACCAGTATACAAGACTGCCTCTGTGGTGTTGGGAATTTAATCAAGGTTTTCAGTTTTGAGTTATGTAATGAACTTCCTGATTATACAAAAATAGGTCTAATACAGTCAAATGGTCTTCGACAAAGGAGAAAAGACAACTTAATGGAGAAATGACAGTATTTTCAACAAACAGTGCTGCTACAATGGACATCCACATGCAAATAATGAATCCGGACAAAGACCTTACGTCTTTCAAAAAATTAACTCAAAACATATCACAGATCCAAAAGTAAAACTCAGAACTATAAAACTCTCAGGACATTATAGAGTCTAGACTTAACCCGTAGGGTCTTATGTATTATTGAGCCCCGTTCTAGGACTGGCCATGAGTACAGAAGCAGTAAGAATCAAGATCCCCTCCCTTCTGCCCTAAAAGACAAAATCCTGTGAGGCAATAATGCAATGAAAGTTCTTCAAGGAGATGTACATCTTAGTGGAATCTGGATCAGTCTAGCTAATCTGAACATACCACTTCAACAAAGCATCAGAAACTCCTGGAGGTCCATCATTTTTTCATTTGTTCATTTTGTCATTCATTTATTCAGTAATTACGTAGGATTCTTGTTATGTACCAGTTCCAGTGCTACATGATGGAGAGAAGAAGATAGAGCAGATACAGCACTTCGGAGGGAACTATCAAGTTAGCAAGCAAACTTATAATAATGAAAATCAGATGTGAAGAGGGCTAATATAGGAGAAATACACAGGACACTGTGGAGTACAACCAAAAAAGGAGTACCTGATCCACACTGGAGAAGTCATGGAAAGCTTCTCAGAGAAGAGCTGGACCTGGAGGATGAATTGGAATGATGCAGGGAAGGAGGATGAGAAAGCTTCCTCCTGAGTAAGGAGCTGTAAACAGGCCTAGGGATAAGGGCTAGCTAATGGCGCCCAATATGCTTGGCCCCTTCCTTCTGACTAGAGCACAGACAAAAGGGGACAAAGCAGCAAAAGGGAAGGCTGAGAAAGCTGGCAGCCCCAGATCATAAAGGGCCATGTGCACCTTGATAAGCTTCTGAATGTTCTCCAAAGAGCAAGCCATTCAAGACTTCTATGCAGGAAAGTGACACTATCTGGTCAAACAACACAACAACAACAACAACAACAACAAAACCTTTCAAAACAGTCTTGTAGGAGGGATTCGATGAAAGAGGAGGTAGATCTACACTCAGGACAGGAAGACTATTTTGAGGAGATTAATTCATTCAATGTTCAAAAGGTTGAGCTCAACACCAATGCGATTCTGAAAACCATTCATCTGGCTATATTGAGTTAGGGTGAGAAATCAACCTGAATGGTTTTGTGGATGGAAACACTCCTGGAGGAATCTCTGTATCCCGCAAAAGATACTCAGTGTCTTGGGCGACAGACACCTTCGCAGTCTTCAGCAGTACCCTCTGTCCCTCTTCAATGGGATCCTTCTAATGTTGACCTCCAGGTACCTCCTGCCTGTAGTAATTCCTCTTTTCTGAATTCAATCCCCATTTAGTTAAATGCCTGTCATAAAATCTGATTTTGATGATAGTCTGTGTCACATCCCAGAATGCCTTAAACTGAGCCACGATCTGGTCCCCCACGTATTTTGGTGTTTGAAAAACCTAAGCCTTGTGAATATAAAACCACTGAGTGGTATGAGGTGCTAAATCACCAGCTGGTAGTATAAAAGCGGAGGGTTGAGAGTATGAAAATACAAACCAGCACTCTTTGCAAGACAGAGCGGGGGGAATCTCCGGGGGGAATCTCCTTAAGACTTCCCATTAATTATTGACAACAGGAGAGAGTAAGTTGGTGTACCATTTGTCCCACAGCTAAAGGAGAACAGATGCCTCAGGGCAGTCTCCAAACAAACAAACAATAAGCCTGCCAGTTTTACTGGCTCCAGGAAAAAAAAAAATTTCAAGGAATTCCAGAATTCCATAGTGCCCCTTATTTTTATCATTGACTTATAAGAAAATAAACCTAAGTGAGGTAAACATTAGCACACATTTAAAAATATTTCCGAAAGGCAAATTTCATTTAACTCAGGAACACGTATTCCATCCTAATTCAGAGCTGCTGTATTAAAAGATTAAGAAGAACTGATGTTAACAACTCACAACATTGTGGGCAATGATTTTATAGCTTTCATGAATATGAAACTGAAGTATACTTTGCAGGGAATCCTCAATTAAATAGCACAGTCCAGGTGTGCTCTCTATGGAAGATAAAAGACTTGTATTTATTACCTACTTTTTTAAGACTACCTGTTTTCAGGGGGTGGGAAGAACCTGTGCCTGCCATCAGCGTCCCCTGTTGGACTGCTTCCTGATTTAATGCCCAATGACATGGCTGAAGGCGGAAGCTGAAAATGATGCAAATGAAGAGCTGTACAGCAACCTGACAAACCTCTTACGTGGTTCCCAGGGAAATGCGGTTTTTAAAATCCCATTTCCTTCACATTATTGTCTAAGTACTATCCTGTTAGGACCATCAGCTTTGGTACAACACAGACACCTGAAGTCAGTTTCCACACTATCTAGTACCCGTATAGTTCAAGCATGTGGAACAGGCACGGCTCCTTTTGCGGTTTTTCTGCTTGTTCATATTTCACATAAGTGACCGTTCTGTGGTTTTGTCTGCTTCATTCTCAAGTACCAAAAAAAACAAAAGCACACCTCTGACTAAAAGTTGAAGAAAATGCTAAGAGAAGGAGTGGTTGGGGGGCTGCGGGTCACAGAATCAAAAACAAAGCAGTATTGGGGGGCGGGGAGCAGAAAATTATAAGTAAAAATGTGCCACAGGGCACCTGGGTGGCTCAGCCATTTAAGCGTCTGCCTTGGGCTCAGGTCATGATCCCGGGGTGGTGGGACTGAGTCCCACATCAGGCTCTCGGCTCAGCAGGCAGTCTGTTTCTCCCTCTACCCCTCTCCCTGGCTCATGACCTCTCACACACGTGCTCTCTCTCTCACGTGCTCTCTTTCTCTCTCAAATAAATAGAATCTTTTTAAAAAAAAAGTGCCACAGACAGTCCAAAAAGCTAACTGTTACTAACAGAAGGCTACCTGGTAAGAAATGGGCAGTGCTGGATCACAGTTTATCAACATGTCAATTCTAGACCCTGCACTGCATGCCCCTGTCAACTAACAGTCATGAACAGGCACTGAGCAACCGTTTCCTGACGCTGGCTTCAGACCCCATCCTGCATGCTGGGAATGCAGACACAGTCTCTGCCCTCGTTGCCCCGAAGTTAAGTGGGGTAGGACAAAGAATGGCAATCAGACTACATACAGTGTGAGAAGAACGAGGAAGACGAGGCAACGTATACCTTGCCCAGGAACAAAGAGTGTTCTTTATCCACTGGGCAGCTTTCGACCTCATTGCCCACCATCCATAATTATTAACACAAGAAACTGCATTATCATTCACCGAAGGGTATCTGAGATTTCCTAATCTTCTGTTGCGCACTGGGTAGCCAAGCACAACTAAGAATAAACAGTAATATGTCAGGTCAAGACATTTAAAATGTTAAAACACTTTGAAATAAATAAGGAAGATCACTGCATTTGCTAAATATTCTACTTTTGATAATTAGAAGACGCTAATTCTTTAATCACATGTGTTTCTGTTTCTAATCACACCAGGGGCACCTTGGGTATGAAATACTCAAAACCTTTAGCATCTTGCCAGGCATATAGTTGGTACTCAATAAATGGAGACAATATTACTGAACTTTGAACCATTTTCCCATCATACTCATCACCATAAAATAAGGGGACACATTTCACAAGCCGCATAAGCAACTGTGCCTTCTTACTTTATAGCTACTCCCCATATATTAAAAAAAAAAAACATTCATATTCCACACAGATAAAACTTGTTCCACTGCACCCACATCTGCTCCAGAACACATGGATGTCTCGGGTTGATTAAGTGTATTTGTGTCATAACAATAATTCATAGAAGGAACAATTTGCGATAACCGTGAATTATATTCTCTGAGCAAGAACTCTGAGATAAATCTAAGGGCTTCCAGTGTATGTGGTATCTATTCCTAAATAACCGAAAGTTAGAGCAGTTATCCGTCTGTGCAAGAGTGGGCCTTTGATGCATTCAACCGAAGGCATCCATGTGCTTTGGAACACATGCGGGTGCAATACCAAGATTTTTTTATATAGGGTGCTTACAAAAGGAAAGGAAAGGTAAAACAGATTCTGACAGTCCTAAGCAAGGCAACAGGCTACAAAGTCAGGCTTTGTCTTGAGAGAGGGAGATATTTGAAATTCCTTGATCTCATTATTTAACATATCAAAAGATGGGCCCAGGGAACTTCATTTAGGTTTAAGGAAGAAAAGGTTCCATTTCCAGCTTGGAAATGGAAAGAAAGAATTCTAATTTTACTTTTCTCAGTCTTCTCAGGGCAAGTGAACTGAGCGCAAGAAGGCAGAAGAAAGGTAGGAGAAAAATCAAAGGGATTGTGTAGAATCAACATCTCCCCATTTCCCCCATCTATCCACCTCCGCAACCACCATTCTACTGTCTGCTTCTATGTATTTGACTGTTTTCGATTCCATATATGAGTGAGATCATACAGGTTTTTTCTTTCTGTGTCCAGCATATTCACTAGGCATGTGTATATCAAAATCATTTCGTAATCCTTAAATATGCAATTTTTATTTAAAACATTTTTTAAAAAGAGAACTTATGTAAGAACATTACCCCCACATACTCAGGGAGGCTAAATCTCAATTTGAAGAGAAATATTTGGAAATATCCTATTTGCTGAGTCCCACAGATATGCCCAAAGGAGGAACACCAGGCTTTTCTCTTCTCTGAACTCCTCATAATTAATAACAATAGCTTATGTTCATAAAGCACTTCTAGTAGGCACTGTTAGAAGTGCTTTAGATAGAGTAACCCACTTAGTCCTTACAAGAACCATACGGGAAGGTACTAATTGTATCCCCACTTTGCAGATAAGGAGACTGAAGCATGGAAAGATGAAGTGGATTGCCCAAGGCCACTCTTAGTAAATGGAAGAAACAGAATTTAAAATATAAAGTCATTCTGTCCCTTAATTAGGTTCACCTCTCGTTACTTTTCTTTCTGTGCTAGTTTTCTTCTCCTTTATGGGAGATGTATGCCTCCCATAATTTCTTCAACTGTACTCAAACCTCTTTGAGGTTTTACCTTTCATTTTTATACTTCCCACAATGCACAGCAAAGTGCTACTATGACATGTAGTTCTGAGACTCGAGTAATTACATCCTAATGTCAGGTATCCCCTTACTTACAGAAAAGGCAGCATCAGTTTGCACTTGATGCAAAAAGTGACTATCTCAAAATGGTGGTATAAAATACCCACCCACTGGGGGCACCTGGGTGGTTCAGTCGGTAGAATCTCTGACTCTTGGTGTTGGCTCAGGTCATGATCTCAAGGTCGTGAGATGGAGCCCTGAACTGGGCTCTATGCTCAGTGCGGAGCCTGCTTGGGATTCTCTCTCTCCCTCTCCCTCTCACCCTCCCCCAACTCTTGTGTTCTCTTGCTCTAATAAACAAGGTCTTTAAGATTTTATTTGAGAGAAACAAGGAGAGAGATAGTGAGAGAGAGCATACAAGTGGGGTTAGGGGAGAAGGAGAAGCAGGCCCTTCGCTGAGTAGGGAGCCCGACGTGGGGCTCGATCCCAGGACTCCTGGACCATGACCTGAGCCAAAGGCAGACACTTAACCAACTGACCCACCCAGGTACCCCTAATAAATAAAATCTTAAAAATTAAAAAAAAAATACCCATCTATTGCCACAGCTTAAATACTGGTACTGATACTGATCTTGACAGAAGATCACAGCACTGAGATTGAAGAAACAAATCTGCAGTAATACACGGCTACTTCCAGTGCTATGAACAGGATATCTGAAGGAAGCAATGCTGTTTATATAACTTAAACATTGCTAAGAACTTAGAACATAAAGAATGTATTTAAAATACTTATGCACAAAAGAAGTCAAATTGTCTCTCTTCGCAGATGACATGATACTCTATATGGAAAGACTCCACCCCCAAATTACTAGAACTTATAGAGCAATTCAGTAATGTGGCAGGATACAAAATCAATGCTCAGAAATCAGTTGCATTTCTATACACGAACAATGAGACTGAAGAAAGAGAAATTAGGGAATCCATTCCATTTACAATAGCACCAAAAATCATACGTTATCTTGGAATTAACCAGAGATGTAAAGAATCTATATTCTAGAAACTACAAATCACTCTTGAAAGACATTGAAGAAGACTCGAAAAGACGAAAAATATTCCATGCTCATAAATGGGAAGAATTAACATAGTTAAAAGGTCTATGCTACCCAGAGCAATCTACACTTTCAATGCCATCCCGATCAAAATACCAATGACATTTTTCAAAGAACTGGAACAAACAGCCCTTAAATTTGTGTGGAACCACAAAAGGCCCTGAATCGCCAAGGAACTGTTGAAAAGGAAAAACAAAGCTGGGGGCATCACGATGCCGGATTTCGAGCTGTACTACAAAGCTGTGATCACAAAGACAGCATGGTACTGGCACAAAAACAGACACATAGACCAATGGAACAGAATAGAGACCCCAGAAATGGACCCTCGGCTCTTTGGGCAACTAATCTTTGACAAAGCAGGAAAAAACATCCAGTGGAAAAAAGACAGTCTCTTCAATAAATGGTGCTGGGAAAATTGGTCAGCTACATGAAAAAGAATGAAACTTGACCATTCTCTCACACCATACACAAAGATAAACTCCAAATGGATGAAAGACCTCGATGTGAGACAGGAATCCATCAAAATCCTAGAACATAGGCAGCAACCTCTTTGACATCAGCCACGGCAACTTTTTTCATGACACATCTCCAAAGGCAAGAGAAACAAAAGAAAAAATGAACTTGTGGGACTTTGTCAAGATAAAAAGCTTATGCATAGCCAAGGAAACAGTTAAAAAAACTAAGAGGCAGCCCACGGAATGGGAGAATACATTTGCAAAGGACACTACAGATAAAGGACTGGTATCCAAGATCTACAAAGAACTTCTCAGACTCAATACACAAGAAACAAATAATCAAATCAAAAAATGGGAAGAAGATATGAACAGACACTTTTCCAATGAAGACATACAAATGGCTAACAGACACATGAAAAAATGTTCAAAATCATTAGCCATCAGGGAAATTCAAATCAAAACCACCTTGATTTCACTCATTTATGGAACATAAGAAAAAGGAAGATCAGTAGGAGAAGGAAGGGAAGAATGAAGGGGGTAAACAGAAGGGGGAATGGACCATGAGAGACTATGGACTCTGGGAAACAAACTGAGGGCTTCAGAGGGGGGCGGGGATTGGGATAGGATGGTGATGGGTATTAAGGAGGGCATATATTGCATGGTGCACTGGGTGTTATACACAAATAATGAATCATGGAACACTATAATCAAAAACTAAGGATATAATACTGTATAGTGACTAACATAATAAAAAATTATTATAAAAAATAATAATAAAAAAATAAAATAAAACACTTATGCACGGGTGCCTGGGTGGCTCAGTAGTCAGTGAGGCATCTGCCTTGGGCTCAGGTCATGATCCCAGGGTCCTGGGATCGAGCTCCACGTTGGGCTCCCTGCTAAGTGGGAAGTCTGCTTCTCTCTATCCCTCTGCCCCTCTCCCCTGCCCATGCTCTCTCATGTGTGCTTTCGCACTCTCTCTCAAATAAATATAATCCTTAAAAAATAAAATACCTATGCAAACACTATGGGCTTTTCTACCTTAAAGGCACAAGAGCAAGACCAAATCAAGGGTAATAAGTGCAATGCAGGACACACAAACAAGGGAAGAGACTAATAAAATGCTTTCTAAGGCCATACTTCTGAAGGATTATCAGCAATCCCTTAGTGGGAAGGAATTATAGATGATAAGGAGAACTTATCTACCCTGTGTAGAGTTTATGGCATAGAATTATACACTTCAAATTGAACAGAGTTCTCATTATAGTCTACATTGGAATTGTACTCCTTCACATTATAAGTTGTCATCTTTATGATGACCCAAGTTCAAAAGGGCACTCAAATCATGTTAAGTATTAATTACTCAAGTTTGGGGGTGGACCTCTCCGAAGAGTAAGCTCAGTTGCTGAGGACCAGAGAGAACGCATCCATAGAAGCCAAGCCCCTTTCAGAATTTCATCTTTCATCAGGGAATGTAATGTATCTTCCAGATACTCAGTGTCAATCAGTGCTTGATGTAGAGACTTGTTGAGAGCCCCTCGCTAGCCCTTTTCCCATAGCTCACTCTTCTGGACGCTACAATAATCTGTTGCTAGAAACAACTTGGTAGAAGCTATGGTTGAGGTTAAGGTCTCTTCCTCACTGCCTCAGTTACCCAGAGACATTGAAAGCAACAATAAGGTCACATTATTTCTTCATTTCAGCAGATAACAGGAGCTAAATTTTTATTTAAAAGTAGACTTGATGTATCACATGTATTAATTAATGGCACTTTCCCTTGAAATAAGGTAAATGCTATGGTCTCAGATAACAAATGAAGAGACAGAAAGAAATAGGTTTAGTTCCTTGCTCAAGGCCATTCTGTATGTCAGTGACAGCCACAGCTTTGACACTCTGCCCTAAGCTCAGTCCCCAAAGATGCATTTCTGATCTTTAATCATTATGAAGTTGCTGGAGAAGAAACACTGTGCCTATTTCAAGATACTGAAACAATTACATAGAAAAATATTTTTTTCCAGATCCTGACATCTCCATTTAGAGCATCCAAACTCCTATTTTTCCCCCAAAATGTATTGATCAACATTGGGTGGCATGACATTTCCTCATCTATATGAAAATGTTGTGACCATGCCCAAGGGCATGGACTGCATTTTCCCAGTAATCACTCAATCAGCAGAGTTAGAACTTTCTAGTTTTAGAGAAGCAGAAGACTTTTTGCTGAACTTGTATTGAACAGTAATTTCATCTAAGGCACTTAGCTCAGCAGCCGCTAGATTAAGGTGCAAGTGAGGCCGGTACACTGGGTATAGTCCTTCTAAAGTTCACTTAACTTCACTATCAATACAAATATCTCACCAAGTCACTTGGGGAGCTTTTAAGAAACGCATTTCCATACCCGGCCCTTGACCTAGATAATCAGTAGCTCTGGTGGAAGGGCCTAGGAATCCGTATACTTACAAAACACTCCACTAGTCAGTGCCCCTATATTTGGACCAGTTCCTAGTTTTCAACAAGCAGATCCTTAAATGTTGGTGGTTGGCTATAGGAATCCTACATGGGAGATGCAAACTGTCCTTGCTACTGACAAGACCACTCAAAGATCAAGTCTGAAACGTCATAGGTATTTTGACTATGGGAAGAGACTGAGGAAAGGTCTTCACGGGAAAGGCAAAAACATCATCCTTTCTGTGTTTGAACAGTACTGCATTGTGCTTATGAGCAGTCTTCCAGCACAAGAATGTCTGGGTTCAAATTCTGGCTTTAAATCTTCCTAGCTTGCCCAACGGGGCAAACCACTTAGCCTCTCTCGGCCCCAATCTCTCCATTTGTAAACTGGAGACAATAATAGTACCTACTTCCTAGGGCTACAATGCAACTTACATTAAAAGTTATTTACACATTCTAAGTACTTCAAAAATATTAGGTTCTGTTGTATAACACTCATACTTTCAAAAGGGTTTTGTATATATCCTATGGAATAGATTAAGGTCTATCACCCTCCACTACTGGGATGACCAAACTTACACAGAATAAATGACATCTGTCATGTTACTTTGAAGATTCATGGTACAAATGATAGTAAGCCCAAGGCTCATGATTTCTAGCCTTTTCCTCTTCCTCACATACATACAGTTTCCCTTCACTCCCAACACAATACCCTCTTGGACTGCGAGTTATTACTATGTAGACTAAAGTCCACAGGAAGAAGCGATTCGATTCCTTAATACATGACTTTTCACCAGCATATACAGAAGAAAGTAGTTAAACTCTTGACACTTATAATAGGGCAAAGTTTCAGTTACGTGCAGAATTTAGAATGTGGCTATGCACAAATACATATTTCCCACCCATGTTCGATACAATAAATGTTCTCAAGCTTCATTATGGAAGAAGAATCACTCTGCTACTAATCTACTGTGTGTGACATCAACAACCTGTATGACAACAGCTGACAAATAGCTGGCCAAGACGATAAGCAAAACAGTCTTACGGCTTTAAGTATTTCAGAAGGCTTTGAAACAAGTCTTTGGGAAACAGATCTCAAACGGCCCTCTGTGTATAACTGATGACTTTTACTGAGAGACATTTGAAAAAGAAATTGGAGTTAATATACCTGTCTTCAAACTACACAGTGGCAGAGCATCGACACTACTGTCTTCAGCATTGCTCCTGCCACGACAACTCATGCCACTGTCTTCAGTAAGTGCCTGTTTTATGCCATGCAGAAACTGACTGGATGCCAAGGAGGGTTGAACAGTTCAAATTTGTTCCATTTGAATGGAGTCTTACAGCAGCATAAGTTAGCCAATTATAGACCTCTCTCAGACTTAAACTATTGTCAAACGCAGTGCTCCAGAGGACACTGGATGTGCCACCATGCAGACTTCTGCCCAATTAACTGGGGACAAGAGGGCTGGCAGAAATGCTTGCCTCACTGGGGCAAGAGGCCAGCATGAGCCTGGGCTGCGTGCCGGGAAGGCTGAGCAGTAAAGGATGAACAGAGTTATTGATTCATTTTATTTTTAGATACTTTAAAGAAAACTCAATCTAGTTAATCAAGATTAATTAAGATGTTATAATTAGCAAGAAAAGTACAGACCAATGTTTTCCTCCAGGTGCACATGGGCATACATCTAACCAAAGAGAATCAGAGCCCCACTTGTCAACAGACAACATTTTTAAACCGTAAAATGTTTGCTAGTGTAAGTTTATATACAGCCTACCATGAATACCCCTTCAATCTTATCTAGTAGTTATTATAATACAACAGAAAAATCTTGTTATTGTTACTTTTCAATTTATTTATCTAGAATATTCTTAATCTTACATTTAAAAAGTCAGCATAAAAAACTTCACCTCCAGCTTGCATACCCACACATACACATACATAATACACTTAGAAATGCAACATTAACAGATGTGTCAATATATACGACAGGGAAACAAAGCAAGGACTAAAGACTGATCCATGTTAAATAGGAAGAGGTGAAAAATAGAAAAAAAAGTCTCATTTGTTAAAGATGAATATGCCTAAAAGATTAATGTCAAAAAACCTAAACTTATCCCCACAGACCACTTTTCTACATAGCTCCACTGACAGTCTTCAAAGGACTAAATGGATCAAACAGAATAGGACTAAAAGGAAATGGAATTCATTATTTTGTTCAAAGGAAATGGAGAGTAAACAATACTAAAGCCAAATGTAAGGGTGATCAGTAAAAGAAAAAGCATCATCTAATTATGCTAGTCAAGATAGGAGGGAGGACATGAGGGAAAGAGAAGCCATGTGGGGTTCCCTGCTGCTTTTCTGCCACTTCCACACCTGACAGTGCAGAAGAACATCACAGGTATTCACCAGTGGGACCGCAGTGTGGCCAGCAACACCTCTTCTACCCCAACCCCAAATAAATTCACACACCTGATGGCAAGACACACTTTATTGCATTATCAAGTGCTACTGAAAGTTACAGAAAAGCAAGTATTCTACTCCAGATAACCAAGTTTGCTCAGCAGGACCTTTTCAAAGACTACAAGCCAATCTGTAAATTATCGAGGAGACGTACAATCTTTGACTGGATGAAGTAATTTACATCCTGGTTTCTGTGCTTCAAATTTTCGGTTAGTAACATACAATATAAATTCAGACCAACTCAGTAGTCGGCATGGCTGAGACCTTAAATAGTATGGAAATGAAGTATACTGTAGTATGAGCTATCAAGAACAAGGTACTTCTCCATGAGCTTAGAACAGGGACCCATTACAATTCACTTCTAAAATAAGATGGGGTAAAATAAGATATAGGCAAAACATATATACCTGCTTTAATGGCAGTAAACATTTTGGAATTGCAGCTTACAAATGAGCATGGAAATCAACTACAGTTCTAAAAGAGCCAAAAAAAGAAAAAAGAAAAGAAACGAAAAAGAAACTTAATTACTTGAGTGGCGAAGCCACCATGGCACTTCTATAAGGGCTTTTAATCATGACCCTAGTCATGAGGAGGGAGAGAACAAACATTCATTTAGGACCTACTCTATCTTTGACAGCAAGGGTTCAATGAATGGTTGTTACTATTTCATCATTACTTTTACAATCTCATAGGTCCTTACAATCACACTGTAAAGAGGTAGGTATAATTATCAGACTCATTCTTAGATAAACTGTACAGGCTCAGTTTAAGTGACATGACCAAATATTACAGCTAGTGAACTGCAAACTCCAGGACTATCTGGTGCCAATTCGGTTTTACATACACCCTGTTGCTTCCCCAACAGTCCCAAATAAGGCTCACTTTATCCAATGTAAAACATCAGAAAGATAAAATAATTTGCTCTGTGGTAGGCAGAATAATCCTCCCCCTCCCCCTGCCAAAAGATGTTCACACCCTAATTAATCCCCAGAACCTGTGGATATACTTGTTTACATGGGCAAAAGGAAATTAAGGTTGCTAATAATCAAATGACCTTGAGATGGGGAGACTACCTTGGATTATCTGGGATGTCTTAATGTAATCAAAAGCAGGAAGACCCCCCCCCCAAAAAGGGACAACCAGAAAAACGGCAGTGATAAAGAATCAACTGGTCTTTGCTATTTTGAAAATGGTAAGCGGCTACAAGCCAAGGAATAAAGGCAGTTTCTATAGACAAGACAAGGAGTCAGATACTCCAACGGTAACTCGAGAAAGAAAGCAGCCCCAATGACAACTTGATTTTAGCCTACCGAGATCCACTTTGGAACTCTAACCTCTAAGGCTATAGATTTTTTTTTGTTTTAAACCACTAAATTTGTAGTAACTTGTTAGAGCAGCAATAGGAAAGTAACATTGATTGTATTACTAAGTCTCGTGAAAATGAAACAGACCACATAAAATGACATATGCTAAAGTTCTATTGAGCTGATAGCTTATACAACTGACCAGAATTAAACTATTAGCAAAAAAAAATTTTTGACTAAGTTAATCAATATTTATAAAAATACATTATGTATCTTTGCACATAAATTGTTCTCACAAAATTCATTAGCAGTTTACTTACATTCATATTCCAAATAGGAAACTAAATTCCAGGAAGCTTAAGCACTTATGAACATGTAAAAATATGATCAACCTCACTCATGTTCAATGAAATGAACGCTGAAACAAGATTATTTTTATGAAGTCTCTGAGAAGAAAAAGTAAGTTTGATAAACCAAGTCCTGGCAAATCATACGGCAGCCAGTGTCTTAAAAAATTATCATCTTACAGTTTTAGAGGTGAGAAGTTTGAAATGAGTCTTAAAAAGGCTAAAATAAAATCATGGTGGCTTCAGGGATGAAACTTCCGTGTACATTCCAGGAGGAGAGAATCCCTATCCTTGCTTCTTCCAAACCTACTAAAGACCACCCACACTCTGGTTCATGGCCCTTTCCTTGAATCATGTCTTCACATCCTTTACTCAGATTCTAATCTACTCTGACTCTGATCTTCTCCCCTCACCCCTTATCTTCATTGTTTGCTTTTTATGTATTCTTGAAATGTATTTGTTTTTCATATCTTCTTGATATGTTTTACAAGATATATATTGAGATTATTTTTACCCCAGTATTTGACTTGCCTTTTCAATATCTTAATGATGCCTTTCATTAATGTGAATTTAAAATTGTATTAGGCCCAGAGCTCATCATGTTACTCTTTTATGATTACTGCTTTCTTTGTCCTAAGAAATATTTTCTTGTCCAAAGTGACAAAGATATCTCCCCTAAAGTTTTGTTCTAGGATCTTCATATGTAACTCTCATTTTTATTATGTTTGCAATTCACTTCAAGTTAATGTTTGTGTACAATGTGATCTAGGACTGGTATTTTTTCCTTATCAATATCTAGTTGTGCCAGCAACCATTCCTTAAAAATACTTTCCTCTCTCTACTGAACTGCATTGGTGCCTCTATCAAAAAATATTTAACTATATATGTAAGGGCCTATTCATGGACTCCTTCTGTTTCACCCATCTATTCGGCTGCCCTTGATGTCAATACATAGCTACCACTACCACTACAAATACTACCATCATCACTACCACTTCTATCTTAACTAGTCTAGATTTTAAGTCTTAATTAACATAAATCTTCCAAACTTGTAATTTTCCAAGATTGTAATATCCTGTACTTTCTATATTCACACATCAACATCGTTGTAATCTTGACAATTTCTACCAAGGTAAGTGCTGGGGTTTGGATTGTAATTGCAATTAATCTATTGGTCACTTTGTGATTGACAAATGAAAAGTAATTCATCTCTAATGCATGAACACAATATGTGTATTTACATAGGCTTTCACTTATTTTTCTGTGTAATGTTTGCTAGTTTTGGGGTAGAAGCCTTACACATTTTTTTGGTCAGATTTATCCTTAAGTATTTTTGTTTTTGAAGATATAAATAGTATTTTAAGGTATCATTTTCAATTGTTAATTATGAGTAAACAACATATTTTTACATGTTGACCTTCTCTCCTGAAATCCTGCACAGTTCCAAGTGTTGGACCTAATTCTTTGAATTTTCAATATACGAAATCATATTGTCTGAACAGAAATATACTTTCTCTTGCCAAATAGTTCTGCCTTTCATTTTATTATAATTCCTTATTGTTTTAGGCTAAGACCTCCGATACAAAGTTGAATGGAAATAGAGTGTTCCTCAAGTATGGTTTGCTATGGGTTTTTTAAATAAATGTACTTCATCAAGTTGAGAAAATGTCCTTCTATTCAGATCTTATTGGCTTTTCACAAAAGGGTTTTGGATGTTGATTTTTTAATTATCTATTAATAGGACTATATTTCTTGGGCTTATTTTGTTAGTGTGATGAATTCAGTTTCATACATTATCTTTACTGCTAGATTTATTCACTAATATTTAATTAAACGTTTTTGCATCTATATTAATGAACAATGAAATGTCTAATTTTCTCTCCTTATCCTTTTCAAGTTTCTGTATTATGGCTACACTGACCTCATTACAACTTAGAAAGTGTTCTCAGTTTTATGAAAGAATGTGTGTAAAAATGGTATTATTTCTTATTTTTTAAGATTTTATTTATTTGTCAGAGAGACAGAGAGAAAGCACAAGAAGGGGGAGTGGCAGGCAAAGGGAGAAGCAGGCTCCCCACTAAGCAAGGAGCCCAGTGAGGGACTCGATCCCAGGACCCTGGGATCATGACCTGAGCTGAAGGCAGACACTTAACCAACTAAGCCATCCACATGTCCCGTCTTTCATATATTTAATAGAATTAACCAGCTATGCCACTGGACCAGATGATGTGTCAGTTTTGGTAATGAGAGGGAAAAAAAATACGAGGCAGGACAAATGAAAAACAGAAAAGGATACCTACTTTCCTTATCTCATCTTATGTGCCTAAGAAAACCTTTTAACAAAAATCTAACAACGACATTTTTAAAAAGAAAAAGTACAGGCCAATTATACTCATGAAGATCAATCTAAAAATTATTTAAAAAATAGCAAAGCAATTTCAGTAATATATAAAATATGTCATAACCTAGTCAGGGTAATTCCAGGAAAAGAATACAAGTTTGATTTAACATTACATAATTAATTGTTCACCACACTAATAGATTAAATTGAAAAATAATGATTACCTCAAATATAGAAAAAAATTTAGCTCATTTATAACTAAAACAAAACTTTTAACCGAGCAATGAAAGATATCTGCCTTAAAACAACAAAGTGTATCTATAAAAATTTTAAAGCAGGAGTGCCTGGGTGGCTCAGTTGGTTAAGTGGCTCAGTTGGTTAAGCATCTGACTCTAGATCTCAGGTCTTGACCTCAGGTTTGAGAGTTTAGTCCTGCATGTTTTTAAAAAAATAAAAAAGGAAAGGAAAGAATCAACAAAATGAAAAGGAAAAGGAAACCAAGAGAATGGGAGAAAATATCTGCAAAGTATACATCTGATAAGGGGTTAATATCCAAAACATAAAGAACTCTTACAACTCAACAACAAAATAATCTGATTAAAAAATGGAAGAGGACCTCAATAGACATTTTTTCTTTTTTTTAAAAATACGTTCAGTCAGCCAGCATATAGTACATCATTAGTTTTTGATATAGTGTTCAATGATTCATTACTTGCGTATAACACTCAAGTGCTCATTGCAATACGTGCCCTCCTTACTACCCATCACCTGGCTACTCCATCCCCCCACCCCCTCCCTTCTGTAACCCTCAGTTTGGTTCCTGGAGTCCAGAGTCTCTCATGATTTGTCTCCCTCTCTGATTTCTTCCCATTCATTTTTCCCTCCCTTCCCCTGTGGTCCTCCGCGCTATTCTTTATGTTCCATATATGAGTGAAACCATATGATAATTGTCCTACTCTGCTTGACTTATTTCACTTAGCATAATCCCCTCCAGTTCCATCTATGGTGGGCAAATGGTGGGTAATCATCCTTTCTAATGGCTGAGTAATATTCCATTGTATATATGTAGCACAAATAGACATTTTTTTTCAAAGACAACATGACATAGCCCACAGACACATAAAAAGATGCTCAACATCACTCATCATCAGGCAAACGCAAATCAAAGCCACAATATCCCCTAATACCTGTCAGAATGGCTAAAATCAACAGTACACGATGTGGAGAAAGAGAAACCCTTTGGCACTGTTGGTGGGAATGCAAACTGGTGCAGCCACTGCGGACAACACTAGGGATGTTCCCCAAAAAGTTAAAAGTAGAACTTACCCTATGATCCAGCAATCACACTACTAGGTATTTACCCAAAGAATACAAAAAGACTAATTCAAAGGGATACATGCACCCCAATGTTTACAGCAGTATTATCTACAATAACCAATTATGGACATAGCCCATATGTCCATCAACTGATGAATGGATAAAGAAGGGGTGATACATGGTGACTAAAATAATAAAAAATTAAAAAAAAGAAGGGGTGATACACCCATACACACACACACACACACACACACACACACACACCACAATATTACTTAGCCATCAAAAAGAATGAAATCTCACCATTTGCAATGATGTGGATGGAGCTAGAGAGTATTATGCTAAGGGAAAGAAGTCAGAGAAAGACAAATATCATGACTTCACTCATATGTAGAATTTAAGAAACAAAACAAGTGATCAAAGGGGGGGAAAATAGAGGCAAACCAAGAAAGAGACTCTTTAAGTGTAGAGAACAAACTGATGGTTACCAGAGCGGAGGTGGTTGGAGGGATGGGTAAAATAGGTTATGGAGATTAAGGAGTGCACTTGTCCTGATGAACACTGGGTGATGTAAGGAAGTGTTGAACCAGTATATTGTATACCTGAAACTAATATTACACTGTATGTTAACTAACTGGAATTTACATATAAAACTTAAAATAAAAATGGTAATATCACATTTCCCAAAAAAGAAAAGAGACAAGAGATAAATTCTTGAAATGATGTAGAGAAACTTTCGTTTTCAATCTTAGCTCTGCCATTTACAAATTATGTCATTTTGTGGTACTTGATTTATCTTCTGTGCCTTAGTTCACTCAACTACATAATGGAGATAATGGTAATATGTATCTCATGGATTCCTGTTAATACATAGATCAAACATTTAATACCATGCCTAGCACAAATTAAGAGCTTAGTTATCAATATCTTACACATTATGCTGTGGCAAAAATTACCTTCCCGTAAATTAGATGGATTAAAAACGTAAACATTAAAAACAAAGCTTTAAATTCAAATATAGGACTTTTTGATGGGAATGGAACTCTTCAAGAAAATGCAAAAAGCATAAAAATATTGATAAAATTTCAGCCCAATATAACCATATTTCTATGTAAAAATCAACAGCATAACAAAATTTAAAGAGAAACAGCAGGCTTTAAGAGGACATTCATATAACTTAGGAAATGTAAGGAAAGGTTATGAAATTTTTCTACAAAACAGAGATAAAGACAATCAACCCAATAGGTAAATGAGTAAAGGATATGGCCATGCAGTTCACACAACTCAGACATAAAAGTGACAATTAAACAACAGTAATATACTATTTCACACATACTTCATTTTGTTTCAAATGATGGATCTTTACAAATTGATGGTCATAAAAGGATGTTTTAAGAAATGCAGGGAAATGACAAAACCAATAAAATGCTGTTCAGTTTTGTACTTTAAAAAAGAAGACTTAAAACAATGTAAATGGCTTTCACTAAGGTATTGTATGAACTGTGGTATACACTGAGTTTTGTATTATACAACAATTAAAATCTGTCTCACTTTCTCTTATATGTAAATATGAAGTATTTGTATGTGTTAACTTTTTGTTGAAATATTTCATAAAATTGTGCAAATCTAAGGTGTACAACACGCTAGTCTGATACATTTGTATACTGTAATAACTGCCATCGTAGCAATAATTAGCACCTCTATCACATCACATAATTATCATTTCTTCCTGGTGGTTGGAATAATTAGTCTCTTAGCAAATCTGATTCTAATAGGACATTTATGTATAAAAATATAAGTAATATACAAAATGGTCTATAAATACATAATACGATACAATCACGGATCACACAGACATATCGTAGGAGTATGGGAAATCGGAAAGAAAAGGGAAATAAGAGAATTGCCCAGGTTTATGACATTACTTTTTTATCTTTTCAATCATTTCAAACTAGATGGTAAAAAGTAAAATGCCATTTTTGGGAATAGAACTGAAGGATCATGCAGAGTTTTCTATGTTTTATGTCAAAAGACTGTTGCGGCATTTGATTTACTATGTTATTTTGATTAAATAAAAAATTTTAGACCGGAACAAAAATAAAATTTAAGAAACAGGAACTTCTGCTTGAGCCATAATGGAGTAGTAACAGGGACCAGCCCAACTCTCACCTTAAACAACTAAAATACAAGACAAAAATGAGTACACACTGTATGATTTGATTTGTATAGATTCTTACAAAATGTAATCTATAGTGACAGATAGCAAACAGATCAGTGATTGCCTAGGGATGAGAATGGAGGCAGGCTGGAATACAGACTTGAAAACACTTTGGAGACTGAAAACACTGGTTTTCTTCACCGTGGTAAAGATTTCATGGGTGCAAATGTATGTCGAAATTCACTAAGTATATACTATAAATTATTAGTTCGGTTAATTACATCTCAGTAAAGTTATATAATAGGTAAACTATTTGATTTTACCCTTTCTATACATCCAATCCTTAATTTTGCATAGTGGGGATTATAGAACTAATACCTACCACGTAGGACCATTTTTTCTTTTTTTTATAATAATATTTTTTTATTATATTATGTTAGTCACCATACAGTACATCCCTGGTTTTTGATGTAAAGTTCGATGATTCATTTTGAATTATAATTTAGATAGATATTTTTTAAGTGTTTCATATATACTAAGATATAGTAAGTGCTTAATAAATTCTTACTATTACATACTAGATGTTGGCACATATTATCTCATTTAATCTCAAATTACCCTAATATTTCTGTAAGAGAGGTATCTATATGCTCATTTGACAGATGACATGACAGAAGTTCAAATCAATGAAGTGAAATATCTAGTTCCACAGCTCACATTTGGCAAAACTGCAACTTGAATATAGACCCACCTGACTGCAAACCCCTTGCTAATCTCCATGACATATTATCAATATATTTGCTGATATCCTATTGTTCAATACTTTCACCTGACACAGAAATTAGATTTATAATTTCTCCAACTGACTATCACACAGGCACGGTCATCCTGTGTAGGACGTTGTTGATGGCCAAAATTCCTAAGCCCAGCATTTCCACAGTTGTCATGTAAAGATAGCCCTCGGTCATCAACACAGGACAGATTTTCTTGCCTTCAAACCCTGGGAAAGCCCGGACGCCACAGTGATGGGAACTGGAAGTACTTCCCTTTATCTGCTTTAACTGTATCCTGTATCTGATGCTCTAAAAGCTTAAAAGTCTGTTTAGTTGTTTTTTTCCCCTAGAATCATGCCATAGATCCCAACAATCCTGGTTATTGAATGCCTCAACACTGGATAAATTAAGTTTTATGGATGTTTGGAAAACATTACAAATGTCTGTAAAACATTTATCGTCTTGCTTCTACCAACAATACTCATTCTGTGCAAAAGCATGTATCTTATGATATACCATTTATATTTCAAAATCAACTTTAACTCCATGTGGTTTTGGTTGTTACTAGTAATGCTCATTCATTATTCACTCAACAAATAATAAAGCACCTACTCTGTATTTACAATGTTGAATAAGATCTATTCCCTGATCTCACCGAGCTTATAGTCTAGGGCAATATATATGATTTAAGGACTGCTAGCATCACGGTTATTCGAGTAAAATGTATGATTCTAGGCCTCACCCAGACCGACTGTATCAGAATCTCTAGGGAGGGGCCTCAAGCATCTACATATCTACATGCTGATAAGAGCTCTCAAGTGATGCTGATGTAGGGCAAAGCCTATGGGCTAATGTCAAACTCATAAAACATCACAGCACCGGATCGAGTACTACCCCTTACAGCTGCAAGATAATTTGGTAATCTTCTGGTGTCTCATAAAACTTCATTTTACACATGAGGATCTGGAGATCAAAACAGTGGCTTGTCCAAAGTCACCTGTCTTCTGGGCACATCCACCACTGAAACGGAAGTCTCCTCGTCATCCTAAGTTCTCTACGTATTTTAGTGTCCAAATTGGTTTAGTTTTGAGAGCACAAAAGGTGAACTATTAATAATTCCAGTGGGACAACAGATAGAAACTGGAACTTTTCTGGGCAAACCAAGACCTAGCACCACCTTACCTAATCCCCAATGTTTCATAATTCTATATTCACATATAGGTTAACCTACCCTCAAATGTCTTCTTCCTTTTAGAATCAGTTTTGTATTCTCATGCATAGCCATTTATAAGTTCCCCCACTGGCACCTCCTGTACGCATCTGAATTTAGTGGAAATGTATTTATTTCTCCTCTTCTAACAGAGGAGAGATTTGATAGAACCTTTACCTTCCCAGGTCACAACGGGGCTTTATGATAGAATACAGGTTTTAAGAGTTCAGGCTATGGAATCTTACAGACCTGAGTTTAGATCACAGCTGTATCACATAGCAGATGTGTGCCTTGAGAAACCTACTTCATCTTCCCATGACTCAGTTCCCCAACTGAAAAACAAATTACTGAGAGTCTTAAATAAGTTAATGCAACCAAAGTGATCAGAAGAAGGGTGCCTGGCTAGCTCAGTCGGTACAGCATTTGACTCCTGATCTCAGAGTGGGGAGTTTGAGCCCCACATTGGGGTAGAGTTACTTAAAATAATAAAAATGATAAAGTGATCAGAAGAATATACAGCACATGGTAAGCACTCAGATATTCCTCATCGTTATTGCCATTAATAGAACTCGTCACACTGATATTTTGAAACGTTTTTTTAAACAAGAGATATATGTGGGAAGACTAATTAGAACATCAGATACTTTAGAACAGAGGTCATTATTTGCATTCTCTCTGGTTTCAAATCAGGCCAACCCAAGTTTGAATACTGACTTAACCATTACATGTCCCTAGTCAAGTTATTTCACAACCCTACAACCTCAGTTTTCTCAACTATAAAACAGTAATAATTCTACTAACACTCTTACATTCATGTGGTCATGTTTAAAAATCATTAGTACAAGTGATTTCCACAAACCATGGATAGCAGGCACACAATAAATATCAGATCCCATGGGGCACCTGGGTAGTACAGTCAGTTAACCATCCAACTCCTGATTCTGGCCCAGGTCATGATCTCGGGGTCGGGAGACTGAGCTCTGCAGTGGGCTCCACGCTGGGTGTGGAGCCTGCTTAAGATTCTCTCCCTCTTTCTACTCGCCCTTCCCCAACCCCTATGGGTACTCACTCGCTCTCACTCGCCCCTGTGCTCTCTAAAAGAAAACAGTAATAATCAGATCACATTCCTGTTAATATTTTTATTACAGATCAATACTTTGATTGGTTTTAAAATAAAGGAGAATTATAAAGGACACAAAGCTTAGAATGTTTGATAAATATCCTTATTCAAAACCTAACACACTGGTGGCTTTTACACACATCTGCATTTTCATAAATCCAACTCCTGCCTTGCCCATTCCAAAATCTTTTTAAACAAGTAAAACTGGACAAAAACATAGCATTCAGAATGTATTACTCAGAATAAAATAGCTAAATGTTCACCTTTATATGTGCAGGGATTTCTTCTCTTTTTGGTATGGTTGATACATAATGTAAGATTCATTTTAGAAGTACAAACCAAAACGTGCATTCTTCTGAAAACTACTAATCCTTTTATAACACTGAATATCAGAATAATCTACTTGCAACCAACTTTCTGTCCTCTAAATATTTTAGCAACACCAGTGCGATAATGAGAACTTAACCAGAAATTATAAATTTTTGAAATGTACATTTTTTTAAATTTGACTACAACCCAAGGTCAATGAATGAGATCATTAACAAGCCCTCATTACTTAGCAGTGACCTCTAATGATAGTCATTTTAAATTTGCCTTTGGGGATTTTAATTGTTCTTATGCAGCTGTGGTTCCTCATTATTTGAATATCATACATGTCATTGTAAACATTAAAAATCTCATTCAGAGGAATATTTCAAGAGTGACATTAGAATGAGACAATGTATTTGAGGGCATTGGAATGGTACACTGCTCCCAAGAGTGTGCCTATGCGGGGTCATATATGAATGTATGTGTGGGTCCAAGTCCATATAGTATGAAAGAGACAATTTAACCTTGAACATTGAGAAAGAAAAATTACATTTTTAACTGTATTAATAATTAGGTTGGCATAGGAAACTCTCACTGATTATCCATTCTCCATAACAGATGAGCTCAGAGGTGTTTTTCCAACATTGGGGATGAGTCTGCACAAACAAATCCAAGGGTTATGGCATAAAACCTTAAGAACATTATTGCAAAAACACCTGGCTCAGATTAGATGTTCTGTACCTGACTCCAGACTGGAGTTTCACCCAGTGAAAAGTTAAATGCCCCATATGGAAATTTAACTAACCAACATATTTAAACCCAAGATTTGGTCTTCAATGGCTCTAATTCTTACATACATGACCATTCATAAGTGTCATTATATGTTTTAGGATTCTTGTAGGAATATATCTTTCCTATACTTCCATTCCCAAAGTTTAAGTGTTGTTTTACTCTTTAACAATCAGCTCCCTCAAACTGGCATTACCTTAATGATTACTTCGATGTTTTAAACAAGCTCTCATAACACCAAGTTTAGATATTGGATAAAAATGCTTATTTAACGAGTATCAATATTTTAGTGCCATTCTACCCAACCAAATATATGCTCTGGCAAGTACAAGCTGAGTTGAAAGTCCTTGCCATGACTGTTCTGCTTAAGATACTGAAGACATTCATGAATATTTCATAGGAGTACATAGTCTTAGGAATTTCTAATTGCCAACATAATTTCTTGAAAGGTAGAATACAAAAGTGGTAGGTCAGAAATAGAGGGCATTTTTAGAGGCTGCTATAGCATATATCTGCCATTTCCATTCTATAACCTTGAGTTATTAATTGGGATAAACAGGGTTGCCCTTCATCCAAATAACACCTAAATACCCACTATGTAACACCAGGTACTCTCTAAAGTGCTGAGGATAGAAGGAAGGAATGGATACAGTCAAAAACTTTGAGGTTGTAACTGACTGGAGTTTAGATTTCATTAGTTTGAAATGTTTAAATGTTTTCTATCTCTTGTTATAAACAAATATTCCCAAGTCAGGTGATTCTGTCAATTGTATTTCCTCTCTACTGGGGATGGAACTCCCCTGAAATAAGGTTAGGACAATTAGCCACAAGAAAATAATGTTGTAAATGCAAGGCATTTCTTCCAATTCCGAAGTTTTAGAACTGATGGATGGATTTAAAATTGTGTTTCCTCATCTGGCTCGTACTCTCTGCCAGTTCGTGTCTTGATCTTATTCCAAGAACTATCCAGTTCTTTTTCCTCCCTCACCAGTAGTGGTATAAAGCATGACTTTTAGCCAAACAGCTTTGGCATGCTTCATTCTTGGGAATTCCAACTTGGACAGATGTTTCCTCAGCTTGTCTTTTAGACTCTGAGCTGAAGTTCAATCCAGATTTCACAATGAGTAATGTCAACCAGAATATACTAGCACCCCAATAGGAAAATGATCCACAGGTCATCACTAGAAAGCAAAAACAAAAAAACAAAACAAAACAACACCCCACAAGGATACAGAATTATACTGATAAATTCATTCTCTTTGCCATAAAATTTTTTCCCCACTTTTTAATCCTGGCTTGTATGTAATATAAGAAACCTTGCATTTGGATTAGTGTTTTGTTAGTAAAATTTCAATTAAAAATTATTATGACATGTGCTTAATGCATTTATATTATTAGGTCATGTAAATATTTGGATGCTAAAAATGATCATATAGTCAATAGTAAATATCAAAAGGTAATAAGAGTTTTAGTAAAGACCAAATCTCAAGTATGTTTTACAGTTATTGAAGCATCAGATATATATAATTATTTAAACCTCTGAAAAGAAGTAAGTGTAATGGCAATACAGAATTTTCTTTTTTTTTTTTTAATTGTTTTATTATATTATGTTAGTCACCATACAGTACATCCCTGGTTTCTGATGCAAAGTTCGATGATTCATTAGTTGCATATAACACCCAGTGCACCACACAATATGTGCCCTCCTTATTACCCATCACCAGTCTATCCCATTCCCCCACCCCCCTCCCCTCTGAAGCCCTCAGTTTGTTTTTCAGAGTCCATAGTCTCTCATGCTTCATTCCCCCTCTGATTACCCCCCCTTTCTTTATCCCTTTCTTCCCCTACCGATCTTCCTAGTTCTTATGTTCCATAGATGAGAGAAATCATATGATAATTGTCTTTCTCTGCTTGATTTATTTCACTTAGCATTATCTCCTCCAGTGCCGTCCATGTTGCAGCAAATGTTGAGAACTCATTCCTTCTGATAGCTGAGTAATATTCCATTGTATCTATGGACCACAACTTCTTAATCCAGTCATCTGTTGAAGGGCATCTCGGCTCCTTCCATGATTTAGCTATTGTGGACAATGCTGCTATGAACATTGGGGCGCATATGGCCTTTCTCTTCACTACGTCTGTATCCTTTGGGTAAATACCCAGTAGTGCAATGGCTGGGTCATAATACAGAATTTTCTAAAAGTCCTTCATCCAGACAATTCCTGCCTTTAAAGCAAATCATATTCATTTCAGGTTCAAGATAAGGAGTAAGTGCAATGAGATATTGCCCTTAGAATCAGGTGTCTAAACCATTCACAGTGAAGATGCAAGAAGTCTTCAATAGTGAAACATTATTCCCATACCTCAGAAAGGAGCTAGGCTTATATAAGAGCAGGAAGAGGTTTGGAAAAGGATTATCGAGGCTGCCATATAAAAAGATGGCAAAAATTAAAGAAATACACAAACACAAAGTAAGTATGTTGGCAGGGGGTTAAAATGGCTTAACCTTTTTGGAGAGAAAGTTTTAATACTCAAATTGTTTAGAATTTGTATACACTGACCTTGAAACTCAACTTCCAGTATTATATCTAAAGAATTTCAAGGAGCACCTGAGAGGCTCAGTTGGTTAAGCGTCCAACTCCAGGTTTCTGCTCAGGTCACGATCTTATGACCCTGAGACTGAGGCTTGCATCAGGCTCCACACCAGTACGGAGTCCGCTTGAGATTCTCTCCATCTCCCTCTGCCCCTCCCCAACTCCCTCTCATGCACGCACACATGTGCTCTCTAATAAAAGTCTTCCTATTTTTTAATGATTTTAACACAAGATTAGGATAAAGGAATAAATGAATATCACCACAAAAAGTCATCAAATCACAAGGGAAGACAGCAAGAGAAGAAGGAACAGCAGACCTATAAAAGTGACAACAATTACGAAAGTAATAAGTAATTGTACATTCTTACCTATCAATAATTACTTAAATGTAAATGGATTAAATTATCAAAAAGCACAAAACTATAGTAATCCAAAAAATATGGTACAGGCATAAAATAGACATAGACCAATGGAACAGAATGGAAATCCCAGAAATAAAACCACACATGTACAATCAACTAATATTTGCAAAGAGAACCTAGAACAGTCAATGGGGAAAAGAATTTCTTCAATAAACAGTGTTGGAAAATTTGGATGATATCTTACATGCAGAATAAAACTGCACTATTTTATACTACTCACTGAAATTAACTAAAATGGATTAAAGACTATATGTAAGACCTGAAACTGTAAAACTCCTAGTACAAAATAGTAGGGGAAAAGTTCCCTGACATTTGTCTCAGCAATGATTTTCTTGGATGCAACATCAAAAATAAAAGCAAGAAAAGCAAAAATAACAGACTATATCAAACTAAAAGCCTTCAGGACAATAAAATAAAGTAAAATAAAACCGAAAGGCAACCTACAGAATGGTTGAAAATATCTACAAATTGTATCTGATAAGGGATTAATATATAAGGAACCCCTACAACTCAACAGCAAAAAAACAAAAAATGAACAAACAAAAACAATTAGATTTAAGAAACAGACAACAGGGGAGCCTGGCTGGCTCAGTCAGTTAAGCATCTGCCTTCAGCTGAAGTCATGATCCCAGGGTCCTGGGATCAAGTCCCATGTCGTTGGGCTCTCTGCTCAGTGGGGAGCCTGCTTTTCCCTCTCCCTCTGCCTGCTGCTCCCCCTGCTTGTGCTGTCAAATAAATAAAATCTTTAAAAATAAACAAAAAAACAGGCAGTAGACCTAAGACCAATGGACAACAGGGAAATGCAATTTGAACCACAAGGATATATCACCACACACCTGTTCAAAGGCCTGTTATCAAAAAGCCAAGAGATAAGAAGTCCTGACACCTAATGTAACACTGTATGTTAACCAAATGGAATTAAAATAAAAACTTTTAAAAAATTTTAAAGTTTTTAAAAAAGAAGTCCGAGCAAGATGTGGAGTAAGGGTAACCCTTGTGCACTTTGGTGGGAATATGATTTGAGACAGGCATGAATGGAAAACCATATGGAAGTTCCCCCCAAAATTAAAAACAGAATTACTATTTAATCCAGCATTCCACTTTTGGGTATACATCTGAAGGAAAATAAATCATGATCTCTAAAAGATATCTGCACCCCCATATTTATTGCAGCATTACTTACAATACCCAAGACATGAAAACAACCTAAGCATCGCCCATTGATAAATGGATAAAGAAATTGTGGCATATATAAAATAGAATATTATTCAGCTACCAAAAAAAAGGAAATCCTTCCATTTGTGACAACATGGAAGAAACTTGAGGGCATTAAGCTAAGTGAAATATTAAAAGACAAATACTGTATGATCTCACTTTTATGTAGGATCTAAAAAAAATATAAGCACACAGAAACAGGCTAGTGGTTTCCAGCTGTGGGAATGTGGGGGAAATGGGTAAAGGTGGTCAAAACGTACAAACTTCCAGTTATAAGAGGAGTAAGTTCTGGGAATCTAATATACAGTGTTGTGACTATAGTTAAGAATACTATATTGTATACTTGAAAGTTCCTAAGAGATGTATTAAAAGTTCTCACCCCCAACAACCAAAACAACGAAAAGGTAATTATGTGAGGTAATGAATATGGTAATCATTCTGCAACATGTATCTATATCAAATCATTGCACTGTTCACCTTAAACTTATACAATGTTACATGTCAGTTACATCTCAATAAAGCTGGGAAAATAATCTCTATTTCAAAAGCAGGCTTTTATTTCCCCACTGAGGGAATTAATCCTAAAACTTCTTTGTTAATTAGTTCCCTTTCACCGCACCCTAGGAAAAAAGTATGACTTACCAGAGAAGAGACAAAATATGGTACATTACAAGCTACTGCTTGGTTCTAGGCTCTGCAGAAGTCCTTGACCTAGACAAAGGATTTATTATTTTGCTGCCAATGTTGTAAGTGGAACCTTATGAACAAAATTAATTAATCCTGGCCTATTTGATTCTTGCTCTAAGATCAATGGTGAGCTCGTTAACAGTCAGAGTTTGAAAAACAATCAGATCACTCTAGTCCAACCCACTCACTTAACAGTGAAAAGTCAAGCCCAGAGACCTTTCTTATGCAAGAACACACAGTAAATTAGTAATTGACCTGAGAACTGAATACACGCGTTCATATTCTAATCAAACACTATTTTTCCCCACCACACCATCTTACCCATATTTCCAATTTTAATCATGCACCAACCTGTACACAAGGGCAAATGCCTGGTTTAGTAACTTTTACATAACATGTTACAGCACAGTGTGGGCCACAAAGCAGAGGTTAAAATATTATCTAAAGAAAGAGGTTATTACCACCAGAGAGGCAATAACTAAGAGGTGATACAGACACAGAAAATCTGAGATAATAAACCAACTAGGACTCTTATGTGAATGTATTATTTCCAGGTTCGGTAATTAAGCTCTAATAGAGACATTTAAGGTGATTATTTCTAGGTTCTAGGCATTTCCCTGTATGTGGAAAACAGAGGATTGTTTCCAAAAAAGCCTGAGTTGAGATGAATACATTGATCTTCCTCAAAATTACAGGAAGGAATGCGTAATAGTCTCATCTCTTCTACTTCTAAACGTCTATTGCCGGTAGCAAGTTTTAAAAGTAAGCAGGTCCCTGATGCTAATAAACTGACGTTTGTGGCAAAGCCTATAAACTATATTCACAGGTCTAGTGTAAGCCACACGAAATTTAAAAATACCTGCTTCAATAAGCTATCCAACATAAGGTATATGCATCTTCCCCCCCCTCAGTATTTTCATTTTATCTCTTTTGAAGTAAACCATTTCATTAATACAAAAAATAGACCAACGTAATAGACATGGTATAAATTATTTGGCTAGACTTATTACATACACCAATTAAATTTCCAGTGACATGTCATCTGATAGGATGGTGAAATAGTGCTTGCAGCAAACATTCCACAAGGATTTGGCTCAGTTGTATATCATTTGACACTTCGGAAATAAATTCCTTGTTAAGTTGAAAGCGATAAATTTGGTTTATAGTAATTATACATAGACCATATAATTAAAAATGTAATAAAATTTCAACTCTTAAAAATGGGCTCTATTTGGGATTTAACACAGTAGCAACTTGAAGATAGCATAAAATATAAACTTATTTTTAATCATTTTCTTAAAAATTCTAATTAAGGGAAAACATGGTTCTGAAGTCAAAATAGATCAATAATGCAATGGAAATCTCAGGTGACTGAATTAAGGTATACAAAACAGAGATAGAAAGCCTTTTTAATATTATGAAAATACCTCATTCTTGTCTCAATCACCTGTGTATTACAGAGAGGGGAAGAACAGCATAAAGTATGGCTCTTCAAAATAGCAGCTAATCCAAAAATAACTCACACTTATATTTTGGGAATTCACAACTTTTCAAGTGAAACAGTGAACTAAAATTTAAAGAAAACCCTTAGGAATAATGTCAATTTAATTCAATTTTACAAACATTTATTGAATACCTACCAGGAGCTAAGAAGGCTCTGGAGGTATAAAAAAAACCAGTAATATCAAGGTTTTTGCCTGTGAGAATGGCAGTAATGAAGGGAAGACAGATGTGTAAACAAGTTTTAAAAATGTGATGACTGCTATATTCTCGTGTGCACACAGAACCATGAGGGCACAGATGAAGAATTCATTCAATCTCATTTGAGGGTGTCAAGGGAGCTACAGAGGAAAGCACCCAAGATCAGCCTTCAGCAATGAGTTCATCAGGTAAGGAAGCATGGAAGAAGGGACATTCCAAGAGTATGACAGCATGATCAAAGACCTCAGAGAACTCCGTGCGCTTGGCAAAGAGGATGATGGGCGATTAGGACACTGATTCTTAAAATGGAGTACAAGAATCACCCCCATCAGAATCTGGAGTTAAATGAAACTAAGATTCTTAGGTCCCACTTCTAAAGATTCTGTTTAAGTAGGACTGGGGTGCAGCTCAAGAAACCTTTTAAAAATCTTCTAAGCTTACTTTGTTGTCCAACATTTTTGATTCAGTAGATCACGGCAAAAATGTGGAAGATTTCATATTTCATGGTAAAGAGTTCAGTCTTCATCTTGTAGACAATGGGAAGTCATGAAAAACACAGTGGCTTAAAATGACAATCAGCTATTTCTTTCAGTTCTGCAGACTGGCATAGCTGGATGTTTCTTCTGAGCTTGGCTAGGCTCCCTCATGCATCTGTGGCCAGATGTGGATCAGGTAAGCAGTTTTGCTGATCTGTGCTACCTCTCATCTCTGTGCTTCCATGAGGGCAATTGAGCTGACTCGGTTCTGCCCCATGTGGTCTCCCACCTTCTAGGAGGCTGGCCCAGGCTTGTTCATGTGACAAGAGCTGGATTCCAAAAGAAAGAGTGGAAGCAGTGGAGGACACTTGAGACCCAGGCTTGCAACCGACAGAGCATTAAATCTGCCGCATTCTATTGGTCAAAATAAACCATAAATCCACCCCACATTTAAGGGGTAGAGAGGATTACCTCTTGATGGGTGTGAAGGGGAACAGAATTTGCCACTCCAAAATAAGCCTCTTTGGCCTAAGGATTATCTTGAGCTGGTTATTTTTAAGAAACAGCAGACACAGGAAAAGCTCTGAAAACCTAGAAGTTACTCCTAAGAGAAATTTACAAGGGAAACCTCCATTTCTAAGGATGTCTCCTCCTCTGTACCAGGAAGAAAAGGAGGACTCTAATCTCTAGAAACTATTATCAATGGAGAAGGCCCCCAAGTTAAATCTGCATAACAATCTTACCCTTGTTGTCAGGAAGTGCATGATAAACCTCCCACCAAACTGGCTTCCCCCATCCCCAGATCTTTCCTAAGTCTTTAGCTGGGGATGGTATTTAAGGTGGTGGCTTGGGCCATTTCAGGGAGTTGCTCAGTTTTCCGGGGTCTCCCATGGATACAGAAGGTATCCCTGTTATCCAACTTCTGTTTCTCACCTCTTAATCTTTTTCTTGGGGGGGGGGGGTGTTCCTCAGCCAAAAGCCCTGAAGGAAAATTAGTTTCCTCCCCCACAGGCAGAACTTTAAAGTCACGTTGTCAAGGGGCATGGGTAAAGGCAAGCCACTGATTAGGGCCATCATTGCCCATCAATCCACCATTGAAGTTATCTCCTGTCCTGTTTCTCTTCATTTGCACAAGTAAAGCACTTAGCAGAGCCTCTGGCACAAGTTAGGAATTTAAAACGGAGAGGGTAAAGGGGCAGCCATCTACTAAACCGGATAGAGATGTTAGCATAGCAACGTTTCAGGAAGATTTTACTGACTGTGCCACTGAAAAATCAAATTAGAAGTAGTGAAGACCAGAGCCAGAAAAATTATTTTAACATTTTCACCCAGTCTATAAAAAGGGGAAGAATGCCGACTGAAGCAAAGGGGATGTAAGAAGAGAATGGAATTAGGAACTGTTCTGCAGGGTATACTCAACCGATCAGAATGGCAGAGTAGCTGAGAATATGAACCCTGGATTGCGAATAGGAACTGTGGATTCAGGAAGATCGAGGTTTACATGCAAACCCTGTCATCTTGATCAAATCACTTGACTTATCCAACCTTCTGTCAGATGGTGCATGCACCGAGAACAAGGTGCAACACACGTGTAACAAGGATCAGGGCTCCAAAGAGACACAACTGTCTTCTGACAAACCTCTCAGCAAGGATCTGGAGCAACAATGAATGCTGCCCCAGAAAACCACAGGCATAGTCTACGTAGAGACCATATTACTCACAGAAATCACCACCAGCAGGCCAATGTGCATCAGGAGTATGCGTGCATGCCCTCTGTACTGCTGCCTCTAGAAGCACTTAGAGCCAAATGCAGACGCTGGTTTCCCTATACCCCAGCAGAGGACAGAATATTGACACTAGCAATTGGAAAAAGACCAAACAGACAAAGTGAGAACTGCTGTCCTCCCACATACACGTTTGAAAAATCCCACTATACATACGGTTTTGTCAACTACTTTTTCTATTACATACCATGAACGTGTCAACCAATATAAATACTTCTACCAGATCATTTTGTTTTTATTATGTAGGCTCCACACCAAGCCTGGAGCCCAACATGGAGCTTGAACTCACACCTGAGATCAAGACCTGAGCCGAGATCAAGAGTTGGATGTTTAACCAACTGAGCCACCCAGACATCCTTCTACCAAATCATTTTTAAAAGCTGTGTAAAATTCCACTGACCTGTACCATTATTTAATCCCTATTTGGGAAAAACCTTCTTTGCTCCATTTTTTAAAACAATTGTATCCTAATACATAGAGAATACCATACACACCTGATTCTTTTTTTTTAATATTCATTTTGTTATATTAGTCACCATACAGTACATCCCCAGTTCTTGATGCAATGTTCCATTATTCATTACTTGCATATAGCACCCAGTGCACCATGTAATACGTGCCCTCCTTAATACCCATCACCAGCCTATCCCATTAGTTGTTTGTTTCCCAGAGTCCACAGTCTCTCATGGTTCATTCCTTCTGCTACCCCCCCTTCATTCCTCCCCTCCTTCTCCCACCAATCCTCCTATCTCTCATGTTCCATATATGAGTGAAACCATATGATAATTCTTTCTCTGCTTGACTTATTTCACTTAGCATTATCTCCTCCAGTCCCGTCCATGTTGCTGCAAATGTTGAGAAATCATTCTTTCTGACGGCTGAATAATATTCCATTGTATATATGGACCACAACTTCTTAATCCAGTCATCTGTTGAAGGGCATCTTGGCTCCTTCCACGTTTTAGCTATTGTGGACATTGCTGCTATGAACATTGGGGTGCATATGGCCCTTCTCTTCACTATGTCTGTATCTTTGGGGTAAATACCCAGTAGTGCAATGGCTGGATCATAGGGAAGCTCTATTTTTAACCTTTTAAGGGACCTCCACACTGTTTTCCAAAGCGGCTGCACCAACTTGCATTCACACCAACAGTGTGAGAGGGATCCCCTTTCTCCACGTCCTCTCCGACAATTGTTGTTTCCTGTCTTGTCCATTTTTGCCATTCTAACTGGTGTAAGGTGGTATCTCAAGGTGGTTTTGATTTGAATTTCCCTGATGGCTAATAATTTTGAACATTTTTTCATGTGTCTGTTAGCCATTTGTATGTCTTCATTGGAAAAGTGTCTGTTCATATCTTCTGCCCATTTATTGATTTGATTATTTGTTTCACATGTATTGAGTTTGAGAAGTTCTTTGTCGATCTTGGATACAAGTCTTTTATCTGCAGTGTCATTTGCAAATATCTTCTTCCATTCCGTTGACTGCCTCTTAGTTTTTTTTGACTGTTTCCTTGGCTGTGCAGAAGCTTTTTATCTTGACGAAGTCCCACAAGTTCATTTTATCTTTTGTTTCTCTTGCCTTTGGAGATGTACACACCTGATTCTTTACAACAAATATTTAGAAGCAAAATTCCTGAGTCAGAGAGGGCAGACAATTGCGAAATTCTTAGATCTACTGCTAAACTGTTTTAGTGATTTATATTCCTGTCAAAGGAGTAACAGAATGTTACCTTCCTGGAATCTTTACCATCACTAGACATATCAGTTATGTATTGCTACATAATGAATTACCACAAACATAACGGCTTAATACAATACACGTTTGTTACCTCACAGTTAGAGTTTGACTCAGTGTCTTCACCTGGTGAAACTATGTTCTCTGCTTCAGTCTCACCAGCTACAATCAAGATCCCAGCTGTACTGCATTCTTACCTGGAGGTGCAATGAAGAATCCTCTTGGAAGCGCTCTCAGATTGGCGGCCAAATTCATTTCTACATGGCCAGAGAACTGAGAGCTTCCTGTTTAACCTGGCTAGAAGGCTCCCTCAGCTCCCAAAGGTCTCCGGACAGTTCCCAGCCATGTAGCCCTTTTCACAAGCAGCTCACCACATGGTTTCTTACTTTGTCAAGGCCAACAGTAGTATAAAATACAGCCCGTTTGCAAGAGTCGCCTGTAACATTATGCAATCACAGGAAAAATATCCCATCAGCGTTACCACTTTCTATTGGTTAGATGCAAGTCACAAGTTCCACACAAACTCTAGTGGAAGGTTTTCTACAATGATGTGGACTCCGGGAGGTACGAGTCATTAGATTTCACCTTAAAGTTTGTTCACTCCCTAGATGTTATCATTTGCTTTACTTTCTACAAATTTCACAAAAATTAATAATTGTTTTCATTTGTGACTTCATTTGCATTCAATTTGCCTTGATAAACTAAAATAATTTTTAATGGGAAAAGTGGTCAACATTAAGTGCTGCTCACAAAAAAATAAGTAACATAGAAAGCTCGCAGCTCTAGCAGAAATTAACCATAAATTGCCTAGAGCTCTTTCTGTACTGCATTTAAAATGACCAGACGTCAAAATAATATCAAGAGAAGTAGTATTTCATGATGTTTAGGAGAATGCTCTCTGGAGCTAAAATGCCTGAGTTTGAATATTGACTTTACAAGCTATGAAACTTTCTGGCCAGCTACTTAGCCTCTGAGTCTCAGCATTTATATCTGCAAAATTTGGACTATGTTAATTATGCTTAAACTTACTGAGCACTTTGTACATTCTGCACTCTTTCTAAGCACTTTAACATGAATTAACTCATTTATTTTCACAGTAACCTTATGAAATAGGTATCATGAAATAGATTATCCTAGGATATAGTGAAAATTCAATGAGTTAATTTAAGTAAAGGCCATAGAACAGTGCCTGGCACATAATAAGCACGCAGTAAATGTTAGTTATTATTGGGATATATGCAGTGCTGTGTTCATGTCAGTGCTCCGGGTGATACAAAGAAGATAATATAATGTTTAACCCTAAGAAGACTGAGAGAATAAGACATTCACAGGAAAACTGTGAAATCAGGATCACAGATATTTCTTTAGGCAACATCATTAAGTGGCACGTGCTCCAGCTAAGTCCACAGCATCTGGGAACTTCCCCTGGAAGTGGCAAGCCACAAATCTGATTTGAAGAATGGGTAGGATTTGGTTCTAGAGGAAAGTAGGAATGGGAAATTACAAATGAATGGAACAGTTGGTTCAACGGCCAAAAACAACAGCAACAACAACAAAAAGCCAAGGCTGCTTCTCTGTCAGTAAATTAAATATAACCCTGGTAGAGGGTCAGGTGTTCAGGAAGGAACAAGGTGAGGCTGGACAGGAATGTTGACACTAGAATATGGGTGACCTCAATCGACTGCATTAACCTGTGACTACCTACTGTGTTTATTCAGCGAATAAAATGATGATTTGTCATAATGAAGACTCTTTTTTGCAATAAGAACATGAAATTTGGTCCCAAACTTACCTTCCACATGAGGAAGGAAACAGAATGCCTTCAAGCCTTCACTGCCTCTCATTTACTATAAATCTATCTCTCAAGACTCAACTCATATAAGATATCCCCCAGACATTTACAAACTCCTGGAATATCTACTATCATTTATCACATGAAGACATAGTACTGATGGGATTTGGGACAGCCCTCCCCCCAAATATGCCACTTTGGTTATTTTGAATCAAAGTTTCTTAAGAAATAGCCAGTGCAAGAAGGAATACTCTGACCCCTCCTCTGAAGCCCTGAATGCAGGAAATTCCACATGTGAAGGATATTCTCCCTGCACCTATCATGTAGAAGCATCCTTATAGCCAGAAGTAGGGAGTTCAAGGCCAAGGTGGCTATATAAAACAGGCTTCCTTCATTAATTTGCTACTGTTCCCTGTCAGTCTCAGCCTATTGATAGTAATGCTATCTGCCAGAAATGCCTGGGGACACTTACCTGGGAACGAGTGACTTTCCCACAGACCTCTCCCTTTTCCAAACCATTGCTACAACTGGAGCAACCCTTGTGATTCTTATGATTACAATATGCCGTTTGGCAACAACTATCAGGAAAATTTGAAAAATAGAGGTTTATTACTTACAAGACCCGAAAATTACACTGTACACCTAGGGCCCCACAGTGAAGTTGCAGGCAAAGAGGGAGGGCACATAGGCCTGGCATTCTGTTTATATTGAATGTGGGGACTAGGGTTTCACAGGCTCCCTCTTTATTGGTGAGTTGAAAACACAGGAAGAAAAAAGACAAGTAGTCCCAATGGTAATTACTAAAATCAACCAAGAGCCCTTAAAATAAAGGAGCCTGGATGGCTGGATGCAGCCTGGCTCCTGATCTAGTGTTGTGGCTGGCACTGTGTTTATTCAAGACAGCCACCTTTGAAGGGGACACCCAGGCAACAGTGCTTAAGTCAGGCACTTGCAGTACCAAAAAAGGAAAAAACAAAAACAAAAACAACTGTTAGAGCATTACACGACAGCCACCACAAGCCCAAACCCCTCCTATCAATCCTTCATAAATATTTGTTTCCTTGCTTAAAAGATATAAAAACCTGCCTGCTTTGGTCTTCTTCAAGCTCATATTGCTGTGGGCTTCCCTATATATGCAATTAAATTGGTTTTATTTCCTATTCCTAGTAATCTGGCTCATGGCAACTGAGTTATTAGCCCAGCTAAAGAACTCAGAAGGGAAAAAGGAAAAGTTTTCCTCCCCTACAGTACACTGCATCATTAAGTAACTACCAAGGGTACAAACTGCAACTTTCAATAAGAGAATAGGCTGCTGGCTGAGCAGGGACCAGGATTTACAGCAGGAAATGACACTATTGTTTATTGAGCACCTAGTACATACCTGACATTATGCTAGGTACGTTCACACATTGCACATTTAATCTTTACCAGTACCATGTACTGTAAGCCTAACTCCAGAACCAAGTTTCGCTGCTATGATGACCAGAACAGTTTATGCTGAGGAAATATATTCTTTGACTTATCTAGAATTATGAGCACAAAAATTGGACCATACAACTCATAGCTTTGTACCACACCAACCCACAACAGCACCCCTGATTCGTTAAACCCGTGATTTGAAAGGAGATGTGTGTTGGACACGCAGAGGTATAAATGCAAGAGAATGGAGACTATCCTGAAAATCAGGCAACATGAAGCCTCCATCCAGGTTCTAAGCCTTGTCCTGCTACTCCTATATGCCACAAAAGACCAATAATAAATGATGTATCTAATGAATTTTTCCTATAGCCAGACACTCTGCAAGGCATATCTATTAATTCATTTAATCCTCACAACTACAAGAAGCTAAATACTATGATAAACTTCATTTTATTTTTTTAAAGATTTACTTGAGAGAGCGTGAGCGCGCAAGAGCGAGTGGGGGAGGAGCAGAGGGAGAGGGAGAAGCAGACTCCCCCCTGAGCAGGGAGCCAGATGTGGGACTTGATCCTGGAGTCCCAGGAGACCCCAAAGGCAGACCCTTAACCGACTGAGCCACCCAGGTGCCCCGATAAATTTCATTTTATACATGAAAATATATGTCTTCTGTCAAATGAAAAAGTTTCACTCTTTATCAATCTTTTCTCTTACTGGTGAATTTTGACGTGATATTCCTCTCCACCCTCCACATCCCTAGCCTTTTGGGTACCAAGAGTCAAACTATAGAGAGAAATGTTTTATCAGTACTTTTTATATATAATAAACATACATCTTCTGCTTATCAAAGTTACTCAAGTAATACGGACAATCACTAGTTTCAAAACACTGGAAGTATCACTAAACTCTGCACATCAGCCTATAAATCTAAAAAATATCAACGTAATTCTACGTTCTACTTAAAGGGAGATTACTAGTGTAAAGTTACATTTCCACTAGAAAACCATTTACAGAAATTTTAAGTCCTCGACATGTGTAAGGATTAACCAACTGTAATACTTGCTAAATGGAAGATGTTATTGCTCCTGGGCGCCTTTATTTTGTTTTTCATAAGATCTATGTTCACTTAAAAACAACAAGCCTATCTTTTTTGCTCTTTGAACCGCCATTATGTCAGAGGAAACTTTCTCTACTGTCCTTTATCTGGGTCTTTCTGCTTCTCTGATCCTTGATAATAATTAGTTCTAGTCAAGACAGATTGCTTTTGGTGTTGTTCATATTCATTAAAATGGGCAGCCACAGAAAACCTGGAAAGGCAAGCGGACTGTGGGAGTTGAGAAAGTACAAATTAATGTTTCTATTGCAGCACAGCAAGGAGCAGAAATTCAACCAGTCAGTCAAGGAAGGACATGAAGAGTAAGTCTACCAGGACAGAGCCTCTTGCTACTACTCAAGGCCCCTGAGGATTCTCAGCAGCGGCAATGAAAGAGAAGCAGAGCTGGCTCAACACAGAGTAAAACATTCAAGAATCTCAAGCTTAGTAACAAGGAGGATTCCAAAGGTGAATGTACACGGGTGCTGCTTTTCTAAATTCACAAACTATAAGTAGGTATATATGGACAAAGTAACTTTGGTAAAATGTTAAAAAAAATGATTCATCGTGGTTTTTCATAAAGAAATATTTCTTTATACCTTGATGGGTCTTCTGTATTAAAGCAGAGAGCTGTCGGGATGCCAGCTATCTTTCTCTGTAGCTTATCAATATGTTATGAGAAAGACATTGCTAAAAATAGCAGTGAAGTAAACATATGCCTGGGAATTAGAAATAATACTGGGTCCTCCGTCATGTGTTTTCCTTACTCAAGACACCTATACTGAGTTTCATCCTGGGGGTTAAGTGGCTTTAAATGGGTTGAAAAATGTTTAGGATCCAAAGTTCAATAAGATAATACCTAGTTTTTTAAAAAAGTTGGAAGTGTACCCATGCGCAAGAGTGTGCACACAGGGGGGAGGGGTAGAGGGTGAGGGAGAGTCTTAAGCAGACTCCCCACCGAGCACATAGCCCTATGATGGGCTTGATCTCATGACCCTGAGCTCATGACCTGAGTCGAAACCAAGAGTCAGACACTTAACCGACTGCACCACCCAAGGTGCCCCAAGAGAATACCTATTTTAAAGATATCAAAACTGAGGTTCAAATGAAGAACCTTCCCTGATGTTACACAGCTAATGTGAAGGTTATAACTTTCACCAACACCTGTGTTCAATTCCAAAGCTCTTGTCCCTTTTACTAATGTAGTCTACAGAAAAATAGGAACATGTCCCAAAGAGTGCAATAAAAATAACTGAAGGAATGGATAATGGGCTTCATGAGGAGTTCTTAAAGAATCTGGTAATATTCTGGATTATTAATATAGAATAATGTACAGCTCTATATGTTCCCAGTAACTAAAACAGAGAACATTGCTTTAAGATATAAGGGGAAAAAGTAAACACTTTAAGATATAATTTTAAAAAAATACTGTCTAAGCACAGAGGCCCTGGAGAAAGGAACCATGCGTAGTGTCTATTCCTAGAGTACTTCAAGCAAAAATATGGACAGAGTCCCCTTTGACCTGCCCAAAAAGACATAGCTGGAGCAGATGCACTCTCTACAGTCCTTTCTGCTTTATGATCCCATGATTCCATTACCTAATAGTTTGCAAATTACAGAGTCCACAGTAGTTTATGATATCTCCATTTGTGTCTGACAGTAGGGTAGGGAGTATGCAGCATAAAACTGCTTGCCTGTTACATGCAGTTAATATTAATACAGTATAATGAAATAGGATATGTTGATCCTATTTTGATTTAGGAGCTCTAGAAATGAAATAAGGTGTGCTCAAAGAGCGTTGGTGAAACTATTTTTCTCCTAAACGTCAGATAGTTAAGAAAGAGCCCATTTAGACACACTCATTTATATAAACCTTGTTCTTCCATGCCTCACATCCAAAGTCATCAAAGACGAATGGTGTAATGGTTTAATGAACCAAGATTTCCTTCAAGTCATAGGTCACAGGGAGTGAAAGACATTAAAAATATTTCATTACTTATAAATATCTTCTTCAATAACACCATTTTAATAGTATTCTCCCCTAGACAACTCTATCAGTGTATTAGTATGTAGCTAAACTTATTTCCCTCCTTACTCAGTTCATTTCATCTGTTGAGAAGATGCCTTTTGCCTTTCATAGTTCAGAGCTCAATCTTCAAACTAGGCTGCTCACCTGCTCCAACATTCTCTTTCCTATAAAGCCTATAAACTAATGAACACTTTCACAGGCCATGGGATAGGAGACTCTGCGATTGTGTGAGGGCTAAATATATCATCTGCACAAGAATAAAATAGAGAGCAAATAAAAGGCCCAACTAAACCAAAAGAGTGGCGAATCTGAAAGCTCATTTACGCTTCATAACGTAAATGTGTTTGGAAAGAGAATCAGAAGCATGTGAAAAAAAGATGGTCTAAGGACTCTGAAGGAATAAGGTGACTTGAGCTGATGCATGCATGCAAGGCTGCCTCCACCCCCATTCCAGTAGCTGGTGGACTGGGCAATGGAACAGAGAGTCAGGGAAGCATGCCCGGCATTGGAGGGGAAAAAAAAAAGGTGCCATGGGCCCGCCATGAACTGAACAATTCCCACTATGTGAAATTCATATAGGATCACTTTAAAAGTAAGACTGACAAAATTCAAATCATCACAGAATATAGAAGTACAAAGCCTAAAGGAAACAGATACGTGGTACACACTGAGAAATCAAGCATGGCTGGGATTGCTTGAGAAGAGAATGAAGTGAGAAGAGAGAGGGACCTGGGAAGAAGCCCTAAGGGAATTCACTATTAAAGAATTATAAAAATGCTGCTGGATAAAATAAGGAGATGGTTGTAGCACTGAAGAGGAGGAATAAGTGTACTTGTGAAAAATATTTATTCCAGAAAACAAGTGTCACATTTTAGTCATTAACGCCTTTCATCAGGGTGCCTGGGTGGCTCAGTCAGTTGAATGCTCAGACCCTTGGTTTTGGCTCAGGTCATGATCTCATGGGTCCTGGGATCAAGCCCCATGTCAGGCTCCTTGCTCAGCAGGGAGTCTGCTTGAAGGATTCTCTCTCTCTGTCCCTCCTCCTGCTCTTTCTTAAAATAAATAAATAAATCTGAAAACAAAACCCCACATCTTTCAAATAAAAGCAAACAAACTCTACAGGAAAACAAAATATCAAAATACCACCACATAATCTTAGTATTAGAACCAATAAAGAACAAAACAATTATCGCAGAAACTGAATCTACCATGCAGCAATCTGCATGAGGCTTCTCAATGAATATTTCTGTAGGAGACATTAGAACAATCGTAACAAAAGTAGTATACAAACACTAGAAGATAGCTTTTTTTTTTTTTAAGATTTTATTTATTTGACAGAGACACAATGAGAGAGGGAACACAAGCAGGGGGAGTGGGAGAGGGAGAAGCAGGCTTCCCGCTGAGCAGGGAGCCCGATGCGAGGCTGGATCCCAGGACCCTGGGATCATGACCTGAGCCAAAGGAGATGCTTAATGACTGAGCCATCCAGTCGCCCCAGAAGATAGCTTTCTTGAATGAATATGTTAGCTTTACATACTGAAAGGGCAAAATGAAAGAAAATAGATGAACACCTACACATATCATGGCTAAATTTTTGAATTTTAAGTATAACAAGTTTTCCACTCATCTAGTTAAAAAAAAATAACAGATTACTTACAAAGAGACACAGCTGGCTCTAGGCTTGTTAGAATCTGATCATGTATGCAGACACGTGCATCATATTAACAACTCCCCTACCACCACCACCATCAAAAATATGTCAAATATATAATCTTAAAATCCTCAATAAAATATCAGCAACTTGAATCCAAACACTAAAGGTATAATAATTATTCAGTTATTCCAGGAGCCAAAGCATCCACTTCAACTCCTTCCCTGTCATCTCCTTCCTCGTGGTACTCCTACAACAGGGCCCTGTAGACAGCAAGTCTCTCAACATACTACCCCCTACCATTCTGATCTATTCCCTTAACCATAATTTCCTTGATCCTTCCAGAAACAATGCAAATGCTATTCCTTTTTCTTTTTTTTTTTTTTTAAAGATTTTATTTATTCATTCGACAGAGATAGAGACAGCCAGCAAGAGAGGGAACACAAGCAGGGGGAGTGGGAGAGGAAGAAGCAGGCTCATAGTGGAAGAGCCTGATGTGGGGCTCGATCCCATAATGCCAGGATCACGCCCTGAGCTGAAGGCAGACACTTAACCGCTGTGCCACCCAGGCGCCCCTATTCCTTTTTCTTATCTTACATGAGTACTTGAACTTTTTGGTTCAAGTTTTTATTCAGATTCCAGTTAGTTAATGTATAGTATAATATTAGTTTCAGGAGAAATCAGTGAGTACTTGAACTTTACGTTACATAGCCTGATGCCTCTCTACAGTTTACTATTCTCTAGCACCTATTTCCTAGCATAGATGGGAGTTCTTTTTCATTCTAAAGACATACCAAAAGCACACAGGCAAGTAAACAAGTCTGTCCCAAGCCTACTTCCTTCTCCCATAGCCATTTTACTCCCTCACTTCCAAATTTCTTGAAATCACTGTCTGTATTGGTGGCCTCCACTTCTTGTAATCGACTTTCTTTCCCATTCCACCACTGGCTTGAAACACTTACAGCCTGGTCTAAGTTGACCACTCAGCTGCATTCAGTCTGATGTGCTGTAGCTTGCTTCTAGAAATACTTTCTTCCCTTGTTGTCCACAATAACACACACTTCTGATTTTCTTCCAACTTCAACGGAATTATTTCTTAATCTTTGTTGCCAAATTCATTCCTACAATCTATTCCTTAAATGCTAGTTTGTCTAGAGTTTCTCACCAAAGCCCTTTTCTCACACTACACTTTCCAAGTGTGATCTCATCCGTTCCCATGGTTACAGTGATAATATATATATGCTGGTAAATCCTAAATTGATCCAACCACCCAACTGACACCCTTATACACACATCCCATAGGTTTCTCAAATAGTATTACTATTTTACTTCCACTAGCCCTTAGAGTATTATTCTGCATTTATAGCTTTCTTCATTTATTATTTTTCCATATGTGAATCAGTGTACACACTTATATTAAGTACCTTGAAACTTTTCACTTAATATCCAAAATACCTTACAATTCCTTAAATATCATATGGCATGGTTTTAAAATTTACGAAACGCACACAAGCATAAGTAACACATGTAGAGTTTAAAGAATAGTGAGGGGAAAAAAACAAATGGGAAACGTATGCCCTACAAGAAAATAAACTGCAATTTAACCCCAAGTGGAATATTAAAGTGCAATCAAAAGTGAATGAAGTGAAACCTCATCTCACCACATGGAAAACCTTAGCAAAGTGATAGAGAATATTAGCAACATGGTCCTGAAGAAAAAAAAAAAAGTGAGTCCCAGAACAAGAAGTCCCCCTTTAGAAAGTAAAAACCGTATTTATAGAATTTACTTTTGAACATACATGCATTATATATACAGGTGTATGTGAATTCACATGTGTGCACAAACACTGTGAAAATAGGTTGAAAATAGGTTGATCTAAAAATAACACAAGATTCAGGATGGTTATTATCTCCTGTAGGGACAGGCATGAGGATACGTTGGGGCACACATATGTAGATGTTATCAAAATTCTAACTCTTGTATTAAATGAAGACTTAACAAGTATTTATTATGCAATTCACAAATCGAGTTATGCAGACATGTATGGGTCAATGAAGGGAACTTTTCAGGAACCAAGTAATGATTTATTCAATTCTGCATACCTTAGATGCAAAAATAAAATCAGTCCATGAAGACAGTATTACTAGGACCTTTGAAGTGCCCAACTACATCATATAACCCTCCTTCCTTCATTGTCCTAAATTTTGTGTCAATTGCTCTAAATATATAAGTATTGCTAAACTATTTCTCAGGTTTATTTACTTTTATAGAAATTATGTCATACTAAATATATTGTTGCATTTCTCAATTTTCCTCAGTATTTTCAGACACATTCATACTAATGCATTAAGCTGTAGTTCATCGTTTTTGTTATGCAGCATCCCATATGAATACAACATCTTTATCCATTCTAGTTATTCACAGACATCTGTCTTGTTTCACATCTCAAGCTTTTACCAACAACTTGTTTTGAGCATTCTCTACACGTCTCTGGAAGCACATGCACAAGGGTTTGTTGGGAAATTTTATAGACATAAATATGGAATCCATAGCATAAAGAATTTGCTCATCTTCACCTGTAAGAGGTAACACCAAAGAATTTTCCAAAGCTGTTAACAATTTATACCCTCACCAGCCATTTGAGTTTTGTGATGTTTCACATCCTTTGGGTTTTGTTATGAATACACTGGAAGCCTTTATATATTCTGGATACTTATCCATTGCTGATTTTGTGTTGCACAGATCTTCTCCAAGTTTGTGGTTTAGCTTTCCATTTCCGTTATGGTGGCTTTTGATAAATGGAAATTATTTAAATGTAATCAAATATACCAAACATTAGAGTTTCTTGCCTTAAAAAAAAATCTCTCCATGAACCAAGAGCAGGAGTAAAGGAACTATATAGCCCAATGGCCAAAATTTGGGATTCTACATTTTTAATGTACAGCATGTTTTTATTACCAAAAACTTATAAAAATAAACAAGAACTAATATGCAGTATGGTATATTATGTGCAAAGCCTAAACTATTTACTCTTCAGTCCTCTATATAAGAGTTTGCTGACCCCTGCCGTAGGGCCACAAAGATCACCTTTTATATCAGCACTGTGATAGTTTCTGTGATAGAAATGTTCTATAATCTATGCTTTCCAATATGATAGCCACTGGCTATTGAGTACTTGAGATATGCTTAATGGATTGGGGAACCAAGTTATTTGTGTTTTTTTTTTTAATTTAAATCAGTAGATGGGTCTCATGGCTACTGAATAGGTAGTCCTATATTATTATCTCTAAGTTTTAACGTTTTGCCTTTCAAATCTATCTTTAAACCAACTAGAACAGACTTTTGTACACAGATCAAATGTCACTTTCTCATAGGGACTAGAAAGGTTTCCTAAGCATTTTCCTATAATGGTACAATTATTGTGTGTGTGTGTGTGTGTGTGTGTGTGTGTGTGTGTGTGTGACAGACTAGAGTAGGATATATATGCAACAGCTTGAGGCCAGAGGCAACTTCAGAAAATTATATAGCCTGTGATTTTTTTTCTTTTTTAAGTAAATGCTATACCCAATGTGGGGCCTGAACTCACAACCCTGAGATCGAGAGTCACATGCACTACCAACTAAGCCAGCCAGGTGCCCCTCACCTATGATATTTTCAAATTCATCATTTTCATGATACTTGTGCACTAAGCTTACTTCCAAGCACTTTACAAATATTAACTAATTTAATCCTCATATTAGTACTATTAGTCCTGTTTTCCACATGGGGAACTGTGGTACAAAGAGTAGATCCAAGGACGTATAGATAATAGGTGCCACGACCAGGACTTGGACCCAGGCAGTTGGGCCCCAAAGCTCATGTTCTCAAATCACTACCTTGTATGACTCAGCAAATAATGGTTTTGTTTCTTCCATTCTTAACTATATAATTTCTTGAACTTTTTATGATCTTATTGCACATGCTCAGGACTCCAATAACTGCATTTTAAGACTGGTAGCGGTAGTATTCTTTCTTGCCTTAGTTCATCTTTTAAAGGGATTATTTTAGTATATTTGCTTCATTCATGTCAATATACCTGACCAAGCAGTTTCTATCTATACCCTGTTTCCTAAAATTTGCATAATTATGAAATTCATGAAACTGAAATTTTAATCAAAGCTTTTTCCCCAAATACACTGAAATTATCATATAGATCTTCACCCTTAATCTCTTAATAGGAACTGTATTAATCATTTTTCTAATGCTGAGACAGCTTTGCATTCTTTGAATAAACAATCTTATGATGTTATGATAGGTCATATGTAATATATGGTATTTATATGTAGATAAAGAATATAAACTGGAAGTTGGCTTTGCAATTTTTTTTTAAGTATTAATTTTCATGACTAAGACCAACATAGTTTTCCTTTGTTCTACTGCCCTTGTCTGGTTTTCTGTCAAAGTACATGAGCCTAATTAAGTCAGTTGAGGAGTACCCTTTTAATCTTATGTACTTTCTGAGAATAGAAAAGTATCTATTCATTGTTTGGTAGAATTCTTTTGAAAAATGCATTCTCTTAAATCTGTTTATTAGGAAAACAATGTCATTTTTAAGAGCTAATTTGAATCTATTGTTCTTGGCTGTCTCCTGCCTTCCATCTTCGCAGTTGCTAGCTCAGCTCTCATTGTCAGTCTTTTGTAGGTGATCTATGTTTTCTCTGGCTGCTTTTCTATCATTTGCTTTAGTGCTCCTTAGTTTATCTATAAGTGTACTTCAGCGTGGATTTAATCTTATTTAACCTATTCAAGATTTGTTGGGGATCCTCAGTCTGGAGATTAGATTCTTTCACCAATTTCGGGGAAAAAACTCAACTATTAACTCACTGAGAATTTCCTCTTTTCCGTTCTTTCTATTCTATCCTTCCAGTACTTTAACTAGATGCTTGTTAGTCCTTCTAAATCTGCCATCCATTATTCTTGACGTACACGTCCTATTTTCTATCTCTTAATTTCTCCACGCTGAATTCAGAGTAATTTCAGATATACAGTCAACTTTATCAATTCTCTTCAGATACATTTAACATCCTTTTTAACCCATATACCAAGTTTTAAAATATTATTTTTTTTAGGTCTAGAAAATTTACCCTTTGTCGAACTTCACTAGTCAAATGAACAGTTTATTTCTTAGTCCTACTTCAATACCCTCTTTTATTTCTTGAAACATGTTAAATATACTTTTTCTGGTAACTCTAGTGTTTACAGTCTTTACAGGTTGGTTTAAATTTCAGAGTTTGTTGTTTCTCTTGATACTCAAGAGTTAATGGTTTGTTTTGTGTTGTCCTTTACAAGTTTTGATTATGAACTCAATATTGGGTATGTAAATATGAAGAAACAGTGATTCAAGTATTAGGAATCAAGTTAAAGAGATTTATCTCTTTGATAAGTCAAATGATATATAATGTGATTATCTTGATAGATGCTGAAAAGGTAATTTATAACATCTGTCATCCAAGCCTGATTTCTTACTTTTAAGGAAATAGTAAAGAATATATATTCCTAAATACAATAAAAATAATGTATCTTAAAATATCAGACACTTAATATAGTGGTGATGCAGGAATTAAGAACTTCAAAGTATTGTTTCAAAAGAGGTTTATTCCACAGATTTAGGAAAAGGGGCTTCCCACAACGGCAGGAACTAAAAAGAGGTAACTCTTAGGGACACAAGGGCATAGACTCTAGTATTAGGAGTAAAGATATGACCTCACAGATACTGAGTTTGGGCCAATATCCAGGAAAGCCTAATATTTGCAAACATCCCCTTAAACGGAAAGACTAAGCAAAGAGATGTGGATATTTTTCTCCAATACTGATGTGAGCCCTGAATATAATAGAACTAACTGTGGAAGAACTTAAAATTAAGCTTCTCTACCTCTTGCAGTGCCAGCATCAACTGGGCGCTATTCATAAGGAGACTGGGGGATGCTGTACTGTTAAGATGTTAGGTCTGTTAAGATTCTATGCCCTTAGCTAAATTAATCTGGAAGTTACAGCAAACTATGTATGTTGGTCTTTTCCAGTCAACCAACAGTACTTCTGAAATCACACAACAGGACACTAATGCCAAGGGCTGAAGTCAAAACAATACTATGAACAAAAAGTTTGGAAAAGATGTATTTGAAGACATCCTCTTCTAGGAAACTTACAAGGTACACTAGATAATTAAAGGCTCTGAACTCTAACAATTAAGAAGACTTCTAGGTTCAGACAATGGGTTAGCACACTTTTTTCTGTAATGGCCAGATAGTAAATATTTTAGATTGTACAGGCCATATGATCTCTGTTGTATCTTCTTAACTTTCCATTTGTAGTTCAAGGTGCCATACAAAATATTAGAATAGATATGGCTGTGTTTCAATAAAACTTTACAAAAATAGGTAGAGGGCTGTATGTGACCCATGTGCCATAGTATAGAGTAACTGACCATCTCCTATACTTATTTGATTACAGAAATATTTTTCACCCAAATCTCAGTTAATAACCTACATGCTCTAAAATAGGCAAGTTAAGGGGCGCCTGGGTGGCACAGCGGTTAAGCGTCTGCCTTCGGCTCAGGGCGTGATCCCGGCGTTGTGGGATCGAGCCCCACATCAGGCTCTTCCGCTATGAGCCTGCTTCTTCCTCTCCCACTCCCTCTGCTTGTGTTCCCTCTCTCGCTGGCTGTTCCTATCTCTGTCAAATAAATAAATAAAATCTTTAAAAAAAAATAAAATAAAATAGGCAAGTTAAAATAATCAATCCTGGGGTGCCTGGCTAGCCCAGTCAGAGGAGCATGTGATTCTAGATCATGGGGTTGTGAGTTCGAGCCCCACATTGGGTTTAGAGGTTTTTTGTTTTGGGGGTATTTTTTAAGATTTTATTTTTTTATGTAAGTAAAATGATAAATCCTACTTGAAAAGCCAAGAATTCTTTTAAACTTCTTAGTCTTTTAGATAAATTACATATTATCTAAAAGTATCCAGGTAATAGAAAAGCAATTTTTATAGATTGTATTCAATTTCCTTATACATGCACTTCAATATTTGTTTTTCATTCAACCTACCTTTAATGATGTATCTGTGTTGTGACTATGTTATAGAAAATCAATATGAAGGCATGATATCCAGAGTTGGGGTTAAAACATAACAGAATATTAGAACAGCAACTGCAAATTAAATAGCTTTTAAAATGTATACATTTTATGGTTTTCTGTTCTTGAAGTCTTAAGTGAGGTAACATGTGCCCATCTAGTGAATAACCAACACTGGAACAGACACCTATTTGGTAAATGCTGACCATATGGACACCAAATTCAGTATGTGGCATCCTGCAATCCTTACCTCATAATTGCCCTGACTTTTGGTCACTGTATTTGAAATTTTAGTATTATTAAGTAAATCAATCAATAAAACATATAAGGTACTATGAAAAAGTGGTATAGATTTTCTTTCTACTTTCTAAATTTAATAATTTTTCATCCTTCTGCTGGATTGATAGGTTCTAAATGTATAATTTGGCCTTCATTTAACATTTAACAGTGTCTCAAGGCAAGGCAGTCCTAGAGATTTTAAGGAACATAGACTAAATGGAAGAGAGCAAGGTTCACCTTTAGCTTAACCACTGTATGAACCTGAACAAATCACTTTACTTCTTCAACCAGTTTCATCATCTGTCAAATAGGATAATGAAACCCTTCTCATGAGGTTATAATTACAGGTCATCATATATGTGAAAATCGGAGTACAGCTCCTGACTCATAGCACATACTTGAGAACAGGTAGCTGCAGCTGAAGAAATGACTATTTCATGAATCCCATTCACCAGGACTTATTTGTAACCTAAACATGTTTAGAAGGAGGGCACTTGTTATGGTGAGTATTGGGCGCTGTATGCAAGTGATGAATCACTAAATTCTATACCTGAAACACACACACACACACACACACACACACACACACACACACACACACACACGGGCAGGTTTCATTCTTTAGGAGACTCAGAGGAATCAACAAGAATCAAATTACATTTCATTCACATTTCAAAACAAGATCTTGTGAGGATTCTCCACAGGGTTTAAAAGTAGTCTTCACTAGAGTCCTGTGGTAAGAGAGTCCTAAATAGTACAGTGGTTGTAAGACAGCATTATTCATTCTCATGACAATTCCAGACCAACGGCCTGGCGAAGGCCACACTTGCATCACTAACAGTTCTAAGACTTCACTTATTTGAAAAGCATTCGGTCAGCAAAACCTCCCTTCCCACTAACCATTTCCCCATCACAAACCTCTCTTGGCAGCCTAGCATGCACTTCTCATGAAGACGCTCTAGCCCACCCAGCTTGCAGTTCAGCCATCTCCAACTACTTTACTTCACATTACAAATATACTACTTCTATCTTACTGACCTTCAGACATCAGAAAACAAAAATTCTAATCTACACAGGACATCCAGTTATGTAACACAATCTATCAGAAGACTACATGCTGTTAAAAAAGTTAGCTTGGAAAAAAAAGTACAAAGCTTGGTCTGAACTTACTTTTAAATAGCTGTTATAATGCTTGCATTCAAAGTTTTATTCAACATTTTTTTAAAGAGCTAGAACCTCTGAACTACATCCCCAGACAGGTTTGGGCAATCACTGCCTAGCTCGAGCAAAGCTATTCGAACATCTCCATTGTGGAATCTAGTTTGCTGCCTATAGGCCGCTATACATAGCACTTTCAATTAGGGAACCTGGCCTATTCTTTCAGTGCCCCACAGGACATGATCTAATTTTAAACTCCAATCTTCATTAGTACACCATAGTCTCAACCCTTAATCTCTTGCCTAATTTAATTCTGTTCATCTACTCATTTGACCTCTACAAAATTGAGGTTTCTTGCACAATTGTAAATATCTTGCCTGGATACATATCATGGAGGATAAAGCTAGAGGACAAGATGATGGAATTGTGAGCTATTATCCCAACAGGTCACAAACCTTCCAACTTTCTGGCCTTGGGGTCAGTATTTCTCTACCTGGATCAGCCTTCTTTTCCTCTTCCACTGGAACACTTAAACATCTTTCCAACTCAAGCCATCTCACTTTCCCACAGCAATTATTGTATGTAGGTGGTTTTCTTTTATCCCTCCCTAGACCAGAAATCCTTCAGAAGCAGAGACCTATTATTTCCTTTCTTCTCCCACAGTTTGTACATTAGGAATAGGGGGAGCTGCTATGCTACATAAGAATTTGCTTGAAACAGAATATGCTGTGAATCACAACCTAATAAATATACACACCTCATTGGAACACCTTTCACTTTCATCTGCAGGTTGCCTTCATCCTCCACTTTGGCATATAGTGTTAAGCATTGCTGTAATGCTTCTACCATTTGTCCTTTAATCCGAGGTTCCGTGCTCCCTAAGTCTTTTTTACTTAACTCTTCTCTCCCTTGCCCTTGGTAGTTTCACCAACTGATGGGTTTTTTCTTTCAGTCAGATGTGAACTTTAAGCCCAGCTCTGCTCTTCACAAGCCATGTGACCACGGACAACCCACTTACTAGCTCCTTCTCCTTTCACGGACCATCAAAAGGTTTCTTTACACTTATCTAATACCACAATTGTAACTTCCTCAAAAACATGGATTATTTAAGTCCCCCACACCCAGCATAATATCCAGTACAGGCAGGCGATCAGAAAAGGTTTATTGAGTAAGTTAATCCCCTCAGGGTGCCATGAGGGATTCATTCATTCATTCTGAGGACACTTTTAACTCCTGTTAAAGCATTTTGAAGTGAGACAATCCTGGGTTCAGATTTTGCCTTTGTTACTTATTCCATGGGCCATTTTTTAAAGGTAATCTCCACCCCCAATGTGGGGCTCGAACTCACGACCCTGAGACCGAGTCACATGCTCCACCGAATAAGCCAGCCAGGTGCCCCTGGCCCCATGCCATTTCATATGGAGTTTTGTACAAGTCCAATTTTCCACTAGACTATAAACTCTTTAAGGATTTAAAGTATGTATTATTCATCTTTAAGTTATTCCCTTCTAAAGGTTATCATGATGACTCACAAATCTGAATTCCATAAAAAGGGTGCTTAATGAAAAGCTAGTGCAAAAGCAGGGTAACAAGTATGACGTGCTTTATATAAGCAAGACATTTTCATGATTCCTGTGCTGGTCCCCCCTCATTATAACCTCTTCTATGCTGGAATTTCCATGGTCTACAGCACAACCCTGGTAATGAGAAAGCTCTGGCTTTTAGTTCTTGCTTTGCTACTTTCTATGTGCATTAACTTCAACAAATCACTGACCATAATCAGCCTCTACACGACCGATTTAACGTAACAATTATATTAGATGATGGTCTTAAACCCTGGTACATAGAAGATACTCTGCATTTCTTAGCTTTCTTCTCTCTTTTGGTTCAAAGCATGCTGTAAAATGATCTGCCTTTACTAAAACTCATTTTTGAGTAAACTTACTCTTCTCCAGATATCTCATTCCAACAATGTAATTTTTTACAAATGGTCAGTGGTCATTGTAGTTTGAATTTCTCTAAGCAAAATGTGGTGGAAAAACAAAAAAAAAACTGAATTTTTTTTAACAAGTATAAAGAAAAACACTGTCTAAACCAACTTCTATCAGGTAGTTGATAAAAGTAATATAGCTAACACTTGTGAAGGTTTATTACATTCCAGGGACTAGGCCAGGACACTTGATGCATGTTCTCTCATTTAATCCTCACAAAACTTTCCAGGGGGGACTCTTTGTATATTGTATATATTATCTCATACATTAGAAGGACACAAAGGTTAAGAAAATTGTTGAAGGAGGTAGAACTGAACTCTAACCAAAATTGGTTTTTTCCATCATCAGGACATGGGATGGGTTTTGAGCTTAATAAAGATTTCATTTCAACAAGATATCTGCATTTTTGTTATTACATAAGAGGAGTACTATGGTCGAGCACAGTAGTTCCTAAAAGCAAGTCTACACCAGAATCACTTATGAGCACTTAATAAAAACAGATTCCTGAGACCTACCCCAGACCCACTGAATCAAAATCTGTTGGTAGGGCTCAGCAACTGTTGTTTTGTTGTCTGGGGGAGGCATTTTTTTTTCTTTTTCATGAAGAGCTCAGGTTATTCTAAGTAAAATTCACATTTAGGAATGAATAGTGTGTGGTACAAAGAATGCAGTATTTAGAAATCAGACAGGGAGAGGGCAAATCCCAGCTTTGCCTCTAATGACCTGGATGACTGAACTATTCTGAGCTTCAGATTCCAAATACGTAAGATGTAGGGTGACCAACTCATCCTAGTTTGTCCAAGAATTTCCTGGCTTAGCACTAGTAGTCCCATATCCCAGGAAATGCCTCAGCTCCAGAAACATGGGAATGGTAGCTCTCCTTAGTATCATGAGAGTACATTCCACAGGGTTAGTAGGATATAAAGAGAGAACCTTTTCAAAGCATCTAGCACAGTACATTGCATAGTATATACCCTTATCCCAGATCCTTTATTTGAGCTCCAAGCATATGTATTTAACCACACCATTGACCTCTATCCCTTGATACCTTAAAGGCTCCTCAAACTCCCCACTCTATCCAAGTCCCAGCAGTTAAAGATGGCCTCTTAAGAAAAGGTGATCAGAAAAGACCTTTTCCAAAGAGTGTATTCAGGCTTATGGAAACCACAAGAGATCTTGAGGCACCCAGTAACAGCAGTATTGAGAAGATATTGCCACTCTTAGTCCTAAAGGGGGCAGAAGAAGAAACGTCACAGCTGTAATCGTGAAGAAAACTATAGCTTGAGAGTGAACTACTCTGTAAGTACTGTGGTCTTAGGTTAGGAATGAAGCCAATAAGCAAACCGTGGACAAAAAGGAAATGCTAGAAGAATAATGCCCCAACTTCTCTGCCCCTCTGACCAATGATCTCCTGTCAGAGTCTCTAATTGGCCAAACACAACCAGAGGACAGCAAGGGAGCTGAGTTGATGCAATCTATAAAGGTCAGCCTCCCAGGGCAGACAGGAGGATGAAGAATCATAAAGAGTAAAAGTCAGGAAAGTCAAAAGTCAGGAAAGTCAAACAGAAAATATCTAGCACATTGAGTAGTACCCTATCTCTGATCAACACTGCCAACTGTCTAGTTGCCTAAGCCACAGTTCTGGCACTTTTATCTTAAATACCTGCTTTTCCCATCATTCCCCATATACTATTCAAGGGAAACTCCCACTAATTTCACTTTCAAAATCACTCCTGAATCCACCCTCTTTTCTCCACCTCCACTGCCACCTTGGTTCAAGATACCCTCATATCTTGCCTGGATAGCTCTGTGAGCCTCCTAACTAAATTGCCTGCTCCTGTTCCGGTCTCCTTCCAGTATGTTCTCCAGGGAATGAGAACTGGTAAGAGGTTAAGACTGAAGAGGTAGGTCTTGAGATGCCTTGTAAATAAAGGGATTGTTGCAGTATTCCTGGAACAATGATGTACACCCTGTTTTTTTCTTTAAGATATTTATTTAGTGAGACACACACAGAGACACACACAGAGACACAGAAGGACAGACACTGACAAAGCAGGGGCAGAGAGACAGAGAATCCCATGTAGGCTCCATGCCCGTTGTGTAGCCAGACACACGGCTCGAGCTCACGACCCTGAGATCATGACCTGAGCTGAAATCAAGAGTCAGACCCTCAACTGACTGAGCCACCCAAGTGCCCCATGAACACCCTATTTAAGTAGCAGTAAAGACTACTGGTTCACAAGCTCCTCAGGAGCTTCCTGGGTGAAATCTGCAACAGACCCGAGTACACAAAAGGGAGGGAGAGTCCTAAGCAAGAGGCAGCCACTCCACGCAGGTAGGCAGCAGGCTTAAGAAGCAAGGGAACGAGCTTACAAGGCATGTCTTAGGTAGCTGCAAGACGAGTAGATCTCAGCACCCTCCTGCCAAATCTTAAAATGTTTTATAGAGGCTTTAATGGGGTTCAGTCCTGCCTACTGTCCAGATGGTTTCAACACCATATCACTATCACAAGGCTATGTCCTTGGGACACCTAGGAGTGGGGAAGGCCAGCACAACACACATTCCAAGAACAGAGGAGGGGGGTGAGGAGCCTCCAATTGCTGGGGTCCAGCTCCAGGTCAACAACCAGTCCTTTTGATGACCTCTCGCAACTGGGAGAGTGAGACTAGGAAAACTAGAGATATTAAGCAGGCAAAAAAACCACAGGGCTTGGTTACTGATGACTGAAGAATGCCAGGGTGAGAAATGAGAGAGGTTCCGAGTTTCTGATAAGAGCAACTGGATGAAGGAGAGACTTTCAGAGACAGAAAATGGAGAAAAAGTAGAAATTTGAGAAAAATACTTGCACATGAGAAAATCATGAGCTGCATCTCATCTGATTATGTACATTTTTCTTGACTGTAGAGTAAATTGCATGGATTAGACAATTTGGTCCAGATTTAAAAGAGAAGGCTTTCTGATAACAGCTAATGTTTAGCCAATAATTATTAAATTAATGAGAATCTGAACCTTCGTAACTGTGGGAAACTATACAGAAAACTGCTGATACCAGTGTCATCTCTCATCAAGACCACCCAGAACACGCTAGCCTGCCCGTTCTCAAATTCTTACAGATCCTAACCAAATCTTACTCTTCCCTCTGGGCCTTTCCTCATACAAGCCTTTTATCCCCCCTGGAACAGCACTGTTCTTGGCCTGATTCACTCTCCATCCTCTAATACCCAGTCCAGATATTTCCCCACAGGAAGTCTTGCCAGACCCCACCCCCGCAGAAAGACTTAGCTTAGCTCTCCATCCCTTTGTCCAATAGCACTTTATGTTTACCACTACCTATCTTGGCACTGATCACATTGTTTTGTAATTGACAGTCTACTTATTTGTCTCTCCCATTACGTTCTAAGCATTTGGGGAATGACCATGTACTCTTCATAACCATATTCTCAGCACCTCAGCCTAGTACCAGACACATGGTAGTAGTTGAATCCACGTTTATCAAATGAAAGCCCATTCTTGGCTTGGAATTTTACTCATTTAAGTACCACAGCAAGGAAATATTTCAGAAAGGGCTTTTTTCCTCCTCCCCCCACCTCCCCACTGGTGATTTGTAGCAAGTGTGCCTACCATCTCTGTGGGTCCAACTTGCTGGAGAGGAGGAGAGGACTAAATGTTAGAGTGCTAAACCTAGAGCACAGCAAGACTCAGGACATAAGGTCATCAGTCTTTTGGCAGCTAGTCTCCTTTTCTAGATACTAACTGTGTATGCACTGTGTGTGTGTGTGTGTGTGCGCGCGCGCACGCATATTCAAGGGGGTGAGGGAGGAGAGGAGGAATATTCAATGAGCATTTACTATATGCCTGACTCACCTGAAGCACTTTCAGTACATTATGTCCTCTAATCCCTACAACCACCCTACAAAGTAGATACCTTTGCCATACCTACTGTACATGAGGAAACTGAAGGCACAGACACGTGACGTGACTTACCCCATATCACACAGTAAATAAGAGGCAAAAATCAAAATTTAAATCCAACCCTATCTGATTTCAGATTCTGCATTCCTCCATGATGATGGTTGCCAAATCTTTTTCACAAAGAACCAGATAGTACTTCTGCTTTTATGGGTTACATGGCCTCTGTCACAACCACTCAACTCCACCATTGTGGCACAAAAATAGCCAGACAATACATAAATGAATGGGCATGGCTGTATCACAATAGAACTTTATTTACAAAAACAGGAGGCTGACCAGCTTTGACCCTTGGATAATAGTGTGCAGATACCTGCTCTATTATGTTTCTCAACCCTGGCTACACGGAAGGATCACCTGAGGAGCTCTTCAAAAAAAAAAAAAAATGTAGATGCGTAAATCACACCTCAGAGCAGCTGATCCTGAAATGGCTTTTGAGACAAACAAACCTCGGTGTGACCTTGGAAGTTGCTCGACTGTTCTTAACCTACAGATGAGGACACTGAGGTCCAAAGAGGTTAAGGAAATTGTTCAAGGCTACAGCTGTCAAGTGAAAGAAACAAAGGGCAATTACGTCTTCGGCTGCTTTCAAATTCTTGTCCGTTTCTGTGTTCTGTCCCCACAGCACCTGGCAACCTGTCAGCTGTGACAGCTGTGAAAGGTTTGTGTTGTCATGTTGGTTAGAGTGATCACTAATGTGCCTTTAACCAGTTGAAAAGGCTTGATTCCACATTATGTCTCCTTTTGTTTGTGGAGGGGAGAATTTCAGTGGAAGAAAACACTGCTATTAAGAGGCTTTCAAGGGGCTCCTGTCTGGCTCAGTTGGTAGAGTGTGGGACTCTAGATCTCGGGGTTGTGAGACTGAGCCCCATGGTGGAGGTAGAGATTACTTAAAACTCAAACCTAAAAACAAAAAAAATAATCGTTTTATAGGACATAAGTCAATCTTCTTATACCCAATTAACATTTACTTTTAAATTACTGGGAATGCAGAATTTTAAGCTCTGAATTGCACTCTGAAAACCTGAAACAAGAGTACCAGCTTTTGCCAGAAATATATCATTACCTCTCAAAATAGAAAAGCATTTATTTTTCACACAAAACCAATGGCAGTGGATGATAAAGATGACTGTTTGATGTGAGACTATATTCAAGACCTCTGGGTCAGTAAATCTACAGAATGCCAACAAGTCATGGAAGATTAGTATAAATTGCGACAGATACAAAACTGCTATTAAAATAAAATACTTTAGGGTCCTATTTAAAAGTTGGAGTGTGCTCATCAGATTTAAATTCACAGTGAGGAGAACCTGACAGATATTGTAAAATCTACAATAGTTGCATATATAGGTCTAGGGAGACAAGATTTAGCTCAAAATAATCTATAAATTCTTACTAGTATTCTTCTATACCTCAAATTCTACCTGAAATTAAATATAAACAGCTCAAAATTGTTCTTGTATAACCTGTTTATGTAAAAAAAAAAAAAGTATCGTGACTAACAGTTTTAAAAAATAATTGGCATAATCCAAAATTTAACCAAGAATGTTAATATATTTGTTATCCATTTCTATAGTGATTTTTAGCCATGTATTGTCTTTACAGAGCTGATTATTAAATACAGATGGTTTGCAGTAATTTGCAAACTAAAACTTCAACAGATATTTGTTAGATGGGTCATTTTGATGTACTGAATCATTATCACACAAGAGCTAAGCATTGTTTATTTTAACTAAGGGAGAAAACCAATCTGAAAATAGAACTTCACCAAGTCACAAAATAAAAAGACAACCTCGGACTCTTCCCCAAAGCTGTTAAGGAACAATCACAAGACATTACACAACCTCTAGGAGCTGAAATCTTCCTTACCTGATGCAGCTCCTAGCAAATAAGAGGCTATTTGCTCAGCACGTCTGAGCAACTGGTGCTTTCAATCAGACAATTGGAGAGAGCAGGGGAATTGGCACATTGGCAGATCACACCTATGGTGAGTCAGAAGCCTTTGAAACCCTCGCTCCTGTAATTGGCCAAATCCGTCTGAAGTTGGGAGAATCAAGTATGAAACTTCCAAAAATCCAGGCTACTTCAAGGTTTCCTTCACTTACTTACATTTACAATTTTTACTTCCCCACTTTGTAAGCACAAGTGAATATCATATTAGTCAATGAATGGGTTACTGAGAAGGTGTACGAAATGTATACACTTTTACCTGCTAAATCCCATTTTAAATGTGCAAGGCAAGTTGACTTTTTAAAGGAACCCTAGGAAAACCTTTAGGAAGAAAAGATCTCTAAAAAAAAAAAAAAAAAGCACCATATATCCCCTGACATGGTGATTCTTAACCCTTCTGGGGTTTGGAATATAGCTGTGCTAATTGCAAGAGGAGTGATTACAGAACACGGATACTTTCCCCCTGCTTTGAGTACAGCTGAAGCCAAAGAAATAAGTGGTTGCACATTTAAGGCAATCCCCCTAGAAATTTAACTCAATATGAAGGGGCAAGTTACGCCACACTGGTGTGCTTTTCCTGCTTTCCCTCTCCCTCTCTCCCTTCCTCCCTTCTTGTCTTCTTTTCAACCAGCTCTATTAATTGAACTTAAGGAGGTAATACTTTCCTTATCCAACCTAGTGTAATCCACAATAACTCTTGTAACGAGGCAAGAATGTTACAATTCTAGAAGATTATAAAGCAGACTGATCTCTACAGCAGTTTTGCTCTGAACAGAATCTATGCTGGGATGTGACCTTTTCACCAGGTTACAAGGATTCAAAGAGGAAACAACTCATGAACCTTCCTGAATGAAAGCTAATTAGTTTTCCATGCTTTCTGGAGTTCTAAGTTTGAAGAACTACAGGCTTCAGAATACAATCCAAATGATTTAAAGACTGAAGAAAATGGTGGGACTTTGTGAGCCTTGGTTGCCGTTGCATGCCTCTTACAAGTTTTTTTTTCCTAATCTACAAAGAAAACAGTTAATACAAGAACTTTTGATATACACTAAGTGCTATCCGACATTTCATCACCAAGTACTTGTAAAACTTCACAATTTGAGTTATATGCTTCACTAAGGTTTCTTAATGTCAGTGATACTGACGTTTTACACTAGAAAATTCTTCACTGCAGGGGTGCTGTCCTATGCATTGTAGGAAGTTTAATAGCACACCTGGTCTTTACCCACTAAATACTAGTAGCATCCCTCCTACCAGTTAGAGCCACCACAAATGTCTCCAGACATTTCCAATTATCCTGGGGGGGGGGGCAAAAGTGCCCCCCCCGTGGAGAACCACAGGTGTCTGCTAATCCATAAAAGATTCAAAGCAGCTTACAAAAACAATATATAAAAATAAGACTCAAGTATCACTAAGGAAATATATATGAACAGAAACCCAAAGCCAGTGGAAGGTAATAAGGACTCGAAACTCTGATGTGTATATATATACACATACGTATATACGCCCATATGCATTAAAAGACTTATTACGGGGACTTTACATTAGGCAAGTGTAAGTAAGCAGTGTTTGTAATGCGGCTGTGTTCTGGTCTTATTTTGGAACAGGATATCTCCAGGAAAGGTAGGTGGGCAGGGGAGATGGACGTGAAGTGGGGGAGAGCAAAATTAAGCCAAAGCCTACAAACAGGACCTGCAGCCCGGAAGCTTCAGCAGGAACCCATGGACATGGGACTAGAACTGTGGCACTTCTCATCGCCTCCTACCTGGATAAAGTGGGTGTTCTTCAAGAAAAACTGCTGCCCTCTGTCATGACGCTTAACACTCACCTGCTCTAAGAGTGAAAGGAGCTGAAGTAAGACGGAAAGGAAGATGAACTGTCAGTGGCCAGGCTGCTGCCCCCATAAAGGATGTGAATCAGCAGGTGAGGGAAAAGGGCTGTGAGCTACAAAGGCACCCGTATCAACCACTCACAGGTGAACAACCTCAGTTTCTGCTGCCTTTCTTCCACCCACCAAACTTCTACAAAATGTCTCTGATGGCCCAAACTAAGCAAAAATATACTGGGGAAGGAATTCTGTGAAAAGCAGTTCAGCTTAGCCATGCTGATACATTACAGAGCCTCCACATCGTTTCACCTGATGAAATTCTGGTATAGAATATAAATTTATCTATTGATTTTGAATAAAATGCAGCCAAAATTTAGAAGACCTCCATGGAGAAAAAAATAACATAGGTCTCTTAGACTGCTTTATCAGCAGTTCTTCAAAAATTCAATCTTTTTTTTTTTTTTTTTTTTTGAGAGAGAGCACAGGCAGGAGGGAAAGGCAGAGGGAGAAGGAGAGAGAAACTCTAAGCAGACTCTGCCCTGAGCCCGGAGCCCTACACGGGGCTCAATCTCAGGACCCTGAGATCACAACCTGATCTGAAACCAAGAGTCGGACACTTAACCGACCATGCCACCAGGTTCCCCAAAAATTCAATCATTCCTAAAATCAGATTGCTCATGGACATCAAACATGTCTAAACAATCATGCTGTTTTCTGTCACTATTACAAAATGTTAAGTATTTTCACAAAAACATAATGGAAATATTTTGTATATACATAATGCTATTTTTTTAATTTTGAGAACCACAGCTTCTATTTGAATTGGTAGAATATTGCTTTCATAGGTGTAATTATGGCTTATGTATACATTACCACCAATTCCATGCATATTCCTGCTCTGTATCTTTTTTTATTTTAGTAGAACATTGTTTTTCCCATTATGCTGGGCTTGACCAAAAATTTTATTATCACATTTGTATTTTATCACAAAACAAATTGCATTTATATTTTAAATTTATTTAAATATAAATACATTGACATGTAAGTGTAAACTATAAAATAAAATTTATTGCTTCAGTTTTGAACCTTTTAAATTATTTTTATTTTTTTAAGTAAACTCTACTCCCAACATGGGGCTTGAACTCAAGATCCTGAGATCATGAGTCACATGCTCTACCAACTGAGCCAGCCAGGTGACCCTTCAGTTTTGAACTTTTAAAGTGAATTTTTTTTATTATGTTATGTTAGTCACCATACAGTACTTCATTAATTTTTGATGTAGTGTTCCATAATTCATTGTTTGCATATAACACCAAAATGCTCACTGCTGTACGTGCCCCCCTTAATACCCATCACTGGTCCAATCCATCCCCCCACTCCCCTTCCCTCTGAAACCCTCAGTCTATTTCCCAGAGTCCATAGTCTCTCATTGGTTCGTCTCCCCCTCCAATCTCCCCTCCTTCATTTTTCCCATCCTTCTTCTAATATCCTCCGTGCCATTCCTTACGTTCCACATATGAATGAAACCAAATGATAATTGTCTTTCTCTACTTGACTTATTTCACTTAGCATAATCCCCTCCAGTTCCATCCATGTCGATCCAAATGGTGGGTATTCATCCTTTCTGATGGCTGAGTAATATTCCATTGTATATATGGACCACATCTTCTTTATCCATTCGTCTGCTGAAGGGCATCTCGGCTTCTTCCACAGTTTGGCTAGTGTGGACATTGCTGCTATGAACACTGGGGTGCATATGGCCCTTCTTTTCACTACATCTGTATCTTTGGGGCAAATACCCAGTAGTGCAATGGCTAGATCATAGGGTAGCTCAATTTTTATCGTCTTGAGGAACCTCCATACTGTTTTCCAAAGTGGCTGTACCAACCTGCATTCCCACCAACAGCGTAAGAGGGTTCCTCTTTTTCTACATCCTCTCCAACATTTGTTGTTTCCTGCCTTGTCAATTTTTGCCATTCTAACTGGTGTAAGGTGGTATCTCAAGGTGGTTTTGATTTGAATTTCCCTGATGGCTAATGATCTTGAACATTTTTTCATGTGTCTGTTAGCCATTTGTATGTCTTCTTCGGAGAAGTGTCCGTTCATGTCTTCTGCCCATTTTTTGACTTGATTATTTGTTTTTTTGGGTGTTGAGTTTGAGAAGTTCTTTATAGATCTTGGATACCAGCCCTTTATCTATAATGTTATTTGCAAATATCTTCTCCTATCCCGTGGGTTGCCTCTTAGTTTTCTTGACTGTTTCCTTTGCTGTGCAGAAGCTTTTCATCTTGATGAAGTCCCAAAAGTTCATTTTTGCTTTTGTTTCCCTTGCCTTAGGAGACATGTCTTAAAAAGAAGTTGCTGTGGCCAATGTTGAAGAGGTTACTGCCTATGTTCTTCTCTAGGATTTTGATGGATTCCTGTCTTGCGTTGAGGTCTTTCATCCATATAGAGTTTATCTTTGTGTATTGTGTAAGAGAATGGTCGAGTTTCATTCTTCTATGTATAGCTCTCCAATTTTCCCAGCACCATTTATTGAAGAGACTGTCTTTTTTCCATTGGGTATTTTTCCTGCTTTGTCGAAGATTAGTTCACCATAAAGTTAAGGGTCCATATCTGGACTCTCTATTCTGTTCTTCCTACTCTGATTTATGTGTCTGTTTTTGCGCCAGTCCCATGCTGTCTTGGTGATCGCAGCTTTGTAATATAGCTTGAAATCAGGCCAATGTGATACCTCCAGCTTTGTTTTTCTTTTTCAACATTTCCTTGGCGATCCGGGGTCTTTTCTGGTTCCACGTGAATTTTAGGATTGTTTGTTCCAGCTCTTTGAAAAATGCCACTGGTATTTTGATCAGGATGGCGTTGAAAATATAGATTGCTCTGGGCAGCACAGACATTTTAACAATGTTTATTCTTCCAATCCATGAGCATGAAATGTTTTTCCATCTCTTTGTGTCTTCTTTAATTTCTTTCATAAGTGTTTCGTAGTTTCTAGAGTATAGATCCTTTACCTCTTTGGTTAGGTTTATTCCAAGGTATCTTACGGTTTTTGGTGCTCCAAAGAGGAGAATTACAGACCAATATCCCTGATGAATATGGGTGCCAAAATTCTCAACAAGATCCTAGCCAATAGGATCCAACAGTACATTAAAAGGATTATCCATCACGACCAAGTGGGATTTATTCCTGGGATGCAAGCGTGGTTCAACACTCGCAAATCAATCAATGTGATAAAACACATTAATAAGAGAAGAGACAAGAACCATATGAGCCTCTCAACTGATGCAGAAAAAGCATATGACAACATACAGCATCCTTTCCTGATTAAATGATTAAAACTCTTCAGAGTGTAGGGATAGAGGGAACATTCCTCAAATTCATAAAAACCACCTATGAAAAGCCCACAGTGAACATCATTCTCAATGGGGAAAAGCTGAGAGCTTTTCCCTTAAGATCAGGAACATGACAAGGATGCCCACTCTTGCCACTATTGTTCAACATAGTACTAGAAGTCCTAGCAACAGAAATCAGACAACAAAAAGAAATAAAAGGTATTCAAATTGGCAAAGAAGAAGTCAAAGTCTCTCTCTTTGCAGATGGCATGATACTTTATGTGGAAATCCCCAAGGACTCCACAACCAAATTACTAGAACTCATACAGCAATTCAGCAATGTGGCAGGATACAAAATCAATGCATGGAAATCAGTTGCTTTCCTATGCACTAACAATGTAACAGTAGAAGGAGAAATTGGGGGATCGATTCCACTTACGATTGCACCAAAAACCGTAAAGTGAACTTTTAAAGTAGCATTCACAAAAATGTCAGATATTTCATCTTTGACACAATGATCTTCCCAAAGCCTTGCCTTGATTCCATAAATTTGGTTTCTTAAAAATGGTACTATTACTGAAATAAACTCATTTTTAGTCTTAAACATCTGATGATACTGATATGAAATTCAAATCTTTGAACTGTCTGCAAAGATCCTCTTCTGCTAGTGGAGCCAACATACTATGAACTACCCTTTTATTTTAACTGTATGCATATTTTGAAGTTTAAAAAAATTAATTTAGAACAGTGATCTCATTCTGAAAGACAAGTCACGTTTCAATGAGCAACCTGTAAACACACCTTTTGCAGCTGCATGTGTTAGTAGGAAATCATCGCCCTCTGAACAGTCTTCCTAAATGACAACTAACATTTGAAGTGGTTGCTGATACCTCTTCAGCAGATTGGTGATTTCTGGTTTTCACATGATCAATCATACCACTTTGACCCCAATGAGGGAACGGGAAATACTGATGAATATTTTGTTTTTATCATCAGTTTTCTTGAGAGATAAGAATTGAGCACTTAAATATTTAAGCATTTAAATATTCATTAAATATGCACTTTCACTTTTTTGGAGCTCACAGCTACAGAAAAGGAATATTGCAAAAGATTTCACATAAAAACAGTAAAAGAACTAATTGTCAAACTGTATCTTATAAAACTGAAAAGCCACATGGGGTGCCTGCATGGTGCAGTTAATCATTCAACTTGATTTCAGCTCACGTCATGAAATCAAGCCCCACACAGGGGTCCGAGATGGGTGTGGAGCCTGCTTAGAGTTCTTTCTTTCTCTCTGCCTCTGCCCCTCCCCACTTCTGGGAAAAAAATGGGAAGCCACAATAGGAAACACATTTGGATTACTCTCAACACAGACTATGGCATGGCTGCCTAGCCCCAATTTCCCTCCTTTATTTCTTGGCCACAACCTCTAATTTCCCATGTCTCCCACTGACCTAAACAAGTCAGGATTCAGTAGCTTTGAACGTTGCAGTTTCTGGCACAGACAATATGACAACTGAGTCAATTACTTCTCCCATTCCTATTTGAGACTAGAAAGTAATCATCCCCAGCACCATGTGTCACACACTTCCTTTTATCTTGCAAACATTTTGCATGCTGTCTTTAGAAAGAAAGGGCAAGGAATGAGAAATGGGTTAGCACCGTTCACTGCACAAGCATCTCACACACCACTAGATGAGACCAAGTTAAAAAATAGAAATATAAATTGTAGATTTGCCAAAGCTACCCTGACATAGTTTAATGTAACTATTAATATTAATACTTCATTAAAAGTTAAATAATCAGGAAAAATATAAAGTCAGACTGGACGCCAGGAGTGCAGGAGTAAACAGGGACTCTCCCAGGCAAACTGGGACTTACAAGTGTTCTACATTTAGTAACTATGACTCACTTTCAGCCTTAAGTCTGATTCAAAGGACCTCCCACTCTCCTGAACTAGGCTCTTGGAGCTTCCATGGAGAAGAGGGGTTGAGCAGCAAATGTTTGGCCTCCTCTTTCCCTCTTCCCTCAACTTTACCACTCTTGCTAGCCAGAGGTGGCCAGCCTTAAAATAACCTCAAATAGGGGCGCCTGGGTGGCGCAGTCATTAAGCGTCTGCCTTCGACTCTGAGCATGATCCCAGCGTTCTGGGATCGAGCCCCACATCAGGCTTCTCCACTAGGAGCCTGCTTCTTCGTCTCCCACTCCCCCTGCTTGTGTTCCCTCTCTCGCTGGCTATCTCTGTCAAATAAATAAATAAAATCTTTTTAAAAAATAACCTCAAATAATTTGCACCCCCTGGTATTCACCCTGTGCTTGTAGTCCCCTCCCACAATGAATAGGGCTGATCTGCATAACAGCAAGTTTCAGAAGTGACAGAGTACTATTTGTGAGTTAGTCATAGAAGACACTGTGGCAATCATCCCTGTTTTATTAGATAACATTCTATTAGAAAACCAGCTGCCATGTTGTGAAGACCCTTGAGGAGCCTTATGAAGAGGTTCATATGGAAAGGAAAGGAGCACTCCTTCCAAAAGCCAACAACAATCGGAAGCTTCCTACCAACAGTGAAGGGAGTATGCCATCTTACAAGTGAATCCTCCAGCCTCAGTCAAGCCTTCAGAGGGCTGCATCCCCAGCCAACATCCGGAATGCAACTTCATGAAAGATCTTTAGCTAGAACTACCTACCTAAGCCACTTCTGAATTGCTGACACACAAAAATTGTGAAAAAAACTACTTTTTATTATATCTAAGACATTACATTTGAGGATTATTTGTTACATAGCCATCAATAACGGATTCCTCCAGAGTTGGGAAGGAATAGAGGAATTAGAGGAGGAGGAAGGACAAGTCTAATACTGGCTGATATATTTATAAATCTAGGCACTAGGACTCCATTTCATAATATGAGGCCACACACTGCCTTTTTTGTGGGGTTCATTAGTCATTCTTCGGAGCACCAGCCATTGACCTCCACAATGAATGCTTGCATTCTCTGGATGACTTCTTGCAACACCCTCTAAGCTCCTGGGAGAGCAGTACACCCATAGCTTTTCCCTGTTTCGGTCCTTTCCATTAAGCAGCTTTCTTGGGCATGGTCTCATCCAGACCTTAGAATGACTCAAGCTGACTACCTTCTGAAAGGAAAATCACTCACTTTGATATACCAAAAGATAAAACTGCAGTCTGGCCACCTGCTGATCTCTCTTTCTCCTTGTGCTGCCATTTGCAGCTGCTAAAGCCACTCTTGATTTCTATGTTCATTTATGCCCCCACAACTCGAGAAGATAATGTCCAATTCCTCCAACGACTGTTCCTCTGTACTCCATCTGAGTGGGAACATGATTTGGACATACAAATTCTGCAGTTCAGGAAGTTTCCATCCAGAGAATGTAATGCCAGTCTCCTTTTACAGGCATACTGAATATGTACAAAGAAATCCTCTTCCAACTCAAGTTTAAAGGGAAATTTTTAAAGTCATTCTAGTTGCTATTTCTAAAAATTCGCTTCAACAATCCCATTTAAAATGTTTTATATTTCTCTTATACAGGAACGATGGAGAAGAGGTCACTGGACATAGTTCACTAGCTTTCAGTATCTCCTACATGAATGTGTCTAGCACTATTGTTCTAAGCTTTAGGATTTTAGCCAAAATTCCTAGAAAACTGAAAGAGCACAATTATCCTGTTACATTCTAGCTAAATGTCTTTTTTCCCCCACTGCCAGGGATATGCTGATAGGTGTACAATATGTATTTCTGAGTAAAGAGATGGAAATACCAAGATCTCATTATCAGAGAGGTAGAGAATTACATATATTTTTTTTTTCCAAGTAAGTTCCACACCCAGCATGGAGTCCGACATGAGGCTTGAACTCACAACATGAGATCAAGACCTGAGTTGAGATCAAGAGTTGGAGACTTAACCAACTGGGCCACCCAGGCACTCCACATCTATATTTTAAAATAAAGTACAAATATAAGGCATCCTATAACAGTTACTTTGTAACATAAAAGCTAATTTCTTTAACATTTATTTAATTCAGTAATGACTTTATCAAACTTTTTAAAAATACTGTTCCTTGCTAAAAGAAGACATAACAAAGCTATTGTTTCTAAAAATAATCTAATTCATATTCTTTGCAAGACTCTGGAGGAGAATGCCCCTAGTGAAGTAGACTGAACATTAGAAATGAGGGATAATCTGAAATAAGGAAAAATGGAAACCACCATTGCCAAATGAAAAAATTACAATGAAGATAATGAATACCTGACTCACCCTGTAGAAACCAGATGACCAATTGCTTGGGAACATGGACTCTAGGGTTGAAATGTACCATCTCTATGAATATGTGCAAATTACTTAAATTCTCTCAGCATCAGTCATCTCATTTGTCAAAACAGAGATAACTGAACTTCACTCCTGAAGAGAGAATCAGAATTAAACAAGATACCACATACAGAATACTTAACATCTAGTCAATATGTAATAATTGTGAGCTTCTAACCCCGAAGAATGACCAAAGTATGAGAAACTTGAACAAGTTCTTCCAGATCATGAAGGAAAGGGATAAAATGATAAAAATTCTATGATAAATATGTGATCAACATAGAAGACATATTCCAAAACTGCAACCGACAGATAACTGATGATCTTGAAAAAAAAGAATAAAATAGAGAAAACAAAGCTAATAAGCAAAGATATGATAGAAGGCTTTCCCTCTATAGACAAAGACCTTTTCTCCCTGACAATGGAGGGTCTTCAAGATGTATTAAGGAAAATAAAAGTAATTCCATACCTACACTTATCTTAGTGTATTATTTTTTTCTTAGTGGAATTGCTAGATTTCACTCCCAAAGAAAGAATCTCATGAATATCCATTAAGGTACCAGGAAGAAGAAAAGCCTACAAAAGACTGATTAAGGTTGACCCCAGCTCCTCTGCAACACCAAACCCCTGAAGAATATGGAGGCAAAATCTGAGACAGTTTTACTCAGAAAAAGCATTGTTCATGTGTGAATACATCTGTAAGCAAGCTATCACTCAGGAATTATGCCAACTTGGTACTTTTCATGAATAAAATATTGGAAGGTCTTCCCAAATAATAGTACTTGCAAATGTATGTGAGAAAAAAAAGAGAAAATATCAAGAGATAAATGATTAAAATTCAAGACAATTTTGGAAAAATTTGAAGGAACAGACTGCTGTATAAATAAACACTCTGAATAACCATAAATATATACTTTAAATAATTGCTTTTAGTGTAATTACAAAATTAATTTTGTATTTAATTTAAAATGAGAAAACGATATTGTGAAAACCAAACAAAAAATAAAAGTTAAAATGTAAAAATGAATTCTACAACTCCAGGTTGTATTTTCAAAGGCTTAGAAAGAAAGAAGAGGAAAACAAATGCAAGAAATTCCAATTCTCAGGGTGCCTGGGTGGCTCAGTTGGTTGAGGGACCGACTCCTGGTTTTAGCTCCGGTCATGATCTCAGAGTGGTGGGATTGGCCCTGTGTTGGACTCTGTGCTTGGCATGGAGCCTGCTTGTCCCTCTCCCTCCCCTTCTACTCCTCCCCCCACATGCATTCTCTCTCTCTCTCTCTCTCTGATAAATAAACAAAATCTTTATTTAAAAAAGAAATTCCAATTCTCACAAAGGAAGTGAAAATTAAAGGAGTTATGTCGGACAAAAGAGTAACAATATTCTTAATAATGAAATAGTAAGGTTCTACCCAGTAATATCAAGCAGAAGGCAAAAATACTATCACCATTACCACTTAATATGAACATTACTTTGGAAGTTCTACCCAATCTATTAAAACAGAAATAAAAAGTATCAGTGGACAGGAAGAAAACTGCATCATTATTGCGAATTATGTGGTTATAGAGCCAGAAATTTTTTTAAAAAATTGAAAAGCTACCATAAATAAGAAAAGTTTTTAATTGGATATTAAATTAAAAGCTCAAAAATTAATAGTGCTGCTGTGTATAGAAATAGATAAGTTATAAATAATAGGGGGAAATACCCAATTCATAGTATTAATTTAAAAATATTAATTGAAAATAGTACTAATTAAAAAGTAAAGAATTAGTACAGTATTAATTTAAAAATAGCATTAATTAAAAAATAAAGCACCTAAAAATGATCTTAACGAGTATGATTATCTACATGAGAAAATATAAACTTTAAGGAGTAAATTTTTGAAAATCTGCATAAATGAAGTCATCCCATGATTTTGGACAAGAATATAAATATCATAAATCAATTCCTCCCAAATAGACATTATGTATTTGATATAAACCCAATCAAAATATCTACATAATTTATTTACAGAAAATTTTTTTAAAGATTTTCTTTCTTTACTTATTTATTTGACACACAGAGAGAGACAGCCAGTGAGAGAGGGAACACAAGCAGGGGGAATGGGAGAGGAATAAGTAGGCTCCCAGCAAAGGAGCCCGATGCGGGACTCCATCCCGGGACTCCGGGATAACGCCCTGAACCGAAGGCAGACGCCCAACAACTGAGCCACCCAGGAGCCCCTATTTACAGAAATTTTAAAATAATTCTGAAGATAAACTGGAAAGATAATTTGACAGAAATTGCTAATATTTTTAATTTTATGTATTTGAGATATCAAAGCATATTATAATGATTAACAGGGCAGTATAAAAATGGCATAAGAATCAACACTTTTATGGGATAGAATATACAGCCAAAAAATACAGAGTAATATATGTCAGTTTACTACATGATAAAAGAAGTATCATAAGTTAACATGAAGAAAAAAACCTTTTCAAATGGTAATGAGACTTTTCAGTTATTGGAATGGAGTTGAGAGAACAGGAATAAATTAAAAACTCCACCTCAAATATGTGCAAATATAACTTTCAGAGGAATTTAAGTGTGAAATACTTTTAAATCATATTTTTTTAGAAAAAGTGGTGAATATTTATCTTACATTTGGGGGAACTTTCAATGCTTAGATGAAATGCAAGAAACTGCAAAGTGGTAAAACAGGAACTTTAAAAATGGATAAACTTAAAACATCTGAATGTAAAAAAGAAAGACCAACCCAAATCCAAAGGCAAAACTGAAAACTACTGAAAACTTTGCCTTGTATATGGCACATGGTTAATATTTCCATGTATAATGACGAGGGAGAGCGAGGTTCTTGTTGAAGAATGAATCTTGCGGACAAAGGAGAGTAAAACGAGAGTTTTATGTAGCAAGGATACAGAAAAAGCTCTCAGGAAGGAGAGGGGTCCTGACAGGGTTGCCAATGTGGACCTCCACTGACAGTCTTTTGTTGAGAACCGACCAGGGAGCTTGTGGCTTTATCATTCTTGTGTCGTCTTGGTTTGAGTAAGAACTGGTGATAACATCTTTCATGGCTTACTTCTTCTTTGGGGTCTGGTTATTCTTTGTTGGTCACAACGTGACTGCCATTAAAAGACCCCACCTCTGACGCCCAGGGCAGGGTGGTCTGGTTTCATTACACCTCAGCATTTCTGGGATTTCTGTGAGCCTGATCACACAGGCTCCTACCTATTTCTCCCTACCTAGCCTGGCCTGTCCCTTACTCAACAAGACCCTTCAGATGTATATCAGTGGGTCATATACTTGGGGAATGATTGCCAACATGTATCTTGAGTGGGTGGGACAGAGATGAAGTTTTCAAAGGAATTTTTATATGTTAAGGTAGACTTACAGGATCCTGGGGGTCAGGCTAAGATTGCCTTTTCCCCTTAGCAAAGTGCCAACATTCAGGCAGTTGAGGCCCTAGAGGAATGTCACTCTGCCTGTTTCAAGGATTTGTCAATGGGCTGTAAGTAGTAGGGAAATTTAATAATTTTTCTTCTGTCTTTGTTTCCCACATCAATAACATCCACATGATACAGTATTAAGCAACTGCTATGTTTATGAATAAATTTTCCCTAAAAAATTTTCTCATAGGAAATTATTGTTATAATTTCATTTGCAGAATGCTATTTTACATAAATAGTGTAATATCAACTGTCTGGAAAATGTACAGATATGAAGACTGCATATATGTATACCAAATATCCCTAGATAATGGGATCATAAGTAAATTTTAATTTTTGAGTATCTCTCAGTATGTCAAATTTTTTAGTTTTTTCCATAAGCCATACACATTAAAGGTGAATATACATTCTTAAGTTTATACACATCTATAAAAATACTCAAAAACCCAATCAATAAATGGACAAAGAAAATGAATAGACAATTCACAAATGAAAGTATGCAGTTATCAAATATATGGAAAAGTATCCACTTTACCCCAGTGGTTGAATAAACAAATTAAAGCAAAGACTCAGGATTTTTCTACCATCAAATCAGCAGCGATTAAAAAATAACGATTGTGGATGCTGGTAAGCACGTGGTGCAACAAGTCCCTCATATGTTGCTAGGGAGGAATATGCATTAGTACAACTATTCCTAACAGGTACCAAGAAGCCTAAAACTGTTCATGCCCTTTAGCTATTCAACTCCATTTCTAGTCATCTCTCCTGTGGTAGACAGAATGGCTTCCCAAAGGTGGCCATACCCTAATCTCTATAATTTGTGAATATACTGCCTTCTGGGGCAAAAGGGTTTGCAAATAAGTAAGGTTATGAACCATAAAATAAGGGGATTATCCCAGATTATCCAGATGGACCCAATTTAATCATATAAACCCTTACAAACAGAGAACTTATTATTTTTACCTGAAACTTCTTCATAGAATTGCAAACATTTTCATTTCCTTGTTCTAATATCCTTGTGCTATAATGGAATGCCAACTTTTGTTATGTATTTCCCATACAGTTTCTTTCAATTAAATTTTTATCTAATTGTTTTTATATTTTCAATCCCTCAAAAATATTTGTAAACTTTTGTTAACATTACTGATAGTAAGCAATTGTTCATACCAAATAACTGAATAGCATAAATTCAAAACAATCACTTTCTACCAAAGATACGATTTGCTCCTAAATAAGGATTTATGCTCTAATGTAATCTTGTACCATGCCTAAAATTAAATTTAATTGCTTTGATGGCATCATTCCCATTTTATATTTGGATAGTTTTAAGGGAAAATCAGATATGTACTTCATCAGGATATTCCATTTGGGAACAGAGCCATAAATATTGTTGGGAAGACTTTCTTCTGCCCTATGGTCTTTCTAGCTGGACTTAGAATCAAATTGACATGAGACAGATAAATAGGAAAAATCAAATTTAATAGGTGTGTGTATGGGGAATCCACACAGGCATGGGATTCCAAAAACAATGAGGCAACTTGAAACTCAGAGGAGCTAGAGAGGGGGGAGGGGTCTGAGGATACAAAGGGGAGGAAGGCCATTAGCAGGAGGGTGAAAGGAGATGTTTGGAAAAACAAGGTTATTACATAGATAAGTTTCTTAGGTAAAGGGGAGTCTCTGTTAACAGCTCTCTTCCTGTTACAGGCTCTCCTTTCCTTTGTAAATTTGGGCAGTTGTCAGGGAGGTAGAGCTTATCCTGCATCTGCTGGGTTTTGATTACTTTTAACTAGAAATTACCTTTATGCCAAAGCGACCCATCTTGGGGCAGCCCGCCCCAGGCCCCTACAATATAATATTTAGCTTTTTAATTTTTCCAAAGAATGTCATCACTATCAATACAGTTAAGGCCATCTTTCCAAAGAATACGATTAAAATAAGTGTCTCGTGTAGCACAAAAAATGCTTCTAGATTTTGACCAAAATTCTGGTTTGCACACCGGTCCTTTGTCAGATTTTTAGAACCATTCACAAAGGCCTGCCCTCAACAGTATCTTAGTTTATTTAAATAATGCTGGTATATATTTTTTATAAATTTATGTCTCATTAAATATTCTTACAAAATATAACTTTCCATATCTATCTTGTTTCCAATGTAAAAAATCAGTATCCTGTTCTACACACTTTATATCTAGCACATATAAATACAAATTTAAGAAATATGGATTTTTGCATATTGAAAAAATGTTCCTCGCTGCCATTTGCAAATTTTGCAAATAGCATACTATTTTATAACACTTTGGGATATAAGGAAAAGCAAGAGAATTAATGCTCGCCACCAGTAAAAAATGACACTTCTTCGTGAAAGAATTATTGCAATTACACCATTTGAGAGAAAGGAGTTGATAAGTTAATTTGCCTTTTTTCTCACCTAAGCACATTTACAGCTCAAATCCTCCCTACATTATGAAGCAGGGTTTGTCTCCAGTGTTGCTGGTGACATAACAAGAAACTTTCTTGGCAATGAAACAGAGTTACCTTCTGTTTTAAGAACAAGACATATGAAGAAACGTTTCCCTGAAGCCTGAACACACTGTTGGTGATATGCATGCATACAGCACCAGTGCCTGTGTTTAAGGTACTAAGTCCACGGATAGCCTCCAACCAACACTACTTTTTGATAACAACAGACTTTTTGATAATAGAGGAAACTAATAGCTATTTAAACTGTTTTAAGAATGCCTTAGGGAGGGGCGCCTGGGTGGCTCAGCCGTTAAGCGTCTGCCTTCAGCTCAGGGCGTGATCCCAGCGTTCTGGGATCAAGCCCCACATCAGGCTCCTCTGCTGGGAGCCTGCTTCTTCCTCTCCCACTCCCCCCTGCTTATCTCTCTCTCACTGGCTGTCTCTCTCGCTGGCTGTCTCTGTGTCAAATAAATAAAATCTTTAAAAAAAAAAAAAGAATGCTTTAGGGAGGGGCACCTGGGTGGCTCAGTTGGTTGAGAGTACCACTCGTGATTTTGGCTCAGGTCATGATCTCAGGGTCGGGGGATTGAGCCCCACATCCGGGTTCCTTGCTCAGTTTGGGAGTCGGCTTGAGTTTCTCTCTCTCCCTCTCCCCCTGCTTCTCCACCTGCTTGTACTCTCTCTCAATAAATAAATGAAATCTTTAAGAAAAAAGAATGCTTTATGGAATTTTTATTATTATAAAAATATAAAACAATTCTTTGAAAAATAAAACTTTCTCTTATGACTCAATTATATTTAAATAGAATTTAAACCGTGAAGAGAACATTAGAAATCACCTAGTTAAAATCCTCTTCAGTTTTCCTATTACAAAACTATAGCCCAGAGAAGGGAACTGAGTTGCCCAGCACCTCAGATTTCAAAAGCAACAAAACAGGACTATTGTCTTGGTCACCTGACTTCTAGTATCATTATCAATATTTGTTGATCACTGATATATGAGGTTGGCAAAAGCAAGTGAACATTTAGGAAAATGCAGGAATTTTTATCAGACTGTAAGAATTGGTACTCAAAGCAAACAAGTTTTCTACAACCTGAATGTCCTATTCATTCTCACTTTCTCTTAGTCTGAATGTGCTGTTAATTTAATCTGAGGAAACAGTATACCACAGGGATAGATTTAGTAGGATTTTTAATGAATGACAGTAGACTCCAATAAAACAAAATAAAGCAAAATCCCATAATAACTTCAAATGTTGAAAAGTGCTTGGATAAAAGAGGAAATTTAGAGCTGGATTTTTTTATAGAATTTCAATTGAGTTTGACAGCTGTTTCATTATCAGATTTTATTCATTGTAATAATACATTGTGAAATGATAATCCTTTTATCAGTTTAAAAAAAGGCTCTTATAATTTAGGTAATAAGATCCTCATATAGAATCTAAAAAATTTTTAATATCATTATTTCCTCACTTTTGCAGTGACTTTCATGGAGAATGTTAAGAAAAAATACATAACTAAAATGTGGAAAGAATAAGACAATTTAACTGTGATGAATAACCAAATTACATAATAACTGGTGGGAGAAGCCTAACTTCTCTGTACTCATTCTAATTTGAGCTCATTTATTGAATCACAAAGGTTTTCCAAGGTAAAGGGCAATTAGTCTGAATAGTTATAAAAATAAGATTTAACCTCAAGTTCAAGTGAATGCTTAAAGAAACAATATTGGCAGCACAGACTTATGATTGGATGGAAACTACTAGAAGAAATGCTCAAGCTTTAACATTTGAAACAACAAATCAGTGCACTGATTTCAGCTACTTTAGCTATAGTAAGGCTCAGAGAGAGTATCATAGACCTGAATGGGAAATAAAGAGAGAAAACATCAAAACAGTGTCAAAACAAGGGAACAGAAACAATCATTGAATTAAAAGAACAGTATGAAATTTAATCAATTCAGATACAGTAACACAATTCTCGAGTGTACTACAATCAGATCCCTACTTTACGGTATTATCTGAATTACCAACCAAAAATGAGAAAAAAGAAATGGATCACAGTATTTCTGGAGATAGCTTTTAAGACCTAATTAGCAATGTTGAGATTCATTTTTGAACAATGAAAACACATTATATTAAAACCATTCTTCCAATAATTTGTTAGCACTGCTTCTTATTCAAGTCATGAATTCTAGGTCTCTTACACAACTTTACACACTTTGTTTGCTCAGTGATGTGGTCAGCTTCACCATTGGAGTTTCCTATACTTCACCACTGGGGCCAGGAGAATGACCGCCATGACTATGAAAAGCCCTACTTCTGACATTATGCAATGAAATCACCAAAAAAAAATGTCTCAACATTTAGTTCAGATTTTCATATTTCAGCTAATGAGTTAAAATTTCAAACCACGGCATAGTGAGTGATGTTAACACCCAGTCAACAATTCTTGCTCAGTGTCACCATCTTTGTTCTGAAGTGCTTATGCAATTATTTTTTTAAGTGCTTATGTATTGTCATTTTGTTAAAAAAAAAAAAGGAGAAATAAAAAAAGTACTGATGAGAAGCCTAGAGCTCATTACTTAAAATGATGAAAGAAAATCATCACGCCTGCTAAAAGCAGTGATTCTCCAGTTTTAGATGCTCATTGTATTAATTTGAAAAAAAAAGGAATATAGAATATGGAAAATGCAATACCATACACAAAAATTAACACAGAGTCAATCGCAGACATAAATTTTAAACTGTGAAACTATAAAACTTCTAGAAAAAGATAGAAGAAAATCTACATGTCCTTGGGTTAGATGATGAGTTTCTAGATGCCATATATAAAGCATGATCCATGAAAGAAAAATCATGTAAGTTAGACTTAATTACAATTAAAAAAAAACTTCTGTACGAAAGATGATGTTGGAAGAATGAAAAGACAGGTCAGCCTGATAGAAAGCACCAATAAAACACATATCTGATAATGGACTTTAAACAAAAATAGACAAAGAACTCTTAAAACTCTACAATAAGAAAACAAATTTTAAAAAATCAATTTTAAAAAGAGCAAAGATCCGAACAGACACCTCACCAAAGAATATATACACAAAGAATAAATACAAAAATTTGCTCAATGCTATTTGTCATTAGAGAAATACAAATTAAAACAACAATGAGATATCACTACACGCCTATATTAGAATGGCTAAACTCACCAAAAACACCTGACAACACCAATTGCAGTAAAATCTGTGGAGCAACTGGAACTCCCATTCGTTGCTCATGGGAATGCGAAATGGCACAGCCACTTTGGAAGACAGTTTGGCAGACTCTTAAAAAGCTACACATAGTTTTATCATACAATCAAGCATTTGCGCTCCTAGGTATTTACCCAAGTGAACTGAAAACTATGTCCACACAAAAACCTGCACAATGTTTATATCAGTTTTATTTATAATTACCAATAACTGGTAGGCACCAAGATGTCCTTCAATAGATGAGTGAATAAACAAACTGCAGTATAACCAAACAATAGAATATAATTCAGCAATAAAAAGGAATGAGCTATCAAGTCAGACAATGTAACTGCATATAGCTTGGGTTTCTTATAATGAAGACATTTCTTTGGAGAAAGGTCTAGCCCAACTGAGATTCTCACTCTCATCTTTGTAAGAGTATGCCATGTTCTTCATCTCAAGCCTAAACAGCGTTGGACAGCTTGACATGTGTGTCCTGCAGCTGGGGACTACCAAGACGAGGGATCTAATTGCTGTTCTTGGAAATCTGGAGGGCTAGAGATGAGCTAACTGCTTTGGTGGCTGAATCAAAGGAATGTTGTCAGACTGGAATAGCCTGCACTACTAGGTTGGGGCAAAAGTTGCCCAGCATTCTACATGGGCCAGGTGTGGACCCCAGGTGAGAGGAAAACAGAGGGTAATTGCAAAATACTTAGATTGAATGGTTACCACCAGATGTCAAAATAAGAACTTAAAATATAATCTCTGCAATGGAAGGAGAAAAAAAGTCAATTCATCTACATCACTTACAGATCCAAGAAGCTCAGTCAACTCCAAGCAGGAAAAATACATCCAAAAGCTCATCATAGTCGAATTGCTAAAAACTAAAGACAAAAAGCAAATCTTAAAATGCAATCAGAATAAAGAGATATACAGAGAAATGGGGACAGAAATGAAGAATGATTACCATCCAAAACAAAAGGAAGCTGGAAGACAATGTAACAATATATTTAAAATCTTAAAGAACCAAAGGAGAGAAGGAAAAAACCACAGGATTATTTCAACATGTTCTAAAGTAAGATCTGATAAAATTTAGCACTTCAGAACGAAAGAAAAAACTCAGAAAGTTAAAATAAAAAGGAACTTTCTTGATGAAAAAAATCTCCCCAAATCCTCCAGTAAACATTTTATTTACTAGCCATTAACTTAGGATCTAAAATAAGAAAAGAAGCTCACTGTCAATGCTCCTTTTAAACTTAGCACTGTAGTTTCCTGCCATCACAGTAAAAGAAATGAGATGTTTATGGATTTTAAGTAAAGCAACACAACTGTCATAATCTGTCATGATAGGATGATCTACATAGAAACACCACTCAGTAAGTTCACAATTTACCGAAAACAGATTTCAGCAAGGTTACCCGATACAGTATTAATTTATACAAACGAATCATTTTCCTTTACAGCAGCAATAATAAAGAAATTGTAAGAAATTAAGGCACCATTCATAATAGTATTGACGGTTATGATGTATCTAAGAATTAACCCAATAACTTCCTAAGACTCATGTTCGGAAGGTTGCAAAACTCCAAAAAACCTTTAAAATGATATGAACATGGGTGCCTGGCTGGCTCAGCTGGTAGAGTGTGCAACTCTCATCTCAGGGTTAGAGGTTCGAGCCCCATGTTGGGTATAGAGATTACTTTTTTAAAAAGATGTTTTAAGTAATCTCTACACCGAAATGTGGGGCTGGACTCACAACTCCAAGATCAAGAGTTGCACACTCTAATGACTGAGCCAGCCAGGCACCCCAAGATTCCTTTAAAAAAACAAAATCTTTATGAATAAAGATATGAACAAATGGAGAAAAATGCAATGTTCGTGGATTTAATGACTTAATATTGTAACTATGATAATTCTCCCTAAAAATAATCTATGAATTCAATATAATTCTAGTAATAATTCTAGAATTTATGGAGGAATCAACAAATTCATTTCTTTCTCTTTACTAATCCTATATTTTATTAATCTTTTTTAAAAGATTTAATTTTTTAAATTTTTTTTAAAAATTTTATTTATTAGAGAGAGCATGCGAGCAAGCATGTGTGTACATATAGGGTGAGGAGAGGGAGAGGGAGAAGCAGACTCCCCACTGAGCAGGGAGCTCAATGCAGGCTGGATTCCAGGACCCTGGAATCATGACCTGAGTTGAAGGCAGACATTTAACCGACTGAGCCACCCAGGCGCCTTGTAAAAAGATTTCATTTTTAAGTAATCTCCACATGCAACGTGGGGCTCGAACTTATAACCCTGAGATCAACAGTCACATACTCTATTGTCTGAGCCAGCCAGACACCCCTATTTTGTTTATCTTCTTAAATGGGTTCCTGGACCCAATTCCAGCGTGTGTCTCTGGAGGCTTCCACACTATCAACAGGCAATTGTCGAACACCCTGCTAGTGTCCAAAAATTCAACTCAAATCTAACACTATCTAGTAGGAAATGGCATCAGATGCCACAGGGAAAGGACTCAGTCCCCCAAGACCACGCTCTACTTCAGATGTCAGTCACAAGCCCAGTTTGATAACCGTGCTTCCGAATAACCAGCTACAAACTGAAGGTTCCAAAGACCCCCTCCAACTAAGGATGCCGCTCCTTAGACCAAGTCATTCCTGTGCGTCTGACCGACTAGCTATAAATGAAAGGTTCCCATGACCCCCTCTTTGGGTTCAATTAATTAGCTAGAGCAACTCACAGAACTCAGGAAACTCATTTACTCACTAGATTACTGATTTATTACAAAGGACATTAAAGGAAACGAACAAACAGCTGGATAAAGAAACACAGGGTGAGGTCCCAAACAAAGGAACTTCTATCCTCATGGAGTTTGAGGCCTAGCTTGGTAGCCCTTGAAAGTGTTCTGGTTCCCCAACCTGGAACTCCCACTCCTTTCCTTTTGGGTTTTTATGGAAGCTTCACTACACAGGCATGAATGATTAAATCACTGACCACTGATGATGGATTAAACCTCCAGCCCCTTCCCCCTCTCCAGAAATCAGGGGCTGGGACTGAAAAATGCCAACCCTCCAGTCATGGTTGGTACCCCTGGCAACCAGCTACCATCCCTGGGTGCATTCTAAAATTCATCTTATGAACAAAAACCTACTTGTGGTAGATAGGGGTGTTATGAATAACAAGACAACCATTTCACTTACGGCTCTAAAGCATTTCAGGAACTGAGAACAAGAGACCAAATATTATGACAAAAGACGCTCATGTTGCCCTTGTCACTCAGGATATTTCAAGGGTTTTGGAAGTTATGAGCCAAGAACTGTGGAGGAAGACCAATATATATATATATATATACACACATATATATATATGTGTGTTTCTCATAAATCACAATATACTTATTTACTATACCATATTAATATTGTGCTATACTAATACCCACTAGGTATTACAATGTAGTGGAGAAGCAGGTTGCCATTAAAGGCACTGGCTCTTGAACCTGGGTTCAAATCTACATTCTACCAGTTCTTAGCTATATGACCTTGTGCAAATTACTTAATCTCTCTGTGTCTCAGTTTCCCCTCCAATTTTATGGGGATAATAACAGTACTCACATCATACATTGTTGTGAGAATTAAATGAATTTATACAGGTAAAGTACTTAAAATGGTATATATTAAGTATCAACTATTATTAGTTTAACTACCGCTGTGGCACAGTAACAGAAATGGTATAGTCCTGGCACATAGACACAAAATAATAGATGAAGAGAAAAGAGAGATCTGAAGCAGATTTAGGATTAAGAAAACATCTCAAATCAATGGGAAAAAGTCATTTAGTAGCTGGTACTGAGAAAACTGACCCATAATATGGATTCATGACATAAATGTGAAAGGGAAGTTAAGAGAGGTAAGCAAATGAAGGAGATTTTTTTCTTTATCTTAATATTAGTGAATCTCTTCTTAAACAAGACCCCAAAAACACTAACCATATTGTTTACATATAAAACCTTTATTTAACTACATTAAAATGGAGGATTTCTGGTCAATGAAGGGAACCAAAGACAAATTTACCAGATGGGCGACAGACTGAAATCAGATGTTTGTCACATATGAAACTGACAGGGAATACTTAAAGTACATGGGGACCTTGTGCAAATTGACAAGAAAAAGACATCAAATCTAATAGGAAAATGCACAAGAAATAAAAGGGACACATTCACATATGATAACAGATATATGGAGAGACACAACCTCAGGGAAAACCCTCAAACAAAAATGCTACACCACTTGACCCACACCCATCAGATTGGCAAAAATGAAAAGTGGGATAATATCCTGTCTTGGAGAGGGTGTGGAAAAATGCACACTGTCATGCCTTGTTGAGAGAAGGTAAGGCTGAACAGCCGTGCTGGAGAGCAAGCGTACAAGGGTTTGATGAATTTAAATGTGCATATGCCCAATGCCTCAGCAATCCCATTCCTGGTCATAAGTCCTAGAGAAATTTTGATGCCTTTCACATCTGCTCATTGAAGTACACGTATGAACATGCTTATTACTGTGCTGGTTGTGAATCTGGGGTACTGATGAACCTAAGCGGCCATCACCTGAGGACAGATGAAGGAAGGGTGAGGATGCACGCGATGGCTTGCTCTTCAGCACTCCGAAGTATGAATGGATCTCAAAACCAAAGTGTTGAATAAAAAAACAGAAGCAAAACAAGTTCACAGTATCAGCTGTATTAGAGTTTTCCAGAGAAACAGAACCGACAGGATATACGAAAATATATATTAGAAGAGATTTATTATAAGAAATGACTCACATGATGATGGAGACTGAGAAGTCCCATGATCTGCCATCTGCAAATGGAGAACCAGGAAAGCCAGTGGTTTAATGTTTCAGTCTGAAGGCCTGAGAATTGGAAGGCCAGCGGTATAAATCTCAGTCTCAGTCAGAAGGCGTGAAAACCAGGAACACCTATGTTAGAGAGAAGGAAAAGATGGCTGTCTCAGCTCAAGCAAAGAATGAATTTACCCTTTTCCTGTTTTTAGTCCATTGAGGCCCTGAGCAGATTGGATGAGGCCTGCCGGCACCTGTCAGGAGGACAGGAATCTTCTTTACTCAGTCTGTAGATTCAAATGCTAATTTTTCAGATTCAAATGCTATTCTCTTCAAGAGACACCCTCATAGACACACCCAGAAATAACTTTAATGAAGTTTTTATGAGCTATCTGGGCATCCCTTAGCCCAGTCAAGTTAACACATAAAATTAACCATCACATTATTTATGTAAGATTTTACAAATATAAACAAAGACATATCAAATAATTAATCAAAGACTTGTGTGGAGGAAGAGAATGGGTGAGGGATCAGAGACAGTGGAAAAAATAAAGAGGAGGGCTTTGCATGATCCTGTACCCTGAAGTAGCAGTAGGACTAGATCCAATTTCTGCTCCTCAGGTAAGGTATAATTGGTATATATATATATATGCGCTATATATGCGATAGATAGATAGATATGAGAGAGAGAACATTCTGAGAATACCCATCCATCCATCCGCACACACATTATAACACTTGCTGTTATTTATCTTACACATTCAAAGTTTTCAGTTACCATTTAATCCTGACACTATTCCTACAGGTAAGTGTTCCTATACTCCTACACTCTTTTTAAAAAAAACTTTTATTTAACTGATCTCTACACCCCACGTGGGGCTCAAACTCATTACCCCACGATCAAGAATCACAAGCTCCTCCAAGTGGGCCAGCCAGGAGCCCACCTATACTCTTTTTAACAGGAAACTTGACACTCAGCAAAGTTAAGGACTTGCCCCAAGGTCTCCCAAAGAATAACAGTGGCAGAGCCTGGGAATTAACCCTGAGTCCAAACACTTATCCCTTAAACTGCTTTCTCCCAGCACGAAGGAAGCTTGATATGATTCACTTGCTTATTGGTGTTATATTCAGTTTGGAGTGTATGGTTTTCCAAGTGCCTCATTATAGGCTGTCTTCTCACATTCATGAATCGAATTCATTGTCAAACTTTTCCCTTCATAACTATCTGGAGAAATCAACAAATTTGTTCTTTCACATTCCTATTTTGTGGTCAAAGAAGCTGATGCCCAGGGTTGGAAGAATGAGGCAGAAGTCTTAATCCTGATTCGTTTGATGAGGAAACTCAGTGAAAAGTAATGTTTTCAAAATAGGAAACATATTTGCTCATGAGTCTAGCAGTTGATGTGCATGTAGTACATAAGACGTTCAATTCATTTGCTCTATACAATTACTAAATTTGATAAATATGTTGCTTCTTATCCTGAGGGAATTTTGTTACCAGAAAGCACCAGACAGTGAACATCTGATCAGTACTGCTAAATCCACACCCATAATCTGCCTGTTCTTCAGATCAGCAGCTTCCAATCAAATTTAATTGTCAAATACAATTCATGTGATACTTTCAGGTTCATTTCACCACAAATAAATTTCAATAAGTGTTTTCTGGTGAGACTAATTGTCCTTTACAGAATCATCCTCTTGACAGACACCATTACACATGCAATTTCATCAGTAACTACTAACATTTGGGCAGTTAACATTTTTCTCAGCTTAAATTTGTACATTTTTCAATATTTTATTACCTACAGTCAGCCAAAAGAAGGAAAAATGAACGCGTTTCACTATTTACACTTCTGGAGCATATTCTCGGCTGTATGCCATTTATTCCCATAAATCCTAAGAGGACAAGATATTAATAACACTTGGCCCGCCTAAAAACTTGAAGAATATAAAGACAATAAGGCAAACTGGAAACAATGCTGAGAATTAGCCAACAAAAATCATACTAAATAAAAAACAGTATTGTATTGTAAAGAAAGTCATATTACTAATTGGATGCTCATTCATCATTCCTTCTGATGAAAGCTACACTGATTTACATTTATGAAAACTGTCATTCATTTATTTTTTATGTATTTATTCCTCACTATGTTCCCAAGATAACTAAAGACATTTAGGAATATGCACATAGCACAGTAATATCATATCAAATACAGGTAAAAATAAGTTGAGACAAAACGAACTACTTCGTAAAGCAAGCTGAAGCCAAGCCTGAACGAAGAGTAACACACAAAATACTATGAAATCCATAAACTAGGTGTTTCTAAGATTCACAGCAGCCAATATCAAGAAGAGGTATGATTTGGGGTGCCTGGGTGGCTCAGTCTGTTAAGCGTCTGCCTTCTACTTGGGTCATGATCCCAGGGTCCTGGGATTGAGCCCCAGGTTGGTCTCCCTGCTCAGCAGGGACCCTGCTTCTCCCTCTCCCTCCTGCTCATGTTCTCTCTCGCCATCTCTCTCTCTCTCTCAAATAAGTAAATAAAACCTTAAAAAAAAAGAAGAGATATGATTAAACACAATTTTCTCAGTGTCCACCAAATAAACACTAGTTTTGCAGGAGAAAATACAACCAAGGGTCCTCAAAGAGAAGGCCCCGTGTTGTTAACAATTATGCTTTTCTATGTATAAATCTTATGAGTTAAGTTTTAAAAAGGTAGTTTGCCCCTGTTTATTTAAATTTTGCCAATCTCTCCATACTTCTATTTCTAGGAATTAATCTTAAAACATAATTCTAAATTCTAAACAACATGAAGACACAAAGATATTTATGACAGCATTATTTACAATAGCCAAAAAACTGGAACCAATCTGAATACATAATAAGAGGGTAATCAACTATATCCATGCACTAAACGATTTTCAGTCAATTAAAAATGCTACTGTAAAAATGTTTATATTCAAAATGTTCAAAAAAGTAAAAAAAATATAAAAGAGTATGCATATTATGACCCCAAGTTTGTCCTTAAATTATATACATGTATATTTAAGGATAAACAAAATAAAAGCTTAAACCAAAAACTGTATAGTGGTTATCTCTGGGCTATACAAGAAGAGATCATTTTTACTTCGATCTTTGGAATTTTCTCTCTTCATGAAATTCTTTGGAATCAACATGAATTATTTCTTTTTTTTTTTCCCTATTAATAATGATTTTTTATTATATTATGTTAGTCACCATACAGTACATCCCCGGTTTCCGATGTAAGGGTCGATGATTCATTAGTTGTGTATAACACCCAGTGCACCATGCAATACGTGCCCTCCTTACTACCCATCACCGGTCTATCCCATTCCCCCACCCCCCTCCCCTCTGTAGCCCTCAGTTTGTTTCTCATAGTCCATAGTCTCTCATGTTTCATTCCCCCTTCTGATTACCCCCCCTTTCTTTATCCCTTTCTTCCCCTACTGATCATTCTAGTTCTTATGTTCCATAGATGAGAGAAATCATATGATAGTTGTCTTTCTCTGCTTGACTTATTTCACTAAGCATTATCTCCTCCAGTGCCGTCCATTCAACATGAATTATTTCTATAAGAAAAAGTAACTTAAAAATGATTGGAGGGATATATAATAGTTGGGGACTTTCTTACATAATGACAGTGGTACCCACATTAGTCAGGTATGAAAAGTTAGGCCTACTAGAAGTAATTAATGAATATAAGGCAATATCTTCTCTGTAATATAGGACCATGATATTTAGTTTTTTTCTAAGTAAAAGTTGTAGACTGATAGGTAGTTGATTGATAGATGGTAACTTTTTATTAAAAGACTTTTTTTTGAAAGAGAGAGAGAGAAAACGCACGAGCAGAGGGGAGAAGCAAAGAGAATCCCAAGCAGGATCCACACTCAGTGCAGAGCCTGACACGGGGCTCAATCTCAAGACCCCGAGCTCACGACTGAAGCCAAAATCAAGAGTTAGACACTTAACTGATTGAGCCACCCAGGTGCCCCAAAAGACTACTTTTTAGAGTAGTTTTCTTTTACAGAAAAGTTGATCAGTAAGTACAGTGTTCCCATATCTTGCTCTCCAACTACTCTATACCCCCACAATTTCCCATTTATTAGTATCTTACATTTGGTATATTTGTTATAACTGATGAACCAATATTGATACATAATTGTTTTGTTTTGTTTCTAAGTAAACTCTACCCCCAACATGCGGCTTGAACTCATGACCCCAAGATCAAGAGTCACATGTTCTACAGACTGAGCCAGCCGGGTGCCCCTGCACTGCTTCCAATTTTTGGCAATTTTGAATAAAGCTGCTATAAACATTAACGGGCATGTTTTTGTGTGAACATAAGTTTTCAACACATTTGGATAAATACCTAGGAATGCAATTATTGGATTATATGGTAAGATTATATTTAGCTTTTTAAGAATCTGCCAAAGCGTCTTCCACAGAACTTGTGCCACTTGGCCTTCCTATGAGCAACGAATGGGAGTTCCAGTTGCTTCATAGACTCCACAGCAATTGGTGCTGTCAGTTTTTCTGGACGTTTAGCCATTCTAATAAGTGTGCAGTGGTATCTTGTTGTTTTAATTTATATTTCTCCAATGACGAATGATACTGAGCAAATTTTCTATGCTTACTTGCCATCTGTATATCTTCTTTGGTGAGGTGTCTCTTCAGATCTTTGCCTTTTTAAAATTGGGTTATTTTCTTACTGTAGAGTTTTAACTATTTGTAAAATTTCAATATAAGTCCATTATAAGATATGTACTTTACAAATGTATTCTCCCAGTCTGTGAATTGTTCTTTCATTCTCTTAGCAATGTTTTTCATACAGAGGAGGTGGGGGTTTTTACTGTTGTTTTCTTCTTCAGTAGACTCCACACCCAATGTGGGTGGGGCTTGAACTCAAGACCCTGAGATCAAGAGTTACATGCTCTATCAACTGAACCAGCCAACAGCCCCCAGAAGAGGTTTTTTAATTTTAATAAAATTCCATTTAATTTTTCTTTCACAAATCATACTTTTGTACCTAAAACCTCATCATCCAATTTAAGGTTGCTTCTATTTTCTCTCATGTTATATTCCAGAAGTTGTATAGTTCTGCATTTTATATTTAAGTTTATGGCTTATTCTGTATTAATTTTTATGTAAAGTATTTTTGCATATTATGAATTTGTTCTTTGTGTCTAAAGTTACACAATGAGCATCTAAAACTTAAGAATCACAGCTTTTAGCAGGCTTGATTATTTTCTTCTATCAATTTCATTAAATGATGAGACCTATGTTTATTACTTTTCAAGACTTCTGTTATTTTTCATTTATATTTTTTTAAAGATTCTATTTTTAAGTAATCTCTACACTCAACTTGGGGCTTGAACTCCTAATGCCAAATCAAGAGTTGCATACTCCTCTGACTGAGCCGGCCAGGTGTCCCTCATTTCTAATTCTTTAACAAAATAAAAATAAGCAAAATTGTTTTTAAATAATTGCACAAACACTGCAGAACAAAGAAAGATGATGACAATAAAGAAGCTGAGTGGTTGGCTGGATGGAGACACCACCATTCCATGATTTGAAATGTGAATCAGCTAAAGTATAACCATCTTACCTAAGAGTGGAGATATTTGGGGGGTTTTAATTTTAATAAAGCACAACTTAACCAATTTTTCTTCTACCGATGATGCCGTTAGCACAGTATCTAAGAAGTCATCACCAAACCCAAGATCGCCTACATTTTCTGCTATGTTATCTTCTAGAAGTGCTATGGTTGTACATTTTACATTTAGATTTGTGATCTATTTTAATTTTTGTGAAAAGATTAATGTCAGTGTCTAGCATCAATTTTTCCATGTAGATGTTATTACAGCACCATTTGTTGAAAAGCCTACCCTTTCTACACATAGTAATTATATATATTATTTCAATAAAAATGTAATTTTAAGTCCAGATTAAATGAGTATTACAACCATGTTCTTACCCCTAGAGTCACACTGCTAAAACTGAATTTATCTGTCTCTCACACTAAATTCCGAGCTTCTCTAAGGAGTGATACGATCTTGTTCACTGTGATATCCCTAGTACCGAGCAGTGTCTGATACATAGTAGGAGCTCAATACATACTTAAAGAATGCATGAATGCCCCATTTCAGTGCTATACAAATGTAATACCAGCTTAAAAGGAAGTGATTTAATCAAAATTACTAACTGTTTAGGTATTTCTAAAAATTCACATGGGATTGTGAGTTGTGATGCAGCCATCCACTTATAATTCACTTTCTTCACCCTACCTACCACTGATAATATTAAATTCAAAATAACACATGAAAAGCTACAAGTTGAAATGATTCTGTAAGCTAAGGATATCAATAAATATTAATCTACAAAAAGAATTACCCTTAGAACAGATGGTTCTAACTGAAATAATATAATTAGAAGCCAACTCATGCCCAACCCTTTGAAACATGAACACAGAGGGAGGGGAGAAAAGAAGCTTCCACCTACCCACGCCTCATATACCACTATCAGAGAGTTGGAAGGCTGAACTAAGGACCACAAACATGGAATCTCACTTTCCTTGTAATTGGGAGCTGCTTTCTGAGCCACTCAAGAGTGTTTCCTTTTCATCCCACCTCTGCTCCCAAAGCAGTGGAGATGGATTAAAATAAGAAGGCTGGCAAACATTTACCAAACAACCCTAAACCACATACAGGAGTAACAAAATTATTTGCAAGACAAAAAGTATTAAATGTGAAAAAGCGTGTCATTTCATATAGGATAGCCAAAGCTTTTTAGGTGGCAAATGTGTGAAATTGGCATCTATATAGAAATGGAAGAAATTGACAAAAAGATGATTCCTAGAGGGTTTTTTTAAGATTTTTTAAAATTTATTTGAGAGAGAGCATGAGCAGGGTGGAGGGGGAGAGGGAGAGGGACAAAAAATGCTGAGTGGAGAGCCCAACATGGGGCTCGATCCCAGGACCCTGAGATCATGACCTGAGCTGAAGGCAGACGCTTAACCGACTGAGCCACCCAGGCGCCCCACTAGAGTTTGGTTTTTTTTTTTTCAACAGCTCTACTCTGACAAATAATCACACCAAAAGGGGGAGAATTATATAGAATAGTAGTCAGCAATATTTTTCTGTAAAAGGGCCAATACCAAATATTTTAGGCTTTGCAGGCACTACGCAACTCCACCACTGTAGTATGAAAGCGGTCACAAGATAATGTGTAAATAATGTGTAAATGAGTGCGCATGGCTGAATTCACATAAAACTTCATTGGCCACACAGGTGGCTATCCAGATTTACCTCATGAGCCATAATTTGCTGACTTCTGATACAGAATACCTAAATAATATAATTAATATGTATGAACAAATACAGTACAAAGACTGTCAACCAACTTTATAGACTATAAATATGACATAACTACTATATTTATAGGAATATAAATATGCTTTTTTATAAAAGCACCTGTGACACAATACGATGAAAAATCACTTAGTGGGCCCCACAAAAAATCCCTCAGTAAATCTGGAAAATGGAAAGGCCAAATTCTTTAACCATAATATAGTAAAAATAAAAACAGCACATTTAAAACAGAACCTGCCTACATGTTTGGGAAAAACCAAAACTCCCTAATGAATAAACAGTGACTTAAGGAGAAAACCAAGATTAAACTTTCAGAACATTCAGAATATGAATACCTGTTTTCTCATAACTATGCCAGCAATTGGATATATCAATCTTTTTTATCTTTTCTAAATGATAGGTGAAAAACTGTATTTGTTATTGTTTTAATTTGCATTATTTTATTTATTCATGAGGTTAAACATCTTTTATATGTTCATTTTGCATGCTTATTAGAGAACAAGATATAGAAGAATACTTTCTCATTAGATTTGAACATTGTACTCGGTGGTGAAAAATTAAATCAGGAACAAGTATTGCTTTGAAAATATAATCAAGGCATTAACACATGAAATGTTTAAGACAAGTATAACTATTAGGAAAGAAGATAAGAAATTGCTTTATTTGTGAATTTTATGATCATAATTAGAAAATAAATCAAAAAATTATGAAAATTAACACTAGTTACTACAGGTTCCACATATTTCTTAGTCATATATTTTTTAAGAACAAGTAGAGACTTACCCAAAGAGATAAAACATTATAGGACTTAATCTAAAATCAAAAGAGTGATTAAAGATAACAGAATAGATGGCCCTAAAAAAGACCAAACTCCTCACTCAATCCATCGTTCATTCATGTGCTATGCTTCAGTCATACTGGCCTTCTTTTGTCCTTTTTGTTCCTCAAGAACATACAAGCCCCTTCCAATCTTCATGTCTTTTTACATTACTATCCCTACAATCAAAACCTCTTCTTCCTCTCTGTTCTTTGTCTGGCTTCTTACTCCTCTTTCCACGTCTCAGCTCATCTCTTCAGAACCCTTTTTTGGCCATTCTGCCTCAAACAGCCCCCAAATGACCACCACTCTTCCCTGTCCTCGCCATTCTCAAGATGCACCCATGCACCAGCAGCATGAGCATCGCCCCAAACTACTGACGGAGAAACTGAGTGTGGGCCCTGCAGTCTGGGTTTTAACAAACCCTTCAAGCGATTCTGATGTGCCCTCCATTTTGAGAACCAGTGCTCTATTCCGTTGCCCTGTTTTAGTTTATTCAGAGCACTTGTAATAATCTGAATTTGTCTTTATCTTTTTTTTATGTTTCCTATCACTAGAATGTAACATCCACAATGCATGAATCTTTGCTTTGTTTATGGCTATATCCCCTATGCCCCTAGATCAGTACCTACCTGACACACAAGAGGGACTAAAAAGGATTTGTTGAAAAGTACACCAAAATATCACCAACGGCTGCCTCTGGGTGGTGAGATGCTAGATGAATGTTACTTTCCTTACAGTTTGGAGGTACTGTCCAGATTTTAAACCATGAGCACATATTTTATAATTACAAAAGCCAACTTACATCATAAAATGATATGCATGTCAGTCTGCATCTCCCATATTGATAACAACAGAGCAGTCTACTTTACCCTCTGTTGGAATCCCATGATCTCCATGGCAACAAAAACCGCACTATTATCTTAATATTGAATTTAGCATTATTATAAGCTTCTGAGTAATATCTTCAGGGGCGAGTAATTTAAAATCCAAGCCCTTAATTTCAGTAGCCCTTGACTGTTTTACAAGCAAACGACCTTTCAAATAACATGCACATGTTCTTACTCTTCCATCTAGACTTTTCTAAAATGTCTCTTTTTAGATTATACTATTTAAGTGTATCACTTACCCCAATCTAGTTTGTATAAATAATCCTGAGACTTACTATAACAGCAACAATAACCAAATCGGCATATTTAGGACAACTTACAATAATTCCACCGTTTGATACGAATTCTTCCCCTATTGAGATACAATAGTTGGATTTTGAACTATCACTCAGGAAAGTTGTTTAACTGACATGAAATTTGAACAGTTCTTCTAAGAGACGGTAGTTCTAGCAAGATGGTATGTCCTGCTTCACTCTCAAGACCAGAGATCTTGGGACGCCTGGGTGGCTCAGTCATTTGGGTTTCTGCCTTCGGCTCAGGTCATGATCCCAGGGTCCTGGGATCAAGCTCCACATTGGGCTCCCCGCTCAGCGGAAAGCCTGCTTCTCCCTTTCCCTCTGCTGCTCCCCCTGCTTGCACGCTCTCTCTCTGTGTCAAATGAATAAATAAAACCTTAAAAAAAAGGACCAGAGATCTCTGCTCTGAGTATTGTAAATATGACAAAATTAGTATCATCTTGTGGATGAGAATTCTTATCTCTCTTTCAATAAATGATGGACTATATCTAGTCCTACTTCCACCATTAATTTCCTGTGTGACCTTGGGCAAGCCACTTAACTTCTCTGGACCTTGCTTTCCTCATTGGTAAAAAGAAGAGCTTTCATTAAATGAGCTCTCAAGCCCTTTCTAGCTCTAAAGTTTATTGAGATCCATGTCAATTATTCAAATTGGGATTTCACTGTGGTGGGTGTCACTTGTTCATGATTTAGTCAATATCAATCTAAAGGAAACCAAGATTAAAAAAAAGTAAGAAGGCAGTATTACTGACCCTTGCAAACCTGACTTCATTATACACTTTTGATATATGCAACTGTTCATGAGAATAGAGGAAGAAGGAAAAAATAAGGCTTAGTGAGAAAAAGCAAATGCGTGCTGAGTGATTACCCTGTGCCAGGCAATATTTTATGTGATTTACATCTATTTACCTATTTAACCTTCTCATCAAGTCTGTGAACTAGGTTTTAGCATTGTTCCATTTTACTGGTATGGAAACTGAGGGACGAAGTGAAATTGCAAGGTCACAAAACTGGTAGGAGTCAGAGCTAGGATCAAACTAAGCCAGACTGATTCCAGAGTCCATGTTCCTATTTACCATATCCTGTTACCTCTGACCAGGCCAGCCTTCATGCGTCCCTTAAAAGTACTCATAGATGGCTTCTCAGGAGCTCAATGGTGATGTTCTCTTTCCTCAAGCAGTCACATGAGCTGTAGCCATACTTGGCCTTAGGAGGAACACCCATGGCTTTCGTAACTAGTTCTCCTCACCTACCCATCTCTCGGACTTCAGGCCACTTCAGTGAGCCCTGGCTTGTCTCATCCCAAGACAGGAGAAGGCACACAGATACATAAAAACACTGACATCCTCTCTAGAGTTTTGCATACATTTAGTGACAGGGCACAGATTTCTCTTTTTAAATTTTTTCCACATTAGTATGTTTAGTCTCCCTGAATAGATAACAAGTTCCTTTGGGCAGAGATATTATAGACAGCATCATCTGCAACCCTCAGAGAATCAAATGTTTACTGAGCATCTAGTCAGTGCCAAGCACAGTTTCGGGTCCAGGGGCTGCAGGATGAATACCATGCAGTCTTTGCTTTTGAGGAATTCAGAGATTAGCAGGGGAGATAGATATGTAAACAACCCACACAGATAAGTGGCATAAAAATGAAATGACTAAAGGGCTGTACACACAGAGGGAAAAAGTCAATCACTCTGCTGAGGGAGGACAAAGCGGTCTGCGTGTGTATGTGGCAGGCACAGTGATCAAGACCCTGAGCTTTGGTGGCAGAAAGAACTTAGTCTGAATTCTGACTTATCCACTTAGGAGCTGTGTGATGTTGCAAAACAAAACAGAACAAAACAAAACAAAACAAAACAAAACAAAACACCTTAACTTTTTTGACTCTCAAGTCTCTCATCAGTAGAATGGGGATAGTAATGAGATATGAATGAGAAAAAGCACTTATCAATGCCCGGCATATAGTGGGTACAAAAGAAATGGTAGCTACTATTCATATTGGGTAAACGTTCATGTGGAAGAAAATAGGTAGCTCTTGTAGAAGAAAATAGGTAGCCCTTGAAGAAGGAATATGAAAGGACACAGGGGACAGTATTCAATTGCAGAAAAGAGCAGGAGACGCGGCATGATTGTTAGAGGGAAAGAAAATAATTTTGTATGACTGCTGGGTATTACAGAGGTTTGGGGACAGAGTGAAGAGAAGTCATGAGAGGCAGTCTACAGTCGGATTGAAAAGGACCTTGAAAATCAGGATCAAAGGATTTTGAACTTCAGCTTGAATGAAAAGGGGACTAATAGAAGGGCATTAAATATGGAGTGAAAAGGAAAAATGACATATCATCTCATCTATACTCGTAATGCCTCAGGAAGTGAGTGTGATCATCCTTCAGATTATTTGGTTATCCCTGAGTAAATCTCTTTGAGAAAGACTTTAATTCCCGGAGAAGAAACTGATGAGACAGCTGCCTACCAGCAACCATTAACTCAGCCCACGTTCTCTAATCACAATTCTCAAATTGTCCAATAATACATTTTCTGAAATAATCGTAGTCCAGCAGGAAAACTGCTCTGCTGGTTCAGCATTTTTTATTCAGTAAGAAGGGAAAAATATTTAACTAGTTAGCCCATAAGTTTTACTGGATTTCTATCACCCTAAAAAAGCCCCGCATTTTCCATTAATGTAGCCACCCAACATTTTTCTGAAAGAGTCCCAAAGGCTATACAACCATATCACAGGTCATGGGGAAAGTCTACCTTGGAAGCTTACCTCATTTTTGCATTTGCTCCCCACCATCCTTTGACTCTAGAATCCCAGCAGCAGGTCTATAATCTGTGGAGCTCATCTTAAGACCTGCTGATATTGCTACTGCTCCCAGAATCCATCAGGCGTAGTGTAAGAATATTCATGACTTTTTGCCAAACTCTATTTTTCCTTTTTTAAGATGAAGTATGGATTTCAACTCTGGCCATTTGGTTGTACTGAAAAATACGACCACAATTACCAATGAGTCACAGCACAACACAACGAACTCCCAGAGTGACCTGGATTCAGTCTCTCTCCATCCTCAGCCTCCATTTTCATTTCTGTAGAGGAGGGTGTTGGGCTGCAGAATCTGAGAGAAGCCATTAGTTACTGACATTCTCAACTTCAGTTTATAAACTTTGGGTACCCTATCATTTTGGAAGCAAGGTGTTTAATGCCCCGGGAAGAAATCATAGCAGAGAAGTGTTATATCACCATGGCCAACATCTACTGAGCATTCACTATGTGTCACACTCTCCTGGACATTTTTAGTAATCCCAGATGAATCCTGTGGCATCCTACTGATAAGGTAGAATGTGATACAGAGTATAATTCCTTTGGGACGAACTCCCCAAATAAACTTCTTGGTAGGAAAAATATTGAGAGTTCTCCAGCGACCACAGTCCTGAAGTCTGTTTTAGAGCAGCAGTCTTTGCTTCCCAGATTGCCAAACTTTGCTAGCCCCGTAACTCCCTCAAGGATGGCCAGAAACTGAGTCACCATGAACCCCTATCCTCACTATCACGACTACTGGTACATTCCAAGTGCCCCAAGCAAAATCAGTCCCCTTGTGTGAAACTCAAAAAGAAATGTGCAGAAAATCAAACCTATCTTTAATACATGCATGAGATTTCTTGAGGCAATTTACTGGGGGAACTCCAAAAGCACCAGAAAGGGTCAGCTTCCTACTGTTTTTCACAAACATACCCAACTAGTGCTCTTAGGGCTATGCTGAATTAGAAGGAATGTGTCAACTGAACACTGGAAGACACGGGTTCTAGTCCTGATTAGTAAGAGTAATTAGCTGTGTTGAATGTGAACAAGAAACTTCAAGTATCGGGGCCTCAGCTTCTTCCTCTAGAAATTGAAAAGGCTAGACTGGACAGTCTTCCACGTTCCTTCTGGCTCTAACATTCTATGATCATCAAGCAAATTTTTTTCCTGTTCTTCTCCATGTGTCATACATACCTTCTTCTGTAGCTCTCAAGAACTCTTTCAATTTATAAACAGCTCTTAATATTCATTTAGAAGATATAGACTTTTTAATTAATCAAAATGTTCAATGTACTATTTTGACATTTACAAAGATGGACATAATTTTAAACTCATTTATTTTGTGTTTGACTATTCTATGAAGCATTTCAAAACTCATGGTCATGTGGGAAATGAAACCTACAAGCGTGCATTAATGAGCAACATATCAAGGAGTCTGGAGATTCTTCAATTAATCTGTTTTCCAGACTGTTCTCTCAGATTTCAGCCTATTAAAAATCAGCCATCATTCTCCATACAAGACAACTTCCTCACAATTCACTAAATCACCAAAGCATTCCACCTTGGCTAACAGAATAATTCACATAACTTAAGTAAACGTTCCACATAGGTATATACTGAGTGATAAAGCTTGACATAAACTCATGATGGAGCCAAGTGAATAACGAGTGACATTTTCTTCCGCCTACATATCAAGTAGCTTAGCAAAAACTAGAGGCATTTTTATACATCTCCACGGGGAGCTTCCACAACAGTGGGACATGTAAGCCAGGTGTCTGCTGAACACTCCTTACAGGTATATGACAAAAATCACAGCCTGGATTTTGTGGTATAGTCTCTATTTCAAATATCTTTTCTCATGGTTTCCATAAATTACCAAAATATCCTGACTATTCCAGTATTCCACTATTCAAACTGCTTCTATTGATGTGGGAAACAAAGGCAAAAGAAAAAAATTAAATTTCCTTACTGCCTACAGCCCGTTGACAAGTCCTTGAAACATACAGAGTGACACTCCTGTGGAGCTCAGCTGCCTCAAGTTAATACTTGGCTAAGGGCAAAAGGCAATCTTAGCCTGACCCCAGGATCCTGTGAGTCTACATTAACATAAAAATTCCTTTGGAAACTTCCTTTATCTCACCCCCGCCAGATGTATGTTAGCAATCATCGTCCAAGCATATGGCTCACTGATATACATCTGAAGGGTCTCATGACTGAGGGCTTTTTTTTTTTTTTAAAGATTTTTTATTTTAGAGAGTGCTGTGGGGGGAGGGGCAGAAGGAGAGAAACCTCACGCAGACTCCCTCCTGAGCGAGGAGCTCAATGTGGGGCCTGATCCCAGGAACCTGAGATCATGACCTGGACTGAAATTAAGAGTCAAACACTCAAGATGTGGTCCATATATACAATGGAATATTACTCAGCTATCAAAAAGAACGAATTCTCAACATTTGCTGCAACATGGACGGCACTGGAAGAGATAATGCTAAGTGAAATAAGTCAAGCAGAGAAAGACACTTATCATATGGTTCCTCTCATCTATGGAACATAAGAACTAGGAAGATCAGTAGGAGAAGAAAGGGATAAAGAAAGGGGGGGTAATCAGAAAGGGGAATGAAGCACGAGACACTATGGACTCTGAGAAACAAACTGAGGGCTTCAGAGGGGAGGGAGGTGGGGGAATGGGATAGGCTGGTGATGGGTAGTAAGGAGGGCACGTATTGCATGGTGCGCTGGGTGTTATACGCAAGTAATGAATCATCGAACTTTACATCAAAAACTAGGGATGTACTGTATGGTGAATAACATAATAAAAAATATGATTATAAAAAAAAAAAGAGTCAGACACTCAACCGACTGAGTCATCCAGGCTCTCATGACTGAGTTTTTACTGAGCAGTAATAAATGATCTTTTCCTAACAATAGTTAGCTCCTCCAAGGTCCTGGAAACCTTGCTTCCAAAATTCCTTAGAGATTAACACTATCCCTAACACCCTCCTAACTTGAAAGTGTATCATCGCCACCCCTCACAACCCCAATGCAGCTTTTTCTGCCCACAGGTCCTGTCCCTGTGCTTTAATAAAACCACCTTTTTGCACAGAAGACATGTCAAGAATTCTTTCTTGACCATTTGCTCTGAAGCCCAATATTTTCCTACATCACTATCAGCACGTGTCTTGTTCTCAAAAGTAAAACATAGATCTTTTATGTCACCATACTGTTAGATCCCACCACCTCTGGAAGTGTATTCAATTGTGGGCTATTACTTGAGAGAGAATGCTCGTACTATCAGTAGGACAGAACCATACTCACTGCCTAAAGGATGATGCAAAAGTTTGCTTTCATTTTCCCACCTGGTTGCCTTGCACTCAAAATGAAAACGTCTCCAGTAGGCATAAGAGGTCCTCTTTCTTCCCTGAGTTCCCCCCATTTCCCCTTTTTTCCCACCCCCTTCTTCCTTGGATCCCACCCCAGCAAGGTCAAAGCCAGGGGATCTTCACTCCCAACTTCCCCAGAGAAGATGGGGCTCCTTACCATGTTATAGCCCACGGCAGGGTCAGCTTCAGACCTTCAGAAGAGTGAGTTACATTAACACACTCACTACACGCTGGGCACTGCCCTATTACTTTAGCTATACGTGTCCCTCACTAGAACCCTGAGTCAAGTGCGACTATCCCCCTCATTTTACAGACGAAACAGTTACTGAGGCAGAGAGAGTACACGGCTCAGCGAAGGTTACTCAGCTAGTACACTGTGGTGCCAAGATCCAAACGTCTGCAGTCTGCTCCCAGACCCGGGCTCGTCGCCACGGCCCTGCCTTTCAGGACACAGACTGGACACTACAACATCAACCTATTCCGTGCAAACAGTCACTGGCCCTCGTAATCTCATTTTAAGGTGTTAGTATGCTTCCAACGACAATCTTTTCTACTGGAGATGGGGAAACACAGGAACGAAGGGGGCCAATGGGACACAAAAACCTGCCCTAACACATTCAGACTTTTTTTTTTCAGTTTCAGTTCTGCAAAATATGGTCGGTCCAGAGGAAATCCCTTCATTCCCCCAAGACCATCACCTCGCAAGTGCAAGTCCCTTAACTGACCCCGAAAGCACTCAAGCCATAGCCTTGGCGGGAGGGCAGCATGCTGCAAAATCCGCCATGCAATCTGACAGAAGGAGAGGAAAAACAAAAACAGGATTTGGGGTGTCCTTGGTGGCCACACTTACATATTTAAGGAGAAAGTTATAAATAATACCATCTTTACATATCACTGAGAACATACAGATTCCTTTAAACTTGGAAAAATTGGACCAAAAAACAGCAAGACATCACAATTTTCTGAGACCTGCTTTTCATATGTTCCAAATAACTGGGGGGGGGGGGGGAAGAAAGACAATTTTCCCTCTACCCCCTGCAATAAAAGACAGATTAACAGAACAAAAGCAAACAGAAGTTTAATAACATGCATACCTTCCAGATACATGCGAGACACGCAGGAAAACTGAGTCAACTCCGTGAAATTACCCAAACCACCATCTTAAAGACCACCTTCAGTAAAGACAAAAGAAAGATTCTGGAGCTTTGGAGCGGGGAGGGGGAAAAAGCCAGTTGGGGGAGATGACCAGCCAAAGCACTATAAACAAGGGTACAACTGTTAAGCACACTTACGTCGCTGCCTTCGCCACTGAGAAGTTTCCAGAGATTTACAGTGGTCCTCCTCTTCCCGGTACTGAGAGGGAGACACCCTTAGAAATGGAGATTTCCTTTTTAAATGTAAATGTCCCCTACAAAAGGGTAACTTCTACTTGGTTTTCAGAGCTTTTCCTGTGTCTGCTATTTTTTAAAAAAATAATCAGCCTAAAATAATCCTTATGACAAAGAGACATATTTTGGGGTGGCAAATTCCGTTCCCCTTCATAATAAAACACGAGGTAAAATTAATGCAAGAAAAAAATAAGTGTTTTTCTATCAAGTTGTAGGTTTCAAAACCATAAATCAGCAAAGAAGAAAGGGTAAGGGCTAACATCTGAGTCCGGACTCTCTTTTATTATTGCATCTCCCGTCATTTTTAAGCACATGTAAGGCACAATGAAAACATAATATGCAGAAAATTTGAAGCTTCAGAATATACAAAACTGTGAGTACTTGAATTTCCACCTGTTTCTTCTCTAAATCTGAACAAACAGAATATTGTTTCTGTCGGTTCCCAGTATTAGGCAGGAAAAGATTTAATAATGCAGTAAGCGGGGCTTTCCCATCTTTAAATGACATTTTAAATCAGGTTTTACTGGAAGCTTAATTTTTTCCCCCAGAATCCCTTAATACACCCTTAATAAAAATAAGAGAAAGAAAGAATCAGTAAAACTCAGCACCATATTCTTTATTAAGAAGAAAGAAAAAAGGGGCGCCTGGGTGGCACAGCGGTTAAGCGTCTGCCTTCGGCTCAGGGCGTGATCCCGGCATTCTGGGATCGAGTCCCACATCAGGCTCCTCCGCTATGAGCCTGCTTCTTCCTCTCCCACTCCCCCTGCCTGTGTTCCCTCTCTCGCTGGCTGTCTCTATCTCTGTCGAATAAATAAATAAAATCTTTAAAAAAAAAAAAAAGAAAGAAAGAAAGAAAAAAAAATACTTTGGGGATAAAAAAAATTTATATGTCAAAGAATGCATAACCTATGCCTATTTAATGCATGACTCCCATTCAATTCTTTGTACAAAGAATGTGGTTCTCTTAAAAAAAAAATAGCCTGGTATGAAAAAAAAGCCCTGTGAGGACCAAAAGGCCAAGCATGTAATTGCTAGGCCTATGCATCTATAACCGGTCTGTACCAGAAGTCACCAGCAAAAATGTTGTAACTATAACCACTCTGGTTCCAGGACGTACATATGCAGAACCCCTGTCTACTAACTTTGTCCACCACAAGTGACTTTTGTTTGTTGATTTTAAATAGGTGCCCTGGCTCCGCTGTGAGAGAAATCCTCAAAGAGGCCAGCCACCATTTATTTGGTGGGTCTCAAAGATTTCTAAGCAGAGAACTGTGCAAAGCCTGCCAGGATCCTTTGCTCTGCAAGCCTTACCAACAGGAACCTGTGCCCAAAACTCAGCATTGCCTAAGGCCCAAGGCGATTCCTGAACTATGGAGAAGAAATTTGTTTCTACAAAATCCACCACCATCTTCTCTGTCTGGAAACTGAAAATCAAGTCACCCCCTCGCTGCAGGGTTGACTACAAGAGCAGCCACATGGTCTTCCGCAGCCCAGGAGCCCTCGCCACAGATCTTCTGCTTAGGGACCTCATGCCGCTATGCAAACTGCCCTCTACTGCGTCCGCTGCCCAGTGTCACGTGCCCGGCCCCCCACCCACTCACTACTTCCTCCCCTTTCCTTATGATGAACACACCTACTCTAGCCAGGGTCTCCTACGCGTTGCTTAGGAAACCTAAACTACAATAAAACACAGCGCCTACTCTCAAGAAGTTTACAGTCTGGTTGGTGAAGTAAGACTTCAGATAAATAATTCTAATACGAGGTAAAAATGTAAAGGCTCCTTACTGTACTTGGATTGCTCAGGAGAAGGAAAAAAAATCCGTTGAGTTAATGTCTGTGTATAATAATTGCTCAGTTAAAAATGAACAGACTAATAACAGGACTGTCCCAGACACCTTGCCGAGATATTCTCATTTAATCTTCTCTGCAACACAGTGAGGTCAGTACCCAGCTTATCTCCATTGTGGAGATGAGGAAACTGAACCACAGATGGGGTGAGTAATGCCTCAAGGTCACACGCTCTTAAGTATCTGAGCCAAGAGTTGAACTCAGGCCAACTTTCTTCCAAGTCTGAGCTCTTAATAATTCCACTATTCTGCCTCTGTAAACATAGTAAATACATGAGCTTGGCCTTAATGGTAAGGTTAGGAACAGAAGGCTGGCAGAAAGCAATCCCAAGTGGAGTTTTAATCTTAGCAAAGGCATATAATAAAAGGAAAAGCATGAGGGCACATGAGAAGCAGAGATGAATTTAATTTCACTGGACTATGGGATGCATATGTGGAAAACTGGAATGTGTGAGACATGCTTGAGAAGGAGAGGGCAGATTGAGACTGGATGGCCATTTCCCATCATTCTTGAATAAAACTGAGCCCTCTTGGGCTCCCTTCATCCTGGTTCATCACATGTCATGTGCTTAAAGTCCTGTGAGTTCTCGTCTGCATTTGTCCTTGAATCCACCCCTTCTCCATTTCCCCTGCCTCTGGTGCAGAGCCTAAAACCCACCTGCTGGGATTACCGAAAAGTATAACAGAACTGAAATCTGTGCGGGCTGCACGGCCTGAAGAGTAATTCTCCTGAGACCCTCATGTCTCCCCGTGCAGAACAAAGTCACGACAGATTTTCCCCCGTCAGCTCTGTCTTTATTCTGTGCTGCCGTGGTTGGTTGTGCTAAGGTCATACTGATAACGATTTCCATGAGCTACTTTGTTAGGTTCTGGGAAAGGATGGAGCTTCTGGACAGAAGCTAACAGTATTCTTCAGGGAGACTCAGTGATACAGGTTCGGGAGCTGAGCCATTTCACCATCCAAATGCCAAAAGGAGGCCCCAAATTGGAGCCCTCAGAGGTCTTTCCATAGCAATGCCCTGGCACCCTAAAAACCTGGGAAGCTTTGGAGCAACCGGAAACAGTACATTTTATATGGGCTTTCATATTCTTATGACAGTGATGAACGTGAAGCCGGTGGCTCTGACAGAGACAAGTGGGCACCACAGCAGGAGAAAAACAACAAAACAGGCCGAGACGAGGCGTGATGACTTCCAGCTGCCAGACTGGTCTACGGATACATGTGAAGCCTCACTATGGGGACTCCTTGAGATAACAGGAGATTTTATTTTATTTTCAGGGAGTTAATGCATGGCAATCAATTTTGTGAAGATTCATGCTATCCAAATTTGGATTTTAAAAAATATGACTCTCTAACACTCTTGGACTCTACCCCCAGAAAGTGTTAGGTGAATCTTAACCTGGACCAAGGAGAGAGAAAACTTCTCTACTTTCTCCCGGCTTCTCTACACACACAAAAAATGAGTTGCCAATCAGATTAGGTCAAGATTCGGGACACTGATGAGGCCATCTTTAATAACAGCCTAGGTCACATGGATGGGGTTTTCTTTCCTCACCCTCCTCCATCCGTACTCACTGACTGGTAAACTGAGCTGGGCCCACATCCTAGGGGAATGAATGGCCACCTTAACCTCATTCTCTTCTCTTCCATGTCATACCATCAATAATAAGCTGCGCGAGGAACTGGGGCCAGTGAAACAGGCCTAGAGACCTTGATCTCGTTTGTCTCTGCTCACATATAAGCTATAAGGACTCCACTGCGTGACCATCTGCAGTCCACTGGTGATAACAGCTGGAAGAAGCTATCTCAGTCCACAGCAGCACAGATTTGAGTTAGTCATTCTTAATTACAAAGTTCACGAGTTATTTCAAGGATGCATAGCTGGATTATTGGCGATTGGGAAAGCTTCCAAATCTAATATCAGCAAAACACTGTCACCCCAAGCTATGCATCTCTCCTCTGAAGCAAGGCTTCCTCAAAGATCTGTTTGCTTAAGTCTCAAGCTATCCATCTGAGATATGTAAGATGCTTGTCAAAACAAAAGAAAAAAAAACCAGTGTTCTCACTGCTGAGCATGACACACACTTTCCTAGCTGCGAAGTTCTTGGGTTTTCCAGTTGATTTTAGAGCCACTTCTCAGTTTCTCTCTGGGTGAGCTTGGCCTTCCCATTTCGGCATCTTAGCCAATCAGCCTGGCAACTCAATTTCAGGGGTTTGGATGATATCGTTGTCCTTTAGCGTCTTATGTAATCCCAGCCTTGGCCTGTACCTGAAAAAGCTGTGGCTTCCGTAGCTCTTGTCTGTAGTAATGCTTCAGTTAAGAGAAATACCTCCCAAACAGGAATTTCAATATTAAAAAAAAAAAAAGGAATTTCAATATTTACCCATGCCTCTCTCAAACATTTGATGGAGTCCAAGTGCTTATTTCATAGCATCTGCCATTTAAATGATGCTGCCATTTCTTTGTCCCAGTCATGACTCTCCCCTCCTCCCTCATAAGGCTCTTCACACGCAACTAGCTCCTGATTCGTTGTGACCTCCGACACACACAGCACGTGGTAGCGGTTGGGGCACAGAGAAGAGCTCTTTGGCACTTACGTTATTTTCTCAAGGGAATCCAACAGCTCTCCTCTCTCCTTAAAAGATGGAAAATGCAAATTTGCTCATTCATTTGGCATCTATTCATTGAACACCAACTATGTGCTAGACACTGTTCTAGGCAATGAGGCAAGAGCTGTAAACAAAGCAACAAGGGATCTCTATCCTCACGGAGCTTGCATTCTAATGGATGAGAACAAATAAGATTCTTTAAAAAAAAAAAAAACCCAGCAATGCTATCCCTTGACAAGAGTAAACACTTTATTTATGCTTCATGAGTAACTCAGTGAGGCAATGGGACATGCTAACTGAGCTGCCTTACACAACTTCTGTGATTACCTCCCCTGCTGGCCACTCATAAGAAACAAGAACCAATTCTAACTGGTCTCTCTCAGAGGCTGCTCCTTAGATCATGAGCATAAGCCATGTGCCACAGCGTAGTTAACCACAGGTGTCCCCAGAGAATTTATCCATCACTATTCACAGAATCACAAAGTGGCACTTGATTTTTTATTTTCCATTTCCCCTTGCGTGACAGTCACTCTTGGGAATCTCACAAGGAGGAGGAGTTCTGGGCTAAGCTGGATTAGCACATTCCTGGATTCTTACCTAATACTACTCATTTACTCTCAAATCTTATCAACTGTTTCCAACAGACCTTATTTTGCAGTCAAAGTTGGGTAAAGCCCGCAATATTTGGGTTAAACTGTTTTCCAAATTTTCCTTTTTTAGGTTCTCAACCAACTTCCCCTATGTTGCTGCCTTCTTCAGACTTGCTATCTTGATTCACCCTTTTCCATTTCTTCTTGAAACACTCCCTCCTATCCCAGTAAGCTTTCCCGTGGGCAGACAAGATTGGAAGCTGCCATCCCCTAGCCACCTCCTATCATTAGTTCTTGACTTCTGCCATCTTCAATGCCAAAGAGTATTTATTCATTCATGTCTTCCAAACATATTTACTGAGCGGCTACTATATTAGGTATTGGTCTTGATGCTGAGGATACAGTACTGACTAAATCGGGACACCTTCCTGCTTTAGTGGAGCTTATTCTAGTGAAGGGATATATAAGATAAACAAAGTACATCAGGGGGTGATCAATAAAGCAGGCTGAGTGAGGTAGAAAGCGGTGAAGGAAATATTTAAGAATCACTGTCGACTAACCTTGATCCTGCTCCACCCTCCAGCCTCAGCAGCAAAACTGTTTCCAGGCCACAAAGACGGGAATGTGTTCTTAAAATGGCTAAATACAGAGGCTCTGGCACCAGAAACTGTTAGGTAAGTCTTAACCTCTGCCAGAAGACATTTTTACTGCTCTATTTTCTGATACTCTTGTCATTTCCCAGTTCTCTGTCTTCCTTCCCCCCAAAGGGCATGCCAAGTGTTGCCTCCCACATAGCCCTGCACTGCCCTCGTTGACCCGCCCTTATGACATACACTGTCTTGGTAACTCCTTCTCCAGTTTCTCTGAAAAGGTCATTTCCAGCCTTGACCATTGAAAATGCAAGAGAAAAAGGTTCGTTCAGTTCATCTCGAAAAGCTTGTACCAATCAGTAGTGAAACCTCCAGCCATGAGAACACCCAGGCCCTCAGGGAAGCGTGGCATTTTAAGTCTTGCTTCTTGAGCTGGGAAACGGGTCTTTGAATCACACTTCTTTCCTTTTTGAAGTACTGGCAGCAGTTCCCTCCCTATTTGCTTCCTTGCTCCTGGAACACTTTTATTAAAAACCCCTCCATTGGGTGCTGTTTGTTTTGGAGCCAAAATATTTTGTTTCCTTGGGTCCTAGACCCGACTTAAAATGCTCCTTTCTCTTTCAAATCTTATATTTTCTAGGAAAGGATAAAAAAATTCTATGTAGAAGACCAAAAGTTTATGTATATAAAATGACGTAATTGCCAAAAAAAGGTAATTACAAAAAATGTAATTATTAAATTAGTGGCTGCCCATGAGAATTACCAATGTTACATATTAGGAATGACATGACCTTATCCCCACTTCCTGGTCCTCTCTCCACTTCTATACGCTGGGGAAGATGCCTGCATTTTATGACCATAGCTAGTCCACCATATAAGGCAACCTAAGAGCTCAGGAACAGTATCACTAAACTATAAAAATTGATATAGCTGAATTTCTGGTTTGAAAAACTTCTCTCTTAACCCGCTCATACTCTAGATTAGGCCAGTGGTTCTCAAAATGTGACAGTACTACCTGCAATAGGGTTGCCTAGCATGCTGATCAACCATACGCTGATCCAGATCACTTAAGACCTGCTGAAAAAGAAGATGGGAACAGGAATCAGTATTTTTCAACCTCCCAAGGTAATTCTAATGCACAATGAGTTTTGACACCCCTGTGGTTACTGGATAAACTCTAAGCAAATTTGCTTAGCCAATCAGACCTTTAGCCTCTTTAGCCTTATTTCTCTCATTCTCACATGCGAACACTTCCATTCACCCAGTCTTTTATTCACTGATTCACCCATTCATTATTTGTATAATCTCATACTTGCATTACTCCAGACTCTGGGGACATAGGGGTGAGCAAGGTGATTGTTCCTCCTACTTTCTCATTGCCTTTGTGCATCCCCACCCATCCCTTAAACCAACCACAGGGCTCTATCATAGGTCTTCTCGGTCTATATAATTTCCCTGAATGTCGTACTCTGGGCTGCTATAACAAATTATCATAGACTGTGTAGCTTATAGAACATTTATTTCTCATAGTTCTAGAAGCTGCGAAGTCCAAGCTCGAGGCCCCAGCAGATTCACTATCTGCTTACTAGTTGATAGATAGCCACCTTCTCGTTATGTCCTCACACGGTGGAAGGGGCAAAAGGGTTCTCTGGCATTTCTTCTATAAGGGCACTAATCTCATTCAGGAGAGCTCCAACTTCATAACTTAATCACTGAGCAGAGGCCCCACCTCCAAATGTCAGCACACTGATGATTGGATTTTGCTACAGTCTGAATGTTTGTATCCCCCCAAAATTCATATGTTGAAACCACAACCCCATAAAGTGATGGTTTTAGCAGGTGGGGTCCTTGGGACGTGCTTAGAGCATGCCAGTGGAGCCATTATGAATAGGATCAGTGCCTTTATTATAAAAGGGCCCCCAGAGAGATCCCTAGCCCCTTCCACCATGTGAGGACACTGCAAAAAGGTGGTGGCTATGAACCAGGAAGATGGCCCTCACCAGAACATGACTGTGCTGATGCTTTGATCTTAGACTTCCCACCTCCAAAACTGTGAGAAATATATTTCTGTTGTTTATAAGCTACCCTGTCTCTGGCATTTTGTTAGAGAAGCCCTAACAGGCTAAGACAGGTTTCAGTATAAGAATTGGGGGGGGGGCAACAAACTGAGGGCCTCAGAGGGGAGGGGGTGGGGGAATGGGATAGACCGGTGATGGGTAGTAAGGAGGGCACGTATTGCATGGTGCACTGGGTGTTATACGCAACTAATGAATCATCGAGCCTTACATCGGAAACCGGGGATGTACTGTATGGTGACTAACATAATATAATAAAAAATCATTAAAAAAAAAAAAAAGAATGGGGGGGGATACAAACATTCAGTCTGTGGCACTAGTGAACCATTTCTGTGCCCTGATACCTTCTCTGCGCTGATAAATACCAATTGTGTACCTCCAGGCCACTTTTCTCTCCTGATTTCCAGAGTTTGATAGCCATCTTCCTGCTAGACATTACCACTGAAATTACCCACATGCACCTCAAACTCACTGTGTTGAAAACTAACTGGAAAATCTGTCCTCTCTCCCCACTACTTATTGTTTTTCCAGTATCTCCTTATCTCAGTGAGAAGTCTGTATATCATCCTGATCTCTGCCCTCTCCTGCCCATCCTCCTCAATTTTCAATAATTACACCCTGCCAATTCTACTTAAGCAATTTTGAAATTACAGGTCCCCCCCCACTGCTATCTGAAAGTAGAGCGTTCCTATGAAACCTTTCCTATGCCAAAATGGTGTAAAGCAAAGAAGCAATTACCATTAATTTATATGGAAAAGTTTTGAATGTTCCCAGACTCCCCCAAAAATCACCTCTCTTAGGCTTTTCTGATCCCTTAGGACACATCTTGCTAACAGATGCACAAAATAAATTGAGATAAAGCACAGATGCTAACAGACACAGTTCAAAGCTCTGGTGGCTTGATACTGAGATGCTGACTGTAGTTTCTGGGGAAGGAGCTGGGCGGCACCGCTCTCGCTGCTTGGGGTGCGAGCCGCCTCTGTCACAGCTCCATACAAAACCAGTGCTGAACATTCTCCTTTTTTCATGAAAGTAAAAACCTTCTTGGGATTTCTTTCAGTTGGAAAAAAAAAAAAAAACAGGTACTAATGCTGGTCTCTCATAAATGGCAAGTGGCATAACATGAACTCTTGAAAAGTGGAGGATACCTGTATTGCCTTCCCCACTGCCACTAGCTTAGACTAGGATACCATCACCTCTTGCCTCAATTAAGCTAAAGGGTTATTACCTTTAATTAGGAAAAAAACTTGTTCCTTGCAACAAGTGAAACAATATATAGGTTTGTAAACAAGGTAAAAGCCTCCTGGTTCATCTCTTACAATTCCAATCTCTCTTATAATAACAGTCTATTAACTAGGCTTCCTAACTTCACAATTGCCCAAGTTCCATCCATTCTTAACTCCCAAAGCCTCAGAATGATCCTTCTGGGGTTGTAAATAAGTCACCTCCCTCTCCTGCTTATTTACAGGATAAAAGTGAAAATCCTATAGCGGGGATCGTATTCACTTCCCCCATGATCTAGTATATATCTTAATACAATGATTACCAGTCATCATTGACCTTTTGATGTGTGCGTGTTAAAAAGGGCTGCAACTTCTCAGTGTCATACACCTGCCTATATATACAGATGAAAATCCCCGTTTGTCTCCTAGAATGGCAAAGAGAGGGAGAGAGAAACTGATAGTACCTTCCTACGTACCAGACTCTAAGTGCTTTTTGCAAGAAATTCTTCATTTAATTTTCAGCCCTGTGTGGTAAGAAGTATTGTTACTGCCATTTTCCAAATGAGAAAGCTGAGGCTTACAGAGAGATAAACTAATTTACCCATGGCCATTAACTTAAAAAGTGGAAATATCATGATTTGAACCCAGTTCTGCCTAGAGCTAGAGGCTATATACTAGACCATACTGTAATTGCACTGAAAGCAATACTACAATTCTCAAAACTTACTTCCTATCAGAAAGGCGCAAGGTAGAACCAAAGTCTGTCCAAGGCCAGGGCCTAGGCTTCATCCGCACTACCAGTCCCACCGGAGAATCCCGAAATGCAGCACCTTAAAACATATCTCCTGAATCATTCAACCCTCTGACAAACATCTGCCTCTCTTATACAATTACCGCCTCCTGCTCTCGATGGCCTTCATTTCTTTCTGACAGTTGAGATTCTAATCATGTCTCAGCTTTTTCCTGGCGTATCTGGTTGAGCTAATGCCAACCCCAACGTAATTTCCTCCCTTGCACTGTTTCTTTATTACAGCAACTTTCTTCTTGGTATCTCTTTATACCTGTTAGCTTCTGAAATCTCAAGATTAATTAAAGAGTATGATTTAGAGGTAAATGCCAAGCTCTTACTACTCTTATGAAGTAGGGGGATTTTCTGGAGCAAACACGTGCACATGAAATTGTTGTATCTAAGAACCAGATGTTCACAGATTCAAACCGAGTACTGATCCAAGAATACGGAGCTCTAAAACAAACCCATTTCATTAAAAAATAATCTCAGCATGATGCAATAACTACGAAGCCATGGGGCACTAAACACACACGCACACTATTTTGTTAGATACTACAATACACAAAAATGCACTGATTTAAATAAAAACGGAGCTCATGGGCTATGGTCAAGGTGCTAGTAGATTCAAAAAGGAATGACACCAAGGAAGGTAAGATAACAAAGAGCAAGGCAGGAAAAAGAGAAAAACGTGCTGTCAGGAGAGAGTCCAGTGAGGGAGGCACTACTTCTGGTTCTTGGTATCAGAAAAAGTTTCAGGGAAGAGTCAGTACCTGAGCCAGTACCTGAGCCAGTCCCGAAAGGAAGCACAAACACTTAAGACAAAGAAATGAGGAAGAAAGCACTCCAAGTGGAATCACCTGATTCAATACTCAGAGGTGGGAAAGCAAGGGGCATCTTTGGGGCGTGATGAGTAACAGTTTGGCCTGAGCACAGGAAAGAAGGAGACAAGCCTGAACAGAAGAGTGTCGCAGGAAGTGTTAAATACCATACCCAGGAGTCTGCACTGGAATTTTTATGTATTGGAAAATGCAGAATACAGAAATGTGATTAAAGCTTCACTAGAAAAATAAATCTACAGTGGAAAGTGAATGAGGATGACAGAGACGGAAGGCAATTACAAAAATCTAGAAAAGAGGCAATTCATTCATGTGAGAACAACTCTTACCTGGATCCCTACAGGGCACCTACCGGCCTTACTGACCCCTTTCTGGCTCCCCACAAAGCAGTAAGATTCATCCTTTGCAAATGCTTATCTGAGGTCCTTATCCTCAGATACCTAAAAGCCCTTGCCCTTCCATGAAAACTCATGATGTGACTGTGCTGTGCCTGGTGTTGGAATCGGCATCCCATCACACTTTGTGACACTATGCTTCAGCCATACTGGTTCTCCTTCTGGCTCTTCAAATAGACCAAAGGACCTTTGCACATGCTGTTTCTTTTGTCTGCCATTCTCTTTGCCCTTTCATTGTGCGGCTTGCTACTTTTCTTCCATCAGGCTCCTGTGAACCCTACCTAAAGTAGAAATCCCCTTAGTATGCTCTATTCATTCCCTTGTTTTTTTAAGCTCATTTAATACAGCTTAATTTTTATTTGTTTCCTACTTATTCTTGGTCTGTCTCTCCTCACTAGAAATTAGGTGGCATGAAGGCAGAGCCATGTCTGTTTTCTTCACTTCCACAGCCCCAGTGCTTAGAACAGAGTAGGTGTTCAATAAATATTTGTTGAATAAATGGTGACTTACAACTGTGTGGCAGGTACTGTAACAGGTACTAAAGAGATAGCACTAATACGATAGTATCATTGTCAAGCAGCTAATGGTCTAGAAAAGGGAGACAGATATGGAAAGACATCACTGCAATGGAGGCAACAGTAAAGTCAAGCAGACAAACTGAGAGATTTCTCTCTTTTCTGTGAGATTTTTCTAATTGTTTAGGCAAGAAATAGTGAGGGTCAGAGAGATGTTTAAGTAGAAAAAAAAAACAGCAAAAGCTATAGGTCTTAAGAACAAGAAAAAAAACAAATGATGACTGAACTTTTAAGCCTGAGTGACTGCAAGGATGGTATTGTCATTACCTTAAGTAAAGCTTCTAGGAGAAAGAAACAGGAAGAGAATTTTAAAAACAGATCTTCATTCTTCATTTTCCTGACCTTCTCCTCAAATTGAAAGTGTTTTTCATGCAGTACACAGGAAGTACACTTTTAGGTCTTGTTCAAAACAGAAAATTTTGAAGTTTCCACTTGAGAATAGCAATTTTCCAAATAAGCAGTCTCATCAGTAGTGTCGTAAGGATAGACACGATTACAAAATAACAAACACTGAACTCGGGGCAGCAGCCTGAGCCCAGCCACTCACGGTATGCCCTCATCACCCATCGCCCCTCAGCCCAGCATACCCAGAGACTGGTGAATATTGTTAAAGGGGAAAGATTTAATGTAGGGAGAAACAGACATAAAGAAAGCCAAAATTAAAGTACGTAATTGTACCACAAAAAGAAATGTAGGCAATTTTTGTGATCTTTGGGCATCAGGAATACTCACTGCCATTCTGAAAAATGAATTCATGAGCTAGATAGGATTGTAAGTGGAAAAAAACTCAAATATTATTTTAAAAGAAGTAGAAACCAAATTGCAAATCTGATGGTTAAGTTGGCTTGGAGTTTCTGTGAACATCACTTGGAGCCAACTTTCTACTCTCTGAACCTTCCTGCTGGCTATGATTTACATCCACGAATGGTGTTCATGTACACATGCCCAATTTTCTATGGCTACTTGGAGAAAATGGCCTCAGAATATGGTATACTTAGTTGCTGCCCAGAACTTAATTAAAATTCCCAACGGACTAAGCTGACTTCAAATGCTGCCATAACTAAACTTACTAAAGCCCTTCCGCAGAAAAATATGACATTAGTCCTGAGTCCAGCCACTATCAATCTTACTTGAACACCCCGAGCGCCATAATTCATATTGAAGCTGTCTCTACACTTGCAAGTGTTTTCCAAACAAAATTTATGTTTAGGCAAATGAGCAATTCATTTGGAACAGTCTTAACTGATTAAATACATTTGTATTGGTAGAAAATGATTTTCCGAAGAGTCACTGAGGCAAAACAAACACCTTCTTTGAACAACCTTATGTGGTTCAAACACATGTTCAAAGGTTTTAAAAGGTCATTTCCATTTACCTAGTCACTTGTGAGATTTTCACCATATGACTAATGATATCTACGTTCGATATGGGGGGAAACTACAGCACTAACAATTTAACAACCTAATAGGGAGGTGGTATATCTTACTAGGAAAAAATGCATTTTGGAAGCAGAGGGACCTACACCAAAATGCCACTTATATGCCCTACAATGTTTAGCATGTAATGTAACCTCTCTGTGCCTCAGTTTCTTGTGTTTCCCAAAGGGATTATACCACCTACTCCTGGTGTAGGAGTTAAATGAGATAATGTACATAAACCAACTAGGAGAATGCCTGATATAAGGCACACAGTAGACAGATTTTAGATAATTTTTCCAGTATTTTGCTGGAAAGAAAGAGCCATGCAGATGTTTAAAAATGCCTCTATCTCCTTGCAAACCTTACATTTGCCTGTACAATACATCTCTAGGCCACAGCCCTAGGGAACACCATGAAGTCTTCATTCGTCATCCTCTCTTTCACTTCTGTTCATATATGAGTTAATTTTATCCTTCTCTTCTCAAATCCACTGTGCTGTAGCCCCTTTTATTTTCCAAGATACAGCTCAATTTTTTCCTCCAGAAAGTCTTCCTCACATCATGAGAAAGCACTTATTCACCCAGTTCATCCCATCGCTATATTAATCTGATGTACCACGCCCCAACAAATGCTCAACCTTTTGAGGGTGGAGCCAGCATCTAACCGAATTATTCCCCAAATGTGTTAAGTTATTATCAGTTGAAGATGCCAGTGGGTATGAAACTGGTGTATTAGAGGTGTGGTAAAGGGGACAGTAGAAGTAGTAGGAGAGGTGGTCAGAGAGACTGGCGTAAGCTTGACCATGTAAGTTTAGATGCTATTCTAATCGCAATGGGAAGACAGTAGAGAGATGGCAAGTCTGACTTCCATTTTACAAGAGCAACTCTTGCTAGGTGGAGAAATCAATATTAAGAGAGTGGAAGAAAGGAGGTCAGTCACAAGGCTATTTCAATAGCCCAGGAGAGAGATAACGAGAGTTTGGACGAGGGTGATACAGGTGGTTGTGTAAGAAAAGGACGTATCTGAGATCAAGTCGACACTGCTGATGGACTGTATACAGGAGTGAAAGAAAGGAGTCAAGAATTGATTCCTGGGGCACCTCACTGGCTCAGTCAGTGGAGCATGCAACTCTTGATCCTGGGGTCATGAGCTCGAGCCCCACATTGGGCATAGAGCCTATTTAAAAAAAAAAAGAAGAAGAAAGGAATGATTCCCAGGTTTGTGGCCTGTGCAACTGGATGAATGATGATGTCATCTGCTGAGACAGGAAACACCCTGACCACCTCTTCCTCCTGTGAAGAAATTATTTTATTCATCTTCTTATCCTCAGTGCTTAGTATGTGCCTGACACACAAGTAGTACTCAGTAAATCTAAGCTCAAGAAGAAGGTGGTCTGCTAGATTTCATATAACAAAAATCATCGATAATAGTTGATATGTTTTCTAGCATCCCTATGCTTTAACTGAACCGAAGCACAGATCCATTGTTTACTATAACACGAAAAGAATGTGGGCTTCCTTTTCAATGGAAATAAAAACTACATATGTCTGAAGTCTTAGGGATGTTCCAGAAGGCCAGACAGGATTCTCCCTTAATTCACCCGTATCAATGCCACGTATCACACTACTATAGTGACATACCTACCTACGACCTAGAAAATCCTGAATAATGATCATGTACTCCAAGTAATGGTCTGACACTATCAGAATGGTATGCTGATCATATGGGATCAGTCAAGGAGTCAAGTTTATGAAGGACAAAGCCTGTGAGGGTCTTCTGTATCCCCCCACACAGCAGAGCACCATGCACATATTAGGCACGAGCTGAACGTTTGTTGAAATAAAAGGCAGAAATGTTGCCATAAAATTTTAATGCATCTAGTTTGGTGCAAAAATACGTACATGTAGAAAAGGGGTGAAATTAAATATGATAAATTATAAATCATAAAGACAACTCACCTAACAAAGAAATTTAAGAGTAAATTACAGTGTCTTCTAGTGCCATCTACTGCTTCATTCTTGAGATAGGCGTCTAATTGATTTCTTTCACCATTTTAATGGTATGCATTTTTAAGATTAAAATGCAAATAATTTTTCCAGTAGAGCCATTATCTTGGTCCCCACTCAGGGTAATAAAAACCCTTACATCACTAGGTATCGGGCACACTTCCTCAAGCACATCACCCCAGACACTTTGGGTTGGGTAACTCTTTCTTGTCGGCAGTTGTCCTGTGCACTGTGTAGGAATGTTCAGCAGCGTCCCGGCCTCTACCCACTAGATGCCAGGAGCAACCCCATCCCGACTGTGATATCCCAAAATGTCTCCAGACATTGCCAAATGTTTCCTGGGAGGCAAAATCATCCTAATTGAAAACCACCAGTATAGAGAAAAGGAATTGATATTCACGCATTCATTTATCCATTTTATAAATTGTCTGAATGCTTACCAAGCATCAAGCTAGCCTCTGAGTATACACTGGTGAATGAAAAAGATATGGTCTCTGCCCTAATGGAGCTTCCAACAGAAAAGGGAAAAGAGGCAATCAAGAAGCACTCAAATACATGCATAGGTTCAAATTGCAATACGTTCTATGAAAGGAAAGAATGATCTAGATAGGGTGGTCAAGGACAGCTTTGCTGAAGAAGTGGCATTTAAACTGTGACCTGAAGAATAAGGAGGAGCCAGCCAGGGAAGAGCGGGGAGGAAGAGTGTCTGAGTCAGAGAGAAGAGCACATGTGACAGCCTTGCTATAAGCCAGGCAGTGTGCTAGTCCCATTCCATGCATTGTTTCATCTACATAGGGTGCCATATGTCCTGGCTGCCCACAGAAATCCCATTTGCCCCTATGGCCCTCTTTGGTTATTTGGATGATGAATTAGATCGTCACCCTGTATTTAAATATTACAACATTTGAAGGGGACTTGGTTCCTATCTCTATACTACATATAAGAAAACCGAGCCCCAACTACGTTAAGTCATTTGTTCAAGTCCACAAAGTTAGTAAGTGACAAAACCGGGTTATAAAATTTGTGTCTTGACTTCAGTGTTTTTGACTACTCTGCTTTGATGTCTCCCATAGGGAGAGGAAGGAGGAAGACAGAAGTACTAAGTAGATATGAGATCATAATAGTAGGAGTGACAATGCAAAACACAATAAATATTTGAAGAAATTATATACTATGCAAAGAGATCAAGGTTAGAATTGGGATCATCTAAGCCTGATGGCATGAGTGCTCTATCAGGACCTGTGATGACAGAAGACCAGAAGCAACTTCTTCACCAAAGTGGTTCTGGAGGCTTATTCATGAGGCCCTGGTTGATGGGGGCAGCACTGTACGATGAAAGGAACCTTGACCAGGAGTCAGTAACAAAGGTTCAATTTTGGACTAAGACACTTATTAGACATGTGACCCCGAGTTCCAACCACTGAGATTATTTTCTCATCTCCACAAAAGAGAAAAGGGAACAAATTCTACCAAAATCAAGGCTTGTCAAGAGGCTCCCATAATGGTAATGCCTGTGAGTGTGCTGTGTAAACTAGAAAGTACAATTTACCATTCAGGTAAAAGCAGGTTTTTTGAGGTGTACTCAGTCAACTTCTTTTATCTTTCCACTACCTTGACTTCTTCAGATAAAGATACATGAGTTCTTCTGGGGAGAAACACATATGACATTTTGGAATGTCTTGATTGAATCGTCTGGTCAGACACTAGTCTGGATCACCAGCAGCTTGGTGGAATTGGTGGGCCATTACACCAGTGTTTCCCATTCCACCGTGGCCCTCACAGGCACACCCACAACAGGACTAACTGCACAGCTCTCATAGTTGTTTCTAGCTGGGGAAAAGGCTAAACACAGGAGTAAGAAATCACTCTATTTTACAGAGAAATTTCCAAATATTGAGTTGGCATCACAATGGCATGTTTTCATATCCATCTGTGCTGGTCTGCTTGATACAATCAACACTTACTATCTGGGATTTCAAGCAGTTTAAAAAATATTTCTAGAAATAATATGCCCCTGTGACCTTTAATCAACCTTTCAATAGTCACTTGCTATAACAGAAAAATGATGGAAAATGCCTATTCTTTTACCTCATTATTTTTTTTTCACAATGAGTCATACATTGGCTGTATTTTTAAAAAAAGAGTAGAATGGAGAGAAAACTTCTGAATTTATTTGAAAGGTGGTTTTAAGTGACTATCTAAAGTAACTTCTGGGGCACCTAGATGGCTTAGTCAGTTGAACATCCAACTCTTGATTTCAGCTCGGGTCATGATCTCAGGATTGTGAGCTGGAGCCCTGTGTTGGGCTCCATGCTCAGCATGGAGATTCTCTCTCTCCCCCTTTCCCCACTCCCACTCTATCTCTCTCTCTATATATATATATATATAGAAATACATAAACTCTTAAAAAATAAAGTAACTTCTATGCTGTCTTTGTTAAGCTAATATTTTTTTAAGTAACCTCTAAGCCCAACCTGGGCTCCAACTCACAACCCTGAGATCAAGAGTCGTATGCTCCAACTGAACCAGCCAGGCACCCCTTAAGCTAATATTTTTTAAAACTTTATTAGGGTATAATTTGTATACCATAAAATTCACTCCTTTCAAGTATACAACTTAGTGGTTTTTAATATATTTATGAAGTTATGCAAGTATCACCAGTATCTCATGTTAAGACATTTAACCACTCCCCAAAAAACCTTCATACTCAAAAGCAGTCACTGCCCATTTCCAGTCCCCTCTCCTCCCTCCACCACAGGCAACCATGGTGCAATATACTTTCCACCTGTAGAGATTGCCTATTTTGGACATTTCATAGAAATAAAATCATATAATATGTGGTCTTTTGGGTCTGGCTTCTTCAACTTTGCATTAACATCTTCAAGGTTCATCCACACTGTAGCATGGATCAGTACTTCATTTCTTTTTATGGTCATAATATTCCACTGTGGACAGACCATCTTTGCTCATCCATTCATCAGCCAATGGAAATCTGGGTTGTTTCTCTTTTTTGGCAACTATGAACTGTATTTCTATGAGCATTCGTATACAAGTCTCTTAGCTATATACCTAGGAGTGGAATTGCTAGTTTTCCCTCAAAACTTCTAACAATTGTAATTTGAAACAATTATTGTAGAGATGGATTATTATGATAAAATAATTGGAAATTTTCTTATTAAACTATTGTAGGCAGGCAAGAATTGGTATTAGAAATATTTAATTTAAAGTTTAAGAAGATTGAAAGATTATTTCTCAGATTTAATAGCCTGCAATTAAGCCATTATCAACTTTTAACAATTGAAAAAGCTACTTTCTTATCATAACTGGTCATTATAAGTTAGATTTTTTTCCTGCCTATTTTATCAATGCTATTCCTATTTATGAATTTCATTACTGTCAAATTATAAATTATACTAAGAAGCATTGCTATGTCAGATCGTAACTCTTAGGCCATTTATATGTTTGATTTACAAGGTCTAAAATAGCTGTATTGTTATATTTGTGAATAATTAAATAAGCTAATACTGTGACAGAAAATATAAAAATGGATGAACATAATATGTGCCTGCAATTTCATTCATTCACTAGGAATAGGGAATATAGTTTTGCTATAAAAATCACAAAATACTTCACTGGCTTCAGTTTGAAAACACAACCATTAGGTTTAAAAGGAGTTTCTTAAAAATAACATTAAATACCTTTAATGGAAGTGGTTCACGCTCTAAACTAACTGCACTGCTGGCCCTGCCTAGCATAGAAGGAAGAATCCGGAGAAACTGAAATGCGAAGACTGAAAGCAGGGTGGTGCAGGGGTCACTCCTACACTCCTACACATCTCACAAGGTACCCAGAATGTTCTTAGGAACTAATTAGGCCTCCAGCTACATTCTCTAAAGCGGAGACTCTCCCTAGTCAACCGTAGGCAAGGGGAATTTCAGAACAGACCATGTGATGGAACATTTGATAACTTTTTAGTGTTACAATTAACTTATCGATTTAGTCACGTCTCCATAGCCTGTCTACGGGGCCCTGTTGCTACAGATGAAATCCCCTTGCCCCTGTATAAGGTCAATACCTCCACCTACGCCCCAGATAGCATCCCTTCTTCCCCACGAAAGGACATCACTCCAGCAATTCTCCCCTCTTGCTCTTGCCTTTTCCCCTATGAGACTACTCCCATCAGCATGAAATCAAACATACTGTCATTTCTCTAATTTTACAAAATAAACAACACAAACTTCTTCTGACCGATTCCCCTGCCAGTTATGTCCTCATTTCTGTGTTTCCATTTGCGGCAAAACCCTTGGAAACAGTTCTCTACGCATCCTGCCTCTAATTCATCGCCTGATTTCCCCTCTTAAACCACCTACAATCAGGCTTTCAACCGCACCTTCACCAAAATTGATCTTGTCCTGTTCAAAAATGACCTTCATGTTATAAATCCTAGGATCAATTTTTAATCCTCATCTTCGTTGACCTACAGGCAGATCTGATTATAACAGACACCCCTCCCTTTTCTTATTACAATCCTTCACTTCACCTCCAGGAAGCAGACACTCTGGGCATTTTCTCCAATCTGACTTCAAAGTTTCCTTTGCCAGTTGCTTTCTTCTCCTTTTATTTTTTTTTTTTAGATTTTTTTAAAATTTATTTATTTGACAGAGAGAGAGAGAGACAGCCAGCGAGAGAGGGAACACAGCAGGGGGAGTGGGAGAAGAAGCAGGCTCCCAGCAGAGGAGCCCGATGTGGGGCTCAATCCCAGAATGCCAGGATCACGCCCTGAGCCGAAGGCAGACGCTTAACGACTGAGCCACCCAGGCGCCCCCTCCTTGTACTTTTTTGACTGTTATGCTCCAGGGCTCGATCAGCTGCTCTCTTTTCTATCTCTACTCTTCCTTGGCTTTAAATACCAACTATATGCTGATAGCTCCCAAATGTCTATCTCCAGTCCTCACTTCCGTCCTTAACTCCATGCTAGGATATTTTACTTCCTACCCAACATCTCCACTGGCTGTCTACCTGCATCTCAGAATGAGCATGTTCGGAACTTAGCTTCTGATGTTTTACCAAAACTTACTCTCTCCCATCTTCTGCATCAGCAGGCAGAAACTCCCTCCTTCTCAGGCTAAAAACTGGAGTCATCCTAGATTCTCTTTCTTTCCTTCTCTCTCTCTCTCATAGTTCGCATCTAAGTCTTCAGCACCTCACACTGCTTGTCCAAGCCACCATAATCTCTTGTCTGGTTCACTGCAAAAGCCTCTTAACCGTTCTCCCTCTTTCCACTCCTTTTCCTATAGCCCAATCTCAAAACAGTGGCCAAAATGACCCTGTGACTACATAAATCAAATGTTATCCCTCTGTTTAAAAAAATCCTCAGCTGTTTTCCAACTCAGAGCTCAGAGTAAAAACCAAATTCCTACACAGCCATCCATGATAGACTCCAGTGAACTCAATGACCTCATTTGCTAACACTCTTGCCCTTGATCACTGGGCTTGAAGCACAATAACATGTTTTTGGACTCATAATTGCTATTCACATTCTTGCTTTAGGGCCTTTGCACTTGCTTTTCCTTCCCCATAGAAACTCTTCTCCCAGGTAAGGCATGGCTAATTCTGCCATCTCCATCAAGTCTTTTCCCAAAGTCACCTTTTCGACGGGGCCTACCGTGCACCTATGTTCCTCCACCACCACCAACCTTTCATTGGCACCCACCCCCTACATTCCTGAGTTTTTTCTAGTGCTCTTACTATGTTTATTGCCTACTATCTGTATCCTACAATTATAATGAGAGATCTCTGACAGGAAGGATATTTTAGGGGAGTCAGTTTCATCTGTGCTGTTTGCCATACATTTAAAATAGTACTTGACACAGCAGCTACTAAATAAATATTTGTTGACTAAATATATCAATCAGACTTAGCATATTCAAAACAAAACTTACGAGGTCTTTCTCCTAGACCCGTATTTCCATAAATGGTACTGCTGTGAATCCAACTGCTAAAACGTTAAACCTAGAAACCTGCCTTGATTTATCTTTTCCTTCATCAGCAAATACATGGGGTTTATCTTGCAAATTACAGCCAAACTGGACCATTTCTCCCCACCTCCACCACCATCCCCCGAGCCAAATCCACCATCATCTCATACGGGGTAACTGGTTTCCTTACTTTTCCCTCTAGCTCCACGGTCTACTGACACTTCAGCCAGGCTGACCCTTTCATCTCTCAAACCAGAACATGTCATCTCCATATTCTCGACTAGTCTGATTGGAAGCCCACTACATTTAGAATAAAATCCAGACTCACCATGAACCATTCCACCCCACAGATCAAAGCAGAACAGGGATTTAGGATGAAATTTCAAAAAAAAAAAATGTCTATAGGTCTTTCTTTTTATTTCAATGCTAAATGAAGACAGCTCTTTTTGAAGAAGGCCAGTTCCAGCCCCTCGTGTGAATGGGAAGGCCAACACTAAATACTCTCTCAGACACAAAAATGCAAAGCATCTAATCACTGCATCTGACTGAGTAAAGTTTGTGATAAGAAAAAAAAAAAAAACCCTGAAAATAACAGCAGTCAAAACAAATGTAATTGATTGGATTTACCTGCTGAAAGATAAACTATCACAACAGATTAAAATAATTTAAAGAGACAGACATGTTATAAGTGAAACAATCCAAAGTCTGAAAATAAAGCAAAAATATGAAAGGGAAATACTAACCAAAAAAGCTGTAAAAAATATAAATACCAAATGCAAATAATTTACATAAGGAGCATTCATAGATACAGAGACACGAAATAATGATAAAAGGAACAACTTGTCAAGAATTATTAAAATAAAGAAGAGAACTATTAAAATCATGAAGTTTATGTCGCTGACAGAATAGCCGAGGCTCCTAAAGATGGCCTGGTTTCTGGTTTCTGATCACATCACCTACTCTCTGACTCTCCAGACCCTGACGCCATGCAGCTCCTGCTCCGGCTAATCTCTCAATTGCGTCCCCTTTCCATTTGGTTTCCCTGCATTGATACCACCTGCTAACCAATTCTCTGTATTAAATTTGCTCTTTTTAAAACAGTTCGAGTAATCTCTGTTTTCCTAGATAGGTCATGACTAATACACAAATACAATATATTTTCTGATCAAAAATCAAACATACACAAAATATGTCATGTCACATCTCACAGAATTTGCTGGTTTTTCATTTGCTCCTCTCCGCCATTTATTCTCTGCTTTTCTCACCTTCGCTCTGTGTGGTAACCCCTATAAGCCGCATTACCTGGACTCTTCTGGCTTCCAGCTAGGGATGGCTTCTGGGAGGTCCTGGCAGGAGCCTGGAGAACATGAAGGGAGATCAGGGTGATTTTCCTCTGCCCCCTGTGCCTGGGTGGGACCCAGAGCTCTAGCAGTGGCAGTGTCTTTCTGTAACTTCAGCTGCGTACAGAGCATCTGCATCTTCACAGAGAATATCCCTGTTTCCAGCGCTCACCATGTCACTGGGCTGCAGCAATATTTGTTTCCTTTCTTTGTCCCATAAAGTTTGGAGACAGTAACAGTCCCTACTCACTCTTGATACTCACTCAAGAGAGCCCTGACCCCTCTCAACCTACTTAAGAAAATTTTTGTCCAGGGGCACCTGGGTGGCTCAGTCGTTAAGCGTCTGCCTTCGGCTCAGGGCGTGATCCCAGCGTTCTGGGATCGAGCCCCACATCAGGCTCTTCCGCTGGGAGCCTGCTTCTTCCTCTCCCACTCCCCCTGCTTGTGTTCCCTCTCTCGCTGGCTGTCTCTCTCTCTGTCAAATGAATAAATAAAATCTTAAAAAAAAAAAAAGAAAAAAAGAAAATTTTTGTCCAAATCCCAGTTGAGTTTGCCTTCAGTTTCCTATATCTTGAGTGCTGCTGAAGCATAACTGATAAAGGACATTAACATTTTTCAAAGAATTGATATCAAACAGATAAAAATATCTGACAATACAATTAGATTAGAAATCGACAATAAAAACTAAACATGTACATATACATGCTCACTCTCCTAAGTAACTCCTGAGATTAATCACAACGCAACTCCTGACTAAATGGTAATAACATGACTACGTATCAAACGTTTTACAAAGTATTTGGTGGCATTTTATACAGAAACCTTTTATTTAGTTTTACCTATTTGTCTCATAATTTATTTCTTCACTATTTTTTCTTGCATCTCAGATGTTCCTTCAGGAGTCTTTCTTCTGCCTGAATAAATTCTTTAGAAGTATCTTCAATGAAGGCCATTCGTATCTTCTCTGAGTTTTGTTTATCTTACACATCTTTGTTTTTCCCACACTCTCATAAGATAGCTTGGCTAGGTGTTCACAATTCTGTGTTGATGAATGTTTTCTCTCAACTCTGAGAAATATTATTCCATCTCATTGTCTTGGTAGTTGATTTTGAGATCTTTGTCTTTGGTTTTCACAACAATGTGTGAATTTCTTTTATGTCTCCTACTATGTATTCCTGTGTCTCCTATATCCAAGGATTCATGAGTTAACAGCAGTTCTGGAAAATACTCAGGCCTTACAGCCTCAGAAGTTATTCCTTTTCTTTTCTCTCTATTCTATACTTCTTGGTCTCCGGTTTGATACACATTAAAATATTTCTTACCACAAAATGATAACAGGTTATATCTGCATGGGTATTTCAGTACATTTGAACTATTTCATAATAAAAAATAAAAACTGCCCATGGCTAATGATTAATTATCAAGCGCTTAAATGTTTCTAAATGGATAACATATCACAAAAGCAGAAAATGTAAACAAAGTTATTAAAAAGATAAAAGTATAGCTTTCTTCCAAATCCTCACTAGTATCTGAACAACCTCTGAGGATAAATTCAGCTATTTTAAAAACCTGTACACAATGAAACAAATGTTTGTTTTAGGTGCTAAAAAAAGATTCCTATGTTTCTCTGGAAAATTCTGGAATATACCTTAAATTCCTAATATTGAAGTCACAGAAGACTTAGCAGTAAAGCATTATAACCTAGCTGACCATTTCATCCGTTTACGGCTTCTCATAGAGGAGTTTTCATTTAGATGTTATTGTTCAACCATCAAACCTTGAGACTGTACCCAATTCAACTCAACTCCATCTCTAGTGTCCAATACAGAAGCTGACAGCAAAGAGGCACTCAATAAATGTTTAATGCAGTGGTTCTCAAACCTTAATATGCGTAAGAATCCCCTTAGAGAGCTAGTTAAAACAGTTTTTTGGATCCCATCACAAGAGATTTGGATTCAGTCATTCAGGTTGGGGGCCGTGAATTTGCATTTCTAATAAGCTCACAAGTGAAGTCTACACTGCTGGTCTGAGGACCACAATATGAGTAGTACTACTTTAATGAATGAAAAAATGTATGTGAAGATATTTTGCTTGGGGAAAGCACTGAAATTTACTTTACTCATGTCATTATCTGATTCTCTTTTTGAGTGATTTACATAAGGAGTATTCCTGTTTTTTTTCTTCTTATGGAGAGGCCCTTAAGGTGATAAAGTCCTCACAATCTTGCTCATAACCAACTTTTCAGGCCTCATTTGTCATCTTGTTCTATGCTCTTCATACTCCAGCCACACCAATCTACCCTACTTTCTCCTAACTCCCATGTGCCTCCTCACTCAAGTGCCATTACATATGCTTTGCCCACTGTCTTAAATGTCGTATTTTCAATCTCAACTTTATCCTTCAAGATTTAGTTTAAACATTTCAAGTCTTTCATAGCCCTCCCCTCCTCCATTCCACATCTGGATCACAATTTACCACCTGTGCTACACTCTCATATCTTCATTACCATCCAAATTACATGAGGAGCGGTCATTCGTACCCCTGTCCGTCCAGCTGTGCGCTTATCTTCTAGTACTCTACCCATCCTCCAATACTGCCTACAACACCCAGAACAGAACCCAACACAGAGTAGATGGTTAATAAATGTTGGCTGAACTGGAACTGAAAGAAATGACAACTTAGGTACACATTAATTTCGCATTAAAATTCTGATACAGCAAACAGTATTTTCATGGTAATGTCTGTGACACAGTATGAGCCTATGTGCATTTTAATGCCTGCTATCCCAGCATAATTACTATGAGGTCCCAGTTTCACTTTTGAAAGGATCCCATCGAGAAGGATAAATTATATGGTCACTTTATCATTAACCCAGGTATAGTCCCGAAGGTTCATTTACAGCAGGATCTGCCAATACGCTACCTCTGGTTCTCATTTTACACCACTGGTCCCATCATATAGTCAGCTAGATGTCACTTGATCCACATCTGATTCAAATGTACAAAAGACAAGGTCCGTTTTCATATCTTTAAAACCACTTATTGTTTTCTTAATGTGAAAAGATAGAGCATATGAGGAAGAGGTCTCACAAGAAAACATCAATCCAAGCAACCATGTGCCACACATCCTTGGCCAACTGCAGCAGTTCGCAAACAAAAAGCTTGCTATTCCCAAGAGGGAAAATCCCTGATGCACTACTCTAGTACCTGACGTCTAGAAGGGCTCTGGGCCAACCATTCATTTTTAACACAAATCTCTAAAAGCAGGCATGAGAATGACTATTTCTTTTCTCAGCTAAGAAGGGCTCCATAGGAAAACCTATCAGCAAAAGATGTGACAAGTGACAGTGTTTGACAACTTTGAAACAAACTATAGTTACATAATTTTAAATGATAAGCACATTAGCGTGGCTACTAAGTCAGAAGACTTTCTTCTTGCACAACAAATAATGAAGTTACTGAAACACAATGTTGTGGCATAATGAAAAAAAAACCCAGGATAACAGTCAGATCGAGGTTTAAATTTTCTGCCATGTACTACCTGTGTGGCCTCGAGCCTCAGTTTCTTCATCTATAACATAAGTGAATGACAGCACTTACCAAACGGGGTTGCTGAGAATAAATGAGATTATATTTATGAAGAGTCTAGCACATAGGAAGAATTCAGTGAACACTTATTTTACTGATATCCCAAAACACAAAGTATTATACAGATGTGTGTCTATAGAGTTCAACCAAAGTTTAAAAATTTTTACCAATTGTTTTTAATATAGTAACTCACGGTACCTTCTGCAGTCCCCCAAGCATTCCTGGTGGGAGATGAGACCATGATAACATTACAAAGCTTAGTTTAATTTCACAACAGCACAACCAGGCCCAGGAACAGTAACTTGCAACACTGATGTACTGACGGGCTATTAACCTTAAGGATGCTAAGGAATTATGTATGCTTTCTCTTTTTCCCTCCGCTGAATCCACCCAATCATTTTTTGGAAAGTTGTGACCACAGCCTATATTTATTATGTGAAACATCCAGATTTGGCAATATTGCATCGATTGCTACAAATGTGCTGATTTTTTGGCTGAAGTGAATAGATTTTCTAAAATCATGCTGATTCCAGCAGCATCAAAGTATGCTTGGGCTACAGTCCTCTAATGACTGCAGGTTTCTGTTTACAATATATCTGTCATGAAATTTACCCAAAGAGTAGAAGAGGATTATAATTTAAATATTGATGATTTGGGCATGAATATCCCCGACACTCAGGAGTAGCAAAGCGTTCTCTATTAATTCCAACACTGGAGTACCTGTTACATACGAGGAACGATGCCAAGAACTATTAAGCAGTTTTTTGTGTTTTTTTTTTTTTAACAGCAAAGACCATTACCTATTCCTTTCTGGATCTTCAACATCTAACATAGTGCTTGGTACTTCATTCTGACAAGGGAGAAGGTATTAACTCTAAGAATGTAAGAAAAGTGGAAAGAAAATGCTGGCGCATTCACAGTGGGGATATTCCCTTGGAACTGTCCACCTGGAGTGTGCATACAGGCCCGCATACAATGTTCTAATGGTTAATTTTATAGGTACCCAGTTAGCCAATCTGAGACTAATCTAGGTGTTGCTGTGGTTGGTATATATAATCGGTAAACTTTAGACTGTTGTTGATTATGTAGGTGGGCCTCATCCAGTAAACTGAAAGGTCTTAAAACTGAGGTTTCCTTGAACAAGAAGAAATTCTGCCTCAAGATTCCTGCCTGAGTTTCAGATTTCTGATTAGCCAGCCCCCACAACTGTATAAATCAACTGCTTAAAAAATGAAGAGATAAATGCACATGTATATGCCTGTATGTGTGTGTATCTTACTGATTCTGTTTCTCTGCAAAATCCTGTTTGATACAAATGAAAAACTTTAACAGCCAAACAGCAGACATGCGCCAGTATTTTGTCTAAATAACTCTTAGGCAAATGCCTGAAAGCTCTGACCCAGGAATCTTTAAGTTAGATGGCTGGTATTACACGCTAACAATGAATACATAAAATACCTTGGTAGCTTGAGGAAAATCACCTTTGAAAAGATTATAGTGCAGCAGAGAGTATCCCAGCTTCAGATGTAAAACAAACCTCTATTAGAATTCTGCTTTTGTCCATTAGCTCTGCGACATTGAGCAAAATAGTTAATCCCTGATAAACAGTTTCTTCAGCTTCAGTTGGAATGATAATGACATCAACTTCAGAGGTCTATCAGGAAGCTTAAACTTGACAATTTTTACTTTATTTACTCTACAGCCTTTCCCTATTTCCCACACCCTCCAGCCCCTGGTAACCACATTTTTACTCTTTGTTTCCATGAGTTTAACTTCTTTAAAATTCCACATATAAATATCATTATTTGTCTTTCTTTGACTTATTTCACTTAGCATAATTCTCTCCAGATTCACCCATGTTGTCGCAAGCAGCAGGATTTCATTCTTTTCAAAGACTGAATAATATTCCTGCGTGTGTGTGTGTGTGTGTGTGTGTGTACGTGTGCATCTCGCATTTTCTTTATCAATTCATCTGATCTGTTGATGGACCTCACGTTGTTTCCATACTTTGGAAACTGTGAATACTGCTACAATGAACACAGGAGTACAGATATCTCTTTGATATCGTGATTTTGTTTTCTTGTGACATATATCCAGAGGTGGGATTGCTAGATCATATGTTAGTTCTATTTTAAATTTCTTGAGAAACCTCCATACTGTTTTCCATAGTGCCTGTACCAGCTTATATTGCTACCAACAGTGCATGAGGGCTCCCTTTTCTCCACATCCTCACCAGCATTTGGTATCTCTTGTCTTTTTAAAAAAATTGTTTAAAGATTTATTTACCCATTTTAGAGAGAGAAAGCACACGAGTTGGGGGGAAGGGACAGGAGAGGGAGAGAGAGAATACCCAAGCAGACTCCCCACTGAGCGTGGAGCCCAATGCAGGGCTCCAACCCAGGATGGTGGGATCATGACCTGATCTGAAATCAAGAGTCAGCCGCTCAGCAGACTGAGCCACCTGGGCACCCCTTGTCTTTTTAATAACAGATATCCTAAGAGATGTGAGTAATATTTCACTGTGGTTTTGATTTGCAGACAATTTTTTAAAAACCAAGGAGATTTAACAAGTACCTGGCATATACAGGAAATTCAATAAATGGTAAATATACTGTTAAAATAATCATTTGTTGGGCACCTGGGTGGCTCAGTCAGTTAAGCACCCGCCTTCAGCTCAGGTCATGATCCCAGAGTGCTGGGATCCAGCCGCATGGGGCTCTCTGCTCAGCAGGGAGTCTGCTTCTCCCTCTGCCTCCCCCCACCCCGCCCCGTTCCTTCTCTCTCTCAAATGAATAAAAAATCTTTAGAAGAAAAATCATTTGTTTTCTTAGCTTGTGATTGCCATTTGACGACAAAATAAAACTGATAACCCTATGTGCATACACACATGTGTATTTTCTAAAATACAATTACAAAGAAATTTAGAGACCATTTAGTTCAAACATCCTCAACCCTGGATGCACAACAGAATTATCCAGATGGATTTTAAAGCATCTATGGTTAAAAGGTGCCCCAATTCCTCCTTCCTCCCCTCAACCCTCACGATTCTGACTCCCAAGTGATTCTACTGTGGCCACAGCTGAGGAGCACACACTTGATGCAGGCCTCACTTCTCCAGATGGGAAAGTGAGGTCTAGGAATTGCCTGATTTGGTGAAGGTCTCTCCTCACTTTGAAACCTTATGACTCTAGAATCCTCCTGTTGGTAATAGAAAGTACACTATTATTCTGAGATTAAAATGAGCCTTGTCCATGTCACTGGTGATAACTACTATGTTGACTTGCTTTTGAGCCATCCCTTTTAAAGAGTAACACACTGTCTGTGAGTTTGGTTTCTCCATTTTATAGACTGGCCCAAGCCTTGAGAGGTTCCAAAAGCAAACACACTTTTTTAAGCACCCATGGAGTATACAGTCAAAGCAATGACCTCACTACTTTCATTACTGCTAGGCTGTGTGAACAACGGAGCAACGTCATGCTCTTCCTGTCAGCCGTGCCTCACTTGATCCTTCCATTGCTTAGAGTCTAGGGATGCAAAAGGGGAAAGAACTGTCTACTGAAGGCAGAGAAGCAACATGGCCCACGTGCGAGTAACCTACCCGGAAAATATGTACTGTTAGTATCACTGGCACTGGCCCACAGGGCTAGACTGCCAGTGCCCAGACAGGAATGGCCATTCCCTGTGTACTCACCACAGACCAGCATATTGCCATTCCTTTTGCCACAGCACCTGGGCCAGGACGAAAATGTTGGTTTATTAATTGATAACAGAAACAGCAAAAGGATTTAGAAAAGTAAATCCTTTTATTTCACCTCTATAGTCCAGCCTTATCCATGTTGGTTCTATTTAACTGCATGCTGTTAGTATATGTATACTCGGTGTGCACACAGAATAAACCTTACAGTTATCATCACTGTACATGCAGTTTAAGGCTTCACTTTCCATTTGTTGTTAGTATCTTCTAAAGCCTGGGGGTTGCAAACTCTTTCTGTAAAGGTCCATAAAGTAAATCTTCTAGATCGTGCAACCACACAGCCTCTAACACAGCCAATGCAGCCCAAAAGCAGCCAAAGAGGATACAGAAAGGAATGGAATGACCACCTGGCAATAAACATTTATTTACAGGGCTGCCTGGCTGGCTCAGGTGGTGCAGCATGCGACTTTTGATCTCAGGATTGTTAAGTTCAGGCCCTGCATTGGATGTAGAAATTACTTGAAAAAAAATAAAATGAAAATAATAAAATATATTTTAAAAAGACATTTATTTACAAAAATAGGCAGTGGGATTGATTTGGTCCCACCTGTCCATAGTTCGCTGACTTGTAGTACCATGGGCTCCATAGCCACCATTTTTAATAGCCACGTAATAGTCTATATAGTGGAAACACTAATTTACTTGAGTATTACTCTATTGTTGAGCATTTAGCTCTTTTTTTCCTTTCTGTGGATGGGTGTTGAAATAAATAATGTACTATTATAAATAGTATTTTAGTGACAGTTTTCCTCAGTTTTGATTAGTTTTCTTAACATAAATTTAAGTGTGAGGAATCTCATGACTAGGCCAAACATGCTGATATTTATATTCTGCCAAACTGCTCTAAAAGGGTCAATTTTAACATCATCGGTAAAATATACCTATTTCTGCACAATTTTGACAATACTAATTTTTAGTTTCACTAGTTTAACTGAAGCAACTTATTAGTTGAGAGAACTATTCCAAAACCCACCTTTTATAGGTGAGCTATCTACGGCTGCAAGATGCTCAGTGGCTTGCATGAAGTCAAACACCCAGATCATGGGAGGCCTGAGAGATGAACTAAGTCCTCCGAACACCATTCTCCACTTCAACATGCTTCCTCATAAGAGCCACTGCTCTCAATGAACTATCAGAAGAAGATATTACAGATTGTTTTTCCTTCTTTGTCTTAAAACTGTGTCATATTAGTCATTCTGATTTGCTGTGACTCATTTAGAAATACCACATACCCTGAGATGTATAAAAAGACAATGGGGACATGGACTTACAGGGAAGTTGGCAGAGTGGGAAGATACTAAACTCACTTCATCCCACGAATACAAGATAACACCCACATCAGTATAAATAGCCCAGAAAATGACCCCAAGACTGGAGGAACAGACTCTCCACAGCTAAATATAGAGAAGAGGCCATATCAAAGAGGGTAGGAAGAGCAGAGATGCAGTCAGAAGCCAAATGGACCCCTGGGGCTATCCACAGGAGGGAGGGATGCTGCGGGCAGAGAGAGAGGAGAGAAACAGAGCCTCACACCAGACACAGGGAACCAACACGTGAAGATGAATCCTCGTGACATCTGGCTTTGAAAATCAGAGGGGACTAATTCTGTGAGTTTACCATCAGAGGGGCTTAAAACTGGAACTTTAAAAACCAGCAGGCTGGACTATGGGAGACATAGAAGGGCAAGAGGACACTGAGTCCCCACCCTTAAAGAAACAGCACAACAAACAGCCCCACAGAGATACAGCATAGATGTAGTCTGAAAAACACCTGGGATGTACGGGAGGGAGATGTATTTACTAATCTCAGAGTGTGTGCTGGAGGGGCAAGGATCTTTAGGAGACTTCTCTAGGAACAAAGGAGCTAGCAGGTGCCAATTCCCTCACCATCTCCCCAGCCTGGACACATGGACACCTGCAGAAACCAGCACAGCATGAACACTCTCCACCTAACTTGCCGACAGCATACCCTATCCCCACACTTTCCTGTGGACCTGACGCCTCCAATACGCTCTTGGCTGGAGCCCCTCCAAAGCAATGCCACAAGCCTGCCAGTGTGCAAACAGCCCTGACAGGGGCCAGCACTATCCCAAAGGAACTGCTACTCTGGGGAGAGCAGAAGATAAGCACACACACAGTCTGACTGAGGGCCTACCAGTGAGCTGGGGTCAGACGTCTGGTCTGACGGCAAGCCTCACCCAGCAACAAAAGCTTCTCAGGGAAGAACACAGGGACAGCACCCTGCAATTCGGTGCTACTGCATCTCTACCAAATACCTTGTCGCACTCAATGCAAACCCAAGGCAGCCCCACGCTCACTCACCCACTAACAACACAGGGATCAAAAATCTGCCCACAACAGGAAAGAGAGGCACTGCAGACAACTGGACTGAAGGCAAGCACAGGTCAGCCACAACAGTAAGGCACATGTAACACACACAGAAGCCACCACGAGGCACCAGGTTCTGGCAAACAGGGGACACTGAGCTGCAGGGCACCAAAGACCTCTTCTTCAGAAGACAGCTACTTCAAGAGCAGGATACACAGATGACTTTCCTAACACACACAAACAGACACAGAAAATAGACAAAATGAAAGGACAGAGAAATATGTCCCAAATGAAAGAACAGGACAAAGTAAAAGCAAAAGACCTAATCTAAATGGAAATAAGTAATATAACTGATAGAGAATTGAAAGTAACGGTCATAAAGATACTCAATGGACTTGAGAAATGAGTGGAGGACCTCTGTGAGCACTTTAACAGAGACAGAAAACTAAGGAAAAAACAACAGAGATGAGGACTCAATAAATGAAATTAGAAATACACTAGATGGAATAGATAGCAGAATGGAGGAAGCAGAATGGCTCCGTGACGTGAAGGACAGAGTCAAGCTCAACAGTAGAGAGAAAAAATAATAACAAATGAAAAGAGACTTAGGGAATTCAGTGCACCATCAAGTGTAATAACATCCACATTATAAGGATCCCAGAAGAAAAGACAAAAAAGGGGATAGAAAATTTATTTGAAGAAATAATAGCTGAAAACTTCCTGAATCTGGAGAAGGAAACGGAAATCCAGATCCTGGAGGCACAGACAGCCCCCAACAAAATCAACCCAAGGAGGTCCACACCAAGAAACACAGTAATTAAAATGGCAAAAGTAGTAGTAAGGAGACAATTTTAAAATCAGCAAGAGAAAAGAAGATAGTTACCTACAAGGGAAACTCTACAAGGCTGTCAGCTGATTTTTCGGTAAAAATTTTGCAGGTCAGAGGGGAGTGGCAAGATATTTTAAAACAGCTGAAAGAAAAAACCTGCAGCCAAGAATACTCTATCAACAAGACTGTCATTCACAAAGAAAGGGAGATAAAGAGTTTTCCTGACAAACAAAAGTTAATGGAATTCACGAACACTAAACCAGCCCTACAAAGAATGTTAAAGGAAACACTTTAAATGGAAAGGAAAGACCAGGGGCACCGGTGGCTCAGTTGGTTGAGTGTCTGACTCTTGGTTTCGGTTCAGGTCACGACCTCAGGGTCCTGAGATTGAGCCCTGTGTTGGGCTCCATGCTTAGCATAGAGTCTGCTTAGAATTCTTTCCCCCACCCCACCCTCTCCCTCCCCACCCCTGCTCCTCCCCCCCACCTCCACTTGCATGCACTCTCTCTCTCTCTAAAATAAAAAATAAAATCTGAAAAAAAAAGGAAAGACCATAAGTAGAAGAAAAGTAGGAAGCACAAAAGAAGTAAAAATATCTATAAAAATCAGTCAAGAATTCACAAAATAAAAGGATGTAAACTATGATACCATATACCTAAATTGTAGGGGAGAGGACTAAAGAATGCATTCAAACTTAAGCGACCATCAACTTAATATAGACTGCTGTATACATGATGTTATATACAAACCTTATGGTACCACAAAGGAAAAACCAGTAATCGATATGCAAAAATAAAGAAAAAGGAATACAAGTACATCACTAAAGAAGGCCAACAAACCATGAGAGAACAGAGCAAGAAAAGAAAGGAACAGAGAATTATAAAAACAACCATAAAACAAGTAATGGCAATAAGTACATAACTATCAGTAATTACTTTGAATGTAAATGGAATACATTCAAATCAAAAGACAGAGAGTGATGGAATGGATAAAGAAGCAAGACCCATTTATATGACTACAAGAGACCCATTTCAGATTTTTCAGACTGCAGACACATGCAGATTGAAACACCAAAAAGTCCCACAAATAATCCAATTAAAAAATGAACAAAAGACATGAACAGACATTTCTCCAAAGAAGACATGCAGATGGCCAAAAGACACATGAAAAGATGCTCAATATCGCTCATCATCAGGGAAACGCAAATCAAAACCAGGATGAGATACCACCTCACACCTGTCAGAATGGCTGAAATCAACATCACAAGAAACAACAGGTGTTGGTAAGGATATGGAGAAATTTTCTGTTGGTAGGAATGCAAACTGATGTAGCCACTGTGGAAAAGTATGAAGGTTCCTCAAAAAATTAAAAATAGAGTTACCACATGACCCAGTAATTTCACTACTAGATATTTACCCAAAGAACACAAAAACACTACTTCAAAAAGAACATGTACCTCTGTCTATGGCAGCATTATTTACAATAGCCAAACTATGGAAGCAGTCCAAGCGTCCACTGATAGATGAATGGACAAAGAAGAGGTGAGATAGATAGACAGATAGAGGACTATTATTCAACCATAAAAAAGAATGAAATCTTGCCATTTGCAACAACATGGATGGAGCTAGAGAGTATGATGCTAAGTGAAAATAAGTCAGTCAGAGAAAGACAAATACCAATGATTTCACTCATATGTGGAACTTAAGAAACAAAATGAGCGCAGGAAAAAGAGAGAGAGAGACAAACCAAGAAAGAGACTCTTAACTATAGAGAACAAACTGATGGGTACCAGAGGGGCAGAGGATGGTGGGATGGGTGAAATAGATAAAAAGGATTAAGACTACAGTTATCTTTTTTTAAAAAGATTTATTTATTTCTTCAGAGAGAGAGAGAGACAGCATGAGTGAGAGGGGCAGAGGGAGGAGAGAGAATCTCAAGCGAACTCCACATGGCGCACAGAGCCTGACACAGGGCTCAATCCCAGGACCCAAAGATCATGACCTGAGCCAAAATCAAGAGTTGGATGCTTAACCTTAAGACTGAGCCACCCAGGTGCCCCAAGAGTACACTTATCCTGATGAGCACTGAGTAATGTATAGAATTGAGTCACTATACTGTACACCTGAAACTAATGTAACACTGTATGTGAACTATACTGGGATTAAAATAGTAAAAAGGGAAAGACCATGGGGCCATAAAATGGTCAAATAATTTAGTAAGACAAGTTTTCTACCCAATATCTATATGTAAGGTAGGCCTTAACACTGTAATATGGACTGTGATCGGTTGCACTCTCAGAAGTTAAGGGAAAGTACTGAAATATAACCAACCATAAAATTTTAAAGCCATTTCTAAGGCTAGTAAAGTGGAAATGTTATATTTTTTCATTTTACTCAATAGATGAAGATGAACCAGTACTTAAGAAATGAGAAAGGAAGCCAACTCTTGATATTAAATAATATTCCATTTGAGTTACTTTTACAGTTGCCAGTCTTGTCCTCTGTTGGTCTTTGTGGATGCTGTCATCTACACCGACCCCTCCACTTCACAAAACAACAAGTCATCACATACCTTCCATGTGTCATCAAAGTCCAAGAACAACAGATATATCCATTGTGATATGGAGCCCACTGGGAGGGTTGAGAAAGTAGCTGGGTTTTTGTAGGTCCGAAGAGGACCGCTAATTTGATCCAGAGGATACTGGCTAGGGGCAAGAAGTCTTCACTTAGTGAAAGGACAACATCTAAAGGGAAGGATTAGCAACAGGAACTTAACAGGGCCATCCAGGAAGAGGTAAGCAGGGTTTCCTGGGAGCACAATTTTTAGAAAACAAAAATAAAAATCAACTTTCAGGGGGCGCCTGGGTGGCACAGCGGTTAAGCGTCTGCCTTCGGCTCAGGGCGTGATCCCGGTGTTATGGGATCGAGCCCCACATCAGGCTCCTCCGCTAGGAGCCTGCTTCTTCCTCTCCCACTCCCCCTGCTTGTGTTCCCTCTCTCGCTGGCTGTCTCTCTCTCTGTCAAATAAATAAATAAATAAATAAAATCTTAAAAAAAAAAAATCAACTTTCAGAAGTACCCACTAAACCCCATCTAGTTGCAGGAAGCGGGCATGAAGGTGAGGGCTGGGGCTGGAACTCAGAGACAGGTCTCCAACCCTTGTGTGTGTTTCTAACTGTGTGTATAGGTGTGGGGTGTGCAAGGACTGAGCACATACTGCCTGGCTTCAAATCCCAGCTCTAACACTTACTAGTTGATAACCTTGGGAAAGTTACATAAGCTCTCTTTGCCTGTTTCCTCCTCTCTAAAATGTAGAATGAAAGTATTTCTCTCGTTGAGCTATTGGGGTGTGTGTGTGGTTATAAAAGCAGTGCTTGAGGGCGCTTGGGTGGCTCAGCCTTTAAGCGTCTACCTTCAGCTCAGGTCATTTTCCCAGGGTCCTGGGTTCGAGCCCCGCATCGGGCTCCTTGCTCAGAGGGAAGCCTGTTTCTCCCTCTCCCACTTCCCCTGCTTGTGTTCCCTCTCTCCCTATCTCACTCTCTGTCAAATAAATAAAATCTTTAAAAAAAAGAAAGTAGTGCTTGTCACACAGTGTTATATAAGGATTTGTTGTTACATACGGCTTCCTCAATATCAGAGCAAACAGGCTAAGACAGAAGCTAAGCATTGGGGTCAGCTGGACCCAGAGCTCCTTCCTCTACCAGCTCCTTCCTCTGCCCTCTCTCCTCCCAGTTCCCTAAGGTTTACAGGCTGAATGCCTACAAGTGACCTGCTTTTGTTGACATGTTACTTTACAATGTCTTCTTTCATGGTGTGTCCCTTCTTAAATATTCTTCACTCCTGACAAGCCCCCTTTGGTATCTCCTGATGGAACCTGCTCTCACCTTACAAGAACTGGAAGGGGCTCAATGTTCTTTAGCTGATAAAGAGGAGCTCAATGAACGGAACGTTTATAATGTAAAACCAACAATGATACTGACACAGTTAGTTGTCCTGATTCTCTGGGTTTTCCTGAAACCAATGTTAGGGTAAATTTACACCTCAGTAATCAGCCCCGAGAGTGTGGGGGGGGCAATGACTAAGCAGTGAGGTGGAGCAACCCCAAAATATAAACAGGCCCCAGGTGAGTCACAATGAAAAGAATCTACCCCACACTGAATCCAGTGTGGTTCTCCTGAACAATTTACCTAAATGCTAAAAACAGTTCTTCTCCTTTAGGACTCACTCACTTCGATTTATTTGAAGTGAGTCACCAAGTACAGAGGAAGCTCAGGGGTCATCACTGTAGGGGTTTGAAGACATCACTGAACAAGGTGCAAACTTTTTAATATCTATTGTGTTTGTTGAATCTTTTGGTATAAGATGTTAACAGAGGGATACAGCAGTAAAAAGAATGTCATGTGGCCCTTATTTGACACACCAATTTCATGTGCAAGTGTGAGATAAATCACCATTTTACCGCTATATGAAAGCATGTATTAAGTATGCTGATATAATTTATATTAAAAAACATAATCTGTGTTTGATTAAGTCTAATGATCTTTCATAAGTACCTGCCTTTAGACTTTAAATATAATACTGTTGGAAACCTAACAGTAGTATATACTTTTGATTTTAAAGGCCATTAAATCCAAGAATTTATTGGTCAATGAGCTATTTTATTCAGCAATTACTATGTCCCACATAGTACCTTTTTTTCTCAATACAAAAATAACTGCAAATAGCTTCAAAATACTGTCTCAGCTTCAAAATACTGTCTCAGTGTTCTGTGGAACACTACAGAAGTTATCCATTCCTGCCTCTTGAACAAAATTTAGAAAAACTGTATTCCTATTATGAGATTCTGGAAAATCATTTAGTTCTAAATACCACTAAATTCACATCAGGCGATGGAAAAACACTAGTGTCCTGTCAGTTTTGTTTATATTTCATGTCCCCACAAAAAGCTGTCATCAAGGCAGTGTGTCTAAATGTTTTGCAAAAACAAGAGTAAAACAAAGGCTCATTTTCACTGAAAATGATGCAAATATATAATTACATTTATATTTAAGACATCTCCATATTAATATTTCTTAGACTTGTATGATTCTACCACTGATGGTGTCTAAATTTTGTACCTACGAAGAAAATTCTGCATCCTCTCTTGCCCATGTCATTCTTCCTCACACTACCTCCAAATCCTTCTCATTTATTTTTCTAAGCTCATTCCAATCGCCAAGTCCGTGAACCTTTACTCAGATGCCAAGGAAGAATAAATACCCAAATACCTATCCCAATTGATAATGAGTATTCTAAGAGCAAGAGCTGTCTTGTTCAACTGTTTTATGTGGCTCAGAGTCCAGCAGTCACTCAGAGAAGAGATGGTGTTTATTCAAACCAAGGCAATTGTTATAAACTGAATTACGACTTCCCCCAAAATCCATATGAAGTCCTAACCCCCAGTATCAGAACGTGACCATATCTGGAACAGGACCTTAATGGAATTAAGTTAAAATGAAGTCATTAGGGTGGGTGCTAAGCCAATATGGCTGATATCCTTATAAAGAAGAGATCAGAACACAGACACATTCAGAAGGAAGACCATGTGAAGACACAGGGGGAAGATGATCATCTGTAAGCCAAGGAGAGAGGCCCAGAACAGAGCCTTCCCTCATGGCTCTCAGAAAAAAACAACTCTGCCAACACCTTGATTTCAGACTTCTAACTTCCAGAATTGTGAGAAAATAAGCCATCTCGTCTGCTGTTTAAGCCATTTCGTCTATGGTACTTTGTTAAGGCAACCCAAGTAAAGTCATACAGCACTTCCTATGGCTGGTGGTGTTACCTGTAAAATATTTTTAAAAGAAAAACGAGTTTAGGGGCGCCTGGGTGGCATAGCGGTTAAGCATCTGCCTTCGGCTCAGGGCGTGATCCCGGCGTTATGGGATCGAGCCCCACATCAGGCTCCTCCGCTGGAAGCCTGCTTTTTCCTCTCCCACTCCCCCTGCTTGTGTTTCCTCTCTCACTGGCTGTCTCTATCTCTGTCAAATAAATAAATAAAATCTTAAAAAAAAAAAAAACAAGTTTAGGCATCCAAATCAGTAAAGAAGTAAAACTTTCACTATTTGCAGATGACATGATACTATATATAGAAAACCCTAAAGATACCACCAAAAAAAACCTACTAGAACTGATAAATGACTTTAGTAAAGTTGCTGGATACAAAATCAATGTACAGAACTCTATTGCATTTCTTTTTTTTTTTTTTTAAGATTTTATTTACTTATTCGTGAGAGGCAGGAAAAGCAAGAGCGGGGGGCGGGGGGGAGCAGAGGGAGAAGGAAAAGGAGGCTCCCTGCTGAGCAGGGAGCCTGAAGTGGGGCTCGATCCCAAGACCCTGAGATCAAGACCTGAGCCGAAGGCAGACGCTTTACCCACTGAGCCACCCAGGCGCCCCTCCATTGCATTTCTATACACTAACAATGAAGCAGCAGAAAGAGAAATTAAGAAAACAATCCCATTTTTTTTAAAGATTTATTTATTTGAGAGACAGTGAGCCCACAGAAGGCAAGGGAGAAGCACATGCCCCACTGAGCAAGGAGCACAACGTGGGGCTCCATCCCAGGAGCCCAAGACCATGACCTGAGCTGAAGGCAGACACTTAACCGACTGAGCCACCCAGGCGCCCCTCATGAAGACTTTTTAAAGAAATACAGAGAAATGTGACTAGAAGTGATAAATTCTAATGTAGTAGATAGATGAGTAGAATAAGAGGTTTATGCAAACTTGCAGCCACAATATTTGCTCACAAGTAGTAACTGTTATTAAAGTGGTGAGACAGTGGGAGAGTAATACAACCTGTTTCTTATTACCAAAGTGGTTCCATTATCATTTTATAAGTGATAATTCCCAAACACATTACCATACATATACAGGTGTTGAAAAATGTGTGGAAGTTCATAAACCCACAAGATGTAGAAGCATTAATATTACAATGTTGAATAAACTTACAATTTTTTTATCATTGAACTAAGTTTTGAATCTTTCCTTTTTCATGCACAAGGAGGCTGCAAACTAAGCATGAACAAGTGAAATAAAAACTGCAGAAGTGGTTGTAGAGAAGAGCAGACTTTCCAGTCCACTTGCTCCGTGCTAGACCTGGGTTCCTCGGAGCTGTGGCAGCCACAGCAGCCAGCTGTACTGCATAGCGAAGCCTCATTTCACACAGCCTGAAGACTCTCCCGCTCTCTGCTTATACTCACACTCATCTCTTTCAGCAATGCACTTATGCTTGAGGCAGCTTAACACATCCTTACGCTTTTCAAGAATCTTCCTTTTATTCTTCTCGACTCAACTCCAGTCTCAGAGTATTATTTTCAACTGTTTACATGCCGCTGAAGGTTAGGATTCCGTAGCATTTCTGGCTGCTACCTTATCTCTGTTAACTTCATCTTCCAATCTCTTATTTTTCTACTTCTTTTACAATCTGGTATCATCTTTACTGAGATAGCCTTTGTCATTAGTAATGTTGATTTTGTTCTTCCTACTAGTACTCTGGTCTGCAGCAGTTATGTTGAGAGGGATATTGGGGTCTCTGTCAAAGGTCCCCTGGATTTTAGGAATACTACGCTAAGCTAGAGGATCCCAGAAAGTAAAACTGGCCAAGCAGTTTCTTTCTTTTAGGTAAAGCCCTTTCTCCCTCATACACTGTCACTAAGCAGTGGTCTGGTTGTCAAAGTAGTGAACCATCTGGGTTTGCATTGTAGGATGGGTGGTGTCTCTCTTGATGAGACAGGCCATCACCTCCCCGTCATTTCAACGTGCAAAGAGAAGGGGTAACATCAAGGGGCAGGAGCTCTTGCACATTCTCCGATCTGTCACCCATGAGAATGGCTGCGTGTGCAGCTCCACCGTGTGCCACTTCCTCTCGAGGGCTGATGGTTTTGTTGAGCTCCTTTCCATTCAAGAAATTTTTCAGCAACTTCTGAAACTTTGGGGTATAAGTGGGACCACTCACTGTCACGATCTAATTAATATGGCTCTTGTCAAGTTTGGCATCTTTCAGAGATTCCTCTACTAGCTTTAGGACACCGCAGAAGAGATAAGCATTCAGCTGCTCGAAGTGAGCTCAGGAAAGAGAAGTGTAGAAATCCATGCCCGTACAGAGTAAGTCAGTTTCAATTCTGGCACGAGCAAAGAAACTCAAGATACATTTTGCCTTCTCATAGGCAGTGTAGAAGCAGCACACTGCCTGCTTGTTGGAGGCTATAATCCGTCATCTTGTGCTTGCATTTTAACACTTCAATCAGGTGACCCACCATACAGTTATCAAAATTTTCCCCACCCACGTGGGTGTTACCAGTTGTGCATTTTACTTCAAAGATGTCATCCTGGAGGTTTAGGATAGATACATCAAAGGTGCCACTACCTAAGTCAAAGATCAACATCTTTTTCAAAGCTTCATTTTTGTTGTTGTTGTTGTTTTTAAATCTGGGCCATAAACTATACCTGCTGCAATAGTATCCTGATCCTTAGTATCCTGATTTACTATCTTAATATCCAGGATAGTAAGATCAGTGATGGTCCCTGCATCTTTGGTAGTCTGACACTGTAAATCATTTAAAGTAGATTGGAACAGTAATTATTGTATTTTCTGCCTTTTTATCCCTTCAGCAAACTCTTTCATCTTGCTTAGAAGAAATCTCCTCTGGGGAAAAACATTATTTCCTTTATATTCTACAATTACTTTGGACTTTCCCTTTTCACAAATCATGTGGAAAGGCAGTGCTTCATTCTGGCTGAACCATGGCATCACCAAACTTGTGGCCGATAAGCCTACTGGCATCAAAGACGGTACTGAAGTTCACCACCTCTTGGTTCTCTTAACTTCATTGATGAGGTGATCACTTTGTGAAAAATACATAATTTGGACTGGTACGGATGCCTTGGTAATTGGCAATGATCTCTGCTTTTCCAGGCTGGAAGATCCCTACACATGAGTAAGTGGAACCCAATTCAACACCAATTGGCAGATCTTGATTAAAGAAAGAAAAAGGGGAAATGAAGAAGAATATAGTTTAAAAGAAATCAGTGTTAACAAAAGTCTTTTGCAATTATCTCTAGAGGAGACCTGTATCTTCTATTTTCTCCACCACTTCGCTTTCGCTGTATTTTGATCCTTATGTGGGTCTAACTCAAATATAAATGGGTTCAGTTTTACAATCTATTCAGATGGTAATGTGTTCCACTTGTTTTCTATTGTTTGCAGACCTCCACTGCACTTGGTAATAGACGTCTAACTATAAGGTGACCACCAGAATTCTGAGAATGGAATTGAACCATCATGGCAACCAACAAGGCTTCAAAGCTCTGGAGTCATTTCTGGCTTCCCTCATGCCCACATCTAATTTCTTTCCAGGTCCAGTCCATTCTTCCTCATTGCATGTATCCTTCACCACTGCCACCACCCTAGGTCAAAGTTTTATTACTTTGTGTTCAGACAACCACAGTAGCATTATCACCAGTATTTCTCCTTTCTCTGATGTCATGACTTATTCATCACCATCATCCATTCATCCATCCATCCATCCATTCAGTAAACATCAACTATATATCTACCATTTGCTAAATACTGTGTTAGATGTTGAAAATAAAAGGATCAATTAAATATGGCCACCATCCTCTATGAATACCATCATGCTGACCTTTTTAAATTATTCCTTTTATCACACTAACCCTTACTCAAAAACTTGTTCCCCATGACCTACCAAATACAATAAATAAAATAAAACAGATCTAACTAATCTTTCCAACCAGAATAGCTTATAGAACCAGATAGACACAGATTCAAGTCCTGACTCTGCCACTTGTAGCTTTGTTAGTTTATTAATGATTGGGCATGCTTTTTAACCTCTCTGATCTGCAGTTTCCTTAGCTTTAGTATACCTACCATTTTGGCACATAGTAGGTGCTCATTAAAAGTTCTTTTGATTTTCCTTGTCTCTAACTAACGGGCATCCCCAAACATAGATTCATATAGAATGAGAATATAACAGATTCTTTTTTTTTTTAAGATTTTATTTATTTATTTGACAGAGATAGAGACAGCCAGCGAGAGGGAACACAAGCAGGGGGAGTGGGAGAGGAAGAAGCAGGCTCCTAGCGGAGGAGCCTGATGTGGGGCTCGATCCCCTAACACCGGGATCACGCCCTGAGCCGAAGGCAGACGCTTAACGACTGCACCACCCAGGCACCCCAAGAATATAACAGATTCTTGATATCATCAAATAAAACTCCCTAATTTGATAATTGGGGAAATGGAGGTATCATTTGGGAAATGAATGCCTCTCCATGACATTGGTATTTGGTAGTAGATGGCAGTCTGGTTTCTAGTCCTCCTGACTCCACATTGAAGCACGAAATGAGAGCAGCCAGGAAACATTCACGGAAGAAATTTAAGGCAGGAAGGCAAAGGCCATTCCCAATCAGAGGAATGTTAAGGTTGATAATACAGATTTCAAATATGTAGCAATGTTCTCAGTTTATAGGGAAAAGGCTGGTTTTATTTTTCTCCAAAGGCCAACATAGTAGTTATTGACGAATCTAAAGCTGAAAGCACAACAAATACTTAGCTGTATGGTAACTTATACAGTATCATCTCCACTGGATGTAAAGATGAAATTGAAGATAGGAGGCAGAATGACAGCAGAGTGACTCAATGAACTCTAGAAGGTTAATCCTGGGCTGGTCTTTGGAAATCATTGGGTCTAAGCCATTCACATGACAGGAGAAAAGAACAAAGGTCCAGAGAGTTCAAGGGATGGTCCAAAATTGCACAGATACTCAAAGACAGTGCTGGGGCACCTGGCTTTTTAAAATTTTCCAACTGTTCCATTTTATTACACTGGGTGCTCAGAGAGATATTTTCATCACTTACCGTTTGTTGAATACCTTTAATGTGCAGATCACTGGGCAGAGCACCAAAGAAACGTTGAGAAGTTACACTTGGGCTGAAGGCAGGTAAAGAGCAAAGGGAAGAACAGCTGTGCAGGGGCTCCATGTGCACATGCACCTCCAGTTGCAGAGGCAAAACATATTGATGTCTATAGTCACAGCCAGCCTGGGCAGGGCAACTCCAAAAGAGGTTATTATACTGTCTTTTTAAATTAAAATTTAATAAGTTATATTCAACACGAGTTGAAAACATTCATAAATTTAATGAATCATCTAATTAAATATTGTATATGCAACAGTATGGAGCAGACTGAGAAAATCTTAAGAGTTATTTTTATGCTTAAATGCAATTAGTAAGCAATGTTTTAAAAACAAAACCCTCTTGAATTTCATAAAGCTTTTTTTTTTTCTCACGCAGGAAATGTTTATTTCATAAATCATCCCTTGTTTTCAGGAATTACATGTTTATTCTTGCTTTTAATGCTAAGTAGTCAGCTGAACTACAATTTATCCCAGGCACGGTGTTGTCAGTCAAGACTTGGCCACGCCCAATTTCATGCAGAGTAATTACACAGGAATACTGTCAAGTATCTTGTTGTGTTATGATGCCAAAATGATTCCATGTTAGCAGGCTCTATCACTGGGGCAAAACTACATTTTCTTAATCAGGATATGACATCTAGTTCATCTATACTCTTTCCTTCTTATGCTTTCCTTATCCTATATTGTGTGGTAAAGTTACTCTTTACTCTCTTTAGCAGGTATCAATGAAATATCTTTTAGTTAATATGTCAGCTAGCTTTATGCCCAATATTCAATGTCAAGTGGAAAGCTCACTTTGAAATTTCACAAGTAGTTTTCTAGACAAGTTCATGGTGTGCATGCAAGTTTGGAAGAATGTGAGCCGCAGCATCCTGGGTTTGAGATACCGCTCCCCAGCCCTGCTCTGAGTGCCTTCTACTGACTTTGGAACTTTGGTAATGCATAGAATATTAAACGCCGCCCTTCCAAGCAGCATGCTAAGTGTGGAACAAATCATCTCTCGCATAGCCTCAATTCCCTGAGAGAGTTAATTTAGTCCAAATGAAAGATTTTCAGATATCCAAAGGGCGGAAATGGGGAGTTCAAGCCTTGAACTGTAAGTAATGTTTTATTTCTTCAGCTGGGTCATATGTACACAGGTAATCACTGTATTATTCCTTTTACCAGTTTGGTACTTCTTAACTAATAGAATCATCCCTTTGAGGTTCATGGATATAATCAGTTCTTTAAAAAATAATAATTACCCTAAGTACCACATTTGGTATTGTAAGAAATTTAAGCAACAAAAACAGATTATCAGCACGCCTTCACCTAGGACCTGTCATCACTCCGCACATTCTTAAGACTAAATTCTAGAGGGTCACGAGATTCAGCTAATAAACAATACAGTTGGATCACCTTCTACCCTGTGCTATTCTGGGGTTACAACCCTATTCCATCCCCTTCCTTACATGACTTAGCGTATACCGGCCAGCTAAGGGTAAACTTTGCTTTTCTTCCAATTCAACTATTCCTCAGGCCTTTATGCATTCCCCCAGCAGCTGTGTTATCCCTAATATGAAAATGATGATTTAGCCTTAGGGAAAAAATCAGGTTAAAGATGATAAATTGCTTTGGAAGATGAGAATAATGGCCTATATATATTATAGAAAATTATTGCAGCCTCTCTGCATCTGAGAAAGAACATAAGCTGACTTTTCTTCCCCCTTTCCAGAGCAAAATGTGGCTCTGGAAAAGCCTAAGGAATGAAACAGAGGGAGGCAATTCATCCAACTCTATCTAACCAGAAATAAGAAAGGAACCATAGGAGAAAATCTGATTTATGAGAACTGTCAATAAAGAATGTCAAGAAGCTCCAAAAAACCTGCAGGTGTTGCTGTTAGTCAAATCTATGTCAGTTTTTATATCTAATAATGTGTCATGAATTAAAATGTATTTATGCATATAGATGGTGCATTTGATTACAACTCAAAAGCAGAATAATACTCAATTGCTTCACATTAATGCCTATTCAGAAAATAGAATTCTGAAGCATTATTCTCCAGCAGATGTAGTGGTTAGTGATGTGGGAAACAGAGGCAGAAGAGAAATTATTAAATTTCCTTACTACCCACAGCTCACTGATAAGTCCTTGAAACAGGCGAAGTGACATTCATTCCTCTAGGGACTCAACTGCTTCAATGTTAATACTTCACTAAGGGCAAAAGGCAATCTTAGCTCACCCCCTACCCCAGGATCCTGTAAGCCTACCTTATAACAATTCTTTTAGAAATTTCCTTTATCTCTAACCCCCTCCCCCAAGATACATGTTGACAATCAACCCCCAAGCATATGGCCCACCGACATACATCTGAAGGATGTCATGACTCAGGTATCATTAGAAGGTAATAAAGGACCTTTTCCCAACAATGGCTAGCCCCCTCAAGGTCCTGGAAACCTTGCTTCCAAAATTCCTTAGAGACTCAACGCTATCCCTAACCCTCTGCCAACTTGAAAGTATATAATGGACCACTCGTCATGATTCTGATGCAGGTTTTTCTGCCCACAGGTCCTGTCCCAGTGCTTTGATAAAACCACCTTTTTGCACCAAAGAGGTCTCAAGGGTTCCTTCTCGGCCGTCGGCTTCAAACCATCGGCTTCAAACCTTGGCATCTTTCCTACATCAGTTAGGATATAGAATATCTAAAGTGATTACCTTGCACTAACCAGGCTCACACATGCGTATCTATTCAGCTTTCAGAGACTTTGCAGGTCTAGAGGACTAAGGCACACACGTCAATTAATAAAGGTAAAACGTGATCAAATACTTCAAGGTACTTTGTAAATGTTAATTGCTTTAGAAATGCAATATATCATCATTCATCTTAAGAATATAGTAAATTTCTGAAATATCAAGCATACATATATACACACACACACACACACCTGCACATACGTACATATATACACACATATATACACATATATATGCAATTGTTCTTAGACACAATCTAAACTGTTACTATTTGAAAAGAGTACTCATTTAAAAATATGTGGGCCCTAAAAATGCAGTATAGCCTGTAAGGGCAGAGAAAAATACAGGATCAGGGAGGGCACATAAAGGCTTTAACTATATACTGGTGTTTTCTTTCTTCAGCAGGGTGCTGTGGGACTACTTTCACCCAGTAATTTCTTCAGCTGTGTGATGTATTATTCCTCTCAACAGTCTGGTATTCTTAACTAATGGATAATACCATTTTAAAGATAAAGAACACTCTATTCTAAACGCGTGTGGTTATTTGTGAGAGAGAGAAAAAATAAATAAATAAATAAATAAATAAATAAATAAATAAATAAATAGGAAAATATCTAACTGCTGTTCAGCTAGAGAACAAAATACAAACACGTGCTTCCACACAAACACACGCACACGCACACATGCACAAACGCACACACATATCACCACACGGTACAACGGGATTAGAATAACTGAAATTCTATTTTTGGCTCTACCACATCTGAGAGGACAGACCTTGTACAACTCACTTAACTTTGCTGAGGTCCAGGTGACTTGCCTGAAATTAAAAATCAGAGGTTTCACTTAAAATATTTTGATTTTTCAATCAAAAGAGATCTTTGGTCTCCCTAGAAAAAAAGGAGCTCCAGTACCCTGAGCCGGCCTTTCCACACAGGGACAACTGGGTGAAACAGCAGACAAGTGGCCCTCGAGGAGAACATGCGTTCTCTAGCTCACCACCAGCCCTGACACTCCCCACAATAAAGTTTACAGCAGGCCTGCTTCACTCCTTCAGCTTAGTTGCTGGATCCTTGTAAGCTCTCCCTTGCAGTCTCCCACCTCGCTTCTAGCACTCTCCCTCCTATTCTCCCTCCTGCACTCTCCTCCCTCCTGTATTCTCTGTCCCTCTTATATCTACCCTGCTTCCCTCCGGCAATCTCTCTCCTCCAGTGTCCTTTCTCTATTTTGCAACCCACTTCCTTCTTCCTACTAGTATTCTCCATCTAACCCAATGGTTCTCAATCTAGGTGTTTCTGCCTCCCACACTTCTGGGAAAATGTCAATGTCTAGAGACATTTTTGGTTGTCACAACTAGCCAGAGTGGTGTTACTGACACCTGTTTGTTCCATCAAGGTGATGAGGGAACAGAAGGCAAGCTGAGGACAAAGCAAAAACTGACACCCCGAACCCCCCCCCCCCCCACCATGGGATGTACGTGACATTCCTCAGGCACTCCTGGCTGCCCTAAAGGACAAGACTTGAGTCTCCCTCAGTTTACAAATGTCTCAGCTGTCTCTAAGAACAAAGCATTTCTATCAATAACCTAGCTTCTGGAAGGAAATGTAAATACAATGAATGTCCTTGTAACCTGCAGCCCATAAACAGATACTTGAAGCGGGCAGAGTGTAACATTCCTCCAGGAAGTTCCCAACTATCTTCATGTTAATGCCTTACTAGAGGGGTAAATGGCAAGGCCTCCGGTATCCTGTGAGTCTTCTTTAACATATGAAAGTACTTTCTCAACCTCCCTTTTTCCTTACCTCCCCCAACCCCATAGTATATAATCGGCCACCCCTCACAACCCGGGGCAGCAGCTCTTTCTGCCCACGGGTCCTGTCCCCGTGCTAATAAACCACCACTTTTCACTAAAGACGTCTCAAGAATTCTTTCTTGGTCATCGGCTCCGGATTCCACCCCACTGAACCTCACCTGTATTCCACAACCTCATCAAAGGCACATCTGACACTACCCTACAACGCATTAGGGACAGTCCCCCACAACAAAGAGCAATCTGGAGCAAAATGTCAACAGTGCTGAATTTGAGAAACCCTGCTCTAGAGATTATCGCCCCATACTAAACTTCTCTGACTTCATAAATTTCTAACAATCTCCAGCGGAAACAAGGGAACCTTCTCTCCTTCTTGATGAACTCACCGACAAACAACAAGATACAGAAACAAAAAAGTTTTAGTATGAGTGTTACAAAACATTTCAAATCAAAATAAGATGTCCTGGAGGGTGGAGGGGAAAAAATAAAATAATAAAATAAAATAAAAATAAATAAGATGTCCTCACTTTCGACCCTTGAGGTCTCAGTTATATTTCCTAATATTGAGACATTTAAGTGTTTATGTTGGGTTTTAATAAACACTGGAGAACCCGCATAGTAGAAAGACTGAAAGGAAATATAACGAATGCTAACCACAGGTGACCTCTAACAGGTGGCAAATTAACAGGAGAAAAACTGAAGCTTAATAATATGTATACCTCCTGTATACATGGTAGAGATCCAAGAAGACTGAGTAACTCTGCAAAATGGCCCATGCCTACCGCCTTCTATATCGTTTGCAGCCAAAGACAAAATGTGAGGGGAGAGAGCCAGCTATGGGAGGGCACCAGAAAAAGCACAGTAAGGTTGTAGTATAGATTTAAGTCCTTGCCTTCCTCCTTGGTAAAGAGTTTCTAGAGATTTAGGGTCACTTTCCTCTTCCCGGTACAAAGAGGAAGACACCTTTAGAAATGGAGACTTCTTTACAAATGCAAAGGTCTCTTACAAAAGAGTAACTTCTACTACTCATTGTCAGAACTTTTCCTTTGTCCGCTGTTTCTTAAAAAATACTCAGCTCAAAATAATCCTTATACCAAAGAGGCATATTTTAGGCTGAAATACTCTGCTCCCTTTCAATATGAGTTTTATGATTTTGCTTGCTTCATACGTTTGTTTTCCAAATTTTCTACCATGAAAATACATTACTATTAAAATTGTAAAAATCAAATATCATTTAAAACACCAATAAAAATGCTACCAACAGCAAAATCCTTTAACATCAGAAACCACAAGTTATTAGTATGAAAAAGACATCTTAAAATTTCTCACATAAAAACTTACAAAAGAGACACTTTGGATATGCCAACATAGGCTTTTGTCCAGAACCAACCAATGTTTTCTTTAACTGAAAAAAAAGCGCCTAAAAATACTAAGTAAAAGTTAATTTTTAAAACTCTGAAAACAGAAATTTGAGCATGTTGACATCATCGTTTCCCAAGGTTAGCCCAATTTACAATTTCATTACCAAGTATTCTCACAACTAGACATGAACTCACTAAAGAAATACTTCAAGGAAATCTCAATTACACATCACAAATATACAAACAAACTTTTAGGTCAACAAGCAAATGTCTTCTACTTAAACGAATTACCAAGTGTTGTTCTCTCTCCTCTATAGTCTCTCTCATCCTCTTGATTTTGAGATCTTTAAGAACCTCAGAAAGATTTCAACATTTATGAGGAAGCTGAGGTTTTCAGAAAAGTAAGAAATTCTCATCATTTCATATAAAATAAATGTCAAGTTGGATAAGGACCCATCTTGTTGGTTTACACCGTTTATTGTAATCAATTTAATATCACTTCCAGCAGTGTGGCACAGCGCTGCATAAACAATATGATAACTGGAATTCCTCTGCTCCTTGAATTAGTAAGCAAGTTACAGTGCATATCCATCATGCATAATGAGTCTGAAGCATGGCTTGATTACATTTCATTTGCATAAGAATTTTCCATAATTTTTTTAAACTGATCATTTTTAATTCAGAGTAGATTTAAATGCCACACAACTGCTGCCCTCCTCCTGAAATGCTAAGCAATCTTCTTACATAATACAAAAATGCTAATCAATTTTTTTCATGCAGATCCTAGCTTGCTAATGATTTTCCACCTTTCTACATGCTGTCAAATCTCATTACACTGTCACCTTTCTCGGGTTCACAATCGGAGTCCACGTTTACATGGTTCAATTCTAATTGCCACATTCTTTCGTTGCATTTACAAGAGAAACATCTTTTAAATAATCCTTGGATTGTCCAGTTTGAAGGATCATTTGCTCCCTTTGCATTCTGTAGTTTGTAAAACCCCTACCATTAATTTACAGAAATATTAATTCATTCTCCAATAAGCCAAAAGTGCGAAGAGTAAAAATGAAACAAACAGGAACAAACAACAGACAAATATAGATCTAGAAGTTACTTTACAATGAGATAAAATGTAGAAATAAAAATAGCTTACTAGTTATAATAATTTAGAAACACATTATCTCTTTGGGAATTATGACATTAATTATCCATAAGATATTCAGAGGATAGGCATTTTCTTGAATTGGGTATATACTTCTTAAAGTAGTGAAAGATCTTGAAAGATTTCCATGTGCAACATGTTGAATCTTTTAAGAGAAAATTTCCAAGAGTAGACCTTAGAAACCAAGACAGGGTGTGAAGCAAGTGACTCGGTTTTCAAACACACCATAAACTGACAATGACTTTTTAAAATGCTTAATAGAAAAAAAAAAGAATGGGTTGTATAGGGGAAGAAAGACTTGGTGGGAAAAAAATGAATTTTACTTGCTTAGTAAATTCAGATCCAAGTCTCTCAACAATGCCAAGTACCAGCCCGCTGGCTAGAGGTAACAGTTCCTGATAGACCTCACTACTACACGTTGAATTCTCTATTCTTTGCAAGGAAAAAAAATATTCTCCCCATCGAGGTAACTTTTTTTCCCCTCTGAAGAAACAAATTTTCATGGAGAAAAATCTGCATGGTAAAAGGATTTACTGAATTGTCCTGAAACATTTTTTTCCATCTGTAAATTCCTAGCTTAGATGGTACCACGGACACATATTTGCTCAGGGAAAAAAAATTCTCTTTTGTTCACCTGTTCAAGCACATGCCTAATTTCTAGAAACAACTAATTCAGTTTCACTCATTCATTACATAAAGCTTCTAAAAAGAGAATATGGAATATTCTCTGAAAAGTGGCTTATATGAAATTTTAATAAGCTGTTTCACATTTCAAAAATCACAAGATCACTGACATTTCCTAGAAGATTTACCCTTAGCTCAAGAACCAAAGTCACCTGTTTAATTTAGCACAGTAAAAACAAACCAGCTCTGTCCCGTTCCCTAAAAAGCAGTTTGTCATTAAAATAGAATTTAAATAAATAACCAGAAGCATTCGTTTGATAAACCCGTCTGATAAACAATAAACCTGCTGGAAATCTATATAAAACAAAACAAATAAATACGTTTCTTTTTAGAGCGATGACAAACACTTGACCAAACAGGAAAACCGTGCAAAACACAGGGAGACCAACAGACAGGGAATTTTGAGAGTTTCTGGAGCCCTTATGCGCTGAAGGCAAGGGACCTCCTCTAGTGACAGGAGACCCAAGGTGTCCAAAATAACCTTATGCCGCCACAGTGCTTCCCATTTCAGGGCAGATGGGCGTTTACAAAGTAGAAGCCTCTTTTCGTGCAAATTAACTAAAATGTAGGAAACCAAATCCAACCTTCAGGTACGGGTAAAGAAACGATACTGGATTCTGAAAGCTCAAATTACGAGACTCTAGAGGTCAGCCAAAGCATAACAAATTCAAACTTCAGAGTAAAAACATGCTTGTACATTCCTTCGCCCCTACCCAAAGCTATAATGGCCAGACTCCAGGGAATGTTCTGGAGCTTCCCCAGCAACCCCTCCCGCCCCGCTGCCTCTCTGACCTGAATCTGTGATGCCTGACATCGGGCCCAGCGACGACCTGCTCCTGCCCCTGACCCGCGCAGTCACATGGCGGGCTCGCGCCCCCGCGGCCCCCCACCCCCACCCCAGTTCCGCCAGTGCCAGAATGTGCGCCTGCGCAGGTGCCTGCGCCTGTGCGGTCTCCCCGGGGCCGCCTCCGCCCCGCCCACCGGCCCCCGGTTCGCCCGCAGGGCGCCTCCACTCCCATCTCCGCCAACTCCACAAATGCTCTCCTGGCTCTCTTTGCTTAGCCTTGTTTTTCATCACCCGTTTCCTCAGGTTTCTCCTATTCTTTTTCTTCCGTTTCTCCCCCATTCTAGTTTCTCATCCCTGCGCCCGTTCTTTTCTTACCTCGCTCTTATTTGCTCCTTACCAAAGCCTCTTAGTTCATTTCATCTTCTCATTTCCTCACTTTTCTCCCCGTAAGGGTTCCCTACTTTATTTTACATTATTCTGTTTCATCTCACATTTTCAGCATATTCTCTACATTTCTCTTGTTCTCTAACATGTCGTCATTCTCAAATTTCATTTCAGTAGCTCATCTGTCGCACATTAAACTGTCTCATATTCTTTCATTTTCACATATTCTCTTCTCCCCTGTCATGTTTTTAAATTTCTATTTTCTCAGTCTCTCTTTTTTACTCACTCTTGCTTTCTACAGTATCATAGGTTATACTTCATTCTTGTATTTTATTCTCTATTTTCTCATTTCTTGCATTTCGTTGTTCCTTTATTAACTTTCATTTTCCCTAGTTTTGCTCACATTCTCTCCAGTATTATTTCCCATTACTTTCTCTTACATATGCTTTTACACTTTCTCTGCAATATTCCTCCCATGTTTAAAAACAATTTTAGGTCTAACAGAATGAAGTAAGAAAAAGTTTATTCTAGTGCTCAGATGCCCACTGGTTAATGAACTGACTGGTTAGTGGTCAATGCATGGGAATGGTGAAGCCAAGGCTGTTCAAGCCCAGATGAAATGAGGGCAAAAACAAGCCCACTGACGGACAGTGACTGTGTTTTATAATGGGGTGTGGCCTACTAAAAGCCTCTCATTAGCTGTGAACAATCACACTACTTAGTTACAGAAATTTTTGGAAACACTGAGGAGCTGGGGGAGTTCTCAATTTGAAGTTCTCAACCAATCCCACTTTAGGCACATAGTTTCCTCACAAGATGGCTAATCTCACTGAGGCTTCTCATTGTCCTACAGACCCCAGATAGGCCAGGAAGGGACCCAACCCTTTCCCTATATGTCCAGTTAAAAAATCCAGAAGATGGAAAAACAAATAAATACAGTGCTTAGGGAAGGGAAATCTATCATTGCAAGCATCCTTAAGCCACAGGAGTAACTTAAAAAGAAACTATAATAGTTAAAAAAGGAAAGTTTAAACAAAGTCCTTAGATACATATATTCAAATTACAGGAATCAGATGACAGGGAAGGAATGAGCAAAAAGATCCTGAAAATACAAGTTAAAGGATCACGTGAGAAGAATGTTTCAGAAGTGTCGAAGTTGTATAGATACTGAAGAGAAAATACAGTGTAGCCTCAATTCCATGTCTGACCACAACGAAGACAAAATACTCAAAGCAGGGTTTCAGTGAGGCCAGAGGATAGAGGCCACAAGAGAGAAATTCAAATAGAGGCATAGACCCTACATAGCTTCATCTTTATGCTGAATTGTACGAATCAGGCTAAATATAACTATGAAGATCAGTGAACCTGTCCGGTGTAAAACGGAAACAAACCTGGATCTAAATAAGGAGTGACTTTTTTCAAAAAGACTATTACAGTAGGGAGAACACTTCAACCTCAGGATCTACAAGAGCGTCAAAACCAGAGAAAGGTTTCTCTTACGTAAGGAGGAGGAGGCAGGGCTAGCAGGAACTTCGTGGAGGAGAAGGGCAAGGGGTGGGAATGAGCAGGTTGGTAAAATCAGGAAATATTTCTCTCTGTGGTCAACCAATTCTCAGTTCTCAGAATGAGCTGCTAAGAGGGGATACTTTGCAACTTGGTGCTTGCTTAAGCTTCAGATGAGTCAAATTTCAGGGGCCTATGGGGAGAACTGACTAAGGTTCAGTCAGGCCAATCAGAGGGTAAATAATGGTCAATCACGAGCACTTAGTCACCAGTTCATTAACACTAGTCTCTCTACCTGGAAGCTTCCAATGGCAAATCAGTTCTGAGCAGAGAATTTAGGCTGAATCACTCCCTTTTCAGCATTTACTTCTATTTCATTCAACAAATATTTTGGGAACCTATTCTATGTCAAAGCTGTGTCTTACTTGTTTTTCTGTTCTAGTCCCCTGTGGAAATTGACAGGCTGTGAAAGAAAATGCACACACAGAAACGGCATTAGTGATTAAGAAGGCCAAATTCCTTACATCACAGATGACAAAAAGGAGGCTTGAACAGTGAAGCGACATGCCCAGAGCCTCCCAACTCACTAGTAGCAGAACAAGAACTGAATTCTACATAATCTTAATCCTTAAACACACACACACACACACACACACACACACACACACTCTCTCTCTCTCTCTCTCTCTCTCTCACACACACACACTCACAGTTGATTATACTTCTGAAAAACTATTATGGTTACTGAGAATGGATATCCTTTTTTTAAAAGATTTTTTTAAAGACTTTTTAATTTTATTTTTAAGTAATCCCTACACCCAACATGGGGCTTGAACTCACAACCCTGAAATCAATCGCATACTCTATGGACTGAGCCAGCCAGGTGCCCGGAGAATGGCCATCCTTTTGATAAGAAAGGTACTTTAGCTTGGCTATACAGTTATATTTAACTTTTATTATATATTTTATTTCAATTATCTCTGAAATTGTAAAGTCAATCTATCTTGGAACAAATACATCCACAAGAGAAAAAATATTACTTTTTTCCCAACACAGAAAATTACATTAGAGAAAATGGTTATAAGTCCAGGGAAATAGCAGGAGAATACTAAATTATGCTGAGGTCAGAGTTATGTTTTTGGTTTTAATTAGTCACAATATAACACAATCAGAGAAAAATTTGTTGTTACTATCATTTTAACAAGATAGTTTTTCATAATGAATACTGCTCAATATAACCTAAGGTGAATCTGCTCAGAAGAATCTGTTTTGCTATTAATATTTATCAGAGCACACTGCAGAATTCACACTTTCTACATCAGCAAACTGAAGTAAACAGAAAGCAGTAACGGGCAAGATGAGATGATGAATTAGGTAGAAAGTAATCAAATCTAAAAGGAAACATTAACAGTGATTAAACATATTGTTTGCTATGCCTATTGCAGTGGAAAACAAGAATCCAAGAAATTCTTTTTATAACACATCTTTTTATAACAGGCAATGCAGAAAAAGGTATGATAAAAGCAGTATGTCATTGAAATCTGCCACAAGTATGCTCTTTTGCCTGTTCTATTTGTTTTATATTTTCATATTCTTAGAAACCATTTATTTCTAGAGCTTCTAATGATATTACACTACATTATACATACTGTGATCTAGATGTCAAGATTGAACGAATATAGAATAGCTATTCCAAAGATGTATGGAGTTGGCAAAAAGCAACCTCATCTCCTTAAAGCAAAGAACAATTGCCTAGAGATAAGATAATAGCATTTTGCTAACTGCAGACAATAAATAATAAAAAAGAAATCACAACGGAATAATAAAATGTAGCATTTTAACCATCAGACATGTATTATCCCTAATGTGTGCCATATGTTGCAGATTTAGAACTATGCTTTTCATAACTACATTTTAAAAATAAGGACATGTGTTTCAGAATACCAAAATAGACAGCATGTTATATTTTCACTCTGATGCCCCCTCCTACCACTGCTACTATAACTTAACAAGAAAACTATGCTTTCCCTTTGATTAAAGAACTTTTGGTAAATAGATATATACATACATATAAATAAACCCATACACACTACACACAAACACATACACATGAGATTCAATGGAAAAAGGCAAACAGCAATTAATTTAAGACACACAAATCAATTTCATATTTTTAAATTACCTAACCATTTAAATAATTCAGAATAAGGTTTAAAATCTTTTTTCCATACCATGTGCCTATCAGAGGAGAAAGAAGAAGTGAACAACAGATAGTAGGAACATCTACATCTTTTCTTAACTTGAGTAATCTCTACACTCAACGTGGGGCTCAAACCCACGACCCCTAGACCAAGAGTCACAGCCTCCACCAACAGAGCCAGCCAGGCACCCCAGGAACATATACATCTATTAGAGCCAGAAGATTTGGGTTTCAGTCCTGGCTTCTAGATGACTCCAGGCAAGTAAGAATCTTTCTGCACCTCACCAATGAGAAAAGGGAAGTTATATCTGGCGTTATAATGAGTACAATGAGATAATGGGGAAAAATGCTTTGTAAATTGTAGAGATAAATACAAATAATAAAATTACTTAACCTCCCGAGCTACCCTCTCCACATGCCCTTCGGGGAGCTGACTAGGGGGTAAGCCCTACAAGGCAGACGTGGTGGTCTAGACATAAAACTGTGATTCTGTAGTTTTTAATGGTTACAAATGGTCTCAGTTTCATCCCCCTTCAATGTAGCCTATAACATGACGTAGACAAAAGCATAGTTTTTGGATCCAGACCCCTGGGTTGGAATCCCAGCTACTTCTCTTTCTGTCATGTGATTGTGACCACAGACATGTCGTTTCATCTTCTGAGCTTCAAGTAACTTATTAGTATGATGATAAGGTTGGTACTTACTTGCCAGACTTGTTTGACGATTGCATGACATAATGCTTCTTGATTTCTAGCATCATTCTTGGCCCATAGTAGGCACTCAGCAAAAGGTAGTAATGTTATCAATACTGATATTTATTACCCTTACTTGGCAATTATGTTTCCTGCTCTAAATGGCAAAATTCAAGTGCTGGGCATTTATGCCTGGGATGTTTTCATGATGAATACTGCTCAATACAATCTAAGGTGAATCTGCTCAAAGATCTGTTTTGATATTAATATATATCAAAGAATACTGCAGAATTCACACTTTCTACACCTGGTGGGGATTTTTCTGCTTCAGATCCTTTCTTCTTAGACTGCCACTTATAATAGGGAATGTTTTCACATCTCCGCGATCAATATTACAAATAGATGTCATACAAGTGAATATATATTACTAGTGAACATATATGTATATGTATATATCTATATATACACATATATATGTATATATAACTAGTGAATATATATAATATATATATATTCACGTATCTATTCAGAGAGAGAGAGAACACTATGTTAAAGGGTAAAGTTTCCAAACAACCCCTAAATGACATAGATATTTGAATAACAATGTAGTAACATCCTCCACTAATGTTACCTTGTCCTTTTACTAGATGACCCAGCACTCCAAACATAGTGATGAAAACGCTGGCCAGATATCTGCGATATCCTGTGAACTTGGGTCAACCATAAAGAACACCCAGTGTGCAGTAGTGGAAATTTGCATTTTCAGACTCAGCATCTGCTTGTTTCTCCAGACTGGACTGAGAGAAGGAAGAACTTGTTACATTTGCTCTCTTGGGGAGCAGTGATTTAGAAGCCACTTGGTTTTGCAGACTGTATTTATTCACTCCTCTGGCTTTATCCCACAGAGGATCTCGCAAAATTTCTAGGTATCTTTACATCTATTTCATAAACTTAATAATTATGGGGGGAAACATAAACTTTGAATAGATATTGATGAGTAAAAAAGTACCATGAAAATAAAACTAAAGAAAAAGGAGAGAGCAGGTGCTGGGAGAGCATTATTTGCAACTGGATGGTCAGGGAAGCCCCACTAATACAGTCACATTTGATCAGAAATCTGAAGGTGGGGCGGGTAGTCTACACAGTTATCTGGAAGAAGGGCATGCCGTGGAAGAGGAGACAGCAAGGGCAAACATCCTGAGGTACAAAGTGTGCTCTAAGTGCTTGAGGGACAGAAAGGAGAGCAGTATAGTGAAAACAGTGTAGACCAGGGGGTGAGGGAAGTGGCAAACAGACCCCATATGCAGGTTTTTACGCTGATAATGTATGTACAAGGCTTTCATGGAAAAAGTAGTAAAGCATTCCCAAACACACACAAAAGAAGACGTAAGTACATGAAAGGGATATCATGTTTCTACATCAGGAAACTCGCCATCAGAAGGATAGAACAATATCACAGTTTCCCAAATTGATATGTACTTTCAGTTTAATGTCAATCAAATTTCTACAGACTTTTATAGGAATTTGATAAGCTGATTGTAAATTGTATTTAGAGAAACAGTGAAAAAGGATGGCCAAGTCACCCAGATATTCCTGTAGAAAGAAAAGATGGGTAGATTTGATCTACAAAATACCACAATTTTTATGAAACTTTAGTAATTAAAACAGTGTGGTGTAACAATTGTTCTTGCCCCGTGCAATCTCTCTGAATTCATCTTCCCTTTGTTCATTCCACTCCCAGCTATACTGGCCTCTTTGCATAGCTATCCTCTTCAGACGTTTGTACTTGCTGTTCCATCTACCTGCTGGGTTGTATCCTCGGATATCTGTGTGACTCACCTTGTTATCTTTTTTAGATCTCCACTAAGATCAGCGAGGTCTTCCTTGACCATTGTATTTAAATAGCAAGTCTCAACCCATCGGACACTTCCTATCCTGCTTTATTTTCCTTCACGGCAGTTGTCAACATTTGATGTTTTATACATTTTAATTATTTATAACTTTATTGATGCTCTCCTCCACTAGACTGGAAGTTCTAGAAGGGCAGGTATTTTTCTCTTGTGTTCACTGATAGAATCTAATAATCTAGAAAAGTGCTTGGCCCATAGCGGATGCTTAGCATTGGTTGAAGGGATGAAAGAGTAGATGAATGATATTGGTGCAGTTATAATACTTAACAGCAATACAAAAGATAAAGCCTAGTGCCATGAGACACAGTGGCACAGGGTGGGGGTGGGGGAGATTAAAAGCCCAAACATAGATCCCATAGATACATAAAAATTTGATAGATGACAGGTGACATTGCAGATCAGTGGGAAAACCACAAAAATGAACACAATTCAGTTTGCTGGAACAAGTGTTTATCCATATGGAAGAAACGTAAATGGATCTCTACCTCAAATCACACATAAAAATCCACTTAAGCTATATGAAATACCTAAATGGGAAATGTAAAACTCTAAATATCTTTGAAGTAAATACGTAATTCATTTTATAACTTGGGTAGGGAAATTTTTCTAAAACCAGGCAAAAAACAGTATTCATAAGGGGGGAGTTTACTAAATTAAATTACATCAAAACTTAGAATTTATGTTTTCCCAAAAAAGAAAACCCATGAAACAACTGAAAAGAACAATTACAATTGGAATAATATATTCACTACACATAAAACCCCCATAAAGTTAGTTTCCAGAATATGTTTTAAAGTTGTGACAATTAATAAAAATGACAAAAATGTAACTAGACACTTTACATAAGAGAATACTTGAATTGCTTGTGACATATTTAGTTATACTCAACATAATTAGGAATTATGGACATGTAAATATAAAAACTACAAGACACCATTTTATATGCAGATTGAGAAAACGTTTAGACAGTTCCAGGTTCTAGTGAGGATTGTGAGTCAACTCTCATAACGGCTGATGCAAGACAACATTGGTATAAGCACGTTACAAAGCAACCTGGAATTATCTTGAAAACTGTACGGCTCAGGGGTGCCTGAGTGGCTCAGACTTGGTTTCAGTTCAGGTCTTGATCTCAGAGTCCTGATATGAAGCCCTGCGTAGCATACCACGCTCAGCAGATTCTCTGCCCCTCCCTCTCTCTTTCAAACATGTAAATAAATCTTTAAAAAAATAAAAAAATATATGGCTCATATCCAACAATCTAGTAATTCAGCTCAAAGGATGTAGTCTAAAGAAAGTCTTACATATGTAAAATATTTGTGCATCATTCCCTACCTTCCTCCCCAACAATAAAACCAGGAAACTAGAAGCAACTCGAATATCCATTAACAGGAAAATACGTATATAAATTCTTGTAAATTTTCAGAATGACATACTATATGGCAGTGAAAATAAATGAGCTATAACTTCACACATTGACAGGGATGAAACTTAGAAACACGGTATTGAATGAAAAGGAAAGTGAGAAGAATATACAGAGATTGATACCATTTTATTAAGTTTTAAAACAGGAAAAAATTAACAATACGTTGTTTAAGGATGTATATAAAAACTGGTTAAAATTGAGCACACATGAGAATACAAACTTTTTTTTTTTTAAATAACAGTTACTTCTGGGAGGGGGTTGCTATTGGGTGGAATTGCTATACGGAGGACAAAGACACACTAAACACTATTGGTAATTTCCTGATCTTAAACTGGGTGGTGGATTCATGGGTGTTATTTTATCATCACGTTTCATGATTTACATAAGCATAACAAATTATTTTGTGTGTTTTGAATATTATCTAGTGATGCACTTGTTCGATAAAATGGCTAAAAACAAGGATTTCTTTTCAGCAAAATCACGTAAAATTAACAAACAAGTAACAGATTGGGCGATGAAATGTTCATTGTCAAAATCTGATAAAGGTTTACTATCTAGACTATATAAGATATTCAAATTAACAGCAAAACAAACTCTGAGATACTGATAGGAAAAATGAACAAAAATATGAATAGTCAATTCGCAGAAATGGAAAACTGAATATACAACACCAGTAATCAAAGAAATGCAAATGAAACAATGAACTAACATCTGACCTCCATACTCCTGTAAAAAATGTGAAAATCTGATACCAAATGTTGGGACGTACCATTTCCTCTCATGCACATTGAAGTGTACTATAGTGTAGTCATTCTGGGGAGAAATCTGGCAGTACTTAGTGAAATTAAGTTGGAGGCAACCAAGGTGTTCATAACCAAGGGCGTGGATTAAAAAAAATTGTGGATATGTACTATGGAATACTCTGCAGCAGTAGAAGCAATAAATTAGATTGCCTTAGAGCCCCTTGGGTAGATCTTAGAAACAGCACTGAGTGAAAACATCAGAAGCCACAATACCTATCATAATACCATCTCTATACATCTTTTAAAATACAAGAATACTGTATTCTTGACAGACACAGGATCTTGAAAATATAAAACAATGAAATCTTGCACGTCCTTTCTCTTTCCCACAACACTTGATCTTGTGACTTTTGGTTTCAGAATCATATGTGTTTTGGTTTTGAGCCCAAAGATAACTTACCTGTGAAATCCACCTGAAATGGACTGATTCATGACAGTAGCTTAATCAATAGAGGACAATGTGTAAATCACTCAACAGTCGGCCCCTGGCATAGGAAGAAGGGAGGAAAGAGGGGTGATGTAGGTTTGCGTTCAAAGGTCACTGTTCTCAGAAAAGTGAAGGAACAGAAAACTTCTGGCATTTTCCATAAATAGATTTTGTAGCAATTTTGTTAACAGAAAAAGGAGTAAAACATCTTCTTTGAAGCTGTAAACAAAGGGTTCGTAAAATATATTATGGCGCAGGACAATACCGATAATGCATTATGTGTACAGCACAGTATTTTCTCATGCAACCCTCCCTGTGACCTTGTGAGATGGCTGGGGTAGGAATGTAGATCTATGTGGCTCCTGTTGAGATCTATTTAGTACGGCTTAAAAAAATAAGATGCTCTAAATGAGAGTGATCTGTTCACTTCACTTACTGGCTAATATACTAATAATAACAATTGTGTTATAAATACAAAGCTCCGTTACGCTTTGTTTTATCAGTACTATACTTTCACCTGCATTGATTGTGAGACCCCTAAAAAAAGTTCTAAGTTAGGCAGCTAGTATCAGTCCCAGTTTACAGAATGAAAAACCGTGTCCCAGAAAAGTTGTCATCTAGCTAGTAAATTACAGAAGAGGTACTAAAAACATCCATCTTCTGACTAGACAAGCGAAAAATCCTGTATTCATTAATTTGCATGAAGCATTCTCAAGACAAAGGAAGTAGCAGAAACTGAACATATGTGTTACACTGAGCACAGAATCTCCTTCATGTTAAATTCTCAATTTACTGCAATATATTAGGGAATTTGAGGGACTGACTTCAGTTCCTAGAAACTCAGTAAAGTTACCAATTAGTAAAGGTAATTGGTAATAAATGATGTGCTGTTTTAATATTACCATCACATATCCTGAGCAGGTTCTGAAATATTAAATTAAGAATGATGATATTCTTCCAGAAGATATGCAAAACAGAAAAAATGTTCTATTTTGTGTGGTAAAATTTCCACTTGGTTCATGTTTTATTAATAAAAATTAGCTAACTGTGGCACTCACGTCTTTCTAAAAATATTATTCTAGAAAGACTTGACAACGGGATGCTGCACATACTCAGTAAGTGACTATTTACCACAGATGAAAAGATAGCACTTACATTTTCTTCAGTAATTCTGGGATAATTAGCTATTGAAAGAGGTTATATATTTATCAGAACCATTCCAACATGTAATTCAAATGTCCTCGTTTTCAAATTTTCTCTCACAAATAAACCCAGATGGCTTTTTGAAATATTTATTCAAGGTTCTAAATTTGCATGTAAATTCATTTTTAACAATTTTTTTGTCAAGTCTGGCTACACACACATCTAGGTAGATATACATTTTCTCAAAGGCTGCCGCAACAAAAGATGTTTCTCTTAAACTGGAACACAATTCCAAGTTGTATTATGATCAACACACAAACTGAGGAATTCAACAGGAATCACTGTGCCACAGACGGTTATTTTTTTTTTTTCATTTTAGTTGGTAGAAAGTGGCCTGCCGTATGACTTCACAATATGGTATGATAGTCATTTATAAGATCAATTTCTGTACCACTACATGTAGGCTGCTTAATTTCTGTATAAGACTGACTTGCTTCTTGAAATATATCCTAGATTCATTTGAATTTTATTAACTTGCAATCCCAAGTGTTTTGTCATACCAATTACTTAGTTATAGTATGAATCAGAAGGAAGACTGCATCGTGTTCATAGCTAGGGAATTGCATTCAATGAGACCTTCCGACTCTAGTTGACAGTGGTGTCTTTAATATGGCTAAATCAAGATACTAAAAAAGAAGTGATTGCATCCTGTTCACTTGATTTACTTGGGCAGAGGGTGAGGACTCCGCACAGGCCCTAAAATACCACCATGAACTGCCTTCTTAATTTTGCCTGGTGATAAAGCACTGAAGAATAAGGGGCCAGGGAGCCTAATTGTCATTTATTGACATTCTAAACCTCAGGAGGTTTGTCTTTCATTTGAGCTATAAATGTGACTATGTCAGTCTGAATGTTTATTACATAATTTTAAATACACTTCTCCCAAGATATTCCTCTTTGGAGATGAATTTTACAGTAAATATTCACGATTATAGCGCATGTCCAAAAGAAGGTGAGGTCTAGGGAGCAACAAGGGACTAGAGAAAAATCCAATTACCCAATGAGAATAGGCTACTTCCAGGGCTAACTCAACGGGATGTCATTACCAGAGATTATGATATGAACAATGTTCCTTGTGTTTGTGCAGTAAGTAAAAATATATGTGCAGAAATATAAATGGGCTGATTGATAATAAAACGGAAGCTTGCGTCTATAAGTCAATCTTCTCCGGGCTTCAAGAGATCGCCAGGACCAGCTGAGTGGGATTAACAATACCGACCCAAATGTGTTATCCTCTCACCCTACCCACTCCAGAAGGACCTCAGCCTCTGGTTCAGATCCCCACACATTCAAGTATTTCTGCAAATTCCCAAAGGGGATCTCGAATTTTCTCATGAACAAGTCCAGGCAGCTCTGTACACCACCTCCGTTTGTTCTTAAATTTGCCACGTTCACTGAGTACTGCTGCCTCTGACAGGCCCTGCCGCTCTCTCCTGCTGGACATGGCAGGCTTCCGCCAGAGCTCTCAGTCTTGTGCCAGGAACTAGTCTCTCACAAACACTCCCGCCGTCTCCTGCCGCGCTCTGCCGCTGCTGTGCTAGAACTCTTAAATGATCAGATTTGTCTATGGTGAATGGGAGAGAGTGTTCAACTTCTCTGTATTATATTCTGTCAGAGAGGACACACATCTGAACAGTGCAACAACCCTTTGCATGGTCATCTACAGTAATCTCTCTGCTGAGGACTCTGACATCCACACAAAGGGAACTGAACAAGGGAACTCCTGAGTAACAGCTTCCAAACTGTCCTTAAAACCACTCCTCTCCTCCAACAACTAAGGCTAAGGCAGTGGGTCAAGCTTGTTATACCCGTTTCTTTCCTCCATTTCCATGTGTTTTTGCTCAGGAGGCCCTCAGTGAACATGCAGTCTTCTAATGGTCGTTGCCACAGTCCATCAAACAGGTTTAGAGAACTACTCAAACCACTGATGGACACTGCTTTAGGCTATACAGGCTGGGAATCCAAGTACAAGCCATACATGAGAGGTTACAAAATATTTTCACACACATTCTGTCTTCACAACAACCCTGCGAAGGAGACTAGGTTTTGCAATGAAGGAAACACAAATTCAGAGAGGAAATGTTATTTGATCAAGGTCACCTAGACAGCTGGATAACATTAGGCAAGTAGAATCTTTCCTCTGCATGTCTCATTATTGCGTCGGTTCGCCCTTGTTAGGGGGACTATTTCATTTCATTTGGAAAACTACCTGCTGAATTAGGGCACCAAAGTAGGAGATGCTAAAACAAATGCAATGTTTAGACCCTGTCAACCTACCCACTATATCCTCTACACAGGCAAGTCATAAGAGCAGTAATGATCACCATCGCCCGATGCGATAGACCATGCCTAAGGCAGCTAAACTTGGACCAACCAGAGTTACAGGCTAACAACCTTATAGAGTGGTTTCAGTAGACCGGTAAGAAAAGAAATCAGTTTGCAAAGAATTGAAGAGAAAAGAAGGACAAGAGCTCAGAAAACAGGACTAGATAATTTTGAGAAGCTTGAGCTATTTATTTCAAGAAGCTTAAACTATTCGAAGAATAAAGGACATAGATGAGGATGCATATAGGGCAAAGCATCTTTTCTGCTTAGGAAAGGAAGTGTTTGACTGTGCTTGATGACAAAAAAGAAGTAGCTAGTGGAGAAGACTGAGTGTACGAGAGAGAAAGAAAACATTCTTAATGGAGTAAGGCCCAAAGCAGGCAGAAGAGGGTGGATGGAATGCATGTTGTTGTGGATTTAACCTAGGAGTAGCTACCACAGAATAGAAAGAAAGGAGAAATGAAAAAGACAAAAGAAAATTTCCACTTTAATAGTTGCTGGAGTTTTCAATATTTTACTCTACCTATTTTTACTTTAATAACTTCATGAATATGCATAAGTAAAAATGTAAAGTGGACATTCCCCATCTTAAGAGTCATTATGGAAGAGTAGAAATAACCACAAGAGTGGATTTGGAGTTCAAGTCCAAATTCTGATGCATGGCTTGACTCCTACAACATGATGCTACTACCTACCTAAAAGACTGTTTCAAGGGGCGCCTGGGTGGCACAGCGGTTAAGCGTCTGCCTTCGGCTCAGGGTGTGATCCCGGTGTTGTGGGATCGAGCCCCACATCAGGCTCCTCTGCTATGAGCCTGCTTCTTCCTCTCCCACTCCCCCTGCTTGTGTTCCCTCTCTTGCTGGCTGTCTCTATCTCTGTTAAATAAATAAATAAAATCTTTAAAAAAAAAATAAAAAAAAAATAAAAGACTGTTTCGAGGTCCAAATGAGATAACAAACACGTTTATGCTTTGTAAATTACAGTGGTAGATATTAGTTATTTTTCTTAACCGCACTTTTTCCTGAAGCTATTTAAAACTTCAATAAGTGCCTTTAAGCAAGAGGAAGTCATATAAAGATAAGAAAAGAAAGATTAAAAGATAGAAGTTGAGATAGAAAGAAAGACAAAAAGAGGCTGAGCCTCAGAAAACCAGCCAAGACTACCAACTTTAATGCCAAGCAGGCAGGATTCCAGCTGCCATAAATTATCAAAGAAATGGGTACTTCCTCTCTAAATTCACATACAGAATACTAGACAGGATTCCACCCAAAATGCAGCAAGGCCATAAAGGAACATATTTCATTCAACTCTCAATACTCAAGATACATGCAAGTTTCTTCAATTAGTTCAGGGTATGATGCCAAAATCACCAAGTGTGAGTTTTGAACAATATATTTCATATTTGTTTCTGGTCAACTGTATTGTTGTTCACCACTAAATCCACCTCAGTAACTAGCACAGAATAGGCACTAATAGAATATTTATTTAGAGAAGGAATTAGATGCCTCCAGCAGCCTTACCACCATTCATAGCAAAGCAATTTGGGGAAAATCACAGAAACAGCAAAAGAAAGAAGAGCTATAAATGTTTATAATTGAGTCCATTTTGCATCACATTCATTACGCTGTGTGTCTGTCACTGCCCTGAGGCTGAGGCAAAAATAAACCCAGACTATGGTTATTTCCTGTTACTTCCCTCTTCACCTAGCCCCTAGCCCCACTCCAGTCCCTAACATTGTGCTTAGTCCACAGTAGGTGCACCATAAAAGCATGTCATATTGAATTAAGGGGAACTTCCCTTTTATCGGGTTCAAATATTTTATTTTCTAATATTTTAATTACGGTTTAAAAAACATAATAAATGTAACAAAGCAGGCCAGTGTACTGCTGACACATTTCTGAGTCTCATAGAATAATCTGTGCTAACCATAACAGCAGCAACAGCAATAATATTGTCCCCCATTCACTGATGGCCAAATAATTTATAAACATTATCACTGATCCCCACAATTCAACAAGATAGGCATCATTAGCCTTATATTATAGATGAAAAAATTAGATGCAGACAGATTAAATGCCTTTCCCACGGCCACACTGGTATAAATGGCGGAGTGGTGCTCCAACCTAAGGGTATCTCATTTTGAAGGCCATTCTCTTCCCATGCTGCCATATTTTCTACCTAAAAGAGTTCAAGGTAGGAGAACTAATGGCAGTACCAGAATTACAGTTGTATTCAAATTAGTTGATAAGTCTAACTTTTTATGCTCTCTTTAAAGACCCAATACACGACTGTCTGCAGCGAGACATTGACCTAGTGGCTCAGTAACACAGGCGACTGGGCCAACAAAATGGAAAAAGAACATATTGGCAAGACTTGAGTCCAAAATTCCTCAGAACTTCCTCCTCCATTCCTGTTAGTGGAATCTCAAGTGGAAAGTGTGGCATTAATCCTATTTTTCAATTTGCGGCACATTGTAAGTATTAGTCTTTGTAAAGCCGTTTTTCATTTTACATATACTTATTTATTCTTGTTTAGCCCGTACCTGCTTTCCCATTCTTCTCCCACCCAAGATAACGGATTTAACACACACCCCTTTAATTGTATGTCTTATAAACTGTCTACCTGTTTTGTGTATATGTATTTTTAAACTGATGTAAGTGGTTTTGGGTTATGATTTCATCCTCTTTCTTGCTATTTTCCCTCAGCATTTTGCTATATGTGGATTTAGTCCGTTCTATCTGCCACACCCACTGCATTTACCCAACCACTCCCCTAGTAATAGACAAGATTGCATCCAAATCCCTCCCACAGCCAAAAATAAAATAAAAACTGCAACAAATATCTTTGTATATGTCCATGCCTGGACCTTTGTGTCATTCTTTTTGGGATACTCAGCAAAACGACTGGGTCCACAAGTATGTGTATCTCTATTGTACTTTGACTAAATGCCAGCAGTATGCTTTCCGGAAAATGACTCACCAGTGTGGACACCACCAGCAGGGCATGAGGGTTCCCTTCCCCCCACATTCCCACAAACACTTGGTATGATCAAGCTTTATATAATTCATCAGTCTAATGGATTAAAAACCTGTCATTGTTTCTTAATTTTCATTTCTCTGATTCATAGTCTTGTTAGCCTTTTGGGTTTCTACTTCTATAGAATGGCAGTTCATGCCCTTTGCCAACCTTTCATTCGAGGTTACTGTTTTACATTTTTATTCATTTGGAAGATTTCCTTGAATAATCTATATATTCATCTTTGTTTTAGACATGCAAGTATCTTCTCTCTATCACATTTCTATTAATATTGTCCATGGTCTGTTCTGTTAAAGAGAAATCTTTAATTTTAGTAAGTATAATTAAATTCATAAGATTTTTGCCTTGTATTTGGCACTTTTGGAGTTTTGTTTAAAAACTCTGTCTTAGTCAACTTGGGCTATTATAACAAAATATAAACAAGAGACATTTGTTTCTCACAGTTCTGGAGATGGGAAGTCTGAAATCAGGGTCGCAGACTGCTGACTTCTCCTTGTAGCCTCATATAGTAGAAAGTGAGCTAGCTCTCTAAGGTCTCTTTGATATGGGCACTAAGTCCTTTCTTGAGGGTTCCATCGTCATGACCTAACTACCTCCAAAAGATCCCACCACCAAATACCATCACTTTGGTGATTATGCTTCAACAAATAAATTTTAAGGGGACACCAATATTCAGTCCATAGCAAATTCCTTCTCCAAACCTAGATAATAAAAATAATCTATCAGCTCTTCTAGTCACTTTATAGTATTTCTTTCACATTTAGGTCATTAATTCATCCAGAGTCCCGCATTATATATGGTGGGTAGAGAGGGAATCAGCTCTATTTTTCTCCTCTATATAATGAGCATATTTTCCTAATATCATTTATTAAATAATCTTTCTTTACCCATAATTCACTGTCCCTTTTTTGTTTTAAAGATTTTATTTATTTATTTGTTAGAGAGAGAGAGCACACATGCACACGTGTGCAGAGGGAGGGGCAGAGGGAGAAGCAGGCTTCCGCTCTGAGCAAGGAGCGTAATTAAGAACTCCATCCCAGGACTCTGGGATCATGCCCTGAGCCGAAGGCAGGTGCCTAACCGACTGAGCCATCCAGGCGTCCTCCTTGTCTCCCTTTTATTGCATATTGAGCTCCCACATAAATGGTATTTAGATTCCACTGAATTCCATTAAAACCATGATAATAGTTTGACTGCAAATATTCACAGTATATTAAAAATTAAACCATTACAAACTGTGTAAACTCATAAAGATAAATTTAAACCATCAACTTAAAATACATGAGAGGGTATATCGTATTTCAAAATTCTGTTCATGAGTATGAAAAGAAAAAAAAGTTCATCAACCATGGTTGAAATACATATTTCCCCTCCATGAATTCTCTGAGGTGCATTTTATAGCAGTGAGCCAGAAGCCTTTGCTAGTTCTTCATCTTGTCAAGTTTCTTGGATTTTATAAGTGCATTTTTACTCTCCTGACAACTAAGTTCCTAGGGAACTGAACATTAAGTTGTTAATAATATGCTCATGGAGGTCTCACCAAACCAAATGAAAGGATGTTAAAAGAAAAAAAAATAGAGTCTCATGTCACATGCATCTGCATACTCAGTGCCTGGAAAAAACAAAAGTTGCTGCACGCATCTATTGTGCTCTAATTCACATGTCAAGTGTGTTCACAAGGGAACTACTCAAAAACACTTTACTGCCTTTGTTTATATCTCTCTATCACGGTTTTTATGAAGCAAAACCTTTTTAAAGTGTTCACGAAGGAGAATTTCACGTGATGATATTAATGATTTCATGTACCTTTAGGCTACACTTACACAAGCCACACTTATCACTCCCTTCATTTACTGTGGCTTCAACTGTCGATAAAATAGGTGTTTGAAGGATATGTCCTAAGTAAAAATCAAGTTTTAGCTCGAACAGATTTTCCTATCTGTCTGGAGGAGACATGACCAAGTTTTCATTTTGCATTCTAGTTTGGACACTCCCCATAGTTTATACCGATGCTAGTAGAAGTGTTTCTGTTAGCTCACCTCTGCTCCTATACTTTCAGACCATGAAATCCTTTGCATGGTGTCTGATATGAGAAGAATTTAGTTATAGTTCCTTGTTAGTATAATAGCCAATATACTATCCATAAGCCAAGAGTCAGGGGTAGAATTTGACTATTAGGGAGTGTTTTCTTATTCCATAGGGATGCAATTCCTTAAGAGTTGCGTACATTATCATATATCCAGGGCCTCAAATCCCAAGTGAATATTATTAAGTGAATTAATTTTCTTTTAGAATAACTAATGGAAAATCCTCCATAAAAAGGAGGAATATTCTATAAGCTCCCTTCCAAAGGCATGAGGTTTTTGCATAAGGAAGTCTCAACCAAGACAAACTCAAGCTAGAAGATAGCAGACTCTGGAATGATAGTCTGATCTGATTACAAACCCTTCACCCACATCTTAGTGCTCCCCAGTATACCAGATAGAAATGGAATAAAATTAAGTTTCGTAAGATGTGATGTTTTTAACTCAAACGTCTTAATATGTCCCCCAAAGCCTAACTGAAAAAAAGTCTGTTGTCTTTAACTCCTTTCTCCTTTTGCAATACCTATATTTTGCTCATAAAACTGAAATTATGCCAATTGTTAGGGGAAATATTTAGACGTGGAAGAAGAAATGAAAAATAAATTACTAAAGAAGACTTGAAAAGTGATTTAAAAGTGCAGGGGGAAAAAGGCTCAGAGAAACCTCGTCTATTTCACTCATTGTATATAGTATTTAGCCCAATACCACATGAGGGCACTTACTATTTTTTAGTAGAGAAGAGAGATAAAATGTGTCCCCCAAAATCAGGTATATGAGTATGGACACATACATGTTCACATTCATATACTTTTTCATTAAATAAAGCCACAGGATGCCCATAAATACAGCTGACCCTTGAATAATACGGGGGTAGGTGTGCCAGCACCCCCCACACAGTCAAAACTCCATGTATTACTTTTGACTCCCCCCAAATTTAAACACTATCGTTAAGCTACTGTTGACCAGAAACACTACTGATAACATAGTCAAATGACACATATTTTGTATGCTATATGTATTCTATACTGTATTCTTACAAAAAGGTAAGCTAGAGAAAAGGAAATTCTATGAAGGAAATCATAAGAGAAAACACATTTACAGTACTTTACTGTATTTATTGAAAAATATCTGCATATATGTCAACCTGCACAGCTCAAAAACATGTTCAAGGCTCAACTGTATATCTAAGGAGAGGAAACATGGGTCACAATACAGTATTACCTTTGTGGTCTCAGTTTCCCCATTTGTGAAATTAAGGCACTGCAAAGTATGATTGTCAATGATCCTTACAATTTCTGATTCTCACTTGTTTTACTGACGTATGCTGTACATAACAATACAAATTCCTGGTTATGTTCAAAGTCCCAAAAATGCAAACTACAATCTTTATCTGATTCAAATAAAAAAAGTACTTGAAGATTAAACACTAGCTGCTATGACATTTCCCAGCATTATTAGAGTTAGGTTATAAGCTCTGTAAGAAAAATCATAGGACACTGATGATTAATAAGCTGGAGTGGAAAGCTCTGTGAGAGCTTGTACTGTGTGAACTATTATTAGATTTTAAAGGCAATGGGGAAATCCACCTGAGAATTTGGACAGATGCCCTTGAATTCATGTACTTAATATTAATTTTTATTCCTAAGTAGCTAGGTACAGTGCTGTATAGCAGAGGTCACTGAAAAGACCGACCACCATGTGTTGCAGTCTTTAGAGATTAAAAATGCTCCTTACCTAATACCATTGGACACATGTGAATCAAGAAATCAAATGTCTTACAGACTACTATGCCAACAGTAGAGATTATTTTGCTTTCTTACAGTCAGCTCCCTTTATCCTGAAGAACTACAAAATTCTCACATATTAATATACCAATCCCACTAACTGCTGAAATACACTTTGGATATCACAAACAAAGCAGTCTACCAATTTGGACTCTTTGAGCCTCTCAGTAAAGTTAATACGGTACCCGAGACCCATGACGAGACAGTGTCCATCAAGAGTTACTCGTGAGGGGCTCCTGGGTGACTCAGTTGGTTAAGCTTCTGCCTTCAGCTCAGGTCATGGTCCTCAGGGTCCTGGGATCGAGCCCCATGTCCACTTTGCGCTCAGTGGGGAGTCTGCTTGTCCCTCTCCTTCTGCCCTCCCCTTGCTCGTGCTCGCTCTCTCTCTCAAATGAGTGACAGTATACATGGAATTCATTGATCTTGGTTTTGAAGGTCCAGGGGGGAGGCAGACAGCATGAGGAGAATCCTTAATATGTCTACGCTATATACCAGGAAAGGCCAGGTTAGTGTGAGGCGAGTGGGGCTCCTGCCTTAAATGCAAAATTAAGGGGAATGCCACAAAACTCAGTAAGCAAGATAATATTTTAATGAAATATATAAAAAAATCAAAAATACTTTTAAAACGTGATTTAAAAAATCCAAGCTTTTAAATATGGATGCCACTCAATCTGGCACCATCCTCAATTTTGCATCCCAGTGGAGTGTCTCACTCACCTCAGCCAGGTTCTAGCCCTGAAATCATGCCTGAAAAGTGAGTCTCTAATGCTGGCTGAAGTTTGAGGCAATTGCTCAAGACTCTCCTCCTCATCTGATACTAACCTGTGTAGCGGTGGCACCTGCATAATATGCTCATTAAAAATCCCTCTTGATAAATGAGTCTACATACTCTACAAGAATTAGTTTAATCCTAATTTCATTCAAATTGCTATAGAGTCAGTTTGCAACAATGTTTTTTTTCAACACTTGCAGAGATTCTGAGAAATAAATTACTCCTAAAGAATAATATTTTGATCAGTCAAGTGAAAACGAATTGGAAATACTCTATATGTATTTGAAATCTTTGTGTTTTGGAGGATAATTGTGAGATTGAGGAGCATCGATGAGGTAGCTTCCGCAGGGCCAGGCAGAAGAAAGAGATGTGGGATAACACACCTGGACAAGGCTTAACGCACCCACATGTTGGTATCACCCATGGATTTGATTTCGCTTTCACGAAAGACATCAATTGTGCTATGTTTGCATGTCTGGAAAGGTCCCATGCTTTCAGATTTCATGCCGTTGTTCTTTATTGTCAGAATTTGACTTGAAGGAAAAAAAAGTGACATTTGCATGAACTGAACTCCAGTACTCAATTAATACTTACATTTTAGTGGTCATAAAGGAATGAACAAAAGGTTACTGGGGTACGAAGTGTGGGTGAAAATTTCTTCTACACTGGGGAAAGGAAGTTGGGAAAGACACTGGAGGCATAATAAATGAAATAGGCCTTAAAAGGTATACAGGCCTTCTCCCAGATGAAAGAAGATTCCAGGCAAAGGTGACACATAAAAAACGGAGTTTCAATGATGAGCAATAGTGGATCCCTTTTCCTTTCAGTGAGCTTAGTTGAGGGACATCGATACGCAACACAAGGTAGAGGAACTATAAGACAGGTATAGACAAAATCCCAGGAAGAGGGTGGGGGAAAAGAAGACATCCAGCTTGAATTTTACAAGGTGGATCAGGAAAAGCATAATGGCAGACCAAACACCTGAGCTGAGCCCTAGGCGATGATAGAAGGCAAATGGGCACAGATGAGAAGGACACGAGGGACAAGCACGGTCAGAAGCACACACGATGCTAAGAGAAGCAAACAGTTGTTTAGTTTGGATGTAATATCTGGTATATGAAAAGGAATAATAAGAGATAATGGAAAAACCTTAGCTCGGAACCAGAGAGCTGAGGACAGAGAAATCTAGATTTGTATTTTTAGGCAGTGGTTAAATGGGGATGTGAGTCAATGGTGGTTTTGTAACAAGGGCATGATCACAGCCATGCTTTGATAGATAAATCAGATCACAGCGTGTAAAATGGAATAAAGGGAAGAAAGACCAAAGGCAAAAAGATAAGTAAAGAGACTTTAAAAAGTCCAGCTAGGGAACTTCACCTTAATTCAGGACATGATCCTTTAAGACAAATAGGATATGTCTTCAGGCAACTCTGAAGTTGCTGGAACTGCGGGCAGATAACTTACCCAAAAGAAATCCTGGCCCTTGAATCTAACCTCAACTCATTGCCTTAAGTCAGAGCCATTGTTGTAACTCTGAGTTTATATGATTGCTTGATGTGTACTTTCATAATTTCCCTTCTCAGTTATACTGAGTCTCCAGTAAGCTTTGTAAAATGCTCGGCATTATTTACGTATGGAATTCGAAATGGTTTCCTTCTGTGTGTATTCCTCCAGCTATCGGTCCACCTGGCTGTACTGTTGGTATTACTTGCAAAGGTTCTCCCCTGGCATACGTAAGTTCAAATCCAAGCCTCTTGGCTACAAAGACAAAAGGCTCTGTGACCTGGCCCATGGTGAACTTTCTAGGCTCAACTCTCACCAGGCTCTCTACCCCACAGTGTATGTTCCAGCGATGCCAGAGCAGGTGGGGTTCTCTGCTCACAACAAGCTGTTTCTCACCTGGCCCGTTCTCCTTATTGTTGTTTTTGCCAGTTGGCTTGCACTGTGCAACACCCAATTCTTCCTTCACCTGCCTCACTGCGCCTCCTCTTGGGCCACTTCCTCGGGGAAGTCTCCTCCACAGAGGATTTCAGATTCATACAGATACGCACCACCGATGCAATGTTACCTATGGTCTGATAGAAGAAGACTGGGCCTAAGCCATGAAGAAAACAGACTATGAGCTTGGCTCCTCCTTAGCTTAGCAGGAAAGAGAAATTGGTTAATAACCTCTGAATTTCTTTCTGCTCACCAGTTCCTTTGAGTCACCGAGTCAATCCTGCCAATGATCTGTAGTTCTGTCATGAGTAAAGGTTGCCTCATCTCACCTACTACCCTAGGGGACAGCCTTAACCTTCTTACTAAGGCTTCAGCAAAGGATCAGAGCAAGTTTTTTTTTTTTAGGAAGCTGGGTTGATTAAACCATTCCAGCCTCTGCACCTTATACTCCATCACTGTGACATACCGTGAAGACTAAAAAGCATTTTTCACCCAGTGCTAACCTTTTTTGCTCTCATTTATCTTTTCTCCCTTGGATTTCAATTCAGTGTCTATTGCCATATTATTTAAATATGGGCCAGGAATTTACTTTAATTTAACATAAACATTTTAATAGTAGAAAATTTGGTAAACACAATACTATGCAATAAATGCTTGTATGCCTTCTGAGTGTCTGTTGCATAAATGTGCAAATATTTACATGGACTTACATTCATATAAACCCATTCTCATAGCAAAATATTATGCACTTTATTTTTAATCTGTAGTTTGAATTTTTATGAACACTTACTTTAGTCTTATAAATACATGCAATGTACCAGTCCATACGTACTGGTTCTCAATTTTCACTCCCTTAATGTTGTCAAAACGTAGACTTAAGGAAATTTGGAACGGCAAGAGACCCTTAGAAATCTGGTCCAAACTTTGCATTTTATATACGTCTGTCCCCTGCTTCTCAAAGGTTTGTGTTATGCCACTTTGCTTTTATGAAAGACCTATGTTAGTATCCATTTTCACTAACCAAAAGAAATCCAAAGAGGATTTTCACTTTTATGAAAAAAGGCAAAAAGTGAAAAGAGCGCTCACTGCACTCAGCATCTCAGCATCAAGCCACCAGAGCTTTGAACTGTGTCTGTGAGTATCTATGCTTTATCTCGATTTATTCTGTGCATCTGTTAGTAAGATATATCCTAAGGTATCAGAAAAGCCCATGCGAGGTTATTTTTTGGGACTGGGAATGCTTACAAATTTTTCCATATAAGTCAGTGGTAATTGCTTCTTTGCTTTATGCCATTTTGGAGTAGGAAAGCTTTCATAGGAAGCCTATCTTTATTCATAGATAGCAAGAGAAAGCTGTATATGGAAACTGAGCCACAGATCTAAGAAGTGACTTGCCCAACATCACACAGTTAGTGGCATAGCAATGACAGAACATCTATCTCCTGACAGTCCAGTAGTCTCTCCATTGTGCCCTACTCTCTACTGCTACCAACTAAGCACCATGCCACCCAAATGGGACCGAAACCACGAATCATTTCCCGTAAGGGGCTAGTACCCCCATCCCATAAGATTGGTTGGCAAATCCTGTTGCTTGTACTAATTCTCTAAGACCTAGCTCCAGTATCATCTCTCCTCGAAAATTACTTCTTCAGACCGCACAGGGGGATTTAGTCACATTTAACAACATATTGTCATTTTCCCTCTTTATGCCTTCCTCTACCCCCTAGTCTTTGAAGATTCATAGCCAGCGACCATGTTCCATGCATGTCACAACAACCATGTATTAGATTCCTCTGGAAGCCGTAATATATTACCACCAACCTGGGGGCTTAAAACAACAGAATTTTATTCTCTCGCACATTGGAGGACTAAAATCTGAACTCATTTTAACTGGGCCACAGTTCAGGTGTTGGCCAGGCCCTACTCCTTCCAAGGCTCTAGCAGAGAATGTATTCCTTGCCCCTTCCAGCTTCTGAAGGCTGCTGGCATCACTCGGCTTGTGTTCCCATCGCTCTACTCTCTGCCACTGTAGTCACACTGTGCTCTCCTCCTGCATTTAGCTCGAATTTTCCTCCACCTCTTGCGTACAGCCTACATGTGAGACTCCATCTCAACACACTCAACTTAATCACATCTACAAGGTCTTTTTTCCCCATATACAGTGACACTCACAGGTTCCAGGGATTAGGACATGGGAAATATCTTTGGGCAGGGGTGGTCATTATTCGGTTTCCTGCAACCCCCACTTCACAGAACAGGATCTGGCTTATAGCCCAAAGAGTCTGTATTCATATGCTTCTTTGACTACTTAGCATATTTTTTTTTACCACAGTTTACAAGATCAAGCTTCTCCATTTGGCCTTGCCCATCTAGGGAAACCATTTGCACTCAAGATAAGAAGCAGAGATTCGGATCTCAGCTACCTAGGTGATGAACTGATTTCAGCGCTCAAACACAATTAACTTTGGTTTTGGTAATTGTTTGGAATAAAGAATCCTTATTTTCCACTGATTAGAAAAGCATTGCTTGCATATTGTAAAGGAGAAAAAGAAGAGAAAAATATAAACCAAAAATAAAAATCACCTGTAATTCTTTCACCTATAGATAATCACTGTTGGCATCATGTTTATTTCTAGTACTACTACTACACACACACACACACACACACACACACACACATGCTTAAATAAATACATTAAACATTTGGTCTATGCGCTCCAAATATTATAAATTATACAATTTTATATACAGTAATATGTATACACCATATTTTCTTAGATGGTTTAAATCATCTTACATGCAACATTTCTGTAGCCTATCTTTATTCACTAGGCATTATATCATTAGCATTTTCCTATGTCATTAAAAACTCCTTGTAAACATCATTTTAATAGCTACATAATGGTCCATCATGTGGATGTACCATAATTTACTTTACCATTCCCTTGATGTTATGCAATCGGGCCATTTGTAAATTACTTTTTACAGCACTGACTTAGAATACAATGAAAGGCACCCTTCAAGGTCAATTCAATACCGGGCGGAAGTTGAAGAACCTATTTTCAAAGACTGGGAAATGTATGCCTCCATATACCCATGCTTAACAGAATATTGAAGTACTGATGTTTAGACTATGTGTTAAGGTGGCTTTGCCACCTTATCTAATAGCTCAGTTACATATGGCCCAGTGCTATGCAGCACATGTTTGTCAAAAGCCAGAGAGTGGGATGGGGAAAGATGTGTGGCAAGTGGGGAAAGGTTTATAGAGTGACAACCTGAAATGCTTCCCTGGGAAATAAAGACCAATCCAGTTCCTGATGAGAACCAGACAAGGTGTGGGACACCCAAGGGGCAAGTAAAGTGACATGAGGTGGTTGCTACTGAGTGGCTTAGTTACCTCCAGCAGGCCTGGGAAGATGCAGGGATTTTGAGAGTTGGGGGAAGAGTAGAAGGAATGGTTGGGATTAAGATTGTTATACCTTGAAGGCCAGAGTAATTTTGTCGGGCAGGGAGACATAATTTGTACTTTCTTTTATCCTCATTGACTTCCTATCCCTTGTGCCCTTCCCCAGGTGTTAAAGTGACTGACCATCACTTTTCATAATTCAGTATTTAAGAGCCTACAAGGGCTAGGCTGCATGCAGATAATCTTATATACATCATCTCTTGTCATTCTCACATCAACTCTATGACATAGTTTTATCCCCATATTACAGATAAAGATAACTGATGCTTGGCAAGGTCAAGGACACACTCAAGATTGTACAGTCAAGATGTGAGATTCCAAAAGCTGTGCTCTTAACTTCTACCCACTGCCTTCATTCCCAACCTAGGTCACAGGTCTCATCTCAAGACATTCTGATTCTGTGATTCCAGCTGGTACCTAACCCAAGCACTTCATAAATGTGCCTTTGTGCACACAGAAAAAGTTGGGGCTAAATCCACACATGCTCTCCCCATTGGAAAAGCAACTCAAAGCTTATGACTCACTTCCATTGAGTAAGCTTTGTTATGGGCACTCAGGGGTCATTTGCTTTCAATCTCCTCGGTACTTACTTAGTATATTTAAATACACAGGACTGTCACAGTGAGTGTTATTGTGAGCAGAACTCGGTAATTATTTGAAAGGGAAGTGAAATTTAAGATTGATAAAATGGGAGATATTGTCTTTATATAGTATAACTTGAAGGATTGAGAAGAAATTCTGAATTCCAGAGTATTAACAAACACATTTGTTCCTATTAAGCCAGGAAAGGTGTTTTGCTTTACAGCTTAAATGTTTTCTATCTTCTTCACAACCACTGGCCACCCACTCATAACATTATATTTAATATCAAGTATAATGACACTGATTGTTCATTTTATTGAATTATAAATGCCACTGAGGAGGAGGAATATGGATTAATTTCCTTTGGTCATGAAGCAGTTTTGCCTAGACATTCCAAAGCTTAGCTAAATTTTTATATTTTCTCTATACTTGAACTTGTTTTCCCATAATTCATACTTTATATACATGTGATTTCAGTTCTGTTGTATATGATAGCCCATTATAGTTTAACAAAGACCTTCTTTTATTTTTGCCTAGTCAAAATTGCAGAGCCATTAAAAACTAGGGCCAAGCCGACACTGCTTTTTCTGCCTTTCTGACCCGTTCATGTTCTCGGGTTACAGTATTGAGATTGTAAAATATCAGATTTTAAAAGTGCTTCGATGTTCATTCAATGCAGATAGTCTTTTGCTAGAAGGAACACCTGCTAACTATACCACAAAATGGCTCAGGAACATTCTCTTGAACATTTCCATTGACAGAAAACTCATTAAATCCTGAGGTAGGCTATTCCATCTTCGGGAACTTATGAATAGTTAGAAAAGCCCCTCTTTATTTTGATCAAATTCATCTCCTCAAGGCTTCCTTTAATTAGTCCTAGTTTTATCAGATGAGGCCACAGAAAAAAATTCTAATTCTTCTTCCACAGGTCTTAAAACACTGTAATTGTAATATTACAACACTCTGGTACTGATACAGAGTAATTAATAATGATAACTAATCATTACATAGCACTCACTGTATGCCAGTAACTAGTCTAAGAGTTTTACATATATTAACATGTTGTAATACAACAACCCTATGTAGTAGATTCTAACACACAGACACAATAAGTAACCTACCAAAGGTCATGCAATTAGTGACTGGCAAAGTCAAGATTCAAACTCAGGCTCTGTCTGAGACCATTGGACTATATATATAAAAACTGCTGATGTTATATTATGTTACATTATCCTATCTTATGATATGTATGTTTCAGGCTGTAATATATTATCATACATCCTAAGTGAATTAAGGAGTTACATGTAGAGCATCAAGTCATTAAAGAACATAAGAAAACATAGGTAAATATAGATTTCTGATCTCCCTTCACCAGCACAATTCTCAGAATCTAGGCTAGATCCCAAGGGGGAAGATTAGAATATCCATTTCTGGATAAATGACTTCAAGGTACTGACACATGGGCCTCTACTACACCGAAGTCCACTAGTCAATGGTACAATGTATTAGCTCAGAATTTCCAAATGCATTTTTACTGTCTCACTCTTAAATATGCAAACATCCAAGGGACAACAGACATTTGAGAAAGCTCTCCAAAGGAAGGATAGAAACCTTTATAGACAAACATAAGAAAAAAACTGAGACAAATAATGTAAGGAGCAAAACATATTATCAATAATCTTATTAGTAATCATTAACTATCTCAGATAAAGAAGATATATATTAACTCCATGAAATAGGAAAAGATGATATTTTTAAAAATCCCCAAACAAGAAAATGGTCTTAGAAAATAAAAATATGGTCACATATTTTTTAAAAATCTCAGTAGAAACTGGGCAATAAACACCAGGATATCATGAAAAAGTGGAACTTAAAACAAAGATCAGAAACACAGTAGAAAAAAGAAGATTAGCAAATTAAAGAATCAATTTAAGATGTCTGAATTATAAGGAGATAATAGAGAGAGAACAAGAGAGAAGGAGAGGGAGACAGGTAGGGAGGAAGGGAAGGAAAGGGAAGGAGGGAGAAAGAAAGAACAGAGCAAACATATATTTAAAACCCAAGAACAATTCCTAGAACTGAAGGACAAGAGGTCATAATTTGTAAAGTTCTGCATTTCCCCAGCACAGTGCATGATAAAGGCACCATACCAAGGCATATCGTGAAATTTCAGAACTCCGGGGATAAAGAGAAAAGTTAGTAAAAGTTTACAGGGAGGTTAGAATAGGTCACATACAAAGAATCTGGAATTACAGTGCCATCAAACTTCTCGACAGCATTACTGGAAGCTAATTTGATAATGAAGCAATGTCTTCAAAATGAGAGAAAACGATGTTCAACTTAGAATTCTGTATCAAGAAAAAAATGTCAATCAACAGTACAAGGAAAATATATTTTCAGATAAGTACTGTCTACAAAATAATCTCCCTTGCACTTTTAAAAAGAAAACTATGGAAAATTTGTAACATCAAAATAAGGAAGGAAACCCAGAAAAAGAGGGAATTCAGCAAATAAGAGTTCCAACACAGGAAAATTCCAGCATGATGGCACCTCGTAGGTTGGTCAAAGCAATTTCCTTAAATATAAATTGGGTCACTTTTCTCCCCTGATTAACATACTGTAATGTCTTCCTATCACACGTACAACAAGATAAGAACTCTTTTTTTGGGGGGGGGCTGTTTCTCCAACTTAAACTTAATTTACCTCCTTCTTCCTGTTTTTTTTTTTTAAGATTTTATTTATTTATTCGACAGAGATAGAGACAGCCAGCGAGAGAGGGAACACAAGCAGGGGGAGTGGGAGAGGAAGAAGCAGGCTCATAGAGGAGGAGCCTGATGTGGGGCTCGATCCCAGAACGCCAGGATCACGCCCTGAGCCGAAGGCAGACGCTTAACCGCTGTGCCACCCAGGCGCCCCTACCTCCTTCTTCCTGTTAATACTGCAGCCACATTGACCTTTTGTTAGTTCCTTGGATACATCAAATGGTTTCCTTTTGCAATCTATCTCCACTTAACCTGAAATGCTTTTCCCTCTAATCTTCACATAACTGGATCCTTTTTTCATCCAGCTCTAATACCAAATACCATGTCCTTGGACTTCCTGTTTATTTATAATTGTATCTCTATCACTCTATCAGCCTTACATGGCTACATTTTTCTTTACAGTATTTAGTATTTGACATTATTTTATTTATTGATTTATTTTATTTAATAATTTATTGGGTTTTTTCCCCCTTCTAAAATGTAAGCCTCATGAAGGCATGGGCTCTCCTGTTTTATTCCTCGATATACTTCTATTGCCCCATCAGTTCTTGGCACATGGCAGATGCTCCAGTGAATATATGCAGCACAAATCAAATTTACCAAGATGCTAACAATGTTCTCTTGGAGCATAAGGTTTTGAATGATCTTTTAAAATACCTTTTTATACCTGTTAGTATTTTCTAAAATTGCTATATGCATTTAACATTTCCATAATTTAAAAAGTAACACCATTCTAATGTTTTAGACTAGAAAAAATCCGGTGGAAATTGTCCTCAGAAATAGAATCTATTGGGTTGTGGCAGTTTCTGCTCACCTAAATGTCATGGAAATTAAACATCCTCCTAAAATGAAAATTCTATGAGGATTTGTGATGATAATTTTTTTTTAAGATTTTATTTATTTATTCATTCAACAGAGATAGAGACAGCCAGCGAGAGAGGGAACACAAGCAGGGGGAGTGGGAGAGGAAGAAGCAGGCTCATAGCAGAAGAGCCTGATGTGGGGCTCGATCCCATAACGCCGGGATCACGCCCTGAGCCGAAGGCAGATGCTTAACTGCTGTGCCACCCAGGCGCCCCTGTGATGATAATTTAATACCGTCCAGTCCCTACTGGATTTCAGTAGAATGATCTAAGGCATATAAAAATAGGGTGGGGGAATTTATACTGAAGTTGGAAACTACTCTGTCCCTTCCCCAGTTTTCCAAATTTCAGTGATTGCCCACATCCCCTTGCTCAAGACCTCAAGTCCCTCCCTCTCACTTCCCATCCTTTTAGCCCGGTGCTAAGGATGTAGTTCCTAGCACAGAATAAGTTTCCTAATTAATCTCCTTTTCTCTATTATTTTCAGAAAAAAGAGTAGTAATCAAATTTCCAAAACATAAATCAGAAGCATAGGAACTATATATGCACAAATATGTGAAAGGTAGTGTGAAAAGTAAATTTAAAATCTTTCTTAATGAGATATAATTGTCCTATAACATAGTGTAGGTTTAAGGTGTAAAATGTGTTGGTTTGATACATTTATATATTGCAATATGATTATGCCATAGCGTTAGCTAACATTTCTATCACATCACACAATTTTGCTTTTGTGGTGAAAACAATTAAGATCTAGTCTCTTAACGACTTCGAGGTTTATAACACAGTCTTGTGGACTCTAATCAATATGCTATGCATTAGATCTCCAGAACTGATTTAACTACTAGTTATAAGTTTGTACCCTTAAACAACATCTCCCCAACTCCTCCACTCTGCAACCCCTGGTAACCACCATTTTATTCTCAGTTTCTCTGAGTTTGTTTTTAGATGTTTTAGATTCCCCATATGAATGACACCATACAGTATTTGTCTTTCTCTGTTGGCTCATCTCACTTAGCATAATTCTCTTAAGGTCCATCCATGTTGCCACAAATGGCACGATTTCCTTCTTCCTCATGGGAGATTAATATCCTGTCTTTTTTATTCATTCACGCTTTGATGGACACTTTGGTTGTTTCTACATCTTGACTGTTGTAAATAATGCTGCGATGAACAGATACCACTTTGAGATACTGATGAAATATATGTTTTACAATCCTTTACACCCATTTGCATTAAAGCAGCATAGTTGCTCTATAAGTCAGTGCCGCAAGCTGATGGGTCCCTTTCTTCCTGATAGCCAAGGACTCTTACGGATAAGCAGTAGACAGTATCATAACCATAGACAGAATACAGCTCTTTTGTTCTTTTCCTATGAGACTGGTCCTCTAACATACAGTGCACAGGAAATTAAGCTTTCTCATCTAAAAAAAATCAGGAGATTAATATAAATTATATTATATATGCAGATATATAATACATAGATATAGATATAAACAATCATAAAAATAAAATGTCTCTCCCTTCTGGCCACTGTAGAGAGAAGAGGGCAAACTGTTCAGTGATTCTAGTGGGCAGGCAGCTAAGGTAAGACCTGATCCATGTGGGGGCCTGATTTCCTGAAGTTTCTCCCTAGTGGGAGAAGGCTATAGACCCTTGTTAACTTAAAGAACTCTCTGCAATGAGCGCAATGTTCTATATCCATGCTACACGTATGGTAGCCCTTAGTCACATGTTGCTATTGACCACTTGAAATGTGTCTAGTGTGATTGAGGAACTGAATTTTTAAATTTTAATTCAATCTCATGCCATGAATACAAAACAAAAGCAAAACTAGGAAAATAACGTCTCGACTTGCAATGAGTGAGTAGGGAGGCTTCTCATAAGGCTGGATATGCTCTGGGAATGATTTGGGTGCTAAAAAAGGCAGACCCTTAAGAGGGACCATGATGGCATTGAGGAAAGAACCCCAGAGGTGCCTGGGTGGCTCAGTCCATTAAGCAGCTGCCTTCAGCTCAGGTCATGATCTCAGGGTCCTGGGATCAAGCCCCATGTCGGGCTTCCTGCTCAGTGGGGAGCCTGCTTCTCTCTCTCCCTCTGCCTGCCGCTCTGCCTACTTGTGCGTGCTCTCTCTCTCTCTCTCTCTCTCTCTCTCTCAAATAAATAAATAAATAAATCTTAAAAAAAAAAAAAAAAAAGAACCCCAGACAAGGAGTCAACAGAGCTGGGTCCCAGTTCAGTCCTGCCAATAGCAAAATGCATGAGCTGGGCAATCCGTTTCTTCTTTGGACCCTGTTTCTTCTCATGCAAAATGAATGGGGTTGAACTATTTATTTATTAGTTTAAAGACTTATTTATTTATTTGAGAGAGAGAGAGAAAGGGAGGGAGGGACAGAGGGAAAGGAGCGTGGAGCCCAGTGCAATGTGGGCCTCTATTGCCTCCATTTTCCAAAAACAGCTGAGGCTCAGATAGATTAGCTTACTTGCCTAAGGCCATACAGTTAAGAAATGGTGAAACTGGTAATTGATCCCAAATCTGTTTTTCTACTATAATATGCTATATTATATAATAGCTGCTGTTTATGTTGTTTATTATATACCAGCTAATATAGTAACCAATTTCTATGTATTATCTTATTTACAAGAGCCCTGTCAAGAGTTTTGTGGAAACTAGCCCAAGCACTCCACTCCATCCTTTGATTGCCCCTGACCTATAGGAAGGACCTTTGCTAAGATGCCTGCGGAGTAGGGAACACAGTTCTTGGAAGGGTCTTCATTTTATGGAGTGGGGGCCTTTCTCTGAACTTTCCAAACTTTCTCTTTTCACCTTAACCTCAGTTCCAATCTGAATTCACCCTTCGGTCTCATCTTGACAAAAAGCTTCGACTTGCAGTGATTCAGAGCACTTCCCACTGTATAAAAAGCAATTTTGAAAATGACACAAAATATTCTCTTGGCATAATGATTTTTAATATTAAAAATCATCTGAGATTCTGAATAGGAGAGGCAAAGTGGACAGATGGTACAGCCATCACTTAACAGAAACAAAATGATTATATCTATAATTTAGATGGCATACCAAGCCCCATCAGAGGGAGACAGTACCACCTCCACACTACTTTGCTTCTTAATAATTGATCTGAAACAGAAGACCAGGTAGAGCAATGTGACATAACAACCTGATTTTCCTGAAATTACTCTGGGAGGGCATCCACTTAATCCTGATTTCAGAGAAGAAACATCAATGCAAAGCTAGAACTCTTAGCAAAGTATGGGAATGGTGGTGAGGCTTTTACAGTAGAAACTGTCATCCTTCTTTCTTTTCTTTTTTTTTTTGATTTTAAGTAAGCTCTATGCCCAATGTGGGGCTTGAACTCACAACCCCAAGATCAAGAGTCGTGTGCTCCAACGACTAAGTAAGCCAGGTACCCTACTGTCATCCTTCTTTCTAAAAGTTGAACCAAATGGGGAATCTTAAGCTACAAGGCAAAGGCACACTGAGACTGAAAGCTTTGTATATAATGCCCATCCACACACTTATACTGGGGATGGGTAAATTTAAAATATTATATTCTCTCTCTCTCCCCGCCCCCACCACCGCCAATCACTTCCCTTCCCACCCCTCTCCTCTCAATGTAGAATCAATATGCTACCCAGAGAAAGACTATATCCCCTCCAAACCAACACCACTATGAAATTCCTCCATGCTGGAAGCTGAGTCTCAACCATTTCGCCCAGCCTATGGATGAGGCACACACAATTGACAAACCTGCCCGATCAAAAATTGACATTAAATTTGCCACAGTCTTTACAACTGTTTTTCAGCTTGCTCCATAAGTATGCTTTACTGAAGAGTTTCAGGTTCACCTTTAAATTCATAACATTTACATTTCATGATGGTTTACATTCATCAGCTTCATGCTTCCATCCTACAGACCTTTATTGAACACCTATATTGTGCGAAGTACAGCCTTAGTGGATTTGAGGGATATCAAGAGGAAAAGCCCCAGATTCTGTTCTAAAATAATACAGAGTCTATGGGGTGCCTGGGTGACTCAGTCAGTTGCTCATCTGATTCTTGGTTTCAGCTGGGGTCATGGTCTCAGGGTCATGTGATTGAGCCCCGTGTTAGGCTCTGCACTTAGTGGGGAGTCTGCTGGAGATTCTCTCGCTCCCTCTCCCTCTGCCCCTCCCCGCTGCTTGCTCTTTCTCTCGATTAAATAAATAAATCTAAAAAAGTAAATAAAATAAAATAATAGAGTCTATGAAAATGCCAGCATCCATCATCATGATTCTCTCTGAGAGAACAAGCCCCTTTTATGTCTAACCATCACCATTGCAACCACAGCCACCACTATTTCCAACTCTGTCTACGTTGGGATGGGGGGTGTCGGGGGCTTCAGATTTAACTGTGCATCAGAGAACTACAAAGCAAAAGAGCATGCACAACTACAGAAAAAATGCGAATATCTTCTACCTCCATGCCTCTGCTCCCTAGAGACAAGATCTTCACAAGGGCTCTAGAAAGGTCATCGACAGGTCTTGTAATGCTGTGATGTCTGTTCCAAAGGGAATATTTTTGTGACTTTGTAATCAAAGGTATTATAATTATACTTTTTAGCTAAATTGAGCTATGAAATAATTATGGAAGATGACTTTCTGAGAATTTTTATAAAACCCTGTTTTAAGGAAAAACATCCCTCATAATCATCATTCTAATGAACGGAAGGAAAACACATATGAGTAATTCTGTCATATGCTCTATGTTCACAAGTACCTGAAAAGTTTGGATGAGCTACAGCTAGTTATTTGGCAAAAGCAGCTGAACTAAAAGCAAAGTCACTAGAACAAGATTATGAGTAAATTTGCATTGCACAGGGAAAAGTAGAGGAATAACGATAAACATAAGGTAAGCTCAGATTTTGGTATCACAACCTCAGATTTTGATATTACCTGCAAGTGAGAAATATACTTTTTGTGTGAAATTGCATTTTGGTTTCTGAAAATATACCAGCTATACGAATATACCTCACATTGCCAATTGCATTTTGGTTTCTGAAAATATACCAGCTATACGAATATACCTCACATTGCCCACCAGTACCATTCTCCCAGAAGTTCCTTCCTTAGGAAACTATAATGTTTGGCATTTCTAAGTATACTCTAGAGCTGTGCTACTTCTTTTGGCCAAATATACAAGTCTATCAAAGAGCAAAGGATTAATATCTTAAGTATATTTAGAGATTATCGAAATCAGTAAAGACACAAGTAGATAAGTGGACAAAGGAAATTAGACAATCTCACAAAACAAACAAGAAATACCAAACATATATCATGACCCAAAGAATCATCAAAATACATTAAAACAAAGATGAGATACAAGTTATGATCCATTAATTTAAATGCGGGGATTACCCCAGTACTGGTAAGAGCTTTGAAAATGGTAAAGGGCAGAGAAGCCAGTACTCTTTTACATTACTTTTGGAAAACAATTTGGAAATATGTATGAAGAATCAGAGTTCTTCATTGCTTTTGAGCTGGTAATCCATTTTGAGCTGGTTCCATTTCTGCAACTCTATCTTGGGGAAATAAAAAAAAATATGCACACAAAGATAATTCACAACCTCTCAAAATTATAAGGATCTTAATGTTCAACAGAAGAGGATGGTCAATGAAAGATTCTGTAACCACTGACAATTATGGTTTTGAAAAGTACAGCAACATGAGGGAATTCTTGCGATACAACACAACTAAGAATTTCGGTGTGGCTGGTAAGGTAAAGAGAAAAGGAAGGTTAGGGTTTGTGTCTGTGTGTCTTTATGTTGGGAGCAGGAGAAAAGCTGGTGAAGTATCTTAGGAACAGTTAAAAAGGGTCTTGAATGCAATAGGATGCAAAAGGAAAACAGTACAGTCGTACATTTGAAGCTAAAGCAGGAGTCTGCTCCATCTTCCAGATAGCGCAAGTGGGGATGCCAGGGAGGAGAGGAGGTACTGTGCATTTAGAGAATGGGGACTTCAGCTAAGAGGGAGTGATAGAAGTTGTGAAGGAGAAAGGATAAACTTGGGAGAAACATCAGAGACAGAAGGGTGATTTTTATTTTATTTATTTATTTATTTATTTTTTTAAAGATTTTATTTATCTATTTGACAGAGAGAGACAGCCAGCGAGAGAGGGAACACAGGGAGAGTGGGAGAGGAAGAAGCAGGCTCATAGCAGAGAAGCCTGATGTGGGGCTTGATCCCAGAACGCTGGGATCACGCCCTGAGCCGAAGGCACACGCTTAACCTCTGTGCCACCCAGGCGCCCCCAGAAGGGTGATTTTTAATGAGCAACTGGATGTGGGGGAGATGGTTGAGAAGAAACAGTAAAACATAGCTTCAGTAATGTCATTTTCCAGCTTGAAAGCTCTCAACTGCTTTTCCTAGATTGTAGTAATAAGTTTAAAATGCTGACTGTGGCACTCAGGACCTGCAAAGTTAGAGCCTCAACCTACTTGTCTTCTCTTGTTTCTGACTTAAATGTTACTACATTCCACAAATATTCTCTGCCATTGTTCATGTCATTTCCTGTGCTTGGAATTCTGCTCACGTGACTACTTTGCTTATAGCAAAATCTGCTTCCCATGCAGCCTACACCTCTCTGAAGACTCCCTACTCATCCCTGAGCAGTGAGCTCCCATTTCCTTGAATTCCCACAGCACTTTGTCTGGATCTCTTTTGTGTCACATATCTTCGCCTCTTCTCAGCAGGGAAGCCAGTTTTCCTATTAACCCCTAAGTCAGATCACACCACTCCATTGCTCAAAACTCTGGGGTGTCTGCCATCTTACTCAGATAAACGCCAAAAATCCCTAACAATCCCTATTCCAGTGTTTCTCAATCAACCCCAGCTACACATTAGATTCATGTCAGAAACTATTTTTAAAAAAATCCATGCCCAAGCCTCACTCCAGACCAAGTGAATTGAGTCCTTAGGGGTGCTAGTTTCTCGACCTCCCCAGGTGATTCCAAAGTGATTCCAAAGTGATGTCATTGAGAACCTAAGAGCCAATCTGAGCTAAAGAAGCAAGAAGAGTTGATTAACTGCTTCCTCTTCACTTTGTGGACTGGAGGTCCATTCTAGACTAAGGGTTGCCTCTTTTCTGAACCATTAACATCTTTCTCCAGTACTTGCCTCCAGCTCTAGCTTCTTTGGACAAGTAAATCAATACACAAGAGCTTACTTTGAACACAGTGCCCCTCAGAAGCTGTCAGTTTCAGTGGTTTAGAAACCTAAGTTTTTCTCTGAGGAAAATTACAAACATAGCTTTATCACAGAAAAAGGAAACCTTTTTTTTTTTGAGATTTTATTTATTTATTTGAGAGAGAGAGAGTGAGCACAAGTCAGGGGTGGGGGTGGGGAGAGGCAGAGGGAGAAGCAGACTCCCTGCTGAGCAGGGAGCCCAACATGGAGCTTGAAAGCAGATGCTTAACTGACTGAACCACCCAGGCACCCCTAAAAATGACACCTTTTTAAAACAAATATTTGATTCAAGTTTATCGAAACTGCAGTTGACACAAAGCCAAATTTGTGAGGGTTAGCAAATACACTGTAGAACGGAACCAGAACCCTCTGCAATACTGTATGGTGACTAACACTTCATAAAAAAAAAGAACCCTCGGCAAGGTGCTGCGCCGGCCTGCGGGGAGCGGCAATGAGGTCAGGTCAGTGTGTAGTCACTTCTCTTACCCTTCTAACTAGTCTGTCTTGACCTCTGTGGTGCGGCAGGCTACCTTAGCCTTGCCCCCATGTTCTAGAATTCTCTCAGTGGTATCTTGTCCATGAAGAGTTGTGAGCTGTTCTTGTAAGGGGAAGTGAAGTCAGGAACCACTTATGTCACCATCTTGGTGACCTAACTCTGAGAATTAAAATCCAAGAAGCATTTGACAAAATGAGGCAGTGGAATGAATCTGATGAAATGCAGTACTGAATTAGCGAACATAAGCAACATATCTAAGTACTTTGGGACAGGAAGTTTGGCATAGAAGCAGCATGTGGAAGAAATATTTAGGGGGTTGAATATCAGTCAAGAATACGAGTTTTCAAACTCAAGCATGAATTACAGTCACCAGGAGGGCTTATTAAAACAGTTTGCTGGGCTTCACCTGCTAGAGTTTCTAATTCAACAGGTCTGGGATCCAATCCAAGAATTTGCATTTCTAACAAATTCCCTAGTGAAGTTGATCCCGATGCTGCTGGTCCAGGGACAACCATTTGAGAATCACTAGTGTAGTATGAGTGTTAAAAAAAGGTTACTGAAACAATTTAGGCAGCAGAAGCAAAACTTGTGCAAATGAAATAGGTAATAATGTAAGTATTCTCCACTAGTTCTAATAGGCGTCTACAGAATGAGTGCCATACCCAGGAGTATGACCAGAGAAGAGAATGAAGGGACCTGTGACCATGCCATACAAGGAACTTGTGAAGGAACAGGACCACGTAATTTGGAGAGGGTAAGATGTAGGTAGGACATAAGGACATTGTTCTCTTCAAATCTCTAAAGGGCTATTGGTTGGACAAAGGGGATTTATTCTAGGTAGTATCAAGGAGTAGAGCTAGAATTCATGGCCAGACATCTAAGGAGACAGACTTCAGTCTGAAGTAAGACAGGCACTTCTAGCTGGTGGAGCTGCCCTGTTTTACACTGAACTGCTTTCCAAAATACTGAGCTCCCTCCCATCACTTGAGATACTTAAACACAGACCAAAAGGTGTTCGAGTACCATATATGGAATTTGAAATAAATGGTCTCTGAGGGATCTTCAAGACTGAGAAATTCTATGAGTATGTAAATATAGTCGCCTTTGGTTATACAGTCTGGCCAATATGAAATTACTGCATTTGGAAAAATAAGGACAAACTATAAGATGGTATCCAAAATGGTATCTCTAAATCATGGTTGAAAATATGAGACTAGAGTTATTTTTTAAAAAGTCTATACTCAATACAATTTGAAACTGAAGTGGGGAAATTGATTCAATAAGAGGTACTAAGGCAAAACTCAGACTACAAGACAGAAGGGAAAGGGAAAAGTAAAAGTGAATGTGTCACAGTACATATAGATATTGGACTAAATGCAGGCAAGAAAGCAAGACAGGTAAAAATGTACTCATTCCATGGAAATTTACCACCCACAGCAAATATTTTATCTCTATTCTGACATGTAATATTAACTGCAGTTATGTATGAGCCCAAATTTGATGTCAACGATCTGGGAATTGATTAGAGTTAAGAGAACTCATGAGGATTGTAGGTCAGATAAATGTCTGTGTCATCAGTGCTGAAGTAGTAAATCAGTCTGAGGGGGAAAAAAGAAACAAAATAATAACGAGCATGAGACAGAAGGTTGTCACTATAAAAATACTACTTGACTAATCTGGGGACCCAGCCCGCAGAGGATTACAAGGACCTGGGGATACATGATCCATAATGGTGCCTTGGGCAAAATGGTGATGTCTGATCCCACAGCCTTTTCCAGTTCAAAGGTAAGCTCTTTGCCCTCTTCCCAATCTTGGCCTTTTAGACCTGTGGGTGTTCCTGTTCCTCCTTGATGATCTATGTTGAGAAAAGTATTGTAATATCAGGCCCTTATACTCCATTTTGAATAAGGGAATATGACTATGTTATGATACACATGATAAATACACGTATTTTCCTCATAAATTTTATGCCATCATGAATAGACTTTAAGGCCTCAGGAGCAAATGTGTGAGCAATTTGAGGCAGACAGAGGTCTTTCCTCAGGGTCACTAAAAATCAGCCTTTCCTCCACTTCTCTAATCAGCCTAAGGGCAACAAGGACGCCATCAAAAGCACTGGAGAAATCTTGTTGGAGTCAGCTCCAATATAAATCACTTGAATTTGGAAAATAACACCCAATACTAATATTGGAATAAAATTTTATTTTTTAAAAAAGATTTTATTTATTTATTTGAGAGAGAGTGAGAGAGACAGCACAAGAGGAGGGAGGGTCAGAGGGAGAAGCAGACCCCCACTGAGCAGGGAGTCCGACATGGGACTTGATCCTGGGACTCCAGGATCATGACCTGAGCCGAAGGCAGTTGCTCAACTCACTGAGCCACCCAGGCGCCCTGGAATAAAATTTTAAAACAAATGTAGGTGTCATTTCCCAATTATTAATTTAAGTGGTTGGATTCAGTTGGCTAGATCGTCAGTTGTTGCTGAGAAGGTCACTGTGGTAGATCAATGTAATGGGCTCAATTCCTATGTATGGCAATAAGAACTGCAGACTGTTGGAGCTGGAAGGACTATTAGAAACGAGCTAGCTCAAATCCTTATTTTCTAGATGTTGAAAATAGAGACCTCATGGTGGGAAGGGAATTGCCAAATTCATAGAATGACTGAGTAGAAGGAGTAGAATATGAACTCCACGCTGTGCTAACGTGGCTGCACGTTGCATTCTCGAATGCCACCCACACCCCTGAACAGAGGGTGACCAACCATCCTGATCTGCCTGATGCTTTCTCAGTCATGGCATCAAAAATCCCATCTTGAGAAAAGCCTCGGTTCCAGGGAAACCAGAATGGTTGGCCACCCAACCTGACTGGCTATACCAAAAATACCTGCCAAAAGACAGAGAGGATTGGCTCAAACTGTACAGATAAACCTGACAAAATTTATTATTGGTGCCAACTTCTACTGGGTCAGGAGCTCATAACATCATCCTCCTAGTCTTCCTCCTCTTCTTCCTCCTGCCTAAAATCTATATATATTTAACAATTTAAAGGTTTTTTAAAGGAATAAGAATTCATAGTATGTGCCAGGCATTATACTAAATGTTGAGAATTCAGCAGTGAACAAAACAGAAAATCCCTGACCTCATGGGGCTTACATTTTGTTCAAAGAGACAGGCAAAAACCCCACATCACTTAGTGAAACAGAGAATATATCAGCTGGTGGTAAGTGTTCTGGAGAAAAATGAAGCAGGAAGTGGGGGAAGGAGTGGTGTTTGAGCCAACACTGCTATTTTAGATGGAGTCATCAGGGAAAGTCTCTCCGATGAGATGTGGCTTTATAATTTACAAAATCTTTTCCTACATTATTTCAGCTATACAGGCATTTTCAAAGAGCACTATTATCAGATTAAGCCTCAGTTTATATCCTCATTTAGTTCACTAGAGTCCTTCACTGCAGCGGCCAAATATTTTAATTCTTCCCTTGAGTCCCTATAACTGCTATTTCAGTAGCGGCATTTGGTCTGTGGGGGCATTCGATAAAGGATATCTGGGATCCCAAAGGGCCATGGCAGTTGCAGTGCAAACATTGCCAAGGCCTTTTAAGAACATAATTTGCATTGTTTGAGCTTCCAGATGTTAGGGGAAAATAAAATTAAGCTCTACTGAATGACAGTACCTAACAAAGTGTCCAGGGACACAGTATACATTCAATAAATATTTGTGGAATGAATGAATGGATTTATACACATTCAAAATCAAAGCCTTTGCCTCTTTAGTCAAATGTCACTTTCTCAGTGAGGCCTGGTGTGATTTCCATACTTAGAATTGCACCCCCTCTCTTACCCTATCCTCCTCCTCCGTTATATTTTTCTTCATAAAATTGATCACTATCTTAACTCATGCATACATTACTTATTTATTTTATTGTCTTTCTCCTGTCATTAGAATGTAAATCTCACGATGGCATAAGTTATTATCAGTTTTATTCACTAGGGTATCATCAAGCTCCAAAAACGATGCCCAGGAAACAGATGCTAAAAAAAATACTCAGTGTATAAAAGAATCCAGGACCTTCTCTCAAATTCACCCCCTCTTCTCTAAGTCAGCTGCCAGCACTTTGTCCATCTTTCTCATTGACTGTTACGATGGCCTCCTCGTTGATCCCTCTCCCATCTCTCCAAAGGAGTTCCTACATGACATTCAAAACAATCATTCTGAAATGAAGGATTTATTATGCTATTCTGTGACTCATGATTTTTTGGGTAATGTCCAAACTCCTAATCTGTAAGACCCAACTTGAGATACTTTCTACCTCTCTCTTCAGCTACATTTCTCTTCCCTTACTTACACAAATTTTAAACTCCATTTCTCATGGCCTCAGCCAGCCCCCTTAAGCTATTGTATACAGGACTTTCCCAAACTAAAGGCAATTTCGTTCTTCCATTTTCTTAGGCTATCCATAAACCTTGGAAGCATCCTTTCGCACACCCCACACCTAATCCATCAGCAAATCTTGTTGCCTATGCCTTCAACACAGACTCAAATATAAGCATATCTCAATGCTTCCACCTCGGCCATTCTAGATGACGTCATTGCCATCACCTCTTATCTGCTTCCACTCCTCTTGCCCTTCTACAGTCTGTTACCCACACAGTGGCTGAGGTAACCTTTCTTTTCTTTTTTTTTTTTTTAAAGATTTTATTTATTTATTTGACAGAGATAGAGACAGCCAGCGAGAGAGGGAACACAAGCAGGGGGAGTGGGAGAGGAAGAAGCAGGCTCATAGCGGAGGAGCCTGATGTGGGACTCGATCCCGGAACGCCGGGATCACGCCCTGAGCCGAAGGCAGACGCCCAACCGCTGTGCCACCCAGGCGCCCCTGAGGTAACCTTTCTGAATACAAGTCAGACAAGCTCTTCCCTTGCTCTTAACTCTCTAACACCAACTATCTCACTTTGAATAAAATCCAAGTCCTTACCATGGTCTACAAGGCTCTCCATAGCCAGATTCCTGTCTAGATCTCCACTGTCAATGCTTGCAACTCTTTCCCTTCCTAACTGAGCTCCAATCACCCTGGCATCCACATTTACCTAGATCTTAGTGCTATTCCTGCATCAGGACGTTAAACTTGCTGGCTGTTCCCTCCACACTGCATGTTCTCTTCATTCAAATTTCTACTCAAACGTCATTACCTTAGAAACCGCATTCTAACAGCTTTCTCCCCATTCTCTAACCTCTTGCATTGCTTTATTTTTCTTCATAGTACTTACTATCATCTGACATTGTAAGTTTATTCACTTATTTGTTCATTGTCCAGAACTCTCACTAAAATTCAAGCTCTACCAGGGAAGGGACTTTGCTTTACTCACTGCTCTATCCCCAAGCACCTGAAATAGTGCCTAGAACACAGCAGGCAAGGCAATCGATAAATATTTTTTTCAGTGAATGAATGCTTTCCTTTCTTTGTATATGTTGTTTTCTCAGACCAAAATGCCTTTCTTCACCTTTTGTGAAATCCAGCAAAGCATTTCTCAAAATCTAACCCAATTGTTTCTTCTTCTATATAAGGTTCATCAGGAACACCTCTATCACACTACATCTCAGAAAAAATTAATTGTTCTTTTCTCTGACTTGTCTTGATATTTCATCCATGTCTTTACCATACTCAGTCCATTGCATTGTACCATTTTTTTTCCTTTTTCAATATAAGCCACTTACTCCATTCCTAGTCTAGTAGCCACTAAAAGGGACAGAGAAGATATAGACTTTTTTATAGTCCCCTATTTCCTCTGCAGGACTGGCTACAAAATTTGCAAGCCCCCATATAAAATGAAAATGTAAAAATGTAGGGCACCTTAAGAAATTCAAGATGGAGGGGCGCCTGGGTGGCTCAGTCATTAAGCACCTGTCTTCGGCTCAGGTCATGACCCCAGGGTCCTCGGATCGAGCTCCACATCTAGCTCCCTGCTCAGCAGGAAGCCTGCTTCTCCCTCTCCCACTCCCCCTGCTTGTGTTCCCTCTCTCGTTGCATCTCTCTCTGTCAAATAAATAAAATCTTAAAAAAAAGAAAAGAAAAGAAATTCAAGATGGAAACAGCAGAACTTAAACCAAGCATAGGTTTCTTCAATGCCTAGGGCCGTATGTGTCTCCATAGGTGACATGCCCAGAAAGTGGTCCTGCTCTGCTGGTAAGCAAAGGAGCTCTCGCCTTCAATTTCCTGTTCACAAGCCAGTGCTTCTCTGAAGCTTTTCTTGCCCCATCCCGAATGCTACAGGCAGAGGTAGTAAAGTCTTCTTCAATATTTTCACAATCCTCAATGCTTACTTTTATGAGCACTTATCATACAACATTGTAATTCTCTGTTTATTTGTCATTTGTAGCCCACTGTGAGTTCCACTGAAGAGCAACTTCGACTGATTCACCACAGATCCTGACACATAGCTACTCAATAAACGCTTGTTCATCAAAGAAGGGTCTCCGAAAAAACCTAGTCCTCCATTGCAATCCATATGAAAATAAATTTTGCAGACTTGTATGCAAACAACCCAAAACAACCCCCCGAATATTGTTGAGTGAGCCTAGGGTGCTTGATATAAAGGACTGCATTTTCAAAAGACAATTTTTTTTTTGCTCTCTTCACCCCAGCATTCTGAAGATAATAATACCAAGCCTTTGAACTTTGTGAATTCCAGATGAACTGGGTCTGTGCCTTATGTATGTACTTTGATGAATTTTAAAATGGCACCAGCTAAAATATTGACATGCAACATTTGGGATGGGAATTGAAAAGCAATTTGGAAAGAAAACAAGTCAAGTCCATTCCCCACTGATATTTAATGCTGTTTTAACTCCCTTGGCAGTCTCTAACACATTAACTTCTTTCTATCTTCTTTCATTTCCCCTTTAGTATATGTTCTTATCCTTATTTTCTGCAAACCACAAGAGAGAAGTTTCTAGTCTCCTATAGTTTTATTGTCTGGTAAAATAACTGCTCTGAACATAATTGCATGATTTTCTTAAAGGTAAATAGTTGTTAAAATTCAGAACCTAATTGGATAATTAAAATTTGAGAAAGCATGACAACAATTTCCTTTGTATAAACTGTCTTTAAAAATGATACTCCCCAATCTTATTTTTACTGTTCATGGCATTTAGTTCTAGGCAGAGACACTATTATGAGTTGTTAGTTTACACAGAAATGTAGTGAAAAGCCTGGTCACCAGAGAACATTATTAATTCATAATACAACCTCACTGAGCAGCTCCAAGTGGATTCTCATATTTAAACACCACACAGGAGCCTTGCTAAAACATGGGATATAATGAAAACCTTCTGCTGCCTCCACTAACGGAACCTCCTTGTACAGGTCTAAGAATTTTCTTACCCTGATTTTGTTATTTTGAAGCTCTGAGGTTTAACTAGCTATTACAGAGCTAGATTAATAATTCAAAAATTATCTAAGCAGTTCACCACGGTGCATAAAAACACTGAATAACAAACTCTTAAAGTTGGACTATTCCAATTTTCCACCGAGAGAAGCGGGGTGTTCCATAGCATCCATTCAGATAGAAAAGAACTGATCTAATCTGAAAAAAAGGCTATTTATTAAAAATCTATACTAAACATCATTATTAATGATGTAACGTGAAATATTCTAGCAAATACAGTTAGACAATAGACAAAATGACCAAAGGTGTAAGAATTGGAAAGGAAGAAACAAAACTGTCATTATTTACAGATGATTTAGCTTACAGTCTACAAAGAAAAGCAAAACTTAGCTCAAATTATGAGAAATAATGAAAATTTAGTATGGAGACTGTGCATAAAATCAATATATAATATTAACAAGAAAAAGCATACGCATTTACATAGCACTTATTCTGAATCAGGTGCTATCATGAGCACCTTAATTATCTTAACTAACTTCAATAATTACAACAACCCAACAATACATTATTCCTATTTTATACTTTAAGAAGCTGAGGTACAGAAAATTTTAGTAATTTAAAGAAATTTACACAATAATAGTTGCAGAGCCAGGATTCAAACCCAGGTAGGCTACATACAATAACCAAGCTCGTAGTCACTCTGCTATATTCAATTAACACTACTATATCCTTGAAGCAGAATTTACAAATATGTTTTTAGAAGATGTGTTCTATAATATCAAAAAAGTAGACATATCTTCAGAATAAATCTAATACCATATGATTTCACTCATATGTGGAATTTAAGAAACAAAACAAATGAGCAAATGGGTAAATAAGAGAGAGAGGGAGGTAAACCAAGAAATAGACTCTTAACTATAGGGAACAAACTGATGGTTACCAGAGGAGAAGGGGTTGTGGGGATGGGTGAAATAGGTGATGGGGATTAAAGAGTGCACTTATCGTGATGAGTACTGAGTAATGTATGGAAGTGTTGAATCACTATATTGTACACCTGAAATTCATATAACACTGTACGTTAAACTATACTGAAATTTAAATAAAAACTTAAGAGAAAAGATGGCCAAGACTTGTATAGAGAAAATTATAAAATGGCATTGAAATACATTAATAAGAGCTAAATAATTAGAGACATGTACCATGTTCATGGACAAAATGATTCAATATCATAAGGATATTCTCCCCAAAATGATCTATAAAGTCTATTAAAAACCAATTACAATTTCAACAAAGCTTTTCAGGAAAATTCGCAATCTGGTTCTAAAATTTGTATGAAAGTACAAAGGACAAAGAATATTCAAGACCCTAGTGAAGAAGCAAAATAAGGTAGGTGTACACACTTTACTGGTCAAGCTATAGCTACTAAAGCAGTGTGGTGTTGGGAGAAAGAGATGGAAAGAGAGAGACTGACTCATGGAAGAGAAAGCAAAAGCCCAGGAGACCCAGCTCCCACCTCATCTCACAACTGTTTTGTCTTTTTTTTTTTAAAGATTTTATTTATTTATTTGACAGAGAGAGAGACAGCCAGCAAGAGAGGGAACACAAGCAGGGGGAGTGGGAGAGAAAGAGGCAGCCTCCCAGGGGAGGAGCCTGATGTGGGGCTCAATCCCAGAACTCCTGGATCACGCCCTGAGGCAAAGGCAGACGCTTAACGACTGAGCCACCCAGGCGCCCCTCATCTCACAACTTTTGTACATACTTTTCCCTCTGCCTGGGAGAATTTCTTCACTTTGACATCTTGTTCTCTCATCATCTTTGGGTTTTTACTCACATGTCACTTTCTCAGTAAGGCCTTTACCAACTACCTTATATAAAATTCACCTTTTCCCATTATCTCTCTTTTTCCTCCTCTGCTTCATTTTGTCTGCATCACTTATCACAATCTGCAATAATATGTGTTTTACCAATTTGTTTTGTTTATTTGCTTTCATCCTCAAAATGATGTGAACTCCACCAAGGCAAGGATCTGTATCTCTCTTACTCCCTGCTGTGTTTTCAGTGCCTAGAATAGTGCTTGGTACAGAGTAGCAAATATCTATTAAGGTAATGGATGAATGATTGGGTGAATTTCCTGACTAGTTTATAAAGCTTCCAGTCTGTCTCAAACCACACTCCCCCAAACCTGTTCTTGATATAATACTGAACTTTCTTCAGAGCAACTGTGCCTAGGTAACTTATTAGGATATTGCTTTAGTGTTTTGTTATTATTGCTGAAGTACTTTCGGAATAGTGGGGTATAGGGGCAAAAAACTTGTCCCTTCTTCCCTTCTAGGTTCTTTGGCTGGTCTAATAATCAAATTGACATAACACAGATCAACAGGATAAAAACAAATTTTATTATGCCCACATGGGAACACCACAAAGATGTGAAGACTGAAAGGTAGTCAGGCAATTGAGGCTTATATGCAATCCTGAACCAAGGAGAAGGGGGTAGGAGTCTGGGCTTCAAAGGGAGGAAGACAATTTATAGGAAGACGGGAAGAGAAAATATTTGCTGAACAAATGTTTGCCATGCTATGCACATACGTTTTTCTGATACAAAAAGTTAGCTCTGGCAATAGCTCTCTTCTTCGTGCAGGCCTGCTATCTAACTAAATTCTTTTAGGCAGTTAAAGGGAAGGTAAGAAGCTTTTCCTGAGTCACCTGGTGGTGTAGGTGGCCCCTCACCACCTCCTTGTGGCAGAGTCCCTCCTTTGCTGTCATGCCCACTGCTCCCTTATGGTGTATTCAATAAACTTCTATCTCTTTTGTTCTGCCTGGAGTGAATTCTTTCACTGCCTATGCTGCCAGCCCCCAAAGAAAAGCTTCTGTGAGTTTGACTATTGTAGATTGCACATATAAGTGAGATCATGCAGGGGCGCCTGGGTGGCTCAGTTGGTTAAGCGTCCAACTCTTGGTTTTGTTTCGGGTCATGATCTCGGTGTCATGAGATGGAGCCCTGCGTTGGGCTCTGTGCTCAGTGGGAAGACTGCTTGAGATTCTCCCTCTCTCTCTGTCCCTCCAGCTCATGCTCTCCCTCTCTCAATCTCTCTCAAATAAATAAATAAATAAATTAATTAATTAATTAAAAAAAAAGCGTTTCCTGAGTCTGCTGCATCTTAACTGCCTTCAGCTCAAAACAATCCACATGCCAAGTGGCCCGTTTTGGGATGGTGTATTCTGCTCCTCCTCAGGGGCAAATATATACTTCGCTCTCTCAAGGAAACAGTCAGTCTTTGTGTTTGGGGTGTTTGCTTTGAAGGGAAGCAGAATTTGCCACCCCAAAATATGCCCCTTTGACATAAGGATTATTTGGGGCTAGTTATTTTCACAAACTGCAGAACAGGAGAAGCTCTGAAAACCAAGTAGAATTTATCCATTTATAAAGGACATTTACATTTATAAGGGAAATGTCCATTTATAAATAAGGTTGTCTTCCTATGTGTAATAGGAAGAGGAAGATGATTGTAAATCTCTAGAAACACATCAATGGAGAAGGCAGCAACCTAAAGCTGCATAACAACCACCCCCTTGTTTATTGTGTTTTGCCCAGTCACCTCCCATAGCTGGACTCCCCAAGCCCCAAACATCTTTCTTGTGCCTTTAGCTGGAGATGGTATTTAAGGTGGTGGTTTGGGCCATTTCAGGGAGCTGCTCAGTTTTCCTGGGTCTCTCCCATGGATATGGGGGTATCTATGTTATTCAACTTCTGTTTGTTTTTCTCCTGCTAATCTGCATTTTTATTACAGCCAAGAACCAAGAAGGGTAAAAAGAAAATCAGTTTCTCTCCTCTACAGCTTCTTTGTCTAAGGAGGTGACAATCTTGTTCCTATTTCCAGCAGATTCAAAATCCAAAATTATAGAAAATCTGGAAGATACTCACATACACAAACTTTCGTTTTGGAGTTTGTACCCACTGTGAGAGACTAGTGTTAAGACCAAAACCCTCTGACCTGGAAGAGAGAGGGTGGGCTTTTCAGAAAGAAGGAGATAAGCACATTACCCTTTCCATTTCCTCTTGTATAGCATACTCCACAGTACATTATAGAGGATATTAAATAAGCTACAGTCCATACACATGGAGAGCTAAAATCAACTACAGGTGAAATTTTTTCTTTTCTTTTTTTTTTTTTTTAGAGAGGGAGGGGGAGGGGCAGAGAGAGAGAAGGAGAGAGAGAACTTTAAGGGGCTCGATCTCACAACCCTGAGATCACGACCGGAGCCAAAATCAAGAGTCAGACACTTAACCAACTGAACCACACAGTCCCCCTGGGGGAAATTATTTTTTCAGAAACTTTAGAGTTGTTTTTCAAATAGCTTTTGAACCATAGCTGGTCTACTGTTTCCTATTAAAACTTACTTCAGTATTAATTAGTGAAGCACAATTTAATCTTGTAAGCATAATATAAACCAAGGGTAAAAAAAATCACCCTGAATTCATCCTGAAACAATAACTTAAAGAACAAAGAATCTATACAAGTTAGGAAGAAAGAGTAAGAACATTAAATTCTTGCCATCCTGGCAAGGGAGAGAGGGTACTCGAAGCCAGATTTAGTTTGGTTATAGTTAAAAGTAAGTTTTGTGCTGTTTCTTTCAACAAGAGCTGTGGAGCACATTTATACTTGCTACACAAACCTGACCAGCTAATTCCTCTGCTTGAAACACTCTAACAATTCCCCATTAACCTCAAGATAAAGCCCCAGCTTCTTAGTGCACCAAACATTCCCCTTCATGATCAGGCACCTGTAAGTCTTTGCCCTTACAATGGCCCTTATATTAAGTTTCCAGTCATACCTGCAGTTTCCCAAACAAGCTCTCTTCTCTTTTACCTGTCCCACCTTTGTTCATGTTGTTCCAATGCCTGGGGTAGACCATCCACTTCCTTATTTTTCACAAGGAGAACTAACACATCTTTCAAGTCTCTGCTCCAGGGAGCCTTTTCTTACCATCCTATCCCCATGCAAGGCCATGCTAACTTCTTCTCTGCACTTGCCCAGGCCCCAGGCCTGCCTATCCAATGCTTACCACACTTGTGTAATTGATGATTCATATGTCTGTACTCCTCCTGAGGCTGTGAGCTCCAGAAGAGCAAAGGTTGTCTGTCTTACCTTTTTATCCACAATGCCTGGCATATAGTAGATGCTTTATGTATTTCTCTTACCATCAGAATGGTACTGGGCATCTTTAATAACTGAAAAGAAGTCATCTACTACTGAAACACAAATGAACTCATTACTATAATATTAATTTGTGCCAATATTCAAAGAATTCAATAAGCCTGCTTTGGAATTCGAGAGACTGCTTCAGGAATCATAGAAATAAAACATGGAAAGGTCTGAATGGAAAACAGTAGTTCTATTTGATGAATCTGGCTATATTTTGGGTTTTCTCTATGGGGTTTTGGGGAAACTTCTTTAGGCAAAATGTACCACAAATTATGCATGCTCTGCTTCAGAAATTAATGATCAGATCTATGAATACTGCAATGTTGAGAATTTCAACTCTCTAAGCAATATTTCATCTTTACTCAAAATAATGCAGAAAACAAGTTGATATTAAATTTTTCTTTTTTTATCTTATGACATGGGAATACTGTTTTATTAATATATTTTAAAGAATAAAGAGTCTTAATTTTCATTTAACTTTTTCTCCAACATCAGCCATGAAAATAAATTATGAGGGGGGGCGCCTGGGTGGCACAGCGGTTAAGCGTCTGCCTTCGGCTCAGGGCGTGATCCCGGCGTTATGGGATCGAGCCCCACATCAGGCTCCTCCGCTGGAAGCCTGCTTCTTCCTCTCCCACTCCCCCTCCTTGTGTTCCCTCTCTCGCTGGCTGTCTCTATCTCTGTCGAATAAATAAATAAAAAATCTTTAAAAAAAAAAAAGAAAATAAATTATGAGGGAAATATAGTTATACTTGTTGGTGATCATTTTTCCTTTTTCAATTCTCTTTCTCATGACCATGAAATGAAAGATAAGGCAATAAGGGAGGAAATGGAAACACATCTGTCCATCCAGAGCCTTTGGATTTTTATAGCACATAGATCATCTGTATCAAAAATGTAACATTCAGTGTTGTAATTGAAACACTTATCTCAAACTTAAAACTTTATAATATTAATTTTTCTATCCCTCAAAAATAGTTATAACATGGTTATTAATTTCTATGGGATAAGAAAAATGTATGTAACATGTAATGGGCAACTCACAAAATGATGTGTTGAATGACAAAAATGTTACTTCAAGTTACTGAGTGTTAAAATTTTATTTGTTCTGTCTTTCCAAAATCTAACAGAACTGTTCTGGATGAAGGGAGTTGAAGGGGAGCAGAATTTGTCACCCCCAAATATACCTATTTGACATATTATGTAGGGGCCAAAGGCAGCCACCCCCCCAATATGCCACTTTGTCATTAAGATTATTTTGAGTTAAAAGCAACCAAAACCCAATTGAGGAAAATGTAGATGACACTTTTAGGCACTAGGCTTGAGCAATGGAAACTTGAGCAAGGCACAAGGGCGCACAGTGACCACTAAGTGAATGCAAACAGGCTCATTAAGCAGCCCGCCTTGAAACAGCCATAGGCCCTAACTGACCAAATACAACAAGGCACAGATTTTTTAAAAAAAGGAAAATTCCAGCCATCCCCATACTTCCTTGTTCTGTCCTATAACTGTGGCCCCTCACCATCTCCTCCTGGCAGACAGTTTCTCCTTTGCTGTCCTGCCCAGTGCTCCCTCACACGGTGTATTCAATAAACTTCCAACTCTTTTGTTATGCCTTGGATGAATTCTTTCACCCCCTGTGCTGCTAGCCCCCAAAGAAAAGCTTTTTACCTTCCCCACAACTGCCTAAAAGAGTTAGAGGATCTGCTCCAGGAAAAGAGCTATCGCCTTAGATAACTACATTATGATACGGACTAGGTATGGTAGACGGGGAGGAACCTAGCAAAGCTTATTTGATCAAGATCCTCTATGTCCCATTGTTTTCTTTTCTTTTCTTTTTTTTTAAAAGATTTTATTTATTTATTCGACAGAGATAGAGACAGCCAGCGAGAGAGGGAACACAAGCAGGGGGAGTGGGAGAGGAAGAAGCAGGCTCTTAGTGGAAGACCCTGATGCAGGGCTCGATCCCATAACGCTGGGATCACGCCCTGAGCTAAAGGCAGACACTTAATGACTGAGCCACCCAGGCGCCTCACAGAGCCACCCAGGCGCCCCTGTCCCATTGTTTCTGAATGGCCCAGCAAACACTTGTGTACCAGTATTTAATTTTCCTCGTCTTCCTGTAAATTGCAATCTTTCCCTTTGAAGTCCCAGACCACTATCAAGTTCTCCTTAGTTCAGGATGACACATATACCACCTTTTGCCTGACTATCCTTGGAATTTCCATGTCTGTGTGGATTCCCCATATGTATGAAATTAAATTTCATTTTCTCCTGTTAATCTGTCCCATGTCAATTTGATTCCTCCTCTGGCTAGAAGGACCCTGAAGGGAACAGGACATTTTTGCTCCCAGACAATTATTTTGAGTTGGTTATTTTTAAGAAACAGCAGACTTAGGAAAAGAAACTCTTATCAATGGAGAAGGCCCCCAGCTTAAATCTGAGCCAGTTATGGGATGTTACTTTTTAAGATTAGTGGCATGGGCCATTTCAGAGAGTCGTTCAGTTTTCCTGGGTATCCTCCATGTATACAGGAGGTATACACGTTTTTGAACTTGTTATTTTCTTATTTATTCCTCCTGTTCCTTTATCTTTTTATTACAGGGGTGTCTCAGTCAAGAACCTAGAAGGATAGAGGGGAGATTATTTTTCCTCCACTACACAGCCTCACTTTTAAAAGTGTAAAATGAAGAGTGCCTGGGTGGCTCACTCTGTTAAGCGTTCCACTGTTGATTTCAGCTCAGGTCATTATCTCAGCATTGTGAGATCCAGCACCGAGTTGGGCTCTGTGCTGGGTAGGGAGCCTGCTTAAGATTTTCTTGCTCCCTCTCCCTCTGCCCCTCCCACCTCCCTATGTAAAAAACTTTTTAAAAAGTGTAAAATAGGGATAATGAAAGTGCCTGTTAAAATCGATGTTATATGTATTAAATGAGAAAATTAAGCATTTAGTTTTATGCCTTAGCTAAAATGAGTGCTTAGTAAATGCTAATTGGATGAATAAATGAATGCATTTGTGAGAACTAGATAATGTTGAGAGGACTAAGAGGGTACTTTTGAGGAGTGACATCTAGTTTGGAAGACAGAAAGGCATATGTTGCAAATAAAAGCCAACCATATTATATATTCTGTACCAAGTGCTTATACATGGTAAAAACTGCAAAGTGATTGAGGACTAACCAAAATAGATGGTACAACGTGATAATCCAGGCGGACAGCTGACCTTGTAAAAATCAGCAGACTGACATGAGGATGGAGCAGTAGGGACAAATAAAAGGATTCATCTAGAGGAGGGATTTATTGGACAAAGTGAAGGATTCCTTAGGCTTGTGTAGAGGAAGAAAAACAAATTTCCCTCTACCTTCTGGACGCCCCCCCCCCCGTAAAAGAAGAGCGATTAATAGGAGAATAACACATTTAATTTAATTTTATACATACAGGGACCATAAAGGTATGAGACCCAGTCAGTCAGGCAATTGAGGTTTATATACAGTCCTGAACTAAGGAAATGAGGGTAGGGGTTTGGGACAAAGGAGGAAGACAATGCACAGGGAGATGGGAAGAGAAAATGTCTTTCTTATGTTAAAAAAAAAACCCTATCTTTGGTAATAGCTCTCTTTCTGGTACAGGCTCCCTATCTAAATTCTTTTAGGTAGTTAAGGGGGAGGTAAAAAGCTCTTCTTGAGTCTGTGGGGCCTTTATTGTCTTCAGCTCTAAATAATCCACATGCCAAAGTGGCACATTTTGGGGTAAACTGGCCTGAAACCCATCAGTTCCCTGGGATTTTTAATATTAAAAGCTGAGCTGATGGCTGTGGAGAGCAGAACTGGGTTAGTAGCTAAGCATTGGATTGCTCTAGATCTCATGGAACCAGTCTTTTAGTCCCGAGAACAGTTGTGCCTCATTTCAGGCAGCAGGAATGCAGTTGAGCTCCCCAAGTTAGGTCTCTATTGCACAAGCAACCAGGCATTTAGTAAGAGGCATTTTTCTGGCAACGAAAACAATGGTTAACGATTGGGGCAGACTATATAATCTCAGTTTCTGAGTTTTGAAGGCAGCCAGTTGAGAAGAGTTGCAGATGTCTAGTGCAAAGCATTTTCATATGGAGTGAGGGCAAGCAGTGGCAATCTGACAGATGTTCCTGGTTTATAGTTTGCATGTCTCTGGTGATCTTTCTGAGTGGCCCACACAGCAACAGGCATAAAGACTGTCTATACATGAGCTGTTGTGGTGATTTCTCTGATGTTTACATCAAGTGGTCCAACTTTAGCTTTGGAAAAAGTGTAGTTCACAAAAATTTCAAGTCAGAAAGGTGGGAGAAAATTTGGATATGTTAGTTTGGAGAGTTGTAGCCAGATATCGGAATAAACTAAAAGAATTCAGGATCTAGTCCAATTTGCAGATAGAAAACAAAACCTCAAAGACAATTAACAGAACTAGAAGCTAATATCCACAGGTACGTATTATATTTTCTATGAAATATAATTTCTCTCTACAATCATCCACATTTCTTATCAATGATAACCACAGTAAGACTAATTTGTTTGCAAAATAAGTCTAGTTTTATAAACTCGGCTTGATTGTTTATATAATTACAGCAAGAACAGCAATTGATGGGGCTCCTGGGTGGCTCGGTCAATTAAATGTCTGACTCTTGGTTTTGGCTCGTTTTACAAGTTTTTAGCAAGAACAGTGGCTGGCCATATAGGTTTCTTTAAATCTGCTTTGCTGAAACTTTTCAGAAGAAGTTTTAGATTGAACTTTTAACAGCTTCCTAAGGCTAAGAAGCCTAGCCAATGACTTGCCATAAGACTTTGCCTGTAATATCTATAGGTTTGGGTACATTCCTCTCTCCTCAAGTTCCCCAAAATGTCCTACAGTTTCTGGGCATGCCTTAATGCCTTCCTTAGGCAAATATAGAAGACCACATAATTCTAAGGCATGCTTCCTTAATCACTTGGTAAGGCTGCTGGGAACTCTGTAAGCAAGGTATTGGGCCAATATTTCCAAGGGACTTTATTTATTCATTATTATTTATTTATTATTTATTTATTACGACTTTATTTATAAAGTCAGCTTTAGGTCCTTAAAACTGTCTGGCATATCTAAATCTATGCATGCCTCTCTCAAATATGATATTCCAGTCAAAGTTTTCATAATATACCCGATGTTTCCAGTTGTGCCCTGTTACAGAAGAGATTCTTACTGAATTTATGCAACTAACTGTATTGCTATGAAAATATAAAAATACTCATTGAGAGTTTCCAAATTCTGGAGGGATCAGGTAGAGAGAAAAAGATAACTGTTTTATCTTTGCTTTAAGTCATAGGTAGCTTAAGAGAAAAGAGAAAAAAGTTTTCCTTAAATCTGTAAAGCAAAACATTAAAAAGCTCAACAATGTTTAAAATAAAAAGTCATAAAATTAAAATTATTAGGGCACCTGGGTGGCTCAGTTGGTTAAGCATATACCTTCAGCTCAGGTCATGATCCCAGGGTCCTGGGTTTGAGCCCCATCTGGGGCTCCCTGCTCAGCAGGGAGTCTGCGTCTCCCTCTCCCTGCCACTCCGCTCTGCCTGCTTGTATGCGCTCTTTCGCTCTCCCTCTTGCTCTCTCTCTCTCTGTCAAATAAATAAAATCTATATAAAAAAATAAACTTATCCTCCTCAGTTCCATGTAATTAATCCTGGTTGTTCTTGATCCTCTGTTAGAAGTTTTATGGAGGCATCAGTTTCTCCTTTAGGGTTCTGTAAATTCTTACTCATTTCAATGGTATGATCTAAAAGTTATCAGAAATTACTTGTCAGATTCCTTTACATGAATTTCTCTGAAAGCAAAACACATTTGCAGGAAGCTTTTGTAAAAGCATTTGAGTAAAACAGTAACTATCTTAAATGACAAAATCTTAAAATGGCCATGATTAAAGATCTGATGAGAGTTCATTACAAATGCAATTGACAAGGAAATTTGGTTATTTCTGTGACATGCATTTTAAGAAAATAACTAGAATTATGACTAATAACAATATACCAGGACATATCAGAATTTTAGGAATTTTATAGAATTTTTAGAACACTATTAGTAACATTCACCCATACCAAATAATCTAGGAGGGTTTATCACCACTTATTTGACAATGCTTCCCATGTAATTTAATATGACAATAAGTCTAACTAGTGTAAGGTCTTTTTATAAGGACAGAGAAGAATTCTTTGAGACGTCCTAGGGACCCTCTGATAATTCCCAAAGTTAGTTTGAGGTAAAAAAGATGCTGAATTTGATTTGGGGGAAGTTTGTCAAAAATACCAAAAAGTTTTTAAAACACTTGGTTAAATAGGTTCATAGGTCACTGTAAAACAATACTTAGTTATTTATTTAACCAAAGTGACACAGACGTCACAGGCAATATAGAAGACCACATAATTCTAAGCAAAACTTAGCTCTTTTAATATTGAGAGGACTAGGTTTACTTTAGTATTCAAAGAACTGATAAACACAGGAAATTATTTTGGCAAAATACAGAATCTTTGTTTTCTAGGCAGATTGCTATAAAAGGTAAAGGAAAACCTTTCATAATCTCTTATCAGAGGCAGACCAATAGTCCAAACAACTTTGTCCTTTTAGCAGATGAAAGAAAATTAAGTACCAGTTTTACATAAGTACACTATTGATATTAAAGCTGATTTTTAAAACCCTTACAACAAATTCATTCAATCTCATCCAGCTTAATCACACATAAAATTTCTTTCCCAAGATTCCTTTTTCAAAAACCTTCTATAACTTCTTATGTCTATTCTAATTTATCCCTTGTTTTCTTTCCTATTCAGAAATAATCAGCTTTACTTTAGAAAATTACTTTCTTTTCCCTCAACAAAAATGTATCTTATTCCTCACAATTTTTCTTACCAAAAACATATATCCCACTTACCTTATGTACAGAGTTGTTCCTCTTATTATTTCTAGTAGCTTTAGATATATTAATTAGAATTTTTAACCTTTATTTTTTATTTATTTATTTTTAAAGATTTTATTTATTTATTTGACAGAGAGAGAAACAGCCAGTGAGAGAGAGAACACAAGCAGGGGAAGTGGGAGAGGAAGAAGCAGGCTCCTAGCGGAGGAGTCTGATGTGGGGCTCGATCCCAGAACGCCAGGATCACGCCCTGAGCCGAAGGCAGACGCTTAACGACTGAGCCACCCAGGCGCCCCAGAATTTTTAGCCTTTAAAGGGACATCTAGATGGCTCAGTCAGTGGAGCATATGACTCTTGATCTTGAGATTGTGAGTTCGAGCTCCACATTGGGAGTAGAGATTACTTAAAAATAAAATCTTTAAAAAATGAATTTTTAATGCTTGGAAACTTTAATTTCTAGTGAAAACAAGAAGTAAGGAATTGTGAACTGTTGGGCCAGTATTCTATAGATTGGCAAATTTTATGAATACATTTCATAATTTCTAGAAACATTAATTTTCTCATAGCCCATTTTTTAAAATGTGGCATAAGGCGTGTTTACTAATAAACCCAAATATCTTTAATTCCTTTGTAAAAAAGAGGTCAAAAGTAGGTAAGCTTAGAATTCTCAGCAATTAAGTTTTTAGTATTTTATCTTATTTAGAAATGATCTAGACATAAACGCAATTCCATCATTTGATTTAAGTTAATAAAACTCAACAGTGGAAGTCACCAGGGAGATTTGGGTAACTATTTTTAAGTAAATGCACCATAAAACAATCATTGCTAAAAAGTTCACCTAAAAACTCTTCTCTCATTTATATCTATTCAATTTGTGTGTTCTTAACAATCATGTTTAGATAACCTACAAAAAACTTCATTAGACATTGACAATGTCAGTCATCACTCCAAGTTATTTTTCTGGCTGACAAATTTTGTAATGGAGATTTCATAAACTTGTTTGATTAGTAAACCCATGTAGAATAAAAATTTTATATTTGATGCTGATAATCCTAAAGACATTCTTGTTCTAATCAAACCAACAGTCTTAAACTTTTATTTACCAAAAATTACTCTAGATTATATGAACTTGAAAAACATTTGGTTTAGTTTCTATTTCTGAGATTTAGAAATAATTTGTGAATGCTTTCTGTTAAGTCAATTAAATGGAGCTCTTTTACAAATTAATTTTGGCAATACCATATCTATAACAGACATGCATAGACATACATAAAAACCCGTTCTTAGAGCTGCTGTTTTAAAATAACATAAAACTCACTGGTTAATAAATAACAGCTGGAAGAAGTTAAGTTTATCTGTTCAGATTAACTGAAGCATTTTACTATTTGTGCAGAAGACTTAAGGTTTGTGTTTGTCCCTGGAAGTATTCTTAAAACTTTGTGGTCTAGAGTTTGGGCAAGAAATCCCTTTTAGTAGTTTCTATTTTTTTTTTTTTTAAGATTTATTCTTTTATTTTAGAGAGAGAGAAAGCCCGTGAGAGTGCAGCATTGGGGGGCGGGCAGAGGGAGAGAGAGAATTTGGAGCAGACTCCCTCCTGAGCTCTGAGCCTGACAGGGAGCTCCATCTCACGACCTTGAGATCATGGCCTGAGCAGATGAAGATTCGGATGCTTAACCAACTGAGCCATCCAGGTGCCACTGTGTTTTTTTTTTTTTTAAGGCCTCTTTATCTTTTTCTCCCTTCAGTCTCAGAAGACCGTGGGCTGTCTTTTCATTTCAAAGACATGATAATTTACAGGTTCAAGAGACAGAAAGAGAATGTAAGTTTTTTTCCTCAGAGTTTTGGGGTATATTTGTCTATTATCAAAAGTTTAGGGTAATTACTATTTAAAGTTTTCCTTCTTTTTCTTAAGTATAAGACAATTTTGTCTCCAATATCCTTATGTTTTACATTATCTGCAAATATCTGAAAGCAAATAGGAAAGGGTCTGAGTGGGTTTTGAGTTGCTTTCAGAGTTATGCTTTTGTTTTTCTAAAGAGTCAAGTTGTAAATTAAGAATTATTTTAATTGTACACCTGAAACTAATATAACTATGTTAACTCTACTGGAATTAAAACAAAACCAAAAAAAGAAAGAATTGTTGATTTTAAGACTTTTTCATCTGTATTCCTGCAACCTATCTTCAAAGAATTAGGGAGCCTGTTTGTTCCATTATTATGTTTAGAGATCAATTTGCCCGTTCAACCACACTATTTTGAATTTGCCTTTTATTATATCAGGGAGAAAACTTCCAACTAAGATGGAAATCAAAAGATTTCTATCTTCTGCTGTCCAGGGGACATGAATTCTTTAGGTGGAGGTCTAGGATATATTTGCAAAGGACATAGCATAGGAAGACCTAAAGCTGGCAAAGTCTGATTATAGAGCCCAGCAAAATGAGACTTACTGTCCATCCCAGGTGCTTCTGCTAAATTTATTTCCTGGCTTTTAGCATTTACACAAGTAATCTGTATATCCCAGGCCTAGAGATTAGATGTGAGTGATCTCTGTAAATCTTGTAGGAAAAGGGAAGTTAAAATAGGCAGCAGGGTGTTTAAGGGATTTTCTGGGGAAGGTGGAGGAGTTTTGGGAGTTAAGGGAATCTGCTGAGGAGTAGGGGCCAGATTTGAAGAAAGGGAATTTATGTTGGATGTAAACTTTACTTTTGTTCTAAGTTTAATTTCTGTTCTTTCATTTTATTAAGGGAGTCCCTAAGGCTAGCCATTATACTTCCTTGTATCCACCTTTTTTTTTTTGTATCTACCTTTTTTTTGGTTTTTGTTTTTAAAGATTTTATTTATTTATTTGACAGATATAGAGACAGCCAGCGAGAGAGGGAACACAAGCAGGGGGAGTGGGAGAGGAAGAAGCAGGCTCCCAGCAGAGGAGCCTGATGTGGGGCTCGATCCCACAACGCCGGGATCACGCCCTGAGCTGAAGGCAGACGCTTAACTGCTGTGCCGCCCAGGCGCCCCTTGTATCTACGTTTTAATTTGATCTTTCTATAGGTATCAATAAGACGATTGTTTAGGATGAGAGCTCTCAAACTTTTTTTTTTTAAACATAGAAGCTTTTCCAATTCAAAGGATCCATCATCTGGCCAGTGATGAGTCAGATCTGTTCCTTCTCAACAGCCCCTCAAACAATAAGCCTTTTTATGGCTTACCCAGGGACACAAGAAGCATCCCACAGAAGAGTGCAAAAAATGCAGCCGTCACAAGATCCAGAAAGTTTACTCCACAGTTAGCTTCAGAAAGTAAAGGCCTTCATTGACACAGGTGGTAAGAACTGTGTCATGAAATGATGTCTCCCATTTCTTACGGGAATATGAGACACTTCCTGTCATGAACCTGCCAATCCATGACACCAGACAGGCACTATTAGAATGGAACTTTTCCAGCACTAACAAGACAACAAAGGTTGAGATGACAAAGTCCCCGTATGAAAACTGCCCTAAGAGCTGGCATAAGTGGGCAAAAAGGACGCTGCTTGTGACATCATGTATCAGAATCCCAGTCTATTTGACCGGCCACCAGAGGTGCTCGGGTATACGCCCTTTCTGGATGATAGAGGTAGAGAGAATATTCTTACTGTTCACAAAGTCAAGCTCTCAGAACACAGAACAAGACAAAAGGAAAACCTCATGGTTTTCCTTCTTATGGCAAACACAAAAGACAGAAAAAGAAAACAATGTCCATCTCTGGGAGTAAGAAGATCAATAGAAAACAAGAGTGCTCATTAACAAATCTTTACCAAAGTCAATATACCCAATGAAGTAATTCCACAAATACTTTCTCCTGCTAATCTAAATTTAGAAAAGGAAGCGACGAAAAATTTTTACCTTCCTCTCTCTACTAGGCATACAAAGAGATCCAGGAGAGCTGACTTTGATAAGAATTCTTACCTTCTGCGGTCTTCTGTCAGTTCTCTAGGATCTCGTCTGCAGGCTCCAGAGTGAGTATGGTGTCTCAGTATCTCTTGGCTAGCTCACAAAACTGGAGGTGAAAAAATAAATTTCCCTCTAATTTGAAAGTTCTTGGCTAGACATCCCCTGTAATGAAAGAAATTTACAGGAAAAAACATACTTAATTTTCATAGGGCCTAAAGATATGAGATCCTCTGACAGTCAGGCATTTGAGGTGTACATGTATAGTACTAAGCTGAGAAGCTATTGATATGGGACTTCAGAGGGGAGGAAGTCAATTCACAGGAAGATAGGAAGAACAAATATTTGGTAAACGAATGTTTGCCTGGCTAAATGGAGAAGACTTTCTGATGTAAAATGAAATTATCTTTGGTAATGGCTCTCTTCTTGGAACAGGCTCTCCATCTAAATTCTTTTAGGTAGTTAAACGGGAGGTAAAAAGGTCTTCTTGAGTCATTGGGACTTTTTTATTGTCTTCAACTCAAAATAACCTGCAGGCCAAAGAGGCACATTTTGGGGCAGGCTGCTCTGAAACCCATCCTGTAGGAAGCACATTATTTGTAACTTATCCATCCAGATATTCTACTTTTGACCCTAATTCTTTGGTTTCAAGTCACGTTAGGGGAGTGGTTGATACTACTTGGAACTTTCCCCCTAACCTTTCTGTTCACAAGGATGCAACCATGATGATAGCAAAAAAATTCTCCACCTGTCTGGGCCTTTAGAAATTTGAGATTACTTGCACTTGTTATCTCTAAATTTTCATCACAGTCCCCCAAGATTAAAACATTTCCCCCATTGTAGATATACAGGAACTGAGACCCCAGGAAGGGAAGTGACTTGCTGAAAGCCTGAGTGAGATTCAGAAAATGGCCATATAGGGGCGTCTGGGTGGCTCAGTCCTTAAGCATCGCCTTCGGCTCAGTTCACAATCCCAGGGTCCTCGGGTCGAGCCCCGCATCGGGCTCCCTGCTCCACTGGGAGTCTGCTTCTTCCTCTCCCACTCCCCCTGCTTGTTCCCTCTCTCACTGGCTCTCTCTCTCTCTGTCAAATAAATAAATAAAATCTTAAAAGAAAAGAAAAGAAAAGAAAATGGCCATATACAACTCAACCTTCTGGCCTCCAAGGATGGATTAGGCACCATAACTCTCTTCTACCTCAGCACCCCATGGAAATCTCTGGACTTTGCTATCTTCTCTACTAGATTAGGAAAAACTTAAAATGAGGAAGCTTGTCTTATTCATTTCTGTGTCCCCAAGGTGGGCCTTCCGCAGAATGGATACTCAAGAAATATTTAATGAATGCAATGAATGTTTAATAAATAAACAAAAGGGTGAACAAATGAATGACCAGACAAACTAACCTGGGTCTCCCAACGTCTTTGATAAACTGTGTCTCAATGAATGCCAATCAAACATAAAAATTCTCTGTGCACTCCTCCCTTGCTCTTTCCTTTTCTCTCTTTCCCCCAACTCACTCAAACATTCACACGTGCGGACACGCACACACATACACATACACGAGTGACTTTTAATTATAAAGAACATAAGAAAAAAGAAGACTGTACAGAAATTTTCAAACTGGAAAGTGAAACTTGATTGAGGTTGAATATACTTTAAAAGGAACATCAAAATTGGAGAATAGCAGGTTCTACTTTTAGCTATAACAGAATGGAGATCAGGGCCTGTGATAATAAATTTGTATTTTCAGAAGATATATTTTATAGACAGGCACTAAAACATACTCCTTAAAAGTCATCCATATATCAGTCACTTTAGTAGTAGTAAAATAAATTCATACCCATCCAGGAAACAGGGTATTTCACTTGCATGGAAATTATAGGTATAAGATGCAGTTAGCCAAACATCTCTTTTTTCAAGTTCCAGTTGTATGTTTGGATGTGCTTTGGGTGATGGATAGCCCTTCTGTGCAATAAACAAGGAACAGGCTCTATTAACTGTGTGCACTGTCTAGCAGACCAGGGAGAGTTGTACTAACCATTGCCAGTTTGGGAACAGGTCCATATCCTTTAGAATATAAGTACAATGGCTATGAGATATTCAGGTGTCCATTTCCTGGAATTAAAAACGAATAAGGAAAGCAGATGAATGTTAACAAAAACAAAATCAACATGAAATAAAAATAAAAACATAAACTTGGCTCACTTTTATAACCAAAGGGGTATGGGTGATGGAAGCCATGTTTGTGACATTCTAGACCCTGGTTTTAACTCTCCAGTCCTTTGCTTTCCTTACCCAGTGATGTTCACCCTACTCTTCAATCAAGTGCTATACAACTTAGTTGCTTTTTTCCCTTCAAAATAACACTGAATTCTTTTAAACTTATCATTCCAGAATGTCATGATGCTGGAGTATTACAAAACAAGCAGTGGATTTCACAGCAAAGCCCACATTGTTAACTAGGCAGCCAGTGCTGGAATAATGAGTCCCATAACTCACCATACATGTCTGACCCTTGGTAACATTTTTGCCACATTTATCTAGATATGTATATATATGAGTACATGCTTGTGTGTATGTGTATTTTTTTTCTTGAACCATTTGGAATTAAGTCCCAAGAATCACGACTCTTCAGCCCTAAAACTTCAGCATGCCTCTTCCAAAATTAAAAACATTTTTCAACATAACACAAAACTATCACCATCCTAGGAAAATTAACAATTTCTGAATCTCTTCTAACATATAATTCCTTTTAAAAATTTCACTACTGTACCCTAAGTATCTTTTATGTTTTTTCCAAACCAGAATTCTGCCAAGCTTTCCTCATTGCATTTGGTTGTTAGTCTCATTTCATCTACAATATTGACTTTTTCATGGTATTGACATTTAAAGAAATCAGGCCATTTATTTTGTATAATCTCCTACATTCTGAATTTATCTGATTGCTTTCTGAGATTTATTAAATTTAATTTATAAATTAAACTCCTGAAATTTATTAAATTCACCTTGAGATTCCCTTTCTCCCTCTCCCTCTGTCCTTTCCCCAGCCCGGGCTCCCACTGTCTCTCTCTCTAAAATAGATAAAAATCTTTAAAAAAGTATGTATCTATCAAACAGTTGTTTTCCTGTACTTAGTATTACAGAGGAAAAGTCTGAGGGCAGCCTGACATTTGTAGTCAGTGATTGTCTTTTTAATATTTTTTTAAATTCACCTTTATAACTAAATTTTTAACATGATGCGTCTTAATGAGGCTATTTTTTATTATTTTGTCTGACTGACTGATCCTTTCCATGAGTTCCATAGGTCCTGTAGTTGCTGTCTGTTATGAGTTATTTTTTTCTTAGACCTGCATGGATTTATTGGTAGAAATGTATTTAATGTGCAATACTTCCTTCCTTATATATGTATCCATAAACCACATGTTAAAAAACCCATTATTAACAAAATGTAATATTTCAAATGTTAAGTAACTGAAATAGCTCTTTGATAATCTGTATTTTTGAATTGTGTGAATGTGTAGAATTCTGACTCCCTGAACACAAAAATTCTTCTATACTTAAAATACAAAATCAACATAACTTTTTAATTTAAAAAATCTAAACAAACAGTATAATAAATAATTACATGAGGAGGGTACTCAACGTATAGATTCTTGATTCTATATTCTTGCAAGGAGAATTTTAACAAGGAAGATTTTGTTCATTATGTCAAGTCAAGAATATTACGTATTGCATGGTGCACTGGGTGTTATACGCAACTAATGAATCATCGAACTTTACATCAGAAACCGGGGATGTACTGTATGGTGACTAACATAATATAATAAAAAAACATTAAAAAAATAATAAATAAAATAAAATGTAAAAAAATAGAATATTAATATTACCTTTGTGCTTCTATTTTCATGAGTCCCTGAAAATGTCACGCGATTAGAATTAATTGTTCTAAAATTTAAAAGTCTTAAACTTGGGGCGCCTGGGTGGCTCAGTCAGTTAAGTGTCTGTCTTCAGCTCAGGTCATGATCCCAGGGTCTTGGGATAGAGCCCTGCATCAGACTCCCTGCTCAGTGGGGAGCCTGTTTCTCTTTCTCCCATTCCTCCTGCTTGTGTTCCTTCTCTCTCTCTGTCAGATAAATAAATAACATCTTAAAAAAAAAGTCTTAAACTTTTTGAGTATTTTGTCACATAGCCAAGTTGAAAAGCATCATTGATCACTTCACTTAGACATGTTTGTAGCTGACAAATACCTAAGTGAATCAGTTATTCCTCATCATTAAGCAAATGAAAAGGACTGGGAAAAAGTATTTACGATACCTATATATCTACTAAAGATTATTATCTAGAATATATAAATTACATCTACAACAGAATAATAAGAAGGTAAACAACTAAATTAAAAGCCACACAAAAATTTGTACACTCTTCACAGAAAAGATATACAAATGGCCAAAGAGAACATGAAACAATATTCAACAACATTGTCAAAAGGGAATGCCAATTAAATCCATAAAAGACACCAGTACATTTACACTAAAATGGCTAAAATCAACAAAAGTGATAAGAGCAAGTATTGGTGAGAATATGGAACAACTTGGAATTGCTGTGATTGCTGGTGGCATTGCAAAATGGTACATCCACTTTGGAAAACAATTTGGCAGTTCCTTACAAAGTTAAACATACACTTACCATGTGACTAATGATTCCACTCCCAAGCATGTACCCAAGAGAAATTAAAACACATCTACACGAAAACCTGTGCATGAATGTTCATAGCAATATTATTCACAATAGGCACAATCTGGAAAGATCCCAAATATCCTTCAACCGGCAATGGACAAACTGTGGTCCAACCATACAATGGACTATGACTAAGCAATAAAAGGGAAGTGAACCATCAGTTCACACATAACATGGATATATCTTAAAGATGAACAAAAGAAATTAGACACAAGTAGCCCATACTGTCTGATTTCATTTATACGGCATTTTGGAAAAGTTTAATCTATGACGACAAAAAGCAGATTGGTAAGCCTCAAACATTGTTGGGGAGGAATAACTGATTTCAAAGGGGCAGGATAAAACCTTTTGGGGTCATGGAAATATTTTATATCTTGATTATGACCATGCTTACACGTCCATATGTGTTTGGCGAAACTCACGCACATTTTATTCTATGTAGATAATAATGCAATAAACTTGACATAAAAACTAAAGTAAGAAAATATTAACCTAAAAATAAGAAAGAATGTAAGACCATAACCATAATTAGTGTGAGATATATTCTACTAGCAGCAAACAATGGGTCAACAAATCTTCATTTATGGGAAGAAATGAACAGGTGGACTCTATTATAGAGGCTGAATCTGTGATAGAGCAGCAGACGAATCTTTCTGTGTATAATGCCACCTCTAAGTCATGCTCCCCAATTGCTTAACAAGCTCTATACACTCAAATCAACACGAGGTCAGTGTCCATCAATCCTTGTCCTACTCTAGATCCCCAGCCGGGCATCCAGAACACAGTCCTCAAACAGCCCAGAATTCCTCACTTGCCAATTAACTCCAAGGAAGTTATGAAGAATCATGAGATACGCTGTGTATCCTTTGAGATACTAGAAAATAAAGTGTTGGGTAAATGAGCAATTTGAGCTCAGGAGGAGTGGCAGATAAGGGTTTCACAAACCAATTAATGAACTGCAGGGGGAGAAAACAGAACTACTGAAATAGCTACATAGTCCAACATTTTTCACTTTGGTTTGGTTCATTTCACACTTTTCCTAATTCCTATTTTGACTCCACATGCTGGGTACTTTTTCATAAGATGGAATCTACAAAAAGTCCTTGCTGAATGCTCCAAGAGTCTTACGCATTTTCTTTCAAGGTGCAGCAATAGCCAAACTGTAGACAGCTTCCTATACAATGAGCAGAGATTATTCTCATGAAAATTAGTCAGAGTAGTAGCAAACTCTGACCTTTGCTACACTGTGGGGTAGCAGCCTAGAGCTACGGAAAAATTTTTATTTTGTTTCTTTAGAGTAATGGGCGAGGTCACGGTTGAAAATGTCCCCGGGCTACACTGAAAAAACTTCCACTCTGCTAGAAAGAGCTGCCTGTGCTTTCTTATCCGCACTTGGGCTCCCACCCGGGGTCGGGTCCTCTTGTTCGGTGAGGGAGTGAGTTCCTAAACTGCATTGATTCACACCTGAGCCCCCATTTCATTCTGTGATTTGCCCGGTTCTTAGGAAATTCACTGCCGGAGGCAAGCTTCAAGATCTGGAGGCAAACCTAGGCAAGTCCTGTGGTACACAGGGGATAAGGTTTCCTTATGAAGGAGAAACGTAAGAAACACTCAACAGCCACCACTACCAACATTCCAATGACCCCTGAAGTTCTGAAACCTTCGACCCACATTCTAAGCTTACAAGTCCTGAATCTCACACTTTTCTACTCGACGAGGCAACATTTGTTGCTTTATCTGGGGGTATTTTCTAACATTTTCTGTGTTAGAAAAATACGGCAAAGAACAATGAAAGCATACAAATCATAGCAGCATTGGGTGGATTTTCACAATGGAAAAGGTGTCTTTGCTTTAAAGTTGGATTCATTCCTTGAGCTTCCTTAAGATAGTGAATTTCCTCACCGTGTTTAAAAAAGTAGGTATCTTACGAGCTTCAAAACTTAGATTTGCAAGACCTATAAATACAGAGAACAAGCTGATGGTTGCGGGGGGGCGGGGGGGGGGGGAGGATGGGCAAAATGGGCAAAAGGCAGCAGGAGATGCAGGCTTCCAGTCATGGAAGAAATAAGTCACAGGGGTGAGAGGTACAGCACAGGGAATACAGTCGATGGTGCCGTAATAGCGACGCACAGTGACAGACGGCAGCTACACTTGTGGGGGCACAGCGAAAGGTACAGAGAAGTTGAATCACTATGTTGTACACCTGAAACTAATGTAACATTTGTGTGTCAAGTAGACTCAAATTAAACATTTTTTTAAAAAAACCTTAGATCTGCATGAGCTCTTCAGGAACACACTATGAAACACATGTTATTAGATTTCTATTGCCGCCATAACAAATGATCACAAATTCAGTGGCTTCAAACCCACAAATGTATTCTCTTCCTTTTCTGGAGGTCAGAAGCCGGAAATGGGTCTCACTGGGCTAAGATCAACCTGTGGGCAGGGCTGCATTCTTTCTGGAGCCGCTAGGGAAGAATCTATTTCCTTGCCTTATTCACCTTCTAGAAGTCATCTACATTCCTTTTGTCATGGTCCCTTCTTCCATCTTCAAAGGCAGCAGCACAGCATCTTCAAATCTCTCTCCTCTGACCAATGTTTATATCCTTACATCTCCTTCTAAGACCTTCTTGCCTTCCTTTTATAAGGACTTTTGTGTATATTCATCCTACTCAAATAATCCAGGAGAGTCTCCCCACATCAGGATCCTTAACTTAATCACATCGGCAAAGTCCCTTGTGCCATTGTAACATAGGTACAGGTTTCTTGGATTAGGATGTGGACATCCTTCTAAGGCCGTTATTCTGCCTACCACACACAGTGGCATGTTATTTTCTATGTGATTTCGAAAAAGCATACTAATAAACTAATTCATAAAGTTCTGTGTCCTTGCTCATGGAGCTACAGCGTTGAACAATTGATATTACTTGTCTATGAGCTAGATTTAGAATAATGCCAATGTCAGAGGACAGAAAGTCAAAAACATTAAGTTATATTGAATTAAACCTGACTAAGCTGAATCCAGTTAGAATTTCTGACAAAAGTAATACATATTTCAATTAATCTTATGCTTATTTTGTCAAGCTCACGTAAGGTGTTTAGCTTCCATTCCATCCATGGATATAAAACAATGAATGACATGTAGATAATTCTCTTTTACATGTTTCAGTTACCCAAATAAATTCCCCTGATGAAAGAATAGGCCGCATTATTTATTCTTTAATAGCAGAGAATCTAAACATATCTTTTAGCTATTTGGAGGTCACTTAGACTTTAAAAAACTGTTCTGTCATTATTGAGTCATAAAACCTAACAGCCCATGAATGCTGCCCGAGTTCAACGCCAAAGGCTAAATAGGATAAAACAATGCATTAATTACAGTCTATTATCATCAGCAGTTGGTTAGCGGAAACATGGTTATATGGAAACTTCAAAATACATTAAAAAATAAAACACTTTCACAACAGTAACAGCAAAAACGTTTTTAAAACAAAAATTCCTATTCCACACCTCAAACAGCTTATCTGTTATCACTGTTCTTGCTCCTTTCTAGTTCCCATGTATATACATATATTGTTTTGACATACCTGTAATCATAGTACAGATATAAATTTGCATTCGGCTTTTTATACCTTACCTAATATATATTTTTTTCAGGCAACTATGTAACAGTCATAATTTCATTTTAATCGCTACAGTGTATTCCATAGCACAGATGTAACATTATCTTTGGGATTCTGTAACGGGACACTTATGTTTGTCCCATTTTTTAACCATTTATAAACACTGCTGCAATGAGCATTTTTGTGTATGTTTTTCTTAGGGAGTGGGGAGATAATAATTTTTTAAAAGTATAATAGTAGCAACATGGAATTTTAAAACAAATAATGGGAGGTTTTGTTTACTATTCATACTTAGAGAAAGTCCCACTGGAGAAAGGGAAATTATTTTTTACAAGTGGTAATAATATCTCTATTCCAACATTCACACCATCCCTGAAATCATTTTCCTGAGGACAGAGATAAGAGTGAAGAATATGCCAAATGCATACAAAGGTGAAAGTATACACAGATTATTGTTGATAATGTAGAAAAGATTATATATGTAGGGGGGAAAACTTTTCCCTTCTTCCTTTCTAGATCTTTGGCTGGTGTAATAATTAAATTGACATAAGACAGATTATCAGGTGAAAAAATTTAATTTCATACATATAGGAACTTCATATAAACACAAGAGGTTCAATGGCTGGCAATTGAGGCTTATATACCAGCCTAAGCTAAGCAGACAGGGGTAGGGGGTCTGGGGCTTCAAAGGGAAGGAAGACTGTTCACAGGAAGATAGGGAAAGCAAATGTTTGGTAAACAAATGTTTGTCAGCCATGCAGACAATGGGACACAGAGAGGAATCCGATCTTCAGGCCCTGTGGAGCTCCCTCCAGCTTACCACACCTAGCCCGGACTCTCTGTACTTATATAGCTGTCTTCCTGGACCAGGCCCTCTATCTAAATTCTTTTTTTTTTAAGATTTTATTTATTTATTTGACAGAGATAGAGACAGCCAGCGAGAGAGGGAACACAAGCAGGGGGAGTGGGAGAGGAAGAAGCAGGCTCCTAGCGGAGGAGCCTGATGTGGGGCTTGATCCCATAACGCCGGGATCATGCCCTGAGCCGAAGGCAGACGCTTAACGACTGCGCCACCCAGGCGCCCCCCTCTCTCTAAATTCTTAGAGGCAGTTAAGGGGGAGGTAAAAGCTCTTCCTGAATCTTCTGGGCCTTGATAGTCTTCAGCTTGAAATAATCCACATGCCAAAGTGACACATTTTGGGGCAGCCTGCCCTGAGCCCCATCATATATATTGAAGAATTATGGAGGAATAAAAGAAAGAGCAAATTGAAAGAGACCATAGCAATGGAGCAAATTATGAAATTATGTACACAACTCATATATATGGTTTATATTAAATTACATGTTACATATTTAATTTAATATTTATTACTCCTCTAGTGAGCATTAGTTCTTAAAGAATAGGGCACTGAGTTCTATATATGTTGTTATAAGCTACAGAATTTGAATGGTAATAGAGACATGTTAGAATTTTCAAAGTGTATATATTTTAGTGTCTGTAATAGAGTGTAAGGCAAGAAGTAGATTTGGCTTTATCAGATGATGGAATGAAAGCAATTTCCAATACATTCTTCATGGTGCTTGTCATTTTACTCTTAATTCAAATGTACAAGGAGGAAGGACATTTTGTTAAAACTGGCAGTAAAATACTTAACAAAAGAAGTGAGCCATGTGTTAAAGGTTCCAAGAAGTAGGAGAAACACTGTAATACATTGAGACCTTTTCCAGTTTTAATTCTTTTCATTATGTAGTTGCAGCATTGTTTATCTGAGGAATTCACAATCAAATGTAATTTGACTTTTAGGTAAGAAATATGACCAATATGTACCAAACGTTAAAAGGTGTACTGTTTGTTCAATAATGTGAGAGAGGTAAAAATTCACACTAATGAGAAAGATGGTTGGCTACTTTTACATAAGAAAATACCTCCCAGTGGAATAGCCATCCCTGACTACAATGAGTGGATCCACCAGAGAATTCCTGAAGCAGCGCCCTTTGCTTAATAAAAGAGAATACTGATGTATTCAAACTTTAAAATGCACTGGCTAAAGATCCCGTTATATGGCACTGCGAAGAAAAGTGGCAAACTGGAATTTCTGCTGTGAGCTATTGAAATCATAGTCATGATCAATTTCCTGAAAGAAGAATCTTTAGGATATGAGGAGCTACTGCTAATTTGTGAAGAACTTACACCAAGTGCCATGATTGATCTTGGTGGATAACACTAAGATTTGCTTGAGAAACTAATTTGTTGTTAAAGTAACAGTAATTTCTATATGACTTGTCATTTTTTTCATATTTTAAGCATATAACTTCTCATTCATTCCTTCACTTATTCTCTCATTTATTCATTCAAAGTATTAAGGGCCACATACTGTGGATATATCAGTGACCAGGATAGATAAAAAAAAAAATCCATGCTCTATGAAGCTTACCTCTAATAGATATCGTTTTATGGTACATTTTTTTTCCTCATACAAAACATCAAAAGAGCTAACTATTACTGGTGAAACAGGAAAAAAACATAGTGGTGAAACTGTCAAATGAAGTGGCAGGGACTTATTCTAGAATTACATGGAAGAATATAACAAGCAGCAATATATTCCAATGAGTATTAGATAGGAGAGAAATAATGCACACTCAGAGAAGTATTAGAATTGACACCAAGTTTGTTTTTTAAGATGTCTGAAAGAGGTCTGATATGCAACTCACCTTTCTCTTTGGGGTGGGCTCAACCTGCAGAAAAAGGTTTTACATACCTTCCTTTGCCACCAGGTCCTTTTCAGTCTGTGGACCCTCATAACAGTAGCACTGGTGGCCAAATAGAGGAAGGCATTAGGGAATAGGTAATGTTATTCACATCCTTTTTATTTTCATATCCCCTAGATTCCCAAGCTATGACTAACTAGGTTGCTTGTAGGAAGAATGGAGAATGAATGCAGGGCTACACTACCAACTGTATCTCGCATCAGGTTTCCTCTCCAAAGACAAATGTGGATGATCCTGGGATTGCAGAAATGCATAACTGCCCTCCAACTAGCTGAGTTGACATCCTTGGGAAGACTCTCTTCAGAGGCTGAAACATGTAGCCAGCCTAAATGAGGGGCATCAAGTGAATAATCCACCTTGGCAGAGACACATGGCCTCATTTTGGGGGGTCTTTTAAAACAATCAATGCTTTTGAGGGGGAGCAGCATGTACTCACTTTGGCATGTTCATTATTTTAAATTAAAGTTACTTGAGAAACAGCCAGTGCAAGAAGGACACTCTGACCCTCCTTTGCTCCCCTGAAAGCAGGAAATAAATCTCCCATGTGAAGGTATTCTCCCTGTATCAGGAGGGTGCAAGGCATCCTTATCACCAGAGATGGGGAATTTAGGCTTATGAAGGCTATATAAAGAACCTTGCTACTTTTTCACTAATTTACTACCCACTACCCCAAGTCTAAACTCCTTTGTCTTGTCAATTTTTTCACAAATTTATTGTTTCCTTGTCAAAAAGGCATAAAAGCTGCCTGCTTTGGTCACTTAATTGAGCCTCGTATCTTTGGGGCTCCTGTACATGAGAAATGAAATTTGTTTTTCTCCTGTTAATCTGTTTGATGTCAATTTAATTATTAGAGCAGCCAAATAACCTAGAGGGGAAGAAGGAAAAAGTTTTCCTTCCCTACACTTTGCATATGGGCTACAAAGAAAGCCAACCACTTTTCACATATTTGAAGTGCACTTTCTTATAGCTAAGGCAACCAGCATAAATATTAAGTTTAGATACTCTCCTCTGCCCATGCTTCAAAGAGTAAATGCAATACTAGCCATTATTGCATTGTCTTCAAAGAGATACTTGGTAATAATTAAGCTTATTACCTGTGAATATTTCATTTCTGTCAATACACAACTACATAATTATTTAAAATATTGTAGTCAAGCCTACCAAGACTATTAAAAATCTACCAAACTGTCACCCAGAAAACATTACAGTTTCCAGTCAGGAAGAAAATAACCTTTAAGAGATTTTCCAGTAACACCTTGGACACCTTCCTAGTATGGCAGAAAATAATCACACAGTTTATCAATAGCTAGGTCAAATTCCATTTGCCTTTTACCATTTGAAGTTGAAAACTCACCTGTCAACAAGGACTTTCCCTGACCTACACAGGTAATCACTGAAAATATTATGTATTGGCAGAATTCTCATCACTTATAAGATGAGGCTTTGAATTTTAGTCCTTAAACTTGTAAGTTACTTATTTTTTATTTGTTTTTGTTTTTGAAAAATAAATACAAATATCCAATTACATCTGTTTGGCAGAGAAAGTGATGTCTGATATGTTTGGCCTAAATGTCCAATGCAGGCTGTTCTGTAAAACTTTTTTTGGATTTCTTTATAGTCAATGAATAATGCTTATTATATTGGCTATGGTTCCTTTAAATGATACGTGGCCCATAGCACGCTCACTGGTTCCCAGAGAATTAAAAAAAAAAATTAGTACGTAGCTTCTTTTCAAATATATTGATCATCTAAGAACAGACATCACAGACTTCCTGAAAGATTAAAAAATTTTATGTAAATTGTAAACTGTGGTAAAAATAAACATTTTGGTTGACATATCTGTATGTTATTTGAAGCAGTATATGTTTGTTTCTTCTGCTGGAACTGCTTGATTCCTTTGTCACAATGAACCACACTTGGGTTTTTTTCTCCTACAAAGTTCCAAAACACAATATGAAGAATCTTAGCTATTTATAAAGCAACCAACTTCAGCCTCTCCACTTTTCATTATTACCTATTTCCTCAGTGTCTTCTGCCCTTGAAAATTCTGAACACTTGCAAGTCCTTGATGCAGTAGAAGTTTTTATGTGGCCAGCCATTAGGAGAGTATCTGTACTACCTTCTGTGCTAAAATCAAATCCATGCAATTTCAGCCCAAATACCTCCTCTAAAAGCATTATCCTGGTTCTTAAAGGAACATTTTAATGTTCACTGGCATTTTAATGCACTGACATTTTTAATGCATACTTTAAGAGAAAACTAAGAAAATTATGCAGTTTCTATTCCATCACAGATGAAAATATTACAATTTAAAAACAAATACATAAACATCATTCATGGTGTATCAACAATAATTTTTTTCCTACAAAACTCAAAAGAGAAAATACAGTTTGGGGTCATGTCACCATTATTAGGACCTATAGTCTGCATTTTTCTTAGTCTGTAGTCAATAACTCTAATTGCCAGATGTCTCTACTTGAATACTTTCTCCTCTCAAACCAGATCGAGGGGCGCCTGGGTGGCTATGTTGGTTAAGCATCTGCCTTCAGCTCAGGTCATGATCCCAGGGTTCCGGGATCCAGCCCTATGTCTGCCTCCCTGCTTGGCAGGGAGTCTGCTTCTCCCTCTCCTCTGCCCATCCCCCCTACTTGTGCTCTCTCTCCCTTGCTCCCTCTCTCTCTCAAATAAATAAAAATTAAAAATCTTTAAAAAAAGTCCTGATCCAGTGTGTCCAAATGTCTACTCTTCATCTTCCCAGGAAATCTGTTCTCCTTTACCATCTTCCTATGTTTGTCAGTGCCATCTTCAACCTTTCATTAGTTCTAGCAGCAAACCTTAGAGCTCCCTTTGGATCTTTTTTCACCCTCATCCTCTGCAGCCTTTCCGTGCCTTGCCAGTCCTTACAATGTATGCCGTTTATATCTGTTCACTGCCACCACCCTAGTCTGAATCCTTGTCACCTCATACTTGGACAAATACAACTGATGTTTCCTGGCTTTAGAAGATCTCAAGTTCCTTTTGCTCCAATTCATCTTAGACATTGCTGCCAGAATAACTTCCCTAAAACATAAGTCTCACGAAAACACCTTTCTATTAAAAACATCCAGTGGTTCTTTAATGACCTCTTTGATATAGCTACAATGCTATGACATGTGGAATTTGTTCAACCTCCTCAGACAGACATCCAACGTTTTGCATGTGCTGGCCTGACCTTGCCCCTGTACTCTCATCCCACTATTCCAGAACAGAGACCCAGTTCTCCCATCAAGTTCCCTCTTTACTGCCCACCAACACCATAATCATTCCCAACTACAATCTTCTCTTTATGTTTTATCTGGCTGTGTCCCCTACTAGGCAGTGTTCTTTGAACGGTCATCCAAAGGTCACCTGTATCAGAATCATCTGAGATGCTTGTAAATCACGCAGATTCCTAAGCCTACAGCTCAGACCTACTAGAGTTGGAGACTTAAAATCTGTATGTTTATGAGCTATCCAGATGATTCTGGTACAGGCTAAATTCAAGCTCTTTTAAGTCCAGGACATGTGGAATTCTACTCTCAGTCTCCTCTGTCTGTGGTGTACTGCCCAGCACACACTAGGAGGTGAATATTTTTTTAAACTGGGTGAATTTACTTCAATACAGGATATCCTACATAGGAGAGTCTCTTCAAATGTCAGATTTCTGGCATGGGGATGAAATTGTCTCTCTTTCCTTTGGGCTCCAATGGTGTCCTAGTTTTTAGTTAAGATCAGGTGCAGCCCCTTAAGTCAAATTTCTAACTATACAATTTGACAACTTCATAGCAGTCACCAGATGGACTCAAATGTAGGCAGGGTATCTGTCTAGCAAGCATGGAGATACAGCTCCTGTTGCAAGCTCTTTTAAGTCATTATTAAGAAAAAAGTTAGGAAGTGAAGGCTAGTGGCAAGCTCACAGCAGAGTATGTTCTTCTGACTGACAACAAAACGAAGCCCAGGAAGTTGTCAAATTCACAGCCAGAGATAATGGAAAACTTGATAGGCTGGTAAAGAAGCATGGCAGACATAGTTTCTGGTCAGAAAGAATAAACAACCACTACTGAACAAAACAAAGCATCTTCCTCTGACAGCTGCACACTCAACAATGGAAATACTTTGGTTAATTTCAATACCTGGGTGAAGCACCACAGAAGGTAAAAATGAAAATAAAGAAAGGAAATAATATACCCATATGGAGATTCCCTCAAGAGATAACACTGAAGGTTAAGATCCTTTTGAAAAAGTCACTAGTTTTTGAAAAAGTAATAAATGCACATGATTAAAATAAATCTTAGTGGGGTGCCTGGGTGGCTCACTTGGTTAATTCACCAACTCTTGATTTTGGTTCAGGTCATGATCCCGGGGTCCTAGGATCGAGCCCCACATCAGGCTTCATGCTCAGTGGGGAGTCTGCTTGAGGATTTTCTCTCTCTCTCTCTCTCCCCCTCTGCTCTTTCTCTCTTTCTCAAACATATTTAAAATAAATACATGATTCTCCCTCCCATGCTCCTTGCATTTTGTATGAAGGTTCAAATTCTTAAATAATTGATTCTTATACATTTATTACATATTTTGACCCTTTGGTACTACTACTCATATATAACATATATTGAGCTCTCACTGTATACTGGAGAGAATAGTAATGTAACTTAATTCTCACAGCAATCCCACTTTTCACAGAAAGAATTGGAGATGCAGACATTATCACTTCCCAAACTTTTCCATCACATGACAAACTTAGACATTAATACGTGCATAGTACAGGGAGGTAAATAAGACTGCTCATGGCCAAAGGCCTCTAGCTGCCCCAAGATTGATGAGAGCTATATATTGGCCCTCTAGTAACACCTCTGTGTACCGGCAGTACTAGTTGAGAAACTCTGAGACTTGCCCAAAGGGCAATGGTTAGTGGAGTGGGGCACGAATCTGAAACTAGGTTCGTCTGACATTAAATCTCTTAACTATGTTATCCTGACTTTTATTCCCAAACTTTTAGTTGCAGACCCTGTGTTTCTCACTGGGGACTATTTAAAATGCCACAAAACAACAGAATCAAGTAAAAACACGCAGGCAGCAATCACTGTCTTTTAGTTCTTGAAAATGTAATGCTATAATCATTCATCTCTCTGTGTCAGTAAGCCTCATAATATAGATTTTGTTACTTCTCTACCTAAGTAAGTACTCCAGGCAAGAAGAAATGCTATCAAATGGAATTTATACAAGCAAGTTCTAATAGTTTCATGAAAGATTTGGAGGTGAGAGTTATTGTCTTGAGTCTTTTAAAAATTGTAGGAAATACAACCTGGAAAAAATTATTTTTCTTTCTGTAGACCTTCCTTGTTCATGACTATAAATTGTTAAATTATCTCATTTCTTAAGGCCAAAATTGTTCAGGTAAGTATTTCCTTACTGGAAATATTTGCCTTTGACTTACCAAATAAAACCACTAACTTGAGTTTTGAAATAAATAAAAGTTGAACAATCATTCAGAATATTGATTTCACTGTTCTTAATTCAGAAAGCAAAAATTGGTACTAAAAACCAAATGTTATTTACGGGATATAACTAATCTCTAAATGTCACTAGAAAGATAAAGGGCTGCTTTTCTGTTTTTTCTTTATATAATACGTAATTGTGAGAATACTTAGCATTTTTATTTTTAAAATATTTTTTTCAACTGGGAGCACTGGGTGGCTCAGTTGGTTAAGCACCCAACTCTTGATTTCAACTCAGGTCATGATCTCAACATCCTGGGATTGAGCCCCGTGTTGGAGTTAACTTGTTCCTCTCCCTCTGCTTCTCCCCCTGCTCATTCTCTCTCTTTCTCCCTCTCTCAAATAAATAAATAAAATCTTTAAAAAATATTTTTTGCCTGTATCCAGAACCCTTCACCAAATGATTCCCCATTTGTCATTAATGAAAAATCAAATGAGAGTGCTGTTCAAATGACTGAATGAAGAACACTGATCATCTTACAAGCTGATAAACAATGCAAACAAACAAAACTCAAAAAGTACAATTTCTGTAACACAACAGCTAAAACTGTATAGAGCAAAAAAAAAAAATACCTCAAGGTGAATGTAGTTAGTAATTTTATAATCATGCAAGTAAAACCATATATTTCAAGTGGTTATGAAAATCTTAATTTACAAAATTTAAGTTAAATATAATACACTGAAAATTTGCTAATGTAGTAATGATACATTATGACATTTGCATGTATTTCAAATATATTGCATATATTTCAGTTTTTTCTTAAAATTTTCTCCTCATACCAGGCCATCATTAAAAACACACTTTTCCATGTTCTATTCCTCAAGATATCCATAAAGTATATATTTCTAAGATGAGAGCAAGCTTTATGTGGAAACTGCGGATGGATAAAGTCCTATATCAACCTGCTTCAGTCTATATCAGGGTTTCTCAGCACTACTGATACTTGAAGTAAAGGGAGCAGAATTTGCCACCCCAAAATATTCCTCTTTGGCATAAGGATTATTAAAATAATTTTTTAAGAAATAGCAGACATAGGAAAAGCTCTGAAAACTCAGTAGAAGTTACCCTTTTGTAAGAGACATTTACATTTATAAAGGAAATCTCTATTTGTAAGGGTGTCTCCCTTTTTATATCAGGAAGAGAAGGATGACCAAATCTCTAGAAACTCTTACCAAAGAAGAAGGCGACAACCTAAATCTGCATCACAACCTGACCCCTGTTCACTGTGCTTTTTCTGAGAGTCTCCCATAACTGGTTCACCCATCCACACCATCTTTTTTCCTTTTTTTAAATCTGAATATTATTGACACACAATATTACATTAATTTCAGGTATACAATATAGTGCTCCTACCATCTTCTTTTTCTTTAGCTGGAGATAGTATTTAAGGGGGTGGCCTGGGCCATTTCAGGGAGTTACTCAGTTTTCCCGGTTATCTCTCCTGTATATGAGAGGTATGCAGGTCATTAAACTTCAGTTCATTTTTCTCCTGTTAATCTGTCTTTTATTATAGGGGTGGAGGTGTGGGGGAGCTCTCAGCCAAGAATCTAAAGGGTGAGCGAATTTTTCTCCTCCCCCACAGGTCCAGATGATTTCCTGTTGTGAGGGCTTCTCTGTTGGGTGTTTAGCAGAATCTGTGGTATCTATGTAGCATCTACTCACTAGATACCAGTAGCAACTTACTCCAGGCTGTGATAACCAGAAATGTCCCCATCACCAGAAATGTCCCCAGACATTGCCAAGTGTTCCCTAGGGGACAAAACTGTCCCTGGTTGAGAACTCCGTATTTGAGATAAGACCCAAGTATCATTCTATGTCTTTAACTAGTGGGGAAGGAAAATTAAGTTTCAAACTTTATACAGACTAACCTAACACCACCAAAAATTAGGGTGGAAACTGAGAAGGAATGATGAGGGTAATGCAAATGGTAGATTTTTTTCTGATTTGAACTAAGAACAGTAAACAAAAACAGGAACCTTTCAAAACTAAGCAGATTTTAAAAAATCATTTTTCTGTGAAGACTTCAAAACACAATTGATCATAGCCCACAAGGTCATTTGCAGATAGGTGTACACATATATCTTAGTGTTCATGCCAGTGTATGAGCTGTGCAATGGGTATCCAGAGGGCAAGGTTACTAGGAGAAAAACTGGAAGTAGGAAATCAGACTGCAAATAAAATACAAGTCAGGGAGGCAGTGAGGTAGAAATTCAGAAAAGCAAACAGAAATCAAGTGTAATAAATTGTTTGCAGACACAGAGTCATCATATAGGACATCCCAGAAACTGAGAAAATGAAGCAAAGTTGGGGACAAATTATATGCATGGCCCCAGCAACAAGAGAGGGCACCCATATTGACACAGCCTACATTGTTTTGCTCATCTCAACTTGCTTTTTCTCCTCCCTTGGAGAGAGTCATCACTAGTAAACCTGGCCTAGAAACCTGCATGTGGTGATCACTGACAACAGCTTTCTGGGTCAGTAGCATAGTATCAGACTCAGTTGTTTGGCAAAGGCATTTCTATGACACTCTGTCCAGCAACAAATAGCAAGTTAATAGATTGGGTCTGCCTGACACCACTGGTTTCCATCTCATTGTTGAAATGATGGCTGCTATTTTTCAATAGGGACTGTGGGCATACATTTAGACTGGAAATGTGATTGATTGTGTTTGTATCTGCTCTTTCATTTTTCAAGTGAATTTCAGAAACTTACATGAGAAACCCCAGAACACCTCTTTGATGAGCAACAAGGCTCTGATGAGAACATTTAAATAGCGTCAGAAATCACACTTTTTCCATTTCTGTATTTCTCATCTGTTTTATTGTCTTTACAGCACTTATTAACATCTGAAATTTGTTTGTCCTTGTTTATTGTGCTTCCTGCACAAAAATATGAGTTCTGTGAAGGCTGGGACCTTGTTGTCTTGTTCACTATGTCCCTAGCACCTAGAACAGAGCTTGGTGTATAGTAGGCATTCAATAAATGTTTGCTGAATGAATAAATGAATGAGTGAATGGGCAATAAACAGGTGGAGAAACATTCCTACTCAAGTGACAAGTCCTTTTGAAAATTACAATCTCAAATTATTGTATCTACCCAGAAATACCACATTATCTGCAGATATTGTCAGTCAACCTCCTCTGTGTTTTGGAGGTATCTGTGACAGTGTCAACAGAGGCTCTGAGGACTTCTTGGTGAACCACAGAGGAGGAAATCACTCTGATCTCCTTGATCTGGACACCAGCCATTAAAGACTGCATATCAGCCTGAGAACTAGAAGTAGCATTAACGATTTTGGGTTAAAAGACAGACCACAGAGCAAAGCAAGTAATGAGGAGTTGTGTTTTCACCTGCCCTCCATACAATTAAATCTTGACCTCCAGCTGTATCTAAATATGAAATAGAAACATTTGAATTCAGATATGGCTGTGGAGTCCTACTGATGCCAGATACGATGCATGGGATTAACACCTCTTATGGAACAAAGCATTGCACTAATTAGATCCCAGGAGCCAATACCTGCAACAATAAACAGAGAATAGTAGATGGGATACCATATGTATGACCAGCTCAGTAGTTCAGTATCCAGCTCCAGTCCAGACTGTGCACAGTAAATACGCTAGGTCTGAGAATCTGTGGTAGGCCACCCAGTTAAAGCCTGGTAAAAGCAAAGTGAATGAGTTGTGTAAAGGAAAAATTGCAACAAAAATATTGGCATTTTGAAGGAAGAATTCACAGCTGGGTGAGGCAAGCTATGAAAATTCTGCTTCACTGAAAGGAAGAGGGCTAGTGCAGCCTTTGGAATGGCTTTTCATGACTAATGAGATCACAGGATGCAAAAGATTCAACAAAATTTTTTGAAAATCATGCTATTTGAGGGGCACACTGCTCTAGTTTGCTCAGTTTTGCTTTTATGCCCAGGTTTTACTTTAAATGAATCCAAACAATGGTTATTTTCCTTAATAGAGAAGCATTTTAGGAAAGTTCTTTGCATTGCTAGAATCATCATGCAAGTTTAGACTATTTCTGAATTCAAAGAACAAACTGTATTTGGTTTAAAATATAATGGATGATGGGGCAATAGGAATTCAAGATCTCTTTGAAATTTAAGATGCATTAAATAAAACCAGAGTGGAGAGCATCAATAAAAAATATGATCATTCTCGTTCTTGGAAAGAACAGTGATTTTAACACACCTGCTAATATAAAGACAATGAAGCAAAGAGGAAGAGAGTTTCAAATAGAAGATCTGCATACAAATGTCAATGTCATTTATTCAGAGCTCAATACGTACTCTGTTTCTTATAGGGGCATGATGCAAAAGTGGTCTGGGCATCCTTTCTTGACTAATAAAAATGAATATGGCTACACATGAGTAGGCTTTGAAACTGGCTTCACTATTCTCTACCTTACAAGTTTAAGTGAGATTCCAACATGGATTCATCATTAATTTCTTAGCAGTTTGGTACCAGTCTGTGCATCAGCACACTATCAGAATCTAGAAAAAAGTGGCACAATGCCTTAGTCATAAAGAGTAAAGTAAAATAAGTAAAATAACCTTTTTCCAAGGAAAAAGAACAACTTAGGTACTGCCAATCAGTGCTCAAGTGTTTTGAAATAAGTTATGCTTAAACCATAGATTCCTTCATTTGTAAGTAGTCACCTCTCATTTATACATAAGAATGAGCACTGGCAAAAAGGAGAGATTGGATTATAAAGCCATGACTCAACAAAGGAACTCACAAACTACAGGCTCAGCTATCTACTCTCCATTTCTTTTGCACTCATGTTTAAATGTATTAAGGTCATCAGTTAATTCAAGGGCAGAGAAATGTCAGGTTATTACCACAAGTGTCAAGTGCTCACGAATGTGGAAATCATTATGTTTTACTATGAGAGTGAGGTTTTTTTTTTTTTTAATTTCAGAGGTAGGTGTACAAACCTACATTGACATTCAGGAAGGCTCCTTAAAGATAACTCACTCCATTGCCTAATCTCTCTTCCTTCTAATGCATGGAACACAGATGCAATGGCTAGAGCTTCAGCACCCATCTTAGACCACATTAGGAGGGTGAGACAGAAAAATGGGAGGAATCTCAATCCCTGAAGACTTTAAAATTGTACTAGCCCTGAATGTCCAGTCCGGGAAATATTTTAGATGAGAGAAAAATAAACTTCCCTATTGCCTAAGTCAGTGGTATTTTGGACTTTTTGTTTCAGGAAGCTGAATCAAATTCTAATTGATATAAAACATAAATAAGAATTCCCCAGAGCTAAAACAATGAAGGAAATAGGAAAAAGCAGATACAAGATATTACAGAAGTAAAGGGGAGTACTTGTTACCCAAAAATATGCATCCTTGGCATAAGGATTATTTTATGATGATTACTTTTGAAAAACAACAGACATGAAAGAAGTTCTAAAAACCAAGGAAAAGTTACCCTTTTGTAAGAATAATTTACATTTATAAGGCTGTTGGGGACAAAAAAAATTTCTCTATCCTTTGAGATTCTTGTAGCTGGTGTAGAATCAATTGACATGATACAGATTTAACAGGAGAAAAAAAAAAAAACAAGAAAGTTTAATTACATGCACACAGACGCCCAATAGTAAAATTGAGACCTAAAGAAATGACCAAGGTAGGCAGTTTTTATACTCTTTAGGCAAAGAGACATAAATCTGTGAGGAATTGACAGGACAAAGAAAACCTATGTTTAGGAGCTTCAATCAGTAAGGAATTCTAAACAGAATTTAGACTGGGGTAATACATGAGTAAAAGTAACAAGGTTTATTTATACAGCCTTCTCAGTTCTGAATTCCCTATCTCTGTTGATAAAGATGTCTCTTTTAGCTCCTGTTACAGGGAAGGTATCTTTCACATGTGAGATTTATTTCCTGCTTTCTGGAGACAACAGTGGTGTGGCGGGAGGGTCAGAGTGTTCTAATTGCACTGGTTACTTTTTAAAGTAACTTTAATTCAAAATAATCGATATGCCAAAGTAGCACATTTGGGGGCAGCCTGCCTTTGGCCCCCATAAGGGACATCTCCATTTGTAAGGGTGTCTCCCTCTCTGTACCAGGAAGAGGAGGATGACTAAATATGGAAAAACTTATCAACGGTTAAGGCATGGACTTAAAACCGAATAACAACAGAACCCTTGTTACCTATGCTCTGCCTGAAAACCTGGCTCTACTCCACCAAATATTTTCTTTTTCCATTAGCTGGAAATGGTATTTAAGGTGGTAACTTGGGCCAATTCAGGGAGTTACTCAGTTTTCCTGGGTCTCTCCCGTGTATATAGGAGGTATACATGTTATTACTCTTCTGTTTTTCTCCTGTTCTTTTATTACAGGGCGTCTCAGCCAAGAAGAAAAGTAGAGTAAAAATTATTCTTTCCCACAGAGGCAAATAAAATGCACATAATCAGGACTCCTATCTCAGAGAGCTGGCAGATGTCTACAATGACAAGTTTCTCTTATTACATGACTAAAGAGGAGAGTATATATATATTATACATTTGTTCATGAAGATTTCAATCATTTTTGGAACAGATGTGTGTAATCGAAAATATTGAAGATGGTACCATTTTTTATTTATAGTAGTGTTGTATACCTCTACATCATCAAATAATGCTCTCTCCAGCATTAAGAGGGAACTAAATTTAATGGAGCTTCTACTATGAGTTAGGAGCTGTAATTGATTCAATACTGTTTTTCAAAAATTCACGTTCACTCAAAACCTCAGAATGTGGCCTTATTTAGAAGTAAAGTCACTGCAGATAATACCGTCTGAGCATCTCGAGATGAAATCACCCTGGATTTGTGTTGGGCCCTAAGTCCAATGAGTGGTTTCTTTACAAGAAAGAGATTTGGATAGAGAAAGACACACAGAAAGAGAGACAGAGACACACAGAGAAGGCCATGTGAAGACAGAGATTGAAGTTATACTGCCACAAACCAAAAAATGCTAAGGATTGTCAGCAACCACCAGTAGCTAGGAGACAGACATGATATTTTTTCTCTCTCAGAGCTCCCAAAACGAACAAATCCTGCTGACACCGTGATTTCAGACTTTTGGCCTCCTGAACTATGAGAAAATAAATTTCTGTTATTTTAAGCTACCACATTTGTGGTAATGCATTACAGCAGTCCTGGGAAACTAATACAGGATCCTAATATACATTTGCTTATTTAATCTTCACAACAGTACTGTCAGAAATCATTATATATATTTTCTAGATACAGATGATGAATCACAAAGAAAAGGTAGCACTTTATTTCTCTGATATGTATGCAGTATCTGTTCTGTGCTAGACTCTGTTTATATATTGGGAAGCACAAATAGAAATAACTGCAAAGAAGCACAAATTATAGATGATCAAGTCAAAATCTGAATCCAGGTCTGGCTGACTCCAAAGGCATAAGGTCTTATCACATTGGTAAACAATGATCCTACAATTGTCCCCAGTCCTGTGGTGCCAATGCAATTCCAATGCAGTCTACAAAGTCTTCATATGTAGAAATCACTCTTCAGTGATGGTCCCATCTGTGTCTCAGTGCTTTTTTTCCCCAGTAAGACCAAGCAGAGCCACATACTTTCCTTTCTGTAAACAAAATGCTATGGGTGAAATTTCCCTCTTCAGATAAGGGGCTGAGATAATGGACTTTCTTCCTTTGAAAGTGAAAATGTTTTTGCCGATGCTTCCCTACTCCACTGCAAAGAAGGATTTGTTCCATCTGCTCATTACATCTGGGTCAAGGGCAGTATGTCTGAAGATGACTGTTTGATTTCATTGAAAACAAAACAAAAAAAGTTTATTGGTTCCCAATTCTGAAACCATATGGTGCCAAACTCTAAGAACCTTCATGTGCAAGTATCAGCAGTACCTCCCTTTGATCTATTCCCCCAACAGAATAAGGATCCTCCTGCTCCAGGCATGAAGAGGCAAAGTGTAGAGTGAGTGGAGTCAAGACCTGACTATGTTATAGTGAAAACATAACATAGTAGAATCATAACACGAAAAAATTAGAGGGGCGCCTGGGTGGCTCAGACGGTTAAGCGTCTGCCTTCAGCTCAGGTCATGATTCCAGGGTCCTGGGATCGAGCCCCACATCAGGCTCCCTGCTCAGGGTGGAGTCTGCTTCTCCCTCTCCATCTGTCTGCTGCTCCCCCTGCTTGTGTTCTCTCTCTCTCTGACAAATAAATAAATAAAATATTCAAAAAAATAACACGAAAAAATTAGAAATCCATTCATTTTCACTTCTTTAGTTCACAGATGATGAAATTGAAAGCAACAATGGGTTAGGGAATTGACCAAGGTTAAACAAAAAGGCTAGAAGTCAGAGTCAGAAATAGAAAGCAAGGTTCATTACTTAAAAACTGATGCTCTGTCTATAAATCATTTTCTTTCTTTGAGCCTCAAAATCCTTGTTAGTAAATTAAGGCTAAGGCTACTAGTTTGGCATACCTAATAAAGTTATTGTGATCATCAAATGAGAGAATCTACATGAAAGACCTTGGGCCCAACACTTCCTGTCTTGGGTCTCAAGTTCAACTACTTTCAAATAAGGATGCTGCACTAGTTGATACTTCAGTTACAGTACTTGTTGTTTCTGTGTGCTTTGTCAGTGTAAGGTGGTATATAAATGTATTCTACTCCCTATTTCAGGTTCCTGAACTGAACAGTTTGTCTCTTCTTTTTTTTTTTTTTTAAGATTTTATTTATTTATTTGACAGAGATAGAGACAGCCAGCGAGAGAGGGAACACAAGCAGGGGGAGTGGGAGAGGAAGAAGCAGGCTCATAGTGGAGGAGCCTGATGTGGGGCTCGATCCCGTAATGCCGGGATCACGCCCTGAGCCGAAGGCAGACGCTCAACCGCTGTGCCACCCAGGCGCCCCCAGTTTGTCTCTTCTTGATTCAGTTTATTTTATCAACAGTGAGCAAAGTGTTTGAGGTCAGATAGAAACAAAACTGGAATCTCTATCTCAAGGGCACTGCCATATTACATATTCCATTAAAGAATATAATTAAGTGAACACATGTAAAAAAAAGTTCTGCTGAATGATCAAAAACAAAGTCTTTGCTATAATAAAAAAGTAGTGCTCCTTTCACTCCTGGTTTTGTGCCATTTTTTTCATACTTCTAATTTTGGTTGAAAAAATACTTGGTTCTATTTTAAATTCTATTATTTCTCAGGGAATTCAATTACAAAAATGATTCATTTGTACTCTAAATGATAGTTGGTTAAACACTCTATTTGTGAGGGTTCAAAAATACAATAGAAATAGAGATTCACATAACTGCAATTGTTACCTACCCAGGTGCAAGATTTTGTTGGTGTGGGGAAATATGGAGAGAAGAAGGTAGGAGGAGATCCTTTTCCAGTAGACATGTGTTGTGTTTGTTTTCTAATATTAAAAAGAGGGTGAGGTGGGAGTAATTTTGAGGGTTAGATTGAAGGGAAACTCAGAATTGTAACTAAGACCTGCTAATGAAGACTTTTAATAGTTTTTAGAAAGGCAATTAAGAGGTACGTATAGAATGTTTTATCTGCCATATCCTAAAAGGCAGAATCCTGATATATCTAATATTAACCATTCATCCATCCACCCAGCTGTCCGGCCTTTCAACAAGTAATCTTGAGTACATACCAGGCATCACTCTAGGCTTTGGGGACAAAGTAGTGAACAGATAAAAATTCCTGCCCTCATGGAATTTACTTTTGTTTGTGTGTGGTGGGGTGGGGGAGGGTAGGGAGCCAGACAATAAACAGATAAATAAGAAAAGAATATAGCATGTTAATTGGTGAAAGCCTATGGAAAATAATGAAGGAAAGGAGATAAGGAAGACTGGTGGTAGGGATAAGAATCGCAATTTCTGAAGGGTTTTAATCAGGAAAGGATGCTGTATTTTGTCAAATGCTTTTTCTGCATCTAGTGAGAGAATCATATGATTTCTGAATTTTTGTTTCTGAATAAAATCTAAGACACTGATCGATTTGCGAATGTTGTACCACCCCTGCATCCCAGGGATGAATCCCACTTGGTCATGATGGATAATCCTTTTAATGTACAGTTGGATTCTATTAGCCAGGATCTTGTTGAGGATTTTGGCGTCCATAAGCATTAGGGAAATCAGTCTATAATTCTCCTTTTTGATGGGGTCTTTGCCTGGTTTGGGGATCAAGGTAATATTGGCCTCATAGAATGAGTTTGGTAGCTTTCCTTCTGTTTCTATGTTTTGAAATAGCTTTAGGAGAATAGGTATCATTTCTTCTTTGAATGTTTGGTAGAATTCCCCAGGAAAACCATCCGGACCGGGAGTTTTATTTTTTGGAAGATTGTTTATCACTGACTCAATCTCTTCATAATTAATTGGCCTGTTTAAAAAATCAATTTCTTCCTGTTTCAGTCTTGGTAGTTTATGGGTTTTCAGGAAGGCCTCCATCTCTTCCAGATTGCTTAATTTATTGGCATAAAGCTGTTGATAAAAGTTTCTAATAATCCTTCCAATTTCATTGGTGTTGGTTGTGACCTCTCCTTTTTCATTCATAATTTTATTAATTTGGGTCATTTCTCTATTCTTCTGGATAAGTCTTGCCAGAGGTCTGTCAATTTTATTAATTCTCTCAAAGAACCAGCTTCTAGTTCTGTTGATCAGCTCTACTGTACTCCTGGTTTCTAATTCGTTGATTTCTTCTCTAATCTTGGTCAATTGCTTCCTCGTGCGTGGATTAGGCCTGTCCCTCTGTTGTTGTTCCAGCTTCTTGAGGTGAGAATATAAAAACTGCATTTTGGATTTTTCTATTCTTTTGAGTGAGGCTTGGATGGCTATGCATTTCTATACACGAATAATGAGACTGAAGAAAGAGAAATTAGGGAATCCATCCCATTTACAATAGCACCAAAAACCATACGTTACCTTGGAATTAACTTAACCAGAGATGTAAAGGATCTATATTCTAGAAACTATAAATCACTCTTGAAAGACATTGAGGAAGACACAAAAAGATGGAAAAATATTCCATGCTCATGGATCGGAAGAATTAACATAGTTAAAATGTCCATGCTACCCAGAGCAATCTACACTTTCAATGCTATCCCGATCAAAATACCAAAGACATTTTTCAAAGAAATGGAACAAATAGTCCTTAAATTTGTATGGAACCAGAAAAGGCCCCGAGTCTCCAAGGAACTGTCGAAAAGGAAAAACAAAGCTGGGGGCATCACAATGCCGGATTTCGAGCTGTACTACAAAGCTGTGATCACAAAGACAGCATGGTACTGGCACAAAAACAGACACATAGACCAATGGAACAGAACAGAGAGCCCAGAAATGGACCCTCGGCTGTTTGGGCAACTAATCTTTGATAAAGCAGGGAAAAACATCTGGTGGAAAAAAGACAGTCTCTTCAATAAATGGTGCTGGGAAAATTGGACAGCTACATGCAAGAGAATGAAACTTGACCACTATCTCACACCATACACAAAAATAAACTCCAAATGGATGAAAGACCTCGATGTGAGACAGGAATCCATCAAAATCCTAGAGGAGAACATAGGCAGCAACCTCTACGACATCGGCCAAAGCGACCTTTTTCATGACACATCTCCAAAGGCAAGAGAAACAAAAGATAAAATGAACTTGTGGGACTTCATCAAGATAAAAAGTTTCTGCACTGCCAAGGAAACAGTCAAAAAAACTAAGAGGCAGCCCACGGAATGGGAGAAGATATTTGCAAATGACACTACAGATAAAGGACTGGTATCCAAGATCTACCAAGAACTTCTCAAACTCAATACACGAGAAAGAAATAAATCAAAAAATGGGCAGAAGATATGAACAGATACTTTTCCAGTGATGACACACAAATGGCTAACAGACACATGAAAAAATGTTCAAAATCATTAGCCATCAGGGAAATTCAAATCAAAATCACACTAAGATACAACCTTACGCCAGTTAGATAGGCAAAAATTGACAAGGCAAGAAACAACAATTGTTGGAGAGGATGTGGAGAGAAAGGGGATCTCTCCTACATTGTTGGTGGGAATGCAAGTTGGTACAGCCACTCTGGAAAACAGTGTGGAGGTCCCTTAAAAAGTTAACAATTGAGCTACCCTATGATCCAGCCATTGCACTACTGGGTGTTTACCCCAAAGATACAGACGTAGTGAAGAGAAGGGCCATATGCACCCCAATGTTCATAGCAGCATTGTCCACAATAGCAAAGCATGGAAGGAACCGAGATGCCCTTCAACAGATGACTGGATTAAGAAGTTGTGGTCCATAGATACAATGGAATATTACTCAGCTATCAGAAAGAGCAAATTCTCAACATTTGCTGCAACATGGACGGCACTGGAGGAGATAATGCTAAGTGAAATAAGTCAAGCAGAGAAAGACAATTATCATATGATTTCACTCATTTTTGGAACATAAGAAATAGGAAGATCAGTAGGGGAAGAAAGGGATAAAGAAAGGGGGGTAATCAGAAGGGGGAATGAAGCATGACAGACTATGGATTATGAGAAACAAACCGAGGGCCTCAGGGGGAGGGGGTGGGGGAATGGGATAGATTGGTGATGGGTAGTAAGGAGGGCACGTATTGCATGGTGCACTGGGTGTTATACGCAACTAATGAATCATCGAACTTTACATCAAAAACCAGCGATGTACTGTATGGTGACTAACATAATATAATAAAAAAACATTAAAATAAAAAAAATAAAAAAAATAAAGAAATTATTTAGCATTTCTTTGAGTGCAGGTGTGCTAGTGACAGACTCTCTTGGTTTCTATTTATGTAAATATGTCTTTCACTGTTTTGTGAAGGCTATTATTATCTAATATAGAATTTTGGGTTGACTATTTTTCTTTACCTCTTTAAGGAAAGACGTTATAACTGCGTAGCTTCATTCTCTATATAATTATAATATCCCCCCCTTTGGTACAATTAATGATAGCTATTAACAGATCTGCATGTGCTAGAAACCTAAGAATATATTATTTTAGTTTTTACTTCATATAATTTTATGTAATAGAAAGAAGCTGAGAGAAGAGAAAAGGATTATATTTATGGAGTATATTATATTAATCTTATTTACCATTTCTGATTCTCTATTTTTTCCTGTGGATTTGAGTTCTCATTTGGTCTAATTTCCTTATTCAAGTACAACTTTGCATCTGCCACCTCTTTTGTGCTATTATCATCAAATATATTACTTTCTTACATGTTATTGGTCCAACAATGCACTTATATACATATTATTTTATACAATTAAAAAATCACTTAACAGAAGGAGAGGAATTATGCATTTATATCATCTTTTATAATTAAGCAATTACCTTCACCAGTGCTCTTTGATATTTTGTGTGGATTCGAATTTCTGTCTGGTATCATGTGCTTTCAGCCTGAAAAACTTACTTTAGCATTTTTTGTAAGCAGATCTCCTAGCAAGAAATTCTCTTAGTTTTTGTTTACTTGGAAATACTTCCCCCCTCAATTTTGAAAGGTAATTTTTCTGGTTATAAGATACTTGGTTGAAAGTATCTCTGGACCTCTGTCTGCTGTTCCACCAATCCTATGGAGCAGCAGCAGGGCATTCAGCTCTAGTTTGTTCTCAGAGGCTCCCAGGTACCTAGAGTATGCCAGGTCCCATCAGCACTCTGAGACAGGCGAGACAGAAACCAGTCCCTCAGGAAGCCCCCAGAAAAGTTGAAATGTTGGATGCATGCTCTACTCTTCTCTTTCTCCCTGAAGGAGAGGCTGCCAAGCTGTGTCAGCTTCTGTCAGTTGTATCACAGGTCCTCTGGGGCAGCAACACACTGCCCAGCTCTTTTTTGTTCACAGTAGCCTCCAGGCATCTAGAGCATGCCATGTCCCATCAGCACTCCGAGACAGGTGAGACAGAAGGCAGTCCATCAGGCAGCCTCCCTGAAAAGTCAGAACGTTGGACCATTGTCCAATATTCTCTTTTTCTCCCCAGAGAGCATCTGGGAGCTGGGGTTTTCTGCCCAGTTGTGTGACACTGTTGCAGGGGAGGGACTATGGAGAGAGAGTGCCAGGAATTTTCCTGCTGGCTTTGACGTGGCTGGTTTTGCACTTGCCTGAAGTGCAAAGGACTTTTATTTTATTCTGCTTTTAAATATTTATTTATTTATTTGACAGAGAGAGTGAAAGCACAAGCAGGGGGAGTGGCAGGCAGAGGGAGAGGGAGAAGCAGGCTCCCTGTGAGTGGGGAGCCCCATGCGGGGCTTGATTCCAGTACCCCCGGATCATGACCCCAGCTGAAGGCAAAGGCTTAACCCACTGAGCCACCCAGGTGCCCCTATTTTATTTATTTTTTAAAAAGATTTTTTTTATTTGAGAGAGAGAAATCACGGGTGGATGGGGGAATAGAGGGAGAGGGAGGGGTAGAAGCAGACTCCTCCCTGAGCAGGGAGCCTGATGTGGGGCTCCACCCTAGGACCCTGAGATCACGACCTGAGCTGAAGGCAGACACTTAACCTACTGAGCCACCCAGGTGCCCACAAGGGACTTTTAAATGGTTTCTGGATTTTTCACAAAGGAAATTGGGCTGTGTATTTTTAAATTGATGTCTCTGAGGGAAGAGAGTGTGGGGTTTCCTATCCTGCTATCCTGCTGTTGTCCTGTGAGGATTTCTCTGGATTCTGTATTGAAAATAGTTGAGGAAAGGAAGAAGCAGTTAGGTCAGTTAGGAGGCTATCTAATAATTTAAGTGTGAGATGGTAGTGATTTAAAAATTTTTTTAAATTTTTTTTTCAGATTTATTTATTTATTTGAGAGAGAGCATGAACAGTGGGGAGGGTCAGAGGGAGAGGGAGAAGCAGACTCCCCATGAGCAGGCAGCCTGATGTGGGGCTCAATCCCAGGACCCTTGGGATCATGACTTGAGCCAAAGGCAGATGCTTAACCCACTGAGCCACCCAGGTGCATTTGGTTAGCCACCCAGGTATTCCAAGAGATGGTGGTAATTTATACCAACATGGTAGCACTGGGAGTGTGTGGGAAATGGTAGTCCAGATATATTTTGAAGATAGAATATACAGGGTTTGCTGGTGGATTGGAAACAGGATTCTGAAGATCTGACGATGATGACCCAAGGATTTTGGTCCTGAACAACTGAATGGTTGGAATTGTTTTTAATTGAAGTTTGTGTGCATTTCAAATGAAACAGATTGCATGGGGAGGGGAAAGATCAAGAGCTTGTTTTGGAGATGTTAATTTATAGTTGACTATTATGCAATCAGTAAAAGATGTCAAGCCGGCATGTTTTTTTCCTCCACATTTTTATTTAAATTACAGTTAGTTAACATGCAGTGTAATATTGGTTTCTGGTGTAGAATTTAGTGACTCATCACTTACATACAACACCAAGTGCTCATCACAAGTGCCCTCCTCAATCCCCATCACGTAAATAGCACATCCCCCTGCCCATGTCCCCTCCAGTAACCATCAGTTTGTTCTCTGTGGTTAAGAGGAGTCTATTTCTTGGTTTGCCTTTCTTTTTAACCCCTATGTCCATTTGTTTTGTTCTTAAACAGGCAGTTTAGATATAAGTCAGAAGCTCAGGGAACAGGGTTTGTTTGGGTTTTTATTTTTTTATTTTTATTTTTATTTTTATTTTTTAAAATATTTTTTTTATTATATTATGTTAGTCACCATACAGTACATCCCTGGTTTTTGATGTAAAGTTCGACGATTCATTAGTTGCTTATAACACCCAGTGCACCACGCAATATGTGCCCTCCTTACTACCCATCACCAGTCTATCCCATTCCCCCACCCCCCTCCCCTCTGAGGCCCTCAGTTTGTTTCTCATAGTCCATAGTCTCTCACGCTTCATTCCCCCTTCTGATTACCCCCCGTTTCTTTATCCTTTTCTTCCCTTACCGATCTTCCTAGTTTTTATGTTTCATTGATGAGAGAAACCATATGATAAGTGTCTTTCCCTGCTTGACTTATTTCACTTAGCATTATTTCCTCCAGTGCTGTCCATGTTGCAGCAAATGTTGAGAACTCGTTCTTTTTGATAGCTGAGTAATATTCCATTGTATATAGGGACCACATCTTCTTAATCCAGTCATCTGTTGAAGGGCATCTAGTTCTAGCCAACAGGAGACAGGAGGCCCTAATTTTCAAAAAGTGTTTTTTAAAATTTTTTTTTATTATGTTAGTCACGATACAGTACATCCCCGGTTTCCGATGTAAAGTTCCATGATTCATTATTTGCGTATAACACCCAGTGCTCCATGCAATACGTGCCCTCCTTAACACCCATCACCGGCCTATCCCATTCCCCCACCCCCCTCCCCTCTGAAGCCCTCAGTTTGTTTCCCAGAGTCCATAGTCTCTCATGTTTCATTCCCCCTTCTGATTACAATTAAAAAACAAAAAACAGGGGCGCCTGGGTGGCACAGCGGTTAAGCGTCTGCCTTCAGCTCAGGGCATGATCCCGGCGTTATGGGATCGAGCCCCACATCAGGCTCCTCTGCTATGAGCCTGCTTCTTCCTCTCCCACTCCCCCTGCTTGTGTTCCCTCTCTCGCTGGCTGTTTCTATCTCTGTCTAATAAATAAATAAAATCTTTAAAAAACAAAAAACAAAAAACATACTGTATGGTGACTAACATAATATAATAAAAAATATTATTATAAAAAAACAAAAACAAAAACCAAAAAACAACAACTCCACCAGAATGGAAGCATTATGATAGTAAGTATTTTTGCCTGTTTGTTTAACTCTGTTTTGTTCACTTCCTAGAACCGGGCTTATATAAAACTATAAATATTTATTAAATATTATTTGCACAGTTTGTATATGGTAGTATAGATTTAAACACGTGTTCAATGAAACATGTTGAATCAGAAGTTCATAGTGATAAATCTCTATCATTCAATTGCACATTTGGCTTCCTAAGACAAAACTAGGTATTTGAGCCACATATGGTGAAAAGGGTTGATGATATTGTTTTAGGATCAACTTGTTATGAGGTTATAAATTCAGGTGAGTAATTTTATTACCATTGCTTTAAACCTGGCTCTGAAGAACCTCCAGAAATGTCACTTAAATATGGTTAAAGAAATGACAGTATCCTTAGTTACAGTTACAAGGCATCAAATGGGATATACCAGTGTTAGTAAAACACTTTTGAACAAGGCTCTGCTCACCCACAAACTATTAATTACATTATTTATAATTATTCTAAGTGTGGATATATATATGTATATAAAAATACTTGGAACAGAAGCAAGTGTGGAGATATATATAGAGAGAGAGAGAAAAGAGAGCTTGATATATATGCTTGTATGTGTGTAAATAGTGAATCAATTAATTCATTATCTCATTCATACAGCCAATTGGTTAGTTTTAGTCTAGTTAGTTAAATTAGTTAACTACTGAAGTTATGAAACCAATCCAGGAATGGGCTCTTATATTGAGAACACTAAGATCAGAATTCCCCATTTCAGTGCTCCCTCTACAATGCTTCAACCTTTTTCATATCTGATCTGTAACAGAGAGTGTGCTAAATCAGCACAACAAATTCTAAATGTGAGTTTTCATCAGTCAAATAAATAACATTCCAGATACATGAATTGCCTGAAAATATTGTGCCGGCCTCACTGCCTTAGCATAAATTAAGGGCAAAAGAAAAAAGTTGTCCCTGTAGTTATGCTCTTTGCAGTGGCTCTCTCGGTCAAAGACTCCATCCTATTCTCATGGAATTCTGTTGTCTGACACCACTAGAAGTTTAGTGAAATTCCACATGACATTTTGCCACATCTGGTTTGAAACTTACTGCTCTATCTGGTTTGAATGAACCTCTCTTATGACTTGCTTCTGGAGTGACTGTCCAAAGGGACAGACAATTGGGATTCCACCCAGCCTACAGAACAGGTTGACTGACTCTTTGAGGAACTGGCTACTAAGGAATGTATATTTGGTAAAATGCAGCCTCAGTTTTGCTGGCATTGTAACATACCACTCTGTAGTTAGGTTCTCGGGGAGGAGCCCTATGACCCTCACTCGGCTAAAGAACATACTAGTTGTGAAAAACCAATTCGGTTTACGTCTGTCTGCAATCTTGTGTTTTCTGTTCTTTTTTGGCACTTGTTTCTCACTTTACGTTACAAGTTTTGGAAATGGAATTGCCTTATCTGCACTAGACTGTGGGCTCCTAGGGGGCAGGGACAGTGTTTTATTTGTTCAATTTTATGTTCCTCTAGCCGTAGCCACATGCATTGCATATAGTAAGCACTCAGTGGAGACTGAGCAAGTTGAACCTGTGAGATTCCTACCAAAGCTACACTGAATTTGACCCCATACTTTGAATCTAAGAAAAGTAAATGCATAGATAGCCATGATAGAAAGCTGTCTGTATTATCTATTCAAGAAAAATAATCACTTTCCTCTTCTAAAGGTCTTTTCTTTTTTAAGATCTTTGTCACTTAATGAAAAACAAAAACACAATTTTAAGTAGTACCATTTGCATCTAAATAATTAAGAAAGAGCCCCAAGGAAAAAGTAACTTAAGATTTAATTGGTATTATGTGTATTTTAAAGACAGGAGATAATTTACTCCAAAGTAGTACATAATTCATGATTTTCAACGGTCTTAAAACTAATCTCCTCCTACATTCTCGATTACCTTCAGAACCCAATGTTACTTGTCTCTGAATGTTTAGAACATGTTTAATACGAGGCTTTGTTAAACCATGCCCAGTATCTCATGTATTTTATCACATGGTTTCATATATGCATTCTAAGTTTATTTTTTTAGTAATCTCTACACCCAATGAGGGGCTCAAACTTATGACCCCGAGCTCATGAGTTGCACGCTCCTCTGACTGAGCCAGCCAAGTGCCCGTATATACTTTTTTTTGGAGGGGGGATACAAATTTATTTTCTAGAAATGGAAACAAAAAGAAAATTTTCCACTGCAAAGTCAAAATCATCCTTCTAAACAGTAAAACTAAAAGGATATAGGTATAACAGACAGCTGGGGTGCTCTTTTTTTGGTAGTAGAAACTCAGAACAGGAATACTAGATGGACATGTATTTATGGGAGGCTGCTTTGCTTGCACTTGCAAACGCATTTTAGATTAAATCCTTTACTTATATTGCTCCTTAGGAAAGCAAACAAACAATACCACACAGCACCTTAACAGATTATTTTCTGTTCAAAATTTAAAATCTGTATTTCCAAATTTTACATGTTATATGGCTTATTTTAAGAAATATTTTCATTCCTTCTAAAGAAAACATATACAGGTAATGTTTTTCTACATTTATATTTTATAATGCACACACAACAAACAAGATTTGACTTGTTTAACAAAGGCATAAGATGAATCTTATCCACAGGTTGCATTACGTATATTCTTGCCCAGTGATGTGGAACTACTAGTGCATGAAAAACAACTTCTTCACCACTCACTTATGCCATGGTTGACTGTGAGAAAGGTCAGTGAGGTAATCCTATGTAATTTTTGTAGGACGCTTACTGAGAAGAAAAGAACAGTTCTGAACTCTAAGAGGACTTTCAAGTGGGAAGTTTCAGCAGTATTTTCATATAGCTTAAACAAAGCATAGATCAAAAGACATAATGTAACTACTAGAGTCCATAGTTATCCAGAAAAGAATGGGCTCAATTAAAATTGGAAATTGGATAAATTAGGCTAGGAACATTTCATTTTGTTTTTCAAGCATTCATTAATTCATTCAAAAATTAGTGTTCACCTCCTCACAATCATTAGGATGGCTACTCTCAAAAAGAAGAAGGAGGAGGAGGAGGAGGAGGAGGAGGAGGAGGAGGAGAAGAAGAAGAAGAAGAAGAAGAAGAAGAAGAAGAAGAAGAAGAAGAAGAAGAAGAAGAAGAAGAAGAAGAAGAAGAAAAGAAAAGAAAAGAAAAGAACAGGACAAGAATTAGTGAGGAAGTGGAGAAATTAGAACTCTTGTGCCCAGGGGCGCCTGGGTAGCGCAGTCATTAAAGCGTCTGCCTTCGGCTCAGGGCGTGATCCTGGCGTTCTGGGATCGAGTCCCACATCAGGCTCCTCCGCTATGAGCCTGCTTCTTCCTCTCCCACTCCCCCTGCTGTGTTCCCTCTCTCGCTGGCTGTCTCTCTGTCACATAAATAAATAAAATCTTAAAAAAAAAAAAAAAAAAAGAACTCTTGTGCCTTATTGGTGGGGATGTAAAATAGTGTAGCCTCTCTGAAAACCAAGGTTTTGTGGTACCTCAAAAAATAGAAAATATAATTACAAATAATCCAGCAATCTCAAAAGAATTGAAAACAGAGTCTTAAGAAGATATCTGTACATGCATGTTCATAGCAGCATTATATTCACAATAGCTAAAGGGTTGAAGCAACCCGTGTCTATCCATGGGTGAATGGATAAACAAAATATGGACAATGGGATATCATTTAGCCTTTATTTTATTTTCTTTAAAGATTTTATTTATATATTTGACAGAGAGAGACAGCAAGAGAGGGAACATAAGCAAGGGGAGTGGGAGAGGGTGAAGCAGGCTTCCCGCTGAGCAGGGAGCCCAAAGTGGGGCTCGATCCCAGGACGCTGGGATCGTGACCTGAGCCCAAGGCAGACACTTAATGGCTAAGCCACCCAGGCGCCCCTATCATTTAGCCTTTAAAAGGAAGGTATCTAAAATATTCAAGAAAGCAGAAAGTTGGATAGTGGTTGCCAGGAGCTGGGGAAGGGTTGAGGAGAAATGGGGTATTGCCATTAATTTTCAGTTATGCAAGATGAGTAAGTTCTAGAAAGCTACTGTACAAACCATGCCTAAAGTTAACAATACTGTGTTGTACACTTAAAAGTTTGTTAAGAGGGTAGATATCATGTTAAATATTCTTTTAAAAAAGAATGAAATCCTGACACAGGTTATAACATGGATGAAACTTGAGGAGGACTTTATGTAAGTGAAATAAGCCAGTCATAAAAAGAAATACCATAAGATTCCACTTATATAAGGTACCTAGAGTGGTCAAATTCATAGAGACAAAAAATAGAATGGTGGTTGTCAAGGGCTGAGGGAAGAACAAACGGGGCATCATTTAATGAGTATGGAGTTTCGGTTTTGCAAGATGAAAAGAGTTCTGGAGATCTGTTGCACAATTATGTGAATATATTTGACACTACTGAACTGTACACTCAAAAATAGTTAAAATGGTAAATTTTATGTTATATGTATTTTGTCACAGTAAAAAGTTAAAAATAACTTAAGAAATTATTGTTGAAGGGACGTCTCGGTGGCTCAGCTGGTGAAGCATCTGACTCTTGGTTTTGGCTCAGGTCATGATCTCAGGGTTGCTTTGGGTTCTGTGCTCAGCATGGAGTCTGCTTGTCCCTCTCCCTCTACTCTTCCCCTGCTTGCTCTCTCTCTCAAATAAATAAATAAAATCTTTTAATAAAAAAATTATTGTGAATGTCCACTATGAGCTGAAAAAACACATTATATGTTGAGGATAAGACAAAAAGATATATCCAGTAATTTCTTTACTGGGTATTTACCCAAAAAATACAAAAACATTACTTCAAAGGGATACATGCACCCCTATGTTTAGTGCAGCATTATTTACAATAGCCAAACTATGGAAGCAGCCCAAGTGTCCATGGATAGATGAATGGATAAAGAAGAGGTGATAGATATACACAATGGAATATTATTCAGCCATAAAAAATGAAATCTTGCCATTTGCAACACCATGGACCTAGAGAGTATAATGCTAAGTGAAATAAGTCAGTCAGAGAAAGGCAAATACTAAATGATTTCACTCATATGTGGAATTTAAGGAACAAACAAACAGAAAAACAAAGGAAAAAAAGAAAGAGAAACAAACCAAGAAACAGATTCTTAACTATAGAGAAGACATTGATAGTTACTAGAGGGGAGGTGGGGGGGTGATAGGGATTAAGGAGTGCACTTGTCATGATGAGCACCAGGTTATGTATGGAAGTGTTGACTCACTATACTGTATACCTGAAACTAATATTACACTGTATGTTAACTACACTGGAATTAAAAAAAAAAGAGATACATTCCTTTCCTCAAGAGGTTTAGAGAGTAGACAGTCAAAGAAACAATAACATTTGTGTATGCATTGGAAAATTCATGGGGGATAGAGCACCTAAATCTATGTGAGAGGGTTACTGAGTCTTCACATTTATGACTGAAGAATAACCAAGAAATATTGTATTTGAGATTTTTTTCCATTCTAGCTGACCATAAGCAAATTTTTAAATCTCTCTAAATCTCAATTTCCTCATCAGTAAACATGGGACTGACCTATGTCAGAGATTAATTGTAAGGATTACATGAAATAATACATGTAAATTCCTAGCACACTTTCTGGTACACAGTATTGTCCAGTAATTTGTATCTATTACTATTAGTACTGTTCTTTCATTATTTTTACTATTGTTGTTTTACTCTGGCATCAACTTTTCCTTTTGCATTGCTAAATTTTGCTGCTTTCAACCCTGCTTTACTTTGGTATCTACTCTTCTTTTCTTACCCCACCCTCTCTATCCAGTCTCTCATCATTTCTCACCTGGGCAATTACAAAATAATTCTCACTTTTCTTATTGTTATCTTCTTTATTATATATATTTTTAAAAGATTTTATTTATTTATTTGACAGAGAGAGAGAGGCAGGGAGAGAGGGAACACAAGCAGGGGGAGTGGGAGAGGAAGAAGCAGGCTCCCAGCGGAGGAGCTTGACGTGGGGCCCGATCCCAGAACGCCGGGATCACGCCCTGAGCCGAAGGCAGACGCTTAACGACTGCGCCACCCAGGCGCCCCTTACTGTTTTCTTCTAAACCATCCTTTAAATTGTAGCTAGAGTTGTTTGGATTTTGAATTTCTTAAAAAACTGTTCAGATCACATGACTCTCCTCTTTAAGAATCTTTAAACTTTCATTGCTCAGAAAATAACATTCATCCCTCGGCATGCTGTTTTGAGGTCTCCTAAGTCAATCTCCACCTATCTTTTCATTTTTTTGGTCACTACAATGTGTGATGCTCTTCTTTATCCAGCTATAATGGACTGTTCTCCATTTCCCGAATATGTAGTACATTTTTGCCATTTTATGCTCTTATACACAGCATTTCCTTTGGTTGAAATACAATTCTTCACCTTTCCAAATTATTTTCTTCCTCCTTATCCCAGTTCAAATATCACCTCCTGAGTTCATTGTTGCATAGCAATTCATATTTCAGTGTAATAGTTTATTCCCCTTAGTATTAACAACTCTATTATTTCCCCTTTGTCCAAAGAATAGAATCTAAATTCCTGAACTTGGCCTTCTGAACCACCCATGATATGACTCCTTCTAAGTCCACTTCTAACTGTTCCCTTACAAATATCACTGGCTCCAACAAGCTGCTAAATCTTCAATTCTCCTCATATACAAAGCCATTTAAATATTCAAGGCCTACCATGAGCCCTCAATGAGACTTTCCTTAAAACCTCTCCCCCAGAGATCACTCCTGATTTGAAATATTGTAATACCCTTCTCAGTACCCCTCACTTTTCTTTAGACTCTGTATATTAGCATTTGATTTGTGTTAACCTTCCAATTAAATTGTTTCTCAAGAACAGAAAGAATCTTGTTTCTTTGTATTCCCAGCATCTCACACTGTCTCCCAGATAATATTTATTCAAGTGGTTGTTTTAGAGAAGGGCTGAAAGAGATTTTAGGGTCCATCTAATCTTGTCTCCTCCACATAGGAGGTGGAAATTAGAACACAGAACAGAGTAAGGTGTTGTCTAGGAAAGTCCAACCAGTTAATGGCAAAATGCAAAAAAGAACTTCAGGTTAAGATTCTTTGGTTGATAATTTGGGGCTGTTTAAGATGCTATTTTAAATTTTATAAGGTAGATTTTGAATTATTTATTAAGAGTATTTTTTCAAAATATTTTCTTGGTTTGTATGGAAGCCAATTTAGTTTTATTTTTTTTTTAAGATTCTATTTATTTGAGATAGAAAGAGAGTGAGAGACAGCACGATCAGGGGGGTAGAGGGAGAAGGAGAAGCGGATCCCCAGTGAGCAGGGAGCCTGATGCAGGACCCTGGGATCATGACCTGAACCAAAGGCAGAGACTTGACTGACTGAGCCACCCAGGTGCCCCGCCAATACAGTTTTAAATCAAAAAGTTAACTATATACAACCTGATAACATTAATACACAAAAAATCGCTATTTTTAAATTTAAAAAACCCAATTTTTAAAATAAAAAAGCATGCACTTTTTAAAAATTATGTTGTGTTAGTCACCATACAGTACATCATTAATTTTTGATGTTGTTCCATGATTCATTGTTTGCATATAACACCCAGTGCAAAAGCATGCACTTTTTAAAAAAAGGATAAAAAGCTATGGTACGATTGAACAACAACATACATGCAAATAATGCCATTGAATTATATACTTTAAAATGTTTAAAATGTCAAATTTTATGTTATATATTTTATCATAGTTAAAGAAAGCAAATAACATAATATAGCAAAACCTGAATTGTCTACTTTAAGCGAGTGGATTGTATAGATGAAGTATTATGTCAATAAATCTGTTTTCTAAAAATAAGAAAAAAGAGATTCATATTTTTTCAGACTTGTTACTGTCATCACTGAAAATAAATGAGAAATTCTGATGTATCACTCTGTAGTCTTCAACCAACTACCTACATTTTCTTTTGTAAATAAAAGCTGATGCTTTGTGTTCATGCCATCGAAAGAAGATATATTTTCACATTTTAGCCTATTGAATCTTTTGATTCAAAGATACACTGCTACCTACTGACCTAAGACGATTTGGCTGGTCACCAATTTTCATACTCTTTTGGGAAATATCTTACCTTTCCACAGTTAGAGGTAGGTAGGGGCTATGCTTTCTCTACCCCATAACCTGGTTAAAAGTAAGAGGTTACCATGGTAAAATAGGTTAGATCAGTTTGTGTCAAACCTATGTTAATGAATAAACAGATACAAAGCCAGCTACATAATGAATCTTTGTAGCTCATAGGAGTCCTACCCTCTATCCTCAGGTAGTCCAACAAGATCTCTGAGTCAGAAGCAATGATACTCCCAAGGTAGTAATGGTCAGTCTTATTCTTAGGTCAAAGGTCAGAGTCCTTCTGAATGCAATGGTAGGAGGGCACAAGACTAACCACACAGATATTATAACATACAGAAATAGTTTAGAGTGACTCATTTTAGCAATTAAGTCTCGTTCACAGTTTAGGTGATTTAGTGGTGATGTGGCAGACCAATTACAAATAACTTTAACTCACCCTTGATTTTAAAAGTAAGAAGTAACAATGCTAATAATTATTTATCATTTAGTGAGTATGTACTATGGGTCAGGTACAGTCTTAATCTGGATTTCTACTCTAGCAGGCTTGAGAAGAGTTTGAGAGGTTATTCAAAGAAGCAGGAGTGTAGCAGTGGGTGGAAACAATGAAACACGGAAAAACAAAAAGAGACTAAGAGGTGCATTATGAGTACTCAAAATAGCAAGCCTCAGGGACCCCAGGACATTTAAAATTTTGAGAGCCCCCAAAAGATTTGTGTGTGTGTGCGTGTGTGTGTGTGTGATATCTATCCAGGTGGCACTAGAATTGAGTCTTATACGGTGGGTAGGGCTTCAAATGGAAAAGTTTTAGAACAGACATTCCTAGATGGGGTAAAAATGTACAGTCATGTCAGAGGATGATCTACTCAGGAAGCATTAATAGAAACAAAAACAACGTTTGCAGTTGTGCAAAAGATGGGAAATACCCTAAATGTGCACAAATGAGAAAAATGGCTAGTAACAGTTGTAGCCTCATGTTTTATAATAATATGCAATGATTAAAGCAATATTCTACATCAGCAATTTTTAAATATTTTGGCCTTAGGATTCATTTGCATTTTTAATAATTATTAAAGACCCTAAAGACTCTAAGAAGTTTTTGTGTAAAGAGTTTACATCAATTGCTATTTACCATATTAGAAATTAAACTGGAAAAATACAAGATAATTATTTATTAATTCACTTAAATATAACAATAATAAACTCATTATATACCATAAATGATGCACTTAAGATAAAAAATATATTTTTTGAAATGAAATAAAATGTAGCACTAAAAGTGCAGTTGTTTTACTTTTGCAAAACTCTTTAATGTCTAATATAATAGAAGACAGTAGGATTTTCATCTCTGCTTTTGCATTTAATCTGTACTGATATGCTGTTTTGGTTGGAGCATATGAAGAAAATTCAGCCTCAAACAAATACCTAGCTGGAAAAGGAAGTAGGCTTAATTGCCTTTCCAAATAATTATGAATATTCTTTAATATTTCAACAAAACTCAACAAGTAAGAATTTCTTAAAAATAATTGCAAGGTGAATTCTGAAACCATATCAGTGAATTTTCATATGGATGATTATGCAATGCCTGCATGGACATTTGAAAAATACGACTCCACATTTGTTAATATCACCACCATCTCATCAGAAAAGGCTTCGGGCTCTGTGCCTAGTGTGGAGTCGGCTTGAGATTCTCTCTCCCTCTCCCTCTTTCCCTCCTCCTCCCGTCAAATAAATAAATAAATCTTTTTTTTTTTTTTTTTTAAGAAAAGGCTTTAAGTACTGGGAAGCTATGAAACTTATGGTGGTGGGTACAAAACTTCCAAAAGTCTAATTTTGATTGAATTGTCAAATATTATCATTGGCAGCAATTATTGTCATTTGTTTTCCTCGAAGTGGCAGGCTCATTTCATTCACCTTGGGGGAAATGTCTGCGAAATAACCAAGTCTGAATGACCACAGTTTTTTTCTCTCATTCATTCTTTCGGGCTAAAAATGGTGTTCCTGAGGCACCTGGGTGGCGCAGTCGTTAAGCGTCTGCCTTCGGCTCAGGGTGTGATCCCAGCATTCTGGGATCGAGCCCCACATCAGGCTCCTCCACTAGGAGCCTGCTTCTTCCTCTCCCACTCCCCCTGCTTGTGTTCCCTCTCTCGCTGGCTGTCTCTGTCAAATAAATAAATAAAATCTTTAAAAAAATGGTGTTCCTTGAAATATAGTAGATAGTTCAGTTTATAACTCAAAATATTTCACAATTTTCCTCAAGATCACAATCTGACTTCAGTATGTGTTTTCAGAAGTGCTTCATGTATACTTCCCATTTTGTCACATAGTATAGTAAAAACATGTGTTCAAGGGTAGAGAATTAATTAAATTAACGTTTACTGTTTAATCAAGAACTTTCTTAAGTGAAACTGGGTTTTAAAAGGAGATAGTGAATGGCAGTGAAATATACAATGACTACTAGTACAAGCTGATGCCACTTCTTCCTTGATTTGTGCTAAAGCACTAGCAGTTTACCCACCATTGATTTTTTTTTAAAGATTTTATTTATTTATTTGACAGAGAGAGACAGCCAGCGAGAGAGGGAACACAAGCAGGGGGAGTGGGAGAGGAAGAAGCAGGTTCCCAGCAGAGCAGGGAGCCCAATGTGGGGCTCAATCCCAGGACTCTGGGATCATGCCCTGAGCTGAAGGCAGACACTTAATGACTGAGCCACCCAGGCACCCCTGATTTTATACCATTAGTATAAATTGCAACAGAGTGAAAAAAAATAGTTTTAACCTCATAGACCCCCTGAAAGTTTCATGGGGAACCCTAGGTGTCTATGGGACACGTTTGTAGTACCATTGTTGTCTATTTCAAAATTGTCCCTCTAAAATATGAGCAGATGGTCTTTGTCTTCTTACTTCTACCCCCACTGTTCAAAAGCTGTCCCTAAGGTTGTTCATGTTCCTGTATTTATAGTCCTCTCTGTGGCATTACTTTGGGCATGCTGAGAACCAAATCCCAGGACAAGATTAGGTACACAAAAAGTTTACATAGGGAGGGAGCAGGAAGTGAGGAGACCCATCAGACTGTGAGTTAGGTCTGATACCTCTAGAATGAGAGAGAGAAGGAAGGTGGCTTCAAAGAGGGTAGAAAGTGTAGAAAGAGGCTTGGATTATAGAGCAAGTCTAAGGGTGATTTGGTCAAGTGAGTGGAAAAACATCAGGCCAAAGTTTCCCATTGTAGGAGTTCCATGTCCCTCCACAATGGGCCTGCCTTAGTACCTCCAACATGCTCCATCATCAGCTGGTGAAGCCCATGGGCCATAAGACCTTGGTGGGCATGCAGTGGCAGATCCAGAAGGACAATGGCTGGAGCTGTCAGTCTATCATGCTCTGTAAGGTATAAGGTCTGAGAGGCACATTTTCATGACTCTGCACAGTCCACAACTTGCACCAAACAGATCCATTTCTCCAAGCATGTTTTAGGAGCATTCCGCAAGATTCCCATTGTTCTGTCTTCCTTAGGGGAAATTGAGAAGAGTTTAGTGAACAAACTACAATCACTGTCACTATAGTTGATCTTTTTTTTTTATTTTATTTTTTAAAGATTTTTTTTTTTTATTCGACAGAGATAGAGACAGCCAGCGAGAGAGGGAACACAAGCAGGGGGAGTGGGAGAGGAAGAAGCAGGCTCATAGCAGAGGAGCCTGATGTGGGGCTCGATCCCATAATGCCGGGATCACGCCCTGAGCCGAAGGCAGACGCTTAACCGCTGTGCCACCAGGTGCCCCACTATAGTTGATCTTGGGGCTGCAACAGGTACTCATCTTCTCCTTCTCTTCTCTACTATTTATTCTAGATTCCCCTTATCATTAGCTATCACTGTGGCACAAAAGTAAGAGAGCCAGCAGCTGCAAAGAATTCCTAGATGAGGCAGTATGGAAATATGGATCAGGACACCAAAATCTACAGACTTACTTGCTACATCCATCATGTTAGGTAAAATGTATATACATATATATGTATGTATTTGTGTGTATGTGTGTATTGTGAGAGACAATAATTTTCCTTCTACCTTTCTAAGGTTCTGGGCTGAGACACCCCTTGTAAAAGACAGATTCATAGGAGAAAAACAAACAAAACTTTAATAACATGTATACCTCCTATACACATGAGAGAGACCGAGGAAAACAGTATCAGCCACACCCCCCAAATGGCCCAAGCTACCACCTTAAATCCATCTCTCACTAAAGACAAAAGAAGATGTTGAGGGGGTGGGGGAGTCAGTTATAGGAGGCTGTCAGGAAAAGCATAGTAATCATGGGTAAGGTACAGATTTAAGTCCCTGCCTTCTCCACTGATAAGCGTTTCTTTTTTCCCCCACTATTAAGAGTTTCTAGAGATTAGAGTCATCCTTCTCTTCCTGGTATGCAAAGAGAGACACCCTTACAAATAGAGATTTTCCATATAAATGTAAGTATCTCTCACAAAAGGGTAACTTCTGTTAAGTTTTCAGAGTTTCTACTGTGTCCGCTCTTTCTTAAAAATAATCAGCCTAAAATAATCCTTAGGCCAAAGAGAAGTATTTCGGGGTGGTAAATTCTGTTCCCCTTCAGTGAGTGTGTGTTTGTATTATAATTATATATATATAATCTTCACAAGAATGGTCGGTTAATGTTATATTCATTTTATTAAATAAGGATATTAAAACTCAGTGAGGTAAATTTTCTTGTTCAAGTTTATACAGCTGGTAATTGGTGTATAATTACCAATAATTATAATTTCCCAATACGTGAGCAACACTAGTTTAGAAAAAGAAGACATCTGGGCAAACTGATACTTGTTTACACTATATATCTCTCCATGGAAATAATACAGAAGGAGCAAGAGTTATTGACACACAAAAAAATAAAACCTCTGGAAGTGGTTCCTTCTCTTCTGGTATCATAACACTGTGAGGCATTTCTATACACTTTGATAATATTAGAGCTGGTATCTTCCAGCAGATAATTCCATAGGCATAATATCTTATTAAGCCTTAACCTTTCCTTTATAAAGAAATATGAACTTACAACTAAAGTCTTATTTATAACAGTTGTTAGCTGGCATTTGGTTTATGCTTAATGGTTCCTGCTGTTTCCTGAGAAGTAAATATAATCCTACAGGACCTGATTTTCTTCCAAGTCTATCATCAGGCCTCACCTACAGATACTCACGGACACTTAGCTCTTAACTACTTCCTTTGGTTTTCCTTTCAGTACCTTCATTTGATAAAATAATCATTGCTTCCTTTAAAATCTGTTCCTCAAAAGTAACATCACCAACTTAACTCCTGGGAAAAAGGATAATTGAATCAAATGTTTAATAAGAACTTGAGACTATCACCTAATCTACTCCCTGAACTGTCCACCCCCCTTTTTAACAGATTAGGAAATCCAGACCAAGCAAGAAAAATATGAGCTTTTCAGGGTAATAAAGTAATTTAACGGCAGAGTTGGCAGTAGATAGGTTTACCCTCTAAGAGCTCCCCAAGTAGACAAGAGAAACATAATTTGGGACACAAAAGAAGAGTTATCTGGCAAGGTGAGAACTAAAAGAGATAGTAGGGTAGTAACAGATGAAGACGGGCATTTGTAAAATCAGTAAAAATCACTCTCTGGGAGTGCAGATATCACTATGAGATCTTGATTTTAATCCCTTTGGATATCTACTCAGACGTAGGATTGCTGAAGCATATGCTAGTTTTATTTTTTAGGAACTTCTGACTGTTTTCTACAGCGCTGTACCAATTCTTATACTTCCATCTTTCATCTGGGGCTGGAGCAGAGGGTAGCAAGAGGTGGGGAACTACAGAGTTGGAAAAATGAGAGTGGAAATGTTATTTGTGTCAGATGTGTAAAAAAATGCTAATTATTTTAATAACTCTTAGGGTCTGCCAACTCAAGTTAGACCAGAGCTTAGGCAAGTCACTAAAAATATTTGGAATTCAGTATAGTTATGTCCATCAACGGAGACTAGGTTATGCTGCAGTAACAAACAACCCTCCCAGTGATTTAAAACGAGTTTATTTTATACTCAGATGATGTATCCATTACTGTTTCACAGGGGGGCTCCATTACTCCAGTTACTCAGTCTCCCAAGTTGTCAAGAACAGCCATCATTTTGTAACATTGCTTGTCACTGTGCCAGAGGGAAGGCAGTAAGTGACAGTCACCTCTGTTCACATTCATCAGAGAGAACTAGTCACACAACCTACCCAATCACAATTCTGCCATGTGCTCAGAAGAAAAACCCAATGTTTTTGGCAAATGGAATTAATGGCTATCTCAATGGCAAAAAGGTTTCTTTTGTTCCTTATCTAATAACTCTCAAGAAAATATTAAAGCATAACCATCTTAGATTCTTTGAGTTACATATGTGATGCTTACTATCAACTTCACCTAACTTCCCATTCAAAATGGTAACATCCACTGAATTATCCTGGTAGTAAGTCTGCCCTCTGCCTGGTCTCTTTCAATGGCAGTGATCTCACTACCTAACCAGGAAGGATAGCCTATATTTACATACCTATCATTGACATTCAAGAATATTCATATTCATATTTGGCTGAAATTTGATTTGTTCTAACATTATTGGTCCAGGTTCTGCCCTCTAGGAAAATAAGAATATATTAATAGTAGAAATAATAATATGCAAATCTAAATGTATGCACTTAATTATCAAAAGAACTCTGCATTAGGCAGTGTTGTTATCATTCCCATTTAAACAATGACTGTGATTTTTTACTCTTTGACATAACAGCCTTTTAAATATATGAAAATTAGTATTAGCTAATCATCCCCACTTTCTCCAACTGTTTCTCATGAAATGGTTTCTACATACTTCATCACTTGCTTGTCCTATTCTTTTATTTTTTTTAGTAGGCTCCATGCCCAATACAGGGCTTAAATTTACAACCTAAGATCAAGAGTTACATGTTCTACCAAATGAGCCAGCCAGGGAACCTTCTGTATGTACTATAGTTTGTTGATATCCTTCTAATGTTGCAGTTCTTAGAAATAACCATAGTAGTCTAGATAGTTGGGAGAGCACATAGTTCAGTAGGATTAGACTTATTTTCAGTTGGTATATTATATTCCTAGTGGTACACACTAAGCACAAATGACTTGTTTTATTTGTTTGTCTCTTTGTGTTGAAAATCAGGACTCGATCATTTATTCTGTTCCAGATTTAATTAGTTTCCATAACCTCAGCCCAGGATTTGAACTATATAGTCATCTCTTAATATTTAACGACAGATTTAACCCAAGATGGATGTTACTTAATCTAAGTATAATATTTTATATCTTTGTCTATGGCGAGAAGAAAATATTTTATGCTAATTGAATTCACTTTGAGAAGATGGCATCCTCATATTCAGAAAGTAAAATACCATCAGATGGGATATTCTCAATATCAAGCATACATATGAACACACATCGTCTCTTAATTCTTTCTTACTGTTAAAGTAGCTGTTTCTCTCAACTAAAGCTAATCCCTCTGCCAGTACTTGGATGCAATCTGTCTTTCCTGAGAGCTTTGCAACAATTTCCTTTTTATATTTTATGTATTTATTTTTTTCCTTTCAACTCAGTGTTTCCTCTCTGTCACCAATGTGCAAGTCCGACCTACCACCATCTCTAACTCAGACTGTAGCCTCAAAACTAGAGCATCCTCATCTACTTTGGTCTTGCCCCACTCTAGTAAATTTCTCCATACAGGAGAAAAGTTATGTTTTAAAATCATATATCCAATAATGTGACTTCCATGCTTAAAATTCTCTAATTGTTTTACATCATACTTAAAATCTAAACTCTCGATTGTGACCTACAAGACCATACTTGATAACAACCTGTGCTTTCCTCTCTGACTTCTTTTCATTAGTTCCCTGTAGCTGCTGCAACAAATTACCACAAACTTGGGCAACTTAAAACAACACACGTTTATTTTCTTACAATTCTGGATGTCAGAAGTCTAAAATAGGTTAGCCGGCTGCATTTCTTCTGGGGGCTTGAGGAGAGAATCTGTTCCTTGCCTTTTTCTAATTTCTGGAGTCCATTTTGCACTCCTTGGCTCATGGCCCCATGTTATTCTGACTTCTGTTTCCATCATCACATCTCCTTCTTCCTACACTGACCCTCTTACTTCCTTCTTATAAGGACTAGTGTGATTACTTTACACCAGTTGGATAATCCATGATAATCTTATCACAAGATTCTTAACTTGATCATCATCCACAAAGTCCCTTTTGCCAGGTAAAGTAACATACTTGCAGGTTCTGAGGATTAGGATGTGTACATTTTTCTGAGGCCATTATTTTGCCAATCACCATCTCCTGAAACTAATCCCCATTCCATTATGCTTCAGTCATCCCAGCTATATAATTTAGGGCTCTAAATTGGGAACAAATAGACTTGTGCTGAATAATTAAAGAGAAAAGAAGCTTATTAAAATGAATTTTGAGAATGCTACTGTGTGGAGGGAGGAGAACCACACTCCAGGCTATGCTTACAGAAACAACAATCAAAATCATCTTCAGGGATGCCTGGGTGACTCAGTTGGTTGAGCAGTTGAGTGTCCGACTCTTGGTTTCAGTTCAGGTCATGATCTCAGGGTCGTGGGATTGAGCCCCACATTGTGGTCTGCGCTCAGCACCGAGTCTGCTTGAGATTCTCTCTCTCTCTCTTCCTCTGCCCCTCCTCCCACTTACACTCAGTAAGTAAATAAATAAGTAAACAAACAAATAAATAAATAAATAAAATCTTTAAAACATAACAAAACAAAAAAAATCATCTTCAAAAATGATCTCATGAATAGATTTCTGTCCCTATAGCCACGGAGCACTAAATGTGCACCACACCATGTCTAGGCCAGGAATATAACTTTTCAGTACCATTATGACTGCCAAAGAGAAAAAGATCCCCTTCCTCTCCCTTGTGTGACATTACCTCCTGAGTCAAAATTTTAAACAATTGGGGGCACCTTGGTGGTTCAGCTGGTTGAGCAGCCGACTCTTGATTTGGCTTCTGTCATGGTCTCAAGGTCATGGGATTGAACCCCACCCACATCAGGCTCCACACTCAGTGGGAAGATTGCTTGAAATTCTCTCTCTCCATCTCCCTCTACCCCTCCCCCCTGCTCTCTCTCTCTAAAATAAATAAATAAATAAATAAATAAATAAATAAATAAATAAATCTTTTAAAAAGATTCAAACAATTGTATCTATTGGTGGAGACTACTTTACAAGAAAGACGGGAAAAGCAAATACTTAGTATTTAATCTCCTGAAGAAAGAGGCACACTTTGTGTCCCACTAAAACTCTTAAAGAGAAGACTTATCAAAAAAAAAAAGGAAAGAAAGAAAGAAAGAAAAGGGTGTTCAAGATACTGTGTCACCAAAATAAATTGCAAATGTTTGTATCCCCTTAGTTCTCTTTCTAGATTATGCTGTTTGTTCCTATGTCAAGGTCTTTGTTTTTTGCTTTTTTTTTTTTTTTAAGATTTTATTTATTTATTTGACAGAGACAGAGACAGCCAGCGAGAGAGGGAACACAAGCAGGGGGAGTGGGAGAGGAAGAAGCAGGCTCCCAGCAGAGGAGCCTGATGTGGGGCTCGATCCCAGAACACCGGGATCACGCCCTGAGCCGAAGGCAGACGCTTAACGATTGAGCCACCCAGGTGCCCTCTATGTCAAGGTCTTTGTAATTGCAATTACTTCCTCTTCCTAGAACATCCCTCCTCATATTCTTCAGATAGTTAACTTGTTCTCATTATTCAAGTGTCAGCTCAACTCTTGGGACACTTTATCTAATGTTCTTCTCCAGTTACTCTCTATTATTAAACTTGTTCTATTTTCTTCATATCACATATCACTACCTAAATTTATCATGTGTTTTTATTGTTGACTAGTTATTGTTATGCATTCCCATAAGACTATATCTTCCACTAGAGTAGTGACCATGTCATTTTTTATACATCACTATATCTGTTGTCACTAGCATACCTGATGCATAGGAGGTTGTCAATGAATGATTGTTAAACTGAAAACCAAATGTAGTATACTAGAAAATGTACATGCTTTGGAACCAAACATACCTGAGTTTGAACCCTTGTTCTACCAATTAAAAGTCTGTCACTCTATAAAGACTCCATTAAAAAAGAGAACTACAGGCCAATATCCCTGATGAGCATGGATGCAAAAATTCTCAACAAAATACTGGCAAACTGAATCCAAGAATACATTAAAAGAACCATTCACCATGATCAAGTGGGATTTATTCCTGGGTTGTAAGGGTGGTTCAATATTCAGAAATCAATCAAAATGATACAACACATTAATAAAAGAAAGGATAAGAACCACATGATCTTTTCAATAAATGCAGAAAAAGCATTTGACAAAGTACGACATCCATTCTTTATAAAAACCCTCCACAAAGTAGGTTTAGAAGGAACATACCTCCACATAATAAAGGCCCATCTATGAAAAAGCACAGCTAATATGCCCAATGGGGAAAAACTGAAAGTTTCTCCTCTATTGTCAGGAATAAGACAGGGATGTCCACTCTCACCACTGTTATTTAACATAGTACCAGAAATTCTGGCCTCAGCAATCAGACAACAAAAAGAAAAAGGCATCCAATCAGCAAGGAAGAAGTAAAATGTTCACTATTTGCAGATGACATGATACTTTATATAGGAAACCCTAAAGACACCCCAAAACTGCTAGAACTGATATACAAGTTCAGTAAAGTCACAGGATACAAAATCAATCTCCAGAAATCTTTTGCATTTCTATACACCAATAATGAAGCAGCAGAAAGAAAAATTAAAGAATCAAACCCATTTACAATTGCACCAAAACCTACAAGATACCTAGGAGTAAATCTAACCAAAGAGGTGAAAGACCTGTACTCTTAAAATTATAAAACACTGATGAAAGAAATTGAAGAAGACACAAAGAAATGGAAAGACATTCCATGCTCAGGGATCAGAAGAACAAATATTGTTAAAATGTCTATGCTACTCAAGCAATCTACACATTTAAAGCAATCCCTATCAAAATGCCAACAGCATTTTTCACAGGGCTAGAACAAACCTAAAATTTGTATGTAACCACAAAAGACCCCAAATTGCCAAAGCAACCTTGAAAAAGAAAAGCAAAGCTGGAAGCACCACAATTCCAGACTTCAAGTTATATTACAAAGCTGTAGTGATCAAAACAGTATGGTACTGGCGCAAAAATGGACACAGAATTCAATAGAACAGAACAGAAAACCCCAGAAATAAACCCACAACTATATGGTAAATTAATCTTCAACAAAGCAGAAAAGAATATTCAATGGGAAAAAGACAGTCTCTTCAACAAATGGTGATGGGAAAATGGGACAGCAACATGCAAAGAATGAAACAGGACCACTTTCTTACACCATACACAAAAATGTGTATGTGAGGACTAAAGTAGCAAACAAATTGAGAATACGACAGACAGCTGGTCCTCTTAGTTTCATGCCATCTGAGTATGTGATAAATCAGTCTTTATGACTTTATCTGTGTTCGGAATATCATGTTAAAAAGGAAACATGTTAAGATTAAGTCCTAGAGCATGTCACTGGAGAAGTTCCTAAAAGTCATCACTGATTCAGTAATTAACACTAAAAAGAGTACATTAAAAAATACATATGTTTTAATGTCAAGAAGAATGGAGATGAGGAGGAAGACAAAGAGGAGGGAAATAAAAAGTAGTAGTAGAACAAAATACTCAGTATTGGGTATCGTGCGTGGAACTTGGCATTTTTACATAACATGAATGGTCATGATAAGTGAGATAACCACTGTGGAAAGTGATTTGTCAATATCTACCCAAAGTAAAAAATGTGCATAATATTTATACTAGTAATTCTTCTATGAATTTATCCTAGGGAAATAAGAAAGGATATATGCAATTTTCTAACTATAGCAATTCTCACCAAAACAATGATAATAATATTGAAAAAATCAAAACAACTTAAATATTCAACAATAGGAAAGTAGTTAAATAAATGCTATATATAACAGTAACACTAAGAATCCATTAAATTATGTTTTAAAAGACATCTAATGATATAAAAAGATGGCTATATTATTACTTTTAACAGCCTTATTAAAATATAATTCACATACCATCCAATTTACCCATTTAAAGTCTACAATTCAGTGGCTTTTAGTATATTTACAGTTGTGCAATCATCACCATGATCAATTTTAGAGTATTTTTATCATCCCTAAAAGAAACCCTGTACCCATTAGTAGTCGTTCTCCATTCCCACCTCCTTCCAAACTCTGGCAACCATTAATATACTTTTCGTCACTATAGATATGCCTATTATGGAAATTTTATATAAATGGAAAATGCAGTACGCGAAATTGTTGGCTCTGACTTCTTTCATTTAGCTTTGTGTTTCCAAGGTTTGTCCATGCGTTCCTCCATTTTTATTCCTTTTTATTGCCAAATAATATTCCATCATATAGATATGGTGCTTTTTGTTTACCATTCATCAATTCTTAGACATTTGTGTTGTTTTCCTTTTTTTTGGATACATGAATAATGTTACTATGAACATTTTTGTACAAGTTTTTGTTTGAACATAGGTTTTCAATTTCTTAGGTATATACCTAGGATTGGAATTGTTGTATCATACGATGATTCCATATTTAACTTACTGAGGAATAACAAAACTGTTTTCTTTTTTTTTTTGCCTTTTTAAAAAAATTTTTTATTATATTATGTCAGTCACCATACAGTACATCCCAGCTTTTGATGTAGTGTTCCATGATTCATTATTTGCGTATAACACCCAGTGCTCCATGCAATATGTGTCCTCCTTAATACCCATCACCAGCCTATCCCAATCCCCCAACTCCCTCCCCTCTGAAGCCCTCAGTTTGTTTGCCAGAGTCCATAGTCTCTCATGGTTCATTCCTCCTTCTGTTTTACCCCCCCTTTCTTCTTCCCTTCCTTCTCCTACCAATCTTCCTATTTCTTACATTCCATAAATGAGTGAAACCATATAATTGTCTTTCTCTGCTTCCAAACTGTTTTCAATAGGAGCTTCATCATATTACATCCTCACAAGCAGTGTATGTGAGTTCCCATTTGTCCACATGCTTGACAACACTTGTTAGTACCTGTCTTTTTGCATATCTTCATCTTAGTTGATGTGGAGTGCTATTTCATTGTGGCTTTGATAACTAATAATGTTGCACATCTTTTCATTTATTACACATTTGTGTTGTCTCCTTCAGAGAAATATCTGTTCAGAGCTTTTGCTACTTTTTGAAGGCACATTATTTATCTTTTTGTTTTTGAGTTTTAACAGTTGGTCATATATTCTGGATAAAAATCCCTTATCAGATTTAGAATTTATTTTCTACAATTCTAAGAGTGGTCTTTTCATTTTATTGATGATATCCTTTGGAGCAAAAAGTTTTTAGCTTTGATGAAATCTATGTTTTTTTTCATTTATGTCCTGTCTTTTTGGTGTGCTATCTAAAAATATTTGTTTAACCCAACGTCATGAAAATGTACACCTATGTTTTCTTCCAACAGTTTTATAGTTTTAGCTTTCATACATAGGCCTCCCATTCATTTTGAGTTGATTTTTGTATATAGTGTATATACTGGGTCTGAATTCATTCTTTTACATGTAGATATCCAGTTGTCCCAGCACCATTTGTTGAAAAGACACATTTCCCAATTGAATAGTCTTGACATGTTGAAAAGCAATTGACTGTAAATGTGAGGGTTTATTTCTGCACTCTCAATTCCATCCAATCGATCTGTATGTCTACTATGATTCCAGTACCACACTGTTTTTATTACTGTAGCTTTCTGGTAATATTTCAATGTGAAAAGTGTGTCTTCCAACTATGTTTTTCTTTTCCAAGATTATTTTGGCTATTCTTGGTCCCATGAATTTCCATATCAGTTTTAGGTGGTGTTTGTCAATTTCTGCAAAAAAGGGTGTTGGAATTTTAATAGAGATTGCATTGCATCTGTAGATCAATTTGAGGAGGATTGCCATTTTGTCAATATTAAGTGTTTGCATCCATGCATATAAGATGTCTTTTCATTCATTTATATCTTTTTCAATTTCTTTCAACAACATTTTGTAATTTCCAGTGTACAAGTGTTGCATATATTTGGATTCTTTTTGATACCTTTTAAGATGTATTTTTTTCCTTAATTTCCTCTTCTGATTGTTCATTGAATGTGTATAGAAATAACACTTATTTTTGTATTTTGATGTTATATCCTGCAACTTTGTTGAACCTGAATATTAGCTCTAAGACTCTGTGTGTGTGCATGTGTGTGTTACTTAGGGTTTTCTATATATGAGATCATCTTATCTTCAAAAAGAGAGTTTTACTTCTTCCTTTGCAAATTAGATACTTTTTATTTCATTTTATGGCCAAATTTCACTGGCTAAAGCCTCCAGTATAATGTCGAGTTGAAGAAGAGTAGATATCCTTGTCTTATTTCTGAACTTGGAGGGAAAACCTTTAGTCTTTCACCATTAAGTATGATATTAGCTCTGGACTCATGATAAAAATACTCAACAAACTAGAAAATTTCTTCAACCTGATCTTCTCAGTATCAATTATATTGATGTTATTTTTCATCTGTTATTGATGTTTTTCCAAATACTGAACAGTTTCTACAATCTGAATAAATACTCCAAGGACAATACATGTTACTTTCAGTATATTGCTAGATCCAATTGACAGTAATTTATATTGTATTCATGCATCTCTATCTTGCATGACCATAAATAAAATCCAGCTATAATTTAAATTATCTCTTCTATGTTTCTTAAAATTTTATCAGGGTAATATTAGGTCCACAGGATTTATTGGGTTAATTTTCTTCTTTCTTTATGCTCTGAAACACATTAATAACATAGGGAAGTATTCTCTGAGGAAATGAAATGACTCATAGACAAATCTTTCTTAGCCCAGAGTCTTTTAGGAATTAGTTTATTTTTATACTTAAAAAATTTCTTTCATATTTTTGATCTTTTCAGATTTTCTATCTTTACATCAATTTGGTAATTGTTATTTACCAAATTTTATTTGGTAATTTATTTATTTAAAATAATTTATGTTTTCTTAGAAAATCATCAATTTCATGGATACTTTCTAAGCTTTTCATTCACCCACAGTTTTTATTTCTCAGACTTTTGAGACATCTAGTTTTTTTCATTTTCTTTCTGTTTTTGCATTTAGTTATTGGATTTATTCATGATAGATTAATTTACCTTTATTTTTATGGTCTTCAGTCTATCATCTATATATCACATTTTTTTTCTTTAAAATAAAAGCAATTTTGATTTTATGTAAGATTCTGAATTTTTAGTGGAATATTATTCTAATCCCTTTTTTTTTGTTAATTAGGCCAGTATAAAAGAAACCTGATTTTTCAGTACCTGAAGTCATAACTAAAGCAGAAGTGTGTGATAACAACATACCCTAATTTCAGACAAAGTATCCAAAAGCAAATAACCAGCTTTTTGTTTGTTCAATGTCCAATTCTGGGGATTAAAATGAAAGTTGCTATCAACATTATGGTTTCCAATATTGAAAATAACTAGCTGTTTTCCTTAATGTTCCTGTTTTAAAAAGATTTTAAAAATATTTTGACTGCTAATACATATAATTTAACTTATTAATTTCCTTGCATGTGGATTTTATTGCTCCTTCTCAGCAGAAAGGATTTCTTGTAAATATCTATTGAGCATAATGCAGAATATATATTTTATTCTATTTCCATTCAATAACATTAGGGTCATGTTATTTTCAAAAGGTACAGAAGTAAAAACCCCACACATGCACATCTTAGAAATGAACTTAACTCATATACAAATAAAATTGACATTAGTTCAACTACATAGGCACTTGAGTACATGAATCTCATTAACTTAGTTTATTCTCACCTAAATTATTACTCTAAAATAGCTGTTGTTGCAGATCTTGTCTCTGTGTACTTTATGATCTTTAGATTTCCTAAAATCTCAGCAAGAAACATTACTTAAGCTTGAAAAAAAAATCCATGTGTGATTTGACCTTCTTTGAAAGGGATTTAGTCTCATTATTTTAACTAATGCTGGTAGCACATTACTGTAGAATTACTATATACTGTCTGGATTTGATTTCCCCAACATATGTTTATGACAGCCCTTTCTTTGTGACTTATTTGTGAACTGCAGACCCATACAGAAGAGTTGAAACTCACTTGCTTTTGAAAATCCCAGTGGAGGGTGGGGTTTAATTTTATATTTAAAGTGATAGAACGGTGTTTAAATGCAATTAAGTTTATTTATATGCCACAAAACCTGAAACAATAGATAAGAAAAATGGACACATATGATAAACTACAGAGACATTAAATTACTTTAAAACGTGGGGCGCCTGGATGGCTCAGTAGTTAAGCAGCTGACTTCAGCTCAGGTGAGGCTCAGGTAATGATCCCAGGGTCCTGAGATCGAGCCCCATATTGGGCTCCCTGCTCAGCAGGAAGCCTGCTTCTCCCTCTCACATTCCCCCTGCTTGTGTTCCCTCTCTTGCTATCTCTCTCTGTCAAATAAATAAAATCTTTTTAAAAAATCACTTTAAAACTTAATTTTCTAAACCAATGTTTCCCAAACTGTTGGGCAGAAAACCACAGCAGCAGAGTGACTTGGATGTTTGCTAAAAATGCAGATTCCTGAGACCTATCTTAGATTTAAGGAATTAGAAATATGTAGGCGTGAGGTTAGGGGATCCGCATTTTAACAAGTTTACCAGTTGATTCTTATCAATAATAAAGTTTGAGAATCACTGACTCCCATTTCTTCTTGAATCATCTTTTACCCTTTCCTAGCATTTCCCTCAGCTTATAACCTCTTGCCTAGCATTTCCCTCAGCTTATAACCTCTAATCAGTTGTCAACTCCTGATGGTATTATTCAAGAAACAAAATTATATTGAGCCAGTCACAGTATTAGGCATTTGGAATAAAAGATAATTAAGACATAAACCCTATCCTTAAGGAGTATAGCCTTGTTATAGAGCTATTCATGAAAACAGACAATTTTAATAAAACAAAATTTTTATTATGATAAGATGTGCTCCAGGGACTATGGGAGGGTCAAGGAGGCCTACCTAAACCACTCTGTAAAAGAAATGTATGCTGGTTACCCAGAGGAGGTTATTATACATTACTCCCAAAGGAAAAGGAGTAAACCAGACTAAAAGGTAAGGCAATGGCACTTTAAGTAGAGGAAATATATACAAGAGCATACTGGGCAAAAAATCTTGTGCTTGAAGAAATACAAGAACCACTTTTATTCAAGTGTGCACTGAGAGATAGGTAAGCAATAAATTAATCTGGGAATAAAGTTAAGGGTATGATCATAGGAACTGTTTTAAACACAGTGAGTAGTTTGGACTTTATCCAGAGGTACATAAATATCCACTGAAATGTTTTAAGCACAGGTTAAAGATGATCATATATGCAATTTAGAAACATAATACTGGCTACTGTGTGGAAAATGGATTTTATTGGGGCAAGCTTGGAGTTAGTGAGTCTAGTTAGGTGACAGTTGCAATAATTCAGATGAAAGAAGAAACTAGAGAGAGTTACTTAGAAGGGATATGGAAGTGATGCAAATCTAGGAAATACTTAAGAGTTTAAATCAGCAGGAAAAGAGTTTGAATGTGGAACATGGAAAAAAACCTAGATTTCTAGAATGGGTGACTGAGGAGAAGGGGTGTACCAATCTGAGACAAAGTATACAAGACAAGGATCTGATTTGGGAAGTGGAGATGATAAGTTCCATAAATGCCATGTTTAGCCATAGGTGTTTATTGGAAGTTTGGGTAGAAATGCTAGGTAGGAAGTTGGCAATGAGCATGGAACTCAGAAGAAATATCTACACTGGAAATACAGGTTTTAGAGTCATTCATACATAGATTAGAGTTAAATCTGTGAAAGTAGATGAGATCATGCAGAGGAGTGTGTAGAGTAAGAACAGTCGAACTAAAAACAGAACCCTGGAAAACACTAATATTTTTCCAAAGTCACCCATGTATTTTAGGTGTGTGTTACAGCATTATCCCACTTCTAGTCACCAAAATCTGTATTAGTTATCTATTGCTGTATAACAAATTGTCCCCAAATTAGCACCTGATCATATCATACAGTTTCTGAGTATCAATAATCTGGGAGAAGCTTAGCTGGGAAGTTTTGGCTCAGGTCTCTCAAGAGGCTGCAGTCAAGAAGCCCACGAGGGAGGGCTACAGTAATCTGAAGACCTGATTGAGCTTGGAGAATTCACTTCTAAGCCTACAGACATGGATATTGGCAAGATTCTTTGGTTCCTCAAGAGATAGACCTTTTCATACAGTTGTTTACTATATGACATAGGACTTCCCCCACAGTAAATAATGAGAGAGTGAGTTACAGTATCTTTTATAACATAATCTCAGAAGTGACATGACATTACTTCTGCCACATTTTATTGGCCACACAAGCCAAGCCTGGGAGATATACAAGGGTTAGGATACAAGAGGCAGAGATCACTAGGAGCCATTTTGTTGCCCGGCAACAGGTATAAATCTCAATATCATCTTTTTTTTATAATAAAAAAAAATTTTCGTTATGTTATGTTAGTCACCATACAGTACATCCCTAGTTTTTGATGTAAAGTTCCATGATTCATTACTTGCGTATAACACCCAGTGCACCATGCAATACGTGCCCTCCTTAATACCGATCACCAGCCTATCCCAATCCCCCTCCCCTCTCCCCTCTGAAGCCCTCAGTTTGTTTCCCAGAGTCCATAGTCTCTCATGCTTCATTCCCCCTTCTGATTACCCCCCTTTCTTTATCCCTTTCTTCCCCTACCGATCTTCCTAGTTCTTATGTTCCATAGATGAGTGAAACTATATGATAATTGTCTTTCTCTGCTTGACTTATTTTGCTTAGCATTATCTCCTCCAGTCCTATCCATGTTGCAACAAATGCTGAGAAATCGTTCTTTTTGATGGCTGAGTAATGTTCTATTGTATATATGGACCACATCTTCTTAATTCAGTCATCTGTTGAAGGGCATCTCGGCTCCTTCCACAATTTAGCTATTATGGACAATGCTGCTATGAACATTGGGGTGCACATGGCCCTTCTCTTCACTACGTCTGTATCTTTGGGGTAAATACCCAGTAGTGCAATGGCTGGATCATAGGGTAGCTCAATTTTTAACTTTTTAAGGGACCTCCACACTGTTTTCCAAAGTGGCTGTACCAACTTGCATTCCCACCAACAGTGTAAGAGGGACCCCCTTTCTCCACATCCTCTCCAGCATTCGTTGTTTCTTGCCTTGTCCATTTTTGCCATTCTAACTGGCGTAAGGTGGTATCTCAAGGTGGTTTTGATTTGAATTTCCCTGATGGCTAATGATTTTGCACATTTTTTCATGTGTCTGTTAACCATTTGTATGTCTTCATTGGAAAAGTGTCTTCATATCTTCTGCCCATTTTTTGATTTGATTATTTGTTTCCTCTGTATTGAGTTTGAGAAGTTCTTTGTAGATCTTGCATACTAGTCTTTTCCCTGTAGTGTCATTTGCAAATATCTTCTCCCATTTCGTGGGCTGCCTCTCAGTTATTTTGACTGTTTCCTTGGCCGTGCAGAAGCTTTTTATCTTGATGAAGTCCCACAAGTTCATTTTATCTTTTGTTTCTCTTGCCTTTGGAGATGTGTCATGAAAAAAGTTGCTGTGGCTGATGTCATAGAGGTTGCTGCCTATGTTCTCCTCTAGGATTTTGATGGATTCCTGTTTCACATCGAGGTCTTTCAACCATTTGGAGTTTATTTTTGTGTATGGTGTGAGAGAGTGGTCAAGTTTCATTCTTTTGCATGTAGCTGTTCAATTTTCCCAGCACCATTTATTGAAGAGACTGTCTTTTTCCCACTGGATGTTTTTTCCTGCTTTGTCAAAGATTAGTTGCCCAAAGAGCCGAGAGTCCATTTCTGGGTTCCCTATTCTGTTCCATTGTTCCATTCTATGTGTCTGTTTTTGTGCCAGTACCATGCTGTCTTTGTGATCACAGCTTTGTAGTATAGTTTGAAATCCAGCAACGTGATGCCTCAGCTTTGTTTTTCCTTTTCAACAGTTCCTTGGCAATTCGGGGCCTTTTCTGGTTCCACACAAATTTAAGGACTGTTTGTTCCAGTTCTTTGAAAAATGTCATTTGTATTTTGATCAGGATGGCAATGAAAGTGTAGATTGCTCTGGGTAGTATGCCCACTCTCGCCATTATTATTCAACATAGTACTAGAAGTCCTTGCAACAGCAATCAGACAACAAAAAAGGATAAAAGGTATCCAAATCGGCAAAGAAGAAGTCAAAATGTCTCTCTTCACACGTGACATGATACTCTATATGGAAAATCCGAAAGAATCCACTCCCAAACTATTAGAAGTTATAGAGCAATTCAGTAATGTGGCAGGATACAAAATCAATGCTCAGAAATCAGTAGCATTTCTATACATGAACAATGAGACCAAAGAAAGAGAAATTAGGGAATCCATTCCATTTACAATAGCACCAAAGATCATACGTTATCTTGGAATTAACTTAACCAGAGACGTAAAGAATCTATATTCTAGAAACTACAAATCACTCTTGAAAGACATTGAAGAAGACACAAAAAGATGGAAAAATATTCCATGCTCATGGATCAGAAGAATAAACATAGTTAAAGTGTCTATGTTACTCAATATCATCTTTTTTATTCAGAGTTTCCCATCATTAGAAGAGGGATAGTTTGCAATTTCTCTTACAACATGATTGGTATTGTTATTATTGATATTATCATCATTATTTATAAATTAAGTCATTTCACAAGTGCTTGCTATATTTTTTACCTTATTTCCCATTATCCACTTCATGCAATGTAACCAAGTGTTAGTGTGATATATTGAAATGACATCAGATTCTCCAAATAAACAATCCTATGTTAAAAATCTGGTTTCAGTATTAAGAAAGGAGAGAAGGTTAGCACTCCCCTTGACAAGAGGCCCCTCAGGCCTGACAACATGCATATGGTTAAGGCATTGCCATCTACTTCATGGCATCCAGTCATCATTTTTTAGAAAGGGTTCAAACCTAAGTGACCATCAACTTAATGTAGACTGCTATATGCATAAGATGTTACATATGAGCCTAATGGTAACCACAAATCAAAGACCTATAATAGATACACAAAAAATAAAGAGAAAGGAATTCAAGCATATCGCTAAAAAAGCCATCAAACAACAAGGAAATTGAGCAAGAGAAGAAAGGAACAAAGAGCTAAAAAAACAACTGTAAAACAAGTAACACAATGGCAATAAATATATATCAATCAATAACTACTTTGAATGTAAATGGACTAAATGCTCCAATCAAGAGACATAGGGTAACTGAATGGATAAAAAAGCAAGATCTGTCTATATGCTGCCTACAAGAGACTCACTTCAAACCTAAAGACACATGCAGATTGAAAGTGAAAAGGATGGGTAGACATTTACCATGCTTTAAATGGAAGTGGAAAAAAAAAAAGCTGGGGTGGCAATAGTTATACTGGACAAAATAGATCTTAAAACAAAGACTGTAGGGGCGCCTGGGTGGTACAGCGGTTAAGCGTCTGCCTTCGGCTCAGGGCGTGATCCCGGCGTTATGGGATCGAGCCCCACATCGGGCTCTTCCGCTATGAGCCTGCTTCTTCCTCTCCCACTCCCCCTGCTTGTGTTCCCTCTCTCGCTGGCTGTCTCTATCTCTGTCAAATAAATAAATAAAAAAAATCTTAAAAAAAAAAAAAAAAAAAAAAAGAAAAAAAATACAAAGACTGTAACAAGAGACAGAAAAGGATACCACATAATGATGAAGGGAACAATCCAACAAGTGGATATAACAATTATAAATATTTGTTCACCCAACATAGGAGCACCTAAATACAGAAAGCAACTATAAAGGAGGACATAAAGAACATAAAGGAGGAAATTTTTAGTAATACAATAATAGTAGAGGACTTTAACAACCTACTTATATCAATGGATAGATCATCCAGACAGAAAATCAATTTGTGTAGCCATTATGGATAATAGTAGAGTTCCTCAAAAAATTAAAAATTGAATCACCATATGATACAGTAATTCCACTACTGGGTATTTACCCAAAGAAAACAAAAACACTAATTCAAAAAGATATATGGAACCCTATGTTTATTGCAGTATTATTTACAATAGCCATGATATAGAAGCAACCCAAGTGTCTATAGGTAAATGGATAAGGAAGATGTGGTATACACACAATGGAATATTATTCATTCAATATAATATTATAAAGAAGAATGAAATCTTGCCATTTGTAACAACATGAATGGACCTGGAGGGTATAATGCTAATGAAAAAAAATGTCAGAGGAAGATATATACGATATGATTTCACTCATACATGGAATTGAAGAAAGAAAACAAATGAACAAACAAACAAAAATACTAACAAAAAACCAGACTCTCAAATACGGAAAATGAACTGGTGGTTGCCAGAGTAGAGGTGGGTGGGGAATGGGTGAAATAGATAAAGAGGATTAAGAGTACACTTATCTTGATGAACACTGAGAAATGTTTTGAATTTTTGAATCATTATATTATACACCTGAAACCATAGAAATATATATATATATATATATATATATATATATATATATATATATATATATATATATATTAAGTATATATGTAACTGTTTATAACACTGTTATACTTAAGTAACAAAGAAATGTATAAAAAATGATAAAATGAATAAAATAAAACTATTCTGTTCCCTGAAAAATAAAAGAAAATAATAAAATAAAATACAGTGAGGTCGTTTTCAAATATTTTAATCTCAAGTTTAAATTCTATTTATATGACTCCTAAAAATGGGATTTAAAGAGTTATAAATTATTTCAGTGCGTGAAGGTGATTAAATAGAATATAAATGTATGTGATACTTATATAATATAAATACTTAAAAATAATGTAAAATATTTAAAATAGAAAAAACCTGGTTTCAGTATAAATTAGCTTTGTATCATAAGCATGTTATTTACATTTTACCAGCTTTATTGAGGTATAACTGAAAAATAAAAATTGTATATAGTGCGGTGCCTGGGTGACTCAGTTGGGTGTTCTACTCCTGATTTTGGCACAGGTCATGATCTTGTGGTTGTGAGAGTAAATAAATCTTTCAAAAATTGCATATAGTTAAGACATATGATGTGATGATTTAATATACATATACATTTTGAAATAATTAGTACAATGAAGTTAATTAACACATCCATCACTTCACAGAGTTACCGTGTTTTTGTGTGTAGTGAGATCATTAGAACCTACTCTCTTGGCAAATTTCTAGTTTACAGTACAGTATTATTAACTATAGTCACCACGCCATCCATACATTAGATCTTCAGAAATTATTGGTCTCTTTTTAAAAAGATTTATTTATTTATTTTAGAGAGGAAGAGGAAGAGGGAGAGATAGAGAGAGAGAGTCTCAAGCAGACTCCCCACTGACAGCAGAGCCTGATGTGGGGCTTGATCTCATGACCCTGAGATCATGACCTGAGCCAAAATCAAGAGTTGGGTGCTCGAATGACTGAGGCACCCAGGCACCCCAGAAATTATTAATCTTATAACTGAAAGTTTGTACCCTTTTGCCAACATCTCCTTATTTCTGCCACCCCCTCAGCCCTTGGTAATCACCCATCTATTCTCTGGTTCTATGAGTTCAAGTTTTAAGATTTGAAATGTAAGTAAGATTATTATTTATCTTTTTGTGTCTGGCTTACTTCACTTAGCATAATGTCCTCCAGGTTCATCCGTGTTATACCAAATGGCACAATCTCCTTTTTTCAAAAAGGTGAATAATATTCCATTATAAATACATAGACTGCATTTTCTTTATTTATCCATTAACTGGCACTTATGTTGTTGCCATATCTTGGCTATTGTAAATAATGCTGTAATGAACATAGCAGTGCAGATACGTCTTCGAGATACTAATTTCATTTCTTTTGCAAACACAAAATTGAGATTACTGATTATATCTGATAGTGGGATTACTAGAACATATGGAGGTTCTATTTAAAATTTTTTATGGAACTTCCCTACTGCTTTCCATAATGGCTAGAATAAATCACATTCCCACCAAGAGGGTGCAAAGGTTTCTTTTATCCATTTCTTCACTAATACTTGTTATCTCTTGTCTTTTTGATAACAGCCATTCTAACAGGTGTGAGGCATTGGTGTTTTGATTTGCATTTCCCTGATGATTGTGTTGTTGAGCACCTTTTCATATGCCTGTTGACCATTTGCATGTCTTCCATAAGGAAATGTCTATTCACTCCTTTGTCCATTTTTAAATTGGATTACTTATATTTTTGCTACTAACTTTTAGGAGTTCCTTACATATTTTGGATATTAACACCTTATTGCATATGTGGTTTGAAAATATTTTCTCACATTCCATGGGCTGGTTTTTCATTTTGTTGATTGTTTCCTTTTCTGTACATAAGCTTTTGGTTTTATGTATCCCACATGTTAAATTTTACTTTATTGCCTGTGCCTTTGGTGTTGTTTCCAAGAAGTCATTGTCACAACCAATGTCAAGGAGATTTGCCCCTGTTTTCTTCTAGGAGTGTCACAATTTCAGGTATCACACTTAATCCTTTGAGTTAATTTTTGTGAGTGATGTAAGATAAGGATGCAATTTCATTCTTTTACATATGGATATCCAGTTTTCCCAACACCATTGAATGAAGAGACTATCCTTTACACATTTTGTATTCTGGGCATTTTTGCCAAAGATTAGTTGATTATACTATGTGTAGGTTTATTCCTGGGCCTTGTATTCCATTGTCCTATATGTCTCTTTTTATGGCAGTACCATACTGTTTTGGTTACTATAGTTTTATAATATAGTTCTAAATCAGGGAGTGTGATGACTCTAGCTTTGTTCTTTTTTTCTCAAGACTGCTTTGGCTATTTGGGATCTTTTTTGGTTCCATAAAAATTGTAGGATGTTTTTCTATTTCCATGAAGAATGCCCTTGGAATTTTGATAGGGAATGCATTAATCTATAGATTGCTAAGATAGTATAAATATTTTAGCAATATGGAGTTAAGATGGCGGAGGAGTAGGGGACCCCTTTTTCAGCCGGTCCCCTGAGTCGAGCTGGATAGGTACCAGACCAGCCTGAACATCCACGGAACCAGCCTGAGACGCAGGAAGATACATCTGGATCTCTACAAATGAACATCTCCAGTGCTGAGTATTGAGGTACGAAGCGGGGAGCCATGAAACCGCACACAGATATCGGAAGATAAATGGAAGGGGGAGGGAGCCGCTGCGTTCGGGCACCGGGAAGCGGTAGCCACCTGCACGGGGGAGTGGGCGGACTCGCGGACGGGCACCCGCGAGAGAGCAGACTGAGACCGTGAGCCGGGAGCGCGCACCACCAGACTGAAACAGAGCTCCGGTGCACTCCCTGGAACCAGACTGAGACTGGGAGCTCCAGAGCGTGGGGGCGGCTGGCGGCTGGCGGTGTTAGAAACACAAAGGAGAGAGACGCGCTGTCCCTGGAAGTGAGGGCTGGGATGCCGGCTGTGGGGCGCACATCTCGGAACGCTGCAGGGTTGAGCAGCACCAACAGAAACAGAGTTAAAGTGGCCAGAACATCAGTGGAGAACAGTCTGCGATCCCTCGGTTCTGAGACAAAGGCTGAGATTTGGCTACTGCTGCTCTGACTTTCAGAGGAGGCACAGCAAACCGCCAGGGAAAGCCGCCAGAGAACAAAAGCCTGCAAATACCGGCTCACAGTGTGCCCATCCCCATCCCCCCTCGCAGGGGACATGGAGACTCCACCCAAACAGGGTTGCCTGAGTATCGGCGTGGCAGGCCCCTCCCCCAGAAGGCAGGCTGAAAAATCAAGAAGCCCACATCCCTAAGATCCCTATAAAACAAGGGCGCATGGCCTGGGTCCCAGTCAATAATTTGGGCTCTGGACAACCCCGCAACCTCTCCTTATCAGAATGACGAGAAGGAGAAATCCCCCCCAGCAAAGAAAAGACAATGAGTCTGTGGCCTCTGCCACAGAACTAATGGATATGGATATATCCAAATTATCAGAAATGGAGTTCAGAGTTACAATGGTCAAGATGATGTGTAGACTTGAAAAAAGTATTAACGAAAATGTTAATGAGAATATAGAATCTCTAAGGGTGGAAATGAGAGCGAATCTGGCAGAAATTAAAAATTCTATGAATCAAATGCAGTCAAAACTAGAGGCTCTGACGGCCATGGTGAATGAGGCAGAAGAACGTATCAGTGAATTGGAGGATGGGTTAGAAGAAGAGAAAGCTAAAATAGAATCTGGGCTCAAAAAAATCCAATCTCAAGAATGTAGGTAACGGGAGATTACTGACTCAATGAAACGTTCCAACGTCAGAATCATCGGCATCCCCGAGGGGGTGGAGAAAAACAGAGGTCTAGAAGAGATATTTGAACAAATTGTAGCTGAAAACTTCCCCGATCTAGCAAAGGAAACAAGCTTACATGTCCAAGAGGCAGAGAGGACTCCTCCCAAGCTCAACCACGACAAACCTACGCCACGTCACGTCATAGTGCAATTCACAAATATTAGATCCAAGGATACAGTATCGAAAGTGGCCAGGGCAAAGAAATCTCTCATGTACCAAGGCAAAGGTATCAGAATTACGCCAGACCTGTCTACACAGACCCGCAATGAGAGAAAGGGTTGGGGGGGGGGCACTTTTAAAGCTCTTTCAGAGAAAAACATGCAGCCAAGGATCCTTTATCCAGCAATGCTGTCATTCAGAATTGATGGAGAGATAAAGACCTTCCAGAATCACCAGTCATTGACCAATTTTGTAACCACGAAACCAGCCCTACAGGAGATATTAAGGGGGGTTCTATAAAAGTAAAAAGGCCCCAAGAGTGATATAGAACAGAAAGTCACAATCTATAGAAACAAAGACTTTACAGGCAACATGGCATCATTAAAATCATATCTCTCAATAATCAGTCTCAATGTAAATGGCCTAAGTGCTCCCATAACGCCACAGGGTTGCTGAAATAAGTGAAATAAGTCAAGCAGAGAAAGACAATTATCATATGGTTTCACTCATCTATGGAACATAAGAAGTAGGAAGATCGGTAGGAGAAGAAAGGGATAAAGAAAGGGGGGTAATCAGAGGGGGGAATGAAGCATGAGAGACTATGGACTCTGGGAAACAAACTGAGGGCTTCGGAGGGGAGAGGGGTGGGGGAATGAGATAGGCTGGTGATGGGTAGTAAGGAGGGTATGTATTGCACAGTACACTGGGTGTTATACGCAACTAATGAATCATCGAACTTTACATGAAAAACCAGGGATGTATTGTATGGTGACTAACATAATATAATAAAGAAATATTTAAAAAAATATTTTAGTAATATAAATTCTTCTAATCCATGAACACAGAATATCTTTCCATTTTTTTGTTTTCTTTAGTTTCTTTCACCAGTGTTTTCTAGTTCTCAGTATGGATCTTTCACTTTCTTAGTCAAATTTATTCCTAAGTATTTTATTCTTTTTGGTGATATTGTAAGTTGGGTGGTGTCTTAATTTCTTTTTCAGAAAGCTCATTGTCAGTGTCTAGAAACACAGCTGATTTTGGTATGTTGTTCTGTATCCTGCAAATGTACCGAATTTATTTATTAGTTCCAACAGTTTTTTCACGGAATCTTTAATGGTTTCTTTATATAAAACCATGCCGTCTGCAAATAGATAATTTTACTTTTTTCTTTCCTACTTGGATATCCTTTATTTCTTTTCTTGACCAATTGTTCTGACTAGAATTTCCAGTACTATGTTGAATATAACTGGTGAAAGTGGGTACTGTTTTTCCTGATCTTAGAGGAAAAGCTTTCAATCTCTCCCTGTTGAGTAAGATGTTAGCTGTGGGATTTGCACATGTGGCTTTCATTATGTTGAGGTATATTCCATCTTTTTTTAAAAAAAGATTTTTTAAATTAATTCATTTATTTAAAAGAAAGCAAGAGAGAGCACACAATTGGGGGCAGGGGCAGAGGAGAAGGGTTAGGGAGAGAATTGCAAGTAGACTCCATGCTGAGTGTGGAGCCCAACTTTGGGCTCAATCTCACGACCCTGAGATCATGACCTGAGCCAATACTAAGAGTCAGATGTTTAATGGACTGAGTCACGCAGATGCCCAGAGGTACATTCCTTCTGTACCTGTTTTGTTGAGGATTTTTATCATGAAAGGATATTGAATTTTGTCAAAAACTTTTTCTTCATCTATTGAGATGATCATGTGATTTTTATCTTTCATTCTATTAATGTGGTGAGTCACACTTATTGATTTGCCTATGTTGAACCATCCTTCCATCCCAGGGGTAAATCTCACTTATTCATGGTGTAAGATACTTTTAATGTGTTGACAAATTCAATTTGCTACTATTTTCTTGAGTATTTTGCATTTATATTCATCAGGGATACTGGCCTGTAGTTTTCTTTTCTTGTAGTGCCCCTATTTGTTTTTGGTATCAGGGTAATGTTGGCCTTGTAAAATGAGTTTGGAAGTGTTCCCTTCCTTCAAACTTGTGGAAAAATTTGAGAAAGATTGGCATTAATTCTTCTTTAAATATTTGGTAAAATTAATCATGAATTCATCTAATCCTGGGATTTTCTTTGTTGAGATGTTTTTGATTACTGGCTCAATCACTTTTACTTGTTATTGGTCTAATCAGAATTTCTATTCATGATTCAGTCCTGGTAGGTTGTATGTTTCTAGGAATTTATTTACTTCTCATTGGTTATCCAAATTGTTAGTGTATAATTTTTCATTATAATCTCATGATCTTTTATATTTCTGTGTTATCAGTTATAATGTCTCCCCTTTCATTTATACGTTTTTATTTGAGTCCTCTTTTTTTTGTTAGTCTAGCTAAAGGTTTGTCAATTTTGTTCATCCTTTCAAAAAACCAAGTCTCAGTTTCATTAATTTTTTTCTGTTGTCTCCTACTCTATTTCACTTACTTCTGCTTAAATCTTTATTATTTCCTTCCTTCTGCTAACTTTGAGATTAGTTTGTTCTTCTTTTTCTAGTTTTTTGAGGTGTAAAGTTATCATTCTTTAGACTCTCACAGCCACAGTGAGGGAGATGTTTTGCCTCTCTAGAGACCCATCTGGAGATAAGCTCCTCCGTGCCCCTGAAGGAAGGTCAGCCAAATTCAATTGAATTGCAGAGCCTAAAGTAGCCATGTGATTGGCTCTAGTCCCACTTACCCAGGGCCAGGGATAATCCTGCCTGATGAGGAACTCAGCAGGTGGCATGTCCATCATGCCGGAAGAGGTAGGCCTGCGGACCTTGGTCCCAGCTGTGGACCTTGAAGTAGCCCTATACTTTGAGTCTAGCCCCTTTCAACCACAATCTGAGGGCAGTCATGCCCATCTAGGGAGCTACCCAGTGACCTGGTGGGAGCTGTCCCAGGCACCTGGTAGAAACTACACTAGGTCATGCATCTGATAATCAGCTCTGTAACCACAAACCTCATTGTAAACCCAACAGGTGCCACATGACCTGGTTCCAACTCTGCTCCACTGCGATCCTGGAGTCAATACCATGTGTTCGGGGAACTGACAGGAGAAGGTCTATCTGTCAAAACCAGTCTATAGAAACTTGAAGAAGCCTTTGCTCCTTCAAATGCATAGACACCAATGGAAGCTTACATGTATCAGGAAGCACTGGGCAAACATGACAACACCAAAGCAAACTATAGAGCTCCACTAACCGAACCCAAAGTAATGGAGATATGAATTGCTTGACAAAGAATTCAAAATAATTATCTTAAGGAAGCAGGTTGCTTAAGTTTTGATAGTTTTAATTTCTTAACTTTTAAGAAAGAATAATAATTCCTCTGCCTTACCATGATTTATGAGGATTAAATGTTAATGTATGTAAAAGACCAGGCAGACTGCCAGGTACATAAGTGCTCAGTAAATGTGAGCCATTTTGATTACCATCCAGCCAAATATTCCCGCTCACATTTCCCCTCTATATGCCATGCTTTGTGGACTCCAGGCTTTTTCCAGAGCTTACTCTGCCAGGAATATACTTTACGCCCTTGCGCATACTCACATCATTTCCAGTCTTCAAGGTCAAGTTCAAATTTTCTTCCCTTCTTCCTAACTCCAAGCTGGAGATTACTTCTTCCTTGAATTCTCATGGCACACTGTCTTTACATTTATGATGGCACATACAGTATTTTCTACTACGTAGTATGGCTACTTGTGTGCCTATCTAATTTCCCAACCAGCCTATAAATTCTCTGAAAGAGGATTATTTGTCCTATTCATCTTTTATCTCCCATAGAACCTATTACAGTACCATGCATTTATTAGGAACTCAATAAATCCTCCGTGAATAAGGTGAAATGTCAAAAAATAAACCTAAATTCTTTTGGTTGATATCTACTATATTTTTTCAGTTATCCCTTTAGTAAAGTAAAAATATATGGTTATAAAAACATTGACTTCAAAATTATCCTTTTGACCCCTTTCCTGTCATCCTATTCTAAGGTTTTGCTAATTCTAACTTTTGCAAATATTTGGACATGTGTTCAGACACCGTATGCTAAACCACACTTTTCTCAAGAAGAATGTAAATTGCACAATTTATCATCCCTGAACGTCTGTCTTTCTAACCATTGTAGTTTATACCTCCAGCACTGCATAAACAGATTTTTCTTGGGCGATTGTAATAAGATTCCAGTACCTTTCTATCATTGTGTACCACCTTTTCTGTACATATTTAGGTATAGTCAATTCTCAGGCAAAGGCTGGTAAATCATTTCATTTTGAGAGCTAACACCTGCATTTCTGCTGTATTTCTTGCTTTGCAAAATCTTCTCTTGATAGCTAACAGGCCTTATTTTAATTGCCTGCTATGTTGACAACTCATACTATTTATTCTTTGATTACATGCAATGGAGAAGTGCTTCAAAAGGAAAACACTTAAGTCTCTACCCAAAGAAAGGCTTAAGACGATGCAGGTGAGCTTAGGGTAAAGCTAAAATGAAGAGCTTCTCCCAACATGGAACAAAGACAAAATGCATAGAGGTCAATTTTGGGAAACTAGACAACCTTTCAGGATTTCAGGACTTCCTAAGGAGTCATCCCCATTAATTTAAATTCTAAGTTATGCAATAATGGAAGAATTAGTAATGTGACTTTGTTTTGCAATAGAAAATAATTTGGAAGATGAGAAAGGGAAAATGGTAGTCATTTTATTTATTAAGGTACAACATTACGGGATTTAAATTAAGCAACTTTAAAACAATGTTTTCTGTTCCTGGATGCTCCTGAAATTTTCATGTGCATATGTGCTAATGAAGGTACAATGTAATCATATGCATAGCTGGAAGAAGTGGGACAATATTCTCCAGTGTATACAAAATAATGAATATTAAAAAAAAAAACCACATATTTGTTTCATAGGCTATTAGAACTGCAAGAGACTTACAAGTCATTCAGACCAACCACTTAACTTTACATTTAGGAAGACCAAATACCATAGAGAAGTAACTTTCCAGTAAGTAGCCAGTCAGTGACAGAGCTAGTGCACAAAACTTTTTCCTGTCTATAAAACTGTGCCTAGTGCCCTATGTATCTCTTTAACTGCCTACTATTTGATTAAACATTTTGTTTCTTTATTTCTTTTTATCTTCCCATGGGTTGGAAGTTGTATGTTCTATTTATATCTATAGCATGTACTCTTAAATTTCTAGCATGCCTAATTAATCTAAAGTCTAAAGTTAGCCAACACTTCTTTCCTCCTCTGGAACACTATAAGGACCAGGCAAGCAATTTTGGTTACCTAAACAACAAGCATTCTGTCTTCTTTCTTGCTAAAAGAACCATGGTTTTATTCAAATATTGAGAAAAAATAAGTTCAAGGATGGTGAGTCTATCACAAGGTAATAAACCATGATTAGTCTAAGTGAAATAGGAAAATTACATTCTCTTTGACAATGGTTGTGGCCAATGGGATATGCGTGCTAGTTGTGGCAAATGGACTAACAGGAAAAGTCTGTTCTCCAGCTACTGGAAAAGATGTCTTGACCTGATAAAGAAGATGGAGATATAAGAGAAGATATTTTGCACTGTCTTCTTTCTTTCTGCCTGTGAATGTACTTGTGTGAGAATATTGTATTTGAGTTATTCTGACCATGAGGGAAAATAACAGAGATGTACCATAGAAGAAAGAGCAGGATGAGGAAGAAAGTTAATATCCTTAATTGCATAATTGAGCTCCTGCACCAACTCATGGACTATCAACCCCTGGACTTCATGATATGCAAAATAATAATTATTTCCAACTGTTGAAGGCTCTTTTAGTGAAGTAATTGGTTATTTCCAACCAAAACCAACTTAAATCATTTGAATCTTTAAGTCACCCTTACATCTGATGGGTTATTTTTATACAATATTTTAGTAATTCTCAGCATTAATGCCTTTTTTTAGTCAATGCTTATTTAGATTAACAAAAATGATAAACAATTTCTTTGTTGACTATGACTTCTTGTATCTCATTGCTTTCGGCCTTCGATTTTGTCCTTCATGAAGTTCATCTTTTACTATTTCAGTGATAGTCTGTTAGTGAAAAATTCTCAGTCCTTACATGTAAAAGTATTTATTTTGGCCCACTCTTGAATGATAATTTATATATGTATAAAATTCTAGATCAACAGGTATTTTCTCCTAACATTTTAAGATACTATTCCATTGTCATCTGACAAGAATTGTTGCTATTGAGAGTTAACTATTAGTCTAATCATCATTCCTCAGTAAGAGTTTGTGTTTTAAGATTATCTCTTAGACTTTGATATCCTCTAATTTTTCTTTGTTTCAAGTTTTTATTTTAATTCTACTTAGTTAACATACAGTGTAATATTGGTTTCAGGAGTAGAATTTAGTGATTCATCACTTGCATGTAACATCCAGTGCTCATCACAGCAAGTGCCCTCCATAATACCCATCACCCATTTAGCCCATTCCCACCCACCCACCTCTATCAACCCTCAGTTTGTTCTCTATAGTTAAGAGTCTCTTATGGTTTAGCATAATACACTCTAGCTCCATCCATTCATTGCAAATGGCAAGATTTCATTGTTTTTGATGGCTGATTAACATTCCATTGTGTGTATATACATTGTATATATACATTGTATACACACACACACACACACACACACACACATCACATCTTCTTTACCCATTCATCAATCGATGGACATTTGATCTCTTTAAATAATTTGGCTATTGTTGATAAAGCTGCTATGAACATCAGGGTGCATGGGTCCCTTCAAATGAGTACTTTTGTATCCTTTGGCTAAATACCTAGTAGTGCAATTGCTGGGTCACAGGGTAGTTCTATTTTTAACTTTTTGAAGCACCTCCATACGATTTTCCACAGTGGCTGCACCAGTTTGCATTCCCAACAATATGTAAAACGGTTCCCTATTCTCCGCATCCTCACCAACACCTATTTTTCCTGTGTTGTAAATTTTAGCCATTCTGACAGGTGTGAGGTGATATCTCATTATAGTTTTGATTTGCATTTCCCTGATGATGAGTGATACTGAGCATCTTTTCATGTGTCTGTTAGCCATCTGTATGTCTTCTTTGGAAAAATGTCTATTCATGTCTTCTGCCCATTTCTTAACTGGATTATTTGTTTTTTAAGTGTTGATTTTGGTAAATTCTTTATATAGTATGGATACTAACCCTTTACCAGTTATGTCATTTGCAAATATCTTTTCCCATTCCATAGGTTGCCTTTTGGTTTTGTTGATTGTTTCCTTCACCGTGCAGAAGATTTTGTTTTGATGAAGTCCCAGTAGTTCATTTTTGCTTTTGTTTCCCTTGCTTCCAGAGACATGTCTCAACATACTCTAATTTCATTTCATTATGTCTAGGTATGGATTTATTTTTATTTAATACTGCATGGAACTTGATGTATTTCTTGAATCTGAGAATCAATGTTTTTTCAATTGTGAAAAGTTTTCAAATATGATAACCTCAATCATTCAAAATATTTGAAACCTTACTAAACATGTCAGACATTCTTCTTCTTTTGAATCTTTACATCTCTACTCCATAACTCTTTATCTCTTTAACCTTCTATACTTTATTCTAGATGATTTCTTCTGAACCATCTTTCATTTTTAAAAAAATGTATCTTTTTATCTTTTGTCAATCTGTTGCTTTAAAAAGTTTATTGAGTCATAAAAATTTCTATACATATTACAGTAAAAATTATTTTTACAAGTGTTATTGGTATTTTTTCATGTCAAAATGAAAAAGGGTTTCTCTTTCTCATATGTATTGTTTTGAAATGTACTCATAATTTCTTTTATGTCTGCCATTTGAAACATGCTTACTTCTATCTGATAAATGTATTATATGAAGTTATTGTGAGTTTAATTCTTCTTTTTGTTGTGACTGTTGACTCTTCCTCAGTGGTGGATTATTTCCTCGCATGCTTTGAAATTAAGGTTACAACCTCTTTTCTTTCAGCAGATAAATCCTACAAGTCCTAGTATGAATGTGTATCCCTCCAGAGAAGTTTTGCTTTTGCCTCTGCCTGGAAGCCTCACTGGACTTGTATGAGTTTTTAATATTAATTTATCAGGTTGGTAGTTCCCAGATAAAATGGATATTAAACATTCAAATTCAAAGTTAATATGTGGGAAGGCTCATGATTACAAAATTATGGGGAAACTTTTTCTACAGTTAGTCCTCGCTGAGATATACAAGTGTCCTTCCCATCTCCCTTGGAATATAAATAGGTATCGTTATTTTTCACAATTTCACTGAGTGTGTAATCCTTTTTTTAAAAAGATTTTATTTATTTATTTATTTATTTATTTATTTATTAGAGAGAGAGAGAGAGAGAGGTAGTGAGAGAGAGCAGGAGCACGGGAGAGGGAGAAGCATGCTTTCAGCCGAGCAGTGAGCCCGATGCAGGGCTCGGGGCTCTATTCCAGACCCTGGGATCATGACCTGAGCTGAAGGCAGATGCTTAACCGTCTGAGCCACCCAAGTGCCCCTGAGTTTGTAATCCTTAGAGAATTCCAACTTTATGTCATATTCTCACATTCCTTAAAAAATTCAATGTTACCATTTTCTTATACTTGTGGAACTCTTGTGATACAAATGTTGAAAAGGGGATAACACAAGAAAGACCCCTTCAAAATGCTAGTGATGTCCCCATTGAGGAACATTGGCTTAGGCCAATCACAATTCATCCTCTGGGGCTGGGCACATGGCACCTGACTAAAGCTAGGGTTCTGTTAGCAAGGAAGAAGAAGATGGCTAATGAGTAGATAAATACCAGTGACTATAGTAGGAAGGACCAACTATTGAGCAATTAAAACATATCAATGGGGGTGCCTGGGTGGCACAGCGGTTAAGCATCTGCCTTTGGCTCAGGGCGTGATCCCGGCGTTATGGGATCGAGCCCCACGTCAGGCTCCTCCACTAGGAGCCTGCTTCTTCCTCTCCCACTCCCCCTGCTTGTGTTCCCTCTCTCGCTGGCTATCTCTATCTCTGTCGAATAAATAAATAAAATCTTTAAAAAAAAAACATATCAATGGACTGCCAAGCAATCTATATACATTAAGTCATTTTTTTCTCACAGCAAACTTGCAAGGAAGTTTATGGTTATCCGCATTTTTAAGTGAGAAGACTGAATCTCAGTCTGAGAGAGACAAATCATTTCCCTAAGTTCATACAGCAAACAAGTGGCATCACCCAGTTTCAAACTCAGTGTTCACAGACACTTCATGTATCCATTAGAAAAAAAACCCAAGAAACTATATTCTATGCTTATGAAGCATACACAGTGCAACAACTATCTCTGAATTTCTTTCCTCAAGTTGCTAAGTGACCAACGTAGAAAAATCCTTGATGTCCCATGGAATTTAGTTCCTCATTGATTCTTTCAAGAGTGGTGATTATTGAATTGCTAAGACCATCCCTGAACCAGCCGTAACTGGCTTTAGAATGAATTCTGACACCCAGCTCTGCTTTAAATAACCCACATTTTCAATATCTAGCATAAACAGGGTATTTTTACCACTGATATTTGAAAAACACTTTAAAAAGCCTCAGAATATGAAATATGCTGTAATACTGTATATATCGGTAAATTACATTTCCAGTTTGTCCTCAATTTCAAGAAAATCCTCAGCCAAATAAACTAGCAAGCAAATAAATCACTTTAATTATAATAAATGGCAGTTTCTCTAAATATATTTCTGGCAGCAAATAGCTTCTATTATTGACTTTTGCAAGAGTAATTTAAGGGGAAACTATTCTCAGTAAAGTTGGGGATGCCTGGCTGTGAACTGTTATTCCTCATCTATGTATATTATACTCCATTTAGATTCCTGCATCATGGAAAAACTAATTTCCAATTTTAAGGCACTTAAGATGATATATTTATTATGAAATTATTCATCTTATAAATTATCTTCTTCATAGTGCCTCATTGGCTAAATTTAAAGATTGCAATTTTCTATAGTGTAGATAGAAAATCATGGCTCCGGTCAGAAAAAATTACTGCTCTTCTAGAATTACAATAATGTATCATAGTATTAAAATGAGACAAACTTTTGTTGCAGTTTTTCCATTGGTATGGAATTTTTTCCCATTAGAAACATTGTATACATAGTGAAAATTGATTAAATATGATAGATGTATTGTGTGGTAAATAGAGCATGGGATTCTAAATCAAGATGACCTGGCTTTAAATCCCAGCTGTGCTGTACTAGCTGTGTGACCTATGGCAAATTATTTAACACTTACAGGCATGAGTTCATTCTTCCTTTTCAAAAAATATATCATTCAATTTAAAGAATTGTTTGTGTTTGTAAAGTACCTAATGCAGTATCTGGCACATCATGAGCATTTCATAAATGGTAGTCATCAATAACTGGATTTTAATTTCATCATTATCATATCATCATATACTCATTTAGAGTCTAGAACTGTTTATCTATGTGCCTTGGTGGAATGTATAATCTCAATCAATGATAATCAGATCCCCAATGGATCTGGGAGTCAACTAATTTGCCTAAAGGCAAAGGTACATGAAGACTAGCAGTAAGTGGGGATGGTGAATTGGAGGCGAATTTAGAAGCATAAGTAGAATCCATATGATGTAATGATTTACTAGAAATGAATGGATAAGAATAAGTAGTTAGGGGGCACCTGGGTGGCACAGCGGTTAAGCATCTGCCTTCGGCTCAGGGCGTGATCCCGGCGTTATGGGATCGAGCCCCACATCAGGCTCTTCTGCTATGAGCCTGCTTCTTCCTCTCCCACTCCCCCTGCTTGTGTTCCTTCTCTTGCTGGCTGTCTCTATCTCTGTCGAATAAATAAATAAAATATTAAAAAAAAGAATAAGTAGTTAGGATTACATCTGAGTTTAGTTACTCAGTAAATAAGACTATCATTTAACTGGACCACTTTCTTACACCATACACAAAAACAAACCCCAAATGGATTAAAGACCTAGATGTGACACCTGAAGCCATAAAAATCCTAGAAGAGAGCACAGTAATTCCTCTGATATCTGCTGCAGCACCATTTTTCTAGATATGTCTCTGAGGCAAAGGAAATGAAAGCAAAAATAAACTACTGGGACTACATCAAAATAAAAAGCTTTTGCACAGTAAAGGAAACAATCAACAAAACTAAAAGGTAACCTACTGAATGGGAGAAGATATTTGCAAATGACATAACCAGTAAAGGGCTAGTATCCAAAATACATAAAGAACTTACACAACTCAGCACCCAAAACCCAAATAATCTAAAAATGGGCAGAAGGCATGAACAGACATTTTTTCCAAAAAAGATATCCAGATGGCCAAGAGACACATGAAAAGATGGTCAACATTACTCAACATCAGGGAAATACAAATCAAAACTATAATAACATATCACTTCACATCTGTCAGAATGGCTAAAATCAACAACACAAGAAACAACAGGTTTGCTGAGGATGTGGAAAAAAGGAACACTCCTGCACTATTGGTGGTAATGCAAACTGGTGCAGCCACTGTGGAAACAGTATGGAGGTGCTTCAAAAAGTTAAAAGTAGAGCTACCCTATGATCCAGCAATCACACTACTGGGTATTTACCCGAAGAATACAAAAACACTAATTCAAAGAGATACATGCACCCTTATGCTTAGGGCAGTATTATTTACAATAGCCAAGATACAGAAGCAGCCCAAGTGTCCCACCAATAAATGAATGGATAAAGAAGGTGTGATATATCTCTATTGATACAGATAGAGATATACTGGAATATTACTCAACCATCCAAAAGAATGAAATCTTGCCATTTACAATGGCATAGATTGAGCTAGAGAATATAATGCTAAGCAAAATAAGTCAGACAGAGGGGTTGGAGTTAAGATGGCGGAGGAGTGGGGACCCCTTTTTCAGCCAGTCCCCTGAGTCGAGCTAGATAGATACCAGACCAGCCTGAACAGCCACAGAACCAGCCTGAGATGCAGGAAGACGCATCTAGATCTCTACAAATGAACATCTCCAGCACTGAGGATTGAGGTATGAAGCAGGGAGCCGTGAAACCGCGCACAGATATCGGAAGATAAACGGAAGGGGGAGGGAGCCGCCGCGTTTGGGCGCCGGGAAGCGGTAGCCACCTGCACAGGGGAGCGGGCGGACTCGTGGACCAGCACCCGCGAGAGAGCAGACTGAGACCGTGAGCCGGGAAACATGCGCGACCAGACTTCTCACGGAGCTCCGGTGTGCTCAATGGATCCAGACTGAGACCGGGAGCTCCGGGAGCACGCAGGGGCAGCTGGCGGCTGGCGGTGTTAGAAACACAAAGGACAGAGACGCGCCGGCCCTGGAAGTGAGGGCTGGAACGCCGGGTGTGGGGCGCACATCCCGGGACGCTGCAGGGTTGAGCAGCACCAACAGAAACAGAGTTAAAGTTGCCAGAACATCAGTGGAGAACGGGCCGCAATCCCTCTGTTCTGTGACAGAGGCTGAAATTCGGCCGCTGCTGCTCTGACTCTCAGAAGAGGCACAGCAAACCGCCAGGGAAAGCCGCCAGAGAACAAAAGCCTGGAAATACCGGCTCAGGGAGTGCCCATCCCCATCCCCCCTCGCAGGGGACACGGAGACTCTACCCAAACAGGGTTACCTGAGTATCGGTGTGGCAGGACCCTCCCCCAGAAGGCAGGCTGAAAAATCAAGAAGCCCACATCCCTAAGATCCCTATAAAACAAGGGCGCACGGCCTGGGTCCCAGTCAATAATTTGGGCTCTGGACAACCCCGCAACGTCTCCTCATCAGAATGACGAGAAGGAGAAGTCCCCCCCAGCAAAAAAAAGATAATGAGTCTGTGGCCTCTGCCATAGAACTAATGCATATGGATATAACCAAATTATCAGAAATGGAATTCAGAGTAACAATGGTCAAGATGTTGTGTAGACTTGAAAAAAGTATTAACGAAAATGTTAATGAGAATATAGAATCTCTAAGGGTGGAAATGAGAGCGAATTTGGCAGAAATTAAAAATTCTATGAATCAAATGCAGTCAAAATAGAGGCTCTGACGGCCAGGGTGAATGACGCAGAAGGACGAATCGGCGAATTGGAGAATGGGTTAGTAGAAGAAAAAACTAAAATAGAATCTGGACTCAAAAAAATCCACACTCAGGAATGTAGGTTTCGGGAGATTATTGACTCAATGAAACGTTCCAATATCAGAATCATCGGCATCCCCGAGGGGGTAGAGAAAAACAGAGGTCTAGAAGAGATATTTGAACAAATTGTAGCTGAAAACGTCCCTAATCTAGGAAGGGAAACAAGCTTTTGTGTCCAAGAGGCAGAGAGGACCCCTCCCAAGCTCAACCACGACAAACCTACGCCACGTCACGTCATAGTGCATTTCTCAAATATTAGATCCAAGGATACAGTATTGAAAGCGGCCAGGGCAAAGAAATTTCTCACGTAACAAGGCAAAGGTATCAGAATTACGTCAGACCTGTCTACACAGACCTGGAATGAGAGAAAGGGTTGGGGGGGCATTTTTAAAGCTCTTTCAGAGAAAAACATGCAGCCAAGGATCCTCTATCCAGCAAGGCTGTCACTCAGAATGGATGGAGAAATAAAGACCTTCCAGAATCACAGTCATTGACCAATTTTGTAACCACAAAACCAGTCCTACAGGAGATATTAAGGGGGGTTCTCTAAAAGTAAAAAGGTCCCAAGAGTGATACAGAACAGAAAGTCACAATCTATAGAAACAAAGACTTACTGGCAACATGGCATCATTAAAATCATATCTCTCAATAATCAGTCTCAATGTAAATGGCCTAAATGCTCCCATAAGTGCCACAGGGTTGCAGATTGGATAAAAAGACATGACCCATCCATTTGCTGTCTACAAGAGACTCATTTTGAACCTAAAGATACATTCAGACTGAAAGTAAATGGATGGAATACCATCTTTCATGCCAATGGACTTCAAAAGAAAGCTGGGGTAGCAATTCTTATATCAGACAGATTGGATTTTAAACTAAAGAATACAGTTAGAGACACAGAAGGGCACTATATTATTCTTAAAGGATGTATCCAACAAGTGGATATGTCAATTATAAATATATATGCCCCCACCAGGGGAGCAGCAAGATACACAAGCCAACTCTTAACCAGAATAAAGAGACATATAGATAAAAATACGTTGATAGTAGGGGACCTCAACACTCCACTATCAGCAATAGACAGAGCATAGGAGCAGAAAACCAACATAGAAACAAGAGCTTTGAATGCCATACTCGACGAGTTGGACCTCATAGATATATATAGAACACTACACCCCAGTGCCAAAGAATACTCATTCTATTCTAATGCCCATGGAACATTCTGAAGAATAGACTATGTTCTGGGAAACAAAACAGGTCTCAACCAATACCAAAAGACTGAAATTATTCCCTGCATATTCTCAGACCACAACGCTCTGACATTGGAACTCAACCACAAGGAAAAATTTGGAAGAAACTCAAACACTTGGAGACTAAGAACCATCCTGCTCAGGAATGACTCAATAAAGCAGGAAACCAAAAATTAATTTAAACAATCTATGGAGATCAACGAGAATGAAAACACAACGGTCCAAAACCTATGGGATACTTCAAAGGCAGTCCTAATGGGGAAATACATAGCCATCCAAGCCTCACTCAAGAGAATAGAAATCTAAAATGCAGTTTTTATATTCTCACCTCAAGAAGCTGGAACAGCAACAGAGGGACAGGCCTAATCCACTCACGAGGAAGCAGTTGACCAAGATTAGAGCAGAAATCAACGAATTAGAAACCAGGAGTACAGGAGAGCAGATCAATAGGACTAGAAGCTGGTTCTTTGAGAGAATCAATAAAATTGACAGACCGCTGGCAAGACTTATACAGAAGAATAGAGAAAGGACCCAAATTAATAAAATTATGAATGAAAAAGGAGAGGTCACAACCAACACCAATGAAATTGGAAAGATTATTAGAAACTTTTATCAACAGCTATATGCCAATAAATTCAGCAATCTGGAAGAGATGGAGGCCTTCCTGGAAACCTATAAACTACCAAGACTGAAACAGGAAGAAATTGATTTTTTAAACAGGCCAATTAATTATGAAGAGATTGAATCAGTGATAAACAACCTTCCAAATAACAAAACTCCAGTCCCAACGGTTTTCCTGGGGAATTCTACCAAACATTCAAAGAAGAAATAATACCTATTCTCCTAAAGCTATTTCAAAAAATAGAAACAGATGGAAAGCTACCAAACTCATTCTATGAGGCCAAATCACCTTGATCCCCAAACCAGGCAAAGACCCCATCAAAAAGGAGAATTACAGACCAATTTCCCTAATGAATATGGACGCCAAAATCCTCAACAAGATCCTGGCTAATAGAATCCAACAGTACATTAAAAGGATTATCCATCATGACCAAGTGGGATTCATACCTGGGATGCAAGCATGGTTCAACATTCGCAAACTGATCAGCGTGATACATCATATCAACAGGAAAAGACTCAGGAACCATATGATCCTCACAATTGATGCAGAAAAAGCATTTGACAAAATACAGCATTCTTTCCTGATTAAAAGCCTTCAGAGTGTAGAAATAGAGGGTACATTTCTCAATCTCATAAAAGCCATCAATGAAAAGCCTACAGCAAATATTATTCTCAATGGGGAAAAGCTGGAATCCTTTCCCTTAAGATCAGGAACACGACAAAGATGCCCACTCTCGCCACTATTATTCAACATAGTACTAGAAGTCCTGGCAACAGCAATCAGACAACAAAAAGGGATAAAAGGTATCCAAATCGGCAGAGAAGAAGTCAAACTGTTTCTCTTCGCAGATGACATGATACTCTATATGGAAAACCCAAAAGAATCCACTCCCAAACTATTAGAAGTTATAGAGCAATTCAGTAATGTGGCGGGATACAAAATCAATGCTCAGAAATCAGTTGCATTTCTATACACGAATAATGAGACTGAAGAAAGAGAAATTAGAGAATCTGTCCCATTTACAATAGCACCAAAAACCATACGTTACCTTGGAATTGACTTAACCAGAGACGTAAAGGACTTATATTCTAGAAACTATAAATCACTCTTGAAAGACATTAAGGAAGACACAAAAAGATGGAAAAATATTCCATGCTCATGGATTGGAAGAATTAACATAGTTAAAATGTCCATGCTACCTAGAGCAATCTACACTTTCAATGCTATCCCGATCAAAATACCGATGACATTTTTCAAAGAAATGGAACAAATAGTCCTTAAGTTTGTATGGAACCAGAAAAGGCCCCGAGTCTCCAAGGAACTGTTGAAAAGGAAAAACAAAGCTGGGGCATCACAATGCCGGATTTTGAGCTGTACTACAAAGCTGTACTACAAAGCTGTGATCACAAAGACAGCATGGTACTGGCACAAAAACAGACACATAGACCAATGGAACAGAATAGAGAACCCAGAAATGGACCCTTGGCTCTTTGGGCAACTAATCTTTGATAAAGCAGGAAAAACATCCAGTGGAAAAAAGACAGTCTCTTCAATAAATGGTGCTGGGCAAACTGGACAGCTACATGCAAAAGAATGAAACTTGACCACTCTCTCACACCATACACAAAAATAAACTCCAAATGGATGAAAGACCTCAATGTGAGACAGGAATCCATCAAAATCCTAGAGGAGAACATAGGCAGCAACCTATATGACATCGGCCAAACAACCTTTTTCATGACACATCTCCAAAGGCAAGAGAAACAAAAGATAAAATGAACTTGTGGGACTTCATCAAGATAAAAAGCTTCTGCACAGCCAAGGAAACAGTCAAAAAAACTAAGAGGCAGCCCACGGAATGGGAGAAGATATTTGCAAATGACACTACAGATAAACGACTTGTATCCAAGATCGACAAAGAACTTCTCAAACTCAATACATGAGAAACAAATAAACAAATCAAAAAATGGGCAGAAAATATGAACAGACACTTTTCCAGTGAAGACATACAAATGGCTAACAGACACATGAAAAAATGTTCCAAATCATTAGCCATCAGGGAAATTCAAATCAAAATCACACTAAGATACCACCTTACACCAGTTAGAATGGCAAAAATAGACAAGGCTAGAAACAACAAATGTTGGAGAGGATGTGGAGAAAGGGGATCCCTCCTACATTGTTGGTGGGAATGCGAGTTGGTACAGCCACTCTGGAAAACAGTGTGGAGGTCCCTTAAAAAGTTAAAAATTGAGCTACCCTATGACCCATCCATAGTACTACTGTGTATTTACCCCAAAGATACAGACGTAGTGAAGAGAAGGGCCATATGCACCCCAATGTTCATAGCAGTATTGTCCACAATAGCCAAAGCATGGAAGGAATCGAGATGCCCTTCAACAGATGACTGGATTAAGAAGTTGTGGTCCATAGATACAATGGAATATTACTCAGCTATCAGAAAGAGCAAATTCTCAACATTTGCTGCAACATGGACGGCACTGGAAGAGATAATGCTAAGTGAAATAAGTCAAGCAGAGAAAGACACTTATCATATGGTTTCTCTCATCTATGGAACATAAGAATTAGGAAGATTGGTAGGAGAAGAAAGGGATAAAGAAAGGGGGGGTAATCAGAAGGGGGAATGAAGCATGAGAGACTATGGATTCTGAGAAACAAACTGAGGGCTTCAGAGGGGAGGGGGGTGGGGGAATGGGATAGATTGGTGATGGGTAGTAAGGAGGGCACGTATTGCATGGTGCACTGGGTGTTATACGCAACTAATGAATCATCAAACTTTACATCAGAAACCAGGGATGTACTGTATGGTGACTAACATAATATAATAATAAAAATAATAAGTCAGACAGAGAAAGGCAAATACCATATGATTTCACTCATATGTGGAATTTAAGAAATAAAACTAATGAGCAAAGGGAAAAAGAGAGAGAGAGAGAAGCAAACCAAGAAACAAACCCTTAACTATAGAGAAGAAACTATTGGTTATTAGAAGTGAGGGGGTTGGGGGATGGGTGGAATAGGTGATGGGGATTAAGGAGTGCACCTGTTGTGATGAGCACTGAGCAATGTATGGAATTATTAAATCGCTATATTGTATACCTGAAACTAATATAAGACCGGATGTTAACTATACTGAAATTAAAATAAAAACCTTAATATCTAAAAAAAGGAGTATCATTTGGTAATAAAAGGAATTCTCAGGAAGGAACAGATTTGAAGAGAGAGAAAGACCTTTTGAACATTTTAGTTTTCAGTTTGAGGTGCCTGTAGGAATCTAAAAAGTGATCTCTCAAATGCAGTTGACTGAAGGTTCTTGAGTTTAATAGACAGGTATGAGATAGATTTAGAAAAGTAAATATTATTAGTATAGTGGAAACAACTGGGGTAGATAAAATCAATCTGGAAGAATAAGGGGTGGGAAGATGACTAAGAAAAGAAAATGTCTCCAGACATGTATATCTAACTGCTTACTTAACAGCCACATATCCCCTTGATCTTTATGTTCTGGCTATAATGTATTACTTATAGTATTCCAAAAGTGCCAGTGTATATGCTATTCCTTCTACCTAATATTAGCTTTCTATTTCCCCCACTACTCCCTCTTGTTATTCTTTTTTTTTTTTAAGATTTTATTTATTTATTCTACAGAGATAGAGACAGCCAGCAAGAGAGGGAACACAAGCAGGGGGAGTGGGAGAGGAAGAAGCAGGCTCATAGCGGAGGAGCCTGATGTGGGGCTTGATCCCAGAACGCCGGGATCACGCCCTGAGCCGAAGGCAGACGCTTAACCGCTGTGCCACCCAGGCGCCCCGCCTCTTGTTATTCTTTAGTTAATTCCTTTTCATTTTCCAGGACTGCATTTGGTATTGACTCAATCTGGAAACCTTCTTCCAATATGCATGCACATTCCTATTATAGTGCCTGTTGTGGGTTGAATTTTGTCCCTACACATTTCACATGTTGAAATTCCAATCCCCAATACCACAGAATGTGACTGCATTTGGATATAGGGCCTTCAAAGAGGTAATTCAGTTAAAATGAGGTCATATGTGTGGGATCTGATCCAATATGACTGATGTGCTTATAAGGAGAGAAGATTAGGACACAGACAACACAGAGACCAAGGGGTGACTATGTGAGGACTCAGCAAGAAGGTGGCCACCTGCAAGCCAAGGAGAGAGGCTTTAGAAAATAACAACCCTGGAGCACCTGGGTGGCTCAGTCAGTTAAGCTTCTGACTTTTGATCTCAGCTTGGGTCTTGATGTCAGGGTGATGAGTTCAAGCTCTCTATTGGGCTCCAGGCTGGGCTTGGAGCCTACTTAAAAAAAAAAGGGTAACAACCCTGCCAATATCTTGATCTGGACTTCCAGGGTCTAGAACTGTGAGAAAATAAATGTCTCTTGTTTAAGTAACCCAGTCTGTGCTACTTTGTTATGGCAACACTTGCATACTAAAACAGTACTTTACATATGCTGTAATTGCTTAAATATATAATTGCAGTGAATACATCATCCCTAGAGAACACCAGTATTTAAGGTACAGGGGAAAGAAACGATACTGTGAAGTAGAATGAAAAAGAAATGGCCAAGATGCAAGAGGAAAATGAAGAAAGCTGTATCAAGAAAGCAAGGAAAGAGGGGCGCCTGGGTGGCTCAGTCAGTTAAGCAACTCTTGATTTCGGCTCAGGCCTTGATCTCAGGGTCGTGAGATAGAGACCCACACCCAGCTCCATACTCAGTGTGGAGTGTGCTTGAGATTCTCTCTCTCTGCTCCTCTTCCTGCTCGCACATTCTCTTTCTTGAAAGAAAGAAAGAAAGAAAGAAAGAGAGAGAGAGAGAGAGAGAAAGAAAGAAAGAAAGAAAGAAAGAAAGAAAGAAAGAAAGAAAGAAAGAAAAAGAAAAAGCAAGGAAGGAAAGAGTTTGCTAGTGTGGCTTCACAGGTGCAGACACAGTCCAACTTAACATATATATTTTAAATATGTGCAGTTAATTGTATGTCAATCATACCTTAATAAAAGTTTTTAAAAGGAATTGACTGAGATCAAATAACACAAAAATGTCAAAATAAGAATTAAAGAATATTCATTGTATAAAAGCATCTAGGACATATTTACAAACATCTAGGGAAAGTAGAGCCAGGCAACATGGAATGAAGAACAAAATGCCTTTTCTAATAAATCTATAACATAACTTGATACAAAAGAGAAGCCTACAGAACTATGAATGTTGTGGTTTACATAGGCAATTTTGTCGCTAACAGGCAATATATTCTAGTATGTAGCAGATCTTCGAATTCTCAAGGTACGTATTTTGATTATCGATGATACAATTTTACCTCTGAGCTTCCTTCCTTCTCCTGTGATAGAAGCTATTCGGTTAGGACCATATATTATAGCAACTTTTAAAATTTATATTAGATCTGAAACATCCTTATGTTGATCACAGTATGAAACAGGTCCCTGATCTTATTCACTTCACTAACACCTAGAACCAGCAATGTTGTGCTGTGCCTGCACATTGAAATGACTAGCAGACCTGGTAAAGAAAATAATGCCAAGGCCCCTGAGACCACACAGACACAGATACCCATGCGCAATATCTAGGCATCTAAATTGCAGTTTTTAAAGCTTCAGAAATGATTCCAAGTGTAGAGTGAGGGTTGAGAAATATTGGTTCTCAGGCCTTGGACCATGAAGCTGGCAATTGGCAGTTGGCAGAAATGCTAAAACCTATGAGGGGGTCTAAGAAATGGGTTTGTAAAATGAATGAATCACATGATCACACTCACAAAAAACTGATACTACTATGTTTAAAATGAACATAGGTATTTTGAGGAAAATATAAATAAATTAAACCATATTATTTGAATAATGATATCTTCCTGTCAAGTGTTTTCTTAATCAACTGATATTAAAGTGAAATTAAAATTATTGAGTGAGGGATGCCTGGGTGGCTCAGTTGGTTGAGTGTCTGCCTTCGGCTCAGGTCATGATCCCAGGGTCCTGGGATTGAGTCCTGCATTGGGTTCCTTGCTCAGTGGGGAGCCTGCTTCTCCCTCTCCCTCTGCCTGCTGCTCCCCCTGCTTGTGCTCTCTTGCACGCTTTCTCTCTCTCTCTCAAATAAATAAACTCTTAAAAAAAATAAAATTATTATGCAATATGAATATTAACATTAAAAATATACCCTGAGACTCTAAATGGTTGGAACCTTTTGTTACCCATAGTAGCATTTCCTAGTTTGGTTCCAAATACATTTGGAAAAACTGCATATAACAACCCTTTTTAAACCCTGTGATAAAACATTCTTTTAATTTTGTTTCCTCAGCACTCCAAAACTTATTTGAGCACAGAACATTTTCTCCATTCCCAAGAATACATATCAACATCCCAAGAAACACTGTTTTCCCAAGATATTTCCAATCCCCAACTGGGATCACTGCAGAAGGGAGAGAGTAATGAAACCCCAGATTCTGCATTTTCAATGACAGAAATGTTGCAAGTGGTACAATTATCTTTACAATGAAATTGTCAACTGTTTTACTGCTTACTAGATCTTCTTATAAAGGTTTAGGAGGAGCTTGAAAACAGTGAACTAATGGGTGATGAGAAAAGTGAGTCCTAGAGCAGTGAAATCACTTGGCACATCTACTTCTTTTACTTCTTTTTTTTGAAAGATCTATTTTATTTATTTGACAGAGAGAGAGACAACCAGCAAGAGATGGAACACAAGCAGGGGGAGTGGGAGAGGAAGAAGCAGGCTCATAGCGGAGGAGCCTGATGTGGGGCTCGATCCCAGAACGCTGGGATCACGCCCTGAGCCGAAGGCAGACACTTAACGACTGCGCCACCCCAGCACCCCTACTTCTTTTTTTAAAAGATTTTATTTATTTTTTATTTTGAGAGAGAAAAAGAGGGAGAGAGAGTAGAGGGAGAGGGAGAATCCCAAGCAGTCTCTGCACGCTGAGCCCTATGTGGGGCTTGATCTCATGACCTGAGCCAAAATCAAGAGTTGGATGCTTAGGGGTTCCTGGGTGGCTCGGTCGTTAAGCATCTCCCTTTGGCTCAGGGCCTGATCCCAGGGTCCTGGGATCAAGCCCCGCGTCGGTCTCCCCGCTTGATGGGAAGTCTGCTTCTCCCTCTCCCACTTCCCCTGTTTGTGTTTCCTCTCTCGCTGCCTCTCTCTGTCAAATAAATAAATAAAATCTTAAAAAAAAAAAGTTGGTTGCTTAACTGATTGAGCCACCCAGATGCCCCCCCACATCTACTTCTTATATATAAACTATCCCCCCCATGAGGAAGATAATTGGTAAATATGTTCAATTTGAATGAGGAACCAATTTTAAAAGCCAGGGAAATTTAGCGATGTTTCTTCTAGATCTATACTATGTGATATCTCTAATTTCCCTACAATAAGACTAGGATGTGATGAATGCTAGTCACAATTATAACTAATCTGGCTTACATATAAATTTGTGTGGTCATCTAATATGGCCTATGTATCAACTTGTGATGGGTGTCTTCTTCATTAGTTCAGATTTTCCTAGCATTTTCTGAAGATCTTCTAAATAAACACATTTTAGGGGGTGTATTGATCGTAGACAGTGAATAAATGATCACTTAATAAAACATTAAAATACACTTATTTCTTGGAAATTCCAGTCAAGATGGAAACTAAGACATTTAACTCATTAACTTCCTCTCAAATCTAGATAGAATGGCCAATTTAAATCAGCAGTGGAGGCTTGAAGGCATAAGTTTCTGGTGGAAGTATAAATAGGTACTATTTCGAGGGAAAACTGGCAATTTACTTTGTTTAAAAGCCCTAAAAACATTAATACACATATCAATTACACTCCTAAGAATTCATAATAAAAATAATCCAGTATGTTAGAAAACTGAAATGTTCCCACTGCAACTTTTGTCTTACCACAAGCTGCCATAACAGAATAGCATAGACTAGGTGGCTTAAAAAACAGAAATTTATTGTCTCAGTTTTGGAGGCTAGAAATCTGAGCTCTAGAAATCTAGAGCTCTAGCTCTAGAATCTGAGCTAGAAACCTAGAGCTCATAGAACCTCTATGATTCTGAGGACTGTGAGGGAAAATCTGCTCCAGACCTCTCTCTTATAGAGGGTCGTCTTCTCCCTGTGAATTCACATCTTTCCTCTATGTGTGTCTCTGTGTCCGAATTTTCCGTTTTTAGAAGTATATCAATTATATTCTATTAGGGCCCACTCTCAGGACCTTACTTTAACCTAATTACCTCTGTAAAGACCCTATCTGTAAACAAGGTCACGTTCTGAGGTACTGGAGGCTCAGAATTCAACATATGGATTTTGAGGGGACACCATTCAATCCTTTACACATCTATGTGTCAAATGTTTTCTTTTTTGTTTTTCTATATTTTTCAAATTTTAAACAATGAATATGCCTATACATTTGTAATCAGAGGATATAATAAATATTTTTATTTTCATTAAATAATACATTGCAGGGTAAAAAAATAAATCAAATTGTACAAAAAAGCTTTCAATAAATAAAGAACAAGAGTCTCCTTCCCAAAGTTTTGCCACCCACAGCTCTACTCTCCATCAATTTAAAACTTTCTTTAAAAAAAAAAAGATTTTATTTATTTATTTGAGAGAGAGAGAGAAAGTGAGAGACAGCATGAGTGGGGGGAGGGGGGGAGGGAGAGGGAGAAACAGACTCCCTGCTGAGCTGGGAGCCTGATGCTGAGGCTCTATCCCAGGATCTCAGATCATGACCTGAGTCAAAGTCAGACACTTGACCAACTGAGCCACCTAGGTGCTTCCAAAAAAAAGTTTCCTAAAAAAAGTTTAAAACTTCCTAAAAAAAGTTTTTTGGTGGTTACCTCCAAATCTCAAAATATAACTTAGATTGCTATTTATTGATGTATCAACTTTAAACATCATTCATCAACTTCCTCTTTTGATAAATGACACTTAGCACATTTATATTCTCTATCTTCCCTTCCAATTCTTATCAATACTTTTCTCAGTCCCTCTCTTTTAAGTCACCTGTGTAACTTCAAATAATATACTTGAAACTAGATTTCTTATCCATCAAAAACAGTTTACGTTTCCTTCTTTATCTGTTTTTCTTTAGCAATCACATATGTTTTATTATTTAAAGCCAGAACTGAAGAACACAAAAGCAGTTTATTTCCCAAACCACTGTACTTACAATTGTGTAAGGTTTGGGTCCTTTCTGCTAAGATGTATAATAGGAGTATACATAGGAGTCCTGTAGGAGATGTATAATGTCACGGGCATCTCTGTTTTACTTCCAAGCTTAGCATTTTAGATGCTCCTGAATAATGCAGACTCTTTCTAGTGGTGCCACTTTCTCCAGGGTAGGTCTAGCATTTTGATATGCCATATATGCTGCTACTGGAAACTTCTGAGCTTTTCTATTGTACCATCAATGCATCCGTAATCTGTATTTGGCCAGATTCCTGGAATCTGCTAGCATTTGGTTGAGTCTGCCCCTGTTGCACTTTAGATCTGCTGCACGGTGTTCATTCTGGGCTTCTCTTCACTGCCACTTCATTCTGTGTCCACTGTCGCTTGAACCCCATGTCTTCTTTTTGCTAGACTCTCTTGGCATACTGGAGCACATTTTCTAGCTCCATCCTAAGAAAGAGTGCAGGAGAGATGAATGTGTGAGTCCTCGAATTTCTGAAACTTTTTTTTTATTGGTTCTCATACTTGAATGTTAGTTTGGATGAGTACAGAAATCTAAGTTGAATTTCGTTTTCCCTCGGAACTTTGAAGGCATTCACATCTTTGCTAGCATCTGGTGCTGCTTGGGAGAAATCTAATGACATTTGATGCCTCTCCTTTGTAATGGGCCTTTTCTGTCCTCATTTGTCCCCCTTGTACTCAAGTTTCACCATGAGGCTTCTTATGGGTCTTTTTTTTTTCTTTTTTTTAAAGATTTTATTTATTTATTCGACAGAGAGAGACAGCCAGTGAGAGAGGGAACACAAGCAGGGGGAGTGGGAGAGGAAGAAGCAGGCTCATAGCAGAAGAGCCTGATGTGGGACTCGATCCCGTAACGCCGGGATCACGCCCTGAGCCGAAGGCAGACGATTAACCGCTGTGCCACCCAGGCGCCCCTTTATGGGTCTTTCTTTCATTTGAGGGATGTTCAAATGGGCCCTTTCAATCTGGAGACTTAAACCCGAGCAGTTAAAAAAACTGTTTTGGATAATTTCCTCCTTTCCATTTTTTATGTTGTCTCTTTATAGAACTCCTATTACTTGCATATTGGACTGACTGGAGTGATTCTTATGTTTTCTTTTCTATTTTCCATGTCTTTGTCTATTTGTATTAATTTCGGGGAGAATCCTTAGCATTCTCTCCAATTCTCCTGTTGAATTTGATACTTAAAATTTGTTATCACATTTTCAAGATCTTTCCTTTGTGCTGTTCTTTTTCAATAGCAACTTCTTGTTTTATGAAAGCATACAAGAAAGAATAGCTCTGTATTTATGAGTCTGATTCTTTTTTTATTTCTTTGTTCATTTGTTGTTATTTTGTTTTGTTTTGTTTTAGATTCCACATATAAGTGAAGGCATATGGTATTTGTTTTTCTCTGAATTATTTTACTTAACATAATACCCTCTGGGTCCATCCATATTGTCACAAATGGCAAGACCTTATTATTTTTTGGCTGAGTAATATTCCATTGTATCTATATACCATCTCTTCTTTTTTTTAATAACAATTTTTTATTATTTTATGTTAGTCACCATACAGTACATCCTTAGTTTTTGATGTAGCATTCCATGATTCATTATTTGTGTATATACCATCTCTTCTTTATCCATTCATCTATTGATGGACACTTATGTTGCTTCTATACTTTGGATATTGTAAACAGTGAGGGAAGAGAGGTGGGAGATGGGCAAAACAGGTGAAGAGGATGGAGAGGTGTAAAATTCCAGTTATAAAATAAAAAAGTCATGGAGATTAAAGTATAGCATAGGGAACAAAGTCAATAGTATCATAATAATGTTGTACAGTGACAACACTTATCATTGTGTAATGTATAGAATTTTGAATTCATTATGTTGTACACCTGAAAGTAATATAACCTTGTATGTCAACTATACTTCAATAAACATTTTTAAAAAGTAGGGGCACCTGGCCGACTCAGTCAATAGAGCATACAAAGTCTTGATTTCGAGGTTGTGAGTTTGAACCCCATGTTGGGCATAGAGATTACTTAAAAAAATTGAAATATAAATCTTTTAAGATACCCCCCAAAGCTCATCACATACTGCCTCCTATATGTCAGACACTGTGCTAAATGTTTCACGCATATTAACTCATTTGTTTTTCACAAAAGTGCTATAAGAAAGATACAATTATTATCTCTAACTTAGAGACATGGAACAGAGACTAGAAGAAGTAGTCCAAATAAATATCTTTGGTATTTAATGCAAAAATACTGAAAGACACTATGTATGGTGATAAGCATATGACCTCTGGAAATACATGGCTTGGTTTTGAAAACTGGCTCCATCAATGACGAGCCTTCTATGTATGAGGGTGAGGATGGAAGTCAACTGTCAGGCACGTAGATTTTCAGTCTATTACCTTGTATTTGCTCTTGCAACTCTTCCTCTCCCTTTGCCTTACTTGGTGCCACTTAGTCTCTCTTGGCCTCCGTGAAGTAAACTGGCTCTTCCTCCTTGAGTTCTCCTCTATACATTACCTCTCCTCCATCTGTTTTCTGTCTCTCCAGAATGTTTTGAAAATGCCTGCCTGCTGATATTCCCTCTGTTGGTATCCTTGTTCTTGTGTATTTGCATTTGTATTTTTAAAATCCCTTACCATAATTTTAATGTGGTCAACCTAACATCTTCATCTGAAAGTCCACACTATTTCTTTTTCACCCATTATTTTCATTGAAGGCTGATTATATAGACAAAATTCTAAGTCTGATATGAACCATTCTGAATAATTAAGTATATTTCATATAACTGACTTGTTTCCTTTAAAATGGTTTATGATACTTTCCATAAGTGATTTTTAAAAATCATATTTTTTTCTTAATATTAGTCCCTCTTTAACAATTACCATGAAAGGAGAATTAGACCTCTGAAATCTAATAACAATTGCACTGTTCTCATTCTCATTTAAACCATTAATAGTGGTTTAAAAAAACTTTAAAAGAATCACCATTTTGTTCATTTTGGCCTACTCAGAAATACAACTTGCCTTTTTCCCGGCATGGTATATCTCTGAACTATTAGATCATAGGGTTTTGTGCTGCAACAAAATATTCTCCAACACCATTAAAGTGCTAGAAAGAAACACTGACCATACCAATTATAAAAGAAGATGCATTAGTGTTTATATATACCTAGAAAGATAGTTTAAAAAGAAGCATAATGAGAATTTGTCTAGTGACATAATTTCTCCCATAATGTTTGGGAATAGTGTCATCCTGGTTATATCAAAAACTTTGAAGTTACTTTATAGCTGTCTATGTGATCTCCCAAGTTAATCTGGAACCAATTCTGCTTCTAAAACCCAATCGTGGCCTCTCTTCTCACATTTTCATGGTAGTCTTCCAATTCAGCCTCTCAGCAACTCTGTGCTAATATGGCTGGTCACCCCCTACTCCAACTGCTACTCCCAGAGTAGTTTTTCAAAAGCACGTGCTTGCCCACACTGGTCTCCTATTACAGTATATTGACACTTTAATAATTCTCTAGGAGAAAGACCAAATTCCTAGACATGATATGCGAGGCTTCTGAGCAAACTTTCATGGTGTACTTACTCTGTCCAAGATTTTGAGATGGCTGTTAGTAATTCAAATATAAGGTATGCCAATGTTTAGAGCAGGGAGCTAAACCCTGAAGGGGACTGAGTACTATTATTGTATATCCTATAATGCTGTCTGGGTGCTAAGGATACAAGATAAACAAAATAGCTAAAGCCCTAAACTCCCTGCATCATGTAGCTCAAGGTATAGAAAGGAAGCAGACGAGTAAAGAAGCAACTATAATACAATGCAAGTACTATGAAGAAAAAGTAGGGGGAGTAATTAAGAGATTTTGAGTAATGACCAGGGCAATGAGGAGTTCAGGGAGGACTCCCTTAAAGAAATGATGCTTGAGCTGAGACTGAAAGATGAAGAAGAGTTCGTCAAGTGAAGGGCAGGGGAAAAAAGAACACTCTAGTGAGAAAGAATAACATGTACAAATGCCCTGAGGAGGGAGAGAGTACTGAGTCTCTGAGAACTAGAAAAAAGGCAGCATGGCTTAGGGAAGATAGTAAAATGAAATGAGGCTGGAGAGGCTAGCCATATAGAGAATGGACTGGACAAGGACTCGGAGTGAATTCAGCAAGATGAGACATCAGCTTGTTACTTTGTTCCAGGCAAAGGATGAAACGATAGTAACACCAGAGACCGAGAAATGTGACCCAAACCACAAAATATTTAGGGAGTAGGATCCAAGTAGGAAGTGCAGAAATTTTGTGGTTCAATGAACATGTGTGTACCAAGTGTTCTTCCTGACAAACCAAAAGTTGAATCTATGACTAATTGTGATTCCTCAAAATTGTGAGCTGAAGTTTCTGATATATACTCTATGTCTCAGTCAGGATTAGTTTACAAAATCATGTTGCATGTAGAGACCACTGATGGCTCTTGCCAAGAAGGCAGAAACTGAAAAAAGGAAGTATGAATTACTTGAGTGTAGAGGATTTATCCAAATGATAAACATATGCTGAGAGTACCTAAGCACAGCGCATAACATACACTTAACAATGCTTTCAGAACTGGACTTAAAATTAATAATGAGGAGAAATTATGAAATAATTAATTCCTTTGTATAATAAAGAGTCTTACTCCATTTATGTTGTTTGAATGCTGACTGGCTTCAAACCCTGACTCCTGCTTCTCTTTCTGCCCCATATCTGGGCAAAGCTGTTAAGAAAGCACACTGGTACGCTCCCTTGCCACAACAAAATTCAGGGCTACTTGTTCCCACTCTCTTTCAGGCCACCCAAGCCATTTTCAGAATTGCTTGGGACCCTGCCCTGCTCTCTCCCAAAGCCTCAATATATGAATAATAATGTCTTCACATGCTTGTGGTAGATGCATGACATCATTAGTCTTGACATCCAAACTGAGTTCTGATGGTGGTCTGTCTAGTCTCCATGAACTGAATATAACACCTTGAAAGTTGGAGAGAGCTGGTGTTTACCAAATATTCCATAAGCTCCGCTACAATGTCCAGCCTCTTTATATTTAGTTTGGTGCCACAGAAATAATTCTAGCCTAATGGACTGTGAACAAAAGTGAATGTGACATTTCCAAGCTGAGACATTTAAAAACCAGACTTCTCTTTCCATGTCAGTGAAGCCTTAGAGGGCACATTGTGTAGTGATGGAGGAGAGCTACCTAACTGGAATTGGATTGTAGTCTGAGCAAGAAATAAACTATTGTGTTAAGTCACTGAGATTGACGGAACCGATGGGGGTTTATCTGTTTCTGCAGCATAGGCTTTACCAATACGATTAATGCATACTGAATTGGACAAATTCAGCACTGTACATCTCTATACATTCCACAAAGTGGTGTTCAAAATATTTCATTGAAAACCACTTATCAAAAATTATGGAAACATAAAGTATAACATATAACTATATTCCTTTAATGTCATTCACTTAAAAGGGGAACAATGGCATATGTCATACGCAGATAAATTTATCTCCTCAAATAAACTTTTCATTGATTTTCCTCTGAGATATTAAGAACCAAAATTCTCGATAGCATAAAACACATAACTCTTTTACTATATTTTATTATTAACCTATATTCAATAATTGTACTTTTCTAGCACTGTTAAGCAGTAAGAAATCCACTTATACTTTAGTCATATGCCCTTAAAATGTTAGACACAACACCAAAGTTATTGCATAACGAATTACAAGTAACATTTCACTCTGAACTTAATCTTAAATTTAAGGTAAAAACTGATTTTTAGAGAAGAGTAAATAAAACCACTTTTTGCAAAGTTACTAAATCTATTATAGTATTTTGTCAGTTTAAATAAATTTCAGCAGTTATCTTCTGTATTTACTTTCTATCCAACACCAAACAACTGAAATCTTCTTTGCTTAAAGGGAGATTATTTTTAACTTCAGACTGAAGATCTTGATCAATGATGTTCAAAATGATCTGTTGGTATGTTTGACTCAAGCACATTGACATATATTCTACCCTCCATGACAGACTGTATTGAGCAAGTTCAAAATAATTATTATAATAGAATATATACCTAATTATACTAACACTATTTCAACTCAACACCTTAATTAAGGAAGTAATTCTGCTCTTAAACACATATCACAAAACAATTTTTCAAACATGATTGTTTTACCTTCTTGTTATCTATTCTGGTATAATATTGATTCCCTTACCTATTTCTTCTCAGCTTAGCAAATTTATCTTTTTATGACATCTGGTAGTTCTCTTGCTCTGTGAATTACATATTTCTGCACAAAGAATAATGTATCCATCCATGACGTCCATCTTTACATTCTATTAATATTTTTTCAGCTCTTAGAGTCCCTGTTGTCTCCTCTCTTGACCTTGACTAAGAGTATTTTAAAATCATTGTCTATCTTAATTTCGATTGTAATTGTTCTGCCTTCATCTTTGTTTTTTTTTTTTGTTTTTTTTTTAAGGTACATGTTTTATTTTATTTTATTTTTTTTATTTTAATAATGATTTTTTATTATATTATGTTAGTCACCATACAGTACATCCCCGGTTTTCGATGTATCTGCCTTCATCTTTGATTGTCATGACATTTTTCTACTTCTATTTCACTTTTTCATCTTTTTTCTGCTTTTCCATTCCAAAATACTCATAACTAGTACAAATCACCATTGGCTTTTTGCCATCCAACACACTTCCATTTCTCTTATAAAAAATTTCCCTTGTGCCTCTGTGCTCATTTCTTAGTCCCATTCATATTCAATGAACATTTTAAGCTCCATCCACAAGCACAGAGGTAAAATTAAACATCCTTATTATGACTCTATGCTTGGTAGCACATTAATTCTATTTACATGGTTACTGAGATATATAACTATGATTTCTTAGATGTGTCACACATGTAGATATCTTTACCTCAGTGTTTCTTAAACTAGGTCATCGTAATTTCTAGCTGTTGTGCTCAAAAGTCAACCCTATAAAAAAACTACCAATCTTTTTCAGAGTTTCCCATATTCATCCCCTTTCCTGAATATCTCTAGACTTGTTCTCTACACTTTCCTTGACACATATTATTTCAGTTGTCATCTGATCTATATAGTATTTCATACCTCTATGCTTTCACACATGATCTCCCCACTGCCTGGCATTCCATTCTATCATTTTCCACCTGAAAATACTCATCATTTAAGAGTCAACTCAGGTATCACCTCCTCTAGAAAGTGTTCCCTAAGTCTGGGTTGGGATGCCCTCCTTTTCACTTCCAATGAATCCTGCATCCCTCTATCATAGCACTTGCCACATGGTACTATTACTGTTTCCTTATCTGTCTTCCCCATTAAACTATACTCTTTCAGGGCAGGTACTAAGCCTTTTATCATTTATACCTAGAACCTAATCTGGCATCTGACCCATATGAAATAGTCAATAAATATTGAATGACTGATTTCTGATGATCTAGTCTTTATTTACTTTGAAAACACATCATCCCTTTCTCCCATAAAATAATAGCACATGTATTCATTTTTAAATTAAAGTGAATTAAACCATATTTACTTTATGGTGATAAACCCATAAATACCCTCTTAACAAATTTAAGTATACATTTCAGTATTGTTAACTATATGTACATTATTGTACAACAGATCTCTAGAACTTTTTCATCTTGCATGACTGAAACTCTATACTCATTGAATGACAATTCCCCATTTTCCCTCTCCCTCCTTGCCCTGGCAACCACCATTCTTCTTTCTGTTTCTACTAGCTTGACTATTTCAGATTCCTCACAAAAGTGGAATTATGCAATATTTGTCTTTTTGTGACTGACTTACTTCACTCAGCATAATACCCAGAAGTGGGATTGCTGAATTTGCATTAGTATCATATATTTGTCAAAATTAATGAACCAAAATTGATACATTATTAATAACTAAAGTTTATGCTTTACTTAGATTTCATCATTTTCCCCTAATGTCCTTTTTGACCTCTAGACTCCCATTCAGGATTCCACATTTCTTTTACTGGTCATGCCTACTTAGGCTTCTCTTGGTTGTAACAGTTTCTCAGACTTCCTTTGCTTTTGATGATCTTTACAGTTTTGAGGAGTACTGGTTAGATCCTTTGTAAAATGTTCTTCAACTGGCATTTGTCAGACTTTTTCCTCATGATTAAATTAAGTTTTTGGGAGTTCAGCCATATGTAAAATGCCATTCTCATCACATTATATCATTGTTACACACCAACAACATGACTTATTAATATTTATGTTAAACTTGATAATTGGATGAGGTAGTGTATGTGAATTTTTTCAATTATAAAATCAGTTAATTGTTTCCTTCCTCTACATGATGCAATCTTTAAAAGAAAGTCACTATGCACAACTCACACTTAAAGAGTGTAGAGTTATGGCCAAATCCTTAAGGGTAGATCAATTCCATAAATTATTTGGAAATTTTCTGCATGAGAAATTTGTTTATACTCCTCCAAATTTATTTACTCAACCATTTATTTATGTGACTATGGACTCATGGATATTTATTTTATACTTTGGGTTATAATTCAATACTAATTTATTGAGTTCCTCAAATTGTTCCAACTTTGGCCATTTCAGTTGGCTCCTATGTCCTTTTGACATACCCCCATAATTTATTGTCTTTTTTCTATTTTGTTTGTTTCTTTAGCATGTTCTTTATTACTGCCACTATAAGATCTCCCTGGTTCATCTTGTATATTCCCTGCACTAGTCCTAGAATTAGTTATTTCTCTCAGGAACCTTGTTTCCTTTTTTTGGAGAATAGTCTTAGAAACCAAGATCTAGGCAGTAGATGTGCTCATTGCTACTGAGGTGTCATTGTTTTTAGGACCATCAGCTGACAAAACAAGAAGATATAACTGTGTATACTAATCCATGTGTATACACAGATTTATAAATGTTTCTATATGTAACCATCTGTAACTACATTAAGCTAAACATGATTCATACTGAGGTCTCCAACTCTAATCTTTTATCAGATGGGTCATTCTGGCCTCCTTCCCTTGTTTATCTGTAAGCTCTTTACTCCATTGAGAAATCTGGCTCCCATCATCAACCAACCACTTACTTTTTTTTTTTTTTAAAGATTTTATTTTATTTATTTGACAGAGAGAGAGAGACAGCCAGTGAGAGAGGGAACGCAAGCAGGGGAGTGGGAGAGGAAGAAGCAGGCTTCCAGTGGAGCAGGGAGCCCGATGCGGAGCTTGATCCCAGGACTCTGGGATCATGCCCTGAGCCGAAGGCAGACACTTAACAACTGCGCCACCCAGGCACCCCAACCAACCACTTACTTAATGGTTTAATTCTAATATACATGTAAAGTGGTTTCAGAATTGCTGCATGTACCAGCATGGGGATCAAGTTATCAAATTGACGACAACTTTTATTTATAGTTCTTTTTGCCTTTAGTCTTACAGAATCCACTCATTTCCAAAGTTACTTAGCTAATTCTTCCAACCACGACCTTAGAGTGAGCTTTCTTCATACATTTGAAATATAGTTAGATTATTTCGTCACATTATGTATTTTATCTTGGGATCCTCCAACCCCTTAAATTACTTTCAAAATTTATATACATTAGGAGCACCTGTGTGGCTCAGTTGGTTAAATGTCTGCCTTCAGCTCAGGTCATGATCCTGGGGTCCTGGGATTGAGCCCCCCGGTCGGGCTTCCTATTCAGCGGGGAGTCTGCTTGTCCCTCTCCTGGTGCCCCTCCCCCTACTCATGCTCTCTCTCTCTCTTGCTCTCTCAATAAATAAAATCTTTTTTAAAATTTATATACATTAAAATTTACTCTTAGTTCTGTGACGTTTTATGAGTTTTGACAATTTAATCCACAGTTTAATTCTGTGTATTCACAATTACAATATCTCACAGAATAGTACACTGCCAATGTAGGCTCAACCTTGGTAAAAAAAAAATATACATCATTCTGGTGAGTGATGTTTATAATGGGGGAGGTTATGCATTTGTGCAGGCAGGGCATATATGGGAAACCTCTGTACCTTCTCAACAATTTTGTCATAATCCTAAAACTGCTTAAAAATAATAAAGTATTTTTAAAAAGATAGAAATAAAACACCAGGCACTAATGGTTTCACTGGGGAATTCTATCAAATATTTGATGAAGAAATAATACCAATTCTAAAAAAATTGCCTGTTAAAGAGGAGAGAATATCCCCAACATGTTTTTTGATGCCAATATTAACCTATCACCAAAACAAGAAAAAGGGTTATTAAAAGAAAAAACACTACAGACAATTGTCACATAGGAACATAGAAAAATACCTGACAAAGTTTTAGCAAGTAGAATCCACCTATACATAAAAAGGATAATACATCATAAACAAATAGGGTTTATCCCAGGATTACAAGGTTTGCTCAATATTTAAAAATCAGTTTGTATAAATCACCATATTTACAGACTAAAGAAGAAAAACCATATGATTATATAAAAAGATTTGTAAAAACCATATGAAAAATCGAACATACATTTCTGGAATATGCATACACTCCTGGAAAAAACTCTAAGCAAACTTAAAGGAACTAGAAGAACTTCTTCAATCAGATAAACAGTGTCTATGAAAAACCTACAGTTAATATTGTACTTAAAGGCAAAATGCTGAATGCTTTATTTTATGTGTCAACTTGGCTAGTCTGTGGTGCCCAGTTGTTTAGTCAAACACCAGTCTATATGTTGCTGTAAAGGTATTTTTTGAGATATGATTAACGTTTAAATCAAGACTTTGAGAAGACCAGACTACATTCCAAAATGTGGGTGGGCCTCATCCAATCAGTTGAAAGCCTCAAGGTAAAAAAAGACTATGGTCCCCCAAGGAAGAGGAATTCTGTCTCCCTATTGCCTTCAGACTCAATCCGAAACAACTTGTGCTAGAATTTAGCCTGCCGACCTGCCCTGAAGAGTTTGGACCTGTCTGTCCCTACAATTACATGATACAATTTATTAAAATTGCATGGTGCACTGGGTGTTATATGCAACTAATGAATCATTGAACTTTACATCAAAAACCAGGGATGTACTATATGGTGACTAACGTAATATAATAAAAAAACATTAAAAAATAAAATAAATCTATTTTATAGATATAGATGTCAGTATGTGTATATCTATCTACCTACCTATCTATCTGAGATCTCTCTCTCTACACACACACACACGCGCGCGCACACACACACACACCCTATTGGTTCTACTTCTCTGGCAATACCTGACTAATACACTTAACTGTAAGATCAGAAAAAGGAAACATGAATGTCTACTCTTACCAGTTCTATTCAGTTATACTGGAGTTCTGGCTGAGAAATCAGGCTAGAAAAAAGAAATAAAAGGCATATTGACTAGAAAGGAAGAAGAAAAACTGTTTTTGTTTTCAGATAAATGATCATCTTTATAGTAAATCCTAACAAATATGCAAAACAAAGCAATCCTAACAAATATGCAAAACAAAGCTACTAGAAAAATAAGTTTAACAAGGTTGCAGAATGAATGGTCAATATACAAAATCAATTGCATTTCTAAGTACTAAGAATGAACAATCAGAAATTGAAATTTAAAAAAAATTAGACCATGAACAATGGCACATAATATTAAATACTTGGGGATGAATTTGACAGATGATATGCAGGATCTGTACACTGAAAACTACAGACAATGATGAAATAAATAAGACCTAAATAAATGCAGAGATAGACTGTGCTCACAAATTGACTCATGATGTCAATTTTCCCCAAATCAACCTATAGATTTAACACAGTCCCAATCAAAATCTAATTCAAGGACTTTTTTTAATTGGGCAGTTAATTCTGAAATTTTTATTCAAAGTCACTAGACCTAGAATAGCCAAGCTAATTTTGAAAAGGAAGAAAAAATTTGAAGAACTCACATTACCCGATTGTAATATTAATTATAAAGCTACAATAATAAGGCAATGAAGTATTGGCATAAAGATTGACATACAGATCTATGAAACAGAATAGAGAGTACAGGGGCATCTGGCTGGTTCATTCAGTGGAGCATGTGACTCTTGATCTCAGGGTCATGAGTTCAAGCCCCATGTTGGATATAGAGACTACTTAAAAAAAAAAAAAAGAATAAAGAGTATAGAAGTCGACCCACAGACACATAGTCAATTGATTTTCAACAAAGATGCCAAGATAATTCAAGTTGGGAAAGGTTAATAATTTCAAAAAATATTTTTGATTCTGGGACAATTTGATTACCATATGAAAAATATGTGAACCTCAATCCTTACCTCGTATCATGTACTAAAACTAATTCAAAATGATTCGTATATCTGTAAGTAAAAGCTAACACAATAAAATATCCAGTAAGAAACATAAGAGCAAATTAGAGTCAATTTGCATTTGCCAAAGATGTCTTAAATACAACACAAGACACAAACTTTTATAGAAGAAAAAAATCAATATATTAGGAATTCATAACATAAAAATATTTTTTATCTTCAAAAGACACTGTGGTGAAAATTAAAAGTCAAGCCCCCAAATGGGAGAAAATACCTGTAAAAAAAATTTACCAACAAGATACTTATATCTCACTATAAAAATAATGCTTAGAATATGAACAACCCAATTAAAATGGGCAAAACATCTGAACAGATACTTCATAAAGAAAATATAGACGTATTAAATGAGTATGTGAAAAAGTATTCAACGTCATTTGTCATTAGGGACATGTAAAAGAAAAACACATTGGAAAAAAACACACATTTAGATACTCATAAACTCCCACTAGAATTTGTAAAATTGAAAAAGACTGATCATATCAACCATTGGTGTTGGTAAGGATGGAGAGCAAATGTAGCTCTCATACACACTGGTGACAATGTAAGATGATAAGCCTCTTTGCAAAATAGTTTAGTGGTTTTCTAAAACGTTAAACACATAACTAGCATATGACCCATAATTTTTTTCTTGCTATCTACCCATGAAAAATAAAAACATATGTTCACAGGCCATACAAGAATGTTCACAGCAGCTTTATCTTTAATAGTTAAAAATTGGAAAAAACCTACTGTATATCAACAGGTCAATTGTGATGTATCTCAGCATTGTTACACTACTCATCAATGAAAAGCAATGAACTATTGTTGTGCACAACATGGATGGACCTTCAAATAATTTTGCCAGATGATAGAAACTATACCAAAAAATAGTATGTAATACATGATTTGATTTATATAAAATTCTAGAAAATGTAAACTGATCAATGGTGACAGAAAGTAGGTTGATCAATGTTTGCTTGGAAACCAGGCAGAGTCAGAGATGTGTAAGAGAGAGGATAACAAAGGGACATGAGGAATAACTGAGGGATAATGAATATATTCATTATCTTGATTGTGTTGATGGTTTGTGGATGTATACTTGTGTGTCAAAACTCATCAAATTGTGCACTTTAAATATGTTCCCTTAAACGTGTATCAATTTTTGCTGCAACTAAGATAGTAAACATAAAAGAAAAAAAAACCCTCAAGGAAACAATCAAACAAATTCAGGAGTTGGCATGTACAATGGGAGCCTGATTCTTTCAAGTATTTGATGTCATTAAAAAGCCTCTAACTTTATGGAAACTGAAATTTGAATTTTATATAATTTTCATGTATCAAAAAATACATGAATACAAAAGACAAAAAAAATATTATTCTTCTTTTAATTTTTTAACCATCGGAAAATGTAGAAACTATTCTTAGCTTGCCAGACATAGAAAACCAGGTTGTGGGCCAGATTCATCCATGGGCCATGGTTTGCTAACCCCTTGTCTAGATGAAAGACTTTATAGGACCACTAGGGAAGAGATGGAGAGTCAAGGTCATATTTTAGAGGTATCAAGAGGTTGAAAATCAGTACGACTTGAGGTTGACATGATGTGGGAAATAAAGAGAGAAAAGAGGAAAGGACTTCTAGTTTCTGCCTTAAGCAGCTACAGTGGAAACAGGTTTACAAGGGAAGTGATGTTATATTAGGTGTTTTCTGATTGAATGGTCATATTCCCACTGCCTTTTCTTCCTTAAAGTCCTTGCATCCTTTTCTTCTAGGTAATCAGATAAGCCTCATCTATTAAGATCACACTCAAAGCCCCATTTCCTTCAGAAAGGCTTTTCTTATCACTATTGCCAACACTGACTTCTTAGAATAAAGAGTAATATAATAGCAAGAATGCTGGATTTAGTATCAAAATATCTGGCTTCAAGTCTGGGATTTGACATCTATGGCTCCAAGATACTAGGCAAATTATTTAACCTTTTTGAACATCATTTTCATCATCTGTGGTAGAAGTAGTAATAACTACCTGTGGCTATTTTTTTAGAATGCTACAAGATTTTTGACTCTCTCCTCTTTAAGAGATAGAGTCTATCTCCCTCCCCTAAATCTAGGCAGGCTTGTGACTGCTTCAACAAAGAGTACAGCCAAAGGAATACTGTGTTAGATTCAAAACTAAGTAAAAAAAAAAACCAAAAACGCCATGCAGCTTCCGCCTTCTGTCGCTTTACTTGAACTTCAGCCCTGAGCTGCCATGTTAGAATTTTGATTACTCCGAGGCCACCATGCTGTGAAGGAAAAGCCACATATAGAACCCATGCGTAGTCTGTCTAATTGATAGATGACCGCCACCCGCCATGAGATCCCAAACAATAGCCAACATCAAACTGCAAGCCATACAAGTGAGCTATCTTGGACATTCAGCCCAATAGAGCCTTGATAAGACTAAAGTCCCAGACAACACGTGATAGCAACTGCGTGAGAAACCCCATGACGCATGAAGAATGTCCAGCCAAGCCCTGTCCAAATTCTGACCCACAGAATCCTTGAGCATCACAAACTGGTTGTTTAGTGCAACTAAGATGTGAGATAGTTTATTACTCAGCAATAGTAACTGGATCACTACCCCTAAAGATTGTTGTGAGAAATGAGATAGTTATTTAAAAGAGATTTGTTAACTTTTTAAATTTATTTCAGAAAATCGACCTTCATCATGAGTTCAACATGCTCTCTTACATTAACAATAATATGTAAGTCCAAAATAACATTAAAGAATTTGAGCCAGAAACTGACATCCTTCCCAGGTGAATAACCAATGGTATTGCAAGAATTAACACAGCACTGGGGCGCCTGAGTGGCTCAGTCGTTAAGCGTCTGCCTTCGGCTCAGGGCGTGATCCCGGCATTCTGGGTTCGAGCCCCACATCAGGCTCCTCCACTGGAAGCCTGTTTCTTCCTCTCCCACTCCCCCTGTTTGTGTTCCCTCTCTCTCTGGCTGTCTCTATCTCTGTCAAATAAATAAATAAAATCTTTTTTAAAAAAAAGAATTAACACAGCACTGATGCCTATTTTTATTTATTTATTTATTTATTTATTCATTCATTCATTCACTCATTCATTCATTCTTGAGTATAGTTGATACACAATGTTACATTAGTTTCAGGTGTACAAGTTAGTGATTTGACAAGTTTATACATTATTCTATGTTCACCACAAGTATAGGTAACATCTATTCCATTATATCATTATCACAATACTATTGACTGTTTTCCTTACACTCTGCTTTTTACTCCTGTGACCCATTCATTCCATATCTGGAGGCCTGTATCTCCCTTTCTTCTTCATGCATTCTGCCTACCTCCCCATCCTCCTTCCCTTCGGCAACCATCAGTTTGTTCTCTGTATTTATAGTTCTGATTCTGCTTTTGTTTGTTTGTTCATGTTTTTAGATTCCATTTATGAGAGGAATTATATAGTAGTTGTCTTTCTCAGTTTGACTTATTTCACTTAGAATAATACCCTCTAGGTCTATCCATGTTGTTTCAAATGGCATGATCTTATCCTTTTTATAGCTGCATAATAGTCTATTGTGTATATATACCACATTTTCCTTATCCATTCATCTATTGATGAACACTTAGGTTGCTCCCATGTCTTGATAGTAAATAATGCCACAGTAAACATGGAGTCCATATATCTTTTCAAGTTAATGTTTTTATTTTCCCTGGGTAAATACCCAATACTGGAATTATTGTATCATATGGTATTTCTCTTCTTTAATTTTTTGAGGAAGCTCCTTCCTGTTTTCCCATAGTGGCTATGCCAATTTAAATTCCCACCAAGAGTGCATAAGGGTTCCTTTTCCTTTACATCCTTGCCAACACTTGTTGTTTCTTATCTTCTTGATTTTAGCCATTCTAACAGGCATGAATTGATATCTCACTGTGGTTTTGATTTGCACTTCCCTGATGATAAATGATGTTTGAGCATCTTTTCAAATGTCTGTTGGCTATCTGAATGTCTTCTTTGGAAATATGTCTATTCTGGTCCCCTATCCCATTTTTTTTAATCAGATTGTTTGCTTTTTGGTGTTGAGTTGTATGAGTACTTTATGTACTTGGATATTAACCCCTTACTGGATAAATCATTTGCAAATGTCTTCTCCCATTCAGTAGGTTGTCTTTTAGTATTGTGTATTGTTTCCTTTGCTGTACAAAAGCTATTTATTTATTTATTTATTTATTCATTATTTTTTATAATAATATTTTTTATTATATTATGTTAGTCACCATACAGTACATCCCTGGTTTTTGATGTAAAGTTCAATGATTCATTAGTTGTGTATAACACCCAGTGCATCACGCAATACGTGCCCTCTTTACTACCCGTCACCAGCCTATCCCATTCCCCCACCCCCCTCCCCTCTGAAGCCCTCAGTTTGTTTCTCAGAGTCCATAGTCTCTCATGCTTCATTCCCCCTTCTGATTACCCCCCCTTTCTTTACCCCTTTCTTCTCCTACCCATCCTCCTAGTTCTTATGTTCCATAGATGAGGAAAACCATATAACTGTCTTTCTCTGCTTGACTTATTTCACTTAGCATTATCTCCTCCAGTGCTGTCCATGTTGCAGCAAATGTTGAGAATTCATTCTTTTTGATGGCTGAGTAATATTCCATTGTATCTATGGACCACATCTTCTTAATCCAGTCATCTGTTGAAGGGCATCTCGGCTCCTTCCACGATTTAGCTATTGTGGACAATGCTGCTATGAACATTGGGGTGCATATGGCCCTTCTCTTCACTACATCTGAAAAGCTTTTTATTTTGATGTAGTCCCAATAATTTATTTTTGCTTTTGTTTCCCTTGCCTTAGGAGACATATCTAGAAAAATGTTGCTATGATTAATGTCAGATAAATTACGGCCTGTGCGCTCTTCTAGGATTTTTATGCTTTCAGGTCTCACACTTGGGTCTTTAATTCATTTTGAGTTTATTTTTGTGTATAGTATTAGGAAGTAGTCCAGGTTCATTCTTTTATATGTAGTTGTCCAGTTTTCCCAGCACCATTTATTGAAAAGACTATTTTCTGCATTGCATATTCTTGCCATCTTTGTCATAGATTAATTAACCATATATATGTGGCTTTATTTCTGGGCTCTCTATCCTATTCCAATGATCTATGTATCTATTTTTGGGCCCATACCATACTGTTTTGACTACTATAGCTTTGTAGTGTACCTTGAAATATGGACTTGTGATACGTCCAACTTGTTTTTCCTTCTCAGGATTGCTTTGGCTATATGGGATCTTCTGTGGTTCCATATAAATTTTAGTATTACTTGTTCTAGTTCTGTGAAAAATGCTATTGGTATTTTCATAGGAATTACATTGAATCAGTAGATTGCTTTCAGTAATATGGACCTTTTGACAACATTAGTTCTTCCAATCCAAAAGCATGAAATATTTTTCCATTTGGTTGTGTCATCTTTAATTTCTTTCATCAGTGTTTTATAGTTTTCAGAGTACAGGTCTTTCACCTCTTTGGTTAAGTTTATTCCTAAGTATTTTATTCTTTCTTGTGCAATTGTAAATGGTGTTGTTTTTTAAATTTCCCTGCCAGCAATTTCGTTTCTAGTGTATAGTAACACTACAGATTTCTGGGTATTAATTTTGTATCCTGCCACTTTACTAAATTTATTTATTACTTCTAGTATTTTTGGTGGAATCTTTAGGATTTTCTATGTATAGTATCATGCTGTCTATAAATAGTGACAGTTTAACTTTGTCTTTACAAATATGGATGCCTCTTATTTCTTTTTCTTGTCTGATTGTTGTGGCTAGGACTTCTAGTACTATGTTGAATTAAAGTGTTGTGAGTTAACATCCCTGTCTTTCTCCTGACATTAGAGGGAAAGCTCTCAGTTTTTCAATATTGAGGATGATGTTAGCTGCAGGTTTTTCATACATGGCCTTTATTATGTTGAGATATGTTCCCTCTAACCCCATTTTATTGAAATTTTTTTTATCATTAATGGATGGTGAATTTTGTTAAATGCTTTTTCTGCATCTATTGAGATGATCATATGATTTTTTTCTTCCAAGTTTTTATTTAAATTCCAGTTAGTTAACATACAGTGTAATATTAGTTTCAGGTGTAAAATTTAGCTATTCACCACTTACATACAACACTGAGTGCTCATCACAAGTGCCCTCCTTAATAGTCATCACCTATTCAACTTCCCCTCCAGCAACACTCAGTTTGGTATCTATAGTTAAGAGTCTGTTTTATGGTTTGCCTCTCTTTTCCACCCCCTCATGTTCATCGGCTTTGTTTCTTAAATTTCACATCAGTGAAATCATATGGTATTTGTCTTTCTCTGACTAACTTATTTCGCTTAGCATAATACTCTCTAGCTCCATCCACCTATTGCAAATAGCAAGATTTCATCCTTTTTGATGGCTAATATTCATACACACACACACACACACACACACACACACACACACACTTCTTTATCCATTCATCCGTCGATGGAATTGTGCTTTTTCCATAATTTGGCTATTGTTGATAATGCTGCTATAGTTTGAAGAGATTAGGTATTAACTCTTCTTTAAATGTCTAGTAGAATTCACCTGTGAGTCCATCTGGTCTTGGACTCTTATTTTTTTGTAGTGTTCTGATTACTAATTCAATTTTGTTACTTGTAATTGGTCTATTCTGATTTTCCATTTCTTCCTGGTTCAGTTTCAGAAGATTGTATGTTTCTAAGAATTTATTCATTTTTTTCTAGGTTATCCAGTTTGCTGTCATATAATTTTTCATAGTATTCTCTTATAGTCCTTTGTATTTCTGTGATATTGATTGTTACTTCTCTCTCATTTCTGATTTTACTCATTTGGGTCCCTAGCCTTTTTTCTTGATGATTCTGGTTAATTGTTTGTCAGTTTTGTTTATTTTTTTCAAAGAAGCAGCTCTTGGTTTCATTTGTTGTTGTTGTTTTTAGTCTCTATGTCGTTTATTTCTGGTCTGATCTTATTATTTCCTTTCTTCTATTCACCTTGGGTTTTATTTGTTCTTTTTCTAGTTTCTTTATGTGTAAAGATAGATTTTTTTAAATTTGAGTTTTTTCTTGATTCTTGAGGTAGCCTTTATTGCTATACATTTCCCTCATAGAACTGCTTTCACCGTGTCCTAGAAATTTTGGACTGTTGTGTTTTTGTTTTCATTTGTCTCCATGTAATTTTTTATATTTTCTTGGATTGCTTCATTGACCCATTAGTTGTCTAGTACCATGTTTAGTATCCACAAGTTTGTGTTTTTTCCGTTTTTTTCTTGTGATTTATTTCTAGTTTCATATTGTGTTTGGAAAACATGCACAGTATGATTTCAATCTTCTCAAATTTATTGCAGTTTGTTTTATGGACTAATGTATGATCTATTCTGGAGAATGTTTCCATATGCACTTAAAAAGAATGTCTATTCTGTTGTTTTTGGATGGAATATTCTGTATATATCTGTTATGTCCCTCTAGTCCAACATGTCATCCAAAGGCATTGTTTCCTTATTGATTTTTCTGCCTGGATAATCTGTTGATGTGAGTGGAGTGCTGAAATCTCCTACTATTATTGTATTGCCATCAATTTCTCTCTCTATGTCCATTAATATTGGCTTTATGTATTTAGGTGCTCTGGTTTTGGGTGCGTGGAAATTTACAATTATTATAGCCTCTTATTGGATTAATCCTTTTATCATTATGTAATTCCCTTCTTTGTCCCTTGCCGCAGTCTGTTTTAACATTTATTTTGTCTGATGTAAGCATTGCTACCCAAGCTCTTTTTTTCCCCACTTCAATCTGCATGGTTTTCCATCCCTTCACTTTTGGTCTATATGCATTTTTAGGTTTGAGGTGTCTCTTGTAGGCAGCATAAAGATGGGTCCTGTTTTTTTTAAATCCATTCTGCTACTCTATGTCCTTTGGAGCATTTAGGGCATTTACACTTAAAGTAATTATTGATAGGTATGTACTTATTGCCATTCTTAAATTTTGTTTCTGGTGGTTTTGTAGTTCTTTATTCCTTTCTTCTCTTGCTCTCTCTTTTTTTTTTGTGATAAATGAATATCTATAGTGCTTTGTTTGGCTTTCTTTCTCTTTATTTTTTTGTGTATCTATCATAGATTTGGGTTTTGTAGTTATCATGAGGTTCATATATAACATATTAAGTAAATAGTTGTCCATATTAATTTGATGATCATTTAAGTTCAAACACATTCTAAAAAAATTCTTTTTCCCCTTCTCTTTCCTTTTTACTATCTTCTCTACATTTTATGTACATGTTGTCATATTTTATATCTTTTTATTTGTATTTTTCTTATGTTTAATTAAGGTCATTTCTTTTTCACTTAAAGAAGTCCCTTTAAAATTTCTTGTAAGGCTGATTTAGTAGTGATAAACTCCTTTATCTTTTGTTTGGCAAACTTTCTATCTCTCCTTCAAATCTGAATGATAATCTTGCCTGGTAGAGTATTCTTGGTTATGGGTTTTATTGTTTTTGTTTTCCTTGCAGCACCTTGACTATATCGTGCCACACCCAAGGCTAGCAAAGTTTCTGCTAAAAAATCAGCTGACGGCATTATAGGTTTTCCTTTGTAGGTAACTTTTGTTTCTCTCTTGCTGCTTTTAAGATTCTTTATCTTTAACCTTTGACATTTTAATTATTATATGTTTTGGTGTGGACCTCCTTGGGTTCATTTTGTTTGGAACTCTGTGCTTCTCGGACTTGGCTGTCTATTTTCCTCCTTAGGTTAGTTTTCAGTTATTATTTCTTCTACATCTTTCTTTTTCTTCTTCTGGGACCCCTATAATGCAAATGTTTGTTTGCTTGATATTGTCCAAGGTATCCCTTAATCTATCCTCATTTTTTAAAAGTTTACTTATTTAAGCAATCTTTACACCCAATGTGGAGCTTGAACTCATGACCCAAGGTCAAGAGCCAGATGCTCTAATGACTGAGCCAGCCAGGTGCCCCATCCTCATTTAAAAAAATTGTTTTCTCTTTTTGCTGTTCAGCTTGTGTGCTTTCCATTACCGTGTCTTCCAGATTGCTGATATGTCCTTCTGCATCCTCTAATCTACTGTTGATTACCTCTAGTGTGTTTTTTTTTTAATTTCAGTTATTGTATTCTTCAGCTCTGATTGGTTCTTTATAATATTTTTCATCTCTTTGTTGAAGGTCTCACTGAATTCTTCCATTCTTTTCTCTAACCTGGTGAGTATGTTTACTTTCATTACTTTAAATTCTTTATCAGGCATATTGCTTATCTCTGTTTCATTTAACTCTTTTACTGAGGTTTTTTCTTATTCTTTCCTTTTGAGTATATTTCTCTGTCTCCCCAGTTTCATTGACTTTCTGTGTTTGTGTCTATGGATTAGGCAAAATGGCTACTTCTTCTAAAGTTGAAGGATTGGTCTTGTGTATGGTGTCCCCTATGCAGACTGTGTGTGTGTGGTGACGTTTACTGGCTGGCTGGAGCTGTGCCTATATATGCTACTATTTTAAATCATGGTGTATCTCCAGCTCTCTTGTTCTCTTGCCATTCTCTCTGTCTTTGATTTTTCAGTAGCTGTTCAGTCAGCCCTCAGTCCTTCTCTAGGAAGAATTGTCCTATTAATAGGTATAATTTGGTGTGTTCTGTGGAGGAGATGAGTTCATGGTATTCTTTTGTTGTTACTTTGAACTGGAACTCAAGCTTTATTAACTTTTAAGTATTGTATTTAAGTCATTCTTTAATATCTACTGCATTTATTGTTAATAACATAGGTCATGTATTAGTTGGTCATGATGTTTCCTACATATTGGTTTTTGTCTTCCCAATTATACTGTGAGCTCATAATAGCAAAGTATAGGTTTTACAATACCTGTGTGTCACTGGCAGCCATTAGTATAGAGCTGGGTACAGAATCAACAAAACCTTTTGGAAAGATTGTTGTCTTGCATGTAATGTTGAAAGAATTCAGTAAAACTTGTTTGATATATTTCCAAAGTATCTATTTTAGTTTAAATAATTTTACTATCCAAAATTTGGTCACAGGTATTTACTCATATATGATTATTTGTTGTTAAGGCTGGCTCAATTATTCTACTTACTAAGTCTTACTTTAATTGATAAAAAAAATTAGTTTAACCAGATGGCCTATCTCAATCATTTGCCTTTTTAAAGGAAAAGTTATACTTCAGCACATAAGCTATATGAACAGGTGATTCCTTTTGCAATTCTTCTTTTTAAGTAATTCTAATTAAGTTTCCAAAGTAGTGCAATATAAAATAATCAGTGAAAGCCAAAAAAAGTCATTAAGATTTTTAATTCCTTTCTTAACTTTTATTCTTAAACTTTTCTCCCCCTATGGACTCTCTATTTTTACTCTCAATTTTTCTTTATCCTCTCCTTGGGAGTTAAAACTCCTACAGAGATTTACTCAACTTTTATTTCTATATGAGCCAGATGAAAAGCTGCAAATAAGTGCAAACCACTGCAAAATACTGAGTTGGAGAAAACATTAATCCATTGGAAGCTTGACTGCATCCACACTAGACTTGTGATTTAATTTCAACTAGGTCTTTCCTGATGCTCAGCAATCCCTCATCCTTTTTCTTATCTCATGTTGACTTTGTATCACATTCTCCACAGCTGTTGTTCTAAACCTCTCTACTCTCCTGCCAGGCTACTCGAAGGAACTGACATTGCTGCTTACTTTACCTAGATTGAAGCTATCCACAGCAAGCTCCTTCATTTTCTTACTTTAATTTACAATCTCCCTATATGTTCACTCATTTTTATTAATTTTTCTTCACTATCTCAAAGGAAGAGCAGCTCCTCTTCCACACTGAGACTAATCTCCCCATTTGTAACATGCAATATCTTTATTCCTGCCTCTTCTAGAAACTTACCTTATCAGTTATCCCTCTTTATTCTGGCATTTTCAGTCTCTGGGTATTGGCTGCTTTTCTTTCTCCTAAAAGCATGCTAAGATTTACTGATCCTTGAATAAACTTTTCCTTAAATTTCCTAACACTCTGAGTTACCATTTTCTTCTTCCATCAAACAGAAGTTTGGAAGACATCCACCAGAACAAATAGACCTGTCCCTATACTTTTAAGCCAACCTAACCCACTCAGGCCCTGGGTATACCAAGTAATAGTAGACTTAAGTAATAGTGAAGGTAATCCCATAATTCTCATATTTGCCCCTCTTCCACTCTACCTCTGCCTGGTTTTTAACCTATGACTTTGTCTCCCATTTTAAGTCCTATGTCTGCCCTGGGGACTAAATGATTTTTATTTCATCTCTGGCTATCTCTAAGAAACTCTCTGACTCTTCTCTTTCTTTCTGCAGTAGGATTCTACAAAGCAACTCCAGGTAACAGTTTCTTTGGTGAACTTCCTCTGAAGAAACTGTTCTGACACAAAGCTGATAAAACGGCATTTCCTAATCACCTGGCCTAAGAGAGAAAATGTTTCTGGAGCATGACCCATGGTGCTCTGACCTATGCAGTGCTACTCTTACTACTAGCTACCATTTATTGAATACTGGTGACCAGTCACCATCCTAAGCCTACTATGGGTATTGTCTCGTTTAATCTCTCCAACAACCCTTTGAAGTAGGTACCGTTCTTGTCTCAATTTTATATAGAAGGAAACTGAGTCACAGAATTATTAATGTCCTTGCTCAAGGTCCTGTACAGCTTGTTGAGAGAAAAGGGAATCTAAACTGCCAGCCTTTTTCTAGAAACTAGGCTATTCAGGCAAACTTTTCTAAGAAGTTTGTACACAGTTTAAAGAAGAGCTCTTAACTACTTCAATCATCATTTAATATGATTCTTCCAATACTGTAGAACACCTCTTGGGAGCCTCATGTTGAAAGAAGAAAATGACTAATAATCAAGTCAAGATCTAACTGGCTTGCCTCTTCTACTGATTGAATTTCATAATCGATAGTCTCAAGTGATTCCAACATATCTAAGCATACTAACCACAAATGAAGTCACAAGCACCATGATAATAACTATATGGTGTAAGAATTTTAAGTGTCAAGAACAACGATTTAAGGGTAATCACTAAATTTTAAACTTGACAAACTTCACCCATAAATTAGATTCATTTAAATGGCTATGCAAATAACTGATGTCTTTCTTAAGAACTTTTTACTTAATGTGCAAATTAGCCCCTGATAAAATTGGACATACATCTACTGATTGAAACAGCACTTCTGCAAAGGCAATATGGTGAATAGCTAAAAGAATGAGCCCAAGAGACTCTAAAAAGATTTTCTCTACTGTATTAAGTTCATAAAAGGTAATTCATAGCCAAAGGAAGGCCCATTTAGTAGCTTCCCAAAGAAAGATAAGTTAAGAATTTCCGGACTCAGTCAAATCAATCCCGTAAATTTATATGACACTTTACTTTGTATAAAGCATTTTTCTTTCCATTATTACAATTGAGGCTCTCAATTCCACTAGGGCAGACAAGCTCTCCAGGAAATTTTGTTCCTATTTTAAAAATTTATTTCCTCTTCTGTCTTGGCCTTCAGAAAGCCTAGAGATAAATTGAATGATCAAGGGTAAAAATAAGTGCAACTTTGTATCTCTTACTTCTATATTATTCTGACCTTTCTTCCTTACTGTTTATTTTTAAAAAATTTAGTTGCTTTAAATGTCTTGATTATAAGCATCCACATGTTCTTTATGAAGTGTATGGGGTATTAATTTCAAAGAAATAAAAATTGATAAGTCCTCTTCCTAGCAAAATTGTAGGCCCAAGGACTGATCACCAAGGGCACCAAACCCAATCTAATCCCAAGGTGCTTCCATCAAAAGAGCCCTTCTGTTTCACACCATCATAGAAGACATCCCATAGCAACATAATGTGATGCACAAAGGAAATATGCACTTAACGTTCAAGATAAATTCATTACTACATATGGTTCTGCCACTGGTTTTCTTAGCTATCAATATATCATGAATGTATTTCCATGGAAGTATACAGAGATCTCATTATCAAGTAAATGGATTCATAGTATTTAATTTTATGGATGATTATTTAAATTTTTAACTTGCCCACCATTAATAGGCCTTTACAAGAAAGGTAGAACATATTGTTATAATATTGTTTGTACTTGAAAAAAAAATCTGTATTTCCTGTTCCTATCTTTATTCATTTTCCTATTTGGCTATTTTCACGGGTTTTAAAATTTTATTTATTTATTTATTTATTTATTTATTTATTTATTTATTTATTTATTGTTTGACTGAGAGAGAGAATGAGAGAGAGAACAAGCAGGGGGAACGGCAGGCAGAGGGAGAGGGAGAAGCAGACTCCACGCTGAGCAGGGAGCCCAATGTGGGGCTTGATCTCAGGACCCTGGGATCATGGCCTGAGCCGAACGCAGATGCTTAACTGACTGAGCCACCCAGGCGCCCCTGTTTTCAGGGTTTTTAGATTAACTTGAGGGCATTATGCTGTGTGAAATAAGTCAGACAGAGAAAGACAAATACTGTATGCTCTTATTTATACATGGAATCTAAACAAGCCAGACTTGTAGAGACAGTGAGGAGATTAGTGATTGCCAGTGGTTGGAGGAGGGGAGAAATGAGATGTTTGTCAAAGGGTACAAAATTCCAGTTTTAAGATGAATAAATTCTGGAGATCTAATGTACAGCATGGTGATTATTGACCCTTGAACAACACAGGTTGAACTGTGTGGGTTCACTTATATGTGGATTTTTAAAAATAAATACCATACAGTATATAAATGTATTTTCTCTTCCTTATTAAGTTTCTTTTTTAAAGATTTCTTTTTATTTGAGAGAGAGCATGCAAGTGGAGGGAGGGGCAGAGAGAGAGGGAGAGAGAGAATCCTTAAGCAGACTCCTGCTGAGCATGGAGCACATGATATAGGGTTCAATTTCAGGCCTCTGAGATCATGACCTGAGCCAAAATCAAGAGTTGGCTGCTTAACCAACTGAACCACCCAGGTACTCCTCCTTATAATTTTCTTAATAGCATTTTCTTCTGTCTAGTTTACTTTATTATAATAATACAGTATATAATACATTTAACATACAAAACGTGTTAATCAACTATGTTATCAGTAAGGCTTCTGGTCAACAGTAGGCTGTTAGTAGTTACGTTTTGGGGAAGTCAAAAGTTAAATGTGAACTTCTGACTGTTCAGGGCATTGGCACCCCTAACCCCCTGTTCTGTTCAAGAGTTAACCATAGTTAACAATATTGTATTATACACTTGAAAGTTGCTGAGAGTAGATTTTAAATGTTCTCACCACAACCACCACAATAACATAGAGTCATAATTATGTGATGGGATGCATGTGTTAACTAACCTTATTGTGGTAATTATTTTGCAAAATATATGTATATGTTAATTATATATGTTAAACTTACACAATGTTATATATATACACATATATATGTATATATATTTCAATAAAGCTGGAAAAATTAAGAACAGCTGATTTGAATACAACTGTAGACTCAGTGACAGGTAGTGTCAGGAATCTTAAATATAATTTTCCTATATAAGTTCTTTAAAAATCTAATTTCTCAAAATCAATTGAACAACAATTTGCTAGTTCCTGTTTTTACAGCATAGGAAAACTATAAATCCTTGCAGAGTCAGAAGAAATAACAACCAGCAAAAAGTAAATTACAGCTTTATATTAATAGAACTCATCAAATAATTACAATAATTTAAATACGACAGGATTATAAAAATGGTCTTAAATGTCATTAAACAAACTAAAGGTTCTTTTTCTTTGTGTGAGAAAGAAAAAAGGAATATTGTGGTAAACTGAACTACCTTGAGACTAGGACATCAATTTAGTACTCTCAAACACAGAGCTATGTTCCTTTAGGTAACCATATACTTTTCATACAAACAGGAATATCTTTTTTTTTTAGGAATGTTTATCATAGTGAAAAGGAGCACTAAAAATAATCCATTGATCTTAGCCAAAAGGCTGAGAAGCAATGCACTAAAAATAATCAAAAGTCATAAACCAGGATATATGGTCATCCTAATATTGTTCAATATATTAGAAAAATTAAACTTGTTTTTGTTATGGTTAAAAAAATAAATCCTAGTAGAAAAGTCAAGTAAATTATTAGAAATATGTGTTTGGAGTTCTGAAGAAAGATGAGACTAAAGGTGTAATTTTAGGAGTCATTTCTATGGTATAGAAAAAATGGGAGCTTTTAGATAATATATAAAACCTTAGGGTTGAGACCATCAAGGGAGTGAGGGTAAATGGAAAAGGGAAGAAGACCAATGACTGAGTGTAGAGGCTCTCCAGTGCTTATTAGTAAGATAAACGATGAGATATCAGTAAAGAAGAAGTGAACAATGAGGTTGGAAGATGTACCCCTGAAGTTAAGTGAACAAAGTGATTCATGGAAGAAAAGGTAATTGTGTCACATAAAATGAAAACTGAGAATGAACCATTTAATTTAGCAATGTGGTACCCACTAGTGACCTTGACAGGCACTGTTTCAAATGCCTGAATAGAGGAAGTTCAAGAAGGAATGGGAGGAGAAGTAGAGAGGAAGCACTGATAACTCTTTCAAAGAGATTTAAAGTGGAGGAGAGAGAGTTGCCTGGCTGGCTCAGTTAGTAGAGCATGCAACTCTTGATCTTGGGATTGTAAATTTGAGTCCCACATTGGGTGTAGAGATTACTTAAAAATAAAATCTTAAAAAATAAACGAAGTGAAGGAGAGAAATGAAGCAGTAGCTTAAGGGACAAGTGGGGGTTAAGGGAAGGTGTGTGTGTGTGTGTGTGTGTGTGTGTGTGTGTTAACATTGGGAGAAATAAGAGCATGTTGATTAAACAAGAATTCTCCCCTAGAAAATGAAAATGGATGAAAGTGAGAAAGGAGAGAAGTGCTGGACATGTGTATTTGAGTTGTAAATGTGTTGAGATGATGAGTAATTGAGCTGGTATACAGTGATGGTGCTGCTGCACCCCAGACAGGAACATGAAAAGTTCATAGCAGACCAGAAGGTAGGGCACATGGGTACACATGCTAGTAGGTGCGTAGATGTGGGAGGTATATGACAAAACTCATACCCTTGGATCCCTTCTGTTTTCTCAGTGAAGGAGGCAGCAGTGTTGTTAGATGAGAGTGGGGGTGGGAAGAGGAACTGGGGACTTGAGGTGAGAGTGAGTGAGTGGGGTGTGGCACATTAAGGACCTGCATGAATTTGGTGTCATGGATTTAAAGTGAGTAACAGCCTGGGCCATGGTCAGCTCAGGAACAAGAAATTTATTAATAATTTATTAATTCCATATGAAGAAAAACTTATATGGTGGGACACAGGAGGTTCAGATTTCTATACCATATTTTTCTTAAAATATTGCCTAATATACCGAAGTGTCCAATTCCATTGTTTTAAAATACCTCTACTTGAAATTTTCCATTCTGTGGGGCCACTTCCCTCCTGTTCATTTATCTTGGTTTTACTCTTAAAGTTTGAAGAGTTCCCTTACCTACCTGGCTAACTTTGATTGCAAATTCATATTTAAGAATGAGGCAATAGATATGCAATCAATAAGTTACCTAAAAACATTATGCATTGGGTGGTGCTTCTCAACAGTCAGTCTTGCTTCAGAGTGAGTGGAGTCAGGGGCAGCCACTATGCCAGAATGGGTATTCGTTTTGTTACTGGTGGGACAGTCTATGTTGTGTGGATGGAGGTCTTGGTTCTCAGATTCCCTATGAAAAGTTTTATGTGAGGATCTGCACTGAAAGCCAGCCAGCCAGAAGGAAAGTAGCAAACACAAGGCAATTTATTAAATCAACAGTACACTCTCAAGGTTGGAGAGGGGGCAGGCCCTGAGGCGGCAACTGCCCTGAGGCTACAGAGGTCCTTTCCTTTTATGTGAGTGGGGTCTTACATCATGGATAGGGTGGCTCTAATGAAGGCTGCTTCCAATCATTTGGGAGACTCCTACTGGCTGGGAGGGGTAGTTTTTGACCCCAGAAGTTTTGTACTGAAACTGTCATGGCAGCCTTTCCCCATCAGGGGTGGCTATAACTGCAAAGCAAACACATTATAATGAGCCTAGGGGTTACTCTGGGGCAGAGGTGGAAAAGGAGAGCTTCTGCACCTGTGACTTCTGGTCTGTTAGCCCCAGGGTCTTGGAAGCTACAAGGTCAGAATGCTGTGCCCTCAGGGTTCCAATGTGTAACCTATTTATCACTGTCCTTGCCTCCCGCTCAAGTCTCTATCATACCTGCCTCAAGGATTTGGGACTCGGCCTTGAGGAGTTCCTTCCACTGCTCATATCTAGCTTCTACCTAACAGTTCATTCTAGATGGGGACTTCTTAATCCTGGCTGCACATCAGAATCATTTGGGGAGCTATTAAAAAGTATCAATGCAGGCTTTTCCTCCCAAAGATTCTGATTTAAGTACTCTTCCACAAAAGAATGCATATTAGAATGCAGATGAGTGTGATGTAATTAGAGGTATATCTACAAATCCTTTCAAAGATTTAATGTTTCAGATATTGGACGTTCTGTTACACTGTATTTGAGAACTGCCTCTATCCTTCCCATACCATTCCCCAGAAAGCACTTATTCTCAGCTTTCAGGGGGAAAAAATCCTAAACTTAAAACAAAGCAAAAATATAATTATATGACCTTTTAATATCACGTCAGAGTATTTCCTATTGAGCCCACTGAAAGTCAGAACCTCTCTCAGGAAATGCACCTTTATCTGATCATCAGAGCCCAGGTGTTCTACAGTGCCTTACACTGCAGAACATTGAAAGAGTGAAATAATGTGGGTTTTTTTTTCCTGACAGATAGAGAATAGAATACCAAAGGTTATGGTTTTATTTCCTGATAGGATAGTAACCACTTTTGTATCTAACCCAGCAAATGTATTTCAATATCTCTGTCCCCAGTAATTATATAAGTCCAAGTTTTTCAAATCCTTTTGGAGCTAGGTCTATTATTTCTCTGGTTCCTTCAATAATGAACTGAATAAAACTTTGACACATGCTCACTACATATTTGTATGAGAATTATATTTTTAACAATTGCATTATATGCTTTCAGAGTTTTTGGTAGTTTTACCTACATGTGATCACCACCTAAGGAACCACTGGGGCAGACAGCAACCCTCAATCAATGAATGTCGTAACAGGAGCCCCTTGTAGGATCTTATAACCTTTTCTGACTTCCCTATTCCAGAGCTACTAAAATCACCTGTTGAGTTTGAACTAAGAATAGGCAAATTGGGCATATTTTCAGAGATCCCACATAGCAAAGTCTGTCTTTAAGACATCTTCATGTTTTAAAATTGGACTCCGCATTTATACGTTTACTACTGTCTGCCAGTTGGAAACTGATAGGACCTGGTGATTGTTTCCCAAGAAGTCTGAAAGACCTGTTTTAGGTGCCAGAGGTGGTCTACAGATTAAGAATCTGGAAGACATCTGTGGTCATCTTTCAGTAAAGACCGAAGGCTTGAGCATGGTGTTCCAGCTGCGGCACCACTGTTTGCATTTGAAAGTTTGCACAATATCAAAGGTTGAAGCAAACTGGTGGACTTGCAGACATACAGGGCATGCTTCCTTTGTTTAAGAAATGCTGCGGGTTGGTGGCTGCAGAATTCCAGCATGAATGGGAGGGAAATTAGTGTCATCAAGTGGTCTTTATCTCTTATGTCTGAAGAATACTAAACACCTCTATTAAGAAAAAAAAGGATTAGAATGAGTAATTACACAGATTCTCAGAGTTCTGTGTATTTGTAGAAGTTCTTTTCTTTTTTATCTGATTTTGCCTGCAGAAATTGTTCATATGTATATATTTATACCTTTATCTTATATTTGTGTGTGTCTATGACCTACCCCATAAATGAGTGGTTTTGACTCTTCTTCTTAGAGGAGAATTGACAATTTCCAATGATCTGCTTGTGTTTGCAGCCTTATGTATCTGTGAATGGCTTCCTGGGGGGCACTCTCGCAGGTTAATTGAGCATGCAAGTGTGTCATTTGTCCATAATATAGGGATATAGAACTCAAACGACAGATTTACGATCACACAGAAAGAAAATGCAAATTGGTATCAAGCTAACCATTACTTGTCATAAACTTGTACTAATGAAAATTTCTGTGAATCATTTTTAATACTTGGTAAGTAAATGTAGAATTATATCTGGATCCAAGTTCACATAGTATTCCTAATCAAGGTGAATCCTTGAATACACCAGATTGGTTTGAAAATTTTGGTTTCTATGTATTTCTCCATGATTTTATCACACAGCTGAAGATAACACAAGCTGTGTTAGTTTGCCCCCCACACAAAATTTCTGAGACAGAATTTGCTGGCAAGAAGTTAATTTGGAAGCTAATCTCAGAAAGCTCTGTAAAAGAGTGGGGAATGGGGACTCAATCCCATTGCTCCACTGAGAGCTAAGGAAACTAGATATTTAATTCATCAGCTCCTTTCACTGTTTGGTTGTCGCCCTTAAGTAATATCTGCCCAGAATACCTGGCTACCCCCACAGACAAGCTGAACGTGCTCTCGTGGGTAGAAAACGCCCTCAGCAGAGAGATACAAAAAACTGCCTGCTTATGCAAGAACTCCCTGTGGTGACTTCTGGGATACCTGAAAGGTTCATTCAGGTTGCAGCATGGGTCAGAACTTCATTCATTTTATGGCTAAGTAATATTTCATTATATGTATAAGTTACATTGTATGTATCTATTCATCTGTTGATGGACACTTGGTTCTTTGCACCTTTTGGCTATTGTGAATAATGCTGCAATGAACATTAGCATAAAAATACCTGTTTGAGACCCTGAAAACTACTTTGGTGATATACCTAGGAAATAGGTGATGGGGATTAAAGAGTACACTTATCGTGAGCACTGAGTAATGTATGGAAGTGTTGAATTACTATATTGTACACCTGAAACTATTTCACCCATCCTCCTACCCACCTCCCCTCTGGTAACCACCAGTTTCTTCTCTAGAGTTAACAGTCTGTTTCTTGGTTTGCCTCTCTCTCTCTGCCTCTCTCTCTCTTTTTTCCCCTTTGCTCATTTGTTTTGTTTCTTAAATTCCACATATGACTGAAATCATAAGTCCTATTTTTAAAAAATCTGTCACTATTTGTAACACTCATACCCTGATTTGGCGGCTTATGAGACTCTCCTGTTCTCCTCGCCTCTCTTGTTCTTATCCCATTAGCTACTTCTCTGTCTCTTTTGTAGGTTCATCCTCTTCTACCTGAACACAGAATATTGGAGTTCTTGAAGTCTCAGACCAAGGTAATCATTATGTACATGCTGAATGTTCACACATTGCTACATTGCTGTGTGCTAGGCATAACATAGTGCTCACATGACATTACTTTCTTGCTTATTGTTTCATAGTTCTCTTCAACTCAGTACATTCCAGAACAAAATAATCCTCTCCTCCAAGACAGGCTCTTGTCAATGGGTGCTCCCTATCTCAATCAATGATACCACCACAGATCCCGTTGCATATTCCAAACCTAAGGCATCATCTTTGGTACTTTCAACTCCCCCTTACTCAACCTGTCATTGTATTCTGTCATTTTTATCTTCTAACAGTCTTTCAAATTGGTCCAGTTCTTTCTGTCTCCACCATCTTTTAAATTCAAGTAACCATCATCTATTACAAAATTAGCCTCAAAACTAACAAAAGACAGTTCTGCCTAGTGTTTAGATACATGGGTTTTGAAGCCAGTCTGCCTGGCTTCAAATCCTGCCTTTGCTACTTGTTACTGATGTGACATTTTTTTTTAAATATTTTATTTATTTATTCGACAGAGATAGAGACAGCCAGCGAGAGAGGGAACACAAGCAGGGGGAGTGGGAGAGGAAGAAGCAGGCTCATAGCAGAGGAGCCTGATGTGGGGCTCGATCCCATAACGCCGGGATCACGCCCTGAGCCAAAGGCAGACGCTTAACCGCTGTGCCACCCAGGCGCCCCTGATGTGACTTTTTACCTGTGGAATGAAGATAAGAATATAATCTATTCACAGGGATAGAGGACTCAGAGGTAAAATGAGTTAATATATGTAAGTCACTCAGTAAATGCTCATTCTTTGTTAGCTATTATCAGTGCATCTATGCACAAGTCCCAATATCCTCTACACACTTTAGCCAGATTGAACTTTTTCAAAATACAAATTTGATCATTTTACACAAATACTCTTTCTCTAATTAAAGAGGAGGTTTCCATTACAATTAATAGAAAGGAGAAATATCATAATATGGTCTACAAGGCCCTACGCAGTCTAGCCTCTACATCCTTTCCCACTTCATCTCTCATCATTCTTCCCCTTAATCTCTGTTTATGCCCTCTGCTCCCTCCTGCCATAAGGCTTGTGCATGGATTATTCCTTCTGCATGGAATGCTCCTCCCTTTTTGCCTCTTTAACTCTTGCTCACCCTTTAGATCTCAGCTAAGGTGATATATCCTAAGAATTCTTCCCTGACATATCTCTCTGGTGCATTAGACTGTTTAAGGACCTATTTTCCAATTGCACTGGTGGAGCCAGGAGTACACTGTTTTCCTTCTAATGAGCAGGACTTCAGCAGAGGACAGAATCACAGGAAGTGGATAAAGATTGTGCACACTCAGACATTGCCTCCAACTTCCTAAGGGCTTATGGAGAAAAGAGAGGCTCCATAGACAAATAGAGATGTTAAGGATTACAAAAATTCCCCAGGGAGAGTTCGATGCAACCTGACAGTCAGGAAACATAGATGAAGCCAGTCTGATGGCCCACAATTTCTCAGGGATCTTGTCTGGTCAGGAGAAATGGCCATCAGTTGGTCTGAATGCTGCCACATCAATCACATGGACTTTGTGCCTTAGGCTTCCCCAGATGGATGTACATCATGCCTGCCTCTAATGGGACCAACTTAGAGTCATCCTGACTTATCACGAGTGATCAGGCAAGCAGGGACTGCATTGCCCAGGCACACTGAGGGTCATCAGGCATTGTGGGCTGAGTTTCCTAGACACAAGTATCCACCAGTCTGTTTTGAAAACACATAGCTAGAGGTAGCATGAGAGGAGCTTCTGGGGAACTAGTAATGTCCTATTTCTTGATCTGAATGCTAGTTAAGTGGATGTGTTCACTTTTTGATAGTTCATTGAGACACATGATTATATTTGCACTTTTCTGTATATATACTTCAATAAGATGATTTTTAAAAACAATCTTAGATTTTTATTTCAAACATAAAGTTGGCACCTGAATTCAAACTTTTACATTATAATCAATGTGTATAAACCAGTTTTAAAAAATAAGGAATGTAACTTTCTTCAATGAATTCAAGGCCAGTTCCGACGATGAAAACGCAGTCTTCTTATAAAGTGACATTTGCTTTAGGGGCCCTGGCATTGAGAGGGAATTGTTTCTGAGACTCCTTACTAACAGTAGAGGTTAAATTATCCTGTTACAAGTTCTCCTAGCCCCATGTCACTCGCTATCATGCTACTTGCCTGGTTGTCATTTTATACTCATTCTTTTGACTATTTAATTAATGCCAGTCTCTCACACAAGAATACACTCCACTAGCACTGAGACTGTATCTATTACATTCACTACTGAATCCCCAAGATCTGGCATAGTATCTAGAATATCATAGGTGCTCAGTAGATATTGTTGAATGAATCAATGAATCAAACAAATAGAGACAGAGAAAAACGGCAGGGCATGGAGGGTGGGAATGAGGCTGTGGTGTTGAAAATAGAAAATGCTACCTTCTTTAAACTGATTTAAAAAGTATAGAATTGGTGAATCACTATATTGTGCACCTGAAAATAATATAACACTGTATGTTAACTGTACTGGAATTAAAGTAAAAAGCTTAAAAAAGTAAAACAAAAAACACTGACATCTTAAGGAAAAAGAACTGATTTGAAAAGACAAAAGAACAGTTCTTCTATGATTGTGAAAGAATATCATTTACATCCCATCAGTTCATGACTTCCTTTACAGGAACACCTGGACACTTTTATAGTTCCACCTTCCAAATTCCAGCTTGTTTTTCATCAAAAAACAACTTGAAAGTGTACCATAAAAACAGTGTGCCACATTCTATTGCTGCACTAACCATGTAAGAAACAGAAGCATGGGAATGTGCCCTTTATGTGGATTTTCAGCAGAGAATGAAATATTGCTCTGAGCCTTCTAAATCTCTCTGTAATACAGTACTGACAGATTGGAAAGTTAATTCATAACCTTGCCACCTTTTTGCTCCTAAAAATCACAGAAAGAAGGAACTCGTCTTTAAAAACACGCCTGAACCATCCAGATTGCTTTATATATACTTGTAAATGGTTCCTTCCCATCTTCTCTCAGCTATTTCTTGTTATCAGGTATCTTTTTATATATGTAATTAAAATAGTCCATCACTATTCTGACACTAACAGCAGTCTGATACAGCTTTCTCCTTCAAAGAAGTAACATCTCATTTGTCAATCAGCAATACCTTAAGGTATCTTTTAAAATTTGCTGAACAGAACATACAATGAACTGCACAACACCCGTGTATATAGATTAAACTTTCAATCAAGAGCTACTCAGAGTTAAATCATTACAAGAATGACATAGCTCGTATACCACATCCTATTGAAGTTTTTCACATTTCTCTAAGCTTATAGTAAGGTTCACAAAATAGAATTAACGGTTAAGACTCTTAGGAAAAGAAGACAAAATCATAAATGCATAGCGACAGATACAAATGATTTTTTTTTCTTTTAGAAAATCAACCACTCATGTAAGAATGTCTTACTAGAGAAAATGCAAGAAAATTCTCAAATTTCCCAAGATTCTTAAATGATAGAGAAAACAAATGTTTTGCTACCTGGAACCAGCTTGTTTTCCTGTCATTGTGATTGAAGTGCCTATTATTAGAACTGCTCCTTTTGTTTATCAAATGATATCCTTATAAATCTTCTAAAATTCAAATGTGGTATGGTCAGGCTAACAAAGTAAATCACCAGTAGAGCTAAGGAATGATCAGTGTCATTCATATTGTTTAGCTTTCACATAACATAGAGAAAGGTGTTGAGATAATGATGAGATAGGTGACTTCTGATGAGGAAATGATCTGAAGTATGGTCCAGGGAGGTAGCCTACTAAAGACAAGAAGCAAGAGGGTAATATATGCTCTTGGATAAACATGGTAGTAGAAAGGCATCAAATGGAGGGTTGGCCCAAATGATATATGTAGATGTTATTCCCTCCTGCAGATGGAGTTTAATCCCCAACCCTCAAATGAGTGCGAGCTGCACTTAGTGACTCTCTTCTAGAGGATAGAGCATAAAAAGGGAAATCTTATAATGGAGAAACCTGGCAAAGACTTCTGTCTTATTCAGCTTGGGATGCTATAACACTGGGTTCCTTTTATAAGGGCACTAATCCCATTCATACAGGCTCTACTCTCATGACCTAATCACCTCCCAAAGGCCCCACCTCCTAATACCATTAGATTGAGAATTAGGATTTCAACATATGAATTTTGTGGGAACATATTTGGTCCATTGTAACTATCTTAACCAAATGATCAAAGTTAATATCACCAGTTATGAGTCATGTTGACATGATGTACCCTCTGACATGATGTGATGGAAAGGGCATTTTACCTTTGTGGTATTTCTCTAAAAACCCCTTACTTCTGTCTAATCATAAGAAAAATATGACAAATTCCAACAGAGGGACATCTTCAAAAACACTTGACCAGTCATTTTAAAAAACTGTAATGTCAGGAAAAACAAGGAAAGATTAAGAAACTATCACAACCAAGAGAAGCCTAAGGACATATGATGACTTAATGCAATGTGCTATCCTGGACTGGATCTTGGGACAGAAAAAAAGGACATTAGTGGAAGTTTAGTTAGTAGTAATGCTGGTTCTAGTTTTTACAAGTGTACCATGGTAATGTAAGATGTTAACATTAGGAGTGCATGGTATATGGAAACTCTGTGCTATTTTTGCATTATTTTCTGTAAATCTAAAATTATTCCAAAATAAAGTTTATTTTTATTTTATTTTTTAATTTTTTTTCAAAGATTTTATTTATTTACTTGACAGAGATAGAGACAGCCAGCGAGAGAGGGAACACAAGCAGGGGGAGTGGGAGAGGAAGAAGCAGGCTCATAGCAGAGGAGCCTGATGTGGGGCTCGATCCCATAACGTCCGGATCACGCCCTGAGCCGAAGGCAGACGCTTAACCGCTGTGCCACCCAGGCGCCCCCCAAAATAAAGTTTATTTTTAAAATAATGCTAAAATTTCTTCGATTTTTTGTCACCATCATTAAAATAAATTATAACCATTTTGTTTGGAAAAAGAAGGGGCAACGGTGGGGTTACGGGCAGTAAAGCAAAGGCACACAGCCTTTGCAGCCTGTTTGCTATCGCTGGTGTAACAAAATACCAGATGCGGGGGTTAAACAAGATACGTATTTCCTCACAGCTCCTGATATTAGCAGTCAAGATCAAGGTGGTGGCATGGTTGGTTTCTTCCGAGGCCTCTCTCCTTGGCTTGTTGATAGCCGCATTTCCCCTGTGTCTTCACATGGTCTCCTCTCTGTGTCTGTGTCCTAATCTCCTCTTCTTAGAAGGACATCAATTTGAGCGGATTAGGGTCCACCCTAGTGACCTCATTTGTCTTAATCATCTCTTCCAAAGTTCTATCTACAAATACAGTCATATTCTGAGGTACTGGAGGTTAGGACTTCAATATGTGAGTTTTGGGGAAAGGACACAATTCAGCCCATAACAGAGTCCAAATGACCTGAGCTATAATCCCTCAGATTAATATATAAAAACCACATACAATGGCTCCTGGAACAAAGTAATTGCTATATACCTGTGTGATGTGGTGGTTATTATGATTATTTTCTGGGCAAAATCTAAAGCCATTCAGATTCTTCTATTATTTTGAGAAAGGGAGAGAGAGCATCACAGTAATGACTGAGATGGAATTTCATACCAGCTGAGAAACATGTGGCCTCACGGTCAGCATTAAGTTGATTTAAAAGAAATAAGGAAGGTAACTTTTCTTGCATACTTGAATATTTGAACTGAAACTTACATTGGCTACGTTCACTTATGGCAAAACTGAGGAGCACTCTGCTCTGAGAGGCCTGAGAGCTGATCTATAGGGATGGCACACAACGAACCACACTATTAGCAATCATGTGGAAAGTGAGCTCCTAGTGGGTGAGTGCTGCTCCGTGAAAGGAACAGCAGTGCGGACATGCTGACCTGCTGGATGACTCTGCCGCTACTCACAGACATCAGAGATAAAGGGTTTCTTGCAAATATTGTCCAGAATCTCAGGGCTAAGGCCTAAGAGGAAGACAGAGCAAGGGCCATACAGTCTGTTCAGTGCCAAACAGAAATGAAAAGGTTAATTAAATAAAGCAGATGCATAAAATAATTTTAAAATTAGTTACAGAAAAAGATGAAAATGCCAGGATAAATTTTCAGTTTTACCTCTGTGATAAAACAATTGAAAACTAAAAGCAGATTACATGCAGCTCTTTCTAGGTACCTGGAAAAAAGAAGCTGGTCACTAAGAGCCTCCAGCCCTTCATCTATCCTGGAAGAAAGTGCCCCCTGCCAACGATTCGGCACCAGCTGCAGATAGATCCATGTTTTATCTGTTGTTTCTCTTATACTTTTTTTAAGCAGAGAAAACAATGTGAGAGTATCAAGAAGGCAGTTTTGATAACAGTCTATTCTATTAGTCTTCTATGAGACCCTTCTATTAGGGTTCCCCAGAGAAACAACTAATAGGATATATAGATGATGTAGATAGAAAGATAGATATATAGAGGGAAATATCATTAAAAATATTTTTGTCAGTTTGAACATACTTGTTCTTCCAATGAACTTCTGAATTTAACTGCTAAGTTTAAAAACATCTGTTACAATTTTGATTGGGATCCCATTAAATTCATTAATTACTTTGGAAAGGAAGCAACGGTTTTATAATATTGAGACTTCCAATTTAGCACCATAATATGCTTCTTTATTTATTCAAGTTTCCTTGATGACTTCAACATAGTTTTATAGCTTTCCTCATGTAGGTCTCACATGCTCATTGTTACACTTATTTGTTATTTATTAAACTTTAGAATTTAGGTTGCTCCTATAAATGGAATTTTTTAAAACATTTTATTTATTTATTTTAGAGGGAGAAAGGGAGTGAAGGAGGGAGAGAGAGGGGAAAGTGAGACAGGCAGACTCCACACTGAGCACAGAGCCCCACGTGGAGCTTGATCCCATGATCCTGAGATCAAGACCTGAGCAGAAATCAAGCATCAGACTCTTAACCGACTGAGCCACCCAGGTGCCCCTAAATGGAATTTTGAAAGTATACTTTTAACTATTACTGAAATATGGGAAAAATATTATTTTTGTATCTTTAGTGTGACCAGTTGATTAGTTCTGGAGTAAAACTGAAAGGGCATCCTGATTAATATTCAGTACACTGAATATATATTAATTATAAAATATAAATTATAAAAATATATTGATTATAAAATTCAGTTATTTTGCTTTCCTGATCCTCTTGTTAACTGAGGTTTAATCAGTACTATTGCAGTTTGGGGTGCCAAGTGAAGATTAAATTGTACATAAAAATTCAATAAATTTAATTGGATTGCATATTGAACTATTCTGGGAGCAATCACACACTTTTAGGGTCAGTAGTAGGATACTGATATTCTGAACTTCTCTTGTTACAGACAGTGTATATAATGGTGGGCCAGGGCCTGACACATAGTAGATCCAAAAGAAATGTTTACTGTAATGTATACTGTGAGAAAGTAATGGCAGTAATATTCGATCATGGTACAAAGACACTATTGTTGGAGGACAGTGTATTTAACATAATTGCACTTATTTATCACTTTAACTTCTTGGAACTCATCTTTTCTTTATAATGTTCTGTATGATTTCCAATTTCTTGGTATATCAAATAATATTTTGCAGAAATTACAGCTATCTCTTCTAAGAACTTATTATTTGTCCTCATTATCAACTCATTTAATCCTCACAACTAAATGTGGTAGCTACTACTACCACTATATCCATTTTACACCCCATGAAGAAACTGAGATGTCTTGAGATTCTGGAAACTTCCCCTAGGTTGCACAAAGACAGAGATTTTTGCCCAAGCAGTCTTGCTCTAAAGTGTCTGCTTATAGCACTCCAGTTGTCTCCTTTTCCCACCGGTATCATATCTTTCATTGGGACTTGTAGTTTTTATTTTTCTTAAAGATTGATTGATTGATTTGGAGTGAGAAAGAGAGAGAGAGAATGTGTGTGTGTGAGTGGGGGGAGGGACAGAGAGAGAGGGAGAGAGAATCCCAAGCAGACTCTGCCCTGAGCATGGAGCCTGACCCAGAACTCAATTCCACGACCCTGAGATCAGGACCTGAGACAAAATCAAGAGTCCAACATTCAACCGAGTCACCCAGGCACCCCTTTCATTGCGCCTTTAAAAAAACTCTCCACAAGGTATACAAATTAAGTTGGTGCCCATATGATAGAGAATAAAAATAAATTTGTTTATTAAGAATTTACTTCTAACAAACTTGAAACTGTCAGTATTTTCCCCATGTATATTAAGGCTTTATTCAAACTTACATAATCTTAGATGGTATCTGTTCTCATACACACAGGAAACAAAGACTTAGAGAGAAAAGATAATTATTCATGGTCACACAAGGAGTTAGTGGTGAGTAGGATAGGCCTCCTGTCTAAGGCTGCTCTTTCTATAGCCACTTGGGAGGACACACTATTTTTTTCTTAAAATCTCAAACATCAGGAAGTGCACTACCTTCTGGATAAGCCAGAATATGGCTGGTTAATCATCCCTTTCATGATTAGAATTCTGATGTTAGGAACCAATTCATGTCTAAAAACAAAATGTGTTCTTCTAAGTAGCATCAAGCCCAGAAACAAAAAAGTTCAATACATAAAAACTAAACATCTGTTTGCATTTGGCTCCCTCCCAGCAAGTGAACACTCATTTCAGTTGAGCTTTTGTGTTTTTCTTGAAAATGGTAAACCTTTGGAAAATGTGAACATTTGTTCTCTTCATTATTGTGGTGAAACGAAGGTTTGGAGGGGACAGAAGGGAAATGCAAACATTTTTGCAAACATCTCCCACAGGCCAGCCGGTAGAATTATTGGCAAAAAGTACAGGCAAGACTAGGTAAATGTAATTTTTTTAAAAAAAGTGAAGTGTGTGTGTGTGTGTGTGTGTGTGCGCACGCATGTGCGTGTGTGTGCATGTGTGTTTCCAAGAATCTGTTTATAATAGAAATTAGCCTAATAAAATGTTACTGAAAACTATTACCTATCATCCCTCCAGCTGTGACATGGTGCTAGTGAGGCTGACTGACTATTCTCTATGCTTGATCTGATGCAAAGTAGTCATCTCAGTTAAAATAATTAATGTGGTATGATACCCATCACTATGTAAATCAACCTCCCCTTGAGGGTTCGCACAATATACTGGCTTCCAGCTACTGAATATATAAGTGAGTGGGTCTTGTTTACTGTCCTGGGGAGTTATAAATAAAGCAGGCAAATCTTCTCAATTAAAAGAACCTCAATGATGTCTCTGTGTGCAATACAAAGAATTTTAGGTCACTTTGCTCTCTTCATGTAACTAAACATAAGCCAGATGTACATGGTGCAATGTAAAATAAGGGTCATGTGTTTTACTTTGTGGAAACAGCCTTAGACTGGTAAAGAAAATATATGAGAATCTTTGTAAAATGCTTTGTTCTCTGCAAACCGTATTCTCTGACTCACAGATTCAAGTATGTTATGTATCTTTTCCAAAATATAAGATAATGATTTTACTGTTTGATGTCTTGTGATAGCATAAAAGTCCTCTATGAGATGGCTGAATAGGGAGCAGTATCTGTCCGGTATATAGCGTTTTTTTCATAAATTAAAATTGCTATTGAATTAGTCATATGTGGAAATTCTGAACTGCAATAACCAGAATATAAGCATAGAAAACAAGCTGTGTCTTTGGATACAAGAGTGCTGTCATTTTAAAATGTATTTTTTTATTTAAAATGTATTTTTTTAAAAGGATCTTTTAAATTTTGTTTCATTACTACACCTGTGGATGTATGATACCCTGTCCTATGCCAAGATGACTCTTTTCCAATACTTAGTAAGAACAAATGTATATAGAGAGTGGATAAAAATCAAGCAGGAAGGAGAAAATCATTTTTCTCCTTTTATTTTACACTGTTCTCTGTCATCAGAATCATATTTTACTCTAATATGCTTCAAAATAATTTGTGTTCTTTTCATTTCACTTACAAATATCCCCATTCAGATCTATGGGGAAATAAACACATATAAAGTGGAGGTTTAAATAATTATTTTAAATTACTCCAACTTCATGACAAATAGCTTCATTATACCAAATTAGGAATTTAATATTCAAAAAGCATTTTACAATAGGTAAGTTTTTTTAAATAAAAAAATGAAAAGAGTAGAAATTTCAGGAGGGTATAATGCATGAAAATTATGTTATACAGGATCAGACATCTTTTATTTTCATCCTTACTGCAGTTCTATAAGCCATAATCCCAATTCAAATTTAATGGCAAAAACACAAGAAAACTATAAATACCTACAAACACTCTGCCGCCTCCCTGCATACATACACACATCAGCATATACATAACTTCCTTATACAAAAAGCAGAATATCATCAGGGGGAAAAAACATAGGCTTTGGCATTTACTATATATGATATTAGGCAAAGGAATTTACCATTCTGGGTCATAGTTTCTACCTTGTAAAACACTGGTGAGGGTTTTTTCACATTGTAGTTAAGATAATCAAAGAAAATAATGTGAATGCTCATTGTATAAGCTACAAAGTGCTATACACATATAAGATTTTTGTTTTTGTTGCCTTTTTCTTCCAAAATTCTAGATATATAGTTTGCTCAAAAGCATTTCTAGAATGAATCTACACATTGATAGGACATAATTTTACTGACTATATCTATGATGAAGTTTCCCACCTCATATTGTGGACTCCTCATTCTACTGCAATTAATAACTTTTCCGTGTAGCAGATTTGAGTTAAAATAGTCATAGCCACTAGCCACATGTGTGGACTTCATAAAAATAAAATGTTTTAGAGGATCAAGAGGTACAAACTTCCAGTTATCAAATAAATAAGTCAGGAGGATGTCATATACAGCACAGAGAATGCAGTCAATAGTTTTGTATCAACTTTGTATGGTGACAGATAGTAACTAGACTTATCGTAGTGATTAGTTCATAATGTATACAAATGTGGAATCACCATGTTGTACACAGAAACTAACAGATTATTATATGTCAATTATACTTCAATAAAAAAATAGTCACACCCTTGGCAATCCAGTTGAAAATATAAGAGAAAAAAAACACTATACAGTTTTAAGAAATGAAAAAGTGGGTATAATAACACAGTTAGAGATTTGAAAAAGTAAAGAATATTTATAACTCTATGCTAATACATTTCAAAATCTCAATCAAATGGACAATATTTTAAGAAAATAAGTGACCAAAGTTATAGAGAGCTAGAAAACCCAAGCAAACTAATAACCATGAAATAAATGAGAAATAAATGTTAGCATTTTAGTCTTTCTTGATTCCTCTGTATCTCATAACTCACACTTATTCTGCAAGGAAATCCTATTGCCTCTACCTTCAAAGTATATCCAAACTGTGACCACTACCCTCAACCTACACTGCTGCCACCCATATCCAAGCCATCATCTTACCTAACCTGAATTTTTGCAAAACAGCTTCCTAATTGGTCTCCCTGTTGCATCTTTTTCTTCCCTTCAGTCTACTCTCCACATAGCAGCAGCCAGACAGATCTTAAAACCTAAATGTTGAGAACTGGATTGACCCTCCTGCTTTAAGCAGTAGGAAACCAGATTCACTCATTTATGGAACATAAGAAATAGGAAGATCGGTAGGAGAAGGAAGGGAAGAAGAAGGGGGGGGGTAAACAGAAGAGGGAATGAACCATGAGAGACTGTGGACTCTGGGAAACAAACTGAGGGCTTCAGGGGGGAGGGGGTGGGGGACTGGGATAGGCTGGTGATGGGTATTAAGGAGGGCACACATTGCATGGTGCACTGGGTGTTATACGCAAATAATGAATCATGGAACTTTACATCAAAAACTAAGGATGGACTGTATGGTGACTAATATAACATAATAAAAATTTTTTAAAAAGAAAGAAAAGAAAATATTCCATATTAAAATTAATGACACAAACTTAAAGCAGTGGTGGGGGGAAAGGCACAGGAAGATATAACCCATTACAATGAGGAGAAAAAATATCAACCAACAGAAACAAATTCAGAAACATCAGAGATGGTAGAACTAGCACAGAGAGACAACAAAATAACTAATGTGCGTATATTAGTATATATGCTTCATATGCTCAAGATGGTAGACAGAAATAGGATGCTGCTAAATAGGAGCATAAATAGGAGGAGAGGAAAAAAGTACCCAATGAAACTTGTAGAGATACAAAACATGTGAAATTAAAAATATGCTGGATGTAATTATTAGCAAGTTAGATTCTGCAAAAGGAGGTATCAGTGGGCTTGAAGCTATAGCAATAGAATTCATCCAAACTGAGGCACATAGAGAAAAAAGGATGAATGGTAAATATGAATAGAGCATCACTGAACTGTAAAACAATATTAAGCTGTAATAGTGTCTAGAAATTTTCTAAATTTGAGAACTATAAATTCACAGATCTAAGAAATATGAACTCTAAGGAAAATAAACCCAAAGAGAGTCACATCAAGGTACATTATAATCAAATTACTGAAAACCAGTGATAATGAGAATTTATTTTTTTAAATTTTTAAAAAAATTTTATTTCTTTATTTGAGAGTGAGCGAGAGAGAGTGTGCACACGAGTGGGGGGAGGAGCAGAGGGAGAGGGAGAAGCACACTGCCCACTGAGCAGGGAGCATGACACAGGGCTCTATCCTGGAACCTGGGATAGGGTCACAATCTGAACCTAAGGAGGACACTCAACCGGCTGAGCCAGCCAGTCACCCCAATAACGAGAAATTTTAAAAACAGCCAGAGTTAAATGATACATTACATAAGGGGAAACAGATAAGAATGACAATACACTTCTCATCAGAAATTATGAAGACAGGAGAAAGTAAAGCAACATCTTCAAAATATTGAAAGAAAAGAAAACTCTATCAACCTAGAATTCTTTATCTAACCAAAGCATTTTCAAAAATGAAGGCAAAATAAAGAAACTTTCAGTGTCTATTTTTTCAGGATCTGATTTTCAGCAATAGTATTCATTACAAGAAATGTTAAAGCAAGTTCTTCGAGCTAAAGAAAAATGATACCAGGTAAAAATTTGTGACTATACAAAAGAAGAAAAAACCCTAAAAATGCTAAGTGTGTGGGGTAAAAGCAGTTTTTTCTTCAGAATGTTTAAAAAGTCATATTAAAATATAATTGACCATTTAAAGTAAAAATCATAACATATTGTGGGATTTAAAATAAAATTTATGCAAGATGGGTTAAATAGGTGATGGGTATTAAGGACGGCACTTGTGATGAGCACTGGGTGTTGTATGTAAGTTATGAATCATTAAATTCTACACCTGAAACTAATATTACACTGTATGTTAACTAACTGGAATTTAAATAAAAACTTGAAAAAATAAAAACAATAAAATTTATGATAAAAATAGCATCAAAAAGGGGTTCCTGGGTGGCTCAGTTGGTTAAGCATCTGCCTTTAGGTCAGGTCATGATCCCGGGGTCCTGGGATCAAGCCCTGCATCAGGCTCCCTGCTCAATAGGGAGTCTGCTTCTCCCTCTTCCTCTGCTGCTCCCCCTGCTTGTGAGCTCTCTCTCTCTCTCTCTCTCTAAAATAAATGAATAAAATCTTTAAAAAATAAGATAAAATAAATAGCACCAACCCCCCCCCAGGAAGGTGGAAAATAGAAATATATTATTGTCAGGTTCTTTCACAATACTTGATGTAACATAGTATTATTTAAAGCTAGATAGTATATGTTAAAATGTTATGTTGTAACTCTAAGGCAACCAAAAGATAAATTTAAAACAATGGACTGGAGGAGCTAACAAGCAAAAAGTGGAGAGAAAATGGAACCATACAAAATTGTCCAGGAGAAAGAAAGGAAAGAGGAAAAATGAAACAAAGAGCAAATGGGACAAATAGAAAATAAACAGTAACATAGAAGGTTTAAACCCAAAGTGATCAATAATTACATTAAATTTAAATGTAAACACTACAATTAAAAGTCATCTTGTCATGTTGGATAATAAAGCAAGACCCAAACATATGCTATTTACAAGAAACTCACTTTATTTTTTTTTTAATTTTATTTAAGTATAACTAAATACAATGTAATATTAGTTTCAGGTGTACAATATATTGATTCAACAATTCTACATATTACTCAATGCTCACCACAATAAATATAGCCACCATTGGTCACCAAACAATGCTATTATAATATTATTGACAATATTCTCTATGTTATACTTTTCATCCCCATAACTTATTTATTTTATAACTCGAAGTTTGTACCTCTTAATCCCTTTTTATCAATTTCACCCATCCGCCTACCCACCTCCTCTCTGGCAACCATAAGTTTGTTCTCTGTATTTAAGAGTCTGTTCTTTGTCTGTCTTTTTTTCCTTTGTTTTGTGTGTGTGTGTGTGTGTGTGTGTGTGTGTGTGTGTGTTTTAAATACTGCATGTAAGTGAAATAATATGGTATTTGCCTTTCCCTGTCTGACCTATTTCACCTAGCATAATACCCTCTAGGTCCATCCATGTTGTCTCAAATGACAACATCTCATTCTTTTTTATGGCTGAGTAATATTCACTCCAAAAAAGACATCCAGATGGTGAGCAGACACATAAAAAGATGTTCAACATCACTTATCATTAGGAAATGCAAATCAAAACCACAATGAGATATCATCTCACATTTGTCAGAATGGCTAGAATCAATAAGACAAGAAATCCAGGTTTTGGTGAATATGTGGAGAAAAAGGAAACTCCGCGCACTGTTAGTAGAAATGTAAATTGGTGTAACTGCTGTGGAAGACAGAACAGAGGCTCCTCAAAAAATTAAAAATAGAAATATTGTATGAGGGGCGCCTGGGTGGCGTAGTCATTAAGCGTCTGCCTTCGGCTCAGGGCATGATCCCGGCGTTCTGGGATCTAGCCCCATATCAGACTTCTCTGCTAGGAGCCTGCATCTTCCTCTCCCACTCCCCCTGCCTCTGTTCCCTCTCTCGATGGCTGTCTCTCTCTCTATCAAATACATAAATAAAATCTTTAAAAAATATATCATATGATCCAGTAATGACACTACTGGGTATTTACCCAAAGAATATGAAAAATACTAATTCGAAAGGATATATGCACCTCTATGTTTATTGTAGCATTATTTACAATAGCCAAATTATGGAAGCAGCCCAAGTGTCTATCAAAAGATGAATGGATAAAGAAGATGTGATACACACACACACACACACACACACACACACACACACACACAGAGGAATATTATTTAGCCATCAAAAAGAATGAAATCTTGCCATTTGCAACAACATGGATGGATCTAGAGAGTATAATGCTAAGTGAATGAAGCCAGTCAGAGAAAGACAAATACCATATTATTTCACTTATATGTGGAATTTAAGAAACAAAACAAAAGAGAGAAACCAAAACACAGACTCTTAACTATAGAGAGCAAACAGATGGTTATCAGAGGGAAAGTGGGGTGGGGGAATGAGTAAAATAGGTGAAGGGGATGAAGAGTACACTTATCTTGATGAGCACTGAGTAATATATGGAGTTGTTGAATCACTATATTGTACACCTGAAACTAATATAACACTATATGTTAACTATACTGGGATTAAAATAAAATCATTTTTAAAGACAGAAATATCATATGATACAGTAATTCCACTACTGGGTATTCACCCAAAGAAAATGAAAACACTAATTCAAAAGGATATATGCACCCCTATGTTTATTGCCACATTATTTATAACAGCCAAGATACAGAACCAACCCATGTATCCATCCATAGATGAATGGATCAAGAAACCCACTCTAAATATAAAGACACAGACAAAATAAAAACAGAAGTATGGAAAAAATGTATACCATACAAATACTAATCAAAGTAAAGTTGTAGAAGTTATATTAATGTCAGAAAAAACAGACACTGGAACAAGGACTATAATCAAGGATAAGGAAAGTCATTTCACATCGATAAAAAGGTCAATACATGAATCAAGATCTGACAGAAGTGAAAAGATAAGTACACAAATCTGCAAAGATGGTTGGCAATTTAAGCACTATACTCTAAGTACCTAGTAGAACAAATGAAGACTTCCCAAATGGTCAAATGAGAACCACCATAATCTGCTCCTCCATAAAAGCAATGAAAATACAGAAGTCCCCCCTTATCCACAATTTCGCTTTCCTCAGTCTCAGTTATTCACAGTCAACCATGGCCTGGAAGCAGATGATCCTCTGCTGTTAATAGCCTAACATTACATCACAATGCCTACAGCATTCATCTCACTTCGTGTCCTCATGTAGGCATTTTATCATCTCACACCATCACAAGAAGAGTGAGTACATACAATAACATATTTTGAGAGAGAGAGACCACAATCACATAACTTTTATTACAAATATTGCTATAATTGTTCCATTTTAGTTGTTCGTCTCTTCCTGTGCCTAGTTTATAAATTTAACTCTATCAGAGATATGTATGTATAGGAAAAACACAGTTTACATAAGGTTCAGTACTATCCACAGTTTCAGGTATCCACTGAGGGTCTTGAACTGTATTCCCTGCGGATAAGGGGAGTGGGGAACTACTGTGCTGGCAAAATTGTCAAAATCAACTTTTTCAGAACTCTGGGAATTAACCAAAGACTTGCAACAATCTAAGGGTTTATCCAAAAAAATCTGTTGAACCTTGGTAAAAATTGCAGTTTGTAGAATTTTAACTTAGGTTCCTCCAACCTCTTCTCTGCAGTCTGTGGTAGTCATGTAAACCAAGAGCCTAGGAATCATAATAGCTGTGAAAATTAGCATGTCTTGTAGCCACTGGAAGGTGTCACCTAGATTTGGAGCTCCACAAGAAGATCCAACCCCTGAGCACTGTGAGTATTTGTTCCATCTCACAGTTCCCTGGAAACAAGCCCCCCTCGGAGGTGGTTGTTATCTGACCTGACTTGCCAAAGTCTTAAAATTTCCTGAAAGGTCCTACACGATTTGCCCTACCTCCTGTCTTTGCCCCTCGTTTCCTCTCTGACCTCATCTAGTACTCTTCTTCTTCCATACTATGCTTTAGTCACATTGGTCTTACCTTCTCTAGAATAAGTCTGGTGTGTTCCCTCCTCAGAATGTTAGTATTTGCTGTTCTCTCCAACCAGAAAATTCTTCCTCTAAATACCTCACCTCTTCCAGGTCTCTGCTCAGATTTCACCTTATCAGAGAAAACTTTCTTGACCCATCCTATGACCAGAGTTGACAATATTGTAAGGTATAATTGAAATTTGCTAATGAAGTTCTTAAGTGTTCACAACCAATAAAAAAAAAAGGTAACTATATGAGGTGACAGATGTGTTAATTAACTTTATTGTGGAAATCCTTTCACAATGTATACGTATATCAAACCATCACATTGTACACTTTAAATATATTACAATTTTATTTGACAATTATACCTCAATAAAGCTGGAAAATTAAAAAAAAAATAAACTGTAACCGTTTCTCCACCCCTGGCATGCACTATGCCCCTTTCTCATTTTATTTTTCTCTGTAACATATACTGCCATCTGACACACCGTATATTTAGTGTGTTGACTGTCTGTCTCTACCCATTAAAATATGACCTCCTTCCATTAAGAATTTTGTTTTATTTGCACCTGCCTCACCCACAGCACCCAGAAGAGTATATGGCACTTAGTAGATGCCAATATTATTTACTGAATGAATGAGCCTGGATAAATGCCAAACTGCTTATGAAAAATATTTTGTGATATAAAGAATTCTTTAGCAAGTTCACTAAAAATATTTAATATCCCATTGCATCATGAAAGTTGAAAAATATGCTATTGGAATCCATAAGGAAATGATCAATGTACAGTTTTAATAAGTGAATATTTGTTCTGTTTCAACCATTTTGAAGATTCAGAAGTCATTCAGAATATTTTCAAGTATTTGTACCACACGATCATGAGCCTTTTTTTTTCAGTCCGTTTTAATTATTATTATTTTATTATTATTAATGACTTTCTATGGTACAAAGCATTCTGTTGCGTGCTGTGGAGGAAAGCAAGATGAGTATAAAACTGTCTAACTGTTTAGGCTGAACAAATATTCACACACTTAACAAAGGAAGCAGCTATGTGCACAATTAAGCATCAAATAATACCAAAAACTCTACTTGCTTTTATCAGAGGGAAAAGGGCTCTGTGAGTATAGAGGAAGAGATACATTTCAGGTTGGTGGTTGGGAGGGGTATCTTGTAACATTCATGGATGAAGGATTTGACTTGGATCTTATTTTCATAGATAGGTAAGGACCAGGGGTAGGAGGAGAGCGTTCCTGACAAATTGAACAGATTGAGCAAAGGCCAAGAATTAGGAGAGATAAGTAATGGAAAAAAGAGTGGAATGAACAAGGAAGAGATTTCACTGGAAATGTAGGATGAGAGATAAACCTGGGAAAACAGGTTGGAGCAATGGTGTGCTCATAAATTAACACCCAGCTCTCTAGAAAGCCCTGATATACAGGATTGGCCAATTTATGTGGTATAAAATATTCTCACCATGGCCAATTTCAAGCTTCCAACATATGTCAGTAAACACAGAATTGGGAAGAGATGCTCATAAATGGGCTCCTGAAAGCTGGTATGAACAAGTTCCAGCATGCTCCCGCCTTTGGGTCAAATTGTGCAGAGATTGGAATCATGTACTAAGAAAATCTCTTACAGGGAATGAAAAGTCACTGAAGGATTTTGAACCAGGGAATGGCATAATGAAATTTATATTTTAGTACAAAGATTGATAGAAGGTTTTTTGAAGAATTGGACAATGAAAACCTAGACTGGGAAACCAAAGAAAACAATAGACTATTTTAAAAGTCCTTTTGAGAGACAATGAAGGCCTGATTCAAAGTAGATGCAAAGAAAAAAATGTGCATTGCAAGAAGTATAGATGTCTGATCAATTATAAGGATGACAAGGACAGAGGAATTGAAAATAATTTTAAAGTTTCTAGCTTAGATGCCTGAGTGGATGGCGGTGGCATTAGTCATTACAAGGAATAAGGGGAGAATACATGTTGTTTAGGGATGACCAAAATGGGAGGTAGAGAAGTTTCATGTGCTGAATTTAGAACATATTAAACGCCATTAAAATGTCACTGAGTCAGTCCATATTTAAAACCTTCTAAATAATGAGCCTTATGCCAAAATGTTGTTAATCACCATATTCAATAACTGCATAATATTCAGTACAGATGTGCTATAATTTATTTACCCATTTTCTTCCGGTTGGACATCTCAAACATGATCCATTTGTTCATGTTACAAACAATGCAGCAATATACATAGTTGGACTTAGATATTTTCTTTTTTTATTTTTGATTATTTAGATTACATTCCTGGTAACAAAATTACTGGGTCAAAAGGCATATATATTTTATGGCTTAATTAATATTGCCAATTCATTTCCCAATAGAGTTATATCAATTTATACCACCACCACTAAAAGTATATCAGTTTCACTGAATTCTTTTTCATTTCCAGCTTTCTTGAGATGTAATTGACATATAACATTATAAAAGTTTAAGGTATATAATAGGATGATTTGATACAGGTATATATTGCTAAATAATTACCATGATAAGGTTAGTTAACAATTCCACCACCTCATGTAATTACCTTTTCTGTGTGTGTGGTGAGAATATTTAAGATTTATTCTCTTAGCAAATTTCGAATATAGAATACAATATTCTTAATTGTAATCACCATGCTGTATATTAGATCTCGAATATATGCATCTTATAACTGGAAGTTTGTACCCTTTGACCAACATCTCCCCATATCCACCACTCCCCAGTCCCTGGTAACTACCACTCTAATCTCTGTTTCTGTGAGTTCAGCTTTTTTAGATTGACTCCATATATCAATAAGATCATATAATATTTGTCTTTCTCTGTCTGACTTATTTCACTTAGCATAATGCTCTCAAGCTCCATCCATATTGTCACAAATAGCAGGATTTTGTTGATCTTTATCTATTCTGTTTCTGGCCTCTATTTCTGCTCTGATCTTTGTTATTTCCTTCCTTCTGCTAACTCTAGGCTTAGTTTGTTCTTTTCCTTTTTTTAAAGATTTTATTTATTTGAGAGAGAGAGAGTGAGAGTGAGCACAAGTGGGGTGGGAGGGGCAGAGGGAGAGGGAGAAACAGACTCCCTGATGAGCAGGGAGCGCAGTGTGGGGTTCTATCTCAGGACCCCGAGATCAGGACCTGAGCCGAAGGTAGATGCTTAACTGACTGAGCCTCCCAGGTGCCCCTCTACTTTCCTGAGGTATAAAATTGTTTATTTGAGGTCCTCTTTAATGAAGGTGTTTATATCTATAAACTTCCTTCTTAAAACAATGGCTTTGAATAACACACCGGACCAGATGGACTTAACAGATATATTCAGAACTTTCTATCCTAAAACAGCAGAATACACATTCAAGTGCACATGGAACATTCTCCAGAATATATCACATATTAGGCCACAAAACAGGCTTTAACAAATTTAAGAAGATATAAGTCATACCATGCAACTTTTCTGACCACAGCACTATGAAATTAGAAGTCAACCACAAGAAAAAATCTGGAAAGACCACAAATACATGCTACTAAACAATGAATGGGTCAACCAGTAAATAAAGAAGAGAATAAAAAATACATGGAAACAAATAAAATGAAAACACAATGGTCCAAAACCTCTGGGATGCAGCAAAAATGGTTCTAAGAGGGAAGTACATAGCAATACAGCCCTATCTCAAGGAAGTAAGAAATCTATCAAATGAACAACCTAACCTTATACCTAAAGAAGCTAGAAAAAGAACAAAAAATAAAGCCTAAAGCCAGCAGAAGGAAGGAAATAATAAAGATTAGAGCAGAAATAAATAATATAGAAATAAAAAACGATAGAACTGATCAATGAAACCAGGAACTAGTTCTTTGAAAAAAATTAATAAAATTGATAAAGCTCTAGCCAAACTTATCAAAAAGAAAGAAGTAAAACTTTCACTATTTGCAGATGACATGATACTATATATAGGAAACCTGAAAGACTCCACCAAAAACATGCTAGAACTGATAAATGAATTCAGTAAAGTCACAGGATACAAAATCAACATACAGAAATCTATTGTATTTCTATACACCAATAATGAAGCGGCAGAAAGAGAAATTAAGGAATCAATCCCATTTACAATTGCACCAAAAACAATAAGATATCTAGGAATAAACCTAGCCAAAGAGGTGAAAGACCTATACTCTGAAATAAACACGGATGAAAGAAATTGAAGAAGACACAAAGAAATGGAAAGACATTACATGCTCATAGACTTGAAGAAAAAGTATTGGTAAAATGTCTATACTACCAAAATCTACACATTTAATGCAATCCTTATCAAAATACCACCAGCATTTTTCACAGACCTTGAACAAACAATTCTAAAATTTGCATGGAACCACAAAAGACCCCAAATAGCCAAATCAATCCTGAAAAAGAAAAGCAAAGCTGGAAGCATCACAATTCCAGACTTCAAGTTATATTACAAAGCTATAGTGATCAAAACAGAATGGTACTGGCACAGAAATAGACACACAGATCAATGGAATACAATAGAAAACCCAGAAATAAACCCACGATTATATGGTTAATTAATCTTCAACAAAACAGGAAAGACTATTGATAGGAAAAAGACAGTCTCTTCAACAAATGGTGTTGGGAAAACGGGCCAGCTACATGCAAAAGAATGAAACTGGGCCACTTTTTTACACCATACACAAAAATAAACTCAAAATGGATTAAGTACCCAAATGTGAAACCTGAAACCATAAAAATCCTAGAAGAGAACACAGGCAGTAACTTCTTTGACATTAATTGTAGCAACTTCTTTCTAGATACGTCTCCTGAGGCAAGGGAAACAAAAGCAAAAATAAACTATTGGGACTACATCAAAATAAAAAGCTTCTGAACAGTGAAGGAAACAATCAACAGAACTAAAATGCAACCAAGAGAATGGGAGAAGATACCTGCAAATGACTTATCTGATAAAAGGTTAGTATCTAAAATATATAAAGAACTTACACAACTCAACAACCAAAAAACAAATAATCCATTAAAAACGGGCAGAAGACATGAGCAGACATTTCTCCAAAGAAGACATACAAATGGCCAACAGACACATGAAAATTGCTCAACATCACTCATCATCAGGGAAATGCAAATCAAAGCTACAATGAGATCAATGAGATTTCACCTCACACTCTCAGAATGGTTAAAATCAACAACACAAGAAATAACAAGTGTTGGTGAGGATTTCAAGAAAGGGGAACCCATGTGTACTGCTGCTGGGAATGTAAACTGGTGCAATCACTGTGAAAACACTATGGAGTTACCTCAAAAAGTTAAAAATTGAACTACCCTATGATTCAGCAACTGCACTGCTAGGTATTTAGCCAAAGGATACAAAAATACAGATTCAAAGGGGTATATGCACCCTGATATTTATAGCATCATTATCAACAATAGTCAAACTATGGAAAGAGCCCAATGTCCATCAACTGATAAATGGATAAAGAAGATGAGGTATACACACACAATGGAATATTACTCATCCATCAAAATAATGAAACCTTACCATTTGCAATGACATGGATGGAGCTAGAGTATATTATGCTAAGCAAAGTAAGTCATAAAGGACAAGTGCCATATGATTTCACTCATATGTAGAATTTAAGAAATAAAATAAATGAGGACTGGGTGTTATATTCAACTAATGAATCATTGAACATTATATCAAAAACTAATGATGTACTATGCCTTGGTTAATTGATTTTATATATATATATATATTTTATATATATATATATCGCAAAATAAATGAGCAAAGGGAATAAAAGAGAGGGAGAGAGAGGCAAACCAAGAAACGGATTCTTAAGTATAGAGAATGAACTGATGGTTATCAGAAGGGAGGTGGGGAGTGATGGGTTAAACAGGTGATGGGGATTAAAGAGTATACTTGTGATGAGCTCCAGGTGATGTATGGATGTGTTGAATCACTATATTGTACACCTGAAACTAATATTACACTGTATGTTCACTAACTGGAATTTACATAAGCATTTAAAAAAATAAAATTAAAATTAAAAAAACCTTCCTTCTTAGAATTACTTTTGCAGGATCCAACAGGTCTCATATGTTTTATTTTTGTTTTCATTTATTTCAAGATTTTAAGAAAACTTCCCTTTTGACTTCTTCTTTGACTCATTGGTTTTTCAGGAATGTGTTGATTAATTTGCACATATTTGTGAATTTTCCAGTTTTTCACATATTTTTGAATTCTTATTTTGTACCATTATTTTTGGAAAAGATACTTGGTGTGATTTCAGGTTTCTTAAATTTGCTGAGATTTGTTTTCTGCCCTAACATGTTCTCCTAGAGAATGTTCTGTTGTGCTTGAGTAGACTATGCATTCTGTAGTTGTTGTATGGAATGTTCTGCATATGTCTGCTCATCCCATTTGGACTAGAGTGTAACTCAAGTCCAACATTTCCTTATTGGTATACTGTCCAGATGAGCTATCAATTGTGGAAAGTGGAGTATTGACATCCCCTACAATTACTGTATTGTTGTTTATTTCTCCCTTCAGATCTGTTAGTATTTGTTTAATGTATTTTGGTGCTCTGATGTTGGGTGTATATATATTTTTAATTGTTATTTCTCCTTGATGAATTGACCCTTTTAAATCACACAATGACCTTCTTTGTTTCATTACAGCTTTTGAGTTAAAGTCTGTTTTGTCTAATAAAGCATAGCTACCCCTGCTTTTGGTTCCCACTCACATGAAATATCTTTTACCATACCTTCACTTTGAGCCTATGCCTGTCCTTAAAGCTGCAGTGACTTTCTTAAAGGTAACATATAGCTGAGTCTTTTTTTTTTAATCCAGCCAGATACTCTATGCCTTTTGATTGGAGAATTTAACCCATTAATGTTTAAAATAATTATTGATAGGTTAGGACTTACTAATGCCATCTTATTGTTTTCTGGCTTTTATATAGTTCCCTTGTTCCTTTTTTCCTCTCTTGCTGTCTTTCTTTGTAAATTGGTAATTTTCCATCACGGTCTGCTTTGATCACCTTCCCTTTATCTTTTGTGTATCTACTATAGGTTTTTGCTTTGTGTCTCCAATAAAGCATTGTATAGATATTCTATATTAAACTGATAACAACTTAACATTGATTGCATACAAAAACTTACCTTTTACTCTCTCCTTTTACTCCCACCCTTTTATTTTGTTAATGTCATAATTATATCTTTTTATATTGTGTATTCCTTAACAAATTATTTTAGCTACAGTTTCTTTTAATTCCTTGTCCTTTAACCTTTACATTAGTATTAATTGTTTAACACACCATCATATCACAATTTTAGAGTATTCTGAATTTGACTATATTCTTACTGGTTCATTGTGATGTATATTTTTATGTTTTCACTTTATTAATTAGCCTCCTTTCATTTCAGCATGAAGAACTCCTTTCAGTATTTCTTTTCAGGCAGGTCTAGTAGTGAGGCACTCCCTCAGCATTTTCTTTTTAGTAAGCTCTATGTCCAATCTGAAGCTTGAACTCATGACCCGAAGATCAAGAGTCACATGCTCTACCAACTGAGCAGGCCAGGCCCTCCTTTCAGCTTTTGTTTTATTTGGGAAAGTCTTTATCTTGTCTTCATTTCTTAAGGACAACTTTGCCAGGTAAAGTATTCTTGGTTGGCAGATTTTTTCTTTTAGCACTTTGAATATATCATACCACTCTCCTGTAGATTTCTGCTGAGAAATCTGCCAATAGCCTTGAGGGGGTTCCCAGCTTCACTGAATCCTTGCCAACGGTGAGTAAAGACTGATTTTTCTACTCAGCTAGTAGATAAATATAATACCTCATTTAAAAATTCATTTACCAATAAGGTTTAATATTAGCATATTGATTCTTACCAGTATGCTTATTTAAATGCATTTCCAAATTATTATGGTGAAGTTTCATGCTTTCATTCATGTTTAAACTTTTACTTGCACACCATTACTAACTCATCTTCAGGTATGTTTTCTTTGTAACAACACTATCTTAAGCAATCTTCTTCATTTATTTGTTTATTTTCAGTTTCCAATTCTATAACATAAGCTTGCATGTAAGCAGGAACCTTGTCTTTTCTTTTTCCACTATTGTACTCCCAGTGCTGGTAAAAATGCCTGGCAACATAGAAACAAATATTTGTTGAAGAAATGATAAAACAACAGGCTAAGTTAGGCATCTCAGGGCATAATTTTATTAGCTATTTTCCATGAGAACTCCAGTGTGGCTTGAAATAGTTAATGCTCTTTCTTAAAAACCTCATTACTCTTAGTGAGCCTTTTAGACACTAAGAAATGAAATCGATGTGTCCATATCTTGTTCAATCTTGTTTCTTTTATTCATTGTGAGACTATATTGATGTTGCCTTAAAAAATGTAGGTTGCAAGGACAGGGACGTGACTTTTCTAATTAATCTCTGTGTCCTCTTCCCAAATACCTAGGGCAATATCAAAGACACACTGGAGAGTCAAAAATTATTAACTTATAACAACAGTGCTGATAACCTGGCTGTTACAAAGAAAGAATGCCATTCTAGAAAGCTCTACAGAATTTTATTTTAATAGAAACATAACATTGTGATAGTCATATATAGTGTTATGGCTAATTTCAACATCAGAACTTTATTGACATATATTTTAAAAAAGAAAAACACTGCATTTGCTCTTCTACACAAATACATTGTCCCAGAAGGGATAAACCACAACAAGAAACAAACATTAAGAAGGTATCACAGCACTTTTTATCCTAAAGAACCAAAATAATTTCAAGGCATCTAGCTGATTGAGGAATATCCAAATAAGTCTATATGCTCCCACTCACAACACATAACCATTTATTCATATGTACATATAAATACACATAAATATGAATATACATGTACATATATACACACATACACATGCATACACAATCAATATATTCATTTATTCATTGTCATAGTTTTCAAATTCACCCTCAAACATCTGCTATTTCATTAAGCACTATGCTTATATGTTGCTCAATATAGAATCAATCAATTGAAAAACATTTCTATATCTTCTTCAAAACTGCCTTTAAAATCCTGACTTAATGTCCTTTATAAAAATACTCACATAATACAATTTTTTCTTAGAAATGAGGGTCAAGGAACACTTGGTATCTCCTACCTACAGTTCAGTTAATGATTCCCACTTATACAGCATTTTACAATTCACAAAATATTTTTTCTACATTTGATTATTTTCCCCTTGCAATAATCTTTTGCAGCCTATAGAAATTGAGCCTTTACTGTGATCCACTATCCTGATGCAAATATTAAGCTCAGATTGTCAGGTAACTAGTTCTAGATCAGTAGCAGGTGAGGAGCAAAATACAGGTCTCCTTATTCATGAAAAACATCCCTGCTTTTCAACATTCGGGTGGGGAGAGCTATATTTCTCTCCACTTTTTTTAACTCTACAAAGGTGTGGAACTAAATGTAATACAGTAATTTTCTCCATATTTGTACACTTATCACCCCCCTTCTTAATGGTTTCTTTTATCATTCTTTTTTATCCATGTTTTATGTTTAAGTTAATTAATTTTAGTAGTAGATGGGATATAAGATGTTAACAATCACCACCTTTCCTAAACTACTCTAGCCGTCTCCACTTCCATCTCTGGTAAAATGGACCAATTCCACAAGAAAGACTTGGGTGCTACAGTGGTGGCATGAGGGCAGGGGCTGTTGTGAGGCCCACCTTTCTCCATGTGAGAACATGCCTGTCCTGGTCGGACCATGGGAGTCCTCATCATGTTCATTTTTTAAAGGGAAGAGAAGCCTGGATCAGGGATGCTTCATCTTTAAGAAATAATTTTTATTAAGTGGAAGAAAAGGTTTTGTACAAAAAAAGTATGGCAAATACAATGCCCTGCATAAAAACCTGACAACTGTTTAAAGCTCCATAAATCCTTTCTATACATGGTAGAAACTAAATACTAAAGCCTTCGAACTGAAAAGTTACCAAATTAAATTATCAAAAATGAGGAACTGTCCCAACTATGTTTTGATTTGTGAAATGTGTAGAACTTTCCCTCTTTACTGAGGGCAGAAAATTGTGTGACTTTCAGGAAGACAGACTCTAAAGAGTCAAGCACATATCCTACTAATCTGTGTTATTGTTCCCTGGGGTATCCATACATCTTGACCTAAAGCATGTGATGGTTTCCCAAATGTAGTTGTTGAAGGAATTCTTTAGGGACCCAGCCACTCCAAGGTAAACAGAGTGGAGATTAATTTTTCTCCTGAACTCAGCTCTTGTACCACTGTGTCCTACTGGCTGAACTCAACTGGAACCAGCTTTTAAGGGAGTCTTAATGATATGTTTCTCATAGGTTAGCACCTCAGAATACCAAGCAGAGCAGAAAAGAGAAAAGAATGGATGTAAAATAGCAAACAGTAACACACAGACGTATTCAATTGTTAACACTTGATTTTTAGAGCTCTTTATTTATTAAGGCTCTTACTACTTTGTTATCTCTATTACACCTACTTTTTCATTTTGTGATAACTTATCTTGGCCTTTGAAAAGGCCTAGGATTATTCCATAAATTACTATTTTTCTTTAAACCTCAGTTGCTTTAGATGATAAGGTCCTGGAAACATCCTGTATCTCCCAATTCACTTATCTGTCAAGTTATTTTGCATAGTCAGAGAGGCTCTGCTAACAATGCTTCTGCGTATATAGCAACACAGAAGCTCCTACAGCTTACTCTTGATGGGTTTTCCTTTTTAAAGTAGATGCACCTGGGACACGTGGGTGGCTCAGTCAGCTAGGTATCTGCCTTTGGCTCGGGTCATGATCCTAGGGTCCTGGGATTGAGTCCCACATTGGGCTCCTTGCTCAGTGGGGAGTCTGCTTCTCGCTCTGCTGTTCTCTCTCTGACAAATAAATAAAGAAAATCTTTTAAAAAAATTAATGTAGATACACCTTCCCAATCTGCAAGGTTTTACAACTACCAGCAGTAATAGTTTTCCCAGTGAATTGCAGGGTTATGATTATACTTTTGCCTCTGTTCTCATAGTTGTCTGGCTGTTTCCTGTCCTATGTAATAAGCCTGTGAAAGTCCTTCTTCAGCTAAACATGACATGCAAAATGTCTGAGTGGCTACAACACTCAGAAGCTCACTTTATTATTTTTTAACTATATTTTATTGTGGCAAAAACACTTAACATGAGACTTACCCTCTTAACAATTTCTTAAGTGTACAATACATTATTGTTAACTATAGGTACGATATTCTACAGCAACTCTCTAGAGTTTATTCATCTTTGTAACTGAAATGGGGAGTTACTAATCAATGGGCATAAGTTTCACTTCAGCAGCTCACTTTATTTTTTTTTAGAGAGAGAGAGAAAGAGAGAGTGTGGGGAGGGAGGGGCAGAGAGAGAATCTTTTTTTTTTAAAGATTTTATTTATTTATTTGAGAGAGAGAGAGGCAGAGAGAGACAGAGCATGAGCCGGGGGGAGGTGCACAGGGAGAGGGAGAAGCAGACTCCCCACTGAGTTAAGAGCCCATGCGGGGCTCCATCCCAAGACCTTGAGATCATGACCTGAGCTGAAGGCAGTTGCTTAACAGACTGAGCCACCCAGGCACCCTGGGAGAGAGAGAATCTCAAGCAGACTCCCCACTGAGCCCAATGTAGGGCTCTATCTCATGACCCTGAGATCATGACCTGAGCCGAAACCAAGAGTTGTATGCCCAACTGACTGAGCCATCCAGACACCTTTCAGAAGCTCACTTTAAACCAAGCCCATGTTCCTTGATAACAATGCTTGATTGTAAGGCAATAAAAACTTCAGCTTTTTTTGGTTCCAGGTCATAATGTCTCAAGTGGAGCAAGACACAGTAAGAAATCTTGGGGACATAGTGAAAAGAATTCAGCCCCAAAGATGAGAGAGTTGATAAGATTAGGTAAGGGCTTTTAGAAGTCAAGCACCCAGGCTGGGGTTAAGAACATGGCTCTAGGGGCACCTGGGTGGCTCAGTCGGTTAAGAGTCTGCCTTCGGCTCAGGTCATGATCTCAGGGTCCTGGGATTCTGGGATCGAGCACTGTGTTGGGCTCCCTGCTCAGTACAGAGTCTGCTTCTCCCTCTCCCTCTGCTTCTGCCCCCCACTTGTGCATGCTCTCTCTCTCTTAAATGAATAAAATCTTTTAAAAAAAAGAACATGGATCTATGTTCCAAATGAATTCCAGTACCTGCAGAATACCGAAGCAGAGCCTATTTGTTCTGACAGAGCAAACAAGAAAAATTGCATTTTGGTGTGCAGCATAGTACCTAGGTGCTCACCTGTGGTACACTGTAACTCAGATTTACAGCAACAAAACTAATTCTGCGCCATGACCTCTAGGGGACTGGGTTAACTGAGGTACTTCTTGCCTAGTTGTAGTGTGATTTAGAACTCAGACAGGTTAAACATACAGGGTAAAACCATTTTTAATTTTGCTAGGTGCTATTAAAATGGAATCACATTGCTTCCTTAATTTATACTTTCTTCCATTATGAGTAGAGTTGTCAGATAAAGGGTACTCAATTAAATTTGAATTTCCGTTAACAACAAATAATTTTTAGTATAAGTATGGCCCTTGTGATGTTTGGGAAGTATGCATTCCTTATTTGAAATTCAAATTTAACTAAGCATCCTGTATTTTTATTTGCTAAATCTGACAACACTAATTATGAGTGGTGTTTAGCATCTCTTTATATATTTATCGTCTATTTGTATATCTTTTTTCTGAAAACTGCCTGTTCATGTCCTTTGACCATTTTTCTTTTAGGTTTTTGGTGCTGCAATACATATTAGTAAGAAAACTATCCTTCATATGTCATATAAGATATAATTCTTCTAATTTTAATTTTGTGTATTGTATTTTTGCCCAAAAGTTTTCGTTCAAAAAAAATTTTTTAAAAGATTTTATTTTTATTTGAGATAGAGAGAAAGCATGAGTGGGGGTGGACAGAGGGAGAGGGAGAAGCAGGCTCCCCACTGAGCCGGGAGTCCAACACTGGGCTTGATCTCAGGATCCTGGGGTCATGACCTGAGCCAAAGGCAGATGCTTAACCAACTGAGACACCCAGGTGCCCCCCAAATTTTCATTTTTAATTACAGAATGTATCTTTTCTTATATGGTAGCAGGGGTTTTTCTCATGCTTAGAAAGGTCTTCCCAACTCTCTGATGTGTATATGTCTGTGTATACGTGTGTGAATATTCATATATACATATATATATACATGTATATATTTGAGAAATGGTTCCTCAAAGACATCCATGCTCCAATCCCCAGAACCTGTGACTTTGTTATAGTTCACAGCAAAAGGGAAATTAAGGTTGCAGATGGAATTAAGGATGATAATCAGTTAGCTTTCAAATAGGGAGGCTATCCTGGATTATCCAGGTGGGCTTAATGAATTCACAGGTGTCCTTAAAAAGTGGAAGAAGGAGGGAGCACATGACTGGCTCACTTAGTAGAGTATCTGACTTTTGTTCTCAGTGTTGTGATTTTGAGCCCCATGTTGGCTGTAGAGATTACTTAAAATATATATTTTTTAAAGTGGAAGAGAGGGGCAGAAGAGGAGGTCAGAGAGAGATGCAACTACAGAAAAATGATCAGAGAAATGCCACGTTACTGGGTTTGAGTATGGAGGAATGGGACTATGAACTAAGGAATGCAAGTAGACTCCAGAAGCTGGAAAAGGTAAGGAAACAGGTTTCTTCCAAAGCTCTCATTAAGGAATACAGCCTTGCAGACATCTTGATTTTAGCTCCCATAAGACCCATTTTTAGACTTCTGACTTCCAGAACCGTAATATAATAAATATGTGCCATTTTAAGCCACTAAATTTGTGATAATTCACTATGGCAGCAGTAGAAAACCAATACATCATGTAATTTTCTAAACCTTCAAAGGATTATTTAAATACCCTCTCCCCATCCTCACCCTTCTCATAGCTGGCCGATTATCCTGACTCAAAACATGCTCCTATCTTACTATCCTCTCTATGTAGAATGCTCTTAGTATAGATATTGTCATGGTTTGCTCTTCACTTCAGATGGTGGCCCGAAGGTCACCTTGCAGAAAGGCCTTCCCTGAGTGCTATATTAAAATACTCTATATAAATTATCATATGGTTTCACTCATTTATGGAACATAAGAAATTGCAGGGAGATCGGTAGGAGAAGGAAGGGAAGAATGAAGGGGGGGGTAAACAGAAGGGGGAATGAACCACGAGAGACTATGGACGCTGGGAAACAAACTGAGGGCTTCAGAAGGGAGGGAGGCGGGGGATTGGGATAGGCCGGTGATGGGTAGTAAGGAAAGCAGGTATTGCATGGAGCACTGGGTGTTATATGCAAACAATGAATCATGGAACACTACATCAAAAACTAAGGATGGACTGTATGGTGACTAACATAACATAATAAAAAATTAAAAAATAAAATAAAATACTCTATACAGTATCCTCTCCACCCTCAGCCTCTGTTACTTTATCCTAATTTTTATTTTCAAACAGTTATCACCATCTGCCATATTACATGTATTCATTCATAATTTTATGTCTCCAACCACTGAAATATGCATTCCATAAGAACTAGGGCCTCATATTCACTGCTGTACCCCCAGCACTTAGAAAATAGTAGACACAGGGTGCCTGGGTGCCATAGTCAGTTAAGCATCGGACTCTTGATTTCAGCTCAGGTTGTGATCTCGGGGTCGTGAGATTGAGCCCTGTGTTGGGTTCCAAGCTCAGCACAAGTCTGCTTGAGTGTCTCTCTCTCCCTCTCCCTCTGCCTCTCCCCCCACTCACACATGCTCATTCTCTCTCTCTCTAAAATGAATAAATAAATCTTTAAAAAAATCAGTAGACCCTCAGTACATATTTATTGGGTGAGCTCATGTATTATTCTAGGTATCATTAAATTGAAGGGTTTTTCCCAAATATTTCCAGATTACTTTCTGTACATATTACAGAGTATGTCCTCATGTACCAGGAATCAAAATAAAAAATAAATGTTAACTATAAGTGAGATGTTGTCCTGTGTCTAGATGTGGAGACAACTCACCTGTAGGCATGTTTTTTGTGCTCCCTACCACTGTCCTAGAAATCAAAGGCTTATAGGTACCTGATGCTTTAAAGCAAAGGTGTGCTCTGTGTGCCTTGAAAAAGCAGCTCCTCCCAATATCCTAATACCCTCTGAAAAATAAAAATAATCTAATCAAAAGGTTAAATGTGCATAAAGATTAAGTAGACACTTAGGAAGAAATTGCTATGATTCTTATCCCTTACATTAAAAAAAAAGATTTTACTTATTTATGTGTCAGAGAGTGAAAGCAAGTGAGCATGAGCAGGGGGAATGGCAGGCAGAGGGGGAAGCAGGCTCCCCACTGAGCAGGGAACCTGATGCGGAACTCAAACCCAGAACCCCGGGATCATGACCCGAGCTGAAGGCAGATGCTTAACTGACTGAGCCACCCAGGCATCCCTCTTATCCCTTACTTTTTGAGGTTCAATTTATATGAACTCTAGTTGATTGGACTGATAATGTACTGAGATTCATTGAAAAGAAAGGATGCCAAGACTTCTAAATTAGACCTTAACGTGAGTTTAGAAGTTGTCTAGACTGATGACCAGAGCTTACACAAGAACTGTGCGGCAGAATGGGGCATAGAATCTCTGCACAAATGTGTCTGGACTAATAGCTGAACATATAGGGGCGCCTGGGTGGCTCAGTCGTTAAGCGTCTGCCTTCAGCTCAGGTCATGGCCCCGGCGTTCTGGGATCGAGCCCCGCATCGGGCTCCCTGCTCAGCGGGAAGCCTGCTTCTCCCTTTCCCACTCCCCCTTCTTGTGTTCCCTCTATCACTGCCTCTCTCTCTGTCAAATGAATAAATAAAATATTTTAAAAAATAGCTGAACATATAAGTATGCATCAAAAGAATAAGACTTCAACCCTAGAATTCAGGAAATTCGGGTCCTTGTGGCAAAAACAAAAGTGAAAACCCTGATAGACTTAAAATGCCTTTTCTCAGTTCTCTCTCTTCCTGATATTTAGAAGCAAAAATCACTAACATATCATAATTAAAAAATGATCATTTTGTACTCAATAACTACCCCTGGGTTATTGGGTTTTAAAATGAAAGAGGGATGGTCAGGGATTAAAGGAGAAACTATGGAATTTCTGATAACATCAGATGGTAGATACTTAGAAGAAGACAGATTTGATTAACACGTGCCTTCCACATTAGCTTGTGAGTATTTTGAGAAGTCTTGTGTTTTATTCATCTCTATGCCAGTTCCTGCTTGGTGCCTGCCTGGCATATCATAACACATAGTTTCCACTCAGTGTATGTTCGATCAATGAATAGATTAATTAATCCAGCAAAACATTCAGAGGAAAAGGATGAATTTTAATGGGTTTGCCAAGCCATTATATTTTTTCTCGTTTAGGATGACCTTTGAATTTCAAAAGCAAAAAAGAAAATTAACAGAAAAAAGGAAGAGAATTACTTCATTAAATCAATTGTATTGAGCTGTACTAAGTGATTTAGGAGATAGTGAAATAAACAAAATATGCCTTCTGATTCTAGCAATATGAGAAAATCTAATTATACCAGAATATTATGTTTTAATGGTTAAAATATTATATTTTAATTAAAATACTTTGGTTAAGTAATAGTTACTTTGAATTATATCTGTAGATTTTTGTTGAAATGATTTATAAGACATAGAAACTCTGAAATGGATGGAAAATATGTTTCTGTACTTACATTTCTCTTTACTACATGTTCATTAGTGGATAGATTCCATTTTGGTGATTATATTTGCCATTTGATAGAAAATGACTTACCCTTTAAAATAAATGCACATGGTGTTAAAACATACCTTGTGTTAACGATACTTTTACTGTGAACTTTTGTGACTCATTTTTTGGAGTTAAAATATTCCTGGAATAATCTAATGGTACACTTAGTGTTTTTTCTTTGTAATGTATTTCTCAATTTTACTCTACATCCAAAAGAACACTTTAAAATTTAACAAACATTACATTCTCCCAAAAGAAAAAAAAGCCTGTATCATTCAGTCATACTTCAGTTTCTTTTCAGAATGTATAACATAGATAGCTAGAGCCAACTTTGGTTTTTAAACAATAATGACTTTAAAAATCAACCTCTATATGTGAATAATCTTACCTCCAAAATATGAGCAAACAGTGTGAGATAACCATGAGAATGTTCACATCAAAGATATTTTATCATGCCAACTAAACTAAAATTTTAAACAATGAGAGTTGAGACAATTCATTTTATTAAAAACATTTGTAAGGTTAACAAAAAGAGAGAAATCCAATACTTAAGATTTCTTTTTTAAAGTTTTTATTTAAATTCTAGTTAGTTGACATACAGCACAATATTGGTTTCAGGAGGAGAATTCAGTGAGTCATCACTTATATACAACACCCAGTGCTCATCACAACAAGTACCCTCCTTAATCCGCATCACCCATCTAGTCCATCCCCCACTCACCTCCCTCCATCAACCCTTACTTTGTTCTCTATTATTAAGAGTTTCATTTATGGTTTGTTTCCCTTTCTTCTCCCCTTCCCATGTGTTCATCTGTTTTGTTTCTTAAATTCCACATATGAGTGAAATCAGATAGTTTGTCTTTTTCTGGCTGACTTACTTCACTTAGCATCATACACTGTAGCTCCATCCACATTGTTGCAAATGGCAAGATTTTACTCTTTTTGATGGCTGAGTAATATTCCCACACACGCACACCCCACATTTTCTTAATCCACTTATCAGTTGATGGACATTTGGGCTCTTTCCATAGTTTGGCTATTGTTGATAATGGTGCTATAAACATCAGAGTGCATATATACCCCTTTGAATCTGTATTTTTATTTTTTATTTTTATTTTTATTTATTTATTTTTGTATTTTCATATCCTTTGGCTAAACACCTCGTAATGCAATTGCTGGGTCATATGGTAGCTCTATTTTCAACTTTTTGAGGAATCTCCATACTGTTTTCCACAGTGGCTGCACCAGTTTGCATTCCCACCAACAGTGCAAGAGGTTTCCGCTTTCTCCACATGCTCACCAACACCTGTTGTTTCCTGTGTTGTTAATTTTAGTCATCCTGACAGGTGTGAGGTAATATCTCATTGTATTTTTGATTTGTGTTTCCCTGATGCCAAGTGATGTTGAGCATCTTTACATGGGTCTGTTGGCCATCTGGATGTCTTCTGTGGAAAAATGTCTATTCATGTCTTCTGCCCATTTCTTAACTGGATTATTTGTTTTTTGGGTGTTGAGTTTTATAAGTTCTTTATAGATTTTGGATACTAACCCTTTATTGGATATATCATTTACAAATATCCTCTCCCATTCTGTAGGCTGCCTTTCAGTTTTGTTGATTATTTCCTTCCCTGAGCGGAAGCTTTTTATCTTGATGAAGTCCCAAAAGTTCATTTTTGCTTTTATTTTCCTTGCCTCTGGCAACGTGTCTAGTAAGAAGTTGTTCTGGCTGAGGTCAAAGAGGTTGCTGCCTGTCTTCTCCTCTAAGATTTTGATGGTTTCCTGTCTCACATTTAGGTCTTTCATCTGTTTTGAATTTATTTTTGTGTATTGTATAAGAAAGAAGACAGCTTCTTCAACAAATGGTGTTGGGGGAACTGGACAACAACATGCAGGAGAATGATACTCAGATTTCTCCAGAAGAAGGCAGTTTCAACTGAATGGCATGCCAAAGTGGGAGATATATAAAACATTGCATGCTGCTTTGTGAAGAGTTTGGTGGAGCTGGAAACAGTATTTAATACTCCCCTTATAGTGCCTAGTTGAGAGAGTCACACCAGAGCACAGAATTGATTTAATGGTTGTTAGACAATTAGGTTTTCAAGCAGAACAGGTATCTCTAGCATAGGATAAGGGAAATACATCATGTTAGCTAGTTCAAATAGAATGTGTCAGATTAGTGAAATTAGGCATATATATAGGTAAGACATTGGAGAACAGCAGATAGGAAAAGGAAGAGATAGCAGAGTATTTGCATTTTTACAACCACAGGAGTGAGGTGAGTCAAGAACACAGTTGAGTGTGACCAAATTAAGCAGAAGTTATAACTGAGACTGAATTGCATGGACCCCACTCCTACCTGCCCTGGATATTTCTTAGCCCCTTTATATTTACAATATAATGAAGAAAAGTTTATTCAAATGAAGTGAATAGTAATCAGAAAGCTGATCAGTAATTAGGGTAAAATATGATCCAATCAGCTCCACCTTCATGGAAAGTTTGGTAAGGAATTTGGCAAAAGTCTTGTTCAATAAAGGGTAAGATCATACAGAGACAGATTTAAATTGTACATAATAGGAATTGTACTGAATCTGCATATGAGAGCATATTTTAGATACCACACAATGATTTATAACTCAATTGACTTTAGTCAGTGTCAATAAACTATTTCATGAGTCCTTGTCACCATATCCCTCTACCCTTGGTTATTGCTTCATGGGAAGAACCTGTAGCACTGATAGAAGGAAGAGCTCCTTATCTTGATGTGGCCAGTGAGTTTGGGTTGCTAGCAATTGTGGCAACTTGCTTCTTTGGTCTCCATGGTGTTTAATACTATAAAGGAAGATTCATCTCACTCTAAGGGAATGGGATAGGAAGACATGTGAGTCAAGAATGTTTTAAAAATTCTTTGTGTCAAGGATTTTAGTATATATTTGGGCAATTTTTGCTACTGAGATAGACAGTATTCCTTATGGCATTTTCTTTACAATTACTTCTATTTTTAAGATACGTACTTCTCAGAACAGCTCAGTTAAGAAAGGCTTTTCTAGGGGAGACTGTTTTTTTTTTTTTTTTTTTCGTTTTACAGCTGCACTGACAGGCACAAAAAGTTTACTGACAAGGTCAGGCAGTGAGTCAGAGAGCTGCAAGGGTCCTGGGTACCATTAGATCTTGTCAGTGTAACCACTTCACTTGCAAATCACAGTGTTTTGTACTGGAAAAAACTTGGCAATATTTGCTTAAGGAGAAATCTTGAAATTATCTTTTTCTTAGACAATGCAATCCCGCAGATGTTTTTATAATACTCTACCAGTTATCTCTTAACTTCTGAGCTGTTTAAAAGCCAGTCAGGCATCATTCTCACAGAAAAGTCATATAGGCATTTTTTGTGTGTGTACCACGAGGCTAATTTGCCATTTGGGAATTTAGCATGTGCCACACACTCAAATATATGCAAAGAATTATTTCTAGAATTATTTAGAATAATTATCTAATATATAGATTATTAGATACAAGAATATACTTCTCTAAGTAAAGCATGTTTCAGACTGGATTTATTAATTTAATATTAATTTATCAAGCTCCATCTCAGATAGGCTAGACAAGGATATATTAAAAACCAGTAAGATGTGAACCCTGGCCTGAGGGAGTTTACAGTGTAACAAGACTGACATACAAAGAAGCAAACTTAAGAGTTTAAGGTACTATTGGAACATGGGTTGGTGCCATCCCTGCCTTAGCCTTTCACATTCTGAAGCTAAGCAGTCCAGGTAAAATTCCACAGGAAGTAATGTATTAGGGAATTGGTTAAGCTGATGTGTAGCAGCCAGAACTAGAAGTTGCATGTGATGCTCAATGTAAAGATGCTGCAGAAGAAAGTGCGACATACAGACTTCACCGTATTCAATTTCCTCAATGTTCTAAGATTTTAAAAATACAAAATATGAGATAAAATGTTTGATTATCTTCCAAAGTTCCCTTCAGCAGTGTTATTATAATGTAAAAGATTTGTAGGGTCACAAAATGAGAATTCTTAGTGATCTGAAACAACTAGATGCTTAGGCTCGGTAGTTGAGATTGGCCAATAGCATATGGAATTGGTTGAAAGTGAAAAACTTATTGGAATGGTTCACATTTTAAACTTTACATTATAATGCAAAGCCAATAACCTCTTTTATTTGGGATCCATCCAGTTTTAATGGTCTGTACATAAATCTAGTGAATAAATGTAAATTAATTTGAAATTGATAGCTCCCCAAAACCTAAGCTAAATTCAAGTTCTGAAATCTTTTTCTACAAAATAGAAAAGTACAGTGTGATTATAAGAATGCTCACTAACAAAATCAGTACACTTTCCTACTGAAGGTATTGATTATTTTTTCAAGATAGTCCTTGAGATTCTTATTGAAGTTCCTTCCAGGCCAGCAGTGTCAACAGCAATGGAACACAATGAGTTTCAATTTAATATATTCCTTTGCTTAATTCCCATGATACTTTACACTTGAGTAGATATGACATATCTTCTGGCAATATTTATATGAATATAAGATATTAAATAATATGTAACATTTCAAACTTCTTTTACGGAATGGTTTCCATGGGAACAAAAGGCATGTACTGAAAATTAAAACATGTTGGTTTTTTTTCCGTTACTGGATAGGTATGAGGCATCTTCTTAGAGATTCTGCTGCACAAGAGCTAAAATCACTAACTTCATTAATTACAGACATTAATTGCCTAACTATATTTCTTAAAGGTCAAGGGAAGAAACATAAAATGTATTTTAGGCAATTTGACTTTAAACACATTGCCTTTATACAAAGCCAAATCAAAAATTCTAAATTACCATCAATACAAAATGGCTACAGAGATGTTTTAATTTTAACACACAGATCAAGAATCAAGGAGACTCATTCTAATTTAATCTACACAGTGGATTTTAGGCTAATTTTGATATTGTTTAGAGTTGCCCACAAAGAAGAATAAACTATTTTAATAGATTATCCTAGAAAATATTACTTAGATGGCATTCTGATTGTGGGAAAGAGAAAGAATTCCATCCCATCCTAGAAGAAGTTACTGTATTTTCTTTCCTTTCCTGTTTTCTTCCTCTCTCTCTTTCATGAATAAATTTTTACTAAGGTTCTAATATCATGTCAAGCATAGTAGAGGAATATAAAATGCCCTGTCTTCAGGGTGCCTACAGTCTAGTGACAGACTTTCAAGTTAATAGAAAATGAGAACAGTGGACATTATGTGTGCTTTTCATGGCAAGATTTGTCTCTTCGATTCTTCTTTGAATCTTACATCTCAACACTTAGCATGGTGCCTGGCACTAAGAAATATCAATATAGGTAAAATATGTTAATAATGGTTAAGGAATTAATATATGAAGACTTTAGACACTAAGATAATACCATATATGATTAAGTATAAAAATAAGAAGGAAAAACAGTAAATACCACAAAGGTTCAAAAAAGATAAGCCACTGAGCGTTAGAGAAGTTAAAAAAAAAGGTTTTCACAGGTGTGGTGAGACACTAGCTAGATTATAAAGGACGGGTAGGGCTTTATCAAAGGGGAAATATTTTTAAAGATTTTATTTATTTATTTGAGAGACAGTGAGCACAAGTGGGGGGGGAAGGGCAGAGGCAGAGGGAGAAGAAGACTCCCTGCTGATCAGGGAGCCCGAGGTGGGGCTCAATCCCAGGATCCTGGGATCGTGACCTGAATTGAAGGCAGACGCTTAATCGACTGAGCCACCCAGGCGCCCCTTAAATATTTTTGTAATAATAATAACATAAATGAATCATAGTTAAAATATGAGATATTAAACACAAATATTTCTTTTCTCTAATCCTTCACAAAATTCCATTAAAATGTCTTAAAATATTTACTACTTTCCTTTTGCTGCTGTTACAAATTACTACAAATTTAGTGGCTTACTACAATACAAGTTTATTATCTTATAGTACTGGAGGTGCAGACTCTAAAATCTAGGTATCACCCATATTACTTCTGGAGACCTCACAGAAGAATCCTCTTCTTTACTTTTCTCACCTTCTAAAGGCCATCTGCATTCCTTGGCTCATGGCTTTTTCTTCATTTCATTTCAACCTATTTCTTCCATCCTCACATATATTACTAATGCATCTGATCCTCCTGCCTCCCTTTTATGGGGACTCTTGTGATTACATTGGATCCACCTGAATAACCCAGGATAATTTCCTATTTTAAGATTCTTAATATAATCACATCTGCAAAGTCTGTTTTACTATGTAAAGTAACATATTCACATGTTCCAGGCAATAGTAGTACATGGACATCTTTGGAGGCCCATTATTCAGCCTACCACAATCTTCCCTGTGGGCCCTGAAGATTCAGATCTATATCACATACAAACCATCCTCATTTAATATCAAGGCCCACAAAAGTCTCTACTTATTACAGTATCAACTTAAATCTAAAATCTCAACAAACTGTCTCCAAGATATTAAAAATCACAAATCTCATCATCTAAATCACCTAATTTGTTATGAGTAAGGCTATCAGTATAATCCATTCTGGTGCAAAATTACTCTCCATCTGTGAATCTCTGAAACTCAAGGAATAGGTCATCTGATCCCAAAATACACTAATGGAACAGGCATAGAATAACAGTTATGTACATTTCCATTCAAAATGGGAAAAAACGAAAGGAAAAAAGGAGTCACGTCCCAAGAAAATTTAAAATCCAGCTGGGCAGACTACACTAGGTTTGGAGGCCTGGGAATTGATCTCTGTGGGTCCTGACTCCTCCCTCTAAGACTAGAGCTCTAACCTCAGGGCCCTCAGCTCTGGCTTTGGAATCATCCTTCCTTTTTTATGAATCGCAGCATGTGTTTGCCTCTAAGCAGTTTTACCACTATGCTCTTTGCCTATAGATTTTGGGGAGACTGATAACTGTCTTTCAATTCATCTTCTCCCTGTCCCTTTCAGTACAGATAGGGGTGCCTGGGTGGCTCAGTCGTTAAGCGTCTGCCTTTGGCTCAGGGCGTGATCCCAGCGTTCTGGGATTGAGCCCCACATCGGGCTCTTCCACTGGGAGCCTGCTTCTTCCTCTCCCACTTCCCCTGCTTGTGTTCCCTCTCTCACTAGCTGTCTCTGTCTGTCAAATAAATAAATAAAATCTTTAAAAACATGGGCAGAGGACCTGAACAGACATTTCTCCAAAGAGGACATACAGATGGCCAACAGACACATGAAAGGAGGTTCAACATCACTAATTATCAGGGAAATGCAAATCAAAACCACAATGAAATACCACCTTACACCAGTCAGAATGACTAATATCAAAAAGATAAGAAATAACAAGTGTTGGTGAGGATGTAGAGATCCTGCACTCTTGGTGGGAATGTAAATTGGTACAACCACTGTGGAAAACAGTATGAAACTTTCTCAAACAATAAAAAATAGAAATAGAAATACCATATGATCCAATAATTCCACTTCCATATTTACCCAAAGGAAACAAAAACATGAATTTGAAAAGATCTATGTACTCCTATGTTTATAGCAGCATTATTTACAATAACCAAGATATTGAAGCAACCCAAGTGCCATCCATAGATGAATGGGTAAATAAGATGTGTCATATACATATAATGGAATGTTATCAGTCCTAAACAGAATAAAATCTTGCCATTTATGACAACATGGATGAACCTAGACCCTAGAGAATATAATGCTAAGTGAAATAAGTCAGAGAAAGACAAATACCATATGATTTCACTTATATGTAGAACCTAAAAAACAAAACAAACAAACAAAACAGACTTAAATACAGAGAACAAACTGGTGGTTGCCAGAGGGGAAGTGGGTGAGGAGATGGGTAAAATAGAGGAAATTAAGAGGTACAAACTTGCAATTATAAAATAAAGTAGTCATGAGTATGAAAAGTACAGCCTAGGGAATACAGTCAATAATACTGTAGTAATATTGTTTGGTGACTACATTTTTTGTAGTCAGCATTCAGTAATACATAGAATTGTCAAATAAATATGTTATACACCTGAAACTAATATAACATTGTGTATGTCAATTACAGTTCAGTAATTAAAAAAAAGAAAGAATTGGTGACCAGAGGCTGAAAAAACAAGAGGATTTACTCTGTTAGAGAAGAGGCCTCTCCAAAGGTCTTTCCTAGATAATCCCATATCTATTTTTGGCTCCTGCTGAGATGGCTGAGGGGATTCATGAATCACATGATTAATCTCTTCAAAGAGCCCTCTGAGTAAATACTCTGTTCTTTGTTCCTTTGGAGGCACTAGCAAAAACTTGTCTAGCCACAGCCTTTACATTCTCTCCAGAGTAAGATTTCTGGCAGTGAATCTCCTACTTTTAGGGTAGGCTGGGAATTTCACAAATCATCAAGTCTGGTTCCATTTTGCATAATAGCTCTGCCCTTAATCTGCCCTTTTTTGCTTGCATTTTATTATAGGAAGCAAGAAGAAACTAGGCACCTTCAACACTTGGCCTGGAAATCTTGGCAGTATCCAAATTTATTGCTTACGAGTTCCACTTCTCATGCAACTGTATGTCACAATTCAGCAAATCTTTCTGTAATGATGTAACAAAGGTCCCCTTTCTTCCAGTTTCCAATAACATGTTCATCATTTCCTTCTAAGCCCTCAGCTGCAGCACCTTTATAAACATCTATATTTCTACCAAAAGTCTGTTTATGACAATTTAGGTATTCTCTGAGGCAATGTAAGTTTTCTCTACCATGTTTCTCATTTCCTTCTGAGTCCTCACAAGCAACACCTTTAATGTTCATATTTCTAAAAGTCTATTCAAGACAAAGGAGGTTTTTCTTATTCTTCCCACCTCTGCCAATTACTCAGTTCCAAACCTACTTCCACATTTTTAAATGTTTGTTACAGAATCCCACAGTGAGTGCCAAAATCGATACTCGTTTCCTACTGAAGCTATAAAAAATTACCACATATTTAGTGGCTTAAAGCAACACAAATTTATTCTCTTACAATTCTAGAAGTCAGAAATCTAAAGTCAAGGTGTCACCTATGGCTCTGTTAACACTTCTGGAAGCTTCAAGGCAGAATACCTTTCTTTGACTTTTTCAGCTTCTAGAAGAGGTCTGTACTCCTTGGCTCATGGCACCTTCATTACATCATTTTAACCTTTTGCCTCCATCGTCACATCTCTTACTAGTAAGTCTGATCCTCCTATTGCCCTAATATAAAGACCGTTGTGATTACATTGAGCTCACCTAGATAACCCAGTGCAATATCCCAAACTCAAGATCCCTACTTAATTCAATCCCATCTGCAAGATCCCTTTTAACATGGAAGGTGATGTACAGACACAGGTTCCAGGGAATAGATGTGGATATCTTTGGGGGGTTCTTACTCTGCCTACCACAGACTATAAGGTATAAGACCATAAATTTAAAAAAAGCAGGAAAAAAGAGAACAGATGAGAGATTTAAAATTTTTTTCAAAGACAGGGGCCTAATAGTTAATTTACAAAGACAGAGGAAGTGCGGTGCCTGGGTGGCTCAGTCAGTTAAGCATCTGCCTTGGCTCAGGTCATGATCCCAGGGTCCTGGGATAGAGCCCCACATTGGGCTCCCTCCTCAGCAGGGAGTCTGCTTTTCTCTCTCCCTCTCCCTGCCACTCCCCCTGCTTGTGATCTCTCTCTTTCAAATAAATAAATAAAATCTTTAAAAAAAAAAAAAAACAAAGACAGAGGAAGCTAGAATGTAAGTGTCAGCAGAAGAGGGCACTAATGAAAACAGAACAATTCACCCTGAAGGACCCTTACGGGATTCAGTGTTAAGGGATACAGTTCTTAGGAATGCAAGAAGTAGAAGTAAGTTGTATGGATAATATCAGAAATTAGGTCCTCTTTTAACTTGTCAGGCAGGTGACCCCCAACTTCTGAGTGAAATTAAATCTGAGAGTCTCCCAACCTAGGGATGCCAAGTAGAAAGAAAACTTGAATGGAACACAGACCTAAAGGGGAATTAAGTAAAAGTTAAATTATTATATCTGTGCCTTCATCTTCCCCTTGACCCCAGCATACAGGCAGCCAGGCATAGATATCCTTAATCAGGTAATTGAAAAATTCTTTTCTGAAGACACTGAACAACCAGTAAGAAGACTTTCAGACACTAAATATTTTCAACTTTGCATCCTATACCAACTCTTGATCAACCAAGTGGAAGATAAATGCTTCTAGACCTGGGAAGACTCAAAATTTTGCACATTGTGTACTCTAATTGAGAAAAATACTTGTGGACATACTTCAGAAAAGGAAAGAAGAAACTAAGACAGAAAGACCTGGGACTCTAGATATAGGAAATCTAAGCCTGTGCAATGGTGGATGGAAGTCTTGAAATAACAGTTTTTGAAGCAGGCATAGCACAACCACGCCTGGTCAGAAAACGGGGGAACTGAAACCTCTGGGAGGAAGCTAAGTTTTTTTTTAATGGAAATTTATGGGTTATATGATGTTTTGGGACATTTGGAGATATTGTTAATAGGTGTTTTTACAGATATGCTGGTGTATGTGGAGAAAAATGAAGCAACAGGTTCTTAAAAGCCAATCAAATAATGGAGATCAAGGACAAATGAAATGTTTTAAGAGAAAGAAAATGTAATCATGGTTCAAAATATGGTCCATCAATGAACAGTATTTATGTCATCATTGATGCAAATGTTGAAGATTGGTTTAACAGCAACAAAAACAAAAAGTGTTACATCCACATGGGGAAATTGGCTTGGAAAAGGGGAGAGAAATGTAGTATAAAAAGGTCATAATGTGTTTTCAATAGTCAGTAGATAATGTCTGAATCTGATGTATCCAAAAAGAGCAATGCATGTATATTATTTACAAATATGGCAGTTAATACCAGCTGAAACAGCTACAATATTGAATTAATTGCTTCTCAAAAGCAGAACTAAGGGACAGGAGGGATGGGAGAGACAAAGATAGATTCTTACTACAAGCCTTTTTGTATTTTGTTTTTTAAAACTATATGCATGTATAACTGGTAAAATATAAATTCACATTTTAAATAATATTAATAATTCAAACAATATAGGAATATGCAAATAATGTGGAATCCCGATCCCTGATACTCTTTCCAATTTCAAATGGCCAGAATATCCATTATATCTCCAAGTTCTAGCATAAGTAATGACTCACATTATTAACTGAATAAGCTATGGGTAATGTGCTAAATACATAGTCTGCAATTATTTAGCAACCTTGTGTGGAACTCACAACCCTCAAGGTAGTTACATGTAGTGTATCATTGAATTAGTACATACACCCACTTGGGTAAGTAACATTATTATCATTTTAAAGATTAGGAAACAGAGGCAGTAATACCCCAAATTATATAGCTATTAAGCCACTTGGGGAATGAAACCCAAGTTTTCTTGATCATAATGCCTTTGCTGACCACTAAATATGATATGTATTAAGTAACTAGCATGAATTCTGGCACATACATGGTGCTTAATAAGTAATGCATATAAATATTAATCTACATAAAGAATTTCAAGATACTTTTATAAGTCTTCTCCCCTGTTACAGTAAAGGGCTATATTTCTTAAGGAGAATAAACAAAAGTTTTCCACAGTGCATCTGTTTTAGGACAAAAATCTTATTTTATATGTAATAGAAATGCATTTGTCATAGATGCAATATTCTTAGTATCTTACAATCAGTCCATTTAAAAGAATAAAGTAAACACCTAAATACTAATTTAGAAAGCAATAAAAAAGCAAAATTAAATGTAGAAAAGTATGTATAAGTTCCCATTTTCATAGTGTGTGTGTTTGTGTGTGTGTGCGTGTGTGTGTACAAAGAAGATTTCTAGAAGGATATGCAAGACACTGGTAAGCATTTGTCTCCAGGAAGGGAGGATGGCGGTATCAGGAAAGCAAGAACGGAGACTGACATTTCACCATATACCCTTCTTCACTGTTTCAATTTTTTACCATGATCATGTATTGTATAATTGAATAAAGTTAATTAATAAAAAAAAGCCTTTATTATACTTAATAAACAACTAAAACAATTTTATGGCTCTCTGTAAATCTTCTGTATTACCAACCTTATAAAGCACAGTGCTAGGCAGCCAGGCAATACTCAATATGGTAGTTAATATTTACTTAATGAAGAAGACATGAGCTCTGCTTATAAGACATCAGGTAGGAAAAAAAATGGAAAGTGACTATTCTGCTCTGTTCCCTTTAACAATTTATTTTAAAACAAAATATCTGTTGCTCACTTGCCAAAATTAGTCCTTACCCAACAATGTAGCCTATTACTGACCAGTGTACAATAAAGAGGGTACATAATCAGTAATGGTTAATAACAAGATCAAAAGCCTAAATCAAAATGAAACTTACAGGAATAATAACAGTGATTTGATTTTTGTTTTGAGAGACCCTGTACAAAGCTGAAAGCAAATTAAATATTACAAGCTGATGGCACAGAAAGACCTTTCTAAAGGTCATGGTTTAGAAAATGTGGTTCCTTATTATTTCAAAAGAACAGACGCATAATTTTATTTGAAATATTTTTTAAGTGGCACAGTTTATAATAAGAAAAAGATAATGAACAACTATTCCAAAGAGAGGTTTAAAAAGCAGTTGATCTTAAACCAAGATTGTAAATAGAAATGGGTCAAAAGTCTTGTTGGAATCCTTGATAGCCTCAGTGGCCTCTTTTCCTTAACAAGTGACTAGATGTCTATATCCCCTTGCTTTTGTGGAAGGGTGTGGAGAAAAAGATCTCAAAGAGGATAATCAAAATTCCTCAATAAAAAGTAATTGAGCAACAACTATTGGAAAACTTTCATTCATCTTTATTAGCTATAGACACATTCTGAATGCCACTGCTTACTGTATGTATTGTATATATTATGAATGCTAAAGATTTAGACAAATTTAAGAATCAAGTTGTCTTAATTATTATAGAGGAATCAAATTTCCTCTCATTTATTTATGTATTAATGAACATTTATGAAAGGCATACTATGTGCCAAGCACTATGGTAGATGACGGGGATACAAAAATAACTAAGACAATCCTTGCCTTCAATGAACTTAGAATCAAGTAATACACTTACTGTCATGCAAGTGTCATGACAGAAGTAAGTACTGGGAAATACGCAACTATATAGAAAAACACCTTGTTTTGCCTTAGTGGAGAAGTGGAGTTAATAGAAGGCTTCCAGAGATGATGCCATATACATGCTGTTCCCGTTGGTATTTTTAAGTTTTCTAAACTTGCCACTCTGGTGTGATATACTTTTCTTTTTTAGAATAAAATCTTTATATTAGGACAATTTTAGATTTACAGAAAAACTGCAAAGATAGTACAGAGTTCCCAAACACCCCAGAGCCAGTTCCCCCTGCTATTAACATCTTATATTAGTATGGTTCATTTGCTATAACTAATGAACCAATACTGAATCATTTTATTAATTAAAGTCCATACCTTATTCAGATATCCTAGTTTTTATCTAATTACCCTTTTCTATTCCAGAATCCCCTCTAGGATACCACATTACGTTTAGAGATCATATCTCCTTAGGCTCCTCTTGCTCTGATGGTTTCCCAGACCTTCCTTGTTTTTGTGACCTTGACAGTTTTGAACAGTAGTCATTTTGTACAATGACACTCTACTGAGAATTGTCTGATATATTTCCTGAAGATTTGGCTGGGGTTATGTCTTTTTGGAAGATCAGAGAGGTAAGGAGCCATTCTCATCCCATCATATCTGCAGCACTTACTACTGTTAATGTTGACTTTGATCACCTGGCTAAATAGTGTTTTTCAGGATTCTCCACTGTAAAGTCACTCTTTTTTCCCCCCTTTCCATACTGTCCTCTTTGGGAGGAAGTCACTATGCATAGTCCATAGTTAGTGAGTGGGCAGCTATGCCTCCACTTCCTTGAGGACAGAGGATCTACACAAATCTGTTGGAATTATTCTGCTTGGGAGATTTGCCTATTTACTCCATTTACTTACTTATTCAACCATTTATACCAGTATGGAGTCATGGATATTTATTGTACATGTTGGGTTACAACCCAGCTTTGTTGGTCAAAGATTTCAGCTTTGGTCCTTGAAAGCTCTTCAGTTTTTTTCTATGTCTCTTGAATATAAGAGCGTTGTGGGGTTTCTTGAGCACTTACTTTCTGGCACCAGAAGATGATCCAGATCCAGATTCATTTTGTGTATTTCCTGCTCTAGTCCTAAAATCAGCCATTGTCTGTGGTTTGTCTATCATACTCTTAAGTGTATTTTGCAGGCAGAAGTTTTTAATTTTAATAAAGTCAAATTTACCAGTATTTTCTTTCATGGATTATGCTTTTGAAACTGTTTTTTTAGAAACTGACCTTGACACCCAAGGTTACCTAGATTTTCTCCTAACTTTCTTCTAAAAGTTTTGTAAGTTCATATTTTGCATTAGGTCTATGATACAATACAGCACATAGCATTTTAAGATCGGCTTCTTTCACTTAGAAATATGCATTTAAGATTGTTACATGTATTTTCATGGCTTTATAGTTCATTTAATTTATTGCTGAATAATATCCCATTTAGTGAATGTACCACAGTTTTTTAAATCCATTCACCTACTGAAGAATTCTTGGTTGCGTCCATATTTTGGCAATTATGAATAAAGCTGCTATAAATATTTGTGCACAGGCTTTTGTGTGGACATAAGTTTTCAACTCATTTGAGCAAATACCAAGGAGTATGATTGCCAAATCATATGAAAGAGTATGTTTAGATTTGAAAGAAACCACCAAAGTTTCTTCCAAAGTAGCTCTACCATTTTGCATATCCACATGTTCCTTTGTCCCAGTATTTCAATTAAATGTATATTACACGTTCGTAAATTTCTTATACTTCTTGGTTCTCTGTTCTCTCTTTTCATTCCTTTTATTATTGAATTACAGTTTGGGGAGATTCTACTGACATATTTTCAAGCTTACTGATTCTTTCCTTGGCTATGTCCAGCCTACTGATAAGGCATCAAAGGCATTCTTCATTTCTGTTATAGTGTTTGTGATTTCTAGAATTTCCTGTTGATTCTTTCTTAAAGTTTTCATCTCTGTGTTTATATTAAGAATCTGTTTTTGCATATTATCTACTTTTGCCATTAGAGCCCTTATCATAATAATCAGTTAATTTAAATTCCTCATATGATAATTCCTAATTATATGTCATAGCTGATTCTGATGCTTGCTTTGTCTCTTCAGACTGTGTTTTTCTTGCCTTTTAGTATACATTTTAATTTTTATGTTAAAAGGTGGCCATAACAGATTAGGAATAGGAACTGAGGTAAAAAGACCTTTAGTGTGAAGTATTATGTTATTCTGGACAGGAGTTAGGCTGTGTTTAAAGTTTCCTATAGATGTAGATTCCAGAGCCTTTGAATTCCTCTGTTGTCCTTGTTTTTGTCTCCTCTGTTGACTTTTGACTTCCCTAAGTACTCCTCAAAAGAGTGTCTGCAATTCGCAGCTCTTTCAGCATTAAAACCACAGTTATTATACTGGAGCCCTGTTGGTGACTGGTAAGGTGTTGAGTAAGGGAAACATTCTATAATCATGATTAAATCTCATTGAGAGATCCTGTGTCCCTGGCCTATAAACTCCACAAATATTTCTTAGTTACTATTCCTGCCTTAATCCCTGTCTTCTGATACCAGAAGGCTAGAGGGGGCTACAGTGGGAAAAATTCCCTTCCTAAGGTGGGATACGGGATAGGTAAAATTTTCCCCTGCATAGAAGACTTCTGTTATGGATATATCTCAAAACGGTTACTTTCCCCCTCTTCCTGCCAGGGCTTAAGGTTATTTTTCTTAGCTGTTTGCCATGTGTTATAGGCTGAATTGTGTCCCCTCCAAAATTCCTATGGTGAATCCCTCACACCCAGTACTTCACAATGTGACTATGTTTGGAGATAGGGCCTTTAAAAAGTCAATTACATTTAAAATTAAATGTAAAAAATCATTAAAATGAAGCCATTAGGGTTGGCCATAATCCAATTTGACTGGTGTCCTTATAAGAGGTGACTGGGACACACAAAGACATACCAGGGGCACATGAACACAGAGGAAGGTCAGTGTAAAGACACAGCAAGAAGGCAGCCATCTACAAACCAAAGAGAGAGCCTTAAGAGAACCAAACCTGCCAGCACCTTGATCTTGGACTTCTAGACTCCAGAACTGTGACAAAATGAATTTCTGTTGTATAAGCTACCCACTCTGTGGTCGTTTGTTATGGCAACCTGAGCAAACTAATACATCATGGGAACATGGTGAGAATTAAAACCACAAAAGTTGGGGGCGTATCATAAGACTGTGGCCCACAGGAGTTTCTCATTCTCAAACTAGTACACATTCAGCCTCCAGAAACCTGTCAAAATTACCATTTAATTGTTACCAGTTATGGCTACAGTAGCTTGTTCCAGGCAAGAAAATATTGGCTATGACTTTTTGTATTCATCTTGTCCCTCCAGATTTCAGGATGGCAGTTTGCCTTGATATCTCAATTCTATGATAGTTCCAATTAATTTTATTGATTTTAAGTATGTTCAGCTTTTTCTTATTGTAAGGATGGAATGGCAACTTCCATGTTCTTTACATATTGGAGCTGAAATGGGAAATCCTGATATTTTTACTCAAACCCTATTTGCAAAGATTTGAAATAAATTTTATATGAGAAAAGCTTACATTTTGTACCTTAATACGACATCTTAGTTTGGGCTACTTTAAACAAAATACCACAAACTGGGTGACTTAAACAATAGACACCTATTTCTCATAAGCAACGGATATCTATTTCTCATAGCTCTGGAGGCTGGAAGTGCCTGATCACAGTGCACAGCGCTGGTCATAGCATGGTCGGGTTCTGCTGAGGGCCCTTTTTCTGGATCACAGATGGCTGCTTTCCTGCTGTATCTTCAAACAGGGGAGAGAGAAAGCTCTCCTGTCTTTTCCTCTTATTATAAAGGCACTCATTTCACCTCAAGGGTTTCACTCTCATGCCCTTCTCTAAACCTAATTACCTCTCAAACACCTCCCTGCAAATACCATCACATTAAGGGTTATGGATTCAACATACAAATTTGAAGGAGACACAAACATTCAGTCCCTAACATATACTATCCTTCTATCAGAAAGATTAAATTACTCTAAAAATTATAAATATAATTGATACTATTATTTTTCCCTTTAAAAAATCTGTCAAAAATCAGTCAATATGCCTTGGGAAATGTTGTCATTAGCTACAGGATTTATTTAACCTCTTTTTATCCTCACTACTCCTCTTTCTGAGATTAGGTCAAGGGATATAGAACTAAATTGGGCTTCTGTATATATTCTTTCCTTTCCATTCACCTGTCCTAATCTCAGATGTCAAATCTCTCTCCGCAAGCAATATACAGTTGTTCAAAAGCCCCAAGGACATCAGAGATGACAGAATATTATTTTCTTAGGTCAGAGATGGAAAGGTGATTGAAATAAAATTCATCATACTACAGTTGGGACACTGATACTTTCAGCAACCAAAGCCTTCTCCCCTGGCAATTTTGGAAAAAGCTACAAACTAGCCAACTATATTGACAATTCAATATTTCTACAAAATCAGGTCATAAGACAGTGAAATATTAATTGAAGGGTTACAAAATTAATCAGAGAGTCTCTGCCTTAACCTCAAAGTAATGCTATCCATAAAAGGAAGAGGTCAAATTAATAACACCAGTGGCAATTCAGGTCTTACACATATTAGATCATATATAGACTAGACATATTTAATCTCTTAAATTATCTTAATTAGCTTTTATAACAAATGAAACATCTATTTATGTTTAATACCAAAACATGGTACATGCACATGGAAGGCTTTAAGATAAATGTAACATTATTATTTGATGAAATTCTAAATAAGGAAGTCATATGATAATGTAGTTAGAAAATCAGGTAGTATCAAGCAATTTATGGGAATTGATTTGGACTTTGAAGGAGGGGTAGGTTCTGTATAACCACAATTTTACTTTATTTTCATGCTTCAGTGACTGGAATTCCATTCACTGACTAGAAAATTCTTAATCATCCCTTAAGCCACGTTAAGATTTCTCTAAATTTCCAGGTAAAGTTAGTTGCTCCCTCATGTTTGCATGATGACACTTCATATGCTCCTCTATCTCTCTTTTTTTAAGTAGGCTCCATGCCCAGTGTGGAGCTCAATGAAGTGTTTGAACTCATGACCCTGAGATCAAGACCTGAGCTGAGATCAAGAATCTGATGCTTAACCAACTGAGCCACCCAGGCACCCCTTCTCTCTTGTAGTCTATATTTTGTTTTCTTATATGTTCTCCCCAGTCAGTTGAGCAAGTCTAGTACAGAGATGTAACCTTCTGTTGTTGCTACCCATTTGATGTTTATTTTACCACCTTTTGACACTTCAATTTTCTCGTGGAGAAGTACTCCTTTATCATTTCAGAAAGTCTTGGTGGAATGAACAATAAAGGTAGTCTGTTATCTCCTGGAAGGGGATAACATGTGACCCACTGATCTGTCATTTCCCAAGATTTTGAATATGGAGTAGTGATACAAGGGTGAAAACCATTTGGACCTCTCTGAGGAGAGCATCTACTAATCCTTGCAGAATACTGTGTGTTGTACAATGTCATTTTTGTTTAAAACAGGAAAAAGAATACTTAGTTATAGAGAGCCTTAGTTATCAGATGTAGGTATGTATAAGTAGATACCTAGGAAGAGATCTGGAATATTACAAACCAGCATGTTTTAAGTGGTTATCTAAGGAGAGAATTTGGATTTGGGATAAGGTAAAGGGTATTTTCCCTTATAACTCTCTATACTACTGACCTATTATTTCATTTGAGGGGTTAAAAGTCATGTGTTACTTTTGTAATTTATTTTATTTCAAAAAATTCATTTTAAAAATTATATTCCCAAAAAAGAAAACATCTGGAAATTTTTTTCCTAATCATTGAGATAATTTGCCAGGGTTTAGTATTTTTCTGTAACATATATAGTCACATACAGACAGAGAATGCCATATAGTTGAACAGCTGTTTTAATTCTCCTGAAAGACAGAGAATTATAACATTAAAGTGATCCAAATGTGAATTGTATACAACCTAAGAGTAAAGTAATAACCTGAGAAGATAATAGAAAGCAAACAGTTTGGGAAGGAAATTGTACAGCACTCCACAGGATTCTGAAGCTTGTTTTTGCACTAAACCATGATCTTGTACATTTGACCATATCAGTATACACAGATCTATCTCATTTTTTTTTTCGTGACACACTGAATGTTATAGAATGGATATCTTACAGTTTATTCAGCCATTCCTCTATCTGAGCATTTATGTTTCCAAAATTTTTACTATTATAAACATTACTGCAGTAGAAATCTCTATCAATACATTTCTGAGCACATGAATCAGTATTTCGGCAGGAAAAAATTAGAGAAATAGAAATGGTATATTGAAGGGTTTCTACATGTGAATCGTTGGTACTATCAAACAGTTCTCAAAGAAAGTTTTGTCAATCTGTATTTCCAACAACAGTGAGTGAGAGTATTGATTTCTCCATACTTTGCCAATATCCGATATTATTGTTTTGTTTTTTTAACTTGATAACCAGCTAGGTAAAAAAAAAAAGTTGATTGATATTCTGTGCAAACTGCTTTTTTACTAAGGAGATTTTCCTTCATTCCATGGTTGTAGTCATCACTAAGAAAAGGCAAATAGTTTTAGATTTCACAGACCCTGCATTTCCCATCCAGAAGCCATGTTTGGACATATTCATATGCTAAGTTCTAGGCCTAAGTAAAGTCTGACTTATGAATATAGTTTTCTAAATGGAAAAGTTCATCATAGGCTGAATAGTGGGTTTGTTAGGCATTATTCCACGATAAGAACATGAATTAGCATTCACTACAGATAGACAGTAGACTTCATCTTACAGCAGAAGTTCTAAAGCAAGCTAATAAGGCCCAAATCATAGCCATCTCTTTCCTCCTTACTGAAACAGTTCTTATTTCTTTGGCTGAATACCTGATGGAGGAGTTGCCTTGCATTTAGGGGCAATATTATACAAAATGCTAATTTTTAAATCCTTGACTCATACTCAGCATGGCGAACTGATTATACCTTAAGAGGCCTGTAGGGAATGAGAGGGTTCTAAAAAACAGTGAATGACATCTATCATGTCATGCTGACTCAAGGAAATAAGCATTTTGAAGTGGATGTCATTTTGCCCTCTCTCACACTTCATACTGAGTGCATATAGTTCCGTGAATCAGCAGTGCTAAAAAAAAGGGAACATAAATGTGGATATTCCATGCCAATATCATTTAAAATACCTCTCAAATTCATAGCAAAATGTCAATTGTTAAATGCATTACTAATTTTATTATGTAACATTAAATTAATAACAAAGTGTTCAAATTAATTTTGGAAACTGCTGATTTTTTTCCTACGTAGCACTGGTAAATGCCTGCCAAGGGGGAAAAAAAGTTCAAGTGACTCAAACAGAAGTAAAAGGCATTATTGAGCTGATTCACATCAGGAAGTACCTGAAAATCAGGTAACTCACCGAACTCACCTGTCAAAACAGGATTGTACTTTTATAGGGTGAGGAAAAGAGAGAGAGAGAGAGATGTTCTTGCGTTTTGGCTCAGGTAACAGTTTTCATCTCTAACTGCTGTAAGACTTATGGTTGGAACAGTTGGAGATTGTTCCAGTATTCATGCCTCATGCTAAAGAATGTTTATACAATCTCATACTGCTGTCAAGAACTGTTATTTGAAAGTCCTGCATTGGTTCTATTAGGGTTAGGGGCTGAAAGCTGAAAGGATTAAATAAGGACAGGAAGCAATGTTGGGAGACAAGGTAGCTGGAAACCATCCATCATATCTGGTTTAAATCTTTTACATATCAAAATTAACAAGTTAGGAAACAACGAATGTTGGCAAGGATGCGGAGAAAGGGGAACTCCCTTACGTACTGCTGGTGGGAATGCAAACTGGTACAGCCACTCTGGAAAAAAGTATGGAGGTGCCTCTAAAAGTTGAAAATAGAGCTACCCTATGACCCAGCAATAGCACTACTAGGTATTTACCCAAAGGATACAAACAGTGATCCAAAGGGGCATCTGCACCCCAATGTTTATAACAGCAATCTCCACAGTAGCCAAACTATGGAAAGAGCCCAGATGTCCATCGACAGATGAATGGATAAAGAAGTTGTGGTATATATATACAATGGAATATAACTCAGCCATCAAAAATGAGATCTTGCCATTTGCAACGACATGGATGGAACTGGAGGGTATTATGCTAAGCAAAATAAGTCAGTCAGAGAAAGACAATTATGATATGATTTCACTCATATATACAATTTAAGAAACAAAACAGAGGATCATGGGGGAAGGGAGGGAGACAAACCATAAGAGACTCTTAACTCTAAGAAACAAACTGAGGGTTGCGGGAAAGGAGGGGAGTAGGAGGATGGGGTAACTGGGTGATGGGCATTAAGGAGGGCACGTGATGTGATGAGTACTGGGTGTTATATGCAACTGATGAATCACTGAACTCTACCTTTGACACTAATAATACAGTATATATTAATTAATTGAATTTAAATAAAATTTTAAAAATAGGATATAAAAAAATCTTTTACATACCTGGGGTAGCAAACTTCCAGTAAACCCAGGACGCTCTAGTAATGCTGCAACTTTTCATGACTGTACAGTTTTCATTCTCCATGTATCACAGGTGCTGAGGGTTATTTCCTTAGCTTCAGCAAAGATTTCAGCTACAAATGTCATGTTCAGACTTCCTGATATGACTGGCCAGGGATGAGAGAACTGAGAAAAAGAAAAAAGAAAAAGAAAAGCTGCAATGATAAGGGTACATGGGTGCCATAGGCCATGGAAAGGTAAATAATTCAGGAAGTGACATGCGAAGAGAAAATAGGTTCCAGAACTTTAGCATGAGAGGAAACATGGTTATTAGAACTATAGCTCATTGATGGAAGAAGGAACCTGAAGCAAAATCACTCAGAAACTTGCCTCAGCTCTTTAAGTTCCAGGTGACAGAAGTCAGAATTGGTCCCAGAACCTGGAGGGCTCTTACGGTAGATGTGTCAAATGGCCCCAACTGTGAGAAAGGCAGGTGGGGGAAGACATGGGAAAAGAGGAGGAGGATCCCCAACAAGAAATTAGGAAACTGATGACCATTGAGGAAAAGTTATCTTTAGGGAAATATTTGTCCTCAGACAGGCAGCATGGTAACATGGAGTGAATAAAGATTTGGGCCAAATGTTCTCAGTGTGAATCTTGAATCTGCTATATTCTTTAGGCAAGAGATTATTTCTTGATAAATTATAAACAATTAGCAAATAAAGGTTGATTTTATTCATCTTTTTATCTCTAAAATCTAACATAACACCTGGCTAAAGGGCTGTTGCTTGAATCTAAATCAGTGGTTTGAAAATTGAGGGAGCATCAGGATCACCTGGAGAGTTTGTTAAACTACAGAATGCCCAAGTTTCAGTCAAGTTAGTCTGGGGCAAGAATTTGCATTTCTATCAAATTCGCAAGGGACACTAAAGATACTGCTCCAGGAATCACACTTTGAGAACCAGTGAGCATTGTTTTCAATCAGGTGTCAACAAATCACAGCCAGTTGGCCAATCCACCCCTAGCCTCTTTTTATACAGCTCATGATTTAAGATTTTTTTTTTTTACATTTTTAAAGGATTGCTAAAAACACACAAAGAAGGGGCACCTGGGTGGCTCGGTTAGTGAAGCGTCCGCCTTCAGTTCAGGTCATGATCTCAGGGTCCTGGGATCAAGTCCCACTTTGGGCTCCCTGCTCAGCGGGGAGCTTGCTTCTGCCTCTCCCTCTGCAGCTCCCTCTGCTGCTCCCCCTGCTTGTGCTCTCTCACTCTTGCTCTCTCTCTCTCTCAAATAAATAAATAAACTCTTGTAAAACACACACACACACACACACACACACACACACACACACACAAAGAATTATGTGACAGACTTATATGTGTCCCACAAAGTGTAAAATATTTACTATCTGGCCATTTACAGAAAACATTTACCAACCCCTGATTTAAACAATACAATTATTGCACAAACAACTGGGAAAAGGTTTAAACTGCAGAATAAAAATCAGATATTTATGTTCTGTGTTACCTAAATCACACTGTTATTTCCAATATGCTATCTCTGCCCAATTCTTGTTTGGCTGCTTATATGCATTTTAGGAGCTGTAAGAATGATTTCAATTATTCTGTGAAAGCATTTCACTGAATTAAAATGTAGATATTTTTAGAAGCATTATTCTGTAATAGTTTGAGGAAAATAGGCAAGGCATTGGTACTTTTGATATTTAAGCTTCTCTATTTTAACTGCACTCTAAATCCTTCAGTTTTTGGAATGTTCTGATAGGCTATTTCCAGATGTCAGATTTCTACCTGGAACATGCAAGCTTCAAATACATTTCGAAGGCTTATGGGAGCTCATTCCAAACTTTTTACAACTGTGTATTTTGGCCTTTATATTGCTGAGGCTGCATATTGGTATGCCACAGTGTACGCTACACACTGGATAGCTAGTGTGTGCAAGCATACCCTGAATGCCTCTGTTAATCACTATCTTGAAAATGTAGAGATCCTTTCCTTCCTCTATATTCCCATCAAGCAAAATGTGCAGAAGAACGTGTTGTTCAGTATTCAAGGTCAGGGGCCTTGGGGTGGCCAACCTAGAGTGTCTCCCTTATAACAAAGAGTGTCTAGGTGACAGGCCTTGATCTCTTTAGAAATGCCAGCCATGGAAGGAGGAGAAGGGCCACTGATAGTTGCTAGGTTAAGTTGCTATGCTCTAGAAGCTTGCTGCACAGAGATCTCAGTTGTGGATGCTTTGTCCAGTCTCCTGCTCCTGGACTCCCTGTACATAAGTTCCCCCAATAAACCTATGTCTCAATGGCTGTCTTTGGGTCTTTTCTTTGGTCTCACTAAACCACCACCCACCCTAAGCTTAGAGTCTGCTGGGATGCAGTTGCACACACAGTAAGTCATCAACCCAGATCTCTGTTATTCTTTATCTAGTTTGGAGCTGCATCCAGGATCAAGAAAGGAACCATAACATAACTAATCTCTTAAAAGTGTATGTACATCCAAAGACTCCTGCCCATCCACATAGTCTTAGTTCAACTGTAAAGTGATCATTAGTAGCACCAATTATGAGTGTTGAGATTTCAGATACCCAGGTAATGATTAATGATCAGAGGGACTTTCCCAGTGCTTTAATATAAGATCTCAGGACTCCTAGTGGACAGGACGGAGGCTCTAAATTAAACATATATTAATTGAAATAAACAAAGAATGTGGTATATCTTTTCCAACTGAGCTTTTCTATTGAAATTTAAACTTGCTTCATGGGGAGAGTCTCTCCTTGAATTTCAAAGAATGTGTGTCCATCTTCATCACAGCCTACCTCATTACAGCCCATAGAATTGAGGAAATTTCAGTTTGAGACCATGGCTATGATTGTTAGTGAGCTGGTATGCAGAAATGAATGTGGCCTCTCATAAGTCACTGCCACTTCTATGATAGTGGGCTGGGATAGCATGAAGTCTGACAGAATATGTTTGAAACACCATCACCCCCCAGCAGGAGGATCTTTAGAAGGGATCCTAAAGAGAAGAGAATATGCATGCATTCTTACTCAATTCTGCTGATGGGATTAGTTTACTAATAGGTAGAAAGGGAGAATAGCTAGAAAGGGAGAGGGTATGAATTTTCGTGTTTAAGGCCCTATATTAGATTTTAAACCTTAAAGCCAAAAACAAAGCAAAATAGGAAATTCTTTCCTGAGAGGGAGTAGTATACCACAGCAGATGTTGGCAGGTCCTGAGTTATAAAAGATCCCTAACTGCCCCTTGCCTGGACGTGCTGCTCAGGATATATACTATTTCATTTGGACAGAATATTTTGCCTGCTATGGGAATGATGATGTGTCCAAACTTGAGAATATTTGTAGCAGTGTAAATTCTATTCTGGGAGAAAAAGCTTTTTGATCTTGCTCAGGGTACACACAAAAAATGCTGTAGCAATGGTAGGCATCTGAGGTCAAGAAACTATAGAACCTGATGGAATACCTAAAGGCACTTGGGTTCTTAAAGCATACAAGAGACTTTGACTGAATCTTTGTGAGCTTTAGAAGAGGGTTTTCTTCTTGCTGAGAACCAGAGTGCATACTAGACAAGCTTCTTAAATACACATCAGAGTGCTGGAGAAAAAGTCATCCGCATTTACACAGATGCTAGAGATTCTGTAACAGAGGAGACTGGCCCAGGAAATTTAGACTCAGACACCATTTAGCACAGATTTTGGCAGAAGAAGCCCTGACAGCCACTTTGCAGACTTTTAGGAAGCCAGGTGGTAGCATGCTTATGTACTCTCACTAACCACAAGTTGCCAAGTAAAAGGGAACTTGATTCTTCACCAAATGGATACACCCTTGATTTTGCCATCAAGATGATAGCCTTGGGCACTGGCAGAAAAATTGTTATTAATGGCACTGCTGGGCCATTAAGAGTTTAGAAAAATTAAAACATCTTTTTTTGCCTTGCTTTTAGAAAGCCACAGACATTTCATAGTAGACTGTGCTGATTAAGAGAACTCCAGGTAGTGATGCAGAAGACAAGGCTAACTTGGGGAACTTCAGGGTATCTGGGAAGGACACACTAGTTCCACATTGGTATAGCTTCAGCCAGCTCCTATATAGTCCTTTGAGTCAGACAACTGAGACTAAGTAGTAAGGGAGAAAGAGGCAAGAACAGTTAGTTACCAGATGATAGATGTTGGGTGACTGGATGAATGACTGATTCATAAATCAACCATCCTCCTGCTCTGTACCTTAATGTTAGATAAAATGAGCAGGAGATGATATTAACACTTTGTTCCCAGAATCTAGGGGACATATAGGTAAGGTATACTGTAGAAAAATTTAAAAACATGAAGGACAAGCATTAATCTGAAAAGTCACCAGAGAAAAGAGATAGGTTAGGGGTGCCTGGGTGGCTCAGTCGGTTAAGCCTCTGACTCTTGATGTCAGCTCAGGTCATGATCTCAGGGTTGTGAGATTGAGCCCCACGTCAGGCTCCATGCTCAGCAGGGAGTCTGCTTCTCTCCCTCTCTCTTTCCCTCTCCCTCTGCCCCTTCCTCTGCTCACACACTATTTCTCTCTCTCTAAAATAAATAAATAAATAAATCTAAAAAAAAAAGAAAAAAGAAAAGACACAGATTAACTAAAACAAAATGACCATTATTATGCTGAGTTGTATCAGCAAAACTAGATGCCAAAAAAAATACACAAAGGAAAATAGAGAAGATCAATAAAAAATTTAAAAATGAACAAAACAGATCAAGAAAAATAAAGAAGGGGAGAATGCAAAACTGAATGAGACAGGGGACAAATTTATATAATTACAAAAATTTTAAAATAATAAGGGAATAGTAACAATAGTATTTTGACAAAATTTTTGAGAATTATGAATTATTGAAACATATTTAAATAAATAAATAAATAAATAAATATATCTACAATCACTAATTAAACTGAACTGATAGTCAATTTCTACCTCCACCCCAATAAAAAAGATATGAATGCCAAGTTTTACAGGCAAATTTCGTCAAATATTCAAGCAACTGATAGTCTTTCTATAATACAAATTACTTCCAGGAATAAAAAAGAGAGGAAGCTATTCAACACATTTAATGAAACTATTATGACCTTTGTACCAAATAAGAATAGTATAAAAATAAATGTAAGGGAGCTAATTCTGCCACCCCAAAATATGCCTCTTTGGCATATTGATTATTCTAAGCTGGTTATTTTTAAGAAACCGTGGACACAATAGAAGCTTTGAAAATGAAGTAGAAGTTAGTTACCTTTTTTTTAAAAAAAAAAAGATTTATTTATTTATTTATTTATTTATTTATTTATTTATTTATTTGAGAGCAAGAGCAGGGCAAGAGCAGAGGGAGAGAGAATCTCAAGCAGACTCTGTGCCGAATGTGAAGTGCTACGTGGGGCTCAATCCAAAGACCCTGAAATTATGACCTGAGCTGAAATCAAGAGTCAGTGGACGCTTAACCAACTGAGCCACCCAGGCACCCCTAATTACCCTTTTATAAAAGACGTTTACATGTATGAGGAAAATCTCCATTTGTAAGGGTATCTCCCTCAGTACTAAGAAGAGGGGAATGACTCTGTAAACCTGTAGAAACTGTTATTAGTGGAGAAGGAATGGACTTAAATCTGCATAACCACCCTACCTTTGTTTACTGTGCTTTTCCTGGTAACCTTCCATAACTGACTCCCCATGCCCCCATCATCTTTGTCCTTGACTGGAGATGGTATTTAAAGTGATGGTTTCAGCCATTTTGGGGACTTACCATTTTCCTGGGTCTCTCCAATGTATATAGGTGGTATACATGTAATTAAACTTTTGTTTAATTTCCTCCTATTAATCTGTCTCATGTCAATTTTATTCTTAGACTAGCTAGAAGAACCTTGAAGGGAAGAGGACATATTTTTACTTCATCAACATAAGCATATAGCATAAAAGAAAAATCCTAAATATATTATCAAAGTTAATCCAGCTATGTGTGCACATGCATGCACACATGTACATTAACATAATGATCAAGGAATATAAGGATGCATCAATATCAGAAAATCTATGCAATTCTTTACATTGATAGCTATAGAAGTAAATAATATCAACAGATGGCAAAAAACAATACAGTAAGAGTTAATCATTCATGACTGAAATTATTAACAAACTAGGACTAGATTAATACTTTCTTAATCTGATAAATGATATCCATAAAAAAGCCTAAGACAAAACACATTTAATTGTAAAACATTAGAATCATGTCTATTATATTCAGGAACAAAACAAATATTCCTGCTATCACTCCTACTATTTAATATTGTGCTGTAAGTTCTAAACAAAACACTATAAGAAAAAGAAGATAAATTAAAATCAAAATGACACCTGACTCTAGGGAACAAACTGAGGGTTGCTGGAGGGGAGGTGGGTGGGGGATAGGCTAACTGGGTGATGGGCATTAAGGAGGGCACATGACATGATGAGCACTGGGTGTTATACACAACTAATGAATCACTGAACACTACACCAAAAACTAATGATGTACTACTATATGCTGGCTAATTGAATTAAAATTGAAATAAATAAAATAATAAAATCAAAAGAACAAAGAGAAAGACAAAATTGTCATTTTTGTTGATAGGATTTCCTCAAAAGGAAACCAGAAGTCACAGGCAAATGAAACTGAAACTGCTTAAAAGCACAAAGTTGACAAAAATTAAAACAGCTGCACTGGGGTGCCTGGGTGGCTCAGTCCTTAAGTGGCTGCCTTTGGCTCAGGTCATGATTCCAGGGTCCTGGGATCAAGCTCTGCATCGGGCTCTCTGCTCTGCTGGGAGCCTGCTTCTTCCTCTCCCACTCCCCCTGATTGTGTTCCCTCTCTCGCTGTCTCTCTCTCTGTCAAATAAATAAATAAAATCTTAAAAAAATAAACAGCTGCACTAATGCTTCAGTGAATTTCTATTTTATTTTTTATTAGAGATTTATTTATTTATTTTAAAGAGAAAAGGGGGGACAGAGGAAGAGGGAGAGAGAGTCTGAAGCAGACTCTGTGCTGAGCCTGGAGCCAGACACCGGGCTTGATCTAACGACCCTGAGATCATAGCCTGAGCTCAAACCAGGAGTCCGCCTGATGCTTAACTGACTGGGCCACCAAGGCGCCCTGTCAATCTCTATTTTAAAGTAACCTTTTTCCTCTCTTCTGTAAATTCTCCTCCTTTCTTAGCCTTTTGTTTTAGGAAACTAGTACCACACTGAAAACATGATGAACGAGGCCGGCCACACCTACACAATTCCTGGAGAAAAAAGCTAGATCTTGTATTTCTCTATAAAACCTCCAAGCCCCTTCCCTCCACAAGGGCTGTTACAGCCTTCTTTGTCTACCAAAGCAGTAAAGCTATTGTTTCTCTTTATCCCAAACTCTGGTTATATTTTAGCTCCAAAGCACAGAGGTTGGTTTTCCAAAACAAAACTTACAAGAAAGTCCAGCAAGGTTACCAAACACAAGTCAACATAGAAAACCAACAATGTTTCTATACCCCAGCAATAAGCAATTAAAAAATGCAATGGAAAGAAACATTTAGTGTTATAATAGTTTAAAGTGTAAGTTCCTTGGGGGTAAAGCTAAAAACATGACCTGGGCGGCTCAGCCAGTTAAGCGTCTGCCTTTGGCTCAGGTCATGATCCCAGGATCTTGGGATGGAGCCCCACATGGGGCTCCCTGCTCAGCGGAGCATCTGCTTCTCCCTCTGAGCACCCCCTACAACTCACGCTTTCTCTCTCTCAAATAAATACAATCTTTAAAAAAAAAATACAATACCTTTAAAGAGAAAAGTATGTAACATTTTCAAAGAACATAACATAAGGATTTAACAAATTCCTGCTGGTGATTGTGGCAGGTTAAGGAAAAGGGAAATTGGACTGTAGAAAGATGCAAAGAGGAGATCAGCTCTACCTACAACATTTTTATTTCATTTAAAAATATTAATCAAATGTTAACATTTATTAACAAAGTAGGATTTCGATTGGGAAGCTAATTCTATGTAAGGTTGAACTGAGGTAATCAGCAATAAAGGAATCAAGACATCTTGTAGAGATGGAGAGAAGGAGAGAGAGAAAGGGAAAGAGAGTGTATCTCAGCTGGGATGGAACATGCTAAGGTGACTGAGGGAAGAGTAATAGAAGGTAACATGGACATTAAGTAAAATTCACATTGTGCTTGAAAACCGCAGAATGATGAAACTGAGTGATAGGGAAGATGATCATGAAGTCATGGATGAATCTTTTACCTAATAGCCTACCGGGGGTAAAACATAATTTCTGAAATAGTAGGTGACAAAAGTCATCCTTTAGGAAAATCTCTCTGATGGGAGTTAGGAGTTGGTATGACTCAGGTAAGCCCTTTCCTACCTGCTTCAGAAACAAAGGTAGAACACAATAGGAGCTTTCATTCCTGAATTCCTTCATTTCCTTGATGCCCTTTTATAGGAAAGGATATAAGACAGACCTTTCTACATCCTGTCTGTCAATTTTCTATCCTAAGAATCACAGAGTTTAGCATTTTGTTTTTTTTTTTTATTAATAATGATTTTTTATTATATTATGTTAGTCACCATATAGTACATCCCCGGTTTTCGATGTAAGGCTCGATGATTCATTAGTTGTGTATAACACCCAGTGCACCATGCAATATGTGCCCTCCTTACTACCCATCACCGGTCTATCCCATTCCCCCACCCCCCTCCCCTCTGTAGCCCTCAGTTTGTTTCTCATAGTCCATAGTCTCTCATGTTTCATTCCCCCTTCTGATTACCCCCCCGTTCTTTATCCCTTTCTTCCCCTACTGATCATTCTAGTTCTTATGTTCCATAGATGAGAGAAATCATATGATAGTTGTCTTTCTCTGCTTGACTTATTTCACTAAGCATTATCTCCTCCAGTGCCGTCCATGTTGTAGCAAATGTTGAGAACTCATTCTTTCTGATTGCTGAGTAATATTCCATTGTATATATGGACCACAACTTCTTAATCCAGTCATCTGTTGCAGGGCATCTCGGCTCCTTCCACGATTTAGCTATTGTGGACATTGCTGCTATGAACATTGGGGTGCATATGGCCCTTCTCTTCACTACGTCTGTATCTTTGGGGTAAACACCCAGTAGTGCAATGGCTGGATCATAGGGTAGCTCAATTTTTAACTTTTTAAGGGACCTCCACACGGTTTTCCAGAGTGGCTGTACCAACTTGCATTCCCACCAACAATGTAGGAGGGATCCCCTTTCTCCACATCCTCTCCAACAATTGTTGTTTCTTGCCTTGTCTATTTTTGCCATTCTAACTGGCGTAAGGTGGTATCTCAGTGTGGTTTTGATTTGAATTTCCCTGATGGCTAATGATTTTGAACATTTTTTCATGTGTCTGTTAGCCATTTGTATGTCTTCATTGGAAAAGTGTCTGTTCATATCTTCTGCCCATTTTTTGATTTGTTTATTTGTTTCTCGTGTATTGAGTTGGAGAAGTTCTTTGTAGATCTTGGATACCAGTCCTTTATCTGTAGTGTCATTTGCAAATATATTCTCCCATTCCGTGGGCTGCCTCTTAGTTTTTCTGACTGTTTCCTTGGATGTGCAGAAACTTTTAATCTTGATGAAGTCCCATAAATTCATTTTATCTTTTGTTTCTCTTGCCTTTGGGGATGTGTCATGAAAAAGGTTGCTTTGGCTGATGTCGTAGAGGTTGCTGCCTATGTTCTCCTCTAGAATTTTGATGGATTCCTGTCTCACATCGAGGTCTTTCATCCATTTGGAGTTTATTTTTGTGTATGGTGTGAGATAGTGGTCAAGTTTCATTCTTTTGCATGTAGCTGTCCAATTTTCCCAGCACCATTTATTGAAGAGACTGTCTTTTTCCCACCGGATGTTTTTTCCTGCTTTATCAAATATTAGTTGCCCAAAGAGCTGAGGGTCCATTTCTGGGCCCTCTATTCTGTTCCATTGGTCTATGTGTCTGTTTTTGTGCCAGTACCATGCTGTCTTTGTGATCACAGCTTTGTAGTACAGCTCGAAATCCGGCATTGTGATGCCCCCAGCTTTGTTTTTCCTTTTCAACAGTTCCTTGGAGATTCGGGGTCTTTTCTGGTTCCATACAAATTTAAGGACTATTTGTTCCAGTTCTTTGAAAAACGTTCTCGGTATTTTGATCGGGATAGCATTGAAAGTGTAGATTGCTCTGGGTAGCATGGACATTTTAACTATGTTAATTCTTCCGATCCATGAGCATGGAATATCTTTCCATCTTTTTATGTCTTCCTCAATGTCTTTTAAGAGTGATTTATAGTTTCTAGAATAAAGGTCCTTTACATCTCTGGTTAAGTTAATTCCAAGGTAACGTATGGTTTTTGGTGCTATTGTAAATGGGATGGATTCCCTGATTTCTCTTTCTTCGTTCTCGTTATTCGTGTACAGAAATGCAACTGATTTCTGAGCATTGATTTTGTATCCCGCCACGTTACTGAATTGCTCTATAACTTCTAATAGTTTGGGAGTGGCTTCTTTTGGGTTTTCCATATAGAGTATCATGTCGTCTGCGAAGAGAGACATTTTGACTTCTTCTTTGCCGATTTGAATACCTTTGATCCCTTTTTGTTGTCTGATTGCTGTTGCAAGGACTTCTAGTACTATGTTGAATAATAGTGGCGAGAGTGGGCATCCTTGTCGTGTTCCTGATCTTAGGGGAAAGGCTTCCAGCTTTTCCCCATTGAGAATAATATTTGCAGTAGGCTTTTCATAGATGGCTTTTATGAGATTGAGAAATGTACCTTCTATTCCTACACTCTGAAGGGTTTTAATCAGGAAAGGATGCTGTATTTTGTCAAATGCTTTTTCGGCATCGATTGAGAGGATCATATGGTTCTTGAGTCTTTTCTTGTTGATATGATGTATCACGCTGATTGATTTGCGAATATTGAACCACGCTTGCATCCCAGGTATGAATCCCACTTGATCGTGGTGGATAATCCTTTTAATGAACTGTTGGATTCTATTAGCAAGTATCTTGTTGAGGATTTTGGCGTCCATATTCATTAGGGAAATCGGTCTGTAATTCTCCTTTTTGAGGGGGTCTTTGCCTGGTTTGGGGATCAAGGTAATATTGGCCTCATAGAATGAGTTTGGTAGCTTTCCTTCTGTTTCTATTTTTTGAAATAGCTTTAGGAGAATAGGTATTATTTCTTCTTTGAATGTTTGGTAGAATTCCCCAGGAAAACCGTCTGGGCCTGGAGTTTTGTTATTTGGAAGGTTGTTTATCACTGACTCAATTTCTTCATAATTAATTGGCCTGTTTAAGAAATCAATTTCTTCCTTTTTCAATCTTGGTAGTTTATAGGTTTCCAGGAAGGATTCCATCTCTTCCAGATTGCTTAGTTTATTGGCATATAGCTGTTGATAAAAATTTCTAATAATCCTTCCAATTTCAATGGTGTTCGTCGTGACCTCTCCTTTTTCATTCATAATTTTAATAATCTGGGTCCTTTCTCTTTTCTTTTGGATAAGTCTTGCCAGTGGTCTGTCAATTTTATTGATTCTCTCCAAGAACCAGCTTCTAGTCCTGTTGATCTGCTCTACTGTACTTCTGGTTTCTGCTTGATTGATTTCAGCTTTAATTTTGGTCAACTGCTTCCTTGTGCGTGGATTAGGCCTGTCCCTCTGTTGCTGTTCCAGCTTCTTGAGGTGAGAATATAAAAACTGCATTTTAGATTTTTCTATTCTTTTGAGTGAGGCTTGGATGGCTATGTATTTCCCCCTTAGGACTGCCTTTGCAGTATCCCATAGGTTTTGGACCGTTGTGTTTTCATTCTCGTTGGTCTCCATAAATTGTTTAATTCGATTTTTGATTTCCTGGTTTATCGAGTCATTCCTGAGCAGGATGGTTCTTAGTCTCCAAGTGTTTGAGTTTCTTCCAAATTTTTCCTTGTGGTTGAGTTCCAATTTCAGAGCGTTGTGGTCTGAGAATATGCAGGGGATAATTTCAATCTTTTGGTATCGGCTGAGACCTGTTTTGTGTCCCAGAACATGGTCTATTCTTGAAAATGTTCCATGGGCATTAGAATAGAATGAGTATTCTTTGGTTCTGGGATGTAGTGTTCTATATATATCTAAGAGGTCCAACTCGTCGAGTATGGCATTCAAAGCCTTTGATTCTTTGCTTAGTTTTTGCCAGGGTGTTCTGTCTATTTCTGAGAGTGGAGTGTTGAGGTCCCCTACTATTAATGTATTTTTATCTATATGTCTCTTTATTCTGGTTAAGAGTTGGCTTGTGTATCTTGCTGCTCCCCTGTTGGGGGCATATATATTTATAATTGTCATATCCACTTGTTGAATACTTCAAGAATAATATAGTGCCCTTCTGCATCTCTAACTATAGTCTGTAGTTTAAAATCCAATTTATCTGATATGAGAATTGCTACCCCAGCTTTCTTTTGAGGTCCATTTGCGTGAAAGATGGTACTCCATCCCCTTACTCTCAGTCTGAATGCATCTTTGGGTTCGAAATGAGTCTCTTGTAGACAGCAAATGGATGGGTCATTTCTTTTTATCCAATCTGCAACCCTGTGGCGTTTGAAACCAGAATTTAAACCATTAATGTTAACGCTGAGTACTGAGAGATATGCTTTTAATTCTGCCATGTTGTCAGTAAAGTCTTTGTTTGTATTGGCTGTGACTTTCTGTTTTGTATCACTCTTGGGGCCTTTTTACTTTTATAGAACCCCCCGTAATATCTCCTGTAGGGCTGGTTTCGTGGTTACGAAATTGGCTAGTGACTGTCGATTCTGAAATGTCTTTATTTCTCCATCAATTCTGAATGACAGCCTTGCTGGATAAAGGATCCTTGGCTGCATGTTTTTCTCTGAAAGAGCTTTAAAAATGCTCCCCCAACCCTTTCTCTCATTCCAGGTCTGTGTAGACAGGTCTGATGTAATTCTGATGCCTTTGCCTTGGTACGTGAGAAATTTCTTTGCCCTGGCCGCTTTCAATACTGTTTCCTTGGATCTCATATTTGCGAATTGTACTATGACGTGACGTGGTGTAGGTCTGTCATGGTTGAGCTTGGGAGGGGTCCTCTCTGCCTCTTGGACACGAATGTTTGTTTCCCTTGCTAGATTAGGGAAGTTTTCAGCTACAATTTGTTCAAATATCTCTTCTAGACCTCTGTTTTTCTCCACCCCCTCGGGGATGCCGATGATTCTAACATTGGATTGTTTCGTTGAGTCAGTAATCTCCCGTAGCCAACATTCGTGGGCGTGGATTTTTTTAAGACCATCTTCTATTTTTATTTTTTCCTCTATTAACCCATCCTCCAATTCACTAACCCTTTCCTCCGCTTCCGTGACTCTGGCCGTCAGAGCCTCTAGTTTTGCCTGCATTTGGCTCATAGAATTTTTAATTTCTGTCAAATTCGCTCTCATTTCCGCCCTTAGGGATTGTATATTCTCAGTAATATTTTGCTGAATACTTTTTTCAAGTCTACTCATTATCTTGACCATTGTTACTCTGAATTCCATTTCTGATAATTTGGTTACATCCATATCCGTTACTTCTGTGGCAGAGGCCACTGACTCACTGTCTTTTCTTTGCTGGGGGGGGCTTCTCCTTCTTGTCATTCTGATGAAGAGAGGTTGCGGGGTTTCCAGAGCCCAAAATTATTGACTGGGTCCCAGGCCGTGCCCCTTGTTTTATAGGGATCTTAGAGATGTGGGCTTCTTCTTTAAAGATTTTATTTATTTACTTATCTGAGAGAGGGAGACAGACAGTCAGCAAGAACGAAACAGAAGCAGGGGAGTGAGAGAGGAAGAAGCAGGCTCCCAGCGGAGGAGCCCGATGACGGACTCCTTTCCGGAACGCCGGGATCACGCCCTAAGCGGAAGACAGGCGCTCAATGACTGCGCCACCCAGGCGCCCGGGTTGTGGGCTTCTTGATTTTTCAGCCTGCCTTCTGTGTTCTGGGGGAGGGGCCTGCCGCGCCGATACTCAGGCAACCCTGTTTGGTTAGAGTCTCCGTGTCCCCTGCGAGGGGGGATGGGGATGGGCACTCTCTGAGCCGGTATTTCCGGGCTTTTGTTCTCTGGCGGCTTTCCCTGGCGGCCGGCTATGCCTCTTCTGAGAGTCAGAGCAGCAGAGGCTGCATTGTCGCAGAACAGAGGGATTGCGGCCCGTTCTCCACTGATGTTCTGGCCACTTTAACTCTGTTACTGTTGGTGCTGCTCAACCCTGCGGCCGTCCCAGGATGTGCGCACCAACTCGGCGACCCTGCCCTCACTTCCAGGGCCAGCGCGTCTCTGTCCTTTGTGTTTCTAATGCCGCCAGCCACCGGCCGCCCCGCGCGCTCCCGGGTCTCCCGGTCTCAGTCTATGCCCGGTGAGCACACCTCGATTCCGGAGTTTCGTGAGAAGCCTGGTGGCGCGCGCACCCGGTTCAGGGTCTCAGCCTGCTGTTTCGCGGGTGCCGACCGCGAGTCCGCCCGCTCCCCCGTGCAGGTGGCCCGCCAGCCGCCAGCCGCCCCGCGCGCACTCCGGGAGTTCCCGGTCTCAGTCTGGATCCCGTGAGCACACCGGGATTCCGGTGTTCCGGGAGATGCCTGGTGGCCCGCGCGTTCAGGGCTCACCCGGTCTCAGTCCGCTCTCTCGCGGGTGCCCTCTGTGTGTCCGCCCGCTCCCCCGTGCAGGTGGCTGCCGCTTCCCGGCGCCCAAACGCGGCGGCTCCCTCCCCCTTCCGTTTATCTTCCGATATCCGTGTACGGTTTACAGCTCCCCTCTTGGTACCTCAATACTCAGCGCTGGAGATGTTCATTTGTAGAGATCCAGATGCATCATCCTGCGTCTCAGGCTGATTCCGTGGTTATATAGGCTGGTCTGGTACCTATCCAGCTCGACTCAGGGGACCGGCTGAAAAAGGGGTCCCCTACTCCTCCGCCATCTTAACTCCAACCCAGAGTTTAGCATTTTGGAAACATTTTTCATGGACATTATTTACTGTATCCGATATTTCATCTATAGGGTAGCATTTTCAATAAGTGCACATTTCTTTCTGCCTAAAAAAATGTGATGATGAATAATTTTGTTATAAGCTGTGATGAATTCCTTTCTATCATATCTCTTTTGCAAAAAGAAACAAAAGAAGCAAATGATTCTGTATCCTCAGTCTAGGTTTCTACTGAATACTTCCAACAATTCTGGTTGTTATTTTTCTAATGAAGTGCAAAAACAGTGAAAAAAATGACTGTTTAAAATGTGATTCAAAGGGACTGAAATTCCACATAGTATTATTTCCTATTATTACCCTGGAGGTACTTGAAAAATAATCAAATATTAATTAACAAATTATCTATAGCTCTATGAAGAGGAGAAAAATAGCATTTTTTTTCACCTGAAATTAAGGATAATTAACACAGCTTTTCAACAAGCACTGGATTAAGATTTAGGGCACTTGGGGGTGTGGATCCCTCTCCAACAAGATTTGCTGCTGGTCCAAAATGGGGAAATATAATTCCTGCTCCTCATTTTAACTGTGAAGCTAGGAAGGTAATTTGCTACTGCTGGATTCATTATAAACTTTCAAATACTGTTCAAAAGCCATTTTTCAGTTTATGATCTTGAGAAAGTTTACACATTAAAACTAAAGAATTTAATACAGAGGGAATACCAAGATGATAAGAGAAAAAGTCCTTGGGTTTCATTCATTGCACCCTGTAGGTACCTGTGATCACTTGAAAAGGATTCAAGCATCTCACCAACAGCAGTATATTTATGTAACTTATCAGTATAAAATATACTTTATTGCATGCCCTTTCAATGCAGTGACAACATATAATTGTAGAGAATAACATCCATTTTAAGAACTGATGAAAGCTATTATGTTATAGGTTAAATGGGATGATAATGGCAGGAAATGATAATATCTCTTTGCACCAATAGGAGAATGAGGAAAAGCTTTCCATTTATTCCTCATATAAGACTTCTCACTAAATGAGCATTCCAAGTTAAATAAATACCATTCATTGAGTTGTTAGAAGAAAATAATAGAAATTCTTTTTATACTTATTTTTGATCTTATATCTTTTAATTCCTATATTTTGTTTTAGGATTCACATAAACATTAATATAGTGGTATATGTTTACAAGTTATACAAAAGAAAGAGAGAAAAAGCAAGCAAGCAAGCAAGCGTTTCATGTTGTAGAGGATGAAAAATAATTTTCTCTCTACCCTTCTAGGTTCTTTGCTGAGACCTCCTGTAATAAAAGAACAAAGAAGATGCAGAGAATAAGAACTCCTAATAAATGAATGAATCAATGAATAAAAAAGATTAACAAGAGAAAAACAAACATTAGTTTAATAACACGTATACCTCCTGTATCAAAGGGAGAGACCTAGGAAAACGCGAACTTCTTGAAATGGGCCAAGCCACCACCTTCAATACCATCTCCAGCTAAAGACAAATGAAAGATATCGAGGCTGTGGAACAGGTTATAGGAGGTAACTGAAAAAGGCACAATTAACAAGGATAAGGTTGTTATGCAGATTTAGGTCCTTGCCTTCTCTGGTGATAACAGTTTTTAGAGATTTTCTAGAGATTAGAGTCATCCTACCCCCCTTCCTGGTACAAGAAGGGAGACACCCTTACAAATGGAGGTTTTCCTCATAAATGCACATGTCTCTTATGCAAAGGTAACTTCTAGTAGGTTTTCAGAGCTGTTCCCATTTCTTCTGTTTCCTTAAAAATAGCCAGCTCAAGATAATCTTTATGCCAAGAGGCATACTTTGGGGTGGCAAATTCTGCTCCCGTTCAATCTTTTTACCAAATCTTGTCTCAGTTAGTCTTGTAATTGGCCCCTTTGCCTCTAGTCCTATCCAGATCCATCCTATCCTTTCTCTACATTGCCATGAGAGACATCTTTTTGAAGTGTGCATCTGAAATTGTTACTCCCTGCTTAAAACTTATTCAAAGGCTTCTTGTTTCCTAAAGAAAAAAATCCATAAGGAATGTCATGATCTGGTCAGTGCCTACTTCTTCAGATTTATTTTTCATCAGAGCCCATTGATACACTTCACTCAAACTGTACTGAACTACTTTGATCCATGTTAAATTTGTTCAGATCACACTTCACCTATAACAGTATTTTAAATTGGAAGTTTGAACTGAGTTGCCACAGTACAATAGACATGGAATTTCAAAGCGAGGTGCCAGAATAAAAAGCTGACTTTCATAATGTAAAATCTTTAGAACCAGTTAGAGATTAATTTTAGGTCAGATATCCTGGAAATAGACTGTGAGATGGGTGGTTATACGCACAAGGTTCATGGGGAGTAGTCTAGGGAGATGTCCTCGTAGGACAGTAAGGAAGCAAGGTTGAACAGAGAGACTCTTATCTCCACTTTTTTGCAAATGAGGCCTTAGAGAATACTCCAGAAATCTCTAGAGCTTAGAATGCCAGCTTTTTAAAGTTGTACCAAATTGAAGAAATGGGGTTGGACCTTTGAAACCTCACATCAGCCAATCATTGTTCATAGATCACCTGGTTGAAAGGTAGATGTAATCTTAGATGAGAAGGCAATGCCCTTTGAGGGTCCCAATTGTGAGCAACTGGCAGAAGATATTTCCAGCATCGGCACTGAAGAGGGGATCTGAGTGGATCAACACACTACCTACTAGAAAGTTTGAAAGCCCAAAAAGAGATATTAAAAGTGCAAGTGAAGAGATATAAGGGAAAGACTTGTGAATAATTTTTGCAGTTAAAAGAGATTGCTGCTGTGCTCAGGAGAAAAAATGTTGAAGGGCCACTATTCCCTTTACTTCAAGCCTAGAAAAAGAAGATTCAAGGAGACCAATCTAAAAACCTAAAGTAGGAGAGGGGTTAAGATGGTGGAGGAGTAGGGGACCCCTTTTTCACCTGGTCCCCTGAGTCGAGCTGGATAGGTACCAGACCATCCTGAACATCTACAGAATCAGCCTGAGACGCAGGAAGATACATCTGGATCTCTACAAATGAACATCTCCAGCACTGAGTATTGAGGTACGAAGCGGGGAGCCCTGAAACTGCGCACAGATATCGGAAGATAAATGGAAGGGGGAGGGAGCCGCTGCGTTCGGGCGCCGGGAAGCGGTAGCCACCTGCACGGGGGAGCGGGCGGACTCGCGGATCGGCACCCGTGAGAGAGCCGACTGAGACCGGAGCCGGGGAACGCCTGCGACTAGACTGAAACGGAGCTCCGGTGTGCTCACTGGATCCAGACTGAGACCGGGAGCTCCGGAGCACGCGGGGGCGGCTGGCGGCTGGCGGTGTTAGAAACACAAAGGACAGACACGCCGGCCTTGGAAGTGAGGGCTGGGATGCCGGCTGTGGGGCGCACATCCACGGACACTGCAGGGTTGAGCAGCACCAACAGAAACAGAGTTAAAGTTGCCAGAACATCAGTGGAGAACGGTCCGCGATCCCTCTATTCTGAGACAGAGGCTGAGATTCGGCCACTGCTGCTCTGACTCTCAGAAGAGGCAAAGCAAACTGCCAGGGAAAGCTGCCAGAGAATAAAAGCCTGGAAACACCGGCTCACAGTGTGCCCATCCCCATCCCCCCTCGCAGGGGACACGATGACTCTACCCAAACAGGGTTGCCTGAGTATTGGCGTGGCAGGCCCCTCCCCCAGAAGGCAGGCTGGAAAATCAAGGAGCCCACATCCCTAAGATCCCTATAAAACAAGGGTGCATGGCCTGGGTCCTGGTCAATAATTTGGGCTCTGGACAACCCCGCAACCTCTCCTCATCAGAATGACGAGAAGGAGAAGTCCCCCCCAGCAAAGAAAAGACAATGAGTCTGTGGCCTCTGCCACAGAACTAATGGATATGGATGTAACCAAATTATCAGAAATGGAATTCAGAGTAACAATGGTCAAGATGATGTGTAGACTTGAAAAAAGTATTAACAAAAATGTTAATGAGAATATAGAATCTCTAAGGGCGGAAATGAGAGTGAATCTGGCAGAAATTAAAAATTCTATGAGCCAAATGCAGTCAAAACTAGAGGCTCTGATGGCCAGGGTGAATGAGACAGAGGAACGTATTAGCAAATTGGAGGATGGGTTAGTAGAAGAGAAAGCTAAAATAGAAGCTGGACTTAAAAAAATCCACACTCAGGAATGTAGGTTACGGGAGATTACTGACTCAGTGAAACGATCCCATGTCAGAATCATCGGCATCCCCGAGGGGGTGGAGAAAAACAGAGGTTTGGAAGAGATATTTGAACAAATTGTAGCTGAAAACTTCCCATATCTAGTGAGGGAAACAAACATTTGTGTCCAAGAGGCAGAGAGGACCCCTCCCAAGCTCAACCACGACAAACCTACGCCACGTCACGTCATAGTGCATTTCGCAAATATTAGATCCAAGGATACAGTATTGAAAGAGGCCAGGGCAAAGAAATTTCTCATGTACCAAGGCAAAGGTATCAGAATAACGTCAGACCTGTCTACACAGACCTGGAATGAGAGAAAGGGTTGGGGGGGGCATTTTTAAAGTTCTTTCAGAGAAAAACATGCAGCCAAGGATCCTTTATCCAGCAAGGCTGTCATTCAGAATTGATGGAGAAATAAAGACCTTCCAGAATCGCCAGTCATTGACCAATTTCGTAACCACGAAACCAGCCCTACAGGAGATATTAAGGTGGGTTCTATAAAGGTAAAAATGCCCCAAGAGTGATAAAGAACAGAAAGTCACAACCGATACAAACAAAGACTTTACTGGCAACATGGCATCATTAAAATTCTATCTCTCAGTTCTTACTGTCAATCTAAATGGTTTAAACACTCCCATAAATGCCACAGGGTTGCAGATTGGATAAAAAGACATGACCCATCCATTTGCTGTCTACAAGAGACTCATTTTGAACCCAAAGATACATTCAGACTGAAAGGGATGGAGTACCATCTTTCACGCAAATGGACCTCAAAAGAAAGCTGGGGTAGTAATTCTCATATCAGATAGATTGGATTTTAAACTAAAGACTATAGTTAGAGACACAGAAGGGCACTATATTATTCTTTTTTTTTTTTTTAAAGATTTTATTTATTTATTCGACAGAGATAGAGACAGCCAGTGAGAGAGGGAACACAAGCAGGGGGAGTGGGAGAGGAAGAAGCAGGCTCCTAGCAGAGGAGCCTGATGTGGGGCTCGATCCCATAACGCCGGGATCACGCCCTGAGCTGAGGGCAGGCGCTTAACCGCTGTGCCACCCAGGCGCCCCTATTCCTAAAGGATGTATCCAACAAGTGGATATGACAATTATAAATATATATGCCCCCAACAGGGGAGCAGCAAGATACACAAGCCAACTCTTAACCAGAATAAAGAGACATATAGATAAAAATACATTAATAATAGGGGACCTCAACACCCCACTATCAGAAATAGAACACCCTTGCAAAAATTAAGCAAAGAATCAAAGGCTTTGAATGCCATACTCAACGAGTTGGACCTCTTAGATATATATAGAACACTACACCCCAGAACCAAAGAATACTCATTCTATTCTAATGCCCATGGAACATTCTCAAGAATAGACCATGTTCTGGGACACAAAACAGGTCTCAACCAATACCAAAAGACTGAAATTATTCCCTGCATATTCTCAGACCACAACGCTTTGAAAGTGGAACTCAACCACAAGGAAAAATTTGGAAGAAACTCAAACACTTGGAGACTAAGAACCATCCTGGTCAGGAATGATTCGATAAACCAGGAAATCAAAAATCAAATTAAACAATTTATGGAGACCAAACTGAATAAAAACACAACTGTCCAAAACCTATGGGATACTGCAAAGGCAGTCCTAAGGGGGAAATACATAGCCATCCAAGCCTTACTCAAAAGAATAGAAAAATCTAAAATGCAGTTTTTATATTCTCACCTCAAGAAGCTGGAACAACAACAGGGGGACAGGCCTAATCCACGCACGAGGAAGCAGTTGACCAAGATTAGAGCAGAAATCAACGAATTAGAAACCAGGAGTACAGGAGAGCAGATCAACAGAGCTAGAAACTGGTTCTATGAGAGAATTAATAACATTGACAGACCTCTGGCAAGACTTATCCAAAAGAATAGAGAAAGGACCCAAATTAATAAAATTATGAATGAAAAAGGAGAGGTCACAACCAACAACAATGAAATTGGAAGGATTATTAGAAACTTTTATCAACATCTATATGCCAATAAATTAAGCAATCTGGAAGAGATGGAGGCCTTCCTGGAAACCCATAAACTACCAAGACTGAAACAGGAAGAAATTGATTTCTTAAACAGGCCAATTAATTATGAAGAGATTGAGTCAGTGATAAAGAACCTTCCACAAAACAAAACTCCATGCCCAGACGGTTTTCCTGGGGAATTCTACCAAACATTCAAAGAAGAAATAATACCTATTCTCCTAAAGCTATTTCAAAAAATAGAAACAGAAGGAAAGCTACCAAACTCATTCTATGAGGCCAATATTACCTTGATCCCCAAACCAGGCAAAGACCCCAACAAAAAGAGGAATTACAGACCGATTTCCCTAATGCTTATGGACGCCAAAATCCTCAACTAGATCCTGGCAAATAGAATCCAACTGTACATTAAAAGGATTATCCATCATGACCAAGTGGGATTCATCCCTGGGATGCAGGGGTGGTACAACATTCGCAAATCTATCAGTGTCTTAGATTTTATTCAGAAACAAAAATTCAGAAATCATATGATTCTCTCAATAGATGCAGAAAAAGCATTTGACAAAATACAGCATCCTTTTCTGATTAAAACCCTTCAGAGTGTAGGAATAGAGGGTTCATTTCTCAAGCTCATAAAAGCCATCTATGAAAAGCCTACAGCAAATATTATTCTCAATGGGGAAAAGCTGGAAGCCTTTCCCTTAAGATCAGGAACACGACAAGGATGCCCACTCTCGCCACTATTATTCAACATAGTACTAGAAGTCCTGGCAACAGCAATCAGACAACAAAAAGGGATAAAAGGTATCCACATTGGCAAAGAAGAAGTCAAAATGTCTCTCTTCGCAGATGACATGATACTCTATATGGAAAACCCAAAAGAATCCACTCCCAAACTATTAGAAGTTATAGAGCAATTCAGTAATGTGGCGGGATACAAAATCAATGCTCAGAAATCAGTTGCATTTCTATACACGAATATTGAGACTGAAGAAAGAGAAATTAGGGAATCCATCCCATTTACAATAGCACCAAAAACCATACGTTACCTTGGAATTAACTTAACCAGAGACGTAAAGGACTTATATTCTAGAAACTATAAATCACTCTTGAAAGACATTGAGGAAGACACAAAAAGATGGAAAAATATTCCATGCTCAGAGCAATCTACACTTTCAATGCTATCCCGATCAAAATACCAATGACATTTTTCAAGGAACTGGAACAAATAGTCCTTAAATTTGTATGGAACTGGAAAAGGCCCCGAATCGCCAAGGAACTGTTGAAAAGGAAAAACAAAGCAGGGGGCATCACAATGCCGGATTTCGAGCTGTACTACAAAGCTGTGATCACAAAGACAACATGGTACTGGCACAAAAAACACACATAGTCCAATGGAACAGAATAAAGAACCCAGAAATGGACCCTCGGCTCTTTGGGCAACTAATCTTTGATAAAGCAGGAAAAAGCATCCAGTGGAAAAAAGAGAGTCTCTTCAATAAATGGTGCTGGGAAAATTGGACAGCTACATGCAAAAGCATGAAACTTGACTACTCTCTCACACCATACACAAAGATAAACTCCAAACGGATGAAAGACCTCGATGTGAGACAGGAATTCGTCAGAATCCTGGAGGACAACATAGGCAACAACCTCTCTGACATCAGCCAAAGCAACCTTTTTCATGACACATCCCCAAAGGCAAGAGAAACAAAAGATAAAATGAACATGTGGGACTTCATCAAAATAAAAAGCTTCTGCCCTGCCAAGGAAACAATAAAAAAAACTAAGAGGCAGCACACGGAATGGGAGAATGTATTTGCAAAAAAAATTGACAAGGCAAGAAACATCAATTGCTGGAGAAAGGGGATCCCTCCTACCTTGTTGGTGGGAATACAGGTTGGTGCAGCCACTCTGGAAAACAGTGTGGAGGTCCCTTAAAAAGTTAAAAATTGAGCTACCCTATGACCCAGCCATTGCACTACTGGGTATTTACCCCAAAGATACAGATGTAGTGAAGAGAAGGGCCATATGCACCCCAATGTTCATAGCAGCTTTGTCCACAATAGCTAAATCGTGGAAGGAGCCAAGATGCCCTTCAACAGATGGCTGGATTAAGAAGTTGTGGTCCATAGATACAATGGAATAATACTCAGCTATCAGAAAGAATGAGTTCTCAACATTTGCTGCAACATGGACGGCACTGGAGGAGACAATGCTAAGTGAAATAAGTCAAGCAGAGAAATCATATGGTTTCTCTCATCTATGGAACATAAGAACTAGGAGGATTGGTAGGGGAAGAAAGGGATAAAGAAAGGGGGGGTAATCAGAAGGGGGAATGAAGCATGAGAGACTATGGACTCTGAGAAACAAACTGAGGGCTTCAGAGGGGAGGGGCGTGGGGGAATGGGATAGACCGGTGATGGGTAGTAAGGAGGGCACGTATTGCATGGTGCACTGGGTGTTATATGCAACTAATGAATCATCGAACCTTGCATCAGAAACCAGGGATGTACTGTATGGTGACTAACATAATGTAATAAAAAAACATTAAAAAAAAACTCTAAAAAAACCTAAAGTAGCTCTCTTTGAGAACCATAGCAATTAATAGTGTGGCCTTTAAAAATTATGTAATTTCTTTGACCTTCTGTTTCTTCAACTGTAAAATGCTTATAAAAATATTTACTTTATTGGTAGTAGTGAAGACTAAATAAGAGAACTGTTCAAATTAATTTAGCACAGAACCTGATGGAGTGATTTATTGATTCATATTAGTTCCCTTCACATTATCACCTGATCTTTGCTAAAATCACACATTCTTAATGAGGCCTTAAATGACCATTCCTTAAGAAATCTTAACTCACCACTCTTCATGCCAACATTTCTTTATATAGCACTTGTTTACTGTTCTCCATAGTACCTCTCATCTAACGTATGATATAAATCTACTTATTTTTTGTTTGTTTGACTACTGCCACTAGAATGTCAGCTCAGTGAGAGCAGAAACTTGATCTTGTTTTCTGCTGAATTCTCAGTGCCTAAAACTGGGCCTAGCATATAAGAGGTGTTCAGAAAATACTTGTTGAATGATTGTATCTGGAATACAATTTAGGGAAACATAATTAATTTGCACTATAACCAAGTCTATTTTCTATTATACCACATTAATATTTAAAGAGCATTCAACCCAGGAATTAGGAGTATAATTGACATACATTGAAAGGCTTAGAAAATTATGGTTGACAGGACTTTAGTATTATGAATTAACTTTACATTTCAGATTTGGCAGGTACAGTAGCCCTATAGGACTAACAGCAAAGCTGATAAAGAGTTAAGAAATTTTACTGTTGGGGCGCCTGGGTGGCACAGCGGTTAAGCGTCAGCCTTCGGCTCAGGGCGTGATCCCAGCGTTATGGGATCGAGCCCCACGTCAGGCTCCTCTGCTGTGAGCCTGCTTCTTCCTCTCCCACTCCCCCTGCTTGTGTTCCCTCTCTCGCTGGCTGTCTCTATCTCTGTCAAATAAATAAATAAAATCTTAAAAAAAAAGAAATTTTACTGTTTGTATTGGCAGATAGTTGACTTAACAGAGAAAGCACTTGTTACTGAATAAAGCAGACTAAAGAGACAACACAAAGAAGTTTAAAATCCACACTGTTCTAGACTTGCTTTGATTTTTGACAAGATATGAACATTATTAAAAACCAAATATGACAAAGTATCTTATATTAGAATCAGATAGTATATATATGGCAACTATTTGTGTTCTAGGCACTTTCGTATACATGTTAACCCAATTAATTCTCACAACAACCCTGTGATGAAGTTATTATAATCTCCTCTTTATAGACGATAACACCTGAGGTTTAGGGAGGTGAAGTAACACAATAAAGCCACCCAACCAGGAAGTGTCATTCATGATATAAATCTGGCTCTTCAACACAGAGGCCATTGTTTCTCTACCACATTGTCATTTCATCATTAAAATTTCCTCCTGAGGATGTTAAAAACACCACAGAATTATGAATTAGAATCACTTCAGAATTAGAATCAGTTATATATTCTACATAGCCCAGTAACAAATCCTGAGCACATGTCCAGATCCTGAATGGAGTATCTTAACAAATTCTGCTGAAAATAAAAATACCAATTAAGATAGCCAGTGGTATTAAGTACACTCCCCTTTTATGAATGAATGCTTAGGGTGCCTGAAGTAAAGGAATTCATCTTAAGTAAATACTATTAATGAAATTTAAGATTTCCAAAGGGCCATTGAGAGTTCTCTACCACATGGGAATCTGCTTGCAAGCCCAGAAATAGAGGAAATATGTCCTTCCTTTTCTGATTCAGGTAGTAAAGTTGAGAATAATTCCAGACTCAACTAGCTGTTTATCACTGTTCCAATCCAACATATGCAAGGTCTATGCAAAATTCTAAATGGAACTGAAATTTTACAAAGTTTTCAAAAAAAATATTGTTTCAAGTATTAATTTAAAATGGTCATTGAAGGGTGCCTGGGTGGCTCAGTCAGTTAAGCGTCTTCTTTCAGCTCAAGTCATGATCTCAGGGTCCTGGAATTGAGCCCTGCATCAGGTTTCCTGCTCAGCGGAGAGTCTGCCTCTGCCTCTCCCCCAGCTCATGCTCTCTCTCTATCTCTCAAATAAATAAATAAAATCTTTACAAAATGGTCATTGAGATCGCGACTATAATGCCATTCACCATGCTGATAACTGATGGATACAGGAAGTTATAAGACATAATTCTGTCCTCTAGCTAGAAGACAAAAGCTCCAGCAAGAAAGGCAGACTGTACTCCCAGTCCTGGACCCACCATTTATTAAGACTCATATTAAGCTGAAAATAATGATGTATACTTTACAAGATTGTTGTGAGGACTGCATGGGTTAACATAAGTAAAGGGTCCAGAGAGTCCGATACATAGTTGGTGAACAAAAGTTAAACACATTTCTATTTTTGCTGTCATTATTATTAAAAGGCTAGGGAGTGCAAACAATATAAAATACATTTATTGAAAAATAATGGGCCACAACTTTGGTAATGAATGCTATTGCTATTTTTCATCCCTGGGCATGCAGGATAAACTTTGTTACCTATTCCAAAAGTACTAATATTCTCATAAAAATAATTTCTAATATCAGTAATGTCAAAAGTGCTTTTACACTAACCCTAAAAAAAACCCCTAGGAGTCAAATAGAGCAAATTTTCTGTCCCTGTTAAACACAGCTTGTAAGGGATGGGGCCACAATCTTCTGACATGATGCACAGTGCTCTTGCTACAACATGCAAGACTTCTGATTCCTAGGTATTTACCCATTCCATTCTGCTAACTCTTAACGATGCTAAACAAGCATGTCAACTTGAGCAGACAGGCAAAAGAAAACACTTTTTTTCATATCTGTATCTGTATCCATATCTATATTAAATTAAACACAGTGATGTTGCCTTTTATAAGTCAAACCTGGCTAGCAATTTCATATGGCTCAAAATGCTTACATATATGCAGTAGAGGATCCTGTTTAAGAGGGCAGGTTTTGGTACTGGGCAAATGTTGGACCTGTAGCCCAGCTCTCTCACATAAGTCCTGTGAGCAACGGCAAGATCACTGACTACTGTGAGCCTCAAAATACTCAGTGTTTTAAATGAAATATCAAAATCAATAATCCTTCTTAGAGTAGCATACTAAGCTCTCAGTAACTTAATTACTGCTAACAGTACTATTACTATTATGAGTAGCAGTGAGGATGCTCACCTAAATGGAGAAGAAATCATCCTTACTTTAGTGCCCAGTAGATCTCTGAATAGGCATCTGGGTGAAGCAAATATTTATAACATCTAGATGAGTCCAATGCAGTGTTGTGTTAGAACCATCTTATCCAACCCAAGGTGCTTAACTGTTAAATTTTCAGAGATTTTGCAGGCTGGTTCCTGTACTCATTATTAAAAATTACAGTAAACTTACAATTAAATACATTGTATTAAAAGCAAAAATAATAAATGCTCAAAACTTATAATATCTTAAATATTTTACTATCGTCTATGCTCTTGACATTATTTACATTTATTGTATCTATGGGGAAATACTAATTGATAGTGTGCTATACTGTGCATTCCTTCCTGCCTATACATTCAGTGACATCAGTTTGGTAGCTTTAAACTGGCCAATGTAGGAGTATTAACACCACAGAAATCAGAAAATGCTATCAGTCAGGACTTTTCTCCCCCAGAAAGCTAGTTGTTAAACATCTACCAACACATAATTAGACCAATGTTATAGCAGCTGCTCTCAACCACAATACTATACTCGTTGCTTACAATTGCCCTTCCCCACCCCACACATCTGAATTTTAGGATCTGCTTTCAGCCATAATACTCACTAAAGCCTTGAGCAGAATATAAGGTAAATGAGAAATGTGCGGGTGTAGATAATTCCACAGCTTCAAAATAAGCACGGGTGTGGGAAACTCATCAGCCTATATTGTTCCCTTTGGAGCAACTGATATTAACCACATTTCATTTTGAGGGTTAATATATGTACACGTATATGCACACACATACGCACACACACACACACACCGAGGAAACTTAAATGACAAACAAATTTGAATACTCTAAAATCTTTATAAATTTAAATTTTGTGTAAAAACTTAAGGTATGATCTTTGATTATCAATTTTATCAACTATTTCAATATATATATCTGTCAAGTGAGTTGATGCACTTCTGACATATATGAAATAAAAATCAAGATTTTATATATTTCTTTGAGAGAGTGTGCATGCGTGCGAGAGAGCATGAGCAGCGGAGAGGGGCAGAGAGAGAGGGAGAAGCAGACTCCACACTGAGCAGGGAGCCTGATGTGGGGCTCAATCCCAGGGCCCTGGGATCATGACCTGAGCCAAAGGCAGACGCTTCACCAACTGAGCCACCCAGGCACCCCAAAATTCAAAATATTTTTAAGAGCAGGTATGCCAAAGGTATTCAGCAATATTCTTGCAAAGCTTGGAAACAATGCACAAAAATATTTTGTGGTGCTAGAACATTCTTTTAGCACAGAGTAATATCCAGAGGAGAGAGAGATTTTTATCTTAGGAACCATTACAATGAGAGAACGTGGGCAGAAATGAACTATGCCAAATACTTTGCAAAATAAACCATAAGAATGGGGATGACAGGACACTCATCCCTGAACACCATATTGCAATTGGAAACTTCATAGAAAACTAATTGAGGAGAGAAAGTAATCCAGACATATTAAAGATAACTGTTTAAGTTTACATGTGCAATTAGTTGTGTTGTGTATATTAGATATTTAATAATGGATATAAACATAAATACTTGCAGCATACTAGTTTAAAAAGCCACAGAAATGGAGCCAGACTACTTTAGTTTAAAATTTGCTTTTTCTTTTAAAACACTTACTAGCTTGGTGACCTTAGACAAAATATCCATGCCTCAGTTTCCTCACGTGTAAGGATAATAACAGTACTTCCCTCATAAAGTTGTAAAGATAAAATGATCTAATACAGATGAAAGTGCTTAGAAAAAATGCTCAGCATGTAATAAACTTCCAATATATGTAGGTTATAATAACTATTATTGTTGCTCTTAAGCAATACCATTTATTGAGCATATATCGTGTATAAAACTCTCTAAATAACATCACCTTGCTTAATTTTCACAATTATGATAAGGTAACTATTATATTAAACTTACATTATTAATAAGCTGTTTGTGGCCCCATGGTTAGTCAGTCAGAGTCAATCAAAGATTTATATAAATGTCTCCCTAACTCCAAAAACCCATGCTTTTCCTATTGAGTATTTCTCAAAATATAGCCTATACCACCTTCATTAGAATCACCTAGGGTGCTTGTTAAAATGCAAATTTGCAGTCTTTATGAAATGCTTACTGATTCAGAATCACTGGGGATGGCTCCAGAAAAATCTTACTTTTTTTAAAATTTAAAAGACTGGTTGCTACTTTATTTTTACTTTTTATTTCCCAAGATATTAATATTTTTATTGAACTATAATTGACATGTCACATTAGCTTCCGGTGTACAACATAGTAATTTGACAATTCTATGGTATGTTATGCTCACCACAAGTGTAGCTATGCTGTCACCATAATACTACTCCAAGACTATTGACTATATTCCCTATGCTGTACCTTTTATCCCCTTGACTTATTCATTCCAGAACTGGAAGCCCATACCTCCCATTCCCCTTCACCCATTTTGCCCATAACTCCACCCCCTTCTTCTCTGGCAACCACCATTTTGTTCTCTGTATTTATGGGTCTATTCTGCTTTTTTTGTTTTGTTTTTTAGATTCCATATATAAGTGAAATCAGATGGTATTTGTCTTTCTCTGTCTGACTTATTTCACTTAGCATAATATCCTCTAGGTCTATCTGTGTTGTCACAGATGGCAAGATCACATTCTTTTTTATGGTTCAGTAATATTCCTCTCCGTGTGTGTGTGTGTGTGTGTGTGTGTGTGTGTGTGTGTGTGTGTGTATCTCAAATCTTCTTTATCCATTCATCTATTGATGGACACTTGAGCTGCTTCCATATCTTGGCTATTGTAAAAAATGCTGCAATAAACATAGGGGTGCATATATCCCTTTGAATTAGTGTTTTTGTATTCTTTAGGTAAATACCTAGTAGTGCAATTGCTGGATCATATGGTATTTCTATTTGTTATTTTTTTGAGGAACCTCCATATTATGTTTCAGTGGCTGCACCAGTTTGCATTTCCAACAACAGTGCAGGAGGGTTCTGTTTTCTCCACACTCTTGCCAACACTTCTTATATCTTATCTTTTTGATACTATCCAGTCTGACAAGTGTACAGTGATATTTCACTGTGGTTTTGATTTGCACTTCCCTGATGAGTAAAATCTTCCTTTTTGACTAGTTCTTCAGGTGATGCTTACACACATTAGTGGTTGAATAACAATGCACTGGCTATACTCATTAACTTTCCCACTGGAACATTTTACCATTAACACCATTGCAAAAAGTCTACAAGTTAAGGCTCTGGCAGTAACAACCAAGAACTATTAATTATTTCTTCTTCCCTTACTTCTCAAGGCAGTTATACTTAGAATCATTTTGACAAATTATCAGGTAATAATTAAAATCTATTTGCTCACTATAAATTAAGAGTAATTTTATCTTTTTCAAAGGCAGATTGATACTCAGGTCCGTCCTATAATATGATTCCCCTCTGTTTTATGAAATAGTGGATGATGAGTTGTTTATTACAGTATAAATAAATAAGTCTGATTAATAAAATTGGGGCTGCTTCTATGTTACTGTAGTGAATATCAGTCTATCAGTCTGTTTTATGAAATAGTGGATGATGAGTTGTTTATTAAAGTATAAATAAATAAGTCTGATTAATAAAATTGGGGCTGCTTCTATGTTAGTATAGTGAATATCACTTTCAAAAACTACCATGTTAAAATATAGAACCTGGTCTGCGTGTGTGTGTGTGTGCACAAGTGCAATATTTGGAAGAGAAAATTTAAAAAAATAAATTGTTCTCAAAGTCACTTCCAAATATACTCATTATTATTTGTGTAGTGTTTAAATATATATACTCATTTCATGGCTATTTCTACACACTTTTGAACATAGTTATTTTTAACATAGTTATCATTGTATTTCATATATCATTTTATAGTCTTTTTAATTTACCATATATGCATTTTTGTTATGAAAGCCTTCATATACATTTTTCAGTGACTGATAATATTGCAACTATAAGATATACTATAATATACTCAATTATTATACAATAATTACACATTTAGACTGTCTTCAATTATTTTATTATCAATCATAAAGTCTAAAACACCAAAATGTTAATGAGTTATCTTTGAGTAGTACAATTGTGTGTATTCTTTTTGAGTTTTTCAAAATTCCTACTATTAACATATATGAGTTTTAACAGAGAAAATGTCATTTGAAATAAAATGAATTGCATAATAACAGGTGGTTACAGATAAAAGAACTGCAAATCTCAGCCCCAATATAAGAAGGAGTCTCTAGGAAAAGCCAAAGACAACAGGTAAGGTAAAAGCAAGGACACTAGAGGAAATTTTAGACCCCCATGTCTCAGCTACAACAAATAGTACACACAGTCACTCCTACCCACATAAAATAAAACCTCATACTAAGGCCTATTTATCATAGTTTCCTTTACCTGATACATCACGTATGGTTTTCAATAACAACAACAACAAAAAAAAAATCACAAGATATGCTAAGGCAAAAAACATATTCTGATAAGCAAAAGTAAGTATCAGAACCAAACTTGTATATGGCAGAAATTTTGGAATTATCAAACCAGGAATTTAAAATAGTTATGATTAATATGCTAAGGGCTCTAATTTTTAAAACGTACAATAAGTAAGAATATATGGGTAATGTAAGTAGAGAGATTGAAACTCTAAAAATACCAAAAGGAAATTCTAAAATTCAAAAACTCTGTAAAAGATATTTTAAAATGTCTTTGATAAGCTTATCAGTAGACTAGACACAGCCAAAAAATCAGTGAGCTTAAAGATATGTCAAGGAAACTTCCCAAATTGAAAAGTAAAGGGAAAAAATTTTTCTTAAAATGAGATGGAATATCTATATAAATATCTTATGAAAGAATAACATACACATAATGGGAATACCAGAAGAAGGAGGCAAGAAAGGAACAGAATAAATGAATAAAGTAATAATGGCTGAGATTTTTCCAAAATTAATGATTGACACCAAACTACGAATCCAGGAAACTCAGAGAACACCAAGGATGATAGTCAAAAAAAAAAAAATCTACAACTAGACATGTCACATCCAAACTAAAGAAAACCAAAGACAAAGAAAATCTTGAATAAAACCAGAGTGGGGGGAACCCACATTACCTATAGAGGAACAAGGATAACAATTACATCAGACTTCTTTTCAAACATCTTGCAAGCAAGAGTAAAGTGAAATATATTAAGTGCTGAAAGGAAAAGAAAAAACCGACTAACCTAGAATTCTGTATCCAGTGAAAATATACTTCAAGAGTAAAGGAAAATAAAGACTTTCTCCAAAAAAATTAAACGGTGAGAATTTGTTGCCAGTATACCTACCTGCCTTGCAAGAAATGTTAAAAGTTCTTCAGAGAGAAAGAAAATTATATAGGTCAGAAACTGGAATCCATATAAAGAAAGGAAGGGTATTAGAGAAGAAATAAATGAAGGAAAAATATTTTATTTTTCTTATTCTTCATTAATCTAACAGAAAATAATTTATTCAAAATAACAATAGAAACAACTTTTGGGATGACCATACATCATGGATAAATGAAACGAATGACATCAAAGTTATGGGGGATAGAAGGGAGGAATTGAGAATACTCCATAATAAGGTACCTGCACTATATGTGAAGTGAAAGTCAACTTGTCGTGGTTGTAAATGTATATATCAATCTAGGGTAGCACTCAAAATATAAAAATAAGTGTAATTGTTATGCTAAGAAAACAAAGACAATGGAATCATATAAAATGTTCAATTAAAGCAAGGGCAGGCACAAAAAGAGAGTAAGACAAAAAGAAAAAAAGCATAGGGCAATGCATAAAAAGCAATTACAAATATTATAGATATAAATCAAACTATATAAATAATCACTATAAATATCAATGGTCTGAATGCACTGATTGAAAGATGTTGTCGGGGTGGATCAAAAAATACAACCCAACTATATGTTGCCTTCAAGAAATTCATTTTAATATAAAAATACAGATAGATCAAATTAAAAGGATAGAGAAAAGTATGCCATGGTATTTGCACTAACGAAAAGAAGCTGGAAAAGCTATATTAATTTCAGGCAAAGGAAACTTCAGAGCAAGGAAAATCATCAAGAATAAATAAGGGCATTACTAATAATAGGGTCAATTATCTAAGAAGACATAAGAATCCTTAATGTATATGTACCAATTATCAAGAGTCAAGATACCAACATACATGCTGCAAAAACTGATAGAACTGCAAAAAGAAATAGATGAATTCACTTTTAAAATTGCAGAGGTCAATACCCCTCTATCAGTAATTTATAGATCTAGTAAGCAGAAAATAAGTAAAGATATAGTTGAACTGAACCACACCATCAATCATCTGGATCTAATTGACATTTATAGACTACTTCCTTCATCCAACAACAGAAGAATACACATTCTTCTCAAACTCACACAGAACATTTACCAAGACAGATGAAATTCTGGGCCATAAAACTCACCTTAACAAATTTTAAAAAATAGACGTCATATAAAGGATGCTCTCAAATAACAATGGAATTAAACTAGAAATCAATAACAGAAAGACTTCCCCAAATATTTGGAGATTAAACAACATACTATTAAATGGCACAGGAATCAAAGAAGTCTCAGGAGAAAAATAAAAATATTCTGAATGAAATTAAATTGAAAATACAACTTACCAAATTTCTTAGATGCAGTGAAAGCTGTGCTTAAAGGGAAATGTAATACATCGAGTACCTATATTAGAAAAGAAGGGGGAGTAATATCCCATTGTGTATACGAACCACATCTTCTTTATCCATTCATCTGTTGGCGTTATTCACAACTAATGAATCATTGAACATTATATCAAAAACTAATGATGTACTATACATTGGCTAATTGAATTTAAATTAAAAAGAAGGAAGAAACATCTAAAATCAATATAAGCTTCTACCTCAGTAAACTAGAAAAAGAGGGGTAAATTAAATCTAAAGTAATCAGAAGAAATTAATAAATATTAGAGCAAAAATCAATGAAATTTTAAACAGGAAAACAATAGAGAAATTCAAAAAAATCAAAAGCTGGCTTTTTAACAGATCAGTAAAATTGATAAATCTCTAGTCTAACCAAGAAAAAAAGAGAAGAAACAAATTATTTTTTTAACTTTTTTTTGTTGTAGTAAAATACACATAATAAAATTTGCTATCTTAACCATTTTTAAGTGTACAGTTAAATACATTCACATTGTTGTGCAACCATCCATCTCCAGGAGTCTTTTCACCTTGCAAAACTGAAACTCTGTACCCACAAAACAGTAACACCTCCCCTCCTTTAGCCCAAGGCAACCATCACCAATATAAATGCTGTACCTATTAAACGTAACTCCTTCTCCTCTCCTTCCATTCCCTGGTAACCTCTAATCAACCTTCTGTCTCTATGAATTTAACAATTCTAGGTACCTCATAAAAGTAGAATCATACAATATTTGTTCTTTTGTGACTGGCTTATTTCACTTAGCATAATGTCCTCAAGGTTCATCCATGTTAGAGCATATGTCAGAATTTGCTTTTTTAAGGCTGAATGCTATCCCATTGTATGTATATACCACATTTTATTTATCCATTCATCCACAGAGAGACACCTGGGTTCCTTCTACCTTTTGACTATTATGAATAATTCTGCTATGAACATGGGCGTACAAATATCTGTTTCAGTTGCTGCTTTCTTTTTTGGGGGAGGAGGGAGATGTATTTCCCTGAGTGGCTTTTGCATGGATTTTACCACTGCCTATAAAAGGGAGGAAACAAATTATTAATATCAGGAATGAAAGGGGTTGACACTACTGATCCCTTAAACATTAAAAGAAAAATAAATAGTAGGGACAAATCTTTGCCCACAAGTTTGACAACCAGATGAAAAGGACCAATTCTTTGAAAGACACAAACTATAGAGTCTCACAAAAGGAGAAGCAGATAATCTGAAAGGCCTATGTCTATCAAAGAAATTGAATCGATAATTAATAACCATCCTAAAAAGAAAGAAGCAGGCTTAGGTGGTTTCACTGGTGAATTCTAACAAATATTTAAGGAAGAAATTATCAATTCTCTCCAATCTGTTCTGAAAAAAATAGAAGCAGAGGGAACACTTCCTAACTCATTCTATAAAGCTAGCATTACCCTAATACTAAAAAAAGACAAAGACATTACAAGAAAGAAAAACAATAGGCCAATGTCTCTCATAAACATAAATGCAAAAATCCTCAATAGAACATTAGCAAATCAAATCCAACAATGTATAAGAAGAATTATACACTATGACTAAGTGGGATTTATCCCAGGTATGCAAGGCTGGTTTAACATTCCAAAATCAATTAATGTAATTCTTCACACCAACAGGCTAAATTTAAAAAGTTATATGATCATACCCATAAATGCATAAAAATATTTACAAAATCCAACACCCATTTGGGATAAAAATTCTTAGCCAACTTAAAGGAGAAATCCCTCAATTTCATAAAAAGCACCTACAAAAACCCTACAGGTAACATCATACTTAATGATAAGAAACTAGATGCTTTCCCCCTAATTTGGGAAACAAGGTAAGCATGTTCTCTCTGCTCCTATTCAATATTGTACTGGAAATCTTAACTAATGCAATAAAATAAGGAAAGGAAATAAAAGATATATAAATTGGAAAGGAAGAAATAAACTTTGTTCACAGACTACATGATTGTCTCTGTAAAAAAATTCCAAAGAATTAGCAAATAACAGAAAAAGGGGACTCACAAGCTATTATAGCAAAGTTGCAGGATACAGGTTAATATATAAAAATCAATTGCTTTTCTAATATACCAGCAATGAACAATGGTTATTTGAAACTTAAAACATAACACCATTTAGATTAGTATAAAAAAGGAAATACTTAGGTATAAATCTAACAAAATATGTACAAGATCTATATGAGAAAAACTACAAAACTCTGATGAAAGAAAATGAAGATTTATATAAATGGGAAGATATTCCATGTCCACAGATAGGGAGATTCAATATTATTAACATGTTGGTTCTTCCTAATTGATCTACAGATTTAATGCAATCCCAGTAAAAATCCCAGCAATTTACCTGTGGATACTGACTCATTCTAAAGTCTCTACGGAAAGGCAAAAGACTCAGAATAGCCCACATAATATTGAAAAAGATCAAAATTGGGGGACTAACAATCTGACTTTGAAGTTCATTTTTAAATTTCTTTTATTGAAGTATAATTAACTTACAGTGTTATATTAGTTTCAGGTGTACGATATAACAATTCAACAATTCTATACATTACTCAGCGCTCATCTTGATGAGTGTACTTTATATATTTCACTATCCCTTCACCCACCTCTCCTTTGGCAACCACCAGTTTGTTTTCTAAAAGTCTGTTTTTTGGTTTGTCTTTTAGTTTCTTTGTTTATTTTCTTTCTTTCTTTTTTTTAACAAGAGAACAAATCTACACCTTTATTTATTTTTCAGTAAGTTTAAATCCTTGAGGGGTACAGCATCACACAGATTCTGTAGCCAATGGCTTTAGCAGGAAGGCTGCTTCGGAATTTGGCACAAACCATGCCACTGTTTCCACGAGCATGAGTTACTTTCCCTAGATTACTCTGGTTTTGTTTGGTTTGCCACCAGGAGTCACTGAGTTCTTTGCTTTGTATGCATAAGCACATCTCTTACCCAGATTGAATTCAGTTTTATTTTGAACACAAACACCTTCAATTTTAAGAAGAGCTGTGTGCTCCCTCTGGTTCCAGAGACCTCGCTAGCCAGCAAAAATGGCCTTGGACCATAGACTTCAAGACATATTTGTCATTTTAGAAGTCCTGCTCCCAGCAGGCCTCCACAGGTTCCAAGATAGCGGAAAGAAAGGTTTTGTTTCTTTAATTCCACATACGAATGAAATCATATGGTATTTGTCTTTCTCTGACTGACTTATTTCGCTCAGCGTAATACCTTCTAGTTCCATCCACATCATTGCAAATGGCAAGATTTCATTCTTTTTTATGACTAATATTACATTTTATATATATGTATATGTGCACATACACACAACTCATCTTCTTTATCCATTCATCTATGGATGGACACTTGGGTTGTTTCCATATCTTGGATATTGTAAATAATGCTGCAATAAACATAGGGGTGCGTGTATCTTTTTTAATTAGTGTTTTTGTTTTATTTGGGTAAATACCCAGAAGTGGAATTACTGGATCATTTGGTAATTCCATTTTTAATTTTTTGAAGAACCTCCATACTGTTCTCCACAGTTGTTACACCAATTTGCATTCCTACCAACAGCGCATGAGTGTTCCTAATTCTCTGCACCCTTGGCAACATTTGTTATTTCTTGTGTTTTCAATTTTAGCCATTTTGACTAATATAAAGTGATATCTCATTGTGGTTTTGATTTGCATTTCCCTGATGATGAGTGATATTGAGCATCTTCTCACGTGTCTGTTGGCCATCTGGATGTCTTCTTTGGAAAAATGTCTATTCAGGTCAGGACTTATTTTAAATCTACAGTAATTAAGACAGTGTGGTATTGGTGAAATGATAGAGGAATACATCAGTGGAACAGAATAGAGAGCCCAGAAATAGATTTAAACAAATATAGCCAATTGATCTTTGACAAAGAAGCAATGTCAACACAATGGAGGAAAAAAAGTCTTTTCAATAAATGGTGTTGGAACAACTGGACATCACATGTAAAAATTAATGAGTCTAGACACAGAACTTATACCTCCTATACCTTTCACAAGAATTAACACAAAAAGGATTATAGGCCTAAACATAAAACACAAAAGTATAAAACTTCTAGAAGATAGCATTGGAGAAATTCCAGGTGAACTTTGGTTTGGTAATGATTTTTGAGATGTGACTCCAAAATGAATTTTTAGATACAAGAAAAAAATTAATAATTTGGACTTCATTAAAACTAAAATCTCCTGCTCTGGGAAAGACAATGTTAGCAGAATGAAAACAAATCCACAGATTGGGATAAAATATTTTCAAAACACATAACTAATAAAAGACATGTATCCAAAATATAAAAGAACTCTTATAATCCCACCAGTATGGAAACAAACAACACAACTAAAATGTTGGCAAAATATCTAAACAGACACCTCAACAAAGAGATACACATTTGGCAAATTAGCTGTGTGAAGATGCTCAACACCATATGTTAGGGATCTGCGAGTTAAAACAATGAGATACTACTACACACCTATTAGAATGGCTAAAATCCAAAACACTGACAACACAAATGCTGACAAGGATGTGGAACAGCAGGGACTCTTTCTCTGCTGGTGGGAATGCAAAATGATACAACCACTTTGGAAGACAGTTTGGCAGTTTCTTATAAAACTAAGCATACTCTTACCATGTAATATTTGTACTCTTATGTATTTACCTCAATTGACTTGATAACTCACATGCACACAAAAAAACTGTACACAAGTATTTATAGCAGCCTTATCCATAACTGCCCCCAAATTGGCTGCAACCAAGATGTTCTTCAATAGGTGAATGGCTAAACAACAAACTGTGGTATACATCTATACAATAGAGTATTAATCAGAATAAAATGAAATGAGCTATTAAGCCACAAAAAGAAATAGAGGAGCATTAAAATCATATTGCTAAGTGAAAAAAAAAGCCAATCTTTAAAAGGTACTGTATTATTCCCACTATATGATATTCTGTAATGGCAAAACTATATATACAGCTAAAAAGATCAGTGATTGCCAGGGGTTAAGGGGTGAGAAGCGAAGGGATAAACAGGTGGAGCACAGGGATTTTTACAACAGTGAAATTTATTATTTATGATACTATAATGGTAGCTACATGACATTATGAGTTTGTCAAAACCCACAGAACTGCACAATGCCAAGTGTGAACCTTAATATAAAATAAAATAGATTAAAGTGCATTGAGCATCACTATAATTACCCTGGATTGCATTTCTATTTTCATAAGATAGAGTTCCATAAGTAAACTCAAGTCAATATGTATGGCTATATTTCAGATGCTTGTTACAGCTGAATCAATTTCCTAGAGTGTTTTGCCAGTTTTCACATCAGTGACCAGTGTTACATCTTAGACTCTTATAGTAGATTTTACATTTGTCAGTCTAGCTCTTCCCTGATCCTGGCAAGTCAACTCACAAGAGTATATGTTGGTCATAAGAAAGAGAAGTCATGAGGATACAGATAGATTAGAAAAAACATCACTCTCAGGAAACGAGTAGTAGCTATTTGTCACTTCTTGGCTGCTCAGCATCCAAGCCCATTTGAACATTTAGCTGTTATCAAGACACTGAATACTTCTCTTCTCTTTTCTTTGTAAATTAAATTTATCAGTAAAAAACCCTGTACCTTAGTATAAACATAAAATAGCAGACCCTTATTGAATTTATCAGTTGTTTGTCCATTTCATTGCTGAGTTGTATTCCACTGTATGAGTGTAACACAGTTCCTTTATCCTTTCCTTCTCTTCATCTCCTTAATACCTTCTTCCCTTTCAGATTTTTTATAGCTGATTGGGAGTGGAAAATAATGTGATTGCTGAGCCATACACTTCTTTATGGCCTTTCCCTCAACTACAGAAAGATACAACCGAAGCTTTCAAAATAATGTTTATAATGAGTAAATTCTAAGTTAAGGATGATTCTAATTCACAGTCTCCATCTGGCAGGACTGAAGGGGATGCTTTTATGCTTTCAATTGTGTAGTGTTTATGGTTGTATCCATGGTGCCTATCATAGTGCTTGGCATAGTAAACATTCTATAAATACTTATTGTCTGAAAAAATATAGTTAAATGGTTCATTCTGTTTTAAGTGTTCTATTGAAAAACTATTTAAGCTTGAAGAGAAAATCTCCTTAACTACAATACAATCTATAATCACAGACTTTAGAAATTGTAGTACATGGTGCAGTTCTCTAGCCAGATATCCCCATCAGGATCGAGCCACTCTGTCCCCCATTTTCAGGAGTGGGGGATGCTAATGGCTCACAGCTGAGTCCCTCTCTGGGACTTGACCTTGACCTAAAGAAGTCACCTTGCCCAAAATTATGGCCCCTCCTGGGCAGCAGCCTACATCTAATGACTGGTTAATGTGGAGGGACAAAGACCTGACCCCCTTGCCTCAATTCAGGACAATTCTGAGGGACAATTCCAGCTCCAGACAGTCCTGTTAGATAGCCTGAAACCTGACTGCAGTCATATCAAGGTTTATATTCCCCTCTGCTCATCGGGCTTCTCACTCCCTTAAAGATGCTGCTCCTGGGATAAGTCGCCAAAAAACCTCCTGTATACAACTATTTGTTTTCTTGGGAAACATGACCCAAGAAAATTCACATTAGTAATAATCCTAAGAAGTAGTGTTAAATATGGGATCTTATAGCTAAATCTCTCACTGGACAGACAGATAGGAGGATTTCATCTGTAGGTGGCATACTAATAGCCATTGGTATGATGTAGCAGTGCAATTGTTAACACAGTCACTGGTAGTAAACTAAAATAGGATATGGAATGGAGAGAAAGACTACAGCATGCACCATATCTCAGGCATTTGAATGACTTGAGGTGAGTAGTAATTATAGGGAATATGGAATTGGATGACTTTTCTGGGTATTATTGATGCACTGGAGAGAACAATAAAGGATGAGGCTGATAAATCACCAATTTAAGGCAAAACATGAAAGAGGGCTTCCAAGGCAGCATATAAAGAAACTTATTTTCTGCAGCTGGAGGGCAGACTTAATTATAAAAGTGGAGGAGCTTGAGAAGTTGGAATTCTCGATACTATATCAAAGACAGGGAATCATAAGGAAGAAAAGGGACTCTGAATCTTGGGATAAGGAAAGCTGCATCAATATACTTGAAATTCTTGAATCTCCAGAATCCCATTGAACCCACTGAGACTGCAAAAGGACTCTACTCCTCTCTGTTAAAGTAGCATTCACACTTATTTAGCCATAAAGAATGAAATCTTGCCATTTGCATCATGGATGGAACTAGAGGGTATTTTGCTAAGTAAAAGAAGTCATACAGAGAAAGACAAATACTATATGATTTCACTTACACATGGAATCTAAAAAACACCAACAACAAAATAAACAAACAAAACAGAAACAGATTCACAGATACAGAGAACAAACTGGTGGTTACCAGAGGGGAGGGGGATTCAGGGACAAGTGAAATACATGAACGGTATTAGGAGGTAAAAACTTCTAGTTATAAAATAAGTCATAATGATATAAAGTACAGCGTAGGGAATATAGTCAATACTACTATAATAAATTTCTGTGGTGACAGATGGTAACTAGACCTATCATGGTGATCATTTCATAATCTACAAAAAATATTGAATCACAATCTTGCATACCTAAAACTAATATAATATTGTATGTCAATTATAATTCAATAAAAATATAAAGTAGTATTCATCCATTGCTTAAAGACAATGCACAGGCCACTGCCTTGCAAGACAATTCAGGATCCTCTCTCAATCCCCACCTCTCTTCCCGGCCAACAGACAAATAACTAAGGTGAAGTCACAACATAATCTGGCTAGGGAAAGTACTGGCCTGGCCAAAAGAAGGAAAAGTAACTATACACTGAATGAACTAGAGGATTTAATCTAGCAGGAAGATATATATGGGGCTAGAACCTGAAGCCTGAAGATACTGAATCAAGGGGAACAGAACACAGTTGGAAGTGGTAAGTTTATCAATATGGGAGGAATTCACCATTATTAAGGGCTTAATAATCTAGCAAAAGCGGGGGAGAGTGATGACATGCTACTAGAATAGCTTCTGGAAACATGGAAAAAGTGCCCACTCCAACTGAAAAATACATGCCAGGATTGCCATGGTAGATGGTAGGGGAAGGAATCAAAAAGCTCAGAGAAGTAGACATGCTAGAGTAGATTTACTATATAAGGCCAGAATACTCAACATCTCATCATATTCTGCAGAAAGGTCCAGAGGATAATCTATCTACCAAAACAATATGGAATGCACTGGCAACAAAGGAACTAGCAGTTTTGAGAAACTCAAGCATTACTATATTAGTTTCATATTTTTCTGTAACAAATTACCATAAACTTAGTAAAACAATACACATTTATTCTACCAGTTCCCATGGGTTAGGAATCAAGGCATAGTTCAACTGGGTCTAATGCTTCAGGATCGCTCACAGGGTACAATCCTTCCTGGGGCTCAAGGTTTTCTCCAAGCTTGCATTTTTCTTTGGAAGATTTTCTTCTGAGCTTGCATGGTTGTTGGAAGAATTCATCTCTTTGTAAAACCAAGTTCTTCTTACTATCAACTAGAAACCATCTTGAGGTGATAGAGGCTGCCTCTCCATATAAAGTTTAAAATCAGTTTGTTGATATCCATAAAATAACTTGCTGGGATTTTGAGTGGGATTGCATTGAATCTACAGATCAAATTGGAAGAACTGACATCTTGATAATATTCAGTATTCCTACCCATGAATATGGTATATCTATTTAGTTCATCAGAGTTTTGCAGTTTTCCTCCTTTAAATCTTTTACATAATTTGGTTAGATTCATATTTAGGTATTTCATTCATTTGGATGTTAATGTAAATAGCATTGTGTTTTTAATTTTAAGCTTCACTTGTACATTGTTGGCTTATAGGAAAGCAATTGACTTTTTATATTAATCTTCTATCCTGCAACCTTGCTGTAATTGCTTATTAATTACATTAACTTTTTGTCAATTCTTTCAGATTTTCTACATAATCACATCATCTTCAAACAAAGACAGTTTTAGGTCTTCCTTCCCCACATATATATCTTTTAATTCCTTTTCTTGCCTTATTGCATTAGCAAGGACTTCAATATGATGTCAAAAAGTAGTGGTAAGTGGGTACAGCCTTGCTTTGTACCTATCTTAGCGGGAAAACTTCTAGTTTCCCACCATTAATTATGATGTTAGCTGTAGGTTTTTTGTAGATATTCTTTATCAAGTTTAGAAAGTTTCTCTCTATTCCTAATTTTCTGAGAGTTTTTATCCTGAATGAGTGTTGGATTTTGTCAAATGCTTTCTCTGCATCTATTGATATAATCATGTGATTTTTCTTTCTTAGTCTGTTGATGTGATGGATTACATTATTTGATTTTTAACATCTGTACCAGCCTTGAATACCTGGGATAAATCTCATTTTGTCATTTGTATAATTCTTTTTATATATTTTTAAAAAATTGATTTGCTAATGTTTTGTTGAGGATTTTTGAATCTATGTTCGTGGGAGGTATTAGTCTGTAGTTTTCTTTTCTTGTAATGTCTCTGGTTTTGGTATTAGAGTATCATTGGCCTCAGAATAGTTAAGAAGTATTCCCTTTGCTTCCATCCTCTGAAAGAGACTATAGATAAGTGGTATAATTTTTTCCTTAACTGTCTTATGATTCACCAATAAGACTATCTGGGTGCAGTGCTTTCACTTTTGGAAGGTTATTAATTATTGATTCAATTTCTTTAATAGATAAAAGCCTATTCAGATTGTCTATTTCTTCCACTATGAGTTTTCACAGATTGTCGTTCAAGGAATTGGTCCATTTCAAATTTCTGAGCACAGAGTTGTTCACAGTATTCCTTTATTATCCTTTTAATTTCCATGGTTTTTATAGTGATGTCTTCTCTTTCATTTCTGATATTAGTAATCTGTATTATCTTTCTTTTTCTTGTAGTTAGTCTGGCTAGAGGTTTATCGATTTTACTGATCTTTACAAAGATCCAGCATTTGGTTTCATTGATTTTCTCTATTAATTGCCTATTTCCGATTTTATTGATTGTTGCTCTAGTTCTTTTTTTTTCCACTGAGCACTCCATAGTCTCTCCTTTCTCCAGCAAGAGACAGAAGTTAAAGATTTTTTTTTAATTTATTTATTTGACAGAGAAAGACAGCCAGTGAGAGAGGGAACACAAGCAGAGGGAGTGGGAGAGGAAGAAGCAGGCTCCTAGCGGAGAAGCCTGATGTGGGGCTCAATCCCAGAACACCGGGATCACACCCTGAGCCGAAGGCAGACGCTTAACAACTGCACCACTCAGGCACCCCAAGAGACAGAAGTTAAACTGAGATTCATCAATGATTAAATACAACAGTAAAATCTGCGGTGCCTTTTTTATAAGCCTAGCAGATGCTTTACTGAAATGCTCTTGTTTCTATGGCCTGCTGAGATAAAAGATTCTAGATCCTATAATTTGCACAATGAGGAAAATAGTCATAGCAACAAGTTGTTGTTTAACATAGAATACATATAAAGCACAAGACATAGTGCCAGATATATATATAGGAACTCAATAAATAGTTGTCATTAACTTCAACTTGAAATTTTGGTAGAGGAATGCTTCAGACCAGGCTCCTATTGAGTTCAGAGACAAGAAATCAGTTACATAAACAAAATCATTCTGTTCTTCAATTTTCTTGTGCTTTTTAGAATAAAAGGGTTTTAAATTTTTCATTATTGTAATATTTTCACTGCCTTGTCTATCTATACTTAATCTCATATTGTACTTATGATAATTTCAAGAAATGCCTAATAAGAACATGAGACTTTAATTATGAAACTTCTAGTTGTGTATGTACTTAATATAATTGTCATTTACTCTTGGATCTGCAGAGCTTTTATTTCTTTTCTTTTGCTTACTTTGGATTTAATTTGCTTTTTCTAGTTTCCTAAGGTGGAAATTTAGATTATTGGTTTTAGATCTTTCTCCTTTTAATATATGCAGCCAATGCTATAAATTTCCCTCTAAGAACTGCTCTCACTGCATCCCACAAATTTTGATAAATTGTGTCTTCTTTTTAGGGGCACCTGGGTGGCACAATCAGTTGAGCGTCCAACTCTTGGTTTTGGCTCAGGTTGTGATCTCAGGGCTGTGGGACTGATCTCCATGTCAGGCTCTGCCCTTGGTGGGGAGTCTGCTTGAGAATCCCTCTCTCCCTCTCCCTCTCCCTCTTCCCCTCCCCCCCCACTCTCTCTTGAATGAGTGAATAAATCTTAAAAAAAACTGTCTTCATTTTAGTTCAAAATATTTTTAACTTTTTCTTTAGATTTCTTTGACCTAGATGCTATTTACGTGTGTTTGATTAATCTCCACATATTTGGTGATTTTCCAGTTTTCCTCTTGTTATTGATTTCTAGTTTAATTCTATTGTGCTCAGAGAGCAGACCTGGTATAATTTCTATTCTTCTAAATTTGTTAGGATGTATGTTATGGCCCATGGAATGACTTTTCAAAGGCACAGCTGAAACTAGAGCTTGGAGATGACACTCTAAATCAATGACCATTATATGGTGCTGTGTTACCAAAAGGTAGAACTGAAGAGTCTAAGAACCAATGGGTGATAATAAGAATGGCTCTGCTAATAGCTACTTCCTGTGACCCACATAAGAAATTTGTGCTTCCCATCCCTGAAATATTCTTTACTCTTGTTCTAGGGGTCTTGGTTCCTATATAAGGAATGCTTTCACCAAGGTAACAGTAACACCACTACTAAACTTAAAACTTAAGACTGCTGCACAGTTTGGGTCTTTCATGCTAAGAGAGCAACAGGTACAACAAGGACTCAGCATCGCAGTAGGGGTAATTGACCCTGATAATCAGTATGAGATAGGGCTGCTGTTAAATAATGGGGGCAGAGAAGAACATGCTTGGCACCCAGGTAATCAATTATGTGCCTTTTGCTACCACTTAACCCAATTATGATAGTAAATAGACAAGAAGAACAGCCAAGATGACCCTTCAGGATAGTATTTAATTGACACAAGGGAACTGGACCTTTTTATTCCCACATTGACTACTTGTTGCATATACTTTGCCCTTAGGAAGGGGATGTAACTGTGAACAAAGTGGTTCCCTTTAGCCAATGGCTAGTGCCAGAGAGGGTCTCACACTGAGCCTACAGCAGCTAGCCATCCTGGAACCTACAAAAATGAGTGCCTTTAGTCTCAGTCTGGTTCCCAGGGGAATCTGACCTAAAACAGACATCAAGTAAGAAAAATTATGTTTGTGTGTGTATAAAATACATGCATATGTACACACATATAAGAAGTATATAATCTATACATGTGTGATGGTTAATTTTATGTGTCAACTTGTGGACCACATGGTACCTAGATATTTGCTCAAACTTTCAGAGTATTTCTATGAGGATCTTTTTAGATGAGGTTAACATTTAAGTTGGGAGACTGAGTAAAGCATGCTGTCCTCCCTAATGTGATTGGTCTTCATCCAGTCAACTGAAGACCTGAATAGAACAAAAAGGCTAAGAAAGAAGGAACTTCTGCTGCCTAAGTGGTTTGAGTTGGGACACTGGCTTTTTCCCTGCCTTTGAAAGGGAACTGAAAAATTGTTTCTTCCTGGGTCAAGCCTGCTGAGCTTTGGACAAGAACTATGCCATTGGCTCTCCTGGTTCTTATTCCTTTGGTCTCAGACTGTAACTACACTACCAATGCTCCTAGGTCTCCAGCTTGCGAACTGCATATCTTAGGACTTCTTAACCTCCATAACCATGTGATCCAATACCTTATAATAAAATATTATACACACAGACAAAACACATACTTACACACATATCCTATTGGTTCTGTTTCTCTGGACAACCATGACGAATATATATTTTAATATATATATGTTTATAATATATATTTTAATATATATGTATATAGGCAGGTTTGTATGTATACATATATAATCAATTGCTATTTGACTACTTATGATGAATAAATATCTAAATTATAGAGAAGATATAATATAAAATAAATATCAATATCAAATACATATAAAAAACAATGAGTTAGTAAAATATAATTCTTTTTCCACTGAAACATTGGTCTCATTAATTTCAAAATTGAATTGTAATTCTCATAATAGCAGCTACTACTATTTAGCTGTTACCATTTCACAAGCGTTCTAATAATTTTTTATTAAATCTTGCTTTTATGGAAATATAATATTGTTTTATTTGTAATTAACTATTCCATATAACCAGAAGATAAGGATTCTGTCATTAAAAATTACTACTGTACCACTATCTCCCAGAAAAAAGTAATAATTTCTTATCATCATGAAATATTGTTCAATGTTCAAACTCTAGTTGTCTTCTATTTTTTATAGTGTATTTATTTGAATCAGGATCAACAAGTTCCATATATTCAGATTGGTTCGCATATACCTTAAATCTCTTATAATCTATAGCTTGCCTTTCCACTCTTTTCCTCTTTTTTAAAATAGAAAACTGCATTGTTTTCTGTGGTAGCCTAAAAAATACCTCCTCTCAAAGATATGCACATCCTAATCTGTGGAAATCTAGAATGTAAGCTTAAATGGCAAAAGGGGGTTGCAGATATTGTTAAATTAAGGACCTTGTAAAGGGAGATTATCCTAGATTATCTGGGCAATCCCTAAATGCAGTCACAAAGGTCCTTACAAGTGAGAGGCAGAGAGAAGTTTTACTCATACAAAAAAAGAATCCAATATGACGAGGGACACAGAGATTGAAGTGATACGGCCACAAACCAAGGAATGCTGGCAGCCACCAGAAGCTGGAAGAGACAAGGAACAGATTCTCTTCTAGAACCTTTGGGGAGAATGTGGCCCTGCTGACATCCTGATTTCAGCCCAGTGATACTTATTTAAAATTTCTGGCCTCCAGAAGTGTGGGAGAATAAATTTCTGCTTTTTTTAAAGCTACGATTATCCAGATATTTGTTACAGCAGCCATAGGAAACTAACACATTTTCCCTGAAGAACTTTCTACTGTCTGGGTTTTGCTGATTTTATCCATTTGCTTTTTGTTAATGTGTTTTTCTGTCTTCTGTATATCCTGTTCATTGGTATTTCTTTGACAAGACAATTTTATACGAGTTTTGTGTACTTCTATCTGGGGGTATATTCTCTCAGGTTGTTTCTCTTTTGTAATTTTTTAGCACCTACTGTTAAACATTGCCCAGATCCATTTATTCATTAAGGATTACCAAATAGTTAAAATCTTTGTGATACACACACACATATATACACACACACACATATATACACACACATATGTATTTATAATCTTCAATCTTAGCAACAACCTTGCATTTTTGGTATTAAATGATCAGAAAACTAGTAAACAAATTTTGAAAGCAGAGGATTAAAATCCAAAGTCTGGGGTATGTCTATAATGCTTCAGTTTTATCAGGAAGCTTGAGTGAATCAGAGGTGAGAATTAGACATGTTTAGATGACAGCACCCCCACCACTCTCCTCAGTATCTATATTATCCACTGATTTCGATGGAAACTAGGAGTCTCTGTGGGAAAAACATTTCTCATGTAGATGTTATAAATAAAATATGAACAGTAGAGATCCTTAGACTTTAATATATTTTTTAAAGGCTGTCTTAACCCAGTTTTGAGGCCCTGGGTAGAGGCCAATTCCCCTTCTTGAACAGCTAATTAAGTTCATATCCCAACTACTTCCCTTATCAGGCTCTCACACTCTGGGCCCCTAGGTACCTGCCCTAACTACCCCAGGGGCCAGGTACCAGACAACTAGGAAAAGTCCCCAGGAGTATAAGGATTTATTCAAATTAACCAACCCACAGGGAGCCCACAAAACCTAGCTAACCCCACCACACTTGTGATACATATGCTGTCCTCTACAGTTCCAAGCTTGCTGTTACTCTATCCCCAAATACAACCTGCTATGTGGCCCTGCCTGGCAGCCTTCTCCCATTCAGAGCTGTAAGTAACAGAATTGTGTCTTTCATCTATCCCAGCATCAGTGCGTTGTGTCCCACTAGCAAAAGAATTTTTAAATCTTATAAAAAAGACTATTCTAGCTTTACACAGAAGTGTTAAAGTTAGGTCTTTCTTTGACTTGCTTTTCTTTTTTAATCACCCATAACTTTGCACAGACCATTAAAAGAATCTTTTAAATCTCACAGCTATTATTTTATTTTGATCTTTTTATTCACACTAACCCACTGAGGAAGGCAGAATAAGGATTATTGTTTCTACTTTATAATTGAGAAACTGAGACTTCAAACAGTGAAGTGACTTGCTCAAAAGCAAACACTTAATAATAGATAGAACTGGGAATTACATCCAGATATTGTAATTCTAAGTCACTGTTCCATCATGTTAGTTCCAATTATCATCTACCCATCCACCTATTCATCCATCCATCCATCCATTCCCTCCATCCAAACGACATTTATTGAGTGTATATTATAAACCAAGCAGACACTAGGCTCTGGGGAGTATGGAGATGAACCTGGCAAAATCTCTGTACTCAAAAGATCTTAAGAAACAGAGATAGAAAAGAAAATTATAATATAATACATTAGGTTCTATTAGAAAATACTTGGTATCACATGGGGTCTTTACCCCAAGACAAAGGAAACTTTTCCATTACTACTGAAGACTGAACATGTCACAGTTATGTAGAAGTCATGTACATGGGCAGAGGGGGCAACACTCAATTCATTTCCCAAAATGCTTCATAGTAACCATGCTAGGCACTCAGCTTCAAAGATTACCACCAAAGTTCCTTCCTTCAAAGAGTATATTAGTTACAAGGGGAGACAAGCATGTAAAGAAACATGTTACAATAAAGTACGCTAAGTTCAATGATACAGGAATGTACATGTTACAGTTGGGTGACAAAAAAAGGATGACAAAGTCTACCTAGGAGAAAAGAATCACAGTCTCCCAGCATAAATGACTGGGATGATAGCCTGAAGAATGAATAAAGGCCCACTGACAGGACTATGGGAGAAAAGGCATACAGGAGGAAAAGGCTATTCAAAAGTCAACATAAGTATGCTTATATAAACATAAAGAACTGCTAGCCAGTGAGAGTACCACCCCACTCCACACTGACTGCATATAGATTACACTCTAAAAATAGCCAAATGGTATACCAAATACTTTTAGCTCTTGGCACAGGTCTTTGATAACCTCATCAGAGATTCCTCTAGTAAAAGTCTGATTAGATCCACTCTTTCTGGCCTACCTCTTTAACGCCTCATGGGATTCCTTAGCAAGGTTGGTACGCTTGCCCCTCTTTAAGGCATGATACCACTCAACCTTTCTGTTTAGTGACATGAACATAAGGAAAAAAGTAAACAAGTCACATTATAAGTTTGGAAACAACAGTATAAAAGATGACTTGAAAAGCAATGTACACATTTGCAGATCACAACCCAGGTCATTCAAATTTATAGAGAGGTAAAAAGAAGCCAAACACTCAGCTCAGGTTAATTTTACAAACATTATCATACCAACCTTTTCCTCGTCAGTGGCCCTGACCTTGACTCACTCTCTTATTGGTGCACACTGCCTGATAGGACTATGAATCATACCAGGAATCAGTGGGGTCCAAAGGGAATACTGCCATTCCTCATAAAAGTCATTTGGGAAGCGCATGTACAATGACCGTAACACTAATGCTAAGGGGTGTGGAATACTTTCTTTCACATTAAGACCAAGTTTCCTCAGGCATCAGAAAAATCCCTCCAGTTATATAAATGATGTAGGACTTCAAAAAAAGGACAAGTTATAAAAGGACAAGGGGAGTTGGGGAAGTGTATGATATGTGCAGACATATAATGAATAAGTATGATTGAAAGTGGACTTTGATGTTTTTGCCCTCTAACTACTTTAGCATCCTGATTTTCATACAGCACACACATATTCCTGTCACTCATTCTAGAGACTTTCAAAAGCATTCTTTTTTTCTTTCAAATATAAAGAGACACTTTAATTTTTTTAAGTTTTCATTTAAAGCTTTACGTCTGCAGTTTTCCTCACCTGAAATTACTTCCATCACTCACACATCTGTCCAAAACCTAACCTATCCCCAACATCTTCTCATACTCACCTATCCTTTCATATATTTTCTAGAACATTTTTAACCAGCTCCACGTAGTTGCACCTAAGATTATTTTGCTTCAAATCTTTCAGGACTCAGCTCCAGCTTTTGGTAAGCCTTCCTTGACCCTAGAGTTATTATTTAGTTACCCTTCTTGTCTTTTCATAGGATCAAATCTAAGCTGTTATCATACTGTAACTGGAGGTTTACGAATCTGTATCCTGCAATTAGCTCAGAGATTTACTATGGTAGGGCACTTGTTTGATCCATATGGCATAGTATCTAGTACTTGGTAAGAAATAGGAAGGGACTTTGTGAAATTAAAAAAAAAAGACAATGATATAGACAAACCTCTTGCAAAGGTAATGAAAACAAGATAAAAATTCAAAAACAAAAAATGGAAACAGGAAAGATTATATTGGTAAAATAAATGGTTTTGTAAGAATATCCAAGATACCAAAATTGGCACAAGAAGTAAAAAACTTTGAAAGACTAATAATCATGAAAGGGATAGGAAATACTCTCAAAGCCCCTTAAAAAGGCTCCAGGCCCACAGTTAGTGGTAGAGATCCTTTACACTAACGGTTCTCAACTGGTGAGTGTGTATATGGAGGAATTGCCCTCCCCCAGGACATTTGGCAAGGTGTGGAGACATTAAGGCTTGTCACAGTTGAGGGGCAGGGGACCTACTGATATTTAGTGGGTAGAGACCAGGGATGCAGCTAAACATCCTACAGAGCATAGGACAGATCCCCACAACAAAGAAGTATCCAGCCCAAAATGTCAATAGTGAGAAAGTTGAAAAACCCTGCTCTACACTTTTTTTAAAAAAAATTATTGTGGGTTTTTGTTTCAAAGATTTTATTTATTTATTTGATAGACCCAGCATGAGAGGGGAGACGGTCAGAGGGAGAAGCAGACTCACCACTAGGCAGGGAACCTGATGCAGGACTCGATCCTGGGACAACGGAATCATGACCTGAGCCAAAGGTAGTCACTTAATCAGTTGAGCCACCCAGGTGCCCCTGCTCTACACTTTTAAAGAAAATGTAATTCCATGCTATATAAAACATTCCAACACATATAAAGGAAAGCTCCTCAAAGCAGCTTCTAATGCAAGCATTACTCTGATACCCAGACATGAGAAAGAGGATACCAAAGATATAAATTGATACATATATACTTTACATATATATATATACACACACACATATATATAAAATACAATAGACTGATACATGCATCATCTACAATATCATATATATATATATGTATATATATATACACAAAAATACCAACTAAAACAATGACAAAACAAATATGGCAGTATATATAACATATTCAATAATGGGTTTTATTAATTGTGTTAAGAACACCTAATATGAGATCTACCCTCTTAAAGTTTTACATGCACAGTACAGTATTGTTAACTATAAGTAAAATGTTCTACAGCAGATTTCTAGAACTTATTCATTTTGTCTAACTGAAACTTCATACCTGTTGAACAGCAACTCCTCATTTTCCCCTCACCCCAGCCCCTAGAAACCACCACTCTCTTCTGTTTCCAAGAGAGTGAGCACTTTAGACATCTCATGCAAGTAAAATCATGCAGTATTTGTCCTTCAGTATTTGGCTTATTTCACTTAATAAAATGTACTGCAGGCTCATCTACGTTATTGCAAATGGCAGGATTTCCTTTTTTAATGCTGAATAATATTCCATTGTGTGCAAATTCATTCATCAATGAACATTTAAGTTGCTTCCATATCTTAGCTTTTGTGAATAATGCTGCAGTGAACATGGGAGTGCAGATACTTCTTTGAAATCCTGATTTCAGTTCTTTTGGATAAATACCCAGAAGTGAGATTGCTGGATAATATAGTAGTTATAGTTTTAATTTCTATACTGTTCTATACTCTTTTTTATTTTTATTTTTTTATTTTTATTTTTTTTAAAGATCTTATTTATTTATTTGACAGAGAGACAGCGAGAAAGGGAACACAAGCAAGGGGAATGTGAGAGGGAGAAGCAGGCTTCCCGCCGAGCAGGGAGCCCAATGTGGGGCTCGATCCCGGGATCCTGGTATCATGACCCGAGCCAAAGGCAGACGCCTAATGGCTGAGCCACCCAGGTGCCCCTAAACTCTTTTTTTAAAGATTTTATTTACTTATTTGAGAGAGAGAGAGAGAGAGAGAGCACAAGCAGGGGGAGGGGCAGGAGGAGGGGCAGAAGGAGAGGGAGAAGCAGGCTCTCCATTGAGCAGGGACCCTGATGTGGGGCTCAATCCCAGGACCCTGCGTTCATGACCTGAGCTGAAGGCAGGCACTTCACCAACTGAGCCACCCAGGTACTCCTATGCTGTTCTATACTCTTGTCTATAGTGGCTGTACCATTTTACATTTTCACCAGCAACATAAAATTGTTCCAATTTCTCACCAACATTTGTTATCTTTTTCTATAAAACAACCACACTAACAGGTGTGAGGTGATAGATCACTGTGGTTTTAATTTGAACAACATTTTTTAAATCCCTGAAATGCAAGGATCATATAATATCTGGAATTTCTTAACATAATTAAGTCACTAGGAATTTTTTTTAATGTGGTAAGAAATATAACAATATTAACCATTTTTAAGTGTACAGATCAGTGGTGTTAAGTATATTCACATTGTTGTGCAACAGATCTCTAAAACTTTTTCATCTTATAAAACTGAAACTCCATACCCAACAAATACAAATTCTCTTAACTACTTTCAAATTTATAATACAGTGTTGTTAGCTATAATCACCATTTTATATATTAGATCCCCAGAACTTATTCATCTTGTAACTGGAAGTTTGTACCCTTTGACCAACATCTCCCCATTTCCCCCACACCTCCAGTCCCTGGAAACCACTATTCTATACTCTTAATGGGGAGAGAGGGTTCTTGGTGGAGTCCAAGACACAGAAGGATCCATATCCCTATAATGCCCTTCAAGAGTTGCATTTGCTCTTCTTCCAGCCTCTTCCCAACCCCCCCAGTTGTACAGCTCATGATTCAGTATGCTGGATGGTGTGAGACAAAAATAGGCGTCTTTGGCAATGTCCCATATAGCTGGGGAAGGCAGGTACTCACTCACACTCTCGCTTTCCCACGCAGGAAAAATCATGGGCAAAGAAGGTCTTACTTGGCACTGAGCTGTGCCACCTTGGGGAGGGATAATGTGGATAAAGCAAACTGGTCCTCTTACCCTCTTCAATGCGTCCTAACTCACACATTTTTTTTTTCCTCCATTGGTGTGTTGGAACTTTTCCAATGGAAACCTGCATTTCCACAAAGGCTCTCTTGTCTGTGGGTGACTGCCTGAGACAGCATTCTCCAGGAGTTCCCAGATGGTGGCTGAGAGGGACTGGAGCTGTTCTTGGGCCATTACAGAGTTCACAGCCAAAACTGAGGTCTGTATACCTATAACGCAATTCACAGGTGGGCAAGACTCCTCCCAGAACCCTTGGTGTATGTGCTGAATCCCACAGCTCCCACGGAGGCACTTTTGTCTGTGGATGGGTGCAAAATTGTTGATGTTGAGGTGGGGATATGATGAGAGATGTCTTAATTCAGCCATGTCACCTATATCGTCCCCATGGAAAATTTTAAAAGACAAGAAAAACTTCTTAATGGAGAAAATATTTTGGGTAAAATTAAAAACCTATTCCTGAAAATTTTTTTAGCAAATGAGAAATAAAAAGGCAGCTACCTAACATAATAAATTATGGCCAACATCACAATTCTTTGTGAAATATTATAGTATAAACATTCCCATTAATTAAATAATATTTAAGCAGAAGTCTGAAGAAAGGTGTAGAAGTGCTGACAACATCGACTCCATATTTGGGCCGTCCATCTTATTCATGCCCACGCAAAGACCTCCCTCAGGGCTACATGTTCCAGGCTCCTTGAAGGTTAATGTGTACCTTGATTGGAATGTGGGAAGGCTTATTTTAGTCTTCCCTAAAGTGGCGCACTTTAGACAACCATCCTTTGACCTCACCACAATGCCCCTGGCTCTATAAAACCTGATCCCCTGTCAGTAAGTTACCCCAAATAAAACTCTGTGTAGATGGTATGGAGTGACTTGTGTCACTTTTTGGTCTCAAAGTGGCTTCTCAGTCTTTCTCTCTTGTCCACTTTCTAACAAAAGGATAGAAGAAGCCATCAGGAAGTCTGAGAAAAGAGCATTCCAAGAAGATGATAGTTAATGCAATGGCTCTGAGGTATGAATGTGGTTGCAGCCAAGAAAAAACCAAAAGATCACTATGGCTGGAGTGTAGTTAAGCAAGGGGGACAGATTTTAGTCTGCAGCCATGAAGGGTTTGAGCAGGGAATATTATCTGGTCTATATCCAGTATATTCTGCGTCTATTCATTAATTAATAACAACTCCCATTCTCCCACTTAGCCAAAGAGAAAACATCAAAGGCATCTCAGCCACTCCATGTACATTCCACATACAATTGATCATCAGGGTTTACTGATTCTACTTCTCCAATAACTCTGTTAAGTGGCCCTTCCTATTCAGCCCATTGCCATTGCCTAAAATCATGTTCATAATCTCTCATCCAGTCCACCGCTATTATCTTCTCAATGAGTCTTATTCCACCAATCCAGACATCATACCGATGAGTTAGCTCGGAAATACAGAAGGCATCCTCGTGTTTCAAAAACTTCAATGACTAATGCTTCATTATAAAATCCAAACTCTTTAACCTAACAATTAAAACCCTTCTTGACCTTTGCTTACCTTTACTGCCTCACTTCCTCCCTCATAGCAAGGATGTCAAAACCTTCACTGAACTAATTTCTATTATTTCAAACACTTTCTGTTGTGCCCTGCCTCTGGTCCTTTGCTTGTTTTGGTACCTTAACGTCTCTAGAACTAACTTTTGGATTGACAGTTTCTTAAAATGTCTTTGTATTTTTCTAAATATCAAGCAGTGTAGCATCTCTCAAACGTGCTCAGAAACCCTGTTTCATGGTATATCACAAGAAAAATATAATCTGTTCTTAAATGTGTTTGGGAAACACTGAGATAAAGAAAGCAACTTTCGCTGTTGTAAAACCTTGCAAAGATTTGAACATATATTGACAATATAAAGAAGAGGGTATTGAACACACAATTTTCTGTTTAAACCATGGAATCATTAAAACTATGGAATCATAAAAGCATGAAACAATTTTAAATGAAATATTATGTGGAACTAGTGTTCCATGGGTGAAATACAGAAGAGGTAATTTCATATTCTCTAAAATGAATCAAAGTTCCTGTGTATTAAATCTACTCTGTGAAATGATAAGCTTCAACAAAACTACAACCCTCTTTAAGATTTTGAAGTCACCGGAATTTACTCACATTTCATTTGAGAGGATGCCATTCTATAGCTCTCAACAAATTCAGCAAAAAAGCAATGTCAGACAATAGTCATCTATCAGATTTACCCAAAAACTTACTAGAAGATACTTATAATGAAATATGCAATGTGTTAATGTTGCTACTGAGAGTAAGCTCAGAAATATAAAATCACAGTGCATGATTTCCATTCCTTTCTGCAAATACATACAACAACCCACTTCAGGCTGGGTACCATGTTTCCTCAGACTAGACACAGTGTTCCTTTGACTTTACTCATACAGATGGGGTTCTCAGAGCCATATGAAATTCACACAGAGAAGAACAAAGGATCACATAAGTAATTGTTTGACCCCAACATATTCCTACACATGTCGATAAGTATCTCCAAACAAGAACAAGACTAACTCCTCTCCAAAACTCTGTGTGTTTCTAAGTGTGTGTGTGTGTGTGTGTGTGTGTGTGTGTGTGTGTATGAGAGCGAAACAGAGAGAGAGAGAGAGAAAATGAATACATCTCAGTATCTTTCCAGTCCAACAAGCCTTTAACTGGTATCCATTAAAATAAATCTGCCACCTGGCTGAACCATCTCCTGTGAAGTCTCTATGTATATGAGGACATGTCTTTTATCACTCTATGTTCATAATACACATGCACCGTGACCTCTAGTTAGCACTTTTGCCAACTGATACAAAATTCAGTACCCAATACTCTGTAATAACTGGCTTGACTCTTTGCCAATGCTACCTCAGTTATCTCTTAGGCAAAGTAATCCAGATTCTGAGACCAAACTGTTTCCACACAGGAAAAATACAAACAGGGTTACATCCTGATCTTTTTAATCTTAACCTAAAGTTAGGCAGGTTGGTCAAGTCCTCTGATACTCATCCCTTCCTCCTTTACCAAAGATAATGTAATGGCAAGGTACAGGTCCCAGGCAATGAAACATGATCTAAGACAATAACGTTGCTCCATACCTCTTTGACAGTGATTAATGTAGAGGTTGGCATACGACTTAGTTCTAGCCAGTGAAACATAAGGAAAGTCTGCTGGGGCTGAGTGGGGTGAGTTCTAGAATTTTTTTTTTTTTTTTTACTGAGTTTTTCTGAGGATAGACCAGTTCAGATTCAATTTCCTTTCTTCCTCCTTTTGTATGCAACCGTGTGAAGACAGAATGCTGAGAGCTGTGGCAGGCATCCTGTGAGCATGAAGGGAAAGCAAAAAGAATCACAGACTAGAAGAGCCAATCTAGAGCCCTGATATCCATCAGCTGGGTTAACCTGAAACTGCCTACCCAAAATTCCAGTTATAAGATTAACATCCTCTTATTAAGCTACTTTTAGCTGGATCTTCTATTACCTGCATCCAAATCATCTGAAGTATTAAAACCTGATTTTACATAGTAAGCTTTGCCTTGTTCTCATGCCAACCCCCCATCTCACACCTCCTTTGGGAGAGCGATGCAATATGATTTTTGTGTCAGAGCGCCCTCTTCTGTTCACTATCAAGTATTTCAGTTTCTCCAGGCATCAGATTCTACTGTCATTCATTTCTTTCACATTGATTGTCTTCTATGTACCAGGCATTTTTCAACGTGCTTAACTCCAAGAATTTTCAGAGTCTGGAATGCTGACCTAAACTGTATGCAAACCTAAGTCACCACAACTTGCTACCAGTCTACCCTGGTTTCAAGTGAAACTTTGATTATACTTCCTGCTGCTACAATCTGTCAATGGCATGCCTATTTATAGAAGAAATGCCTATCACGACCTGGCCAGGTGTAGGTCGTAGATCACAGAATTTCAATCTAGGGGAGCAGGTTTAAATTGTGGATGAATAGTAAAATCACCTCGGGAACTTGAAAATAATCCAGTGCCTGGGCCACACCTAAGAACAATTAAATTAGAACTCCTTGAGGTGGGGCCCACGCATCAGTTTTTAAACTATCCAGGTAATTCCATGTGCAACCAGCATTTTAGAAGCACTGATTTAGAAGTACTGAAATGCATATTAAAAGCACCTGGTAAATTCCTTTCAACTACAATACAACTGGTCCTCAGTCATGCTGAAAACCACTGCTTTATAGGTCTCCATCCTCCTAGCCCCACAAACAACTTGTGAAAATTTGTTCTGTTACTTACTACACTTTGCCTACCATGTCCAATTCTGATCGAAGAGTTTTGGGCCTGCCTTGTCGGGACTAGACAGCTGAAAACTGTTCTTTCTCCAAACTCCGGGAAACTCAAACACTAAGCAGAAAGCCAAACTCAGGTTTGACTATATAGAGTGTACTCTTATAACTACTCTTGTAACTCTTATCCAAAATTGCTTGAAAATAAGAATCACCTAATGTACTTATTCAGAGTCCTGAGCCCCAACCTAGAACTACAGAAGAATTTCCTGGGGGAAAGGTCTGGTAATTTATGTAGTTAACAAGTTGTCCCAAGTGATTCTTAGCAAGCACATTTTGAAAACACTGCATTATTGCATATTTTCCCAATTTTATGTGTTCCAGATGACAGGATGCAGCTTATCTGGAGTATGATCAATCCCCAAAAGGTAGCACTGAATTCTGAGAATAGAAAGAGGCCCTGAAAGTAATCAGAAAATTAATCCCTCAGATTCAAAGCTATGATTTTGTAATGTTCTTCCTGAATCTTCTCTGAAAAAAATCCTATAGCTTTATTTGAAAAACTTGTCCATTAAAGTTTGTGTATCTATCCTCATGATCTGCCAAACCCAGGAGAGTCTAAACCACGGATGCCTGAGGTGTTTCTGAGTACACACACATACCCCTTGATTGGAAATGCCCTGTCCCATGTGGGTCACAGAGCAGGTTGACCCAGGGACAGCACTGAAAATCAGCATGTTCCCCCACACTTCCCAGACCCCTTGCAGTTGAGGAGGGCCAACTAACTAGTTCTGATCAATGGACTGTGGGCCAGTGGTGCATCAAGACTATGGAGGTAGAAGCATATAATAAAGATGCATGGTCTGTAGAGAATTTAAAACCAACCTATTCTCACATCATTCTGGCAATTCTAAACATTGTCAGTAATACATCATTCCTCCTGAAAAAAAATATTTTGGTATTCTTAAAAAGTTGGAAATAATTACTGTGATTACTGTTGTGTCTTAAGAGTATTATCTTAGTCTCAAATTAGCACTTTGTTATTATTATTTAAGAAACATTATATTTTACATAGAAGTTAATTTGGAGAACTACCATGTATACAGTCAGCTCTTGACACACAGATTCAACTGTACAAGTTCCTTTTAAGAGTTTGTCTGAGTTTGAAATCACTTGAGATCCTTAGAGCACACTTTCTGTCTCCAACCCTATGGCACTATATATCCTTGTGTTTAAGCAGTGAATACAAAATAAACCATGACAGCACAGCGACTGTGAAGACAAAGACTTAGAATTTAAGTTACCCCCAATCTCATTCTATGTCAATACTTAACATTTTGGTTCGTGATAAAAAATTTTTTTTGACTGCAGAAATACATAAAGGCCACTGGAATCAATCCCAAAGAAACAAATACATGGATAGTATTGTAATTTCTGGAATTTATTGTGAAACTGGATTCTTTAAGTCTCTACTAAACTTACCCTTACGTTTAAGATGTTTTCTAGTTATGTGTAAATCTGTCATTACGTATTGAAAAAAGTTAAAATTGAACCTAATAAATGTATTCTTCAATCAACTATGAGTGAACATGAATATGAGACTGATTTGATGAATCACTGACAAATGTGTAGAACTCAAAGTCAGAAACTGTCATATGTGGTTGCAATTTCTCCCTCTTTTCAAAAACCACCTTTATATAAATATGAAGTATTAATCCATTACTTTTTTCTTTTTTGCACTAATATATTTTTATTTTTATTGGCTTGATATGAAAATCACAAAGAAAATTTTCACTGACTTTGCTTGGCCATTTTTATTTTTATTTCTTTAAAGATTTTATTTCTTTATTTGACAGAGAGAAAGGCAGCGAGAGAGGGAATACAAGCAGGGGGAGTGGGAGAGGGAAAAGCAGGCTTCCTGCTGAGCAGGGAGCCCTATCCGGGGCTCAAACCCAGAACGTTGGGATCATGACCTGAGTCGAAGGCAGACTCTTAACAACTGAGCCACCCAGGCGCCCCTGCTTGGCCATTTTTAAGTTATTCACATTATTCCATGATCATTACTGAAATGATTTTGTTACATAGAGAAGGAATGCATTACAGAATTATCCAGTGCAGGCATCAAATACACTAGGTAAACCACTTTCAGTACAAGTAAAGCACACTGTCTCTTTTGAGTTGTGGAAGTGAAAAGCCCTTGCTGAATTTTAACCTTCGTTGTGATTACAGAGGCCCCCTGTTGAGATGGCAGAGCCACAGGATGGAAACAACTTGGCTTGGGGTGCATGGGTGGCGCAGTTAAGTTAAGCATATGACACTTGGTTTCAGCTCAGGTCATGATCTGAGTTATGAGATTGAGCCCTGCATTAGGCTCCAAGCTCAGTGTGGAGTCTGCTTAAGATTCTCTCTCCCTCTCCCCCTCTCCCTCTGTCCCTCCAGCTCATGCTGTCTCTCTCTCAAATAAATAAATAAATAAATCTTAAAAAAATGGGGCTCTCCAAGGCACCCTTAAAAGGGAACCAGTCTGCAGAGTGAGCAGAGCATTGGTGGTCTGTTTCATGTGCAAATGAGAATACCTCTATGTATTAAACCACTGAGTTTTCAAGATATGTTTGTTATCACAGCAAAGCCTACACAATCCTGATTGCTACAGAGCTGAAGCACAGTTACTCCCTTCCTTGTGTAGGAATATACTGTCAGGTTTGTGTGCCAAAACAAGGAGAGCAATCTTTTTCAGGACATTTTGGTCTTCAAGCAAGTCTGGAGGAGAAAGTACTATGCAAAGAACATACTTCCATTACGTTGGTATGTTTTATGCTCAGGGGCTGAAAAGTCCTTGCTTCGTTTTAACTCTCAGTTTTGTGTTGGCCTGATACAGTGATGTCTCATTCATTCAGAATCATTATGGAATGTGGAGATCCATCGTGGAAGCAAGGGGGAAGGTGGTATGCATCTAGCTAGAGACCAGATTGGTGATCAGGAGACTGTCACCTTGTCATGTTTTTATCACTCATTGTGTAACTTTGAGCAAATCACTTTCACCCCAAGGCTACCATTTAAGCAACTTTGCTGCAAACAAAAGAAACCAAATCTAACTTAAGCAATGGTGATTTATTGAAAAGATACTGAGATAATTCACCAAATTAGAGGAAGATCTAGATAATCAAACCTCTGGAAGGGTGAGAATCAGAATAGTCCTGGAGACTAGTGCAAAAGGAACTCATGAACTCCCTCTCCAAGGTACTGCTTCCAACCACTTTCAGTCTCTGTTTATCTCTGTGCAGAATTTAAATTCCTGGGATAGGGGATCTCCTTGGTCCATCTTGAGTCATGCTCCCAGCCTAGAAACCCCAAGAACTAGTCTAATGGTCCTGTCTAGTTGTCCCAGGGAAAAGGAGTGTGGGGAGGAAGCCTTGGGGCAACAGAAAGTGACTGAACAACATCAGTGTTGAGATGGAAGGATGGATGGATGGATGGATGGATGGATGGATGGATGGATGGATGGATAGGTAGGTAGACAGGTAGATAGATATGTGGCATATATACCATACATAATATATATGACATATAGGCATACATACATTATATGTATATACAGATATATGGAACTCTTTTGTCAAAGTAAACTTTATATGGAAGCTGAAGCTGTAGTCAGTGGCTTCCCAGGCACCTCTGTAAAAAGAACAGTTGAAAACAACGTGGCTACATGTTTTCCAATAATCTTTTCCACTGTCATGTTACTTTAACCATTTTAATGAAAATCTGACTTAGAGGGTTTTTTTTTAATATGTTCTACTCTATTTTTAGAAGGTCATCATTGTGAACATGAGATACTGTCATGGACTACAGGAATGTAGTGTTTTTGCTTCCTCCCTTAAGCCCAGAATGTCAGCTGTCACTTTTGCTGTCAGTATGCCTGACTCATGTACTGTTCAGCCTGCCTCCAATACGCTGTTTCTGCAGACTCACTAGCCAAATAACAAATTGTTAAGAGATTAAGGGAAGAAGAGATGGAAGTAGAGTCATGAAAAGTGCCCGAACTTATTAGAAAACCCGTATCTTTGTGCAACTGTCATTATATATTAACCATGTGACCGTAAGCAAACCACTTCCCCTCTCTGCCTTCTGTTTCTTGTAGAGTAGATTAGATCATCTGTGCCTGGCACAGTGCCTGACACGTTATAGCTCCTCAAAGCATGTTATTAAATTGAATTTTAGATCTTTCTAGTTCTATGAGTCAATGCTTTTATAAGGCAAAATGTTTATTTTAGCTATTGTGGTTGTCATGCCTCAAATGACCATATAGTTTGCTAAATTCTTCATTTAAATATGGAGAGTAACTAAAATCTAATGATCACACCCAGTATGCAATACATTCTAAATATGCTACTTATTTAAACTCAAAACTCTATGAGAAAAGTGGTAGCATTCACATTACAAGATAAGAGGAAGGTTCAGGGACCTGTACTGATCTCAGTGTCCAAGGTCTTGAGGGAGAAGGGATGGATCACTATCTTTAACTTGCAGAAAGTCTGTGGAAATGAAAATAATGCAGGTGAAAGGAGTTTTGGAAATAAAAATTAAATACAAGCAGAAGGTAAGATCATCCTCATTGTTTTTATATGTGGGTATGTAAACTAAAAAAGGAAAAGTTCTTGAGTGATGGTCTGAGGGCTTCTACTATGAAATAAAAGGCAAAGGACTCTCTGACATCTGTCAGGGTTTCTTGGACTCTTTTTTTTTTTTTTTTTTTGGATCTAGACACTCTAAGAGCCACCTCTAAGTTTATGAAAGACCTCATACAAATATAAAATGCATGCCTCAAGCATAGTTATTCAGGTCATGCACACTTTATCTAGGAGACACCCAAGCAATAAGAAGAAAATGACAAATCATGCTCCATCCTCTGCCAACAGCCTCTTACAGATATTGTGATACTGTGCTTAAATAATCAACTAATCAAATACATTGAAATGGAGTTCATTTGAAGTTTGTGATAAAATCACCTCTGACAAAAATTAATTTTGCAAAACTACTCCACACTGCAATTACCTGCAAGTAGGCCTAACTTAGCCACTTGTCCACCCTTACAGCTCTTCCTAACATTTGGATTTTGGAAAGCAGGAATTGGACTAAACATCTTCCTCCACCAGTTGGTCGGGGCTGTATATGCAAATGAGTGCACTTCTCCACTAGTGACCTGTTTGCATGTCAAAGCTGGAGACACTTTTTACTAAATCATTTTTAAAAGCCATATTACCTATTTTTAGCTTGCACTGTCCAATATGGTAGCCATAAACTCTTAAAATGAGGCTAATTTAAACTGAAACGTGCTCTAAGTATAAAATTTACACCAGACTTCAAAGACCAAGTAAGAAAAAAGCATGCAAAATATCTCACTAGCATTTTTTTTTGTAAAATTAATTATGTGTTGTAATGGTAATGTTTTAGATATACTGTGTTAAAGAAAATAAAATTACTTTCATTCATTTTTTAAAATTTAAATATGACTATTAGAAAATTTTAAATTAAGGGGAACCCTCTTACACTGTTGCTGGGAATGCAAGTTGGTATAGGCGCTCTGGAAAACAGTATGGAGGTTCCTTAAAAACAGAGCTACCCTATGACCCAGCAATTGCACTACTGGGTATTTACCCAAAGATACAGACGTAGTGAAGAGAAGGGCCATATGCACCCCAATGTTCATAGCAGCATTGTCCACAATAGCTAAAGTGTGGAAGGAGCCAAGATGCCCTTCAACAGATGACTGGATTAGGAAGTTGTGGTCCACATATACAATGGAATATTACTCAGCCATCAGAAAGAACGATTACCCACCATTTGCAGCGACATGAACGGGACTGGAGGAGATTATGCTTAGTGAAATAAATCAAGCAGAGAAAGACAATTATCATACGGTTTCACTTATATGTGGAACATAAGGAAGAGCAAGGAGGACATTAGGAGAAGGAAGGGAAAAATGAACGGGGAGAATTCAGAGGGGGAGACGAACCATGAGAGACTATGGACTCTCGGAAATAAACTGAGGGTTTCAGAGGGGAGGGGTGGGGGGATGGGTTAACCTGGTGATGGGTATTAAGGAGGGCATGTGTTGTAATGAGCACTGGGTGTTACACGCAAACAATGAAGCATGGAACACTACATCAAAAACTAATGATGTACTGTATGGTCACTAACGTAACATAATAAAAAATTAAAAAATAATAAAAATCCTATATTATTACTTGTAAAAAAAAGAAAATTTAAAATTGCATATGTAGTTCACATTATCTTTTTATTGGACAGGGTTGCTCTAGAATAATGGGGACCTACTTGCCTTACTTCTGCTTATTACTTTTTCAGGGCAAATATAGACTTCCCTTTATAAGAACAAAACCCCAAAGTCAAATGAAAGTTTATTCCCACTTTTTTGGTGTACACAAAACAGCTTGAAACAAGCAAGCCAACAGGCTAGTGGTTTTAGACACTGAAACCCTGCACATGATATTTTCTACCATAAAGAACATTTATGCATCATGAACCTGCCATTAGTTTGACCCTCCTCTTAATCATGTACATCCTGCTATCTAAATGTACCTAAATGGAAAAAAAATTATTTGGCATAACAGCCATTGTCCATGAAAAATACTGATTTAAAATGGCTTTTATGACATTGAAGAAGGCACAAAAAGATGGAAAAATATTCCATGCTCATGGATCGGAAGAATAAACATAGTTAAAAGGTCTATGCTACCAGAGCAATCCACACTTTCAATGCCATCCCGATTAAAATACCAATGACATTTTTCAAAGAACTGGAACAAACAGCGCTTAAATTTGTGTGGAATCAGAAAAGGCTCTGAATCGCCAAGGAATTGCTGTAAAGGAAAAACAAAGCTGGGGGCATCACAATGCCGGATTTCAAGCTATACTACAAAGCTGTGATCACAAAGACAGCATGGTATTGGCACAAAAACAGACACATAGACCAATGGAACAGAATAGAGAACCCAGAAATGGACCCTCGGCTCTTTGGGCAACTAATCTTTGACAAAGCAGGAAAAAACATCCAGTGGAAAAAAGACAGTCTCTTCAATAAATGGTGCTGGGAAAACTGGTCAGCTATATGCAAAAGAATGAAACTTGACCACTCTCTCACACCATACACAAAGATAAACTCCAAATGGATGAAAGACCTCAATATGAGACAGGAATTCATCAAAATCATAGGGGAGAACATAGGCTGCAACCTCTCTGACATCGGCCACAGCAACTTTTTTCATGACACATCTCCAAAGGCAAGAGAAACAAAAGAGAAAATGAACTTGTGGGACTTCATCAAGATAAAAAGCTTCTGCACAGCCAAGGAAATAGTCAAAAAAACTAAGAGGTAGTCCATGGAATGGGAGAAGATATTTGCAAATGACACTACAGATAAAAGACTGGTATCCAAGATCTACAAAGAGCTTCTCAAACTCAATACACGTGAAACAAATAATCAAATCAATAAATGGGCAGAAGATATGAACACACACTTTTCCAATGAAGACATACAAATGGCTAACAGACACATGAAAAAATGTTCAACATCATTAGCCATCAGGGAAATTCAAATCAAAACCACCTTGAGATACCACCTTACACCAGTTAAAATGGCAAAAATGGACAAGGCAGGAAACAACCAATGTTGGAGAGGATGTGGAGAAAGGGGATCCCTCTTACACTGTTGGTGGGAATGCAGTTTGGTACAGCCACTTTGGAAAACAGTGTGGAGGTCCCTTAAAAAGTTAAAAATTGAGCTACCCTATGATCCAGCCATTGCACTACTGGGTGTTTACCCCAAAGATACAGACGTAGTGAAGAGAAGGGCCATATGCACCCCAATGTTCATAGCAGCATTGTCCACAATAGCTAAAGTGTGGAAGGAGCCGAGATGCCCTTCAACAGATGAATGGATAAAGAAGATGTGGTCCATATATACAATGGAATATTACTCAGCCATCAGAAAGAACGATTACCCAACATTTGCTGCAACATGGACGGGACTGGAGGAGATAATGCTAAGTGAAATAAGTCAAGCAGAGAAAGACAACTATCATATGGTTTCACTCATTTATGAAACATAAGAAATAGGAAAATTGGTAGGAGAAGGAAGGGAAGAATGAAGGAGGGGTAAACAGAAGGGGGAATGAACCATGAGAGACTGTGGACTCTGGGAAACAAACTGAGGGCTTCAGAGGGGAGGGGGCTGGGGGATTGGGATAGGCTGGTGATGGGTATTAAGGAGGGCACATATTGCATGGTGCCCTGGGTGTTATATGCCAATAATGAATCATGGAACATTGCATCAAAAACTGGGGATGTACTGTATGGTGACTAATATAGCAAAATAAAAATTATAAAAAAAATAAAATGGCTTTTATGTCAAAACTCTGAAATCATTTTTACCTTACTTAATAAAATAAGAAAGTACCTCGTTAGTAGAGAATGGTTGATCCTCAGAGATGATCTGGTATCAACCCATTCCTTTTTATATGAGATGGAGACCTAGGATAGAGTAAGCAACTAGCTCACCACCACCTAGTTAATAACTGATAGAGACACAATCTGAATTCAGTTCTGCCACTTGATCCGAATTTCTTACTAACATGCACACTTAAAACCTATTTTCAAGTCCCTCCTTTTCTTACCATAGAAACATAAGTTTCCATTGTTTTAAGAACATCAAACACTTGCAAATTAACCACTAGTTAAGCTCCTCTTACAAAATTCATGTCAAAAAAGGTCTCCTTACTGTAGAATATTCGGATAGGACATAAAATAGGAGAAATTTTCACACAATTAGACATAGACTTGGAAGTAGCCTGGATAGCACTCTTTCCTGCTGATTCGTAGCCTGCAATTCTAATGGAACAGTGCAAATGTAGTACATCTGTTTTGCCTGCCTTTTAAATTTTAAATGCAGCTTTCTCCCCAAACTGCTGAGATTGTCAAGGTGTATGACCCTTTGTCTGCTTGACAGTCAAATGAATTTAAAACATTTGCACACATAAAAAGTATGCATTACTTTAACTTCCAAATCATTTGAGTGGATTTGGGTTGCTTTAATTCATTAATTTTAATATTTGATGCAATGCACTGTAAGAAATCTTAAACCTTCCCGGGTTATTTTTCTCTTTTTCCAATTGTATATGCTTTTCTTGTAAATAAATCCACCATGGAAGTATTTCAAGAATTTTAAAAAATCCAAGTAATATAGTACCATGTGTCTATCATCTAAATATAAAAATATTAATATCTAGCCATATTTGTCTCAGATTTTAAAATACTATGGTAAAATATATATACCATAAAATGTGCCATTTTAACCAATTTTAAATGTACAGTTCAGTGGCATGAATTACATTCCCAATGTAATTAATGTTGTACAACCATCATTACCCTCTATTTCTAAAACTTTTTTATGCCAAATACAAACTCTCTAGCCATTAAGTAATAACTCTCCATTCCCCTGCCTTCAAGCCTCTGGTATCATCTAATCTACTTACTGTCCCTACGACCTATTCTAGGTACCTCACGTAAGGGGAATCATACAATATTTGATCTTTTGTTCTGGCTTCTTTCATTAGCAGAATGTATTCAAGCTTCATCCAGGTTGTTTCATGCATCAGAATTTAATTCCTTTTTAAAAAAGGGGCAAAGGACTTGAATAGACATTTCTCTAAAGAAGAGCTACACATGAACCACAAGCACATGAAAAGATGTTCAACATCATGAGTCATTAGGGAAATGCAAATCAAAGCCACAATGCAAATTAAAACCCCTTTATACCAAGTAGGATGACAATCCTAGGATGTTGGTAAGGATATAGGGAAATCAGAAACCTTTTACATTGCTGGTAAGAAGGTAAAATAGTGTGGCTAAGTGATGCCCTGATAGCAGGTAAAACATATTTCTAAGTGTGTCTGCGAGGATGTTTCCGGAAAAGATTAGCATTTGAATTAGTAAACTGAGTAAAGAAGAGTATCCTCACTGATGTGGACAGGCACCATCCAATACCTTGAGATCCTGAATAGGACAAAAAGATGAAGGAAATGCAAATTTGCTCTCTGCTTGAGCTGCAACCTCCATCTTCTCCTGTCCTCAGGCATCGGTTCTCCTGGTTCTCAAGCTTTTGGACTCATACTGGGACTTACACTATTGCATACCCTGGTTCTCAGGCCTTTAGCTCTGGACTGGAACTATACCACCAGCTTTGCTGCACCTCCAGCTTGTAGACTGCAGATAGTGGGAATTAGCCTCCATAATCATGTAAGCTAAGTGCATATAATAAATTTCTATTTCTCTGGAGAACCCTAAGAAATCACCTTCAATAATGTTTCCATTTTCTCCACAAAATCTTCCACAACTTTGTTAAATTTTTTTACTAGATGCTTATAGTTGGTTGTTATTAGCAATAAGATCCTTCTGTTTATTATAATAATTTCAAGTTGGCTATTGCTACTTTGTTATACAGAAAGGTTATAAATAACTTCATAACAATTGTTTACCCCAAAACATTATTACTTTCTCAGTTATATTAGCTGGTAGAGGTCATTGAAATTTCTGTGTAGATATTTGAAATTTCATGTGTAAATAAAGAATTTTATTTCTTTTTATTCCTTCTTTTGTCTTACATTTTAAAAACCTTTTCTTCTCTTACTGCAATGGTTGACCCTTCTATCACAGTATTGAATAGATTTTTTTTTTGTAGATTCCTTTTATTAGGCTAAGAGAATCTATTTGTAGTATATGAACAGCTTTTTAAAAAATCATGAATGGGCATTATGCTTGATCATATACATCACATATATATATATATAGAGAGAGAGAGAGAGAGAAAGAGCGCTCATAACATGTTTTTTTGCTCTTAATATTTTAATTTGATTGTGTGGAAAATTAAAATAACACCTTTTGTTTTATATAGTCAATTAATCTAAGACAAAGGAGGCAAGAATATATGATAGGGAAAATACAGTCTCCTCGACAAAAGGTGTTGGGAAAACTGGGCGGCTACATGCAAAAGAATGAAACTGGACCAGTTTACTACACCATACATAAAAATAAACTCAAAATGGATTAAAGACCTAAACATAAGACAGGAAACCATTAAACTTCTAAAAGACAATATAGGCAGTAATTTCTTTGACATCAGCCTTAGAAATATTTTTCTAGATATGTCTCCTCAGGCTAGGGAAACAAAAGCAAAAATAAACTATTGGAACTATACCAAAATAAAAAGTTTCTGCACAGCAAAGGAAACCAACAACAAAACAAAAAGGCAACCTACTAAATGGAAGAAGATATTTGCAAATGATATATCTGATAAGGAGATAATATCCAAAATAAAGAAAGAATTTATACAACTCTGGGGTACCTGGGTGGCTCAGTCTGTTAAGCTGCCAACTCTTGATTTTGGCTCGGGTCATGATCTCAGGCTTGTGAGATCAAGGCCCATGATGGACTTCATGTTGGGTGTGGAGCCTGCTTAATTATGGTTCTCTCTCTTGCCCTCTCCCTCTGTCCTCTTCCCCCAGCTTATATGCTCTCTTAAAAAAAAAAAAGAATTGGTACAACACCAACCCCCCCCACAAATATTCTGATTAAAAAACATACAGAGGAGGACCATCTGAAGACATATAGCTGGACAACAGACACATGAAAAGATGCTCAACATCACTCATCATCAGGGAAATGCAGATCAAAACCACAATGAGATATCACCTCACGCCTGTCAGCATGGCTAAAATCAAGAAGACAAGAAATAACAAGTGTTGGTAAGGATATGGAGAAAAAGGAACCCTCGTGCATTGTTGGTGGGAATGCAAATTGGCATAGCCACTACGGAAAACAGTATTGAGGTTCCTCAAAAAATTAAAAATAGAAATACCATAATATCCAGTACTTCCACTACTGGGTATTTACACAAAGAAAACAAAAACACGAATTTGAAAAAATACATGCATCTCTATGTTTATTGCAGCATTATTTACAATAGCCAAGATATGGAAGCAACCCAAGTGCCATCCACAGATGAATGGATAAAAAAATGTGATATATGTATATATAATGGAATATTAGTCAAAAAAGAACACAATCTTGCCATATGCAACAACATGGATAGCCTAGAGGATATACTGCTAAGTGAAATAAGTCAGAGAAAGACAAACACCATATGATTTCACTCATATGTGAAATTTAAGAAACAAAACAATGAACAAAAAAAGAAGCGACAAACCAAAAAAGACTCTTAATGGGCACCTGGGTGGCTCAGTTAAGCATCTGTTCTCAGCTCAGGTCATGATCCCAGGGTCCTGAGATTGAGCCCCGTGTCAGGCTCCCTGCTCAGTGGGGAGTCTGCTTTTCCCTCTGCCCCTCCCCCCACTTGTGTTCTCTCTTGCGTGGTCTCTCTCAAAATAAAATATTTAAAAAAAAAGACTCTTAAATACAGAGAGCAAACTTGTGGTTACCAGAGGGAGGTGGGTAGGAGGATGGGTGAAATAAAGAGAATTAAGAGTACACTTAACATGATGAGCACTGAATAATGTACGGAATTGCTGAATCATTACATAATATACCTGAAACTAATAATAACATTGTATGCTAATTATACTTCAATTAAAAAAAATAGATTGGTGGCTGAACCATACCAAAGGTCTTGGTCAGATTCACATGGCAAACTTCCTCACAATAATCTCAGGGCATTATTGAAAGATGTTGTAGTCTCTTTTGTCAGATGAAACAGCTCTTAAAGGCATTCTGCTTTATGCAGGAATTGTAGTTTCTCCTCCTCCTGTAGATTCTGGGTCATATGTCTTGTCCCCATTTGTGTTAGAAACTGATCTTCCTACTAAAGCATACATGGAACATTGAAACTTTATGGGCCATTGCAATATCAGCTTATTCAATGTCAAACTTAAAAGTTCTCTTAACCTCTAGTACCTAGAGACTTTTAAAAAAATTTTATAGAATAACATTTTTATTTTGATATATTTAAAAATCTGACATGTTGCTGGACACTTACTCGATATTTAGTTAGATAGAAAATGTCCTTAAAAAGACTACTTAGATGTAGGGAGAAGTAGGAATTTTGTCTAATATTTCTGTTTGTCATGGGTATTGAACTGGTGGGATGCAAAGTGCACATGCTTTGTTTAGTGAGTATGGTATTTCTCTTTAAAAATGTATTAGAAAACCCTCAATTGGAAAATCTTTTCTCAGGTGTCTACAGGCCCCTCAACTCCCTCCTGTATTACATACTGCCATTTCAAGCACTTACTCGATCCACTTCACCACCAAAAACATTTCAGTTCATGGAATTTTCAAATTTAACCCATCTTTGTAATATTCTTTTCTAGAAATTACTAAGTGTCTATCATACATTGATAAGTGCATATCAGATCTTTTAAAAGCATTGTCTCTTAATTCTAATCAAATCCATGTAAGATAGATATTGCTATCCCATGTGATAAGGAAGCTAACTTTCAAAAAGATCCAACTACCTGCCCACCAAAACCAGATCTGTCTTCAAAGCACGTGTTCTAAAAATTGACCTTGCAATGTGAAATTTTTCTTGTTATATTTCATTTTATGCTTAAACCACCCAAGAGCTGTTATAAGTCCCTTAAGTGGAGTTGGAAACCATTATTCCTTCATTATGTCTTTCACCAAATTTCATGAAGTACTTTCATGATTACAATTTGTTAAGTGCAGAAGCTACGCTTGTGGTGGTCTTTGATATCTTCTCCTATAAAGTAATGGAATGGATGGAATGCAAATCATATTCCTGGATGTCCACGATGTAGAGTCAACAGTCAAGCTTTTACAGGAGGAGTCAATTTAATTCATAGCCCAGTCCCCCCAGATCACTATTGGGTTAATTTGTGTTTGAAGTCTGCCAGAATGACTCTGGCATTAGGTGCTAAGGTATGAAGGCATTGGGGAGTGGACCTCAGAGGGGAACTTTGCCATTTCATTGCTCAGAGCAAGATTCTTTCTGCAAGGTCAAATAGAAAGGCTGGAGGTAAAGAATACAGAGCAGCAATATGGATGAAAATGATCTTTCAGTTAAGATTTCGTCTTTTCAGAAACTTCAAATAAAATAACTTTTCATGATTTTTAGAAAGACATGACACCTAAGATGTATTTTTAATTAAGGAGCAGAACTATACAAAGAAAAGAATGCCAATGTTAATTTAAGCTGTAGAGAGAAGGAGAAAACTTTGAAAAACAATGAAAAAATGAAAGAGATGCCACTTTTTAAAATGAACACTAAGGAAAATAAACTTAATCAAGAATATGGCACAAAGGGGCGCCTGGGTGGCACAGCGGTTAAGCATCTGCCTTCGGCTCAGGACGTGATCCTGGCATTGTGGGATCGAGCCCCACATCAGGCTCCTCCGCTGGGAGCCTGCTTCTTCCTCTCCCACTCCCCCTGCTTGTGTTCCCTCTCTCGCTGGCTGTCTCTATCTCTGTCAAATAAATAAATAAAATCTTAAAAAAAAAAGAATATGGCACAAAGATTTGGTGGCAGAGTAAATAGATTCATAATGACTCAAGTATAAATCTAAATGTTGCCCTCTTGTGTTAGCCGTGACTTTGAGCTAGCTTCAGAAACCTCAACTAACTCAATCGTTCTGTGGTTTAGTAACACCAGCACCAAATTCAAAGGATCCTTGTAAAGATTATATTGGATAATATGTACATGGCACTTTTGTTTACTCCATTGTAAGCAACTGATAAATGCTTTTAAAATTTCCTTTTCATTTCCTTAGTGAAAAAAAATCCGTACAAATAGGACAGCATAATATAGTTGAGAGAACACCTGATTTGAATTTAGAACTAGTAAATGACCTTGGGAAAGTCAGTTCACCTCTTTGGCTTTTCGATTACTTATCTGTAAAAATGAGTATTGGTTCATTTGGTCTTTGCTCAAGGTTACACAGCTAGCAAGTATTAGATCCATACATAGGTCTGACACACAATCTGGGCTCTTTTTTGCTCTAAACTTGCTGTTTGGTGGGATTCTTTGGAACTGTCACAGAAAAGAAAGCATACTCTTTAAATGCAAGCCCTATCCTCAACTCCTTCCTACCCACCACCAACAAAAAAGAGAATAAAATACTATAGGACAGACTACAGCAGAGCTTAACAGTGTTTTTCTAAAACCCTTGGTATTTATTATCAGTGAATAAGGTTAATGAAGATCCATGAGTATTTTCCTATGAGCATCTGCCCATACATACATACATATATACATACATGGTTTCTCTTCTCCAAAGAATAGGTTACAGGTGCAAAACTTTGAAGGTGTACATTTATAAGATAACAAGCAAAACTTGGGGTTTGACAACCCAACTGCCATGTGACCATAAGTAGGTCACTTTGCCAGTTGGTCTCCTCTAGTTATCTATCTTAGGGGTATAAAAAACTGCAACCATCATTTATTATTTCTCACAATGCTGGGGATTTACTGTGCTCAGCTAGATGGGTCTCACCTGTGATCTCTCACACACTTGCCATCAGATGACAAGTAGGATTGGATTTGCCTTGCGGGCTCCTTCGCTCACATGTCTAGCAATTAGTACAGGATGCTGGCTGGGACCAAAGAGGAGTCTGTTAGCTGGAACACCCACAGGTGGTTTCTCCATGTGGCCTAGAATTCCTCACAGGCTGGCAGCTGGGTTCCAAAGAGAGAGGTGAGAAAGAGTGAAGGAGAGAGAGAATATGAAGTGAGCACCACATGGAAGTTGTATCATCTTTTAGGATAGTCTCAGAAGTCACATAGTATCACTTCTGCCATACCTGATTAGATACAACGGTCACAAAATCCCACCCAGTTTCAAGGAGAAGGGACATAGTTTCTGCCTTTTGATGGACTAACAAGATTCTCTGGAGCACATTGAACCTAACAGTAAATACGACTTTTACTACCCCTCAGAGAATCATACATACATATCAGCATAAGAGGATACATTTAAAAAGTATCCAACTGACTCTACCTGACTCTTGTTATATAATAAACAAAGACATCTTGCACACCTATATACCTGGTGTCTTCGAAATGCCAACTAAGTAATGGCGGGTTTTCAATCCCTCTTGGCACATTAATCTAAAAGGCTATGCTTCATTTTCCTTCACTGAAGATACTGCTCAAAAGCAGTGTTTATGCAGACCACTTAGACAAAACAAAAGAGAACATGTTCATTTGTAACTGTCAAATTAATTGCAAATTATTTTTCATTCAACTGAGAACAAAAGAATCTCATAATGACAGTGAAAATTTTCTACACAGAAAAGTCATGGTGGAAAAAAAGGCAAGAGTGGATTAGTTGAACCAGGTGCCAAGTTCTGACAAATTTACTGAGGAAATGGACAGGATGGTTGGCTTAATATTTTTTTTCTTAAGGGAGAAAACATTAAAAAGAAATCATCCACAAACAAATCAGTAAGTCTGTTTAAAAAAATCTCAGAAATGACTACTGATGCTTTAAGAAGAACCAATCTTTTTTTCTATCAATCTGTCTTCCTTTTGTATATGGCAAGAACAAGGTTCTTCAATAAGTAAGAAGCAATACATAAAATATTCATCCGGACTCGAGTTCATGTTTTTATGTTACACCGCATAAGATGATCAATATGTTGACTCAGTCAGGTGGCCTATACTGATGTTTTCAGCATATATAAACTCATTAGCCATACCAACTGATATTCCAGTAGAACCAATCCTAGGATCATAGTGATTATTTTCACCAATGATTTAGATGTTGGAAATTTTAGAGTCAGGATATATTAGGGTATACTTCAGCAAAATAAACACCCAAATCTTGGTGACTTAAGATATATTTATTTTAAATGCAAAAGATGTGTCCATTATAAACTAGCTGGGCTCTGTGTACATTTTAGCTGCTCAGACATTTAGGCAAAAGGAGCATCTATCATCTTAAAACTTGCTGTTGTTGTGTCATATGGAAAAGCAGCTTTGGAGGGTCTTGCACTTCCAAGGAAGGGTCAGACACATTGGCCAGTTCCAGTCAGTCCCAAAGGAAGCCAGAAAATGGTTCTGTGTACCCAGAATGGGCAAGAAGCAGAAATATTTGGTGAACAGCATTAATGACAAGCACAGAATTTAATGATTAAGATTTTAAAAGCTAGGTCAGAGAGCCAGGGAAAGGGCAGCTAAGAAGTACAAAGGAGTTCCCAGGTAAATTCATCAGATGGGAGCTTCTTCCCCATCCAAAACTTTTTGTAGTATAGGTAGGTTAGATACATTTGGAGTGCCAGAAGTGGAACAAGATAAGCACTTAAGGGATAGTTAGCCAGGTTGTGAATCACTCTTCTGCAGGCCCATACAGCTCCCCACATTTGTAAAACAAATACCAGAATGATGCTAGGGTCAAGAAAATATAACCCATTATATTTTTATTGTGGACATAATTTTTTAATGTTTCATATTTTCATATTAAATTAGTTTGGTTATTTTCCATCTTATTTGCACTTGTGATTTCTATTCCCTCCATATGGAACCATTCTACTCTGTTTATTTTTTTTAGGATTTTGAGAGAGAGAGAGAGAGAAAGAGTGCACGTGCACAGAGAGAGAGTGAGAGGGAGAAGCAGACTCCCTACTGAGCAGAGAGCCTGATGCAGGGCTCCATCCCAGGACCCTGAGATCATGACCTGAGCCAAAGGCAGATGCTTAACTGACTGAGCCATCCAGGAACCCCCATTCTAATCTGTTTAATACACATACTTCCTGTTTGTATGATTTTATAAAATGTGTACATACATTTTGAATTTATGAAGATGGTATTTCACTATACTTCATTTTGTTCCTTCTTTACTCAGTGCTATGTTTCCTGAACCATGCATATATTACATTTATATCTAGTTGAATACTTGTAATTACTGCACAGTACTACAAGTATGTAGGTACCACATTTACCTATCCACTTTTCCAGCAATAAGCATTAAGATTGCCTCCAAGTGGCCATCCCGCAAATAACACTGCAATGTACACCTGTGCACATGTTCCCTTACAGACCAATGTAAGAATCTGTTTGGATACACACACACACACACACACACACACACACACGTGAGATTGCTGGTGTAAAGGGGTATGTATGCCTAATGTGACAAACTGCAATTTTTTTTTTTTTTTTAGAATGGCTATCCTTTAGCATACCCAATCTCCTCTTCCATCCCACACTCTGGATAAAGTGTCTGTTATTCATGTACCCATATGTATATAAAAGTATCCAGAATATTAAAAGTAATATTTTAAAAGCAGTATAACCTTGTTGTGGGGACTGGAGTCATACAGCCTCCATTCAAATTTCCATTCTGCCAATTATTGCTTGTATGCCATTAGGACATCACTTACTTTGTCTTTTTTTTAAGTTTCCTCATCTGTAAAATGTGACTATATCCAGCAGATAGGACGGCTGAGTGGGTTTAAAGGAGTGCTTAGCAGAGTGGTCCATAGTCAGCATTCACTATTAACTATTATTGTTACTGTTATTATTCCTACTTATTAATAAAGCTCTGATTATGACACTGATTATGTTACTATATTCCTGCTGCAACTCCAAAAAGTTTATGGCAAGATACTCCTGCCTTGGCTAGCTATATACAAATTGGATGATGCAGAGAACACATACACCTTTACATATTCTGGACTTCTGGGTTTGCCAGCAGCACAAAAGAATTTATAGGTTTGCATACTATTAAACTAGGGAAATAATATGTATCCTATTATAGGCCTGACTGGAATTTGTTTCCCCAACCACCTAAATGCCCTGTCATCCATGGACTTTCCTGATCTTTCACTACAAATGCTCCAGACTGGGAAAACTAAAATAAAGAAATGCCTTCTTGGGATCAAATGACACATCACTCTGAAACTATAAGACTCCGTTAAGGACATTCCACCATTGGGCTAGGGCTATACTTCCTTCAGGAACAACACATTAATTAGAATCTTAGTTCTTATTCCAGTGCCAGGAACAACAAAGATGGCCAATAAATGCCAGGCGATTGAAGACTGTTGAGTGAAACACTGAGTTCACCTCTAAGAGCCACAGTGTTAAAAATAGACTGGGTCACTGAGGAGAATTAAGATTCAAGTTCACATCTGGATCCCATTTCTATTCTCTTGTATTTAAAGAGTTTGCTCTGAAGACCATGGAGCACTGTGGCTAGGGCACTTACTCTAGAGCAGTGTTCCCCACTGGAGGTGACTTTGCTTACCAGCAAACATTTGAAACTGTCCGGAGACATTTGTAGTTGTCACAACTAGGAGAGGCTACTGGTATGTGGTGCCTGGAAGCCAGGGAGGCTGCTCAACATCCTAGGACACACAGAACAAGCTCCACAGCAATGAGTTTCCTGGCTTAAAATGTCAATATTGCCTAAGTTGAGGAAGTCTGTTCTAGAGCCTGAGAGGCCTGGGTTCAAATCACAACCACTGCTAATGAGCTGTGTGACCTTTGATGAGTTACTCAACTTTCTTCATCTATACAATTTGGTTCATCATTGTAATGTTATGTCTGGGATATTGATGGTGTTCAGTGAATGCTAACTTCTGTTGCTTATTATTATTGTTATTAATTATAGTAATTCAAACATACAAATAATCTCTTGAAGGCCATGGACTAAATATGCATTAATGAGATGCATAATATGTTAACTGTACTATGTAGGAATTATAAAAAACCGTTATTCTTCTCCTTTGTAATCCTGAATTACACATGGATGTTTTTGGTGTTATGCTGTAGGTCTAAGGATTTTAATATTCTTATTCTGAAATAGCAGAAACAAGCCTAACATATTGAACAAAAATAAGAACTGATCATAACATAGTACAGATAGTCTAGGAAACTTGCAAGTGAGTCAAAGTTTCCCAGTAGTTTTCTCTGCAAATAAGATCTCGTTCTTGTTTTCACATTCAACTTTTCATCATAAAAAGGAACTTTGGAAAATGAACCTAAAACTTTATTTTACTTGAGCAGATACATTCTGGTGTTTCTTGCAGAATAATTCCATTCTGCATCACCAGTTTAGCGTCATCTGCCATGTCCCCTTACATTTTATCACAATAGCATAGACCAATATGACAGAAGAAGCCCACCCAAAAACATTTACTCTATGGACATTCCTCAAGCCACAAGATCAATCATATTTAATAAGTGGCTCTACTTTTATTTTTTAAAGGCAATGCTCTATTTCATTTATAATTCTCAGTGCTACTTCAGAGTGCTGAATGATCAGCCTAACACTTTTCAAAGGGTACAATTGTCTTGAACTGCAAAGAGATTTTTTGCCAAGGAATGTGAAAAATAAGAAAGATCAGTGACTTTCATTCACTTATTACTTCTTTCAATTCCTGTTTACTGTGAGCCTAACAGGGAGTTAAAGATGCTAAGCTAAAAGAAACAGTCTAGCTTCAAGGAGCTCACTACCAAGGGAGAAAGACAGGTACACAGCCGCAATGTGGTCAGTTCAATATAAATACTTTTTAATGAAAATGGTAAGAACTAGGAGCTGTGGGGGCATTAGGACATCTAGATTTAAGGATTAAGGTCAAGATTCCTGGAGGATATTGGCCAGTCAACATTCTCAAATGGGTAGCTTTCACCCCCACCAGGCTTCCCAAAACTTCTTACTGTAGTCTCCAGTGAACTCCACATTGCTATGTGCAATGGATTCATCAGTAGCAATTGCCACAGATGTCCCACCCTCTTCCTGCTTCTTGATGTACTTTCTTCACTTGCTTTTGAGAGTACTATACCCTCTGGGTTTTTTCTCCCATTTCAGGTTGACTGTTCGTTCTCAGGATCATTTGCTTGTTCCTTTTCATTTCTCCAACCCAGAATGAAGTTGAGGTGTCTCAGAATTCAGTCTTCCTTATCTCACCCCCGTTGTTGATTCATTCAATGTCATGGCTTCAAATATCTTCTATATGCTGATTATGTCCAAACCCCTATATCTAATCTGCACCTCCCCCTGAAATCCAGATGCATTTAACTATCTACTCACTATCTCCACCTGGATGTCTAGTAGGCATTTTGAATTTGTTATGTCCCAAACTAAACTCCTGATGTCACTGCCTGGTCCCAACCTGCTCCTCCTGAAGTATTCTCCATCTCAATAAATGGCATTCTTCAATTGCTCAGGCCCAAAGCTTTGGAGTCATCCTTGACCCCCACCCTATTTCTCTTTCTCACATGTGACCTGTTAGAAGATGCTTTCTGCTCTATCTTCAAAATGGAACAAACCTCAAAATCTATCCAGAATCTTACTCTTACCACCTCTACTGTACTACCATCAACTCTGGCCTGGATAATCACAATAGCCGTCTGATTGTTCTATCTGATATCATCCTTGTTCCCCAACATACCAATTTTAACACAGTGTTACAGACAAAATCTAAGATGGCCCCCAAGATTCCATGTCTTGTATAATCCCCTTTTTGAGCATGGAAATAGTCCGTCCTTTGACTGAATTACCTTATATAAGATTTCACCAGAGAATACTAGAGGAAGGTTAGAAGTCAGAAAGAAGTACCCCTCTTATATCTTGAAAGAAAGTAAATAGCCCTGATGTGAAATGCCTATGGGGGCCACATGACAAGGAACTATGGGAGTTCTGTAGTTGCTGAGAGTGTTTCCTGGCTCCAACCTGGATAATTCAGGATAATCTCCCCATCTCAAGATCCCTAACTTAATCACATCTGCAAAGTACATTTTTCCATGTACTAACATTCACAATTTCTGGGGATTAAAATGTAAACATCTTTCAGGGACCATTGTTCAGTTTACCACACTTCATTTTCAGAAAAAGACCATGAATCACTTCCCAATCACTTTCTCTAACTTTCCTTCTGACCCCTTACCACTGTCTAATACATGATTTTATTAATTTATCTTACCTCTACCACTAACATATAAACTATATGAGGGCAGGAACTTATCTCTTTCTTGTTCACCACTGTATATCCTGAGCCTAGACTTGTACCTGGTATACAGTAGGCACTTAATAAACTGTTAAGTGAATGAATAAATGACAGATTACCAGCCCTACAACCTCCCCATCCCCTTCCTCTGCCACTCTTTCTAGATCCTTTTAAAGTCAATAATATGTATATCTTGGTTGCTATCCTTACTATGAATAAAAATCAAGTCCCTTACCAAGATATTATTCCCTGTCTCCTACTTTTTAAAATATTCAGCTGAAATCTCACAACTTCTGCCATGTATGAACTAATAACTTACAATCATAATTAGGGTTTTCTTTCTTTGGCCAATACAGAACACCATTTATAACACTTCCATAGAATATCTTCCATTTATTCTTATTAAGATTACAATTAGTAGTCTATGTAAGGATCTTTCCCATTTGGCCATGACTTCAAGAAATTATGTTATATTCTTCACTTTTTTACTAATGATTTCTAGCACAGTGCTTGGGACATGAAAAGTACTCAAAATATGATGAATTATTCTTTGAAAAGTGAAAGATGAAAAATAGCTGATAAAATTTTTGTGAAAGTGGAAGTAAAAGAAATTTTAGAAATAGCTGCCAGCTAATTTTTTTTTTTTTTAGAAACTCAAATGCATATTGCTCAGCACAAACCTAGGATAATTTCTTAAATGAGATGACCCTAATGACAGAACCTCAAATGACGGTATACGACACAACTTATTCATCACTAATGTTTTTTCTTTAAGGATAATTTGCTTTATAAATATGATAAACACACATTTAACAATAGAGAAAATTACAAAAGGGAAAGTAAAATATCACCCCAGATACAATACCCAGAAAAAAAAGCATAGTCTTCTTTATGAAAACTATCATCCCACGTAACTGTGTTTGAATATAGAAAATAGACAAATATTTTTATAAAATCAGGATCATTCAACACACTCATTTTTGTAGGTATTAATTCATTTCCATCTCCTGTTAAGATGGTGAATAACATGGACAGCTGGGTCCTTCTTCAAAATGAACCCTGGAGAAATTATACAAGTTAACAAGAAACATAAATCAGAGGAACTAACAACAATAAAAAAAGGAAACATGTGAGATAGTCCTAGTAAAATGGAAGGCTGACTTAAAATGGTGTCATTATGTGTATGGCAGGGATTAACTGCAGTCCAGGGCAGAGGGCAGTGGGGGGGCAAGATGGCAGTGAGAGGATAGGATGGAAATAGGCTCCTAGGTTCTCTTCTTGCCTTTTTTCCATAGTTACCTTTAGCTGCCTATTTCCCATCAAGATCAGGAGCAATAGTTTAGGCTGATGGTATCAGAGTAGTGCAAAAAATAAAACAGGTAGGGGTTACCAACTGCCTGCTGCCATTGACTCTTCTCCCTCAGCCATGGCACGCTGCACACCTCTCATCCTCCTCCACTCTAAGCTCCCAGGACGAGTGGAAACTGCCCCTTTCCAACACTGCTTTTGTGAACAGAACAGCTTCCTGATGGAATGGCAGCAAAGAAGAAGAAACAACAATTTTAGAGTGCCTTGAATTCTCCTGGGGCATATCCTCGCCTTTCTTTTTAAACTTACCAGATAGGAGCTGAACGACATATACCAACCGAAATAGACTTATTATAACAGAAAGACCAAGAATTTTATTTACATGTGTGTGTGTGTCTCTCTCTCTCTATATATATATGGTCAATATATATAGTCAAGTACCATATGATATCACTCATGTGGAATATAAAAAATATAAACTTTTAAAAAATTTAAACCTTTAAAAAATGGCAGTAAAATGGTAGCTACCAAGGGATGGGGGCAGGGGAAATAAGAGTGATGGTGTATAAGGGAACAAATTTGTAATGAGTAGTGAATAAGTCATAGAGATCTAAGGTATAGTATAATAAATACAGATAATAATATTGTACTATAATTATGTAATGTGACCAATATAGCTACAGCAATCATAACAAATTTATCAAATTAAAATGTTATACACCTTGAACTTATACAATGTTACATGTCAAATTTATTCAAAAAAAGCCCGTTTTGTCTGGAAAACAAAGTAAATAAAAGCACTCTTAGAAAACACACTAAATTTCAGCCATTCAACAAATATTTATCAAGTACCAAGTACCTGAGCAGTTTTAATAATACAGCAGTTAAGAAAAGCACGTAAAAATCCCTGCCTTTAAGAAAATTACATTCTAAAAGGTAAGGATCTATGTATCACAAAACAAATTACATGCACACACACACATATATATACACACATACATATTATATATAGTATGTATGTGTATATATGTATTGTATACATTGTATACGTATTATATATACACACATATAAACACATACATACGTGTGTGCATGTATATATGCACACATACATATGAAATATAATAAGTTGAGAAAAACAAATCAGACAACAGAATAGAAATACCAGAGATACAGTTGTAATTTTAAATGAGAAGTCAATTCAGGAGAATTCTCTAAGCTACATGAGAATTAAAAGTGATCAAATAACTTTAAAATATTTTGCCTAACAAAGCTAGGACCAAAAAACATTTAGAAAATACATTTATAACACGCTAGGGTTAAAGTGTAGTACAATATTAACAAGGTAAACAATAGGGGAAGGATTAAACATGTATGAGAGCATATTCATATTGTTAAGGAGTACATAGATATTGTTAAGTTTAAGAAATCAATAGAGGAAAACAAACAGTGTGGGCTTTATGTTACATGAGCTATTATGAACAAAGTAAAAAGTAAAATTTTTAAATCAGAATAAAAAGTGTTACATTCAGTGGAATTTATGAAAAAAATATAATAGATGGAAAATATGAAATGAGATGACAAATATAAGCCTTGTTAAAACCGTAAAAAAGTAAATATAAAGTTGGTTAATTCTAGCAGTTAAAATATAGAAGTGCTAGTTTGGATTAAAAAAAAAATGTATTCCAAAAATACCCCGCAAAATCCTTAAAATTAAGACAGAGATTTTTTAAGTTGGGCAAATACATGCTAGCCAAGTATGAATCAAAATAAAGCTAAGACAGAAATCTTAATATGTGGCAAACATAAACTGAGCCAAAACATCATAAGAAATAAATAAAGATATGATACATTGAAACGAGGGGAAATTACACAAGAAGACCATTAATAACATGTATGGGGCCTAACAATACTATCTCAAAATACGGTTACTGCCTTTTCATAAAGAACTGACAGAGGGAGTTTGTCAGTAAGGGATATTTTACGTACAGAGATTTTAAACATCTTTCTCAGACCCTGAGAGATCAAGTAGAAAAAAAGGAAAGCAGAGATACTGAAGTTATGAAAAATACAATTGCGTTGGTTACAAACAGCAACAGCAGCAGCAATTCAGCAACATTAATAGGAGTGCAGGTCCTAAGTTCCTGCTAAACAGCAGTGGTGTGACAGTGACAACCTCTATCAGGTTAATGAGGAGTGAGTTGTGGGCTCCAGTCCAAGGGTAATTGCATCTTCCTGAAATGTGGGAAACCTTCTCATTTCCTTTGCCCTTCTAGTCCTTCTAACCCTTTTCCTAACTAATTCCTTGCTTATAGTCTCTGGTGGATAAATGCATAGTGGCTTTCCTGACTACATATGCTGACTAAGATATAACATTAATGTCTACACACCCTTGGCCAAACTCAGCTTCCATCATATCTGAAGGGAAGACTAGGAAATACAGCCTTTCTGCTGTGGAATGTAGAACTCTACTTTCTAGGAGGTGGAAGTGGAAGTGGAAGGGTGAACACATGGTATGGACTCTGTGACAGTCTGCCCTTCTGGTAATGAAACTTCAATTTTTCTTCCTAGACATAGAAAATACTCATTCTCTTCTTAAAGGAGACAATCTGCAATCCAAAATGTCATTGCCTCTTGGTTCAAGGTCTAGGATGTGGCTCCTCTTATTCCAGGGACCTATGTACTAAAAAGACAAATCATTTGCTTTGCGCCCCTCATATACCTAATTTACAATGGTGGAGCAGAAGCAGAATGACTACAATAATAATCCCCATTCAAAAAAAGGTGGAAATGGGAGACACATAGAAGTTAATGACTGTCAAAACAGCTTCGGAAAGACTGATGGAAAATATGGTGAAGATCTATCTCCTAACTTGGGGCTGAAGCAATTGCTTGCTTAGATCCAGATACTGTTTTCTGGGAGAATTTCCTTGTTCATTGTTCTCAGTGGTATCTAGAGTTACCTTCTGGGAGGTTCTTTTTCATTTTCTCTTTTGCCTGGCCACACCTGCAGTAGGTGATGGAGAACAAGCTGAAACTAAACCACACACCCGTCTCTGCAAGTTTGTCAATTCTGCAAGGTTAAAGGTTGAAGGATTCTTTTTAAGTCTAGAACTATACAAAATTTTGTCAAGAATTGTGTTTTTTTGAACAATAAAATTATCTCAGAAACTTAGTAGGCTTCTGACTTTTTGCTTCTAGCCAGTTCAATGTGACAGTAACCACACCCAATATTTTATTTCTAAACCTATTTCATGAATATGCTTTATTTCTCTCCTTTCTCACCCTCATGCTCACTCCCTTCAACTTAGCAAATAAAAATGCAGGTCACCCAGTTAAATTTGAATTTCAGATAAACTGATATTTTTGTATAAGTATATATCATGGAACATTTGGGTGATGCTTATACTGAAAATACTTGATATTTACCTGAAATTCAAATTTAACTGAGAATCCCATATTTTATTTAGCAACCCTACACAACTCAATAAAAAAAGTACCAAAAAAAACCCCAAATCAAAGCAAAAAAAAAAAAAGAGCAAAAGACTGTCACTTTTTAAAAAAATGAATAGCCAGGGCACCTGGGTGGTTCAGTCAGTTAAGCATTGGACTCTTGATTTCAGCTCAGATCATGATCACAAGGTTGTGGGATCGAGACCTTTGATGGGCTCCGAGCTCTGCTCTGAGTCTGCTTGAGATTCTCTGTCTCCCTTTCCCTCTGTCCCTCCCCCCACTTGCACACGCTCTCTCTCTCTCTCAAATAAAATCTTTAAAAAAATAGATGCAGACTAAAGGATGGAGAACTGGAGAATATTAAGCCTAAGGTCATTGTTGTCTGTCTGGGAGGGAACAAACAAGCATGAAAACATGGCAGAAGAAGAGTAGCAGATGGAATTGAAGCCATCATACAACTTATCAACACAAGGTAGCCACAGGCCAAAATCTTTGTACTGGGTTTGTTTCCTTGAGGTGAGAAACCCAACCCTCTGAGGCGAAAGAATGCCAAGGTGAACCAACTCTTTACGGTTTCCCTGCTGAAGCTTGCCAGTGTTCAGCAGTGGATACAGATGGGGGCTTCGTGCACTCAGACGGCGCCCTCTGCCGCCACCACATGTTTGATTTTCTGCATCTCACCGGAGGGTTTAGACAGGGTTCTACAAACCCCCGAATGAACTCATCATGCAGTTGTTGGAGGACACACCTGCGGAGAAACAAACCACCATTGCCTGATTGGCTCCCATCAGTTTTAAGAGCACCCAGGCTTCCTCAGATTAGTTAAATTGCTGCTACTACAGAATCCTTCTCGTAAGACACTTTGCATTGTATAGAATGTTCCTGGATGATCATATCTAGTGTTTGAAGGGCAGGAGGGATTTAAACTGGTCCAATACATAGAAGGTTGGTTTGGCATGGGAGAAAAATTAGTCAAGGAAGACTGGGACGGTGGTGAATATTAAGGAGGGCACGTATTGCATGGTGCACTGGGTGTTACACGCAAGTGATGAATCATGGGATGTACTGGGGCGCCTGGGTGGCTCAGTTGTTAAGCGTCTGCCTTTGGCTCAGGGCGTGATCCCGGGGTTCTGGGATCGAGCCCCACATCGGGCTCCTCCGCTGGTAGCCTGCTTCTTCCTCTCCCACTCCTCCTGCCTGTGTTCCCTCTCTCACTGGCTGTCTCTCTCTGTGTCAAATGAATAAATAAAAAAAAATTAAGGATGTACTGTATGGTGACTAACATAACATAATAAAAAATTATTATAAAATAAAAAAAATTTTTAAAAAGATATCCAAGGGGCCAAGAAACATTTTATAAAGTGCTCAACTGTTATTGGTGATGAGGAGAATGCAAATTAAGCCCACAATAAGATACTGTTTCATGCACATATGAAGGCTTATTATCTGAAAGACTTAACATACGTAGAGTTTGCAAGGAAAAGTGGAACTTATACATTCCTAGTGCATATGTAAATTGTTACTACTTTAGAAAATGATTTTGGTAGTATCTACTAAATCTGAACATAAACACACTCAATGAAATAGCCATTCTACTCCTAAGTATAGGAGCTGTAGCCTATGTTTGCCAAGATTGTTCACAGCAGCAGTATTAATAATAAAGCTGGAAACTACCCCAATGTTCACCAACTATAGGATGGTTAAATAAATTGTAGTGTATTCATATAATGGAATACTACAGGACAATGAGAATGAATGAACATTGCTACTGAATTTGCAATGGAAATGGCATGCAATGGCATAAATGAAATGCCATGGATGATTCACACAAACAATGCCGAGCAAAAGAAACCAGGCACAAAAAATACATAGCATATGATTCCATTTATATGAACTACTTTTTTCAAACCAAAATGAGGGGCACTGGGTGGCTCAGTCAGTTGAGCATTCAACTTTGATTTCAGCTCAGGCCGTGATCTTGGGGTCATGGGATTGAGCCCTATGATTGAGCTCTGTACTCAACACAGAGTCTGCCTGAGATTCTCTCCCTCTCCTTCTGCCTCTGGCCCTCCCCCTGGCTCACATGCACACATGCTCTCTGCCTCTAAAATGAATGAATGAATGAATGAATGAACGAATGAATGAATAAATAAATAAATAAATAAATAAATAAATAAATAAATAAATGGAATAGAGGTTTCCTTGGGGGAATCTAAGACTAGGAATGGGTATAAGGTAGGCTTCAGGATGCTGATAATGTATTTCTTTTTTTTTTTTTTTAAGATTTTATTTATTTGACAGAGAGAGAGACAGCCAGTGAGAGAGGGAACACAAGCAGGGGGAGTGGGAGAGGAAGAAGCAGGCTCCCAGCAGAGCATCCCAGGGATGCGGGGCTCAATCCCAGGACCCTGGGATCATGCCCTGAGCCAAAGGCAGATGCTTAATGACTGAACCACCCAGGCGCCCCTGATAATGTATTTCTTAATCTGGATTCTGCTTACATTGGTGCATGCAATATGAAAATTCAGTAAAATCTTCTCTTATGATTTGTGTACTTTCCTGTTTAATGTACTTTAATTTTATTTTAAAAACCTATAATTCTGGAAGATAAGATCAGTGAATACTAAAATCTTTAGGTTAAAGATTGGGGGGCAAGGAATTATTGATGTGATATCAAAGTATCACCCCACAGATTACACATTAATTATGAAGGCAAAATGTTACCTTTACAAATGAAGGAATATGACAAATTCCAAGTGCTCAGTGTCAATTATGAAGTGACAAAACTGGTAGTAGGTACCTCTTAAAATGATGTGATAAATGCAATGGGAAGTACACAGCATCATATATGTAGTGCTCTGTCAATGTTTAATCTGTATCTCATCATGAGAAAACAATCAGAAAATCCATATTGTGAACAAACTTCAGGTTAGCTGAACTGAACTCAAAAAATGTCACAGTGATGAAAGAAAAAAGGCGAGGATTGTCCTATTAAAAAAAGACTAAAAAGATGTGACAACACTATTCAATGCATGATCTTTGGATTCTGGACCAATGGCCAAAACAGCTTTTATAAAGGAAATTTTGGGGACAACTGGGGAAATCTGAGTAAGAACTATATACTAGATAATAGTATTGTATCAATGTTAAATGTTCTGTGCTAATGTTCTGTGGTTGTGTAGGAGAATGCTCTTGCTCTTAGGAGATATATGTTAAAGTATTTGGATGAAACAATTTTAATTGGTTGATTTGTCTCTCTCAAAAGTTCCAAAATGCATGTTAATGGCTGGTGAATCCTAAGGAAAGCCAAATATAGGTGTTCATTGTATTATTATTTAAGCTTTTCAATAGATTTGAAACTTTCAAAAGTAAGTTGGGAGACAAAACTTCCCTGTTTGAGGAAAAAAAATGTACACAGTATACCCCATTATATCTACATTTATAATTATATGCAGATAAGGCCATATAGGTCATATATATGTATATGACGGAAATATATCAAATCATAAATAATGTTTACTTCTGGGCAGTTAGTTTATGGGTTAAATTTTTTCTTATTGTCTTATAATAAATTTAAATTAAAATTAAATTAATGTTTTCCTATATTGTCTTTAAATTAAATGATAAGTTTAAATTAAGTTTCTTATTTTTTCTATATTGTCTTATAATATGTATTACTTTGAAATAGAATAAAACAAACAGGGACATCTGGGTGGCTTGGTTGGTTAACATCTGACTTGTTTTTGGCTCAGGTCATGATCTCATTGGTCATGGGATGGAGCCCAGGGATGGGCTTCTTGCTCACAGTAGTGTCCTTAGGATTCTTTCCTCTTCCTCTCCCTCTTCCTCTGCCCCTCCCCTCACCAGCACATGCCCTCTCCCTCTCTCTCTCTCAAATTGGTAAATAAATCTTGAAGAAAAATAGAATAAAACAAACATTTTAAAAATTAAACAATTAACCCTAGTAATTGGAAGAAAGACCAACAGAGTAAACCCAAATAAGGAAAAATAAAATAAAAATAAGGACAGAAATTAGTGATGATGATAAACAAATAATGATAGAGAAGATTAACAAAAGAGAAGGATGATTCTCTGAAAAAATTATGGACAGATTTCTAGTAAAGCTGATTACTACAAAAATGATAAGATATAAATGTAAAAGAAAACTACATATGTAAGCATTTAAAAATAATGATAAAATATTTAAAAACCCAAAGTAAATATATAAATCATTATAAATCATTGATATCAATATCAACGTAAGAGGAAAGAACAATTCAATAGAACAGGCCATTAAAAGAAATGGTGGTAGTCAAAGAACTCCCTTTGAAATTAATGCCCAGGCTAAGAGTAAGATAATTTTACAAGTAAGTTATACCAAAGTATAGAAGAATAAGTTTTAAATATATACAATTTTTTTCATAGAGAACATCAGTAAAAAGCTGCCAAATTTTACTAGACATCTTTAATCTTGATTGTACATCCAGATGATGATAAAATGAAAGGAAAACTTAACCTCTTTCAGTTACAAATGCAGATACAAAGATCCTAAATAAAATAGGAGCTACACAAGTGAAACAGTTTAAGATGAATACAATACATAATGATTAAGTAGGATTCCCTCCCCAGGAATAAAATGATGATTTCAATATCAAAAATAACTGCAATTAAAAGCATTAATAGACTGAAGAAAAAAATCATATACTCATCCCTACTCAAACAGTTTCAATACCAATCTATGATGAAAACAAAATACTTAGTAATATAAGAAATCATAGAAACATCCTAACTTGGTAAAATTTACATACCAAATGCCTACAGCAAACATATTTAATAGAGAAACATTACATGTAACCCATTAAGATCAGGGACAGTGCAAATGTTCACTCTAAAGTGTTAATGTTTAAAATAACATTTGAAGTATTGTCCTACTCTATAAGGAAACAAATGAAAGGTATAAGAATTGAACAGAAGAAATAAAACTGTTAAAAATTTGAATCTGATAACAATCATTTACTTAGAAAAAAATAAAAATCAACAGGTACAAGATATACAAGATCATAGTTAAAAAACCCCAAGATCTCAGCACTTATGGAAATTACCTTATAATAAAGATAAACAGTAATTATAATATATCCTGTGGTGCTGAGTGGTATAAAAATATGAAGCAGAGTAAGGGGGTATAAAACATGGTGGGTCCTAATTTATAGTAGAGTAGCCAGAGGAGGTCATATTTGAAAAGAGACTTGAAGGAGGTACAGATTAGGGGCAGGAAGGGGGCATTTCAGGTAAAGTGAACAGCCAACACAGCGGTCCTAAGCTGGAAACTTTCCTGCTGTGCTCCAGAAAAAGCCAGGCAGCGAGTCTGGATTAGAATAATTGATGATTAGGAGTGATAGGAAATAAAGTTGGAAATATATTTTAAATCAGAACTTATAGATTTAATGATATATTGGATGAAGAATATGAGAGAAATTATCAAGGATAGTTCCAAATTTTGTGGCTGGTAAGAGGATGAATGTGGTGGTTTCATTTACCAAGATGGAGAGCAGCTAGGGAATTCCAAGTTTGGAAGCCAAAGAATTGTTTTGAACAAGTTAAATTTTACGTATTTATTACAACTCCAAGAAAACAAATCAACTAGTCAGGTGGATATAGTGATGTGGAGTTTAGGGGGAAGATTGGAGCTATAAACAAACTGCAGAGGTCACTGGTGAACTTGGTAAGAGCAGTTTCAGTCGAATAGTAGACTCAAAAACCTGAGAAGACTATGCTCATGAAGGAATGAGGGCAGAAGGGACCAAGAAGTATTAGAAATAGTGGAGCGTCTAAGTGAAATAAGTCAAGCAGAGAAAGACAATTATCATACAGTTTCACTCATATGTGGAATATAAGGAATAGTGCAGAGGGGAAGGGAGAGAAAACTGAAGGGGAAGAAAGCAGAGAGGGAGACAAACCACGGGAGACCCTGGACTCCGGGAAACAAACTGAGGGTTTCAGAAGGGAGGGGGTGGGGGATGGGGTATCCAGGTGATGGGTATTAAGGAGGGCACGTGTTGTGATGAGCACTGGGTGTTATACGCAACTAATGAATTGTTGAACACTACATCAAAAACTAAGGATGTACTATATGCTGGCTAACTGAACATAATAAAAAAAATTTTTTTAAATAAAGTACCATAAATTATTTTAAAAAAATAGTGGAGGGTCAAAGAAGGATTTTTTTTTGTTTTGTTCATGTCTGACAAGTGTTAATACAGCACATTTGTATTATGCTGTATATTGACCAGTACTAAAGGGTTACTGATGATGACTCACCAATGATCAATAACTCCTTTGCTTATTGTAGGACTATAACAAGCTTTTGTTCTCTGGTAGTAATATGATTTTCAGCCATGGTTATTCTGTACCTTAATATGATAGGAATGTATCTAGATACAGATATAAGTATAGATATATTTTCCACTTACCTTTCCCTTGTTCAACACATTGTGATGATTTATCATCTTTGAATATTTGCTTTGCTGAATTCTTATTCCTATTTAATTTTATAGTGAGGGGTGCTTTCTAAGAATGTTCTTTAATGGGAAACTAGTGTTTTGCACACTCAGGTGGTTTCCATTTGCATAGTTTTTTATGGACATGTATTTTACTCACATGTAGGCAACTCTGTCCAGACTATCTATGATTTTTAAATATTTTTTTCACCCCTTCCTATTCAAACATTTCATTGTACATATTATCTGCCTAGCTCCTGAAGGCATTTGAGTTTGCTAATCCTGGCATAAAGTAGCTAGTTCAAATGGGTAGACAGTTACCTCAAGACAGTTTGTTGAAATAATCCATCAAAACAATAAAAAAAAGCTCTTCATCTAGATGAAACCCTCTTACATACTTGATTATGTTACTCTTTTCAGATCATTTTTCTGCCTTTCCTACTCTAGCACCAAACCTTCAGGATTGTTTTATTACTAAGTTATTTTTAAATATCTGCTAATATAAGTCATCATTTATTACTGTTCAATGTTATGGTTTTATTGGCTAATTTCACATGAATATTTTTCTAGAGGACTTCGAAATCATTTTGTCAAGTTTTAAAAATACTGTTGGAATTTTAATTGGAATTACATAAAATCTGTAGTTAATTTGGGGAGATCTGACACCTTATTAATTCCTTTTCCTAGAGTTGTTCTCACTTTTATTTTTTTAATTAGTTACTAGAGATTTTATAGTCAGTCTTTTCCAAAAAAACAGTTCTTATATTCATTTAACGAATCTACTGAAGAATCGTTGTATTATTATTTTATTCTCCATTTAATATCTTTTTTGTGCCTTCCCTAGATTTATCTTTTTGCTACATTTTCAGTTTCTTGAGTTAAATAATTAGCTAATTTATTTCCATTCTTTGTGTTTGATATTAAACCATTTGAGGATATACGATTCCTTCTGAATACATCTTTATTGTTTTTTCCAATCCATCACCGTCTAAGAGGACTTAACTAACGTGGAGGGTATGAGCACCTGTTTCGCTAGAAAAGGTCTATTTCCAAGGAAACAGCAACACGAGAAACTTAAAGCAAGGAGCCAAGAAATCTAGGTCAGGTTTAGTTCAAAATGATACCTTGCAAACAAATCAAGAGGCAGCTTCTCCTAGTCATCTAGACAAGTAATAAGGAAGAAATATGAAAAAGTACAAATTAACAGCCCTAAAAACTAAGACTGACACACCATTATCAGTCTCTGTATGGGATTTCCAACTGAGTTGGACTGGAAAGAGATGGGGGAGGGATCTCACTGGCCTTTCATGTTTTATCTTGGGAAACAAGGGAGAACATCACATCTCAAAGAAAGGAATTTTACATCTTCATGATGCTATGTACTCTTATTCCCAAATAGGATAGGATAGGATAGGATCCACACCTACCAGAAAACTAAACAGTTGACCTTGGTTTTTAAAGCAGATAATTTCAAAATAAAATGGGTTCATTGTTCTAAAGACTCAGGAAATACTTAAATTTGGCAAAGATCTACAAAAGGAACCAGAAGCATTATTTTTTAGATCAAATTTTAAATCTCACTTGGATCCCCCATCTTGTCAGACTGCTAAGAAATTTGATTTCCTTCTTTCCTAGGAACATCTATCTTCTTAGAGGTGAACAAGAACACAGGATTCCTCTGTGATGCCTCTAAAATGGGCAAAACCATAGTTGCCATCATTTTTATGCCCACAGTGATCCTTCTTATGTCCAGATCCTTTTTATGTCCTTCCTATGCTGAGATAAAAACATGGTCCTTGGGTCCAGTCTCCTTAATTGCTCCAACTATTTCCTCAGGGCTCTGTAACTAAGTTGCATGCAACTCCCAGCTCTAAAAGGCCACAGTTCCTCTCTTTTCCCAAATTTGGAGGATGTTTTCTTCTCAAATACACTCTCCCCACTCCCTTCCTGCCTCTCTTCACTGTTCTTTTGAATAAACTCAGACTTTTATAGAAGATATTTACTTTGGGGTATTTCTGTCTTTAGTCCTACAAAAACATTTGAACTTAAGGGGCACCTGGGTGGCTCAGTCAGTTAAGCATCCAACTCCTGATTTTGGCTCAGGTCATGATCTCAAGGTCATGAGATAGAGCCCCACCTCAGGCCTGCTTAAAATTCTCTCTCCCGCTCCCTCTGTCTCTCCCCCACACACTCTCGTGCGCTCTCTCTCTCTAAAATAAACAAAAACAAAAAACATTTGAACTTAAGAATTACCAAGGGAGAGATTCTAAATAGGACAGAAGGAAAGGGAAAATATGAAAAGGACAAACACAAACAAGTATCTTATGAACAACACATGACATAAATTCAAACAACTGAATACTATAGAGCAACAAGAATGAGTGAACCACAATTACACACCTCAGTGTGGATACATCTCAAAGACATAATGTTGAGCAAAAAGTCAAACACAAAAGACTGCATGCCATATGATTATAGTTGTGTAAAGTACAAAGATAGGCAAACTAATCTATGCTGTTAGAAGTCAGGATAGTGTGCACAAGTGACTGAAAGGGGGTCCTAGGATATTGACGTTCTTCTGTATCTTTAGCTGGGTGCTTATTAGGCAAGTGTGTTCCACTTGTAAAATTTCTTTGAGATGTAGAATTATCCACTGTATATTTTTCTGTATTTATATCATACTTTAAGGAGAAAAGTCTAAAAAACTAATGCATATTCATTAAAAATTTAGAGAAGAAAATGTATAGAAGAAATTTTAATTATAAAAAACCATAATCCTGAGAAACAAATTGAGGGCTTCATATGGGAGGGGGGTGGGGGAATGGGATAGGCTGGTGATGGGTAGTAAGGAGGGCACGTATTGCATGGTGCACTGGGTGTTATACGCAACTAATGAATCATCGAACTTTACATCAAAAACCAGGGATGTACTGTATGATGACTAACATAATATAATAAAAAAATAAAATAAATAAAATAAAAAACCATAATCCTAAAAAAAAGCCATAATCCTGACACTAGAGATAACTTCTAAGATACTTTTATTTGATTCCTTCCAATATCCTTTAGGGGCATGCGCGCGCGTGCACACACACACACTCACATGCAAATGTGTATATATCTATTTGTGTGTGCACATGTGTGCGTTATAGACATATAAATTCATTCAAGAAATATGTACTGAGTACCAACCAGCTAATGTTCTAGACCAGGGGTTGGCAAACTATGGCCTGTACACCAAATCCAACCTGCCACCTACTTTTGTAAACAAAGTTTTATTTATTTATTTTTTAAGATTTTGTTTGGGATGGGGGAAAAAGAGAGAGAGAGACAGAGAGCATGAGCTGGGGGAAGGGAGAGAGGGAGAAGGGGTTCAAACCCAGGACCCTGGGATCATGACCCGAGCCAAAGGCAGACGCTTAACCAACTAAGCCACCCAGGTGCCCCCTATTTTTGTAAATAAAGTTTTATTGAAACACAACTTTCTCATTTTCATACTCGTTGACTTACATATTGTCTATGGCTGCTTTTTTGCTACAGTGGAAGAATTAAGTAATTGTGGCAGAAACTGTACGGCTTTGCAAAGCCTAAATTATATAATATCAGGCTCTTTAGCAAAAAAAAAAAAAAAAAGGCTAACTTCTAATCTAGACTCCAAAGACACAATAATGAACAATGCAGTCTTGGCTTCCTAGGACTTACAGTCCAATGAGGAATACAGACAACAAACAAGTTTATAATGTAACATCTGGTTGTGATACATACTGTGAATAAAGACAAATAAGAATGCAGAGTGTGCTAAAGGCCACAGTTTTAGATATGGAGCATATCCCTGAGGGAGTGGAATTAGCCATGCAAATATCTGGGGCAAAAGCAATAAAGGCAAAGGAGAAAGCACATTCATTGTCCTGAAGGTGATGTGCACCTGGTGTGTTTAGAATAGAGCAAGGAGGTATGTATGGCTGGAGTGCAGCTAAGAGAAGAGTAGCAGGAGAGGAGGATGGAGAGGAAGGAAGGGGCCAGGACATGAAGGGCTCTGCAGCCCACAGTATTAAGTGTGGGTTTAATTCCAAGTATGGTAAGTAGCAGAGTGTTGGATTAGAGAAGCAATGTGATCAGACTTACAAATATTTGTATATATGTCAGTATTTGTGCACTACGGTTACACAGCAGTGAAAAGCATTGAAGTCTTAGAGTATAACACAACCTTACTCAAATCTTGGCTTTGCCACTTGCTATATGAATGACCATGGACATGTTATAGAAATTCTTTAGGCCTCATTTTCCTCAAATGCATAATGGAATTAACAAGGTCTACTTCATGATTGTTATAAAATACCTAGCAAAATGTTTGACATATAATTGTTCTGTAAATGGTGGCAATGGATATAACTTGTCTGTATCTATGAGATATAATGAAAACATACACACGGATTCTCAAAACTACAAACTATGAGGCGGTATGCACAGTGGTTGAAAGGGAAGACATTATAGTTAGATAATTGAGTCCAATTTTGGCTCCACCTTTTATTAGTTGTTTGATCTTTTGCAAGTCACTTGACCTCTCTGGGGCACAGTTTCTTCAACTATAAAATACAGAAAGTTATGGTGTTTTCCTCAAAGGGTTTGTTCTGAAGACTAAAGGAATAAACACATGTAAAGTTGTTAAGGACGTTATCTGGTACAAGGGAAATACCAGGCATAGGGCAGCCACTAGTAAATATAGTACGTTGGTGCATAATAGTAAAAGGTGCTCCTTCTTCAAGATACTTTTCTTTCAACTGTTAGAAAATTACTCTAATATGCTGATTTTGCTAGAACAAGATACTTTACTATTATTTTTTAAATTGTTATTTGAAATGAAGTGAAACATGGTATTTTAATTTGTATTTCTTTATTCATGAAATTATTTTTCTTTATACTCTGGCTGCTTATCAATAATTTGTTGTCACATCTGTTAATTATTTTTCATGCTTTTTTATCTATTTTTCTGCTGTGGTTTCTCTTGTGTTCTCTACTAATTTGTAAGAAGTCTCTCTATATTAGGGTATTCACTCTTAGTCATGTTCCTGACAAATATTTCCCCCAGATTTCTTGTAACTTAATATGCTAATTTCTGCATAATAATTAAAGCATCAATCATTCCAAGCAGAGTTTTTTTTTTAAAAGTACTTTGGCAGACCTAGAGCAAATAGTTTTATAAGGTAGGGGGGCAGGGATGGAGACAGTGGATACAGAATGGATAGAGAAAATTATGCAGAATACAGTCACATGTTAAACCCTGTATGCTTGGTAAAGAGGTTTGGATTTTATTCTGCAGGGAATGAGAGACCAAGAAGAACATTAAACCAGGAAGTGACATGCTTAGATTGAGATCATCCTGGCAGCAGTGTGGAAAATGGATTGGTAGGGGGGCTAAAACGTTCCCAGCATAGGTTAAACTGTCTCTCAGCACAGCAGCTGTTCACAGTAGCAAAAACAACCAATAAACAAGAGAGCATCCCCCAGGTGGCAGCTAATGAATGGAGTGGGGCCAGAGGAGAACTCTGCTTCCTGTCAGCCACCATATTAGGCAGCACCAGTTATGCCTATAGCAGCACCAAGAGCTGCAATTATAGCAACAAGCAGTCAGGCAAGATGTGACATGGGGTCATCTCAGCATTATCCGGTGCACAAGCAGGAAGCACCAAAGTAGAAAGAAAATTCTTGTTAGGCTCTTGAAATAAGATCGTAGATTCTGAGGTCCAATGACTTTGATGAACTCTCCCCTAAGACAGCCTCTGATACAGCTTTGGCCACATCCTATGGATTCTTTTATGTACTGATCTCAACACTATTATTTTATAAATGGTCTGTATTAGAGTTTTGATTTTCTTATTGTCTCAATTTCCTTAGGAATGCCTTTAAAATTTGTCATTTTCATAGTTTATTGGTTTGCTGACAAGAATGTAGTCTATACTATTTGTATTTGTAACTTACTGGTTTTGTGGCTTAATAAATGATCAACTTTGCCAAGATTTTATGACTGCTTGAGAAGAAAGGATGTTTTCTACTTGTCAGATGAGTCTGCCATATCTGATATCAATATAGTAAATTCCAGTAACTCTTATTTTGAATTAGATGTCCAACTTTATACTTTTAATCTTCATTAATCACTTTATTTGGGAGTATGCTTTTGTAGACAGCATGTAGCTGGATTTTATACCCTGATCTAGTCTAATGAATTATAATTTTAATTAGTAAATGTATCTAGTGTATATTGTATTATCAAGTGTTTCCTGTTTTTCAGTGCTTTCTTGCTCATTATTTGTCTTCAATCTTTTGCTTTTATGGTATGTTTTCTCTTATAGTCCTCTCCATCCCTCAATTAACTTAGAAGGTAGACAGCAACCTTTTAATTCAACTAGCTCTTATTTTAGTTTTTGAAAAGTATATTTAGGCCTCCATTTCTCTAATTATAAACATTAATAAGGCATTTCTAATTATTTCCCTAGGTAAGTTGAGGAAATTAGCACATTCATTTTTCACCAACCCCTTCCCCACCAAGATCTCACACTTCCCAGTTTTTGTTTTTCTAATCTGGAAATTCTGTCCCAGTTACATATTATTATTATATTATTTTTCCATTATCTATGTTCTCTTTCAAGCATTATATTTGCATTGTTTTATAACCATATTTACATATTAATTTGAATTTAAACCTATATTTATCATTTCTCATTTAGCTGGTTTATTTCCTCAAAAAAATTTTCCCAAGAAGCATCTTATCCTGACTTTTGTCCATCTGTAGATAACCTGATTTTTTGCTTAGATGTTGTAGAATTCTCTCTTCATCCTTAAATATCAGAATTTTCACTAAGAATATACTAGATATGTATCATATTTCATTAATTATACCTCATCTATGGTTAACCCTTTTGAACTCCAGATGCAGCTCTTCTGTTCAATAAAAAGGTCTTCAACTATATCCTTACAACGTAACTCAAATGTCCAAATTTTATCCTCCTTCAGGTATGAATAAAGTCACATTTATTTTAGCTTTAACTCCTTTTCTTTTTAAAGATTTCATTTATGAGAGAGAGAGAGAGCACGTGCGTGAGTGCATGCATGAGCAGGGAAAGGGGAGGGGAAGGGGAGGGGGAGGGGGAGAGGGAGAAGCAGACTCCAGGCTGAGCAGGAAGCCTGATGTGGGGCTTGATCCCAGGACCCTGGGATCCTGACCTGAGCCTGAGCCCAAGGCAGATGTGTAAACCACTGAGCCACCCAGGTGACCCAATTTTAGCTCTAACTTTATCGCCAAATATAGGCATATGCTCCCTCCTTCTGAGTTGTAAACAGTTTGGGGGAGGGTCCCACAGCAGGGTTCTTTGGACTTTAAATATCAATGTTTACTGACACAGAGCTGCCAGTTTACATAGCCTCTCTTTCCTGTTTCACAACGACAAGCATAACACAGGCACATTCACTGGTCACAAGTAATCTTCCGCACAGCTTACCACCTGGAGTCTGAGTCCTTTAGAAATGTCTGTATCTAACCCATCCTGTTCCATGTGCCAAAGACTACAAGTATATATCTCTAGCCTGGACTTCTTCGCTGAACTTCATATCTAGATATAGCTGCATACTTGATATCACCATGGAATCCAAGAATATTGAAGCTGGAAATGTACTTGGAGATCAATTAATTTTATAGAAAAAGAAGCTTAAATAGGTGAGAGGACATTTTTCAAGTTAACATACATAAAATTCACAGAAGAGAGAGACAGAAAATATTCTTTCAAATCCCAGCTCTTAAGAGCCAGGTCTAATGCTATTTCCAATACATATTTCTTCTAGAATAATGATGTTCCCAAACAAGAAGTTTCTACCTTCTCTGCAAGCATTCCCTTTAAAAGATAAGTCTACCATTCTGCTAAACCATATTGCCTGCCATATCACCTTCATGTTTGAGAAGATCTTAGAGAAATATCAAGTGGAAGAACCACTTAAGAAAGAGATAAGAAAAGGAATATGGGTATCTGCTGTAGTAGTCTGGAAAATGATCCCAAAAGATATCAATTCCTTATCCATGGACTTATAGATGTTATCTTACTTGGAAAAGGGTCTTTTCAGATATGATTAAGTTCAAGATCTATCCTGGGAGAGACCAGTTAAATTTATTTAGTTCTAGAATACATTTTACTATGGTAAGAAATTACCAAGAGTACGGAAAGGGACTCTATCATAAACACCTTGGTATGGGCTGTGAGTGTCCTTTGATAACTGTGCCATGACTAACTGAGTGCCAAGTACAATTGCTATAGACTGAATGTCTATGTCCCCACAAAATTCCTGTATAGAAGCCTAATCCCTAATGTCATGGTATTTGGAGGTAAGGCCTTTGGGAGGTAATCAGGTCATGAGGGTAGAGCCTTCATGATGGAATTAATGTCCTTATACAAGAGGAAGAAACATAGGATTTCTCTCCTTGCTCTCTACCATGTGAGGATACAATAAGAAGACAGCCATCTGTAAACCAGGATGTGGGTCCTTAACAGACACTGGATCTGCTAGCATCCTGATCTTGGACTTCTCAGAATTGTAAGAAATAAATGCTTGTTGTTTAAGTCACCCAGTCTATGGCAATTTGTTATAGCAGCCTGAACTAAGACAACAACCAATGACCACATGCTATAGTACAAATGAAGCAACAAGGCAGCAGGGAATGAGGTTGCTGGATATGAAATTTTGGAAAACATACAGAAGAGTTATCTTGGGAAATTCGAATCCATTGAATCTTCTGGTTTTGCCCCAGTATGCACCAATTTATACTTCAGAAGTCAACATGCTTTTCTGAAAGGAAACCTAAAATCCAATTAATACAGAATCATAGAATGTTGGCTCCTGAAAGCACTCTGGAGATGGTTTAGTCTACCATGTCATTTTAAAATTGGGAAACTGAAGTTCATAAGGGCAAATTAATTTGTCTAATGTCACCCAGTTAGCTTATTGCAGATCTGGAGAGAGTAATTTAGGCCTCATGACTTATAGCTCAGTATTTTGTTGACCTCATTCTAAAATATGGAAAGACAAGGAATATGAGAAATGGTCTCTTAAATGTTCTATGTCACTGGATCTCATGATGTCATCTTATTTTGAATTCAATTTCCTCATTTTGTTTCAGATATGTACAGCTCTATGAGTTCCCATCCCAATATGGTAGAAGAAGGATAAGGGTCACAAGAAAGTCAACTAACTGGATGCCCCATAACAATCTATTAGAAAGCTGAAAAGCCTTCTCTCCATTAAACACAATTACAGCCTGCTAATTCAGCTATTTATTCACTTCAAATTTTGGCAACTAGCTTGCTATATAGTATTTTATATCACTGATAAGTTTTAGAGTAGTATTTATTTGCTGAAAACAAGGTATTATGGAAAATATTATTTTTTTCCCTTGGTGGTAAACCAGGGGTCAAATTTCCAGCTTTTACAAAGGAATGCTATAATTTCATAGCAATTAATCCACAAACAAAAATAGATAAGCAGAAATTTTGCCTTGAAATGATCAGTCCTTTGGACTATTCAGGTAATAAGTTTACTGTAGAATCCCAAGATGAAAAGTGGATAAATTGAATCTGGAAAAAGGTTGCACAGCAAAAATAATTGTTTTAGTCCATAGCTGAGATGAACGTCAAAAAATATATATGCTGTCCCTAACTCCTGACTCCTATTGTGACTAAATTCTGTATGGCCTTACATATATTAACTACACAGGGATAGCAGCCTTTGGGCAAAATTCTCCATGTCTCCATACACTGGGCTATTTCCTAGAAAAACTCTTTTTCCTTATCTCTTCTACTTTTCATTTTCTTCTTTACCTTGCCCAGTGCTGAAGTAGGACAGGACTGTGAAGAAAGGACTAATCACGAAGTAGGGAAAAGCCATGAACTACCACAGACGTCACTTTCTAGTCTAAAATGAGAAGCAATTCCATCCCAACTCCAACTCTTCATTCCACTCTCCTTTACATCACCTCCTGACCAGTCAACTCCAATCATGCTATTTACCTCAGAACCCAGATTCCTTTCTTAAAAAAAAAAAAGTCCCTAAATCATCAGGCCAAGTTTTAATACTAGCAGTTATTATAAAGATAGTTACTGTTATAAAGAGAGTTGCCACATATGAAATACCTAGTATATTCCTGGTTCTATTAAAAACTTTTAAATATATTACCTGATTTAATACTCACTATGATACTCTGAGGTAGATATCATCCTTATTTGGTATTATTAAACCACATACATTAGTTTCCTGTGCCTGTTATAACAAAGTATCACAAAATTGGTGGCTTAAAACAACAAAACTTTAATCTTTCACAATTCTGGAAACCAAAAGTCTGAAGTCAGTATCACTAGAATGGAATCAAGGTGTTGGCAGGGCCATGCTTTCTTGGAAGGATGTACTGGAAAATCTACTTATCTCTTCCAGTTTCTCTTGGCTACCAATACTCTTTGGCTTTGTGCCCATATCACTCAATTTCTTTTTTTTTTTAAGATTTTATTTATTTATTTGACAGAGAGAGACAGCCAGCGAGAGAGGGAACACAAGCAGGGGGAGTGGGAGAGGAAGAAACAGGCTCACAGCAGAAGAGCCCGATGTGGGGCTCGATCCCACAACGCCGGGATCACGCCCTGAGCAGAAGGCAGACGCTTAACCGCTGTGCCACCCAGGCGCCCCCATATCACTCAATTTCTATTTTCATGGTCACATCTCCTTTTCCTCTTCTGTCAGTCATCAAATGTCCTTCTGCCTACTTTTTATAAGGATACATGTGGTCGTATTAAGGGCCTACCTGGATAATCCAGGATAATCTTCCTGTCTCAAGATCTTTTATTTAATCACATCTGCAAAGTTAGTAGTTACAGAAAGGGAAGTAGGTAGGAAAGTTCCTGGACTCAACAGCATAAACCAAAAAGAAACTTATACTTGGAAGTAGAGGAGTCAAAAATTAGAGGGTTTCATCCTCCTAGAATCCTTGTACCTGCTCCTAACCCCCACCCTGCTGCAAACCTGTGCTTTAAAACCTGAAAACATATCCAGTATTTTATAGCCAGAGGTGTACTTACCTTCACAGCTGTATTTTAAGAAGATTTTGCTTAGTAAGTGTTATAGGTTGAATTGTGCTCCCTAAAATGCTATGTTGAAGTCCTAAACTCCAGTATCTCAGAATCTGACCCTTTTTTAAAATAGGGTTATTGAAGATATAATTAGATACATTAAGATGAGGTATTACTGAAATAAGACTGGCCCTAATCTAAAATGACTGGTGTCCTTATAAAAAGGACATAAATGTAAAGAGAAAGAGACACAGAGAGAAGATGATGTGAACACACAGGGAGAATACCATCTACAAACCAATAAATGCCAAAGATTGCCAGGAAACTACCAGAAGCTAGGAGAGAGGCATAGAAAAAATTTCCCCTCCCAGCCCTCAGAAGAAACCAGCCCTGCTGACACCCTAATCTCAGATCTTTAGCCTTCATAACTGTGAGACAATAAGTTTCTGTTGTTTAAGCCACCCAGTTCATAGCATTTTGTTAAAGCAGCCAGAGCAAACTAACATAGTGCAGTTTGCTTCATTCTTTTCATGAAGACATTTTGAGCATCTACCATTGGTCAGGCAATGAAGACACCGCCAAGAACAAGATAAAGTTCTTGACTCCATGGACTTTACATTGTAATGGTTGGAGAGAGAATAAACCAATAAAAATAGATTATGTCAGGTGGTGATAAGTACTGTGTAGGGAAAAAAGCAAGTTAAAAGATGGGGGAATGACAGAATGCTATTTTATATATGTTGGTCACTGAGATTGTCTCTGGCAGAGTGAAAGACGTCTGAATAAAAACAAAGTGAACCAAATTGATGCCATGAAGAACATTTCAGGCTAAAAGAAAACTACATATAGAAACATGATAAGTAAGTGTTCTTAGGATGCTTGAGGGACAGCAAAAAACTAGAGTGAAAAAACAAGAGAAAGAGATGTAGGAGATGAGGTCACAGAAATAAGTAGAAGCCAGACCAACAAGGATCAAGGTATAGTGGGAAGCTATTGATGACCTTTGGGCTGAAAGATGGCATGTGCTTACATATTTTAAAAAAGATATTTCAAGGTACTGTGGGTAGAAGAAATAGCAAAGGTGCAAGGATGTAAGCAGAAAGACCACTTAGGAAGGCTATGGCAATAAGCCAGGTGAGATACGATGATGGATTAAGACAGGGCGGTAATAGGGGACCAGGTGAGAAGTGGTTGCGTTTGGGTCATGTTTTCAAAATAGAGTGTAATAGATACGAAAGTGTTCTACCTAAATCCCTTCTTCAGAGCCAATGCACTCATTTCCCAGTTACTGGGAATATAAATTGCTGAAGGCTAATAATTGCTGCCCCTACAGAAAATTTCCCTCACTCTCATGGAACTACTTTGCCCAGGATTACACCCTTCCAGGGGCCAGTCTGCAGACAATGCCTGGAAGATACAGAGATACAAGGCCCTATTCATTCTCCTACTGATAAATATCCAGATTGTTTCAAATTCCCCACTAATATAAAAAGTATAGCGGTGGACTGCCTTGTATATGTTCTTTGAATAACCTGTGTGGGAAATACTTTGGGATACATATCCAAAAGCTGAATTTTTATATTAGAATAGACTTACTTTAAATTATGGCAGATTGGGGAAGAAGATGGCAGAGGAGTAAGGAACCCTAGTAAATTAAGCCAGATTGCTCTATAGAATGACTACAATAAACTACCTTCACATAAGCAATGCTTGAGGGGTCCCATATTTATGTATTTCTGTCAGTAAGTGGTATTATGTTACCTTCTAATTTTTACAAGGCTAACAGATATAAAAGGATATATCACTGCTGTTTTGTGTTCTAATTACTACAGGTGTTTTTTTTTTTTAATTCAGGACGACTTTCAAGTATGATTGAAATCTGTAGATTGAGATTTGATTGGTCAACATTGTTCCATGCCACAAAGTCTTTAAAAGTAAGCGAAAACTGGGGCACCTGGGTGGCTCAGTTGGTTAAGCATCCAACTCTTGATTTCAGTTCAGGTCATGATCTGGGGGTCCTGGGAGTGAGACCTGCATCAGGCACCATGCTCAGCGGGGAGTCTGCTTGAGATTCTCTCTCCCCCTCCATCCCTACTCCCCACTCACATGTGCATACACTTTCTTTCTCTGAAATAAATAAATATTTTTAAAATGTAGGTAAAAACTGAGGAATTAATCCAGTTTTCAAAATTGGTGAAAAAAAAATCTGAGGAACCAACATTCTCAAAAGTTACAAAATAAAGGTACAGGAGCCTCAGCTAAATGACCCAGTCACAGAATTTGCAATGAGAATCACACTGTCCGGTAAAAATAAAAAAGGAATACAAGTATTAGAAGGATCTAAATTTATCAATGGTTCATTAATAATAAAAGAGGAAAATGGATAGCTGATATCATCTTATGAAAGGTGGAAAACAATGAAGAGAACATCTGAGGAAAACTACAAGTGCTAATTGGTAGAAACACTTTGTCACTTGGATAGGTCAAATGAAGACAAAACCTAACAGCTGAGAACCATTTGAAATGAAAGAAAGTGTGCATTGCTTATCAGGATAAATACCATGAATTGGATGCACTGCATTCATTTTTAGATGGATTTAAAGCTTTACAAAATGCTACATTTTATTACTTCAAAATAATATTTCAATAAAAATCATAGCATTGTTGTGGTAATGTGTCTAATATTTTTGTTATCAGACTCATTGCTGCAACTCTCCAATAAGTACTCTGGCCTCTTCTGATCAAGGTCATGCAGAAGGCAGGAAAAAAACATCATTAGTGCAATCAAATAAGCTATTGCCATTTCTGTGTCACATAGTTCTTCTGTAGGATAAATTCCTATGGACACCTGAGAGTCTTACAGGATATTTACAGGAAAGTGTGTGGCACTATCCATTAAAATAAACCTTCCCAACTTTAAATACTCTTGGGGCCCGTTATATTTTTGTTAGTATTTTGTGATTATTTTCTAGAAAAAAAAGTTACCATTTAACTTTTATAATTTTTATAACTAGTAAGTCATTTTCTTTACTGTTCTAAACATATTTCAGTATAAATACCATGAGAATGAAAATTAATATTCTGGAGAAAAACTGGGGACTCCCCATTGTATTCCTTTTCTAAAACTTTCTTTTAAGCTACATTTATTTTTACTAATGGAAGGAAATACTGATAGACCAATTAAAGTTATAAAAGAAGGCTATTTCCTAGTTCCAAAATCCACATTGATTAACGATAGAAGACCTAAAATTATTCATAGGAGCATGATTATTTCGGGTAGCAGAATTAATTTCCTAGGATTTAAAAAAATCATTATCAAGAGTCTATGCACAGGACCAAAAAGAAAAGGGCAAATATATTTTCCAAACCAATTATGTAGAATGTCCTAACTTAGCCCACTTCCAGGTTCTTTATGCCAACAAACTCCGAAAAAAACATATCTGAAACCTTCCTTTTTTTCCACTAAAAAGCTTTCCCACTCCCTGACTGCCTTTGGATTTCTGCCAAATGCATGTGATGATGGCTGGCTCTCCTGCTATAGCAAGCTCTGAAAACAAATGCCCCCTGCTTATTCTCATTTGTGTGGTTTCCATTATTTCCACAAAGCAATGAGTCTTGATTTGGTCCCCCACACCAAGTGAGACAGTTGTAATTTAATGCCTTTCACCCCAAGAGAAAAGAAATCCTGTACACCCCAGCCTACTTCAAGATCTAGATGCTTGGATCAGCTTCACATACAGAGAGATACTTATTTCTGAGCACAGCTATATAGTTCTAATTTTTCTCATTTATCCCTTATCTATTTTATATATGTGTCAGGAATAGATTATTTCAAAGCCTAAACAAGTGATACCATCTTAAATAAAAGTTCTACCCTTTATTCCATAATATTTTTTTTAACATCTGACAGTAATAGACAATAGGCAAAGTTCATGGCTGCCCTGTTTATATGAGATAACACATGATAATCATCACACTAATGAAGGTACAAAATGCTGACATTTTGTTAATAACTATTACATTGGTGATAATCACCATGAAATAACAGCTTACAGTGTGTGTTCAATGACCACTTTAATAAGGTACAGGATGATTTTTGCCAATTGAGCAACAAGGGAAAAAGGTGAAATACAGAGCTATGAATAAATAACCTACACAAGAAATTACTGTGTAGAAGTCAATGTAAAACTTACTTGCAATCAGTTTTAACCACAAAAGGCTGACAGTTTCGACATAAAGATTTACATAAGGACCTCAAAGACCACTTGACTATAGGAAAGGAGCAAACAGAATACCCAGACATTGAAAGATCTCAGTGGGAATGATATTAGTCCTTCATATCCTTTATATTTTATAGGGAAGTTAGCAAATTCCCTGCAAAAATTAATAAAAAGAAAATCTCTCATAATATTCTAATCACACACTCTTGTAGAGTAATAGTAAACATGCAAGAAAAATGTGTGTGCATGTGTGTGTATAAAGAAGACGGTGTAAGGGAAGAATGAACAACAGATGAAACTATTAAAATAGAGATTCAGTACACATGGAGGATTTTTCTTGCAAACTCCTTATTGATATCCCCCACCACAAAAGAAATCAGTTGTTTAATGCAACACTTTTCCCACCAGTTCACTGAAGCCTGAAAAATCACAATGACAAATGAATTCCTCTGTCCTAAGGTTTTGTTCACTGTTCAAATGCAAGCCCCAGGAAATCTCACTGTGAAGGCAGTGAGAAAACCTTAGGCAAGTTACTTAACCTCTCTGAGCCTCATTTTCATTAGTTATAAAACAGAAATTGTACAAACTACCTAGCAAGGAAGTTGTGAATGCTAAATGAGACTCTGTAGGTGTTCGCGCACGCACGCGCACGTGTGTGTATATATGTATGTAAAACATATGTGTTGTAGACTGAATGTTTGCATCCTCCTCACATTCACATGTTGAAACCTAATCCCCAGTGTGCTGGTATTTGGAGGTGGTACCTTGGGGAGGTAATCAGATCATGTAAGTTATTATTTGGTCATATAAGTGCCCTAATAAAAGAGACCCCAGAGAGCTCCCTTGTTCCTTCTATCATGTTAAGACAGAAGGAAAAGATAGCCATTTATGAACAAGGAAGCAGGCCATCACCAAATGTGCTGGTGCCTTGATCTTGAACTTCCAGCTTCAAGAACTGTGAGAAATAAATTTCTGTTGTTTATAAGCCACACAGTCCATTGTATTCTGTTATAGCAGCCTGAATGGACTAAGAGGATACATGTCAGAGGATACACGTAGTGCACGCTCGATAAATGGTAACTTAACATGGTAGGATTTTGTTCAACTGTTTATCCTTCCCAGACATCTTCAAAGATGTAAATACTCTTGGGGCGCCTGGGTGGCACAGCGGTTAAGCGTCTGCCTTTGGCTCAGGGCGTGATCCCGGCGTTATGGGATCGAGCCCCACATCAGGCTCCTCCGCTACGAGTCTGCCTCTTCCTCTCCCACTCCCCCTGCTTGTGTTCCCTCTCTCGCTGGCTGTCTCTATCTGTGTTAAATAAATAAATAAAATCTTTAAAAAAAAAAGATGTAAATACTCTTGGCACTTACCACACAAGCTTTTAACTTGTTCCCACCTTCTCTGCTCTATTATTAACCCCTTATTTTGTATGAGTTCACCAAATCCTTTTTTAAGTACCTGTTTTGATGAGGGAGGAAGATCAAGAGAACACTGAAAGTCTTCAGGGATGAAGGAGAGCCACTGAGTGGTAGAAAAGCTACTGAATGAAAGGCTGGGAAAGATAAAGATTATGTGCACTTGACAAGTTTGCCTTGTAATCCAGGAAAAAACAAGTGTTTTTTTTTTCTTTTCTTTCCATATGACTACTATCTAATTACATGGCTTGCTTTATATTTTCTGTAACAGAAAATTGTAATGTGTCCAATATAAATGTCATCTACACTATAAAGGTAGTGGTTAGCTTATGATGTACCCTAATCAGGAATTCGCACTCTAGAGGAGGTTATTAAGCACTTCCAATATGGATATAAATATCTATACCCTAAGGGCATGATAATCAGCATGAGGCATGTTAGAGATAATGTTTTCATTGGTGAAATAAATGATGTTCAAGATACGTAGGTGGTTAGGACATTGCTTAGGTCTCACTGTCCTTGCATGAACAAAGTTTAAGAATCTGGCAAGCCCAGCAGCCTAATACTTTTGATGCAGTTCTTAAGGTCTAAAGCCCCATTGGTTCTATGTCACTTTATTTCATGTAAGACTCTTCCCTGAACTATCCACAAAGCTGGCTGATCCAGCCATCAAGTAATAGCAGAACAATTAGGGCAGAGAGCGAGACTCTTCCTGAACTACAAGAACAGGTAGTGTAATTGTTTCTGCCTGCTTTTGTTGACAAGTGTATCTTTGGCGAAATTGGATCTAAGATTTGCTTTCATATCAACTGATAGAAAGATTGTGGGGAAGCAAACATAAAGCACCAGCTATTTCTAATTTCCAAAGGCTAGTGAAAAATGCCAGAAGAACCTAACAATTGCTGAATGGCTAAATTAACTTAGGTCAGTTTGTAATACCTGGTGCAACCCAGTGGGTAGTTTTTACCTAGATACAGAGCAAAAGGAGGAAACAGGTCACTTCCCAAAAGAGATAAAATTTGGAAGTTATTAAGGTAGTATGAGTTTATTGCCATTCCTAAATTTTCACGTTGTATAAAGGGGAAAAGAAAGAATCCTGAAGGATAGTTCTAAATAAGTCCACAGTACCACATTCTTAAAAAGTTGGAAGAAAAATAGAAATCAGAAAGCCAGCTTAACATAGGGGACAATTATCACCATTCTGCTGGAGGTTTTTGGCTTGGCCTTAAGATTTTCAGAGGTAGGAAGTAAAGGCTTACACCCTGCTCAAGTTACTAATCATTAGAAAGAATTTGTCAAAGAGAGGAAAAGGAGCTTTGGCTTGGTTACCATACACTGCAGAGAGAGGCACATTATGTTAATAAAATAAAATTAGAAGTTTGGGAAGTCTCCCTAGTCAGGAAGACTTGGAACATATTTAAAAGAGCCTAGAGTCCCCTTCAAGGTTGGAGAAGCCCTCTCCTGCTCCCCATGAAATAAATATTTACAGCCTGGTCAAACAGAGGGTTCCCAACTAAAACAACACATTTAGTGGCAAATGAAAGAAGTTATTATTGAAGCCAAAGATGAAGCTAGCCATCTTGTTTATCAAGATGCACCCAGGAGAGGGTCCAAGATGGCAGAGTAGGAGACCTAAATTTCCTCTGGTCCCAGGAATTCAGCTAGATAGTTCTCAAACCACACCGAACACCCATGAACTCAACTGGAGAATGAAGAAAAGAATAGCAGCAACTCTATGAACAGAAAAGCGACCACTTTTTGCAGGGTAGGAGGTGCAGTGACCTATCTGAGGTGATACATGGGAAGACAGACCTTGGGGGAAGGGAGCCTCCGTCAGCCACTCCCAGCAAGTGACTGAGCAGTAGAGCAGAAAATCAGAACTTTTAGAAGCCTGCTCTGATGAGGGACGTTGCTCCAGTGGCTAGGCGGAGGGTGGGTGTGGGGCTGGGACGAGTGGAACCCTCGCTTGGGACAGTGTGGTCTCAGGACCCTCGGGGTCACAGGAAGACTGGGGCTACCTAAGTGTGGCAGAGCTCCCAGGTATGGGAGTTGGGGAATCCGGCCGCTTATAGTGAGTGGAGGAGTGGGCTCCCAGCTTGGGGTTGCCATAAACCATGACCCACGGCATAGTCATGCCACTGCTCTTCGAGCAAGGGCCCAATAAGCGGCAGAACTGGGGAGACTCCCCTTCCTCCCCTGGGAGGAGCGGAGCAGGAGCGCATCACAGGAATCTCCTAGGTTTGGAGGCTCCAAACAAGGCCGTGTGCCAGAGATAGAAACGCTGGGTCACAGGCCGGGTGAGCACGGAAAGCAGCCAGAGACCAGGGAGACAGGAGTGATTGACTGCTTTTCCCTGAGAGCTCACTGAGGAGTGGGGCCCCAAGCTCTTGGCTCTTTCAGGGCCAGAGATTGGGAGGTCACTATTTTCATTGTCATCCTCTAAAGCTGCATGGAAAGCCTTCAGGGAACAAAAGCTACAGAGAGCAAACCGGGGCAGATGACTTAGCCTGGACCCTGACAAGGATGGTGCAATTCTGCCTGGTGCAAACACGTTTGAGAATCAAACCAACAGGCCTCTCCCCCAGATGAGCAAGAACTTCCAGCCAAGACCAAGTGTATGTATCAATGAGAATTCCAAAACACCAGAGCTAGGGAAATACAGCACACAGAATTCATGGCTTTTTCCCCATGATTCTTTAGTCTTTCAACTTTAATTTTTTAAATTTTCTTTTTTTTTTTGAATTATTCTTCTTTCCTTTTTCAACCTTTTCCTTCTTTCCTTTTTCACCCAACTTATCTTACCAATTCCTTTTTAAAATCTTTTTTAATTTTCGTGTTTACAGTCATATTCTATCCCTTCATTGCATTTATTTATTTTTTATATTTATTTTTTTAAAGATTTTATTTATTTATTTGACAGAGACAGCCAGCGAGAGAGGGAACACAAGCAGGGGGAGTGGGAGAGGAAGAAGCAGGCTACCAGCGGAGGAGCCTGATGCAGGGCTCGATCCCAGAACACTGGGATCATGCCCTGAGCCGAAGGCAGACGCTTAACAACTGCGCCACCCAGGCGTCCCCCCCCCCTTAATTGTATTTAACTTTATTTGTGTGTGTGTATATATATATATTTTTTTCTTTCTTTAAAATTTCAGAATGCTCGTTCTTCTAACAGACCAAAATACCCCCAAAATCTAGTGTATGTCTCTGTTCTATTTACCCACCTGATCACATTTTTAAAAAAATTTTTCTTCTTTCTTTTTTCAACCAACTTCTCATCAATTCCTTTTTTAAAATATTTTTTTAATTTTCATTTTTACAGTCATTTTCCATCTCTTCATTGTATTTAACCATATATATATATATATATATATATATATATATGTATGTATTTAGCCATATATATGTCTATGTTCTATTCACTAGCCTGATCATATTTTTCTTTTCTTCCCCCCCCCCCCTGGTTTTGGGTCTCTTTTGATTTGTTTAGTGCATATTTCTCTGGGGTTGTTGTTACCCTTTTAGCATTTTGTTCTCAGGTTCATCTATTCTTCTCCCTACAAAATGACAAAACAGAAAAACTCACCTCAAAAAATAGAACAAGAGGCAGTACCAACTCCCAGGGACCTAATCAATATGGACATTAGTAAGATGTCAGAACTAGAGTTCAGAATAACGATTATAAAGATTCTAGCTGGGCTTGAAAAAAAAAAGCATAGAAGACAAAAGAGAATCCTTTTTCTGGAGAAATAAAATCTAACCAAGTCAAAATGAAAAAGGCTATTAATGAGATGCAATAAAAAATAGAGGCTCCAACTGCTAGGATAAATGAGGCAGAAGAGAGAATTACTGACATAGAAGACCAAATGACAGAGAATAAAGAAGCTGAGAAAAGAGAGATAAATAACTACTAGAGCACGAGGGGAGAATCCGAAAGATAAGTGATACCATAGTGTGAAACAATATTAGAATAATTGGGATCCCAAAAGAAGAAGAAAGAGAGAGAGAGGGGCAGAAGGTATATTGGAGTACTTCCCTAATTTGGGGAAGGAAACAGGCCAGCATTATGTTGATCCCAAAACCAGACAAAGACCCCACCAAAAAAGGAGAATTACAAACCAATATCCCTGATGAACATGGATGCAAAAATTCTCACCAAAATACTAGCCATAGGATCCAACAGTACATTAAAAGGATTATTCACCATGACAAAGTGGGATTTATTCCTGGGCTGCAAGTTTGGTTCAACATCCACAGATCAATGTGATACACTACATTAATAAAAGGAAGCCCAAGAACCCTATCCTCTCAATAGATGCAGAAAAAACACTTGACAAAGTACAGCATCCTTTCTTGATTAAAACTCTTCACAGTGTAGGGATAGAGGGTACATACCTCAATATCATAAAAGCCATCTATGAAAAACCCACAGCGAATATCATTCTCAATGGGGAAAAACTGAGAGCTCTTTCCCTAAGGTCAGGGACATGGCAGGGATGTCCACTATCACCACTGCTCTTCAACATGGTACTAGAAGTCCTCAGCAACCAGACAACAGAAAAATAAAAGGCATCCACTCAGTAAAGAAGTCAAACTCTCACTCTTTGCAGATGATATGATACTTTATGTGGAAAACCCAAAAGACTCCACCCCAAAACTGCTAGAACTCATACAGGAATTCAGTAAAGTGGCAGGATATAAAATCAATTCACAGAAATCAGTTGCATTTCTATATACCAACAATGAGACTGATGAAAGAGAAATTAAGGAGTCGATCCCATTTACAATTGCACCAAAAACCACGGGATACCTAGGAACAAATCTTACCAAAGAGGCAAAGGATCCGTACTCAGAAAACTATAGAACAGTCATGAAAGAAATTGAGGAAGACACAAAGAAATGGAAAAATGTTCCATGTTCATGGACTGGAAGAACAAATATTGTTAAAATGTCTATGCTACCTAGAGCAATCTACACATTCAATGCAATCCCTATCAAAATACCATCAACTTTTTTTCACAGAAATGGAACAAATAATCCTAAAATTTGTATGGAACCAGAAAAGACTCTGAATAGCCAGAGGAATGTTGAAAAAGAAAACCAAAGCTGGTGGCATCACAATTCCAGACTTCAAGTTCTATTACAAAGCACGGTCATCAGGACAGTATGGTACTGGCACAAAAATAGACACACAGATCAATGGAACAGAATACAGAACCCAGAAATAGACTCTCAACTCTATGGTCAACTAATCTTCGACAGAGCAGGAAAGAATACCCAATGGAAAAAGGACAGTCTCTTCAACAAATGGTGCTGGGAAAATTGGACAGCCACATGCAGAAGAATGAAACTGGACTATTTCCTTACACCATACACAAAAATAGACTCAAAATGGATGGAAGACCTAAATGTGAGACAGGAATCCATCAAAATCCTCAAGGAGAACACAGGCAGCAACCTCTTTGACCTTGGCCGTAGCAACTTCTTCCTAGACACATCACCAAAGGCAAGGGCAGCAAGGGCAAAAATGAACTATTAGGATTTCATCAAGATAAAAACCTGCACAGCAAAGGAAACAGTCAACAAAACCAAAAGACAACCAACAGAATGGGAGAAGATATTTGCAAATGACATATCAGATAAAGGGCTATTATCCACAATCTATAAAGAACTTCTCAAACTCAACACCCAAAAAACAAATAATCCAATCAAGAAATGGGCAGAAGACACAGACATTTCTTCTGCAAAGAAGACATACAAATGGCCAACAGACACATGAAAAAGTGCTCCGCATCACTTGGCATCAGGGAAACACAAATCAAAACCACAATGAGATACCACCTCACACCAGTCAGAATGGCTAAAATTAACAAGTCAGGAAACGACAGATGTTGCTGAGGATGCGGAGAAAGGGGAACCTTCTTACACTGTTTTTGGTGGGAATGTAAGCTGGTATAGCCACTCTGGAAAACAGTTCAGAGGTTCCTCAAAAAGTTGAAAATAGAGCTACCCTATGACCAGAAATTGTGCTACTAGGTATTTACCCCAAACATACAAATGTAGTAATCTGAAGGGGCACCTGCACCCCAATGTTCATAGCCAAACTATGGAAAGAGCCCAGACGTCCATCAACAGATGAATGGATAAAGAAGATGTGCACAGTGAAATATTATGCAGCCATCAAAAATTGAGATCTTGCCATTTTCAATGACGTGGATGGAACTAGAGGGTATTATGCTAAGCAAAATAATTCAATCAGAGAAAGACAATTATCATATGATCTCACTGATATGTGGAATTGGAGAAACAATGCAGAGGATCATAGGGGAAGAGAGGAAAAAATGAAACAAGACAAAACCAGAGAGGGGACAAACTGTAAGAGTCTCTTAATCTCAGGAAACAAACTGAGGCTCACTGGAGCGGAGGGGAATGGGAGGGAGGGAGTGGCTGGGTGATGGACACTGGGGAGGGTATGTGTTGTGGGAAGCACTGTGTATTGTATAAGACTGATGAATCACAGACCTATACCCCTGAAACAAATAATACATCATATGCTAAAAAACAAAAAGATGCACCCAACCCCACTGGAACTACAGTAGAGTCAGGATACCCTAACAATTGCTTTTAATGAAGGAAACTGAACTCAAAGCACCTCTCATCCAGAGGACTTCTCTAACATATTAGGGAGCTCAGAAAGGGCAGTAGATGCTCTGCAGTTAGTAGATGAATGCTCATGTGAAAGTAGGTTCACTTTAGTCACTCAACTATAGAAATTGGGCAATAAGTTAACTAGAAGAGAACAGGGATAATTTTTACAAAAAAGATGGGTCTCGAAGGATAAAATTTACAGGTAGGCAGACGAGGTAGTTAGGGAAGTTCCAAGAAAACAACCTTAGATTCCAGAGGCAATTCATGATGAAACAATCTTAGAGGGCAGTGAGTCTTGGAGATAAGGTCCCTCAAAGCCAAATAAATGAAGCTGAGCTTGTCCCTAAATATTTCAGGCTGAAAGAGTAGCAGCCCTCCAAAATTAGAGTTGATAAGGGATCCACAAAACTAGTCTGAGGGTGAAATAGGCCCTGATCATCCTGTGAGATTCAAAAGGTCAGTAGAGAGAATTAGTATGAACTAACAACAGCTCCAAAGTGATGATTGCTCTGGGAAAGACAGTATTGTTTAAAAGTGTGGGTAATACAGACACACTGGTAATGAAACCTCAGATTAAACTGGAAACAGGTGACCAAGCAGGGAATTGAACTGGTAGTAGTCAGGATTTCAGAGTGAATATTTGGAATGGATAGATTATCAGATTAAAACATCTTTCACGGGGCACCTGGGTGGCGCAGTCGTTGGGCGCCTGCCTTCGGCTCAGGGCGTGATCCCGGCGTTGTGGGATCGAGCCCCACATCAGGCTTCTCCGCTGGGAGCCTGCTTCTTTCTTTCCCACTCCCCCTGATTGTGTTCCCTCTCTCGCTGGCTGTCTCTGTCTCTGTCAACTAAATAAATAAAATCTTAAAAAAAAAACACCTTTCACTACTCTAAAAAAGTCCAATATTTTATGATTATGGTCAGAAGGCTAAATGGTAATGTGTCAAACTGCCTATTTCAAAATATATATTTAATGCAGCTGCTGTGGAAAACAGTATGGTAATTCCTTAACAAAATTAAACAGAATTACCATATGATCCAGAAATTCCACTTCTGGGTATTTATCCCAAATAATTTAAAGCAAAGCTCAAAGAGATATCTGCATATTCATGTTCACAGAAGCATTATTCGCAACAGCCAAATGGTAGAAGCAATCCAACTGACTATTGAAGAATGAATAGATAAACAAAATGTGGTCTATCCATGCAGTGGAATATTATCCAACCTTAAAAAGGAAGGAAATTTTGACACATGCTACAACGTGTATGAACCTTGAGGATATACTAAATGAAATTAGCCATTCACGAAAGGATAAATATCATGATTCCCCTTAGGAGTTACCTAGAGTCAAATTCATAGAAGCAAAATGGAGAATGGTAGTTGCCAGGGGTTGGAGGAGGGGGAAATGGGGAGTTGTTTAATGGGTACAGAGTTTCAGTTATGTAAGAATATTTCTGGAGATCTATTGCACAACAATATGAATGTACTTAACACTGCTGAACTGTTGCACTTATAAATTGTTAAGATGGTAAGTTTTCTTTAAAGATTTATTTGAGAGAGAGGGAGAGTGTGCGAGTACGCAAGGGTGGGGGCAGAGGGAGAGAAGAGAATCCTCAAGTGGACTCCTGCTAAGTGTGGATCCCCCACCCCCAACTTGAGGCTCAATCCCAGGACCCTGAGATCATGACCTGAGCTGAAATCAAGAGTTAGATGCTTAACCAACTGAGCCACCCAGACGACCCAAAATGCTAAGTTTTATAGTATATGTATTTTATCACAATTAGAAAGAAATTCAAGGGATAATGATCAGTTGAACATTTGTGTACTTACCACACAAATCTAAAAAGAAAATGTTACCAATGGAAAAAAAGAAAAAAACAGTACGTAGTTGTTAAACAACAAAAATGATTTAGAGGAGAAACAAGCCAAAACCTCCCTGAATATAAAACATTTGAAGGAGATTGGGGTGATTTGCAAAACCATATCTCCATTTAATTCTGTAGGATAAATAGCTCAGCTGGTTAAGCGTCTGACTCTTGATTTTGGCTCAGGTCATGATCTCAGGGTTGTGAGATCAAACCCTGCGCCCAGCTCCATGCTAGGCATGGAGCCTGAATAAGATTCTCTCTCTCCCTCTCTCACTGCTCCTCCCCCCACCTTTAAAAAAAAAATCAAGTATTTTGTTGGGGAGAGCAGGTAAAGGAAGGAGGAAACATCTGTCTACACTAATTTAAAATAGCTGTCAAGTATACTATTAGTGACAACCCAGTAGACCAAGCACTTACTCCAGACATATCAATCCCAGGCATCAGGAACTCTGGAAATGGTCCCTGCGGAGTCAAGAAAGGACCACCCGTATTATCAGTCAATTAAATGGCAAATAACAGAAATCTAACTAGCTATCAAAAGCAAAAAGGTATCTACCACAGAAAACTAAGTGTTTACAAAATTGTGGGGGGGCCAAAAAAGCAGGCCCTCGACTGAGTCTTGAATTCCCAGAACACCACCTCAAAACTAACCTGTCAAGGAAACTGCTATCTCTGGGTCAGTGGGGAAGATGGTGAATCAAGAAGCTGACATAGGAGGCTACCGCGTAAGCTGCTGGGTCCAGGCACACACCACGTTTGTCATATCCAGGGCTCAGCAAGCTGCTGCTGCAACCACGGTCTTCAGTTGTGCCTTGGCTATGACTGGAGGATTCTGAAAGCCATTATGAGCCATGCCACATCTGCTGGATCTGCATCAGCGAAATGGAAGCAAAATTGGCTGCAGCCTCTCTCCCATTTAACAAAATTCCTAATTAAGATCTTATCTGAAAAACCTAAATCTCATAAAATCAAGAGTCTAGAATGTATACTTTTGGGCTTTCTAGCCCCTATGGGATAGGGAGGACATTAGGATCAATGTTGAATGAACCCATCTGTGGTATACTCCAAAAGCTAGCAAGACTTCCGTGCAAGAAATCCCAAGGGGCAAAGGCAACTTTTAAGCCCCCTAGAAAATCAAATATTCCTCACCTCCTTGAGTTTATCTGAAACTAAGGACTTAATGGGACAAGTCCTCAAAACCTTAAAACCATTTTAATACCATAAAAAGGAATTCCAGTTATGCCATGGGTCCAATCCAATCAGGGAGGGGAGTTCCGACCATCCAATTAAAATTGCAAGAACAGGGGTGCCTGAATGACTCAGTCAGTTAAGTGTCCAACTCTTGATTTTGGCTCAGGTCATGATCTCAGGGTTGTGAGATCCAGCCCGAAATCAGGCTCCATGCTTAAGAGTCTCTCTGCCCCTGCCCCCCTCTCCCTCTCATAAATAAATTAATTAATTAATAAAAAATAAAATGCAAGAACAGCTTCAGAAAAGAGCCAGACCAGGCCCCTAGGCCACTATACATGGAGGTGTCTGTCAGCCACTTCTTTCCCTGCTGCTCCAAGGAATGTCCATGTTATCAAGTAGTGAAGAAATCCTCTTACTAGCGTAGTATGGTCAGCTCTGGGAGAATTTTCTGGAGGAAGGTAGAGACTATGTTTTTGCTCATGGTTAGCAAGCAGTCCCACTCTAACCAGGGGCAGGGTTAAATGAAAAGCTACTTCCCTTCATCTTAAGATGGGAAAACAGGCAAAGGGCCAGCCAGACCAACCAGCAAACCGTGCTGAAATTTAGACAGTCCTGCTGGCAGTGTAAGATGCAGAAAACAACTACACGGAGGTCCACATGTTCATGAATTTGTGTTTGATGACTACTGAAATGATTATATTATCAAGTAGGTTAAAAAAAGACTGTAAAAACATAAAAATAAAGACTGGATAATCAATGGAAAACAACTTTGGAGAAGTGACTTTTGGAACACACTATCAAAACCAATGCAATGGGTCTTGTGTCGGCCTACTGAAAAGGTGAAGGAGCAGTCTTACAGTAGAGACACTAAAGCTATATGGCCTTTAAAATTTTAAAGAGCATAGCTGAGACAATGGAATGTCTGGCATCTGATCCTTTTAAAAATGTGGGCTCACAAGGTATCTGCCTCTGTGGCCATTGCCCTTTTAAGTGAGTTGAGTGCATCAAAGAGAATTAGGATCACCTGTCCTGCAGGTACACTGACTCAGAGATTTAAGAATAGCTCTCAGGGAAGAGCACCCAGAGGACTGGTTTCTGGGCAACACTGGCAGATTGACAAGAAGACCTCTAAAAAGGCACTAATACTACTGTTTACTTGCGTTTGGAGTTTGGAATTTCATTTGCTCCTTCAAGATGACTAGCTGAACCAAAATAAAAGTTTTGGAGAAACTGCACAAAAAACATGGGCCCGTGAAACTTTATTCATATCAGGAAACATTTTATGACAAAAATGTTGTGGGAACATGCAAATAACATGATAAACAATGGAGTTTTCAAATCCCATTGTATTTGACTTCAGCTGGAATAGGGGGAAAAAAAAGACATGCTCTCTTTAAAAAGATAATTATAAAAGCAACTGTCCCAGTATTAATGGGAAATAGGCAAAAAATATTAGTACGCCATGTTAGGGAATCAAAGGAAAGAGTACATCAAAATGGGGAGCACTACAGCTCTGGAGAGATACTCAGAAACAATGCTGCCACAATAACAATTCCCAGAGCAAGGTCAAGGGAGATAGATCCCTATCAGAAGTAGCTAAGAATGGAAAAAATGAGCTTAATTTCCACAAAGTCAAATGACAGGCCCCAACTACTACAATGCAAAACGAAGGTCTGTAGTAATATTAAAGATATCTTGTACTCAGCCAATATGACAGGATGTGAATTTTCCTCAGGATGATGCATGACTGGGAGTGGTCCTCCAATGCAATGATTAACCCATTCAAAGGGATGCAGACTGCACAGGGTACGATATAGCTCCCTTTACAGTGGTTCTCAGTTTTCATTGCATAATACAAAACCCTGTAAAAACACTAATCCCCAGTCTATACCCCTGCAACAATTAAATCAGAATCTCTGAGGCTTGGACATCATTAGTTTAAAAAGCTTCCCAAATGATTCTAATGTGTGGTGATGGCTGAAATGCTCTGCATTAGCACCAGACCAACCAGAGCCATTCTCTGATTTTGCAGGGGCATTAGCCTGGTTGCTCATCAATGCCTCGCCTAAATAAACTGATGGTTATATGATCTCATGTGTCATCAATAATTAGTTTTATATATTTTCAAAGCAATATTGTTTGCCAAGTCCTCGAAACAGTAGTCTCAGGCATTAAAAATGGATTGTTGGAGAATACTTACTTATTCTCTAAATTATGCTGTTTTTAAAAAATCTTGATTCATTTATATGAGCTAACTAAATGAGGTCTTGGTTCCTCCAAGACCGCCCTCAGGATCAATGATTTGCAAGGACTCACAGAAGTCAAAAAGCTGTCATATTCATGGCTACAGATATGGTCCTTGGAAACAGGAACCCAGCTAATGATTTATATAAATCACCAAGTATCATTCAATAATTTTATTAATTGGGGGTGAATCTCAAATGCTTTAAGCCAGTGATTCCCAAGATATGTACATAATACAGATGGCCAAACATGTGGCCTTTCCAAGATTTGAAATACTTAATAAAAACATATATCAAAAAAACTCACAAAAACATGTCAACATAAGAACTTCTATAAGAATGTTCATAGCAGCATTATTTATAATAGCCAAAAGGTAGAGACAATGCAATGTCTATCACCTGATGAATGAATAAACAAAATACAGTATGTCCATAAAATGGAGTATTATTCTGCAATAAAAAGCAGTAAGTCCTGATACATGTTACATTACGAAAGAACCTTGAAAATATTATGCTAAGTAAAGAAGTCAATCACAAAGGTCACATGTTATATTGTTTCATTTGTATGAAATGTCCAGAATAGACAAATCCATAGAGACAGAAAATAGATTAGTGGTTGCCTAGGGCTGTGGGGAAGAAGGGGATATGTGGGGCAGGGAGTGACTACAATGGGCATGAGGAATCTTTTAGAGTAATATAAATATTCTAAAACTGGCTTATGCTGGTTGTTACACAGGTCTGTAAATCTACTGAAAGCCAATGAATTGTATACTTAAAATGAATGAATTTTATGGAGTGTAAATTATATCTCAATAAAGATACTGAAGAAAAATAAATAATATGTGTTCATATACTGCTAATAAACATGAGTCACTGGAAGATTTCAGGGACTAAAGCACTAACTGTATCAGGTGGTGATATTTCATGACTGATACTAGCAGATTAATATAAGGCAACTAGGGCCAACTCCTTTACCTTGATTTGATGATATGTGAGTGAAAAGTCTTCCTAGAAAATACACTTATCTGTACCAGTCCATACAAAACCTTGAGTGGGCAAAAAGATGATATGAACATTTGAGTCCCCAGATTAATTAAACATTTTTGGTCTCATTTCAACTGCATAGGTCCATTTTATCCCCATTTTAAGATGTGATCATTGCAAAGCACTTACAATAATTTGAAACAGGCACATATAATGGATCAGTTGATCAGTTCCTCTTGAATAATGGTAAAGATTATACCCATGATGGAATAAAAACCAGAGGCCTACCCATTTATTCATAAGCTGGTATATCAAATTATTTCTGTTTTCAGTACAACACCAATAGATCAGCTGGTAGTTACTAATACACAGTAGCATTTTACTCTTGGTTGCACACCTCTTAAGAAAAAGAATTCCTCTCAATCTACATAATGCCATTTGTAGTAAGGATATTTTAATATCAGAGTGAGCCGCCAACATTTTATAGCAACCAACGTGTATATGGAAACCAGTCCCCAATGTAGCAAGAAGTATCAAACCTGGAGCCTACCTCTCTATTCAACTGGCAAGAAAACTAGGTTAGTTCATGGAAAACACCCTTTCTGAGAGAGGAAGACAAGAAGGTCACTTCCTAGTTAGTCAAACTACTCATTAAAAAACATACATATATTGTTTCTGTTAAGATATCCAGTTATACAACTTTATTATAGACAGGTGTCCTTTCAAGACATGATATTTTTTCTTTACCCAGCTCCAAGTGATACAATGACCAAGTTGATCTTGATATGATCAGTATCTTGTGGATAGTTATTGTGATTTTAATAACAAAAATAACAGGACAATGATGTGGTTGAGACCCAGTACACATCCAAGTCTCCTGTGAAGTAGTATGTAACAAATCCAGGACTCTCCCTTTCATATACTGTCTATCCACTTATGATTACTTTATTAAAGAGACTCTGCCTGTCAGAATATGGTCTATTTCAAGCTGGTATGATAAATTAGTCCTATTTCCAGCACAATATAAAATTATAAACTGACGGGAACTTATACTGACAAACACAGATATTATCTGATTTAGGGCAGTTTTACTCAGAGTACCATAAAGTTCTTTCTTTTTTAAAGATTTTATTTATTTATTCGACAGAGATAGAGACAGCCAGCGAGAGAGGGAACACAAGCAGGGGGAGTGGGAGAGGAAGAAGCAGGCTCATAGCAGAGGAGCCTGATGTGGGGCTCGATCCCATAATGCTGGGATCACGCCCTGAGCCAAAGGCAGACGCTTAACCGCTGTGCCACCCACGCACCCCCCATAAAGTTCTATAGTAAGGATTTCATGGAAGGTGTAGTAAACGCTAGGGTTTAAACCTGAAATGAATATTAGTCATTGAAATTACTTATAAGGTCAACCCAACTCTGGATGGACAGAGATAGCCCTAGGGTTAACTGGATGGACACAACAAAGGAATATGAGGATTTGGCTATGGCTAACTTACCACTTAATAAATGACAAAACTGAAATATTCAAAATACAACCTAAGGTGTGGAATGTCACAGGAATATCCTGGCAGAAACAGAATCTTACAGAGGGTTGTATTAGAGAAAATAATAGCAGGAATTAAGACATCTTCAGATATTAAAGGGGGCTTATACCAAAAACAATAAACAAATAAAGGAAGAAATAAAATATAACTATTATTCCTAGAAAGAAATCATTGCTTTGCATCCCATCCCCTATGGGAATACTTCTTGGGTGTTATAGACTGTGACAATATTGAAGTCTACCTGAGCCCTGTGATTACAAATGTCCCCCTTATTTACCTAGGACAAGGCTACACAGAGACACTGCAAGTACCCATTCTTTGCCTCATAAGCAATTCATTGAACTGTTTTGTCCAGTGATCAAGGGGAACAAAATGTGTGTTAACCAAACTCTGGTTAAGATTCACTCCTTTCCACAGAACCTTGAATGTTGGCTCACCCACAGTCTGAGCCAGCATACAACCTTAACAGCCCCTTCTGAGAATAGGCTGACCTCAGCGTAAAACATTCTATGATCTACTGTCTGATCATGCCACTCACATTCATCTGCTTGCCTGCACCTGGTTCTTTCTAGACTTGTTTATTCCTTCCAATAAAAGAATAGTCCTTCTCTGCCTGACCACTTAGACATTTGCAGATCTCATGGTCAAAGCCTTCTCCCAATAGTCCCATTCCCCCTCTTGTAATAATCGTTTCAAATATAGTCTCCCCTTATCTAAGTCCAGATTTGTTTTTTATGATAGCCATTAAAAAATTCCCTGCCTCCAGAGCAAGAGGAACTGGTACCAATTGATCAGCTAGATTTCAGAACTTCTATGAACCAGTAAATGTTTAATATTTTCAGCCTCGCATTCTATCCCTTTTGGGGAAGACAGTGTTTATTGTGATTATCATGATCTGGTCTTGACACTGTATGTTGGGTGTGTGGAGGGAAGGTTACTTGTTTGAGTTCACAGGTCTCTGGATTTGAGAAAATGCAACCAAGGAACTTCATCTGCACCTGGTTGAGATTTAGATAAAAAGATTCCAGGCTCAAACCTAAGCCCAAGACCTTGATGGGATAGGATGCCTTGCAGGAAGGATATGAATCACAAGGAGAAGGATGGCAAATTGGAAGACTGTTACATTGGTGGCCTCCTATCACCCACACCTCTTGGTACTCCTGTCATTTTCTAGCCTTTTCCCACATTGACTCTGGACTTGGTCACGGCAACTTGCTTTGGGTAATGGGAGATGTACTAGTTTCTAGGGCTGCTGTAACAAAGTACCACAAACTGGTTGGCCTAAAACAGAAATTTATTCTCTCACAGAAACAAGGTGTCAACAGGGCCACACACTCTCTCTGAAAGCTCTAGGGAAGAATTCTTTCTTGCCTCTTTCTTTTTTAAAAGATTTTATTTATTATTTATTTGAGAGAGAGTGTGAGTGCACAAGCAGTGAGGGGTGAGGAGGAGGAGCAGAGGGAGAAGGAAGAGAGAATTCCAAGCAGACTCCATGCTGAGCATGGAGCCCAATGCACGACTTCATCTCAAGACCCTGGGATCATGACCTGAGCGGAAATCAAGAGTCAGATGCTTAACTGATTGAGCCACCCAGACGCCCCTTTTCTTGCTTTTTTCTAGCTTCTTAGCTCCCTGTAATCATTGGAATTCCTTGTCTTTTTTTTAAGTCTTTTTTTAAAGATTTTATTTATTTATTTGACAGAGAGAGAGACCGCCAGTGAGAGAGGGAACATAATCAGGGGGAGTGGGAGAGGAAGAGGCAGGCTCCCAGCAGAGCACGCCCTGAGCCAAAGGCAGACGCTTAACAACTGAGCCACCGAGGCTGCCCTGAAATTCCTTGTCTTATAGGTGCACCTGTCCAACATGTCTTCACATGGTATTCTCCTCTGGGTGTCTCTGTCTTTTTCTCTTTATAAGGACACCAGTAATTTGATTTAGGGCCCACCCTAATCAAATATGAGCTCATCTTAACTTGATTACATCTGCAAAGATCCTGTCTCCAAATAAGGCCATATTCATAGGTTCCAGATGGACATGAATTTTAGGAAAACACTGTTTATTCTTGCTATCAGGAGAGAGAGGCATGTGAAAAAGCCTGAGAGATGAGATACCTTATGGAGAGAATGGCCACATGGAGGAAAAATGAAGGAACTCCAGCTAATTATCAATACCATGGTTCCAGATATATGAAAGAAATCTTGGCTCTTCTAAGCTCAGCCCAACTACCAGCTAAAAACAGTTGAATGAGAGACCAAGAGACCCCAGTTGATACTATGTGGAGCAGAAGAACTGCTCAGTCAACCTACAGGATCATGAGAAATAATAAATAGTTGTTGCTTTACACATCAATAGATAACTGAAATAGTGGGTAACTTTACTGAATTAACATGCTAGGTGTTGTAAAATGACCCAAAGGAATCAAAAATGATTGGAGACCTAGAGACACATGCTTAGCAAATTATGGTCAAATGCCAATTTGAGAGGTAATTAAAGGTAAGGGAGGATTGAACATTTACTGGGCTTTTCCAGTGAAAACTGTGTTCTGAGATAACCAAGTGTGCTAGACAGAATTCTAAGAATGACCCCCAATGGGAGGAACCTATAAATATGATGAGATATCACTCCCATGATTACGGGAGACAAGGAGATTATTCCCATTTGTCTAATCATGCAAACATTTTTGAAACAAAGTTTTCTTTGGACGGTGTCAGAAGAGGAAGTCAGAGAGATTTTAATTATAAGAATGACTTGGTACAGGGAACATCTAGGAGCAGAGAGTTGGCCCCCAGCTGGCAGCTAGCAAGAAAAATGGGACTTCAGACTGTAAGTGCAAGGAACTAGATTCTACTAACACAAGTGACCTTGGAACGAAATTCTTCTCTAGAGCTTCCATAGAAGAGCACACCTCATTCAACACTGTGACTTCAGCCTTATAAGCACAGAACCCAGTTGAGACCACATGGATTTCTGAGCCATATAAATGTGAGCTAATAAATACATGTTGTTTTAAACCACCAAGTGTGTGGTAATTTGTCACACAGCGATAGAAAACTAACACACCAAAGAACCTGAATTGATGGGGAAAGTTTCACTTTGCACAAACAACCAGCTAATACTGGAATATCACCATATACAATCCCTAATGAGATTATGGGCAAGAGTTTTCAACTGATACTAAGGGAATGGGTATTAGGAGATTGGACATTTGTGTGGTGCCAGGTAACACCACACGGATTGCTTTTCAGCCATAAATAGAGAAGCAATGGAGGAATCAGGCTTTTATCATGTAGCCAATCTCAGCATGACTAATAGCAGCACAGTCAGGTATCATGTTTCCCTATGTAACATAATATAAAATACACAGCATCACCCGTGTTCACGTGCTGGTAAGGATATTCAATTTGAGTTTAATTACAAAGGACAGAGCAATGACCTAAATCACAAGAAGATAGCAAAACAAATTTCTAATATGGGACACTCAACAGAACAAATTACATGGAATTTTCAGAAAGTCAAAACAATATCACAATAGCAACTGTTGAAATTTTTTTTAATTGAAGCAAAGCTATGCAACTTGTGATTTGGAATAAATATTAGTTAATTCATACTGAACCTGTTACAAAGAACATGTTTGTGATAACTGAGGTTGGATGTTATGTTTATCCTTGCTTTGCAAATACCTACTTCTAAGAACCCAGCTGCCTAATAACTTCAGAGCAGTGTCTCAAGTGTAGACACTGATAGTGTTTTGACTCTCCATGTGATGGAGGTCACAGTGAAGAGTCAGACTCCATTGCAAAATCCTGTATGTAATCCTTCGTGCCCAACCATATGCAATTAAAAAAGCTTTACCTTAAAAATAAAAGTTTTATCTAGCAGACCTCATGGGAAAAAGCTGCCTTCCCCATACCAGACTTGGTGTACAGTCTGGAGCGAGTCACTGCCTTTATTGCAGGGCCTCTGTATCAATGGGTCCTGGTTGAAGCCTCTCTCAGACACCTCTGCTAAGACCACATTTTTCTTCAGTCTGACTCAGTACTCAGGACTTTTCCAATACTACACTTTCCCTTCTACCTCTCCTAAGTCTTTTTAAAAATGATTTATTTATTTATTTATTTATTTATTTATTTATTTATTTGAGGGAGAGAGAGCGTGCATGCGCATGGACACATGCACAAGCAGGGGTGGAAGGGGTAGGGGTAGTGGGAGAGGGAGAAGCAGACTCCCCGCTGAGTGGGGAGCCCCACATGAAGTGGGGCTCAATTCCGGGACCCCAAGATCATGACCGGAGCCGAAAGCAGACGCTTAACTGACTGAGCCACCCAGACACCCCTCTCCTAAGCCTTTTGAGTTGATTGAATGGCAGGAGCCTTTTGTTCAGGGCTCCCTCAGTAGTGAGATGATTCCTCCTGTCTGTGCTGATACATCTGATATTCACTCAGTGCTGTTCCATGGGGAAAACTGAAAGACTGGGGGAACTGCATGTTATGGATTGAATTTTGTTCCCCCAAAACTCATATGTTGAAGTCCTATCCCTCAGTACCTAAGAATAAGACCCTATTTGGAAATAGGGTCTTTAAAGAGGTAATCAAGTTAAAATGAGGTCAGTAAGATGACCCTTATTCCAATATGACTGATATCTATGTAAAAAGTGGAAGTTTGGACACAGACATACACACAGGAAGAATGCCACATGAGGATGAATGCAGAGATTAGGCTGATGTGTGTACAAGCCAAATAACACCAAAGATTTCCATGAAACCACAAGAAGAAAGAGGCATGAAACAAATCTTTCCCTCATGGCCCTCAGAAGGAACCAACCCTGCTGACAACTTCTTCTTGGACTTCTGGCCTCTGGAACTGGGAGACAATAAATTTCTGTTGTTCAAACCACCCAGTATGTGGTACTTCATTACAGCAGCCCTAGAAAACTAATACATGCCACTGTCTCTCTGGCCTCTTGCTTATACTATCACAGTAAGTGAATAAAGGCTAATTGTTACTTTCATTCTGCCTTGTTGTTTTAATCGACCACCTCGACACCTGGAAACTAAGCTTTCTCTAGCTGAGCTATCGATTCTGTACTTCCCGACTGACTCTAAAGACGGCTACTCTTGACATGTGAGTACCACTGCATCCACCAGTAAGTGATATCCACTATGCGAGGAGAAAGCAGAGTACCTAAAGGCAGAAACCGGGTTTCCTCCAAGCTACATACATAGGCTTTGTGGCTGTCTCCAGGCCTGCTTGTTTACAGAAGTTTGTACACTTGTCAGAATTTTGTCAAGGATTTCTTTTCTTGTAATATGTCACTTGCTAAGGAGGCTTGACAGGAGGGGAGTATGGTAAGGAGAAATGTATAATACGCATTCTCTTGAACTACTAGAGGCTACCTAAATATTTACTAAAAGAACCTGTGAACTGGGGTGCCTGGATAGGTCAGTCAGTTGAGCATCTGACTCTCGGTTTCAGCTCAGGTCATGATTCAGGGTCATGAAATTGAGCTTCACATCAGGCTCAGTGCTCAATGCAGAGTCTGCTTGAGATATTCTCTTCCCCCCCCCTCTCTCTCTCTCAAATAAATAAATAAATCTTTTTTTAAAAAAAACTTGTGAGCTGCTGAATAGTCAAATTGGCCTAGGTCATACAAACTTGCATTTAAACATTTTATTTGAATGATTTACTTCTCCTCAAATAACTTGCATTCGAAATTAATGACCCTTAAGTTGTAATTGGCATAATCTATTCTTTTTTTAATATTTTTTTATTATATTATGTTAGTCACCATACAGTACAACCCTGGTTTTTGATGTAAAGTTCGATGATTCATTAGTTGCATATAACACCAAGTGCACCATGCAATATGTGCCCTCCTTACTACCCATCACCAGCCTATCCCATTCCCCCACCCCCTCCCCTCTGAAGCCCTCAGTTTGTTTCTCAGAGTCCATAGTCTCGCATGCTTCACTCCGCTTCTGATTACCCCCCCCTTTTTTATCCCTTTCTTCTCCTACCGATCTTCCTAGTTCTTATGTTCCATTGATGAGAGAAACCATATGATAAGTGTCTTTCTCTGCTTGATTTATTTCACTTAGCATTATCTCCTCCAGTGCTGTCCACGTTGCAGCAAATGTTGAGAAATCGTTCTTTTTGATAGCTGGGTAATATTCCATTGCATATATGGACCACAACTTCTTTTTTTTTTAATGATTTTTTATTATATTATGTTAGTCACCATACAGCACATCCCCGGTTTCCGATGTAAGGCTCGATGATTCATTAGTTGTGTATAACACCCAGTGCACCATGCAATACGTGCCCTCCTTACTACCCATCACTGCTCTATCCCATTCCCCCACCCCCTCCCCTCTGAGGCCCTCAGTTTGTTTCTCATAGTCCATAGTCTCTCATGTTTCATTCCCCCTTCTGATTACCCCCCTTTCTTTATCCCTTTCTTCCCCTACCAATCTTCCTAGTTCTTATGTTCCATAGATGAGAGAAATCATATGATAGTTGTCTTTCTCTGCTTGACTTATTTCACTTAGCATTATCTCCTCCAGTGCCGTCCATGTTGTAGCAACTGTTGAGAACTCGTTCTTTCTGATAGCTGAGTAATATTCCATTGTATATATGGACCACAACTTCTTAATCCAGTCATTTGTTGAAGGGCATCTCGGCTCCTTCCACAATTTAGCTATTGTGGACAATGCTGCTATGAACATTGGGGTGCATATGGCCCTTCTCTTCACTACGTCTGTATCCTTGGGGTAAATACCCAGTAGTGCAATGGCTGGATCATAGGGTAGCTCAATTTTTAACGTTTTAAGGGACCTCCACACTGTCTTCCAGACTGGCTGTACCAAATTGCAGTCCCACCAACAATGTAGGAGAGATGCCTTTCTCCACATCCTCTCCAGCAATTGTTGTTTCTTGCCTTGTCAATTTTTGCCATTCTAACTGGCGTAAGCTGGTATCTTAGTGTGGTTTTGATTTGAATTTCCCTGATGGCTAATGATATTGAACATTTTTTCATGTGTCTGTTAGCCATTTGTATGTCTTCATTGGAAAAGTGTCTTCATACCTTCTGCCCATTTTTTGATTTCTTTATTTGTTTCTCATGTATTGAGTTTGAGAAGTTCTTTGTAGATCTTGGATACCAGTCCTTTATCTGTAGTGTCATTTGCAAATATATTCTCCCATTCCGTGGGCTGCCTCTTAGTTTTTTTGACTGTTTCCTTGGCTGTCCAGAAGCTTTTTATCCTGATGAAGTCCCACAAGTTCATTTTCTCTTTTGTTTCTCTTGCCTTTGGAGACGTGTCACGAAAAATGTTGCTTTGGCCGATGTCATAGAGGTTGCTGCCTATTTTCTCCCCTATAATTTTGATGGATTCCTGTCTCACATCGAGGTCTTTCATCCATTTGGAGTTTATCCTTGTGTATGGTGTGAGAGAGTGGTCAAGTTTCATTCTTTTGCATATAGCTGACCAGTTTTCCCAGCACCATTTATTGAAGAGACTGTCTTTTATCCACCGGATGTTTTTTCCTGCTTTATCAAAGATTAGTTGCCCATAGAGCCGAGGGTCCATTTCTGGAGTCTCTATTCTGTTCCATTGGTCTATGTATCTGTTTTTGTGCCAGTGCCATGCTGTCTTTCTGATCACAGCTTTGTAGTATAGCTTGAAATCCAGCATTGTGATGCCCCCAGTTTTGTTTTTCCTTTTCAACATTTCCTTGGTGATTTGGGGCCTTTTCTGGTTCCATACAAATTTAAGGACTATTTGTTCCAGTTCTTTGAAAAATGTCATTGGTATTTTGATTGGGATGGCACTGAAAGTGTAGACTGCTCTGGGTAGCATGGACATTTTAACTATGTTAATTCTTCTGATCCATGAGCATGGAATATTTTTCCATCTTTTTCTGTCTTCTTCAATGTCTTTCAAGAGTGATTTATAGTTTCTAGAATATAAGTCCTTTACGTCTCTGGTTAAGTTAATTCCAAGGTAACGTATGGCTTTTGGTGCTATTGTAAATGGGATGGATTCCCTAATTTCTCTTTCTTCAGTCTCATTATTTGTGTATAGAAATGCAACTGATTTCTGAGCATTGATTTTGTATCCCGCCACATTACTGAATTGCTCTATAACTTCTAATAGTTTGGGAGTGGATTCTTTTGGGTTTTCCATATAGAGTATCATGTCATCTGCGAAGAGAGACAGTTTGACTTCTTCTCTGCCGATGTGGATACCTTTTATCCCTTTCTGTTGTCTGATTGCTGTTGCCAGGACTTCTAGTCCTATGTTGAATAATAGTGGCGAGAGTGGGCATCCTTGTCGTGTTCCTGATCTTAAGGGAAAGGCTTCCAGCTTTTCCCCATTGAGAATGATATTTGCTGTAGGCTTTTCATAGATGGCTTTTATGAGATTGAGGAATGTACCCTCTATCCCTACACTCTGAAGGGTTTTAATCAGGAAAGGATGCTGTATTTTGTCAAATGCCTTTTCTGCATCTATTGAGAGAATCATATGATTTTTGGCTTTTTCCTTCCGGATAAAATCTATGACACTGATCAATTTGTGAATGTTGAACCACCCTTGCATCCCAGGGATGAATCCCACTTGGTCATGATGGATAATCCTTTTAATGTACTGTTGGGTTCAATTAGCCAGGATCTCGTTGAGAATTTTGGCGTCCATATTCATTAGGGAAATCAGTCTGTAACTCTCCTTTTTGATGGGGTCTTTGCCTGGTTTGGGGATCAAGGTACTATTGGCTTCATAGAATGAGTTTGGTAGCTTTCCTTCTATTTCTATTTTTTGAAATAGCTTTAGGAGAATAGGTATTATTTCTTCTTTGAATGTTTGGTAGAATTCCCCAGGAAAACCGTCTGGGCCTGGAGTTTTGTTTTTTGGAAGGTTTTTTATCACTGTTTCAATCTCTTCATAATTAATTGGCCTGTTTAAAAAATCAATTTCTTCCTGTTTCAGTCTTGCTAGTTTATAGGTTTACAGGAAGGCCTCCATCTCTTCCAGATTGCTTAATTTATTGGCATAAAGCTGTTGATAAAAGTTTCTAATAATCCTTCCATTTTCACTGGTGTTGGTTGTGACCTCTCCCTTTTCATTCATAATTTTATTAATTTGGGTCCTTTCTCTATTCTTTTGGATAAGTCTTGCCAGTGGTCTGTCAATTTTAATAATTCTTTCAAAGAACCAGCTTCTAGTTCTGTTGATCTGCTCTACTATACTCCTGCTTTCTAATTCACTGATTTCTGCTCTAATCTTGGTCAACTGCTTTTTCGTGCGTGGATTAGGCCTGTCCCTCTGTTGCTGTTCCAGCTTCTTGAGGTGAGAATATAAAAACTGCATTTTAGATTTTTCTATTCTTTTGAGTGAGGCTTGGATGGCTATGTATTTTCCCCTTAGGACTGCCTTTGCAATATCCCATAGGTTTTGGACCATTGTGTTTTCATTCTCGTTGGTCTCCATAAATTGTTTAAATTGATTTTTGATTTCCTGGTTTATCGAATCATTCCTGACCAGGATGGTTCTTAGTCTCCAAGTGTTTGAGTTTCTTCCAAATTTTTCCTTGTGGTTGAGTTCCAATTTCAAAGTGCTGTGGTCTGAAAATATGCAGGGAATAATTTCAGTCTTTTGGTATTGGTTGAGACCTGTTTTGTGTCCCAGAACATGGTCTACTCTTCAGAATGTTCCATGGGCATTAGAATAGAATGAGTATTCTTTGGTTCTGGGGTGTAGTGTTCTATATATATATCTATGAGGTCCAACTCATCGAGTATGGCATTCAAAGCTCTTGTTTCTATGTTGGTTTTCTGCTCCGGTGCTGTCTATTGCTGACAGTGGAGTGTTGAGGTCCCCTACTATCAACGTATTTTTATCTATATGTCTTTTCATTCTGGTTAAGAGTTGGCTTGTGTATCTTGCTGCTCCCTGTTGGGGGAATAGAAATTTATAATTGTCATATCCACTTGTTGGATACATCCTTTAAGGATAATATAGTGCCCTTCTGTGTCTCTAACTATAGTCTTTAGTTTAAAATCCAATCTGTCTGATATGAGAATTGCTACCCCAGCTTTCTTTTGAGGTCCATTGGCATGAAAGATGGTATTCCATTCCTTTACTTTCAGTCTGAATGTATCTTTAGGTTCAAAATGAGTCTCTTGTAGACAGCAAATGGATGGGTCATTTCTTTTTATCCAATCTGCAACCCTGTGGAGTTTATGGGAGCGTTTAAACCATTTACATTGACAGTAAGAACTGAGAGATAGAATTTTAATGATGCCATGTTGCCAGTAAAGTCTTTGTTTGTATCGGTTGTGACTTTCTGTTCTGTATCACTCTTGGGGTCTTTTTACTTTTATAGAACCCCCCTTAATATCTCCTGTAGGGCTGGTTTCGTGGTTACAAAATTGGTCAATGACTGGCGATTCTGGAAGGTCTTTATTTCTCCATCAATTCTGAATGATAGCCTTGCTGGATAAAGGATCCTTGGCTGCATGTTTTTCTCTGAAAGAGCTTTAAAAATGCCCCCACCCAACCCTTTCTCCCATTCCAGGTCTGTGTAGACAGGTCTGACGTAATTCTGATGCCTTTGCCTTGGTACGTGAGAAATTTCTTTGCCCTGGCCGCTTTCAATACTGTATCCTTGGATCTAATATTTGCGAATTGCACTATGACATGACGTGGCGTAGGTTTGTCATGGTTGAGCTTGGGAGGGGTCCTCTCTGCCTCTTGGACATGAATGCTTGTTTCCTTTGCTAGATTAGGGAAGTTTTCAGCTACAATTTGTTCAAACATCTCTTCTAGACCTCTGTTTTTCTCCACCCCCTCGGGGATGCTGATGATTCTGACATGGGATCGTTTCATTGAGTCAGTAATCTCCCGTAACCTACATTCTTGAGATTGGATTTTTTTGAGCCAAGTTTCTATTTTAGCTTTCTCTTCTACTAATCCATCCTCCAATTCGCCGATACATTCTTCTGTCTCATTCACCCTGGCCATCAGAGCCTCTAGTTTTGACTGCATTTGGCTTAAAGAATTTTTAATTTCTGCCAGATTCACTCTCATTTCCACCCTTAGAGATTCTATTTTCTCATTAACATTTTCGTTAATACTTTTTTCAATTCTATACATCATCTTGACCATTGTTACTCTGAATTCCATTTCTGATAATCTGGTTATAGCCATATCCATTAGTTCTGTGGCAGAAGCCAAAGACTCATTCTCTTTTCTTTGCTGGGGGGGATTTCTCCTTCTCGTCATTCTGATGAGAGGTTGCGGGGTTGTCCAGAGCCCAAATTATTGACCAGGACCCAGGCAGTGCGCACTTGTTTTATAGGGATCTTAGGGATATGGGCTTCTTGATTTTTCAGCCTGCCTTCTGGGGGAGGGGCCTGCCGCGCCGATACTCAGGCAACCCTGTTTGGGTAAAGTCTCCGTGTCCCCTGGGAGGGAGGCTGGGGATGGGCACACTGTGAGCCGGTATTTCCAGGCTTTTGTTCTCTGGCGGCTTTCCCTGGCAGTTTGCTGTGTCTCTTCTGAGAGTCAGAGCAGCAGTAGCCGAATCTCAGCCTCTGTCTCAGAACAGAGGGATCGCGGACCATTCTCCACTGATGTTCTGGCCACTTTAACTCTGTTTCTGTTGGTGCTGCTCAACCCTGCAGCGTCCCGGGATAGTGCGCCCCACACCCGGCGTTCCAGCCCTCACTTCCAGGGCCGGCGCGTCTCTGTCCTTTGTGTTTCTAACACCGCCAGCCGCCAGCCGCCCCCATGCGCTCTGGAGCTCCTGGTCTCAGTCTGGTTCCAGTGAGTGCACCGGAGCTCCGTTTCAGTCTGGTCGCACACGTTTCACCCGGCTCACAGTCTCAGTCCGCTCTCTCGTCGTGGGTGCCGGTCCGCGAGTCCGCCCGCTCCCCCGTGCAGGTGGCTACCACTTCCCGGCGCCCAAACGCAGAGGCTCCCTCCCCCTTCTGTTTATCTTCTGATATCTGTGCATGGTTTCATGGCTCCCCGCTTCATACCTCAATACTCAGCACTGGAGATATTCATTTGTAGAGATCCAGATGTATCTTCCTGCGTCTCAGGCTGATTCCATGGATGTTCAGGATGGTCTGGTACCTGTCCAGCTCGACTCAGGGGACCAGCTGAAAAAGGGGTCCCCTACTCCTCCACCATCTTAACTCTCCTCCTGGCATAATCTATTATTTCTTCAGATTTCTACCTCGGAAATTTCTTCTCACCTTTTGAGTGATTCCCCCAGAGGGCCCCACTTCCACCTCTGATAAGGACCATGTGTGTAAGGTTCCCACAGCAGTTTTTAAAAAGACATTACCCATGAGATCTAGCTCTTTTCTGAGATTCCCTTGCAAACAAGAAACCCCAACAACGTGTTACTAACACTGCCACAGTGGAAATAAAGGAATCTGGATTTTAGTTCATGCTCTGCCACAGGACTATAGTGTGATCTTGTGCAAACTAATTAAACATTCCTTATCTTTAAAGTAAATTACACCTATTTTTCAGCTTTATTGAGGTATATTTGACAAAAATTATACAATATTTAAAGTGTACAATGTGATGATTTGATATACATTGAAATTACACCCAATTTTTATTATGTGGTTTTCTTTTTCAAATTGTTTTACTATGTAGAAACCTACTTATAATGCTGGAGAGTAAACAGAGCTAGTATGATGCTTTGATTTTGTAGATAAGGACAATGAGTTACAGGTTAGGTAACCAGCACAAAACCATACAAGTGTGGTAGATACAGAGTTTAATCACAGTCCTGAGTATGTTAAAACATACACTCGGGTTTCATCCAGCTCTGTAATTTTAGGATTCAATAAATGAGGGCTTATTAAACAAACAAAAAAAAAGATGGCAATATCCTGCCAAAGATGGATCTCTCCTGGAAATGGAATAAGATATGTGTAAGGATAAGTATAGCAAGATTAGAATATGTACACAGCATATTATTTTATCAAATGCAGTAATATTTTATATTTATACTCACAGGTATATGAAAAACGAGAAAAAATTCTAAAAAACAAATAGAAATTGTCTCCCTCTCTTTTAGTTTCCCCTATTAAAAGTGACTCCAGGTGTGCCTGGCTGGCTCAGTCAGTGGAACATGTGACTCTTGATCTTTAGGTTATAAATTTGAGCCCCAGGTTGAGTGTAGAGATTACTTAAAAATAAAATCTTTTTTTTAAAGTGACTTTACATCAAATCCTAATATAACAAACGGTATTATAATATAACCCTATAACAAAACAAATGCCAAAGCTCTCATTGACATGACACTAATACCAAGCAATTTTGAATACAACAGGCTCCTAGTACACAACAGGAGAACTGACAATCTCTTGGAGTTATTTCCAACAAAACTTCACCAGTAGATAGATATATTCCCCAGCACGCCACAAATCAAAGCAATAAGGATGATAATTAAATTTCAGTCACTACTAGGAGAACCTAAGATTAATGGTAAAACAACTCCTATTAAATCATGTAGCTCTCTGCCGTGCAAGATAACCTGTGAATTTCAGAGTCATCTGTAGCCAAGTCTAAATGGCAAATCAAATTATAATGCCCAATCCCTACCAATATCACCTGAAAGTTTCAGAGAGAATATACTGAATAAGAATAAATTGTTTCTATTCATTAGTGTTGAGGAGTCCAGATCTAGGCCCTTATCCCATGTGTGATCTTTCAGGCCTGACCACAGGCAATTACAAAGCTTTACCTGGCAGGCCTCTTGGGAGAAAGCTGCACTTCCTACACCACACTGGGTACACCATCAGTGCTGTTCAAAAGAAAATCACAGGCCCCAAAGGCCATCACTTAGGTTTAGGCCCCAAGTAGTACACCAAGCTTAATACCCGAACTAGAGTTTCAACCCCCCAGAAATGTAACCTTTAAACAAGAAAGATTAACCAGTAACATGGGAAATGTAACCAGTCAACATGGGAATTTCCTGGTCAGCACTAGGAAATTTACTGAGAGCCCTCTTCTGATTTGCTTAGGAGGGAGACCTTGCCTAAAACAATGGATTCTTTGCTAATAATTTCCTTTTTTCCACTCCCTCTACCTTTAAAAGCCTTTCCTTTTCTATAGCCCTTTGGACCTCCCCTCTATTTGCTAGATGGGATGCTAGCCAATTCATGAGTCAATTAATAATGCAAATTAGAGGCCACAGCAACATTTTTCATGACACATCTCCAAAGGCAAGAGAAACAAAAGATAAAATGAACTTGTGGGACTTCATCAGGATAAAAAGCTTCTGCACAGCCAAGGAAACAGTCAAAAAAACTAAGAGGCAGCCCACGGAATGGGAGAATATATTTGCAAATGATACTACAGATAAAAGACTGGTATCCAAGATCTACAAAGAACTTCTCAAACTCAATACATGAGAAACAAATAAACAAATCATAAAATGGGCAGAAAATATGAACAGACACTTTTCCAATGATGACATACAAATGGGTAACAGACACATGAAAAAATGTTCAAAATCATTAGCCATCAGGGAAATTCAAATCAAAACCACACTAAGATACCACCTTACGCCAGTTAGAATGGCAAAAATTGACAAGGCAGGAAACAGCAATTGCTGGAGAGGATGTGGAGAAAGGGGATCCCTCCTACATTGTTGGTGGGAATGCAAGTTGGTACAGCCACTCTGGAAAACAGTGTGGAGGTCCCTTAAAACGTTAAAAATTGAGCTACCCTATGATCCAGCCATTGCACTACTGGGTATTTACCCCAAAGATACAGACGTAGTGAAGAGAAGGGCCATATGCACCCCAATGTTCATAGCAGCTTTGTCCACAATAGCTAAATCGTGGAAGGAGCCGAAATGCCCTTCAACAGATGACTGGATTAAGAAGTTGTGGTCCATATATACAATGGAATATTACTCAGCTATCAAAAAGAATGATTTCTCAACATTTGCTGCAACATGGACGGCACTGGAGGAGATAATGCTAAGTGAAATAAGTCAAGCAGAGAAAGACACTTATCATATGGTTTCTCTCATCTATGGAACATAAGAACTAGGAAGATCGGTAGGAGAAGAAAGGGATAAAGAAAGGGGGGGTAATCAGAAGGGGGAATGAAGCATGAGAGACTATGGACTCTGAGAAACAAACTGAGGGCTTCAGAGGGGAAGGGGGTGGGGGAATGGGATAGGCTGGTGATGGGTAGTAAGGAGGGCACGTATTGCATGGTGTACTGGGCATTATACACAACTAATGAATCATCGAACTTTACATCAAAAACCAGGGATGTACTGTATGGTGACTAACATAATATAATAAAAAAATATTTTTAAAAAATAATGCAAATTAGATCTCCCTAATTAACTCCATTGAGTTTTTGTTATTTAACAGTACCTGCAACTTGAGGGAGTTGCAGTCAAGGACTCGGGCCCTCCTGGTCCAGCCATGCCTATATACATATCTGCATTCCCAGATGCCTCCAGTGAGACGTCCTTATTGATGGCCTCGAGTGGGGCACTTTTCCTTTCTCCGACTTAGCACTTTTCTACTCCTGCCCCCCCCCCGCCACCAGCAACCTGCATCTATCTTTTTAAAGATTTTATTTTTAAGTCATCTCTACACCCAATGTGGGGCTCGAACCCACAAGCCCCAAGATCAAGACTCTCATGTTCCACCAAATGAGCCAGCCAGGTGCCCCAACAACCTGCATCTATCGAAAGGAAGGAGCCTTTGTTCAGGGTTCCTCAGCAATGAGATAATCACCCCTGTTTACACTTAATGTCATCTAATTCTTGTTCAGTGCCACTCTGTGGGGAAAAATGAAACACTTAGGAGCTGGCACCTTTTTTTTTCTCCTGATTGTTACTTTCAGTTTGGCATGTTGTCCCAATTGACCAATGACAACCTCAACACTGGGCAGCCTGACAAATTGTTCTCGTGAGCATGATGGTCAATTGAGCACAATGCCATTCTGAAAGAGAAAAGTGCCTTAGGGTCCCATGGGACACTCTTAAGGAGTGCTACAGAATTGTTTGCAAGAGAGTAAAGCACTTGGTCTTGGGAAGAGCTACTGGACTGTTTACAGAAGCCTTTGGCTTTTGAGGAGGTCCTTCTCTTTAGCCCTTGAGGGATGAGCTCACCAGTGGAGGGGTCTAATTAGTAATTCAACAAAGGGGCTCTAAACAAGCTAGGGAAACAGTTCTCTAGCTACTGCTCAAGATCCTCCGGCAATGGGACAAGAGACCATCAGATGCCCCAGAAGCTGAGTTGTGCCCAATTACTGCTGTTAACTTGAAGTAGGTCCCTGGTGCCAATAAATGCCATGTGTCACAGTGGAAAAAAATATAGCTTCCTTAAGAATCCCTTCACCCAACAGCCTAAAGATCCCTTAGAGACTTGGTTAGTTCGCCACCATGATAAAGAACATAACCTTACCAAAGTCAGTGAGAGACAGTGGTGTCCTCTCTTTCAGACCCTCCTCCAGATTGCCCTGACTGCAGTCACCACCAAGACAGCAGAGCATGAGCATCAGGGACAGTGGTGCTACCTCCGTGTCATCTGGCTGCCAGAGAAGCCCACACTGCACTCACAATGTTGTGCAACCATCACCACCATCTATTTCCAAAACTTTTTCACTCCAAGTCACTTTTATTATTTTGTATGTCTTTCCAGCTTTATTTAGATATAATTAACATGTAACACTGCATAAGTTTAAGGTGTACAACATGGTGATATAATATACATATATATAGTAAAATAATTACCGTGAAAGGGTTTAGTAAACACCTACATCACCTCATAATTACTATTACTTTTTTGTAATTAAAGATCTCTTCTTTTAGCAACTTTCAAGTGTAAAATATTAACTATAGTCACCATGTTCTACATTAGAGCCTCAGAACTTATTCCTATGGTAACTGGAAGTTTGTACCTCTTGTCTACACTCATCCATTCCGCACCTCGCCCCCCGCCCCAGTTCCTAGTAACCACCATTCTACTCGCCATTTAGGAGTTTGGCCTTTCAGATTTCACACATAAGTGAGATCATACAGTATCTGTCTTTGACTTATTTCACTTAGCATAATATCCTCAATATTCATCCATGTTATAGCAAATAGCAGGATTTTCTTCTTTCTTGTGGCTGAATATATTCCATCGTATGTAGGGGTGTGTGTGTGTGTGTGTGTGTGTGTGTGTGTGTGTACACCACATTTTCTTTATCCATTTACAGACGTTTAGGTTGTTTCCATGTCTTGGCGATTGTGAATACTGTTGCGATGAACATGGAGCGCAGATATCTCCTAGAGATTCTGATTTCATTTTCTTCAAGATATATACCCAGAAGTGGGATTGCTGGATCATATGGTAGTTATATTTTTAATTTTTGAGGAATTTCAATACCGTTTTCCATAGTGATTATGCCAACTGACATTCCCACTAACAGTGCACAGGGATTCCCTTTTCTCCACATCCTTGCCAACACTTATCCTTCTTTTTTAAAAATTAATAATAGCCATCTTAACAGGTGTGAGGTGATAGCTCACTGTAGTTTTGAATTACATTTTCCTGATGATTAATGATGTTGAGCCTTTTTTTGTATACATGTTGGGTATTTGTATGTCTTCTTTGGGAAAATGTCTATTCAGGTCCTCTGCTCATTTTTTAATCGGATTGGTTTTTTTGCTATTGAGTTGTATGAGCTCCTTATATATTTTGGATATTTACCCATTATCAGATAGATGGCTGTCTTTTCATTTAATTGACTGTTTATTTTGCTGTGCAGAAGCTTTTTAGTTTGATGTAGTCCCAGTTGTTGATTTTGCTTTTGTTCTTTGTGCTTTTGCTGTCATATCCAAAAAATCATTGTCATGACCAACATCAAAGAGCTTTTTTCGTAAGCTTTCTTCTAGAAGTTTTATGGTTTCAGGTCTCATATGTAAGTTTTTATCCACTTTAAGCTAATGTTTGTAAGTAGTGTCAGGGGTCTAATTTCATTCTTTTGCATGTGATTATCCAGTTTCCCCAAAACCATTTATTGAAGAAACGATCCTTTCTCCATTGAGTATTCTTGGCTCCCTTGTGAAATATTAGTTAGCCATCTATGTGTGTGTTTATTTATGGGCACTGAATTCTGTTCCATTTGTCTATGTGTCTACTTTGATGCCAATACCATACCATTTTGATTACTAGAGCTTTATACTACAGTTTGAAATCAGGAAGTGTGATGCCTCCAGCTTTGTTCTTTTTCAAGCTGGCTTTGTCTACTTGGGTGTTTGCAGTTCCATACAAATTTTAGAATTATTCTTTTCTATTTCAGTGAAAAATGCCACTGGAAATTTGATAGGGATTGTACTGAATCTATAGATGGCTAATATTAAAGCTTCCAATCCATGTACATGGGATATCTTTGCATTTATTTCTATCTCCTTCAATTACTCTCATCAAAGTCTTACAGTTTTCAGTGTACAGATCTTTCAACTCCTTGGTTAAATTTAAATTCCTAAGTATTTTATTGTTTTTGATGTTAATGTAAATGGGATTGTTTTTTTTTCATCTATCTTCAGTTATTTTATTGTTACTATATGGAAACACAACTGATATCTGTATGTCAATTTTGTATCCTACAACTTTACTAAATTTGTTTAACATGTTTTTTTGGTGGAGTCTTTAGGATTTTCTATATGTAAGAAAATATCATCTGCAAAAAGACAGTTTTATTTCTTCCTTTCTTATTTGTGTACCTTTTATTTTGTTTTTTTGACTAAGTGCTCTGGTCAGTACCTCCTATGCTATATTGAATAGGAGTGGTGAATGAGTGCCCTTTCTTGATCTTGATCTTACAGGAAAAGCCTTTGACCTTTCACCATTGAGTATTATGTTAGCTGTGGGCTTGTCATATAAAACATTTACCATGTTAAGGAATTTTCATTCTTTACCTAATCTGTTGAGAGTTTTTACATAAAAGTTTGTTGAATTTTGTTGAGAGTTTTTACACAAACGGTTGTTGAATTTTGTCAAATGCTTTTTCTTCATCTATTGAAATTATCATGTTGCTTTTATCTTTCTTTGTATTAATGTGATTCATCACATTTATTGATGTCCATATGTTAAACCATTCTTGAATCCCAGGGATAAATCTCACTGGATCATGGTGTATGATCTTTTTAATGTGTTGTTGAATTCATTTTGTTAGTATTTTGTTGAGAGTTTCTGCATCTATATTCTTCAAGGATATTGGCCTCTGGTTTTCTTGTAGTATCTTCATCTGGCTTTGGTATCAAAGTAATACTGGTCTTATAAAATGAGTCTGGGTGTTTTCCTCTCCTCAATTTTTTCAAAGAGTTTGAGAAGGATCAGCATTAATTTTTGTTTAAATGTTTGATAGAATTCTTCAGTAAAACCATTTGATTCTGGGCTTTTGTTTGTTGGGAAGTTTTTAATTACTGCTTCAATGTCCTTAGTTGAAGTTCTGTTCACATTTTCCGCATCTTCATGATTCAGACTCAGTAGGTTGTACGTTTCTAGGAATTTATCCACTTATTCTAGGTTATCTAATTAATGTCCTATAATTGTTCTATTAGTCTCTTATGATCCTTTATATTTTTATGGTATCAATTGTAATGCCTTCTTTTTCATTTCTGATTTATTTGAATATTTTCTTTTTCTCTTAATTTATCTAAAAGTTTGTCAATTTTGTTTACTGTTTCAAAAAACCAACCTCTGAGTTTTCATGATCTTTCCTAATGTTTCTCTGGTTTTACTTCATTAATTTCTGCTTTGACCTTTGTTATCTCCTTCATTCTGCTAACTTAGGACTTAATTTGTTCTTCTTTTTCTAGTTCTTGGAGTTGGAAAGTTAGATTATTTGAGATCTTTCTATATTCTTAATATATGCATTTATTACAATAAAATTCCCTCTAACAACTGATTTTGCAGCATCCCAGACATTTTGATGTGTTGTTTCCATTTTCATTTGTTTTACGCTTTTTTTGAATTTTTAAAAAATTTTAAGTAGGCTCCACACCCAATGTGAGGGCTAGAACTCATGACCTGAGATCAAGAATTGTATGCTCTAGGGGCGCCTGGGTGGCGCGGTCGCTAAGCGTCTGCCTTCGGCTCAGGGCATGATCCCGGAGTCCTGGGATCGAGCCCCACATCGAGTCCTGGGATCGAGCCCCACATCAGGCTCCTCCGCTGGGAGCCTGCTTCTTCCTCTCCCACTCCCCCTGCTTGTGTTCCCTCTCTCACTGGCTGTCTCTCTGTCAAATAAATAAATAAAATATTAAAAAAAAAAAAGAATTGTATGCTCTAGTGACTGAACCAGCCAGGCAACCCCGTTTTAAAAAACTTATAAATTTCTCTTTGGTTTTCTTCTAACTCATTGATTGTTCAGGAGTGTATTGTTTAGTTCCTAAATGCTTTTCAATTTCCCAAATTTCCTCGTTATTGATTTCTAGTTTCATATCACTGTGTTCAGAAAAGATACTTGGTATAATTTTAATGTCCTTAAATATGTTAAGGCTTGTCTTGTGACCTAACATATGATCTAGTCTGGACAATGTTCCATGTCCACTTGAGAAGAATGTGTATACTGTTGCTGTGGGATGAAATGTTTTATATATGTCTATTTGTCCCATTTGGTCTCAAGTATAGTTCAAGTCGGGGCGCCTGAGTGGCTCACTCGGTTAGTGCCTGACTCTTGATTTCGGGTTAGGTTATGATCTCAGGGTCCTGGGATTGAGCCCCAAGTCTGGCTCAGTTCTCAGCATGGAGTCTTCTTGTCCTTCTCCCTCTGCTTATCCCTCTCCCTCTCCCTCTGTGCTCTCTCTCTCTCTCAAATCTTAAAAATAAAAAAACTCTTTAAAAATAAATAAATAAATAAATAAATAAATAAATAAATAAATAAAGTTCAAATCCAATGTTTCCTTACTGATTTTGTGTCTAAATGATCTATTGTTGAAAGTGGAATATCAAAGTCACTATTATTGTATTGTCTATTTCTCCCTTCAGATCTGTTAGTATTTACTTAATATATTTAGGTATTCCAACATTAGGTGCACACACACACACAATTGTTATATTCTTTCAATGAACTGACCCCTTTATCACTATATAATAACCTTTGCCTCTTATTACAGCTTTTAAGTTAAAGTCTATTTTGCCTGATTGTAAGTTAAGCTACCACTGCTCTCTTTTTGTTTGCATTTGCATGGAATAACTTTTTCTATCCCTTCACTTTGAACTTATGTGTGTCTCCAAAGTTTAAGAGAGCCTCTTGGAGGCAGCATATAGTAGGGTCTTGTTTTTTAATCAATTCAACCACTCAATGCCTTTAGATTCGAAAATTTAAATATTTACATTTAAGGTAATTATTGATAGATAAGGACTTACTAATGCCATCTTATTGCTTTCTGGCTATTTTGTAGTTCCGTTGTTCCTTTCTTCCTCTCTTGCTGTCTTCCTTTGTGAACTGATGATTTTCCATAGTGATCTGCTTTCATCTCTTCTCTTTATTTTTTGTGTATCTACTCTAGGCTTTTGATTGATAGTTACCATGAGGCTTATATAAAACATTCTGGAGGACAGCTTGGCACCAACTTCCATCTAAGAGAATGTTCTAAGCCTAAGAGAATAATTGGGCCATCTTGAAAAAGGGCAGCAGGTTGAATGATTGCTGTTCCCCCAGCAGATCACATCATGAGAAAATTAGTGGGATTCTTCCGGGATTCTTCAAGATCTCTAGGCCATAAATAAAATAGTAAAACCTAGGTTCCCTTTAGTCCCAAATCCTAGCACTATCCTCACCTCTATATTCCGTGACACTACTTACTTCACTGTTGTTGACTTGGGTTCTGTCTTCTTCAGTATACCCCTCCACCTTGATTCCCAACACCTACTTGCCTTCACTGGGGAAAATCAACAATACACTTCCATTATTATGCCTCAGGGATTTACAGGAGACCCTCCCTATTTTTTCCAGATTTTAAATGCAAATTTAAAGGATTCGGCTTTCCCTTGTAATTCAATCCTCATTCAATATGTAGATGACATCTTTCTTTGTTCCAGAACATTCTATAGATTATTGACAGATAACCAATACATAAGATTCAAAAGAGATATAAAGTTTCCAGAGACAAAATACAATTCTGTCCTTGGGTGCATTATCTAAGACATAACATCTCCCTTAAGGAAAAAACTTTGTCCCCATAACACATTAAGACTTTCCTCAATTATCCTTTACCTGAAATAAAGAGAAAATTTCAAGGTTTTCCAGGATTGGTGGCTATTGTAAGAGGGGCTTTATACCTCTGCTATAGCATCCCCTTTGCATAGTATGACTAAGGAAACAGTGTCTGAACCCATACCACAGCACTTATCTTCTACAATAGCATCTGATCCTTAAAAATCTCCTTTTCCTCTGCCCCCACCTTGGGGCTCCCAAATTATTCTTGCCATTTGTGCTATTCAAGAGTGGCTGGTTAGTACCAAGATGGACAGTAAGAAGACTACCTACAAAAAGTTGGGATTGTGTGTTTTGGTAGGTCTGGTGGTTCCCTGAGGGACTAGACTCTATGCTTGCCTTTGTATTGGCACTTGGACTACAGTGGCTACTCGTCATTTAAAATGTGAATATTTCACAAATGTTACTCAGCCATAAAAAAAGAATGAGATATTGCCACTGGCAACAGCATGGATGGGCCTAGAAGGTGTAATGCTAAGTGAAATAAGTCAGAGAAAGACAAACACCATATGATTTCACTCATATGTGGAATTAAAGAAACAAAACAAATGAACAAAGAAAAAAGAGACCAAAAAATCAGACTCTTAACTATAGAGAACAAACTGGTGGTTGCCAGAAGGAAAGTGGATGGACAGATGGGTAAGACAGGTGAAGAGATCATGAGAACACTTATCTTAATGAGCACTGAGTAATATATAAAATTGTTGAATCATTATATTGTACAACTGAAACTAATATAACACTGTATGTTAGTTGTACTTCAATTTAAAAAAATGTGAATGTTCTAAAAGCCACCAAAGCACGCATACACTTTAAAATATTTCAAATGGCAAATCCTGGGGTGCCTGGGTGGCTCAGTCGTTAAGCATCTCCCTTCAGATCAGGTCATGATCCCAGGGTCCTGGGATTGAGCCCTCCATCAGGGTCCCTGCTCTGCAGGGAGTCTGCCTCTGCCTCTCCCCCAGCGCAAGCTCTCTCTCTCTTTCTAAAATAAAATCTTTAATACATACATATATACATACATAAAATGGTAAATCTTACGTTTATATTACCACAAAAAATTGTGCTGTTTTCAGTGCTTTCTTAAAGCCATGTCATGATGTGCTTTGATTTTTATTCAACAAGCTCTTTTAATTTTTAGTACACAATAATTTTTAAAAAATTTTTTAAAGATTTTATTTTTAAGTAATCTCTACACCCAATGTGGGGCTCAAACTTATAACCCCAAGATCAAGAGTCGTATGCTCTACTGACTGAGCCAGCCATAAGCCACCTCAATAAGTTTTTTAAAAAGGTTATATAGCAAAACAATATGGGAAGATTACACATTTCATCTGAAAAATTTGCTTTTCTTCAATTTCCCAACATAACTTTTCCTATCTGAGCCATTCCAATTAAATCAAATTCAGCAAGTAATTTCCAAATGCCGACTTCAGCTACTATTGCATAGCTCTGATCCATGGTACCACATAAAACAGGTAGCATACATAACAAATGTACACACTTCATAAGTAATGGAATAGTGAGAAATCAGCATCACTCAAGTTCTATTTGTACAAATAACCATGATAGGATCATCTATTTGGCAGTCCTTCAAAGAAACCAAATAAAATATGCAGACAAATTGTTAATGTTAAAACATTACACATAAGAACATTTGACACCGGATCCATAAGAAAATTCTGGCAGGACTAGGACCTTTGAAAAATATATGTGGGAATCAGATACCCAGGAAACAATCAGAATCAGTGGGACTATAGTACTTTTTAGCAGCACAAGAAATTTCTGATTTTAAATTGACATTGAACTTTCACGAAGTTGGCTTCTGTCGAGAATATAACAACTCTTCAAGGTGTATTGCCTTTCCACAGAAACATACACTACAACAATGATTCAGAAGAAAAGGAACTAATTAATTTCCATTACTACATATAAACCTTCAGATGAGTCTTAAATGAAGTCCAGAGATTGTAAGAAAAGTAGGAGAAACAAGGAAAATTGGGGACTACAGATGAACCAATCTCTTGGTTTCCAACCTTCAAACCACCTTTTAGGTTTGTTTCCTCCCCGGGCCCTACATTGAAATTGTTTTTCCTACTAAACTGCATTTAGTAAGCCATAATTAATTCATGCCATCTGTATTATTACTATTTTCCAGGTTCACTGCTATTTCAGATTTTAACCAACAATCCATAATTATGAAGGTTTTATAATAATATTATGACAAAATCACATAAGTCACTGTCTTGTTTGTGAATAGCTATAAAGTCAAGCAAGCCTGCAGAAACTTATGTACTGCTCACTGATACCAATCATTGGAAGTGGCCATCAATCTGTGCTCAAGTCCAAGATTAGTCAACCCACTGGGCATGTTTAGGTATCGTGACCCTCACATGGGGCTCTACTCTCCATGACTGTTGTACCAACTACCCACTCAGAAATTTCTATGATGTCACCAAGAGCCAATCAGGTGTTCTTTCTCTGATACTGATTTCATGTAAGCCAGACAAAAAGCAAAGACATTTGACGTTTTGATTAGCTTGTTCAGCCTCTTGACAGGAACATGTACAACATTCATTAAAATTTTGAAGTACTGGAAACAGATGCTTATTTTTTTATTTCTATACACATATAAAAATAAGGGCGTTAAATAAATAAGTTTTTTAGTTACGTGGAAAGCACCAAGATTATATGGCAGTACTGGTTTTTAAAGACAGAAAAGAATTGTATTAGACTTAAATTTAAATAAAATACATTCAAAGTAATCACTCAGTTGACTGTGTTCTTACAGCATTTAGTACATACCGTTATTATAGGAATGTCATTATATTTCAATGATTTTCTTATCTTTGTGATCCAAATACATATTGCAGCACCTGGTAGGTAATAGGTAGTTAATGCATATCTGTTGAACAGAGGGCCTGAAGAATATCAGTCTTTAAACTTGATTTTGTTCCACAAAAGAAGGGACGTATATTGTTTCCTGAGACAAAATGCATATGTGAAAGACATGAGAATGTCAAGGAAACAAAAGTAAACCTCAGTTCTACATCTAAACGGTTCAACAAACAATGGCACGATAAGCTTCTTCCTTCCCCTTGGGCCCACTACTGCTCAGTAATGGCACAAAGTCCTGCAGTTTAAGCTAGTGATTAGAAAAGAGGCTTTGAAGTCACGCAGACCTGGGTCCATAGCCTGGCAATGCTATCTAGTATGTGTTCGGGGGCAAGTCACTTACTGTCATCAAACTTGATTTTTCTCATCCATGAAATAGCATAATACCAACTTCAAAGGGCATCTAAAGGCCAGACCTACCCTAGAACCATTAATGTCTTAGTGAAGATATTTATGACCAAATAAAATGCAGGGCACTTTTTCCCCCTTTCTTAAATCTAAATATAGTTGACACACATATAATTGACACACATTATTGTATTAGTTTCAGATGTACAATAGTGACTCAACAACTTCTCTGTCACACACACACAGTTATAAATGAGGCAGGACAAGTATTATTGTTTCTGTCTTTTGGATGAAAAATGAGAAGGCAAAATATTGTAGTAGAATAAAGCTTAGACTTCAGAGTCAGACCTGGGTTTAAATCCTGGCTCTCTGCAACCTAGAGCAAGTTACCTAAACTATCTGAACCTCAGTTTTCCTAATCTGTAAAATGGGTATAATATTGCCTACCCTCAAACAGCTGTTTGAGGCATAAAATGAGAGGACAAAAGGCATTCAACACATGGTCACACTTATTCTATCAAGTCCCAGCAAAATAAAGGGACTTGTCTCGGTTTATCTTCTTAATAATAACACCTAGTCTAGAATCTAGGATGCCTGACTCCTATCAGATCTTTTGGAAATAGTATTGCTGGACTTTCATATTTTAAAAATGTGTCTCTGGTGGTTTCCTATGGCAATAAACATTTACTAAATTTTCTTCATTTGTTGAAATTCTTAGAAATATGCCATGTTTACACAATACCAAAACAACCAGTATAACAGTGATACATTAAATCAATGTATGGCATTGTTCTCATGGCATCAATCTGAACTTTTTGTTATGGAGTTGCTGTTACAGTATCAAATATGATGCCAACAGAACAGAACTTCCCACATGAAAGATCTACCCACAAAGAAATTCTGTGTCATTAAAGGAACTATATTAACAGTGTCTCGGGCAGCACAATATCACAAACTAAAAGTAGAATTGAGAATCTGGACACATTTTTTAAAATTTTTTATTATGTTATGTTCATCACCATACAGTACATCCTTAGTTTTTGATGTCGTGTTCCATGATTCATTGTTTGCGTATAACACCCAGTGCTCCATGCAATACGTGCCCTCCTTAATACCCATCATAAATGCCAAAGTACATTAACCATGTAAATATTCTCTATTAAAGAGAAATAAAACATTAGAAAAATCTAAGGAAACTGTTTTCACTACTATTTGAAGAATAAATTGGTGTATCACACACTTGAAAAGTGGAAGTATAGTGTGCAAAACAGTCTGCTTAAAAACAAAATGAATGCCCTTGTCACCATCTTTCAGGCCACCATAATGGTGTGCACGAATGTCCTAGCAGATGCTCCCAAGAGCATTAAAAATGCTGAAAAGAGGGGCGCCTGGGTGGCACAGCGGTTGAGCGACTGCCTTTGGCTCAGGGCGTGATCCCGGCGTTGTGGGATCAAGCCCCACATCAGGCTCCTCCGCTATGAGCCTGCTTCTTCCTCTCCCACTCCCCCTGCTTGTGTTCCCTCTCTCGCTGGCTGTCTCTATTGAATAAACAAATAAAATCTTTAAAAAAAGTGCTGAAAAGAGAGGCAAATGCCAGGTTCTTATTAGGTCATGCTCTGAAGTTTTCATCCAGTTTCTAACTGTGATGATGAAGCATGGTTGCATTGGTGAATTTGAAATCATTGATGATCACAGAGCTGGGGAAACCGTTGTGAACCTTACAGGCAGGCTAAACAAATGTGGAGTGATCAGCCCCAGATTTGATGTACAACTCAAAGATCTAGAAGAATGGTGGAATAATCTGCTCCTGTCCCACCAGTTTGGTTTCATTATACTGACAACTTCAGCTGGCATCAAGGACCATGAAGAAGCAAGATGAAAAGACACAGGAGGGAAAATGCTGGTATTCTTTTCTAGAGATGTAATACATAAATGCAAATAAAATGCCTCAATGGAAAAAAAAAAGAAATGAATGGTAAATGAATAATTTTTTACCTACCCTAAAAAAAAGTCATGGCTTTTGCCAATGAGTTTAAGATTACTCTTTTTTAGATACATACGAAGATTTACCAAATTTAAAAAAATTAAAGGTTAAGACAAATTTATTTGTAAGAGTTCAATTAAATTATCCACAAATTTCATTAGATAAGAGTTTTAAAATTTCATAAAAATATCTCAATAATCTTAAGAAATCAACAGTAGTAATTACTTTTTCCCCATCATAAAATCCCCAAATTTATTCATGTGGCTGACTAGTCAAAGTAAAAATCTTCAGAAGAAAATTGAAAATTTGTTGAGATAACACAGGAATTTGGGAAAATCCTATTCATAATGTCATGGCGCCCAAGTCTTCTACTTTACTTACAGATTTAGAATCAGCTAGAACAATTTTGTGACGTGATGAACACTGGGTGTTATACACAGCTAATGAATCATTGAACATTATATCAAAAACTAATGATGTACTATACATTGACTAATTGAATTTAAATAAAAAATAAAATAAATCTTTCTAAAGAAATCCTTCAAATGGAGCAAACAACAAAAATCGTATACACAAATGATGCTACTCCTCATACTAACTCCTATTAAACATCCTATTCACTTACATGCCTTTCTTCTCTGGACTGAAATTCAATATCCCAGGGCAAAACCATTTGGTGGTGTCACGGGGGCACACTTTTCATTTGATAAACATTCTGCCAGGTGGTGATGACACATCAAACGAGCAGATGCTCCCAGCTTACAAAGGGCATAAGTTCTAAATGGGAGAAGACCTACATAAAATTGTGCAAATGTTATATATAGTGGGGTCCTAAACTGAAAGAGGATAGAAGAGGCACCGACATGTGTTGGGTTCCCTGGGAAGCAGATTCAGAGACAGAAATTAGCATGCACCAAATTTGTTGGGAATGCTCTCAAGCTACACCTGGAGGGGAGTATATGAAGCTGTATTAGGAAGAGGAAGGAGTTAGTCTGTGATACAGTCACAGCAAAAGCCTCAGCTCATCTCATGAGGAGCACTGGGGATGGAATGGCCCTTAAAAGTTTTTTTTTCAGACTGAGGTAAGAAGTGTGAGTTTATGTATCCCTGCATCAGCCAGTTATTGGATACAGGGTCCTTCTTCCCCCAGCCACTCAGAGAAGATAAACCCTGAACCCCTGGAGAGGAACTCAGCTGAGAACTGCCAGCCACCTATATACTCTCAAGAGCTGAGGTGATGAGTATTTCAGTTTTGTAGGTTTTGGGGAGAAAGGGAATTGGACAATACAACACAGTATCCATTACCGCCCACCCTTTGTTTCACTTAGATTTATGTGTTTCATGTTACTTCTGAAAGCAGATCCTTTAGGAATTTCATGGGCTTTTCCGAAGCATCTAAGAGAAAAGTTACCAGAATGAACCACTGCCCCCATGTGGAAGCTGGGCTCCAGGTCCCATCTAATTCTCATTCATCTCCCTCTTATACTAGCCATTCTAGATAAAACTTGCCCTCAACTATCAGCTCTCCAAGTCGGTAGATTACCTAATGGGGTGGCCCAAACCATCGTCCTTGATCAGCCTGAGACCCCAGTTATAAGGCTTTTCAGGGCTGCTTCACCTGTTCATTCATTGTCAAAATTGGGCAAGTAAATAGCAAGAGAAATGCAAATGGATCACCTGAGTGCCAAACATATATTCTCAGCCCCATTGTCTCCTGATGATCAGAGTCAGTGATTCCTGCCATTTTGTGACTCCCTTCTGTGCCTGCTACCATTAATGTTTGATGAGAGGCTTGCTATGTGCCCTGGAGGAAGCACTCCCCTCTGGGAACCAAGACTCCTGAACCAGCAGGATCCAGAGCTCTGGGAACAGGAAGGATAAATCGTGAAAGTAGGTCACTGGGAGTGATGGTGAGAGGCCACTCCGACTTATACCCTTTATTTCCTGGACTCACGCATTCTAACTACTGGGAACATAGCACAAGGTACTGGCTGTTGTGATCCAAATGTTTGTGTTCCTCCAAAATTGATATGTTGAAATCCTAATGCCCAAAGATGATGGTATTAGGTGGGGCCTTTAGGAGGTGCTTAGGTCATGAGGGTGATGCTTCCATGAATGGTATCAGTGCTCTTGTAAAAGAGACTCCAGAGATATCCAAAGCCCCTTCCACCATAACATATCTAGAAGGCAATGGCTATGAACCAGAATAGAGCTCTCACCAGAAAGTGACCATGCTGGTGCCTTGACCTTGGACCTCCTAGCATCCAGAACTGTGAGAAATAAAATTCTGTTGTTTATAAGCTGCCTACTCTGTGGAATAGACTAAGACACCGGTGCTTAATTTAGAGTGCATTCTGTGCCCTTGGAGATGATGCCTTATCCCAGCAGAGGATCACCTCTGAGCTGAGACCTCAGCTGTCTATTTCCTCACTCTCAGGCTGGCAGCACGTCACTCATGTGCTATGTGACAGGACTACTAGATCTCATGATTATGTGTCCACTGCTGTACCTCCTTTAGTGTAAAATAAGGCCCTCGGTCTGATGTTCTTACCTCAAAGGGTGAGGAATAAATGTGAGGGTTCTGCCAATGAGCAGGTAAGTCTATTCCAATTACACATTCAGGGACTCAGGAAATAATCATTCTGGGGTAGGCAGGAGGATATTTCAGAAGAAGCGAAAGTATGAAAAATGTATAATATCCTGAAATAGCTGGTGGTTTAAGGTAATTGCAAGCACCGCAGTAGGGCTGGAGCACAGGATTTTGGGAGTACCAGAAAAGTAAAGTGAGAGGTAGGAAAAGGGCAAGTCATGTAGACCACTGAACGTAATGCTAAAGAATTCTGACATTATCTTAAACAACAAAATACTGTACTGAAATTTACATTTTCTAGTATTTCAAACAGCAAAATACAGTGCTAAAATTTACATTTCCTAAAACTTTACTCTGCAACAATGTGAATGTTAGATTGCAGAGGGTAAGACTTGTCAGGAAGACTTGTAAAAGATAGTATGTGGGGTATGAGAGAGCATATTCAAAAATCACTATAGGTTTTTGGCCTGAGAAACTAGAAATTAACTGAGATGGAGAAAACTGCAGGAGGAGCTTGCTTGCAGGAGAAGATTAGCAGTTCAGTTGGACATATTAGATATCTAAGTGAAGATGTCAAGGAGGCAGTTGGATATATTAATATGGAGTTTGGGGGAGAGCTCCAGGCTGGCAATGTAAATCCGGGAAACACTAGCAAATAGATAAAATTTAAAATGAAGGCATTGAAAGAGCTCTCCAATGGAATGAGTATAAATAACAACAGAGGTCCAAAACTGAGCCTGGCACATTCCAAAATGTAGAAGATGGTAAGGTGTGGAGGAATCAGGAGAATGAGAAGGAACAACCAGTGACGGATTAGGAAAACATGGCCCTGGAAACTGAGTAAAGCAAATATTTCTGAGAGGAAGGAGGAATCAGCTATGTGAAATGCTGCTAAGCCCAGTGAGCTGAGAAATGAGGACTGGCCATTGGATCAAGCAATGCAGAGGTCATTGGTAACCTTCACCAAGAGAACTATTCATGGAGAGGAAGAAGCAAAGGCCTGGATTTTAAGAAGAGGAATTTAAGACAAGCTATATCGACCACTATCTTCAAGAGCGTTGCTGTGAAGCAGGGCAGAGAAATATGGTAGCAACTGGCTAAGGGGAAAGAGTGATCGAGAGGTCAAGACAGCTAATTTTCAGTTTGGTGATTTTGTTTTGTTTAGTTAGATTTTGGGGGGGGGATGGAGGAAGTAACAGCACAGTTATCTTCTGAAGTGAAATATCTGGTAGGAAAAGGCATGATGTGGGAGGGAGTGCATAGGATTGGTGGGGGTAACATCATGTTAGAAAGCGAGGGAGTTCCGGGTCTGATCCAAGAAGTGAGTGGACTGGTCTTTAGGTGGGAGCACAGTTCATGGCCAGTCACAGCGGGAGAGACAGATACAGGTAGGTGAGGAGGTGCAGTACTGGAAGGCTGGCAAAGTCTCTTCTAATTGCTTCCACCTCTTCAGTGAAATAGGAAGCTCAGTTGTTTGTTTCCTTAAGTGTTTGCTTGCTTAGTTTCTGAACTTCTGAGTACACTGCCTTAATTCATTCACCCTGCCAGCCTCTAATTGCCTTTTTACTCTATCTGAAAATTCCCTGGTGACCAGAGGTCTCTGCAGTCAATAACATCTATGGAGAGAGAAGACAAGAAGTGGCCAAATAATTCCAACTGATATCGTGGAGCCGAGTTCAGTCTGTAATACACAACCAAGAACTTGGAGAGGAAATTACCTTCTTGAGTCAGACCTTAACGTGGAGTATATTTGATCCAGTCCTATGATATTTCTCCTTCTACCCTGCTCTGCTAGCTTCACTGCAGTATTCAAGGCTTTGGCCTTGGGCTGTAAGAGTCTTTCTAGTTCTCATGGTCCACATTAAACAAGATCCTACGCTGCCAGCTTTCATCTTCAAGATAAAAGAAATAGTCTCTTAAGGCAGTGGATATAAAAGCCTTAGAGAGGTGGTTCTCAAGCTTGGCTGATCACTGGACTCATCTGAATCACTCATTGAAAAGTATATACCCCACGGACTCTCTCTTAAAAGTACAGATTAAAGCAGGGTCCAGATATGATGTTACCTTAACTCATGCAACCTTGGTGGACTCATCAGTAACAGCGGAGGACACCTTTTTATATCTAGTACAGTGCCTGGAATGTTGTAGAAGTGAAAAGAATGTTTAAATAGTGATATCTCCTTTCCCTTTTTATCCCTCTCCTTTTTATCTCATAACTAGCCCTTTTCCTATTTTTTATTGTGTCAAAATATTCATAACATAAAATTTACCATTTTAACCATTTTTAACTGTACAGTTCAGTTGCATTAAGTATATCCATACTATTATGCAAACCCTCCCTATTTTTTAAATGTTTCTTTTATTGGAATACTTTAAGATTCACAGAAAAAAATGCAAAGATAGTACAGATTTCCCACATACTCATTCAGTTTCCTCTATTGTTAACATCTTCTAATATGATGTAACATTTGTCAAAACTAAGATACCAACAGTGACTTTAGACTTAATTCATGTTTCAATAGGTTTTTTTTTTCCATTTAAAGTTTTTTTTTCTATTCCTGGATCCAATCCAGAACATACCTCTATTAAAAAAATTATGTGTTAACTTTTTAGCGAGGGCTTTCTAAAATCATTACTTTGAATACCTGAGATCATGCTTTATTTTTCTATTAACAAGTTGAATTTTTTCCCTTTTCTGGATTAGGGTAGAAACAACCCATACCAGGATACCCGGGTAGCTCAGTTGGTTAAGCGTCTGACTTCAGCTCAAATCATGATATCAGGGTCCTGGGATTGAACCCCATGAGGGCTCCCCACTCAGTGGAGAGACTGCTTCTCATCCTCTCCCTCTCCACCTCTCCCTCCCCCTGCTAATGCTCTCTCCCTCTCTCAAATAAATAAATAAAATCTTAAAAAAAGAAACAACCCATACCTTCTAGGCACCAAGAAAAACTATTCTTCCTTATGAACAAGTAGTGTATCCCCCAGATGCCACAGCAGCTGTGCTGCCAGCTGTTGATCCAGCTTTAGAAGCAACTTCCATACCCTGACTTCAGCTTACAGAGAAGGAGTAAGGAATGGTACATATGAAACTATACTACATAAAAGATGCTAAGCCTTATGAACAAGGTGGTCCTATTTCTTGGCAGGGAAAATCAAACTCAGGCTCATAAAGTGATCATTTATCCATCCAACATCTATCGTGATCCTACTACATGCTAACATTGTGGTAGGCACTTGAAATACAAAGACAAATGAGGCAAAGTCTGTGTTCTTGATTTGCTCAGTTTAATGGAAAAAACAGACATGTAAGAAATCAATTATAATACACCATACTAAAGGCTAGAATTAAGGTAAATGTAGGTTACAATGACTGCGATGAGGCCAAGGAAGCCTTTTCCTTGAAAAGATGATGGCTAAGTTGATAGAAGAGAAAGCTCATCAAGGATGGGGAGAGAAGAGTGTGTTACAAGTAGAGTGAACGTGAATAAAAGAACAGGGACCTGAGAAAATCTGGTCCTTTAAGTAGTTTGCTATGGCTCAAGTGTTAGTGTGTACACTTGGGAGTAGATGGTATATGACTGAAAACAGATGAGACCGGTTATGTGAGAAACACTGAACATGGTATGAGATGTTCATGAATTTAGACTTAATTCTGAATGGGATGTAGGTTCATTAAAGAAGTGACCAACTTTTTCTTTTTTTTTCATAATAATATAATATAATATATAATATATTATATAATAATATATTATTATATAATATATTATATATATTATTCACCATACAGTGCATCCCTGGTTTTTGATGTCAAGTTCAATGATTCATTAGTTGCGTAAAACACCCAGTGTACCATGCAATACGTGCCCTCCTTACTACCCATCACCGGCCTATCCCATTCCCCCACCCCCCTCCCCTCTGAGGCCCTCAGTTTGTTTCTCAGAGTCCATAGTCTCTCATGCTTCATTCCCCCTTCTGATTACCCCCCCTTTCTTTATCCCTTTCTTCTCCTACCAATCCTCCTAGTTCTTATGTTCCATAGATGAGAAAAACCATATAATTGTCTTTCTCTGCTTGACTTATTTCACTTAGCATTATCTCCTCCAGTGCCGTCCATGTTGCAGCAAATGTTGAGAAATCGTTCTTTTTGATAGCTGAGTAATATTCCATTGTATTTATGGACCACATCTTCTTAATCCAGTCATCTGTTGAAGGGCATCTTGGCTCCTTCCACGATTTAGCTATTGTGGACAATGCTGCTATGAACATTGACCAACTTTTTCTTTCCACTAAATTATAGTTGCATGGATGCAATGCTAAACTAAGAATTGCCTATCTCCAGGCTTCTTATTTTATAAGAAAAGCTAACTGCTATTTGTTTAACATACTGTAAATAGTTTCTACTAATTGTAGCCTTATGAATTTTTGGCTTATAACCCACATCTTCCACTGTTGCCTTACATTCCAGTCTCTCATTGAGGTTATAACTTCATGACACCTGGGAGTACTATCCCATCCCCAGACTTATTCCCAGTAAAGCCCATGTTGCCTGATAAAGACAAAGTAAGCACACATGGAGAATATACTTGAGTGCTAGTGAAAGCACGCAGCATTAACATCCTGTAAGAAGAAAGATAGGGGCACCTGGGTGGTTCAGATGGCTAAGCGTCTGCCTTTGGCTCAGGTCATGATCTTCGGGTCCTGGGATCAAGCCCATGTTAGGCCCTACATTGGGCCCCTGGCTCAGTGGGGAGTCTGCTTCTCCCTCTCTCTTTGCCCCTCCCCCTCATGCTCTCTCACTGTCTCAAATGAATAAATAAAATCTTAAAAAAAAAGAAGAAGAAAGATAAGTGAAAATAAGGGATGCAAAATAATCAACTGACATTTCCACAGCTGCTTTATGTGTAAGCCATATGCAACGACTTGCTGGCAGTTCTGCCTCTGAAACAATACTTGCTGCAGAAGTTAGAATCAGAGGTACCAATGGCTCTCTGCATGGGTAAACTGATCACAGACAGTTTTCAGCCAATTAGTCAGATGTGACTGATTGAGGTGAGAGGGTGAAGTGCATGAGGGTTATGAGCAGGGGCCAAACCCTCTGTGTTATTTAAGTGGGACGTTGGGTCAGTGTGAACACTTTAAGCATACTCATTTAACAGTTCAGTTCTATTAACTCTATAGCATAAGAGGGAAAGGAGTTAAACCAGAAAAACTCATCTCACTGTAATGAAGTGCTGTGTTTTCAATTATCTGAACTGCTATATTTCACCAAAATGTTTAAAAGTGGAATAACAACCACGTCTTCTGTTTTTTACTGCTCAACAAAAATTTTAAAAAAAGATAATCAAGGTTATAGTCAATGCCACCATTTCAAATGAAATAGTATCAATAAATTTTGAATTATTGAGTGCATTTTCTTCATTCCATTAATTACACTCTTCAGTGCAATTCTGGGCTATTAGAAAGGAAGTGTGCTTAGTAATACCAAAGAGACAAAAATCTTTTTAGAGGATTATCATTATAGGTGTTTAGACCACAAAAACTAATGAGTTTAGTGAATATTTTTTCCAAATCAGAGTATTAATAATCAATTACTGAAATGTTTAAAGAGCATACTTTTTACTTTTTAAAAGATTATTTAATTTTAGAGAGAGAGAGGAGGGGCAGAGGGAGAGAAAGAATCCCAAGCAGACTCCACCCTTGGCATGGAGTCCCACACGGGGTTTGATCCCAGGACCCCGAGATCATGACCTGAGCTAAAACCAAGAGTTGGATGCTAAATCTGCTAAGACTCCCAAGCACCCCAAGAGCATACTTCTAAAAGGTGGTTTATCTGCTTCTTTTGCATATTACACTGATTTCTCTTGCTAACATGACAATAATAGTACCATCTCTGAGTCTTACTTTATCTAGCTGTTAAATGGTTAGAATTCTTGCTAGGTTAGGTGTTACGAGGACTAATGAGAAATTTCTCATAATGTAGTTAGAGCCCTGGAAACAATAATTTTCTCTATATAGAATGTTTTTCTGTCTTTAGGGAGGCATCTCAGTGCAGTGAAAAACCACAGCTTTTGAAAGTAAAGAGACTTTGGTACAAAATACTAACTCTCCTTGGACAAGTCATTAAATCTGTCTCAGTTTTCTCACTTCCAAAATGGAGACAAATACTCATTCTGTTAGAATGATTTTTACATAAAATAAAATAAGCTTATTTTGAGATGATGTAAGTATTAGGCATCGTGTTCTAAACAAAATAGGTGTGCACAGAATTTGGTGATTTATATCCACAAAAGACAAAACCAGAAATGTCTCAAAATGACCATGAGAGAAGCTGGGTAAGACATTCAAGGACATACAGGACCAGATCAGCTTAGGATCACGCAGGGCAAGGAGCTTCAGGATACAGAAACAGAGCAAATATCCTATTCCTTATCCACATCAATAGGTGGTATGAACTGGATACAATCTACTATCTAGAAGCAAGGAGCTGAAATGGAAGAGGTTCAAATTTGGACTTAAAAAATCACATACCCCACATTAAGCATCATTTTTCTACCTCTAGCAGCTTTGGTAGCTTCTTTGTAATGGGTATCAAAAATTTACAAAGTGGCTGGTAGTGGCTTTTTCCTATTACTGTCAAAAAAAAAAAAAAAACACTAACCCCAAACCAAAAATAACTTCAAATTCTCTTTAGCTTTAAAAATGCTCCCATATTGCAGATGTCTATCTTTGTTTAATTAAAGTCATTTTGGGGGCACCTGGGTGGCTCAGTGGGTTAAGTGTCCACCTCTTGATTTCGGCTCAACTTGTGATCTCAGGGTCATGAGATCGAGCCCTGCATCAGGCTCTTCACTGGGTGTGGAGCCTGCTTAAGATTCTCTTTCTACCAGTGTTCCTGGGTGGCTCAGTCAGTTAAGCATCTGACTTTTGATTTCAGCTCAGGTCATGATCTTGGGGTTGTGCTTCTCTCTATATATATCTCTCTCTTAAATAAATAAATAAATAAATAAATAAATAAATAAATAAATTTTTTTTAAAAAATAAATATCATTGTTTTCATTTTCCAATCCAAGGTGACTGAGGTGCCTGGAAGTGAGTGAGCATTTTAACTGTTAATAGTGTCTTGGAAAGAAATTACCATATATTTTCTAAAGAAAAAAAACCTTGAAAATACTGAAAAACTGATCTCTGGCTCAATGCAATCTTATCTAGCCCATATGACTTTCCCAAAGGAAAATTATTCCCTAACTGCCCTAGTAGCAATGTTTGAGATTCTCCAAAAATATATCTTGAGAAAAATTAAGCTTTAAATTATGAGACTTTAAAAGGCTGTACTCTTAACATATTTTTTAGTCTACCTTTCTTCTTTTAACAACATAAAATTGGTTCATGAAAGACGCTCACTGCAGCATTATTTACAATAGCCAAGATATGGAAGCAACCTAAGCGTCCATCAACTGATGAATGAATAAAGAAGATGTGGCATATATACACATACGCACACTGGAATATTACTCAGCCATTAAAAAGAATGAGATCTTGCGATCTGTGACAACACAGACAGACCTACAGGATACTATGCTAAGTGAAATAGGTCAGACAGACACAGACAAATACCATATGATATCACTTATGTGTGGACTCTAAAATATAAAATGAACAAACAAAACAAAACAAACACACTCATAGAACAAGCATGATTGTCAACAGGAGGGCGGGTTAGCAGATGGATGAAATAGATGAAGGTGATTAAGAGGTACAATTCTCCAGTAATAAACAAGTCATGGGGATATTATGTACAGCATAGGGAATATAGTCAATAATTTTGTAATAACTGTATAGCAACAGATGGTAACTAGGCTTACCGTGGTGAGCATTTCATAATGTATAGAAATATAAAATCACTATGTTGTACATCTGAAACTAATACAATATTGTATGTCAATTATTCTTTAATTTAAAAAAGGTGTTCACTCATTTTCATATCTGAGCATGGTACTATTTAAAATGTTTATTTTTTAATATTACTAATGTGATTTACAAACATAAAACTAAATAAACATTTAATGCTGCAGTCTAATGCAACAAAAATAAAATAGAACTAAATTCATCTTGAATCAAATCATCCTTCACATACACAAATTCTGATTTATAAAGACTTGAAACATGTTCCAATTATCCTCTCCTTACCCTTTATTTCACTCAACCTCCCCACCCTCAAATATTTGGTCATTACCAGAGCTCCTGGAATATCATTAAAAATATGCATAAGATATTTGAAAAGTAGGTCTTCCTCATTGCCTTCTACATTAAGTACCATTTGTATTAAAAAATATTCTCTAATACATATTTAATTCAGAAAATCACACACACAAAAATCCTAGTAAGAACCTGAAGAGTGTTCAGCCCAAATACTACAATCATATGTCAGGCTAGATACTCAAATTTAGGACCCTGCTCATAGATAAAGAATTATAATACTGAGAGTAAAAATACAGATATAATGTATCTTTGGGAGTATATGATTTCAGAGAATGTGTATGAGTATATATACTAACCATTGCAAGAATAAGATTTTGTTCAGGTTTAGATTAGATGGCCTTTCAAAGGTCCATGTGGTAAGTAAGTTTTAGGGTCCCTCACAAGATTATGGCTATCATCTGGGCATAGGACAATTGCACTTCTCCACCCATTAGAAGTTAGGTGTAGCCAGGACACATGAGTGGCTCAGTCAGTTAAGTGTCCAACTCTTGGTTTTGGCTCGGGACATGATCTCAGTGTCGCAATCTCAGTGTTGTGATCTCAGGGTCATGATCTCAGGATGGTGAGACTGAGCCCCACATCGGGCCCATGCTCAGCATGGAGTCGGTTTAACATTCTTTCTCTCCCTCTCCCTCTGCCCCTCCCCCTATGCGCACTCTCTCTCTAAAATAAGTAAATAAAAATTTTTTAAAAAAGAAGTTAGATGTGGCCATGTGACTTGTTTTAGCCTGTGCTGTGAAGCAAAAGTGACACACTTCACTGCTGGGCAGAATGGAAGCTTCAAGAGCCTTTAAACTCACTTTTTCCCTTTGCTACAACATTTGGCAACATTCCATATGGTGGTTGTTTCAACAGCCTGGATTGTAGAGGGAGGACAATGCAGGAACAGAGCCCTGAGCCAACCCATGGAGGGTTTATAGTATGAGTGAGGCATGAACTTTGTTGCTTTAAGTCATTGAGATCTGGGGGCCATTTGTTACTGCAGCATACTCTAGCTCATCCTGTTTCTCAGGAAACAGTTGTTTCTTGAGATTCTATGATTCCACATTATTTGCAGCTTTGCAAAGTCTGAAATACTGTAAAAACGAAATCATTGCTCACAAAAACTGTCACTACTAGCTAGCCGGTAAAACTATGTCAATCAATGCCTATTAAATGTACAATCTCTCAATCCTATCTTCTGAGTCCTTGAAAACATCTAAGTCAGTTATCAAAATACTTGTGCACCTTTCCTAACCTGACAGTATTCAGCAAAAGACTGAAAATACTTATAGTTAAACATTTTCTTTTTCAATTCTGTCTTTTGACTGAGATGATAGAAAACATGTATTTCTTTCTTCCAACAGTGTCCAAGCTTTGAATTCAAAGGATTACACAGTATCTGGATTAAACTGTCAGCTTGTACAAGCTTGAGCTGAGAAAAGGAAAAGCGTCGTTCAGTGTCTGAAAAAGTATAGTCTGTTTAATATAGAGTCATGGTGACCCTTGAAAACTGTAGGAGGTGGTGGTATGGAGGAAGGAAAAGATAAACTTATATCTCAAAAACCAACTAGCACAAGAATGTACAAGGAATATTTGACAGAAACCTTATCAAAATGGCAATATCTAGCATTCTCCAAATCAATAGAATACACATGAGAAGAATGTGAAATGCCTACATAATCATTTCCAAACAATTTGGGGGTGCTAAATAATGGTAAGCAATGTGACATGATATTTCAATTATGTATTTAATACAGACACAGAACCAGAAAATTATAATAATATATCTACCAGAGGACAATATCGATATATTTACATTAAAAATGACTAAAACAGCATTTCCCAAAATGTCCTGCAAAATACTCTTTTAAGGTGTACCACAAGAATGTACTCTATGGTGACTAACATAATATAATAAAAAAACATTAAAATAAAAAAAAGAATGTATTCTATATAATGTATCCTTCTCTTAAAAATCCACAGTGTATATTTAACATATCGGAGTTTCTGAAAAGGCCTGCAATAAAGAGACCTATTTAATTTAGTGCAATCTAGCATTTCCCATACTTTCTTAAGAATGGAATACTATTTTAAGAGAAGGGGAGCAGCCCTGTCATTTCTTTTTTTACTTGACTCTAAGATTCCCCTCTCTTTCTCCCTTCCAATATCCACCACACCCCAGTTAACCTGTATTAACGACTTTATGTGTAGGTATTGTTCTACATTTTGGGGGCTCATGTAATTTCACACATGTAATAAACACATATAGGAGAGGTTTCACCCTTTGATTACTTATTTTATAACAGTGAAATAATTTCTTATATACCTTACTGCATTGGCCTTTTTCCAAACACCGGTACTCATGGAAATCCCTTCCAAGTCAACTGGTATAAATCTGATTGCTTCTTTTTTAATAACTGTATGATAGTCTATCATGTGAGGTACTCATGGTTGTTGAAACCACTCCCATATTTCCCATACCAAACAGCACTATATCCTCTCCCAAGATGTGTTATGTCCTCCCCAATTGTTCCTCTTCGATAACCTGAGGTCTTTAGAATATTTGTATCCTCTTTTGTTGTATCTATTCCTACAGCAATACCACCACTACAACTGCAAAAACACATTTGTTTGGCCTTTCCTCGTTTCCAGGTTAAAATACTTTAGAAGTTAGATGGGTGGCAGGCATTAAGGAGGGCACTTGTGATGAGTGCTGGGTATTATATGTAAGTGATGAATCATTTAATTATACTCCTGAAACCAGCACTACACTACATGTTAACTAACTTGAACTTAGTAAACACTTAGGAAAAAAAATAGGTCAACCGTTAACTCAAATTTTCCTTACATTATATCCTATATCTAGAGCCCTTATTTTGCCCTTTAAGGCATATACTCCAACCTTTCTAACCTTTTCCATTTGTTTTTCTAAAACCTTGTTCACTATGGTTTTTACTCTTCTTTCCTATCTTGAGGTTTCTTTTCTGGTTCCTTTAGTGTTTGGTTGTTACTATTTTTATTCAAGTATTTTACTCATATGAGGTTCATGGATGATATAATCTCTAAATTCTCATATATTTCCACATCTTTGTTTTATTATATCTTTGACATATCATTGATATCGTGGTTACAGTATGATTCTGGGTTATGGTCAAGCCTTCTAACATTTGTGGGGCCCAGAGAAAGAATAAAAGCAGACATCCATGTACCACATATTTAAATATTTAAAAGCTATAAACCAAACTAATAAATCATTAAACATGTTCTAGTATCCTACCTTGATAAGCATACCTTTATAATGGCCTGAAAGGACAAGTTCCCAAAAAATCCCTTGATTCCAGTTCTGTACCAGAAAGTGGTGGCACAAGGAGGGCCAGTTCTAGGAGTCATCCTAGAACACTGGCTCCAGTTGGGAATGGCCCCTTTACTCATTATACTCATTGCCCTATGGGGACGGTCATACCCAGAGGAAGGTTATCACGTTCCCTTTAAAGATCAAGGTTTGTGGCAAAGAATCCTTTTGCTTTGATCTAAGAGTGTTACTTGTTGTGGTGCTTTTTGATTAGTAGTCTGTAGATGCTTTTCAAGAGCGTTCTAGTTTCAGTGTTACAAATGAGAAATCCAATTCCAATCTGATTATTTTTTCCCTTCTAGGTAATTTATTCTTTCTGCATTAATGTTTCTAAGAGTTTCTCCTTATCCTTGCAGAGTTCAGCAAACTACAGCCCACACATCCTATTTTTGTAGCCTGTAGCTGTGAGTGGCTTTCAGTATTTTAAAGGGCTATCAAAAATAAAGAATACGTGACTGACAACTTTTGTGGACTACCAAGCCACATTTACTCTCTGATCTTTTACAGAAAATTTTTACTTTATATGCAACTGATGAATCACTGAACTCTACCTCTGAAACTAATAGTACACTATATGTTAATTAACTGAATTTAAATTAAAAAATAAATAAAACCACCTTTTTGCATCAAAAAAAAAAAAGAAAAGAAAATGTTTACTGACCCCTGGAGTAGAGGAATATTAGCAGAAAATGCTAAAGTATGTGTATTTCTCATCAATCCAACCTTAAACTCAGTGAGCTGTCAACCAAAAGATTCAGCTCATTCCCTAGCTCAAATACATTTTCTTGTATCATTTGTTTTATTCTCCAGAACCAAACATTTTAACTACCATGCTATGGCATCCACAGGCAAATTCTTTTTTAAAAAAAGATTTACTTATTTATTTGAGAGGGGAGGGTGGAGGGAGAAGGAGAGAGAGAGAATCCTCAAGCAGACTCCCCGCTAAATGCGGAGCCCGATACAGGGCTTGATCCCACAACCCTGAGATCGTGACCTGAGCCAAAATCAAAAGTTGGATGCCTAAATGACTGAGCCACCCAGGCACCCCTTCTTCCATAGGCAAATTCTTATAGTAGATACCCATAATAAAGAAAACCATTGGACCTGAATGGGTGTTTAAATATTCTGATGTTTTACTTCTTTGTAATTTTCTAGAGAGTTTTCATCAGGATTATCACTATTGTCACACAGGCTGTGCATTGCACAACTCCAGTACGTGCCATCACATAGACTAAAGTGTGAATTGTGCTCCTCAGAGCTGTGCAACACTGTAACCTTATCATAGAGGCTCTCTCTGTTGCAAAGAACACAATATTACAAACGTGTTCATCTAATCTATTTTTTATTATTTTATGTTAGTCACCATACAGTACATCCTTAGTTTTTGATGTAGTGTTCCATGATTCATTTTTTGCACATAATACCCAAGTGCTCATTGCAATACGTGCCCTCCTTAATATCCATCACCAGGCTAGCCCATCCTCCCACCCCCCCAAAACCCTCAGTTTGTTTCCCAGACTCCATAGTCTCTCATGGTTCATCTCCCCCTCTCTTTTCCCCCCTTCATTTCCCCTCCCTTCTCCTAATGTCCTCCCTGCTATTCCTTATGCTCCACAAATAAGTGAAACCATAGGATGATTATCTTTCTCTGCTTGACTTATTTCACCTAGCACAATCTCCTCCAGTTCCATCCATGTTGATGCAAATGGTGGGTAATCATTCTTTCTGATGGCTAATATTCCATTGTATATATGGACCACATCTTCTTTATCCATTCATCTGTTGAAAAGCATCTCGGCTTCTTCCACAGTTTGGCTATTGTGGACATTGCTGCTATGAACATTGGGGTACATATGGCCCCTCTTTTCACTACATCTGCATCTAATCTAGTGGGCTTATAAATTTGGCTGCACATTACAAACAAAGCCTAGGTCACATCTCCAGATAATCTGACTTCATCATTTTGGGGTGGAGCCCTGGCATGAGTATTTTTTTTCCAGGAGAGAGAGAAAGAGAGAGCATGCGGACATGTGAGCGCATGCGTGTGAGGGGATAGGGTCACAGGGGGAGGGAGAGACAGAATCTTAAGCAGGCTCCATGCCCAGTGTGGAGCTTGAACGGGGCTTGATTTCATGACCCTGAGATTATGACCTGAGCCAAAATCAAGAGTCAGATGCTTAACTGACTGAGCCACCCTGGCACCCCATGAGTACTTTTTTTAAACTTCCTAGATAATTTTAATGTGCTGCCATGGTGGAGAACCACTGACGTAATATTTTCAACATATTAGTGATTATAATCTGTATTAGTCTGTTTGGCTTGCTGTCACAGAATACCATAGATTGGGTGGCTTATAAACAGCACAAATTTATTTCTCACAGGTCTGAAGGCTGGAAAGTCAAGATCAAGGTGCCAACAGATTCAGTGTCTGGTGAGAGTCCTTGTTGTATCCTCAAATGGCAGAAGGGGCAAGGGAGCTCTCTAGGGCCTCTTTTATAAAGGCATTAATCTCATTCATGAGGGTCCCCCCCCCATGACCTAATTACTTCTCAAAGGCCTCACCTCCAAATATCATCACACTGGAGATTGGGTTTCAACATATGAATTTTGTGAGAACACATTCCGTCTATAGCACACTCTATGGCCTATGTAGCTAATTTAAATGCCAATGAGGAAATGGGCCTTAAAAAAACCTGACAAAATTTATTCTGAATATAAACTTAGTGCTAACGAATGTTCCTAGGTTGACACATGCATCTGGGTCTTTTGAATCCCAGAACCAAAACTCTTACCCATTATGCTATGGCATCCATATGTACAGATGCATAAACAAACTAATGATACTTCATTCATTTTTCCGTTATCTAGATTTAATCACAATAGGTTTATCATTATTTCTCCAAATTCTAGAAACCCTGGACCTATTCCAATTATCAGACATGCTAGGCAGCTTTCTCTTATCAAAAAGTGAATATGAACTCTTTCTACTAGTCCAAATAATCCCTAAACAGAATGTTAGTAACTAAAACCCAAACCTGGATATGAACTATTAGGAACCCCACATTTCTAACTGACTAGGTAATAATTGGTAGCAGGTACTTCACTCCTCCCCTGGTCCATATAAAGGGTAGAATCACTAGCTTTATGAGTTGTACAGTGTTTCTTATGGGAAATTACTTCCTTTCCCTATGGGAGAGTGGATGGTGTGCTATCTGTCATTAGCAAAGGCCAAGTCAGGCCAAGGGACAGCTTGAAGAAAATCAGAGAAACCAGGGGTGCTTTCAAGAAGATGAGATGCCTCTCACTTCCTGGATGAGCCTGCAATCTCATCCTGATAATGCCATGAGACAGGAGAATGGTGCAAGTGTTCTTGGGAAGCATAAGAAATTATAGAAACATATCCTTTTTTGGTACAGACATTTCTAAATGTAGGAGCCCTGCTGGAGTTGCCTACCACAGCAGGGCCAAAAGAGGGTATATCAAGGTATGCCTTGGAAGAATATGAGAGACACCCTCTCAGTCATGGACCTGGGAGGACTTAGAAGAGAACCTTAGCACAAAGGGTAGAAGTTGTAGGACTATCTAGAGGAAGTAAGATATCTATCTAGGGAACTGAAAAAAGACACAACTGCTCCTTTCTGAGGGAACCTTCGGTGATGAAAGGAGCCAGGATGAAGCTGAACAGTACCTAAAGAAAGCCATACACTTCACATGTAAGAAGGCCACACAGCAGCAGGGGCTACCAAACTGGACAAATGGATCCCCAGCCACAAAAGATGAACCATAAATTATGCAAGAACAGCTCTGTGTCCACTATCCCCCTTTCCCTTTCCCCAACAGCAAAAGAATTGGTTTGGGAAAAGGAATGAGGTAAAATGCATCTCAGAACCAGTTGACACAAGCCCCCACACCACTCCCTACCACCCAGCCAGGGTCATGGCTCCAGTTTGCACTTGGAGCAGAAGGTGGGAACAGCTTCTGGACTGTTAACACTAAATTGAACAAAATCTGAATAAATGTATATGGCCACAAATTAATAGAATCTGCTAAAGATGTTGATAAAGGACAGGATGGGGGACTGAGAGAATATGGTTACGTCTGCCTTTGGCTCAGGTCATGATTCCAGGGTCCTGGGATCAAGTCCCACATCGGGCTCCCTGCTCAGCGGGGAGCCTGCTTCTCCGTCTGCCTGCTGCTCCCCCTGCTTGTGCGCTCTATCTCTTTCTGACAAATAAATAAATAAATAAAATCTTTAAAAAAAAAAACCCAGCATTCAAAAAAAAACCGCTGTTTCATCTTTATATTTCTTAGAATCTTCCGACCATTGGCAAGATAGTTACAGTTCTATCTTGAAACCTTTGTCATGGCAAATAAAATATCAGTCTTGAATTATCATTATTTGAGTACTTTTCTTATCCTTTATGAATGGAAGCCCTTGTTGCCAATATCTATAGTTGATCATATTTCTATTTTTTAATGTGATTAAAGGAGCTTTGTGATAATAGCTGTTCTTATATAAGGATATGGTATACAGGTTTTGGAATCATAAAGACCTAGGTTCAAACCCTGTTTTTGACATTTATTAGACATGTCCAATTTATGTAACACAGCCTATATATATTATCAGTCTCCTAGTTGTGTGAGGGTTAATACATTATGTGTAAAGTGCCTAGCGTAATGCCTGTCACACAGTAGGTACTTAGACAATATTAGCTTCCTTTCATCCCTTCTCTTCCCTGTGCAATGAAAAATATTGAATTACCTAGCTAATTTATTTGTTCTGGCATTCAGGGGTGGGTTACAGTGAAGTTAATGGAGCTTAAGCTTCAGGGCCTCTCACTTATATTGGCCCTATAAAATATTCTTTCTCACCCTTCATTTTGTATTTTGATACCCCAGTTGTATTAACTTCAGCCCCATAAAACCTGGATCTGCCTCTAATGGTATTTAAAGCTTTTTTCCTTTGGTCAAGCCTTGATAACACAGGAAAACTGAAAAAAGCTTTAGTAGGAACAAACCAAAAGAATATGCAAACTAAATAGAAACTCATTATCCATTAAATTAGTAATGTCTATTGCTAATTGAACCCTAAGTACTAGTGTCATCTAAAATACTATAAAAGCAATTTAAAAATATAGAACATGACAGGTTGCAATTGAAGTCCAATCGGATAATGAACAAATGTCAAAACTAGAAGAACCCAAGCGATCACATAGGCCAGGAAAAATGAAATCTTTCTTTATGGCTTTCTGCAAGTAGAGAACAAAGGCAGCTTCTAGACGTACTGGTTTCATGTTTCACTTATGCATGACTCAGGAAAATGTGACCTTGAAAAAGCTGCTTTCTCTTTTCAAGGCCTCAATTTTCCCATCAGTAAAATGAGATTGTACTAGGTGATCTGTAAGGGACCTTTTGGTTCCAACATTCCATGTATGAGTCTGTTAATCAATATTCTATAATTGTATGAATTTGTTAGCAATGAAATTTTTCATTATCTCATCACGTGGCTTGAATCAATTTGGATACTCTCCTTCCCCCTCGCTATCCACTACTACAAGCGTCCGTGAGCAGTGAAATAGACTAAACGAAGGAGAAAAAGAGACAATGGGCATCAATGTCCACCAAGAAAAGAGTGAAGTCAACTGTGGTTATTTTTCTAACAGCTTTATTAATTTAAATGTTTAGTTTTCCCATTGCTTCTAGTTTAGACTAAAGATCCAAACTTTCCTTTTGGCCATGGTAAATTTAACTAGGTAGATCGGTAGGAGAAGAAAGATAAAGAAAGGGGGCGTAATCAGAAGGGGGAATGAACCATGAGAGACTATGGACTCTGAGAAACAAACTGAGGGCTTCAGAGGGGAGGGAGGTGGGGGAATGGGATAGGCCGGTGATGGGTAGTAAGGAGGGCAAGTATTGCATGGAGCACTGGGTGTTATATGCAACTAATGAATCATCGAACTTTACATCGGAAACCAGGGATGTACTGTATGGTGACTAACATAATATAATTAAGGGGCGCCTGGGTGGCGCACTCGTTAAGCGTGTGCCTTCAGCTCAGGGCGTGATCCCGGTGTTCTGGGATCGAGTCCCACATCGGGCTCCTCCGCTAGGAGCCTGCTTCTTCCTCTCCCACTCCCCTGCTTGTGTTCCCTCTCTCGCTGGCTGTCTCTCTCTCTGTCAAATAAATAAATAAAATCTTTTAAAAAAAATAACATAATTTAAAAAAATATTATTATAAAAAAAAAAGAAGGCTCTCCAAGTGGAGATGGCATGAGGCAACTGAGAATATAAGTGTGGAACTTAGGAAGAATTTAAGTTGAAAATATAAATCAGCAAATCATAGTAATATAGATAGAATGCAATCGTAAAACTGAAAAGTGAGCGTAGTAAAGAGGAGAAAAGGGCCAAGGATAAAGCCTAAGACACTCCAAACTGTAAACCTCGGAAAGAGGAAGAAGAGCACATAAAGGAGACCAAGAAACAGTGGTCAATGAGGAGAATGTGATGTCACAGAAAGCAAGAGGAGATGAGTTTTATAGTGGGCTTGGCCAGATCTGTGGAATAACTAAGCATTAATCACTGCACTTGGCACCATGGAAGTTGTTGACGATCTGGACCAGAGCACTTTTAGTGGAGTGGAAGGGACACAAGCCTAAACGTGTGGAAGCTAAAAGAGATAATGGTGAATATGGAGGTGAATACAAACATGCAAATTTTGATGTGACGGAAAGACAGAACTTAGAAGCAAGGGATGAAGAAAAAGTTTAATTTTAAAATGGGAGATGTTAAAGCATATTTATTTGCCACTGAGAACAATCCAGCAGAGAATCCAGTTTCTACTGATGATGCAGGAGAGAGAGGAGTTGATTGAGGGTCTACCACTCTCGAACGTGCAAAAAGGGATGGGATACAGGCTGTAAGTGGAGAAGAATACCTTTAATAGGAATGATGTTTTTTCTATTGTACTTAAAAGGCGGAGACTATGTGTATACAAACAAGTTGTCTGGGTGATTAAGTGGTGAGAAGACACAGGAGTTCCCTTCTGAATGCTTTTATTTAGCTGATACTAAAAATAAACTTAATAGTTATGAATGGCCAAAATCCTAATGTTTATTAGGCAAACTAGAAATGAAATGGTTGTAAGAGTAAATTTCAGGCCTGCTATCGCCAGAGGACATGGAATTGTATTTGTATAAAGTAATATAGTGTGTACGCCTCTTTCCACTGGAAGATACTTTTGTAAATCAGATACCAATCTAGATGTTAGGCTACCCACAAAAATGAAGGGAATATAACCATACCCCACTCTCGCAACAACTGTCTCAGAAGGGAAATCACTAGCTGTAGAGGGAGAGGTTCAGAGAAGCAGAAATCTGCAGACCCGTACAAACAGAGAAATAAGCCATTTCCTGGGTAATGAGAAGTCATCTTGCAGATCCAATTTAGAGGAAAACAGCCTTCTTTAGAATCAATTGAGGAAGAGTTGTTATTTAAAAATCTGAACTTTAAACAATTCCAGATGCAAAAGAGACATAGACTCCTCTGCAATTAGTAATTAAGATCCTATACAAGAAAGACATCATTCCAGGATAGCCAGTGAGACCCCAAAGTGTGGATCTAAAAGGATGCTAAGCAGTACCTGGGTGAAGAGTCTGAGAAAAATTGCAAGAGCAAAGAAGGGAGCCATATCTTCTTCAAGGTTTCAGCATTTCTTGTTGAATGGGAATTATAAATACCTGAACTCTTACGGAATGATGTCATAACGATGTTTACTCTTTTATGGGTTTGCTACACATTGCACACATATCAGCAATTTAAAGCTTGTTCCTGGGTCAATTTCCACATCTGGAAAAGGAGGGAATTTGCGAAAGTGAACTTCATGGTCTATATCACATGTAACAATCTATCATTCTAGGCACTAATAAGTATTTTACAGTATTTATCAACACTGGTTACCTTATAGCTTAACCCACATGTTCTTCAGGAATTTACAATCGTCATTTATCAATCTTCATCCTAATTTAATCCATTCTGCTCATATTGCCATTGTATGTGATCTTTGGTAATGTGAAGGTTAAAATGAAGGTGGATCTCAGTTTGTTTGCTATTTTTTTTTAATAAAAAGAACTCAAGCACTTAACCTCTCAGATGTCCTCAGCACAGCTCTGTGAAGTATATAGGGCAGGATGTATAATGAACTGATCATAGGATAGTAATAGCCAAACATTAATTCCTTGGTCTTGAGCCAAAAATGCTCTTTACATGTTTTTCTAATATGATGACTCAACTAAGTCTAGCCTGTGCAACCAGAACCTATGTACTGAACACAAGATCCTCTGCTATGGGGCCAGAATTGCTTTAGGAGTTGAGCAAGGTAGCCTTTTAAAATTCACTAGTCTGGGGATGTGATTTTTAGCAAGTGCAGACTAAATATTGAAGTGGTAAAATTGTTCTTCCCAAACAAAAATTGAGAGTCTTTTGAAATAACTGCCGTGGCACTAAAACAGACATACAGAATGGGATCATAAAATCTGTTTCTAAATGGTACTTATTTCTTCTTGCAAAAAATATATGCTAGGGTATAGGCATATAGGTTACCATAATAAAAAGAACATATGTTTTTGAATCCCCATTAGCCATTTGCTAGCTGGCAGTATTTGGGTAAATTACTAAGATTCCATTTCCTTATCCGTAAAAATGAGATTTTGTTATAAGGTTAAATGAGATTTAATATATAAAGGTCCTAGCACAGAGCCTGCCATTAAACAGATACTTAATGAATAGCTTTTGTCACCACCATTTCATTACGTCACCTGCTTAAGCATATTCCATAATGGCATGCTAACAGCTTCTTATCTCTGGCTGTCTATGTGATATGTGTATGTGGGAACCTGCCTAGTCATGCATGCATGTGTGCACATAAGGAAAGGTACATTTGAACTATAGGGAATTTTTAACAAGTCCTTTAGAGGAACCATATTGTCTGTGTTAAAATCGTAAAAGGATTGCAGATGAGAACACTGAAACATGGCAGGAAAGCAGTTATTAGCCTCCCCATGAGAATTCAAATGGACACTCTGGCTCCCACATTTAAAGAGCCATCTCAGAAGGATATAACTTATACAGTGAAATTCTGGTTGGCTTCATAAAATCCATCATTTCCCTCTGGCTTTGATAATTACCTTAAATACAAACTGTGAGTAGGTAAGGCCTTATTATTTCTTATTTTATACTGCCCCCTGGAGTCAAAGTGACTACAACAATGAGTTGGCCTTTTTCTCTGAAATAATTTTATGGGGATTATTCAGGGGTGGGAATGCACACTGGATACTCTGTTTTTACCCTTTGGTCAGAGATACATATAGATCACATGCATAACTTATATGTGTCAGCTACTATAAACACAGGCCAGCCTCAATGGAAAATGACAAAATAAGGAGAAATCCTAAACTCCAGAATGGTGACAATTTAAAACTCTTCGGTAAAAAGGTTTCTGAAAATTTTGCACAGTCTCCAACTTGTGATCACATTGATGTAAAATAATGGTGCAGCATTTAACTTAAAATATAGTAACAGATACATAGAAAGAAAAAGTGGCATATCTTTAAAGAGAAATTATGCTGTGAAAATCACTTAAAAATAGGCAAGGTCCGCTATGTAATGTTGGCATTAAAAAAGAATAAAAATTAAGCAAATTGATAATTAACTACATATAAGCAAGTGTTCAATGACTTTTTAGGTCAGAAAAATAAAATTAATTACTATATAATAAGACATTCATTTGAAAGACATTTCTTTGAAATAATCCCTTCGACAGTCTCTCAGTTATGTCCTCAGTGTTAATCACTTAATTTGAAACTCCTCTGAGACTTCTTTCTATTCACTTTAATGTTTTTTTCTGTGTACAAGCGTTCTCAAGTAAATGGATTCAAATTACGTTTAAATAAAATGTACATACAATTAATCACAATCATTGTTACTATACATACTAAAAGAAGAGTCTTGTCTGTATTAACCTTCTTTAAATGAGTCTGTCAGAATACTCACTATAGTAAGAACTCACTCCAGGTCAATTCTTATTAATCAAGTAGTAAGAAAGTAAGAGTCTACAAATATCTTTTCAGCTTCTCTACTTCACTGTTAGCAGTGTATAATATTGAAAGATAAGAAACTTTTTCGAATCAAATATTTTAATTCAATTTGATTGTTTTCTTTAAATCTATATTCCTCTAAAACTCATAATGAAAATGTACCGAGAAATTCAGCAAATATTTTTCTAGTCACTAGGCATACAGAAATAATACACAGGCCCTGTTCCCAAGAATGAAACACATACTAGAGAAAATGTGTTTACCTCATTCCCCAACATTCCTCCCCTGCCAGAAACACAGAGTACGATATATTCAAAGGCACAATTATGTATAATACAAATAAATAGCCTAGAGGAAAGAAGTATCACCTCTTTTGTCAGAGTGAGATTTCACAGAAATGACCTGACTTTGGACTGAATTGGAGGCCTCTGCGACTGGGTGGAGGCAATTGTTAAAAAAAAAATTTTTTTTAAAAAGCTTCCCCTTAAAGAAAAACCACAATCTAAAACACATAGAGATCTATATTACTAAGAACAGTCCACAAAATCAATCATGAATAGGAATTGACTCCAGATGAAATTAGTTGTAGAGCACACTCAGTCCCGTGGTCCTCATGCTAAATGCAGCTCAATGCCCGTTTTTGTAAATCAAGTCTTAATTGGGACACAGCCACGCCCATTCATGTGTATATGGTCTCAGGCCGCCTTCACACTACTTAGGCAGAGTTCGGTAGTGGTCAGTGTCTGGCCCACAAATCCTACAATATTTAATGTCTAGCCTTTTACAGAAAAGGTCTACTGATCATTGAATTAGAGAAAAACATTAAAGGAAGTACTTTAGGGACGCGTAGGTGGCCCAGTCGGTTAAGTGTCATCCTTTGGCTCAGGCCATGATCTCCAGGTCCTGGGACTGAGCCCCGCATCAGGCTCCCTGCAGAGCTCCCTGCCCTGCTTGTGCTCGTGTTCTCTCTCTCTCTCTCAAATAAATAAATAAATAAAATCTTTTAGAAAAAAAGAAGTACTTTAGGGTGCTCAAAGAGATAAATAATGCAATTACCTGGATTTAAAAAGAAATTACTGACAACAGAAGAAATGGAGCAAGAGCAGATAAATATGAAAAAATGAAACATTTAAAATCTTGTAAAATAAACAGAAAAATGGGCAAAGAGAGAACATACACACACACAATGAAAGCCAAATAGTCAATAAATACAAAAAATATGTTAAACCTCATTAGTAATCACAGAAATGTAAAGTAAAATGAGATATCATTCAATACCTGTCAGAATGGCAAACAAATGAAATTCTGAAAACAGTAATTGTTAGTGAGGAGGTGAAGAAACAAACAAAACATGGTTCATTAGTTACAATTACTTTGCAGAGAAAACTAGCACTGTGCCTAGGAAAGTTGAAAATGTGTATACTCTATAATGCAGCAATTCAACTTCTAGATGTGTACCTCAGAGAAACCGACACATATATTCAAGGAAACATGCACATTATTTAAAGCCGAGTTGTTTTTAGTAGTAAAATATTGGAAACAAACATAAAATCTGTCTCAGTTAGCTATACCTACCCCCAAATTCAGGGGCTCAAAACAATTCTCATTTATTCTTGCTCAGTTGTATCCAGGCTGCCTAAGGAAGTCCTAATGATCTCAGCTGGGCTGATCTGGTTTTGGTTCCAGGCCTCAAATTAGGTACAGATTTGCTCTATGTGCCTCTTTTTTTTATCTTGGACAAGTGGACTAGCTGGGGCTTTTTTTCTGCCATGATGTTGGCGGAAGTGCAAGAGGGCAGGCTCAAATGTAGAAACACATTTCAAGCCCCTTCTTGTGTCATGTCTGCTAACATTCCTTGGGTCAATGCAAGTCATATGGCCAAGAGTAACACTAACTGGGCAGGAAAATACATTCTGCCTCTAATGGAAGAAATTTAAAAATCACATTGAAAATTTGTGGATATAGGGAGGGGTAAGAACTGAGAACAAGAATGCTATCTACCACAGGGTCATAAATAAGAGAATAGATGCAGTATATGTTCACTGGTATACTCTCTAACATAATAAAAATGAACAAATTCCAGCTCTATATATCAACAAGACTACATCTCAAAAACCGTTAAGAGTAAAAAAGAAACTATAAAAAGTTAGCAAAAAAAAAAACTTCTATGTATTATCTATCTATCTATCTATCTATCTATCTATCTATCTAACTAACTAAATTGTAGAAACATTCATGTAACTGATAAACATTGAATTCAGGATAGTTGTTACCTTTGGGAAGACAGAAGAGGAGAGATTGTGGAGGAGTACCTGATGAGGAGATTTAAATTGTATTCTGTAATTTTTTAAATAAAAAGATCTGAAGCAAATATGTAAGTGTTAACAATGATGCATGAAAAGCAGTATAGTGCAAGTGGTTAAGAGAAAGACTGCCTACTAGTTGGGTGATCCTGAATAAATTACATAAGCTCTTGGAGACTGTTTTTATCTGCAAAGTAAGAATAATACTAATAGCCTATCTCATAGCATTGTTTATGGATTAAATGAGTTGATACGTGTAAAGCACACAGAACAGCGCCTGGTACAAAGGAAACATATAGAGTATCAGCTATAATATTCTCCTCCATACTTTTCTCCAACTTTTATATATTTTCCATAATTTTAAAAGTATATATAAGATAGAGGAGGGAGATGGTAGACAAAGCTAAGAATTTTGGAGTTAAATTCACATATTTAAACCTTACACTGGAGAGAGATTTTTCTATCCTATTTGATCTAATTCTAAGCTGAGAGGATCTTTCGAAACTAGTAGATTTGATGCTTCCTATTCCCCATTGCACACTGTAGCTCAATCATAAGATTTCTGCAAGAACCCAGGATTTTCAGGGAAGGATACAAAAGTAAGATATACTTCCTGATAACTCTAGGATCTAGCAGGGTTATCAAATACATAGAGATTATTCAAAAAACATTCTTGGAGTTCAAGGATTCCATTTCCCAAGACCCGATGGAACTAGGTGCTTGCACTACTCCGCTGAAATGGAAGCAACACGGGCTAGTTCCCAGAAGTTCTTCCCTTGTGGGGCTTAGACCCGCAGTGAATCCTTGTGAGGAAAACAACTCTATGTAAGTACAGAATAACAACAGAATATATTTTAAGTGGCAATTAATTCACCTTCCTTCATAGTCCCTCACTCTTTATGTAGATAGGACTTTTCTCTCTGCAACAAAGTAGAAGGAAGTGGGTAGAAGAACCACCCTAACTTTGCCCATTACTTTCCCACCTCCAACTCCTACTTCACTCTTGCCACTACTGAAAGCCTGAGCTATGGCATCCCAACACCAGGAGAAAAGCCAATGAACCGGATGGACAGCTCTGGCATGTCCACTGATGTCCCATCACCATGTTCCAACATGTTGGCCTCAGTATCCCATACTATACCACAGATGTGAACATCTCCAGGTCTCAAATTCCAACTTAAAGTCAGCTAATGCCGCTAGATCTCATGTCTCTATTATCTTTGGTCATCTCCTTACTGTAACTGATCATCATCATCATCATACTAACTTTTAGTTAGCACTTACTATGTGCTAAGCAGCAAACATGCATTAATTCACTACTCTTTATAATAATCCACGACCTGCATATAATTTCATTTTACAAGCAAGGAACTCGAGTTAATAACTTGTTCACAATTACAGGGCTTTTAACTGCTGGAGCTAGGGTTGAAGCCAAGTCAATGTGATACCTGAGTCCACATATGTCCCTGTTACTCTTTTCTCCATACCACTCTGTACTTCTCTCAGTAATACAAGAACACATTCCCCCCCCATCAAAAAAACCCAATCTTTTCACTGGGCCCATCATGAACTCACTCAATGGTATACTCCTACAACCCTTTTAAGTCAAATTTGTCACTAACGTCAAATGAAACCTGACTTCCCTCAGAGGACACCATTCCTCTGAAGCTTTCTCAGAGCCTGTTTATTATCCAACACTCCACATCTCAACATAGTTTTACACTCACGTTAAAAGAAAAAGTCAAGTTTTGCTTCTTTGAAATTCATGCCACCTCACTAAACCATGCTCTAACCCCACTGGCTACCATTTTCTAAGCCCTCCTCCCAAGGCACTCACTAATAATCAGTGCAGACTTGTGAATGTTTGTAATCCAATTCCATCCACCATCCCAGGGCAATTCACTGTTTATGTGGACCTACCATGAGGCCACTGAGCCTCTTAGTTCCTTCATCTTTTGAGCTGCACTGTCACGCACTGCTACACATCCACAGACATCTGCATCTAGGGCCTCACTCAGAAACACTCTGGACTAGATTCATCTGCCAAAAGGATGCAAATAAATCACTGGTATTCTTCCCAGGTCTCACATACCTAACCTGACTCTAACCATCTCTCTTCTTTGGCTCTAACCATTGAGACCATTATTGTCTCCCTTGAGTTTACCTTTTTTTTTTTTTTTACAATGATCACCCTACATCTGTACTGTGCATGTCTCTATACAGTGCGTGGTTCCCATAGTTTGTCACCCGTACTCCTCTCTCACTTTCACTGTTTATTCCTAACCACTGTCATACTGAGCTTGTAAAACCTCTCCTCTGGACTGGTGCTATGTCATGCCTCTGCCACTCGGGAACTCAGCTGCACACAAGTGGAAATTATCAAACAATGATGCAGACATATTCAGTCTTAACAAGGCCCTCAGTACTGCTTGTGAGTATCGTCCTCCTCTGTCAGCGTGTACTCAATACTCACAACTCTCAAACTCCATCCTCATTTTAAGCTGTCGACTTTGTTTCTAGTTCATCATCAAGAAGCATGAGACCATCCAGTGTGTTCTCCCTTCCCTTCCTGTACACTATTCCATTATCTGCAGACATTTCCAGTCCCACATCGTTCCTCCAGTCTCCCTGCTCTTTCTCATGGCCATTTCCTCTCCAGTGCCTTCAATTCCATGCCCTTCAGCAGGACCAAGACTAGGATAAAGCAAGACAGGTACCCAGGACAATATTTAAGGAATGCTTACTTTTGTGATGCCAACTTTATACTTGCAAAACCCTTAAACTCTGTTCCCTGGACCCTTCACATGCCTCATCTTACTCTAGTCCCTGCCTTCCCACCTCTCCCAGAACCTTCATTAATCATTCATCCCCACTTTTATCTTTAATTTCTCCCTTCTACATAGTCTTTCCACTCACCCTGCACAACGTTCAAATCATGTTCTCGTTCTTCATGTTGTAAATTTCACAAAAGACTTCTCCCTTCTGTGGAGACTATAAGTAGTCTGTAATCTTTTGTAACTAGGCAGGTAAATATGACTAATTCCGGTATTCAATAATAGGAAGTAAATTTGGCTTTCATGCCCAAGCGACATTCTCCAATAACAATTTTGTCATTAATAAAGATGAAACATGGGGCGCCTGGGTGGCTCAGTCGTTAAGCATCTGCCTTCAGCTCAGGGTGTGATCCTGGAGTTCTGGAATCGAGCCCCACATCAGGCTCTTCCGCTGGGAGCCTGCTTCTTCCTCTCCCACTCCCCCTGCCTGTGTTCCCTCTCTCGCTGGCTGTCTCTATCTCTGTCAAATAAATAAATAAAATCTTTAAAAAAAAAAGATGAAACATGAATCATCTTTATGATCATCATGTATCATCTTTATGTCCTACTCCTCTTTTTTCCCCCTGAACTTACTCAAAACCTAAACAGTGAAAAGGGTTGCTATTTACTGGGTGCTTCTTAAAGACCCCGGGTGCTACATTCCCTCTTAAATAGGCTATTCCTTCTGCCTAGAATTATTCTATGGCCCAACCCAAACCAATCAATTCCTATTCATCCTTCAGCAATCAGTTATCATCTGAGCGAATCTTTCTCCCAACCTAACCAGAAACTAGAACAAATATGCCTATTACGAGCTCTCCTAGTACTAGGTACCTCTCCTCCATATCAATTACCATGGTTGTAATTTTGTATTTACTTGAGCAATTATCTGATTGTCTCTTTTAATAGACTGTAAATGCTAAGAGAGCAAGAAAGATCCCCAATTTTGCTCACCATATATCACAAGTAACTAGAACAAAGCTTGGCACATTCATAGTAGGTTATCAATGCACAATTGCTAAATGAGTGAATGACGAACTTCAGATCTTACGCAACTAGGACGCCCTCCCTAACAGGCCTAGGTTGAGTCTTTTTTTTTATTGAAGGTTTTATTTATTTACTTGAGAGAGAGTGAGAGAGAGCATGAGCAGGGGCAGAGGGAGAGGGAGAAGCAGGCTCCCCGCTGAGCAGGGAGCCAGATGCGGGGCTCGATCCCAGGACTCTGGGATCATGACCTGAGCCAAAGGCAGATGCTTAACCAATTGAGCCACCCAGGTACCCCCCTAGGTTGAGTCTTAGGCCTCTGTTTCCCCATAGCAGCAGTGTGGTTCACTTTCATTTCCCTGAACACAATGCACTATGATTGCTTATGACTTCGCCTCCATGACTATACCCTGACCTTTCTGAAGTCAATTATGTCATTATATTCACCTTTGAATCTAGCACAGCCCCTCCCCAGGATAGGGGAGCAAGAAATTTTTACTGAATGAATGAAATTATGTAGGCTTTATTCTATAACAAAAGTAGCAATCTTCAAACGTTAGATAGCAGTCAGAGTTGGTGAATATATGTCTGAGTGCATAGCTGTGGAAAGTTAGCAAAGCTAATCCTGGGAAAAGTCTCTGATGTTTATAGAGCTGATGACATGGCAGACGAAAGTATATGATGGGTAAACAAGTCTTCTCTCTTGTTTAAATAACCAGTTTGTGGTGTCTTGTCTTTTTTTTAAACCGAGGTAGTTATGCAGCTTTAACACACTTTCCAAGTGCCGAAGTCAACCTCAGATATCCAAAGAATGAAACCGCTGCCAAAAGTAATGCAAACAAAATTTAATTTATTAAAAGAAAATCAGAACCAAGTTAAAAAATGGAACTTATCAATGTGACCATAATTCCTTCTAAAAAATAAGATTTCCTGGGGTGCCTGGGTGGCACAATGGTTAAGCGTCTGCCTTTGGCTCAGGGCGTGATCCTGGTGTTATGGGATTGAGCCCCACATCAGGCTCCTCCGCTATGAGCCTGCTTCTTCCTCTCCCACTCCCCCTGCTTGTGTTCCCTCTCTCGCTGGCTGTCTCTATCTCTGTCGAATAAATAAATAAAATCTTTAAAAAAAATAAATAAGATTTCCAAATGCCTTCATCAGAAGCATGGGGACAAATACTTTTCCAAATCTGCAAGTGTTATAACCATATCCAGAGAAAGGCTCAATACTAATAACAGAGCATTTAAAACTTATAGATGTATATAGCACTTTATAAAACTGTCGCATATTTATCCCATCAATTATGTTACAAAAAAACCAGAGAAGAATCACTATTGTTCCCATTTTATAACCAAGAAAACTAAGGTAAACAACGATGAAGTGATTTAAGACAACATGGTTACTAAGTCTGAGATATATCATGCTGCCTCCCTAGCAAAGAGAGTAACTCAATGTATCTCCGTCCTGAAATTGGAAGGTTACCATGTAAACTCCAATAGCTAAAACACTTTAATACTACATCTCTATTAGTATGATTCAATATTTTAGAGAAAATGGTTAGAAATGGCTTTCATATGTTTGGTGACACTCTGGAAAAGTTTGTACTATGAGGAACAGCAGGGATTTTGCTGAAGGCTTTTTATGGCCAAATAATTTTCTTTCAGCCTTGGATGTCTTGATCCTTGTTATTACAGTTGCCTAAGAAAATGTACTCTGTAATAACACTTTCTCTTTTCAACTCCAAACACAAAATTTGCTTATTTTTAAAACCTTAAAAAATCTGATATCTGATCTTTTATTTTAAATGCTTCAGAATCAATAAATTATTCTTGGCAAACAATCCTTAAAAATACCTGCTGGGATACTGTTTCATAGCTTATCATTTGACTTTTAGATAAAATAAGATGGTGCTAACTGCTCTTTTCTTTATAAGAATGCCTATCTGTGGGGTGCCTGGGTGGCTCAGTCAGTTGAGTGTCGGACTCTTGGTTTGGGCTGGTCATGATCTTAGGGTCCTGAGATCAGCCCTACATCTGGCTCTGCAGTCAGCCAGGAGTCTGTTAGAGGTTCTTTCCCTCTGCCTCTCCCCCTTCACACTTGTGTTCTCTCTTTCTCTAAAAATAAAGAAAGAAATCTTTTGAAAAATGAATGCTTATTTGTTAGTGTTAAGAAAGACTTTAAAATGGCTTACCTCAAAACATAAACATGTTCTATCAAATCTAGTCGTTTATGAATTCAGGTAGATGGTAGAACAAGTAAGGAAAGAGAAACCCTTGCCCCCATCAATAAATAAAATAGGCAGCTGCCACACCATCCAATTTATTTGAAAGGAAAAGCATGTCCATACCAAATATCTCCATTGGGTTTGTTATGCTACATTTTCATAGTTATATATCTTTGTATATATTATATACAATAGCTATACATATTCTAAAACTGTAGCTAACACAACAAAACTTTGATTTCATGGTATTACTGCCTAGAACAAAATAAAGGTAAGTGGAGATGTTAGTCATGAGTTGATTCAAAGGAAAATGTTAAGTAAATTATATTATAGGTGATACAACAGGTATGGGTAAAACCGTGAAGATGGTAAACAAATGCCTGGCATTAGGGGAAAACCTGGTTTAGAAACTATGTAGTGTGGTAGTCCCTTTTGTAAACTTAACTGAATTCTTTTTTTTTAATTTTTTAAAATATTTTATTTTATTTTTTTATAATAATATTTTCTATTATGTTAGTCACCATACAGTACATCCCTGGTTTTTGATGTAAAGTTCAATGATTCATTAGTTGTGTGTAACACCCAGTGCACCATGCAATACGTGCCCTCCTTACTACCCATCACCAGCCTATAACTGAATTCTAAAGCAATGAGGGTGATGACTAGCATAAAGCTTTTAGCGTCTCCTGTCACTTCTAGAAGGAGTTGGCATAGGGCAGGAACTGCTGGGCTGGTAAAAAGGAAAGGACAGGACAGGGAAGAGAGAGAGGGCCTGAAGCATAGGAATCTGTTCAAGGTTTAGAATGAGGGATGAGTGCATCTGGGAGAAAGAAGTGGGCTGTTGGAAGTGGTAGAGGCTCTACATGATAGGATTTTCCAGCCCCAGTTGGAAAGGATGAGGCTGTGTACCGTGTATTTTTTAAAAAGATTTTATTTATTTATTTATTTGACAGAAAGAGACAGCCAGCAAGAGAGGGAACACAAGCAGGGGGAGTGGGAGAGGAAGAAGCAGGCTCCCAGCGGAGCAGGGAGCCTGATGCAGGGCTCGATCCCAGGACCCCGAGATCACGCCCCAAGCCGAAGGCAGACACTTAACGACTGAGCCACCCAGGCACCCCAATATACAGTGTATTTTTTATCACTCAGATTGTCCACTGACCCAAGGTCCTTGAAATGATTTGTGTATTGGAAATCTATCTTGCCTTAGGATGAATTCCTTCCAAGAAGACTCCACAGCCCTTCATGAAGAATGGATCTCCGGAGGTTTTGCCTGATAGGCCCTCCAAATGTGCTCAGATGTGTCTAAATCCTATGCTAAACACAACGTACACTGCCAAACAGAAGTACTACACAGAATGCACAAATAATATAACTTAATGTAGCAAAAACTATGCATACCTAAGTAATGGAATTAATGGACTGGGGAGGGCTTACAAGAGATAGAAATGAAATAAAAACCAAAGTGTACCATCTCTTATTTATGTGTAAACTTTCTCTTAGGGGTGTATTTTTGGAACACTTGTGGGGGCCAAAAAGTTAAAGGCAAAAAAAGTTAAAGTGACAATATAACGTGGAGATTACAAAAATATGCATATACAATTGCAGGGTTTTTTTAATGAGCGATGATTTTCACTGACATTGTGACTGAAACAAAAACAAAAATGTTAAATCTCATTTCCAATACAGGTGCTATATGATGTTTTAATAAGTTTCTTGAGTATTTTCAGTATTATACAGTGCTATATGCTTTAACAGGTGGTGGAAAAACATCAGTTACCTAGCCTCCACGTGCAAAATTATTTGCATACAAAGGTACCTTTCCTCTTTTCCTTCTAAGCGCAAAGTTTACTCCCCCTGTGGTCAAAATCCTACTCACATGACATCTTCACAGACTTTTCATCATTAATTGCTCAACCTTCCAATATCATTTGAACATCTCTATTTTTACTGATGTCCTCCTATCAACATTTAAACAGGTTCAATTAAAAATAAACAGCATTAGGGGCACTTGGGTGGTGAAGTAAGTTAAGCAATCGACTCTTGATTTTGGCTCAGGTCATGATCTCAGTGTTGTGATACTGAGCCCTGCATCAGGCTCTGAGCTCAGCAAGGAGTCTGCTTCTCTCCCTACCCCTCCACTTCCCTGCTGCATGCTCTCTTTCTCTCTCTCTCTCAAACAAATAAATAAAATCTTTTAAAAAAATAAAATAAACAGCATTATTTGGTTCTGTGTTGCCCTACATCTACCATTCTCTCATTCCTCCCCTTCACAGAAAGTTATTTTGAGAATTGTTTACACTTAAGTTTCTCAATGTGGAAGGCTTTCTAGGTTCCTAGTTAACAGATGGCTTCGTTTCCCTAGGACAGTCCCATTTATGCCTGCTGCTCAGTGTTATAATCAATAGTGCCCCCTTCCAGTCTCAGAAATGAAATGGTTTGGGGGGCGCCTGGGTGGCTCAGTCAGTTAAGCGTCCGACTTACGATTTTGGCTCAATTTGTGATCTCATGAGTCCTAGGATCGAGTCTCGTGTTAGGCTCTATGCTCAGTGGGGAATCTGCTTGAGATTCTCTCCCTCTGGTCCTCCCCCAAGTCATGCTCTGTCTCAAATAAATAAATAAATCTTTAAAAAAATAAATGAAATGGTCTGGATGGTAAAATTATATAGTCTTCTATAAATGCAATAACCTGTTAAAAATAACTCGAAAGAAAAGAAAATATCAAATTCCCATAGTAGCAAATGCACACATACAGTCCCTAGAAGTAACATAAACCATTTTTTACAGTCGTTTTCAAAATTCTACCGAGACATAAATATAACAAAAGTTATATAATAAGAATTAGAAGACTATCTAAAGGTGGTAAAAGCAAAAAATATAAGTTGAATGAAACTACAATTATAGTCCAAATGGGATTTTTCAGGAAACTTTACAAAATGATACGTATGCTTACATAGAAGGGAATGTCAAATAAATGTTTGAAGAAAGAATAATCCTGAGGGAAAAACTAGATACAAGGGAAATTAAAGCATGTTATCAAGCTAAAATAATAGAAATCATGTGATAAGCAGTGTATAATGTTCCAAAAAAAAAAATTCACCAGGGGTGGGATTAAAATATATTAAAAAGTATATTTCCACTTGATTTCAAGACATAAATTAATATAAATGTTAACATATGAGCCGACAGTAGTACAAGTATATAATAGAACTAATATACATATATCAATGGAACATGCACAAATACTTTGTATTGGTAGGCATGTGATCAAAGAAGTTTGGAGAGCTCTCTACTACATAATTCAGAAAAAGATCTTGCCATATATAAAATGTAATACATGATGAACAATATCATAAAGCACTGGGGAAAGGATAAATGATGTTGGTACTATTTTTTAGTTTAGGGAAATGAATTTATATATTTATCTTACTTCATGCATCAAAATGAATTCCAGCTGGATTAGAAAAATAAAAGTAAAGCTAACAAAATTCTAGAACACAGAGATTAATAGTTTTTCAAGTATGGGCAGGGGGACTTCCTCAGTTTCATAATAGAAAGAAATCACAAGATAATGTTGATATAAATGAAACAAATCTCACAATTTCTGAATTTCAACTTATAACTAGAAAAGTTAAAAGGCCAACAATAAATTGAGAAATGTAATAAATATAGCAACTTATTCTAAAAACTCAATGCGAATGTTTAAAAAGATGTTAAAACCCTCTAGGTACAATTGAGCAATTGACATAACACAGAGAATTCACAAATGATGAAAAACAAATTGTTACTAAGTTTAGAGGAAAAAGGTTCAATATTAGTAGAAATCAAAGAAATACAAATGTAAAAAATAAAGTCATATTTTTCTCATCAAAGTAACAGTACGTGGTTCTACTTTATACCTACTAAGATAGTCAATTTTTAAAATGAAATATGGAATAATATACTTTTCATCCAGTACGCATATAAATCTGGCTCAAGAAAATAATCATGAGTTTGGGAAAATCTTGATATGGGTAGATATTTTATTATATCATAATTTACACAGTGGAAAACAGACACACAATACTTTATTATTCCAACTATAAGACATTCTGGAAAAGGCAAAATTATGGAGGCAATTAAAGGATCAGTGGTTGACAAGGTTGGGAGGGAGGGATGAACAGACTGAACACAGAGGATTTTTAGGGCAGTGAAAATACTCTGCACCATAATGATGGATACATGTCATTATACATTCGTCCAAACCCATAGAATGTTCAACATCAAAAGTAAACCCAAATGCAAATTATGGACTTTGGGTGAAAATGATGTGTCAATGCAAGGTCATCAGCTGTAGCCAATATACCACTCAGATGAATGATTTTATAATGGGGGAGGCTATGCATGTGTAGGGACAGGGTGTTATGTGAAATCTCTGTACCTTTCCTCTCGATTTCGCTGTGAAAGTAAAACTGCTCTAAAAAAGTTAAGACTTTAAAAAACAATTACACAAACCCAAAACTTTAAAAAATAGCAGAATGATATCTCATTTATCATTGAGATATCAGGCAATGATTAAAAAGATGAATCAAAATTATTTTATAATCAGATGGGGAAAGTAATTTTACAGTGTTAAAGTAAAAACAATCAAGGGGTGCCTGGGTGGCTCAGTTGGTTAAGCGGCCTCTCTTAGTTTCGGCTCAGGTTGTGATTTCAGAGTTGTGAGATCAAGCCTCACCTCTGGCTCAGAGCTCAGCACGGAGTCGCCTTAAGATTCTCTCTCCCTCTCCCTCCCCCTCAGCTCCTCCCTCTGGCTTCCCCAAGCTCCCATGTACATGTGCACACTCTCTCTCCCCCCCAAAACAAACAAACAAACAAACAATAAATAAATAAATAAAATCTTTACAGTAAAAACAATCAAGAGTACAAAATTATGTATTCTCTGTGATCTCAACCACATGAATAATTTTCCACATAGGTACAATCCTGGGCTAAGGAAATACTAGTGTCATGCTGTAGCAAAAAAGTTCGTATTTCTATCTTCACTACCCAAATAACTAGTTTGGATGATGTTTTTGTCAGAATATACCATCTATTTGTTAGTAAGAACATTAAACTGAAATCTCCATTAGCAAAGTAGAGCAGAAAACAGACTGTGGTATGCAGGTAATCAAGGACAATATCCTATGCTGAACTGATTTTCTTAGTAGCTGAAAAAGTACCTTCGATATTTGTCTCAAATTTCTATCCACTTGTTTCAGTTGGACAACAGATATTAGCTTGTTACACTGTTTAATGCTGTGCCCACAGTAAATGCTCGAAAATACCTATTAATGAATGTTAACTGAGGCACCAGAGCTATAAGTGGTAAAAGTTATAAAACCAATCCAAATTTTTTGGATGCCACTTGGAAAGTATTATACTTTCAAAACAACTTTTAAATTATTCAAAACATTTTTGAAAATGAGAACACTGCTTTATAAAAGTAAAGAACAAGGCAAATGGTAGTCAAATTTATGGGCCATTAAAGGGGGAAAGGATTAAGTGGTGGGGAAAAGACCCTCCTGAAATATGGCTTATTATTTATGGACTGCAGTGGAGAGGAAACTGTAGGGAAAAAGAAGCAATAAACATGCAAAAAGCATTAGTTTATGTCTCTAAGTTTAATGTGGAAATGGTCATGTGCCCAAATTCCATTAGCATCTGGCACAAAAGCCAGATAAGTAAGTGAAAAGTCATCTGGCAGAGACAAAAATGACACAGACTCTTTAGTGAAGAAAGATTCCCTTGTATACCATGTACTTTAACTCAAAGAGATGTACATAGACCGGAAGAAGGGTGACAGCTGCAGATAAAATTGTTATGAGGAAGAGCTATAGGAGACACGGACTTGTTGTTCAGCATTTGGATCACAGAGCATCACACTAGTAAACAGAGTCCTGGAAAGGGCAGTGAATGTGGCCTCTAATTTATAAACCCCAGGCTTCACTTCTAATTCCTTTTAAAATCTATTTATTTATTTATTTTTAAAGATTTTATTTATTTATTCGACAGAGATAGAGACAGCCAGCGAGAGAGGGAACACAAGCAGGGGGAGTGGGAGAGGAAGAGGCAGGCTCCCAGCGGAGGAGCCTGATGTGGGACTCGATCCCAGAACACCGGGATCATGCCCTGAGCTGACAGCAGACGCTTAACGACTGAGCCATCCAGGCGCCCCTATTTATTTATTTTTTTTGCTTGATCTCAACCCACTAAAGATTAAGAATAGGAAAAGGAGACATCACAGATGCTTTAAATTCCATCCTCAGTCATTGTTTTCTAATCTGCTTGTTTCTGTAAATAAAGATTTATTGGTACACAGCTACAGCTATTCATTTACTTATTGCCTATGGCTGCAACAGACTGTATAGCTTAGATATCCTAAAATATCTGATATCTGCTTTCTTACAGAAAAAGTACGCAGAACCCTTAATTAGATAAATATATGATTCTAGTAATTACATAGCAACCAGGGAAAATATGAAAATATTCTCAGGCAAAAGTAAACACAGAAGACAGGAATCTCACAAGCCAAGCATCTACCTCCCTTAGATGGCTTTGAGCACATGGAGCCAGGTGGGTCTCCCAGGACCTTTCAAAAGGCAGGAGGCAAAGGGGTCCTCCCACAAAATGGAAGGACTTCCTTCCACTGGGTGGAGTTTTTCACAGATTGCTACTTTTCCAGTTACTTTACAGGAAACGTGGCGACAGAAAGGACTCAGCAGCAGCCACAGTATCAAAAATGTCATAAAGGCATGGTTGAGATCCCAGAATAAGAAATATATGCTTTAGAATATCAAACCCTAAAGTTTAAGTGACAATTCACAGAAGTCTGTGGTTTACATTGGTATTTACTTAGTTTGCATACGTGTATTGTGTCTAATGATGTCAGAGCCAAAATATGGTATTTGAAACGCTTTGTGGAGAACCCACTGTGTTATTTCTTAGCATCTTTTCCTTTTTGAGAAATAGAACAGTAAAAAAAAAATGAGTCCAGGGACCTGTCAGGTTGCATTCTTAAACACATCCTTCAAAGGATTTGTATTACGATGCTGTAACTGCCTGAAGTCGTCATAGCTTTGGAAAACTTTCTCCTTTTCTTTGTAATTAAATTCTTTCTATTTTGAGTAAAAAACATTTAACTGGACTACTTAAAATATTGCATTTTCTCCACAGACCTAAGGAAATTCAATATATATAAAGACATTTTTTAACTTCACTCAAAAAATTGCATTCAATTGTTTGTGGCTTTAATATCTAGGCAATAAAAATAATACCTCAATGTTATGGAGAAGAAAATGGACACATTTGCCTTTGGCTAAACTAGTAAATTCTGTATGCATAAGGGTTAAGGAGTCACCCATCCTAAGATTCAGTTACAGAATTACTTATTATTACTATGATGGTCCTAAGCAAGTTGTTTTTATTATTCCTCATTTCCTTTTTTTTTTTAAAGATTTATGTATTTTTTGTTTGAGGAAGAGAGATAGAAAACGCATGCACATGAGTGGGGAAAGGCGCAGAGGGAGAGGGAGAGAATCCCAAGCAGACTCCCCACTGAGCACAGAGCCCCATGCAGGGCACTATCTCACAACCCTAAGATCATAACCGTTGCTGAAACCAAGAGTTGGATGCTCAACCGACTGAGCCAGCCAGGTGACCCAACTCCTTACTTCTTCTACCCTAAAAATTGGAAGTGTTAATTTTGCTTTGCTTGTACTTCTCACTGGGCACATAATGGTTAAATGCATAGCAAATTTTATCATGCTGTTTCCTAGACAAAATCAAAGGATTAGAACCTAGCCTAATTAATGTTTACTGCAAAACGCTTTGAGAAACAAAGAAATATTAAAATTAGCAAGCTTAAAACTAGAAAACTGAAGAAAAAGAATACTGCAAATGGGTGAAACATAGCTATTAAAAGAAAAATAACAATATAGTAAGCTAACAAAAAAAACTACCTTAAAAAAACTAAGCTAAAGGATTAAAAATGAGAGAATAGACAAAGTAATACTAGATGCAATAGCATCAGCAAAAGAAAATACTTCCAGTGAATCTACTTTCAGGGACTTGTTACGATTTTAAAAAGGAAAAATCCATGATGAGTAACTAATCACTTGTTAATACTGTAAGGAAAAATGAAAATAAACCAATTTTGTTATCCTAAAGAAAATGAATCACCGATTCAAAGAGATATATTCACTCCTATGTTTACTGCAGCATTATTTAAAACAGCCAACATATGGAAGAAACCAAGTGTCCCCTGATAGATAAATGGATAAAAAAGATGTGGTATATACACACAATGGAAAATTAGCCATAAAAAATGAAATCTGGTCATTTGCAACAACATGGATGGATCTAGAGGGTATTATACTAAGTCAAATAAGTCAGACAGAAAAAGACAAATACCATGATTTCATTCATATGTGGAATCTAAAAAACAAAGCAAATGAACAAACAGACTCATAAATACAGAGAACAAACTGATGATTTCTTGAGGGGAAGGTGGTAGGGGGTGTGCACAGTAGGTAAAGCATTAAGAGATACAAACTTCCAGTTATAAAATAAGTCATGGGGATGAAAACTACAGCATAGGGAATATATCCAATAATATTGTAATAACTTTCTGTAGTGACAGATGGTAAGTACACTTACCATGGTGAGCATTTTGCAATACATACAAACGTCGAATCACTATGTTGCACACCTAAAACTAATACTGTATGTCAACTATACTTCAATAAAAAAAAGAAATGAAAAAAAAATGCCAACCACATCACCTTTCTCTCTTTATATATTATGTATATACAGGTCCCGTGCATATGTGTGTATGTATATATAAACACATATAGACGAATGCAAGTATGGAAATTTAAGGGAGATACATTTTCATCCTTCAATTTGATAAAAACATAAACAATAATATTCAATTTTGGTGAGGGTTCAGTGACTCAGACAACTTTATACCCTACTGGTAGGGATATAAAATAGTATAAACCTTCTGGAAAATATCTTCTGAAGATGTATCATGTGTCATAAAAATATAATGAGATGTGATTAACTACACACTAACTTGAATGAATATTTTAAGAAGCTAAAATGATGTTTACAAAGGACAGTTTATTAAAAAATGTATATTCAGCAATTGTTTACTAACTGCCTACAATGTACAACAATGATAAATGTATTTAGGAAAATAACATGTAATAAAATAATTGAAAGAATCAGTAGTGGTTACTGAAAATACTGGTGTTTCTTCTTTGTACTTTTCTGTATTTTTAAATTTTTCTCTAATGAACATATATTTTAAAATCAAAATGTATTGACTTCCTCAAAAACATGATAGTCAACAGTTTTTCGACTACTGATTCTTAAATTATACACAGTCTAAATAAGCCTATGTTAGGGGGGAGTATAAACATTTTGGATATATAATAGCCAATCTTTCAGACTGGATCTCTCTTAGAAAAAAATTTTAGAAATCTCTAAAGAATTCTCAAAGTTATGCAGAAAAACATTTGTTTTAGAGTAATAAAATTAAAAATTATAACAAAATATTCTGCAAACATACAGAATGGACTTTTGGGGCCCGGTGCGGGGGGTAGAGAATGAGCTTTGGTCTCTTACAGAGAAAACCTTTTAACCTCTTCAGGACTGAGTGAACCTGTTTTGCAAGGGATTCCTGTAGTACACCAAACGTTCCACAAGGGGGCAGAAGAACAATAGTTTTTTCTTTTTTTAAAGCTCATCCTAGAAATTTTTTTTTTAAAGATTTTATTTATTTATTGACAGAAAGAAAGAGAGAGAGAGAGTGCACACACAAGTAGGCAGAGCAGCAGGCAGAGGGGAAGAGAGAAGCAGACTCCCCACTGAGCAGGGAGCCTGATGCATGCGGGACTGGATCCCGGGACCCTGGGATCACGACTTGAGCTGAAAGCAGATGCTTAACTGACTGAGCCACCCAGGCACCCTCATCCTAGAAAGACTGCTCTGAAGCTTAATTTTAACAATCACAGAATTATTAGTATCAGTACTCTTAAGCTGTAATGTCACAACGTGTTCATCCAACTTTTTAATATTTCATTCTAAAATGTTTATGAAAAACAATAAATGACACAGTAGAGGGGTAGAATCAGCTATACATCTATAGTACATGCTTTTTCTTAGACTTTTGAAAGCCACAGCTTCAATATGCCTGTGGGGTTTTTGGTTTGTTCATTCATTTAATAGGCTTGGGGATGGGTCCTTCACGAACATACCTCAGAAAGGTGCTATAATAAGAGTAGATGAAATCAGCTGGAATCACACAAACCTAGTACGTCTGACCTCTGAGGAGCCTTCAGAAATCACCTGATCCAAGTCCTCCATGCTACTGATGGAGAAACTGAGGTCCTGAAAATAACACGCCCAAAGGCCCATGTTATGTTAAAGTCAGAGAAAAGACTAGAAAGCCTATCTCCTGACAACCAGATCAGTGCAGTAACAATCAAAACATTCTTAAAGTTTGATAGTTTGAAGCTGTACTCTAGAAGGGGTAATAATTCTGACCTCTCTCTGGGCCAGATCTCAGAGGCTCAACTCTGGTTGCAGTATCAGTGTCATGTCGGGCATGGTCTAGGATGACGTACCTGTCTTTTTGTCATGTCAGAGCCCAGATTCTCCAGGTGGCCTACAGAAATCAAGTGTATCCTTCCTGAACCGATCTCAGAAGCAACACCTCTCCCAAGCAAGGACTGAGGTTAAAGTGACCATTTTCTACTAAGTACTGTTAAACACTGAGTTATGGAGGCTCAGAATGATAAGGGACCTTAGGAATATTCCAGATCAAGATTTCATTAACCCAGCTATAAAATGGTGAAGAAGCTGTTAACCAGTCTTTTCCTATTGGATTTGGGGCAGCAAGCTTAGCGTGAAGGCTAGCAGTCAGTAACAATATCCATTTAGTCAAAGTTGTTTTACTCCTCAGCTAAAAATAAATATGCACTGAGAAAGTTGGTCATGAACAAATAATGCAATTTACAGCATCATAAAAGCATTCTGCCTCAACTCTCTGGTCAACTAATCTTCAACAAAACAGGAAAGAATATCCAATGGAAAAAGTCTCTTCAACAAACAGTGCTGGGAAAATTAGACAGCCACATGCAGAAGAATGAAAATAGACCATTTCCTCACACCATACACAAAGATAAACTCAAAATGGATGAAAGACCTCAACGCGAGACAGGAATCCATCAAAATACTAGAGGAGAACACAAGCAGCAACCTCTTTGACCTCGGCCACAGCACCTACTTGCTAGACATGTCTCCGAAGGCAAGGGAAACAAAGGCAAAAAGGAACTATTGGGACTTCATGAAGTTAAAGAGCTTTTGCACAGCAAAGGAAGCAGTCCACAAAACCAAAAGACAACCAACAGAATGGGAGAAGATATTTGCAAATGTCTGATCAGATAAAGGGCTAGTATCCGAGATCTATAAAGAACTCATCAAACTCAACACCCAAAAAAACAAATAATCCAATCAAGAAATGGGCAGAAGACATGAAGAGATATTTCTCCAAAGAAGACATCCCAGTGGCCAACAGACACATGAAAAAATGCTCCACATCACTCGGCATCAGGGAAATACAAATCAAAACCACAATATATACCGCCTTACACTGGTCAGAATGGCTAAAATAAACAAGTCAGGAAACAACAGATGTTGGCGAGGATGCAGAGAAAGGGGAACTTTCTTACACTGTTGGTGGGTATCCAAGCTGGTGCGGACACTCTGGAAAACAGTATGGAGCTTCCTCAGTAAGTTAAAAATAGAACTACCCTACAACCTAGCAAATGCACTACTAGGGATTTACCTGAAGGATACAAATATAGTGATACGAAGGGGTACCTGTGCCCCAATGTTTATAGCAGCGATGTCCACAATAGCCAAACTATGGAAAGAGCCCAGATGTCCATTGACAGATGAATGGATAAAGAAGATATATAATATATATATATATTGGAATACTACTCAGACAGCAAAAAAATGAAATCTTGCCATTTGCAAGAACGACATGGATGGCACTAGAGGATAGTATGCCAAGAGAAATAAGTCAATCAGAGAAAAACAATTATTATATGATCTCACTCATACATGGAATTTAAGAAACAAAACTGAGGATCATAGGGGAAGAGATGAAAAAAATAAAACAAGACGAAATCAGAGAGGGAAACAAACCATAAGAGACTCTTTTCCTAAAAATTTGTTTATTTATTTATTTGTTTGACAGAGAGAGACAGGGAAAGAGCACAAGCAGAGGGAAGAGCAGGCAGAGGGAGAGGGAGAAGCAGACTCCCTACTGAGCAGGGAGCCAGATGTGGGCTCGATCCCAGGACCCTGGGATCATGACCTGAGCTAAAGACAGACGCTTAACCGACTGAGCCACCCAGGCACCGCAAGAGACTCTTTATCATAGGAAACAAACTGAGGGTTGCTGGAGAGGAGGGGGTTGGGGGGATGGGGTAACTGGGTGATGGACATTAAGGAGGGCACGTGATGTGATGAGCACTGGGTATTATATAAGACTGATGAATCACTGACCTCTACCTCTGAAACTAATAATACACTGTATGTTAATTAATTGAATTTAAATAAAAGTAAAAATAAAAAATAAAAAACATTCTGAAACGTAACAATGAAATAGTCATTTAATATTCCACCTTTGTCCTGATTCCCCAACCCCACTCCAATATGCCCTTTGCTAATACAGAAATACATTCCATTGACTTTTGTTTGAGGGACAGATTTCATGCTGAAAAGTGAGCTCATAATTAAAATATTGCTTTTGTAGGTCTTAGGCTTTCTTAGCATTAGCTTGCAGAGCTCCCTCCTTATATTCCCCTTCCCCCTGCCAGCCCCTGTCTGCACAACCAACCCTGGATTTTCTCAGTTATGCAGGCCACCAATTTCCCTTTCTCTCTGAGGAGTCTAAGAGAAAAATCATCCCATTCTGGCATCCCCTAGTGCTGATTCTGATACACACCTCTGAGTGCTGTTATGTTCTGGTTTGGTGGGGGGGTTTTAGTTTTTGGTTTGTTTAGTTGGGTTTTGTTAGTTGCTAATTTTTCCTAATTAAGGAGTAGATACAAAGAGATATTTATTAAATGTGTAGAATATGAGACATAATAATCTAATACATATTAGTGTATGCTTCTTGTGATTTCCTAGCTCATCCCCTTCCCACCTCTTCAGCCATCCAAATAATAGGAATTTTGCATTTATCAGTCCCTTGCTTTTCTTCATATAGTTTTATTATATGCATTTGTATCCTTAAACATTATTATTACTTTTACCTGTTTTTGAATGTTTTACGAATGGAAACACGCTGAATGTGTTCTTTTTTTTCCCCCTTAACTCAGAGTTATTTTCTTACGGTTTTTTGTAGTAGAAACCATGTAGTTTCATGGCTGTAATTTATTAATTTTCATTATCATTTAACACTTAATTTTGTGACAATAAATCTATTTATTCTACTACTAACAGATACGTGGGTTGTTCCAGATTTCTGCAATCATAAGCAATGAAATTATGAAAATCCTTACATACATCTCCTTGGACACTGGCACAAGAGATCAGGATAAGAATTTGAAAGAGGACTTGCTGGGTTATGGGGGATGAGCACCTTCAATTTTTTGAGATAATGCCAAGTTAACTTTCAAACTTCTTGAACCAAATTACTGTCCTGTGTGCAGTAATGACTAATTTGGGTTACTCCACATCCTAACATTTGATATTAGATTTTTATATTGTTGATAAGCTTAAGGATACAAAATGATGTTAGGAAATGTGCATTTTCCTAATTACTCATGAAGCTACACATCTTTTCAGATACTTATTTGCTATTTGTGCCTCTTATGTAAAGTGCCTATGAATTATCTGGCATGTTTTTCTATGGATTATTTGTGCATTTTTTGGTACATTTTTTAAATGTGTTCTTCACATTATTGTGGGTCCTAATTTGTTGCCAGGTGTTGCAGTGCTTTTCTCCTAGCTTTATGTCTTGTCTTTTACTTGTATTTATGGGTCTTTCTAAGAACAGGGCTCTTAATCTTAATATGATTGAATCTAAAACATTTTCTTTGTAGTTTGTGCTTTCTATGTATTAAGAGAGTTTCCTACCCCATTCTAATAATGTTTTTCTAGTCACATTTAAAACCTTAATTCACCCAGAACTGATTTTTGTTTCTTTATATGAATAAGCATTTGCCCCATCAGCATTTATTGAAGAACCTTCTTTTCCAAAGTGATTTGCAATGCTATCTCTGTGGTAATTCAAGTTTCTGAATATGTTGATTCATCTCTATTCTTCCTTTTCTATACCGTTCACCTGTTTGTCTCTTTCTCGGCCAATATCACATGATGTTTTAATTGCTGTAGCTTCATAAAAATTCCTGAAACCTGGTAAGGTAACACGTTCCCACACCTTGGTGGCAACTTCAGGACTATTCTAGGGCTATTGATTTCCCAAGTAAATTTTTAGGAATTAGCTTCTCAAGTTCCACAACAAAATGTGTGGAATTTGACTGGAATTTTATTGTCTTTATAAATCAACTTGGGGATGACTTCTATCTTTATAACATAGAGTCTTCCAATCCATGAATGTGGTGTTTCTTTCCATTTACTTAGATTCCTTTAATACCTTTTCACTGAAATTATACAGTTTTCTTCTCAAAGGTCTTTCATATTTTTGGGTGAGATTTATTCCTGGATAATTTATAATTGTTGATGCTTTTATAACTGGTACCATTTTTATTATATTTTGTAACCAAGCTGGAGGATAGAAACAACTTTTATGTGTGTTTATCATGCATCCCAACATTAATAATATATTATTGACTCTAATAATTTATCTGTATATATTTTGGATTCTGTACATAGATGATTACCATATGCAAATAATGAGTAGCATTTTTCTAATCCTTACATCTTCTCTTTTCTTGCATTACTGCACTCAGATATTAAGCACAGTGTTGAATAGAAGTAGTGGAGTTGGGAAAACATTTCTCATTCCAGATTTTAAATGGAAGTTTTCATGACTTCACCATTAGATACGATGTTTTCTGTGAATTTTTCATAGGTACCCTTTATCAGACTAATAAACATTTCTTCTATTCTTGCTTTGCTAAAGTTTCTTTTTTCTTTTATAATAAAGAATGGATGTTGAATTTTATCATTTTTTTCTGCATATATGAAGATGGTCATATTAGTTTCCCCTTTAATAGGCAAACATAGGGTAGCTCAATTTTTAACTTTTTAAGGGACCTCCATACTGTTTTCCAAAGTGGCTGTACCAACTTGCATTCCCACCAACAATGTAGGAGGGATCCCCTTTCTCCACATCCTCTCCAACATTTGTTGTTTCTTGCCTTGTCCATTTTTGCCATTCTAACTGGCTCAAGGTGGTATCTTAGTGTGCTTTTGATTTGAATTTCCCTGATGGCTAATGATTTTGAACATTTTTTCATGTGTCTGTTAGCCATTTGTATGTCTTCACTGGAAAAGTGTCTGTTCATATGACTAACATAATAAAAAAATATTATTATTAAAAAATAGGCAAACATGACAGATTAATTGATTCTCAAGTGTAAGGCCATCTTTACATTACTGAGGTAAACCTAACTTTGTCATTTTAAAATACTGCTGGATTTGTTCTGCCACCATTTTATTAATGATGACTACATCTATGTTTATGAGAATGTTGTCCTATCATTTTCCTTATTATACTCTCCTTGCTCACTTTTGGTTCTAAAGTTTTGCTAGTTTCATTAAATGAGGGTTTTTTTTCCATTACAGAGGAGTCTGTGTGAGATTGGGACTTATCCCTTGTGTCTTTGGAGAAATGTTGATAAAACAAAGGTTGACACACATGTGAAAAGTTTCTCTTTTGATATTTTCCTTGGAAAGCCACTGAGATTTAGTTGTAACAATTATATTTTTCATTTCCAGAAGTTCTGTTTTTATAATATCTCATTCTTTTTTTTTAAGTTTCTATTTATGTAAGTAATCTCTGTACCCAATGTGGGGCTCGAACTCACAACCCCGAGATCAAGAGTTGCATTGACTGAGCCAGCCAGGTGTGCCAATAATATCTCAGTCTTTTGTCATATTTTAGATTGATATATTTATTTTTTAAAACATTCCCAGTTTATGGACTTCTATGTGAAGTATTGTATTGTCTGAAATTCTTGGAAATATAATCCTGCTCTTTTTCATGTCATTTGATTCTCTTATTGAATTGTTTCTCCATCGTTTTTGGAAATTTGGATTGCAAATTCATCCTTGGCTTTATGCTTGACAGTTGTGATGTTCAGGAGTTCATAGCATGTCTCTCCAAAGAGATCTTATGTTTGCTTCTGCACATACCAGCTGGTAAAAATTTTTACATTAATATCTCATCCTGAGAGTTTCTATGCTTTGCACATAGTGTCAGTTCAACCTGAAAAGCCACTGAGGGTAAGCCCCTGGTTACACATATTCAGGGAAGCTCCCCCCTCCCACAAAGCTCAGGAGACTGACAAATTTCTTTGCCATCTCCCTGTGCTTTTGCCAGTGGATTTTTGCTATTCCTCTATTTCACTTACACAGAAGTCAAAATTCCAGGTCAAAGACTCATGTGGGCCCATATGAGACCATTAAAACCTAAGTTTCTTGTTTAAAGATACTAACCATTGTCCCTTCTTGCCTTTGGCCTCTAGGGATGGCACTTAGTTTTTTCCAAGCTCACTATACCTTTAAAAGGATGTTTTCTCTGTTTCTGTGTGTTTTTCAGCATAAGGGTTATCAGATTCCCTAATGCATATCTTTGGGAGATAATCAGTGAGAACGTCCTCAAAGTTATTCCTCAGAAATGACAAATTCAATAAGATCAATTTGTGCCATACATCAGGCAAAACAAACATAAAATAGAAAAAAGTACACTCCAAACTGTTTTTTACCTTTTACTCTCCTTCCCCCCAAAATGATATAAGGTCTGTTATCATCACTAAGAATTCAAGAAAGTGAGTCTGCACAATGTCTAAAGTTTCCAGAAGTTAATTGTGACATATAGTTATAGACACAGAAGCAAAGAAAGCAGAGTGAGTCTACTTTATTTTTACTCCTGTTGGGATAAGTTCATACCTTGCTCAAAATCCTCTGTTTCAATCATTTACCTTTTATATATGCCAAGTGGGGAGTGGTTGTGGGAAATCACAATAAGACAGAAGAGAATATTCTAAGGTAGGCACATTTCTAAAAATGGGATTTAAACTTCTATAATGAAAAGTACACCAAATATTTCTAACAAATCTTCTGCATTATATTTAAAATATCAGTGAACTATAGTATTTACATTGCCTTATAAATGTTCTTTAATTACTTCTAGTTATCTACTCAATAGAGATTTGTGGCTCATTTTCTGATTTTGAAAGCAATCCATTTCTGACTCAAGCCATACATAGTATTTTTCAGATACCTAGTAAACATGTTAGGTACTGCAAATTAATATTATTAGAATCCATTCTGGGAGGACATTTCCTAAAATATGGTGGTTGAGGGTGGGGAGCAGCTGTGTTTTAGTAAATTATACTTGAAATTATGATATTTCATAAATGATGGCCCTTTTGATGTTTTACTTATTGTACTGCTTTTTGACAAATCTTAGCTCCCCATAATTGTCACTGAGTGAATTAATACTACATTTTTTTAAAATCCTGTGTTTAGGGGGGAACCTGGGTGGCTCAGTCAGTTAAGCATCTACCTTCGGCTCGGATCATGATCCCAGGATTCTGGGATCAAGTCCCACATCAGGCTCCTTGCTCGCCAGGGAGACTGCTTCTCCCTCTGCCTGCTGCTCTGTTTGTGCTCTCTCTCTCTCTCTCTCAGACAAATAAGTAAATAAAATCTTTTTTAAAACATTCTGTGTTTAGGAGGCACCTGGCTGGCTCAGTTGGTAGAGCATGCAACTCTTGATCTCAAGGTTGTGAGTTTAAGCCCCACGTTGGGCATACAGCTTACTTTAAAAAAATTCCATGCAGTATTCCCACTGTGAAAGAGTGGGCGTGTGTAAAGGAAGACCAAAGAGGAGGAAATGAGAGACCTACTGGGAGTAAGAGGAAGATTTACCAACTGTGCACAGGGTCAGGAATTATGCTCTGTGCTTTCACATTTTACCCATAGCAATCTTGTGTATCAAAAATTACTCTTGTTTTACAGATGACGAAAACATGGCCAAAATAATACATGACATACCTCAGTTCACATTTTTAACAGGCAGCATGTTCTGTCTCTGACTCAGAATACAGTATTTTTTTCCTGTGATACCATATCTATCCCCTGTTCTACCGTGGAGGCCCAGGGCAGGCCATCCCAAAATATGCCACAATAGCATATTGATTATTTTGAATTAAAGTTACTTAAACAGCTGGTGCAAAAAGGACACTCTAACCCTCTTTTGTCCCACTGAAAGCAGGAAATAAAATCTCCCATGTGAAAACTACCCTCCCTGTACCAGGAGGTTAAGAGATATCCTTATCACCAGAGACAGAGAATTCAGGGCCAAAAAAGCTGTGTAAACCAATCTTGTTACTTTTACTGATTTACTACCCCAGCCCAAATCCTGTTAAGAACTCCTTACTAAATGAAGCTTCCAAAGAAGTTTTCTCTGTTGTGTCAGTTCCTCACAGATTTATGTTTCTTCGTCTAAAATGTATAAAAACTGCCTGCCTTGGTCATTTATTTGGGTCTCAAGTTTATTATTGGGCATTCGTGCACACATAATTAAACTTTGCTTTTTCCCCCCATTAATCTCTCGCATCAAATTAATTCTTAAACCAGCTCAAAGAATCTTAAAGGGTAGAGGAAAAATTTTCCTCCCCAACACTACCTAACACTGGACTCAGTGCAGGCATACAGCACTTTTTACCAGGTATATGTTGTTCAGCAACCAACTCTATTAAGTGGGAAGGGATTGGGGATGACTGGTAATACTAATAGAACAGTCTGCCCAATTGAAGCCAGAACCTAGGCCGGTCCTCAGATAATTCAACAAGATCCATTAAGTTAGGTATTCTAAGACATTCTTTATCCACTGAACAATGTATATTTGCCAAAAATAAATAAACCTATGGTACCAGTTTCCTAGGGTTGTGCTATCAAATTATCACAACTGGATGGCTTACAACAACAGAAATTTATTGTCTCACAATTCTGGAGGCTAGAAGTGTAAAATTAACATGCAGGCAAGGCCATGCTTTCTCTGAAGACTCTAAAGATTGCCTGAGACCAGGGCACTTGGCTGGCTCAGTTGATAGAGCATGTGACTCTTGATCTCAGGGTCATGAGTTCAAGCTCCATGTTGGGTATGGAGTGTACTTAAAAGTACAAAAGAAACAAATAAGCACTTAAAGATTGCCTGAGACCAACCTACCCCTCTCTGGGCTAACCATTTGGGTATCTAAATATTTGTATAAGCACTAACAAATGTATTCTATTTCTCAAAACTCTTGTAGTACTACTCATTTGACATTTAACATGCAAAGAGAAGGGAAATGTATTAAATCCCATTCCAGAATTATTTTTTCTATATCTTATCTCCCATCTTAGATGATAAGCTGATTGAGGACATGGGCATATTCTTAAAATGTATACCTTCCACAATATTTAACCTACTTGTCACTTACTCATTAAGCATACATTTACTGTGTGTGACCATTAATAAAAGTCAGTTTATATGCTTGTTTAATTCTATAAGCACATGTAAACTTTATGTATATCAGAGTAGAATTTGTATTATTCATTAATCCATTCAATTTATTTATTTATACTGGTGAAAAGGAATGGGATTTAATATCTTTCCCTTCTTGTTGTAAGTTTCCTCCACACTTGATGGTCATTAAAATGGATTCCTATAGGAAATGCCTCTGAAAATGAAAAATGATTCTATGAATGATAGATGGAAGCCACAATATGGAACTAAAATGATAATATGGATATGCAAACTAAAGCATCTCATAGCCTGCAGTAGATTTTGACTGCTTATTTATGAAACCCTGAAATGTGGGGTCTATAATGAAATTGCTGCTAGACCCTTAGCTGTAACATCTATCATGGAGGGTGATGGTATGAGACTAAATGATAAATTGTTAAGGTCAAGCTACAATCAATATGCAAACACTAGATATAGAAATGTGTGACTTATGCACACCAACAGCAATAGATTAAAATATTATGGATTCAATCTTTTTTTCCTCCCAATGGAGACCATCTTTAAGATAAATGATGCAAATAACTTTATGATAAGGTCACATTTGATTTTATTTATTTAGCCTTTTGAGTACCTTTGGGTAGCACAAGCAAATTACTTTTTTAAAAAAGGAAAAACCCTTGATTTTTTTTGTCTCAGTCATTAAGCATACTTCAATTTAGCATATGGAGAAGTCTGATAACTCAGAATTATATATGCTTACATTATAATGCTTTTCACATAGTTTTTATCATGTTTCTCCTGTGAATTCTTTCCATTCCAAACTGCGCCAATTTAGATTGTCATCAGTTCTTTTCACAGTAGCACTCTAACTTGTGCTCTCTACATTTAATCCCTTTTGATCCATGTTGTACCCCAAAATGCAAACATTGTATGTATCATCCCTTCAGGTACAATGTGAAAACTAGCCAGTCTGATAGTATAGCTTGGCTGATGTGTTTTCCCAGGTAATACTTACATTAGTCAGGGTTCTCCAGAGAAACAGAACCAACAGATTGCAAATATGTATGTGTGTGTGTGTATACACACACACATATATACATACATACATTTATATACACACACACACATATATATACACATACATGTACACACACACATATATCTCCAATCTATAATTATGTACCATATAATGTTATTTATTATATGAATTGGCTTCTGCAGTTATGAAGGCCAAGAGGTCCCACAATCTGCCACCTACAAACTGAAGAACCAGGAAGCCAGTTGTATAATTCAGAACTGTGTAATTCAGTCTAATTCCAAAGGCCTGAAAACAAGGAGTTCTGATGTCTGCTGGCAGGAGAAGATGGATGTCCCAGGTCAAGAAGAGCAAATTCATCCTTCCTCTGCCTTTTTGTCCTACCTGGGCCCTGGATGGATGGGATGATGCCCATCTGCATTGCTGAGGGTGATGATCTTTACTTAAGTCTACTGATTCAAATGCTAACCTCCTCTGGAAACACCTTTATAGACATACCTAGAAATAACATTTTACCACCTATCTGGGCATACTTTAGCCTAGTCAAGTTGACACATAAAATTAACCATTACAATACTCAAGCATTTAAACTGGGGCATTCTATAGATAACATATCCTCATTCATTCTGTAACTAGCTAGAAATTGTGGGAATTTCAGTAAAGGTAGAAGAGATGCCCACTGCTATGGCGACTACTGAAAGAGAATTTGGGGAAAGATTGTGGGCATGTGGGCAATAGCTTATTTACTAAATGATTCTGTAATCTAGGGTTTAAACATAATCTTTAGCCTCAGACACATCTAGATTACATCTCAGCTCTCCCACTTGTTATCTGAGTGACTAAGCAAGTTTCTTAATCTCTCTGAGCCTGGTTCCTTCATATATAAAAGGGAGATAATAATCCCAATCTAATGGAGTTGTAAAATTTAAAACAGATCATTCATTTACAAGCTACTTGACCTTGGGCAAGTACCTGCATCTCTCTGAAAATCAGTAGGCTGATCTGGAGCATGCTGATAGCAATATTTTTATTACTATATTGTTATAATGATCATATCTATGTTCCTTCAGGTGGTAAAAATGCTTAAATATGATACTTACACAATTCAACAAATATTTCCTGAACTTCACCATTGGTTCATATAAAGCATTTAGGAAAGGACTTCTTGTCCATGGTCAATGCTCAGTGAATGTTAGCTATGTGACCATGATTATTCCTGGGATACACTATAGCTCTGCTCCCTTCCACATTGGCATATGGTTAAAATACTAATGAGTCCCCTTTTACTAGCAGGCATCCTGGAGCTCACCTGTTTTAACAACACCCTTTGGGGTTATTGTGTTTCTGGAAAGTTGTTTGCAAAAGGAAAGGACTTATTTTTAGGAGCTCTTTCCTGGTAAGTAGCTAATAGGACATTGAGGAAATGTTATTTTCCCTTTCTTTAATCTATTATGGATTTACCCAAGTTGTTGAGTCTCCAGAAATGTGTTGTTTGCACTAAATCCATGCCAGAGAGAAGCTGATACTTTCCTAGTGACTTCAACATTAATACATATGTCCAGCGCCAGCATCTCTTACCTTTCTGACATTTGTGCCTATTTTTAATAAGCCCTTACATTAAAAGACAGCAGCTCTTAAAATAAGCCTTGGGGTGCCTGTGTGGCTCAGGTGGTTAAGCGTCTGACTCTTGATTTTGGCTCAGGTCATGATCTCAGGGTCATGAGATCAAGCCCCACATTAGGCTACATGCTGGGCATAGAGCCTGCTTAAGATTCTCTCTCTCCCCCTCTCTCTTTGACCCCTCCCCCTGTTCATGCTCACTTGCTCTCTCTCAATAAATAAATAAATAAATAAATAAATAAATAAATAAGCCTTCTTCGTATGGCCACCTGCCTTTAAACTACAAAGAAATTTAGAGAGAAAGGTAGATAGAATGCTCTTTTTTAATATGTTTTTTAATATATGTTTAAAACACCAAACTGAATAAAAAGAGTTGGACCCTTCATCAAACCATGGCTGTCAGAATAATGCATTTTGTTACATGCCACGGAAATACTGCTCCGCTCTGGGTTTTGTATCTTAGGTGTGTTGTTTTGCCACTACTCCCATTTTAAAGAAGCGTTGTGATACTTTTATTTTTAGAATTCCAGCAATGCAATTCCCACTGCTATTCATTAGGGTCCATGAGTATTTGCTTTCATTGAATGAAGTTTGTGGATTGGAGAGTCAACTAGTACCCTCTGCTACTGATTGGCCACCTACGCTACTTCTCTCTTGCGCTAGAGAATGCAAAGAAATGTAAATATGAGCTGAAGAAAAACAAAATTAGATAAAGGAAATCATTTAACCAGAAAAATCATTCAATGATTCATAAATAAGTAATTTCTGGATGAATTGCTCTTTAGGATTATTCATAGCACAAATTTTCAGGACAATCTCCCTGTGTGTCTGTTGGTTGGCCTATCAATCAATCAATCAATCGTCATCATCTACCTGTCTATTTATTTTCACTTAAGTAATCTAAACAAGACATAGGCAGAGGAGGAGAATACAAGATTTTTGAAACTCAATCAAATTTAATTATTAAGGACATCATTTTCCTTTAGCAATTTTAGTCTTTAAATGACCTCTTTTGGGGCGCCTGGGTGGCTAAGTTGGTTAAGTGGCTGCCTTGGGCTCAGGTCATGATCTCAGGGTGCTGGGATCGAGCCCTGCTCAGTGGGGAGCCTGCTTCTCCCTCTCCCTCTACTGCTCCCCTGCTTGTGCTCTCTCTGTCAAATAAATAAACAAAATTTAAAAGAAATTAATTAATGACCTCTTTTGAAAAAAATTAAAAAATTAATGACCTCTTTCGGATAAGCAATAAGATTTTGTGAAGATCAGAATTCCAGAATAAGAATGAAAACTTAGTAAAAATACTTATAAGGAAATGAATTTGGAGACAGGGAACCTTCCCCAGGGAAATGTGACCTCTAAGGATTTATGACCCCATGTATCCCCTCTTTTCTCCATGGCCATTATGTTTTGGATGGCAATCTTTTCGCATAAACAAATGGTAAACTTTTATCCCAGATCAATTCTATGCAATAAACATGTAGTGAACACCTACTATGTGTTAGGTATTGGCAATTTGAAGGTGAAAAATGCAGTTTCTCATTCTCATGGTCTAAGTGTACAGATAACAGGTTTTAAGAAAAGAGGTGACATGGTCGTAGGTTTAGAAAGATTACTAAAATGACAGTATGGAGAAAGGATTTGAGGGGGAAATAATGCAGGTGGCTTATCTATTAGGCCTCTGTGTTTTCTCCTTTAGAACAACATTTCCTGATCTATTTTGTCTTATGGTCACTTTGATAATAATATATAGACTCTCAACACATATTATTTTGTTTATCTCACACGCACACACACACAGAAGACTTGAACAAATATTAACACAGGATCTAACAGCCTAAACGCTACATCCCTAGGATGATACTAGCCCTCCTAAAAGTGCCTGCTTGAGAAAAGTCAAGGTTGCCAGAGGAATGTACTGTTAGTGCCAGCCAACACCAGAAGATAGAGCCTCTGTTTCCCAGCCTATAGTACCAGTTAACAAACCCAGATATGTTTCACAAAGACCAGCCCTAGTTTCCTGCTTTTTGTAATTTCCTACTTCCTTAACTCAAGCCTCCACCATCTACCCTCACTCCTCCCTCCTTCTCCCTTAAAACACCCCATCATTTCTGTAGCAAAGTGAAGTTGAGTTCTGCTCATGCTGGACTTTATTACCTACTGCAAAACTATGTTTCTGGTTAAAATCTGTCACTAACTTTAGTGTCTAGCTTTGTTTTATCTTTGACACTAGTTTGAAATACATTTCTAGTAAAAGCCAACCTTACCGGCACATACATCATTTCTTCATCCTCTCTCAGCTACCTTTACACAGATTCCACACAAATTAAAACTTAATGCACCAAAAAAAAAAAAAAACCACCTTAATACACCAACAGACAAATGAGGCAAGGGTCAGTGGTTAAAGATTTTGTAAAAGATGGTGGCAAGCAAGAGTGTGATAACAATATCAGGAAAGTTCATCTTCATAATGTAAAATTTATATTTATATTTTTATAATGTATATTATATTATATATTATCATATATTATATATTATATTATATAATTTATATTTATATTATTCCTTAACCTTATAACAAAAGAGACATGATAAATAACTAAAGTCCCACCTTGCCAATTCATATATGGATTGTTGGCAACAGAACAACAATCTGTGTTCTCCTTACACAGAATTAGAACATACCACAAAGATAAACTATGCAATTGTGTCTAGGAAAGCAGATTTGAGAATTCCAGCAAGGGGAAAATAACCCCTATTGCTCAGTAACTATGCTGTTGTGGCAATGTGCTATATGGTAACATCAAGCCCAACCCCTGAAGTAAGATTCCAATTCCTTATCCATGGAAGTTCATAATACACACACGCACATACACACACATATATATCTCCCCAAGTTCTGCTTTTGCTGTCATCCACACATTTTGACACATAGTGTATTTATTATCACTCCCATTTAAGATCATGTCCTATATGATGCCTATTCTTTAAAATTTATTTAGATTTCTTTTGTGTCATGCTCAAACTTTGTGAATGTTCCATTTGTGCTCAAAATAACATATAATTCTTACACACCTAAAATTAATAGTGTTATATGACAATTTCATCTCAATATAAAACTAATGTTTAATCTCTTTTGGGTATAAATCAATACACATTTATTGATGATAATAACTAATGTGTATCTGATACTGTCTAAACACCTTAAATATAACTCATTCATTCCTCACCAAAACCGTGTGAGGAATGTCTTATCATTTCCATTTTAAAAAGAAAAAAAAACTAAGGCAAAGAAATGTTAAATTATTTTCCACAAGTCACACCAGCAGAGAGTAGAGATGGTATTTGAACCCAGGCTGTCTGTCCTCAGAACCCATGCTTTTAGCTACCACTTTATATCACCTCTCTTACTAGTGTTATTTTAATCTTCCAATTCACTAGGGGTTTTTTTTTTTTTGAATCCTTGTCCATCAATTCACAATAGAAGTATGTTAATATTACCAATTAAAATTCTTGAAATGTCTTTTCTCTGTTTCTATCATTTACAGCTTTATAGTTCTGTTCTCATGATCTTTACATCTTCTTGATCCATTTTTCCTGTTACCATTAAATAGTAACCCATTTGTCTTTTATGACGTTTTCACTTCAAATTCTATTTTACCTGACATAAATTGCTATAATATCTTTCCTTCAGCTTATATGTGTCTCATATATAATTTGCCATCTTTTTATTTTCATTGTATGTACACTTTTGTTTTATGTGTTTCATATATAGGATGACCATACAATTTACTGTTGGAAATGCCTAAATTGTGGAGTAGGGTGGAGGCAGGATGAGGAGAGAAAGTTCAGAAGAGGACCAGCTTGCCTGCATATATTATTGGTTCTCCATCTCAGTCAGGTTGCAGCAGCACTCAGGTGGTATCCCACTGCCTCTAGCTGGCATTGCCCTGGTGCTAAGCTAAGTACAGCTTTCTCTCCTTGCAGGAGCAATGGGGCCCAGATGATAATATTTCCATAACAATGTGATAGTGTGGGAATGGGGTATGGGGTTAAGCACCAAGTTAAGAAGCTCTTCCCCAACTTTGCATCCATCTATGAACTCTAGGTAAATTTACTTTCTAAGTGATTTCATCTTTTCTCATGACATTAAATCCATCTACAGGCTCACAAATCCCAACTACATGGTTCCAGGCCAGATCCAACATCTCCCTTGAGCTCCAAAATGAAATATCCAACTACATATTTACCACCTCCACTTGGATATCTAATAGGCATCTCGAAGGGAGGGGAAAGATGGTGGAGGAGTAGGGGACCCTATTTCAACCAGTCCCCTGAATCAAGCCGGATATCTACCAGACCATTCTGAATACCCAAGAAATCAGCCTGAGATGTAAGAAGATTTATCTGGATTTCTACAAACAGAACATCTCCAGGGGTTGGTCTCGAGGTATGAAGCAGAGAGCTGAGATTCTGCAGGCAGATATCAGAAGATAAACAGAAGGGGGAGAGAGCCTCCATGTTCTTGCCCCGGGAAGGCAAAAGCCTCCTGCGCTGGGGACTGGGCACAGACTTGTAAACTGGTAGCGGTGGGGAAAGGACTTTAGGGCAGCCCCCCAGACTGAAACCTGGAGCTACAGGGGTGCGCGAACCGGGGGCGGCTGGCAGTTTTAGAAGCACAAAAGGCAGAGACATGCACAGCCCTGGGAGCGAGGGCTGGGAGTGCTGCTATGGGGCACAAAACCCAGGACACTGCAGTTTTTTAGCAGCACAGAAAGAAATGGAGGTAGTGTGACCTGGAGAGCTCAGTGAAGAGCAGACTGTGATCTCTGTTCTGAGACAGAGGTTTGGATATGGTCACTTCTGCTCTGACCCTCAGAAGACATATGGAAAGCTGCCAGGGAAAGCCACCTGAGAACAAAAGCCCCCCAAAACTGGTTTTCACTGAGCCCATCCCCCCCATAGGGGGCAAGGCAACTCTGCCCAAACAGGCCCAGTAACAGTGCAGCAGGCCCCTCCCCCAGATGGCAGGCTGGAAGAAAAAAAGGCCCACATCCCTAACATCCCTAAAAAACAGGTGCATCTTGCTTGGGAACTGGTCAATAATTTGGACTCTATACATCCCTGCAACCACACCTCATCAGAATGACAAAGAGGAGGAACCCCCAACAAAGGAAAGAAACAGAGACTGTGGCCTCTGCCACAGAACTAATGGATATGGATACAACCAAGACATCAGAAATGGACTTCAGAGTAACAATTATGAAGGCGATATGTAGGCTTGAGAAAAATATTAACAAATTTATAGAATCTCTAAGAGCAGAAATGAGATCTAATCAGGCTGAACTTAAAAATGTTATGAATGAAATGCAGTCTAAACTGGATGCTCTGACTGCCAGAAGAAACGAGGCAGAAGAATGAATTAGTGAGTTAGAAGATAAGACAACAGAAAAGAAGGAAAATGAGGTGGCATGGGAAGAACAAATTAAATTTCAAGGTATCAAACTGAGAGATTAGTGACTCAATGAAACGTTCCAATATCAGAATTATTAGGATCCCCGAGGGGGTGGAGAAAGAGAGAGGTCTAAAAGATATATTTGAGCAAATCGTATCTGAGAACTTCCCTAATCTGGGGAAGGAAACAAGCAATCGTGTCCAAGAGAGGACCAATTCCAAGATCAATGAGAACAGACCGACATCACAACATACAATAGTACAATTTGCAAATCTTAGATCCAAGGAAACAATCTTGAAAGCGGCGAGGGGGAAGAGATTTCTTACATACAGAGGGTGGAACATCAGAATAATGTCAGACCTGTCCACAGAGACCTGGCAAGACATATTCAGAGTACTAAATGAGAAGAACAACCAGCCAAGGGTACTGTATCCAGCAAGGCTGTCATTCAGAATGGATGGAGAGACAAGGAGCTTCTAAGACCAGCAGAAACCGAAAGAATATGTGACCACGAAGCCAGCCCTGCAAGAAATATTAAGGGGGGTTCTATAAAAGGAGAAAGACCCCAAGAGTGATACAGAACAGAAATTTACAGAGCCAATCTACAGAAGCAAGGACTTCACAGGCAACATGATGACATTAAAATCATATCTCTCAATAATCATTCTCAATGTGAATGTCCTAAATGCTCCCATAAAACATCACAGGGTTGCAGAATGGATAAAAGGACATGACCCATCCATATGCTGTCTACAAGAGACCCATTTTGAACCTAAAGATACATCCAGACTGAAAGTGAAGGGATGGAGAACCATTTTTCATGCCAACGGACCTCAAACAAAAGCTGGGGTAGCAATTCTTATATCACACAAATTAGATTTTAAGCTAAAGACTGTAATTAGAGATACAGAAGGACACTATATAATTCTTAAAGGGCCTATCCAACAAGAGGATCTAACAATTATCTATGTCCCCAACATGGAAGCAGCCAACTACATAAGCCAACTGTTAACAAAAATAAAGAGACATATAGATAATAATGTTAATAGTAGGGGACCTCAACACCCCACTCACAGCAAAAGAGATCATCTAAGCAGAAAATCAACAAAGAAACAAGAGCTTTGAATGACACACTGGACCAGATAGACCTCATAGATATATACAGAACATTCCACCCTAAAACAACAGAATACTCATTCTTCTCAAACGCACATGGAACTTTCTCCAGAATAGACCACCTACTGGGTCACAAATCAGGTCTCAACCGATACCAAAAGACTGAGATTATTCCCTGCATATTCTCAGACCACAGTGTTTTGAAACTAGAACTCAATCACAAGAAAAAATTTGGAAGAAATTCAAACACTTGGAAGCTAAATACCATCCTGCTTAAGAATGTTTGGTCAACCACGAAATCAAAGAACTTAAACAATTTATGGAAACCAATGAGAATGAAAATACATCGGTCCAAAACCTATGGGATACTGCAAAGGCAGTCCTAAGGGGGAAATACATAGCCGTCCACACCTCACTCAAAAGAACAGAAAAATCTAGAATACAGACTCTATATTTACACCTTAAACAAGTGGAGAAGGAACAACAAAGGAGGCCTAAGCCACGCACAAGAAGAGAATTAATTAAGATAAGAGCAGAGATCAATGAACTAGAAACTACAAATACAGTAGAGCAGAGCAACGAAACTACAAGCTGGTTCTTTGAAAGAATTAATAAGATCGATAAACCACTGGCTAGACTTATACAAAAAAAAAAAAGGACCCAAATTGATAAAATTATGAATGAAAGGGGAGAGATCACAACTAACACCAAGGAAATAGAAACAATTATGAGAAATTATTATCAACAACTATATGACAACAATTTAAGCAACGTGGAATAAATGGATACTTTCCTGGAAACGTATAAACTACCAAGACTGAAACAGGAAGAAACTGACAACCTAAATAGACCAATAACCAGTAATGAGATTGAAGCAGTGATCAAAAACCTCCCAAAAAACAAGACTCCGGGGCCTGATCGACTCCCTGGGGAATTCTACCAAACATTCAAAGAAGAAATAATACCTACTCTCTTAAAGCTGTTTCAAAAAATAGAAACAGAAGGAAAATATCCAAACTCATTCTATGAAGCCAGCATTACCTTGATCCCCAAACCAACAAAGACCCTATCAAAAAGGAGAATTACAGACCAATATCCCTGATGAATATGGATGCCAAAATTCTCAAAAAGACCCTAGCCAATAGGATCCAACAGTCCATTAAAAGGATTATAGAACACGACCAGGTGGGATTCATCCCCAGGATGCAAGTGTGGTTCAACATTTGCAAATCAATCAGTGTGACAGAACACATTAATAAGATAAGAGACAAGAATCATATGGTCCTCTCAATTGATGGAGAAAAAGCATTTGACAAAAAACAGCATCTTTTCCTGATTAAAACACTTCAGAGTGTAGGGATAATGGGTACATTCCTCAATTTCATTAAAAACCATCTATGAAATGCCCACAGCAAATATCATTCTCAATGGGGAAAAGCTGAGAGCCTTTCCCTTAAGATCAGGAACACGACAAGGATGCCCACTCTCACCACTATTGTTCAACATAGAACTAGAAGTCCTAGCAACAGCAATCAGACAACAAAAAGAAATAAAAGGTATTCAGATTGGCAAAGAAAAAGTCAAACTCTCTCTCTTCACAGATAACATGATACTTCATGTGGAAAACCCAAAAGACTCCACCCCCAAATGACTAGAACTGATACAGCAATTCAGTAATGTGGCAGGATACAAAATCAATGCACAGAAATAAGTTGCTTTATCCAAACACTAACAATGTGACTGTAGAAAGAGAAATTAGGGAATTGATTCCATTTACAATACCACCAAAAACCATAAGATACCTTGGAATAAACCTAACCAAAGAGGTAAAGGATCTATACTGTAGAAACTACAGAACATCTATAAAAGAAATTGAAGAAGACACAAAAAGATGGAAAAATATTCCATGCTCATAGATAGGAAGAATAAACATTGTTAAAATGTCTATGCTGCCCAGAGCAATCTACACTTTCAACACCATGCTGATCAAAATACCAACACCATTTTTCAAAGTGCTGGAACAGACAATCCTAAAATTCATGTGGAACCAGAAAAGACCCTGAATTGCCAAGGAAATGTTGAAAAAGAAAAACAAAGCTGGGAGCATCACGTTGCCTGATTTCAAGCTATATTACAAAGCTGTGATCACCAAGATAGCATGGTACTGGCACCAAAGCAGACACATAGATCGATGGAACAGAGTAGAGACTCCAGAAATGGATCCTCGACTCTATGGTCAACTAATCTTCCACAAAGAAGGGAAAAACAGCTAATGGAAAAAAAGACAGTCTCTTCAATAAATGGTGCTGGGAAAATTGGACACCTATATACAGAAGAATGAAACTCGACCATTCTCTTACACCATACACAAAGATAAACTCTAAATGGATGAAAGACCTCAATGTGAGATATGAATCCATCAAAATCATAGAGGAGAACATAGGCGGTAACCTCTTCAACATCAGCCACAGCAACTTCTTTTATGGCACGTCTCCAAAGGCAAGGGAAACAAAAGCAAAAATGAACTTTTGGGACTTCATCAAGATAAAAAGCTTCTGCACAGCCAAGGAAACAGTCAACAAAGAGGTAACCCATGGAATGGGAGAAAATACTTGCAAATGACACTACAGATAAAAGGCTGGTATCCAAGATCTATAAAGAACTTCTCAAGCTCAATACCCAAGAAACAAATAATCGAATCAAAAAATGGGCAGAAGATATGAATAGACACTTTTCCAATGAAGACATAAAAATGGGGAATGAAGCATGAGAGACTATGGACTCTGAGAAACAAACTGAGGGCTTCAGAGGGGTGGGAGAGGGGGGATGGGATAGGCTGGTGATGGGTAGTAAGGAGGGCACGTATTGCATGGTGCACTGGGTGTTATACGCAACTAATGAATCATCGAACTTTACATCAGAAACCAGGGATGTACTGTAGGGTGACTAACATAATATAATAAAAAAAAATTTAAAAAATGGCTAACAGACACATAAAAAATGTTCAGCATCATTAGCCATCAGGGAAATTCAAATCAAAACCACATTGAGATAGCACCCTACACCAGTTAGAATGGCAAAAATTGACAAGGCAAGAAACAACAAATGTTGAAGAGGATGTGGAGAAAGGGGAACCCTCTTACACTGCAAGTTGGTACAGCCACTTTGGAAAACAGTGTGGAGGTCCCTCAAAAAGTTACAAATAGAGCTACCCTCTGAGCCAGCAATTACACTACTGGGTATTTACCCCAAAGATACAGACGTAGTGAAGAGAAGGGCCATATGCACCCCAAAGTTCATAGCAGCATTGTCTACAATAGCCAAACTGTGGAAGGAGCCGAGATGCTCTTCAACAGATGAATGGATCAAGAAGATGTGGTCCATATATATAATGGAATATTACTCAGCCATCAGAAAGAATGATCACCCAACATATGCATCAACATGGATGGGACTGGAGGAGATTATGTTAAGTGAAACAAGTCAAGCAGAGAAAGACAATTATAATATAGTTTCACTCATTTGTGGAACATAAGGAATAGCAGGAAGGACATCAGAAGAAGGAAGGGAAAAATGAAGGGGGGAATCAGAGGGGGATACGAACCATGAGAGACTATGGACTCTGGGAAACTAATTGAGAATTTTAGAGGGGAGGGAGATGGGGGATTGGTTAGCCTAGTGATGGGTATTAAGGAGGGCATGTATTGCATGGAGCACCCGGTATTATACGCAAACAATGAATCATGGAACACTACATCAAAAACTAATGATGTACTGCATGGTGACTAACTATTATAATAAATTAATTAATTAATTAATTAATTAATTAAAATTAAAATTAAAATTAAAAAATAGGCATCTCAAATTACCATGTCCATAACATGTCCTTGAATACCCACTATCACCATCACCCTTAATGGTATTTCCATTCTACCAACTGCACAGGCAAAATCTCTGGAGTTAATTTTGACTCAATTTCATACACACAACCAATCTAGTTCATTAGCACTTCAAAAGATAGTTCTAGAAACAAGTCCATTCTCATCACATCCCCAAAATAACACTATAGTCTAAATATTCTTTTTTTTTTAAAGATTTTATTTATTTATTTGACAGAGAGAGAGACAGCCAACGAGAGAGGGAACACAAGCAGGGGGAATGGGAGAGGAAGAAGCAGGCTCCCAGCGGAGGAGCCTGATGTGGGGCTCGATTTCAGAACGCCGGGATCACACCCTGGGCCGAAGGCAGACACTTAACGACTGAGCCACCCAGGCACCCCTAAATATTATCTCTTGACTGGATTATTGCAATAGCCTTCAGACTGGTCTCCCTGCTTTTGTCCTTTTGACCCAGGACAATCTGATCATAAAACATTAGCCAGAGATATGTGATTAAAATGTTAAGTCCGACTGTACCAAATCTCTGTCCAAAACTGAGATGGTTTCTTACTTTTTTCTTAATAAAATTCAAAATCCATACTCTATCACATAAGCCCCTCCACAAACAGCCTTCTGGCTACTTCCCTGAACTGATTTTCTTTTCTTTCTTTTTTTTTTTTTAAGATTTTATTTATTCATTTGACAGAGAGAGAGAGACAGCCAGCGAGAGAGGGAACACAAGCAGGGGGAGAGGGAGAGGAAGAAGCAGGCGCCCAGTGGAAGAGCCTGACATGGGACTCGATCCCAGAACGCCAGGATCAAGCCCTGAGCCGAAGGCAGACGCTTAACGACTGAGCCACCCAGGCGCCCCTGAACTGATTTTCTAACACTCATCCCTGCACTGATTGCACTTTTGATGAAAGGGCTTCCTGGTTGGCATCCCCAATCCTAATCTAACCCTAACATGTCACACATGGTATTTTGGTGCACTTGGGTTTTTCCCTGCCTAGAACACTGTTCTGTCTCCAAATATCTACATGCCTTGTTCCCTCACTTCCTTCCGGTCTCTGCCCAGATATCACCTTGTATGAAAAAGATCACTGCATACAAAATAGCAACCACTCTCCTCCTAATACTCCCTATGTCCTTCACCATGAATTATTTTTCTAGAGTACTTATCAACAATTGATATATAATTTATTTTCTGTATCTTACTACTATATTGTAAAGTCTACTAAACTAGAGATTTTGTTTCTTTGTTCACTGCTGATTTTTTTTTAAAGATTTTATTTATTTATTTGACAGAGAGACAGCCAGGGAGAGAGGGAACACAGCAGGGGAGTGGGAGAGGAAGAAGCAGGCTCCCAGCGGAGGAGCCCGATGTGGGACTCGATCCCGGAACGCCGGGATCACGCCCTGAGCCGAAGGCAGATGCTTAACGACTGCGCTACACAGGCACCCCCACTGCTGATTTTCTAGTTCCTACAGCAATGTCTGACATGCAGTAGACATTTAATTAAAATTTACGGACTGAATGAATGAGCTTTATCCCTGCTCCTACCACCAGTTGATTACAGATAAATTCAAATTTAGATCTAGGACACAACTATGTCTTACCAGGATCCATTTATGATTGAGAACATGGGACTGTTGGCTATGGTAGGAATACCATTAATAACCATTAATGATTTTTTTAAGATGAATGAAAATTTTAGGCCCATATTCTAACTAACCAAAGTATGAAACTAGCATAGCTGAGAAAAGGAGTTGTTTTATTACCTACAGTCTCAATAGGGGTTTTCTAGAGTCAAGATGACATGAATTTCAAAGCACTTTTCCACGAGGCAGTGGTTCTGGCATTGTGCAATATTGTACCCATGTGCTGAGGCAAAACTACCTTTAGTTTCAAATTTTCTACATGAGGTGATGGACTACTTTCACAGCTTAGATTACACATTGTTACTTCTTCAATCAAAATACTGCAAAATATTCTCATTTCACTCAGGGATAAAGCCAAAGTCTTTACAGTTTCCTAAAGGCCCCCCTATGTGACATGGCTCTGCATTACCTGACTTCATCCCCTTTGATTTTCCACTTTGCTCACTCTGCTCCAGCTACTTTGCTATATCTAGGAAATGCCACAAAAGCTTCCACCTCAGAGCCTTTACAATCACTTTTCTTTTCCTAGAATGTTCTTTCTCATAACTTCCAGGCTCTACTGCTCATTTCCTTTAGATCTTCATTGAAAAATCACCTTATCAGTGAAGCTGCACTTGATCACACTAAAAAATTACCAAAATCACATTCCCCAGCACTACTTAACCCCCTTCCTTGATTTATTTTTTCTCCATAGTGCTTATGATCACCATCTGAGATAGAAGATATCTAGATATCTTAATAGATATACACAACCACATAGATCTACATAGGATATCTATCTAAATACACATACACACTCTGTTTTTTCATGGTCTCAATACTATTAGAAAGTATATCTATGAGAGCAGAGAATTTTATGTTTTATTCATACTCAAATCTCTGGTATTCAGGATGATGTAAGACAGATACTCAACAAATATTTGTTGACTGGATGAAAAAATAAATGAATAAGCATTTTTTGGCATCAACTTCATTTCAAAACTCACTTTAAAAGGAACTTTCCTGGGGCACCTGGGTGGTTCAGTCAGTTAAGCATCTGACTTCAGCTCAGGTCATGATCTCAGGGTCCTGGGACAGAGCCCACGTCAAGCCCACATCGAGGTCCCCGCTCAGAGGGGAGTCTGCTTGTCCCTCTCTCTCTCCCCCTGCTTGTGCTTTCTCTCTAAAATAAATAAACAAAATCTTTTTAAATAAATAAATAAATAAATAAATAAAATAAAAAGAACTTTCCTATATAGCATAGGGAATAAAGTCAATGCTATCATAATAGTGCTGCATGGTGACAGATGGTAACTACATTTGTGGTGAGCATAGCATAATGTATAGAGTTGTGGAATCACTATGTCGTATACCTGAAAATAATGTAACTTTGTACATCAATTATACTCAAATTAAAAAAATAAAGGAATTTTCCTAGTGATTATTTAAAATCGTCTAAAAAAACTTCCTTTATTAATTAAGCATATTGGACAAATATTCTAATCCATTTTGTTTGATAGGTGACCTAATAATATTAATAGCTGTTATTTTGGGTGTTTTCTATTAGCAGGTACAATGCTAAGCCCCTTATATGCATATCATCTGACTAAAAACCATGCAAGAAAGGTATTAGTATTCTCATTTTATAGATGGGAGAAGTGGGACTTAGAAAAATTAATTTAATCAAAGTGATATGGCTACTATTGTAATACTGTGTGTCAACTACATTCAAATAAAAAAAGTGACAAGGCTACTAATGGTTGCACAGGGAATCAAACTAAGGTGTGTGTTCCCAAAAAATCTTTTATGCTTCTTATAAAGTCCACTCTAAAAGATGAGAATCATATCAGCTTAGCCCTGCAGATAATGAAACTAAGAAAGCAATCACCTAGAATCCATTCCTCTACCATTACCAGCTTTCAGTAACTCACATAATGTAATAGATTGTTTTTAATGAGCAAGAACCTTTACAGTCAGAATATTAAAAATAAAACCTAAGAATAATACATTGTAAATAACCACTTAAGTTGCCTTGGTTTATGTATTTAGTGATAAAGCTACATTATTATAGGTCTCTCTATTCATAAAGCTTTGTATATGTGAGGTAATGACATCTTTTCTTCCCTTTGGTTTCTATTAGAATGTACATTGCTTCTGAACTCAAAGGGCTTTAATCTCATGTGATATGGAAAATTTCCAGTCAGGGTTAATTAAGCAGGAACTATAATACTTATGGTAATGACTAATGGACCTTAATATCCTGAGTTATTTTCCCACTAGTTTTGCACATTTGAGACTGAGTAGCCTGCCAGACACACACTGCTACTACACTATCCTGATATTGATTTGAAATTGATCTTTATCTTATAAACTCCTATCTTTTAATGGGTCTTCACACAGTTACAGCCACAAAAGTTAGAATTTTACAGAGACCTTGCCATGGTCTGAATGTTTGTGTCCTCCCAAAATTCAAATGGTGGAATCTTAACCCTCTAGAGGTGTTTATATTAGTAGGTGGGGACTTTGGGAAGTGATTAGCTTGAAGAGGGAGAATATGCCACTTAAAAATATGCCTTTTTGGACAGTCTCTTCAATAAATGGTGCTGGGAAAATTGGACAGCTACATGCAAGAGAATGAAACTTGACCACTATCTCACACCATACACAAAAATAAACTCCAAATGGATGAAAGACCTCGATGTGAGACAGAATCCAACAAAATTCTAGAGGAGAACATAGGCAACAACCTCTACGACATCAGCCAAAGCAACCTTTTTCATGACACATCCCCAAAGGCAAGAGAAACAAAAGATAAAATGAATTTATGGGACTTCATCAAGATTAAAAGTTTCTGCACATCCAAGGAAACAGTCAGAAAAACTAAGAGGCAGCCCACGGAATGGGAGAATATATTTGCAAATGACACTACAGATAAAGGACCGGTATCCAAGATCTACAAAGAACTTCTCAAACTCAATACACGAGAAACAAATAAACAAATCAAAAAATGGGCAGAAGATATGAACAGACACTTTTCCAATGAAGACATACAAATGGCTAACAGACACATGAAAAAATGTTCAAAATCATTAGCCATCAAGGAAATTCAAATCAAAACCACACTGAGATACCACCTTACGCCAGTTAGAATGGCAAAAATAGACAAGGCAAGAAACAACAATTGTTGGAGAGGATGTGGAGAAAGGGGATCCCTCCTACGTTGTTGGTGGGAATGCAAGTTGGTACAGCCACTCTGGAAAACAGTGTGGAAGTCCCTTAAAAAGTTAAAAATTGAGCTACCCTATGACCCAGCCATTGCACTACTGGGTGTTTACCCCAAAGATACAGATGTAGTGAAGAGAAGGGTCATATGCACCCCAAAGTTCATAGCAGCATTGTCCACAATAGCTAAATTGTGGAAGGAGCCGAGATGCCCTTCAACAGATGACTGGATTAAGAAGTTGTGGTCCATATATACGATGGAATATTACTCAGCTATCAGAAAGAACGAGTTCTCAACATTTGCTACAACATGGACAGCACTGGAGGAGATAATGCTAAGTGAAATAAGTCAAGCAGAGAAAGACAACTATCATATGATTTCTCTCATCTATGGAACATAAGAACTAGGATGATCGGTAGGGGAAGAAAGGGATAAAGAAAGGGGGGGTAATCAGAAGGGGGAATGAAACATGAGAGACTATGGACTATGAGAAACAAACTGAGGACTTCAGAGGGGAGGTGGTTGGGGGAATGGGATAGACCGGTGATGGGTAGTAAGGAGGGCACGTATTGCATGGTGCACTGGGTGTTATACACAACTAATGAATCATCGAGCCTTACATCGGAAACCGGGGATGTACTGTATGGTGACTAACATAATATAATAAAAAATCATTAAAAAAAATAAAAAAAATATGCCTTTTTGGCATAACGGATTATCTTGAGCTAGTTATTTTTAAGAAAATGCAGACAGAGGAGAAGCTCTGAAAACCAAGTAGAAGTATCCTATTGTAAGGACATTTATATTTACAAAGGAAATCTCCATTTGTAAAGGTATCTCCCTTTCTGTACCAGAAAGTGAAGGATGACTCTAATCTCTAGAAACTCTTATTAATGGAAAAGGCAAAGACTTAGATCTGTATAACAAACTTACCCTTGTTTACTGTGTTTTTTTCTGGTTACATCACATAACTGGCTCCCTCCACCCCCCAGATCTTTCTTGTGCCTTTTGCTGGAGATGGTATTTAAGGTGGTGGCTTGGGCCACTTTGGGGAGCTACTCACTTTTCCTGGGTCTCTTCTGTGGATACAGGAGGTATATATGTTATTAAACTTCTGTTAATCTATCTTTTATTACAGCGGGGTCTCAGCCAAGAACTTAGAAAGGTAGAAGGAAAATCATTTTTCTTCCCCTACAAGGTCAGGAGGGTAGAGCCCTCATGAATGGAATTAGTGCCTTATAAAAGAGGCCCCGAAAAGATCTCTAGCCCCTTCTGCCATGTGAGGACACAGCAAGAAGTCTGCAGCCCAGAGCAGAGACCTCACCTTACAATGCTGGCACTCTGATCTCTGACTTCCAGCTTCCAGAACTATGAGAAATCTCTCTCTCTCTTGTTTACAAGCCTCACAGTCTGTGGTATTCTGTTATAGGAGTTCACATGGACTAAGACAGACTTGATACTCTATATAACATGAGAGAATAACCAATTGGCACAACTTAGCCACTTGAACTAATAAGAATGATGAAAAGATAATGGAATACGGATAATGTGAAAATCATTTAAACATGCTAAAAAAGGAAAAGCCAAGGTTGAGGAATACCAAGTACACAGAATTATACTTTCTTTCCACATGCTTGCAAATATGTTATAGCCTTTAGTTCTTACACTGGTGTCTATCATTATCATAATAACCATTCTAAAAAATAAGGAAACAGAAACCCAGAAATATTAAATGAATTCACCGAGTTCATGGTGCTAGTAAGTGCTAGAATCAGACTACAATTCTACCATTCTGTGGTCAATTAATCTTCAACAAAGCAGGAAAGAATATCCAATGGGAAAAAGACAGTCTCTTCCACAAATGGTGTTGGAAAAATTAGACAGCAACATGCAGAAGAATGAAACTAGACCACTTTCTTATGCCATACACAAAAATAAATTCAAAATAGATTAAAGGCCTATATGTGAGACCTGAAACCATAAAAATTGTAGAAGAGAACATAAGCAGTAACTTCGACATCAGCTACAGCAACTTTCTTCTAGATATGTCTCCCGAAGCAAGGGAAACAAAAGCAAAAACAAACTATTTGGACTACATTAAAATAAAAAGCCTCTGCACAGCAAAGGAAACGATCAACAAAACTAAAAGGCAACCTATGGAATGGGAGAAGATATTTGCAAATGACATATCTGATAAAGGGTTAGTGTCCAAAATGTATAAAGAACATAGAAAACTCAACACCCCAAAAACAAATAATCCAATTTAAAAATGGGCAGAAGACATGAACATTTTTCTAAGGAAGACATACAGATGGCTAACAGACACATGAAAAGATGCTCATTATCACTTATCAGGCAAATGTAAATCAAAACTACAGTGAGATATCACCTCACACCTGTCAGAATGGCTAAAATCAAAAACACAAGAAACACAGGTGTTGGCGAGGATGTGGACAAAGGGGAACACTCTTACACTGTTGGTGGGATTGCAGACTGGTACAGCCTCTGTGTAAAACAGTATGGAGGTTCCTCAAAAAGTTAAAAATAGTACTACCAATGACCAGCAATCACACTACTGGGTATTTACCCAAAGAACACAAAAACACTAATTCGAAGGGATAAACGCACCCCTATGTTTACTGTAGCATTATTTACAATAGCCAAATTATGAAAGCAGCACAAGTGTCCATTAATAAATGAATGGATAAAAAAGACATATATATAGGCTGTTATTGAGCCATAAAAAAGAATGAGATCTTGCCATTTGCAACGACATGGATGGAGCAAGAGAGTATAATGCTAAGTGAAATAAGTCAGAGAAAGACAAATACCATGATTTCACTCACATGTGGAATTTAAGAAGTAAAACAAGGGGGAGAGAGAGAGAGAGAGAGAGAGAGAGAGAGAGAGAGAGAGAGAGAGAGAACCAAGACAGACTCTTAACTGTAGAGAAGAAACTGATGGTCAGCAGAGGGGAGGTGGGTGGTGGGATGGGTGAAATAGGTGATGGGGATTAAGGAGTGTAGTTGTCCTGATGAGCACCAGGTGATAAATAAAAACTTTAAAAAAGTCAGAATGAGGGGCACCTGGCCAGCTCAGTCAGTAGAGCATGTGACGCTTCATCTCAGGGTTGTGAGTTCAAGCCCCATGTTGGGTATAGAGATTACTTAAAAATAAAAACGTCTTTAAAAAATCAGACTGAATCATTTGGTTGCATAAGGTGCAAAGTAACACTTTGCACACTTTATCACTGTGTCCTGCTGTTTCCCCAGCATTTCTTTCATTAATATGGTTCCACTGACCTGACAGTCCATGTGTGAGCCCGCACCACATTGGACCAATTATTCCAACTTTAAAATGCCAGTGAGTGCCTGGTGTGGTAAATATCTTTCATTAGTCTTGTCATTTCAGATTTTATCAGAATATGTATGTACCCAAGTGTATTTCTGGATGACTTTAACATCACTTTATCAAATTCAGGTAAGACTGTGTGATTTTTTTAGTGCAATTACCATAAAACATACATTGAATTTAGGGGGGAAAAACATCATTACAAATATCAAATGTTCCCTTATAGTAAAATGAACATCTTTTCATTCCAGTCCCCTTTCATATGACTTAAGAGATACTGTGGTTTCTCTTTATAGGTTTAGAACAATTCTTGATAGATTTATTCCTATAAATGCATTAGATATTTTCCTTTCATGTGTGACTTTATGTGTGTGTGTGTGTGTGTGTCTGTGTGTGTGTGTGTGTGTGTGTGTGTGTGTGTGTGTGTGTGTATGTATATATATAATAAAGAGGTTCAGAATGAGCTTCCCCAAAATGTGCCACTTTGGCACATGGATCATTTCAGCTGAAGACAATCAAGGCCCAAAAGATTCAGAAAAAGCTTTACCTCCCCCTTAACTGCCTCTAAGAATTTAGATAGAGGGCCTGGTCCAGGAAGACAGCTATATAAGTACAGAGAGTCCGGGCTAGGTGTGGTAAGCTGGAGGGAGCTCCACAGGGCCTGGAGATCGGATTCCTCTCTGTGTCCCATTGTCTGTATGGCGTGACAAACATTTGTTTATCAAACATTTGCTTTCCCTATCTTCCTGTGAACAGTCTTCCTTCCCTTTGAAGCCCCAGACCCCCTACCCCTGTCTGCTTAGCTCAGGATAGCATACAAGCCTCAATTGCCTCTGAGCCCTTCAAGTCTTTGTAAGGCTCCAAAACATAATTTTTTTCTCCTGTTAATCTGTCTTATGTCAATTTAATTAATAGACCAGGCAAAAGACTCTAGAAGGGGAGAGAAAAAAATTTTCCTCCCCTGCAATAATTACAATATTACATTATACAGTTATGTTAATATATATTATATATATAATTGGTTTCTACTCACCTGATTTGACTGTCTTAATAGTTTTCATAGTTTTTACTTTATTGTCTTGAGATTTCTAACCAGAAAATACACTCTATGCGTTTGCATTGCATTAAAATCAAGTGAATTTTGTACATTTAATAGAAAAGATTTTTTATAAACAGCCATCACATTCTTATTTGTACAAAGTGCTACACATCTCCATACAGGAAGAGTCAAGAAGCATCCCTGATTTGCGTGTTCTCTCCCCAGATGAAACCCCAAATGCTCTGAAAGACATCTGGTCATAGTCAACGCCAATACTGCCCTCAGCAGGCCTTAAATCACATGTATTAGAGACAGGTTGTTCTCTGCACTCACATATCAGAAGGTGAGTGGATTTTGAATAGCAAAGCAACATGTTATTCATAATTAATCATATTTTGGTAATGCAACCCCTTAGTGTGTTGGCTGATTTGCAGTTTAGCAAAGTATTTTCAGGTAGCTTCATTCTTGACCTGTGTGACTACTCCACCAGGAAGGTGGTATAATGATTACACCTGATTTTTAGGAAAGACAAATGGGCCTTAGAAGAATAGATGGGAGGTTTGTGACATTTGTCTGAGTGTACTGTTGATTTCTAGTCTCCTCTCCCATGACAAAAGTCAATCTTCCCTTGGTGATGAAACTCTCTGGGAAGGGATTTATGACAACTGAGTTCTTTTTGAAGGATCTGCCTTTAGGTAGATAAGGGGAGTTCAGAGAAAGCCTCTCCAAGTTATTTTTCAAAAGCCTACAGCTCAAAGTAATCAAAATACCAAAATGGAATATTTTACAGTGGCATATTCTGCTACCCTTCAAAGCTTTCCTTGATCACTTAATTTAATTTTACAACCTGTGCCCATACCAGAACTCTAGATGCCTTTTAACCTGGATGTATATTTTCTTCCCTTGACCTTCATTTTGTTTTTATTTAAATCCACTAGAATCAACATACAAAGCTATATTAGTTTCGGGTGTACAATATAGTGATTCAAGAATTCTATACATTACTCAATGCTCATCAAGACAAGTGTACTCTTAATCCCCTTCACTTATTTCACCCATTCCCCCCCACACTCTGGTACCATCAGTTTTTTCTCTACAGTTAAGAGTCTAGAGGGGTTTGTCTTTTTTTGTCTTTGTTCATTTGCTTTGTTTCTTAAATTCCACATGTGAGTGAAATCATGTGGTATTTGTCTTTCTCTGACTTATTCTGCTTAACATTATAGTCTCTAGATCCATCCACATCATTGCAATTGGCAAGATTTCATTATTTTTTATGGCTGAGTAACATTCCATTGTGTGTGTATATATATATATATACCACATCTTCTTTATCCATTCATCTATCAATGGGCACTTGGAGTGCTTCCATATTTTGGCTATTACAAATAATGCTGCAATAAACATAGGGGTGTATTTATCTTTTTGAATTATTGTTTTTGTATTCTTTGGGTAAACACCTAATAATGGAATTACTGGATCATATGGTAATTCTATTTTTAATTTTTTGAGGAACCTCCATACTGCTTTCCACAGTGACTACAACTGTTTGCATTCCCACCAACAGTGCACTAGGGTCCCTTGACTTTTATTTTTACTACCCTCTAATGGTATATAACTTGTATCTGTGCCCCTTCCTCCCACCTAGAATGCGAGTTCCATGAGGACAAGTATTCTTGATTCTTTTGTTTACTAATGGCAAGTAACTGTCACTGATAAATATTTGTTGAACAAATACCAAATGGCAGTGTGCAACTATTATAATTAAAACAACTGAATATCTGCTTCAAGAAGTGATTGAAGGATCAATGTAACAATTTGAAAGCTCAAATGTTATGAGACCCAATTTCATACTGGCAGAAAAGAAAAGTAACCTGAAAAACCTCACCTTCCCAGTATTTACCCAAATAAATTTCACATGGGTTAAGGGGTACACTATAAAATATGAACCATAAAATCACAATCCAGAGAGATATATACATTATGTTTTGTTAAGGAAAGAAAGCTGAAAAGGAAAGGAGTTGCAGAAAAAGAGAACGAGCTCATACTTGCACAAACAAAAATAAGGTGGGAAAAAAAGTGTTATGTGTGTACATATATGAGTTAGTTGATGGTTGTGTCAGCAAAGAAAAGAATGTGGACAGATAAGTACAAGGTATTTGGTAAAGATTGAGGCTGGATATGCGGACTGAATACTAATTTTTTTCTTTATATAGTCGTGTATTGTCTCAAATATTAGAATAAGCAAGTAGTGTCTTAATTAAAATTACACACAGATTTTTTATTAAAGTAAATTTAGCTCCTACCACATTAAACAAATTAAAGTCTTCAAGTCTCAAGCTTCCCACATTAAACAAATTAAAGACTTCAAGTCTCAAGCTTCCCAATCTGTAAAAAGGGATATTCCTGGCCTTACGACTAGTAACAACAATTATGATAATGACAATTATTAACATTTACCGAGTTCTCACTGACATTTCAGGCACCGTGCTAAGAGCTATTATGTGGTTCTACTCATTTAATCTGCATAATAAAACTCATGACAGAAAAAATTATTACTTCTGCCTCAATGACCTGTCAAGAAGATTAAATGAGCCAACACACATGAAAATACTTCTATAAACTGAACACAATCGAGAAATGGAAGTAATTACGTCATTTTTATATGCAGTCATACATCTACTGAAACAAATTTATTGATAATTTAGTTTGTTTAGTCCTTGAGGACTTACATCCTTGGCTCTCAGCATATGAGCACTCTGAACAATCCAACCCATTAGCTAAGCTTAATCACCACTCCAATATCATCATGTTGTTCAATATGGTAGTAATTAGACACATTTATAGACTTCATCAAAAATAAAATATTTGGGGGCACCTGGGTAGTGCAGTCAGTTAAGCACCCAACTCCTGGTTTCGGCTCAGGTCATGATCTCATGGTCATGGGATCAAGCCCTACATTGGGCACTGTGCTCAGTGCAGAGTCTACTTGAGGTTCTCTCCCCCTCCCTCTCCCTCTGCCCCTCCCACTAGTGCTCTCTCTCACTCTAATAAATAAAAATCTTTAAATAAAATAAAATATTTGGGAGGAACAAGAAATACAAACTTCCAGCTATAAAATAAATAAGTCATGGGGATATATGTATAGCATGGTGAATACAGCCAATAATATTGTATTAACTTTGTATGATGACAGACACTAGGTAATCAGACTTACTACGATCAGTTTGCAATATATACAAATGTCAAATTGCTATGGTATACACATGAAACTAATATAATACCGTACGTCAATTATACTTCAATAAAAACATAAAAATAAAAAAATGTGCTTCAAAGGACACTATTAAAAAGTGAAAAGGCAACCCACAGAATGGGAGAAAATACTCACAAATTATATATTTGATAAGAACTTATTATCCAGGATATAGTAATAACTTTTGCAACTTAACAATAAGAAGACAGTCCAATTTTTAAGAATGATGAAATGACCAGTGTGCCTGGGTGGCTCAGTCAGTTAAGTGGCCGACTCTTGGTTTTGGCTCAGGTCACGATCTCAGGGTCCTGGGATTGACCCCAAAGCCGGGCTCCCTGATCAGCAGGGAGTCTGCTTCCCCTCTCCCTCTACCCTTCCCCCCCACCCTGCTTGCATACTCTCTCTCATTCTCTGAAATAAATAAATAAATCTTTTTTAAAAATGGGAAAAGGATCTAGATATTTCTCCAAAAAAGATAAACAAATGGCCAATAAGTACATAAAAAGATGCTCGATATCATTAGTCATTAGGGGGATGCAAATCAAAACCACAATGAGACACCACTTCACATCCTACAAGTTGACAAAAATTAAGAAAAAAGACAATAGCAATTATTTTTTTTAAGATTTTATTTATTTATTTGAGAGAGAGAGTGAGCTGGAGGGAGAGGGAGAAAGAATCTAAAGCAGACTCCACACTGAGTGCAGAGCCCAACTTGGGGCTCAGTCTCACAACCACAAGATCATGACCTGAGCCAAAACCAAGAGTCGGATGCTCAATCAACTAAGCCACCCTGGCACCCTGACAATAGCAATTCTTTGCAAGGCTGTTGAGAAAACATTGCTGGTGAAAATGTAAATATGGCAGCTACCTTGGAACAAAGTCTGGCAGTTCTTCAAAATGTTCAAATATAGAGTTACTGTATGACCTAGCAATTCTACCTAAGTCAATTCCACCCAAGAGAAGTCAACACATATGTCCACACAAAAACTTGCACACAAATATTCATTGAACCATTTTCATAAGAACCAAATGTGTAAATAACGCACATGACCATGAACAGATGAATGAACAAACACAATGTGGCATATCCATACAATAGAATAGTGTTTAGTGATAAAAAAGAATGAAGGAATCAGTAAGCCTTGAAAATATGCCAGGTGAAAGAAAACAAATACAGAAGGCCATATACTGGGACACCTGGGTGGCTCAGTTGGTTAAGCATCTTCCTTCGGCTCGGGTCATGATCCCAGGGTCCTGGGATCGAGCCCCATGTGGGGCTCCCTGTGCTCAGTGGGGAGCCTGCTTCTCCCTTTCCCTCTGCCTGCTGCTCCCCCTGCTTGTGCTCGCTCTCTTGCTCTCTCTGTGTCAAATAAATAAATAAAATCTTTTTTTAAAAAGGCCATATATTCTATTATTATTTCATTTACATGAAATGTCCATTATAAGCAAATCCACAGAGATACAAAGTAGACTAGTGGTTGCCAGGTGCTGGAGGAGGGAGATACCCAGTGACTGCTAATGGATATAGAGTTCCTTTTGAGGGTGATGAAAACATCCTGGAATAAGACAGTGGTGATGATTGCACAACCCTGTGAATAAACTAAAATCTACTGAATTGTAAATTTTAAGGGGTAGATTTTATGGTAGTTAGAACTTAATTTTTAAAAAGTCAGTGCTAGAAGAGTCCATATGTATTCAGTGTATCACAATCATCATTTCACAGGTAGACAAGGGACTTGCACAAGGAAATAGGATGATCTAGGATAGATTAATGGTAACAACATAGATGGTGGAAACAGAAGTCAACACAAAATGCTTACAATGTGCCAAGGATTATTCAAAATTGTTTACACACATGCATTTATCGCATTCTTACAAGAACCCATGAGATAGAAGCTAGGGTATATATCTCTTTTTACTGATGACAAAAAAAATAAGGAAAAAAGTTTAATAACTATATTTACATCTCACAGCCAGCAAGCTCATCCCTGTCCAGTGTCTGTGTCTGATCACCTCACTGCAGCGCCTCAGGTCCTCTCATGACTAATCCTGCACTAGCACATACAAAATATTTGAGCAAATCACTGAAAATGTTCAATTCCTCTTGTGGAATTTGGCCAATTCGAGATGCCCAAGGGAATGGTCCTTGAAGGAGGGCAAAGCATGGGCACTGTCCTTCCATCCTTGGCTGCCTGACTGGTTTGGGCTGGCCTGAGTTAAGGGATGGAGGAGGAAATGAGATTTCTGTCCCTTCCATACTCATGCCCTTTACCCATCTCCACTTTCATTACCAGGGTTCCAGGGCTGTAGTCACTGCTTTTCTGTAACGTGAACTGTAGGGATTTGTGAGACACAGAGAAGTGTGGTGGGGGATTGTTTTTGCCTCTTTGGAAAAGCAAACCCTTTTCAAAGTTCCATTCCTAACGATGTGAACACCAGAGGTTAGAGAAGGTGAAGATATTTCCTAACAGAAGAAAACATAGGAACAAGACTGTTCTCTCTGGGTCCTTGTAATCATCCAGGTAAATGTAGAGCAGATGATGAAATCCCCACTGAGGGAGGTTTGCAAGTTGGAGGGCAGTGGGTCATGGGAAAATATTAGGTACACTCATGATGATATGGTGGAGAGAGAAATGAAAGCTACGTTGAGAGTGTGAGGGAGTGGGTATTCCTCCATATACAACCCTGCTGTGCGCAGCGCCCTAACCAGAGAGCTTGTCTGGGTAGAGTGATGCTCAACAAGAATAAAGTTTGTGGTGGCTTCTGGACAGTGAAGGGGGTGGAGTTGTACGTGCCCTTCAGCTGCCTTCCCTGAACTCAGGAGGGCCATGGCAGCCATCCGGATCTCAGGCATTCTCAAGATGTTTATCAGGCATTCTCAATATGTTTAGACTCTAAAGCCAGGGAGCCAATGGAAGTTGTTTTTTTTTTTTAAGGAATATGTACATTCATTTATTTATTTCAACATACCAATGGAATTTAATCACAATTTATAGGACAGGGTTCTCAGAATAGATGGAGCTTAACCCCTAATGTAAGTACAAAATAAAGCAAGAAATCCAGCTTTGGTTCTTCTGGAAATATATGCAGCCTTCTTTACATGTGTCTAGAAAGAGTAAGATAAATTTATATCTAAAAATTTTATATATTTGGGGTTTTGGTATGCATGTTTTCTTATTTCTCACATTCATTCTCTTTGCTGATTAATTTGCTGATTCTGACAAGTAACATTCTAACTTTTGTATATTGCATTTTTTGCCCCACCACCTTATCTCTCATACAATCTAGCCATGTGGTTTTCTTGAAACAATAATCTTTAGAGGAATTTGGAATGGAGAAAAGGGAAATTGCAGCTTGCATCAAGGATTCCTAAAATAACTTACTATGGTAGAAAGTATTTGTAGTTCTTGTATCTGATAAGAGAATCATATGTATATTATAAAAACAATTCCTACAACCCAATAAAACAAACTAATGATTTTTGGGCTTTTTCTACTCTTCAGGTTTTATTTAAATTACAGTTACTTAACACACGGTGTAATATTAGTGTAGAATTTAGTGATTCATCACTTAGATACAACACCCAGTGCTCATCACAAGTGCCCTCCTTAATACCCATCACCCATTTAACCTATCCCTCTGCTCGCCTCCCCTCGAGTAACCCTCAGTTTCCTCTCATAGTTAAGAGTCCCTTTTCTGGTTTGCCTGTCTCTTTTTTTCCCCCTATGTTGATCTGTTTTGTTTCTTATATTCCACAAATGAGTGAAATCATATGGTATTTGTCTGTCATTCACTGACTTATTTTGCTTAGCATTATAGTCACTAGATCCATCCATGTTGTTGCAAATGGCAAGATTTCGTTCTTTTTTATGAATAATATTCCACTGTGTGTGTATGTGTATGTGTATGTATATATATACCCCACATCTTCTTTATCCATTCAACAGTCAATGGACATTTGGGCTCTTTCCACAATTTGGTTGTTGTTGATAATGCTGCTATAAACATCAGGGTGCATGGATCCTTTCAAATCAGTATGTTTGTATCTTTTGGGTAAATACCTAGTAGTGCAATTGCTGGGTCATAGGATAGTTTTACTTTTAACTTTTTGAGGAACCTCCGTACTGTTTTACAGAGTGGCTGCACCGGTTTGCACTCCCACCAATGGTGCAAGAGGGTTCCCCTTCCTCCACATCCTCACCAACACCTGTTGTTTCCTGTGTTGTTAATTTTAGCCATTCTGACAGGTGTGAGATGATATCTCCTTGTTGTTTTGATTTGTGTTCCCCTAATGATCAGTGATGCTGAGCGTCTTTTCATGTGTCTGCTGCCATCTGTATGTCTTCTTTGGAAAAATGGAATTCAAGCTAATTAATAGGGGAGGGCTGCCTGGCTGGCTCAGACAGTAAAGCATGCGACTCCTGACCTTGAGGTTGTAAATTCAAGCCCCACATTGGGTGTAGAGATTACTTAAAAATAAAACCTTTTTTTAATAAAGTAGGTTCCACACCCAATGTGGGACTTGAATTCATGACCCCGAGATCAAGAGTCAGATGCTCTACCAACTGAGCCCACCCAGGTGCCCCCAAAATAAAATCTTTATTAAAAACGTAGAGGAAATGGATTTCAATAGGTATTTAAACAAAGAATATATGTTAATGGTCAATAAGCACATAAATGATCAGTATGATTAGTCATCAGGGAAATATAAATTAAAAATACAATGAGATACCACCTTATAGTCACTAGGTTATAGTAAAAAAGACTGTAACGAGTATTGGTGAAGATGGGAGGAAACTAGAAAAATCATACATTGCTGTTAAGATTGTAAAATAATTCAGCCATTTTGGAAAACACCGTAGCTATTCCTCAAAAAATTAAACATAGAGTTTACTTATGATCCAACACTTCCACACCTAAAGTTACATACTCAAGGTAAATAAAAATACGTCCAGATCAGCACTTGCACGTGAATGCTCATAGTAGCATTGTTCATAACAGCTAAAAATTGGAAACAACCCAAATGTCCATCAACTGATGAACAGATATGCAAAATGTGGTCTATCTATACAACAGAATAGTATTCGGCCATAAAAAGGAATGAAGTACTGGTACATGCTACAACATCTATGTGCCTTGAAAACAATATGATAATGGGAAAGAAGAAACAGGCACAAATACCTCATATATTTGACTCCATTTATATGAAATGTCCAGAAATTCAAAACTAAAGTAAAGAACATAGATCAGTGGTTGCCTGGGGCTAGGAGTAGAACAGGAAGTCAAATACAAATGAGCAATAGATTTCTTTCAGAGTTGAAGGCAATGCTGTAAATTTATAGTAATGGGTGCACACCTCTAGATTTACTAAAACTCATTGAATTGTATAACCTGAAACCAATACATTTTATGGTATGTAAATTATACCTCTACTTTTTTTTTTAAAGAAGAGGAGAAAACAGCGCTACCATATTCAGCGTTCTGCTTGGGAAGGGGGGCTTGCATAGATTATAATATGAACTGCACCTTTCTGAGTAGAGTAATGCTTAACAAGGCAAAGCTTGTGGTGGGCTTGGGAAAAGGGTAAGGATAAGGCACAGAGGAGCCCTCCTTTGAGTCCCTGACAAAAAAAAAAAAAAAATTAGCAATACAAAGCGGGGTGCAACTTTTTTTTTTCCTTTGCCTCAGGCTACGATATAACTCCACGAAAGACTGGCTGGTCCCCATTTTTCTCTTTTCTTTCACTACTATATATGTGTTTCCCTCTGTCCGAAACTGTATCACGATTTCTTCCCAGAAACAATCTTGAATCCGTAAAAAATGATATAGGATGCTATGAATTCGACCCTTAAAAACCCGCAGTGAATGCATCATTTTGCTAGTTAATTCTTGTTAACATTTTATATGAGAAAGTAAAGAATAAAGCATGTGGGAACATTCTAGAAAAGGAAAGGTTCTGTACTCACTATTTAGAAAAATGTCCGGGAAAACTGCAGCAAAGCCCCGTCCTCAGCTGATCAGGGCCGTGGGCAGGAAACTTCTTCCTCCCTGAGGACGTGGTCCAAGTTGTCCCGAAGCTGCAGGAGCACCTCATTAGTCGTGAGGAAACTTAAGTTCTTCTGTCACTGTGAAAAAGGCGCCGACACCAGCGGGCAGACCACGCATGCGCACCACACGAGCCCGATATGGTGGGTTCGCGCGCCCCCTGCTGTCCCTAAGGGCACAACGCAGGAAACTCAAGCCAGGTTGTTTAAGGGTGGCTATGCCCTTTAGTGGTGGTCCTGCTGAATTGCTGAATTCAGTATTCAGATCAATCACTGCCATAACTTGGGAAGTTCAAACAGAAATGGAGCTAATTGTTCTGTGCGCAGATGGGAATTTATAGACATAACATGAAGCTAAGTTCAAAGTCAATATACAAAATTCAGTTTATTTTCTATATCCCAGTAATAAATAATTGGAATACGAAAGCACAACACCATTTACAGTACACCGAAAAACAACAGAAAAAGAAATCCTCAGGTATAAATCCAACAAAATATTTACAGACTTTTATGGAAAAAATATGAAACACTCTTGAAAGCAAGTGAAAGAAAAATAAATCTGTTGGCATATAGTCCTTGTTCATGATTTTTTTTCCTTTGGTGAGAACATTTAAGTTCTCTCTTAGTGAATTCCTGTTACACAATATGGTGTTATCAACTGTAGTACTATGCTTTATATTAGATCTTCAGACCTTGCTTATCTAACGGCTGGAAATTTGTACCTTTTTACCAACTTTTCTCTATTTCCCCCACCCTCCAGCCCCTGATGTTTTCCTAAAAGTACTTATCACAAAAAAAGAAACTGTAAATATGCTGATGGATGGTAACTAAACTTGTTTTGATAATCAGTTTGCAATATAGATATAAAATCATTTTGTTGTACACCTAAAACTAATACAATGTTGTATATCAGTTGTATCTCAGTAAAAAAAATAGCAACTTCATCTTACTTGTACAAGTAACTACAGCTAAACCGATACTTTAAAAGACTCAGTTGGGTAAGCTTCCAACTCTTGATTTCAGCCCAAGTCATGATTTCAGGGTAATGAGATCAAGCCCTGAGTCTGGCTCCATGCTCAGCATGGAGATTCTCTCTCTCCCTCTCCCTCTGCCCCTTCCCCCACCCAGGGGGATGTGTGTGTGTGTGTGTGTGTGTGTGTGTGTGTGTGTGTGTGTGTAAATCATATGTCCTGTAGACTGAATGTTTGTGCCCTCCCCAAATTCACACGTTGAAACCTAATCCCCAGTGTGCTGGTATTTGGAAGTGAATAAATAAATAAAAGATCTTTTCTTTATTAATGGCAGACCAAAATTAATTACATGAACTTAATACAAATAAGTGTGAAGATCTCCACATAAGTTCATAAACTAATATAGACAAATGAAATAGGGAAAACTGTGTTAAGAGTAGTAAAAAAAAAAGGTGGGGCTATGGAACAGCTGAGCACAGAATAAAGAGTTGAAAAATGTAAAATGTCCACTTCCTTTTAAGCCATTTTATATTTTTATCAATTAATAATTAATTAAATTAATTTTATTTAGTTAATTTTACTTTTATTAACTCAGAATTTACTTTTCCCCTTTAGTTTTTTTCTCATTCTTTAATGGATGTTGGAGATCATTTAAAGGGGGTTTACTAGAATTATATAATCCAATAATTATTTCTGGAAATGTTATTAATATCACTTTTTTATATTTCAAATCAACTAAAATGTATCTAGGATAAGTAAATATTTTCACTTCCTAGATAAAATCTATTTCTGTGACAGTTATTTATTTAGAAAATTTTAATTGATGGGGCACCTGGGTGGCTCAGTTGGTTAAGCCTCCACCTCTTGATTTCGGCTCAGGTCATGATTTCATGATTATGAGATTGAACCCGCATTGGGCTCTGGGCATCGAGCCTACTTAAGATTCTCTCTCTCTGCCCCTCCCCCTCTCTGTCTAAAAAAAAAAGAAAAATAAAATTTTAATTAAGTACTTCTGTGTACCAGGAGCTATTTTCGTTGCTTGGGTAACAACAATGCTTGAAGACAGACCAAATTCCTGTCCTTGCGGAACCTACACTGTAGAGGAACACACCAGAAAATTAATGATTAAAGAAGGAAAATACATATGTACATTGGGTGATGATATATGCTATGGTGAAAAATGCAACAGGTAAGAATAAGGAGTGCAAGGAGAATTATGTTTGTGTAGTTTTATAAATGGGATTAGGAATATGTGTAGAGCCTCTAAACAGCTGCAACAAATATTGAAATTGGGTGGCATAGTTGGTATAGTCTCAAAGGAATGGATTTATAACTGGAGTTATCAGGCATGAGAAAGAATGGTACGGAAGTGGCAACGGGGAGTGTGAGTATCATGAGATCCAAAAGTGAGGAAGAGCAAACAATCGCCCCTTGAGAAGGATTCAAGGGAAACAGTATCCTCAGAGGAGAGTCAGGTTTTAATTAGAGCAAGAAGATAGACTCCAGGGAATAACATAAGGATGTTCACTTTGATTGTCTTGGAACATCTTATTATTTTAAAATGCAGTGATTTTCATAGGTTTGTTGATTTTCTTGAGTTTGGTCATATTTTTTAAATGAATTATCCTTGGCTGATGTAGAGAAATGGATCCTATGAGATTCTGAGTTTCCTTTTGTGGCATTGTCTGTATATGGCAAATACCATTGTGCACACTTGAAACTACTGAAATTTGAAATAAGGAGAAATTAGTAGGCAGAAATCCTTTCATCATCTTGATAGAAATATAATTATATGTAAATTAAGCAGTAGCCAATATGCACTTTTAATATAATAATAATCATTTTGACCATAAAGTATAATAAGAAAATGCAGAATAGGAAAATCTGAACCTGTAGTATATATTTTTAATTTTAGTAGAAATCATATTTTCTATCATCCATTTATATATGGAACAAAGCAGAATTTTTAACTTTTGCTTTTTCATTTTGCTTTTGCTAACTCGCTTTTAAAAATATTTAGATTTTTGGAAGCATAATGGATCTACAACAAACTGTACACATTAAAAGTGCACTATGATAATTTGACATATATACACATATGAAATGTGTCCATCATCCCCAAAAGTTTCTTCAAGCTGCTTTGTAACATCTCTCCCCTGTTAATCCCTGCTGCCTTTCTCAACCTCAAACCAAGACACATACTGATATGTGACAATAGATCAGTTTGAATTTTCTGGAAATTTACATAGATGGAATCGTAGAATATGCACTCTTTATTATGTTCTTTCTTTCACTCAGCATAATTATTTTGCGATTAATCAATGCTGTTGCACGTATCCACAGTTTATTCATCTCTATGGCTGAATAGTATTCCATTATAGGAATATACCAAAATTTATCCATACACTCGCTGGTATACATTTGTGTTGTTTATAGTTTTTTTGCTATTATGAATAAACCTACTGTGAACATTTATGTATAATTCTTTGCATCACATGTTTTCATATTTCTTGAATAAATACCTAGGATTAGAATGGATCAATCATAGATCATACGGTAGGGGTGTGTCCACAGCCTCACAAACACTTGGTATCATCAGTATTTTCAGTATTTTCAATTTTAGAGTACCGTCTAATAGGTATACAATAGTGTCTTATTGTGAAATTGCATTTCCCTAATGACTAATGAATAATCATCTTTTCATGTGCTTATTTGCCATCCCTATATCTTCCTTAATTGTGTTTGTTCAAATCTTTTGCCTGTTTTTTTGGGTTGTTTAATTTCTTATTATTGAGTTTTGAGAATTCTTTATGCATTCTCTACACAAGTTCTTTATCACATATGTGGTTAGCAAACATTTTCTTACAATCTGAGGTTTTCATTCTCTTTACAGCGTCTTTCAATGATCAGAATTTGAATGAGGTCTAATTTATCTCTTTTTCTCATCAATAGATTAGGTTTTTTTTTAAATCTTAGAACTTTCAAAGTAGCAAATATTCCCTCCTATGTTTTCTTATTGAAGCATTATTGTTTTAAGATTTTTATTTAGGTCTGTGATCCATCTTCAATTAGTTTTTATATGATGAGATGCATAGATCAATAGTTATTTTTGCATGTGAATATGCAATTGCTGCAGACTCAAATTTTGAAAAGCTTATCCTTTCTCTTCTAATCATGTTTGAATCTTTGTTGATAATCAATTTTCCATATATGCATATATGTATGGTTCCATTTCTAGACTTTCAGTCACATTTCATTTATGTTTCTATCATTATACCAATACCACATTGTCTTAGTCATTGTTATTTTATAAAACGTCTTGAAATCAAGTTGTATAACCCCTCTAACTTTGCTCTTTTTAAAAGTTCTTTTGGCTATTCCAGGTCCTTTGCATTTCCATATAAATATTGGAGTCAGCCATTAATTGCTCTTACAACAAACCTTTGGGTTTGCAAAATGATCACCACAGTAAGTCTAGTTAACATCCATCACCATAGAGTTACAAAAAATATTTTTTCTTGTGATGAGGACTTTTAGGATTTGTACTCTTAGCAGATCTTAAAAGTCCTCATCCCTGATGATTAGTGATGTTGAGCATCTTTTCATGTGTCTGCTGGCCCCCCAAAATAAAAACACCAATTCAAAAAGATAGATGCACCCCTATGTTTATTGCAGCATTATTTACAATAGCCAAGATATGGAAGCAGCCCAAGTGTCTATCCAGAGATGAATAGATAAAAAAGATATGATATATATGTGATATATATGAAATATATGTATATGTACACACAATAGACTATTACTCAACCATTAAAAAGAATGAAAGCCTGCCATTTGCAATAACATGGATGGAGCTGGAGTATAATGGTATATGAAATAAGTCAATTAGAGAAAGACAAATACCATGTGATTTCATTCATATGTAGAATTTAAGAAACAAAACAAAAAGAGACAAACCAAAGAATACTCTTTTTAAAAAAACTAAATTCTCAAATACAGAGAATGAACTGATGGTTACCAGAGGGGAGGTGGGTGGAGGAATGGGTGAAATAGGTGAAGGGCATTAAGAGTATACTTATCGTGATGATTATCAGTAATGTATAGAATTGTTTAATCAGGGTGCCTGGGTGGCCCATTCAGTTGAGTGGCCGGCTGACTCTTGATTTCAGCTCAGGTTATGATCTCAGGGTCCTTGGATCGGCCTGTGCTGCGCTCCGCGCTCAGCAGGGAGTTTGCTTTGGGATTCCCTCTCTCCCTCTGCTCCTGCCCCAGCCAGCCCACTCTCTCATTCTCTCAAGTGAGTAAATAAATATTAAAAAAATAATTGTTGAGGGCACCTGGGTGGCACAGCGGTTAAGCGTGTGCCTTTGGCTAAGGGCGTGATCCCGGCGTTCTGGGATCGAGCCCCACATCAAGCTCCTCTGCTATGAGCCTGCTTCTTCCTCTCCCACTCCCCCTGCTTGTGTTCCCTCTCTCGCTGGCTGTATCTATCTCTGTCAAATAAATAAGTAAAATCTTTAAAAAAATAATAATTGTTGAATCATTATATTGTACACCTGAAATTAATATAACACTCCATGTTAATTATACTTAATTTTTTATTTTTTTAAATTTTTTTTAAGATTTATTTATTTATTTATTTATTAGACAGAGACAGCCAGCAAGAGAGGGAACACAAGCAGGGGGAGTGGGAGAGGAAGAAGCAGGCTCCTAGTGGAGGAGCCTGATGTGGGGCTTGATCCCGGAACGCCAGGATCATGCCCTGAGCCGAAGGCAGACGCTTAACGACTGCGCCACCCAGGCGCCCCATACTTAATTTTTTAAAAAAAGTTCTCGGGGCACCGGGGTATCTCAGTGGGTTAAGCATCTGACACTTGATCTCAGCTCAGGTCTTGATCTCAGAGTTGTGAGTTCAGGCCCTGCATTGGGCTCCACACTGGGCGTGGAGCCTACTTTAAAAAAATAATAAAAACAAATTTAAAAAGTTCTCATCACAAGAAAAAAAGAAAAAAAATTCTGTAACTATGTGTGGTGAAGGATGTTAAGGAGACTTATTGTGGTGATCAGGTTGTGATGTATATAAATATCAAATTGTGTTGTATACTTGAAACTAGCATAATGTTATATGTCAATTATGCTTCAATTTAAAAATTATTTTAAATTTAAATGTTATTAATTATATAAATTTAAAAATTGTTAATCAATTTTAAAAGTTGCTCTCTTAACAACTTTCAAATATACGATACAGTATTATTACTGTATACAATATCCAGTACATATACAGTATAATATGGTACAATACAGTATAAAACATACACTACAGTAACTATAGTCGCCATGCTGTACATTACATCCTTATGACTTACTTATTTTGTAACTGGAAGTTTGTACCTTTTGACCACCTTTACCCATTTCCCTATTCCCCAGCCCCTGTCTCTGGCAACCATCATCTATTTTCTGTATCTATAACCTTTTTTTTTAGATTCTATATGTAAGTGAGATCTTACAGTATTTGTTTTTCTCTGCCTGTCTTAATTCACTTCCCATAATGCCCTCAAGGTCCATCCATGCTGTTGCAAATGGCAAGATTGTATTCTTCTTTATGGCTTAATATTCCATTGTATATTTACCACATTTTCTTTATCCATTCATTCATCGATGGACACTAGGTTGTTTCCATATCTTGGCTATTGTAAATTATGCTACAATAAACTTGGGGGTGCATATATCTTTTTGAATCAGTGTTTTTGTTTTCTTTAGGTAAGTACCCAGAAGTGGAATCTCTGAATCATATGGTAGTTCTATTTTTAACAATAAATGTGCTGTTGAGACATAATTCGGAAGCCTGGACAAATATATGGGAATGTTATTTGTTCTATACCTCTTTATCAATCACTTTTAACTTTCTGTTCCTTGCAGTTAAAATTTTGATTAGACAAACAAATTTATATCATGACTAATAAAAGAAGTTCAATAATATTGAACTTATGTATGATAAGTTTTTTCCTAACAATTTTTAACTTTTTATTTGAAATAATTATCGATTCACAGGAAGTAACAAATATAGTACAGAAAGGTGTCGTGTACTTATCACCCAATTTCCCTCAATGGTTACATCTTACATAGTTATAGTACAATATCAAAATTAAGAATTCAACATTGGGTTCTTCTTCCTCCCTTACTTCCCCAGGAGGAAAAAAAAGATTCAACATTGGCATAATGTGTGTATATTATTTTATGTCATTTTATCACATGTTGATTTGCATACCTGCTACCATGGTCAATACAGAACTGTTTCATAACCTTCCTCGGATTATTGCTTTATAGTCACAACCATCCCATATTCCCCACCATACCTAACCCATGAATCTGTTTTCAATCTCTAGTTTTATCTTCTCAAGAATGGTATATAATAATGTGCAGCATAGGGAATATAACCAATGATATTGTAATAACTTTGTATGGTGACAGATGTTAAGTACACTTACTGTGGGAATCATTTTGTAATGTGTAAAAATATTGAGGAGCGCCTGAGTGGTTCAGTGGGTTGAGCAGCCAAATTTTGATTTCAGCTCAGGTCATAATCTCAGTGTCCTGGGATCGAGCCCCCCACCCAGCAGGGAGTCTGCTTAATGATTCCCTCTCTCCTTCTCTCTCTGACCCTCCCCCTGCAATCTTTCTCAAATAAATCTTAAAAAATATTGAATCACTGTGATGCATACCTGAAACAAATAGGATATTGTATGTCAATTTTACTTAAATTTTTAAAATTGGTATATAAGAAGAATCATGCAATATGTGACCTTTTGAGATTGGCTTTGTTTCACTCCGCGTAATGCTCTTGAGAGCCAACCAAGTTGGTGTGTAATTGCTGAGTATAATTCCACAGCTTATCTAGCTTTTTACCTACTGAGGGATGTATTGCTTGTTGCACTGTTACAACTAGAACTGCTATAGGAAATGGACTGCAAGTGCAAAGTGAGGTATGTTTCATTTTTAAGAAATCACCAGACTTGTCTAGAGCAGCTGTATCATTTTATGGTTCCACCAACAATGTATAAAAGATCATATCTCTGGGGCGCCTGGGTGGCACAGCGGTTAAGCGTCTGCCTTCGGCTCAGGGCGTGATCCCAGCGTTCTGGGATCGAGCCCCACATCAGGCTCCTCCGCTATGAGCCTGCTTCTTCCTCTCCCACTCCCCCTGCTTGTGTTCCCTCTCTCGCTGGCTGTCTCTATCTCTGTCAAATAAATAAATAAAATCTTTAAAAAAAAAAAAAAGATCATATCTCTGTATCCTTGTCGGCATTTGGTGTTGTCACTATTTTGTATTTTAGCTTGTGGCCTTAATTTATATTTCCCTAATGTCTGTTGATGTTGGCTATCTTTTCATGAGCGTGTTTGCCTCCTGTATCTCCTCTTCAGTGAAATGTCTCATGTCTTTTCCCATTTTCTCAATGGATTTTATTTTTACTGTTGCGTTTTCAGAGTTCTTTATATATTCTCAAGATGAGTCCTTTGTCACATACGTGGTTTTCAAATCTCTTCTCTAGTCTGCAGCTTATTATTTTATGCTCTTAAAAATGTCATACACACAACTAAAGTTTTTAATTTTGACAAGTCCAGTTTGTCATTTTTTTTTCTTTTACGGATTATACTTTTGGTGTCATGTTTAAGAACTCTTCCCTAAGCCCTAGGTCCTGAAGTTTTTCTCCTATGTTATTTTTTCAAGGAGGCTCCACACCCAACATGGGGCTTGACTCATGACCCTGAGATCTAGGGTCACGTGCTCTAGGGACTGAGCCACCCAGGTGCCCTGCCTATGTTATTTTTTGTATTATACCTATACATTTTGTTTCTAAATTTTTTATCCATTTTGACGTTTTTGGTGTGTTTTAGCACAGTTTTTATTTGGTAATGATTTTAGATTTATAGAAAAGTTGCAAATACAGTATAGTTTTACCCAGTTTCTACTAATGTGAACATCTTACATTGCCGTGGTACATATTTCAAAACTAAGAAATGAATATGAGTGCATCACTATGAACAAAACTCCAGTTTTATTTGGATTTCAGCATTTCTTCCACTAGTCTTATTTTCAAGATTCAATCCATCCTTGTCCTCTTTTTGAGTTAACTATTTATCTCTTGTTAATATAGCTACCCAAGCTTTATTTTGGCTGGGTTTTGCCTAATATGTCTTTCTCCATGCTTTTACTTTCAACTATTACGTGTTCTTGTGTTTAAGGTATGTTTTTTTGTAAACCACATATATCTTAATTCTGGGATATACTGTATTTCAACGGGTCGCACTATCATATCATTCATATTCACCCTTTCCCCCCTTTCACCCTGTTGGTGTTTAATAGACTTTTATTTTAGTGTAATTGTGGTTATTTTTACTCTCTCTCTCTCATTCTCTCCCTTGCTCTCTCTCAACCATTGTACCACCACAAAGTTTACCCTGAGAATTTATCACCTTTTCTTCTATATGTCCTTAAGCACCTGCTGAATTTTTTTTTTTTTGAGAGAGAGAGAGAGAACAAGCGGGGGAGGAGGAGAGAGAATCTTAAGCAGGCTCTACGCCCAGTGCAGACTCGACACAGGTCTCAGTCTCACGACCCTGAGATCATGACCTGAGGCGAAATCAAGAGTTGGACACTTAACTGACTGAGCCAGCCAGGCGCCCTGGAATTTTTTCTTCTCATTTGAATACTTCATCTATAACTGTTTTGACTGTAAATGTCTTATAACAAAACTTCTAGGGCTTGCCTGAGAATAATTTGATTTGCACTTATATTTCAATGACAGTTTGGATAAATATATGCTTAATTTTATATTCTTTCTCTTCAATTTCTTGCATCATGTGCTGCTATTCAAAAACATGATATTATATGACTTGTTTTTGCTTTACGTCTCTCTGTAAGCCTCTAGAATTTCCTCCTTTTCTTTGACATTTAAAAAAATGCACGTGTGTGTGTGTGTGTGTGTGTGTGTGTGTGTTAATTTATTTCTCCTTTTTCAGTATAGGCTGAATCTTTTCTATTTTTTTACATTTATGTTTCATTAAGTCTGAGAAATTTATCTTTATTGGCTTTACAACCATTACCTTCTCTGTGTTTTCAATTCTTTATCTTTCTGGGGCTCTTATTGTCCAGATAGTAACATATCAATGAGTCTATGTTTGCTTCTTTTTTCTTTTCCATTTCATCTTGCTTCTTCTAAAAGATTTCCTCAAGCTAAAATTTCTTAACTATATGATTGCTTCATGCTTCTTAAAACAAAACCACATCTCCAGCATTTGTACACAATTCCCATTATTGCTCACAGGGATTTACTCGTTTCAACTCAGGCTCTTCTCTTCAAATTCAAGCATTGTTCATTGTCAGATACCTCTGGGATCTGCTTGCGTGGTGTATCCTCTCTACGTACTACAGGTCATACTACTGTCCTATCTCCACTGCATTTGACAGCCCTAACATTTTCTCATTATTTGGGGTTTGGGCTGCTCCTGGCTTCATATAAGAGGTGTGCATTTCCATTGCTTTATTCTCCTTGTGAATTCCAAGAGGAGAAGGAAGATAAATGACTTTAAACTAATGTGCTCATACTAGAAATCCTCTATTACGGAATTTCATTTCAAGTCCCAAAATGATGAAAGCAAATTTATAATCCTCTTAACTCAGAGCAAGACACAAGGGGAAAGTACGGATTGCCTACTTCTTCTCTACTTCCCTAAGACAAATTGTTTTTCTGCACATAAGTACCTATGAGAAATGATTCTTTCTATTTGCGCTAGTTATGGTCTTTTATTTGTTCTCTTATCTCAATGTAGTTGTTGAGACATTTGACTAATTTTAAAATATTATTTCCTGAGGAATCGAATTGCATTTTTTCTGCTTCATACAATCCCTCCCAACATTTGTGCTCATCTACCTTCTACCTAAGTTGACTAGATATTTATGATGTTTCTATTTTCTCCATTCCCAATACCTATAGCTAATAGCTCTAAATGTTAACTAGTATGTTCTGAGCAAAGAGACACAAGTAGAAAAGTTTCTCCTAACTGCAAGGGAGATTTGGGAATATCAGGTTCATTGTAATATTTGCGTAGCTGATGGCTCTCAATAAATGTATGTTTTCCTAAATCTCTATTATTCAATGGTAGTTTTGCCATAGTCAGCAAAAAAATAACGGCAGATACCCAGTTACATTTGAACTTTAGATAAACAACAGATACTATTTTGGTATAACTATCCTATGAAACATGTGACTTGCTATTTAATGGTAATTTTTCTCACCATTTTCACATACATTTTTTCAAAAGTACATATGCTTTGCTAAACGAAGTAAGTGCAATGTCTCTACTAATTCAGTGCAGGCTTTTAATACAAATACAAGTTGTAATTACAACTTTATTATTCCAATTGAAACCTTGTTTGTGGTAAAAATAAATAATTTATATAGCGACTGAAGCATTTTGTTACACTTTACAGGCTTAAAATGACCCCAAATTAAGTAAATAAACATATTTATAGGCATATATAATTTTGAACACCAATATCTGCCTTAAACAACTTACCTAAACTTTTATATATAACAACACACTTATTTTTCTTCTAATTTTATATCAGTGAAACCAGATGCTGAGAAAATTCAAGAGGACTGAACATTGCCCAATGTTGTGTGATTATGTTCACATGGAGATAGTTCCCAATAATTCCATTAATAGATATAATATTTTCTTTTTGGTAATATGGGGAAGATCTATAAGAATATTAGAGAAAACCTGTTAACATTTAATATTCTGGGGCGCCTGGGTGGCTCAGTCGTTAAGCATCTGCCTTCGGCTCAGGACATGATCCCTGCATTCTGGGATCGAGCCCCACATCAGGTTCCTCTGCTGGGAGCCTGCTTCCTCCTCTCCCACTCCCCCTGCTTGTGTTCCCTCTCTCGCTAGCTGTCTCTCTCTCTCTGTCAAATTAATACATAAAATCTTAAAAAAACCATTTAATATTCTATTCACTACTCACTACTGTTAGTGAATGATCATCTGTAAACTCAAAAACATTTGAGACTATTAGTTTCTATGAAATCCTGTATAAATATATAAATTTGCTTGGAGAACATTATTGATAATTTCCATTTTCTAAACAAAACTGACTCTAGTAATTTTGAGATTATATATTTCCTTAAATTCATTATTCTTATAAATTACTTCATATTATTGTGACTATAATTCTAACTGAAACTTAAAAATTCTTATGAAGGGGGCGCCTGGGTGGCGCAGTTGTTAAGCGTCTGCCTTCGGCTCAGGGCATGATCCCGGCGTTATGGGATCAAGCCCCACATCAGGCTCCTCCGCTATGAGCCTGCTTCTTCCTCTCCCACTCCCCCTGCTTGTGTTCCCTCTCTCACTGGCTGTCTCTATCTCTGTCAAATACATAAATAAATAAATAAAATCTTTAAAAAAAATTTTTATGAAGAATTTCCTTCTCGATAGATTGATTTAATAAAATCTTGTTTGTATTTATTTTGCACAATTTAATGAACACAAACAATTAAGTAAGCTAGTTAAAACCTATGTGAGTTATGAATTATGTTGTTTTGGTTGAAATGAGTTAATTTTTGTATAAATTGTGAAGTTTAAGTCCAGGTCCTTTTTTTTTTTTTTTTTTTTTTTGCCTATGGATAGCCAATTTGTCTAGCACCATTCATTGAAAGACTATACTTCTTCCATTGAGTTGGTTTTTCACCTATATCAAAAATCAGTTGTCCATACTTATGTACGGGTCATTTCTTGGTTCTCTATTGTGTTCTATTTATCATTGTGTCTGTCCCTCCACCATACCACATACTCTTGGTTAGTATAACTATACAATATGCCTTGAATTTAGGTAGAATGTTTCTTCCCATTTTATTCTTTTCCAGAATGTTTTTTTAGCTATTCTAGTTCCTTTGTCTTTTCATGAAGATTTTAGAATGATCTTGTCTGTATCTACAAAAATTCTTGCTGGTATTTTAATAAGAATTGCCTAAAACAGGTAAGCTCAGTCAGTTAAGTGTCCGACTCTTGATCTGGGCTCAGGTCTTGATCTCAGGGTTGTGAGTTCAAGCCCCGAATTAGGCTCCATGCTGTGGAACCTAGTTTTTTTAAAAAAGGAATTATCTAAAACCTGTATAGCAGAATTACCTAAAACCTGTATAGCAAGTTGGGGGGATTTAACACTTCTGTCATGGTGACTTCCAATTCATGGATATAATATATCTTTTTGTTTATTTAGAGCTTCTTTGATTATTTTTATCAGCATTTTGTAGTTTTCTGCATACAAGTCCCAAACATGTTTTGTTAGATTTACACCTAAGTATTTTGTATTAAGTGATTATAATGGTATTGTATTTCAAATGCTAATTTCTACATGTTCACTGCTAGACTATCAAAACACAATTGACTTTTGTATGTTGATCTTGTATCCTGCGACCTAATTAAATTCATTTATTACTTTCAGAAGGTTATTTTGGGATATTCTCTTTGGAAATTCTATGTAGAAAACCATGCTTTCTGCAAATAAAGGCAATTTTATTCCTTCTTTTCTGATTTGTATGACATTTGTTTTTTTTTTTTTTATTGTGCTGGATAGAATTTGCAGAACTATATTGAGAAGTAGGTGAGAAATATTCAGCTAGATCTTTTTAGCAAGTTTTTAAAATGAAATGCGAAGAATGAATGTAGACTACTCGAGAGTATAGAAACCCTGAGAGACAGCTCTTAAAACATGTGCAAGATGATCTCCATGAAAGGCATGAAAAAGAGTGGGGTAAGGGTTGAAGGAGGTGAGCAACCATTGCTGAGAGAAAGTCATGAAGCTCTGCCCAAAATCTTCTCCACTATGGAACAAATGCCTTAAGCTTCTAGAGGAAGGGCAGGAAATCTTGTTTTACCTAGGACACAGAATAAGACCCATCACAGTTGGGTGAAAAAAAAAGTAAAATATTCTCTACTTCTGGATGAAGGACAGAACAATGATCTGGGCTCAGATCATTCAGGGTTTCCTGTGACTGCGGAAAAAGCAACATTGTTGAGAAAGTTTTACCCATGAAAACCTAATATTGGGCCGATTTAAGACAGGTCATGCCAGGAAAACAGAGAAAACCCATCATCAGGCTAGAACGCAGTGAGTCAGAAAGCAACAGAAGTCTATTGATAGAGGATGGGCAAGATCATATATAGCAAGGATTGGCATTCACAAAAAAACCCAGCAACGACATTGTATAGATAATGATGAAAGACTAAATGCCTTCCACCTAAGATTGGGAACAAACCAACATTATTTACTCTTACTACTTTTATTCAACATTGTATTAGTGGTTCTAACCAGTGCAGTTAGGTAGTTAAAATAAATCAGATACCCAGATCGGAAAGAAAGAATTGAAACTATTTTTATTTGCAGAAAACACTATCTTTATGTAGAAAATCCTAAAGAATCCACACACGCAAAAATACTACAACTAATAAGCAAACTTAGCAAGGTCTCAGCACCAAGACCAACATAAAAATATTAATAGTATGTGTAAGTACTAGCAATGAACAATCCAGGAAGGAAATGGAGAAATCAATTCCATTCACAGTTTCATTAGAAAGAATAAAATACTGAGAAATATGTTTAACAAAAACGTCCATGTCTTGTACACTGGAAACTAAAACTGCTGAAAGAAATTGACAGAGATTTAGGTAAGTGAAGGAACATCTAATTAATCAGAAGAATCAATAATAATAAGATGGCAATACCCTTTAATTGATCTGAAAATGCAACACAATCCCTATCAAATCCCTATCCCCCCAACACAGTCCCAGCTAGCTGTCTTTTTTTTATAGATATTGACAAGGTCATTCTAAAATTCATACGGCATTGGGGCACCTAGTTGGCTCAGTCAGAAGAGCACATGACTCTTGATCTCAGGGTCGTGAGTGGGAGCCCCATGCCGGATGTAGAGATTACTTAAAAGAAAAACTTTAAAAATAAAATAAAATCATATGGCAAAGTAAAAGACCTATAAGAGAGAAAACAATATTTAAAAAGAAGAATAAGGGGCGCCTGGGTGGTATAGTCTATTAAGGGTCCTACTCTTTGTTTCAGCTCAGGTCATGATCTCAGGGTCATGAGATCGAGGCGCACATACGGTTCTGAGCTAAGCGTGGAGTCTGCCTGAGACTGTCTCCCTCTCTGCCTCTGCCCCTCCCCCTGGTGCATGCTCTCTCTCTCTCTCTCTCTCTCCCTCTCTCTCAAATAAATAAATAAATCTTTAAACATAAATAAATAAAAAATAAAAGAAAGAACAATATCCAAAGACTTACACTGACCAATTTTAAAACTTACTACAAAGCTACAATAATCAAGACAGAGTGGTACTGGCAGAAGGACTGACATATATAGATCAATGGAATAGGATTGACACATTTGATGACATTTACATAAAATGTCCAGAAATGACAAATCTATAAAGGAAAAAAAGTAACTTGCTAGTTGCCTTGGGCTGGGAGTAGGGATTAGGAACAGAAGTTGATTGCAAACAGACATGACACAGCTTTTTGGGGTGATGGAAATGTTCTAGAGTTAGATTGTGCTGATATTTATCCAACTCTATAAATCTCTTAAAAATCTTTAAATTGGGGGTGCCTGGGTGGCGCAGTTTGTTATGCGTCTGCCTTCAGCTCAGGTCATGATCCCAGGGTCCTGGGATTGAGTTCTGCATCGAGCCCTGCATCCAGCTCCCTACTCAGCAGGGAACCTGCTTCTCCCTCTCCCTCTGTCTACGGCTCCCCCTGTTTGTGCTCTCTCTCTCTCTGTGTCAAATAAATAATAAATAAAATCTTTAAAAAATTTTTAAAAAATCTTTAAATTTGTACACTATTAAAATGAGTGAATTTTATAGTATAAAAATTATATCCTGGGGCGCCTGGGTGGCACAGCGGTTAAGCGTCTGCCTTCAGCTCAGGGCGTGATCCCGGCGTTATGGGATCGAGCCCCACATCAGGCTCCTCCGCTGTGAGCCTGCTTCTTCCTCTCCCACTCCCCCTGCTTGTGTTCCCTCTCTCGCTGGCTGTCTCTATCTCTGTCAAATAAATAAATAAAATCTTTAAAAAAAATTATATCTAAATACAGCTGCTTCTGGGGCACTTGGCTGGCTCAGCTGGTAGAGCATGTGACTCGATCTCAGGGTCATGAGTTCGAGCTTCACATTGAGTGTAGAGCTTACTTAATAAAAAATATATTAAAAATAAACAAAGAAAACTGCTTCTTCTACCCAATTATCTTGTCAAAGATCATAATTCTGTACTCTATTTTCTTTGATTTACTAGGTGATTAATACATTACCATAATCAGCAAATTACATGTACGATTGTACAGATCAACTCAGGCAGTGTTCGTGCTTTAGAGATTGCGGTTCCTAACCGCTCCTTACCCCATGTTGCTGTAAGACTTGGAATCTTCACTTCTATGCTAAAATTCTGGTCTTCATGTGGTCATTTCAGAGTCACATGGCAGCCAATTCATAGAGTCTGCCTGTGGCAGTCTCTTGAACTTCAATTTCAGCTGAGATCTTGAGGCATAAAATGACAATCAATGGAATAGTAGTTAATCATAACTAATATGATGGATTATTTCAGATAATTGCATCCTTATATATAGATAATTGATTCTAAAGAGAATATCAAGAAAACATAATTAGGGTGCCTGGGTGACTCAGTCGGTTAAGTGTCCTATTCCTGGTTTTGGCTCAGGTCATGATCTTGGGGTCATGGGATCAAGCCCCACCCCAGGCTCTGTGCTCAGCAGGGAGTCTGCTTAAAGATTCTCTCCCTTTCCCTCTCCCTCCCCCTCTGCCCCTCTGCCCCTCTCTGTGTGCGTGCTTTCTCTCTAAAATAAATAAATAAAATCTTTTTAAAAACATAAATGTGTATTTTGGCTTTGAAGCAAACATGTTTTTATCTCTCCCTCAATTTCCAAAAGAAACTGAATCCTCAGAATTAATATTGTCTGTACCATAGAACTTTTATAAGGTTCAAGTGAGATTATCCACAAATATACAAACTGTAAGGTATTGTTTGGGGGAACCTTTTTTTGTAATGAGAATTATTGTACAAATTTTTTTTTCATTTTTCTTTTTTTTTTCATTTTTCATCACGCTACAAAATTGAAGTACATCACAGATGTCTAAGTCAGATTGCTCTATGGATTATGTTTGAAATGTTTGAGTGTTATGAAATTTAAGTTTTAATCCATGTGGGCTGAACCGAGGTATATGCTTTAAATTGAGGATTTATGTATGTTCTCTCTCAAATATCAACTTTGTGCTACAGCTCTCTCTCAAATAACTTGCAGTTACCAATGATTGAGCCAGCGGCAGTTTGTCTAAGTTATTACAGCATTATAGTAATGAGGATCCTGTTATTCAATTGCTTTTCCTATTCTACTTACCTGCTGTTTTTATGTCATATGTCACCAATTTAGTTTTGGACATTACCATTATCTCACTTTATTAAATTCACCAAAATTACATTAGCTTATATTAGAACTTTTAATTCTTTTTTTAATGTTTTTTATTATATTATGTTAGTCACCATACAGAACTTTTAATTCTAAAATGACTGTACGTTAATTCATGAAATACTAACAACTTTACAGTAGTAAGCCTTTTCTCTCCATATTTGCTTATTACTATTTTCCAAACTTCTTTTTTTTATCTTTCTGTGAAAGTTTGTTTCATCATAAATGCCCTTGAAAATACCTGATAAGTTCATCTCTTACAATTTTAGATTATATCTCTCCATTTGGTTTTTTGTGGGTTTTTTTGTTTTGTTTTTTCCATTTTCATTACTGACAGATTAATTTGACAATTGGGAAAGCTATTGATTATTATATAATTTCTGTCTGCCTGTTTCTTTCCCGAACAAGCTATAAGTTCTCAAATTTTTTCAGCATGAATCGCTAGATTTCCCAAGGTGAATAATAGCCCTCTTTCACAGATCACAATTCTGAAAAATCCTTCATACACATCAACATAAAAAATATGTGCCTTCTGTTCTTTCAACCAATTCAGGTAATATTTACTTGGGGATTATGCTTGATATGTGCCTCTTAGATCATTGATACTCTTCTGTATTTTGGCATCCAGGGCTTCACAAAACAAGTTTGTAGTGACTTTGATGCCAACTCACCCAAGGTTGCCTTGGCAGTCACCTGAAAGCCAAGCAATTGCAAGAAATGAGCTTAATAGTGGAACTTAATGTTAGCTAGTGAATAGGGGCACCTGAATGTCTCAGTTGGTTAAGCATCGGCCTTTGGTTCAGGTCATGAACCTGGGGTCCTGAGATTCTAGCCCTGCATTGGACTCCCCGCTCAGTGGGGAGCCTCCTTCTCCCTCTCTGTGTTCTCTCTCATCTGTCTCTCTTTCTCTTTCTCTCTCTCTCTGAAATGAACAGATAAAATCTTTTAAAACAATTTTAAAAATTAAAAATAAAATGTTATCTAGTGAGTAGACTTAGTCCAGTTACGTAGTTGCTAGTAGGTGTTAGATACAAACTCAGCATCTTTTCAATGTATTTTGTTAGTGAATTGAATGATAAGGTAATACAGTTGCTTATGTGCATGTCTTGTTTAAAAGTTCACAAACTATTTTTACAAGTTTCCTTACTCATGCTCATGACAAATTTGTAGCATAAAATTATAGTGTCCATGTCTCTGATTGATTGTGAGGGGTTAATAAAATAATCTACTTGAAAGCACCAAAAACTCTAATAGGTAAGTAAACATTAACATTTAATGAAAATGTATATATAGTTATTAATATTATGAGACGGTGTTATTATATTCTTTTAACACTAGGAAGACATGGGGTTGTTGGAGATTAGGTGGTCTACATTTATTCTTCTTTTAACACTAGGAAGACATGGGGTTGTTGGAGATTAGGTGGTCTACATTTATTCTTCTTTTAAAATGTATTATCTCTTTATTTTGAGTAAAGTGGTGGTTTCTCGGTCTCATTAGAGAAATGGGGCAAATTTATACCATAAAAAATCTAATAATCTCATTCCAGAAATCCATTTTACAATTTTAACTGCATTTTAGCATCGAAACTCCATATTAACAAATGTTAAAATGTATTGCTACTTTGCTATTGCTGCTTTGTTGTTAAAAGTACGGGATTACTGGGATGCCTGGGTGACTCTGTCAGCTAAGTGTCTGACTTTGGTTCATGTCATGATCCCAGGGTCCTGGGATAGAGCTCAGAGTCTGGATCCCTGCTCAGGGAGGAGTCTGCTTCTCCCTCTCCCTCTGCCCCTACACACACTCATGCTCTCCCTCTCTCTCTCTCTCAAATAAGTAAATAAAATCTAAAAAAAAAAAGTATGGGATCACTCTTACACATTTCCACCATTATTTTTTTAATCTTAATACTTATAATTGTTCCATTTCAATGTCCCACTTAGTGGATCAAGAAACCAATTAACAATTAACTTGGTTGCTAATAGCTTTTTTTAATGGAAACATTTAAAAGGTATCACATGTGATGTGGGTAATTAGTGTTTCATATAACTTCTAAAAATAGCTCTGGTATTTGGAAATAATGCATATTTTTAAAAGTAAGTAAAGAACCAAAATATTGGAATTAACTTCTCTAAGTCATTAATATTATTTTATTGTTTTCACACTACACAACTGATACATAATGAATGGGTTGAGTTGCACTGGTGAGTATATAGTGATACTATCACCTAATTATCAAACTTATTCAGTGGAAGCCTAGCTTTAACAATTATAGCAGGTAAGAATTTCTCATCACTTTTCTCCCATAAACTTTAATATATATTCACCCATAATATATAAACATAGGGACATTTTTTTACATTTACTTTTTATTTGTTTCACAAAAAGGGAGTCTTATTTTACAAACTCATCTGCTCTTTGTTTTCTTCATTCAACAAATTATTATGAATGTATATTTTGGTTAGTAGATTTTTAGGTTTTGGATATTTTCAAGTACAACCTTTAAAAATATGTATAATGGATCCATTTAATGGTGAGAAGTGAGTTGCAACCGTTGAATTTTCCCATATCCATTTTATTTATTTATTTATTTTTAATCTTTTTTTTTTTTTGTAACCTCTACACCCAACGTGGGGCTTGAACTCACAACCTCCAGATCAAGAGTCACATGCTCCACTGACTGAGCCAGCCAGGTGCCCCTCATTTTCCCATGTCCATTTTAGCTATTGATCCTCTTTATTGGTTGTTTTAATTATTGTAGCTTTACAGTACAGTTTAATGTATCATATATTATCCGTTGGCATTCTTTATTAGGTTTCTTATATGTATTCCCACTTGTTTTCTCTTGCATACGGACTATAACAACACTACGTCTTATATCTAAAAAACAAAATCACTTTCTTTTTTTTAAGATTTTATTTATTTGTTTGAGAGAGAGAGCATGAGTGGGAGAAGGGGCAGAGGGAGAAGCAGGTTCCTCACTGAGCAGGGAGCCCAGCGCAGGGCTCAATCCCAGGTCCCCAGGTCATGACCTGAGCTGAAGGCAGATGCTTAACCAACTGAGCCACCCAGGTGCCCCCAAAATCACTTTCAAATTATAATTTGATTAACTATTTTTCAATATATCCTCTTTCCATCCAAAACCTATTGCATGTGCAAACACACAGAGAACAGTATTTATATACAACCAGGACATATATACATTTAAACTTATTCATTGGCATTTTTCACTTTTTTCTTCCTGTTGTAGTTTCTTTCATGAATTGTTGTTTTCCAAATGTTTTTGCCAATACATGGGGAAGCCACTAATTGTATTTACTTCCTTAAATACTACTTCTCTTACCAAATTATATTACTGATTTTTTCGTGGATGTTCTTGGGGTTTTGGTGATTAATAATAAAATTTTGGGGGGTATTGGAGTATTAAAACCAGACTACACATTACATCATCATAATCATAATATTTCATGAATAATCATATGAATAAGTTAAAAAACACTTTTATTTTAGGGACTCTAAACCTAGCCCAACTTCATATCTCATAGGTAGAAAAGTGAATTCTAAATAGGAAATCAAATATGATTATTAAATGTGTATTTTTATGAAATTAAATTTTATGATAATGAAGCCATTTATTTTTCTGTTGTTACTTCTCAGATTCCAAAAGGGTGTTTACATATGTTGTGTCATTGAAATCTCTTGACAATTCTGTGATATACAATTCATAATATTTTTATAGCATAAGATTGTTGTAAGGGTCAAGCCGGATAATTTACATGTGAACATTAAGCTCTCTGCCAGATACATAAGAAAGCATTAAGTGTTAATGATTATCATTATTACCGTTATTTTTTCATGTTAGTAATACCATATCAAATAACTAGTCTATGGCACCAATTTTTTTGTTATTTCTTATAATAATTTTCTTAATAAGATGGTAGATTCTTTTTCTCCATCACTCATAATACTTGGCAACATGACATAATAAAGAGAAAAGTAATACCTTTTCCATTCATCCTTCATTTCATATTTCTTCCTTAATCAACATTGTCTAGTTCATTTTAATCAAAATTTGCCACATTAGAACAATATATAATACTCCAAAATTGCATGTGTTTAGGTATGTCTTTGTATAGAATCAAATATTGTGATGATGCCATTTATATTTCTCTTTCATTTAAAGCCAGTCCACGAAGTTTGGCCTTGGAAGCTCCTGGAAACATGGTATCATACTGTACATATTCTGCAATGTGTTTTTTTTTCACTGACTTCAACACTTGTCCCTTAGCTGGGCCGTTCAGCACTGAGCTTTCAGGTAATCAATTTGGAGTGGTTTTCCAAGGGAGTTTATAGAGTTTGACTATGTCTGCCTCCTGATTCTGTGACTCATGGAGAACTTGAAACAAAATAGCATTTTATCAAGTGGAATTAATCTCACATAATACATCTTTTTCATTAAATAACTCACCATGAACTCCATCTAGGTGAAAGAAATTGATGTCTTTTTTTAAATTCAAATTTTAACATAGGTGGACTGAGTTTGAATATGTTATGAATGGACAATATATCTGTGGATGTTTATTTGCAATTGAACTCTCAATTCGGTTTACTGAATATCCCCAATAATTATGCCAATAGCTCAAGGTTTCATTACTGTAGCATTTTATTTTACCTACTTATTTTTTAAGTAATCTCTACATCCAGCATGAGCATCTGACTCACGTCCCCAGAGATCAGGAGTCGCACGCTCTACCAACTGAGCCAGCCAGGCGCCCCGAGGTTTCTTTACTGTAGCATTATACCATTGACGATCTGGTGTTTTATATGCCCGATATACCTTCTTTCTTTAAGGTTTTCATTGAATATTCCACCCCTTTACTTTTAGATGTTAACATAAACATCTGCTTCCCATATTTATGAAAATGTCACTTTGGGCTTTGTCTAGAGTTGAGCTTGGCATCGCAGCCTCGGCAGCCATTTTGTTCAGCCAAGCGGCTTGCAGTGATCTTAAACTGACACACCTGAGTGACATACATAGCACATACATGCTAGCCCCTCATGCAAGCACATGCCCTACATAGCAACAGCAGAGTCATAAGTAAATGTAAGCTCCTGATATGACTTCCCAACAGTCCTTGTGACCAACAGTCTCCCCTGTCTCCTAGAGCTTTCGCCTTATGAGCCCCTTAGATAAGACAACCATGAGGCTTACCGAACTCCATTCTTTTAGTTTGAATTGACCAATCCAGCCTTAGCCCAGAAATCCCCAAAGCACTCCACCCATGGACCCTCATAAAGACATATGGCCCAGGTCCTGTCTCTCCCTCTGGCTACACTGTACCTTGACCTCCCTGTGTGGTCCCTTGAGATGTGCTGGATACTTCCTCCAGGACCCGTGAATAATAAACTTCTTTATTTCAATTTCTCTTGTGATCCGGCCCGCTGTGCTCCACTTAACAAGTGTTAATTTGATAAATTCATAACAGCGTTTTATTCTGGGATGACTCAATTAATTAAAGAAAATGCAAGATCTTTCCAACAGAGTTGTCTCCTTTTCTGATATGTGCAATTGGCCATTTTTATTAAACTTCTTTTCTACTCTTCAGTGAGATTTTCTTCCTCTTAAATATTTTAGCAATATCTAAGTCTAATCCTAGGAATTTGGGACATTTTTTGTTGTTGTGATAGTCTTAATTTTTTTGTTGCTGTTGCCTTTTCCTAGGGTGTTTTGTTTGCTCAGAGATCGAGACACTAATTAAATACAATTATATTCATCAATTTAGCAGTTTGCATCATTCTTGATATGTACGTTTTAGATATTGGATGTTGACCTCTATTTGGGGATCAAATTTAGAGTGATTTGATTGCCAACATATCCAAGTTTGCTCTGGCAATCACCTTGAAAACAAGTCACGATCTTTTCTACTAAAATAATAATAGTGGGCTTTAATAATAGCTAATTAATTGAATTACTTAAATTCATTAAGCATCAAAATATATCCTCCAGGTAGATAATTCAGTTCTGAACAGAAAATAAATATGTATTAGGGAAACTGTTTGTTAAGGAATCAAATTGGAATAATGTAACTGCTTCTATTTTAATATTGTTTAGTAGTTTACAAAAATATTTTCTCATATTATCTCATTCAATGTTTGCAACAAATTCGTGGGGTAGAATTAATAATAACTTCAATCCCTGGGCGCCTGGGTGGCTCAATCAGTTAAGTGTCCAGTTCTTGATTTTGGCTCAGGTCTTGATCTCAGGGTTGTGAGTTCCAGCCCTACTCTCACTGGGCATGGAGCGCACTTAAAAAAGATGAATAGTAATTTCAATGCCAACTTTTTGTGTTTTTTTATGCGAATTTTTTTGAAGGTTCCATGAGATAATCTACATGAAGTTTTGAAGCACTCTACCTGTCAAGGATGTAAAAACTAAATAAAGATTGTTTTTGTACTTTTTAGTAATATAAGAGCACAAATTATTGCTTTATTTTAATAGTGGGAGAAGTTGTATCTTCTGGAGATTAAGTAAATTAAGTTTATTTCCATTTTTGGTCTATACTGTATTGATTTTGATTAACATATTAATGTATTTCAGTCTAAACAGTGAGGTAAGGCAAAGATACATGACGAAAAATTAATAATCTAACTTTTAAAATTTTAAACTAAATTTGCTGCATTGTTTTTATCATTCAACAGTTTGCATTTTAAAAATAAAGCAGCTAGGGGCGCCTGGGTGACACAATCGGTTAGGCGTCTGCATTCAGCTCAGGTCATGATCTCAGGGTCCTGGGGATTGAGTTCCACATCAGGCTCCCTGCTCTGCAGGGTGTCTGCTTCTCCCTCTCCTCCCTGCTTGTGCTCTCTCTCTTTATCTCTCTCACCACCTCTGTTGCTATCTCTGTCTCTCTCTCTCTTTCAAATAAATAAATTTTAAAAATCTAAAAAAATTAAAAATTAAAAATTAAAAATAAAGCATCTACCAATGTGTTTGAAAATGTATAGCTCCTTTTTTCTTTTCATTTTTGTGGATTTAAAATTTTTTTTTAATTTACATTTTAATTTATTTATTTGAGAGAGAGAGAATGAGTGGGAGGGAGGGGCAGAGTGAGATGGAGAAGTAAACTCCCCAGTGACCAGGGAGCCTGACATAGGTCTCCATCCCAGGACCCCAAGTTCACAACCTGAGCCGAAAGCAGATGCTTAACCAACTGAGCCACCCAGGCACCCTGGATTTTAAAACTTTTAAGAACTTTTTATTCTGAAATTAATACACAGACAGGAAGTTGCAAAAAATGTATTGGAAGTTCCCATGTACTCTTTCTCCAGCCTCCACCAATCTTGCATAAGTGTAATATTATATCAAAACTATGTGAGTAATGATGTATCCATGCAGTTGACATAGATACAGTATTACTGCTTATTTTAACTGGTAAAATACAGAACAATATTATATATATTTTTCTGCAAATCATTTTCTATCCTAAACAAGCAGTGTGGACATTTTTCTATATTTGTGATTTTCAAAAAACAGGTTGTAAGCTATTTATGAGTTGTGACATCAATGGACTTAAGTGATCTTATTTTTTAAAGGAATAAAAGAGATTTCATTGCATATAGTAAGGGTATTTCTATATATTGGTTTCAATTTGTGTCTGTGTATGTGTAAGTGTGTGTGCGTTTATGTGCACACTTTTATAGGGGATGTGTACCAAAATTTGAGATATATTATGACAATATAATGGCTTATCTTACTATGTTGCTTTTAGTCTTGCAGAAGAATGTCCTCATTGACACCTCATGGTAATCCTGTGATGTAGAATTAATATTTTCTAAATCATAGGATTGTTGTGAAGATCATGTGAAATTATCCATTTATTAATACTGACAAATAATCATAATTGTTTTAGTTATTTTCATTATTTAATTTTATTTGACTTTATATTTTGAAACAATTTTTGATTCACAAGAAGTTGTAAAAATAGTACAGGGAGTACCAATGAATTCTTCATTCAGCTTTTCCTTGTGATAACGTCCTACATACCATGGTACATTATCAAAAGCAGGAAATTGACATTGGTAGAATACTATTAATTATACTACAGACTTTATTCAGATTTCAATAGTTATTACATGCACTCATTTCTCTATGTATGTAAGTTCTATGATGTAGTATCACATGTATGGATTTGTGTATCCACTGCCACAATAAAGATACATAACCATTCCATCACCACAAAGGAACGCCATCCTACTCCCCTTTATAGACACACTCTTTTGATCCACCTCCATCCCCCAAACCTGGGAATCTGTTTTCTATCTCAACTCTTTTTTTTCATTTAGATAATGTTATACAAATGGAGTCATAAATATGTAATCTTTTGAGGTTCTATTTTATTACTCAGTGATAAAGCTCCATCTAATATGTGTGTATCAGTAGTTCATTCATTTTCTAATTTTTAAAAAGATTGTATTTATTTATTTGAGAGAGAGAGTATGCATGAGCAGGGGGAGGAGCAGAAGGAGAGGGAGAAGGTGAGAAGCAGACTCCCTACTGAGCAGGGAGCCCGACATGGGGCTGGATCCCAGGACCCTGAGATCAAGACCTGAGCCAAAGTCAGACATTTAACTGACTGAGCCACTCAAGTACCCCAGTTCATTCATTTTTAATGCTGAGTAGCACTCCATAGTATGAATGTACCAGTTTTTTAACCATTCACTCATTATGGACATCTGTGCTATTTCCGCCTTTTGATTATTACAAGTACAGCTGCTATGAACATTCATGTATAACCCTTTTGCAGACAAATATTTATTACTCTGGAATAAATGCTGAGGAGTACAATTGAAGAGTCATGTAGTAACTGTGTATTTAATTTTTAAATTATCTACCAAACTGTTTTCCTGAGCAGCTGTGCTGTTTTACATTCCCTTCAGCAATATATGAGAGATCCAATTTCTCTGCATCCTCTCCAGCATTTGATATCATCACTGTTTTAAAGTTTTATTTATTTATTTGTCTTTATGAAATCTCTGCACCCAACGTGAGACTCGAACTCATTACCATGAAATCGAGAGTCACGCACTCTTCTGACTGAGCCAGCCAGGCACCTCTCATCATTGTTTCTTAATTTAGCTGTTCTAATAGTGCATAATGATATCTCATTGTAGTCTTAATTTGCATTTTCATCTGTTCATTTGCCATCCATTAATTCTCTTTAATGAAGTGTCTGCATGCTTCTGTCTGGATATTTTCTTCCAGTTTATTAGTTTCCCTTTCTTCTGTTTCTGATCTGTTATTAAAATCATCTATTAACTTTGTGTTTTTAGTTCTAAAATTTCCATTTGACACTTTTTTATCTTTTTAATTCTCTCTTGAATTGTTTTCCTTTTGTAATATTGGACATCGTAATAAAAATTGTTTTACAATTCATGTCTGTTAACTCCAATATGTTGATGTCCTGTGTGTGATAATATATTTATGTACATATATATGTATATGATATATATTATTCAGCCAAGAAAGAAGAAAATCCTGCCATTTGTGACAACATGAATCAATCTTTAGGTCTTTATGCTAAGCGAAATAAGACCGACACAGAAGGACAAATACTGCATGATCTCACTTCTATGTGGAACCTAAATAAGTCGAACTCATAAAAGCAAGAATAGAATGGTGGTTGCCAGGACCTAGAGAGTTGAGGAAAGTTCGTCAAAAAGTAGAAAGTTTCAGTTATAAGATGATTAAATTCTGGAGATCTAATGAAGAGCACAGCGACTATAGGTTAATAATACTGTATTGCATGCTTGAAATTTGCTGAGAATAATTCTTAATTGTTTTCACAGATAAAAAATGGTGACTGTGAGGTAACTGTGATTAATTAGCTTGATTATGATAATCATTTCACAATGTAAAACATTACATTGTATACCTTAAATATATACAATTTTTATTTCTCAATTATATCTCAGCGAAGCTGGACAAAAGGTAAAGGTCCTAAGATATTTATTAAACATGCTTTTTTCTCCCACACTTATTTATTTAAAAAATATCTGGTTATTGTTGCTAGAGACACAGTACAAAATTAGGCTCAGGGAAATTATTAATGTCCCTTGTTGCCTTTCTGATTATAATTAGCACCCCAATGTACTTATGGCAAGCATCCCGATATATACTTTGCACACGCTACTCCATGCTTTAAAAAACCCACTCCTGTTTATTTATATATACACACTATACTTATCTGTACAGTCAAAAGAACTTTTTTATTTGTTGATTTGCTTCACAGTGAAAGCATCAAAATACTTTGCTCATTCTGTGCTGTATTTAGTCATAATAAAATATTTAATAGATAACTGTAGATTATAATTTATTGATTATACATTTGTTGTGAAAGTGAAGTGAGCGTAATCCATCTGAAACACTAAATATGGACTTTCCTTTGAAGTAATCACAGACTAGGTAATTTAGGCCAATTTTCTCAGTGAGAACAACTAATGTTGCCAAACAAAACCTAAGCTAAGTTAGGAGGAGGTCATCAGGAGGGTATGACCTCTGATTGACCTAGGAGCCCGCCGAGGACAATGGGAGGCTCCCCCCTCGCCTGTCCTGGAAATGTACACTCTGCCTACGGTTCCCATGGTGGGAATCTTATTTGAGGATGCCGCATTGAGAGAGCAATGTGTTGTCAAGACCACTTGGATGATAGACGTGACTGAGTGCAGTTCAGGCTTTTATATAAACGTTGAGGATTCTGGCGGGTGGTCCAGAGATCCGTCTTCCTGCTGCCAAGATAAAGCTTGCAGATAAGTTCCCTTGCTGGGTGAATCTGCCACTTCCCCATCTGGAGTAGCGTGCCTCTTCATCTTTTCCTGCCCTTCGGTGTACGACCCAGTTTGTGAACCAACAGAAACCCAGAGGTAAGCCCGGCATTTGGGCCTGAAGTTTTACTAAAAACACCTTCATTTTCTTTCTCTCCTTAGCTCCCCCTCTTCTTCTCAGAAAGGCGTACTGGTGCCTTTGGGGTGCCATTAATTTTTTTCTGCTCTCTGCCTTTCTTACTGAAGTATTTTACTAGTAGACCTCAATTTTTAGTGGTTTGCTGGGATTTTTTGAGTGATATGTATGTACAACACCTATATATAGTTGTTAAGCACCTTGCTTGATATGTATTGATTAAGTAAAACATAATAATTTTCCTTTTCTCACTATTTAATTTCAGAGTAGTTATCATATTTTTACAGAATGCACAAGTGATTGTTTTAAAGTTCTACATTCAGAGTCTGCTCTAATGTTAACACACACTAACTCGCACTCATACACAAATACATTGTATATACTTATATATGTGTGTGTTTGTCACATTGATATTATAAATAGCAAGGGTAACCCTTTCTCACATTACTTAATGGAAAATACAAACTTACACAATAAAAAATAATAATCCTCAGCCCTCACAGACACATTCCTTTCACGTTATACTTCTTCCTTAATCAGTGCTAACCTTCCTGTGAATTTCATTCAGTAATATTTTACTAACATATCACATAAAAAAAACTGAAGAAGTTGCCTCAGGGTTAAGAATATCATAGTCTTGGGGCGCCTGGGTGGCACAGCGGTTAAGAGTCTGCCTTCGGCTCAGGGCGTGATCCTGGCGTTCTGGGATCGAGCCCCACATCAGGCTCCTCCGCTATGAGCCTGCTTCTTCCTCTCCCACTCCCCCTGCTTGTGTTCCCTCTCTCGCTGGCTGTCTCTATCTCTGTCGAATAAATAAATAAAATCTCTAAAAAAAAAAAAGAATATCATAGTCTTAACTCTGGAGGTAATAATCTTTCTTGAAAGAGAAATGTGGCCAAACTAATCAGAGACTGCTTGAAATTCCAGACGGGAAAATTGTTATATGTCTCATAATCAGATCTGTTGCTCTTGGAAAGTGGAAACATTGGCAGATTCATTAAAATGAGGCCTTCAACTTTCCATCGTGATTTTGATGAAGGTAACCTCTCATATTCACCCCCCCAAAAGAATTTACATGTTGGTCTTCTCCCAGTGAGGTCTCTCTCTCTCTCTTTCTGAATTTTGAACCAGATCCACCCCTTTTTGTTCCTTACAATTTTGCCACATGATTTCCTACCTATCAGGGATTTTTATTCTTGTTTTTTTCAGTGGTTTATCTTGACTAACGCTAACCATATCCATATAGGTAATATTTCATCAAATAACTTTTTTTTCAAATAAGCAATAAAGGCACATTGGAATTTTAATTTAAGTATCAAAAGATCAATTAGATATACAGAAATCAACCCAGTTTCACCCAAGACTCATCCTTTCCAGGAAAATGTTTATTTCCATCTTAATTTACATAGGTTTTAACAATTCATGATTCACCTGTTTCTCAGTATTTTGCCTTTTCTTTCTGGTAAGTGGCTTTTTTATTGTCTTTTACAAAAGATTATTACAATTAAATATTTTATACCTCTTCTCTGTCTATACACTTTTCTGAATTACCTTGTAACTTACTTTTTTTCTGATGATTCTCTAGCTTTTTCTAGGTAGATAGTTATAATATCACCTATGTGTTTGAAGCTTTGTATTATTGGAAACAATTCTTATTTCAATAAATCATATTCAGCTAATGCTATATTTTGTCACACAGAACAAATTAGACAGCAGATATACTTCTAGCATTGATTCCCTCTTCTTCACACAGCCAATCCCTTTCTTACATAGCTGGGTTTTATATCTCAACTATGATACATGTTTTCAGGTAACCTGCTTAGTGTGCACTATAGTGCCTATTCATAAAACCTAAACTTACTAGTGAGTCTTCACTGTGGGAGAATAAAGGAAGCACGAGTTAAAGGCAAAAAGTTAGTAGGATGAATTTATTATCTTATTAAGTGGTAAATATGTAGGCCCCCACATAAGCATACAGCATATTATCATGTATTATTATACAGTAAAACATTTTCAGGATACTATGCCCCTTTAATTTATATACCAATTATCAGTTTACATGATTAAATCATATATGTGAGCATTTATCTTTTCAACAACTCTATAATATGGTAATAGTAGTTTCTATTACATATCATCATGGGGTAAATAAAATTTGACAATCCACATAACTGCACGAAACACAATACCTGAGCCCTTGGAAGTAATGAATAAATGGAGGCTGCTATTGTTCTTTTTAGTATTAGTGATTTTTGGGGGGGTTGCATAAAAGGACACTTGAAGTGGAAGAGATTACCCTATATAAGATCACAAAATGTGATAATCCAATATTTTACTCAATTTAAAATATATTTTTTTCATTTAATATTGTTATTTCAACAGGATTACATGGTCATTGTTGCTAGAGAAACTGCAAAAATAAATGCAGGGGCACCTGGGTGGCTCAGTCCCTCATGCGTCCAATTCTTGATTTCAGCTCAGGCCATGATCTTGAGGTCCTGGGATTGAGCCCTGTGTTGGGCTCCCTGCTCAAGCGGGGAGTCTGCTTGTCTCCCTCTCCTGCCCCCCTCCCCCACAGCTCCACACTCTCTCTCTAAAATAAATAAATAAATAAATCTTTTAAAAAAACAAACAAACAAATAAATAAATGCAGATTAGTAATGATGTTTCTCTATTCTGCTTCTGGTCAAAACTTCCCCATTATTACAACCCACTATACTCACCCCAATGTACCTAAAGTTAATAGCCAGCTACATATCCTTAAACATCTTTCTCCATGCTCAAACAAATAAATTAGTGCACAGTTGTGCAAATTCATACACACAGGAAAGTAATTTATTCTCATGTAAGTCCGCAGAAATTTTATTGTTGATTCTCTTCTTATAATAGGATCACTGTGTGTGTGTATTATTCTGCAAATTATTTTTAAAGTAATCTCTACACCCAATGTTGGGCTCAGATCTACAACCCCAAGATCAAGAGTTGCATGCTGCACCAACTGAGCCAGCCAGGTGCCCCATATTCCGCAAATTATTTTAATCTTAAAAATCTTATGTATATTTCCCTACATGAATTTTTTATGCGTTTGTGGTGTAAGTTACTTTCTATATTAATTTTTTCCTTAAGTGTCAACTTCTCTCCAAAGACTCCAAGCCCCATATTTTGTCTTTTGATATATCTGATAAGTGTTTTATCACATGCTAAATAAAAGTTTGATCTTTTAGTGATTGTTCTTGAAAATGCCTTCATTATATTTTTTTGGAATTTATCTCAGTTTAAAGTGGTGACACTTCGTTCTTTTGTGTGAGCTCTAACGATGCATTTTCATATGCTCATTATATTCAACTGACTTCAAAAAGAATAATTATGGTAATGGATTATAACATATGGATTAAAAGAAAACACGAGTCCATCACGACACCTTAAAAAATGTGAGAGAAGGGGGACAAGAAGGAAAATCTCCTTTGTACCTATGCCGACTAATAAATGTATAAGAAATGACAATAGAATTTTAAAATCACCAGTGTGCAATTTCCAATGTAATAATTCATTCAGTCAAGTATCTCAAAAGATTCCAAGTGGGTGAAAGGTTAGTGAGCAACACAATATTCACATAGTCTTGAATATCACCCCAAAGATTACTTATTAATTACAGAGAAACAGAAGTACCACTAAAATGGAGAGAATTGGCAGTCACTATTTTAATCCAATATTCAAAATTATTACCACTTATATGGGACATTTGACATTATGTGCCCCTCTGATGTGATAATAGGAAATACAGAAAATTACTCGTATAAAGTCTTTGTCAGAATGTTTAACCTGAATCTACTAATGTGGAAACAGACAAATCCAGAATATGGAACATTCAAAGGACAATAGACATGGATTCTTCAAAATTATCAGTGTCGTAAGAAAAATAAAGTCAGGGATACGAGTAAAAATTAAGAGACTAAAGAGCTATAACAATCAAATGCAAAATATTATCTTTGATTCAATCCTGGATTGAAAAATTAAATAGCTATAAGTGAAAATTCTGGAGATAATTGAGGAAATATGAATATAAACTATATATTAGATGATATCCAATTTATGGTGACTTTCTTCAGTATGTAGGGAAATGTCTTTATCAGGAAATACAGGCTGTAGTGTTTAAGAGTGAAATATCAAGATGTATGTAATTTATTTTCAAACAGTTCAGCAGAAAGAGAAACAAAATCAGGCATGCCATTAACAATTGGTGAGTCTAAGTGAAGTTATACAGGTATTCACTGGAGTATCTTCTGTAACTTTTTCAAAATTAAAAGTTTTGGGAAAAATACATGGGACTTTTAGTCGCTCCCCATTTTCTTGCCTTAAAACTGTAATGCACTTGGGAGAAAAATGAACATTTTTACAACACTGGGTCTTCCCAAAGAGTGTTAAGTGTGCTCATGGATTCAATCCCTGGGCATTCCATTCTACTCCCTTGGTTTTCCTCCTACTTTATTGGTTTTTCCTTCTAAGTCTCTTTTGTTAGTTCTCCTTCTCCTCTTTGACTTCTAAGTTTTGAGTATACTAAGGCTTTGGTCTCTCTCTTCTTTGATTATCGTATCTAGATGTAAGATTTAAAAATACCATCTACAGGCTGACAACTCTCAAACGTATATGTCTTGGCTGGACCACTTTCTCCATCTCTAAATTAGTATAACAACTGCTTACTCTATATCTCCACTTGGATATCTAATAGGCTTCTTAAATTTGGTATGTTGCAGATTGAATTCCTGATATATTCCTTATGAGTCTGCTCCACCTAAAGCTTACTCCATCTCAATTGTTAGCAACTCCATCCTTTTATTTTATTTTTTAAAATATTTTTAAAAGTAATCTCTACCCCTAACGTGGGGCTCGAACTCACAACCCTGAGATCAAGAGTTGCATGCTGTACCAACTGAGCCAGCCAGACACCCCAGCAACTCCATCCTTTTAGCTGCTCAGGCCAGAATCCTGGAGATTGCCTCCGAACAGGACTCCCTCTATATCTTACCTTTGGCTCTGCATAGTCTATAATCAACACAACAGCCAGGATAATCCCTTTAAAATATATTGCATTAATGCTCTTCCCAAAAACTCTTTGATGACTTTTCTTTTCATTCAAAGTAAAGTTAAATCCGACAAGGTCCAACAAAACCTATTAGATCTGACCCTCTGTTACCTGTTTGACCTAATCTCTATTTTAATTTTCTCTTCTTGAGTTGCATTGAAATTGATTGTCCTAGAAGGCTCTCATTGTAAGGGCCTGTGCCATATTTCTTCTGCTGTGAAAGATCATCCCCCAGATATCTGTATTACTTTATCCCTAAGACCTAGTTTTTGCTGAAATCTCAACCTCACAATGAGGTCAACCCTGACCACCCTATATACCACCTTATATACTATGCAGTCATATATCTATTCTTTTATCTCCCTGAATATTTTCATTTTCCACAATAGTCATCAAATTCTTTTATTTCAAGATTTTATTTATGTATTTGTCAGAGAGAGAGAGAGAGCTCACAAGCAGGGAGAGTGGCAGGCAGAGGGAGAAGCAGGCTCCCCACTGACCAAGGAGCCGAAATGTGGGACTCAATCCCAGGACTCTGGGAACATGACCTGAGCCAGAGGCAGACCCTTGACTGACTGAGCCACCCAGGCATCCCAGCAGCCATCAAATTCTAATATATTATGTAACTTTCTTACTATTTATGTTTGTAGTTTATTACCTCTCTCCTTCAATATAATGTAAAATCCATGGGCGTAGAGATGTTTGAATGTTTTGTTCTCCGCTATACCCAAGCAGTTCTAACGATGTCAGACATACAGTAAGTATGCAATGTATGTTTGTTGAATGAGTTAATTAATTTCAAAGTACATTTCTGCATTTTACAAAGTACTTTCGCTGAACTTTTCTTGGTAAATATTCTTTGTTGCTTGTTTCTATTTTCAATGGGTTCTTTTACCCATTTTCCCAGTTGATTAGTACTACTATAAAAGGTAACCGTTACCTTCCTCTTTCTTTGTTCTCCCCAGCTTTTTATGTGTCCAGAGCATTGTAAATTAAAACCCAGGCAGACTCCCCACCATCATAATTGAAAGTTCTATGTATGTTAATTGGGATCAATAGTGATGACCCCTCTTTGATTTCTGGTGTTGGCATTTTGTATCCTGTCTTTTTCTTCTTGGTTAACATGGAGGATGTTTATCAATTTTATTGAAACTTTCAAAGAACCAGCTCTTGTTTTCTTTGATTTTTCTCTATTATTTGGCTGTCTTTGATTTATTGATTTTTTTTTCTATTTTTCATTATTTCCTTTCTTATGCTTGTTTTAGGTTTTAATTGTTCTTCTTTCTCTTGTTTCCTATAGTGCAAGCCTAGTTATAGATTATAGAACTTTCTGGGATGCCTGGGTGGCTCAGTCGGTTAAGCATCTGACTTCAGCTCAGGTCATGATCTCAGGAGATCCTGGAATGGAGCCCCACGTCAGGCTACATGCTCAGCAGGGAGTCTGCTTCTCCCTCTTTCTCTGCTCCTCTCCCCACTGGTGCTCTGGCTCCCTTTCTCTCAAGTAAATAGATAAAATGTTTAAAAAATTATAGATCTTTCTTCTTTTCTAATGTATGCATTCAATGTGATAAACATCCTTTTAAGCACTGCTTTCACTGTATCTCACAAATTGTGATAGGTTGTATTTTCATACTCATTTGGTACAAAATACTTTAAAATTCCTCTTGAGGGGCGCCTGGGTGGCACAGCGGTTAAGCGTCTGCCTTCGGCTCAGGGCGTGATCTTGGCGTTATGGGATCGAGCCCCACATCAGGCTCCTCCGCTATGAGCCTGCTTCTTCCTCTCCCACTCCCCCTGCTTCTGTTCCCTCTCTCGCTGGCTGTCTCTATCTCTGTCAAATAAATAAATAAAATCTTTAAAAAAATAATAAAAATAAAAATAAAATAAAATTCCTCTTGAGACTTTTTCTTTGGCCTATATTTTATTTAATAATGTTTTATTCAGCTTCCAAATATTTGGAACTTTTCCAAGTGCTATTCTGTTACTGATTTCTGGCTTAATTCTATTATCTGAGAACATAATTTGTATAATTTCTATTAAATTTGTTAAGGTGTGTTTTATGGTCCGGGATGTGATCTGTCTTGGTGAATGTTCTATGTGAGCTTGGGAAGAATATGTATTTTGCAGTTGCTGGGTAGAGTGTTGTATACATGTCAATTAGATCAGTTTGATTGACAGTGCTGTTCAGTTCAACTATATTCTTACTGAAAGATGAGTGCTGAAGTATAATAGTTGATTTGTCTATTTTTCATTTCTGTTCTATCAGCTTTTGATTCCTATATTTTGATGCTTTGTTGTTAAGATACACACACGAAGTGTTTCTATGTCTCCCTGGAAAATCGACCTCTTTATGATTATGTATTGACTCTCTTTATCCCTGGTAATTTTTCTTGTTTTCGAAGTCAGCATTGTCTAATCTAAAATCAATATAGCTACTCCAGCTTCCTTTTTCTTAATGCTAGCATGCTATATCTTTTTCCATACACTTGTTTTTTTAAAACTTTTATTTGCATTTACTTTATGCAGAATTCATTACCAGGTTGTAAGTTTTTGTTTCTTCATCTTCTTCTGGAATATCTTTTCTTTCTGTGCAACTTCCTTTTCTGGTTTAGGAATACTTTGCTCTTTTTCTGTAAGGATCACCTGAGTGTGGCAGGGCGAGCTTGTATATGGGTTAATCTGACCATGAGCCCTGTAAATTCTACGCTGCATCTTGGGGGCTTTGTTCACCTGGATATGCTCAATGATCAGAGAATCTACATCTAAACACCGAAGTTCAGCATGACTCTGCATTTTTAAGCATGTGCGGTAGAAGTTCAGCACTCTTGGGCCACTTACCCTGAGTCCAGCCCCACTGTTTGGCCTGGGGACATCTACCAACTCCACCATTGTCGTGACGAATGGCACACATTGCTTCTGCAAAGTGACATCCTTCAGATACTTGGTGGCTTTTCAAGTCTGCATACCCTTGATGGTTTGGGCAGTTTCATGTGTGTTCTTAAAGTGAACGCGAAGATTTGAACCTCTTGATTTGTATGATTGCGTAGGGGTCTCTGGGTCAAGTGAATTGCGAACCATTTTTGGAGATCCCCTCAGGCCGCTTACGGGAGGAGCTCCATATATTTGCTTTTAACCTGCGCCTTCAGAGTACATACCTTATAGACAACATAGAGTTGGGTTTTGGTTACTTCTCTTACCCCCTGCCAGAGACATGAGGGATTTTTTTTTTTTTTTTGGCTCTTTAACGTGAGGACCTGTTGGGATTCCTGGAGGTAAAATTCACAAAAGTGCAGAGGCCTTCCTAAGACTGCAGCCTGCAAGACTTTCTCGTTCTCACATTCATCTACACACTGCCTCCGATAATTTCTCGAAGTTACTATTTAAGTGTTCTTACCGGTTTATGTCTCTACTAGGCTTCTAATCCCAGGAAAATGATCTCCGTTGTTCTCTGTATTCACCTTTCTGTCCAGATTCTGGGATACAGTTTGACCCTCAACTTCTATTCTCTGATGGTTCCAAGAAAAGTCATGGGCTTTTGGTTTCTTCGGTGTTTTCCTTGTATGTAGGGGAGTGATGATTTCCAAGCTCTTCACACACTGGAGCTGGAACAGGAAGTTGCTTTGTTTTTCAGCGCTTTAAATATGATATGCTGATGTTTGTTTAGGGTTTTTGTGTGTGTTTATTCTGTGAGTTTCTTGCATCTCTTGTTTGCTGTAATTAATTTTCGAAAATTCTTGACCACTGTTTCTTCAAATATTTTTTTCCTGTCCTTTTCTGCCTTTCTTCTGGGGTCCAATTGTACATATGTAAGACTTATTTAATATTGTACCACATCTGTCGGTACACTCGATGTCCTAGCTCCTAAATAATTAATGATCAAGACCAAATGTCATTTTTGGAAGAGGGCAGAATTTTGCAGAGTAATTTGACAGATTAAAGCTTGAAAAAGAGGGGCGCCTGGGTGGCACAGCGGTTAAGCGTCTGCCTTCAGCTCAGGGCGTGATCCCGGCGTTCTGGGATCGAGCCCCACATCAGGCTCCTCCGCTATGAGCCTGCTTCTTCCTCTCCCACTCCCCGTGCTTGTGTTCCCTCTCTCTCTGGCTGCCTCTATCTCTGTCAAATAAATAAATAAAATCTTCAAAAAAAAAAGCTTGAAAAAGAAATGATATCATAACTGGTGGAAAACTGGAGGGAGAGCACTCTTTAATAAGAGATAGTGACTTAAGAAAAGTTATTAGCTTATAATTGTAAGGTATTTTTAGCAATCAGTGAATAGAGCAATCTGCATATGGTGTTCGCTTTAGAAACTAATAAGGCATATGTCTCCTTTTTGCTGAGTTAATGCTTTACTTACCCTTCGGAGCTTGGTTTAAATATCAGATCTTTTAGGAAGCATTTTCTGACTTCTCCAAAAGTGATTTAGTTCTCCAGCTTTATGCTTACATAGAACTTTGCATTTATTTATTTTTTTAGTTTATTTATCTATGTATTTATTTTTGTATCAGTAATAGTTGTAGTAGCTGACATTTGTTAAATGATTTTTATATGCCAGGTATTATCTTAAGCACTAAAGAATGATCTCATTTAAGTATATGTTTAAAAGCTGTCTTTTAGGGGCATCTGGTGGCTCAGTTGGTTAAGCATCTGCCTTTGGCTCAGGTCATGATCTCTGGGTCCTGGGAATCGAGTCCCACATCAGGGTCCTGCTCAGCAGGGAATCTGCTTCTCCCTCTGCCCCTCCTCCCCACTCATGTTCTGTCTCTCTCTCAAATAAATAAATAAAATCTTTTTTAAAAAGTTGTCTTTTACAGGGTGCCCTGGTGGCTCAGCCATAGAGCAGCTGTCTATTGATTTCAGCTGGGGTTATGATCTCAGGGTCCTGGGATCAAGCCCTGAGTCAGTCTCCATGCTCATCGGGGAGTCTGCTGGAGGATTCTCTCCCTCCTCCTCCCTCTGCCCCTTCCCCTCCTTGTGTGCTCTCTCTCTTTAAAACTAAATAAATAAAAGTTGTTTTTTTACTTTCGACTGTATGTACCATAAAAAAACATGGCAAATCTCATAGCTTTTTGTTCACCATTGTATCCCCAGTCCTAGTGTAGAGACTGATCAAGTAGTCAAAGATGTTATTGCTACCTTTATTGTTTAATCTTAACTAATTAAGATATTTCCCTTTCTAGTCCATTGGATTCATATGTCAAGATTGCTAAATTATGACTTTGGTCAAAAATTAAGGCTACTAACTCTGATAGCTCATAGAATGCCCCTCTGCTACAGTGAATGATTTTAGAGTTCAAAGAGAGAAATAACCACTGACTAATTCACTATGCTCTGCTGGGGCCACGTAATCATTTGTGAAGAAGCTGCCACTTTTAAATGATTTGAATTTTTGGTAAGTGATTTTATTTGGGATTTTAAGGTTAATTTAACTACGAGTTTCTTATGGAAAACTGACCTAAATGCATAGTGTTGTCAAATTTATTTTTCTGCATTCTGTTCATATATGTATGTAGTTTCTAGTCGGTTGAAATAATCTTGGTATAAAATAAAAACGTTCTAAATCCGTTTAATAACCATGTGTAAGAAATAACTATATTTCTCCTATCTGTCAGCAAAATGTTACAGTCTTTTTTTCCCAGTGACCTAGATACACCCAAAGCCTGTGAGAGTTACTCTGAATTTATTTTGCAAAAATCAATACCAGTTTTCCCTTGCCTATTTCTACAGGGAATATTTTCTTTTTGCCTTCCGTCTATCCACAGTAGAAACTTTAGTCAGAGATAAATAATCTGACAAGCTTTCCAGATTCATCTTCTCGAAAAGAAAGGGATTTTTCACATTGGTTCATTAAGTTGAGATATTCTATCCTGAGCAAAGTCCCAAGCTAGCAGTTGCTAGCTGATGTTCAAAATAGATAAAAAAAAAAAAATAGGTAGGTTTATATCATCTAGTATAATATTTGCATAGAAGACCTTTTTTTCCAGTAATTGAATCATAATTTGAGTTCAGTTAGTTCCAAAAGACGAGCATAATAATCTCTGATATTTGTTTAGCATTTGGTAAGTTTTAAAGATTTTCAATTCTAGCCTCACAGTTGATCCTCATATGAAAATAAAGGAAACCTCATTTAAAATGGAGTCGGGAAGCCCTAAAGGAGGAACTCTCGTGCATGAACCACCTCTTGCAGCCTGCAGAACCCGTGGAAGGAAGGAAGATAAGAATTATCTTGACTAGGAAGGACATTTTTCACAGAGGAATTTTATCTCCTGCTTTGGAGAAGAAGGAAGATTTCTCCATGCCCCAGCAATGATGCACTAACCATGGCTTGCAGCCGATGAGAAGTTGCCACAACTTCAAACTCTTGTTCTTCTCTAATGAACTTTTGTTCAAAACAGATCTCCTCAATTTCCACCTAAAACTTAATAAAAGCTGACCTTCCCTTTGTCTCTTGGACTTTTCTGTGTTTTGTCATAATTTCCAAGTCTCGAATTGCAATTCCTCTGCTATTCCCGAATACACTCATTTTGCTGGTAAAATAACTGACCATTTAGTTTTTAAGGCTGATATTCGTGACAACCCTGAGGGGTAGGTAAGTTGAGTGTACCCCGCATTATATTGGCTTATACAAAGGTCGTTACTTAACCCTTTCTCTTTTACACCCTTCTACTCCAGATTGCAATGATAAATTATTGGTTTTCTAGTCTCCCCTGCAAGTGAGGCTGAACTTGTGACATACTTCTAGCCAGAAAGATGAAAGAAAGGGAAAGCTAAGTAGTGTTCTGAGAAATAATTTTGATTACTCTTGAAAAGAAAGACAAATATAGCCTCTTTCCTTATCTTCTTTTTTTTTTTACAGATTTATTTATTTATTTATTTATTTATTTATTTATTTATTTATTTTAGAGAGCTAAAGCATAGCTAGCGTCGGTGGGGGGAGGGGCAGAGGGAGAGGACCTCAGGAAGACTCCCTGCTGAGCGGGGGAGGGGGGCAGGATGGGGCTGGATTTCATGACCTATGAGATCATGACCTGAGCTGGAATCACAAATCAGACGCTTAACCGACTGAGCCACCCAGGTGCCCCTCCTTATCCTCTTCCGCCTGTAAAACACAGGTGTGATGCCTGAACGTACAGGAGCCATCTTAAAACCACCAGGTAATGCTGGTGAAACGGAAAGTTAGAAAAAGCCTGAATCTCTTCATTCATGGTTCAGCACCTGAAACAATGTCTGCAACTGCTCATTTTTGGATTTTTGTTGTCATGAGAGAAGAGAACTTTTATCTGAGCCACTACTGTTCAGGTATTCTGCTATGTGCTAATACATGCGTCGTCAATGGAGTTAATTCATCACCACTAAATAGGTGACAAAAACGTTACTTAAAGGGCATGCTCATTAACATAACAGCAGTAGGGGAATGTTGCTTTAGTTTCGTGTGGATTTTTATATGCTAATACACTTAAAATATTTTAAATGGAATCTTAAGCTAAGAAAATGAAAATTTTTATGCTTTTAAAAATATATCAGGGGCGGGGCACCTGGGTGGCCCAGGTGTTTGAGCGTCTGACTATTGATTTCAGCTCAGGTTATGATCTCAGGGTCACGGGATCAGGCCCTGCATTGGGCTCCATGCTGAGCCTGCTTGGGATTCTCTCTCTCCCTCTCCCTCTGCACCTCCCCACCCCCACCCCCTTGTGCGTGCTCTCTCTTTCTAAAAAAAAAAAGAAAAAGCAGGGGTGGGATGCCTGGGTGGCTCAGTCAGTGAAGCATCAGACTCTTGATCTCAGCTCAGGTCTTGATCTCAGGGTTGTGAGTGGAGTCTACTTAAAAAAATTTTTTAAAAAAATAGAGCGCAGGCACCTGGCTGGCTCAGTCAGAGAAGCATGTGACTTTTGATCTCAGGGTTGTAGGTTTGAGCCCCAGCTGGGTGTAGAGATTACTTAAAAAATAATAAAATAATTTTAAAAACTTAAAAAAAAGAAGAGCATATCTGGAAAAAGATCTCAGTTACTCCTAAACTAGATCACATTAACATTCTCTGGAAAATTCTCTGAGCTCCAACATCATATACATGAAATATGCCTTAAGGATGATAATTGTTTCAGAAAACATGGGTATACTCCCCCATATTTAGAGTTCTTATCCTCACCCGGAGAAGAAATACTACATATTATTCCTAGCTTTACCAATAATGTACCTATGGATTATTTCTGGTTTGGGCCATCAGAAATTCTTTTCAATGTCTTCTGGTGCATATATACATATACTTTTCTGTGGTATTTACTCAAGAGTAAAATTTCTGGGCTAGAGATTATCTATGTCTTCAGTTTTACCACATAATTCTCAACTGTTTTCCAAAGTGGCTATAATAATTTTGTGCTCTCACCAACAGAGTATTGGAATTATATCCTCTTCAGCTCTGGATCTTATCAGATTGTAAAAATTTGCCAATCTGAAATTTGGGTAATGATCTCGTATGATGGTTTTGATTTATGTTTTCCGGATCACTAATAAGGTTGAGCTGCATTTCATATGATGGTTGGATATGTAGAATTTCTCCGTTTTGAAGGAAATGCAAATCATTCCATTTTTTCTGTAAAGGTGTTGTCTGTCTTTTTCTGACTGATTTGTTTCTCATTATTTTGATTCTCATTATTCATGGTATTTATCTTCTGTAACTACCAACGTGAACAGTGAATTAACCAATGCTGAACTATGCTCTTAGGAAAAATACAGGATTAAGTTCCTGTGAGTCACTGGTCATATTTTCATCAACTGAAACAGCGTTTGCGTTATACAGGTTCATTTGCCAATGTCCTTGTAAACCAGCCAGACTCATCAGCATTGGAAATCTGCTCTTCCCATTACCCTTTTCCCGTATAACTCTTAACGTACTTTTAAAATTCTTCCTTAACCTCCCCATCTGCCTCACCTACAAGTCTAGGGTTTGTCACACCACCTTGCCTTTTGAAACATGCAAGCCAGCTAGCCAGCATTAGTCAAGAAGAGTTTAATATTTTCCTGAGCCTGGGCAATGTGAGTGTAAATTTCTTTGGTGTTCAGTCTCACAACTGTCCTCTATGCTTTCATTAACTTGTTATCATCTCATCAATCCTCACACGTAGCCGCTTTTCCATCACTTCCATAGTTTCATCACACACTGTAGCTGTTACTTTAGTACTTTCCAAAGCTGCTTCAAGAAAAGTTTGACGAATTTCCTTTTCTCGTTTCTGAATATACCTGTGGAACTGTATAAAACTTGTGGACACGAGAGATGCCATTTTGAGAAAAGCTCCATTTTCCTTTCTGAAACAAATGGCTAATGAACTCTTGAACTAGGCAAAAAGACTCTTGGCTGGGCCAGAAGCAGCAATTGTTTCTGCAGTCTGCTTAGGGACTTTCTGAAGACAGAATAGTTGATCAGGGTGTCACCAGCAGCTTAGCCTATTAGTGCCAATGACAATATATTTTTTGTCTTCTATCCAAGTCATGTGATTGCCTCCCTCCTTTCTCTTCTTCATAAGAACCTCTTGCTTTTACCCCACAGGTGGGATACTTTTCTGGCTCCTGCTGGAATCTGTGTTCCCTAAATTGTAATTCTTTGATTCCAAGTAAACACTTACTTGCCTCTCATTGTTGCTCTTACTTTAGACATACCATATTGCTTCATTAACCTTGAACTCATGGCCAACAGCCCTCATGCCTGAACAAAGCTTATTAAGACTCATATTTTCTCTGGGATGGCCATCACTGCCTTCTTAGGAACCCTAGACATCACTTCATAGCTGCTGGAGGACGTATTAAACAGCCAAATCATATCAACAAGCAAAAAAATTTAAAAACGTGGCACTCAACAGACCTTGAAAAGAACACTTGTTTATGATATGAGAGCTGAGACAAGAAGGCAGAGCATTAACTTGTTCAATGTCACCTGGTAATGTATGTATCGAGTGACTCAAATCCACTGCTCTTCCCATGATTATGAATGTCCACAAAGTACTGCAAGTATCAATTTGGGGATTATAAATACATTTTAGTGAGCAGATGAATTCGCAAGTACAGACTCTGTAAATAATGAGGAGGGGCTGTGTATGTTGATGTGCAAGTATACCTTGTTTTATTGTGCTTTGCTTTATTGGACTTCAAAAATAATTGCATTTTTTAAGATTTTATTTATTTATTTGAGAGAGAGCACGCTGGAGAGAGAGAGCCCATGTGGGTGCAAGTGCAGCAGCAGAGGGGAGGGGCAAAGTGAGAGGGAGAAGCTGACTCCCAAGGGGGCAGAGGCAGAGGCAGAGGGAGAGGGAGAGGGAGAAGCAGACTCCAAGCTGACCAGGGAGCCCATGTCCATCCCAAGATCATGACATCAGCCGAAATCAAGAGTTGGGTGTTTAACTGACTGAGCCACCCAGGCACCCCTAAAGATTTTATTTTTAAGTAATCTCTCCGCCCAACATGGGGCTTGAATCTACAACCCCGAGATCAAGAGTCAAATGTTCCACCACCTGTGCCAGCCAGGCACCCCAGCATTTTTTAGTAATAAAGTATTTTTAAATTAAGGTGTGTACTTTTTAAAGACACAATGTTATTGCATACTTAGTAGACTATAGTATAGTGTAAACATTACCTTTTTTTAAAGTTTATTTATTTATATTTACATCATCTCTACACCCAGTGTGGGGCTTGAACTCACGAACCTGAGATCAAGAGTAGAATGCTCTTCTGACTGAGCCAGCCTGGTGCCCCCAAACGTAACTTTTATATGCACTGGGAAACCAAAAAATTCTCTGGATTCACTTGATTGTGATATTTGCTTGATCGTGGTAGTCTGGAACTGAATCCACAGTATCTCCAAGCTATGCTTGGATGTGTGTGTGAAGAAATCAGGGTTAAATTTAATTTTTTTCACTTTTTCCCGTGGATACTAAGTGTCTCAGCACCATTAGAAAAAAATTAACCTTTCCCCCACTCTGCAGTGCTATTTTTGTCATAAGTCAAATATCCATTTATGCAAGGCTCTATGTGATACTGTGATTTATAATGAATGTATTTGATCTCCCTCTCATCTCTGGCACAGAGCTCCTAAAACCCTGGGAATTTCCTTAGTGCTGAGAACCAGAAAGGTGTTTTGTTATGTTAATGACGCCACTTTTGGAAAGCCCCTGGGTAATCTAAAGATGGGGGCTGGGGGCCAGAGCCACCAACTGAGGTTAGAGGGTCGGAACTTTCAGCCCGCCCCCTGACTCGGGGGAGGGCAACAGCGGAGGTTGAACCAGTCAGTGACTTAATCTTGCCCCTGTTCCGTAGCCTCCAACAAACTCAAAAGGAGGGGTTTGGGAGAGCTTCCGGTTAGCGAACACGTGGAGATTTGGGGAGAGTGGCAGCCTGGAGAGGGCAGGGAAACTGCTTGCTCTTTCTCCAGACCTTGCCCTACCTAACTTCCATCTGGCTGTTCCTGAGTTACATCCTTTTATAATCAACCACTGATCTGGTAAGGAAAATGTTTCTTTAAGTTCTGTGAGCTGCTCTAGCAAATTAATTGGACATGAGGACGGGTTTGATGGAATCTCTGATTTATAGTCACTCCCAAGCACCTGGGCTTGCGACTGGTGTCTGAAGTGGGGGTGGGGGTGGGACAGGACTGAGCCCTTAACCCCTGAGGGTCTGATGCTTTCTGCAGGTTGATAGTGTCAGAATTGGGTTGAGTTGTAGGACTCCGAGCTGGAGTCCTGAGAATTGCTTGTTGGTGTGGGAACTCCCCCCTCTGCACACAATGGAAATTGATGACCTGAACCCTTATACTCTATTTCTACCTTCTCTTTTCTGTTCTGTCCATTTTACTGTCCCTACACCAATATCGCACTGCCTTAATTACTATAATTTTGTAATTATTTTTGATATCTGGTAGTTCAAGTCCTTACACTTTAGCCTTCTTTTTCAAAAGTGCCTCAATCATTTTGCTACTTTGTGTTTCTATATATATTTTAGAATCATTTTGTCAATTGCCACAAAAATCTGTGTAGATCCATTGATTACGTTTTTACTGAATTCATAGATCAACTTAGGGGTAATTGACATTTTACAAATATTCAGTTTTCCAAACCATAAATATGGTGTATTGAACATTGTTTTAGGTCTTTAATTTCTCTCAGTGATGTATTCTGCACAGAAGTCTTCACATGTTTAATTTTAGATAATTGATATATATATTTTTATTATATATATTGTGTATATATATTTTAATGTATATATATTTTATATTATATATATATATATATATATGTATATATATATAAATGTGAGTTCTATGCCCATCTTGGGGCTTGAACTCTGACCCCGAGCACAAGAATCACATGCTCCACCAACTGAACCAGCCAGGCACCTTGATAATTGATATTTTTATGGCCCTGTAGATGTTATATTTTTAAATATCATTTTTATTTGCTGATGGTACATATAAATTTCATTTTCTTATGTTTTTATTATGGAGAACTTGCTAAACTTACTTATTCTGATAACTTATTTCTATATTATTTTGTATTTTATGTGCATATCATATATGTATAATTTCATCTTTTCCCTTCTTTCTAATGAGCAAAACTTTACCATGCTGGCTAGGAACTCAGTACAAATGTTAAATTGAAGTGGTGGTAGTGGACATCTTTGGGTTGGTCCAGATTTCAATGGAAATCGCTCACTGTAAAGTGCGAGCCGTAAAGTATGTTTCGTAGCTGTCAGTCTTCAATTAAAGGAAGTTCTCTTACAGGTATTTAGCTAAGTGTTTTTATTATGAATGTGTTATTAATTTCATGAAATGGTTTTATTCCACCTATTTTAACAATCATATGATTTTCCTTTTTTAATATGGTAATCTGGTATATTACATTAAGTAAAATTTTAAAGTGAAACAAAAGCAGTATTTGTGAAATACCCCCACAATCTAATGATGCATCGTCCTTTTGTGTGTGACTGATATTTTGGAGGACTTTTACTTGTATACTTTTGAATGAGATGCACATGTAATTTTTCTCTCTTATATAACTCTTGTTAAGAGTCTGTTAACAACAAAAAAAAGTCTGTTAACAAGGTGTTAGACTCATTGAATGAGTTGCAAATTGTACCTTCTTATTCCATTATTGGGAATAATAGTTTGCGTAATGCTGGGATTATTGTTTTCTTGAATGGTTGGTAGAACTACCAGTGAAGTTCTTTGGACCTGCAGCTTTCAATGTAGGAAGATTATTATTATTCCTAACGCAAGTTATTTAATAATTATATAACTATTCAGGTTTAAAGATTTTATTTATTTATTTATTTGAGAGGGGGAGCACAGAGGGAGAGGGAGAGGGAGAAGCAGACTCCCCACTGAGCAAGGAGCCCCATGCAGGACTCAATCCCAGGACCCCAAGATCATGACCCATGACCCAAGACGAAGGCAGACACTTAATGGACTAAGCCACCCACGCGCCCCTAGATGTCTTTGATTTTTTTCTATTTTCCCTATTTTCAATTTCATTGATTTCTGCTCTAGTATTTTCTATTTTCATGCTAGTTTTAGACTTATATGTTCTTTTTTTCCCTTTAGTTTCCTAAGATGGAAATTTAAATTATAGATAATAGATCTTTGTTCATTTTTTTAAGATTTTATTTTTTTATTTATTTGTGAGAAAGAGAGACAGAGAGAGAGAAGGAGCGCAGAAGTAGGGGGAGTGGCAGAGGGAGAGGAGAAGCAGGCTCCCTGCTGAGCAAGGAGCCTGATGTTGGGCTCAATCCCTGGATGGGGATAATACCTGAGCGGAAGGCAGACGGTTAACTGCTTGAGCCACCCAGGTGTCCCAATCTTTGTTCATTTCTAATATACGTATTTTATGTTATAAATTTTCTTCTAAACTCTACTTTCTATGCATCTCACAAAATTTGATCAGTTGTATTTTTATATTAGGTTCAAAATATTTTAAAAAATCTCTTGAAACCTTTTCTTTGTTCATTGTGTTATTTCAAAATACGCTTTTTAATTTGCAAATATTTGGAAACTTCGGACTATCTTCCTGTTACTGATTTCTAATCTGATTGCTTTGTGGTATGAAAACGAGTGTTGTACGGCTTCTTTTATTAGGATTGGTTTCTGGAGATTTACCTTGTTCCTTTGTTTAGAGTATCTCTGATTGTTTATTTTCCTTGACTCTCTGTGTTGGTGTCTGTGCATGAGAAAAAGCAGGTACTTCTCCCAGTCTTCACTCACTGGCCACATTAGGCACAAGATTCCCATCAGTCAACCTGTCACAGGTTCTGGGGGCCTCTAATAACTCTTTCCCTCCCCAAGGGGAAACCAAGAGTTAGGATTTTCCAACTGCTTACTCTGTGCTGTGGGTAGAAAATGCAGGACTTGTTTGAACTCCAGGACTGGTGAGCCAGACACTGGTTCTTTGGGCATCCCTGGAGAAGGTAGGAAGCTGGACACACAGATCAGCTCTTTCTTTCCGCAGAGGGAGCTGAAAGCTGGCATTTTTTTTTTATCCTTTCACTCTGCTGAGCAGAGGGAAGGATCTATGGTTTCTACCAGCCCAACGCATTGCCTCAGTTCTCCCCCTGGTAGCTAGACTATGCTGGTAGTTTTAGAACTGCAGGATGTGGGGGCACCTGGGTGACTCAGTCAGTTAAGGGTTTGACTCTTGGTTTTGGCTCAGGTCCTGATCTTGGGGGCGGGGGTTCTGGTCAGTGGCCTCCTCGGAGTCGGTGGGGTCATCTGGTCTAGCCCTGCCTCTGGCTCCATGCTCAGCAAGGAGTCACTTGTCCCTCTCTCTCCCCCTCTGCTCCTCCCTCCCTTATCTCCCCACCCCCTGCTTTCTTTCTCAAATAAATAAATAAAATCTTAAAAAAAAAAGAACTGCAGTCTGTGTTAGAACTGCAGGACTAGCAAGACAAACCAGTCCTCTCTAGGGAGCCCCCTTGAGAATGGTTGGGCTGCTGGATGTGTGAACTGACTCCTTCCCTCCCCTGGGTGAAGCTGGGAGCTAGGGGATCTTTCTGCTGGTATGGTGCTGGGACTGAGCCAGGGACTCCAGTGAGAGAGTGTTCCAAACCTTCCTACGGGCTTCAGTGAGTCACATTCGGCCTTCTGCTGAGTGCAGGAGACTTTGCGTTAGTTTCTAGATTTCTCGCAGAGGGAATTTGTCTGTGAATTATTGCAGAATTGGTGTGTTTGTGGGCTTCCTACTTCAATATCTTGCTGATGTCACTCCATATGATTTTTTAAAAAGGGGGGTAGGGTGTGTTTTATGGCCCCAACGTGGTTTATCTTGATGAATTCTCCAGGTAACTTGAGAAGAAGGTGGATTCTGTTGTTGTTAAATGGATTATTTTATAAATCTCAGTTGGATCAAGTTGACTGATGGTGCTGTTTAGGTCGTGTACACCCTACTGATTTTCTGCCTGGTTGATCAATCAGTTGCTAACATAGGAGTTTTGGAGTAACCAGGGATTCACAGTTGCCTATTTCTTACTCTTTGCTTTGTCTTGACCAAAATTTGGTCAGGCTTCTGTCCTCCCTAGGGCCCCTGCACTTTGCTTGTCCCCAAGCTTGCACTAAAATGCAGAGCAGGCACTAAAATGCAGAACATCTCCTCTTATCAGTTTATTTGAGAATTGGCTGACCACAGTGAGACGCTTCTTTTGTCAATCTTCCTAGACATTCCTTCTCATTTGCCGAGCTTCCCCTTAGATACTGCTTACATTTTTGTCTGATTTTGAGATGCTTGCCACTTTCTGAAATAGGGGTAGATGTCCCTATTGCAATAGTCTTTCTTCTGAATAAAGTCTCTCCTTATCTAAGTCCAGATTTGTTTTTATTTGACAGGAGTACCCAACTCCAATACATGATTTGCCTATTTCTTCTTACATTTTCATCTTTTCATGTATTTTGACAATCTTATTAGCAATATACACATTTAGGATCATTATGTCTTTCTGGAGAATTTAACTCATTTTTTTTAAAAAAAATTTTATTTATTTATTTGACAGAGAGAGACAGCGGGAGAGGGAACACAAGCAAGGGAAATGTGAGAGGAGAAGCAGGCTTCCCGCTAAGCAGGGAGCCCGATGCGGGGCTCGATCCCGGGACCCTGAGATCATGACCTGAGCTGAAGGCAGATGCTTAATGGCTGAGACACCCAGGCGCCCCAAGAACTTAACTCTTTACCACTATGTAATGTCCCTTGAGATGATTAATTTTAAGTGTCAACTTGGCTAGGCCATAGTACCCCAGTATTTGGTCAAACACCAGTCTAAATGTCCCTGTGAATGTATTTTTTAGGTGTGATTAGCATTTAAAACAGCAGACTTGGGGCGCCTGGGTAGCTCAGTTAGTGAAGCAAATGACTCCTCTTCAGGTCATGATCCTAGGGTCCTGGGATCGAGTCCTGCATCGGGCTCCCTGCTCAGCGGGGACCCTGCTTCTCTCTCTCCTACTCTCCCTGTTTGTGCTTTTTCTCTCTCTGTCAAATAAACAAATAAATAAATAAATAAAAAATAAAACAGCGGACTTTGAGTAAAGCAGATTATCACCCATAACTTGGGTGGGCCTTATCAACCCCTTGAAGACCTTAGGAAAAAATAAGGGAGGTCTCCTGTGATGGTTAATTTTATATGTCAGCTTGACTGAGGTTATACCCAGATAGCTGCAAAATGTTATTTCTGGGTGTGTCTGTGAGAGTGTTTCTGGAAAAGATTACCGTTAGAATTGGTAGACCATTAGAATTGGTAGAATTGAGCTAAGAAGATCTCCCTTCCCACTGTAGGTGGGCATCATCCAATCTGTTGAGAGCTGAAATAGAACAAAAAGGTAGAGAAATGGCAAATTTGTTCTCTTCGTTCAATCTCAGGATTTTGGACTTGGACTTACAGACACCCTTTGCTACTCTGGTTCTCAGGCATTTGGACTTGGATTGAATTATCCTACCAGCTTTCCTGCTTGTCCCACTTGCTGATAGCAGATCAAGGGGCTTCTGGGCCTCCATAACTACGTGAACATATTCCTGTAATAAATTTCTTCTATCAATCGATTCATCCACCCATCCATCCATCCATCCTATTCTGTTGGTTCTATTTTTACTAAGGTGGTTCTAGAGGAACAGAATTTTAGGGATGACTTTTCTGAATTGGTTCTGTTGTTTCTGGACTTGATTCTCTAATCTTACTAGATTTAAAGACACAATTAACTCTTTCTAGTAGTAAAGAGATCACTGGTCGTCACTGCATGAATTGTTTATAGAGATAAGCAAAATATCTGCATTGAATAATCCTAATTAACCACTTACAAAAAGCATCTTGTCTGTTACCATTCAGGTGTTCTCATCAGTTTATGGCTCCAGTGGCTTCTGCTACAGGTTAGCAGTACTTTGTTATGATTGACTGTATTTGAAGATCTTTACAGATTTTGGGGTGGAGGTTTGCCCTGATACCTCAGTTCTCTGAAGGATCTAAGCAAAGTCGTTGATTTTCAATTTGTTCAGCTTTTTTTCTTTTTCTAAGAATGGGAATGGCTGACTAAGAATGGGCGCCTGGCTGACTCCATCAGTGGAGCATGCGACCCTTGATCTCGGGGTTGTAGATTTGAGCCCCATGTTGGGTGCAGAGATTACTTAAAAATGAAATCTTAAAAAAAAAAAGAGTGGCAACTTTTAAGTCCTTTTCACATCAGTGCTGAAGTCAGAAATCTATCAATTTTATTATTTATGCCAAAGGACCAACTTTAGGGTTTCTTTGGCCCTTGCTATTGTGTATTTGTTCGCTATCTTTAAAAAATATTTTGTTTATTTATTTATTTGACAGAGAGAGCATGAGTGGAGGGAGAGGGGCAGAGGGAGAGGGAAAAGCAGACTCCCTGCTGAGCAGGAAGCCTGAAATGGGGGTTGATCTTAGGACCCAGAGATCATGACCTGAGCTGAAGGCAGTTGCCTAACTGACTGAACCACGCAGGCACCCCCAAAAGATTGTAGTTTTAAGTAATCTCTGCACTCAAGGTGGGGCTCAAACCTACAACCCTGAGATCAAGAATCATACACTCCACCAACTGAGCCAGCTAGGTGCCCCTGTTTGCTTTTTTATTAATTTGGCTTTCATCTTTAATATTGTCTTCCATTTATACTTTTAACATTTCTTTTCTAAACTTATTGAAGTAGATGATTAGTGCGTTAGTTTTCATCCTTTATTCTTTTCTAATATATGCATTTAAGGAATAAGTTTCCTGCTAAACATGGCTTTATCTTCATCCCACATATTTAGATATAGTATTTGTATTAGTTTATACTTCAAGATAGTTCTAATTTCTATTAAGACTTGTTCACCCAAAGATTTTTATTTATTTATTTATTTATTTTTAAGATTTTATTTACTTATTTATTTGACAGAGAGAGAGACAGCCAGTGATAGAGGGAACACAAGCAGGGGGAGTGGGAGAGGAAGAAGCAGGGTCTCAGCGGAGCAGGGAGCCCGATGCGGGGCTCGATCCCAGGACCCCGGGATCATGACCTGAACTGAAGGCAGCCGCTGAACAACTGAGTCACCCAGGTGCTCCTACCCAAAGATTTTTAAACTGTACTTTTTATTTTCTAAAGACATGAGAATTTTTATTTTACCTTTTTGAAATTGATTCTGACATAACTTGGTGATCACAGAGAATATTCCATAATTGAAATCGTTTGACTTTTACTGAGGCTAGCTTTGTGGCCAAAGATATAGTCCATGTTTACAAATGTTTAGTGTGCGGTTCTTAGAATTTGTATTCTTCAATAATTATGCAGTAGTTATGATGTTTAAATTGTTAATGGTTTAATTCTAATTATCAGTATCTTTACTAATATTTTTATTTGCTTGACTAATCCATTATGGAGACCAGTATGCTATGTTTGCAAATTTTTAAATTTCTCGTTATAATTGTACTAATTAACCTTTTATATATTGTGGCCATATTCTTAGGACAAACAAAATGACAGACAGCTATTATATATTCGTGGTGAATTTAAGCCTTTTATCATTATGAAGTTAAAGTCTTTATCTCCACTAATTCATACCGCTGTAAATTTTATTTTATCCCATGTCAGTATAGCCATGCCAGTTGCAATTGCAAAGGTACTTATGTGCTTTTACACCTTTGGAGTCAAGGTTGCATAGGAAGGAGAGTGCAGTAAGAGGAAAATGATGGCGGTGATGACAGTGATCAAGCTGGTGGATGCTGGGCTGAAAGTGAGAGTTGATTACGCATCTGTATATGATCGCTCTCCATGGCAAGTCTTATAAAAGGCCATGTCGACTGGTGAAAGTATGCTTACCATGGCAGCTCCGGCCTGGGGAACTCCCTTCCAGTCTTCGTTTCTGAGCCGTGGCTGAAGAAGGCTGTGCGCCTTGGTCCCAGCGACGATACCTGACGTTACCTGGCTAAGTGCGTCACAGCTGTCTGGGTCGCCTCCTCCCAAAGCACCTCCGGCATAGGAGACCTTATCGCCTGAGGAAGCAGAGGCTGAGAGGTTAGTGAATGTGTCCCCAGGCACAGGTAGCAAGTGGCCTTGCTGGAATTGGAGCCTAGGTCCGTGGACTTCAGAGGCCAGCCCTGACTTCACGCTCGTCATCAGGTTTCATCCAACTTTTCCCAGGGTAGCATTTTCATGTTGGATGGACAGCACAGACATTGATGGGCACAAACACTTGGCTGTGTCAGGATGCGCCCCCCCGCCCCCCAGCCGCTGCCCTCACAGTTATAACAGCCCCTGTCTCATGCCGCATGATAAGGAAACAGTGAAAGTTGACGTGGTGTGATGTTTGTGATTCCTGTGACACATGACAGGAAAAGGCAGTCCTTTGTCCCTTCTTTCCCTTCCCATCTGCTCCGATCATCACGGTCTAGCAGGACACAGGGTCTTCCATCTGCGGATCTGGAGTTAGTGGAACTTGTGTTTGACTCCCAGCTCTACCGTCTCATAAGTGTGTGTGCAAACTGTACCTCTCATCTCCCTTTATCTCTTGGAGTTTTGTGTCTTTACCTGTGTAGCTATCAGTGGAGCAAATATTGATGAGCGTCTGGCATACGGTTGCCATAGGCTGCTTTATGCTAGAGATGGAGATGGGGAATTGAACACATGGTGGTCCCTGTTCTCATGGATTCCTGTCCTTGTGAGGGGGACTGACAAGCAAGTGGACGATGATACAGGGGTGTGAAAAGTGGAAAAAACAGGCAGTGCTGTGAGGGTGTGGGAGAGAGTCAACCGGACCCATATCCTCCTTCCCCTAAGCTGCCCCTTCCTGAGTGGCTTCATTCTTCCCCATTAAAGCATATCTCCTGTACCCATAGAAGTCCTTTCCCGTGGGGCACCTGGGTGGCTCAGTCCATTGAGTGTCCGACTCTTGGTTTCTGCTCAGGTCATGATCTCAGGGTTGTGAGATGGTGCTCTGTGCTGAGCTCAGAGTCTGCTTGTCCCTCCTCCTCCCCCTCTGCCACACCCCCCCACGTTCTCTCAAATAAATAAAATAATTTTTTAAAAAGCCCTTTCAGGGTCCATCTCCTTCATCGACCCTTTCTACGTTCTGTGATCTCCTCTTCTTTTTTTTTTTTTTAAAGTAGGCTCCACACGCAGCATTTAGCCCAACATGGGGCTTAGACTCATGACCCTGAGATCAAGAATTGAGCTGAGATCAAGAGTCAGAGGCTTAACCAACTGAGCCACCCAGGCGCCCCTGTGATCTTTTCTCTTTGAGCCTCCATGGCACCCCATCCCTGTCTCTCACTGCTCTCCCTCACTCATGCCATAGTATACCATATTTTCCATGGAGGCTCCATGTCTGATTCATTGCTGTGTCTCTCACAGCTCAGTGTCTGGCCCGGGATAGGAGCTCAGTAGACAATCAGGGATTTCTACTGGGAAAGTGTTGTGAGACGGACTCTGCCATTGCCATAAGGTTCTCTGGTGAGGGCATTCAGTGCAGGGGTAGCTAGGGCTAGAGTGAATTCTTGTTGCCAGTGCACCTGAAAGGCCAGTAAGGGGATACAGATGTCTCCATGATTCCAATTAGTTGTTTCTAGTGTTGACCTCATGGGATGCTGTTGCCATTTGTAATACTAGTTCTTGTTTGGAAATGCACCCCAAATGTTTCTGAATACTTTTTAAAAAGATGTATTTATTTATTTGAGAGAGAGTATAAGCTGGAGGGGCAGGGAGAGGGAGAGAAAATCTCAAGCAGACTCTGCACTGAGTGTGGAGCCTGATGTGGGGTTTGATCTCACGACCCTGAGATCACCACCTGAGCTGAAACCAAGAGTCGGACATTTATCTGACTGAGCCGCCCAGTCACCCCTCACCCACGATTTTTTTGCTGATCATGTTGATCCTGGCAAAACGTAAGCATCTTCTCATGGAAGGACAGAATAAATTAACTGCAGGCTTTTGTTCAAACCCGTCATTATTAGTAAAAATCATATTTTCCTCTGTCATCCCCAGTGGCTCATTGTCATTCATCCCAGAGCCGAGCTTAGCCAGGTGAGAACTTTGCTGGTTGTAAGCCCAGTTTTTGGAAATCTGGAACTCTCTCTGCCTTGACTTTCCTCCTTCTCCTGGAGATCCCCCAGCAGAGCATGTGGTATCCATGTTCCACTGTATGACATCCTGGCAGCTTTCGCCAGTAATCGCTCTTGATATTGATGGAACTGAAAGGGCTTCAGAGGGACTGTGTGAGTCCCACGTGAGAGATGGATTGTGTCGTCCACGGAAGGAACAAAACGGCTCGGTTAGAAATGGAGGTCTGTGTATGTTCATCCAGCGGCACGGTGCAGACGCTGTTGTGCTGAACGTCCACATGAGAGAGACCGCCACCCTCATTCTTCCTGTCCTTATATGTGCCTGTGTTAGAAAGGCATGCTTTGTAAGGTGCGAATGGTCTCTAAATAGAAAGCACTATGCAAAATAAAATATGCTGTTTATGTGTCAGCAAAGAGCAGGAAAAAATTGCATATTGTGTAACGACTGGAAAAGCAGTTCTAAAGCAGAATTTTTGATGCATCTTAAAATGTTTGTTACTGAGGCAGTGAACTCAACAGTCTTTAACCAAGGGAAGTATGTCGGACAAATGTGTTGATATTCACAAAGCGCACATATTCAAAATAGCCATTAGTTGGGAAGAGGAAAGTAAACCATGGTCAGTATGAAGAGCTTTTTTGCAAGCTCAGTGTGGACAGCGCCGTAGTGATGGAGCGTGTGAATGGGGCGGCGGGGATCATCTTTTACGTCAGCCTGGCCGTTATTGGCTTTATGACATTTCTGCTTGGTATTATAATTTCCTGAAATTTACAATTTAATTAAGGCTATAGAAATGGATAGAATGACTTTTTAAATGTCAAACAGTTTAATCTTTATAGTTAAAAAAAAAAAAAGAAAAACCTGTTTGGTTGGATACACATGAGTGCAAGGGACAAGACACCTCAGCAGTTCACCCTGGACAGAGAGTGTGGACAATGTGCCTCAGTTTCTCTATCTTTGAACGGACCTTCAAATAATGTCTTTCCATTTAGAGTGCAGAAGACCTGGGAAAAAGAATTGAATCTAAAACATGGGTAAAACGGGAAGCTCTTCTCGTCAGGATGGGTGTGGGGGTAAAGAAAGATGTAGGGGCAGATTACATTCTAGAGATTTCTCATTGTACTCCGTTAGGTTCTACATTGTCACTGAGAACATGACAAAATTAAAATAGAAATAAAATATGCTGACTATATATAGACAAACTGTTGCACTTAGAATAATGTTTATTGAAATATAATTGACATACAACAAAATTTAACAGCACAATTTTCTTTTCTCCCTCAAAATACCTCAATACCTAGCATTGTTTCCTGGAAAACATTTCCCAAATAGCCTTTATGGAATAAAAGGATGTTCTTTCAAGTTGTCAGGCCATGGGGTAAAAAAAAAAAAAAATTCACAGGGGCTCCTGGGTGGCTCAGTCATTAAGCGTCTGCCTTCAGCTCAGGGCCTGATCCCAGAGGCTTGGGATCGAGCCCCACGTCAGGCTCCCTGCTGGGAACCTGCTTCTTCCTCTCCCACTCCCCCTGCTTGTGTTCCCTCTCTCGCTGGCTGTCTCTCTCTCCGTCAAATAAATAAATAAAATCTTTAAAAAAATCACAGTGCTTTTTTTCTCTTTCTTTGATGTGTACAATTGAAGGTATTTCTTATTGCAAACTAATATTTCCATGTATCATGTGGCATTAAAGCATGCGGCATAGTAATAAAGGATCACACTCCTTAGCCTTAGGCATCTGAGAGGAATAAAGCCTGAAAATGTTGAGCATTGTAGAAAATGTCTGAAAATTCAGAATGCTTGATTGTAAGGGTTTGAGGTTTATTTTCTAATAGGAAGGAAATGACTTTTCACTATGCCAGGTATGGAAGTTTACATTGGGAAGGCATGGGACAGAGAAGTTTTCAAAAAGTGCATGACAGGGACCATGTCTTACCAGTCTCTATATCCTGGTGCTTAGTGCAGTGCTCAACACAGAGCATGTGCTTCTTCAAGGGTTACTGAGTGAGTTAATGGTCTTTGTTTTATGGTTTACTTCTGTCTAAAGCACCCCGTTGTTGAACTAATCCTCCAGATTGAACCAAGGGCTTTGTTCCTAGGTGCCACCTGGGTCTGCTGCCCCGCCAGTGATGACTGAGTCAGAAAGAGCAGGGGTGGCAGATCAGTTTGGGTTGCATCTTTAGAGGGTGTCGAGGAAATACTCCCTTTCTCTCACCCCCGTATCTTGGCCTCGCCAGCATGCAACCACCGCGGAAGTGTCAGGAGTGGTACTTTCTGAAGGCTAAGGCTTACGCTTAGCCTCTCTTGCCTGGGGTAATACTTGCTAACCTAACAAAGCAAAGGGCGTGGATCCTCACTGTCCAGGGGAGTGGCACATACAAGGGCAGACTCCCTGTGGTAGACCAGTAGGAGGTTTTGCTATGACTGAGGAGACCTCACAGCAGAAGAGACTGTCACCCGTATAGAATAGGTAACTCTAAGCTTCAAGGAAAGAAGGAAAAGAAGATGCCCTGTCAACGCAAGATCAGAAACAGTTACAATATCAGATGGTCCTACTCATGTTCCTTCATTTTTCCTTAAAGATTGTCTCTGAAAGATTCCTACCCTGTCCTTACCTGGCACAAATCCCCTTATCAGCCCACACCCCTTCTTATAAAGCCTCCATTCCCATTCAGTCACCATCCTCTTTCCCAAACCAATGCCATTCTGGGCTCACCCTGTTGCTTGTCTAGGTGTCAAAGGAAACCATGAAGGTAAAAAGATCCCCTTCGAGGGGATTTGAGAAAACCTAAGAAAGCAAAACACTAAAAATATGAATCTTTTGCTATAAGCTGAATAAGAAAATGAAACAGAATCACCTAGAGCAGGACCAAGAGACTGGAGAAATCCACCATTCCAAGTAATGACTGCTACAGACATTAACTATACAACAAAGCTAGAGGCCTCAGAAACATTCGCTGTGTGTCCAATAGCCCACCTAGTGAGTTATGGTGGAGACCAAGTCTTACAGAAACAGGGATGGTGAAAATAAAAGCAACAATTTGTGAAAAGCTCCATCCAGGGAATGAATGTGTGTCTCTGCAAGTTTTCTGATGATGGGGAGGGAGGAAGGGAAGAGGCAGGTGTGAGAGAAGGAATGGAGGTAGGATTTTTCATGATTGAGGGCCAGGCAGGTCCATAGTTGAACATTGGGAATAAGAACTGGGTAAGCAGCGAGCACTGAAGATAAATTTCCCTTTTAAGACTTTATCCTACAGACAAGGAGGAAAAGGGGTTGGTATTAATGCTCGCGTTGCAGTGGGGAGGGCCAAATAAGAGGCATGTGTATGGGGTAGCAGTGTGTCCCCCAAAAAAACACACAAAGTAATTGCTTCCAGTCTTTACCTCTCAGTGGTGCAAGTTGTATTCTACCTGAGGCTGTAAGCAACTAAAGAACTTCGGAAGGGTCAGAAGAACTCATCCTGTAGAAAATCACCAATAGCGCCCTGAAGAATAGAGTTTGGTGGCCATAAACCTGCCCCTGCCTAGGATACTTCCTTGCTAAGACGTTTGGGGTGGTGCTGTGGCCTATCTGGGGCCAGGGAGTGGAAGTACTTCGTTCCCTATGTGGGAACTAAAGGGAAGCAAATAATTTTAAAACAATAAACTGAGGAAAGCCAGGGTTGTTTTCATCATCACTGTACTTCAGCATTTCTCAGTAATGTCAGGGATAAGTTACCCTCCCCCTTCTAAATTGTTTTTTTCTTTCCAAAGTTGTCTGTTTTCCTACAGAGAACATAATTTTTAAACAGCTCTATTGAGCGATCATTGAATTACAATAATTTGCATACAGTGAAGGTATACATTTGACTACATTTGAATCTATATATACAGCTGTGTATACATTAGCACAATCGAGATACTGAATACATCCATCACCCACAGAAATTTCCTTGTACATCTTCCTCTTTCACTTTCTCAGGGTGTCATGAGTGGTGCTTTGTGTTGTCTAAGCCACCCCTGGGACCATTGGCTGGGACCTTGATGACCAAACAAAAGGTGAGGGTGGGGCTCGTCATTACCCTCAGGAGGGTATATATAGAGAGATCAGGAACCCTGTGGCTGACCGCTGGGAGATTTCGGCATGGCTGTGATTACCAGCAAACCGTAGGCATTCAGCACAGAGTCGGAACAACCAACTACAATCAGAGAACAACCAGCCCTTAGCAGAGAATGAACAACCATAAGAGGGGAACAACCAACCACAAGTAGGGAAGAGCCAACTACAAGTGGGGAACAGCCAACCACAGGTGGAGAACAACTAACCACAAATGTGGAACAGCCATTGTCAAGTGCTCAAGAAGGAAAGGAGAGGATGACTCCCTGCCAATGCCAGTGCAGATAACCTTACCAAGGTCAGATAACCCTACCCATGCTCCTCCTCCTCTTCTTCTTCAGTCCCCCGCCCAAGACTCCTACCCCATCCTTGCATGGCACAAAACCCATCCTCAACCTGCACCCTTTCTTAGGTAGCCCCCTTCCCATCCAGTCTCCAACCTCTTCCCCCCAAACTAATGCCCTCTGTGTTCACCTGTTACTATTCCAGGTGCGAAAGACAGCCAAGCAGGTAGAAATGTCCCTGCAAGCATGTTCAGCCAGAAGCTCCTTTGAAACCTGTTCAGGAAAGCACAAGAGAAAAACAAGACCAACAGTATTTGTTACCAGCATCTGATGAAGAGAGTGAATCAAAATAAGAGACCCCAGCTTTAGCTGAAGCAGAATGAAGTGACTCAGGAAAACTCAGCTGATCCAAGTAATACACTGTGTATACAGAGGCCTCGAGACCTGTAACTCTGTCGTTTCCAGAGAACCCTGTAGAGAAATGGCCAACTATGTAGAGAGCAAATGTTATGCCAATGGGGTACAGAGATTGCAATGATTAAAATCAACAAGATATAAAAAGATGTGGGTGTCTCTGTGAGTTCTCTGATGGTGGGGAGGGAGGGAAGGGTGAGGCATGTGTGTTAGAAAGGTGGGAAAGTCCTGCAGGGAAAGGGGCCAGACCAACAAACAGGTCCGGAGTCAGAGGGACATTGGAGGCTAAGTACTGGGTCAACACTGAAAACTGGACAAATTTACCTCTAACACCTTATTCCACTGGCAAGGAGGAAAAGAATTTGGTGTTTACATGAGTATGTGGGAGTGGGGTGGGTGGTGCAGATAGGGAATGGGAGGGAGGGTTGGAGAGGCAGCAGTTAGATTACCATAACCCAGATGAGGATGGTGTGATGTGTGTGGGGTGGCATTCCCACCCACTAAAGGCAAATTGCTTCCAAGGCAACTACCTCATAATGGTGTTTGGTGCTCCTCACCCTATGCTGTAAGCAAGGACCAGAAAACTCATCCTGCTGAAAGTTACCAACATCACACCACTTTCATTGACTGAAGATATTTGGAGGCCACAAACCCCACAGTGATTATGCCACTTTCTTGCTAAGAGACTTGGGGTGACCAGTAGTCTTCTACGGACAGGGCAGTAGTTTGCCTGTGGAGCAGGGGAATAGTCTGCAAAGAGTTTTAATGCAAGAATAAAACCAAGTAAAAGCCGGTACTGTTTTTATCATCACCTCCGTACTGTAACATTTATAAATAGTATCTGTCATTAGTAGTCTTCCTCCTTAGTTTGTTATTTTGGGTGAATTGTGGTGAAGGGGTTTTGACAACTGTAGAGGGTTGAGTTAATCACAATCCTTGAGCTAATTGTTCAGGAACCTCTCCTGTTTACTCATCTATTCCCCTTTATTTCCACTCCCTGGCCCCTTTCTAGGCAATCATTCTAAAGTATTTGATGCCTATCCTTTCCTTTGTATAGGAAACTGATACTAATGCCACAAACCCAGCAATGATTAGACCACTTTCTTCCTCACAAACTTTGGGTGGAGCAGTGGCCTCTCAAGGGTGAGGAGTAGAAGTGGTCCACCCTGCCCCCAAGCAGGCAATAAATGGGAGCATTGTCTGTAGAGAACTTTAAAGCAAGAATAAAATCGCATGTTGAGTCTTCCTTTTTAAAATCATCACCATGCTACAGCATTTTTCTTTAATTTAATCTAATTTAATTATAAATTGCAGTATAGTTAACATACAGTGTTATATTAGTTTCAGGTGTGCAATATAGCGATTCAACACCTGCATACAACACCCAGTGCTCATCACAATAAGTACACCCTTTAATCCCCATCACCTGTTTAACCCAATCCCTTCACCTCCACTCTGGTAACCATCAGTTTGTTCTCTATAGTTAAGAGTCTGTTTCATGGTTTGTCCCTCTCTTTGCTCCTTTTTTTGTTGTTGTTTCTTAAATTCCACATACAGATGAAATCATACGGTATTTGGCTTTATCCAACTGAATTATTTCACTTTATACTCTAACTCCATCTGTATTGTTGCAGATGGCAAGATTTCATTCTTTTTTATGGCTGAATAATATTCCTCTGTGTGTGTGTGTGTGTGTGTGTGTGTGTGTGTGTATGTGTATGTGTGTGTCTTATTTATCCATTCATCTATCAATGGACACTTGGGCTGCTTCCATAATTTGGCTATTGTAAATAATGCTGCTATAAACCTGGGGGTGCATATATCCCATTGAATTAGTATTTAGGTAAATACCCAGTAGCACAATTGCTAGACTGTAGGGTAGTTCTGTTTTTAACTTTTTGAGGAATCTCCATACTGTTTGCCACAGTGGCTGCACCAGTTTGCATTCCCACCAACGATGCAGGAGGGTTCTTTTTTCTCTACATCCTTACCAACACTTCTTGTTTCTTGTGTTTTTTATTTTGGCCATTCTGACAGGTGCGAGGTGATATCTCATTGTAGTTTTGATTTGTGTTTCCCTGACGATGAGTGATGTTGAGCATCTTTTCATGTGTCTGTTGGCCATCTGGATGTCTTCTTTGGAGAAATGTCTGTTCATGTCCTCTGCCCATTTTTTAATTGGATTATTTGCTTTTAGGTGTTGAGTTATATCATTTCTTTGTATATTTTTGGATACTAACCCTTTATTGTGTAAGTCATTTGCAAATATCTTCTCCCATTCAGTAGGTTGCCTTTTAATTTTGTTGATTGTTTCCTTCAGTGTGTGGAAGCTTTTTATTCTGATGTAGTCCCAATAGTTTATTTTTGTTTTTAAAGATTTTATTAATGAGAGAGCAAGAAGAACAGGGAGAGGGGCAGAGGGAGAGGGAGAGAATCTCAAGCAGGCTCCATACCTAGCATGGAGCCCGATGTGGGGCTTGATCCCATGACCTTGAGATTATGACCTGAGCTGAAACCAAGAGTCAGGTGCTCAACTGACTGAGCCACAGGCACCCCCCAATAGTTTATTTGTGCTTTTTTTCCCCTTGCCTCTGGAGACGTATCTAGAAGGAAGTTGCTATGGGCAATGTCAGAGAAATTACTACCTGTGCTCTTTTCCTGGATTTTTATGGTTTCAGGTTTTCACATTTAGACCTTTAATCCATTTTGAATTTCTTTTTGTGTGTGGTGAAAGAAGGTGGCCCAGTGTCATTCTTTTGCCTGTAGCTGTCCAGTTCTCCCAACATGATTTGTTGAAGAGACAGTCTTTTTCCCTTTGGATATTCTTTCCTGCGTTGTTGAAGGTTAATTGACCATATAATTGTGGATTTATTTCTGGGTTTTCTATTCTGTTCTATTGATCTATGTGTCTATATTTTTACCAGTATCATGCTGTTTTGATTACTACAGCTTTGTAATATAACTTGAAGTCTGGGATTGTGATACCTCCAGCTTTGCTTTTCTTTTCAAAATTGCTTTGGCTATTTGGGGTCTTTTGTGGTTCCATACAAAATTTTAGGACTTTTTTGTTCTAATTTTGTGAAAAATGCTGTTGGTATTTTGATAGGGGTTGCATTAAATATGTAGATTGCTTTGGATAGTACAGACATTTTAATAGTATTTGTTCTTCTAATCCATGAGCATAGAATGCCTTTCCATTTCAATTTTTTTTAAGGTTTTATTTCTTTAAGTAATCCCTATACTCAATGTTGGGCTCAAACTTACAACCTCAAGATCAAGAGTTGCACACTCTACTGACTGAGCCAGCCAGATGCCCTTCTTTCATCATTGTTTTAGAGTTTTCAGAGTCTTTCACCTCTTTGGTTAGGTTTATTCCTGGGTATCTTATTATTTTTGGTGCAATTGTAAATGAGATTGTTTTCTTAATTTCTCTTTCTGCTGCTTCATTATTAGTGTATAGAAATGCAACAGAGTTCTGCACATTGATTTTGTATCCTGTGACTTTACTCAATTCATTTACCAGTTCTAGTCGTTTTTTGGTGGAGTCTTTAGAGTTTTCATGTCATCTGCAAATAGTGACAATTTTACTTCTTTACCATTCTGGATGCATTTTATTTCTTTTTGTTATCTAATTGCTGTGGCTAGGCCTTCTAGTACTATGTTGAATAAAAATGGTGAGAGCGTACATCCTTGTCTTGTTCCTGACCTTAGGGGGAAAGCTCTCAGTTTTCCCCATTGTGTGTCCTTTCCTTTGTATAGGAAACTTTTCTACAGAATAAAATTTTCCTTTGTATAGGAAATACCAGTGCCACGAATCCAACATTGAGTAGACCGCTTTCTTGCTAAGAAACTTGGGGTGGGGCAGTGGCCTTCCAACGGTGAGGAGTGGCAGTGGTCCACCTCCCCAGGCAGGCAATAAGGGGGAGCATTGTCCGTAGAGAATTTTAAAACAACAATAAAATTGAGTAAACGTCAGTCCTTTTTTTTAAAGATTTTATTTATTATTTATTTGACAGAGAGAGACAGTGAGAGAGGGAACACAAGCAGGGAGAGTGGGAGAGGGAAAGGCAGGCTCCCCGCAGAGCAGGGAGCCCGATGACGCAGGGTTCGATCCCAGGACCCTGGGATCATGACCCGAGCCGAAGGCAGACGCCCAACGACTGAGCCACTCAGGTGCCCAAATGTCAGTTTTTTAAAAAAAATTTTCACCCCAATCCAAATAGTGAATATGCCTGGGTCCTCCAGAGAATGACACAAATGTGTCTCATAAGTGTAGGTGCCAATGGGAACAGATCAAAGGGTTTCAGGGAAACTGCAGTATATTCTAGAGTCGGATCTAAGTTGCAGGCATGCGTGAAGATGTGTTGCGGCTCTGACATCTCACATTTCCGTGCAAACATCACATGCATGGTGCCCCACGCATCCAGCACTGCTGTTCCTAATCACATCTCCAGGTTCCAGGAGCATTTGACGTAGTTTGAATGCATGCGATAGCTCTATTTTTTATTAAGACACGTAAACATTTGAGCCTTGTATTTCTTACATACCTTCTGTGGAGCACTAGAAATTTATGCTTTAGTCAGGTTTTGCTTTGAAATTTTGTTTTCATATGAACACTCAGCTGAAAAATACTTCATTAGTTAGCTATTAAAAACTTTGATTTGTAGTTTTACTTTTTATTTATTTATTTTTAAAAATTTTATTTATTTATTTGAGAGAGAAAATGAGAGAACACAAGTAGGGGGAGTGGCAGAGGGAGAAGCCAGGCTCCCTGGGGAACCCTACGTGGGGCTCGATCCCAGGACCCTGGGATCCGTCCTGGGATCATGACCTGAGTCGAAGGCAGATGCTTAACTGACGAAGCCATCCAGGCGCCCCTGATTTGTAGTTTTAAAAGTTAACTCAAAGCTCTCTTCATAACCGCCTTGACATTTTGGTTGTTCTGTTAATTTTATTTTTATTTTTGTTTGTTTTTATTTTGTATTTAAGACCATTACATTTGAATTTGTTTTGCTCAGGGGAGAAAATGAGCACTTCAGCAGTTTATTCATGCCTCTTGGTAATACTTCACTCCCCTCTTTCTCTGCAATCCCATCTATAAGCAGCCACTATTCTGCTTTCCTTCACCATATAATAGTTTTCATATAATATAATTTTCTTTACACGGAATCATACAGTGGTCACTATTTTTGTCTGGCTGTTTTCACTCGACGTAATTCTTTTGAAATTCATGCACATCAGGTGTATCAATAGTTCATTATTTTTTTGTTGAAGTAGAGTTGCCCCACTGTTACATTCATTTCAGGTGTGCAGCTGGTGACTCACCTTCTCTATAGGTTATGCTACCATCACCACAAGTGTAGCTGCGATTTGTAGCCGTATAATTACAATTCCACTGTTTTCCCCACGCTATACCTTTCATCCCTGTGACTTCATTCTCTTTAACTGCTCAGAAGAATTCCACTGTAGGGATATTGACAATCTGTTAATGAATATTTGCCTTGTTTCCACTTTTTGACCAAGAAAAAAGATAAAAATATGGAATATTTGGCTATCATAAATAATGAGCACTAATAGGTCTGGAATTTGTTTTTGGTGTGTTGAAAATGTTCTGGAATTAAATAGTGGTGATGATGGCATCACCTTGTGAACTTAACTAAAACCCGCACGATTGTACCTTGTAAAAGGACAAATTCTATGGTGTGTGAATTATATGTCAATGGGAAAATGCATATTCTTTGAATTATTTTACTTCCAGATGTTTTTTAAGGAGGTAATTGTACAAATGTCTAAAAATCGTGTGCAGGGATGGTCAGTGCAGTATTTTCTTCAATACTGAAAAATTTGAAGTAAAGAATCGGGACTGGTTAAATATAATCCCTACATATCTATCTACGTGGTTGTATACGGCACTAAAAAAAGGAAATGTAGATGCTAAATTTAGTTGCCATGGATTGATTATTTGTAATGTGCCAGCCATTATGCTATGCGATTTACAGATATTATTTCAGTTAATCACTACGCCCAATGTGGGGCTTGAACTCACAACCCTGAGATCAAGAATTATATGCCCTACAGACTGAGCCAGCCAGGCACCCCTCTCATAACTCTTTTAAGGGCACTAGTCTCATTCGTGAGGGCTCCACCCTCATACTAATTACCTCCCAAAGGCCTCACCTCCTAATATCATAACATCAGGGTATAGGGTTTCAACATATGAATTTGGGGGAAACACATTTACTCTGTAACATTCTGCCAGTAGCCCCTCAAAGTTCATGTCATTCTGACATGCAAAATACGTCCATTCTATCCTCCAACCCCAAAAGTCTTAACTCATCCCAGTATCAATTCTAAAGCCTAAAGTTCAAAGTCTCATCTAAATGTCACCTGCATCAAATATGGGTGAGATCCAAGTTAGGATTCACCCTGAGACAAAATCCCTCTCCAGCTGTGAATATGTGAAGCCAAACAATTTATACTCTTCCAAAATACAATAGTGGGACAGGTGTAAGATTGACAGGCCAGTTTCAAAAAGGAGAAATAGGAAAGCAAGAGTGATGGGTCCCAAGCAAGTCCAAAGCCTAGCAAGGCAAACTCCATGAGATCCTAAGGTTCTAGAATAATTCTCTGGCTCCATGCTCTCTCCTTCAGGCTCAGTAGAGCAGCAATTCAGCCTTCTGGATCTACTGGGATAGTGGTCTATGGTTCCAGATCCCTGGCGTGGAGGTCTCACCTTCTGAACCCACTGGGGCGGAAGTACTACACCCTGGGACCCCACCCCCACAGCTCAGAGCAGCCCTGCCCCCATGGCTCTGGGAGACTGGCTTACTGAAAGCATCGCGGGGGCCCACTCTTTTGAAACTGAGAAGGCAGCCCTGATCGTCTCTGAATCCCGTCAGGGTCTTTTTTTTTTTTTTTTTTAAGAATAGTGCATGTTCTCAGCCATACAGTTCCATGGTCCCATCTTTTTTTTAATTAATAATATTTTTTATTATATTATGTTAGTCACCATACAGTACATCCCTGGTTTTTGATGTAAAGTTCGATGGTTCATTACTTGCGTATAACACCCAGTGCACCATGCAATACGTGCCCTCCTTACTACCCATCACCGGTCTATCCCATTCCCCCAACCCCCTCCCCTCTGAAGCCCTCAGTTTGTTTCCCAGAGTCATGGTCCCATCTGTATAATCTAAGAAGCTCAATAGTCTTCATTCCTTCTCATCTCCTTCCTCTTCAGTCCAGAGTGGCACTTTTCCTCCTGGGGTGCCTGAGAAGTAAGTGTTCACATTCATACAAATTTCCTTATCCAGTGGTCGCTCGGCCACATGCTTAGTGTTCTCATTTTCTGGCAATACGGATAGGCTGAGAATTTTTCCCAAATCGTTACATTGAGCTTCCGTTTTGCTTATCGATTCCATCCTCAAGTCATTTCTATCTTTTCAAATTTTGCTAGAAGCGGTCAGGAGGAGCCAACGCAAATGAGTATATTTCAATAATAATTTCCCTTGGTGTTTTCAAGGCAAAGTTATGCAAGTTTGCTTACACCTACTTAACATGTTTTATATTTTAATGGCAACTGAGAAAACTTTACGCTAGCAACTGTTGTATATTGTGGCTTGCAAACTTTTCCAAAAATCATACAATCTTGAAAACTATTAACAATATTTGAGAAAATTTTTCAAACAACATTATGTTAATGGAAGAATGCATACTTGCTGTAGGCATAATCTGTAAATGGTTTAGCTTGTACGCAATATTTGGTGTAGTTTGGAGGAGAACAACTAATTATATATTAAAGTCACAGATATTAATGTTTTCTCTTTTATTATTGAAATATACTCATTTGCTTTCATTAGCATGATTTCTATTTTCTCCTTCACTGACAGTTGTGCAAATTAAAACATTAATTAAAAGAGAGGTAACAGCATTTTTGAATTTATTAGAGTTTTAAGGGCATTAGTTGTCTCCTTGAAAATCAACGATACACCTGAAATTCTAGAATGGTTTGTTGTGATTTCATGGTTGCATTTACAGAATTCAACACTTTGGAAACTTTGGCAATTTCCATAATATTTGAATTTGGTTTAGTGGTATTTTTCGCATACATTTTTTTATCCATATGTAACCATAAATGTCCTTTCATGCAAATCCATGAGAAAGTACTCTTGGGGAGAATCATTCTTAAGAAATAGTGTTCTGTTAATTATACTTCAGCCTTCCTTCTAAATCTGAGAAGCCAAACAGTGTTCCAGTACACGGTTCCCAAACATATATTTTATTTTATTTATTTTTTTAAAGATTTTATTTATTTATTTGAGACAGAGAAGGAGAGAGAAAGAGAGCCTGAGTGGTGGGAAGGGGCAGAAGGAGAGGGAGAAGCAGACTCCCTGTTAAGCAAGGAGCCCGATGTGGGGCTCCATTCCAGGACCCTGGGATCATGGCCTGAGCCAAAGGCAGACGCTTAAACCACTGAGCCACCCAGGTGTCCCAGCAAACATATATTTTATTAAAATAATTAATTTACTTTTTATTTTATTTTATTTTATTTTTTTTTTTAAGATTTTATTTATTTATTTGACAGAGATAGAGACAGCCAGTGAGAGAGGGAACACAGCAGGGGGAGTGGGAGAGGAGGAAGCAGGCTCATAGCAGAGGAGCCTGATGTGGGGCTCGATCCCGCAACGCCGGGATCACGCCCTGAGCCGAAGGCAGACGCTTTAACCGCTGTGCCACCCAGGCGCCCCTAATTTACTTTTTAATAATTTATAGTATTGACTTGAGAGGCCCATGACTATGCTCCAGCACATAACTGTATTATCAGCTGAGGAGTTCTGCAGAGGTCAGTTGTTGGTGACAGAGTATGTTCTTTTTCTCCCTTACGAATACCAAAGCAGGAATTCGAGGGCATCTGTGTGTGAGAACTTTGAGTGGAACATGGGTATTAAATGAATCTGCATACCTTTTGTGAGCACCATTTAGCTGTGTTGACTTCAGACGGGCATAGTCACCTCTTCTCAGAGGATAGGGACCTGGCTTTGGAGAAGCGGGAGTCTAACTGAAATCATTGCGCTCACCTGGCGTACAAATAAGTGTAATTTCATGTGTGCCACACAAATTATCTGCTATAAGGAATACATATTTTAAGTTGCAAAGTTTGCCATTTTGTTGAGTTAGGCTCTGTATTATTCACCTCCTGCTTATCTAGGTGTCATTTGTATATAAGGAGGGAATTTTGTTTTTTTTTTTTTTTTTAGTTGTTTGCTGATAGACATTTTTCCTTTTATTTATTTATTTTTTTATTAATAATGATTTTTTATTATATTATGTTAGTCACCATACAGTACATCCCCGGTTTCCGATGTAAGGCTCGATGATTCATTAGTTGTGTATAACACCCAGTGCACCATGCAATACGTGCCCTCCTTACTACCCATCACCGGTCTATAGGAGGGAATTTTGATCAAATTTTCAGAAGTTTTAGGTAGGACTTTAATGCTCTAAAGTTTTATTTAATCACTGCCTTGGCTGCTTCTCACAAATGTTCATATGTTATGTTTTCATTTTCATTCATTTCACAATGCTTTCTAATTTTCCTTTTGATCTGTTCTTTGACCCATGGGTTATTTTGAGGTGTGTCTTTCAGTTTCCAAGAATTTGAGTATTTTCCTGATTTTTGTCCATTTTGGAATTTTAACTTCATTCCTTTGTTGTCAGAAATAATATTTTGCATGACTTGAATCCTTTTAAATTCATTGAGCTTTCCTTATGGCCCAGAATATTGTCTCTACTGATGTCCTATGTTCAATTGAATAAATGTGCATTCTGATGTTGGGTGGAGAATTCTATAAATGTCAATTAGAGGAAGGTAGTTGAGTGTTGTTCAGGTCTTGTATTGCCTTACTGATTTGTTTTCTCATTATTCTGTGTAATGATTGTATCCATAACTAGGAGAGGAGTATTGAAGTCTCCAAATATAATTATAGATTTGTCTATTTATTCTTTTAGGTCTATTATTTGAAGCCCTATTGTTGGGTGTGTATGCACACAGCATTGTTCTGTTGTCTTGGAGAATCAACCACTTTATAAATAGTCAATGTCCATCTTTATCTCTGGTAATATTACTCATTCTGAAGTCTAGTTTATCTGATATTAAGGTAGCTACTCCGCTTTTCTTTATATTTTTGTTTTTATGTTATCTATTTTTCTATCCTTTTACTTTTAATGTATCTATTCCCTTTTATTTGAAAAGGATTTCTTATATACAGCCTCTCTGTGTGTCTTGCCTTTCTAAATCCAACCTGTATTTTATTTTGTGTTTTAGGAACTTTATGCTTAATGAAATTATAATTATGGTTGGATTAAAATCTACCAACTTGCTAGGAGTTGTTTATAACATCTGCTCTATGTATCTTTTTCCCCTCTTTTTATGCTTTCTTCTTAGTTGTGTATTTTGATTCCATTTACTCTCCGCCAATAAGCAGGGGTCAACAAGTTATGGTCCATGGGCCAGCTGCCTGTTTCTCTAGGAATAAAGTTTTTTAAAAAAGATTTTTATTTGAGAGAGAGAGAGAGAGAGAGTGCATGCACACAAGTGGGGCAGCAGGGGTAGGGACAGAGGGAGAGGGAGAAGCAGACTCCCTGCTGAGCAGGAAGCCTGTCACGGGGCTCAATTCCAGAACCTTGAAATTATGACCTGAGCCGAAGGCAGACACCTAACCAACTGAGCCACCCAGGTGCCCCTATCTGAGTAAAGTTTTACTGGAACACAGCTAAGCCTGTTACTTTACGTACATAAACCACAGAAGTGGAGTTGAGTAGTTGAACAGAAATCATACGGCCTAGAAGTCTAAAATACTTACTTCTGGCCCTTCAAAGAAAGTTTGCCAACCCACGCACTATTGAGTCATTGCCCTGAGTTTAAAATGTGCATCTGTAATTAATCTTACCCGCAAATTAGCTTCACATAGTATTTGGTCAGAAGCCCTTCACCTGTGTGTGGAGGCAGTCTGGGCCGTGCTGTACTCCAGGTCTAGTGGTGCAGGGCGCCCAGTATCGAAGCATTGGTGCCTCCCTGCTTGCACATGTCTCATCTGCTCAGGCCACTGGGGTCCATTGACATTACCTACTGCATGATCCTTGGCAAGCGCTGTACGTGGTTCGCCATGGCTTCAAGGGTTGTTGGGGTCCTTCGGAAGCTTCCAGGTCCAATGGCCAGGGATCAGGGGAGGCAGTGGTGGTGGCCCGATCTGGTCGTGTGCACACACTTGACCTCGGGGGCCCGCGGCGTGTGCCTGTGTGGTGGCGGGGGCTGGGCCAGCAGCAGGGCTGGGTTCAAGGGCAGGCACACTGCAGCGGCAGGGGCCTGTCTGTCAGGCACACTGGTGCAGCTTGGGGACTCGCCACAGACGCACACATGACCGTGGCGGCTGGTGACCGGACTTGGGCCGGCAGTGTCCCAGTGTGCGGCTGCAGCTGTGAGCTTTAGGTGAACCCAATGGTGCAGGCCAGTGACAGGAGACAGGGCAGGATCCAGGCCCGCAAGCCATTACATGGCCTTGGCTCTTGGCTTCTGGGGCTCCAAGGTCTCACCCCGGACGTGTGCACGGCCGTGGAGGCCAGTGACAGGAGTCGGGCTGGCAGCACGCACGTGAGCTGGCTGCTGGGTCTGCGATGAGGGCCTTGGCGATGAAGGCTGAGGGGGTCCTCTGCAGAGCAGGGCCGGGGGACCCCTGATCCCACTGGGGGGCTGATACCGGCTGCCACTGCCTCTTGTCCTCAACCATCTCTAAGTGTCCCAGCGTTGCTAGTCTCTGGGTGACGTGGGACCTAAGTGAGTCCTCTGTGCGGTGCTGTGAAAGCTCCGCTCTCGAGCTGGCGACAGGAGCTTTGTTCCCTCTTGGTCCGGAGCAGTGCCGGCTGGGGCGACTGGAAGATGTGGGCACATTGAAGCTGTTCTTTCTTACCGTTTATTATGCAGTTACTCTCAGGGCTTTTGTTCTGCTGTGTTGCTGATCTTTCTCAGGTGGGTTTTGTTCACGGAGAGCTATCTGATGATCTTTGTGGGTGGATGGATTCTGGTGTCTTCTATGCTTCCACTTTGGTGACATCCCTCCCTAGTTCCCAGAGATCTTGATATCTTTTTTTTTTTCTTCTAGAAGATACCACACTGGTCCATTACATCACTGACATTATGTCGATTGTACCTAGTGAGCAAGAAAAAGCAACCGCTCTAGACTTAATGGTCAGACGCTTGCACATCGGAAAGTGGGGTAGAAATCTGACTGAAATTAGGGGCCTTCTACTGCAGTGAAATTTCTAGGGATCCAGCGGCCTGGGTCGTAGGGAGGAATCCCTTCCAAGGTAAAGGATAAGTTGTTGTATCTCACAGCTCATATAAACATAAAAGAGGCACAACGCCTAGGGGGTCTCGGTGGGTCTGGAGGCAGCATCTTCCTCATCTGGGTGTGTTACTTGATTCTATTACTGAGTCACAGGAGAGCTGCTCATTTGGAATGGGGCCCAGAACCAGAGAAGGTTCTGCAGTACGTCCAGTTGGCTGTGAAAGCTGCTCTGTCACTTGGACCATATGATCCGTCAGATCCAGTGGTGCTTGAAGTGTCAGTGTGAACTGGGATGCTGTTGGCATTCCTTTGACAGGCCACTGTAGATGAGTCACAGTGCGACACTTCGGGATTTTGGAGCAAGGCCCTATCATCATCCTCAGGTAACTACCCTCCTTTTAAGAACTAGCTTTTGGTCCTCTACTGGGCCAACGTAGGGCACGTTACATAAAGAAAGGAACCAGATGCCCCTGATTCGTACTGAGTACATTGCCTTCTCTCTGCCAGCCTGTGCCTAGGACCTCGTGAAAGAAAAACGGAACAAAACCAGTGGATACCAGTTCAGAAAGCCAACAACTTGTATCAGCAACATAGCCATCGAGGGGCGCCTGCCTTCGGTGCAGGTCACGATCCCGGGGTCCTGGGATCGAGTCCCACATTGGGCTCCTAGCTCAGCAGGGAGTCTGCTTTTCCCTATGCCTGCCACGCCCCCTGCTTGAGTTCTCTCTCTCTCTCTCTCTTTCTGACAAATAAATAAAAGAAATAAGTAAAAATTAAAATTAAAAAAAGAAACATGGCTATCTAAAAGCTTCGGCTCTGGGCCACCAAAAGGGTCAGGGTGTGCAGGGTCAGAGTTTCCCTAATTCCTCCCCAGTTAAGTCTTGTTTTCCATTTGGTCTGTTCCTTTGATGTAGTCGAACATCTAGGTGCTGCCTTACATCGGTATGGAAGGAAGCTCGAGGACACCCATCTGCAGAGGTCAGAAGAAACTTAGTTGTATCTCCTAACAGCTCCCATTCTGTCTTTATGTTCAGTCACGTATAAGGTCAGCCATAACTATAAGTTACAAACTATCAGTGTCAGTTCTGAACGAGTCTCCTACAACCCACTTCCTGGAAAGATCACGTTCTGTCAAAATGAGGTCCTTCTCTGGGCTCCTTCAGTATACCCCATGGCTCTCAGAACTTTGTGGTATGGAATACCTGGTCTGTTTTCATTGCTGATGAAAATTGTTTTTCCTATTTGTATATTTCTTTAGTTGATCAGTGATAAGTTAGGAGTAGGGAATTGTGTGATTATGCTTATGCTCCTATTGCTATCTTAACTCAGGAATGATGCTGGCTTTAGTTATTTGATTAAGCGTGCCATTTAGCGTGTGTGTGTGTGTGTGTGTGTGTGTGTGTGTGTGTGTGTGCATGCCGGATGTGCCTGCATGCTTTGGTGTAGGCATGCACATACGTGTCTGTCCACTGGGTTAGGTGAATGTTTTCTCCATGCCCATACCACTCTATGTCCAACTACATAAGTACGAAGAGAGTGGAAAAGACGTATTCATGTGTTCTCCAGATGAAAATCAGTGAGGGAGTCCACCAGCAAACAGTCTCTGTTTTGAAAATTATAGTACCTCCAAGGGAAAAATGTCTCTTATTTTTGCTTTTGAATGTTTAACAATTCTATTTGTCCTCAATGTAAGGAAGATTTGTGACCTAATAATGTGGCTAATTTTTGCACATATAAATTTCCCCTTGTCCCATTTGCCTTTGTTTTTTAAAGTGTATTTCTCCCAATTTAAAATTATCAACTCATGTTTTAAAAGACGGCAAATAAAAAGTGAAAAATAAACACACCCATAACCCCAACCACCCAAAGACAACCCAATTAATTTGATATATACACGTCTTTATGTTGAAATTTATTTGTGATTGACCTTTTATAAAATTTGATGACTTGCCACTATTTCTTGGTACTTTGATTATTGACACATACATACCTTTTGCCAATTTTGGAACACAATTTTGGAGGCAAAGCTTATAAATGTTAATTTTACCTTACGTTTATTGAAAATATAGGAAATAATTTTTCCATATTTTTGGGTCTTTATATTTTGAGCAGTAGAAACTATGGAAATTCCCCCTGGTCAGAGAGAATGATTAGGCCAGATGTGAGTGTTTACTTGATTCTCCAGCCCCAGTGCCGAAGTCATTTCAGACCTATAGGTTCTTAGCCAAGAGAATTTGTCAATTCTTCAATGAGAGGAGATATTTAGGCCTTTTCCCTTAGTTTCTGCACATACATAACGTAATTAATGCCTTTGGCAAAGATCACATACTAATATCCCAGAAGCTGAAGATGCTTAAAGTCAACACTAGTAAGGTTCCGATTGAGTTGTCTCCGGTTATAATTCTATGGAAACAGTTTCATCTCAACTAGTCTATTAAATGTGGCCATGACACAATGAGGGATTATTAATTATTCTTTAAATTGGTCCAACATTGCTTCTTTGATGCAAGAGCATCTTAGAGGACAACCAATTGATTCTCATCTCATTCCCTCAGTAAGCTCTGGACTAAACACTGAGTAGCATGCCTTGCGGTAAGGAAATTTCTAACTCATGCTATGGCTGACAACACAGAAAAATGTCTTTTCAGAACGTACTTAAACAGGTCTGGAAACAAAATGTTTAGAGGCAAAGCAGTGCATGTATATAAGACAACTATCAAGTTTTCAGTAGATTCAGTGGGTCTTATTTACTACACTAATATCAAAGCTCCATCTAGTGGTCAAAAGAAGAACTTCTAGTTTCTGTATAAATAAGTATAATAACAAGCAACTAACTTAAACAAGAGTCTGTTTAAAAAATATAAATATTAATAAAAATGGCACATTTCTATTATGGAGTTTATTTTACATGTATATAATTCTGTAATATACAGTTATATGATTTCCTTCATTGGATTTGAATCTATCATTGCAAATATAATACCAAAGTACATGATTAACCACATTATAATGATCCATTCACTTTTCATTTTGTGGAAACACAAAAATGCAGAATAATTTTGAGATTACTAAGTTTATTTTGCAAGAAAAATGACTTCATCTATAGCTAAGTTTATACTTGGCTGTTGCTGTTCAACTATATCCATATTTGATGAATAAGACCCTTTCCATCTACAATATCCTTAGTTTTTACCATTCTAGAGAATGCCCAATAATGTCTAATTTTTTGTGCCTAGAATCAAAGTGTTTAGCGCTGGAAGTGTTTGGGGCCCAGGGCCTTAGGGAAAAATTAGAGTTAATCTTTTTTTGTCCTTCAACACCTTTTTTTCATTCTGGGTTTTTTTGGGGTTTTTTTTGCTCTCTCATTTAAAAAAATAACTGAGGAATAATTTACTTAAAATGCATCCATTTTAAGTGTACATTTTGATGAGTTATGATAAATTTATATAACTAATATAGGAAAAATTTTTCATGATGCTTATAAAAGAACAGTAAGGCAGTCTTTATGCAGGACTGTCATGATGGGTGTAGGGACCACTGCAAAGGGGTCTTGCAATGGGGAAGAGAGATTGGGCTCAACTCTTAATACAAGGAAAAGTGTGCATTTATAGTCAAGGAGTAAGGCAGGGGTCCGTGGATGGAAAACTAAGAGAAAACATTAGGAATAAGGAGAGATTCTGGCTAAACCTACCTAACAGGATTCTTGCTGAAGGCAGGTCATTACCACTGGGCCATAGTAGGAGGTAAGGAACTTGATCAGATCTCAAGGGTGATTAGATAGGGAGAATGAGGAATTCTGGCTAAACTGGCTTAGGACTCTTGCTAGGATAGCACAATGCGGAGATGAACACAGAAGTTCAAAAGTGGAGGCCTGCTTGGAAAATTTCTTAGCAGAGCCTGATTATAGTTTGGTCAAAGAGAATCTTCGTCAGTAACTACCCATCATAAGAAAAATATACAATATTTACAGCAACCCCCAAACAATCTTCTGTGTCTCTTTATAGTCAATCCCCATAATCCTTGGCTCAGGCAAAATTGCTGTGCATTCTGCCACTATTACCATAGACTGTGTTGTTTTCTCTAGAATTTTATATAAATGGAACCGTAAACTAAGTGAACTTAAGTAGCTTGATTCTTTGGCTAAGGATAGTGCCTTTGAAATGTATCCAGATAGTTGCTAATAGTAGTTAATTCCTTTATATTGCCAAATAGTTTTCCAGTGTTCGAATATACGACATAGTTAAATAAACATCTAAACATCTAGAGAAAGGATTTTTCTTCTCTGATCAGAAGAGCTGTGGTTCCAAAAGTGTGGGACAAATGTCTATTAATATTTTTCTCTTACTCTCATTCTGGTGTTAGTCTCAATGTTGGTACAATTATGAGAAGAGTATGGCATATCAAGGTAAATAAAGTCCCGGTTTTCTCACTGGAGGATTATAAAGAGAATCCAAAAATAGTGGGGAGATTGCAGAGAAGGGAAGAAGCTTAAGAAAGCAAACCCATAAAGTTGTTAATGGACTCCTGGACTCACTCCAAAGCCATGCATGCATGGGTCTGTTCCTAAACAGCATCGCAAAGACTTTGAGGCTGGAACTAAAAGATGGACTATTGCCCAGTTCCCAGGCTGGCCACTACGTGGTACGTAAAGGTGCAAGCTGAAACCCTCAGACTCTTCGAAGAAAACATAGGGGTAAATATTCATGAGCTTAAACTTGGCAGTAGACTCTTGGATATGATATAAAGGGCACCAGTATCAAAAGAAAAAATAGGTAAATTTGCCTTCATCAACATCCAAAAAATTTTGTACGTTCAGGGACACTATCAAGAAAGTAAAATGATAACCTATGCAATGGGAGAAAATATTTGCGCATCTTATATCTGATAAGGGTTTAATATCCAGAATATATAAAGAACTAAAACTGAACAAAAACCCCAAATACTACAATTAAAAAATGGGCAAAGGACTTGAATAGACATTTCTACAAAGAAGAGCTACACGTGGACAATAAGCACCTGGGAAGATGCTCAAAATCTTTAGTACTTAGGAAATGCAAATGAAGATCATAATAGATACGACTTTGTATCTACTAAGATGGCTAAAATGAAGAATGTTGAAAATAGTAAGTGTAAGCAAGGGTGTGGAGAAATTGGAAACCTCGTCCATTGCTGGAGGGAATGGAAAGTGGTGGAGGCATCGCAGAAAACAGTTGGGCAGTTCCTCACAAAGCTATACAGAGAATTCCCATATGGCCTAGTCATTCCACACCTAGATATACGCTGAAAAGAACTGAAAACAGATACCCTGATAACTCATCTGCCAATATTCATTGCAGCATTTTTCACAAGAGCCCAACAGTAGAAACAATACAAGTGTTCATCAACATAAAAACGGGTAAACAAAATGTGCTGTATATAAACAATGGAGTACTAGTCAGGCATAAAAAGGAATGAAATCACCAGCATTGGTAGAGATGTAGAGAAAAAAGAACCCTTAAACACTGTTGCCAGGAATGTAAATTGCTGCAGCCACCGTGGAAAACTGTATGAGGTTCCTCAGAAAATTAAAAATAGAACTGCCCTATGATCCAGCAATTCTACTTCTGCATATTTATCCAAAAAGATAAAAACACTGATTTGAAAAGATATATGGACCCCTATGTGCATTGCAGTGTTATTTTTTATAAGACCTTATTTATTTATTTGAGAGAGAGCAAGAGAGGGAGAGAGAGCACAGAGGGAGAAGGAGAAGCAGACTCCCCGCTGAGCAGAGAGTCCGATGTGGGGCTCGATCCCAGGACCCCTGGATTATGACCTGAGTCGAAGGCAGACACTTAACCAACTGAGCCACCCAGGTGCCCCTCATTGCAGCATTATTTACAATAGCCAAGATACGGAAACAACCTAAGTGTCCATCAGTGGATGAATGGATAAAGGAGGTGTGGTACACACACACACACACACACACGCACACACACACACACAATGAAATCCTACCCAGCCATAAAAAGAACAAAATCTTGCCATTTGCAACATGCATAGAAGTAGAGGGTATTAAGCTAAGTGAAATAAGTCAAACAAAGACAAATACCATGATAATAAGCTGGACTTCATCAAAACTAAAAATTTTGGAGGCAGTTGGCTGGCTCAGTCGGTAGGGCATGTGACTCTTGATCTCAGGGTCATGAGTTCAAGCCCCACATTGAGTGTAGAGCTTACTTAAAAAAAAAAAACTAAAAATTTTGTTTTGCATGAGACAAACTGAGAGAATAAAAAGGCAAGCTAGAGGAGAAAAAAATTTGCAAATCATGCGTGTGTCTGACAAATTTTTTTTCTTTTGGTATTCTGATTAGTTTTCTCAGACTGTTGAGAGTTTTTTTTTTTTGTTTAAGCATTTTATTGTATTTATTTTTATTTTTTATAAGAATATTTTAAAAGATTTTTATTTATTTATTTGTTTATTTATTTATTGGAGAGAGAGAGAGAGAGGCTGTGGGGGGAGGAGCAGGGGGAGAGGGACAAGCAGACTTCAAGATCAGTGCAGAGCCCCACATAGGGCTCAATCCCACAACCCTGAGATCATGACCTGACCTGAAATTAAGAGTTGGGCACTTAACCTGCTGAGCCACCCAGGCGCTCCTATTTATTTTTAACAATTTTATTTTTATGTAATCTCTATACCCAACATGTGGCTCGAACTTAGAACTCTGAGATCAAGAGTCATGTGCTCTAACGGAGCCAGCCAGGTGTCCCTGTTTATATTTAAGCATTTTAAAGGTGTTACCTTGTTGATTTCTTTGTAGTACGTTTTCTGATGAGATGTTTGCTGTAATTACCATCTCTATTTCTCGGTAGGGAATTTTCCTTCCTTCTCTGGCTACCGTCAAGTCTGTACCTTTGTCTTTAGTATTCAGAAGTTTCAGTAGTATATGCTTGAACATTTTTATATTTATCCTGCATACTGTTTTCCATATTTCTTGGGTCTTTAATTTTGTTATCTATTAATAACTTTGGAAAATTCTCCACCTTTATTTCTTCAAATATTTCTTCTTCATCTTGTTCTTTCTTCCTTCTACTGAAATTCTAGTTATGCCTATATTAGACCATTTAATATTGTCCAACAACTTCTAGATGCTCTTCTTTTTTCCCCATTTTTTGGTAATTTCTACCGACCTGCCTTCAAGCTCACTGAGTATTTCCCAGATTGTGTTTACCGATGAGTCCATCCAAGAAATTCTTCATCTGGGTTACTGGGTTTTTCATTTTTAGCACTTCCATTTTCTTATGGTTTCCATCTCTTTGCTGAAATTACCTGTTAATTCATGTTTTCTCACTTCCGTTGTCTCTTTTAATATATTAATCATGGTTATGTAAAATTCACCGATAATGCCAATATCTGTGTCATATTTGAGTTTTATTTTGATGATTACTTTTCTATTCAGACCGTGCAGGTTTTTTTGCCCTGCTTTTTGATGTACTTTGTAATTTTTTTGTTGAACTCTTGATATTTTATGTAGGACCATCCACACCAAGGTAAATTTTTTCCCACTTATATTTGGACGTGAACATGCCTTTCCTGTGTTATGCCTTTAGTGTAGAGTTTTGTGTGAATCTAGTCAAAAAGATTGAGGTGGGTTTGCTGTCTGCTTGCTTCTTCGGTTTGAATCTTCTCTTTCTGCCATGGCTCCCCAGAGAGTATGTGGCTCCTATGGTTCTATCAGCTGTGTTTAATGTTGTTCTTTCTTATTGCTTCTTAGCTTTGCGGTGGGGCGGGTGAAGGAGGTGCAGTCTGAGTAAACCTTAGTCTCAGGCGCTGTATAAGGTGGTTTCGTATGTGTGACCTTTATACATGTTTCTGCCACGCCAGCGGATATAAGGCTGGTTCTAACAGTCATTCGTGTCCTTCTTTCAGAAGTAGCGTTCTTTTCTCTTCTTCTCTTTTCTTTTCTTTTCCTTTCCCTCAAGTTGTAGTACTATATTGTATTATTCAGCTTCTGTGTCACGAACATGGTTAGCTTGTCTCTCCCCTCTTCTTACTATTAAGGGCGGCAGGATTGTAAACTAGCAAAATTTATGTTATATCAAAACAATAATTTGGTTTCCCATGGCCAAAAGGTGTTGCAGCTTTTATTACGGGAGTATATACATTATTTTCTATTGCTGCAGTAACATATTACCACAAGTGTAGTGGCTTAGGGCAATAAACATTTATTATGCTGTAATTCTGGGGGGTCAGAAGTCCAAAATGTATCTTAGTGGGCTGAAGGAGTCAACAGGATGTGCTCCTTCTGGAGGCTCCAGGAGGAAATCCATTCCTTCGCTTTCCCCAGGTTCTAACAGGCTCCGAGCAATCCTCGGTTCATGGCTCCTTCCTGCATCACGGAAGTCACAGTTGTGGCATCTTTAATATGTCTCTGGCTTTGACTCTTCGGTTTCTACTTCGGAGGACCTTGTGATTACATTAGGCCCAACCTGATAACCCAGGATAATCTTATCTCAAGACCTTTAACTGAATCATCTGCAAAGTCTTTTTTGCTCCGTAAGTTAACACAGTCAAAGCTTTGGGGGATTAAGACACGGTCATCTTTGAGGGGGGCATTGTGTTTATCCTAGTATATGTACAATGGGGGAGGTGGTGTAAACATGCTCTAGGCTGTGAAGCAGTGGCATTTCCGTTAAGCTACGGGATGGTTCTAAAGCCTAGGTCTGCTGCACAAACAGGAAGACCCCACTCCCACACCAAATATAGCATCCTGGACCTCATCCCGGATTTCTAGGTGTAGAACCTTGGAAAATGTATTCCGAGAAATCTTCTTCCTATATCTCCTCCCCCAAATGAGTTTCTATCACAGCAAGTCTATAAACCAGCATCTGAGGTTTTTCTTTACCCTCTGCCAATTTTAATGACTTATGGCGCCATACCACTGATTTCCAAAACATGTTTGTGGAGTGATTTTCCCACATTGGCATGCTCCAAAAAAAAGTGTGTGGCCAGAATTTATGAGGGTTTCTTCATATTTTATTCTGCTCTCAGAGAGTGTTAGGTATTCGTAACTAAATAAAGGTTCTGCAAATCCCACAGTACATAAGCCTGGTTAACTTCATTTTACCTAGTTTCTCCAGCTTACTTGACGACAGAACACTTTTCTGTCCTTAATACTTGTCAATATCCCATAGAATACAGTTTCATAAATGCTTCCCTGGGATCCAGTGAAAGAAAGATCAAGAGTTTTGATTCCAAGGAGAAAGAGAATAAAGTATGGTTGTGTTTTGGGAAATGGGGTGTGAACGTTTCTGAGAAAACTAGTAATATCAAGTCACACATATCTACGTTTGCTCCAAAATACACTACGCAAGTAAAACGTTCAACCCAGACTTGCAGATACAAATTCTTCCTTGCCAATATTTTGCCTTGTTTATTTGAACTCTCAGCTTCTTGACTTTACTATTACTTGGAGTTCTGGCAAACAAATGATAAGCTGCTTTTCTCATGATAACAGACAGTACGTATCTTTTCAGGTGTATTTTAGAGAAAACGGATTGCTTCAGTCTTAAAACATGTCTTGGCATTGGACACATGCTGTTTTATGCTTATCTCCAGAAGATTCTTTTTTTTTTTAAAGATTTTATTTATTTATTTGACAGAGAGAGACAGCCAGCGAGAGAGGGAACACAAGCAGGGGGAGTGGGAGAGGAAGAAGCAGGCTCTTAGTGGAGGAGCCTGATGTGGGGCTCAAACCCAGAACGCTGGGATCACGCCCTGAGCTGAAGGCAGATGCTTAACCACTGCGCTACCCAGGCGCCCCTCTCCAGAAGATTCTTGATAAAAATTAGAATTGAGATGAGCTGACTATAGAGACTTGTGTCCATAGAAATGTCAACAGTATTTCTGATGAGTTTTTCCAGAATGTAGACCAAAGAATCGTGTTCTTAAAGTACAAACTAGTGAACATTGAATAGTAAAATATTGGGACTAACTGGAACGTGGTATTCTGAATTCAACCAATATCGAGATTATAAAACATTGTAAGTAGGTTTAATTTCTGTAAAACTATGAGAATAAAGGCAATCAGTGTGCAGGGAATTCGAGTGCAGATACTGATGCTAGCTTGTCTGGATTAAAAGACTCCAGTTCTGGGGCGCCTGGCTGGCTCAGTTGGTTAAGCGTTTGCCTTCAGCTCAGGTCATGATCCCAGAACCCTGGGATGGAGTCCTGCCTCGGGCTCCCTGCTCAGCGGGGAGCCCTCTTCTCCTGCTGCCTGCCTCTCCCCCTACTTGTGCTCTCTCTCTCTCTGATAAATAAATTTAAAAAGTCTTCAAAAATTTTTTTAAAATATTAAAAGACCCCAGTTCTGCTATTACAAGTTGTAGGGTGTTGGGCAAGTGACAGTCTTTCTTTCCTTCAGTTGGTTCATATGTAAGGTGGGATAACACTAGTTAGTATTCACTTCATAAGATGTTTTTGAAGATTCAATTAGTTAATATATGTATAGCAGTTAGAGCAGTTTCTGGTTTATATCATACCGTAAGCCCTGCTATTATGATTATTACTACAATGAAAAGCATACACCAAATAACAGTGAATCCTCATGGATTTTTTTTTTGCTTTTTTTTAAGATTTTATTTTTAAGTAATAGTTACTATGTGTATGCCCAACGTGGGGCTCGAACTCAAATCCGAGATCAGGAGCTGCATGCTCCACCGACTGAGCCAGCCAGGCGCCCCTCATGAGGTTATTTTAAAATTTTATTCTGGACTTTGTCTCAGAGAATTATAAATTCCAAAGAAGTAAAGCTCAATTTGGTGAGGTTTTGTTAAAATTGGTTATTAAGTAGATCTCAAAAAGTCAACGGCATTTTCTTCTTTCCATCAGTGTATTTAATAATTTTATAAATTATAATTTTCAAAAATCGTATATTTTTTTCAAAATCTCTTTTAAGATTGATAATAAAATACAGACAATAAGATCGTTTTGCAGTTTTCGTATAAAAATGTTTACAGAAAGGGAAGTCAACATCCTGAAAGTCTTAATTTGGTACTCTATGCTACATCGTCTCAGTTAGTAAGATCCACATTGAAAATTGAATCTTACTGTTTAGGGGCTACCTAGTTGCGAAACTAAAATAGCCTTCAGTTCAGACACCTGAAGCATAGACTGGACAAATTCCAATTCTAGATTTAGGATCAAAGTTTAGTATGGGAAATTTATCACTTAGTGTATTATTTATTTAAATTGTTCTCTTTTAATGGCATTATAAATCATTTATCAATTTATTATAAAAATTTCAAATGAAATCTAACTGAATTAGAATAGGCAATCCAGTTTTGAATAAGAAACCCAGGCAAGTGAATCTTAGGGACATCATGATGTTATCATTATTTATTAAAGGTAATATTATAATCCAATACTTACTATGTGTCCAATTGCTCTAAGTGCATAATCACATTTAAGCCTCACAAATATCTTCTTGAAATAAATATTTTACCCATAGTACAGATGACAAAATAGGTTTTAAGTGATTAAAGGACTTATTCTTTGCTACATAGCTAGTGATTTGCAGAACCAAAACTTGAATAATGTGGTCTGACACAAAGATGTGTGTCATTAACCTCTACAGTATTAACTGCATTACAAAGCAAAATTAATTGTCCGTCTATTAAAAATATCAAGATGTTCATTTTTTTTTGTTAAGAGAAAGAAACATGTAGCTAATGAGTACATTGTGACCTTTAAGGAAATGGTATGCTATTTCAGTACGAAGAGGGAAATATGAAAAGAACAAGGATTTTGGCTTTCTTAAAAAAGATTTTATTTATTTGACAGAGAGAGCGAGAGCGCGCATGTGTGGGTGAGCACGCAAGCAGGGGGAGTGGCAGGCAGAGGGAGAGGGAGAAGCAGGGTCTCTGCTGAGCAGGGAGCCCAATGTAGGGCTCTATCCCAGGACCCTGGGATCATGACCTGAGCTGAAGGCAGATGCTTGACCGACTGAGCCAGCCAGGCACCCCAAGAACAGGGATTTAGGAGTGAGAAAGAGCTGGACTTAAATCCTGGCCTGACAGCTTATGAGTTGTGTGATCTATAAAACAGATAATAACAACAACATAATTGTCAGGAGGAATAATATAAGAATATCTAGCAGAGAGCCTGGAACATAGGTTACCTAGTCAATAAAATGAGCAATTTAAAGGCTCCGAGAAATACTGCAGTAAAAAAACCCACAAATATTTGGGCCCATGTTTCTCAAGTGGATCTCCTTTTGAATGTCATTTATTTCATGGTACCCAGTGTTCCAGAGAAGCAAGGTTAGGAAACTGAGTTTAAAAAAATTGCCATCTTTCTGAGAAGAGGATATTAGTAGGGGTGCAATAGGAGTAGTAATAGAAAGGGAAAGGAAGGGAGAGATGCAGAACACACCATTTAAGATGATTCTACCATTTTGAATTAACGATGAGGCCTCAAGAAGGATAGAAGAGGAAGGGTAAGTGATGCAAAGGTTGGAGCCTGAATTGGACTAAAGCGTCCTCAGTTTTGACTTGAGTATTTCTTTAAGATGTATTTTAATGTCTAAGGTTGAGGCTTGCTATTCAGGCCTTCAGCATTTTGCAGGGAGGTGTCATTGAAATAATAGGAATGGGGGGACACCTGGGTGGCTCAGTCGGTTAAGCAGCCAACTCTTGATTTCGTCTCAGGTCATGAGATGGTCCTGGGATCGAGCCCCTCTTTGGCTCTGCTCAGCGAGAAGTCTGCTTCAGGGTTCTCTCTCTTCCTCTGCCCCTCCCCCCACTCACTCTCTCTCTTTCTCTGAAATAAATAAATAAATCTTTTTAAAAAAGAAATCATGGAAATGGAATTAATTGAATTTACTGACTTATGACTCAAAGAATATCCTTGCTGTCATGCCTGAATGTTTAGGCATATTGCATTTCTACATTGCCAATACTGTGTGGAGAGGACTCAGAGACAGAAATAATCTCACGAGTACATCATGTTCCTGACAAATGCTGTGAACATTTAGAGACCTTTGGATTTTGGATATGAAAGAATGAATGGTTTAAGAACATTGTAAGTGGGTCCCATGGGCTCCATCATGGTTAAAGGAGCCCTGTCTAATGAAGTATATTTGGATGTTTCCAGCAATGTGGTGGATAACAGCATCCTAAGGCAAAGACAACTGTTTTCTATATATTTCCTTAATTGAGATATTAGTGGAACAAATTGTGATATGTATGAATGGATTTGAATGGACTATAATAAATGTTTGATTTGGGTAACCTGCTGATTTCCTAATCAAAAGGAAAATAAGACAAACTCTTACAGCTGAAGGAAAAACAAAGTTTGGAATGATCTCATTGCAGCAACGTTTTCTCAGAAAATCCTAATTATGTAATAAATCCCCATGTACAACAATATTTCTTAATAGGAAAAAATGAGATCCATTGAAAATGAAAACATTCAGAATGCATAGAAATGGAGCTAATTTTATAGCATTTCACTATTATGTATTGAAGTTTTTATTTTGTAAACACAAGCAATTTATTTCATAAAAGCAAACTAATTATTCCCTCTTCCTGCAAAAACAGGGGAAAAAAATCCTATAATTTACTCCTTCCCACTCAGAGATAAAGATACACTCCGCAGATATGAAATGAGCCCATTCTTTTGAATGCTACTGGCTGACATTTACTGTTTAGGTGTGATGATCTCTCTGGCTTTCACATTAGAAAACAACACCATCCTTGGAAGAGGAACATAAAGCAAATAAAGGAAAAAACAAAACACAGCCTGAAAGTAACTTCAACAATTTCCTATGCTTTGTTCTTCTCCTCGCTTACAAACATCAAAGAGTCAACTGCTGTTTAAGATGATAAGTTGTGGAAAGGGAAACTTGGCAACATCCATTGGTTTGAGCCAAAGCTCTTTTTCTTTTACACGTGGGGCGGTGAGTCAGTGGAGATGATCTCAAACACAGCATGTTTGCACACTTTCATCATCCCTCCGTGGTGGGAATTAGATGCCGAATTACTTCTCACCAGCCATTGTACTCAATCCTGCTCCAATGGGTGAGTATTGTTTGGTTGGAGAAGAGTATTCAGAGGATTTCTTGTTGGAGCAGAATCCTGTCAAGGATCACATTTTTATGGCTTTTTGAATCCTCTCGATTAGAAAGAAAGCTTGAAGGGATGGAAGTAAAGAGGATTTCATAGGCATACCGATGTTCAAGTAAAATATTGGTGAAGAAAATCATGAGTCCTTGGAATTGAAGCTGAAAATATATATATAATAGAAAAATAACTTTATTTTGTAAACATTTCTAAGCTTGAAAAACATAAATATTGACATACAACGAGTTAAGTCTTGCCTGGAGAATTGAAAATTCAGTGCCCGTTCTTTTGAAAACTGAAATTGTCCATTACAACATTTCCTGAATGGAGGTCAGCTGGCAAGGTCATTCTACTTCTTGCTAGTGTTTAGTTTACTTACAGCGTAACAGTGGAAAGATCCCTGTACATAGATTCCGAAGGCACAGACTCATCTACCAACTCTGCCATTTATTATCTAAATGAGTTTGGAAATGTGACCTTAAAAAATATTTTTACTATAAAGTTATAAAATATTCTCATAGTAAAAATTCAAATAGTAGAAGAGGGTACACATAGAAAAGTCATTTCTCCACTCTCCAGTCCTACTGTAGTTTGTCTATCATTCCAGAAATGTTAATGTATTTGTAAACATAAGTATTTTTCACTTAAAAATATAAATAGGGTCACATCAGGCATATTCCTCTACAGTGTGTGTTTAAAAAATAATATTTCATGGATATTTTTCCATATTACCACATCCAGACTTTATCTTTTTTTCTTTTTTCTCCTAGTTAATATTTTATTTTATTTTATTTTATTTTATTTTATTTTATTTTATTTTATTTTATTATTAGTTTCAAGGTAGAATTTAGTGATTCACCAGTTGCATATAACACCCAGTGCTCATTACATCAAGTGCCCTCCTTAATGCCCTTCACCCAATTAATGACCCCATCCCACCATCCCCCTCCCCTCCAGCAGTCCTGTTTGTTTCCTAAAGTTAAGAGTCTCTCATGGTTTGCCTCTGTCTGTTTTTTTCATCTTATTTTATTTTTCCTTCCCTTCCCCTATGTTCATCTGTTTTGTTTCTTAAATTCCACATTTGAGTGAAATCATATGGTATTTGTCTTTCTCTGACTGACTTATTTCGCTTAGCGTAATACCCTCTAGTTCCCATCCACGTCATTGCAAATGGGTATTTTCCCACATTACCACATCCAGATCTTCATCATTTTAAAGACTGGATAATTGATTTACTCAATTGCCTATTGATGGATGTTTAGATTAAACCTAGTATTTTATCCATAATATCTTCCTGTACTGACCCATTGTATGGCAGTGGGTGAGTACTAGGGAGCGCCTTCTAAAGTTTACATTTGGCATTGACTAGAAGTATAGATGATTGGATTTTTGAATGTTCTGTGGCGGGGTTGGCAGTTGAAACTGAGCTCTCAGGATCTCGTCAGTACTAGAAGAATGGTGTCATTCATGTTCACTGGGTGCTGCCCCTAAGCTATGTTGCTTTTGCCCCGTTACAAACTTTGCATTTGCACCAAATTCCAGTTTTCCGAAAGGAGTTAAGAATGCTGGGTCCGCAATAGCTCTGTTATAAGAAGCTGGTGTTTGGTTGCATACAGATGAATATAATTTTGCTACTGTCGTTTTCTTTTTCCTCGGCTGGTTACAGAATTGAGGTTAGGGACAAGTCTTTGGAGAAAGTGTAGATCATGAGAAACAGGTTAATGAATATAAGGAAAATATTCAGGTAATTCTGGGATGCCTTGACATAGTACCTTCAAAGAAATGTCTCACCTAAGTTGTTCAATGCAGTGAGGGCAATTTCAATGATGTTTAAAAAATGTATTTTTTACCAGACCCTCACATATTTGTATTCATTTCTAAAAATCAGGTGGAATTTTCTGCCAGTAGACCATTTGGTTAGCTTTTATGATTACCCATATTTCTTAATATTTTAGTAACCGCCCTCCCCAAAATAGTATATAGAATGCATGTGTAGCTATTATAATGAGAAAGCAAAACTCATAGGATAGGCTTAGAAAGAGACTACTTTGTTTTTCCCATTGTTCTTTTAAATCTTTTCTGTGGCCTTGGTGCTTCCCCTGCCACAGATTCTAACTGGGGCAAAGTTTTTCTGGTCATTCCTACATAGTACAGTTTCTTGATCACTTCAACTAAAACCAAACCAAATGAGCAGAACCACTCTCAGTGTAAGAATTACAAAGCCCTGCCCTGGGGCACCCGGGTGGCATCTGACTCTTGGTTTCCACTCAGGTCGTGATCTCAGGGTCATGAGATCGAGCCCCATGTCGGGCTCCGAGCTCAGCCCAGAGTCTGCTTGAAAGTCTCTCTCCCTCTCCCTCTGCCCCTCCCGCTTGTGATCGCTCTCACACGCTCTCCCTTTCTCTAAAGTAAATAAATGACAATGCCCTGACCAATATAATTGCTATTTCTCGAATCGTCTTTTATTTATTTTTTTTAAGATTTTATTTATTGATTTGACACAGAGAGAGAGACAGCCAGCAAGAGAGGGAACACAAGCAGGGGGAGTGGGAGAGGAAGAAGCAGGCTCCCAGCAGAGCAGGGAGCCCGATGTGGGGCTCGATCCCAGGACCCTGGGATCACGCCCTGAGCCGAAGGCAGACGCTTAATGACTGAGCCACCCAGGTGCCCCTCAAATCGTCTTTTAAATCAGACTTTTACCCTCTCACAAATTCTGCCATGTTCCAAAAGGAAGCTGAGTGGCAGCTTTCTTGTGGTTTTTCCCATCTACTGCTTCTACTCTTTTTCTTCTGTCTTGCCAACCATATTTCTGACTTTTCCATGGCTGGAGTACAAGGAACAAGAAGAAATAAAGAAGCAGAAAAATTCTTATTTGGCATTGTCCTGGTGATCAGCTATTTGTACTTTCTGTGCCTGGTATTAATTTAAGACGGACTTTTTGGGGCGCCTGGGTGGCTCAGTGGTTAAGCGTCTGCCTTCGGCTCAGGGCGTGATCCCTGTGTTCTGGGATTGAGCCCCACATCAGGCTTCTCCGCTGGGAGCCTGCTTCTTCCTCTCCCACTCCCCCTGCTTGTGTTCCCTCTCTCGCTGGCTGTCTCTCTCTCTGTCAAATGAATAAATAAAATCTTAAAAAAAAAATAAGACGGACGTTTTGCCTTGCAGGTGGTTCTGGTGTTCCTCCAAGTTTCCCCTTCCCCTCCATTAGGCTTCTTGTATGGGTAGTCTACTTGACAAGGTAAAGCATCTTCTCCCTTATTTCACTCTCAGTATCTTGGGCAACCTGTGTCCCCTTCAATTTCCCCTTTCTGGATCTTTCTTATGGGTAACCCACTTCCCGAAACATTCCAGCATCCTCTGCCTGGACAAAATGTGGAGGTTAGGTCACCAGGTTCAACCACCCACTCCTTCACTGGACGTTTAAATCAGTCAGCCATCCATTTCTTGTACACTCAGTTTTCTTCAAAACTGTGAAATACTGGTTGATTGTGTCCTGCAACCTTCTGGGGACATGTGGATTTCTAAGCTGGAGAAGAAGGGTAAGTACTACCAGGTCTCCTGAAACTTGCCTTCAGTATGTCCTTGAATCCCTTCTCGGAAGATCTGTCCTTTCATCCTCCTTCCAAATGTGCAGATATACTCTCAGACATTTTTCCGTGTCTCCAGAGAAGTTCCCAGCTGCCCAGCCTATGTTTTCTTTCATTTGCTCTGTTGTTGAGGATAGACATCTTACTGCAGTACTCGGCACTTTGGACAGTTCCCTCTCCCCAGGTCCCTGGCAATCACCATTCAACTTTCTCTCTCTACCAGGAGGTTTTCTCTTGTGCCACGTTGTCTTCGGATCTCCAGGCACTGAAGCTCCTTCCTCCTACGTAGAAGCAACACACAAGACATTTGTCTGTGAACAAATTCATAAGCACTTCTTAACGTTATCACTAACTTCTTAACATTATCACTAACTTAATATCATCTTTGGCTTTTAACATAGTGACTAATAATGGTAGCAAAAATAACAGCAGCTAACCTTTACTCCGTAGAAAGCTCCAGGCGCTGTTGTAGGTGTTCGTGAGGCAGTAACATAGGTCATGTGCACAGCAACCAGGAGAAAGTCACCCTGACACCCCTCGGCTTACGAAGAAGTTGATACACGAGGAGTTGAGTGACTTCCCCGAGGTCTGACGGCTGTGATTGTGAGCCTGGAATCCACACTCTTAACCAACGGGCTGCCTCTTGGCTGCGCTAAGAGTAGCAGTCGAGCAGCTTGCCCGTGTCTGCTCGTGTGTGCGGGGCGTCGTACTGCCAGGAGCTCCAAGACGTCCTCGTCTACCCGGCTCGCGCTTCAGCAGCGTGTGCTTGGAGTTTTGTTTGCGGCCCTCTCGTGCGTTCCCATGCCATACTTTTAAGTTTTGTGGAAACGTTCCTCAGTTCCTCGTCCCCTGTCACATGGATCTCATCAATTAATCAGCTGCAACTCAACTCTCAATTTGCTGCCGAAAAGAAATTTCTCTGTGCAGACATCCCTCATTCTTGTGACTGGGTTGGGTCATTCTGCTTAGAATTCGTACGGCTCCATGAATTTCTTCTTCGTCTTTAATATAGGAATCATTATTTTAAGGGGCCGTTTTAATGCCTGTCTCACCCTCTGTATTGGATACCCAATAAGAGGAGGAATTGTGCCTGCCCTGTGTACTAAATCCTGCTAACCAATGACTTCTCTTTTTTTCCATGTAGGATCCCTTCACACGGTCCATTTCACTCTTGCTTCCCTTTGTCATTAACTGATCTAGGCTTGACATTACTTTCTGGTTTTCCTTTACTTCTGGTTAATGTAATGGATTCTCTATCAGTTTTATTTGATTCATCAAGTACTTAGTCTACATGAGCCTTGACCTCAAGAAACTGTAAGTTCAAAGGAAAAGACAAGTAAAAAATCGAGAGGATAATGCTGAGATGTATCTTATAACAGAGTTTGGAGAGTTTATGAAACGGACTAACACATTAGACCCCAACAGCTGTGCTACAAAGTGTGTAGTGAATCCTCCAACTGCCCTTAATAGTTTTCTCTAAAAACATCAGGAGGAAGAAAGTAAAAGTAGACTTTGGAACCTATTTTAACCTACGATTGCTCTCTCTAAAATAGTTTCTTGCTACGCTGCTCCTTCCTTCCTCAGGAAATCGAAATGGTGCACAAAAGCATCTCTTTCCTTTTTAGTTGTTCTTATGTGACTTAAGCACAGGTTTCAACCTTGGCCGGAGGAAGCAGCTTGTTTGCAAAAACAAAAGAGGAATCAGTGTTTTCTCAACTGTAACTGCAGTCTTAAAATACACAGTGGCTATTTCATTTGCAGTTCACACCTACCCGTCCTCCTTCTGGCTTGTCAAGCCCCATTCGGCTTTTATGACACAGGGGAGGGAAGGGCAAGGACTCCACGCCTCTTAGCCCTGCCTGCTACGGCAGAGCCCGTATATCCCACCCCATCTGTAGCACTGCCACGCGGCCGCACAGGGACAAGACAGTTTCTCGGCAGGGGGCGGCCACAAGACTCTCACTGGGTGTTTGTCCTCCCCCAGATTTCTGGAGATGGGATGATGAAGGTGCCTGGGCAAGCCTCCGACCCTCTCTTGAACATGCTTGTCTGTCCTTCCAAGGGGGATTGAGTCCTACAGACATGGACTGTCAAATTCCTTATTTCCCACCTCAGAATGCCCCTAACCCCCTCTGGTTCTACCTCAGAAAAATGAGTTCATTTTCTGTTCCAAGGATGACCCCCACGCCTGTATTTGATTTGTCTTTTCCTGACTATATCACCTTAGAGGGAAGACCTCGAACCGAGTCTAAATCTTCTGTTGTGTAAACTATCACCTTTTATTATTGTATTTTGCCCTTTTGATTTATTTCTGACAAAATGCATTTCTGGCGACCTTACTGGTGAAGGCTCTTTCATGGGCTGCTATCAGTTACGAAAGTTAGCCAAGTTTGGCTCAATGTATCACACTCCTGGATCCTTGTGCAAGGCGCACATTCAGTGTGCTTTCTGCAGAGCCTTGTAATGGTGTTGGGGGGCAGTATGGTGGTCAAGAAAGGAACACTGTCTTTGCTAGGCTCTTGATTTCAATTGCTGGATCTCATTCTCTTTATAAAAAGTGTGCCATTGAGAAAATGTTATTTGTTTCACCTAGTATGCGAACCCAATATCCTAGACTTTGTGGAAGCATGTGCTTGGGCCTTGCAGTTGGACCAGAGTGCAGCATGTTTCTGTTTGTGACTCTTATGTTTGCCTCAAAATCAAATAGTCCCTGTAAATGTATCCCAGGAAAGAGAAAGCATCCCCATTCTCTCAGGCTACTTAGTGGTTAGCAAGGAAAAGAGACTGTTTTTCTTCCCTCTTTACTCTCTAAAACATGTTCGTGAAAGAAGGCTCTCTGATTCTGGGTCGCGAAGTACACTCTTTTTACCATGGTAGGGTAGCTGATTCAAGAGGCACAGAAAGTGCTCAGAAGATGGAATAATGAAAATAATTCCTTATGTTTACATACTGATGTTCAGGGCAGTAACTACCACTTCCCCCACGTTTAAAATCCAATATGTCAAATAAGAAGATGGTAATTAAATATCCACACTAACTTTTACCACCCCGTGTTTCCCTTCCGATTCACGGATCCCTGTTCCACGGTTTCAGTAACTACTTCTGCGTGTCAGGCACTGTACTTGACCCTGGGGCTAAGTAGTTAACAAAATTGACAGAGATCCTTGACCTCATGGACTTGACCTTGTAGAGAAGGGAGACAGAAAACAAATGGAAAAAAGGAATAAATTATAGCAATTTAGATGTTAATACATTCTATGGATAAAAATAAATCAGTGGAAGGGAAAATGTGTGCTGAGGGTTAGTGGTCACAAATTTAGACAGAATGGTAGTGAAGGCCTCACCAAGAAGGTGTTATCTGATCAGTCATAAAAAGATGAGGGTAACAGGCCACCTCTTATTTAGCTGTGTACTCTTGTGGGTTTGTTTTTTTTTTAGGATTTTATTTACTTATTTGAGAAAGAGAGCCGGGAGAGGAGCAGAGGGAGAGGGACAAGTAGACTCCATGCTGAGCACAGAGACTGACAGGGGACTTGATCCCATGGCCCTGAGATCATGACCTGAGCTGAAATCAAGAGTCAGTCACTTAACTAACTGAGCCACCCAGGTGCCCCTAACCGTGTACTCTTGAGAGTGTTATTAACTTCTCTGAGCCTCAGTTTTCTCATTTTTTATATTAATTTTTTACCTAAGTGTAGTTGACATGCAATGTTACATTAGTTTCAGGTGTATAGCATAGTGATTCAACAAGTTTAAACATTACGCTATGCTCACCACAAGCGTAGCTACCATCTCTCACCGTACATCTCTATTACAATACCATTGACGATATTCCTTATGCTGTGCCTGATTCATTCCATAACGGGAAGCCTTTATCTCCCGCTGCCTTTCACCCATTTTTTGTAAAGATTTTATTTATTTGACAGAGACAGCCAGTGAGAGAGGGAACACAAGCAGGGGGAGTGGGAGAGAAAGAAGCAGGCTCCCAGTGGAGGAGCCTGATGCGGGGCTCAATCCCAGAATGCTGGATCACGCCCTGAGCCGAAGGCAGATGCTTAACGACTGTGCCACCCAGGCTCCCCCTTTCACCCATTTTGCCTGTCCCCTACCACCCTCCCTTCTGTCAACCATCAGTTTGTTCTCTGTGTTTACAGGTCTGATTCTGCTTTTTGTTTGTTTATTCATTTTTTAAAGATTCCACATGTGAGTGATAATCGTATGATATTTGACATTCTCAGTCCGACTTATTTCACTTAGCATACTACCGTCTGGGTCTACCACGTTGTCAAAAATGGCATGCTCTCATCCTTTTTATGGCTGTGTAATATTCCATTGTCTAAATGTACCATATCATCCTTATCCATTTCTCTATTAATGGACTCTCAAGTTGCTTCCATATCTTAGCTATTATAAATAATACTGCAGTAAACATAGGGGCATATATATCCTTTCAAATTAGTGTTTTCATTTTCTTTGTCACTTGAGGATAAAGCTACCTAGCAGAGTTATTTTTAAGATTTAAATGAGAGGATGTTAATAAAGTACCTGTCACCCAGTAAATGATTAATAAATGGTAGCTTTATTAAAAATGAATCACTTTCAGTAATAGTCATCTGAGCTCAAATGTTTCCGAAAGTGAATTAATGTGAGTTATTGTTTTCTTTATTTTCCCTCTGACATATAGTTAACTTTTCAGTTAAATTTCTCCCTTGGCTTCTGTATTTGAAAGCTGCCAGGTTCTTAAGAAGCATTGAAATTGTTATCTCCCATAATCAGTTACACTGTCTGCCTAGGTAATGGGAATTAATGAGTGGATTAGACTTGTCAGCCAGCTCCCTTGAGTTCATTGTTTCCTATGGAATAATGGCAAAAGGAGCAGTAGATAAAAAGCTTTTTTAAAAAAACTTTCCATGAGATAGAAAAAGCCTGTAACACAAGCATGCCTTCAAAGAGATTGAAACATGACCTAACTATAAATAGATATTTGCAGAATCAGTCTAGGCTAATAAAATGAACACATAGTTTTTGTCCTAAATGCCAGTTATTTTGCCCAGTGCCAACAGAAAAAAAGAAATTGAAATGTTATAGGAAACAAAATAGTCAGGGGCGCCTGAGTGGCACAGTTGTTAAGCGTCTGCTTTCGGCTCAGGGCGTGATCCCAGCATTCTGGGATCGGGCCCCACGTCAAGCTCCTCCGCTGGGAGCCTGCTTCTTCCTCTCCCACTCCCCCTGCTTGTGTTCCCTCTCTCCCTGGCTGTCTCTCTGTCAATTAAATAAATAAAGTCTTAAAAAAAAGAAAAGAGAAAAAAAGAAACAAAATAGGCAAACATAATTATGAGTAGAAATTGAATCCAATAAAAATATTTCCAGTCTGAAAATTATTATAGTAAACAGTAATAATGCATTCATATCCAGGGGGCACATAATTTAGGGAACCAGATTTTCCTGGGAGAATTCTCACAGTGATTTAGATGTAGGATTTTTCTCTGAAGTCTTCCAAAATATTAAGTGTTACTGAATACCTGGCATTTGTCTTGGTAATGTAGGGGAGGAAAATAATTTTCTTTCTACCCTTCTAGGTTCTTGAATGAGCCCCCTCCCCCATGGTAATAAAAGATTAATGGGAGAAAAACACACTGAAGTTTAATAACGTGTGTACCTCCTGTATACATGAGAGAGACCCAGGAGAACTGAGTAACTCCCTGGTAATGGCCCAAGCCACTTCCTTATATACCATCTCCAGCTAAAGACAAATGAAAGGGATAGGGAGGCAGTTATGAGAAGTTATCAGGAGAAGCCCCATAAACAAGGGTATGATAGTTATACAGATTTAAGTTGTTGTCTTCTCCATTGATGACAGTTTCCAGAGATTTACAGTCATCCTCTTCTTCCTGGTACAGAGAGGGAGACAGCCTTACAAATGGAGATTTCCTTTATACATGTACATGTCTTTTACAAAAGGGTAACTTCTATTTGGTTTTCTGAGCTTCTCCTATGTCTGCTTTTTAAAAATAACTAGCCTTGGTGTACCTGGGTGGCTCAGTCGGTTAAGCATCTAACTCTTGATTTCGACTCAGGTCATGATCTCAGGGTCCTGGGGTTGAGCCCTGCATTGGGCTCTGTTCTCAGCAGGGAGTCTGCTTGTCTCCTCCCTCTGCTCCTTCCCCTGTGTGCTCTCTCTCTTTCTTTCACTCCCCCCCCCAAATAAATAAATAAACCTTTAAAAAAACAGCCTCGGGGCGCCTGGGGGGCTCAGTCAGTTGAGCATCCCACTCTTGATCTTAGCTCAGGTCATGATCTCATAGTTATGAGTCTAAGCCCCATGTTGGGCTCTGCACTGGGTGTGGAGCCTACTTAAAAAAATATATTAGCCACCCTAAAATAATCCTTATGCCAAAGAGGAATGTTTTGTAGTTGGAAATTTTGCTCCCCTTAAGTAACCTGATCTGAAAATGTGACATTTACTCTCATTCAGTAAACTTGAGGATACGAGTAAAGGTTTGTAGTGAATGTGGAGGTTAGGATGGTCACAGGACAGTGAAACTTCGAGGCTCAAATGGTAGTTAAGTATGAGAGACTATAGACCAATAGAAAAGGTATGAACTCTGCAACCAGGTGTTGGTGTAATGGCTCTGTTTTGTATGTACCAGGTATTTGACCTAACCTCTCTGTGCTCGGGTCCTTTTTAATCTCTAAAATATTATGCCAGCAATTTCATGTTTGAGCCCGGTTGTACCTACCCTAAAGGTAATATTGAGGGATTGAGTTAATTGGCATGAAGTGATTAAAATGGTGCGTGAAAGATAGTAAGTCCTGTCTAAATATTATTATAGCCAGGTCATCTAATGAAGCAAAAGTCTATTGGCTGGTGGGTGAGGATTTACTGCTCTGGTTGAATGTTCGTCGTGAAGGGTACAGGTCAGTCCCGTGGGAAAGGAAGCTATAAAAGATGATTCCTGCTGAATCAGACTGATCCATTTTCACTCCCTCTCTGGTCAGAATCATGACAGTAAGCATAATGCACCTACTAGAAATTACTACATGATAGCTTTGGAGCCATCAATGAAAGAATGTGGGTTTTCTTTCAGTAGGGTATAGTTGTATATACAGGGAGAATTAACCTCTAGACTTGGTTTGCTGCTTTTATGCAATTTTTTCCCCACCTTCTTGAAACAGTTTTAGTCCCATGTTTGAAATTATATCTATAAGCTTAGGTCTCCAAAATGTGTGTGCATCTGTCACCCGAGTTCTCTCCTGAATTCAGATGTTCATGTACAAAGGTCTACTCTGCATCTCAACATAGAAGTCTAATTGGCATCTCAAACTTGTATCCAAAACTAAGCTTCCAATTCCTTCTGTAAACATTCTCCAACTCACTAAATGCCAACTCCATGTTTCCAGGTGCTTAGGCAGGAAAATACTGATGTCATTCTTGGTTTCTCTCATTCTCTCATACCTCTGATTAAAAAAATCTGACATATTTTACCACCTATACATTCAAAATAAATCTGGATTCTGACCGCCTCTCACCAACTACACCACTGACATCCTTGTCTAAATTACCACTTATGAACGTGTGTGGTAACGACCTAGCTGCTTTTTCTTCTATTCTCATCCCACAGAACAGAGAAAGTGATCCTTTGAAAACATGAAACAGCTTATACCACATCTTTACTTTCAATTCTCCAATGGCTTCCCATCTCATTCAGAACAAACTCCAATGTCCTTACTATGTTCTCATAGTATCTCATGGTATTTCTCATGGCATCATGGTATCTGTCCCCGGTTGACCTCTCCAACCTTATCTCTTGTTCATTTCATTCCAGCTGCAATGGCCTCCTTTCCATTCCTCAGACATGCCTAACAATTTCCTTTCTCAAAGATTTTGCATTGTACTTATTTTCATCTGGAATGCTTTTCCTCAGGATATTTGCAAAGATTAAACTACCAGTGTATTCAAGTGTCTTATCAAATGTTATCAGAGAGACTTCATCCAACTCATGAAAAACAGTAGTCCCTGTAGGTACTCCTATCCTTGTTATTCTGCTTTGTTTTTCTTCAGAGCACTTATCACGCCAACATATTATAGTACGCATTCGCTTATTTTTAAGCTACTTACTCATCACTTATTTATATGTATTATTATACTGTATGTGTAGGTTTCTGATTATTTTTTGTAACCAGAGATGGTTTTTACAAATGAAATAACATTCAGTTAAACAAAACATTGCAAAATATTGATATTTAATAAAAAGTTGCCTTGTATAATTTCTGTAAATTATACTTGTTCTGAAAAAGGTGTAATGCCCTAATGATAAAAAGATTTCTAAACCAAAAAAAAAAAAAGACAGAAAAAAAGAGAGAGAGAGAATGAACCAATTCTGCAACACCTTGACCTTGGACTTCTGGTCTCCAGGACTGGGAGGCACCAAGTTTCTGTTGTTCAAGCTGATCAGTGCGTGGCGCTTTGTTAAGGCAGCCTCGGCAAACTAATACAATGTTGTTGTTTTTTTATAATGATGAGGAAATTCCTTTTTATTCTTGTTTTTGACTCTTCTTATCACGCAGCCAAGAACACAGCCCCCTTAGGGATAGTAGCAGTTGCTTTGGTGCTCACTTCTCGGCTACATTATGAATGGTCAGGATGCATACCATTTCCCATGGCTGTGTTTTTCCTTATTTTCGTTAAGGGACTTTATTTTTTAGAAGAGTTTTAGGTTCACAGCAAAATGGAGCAGAAGGGACAGAGATTTCCTATATACCCTCTGCTCCCCACATGCGTTGCCTCTCCCATTAGCAGCGTCCTCACCAGAGTGGTACGTTTATTACAATTGAACGGCCTGCATCGGCACATCATTATCACCCGGAGTCCATAGTTGACATGAGGTTTCACTTGTGCTATTGTAATTTCTATGGATTTGGACAAAGTGGTAATGACATGGCATCTACCATTAGAATATCATACAGGGTAATTTTACTGTCCTACCCTGACAATCTTCTGTCTGTTTATCTCTTCCTCCCCCAAACTCTTGTAACCACCAATCTTTTTTGGTCTCAGTTTTATCTTTTCCAGAATGTCATATAGTTGGAATCATACAGTATGTAGCTTTTTCACATAATAATATGCACTTAAGGTGCCTTGCCTTTTCATGGCTTGATAAGCTTCTGTCTTTTTAGTGCTGAATAATAATGCACTGTCTGGATGGACCACAGTTTGTTTATCCATTCACCTACTGAAGGACATCTTGGTTGCTTCCAAGTTTTGGCAATTAGGAATAAAGCTACTATAAACATCTGAGTGCAGGGTGTTCTGTGGACATGTTTTCAACTCTTTTAGGTAAATACCAAGGAGCGGGATTGCTGGATCATATGGTAAACGTATTTCGAGTTTTGTAAGAAGCTGCCAAACTGTCTTCCAAAGTGGCTGTCCCATTTTGCATTCCCACCAGCAATGAAAGAGAATTCTTATGGTTCCATATCCTTGCCAGTATTTGCTATAGTCATTGTTCCAGGTTTTAGTCATTTTAATAAGGGTATGGTGGTATCTCCTTGTTTGAATTTGCGTTTCCCTGGTTATGTATGATGATATATGATGTGAAGCAGGTTTTTGTGTACTTATTTGCCATTTGCATATCTTTTCTTTCTTTTTTTTAAAAAAATTATTTATTTATTTGACAGAGAGCAACAGAGAGCACAAGCAGGGGGAGCAGCAGACAGAGGGAGAGGGAGAAGCAGGCTCCCCACCAAACAAGGAGCCCTGCATGGGGCTTGATCCCAGGACCCTGGGATCATGACCTGAGCTGACGGCAGCTGCTTAACCGACTGAGCCACCCAGGCGCCCCTGCATATCTTTTTCAATGAGGTACCTGTTACAGTCTTTGGTCCCTTTTTAAATTGAGTTGCTTGTTTTCTTATTGTTGCATTTTAAGAGTTCTTGGTGTATTTTGGATAACATTCTTTATCAGAAATGTCCAGTGAAAATATTTTCTCCCAGTCTCTAGCCTGTCATTTTCATTTTCTTTTTTTTTTTTTAAGATTTTATTTATTTATTTGACAGAGAGAGAGACAGCCAGCGAGAGAGGGAACACAGGCAGGGGGAGTGGGAGAGGAAGAAGCAGGCTTCCAGTGGAGGAGCCTGATGTGGGGGTCGATCCCAGAATGCCAGGATCACGCCCTGAGCCGAAGGCAGACGCTTAACCACTGAGCCACCCAGGCGCCCCTAGCCTGTCATTTTCTGTTGACAGTGTCTTCATCAGAGCAGAAAAATTTAATTTCAGTGAGGTCTAGCTTATCAATGTTTTATTTCATGGATTGTGCCTTTGTTGTTGTATCTGAAAATCATTGCCACACCCAAGGTCATCTAGGTGTTCCTCTGTGTTATAGAAGTTTTATAATTTAGTGTTCTACATGTAAGTCTGTGATCCATTTTGAGTTAAGTTTTGTGAAGGGAATAAGGTCTATGTCTAGATTCATATTTTGCATGTGGATGTCCAGTTGTTTCAGCACTATTTGTTGAAAGACTATCTTTGCTCCTTGTGTTGCTTTTTCTCCTTTGTCAAGGGTTAGTTGGCTATATTGATGTGGGTCTATTTCTGGACTCTATTTGTTCCATGGATCTATTTGTTTATTCTTTTACCAATGCCACATTATCTTTTTTTAAAAAAGATATTTATTTATTTGAGAGAGAGAGAGCACTAGCAGGGTGAGGGGCAGAGGGACAAACAGACTCCCCAATGAGCAAGGAGCCTGAAGCAGGGCTCAATCCCAGGACCCTGAGATCGTGACCTGAGCCAAAGGCAGACAGTCAACTGCCTGAGCCACCCAGGCGCCCCAATGTCACATTATCTAGATTACTGTAGCAGGTGTATACTTTCTACTGTTGCTTCCCCAAGTAGATGGGATTACCTCTGGAATCAAAGTTTTACTGGGCTGGAGCCAGATCATAAATAAAGCTGTTGATGGGTCCACAGTGGAATCTGCAGTTGGCAGGCCTATTGCTAGTGGCTTTGGCAGGCAGAGACCTAGATGGAATGGCCTATGGGACCTTATTCAGTAGGGTGGTACCAGACCACGGGTCAACTTCAGTGTTCACAGTTGGGTCCTCAGACAATGGGCCTATTACTAGTTGTATAGATGAGAGAGGCTCCTGCTAGTCTCTGGGTGTGCTTTTGCTGGGTCACTGGGTGAGTCCCTGGACAGGCAGAATTTTTTTTGCAGAATTTGGCTGGAAGGGGCTGTGGCCTAGTTATAGGGCCATTAAAATTAGGATCTCCTGGGACACCCACGGCTGGCAGGATTTCTTATGGACTGCTGCTAGAAAGGTCTGAAGCTGAGTAGAGGGTGCTGTTAGGATTTCCAGTAGCAAAGACAGGATTGTCTCCTGCTAGGACCCTGGGTCGGCAAGGCTACTTATGGACTGCAGCTGGGATGGGCTAGAGCCCAGTTACAGAGCTGTTTCAGAATCTACAGTTAGACCAGGTTTGGAGGGCTTGCCTCCAAGGGCTCCCAGACTGTGCCTGAAACAGGCGAGAGCTGAGTCATAGGCCGCTTCAATGTCCATGACCATGACCAGGTCTTTGGGCCTTTTACCTGAGAAACCAAGGGATGTGACTCCTCATAGGTTCCTTGGTGTATGGTGCTGTTGGCAGAACCAAGGACAAACGGGGCTGTAGCTGAACCCACAACAGGTATGGAGCTGTTTCTGGGTCTGTAGCCAGGATCACAGCTGGCACATCAGCCACCTGGGTGTGGGCCTGCCTTCTCAAAATGACTTTCCTTGGTCTTGAACTCCACCAGGGATTCACATCTTCCTACCTGGATCCCAGGGTTCCCATAAAGGCAATTTTGTCAATGAATGGCTGCACCCCGCTCTTGTTATTTTTTACATACAGCTTTATTGAGATGTGTTTCACATACCATCAATTTACCATTTTAAAGTGTATAACTCAGTGGTTTTTAATGTATTTTACAGAGTTGTGCAATCATTACCACAATTTAATTCCAGAATATTTTTGCCATCCCCAAAGGAAACCTCATACCTGTTAGCAATTATCCCTTCTCCCCATTCATCCAGCCCTAGTGCAACTGCTACTGTATAAATGGAATCACAGAAAATGTGGGTTTTTTTGACTCACTTATTTCACTTACTAAGTATTTTCAAGATTGATCCATATTGTAGCATGCATCGGTTCTTAATTCCATTTTTACCGCAGCATACTGTTCCATTGTACGGATATACCACATTTTATTTATCCACTTATCTTTTGATGGGCATTTGAGTTGTTTCCACTCTGGAGTTATCTTAAATAATGTGCCTGTGAACATTCACACATGAGTTTCTGTGTGAACATATGTTTCAGTTCTCTTGCACATACACTTAGAAGTGAAATTGCTGAAACATATAACATGTATATGTTTACTATTTCAAGGAAATGGCCAAGTATTTTTGGAGCCATACACATTGAAGATTAAATTTAAAAAAAATTTTTTTTAAATAAACTCTATGCCCAATGTGGGGCTCTAGCTTATGACCCCGAGATCAAGAGTCACGTGCTCTACTGACTCAGCCAGCCAGGTGCCCCTGGAGATGAAATATTTTTAAGACCAAGTCACTTATCTTTAACTATAAATTGATATTGACTTGTAAAATTGATACTGAATCTGGCAGGTAATTTCACAGGGTTTGCATTTGCTAGGTGCTTTAAAATACACATTTTGGTCATTTGTATATCCTTTTTCCTCACATATTAGTATGCTCCCTCTTTAGCTCAGTCTCGTTAGCAGGGGTACAAGGTCAACGTGACTTTTTGTTAGTGCAGCGCTCATGCTTTTGATTACTTTGTATGTCCTGTCAAAGCAAAGTTTATTGTGATCTGTAGCATTTTGAATTTTTTATTCTTCTCTAAAATTTAGGTTTATCCACCTCGATATGGCCCCATTGCCAGTGGAGTCAATCAAAGTCCTTTTAATTTACTGGAAGACTAGAAAGTAAGTTTTGCTTTTTCCTGTTTGCACATTAAACAAAAATGATTTGACCACATGTTTCTTTTCAATCTCCTATGCTGGTATTTTCAAATATATTAACAGACAATGTAAAGAGTTAGTTAATCCTGGAGTAGATTTTAGAGAATGGATTTTACTTGTTCTGTACTTAATTTTGTAAAGTGAGAACATGATGTATGTAAATTTATGGCATTTTGATCAACAATGAATAACAATGATATATAATAAGATATTCAGTATTCATAAAGATGCTAGGCATTTAAATATAGTACTTTGATAATTTTTGCTAGGAATATTCATTATATATAATAACAAATAGGAATAGAATATACTCATTAAACTTTGAAAAAGGAAAAATGTCTTCTTGTTATCTCTTGATGAATTCAGTCGATTAAAGGCTTTTGTCAATTAATGTTTATTGTTTCACACTATGTTTCCTATTTGTCTGACCCCCTTCACTGAAAACCAATTTATATTACAGTTTCCTCTTATTCAAACTTTTCACCAATGGTAAAAGTAGAAATAAATTTGTGGCAGTGATAAATGGGCCAATATTTGAAAAAATGTAATGCCATTAAAGAACAGAATTCTTCTGATGTATACTGTAGGACACATTCCTACCTAGAGCTAAATATCTCTTTCAAAAAGCCCCCTCTAAGTAATATCACTTCTTTCTTTTTATTCTTTTAAATAACTTCTTTAATGTATTCTGAAATTGAATGAAGCATTGAATCTTTCATTTTTTGTTTTGTTCTTATTTACGTCCTCACCATTTTTCACTGTGTTTTTCTATTACCTAATCAATCTTAAAAAACAACTGGATAATTGCTTGGTATATCTTGAAGTATAAGCTCATCTACAAACAAACCCTTTTTTATTACTATTTTCTGGGATTGTATATGTGTATTTGTATATATAAAAGGCATCACTGAGTAAAAGGCATCTGGGTGGCTCAGTCAGTTGTGTGACTGACTCTTGGTTTTGGCTCAGCTCATGATCTCATGGGTTGTGAGATCAAGACTCCCACCCACTCCTCCGCCTTCATGCTCAGTGGGGAGTCCGCTTACAGATTCTCTCCCTCTGTCCCTGCTCTTACTTGTGCACTCTCCCTCTCTCTTTCTCTCTCAAATAAATAAATCTTTAAAAAAAAGATTTGTTTCTTAAAAAAATGAAACATTTTGAAAATATTATTTCAGAAACCATGTATCTAGGCTAAGAAATGTTTTAACATATCAAATTTTCTTTTTTTAAAGATTTGTTTATTTGTTTTTAGAGAGAAAGAGAGCAAGAGAGAGCAAGTGTGAGTGTGGAGGGGGAGGGGCAGAGGAAGAGGGAGAGAGAGAATCTCAGGCAGGCTCCCTGCTGAGAGGGAAGCCTGATGTGGAACTCGACCCCACATCCCCAAGATTATGACCTGAGCTGAAACCAAGAGCTGGTCGCCTAACTGATTGAGCCACCCAGGTGCCCCAACATCTCAAATTTTCTAATAATTGGTATGAACTATTCTTCTGAAATGTTACTTTTAAGTATTGAGATGGTCCAGTGGTAGGCATAAATAAAAAAAAATTTTAGAAACAAAGTCTTTTGGAAAGGACAGGTATAATGTTGAAAAGTACTTCCTTGATCCATGATACATATTCCAGGTGAGACATGAGTCTGGATGAGTCCCATGTCCTAAGAAAAAAAAGAGTGCTGACTTTATATTAATACTGGATTTAGAATCATTGGACCCAATGACTTGCTTTTGAAGAGTTGCACTAAGCTCATTGTTACCAAGGCCCTCAATCTTCCTCCTGCTTCACCTGAATTTCTGGAGCATTAGTTCCTCCATGTACCTATGCATCCATCCATAGCCTTCCCATAGATATTTATGGAGTTTTTATAAGCTCCAGGCACTGTTACAGGCGCTGAGCGTAAAGTGGAGAACAAGAGGTTGAGGGAGATTACATTCTCTTGGGAGAAGGGAGCTGAATATAGGTTATTCAGTAAGTAAATATATTGAAAATTATTTTAGTTGGTAATGAATATAGTAAGAAGGGAAGAAACAAGGTGTCACAGACCTACTTTCACTCAAGCTGTTCTTAATAGACAAAGTAAAATACCCTAGCGGCTGTTTTCTATTAAAACAGTTTTATGCTATTCCCAAACTTTAATAAAATTAACAGTAGAGAAAGTCTGTCTTCCTTATATAAAGCTTATGCATTAATACTTATTGTATGTAATTATCATTAAGGTAACAGAAATATAATTAGGTATTTAGTGTACTGAATGGATTGAACAGAATAACTTCCATATAAATCTTAGAGTATGTAATTTAATGTTGTAAAAACACTTTTCATTTATCACAAAAGATAAATGTAAATATTGCCTCAATCAAAATTCTCACTGATTATAAATTATAGAGATGAAGTATAGCAAGGTGTTGTTGTATATTCATTTAAATTTTTCAAAAGATCCTTATTATATAAAGAAAACTATCCCTATACGTAATCTATCTATGGAAACTCTGCTGCTGTTTCATTGCTCATCTCATAACACTAACAAGTATATGATCATTGCTGTGTGTCAGGTACCCTTCCACCCACTTTACATACATTAATTTATGCAATACTCAGAATGACCCTACAAAGTACATCTTACTATTATCCATGTTTTATAGATAAGGAAGCAAGCATTGAGAGATTAAGTAACTTGCTCGAAGTCACAATCGAGAAGTGTTGGAGCTGAGATGTCACCTCCTACTTGAGGGGTTTCCTGGTTATATCAATCATAATTAACCTTTCTTTTATCTGTTCTCTTACAAGCTGCTTGTGCCTATACCATTGTTTGGCAAGGAAAAAAGCAAGGAGAATTTTAAAAAGAGGTTATTATAGCAATACGGACTGCAGAAGAAATCCGGGCAAGAGGTGGTGGTGTATTGGACCAAGGTGATAGCATTGTGGGGAGTTAGAATTGGTGGGTATATAAATAGAAGAGAGAGCCAACGAGGTGTTCTGACATGGGGGAGGCAGAGAGTGAGAGGAAGAAAGGAGTGAAGGATGATATCAAAGTGTTTGTACTCGAGCACTGTATGCATAGAGTTGTCACTAATTAAGATGAGAACGACTCTTGAAGGAGCAGGTTTTGTGGGAGAAGAAAAGAAGATTAGATGTGCCTATGAGTAGACATCCATGTGGGAATGTTGAGTAGGCCATTGTATATAGGAGTCAAGAATTCAATGGAGGGATCTATGCTGGGGATAGATGGTATTAAAATCTAGAATACTGGCTGTGATTACTAATGGAATGAGTGTAACTGGAGAAGAGAAAAGAATCAAGGACTGAGGCCTGGAGTACTCCAAAGCTTAGAGATCAGGGAGATGAAGAAGAAGTAGTACAAAATAATAAGAAGGATTTCACAGTGAACCAAGAGAGTCTTTTAGAAGCTTACTATAAAAAGCATTTCAAGGGTAGGGGAGTGATCAACTGTGTTAAATGCTGCTGATGTTTAAAGGAAGATAAGAGTCACAATGGGTGCAGCAGTTTAGGGGTCATTGGTGAGCTTTATAAAAGCAATTTTGGTCAAGGGATAGAGATTAGAGTGGATTTGAGGAGAATGGGAAGAGAAGAGTGGAGACATTGAATACAGACCACAATTTTGAGGCGTTTTGCTGTAAAAAGAGACACAGATTAACAGCTACATAGAACTGTGTGCCAAGTTTTTATATGAATTTGGAAAAGAGGAACAGTAGAGGGGAGAAATGGTGATACAGGAAAGAGAGGTGGTAATTGCTAAGCAGAGGCAAGCAGTGATAATTCAGCACCCAGTTAGAATGCTTGGCCTTAGCTAGGCCCACCTTTACCACCTGTGCTGTAACGGGAGGGAGAATGGAGAGTGTGGGGGTTCAGATAGAGGGAGGAAGCTGATGGTGGGAGTTTGTAGACATTCTCTTCTAATTTCTGTATTTTTCCCCACGTAATAGGAAGCAAGGGGGGAAGGAAGAGAAGGTAGAAGATATGGAATCGTTGTCTGTGAGCTACAGTTGTGACTGTGTTAGCATCACGGCCAAGTAGCATGGTGTGCCCACGTGAGGTAGCGACCCTCACCTGAAAGTAGGGGTGCTCGGCACGGGTTTGATTTGTTTCTCAGCTCGAGGCAACTTCCTGGGGAAATGGGAGGGTAGGCAGAGGGGGTTCCATACAATCAGGGTTTTGCCCAGTGAGTCAGATGAAGAAAGAAGATGAGGCAAGTGAAGTCCAGGAAAGTATATGCGAGTATTTGTAGCCAAATGATTATATGTGGATCATAACTTTAAATAGATTAAGGATTAAAATGGTGGCAGGAGGATGATGAGGGACAGTGAAAGTGTAGTAGTTGCAGTGAAATGTATGTCCAAATGGAGTCAAAAGATTGTTGGGCTTTGGGTAGGAGAATGAGCTGCAGCTGTATAGGGATACTGCTAAAGGAGGGTTCTAGAGTGAATACAGATATTGGTAACTCTAAGGTCAAGCATAGGACCATGGAAATAGATGGACGTTGAAGGACATTGAAGAGAGGTGAAAATGTTGGAATTGTTTTAAGGATCATCTGTGGAGTTGATGAAATAATCACTATTTGTGACAAGAATAGTGTTAGAGTGCATGTCAGTGAGGCTGCAATTAAATCTTCAAGAAATGAGGAGGAGTGCCCAGAGATGTGTAGATTACTGCCACAGGGAGGAAGAGTGGGTGGCATATTCTAAAAATATTTGATTCAAAACTGGGTGTTTTAGGGAAGTGGGAGGAAGAATAATCTGGAAGCCTCATCGGCCTAATAGTAGTAGGGCTATGGGAAAAACATGTGTAAGTTAAGTGTTGTCCTAGGGAGAGATCCAAGATTCCGTAAAGTGAGAAAGTGATGAGAAACCCTGAACAAATAAACCATTATGGAAATTGACTCCTTAGTTAAAATCTATTCTTAACTACCTCGTCACCCCACCCCACCATACTAGTACACACAAATAGACTCTGGTGGCTTCATTGGTGATCGCAATAACATATTCAGAAACAAGTAATGTCGATCTCCTACAAACCATTCCAGACTTTGTACTATATATTTTACTTATTTTGTACAAGGTGAAGACTTTGTTTTTGGCAATAATCAACACCTTAATTAGCATAGAGGTTAGCACTACAGGGTGGGAGGCGAAGGGCCATGGATCAGCCTTCCACACATAGCACACTTCAACTGGCTGATATTTTATTTTTTTCTTGGTCTAGTTGATGGGTATAGGCATGGATATTTTATTATTTTTTGTAGGTTTTTATGCAAATAAAATACTTCATAATAATATTTAAAAACCAAATTGTGCTAAGGAAGCTGATATGTCATTTTTTAAGTATTCTTTTGAGGGGTGCTTGCTTGGCTCAGTCTGTAGAGCATGTGACTCAATCTCGGGGTTGTGAGTTCAAGCCCCACCTTGAATGATATATATATATATATATATATATATATTCTTTTTAAAAAAGATTTATGTATCTATTTTAGAGAGAGAGAGAGAGCGCGAAACCTGGGGGGTGGCTGGGGAAGAGGGAGACAGAGAGAGAAACTCAGACTCCACGCTGACCATGGAGCCTGATGCGCGACTCGATCTCATGACCTGAGCCAAAACCAGTAGTCGGACACTTAACTGACTGCACCATGCAGGCGCCCCAAAAATATATATTCTTTTTTAAAAAAGATTTTATTTATTTTTGAGAGAGAGAGAGAGAGCAGTGGGGAGGGGTAGAGGGAGAAGCAGGCTCCCCGCCGAGCAGAGAGCACTTTGTGGGACTCGATCCCAGGACCCTGAGATCATGACCTGAGCCGAAGGCAGACGCTTCACCAACAGAGCCACCCAGGCGCCCAAGAATATATATTCTTTTGAGGACCTTGGTTGGTTGTGAAACAAAGATGAGAGGATAGCAACAATTTCAAGGGGCTATGTAGTCCAAGAAGTCTTGTTTTGTGTTTTCTTTTTTTTTTTTTTTTACAATAGGTGGTTCTTGGGGCATGTTTAGTTTTTATAAGGAAAAGGCAACTAAAAGGGGAATTTGAAAGTACATGGTGGAAGTCACAAAGAATCCTGGAAGAGATGGAACAATACTGACCAGGGGACTTTCTCAAAACAAGGGAATGGGAGCCTCATATTCTGAAGTTGGGGCAATTTGTACGTATTTGAATAAGAAGTTAAAGAAGTTTATGTCTAATATGCTTACATTTCTCTACAAATTAGAAGGCATTTATACTATAAGATAGTCCTTAACTTGTGCTCAAATACCTGCAATGATTAAATGCAAAGTACCTCCTTTCTGAGCAGCCGAGTCTGTCTTTGGCTGGCTTTGTCTGTTCTGTACTTCCTGTTCCTGAACTTGTTTGCTTTTAATAGTGGTTCTACCTCTGTCCTTTGGGATATCACATAGCAGCAGGCCATCACTTTCTGCAAACTAACATCTTACTCGTCACATTTCAATAATCCATATTTTTTTTGTCCAATAACTCGTTCTAGCGAACAACGAACCAAGCATTTCCTCTCATTGATTTCAATCACCTTAAGCTTGAAGGATACTTTGGCCACTTTTCTATCCCTAGAAATTATATTGAATTTTATAGTTTGATATGAATTACATATTCCAAGTATTTTATTTTAGTTAGCATCTATAATAAAATTATCATTTGGTTTTGAAATTCCTTGAACTATGGTGGTATATTTGCAGTGCTTTTATGGGTTTCAATGAACAGAATTGAAAATTTGTTATTGACATAATTTTTAAGTGGTTTTAAAGCTATTACACACAATTTAAATACCTTAAATGAAAAACAGATATCTGGGGCTCCTGGGTGGCTCAATTGATTAAGCATCTGCCTTCTGCTCAGGTCATGATCCTAGGTCCTGGGATCGAGCCCCACATCAGGCTCCCTGCTCAGTGGGGAGTCTGCCTCTCCCTCTACCTGCCACTCCCCTGCTTGTGCTCTCTGTCTGTCTCTCTTGCAGATAAATAAATAAAATCTTAAAAAGAAAAAAGTAAAACAGTATCTGGAGAATTTTTAGCATATTCAAATAGTAAGTGCTAGTACTACGTTGTATATACTGATTATTACCACATTTTTGCTGTTCCATTTAAAAAGAAACAATTATAGTTCCAGTATGTAGTTTACATGCATTTTATTACTTTCTACTTTTGGGGGATGATATTCTAAACTCTCTAATATTACCCATTCACTGTTGTGTTAATTTTTCCCATAGAAAACTAATTCAGAACTGTGAAAAGTCTTTGGGCTCCTACGGAATCTGAATGAAATTTATAGAAGCCAATAAAATAGTAGATTCACAGAAAAACATGTAAGGCCATTTTCACTCAAACAACATTGTGTTCATTTGAATATACAATTTTTTTCCCTAAAATTAACCTTTACATTATATTTCTTTTCACATCACTGTCTCCTTCTGTCTTACTCCATACCTCTACCTGTTCTTTTCTTGCATCTCTCGCCTCCTTTCTAATTTCCCTCTCACTGTCCTATTTCAGAATATTGGAACTTGTGACCGGGACTGTTGGTAAAATCTCCTAAATGATCTCTGACTTCAGTCATTTCCTCCCTCCTCAGTAATCTATCTTTCCTACAACACCAGGGACACTCTTTAAAAACAGATGGAAGATAACATTCTACCGCTCAAAAATCTTCAAGAAAAACCTCCTCCCTCTTGCAGTCAGAGTTCTTTACAATTTTGCACAAGCCTGCCTTCCCAGCTTTTGCTTTTGTGACACCTTCCAGTGCCCTATACTTTCTAGCTCATCTGGTATATTGACTTTGCTCCCAAATCAATGGTTCTAGCTTCTGTGACTTTGCTCAAGCTTTACTCCTCATTTCTCAGAGATTCCTGTCAAGTCATACTGTCCTTTCGAAGGCACAGCTTCGATTCCATTTCTCCTAGAAAGACCATAAAGTATAAACATACTAGCCCAGCTGCCGGTGTCAGACGGACTGGATTTGCACTGTGTTCTACCCTTTGCTACCTGTAGAGCTTTAGATAAATCACTTAACTTATTACATCTGATGGTTTGTGGGACACATCCAAATTGTTCAAGGACAACTTGGGAAAAACGAAACAAAATTTAAGAACATTTTATCATGCATGTGTTGAATTTTCCTTACAAAGTAGTAATTTGGAAACACTAATCTAATGCCAAAACACTATCTGGGAATCTGGTAGGGAATTGTAATTTATGGATGTACAGTAACGCTCACAGTAAAAATCATATTATTTGGCATCCAGTCAAAAATTACAACCCAAAATGAGGAGAAAAAAACCATTAAAGCTAGCTCAAAAATGATAGGCTTGGGTTTTTTTTGGGGGGGGGGTGTTTCTGTGTGTTTTTTTTGGGCCAGAAATCGACAAGCTTGTTCTAAACTTCATGTGGAAATTGAAAGGACCTAGAATATCCAAAACAACTTTGCTGAAGTAAAACAAAATCGGAGTACTCACTCCACCTGATTTCAAGGTTCGTTATAAAGATACAATGTGGCAGGGGCGCCTGAGTGGTTCAGTCAGTTAAGCATTGACTCCGTTTCTGCTCAGGTCATGACCTCAGTGTTGTGAGATCCAGCCCGAAGTCGGGCTCCACACTCAGTGCAAAGTCGACTTGAGATTCTCTCTCTCTCTCTTCCTCTGCCCCTCCCCCCTCAAAATAAATAGACAAATCTTAAAAGAAAGATACGGTGTGGTATTGCTTATATGAAGATAGACACATGGATCAGTAGCACAGAATAGAAAACCTGGAAGAAAACCTACACATATGGTTAATGGATTTTCTACAAGTGTTTCAAGGCAATATAATGAATACAATTATTCCTTTCAGCAAATTGTGCCATAACAATTATCTATCCACATGCAAAAAGTGAACCACAGCCCCGTATAAAAATTAACTCAAAATGGGTCACAGACATAAATGTAAAATCTAAAACTTTGAAACTTTTAGGAGAAAGTTTGTGCGACCTTGATTAAAGGAAAGATTATTTCTACACCAAAAGCATACCGTAAAAGAAATCCAGAAAAGTTAATGAATTGGGCTTCATTAAAATGAATTTCTGTTCTTCAAAAGACTGCTAGAGAATGAAAAGAGAAGCCATACACGGAAGGAAAATTTTTCGGACAAAGTATCTCCAAATGCAAGCACACGAAGAGATGTTTCATGTCATTAGTTATTATGGAAATGCAAATTAAACTATGAGGTACGGCTATACACCTATTAAAATGGCTCAAATTTAGATTGACACACTAGGTGCTTGTAGCATATAGAGTAACTCCTACACGTTCCTGAAGGGAATGCAAAATGGTACAGTCACTTTGGAAAATAATTTATCAGTTTGTTAAAAAGCTGCACGTGCACTTGGGATTTCACACAGCCATTCTGCTCCTACACACACACACACGCACGCACGCACACGCACGCACACGCGTGCACACAGACACACAAGCTTTATTTCTATTTTTATTGAGGTATAATTGACATATAACACATTAATTTCACGGGTACAGCATAGTGATTTGATATTTGAATACACTGAAATGATCACCACAGGAAGTCTGATTACCATTCACCACCATATGTAGTTATAAATTTTTTTCTTGTAAAAAGAGGTTTTAAGATTTACTCTCTTAGCAACTTTCAGATACACAATACAGTATTATCAACTGTAGTCACCATGCTGTACCTGACATTCCCAGGATTTACTTATTTTATAACTGGAAGTTTGTACCTTTTGACTCCCTTCATCTGTTTCACCCACACCCTATCCCCCCACCTCCTGCAGCCACCAGTCTCTTCTCTGTACCTGTGAGCTTTTTCTTTGTTTTGATATATTTTGTATTTTTTAGATTCCACATATAAATGAAATCATATGGTATTTGTTTTTCTCTGTCTGACTTATTACAGTTAGCAATAATCATAGCAGCCTTATTTGTAATAGCCCCAAATGGGGAAAAACCCAAATCTCTATCAATGTGAATAAATAGCCACAAAAATGAATGAACAATTTGATACATGCAATGATAATGATGAATCTCAAATTAATTATACAGAGTGAAAAAAGTCATACTGAAGAGTCATTCTGTGTGGGTCCATCAATATAAAGTTCAAGACACAGAAATTAATCAATAGGGTCATAGAGCAGCTCAGTGTTCGTGTATGTGGGGTTAGGCTAGGTTGTGCACGAAGGAGGGATTACAAAGAGTTTGAGGAAACTTTTGAGGATAATGGTTATGCCCATTATCTTTATGGTAGTGATGGTTTCATCACTACCATAAATATTGTACACATATTTCAAATCTTGCCAAATTGTATGGTTCAGTTATGTGCATTTTATTGTATATCAGTTGTATCTCAAAGTGTTAAAAATGAAAATAATTAACAGATTTAAGCAATTATCTGATTCTGAAGTACCACTGACCACTGTAGTATACACTCTTAAAGGCAGCGACAGTGTTCTTCTGTCCTCTTTGAAATCTTACTCTTTAATACAGCATCTTTTTTTTTTGAAGATTTTGTTTATTTGTTAGAGAGAGAGAGTGAGCACAAGCAGGGAGAGCGGCAGGCAGAGCAGGCAGAGGCAGAGGGAGAAGCAGGCTCCCCACTGACCAAGGAGCCCAGTATGGGACTCGATCCCAGGACCCTGGCCGAAGGCAGCCAGTTAACCGACTGAGCTACCCAGGCGTCCCTCTCTAGTATAGCATCTTAGATATAATAAATATGATATAAGTCATCTTCAAATTGAATTGAGACAATTACAGTCTTCCAAATCACAAACCAACAAAAAGGAATGATAAAGTAATAAAGTATTTGCTATTCAAAAATCATGGTGGATTCTGTTGCTGATGTATTATATTATTGGCATCATGAGACCAAAAATGTATGGTTCATACGACTTTGTAAGTGGCAAGGGGATCTTTCATGGCCACAGATTAAACCCAAATGTCTAAACAATTTTTTGTGAAAGAGTGTACCCAACCACATGACTAACGGGGGCATTAAGGCATGAATGGTGCAAACAACCAACTCACACAAACTGTGGGAACACATCACAAAATACATCATACGAACAATAAATCGATCGCTTCATTTTTTTTAAAGATTTTATTTATTTATTTGACAGAGAGAGAGGCAGCGAGAGAGGGAACACAAGCAGGGGGAGTGGGAGAGGGAGAAGCAGGCTTCCCGCTGAGCAGGGAGCCCAATGTGGGGCTTGATCCCAGGACCCTGGGATCATGACCTGAACCGAAGGCAGACGGACGCTTAATGGCTGAGCCACCCAGGTGCCCCATGGTGGCCTTATTTTTAATGCATGGTAGAGAGCATGTTTTGTTTGGTTTTATTTTCTCTGTTTCTTTGTTGTTGGTGGTGTTTTCTTCCCTCTTCCCTTCCTTCCTCCCTCTCTCCTTCCCTCCCTCCTTCTTCCTTCCTTCCTTCCTTCCTTCCTTCCTGCCTGCCTGCCTGCCTGCTTTAACCCTAGGAGCAATTAGCAGATAATCATTTTCCGTTTTAGCTGATCAATCTAATAAATGCAAACACTACCTTAAAATCAGAATGTGGAGGAGATTTGCTAATTAGCTAATAAATCCAGACATTATAAACCCCCTTAACTAAGCCATTTTGGGAGGAAAATGTGACTTTATTGTACCAGTGGGCCCTAGGTCTGAAATAAGTGATAGGATTCCCAGACTCCACCCTATCTCTGGGCTTTACACTGAGCCAGTTTTCACACTGCATAATCTACTTGGGAAGAAAATGTGACCTGTTTAATATTAAGTTATTCCTATTGGCTGTTTACAAACCAGAAGCGTTAGATGGGTGATAGATAGCAATGTACTGAGCTAACACAGTTCTCGTTTCTTGGTGTTGAGACTAACGATAAATCATTGGTTCAGTCATTCTGAGTATAGTGTACTAGCCACTGAGTTGGGGGTTCTTGGTGTGTGAAAAAGATGAATCAGAAACACTTTCTTTTTTTGAGTTTGCAACAAAATCGAGGAGACAAACAGCTAGGAAACATATAAAGCAGAGTCAAGTACAGCTAAGAGTGATGCAAGAAATTTTCTGGGAGAGTATAGAAGGAATAATTACCATAAGATCACACTAGTTTCTGAAGCCCGAGAAGGTATTTTTCTCATTAAATATGGCTATTATTTGGTTTAACTATTGATGAAACAAAGGCAGCTGTCAGGTGAATACCTGCTCTGGTATTGCTGCTGTGATAACATTCATCAACTCTGTCTTTGCCTGAGTTCTCGATCTTTAATAAAGAAAAATAACATCAGTGCATTTCAAAGAGCTTTTATGATGTGGATGGTTGCCACAGAAATGACCACTGAATACCAGAACACTGAGCACAATTGTTACAGAAAGTTAAACATCTGTAACCATGGGAAAATGACTTTCAACGTATCCTTTGCCCTCATAAGTGAAACTAGCCATGTAAATCACATAAGAGACTCTATTCTATTAATTCCATCTTGTATCCTTGTTACTAGTAATCCTGCCATTTGAATAAAATAAAAGTATAATTATTTGATGGACATATTATAAATTATGTCATTTATGAACAATGACTCATTCTGTTACATTAAATTTGTATATTGAATTCTACTTTGTTTCATTAAGTAGCTAAATATCAAGAGTGTAACATTAAAAATTCGACCTACAAAGTGACAGATAAAACATAACTTGGAATTTCAAAATGTGATACGCAACATAGTACTGGAACTGCTAACCAGTGCGCTAATGCAAAAAAAAAAAAAAAAAAAAAGGAAAGAAGAATAAAAGACATACAGATTGGAAAGGAAGGAATAATATTGTTCTTATTTGCAGAGGACGTAGTTGTTTAGATACAAAATCTCAACAAATCTACAAGTCTCCTAGAACTAACAAGTAGGTTTAGTAGTGTCATAGTGTATAAGGCCAACACAGAAAAATCTATTGTGTTTCTATATGTTAGCAATGAACATTTGGAAACCAGAATTAAAAATACAATGTCATTAATCACTCCAAAGAAAATGAAATACTTAGGTATACACTTAATCAACGTTTCAAAAGTTGTTCTGTGAAAGGCAATGTTAAGAGAATGAAAAGAGGAGATAGAGACTGGGAGAAAATTTGTAAATTGCATATTTGACAAAGGACTTGTATTCGGAATATATAAAGGACTCCAAGCTCTACAGTGGAAAAGCAACCAACCTAATTAAAAAATGGGCAAAACGTTTGAAAAGACACATTACCAAAGAAGATATACAAATGGCAAATAAGCACATGAGAAGATATTCAATATCACTTACCATTAGGGAGATGCAGATTAAGAGCACAATGAAATATCACTATAAACTGATCAGAATGGCTGAAATAGAACATAGTGGTAACTGACATGCCTGGCTGGCTCGGTGGGTGGAGCATGTGACTCGATCTGGGGGTTGTGAATTCAAGCCCCACACTGGACCTAAAGCCTACTTAAAAAAAATGGTGGTGACACTACAATGAGGAATCATCTCACATCTGTTAGAATGGCTATAATCCAAAAGACTTGAGATAACAAGTTTTGGGGAGGACGTGGAGAAAGGGGAACCCTCGTGCACTCTTGGGGGGAATGTAAAGTGGTACAGCAATTATGGAATACAGTATGAAAGTTCCTCAAAAAATTAAAAATAGAACTATATGATCCCATTTCTGAGTATTTATCTAAAAGGATAGAAATTAGGATCTCAAAGAGATATTAGTACTACCATTTTCTTGCAGTGCTACTCACAATAGCCAAGATGTGGAAACAGCCTAAATGTCCATCAATGGGTGAATGGATAATGAAAATGTAGTATATACAAACAATGGAATATTATCCAGCCTTATAATAAGCAGGAAACCCTACAGTATGTGATAGCGGTTCTGAATCTTGAGTGAAATGAGCCTGTTGCAGAAGGACAAATCCCACGAGTCCACTTATATGAGATATTGAAAATAGTCAAACTCATAGAAGCAAAGAATAGAATGGTATTGCCAGGGACTGGGAGAGGTGGGGGATGGGGAATTGGTAGTCAGCATGTATAAGATGTCATGTATGCAAAATGAGTGAGTTCTAGGTATCTGATGTACAACATTGTGCCTAGAGATAACAATGATGTATTTTATACTTAAAAATCTAAGAGGGTATATGTTAAGTGTTTTTACCACAATAAAAATGTAAATTCATTTTTAAAAATTATCTGAATTGGTACATAGTTGATGACTATGATTGCATCTTGATATACTATTTATCAAAAAATATATCATTACTGGGGTGCCTGGCTGGCTCAGTCAGTAGAGCATCTGACTCTTGATCTTGGGGTCACGATTTCAAACCACATGTTGGGTATAAAGATTACTTTTTTAAAAAAAGATACCATTGCTTATCCTTTCCAGTGTTTTTTTAACCTCGAATCCGATTTTGTCTGGTATGTATAATACCCCTCTACTTGGATTCTTTTAGCACTTCATTAATAAATATTTTCCTGTCTTTTGTTGTTAAGCTCTTTGTATCATTACACTTTAAGAGTATCCCTTGTGAACAGCTTATGGTTGTTATTTTTGTATGTTTTGCTTTGTTTTCTTCTATTTTGAATTCTCTGACTTTAAATAGGGGAATTTAATGTATTCACATTTATTACAATTTCTGGAATGTTTTATTTTAACTCTCCTTATTTTATATACTTAAATTTCCATGCTTTCATGCTTTTGCTTCTTAAAAACAGACTCTTGTTGAATTGATGAAATTTTCTTTGTTTTATTTTTTTCTAATGGTTTAGAACTTAAGCATCTTACATTGTTTGACAAACTGCCACTTAAACTCATATGTTCTATTGGCATCTAGAATTAATACTTAGTCCCAAAGACAAGCCACTTATCATTAAACCACCTTCCCTGACTATATTTCCTTGGTGGTAACCATGTATATGGACAGACTTACTACGAAAAATGATAGTATATAAAATTTTTGCATCTTTAAATATCACTAACTACCAAATTAAATGTTTGCATCAATAATTATTAACAAAGACTAAAATAAAACATAAGTAGCCGTTTAAGGAGCAAATCTAAAATGAGTTCACTGTTATTAGTAACCATTACCTTAGAATTTATTTTCTCAACACTTGCATTCCTACACTTCAATTATTACTTTATATAGAAATACATAAATATAATTTTAGATATGTGTGTATATATATTTGTATGTTATATAATTGTATATTATGAATAAATATAATTTTAAATACTTGGCTTTGGAATACCACTCACAGTTGTAATGCTGACCTACTCAGAGTTCTGACACACCTTCTTTAATTCATATCATCAGAAATTTTATAAGAGTATTTAATATTTATATGTGTTCCAAAGACAGTGCCCGGTGACTTCTACTACCTTCCAAATAGCTGAATTCATGCATGTACTGACTATAAATATGAGATTTGTCACATCTCCAATCGAGAGGAATAACGATTCATTTTAAGAGATAAATCTGATGTACCAAACTATGCTAAAGACAGTTACAGCATGAAGTTTATAAATATGCATTTCCATTTCATCACTTGTATCAGTAGTTATGCTAAAGGACCATTAAAAATTGTAAACAGACTTAGAATACAGCAAAATAAAGGCCTTAAGTACAGTTTGGTTGAGCAACTGAAATGTATCTAAATCTGACACCTGTAGAATGCTGTAAATAGAATCAAAACCTTTTTTTGTGTTTTAAAGCATGCTCCAGTGTCTATTAACATTGCTAAAAAGTGTCTGTTTATAACTTCATAAATTTCATTTTCTTAAATCACATAGCACAGAGGTTTTTTTATACTTTAAGTAGTTATTTCTGTGATAGGTTTCATTTCTTCCTGCTCTCACTCCCATCATCAGTTTGAGTCAGATTTACTGAGAACTTATTTTGGTGCTGGGCCTGCGTGCAATAGTGTGAAGGAGTTACTGCTCTGCTCAGAGTGTGCTCCTCTTTCTCACCTGTGTAATCCCTTCTCTTACGACCGAATTTCCGTCCACTTACAATTTCTGCAACATTACAACCCTTTAAGAAACCTTGTTGTGTTATACATGACTTCGAATTTTGCAAAACGCTATGATCATGTGTGCACGTAAATCACACATTTGGGTGCACCAGTTTAGAACGCATATCTGTTGTCCTGAATGTCCACAACGTGCATCTACATGTATTCACGAATGCTTGCGAATGCATGTGTGAGTGCACGTGCACCCACAGAGCTAAGAAATGTATTCCAGGGTGTCCGCACCATCATTGAACCACTAGTGCTTTGCAATAATTATTTAAACTCTGCTATTATATAGTCTTTTCTCTGAGCATCTTTTCATATGTTTACTAATCGTTTGTATTTCTCTTTCTGTGAATGTCCGGTGTGTCTTCCTTGCCTGCTTTTCTATTTAGGCTTGTTTTTGTTTTCAACATATAGATTCACCTTACATGTTTAGATAACTCTTTGTCATGTTTCCTCAAAATATTATCTCCCAGTCTGTTGTGTCTGTTTTTTTTTAAGATTTTATTTATTTATTTGACAGAGACAGAGAGAGAGAGCACAAGCAGGGGGAGAGGCAGGCAGAGGGAGAAGCAGGCTCCCTGTAGAGCAGGGAGCCCGATCCAGGGCTCCATCCCAGGACCCTGGGATCATGACCTGAGCCGAAGGCTGATGCTTAACCAACTGAGCCACCCAGGCGCCCCAGTTGTGTCTTTTTTTAACGTTTTGTTGTCAAATAATTTTACACTTAAAAGAATTGCAAAGCTTTTTGTGCAGAGTTCCTGGACAGCATTTAGGGATCTTCCCCTGGTGTTAACATCTTACATAATAAGCATCATAAAATTATCAAACCTGAGAAATTAATGTTGATACAATACTATTTACTAAACTGTGGACTTTATTCATATTTCACCAGGTTTTCTACTTATCTCCTTTTTTGGTTGCAGAATCCAATCCAGGGTCCCACATTTCATTTAGTTGCCATGACCCCTAGTCTCCTCCAATCGGAAATGTCCTCTGTCTTTCCTTATCTTTCATAACCTTGAAACTCTGGTCAGGTGTTTTTTTTTTTTTTTTAAAGATTTTATTTATTTATTCGACAGAGATAGAGACAGCCAGCGAGAGAGGGAATACAAGCAGGGGGAGTGGGAGAGGAAGAAGCAGGCTCATAGCAGAGGAGCCTGATTTGGGGCTCGATCCCACAGCACCAGGATCACGCCCTGAGCCGAAGGCAGACGCTTAACCGCTGTGCCACCCAGGCGCCCCTGGTCAGGTGTTTGTTGAACGCCCCTCAATTTGTTTTTTCCTAATATATATAATATATATTATATATTGCCTTTCACCCATTTTTTTTAAGATTTTATTTATTTATTTGACAGAGAGACAGCCAGCGAGAGAGGGAACACAGGCAGGGGGAGTGGGAGAGGAAGAAGCCGGCTCCCAGCGGAGGAGCCTGATGCGGGGCTCGATCCCAGAATGCTGGGATCACACCCTGAGCCAAAGGCAGACGCTTAACAACTGAGCCACCCAGGTGCCCCACCTAATATATTTTTTTCTTGATTAGACTGAGGCTATTGATTTGGGGATGAAGAGCACATAAATGTTGTGCCCTTTACCTTGCACCATGTGAGGACATTCACCACATCCGTAAGTTCTATTACAGGAGATGTAAACTTCGATTGCTTTGGTGAAGTTGGTGTCTGCCACATTTCTCTCTCTAAAAGTTATTTTTTTTCCTGTCCATATACTACACCTAAGAAGCTTATCATTAAGTCTAGTCCATGCTTAAGTGTGTGAAAAGTTAAGCCACAGGGCGCCTGGGAGGCTCAGTCGTTGAAACATTGGGCTCTCGATTTCAGCTCAGGTCATGATCTCAGGGTCCTGAGGTCAGCCCTGCATTGGGCTCTACACTCAGTGCAGAGTCTGCTTCTCTCTCTCCTACCCCCGTTTGCACACGTGCTCTCTGTGTCTCTCAAATAAATAAATAAAATCTTTTTTTAAAAAAAGTAAAAGAAAAATTAAGCTACACTTCTCAAGGTACGTCAGAAGTTTCAGGAATGTATGTTAAAACCACCAAAGTCATTAATCTTGGGGGGAGATAACTTGAGTCTATGCAAATATCCTGTTTCTCTTAAACTTTTGCCAACTATTATTACTTTTTACAGTGGATCTTGCCTGCCACAATTATCACTGATGTTCTTTTATTTTTTTAAAGATTTTATTTATTTATTTATTTATTTATTTATTTATTTATTTATTTATTTCAGAGAGAGAGAGACAGAGAGAGCAAGCAGGGGGAGGAGCAGAGGGAGAGGGACAAGAAAACTCTGTGCTGAGCATGGAGCCTAACGTGGGGCTGGATCTCACAACCCTGAGATCATGACCTAAGCGAAACCAAGAGTTGGTTGCTTAACCAACGGAGCCACCCAGGCGCCCCTATCACTGTTGTTCTAATGGAGGTTATCAATTTCTCACATTCCCACCACGATTCATTTAGGATTCCCATCATTCATTTACATTGGTTTAGGCTCACAGGCATTAATCGTATTCTTTGGGTTTTAATCCAAACCTACCATTGTTTCTTTTACTTTTCATATTGCTCTACCTGTGGCCACTTGGGTCTCTTTTGGTTGGTGCCTATGTCCTTTTGACAGTCCTTCTATCCACTCCCCTCTCTGCTTTCGCACTTCTGAGCTTTCTGGCATCATAAGATGTTCTAGGTGCACCACTAAGGCCTGGAATTAACCATCACCCAAAGAGCCCTGGCTCCTTTTATTGGTAAATGGTGTTTAAAGATGGAAATCTGGGAGCTATGTGTGTGTTCTTACTGGGTTGTCATTGTTTCTAGGCCCTCTAGACAGACAGAGCTATGAATTAAATGTATGCTAACTAAGTATACAGAATATATACTTATATACATATAATTATCTTTATATTTGTTTATCCACATAACTGTATACATACTAAAATGAACATGAGTTCTTAAGCTATTTCCAACTGTAATCCACTACCACAGGGTTCATTAGAGCATTCCCTTTTGCTTAATTGTAACTTCTTTCTTTGACAATGAGAAACTTGGCTTTCGTTTTTACAATGTATTTTACTTACTTTTTTACAACCTAGGATACACGTATTGTGATTTCAGATTTGCTAACTCTTAGTCTTGTGAAAACCAAATTTAACAATTAGAGTGCAAGCCTTGTGTACACGTCTTTTTGTCTTTAACCTTGCAGTATCTAATCAAAACATCATTTTCAAAAACTTATGATGTACTATGTACTGGTTAACTGAACATAATAAAAAATCATTTTCTTTTTTTTAAAAAAGATTTTATTTACTTATTTTTGAGAGCGAGAGAGCACGCAAGCACAAGCTAGAGGAGGAGCAGAGGGCAAGGGAGAAGCAGACTCCCCCCTAAGCAGGGAGCCTGATGCAGGGCTTGAACCCAGGACCCCGGGATCATGACCTGAGCCGCAGGCAGATGTTTAACCGGCTGAGCCACCCAGGTGACCCAAAACATTTTCAAAAGTTGCTTATGTCAGCTTCTTTCTTCCACACGTCCTCAGTGTGGTCGTGACCTACATTTTGCTATTAGATTCATTTGTCACAGTCTGCATTCCATCTTGGGTTTCTGTGACATCCTGTTTGATTTTTAAAATTTTTTCACTAATAATAAATCTTTGTAGTGTATAGTTCTAAGGGTTTTGACAAATGCAGAGTCACGTACTGACTTCCATAGAACCACACAGAAGGGGTCCGACACTATGAAAGTTAGCTTGCACTGACCCATTGTAATCTACCTCCTTTCCCCAATGCCTGAAAGCCATTGGTCCTGTTCTCCATTCCTATACATTTGCCTTTTCCAGGTTGCCATATAAATGGAATAACACAATATGCAGCTTTCTGGCAGGCTTCTTTCGATTAGAAAGATACATTTGAAAACCATCCACGTTATTGTATAGATCAATCAATGATTCCTTTCATTTCATTTCTGAGTATTGTAGGTTATGAATGTACCATAGTTTGGTTTATATTAACTCATGGAGAGACAACTGGTTTGTTTTTGGATTTTGGCAATTAAGAAAAAAAGTGCTATAAACATTCATACACAGGTTTTTGTGTGAACATAAGTTGTGGACTCACTTGGGTAAATGCCCAGGAGTGCGATTGCTGGATTGTATGGCAAGTTTCACTTTGTAAGAAAGGGCCAAATTCTGCATGCCCGCCAACTGTGTGTTAAGTTATAGATACCCCACATCCTCAGCAGTACCTTTTTTTCCCTTTTTTTTTTGCCTTTTAATAAATGTGTAGTGATATTGCAATTTTAACTTTCATTTCTCGATTGAATAATGATGTTGAATAACTTTTCCAATGCTCGTTTGCAATCTCTGTGTATTGTTTGGTGAAATGTCTGTTCAGAACTCTGGCCCATTTATTGTTTGTGTTGTTGAGTTTTAACTCAGCTCTATTGTATAGAGAATATATAATCACATAATCAAATGTGTTATTTGAAAAATGTTTCCTAGTCTGCAGCTTGTCTTTTCATTCCATTAGCACTGTCTTTTACAGAGCAAAAGTTTTAAGTTTTCATAATGTCCAATTTATCAGTTTATCATTTGAAGGATCATGCTGTTGATGTTTTATCTGAAAGCTCTTTGACTAACCTATCACACAAATTTTTAGTTATTTTTAGTATAAGTTGTACAGTGTGTGGTAAAGTTCATTTTTATGCTCAGGAATGTTGTTCTATTATTCTACCACCATTTGTTGAAAAGGTTATTTATCGAATTGCCTTTGCACCGCTATTAAAAATCACTTGTCTGTATTTGTGTGTGACTCTTTCTGAGTCTGTTGTTACATTAGAAAAGTGATAGAAGTGTCGCTCAAGTGGGGGGAAGGGAGGCAGAGGGAGAGGGAGAGGGAGAAGCGGACTCCCTGCTGACCAGAGCTCCTTCCCAGGACCCCAAGATTATGACCTGAGCCAAAGGCAGACGTTTAACTGACTGAGCAACCCAGGTGCCCAGAGACAGTTTGAATTCTATTTCAAATTTTTTTTTTACTTATAAAATAGTTTAGAATTTCAAGTGTGATGTTCAAGAGAAGACATCTGTGCCTTGTTCTTGAACTTAAGGGAAAAGCATTCATACTCTCACCATTAAGAATGTTGTGAGCTGGAGGGTTTTGAGTACATGACCTTTATTAGGTTGTGTACATTGTCTTCAACTCCAAGTTTCTTGAGACATTTTATTAGGATTTAAATTTGTTGAATGCTTTTTCTGAGTCTATTGATGTGATCATACAATTTTCCCCTCCTCTGTTCCTATGTTAAAATATATTGATAGATTTTCAGATGTCAAAACCAGTCCTTCAGTTTTGGAATGAAACCCACTTGTTTTTGATGTATGATCCTTATTATGTATAAGCAGATTGGATTTGTGAATATTTTGTTGAGGGTTTTGCATGTACGTTCATGAGAGTTATTGGTCTATACAGATACTAGTCTGTAGTGTCATTGTCTGTTTTTAATATTAGGATAATGCTGGAATCATAATATGGGAAAAGAGGTGTTTATTTTCTACTTTCTGGATGATATCATGTACAATTGGTATTTCTTCTTCAAATGTTTGGTAGAATTTGCCAGTAAAACCATCTAGGCTGGAGTTTTCTTTGTTTTGGAAAGTTTTTCAACTACCAACTCAATTTCTTTAGTAAAGATATAAGATTGTTTAGATTACCTGTTTCATTTAGAGTGAGTTTTGGTAATTAGTAGCTGTGAGGTATTCATCATACATTTTATGTAAATTGTTACATTTTTCAGACATTGAGTTATTTGTAACATTCCCTCACTATTTATTTAATGTCTCTCTGGGCAGTAGTGATACCTCCTCTTCCATTCTTGAAAGTGGCAATTTGTGTGTTCTCTTTTTATCTTGGTCAGAATGGCTAGAAGTTTATCAATTTTGTTGATCTTCTCAAAGAACCAACTTTTGATTTGTCTTTTTTTTTAATTATTTTCTTTTCGCAATTTAGTCTTCCTGCTCAAATCTTTATTATTTCCTCCCTCTGCTTGTTTTGTGTTTAATTTGCTCTTTCTCCATAAGTTCTTGAAGTTGAAGCTTAGGTTATGGCTTTAAGGGGTGCCTGGATGGCTCAGATGGTTGGGCATCTGCCTTCGGCTCAGGTTGTGATCTCAGGGTCCTGGGATCAAGCCCCATGTCAGGCTCCCAGCTCAGCGGAGAGTCTGCTTCTCCCTCTCCCTCTGCCTCTCCCCCTGCCTGTGCTCTCTCTGTCTCTCTTTCTCAAATGAATAAGTAAAAAAAGTCTTTCAAAAACAAAATGAAATTTTCTTCTTTTAATGCTTCAAATATAATTCAATATAATAGATGCCATTAAACATAAGCATTTAGTATTATATAAAGATCTTATTTATTTACTTACCTACTTACTTACTTATTTATTTAAGAGAGAGCAAGGGTGAGAGAGCACAAAGCAGAGGGATCATGAACTGAGTTGAAGGCAGACATTTAACTGAGCCACCCAGGCACCCCACATTTAGTATTATAAAATTCTTTATAAGTTTTGCTTAGATGCATTCCATAAATTTTGATGTTTTGTATTATAATTTTAATTCATTTCAATAATTTCTATTTTACTTTAAGATTTAGATGTATGTTATTTAATTTTAAAATATTTGAGGATTTTCTAGGTATGTTTTTGTTGCTAATTTCTAGCTTAATTTATTTGTGGGCCAAGAACATAATTCGTATGTTTTCTATTTTTAAACACATTTAAGTTTATTTTGTGACTCAGAATATGGTCTCATTTGGTAAACATTCCATGTACACTTGAGAATTCTTCACAAGCTTTTTGTGATCAGTTCCTCATTTGTAAAAGGAACTAAAAATAGTACCTGTGTATGAGGTTTGTTTGTATTCTGCTATAAGTGAAAGATAACCTGAAAAATACTTGCTTAATAAGTAGGCTTTTTTTTTTCACTCAGACCAAAAATATAGGGGTAGGCAAACAAGGGTTGGTATAAATGCCAAAGAGGTCATCAAAAATTATTTTTAGATATCTTCCTGTTCATAACAACTTCATTTAGTGCTTTTGTTACTTGTGACCATAAGATGCTCATTCTATCTCCAGGCATTAAATTCTCATTCTAGGAGGAAAGGTAAAGGATGAAAAAGCAGAAGGGTTGTGCTTACAGTAGAGAATCAAAATCATCCCAGAAATCCTCAATTTCAAGGGAACATGGGGTGAGGAGAGTCTGCTTTTATTTGAAGGTGGACCAGTGCTTATTAAAGCATACACTATACGGGCACCTGGGGGGCTCAGTCGGCTAAGCCTCTGAGTCTTGGTTTCGGCTCAGGTCCTGATCTCAGGGTTGTGAGCTGGAGCCCCAAGCTGGGCTCCACACTCTGCTCCAAGTCTGTCTCAGATTCTTTCTCTCTCTCCCTCTGCCCCTCCCTCTCGTGCCCTCTCTCTCTCTCTCTTTCTAAAATAAATAAATAAATCTTTGAAATGTATACTATAAACCTTAGGGCAACAACTAACAAACTTTTTGAAAGGTATACGCAGTGAGCAAATAGCAAAGGTAAAATTGAAGAAAAATGCTCAGCGAATCCAAGTGAAGGCAGAAAGGAGGAGAAACAGAGAAGAAATAGAAAACAGTGGGACACAGATTAATCCGACCAAATCCGCAGCGATTTTAAGTGTGAGTAGTCTAAACACATCAGTCAAAATTCAGAGATTGTTAAATTGAATAAAAAAGCAAGATAGAACTAGATGCTGTCTTTGAGAACCCCACTTTATGTATAAAGATGTAGGCACCTACAAGTAAAAACGATGAAGAATGTTAAATAGTGCATATACCAACAAGATGAAAGTTGGCCTGGTTCTGTTCATACCAAAGTAGAAATTAGGATGAGAAACACCATCGTACATAAAAAGAAACATTACATGATGATAATGTGGCAAATTATTCAAGGAGATATAACATAACAAATGCTTTGTTTCGTGGTTATAGCCTTAAGAAGTAGAAGAGTTGAGGTTTAAACTAAAGCACGTTCATAATATATTTCCCATGTATATTCAAAATTCTTCCTGAGCTTGCAATTCAGTTTCACTAAGGTATCTGTTAATTCCTGCGCCAGTGTCACAATCTTGATTAAAATTGCTTTATAGTGCATTTTAATTCCTGTAAAGGTTAATTCCCTTGCTATTATTTTTAAAACAATTTCTTGGTGTTTCTCATAAATATTCTTTCATATTAACTTTAAGGAATATTCTGTTGAGTATGAACAAGTCTACACACATAAATTTCACCACTTAGATGAAATAAACCAATTCCTCAAAAAATGCAAACTACCCCAACCTATTCAATATGAAGTAGATAGTCTGAATAGTCTTATAGCTAGTAAGGAAATTGAGCTTGTAATTCTTACATCTGCTCCGCTTTCAAGGAGCCTCGAATAAAGAAATATAATAAATAAAATAGCCAGCTCAAGAGAGGTGTCAATCAACAAGGTTGATGTCTTTTGAAACATTGTGGATTATTTGAGAATAATCTGCATCGTGTGTTGATAGACTCACGTTTGTATTTGTGAGACAGTGTTTTGGGGCCTGGGCTAGGTTCAGGAAAGTGAGGGAAACCAAATATCTATTCTACGAGGTTTTCCTGGTTGCTTGATATACTTTATACACATCATCTCATTTAAGGCTTCCCATAATCCAATGATGTGATTGGTATTATTGTTTTCTCTATTTTATAATTAGAGCAAATTCTTTTTTTATGTTCAGTTAGCCAACACATAGTACATCATTAGTTTTTGATGTAGTGTTCAACGATTCTTTAGTTGCATATAATACCCAGTGCTCATCACAACACGTGCCCTCCTTAATGCCTACCACCCAGTCACCCCAGCCTCCCAACCCCCTCCTTTCTGTAACCCTTAGTTTGTTTCCTGGAGTCCAGAGTCTCTCCTGGTTTGTCTCCCTCTCTGAATTCTTCCCATTCAGTTTTCCCTCCCTTTCCCTATGGTCCTCTGTGCTATTCCTTACATTCCACAAATGAGTGAAACCATATGATAATTGTCTTTCTCTGCTTGACTTGTTTCACTTAGCATAATCTCCTCCAGTCCCGTCCATGTTGCTGCAAATGGTGGGTAGTCATCCTTTGTGATGGCAGAGTAATAGTCCATTGTATATATGGACCACATCTTTATCCATTCATCTGTTGAAGGGCATCATGGCTCCTTCCACAGTTTGGCTATTGTGGACAATGCTTCTATGCACATTGGGGTGCAGGTGGCCCTTCTTTTCACTTCATCTGTATCTTTGGGGTAAATACCTAGTCGCGCAATTGCTGGATGATAGGGTAGCTCTATTTTCAACTTCTTGAGAAAACTCCATACTGTTTTCCAGAGTGGCTGTACCAACTTGCATTCCCACCAACAGTGTAAGAGGGTTCCCCTTTCTCTACATCCTCACCAACATTTGTTGTTTCCTGCCTTGTTAATTTTAGCCGTTCTGACTGGTGTGAGGTGATATCTCATTGTGGTTTTGATTTGAATTTCCCTGATGCTGAGTGATGTGGAACATTTTTCATGAATTACAGAAAATTCTTATACAGTGCTTATCACCTGTCACATATTATTCTAAGCCTTTATGTGTTAATCCTGTCAGCAATCCCAGGAGATTAGCACTATTTATATCCCCATTTTGTTTTCAAGACATCTGAGATACAGAGAATTGTACACCGTACAAACTTTTCCTTAACCACTCTTCTGTGCTACATTGGGAAGGATGACTAATTTTCTCCAGCCAAGGTCAGTAACTTGGAAAGGCGGGATACAAATCCAGCTGTGTATGACTCCAAAACCCGTGTTCTCTCCTCTCTCCCCATGAGCAGAAGTGAGAAGGGCTAAAGGTCTGGAATGATCTTGTGCTGTAGACATTTGTAAGTAATCATAGTTCCTCATTTTCTAGATATTTTCTCAGGAGCTGCTACAGACATAGGGCTATATGACTCTCTGTTAAAATCTGCCAGTAACAAATAAATTAATAGTTCATAGGAAAGTTGTGGTCTCAACAATGAGCTTCACGTTTGTAGTTGGGTGAATTTTTGGATTTTTTTTTAATTCAAAATCAGAAGTAAAGACAATAAAAACAAAAATAAAGTAGTGAGATTACATTAAATAAGAAAGCTTCTGCACTGCAAAGGAAACTGTCAATAAAATGAAGTCAATCACTAGGATGGGCAAAAATATTCTCAAATCATATATTTCATAAGGGATTAATATCCAAAATATATTAAAAACTCACACAACTCACTAACAAAACACAATCTGATTTTTAAAACGGGCAGAGGACCTGAATAGACATTTTTTCCAAAGAAGACATCTAAATAGCCAACAGGTACATTAGAAAGCCCTCGACATCAGGAAAATGCAAATCCAAACCACAATGAGATATCCCGTCACGCCTGCTCGAATTGCTTTGATCAAAAAGAAAAGAGATAACAAGCCCTGATGAGGATGTGGAAGAAAAAGAATCCTAGTCCACTGTTGGAATTGGTGCAGCCACTATGGACACGCTAGGGAGTTTTCTCAAAAAAGTGAAGATAGAACTACCATAGGACCCAGCAATCCCATTTCTGGGTATATATGCAAAGGGAATGAAAGCAGGATCTTGAAGAGCTAGCCACACTGCCATGCTCACTGCAGTAGTAGTCCCAGTAGCGCAGACATGGAAACATCTTAACACTCCTCAGGGAGTGAATGCATAAAGAAGATGTGGTATGTGTGCGTAATGGAGTATTCCTCAGCCCTGAGAGAGAAGGAATTTCTGCCATTTGTGACAACATGGATGGACCCTGAAGGCATTATGCTGAGTGAAAGAAGCCAGACAGAGGGAGATAAATACTGTGTAGTATCACTTATATTTGGAATCTTAAAAAAAAAAAAGTCAAGCTGATAGACACAGAGAGTAGAAAAGTGGTTGCTAGGGGTTGGGGCACATAGAGAAAGCAGGTAAAAGGGTATGAACTTTCAGGTATGTGATGAATAAAATCTGAGGATCTAATGGAAAACACGGTGACTGTAGTTGCTAAGAAACACTGTGTTATATAATTGAAATTTGCCGAGATGGTACAACTTAAATGGTCTCACCAAGAAAACAAAACAGAGCAAAACTAGTATGTGAGGTGATGGATATGTTAATTAACTAGATGGAGAGAATCCTTTTACAGTGTGTAGGTATATCAAATCACCATGAGGTACACTTGAAATATCTTACAATTTTATATGTCAATTATGCCAACATAGAGCTGAAGAAAAACAAACAAAACACTACTGCCTTTGCAATTAAAACATTTAAACACTCCTCACAACAGAAATACTAGCTCTATGTTACTAGTTAATGTAACTGCTAGCTACTAATCCTACTAATAAAGTTTCTTATGTTCACATAAATTCCGATGGCAGTGGGCAGGGTCTCTGCTCTCAGGTGACCCAAGGATCCAGGCTCCTTCCACCTTGGCTTCCTCATTGGAACACTGGCAGCCGTGTTTGCTGCTGAGTGGAAGAGAAAGCCTACAAGCAGCCTGCTGGCTTCTGTCTAATGACGTACGGAGTGGCAAAGTTTTCCCCCATGTCCAGGAAGGAGACAAAGATAAGATGTGACGTGACGTGGATGAACACTTGTAGTCTCTCCCATAGGCTGACGCACAGTACGTACTCAAAAAAGAGCCACCATTATAATTTGTTATGAGAATGACTTTCTTCATTTCTTGAAGGAGTTTCTGACAAGGCCAAGTATACCCTAAATTCTCCAACTTTTTCAGGTGCCTAGTGTGTGACAGGAACTTTCAAACACAGGATCATGTGCTTTTCCGAGGATCCTGTAAATGTCAGAAGGGAGTATTTGCCCCTCTTCACTCACTAGCACTTTTGCGCACTGCCCTTTGCATTAACCTCTATAATCTCAGTAGGCTGAGAATTTTCTCCTTCCTTTTGATTCGTGGTCAAAATCTTAACTTGTGAGTCTCTGCTCCCCTCCACAGGTGCCCTTAGGCAAACTGAAAACCAGGATTTTCCTGTGTGGAAGGTCCACAGACACAGAGGCAGTAGAAGGATATATTTTTTTTTTCTTTTTAAAGAGTTAGCATGTCTACCCGGGAACAAATTTTTGCTTCCTAGGAGGATTCCAGGGTTTTAGGGATTCAGCTCCAGTAGATGTCTTTAAATGCCTAGGTAAGCAGATTCGTCTGGGTAGCTGTTCGCTGGCCAGTTTCAAAAAGACATCCATTTAAAATTCTGCAGCTATCACAGCGGTTTTAAAAATAAAAAACCCTCTAATTTCAGGGTTATAGCCTCCAAACCAGGAGATTATGTGCCCAGTCAGAATCTACTCACTAGCGCATTGGGAAAACACTTTGAGGCCAAGAGGGAAGGACTAGGCATTGAAACATCGTGTCTAAAGTGAACTTCTAAGTCAAAGGGGCTGTTGCTATGACAGAGGATCCAGGGTGAGGGATGGGAGGCAAGGGGAGTTCTGTGAGGAGCAGCAATTCTTTATGTCAGGGGAAGGGCAGGTGATCAATTCTAGGCTGTTCCACTGGGAGTAAAGCATAGCCTTCAGAGGAAGATTTAGCAGGGAGCTAGTGAGCTGGTCAGGTTCCTGAGTTGGACAGGAGGGCACACTGAGGAACACCAAGGGACAGTGCTGTCATGTGGGAAAGTGCTGGCACTGGACAGAAATAGAGTTGGCTCTCAAGGGGGACATATGGGGTACGGAGAGGAGCCTCTGTCAACAAAGCCCACAGGCAGTACCCAAGTCCTGTTTGATTTGCATTGTCACCTTCCTTCTTAGGCCTGCCTTCAGTATCTTGGGACAGAGACCTTCTTTTTGTGGCCTGAGAGACATTACAGAAAACTGAGAAGAGAAACGAATGAACTAAGAGATGGAAGACGCCTCAGGCTGGGAGTGGGAACCACACGGACTCTAGATGAATTGAGACTAGAAGTCTAATCCCAGCCCTGTCATGAGGACCTGGGGAATCATCAAGTGCTATGAACCTCAGGCTCTTCATCTCTGAGGTGAATTTGGTGAGCCCCGACTTGTTCTGCTGTAATGTGTGTGACGTGAGTCATATCCGGTATATACCGCATCCTGAGTGAATGGTGAGGAGTCTGGCTCCTGGGTAACAACCCTAACGTGTCATTTTTCCGGCCTGACCCAGGCAACTACAAAGGCTTCACCTGGCAGGCTCATGGGGACTCAGCCCTTCTCGTATTTGCATTCCCAGCCCCTGTACTTTTATTCTCAAGTGTCTTTATCTGAGGCCTCGGGCAGAGATCTTCTGGGCCTCTACTGAGGCCTCCTTAAGGGGGGGAGGAGAACGAAACCTTGAAGACACTTTCCCCACCTGCCTTAGCCCCTCCCCCTTGCCTTCCTCTGATTTCAGGGTGCATGCAACTGCCCTGAGCCCTTTGTTCTGGCTCTCTCAACAGTGAGGTGACCCCCACGTCTGCACTCACCCCCCTGACCCTCGACTTGGTGCACCGTTATCAGGAGGAAAACGAGATAGAAGGAATTGGCACTTTCTCCTGTTTTCACTCTTGCTTATAGTATCACGGGACGTGATCAGCCTTAGCTCTGTTCTGTCTGGCTTGTTGCTTCAATCAGCTCCTCTGACACCTGGCCCCTTAGCTCTTGGTCCCACTCAGCCAAGCTCCTGACAGATGACCGTTGCTTCTAATATGATTTTGGCACCAGAGCCTTCCGCCCTCTCCTCTGGGAATTTGTTTTGTGATCCAGGTCCTCTCAGAGAATACTCTCAGACACTGGGCACCAAGTCAGTCAGAGATGCTGCTTCATAAATCTAAGTCAGCAAATTCCCACTTAGAGAATAGACTACTTGGTTTGGGTGTGGGGCTGTGGGTTAGTCTTCACCAGCCGGATCCAACTCAAAGCTCCTAGAATTCAGTCAAGTCAAAGACCAACTCCTTCTAACCCTTCCAGCTGCTCTTCTATCCAAAACACTATTTCCATTCCTTTCACCCCACCAAAAAACTAGTCCTTGCTTAGAGAGGGCCAACATCCACTTAGAGTAACCTAAGTCTAATGCCATTTTAATGGAGAAGGTTCTGGCTCTCCCAGGCCAGGGAAAAGAGTGCCATCCTAGTGGCTTCTTGGCATCACTTTAAGGAAGTATCACCCTATTTCTCGAGAAATCCTTGCAGAACACCTGGTTCGTGCATTGTGTTCAACTACACTGGGCTTTGAAAAGAGCTCAGAACACGTTCCATACCTGCCTCAGGTAGAGTTATTTCTCTCTGATTTATCCCTGATCCAAAAGTAACTGCTAGGACACTTTTCTGTTCCAGACCTTTCTCTCAACCGTAAGGCATGCCTTTTCAGAGTCTGGCCCCAGCAGGACTTAAAATTCACTCCCACAGAAGGAAGTGCACTTTCCCAATGCCCCAGATGGTGTTGGCTCAGGGTTCTTACACTTGGTTGCTCCTTATTTTTACCTTGTCCTGTAGCTCTTAGGGGACATCTCACCATCTTCCCGATAGGACTGCTGCTCTGAATCTCTACCATTCTCTGGGTGGGGGTGTGCCCTGCTGATCCCAGGATCCCCCTTACTAACACAGAGCCTTCCAAAGAGCAAGCACTTAATTCATGTTTGGCAAATAGACGAGCCAGTGAGAAAGAATTCATTTCAGATTTAATTTCTCCTACGTCCTTGAATAAGCCAAACAACCCTGGTAGGCATCACTTAAGTTTACATGACAGACTAAAAAGGGTAAGTGAATCCAAGAGAGAGCCGTCCTTTATGTTTTGCCTCTATTCTGTGAACGCCTTGATTTTGCTTCCACACTTGCTCACATCTCCAAGGGATTCCTATTCTAATGCCTTGTTATCTCGTTCCAGGTCACAAAAAAGATGGGGGGTTTTCCGATTTGTTTTGTAAAATATCAAAACACACAAACCTGATGAACAACTCTAAATGTGTGACCATCGTCATTCATAAAGTTAGATTCTGAAGCTAATTAAACTTTCTGTTATGAGGAATGATATTTGAGGGGCACCTCGCTGGCTCAGTCAGTAGAAATGCGACTCTTAATCTCAGGACTGTGACTTTAAGCCCCACATTGGATGTAGAGATTACATAAAAATAAAAACTTATTAAAAAAAAAAACAGGGGCGCCTGGGTGGCTCAGTCAGTGAAGCGTCTGCCTTCAGCTCAGGTCATGATCTCAGGGTCCTGGGATCGAGTCCCGCATTGGGCTCCTTGCTCAGTAGGGAGTCTGCTTCTCCCTCTCCCTTTGCCCCTCCCCCCCCACTTATGCACGCATGCTCTCTCAAATAAATAAAATCTTTAAATAAATAAGTAAATGGCAAAGCATATGAAAGAATATTTCACCAAAGAGGATATACAGAAGGTGTATCAAAACTTCCTCATACCAGCATGGGAAGGAAGTGGGGTTGGTGCCATTGACCTTGGCAAAAAACTGTAGGACTTCCATCTTGCTGGTTGCGGCATGGGCCCTGGGACCCCACAGGAACCGGTATCAGGCAGGGTCACTGTCCAACACCTGCCAGTACTCCAGGTATCCTTCCTGCACCCAGACTTTGGTGAGGAGCTCCCCGGGCTCCCTGTAGATGATGTGCTCCCTGCCTGCATACACCCCCATGACTCCCAGCGCCTCCCACACCTCCTCCTCGGGGGCACGGTCGCCCTCCAGGAGGATCACCCCCAAGAGCAGCATCAGGAGGCCGGTCTTGGGCATGCCCTGCTCACCGCTCGGCATCCCATCGTGTAGCAGTGGCTGGCAAGGTCCACTTCCTTCACCTCAATGCCAAAGACAATCTCCATGCACTCACAGGCTTTCCTGAAGATCTCAGGGCTCTTTGGTGACACTCTTCAGTGTTTCTGCCTCTGTGATGGGCTCCTTTGTTACCTACTTGACACTCAGGAACCGCACCAATTTGGCCACCTTTTTGTTAAGTGCATCACTGAGCAAGGACTTAGGCTCTGGTGGAGTCCCTTCTCTTCTTGGCTTCTAGAACTCTCATCAGATTGACTCAATGGAGTGGCTGTGATGGCAGTAGGGAAGGAGCAGGCTGTCTGAGAACTCTGGGGAACACATGGTTTTCCAGCAGCAGGCACCACGTCTGGGGTGCCCAGGATCAAAGGAGAAAGAGGAGGAGGTTGTGGCTTCTTCCTCCTGAGGCATGGGACCCTGCACACAGGTCCCAGGGCTGTCTTGGGGCCTGAAAGTCTTCCTCAAGCTGGCAGTGCTCACTCTTCTGACCCAGAGGCATGATGACTTATATCGGGTGTAGCTTGCAGGAGGGTGGGCATTGGGGATCCCCAGACGTTGGGGGCGGAGGAAAAGCATCAGTGGCCTCAGGTGAGAAACTCATCCATGACAGCTCAGATAAAGGCAGCTTCCAGGTCTCCTTTTTGGTGATGCTCTTGGGCCTCACAGGGCTCCTGTTCTCCTGGATGGCCTGTTTCCCAAGATCCGAAAGAGGAATTGAGAGAGCTCCTCAGGGTGCAGCTGGCACAGCCTGAGGCTTCTAGACTGAGATAGGCCACGGATGGTCAAGCATTGTGGGGTCCCATCTTCTGGAGCCCTTGGTAGACACTCAGGGTGTGCGCTTCACCTTGACTCCTGGCACGGTGCCAGCCCTCTCTGATACGCTGACCTGACGACATGGGCCTCAGACCCAGGCTTTCACCTCCCAGTTCTTAGAGCTCCTATAAGGGGAATTGAAGGGGCAGCTCGGGGTGTAGACTACAGGCACAGTCCTGGGTCCCCAGTGCTGACAGGAGGGCTGCGGCCAGACTCTGTGAGGTCCCCACTGTTCGGGGGTGGATGGTTCTCTTAGTGCTCAGAGTCCTAATCTTTCCTCTGCCAGGGTCTGGGCCCCACCACTCTGCTGAGCTCTGACTTTCTTCTGAGGAAGAAGTAAGGGGCACCACCTCTGGTATACTTGCCCAGGGCTCATAGCAGGGGCCTCCTTCGTCTATAGTAGGAGGGCCCAGGTTGTTACTCATATTTACTGCTGACAGGGCCTGCTCCATCCTCTACCTCAGCTGACCTGACTTTGCATCCTCAGATTGAAGGCCTCCCTGAGAGGAACCACCACCTGCAGCGCCATCATGGAAGGAATCACCTACCACCACCTGCAACGCCATCATGGAAGGGATCGCCTACCACAACTGGCCACCCCTAATTTGTGTCTCCCAGGTACGACAGCAGGGGCTGGGCTCATCTGTTCTGGGACAGGGGTACCTGCAGTTCTCCTTCAGGATATTCAGCTTTATATCTGTATCCCACCCCCACCGTGCCTTTTTCTCAGACCTCCCTGAGACCACTGAGACAAAAGTAAAAAGATGCCAAATCCAGCTAATTTTGCCTGAGGTCTCCCAGGCCTGGCAGCAGGGGCAGGCCAGGTTTCTGTGGGATGCCCTCTCTCTGGGGTGGGGAGGCATTCTGAGTCCTTTTCAATGTAGTCGCAGCTACTCCTGACAGGGCTTAGGCCACCCGTATTCTGTTGACCCGAGAATCCTTCCCCCGGGCCACGGCTCCAGTCTTCCCAGGGCCTCCTGTGTGTGGTGGGAGCTTCCCTGCCCTTCCTCAGAGCCCTCACTTTGATGCCTGCTGAGCTGACGCTAGCCCCCGCAGGCCAAGATTCTCATCTCCCTGACATCCCTGATCCAGAAATGAGGCAGGGGTGCTTATCCTTCCCTGCTACCCAGGATCTCCAGGCGTGACAACAGGAGTCAGGGCAGATTTTTGTGGGGACCCCTCTAGTTCTAAGGTGGAGGTATTTCAGTCATTCTCTAGGTATTCCTATTTCCTCCTGACAGGCCTGGGACCCTTTCATTCCGCTGGCCTGAGGATGTTCTCATCTCCCTGACACCGCGACAGGTAAGTGTTGGGTAGGCTTTGCCTGACATCCATGCCCGGAGCTTTACAGAACAGATAGCAGACGGGGGTCCCGGTGAAAAACCCCTCTGGCTGCAGGGGGAGGTTCCTTCCGGATCCTTGCCTTGACACCCAGCAGAGTCTGGGACCCGTCCCTTTGCTGACCCGAGTCCAGTCAGCCCAGTTGAAGCCTCATCTCCTTCAGACTCGGAGGTTGAAGTCAGGAAACTAAATCCAAGGACCCGGCCTCGGGCCTCCCTGGGTTGAAAGCAGGCATTAGGGCTGGGGTCCAGTCCGCTCTGCGGTGGGAGGTCAGTTGAGCCTTCCCACAGGGTCATCGCTTTGACGCCTGGAACGGCCTGAGCCCTCTTCCTCCGCACACCCTCGAATCAAGGCTGCACGTCCCGGTTCCCAGAGCTGCCAATGAGGGGGTGCTTCGCTTATCCCGACAGCCCTGCCGGGCGTCAACCAGGGCTGACGTGGGGTGCAGTGGGATTCTGTGGGGTCCACACTGTTGTTCCGGGGTGGGTGGACCCCCCGCTCCTCACTCATGGGGCTCTTTGCTGGGGGAGTCTGCCCCCTCTGCCAGCTGCGCTGCTCTTACCGGAAGGTTTTGTGTCTCAGGCCAGACGCTAGACGGGGCGGCAGCGGCACCCGTGACAGGTGGTGGAAATTCGGAGAAGAAGCCGCCTTCCTATGCTGTCTCCTCACCTAAAAGACGTAGACCTTGGCAATGTTCTGTTCTGAAGCTTCACTTCCTACACCGCAGTGGCTAAGCAGCATGGTTTGCGGAGTTCCTGCCCTTTTGAGGTTCTCCGATCTTGCATTGTCCAGTAGAGTACTTTCCAGCTTCCTTAAGCCTCGCTGATGTTAAGAAGTGTATTCTGTAGCTCGCGCAAGCATGTGTGTTTGTGCAGTTCGCTCTGATGCTTGCGATTCCCTCTGCAGACCTTCTTCTGATTCTATCACAATATTTGTTTAAGGCCAGGCTTCCCTCGCTAAAGTGGTTTCAGCCGGTTATTAGCGCGGACCCCCGCAGGCACACAGCAGCAATCAAGCCAATGTTTCCTGATACCTGGTACCACCCCAGGGCCACTGGCGTCCGTGGTCCGAGGTGATGCCTCAGATTCCTTCGGTGAAACAGGGCAGACATTTAAACCTGTTCTTCCCATGGGCCCTCCTGAAGTCCACTGCTGCCTCCCCAAACAGGTACCAGTTCAACACAGGGATTTCTCATGCTTTGCTTCGATTTTGTTGTTGAACGCCTGAAAAGTGTCCCCCCAAAGATGCCATCTCCCAGTCTCCAGAACCTGTAAATGCTGCCTTCTTTGGGAAAAGGGTCTTTGCAGATGTGATTAACCTAAGAATCTTTCGAAGGGAGAGGAGTAGCGGGATTATCCAGGTGGGCCCTAAATGCAGTCCCTTATATCCTTAGAAGAGGGCAGCAGAAGGAAGATCGACAAAGAAGGCAAGGTGAAGATGGAGCCCGGGGAAATTTGAAGATGTTGACCTTGAAGATTGCAGTTACACTGCCACAAGCTGAGGAAGGCCAGCAGCTACCAGAAGCTGCAAGAGGCAAGGAATGGATTCTACCCAGGATCTCCAGACGGAGTGTGGCCCTGTCAGCGTCTTGATTTCAGGTCAGTGAGTGATTTGGGGCTTCTGGCTTCCAGAACTGTAGGTGAGTTCATTCCTGTTGTTTAAGCCGCTCCGTTCATGGCAGCTCGATACAGCAGATCTAGGAAGCTAATACACCATTGTTTTCATTCTCCCTTCTGGAGTTTTCCAGGGTTGAGTTTTGGGAGTGGAAGACAGCAGCACAAACTTCACTATCATTTTGGCAACCATAGTTAAGGCACTACATCTGTAAACAATTGAAGGAGAATTAGCATCTTTACGATAGTTTGTTTCACATTAGGGAATATGGTGTACTTCTCTATTTGGGACAATTTTCGTCTGAATCGATCAGTAAAATTTTATATTTGCCTCCATAAAGATCTTATACATTTTTGTGATTTGTAGTTCCTCTTGGATAACTTCTGGATTCTGTTGCTATTGTGAATGGAATATTATGTGTTACATGTTCTAAGTAGTTACTGCTTTTGTGCGGTAAGGCTCTTGATTTTGCTATGTTGACCTCCTCTATACAGGCTTTCTGAAGTCCCTTATCCATTTGAATATATTCCACACACCTCTTCCTTTTAATTTTCTAGGCAAATGGTCATCTCTATAACAAATAGTATCTCCTTTCAGTATTCTTATCTCTTATTTATTTTGACATCCACATCTCTGGCTTTGTGTTCCAGTGCAGTTCTAAAGAGTATAGATCTGTCTTGTTCCTGACTTTAATGTGAATGCTTCTAACATTTCACCTCGAACCATGCTTGCAGTCGAATTTGGGAAAAGGAGGCTCCCTTCTATTCTTAGTTTGCCGGAGTCTGTACCATGAACACGTGTTGCGTTTCTTCCAAAGGCTTTTTCGATGCTCACTGGCACTAACCCTTGCTCCCCTCTCATTTGTTTATGTAGGGGTTAGCGGTTGAAAGTGTTCTCCAGTGTGAAGTCATAGTTTCATTCCTTGGACACAGCCCGTTTGCTCACTGAATTCCCCGCTCTCTTAACTATGCTATTTTATTTGAGAAATTTATTGTCATATGAATGAGCTTGGTTCAAGTGTTCTGTTAGTGGGATTGGGGGCGAGGTCCTCACTTGGTTTTTTAATCAAGGGGAGCTGACTGGGGAAAAATGAGTTGAATAATATCCACCCCCCCTTTTTGGTATGCTTTGGAAAAGTTTACAAACCTGGCAATTAATTCCCCTGAGCATTTGATAGAAGTGGTCTCCAAAATAGTCTTATCTCAGACATTTGAGAGTGACTTAAATTTTGAATATGGTTTCCATTTGTATTTTTGAATCAACGTTTTATGTTTCTTTATGGATGAATTTGGTTTTATTTTCTAAAAAATGGTCCGTTTCCCTTAGGCTTTCAAATTTAGTGGTATGATACTTATAATAACAAGTATCACAAAAACTCCCAAACTCATATACCAATAGAGAGAACAGTATAATGAACTCAATATACCTGACATTCAGCATCAACAATCATTAATATGTGACCAATGCATTTCCGATTATACCTCCACTATTCACCCATCCTGCAACTGCAACGTGAAGCAAATCTAAGGCATCATGGGGCGCCTGGGGGGCTCAGTCGGTTAAGGGTCTGCCTTTGGCTCAGGTCATGATGTCAGGGTCCTGGGATCAAGTCCTGCACCGGGATCCCTGCTCAGTGGGGAGCCTGCTTCTCCCTCTCCCTCTGCTGTTCCCCCTGCTCGTGCTCGTGCTCTGTTTCTGTGTCATATAAATAAATAAAATCTTTAAAAAAATTTTTTTTAAATCTAAAGCATTGCCCCTAAGTAGTTCAGCATGCATTTCTGAAAGATAAGGAATGTTTTGTAAAACATAAACTTAATATAATAACTATACCTAAAAAAGTCCTTAGAATCAAATATCCACTTTTTCATACTTATCTGACAGCCCAATTACTTTAAAAATATTTTTTGAATTGATGTATAAATATGGTATATACATCCTGGTTGTTTATGTCCCATACGTTTCTCTTAATCTACAAAATGTCCCTATAGCACTGCTTTTTCCTTGCATTAAAAAAAAAAAAAAGTCTTGTGCTTTGTTCCATTTCCCATAGTCTGGATTTTGCTCACAGTGGTAACCCAACAGGTTCTCCAGCTCTCTGTATTTTTTAAACTGGTAAAGGCAGAAGCTTGATCAGATTGGTGTTTGCTTATTTTTTCCCTCCCTCCCTTCCAGAAGACCACTCCACAGCTGAGGGTGTGTACTTCCATTAGGAAGCTTACACTGCCTGGTTGTTTCCCTTTGTGTTGATGTTAGCAGTCATTGATGGTTATCACCTCTATCTATTAATCCATTATGGGCTCGCAGAATAAGCATTCTATCATTCCCTCCTTATTAGCTGAAATTCCTCTATACCTCTAAATGTGGAAATATTTCCCCATGGTTTGGTTATCCTGAGGGAACTTGCATTCCCTTATAGTAAACTCTCTTCATCTAAATTTTGTACAAATTTGTTTAACTTGTTTGTTCCTGCTTTTCTCTTTAGTAATTGATCATTATTGCAAAAATGGCTACCTTATAGGTATTTCCAGAAATGGCTTGTGGTGGTTGGCGCTGCTGTTTTCGGTTTCATTATTTTCTGCATTTATCTTCATTATTTCCTGGCTTTTACTTCTTTAGGTCAAATGCGCTGTTCATTCCAGACCTTCTGAAGTGCCTGGCTGTTTTAAGCATTTATTTCCTAATACATCTTTTCAAGACTGTCCGTTTCTCACTGAGTACCACTTAGCCGCATCATACAGGTAGTATATTGCATGTCTTCGTGTGCAGTGCTTGAAGATTTTACAAGCTGAATACCTCACTCTACTACTTATGCTATTACAATTTATGTGTGTATGTATACACACACACTAACTAAAATGTGTTTTGAGTAGGCTTTAAAGAGGACAAAAGAGGATATTTAGAGGAAGTTTCATAAACTGGAGGCATGTTTTTGTTTTCATATTAATTATAACAGACTCTTAAACATATTTGACTGCCAGGGAGAGAGTTGAGTTTCTCCTATGAATGTGAATAAGTTTACCACTAGAAAATCATTACGATTGGCAGCGCGTAAAGAACTGTAGCCTGCAGATGTCAGCCCCTATGTCGAGCAGGGGCCAAGTGTGGGATAGCGCTGAGGGAAAGTAGGTCGAGTACAGCAGATTAATAGAATAAAGGGCAAACTTCATTGAGCATCAAAGTAAACACATCCACAACAAACTAGCAGTAGAAGGGAAATTCTTTTTTTTAAATCTTTTTGTTTTATTTTATTAAATAATGGTAAGTGTACTTTTTAATCCCCATCCCCCTTCTCCCCCCATTCCTCTACCACTTCCCCTCTGGTAATCATCAGTTTGTTCTCTCTAGTTAAGACCCTGATTCTTGGCTTCTCTCTCTCTTTCTCTTTCTCTCTCTCTCTTTTCTTCCTTTGCTCATTTGTTTTGTTTCTTAAATTCCACATATGAGTGAAATCACATGGTATTTGTCTTTCTCCGACTGACTGACTTTGCTCAACATCATACTCTCCAGCTCCATCCATGTCATTGCAAATGGCAAGATTTTATTCCTTTTTATGGCTGACTAATATTCCATTGTATACATACACCACATCTCCTTTATCCACTCATTTATCGATGGACACTTGGGCTGCTTCCATAACTTGGCTATTAGAAATAATGCTGCTATAAACACAAGGGTACATGTATCCCTTTGAATTAGTGTTCTTGTGTTTTGGGGCTAAATACCCAGTATAATATCACAATTCCTGGATCATAGGGTATTTCTGTTGTTAATTTAATGAGGAAACTCCATACCGTTTTCCAGAGTGGCTGCACCAGTTTGCATTCTCACCAACAGTGCACTAGTGTTCGTTTTTCTCCACATCCTCACCAATACTTACTGTTTCTTGTGGTGTTGATTTTAGCCATTCTGACAGCTGTGAGTTGATATCTCATTTTACTTTTGATTTGCAGTTCCTGATGATGAGTGATGATGAGCATCTTTTCATGGGTCTGTTGGCCATCTCAATGTCTTCTTTGGAGAAATGTCTGTTCATGTCTTCTGCCCATTTTTTAATTGGATTATTTGTTTCTTGGTTATTGAGTTGTATAAGTTCTTTATATATTTTGGATACTAACCCTTTATCAGATATGTCATTTGCAAATACCTTCTTCCATTCCATAGGTTGCCTTTATGTTTTGTTGAATGCTTCCTTCACTGTGCAGAAGCTTTTTATTTTGATGTAGCCCTAATAGTTTATCTTTGCTTTTATTTCCCTTGCCTCAGGAGACATATCTAGAAATGTTGCTATAGCCGATGTCAGAGAGATTATTGCCAGACTTAAAGCTTTTCCCCCAAGGTGAGAAAGAAGAAAGGATGTCTGCCCTTATCCCTTAATAGTCAACATTGTACTGAAGGTTCTAGCCAGAGCAATTAGGCAAGAATATATAAATATTTAAAAAAGCCATCCAGATTGGAGAGGAAGAAATAAAACTATCCTTATTCACAGATGACATGAGATTGTATAAAATAAATCCTGTGGAATACACACACACACACACACACACACACACACACAAACTTAGAGCAAATAAGAATTCAGTGAGGTTGCAAGATACAAGATCAAATACATATATCAATTGTATTTCTTTTTTTTAAGACTTATTTTAGAGAGTGAGTGTGTCAGGGGGGAGGGGCAGAGAGAGAGGGAGAAGGAGAGAAGCAGACTCCCAACTGAGCATGGAGCCTGAGACAGGGCCTGATCTCACGATCCTGAGATCACAACCTGAGCCAAAATCAAGAGTCAGACACTTAACCGACTGAGCCACCCACACGCCCTCAATTGTATTTCTATAAACTAGCAAGGAACAATAATTTTAAAAAACTAAGTAATTTCCATTTGCAGTAGCATCAAAAAAACCCAAAATCTTTAGGGGAATTTAAAAAAATAAGTACAAGGCTTATACATATAAATTTCCAAAATATTATTGAAAGAAATTAAAGAAGACCTAAATAAAGACTTCCTGTTTTCATGGATTGGAAGACTCAATATTGTTAAGATGGTGATACTCTTCTAAGTGACCTACGGATTCAATCCTAACTGGCATTTTTTGCAGAAATTGGCAAGCTGGTTCCCAAATGCTCATGGAAATTTAAGGGACCTAGAATAGGTAAAAAAAAATCTTGCAAAAGAAGAACACACTAGAAGGACTCAGAATTTCCAATTTCAGCTACAAAGCTACAGTAATCAAGCCAGTGCAGTATTGGCATAAGATAGACACATAAATCAAAGGAAAAGAATTTGAAGTATAGACATAAACATCTACATGTATGGTCAGTTGATTTCTCTTTTTCAAGAAGCTTAACCAGACAATTTTATGTGGAAACGATCCTCTTTTCAGTTATTCTACTGCCATTTTTTGACACGTCACATGCAAAAGAATGAGTTTGGACCCCTAACTTACATCACATACAAAAATTAAGTCCAGATGAGCCACAGACCTAAATATAAAGCTAAAACTATTAAACCCTTGCAAGAAAACCTAGCTATAAACCTTTATGACTTTGGATATGGCCATGCTTTTTTAGAAACGACACTCAAATTACAAGCAACCAAGAAAGAATTTGACTTCATCAAAATTGGGAAATTTTGTGTATCAAAGCACATGATCAAGAAAATGAAAAGACAACCCACATAATGGGAGGAAATACTGGCAAATCTTACATATCTGGTAAGGGTCTAGCATCCAAAATATATGAGGAATTTTTACAACTCAGCAAAAAAATAACTCAAATAAAAATGGGCAATTTCTTTCATCAGTGTTCTGTAGTTCCTAGAGTGTAAATCCTTTACCTCTCTGGTTAGGTTTATAACAAGGTTTCTTATAGGTTTTGGTGCTGTTGTAAATGGAATGGATTCCCTAATTTCTCGTTCTACAGTCGCATTGTTAGTGTATAGAAAAGCAACCCAGTTCTGTGCATTGATTTTGTATCCCGCCACATTGCTGAATTGCTGTATGAGTTCCAGTCATTTGGGGGTGGAGTCTTTTGGGTTTTCCACATAAAGTATCATGTCATCTGCAAAGAGAGAGAGTTTGACTTCTTCTTTGCCAATTTGAATACCTTTTATTTCTTTTTGTTGTCTGATTGCTGTTGCAAGGACTTCTAGTACTATGTTGAACAATAGTGGCAAGAGTGGGCATCCTTGTCGTGTTCCTGATCTTAAGAGAAAAGCTCTCAGCTTTTCCCCATTGAGAATGATGTTCACTGTGGGCATTTCATAGATGGTTTTTGTGAATTTGAGGTATAGTCAAGCAGAGAAAGACAATTATCATACGGTTTCACTTATATGTGAAACATAAGGGATAGCATGGAGGACATTAGGAGAAGGAAGGGAAAACTGAAGGGGTAGAAATCAGAGGGGGAGATGAACCATGAGAGGCTCTGGACTCTAGGAAACAAACTGAGGGTTACAGAGGGGAGGGGATGGGAGGATGGGTTAGCCCGGTGATGGGTATTAAGGAGGGCACATGATGTGATGAGGACTGGATGTTATACCCTAACAATGAATCATGGAACACTACATCAAAAACTAATGACTAACATTACACAATAAAAAAAAAATAAAGATAAAATTTTTAAAAATGGGCAAAAGGGAACCTGGCTGGCTCAAGTCGGTGGAGCATGCAACTTTTGATCTTGGGGTTGTGAGTTTTACACCTTTGTCAAGGTGTCAGTCGTTTTTTGTGGCTTGGTTTCCAGGTCCTTTGTTTTGTTACATTCATCCATGTGTCTATTTCTTTGCTAATACTACAATGTTTTGCTTGCTATAGCTTAAGTCCTATCTCTTAAAACAGGGTAATGCTGTTCTTTCCACTTTCTTCTTTTTCCGAAATTATTTTATCTACTCTAGGTCCCTTTACTTTTTCATATAAAATTTAAATTCAGTTTTTCTAAATCCATAAAAATCCTGTTGGGCTTTTTTTTTTTTTTAAGTAAGCTCCGCACACAACATGGGTCTCGAACTCACAGTCAGAGATCAGGAGTGCCCCTCTTGTTGGGATTTTGGTTGGAATCATGTTCAATCTATAGATCAATTTAGGGAGAGTGGACATATTTACTATTTTGAGTCTTCCAAACAGTGTCTCTTTGTTCTATGTAGTTTTTCTTTTATTTTTTTCATCAGTGTTTTTTTAGGATTAAGCATACAGAACTAGTACATGTTTTCTTAGATTAACTCAAAAAACGGAGATACTGAGTTATTATCATAAGTGGTATTGTAAAAACTTTCACTTCACAATTGTACATTGGTAGTATATAGCAATTGGATTGACTTTTATATGTTGGCCTTGTAACCCGTGACCATGTTATGCTTGTTAATTCTAGGGCTCATGCTGAGATCTGAACATAGATATTAGTCTTGTGGATACAGATAGAAAGAGGGCATGTAGGGCATGTGTCACTGTCATCCTCTGCATGGTATAAAGATCCTCAGCATGGTAAGAAAGACAAGTGAGAAAACTCTTCTCTCAAGCAGCGGTGAGCCATCTCTGTAGGCTCAGGATTTAAGAAAATCTAGAGCTTCAAGATTCTCAAACGTATTTATGCAAAAATCACTATCCCATATTCCAGCTTTCAACCATTTTAGGGCTCTGACTTTGGCCAAGGATGCTTGCCAAGTATGAGATCCGTTCACCATTTTCTGAAATTCTGCTACCCAAACAATTAAGTCTTGGGTCTGTCTGATCTTTAGCTCAGCCGAACCTGTGGTAGCAAGAGATACGAGTTTCTTTAAACACTGCTACGGAGCCCTCTAACTCACACTTTGCTCTGAACTGATGATTAATTGAATTGAATTTGTTATTTTTTCTCTTCAAAACATCATTGGCACCTAACAATGGCTAGCCAGTTTTACAATTACTATTACCATTTCCCTGTCTTTGTTTAAATGACAGAAATACTGCACAGGTCAGTCCATTCCCTTTTACCTGTATCTCATCTCAGTCCACCACAGTGAATAACAACTGTATTGTCAAAACATTCCAGAGAATACCAATACCCAGCCTCCAAGTAGCGATTTGCCAGCCAGCGGTGAGTAACCAAATTCCAAATCCACATTCTTAGAATCTGCTTCCTAGGCACACTTATGTTACCAATTGTCTTAGCATGTTATTTCTTAGAAAGGAGCATGGGAAGGATATTCTTGTGCAAATGCTATAATGATTGAGTGCTTTCAGGAGGCACTGGGAAGTAAGTGAGGAAAGCCGGTTAGAGTAAGGAATGAAGCGTAGCAAAGCTGTGAGTTTAGAGAAGAGTAGCTTCAACTGTGAGTTTAGCTGAAGACTAGCTTCAACTGTATCCCAGTTAGAGTTCTCAGGGGTGAACGGTACCAGAGCTGTGTTGCCTTGTGGGAAGGGAGTTACCACTGTATCCTTGTATCAGTAGTCTACTGTATGGATATACCACATTTTATTCATCCATTAATGAAATGATGAGCATTTGGGTTGCTTTCACTTTTTGGCTATTATGTATAAAGCTATTTCAAATATAGCTGTTATCAGCATTTATATACTGGTCTTTGTGTGTATCTAAGCTTTCATTCTCCCGAGTGAATACCTAGGATCGGGATAGCTGGGTCATATCCTGTTTGTTTGAGGTTTCAAAAAAAAGAAAAAGTAGTTCTCAAAGTAACCATACCATTTGTCACTTTCTACAGCAATATTTGAGAGATCCAGTTACTCCCCATACTTGCCATCTCTTGGTTTTATTAATATAAAATTGATAAAACTTTAATTTCAACCATTTTCATTGGTTAGACTCACAGGCAGACTGTCACGCCTTTGGTAAACTCAGATCTCAGTTCAGTTCTTTAACCCGTAAGTGTAAATTGCTTTTAGTTTGTGTGATGTATATGTGGTTCAGGATTCATCCAGAAACGAGTTTAAAACCATTATTATGATTTTACCTTCTCTAGTACTCTCTCCTCCTGGACCTCTACCATCCAGCAACCTGGTGTTCTCAGGCCCCTTCCCCTGCTTCTTCCTTACACACCTGTTTTATTTTGGAGTTTTAGGCAGTACACCGACCCTCGGAGCACAGCGTGTGTCTGTGTGTGCACACACACATATACATACACACACCCAACAATTTCACTCCATGCCAATCGCTTGCCCCAAGTTTTCACACCCCTCCAAAATCTGCATACCCGGTTAAATCTCCAGCCCACTATTTATTTTTTAAAAATAATTATAGTAGTAGTTATTTTAAATATAATTCATCCAGCGTTTATTATTATTATTTCTGGGAGGATTTGTTTGTTAGAAGCTCACTCCTTCATACTGGAAGTGAAACTCACCTGGTGTACTTCTTGTTTACTCAATTGCCTCTCTCTCTCAATGACATAAAGTTCAATAGTATTAGTTCAAAAGTACCAAGGATATTATTCCTTCGTTCACCAATTGCTGACTAGTTAAAGGATCAGATCCCACATTCGATCTCTTAGCAAAATACATTTCTAGCATAAACAAACTATGTTCATTCTCCTTTCCTGACCTCATGACGTTACAGTCACGTCACATAAACACATACAAAACAGTAAGAAATTCTCTCTATATAGTATATAAAACTATTGCTGGAGTGAAATGACACCCAAAGCACAAAAGCCATTTTCAAGGTCATACTATGAGTCTATGGCGGACGAGTCAAGGTTTCTTAAATGCCCAGTGAATTTATCAGCAGCCTTCAATCAAGGGAGATAACTGATAAACCATTTCTTTTAGTGCCCTCCCACTTTGACTCTGGGATTGTACCTGTGACTTGTTTTAGCCAATCGGATATTTGCAAATATGACACAAGCAGAGGCTTGAGAAGTGCTATTGGGCTTGCTTGCTCTGGATTTTCTGCCATGAGAACATGACCCAGGCTAGTTATATGGAGCACAGCTGGGTCATCCCAGTCAGCTCTGATGAAAAAATTCTAGGTCAGTTCTTCTGACTTCCAGTTATGAACCAGTGTAGCTAAGATTAACTCAGCCTAGTTTAGCTGCACCTTATATCCTTGTGAGTTACAGAAAGGATTGTCATAGCCACAGGGTCTTATGATGGGTTGCTCTGCAGCATTACTGTGGCTAAAGGTAGTTGGTATATTATTTTATATTATATATTATTTTATCCTTACAATTCTCCATGTGCCTCTGGCTTGAGGTCTCTCATGAGGCTTGTTGATGGGGGAAAAAGCTATCAGTTTATAAAGTTACTTATATGACTGTTTGGAGATTCTCAGTTCCTTACTGCAGGGGGCTTCTCACAGGGCTGCCTCATGACGGGCAGATCGATTCCATCAGAATAAGAGATCTAAGAGAGGGAGGGTGACAATATTCAAGCTGGAAGGCACAGACTTATTTGTTTTGTTTTAATTTTACAAACTTTCCCCCCCAGCTTTATTGAGATATAATCGACATACAACATCGAGACAGTTTAAGGTGTACGGTGTGTTGATCTGACACACTGATGTGTTGCAGTATGACCACCACAATAGCATTATAGCTGACATATCCAACACATCACAGAATTCCATTTCTTTTTGTGGGGAGACCATTTAAGGTCTACGATCTTAGCAACTTCCAAGTGCATGATACAGTATTGTTAACTATAATCACTGTGCGGTAACTTAGATCCCCAAAACGTATTCATCTTCTAACTGGAAGCTTATACTCTTTGACCAGCAGCATCTCTCTATTTCCCCCACTCCTCAATCCCAGGTGAATACCATTTCTACAATATACTCCGAGATCATGACCTGAGCCAAAGGCAGATGCTTAACCGACTGAGCCATTCAGGTGCCCCAGGAAGTTATTTTTAAATCAAGTTGTTAGCAAATGCCTGACTGAGAAGGTGACATCAAAGCAGTATTTGAAAGAATGAAATCTGTGGAAGAGATCTTCTGGAAGAGTGGAGAACAATTGTGAAGGTCACAAAACTGGAATATGGTACTGGAATATGCTTACTATATTCCAGAAACAGAAAGCAGGCCAGTATGCTGGTAACAAGGTGAACAGGGGGAGAGTATTTGAAGATGGGGTCAGAGAGGTAAAGAGGTCAGTGTAGATCAGAGGGTGTTCGAAGGGAGTTTTGTGGAGACTTAATAGAATATTGTCCAAACATTGGTTTTTACTCTGAATGAAGTGGGACCTGTTAGAGGAATTGTAGTCATATGATCTGTCGGATATGTGTACAGAATCACTCTAGCTACTGTAAAGAGAAAGGAATGAAAGGCGTAAGAGGGAGAATGCAGGGGACTGTCTAGAGGTTATCTCGGCGAGCCATGCTAGAGATGGTGGTGATCTGGACCAGTGTGGTAATGGATAACGTGTGGAGAAGTATTTGGCTGGATTCTGGATAATTTTTGAAGCTAAGTCCATGAGGATTTTCTGGCTGATTGGAGATGAGGTGTTAGAGAATGAGTCGAATGAAATATGAAGGAAAAACCACATGGATGGATCTTCCATTAACTGCAGTGGAAGATGTAGCAGGTGCCTCTGTTGCAAAGCCACAAATCATAAAGAAAACTGTATAAATGTGACACATTACTATAAAAATTCTAAGAAAAGTAGCTATAACTAACATTGAAAGACAAGTCACAGGCAGGAACGTATTTCAATTACGATAAACAACAGAGGTAGTATCTACTACAAACCAAGAATTAAAGTAATAAAAAGCAAGTGAGAGCTATGAATAATAAATTTATAGAAAAGGGAGACCAAATGGCCAATATATACATGAAAAGGTGCTCGATATTACCAGCAGGAAACTGTTATAGAAACAAAAATGAAGTATCATTTCAAATGTAGTAGAGTTGCATACTTTTTATTATAATAATTTTTTATTATATTAGTCACCATGCATACATTTTAAAATCTGATAAGATGAAGCATTGGCATTAATGTAGATCAAAGGGAACTCAGGAAATCCTGACGAGAATAGAAATGACCACACTACTTCTGGGGGAGATTTTGCAAATGCCTTACGAAGTTGGCTTGTATGTATATAAACCCTGTGATCCTGTAGTTTCACTTAAATATTCATCAAACAGGAATAGATGAAGGCATTGAATTTATTCAAAATGGGGAATCATGTACAACAGTTAAAAAGAACTAACGAGAGCTACATGTAACAACATGGATGGAAACATTTACAAACATTACAAGCATTATCTAATCATTTAGAATACTCTTACAAAATTCACAACATTTACAAACATTATCTAATCATTTAGAATACTCTTACAAAATTCACAACATTTACAAACATTTACAAACATTATCTAATCATTTAGAATACTCTTACAAAATTAGATACGTTCCCCAATGTACGGATAAAGAAATAAAGTTTAAAGGTGTTCAGTTTCCCTGACGCCAGGATTTAAATCCTGATCCAGAACTATGTGAATTCCAATTTCATATTATTTGCACTACTGCGTGGGACGTGCAGCGTTTGTCCTCAGTCAAGATGGACCAAAGGAAATGACGAAAATTTTTGCCTTCTTACAAGGCCCCATTTCATTTGTCATTGAAAGGCGATTCAGATCTGAAGATCTAGCATGGCTAAAATGGGAGCTAGGCTTCCGTTTGTAATATATAATGTAAGTGTCAATATTTATCTTTGCAGACTTGGGTCTATTTTTAATTATACACCTAAAGATGCATAATTTGCTCTTCTATGTAGATCAATACTAAGAATGATATTGATTCTTTCCATAATCTCCTCCCCACACTCTTTGACATGGTGTTTCCGTGCAGTATTGATGAATGTCTGCTCCAATCTGCAATTACAGCAATAACAGCTGTGCATTCTAGGATTTTCTGATTAAACTTTTTTCCAAAGTACTAAATGTAGTCATTTAATACATAATAATTATCTTTCCTATTATATATGGTCCATAATTAAACATTAATAAAAATTTAGACTCAGCAATGTAAGATGCATGGATTCCACTGCATATCAGTACTGATGCTGACGGTTTTTGATTGGTTGCCTTACCTCAGAACACTCTATTAGTCAATTGACTTTCCTGCATTCCCTTTATTAAAATTATTTCTCAGAGCTAGGGTATTACTGAAAGAACAAAACAAATAGAAGATTTTGCACAGATGCATACACAACTATGATTTACATACAGAGATACTTCTAAACTTATATACTGGTGTATTTGTGGAAAAGCAAATACTCATAGAAAACCATAAAAGAAACTACATATTTCTTGATAGAGCCATAAGAAAACTGGTATTTCTCAAAATCAGACTGAATTAATTTTATCTGAATGTCTACACATGAAATAATTTTTCATGTGCAAAACTCCAAATAAGTATAATTGTATAGAAACTAAGAGGTAAGAATAAAAACTTACAAAGAACTTCATGAACTCAGAAATAAAAACAGACACTTCAATTAGAAAGTGGTCAAGAGCACTGAAAGGTTTGAACAAAAACCTGGCCAAAGGAGTTAAAAGAATGGCAAATAAGCACATGAAAAAAATGTTCAACATAATTAGCCATTAGGGAAATGTAAATTACAACTACAAGGAGATATTGTTCCACATCTCTCAGAATAGCTACAGTAAAAAAAAAAAATAGTGATAACACAAACAACGAGCAAGGATGCAGAGAAACTGGATCATTCACACATTGCTGGTGGGAATGTAAAATGGTATAGCTATCCTGGAAAACAGTTCGGCACTTGTAGAAATTTTGAATATTTTTTATCTGTTTCACAGCAATTACATTGTTTAAAAATCTTTCCACCATTTGACTCCCATTACCTATTTCTCCCACCCACTATCCTGTTCTCTGCATCTGTGAGGTTGTTTTTTGTTTTGGTTTGGTTTTCTTTGGTTTTTGGTTTTGTTTTTTGAGATTCCATATGTAAGAGAGATTGTATACAGCTTTTGTCTTTCTCTGACTTACTTCATGTAGCGTAATATCCTCGAAGTACATCCATGTTGCCAAAAATGGCAAGATTTCATTCTTTTTTATGGCTGAATAAAATTCCATTGTATATATATACTACAATTTCTTTATCCATCCATCCTTTGGTGGACACTTAGGATGTTTCCATACCTTGGCTATCGTAAGTGATACTACAGTGAGCATGGGGGTGCATATATCTTTTAGAATTAGTGTTTTCATTTTCTTTGGATAAATCCCCCAAAGCGAAATTGCTGAATCATATGGTATTTCTATTTTTAATTGTTTGAGGAACATCCGTACTCTTTTCCTTGTAGTTTCACGAATTTACATTCCCACCAACAGTGTACTAAGTTTCCCTTTTCTGTATGATGGCCTTTCCCTTTTTGATGATGGCCATTCTAACAGGTATGAGGTGATACCTCATTGTGGTTTTGATTTGCATTTCCCTCATGATGAGTGACGTTGAGCATCTTTTCATGTACCAGTTGGCCATCTGAATGTCTTTTTTTAAAGATTTATTTACTTAGTTGTGGGGGGGCAATAGTCCCACTTACTTATTTTTGCTTTTGTTGTTTTTCCTTTTGGTATCAGGTTAGGAGAATCATCACCAAGACCTATGTCAAGGAGCTTGTCACCTATATTTTCTTCTAGTTTTATGGTTTCAGGTCTCACTCAAGTCTTTAATCCATATGAGTTTATTTTTGTGCATGGTGTAAGGTAGTGGTTGAGTTTCATTCCTTTGCATGTTTTCCCGCACCATTTATTAAAGAGACCTTTTCCCATTGTATATTCTTGGCTCTTTTGTCACAAATTAACTGAAAATCTATTGTGTGGGTTTATTTTCAGGCTCCCTATTCTGTTCCATTGATTTATGTGTCTGTTTTTATGCCAATACTATACTGTTTTAATTACTGCAGCTTTGTAATATAGTTTGAAATCAGGGGGCATGATGCCTCTAGCTTTGTTCTTTTTTCCCAAGATTGCTTTGTCTATTTTGTTTTGGGGGGGGTGTATGTGTGTAATTCTTTACAAATTTTAGGATTATTTGTTCTAGTTCTTTGAAAAGTGCCATTGGAATTTCGATAGTGATTGCATTGAGTGTGTAGATTGCTTTGGGTAGTATGGACGTTTTGACAATATTAATCTTCCAATCCATGAGCATGGAATATCTTTCCACGTATTTGTGTCTTTAATTTCTTTCATTAATGTCTTGTAGTTTTCAGTGTACAGGTCTTTTACCTCCTTGTTTAAATTTATTCCTAGGTATCTTATTCTTTTTGATGCTATAGTAAATGGGATTCTTCTCTTTATTTCTCTTTCTGAAAGTTTGTTACGAGTGAATAGAAATGCATCAGATTTTTGTGTAGTGATTTTGTATCTGCAACTTTACTGAATTTGTTCATTTGTTCTAACAGTTTTCTTTTAATAGTTGACCATAAAAGAACAAAGGAAATTTGGAGAATATAGGACAGCTCTTTATCTTGACTGTGGTTGTGGTTACATAATTACATGCATTAGTTAAAACCCAAAGCACTGTACTCTAAAAAGGGTGAATTTTAAAGTGTGTAAATTATATCTTAGTAAAACGATTAAAAAAGATGATTAATTTAAAGTAGGAATTAATAGCCGTATTGTGAAAGCTTTTTAACATATGTTTTAGTAAAAGATGAAAATAGCACAATGGAGAGAATGAAAGTATATTTTGTAAGTTTCTGATAATACAAGAAAGGAGATGTAGTATTAGATGCATCTAGAATTAATAATTTTTAAATGCATATGGTAAAATCTTACAGTGGCTTCTGCAAAAATAAAGAAAAGGAAATTATAAGTCAATTGTGGAGATGAAATTTAATACTAAAATGCATATTTAATCCTAAAATCAGCAGAAAAATGGGAATGAGAAAGAAAACAAATAGAAAGATACTGCACTTAAAAACTATCATACCAATAGTTATATCATGGTCATATCAATTAGTGGAGAAAAGGCATTTAACAAAATCCAACACCTATTCATAATAAAAACTATCAACAATCTAGGGAGAAAAAAAAGTAGGAAACTCCCTCAAATTGGTAAGGAACAACTACAAAACTACAGCTTGCATTATGCTTAATGTTGAGAAACTGTAAGCTTTCTCCTGAATATTGAGTGGGGATAAAGAAAAGGATGTCTTCCCTCACCATTCCTATGTAACATAATATTGGAAGTCATAGCTACCGGAAAAGGAGAAGAAAATGAAATAAATGACATATGTATATATTAGAAAGAAAGAAAGAACTATCTTTATTTGAAGATTGCATGACTGTTTATGTAGAAAATCTCAAAGAACCAATACAAAAACCTCCTGAAACTAAAAAAATGAGTACATCAAAATAGCAACATATAAGATTATTGTACAAAATAAATTGCTTTCCTATGTACTGTCAGTGAGCAAATTGCAACAAAAAAGAGAAATACTTGGGTATAAATCTCACATAATATGTACAGGATCTATAGGGAGAAAACTATAAATCTCTTGATGAAAGAAATCAAAATAACTCCAAATAAATGGAGAAAACATTCTGTGTTGATGGGCTGGAAGTTTTAATATTATGAAGATATCAATTATTCCCAACTAGATTTATAAATGAACTGCACTCCCCATCAAAATACCAGCAAGATATTTTATAGATATTGACAAGTTATTCCTAAAGTCTATATAGAAAGGCAAGAGACCCAGAATAGTCAAGACAATACTGAATTAGAAAAAAAGTTGGAGGACTCACACTAACCAGTATAAGACTTAGTATAAACCTACAATAATTAAGACAGTTTGGTATTGGCAAAATAATAGACACATAGATCAATGAGACAGAATAGAGAGCTTAGAAATATAGCTATACAAATATAGTAAACTGATCTATGACAAGGGCTGGAAGCCATTTAATAGAGAAAAGATAATCTTTTCAACAAACGACACTGGGAAAATTGGATTTCCATGTGCAAATAAATGAACCTGGACACAGAACGTTCATAAAATCTAACCCAATATTTATGCTAGATCTTGATGTAAAATTCAAAACTTCTAGATGTAAAATGTAAAATCTCTAGAAGAAAACACTGGGGAAAATCTGTTTGACCTGGGGTTTGGTGATGAGTTTATAGATAAAATACCAAAAGCATGATCGATAAAATTTTAAAAAATTGGTAAATTGAATATTATTAAAACTATAATCCTGTGCTTTGTGAAAGGTACAGTTAAGAAAATGAAAGTGCCACAGACTGGGAGGAAGTATTTGCAACATGTACCTAATAATGGACTTTCATTGAAAATATACAAAGAACTCTTAAATAACAAGTGTCGGTGAGGATGTGGAAAAAAAGAAACCCTTGTGCACTGTTGGTTGGAATGCCAGTGCAGCCACTGTGGAAAACAGTATGGAGGCTCCTCAAAAAATTAAAAATAGAACTACCCTATGATCCAGGAATCTCAGTACTGGTTATTTACCAAAAAAAAAAAAAATACAAAAACACTGATTCAAGGAGATACATGCACCCCTATGTTTATAGCAACATTATTTACAATAGCCAAGATATGGAAGCAGCCCAAGTATCCAGTGATAGATGAATGGATGAAGATGTGGTATATATATACAATGGAATGTTATTCAACCATAAAAAGAATGAAATCTTGCCATTTGCAATGACATGGGCAGAGCTGGAGAGTACAATGCTAAGTGAAATAAGGCAGCCAGAGAAAGACAAATACCATATGATTTCACTCGTATGTGGAACTTAAACAAAAAGATGAGCAAAGGGAAAAAGAGAGAGAGAGTGAGGAACCAAGAAACGGACTCTTAACTATAGAGAACAGACTATGGAGATGGGTAAAATAGGTGAAGGGGATTAAAGAGCACACTTAGGGTGAACACAGGGTGATGTATGGAAGTGTTGAATCACTATATTGTATACCTAAAACTAGTATAACACTGCATGTTAACTATACTGGAGTTAGTATTAAAATTTTTAAAAATAAACAAAAACAAAAATGTACAAAGAATTCTTAAAATATAGCAAGAAGAAAACTACCCAATTTAAAATATGCGCAAAAGATCTGAATCCACACCAAAGAAGTTTTAGTGATGGCAAGTAAGCATATGAAAAGAAGCACAACGTTGTTATTTGTAAATTGCAAATTAAATCAACAATGTGATGCTACTACATACTTAAAAGAATAGTTAAAATACAAAAACAAAAAAGCCTGACAGTACTAATTGCTTGCAAAGATGTAGAACAATAGGAACTCTCATTAATTGCTACTGGGAATGCAAAATGGTATAACCACTTTGGAAGATAATTTGGCAGTTTTTACAAAGTTAAAAGGACAGAAACAGTATGATTATCTTCAATAGATGCAGAAAATGCATTTGACAATATCTAATACCCATTATTGATTAAAAGCTTTTGTGAATTAGAAACAGAAGGAAATTTCTCTTACTTGAAAGATGGTTTCTATGAAAATCCTACAGCTATCATCACAATTTATGGTGAAAGACTGAATGATGTCCCTCCAAGATCAGGAACAAGGCAATAATCCTCACTCTTTTTTTTTTTTAAGATTTTATTTATTCATTTGGCAGAGATAGAGACAGCCAGCGAGAGAGGGAACACAAGCAGGGGGAGTGGGAGAGGAAGAAGCAGGCTCCTAGCAGAGGAGCCTGATGTGGGGCTCAAACCCAGAACGCTGGGATCACGCCCTGAGCCAAAGGCAGACACTTAATGACTGAGCCACCCAGGCGCCCCAATAATCCTCACTCTTGTACCACCTCTATTCAACATTGTGCTGTAGGTCTTCTAATGCAATAAGGGGGAGAAAAGGTTTCCAGACTATAAAGAAAGAAATAAAACTGTCTTTATTCAAAGATGACAAAATACTACATCTAGCAAATCCTAAGAAATCTCCTGCAAAGCTTCCAGAATTAATAAAGTAGTTTAGCAATGTGAAGATACGTGGTAATAAACAAAAGTCAGCTATCCTTCTATATATTAGTATTGAATAGCTAAAAATAAAAATTTTTAAAAATTTCATTCACAATAACATCTAAAGAATAATATATCTAGGAATTGACTTAACAAAAGATATATAATATTTATTTACTGAAAAGTATAAAACATGCTGAGATAAAGAGATTTAAATGGGAGAGACTTTCCATGTTCATGGGTTAGAGTATTTAATATTGTAAAGATGGCAAATCTTCCATAATGATCTCTAGGTTAATTGCAATCACTATCAAAATCCCATGGGAGGGGCACCGGGGTGGCTCACTCAATTAAGCATCTGCCTTCAGCTCAGGTCATGATCCCGGAGTCCCTGGACTGAGCCCCGCATCAGGCTCCCTGCTCAGCAGAAAGTCTGCTTCTCCCTCAGCCCCTCATCCTGCTTGTGCTCTCTCACTCTTGCTCTAGCTCTCTCTCTCTCAAATAAATAAATAGTCTTTTTTAAAAAATCCCCTGGGAAAATTTTTTTAGATTTGATTTTTATTTATTTGACAGAGAGCGAGCATGCAGAAGCTGGGGGAGGTGCAGACTCCCGCTGAGCAGGGACCCCCCCCCCATGTGGGGCTTGATCCCAGGACCCTGAGATCATGACCTGAGGTGAACGCAAACACCTAACTGACTGAGCCACCCAGGTGTCCCCATGGGAAATTTTTATAGACATTTACAGGCTACTTCTAAAATTTATTTGGAAATGCAAATGACAGAGAATAGTCAAAGTGATTTTGAAAAAGGAAAACAAAGTTGAAGGTCTTACTCTACCCAATTTCAAACATACTATAAAGCTACAGTGATTAAGATAGTGAAGTATTGATTGAAGTATTGGTATGAAGAATCGAGAGTTCAGAAGTAAATACTTAAATTTATGGTCAATTGATTTTGATGAAAGGACCAAGGCAATTAAATGGAAGAAAGGATAGTTTTTTCAACAAACAGTGGTAGGATAATTGGGTATCTGTTTGGAGAAAATTATAAATTGGACTTCATCAAAATTAAAAACTTCTCACTTCAAAAGACACCATTAAGAAAATGAAAAAAATACTCAAACTGGGAGTAAATAGTTGCGAATCATATATATATGCTAAAGAACTCCTATCCAGAATATAGAAAGAGCTCTTACAACTCAATAAGAAGACAACCCAATAATAAATGGGTAAAAGATTTAATTAAACATTCACCAAAGAAGACATATGAATAGATACATGAAAATATGCTTAACAAAGATGCTAAAGTCATTGGGCAAATTGAAATTAAAACCACAATGAGATACCACTTTATATCATGAATAGCTAAAATAAAGAAGAGGAACAGTAAGTGTTTATGGCATTTTGAAGGAATTGGAACTTTCATATATTGCTGTTAGGAATTTGAATTGTACACCCGATTTGTAAAAATTAAAACATCAACTTATTAACACTCAGTACAACAAATTATATCCATACAAAGACTTGTAATAAACATTCATAGCAGCATTAGTAATAATAGCCAAAAAGTAGAAGGAACCAAAATGTCCATGAACTGGCAAATGGATAAAAGAAAGCAGTAAATCCATATAATAGATTTCTGTGGTTCAATTCAAGGGAACAAACTACTGATGTATTCTAGAGCATGGTTGAGTCTCAAGAATATTGTGCTACATGAAGGAAGCCAGACCCAAAGACCACATAATAGGATTCTGTTTTCATGACATTCTAGAAAAAGCAAATCTATAGAAACAGAAAACGTGTGTTTTCTTGTGGCTGGAGTGTGAATGGATATTGACTGCAAGTTAGTTTGAGGGAATTTGGGGGGATGCTTTGGTGTGAACATATCCCCCAAAATTCATATGTTGGAATACTAACCAACAAAGATGATGATATTAGGAGTTGGGGCCTTTGGACGGTGTTTAAGTTGAGCCCTCCTGAATGGGATTAGTGCCGTATAAAAGATGATTTAGAAAGATCTGTAGCTTCTTCCACTATGTGAAGACAAGTGAGAGGCTGTGAGCCAGGAAGAGGGCCTTCACGTGAACACAACCAAGATCATAGTATTGGTAAAAGATTTGCAGATCTTTGTTCTTCAGATAATTTTTTAGCATAAAACAGCCAGTAGTCTTTATTTTACTCAACTTAAGAGGTATTTGCTGAGAGTTTGATGTCAGTGGAGGTTAACAGCTTTAATTTGAGACATTTCAGAAACCTGATACCATGATATCTTGAACTCTCTGGCTCATTGTCTTAGTCCATTCTGGCCTCTATAACAAAGCACCATAGGCTGAATGCTTCAAACAACAGAGATTTCTTTCTCACAGTTCTAGAGGATGGAAGTCCAAGATCAGGTGCCAGCATGGCTGGTTTTTGGTGAAGGCCCTCTTCCAGTTTGCAAACTGCTGTCTTCTCACTGTATCTTCATGTGGTGGAAAGAGAGCTAGAGAGCTCTCTTGGGGTCTCTTTTATAAGGACACAAATCCCATTCATGAAAGATCAACCCTCATGGTCTAATTACCTCCCAAAGCCCCACCTCCTAGTATCATCCCATTGGAGCCAACATAGGAATTTTCATTCCCTCCCATCTGTAACATTCCCAGTAGCCGCACGATGATGTCTCTACTGCTTATCAAGGCACAGGAAACCTGTTACAAACGCATCTCACCCTCTTGTTAGAGCGTCATCTCCTGTCACCCCATCTGGGACCTATACTCCAGCCACACTCCCCCTCTCACTATTCCTTGAGAAGTCTAAGCTTTTACCACTGCATTCAGTGCATATGTTATTTCCTTGGCTAGCATGACTCAGCTCATCCTTCCCGTAATGGCAAAAATAGCACATCCTCCAACATTCCCGTCCCATTTTCCTTCCTTCAGTTCACACAGCTATTTCTACTTTTTTCTTTTGTTGTACCTATAATAGTGTACTATGCCTTTTTTCCTGGTAAATGCTGCATGTCTCAAGGAAAAGAACATATCTATCTATGTTTTGATCCTTAAGTCCCAGCATAGTATATGACATATGGTAACCATGGAGTTATTGGGTGAATGAATCGGGGATGAATGAGGTTCAGCTACTATTGCTATCTTTAAAAAAGTACACAGCCAAAAACCTGCAAGTCACCTCCTCTTTCAGAGGAGGATAAATAAGATAGCTTGACCTACATGCAACCTGTGAGAAGGACAGTATTTAGAAGAGATAGAGGTGCGTGGCAGAGCTGGGATGTGTAGAATATTGCTGGCAGGTATTCATATATACGTGGCTTCTCAAGTCAGAAAAATCACAAGTTCAGAAACCTAACAGCTGAAAAATATAACCATGTGAAGTGACTGATAGGTTAACCAACTTGACTGTGAGGATGCTTTTGCAATTTATGCATACATCATCACATTGTACACCTTACGTACGCTGTAATTTTGTCAATTATACTTCAACAAAGCTGGAAAAAAATTTACAGATAGAAAGCTAATAATAGTTTAAGAAATATTTTTTTAAGTATTGTTCAAAAATATGCTTTATCTCAACTATCAAACAGCTTTTGAAATTTTCTTCGGTATGAAATACAGAACTGGTTATACTATCCATTTTTAAAATCACCAACTTGACTCTTGCCATAAACAGCATTCCCTTTGATGTCATCATAATGGTAATGTTAGCTATTACCTATTGAACTTCAGCTATACACCAGTAATTGTGTTAGTTGCTTTGCCTATATCATTCCAAATCTTAATACCGACTATATGAGGTCATCTTACAGATGAGTAAATTGAGGCCCAGAAAGCTGTAACAAATTGCTCAAGATTAGTTAAGTGGAAGAGCCAGGATGTGAGTACGGAATCATCTTATTCCAAGTTCATGAGCTGTCCTTTCAGTCACAAATAGTTTTGCTCCATAGCTGTTAAAAGGGAGCTAGAGTTAGACAAGAAAACAGTATATATATATATATATATATATAACATATATATTATATAGACATATAATATACATGTATTATATATATATAATCATAAAGAGGAATTATGAATGCAAGTCGTTTCAGAAATAATTATTAATTTGGTAGCCGAGTAATTAAATTAGATTCCTTTAAGCAATAATACAAGTTATTCTAGCAATAAATAGTAGCTATAGTTAATAAGTACTCAGCGCTTTTGTCTATTGTACATTAATAGACTTTCACATATGAGAATACTTGAGAAAATATAAGCCAGCACTGTGGGTATTAACAGCTTTTAGAGAAATCTGAAAACCAGACAATATGCTTTACAAAGTATACCTTTATTAAATAGAACAACCTAAACATTGAGGAATAAAGTCAAACCCAGAAGCCATCTTTTAACTTTTGTCTGTGCCTCATTGCACTTCAATTGCTATTTTTAATAGTATCGGGGGCGCCCAGGTAGCTCTTTGGTTAGGCATCTGACTTCAGTTACTTCAGTTCAGTCATGATCTTGGGGTCCTGGGATCAAGCCCCATATCAGGCTTCCCACTCACTGGGAAATCTGCTTCTCCCTCTCTCTCTCCCTTTGCCTCTCCCCCTGCTTGTGCTTTCTCTCTCTCTCTCTCAAATAAATAAACAAAATCTTTAAAAAATAGTATCAGAAAACTGTATATGTAAATTCCAAAAACATGTATTTTGTATTAAAATTACCCAAAAGTGTACTGCTTAGGACATATATGTACTATTCAGCATAGTATGGAGCTGCAGGGTTTGAAGTATTAGCAAAAGGATCTTTCACCTCTAAATATGGGCAATGGACTTTTAAATAGACAAGTAAAATGATAGAGCCGTATGCTTATTTGAGAAACACTATTGTAATAAGATGTATTAAAATCGTGACAAACTAATAAGGTCATGAATATAAGAAATAATGAATTTTTATATTTTTAAAGAAACAGTCTTTGTCGTCTACATAAAATATAGTAATAGATGGTTTTGCATCTCTGCTTGAGGCTGTGGAGAGCCAGAAAGAGTATCACTCCCACTTTGCAATTAAAAAGAAGGCTGAAAAAAATCTTCTAATTCATAATTTTTCACGAACTCGTGAGAGATTTGAAGTCACAGAGCAACCGAGTGTCCTAAAACCTAAGGAAAAGACGTGCGCTCTGGCTTACTTGGAGAAGACTGCGAGCAGATGAGAGTGAGCAGAATTCACCCAGGGTGGTGGTGTTCACTGGCAAGACTGCGAATGCCAAGAAGACCACAGAAATTGGGGAAGTCTGCAACATCTTGAAGGCTTTTCCTGCATGTACCTTAGTAGGTGCTCACAGAAAAGACTGGAGAGTCCTTGGAAAGTTCCCTTGATGGTGCAGACCAGGAGAAAGGGAACAGCCGCCGCCATGAGAGGAGCTGGAACAACACTCAGACCCTGACCCCCATTATCCCTATTAAATAAAATCCTTCCTCTGTGAGAGGAAAGAAAAACAGCACACTTTACTCAAGGCATTGGTGGAAATCTGTTGTTGTTGGGGAAAAGATTTTTTTAAAAATCTTGGGGCGCCTGGGTGGTGCAGTCGTTAAGTGTCTGCCTTCAGCTCAGGGCGTGATCCTAGCGTTCTGGGATCGAGCCCCACATCAGGCTCCTCCGCTAGGAGCCTGCTTCTTCCTCTCCTAATCCCCCTGCTTGTGTTCCCTCTCTCGCTGGCTGTCTCTGTCAAATAAATAAATAAAATCTTTAAAAAATAATAATAAAATAAAAAAAAATAATCTGTTCTGGGGCAGGGGCTGGGGGTGGGGACAGGCATGAATGCTGGGGTCAGAGCTACAGTTGGAGGAAGAAGAAGGAGACTGAGAAGTCCAGAGCCTTGAGAGCTTACGAGCCTGCCTGCCTGGGAGGCACAGAGAAGGGTACAGCATTATCAATAGCCCATCTCTGGTGTTTTTGCAAAAAAAAAAAAAAAAAAGGCATAACTCCAATCTATTCATGAGAAAGCATCAGATAAAAGTAAAGTAAATTGAGAGACATTCTACAACATTGCTGACTAGTATTCTTCAAAACTGTCAATATCTTGACCGATTAGGAAAGACAGAAGAACTGTCGTGGAAACAAAGGAGACAAGGCGACCAAGTGTAATGGGTTATCATGGATTAGATCCTCGAACAGAGGGACCTTCATGGAAAATCTGGTAGAATCTGAGTACAGTGTATAGTTTAGTCTATATTGTACAAACCTCAGTCTCTTCACTTTTATAATTGGACCATGGTTATGAGATGTTAACACTTGGGGGCGCTGGATGAAAGGTGTCCAGAAATGTTCTGTACTGCATTTACGAGTCTTCTGTAATTTTAAAATAATCTCAACGGTATTCAATAACCTGTGATCTCAGCTATGTGTTTCAAGGGTGTTTGGTTTACTTTGCCTGGCATTTCTTTTTTTTTTTTTTTAAGATTTTTTATTTATTTATGTGACAGAGAGATAGCCAGCGAGAGAGGGAACACAGCAGGGGGAGTGGGAGAGGAAGAAGCAGGCTCCTAGCCGAGGAGCCCGATGTGGGACTCGATCCCATAATGCCGGGATCACGCCCTGAGCCGAAGGCAGACGCTTAACGACTGCGCCACCCAGGCGCCCCTTGCCTGGCATTTCTATATGTTCTATAGTAGCTGGTTGTTCAAGTTACCGGTTTTTTGTCTCTATGGTTGGAAATAAAAACACCCATGTACAGTTAGGTGTCCATTAAAACCCTTCTGACAGAATGCCTGGGATACTAGTGATTTACTTGATGCCCAATCGACCAACTTCTAAGTCCCTTCTTAGTATCACCTTATATCACTCGATGCACTACCATCCTTTTTGAAACACTCTTCTTCTTTAGGTTCTATGCCACTGTGCTCTCCTGGTTTTCTTCACACTTCTCTCTAGTTGTACACGATTGGGACTCGCTGCAGATAACTGTTTCTTTGCTATGCCCATCCCCCAAACTGAGAAGTCTTCTTGTTCATCTGCTCCATCTAATAAATCACTGACTCTTGTTGATTTTATTTCTTAAATACTTTTTGTATCTGTTCATTTATCTCCATCCCACCGACTCCATCTTCACCCAGGAAAACATCATCCATGTTACTGTAACAGTCTCTTAAGTGGCATCTAGGTATCTGGCTCTTTCTTCTAGAATAACTGTTCAACCACAAATCTGCTCATGATAAGATAAGCACTTGCTTAAAATCATTCCATAGTTCCCCCATTGCCCTGAACGTGGTTTTCAAGACCCTTTCTAACCTAACCCATTCTCGCTTCTCCTGTCCTGTTCCCTTCCTCCTTAGGTGGGTGGGTTTGTTTGGTCTTGTTTGGTTTTGGTTTTGTAGTCCTTTCCAGAATAGCATCTCTGCATCTGGACCTTTGCTGCTACTAATCACCTGTGTCCTTGGAACTTTGTTTCTTGCTCTTCCCACTCTGTCACCTGGTTCGTTCTTATTCCTCCTTTGCATCTCACGTTGGCTATTATTTCCTCTTCAGGCTATCCCGGACTCCCACAACTGGGTTAAATACCCCACTAGATGAACTTCCATTGTAACCTTTACTGCCTTGACCGAAGTCCTGACTGCACCACCTCTGATTACTTGTTTGTACCCCTCGGTAGGCTGTAACTTCCTGAAGAGCAGCAGCCTTGACTTGTTGGCTGTGTTAGCCCCAGAACAGCACTCCATACTTTTTGTTGAGTGAATAAATGACACCAGGAGAGAGATAGAGCATCATCCATGAGTGACACTGCTGATGAAGCTCTGGGCTTGGTTAGGCATGCTCTTCAGTCAGCCCTCCATGAGTCATGGACTAATTTCTCATAATATTCTGAGTGCATGTTTCCTCCTTGCGTTCTTTCTGCCATGTAGTCGTTTTAACATTTTTCACAATTTCTGGAGAGTTAGTAAGTGGAAACCAACTCAGTGACATTTATGGGGCCTCTCCAAAAAGCACTCTCATTGTGAACAATGATTATTACACATTCATCCTACTCCCTTCCATATTGCCTACCCTCAGCTAGTATAATTCAGTGAATTGAAATAGTTGTTTTTGTTCATCTCAAACATGTTGCAAATGGTATGATAGCTTGGAGACGTAGAAAATCTATGGATTGTTTGTCCTTTAGGGAGCAGCATTTATGGCTGTTTGCCCTTGGCACTCATTTCCCCCCTGTTAAATGGAGATGTTGTACTGCCGTCAGTAAATTAGTAATTGTTTCCATCTCAATTTGGGGAAAGTCTTCATAATGTGGACACACATAGACTCAAGCCAAGAGGATGAGGTCATGTGCTTGAACATACTCATTTTTTAAATTCAAGCCTTTTCTTTCCTCAGCCAGGGAATCCAAATCACTTAGTTCTTGGCCTTGTTCGATTGTTGATTTTTTTTAATGCTATGTATCATTTTACCGATTAAGCTGTAAAGTTTTCAAGGGCAACGAGCAAGTCTTCTGCTTTTCACATAGTGATCACTTGACACATTTTTGTTTTTTTTTTTTTTTAAAGATTTTATTTATTTATGTGACAGAGAGACAGCCAGCGAGAGAGGGAACACAGCAGGGGAATGGGAGAGGAAGAAGCAGGCTCCCAGCGGAGGAGCCTGATGTGGGACTTGATCCCAGAACGCCGGGATCACGCCCTGAGCCGAAGGCAGACGCTTAACGACTGCGCTACCCTACTTGACACATTTTTGAAGATGAAGATCAAGTATTATGTATCCTATTATTCTGTGTAATAATAAATACAAATGCTACCCTTTATTAAATACCTGCCATATTCTAAGTACATGGATGCATGACTTCATTCATCCATATTTTATAGATAAGGAAACTGAAGTTTAGAGAGTTCGGTTACTCACTCAAGGTCAAATATTTTCAGCCTGGATTGAACCTAAACTGACTGATTTCAAACCCTCTGCTCGTTGTTACTGCAGTGATGTAAAACAATTTTTTCCCCATGAACCCTTTTTAAAACAAAGTATTACCCAGGCACAGTTTATAAAGACAAAATCAGAACCGCTCTGTTGAAGCAAGGAGTCAACCCCGCTCTTAACGGCCCCTTTCCTCACTTCCCACAGTGACCTGTGGGCATGGGCGCGGATCTACCCAAGCTGCGGAGTGTCAAGTTGGACAAGGCCTCACGATTTCTTGTTACCTCTTCACCCTGACAAGCTCTCATTCGCATGAGGAAGAGATTGTACTGAAATTAAGAAACCACATTGTATTCTTGTCACACTTTCCTTGTGAAGAGAGGATGTTTTATGAAATAGCTTCTATGCAATGACTTTAGCCAAGTGCTGTAGGTAGGTCATAATAATTTGAGTAGCAATGCGGATTTTGCTTCCATCAGCAGGGGTTTCCAGCAACAACCATATTTGCATTTCTCAGTAATGAGGAATACCTGGAGAAAGAATTGAAAGATGGTAATTCCCTGCGAATGAAATTTAGGTGATTGCAAAAGGTAGTACAGCATGAGGGAAAGCCTATATATGAAGACAAGCTGGTTTACAAAGGAAAACCACCAAACTGCCATCTCCCATTTCCAGCCTATAAGAACATACTGTACTGTACGACGTATGTCAGACACTGGATCTTCTGGGGTAGATGCCACTCACTTTTTCAGGTTACTCTGAAAAAGGGCTAGAAGCCAGGAGCCAGATGTCAAAGGTGTGGGTAAAGATCGCGGAATCACAGCAGAGCATGGAGCAATAAATCTAATATGGGTACAGAGTAGGCATTTTCCCTAACAGATGTTAAGGAAGATATACTATGGTCTTAAAGGGCCAATATTAAGCCTAGTTTCTAATATTTATCTTGGAGTTTTTTTAAATAACATTTTAAGTCAGATGGTATTGTTTATGCACAAATGTACATACAAAGATCACTTCTTGTGACCTGCTAGTGCATCTTCGGAAGATTCTCTTCACTCCTGTTTTCTCTTCATAATGAACAAATGGCTGCAGGAAAACACTCACTGTGACTTGGGTAAAAAAGAATTCTGAGAAAATAGTAACTGAAATGAACAGAAGTTGTGAAAGTTATATAAAAGAAGAATGTTACTTCCAACCATATAGATTTGAAGACTCATGAGCTCTATGATTACAAACGTGTCTCTAATCACTCTGATCCACATTCTTCTCTTTAAAAATGAGAGTATTTTGAGAATGAGCCACGAGGGTAATCACAAGCAATGACTCTTAAAGCCTCCACATGGAGCTGTTATACTGTAACTTTCACTCTTATTCCATAGATTGCAAGTCTCATGATTAAGCCCCAAATCAGTGGGACAGACGAGAACATTCTCCTTGCAGGGAAGGCATGACAAATGTTTGAAGGGAATAAATGTGGACAGTGTCTACTGCACCACTCTTCAGAAAACGATTGTTAAAATATTTGTGTATAGCTTTCATATTATGCATATTCGACCTGCATTTTGATGGACAGATAGAGATTAGCAATGTTATAAAGTCTTGACTTTTTGTTCATAAATATATCACCTCTCTATAAAAGGCTTTATAATCCTTTTTTTTTTTAAAGATTTTATTTATTTATTTGACAGAGATAGAGACAGCCAGCGAGAGAGGGAACACAAGCAGGGGGAGTGGGAGAGGAAGAAGCAGGCTCATAGCGGAGGAGCCTGATGTGGGGCTCGATCCCATGACGCCGGATCACGCCCTGAGCCGAAGGCAGACGCTTAACCGCTGTGCCACCCAGGCGCCCCAAGGCTTTATAATCCTTAACCAAAATCTCCATACAACCCAGCTTTCTTTTCTAAACGTTATATATTCACATCATGTTCAGAGATCGAGTCCTACAATTTTAGCAGTAATATATATTTTTTGTCTTTAAAGTTTACTTAGAAACCAGATTTAAATTAGAACTGAGGAACATCCTAAATGGGGAGCAAGTTCAAGTTAATACCTATTTTCATCTATTTCTTTAATTCAAATTCTTTTGACTGTTTAAGAAAAAAAAATCACTTATTTCCTAATCATTCCTATAACAGCCCACCTGTGTACTGTAGGACTTACAGCAAGACAAGCAGCAGACAAATTTACTCTGATTAACAATGCCATACTTGGGGCGCCTGGGTAGTGTAGTCGTTAGGCGTCTGCCTTCGGCTCAGGGCGTGATCCCGGCATTATGGGATCGAGCCCCACATCAGGCTCCTCTGCTGGGAGCCTGCTTCTTCCTCTCCCACTCCCCCTGCTTGTGTTCCCTCTCTCGCTGGCTGTCTATCTCTGTCACATAAATAAATAAAAAATCTTAAAAAAAAACAGTGCCATACTTGAATATATTTCTGGAATTCTAATAATAATGGGTCCACATAAGAGACCAACGTGAAATATTCCCTCAGTGTTAAATGTAAAACAATGCACTCTGAAAGAGTGCGCTCTTAATTTAAATACTAAATGAGGAAGGGTGAGCCTCCTGATTGAAATTGATGACTTACTTGCTAATCCCTTCTTGAAAATACTTTAAAAAATTTCAATCGCTGTCATCAATTTTTAAAAAAAGTTTTATTTATTTACTTCAGAGAGAGAAAGAGTGAGAGAGAGAGCACAAGCAGGAGGGACAGACAGAGAGAGAGAGAGAGAAAATCTCAAGCAGACTCCTCACTGAGCGTGGAGCCCAATGAGGGCCTGAATCCACAACCCTGAGATCCCAACCTGAGCGGAAATCAACAGATGGATGCTTAACCAACTGCGCCATCAAGGTGCCCTGTCATCATTTTTCTTATTTGTAACGGTCATACTGGATGCCAAAGAAGAGTCATACTATGAAGATAGGCCCCGAAAGCACTTCAAGGCAAATATCAGTGCATCTTCTAAAAAGTCCTGTATAGCAAGTTTTTTTTTTATAGATACTAACAGACATCCCAGGGACCCGAGGGTGGGGATAATAGATACATTGATCATTCCATTCCTGATGAGGTATTTTCCAGAATGTGCCTTTACAAAATATACTCCCTTGGGGCGCCTGGGTGGCACAGCGGTTAAAGCGTCTGCCTTCGGCTCAGGGCGTGGTCCTGGCGTTGCGGGATCGAGCCCCACATCAGGCTCTTCTGCTATGAGCCTGCTTCTTTCTCTCCCGCTGCCCCTGCTTGTGTTCCCTCTCTCGCTGGCTGTCTCTATCTCTGTCGAATAAATAAATAAAATCTTTTAAAAAAATATATATATACTCCCAAATTGAACTTCTACTAACTAGCTCTGTGACCTTGGGCCTGTCTTTATCTTCCTTTCACTCCATTTCCTCACCCTGGCTGTGACATCAGAACACCTCTGATATTTGACCAACCGTATAAAACATTCTTTCCAAACCTGTCTCCTTCCTATGCAGTGCAAATCATGCTAATATCACCCTTACAAAGCTGTTGTGAGGGTTACAATAAATGAGGCAGTGTATAGAAAAGCACTTTGTAAAGGATGAATTACTATGTAAGGGCTCAAAGGAACATCTATCCAGCTTACCTTAAAAAGATTGCAAGAAAAGTGTGAGTTAATTTATATCAATGAATGAATGAATGGGTAATATAAAGATAACTTTTCTTACCCCTATAATCCTGATTTAGGGCTTTTTTATAGCACAGGCTATAGCGTGTCATCCAATGCAGGTACTTATGTCTCTGTCTTGCCCACTCAATTCTGGATAGATAAAGGGCTTAAACCAGTTTTTTTTTTCACTTATGTCTTTGTTTCCCATAATGCCTATGCTCAGTAGCTACTTAATAACCATTTTCAAAAATTACCAGTAGGACAACAGATCCCATGAATTCTGTGAAGGGAAGGTGTCCTTTCTATCCCAAAGCTTTGATATTAAGGATAAGCTATTACTGTAAGCATAGAGGGAAAGTTGATTATACTATAATCCCTGAATTGGCAGCAAGAGAAAGGATGACTCAGTTTACCCACTTCCCGTCCCCCATGGAATTCCTGAGTACCTTGGAGAAGGAGCCATGGCAGCAATAACTGGCTTAAGAATACATGGGTTAGCCTCAGGATGTCCTAGCAGTTGAAACTCCTAGAATAGTCATCTTTTCATTACACTATGCTCCTGGGAATGGCAGAATTCCAGGGCTCCAATCCAGTCTTTGTCTGTTCGTTCTGTTTCATTTTGCCCTGACTGAATGTGTATTGCACCCAAATGATTGGCTGAAAATTGGAAAAATTTACACAAACTCGCTACCCAACATTAGACCACCACCAATTCCTGGCTATTTTACTGAAGTCAGTCCATTGGTTAGTGAGTTTTGGTAATTTTTCCTTGATTAAATGCATAGAAAAACCTGTCTAAGAACCTCATGGGTGCATTGCTACAGTGGCAGCCTGCTAATGGGGTAACTTCATAAAAAGAGGACAAAGGATATGACGAATTGCTCATGTTTTTCAGTTGTATTTGAACACAACTGGTGTTAAATATTTTTTCGCTCATAATAAACCAACTTCATGTTACTACATCTATTCCTATTCCCTATGCATTATTTATAAGGCAGTAGATAACTTCTGATTTGCCTTACAAAATATAAAATCCATTTGAATAAATTCAAATTCTGAAAAATCTTGGACTAGAAGTTAAACTCTGAATATACCAAGTGTGACTTAAAAATAAGGTGATTGATTTTATAATGTGAAGATTTGAACTCATCCATCCAGAGAAGTGTCATCCCCTCCTAAGTAGTACACATGGGAGAACATAAACTTCTTTCAGTGATGAAGCTACTGCTCAAATAATTCATGAAGCTTCCTTCTTGGAATTATCCCTGGAGCCTGTGTCTCACTTATTCATTTACCCACAAAACATTAATTTAGCATCTTCCATGCACCAGTCACCATTTTGGTATTGCTCTCATCATTTGCAGGCGGATAAGACTGTTTTAACTAAACAACTAAAAAGTAGTATGAAATTACTAAGTGGAAAATTGACAAATATTTTTTTTCTAAAACAAAGTATTATAATTACCTAGACAAGTTTCTCAAGTGTCTTTCAGCTGGCTTCTAAGAGAATTCCAAATGATGAATTTCAAACATGTTCTGAGCACGAGCAGTAGTATTGGAATGTATTATTTTTTTAAGATTTTATTTTATTTTTTTAATACTTTTGTATTATGTTAGTCACCATACAGTACATCTCTGGTTTCTGATGTAAAGTTCGATGATTCATTACTTGCGTATAACACCCAGGGCACCATGCAATACGTGCCCTCCTTACTACCCATCACCGGTCTATCCCATTCCCCCACCCCCCTCCCCTCTGAAGCCCTCAGTTTGTTTCTCAGAGTCCATAGTCTCTCATGCTTCATTCCCCCTTCTGATTACCCCCCCTTTCTTTATCCCTTTCTTCTCCTACCAATCTTCCTAGTTCTTATGTTCCATAGATGAGAGAAACCATATGATAATTGTCTTTCTCTGCTTGACTTATTTCACTTAGCATTATCTCCTCCAGTGCCGTCCATGTTGCAGCAAACATTGAGAAATCGTTCTTTCTGATAGCTGAGTAATATCCCATTGTATATATGGAACACAACTTCTTAATCCAGTCATCTGTTGAAGGGCATCTCGGCTCCTTTCACAATTTAGCTATTGTGGACAGAGCTGCTATGAACATTGGGGTGCATATGGCCCTTCTCTTCACTACGTCTGTATCTTTGGGGTAAGAGTTTATTTTTAAGTCCTCTCTATACCCAATGTGAGGCTCAAACTTGCAACCCCAAGATCGAGAATTGCCTGCTCTACTGACGAAGCCAGCCAAGCGCCCAGATAAGTGTTATTTTGAAGGAACATGTTCATTGGATGGATAAGGCTTACTACATATTAAAATTAGTATATTTGATTTGCATAGAAAGAATGTGCAAATTCCTATATATATGTAATTAAAGGTGAAGTTATATTTTCTGATTATGTCTTACAGTGTGCTTTTGTTTCATAACATTAAGTCAATGTCTACCATTCCTGTCATCTAGTCATGCTATTAATGTGAACCCAATTCCAGAGATTTTCATCACAGTTGTAGTGCTGGGGGCAATCATTTGTTCTACTCCTAGCCTGTAAAATTCTTGCAAAGGGTTTCCCCGTCAGAGTATACTATGACCTTTGCAAACCAAACAATGTGAGAAGTAAATCTTCAGAATTATGCCTTTAATACCACAAATTTAGGATTGGTGCTTTGTTCTGGGATGATACGACATTCTTAACCAGAGCATCTTGTTTTATTGCCAGTATCTACTGCTAACTTATGGCTGGGTTGTTTTTGTTTGGTACTTCTCACCAGCATAGCTGTTAATCCTCTTTGAAACTTTAAATTATGTTAACATTATTTTCTTCCGTGAGCAGCTGAAAGATGAAATTTGGTTGCCTTTGATTATATTTTCCTTTCTACATATCAAATCATTTGTCAATAATTTCAACACTGAAACGATTAATACTGTTTGTTGAAACTTCAGGAGTATTAATAGTCTTATTAAAATGAGGTGGGTTGTAAATACTTTCAGAGCTGATCAATGCAGCATATCATTATGGAAAGAAATACAGCTGACTGAAGAAATGATGCATATTCTTTTCAAACGTCGAATGTAGCAGAATGACTGAGGTTGATTTCACTCGCAGCTGAAGCTGTGCATTTCCAATGGTAAGAATAAATATATTCTTGAAAACACAAAAGTTCCAACAGAGTGTAGAGCATAGATGTTCTGTGAGTACATAATGGGCATCCGGTACTTTCTATTCTTGTCAATTAGAATAATTTGGCAACAAAGCCCTGTGGACTTCCTAGTATAATCCAAACAGTCTGTCAAAAATAGACAAAGGATGAAAATCAATGTAAAAAGTCTAAACTCCATCACTGAACAATTGTTCTAATGCCTTTTTACCAGATTCAAGAAGAAATCATAGTGTAGCCATGAAATGCCTGGGCTCTAGAGTCACATGCCCAGCCTGGATCTGAAACCTAGCTCTGTCGTTAACTAGTTGCGTGTCCTTGAATAGATTTATTTTGCCTCTCTACACCTCAGTCTCGGCATCTACAAAATGGATCGTATTAAATAATGATATCTTCATCCAGCATTGTATGAGTTCATAGATGTAAGCACTTAGAAAAACCTTTGGCATGTCGTAAGTACTCATTACTAAGCTCACTGAGATAGTTATTTGGTTTTTACCTAAATTTTTTTTTAAATGATCATTTTTCCTCTCATGGCTGCTACTGGCAAATATCCTTCATCTTATGTTTTGCCAGTGGTGGTCTAAGTCATATATATATGTTTTGAATAGGGATTATTTAAAGAATTTAAATGTTAAGTTTGGTTCATTGACCTATGAGTTTCTTTCAAACTTTAAGATGTAATGATACTTTAATTCTGTGAAATGCACATATATCAAAATATCATGTGTGCCCCAGGAGCAATTAACCTGTTATTAAAGATAATGACAACAATCAATAAAAATGTCAATTCTGAAATTAGGTTCATAAACTACCAGCAATTACGAGATATTTAGCAATTATGTTAAGACAGAGCTTGGTTTTTATAATGCAAATCAACATAAAATGTGAAAGAACAGACATTTTCATTGTGCATAAAAAAGCTAACTGTTGAAGAAGTGGAACAATTGGAAACTTGTAAATATTTAGGTTTCCTTGAGAGAATTGGATATCCCATAACTAAAGGGGAAAAAAAACAGAAAAGGAAAAAAAAAACCACAAACGCGTTTATTTTGGTATAAAAATTATAAAACCGCGTAGTTCCAAGAAACAAAATTCAGACGATATTTATTAGAAGTATAATGTATTCTAATTACTTGGTATTCTAAAGCAGTCATCACATTTTAATACAGCAATTCTATTTCTCAAATCTGCCCCCTCCTTATCCACCCCATAAGCCACAAATAAAAAAATCATTTAACCACTTGGAGTAAGTAGACAGAAATAATTAACATTATTTTTCTGAAATCACAAAAATAATACTTACTAGTTACATGACTTTGACAATTTACTTAATCTCTCGTATACTTTGGTTAACACATTTTTTCAAATGGGGAAAACTAATACCCATCTTGTAGGGTTTTTATGTTTTCATTAAGAAACACATATAAGACACTTGTGCCAGGCGCAGCAGAAACGCTCAACAGAGGGTGTTGCTGTGGTGTACACACAGAAGAGGAATAGGATAGCATTCATGGTGGTAGTTTCTTCGTGGGATGATTAGGAAAATAGCAAACCAAGGTATGGAGAGAATTCAGCATGGTCAGAGGAAAATGATGGCCTGGGGCACCTGGGTGGCTCAGCTGTAAAGTGTCTGCTTTCGGCTTGGGTCATGATCCCGGGGTCCTAGGATCGAGCCCCCGCATTGGGCTCCGTGCTCGGCGGGAAGCCTGCTTCTCCCTCTCACACTCCCCTTGCTTGTGTTCCCTCTCGCTGTCTCTCTCTGTCAAATAAATAAATAAAATCTTTAAAAAAGAAGAGGAAAATGATGGCCTGAGAGAGGTCTGTGGTGTGAAGTGATCCATGCCCACGCTTGTAACTTCTAGTTGCTGAGAGATGATACTAACGTGTCTTTTGTCTTCCAAATCACTGCCTGTATGTTAAATGTTTAATTCCTAATGAAAGGGAAATTTATTTAATTTATTTTTTTAAAGATTTTGTTTATTTTAGAGAGAGAGCACACACACACAGGTGTCAGCACGCAGAGGGGCAGAGGAGGAGGGAGAGGGTCAAGAAGACTCCTTGCTGAGTGTGCAGCCCCATGTGGTGCTCGATCTCAGGACACTGAGATCATGACCTGAGCAGAAATCAAGAGTTGGATGCTTAACCTACTGAACCACCCAAGTGCCCCCAAAAGGGAAATTTAAATAGCAGATTTGATATGCATAGTTGAGGGGAAGTGAGATTGTGTTTGAAGGGGGAGGTATTGAGTTGATTATATTTAAATTAGAAAAATGACCTGTAAATATGAAAGGTAGGGTGGGACCATATCGGTGAGTATATGATATATAGCAGAAATGTGCAAAAAATAAGATAGCACAAAGGTTAATTCCCTGAAAGATTAGTAAAACAAATATTGCTTTATTTCATGTCTTGTATCAATCACTATGTTCTAACCATTTGTCTCCTGGATATATATATATAGAGAGAGAGAGAGAGAGATTTTATTTATTTATTTGACAGAGAGAGAGACAGCGAGAGAGGGAACACAAGCAGGGGGGAGTAGGAGAGGAAGAAGCAGGCTCATAGCAGAGCAGGGAGCCCGATGTGGGGCTCAATCCCAGGACTCCAGTATCACGCCCTGAGCCGAAGGCAGATGCTTAATGACTGAGCCACCCAGCCCCCCCGAATATATTTTTAATCTGTCCCCTGCCTTATATTCCCACCCTTCATGTTTTAGTTTAGGTTTTCATCTCTCACCTCGGTTACTACACTAACCTCTTAGCCGCTCCTCCTGCCCTTAAGCTTCTATTCTTCACACTGTAGACATAATGTTTCTTGTTCTTTAATGTTCCTCTTATCGTATCACTTTCCTTTTGAAAACATTTCACTGGCTTCACATATACTATATATATGATGAAGCTCAAATGACAGCAGTATCAAGATAAGATCATTTGGGGCTTTGTTCATGTCTAGGAAAGAGACAACGAGATCACAGAATAGCATGGCATTGAAAGGGATTAAGAAGAGGAGGCAGATTTAGAAATATTTAAAAAGGCAAAAGATTTATGCGACCTGAAGAGAAACCAGAGTATTAGATTTAGAAATATTTAGAGGACACATTGTTCAGAAATTGGTGGCAAAGCAGATGGTGAGTGAGAAGGAAGTATGAGTTTGGAGGCCTAGTTGTCATCGGTGGATATGGGACTAAGAGTAGGATTAAAAGTTTGATAGAGGTAGAAATATCCAGCAGGTCAGCGTTGTAGTTGAAGCTGAAGAGTTGATGGGATTTCCTGTAGACAGTAGAATGAAAAGAACATTGGACTAAACTGAAACACTTTTAATCACCTGAATTTAATGAGTGGAGGGAGGAAGAACTAGAAAGCTGATATGAAGTCCACGTGTGGCATTATTAAAGCCAAGAGAGTGGTATATTTGAAGAAGTAAGGAGAATCATCAGTGTCAAATGCAGAAATGAGGTTGAGCAAGGGAAGGCATGGAAAATGTCTTTGGATTTGAGGTAAGGAGCCCACTGATAACCTGAATCAAAACACTACGTAGCCTAGAATCCAGATGCAGTAGTAAGGTATAAAGTAAAGTGATGAAGTTTACTAATATTTTGTTGAGAATTTTTGCATCTGTATTCATCAGAGATATTGGCATATGGTTTCTTTGCTTCTAGGGTCCTTCTCTGGCTTTGGTATCAGGGTAATGCTGGCCTCATAAAATGAGTTTGGGAGTGTTGCCTACTCTTCATTTTTTGGAATTTATGCATTTATTTTAGGTGATCCATTTTGTTGGTGTATTAGAATCCTTGTAATAGTGTAGTATCAGTTGTAATGTGTCCTCTATCATTTCTAACTTTATTTGAGTCTTCTTTCTTATTTTCTTACTTAGTCTAACTAAAGTTTTGCCAACTTTGTTTAATTTCAGAAAACCAGTTCCTGTTTTTCTGGTCTCTATTTTACTTATTTCCACTCTGATCTCTGTTTACCTCCTTCTTTCTGCAAACATTGGGCTTATTCTTTTTCTAGTTCCTTGAGCTGCAGAGTTTCGTTGTTTATTTGAGAGCTTTCCAGTTGCTTAATATATGCCTTTATCACTATAAACATCCTCCTAAGAATTGCTTTTGAAGCATCCCATAGGTTTGAGTGTAGTTTCATTTTCATTTGTTTTGACACATTTTCTGATTTCACTTTTGATTTCTTCTTTTACATATTATGGTTGTTCAGGAGTATATTTTTTAGTATCCACATGCTTGTGCGTTTTCCAGTTTTCCTCTTGTTGATTTCTAGTTTTCCATTGTGGTAGGAAAAGATACTTGGTATGATTTCAATCTTCTTGAATTTGTGGACTTGTTTTGTGGCCTATCATGGAGAATGTTCCATGTGCACTTGATAATTATGTGTATCACGCCGCTGTTAAAAGGAATATTCTGTATATGTCTGTTAAATCCACTTGGTCTAACATGTGGTTCAAGTCCAGTGTTTTCTTGTTGATTTGCTGTCTGGATTATCTATCCATTGCTGAAAGTGGGGCATTGATGTCCCCTACTATTATTGTATCGTTGTCTGTTTCTCCCTTCAGATCTGTTAGTATTTGCTTTATATCTTTAGGTGCTCCAGTGTGGGGTGTGCATATAATTATGATTGCAATATTTTCTTGATGAATTGATCCCTTTATCACTATATAATAACCTTCTTTGCCTCTTGTTGCCATTTTTGGCTCAAAGTGTATTTTATCTGATGAAAGTATAGCTATCTCTTCTTTCTTTTGGTTTCCACTTGCATTGAATATCATTTTCCATCCCTTCTCTTTGAGTCTATGCATGTCTTTAATCTGAAGAGTCTCTTGTAGGCAGCCTGTATAGTTCAGTCTTGTTTATTTTAATCCATCCAGCCCCTGTGTGCCTTTTGATTGGAAAGTTCAATCTATTTACATTCAGAGTTATTACTGATATGTAAGGAGTTACTGATGCCATCTTATTAATTGCATTATGTCTGTTTTGTAGTTGCCGTTGGTTTTCTTCCCCTTCTCTTTCTGCTTATCTTTATGAATTGGCCATTTTCCATGGTGGTGTGCTCTGCTTTCTGTCTCTTTATCTTTTGTAAGTGTAGTATAAGTGTGGTCACAGTGAGGCTTACATAAAACATCTCGTAGATAAAGCAGTCCAGTTTAAGGCGATAGCAGCTAACTTTAATCGCATACAAAAGCTCTACATTTATTCCCCCTTGTATGGTTTTGATATCACAATTACCTCTTTTTATATTGTGTGTTCTTTAACAAATTATAGTAGCTGTAGTTATTTTTAATATTATTTTCTTTAACATTTTTACTATAGTTAAGTGGTTAACACACCTTCCTATCACAGATTTAGAGTTTTCTAAATTTGACTTTATGTATATTTACCTTTACGAGAGTGTTGTATATTTCCCTATGTTTTTATGTTACTAATTCACCTCTTTTCACTTGCTTTTCTTGCAAGGTAGGTATAGTGGTGATGAACTCACTTAGATTTTGTTTTTTAGGAAAAGTCTTTATCCCTCCTGTTCATATCTGAAGGGTCAGTTTGTTGAGCTTTGCTGTTCTGTATTGGAAGTATTAGACACCTTCTCAAATCTTTCCTGTTGTCTTCAGGCGGGAGATGGTTTTCATTGGGACTTATCTAACCTGGTAGGGAGACACCTGCCACAAACTTCATACTCCCTCTTGTGGCAGCATTCTTAAGCGTGTATGTCTTCTCTGGTTCTTATACATCACCGGGCTGGTTGCCGGAAGCCTCTCTTTGGTTTTCCAGAAGGTGGCACCACAGCTCAAATTTGTGGTTTTTCCCAAGGCCACAGACCCTGACCTGTTTTCTGAGGGAGTCCCTGTTTTTTGGCGTTCACTCTCACTGCTGCATCAAGGAGCCAACCACAGAGTAGGGGGGTGGTGTGAGTTTAGAACTTGGGCCAGGTGATGGGATCCTTGGGTGAGGTTTTCCCAATGTCTAATGGGGGGCCGCCTGCTGGAGTCCTGAAAGCAGCCATCAAGAATTGTAACCCTTTAATGCCCTTTGATATTCTTACCAGCCTCTTTTCTGATCCCTCGTGGAGGTCCCGCACTTCAGCACTCTCGGTGCTGCTGGAGAGAAACGGGTTTCTCCAGCAGCTTCCCATAGAGCCGGAGCGCTTGGGCACTCACTTCCCTCCCTTAGCCCCGCAAGAGAGCTCACTGTCCTCTAGTCCCTGCACCCTGCTGGCCAAGTTCCTCTTACCCTCTCCACTGTGTCCAAATTCAGTTTTTGTTTTTTGTTGTTTTGTTTTGTTTTGTTTTCTCCAACAAAGTGCTGGAATCTTCTCAAGAAGGCTGAATTTTTGCAAAAGCTCTCTCACCCATGGGTGTCTGCCCACGTCAGCACTCCCCTGGTTTTTCCCCACCATGGTCTAGAGAGACGGCTGGTTCCGCAGCCCATACTGTGGTCTGTCCGCCTCATACCCAATGCGGAAGTACGTGGGACTCCTCCCAGGCCCCGAGGCCTAGAGTCCCAGATCGCACAACTCCCACAGAGGTACTTCTGTTCTTTTTAAAAATTTTCCATGATCACAGCTCTTACCATGTGGGCTTATTGTGAGGTTAAAGCTAGGTAAAGTACTTCACACTGTGCTAAGTGCCTGGTTACTTGAGTTAATGCTAGTTGTGATTATTATTGCTGCTAGGAAATTTTGAAGAAAACTGTATACCATAGTGTTATTATAGTGTTATTCTTGAGAGACTGTTGGGGGCTTCTGAATATATTCCTTGAAAATGTCAACAGACTCTTCTGTCTGAATGTCATTTGGTTTGCTGGTCAAGCTCCTCCATTCTGTGTTGAAAGATTTAAAAGCATATTTGCATGCATTGCTCATTGCACACATACACATTCATGCAAATGTTGGACAAAGTGTTTGACAAATTGGTGTTTTTGTAAAACTTAGCCTTGTTTACAATAATGATTGTGGATGAAAAATGTTAAGTATTTTAGGAATTCATTTCCTTGAATCTTATTTTTTTAACTTTAAGAAATTACTGCATACACTCATTAAATTAAAGCGTTGACAAAACAAATGTTGTATTTCAACTTTAAGAATTAAAGATATTCCATGCTTTTGAACCAATTATGAAGCAGACAAGATAAATATATTTCAAATTATACTGAGTATTTCAGAAACAAGTCTATTCTTGTCTCTTATTCATGTACTCATGGCTTTTCTAATCATGTTGTTTATACTATTTTTAAATTTATTTTTATTTTTTAAAAGATTTTATTTATTTACTTGGGAAAGAAAGCAAACGAGAGAGAGCAGGAGCAGGGGGAGGGCCAGAGGCAGAGGGAGAAGCAGGCTCCTGACCTGAGCCGAAGGCAGACGCTTAACTGACTGAGCCACCCAAACAACCCCATGTTCTTTATACTTAAGAATACACATGAATTGTATGGATAATGATAAATGGAAAATTCCTTCTTTACTACCTGTGCAATGACAATAGATTAATTCATTAAGAGTAAATTTCACATACTTGAACTTTGCTGTATCTCCAGGGATGCTTGCTTTGTATATACTTTCTGTCATACATTTGGGTAGCAAAATTATACCACACTTGAAAAACTTCTCTGAAATAATTTATCGGCTTTAAAGTCTTTTGTACATTACTGCTACAAATGATGACAGCTAAAACATATATAAGTTATGGACTATTGAGAAAGGGATATTTTGGGGAAATATTTTAGGTTCAAATAACTGAAAACACGAATCTTCTCTAAAAGATGAAATTACAGTTATATGAGTTAAACAATCAAACTAAAACATGCAGTTCCCACTACACCGTATATCTAAGCTGTGGCCTTAAACACACAGCAGCTACGCACCTATGAGAATAACACTTTGAAGAACATTTAATATCAGGGGGAAATGGTGATGGTGTATTGTTAAGTGAAAAAATTCTACAAAGTAGGAGCCTATAGAATAGGATCCAAATTTGTCGGTAAACTGTAGGCGCATACTACATCCAAGCAGAGAAAATGTGGAAAACATACAGTCGTGTCAGTTTCCATCTTTGGGTCATTAAACTATAGGTGTTTTCTTTGAATATTTTTCTGTTTTACATTTTTTTCTCAGCATTTCTCTTTTGGTTACTATTCAAGTATAATGGACATGAAATGTTATATTAGTCTCAGGTGTACAATATAGTGATTTGGCAATTCTGTACATTACTCCATGCTTATCAGGATAAGCATCGTCACCATACAACGTTACTACAATATTCATGACAATATTCCCTATGCTGTAATTTTCATGTCTATTTTCTAACTGGAAGTTTGTACCTCTTAATCCCCTTCACCTATTTCACCCTTTTCCCACCCGCTTCCCCTCTGGCAACCACCAGTTTGTTCTCTGTTAATCACAGGTGACATTTATATATTTAAATTTATTTTTTGAATAGAAATTATATATAGAAAAACCTGGTAGCTGTTATAAGGATGTGCTGATCTTGTACCCCAACATTCAATGCTAGTTTTGTAATGGGGTTCACTGCCAGTAGCATACTTTAATGCTGCAGTAATAGAAATTGCTTTCATAGGGATTTGTCAGTAATTCTATAATGTCTCGGGGGGAACTTGGCAAGGTCCTAAAATTGGAGTTACAGATTTAGGATTTTTACATTACCATTCTCATACAGTATGAAAATAATGAGTTGCTTACAAGCCTTAAAGACATTCATGAATGTTTCAAATCCTTTCTCAAGTAGAATTGCAACACAGACTACAATGGAAACAATTTGGATGTAGAGAGAATAATGATATCTTCTCATTTCCACATGTTAATTAACAACCAGGGCTTGATTTAGAAATGCTATGGCAGTTTGAAAAGCAATTATAGACCACATAGATGCAGGGTTTTCCTGATAAAACCTATCACAGTTTCATGAGTCAATAAATCCCTAAATTATCTTGAAAAACAATTCAAAAAGAAAGCTTGTTAAATTAATGCTGGCCAGTATTCTACCTAGAGCAAAGGAACAGTTAAAAAAAAAATTGCTGTAGCTGATGGACTCCTTTGAGGTTGCTGTTGACAGCTTCTCATTTGAGGTGTAATTTTAATACTGTGTTTCTTTCCCAATTTGTCATTAATATTGAAATTATGCAAATTCTTATCATTTAAAACTGGACGTTTCACTTGGCCGCACTACACAGAATAGACAGAGGGCAGCATGAGGGATAGTCACGGTGAGAGTTATACTCTATTCTTTGCAGCCTCCCCCCCCACCCCACACCCCCCCACCCCTGTCCACCACGGCAGTGATCTTTCCAACAAAGGAAATTAGTTTTTCTGCCATGGTTTACTGCAAGTGTTCACTAGTGCCCCTACATATCTTTCCAAATGCTCTCAAGACATCTCTCTAACAATCCAGTAATTACCATCCAGTATTACCATCAAATACATTGGACTATAGTCTAGGGAATATTCTTTCTTACTAATTCCTTATGAAAACTATGACGTGGTTTGCTTATCATAATTTTTCATCATTTCCTTCATCCTTCATGATGTCTTAATGATTAAGAAGAGTGCCTTAAAACCCTTGTCTGAAAGGTCTTTCAATGATCCATAATACAATTTATCATTTCAGGAGCTTAAAATAATTTTCAAAACAGGTGAGTTCTGAGAATATATGTAGAAAGATGAAAAAGAAGTTGGAGGATATTTAATGAGTAAATAAAATGCCATCATTCAAAAATAAATAAATGTAGGAAAAATAATTAGGCACTTCCTATTATACTCTATTTTGTGTTATACTGTTCTAAAATAAAAATTGGAAGCTAAAAGTGAAGTCGATCTCCCCTGGTGAGAAACCTGAAAGGGATATTTATTTCATTATCTGAACATTATTTTCATAAGAATAAGAAGCTCTATATGTACATAAATTTTATATGTTATGTGATGTTGAGAAGTTATTTATCATCCACTTTGTGCATCAGTTTCTTTATCTGTATAATGGAAAATATACTACAACCTCAGAGTTGTTTTGAAGTGTATATAGGATCATTTATTAAGACCTCTGGCATAGGTATTTAGTTTTAATTTAAAGCTGAATGCAAAGAAATGAATGGGATATCTCTTGGTTTGCATTTTCTGATTTTTTAAATATAATCATGTATTTTAGTACCTTGATATTTAAAATATTTTATTAGGATTTCATCTTAGACTGTATCGTATTTCTGACACAATATTCTTGAAGGACTACTTACATTTTGTTTATAATTTGGGAGAAGTATTAATTTCTGAAATATTTGCTCTGACTCTTTTGCTGATATTCTTAAGAAAGACTTGAAAAAGAGCATAAATTATTTAAACTACTATAACATTTGGGGTGCCTGGGCGGCTCAGTCAGTTAAGCGACTGACTCTTCATTTTGGCTCAGGCTCAGGTCATGATGTCAGGGTTGTAAGATGGAGCCCTGCGCTGGACTCTGTGCTCAGTGGGGAGCCTACTTCTCTCCCTCTCCCTCTACCCCACCCCCCACCCCCGCTGGAGCACGCCCTCTCTCTCTCTCTCACTCCCTCAAATAAATAAATAAATCTTTAAACTACTACAACACTAAAATATTGTTAAAGTAAGCCAGGAGGTAAATTTTAGTTTCTTCTCAGATGCTGACACTATTCCTTCCGCTACCCAAATTTGCTTCCCTTTTCAGATGATCTCAGACTATAAATGTCTCCTTCTGGAATAGTAAATATTTAAGATATAGAAAATAAAATGCTTCTGGGGCACCTGGCTGGCTGAGTTGGAAGAGCATGTAACTTTTGAACTCAGTCATGAGTTCAAGCCCCACATTGGGTGTAGAGATTACTAAAAATAGACTTTAAAAAAAAATACGTGTGTTTTTAAGAAAAGAAAATACAATGCTTCAGAGGTACACTTATAAGTGTTTCTTGCGCTCTCTTGAAAGACTGTCATTAGTCACAGTCAGCCTAGGATCTCCTTCTGGGAAACAAATAAGCAAAGTAGACGCCCATATAAGCTCTAATTCATAATAGAAATCTCAATTTACCTTACTTATGGTTGTGTTGTATTTCAGTGTTTATATACATTTCTGTTGCTCTCACTGTACTGCTTGTTTTGGGGAGGAACTAAAGATCCCTTCATGTTTCCTTTTATCTTTCACAACTTCTGGAACAGTATTCGAATTACACAGCAATTAAAACTATAAGAAGTCAGTGAATGACAGGGTCAGAAACCACTCATTAGACAGGACCTCAAGTCTTTAGGTTCTGAGGCTTACTCAAGCTTTGTCTGCCCATCTCTGTATCTACAAATGGGGTGTAACCTTCAACCATGCTGTGATGAGACTAGCTCCTATCAGACATAGAAAGGCAGAACAAGAAGAGATGAAGTATCAAGTCTAGCCTATCTGGGTTTTTTTTTAATATTGATTATGATGTGGCCCAGTAGGAATCTTCTAGGGAAATTTGACTTCCATAAAAATAGTGTCATTTTAATTTCATTAAATCTCTTCCACTTTTTTCAGCTATAACCATGCATTCTGCATTGATACCTCAGGAGTTGCCAAAATTCCAAAAGTGAGAATAATTCAGGAAATAACTTAGAAACACAGAAGGAGGGTTGTGGACATCTAAGACTGATGACTGGCCCAAAGGGGCCACATCATGAATAATTCCTCAGGAAGAGTGTTCTTAACCCTACAAACTAGGTTAGGTCCCTATATTATATGCTTTCATAGCACCATGTATGTTCTGATGTAATATTTTACTTTACTTTTACTTTTATTTTATTCTATTTTATGCTGTTAAAAGTGTTATTGTATGCATTTGGCCCACGGCCTGGGATAGTGATCCAGGGTGGTTGAAAAGCTGCCTGGTGGGTGGAGAGAGAAGCTTAGGCAGAATCCCTGATACCAGGGGAATGAGAGGGGCCAGTCAAAGATTTCTGGGCTCTAAGGGCTCCTAGCTGTGCCCTTGGAGGGCTCCTAGATTAGGAACTGGCTAGCCTATCAAGGTTAGTCATGTGGTCACTTATCTTGATGAGTTTCATCTTCTTATCTAGGCAGTGGTTCTCCAGGAAGTTACAGAGATGAGGTCTGTGAGGGCAGAACTCAGGATGTGCTTCCCCAGGGCCATGGCAGCTTTCATTTAGGCTGCCACCTCACTCATCTTGGGAGAGCTTCTGCCCATCCTGAAAGGGGGCACAGTTGCTGCACTGGTTTTTTATCTTCAAGAAATACTCAGTACCCTTGCCTTTTCCTGGGTCATCTTGCAGAAGAAGTAGCCCATGCTCTCTATGGCCATGTGGTTGCCTTCTAAATAGAAGCCCAGCAAGTGGTGGATATAGGAGGCCTACAGATGCAGGTTGACCATGAAGTCGATGGCAGCCTCCACCTTGGTGGAATAATTCTGAAAAGTCCAGGAGCTCATGGTTGGTCATAATAAACTAACCACCAAAAAAATGGTGTTGGCTGGTCCCAGAAGCAGAGGATAGACAAGAGGATGGCCCCAGAAGCAGTGACTGGAGAGAAGGTTAGATAATGGTTGGAAGCTGGAAGAAGGGGAGTCCCTGGGTCTGTTCCATCCCAGCAAGTTTGAAGCATGAGACAGATCCACAGGACCACCAGGGGCACTGCCTACTTTATTTTTATATAATTTCAAATTTGCAGAAAGTTACAGGAGTAGTACAAGAAATCCTGAATATGCTTTACACAGATTCGCCAGTTGTTTACCATTCATCCTATCTCTTGCACACGCTGTCTCTGTCTCTTTCTCTCTCTCTGTCTCTCTTTCACTCTTCCTGCCCCCATCACGTGAGAATAAGTTAAACACATACTCATTTACCTCTAAGTATTTAGATGTCTTTTCCCTAAGACATCTCTTACTTAACTACCATAACCACAGTAGAGTTATCAAAATAAAGACACTCAACAATGACATATTATTATTATTATTTAATTCACAGAATTCAAATGTCAAATGTCTCAATGATGCCATTTATAGGTGTTTAACTTCTAGTGCCTGAGACAGATAAGAATCAGGCATTGTACATCAGCAACATGGCCGAATAAGATGTCCTTCATTTTGTCCCTCTAACAACAACAGTCTGGCATCTATCCATAGATAAAAGTGCCTTTGTGGGAACTGTGGGATCCAGGGCCATATGCCAAGGAATCCTAGAGGAGTCTTGCCTGCCTGTGCATTGGGTAATAGCATACAAACCTCAGTCCTAGCTGTGGACTCCACAGTGACCCATGAACCAGCTCCAGCCTCTCTTGGCTGCATTATGGGAGCCCCTGGAGAATACTGTCTTAGATAATCACCCACGGATGAGAGAGTTATGTGGAAGCCCAAGTTTCCAGTGGAGAAGCTCCAACACACCATTGGATGAAAAAAAAAGCTTGAATGCATTAGAGAGTTGTACTGAGTCATGACTGGGTGGTAGGGTGGATGGAGGCTAGGTGAATGGTGGAAAGGGGATGAAGATTCTCCTCACTGCATCATGGACTCCATCAAGAAGCTTGCCCACAAGTTACTGGAGACGCCTCACCTGCATATTACACCAACAGGCCGATGGGCACACCCAGTGCTTGACATGCCTCACACATGCACCCCTACATCCTGTGGTCAGCTCCTTGTGCATGCTCTCAGTGGAAGCAAAAGTGAACTTTGGAAGATGGCTAGTGAGCATACACAGAAAGCCAGACCAAAGATGGATGCCAAAGAGAGACTACAAGCTTGAGCTTTAGTTCTACTCTTGAGAAACCAAAGGGAGGCTGTTAGCACTTGGTCTGGTGCATTGCAGGATCAACAGACATACAAGCTTAAGAATTCTGCCACAAGAGGGGCCAGGAAGTATGGATCAGGTGTATCCATAGGCCTGAGAAAGCCTCAGAATCTAGCAGGGCTGACAGAGGGTTTCCCTCTCTCTCTCTCTCTCTCTCTTTATTTAAATTATAGTTAGTTAACATACAGTGCAGTATTGGTTTCAGGAGTAGAATTCAGTGGTTCATCACTTACATATGATACCCAGTGCTCATCATAACAAGTGCCTTCCTTAATACTTATCACCCATTTAGCCCATCTCCCCCACCCAGCTCCCTCCCTCAACCCTTAGTTTGTTCTCTATTGTTTTGTTTTTTTTTAAAGATTTTTTTATTTATTTGACAGAGATAGAGACAGCCAGTGAAAGAGGGAACACAAGCAGAGGGAGTGGGAGAGGAAGAAGCAGGCTCATAACGGAGGAGCCTGATGTGGGGCTCGATCCCATAACGCCGGGATCACGCCCTGAGCTGAAGGCAGACGCTTAACCGCTGTGCCATCCAGGCGCCCCTGTTCTCTATTGTTAAGAGTCTCTTATGGTTTGTTTCCCTCTCTTACTCCCCCTCCCATATGTTCATCTGTTTTGTTTCTTAAATTCCACATATGAGTGAAATCATATGGTACTTGTCCTTCTCTGACTGACTTATTTTGCTTAGCATAGTACACCCTCGCTATATCCATGTCACTGCAAATGGTAAAAGTTCATTCTTTTTGATGGCTGAGTAATATTCCATTGTATATATGTGTCACATCTCTATCCATTCATCAGTCTATGGACATTGGGCTCTTTCCATAGTTTGGCTATTGTTGATAATGCCGCTATAAATATTGGGTGCATATACCCCTTTGAATCTGTATTTTTGTATCCTTTGGGTAAATGCCTACTAGTGCAATTGCTGGATCATAGAGTAGTTCTATTTTTAACTTTTTGAGGAATCCTTATACTGTTTTCCACAGTGGCTGCACGTTTGCATTCCCACCAACAATGCAAGAGGGTTCCCTTTTCTCCTCATTCTCATTGACACCTGTTGTTTCTTATGTTCTTAATTTTAGCCATTCTGACAGGCATGAAGTTGTATCTCATTGTGGTTTTCATTTGTATTTCCCTGAAGATGAATGATGTTGAGCATCATTTTCACATATCTGTAAGCCATCTGGATGTCTTCTTTGAAAGTGTCTATTCATATCTTCTGCCCATTTCTTAAATGGATTATTTGTTCTTTGGGTGTTGAGTTTGATAATTCTTTATAGATTTTGGATACTAACCCTTTATCAGATGTGATTTGCAAATATCTTCTCCCATTCCCTCAGTTGTCTTTTAGTTTTGTTGATTGTTTCCTTTGTTGTGCAGAAGGTTTTTATCTTGATGAAGTCCCAATCATTCATTTTTGCTTTTGTTGCCCTTGCCTCTGGAGACGTGTCTAGTAAGAAGGTTCTACAGCTGAGATCAAAGAGGTTGCCACCTTATTCTCCTCTAGAATTTTGATGGTTTCCTATCTCACCTCTAGGCCTTTCATTTATTTTGGATTTATTTTTGTGTATGGTATAAGAAAGTGGTCCAGGGGCACCTGGATGACTCAGTCAGTTAAGCGTCTGCCTTCAGCTGAGGTCATGACCCCAGGATCCTGGGATCAAGCCCCATGCTTCTCCCTCTCCCTCTGCCCCTCCCCCTGCTTTTGCTTGCATGCGCTCTCTCTCTCTCATGAATAAATAAAATCTTTTTTAAAAAGTGGTCCAGTTTCATTCTTCTACATGTTGCTATCCAGTTTTTCCAACACCATTTGTTGAAGAGATTTTCTTTTTCCATTGGATATTCTCCTGCTTTGTCAATGATTAGTTGACCATATAGTTGCAAGTTCATTTCTTGGTTCTCTAGTCTCTTCCATTGATATATGTGTCTGGGTTTTTTTTGCCAGTACCGTACTGTCTTGATGACTACAGCTTTGTAATATAGCCTGAAATGTAGAATTGGGAGCCCTCCAGCTTTACTTTTCTGTTTCAGGATTGCTTTGGCTATTCAGGGTCTTTTGTAGTTCCATACAAATTTTAGGATTGTTTGTTCTAGTTCTGTGAAAAATGCTGTTGGTATTTTGATAGGGATTGCATTAAATGTGTAGATTGCTTTGGGTAATATAGACATTTTAACAATGTTTGTTCTTCCAATCCATTAGCATGGAATGGTTTTCCATTTCTTTGTGTCCTCTTCAATTTCTTTCATAAGTGTTCTATAATTTTCAGAGTATAGATCTTTTACCTCTTTGGTTAGGTTTATTCCTAGGTATCTTATTGTTTTTGGTACATTTGTAAATGGAATTGATTCCTTAATTTCCTTTTCTGATGCTTCATTATTGGTGTATAGAAATGAGAGTTTTTCCTCTCCTGAAAGCAGTTAGTAAAGACTGGAGAAGACGGCTGCTACTTCAAATGTGAAAGATTACTAAGAACATGAAAAATCAAGGAAACACTACCATCAAAGGATCACAATAATCTTCTAGTACTAGTAATAATCTTCTAGGAACCAAAAGAATTCAAAATACCTGTTTTAATGAAGGTCAGTGAACTACAAGAAAATAAAGAATGACATTTCAGTGAGACAGGACAAAAATAATACAAGACAAACTGAAAAGTTTAACAAAGAGATAGAAATCATAAAAAAATAACCACACAGAAGTTCTGGAGCTGAAGAAGTCAATGAATTCAAAGAAAAAAAAATGTACTAGAGAGCATCAACATCAGAATAAATCCACAGAAAAAAAGAACATCTAAGTAAAAAGATAGGATCTTTGAGACAATCCAATAGAGAACAAAATTTAAAAACTGGAAAAAAGTGAAGAAATCCTACTTGATTTGTGGGATACCATCAAAATAACCAATTTGTGAATTATTGGACTTCCAGAAGGAGAAAGAAGGAAAAATGACCTGAAAGTTAAAGAAATAATGTCTGGGAATATCCCTAATCTAGTGAGAGATTTGGATATCCAATTCATAAACCTCATAAGTCACCAAACTCAAATTTAAAAGGTATTCAAGATGCATTATAAGAAAACTGTGAAAAATGAAAGACAAAGGGAGAATCTGAAAAGCAGCAAAAGAAAACCTTGCAACTTGAAAAGGAATCCCAATAAGGCTATCAGCAGATTACTTAGTAGAACTCATACAGTCCAGGAGAGACTGGGATGATATTTACAATGTGATGAAAGAAAAAAACTGCTACCCAAAAATACTCTGACAAAGTTGTCTTTTAGAAATGGAGGAGAGATAAAGACTTCCCAAACAAAACCTGAGGGAGTTTATCAACACTATACCTACCTTACAAAAAAAAATGCTGAAAATAATTCTTATGGCAGAAATGAAGGAATGCTGATAACATGTAAGTATATAAAAACATACAACTCACTGGTGAAGGTAAGTATATTGTCAAATTTAGAATACTCTAATGCTGTAATAAGTTGATATATATATCACTTAACTCTACTATAAAAGGGAAAGGATAAAAGTGTTAAAAATAACTATAGCTACAATAACTTGTTAACTGCACCATATATAAATGTAAATTGTGACAGCTAAACACGGAGGTAGGAAGAAATAAAAAAGTAGAATTGTCGTATGAGATCAAAGTTAAGTTGTTATCAACTTAAAATAAATTGTTGTGTGTATAAGATGTTTTATTCAAGCCTCATGGAAACAACAAAGTGAAAATCTGCACTAGATACACATTAGATAAAGAGAAGGGATTCAAAGCATTGCACTACAGATTACCATGAATGCAGAAAAGAAAGGCAGCAACAGAGAGAGAAAGGAACAAGGGAACTAGAAATAAACCAGAACACAATAAGATGACATTAGCAAGTCCATACCTATCAATAATTGCCCTCAATATACATTGATTAAATTCTTCACTTAAAAGACTTAGAGTGGCTGGATGTAGAAAAAAACAAGACCAAATTATATGCTACCTACAAGAGAATCACATCAGCCTTAGGGACACACATAACTCAAATTGAAGGGATGGAAAAAGATATTCCATGAAAGTGGAAATCAAAAGAGAGCAGAGGTAGCTGTACTTACATCAGACAACTAGATTATAAGCCAAAAGCTATAACAAGAGACGAAGAAGGCATTATAATGATAAATCCATTGATTCATCAAGAAGATATAACAATTATAAATACATAGAGCACCTAACTATATTAAGTAAATACTAACAGAGCTGAAGGGAGAAATAGACAATGCAGTGATAGTGGGGGTTTCAATATCCCACTTGCAGCCATAGATAGATCAGACAGAAAATCAACAAGAAAACTTTGGATTTGAACTACAGTTTAGACCAAATGGACGTAACAGACATACAGGATATTCTATCCAATGCCAGCAGAGTAGACATTTATTCTCAAGCACATGCAGAGTATTCTCCAAGAGAGACCACATTAGGTCACAAAATAAAGAGTACAAAGATCAGAGCAGAAATGAATGAAATAGAGACTCAGAAAATCAATAGAAAAGATAACCAAAACAGGTTTTTAAAAAATATAAACAAAATTGACAAGCCTTTAGGTAGACTAGCTAAGAAAAAAAGAGAAAGGACTTAAAATAAGAAATTAAAGAGGTGGCATTACAACTGAACATATAGAAATACATAAGATCATAAAGGACTACTATGAACAATAATACACTGACAAACTGGATAACCTAGAAAAAGGAAAATTCCTAGAAACATAGCACCTACCAGGACTGAATCATGAAGAAATAGAAACTCTGAACAGACCAATCACGAGTAAGAAATTGAATCAGTAAACCAAAGTGTGTCAACAAAGAGAACCCAGGACTAGATGGTTTCCCTGGTGAAGTGTACCAAACATGTAAAAATAACACCAATACTTCTCATACCTGCCAAAATATGGAAGAGGAGGGAACACTTCCAAACTCATTTTACAGGGCCAGAATTACCCTGCTACCAAAGCCACTGAAGGACACTACAATAAAAAGAAAACTACAGGCCAATATCATTGATGAATATAAGTGCAAAAATTTTAGCAAACTACTAGCACACCAAATTCTACAGTACATTAAAAGATCATACCTCAGGACTGAGTAGGATTTATTTCTGGCAAGCAGGGATGTTTTAACGTATGCAAATTAATGAAACCACACTAATAGAATGAAAGATAAAAAGCATGATCATCTCAATACATGCAGAGAAAATATTTCACAAAATACAATATCCTTTCATGATAAAAACTTCAATAAATTGGATATAGAAGAAATGAACATCAACATAATAAAAGCCATATATGAGAAGGCAAAAGCCAACATCATACTTACTGGTGAAAGATGGGAAATGTTTCCTCTAAGATCAGGAAGACAAACCATTAAAGACTCTTAACTATAGGAAACAAACTGAAGGTTGCTGAAGGGAACGTGGGAGGGGGGATGGGGGATGGGCATTAAGGAGGTCACGTGATGTAATGAGCACTGGATGTTATATGCAAGTGATAAATCACTAAACTTTACCCCTGAAACTAATAATACACTATATGTTAATTTAATTTAATTTAATTTTTTTTTAGATTTTTTTATTTATTTATTCGACAGAGATAGAGACAGCCAGCGAGAGAGGGAACACAAGCAGGGGGAGTGGGAGAGGAAGAAGCAGGCTCATAGCAGAAGAGCCTGATGTGGGGCTCGATCCCAGATCGCCGGGATCACGCCCTGAGCTGAAGGCAGACGCTTAACCGCTGTGCCACCCAGGCGCCCCTGAATTTAATTTTTAAAAAAAATTAAAAATAGAACTACTATATGATCTAGGAATTCCTCTCCTGAGTGTATATATCCAGAGGAAATTAAATCAGGATCTCAAAGAGCTATCTGCACTCCCATGTTCTTTGTAACATTATTCACAATAGACAGCTATTGAAACAGCCTAAGTGTCCATGTCTGGATGAATAGATGAAGAAGATGTGATAGACACACACACGCACATATATACATACGTACATATATACATACGCACATACATACAATGTTACTCAGCCATGGGAAAGAAGGGAACTCTGGCTTTTGTGATAATGTGACTGGAGCTAGAGGGTATTATGCTGTGTGATAAGTCAGAGAAAGAAAAATTGTGTATGATCTCATATGGAATCTAAAAATATCTAATTCAGGGGCGCCTGGGTGGCTCAGTCGTTACGTGTCTGCATTCGGCCCAGGGCACAATCCCAAGGTCCTGGGATCGAGCCCCACATCGGGCTCCCTGCTCCGCTGGGAGCCTGCTTCTTCCTCTCCCACTGCCCCTGCTTGTGTTCCCTCTCTCGCTGGCTGTCTCTCTGTCAAATAATAAATAAAATCTTTAAAAAAACAAAAAAAATTTAAAAAATTAAAAAAAATAAAAATATCTAATTCATAGAAACACAGAATACTGGTTGCAGGAGGTTGGGAAAATGGGAAGATGTCAGTCAAAGGGTATAAACTTCCAGTTATAAGACGAATAAGTTCTGGGGATCTAATGAACAACATGGTGACTATAATTTACTGTACTATATACTTGAAAGTTGCTAAGAGAGTAGATTTTAAATGTTCTCACCCTAAAAAAGAAATGGTAATTATGCATGGTTATGGAGATGTTAACTAACCTTACTGTAGTCATGAGTTTACAATATGAAAATATCAAATCATTACATTATATATCTTAAACTTACACAATGTTATAGGTCAGTTATGTCTCTGTAAAGCTGGAAAACAATAAAATAATGATATTTTAAAAAGAATCAGGTAGGGGTGGGGGCTCCTGGGTGGGGTGTGCTGGGGGATGCAGTCGGTTGGGCATCGACTCTTGGCTTTGGCTCAGGCTGTGATCCTGGGGTCATGGGATCAAGCCCCTAGTGGGGCTCCATGCTCAGTGCGGAGTCTGCTTGGGATTCCCTCTCCCTCTCCCTCTGCCCCTCCTGCTGGTGCTCTCTTTCTTTCTCTCTCTCAAATAAATAAATAAATCTTAAGAAAAAAAGAATCAGGCATTGCATTAAGTTGACGTATCTCTTTAGTCTCCTTTAATTACTTATTAGGAGTGATGGTCATTATTGTTACCCCTAATTCCACCTCCTTTCTCCCAGACCCATATCTTCTTACTTTTGTAGATTATATTAGTGCCCTACTACTCTTGTAACAAATTACCATACTACTCAGAAGCTTAAAAGAACACAAATTTATTCCCTTATACGGTACTGGGAATCACAAGTCTGAAATCAATTTCACTTGGCAAAAGTCAAGGTGTTGACAGAGCTGTTTCCTTATGAAGGCTCCATTTCCTTGCTTTTTTCAGCTTCTAAGGCCTCCTTTGTTCATTGGCTTGTGGCTTCTTCCTCCATCGTCAACGTACGTCACTGCAGTCTCTGCTCCTGTCATTGCATCAGCTTTATTGCTTTTGTAGTCAAATTTCCCTCTGCCTTCCTCTTATCAGGACACTTGTGATTACATTTAGGGTCCACCTGGATAATTGAGCATGATGTCCCCATCTTAAAATCCTTAGTCCATATCTGCAATACCCCTTTTGCCATATAACATAACAGGTTCTGGGGATTAGGGCACGGACATGTTGAGAGAGGTGTTATGCAGCTGACCACAGGGACACCATGTTAGATAAAAGGGTTCTGATTCAGTTTATAGGAGCAGGCACTTCACTTACATCTCCAGCTCTTTCTTTTTCCAACTGTTCTACCACTTACTTAGTGAGAATCTTAAACTCTCTCTCTTTGTGAATTTGTCTATTTCTCTTTCTAATTATACTTTTTTCCCTCCATGTTTTTCAAAGGCACATTCACATATATAATTGTTACTTTTTACTTTATAATACTTCATACTTTATAATTGTTACACATATCATTGATGCATCATTCCTTTTATTTTTATGGAACATTACAGGCTCTCAATAAATATTTGTGAGTTAATTTTCAATAACAAAATACAGCAAATTATTAAGTAAGGTAATATATCTTGATGTTTTTGGAAGTAGACACTAACCAGAACTCCAACCTTTGGAGAAACATTCAGAATACTTTCTGAATTCTTTCGATCCCTATTTTCTTTTTCTTTTTGTTTTCTTTTGGTTTTATTTAAAAAAAAAAAAAAAAGAACAAAGTTCATTGACATTTCAAGCTGCATTTGAAAAATCCAAATCCTGGAGCCATACATCATGATGAGGTGTCACAAAGTGGAAAGGGTTCACTGCCACAGAACCCCCTAGAGACAAGGTCCCTGAGCCCATCACCCACACACTGTCAGGTCAAAGCCGTCCCTTGTCCATCCCTTGTCCATTAAGGGTACACCAGCAAGCCAATCATTCTGTTCACTTGAAAGTTTTGCATCAGCATTAAAAGCAAAGGTTTTGAATGGCAATGTGAAGTCCCAGCTGATCCTCTCTCAGCCCCATTCTATGTAGTCAGCACCAGTGAATGGTGGGTTTGGCATTCCAAAGAGGACCTCACATGTCTTCAGGGGTCAGAGGGGGCAAGGGCTGCAGCAGCAAGGCATCCGTGGCCAAGTTCAGGGGCTGGCCCCCTCCCTGCCTCTACTCTTTAGTCTTACTTAACATAAAGGACACACTGGATCAACTTTGTTAATGAACACAGTGAAAGAATTAGCCTTAAGAGAGAAGTGACCAGTTGATACTCCCAAAGCCAGTTAGGCCCTTCAACACATAGCTGTATGTGTATATGTATCCATTGCTACACTAAGATACAGATCTAGCCCTATGGGTTTATATACGCATGTATGTCTGTATAGAAAATCTATGCCGATACTAACCAAACAGAACATCTTAAGCTGTCATCCCAAAGCTGTAATCCCACACTGGGCTATGCAAAAAGCTGACTTGGCTCAATCTCTCCTATCTGTGGCCCTGGCAGGGCAGGAGAGAGAAGTTGCCTCTGCTCAGAACACAAGTGGCTTCTTCATAGGAACAGTCGTGGTCCGGTGAAGCTGCAGAAGATGCCCATGGAAATGAAAAACAGACTCCTTGTGCTTTCTGGAGTAGACTGGCATCACATCTCACACTACCTTTCTTCTTTGCCAGTTGCAGCTAAGTTGCCCAGGCCCTGGAAGCCCCCAGGGCACGGTGGCATGACAGGCTCACTGGCTGGGGGTGACGAGGCCCCATGCAACTTAGCCTCCAGAGACCTGCTCTTTGTCAGGGGTCTGTCACTGGAGTGGACCCAGGTGGCCGTGTCTTTAGGATATCTCTTGGCACAAGCTATGCTCCGTGTAAAGTTCTCCACATGAGATGACGCTTGGGGAACCAAAAACGAACTAGAAAGAACTAGGTAGAACAAGTTTAGTGGCGTTGCCACTTACACCGTAAAACCCCGGGGGACCCAGGTGCTCCTGGGCTTCCAGAAACTGGCTCTTCAAGGCTCACACAGGAGTGGCGACTCTTCACTAGATCCATGGCTCGAACTTGTCTATGGCCACCACGCTGCTCCAGAGGCCCGCGCTCTGAAGGTAGCTAGGAATTTCTTCTTGGCTCAGAAACTTCGGGTCTGCACCCCAGCAGTGCACGGCTAATGGCCAGCCCCCGACCCAGCCCGGCCCTGCCCGCCTCACTGCCCCTAGTGTCCGGCTGCCTTTCTCGACCCCTATTTTCTTATTGTAAATATACTTGTGCTTGCTATTTGGAACTAGGAAATCTGAAGAAGGTCACTACTATATTTGTAGCATTAAGAATGAACCATAGAAAATGAAACATCCAGCAAAATTCTGTGTCATTAGGATGAACACCAATAGAGTCGTCGATGTTAACACTCGTTGATTTTGCCAGATTCTTCCTAAGAGCCTCCTGGAGACACCAGTCATTGTGGTCTGTAGTTTGGGTGGCCCCCACTAGAGGGCAGTCATATCCTCTGAAATTCAGTTTTCTTTTTAATATGATATTAAAAAGGTATGGTTATACAGATAACAAATTAATCTGCAGAAATAATTGAGTAGACCAAAACTTTGAAGTTAAGTATGGAAGAACAGGGGTCTTAGGCATCCTGAGGATATCCTACTTCCCATGCATATGCCAGAAACCTGGTTTTTTATTCATTGAACGTCCTACCTCAGAAGAAGTGACAAATCCAAGATATCTTTCATTCATTACTGGCAAGACATGTCAAAACTAATCTTAGCTTTATAATCCTCGTTAAAATTTAGCTGCAGGATAAAGGTTAACCTGCTCAGGCTTATATCCGTGTTACCTTAAGTATCACTAACAGAGCATCTCTTTGTGCTATTTTGGGCAAAATGGTAGTAGAGCTTATTTTACCTTTGCAGTTGAATTATTCCACCAAGGAATCCATGTTCCCTTCTTAAATTCAAACTGAACTCATGCTGGTCAACTTGGAGTAAGCCCGTTACAGCCCCTCTCTCCCACTGATTACTACTTAAAAACTAGGGACTGAATATAAAAAGCAACTATCTGAATGTTGTGGAAAAATAAGAATCAGACTGGGGAGAGACCAAGTGACACCCGGAGAAGTAGGAGAGCTCGGGTTTATTTGATGTCAGCGGACCCAGATGAGCTCCTGCTCCAAATTCTGGGCCCCGGCAACAGGGTTACAGGGCTTTTATAGGGGACTGCGGGCAGTCAGGCTCCAAGGGCTATGCTGACTGCCTGTAGGTGGGTTTGAGCTGGGGGTCTGGGGGAGTGGGGGCTGCTTTAGGTGGGAACAGTAGTGCAGGGAGCCTGTGGCGGGAAGCCTGTTTACAGAAGCAGAAATGGCTGGTTGTCTCTTGATCCCAGTGGGGCTTCTGGTTATCTCTAGCTTATTGTTAGTAACTTTCCATCTTCTGGGGCCTCCTGGACTGAGCCTGCTCTGGGCAGTTTCGCTCTTCATGAGGAAAAGTACAAATACATTTGAAAAGTACAAATAACAGGCTGTCTGGAGAGGGAAGTCAAAATGTGAAGGTCAAGCACGGTGGGCTGTTTCCTGTTGTTGTTGTTGTTGTTGTTTTGGTAGTTTGCGGTTTTCCTCTTTGATCTCCTGGCTTTGAGCAAGGCATAGAAATCCATAGAGAGAAAACTCTTAGAGGAATCTCTTTGTGGCCAGAGGACCAAGAAAAAGATTAGCCTGAGAACTGGGGAATGGAGTAGAATCTTCCTCCCTTCCCTCCTTTCTTCCTTCTTTCCCTTCTTCCTTCCTCTTTCTGTTTCTTTCTTTTTGCCATGATTAGGGTGGGAGAAAGATTTCTTTCCAAAGAGTCACCTTGAGGGGATTTGAGGAGAGCTGTAGAGCCGTTCCCTATGTTTGTGGTGGTGCTGACGGCTCTATGCACTTGTCAAAACTCATACACCAGAAGGGGACTCTTACTCTCTGCAAATTAGATGATAACTAAAAACTTGAACTGGCCCTAGATGGGTGGTGTGCTGTTTTGAATACAGCAGGAGATTTTAAATTGGAAAGTCCTTCCGTTCAAATACTAATTCTGCTACTCACCAGTTTGTGTGCCTGATCCCATGATAGTATGGATAATAAAGAAATTATTGAAATGGAAGTAAAGTGAAAAAATATATATGCATATATTCATATGTAAAATAGTTGTTAGATTGTGAAGTCACTGTTTTTTTCCTCAACCATGACTTTCTCAATCAGACCTGGCCAAACCTGCTAGCTTCCCTCTCTGCCGATTATACAGTACGGGCAGAATATGCGTTCTCAGACCTTCTTTAGCCTAGTAGAGAAATGGCTAATGGATTAACAACCTAATAGAGTCTCATTTCTTCTTTATTCCAGAGCGGCTCTTTCAATTTGAATTTGCATGGGAAAAGTCCCCATTACAAAGCTAAGTACATTTAATATTAATATCTGGTTTATATATCTAAGTTGGTGTCGGCAATGAAAGGTAAAATAAAGCTGCACTAACTATGAGATGACACGGCACTTGGCACCCTGATAGTTATAATAATAATTAATATGATATGATATAATATAAATAATATTTTAGAGCAAACCAAACATTTAAATGATAGCTTTCCCACACACATAGGTGGTTGGAGTTAGAAGGGATTTTAGTTAATACTGTCTCAGCGTTCAAATAATCCTAAAGAGGTTTCAGTTATGTTTATAGTTTTAAATTTGGTTTTTTTGTTGGTTGTTTTGTTTTGTTTTTTGCTTTCCAGTGAGAAATATAACCTTTCATGAGGCAAAAGCCTAGACAACTTTGGGGGAAAATGACAGGGTATTAACAAAACCCAGATTTTTGCTGTATCAATGTAATTAACTGAGAAATACTTAGGGTTTGGGTACATTGATTTATGTAAACATTTTTGACAGTTCTGTACTGAAGAAAAATTAATTATATGAAGATGGTTAAACTTAAAAACATCTGAAACTGTTTTTGGGTTCAGACACAGGACAACCTTTGGTTATAGCTTCTTCCTAAACTGCCCTCTAGACTTGACTACAAATGAGGATACTTTGTATAATAACATCTTTTCCTTGAATTTAGACTACCCCCCTCTTCGTGAATATTTTTTCTACCGAGAACTTCCACCATAAAACAGAGAGAAATGCTGTATTGTTTTGATCCAAGATAATGTTCATTAACTTTCTCTGATTCAGTGATTTCAGAATGATGTATTTTCTATGAAATGACATGTTCTTTAAGGAATGTACTTGTGAGCAAGAATAGAGGCCAGAGGGGAATGACAGCCCAAATTGCATACTCCATAGGGTTTTGTAATGCTGAATTTGAGTTCCCACTCTAAGACCGAGATCTCACATTTTCTTCATTCTGCCCAGGAAAATACTCTGTTGCTAGCACTTGATGTAATTTCATAATTCTGAAACTATTACAAAAGTTAGAGAGCAAATTGAAGGGAATCCCTTCTGACTTGAATATATTCATGATGAGAATATTTCTTCTGCAAGGCCAGGCCGACATGAATATGATGATAAGATGGTACAGAAATAGCTCAGCCATGGTGATTAACAGCAGCTAAGGAATCTAAGCTGACGATGCTCTGACACACGTGGATGGCCATCCTTAAGTTATTCAAGTTTAGAAGGGATGTACGAGGCCATTTCTAATTCAGTCTCCTTTCTAATTCAGAAATCCCTTTTCGAAATGGTTGACAGGGTGGTATCCAGCCTTTGCTTCACCCCTTTCAGTAATTAGAGAGCTCACTGACTTAATTCTTTGTGAGGCACTAGACATCCCATAATAATATTGGAAGACCGTCCACACTTACCAACCTTATAAAGACAGAACTCAATCCCCAAAGCTAAATCCATCAAGAATGCTCGTGAGCATCATTTATACAAGTAGTACATTGAAAGATTAAGGTTTATATGAATTTGGGAACAACAGAAGAAATTTTTATAAATTAATATAGTATAATTAAAAATAAAAATGATGTCTGTTGGATTTTTATGTATTATTTACATTTTACAAGCAGTTTGATCACCAAATGATTCCAAAGAGGTTATGCCTTGATTTTTAAAATCCTTCCATTTGTGTTTCCAAGATTACTTCATTGATTATTTATAACCAATATTTAATGAGTTCTGTTATGTGCTCCAGACTGTGGGAGATGGAGAATACTGTTTGAACATTTATCATTGGTTATTGAGGAACTGTGTTTTAAAGGATTAATTTAACTCCAAATATAACTCCACTCAAAGCTAGATCACATTCAAATTTACAAGTCTGATTATACACATTTTAATGAACATTACCTGAACCAGATGCATATAAAATGATCTGTCTCGTACTATGGCATAAGCAAAACAAAATTCTGAAATATTTGAAAACAATCCTGTCTTGCATGATATTTGTGTATCCAGTATATTGTGGCACACATTACAAATTAAGAAGAGTTTATTTGAAAAATATGCATGACCATCTCTGTAGGACCAGAGGATATATAGATGTACTGGATACCCCATGATGAAAGTGTTGTGTAAGTGACCAAGTCACTCCCTTGATGATATGTCTGTCGAAAGGGGCACAATTTAAGAGGCAAGAAAAGTTTTAAGTGGTACTTTAGAACTTTCATGGGAAGAGATTCTCTATTAGTTCCTATCGATGCAAACTTACTGGCTTAAAATAACACAAATTTGTTATCTTACAGTTAAGGAGGTCAGAAATTTAAAATGAGTCTACGAGGCTGTGTTCCTTCTAGGGGTGTGAGGGGCGAATCCATTTCCTTGCCTTTTCCAGCTACTAGAGGCTGCCCATGTTCCTTGACTTATGGCCCCTTCCTCTATATTCAAAGACATCAGGATAGCATCCTTATATTTCTCTCTTTCCACCCCCCAACTCTTCCCTCTTCTTCTTCCTCTCTCCATCTCTCCCTCCACCCCATAGACATACACACCCCCCTCTGCTTCCACCATCCCATCTCCTACTCTGGACTCCAGAGACTCCAGTCTCCCACTTAAAAGGACCCTAGTGATTCCATTGGGCCCACCCACATAATCCAGGTTAATTTACCCATTTTGAGATCCTGAACCTTAATCACATCTGCAGTCTCTTTTACCGTGTAAATTAACATAGTCACAAGTTTTGAGGATTAGGACATAGACATCTTTGGGGACTAGTATTCTGTCACAGTCTCCATTGGCCTAAGATGACCTAAATGTAGTAGTTGTGTGTCTTTAAAAAAAAAAAACAGTCCACCAAAGTAAAGAAAGTTATAAGCTCTATATGTTTATTTTAGGTCAAACTTTTTTAAGAAGTAAAATGTCATGAGAATAATTAAATAAATTAGTGACAATTCTATCCTTATGTGTTGAAAAGAATAGTCCTACTGGAGAAGTTTAAACTAGAAATTCCAATAGAATGTTAGAAGGTCATTCCGTCATTGATTTACTTATGAAAAACACCATTTGCACAAGCTTATTTAAACAGTTGCTTGAATCGTGTTCCTCACATCACTCATTTTCTATGCTCTTTGCCCCAGGTTAGTACAACACTGACAAATATTTGAAGAGTAATCACTTGCTTCAGTACATATAGATTTAAAATACAAAGATTGTACTTTCTATTAGGTAGTATAGTCCTTGAATAATAAATATATTCCTTGTCAGTGTTCCTTTCTAACTATGCAAATGATGCACTCTTGATGTTTAACTGGTCTTGTATGCTTTATTTGTGCACCATATGGTTTTCATAGATAACTGTAGTCTAATTGGTTTGAATCAAGCAACTGACACAAATATGCAAATATAGTCAGAATAGAAAATATTTCAACCATAGTTCCCTTCTGCACTATTGATTGAAATATGAACGCTTAAAAATAGTTCTGTAGAGCTAGTCTATGTGAATAGTTTGTAATTACATCCATTCTCAATTGTCTATGTTCAGAAGTATGACGCTAACAAGGGAAAATGACTGACCAAGTGCATTTATTTAAACCATACCAACTCTAGAAGAACATTATGCTTGTGATTATTTGTATTCGGTTAGCAAAAAATCAGCATGTTTCTCAGTAAAATTGCTGTTAAGGATATACTGTTGTATGACAAAATTCTATGCTATTAGGCTAATGTTAGATTACATTCTTGGTAAAGTTGTTATTTTTTAAAGGAATTCTTATAGAAGCATCTTTTTTCTTTTAGGAAGCTTCTTTTTTTTCTTTTTAACAGAAAGCCAAGTGGAATTGCTTTAATTAAGGTCTCTAGCTGGTTCTATCTCTGTGCATCCTTTTTATTTTCCTCTGACCTTCCACAATCTGTTCACATTAGATATGAGGTGGACCATGTCATCAGTGAGCATATTTTCATTTGAAGGATTGCCAGCATAGCTTTCTGCTGTTCCTTTCCATTTGCTCAAAAGTACTGATGGAACTATAGTATACTCCACTTAAGGTTTAGTTCCTGCACAGGTACCAAAGACTTTCAATAAAAGCTGAGTCACTGTTGATCATTCCTTACTGTATGTCTTGCCATTTTCTTTCTCATTGAGGACCATTTCTTTCCTGCTTTTAATATTTTGTTTGATATTAATTCCAAAGTCTATTTTTCCCATGAATATGAGCTCTTATAAAACTCAGTGAGACTGACATGTCAGGGAGAGGAAGTACATTTTCTACTTCACGTACCACCCCATAGCAACTCACACAAGGCTTTCTGTATAATAGGAACTCAACAAAAGCTCATGCCTGGCAGCCCATGTATATTCACGTATTGTGAAATAACGCATTCTGTCAGCCAATTTTCCCTAGCGTATTAGCTTCTGAGTGCAACTGGTACAGTTTGTGAGGAGAGGGGGACAATTTGCTTAGTCACTGAGATGCTATCAAAGAACAACTTTCTATAGTCAATTAATTGATACTTCAATAATACTTTGCAATTATTAGGTTGTCTCCAAAATTTCAAAATGACTAATAAAACATACAAAATCTCGGGCTGATTTTCCCCTTCAGGTTGATCAGCAATATAGCTAACGTTAAAGTAGCTGCTTATTTCTTTGGGATAAACATCCAAGGAGACTTTCGGAGGATTTGTGCCTCATTTTAAATTGATCCAACAGTAAAGCAGAGACTGAAAACAACTCAAAAAAGTACATCCCTTTAGGTTAATCACCTTCCATTTTTTAATGATCTAGGAATAATAATGGTAACATGACCTTGATATTATTCCTTGGTTGAGTATGGCTATACATCAACTCTCAATCTAAAGGACAGAAAGTATGGTCACTATTAAATTCTGGGTGGTTTTTCCATTAGAGGAAAGTAAACTATTGTTCCTTTAAGCAGTGATTCATCAGTCATATTTTTTTAAACACTGAATCACTTCTTAATTTCTCCCTCTTGTGCAGGCATTATTTCACTAAAGCAGGTGATTCTTTCAATGACAAGAGTTCAGTGTTCAAGATAAAATAAGGATACTGGGAAAAGTTCTAAAGAATGACATTTCTTTTTACACATATTTATTCTTTTCATTGATGTGAGCATTACCGCTTACATACTCTCAAACAATTACATACAAATGGAACCATATACACGTACATTTCAGTATATGTCTGGGATATTTGCTGTGTTTGAGCTGATTGAGAATCAGACCACTAAACACTGGATTAATGCTATTTGACATAGAAACCAGATGGAAGGATGGGCAAGGGTTGTGTGTAATGACCCCACTATATAGGGGACAAATTCATCTTTTGCCAAGATGCACTTTCAATTCTCACTAGGGAATCTTACTCACTTCTGTATCCTCATGTGCCATCTGAGCCCTGTCCATCTGTGACTCACCTTCAGGCCAAGAATCACTTGTGTTTTTAATCCATGAAAAAAAAACCCAATCATATCATATAGATTCCTGTTTCTCTAGCACATATTCTCATGCTAAGTCTGTCTCTTGGCAATAGCCTCCTTTGTACCACCTTGAATTAGGAAAGAATATTCCATGTACCTATCTTCTGACCAAAAAGAAACCATTGCTATAATGGCAGATCATATTTACCATTAAATGTCTTGCAGTGTATCATGCATGATCCCTACTTACTCACAAACATGGAGCATCAAGACATCCATTTGGACCAGGGTTAATTGGCATAAATCCTTAACTATTATGTGCAGCCAACTGAAAAGGAAAATAATAGATAATGAAAATGATTATAAAAGTTAAAAACTGCATTATATATATAAACTGCTGGTATTAATTTTTAGATCATATATATAAGATATAGGGTTTGACTTAACATCCAATAAATATTTATTTATAGAAAGTTTCTATCCTTACAGCTGACTAGATTGATGTATGTGGGAATTATTAATACTATTTTATTTTAGTGTCATATATTGGTTCATTAGAAAGCACTGGTCAAACTCTGGGTAGGGAGTTGTCTTCCTCATGTGTCACACTAGTGAGCTCTATTCTATGTACATCCCTTCTGAAGCCTTGTTATCAAAGAGGACAGGTTTCCCACATGATGAAGGAATGTTCTTTATTCAGTAGTATACAAAAGGCTGTAATCCTTGACCAGAATCACAGCTAGTAAATACTATTAGAGTTCTTTTTTTAAAGATTTAATTATTTATTTTGAGAGAGGTGGGGGAGGGGCAGAGGGAGAGAGAGAGAGGGAGAGAGAGAGAGAGAGAGAAAATCCTCAAGTTGACTCCCCGCTGAGTTCAAGCCTGACACAGGGTTTGATTCTAGGGGCCTTGGGATCATGACCTGAACCAAAACCAAGAGTCAGACTCTTGAATGACTGAGCCACCCAGGTACCCCCTTTTAGAGTTCTTTAATCTAATTTACTAGGATGTTCAATTCATTGCTTTAAGAGTTGATCATATCTCAAGTGTAGTATGGTCCACAGGTAAGACTGTGCCTATAATGCCAAAATCGCTCAGTTCGGTATTTAACAAGCGAACAAACAGAACAGTCAAGCCACTGGTTAGATGTCATAAGTACTGGGAAAAAATTATTTAGTTAATTTTTTACTTCTAAATAGGCATTGTACTTTCTTTTTTTAAAGATTTTATTTATTTATTTGACACAGAGAGGGAGAGAGCACAAGCAGGGGGAGCGACAGAGGGAGAGGGAGAAGCAGGCTCCCCGCTGAGCAGGAAGCCTGACTTGGGGCTCCAGCCCAGGACCCTGGGATCATGACCTGAGCCGAAGGCAGACGCTTAACCAACTGAGCCACCCAGGTGCCCCTGTACTTTCAACTAGACTTTTTGTTGACTCTATCGTTATTTGCTTATATTTCCCCATTTACTACTTACAGATATAAAGAAACTGGATTCCTTCTCTATGTATAAACTCAGTATCTTGTTTTATTAATAAGAAACTGCCAGTAATTCTTCCTCATTCTGAGGCTACTTTAATACTTTTGTGCACTTCATAATGTCACATTATGTTGTTTAGGTCCTTACTATAAATATTTGTTACCCAAAATACCTTTTCTATTTTTTTTAAATGGAGAATAGTAACCCATACACACCTTTATTATTAGATCAGAACTGTTGTATGTACTTAAAAAGAACTCTAAACAAAAGACTTTGGCCATGAAGAGGAGAACACAATTTTGACTACAGGGATTGGGAAGGACTTGATAGAAGCAGACACATTTGAATTGAACCTTGAATCATGAGTTCATTCATTCATAGTAAAGAAAAGTGGCTGAGGAAATTGTATTAACTATATTTCCTTCTTTTCTGTATTCTTGACACTCTGATATCTGGGGCCTTGCCAACCACGGGGGAGGGACTGCCATTTTAGCATTAGCTAATTCCTACAGCTAGAAAACAGCTCACCCTTTATATGCAAACCAACCAGGCCTAGACTCCCCAACTACCTCCTTTATCTAGCTCTTGAACTCTAGGTCACTGTCCGTTTGCCCTACTCTCTCCAGGGCCAGATACCAGACAAAGAGGAACAACCCCTATACCCCAGAGCCCACTAAAATTATTCAAACTAGCCAATTCTAAACTTTCTTACCCTGCTTTGTCTTGCCTTTCCCACAGAAACAACAATAAAGGTCCTTGTCTATGTTTTCCCTACTCTCTCTAATTCCTGATTGGCCCTGATGCTTCCCCATATGGCACTATGTGGTATATATACCATACCTCCTGTTTCTAGGGAACTATGAGTAAACTCTCCCTTCATGACAGTCATTCCCATGTCTGTGTGTCTTATTATACCTGATTAAAATAAATCTCAAGTACATTTTTAAATAACAATAGCAAAGAGGCATAATATTGCATGATATGTTCATTGAACGGCTGGGATCTGGAATTGGGGCAGGTAGGGTAAGGAACAAGTGATGAGTTTGGAAGAGAAGCAATTAAGATAGACCTTGACTGACAAAATAGTGTATAAGATATAGTGATTTTTACCAAAATATAGTTTTACCATCTGGTACATGGAAGGGAAATAGAGCAAATAAGTTGAAGATACAGTGTAAGATTAAATGAGTATAGGAAAATACTGTCATATATATCAATACTTGTCAAGTCTAGGTATGGGACCCTTGGAATTTATTCTCATCCCTATCTCATCCTTTCCAGTGATGTCAGAATGATCATCCTAAAACAGCAAACTTGATTTTGTGGTTCCTCTGAAGATTTCTGGTAGCTATTAATTATGTGTAGGTTTCTGAATACCACCATACCCTTCCCTAGACCTTTCTTAGACTGCAGCTGTACCAGCCAACTTGAAGCTTGTATTTTCTTGGAAAGACTTCTTATGACCTCTTTGATTGCATCTCCAACTCATTTTTCTCTTGCTCACTTTGCTCCAGCAACACAGGCATCTGGGCTTTTCCACTAAGACACCAGGTACTCTGTGGTACACTAACAGGCACACTCTTGCCTCAGGTCTTTACAGTCTCTGCTCTTTTCTTTCTCTGGAATGTACCTCAAGTAATTATACAGTCTCTGCTCTTTTCTTTCTCTGGAATGTGCCTCAAATAATTAAACAGAACATTACCAAGCTGGGATTCGAATCCAGTTTTGTCTTGTCACTCTGAAAAATCATTTTTGTTACTACCCTGTACTACCACTAGTACTTATAATTCCCTGTACAGTCTTTGTGCTTCCTCACATTCATACCTCAGCTCATCGTGTTTACACTTGTATTGACCCTTCCCCATGACCCTCTGCCTAAATCTTTTCTCAGCTAACGGTAACTCCATAATTCCCATTGATTCCTCTGTTTCTCTCATAGTCTTCATCCAATCCCTCAGCAAATTGTGGGGTTTCTATTTTCAAAATACATCCAGAACCCAACCACTTCTCAACACTTCCACTGCTACCATCCTGGTTGGAACCACCATCTTCTCTTACCTGAATTCTTAGTAAGCCTCTAAACTTGACTTCCTGCTTCCACTTTTTTCTCTTTAGTCCATTTTCTACACAGCAACCATAGTTATGCTCATATTAAAATATGAGCCAAAAAACATATGAGCCAAGTTCTGTCGCTTCTATGATCAGTATCCTCCAATGGCTTCATATCTAATCAGAGTCTATATTCACTGTTTCCAACTCCCATTCCCCATTCTCTCTTAGAATCATTTCACCAAAATGACTCTCATCAACAGCCCTAATGATCTTAACATTTCTAAAAGCACTGATCATGTCTCAGTCTTCACCTTACTTGGTCCATCACCAGTGTTTGACTCAGTTTATCACTCTCTCCTATTTTGATACACTATCTTCACTTGGGTTCCAGTATGCCACACACTTAGTCTTCCTCTTATATAACTGGGTGCTAGATGATGATAAATGATGCTCTTTCATGGTCTCCTATATTGGATCTTCTACTTCTCTTCAGACCTTTAATGTAACAGTACCTCAGCACTCAGTCCTCCATCTTCAATACTCACTCATTAGTTTGTCGATCTCCTCCAGTCTCATGGATCTAAATACTATATTTATGTTTACAATCATAAAATTCATTTTTCTAATCCAGACCATTCTCAGAAACTCCAGACTAATACTCAACTACCTACTCAACATCTTTACTCAGGTGTGTCATAGGCAGCTTGAACTTAATATGTCTCAGTACCCAAATCTTGATTTCTATTCCTTGAACCTACCATTATCTTTCATATCTCAACAAATGGCAGCTCCATTCTTTTAGTACTTCAGGATACATACATACATAGGGGTCATTCTTGACTCCTCTCTTCCTCTCATATACCATTTCATCAGCAATCCCTGTCAAAACATATCCAGAATCTTACCACTTCTCACTATTCCCCCTCCTATAGCTTGGTTTCGGACAGCTGTCATCTCTCACCTGCATCATTTCCATGGTCTCCTAATTGATTTCATAAATTTCTTCCCTAGCCTCTTCAGTCTATTATCAATATAACACTTGAGGAATTCTGTGAGAATATAGGTCAGATCATATAATCACCCTGCTCAAACCCTTATAATGACTTCTGATCTCATTGAGAGTATAGTACAAATTCATACACTGTCCCTCAAGGCCCAGATTCTTCTCCCATTTTCTGCCTACTATCCCCCTCATTCACTTTGTTATAGACACACTGCCCTCCTGGTTGGTTATTCCTGGAACATGCCATAATCCTGCGTCGATGTTTGCACTTACGGTTATCTTTTGCCTGAGATGATCTTCCCTTCAATATATGCATGGCTTAATCCCTCACTTCTTTCAAGTCTTTACTCACATTTCACCTTTTCAGTGAGGATATCCCTGGCCAACCTAATTAAAATGTGCCCACTCATTCATATCCCTTTTTCCATTTTTCCCTCTGATTATTTATCATTATCTAGTACACTATATATTTTATTTATTTGTATCCTCCATTTTCTATATCTTCTACTACAATGTAAGCTTCACAAACACAAAGATTCTTATGTTTTTTATTTACAACTGTCTCCCTAGCACTCAGAACACTGACTCGTGTGTAGAAGAAGAGAAACATACTAGTCCAAGTAATTTTTGGCATTTTTTATACATATAAATAAGACAGGAAAATTTTAAATGGAAAGTTGAAGTGACTCATCATTTTATTTTACCATATACATTATCTTAAACAACAAAGAAGTAAATCTAACCAGATAACCTCCCTGACAATGCTGCTATTCATTTATACATCTAGGGATATGTTCTTCAAAGTGACACAAAAGAGGAAAAAGTGTATAGCCTCAACTCATCAATTAGAAATAGTCACAAGTAAGCAAATACAGATTTTTCAATATGTAAGCAATATGGCTGGGGATGGAGGTTGAGGTGGGTAAAGGAATGGAGGTATAGTGGAAGCCTAGAGGGACCTTTTACTGGGCTATACTTACTGACAAAACTATGGTAAATGGAAAAGCGTGGAAAATCGATGCTTTAATTCACTGTCTTATTGTGCTTTAGCAAAGGGAAATGGTGATCAGAAAAACTTAGAGTCTTATTATAAAAACAACTTTAATAACTTCATAGTTTTAGAGACATCAAATTACTTAATAGAGAAACTATTGAGCCAATCACATATTTGTTCATTTCTTGTCTTACTGTAGACTCTTACCTATACCATTCAATTGATCTTCCTAAGGTAGAAGTTACTAAAATGCAGAGCTCTGTATTAAATGCATTAACAACACAGAAGAGTGGCCCCATCGAATCTGCTTGTTAATAGTAAGATGAACTTTCCCTACAAACAAGAGGGGATGTCTGATATCGTCAGAATCAAACTAGTCTCTTAGTGGTAGGGGTTCAAGGGGGCAGACAAGTTTATTCTGTCTCTTGACATGGTGATACAGAGTTTTTATTGTCAGATGCCAAGAAAATTGTCAGGTTCCAGTATCTTTGCACTTATTTCCTATACCATGCAGAGAGAAAAAAACAGAACTGCTAATCAACAAACCTTCATCCAGTCTCTTAAATTGTTCTACACGGTCACCCTTTCAGGAACTAAACCTGGAAAAACAATGCAGTATAACTTGAAAGTCTCCAAACTTAACGGGAATTTTTGTTTTTATATGAGTCTGGTTTAGAATTAGACACATAGGCAAATGGGTTCCAGATTGTGAGCTCTTCAAGAACAACTCATAAAACCAATCCATACACATGCCCAAAAAGGTCAGAATAAAAAATCCTTCTCAATTCTGAAGCTTGAGGTATGTAATGATTCCAAATGCAGTGAACTTCTTAGAGTAGAAACACTTCCTTTTCATCATATACAAAACCATTAGAAGCAAAATTAGCTTGAAATTGAAGTGAGCATTTCCCAGATGAAAATGATCCAAGCACTAGTTGAGTTTAATCCCTCTGTGGTCCCAGAGTTCATCAGTAATTTATAAAACTACATAGTACGCATTCAGGTTTTTAAAATAGCTCTAAAGTGTTTGTTTTGTCTCATTATTGTAATCTAGGCACTTCCAAGGAGTATCAGAGGGGAGATATTCAATTTTAAACATATACATAGACAACAGATAATTTAGGATAAACATCAGATGAGAGTTTAGAGATTATAGAGAGAAAAAGGAGAGACAGTTGTCTGGGATAAATGAAACAAATGATCTGGAGATGTAATTATTACCAAAGCAAAAATTTAATCTTACTTCCCAATAGAAAAAGTGACAACTTCCACAACAAAGTTGAAAACAGAAAAAAAGAACACATCATAGTGTACCATAGAGTTTTTCCACAAGGCAAGCATTTTCCTTATGGCTAAATCAAGAAAAGTTTTATAGGGTTGCTCATTATTTTTTTTTAAATGGAATGCTAACAGTGTTCTTTTTTTTAATGTTTTTTTATTATGTTAGTCACCATACAGTACATCCCTGGTTTTTGATGTAAAGTTCAATGATTCATTAGTTGCGTATAACACCCAGTGCACCATGCAATACGTGCCCTCCTTACTACCCATCACCGGCCTATCCTATTCCCCCACCTCCCTCCACTCTGAAGCCCTCAGTTTGTTTCTCAGAGTCCATAGTCTCTCATGCTTCATTCCCCCTTCTGATTACCCCCCATTTCTTTATCCCTTTCTTCCCCTACCGATCTTCCTAGTTCTTACGTTCCATAGATGAGAGAAATCATATGATAATTGTCTTTCTCTGCTTGACTTATTTCACTTAGCATTATCTCCTCCAGTGCCGTCCATGTTGCTGCAAATGTTGAGAAATTGTTCTTTTTGATAGCTGAGTAATATTCCATTGTGTATATGGACCACAACTTCTTAATCCAGTCATCTGTTGAAGGGCATCTCGGTTCCTTCCACGATTTAGCTATTGTGGACAATGCTGCTATGAACATTGGGGTGCATATGGCCCTTCTCTTCACTACGTCTGTATCTTTGGGGTCAATACCCAGTAGTGCAATGGCTGGGTCATAGGGTAGCTCAATTTTTAACTTTTTAAGGGACCTCCACACTGTTTTCCAGAGTGGCTGTACCAACTTGCATTCCAACCAACAATGTAGGAGGGATCCCCTTTCTCCACATCCTCTCCAACAATTGTTGTTTCTTGCCTTGTCAATTTTTGCCATTCTAACTGGTGTTAAGGTGGTATCTCAGTATGGTTTTGATTTGAATTTCCCTGATGGCTAATGATTTTGAACATTTTTTCTTGTGTCTGTTAGCCATTTGTATGTCTTCATTGGAAAAGTGTCTGTTCATATCTTCTGCCCATTTTATGATTTATTTGTTTCTCACGTATTGAGTTTGAGAAGTTCTTTGTGGATCTTGGATACCAGTCTTTTATCTGTAGTGTCATTTGCAAATATATTCTCCCATTCCGTGGGCTGCCTCTTAGTTTTTTTGACTGTTTCCTTGGCTGTGCAGAAGCTTTTTATCTTGATGAAGTCCCACAAGTTCATTTTATCTTTTGTTTCTCTTGCTTGCAGATGTGTCATGAAAAAGGTTGCTTTGGCCGATGTCGTAGAGGTTGCTGCCTATGTTCTCCTCTAGGATTTTGATGGATTCCTGTCTCACATTGAGGTCTTTCATCCATTTGGAGTTTATCTTTGTGTATGGTGTGGTCAAGTTTCATTCTTTTGCATGTAGCTGTCCAATTTTCCCAGCACCATTTATTGAAGAGACTGTCTTTTTTCCACTGGATGTTTTTTCCTGCTTTATCAAAGATTAGTTGCCCAAAGAGCCGAGGGTCCATTTCTGGGTTGTCTGTTCTGTTCCATTGGTCTATGTATCTGTTTTTGTGCCAGTACCATGCTGTCTTTGTGATCACAGCTTTGTAGTACAGCTCGAAATCCGGCATTTTGATGCCCCCAGCTTTGTTTTTCCTTTTCAACAGTTCCTTGGCGATTCAGGGCCTTTTCTGGTTCCATACAAATTTAAGGACTGTTTGTTCCAGTTCTTTGAAAAATGTCATTGGTATTTTGATCGGGATAGCATTGAAAGTGTAGATTGCTCTGGGTAGCATGGACATTTTAACTATGTTAATTCTTCTGATCCATGAGCATGGAATATTTTTTCCATCTTTCTGTGTCTTCCTCAATGTCTTTCAAGAGTGATTTATAGTTTCTAGAATATAGATCCTTTACATCTCTGGTTAAGTTAATTCCAAGGTAACGTATGGTTTTTGGTGCTATTGTAAATGGGATGGATTCCCTAATTTCTCTTTCTTCAGTCTCATTATTCATGTATAGAAATGCAACTGATTTCTGAGCATTGATTTTGTATCCCGCCACATTACTGAATTGCTCTATAACTTCTAATAGTTTGGGAGTGGATTCTTTTGGGATTTCCATATAGAGTATCATGTCATCTGCGAAGAGAGACAGTTTGACTTCTTCTTTACCGATGTGGATACCTTTTATCCCTTTTTGTCGCCTGATTGCTGTTGCAAGGACTTCTAGTACTATGTTGAATAATAGTGGCAAGAGTGGGCATCCTTGTCGTGTTCCTGATCTTAAGGGAAAGGTTTCCAGCTTTTCCCCATTGAGAATGATATTTGCTGTAGCCTTTTCATAGATGGTTTTTGTGAGATTAAGGAATGTACCCTCTATCCCTACACTCTGAAGGGTTTTAATCAGGAAAGGATGCTGTATTTTGTCAAATGCTTTTTCTGCATCTATTGAGAGAATCATATGATTTTTGGCTTTTTCCTTCCGGATAAAATCTAAGACACTGATCGATTTGTGAATGTTGAACCTTGCATCCCAGGGATGAATCCCACTTGGTCATGATGGATAATCCTTTTAATGTACTGTTGGATTCTATTAGCCAGGATATTGTTGAGAATTTTGGCGTCCATATTCATTAGGGAAATCAGTCTGTAATTCTCCTTTTTGATGGGGTCTTTGCCTGGTTTGGGGATCAAGGTAATATTGGCCTCATAGAATGAGTTTAGTAGCTTTCCTTCTGTTTCTATTTTTTGAAATAGCTTTAGGAGAATAGGTATTATTTCCTCTTTGAATGTTTGGTAGAATTCCCCAGGAAAACCATCCGGTCCTGGTGTTTTGTTTTTTGGAAGATTGTTTATCACTGTTTCAATCTCTTCATAATTAATTGGCCTGTTTAAAAAATCAATTTCTTCCTGTTTCAGTCTTGGTAGTTTATAGGTTTCCAGGAAGTCCTCCATCTCTTCCAGATTGCTTAATTTATTGGCATAAAGCTGTTGATAAAAGTTTCTAATAATCCTTCCAATTTCATTGGTGCTGGTCGTGACCTCTCCTTTTTCATTCATAATTTTATTAATTTGGGTCCTTTCTCTATTCTTTTGGATAAGTCTTGCCAGTGGTCTGTCAATTTTATTAATTCTTTCAAAGAACGAGCTTCTAGTTCTGTTTATCTGCTCTATGGTACCCCTGGTTTCTAATTCATTGATTTCTTCTCTAATCTTGGTCAACTGCTTTCTCGTGCATGGATTAGGCCTGTCCCTCTGTTGCTGTTCCAGCTTCTTGAGGTGAGAATATAAAAACTGCATTTTAGATTTTTCTATTCTTTTGAGTGAGGCTTGGATGGCTATGTATTTCCCCATTAGGACTGCCTTTGCAGTATCCCATAGGTTTTGGACTGTTGTGTTTTCATTCTCGTTGGTCTCCATAAATTGTTTAAATTGATTTTTGATTTCCTGGTTTATCGAATCATTCCTGAGCAGGATGGTTCTTAGTCTCCAAGTGTTTGAGTTTCTTCCAAATTTTTCCTGTGGTTGAGTTCCAATTTCAAAGCATTGTGGTCTGAGAATATGCAGGGAATAATTTCAGTCTTTTGGTATTGGGTGAGACCTGTTTTGTGACCCAGAACATGGTCTATTCTTGAGAATGTTCCATGGGCATTGGAATAGAATGAGTATTCTTTGGTTCTGGGGTGTAGTGTTCTATATATATCTATGAGGTCCACTTCATCGAGTATGGCATTCAAAGCTCTTGTTTCTATGTTGGTTTTTTGCTCCGGTGCTCTGTCTATTGCTGATAGTGGAGTGTTGAGGTCCCCTACTATTAACGTATTTTTATCTATATGTCTCTTTATTCTGGTTAAGAGTTGGCTTGTGTATCATGCTGCTCCCCTGTTGGGGGCATATATATTTATAATTGTCATATCCACTTGTTGGATACATCCTTTAAGAATAATATAGTGCCCTTCTGTGTCTCTAACTATAGTCTTTAGTTTAAAATCCAATCTGTCTTATATGAGAATTGCTACCCCAGCTTTCTTTTGAGGTCCATTGGCATGAAAGATGGTATTCCATCCCTTTACTTTCAGTCTGAATGTATCTTTAGGTTCAAAATGAGTCTCTTGTAGACAGCAAATGGATGGGTCATGTCTTTTATCCAATCTGCCACCCTGTGGTGTATTATGGGAGCATTTAGGCCATTTACATTGAGACTGATTATTGAGAGATATGATTTTAATGATGCCATGTTGCCAGTAAAGTCTTTGTTTCTATAGACTGACTTTCTGTTCTATATCACTCTTGGGGCCTTTTTACTTTTATAGAACCCCCCCCTTTATATCTCCTGTAGGGTTGGTTTTGTCATTACGAAATTGGTCAATGACTGGCGATTCTGGAAGGTCTTTATTTCTCCATCAATTCTGAATGACAGCCTTGCTGGATAAAGGATGCTTGGCTTCATGTTTTTCTCTGAAAGAGCTTTAAAAATGCCCCCCTAACCCTTTCTCTCATTCCAGGTTTGTGTAGACAGGTCTGACGTAATTCTGATACCTTTGCCTTGGTACGTGAGAAATTTCTTTGCTCTGGCCACTTTAATACTGTATCCTTGGATCTAATATTTGCGAAATGCACTATGATGTGACGTGGCGTAGGTTTGTCGTGGTTGAGCTTGGGAGGGGTCCTCTCTGCCTCTTGGACACGAATGCTTGTTTCCTTTGCTAGATTAGGGAAGTTTTCAGCTACAATTTGTTCAAATATCTCTTCTAGACCTCTGTTTTTCTCCACCCCCTCGGGGATGCCGATGATTCTGTCATTGGAATGTTTCATTGAGTCAGTAATCTCCCATAACCTACATTCTTGAGAATTGATTTTTTTGAGCCCAGATTCTATTTTAGCTTTCTCTTCTACTAACCCATCCTCCAATTAGCTGATACGTTCTTCTGCATCATTCACCCTGGACGTCAGAGCCTCTAGTTTTGACTGCATTTGATTCATACAATTTTTAATTTCTGCCAGGTTCGCTCTCATTTCTGCCCTTAGAGATTCTATATTCTCATTAACATTTTCGTTAATACTTTTTTCAAGTCTACACATCATCTTGATCATTGTTACTCTGAATTCCATTTCTGATAATTTGGTTATAGCCATATCCATTAGTTCTGTGGCAGAGGCCACAGACTCATTGTCTTTTCTTTGCTGGGGGGGCAGATTTCTCCTTCTCTTCATTCTGATGAGGAGAGGTTGTGGGGTTGTCCAGAGCCCAAATTGTTGACTGGGACCCAGGCAGTGCACACTTGTTTTATAGGGATCTTAGGGATGTGGGCTGCTTGATTTTTCAGCCTGCCTTCTGGGGGAGGGGCCTGCTGCGCCGAAACTCTGGCAACCCTGTTTGGGTAGAGTCTCCGTGTCCCCTGCGAGGGGGGATGGGGATGGGCATGCTGTGAGCCGGTATTTCCAGGCTTTTGTTCTCTGGCGGCTTTCCCTGGCAGTTTGCTGTGCCTCTTCTGAGAGTCAGAGCAGCAGTGGCCGAATCTCAGCCTCTGTCTCAGAACAGAGGGATCGTGGACTGTTCTCCCTGATGTTCTGGCCACTTTAACTCTGTTTCTGTTGGTGCTGCTCAACCCTGCAGCGTCCCGGGATGTGCGCCCCACACCCGGCGTCCCAGCCCTCACTTCCAGGGCCGGCGCGTCTCTGTCCTTTGTGTTTCTAACGCCGCCAGCCGCCAGCCGCCCCCGCGCGCTCCCGGATCTCCCGGTCTCAGTCTGGATCCCGTGAGCGCACCGGGATTCCGGGGTTCCGCGAGATGCCTGGTGGCACGCGCACCCGGCTCACGGTCTCAGTCTGCTGTTTTGTGGGTGCCGACCACGAGCCCGCCCGCTCTCCCGTGCAAGTGGCTACCGCTTCCCGGTGCCCAAACGCGGCGGCTCCCTCCCCCTTCCATTTATCTTCCGATATCTGTGTGCGGATTCACGGTTCCCCGCTTTGTACCTCAATACTCAGCGCTGGAGATGTTCATTTGTAGAGATCCAGATGCATCTTCCTGCGTCTCAGGCTGATTCTGTGGATGTTTAGGCTGGTCTGGTACCTATCCAGCTCGACTCAGGGGACCGGCTGAAAACGGGGTCCCCTACTCCTCCGCCATCTTAACTCCTCCCTCTGCTCATTATTTTTTTTAAAAGTATATAAAGTGTAGCCCTGTAGATAATGATCTTACCTTGAAATATGCAGATATAATATTTTAGAAATCATTTCTTTTATTTACTCATCATAAAAGCACAGGCCATAGAAGAGTTATGGCTGCTCAGAGAGCAGGCCAGGGGTGTACTCCAGGTACCCTAGACTCAGTCTGGCCTGGGCAAGGGAATCATTCTCCTCTGTTGCTCTTACCAGTGATTTCTTATTGAGCCTGAGGGTTTGCTGTCACCACCTCTGCCCCTTCCCTGAGCAGGTTGCCCTGAAAGCAGATAATCATTTTATTTAGCATAAAAGAAAGGAAATTTTGGGAATCTTTTCAACCGCTTTTTTTTTTCAAATTTATGCCATGTACTAAATAGATTGCAAAGCAATAGGATACACATGATGTCATTCTTTGAGTCAGTTTGCTTGAATATTTCAGGGGGGAGGTGTTTTAAAGCAATTTCATGGGTAATTTAAAATATATTTAGATTTCAAAAGGTGTAGGATTTTTGTGGAATAGAAAATGCGCATGATCGTGATGAGCACCAGGTGATGCATGGTAGTGTTGAATCACCATCATGTGTACCTGAAACTAATAGAACACTGTATGGTAACCCAGTGGAATTAAAATAAACACTTAAAATAATTTTAAAAATGCACATGAATGTTAAAATAGAGGACATAAAAGAAACCTCTTTCTTTTTTGTGTCCTACATTAGACTATTTCTCCCAGACCCATCTGTGCTTCAAGTTTCCTCTCATTTGTCATAGAGACATTCATTGGACACAAATAAACAGCCTTTTTTACATTGTTTATAAAATTTAAATGATTTCATCTCTGTAGAGAAGTCCAGTCAAAGCTATATTCTCCAATAAATACCCAGAAATGTAAATGAGATTCTAGCAATGTATAAAATATAAGCATTGTAACAAGCTTATTAGTTTTTGTACTAGTTTTTTTTTTTAATGTGTGTTCTTTAGAAAGAAAGTATAATGTAGAATTTGGGAGCATGGATTTCAAAGTCGGATCATCCTCATCTCTTGCATATGATGGTTGTATGACCATCGGAATATTAACTACCTCTCTGTGCCTCAGTTTCATTAATGTATAAAATAACAAAAATAGGGGTGCCTGGATGGTGCAGGTGACTGAGCATCAGGTTCTTGGTTTCAGCTCACGTTGTGATCTCGGGGCCATGAGATCCAGGCCCATATTGGGCTCCCTCTATCTCTGTCCCTCCTGCTCATTCTCTTTCTCTCTCTCTCTCTCTCATTCAAATAAATAAATAAATCTTTAAAATAGCAAAAATAATGTTATCAATCTCACGAGTTTAGGGGATGGTTAAATAAGGTAATACACATGAAACACTTTGCAAAATATCTCGTACATAGATAGAAAAAAATATCTGGTACATACTGTATATGAATATTTAGAGCATACAGGAAATAATGGGAAAAAGCACCCATACTCTCAATATGCAAGGTCAACTTCTGTGTTTGTGCCTGTGTGTGTATGTGTAGTGTGTGTGTTTGTGTGTGTGCATTTCAGGTATGAACTCTTAAAATTTCATCATCTTGGACAGGATTTCACTGTACTACTCTAGCCAATGAATACTGAGGTATCCAGTGATCATGGGAAAACCATGTTTATTAATCTACCAATAACTACACATTGGGATGGCCAGGTAGTAATTTTATAAGATACATTTATAAGTGTTTAATTACTTACTTAAAAAATTATTTATGAAGTCAGTAAAATAACTGTTGAATGCCTATTAATTTCCAGGAGCTGAACTAGATTCTAGGGATATGGTAAGGAATGAAATAGACAAAGTCTCTTCTCTCATAGACATTCTAGAAGAGAAATGGACAGTAACCAAATAAATAGAAACATGCAGGGAGTATATATTGTGCTCTGAGGGCAATAACAATGGACTTGATATGGTGAGTAACAGAGGTGATCCTCTATTTATGCAGAATAGTCAGGAAAGGCCTCTCTGAATAGAGAATATTTGAAATAAAACCACACAAAGTTGGGGGAAAGCATCCCAGGCAAAAGGGAAGAAATTTGCAAAGACTCTAACGTGGGAAAGTACTTACTGTTCTTTGCAAAGAAACTGGAAGAACATTAGCCTGGCTGGAACTTAGGAAATACAGGGGAGAGTGGTATCAAATGAGACTGAAGAAGTAGGCTGACGACAGCATATCAGGGGTCTCATTGGGCATGAAAACGAATTGGCATTTATTCTAATTACAATTAGAAGCCATTGTGAACTTTAGGCAAGGGGGCTGATATGATCCAATTATAGTGAAGAAAATGTTTAGTGGGGGATGATGTAAGTTTTTGTTGGGAGACTGCTACAGTAATAAAGTCAACAGGTGTTGAGCTTGGAACAAGGTGATGGCAGTGATGATGGAGAGAAAAGATTTGAGATATATTTTGGAAGTTGAAGTAGCTATTCTTATTGATTGGATGTGGAGTAGGAGGTGATAGGGAAGGGAGAGAGAAGAAAAAGGACGACTCAAAGATGACTCGGTTTCTAGCTTGAGAGTTTGATCAATTTGGATCCTATTTATGACATAGGGAATACTATGGGAAACTGGTTTAGGAGCGAAAAGGGTTCTATAACAGACAAGTTAAGCTTGTGACATTTATGAAATCTCCAAATGGAAACAAGTAGGTAGTTGAGAAGAATGAGTCTTAAACTCAGAGCAAAGGGTAGAGATATTAATTTGTGATCATCACCGTAACCATTGCATTTAAATATTTTGGTCTAGATGAGCCCACCTGGGAATAGGGTATAGAGAAGAAAGGAAGGCCTAGAATCAAAACTTGAGAAACATTTCCGTTTAGAGATGGAGTATCTTTGAAAGAAAACGAGGGAAAAAATGGCCAGTGGGGAAGAAGAAAAACCAATAGAGAGGAGTAGTATGTGAAAATCAACAGAGGAGACTATTTCAAGAAGTCAAGCTAGGAAAATTAGATGTTAATAGAGGTGCTCATTGGATTTGGCTACATGGGGATGGGCTGCTTGACCTTAGCAACTGCAATTTCAGTGAAGCAATAGGGGTGGAAAATAAGATTCTAGAGCACTGGTCTTCAGGTGTGTTTCCCAGAGTAGCAACATCAGCAACACACAGGAGCTTGTTAAAAGTGCAGATTCTCTGCTCCCCCCACCCCCGATCATTAACTCTGGGGGCAGTGTTCAGAAATCCATAACAAGTCTTCCAGGTGATTCTAATGTATGTTTTATTATGTTACATCATGTCATGTCATGTTATGTCATGTCATGTTATGTATGTGAACCCTTTGTTTTACAGGTTAAGTTTTAAAAGGGCATCAAAGGATTATATCAAGAATGTGTAAACATCTAAAAAAATGTAACTTTAAAAATATTTCAGTTACTTTGAATGGATTCTGGCACATAAATACCTTCATAAAAATGGCATGAATTCCTGAATTTATTCTTTAATCAGATAACTTTATCCTTTTTGAGCATTTGTTTAGTTACTAAAAGATTTGAAATTCCAGTGGCCAACGTTGTGTACTGCTCTGAGATGTTGTTGAAGAAATGATGACAGTATGACATTAGAAGAGATTAAATATACTAGAAAGCCAAAGTAAAGTTTTAAGATGATACCAAAAATGAGGAAAGTGCAATGAAGAGAGAGAGCAGTTGGAAAAGAGACATATGAAATGTCCCAGGACTCATCAAATAGAAGCGTTGGATACATAGAATCAAAAGCTATATCAATATGGTTGCTCGGTGGGCAGGAGATGTGTATTACAACTGTGAGCACTGTGATAAGTTCACCTACTGGTCTCAATCAGTGCATGCCTCACATACCATGTGATATAAATTTGCCTTTCATTTTTTTACTTAAATTCAATTAGCCAACGTATAGTACATCATTAGTTTCAGAGGTAGTGTTCAATGATTCATCAGTTGCGTTTAATACCCAGTGCTTTCATTTTCAAAAGCATTTCCTATTTCTTTTTCACTAACCATCATTTTGTTTCAGGGATACATTCTTGACATCTATATGCTATATTTATTCACAGGGACTATAGCACATTAATTGTCTCTAAAATCAAACACCGGAGTCACTAAGTTTTAGCCCTTAAAAAGATAATATTGCTATCTTTAAAATACAGTTTATCAACAAATACCTAAAATACTATAACTTTTTATTATTAACTATTCAGATCTAGAATGTCATAACTTATGTTGGGTCGATTTTCTTTTTTTTCCCCTTTTTTTCAAGATTTTATTTATTTGACAGAGAAAGAGACAACACAAGCAGGGGGAGCGGCAGGCAGAGGGAGAGGGAGAAGCAGACTCTCTGCTGAGTAGGGAGCCTGATGTGGGCCTTGATCACAGGACCCTGGGATCATGACCTGAACCAAGGCAGGTGCTTAACCGACTGAGCCTCCCAGGTGGCCCATGTTGGGTCAATTTTCAATGTGATTTTGTTTTAGTTCTTTCTTGGTTTAATTGCTTCTATAATTGTGATAATAGTATATGTGCAATTGTATTTCCTATCCATTTCACATAACAAACACTCTTTACATTGTTACAAATAGTCTGTATGTATGAATTTAACAGCTACAAAATGTTCTGAAATTTTCCTTAACCATTTTCCAGTGATTGAAATTATTGGGTTTTTCCTCATATTTTTGGATATTATAATGCTAGATGAGGATATTTATATAGAGAGCTTTGTTTCATATTTGGAGATGCTTCCTTGGTATAAATTCCCCAAAGTAAAATCAATGGTTTTGTTACTTTAGATCTTGTGGGAATCAGATGCCAGGAGGGAATTAGAAGTGCAGGAGATTTATTGAGGGAAATATCTGTGAAAGATACACATTAGAGGGCATAGCATTAGGCAAGGAGAGCCTCAGATCACAATATAGATCAGACACCTGTGAAAGGAGAGAGGGAAAGAAGCCTGCTTTTGGGAAAATTCTCAGACTGTTGTGCAATTCTGAGAAAGTCTTTCCTGGCCCAAAAGAGGAATTGTAGTGATTGTTCATAGAAGTGTCCTATGTTAGGCAGAAATGGCCAAGCCTGGTACCCCTACCGTATGCTGTCAACTGCCAGGGAAGAGCATGGCCTTGGATCAAAGATTGCGGCAGATCGTGAAAGCGCTGCAGCCAAAAGCTGTCAGCTAATCGGATTCCTCCCACTGAACTGCAGCTTCTTTCTGGATGCTGGGTGAAGTCCCCAATAGAAATGGATATTTCAAGCTGTAATGTAGCATCAGATTATTTTCCAAAGGTCTGTAACAGTTCCCACTATAACCCATGTTCTGTTACCAGCTTTCACTATCATCAATCATAAGTAATCATAAGTATTTTGAAAGATAAAATTATTACTTTCATAGGTATGTTTTTATTAGGAATGATATGATTTTCCCCATTGCTCTGTTAATAAAGTATTTTTCCTTTCTATTGATTCGTATCCTAATAGAGATGGAATATTATTATGGATTCATATTAATTACTTTAATATTTAATGTTACATGTGGTATTCTGTTTATTGTTTGACTTTACTTTTTAATTAGTTAAATATAGGGATTTAATTTTTTAGTGATTTTTCTCACTCCATAGATTTGAAAACCATTTGTTTCTGTTTCTTTTTATTTTGTAATTATTTTATGTTAGACTCCATATAAGAATTTAGATTGATATGAGTATGAGTTTACTATATCCCAAGTTGCCAATTAATGTTTTCAGTTTCCTTTCTTGAATAAACTTTCCTTTCTCCATTGGTTTTTGACACAGCATCAATGAGTTCAGATTCCCATGAGCCGCGTATCAGAGTACCCATTATCCTCATCCTATTATATTAGATTTTGTTGATCTCTTCACCTGTGCAGTACCACTGAAGATAATTGTATTTCATTCTTATTTAATTTGCGTGGTCCTGACTGCTGGTGACACCAAGCGTCTTTTCATTTATTTGTTCATTCATGCAAGAAATATTTATTGAGTGACATGACAAAAACAAAATGACAAAGATCCCTTTTCATAGGGTAGAATACTTAGGTTTATTAAATACTAGCTTTATCTTTCTTTGTGAATTAATCATTCACATATTAAAATTTTTTTCTACTGTTTTTGGTCTTTTTCTTACTCTTGATTGAATCTTCTTTGTCTACTGGAAATATTGCCCTTTTCCTATTTTATGCAATGTTAATATTTCTCCCAGCTTTTGATATAATAGAAGTTTTAAATTTTAAGGTAGGCAAAGCTGTCGGATGTTCTCATATCTCGTTCTGACATACAACTAAATAACATAATATAATGTGGAACAACACAACATGATAAAGTGTGGTATGATGTGATAGAGCGTGAGAATATTAACACTTGCTTGACCCCTAGGACATCCAAATGCTTTCCTATATTCACAGCACCATCTTGCATTTTTAAAGTTTTAATTTTAATTCCACTTAGTTAACATACTGTTCTGTTAGTTTCAGGTGTACAATATAGTGATTCAGCAATTCTATACATCACCTGGTGCTCATGACAAGTGCGCTCCTTAATGCCCTTCACCTATCTCCCCCATCCTCCATCTCCCTCCCCTCCGGTAACCCTCAGTTTGTTCTCTAGAGTTAAGAATCTGTTTAGGTTTGTCACTCTCTCTCTCTCTCTCTCTCTCTCTCTCTTTTTTCCCCTTTGCTCATTTATTTTGTTTCTTAAATTCCACATACGAGTGAAATCCTATGGTATTTGTCTTTCTCTGACTGACTTTTTCACTTGGCATTGTACTCTCTAGCTCCATCCATTTTGTTGCAAATGGCAAGATTTCAGTCTTTTTTATGGCTAAAAATATTCCATTGTGTGTGTGTGTATATATACACACATACTTGAGCTGCTTCCATATCTCGGCTATCGTAAATAATGCTGCTATAAACACAGGGGCGCATGTATCCGCTTTGATTTAGTGTTCTTGTACGCTTTGAGTCAATACCCAGTAATGTGATTGCTGGATCATAGAGTAGCTCTATTTTTGAGGACCCTCTATACTGTCTTTCACAGTGGCTGCACCAGTTTGCATTCTCACCGACAGTGCACTCGTGTTCCTTTTTCTTCACATCCTTGCCAACACCTGTTGTTTCTTCAGCCATTCTGACGGGTGTGAGGTGGTGTCTCATTGTGGTTTTGATTTGTATTTCCCTGATGATGAGTGATGATGAGCAACTTTTCATGTGTCTGTTGGCCATCGGGATGTATTCTTGGGAGAAATGTCTGTTCATGTCTTCTGTCCAATTTTTTAATTGGGTCATTTGTTTTGGGAGTGTTGAGTTTTGTAGTTTATTTATATATTTTGGATACTAACCCTTTATCAGATATGTCATTTGCAAGTATCTTCTCCCATTCCATAGGTTGCCTTTTAGATTTGTTGATTGTTTCCTTAACTATGCAGAAGCTTTTTATTCTGATGTAGTCCCAAGTCTACTTTTGCTTTTGATTCCCGTGCCTCAGGAGACACATCTAGAAGGAAGTTGTTACGGGCAATGTCAAAGAAGTTACTGTCTGTGTTCTTCTCTAGAATTTTGATGATTTCCTGTCTCACATTTAGTTAGGTTTTTCATCCATTTTGAATTTTTTTGTGTATGGTTTAAGAACGTGGTCCGGTTTCATTCTTTTGCATGTCACTGTCCAGTTTTCCCAACACTGTTTGTTGAAGAGACTGTGTTTTTCGCATTGCATATTCTTTCCTGCTTTGTTGAAAATTAATTGACCAAATACTTGTGGGCTTATTTTTGCATTTTCTATTCGGTTCCATTGATCTATGTGTCTATATTTTTGTGCCAGTACCATACTGTTTTGATTACTACAGCTTCGTAATATAACTTGAAGTCTGGAATTGCGATGCCTCCAACTTTGCTTTTCTTTTTCAAGATTGCTTTGATTATTCAGGGTCTTTTGTGGTTCCATGCAAATTGTGGGATTATTTTGTTCTAGGCCTGTGAAAAATGTTGTTGGCATTTTGATAGAGCGTGCATTAAATGTGTAGATTGCTTTGGGTAGGATAGACATTTTAACAATATTTGTTCTCCCATTCCATAAGCATGGAATATCTTTCCATTTGTTTGTGTCAGTTTCAATTTCCTTCATCAGTGTTTCATAGTTTTCAGCTACAGGTCTTTCACCACATTGGTTAAGTTTATTCCTAGATATATTATTATTTTTGGTAGAACTGTAACATACTTTACATCATTTTATTTTATGAGTCCCTTGACTGATTTTTATAGATGTACTTAATTTTACTGCTTTGTGCTTCCTACTTTTCTTACTCCTGCTTATGGTCTTTCCTTTCCATTCAAAGAATCCACTTTAACATGCTTGGTAACGCTGGCTTAGTGGTGATAAATTCCTTTAACTTTTGTTTGTCTGGGAAATTATTTCTCTTATTCTGAGTGATAGCCTTGCTGGGCCAAGTGTTTTTGGTTGCAGGTTTTTTCTTTCAGCACTTTGTATGTATAATGCTATTCCCTTCTGGCCTGCAAAGGTTCTGCTGAAAAATCAGTTTGCATGCCTTATGGGTTTTCCCTTGTATATAACTGTTTTCTTTTTCTTGCTGCTTTTAAAATTCTCTTGTTATCTCTACTTTTTGCTGTTTTAATTACGATGTATCTTGGTGTGGACATCCTTGGGTTTTGTTGGGAGTTCTCTGTACCTCTCAGATCTGGATATCTGTTTCCTTCCCTAGATTTGGGAAGTTTTCAGCTATTATTTCTTTAAATAAATTTTCTCCATCTTTTCTGTCTCTTCTCCTTCTGGGGCCCTGTACTGCAAATATTATTATGCTTGATGGTGTCGCTGATTTCCCTTAATCTATTCTCATCTTTTTTTTATTATTTTTCCTCTCTCCTGTTCAGCTTGATTGCTTTCCATTACTCTGTCCTCCAGGTCACTGGTCTATTCTGCTTCCTCTAGTCTACTATTTACTCCCTCTAGTATATTTTTAATTTCAGTTATTGAGTTCTTCATCTCTGATTAGTTCTTTTTTTATGTTTTCTATCCCTTTGTTGAGGGTCTTACTGAGATCTTCCACTCCTTTTGCAAGTCCGGTGAGTATATTTATGACCACTACTTTAAATTCCCTATCAAGCATATTACTTATGTCCATTTTAGCTCTCTTGCTGTGATTTTGTCTTGTTCTTTCATTTGTAACATATTCCTCTATCTCCTTTTTTTGTGTAACTGTGTATATTTCTTTGTGTTAGGAAGGTCAACTACATCTCCTGCTCTTGAAAGCGATGGCCGTATGAAGAAGACGTCTTGTAATGCCCTGCAGTACAACATCCCCTGTTCAGCAGAACCTTACACTTCAGGGGTGTTGCCTATGTGTGTCGTGTGTGCCCTAGTGTGGCTGAGCCATGTTTGCCTTCAGTCCAGTTGACTACAGTGGCTCTCTTTGCCTGTTATGGGCAGGGTTTTGTCCCTCTGTAGCTAATAGGCCATTCTAGGGCCACCTTAGACTAGAGTTGGGTCAGAAGAGGCATTTATCAGAGCTGTAGTAGAACTGAACTTCAGGGTGCTCTCCCTGTGTTGTCCCCTGGGAGGCTTTAATTGGTGGACAGGGCCTGCAGTCAGACCAGATGTCTACCCCCAGCCCACTGCTGGGGCTGCAGTCTAACTGGTGTGTGCGGTCATCTTCCCCTCTCCCCAGAGTAGGAGTCAGCTTTGGAGTGGTGCTGCCCCCATCAGGGCTGCTTGCATGCTCCCATGTTTATGGCACTGCTTTGGAAGGACCCCTGTTAAGGGTGTGCTGGATGGGGCAGGTCCGCAGGAAAACGTGGGAGTGGGGCATGTGGTGTTAGCAACATTTGTGCAGGTCTGTTATGGAAGAGGCCTGTAGCAGCTTTGGGCAACAGCTGAGGGCTGTTTGAGGGGGGCAAGTTCACAGAAGAGCGTGGGGGCCGTGAGTGTTGTTAGCAAGCTAGATGGAGAGTGTTCAAGCTGCTCTGGTTCCTGCAAGTGTCCCCCTCCAACATCTCTCTAGGCTGGAGGGTGGGAGGGAAAATGTTGCCTATCAGCTCTTTTGTTCTTGGAGAAGTCTCCCAAGGATCCCTGCCCCCTCAGTACACATTCTTAGTTTAGTAAATAAATCTTCCTGTATACCCCCAGGCACTTTTCAAAGTGTATTCTTTTGCTTCTATACTGTATTTCTGTGGGGCTTTGTTATGCGGTCTCTTTAAGAGTGGGAATTCAGTTTCCTATAGCCCTCCAGCTCTCCCTGAGCTAAGCCCACTGATTTTTAAAGTTCCAGGTGACAAGCTGCAATGATTATAAGAACTTATGAAGTGAAGTCTCTCTGGTTTTCAAAGCCAAATGTTATGGGGACTTGTCTTCCGGGTGTGGGTCCCCCATGCTTGGGGTGCCTGGGGTGGAGTTTGTTCCTTTCCTTTCTTCGCGCCTGTAGTGTGCCTCCCTCCTGTGGACAGTCTTGCGGATTAGTTTGGTTCCCGACTGTGTCTCCACCCTTACTACACTTTTTGCTGTGGCCTCTTCTCTACATTTAGCTGGGGAGAATCTGTTCTGCCGGTCTTCGTCTCATTTTCTGCGTTATTTACACTGACGTGGGTGTTATCTAGGTGTATGCCTGGGATGAGCTGAACTTAGGCTCCTCCTACTCTGGGAACTCCCTTAAGAGTTAGGCTTTTCTAGATTCCACATATAAGTGAGATCATACAGTATTTATCTTTCTCTGTCTAAGTTACCTCCCTTTGTATAATGTCCTCAAAATTATCTGTGTTGTCGTAAAAGCTAGGATTTGTCTCTTTCTTATGGCTGAATAATATTCCATTGTATATAAACCACATCTATCTTTATAGATGGACACATAGGTTGTTTCCATATCTTGGCTATGGTGAGTAATGCCATAGTCAACATGGGAGTGCAGCTATCTCTTTGAGGTCCTGATTTTGTTTCCTTTGAATATATACCCAGAAGTAGGATTTCTGGATCCGAGTGTTCTTTTTTTAATTTTTTGAAGAATTTCATAGTGTTTTCCATAGTGGCTATACCAATTTATATTCCCACCAATGGTACACAAGGGTTCCCTTTTCTCCACATCCTCACCAGCCAGCACCCTTTATCTTTTGTTTTTGATGATTGTCATTCTAACATTTCCCTGGTGATTAGAAACATCAGGCACCTCTTCATGAACCTTTTGGCCATTTGCATGTCTCCTTTGGAAAAATGTCTATTCATGTCCTTTGCCCATTTTAAAAATCAGATTGTGGGTTGTTGTTGTTGTTGTTGTTGTTGTTGTTTTGGCTATTGAGTTCTTTACATTTTTTAATATTAACCTCTTATCAGATATATGGTTCACAAATATATTCTTCGATTAAGTAGGTCACCTTGTCATTTTGTTGATTGTTTCTTTTGCTATGCAAAAGCTTTTTATTTTGTTGTAGCCTAACATTAATTTTTGCCTTTGGTTTTGGTTTCATATCAAAAAGAGTCATTGCCTAAGACCAGTGTCAAGGAAGTTTTCTCCCAGGTTTTCTTCTAGAAGTTGTATGATATCAGGTCTTATGTTTAAGTCTTTAATTTATTTCTATTTAATTTTCATGAGTGGTGTAAGATAGGGGTCCAGTTTCAGTCTTCTGAATATGGTTATCCAGTTTTTCAACATCATTTATTGAAGAGAATATTCTTTTCCCATTAAATATTCTTTTTAAAAATATTTAATTAATTAATTAATTAATTTATTTATTTGAGAGAGAGTGAGCAAGAGAGAGCACAAGTGGGGGTGGAGGGGCAGAGGGAGAAGCAGACTCCTCTCTGAGGAGGGAGTCTGAAGCAAGGCTCAATCCCAGGACCCTGGGATCATGACCTGAACTGAAGGCAGATCCTTAACCAACTGAGCCACCCAGGCTCCGCATTAAGTATTCTTAACTCTCTTGTAAAATATTAGTTGACTGTATAATGTAAAGATTTCATTCTAGGCTCTTGATTCTGTTCCATTGGTCTATGTGTCTACGTTTATGCCAGAACCATACTGTTTTGATGACTTTAGTTTTGTAGCATAGTTTGAAATCAGGAAGTGTGAGGCCTCCAGCTTTGTTCTTCTTTCTCAGGATTGCTTTGGCTATTCAGGATCTTTTGGGGTTCTGTACAAAGTTAAGGATAGTTTTTTCCTATTACTGTGAAAAATACCATTGGAATTTTGGAAAGGATTTCATTGAATCTATAGATGACTTTTGATAGTATGGACACCTTAACAAATTAATTCTTCTAGTCTATGAACATGGAATATCTTTCTATTTGTGGCTTCTTCAGTTTCTTTCGTCAAAGTCTTGTCATTTTCTGTGTACAGATCTTTCATTTCCTTGGTTAAATTCATTCCTAAGTATTTTTTTTTCTGATGCTATTGCAAATGGGATTGCTTCTTTAATTCTATTTCAGATGTTTTGTTGTTAATGTATAGAAACAACCAAATTCTATCTGTTGCTTTTCTTTTTTTTTTTTTTAAGATTTTATTCATTTATTTGACAGAGAGAGACAGGCAGCGAGGGAACACAGGCAGGGGGAGTGGGAGAGGAAGAAGCAGGCTCCCAGCGAGGAGCCTGATGTGGGGCTCGATCCCAGAACACTGGGATCACGCCCTGAGCTGAAGGCAGACGCTTAACGACTGAGCCACCCAGGCGCCCCTATCTGTTGGTTTTCTATACTACAACTTTACTAAATTTGTTGGCTATTTTTTGGTGGGCTCATTAGGATTTCTTCTCTATAGGATCATAACATTTGCAAACAGAGATAATTTCAATTCTTCCTAATTTGGATGCCTTTTACTCCTTTTTCTTGACTGATTGCTTTAGCCAGTACTATGTTGAATATGAGTGGTGAGAGTTGGAACCCTTGTCTTGTTCCTGATCTTAGAGGGAAAGTTTTCAGTCTTTCACCATTTACTATATCAGCTCTGTGTTTGTCATATATGGCTTTATTATGTTGAGGTATGTTCCCTCTATACACAATTTGCTGAGTGTTTTGTCATGAAAAGATATATTTTGTCTTCTCTTTTATTTCTGATTTTATTTATTTTAGTTAGTCCTGGTTTTCTTAGTCTAGCTATTGATTTGTCAAATTTTTATCTTTTTAAAAAACAAGCTCTTAGTTTTATTGATATTTTCTATTGTTTTTCTGGCTATTTTATTTATTTATGCTCTGATCTTTATTATTTCCTTCCTTATGCTCACTTTGGGCTTAGTTTGTTCTTGGCTTCCTTAGTTCATTGAGGTTTAAAGTTAGGTTGTTTATCTGAGATCTTTCTTTGTTTTTGTTTTGTTTTGTTTTGTTTTGTTTTTTGATGTAGGCATTCATCACTCTAAATGTCCCCCTTAGAACTGCTTTTGCTGCATCCCATAGGTTTTGTTATATTTCCAATTTAACTTGTACCAAGATATTTTTATTTGTCTTTTGATTTCTTCTTTGACCCAATAATTGTTCAGGATTGTACTGTTTAATTGTTTAATTTCCACATATTTGTGAATTTTCCTGCTTTTCTCATGTTACTGATTCTAGTTTCATACCACTGTGGTTTACAAAGATAGTTGGTATAATTTTAATCTTCTGAAATTTGCTAAGACTTGTTTTGTGACCTCTGATATGATGTATCTTGGAGAATGTTCCATGTGTGCTTGAGAAGAATGTATTCTGAAGCTGTTGGATGGAATAGACTGTATAAGTCTGTTAGGTCCCTGTAGTCCGAAGTATAGTTCAAGTCCAAAGATTCTTTGTTGGCTTTCTGTTTGGATGACCTATCCATTATTGTAGGTCTATCTATTCTTATTATTGTAGTGCTGTCTGTCTCCCTTCATACCTGTTAGTATTTGCTTAATATATTTAGGTGCTCCAATCTGTATGCAGATACATTTATGATTGTTATGTCTTCTTGATGAATTGATTCCTTTATCATTATATAATAATCTTTGTCTCTTGTTTCTGTTTTGGGCTTAAAGTTTGTTTTGTCTGCTCTCTTTTAGTTTCTACTTGCATGGAATATCTTTTTCCACCCCTTCTCTTGGAGCCTATTTGTGTCCCTAAAGCTGAATTGAGTCCCTTATAGGAAGCATATAGTTGGGTTTTCTTTCTTTTTTCATCCAGCCACACTATCTATTGGATAGGAGAATTTAATGTGTTTTTATTTGGGTAATTAATGATAGGTAAGGACTTACTAATGCCATTATATTAAATTTTTTCTGCATGTTTTGTAGTTTTTTTATTCATTTCTTCATCTCTTGTTGTCTTCCTTTTTGAGTTGATGATTTTCCCTAGTGGTATGTCTAGATTCCTTTCTTTTATCTCCTGTAAATCTACCATAGGTTTTTGTTTTGTGGGCACCATAAGGCTTACCTGAAATAGATATACAGCAATCTATTTTATGCTGATAACAACTTATTTTCAATTGATGCAAAACTATGCCCTTTTACTCTCTCCCTCTTTATGTTCTTGATTTCACAATTTATCTCTTTTTAAATTGTATATTCATTAAAAAAATAACTGTAGGTATTGTTAAATTTAATACTGCTTTCCTTTAATCTTTATACTAGAGTTAAGTAGTTCATATAGCACCATATTGCAGTATGAGTATTCTGAATTTGACTATATACTACCTTTACCAGTGTGTTGTTGTTTTTATGTGTTTTCATGTTATTAACTAGCATCCTCTCATTTCAACTTGAATAACTTCTTTCAACATTTCTTGTGAAGCAGGTCCAGTTGTGATAAATTGCCTCAGCTTTTGTTTGTCTGGGAAAATCCTTATCTCCCCTTCATTTCTGAAGGATAACTATGGCAGATAATTCTTAGAATATTCTTACTTGACAGTTTTTTCTTTCAGCTCTACTATATCAACCCACTTTTTCCTGGCCTGCAAGATTTCTGCTGAGAAATCTGCTCTCAGTCTCATGGGATTCCCTTGTAAGTTTCAAGCTTCTTTTCTCTTGCTCCTTAAAATTTCTCTTTGCTTTTGATTTTTGACAATTTTATTATAATGTGTCTTAGAGAGGATCTTTCTATGTTGAGTCTGTTTGGTGACATATGTGATTCATTAATTGGATATCCAAATCTCTCTGCATATTTGGGTGTGCTCAGCCATTATTTCTTTAAATAAGCTTTCTAACCATTCTCCCTCTTTTTTCCTTTTGAAACTCTAATAACTCACAAATCGGTTATTATGATGGTATTCCACACATGAAGTAGGCTTTCTTTACTTTTTTCCATTCTTTTTTCTTTGTCCTACTCTGCTGGATAATTTCAAAGTTCCTTACTTCTATCTCAGATTCTTTTTTTCTTTAGATCAGTTCTGCTGTTTTTGCCCTCTATTGCAGAATTTCTGTTTGGTTCTTTTTTATGATTTCTGTTCCTTTGTTAAAGTTCTCATTTTGGGGCGCCTGGGTAGCACAGTCATTAAGCGTCTGCCTTTGGCTCAGGGCGTGATCCCGGCATTCTGGGATCGAGCCCCACATCAGGCTTTTCTGCTGGGAGCCTGCTTCTTCCTCTCCCACTCCCCCTGCCTGTGTTCCCTCTCTCGCTGGCTGTCTCTCTCTCTGTCAAATAAGTAAAATCTTAAAAAAAAATAAACTTCTCATTTTATTCATGAATTGTTTTCCTTATTTCTTTGAACTGTATTTCTGTGTTTTCTTGTAACTCACTGAATTTTCTTAAAACAGCTGTTTTGACTTCTTTATCAGGTAAATCACAGATCTTCATGTCTTTGGGATTGGCTACTGGAAGATTATTGTGATCCCCTGATTTCTCTTATTCCTTGAAGTTTTGTGTTGCTGTCTCTACATTTGAAGTAGCAGTCACCTCTTACAGTTTTTATTTCCTCCAGGAAAGAAATACCTTCTGTCAGCCTTGCTAGTGATTTTGAGGCTTTCTCAGACCTTCTTCTTCTCAGACCTGTTACATGCTTCCTAGGCACTCTGAGCACTGGGGGTGCGCGTGGGCCTACTAGAGGGGTCTGTGGGTGGGGTGTTCCCAGCAACGCCTGGGCAGACTTCTTTTTTCTTTGTTTTTTATTTTAATTCCAGTTGGTTAACATACAGTGTTACATTAGTTTCAGGTATATAATAAAGCGAATCAACAATTCCACACATCATCCAGTGCTCATTACAACAAGTGCACTCCTTAATCTCCTGGGCAGTCTTCTTGATGGAGTCCGTGATGTAGTTAGTAGGATCTGCGTCTCTCTCGCTTTCTTTTTTTTCTTTTTTGATAAAGATTTATTTATTTATTTTAGAGAGAGAGAGTGCGAGTGGGGGAGAGGCAAAGGGAGAGAGAGAGAAACTCAAGCAGACTCCCTGCTGAGCACAGAGCCTAATGCTGGGCTCCATGTGGGGTTTGATCTCATGACCTGAGATCACAACCTGAGCTGAAACCAAGAGTCAGACACTTAACCCCCTCTGCCACCCAGGCGCCCCAGGATCAGCATCTCCTTAACGTCCTCAAGAGTCCCCGCTTCTTCCTGCTCTCTACTTATGCAGCTCTCAATTCTGTATTCTGGGTGGGGTGAGAGACTAATCAAACTCTTTGTCAGCATCCCTTATAGCTGGGAATGCTGGGTATTCACACCCTCACTTTTCCCAGGGAGAGAAATCATAGACCAACTATGTCTCACTTGGCCCTAAGCTGTGCTGCCTTGGAGGAGGGGTGATGGAGTAAAGTCAAGCTGTTCCTTTCACCCTCTTCAATATGTCCAAACTCCTATTTTTTGCTCTGGTGGTGTGCTGCAACTTTTCCTCTATAAACCTAAACTTCTACAAGGGCTCTCCCATTGTGGCTGATTGTCTAAGACAGGATTTTCCAGACCAGCTGAGAGAGGATGGAACTGGTTCACAGACCACTGCAGGGTCGACAGCCAGGACCAAGGTCTTTATGCCTATTATCTGATGCACAGGTGGGTGAAACTCCTCCAGAATCCCTTGGTATATGTTGCTGGATCCCATAGTTCCCACAAAGCCACTTTTGTCTGTGGATGGATGCCAAATTATTTTTGTTGGGGGAGAGGACAAAAATGAGGGACATTTTATTTCACCATGATGCTGACATCGCTCTTTGTCTCTGTCTTTATGCTTTTTGCATATAAAAATGTTAATTTATTGTAGATGAATTTATTACTATTATCATCTATTCATGTTTCTTTGTATCTTGTTTATATCTTCTTTATCTTCTTTAAGAAACCATTCCTTACCTCAAGATCACTTCATTGTCTTGAATACTTAATAATTTTGAAGACATGTTTTTATCATTTACAAACCTAATCCATAAATAATTAATATTTGTAATAGATGAGAAAATCTAATTTTAGATGGATAACCAGTTACTCAGAACCATTTATTGAGTAGCCCATCTTTTCTCCACTGACTTGCTGACCTCTCTTTTATATATCATTTTCACGTATTTTTGTGTCTTTTTTTGGGCTCCCAATTCTATTCTAATGGCTTATCTCTCTATGAAAATAACAATATTTTAAAGATTTATTTATTTATTTTAGAGAGAGTGCAACATGGAGTGGGTAGGAGGGGTGGAGGGACAGGAAGAGAATCCCAAACAGACTCCCTGCTGAGCATGGAGTCTGACAAAGGGCTTGATACCACAACCCCAAGATCACTACCCAAGGAAAGCAAGAGTGAGACCTTCAACCAACCAAGCCACCCAGGTGCCCCTGAAAATAACAATTTTTTAAAGATTTTTTTTTTTATTCGATAGAGATAGAGACAGCCAGCGAGAGAGGGAACACAAGCAGGGGGAGTGGGAGAGGAAGAAGCAGGCTCATAGTGGAGGAGCCTGATGTGGGGCTTGATCTCAGGACTCTGGGATCACGCCCTGAGCCGAAGGCAGACGCTTAACTGCTGTGCCACCCAGGCGCCCCTGAAAATAACAATTTTTAATAATATATCCTGATATCTTTTAGGATATATCTCTGTACTTTATTATTCTTTTGTTGTCATTATTGCCATCATTGATAAATTTTCCATCTCTCCCTTCTCCTCCCCTCTTTTTCGATCCTGTGAAAAACATATAAATTTGGACTTTATCTTCGCCTATTCAGTACATGTCATTACTAAAACTATCGAGGCCTGTTTGGGTTTTATTTGTTTGGGGTTTTATTTGTTTTGTTCTCTTTTCTTGGTATTATTTTCTACAAAGTGGAATATTTGTATTTTCCCTTATCCTCCCAAACTTCTATCAAGCTTCCAATGCCATTTTTGGTTTTAGAACACTGGAAGTTTATGGCTTTGTGATTCTATTGTGTTTCTGATCTTCAGAGATATGTACCATATTTTTGAGAATAGACATGACTAATTTTTGTTTTAATCTGTTACTGCTATATGATTGGAAAATATGTGTGAAGGTGAAAATAAACTCACTGAGACATATTGACCAGAAGTTTAATATAGACATTTTCTTTTATTTTAAAAAAAATCCCATTTTTTTTTTACAATTTTGGTTAAAGATCAGGAAATCACAACCAACCATTAGGGTTCCCTTCTGTTAAAATAGTAATTATTTATCCCAGGAGTAAGCACCTTGTAGACTAAGCTATGGGTACAAATGCATTTAACATTACCAATGTCTTTAGTACATATGGAGAATTATGGACTTAAGAAAGGAGTGGAAGGGGGATGCCTGGGTTGGTCAGTTGATTAAGTGTCCAACTCTTGGTTTTAGTTCACGTCATGATCTCAGGGTTGTGAGATCGAGCCCGCATCAGGCTCTACTCTCAGCAGGGGAGTCTGCTTGAGATTCTCTCTCCCTCTCCCTCTGCCCCTCCCCCTGGTTGTGCACTGTCTCTTGCTTGCTCTCTCTCTCTCTCTCTCTCTCGTTCTCTCTCTCTCTGAAATAAATAAATAAATAGTTTGTTTTTTAAAGAAAAGAGTAGGGAAGTAATAATACATTCAGTAATAATTAATAGGGAGCGTCAGGGAGAGTAATGTAAGGAAGAACTATTATTTGTCATCCTAGTATGATTTTCACACTGTGTATATTAAATGACATTCTAAGATAACAAGTTGATTACTCCCAAGAAGGGTTTCTTCATAAAAGAAAACTTTTCGGAAAAATAGCACCAAATCAGATAAGAAGAAAATAAAGTAAACCCAATACAGTAACTACGATTTGTAACCATCTAAGACACAAGAATCCCACTTCTACGAATCTGTTTTAAGTAATGGAAATGTGTTTGTAAAAAGATATTCATCACAGTGTCAGGTATAAAGATTTACAAACCATCTAAATGACTCAAAAGAGGGGACAGATACATCACAATGCATCCTTGAGTAGAGTATTTTTGAGTTCTAAACAAAAGATACACTTAGATAGCCTATTAGGATATTGTATGTAAAGGGAAATTATAATAACATTAAAGCAATCACAACTGACATTTATTGAGCACTTACCGTGTGCCAGGGACTGTGCCAAGTGCTTTACATTTACTTATTTAAATCTCACAACTCCCCTCTGAGGTACGGAAAATTATTTTCCCCATTTTAAAAATGAGGAATCTGAGACTTATTGAAGTCGCATGATTTGATTGTTATCACACAACCAGTAATAGTAGGGCCATGGTTCATGAATTCATGTGTGTATGCATGTAATATGTGGGAAAGATAACTAGAATGAAATGCACCAAAATGTTAAAAAATCATTATACTTTATGGGTCATTTCCTTTTCCTTATATAGATAAACACATGTGGGCTGTGGGTATGTGCATGTACATGTATATATATTTTTTCCCCAAATTATCCGCCATGAGAGAATGTCCTTTACAATCAGAAATGAAAATTATTACAAATGCTCCATGACCTTCACCCATCTGTTTCTTTGCCTTCGCCTCATTGGTATAGTCCAAAACATAGAAAGGACCCTTTAGTTAAATCTCATTGTCTTTCTTATAATAACAGAGAAGTCAACAAAACAATCACGACTGAATTTACCATGGGTATTACTAAAACCACTTTTTTGTTTTTAAATAAATTGTGTGTGTGTGTGTGTGTGTGTGTGAGAGAGAGAGAGAGAGAGAAAGCAAGCTAGTGAATTTCAATTGAGCATTCCACATTCTAAATGTCATCTATGAGAACACCGCACTATCGTATGCTGCAGAAAAGCAACTTCTGAGCTAGAAAGATGAGACAGTAAGTGGCATTATAAATGTGAAGATGAATTTGATAGACTAGGATTTAAATGAAACGTATTATGGTATGAAGTGAAGTGGAAACTAGTAATAGCACAATAAGACATAAGAGTGCTAAGAGCTTTGTGATAGGAATTTGAGCATACACAGTATTATTAGGGAGTAGACTAGGGTTAACTGTGTCCTCCCGGTACATTCATAGAATTGCAGGGAATCATGCTTCCTCACTCACCCATTGCAACCCATTTATCACATGAATATGCTTTTATAATATTACTGCCGAGACAAAAGAAACTTACAGGATGCAGAGGTCTCTGTTCTTTTCTTCCCTTCAGTGTGTAGTGTTCTGAACTTCCAGCACACGATGAAGGAGGGGGTCTTCAGATGTTTTGATGAGATTATAGTGCTTCAGAGAAGAGAGTTAAGTATTCAAAAAGAGTGGTTAATTCTCCTGGGGATGCTCTGCAGAATTTACTAGGTGCCCAAGGTATATACCCCAACACTTTGTTACTTCCTAGGACTTATTCACATTTTTACACGTGCTTTTTGAAACTCATGGACTGTTCTAGAGTGCATATTTCCCGTTAAGACTCCATTAATACCACCCCCACCCAGATTGATAGCCATATATTTGTTTGACCACCAGCCTGCCTGCCAAACTCCCTGAGTTGACAAGAGAAGAATAAAAGTCAGGGAAGTATTGGCTACACCTTAAACTTGAGGGCAGTGGTTCTCAATTTGGGGAGAGGGTCCAAAGGTCCCATTGAGAATCTGATGAAAGCAGCAGATCCTTCCCCCTCAAATGTTTTTGAATACATATACACTATGATCCACATAAAAATTTGACATACTGTCCAGATTCCAGTTCTAAGACTTGTGCTCAAGCAAAGTTCAAGCCCTTTTCCCTCACTTTACCCCACACAGAAGAATCCTATCTGCTATCATAGAATGCACTGTGATAAACTGGACTGTGGAGACAGAGGGTTGGGCTTTCAGCATAAATGAAACTAGAGTAGCAACGTCCTGATACAAAAGACTAGGGTGAGGCCTGGAAAATAGATGGATACAAGGCCACTGGATGTGTCCTCTAGTGTAGTCATGTTATCTTGCTTGCATTCAGTGGTTTATCCCAGCTTCCCAGGGACTGGGGTTACACAGCTGAGGCCGAATCCCTAAGTGAAGCATAATTACCTAGGGTATCCCGTGTTGATAAGCCCATGTCACAGGATGCCAGGAAGCGGTTAAAGGAGAAATGGGAGTTTGAAATGTGCCCCTACCCCTTTTTTAGGATAGGCAAAATTAATAGCAGCCAACTAGGAAAAAGAAACTATGGTGACGGTCAACGAAGCCTTGAAATACTTGAAGATTCTTGGCTATATAGCTTATGGAGGGATGGCTGTGGCAGAGCCACTGTGTGTGTGCATGTGACCTAAGACATGCATCTCTGCTAAGACAGGTTGGCTGCGATAGACTTGGAATCTGCCTCAGTCCTCATGGGGTATAGACTCTGTTATGTTTTTTTTTTTTTAAAGCTTTTATTTATTTGAGAGAGAGAGAGTGAGAGAGAGCATGAGCAAGAGAGAGCACAAGCAGGGGGGAAGGATAGAGGGAGAAGGAGACCCTCTGCCAAGCAGGGAGCTGGATGTGGGACTCAATCTCAGAACCCTGGGATCATGACCTGAGCCGAATGCAGACATTTAACCGACTGAGCCATCCAGGCACCCCGAAACTCTGATTTTTATTCAACAATGTAATTTTGGAGCAGTATATTCAATGAAATAAATACAGTCTTTGAAGTAGGACACAGCTGGGGCAGAATTCTAGCTCAGACACTTCCTGTGATCTCTTTTATATTATTCTTCATTTATGAGCCTGTTTCCTAATCTGTGGAAAGGGTATAAATAATACCTACCTCAGGATCACTGTAAGAATTCAGAATAAGTTAAAATGCCTCAACTTAGCTGTTAGTAAGTAATAGCTATATGTGATTATCATCTTGGGGCCAATGCTTGTGTGTGCCTGTTTGATCCATTCAGGGTAATTACTCAAACCATTGTAACAATTGTGGTCGATCTTTTTTTTTTTTTTAAAGATTTTATTTATTTATTTGACAGAGGGAGAGACAGCCAGTGAGAGAGGGAACACAGGCAGGGGGAGTGGGAGAGGAAGAAGCAGGCTCCCAGCGGAGGAGCCTGATGTGGGGCTCGATCCCAGGAACCTAGGATCAGGCCCTGAGCCGAAGGCAAACGCTTAACGACTGAGCCACCCAGGCGCCCCTGTGGTCAATTTTAATACCAGAATAAGAAGCCCCCATACTTTAATCCATAGATAATGGGGAGTCATTGAAGATTTCTTTCCTAATTTTTCATGTGAATGAAAACAAAACAAAATAAGCTAATGGAAAATTATGAGAAAGTACTTCTTCATTCTGCAAATTTAGATTGATTTAATTACATTCAGCAGGCCTCAAAACATTGTCATTTTTCAAAGGAATGATTTAGCATTTCTATGACATTGCATCCTATTACAGCTAGTGTTTTCACTATTAGAAAGGCATGTTGCAGACAGTCAGCTTACACCTAAGTGATGGAATTTGCTCAAAAGTTGCCAGCGTCACTCACAAAAATCTGAGCTGTATTATTTGAAGAAAAGTGAGAGACTAGAAAATGTGAGGTTTTCTGTAAATCATATTTACTTCTACAATAGGAGTTACAATTGGCTGGAAGCCTTCTCAGATGGCCCAGGCAGGAGAAACTGAGGCCCAGGCAAAAGGAGTAGAGTTGCATAGTAAGGTAGTACCAGATTAGAGAACATAGAATACAAACATGAATTTTCTTTCTAACACTGAGAAATGTGCGCAAAATCTTCGCAGGGAAAGTTTGTTCCTTTAACAAATATATGAGTTCCTACTTATGTGGGGGAGAGGTCATTCATTCTATAAATATGTGAGTTGCTACTATGTAGCAGGAACTACACTAAGTCAACAGGTCAGACAAACTCCAACCTTCATGACAAATTTTTTATTTAATTATAATTCTGTAACTCTGATGCAGGAGATGCATAGGGCTAAGACAGACCATAAAAAAGAAAGCTTATCTAGTTAAGGAAGAGAATACAAATTACTACAATCCCAAACAAGTTTTTTAGTTTTTTTAGGGGCTGCTCTATCTAGGAAAATGATTCTCATGGCTATAGGAGTCTTTATATACTAAGTAACTCACAGTTTATTTGTATCCCTTAGAAAACCATAATGTGAGGTCTCAATCAATATGTTACCTTACTTGACTTCATATTTTCATATATAATTTCTTACTACAGAAGTGGAAAAATTATCCTCTGATTTCATTTTGTGTTTCTCTGATTTGAAGCTATTACCTTCACCAGGAAGTGAGCTGGGCAGGTCTCTCCACTAGGGGTCGCCTTGGGCCAGGGCAGCATCAAGAACATCTCTCAAACGACATCTGTGGCTATAGTCAGCATGAATCCAAAATGTGTGCTTAAGATTCGAGTTGGGCCTGGAAGAGTAGTAAGATTGTGGATATACAGAGTTAGATGTGAGAAGAACCTTAGTTATTTGTTCCTATATTAGCAAAAGCAGAGAGGGGAGTATGGAGGAGGTTAACGGAGAATAACAACGAAATCAATTGGGCTGGAACATTGAGTGTATGAAGGATAGAAATAGAACATAAGGTTGGAAGGGTGGTTTGAGATGGAATTCTTGAAAGTCTTAAGTACCAGGCTAAGGATTTTAAATTTTATCATGTTAGCAATTGGGATTCTGAATAATTTTTAAGAAGGAAATATAAACAGAGTTAGCGTGGTTTAGGAAGCTTTTAAGTGTCCCAGTGAGACGTAATGACAGAATTGTCATTATGGCCAATCACTGCAATAGTGAGCGCAGAAAGAAGAGGAGGACCAGGAGGAACCTGAGGTCAAGTTTGTACATAGCTCTTGACTATGAGTTTGGTGGACTTGTGAGTCATCCTTACAGGATATAGACTAGGCAGTTGGAAATGGAAATTTGGACCCTAATAGAAAAGGAGAGCTATCAAAAAAATGCAAGGAAAATAAGCTTAGAGGCAATAATGTCCCAGAATAGAGCATAAGAATAGAAGCAGAGAAAACCTAGAATGCGCATTTGGAAGACTGCTACATTTGGGTGTAGGATGTTGATGAAGCAACAGAGGAGACAGAGAAAAAGTAGCCAAAGTGGTTCTGATTCTACTAAAACAGTAGATGTTGGAAGAAGGCTGGCAAAAACAATTTTTGTGTGTAGAGTTGGAAATTGACACAAAGAATAAAAGTCAATGAAAAAGAAGCTTTGCTCCCACGCTTTGAAAGACATAGAAACAAATCAAAACCAGCCAAAAGAAGAGGCACAGTGCAAGGTCTGGGAGTGCCCCAAATGAGAGGGTTTGGCAGCCTCCTCCCTGTGGAGTTAGCACCGGTCACCCTCCTAGCACAGAGTATTGTTAACCCGGGAAGCTTACCCAGGCTTTGGTGTCAAGACTTTCACTGGGATTTTTTATTGGTGTTTCATTATGTAGGCATGATTGATTGAATCACTAGTTAAGAGGTTGAATTCAACCTACCCTCCCTAGAGGTTGGCCGTCATCAACTCTTTAATCACATGATTGGTCTTTCTGACATGGCCAGCCCCATCATAAATTATTTCTTTAGTAAAATGTATCTAGGGGCTCAACCTAAGTCACCTCATTAGCATAAACTATCAAGTGTAGTATGTGGGACCCAACATGAATAACAAAGCCACTTCTATCACTGAAGAAGACCCAAGGCTTTAGAGGCTACCTCCCAGGTAGAGAGAGGGGGAGAGAGGGAGAGGGAGAGAGGGGTAGAAGGAGGGATGGGGAGAAAAGGGGGAGGGGAAGGAGAAGAGGGGAGAGGGGGCTCTGGATGGACTCACACTGGTGTTTAAATGTCCTGACCCAACTGTACCATGGTACTTTTGCTCACAACTCATTAGTCCACACTAGCCACGTGAGTTCACCCAACTACAAGGGGGCCATGGGACTGGAAAGAGAGAGTTAAAAAAAAAAAAAGGAAATTGAATAATGAAACCAATAATTTACTGTATAAGTTCTTCCATTGGGCACTCATTTTCTTAGCATGGTCACATTTTACCAGTATTTTCATTCACATTAATTTCCTTACATGAGTGTGGTTTTTAAACCTAGCTAAAATATCATTATAATGAATGATCTTATTTGGAAGCTCCTGATTATTTTTATAGGTCTAAGGTCTTTTTAATGATATAAAATGATGTCTAATATAAAGCATCTGTATTCATCTTTTATTCCCATTAACCACATTAAATTGTGTGTTGAAAATAGAAATGATATGTAGCAAATTGGACACTTTAAATATTTTTTGTTTCTTTATGAAATTATTTCAATAAAAATACTTTTAAAAGGTAAAATATAGTCATTTTGTGATATTAAATTAAAAACTTGGGCTTGAGAAATAAATGTTTCTCTTTTATTTGTGAAGTAATCTAGATTGCTATCTAGCTTGATTTTGATATCACAAATACTAAGGGGAATGAAGTAATCTTAAACTATTAGTCATAATGTCATGCAAACACACAGATAAGTAGTTACTAATATGACCTCAGAAGGTAATAGATTTTTCTTTTGCAAAATAGAACTTATAAATAGATTAAATGAAATACAAGACTCAAAAGCAGTATTCAAGGCCATTCATCTGACATTCAAATGCTTAGTATATATAACCATTTCTGGATGATGTCAAGGGTATCACATCTGTGGGAAAGAATAAAAAGAACTGAAAAGGGGAAAGATGATTATTTTAGAGAACAGACTCGCTTTTGTTTAGAGACTTAGAATAGTTGAATCTCCTCCTTTTCCCCATGCCCCAGGCCTATGTGAATAATTGCTGGGTATATTACTTCACATCAGTCATCACCTAATAAGATGGCACTTCTAGGATCTTCCTGAAATGCATCATACTTCCCTATTTACTCTTCTGCTAAGAATTCAAAGAAGGAAATGCCTAACTAGTCAAGCAGCATGAGAATTGCAGTTAATTTTGTAAAGACTCTTACAGTATTAGAAACTTTAATGGGCAATGCAGTTAAAAAGAAAGAAGATACTCTCAAAACCAACTGGGCTCTTCCAAGTCAAGGGAGATCAGATGGAAAAGTTAAAAAATATTAACAACCGGGGTGCCTGGGTGGTGCAGTCGTTAAGCGTCTGCCTTCGGCTCAGGGCGTGATCCCAGCGTTATGGGATCGAGCCCCACATCAGGCTCCTCCGCTATGAGCCTGCTTCTTCCTCTCCCACTCCCCCTACTTGTGTTCCCTCTCTCTCTGGCTGTCTCTATCTCTGTCAAATAAATAAAATAAAATCTTAAAAAATATATTAACAACAACAACAAATTCCCATGGAACTCTGATCACCAATGTTTAGCAGTAATGAAAAGAATGATAATGATTTCCATATACTGAGGGTCTAATATGTGTGATTAGAGTCATTATCTCTAAGGATCCTAATAACATGCAAAATAGATGTTAGGAGCCTTAATTTGAAGATGAGGAAATTGAGACTCCAAATAGTAAAGTTACTTCACCAAAATCACACTTGCTGGATCCAATGGTAGACCACAGTCACCAGATTCATGTCTGGGACCATCCTCCTTTTCTTCCAGTGGCTTGCTGGAGTGCAAGGGACAATCGTTAAATTTTCAGGATGTTTCAAGCCATTATGAAAAAAATTATATAAATCCACAGGCGAATAAATTATATTTTTATAATGTAATAAATACTCAAAACTCGTAACTTCCTAATTATTTTTTTATGCCTTATTACCTGAATTCTTGAGCTTATTGTATCTATTGTATCTGTATGGTAGAAACAATACACAGTGGTGCACTGCTGTGTATCTCTTTCTAGCTCCCTATTCAGTGATATGTTGGTAGTTTGAAATCAGTCATGGTGGGAATATTTAGACCATGGAAATCAGCAAATGCTACAAACCAGAGCTTGGTTTATTGTTCTGGTGCTTTTCTAGATTTAATAAAGTGATAGAAAAAGTGTTAATAATGAAGATGAAATGTAAAAGTGTTCCACACCTGTAACCATTATGTGGTGAGTAGCAGAAATAAATGACATATTCTTCCAGTGTTTTAGCAAAACATTGGATTTAGCAAAAAGTCATTATGCTCTAGGTAGAATGAGTGAAGTTTTGACATTGACCTTTGATGTTTCACTTTCATCTTCTTAACGTAAATGAAAATATCCAGCAAAATTGATATCAGAACTAGATTCATTGATTCATCAGCTGTGGCCAGAATATTGGAGTTAGCAAAAATCAACAAAAGTATTCTGTGAGGATAACTTAACTAAATAGAATTGACAATTTACAAAATAGAGTATTGTGTATTATATTAGTATTTGTAAATTGCATGCTGCGCAATATTTAATATCATTGAACTTCATTAAGAATATATGTATATCACACATACTTTTTTTTCAGGGAGCTGGTTAATCATTTCTCAGATCACCAGAGCTTTCAATGTCATGATATTGTCAACATTGAATGAGACTGCTTTTGCCAAAGTCACCAACTCCTGGTCGCTAAATTCAATTCTTCTTTATTTGATTTCTTTGCAGAATTTGGCACTTGAACAACTCTTTGTGTGTGAAGTATTCTTAGCTTCCAGAACTTACTCGTTCCTTGCTTTTATCACAGTTCAATCGAAGTCCCTCATTTTGATATCTCTTCTATTTCCTGCACCCCAAATATTGGTATTCCAAGGAGTTCTATTCTAAGGTCTCTATTCTTATAATATTCACTCTTTGATTAATCTCAACTGCTAGTAAATTTTAACACCTTATGGTTTGATAACTTGCAAATCTGTATTTCCGGCCTGGATATCTCTCTTAGCATTATATAGGCAAATATGTAAATCTCCTTAAGTGGATCTCTTTTACAAACTGCCATAAACTGAATGCTTGTGTCCCCCCAAATTCATGTTGAAACATAATCTCCAATGTGATGGTATGGGGGAGTGGCTTTGGGAGGTGATGAGGTCATGAGAGTGGAGCCATAATAAGGGCATTAGCACCCTCATAAAAGAAATCCCAGAGAGCTCCCTCATTCTCTCTACCCTGTGAGGACATAGCAAGAAGAAGGCCATCTATGAACCAGGAAGCTGGCTACCAGACACCAAATCTGCCGGCACTTTGATCTTGAATTTTTCAGCCTCCAGCACTGTGAGACATAAACTTCTGTTGTTTATAAGTCACCCAGTCTAGGGTATTTTTGTTATAGCAGCCCAGACAAAGACGGAAGTCTTGCACTAAATACAGCAAAAACCTAATGTTTTCCCTTTGCAAATGTGCTACTTCTTTGTTATTTTCTAATCTGATTAATGGCATTATGCAGACATCAAAGAAATATGTGAGTCATCCTAGCCTTCTCATTCAACTCCAATTTCAATCAATTATGAAGTCTCTTTATCTGATACATCTTCCCTTTTCTTTCTAAACCTTAAGCTAATGTTTTAGTTGGGCTCTAACCATCTGTTGTCTGGACTGTTGTAGTAAGTTTCTAACTGTTCTCCTCACATGTACTTTTGCCCACCTGTAATCAATTCAACAAACTGCTGCCAGAGTTGTATTTCTAAAATGCAAATGTAATCATATTATTCCCATACATGAGACCCAATTTTCTATAGCAGTGCTTTACTGTCTTTTTCACTGCAACTTTATAGGAAACGATACTTCGCGTATCAAGACCTGGTGTATGTACACATGCATGTATGCACATGAACCTGCTGAGCACACGTGTGCACACATGCATACACAATTGAAACAAAAATGTAACAAAACAATAGTTAACTTTCTTATATGCTTGCCTTCTCTTTGGTACCTATTATTTAATTTTTTTAAATGCTAGCCAGCTACAGGCCACTGAATTTATTCTATGACCTACAAATGATGTGAATCTTCACATTGTAAAATACCAAAGTAGAAGAAAAACAATCTGCATCCATGAAGCATAGCACACAAAGCCGATTGTGATCAAAAGTAACACTAGAAAATGTTTTTAAATGAATGGTAATAAAACATAACCTATCAATTTGTTGTATGATTCTGTAACTCTAAAGCTATTCTAAAATAAAGTTTATCAAAATTTTGTTGGATATAGCTACAGCAGTACTTTGAAATCTAAAGTAAAGGTGAGGTTTGACTAAAAACAGGCATGAGGAAGCTTTCTGGAATGATGCTAATATTCCATACCTTGAAACTTTAGGCAACAGAGATGTATGCATTTGTCAAAGTTCAACAGTACTTCTAATATCTGTACATTTTATAATACATGAAATTTACCACTAAAAGAAAAAAAGGAACTATACGAACATGTTCAACTATAAAGATATGCATGATGAAGTATTTAGAAAACATTATACTATATATGTGACCTAAGTTTGGTATGCATCAAAATCTAATATGTATTGATGAATAGACATATATGAGAAAGCAAATATGGTAAAAGGTGAGTGGTAGACTCTAGTTGGTGGGTATGTGGATTTTCACATTCTAACTCTTGTTACTTTTTAATACGTTTGAAATGCTTCTTAATACAGTGTTTAAAAAACCACGCTGTGTGAAAGATTACAGACACAGAAGTGTACATACTATAAGATTCCATTTCTGTGATGATCAAGAACAGTGAGAAGTATGGGGCAAAAAATGAGAATAGTGACTGACAGTAGGGATGGGAATTGAATGAAAGGGGTAAAAGGAAATATTCTGGTGTGAAGGAAATGCTCTATGTGGTGGTAGTTACATGGACAAATACATTGATTAAAATTCACCACATTGACATTTACGATCTGTGTATTTCATACTACATAAATTTTAACTGAATAAAAACAAAAATTCTAAAAACAATAGGTTATGTTATTGGTATCAGACATGTTGAATTCAGAGACAAAAGTATTAAATAGCACAACAAAGGGTACCTCATGATGAGACATGAGCAATTAGCAAAGTAGATTTTAGGTTATGAGTTTTATGTGCTCAATCATATAGCATCAAAATGTGCAGGGTCCTACCACAGGTATTGTAAAGGGTCTGAATCCTTTGTGGTTGTTTACCTGCTGACAGCTTTCCAGCCCCAGTAGTCCTCCTCCTCCTCCACCTCCTCCTCCTCTGGCCTTACCTCTGAGCAAGGTGATGAGAAAGTCTGGGTGCCACCGCCCTTGGCGCTGGTGGGAAGTTCAAACCACACAAGCCCTGGCCCACACTAGGGAGAAACCCACTCCAGCCCCAGCCCCTAACCATGATGAAAATCCCCAGCCAGTCTCTGTCCCTGGACCTATCAAGCCATTTGTAGACCTCCTTGGGAGCCACCCATCTCCCTCTGGAAAGCCTTATTATGTGAGTGGTAAATCATTTCAAACCCTTTTGGTGCGTGTGTCGTGTCGTTTGGACCAAATTCTGGGTAAGAGGATCCATCCCACTTCTGTGGAGTGACTACTTAAAACAAGGCATGCAATAAATAGAAGGAGCTCATAGAGATATCCTTTGGTTTACTTCTTTTGCCCTTGAAATGTCACATAAACGAATAAGAGCTTTTCACTTCTGCTGCATGACAAAACACCTCATGACCTCGAGTTGGAAAAATAATTTATGATTTCCCACAGTTCTTAGTGCTGACTGAGCACAGGTGAGCAGTTCTCACTAGGTTTCCATCAAATGCCATGGATAGAATCAACTGAAGGCTTCTTCACTTGCATGTCTGGCTCATGGGCTGGGGCGATTGGAAAAGCTGGGAGCTGTCAGTCTCTCTCCATGGTTTAGGGCTTCCTCACAGCAAGCCATTCTCAAGTTAGTCACACTTCTTACTTGTGTCTGGCTTCCAAGAGACAGAAGGTGGAAGCTGCCAGGTCTGTTCTGTGCTGTGCCTGGAAATGGCACAGTGCCATTTCTGCAATATTTTATTGGTCAAAATGGTCACGGGGCTTGTCCAGTTTCGAGGGGTTGGAGAGGCAGGCTCTTTTTTTTTAAGTTTTTATTTAAATTCCAGTTAGTTAGCATATAGTGTAATATTAGTTTCAGGTGTATAATATAGTGATTGAACACTTCCATGCATCACCCGTGCTCATCACAACAGGTGCATTCCTTAATCCCCATCACCTGTTGCACTCATCCTCCCACACACCTCCCCTCCGGTAACCAGCAGTTTGTTCTCTAGAGTTAAGAGTCTGTTTCTTTCTCCCTCTCTCTCTCTTTCTCTCCCCCTCTGCTCATTTGTTTTGTTTCTTAAATTCCACTTATGAGTGAAATCCTATGGTATTTGTCTTTCTCTAACTGACTTATTTCAAGAAGCAGGCTCTTTTGAAGGGAGAGGGGCAAGTCTCATTGCAGGAGAGCATGGGAGATGAGAGTCATTGTTATTGCCATCTTTGGAAAATACTGTCTTCCATAATGAGGATAAAGGACTGAATTACATAACTAACATAAAGTAGAGCTAAATTATGTATGTTAAACTCTATAACCCGAAAACTTAAACCCTATGCTCTATTCAAGTACACATAAAACATTTGCAACACTAACCATAAATAAAAATTAATACATTCTGAATAGTTAGAAGCAGGGCAGGGAATATTTTCTGATCATTATAACTGAAAAATAATACTTACTGATTACCAAACTAAAAAAGCAAATATTTATCCCCTCTGGAAAATTAAATGCAGTAAAAAAATTAAATCCTTTACAAAACAACTTGATTCACAGAGCAAATCACAACTAAAATGTTGGACTCTCAGGAAATAACAATGAAAATGTTATATATAGGAAACTTTAAGATCCAGCTCAATCAGAGCTCAGAGGTAAATTCATATAGAAATGTTTATTAGGTCAGATAGGCTGAAGGTTATAACAACGGTGCACACGTATAATGGCCCAAACACAACAGAAGTGTATGTATCTCTTCCATAAAAGTACAGCATGGGTGAACAGCTCATAGGGCTGTCCTCCTCCACAGAGTCATTTGGAGTCTCTGGCTAATAGAGGTTCTGCTATATCGAATTTCTAGCTTTCAAGGTTTCCCTAGGTGTCATCTACATCTCATCCACCTACAAAGGCAGAAGAGCAGGGAGGAATGGACAGGGGTTTTCTTTCTTAAGGTGCACAACTCATTTGGGCTCACATTGCCTTGGTTAGAATTCAATCACATAGCTACACATAACTGTGCCTCTAGGGAAGGTGAGCTAAAAGAGCAGAGTCGACATTTATGAAAGCAATCTTTTTGTTAACAAGTGTTTATTGAATGCCTAATATTTACTGGGACCTGTGCTAGAATTTGGGATTTAGTGATGGATATAAACATACCATACTCTCATGAATCTTAGAGTCTAATGAGAAAGCAAGTAATTTTAATAATATATGAGCTATGATATATTCATGCAATGGAATATTTTCATCAGGAGAAGTAAATGAACTAGAGAAGTATCAATGTGTATACATCTTAAAAGCATATTGCATAGTGAAAAACAAGTTGCGTAAGGTTACATTTTACATCATATGTGATATATGTATTATTTAGGAATCTTACATATTAGTAAACTAATTAAGACATGTATGTGAGTGATAAATACCAAATTCAGGATAGTGATCAGCACGGGGAAGGTGGAAGGGTGAAAGAGTGGAACTTGAAGAAAGTTCAGGGGGCTTGCATTTGTAATGCTTTATTCTTTTTTTATTTTTATTTATTTTGAGCAAGTAAAAATTGCATATATTTAAGATATACAGCATGATATTTTGATATATGTATACACTGAAATAATTACCACAAACTAATGAACAGATCCATCACCTCTTACAGTTACCATTTGTGTGTGTCTGTGTGTGTGTGGTGAGAACACTTGAGATCTCTCAGCAAATTTCAAGTATATATTATTAACTACAGTTACTATTAACTATAGTTACATGCTGTGAATTAGGTTTCTAGAACTTATTCATCTTATTGCTGAAAGTTTGTACCGTTTGATCACTATCTCCCCTTTTCCCCAACCTCCCCCAAGCCTCTGGTAACCATCATTCTTTTTTAAAAAAATATTTTATTTGTCTATTTGAGAAAGAGACAGAGAGTGGAGCAGGGGGAGGGAGAGGGACAAGCAGACTCTGTACTGAACGCCGATCCCAGTACCCCAAGCCTAAGACCTGAGCAGAAACCAAGAGCTGACACTCAACTGACTAAGCCAACCAGATGCCCCTGGTAACCACCATTCTATCTGTTACTGTGAGTTTGAGTTGTTGTTGTTGCTGTTGTTGTTGTTGTTGTTGTTGTTGTTTCATAATGCTTTATTCTATACCATGGTCATGGGAAAGCTGGTGTTCATAATATTATACTTTCCATGTTTTGTATGTCTGAAATTCTCATAATAAAACTTCAAAATAAAACCATAATCCTGTGCATATATTCAGTAGTAAATCACATACAAGTGCTTTTGTCATAGTCATCAGTAAATATTTACGGAAAGCTTTTTTAAAAGGCTGTGGGGAAGACACCACATTATTCACTGCTCCAAAGAGTGATTGCATTATACTGGACAGGAATGGAATGTTCAGTGATTGAATCAGTGACTCTCTTGAGCATCTCCTGGACAAGAAATGAGTTCCTTATATGGCCAGTCCAACCATCTCTGCTTCTGCTTATTCAGATTTAACATGTCCCTCAATCCCATTCACAAATTAGTAAAGGTTTCCCCATGGCTGGACCAGGGTGGGAGTTTCTGCTAACAGATAGCCATTACTTCCTGGTGCTGGCCTTAGGGATTTAGGATTGATTGAGAGACTGAGTAACCACAAGTCACTGACAGATTTTTTTTTTCTAGAATTATTTATCAAATAAAACTTCAGTTGACTCCCTGAAAATTCATTCTGGAAAATTCTATTTAATAGCAACTAATGCCAATAGCACCATTGGGTCATGCTGTTTGAATCCCTGAGTGAGTAAATGGAAAAACCAAGGATGTGCTAACCCCCTAGGGCTTCTTTTTTTCTCCTGGATGCGAAGCTTTTTTTCTCTTGCTCCCTACTTAATGGTCTGGCCTCACAGTTTGTATAAGAAAACCATTAGCCTGGTGTGTTGAGTCGAGAGACATCTCTAATCTTCCTCAGAATGTAATGTTGGCTTCCAACATATCCATTATCACTTATTTTTATTTAGTAGAGATAGTTCAAGAGGTGCTTTGGAGAGCCCTTGAGTTTCTGGGTTCTCCCAATTCCACTGGCTCTGCCTAGATAACCCTATTCAAACCAGTATGTTGCATGATTACCTAACCAGCATACCTATATTAATTTTAGAAAGTGGCTTCAGCAGAAAACTGCTGCTTTATACCCTATGATCCAGCAATTGCACTACTGGGTATTTACCCCAAAGATACAGACGTACTGAAGAGAAGGGCCATATGTACTCAATGTTCATAGCAGCATTGTCCACAATATCTAAATTGTGGAAGGAGCCGAGATGCCCTTCAACAGATGACTGGCTTAAGAAGATGTGGTCCATATATACAATGGACTATTACTCAGCCATCAGAAAGAACGATTACCCAACATTTGCAGCAACATGGACGGGACTGGAGGAGATTATGCTAAGTGAAATAAGTCAAGCAGAGAAATACAATTATCAAATGGTTTCACTCATTTATGGAACATAAGACATAGCAGGGAGATTGGTAGGAGAAGGAAGAGAAGAATGAAGGAGGGGGTAAACAGAAGGGGGAATGAACCACGAGAGACCGTGGACTCTGGGAAACAAACTGAGGGCTTGGGAGGGGGTCGGGATAGGCCGGTGATGGGTATTAAGGAGGGCACGTATTGCATGGAATGCTGGGTGTTATACGCAAACAATGAATCATGGAATACTACATCAAAAACTAAGGATGTACTGTATGGTGACTAACATAAAAAATTATTATTAAAAAAAAGAAAAGTGCTGCTTTAGTCCAGCAAAATTCATGATTATAGAAATTTCAGCAGTCTCAATAACACTGGCTAAAGTCAGAAAGGACTTACTTAACAGAGATTGCCTGTCATTCATTCTAGATTTTCAGGTGAACAACCATGGGCTACAGCAGTTATTATTTAACATTTTTTTTAAAGATTTTATTTATTTATTCTACAGAGATAGAGACAGCCAGTGAGAGAGGGAACACAAGCAGGGGGAGTGCGAGAGGAAGAAGCAGGGTCCAGCAGAGGAGCCTGATGTGGGGCTCGATCCCATAACGCCGGGATCACGCCCTGAGCTGAAGGCAGATGCTTAACCGCTGTGCCACCCAGGCGCCCCTATTTAACATTTTTTATCTTTTGGTGCTCTGGGAAGAAATTTATGGCATGCTCAAAGTGAGTAATATGAAAATAAATTGGTAAAGGGACTATTAATACAGGTGTGCTCAGGGTTTATGGAAACCAATGACGGAGAGTGTGGTATCCAAGGACTAACACCAGCAGGTAGCTCTTATGACCCTAAGACCTAACAGTACAAAGGGAGGGACCATTTACTGAAACCCTAGCAGGTAGATACATGGAGAGGGCTGCCTGGCAGGAGCTGTGGGCTTCCATAGATGGATTCAAATATGGTGACCCAAAAGAGTAGGAAGCATGGATATAAAAGCCCTGCCTTCATTTCTCTCCTTCTGTCCATGTTGGGTCAGATCACAACCAGACCCCACAGGTCAAGGGAAATCACTGGTGCTATCAATCCATATGGGTCAGCCTACCATGGCATTGAGCTGGCTGGGGCAGGGTGAAGGGCAGTACTTAAAGGGACAAATGTAAGATATCTAGCATGTCTCACTCTCCTGTAGTTTTTTTTTCCTTGTAGTTTTTTTTTAAGACTTAATTTTTTGGAGTAGTTTTAGATTTACTGCAAAATTGAGGGGAAGATAGAGCAATTTCCCATATACCCCTGCCCCAAGACAGGTATAGCTTCTCCCATTATCCACATCCCCCACTGGAGTGGTACATTTGGTACAATTGATGAGCCTACCTTGACATTTCACAAATACTCAGTGAATAATGAATGTTGTGTCTTCCCCACATTCATTAAACCCATAGTTTAATTTAGGGTTCACTTTTAGTGTTGTACATTCTATGGATCTGGATAAATGTATAATGATATTTATCCATAATTATAGTGTCATTCAGAGTATTTTCATTGCCCTAAAAATCCTCTGCACTCCACCTATTCATCCCTTCCCTCTACTTCAATCCCTGGCAACCACTGATCTTTTTATTGTCTCTATAGTTTTGCCTTTTCCAGAATGTCATATAGTTGGAACCATAGAGTATGGAGGATTTACAGATTGGCTTTTTCCCTTAGTAATATGCATTTAAGGTTCTTCCATGTCTTTTCATGACTTGATAGCACATTTGTTTTTAGCATTGAATAACTCTTGTAGTTTCTTACTGAGGAACACAAGAGCTTACACACTCTGATACAATGGCAGTTTCCTAGAATTCTCTCTTAAGCTTAAGCCACAGTGGTTACATATGTTGCATCTTATACTGTGGTTCACCCAAAAGTGTTCAATAGTGGTCATAATATTTATCCATTTGATATATTTCCCCCTAATATATCACTATAATATATTGAAATGATCTCTAGACTCAGGTTCCTAAACCTTGTTTTGAATCACTACTCTATGACGTACAAGCCATGTGTTATTCAATAAGTCACTAAGTTCTCTGAACCTCAATTCCATGATCTCTAAAATTGGCTTTAATAGCACCTTCTCTGACTACCCACTGGGTTTTTATGGCCAAAGGGCTATAAATAAAATATATATGAATAAAATGAGATAATGTATGTGAAAGCTCTTTCAGAAATTATAATTCAATGCAATTTTAAGTTGTTTACATTGTTTAAAGAGCAATTTCTTCCATTCTTTTTTTTTCTTTTTTTAAATATTTTTTATTATATTATGTTAGTCACCATACAGTACATCCCTGGTTTTTTATGTAAAGTTCGATGACTCATTAGTTGTGTATAACACCCAGTGCACCATGCAATACGTGCCCTCCTTACTACCCATCACCAGCCTATCCCATTCCCCCATCCCCCTCCCCTCTGAAGCCCGCAGTTTGTTTCTCAGAGTCCATAGTCTCTCTTCCATTCTTTTTCTTACTCCTCAAGTTAAAGGCATGGATCGTTAACTTTCAGTCTTTCCTTCTTTTAAATATAGAATTAAATGCTATACATTTCATTTTAAGTATGACAGCAGAATCCCATGAGTTCTGATATGGTTATTTTCACTACCATTCAGTTCTAAATGCTTCTTGATTTCCATTTTTATATGTTCTTTGTTCCATGAGTTTTTTAGATATGGTCTTTTAAAATTCCATTCTTTGGATTTTTAAAATTTATATTTTTCTTATTAATGGCCAGAGAATGAGATGTGTATTCTCTGAAATGTATCAAGGTAGACTGTTACTTTGGTTGCTGTCAATGAACCACGGTTCCCTTTATTCATTCCCTTCCATAATATCCCTACTATATTAACTCTGGGTTTGGGCATGTGATAAGCTACAGATAATGGAACATTAGCAATCATGATGTAAGTTGAAGCATGATAAGCACTAGCAATTAAGGTTTGTCCTCTTAGAACATTCCTTCTGGGAACCCAGCTACCATATTGTGAAAAGACACATGGAAAAGTCCTGTGTTTTGGTTATCTGTTGCTGTGTAACAAAACATCCCCAAATTTAATAGCTTAAAACAACTTCTTATTTCTCACTATTTTATGAGTTGGCTAGCTGGTCCTTCTGCTTTATGTGGTGATGGCAGCTGGGGCACTGTGGCAGCTAGAATGTCCAAAGTGGATTCATTCATATAGCTGGCCGATGTCTAGGAACACAGCTGGGGACGTTGGCCAGGGGCCTTGTTTCTCCCATGTGGGCGTTCCCAAAAGATTGTTTGGGCTTCCTCCCAGCTTGGCAGCTGGGTTCTAAGGAGTGTTTCAAAGGGACATGACATTACTTAACAGCAGAGCCAATACTTCAAGGGGAAAGGAGCAAACAGGCAAAGATAACAGTGTATTTAAGAAGCATAAACCTAAAAAAAAAATCTAGCATTCTAGGTACAGATTCCATGAAGGCAAAAGTATTAGAACAGGGAGGCTAATAATATATAGTCTAATAAACCTACTAAAATAGATAATGGAAGATATAAGCAGTATGAAACAAGAACATAAGAAGATGAAGAAGAAATCCTTTTAGTTAGCACAAATATAATAATTGAAATTATGCAATACATGAGATAAAGAGCAGATAGATAAAGCTGAAGAAGACATTAGGAAATTTATTGAGCAGATTGAAGAAATCTCATAGAAAGAAGAAAAAAATAAGTAGGAACTATAAAAGAAAAGCTAAGAAATATAGAGGATAGAAGTAGGCAGGATATCAGGGGAAAAAAATAGAAAAATTTGAAGCAGTAACAGAGATTAAATTTGCCCAAAAACTGAAAGAAAGATCTCAGAGTGAACGTCCCCCTAGGGGGCCAACATGGAAGAATAGGGAAAAGATACACCTAGACATATCTAGAGGGGAAAATATTAGCAGAAAGGAGAAAATAGAAAAATAAAGGATAAATCTAGTAGGGATAAAGGGATAAAGGATAAATCTTATCTTTAAGAAAGAAAAGATCACATATAGAGGAATAAAAATCAAATTGACCTTAGATTTTTTTCAACAGTAAAACTGGACCTACAAAAACACTGGAGTAGAATTTTTGAAGTACAAGAAGGGACATAACTGTCTTTCAAATATATACTCATAAACATATCCTCAAATATACAAGGCCTTCAGAATTTTGCCACACAAGGCATCACACCGTAAATAGTTTGTGTGCCATGCTTAAATAAGTGACAATAAAGGGGAAGAGATGAACAAAATTAAGGTTATCAAATATCTTGGTGAAATATATTGATATCATTTAAGAAAAAGAGAACATATTTATAGTTACTTGTAATTAAATCTTATAGATAATATTTACATGATGGAATTTGGGAGTTAGGGAGATCAACGAATGTGTGATCTTAAAAAAATCCTTGTTTTATTAAAGGGTCAAGATAGCGTTTTTGAAAAAAAGTAACAAAGGATAAAGATAAAACAAAAATTATGGGACAAATGGAAGTAATAAATTAGTATGATAGAAATAGGTCTAAATATATCAATAATTAGAATGAATGCAAATGGATTAAACTGGCTACTGACAACAGATGGACTAATTGGGGGAAAATGCAAATATATGCAGTTTACTAGAAGTACATCTAACTATATGCAAAAATTCAAAGTAAAATAATGGAAAAAGACCATGAGAAAACTCTAAATCCTAAGAAAGTTATAGCTTGCTTAGCTATATTAATATGTAGCTATATTTATATACATATTAATACGTAGCTATATTAATATCAGAGAAAATAGACATTAACACACATGCACAAAAGCATTATTTAGGGGTGGTTAAGGTCACCACATTATAAATGTCTACATTCAAGAAGAAGATCGAACATGGTTAAATGTGTATGCACCTACTAAAATAGCCTTAAAATTCATGAAGTAGAATTCCAAAAAGTTGATGAAACCATCTCCTTTTGAAAAGTCCAACACAGCTCTCAATTCATAGGTGAATCAGGAAAAAGGGTATATAAAAGATGAATGATATGATTAACAAGCTTCACCTAATGAATATTCAGATACTGCATAATGGATATTAGGATACTGCATTGTGGAAATTAGGATATCTATATGGACATGTATAGATGATAGATAGATAGAGATGATAGATAGATAGATAGATAGATAGATAGATAGATAGATAGATAGATAGATAGATGATAGTCTTCCAGCAGTTAGAAAATCCACTTTTTCTCAAGTACACATGGAACATAAAACATTAAACTTGTACCAAGCCATGCCATACAGAAAGCCTCAATAAATTTCAAAGACTGGGTGTCATACAAACTGTGATCTCAGATTTTACTTCAATTACATTAGAAGTTAATTAAAAATATACTCACCATATTTAGACAATAAAATATATATTACCAATTAACTCATGGGTTAACCAATTTTAAAAAGCATTTCAAATATAAATCCCTATTTTCTATGAGTTCCAGTTTTCCTGTTGTCATATGACCTTTCACATACAAGCTTTTCCTTATTAAGATAAGAAAATTTCCCCAAAACAACTTATTGCTGTGAGTTTCTGTTCTCTCTCTTCATTTTTTTCCCTGAGGAATTCCCTAATTTTATTGTGAGTTCAGATATCAATTTAAAATGATGCTTTATTTTATCCAGCATTTCTTGGTGGATTTTGGGGTGTATTTCTGTTTAGCTGAAGGGTTTTCAGAATATCTAGTCTGCCATATTGTTGGAATTTGAAGTCTGTACTCTCTTTTATTCACTCATATAAATCCATCTACCTTATTTCCTTCAAACCTAAATTGGTAGATATAATGCTTTCACTAAAGATTATTTAGCAGATATGATCTAATTATAAAAGCATACAACACTCTAAAATATGTATCATTAAGATTCTAAAATGGAAATTTAAAGATAGATGTTGGAACCAGTTGAGAAAATACTAGCATTTTTCTGTGCATAACCATATGATGCTTGATAATTCACATCTGATCTATTTCCTGATTTCCTGATATTTTCTAGATTTTGCCATATATTATGTGCAGTTCCTGCCTCTGGCATAGCTAGAAACATAAACCAATTGGGAATTTCAATGCTTTGACTGAATTGAATTACTTTGTCATTTGGACCAGAAAGTGAACAATAAACTCAGTGACAGTTAAGAAAACCAGAGACTTGACAGGTAACCAAAACCATTCTCCCCCTCAGCATATGGAGATTGCATCAGAGGTCATAAATGTCAAAACGTCCTGCCCAGGATGTGGATGTAAACACAGGCTTAACCTTGAAACTGGTGTCAGGGACAGTTTTCTGGTGTTTATGGTGTGATATGTCTTGTTTATTTGAAGAAGCACTTCTCAGAGTTACCAAAACAAGGAGAATTCGCCTGTGTTAATAACAACCCCGGAGTTACATTTTCACTCATTTTTTTCTTTATTTGAGTCTAAGTTACCTAGCTGAATGAATTGCCTCTGGAGCAAATACAATTCAGTAATTTCTTTCTATATTTCCCTGTCTCATCCAGGGAGCCCATGGTTGTCTCATGTGTGCTCTGTATCTTCCCAGTGTCTCTTCTCACATCAGTGTGTTGATAGAGTGACAGCTGGCTGAGCTGCAGCTTATGAGTATAAAACAAGAAATTGCCTCTCCTTTTTGACCTGACAGAGTCCTGTGCAGAGTGATATTAAAGAAACAAAAAGTGATTTTAAAACTTCAACAAAATAGAACAATTCTGGAGCTTTTACTCTTGGATGTGTAATATGGTGTGTAATATGTGGTTTAGAGACCTGAAACAAATATCCACAGTCTCTCCTTCATAAAGTATGTTCTTTACTATGCTGACTTGAAAGAAGCCATCATAGAATTATCTATTCTTTCCAATTTATTGAATTTTAAAAATGATAGTGACAACCTCATGTATCTTATTTAATGTTCTCATGTGTGTAGGTAGGCAATGTAAAAGGTCAATTTAATTTTACTAAAGGTATCTAGCACAAAGCATCCCATAACTTCATTTCCCACTAACGAAGCACTCTAGCCTAACTGGACTATAGATTCCTTTTATCAGTTACTAAAATGCTCTCCCTATCCCTTATCCCTATATTAGCCTCTCAGTTCCTGGTGGCAGCAAAGCTGCTCTTCTTATCTTTAATCTTCTATGGTGTCTAGCCTTTCTTGCAAATGTAGGTGTTCGGTAGTGTTGAATTAAATTAAACATGCTTAAAAATCTACTTGACATCGTTTATTTTTGTTGCATAGAGAATAAAATTGCCACACATTAGTTCCATAGAAATCTAATTAATTCATATTTCATCTTTTATGTTCTTATTCTTCTGTTCTCTTTACCAATACGAGGCTGAAACTTCAGGCAGGTCTGAAGCCTACGTCTAATGAGGTAGATGCCTGGAACTGGCCTCTGATTTCATCCAGGCGCCTGTGTCTTGTACTAGCTCTCTTACTTATAAGGCAAGTGAGTGGATATGAACACTCAAGGACGAGGTGCATTAATACCCTAATGCAATTGATTTATACGTGGCTACATCAAGCCAGCAGGCTGGTGGAATCAGAATTTCTTCATGCCTCTCAGAACAATTAGAGGTTTTCACAGGGGAATGAGACCTCTCCCAAACAACAACAAAGAAGATAAGGGGGAGGGTGCTTAGGCTCATCTTCTTGAAAGACTTGACGGAATCCTAATCCTGATCACACAGTATCACTGACATTTGTGTGGCCTTGTGTGGGGCCAGAGGAGCTGCAACTCCAACTGGGAAAATGTTACTGCTTCTCTTTCAGTACATAGCCATTTTAGGTCAGTTCATTTGTTGTAATTTTTACTTATATTAAAGGAACTTGTATCATGTGTCTCTGGGTTGATATTACTGCCAGCCTTGTGACACCTGTCTTAGCTGTTCTATATAATTTAAAAGCATGATTATTGAAATATGAGCGATAGCTTTGTACTGAAACCCTGTAACTTTTACAAACAAATGGGTGCTGTCATTTTTTGAACTCCTCTTTAGAAATTTGTTTTCCAAAATTACATTTCCTCTAACACTTCTACTTCTAAGTAACACTTCTTTGCCTTAATTTTCTTATTTTCTACAGCGTCTTAATGATACTTCCATTGCTACGTAATAACTATGACCTTGGGTAAGTTACTTTGTCTCCTGTAAACCTCTTTTATCATCTATAAAATTGAAACAATGGCACATATTTGGTGGTGAGACACGTAGTCTGAGTTTTAGGGAAAGGATATTCAGATATTTACAGAAAAGGGTCTACTATCAGATCCTCTGATAGGGAATATGGAACCTAAAAAAGACTTCCAGGAGACTAATTAGGTGGCTCTTGTAATATTTCCAGGATAGATGTGATAAGGGTCTGAACTAAGGTAATGGCTGTAGGGATGGAGACAAAGGGTCAGATTTAAGACATATGGCATAAATGTCATAGTTGTGGCTGGGGACAAGAGGGAGAAAAATCTAGGATCACGGCCAAATTTCTGACTTGGGCCGCTAGGTGGATGATAGAATATTAACCAAGACAGAGATCATTGTGGGAGGGGAAACAATGGGTTCAATTTTTTTCAATATCTAATATTTATTGAATTATTATCTGTCAGACCCTAAGTTGAGTGCTTTATGCAGAATATCTCATTTAATATATACAACTTTCTTACTTTGGTGACATAATTATCCTCAATTTCAAATAAAAAAAACCAAGGCTTAGAGAGGTTAAATATCGTGAAAGCAAATGAGTTGTATAGCCAAGCACAGACACTACATCTGCCCAATTCTAAAGAAAATGCTCTTAACTATTACTAGTACAGCATGTCCCAGCTCAATCAATGGTGGATACTGCCTTTGTTTCTTTTTGAATGTGTCCAGATTTCCTATTATAAAGCTAACATATCCTTATTCATCTCGTTGAATAGTCTTTACATCTTTATTAAGGAAATTTTCTAAGATTGTGATTGTAAAATATACAAACATTAAATTCTATTTTCCTTACTGAATGTTTTTGAATTAATGTAGTTACATTTCACAGACATGTCTTCTGATGTACAAAAAAGTAAAATTGTCTGGAACTGAAGCTTCCATTGGGGCTCAACAATAGTAAAACTATTAAGGTGATTCAAAATAAACTTTGTCACTTCCAGCTTATACCTTAGTTTCTTTTGCAAAATCAATTCAGGAGTTTCCCCTTTCCTTTTCCCCTTCCCTTCTCCCTAGGAGGATTGAAGGTATTTTTGTCTTGAAATCAGAGGGGGCTGGGCCATCAGGTACACAATAATCAGAAGTCTACACTGGCTTCCTCTGAGATATACTGCATATTCTTCTGTCAATTTCATTGTAATTTACTCTCTAATGCTGATGGTTCTGGTCCTGCCATGATCTCTAGTCACTGAACCCTCAGGATCCACCCTGGGACCTTGAGTGTTTTCAGATAAGTATGTGAGGCAAGCTCAGATACATTGGCCTAAGTCCTACACTCAGCCATGGCTACTCTACAACTCTGGCTTCAATTAACAGCTCTCCTTGACCCAAGTACTATAGTCTGTGCTGGGAAACCACTGTTCCCCTCTGCCTTCATTCTCACTCTACAGGTTATAGGAGTTCAGTTTGAAATTTGCAGTTTGCTGAACTTGTGAGAAAGTCAAGAAAAGTTGGTTGTGAGCAGTTGGAAATATGATTCTGGAATGCAGGAGAGAATTCTGGAATTGAGATGATTCTTACAGAAGCATCAGTAATACATGGTATTTTCAGACACGGATGCTGATAATATCACCCAGAAGCCATGCATGAAGTCACGAAAATGGAAGCAACAACCATGAGCCACAGTTATATTGAAAGGGTATGTACAGGAAGCAGAGTCATTGAGACAGATACATATCTGTGTGAGCTCGCTGTCAAATATTATACTCCAATATTTCAAAGAGGGCAAATGACAGTGTCTAACAAACTAGAGAAATTTTTAACAGGGATGGTTTGCATTTCCATTTAAAAGGCCAGTTGTACACAGGTATAGGAGGAGGGAAGTCTGGTTTGATATAGTTTGGTGTTGAAAAGACCAAGCAGGATTGGGGGTTGGTTGACTAAAATCTCAATGCCTGGGGTAAGATATAATCTATCTGATCAAAACTGATTTTTCAAAATGGCTTTCTTGCTTCCCTCTGTCTTACAAGGCCATTTCTCTTAAAATTAGCAGTCAGCTCTTTTCTGGCTCTGACGGATGCAAAGTATGTATCACCTCATGCGCTATTTTTGCCAGCTTCTGCTTTAGGATTCCTGTAACCATCATTTCATAGTAACAGTATCCTCCACTGTCTCAAATTTTCCTCGCTTCATAGTGAAATAACTTGGCTAATGTACCCTATGTCATTATCCTTCTTTAGCCGTGTTAGTACGTTTTTATCCTCAAAAGTTAGTCTAATTCAGCACTGAATTCATTACACTCAGACCCCGTGCCTCAACAACTTGGATCTAATAGCTTATTGTCAAGCTGGGATGAATGTCTCAAACTGATACACTTCCTTGGCTTCCTACTGAGCTCTGGCCGGGATGGCTTGCCAATATTTGAGCCTTTCACTCAACATGTGACTCGGCAATTGAAAAAAAATGTATTAATGAGCCCATTACAGACCAAAGGCACCAAAAGTTGGAGCCTTGGGAAGTTGATCGTTATCCCTTTATAAACCCACCCCAAACTTGTCTCTCAATTATCCTCTTTAGATTATTTTACTTTCACAATTGCTCCCAGTAATATCATCTTTCTTTTTGTCCTCTTTACTGTTATGGACCTGACCCTGACAATCTGGACTTTTCTCATGTATTTATTTATGATAATTCTCAGAAATCATTGCCCACATCTTTTGTCTGTTCTCTCTGAAAACTGTATTAAATTGTGGATGTATTTGTTTTGTTTTTGTAAATTTACTACTGCTACTATAATGAGTACTACCACTGCAGCAGTAATCATCACTCACCTCAGCAAGAGCATCAGCTCTTACTCATTAACTTGATATTGTGGTTGCTAGAGGTCCTTAAACATATGTTCGCTTCTGAAATATGTAGCATCTTTTCTTTTTTTTTTTTCCCAAAGATTTTATTTTTAGGTAATCTCTACACCCAACATGGGGCTTGAACTCACAACCCCAAAATCAAGAGGCACATGCTCCACCGACTGAGCCAGCCAGGCTCCCCTGTAACGTCTTTTCTCTACCAATATTTTAATTCGTGTAGGGGCACCTGGGTGGCTCTGTTGGTTAAGCATTCGACTCTAGATTTCGGCTCAGGTCATGATCTCAGGGTTGTGAGATTGCGCCTTGCGTCAGGCTCCGTGCTGAGTGTGGAGTTTTCTTGAGATTCTCTCTCTCCCTCTTCTTCTGCCCCTCCCACACCCTCTCTCTCCAAAAAAAAAAGTTTAATTCATGTAAATGGTATTGTGTATAGATTCCATTACCTTCCTTAATTCTTTCACTCAACTATACAATTTTTTAAAATATCCATATTGATATGTTTACCTAGTTCATTGTTTCTCACTGCTCCATAGTATTGCATAGTACTTATCTATCACATTTTGCTGTTTTTGCTGTTTCTTTTACCAAAAAAATAATGAATTAACATTATGTTTTTGCTTCTTTTTACAACAAACCTTACTGGAAGAGATGGTTATACTTGTCTTCACTTCTTCATCTCTCATTCTCTCTTGAACACAGAACAATCACCCTCATCCTCAACACTGTACTGTAACACTACACTACAAACACATTTGTCAGGGTTGCCAATGAATTCTGAGTTGCCAAATCCAGTTGTCATTTTTTAGTTGTCATCTTACTGGACCTTCCAGCTGCCTGATCTATCCTACCTCTTCAACCTCATACTCCACCACTTTTCAATTCCTTCATTGAACTCCAACTACATGTGCTAAATTGTTTTCCTCAAACACATTATTCCTGATTCAATATCATCATTTTTGCTTTAGCTGGTTGTTCTGCCTGAGACCCACTTATATCCATACAGACACACCACTCATTTCCTCCACTAATGAGCATCTGCTAAGGGCAGCCCTGTTGCTGTCATTTTCTCCTCCTTTACCCTACTTCGTTAACTCAAAACACTTAGTATTATGTGAAATCTCATTATATCATTACTTATTTATTTTGTTTATTATTTGTCTCCCCTCACTAGAATGTAAGCCCCCTGAGGGCAGGGATTTTTACTATTTCTTTGACTGCTGTATCTCCATTGTGTAGCACAATGCTTGGCTCACAGTAGATTTTGAATAAATTTTAGTTGAATTAATAACTGAATCATATCACATGAAATCCTCTTAAAGATTCTATAAGAAACACAATTTTCTCATTCTTTTGTTTGCTTTTTAATAGTGTTAGTAGAAAAGAGGCAAACCCGACAATTGAATTATGATTGGCTGCTACTGTAGCCAATCATTTCTGCCTGAGGAGGTCTCATTTTATGGGTCCCTTCAAAATAAGCAATGAGATAGAAATTACAGGAATCAAGGCATATAAACCCATTAAATATTCTTTTCTTCTCCTTTATCTTCTACCTTAAATAATATTAAATAGCATTCAGATGTTATACAAATACTATTCAGATAGTTGGGGCCCTCTCCTTTTGAGATTTTTCTATTTTCCTATTGTCTATACAGTTCTATGCTTCCTACAAAGAGTGGAGAGATGGGTGGCAGACACAGAAGGTTTTGGGTCCTGAAATTTCTATTTCATTGCTTATTTTAAAGGGAACAGAATTAGGTCTAACCAAAGAACGGCATCACCTTTGAATCTGGTAAGTGCATAAAAGAGCTATAAGCTTATAAAAGACTATAAAATATTCATTACATAGTAAATATAATGAAAATTTTACAAAAATAAAAACATTTCCTCCTATGAAAACCTCTAATATTGAAAACAATTTACAAGCAATATATTTGCCTCAGAAATGATAGCCTTATTGTATATGTCAAATTATAAACCCAAAGAAGAATCTTGCTATTTCATAAATACCTAATTTTGCCCTTTAACAGACAGTATTGATCCTCTATAAAGAAATAGCAATCAGTGAATTATGGATTATTTAGAGGACAAGATGGCCAGATTGACCTCTATTCTAGAAGACCTACTAAACCATATCTGGAAAACACAAACTAGTAATTATGTCACTTGGTATTGCCGTTTGTACTCCAAAATTAAGCTGTCTTGTTGTTTCAGCCTTTGTTATACTAAATGCCATTTGTTCTTGAAACAGATGGGCCCCTGCTAATTAAGAAAACTGCTCCGGTTCATTAAAGAAATTGCAAACAAGCAAATGAAGTGTCAGTTCTTAGGGTCACTCAATGTACAAAGCTTGATCACATTACTCATTTGTTCCATCTTTCTTTGAAACATTGACTAACCTAATGATTTACCATCTATTACTTTTAAGTATTGTAATTGCAAAAACCACAGCATACCAAAAGGTTTAAGTATGTGCAGTATTGTTTTGGGGGTGAACATTTCATACTTTTTTTTAGACCCTTAAAAAGATAATTTATAGGGGCGCCTGGGTGGCACAGTGGTTGGGCGTCTGCCTTCGGCTCAGGGCGTGATCCCGGCGTTGTGGGATCGAGCCCCACATCAGGCTCCTCCGCTATGAGCCTGCTTCTTCCTCTCCCACTCCCCCTGCTTGTGTTCCCTCTCTCGCTGGCTGTCTCGATCTCTGTCGAATAAATAAATAAAAAATCTTTAAAAAAAAAAAGATAATTTATAAAAGTACCTTAAGCATCTTTTAGTTCAATGTCTTTCACTCATTCAAATGTTCATTACTTACTGAGCTCCTTCTACCTGCTGGATTTGTGCTAAATGTTCATGATGCAGATATTAATAGGACTACCCTTGTCCTCAAGCTTTCAAAGTCTATTTGGGGACAGAGATACATATAAAGTACTCAAAATAGGTTATTTTGTCATTTAAATGTATAAGAAATTTTGTCAGTGCAGAAACACCTAGCTCTAATGCTGTGTAGGATGGTTAGATAAGGTTTTTGTGGAAGAGATAACGTTGCAGGTATACGGGAAAGCTCTTATTTTTTGTTTTTCTTGCTGCTACCTTGAATGCCATTTTACTGATCTTTCCTACTAGCTCTAATTGTTTGTTAGTAGATTCTCATTGATGTTCTATGTAGATGAGAATATTACCTAAAATGATATTAACTTTATAACTTCCTTCCATGTTTATCACTCATTTTTTAATTTTATAGTATTGGCTAATATACTCAGAACTTTAATGTGTTCTGGGGTACCTGGGTGGTGCAGTTGGTAAAGGATCTGACTCTTGGTTTCGGCTCAGGTCATGATCTTGGAGTCATGAGATTGAGTCCCACATTGGGGAGTCTGCTTCAAGATTTTCTCTCCCTCTGCCCCTCCCCCTGCATGCTCTCTCTCTCTTTTTCTAAAATAAATACATCTTTTTTAAAGAGAACTTTAATGTGTTTTGTGTTCTAATCTATTTAATAATGTATAAAAATTGTATTAGTTCAATTCCAGTTAGGTTATAGGAAGTCAAAAGAAATTGTCCTTCTCACCCTATCAATGAGAAAAACCTAGATAATATGCAAAGTCATAAATTTAAAAAACCCATCAGAGAGCTGGGAATGTCTCAGTGAACAAAATACATAGATTTCAAGCCCTTTCTAGGTGATATGAGAACTGCTGCTGCTTCCATCCTTGACAAAGTGGGAAGAGGTAGAAAAATCCCTTAGATATGCAGGTAAGGAGAAAAGAGCAAAACTTTTAATAAACATTTAATGGCTACAGGTGGCCTGGAGTTACAGAATAGAATTCTGTTTTATTTTTTGAGAGAGAGAGAGAGAGCGTGCATGAGTGGGCGAGGAGGGGCAGAGAGAGAGGGAAAGAGAATCTTAAGCTGGCTCCACACTCAGCACAGGGCCTGACACGGGGCTCGATCTCATGACCCTGAGATTATGACCTGAGCTGAATCAAGAGTTAGATGCTTAACAGACTGAGCCACCCAGGCGCCCCCAGAATAGACTTCTTAAGAGCTCCCGCCTCCGAGCAAGTCTGTATCTGCCTGCCAACTCTTTCCTATAGGTCTTCAACAAGATCACAGGGGTAGTCCAGCAAAGACTGAGTGAAGGCAGGAGAGCTGAGAAAGATCCCCCACTAAGGCACACATTGAGCATTCAGTGAAAAGCCAAAGACTGAAGATATGACAGGACAGCTGGCTCTTCATCAAGGGCAGTGCAGTGGCCCTCCAAAAGCTTAGCACAGGCAACTCAGAAGAGATCGGCCAAGGACCAGAAGTCCAGAGAAAAGATTAAAGAACAAAGAGAATTCTAAGGCAACCCAGTCATTGTTGGCCAAGCCATTTTGTAAGGCAGAGTGATTTCCCACCATGGATTAGAAAGTTGGTGACAGCAGTATTAAGCATATTCTCTAGTGTCTTGCTGATACTTTCATATCCTTTGAAGGGGAAGTTCTGACCCTACCTTTGAAATATTTGAAATTAATGGTGAAATAAATCTAACTGAAATTAAAGAAGAAACTCATACTCAGGTCAACTATAGATTAGAAAGACTTAATTCTCCACCTCTAATACATTTAATGACTCAATGGAAGAAGAGATATGATCTCTTCCTGGGAAAAATATTATTTACTTTAGAGTCTACTGTATTTTTTTTTAACGTAGGCTCCATGCCCACTGTGGACCCCAACACAGGGCTTGAACGCATGACCCTGAGATCAAGACCTGAGATGAGATCAAGAGTCAGATGCTTAACCAACTGAGCCACCCAGGCACCCTTCTACTGTGTTTTTTTATATGCAATATCTAGAACACAATAAATTTTGAGAAATATTAAAAGCAATAAGTTATAATCCATGATCAAGAGAGGAAATAGCAAAGGGAGCACACACAGAAATGGTTAGAGGTTGAAATTATCAAGCAGGAGCTTTACAATGTCTATGATAAATGTATAGAATATTTATTTGAAAAGGTGAACAACATACTATAACAGAAGAAGAATTCCACCAAAGAGATGGTAAGTATTAAAAAACCTTCAAAATGAAAATGCTTGGATTAGAAAATACAAAATCAGAAATGGAGAACTTATCCCATGGATTAATAACAGATTGGACACAGTACAAGAAATTGTTTAGTATGAAGAGAGACTTCCATAAGAATGATCATAGCATCATTATTCATAACCATCAAAAACAGAGAACAACCCAAATGTCAATCAGTTGGGAAATGTATAAACGAATTATGGTATATTAATATTTAAAATTACAACCAAAATAAATAAGAATGAACTGTTCCATGTAACATGGATGAATCTCAAAAACACGCTTAGTGAAGCCAGACACCAAACAGTACATACTGTGGTTTCCCAATTGTATCAAGTCCTTAAGAGACAAATCTAATCTATACTGACATAAATTAGAAAATCGTTGCCTATGGGAATTGATGGGGGAAAAAGACAAGGGAAATTTCCGGAATGAAAGAAATATTATATATATATTTGGGGGGGGTGGGAGTATATGTGATTATAAACTTGAACAAGAATTGGACACTTAAGATCTATGCATTTTATTGTATGTAATTTATTTTGGGGGGGGTCTTTTTTTAAAGATTTATTCATGAGAGACAGACGTGAGAGACAGAATGAGGGGGGCAGAGGGAGAAGCAGGCTCCCCTCAGAGCAGGGAGCCTGATGCAGATCTTGATCCCAGCAACCTGGGATCATGACCTGAGCCGAAGGCAGACATTTAACCAACTGACCCACCCGGGCGCCAGAAACATAGGCTTATTTTGAATGAAAGTTTTGCCTTTGCTTTTTCTTTCTTTCTTTTTTTTATAATAATTTTTTATTATGTTATGTTAGTCACCATACAGTACATCCCTAGTTTTTGATTGTATGTAATTTAAATTTCAATCATTAAATATATATTCTTAGAGTTGAGGCTATATAACAAAGAAATACCAACATATAGTGGCTTACATAAAGCCAAAGTTTATTTTTCTCTCATGTAACAGTTCAGTTGTTCTGAACTGGAGGAGGAACTCTGCTCAAAGTAGTCACTCAGGGAACAACATTCATGTTCTTTTTGCTCTGACATTCCCTAAAGTTGTCTTCAACTGCATGGTCAAAGCAAGGTTGCTCTATGTCCATGTTCTAGTTCATGGGTAGAAAAAAATAGCCATTGAAGTTTGTTTTCTTTGAGATGATCCAGAAATCAACCATATGACTTCCATTCCCATTCCAAAAGCTCAACATTAGTAACATGGCCACTCCTACCTGAACACTCATCATCTAAGACTTAAGGCAAAGCCACTCCTACCTGAACACTCATCACCTAAGAGTTAAGGCAAAGGAGCTGGAAGGCCATTAGGAAAAAGAAGGTAAAATATAGTCACTTAAAAGAGTGGGAAAGTATGGGGCGCCTGGGTGGCACAGTGGTTAAGCGTCTACCTTCAGCTCAGGGCGTGATCCCGGCGTTATGGGATCGAGCCCCACATCAGGCTCCTCCGCTATGAGACTGCTTCTTCCTCTCCCACTCCCCCTGATTGTGTTCCCTCTCTCTCTGGCTGTCTCTATCTCTGTCGAATGAATAAATAAAATCTTAAAAAAAAAAAAGTGGGAAAGGAAAACTGAATGGGGAAAAATGTATGGCTTTAAATGGCATTGACAGCCCACTTTGTGATTAGGAATTTCAAGTAGGGGCTCTTGGGTGACTCAGTTAAGCCTCGGCCTTCCACTCAGGTTGTGATCCCAGGGTCCTCGGATCTAGCCCCGCCTCCAGCTCCCTGCTCAGCGGGGAGTCTGCTTCTCCCTTTGCTCTTCACCCTGCTCATGCTCTCTCACTCTCTCTGTCTCTCTTAAATAAATAAATAAATAAAATCTTTAAAAAAGAAAGAATTTCAAGCGAGATCAGCTAACAATTTTTTTCTGTTTCTAGCCATGTTCAGCTCCACCATACACATATGGAATAGCCAGAGAGTTTTATTCAACCAAGGGTGGCTTTGCTAAAGAGGTATAATAAAGTGAGAGAGGAACAAGGCAATCGTGAGGGTGTGCATGGTAGTGATTATAATGATTGACCACTTTACAGATGAATAAACAGTCTCATAGAAGGTCAATGATACACCCAATGTCATGAACTTACAAATGTATGGAGCCAGGGGTTGAACCCAGGTCACCTAACGACAATTTCTGTGCTTTATTATATTGTAGCACAGAGAATCCTTGCTTTATTATATTGTAGCACAGAGAATCCTTGCTGAACAACACAATTTGATGGATCGAATAACACCTATGTATCAGGGAAGTAGATGTACAACTCTACACAATAGTAATCAACTGTTTGACTTCACGATTAAGGAGAAAATAGTATTTAAATAGAAAAATATGTGAATGATATAAAATAAACGAAAACAACTCTCTGATGGATCTATCCGGGTAAGGCAAATTTATTTAAAAGGTACTTCGTTATCATTGAGTGACTAGAGGAGTCCAATAACTTAATTTTGTAAATGAAGAGACTGAGATCTAGAAACTATAAAGCACAGCCTGAACTAGAGCAAAGGTCTCCTGATATCTAAGCCATCATTCTTTACATTACACCATGCAATTTCAGAGGGTTTAGATGTAGTCCTGCCTAATGCCAAGATGATTGGACAGATGACCTCCTGACATTGCCTTTATTCTTTTAAGATATATTCCCTGATTCTAAAATACCTGCCACAAGATTATACACACTAATATCTAGTAACACTATTATCTTAGCCTCTTTTTTCCCAGATTTTTTGACCTGTAAATGATAAAAAAAAAAATTATACATTTAAGGTGTATAATGTGAGAATTTGATATCTGTGTAAGTTGTGAAATGCTTACCACAATAAGCTATCTTAGCCTCCTCATGACTCTTTGTATCCTTTATCCTAAAGACTCATGGAAGCTAAGAATTCACTGTATTAATTTGACTGTTTTGAGAAAACCTGAGAAAAATAAATAAGGGATAATGATTTTAGCTAAGATTGTAATAGAAAAGGTAGCGAGTTTTGCAGAATCTCCTAAGTAATTTTCTACTGAAGAAATCTGAAGATGAGCTTAAGAACTGTAACTGGTAGGCAGTGCTTATTGAAATTTTTCTTACATTGCTGAATAATTTCACATTACTTAGGCTGTGTCATTATGTATTTCTATCACAATAGGGGGAAAACATTAAACTAATGAACGTCGTGCCTCGTTTGTCAAGATCTGAGTCACTGGCATGAAGCGTCTTTCACTGTAAATGCAATTTGGGAGATTCAACCATACTTCTCCTATTTGAAAATACCCAAGTGGTTAGTACTGAGCCATTTTACTAATACATTGAACATTAAAAATAATTTGACATATGGGAAAGCTATTCGAGACTAGATGATTAGAAAGGAAGACTAAATGAGAGACTGAATGTTTTATTTGTACAGGCTACAGTTTTTCCTTTTGTGAAGAACAGCAGGACTTTTCTGAAAATGGGCACTTTTAGAATGTCATATTGTATAAAATATTCTGAAGAAATTAATTTCCGTTTTCCTAGACATGTCTTTCAAGATGCTGCTTTTACAAGCATCATGTGGGTGTCCTTCATTTTAAACACCTTAGGACATGAAAAAATCAATGTACACAGTTTAAGACAATGAGCAATCTGGCTAATCCATATATGGAGTATCAAACTATTGGGGCCTGGAAAAAATTCGGGGTAGGGGAGGTTCAAAACAAAACAAAACAAAACAAAAACAAAAACAAAAACAAAAACAAAAACACTGAATGAAGGAAGAAGCAGGTGCCAGACCTCCTTTTTTCCATCCCTGTTTATGAAATTAGGAACTCCAACTTCCATTAGGAAAAGAAAAAAGAAATTAAGCCTAGGAAAATGGAAAGGGGCATTGGTTTTATAGGATTCATGCAGTTTTTCTGTTAGATATTGGATATGAATTTTTGAATACTAGAATATATGTCTAAATCCTGAAACACGTATAGACCTGGAAGAAAATGGAGTTGAGACCCGCTTGGACATCAGTTCACCAAGGCTGGGTGGTCTGGCTACAAGGACTCATTCTTGAAGTCTAAGTGACACACTAGGCAGGGGCGGGATACAAGGGTCTTTTATATTAAATGTAATCCTGCCATACTTCTGATGATTCCCACCTCCCGGTATTCGTGCCGTTGTATAATCCCTTGAGGGTGAGCAGAACCTGTGACTTGCTTCTAACCAATAGATTATGGCAAAGGTGATGGGATGTCACAGCTGTAATTGTTACTTTATGTAAGACTCCATTTTAGCAGACTTCAATGAGACTCCTTGTGGGCATGAAGTAAGCAGCCATGTTAAAGAAGCCCATGTGGGGAAGAACTACAGTTGGCCTCTAGGATCTGGAGACAGCCTCCAGCTGATAGATATTTACTATCTACTATCTAAATATCCAGGGCTCGTAATAGCATAATTTTAAGAAAGTGAATTCTGAAGATTCTGAAGATATCTCGGCTTCAGCAAACATTGTGATTGCAGCTTTGTGAGACTCTGAAAGAGAGGACCCAACTAACCCATGCCTGACTCCTGGTCCACAGAAACTGAGATAGTAAATGTGTGTGTTGTTTGAGACACCAAGTTTGTGCTAATTTCTTAGGCAGCAATAGGAAAACTAACACAATGCAATATATGTGTTCTGGAAAACCTCATAGTTGGTAAATTAATACATAGAATATAAAAGGGTTTATGGAGGAAATAGGGTTGTGACAGACCATTTAAAAAATCATGCAACAGATAATGCAAACAGAGCACAAACAAAAACTAACAAAATCCTGAGAAATTTTAAAAGATGGGGTAAACTGCTGACAAATAAAAGAACATTATATTAGCTATATACTTTAATCTCACCCAGAATGGTCAAAGGCAACTTGATGGAAGGCAGTGGAAGGGTTAGGACTGCTGAGTTATGCAGACAAAGGTAAAATGCACACAGATCTGAGAGAATGGACTGATAAGCACTTCCAAGCAGAGCAGGTTGTCTAAGCCATTAGGAAGAGCAAGGTAGGGAATGGACATCATGTGCATTAGTTCTGTAGGGCTGCCATAAAAAAGTGCCACAAACAGGAAGGCTTAAACAACAGGATTTATTGTCTCTCAGTTCTGAAGGCTAGAAGTCCAAAATCAAGGTGTGGGCAGAGTTGATTCTTTCTGAGGACTCTGTGGGATCTGTTCCAGGCCTCTCTCCTTGGCTTGCAGATGGCCGCCTGTCTCTTTATATCATCTTTATATCATCTTCCCTCTACATGTGTCTCTGTGTCCAAATTTCCCCTTTTCATACGGATATCAGTCATATTGGATTAGGGTCCACCCTAATGACCTTACTTTATTACCTCTGTAAACACTCTGTCTGCAAGTAAGTTTCACATTGTAAGCTACTGGGGGTTAAGACTCCAACATGATTTTTTTTTTGGGGGGGGGAACAATTCAGCCCATAATATACAGTAATGGACCCCTCTGCAGCTTGCTGGATTCACTGCTGTGCACTCAGGGGCTGTTACATGGTACAAAAATTTCATCCCTGATGGGAAAAAAAAAGAGCATAAGCCAAATAAACTTCCTCATCATACTGACATTATTACTAATGCCCAATACAGAAATCTGCCCTCTCACAAAACAATCTAGAAAGCATCTAAACCTCTTCACTCTCACATAATGACCGTATATATGTGTGTGTGTACATATACACATGTATGCATAAAATGATGTTTACTGAGTGATCACCACATTCAATTAAATAACTTGTCCAAGGTCAGACAGCTAGTAAAGGAAAGAAGTATAATTAAAAAATAGGAGGGGTGCCTGGCTGGCTCAGTCAGTAGAGCACATGACTCAAGCCCCAGAGTTGGGCATAGAGCTTACTTAAAAACAAATAACAGGAAGCAAATGCAGGTAGCTTGGCTCAACAGCCTACAAGTTTTTAAATTTAATTTTATTTAAATTCCAGTATAACATGCAGTGTTATATTAGTTTCAGGTATACAATATAGTGATTCAACACTTCCATAAATCACCCAGTGCTCATCACGACAAGTACTCTCCCTAATCCCCATTACCTAGTTCACCCATCCCTCCAAACCCCTCCCCTCTGGTAACCATCAGTTTTTTCTCTGTATATAGTTAAGAGTCTGTTTCTTGGTTTGCCCCTCTCTTTTTCCCTTTGCTCAACTGTTTTGTTTCTTAAATTCCACATGAGTGAAATCATATGGTATTTGTCTTTCTCTGTCCGACTGACTTAGCTTAGCATTATACTCTTTAGCTCCATCCACGTTCTTTCAAATGGCAAGATTTCATTCTTTTTTATGGCTGAATAATATTCCATTGCACATGTGTGTGTGTGTGTGTGTGTGTGTGTGTGTGTGTGTGTGTGTGTATGTGTATCACATCTTCTTTATCCATTCATCAATTGATGGGTATTTGAGCTGTTTCCATATCTGGGCTACTGTAAATAATGCTGCTATAAACATAGGGGTGCATGTATCCCTTTGCATTAGTGTTTCTGTACTCTTTGGGTAAATACCTAGTAGTGCAATTACTGGATTGTAGGGCTAGTTATATTTTTAACTTTTTGAGAAACCTCCATACTGTTTTCCACAGTGGCTGCACCAATTTGCATTCCCACCAACAGTGCACGAGGGTTCCTTTTTCTCCACATCCTCGCCAACACTTGTGGTTTCTTGTGTTGTTGATTTTAGCCATTCTGAGAGCTCATTATAGTTTTGGTATGTATTTCCCTGATGATGAGTGATGTTGAGCATCTTTTCATGCATCTGGTGGCCATTGGGATGTCTTCTCTGGAGAAATGTCTGTTCATATCTTCTGCCCATTTTTTAAATTGGATTATTTGGTTTTTGTGTGTTGAGTTTTATAAGATCTTTATATATTTTGGATACTAACCCTTTATTGGATATGCCATTTGCAAATATCTTCTCCCATTCCGTAGGTTGCCTTTTAGTTTTGTTGACTGTTTCCTTCACTGTGCAAAAGCTTTTTGTTTTGATGTAGTCCCAATAGTTTATTTTTGCTTCTGTTTCCCTTGCCTCAGGACAGATCTAGAAAAAAGTTGCTATAACCAAAGTCAGAGAAATTACTGCCTGTGCTCTCTTTTGGGGTTTTTATGGCTTCAGGTCTCACATTTACGTCTTTAATACATTTTGAGTTTATTTTTGGGCATAGTGAAAGAAAGCGGTCCAGTTTCATTCTTTTGCATGTAGCTATCCAGTTTTCCCAACACCGTTTGTTGAAAAGGCTGTCTTTTTTCCCATTGCATATTCTTTCCTGCTTTGTTGAAAATTAATTGACCATATAATTGTGGGTTCATTTCTGGATTCTCTCTTGTGTTCCATCGATCTATGTGTCTATTTTTGTACCAGCACCATACTGTTTTGATTACTACAGCTTTGTAATATTGCTTTAAGTCTGGAATTGTGATACCTCCAACTTTGCTTTTCTTTTTCAGAATTGCTTTGGCTAGTTGGGGTCTTTTGTGGTTCCATATAAATTTTAGAATTTTTTTGTTATAGTTCTGTGAAAAATAATAGTCTACAATGTTAACCATTATACTGTGGTGCATCTCATGACACAGACATTAGAGTAACCATCCTCTGGATGTACTGACCCACCATACTGGGACTACAGGCACTCACTGCTCTAGGCCAGTGTTTTGTTTTGTTTTGTTTTGTTTTAATACTGAGATCTCTATGAGGATTAAGTGTTTTATTTCCATGTTAATAATTTAAAAATATTAATAAAAGCATATTATGAATTATTTGTATTATTATCTTTGAAAGAATTCTGCCCATACACCAGTGTCCCTGCATTTCCATTTGTGTTTAAAGGGCACTAAAAGACCAGCTAAAGTAACATCCTTTAGATTCTATTGCACTTTTTCCTCAAATTATGATTCACAGACTCTTGGGAATTGAGATAACTTGCCAAGTTTATAAAACACTCACCTGGCCTAGGAGGAAGAATTATCATGAACAAATCAGAAAAATGGGACATTAGGTATCAGAAAAATGGAACATTATGTATCAGACTTAAATTCAGAGTAGACTTACAATATCCTGTGGGCATGGTACACAGGATAGATACTTTGGTCAAAAGTATGAGGCCGGGATGTACAATCACCATCTCCAGCCCCCTGGGGTGCCTGGATGAAAGAGTGAGTGAGGATGTGCATGTGCACACATGCACACACACTTGTACAAAGAAGTATTTTGATGGGTGCCCGGGTGGCTCAGTTGGTTAAGTGTCTGACTCAATTTTGGCTCAGGCAGTGATCTCAGGGTGGTGGGATCAGTCTCTGTACTGGGGGAGGAGACTTCTTGGGATTCTCTCTCTTCCTCTCCCTCTGTTCCTCCCCCAGCTTGTGCATTTGCTCTAAATAAACAAAATCTTTTTAAAAAAGAGAAGTATTTTGATTATAGGGAGGAAGAAATGTGACTTTGGAAATAAGAAGGGGAGGGATTAGGAATGTTTCTGAGGAACAATGCCCTAGTGTAAGTCTGGTTGTCAACACTGAGAAAGCAAAACCAGCTTAACTGGAACCCTGGATATGGGAGGATGATTAATTGTAAATCCCAGACCTATTTTACTCAAGGCCTGGAGCAGCAGCATCACAGGGGAGTTTATCAGAAATGCAGAGTCTCAGGCCTACCCCAGACCTATTGAATCAGCATCTGCATTTTAACATATTAAAAAACAGATTTAGACATCTAACTCCAGTGCTTATAATTTTATACATCTGAGGTGAAGTATTTCTAGTAAGTTCTTATATGATGCTCATCCTTATGCTTTGCTGGTCCATGCACTATACTTTGAGAACCACTGCCCTTGTATATGGGGGCTGGAGAGAGCAAGATATAGGGTGTAGACATGCTTCCTACTTTATTCAGGATTCAAACAGAAGATGAAGTCGGCTTGAGCCTGCAGGCAGAGATTATCAGTTGGTTCCGCCTTGAAGAGCTAGCAATATAATTTCTTCCTATACATGAGCAGGCCTTGTACATTATTTTAGTAATTTCTGGATACGCTGTATTAGTCAAGGGTTCTCCAGAGAAACAGACCCAATAGGATGTGTGTGTATGTGTGTATATATCCATCTGGAGAAAGACAGAGAGAGGCAGTCATTATAAGGAATTGGCTGAGACAATTATGGAAGCTAAGAAGTCCCAAGATCTGCAGTCAGTAAGCTGAAGACACAGGTGAGCTGATGTGTAGTTTCCAGTCTGAGTCCAATGGCCTGAGAACCAGGAGAGCCAATGGTGTAAGTTCCATTCAAAAAGCCAGCAGGCTGGAGACCCAAGAAGAGATTTCAGTCTGATTTCAGTCTGAGTCTGAAGACCAATAAAGAGCAGTGTCCCAGATGAATAATCAGGCAGGAGGAGTTTTACTCAGCCTTTTTTGTTCTATTACAGTCTTCCAGTAATTGGATGAGGCCCAACCACATTATGGAGGGCAGGTTGCTCTACTCAGTCTACCAATTCAAACGTTCATCTAATCAAAGTACACCCTCAGAGACATATGCAGAATTATGTTTGGCCAAATGTCTGGGCACCTTGTAGCCCAGGGAGAGTGAGATATAAAATTAACCATCTACACGCATAGTTTTGGTTGCTACTGTGAATTTTTAAATCATTATTACCTTGTTTAAGTGGCTGTGGTAGCTATATAGAAACAGTTTTGGTGCCTTGATCTTGTGTGTATAAATTGCTGACAAAATCTTCTTCCTGAAATTTATTTCTTTAAAAAAGATTTATTTATTTATTTATTTATTTATTTATTTATTTATTTGAGAGAGAGAGTGAGAGAGAGAGAGAGCATGAGAGCGGGGAGGGTCAGAGGGAGAAGCAGACTCCCCACTGATCAGGAAGCCCCATGGAGGGCTCAATCCCAGCACTCCGGGATCATGACCTGAGCTGAAGTCAGACACTTAACCAACTGAACCACCCAGGCACCCCCTTAAAATTTATTTTGTAGATGTTTTTGTATTTTCCATGTAGACAATCATATCATCTGGAGATAACTTTCTTCCTTTCTTTCTAAACAATACACACCTTACTTATTCTTCTTACCTGAGATTGTAGACTGGTTAGAAGTACTGAATTTGTTGGTAACTTTCTTTCCTGGTTTCAGTTATAGCTATGGAATATATGGAATAATCTTAAGTTATCGCACATCTCTGGATCTCAATTTCATCATGGTAGTTAGCCCTAGCATGTACCTTCATACTGGTTGTCCTTTGAAGAATTGTTGTGAGAATTAACAAAATCTTGATGGAAGGTACTTATAATTTCTCTGGCTTTTATGTCTCCCTTTCTGGCATGAGGTCATTTCCCCTTCTTTTAAACTTAGCTGTATATTAAACAATTTCTGTTAAATCTTATCCGGCATTTCTGTGTTTGCAGCAGGATGGGGCCTATTGGCATCAGCTCACTTCTCCAAACTCTAGGAAGTCGTCTAGGTCAGTTTCCCTTATGTTGTAATCTAAGTATGACTTGTACCAAGTCACCTGGGATGCTTGTTTTAAAAGGCCTATTCCTGGACACCCTAGGCCAGAGCAACTAAAATAGATATGACTCCGAGGAATCTGCATTTTAAATGAAAACATGGCACCTCTGCACATTAAAGTTTAGCAGCCACCTTTTTGGGATTACCAAATTAGTGCTCCAGGACAGAAAAGACAACCAAAGCCCTCCTGGGAGTAGAATGCCAATTATATAGCTTTCTTTACTGGATTTCCATATGAATAAATCCTCAGTCTCACAAATGTAAGAGGAAATCCTCAAAATGCTAAAGTAATTGTGCTTTTTCCCTGAATTTCAGAGCATTGTTGACTTTCTGATTCTGCTTGCCTTAATAATGAATTCTTAAGTGGTAGAGTGCCTGTTGTGTGCACTTCCCTAGCAGAGCTGAAACAAGCAAGGCGATTTCAAGCAGAGCAGAGAGACACTGAACCACAAATCTGGTTTAGTTTAGGTGAAGAAAAGAAGGAGGAATTTTCCACTTTAAGCTTACTGGAGGCTGTAGTGACACTACATTCCATCTGTTTGAAAAACCTTCTTACACCAATTAAATGTGGCATATTTTGATTTAGCTTCCAATAAGTTTAGATTGTGTAATTCAAAGCTTTTCTGTTTCAGGAGACATTCTCTACCACATTACAGTTTAGTACCTAACCCAGTGAGTTCAGTGGTTGCTAAGGGACTATTCAATATGTGTTTGAACTATCAAAGCTGTACCTTGAATTGACAAAGAGTTAAGGTTAAGAGATGCAATCAGGCAGCTGGGAAATGTCCTCCTGAACGTAAAAGGATGATCACAGGGTTGAGTGTAGAGGCATGGTGCTAATGAGTATTTTTTTCCTCTCTTGACAAATTGAAATAAAGAATCAGGTATGCTTAGCATTCAGCTAACTAATTTTGAACTTTGGGAAAGAAACTCAGCATCTTGTTATGGATTGTTTGAGAAACTGAGGTCTTTATCAATAGAGGGAAGATTCCTCCTGCACAGGCAACAGCTGAGAACAGTCATATAATTGAGAGAAGGAGCCCAAGAAATATCTCTGAGGGGACTGGGATGTGCAGGAGGCAATGATACTTCTTATACATAAGGAAGATTCCACTGGCAGAAGAGTCTTGCCCCATCCTGATCTCAGAGAGGCTCTATATAAACTCCCAATTCTTAGCAAGTATTCTGAGGATTGAACACAAGCCACGCCTGCCCATTCACTAGGTACTAGCAACTAACACACACACACACACACACACACACACACAATCTCTCTCTCTCTGCCCCCCTCCTATTTACTCAGAGTCTAGGTGAATGAAATAATTTCCCAAGTGTAGCATCCCTCAGCAGGACCAGTTCTGAGGACCTCTTGACACCTATCTTTGAACTACAAAAGCTTTTCACAGAAAATTAGCCAAACATGTCAGGACTAAAACCATTCTTGCAAAAAGTTGAAATTATTTAAAGGAAACGGGTAGATTTAGAAGAAATGTTCTATTTAGGAAAGACAGTGGTTATATTAAGTAGTGGCTGATATGTAGGATTAGCAAGCAAAACATGAAATTGGCTTTAGATATGTGGGTTCTTTTAATCTTGCTTTAGATCATAACCTATTAGGTCAGTAGCATTTATTAATGAGCAATTTTAATAAAGAAGCATGTAGATATTTTCAGTAAAATAGAAAGCAAAACTGAGTTTGAAAGTATGCCAAATATATGTAATACATTTTACCCATTTATCAAATAACTCGGGAAAGAGAGGGGCAAAACCGTAAAATTTCTTGCTTAGCAACAGACTGGTAGTTAATCGGAGTCCAGGTTCCTAGGTTTTCATCCCAGTGCCTATACTACACTATGTTTTGTAATCTTTCATTCACTTTATTTTGCCTGTGAAGAAAATAGTTGCTTAGAGCTTAAAGCCATTACCAAGGCACTCCTATCTATCCTAAAGTATAATCTAAACATTGTCTAAGCAAAAGAAATAAAAGGGATCCAAATTGAAAATGAACAAGTTAAATTGTCTCTGGTTGAAGAGGACATGATCTTATATATAGTAAACCCCAAAGACTCTACAAAAAAACTCAGAATAAATGAATTCAGTAAATGTGCAAGACACAAAATCAGTGTTTAACAATCCATTGTGTTTCTATACACCAACAATGAACTCTATGAAAAAGAAATAAAGAATGCAATCCCATTTACAATAGCATGAAAAAGAATAAAATCCATAAATATAAATTTAACTGAGGTAAAAGGTCTATACACTGAAAACTATAAGATGTTGATGAAAGAAAGAAAGAAATTGAAAGAAGACACAAGTAAATGGGAAGATATCTGTGTTCATGGATTGGAGGAATTAACATTATTAAAATGTCCATACTACCCTAAGTTATCTACAGATCCAGTGTAATCCCTACCAAAATTCCAATGGCATTTTTTATAGAAATAGAAAAAATAATCCTAAAATTCATATGAAACCACAAAAGACTGGAGTAGGCAAAACAATTTTGAGAAGGAAGACAAAGCTGGAGACCTCACGCTTCCTGATTTCAAACCATATTAGAAAACTATAATAATCAGAACAGTATAGTACTGGCATAAAAACAGACACATAGACCAATAGAGCAGAAGAGAAAGACTGAAAATAAACCCACACATATGTGGTCAACTACTCTATGACAATGGAGAATACACAATGGAGAAACAATAACCTCTTCAATAAACGGTGTTGGGAAAACTGGATAATCCCATGAAAAAGAATGATATTGGACCCTTCTCTTACACCATCCACAGAAATCAAAATGGATTAAAGACTTAAATATAAGACTTGAAACTTAAAATTCCCATGGCAGTGGGGGAGGAGGACAGAGAAAAACCTCCTTGACATTGGTCCGGCAATTTTTTTTTTGGATTTGACACCAAAGTGCAGACAGTGAAAGCAAAAAATAAACAAGTGGGACTACACCAAACTAAAAAGTTTCTGAACAGCAAAGGAAACATTCAACAAAATGAAAAGGCAACATACAGAATAAGAGAATATATTTGCAAACCATATTCTGAAAATGGTTTAATATCCAAAATACATAAGAAAATCATACAACTCAGTAGCAAAAAAAAAAAAAAAAAAAAAAAAAACAAATAATGATTAAAAATGGATAAAGGACCTGAATAGACATTTTATCAAAGACCTACAAATGGCCAAAAGTACATGAAAAAGTTCTCAACATCACTAATCATCAGGGAAATGGAAATCAAAACCACAATGAGAAATCTTTTCATACCTGTTATAATGGCTAGCATGAAAAAGACAAGAGAGAACAAGTGTTGGTGTGGAGAAAAGGGAAACCCTTGTACAACTATTGGTGGAAATTTACATTAGTACAGGATCTCAAGGAGAAATCTGCACTCCCATGTTCGCTGCAGCATTATTCACAATAGCCAAGATATGGAAACAACTTGTCTGTCAACAGACGAACGAATAAAGAAAATGTGATATACACACACAGGCACACAAAGAAATGTTTCTCAGCCATAAAAAAAAAATGAAGGAAATCATGCCATTTGCAATAACATGGGTAAACCTAGAGGACATCATGATAAGTGAAATAAACCAGACAGAGAAAGACAAATACTATATGATCTCAGTTATATGTTGGAATTTAAAAAGTCAAGGTCATAGAATCAGAGAGTAGAAAAGTATTTACCAGGGCGCCTGGGTGGCACAGTGGTTAAGCGTCTGCCTTCGGCTCAGGGCGTGATCCCGGTGTTGTGGGATCGAGCCCCACATCAGGCTCCTCCACTATGAGCCTGCTTCTTCCTCTCCCACTCCCCCTGCTTGTGTTCCCTCTCTCTCTGGCTGTCTCTATCTCTGTCGAATAAATAAATAAAAAATATTTAAAAAAAAAAAAAAAGAAAAGTATTTACCAGAGACCGGGGGTTGGGGGAAATGGTGAGACACTGGTCAAATAAAACAAACTTTTAGCTATAAGATGAATAAGTTCTAGAGATGTGATGTATAATAGGGTGACTATATTTAATTTATAATGTATTATATACTTGAAATTTGCTAAGAATAGATACTAAGTGTTCTCACCACACCAAGAAAAAGGCAACTAATTCTGTGATGGATGTGTTCATTAACTTGATTGTGAAAGTCATTTCCCAATGTGTACATATATCAAAGCATCACTTTGTACCTTAAATATATACATATATAATTTTTATTTGTAAAAAAAATAAAAATTAAACTCTTCAGTCATACTGGCCTCATTTCAATTGCTCAGTAGCAACATGCGTCTACCATTTAGGACAACGCAGTATTCAATCATGTTTTCAAGGGATTTGCAATAATAACAAAATATGCAATCTAAGATTTCTATAGAGCGAAGGAAGTCACTGAGAATAAGGATATAAAGGTTTCAGTGGATTAGAAGTTTAGATTATAGGGGCACCTGGCTGGCACAGTCAGAAATGCGTGCAACTCTTAATTTTGGGGTTGTGAGTTTGTGCCCCACGTTGGGTGCAGAGACTATTTAAATAAAACTTTAAAAAATTTTAAGAAGTTTAGATTATAAAATATCTGGAAATGTAGAGGCACAAAGCTAAGAGTGTGAACAACTAAGTGGGAGTAATAAGAGAAGGAGGCATGCTTTGGATGTTCATACTGACAACATGTCATGATGACAACATCCAGAGTAGAACCACAGAAGTCTTGGCTGCAGTGGAATGGGAATGGGAAAAAAGATCATTAGAAGTAAAGAGGGTGAGAAACTGAGGTTATGGGGCTTTGATTGGGTCACCCACCATAGATGCTTAAGTCATGGCAGGTGGTAACAGGAATAGGGGAAAAGAAAGAAGCCATGAGCCAAGAGTCCAGGCCTCCAATGAAGGAGGAAATTTGAGCAAGATGTCAGTAATGACTGCAGAAGCGGTAACTAGAGTTATGGTCTTGTACGGGCTTGTGGCATAGGCTACAAGGGTGAGAGAGCTACAAGGATGCTGGGCATTTTTTAATGAGGCAGGAATTAAATGGGAGTCTGAAAATGTCAGGAGATGCAGTTTCCAGTGTCCATGGGAGAGCAAATAGGAAAGGGAGAGAAAAATTTTAAGGATGGACATTAGAAAGGACAATTTCCAACCTAAGACTTTTGTCACAGTTGAGTGCAGAGTGACAAGCCAGATATGACCTTGGCCAGCAGCCCCTGGGCCTTAGGAAATACCTGGTAGGAAGAAGAGACAAAACATTAAATAAAATACAGTTGCATTGTTCCAGGGATGAATGTTGACTTGGGAAAATGGAAACAGAAACTAGGAAGGGTTTGTAAAGTGGTTGATACGAGCATATCTCTCAGTTGGCACAGTAAGGCCAATAACTAATGAACAGTACAGTCTCCCTGCTGATTATTAGCCATGGTGTCAAGGAGAGCCGTAAAGGGAGCCAGCCTAGGACCCAGAGTGAAAAGCCATCTCTAGTCTTCACAGGAAAAGAGCTTCCTATATGAGCAGTGACTCTACTTGGGGACATAAATACACACCCACATACACCAATACAAAATGGAAACACTTTTATTAAACAGTTTTTAGTAAACGAGGACCTAACAGATGAGGTAGCAGAACCAGAGTAGCTCCCTGCAGAAACACAAAGAACAGGACACATAGGGCTCAGAAAGCCATTTGAGTCCAGGGACCAGCACCCTCTTGAAGTAAGCCCGGACTCAGGGATGCCCTAGCCCCCAGCCAGGGGCAGCTGCTTGGAGGCCTTGGCTCTGAGCAATCTTGAGGCCAGAGTCTGGGCTCAATGAAATTGAGCTGGAGGAAATGAAAGAGCTACTGATGAGGCCTCAGGAAGAAGCAGGCAAGTGTGATAGTTTCCTTCTATCGGTGCCTCCCGGTTTCCCGGATCCATTCAGACCTCTGCTCATGACCGTGCAGGCTCCCTCTGGTTGCGTCCAGATAGATTGAGCCTGGCAACCACTCTAGAGCAGCTCCCCCATAAATGCTTCAGGTGTGTCCATGCTCTCAGAGGACATGTCTATGGGTCTCACTGTGTGAGGCATTCTTGAAGGGCAGCTTTCCCACCAGGAGCTCCCAGCACAGCATCTGCACGCCAGATCCGTCTCCTCCCGGTGTTCCTCCTGCAGTCATTTCCAAGGGGTAGGTAGTCCAGATGATGGCATGATGTTTTGGTTTTTTGTTTTGTTTTGTTTTGTTTCTAGAATAGGATACAGCAGAGTGCTGAGCAGAGGGCTCATAGCCAGGAAGGTACTTCCTCCTGACCCTCAAGTGAGCAGAGAGCTGCAAGGCCCCAGGAAGCTCTGGACAGTGTCCTCCTTGGAAGGGATCCTCTGCTGAGGAGAGACACAGCCTTCAACTCTCCCCCACCCAGGTGGTCTGCTACAAGCGCAGCCACGGCCACAGCACAGAGGCGCTCCTGGGGAAGATGGGCAGGGGCAGGGCCCTGAACAGGCACTGGTCTATCACGAAGAGAAAACTTTGCACCTCGTTTTTACAAAATTATACGTGTACAGACAAATGATAGGATAAAGGACACAGGAACAGCATGTGTCCACTCTGGTAATGTAATCAAACTGGTATGTGATCCTTGAACCAGTTCTGAAGGGGGCTCAATGTGAGGACATGGTTATTTTTATACCTTTCTACACACTAAATTTGTTAACCCGAGGTAACACTGATTATCTCATATACTCTGAAAATTAGCCTCAAGTTAACCACGAAAAGGAATTCCAAAACACCCCAACCAGTGACAGCAGCATTAGAAAAAACCCATAGTGATAACTCTGAAACCCACACACACCCGCATGTGTTCATTCTGGTCCACCTATGAACATTCTAGTGGCTTCAACACAAAGAAATGGGAAGACATTCCATGCTCATGGATTGGAAGAAAAAATGTTGTTAAAATGTCTATACTACCCAAAGCAATCTACACGTATTCAATGCAATCCTTATCAAAATATCAATAGCATTTTTACGGAACTAGAACAAACAACCCTAAAATTTGTATGGAACCACAAAAGACCCTGAAAAGCCAAAGCAATCTTTTTTTTAAAGATTTATTTATTTATTTGAGGGAGAGAAAGAGAGAGAACACAAGCAGGAGGGGCAGAGGGAGAGGGAAAGAGAATCTCAAGCATACTCCCCACTAAGCACAAAGCCTGATGCAATGTGACGCGTGATCCCACAACCCTGAGATCATGACCTGAGCCAAAACCAAGAGCTTGATGCTCAATCGACTGTGTCACCCAGGTGCCTCCCAAAACAATCTTGAAAAAGAAAAGCAAAGCTAGAGGCATCACAATTCTGGACTTCAAGTTATATTACAAAGCCATAGTAATCAAAACATGGTACTAGCACAAAAATAGACACATAGATCAATGGAACAGAATGGAAAACCCAGAAGTAAACCTGCAATTATATGGTCAATTAATCTTCAACAAAGCAGGAAAGAATATGCAATGAGAAAAAGATAGTCTCTTCAAAAACTGGTGTTGGGAAAACTGGACAGCTACATGCAAAAGAATGAAACTAGACCACTTTCTAACACCATACACAAATATAAATTCAAAATGGATGAAAGACCTAAATGTGAGACCTAAAACCATAAAAGCCTAGAGGAGAACACAGGCAGTAACTTATCTGACATTGGCTATAGCAACTTTTTTCCACATCTGTCTCCTGAGGAAAGGGTAACAGAAGCAAAAATAAACTATTGGGACTTCATCAAAATAAAAAGTTCTGCACAGTGAAGGATACCATCAACAAAACTAAAAGGCAACCTATGGAATGGGAGAAGATAATTTGTAAATGACATATCTGATAAAGGGTTAGTATCCAAAATATATAAAGAAATCATAAAACTCAACACACAAAAAACAAATAATCCAGTTTAAAAATGGGCAGAAGACATGAACAGACATTTCTCCAAAGAAGACATGCAGATGGCCAACAGACACATGAAAAGATGCTCAACGTCACTCATCATCAGGGAAATGCAAATCAAAACTACAATGAGATATCACCTCACAGCTGTCAGAATGGCTAAAATCAACAACACAAGAAACAACAGGTGTTGGTGAGGATGTGGAGAAAAAGGAACACTAGTGCACTGTTGGTGGGAATGCAAACTGGTGCGGCCACTGTGGAAAACAGTATGGAAGGTCCTCAAAAATAGAGCTACCCTATGACCCAGCAATTGCACTATTAGGTACTTACCCAAAAGATACGAAAATACAGATCTGAAGGGGCACATGCACCCTGATGTTTACAGCAGCATTATCAACAATAGCCAAACTATGGAGAGAGCCCAAATGTCCATCAACTGATGCATGAATAAAGAAGATGTGATGTATATATATACAATGGAATATTATTCAGCCATAAAACAGTGAAATCTTGCCATTTGCAACAATGTGGTTGGAGCTAGAGAGTATAATTCTAAGTGAAGTCAGTCAGTCGGAGAAAGACAAATACCATATGACTTCACTCATATGTAGAGTTCAAGAAACAAAACAAATGAGCAAAGGAAAAAGAGAGGGGGCAAACCAAGAAACAGACACTTAACTCTAGAGAACAAACTGATGGTTACCAGGGGAGGGGGTTGGGGGGATGGGTGAAATAGGTGATGGGGATTAAGGAGCACACTTGTCCTTATGAGCATGGGGTGACATATGGAAGTGGTGAATTACTATATGGTACACCTGAAACTAATACAACACTGTATATTCCCTAACTGGAATTAAAATAAAAACTTTGAAAAATGATTTTAAAAAATTCCAGTCACTTTACAGTGACATTCACAGTCCTTTACCAGATCAAGTAGTAAGATTTCTTCTCTGTGTTTTTTCTCTGAGTTGATGATGAGTTCAACTTGGTTGTTTGTAATATTTTGTTTTACTTCTACTTCCACCCCTAAATAACTGCTGAGCTGGGCATAGAGAAGCCCCTCTACAGAGGATTAAGGAAGCTGAGCAACACCTGTCAGAAAGAATTAGGCATCAACAGGGAAGCCCACGCAGCTACACAATCCTCCCCATTCCACACAGAAGATGAAGAATAATCAACCAAGTGGACCAGGAGCAAAAGAAAGTGAGTGACGGGCATTCCAAACCACATAAAGAAAGCTACTGTTGACTTTTTTTTAAATTAAAGCCCTCAACCACTTTCGGTGGTGTAGAACAATGTGCTGATTTGTATATGGATCCTTATCTCCATATCTACAATAAGATAACTTCATAAAACACTATACTTAGTATTCTGATTTCTTACAAGTTTCAAATATTTCAAAAGTCAGGACTTCATATTTCTTACAAAGAGTTATGCTCCTCAAGGGTAGAGACAACGTTTTAGAAGGAAGAAGGCTTTCAGTAAATGTTTGCAGAGCTACCTTCAAGTACCACACCTGACACTGGATGGCAGTAAACATTTATAAAAGATAGAGGGGAAAAGGCCCTTTTCATCTCCCAACCACCCCACCCCCATCCTCAATATTAGTTTCCTATTGCTGCTCTAACAAATTACCACACCTTTAGTGGTTTAAACAACACAAATTTATTATCATATAGCTCTGTGGGTCAGAAGTCCAACAGGGTATCACAGGGTTGAAACCAAGCTGTCAGCAGGGCTAGGTTCCCTTCTGAAGGCTGTAAGGAACAACTTGTTTTCTTGCCATTTCTGGCTTCTGGAAGCTGCATTCTTTGGCTTATAGTTTCCTTCCTCCATATTCAGAGCCGGCAATGGCCTGTTGAGTCTTTCCCACATGACGTCACTCTGACATTGGCTCTTCTGGTTCCATTTTTAAGGTCCCTTGTGATTATACTGGGGCCTACCTACATTATCTAGGACAACCTCTCTATTTGATAGTCAGCCTTAATTCCATCAGCAACCTTGATCCTCCTTTGCCTTGTAAGGTAACCTACTCACAGGTTCCAGGGAGTAAGATACACACACACACATGGGGGGGGCATTATTTGCCTAGCACACCCTCTCGAAAAAATAACCAATGATAAATCATCAAAGGCATGGCAGCAATGACAGGAAGAAGTCATGCAAGCGTTTCTTTTTCTTTATCATCAACATCTTTCCCTCCTTTGTTGTTTAATATTCTAAAGAGAGCTTTCCAGGGCAAACTAAAGATCAAGCTATGAAGGTTTTCCCAAGTTCACAATAACCACTAAGTTTCTCTCCTGGATGAATTCTTAGATATAGAGAAAGGCTCTAGGCTACGTCCTTTTCTAATAAAACTCTTTAAAAGTAAGCAATGATCTGTCACAAGAAGTTGTCTCACAGCATTGATACTTTAAGGGGATTTCCCTTCAGCATGAATTTTCAGATGCCAGGCAAGAGGATTCCTTAGACCAAAAGACTTTCCACGGTAGTTACATTCCAAAATTCTTTCCCTAGTGTGAGTTTTCTAACGTCAAGCGGGGAGGGCTCACTAGCACAAGGCCTTCCCACATCTGTTCCACTCACCCTGCCTAGCACAAACCCTCTGGCGCTCAATGAGGACTGAGCCACAGCTAAATGCTTTCTAATACCACATGCTCCTCAGGCTCCTCGCCAGTGTGGTTCCTCACGGCTCTCCTGCCTTCTGTGCCCTCAAAGGGTTTTTCTCCAATGTGAGTTGGTATGCAAGAGAAAACTGAAGCACTGGGCGAAGGCCTTCCCACATTTTTTGTGCTCACAGGGTTTATCTGAAGGTTTATCTGAATTCACCGGTGCCGCATGAGGTGCGATCTGCACTCGAAGGCTTTCTCATGCTTGATACACTTGTATGGCTTTTCCCCAGTGTGGATGGTGTCATGTTGGATGGGGGAATCTGTCCTGGCAGCCATAGGGCTTCTCTCCAGTATTAATGTGCTGGTGCCACACGAGGTGTGACCCATGGATAGAGGCTGCTCCACACTCATTGCTCTCAGAGGGCTTTTCAGGGTCCTCCTTGTGTAATAAGGTAAGGAAGAGCTGTCACAAAAGGCTTTCCTGCATTCCCTGTACCCAAAGGGTTTTTCTCTAGTGTGCATTATTTTATGCTGGACAAAAGCAGAGTGGCATGTGAAGGCCTCTCCACATTCACTCCACTCATTGGGCTTCTTCCTCGTATGGAAGAGTGTCGAATGAGGTGTGCTCTGTTGAGAAACTCTTTGTGGCACTTGTGCTCATAGGACTTCTTTCCAGAGTCAGTCTGCTGATGTTGAACAAGGAGGAAATTCCTGTTATCCCCTTCCCCAAAGTCCTTGCATTTGTAGGAATTCTTCCCTGGGTGAAGCATGGGGTCTTTACTTGGTCAGGATGAACCCTGTTCATAGGCAGAATGTCCTGGAGAGAACAACTGCCATAAAACCCTTGAGCCCGTGCTATCAGCTGTCCCCAGACTGTGGCATTCGAAGCTCATTTTCCAGGGAGAGCCTTCTGGAGGATTGGCCATGCTCTCAAGCACCTTTCCTGCATTTCTGAAGGCCCTTCCTTGCTGACCCTTGGCTCTCCCACTCTGGACCCCCCTGAGGCTCCTGGAGTTAGTTGTCCTTGGAGCAAGGCTCCTGCGTGGTAGGCTCTGTGGTGTCAGGTTTTGCTTGGTCGCCTAAAGGGAATCTTGTATATAAAAGGTGGCTATTAGGAGATAGATGGAGAAGAAGCAAAATTACCACTTGAGGGGGAAATGAAGATAAAAATAGTGTCTCTGTGCCTGCTGTGTTTTGACATTTCTGAAACCTCTGTTTGCAATTTCTTTCTTTTCTGATCCTTGGGTTTCTGACATCTTTAAAGGGAAATCCAGGAAGATAGGCTCAGGCAGGGGACAGAGGGACTAGAGTGAAAACTGCTCCTTGAAGTGCAGATTGGGGATGAGTGGATATCATCTCAAAGTCAAGGACTATCTTCTAAATTGAGACTCACCATATTGGCCAACTTCTCCTTCCTTGCCAAAGCCTGAAAGGCTGGAATAATGAAGTGAGTGGGGCAGGTCTGACACGTGGGCTGCACTCAAGGAATGGTAGTTGCTTCTCTTGGCACTGACCCACGAGAGAAGGGGGGAAAGGAACGGCTTTCTCCAGCTGCCAGTGCCATATGATGAGTGGTCTATGCCCCTCTACAGTCATCTCATGTAACTGGAGGATCTTGTCCATACCTTAGGAAACAAGGAACAGCCCTGGGAGGTAGGCCTCTGGGAACAACTGAGCTTTAAACCTTTAACTTAGACTGTGTGTTCCTCTAAAGGATACCAGGTGACAGTAATGATAAATGCCTTCTGAATGCCAGACTCACCTTTCTTCTTGGAAAATAGCTTATCACTAAGGGCCTCTGTTGTGGGGGCTCTGAGGACCCCTTGGTCCCTGGGCCAGCCAGCTTCCTTCTTGTGGAAATCTGGGATAAGGATCTCAGATTGAGGCCAGCCTATGATGGGCACTGGAGTGAAAAGCTGAGGGAAATAGAGACTCGGATGGCCCTTTCCTGCTTCCAGGATGCCCACGCAGGAAAGCCCAATTGCAGAGAGAGACTGAGAATAAGGATGTAGAACTCGCAGAGAAAAGTAGAGGCAAGGAATCTGGGGGCATCAGAGAGTGATCTGCAGCAGAAAGAGCCAATCAGCTGCATAGAGAAGAAACACAGAAGCCATGACAAGAGACACGGAGGCCAAGGCATATCGTGGTTCCTTTCAGTTCCTGATTTCAGACTCTCACAGGGCCCAGCTGGACATTCTGCCCTTGGCTTCTGCAGTATCTCCCCCTTCCCTTCCAGTAAATTCTCCCTGTGTTTTGAACCATTTTGAAGGGGGCTCTGACCCTGGCCCCACCAATCCCTGCTAGACACACAGGGAGACCAGGCAGCATGTGAAACGCAAATAAGGTGGGAGGTGTGAGGAGGAGAGAGGGAAGGTCCCCATATTGTCTGGCCTGGCCAGGCCTGAAGTGTAAGGGCAGAACGAAGGAAGCTGCAGGCTCCCTCAGTGGACACCTTAAGTGAAAACCTACCCGGTGAGAGAAGGTCATCCAGCTCTGCAGCCTCACCTCCTGGTACAGGGACATTTGGGGCTCAGTCTTTTGGGCCAGGACTTCCAAGGGAAGGTCATGGCCACATCCTCAAAGGTCGCTGATCCCTAGGAAGTCAAAGAGACGAAGGGATTAGAATCTGTAACTCTCTCACTGCAAAAGATCCAGGGGTACCCAAGGTCCAAATCACTATGCACCTCCTCAGGGCCTCGCTCTGTGCTGGGCTCAAGGCGGGGCAGCAGATGCTGCCTTTGCACAGGATGCAATTGTGTCAGAGTGAAAAGTCTGCTATGGGGGAAGCCAGGGGAGAATGACACAAGACAATAACACACCTCAGTGTCCTCAGAGGAGCAGAGAGTATGCACGCGAGGATGTCAAAGGAGGAAATAATAACAGTAATCTTCACACCAATGATGGTAACGGCAGCAGCTGCTGAGTCTCATTGGTCCTCGCTGTGCACCTGGCTCTGTGCTGAGTGCCCACTTGCCTGCTGTGTGACCTTGGGGAAGTCACTTCATTTCTCTGAGCAGTGAATTCTGCCTTAATATTACTAATCATTCCCACTTCAGCCAGCTGTTGTCAGAATGCAAGAGAAAATGTTCACAAGGCAGACACTGGAATGCCTGGCCCATGTCTGTACTCGCTATGTTTTTACTACTTGTATTAATCTTCCCACAGCCCAAGTCAACACCGTCATCATCTCCATGTCACAGCCAGTGTGCCGAGGCTCAGGGAGATCTAGCAAGTCAAGCAGAGTCGCATATCTAATAAGTGGAGACCTGAACCCAGGTCCCTCTGGCTCAGGGTCTATGTGTGTAACCCCCATACCCCTCCATCGCTACAATGAGGGTGCGATGAACATGCAGCAAACGATAACAACAGTACAATCTTGCCCACTGGGACATGTCTCAGCAGCTGGAAGGGGCCCCCAGCAACCACACCAGCCCTCTTATGCTTCATTGAACAACCCATATCCCTACCTTTGCCCATGCGGTTCCCTCTGCCTGAAATGCTCCCTATCTATGCCTTCCCCATTAGGAAGCCTAAACCCATTCTGCAAAGTTAACTTCAGGTGCCATCCCCAGGCCTCCCCAGCCTGCTATGGGTACAGTCATGGTTGGGAGTGGAGGCTCTGGTGGTTGGCATACTGAGTAGGAGTTTCAGCTATTTAAGAGCTGTGTGACCTCGGGCTGGTAACTTGACTTCTCTGAGCCTCAAGTTTCTCTTCTGTGAAGTAAGAATAAGAACAGAATCAAATTCTAAGGAGGTGAGAGTTAAATAAGGTGGTACATAATAACTGCCCCTCAGTGCATATCAAGGGCTCAATGAAGGCCAACACTTTATGGTTGTTTTGTTACTGCTGTTTTTCCTATTTACTCCATCAGCACAACCTGGAAAAGCTCAACATAGCCTGCATCTTTGCTTTTGTAATTATGCCAGATTCCCTGCACGAAAATGCCAAAATGAGAGCAGGCTGGGACAGGGGCTATTTTAGCTAGAACTGCCAGGAAAGGCCTCATCAAAGAGGTGATATTTGAGCAGAGCCTGGAAGGATGTGAAAGGTCAGCCAAGGAGATATCCTGGAAGGATGTGAAAGGTCAGCGTCCCCATCAGAGGCAACTCCAAAGGCCAAAGCTGGGAGGAAGTAGGAAAGAATTTGGCATATTCAGGTTGGCCTGGCTGGATGGCAGTAAGCAAGGGAAGAATGGAAGCGGACAAGGTCGGAGATGGTCTCCAAGGATGGGACTTTCGAAGGCACGGTAGGGAATCCGTGAAGGGTAGCATCGTGCACTCATTTACTGAGCACCTGTTACAAACCAGCACTGCTCTAGGCCTGGGGATAGAGCACAAAGAGAAGCTTACACTCCAGGGTTGGAGATAGATCATCCACAAAGAACTAAACAAAAGATCAAGAGAATCCTAAAGACAACAAAATAAGAGTAAGGAAACAAGAGGCTGGGGGCAACTTTCCATGGGGCAACCAAGGAAGGGCCTCTCAGGGGAGGGGACACTGGGTCAAGCCTGCAATGAAGTGAGGGATTGGATCGAGCCATGTGACAAAAAGCAAAAAATAAGGCAAGTCCTGACAGCCATCAGGGCTGTGATGAGATTAAATAGGATAGCTGCTAGAGAACTGAATGGGCCTGGTGTATGTTTACATCCAAACTATAAACTGAAACTGGGTTCAAACTATAGCACTGCCTCATACCAGCCGCACAAACTTATAGGACTCAACCTCCCTGTGCCTAAATGTCCTGATCTGTCAAATGGGCACAACAATGGTACCCATCCCATAGGGCTGTTGTTGATACCAAACACTTTAGTACATGTCGGGTGTGGAGTATCAGCTTTTACCGTCTACAGGATTAACATCATGGTGCAATGAAGTGATAAGCCTTTGAAAATGGTGGCTTTCCTGCTTTTTGAGCATTTAAGAGGATGTGATGGTTAAGACTTTTGATTTTAATCAAATGTTTAGAGGTATAGTAACTTTTCAAACAGTAAGAATTTGTATGAATTTATATAGCTAAATCTGTAAATTTAAATTTCTATTGTGTGTTTCTATTTCAAGAAATGTTTAAAGAAGCAATCATTTCCTAAATAAGTAAATAAATTGGGGGAGGGGCTCTAAGCAGGCCAGTGAGATACTAGCTCTTTCAGCAATGCAGACTGTGTGTGCTGCGTCGTCTCCTGAAGGAGAACCTGCTCAAGGAAATGTCCATTAGAATACTGGACCAGGGGCGCCTGGGTGGCACAGCGGTTAAGCGTCTGCCTTCGGCTCAGGGCGTGATCCCGGCGTTATGGGATCGAGCCCCACATCAGGCTCCTCTGCTATGAGCCTGCTTCTTCCTCTCCCGCTCCCCCTGCTTGTGTTCCCTCTCTCGCTGGCTGTCTCTATCTCTATCAAATAAATAAATAAAATCTTAAAAAAAAAAAGAATACTGGACCAACCCTCCTGCTGAGGGGCTAAAAGAGCTGGAGAAGCTGACGCACCCTTGCCCTGGTCTGGCCTAGGCTGTTTCACTGGCCTAGCTAACTCTTCCCTTGCTCACAGGGATTAGACACAAGGTCCTGTTGAACTCACAGGGCAGTAAATATACACTACCCCCACAGCTCCATCTCTATCCCTGCCTGGTTCTTTACCCACTCACTATTCCTTATCCCTGGCCTCCCCTTCCTCAGATAACAGCCAGAACCCGATGGGACTGAAGGCCCCCTCCTCTCTGGAGGCAGCTTCAGGGATGTCCAACCCTGTGCCTACCCTCCAGCACTTCCATCTCCCACTTCAGGCCCATTTCAAATAACAACCTTAAGGTTCCCTCTCCTAAGTCCACTCCCCGGGCTATGTCCTGGTCCAGATCTAAATCTCCCTTGGACATCCCCAGGGTAGACCCCTCCTGGAACTTCAGACTTGCTTGTCCATCTGTCCATCTCTTTCTCTTTCTTTCTCCACCCCCCCCCCACACACACTCTTCTGGAACATCTCAGAATCACCAAGTCCAAAATGCAACTTCTGATCTCCCCCCCACCCCGCAACCTGCTCCCTCCACCCAACTTCTTCATCTCCATTCTCCCAGATTTTCAGAGAGAGAAAAAAGAAAAGAAAAGAAAAACAAACAAACAAAAAATTCGGGGTGGTCCTTCACTCCCTACTTTCCCTCACAGCCCCTGATGCAGCAGGAAGAGGGCTCCATCCCTAAGCTTTCTATCTGTCCTCAGGGTAATTTGCCCTCCTCTACTGCCATCACTGCTCTGGACCCCATCCTGACGCTCCTGGACTCTACCGCAGCAGTTTCATTGGTCTCCCTCCCCTCCCTCCAATCTTCCCTGAGCAACCTTTGGGGAAACTTAAATCCTAACGCAGATCGTGTCGCTATTGTGTTCACAACTCTCCATGGCTTGTAGCGCCCTAAAAAGAAAGGCCCAGCTGTTCAGGTGCCTTCCCGGGTGTGACCCGCCCCTCACGCTCTCTTCTATGCAGACACCGCACGGATGCTCGGCTTCCCTCGAGGTTTCCCAAGTGCTCCCTACCCAGTCGCACATCCAAGCCTTTGCACATGCTCGTCCTTCTGCCTGCAACGCCCCCACACCTTCTCCCACGGGCTGTCAGAAATGGGGACCCCACTCAGGGCACCCCACTGTGTTGGACACAGCCGCCCGGGCTTCGGTGACCTCACCCGGCGCCCTCATTGGGAGCTTTAGGATCGGGAGGTGGCGTCGGGCGGGTGACCACCTGGGAATGGCAGCACCCACCTGCGCCAGGTCCAACGGCGCGGCCGCCACCATCAGAGCCTGCTGGCCGACTGTGGCCGGGAGACACCGGCGAGGACCCGAACTCCGTGGTCCCCAGCCCGGCCCCCGCGACGGGTGACACCAGGCAGCGACACTGCCGAGCCTCAGACCCGGCTCTGTGCAGTCCCCACAGCACACAACACTTTCTCTTCCGTCACCTCGGGTGTGACACAGCGTTCCAGCGCCTGAACAGATAAAATAACCGCCCTGTGAACAGTGCCAGACGTCCCGCCCCGACGTGGCACGCAGTGCGCGCAATCGTCCCTCTCCAGCTTTTTCATTGGCCAGCGACGCCACTACTCATGGAGGAGAGCCTTCTGGGTGATGTAGTTCCCCAGCGCCTGGCAAAGGCCAAGGGTCTGGGAGCTAATAAACATTAACTCATTCAATACAGTATTCTCAGTCAGGGACAAGAGAAAAGACTTCAGACAGGACCACGGTTGCGAAGACGGAGAAGGCATGCCAAGGGGTCCTGAAGCAGGTAGGCAAGGGTGGCTCCTGCCTCCGGTTCCCTCAGGAAAAAAAAAAATCTCCCCTGCTTGTATAGTTAGAAATTGTGTTCCAAACTAGCTAGCAACACCGTTTTATCCAGATACGTCTTACTCCATATCCTGATATATATCTATTCATTTTACACATATGAGACCTACCTGGAAAAAAAGGTGACTTACCAAGAGCCATTTCCTGCGGGGATAGTGGCTGCCGTGGTCACAGTCAGCAGGTGTGGAAAAGGGGCCATCTGAACCCTGAGTAAAAGTTTGGGACACCATGATTTCATCTTCTTGCTGGGAAGTGGTTATAATTTCACCTGAAATCTCAGTGACAGGGTCTGCAAGGGAGTTGCGATTATCTCAGAAAAACAGTTGTGAAATATCTATTTAATTAAAACTACTAATAATGGTTATGCTAAGACAGTGGCAGAAATAGCTCTGGAGAAATGTATCTGTGACATATGAAAAGGCTAGGATCTCATTTAGTTTGACCGGGTAACACAGAAATCTGAGAAGCTGAGGACATGGTTTCACTGGGAACTTGGCTACTCTGAGGCTTTCACTTTTTGGAGTATGATTTTTTTTAAAGATTTTATTTATTTACTTGAGAAAGAGAGAGCAGGGAGGGAGGGGCAGAGGGAGAGGGAGAGAGAAACTCAACCAGACTCCGCTCTGAGCACAGAGCCCGAGGCGGGGCTCGATCTCACCACCCTTGAAATCACTGCCTGAGTGAACCCAAAAGCCGGTCGCTTAACCGAATGGGCCACACGGGCACCCCTAAAGTATGATATTTTAAATCTTAATTCTTGAGAACACTGAGCCATACCAACTTGAAGAGAAAGGCAAAGTGGGAATTCAGGGAGTTTTCAGAATGGTAATGATCAAGTACACCGTTACTCATAAATAACCCATTGGTTTGATAACTTCCCTTCTCTCCACAGATCCCTAAATTTTGCCTCACTTGCAAGTTTAAGCAGGCATTGAGATGCAGCTCATTCCTGGCTGTCCTCAAGAGAAACATTTCCTGTTAACCCCCAACTCCCATCCCCATCAAATCATCCAGGCCACTCACCCCTACAGCTTCCCATCACTGGCAAAGTTCCTGCTAGCCCTGCTTACCCTTCTGTATTTAAAAAAAAAAAAAAGCCTCTTTCTGTTCGATTTTGAGGTGCCTGTGGATCTTGTGGTCAGCACATTCTTCCTATTGCAACAGTCTTTTCAAATAAATTCTTTCTTTACCTAACTCTGGATTTGTTTTATTATTTGAGAGTTTTATAGGGCTATGACTCAACACAAGATTGGACTTCACTTACAGAACTTTGTCATACCTGCCCAATATCTAATGGCACCTTGCAAATTCTATGAACTCCTCTTTTGTTCATCAATCTGGTAATCCTTTGGTAAATTCAATTCTCAAACCAGTGCTCTGGGTATCATGTCTATGCACAGTAAGGAGTTACTTTGATTGTTTGGGCAAATGATTTTTTCTTTGGCGTTTTGAGTGGGGTCTCATTCCCTAACTCTTGAGAAGAAATCTTCCCTACTCTTCTGTGTGAGGACTCCTTCGTTTTCCCTTGGGAACAGGGGGATGGAATTTCTTTGGCCCTTCAGACAAGAACTGTACAGGGAAATAATCAAGCAGGACTCTCTCCTGGCTTCTTTAAGGTCTTTGATTTCATTGACTAATGCCATGGGTAACTCTCCCTCTACTTTCCCTGCTGACTATATGCCCCACCATTATGGCATTAATTCAGTTCAGTATCTTCAAAAAATGGCAAAATTTTACTACAGACAGCTTAGAATTTCAATGGCCTCTTGGGGGAAACATGGGATTTCCCCATACTGACCCATCAATGACCTATTCCTTCCTATCACCTGACCCCCATCCTCCTTCTTCCTTTTCATGACCTGCAAACTTCCCTTTAGCTCTCTTGAATCCTTTGATCTGTCTGTCCCCCGTTAACACTCCTACCTCCTCTATCCCTCTATCTACTTCTGCCGAACTTTTTCCATCCCCCTTGGGCCCTTCAACGTCTTATAGTCACTTAAGCTCTAGGCCCCCCTCCCTCTTGGGAGTTCTTGAGGGACTCAGGGACCCCAAGAGCAAACACCTAATACTGAAAAAGCTAATTGGAAACAGGCTGGATATTTTATCAACTCAGATAAGCTTTAGATACCCAGATAGTCACTTGGTATCTCCTCAATCCCTTGCCCAAGATTTAATCCATAGCCTGCATAAGATTACACATCAGGGCAAAGAAAATTTTAAGGGTCTCCTTCAGTAATATTGTTGGTTGTGCTTCAGCTCTTATTATAAGTAGATAACTTCCACTTGCTCCACCTACCAGAAATGCAGTCCTGATTTTTATAAAAATGTAAAGGTGTCCAAGGGCAAGAGCCAACTCTTTTTAACCAATGAGTTAAACATTTTAAATTAAAGCTATTAGTTTTCTATTTGTGTCTGGCTGTATATGTATGTATTCTGTTCTTTTTCTACCCCCAGATAGTATTAACAGATTATAAAATGCCTTAAAGAACTCTATTTTAATTGGCTTAGAGATAAATAAGCATTTCTCTAAATATTCCTAAAATTTTCAAAAATTAAAGAAATTTAACATCTAGGATTTTAAAAAATATTCTTATAGAAACTAACATGAATATTTTTTTAAGTTTTTATGTAAATTCCAGTTAGTTAACATACAGTAATATTAGTTTCAGGTGTACAATATAGTGATTCAATATTTCCATACAATACTGGGTGCTAACCCAAATATTTTTATTTATTTATTTGTTTGTGGTTTGAGAGAGAAAGCGCACATGCACACATGTGGAGGGGGGTGAGGAGAGGTAGAGGGAGAGAGAGAATCCTAAGCAGACTCCACAGCCAGCCTGGTGCCCTCCGCAGGGCTCAATCTCACCACCCTAAAATCATGACCTGAGCCGAAATCAAGAGTCAGAAGCTTAACTGACTGAGCCACCCAGGCACCCCTAACCCCAAATCTTTTTTTCAAAGATTTTATTCATTTACGTGAGAGAGAGACAGAGATAGCGAGCGAGATCACAAGCTGGGAGGAGAGGGAGAAGCAGGCTCTCCACTGAGCAGGGAGCCTGATGTGGGGCTCGATCCCAGGACCCTGAGATCATGACCCAAGCCAAAGGCAGATGCTTAACTGACTGAGCCACCCAGGCACCCCTAACCCCAAATCTTTTTTTCAAAGATTTTATTCATTTACGTGAGAGAGAGACAGAGATAGCGAGCGAGATCACAAGCTGGGAGGAGAGGGAGAAGCAGGCTCTCCACTGAGCAGGGAGCCTGATGTGGGGCTCGATCCCAGGACCCTGAGATCATGACCCAAGCCAAAGGCAGATGCTTAACTGACTGAGCCACCCAGGCACCCCTAACCCAAATATTTTTAAAACTCAAGTTCACACAAATAAATCTTGACAAATAAGACTAGTTTAATATTATTGGTTTAATAAAATTGGGTGTCTTCTGAGTTATCAAGTTTAGATAAAATATAAGCAGACTTTTATTCTATTTGAAATATTCTTCCTAAACTTCTACAGGTTTTCTGATTGAATAGACTAAAACTACATCTGTTAAATATTTAAGATTATAAAAAATGGAATTTTGTGTTTAACCAAATTAAATCATTATCCTGACAAACTCTATTTTAACACTAATTATGTTTTGTAATATGTCAACTTGAAAACAGTTTTCAAAATCTGCTGGTAAATTAAAACCTCAGACTTATGCTAAAGTAATTAATGAATATTTATTAAATAAGTAGATCATTTTTAAATAAGATAAATATGAAATATTAATTACTAAGCATACTTTTAAAGCTATATATGTTTGGGTCTGTTAATGAACATTTTCATTTTTGCCTCACTGAAAAGTTGTACTATAAGAGTTAGTTATGGCTATAAAAATTGTGAGATGTATATTCGTAGGCTCTGGTGATCTGTTACAAAATACTGGTGTATGACAGTTCACAATTATCCACCTCCCAATTTTCTCTAAAATAAAAGTTACTGCGGATGAATGTTGCAATCAATATATGTGAGTGACACTCTACTAGTAGCAATAATAGCAGACAGGAACAACTTTGTATTCAAAGTAAAAAAGATATGTTTTTATTAAGGGAAAAATAGTTATGTCCTAAAGTTAAATGACTGGTTGTTCCAGAATAAAAAAGAAGAAAATGTAAGATAAAATTTAAGTGGATATAAACAATGATAAAGGGGGATTTTATTTGTTGTGGTCAAAGCTGGCAAAGAATTAATGGACTTATTTTTAAGTTTTTAAAAGGAAATTTAGTATCAAATATACTAATTCAAAACTGGAATCAGGTTTTATTCTCTGTTAAATAACAAAATTTTCTTAGATGGTAGATCTGCTCTTAATAAGAAATTACAAAAGTTTTTCTTTGACTTCTAAGTACTTTGCCTAAAAGGCAAAAATACTGTATCTTATCAGAGTAATTCCCTATGCTTTTATGTTGATTTTATCATGTCCTTGATTAATTAAGAAACCAAAGTCTTCTCACTTTTAAAAGTTAGAAGTTCTTTACAAACCCCCGTAATTTCCATGCTTTGCTCTGGGAAATAACCAAGACTGTGGACAATCTTACTGAAACCCCGAACGTGATCGCCATAGAACTGCATCAGTTTCAACAAGTGGTCTTCCAAAGTCAGCTGGCATTGAACATGATTCTGGCTTCCCAAAGGGCTACTTACACAGTGGTCAGTGGTCAGAAGTGCCTGCAATGCATATGTTCTCCAAAACATCTCTGATGTCTTGCCATCACCAAAAATATTCAAATCACAGACCAGATAATCCATTAGATCGCCACTGCTATCCTCACTTTACCATTTAAAGGCACTTTGGGTCCAATGTCCTGGAATCCTCTCAGCAGGCTCCCTTCCAACCTCAATTTTGGTTTTACTCCCATATTCAACCTTGATTAATCATTCTTTTCATTATATTCCCAGGCATACCCCTCACCAGTGCATTGTCTCTAAGACCTTCTAACAGCTGTTGGTTGACAAAATGCTCAACATGTAACTAATACTTCAAAGCCAACAAGAATGTGAAGTCCAGCCCACCCCTGAAAAGTATTATGACCAACTTTGACCTCACAGCAACTCTTATTCTATCCATGGTAGTGTGGTAAGGACAGTCTGTGGCTATCTTATTTATTTATTTATTTATTTATTTATTTATTTATTTATTTATTTATTTATTTAAGATTTTATTTATTTATTTGAGAGAGAGAGAGAGGGAGCATACGAGAAGGGAGGGTGGAGGGGGGCAGCGGAGTGGGCAGAGGAGCAGGGGAGCTCAATTGCAGGACCCTGGGATCGTGACCTGAGCCAAAGGCAGATGTTTAACCAACTGAGCCATCCAGGCACCCCTATTTTTATTTTATTTTTGAAAGAGAGAGAGCACACACACACTCTAGGAGGGACAGGGGCAGAGGGAAAGAATCTCAAGCAGGGATAGGTAACCTCAAGCAGAGATGGGGCTTGATCTCAAGACCCTGAGATCATGACCTGAGCCAAAATCAAGAGTCAGTTGCCTAACAGACTGAGCCACCCAGGAGCCCCCAGTCTTTGCCTATCCTAAACAACAGGGACTGACCAAGTGCTCACAGTTATCAATAACATACCCTCTGACTTGGCTTAACCAAAGTTGAGTTAGGCTTTTCTCCTCACAGGCCCCTGAACTTTGGCTCACCCCCAGGTTTAAGCAAGAACCAAGATGCAGAAATCCCCCCCATTCAACAGCTCATTCTGAGAATCAGCTAAAGAGAGAGAAATCTTTCCTGTTCCCATCATGCTGTCTGCTCACTCCCACCACTTGCCCCCGCATACAAAGTTCCTGCTATTCCTGCTTACCCTTCCCTGTTAAAAAAAAACACATTTTTCTGTTCAATTTTGAGACACTTGCAGAACTTGCGGTCAGAGCATTCTTTCTATTGTTGTGGTCTTTTCGAATAAAGCTCCTTCTAACATAAAGCTATATGTTTTTACTTGACAGTAAAAATGAACAGGAATTCTGCAGTTTAATGTTTATTCCTATTTAACAGATATTAATTAAACCCCTACTGTGTTTCAGGCACTGTTGTGGGTGCAAGGGACACATCAGAAACCAAAAGACGGAGATCCCTATCCTCACGGGGTTTATGTTCTAGTCAAGGAAGATAGAAGGGAAACAGAAACATCCAAATAGTGCAATGATACCGCATAGAGAGAAAGTTATGGGTGATGAGAAATGGGGAATTACACCCCGCCCCCAGGGCAGTAAGGGAAGGCTTTACTAATCTAGGGCATTTAAGCAAAGACTTAACAAAGTGAGGGAATGACTTTGCTGGTATCTTGGGGAATAAATTCTAGGTGGAAGAAACAGCCAGGACAAAAGCCCTAGATTGGTATTGTCTGTGCCCGTCTGAAAAGGCAATGAGTCTGGTGCAAATGGATCCAGGTGAGTGAGGAGGAGAGTAGAACGAGATGAGCTGCTGGTGAGACACAGCAGGCAGGAAAAGGAGGAAAGTAATATTAAATTTATTTTTCCATTTACATGATGAATTGGTTCACAGTGCACAAAGTGTACTGTGCTGTGGTAGTAAAGAGGAGAGGCATTTGTCATAGTCTGAAGGCCAGGAGATGGGGAGGGGTGCTTTTAAGTAAAGACACCTGAGGTGAATCCTCAACCACGAGAAGTCGGTAAACAAGTGAAAGGGTGGGAAAGTGTTTTCCAGGCAAAGCCAGGGGGGAGGAATTCGCAAAGGCACGGAGACCCAAGAAAACACTGGTTCTTCAGGAGTACACGTGTAGAATGTGACTACAGTCTAAGGTAGGTTGGGGGCACTGCAGGGAAGGATGGCCCTGCAAATATAAAGAGGTCAGAACTTGAAGGGACACCTGGGAATATGTTAATTTAATGGCTGTATTACTCTGCTTGGAAATAACTTTATTAAAAGTATATACTCAGTGCAAAATCATCTGAAAATGCAAGAAAAGCTATAAATAAGAGAATTAGAAAGTGCTGATAATGCCATCTCAGACACATGTCGTGTTAATATTTTGGTGCTTATTGTTCTACCTTAAATGTTTATATGTAGACAATATATACAATTAGATGGGTGCATATACATAAATGAATATACATTTTTATTTTGTAGAAATTGAATCAAACTCTACATGCTGTGTTGTAGTCTTCCTTTCAACACAATGTTTTGGGAAAATATTTTCATGTCAACAAATATATATCTGTCACCTTTCCAATGATTGATATAGCATCCAGATTCTTGAATAACCCCATACCGGATGCAAGTTTCATGAAGATAGGGACCATGCATGTCGTGTTCATTGTAGCGTCCCTAGCATCTAGCAGCATCTAGAACATAAAAAGCCTTAATAATGTGCTTCATTGTGGATTTTTAGGTGTCTTTACAATCGTTGCTATTATAAACAATGCTGCTGTGGAGAAATATGTGCATATATGCTTGCAAACTCTTTGGTAATGTGTTTAGATTAAATGACTAAAAGTTAAAACACTAAGTAAAAAATGTACGTTCTTTTTTAGGGCTTTTTATATCAATTGGCAACTGCCCTTCAGAAGAGTTTTTATTGCCAATTCATAGTCTGACTGAAAATAGATGAGAATGCCATTTTCCTCAAGTACTTGCCAACCCTTTATAGGAACAGTAGTATTCATGTTTGCAAATATATATGAAAAAGCAACCTCACATTAAAATATATATGTATATTTGATTACTAGTGAGATAAAATATTTTTCATATTTTATTGATGTTGATCACTGGTATTTCTTCTTTGGTGAATTCTTGATTATGTCTGTTGTTTCTCATTTTGTGCTTGTCTTTTCCTTACTTATAACTTTTTACTTATAAAAAGCTTTTGGCATTTTGTCTAGGCATTGAACGTTGTTTTTGCTTCTGTAACATTAATTTCACCTGTTCCCAATTTTCACACGGTTTGGAATGGATTGACTCCCCCCCCTTCTCCAGGAGTAGACTCTGATTGGTCTACATTGTAGAGGGTAATTCCACCTCTGTCCTTGGTGATTAATTCAGGCGCCGACCCCTAATTCAGGCCTAGGCCAATCAGTGATTAGTTCAGAGGTGGCCAGTAGTAGCACTCCCTTGGAGGAATACTAAACTAAGACAATTGAGTAATTACACCCCACATTCCACAGGGATAGGCACTAGTCCAAGCTTAACTGGATCAGGTGATGGAAATACTCCCTGAACAAAGTGATTGAGTTTAAGAGTAATCAGAAAAAAACTGAAGATACGTTTTGTATTACGGGAAGTAGAACATCTCTCCTTGCAATTAACAAAAAAATTATATAGCCCAAGTTGCAAGTCACAACTATCTTATGAGTATGAAGAAAGCCAACCTGAAGATGAAGCCAGCACTGGAAACAGTATGGAATCAAGAGAAACACAGATAGTGAGATCCAGAGGTCTGTTATAACCATACCAGATGTCTACTCAAACTGATAAAATAGAATTTTCTTGAAGTATTTTAAGGCAGTTTAAGAATATATGAAGTAAAGGGGCGCCTGGGTGGCTCAGTCGTTAGGCGTCTGCCTTCAGCTCAGGGTGTGATCCCGGCATTCTGGGATCGAGCCCCACATCAGGCTCCTCTGCTGGGAGCCTGCTTCTTCCTCTCCCACTCCCCCTGCTTGTGTTCCCTCTCTCGCTGGCTGTTTCTCTCTCTGTCAAATAAATAAATAAAATCTTTTAAAAAAAGAATATATGAAATAAAATAAAAAATTTTATTCTACTTATTCTTAATTGATCTATTTTATAACTGTCCAAACTAATAATTCAACAACATATTAGGTAATTACAACATATGGATAAGTAAAATGAAAGGCAGCAATGTTATAAGGGACAGGAGGGAGGAATTGAGACCATTCTATTATGTGACCTTCACTATCCATGAAGTGATAGAATGTTATTTGAAAGTTGACTTTGATCAGTTGTAAATTTATATTGTAAACTCTTGGGTAAAAATGAAAACAATTTTTTAAAAAGTATAATTGATATGGTAAGAGAGGAGAGAAAATGGAATCATATAAAATGTTCAAGTAAAACCAGAGAAGGCAGAACAAGATGGGAAGGGGGAAAAAAGCAACAAAAACAAGTGCAAAAGTGAAAAGTTACAAACATGGTAGGTATTAATCAAAAAAGCAATAATCACTCTAAATATAAATGGTCTAAATACACCAACTAAAAGACAGATACCGACGTAATGGATAAAAAAAAAAAAAGACCCAGCTATATGTTGTCTATAAAAAAAGTAACACTGAGAAAGTGTAGTATACTCCAATGGAAGAGGAAAAATTAAAATGAACTCCAGTAAACATATCTGAAACACCAAAACAGATACACCTGTTAAAAAGGATAGGCAGTTAACATTTAACCAAAAACAAGGGGAAAACAAATTTATGAAAAGTAAATATCTTCATAAAATGATGTTGATTATCTCCAGTCTGATACACAGATAATTTAAAAACAGGCTTATTTGCAACATTCGCTAATGAAAAAATTCCCCAGTACCTAAGCCTCCCAAATTAAAAACCATCTGCTGCACAGCAATCACAGGTGGTATAGTTGAGAGGTAGGAAATATTTGATAATGGCAAAACCAGTTTCTTAGCTCATGAAAGCAACTGAAGAAAGTATAGAATTTGGAAAATACACCTAAGAATGCATTAAAAAGAATTGTTAAAAAATCCTATCTCCTGGTAAATTATTTCATTTTTATTTTTGTTTCTTACTATAAGCTCATTCTAAAACTGAGATGACTAGAATTTATGGCATGGGGAGTTTCACCTCATTTGTATTTCAAGATTTGCTGCTTGTTCTGATTCGATGTTTCCCATTCATACAACTAGCTTTATTGTGATCTCATGGCTTCTATGAAGTATTTTTGCCCATTTTTCTTGATGTAAATATTTTCCCATATGTCTTATTTTTTGCTTTTTATTTAGCATGCAACTTGAAGGATTTTAAAGTCAGATAAAATAAAGTCAAATTAATTCGTCCAAGAAATATTTGTTGAATACCTCTCTTGTGCCTTATATTCTACTGGGCACTTACATCAGCAAGCACAAGAAAGAAAAACTGTTTTCATGGAACTACATTAGAGAGAGTTAATACCCTACATGTTACTCAACAGTCCTTTATATTATTTATAATTATCCTCTTGATAATTATTTTAGGTATTTAAAAATATTTTCTATATAAGGAAACTGAGTCCTAGAGAGGTCAAGTGACTTGTGAACATCACATGGCTAACAAAAAGCTGGGCCAAGTTTATAACCCAATTTTGCCTTTGACTTTCAGGATAACTTCAGGAAATGGCATTGTTCTTATTACAGGAATGATGATGCTATATTTGAATGAAGAATGTTTCTGAAAGCAAACGGGAAAATGACCAAGCACAGCTACTGAGCCCCAGCCTGAGAGTTTAATCTTTTAGGATTTAATGAGCATTTGCTGATTTCTGATAAATCTCCCTTTTTTTCCAGTACTTAGAGACATAACCTCATCCGATGCTGGAGTTTATATGAGAATCAAAATAGTTCAGGCATCTTGACCCAATATTTGGGAAAGGGCTTTGTTTACAGAGATCCTAACATAAATAGTTGACTGTTTATAGTGGATCTTAAATCATAGGGAAGAAGTCCTCAGGACCAAAATATATGAGAATAAAATAACACTGTGTATTTTCTTATCATAACAAGTCATGTTCTCATCAGAAAACATTTTTTTCTAATAATGCATCCCTTTGAAACTATGCATAATGTATTTAGAAGAATTATGTAACTTGTTATTATAGAGATAAATGTATCTCTATTTTTCTATAATTTCCCTCTTTGGGGGGAGCGTTAGATAATAGTATGTTGATTACACACTGATGGACACCAAAAAATATTAGAAACAAAAATAAACCAAACATTCCCAAAGCAGGTTTTATTCTGTTCTTGATGCAGTTTCTTCTTACGTTCCGTTTTGTTTTATGTGGTTTCCCCTGAATGATTTCTTTCACTCACATGGACTTAACTTCTTACCATACTTCAATAACTCCTATTCTGAGTTTTCTTCTGAACTCTGAGACCATATTTTTCTACTACTACCTGGATGTGTCTCCACTTGGGTGACACAGGGGCAACAAAAACTCCAGTAGGACTGGAAGCAACTTATTTATCTTCCCCCATGCATGTGTCCCTCCTTGTATTAGCCTAAACCAGTTAATATCTCCACCCGCTATACTCCATCTCCCAAGAGAGATATAGAAGCCATCCTTAGCTCCTTGCCCTCTCTAATCACCCATTGTCAACAGGTTTTGTCAATTCCATTCCCATAACTCAAGGGTGCCCCCTCTAATATATCCATAATGCTTTAGTTTATGTACTACTGATCTCTTGGCCAAACTTTTGAAATATTAACCTATCATGGTTATGATTAACCCAAATAAGTACAGCAGTGTAGCTAGAAAGAGGCATGCATGCAATTAATGATTCTGATAATCGACTCTATAATATAATCTGGATAAGGAGGAATCTGAGGGTATAAGTGGGTGATAGAAATCAAAAGAATGTAAGTTCAATGTATTAGAGATGCTAGAGTGTGGTCAAAAATGTCTTAGATGTGGTACTAAAGAGAGCAAGTTGGAAAGTTAGAAGGCTATGGTCAAGGAATGGGATCATGGAGGAGTTGTGGTTATTGGAAATGATAAAGTCTAGGATGTGGCCATGGGAGTGACTGACTATAAGGAAGTGAAAAACAAGTTCACTGGAGGAAAGGAAAAGGAACTGAGAAGAGAGATGACTGGTAGGACCATCTGTGTTAATATTGAAATTGCCCAGAATTAGGGCAGGAGTAGAGTCGGAGAGAGTGACAGGGAGCCAGGGGTCTGTAAATGAGGGATGACGGGGTCCATGTTGTGAAAAGATGAGATCTTTTGCAAATGGTGGGGTGTATATCGGTGGTGATAATTTCCAGAGTATCCAGTGAATGAGTTTCAGGAGTTGAGGAGAGGTAGGAGAAATAGAAAAAAAGATGCAATATGGCTTTTAGAGTCCAGGAGAGAAAGGATGAATGACTCAGGACTTGGCTTCTTATGGTAACTGGCATCAACATATATAAAAAACAAGATGAAATCTATTTTTTATTGTGGTAAAATTTTTAACATGAAATGTAACCTCTTAACAAATTTTTAAGTGTTCTATAGTCTTGTTGACTATTTGTCCATTTTTGTGCAACAGACTTTGAGAACTTTTTCATCTTGCATGGCTGAAACTCTATACTTCTTCAAAATCAACTTCCCATTTCACACTACTCCCAGTCCGTGGTGACCACTATTCTTACTTTCTGCTTCTATGAGTTTGACTATTTGAATTACTACATGATTCCACTTATATGAGGTATTTGTCCTGTGACTGGCTTATTTCACTTAGTATAATGTCCTCAAGTTTCATCCATACTGTAGCATATGACTGGATTTCCTTCTTTTTAAAAGCTGAATCATATTCCAGTGTATGCATATACCACACTTTCTTCACACAGTCATCCATCCATGGACATTTAGATTGTTTTCACCTCTGTTCTATTGTGAATAATGCTACAAGGAACATGGGAATGCAAATGTCTTTTTTTTAAGATTTTTTAACATTTATTTGACAGAGAGACAGCGAGAGAGGGAACACAAGCAGGGGGAGTGGGAGAGGAAGAAGCAGGCTCCCAGCGGAGGAGCCCAATGTGGGGCTCGATCCCAGAACACCGGGATCACGCCCTGAGCCGAAGGCAGACGCTTAATGACTGAGCCACCCAGGCGCTCCATGCAAATGTCTTTTTGGACCCTGATTTCAATTATTTTGGATAAATACCCAGAAGTTGGATTGCTGAATCCTATGATAGTTCTATTTTTAATCTGGGGGGTAATCTCCATATTGTTTTCCTGTTTTCCATAGTGGCTGCACCAACTTACACTCCCACCAACCACACACAAGTGTTCCAATTTTCCCATGTCCTTGCCAACACCTTTTATTTTCTGTTTAAGATATGTATTTTATGTATTTACATAACTACTATCCATCTATCTGTCTAAATGGCCATCCTTGCAGGTATGAGGTGATACTTCATTGTGGTTTTGATTTGCATTTCCCTCATAATTAGTGATGTTGAGCATCTTCTCCTACATCGTTTGGTCAGTTTTTAAATTTTTTTCCAGCTTTATTGAGATCTAATTGATATATAGAATTGTGTAAATTTAAGGTATAGATGGCATTAATTTGATACACATATATATTGCAAAATTATTACCACTATACTCTTAGCTAGCACCTACATCATGTTACACAATTACCATTTCTTTTTTTTTTTTTTTTTTGCTAAGAACTATTCGTTTGTTTGTTTGTTTGTTTGTTTGTTTGTTTGTTTTTACCTTTTGGCCCTCTTCATCTATTTTTCTTAATCCCCTGCGCCATGCCTCTGACAGCACCAATCTCTTCACTGTATCAATGAGCTTGGTTTATTTGTTTGGTTAGATTCTATATGTGAGAGATATCATACAGTATTTGTCTTTCTCTGTCTTATTTCACTTAGCATAATGCCCTTGAAGTTCGCCCATGTTGTAAGATCTAGTGTCTTAGCAGCTTTTATATAATGTAATACTATTAACTATAATCACCATACCATATGTCGGATTTCCAGAACTTGTTAATCTTATACCTGAAGTTCATACCTTTAGACCAACATCTCCCCATTTCCCATACCCCTAACCCCTGGCAACCACCATCCCACTCTCTGTTTCCATGAGTTTTGGATTTTTAGGTTCCACATATAAGTGGTATCATACAGTATTTGTCTTTCTCTGACTTATTTTACTTAGACTAATGCCCTCAAGTTCTACCCATGCTGTTGCAAATGGCAGGATTTCCTTCTTTCTGATGGCTGAATGATATTCCATTATACGTGCAACATATATATGACATGTATCAACATATGTAAATATATATCATATATAAAACATGTATAACATATAATTAATACATATAATATATAGCATAAATATATTTATATATGAAACATCTTCTTTATCTATTCATCTGTTGACAAACACTTAGGATATTTCCATATCTTGGCTACTGTGAATAATGTTGCAATTAACATGGGAGTTCAGATATCTCTTCAAGATCAGGATTTCATTTCCTTCAGATATATGCCCAGAAGTGGAATTGTTGGATCATATGGTAGTTCTATTTTTAATTTTTGAGGAACCTCCATATTGTTTCCCATAATGGCTGTCCCAATTTACATTCTCACCAACAACACACAAGGGTTACCTTTTCTCCACATTCTCTCTAGCATTTGTTAACTGTTGTCCTTTTGATCATAGCCATTCTAACAAGTGTGATGTACTATCTCATTGTGGTTTTGATTTGCATTTTCCAGGTGACTAGTCATATTGAACATTTTTTCATGTACGTGTTGGCCATATGTATGTCTGCTTTGGAAAATGTTTGCTCAGGTCCTTTGCTCGTTTTAAAATTGGATTTTTTCTTGTTTTTGTTTTCGTTTTTTTGCTATTGAATTGTATGAGTTATTTATATATTTTGGATATTAACCCCCCATGAGATATATGACTTGCAAATATTTTCTTCCATTCTGCAGGTTGCCTTTTCATTTTGTTGTTTCTTTTGCTGTGCAGAAGCTTTTTAGTTTGATGTAGTCCTACTTTTCTATTTTTGCTTCTGTTGCCTGTGCTTTTGGTGTCACATACAAAAAATCTTTGCCAAGACCAACATTATGAAGTTTTTCTCCTATGCTTTCTTCTAGGAGTTTTATAGTTTTATGTCTTCCATTTAAATCTTTAATCAATTTTGAGTTTATTTTCATGTGTGGTATAAGATTCGCATCTAACTTTATTCTTTTGCACGTGGATATCCATTTTCCTGACACCCCTAGTTGAGGAGAGGACAGGATGAAATTTAATCATGATAATCACAAGGCAGGAAGAGGTGACAAGCCTTTAGGAAAGGAACTGGGATGAGGGGACTTGCCAGGAGCAGGTAGAATTCTGGGGCTCCCACTTGATCCCTGATGATGGATGGATAGAGTCCTGCAGAGAGGTGTTATCACCCTCAGCACATAAGCTCCCTCTTGACCTCTGCTGAAAAAGCCTCAGAACTAGCAGTATGGCACTGGCATTGTGAGTCCATGAGCATTTTGTTGGCTTCTGCTCTTGGTATCTGCAAAGGAATGGTGTTAATACAAGGACATGGAGTTCTTCTTGACTTCTGGTAAAAGAAACTTCTGTTTAAAATAGCTGCCACCTCTTCTATGTCAACTTTATTTCAATATTAATTAAGTTAATTGATAACTTCCAACTCCTACCCACACTCCAGTTTGTCTGTTTTTTATTTTATTTTCAAAACAGATTCTTAAATGTAGTTTGCAGAATAGAGTGATTCTCTCCCCCTTATACTCCTAGATAACTCTACTTCTGATAATAATTTACATCACAGTGTTTTTAATAAATTTATCCCTCTGCCATGTTTTTCTGATAAGACACATATTCAAATAACTATCATATAGGCAGCATGTAGTAAATAGTAAAATAAATGAGTAGAGAGAATTTTTAAAAAACTAATACTTAGTGGGGTCATTGAGAAAAGGACTTTGGGAGGTAGCTGTTAGTTTGGGCTTTGAAGAATGTTATGTTTGGGGTCACAGAGGATAACATGGATATAGGTGAAGAGGAAAACAGGGAGGTCTTAGGGAAATCATTGCATTAGTCAACTTTTCTGGAGCGTAAGTTGCTTGAATAGAGGTTGTTATGGATGTGGCTAGAAAGATAAGTTGAAGCCTGTTCATAGGGGATCTTTCCTGTAAGTCTAAAGAATTTGCACTATACTTGGTAAGTGCTACAGAGCAAATAACAGCTTTTGCAGTAGGAAATGACATGTCGAATATGTTATCCTTTTCAAGGGGAATTACACCCATTTGATACTGATCTTTTTTGTTATTGTTGTTCTATTTGGATATATTTTCTCTCTGTTCGTGGCTTCTTATTTATGTTTTTCTTTTTTAACCCTATGTATCCTTGTATCTTTTTTTTTTAACTCCAAGTATCACCAGTTCTTTATGGAATATGACAAAGTATCCATGCATATCTAAGTATATACTGGAGCTCTTTTGGGAAACAAGGCATTCTAACATTTGCTTTTGGTCAGCCTCAGCTTTTGAGGCATAGAAATCTATTACCATCCACTGTAACAGCAAGCATTTCAGCAAGTCCTACAACAGAGCATTAAAGTGCAATAGTGTCAAATGGTTATAATGTATGCAGATCAGGAATAATAACATTAGCCTATCCATAGAGTTAAGCTCTCTGTGTCCATATCAGCCTGGTAGCTGCTTGAGATAATCGATTTTCTACAAATAAGGCATGAAAGTGCTCCCACTTCCTTTGAAAGGACAGCACACCCAGGATGTCTTTCACTCTTATTGATTTTAAATCACATTCAGTGACTGACTTTGAATCATCAACTGGGTTTCCCTGGAGTTAAAGTGCCAGAAAGATTTAATTAGAGAGCCACAATCTAGATAAAAGATACCATATCATTGACTTAAAATCTGAACTGCACTTCTCTTTTGATGCTGATGGGTGAAAAAACTCCATGTTTTAGTTTTTTCTAAAATGTTTTCTGAGGTCGTGCAGGCTCCTTGAGGTCAAGGACTCTACTTATATATCTCCATATCTGCAAAGCTTAGCAGAGGCCCTGGTGTTAAGTGGGTGCTCCAGAAGAGTTTTCAGTTTATTTGATTGAAATGTCCTTTACGCTTTTTTAAAAAATTTCAAAATGAAAGTTAACATCAAATTAAATATTCCACACTCTAAAACTATTTATAAAATATCTGTCCAAAAGCATATAAATACCTTGTCTTTAAGACTTCATAAGCGCAGGAGGTAGCTTGCTATATTAAGCAATTAGAATGTGAAACTGGAAAGAGTTTCTGATGTCACCAGGGAATGATTTCAGCTATAAACCTCAGCAATGTGTGTGGTTCTTACCACACTGTTATATTTTTCATCCATAATGTAGACATTATATAGAATTTATGGAGCTGTGCGAAAATTTCTCTGGGAGAAATCCCCACACACAGAATGATGGGGTTGAAAGGTTTGCATGTATTTAATTGACTAGTTAGTGTTGGATTACTCTCGATAATGGTTGTACCAGTCCACATGCCTTCCTATCAACAGTGCAATGTCCCAACAACTCAACCAGGACTTGATAGTACCCAGCTTTCTGATTTTTACCAGTCTAATAATTAGTGCACTGTTATTTCATTTTCACATCAATTTATGGAGGTATTTGAGATGCCCTGGCTTACACATAGGAAAGCGGAGGCACAGAAAGATGAAAGTAATAGAATTGATTCGCTCATCTCACTTGGAGTCTGGGTGACCTCTTCAAAGAATTTCCTTCTGTGGGGAATAGTGTTATACAGAATACCATTCCAGTTCTTCTGTGGTTAATAGCCTCTAAGTTCTGGATTCATGCATTTGTCATTCTTCTAATATGCTTAAGATCTTCTCATTCATTCCAGGATGGAACTTGCAAATGAGTTGTTCCAAAACAACCAAGTGGAGCTCTCCATTCAGCAGAGAGGGCTCAAAAAACTGGCTTTAAAACCAAGCATTCGAAAAAAAAATAATAATAAAAATAAAAAATAAATAAAACCAAGCATTCACACACATGTTGGCTGCTTGATTATGGGCAAATAACATAACTTCTATGCATCTCAATTGACCCTTCTGAAAAATGAAGACAATAAAATCCAAGCCATGCAGAATGGATTAGATGGATAATCATGTATTAAAACTACCCTAGCACAAATCACATCTGACAAATTATAAACAGAAAATAAGTGGTTTACGATGTTTGTTATTATCTTTTTTTTTTTAAGACCTTATTTATTTGAGCAAGAGAGAGAGCGAAAGAGAGCATGAGCAGGGGGAAGTGGCAGCGGGAGAGGGAGAAGCAGACTCCCTGCTGAGCAGGGAGCCCGACAGGGGGCTCAATCCCAGGACTCTGGGATCATGCCCTGAGCCAAAGGCAGATGCTTAACCAACTGAGCCACCCAGGCGCCCATGTTTGTTATTATCTTAATACCTTCAAGATAGTATCAGCACAATAAATTTATTTTCCTGAAAAAATTTGCATTAATTTTAATATATGTAAAGCATATTTATTATAAAAGTCTAAATGAATACAAACGTGTACAAGTTTTTTTAAAAAAATCATGGGACACCTGGGTGGCTCAGTTGGTTAAGCGTCTGCCTTCAGCTCAAGTCATGATCCTGGGGTCCTGGGATGGAGCCCTGCATGGGCTCCCTGCTCAGCAGGGAGTCTGCTTCTCCCTCTCTCTCTGCCCCTCCCCCCACTTGCGCGCTCTCTCTCTCTCTCTCTCTCTCTGTCTCTCAAATCTTTAAAAAATTTTTTAAAATAAAAAAAATCAGATCATTTTCTAATCACATTTCTCAGAGGTAACCCTAGTTCTTAAAGACCTCTTTATGGGCTCCTGGGTGGCTCAGTCCCAGGATTGAGTCCTGCATTGCGCTCCCTGCTCAGTGGGGAGTCTGCTTCTCCCTCTGCCCTTCACCCAACTTGTGCTCTCTCTCTCTCTCAAATAAATAAATAAATAAAATCTTTTTTTAAAAAAAGACCTCAGGGGCGCCTGGGTGGCACAGTGGTTAAGCGTCTGCCTTCGGCTCAGGGCGTCATCCCGGCGTTATGGGATCGAGCCCCATATCAGGCTCCTCTGCTATGAGCCTGCTTCTTCCTCTCCCACTCCTCCTGCTTGTGTTCCCTCTCTCGCTGGCTGTCTCTATCTCTGTAGAATAAATAAATAAATAATCTTTAAAAAAATAAATTAATTAAAAAAAATTAAAAAAGACCTCTTTCTTTGCATATGCATATAAATTTATTAACAGAAATAGGAACATATATATTTTCCAATATTTGACTTTTTCCTTACCTATTTATATCTTCATTTAATAGCCTTGTTTTCTATGCCATGGCTCTACTCAGAGGTGCTCTAGTAAATATCTAATAACTAGTTCTCCAGAATAAAAAGGCCCTAATTTGTACCATTTTCCCTTTTCTGCATTGTAGATACTTCTGTGTTGTAAATTGGCTGAATTCAAACAGCAACTGTGACATCACTGAATGCAGTATTAGTAAGAAATGCTTATTATCGGCTCTTGCAAAGCAGTATGGCAGGATTCCAGCACACCACTGGCTGTACCATCATTTTTTTTTAAAGTGATGTTTTTTATAAGCACCTTCTAAACTAAAGAGAGAGATCTTTTAGGATAGACCAAAATGATTATGGTGTAGAATAGTAAAAGGATATCTATTTGAAAATCAAAGCAAGTACATGAATAACAAGTCTATATTTTCTCAAAAACAGTCTTTATAAAATGGTACAAGAAGTATAAAATATAAAACCTCATGGTTTAGAAAAGCACATTACAAATACGATAGCAACATAAGTTTATGAAAAACTTATGTACACATATACACACATTCAGATGAAGATTCAAAGTTGTATTTAGATAAATACTAGTTAGATATAAAGTTGACCATGAGAATTCTTATCAATAGGCAACGAGATTATTGATTATTTTCATTTTTCTTTAAGCTTCTGTATTTTAAAAATATTTTACAAAAAACACATTATGTTTGTAATTTATAATTCTGATTTAAAACTAAAATTCCACTGTTATGATCAGATTCTGTAGTCCTGAAATACCCTACTTTTAGAGAGTGTTAGAAATACTAGGCAAGTTGAAGGCACCTGGGTAGTGCAGTCGTTAAGCGTCTGCCTTTGGCTCAGGGCGTGAGCCAAAAAAAGAAATACCAGGCAAGCGAAATATTGTAAGGACTCAATCTATGTAAATAGTCACTGAAATCATATGTAATTATTTAGCCACTGAATGTCAAAGGTCCATTGTTTAAATTTGCTAGTGTTTAGAACTTGTTTAGTTCCTGGTTTAGCACCACTACTCCTTATAGACTAATAAAGCATAGTTTCAAATAAATGTAATTGAATTACATATACATGTACTAAAATATTAAATAAAATCTGTAATATTCAGAGTCAGCTAATATCCACTGAGTCATTTTACTAAATGTGTAATTTGCCCAATAAACAGTAAGTGCTGAATAAATGTTAGCTTCCAATTCTGTTATTACATCATTTATTTCAAACTCTAGGCATACCTGTAGTTAATGTCCCAGTAGTAAAATAGGAACAAGTCAAAGTTATTCAGACAAGAAGGGTTTTCTGTTTTTGTTTTGTTTTGTTTTGTTTTACAGTAAATTAGTTCTTTTCAAAACCATTACTGGGGGCGCCTGGGTGGCACAGCGGTTAAGCGTCTGCCTTCGGCTCAGGGCATGATCCCGGCGTTATGGGATCGAGCCCCACATCAGGCTCCTCCACTATGAGCCTGCTTCTTCCTCTCCCACTCCCCCTGCTTGTGTTCCCTCTCTCACTGGCTGTCTCTATCTCTGTCAAATAAATAAATAAAATCTTTAAAAAAAAAACCAACAAAAAAAAAAACAAAACCATTACAAAGGATAAGACTTCTACTTCTGAGAAAAATTAAGTAACAAGAACTTCTTTACCTTCCTGCCTGCAGCAACTAAAAAAACAAAGTATATTGACCATTGGCTTTCAAGACATGGGACATTGGCTAATGAAGGATAGTGATATCCATGAGACAGGAAAGAAACAAGGTGTGAGGCTTAGGAGGACCCCGCTTACAGCCTGGACTGAGTTTGCAGGTTGTGGTACAGAAACAAGAGGTTTGGGAGGAACAATCCCCGGGGCTCAAAATTAGCCCTAGACTAAATATTACTCTCATTCCACCTAACAAAGCTTACAGCACCCAAAAGTATTGAAGTCTTTCCTAGCAGCTCATGAAGCAAGTTAAGCCAGTGTGTCTTTACCTTGACAGTCTTTGTGGTATCATCATGGATTTAGAATCTCCCATTTAAATGTAGGATGTGTGTATTACGTATTACATACATGACCTCTGGGATTATAGGCTGCAAGTGCTTTGGAAGTCATCTCTAAACAGTTCCAAACCATTACGAACTTTCTATAGGAAGGAGCAGTGGTAACTGCCAGCCTGTGTTGGGACCAAAGGTACAACAGGGCCTTCTCCACATGAACTTCACGGCAGGAGACAATGATTTTTTTAAAGGAAAATACTAAAAATGTGCTGTTTTGAATATTGCATGAATTTTTTTGCAGTTTTATTGCAGTGAAATGTACATAAAGCAAAATTCCCCCTTTTAGCCATTTCTAAGGGTACCGTTCAGTAGCATTAAGTTCATTCACAATACAGCTATCACCATTATCCATTTCTAGGACTTTTTCATCATTCCATACGGAAGCTCTGTACCCTTTAGGCAAGAACTCCCCACTCTGCCGTCCCCTCAAGCCCTGGGTAATTTCTATTCTGTTTTCTGTATCTACGAATTTGCCTAGTCCGGGTACCTCATATAAGGGGAATCACACAGTATCTGTCCTTTTGTTTCTGGCTTCTTTCACTTGACATAATGTTTTCAAGGTTTATCCATGTTGTAGCATCGATCAGGACTTCATTCCTTCTATGGCTGAATAATATGCCATTGGCGCGGATATAGCATGTTTCAGTCATCTGCTGATGGACACTTGTGCTGTTGTCACCTTTTAGCTATTGTGAATAATGTTGCAATGAACACTGGAATACAAGCATTTGTTTGAGTACCTGTTTTCAACTTGGTGGGGGTATATAATTAGAGGAGGAACTGCTGGATCATATGGTAATTCTATGTTTACTTTTTAAGGAACCACCAAACCATTTTCCATATCCTCACCAACACTTGTTAGTTTTAATTTTTTCCATAGTAGCCATCCTGGTAGGAAGTGGTATCTCATGGTTTTCACTTGCATTTCTCTAATGACCAATGATGTTGAGCATCTTTTCATGCATCTATTTGCCATTTGCATATCTTCTTTGGAGAAATATATACAAAAATCCTTTGGCCATTCTTGAATCGAGTTTAGTTTTTAATTTAGTTGTAGAATAAACCTATGCTTTTGAAATCTAAATCACAAAAACGTTTAGAATTTGAACTAACAAAAGGCTTTATTGAGGAAGACTGTTTTACCTCTGTAGTTATTTAGAAATGCTAGGGTGTGATGATAATTAAAAGACCAGCTTTTACTGGGTTTGATAGTTGTATTAAAACTCTCCAGACCAAGGTTCTCTTTATCACCTGCCTCAGGAGTAGACTATTGCCACCACCTTACCCTAGTTTCTTAGCAAGAAAGGAACCTAATCAGTATTGGATTTGTTCCCTCCAAACATTATTCCAGTCCTTGGGAACGCTGATGGTGACTTTTCGTAAAGTGAGCATTTCTGAGCACCTTTAGCTTACAGCATACGGTGGTGGGGTGAACTGAACCCCACTCTGAGGTAGGTGACCAGGAATTGATTTCTTCATTTTGCCTTTCTTGGGAAAGTATCATAGTCACAGTCACTGTCCACACATCAAACCCTCTTCCCATCTGGGTTGTGGCAATCTAGACCCTAATGTTGTTCCCTACTCCAAACAAATGCAGTAACACCACATCCATTTATTCCTTGCCCCTGTCATAAAGTGTTCAGGAGGGGAATTTATCTTCAGTGCTCCGTTCTGAAACTCCGTCCTTATCCCTAATGTCTGGCCAACTGTGGACCTGGCTAACTGTGAGAAGGGAGGGATGTGGTGTCCCAGATCTTGTCCCCAACCATCCGGGACACCACATCCCTCCCTTCTCACACACCTGCCTCAGCTCCTGCTTCCCTCCCCACCAATGGAGAATTCACAGAGACACACAGAATTTCATCTTTTTACAACTCGATTTTAATCATAGCCATCAGTTTACTCTGCTGGTATGAGATTCAGCTTCTTTGTGGTTGGCCATTTCCCAGAAACCGGGCCTCTGAAGACTCAATAGATGTTTCTTTCTCTCTCTCTCTCTCTCTCTTTTTAAGGTTTATTGATTTATTTGAGGGAGTGAAGAGAGGGGGGGAGGGACAGAGGGAGAGTGAGAGAAGCAGACTCCCCACTGAGCACAGAGTCCAATTAGGGGCTTGATCTCAGGACCCTGAGATCAAAAAAAAAAATCACAACATACTCATGGACATCATCTTCTTTAGAGAGATCAGAAAGTTTGCAGATTCTGCTGGCTCTTTTGGGTCCCAGGTGACAAGGCACAGTAGTATCCATGAGTCCAGGAATATCCTTCTCGCCCCCCCCTTTTTTTTTTACAATGACCAAATTGAAAACACTGAGACTGACATCTGTAGAGCAACTCCAGACAAATTTGCACTTTCTTTCTCCAGCCGTACTTGGTCTGTAGCAGGAATGCCCATTACTCAGCAACAGCCAGACACGACCATGGCTCAAGAAACCTGCTTCGTGCAGAAGCCTTGTTGTCATTGCCACCACCGATTCAGACCACATAACCCCTCCATTCTTCCCAGAGCATCAACAGCAACTTCTGTGGCCATATGCTTCTCAAAAAAGGTACAAAGTTTGTGTTCATTGTCCACTTCAATGAGCTTCTGGCAGCCAGTAGCTGGGGAAAAGATGTTCAGCTTCGTCCTAAAGCAGCCTGCTGCCTTTGAAGTGTCACGAAAAAGAGACAGCCATTGCACTCTTCAGTTATTTATTTAAGGGCAATGAAAACATGTCTCTACAAAGACTTGCAGGAATGTTCATAGTAACTTCATTTGTAATAACTAAAACTGGAAACGAGCAAGTGCAAATGTCCATCAATGGGTGTGTAGGTGAATAAGGTATTTCCATAGAATGGAATGCTATTCACTTATGCAAAGTAATGAAATCTGATGCCTGCAGCAACATTGATGAATCTCAAAAAACATTAAGATGAGTGAAAGAAGCCAGACAAAACAGAAGTACGTACTGTGAGATTCCATTTATATAAAACTTAAAAATGTAAACTAATCCATAGTGACAGAAAGCAGATCATTAGCTGCCCGGGGCTGATGGACAAAGAGGAGGGAGAGGGTTAATTATATCAATTATAGCTCAACAGATGTGTTAGAACATCAACAAGCAAGCAAATGACAAAGCCCTGGCAGGAGTAAAGAGGGGACAAGTCAAGCAGAGGCTTACAAAGATGCTGCTGCCCAGGGTCGGGGATCCGCAGGAAGTCACTGCCAACCTGACAGATCTTCAGCCTCAAAGCTGATTAAGCGGCTGGGGAATGCAGAGGGTGCAATGAAAAAATACCCTCTGAAATCACAAAGTGATCACAAATTTGATTCCAGAGTCCGCTTGCCACTTGGAGAAGAAGTAAATGTATCTGTGCTTCTCATTTGCCTCCCCAACCTCATGCCAATGCATCCTAGCATGGAATCTCAGACTCTGTGGATCCCAGCTGGCAAGGAAGTCTGGCAAGGGAGTCCCAGGTTTGCATCCTGGGCGACAGAGGGGAGGCTACGGAGCAGGGTGTGAAAGAGTGCTGAATGCCAACAGAGAGTCAGCAGGCCCTGCATGGTACTGGGAGGCCTGACGAAATTTATAGGGCTCTATATCAGAAGCAACTTTTTATTTTCTTAAGTTATGTTAGTCACCATACAGTACATCCTTAGTTTTTGATGTAGTGTTCCATGACTCATTGTTTGCGTATAACACCCGGTGCTCATTGCAACACACGCCCTCCTTAATACCCATTACCGGGCTACCCCATTCCCCCACCCGCCTCCCCTCTAAAATCCTTAGATTGTTTCCCAAAGTCTCTAGTCTCTCGTGGTTTGTCTCCCCCTCTGGTTTCCCCCCCTTCAGATTTCCCTCCCTTCCCCTACGGTCCTCCATGCTATTGCTTATGTTCCACATATGAGTGAAACCATATGATAATTGTCTTTCTCTGCTTGACTTATTTCATTTAGCATAATCCCCTCCAGTTCCATCCATGTCAGTGCAAATGGGGTGGGTATTCATCCTTTCTGATGGCTGAGTAATATTCCATTGTATGTATGAACCACATCTTTATCCATTTATCTGTTGAAGGGCATCTCAGCTCCTTCCACAGTTTGGCTATTGTGGACATTGCTGCTATGAACATTGGGGTGCATATGGCCCCTTCTCTTTACTACATCTGTATCTTTGGGGTAAATACCCAGTAGTGCAATTGCTGGGTCATAGGGTAGCTCTATTTTTAACTTTTTGAGGAACAGTATGGAGGTTCCAGAAGCAACTTTTTGAAGAGCTGCTCAGGCAAAGCAAGGGACAAGTGTAACATTTCTTCTACACTTGCTGTTTAACATTGGAAAGCCAAAGTCGTCTGCTTATAGCTGACTGTGTAATTTCTCACACAAGCTGGGAGACCTCTTTTAAAGTGAAATTGGGGGTATTAATGATCACACCTGAATAAACAAGAGTAAACTAGGCTTGTGCTGGGCAAACAAGGACAAATCATCCAGCAATCGAAATGAGACGAGCCCTCTGGATCAATTAGTTTGTGATATAGGATTCAGCACTCCCCAAGTCACAGTTTGACAGATGGTCATGAAACAGCTCTGGGGTTCTCTAATTGCAATGAGGCCTGGGAAAAATTGTTTCACCTGAATTATCATGTTGAGTTTGTGATGAGGCCTAAGAGGGTGTTGCTTTGAGGAACTGAGAGCCTCAAATGTAAGAATATAACTGATGTAAAGTTGCCTAATACCTTTGAGGCAACAAACTACAGAATGAACCAGAGAAGGGAAATTCAGATTGAGGTTCTGGGAGGAAATGCAGAGATGGTCCTCAGGCAAGAGATCAAACTTAGATTTAGTTAAGCACTCTGCTTACATCATCTCAGCCCATTCTCTTAACAATGCTGTGGCTTGGGTAGTATTAACCCAATTTTGTACGTGAAAGAAATGACAACTAAAGAGCTAAAGCATCCTGTTCAAGTTCACACAGCTAGTGGTGAGTCAGGAATTGAGCGTAGTTCTCTTTGACGCCAAGCTTAGTGTTCATTCCACTAAGGCCATGCTGTCCTTAGTATCATCATTTACTACTAATGGCTTTCATTGCTCATAATATAGAGACAAACTGGAGTATGGACCTATTGGAAGATTCACGAAACTGAATCTGGAACTGGATCTGGAAAGTCTGGAATGTTTTAGAGAAATTATAATGGAAGTAGACCCTAGAACCTCATGGTCTATTGTGTTTGGGGCAGTGTTTTTTAAGCTTTAATATACTTACAAATAACTTGATAAAATGCAGATTCTGATTCAGTAGGTCTGAGGTGAAGCTTGAAATTTTGCCTTTTTTTAAAAAAAGATTTTCTTTATTTGAAAGAGAGAGAGAATGAACGGGGGCAAGGGGCAGAGGAAGAGGTAGAAGCAGACTCCCCACCGAAGCAGGGCTCAATCCCAGGTCCCTGAGATCATGACCCGACCTGAAGTCAGATGCTTAACTGACTGTACCACCCAGGTGCCCCGAAATTTTGCCTTTCTAACAAGCTCCCAAGTAATACTGATACTGCTGGCTTGTGGACCACGCTTGAGTAAGGAGAGTGCAGGATAGAAATTGATCTGGGTCATTCCTGACGTCCACTTTAAGAAAGTTTAATTCTGCCAGGGACAAGATAACTCCTTTGTGACTGCTTTGTTTTGTCTCTGATGTGGACCTGTTGGTATTAGAGTAAACCACCAATATATCTGGGTTTGTTTTTTTTTTAATGTGTCTGAACCTTGGGGGTTTCTCATTCTTGGAGTGTTCCGGTTCTAGGTGGGTGGATGCAATGTATGGTGCTGGATGTATTGCTCCTCATTAGATGCACCTTTTTGCTTCTCACCTCCGAGTAGATCTTCTCCTATTTTCTCTCCTCTACTGCCCAGCACTCATGAGAATGATAGGGTGGGCCATTATGTTCTCTGAACAGCCACAGTCGATATAAATATTAAAGAAGAATATCTGTTTGCCTTCATAGAAAATCTACACATTCAGAACACCGCAGTTATCCAAGATAGATCGGCATTGGGTCTACTTAGTAGAAAGGATGGCTGCATCATTTCTTGGGTAACCCCGAAATGTAATATACTTTCAGTGGGGCTTTCTCCCTTATTGGGTTTGGCGAGCAAACCCCGAGAAGGCGAATGAAAAGATGACTCCAGACACCTTAGTAGGAGACAGGAGAGGCCTGGGGACCAGACGCTCTAGTGGCGAAAGGCCCTGTGCCAAGCTTTGTCTCCACTATTATTGGGGTCTTAGCAATACACCAGTCACAGGTGCAAAGCAAGGAGGAGAGTGTAACCTTCATGGTCAGGATGATAATATATGGGCAGCGTGTGATAAGGGCAAGGAGGGGAGACCGTGAAGTACGTGACCACCACAGGTGCCTGATTTTCTTCAAAATTTAAACAGTGGCTCCCTAGATGAGAACCTTGAGCCGCATTAAGAATCTGGCCATTTTCAGCCAAGAAACTTCAAAGGAGGCCCGGCATTCCAGGCATTCCTTCTTTGCTTTTCAATTAGTCTCATCCAGGAAGGCATCTACAAGTCAGATTTTGTCTACCCAGGCACTGTGGATTCCCACACTTCCTTATTGAGATGTTACGTACAACTGCATAGTGAAAGAACTAGAATAAAAATGGGAGAGTATTCTGTCCTTTGATTGATTTAGGGCTCTTGGGGGGGGGGCTTGTCACCAAAGGGCAATTCTACAAGGCCGTTTTGATAGGGATGACGGAAGCTTCTTCCAAATGATTAAGCATACTTGCATAATTCAATTCTTTAAGGGGAGTCTCTGAGGAAGATAACCAAGAAAATGATAGCAATCTAAAATTAGGAGTAAAAACAAATGATATTTTGGAGGCTGTAAAAAAAAAAAAAAACCCTGAAAGATTTGGAGATATGAGCTTCGTTTAGAGAGAGAAAAGGGACAGAATGAATATACAATTACAAAAAACCTCCTCCTTCTCTTCTAACGACAAAAAGAGCAATATCACCAACCTTTTATCTCAGGGCAAGCAGCAGCAAGAGGACAGGCTCTGACTCCATGCTGTACCACCTACTTCTTCTCATCTCCTTGTTTCTACTCTACCACAGATTACTTCATTACTTTGAAAGGATCTTTTAAAAATCTTGAGTCATTCTGGAAGTCTTTCCAATTGTGGTCTGAACAACCAATATTAGGAATTACTTTTTTTAATCTTTAACCTCTTGGAAACAAAGAACATTTTGTGTCATTTATTTAATACTCATTCCCTTATAAACATCATTCTACTCGAAAAGCAGCACGCAGAAATACAGCTGCCCTTGTCTGCAATGACTTTCCCACAGTTCCAATAAATGTCAGTGATGCTTTCAGAAAGGAAACATTACCCCCCCCCCAGTCCCTTGGATCTTAAAATATTTATTCACTGATAACCTGAACACATGTGTTTCCCTCGGAGAAGGTGTGTTGGTTCCTCGAAGGCTTTTCAAAAATCAATAGTGTGCAAATTGATCCATGAGATCCTAGGAAAATTCTGTTACTTTGAAATTTCAAAGTGTTTTCATCTATATTTCTGAAGGATCTTCAATTGTCAGGAAAGGACCTGTAAATAGCCGTCAGGGTGAGGCTAGCGGAGCATTTCAAGGAGGTCTTTTATTAAGTCAATCTTTGGGGTCTGTTCGTTCAAATTTTACAATATCGTTTTGGGTTTTGGTAACACTCCCCTGTATTTAGGTTGGAAGAAATTAATAATATCAGCCCACGAAATCTTTCACAATCCTCAGGGAAACTGTTTCAATAGAGAAGGGCTTTCTGAGTTCTTCCCCCCCCCCTCTGCTACTATTCACTTTTCAGCTACTTTTCTAAAAGCGTCTTTGAAATCACATATCCTTTTGGTCAGTGCTAGAAGAAGAGGGCTTTCTGACTGCGAAGCCAGCTCCTTCTTAGCAACAGATGACCCACACGCACCCGGAATAGCTACAAGCTCTGTGCTTTCTGTGTGTCTCTTGTATGATCAGTGACAATTTGCTTAGTTTCCCCTCACCTGCTTCCTAGCTAGTAATTACCCAGAGACAGAATCTTTGTGTAACCCTGACTTACAGCTATTAGAATAGGATGTAATTGTACCCAGTGTAATTGGCTTTAGTGGCAGAGCCCCATTAACCTGGCACGGCCGTTCTTAAAGCAGCCTGTGATCTAGCTCATTAAATTTTATCTTCAGTAATAGGAAAAGTTATGACCTTTGCTATTGCTGTCTTCATGTATTTATGCAGACATGTCACCTAGGATATCAAAACATACAGTGTCATCGACATGCAGAGGCAAGCCAACCTTGTGTACCCAGAGTGACTAAAATTGAGTTCCAAACATGACGCCGATAAAAGACACGAGCCACGCTTAAAGGGGGTCCTGAGAGGTCCGCGGCAAGAAAAGCATTCTGCCGGGTGACGTGCCCTCCTGCCCACGTACCCTTCCTCTCCAGCAACATGGACAGCACCTGGCAGCTGGGCTGCGGGTCCTGGGAGAGGGGCACAGAATTCTCAGCACGCACGTGTTCCCACAGCAGTATGACTGGAAGAAGAAAGCCGGAGAGTTTCTCTGTTTCCTCAGTATAGCCTAGTGTGCCCTTCTGACAGCTGTCTGAGAGCCACCGTGAAAAGAGAACTGGACTGGGCTGTTACCTCAGGTGAGGTCGGAACCTGCCAGCAAACAGAGGAGCAAGGTGCTTACCCACTCTGGGCCCAGTTCGCCCATTGAGAGAAAGTAAGAATGATAGCGTAGGTACTTTCTAAGTTCACTTCAAAGTAAAGATTTCAAGACAGCTAAATAGGCTTTATGTTTTAGTTCCTAAAATATCTGAACAATTAAATTGGATCACATCAATTTTCCCTTTCATTCAGAGACAGGATTCATAATGACTACCTCGTGGCTGATCAAGATAACCCAAGAAAATTTTGTTAATTAAGAAGAAAAAAAGCTTTTGTGTGCCTGAGAGCTTTAGAATGTGCTAGAATATCAGAAGGTTCTCGACCTGACAATTTAATTTTATGTTTGATGGTTAGTTTTCTGTGTCGACGTGGCTAAGCTATAGTACCTAGTTATTCCAACACTAAGCTGGATGTTGCTGTGAAGACATTTTATAGATGTGGTTAACATCTGCAATCAATTGACTTGCAATAAAGTGAATTACCCTCGATAGTGTGTGGGGCCTCATGCAATCAGTTAAAAGGCTATATGAATAAAACTGGGGTTTCCATGAAGAAGAAATTTTGCCTGTGGATGACAGTTTCAGCTCCTGCCTGAGAATTTCCAGCCTGCTGGCCTGCCCTGTATATTTCTGACTTGCCTAGCCAGATGCTACAATTGCATAAGCCAATTTTTTGATTGATAGATATTTAGATGAAAAATATTTCCTACTATTGGAGCTTGAATTGTGTCCCCAAAATGATATGTTGGAGTCCTAATTTCCAATCTCAGACACTCTGAATTGAAGTTATTCAGAACTAGGGTCTTTGCTGATGTAATTAAATTAAGATGAGGTCATATTGAATTAAGGTGGGCCTTAAAGTCAATGACCAATGCCCCTGTGAGGAGAGGGAGATTCGAAGACACAGAAGAGACACAGAGAAGAAAGCCAAGGAATATCAAGGATTGTCAGCAACCACCAGAAGTCAGGAGAGCCAAGGAAGGAGTCTTCTCTATAGCCTTTAGAGGGAGTATGGCCCTGCTGACACCTTGGATTTGAACCTCTAGCCTCCAGAAGTGTGAAAACACTAAGTTTTTGCTTTTTTAAGCCATTCATTTTGTGGTCCCTTTTACAACGACCCTAGGAAACTAAAACACCTATTTAACTACTGGTTCTGTTTCTTTGGTAGACTTCTGACTTATACAATGCTCATTTGGTGAAAATTTATCTTTCTAAGTGAAATTACAGGACTTTTTTTCCCCCTCAGGCTAACTCCATTAGTACTTTTGCACAAATGGAACTGCTTTGTTTTTTAAGATTCTTTATTTTTAAGGGGCTTCTGGGTGGCTCAGTCAGTTGACCATCTGACTCTTGGTTTCAGCTCAGGTCATGCTCTCAGGGTTGTGAGATTGAGCCCCACAATGGTTGTGCGCTCAGCAGAGAGTCCGCTTAAGATTCTCCCTCTTCCTCTGCCCCTTCCCCCTCTCTAGATTAAAATAAATAAATCATTTTCAAAAAGTTTTTTTTAAGTTATCTCTACACACAGTGTGGGGCTGGAACTCAAAATCCTGAGATCAAGAGTCACGTGCTCTACTGACTGAACCAGCCAGGCATCCAACGAGTGGAACTACTTCTAGGAAATGTTTGCAGGAAAAAAGTAATGGTCAGATAAATGTGGAGACACCTGGGAAAAGGTAACTTTGGCTTCTTTCTTACAGTTCTGCTCAGATACTTTATAATGATAATCTATGTCATGTGTCTCCAAGACAGATCTATAGAATGTAGCATTTTCCAAAATTACATAAGCTTGGAAATTCTGTTCAGGTATACGTATTAATATCTCCCAAAAGTAATGCTTCTTGAAAAACACTTTGGAAAATGCTGGATTAGAACCAAATTAAATTATTTTCTATGCCATTACCTTTTTTTTAAGGATATGATCTCTTGATCAATATAGAGAGAAATGCAGAGCTAAAAATAAGGAAAAGTTACCATACAGAACAGCAGAGCCAAGTGTGCAACATATAGTAGTTCTTGAAACTTTATGTCTCCTTGAAAACCTGACAAAACCCTTTGCCAGCTCTATTAGTTAGAATAGGCTAGAATGGTAGAACCTAGGCTGTGGTAATGAATACTCACTGGCCTTACGCAACAGAGGCTTGTCCCGCATGTCGTAGTAACACGTATAGTAACATAACAGGATCAGATGACCTCCAATCAGTGACTCGGGATCTATGCTCTTCGCAACTTGTACCGATGCCATCTGCAAGTGTGCCACTTACAGCCATAGAGATTGGAGAGAGAAGGCACATGGAGAATGTACAGACTTCTAACTGCCTTGGTCCATAGCCCATTGGTCACATTCTGATGGCCAGAACTCAACATACAGTGCTAATTCATTGCAGTCATGTCTTCCATTTTAGTGAGAAGTAGGAGGCAAAATATATAGGTACACATAGAAAAGAGTGTAGATTTGGTAGTGGGAAAACAAAGCATTTCTTGGCTGATAGCTTTTTTTTTTTAAAGATTTATTTATTTATTAGACAGAGAGAGACAGGCAGTGAGAGAGGGAACACAAGCAGGGGGAGTGGGAGAGGAAGAAGCAGGCTCCTAGTGGAGGAGCCTGACGTGGGGCTCGATCCCGGAACGCCGGGATCACGCCCTGAGCCGAAGGCAGACGCTTAACGACTGCACCACCCAGGTGCCCCTCTTGGCTGATAGCTTTTATTCCCATCTTTGCTTCTTAACTATAGGCTTATATTGACTGCAGGTTCTCAACTAAGCCCGCACCAGCAAAGCATTCATCCCTCGGGATTGGAAAAGGTGGGCTTGCTTTGGTTTTGGTTTTGTTTTTATCTTTTTGGGATGGGATTCATTGATAATGCTATATTTGGGGATCCCATTCAGTGACAGTCACTGACAGTCAAGTTGAAATTACGACCTTTGTCAATACAAATAGAAGTTGCATAAAATAAACAGCACAACACACTATTTCCTTAATTTCTTCTCATATTTTTAAAGCAACTTTGCTCTTTAGCAAACGTAGTATAAACCCATCGATCTCAAAGCCAAGATTTAAATTTATATACCATCTCTTTTCTGGTTATCTCAAGTCAGCAATTTCAGGATCTGTTCATTTTTTTTTTCAATAAAATAAATAATTTAACAAATGATCTCGTCTTTTTCCTATAAAATAAAATATTTAACAAAAAGCGCTGACATTGCCTAAGCAGTAATTACTGCCAACTTTGGAATCAGCAATGAATGAAAGATACAATTTTAAAGCAAAACATTCCCAGGTCCAAATTAAGTACCTTCTTCTCCTAAACTTCAGATGAAAACTATCTCAACCTCTCAGTTTTCCTTAGAGCCTGGCTATCAGTCCCCTCTGGCCGTGGTGCTGCTCTCTTTTATCTTTTTAATATATTACCATCCTGGCTAAGATTCCAGTGGAAAATCAGCTACTCCTGCTTTAAAAGTTGCAAGCTGCGCGCTACTGCCTTCTCACTACCTGCCTCTGTAAGAGTGATGCTGCTGTTTGTCTTCGCTGCACTCACCTTTCTCTCTCTCCCCCACGGCTTCTTATACCCCAGTGGACCTTCTCATTTTGAACCTTTAATCCTTTTGTCCTGTCTCCTTCGTGCCCACTTAAGAAGAAATACAAGTAAAGCCAATACACTACCTTTCCCTATGAAACGTCCTTCCAACTGTGTGACGGTACTTTTGTAATCAGTGTTTCCCTGACAATTTGAGTACCTCAATAAATGGAGAGAAAGGGAACTCATATTTACAAAGTGTCTACTGTGTGATATTACATAGTATTTATTCTCACCAAGCTAGGCACTTCCTGCACATTCTCTCATTTGCATGCGCCACCTTACTCCCCATTCCAATAGGCGTGCTGAAGGAGTTACGCCTTTCTCTTTGCTTCTCGGAATGTTAAAAATAACTGGCACTGACTAGATTAATTCAACAAAATTATAAGGTATTTCCCTCACATATATTCCCTGTTGCCTGTGTAGAAACAGCCTTAATAAGGGATGCGGCAAAGGGCTGAAGTCCTGTCTCCCCGAACATAGCTAAGCCAATTACAAAAATATGCTGCCATCCAGAGCTTCATAGGCCACATCAAAAATGTGGTTTATAATTATTTGTTTAGAATGGTCTCTTAGGAAGCAGACAGCATTTCTCCTGATATAACAATTTTCCTCTCTGAAAGAACATTTACTTTGAATAATTTTAAATATTATGTATTCATGCTCACACCTTTTCCCTGGCAACTGCGTTCTTTTTCATGACCAGGAAAATGTGAGTTTTATAGGAAGAAAAATGCAAGATAGTAAAAGGGTGGTTTTTAAACATAGTTTTCAGAGACATTTATTTTTTATTTCTTAGAAACACAATTTCTATGATGCATGATAATGCCACCAGTGATTTTTAGTTCAGGCATTTCAAGGACATAACCTGAAAATACAAAAAAAAAAAAGATTGCTTTACTTGCAAGATACATGAAGAGCCAATATAAACTGCGGCTATACTGTTGTATGTTTTTCTGCACAGAGAACCGAATAATAAATTCACAACTGATCAAATACCCACACATTCTAATGCGTGTGTCTTATCTGGTATTAACATCCTGAGCTGCAGTTGAGGGACACAGTGTGTCTTTTGTAGGTTGTTGTTTTTTTTCTTTAAGTAGGCTTCACACCCAGCGTGGAGCCCAACACAGGGCTTGAACTCACGGCTGAGATCATAGACCTGGGCTGAGATCAAGAGTCAGGCACTTAGCAGACTGAGTCACCCAGGTGCCCCCACAGTGTCTCTTAAAAAAAAATTGTTAATTCCAGTAGAGTTAAAGCACAGTGTTATATTAACTAATATAACACTGTTTGTGGCTATTTGTTGAAAGCCTATCACAGGCAGGTGCTGAGTTAGGGCCTGCGGTGCAATAGTGAATAAAACCAGACAAATTCCTTGCTTCACAGTGCTTATCATCTAGTAGAAGTGATGGAAATCAAGCAAATCATCAAATGGATAAGAGCAGAATTTTAAACTGAGAAGATTCAATGAAGAAAATGTACATGAGATAAGCAAAATATATAAAACTTGGTAGCTAACTGGATCTAGCAATTTTGTGAAGGCTTCCATGCGGATGTGCCTTTTGAAATGAAATCTGAGGAATGAAGAAGCATTGACTAAGGGACAGGGAAAAGGGGGAATAATATTCCAGGAGGAAGGAGCAACATTTCAAACATTCAGAGTCAGGCAGAAAACAAAGAAGCCAGTCATGCTAGAGGGAGCTGAATGCAGGCGAAACAGAAGGGTTAGGCTGGGACTAGACCAGGTAGGACACTACAGGCCCTGGTAAGGACCGAAGTTTCTGTCCCAAAAGCAATGGAATCTATGGAGAGGTTCAGTCCAGAGGCGAGGGAGCAACAGGAGGCAGGGAAAGCAGATGGTTTTTTCCCCATGCAGTTACCTTTACTGACGCCACTTTTTTCTTTTTTTTGAAATTGAAGTATAGTTGACACACCACGTTACATGAGTTTCAGGAGTACAACATAGTGATTGGGCAAGTCTACGCATTATGCTGCACTCACCGCAAACATAGCTACCATCGGTCACCGTGCAGCGCTATTACCCTACCGTTGACTATATTCCCTATGCTGCCCCTCTTCTTCCTCTGACTTATTCCTTCTATAACTGGAAGCCTGTATCTCCCCCTGCCTGTCACCCATTTTTCTGGCCTCCCCACCCCTTTGCCCCTGGCAACCGTCAGTTTGTTCTCTGTATTTATAGGTCTGTTTCTGCTGTTGTGTGTTTGCTGCTTCATCTGTTTTGTTTTGAACTGATTTCTCTGGCCTCTATGGTGTTCTGATTGGATGGAGACACACGTGTGACTATAGGGAGACTGGTTAGAATAAAATTGCGCTTGTCCAACCAAAGGATGATGATGACCTGGAATAGTCTCAAAGGCTTTGAGTGCCACTTCATACCATGCAAAAGCAGTAACCCCAAGTGTATGCTGATTCGTGCTCCATTCCTCCACTCCACTGTCTGCAGGTCCGCGTTACACTTGTTTCTGCCTGTTCTGTCTACTGCAGATGGAGCCCTGCTCCCTTGCTGGCTGGCTGCTGGACGGGTTTTAGCCTGTTGGAGGCACCAACAGGACACTGCAGGACGGGAGGAGAGAAAGGTAAGGATAATATTTCTCCCCAGCTCCTGCCTCTGCACCGCTTCTCTGCTATAGTTGTATTCCTTCACAGTGACACCTCTTGCTGGGTGACCTCTCCTCCATAGGTCCTCTCAGCTCCCCAAGCCTTTACAAGTGCCAGTCATTTGAAATAAAATACTTTGTCCCCTTTCCTGAAGCAGTTATGATTATGCATGCAAGTTTGTGATTCAAATAAATCTCGACCTAGATTATTAAGTGCATCATGCTATTAATATAAAGCAAGAAAGCAGCAAAAGAACTAGTTCAGGTTAGTAAATCATGTAAACTTGGGTGCCAGTCTACCTCCATTTAAATCCCAGCTTAGTCATTTCTTAGCTGTGTGACATTGTGCAAGTTATTTTGTCTAGAAGCACCCTTACCTCCCTTCACTCCTCTAGCCCTAGCGATGGTAATGGTTTCCTGCTGTTGCTAGCCTCTGGGGCCTCAACATCCATTGTCAGTCCTCTTAATCCTGCCTCACATCTCTAGGAAATCTATTCATTAAAGTGGTTTCACTTGGGGTGCCTGGGGGGCACAGTCAGCTAGACATTCGACTCTTGGTTTCGGCGCAGATCATGATATCCTGGTCATAGGACTGAGCCACGCGTAGGGGTCTCCGCTCAGCATGGAGTCTGCTTGGGATTCTCTCTCTCTCTCCCTCTGCCCCTTCTGCTTGTTCTCTATCTATCTATGTATCTCTCATAAATAAATAAATCTTCAAAAAAAGTGGTTTCACTTGAGCCACCTAAGGGGAAGGTTATTTCCTCCTAGAAACATGATTATACAAAATACAATGGAAATAATCATTTCAGAAAGACAGAAACCTAAGTGTACTGAGGGATGCAATAGACCATAACCACAGAATGCAACACATCCATATAAAATGTGACAGTCCGTTATCCTCAGCCACCTTGGTGAATACCTACACTTGAAGACGGAATTAGGTCGAAACCTAGCCTTGAACAACACATACCAGGGATAGAATACTGGGATGCCTAAGTTTCATATGAATATCTAGATGCTTGAGATCATCTAGAGATAGCATATCTGGATTCGTTCCTGGAGTTCTAGCTGTTCATGCACACATTTTGACTATGTAAATGGAATGAGTTCATTTGGTCAATTATATCCTCTGGTAGACATATCCCCAGGCTGCTGAGTGAGAATAGAGTCTTTCTCTTCAGTTTATGCAGGGTAATGGTGGGTGAATGAAGAAGTAGTTTTGGATATATGCAGTGGTATAACATTAGAAACATAATGACCCTGGGTCAGTCTTATAGACAAAAAGCAATAAATGGGACAATTATATGTGCATAATGGGAAAACCATGTGAATGATCTCAGAGTTCAGTTTCTATGGGCATGCCATTCACATTGCTCAGTCCCCTCGTAAATGAGTACATTTCTTTTCTAATTCAGTGTATGTATATTCTCTTGGCGCACACATTCCCAAATACCATACTAATTCCTTCCAAGACCTCAGTAATTATCCAAAGCAAGACATAAACTGTTGATGAGAAAATGAACTGCTTTAATAATATATGCTCTATCTCTGGCAGTTCCTTTTGCTTGTCAATAGCCATACTATATCTCAACAGTAAACTGAGAACACTAGACTGAAGTACTGACAAGAGGCCAATGCATGCTGTTCTCAGCATAGACTATAAAGCAGTGTTCACGCATTCCATTATAAAGTGGTAATGAAGGAAGAATATAACAGTTGCAGAAGACCGTAGTCTCCATTTCACTACCAGTTGCCTGCTATCTGTTCAAGAGACTTGATTTCATGCAAAGAAAGCTTTCTAGCATCTTCAAATTCACCACTGAGTACTCAAGGACAATACAACAGGGACAATGTCCTTGATAATTGCACTCCTCAGAAAAAGATTAGGCTTAGTGCAAATCAAAAAGCCATTGTTAAAAGCCATTAATTCTGCCACGTGACAAAAAAAGTATGCTTGCCCTTCAATTTTATGGAAGAAAATGAAAAGGCAACTATTAAGATGAGCCTTCTCATGTGATCTATAAATGCTATCCAATATACATGGACATTTACTAAGGCCTCTCCCTACTCACACACTATCATCTAGAGAAAAATTACCTGTTTGGGAGATTTGCTCATTTGGACTTGCACTATGCAAGGTTGCATACGTTAAATGGAAGCTGTGCTTTGTTTTTTTGGGTTTTTAAAATCTATTTATGGTCACGGTGCCAGCCCTTTATCTCCACATTCAAAGTCATCTTCTGGGAGCAGAGGTTCCTAGAATTATCTGTTACCCGAAAAGAAGATTTACATATAATTAAAAATGGAATTCTAACACAATCTGGGCCTGCGAGTTGAGGAGTATGAGTATAATGCAGATGGGGCCATTTAGTTCAGTTAGTTCTTTGGCCGCGACCTGAAACCATTGGCCCAGGCAAACAACTGTCAGTAACATAGCATGTTGGTCAGAACTACAACTGAATGGGTTTAACACCTCTTCACCTACTGCACACACCCTAATAAGAGGCTGTCAGTTGTGACGTTTTTATAGTAACATGAAACTATTTGTACTAAAGGGAAAATTTTTAATTTGGGGGGTCCATTGAATTCCTTAGGTTGTATCTTGAGTAGGAGACAGTGTGGAACATGCTGTGTCAGTGAGGAAAAACCAGAATCTTAGATTCATTAATGCCTACTCGTGGGAGAAACACACTGCTGTGGGGCCAGACTCAGAGCAAGTGAGCTGAGGATTAACATAGCTGGGATTCCAATGCACAGTATGTAAAAAGGATATGATGAAGGGAAAAATAAATGAATTCATAAACAGTTGGATGTTTAAGAACTCCTTTGTTAGCAACTGCTAAAACACATAGACAAAAAAGAAAAAAATAATTATTTAGAAAATTGAATGGTCAATATGACATAATTGATAGCTATTGAAAAGTATATCCCCAAACTGCAATATACATTCTAGGCCATAAAATAAATTGCTATATATTTAGAAGGGCGTATATCATCCAAAATAATTCTCTGACCACAATGGAATTGAATTAGAAATCATTAATAATAAGATATATAAGAAACGCCTAACACAAAAACAGACATATAGATCAATGGAAGAGAATAGAAAACACAGAAATAAACCCACAATTACATGGTAAAGTAATCTGTGACAAAGGAGGCAAGAATATGCAATGGGGAAAAGGCTATTCAACAAAAGGTGTTGGGAAAACTGGACAGCTACATGCAAAATACACAAAATACTTCTTACCCCATACACAAAAATAAACTCAAAAATGGATTAAGGACTTAAACATGAGACCTGAAACCATAAAAATCCAGAAGAGCACAGGTAGTAATTTCTCTGACATTGGCCATAACATCAGTCTAGATATGTCTCCTGAGGCGAGGGAAACAAAAGCAAAGATAAGTTATTGAGACTTCATCAAGATAAAAAAGCTTCTGCACAGTGAAGGAAACAACCAACAAAACTAAAAGGTAACCTATGGAATGGGAGAAGATATTTACAAATGACCTATCTGACGAAGGGTTAGTATCCAAAATACATAAGGATCTTATACAACTCACCAAAAAGCCAAATAATCCAATTAAAAAATGGGCAGAAGACACGAACAGACATTCTCCAAAGAAGATATCCCGATGGCCAACAGACACATGAAAAGATGCTCAACATCACTCAGCAGGGAAACACAAAGCAAAACCACGATGAGAAACCACCTCACACCAGTCAGGATGGCTAAAATCAAAACTCAAGAAAAAAGAACTATGCTATGATCTAGGAATCACACTACTGGGTATCTACCCCAAAAATACAAAAACACTAATTCAAAGTGATCCATGCACCCCAATGCTTACAGTTGCATCATCAACAATAGCCAAATTATGGAAAGAGCCCAAATGTCCACTAAATGATGAGTGGATAAAGAAGAGGTGGTGTATATATACACAGTGGAATATTACTTAGCCATAAAAAAGAATGAATTCTTGCCATTTGCAACAACATGGATGAATCTAGAAGATATAACATTAAGTGAAATAAGTTAGAGAAAAATAAATACTATATGATCTCACTCATATGTGGAATTTAAGAAACAAATGAACAAAGGAAAAAGAGATAAAATTAAAACAGACTCTTTTTTTTAAGATTTTATTTATTTATTCGACAGAGATAGAGACAGCCAGCGAGAGAGGGAACACAAGCAGGGGGAGTGGGAGAGGAAGAAGCAGGCTCATAGCAGAGGAGCCTGATGTGGGGCTCGATCCCACAACGCCAGGATCACACCCTGAGCCGAAGGCAGACGTTTAACCGCTGTGCCACCCAGGCGCCCCTAAAACAGACTCTTAACTATAGAGGGCAAACTGATGGTTACTAGAGGGGAGGTGGGTGGGGGGATGGGTGAAATAGGTGATGGAGATTAAGGAACGCCCTTGTCCTGATGAGCACCGGGTGCTGTATGGAAGTGTTGAGTCACTGTATTGTACACCTGAAACGAATATGACCCTGTATGTTAACTACACTGGAATTAAAATTTTCAAATGACTAAATATTTGGAAATTCAACAACATACTTCTGAATAACATATAGATCAAAAAAGAAATCACAAAGAAAATTATAAACTACTTGGACTTGAACAATAATAAAATCATAACACATCAGAATTTAGGAATGAGCTAAAGCAATGATTAAAGGAAAAATTATAGCTGTAAATGCACATATTAAAAAGGAAGAAAAGTTTCATTTTTAATGATCTAAGTTTCCACCATGAAGAGCTAGAAAAAGAAGAAAAAAATTGATCTTAAGTAAGTAGAAGGAAGGAAATTACAAAGAGTGAAAAGTCAATAAAATAGAAAATAGACCCAAAAAATTGAAGAGGTCAAAAAAGTTAAACTTTGGTCTTTGAAAAGGCTCATTAAAAAATTCTGAAAACACTGATTAAAAATTGATAAACACCTAGCAAGACTGATCCAGAATAAAAGACGGAAAACAGAAACCAATATTAGGAATGAAAGAGGGAAAATTATTACAGATCACACAGATGTTAAAATGAAAAATAAGGAACTATTATAAACAGTTTCATGCCACTAAATTAACTTAAATAGACAACATTCCTTTGGGACTACAACTTACCAAAACCTGATAAAGAAGAAATAAAAATATACATAACACTATATCTGTTAAAATATATGTGTGTGTGTGTGTGTGTGTGTGTGTGTGTGTGTGTGTGTGTGTGTGTGTGTGTATAGTGGTACTTCTCTGGCCAAGATGGAATAACAGAGACTGGATTTACTTTGCCATTTGAGACGACAAATAAAAGCCAAAAAATATTGCATGAAACAGTGGTTTTCAAGATGATAATCAATGACAGGCAGTGATCTCTGAGAGATAGGAAACAAATGGAGTGAGTCCTATGATTGCCCCAGCTTACTGCCTTGAGAAAATTTCCAGGCCACAGTGCAGGGGGATCCTAGAGGAACCTCTGGGTTGAGGAGCTGAAACTGAGAGTGCAAGTAGAGCAAGACAGCTACAGTCCAGAGGACAGAGTACTGGAGAGGACAGCGACACAAAAGGAGAAAGCTAGGGAGCTGCTGAGCGTTCAGCAGACTACTGATCAGCACATGCATGTGAAGGGACTACCCAACGGCAGCTTTTAAGGATTAACAGTAGTAGTGCTCGCTGCTCAGGATCAGGACTAACTCAGTTCCCACCAGCCAGTCTGGAAGAATCCTAATTCACAGGGCATTTGGTAAGTGCTCAGAAGGGACTCACGTCTGGAGTGAGGAAAAATTAGCCCTAGACTAAATGCTTCTCAGGTCCTGCTTATAAAATATAAAAGGAAGTCCCCGATGGATCAAACTATTTCCAAGAAACAAATAGTTCAGGAGCGCAAAAATATTCAGCATGCAAGAAGGTAAAGTTCACAATGTCTGGCATCCAATTACAGATTACTAGACGTGAAAAGAAGCAGGAAAACATGACATAATAGGGAGAACAATCAATCATTCAAAACCATTGCATAACTGACGCTGATGTTAGAAATAGCAGATGGGGACATTAAAACAGTTATAACTGTATTCTATATGTTCTGAATGCTCAAGTTAAGTAAATACATGAAATATAAAGAAAAACTAAAATGTCAGAGATGAAAGGTAGAAACGAATAGAGATGAAGAAAGTATGAATTTCCAGTTACAAAATGAGTAAGTCACGGGGATGTAATGTACGGCATGGTGGCTATAATTAATAATATTGTCTTGCATATTTGAAAAGAGTTAGGAGAGTGGATCTTGAAGCTTCTCATAATGAGAAAAAAATTGTAACTATGTATGGTGATGGATTTTAACTGGACTTATTGTGGTGGTCATTTCACAATATATACAAATACTGAATCATTACATTGTATACCTGAAACTAATATAATGTTACATTAATTATACCTGAATTTTTAAGGAGTTATAAGTGTATCCTATATGTTCTAAAAGTTAAGTAAATACAAGAAACATGAAGAAAAATTATAATGTCAGAAATGAAAAATACACCGGATGGAAATATAGGTAGATTGACATTGTAGGGGAAAAAATGTGGAACTAAGGATGAGATATCCAGGAAGAATGATTTTTAAGAGATTTATTAAGATATCTTTGTAAAATATGGAACCTGACACATGAAAGTACTCAAAAATATGATTATGATTATGATTATGATTATTTAGAGTGTTTGGGTCCAAAAAGATGGGATGAATTTTATGATAGGTCTTGGCTTTAGTAGAGAAATGAGGTGTTAGGTGGGGCCCTGACGGAGGAGCACAATCCCATGAATTGGGTTAACATGGAAGGTGTTCCATTAAAGTAAACTTTTTATAGCAAGAGGACACCTATGACTCCCAGGATGCAGGAGCACATCCAGCTGTGAAACACAGGGAAAACTAAGGGTGACAATAATTTTGTTATTTTTTGAAATTAATTTTATAGGTAGACCCCTGAGGAGCCAAAATTTATTTCAGTACCAGGAAAAATGTTTTAAAAATTAATACTCCCCAACAATTCAATGGGTCGTCTTTTGAGGAAGTATTTAATCACATGCTGATAAAGATTGGAGAGACATACATGGAGGAAACTGTTTTATGAGGTGACAATTTTGAACTGTCCACATTCATCCAAGATATACCTCTTGCCTGATTACAAGTCATATGTCCACATAAAGGATATAGAAAAATTCCTAGGGGCAACCACATTAACTCAACAAATGACCATTTAGTATCAAGTCCTATGTAAAATACAAAGATGAATCAGATATGGCCCCAGTATCCAAGGAGCTTATGAATCAAACTATGATGTAATATTATCTGATATCAATCCCCAGAATTATTTTTATATCATGCATTCCTTCTATTAATTACATTTTACCCAGTCTCCACAGCATTGAATGGATGTCTTCATATATATTTATTGCAGTGTATGAAATCATTTTCTGGCATGACATAAGAAACTCTGTTTAAATCCAAAGGACATGGGAGTGCATTGGTGTATAGACCTTATGTTATCTATGAGATAGAATTGCTAGTTTGCAAGTGTTTAAAAATATCTCCATTAGCTTTCTAAGGGATGGAATCGATATTTCATAATTGGCACGTGAATCATCTTTAGCATGAGAAAATAGGTTGGAGGGATAACCAGACGAACAAAAAGAGGCACTCATTGAAAAGCCACTGGAATAGCACAGATATCATCTGCCATCCATACCGAGACATGCAGAATGGATTCAGACCATGTTCCCAAGATTTTCTAAATCCATTAGAGGATTGTTACAACTAGTGGATTTTTTAGTTTGCATCAACACATAAAAGACTTTTTTCGAACTTGAGATAAAGTTGAATTTATTGAAATTCCCAAAACCTTTTTCTAAAGGTTGCCAGTAATCTGAAATAAACTATTTTGTCCATCCCCTTTCCTGAAGCAGTATGGTTGTATGTACAAGTATGTGATTAAGATAAATCTCTGCCTAGATTATTGAATGAGTCATGCTATTAATATAAAGCAAGGAAGTAGTAAGAGAAGGACTAGTTCAGGTTAGTAAATCATGTAAATTTGGGTGCCAGTCTACCTCCATTCAAATCCCAGTCTACTCATTTCTTAGCTATATGACATGCAAGTTACTTTGTCTCGATTTCCTCATTTGTAAAACAGGAAAATAATGGTCTCTATCTTATAACATCGTAACGAGGATTAGATTACATAATCCATGCAAGCATTTAGTACAGTGCCCGGCACACAGTATAAATGCATTAAATGGTAGTCATTACTAGTATTATTTCCTCCAGGAGATATCTCACCATAAGCAAATAAGTACTCAGGTTACAGGAGTCTTCATGGCCCTCACTGTTCTCCTGGCCCATGATTATTCACATAGAGGCTCAACTTGGAAAGGGAGGCCCAATTTAACTCTGTAATTTGACCTTCCCTGGTGTTATTACAATGGCAGCGATGGCATTTTCTACTTAGGGAATGGCGATTTGTGGCAGTTCCTGTCTTCTTGATAGATTCCAGCTGCTGGTTGGAGCATATGCTGCTGTGGATATTAAAATAGCAAACCAGTAAGGTCTATTTTGATACAAAGGTTAGGAATCAATGTGACTTTTTATTTAGCAATATAATAACTTCTTTTCATTTCTTTTGTTCCCTTAACGTGTGCACAGTTTCATATAGATATCATTGAGCAGGGCAGTAATTGTATAAATAGCTCTAAATCAAATCAACAAATATTTACAAAGCATCTACTATACTAAGTGCTGTTGAGAATGCATAGATGTATGAGGCATCCCTTAGGGAGCTAATGATCTGGTTGGAGAGAGATAAGAGATCTAAGGATTTGTAGAAATTTAGGCAAGGAACAAATATTGAAGCTACAGTGTCAACAACAAGATATATATTTCTAGCACACAGGGAACCCGGAATTGGCTCTTAAAAGAACTATGTGGCAGGGTGCCTGGTTGGCGCAGTCAGTTAAGCGTCGACTCTTGATTTCGATTCAGGTCATGATCTCAAGGTTGTGAGAGCAAGCCCTGTGTGGGGCTCCATGCTAGATGTGGAGCCTGCTTAAGATTCTCTCTCTCCCTCTGCCTCTCCTCCACCCCCCCCTTAAAAAAAAAGAAGAAGAACTATGTGGCTAGAGGAGGAGAATGAATCTTCAAGTATGGAGATACATGAGAATAAACATAAGGCAAGCAAATAGGAAGTGTAATAGTTTAACTGAATGGGATCTAAGGGTGAGATTGTGAAGGATCTTTCATGCCAGGGTAAGGAGTGTGAGCTTTGTGCCTGTGATCGAAGGAATAAGAGGAAGATGAAAATTAGGAAAAAATTATTGGAGCCCAATTTATAGGACTGAAAAAAGGAAAGGCAAAAATCAGGTTTACCAGTGTTGAGGTTATCAAAGGAATCCAAGGCCATTGGAAGAGAAGAAGAGTGAGGTTGCAACAGAAGAATCAACCAGGTTTGGTGACTGAGTGGGTGGGGGTGGCAAAGAAAAAGAATGAGACTAAATTCCTGATTTTTGGAGCTGGGAAGATGTTGAGACATTTCAAATAACTCAGGAATTTAGACAGCTTGAGCTGCTTGGAATTTTGGGTTTTGTTTTTGAGAAGATCAACAGTTGGGCTGCAGTCATAGTCATGTGATACAATAGCTGGAAGTAGACAGAACTTACGAGACAGTAGGACTTGAAAAGCTGCCCTGGTGGTGGCATTTGGAAGCATGAGAGTGATGGAACCGAGCAAAGGGAGAGAAGAGTCTCTGGATAAAGACCAAACCTTGGGCAATATCTGCAACTTAGAAGAACTAGCCGAGGAGAGAGCTGCCGTCAAGCGTTGTGGGTTAGGAATATTCTCAGCCAGTTTACCTTTTCTGCTTGATTACCAGGAAGCCCAAAATTAATTTGGTGCCACGGTAGAATACCCGCCTTACCCCAAATAGCTGACACAGCCCTCTCATTCCTAATGATTTCAGAGTTTGTTTAGTTTTATCTAATCCTCTTTCACGGGCAGCTCTGTACTTCAAATGGACACACATCTTTTCAGACGATAGAATATAAATGACAGGCAAAGAAGAATAACATAAAACCATGGAGGAGACAATTCAAAAAAAGGTGAAATCTTGAACAGTTTCAGACGCCATAGGCACACAGGGTAAGCATTCATTAAAAGGCAGCCTTGCATTTTGCCAATTAGGAAACTATGTGACTTGAGAAGTAAATAAAATGTTGGAAAAGCTTGGGGTTGGGGTGAAAGCATGTGATAGGGAATCAACAATATATGAATAAAATATATGAATATATGAACACTACATATAAAGATATCTTGGGAGTTCTACCTTAAAAATCATGTTTTCATGACATTGAGTGTTTGCCCATTGCCCCACACCCATGACGCAGGCATCTGGCCCCCTAGTTGCATTTATGACAAGGACTGCTATGAGAATAGATTGAGAACCAGGGATACAGGAGGAAAAACTACTTTTTCTACCTGCCGCTTTTGTTCTTAAGATGGGCCAAGCAGCCCAGCACAGGGGATATGATCAATGACACTGTAATAGCATTGTATGGTGACAGATGGCAGCTACACTTGTGGTGAGCACAGCATAACCTATAGAGAAGTTGAATCATTATGTTGTACACCTGAAACTGATGTGACATTGTGTGTCAACTATATTCAAATAAAAAACATTTTTTAAAAGGTGAGCCAAACAGAAAAATTGGCAGACTTGCATCTGCAGGGCCCAAACGCATAGGTAGAAGGCTGTCTAGAGGGAACCTGCATGCTTCTTCCAAACACTACCACCTGAAGCTTCACTGGAAACGAAAAGAATGGTATTACAAAGACAAGTGATTGTACAGGACAAAATTGGACAGGAAAATCCTTTTTGCTTTGGCCTCATTGACAATCACCAGAATGACTGGCTTAAAAAAACACATAAACCAATGGAACAGAATCAAGAGCACAGAAATAAGCTCCCACATGTATGCTCAACTAATATTTGACAAGGGGGCCAAGAATATTCCATGCGGAAAGTACAGTCTTTTCAATAACCTTTTCATGATAAAAACTCTTGACAAATTTTTTGGATATGACACCAAAAGCACAAACACCAAATCAAAATAAATAAGTGGTATATATCAAACTAAACAGCTTCTGCATAGCGAAAGAAATGATCCACAAAATGAAAAGGCAACTTACAGAATGGGAGAAAATATTTGCAAATTATATATCTGGTAAGACCTTAATATCCCAATTTGTAGAGAATTCTTACAACTCAATAGCAAATACTAATAATAATCAATTTAAAGTGGGCAGAGGACATGAATAGACATTTTTCCAAATGGCCAACAGATACATGAAAAGCTGCCTGACACCACTAATCATCAGAACAATGCAAATCATAACTACAATGAAATATCACCTCATACCTGCTAGAATGGCTGTTATCACAAACATGACAAGAAACAACAAGCATTGCTGAGGGTATGGAGAAAAAGGAACCCTTGTTCAGAGTTGCTGGGAATGTAATTGGTGCAGCCACTATGGAAAACAGTACGGAGCTTCCTCAAAAAATCACAACAGGACAACTATATGATCCAGCAGTCCCACTTCTGGGTATATATCCAAAGAAAATGAAATCAGGATCTCGAACAGATACGTGCACTCCCACGTTCACTGAAGCATTATTCACAATAAGCAAGACATGAAAACAAATTATGTGTCCGTCTATGGATGAATTGATAAAGAAGAAGTGATATTTCACCCCTCGATACCTTTGTATGTGCTTCATTTTCTATTTTCAGTGTCCTTTAGAGTAGAGAGGAACTGAGAGAATGTTGATTCTATTTTCATCAGTACGGACGTCTCGAAGGAGAGTTGGCTTAGAAGTGAGTTCAGATGATATCTTCCATTTGACATCTGATTGCAATATCCTGGGAGGTGATATCCTGTTACCACTAATTAGCTCAATTTCTGCCAAGACAACTGAACCACATTCTCTTTAAGTCAGGCCGTTTCAGCCATCTTACCAACTAAATGGGATGAACTCTGTATCCACAAAATGCAACTATAACATAAAGACTTGGCTTATACCCTTTTCCACTTATTTCTGGTCATAAAAAAATCCTTCCTAGTTTGGAAAATCTAATTACAAATATCTTCATAACTGCTAAGTTATGAATATGTCATCAGATGGTTTGCATGCCAACATAGAATAGAAAAAGTCAAAGAATTGCCATGGCTCTTGCCCTTGTGGAATTTCTATCTAAAATTTAAAAATTTACACGGGGGATCTTTTTTGGGTCACCAATCTCTTGGAGAAGATCATAAAAGTTATGGATTTTCATTTTTTTAAATGTACATTTATAGCCAAATTGTACACATAAATTTAGGGGAGATTGTGAGAACCCTGATGTCTATATTTCGACTTTTTGAGAGTCCATATGCCTGGATGAATCATCCTTAGTGAAGGGAAGTTAAATAGTTCTATGTTCCACTCAAAATAGCTCTGTAAGCCTCGTTTTTTTCATCTGTAAAATAACATAATATGGCCCACTTTATGAGATAATTATGATAATTTGAGATAATGTGTGTAAAGAATTTCTGATGTTGTTGTTCTTATGACAATTTACAAAGCTCATACCTTTCCAGCCTTTGTGGATCCATCAATAGTATGGTACCTTTGGATGTTGTTAATCCTAAAATAAAAGATATCTATAATTATGCATTGTGTAAGTTTCATAAGAATCACATACTTTAAACAAATATAGTTATAAATTATATAATCATATCCTGCTGCAGAACAACGCTGGGAAAGACATGTTATTTACTGTCTGACACAAGCATAATTTGAACTGTTTAGAACATCTCTTTTGGTACTGATTTTTTTTAAGATTTTATTTATTTATTTGAGAAAGTGAGAGTATGAGCTGGGGGCGGGGGGAGCAGAGGGAGAGGAAAAGCAGACTCCCCACTGAGCAGGGAGCCCAATGCAGGGCTCAATCCCAGGACTCCAAGATCATGACCTGAGCTGAAAACAGATGCTTAACCAACTGAGCCACCCAGGTGCCCATCTTTTATACTGACTTCTTAAAGTAATGAACCCCAAATTTTAGAAGTTGCAGGTAAAGTGACATGGTGATACAGGGTTGATTCTTGAAAATTTTGAAAATCATCCTGAAATATTAACATGTGTTTATTCACAGAAGCTCATCCTTTATTCTGTTTTGATATTTATAAATATGTTTTTGCATCATATTGTATATACGCTGCCTTTGTAAGCTCAGCAACAGCCTTTGGACAAAACAGTTCAATAAGGACTTGACCTAACAGAAACATTCATTTCTTTTTTTCCGCCACTGTAAGAGTCTAGAAAGCTTATCAACGTATCTAAACAAAGTAACATAGATAACACCAATAAATATCACAATAATCATAATTAAAGAACTTCTGTGTGCTTCTCTGTAAAGGAACGATATAGAGAAAGCTAATGTCATTTTTTTTCAAGTCCTAGGAACATCATGAAACTGCATGATTCAGATGGAACATATGTCCTTTAGTACTGAGGCAAACAGAATGTATTAATGACAGATTTTGACTTTGAATTTTCAGGGATTTAAAAGTCTCAGAATAATATCTTGTATTTTTCCATTCTCAGTCTATCAAAATGTGTTATAATAATAATGGTTCAAACAGATAACAGTGTTCGAAAACCATATATTTGATCCTCAGAAAAAATTATATATCATAGTCAAATATTTATCAGTGCAGCTTTATGTGTTTGTTTTTAAATTTAGTTTAACAACTCAGTGTGTGTGTGTGTGTGTGTATGGAAAGAGCTTTTGGGTAGCTATATTGAATTGTATTAAATTTTCAGTATGAAAATATAATATCCACACCACATATTCTCTGTAGGATCCCAATTATGGAGTCCCTTCAACATCAAATGTAGATTGTAAGAACCCAGTACTGGGATCCGAATTGTCTGCTCTGCAGCCAGTAGCTCAAAGCATCTAAATTAGTCACTTGGAAGGGCAAAAGAACTAACCCTAATAGACGTAGTATAAGCTCACGGAACTATTCTAATCCCTCTTTATTTTTTTTTCTTTCTCTCAGAATCAGATTCTGAAGATCATCTGCTTCGTTTTTAGTGCCTAGAGATTAAGTAGAAACATACATGGTGGGCTTTATTTCACAGTGTTCTAGACTTAGGGCATGGAAGGCTGTTGAGAACAAAATGCATAAAACTAGAGACCATTCTTCAAATGACCTTGTCAGAACAGACACGTGAGATTATATGCATCTGTATCTCGAGGAAACAAATAATGTTTCGTCTTCAATAACGAAAGAGTTCTTTTGGTGTTCTTAGTCTGATTGAGAGGTCAAAACGGCTTGCCCTCAGCTTGAAAGTGTGTTGTTTGACCTACATAGCTAACGTTTTAGGAAATCACATCTAACGATCCAGACATTTCACAGAAAAATCCAAATTTGTTGCATCTCTTGAAAAATAATATTTGGCAATGCTGGAAGAACATTCCCATGTGGTATTAATTAGGGGACGCTAAGCCATTGCCAACTGCCCTTTAAATGCGGGCATGCATTGTCTCTTCCTTGCTCCCTTCACTTGCCTGCTCCATGGATTTACATTACCTGCTCAGCCCCTGGAAGCATTTCAGTTTGGGAGACCCTCGTCCAAATATTCTGCAGGTTAATATGCCAGCGTCTGTATTTTAGCACTTCCTGGAAATAAAACAATTAAAATCCACCTATTAACTCCCAGGACCCAGACTATAAAAATTCACCTCTGTCTTCTAAGGGAGGAGCAGTTCTCTCAATGGATCAATGGCCTCTGGGAAATTAATCTTCCTTGTCCTTCAAGCTCGTTTTTTTTTTTTTAAAGATTTTATTTATTTATTTGACAGAGAGAGAGACAGCCAGTGAGAGAGGGAACACAGGCAGGGGGAGTGGGAGAGGAAGAAACAGGCTTCCAGTGGAGCAGGGAGCCTGATGCGGGGCTCTATCCCAGGACCCTGGGATCACGCCCTGGGCTGAAGGCAGACACTTAACGACTGAGCCACCCAGGCACCCCTTCCAGATTGTTTTTGCCTGGCATTTTTAGCTCATTGTCCAATATGAATTAACACCAAGATTCAGTCTCATTTCCAAGGACAGCTTACAGAGGGTCTGCAACCATTCCATAGGGGAATAAGCCTTACTCCAGTGGTTGGTATTTGCTATTTCTATAGTTCTTGCCACTATCTAAAATTAACCCAGCAATCGTCACTATCTGAAATCCATGTGTTGGTTATATACATGTTTGTCTCCTCTTCCATTGGAATGTAAGCTCCATGATAGCAGGTATTTTTTGCTCTGTATCCCATGCACCTAATATTAGCCTACAGTTACATGTAATAGACACTAATGGTGTGGAATTTATCACATACAGTTGTCCTGGTTGTGCACTATGCGACACCAGGGGGTACCATAGAACCCATGGAGTAATTCAGTGCACAACCTACATAACTGTATGGAAGTTCTGTCAGTCTGGAAACAATTTTATTATCCCAGGCAGGGAATTCATGGCTTGTATTAGAACGATAACTATGGAGATAGAAATAAGTCATCAGATCCAACATATATATTGGAGTTAGAGCCAACTACCCTTGCTAATGGATAAATAATGATGATAACGCTAGAGGAATCACCATGTTTATTCCCCATGCTTCCATTAAAGTGACACTCTCAACCTCTTTCCACCGCCTCACTCTTCTTTCTCTTTCACTTGCTGGTCCTCAGGTAAGGAGAAAAGACTTAGCTAATTAATTTAAGAGAACTAACTGGGCATACAAAGCTCACTCCCATACTCTTCCAGTCTCTTCCTTCGGATGTACCTGTCTCCAGGGAGGATGAATCTTAGTCTTCACCCTTGGCCATTGTGGTCAGGCTCTATACTGCACATCCATTAGCCTGTCCCAGAAAGCCTGACATTTGAGAAGAGTGTGTCCACTTCAGAAAGCGAAAGTAACCCCAGTTAGCTGCACACTTAAGCCACATCCTCTGCTAGAGTACTGATCTCTATCTGTCTCTGTTCTCTCTCTCTCAGTTCAGATCTAAGGAGGAGAAGGCAGGAGAGGTATTATTTACTGTCTTAAATAATGAGAGCTGGAGTATTTTGAAAATTAATATGATATTGGCTGTTAGCTTCAGACCTGTGGAAATAGTCTTATATAACTAATGTCCTTCTAAAAGTTCTTTTTCCCCTTTTCCTTATGAGACAACTGACCACTAATTCAACAAAACTTTATGGAGTATACACCATGTACCAGGCATTGTAGTAGGTGTTGGGTGGCTATGGAACGTTATAAAATGACTTCGTACATCTGTTAAGTTAATATTTCCTTGTTGGAACAACTAATGTTAAGTGTTAGGTTACTGCCGTCATACCTAACTTCAAATTGTAAATCTGTACTCCAACTTAAACTACATTTCTGTCACTTCTCCTTGTCAGTTTTACCTAGACACAAACTGAAATGCCATGCCAATGTTTTCATTTGGCATTCTTTTATTCCATAAGACAAGATAAACTTGCAAGAATGTATTTTTTTTCAGTGGAGTCAATAATCGTATTTTTTTCATGGTAAAAAGATCTATAAACCTTTTTTGCTTTCTGTACTTGGGTCTTGGGCAAAGGCTGCTCGGTATCACATTGTAGATGTCTCAATACTACATTATCCTGTATCCTCGCGGAAAATCCTACTCAGTTGTGAATAAATTGTTTAATGTATTGATGAACTTATTTGTTTGTAATCCTTGTGTTTCCCTAAGGCCACATTTGATAATGCTTGAAAGGGAGTCAGTTATGACCCATATTTTGTTGATTCTCACCCGCACCTGATTCCACAGTATTTCCAGCTCGCTGTAATGTTCCTTCCTACTAATTTGAAGATTTCCAAATGGTTGCATATTTTTAAAGATTTTATTTATTTATTTATTTATTTATTTATTTATTTGAGAGAGGGAGCGCTCACACGCGTAGGGGCAGACTGAGAGAGAATCTTTAGCAGGCTCCACACACAGCATGGAGACCAACACAGGGTTCGATCTCGCAACCCTGAGATCACGACCTGAGCCAAAATCAAGAGTTGGACACTTAACCAACTTAGCCACCCAGGCACCCCAAATGGTTGCATATTTTAAAAGAATGTATATCATTTTCTCTGGCTAAGAGTTGTTGCTGTAGACTTTGCTTAGCTCTCTGAAGCCCCAATGTCCAGTTTTCACTACACATGTAAATATTTTTCTGTAGGGTGAATCCTTTTAGCTAGGAACATTAGGATCCTCTCAAAGTCCAAGGTGTTTATAATTGACTCAAACCTCTCCAAGGCAGAATCTCTGGGTTACCAGAATATGATAAAGAATCAATATTACTCTTCACTGTGATATATTGCAATATCTAACAATATCTAATGACATGCTTAATTAAATACCAGAGTAGACGCCATAACAATAATAGAAATGATAGGCAACATTTCCCGACCACTTGCTATGTGCCAGATCGGGAGAGCAGAGCACAGAAAGAGTAGTAGTACCTGAGATTGGGTTTCCTGGAACCCGCCCTTGATGTGAAGATTCAGGTGGATGTGAGTTTTTGGGAACGTGCACTTCGAGCGGAACCTGTATGGTAGGGATGGCAGCAAAGCAGGGAATAGGGAAGAGTTGAGGAAGCACGTGGTCTTAGGTACAGTTGAGCTTTGGTTTAAGCCTTGGGGGTGGTGTGTATGGAAGGCTGGGGAACATAAATCACACCACAGAGTTATCCCACCCTGTGACAAGAGGAACACAGGGCTTTTGTAGCCCTCCACCCCCAAAGTCAGTCATTCACCATCCCCAGAGGTGGAAGGTTAACCTCACAGGCATCTCTTGGCCAGACAGCTCTCATTAGCCAAGAAGAATTCTCAAGAGCAGGTTGGAAGTGTAAACCGTTAGTCCCAGCACTCACGAAGCTCGTGGTTGGGTGTAACTTGCCTGTCACAGGATGAATTGTGTCCTCTCTTCCTCAATCTCCTATGTTGAAATTCTAACCCCTAATATCTCAAAATGTGACCGTATTTGGAGATAGGGTTTTTACAGAAGTAATTAAGTTAAAATGAGGTCACTAGCAGGGACCCTAATCCAATATGAGATGTGTCCTTATAAACAGGAGAAATGTGGACACAGACATGCATAGAAAGAAGACAATATGAAGACATGGGGAGAAGACAGCCATCTACAAGCCAAGGAGAAATGCCTGGAACAGATCCCCTCTCATAGCCCTCAGAAGGAACCAACCCCACCAACGCCTTGATTTTGGACTTCTGGCCACCAGAACTGGGAGACAACACATTTTTGTGTTTAAGTCACCCAGTCCATAGCAGCTGGTTACAGCAGCCCTAGGAAACGAATGCATTACCTAAGATTATACAATAAGTGGCAGAAGCAAGATCAGAATCCTTAATGCATTGGAAAAGTCATCCCGAGACAAGGGCAATCTGCGCACTTACAGCCCCATCCCAAGACACAGCAGAGGGGATTGGAGGGACAGGGATCTAACAGAGATGTCTCATTGAGAGACATCGTGTGGACTCTAAATTCCCCCCAGCCTGAGCTTTTGCTGCTCTCGCCAATCACCCCATCTCAGCTCCGTCTCCTCTCCCGCTGCCGCCCCTGTCCCTACCTGGATTCTTGCCCTAGCTAATCAGGAGTCCACATGCGTCTCATCCACTCTCCACACTAACATGACAGCTCTTGAATTTTATTTAGCCCAACCTGCTTTTCCAGCCTCTTCTCTCTTTGCTTCCCCAGTGCGCACACATACTGGCCACTTGCCGCTGTCGGATGTGCTGTGGCCCTTCTGGCCCCTGGCGTGTTCCCCACACAGACACTGGCTGAGAGCAACGCCGCCCGCTGCCCATAATAGCAACTTCCCGTCCTGCACCGTCTTTCATCCGTGGTGGCCCGAGGCACCCTCAGATCCAGCTTTTGCTTCCTGCCCAGTGACCACCCGAGGCCTTCTCCTTTCTCTCATCTTCCACAGTGCCCCCGAGCAAAGTTAGCCTCTCCCCCTTCACGCTTTTATTATGGACTTCCTGTCCCACAGCGGGATAACTTCACTCTACATCGATGCATCAATTCGGTCGGCTTTCAAATTTAGACAAAACATGGATTCAAATCTCACATCTGCTATTTACAAACTCGAGCTTTTAATTAGACAAATTTCTTAACTCTCGTACCCTTCAACGTTCTCATCTTTAAAATGGGAATGAGAGTGGCTACCGAATGTGGTTGCCTTAAGAATGAAATGCATACAACCGGCGCTTTTTTTTTCTACTTTCTGGCTCTCTGTGTTTTTAATTTTTAAAGTGATAAACATATTTTATACTTGAATGAGAAATAGTTCAGTTTAAAAAGAGCAACCTATCAAAATGGATTCCCCAATAAAATCAAAAGTAAATATTCTAGGAAAACAAAAAAAAATGAAATCTGTGTAAGGTGTTTAATGCAATTCTTGGCACACAGGTAGTAATAAATCATACCTATTATCACTTTTTAAACTTGCTTTTTGCATTCAAGATATATAGAATACCTGTTTTGTTTCATTGTTCTCCCTTCTACTAGACGTTTAGGTTCTGAAAGTATAGACTCTGATTCTCTTGAAAAATTTGGAACGAAAGAAAAGTGCAGAATGCATACGCAATCAGGTACCAGAAACAGCTAAAGTGTCTCATAGTTCTCCAAAAGAAATGTACAAACTGAAATACAAAAAAGACCTGGCTTTTCCACCCATCTACATGCAGAGAGATACTGAAATTTTAAAACCATGGAAACTTCTTCAGTGCTCTGATATTCAGGCAAAGAAACTCAGAAGTCAGAAAATATCAGCATAGACAAGAATAAAATCATGAAAATCAGCTTAAATTGTATTTTCGTGGCACTCGATTGAACGCAATCACGGAAGAGATCGAGACCCCTGACTGTTGTACCAGTGTAGTGTTGGAGACACTCTGTTTATTCAGGAAAGAGCTGTTGCAAATGAAGATATGTGATTAAACTTGAGATCTGTCTCAGGCCCAGAGGAGAGCTGAGAGAAACCACAACAAAGACTTAAGGAATTCACAGCTGTTGTCATCAGTGGCTTCTTTAAAACTGTGGCAAAACCCATCGCTTTTACCCAAACAATATTGTAAAGTGCGTATATGTACTAAGTACCAAAAAATGAAAATAAATGGTCAGTTCTAAGCCAAAAAGAAAGAACGTATCCAATCTAATAGACATACATAGGGAGTGGAGACTTTAACAATATATAGGCAATTGGCTTCTAAAGAGAAGATCAAGAAAACACAATTAGGGGTGCCTGGGTGGCTCAGTCAGTTAAGCATCTGACTCTCGGTTCCTGCTCAAGTCATGATCTCAGCGTCCTGGGATGGAGCCCCATGTGGGGCTCTGTTCTCAGCGTGGAGTCTGCTTGAGATTCTCTCTCTCCCTCTGCCTCTGCCCCTCCCGCTTGTAAAGAAGACAATCACAAAGGGCCACCTATTGTATGATTCCATTTATATAAATGTACATAATTTGAAAATCTGTATAGACAAAAAGTAGATTAGTTGTTGCCCAGGGCCCGAGGGGGTGAGGGGAGATTTGGGGGTGACGACTTAGTAGCGCAGAGTTTATTTGAAGGAAATGAAATTGTTCTAGGGTTGATGGAGGGGATGGTTGCACAACTCTGTGAATATGCTAAGAACCTATGAATTGTATGCTTTAAATGAGTGAATAGTATGATACGTTAATTGTATCTCTATAAAGTTGTTATAAAGAAAGAAGAAATATTTCATCCTAGGGAATCCTTAGGTCAAGGACCAGGTCAGAATCTTTCATATCTTGAGGCCTATTTTATCATAGTTTATTTATCAATCTCCAGAACATTTTAGATTTAATGATTACAGCTGGTTCTTTTTCACCCCATTTCTCTATGCAGCAATGAGGAGATTTTTTGCCACAAAAACTTCATGTTATAAAAACTGAATGCAGGACGCCTGGGTGGCTCAGTCGTTTAAGCGCCCGACTTTTGGTTCTGGCTCAGGTCATGATCTCAGGGTGGTGGGATCGAGCCCCTCCTTGGACTCTACACTCAGTGCAGAGTCTGCTTGTCTCTCTCCCTCTGTTCCTCCCCCCCCCTCTTGTTCTCTCTCTTGCTCACTCTTGCTCCCGCTCTCTCTCTGGAATAAATAAAATCTTTAAAAAAATGGAATCCATTTATAAGGATATGAATTGATGAAAACTGATCATTTTTATTGACAATCTCTTGCAAAACTGTTTTCTGCTTTTAGGGACCCTTCCCAGGCAAAGGCCACAATTGCCTTCTGTGGCTCCTTTGGCCACACTTTTAAAAATGTGGAGATAGGAAGGGGAGGGATTGGTTCTCACGTATAAATGTGGGTTTCCACGGCAGCTTTAGTCCCTCCGTGACTCCTGCTGCCAGGGGTGACTGCCTGCCATGCTGGTACACAGCAAGCGCTCATGCTAATGTAAATAGTAAATAGCGTGGAGCAGGCAGATTCCTGCCTAGTGGAAGCACAAAGGGACATCAATTCTCTTTACATGGATGTTTTTATTGAAGATGGATCACTATGTAGAATACACTTTTTTCCCTAAGATTCTAAAATCTTAAATGTATGACCAATTTCATATAATCTATAGTATCTAGAGTCCACGAGTTAGAAAGTAACATTTTTATATGCATGGATTGAGGAATGAATGCAGAGAAAAATGATATAAATAATATCACCATCAATTTTCTCAGAGCACTGATATAAATTGCATTTGGCTACGCTTTTCTAAAGTCTTGATTACATTGTCACACCCAAGATTTCTCAGCAGATATGCCTGCACTTCCAAATGAAAAGGCAAACCCAATGATGTTCTAATGTGTTTTAATATTTGGTTCAATTGCTAATTCAAATGAGCAGGACATAGGAATGGATTGAAAAATGGACATGCCCACGCAACATCCCTATGGCCACTCATTTTTCTGAATTCCCCTTGTAATATTTTAAATATTAAAATATCTTTGAACATTTACCATACTGGTAAAAACCTAACTTCTCTGATTCAGTGGAGTCATATATAACTTTAGGCTGATTCTTGATTTTTCGCCATCAGAGAGAGCATAAAATGATAATATAAGCTGAGAAAAATAATCCAGTCCCTTCATAGGATTTTTACATAAATGAGACCTTCCATGTAAATATTTTGTTGTCTTTTGAGAACCACCTCAAAGGGTCCCACTTGAGGGTCTGCCACAGCTCAGGAGCCAGGATTCTTTTTTTTTTTTTTAAGATATTATTTATTTATTCGACAGAGATAGAGACAGCCAGCGAGAGAGGGAACACAGGCAGGGGGAGTGGGAGAGGAAGAAGCAGGCTCATAGCGGAGGAGCCTGATGTGAGGCTCGATCCCATAACGCCAGGATCACGCCCTGAGCCGAAGGCAGGCGCTTAACCGCTTTGCCACCCAGGCGCCCCTGGAGCCAGGATTCTTATACATCAATGGTCATTTAGTAAATAGACACGCTGGTCTGTTTTTCTCCTCGCAAGTGCTTCTGACAGCAAATGTGTGAGGTTTTGTTCCTCGCACCAACCAACTCTCCAACTCTCCGGACTCGAAGGCAGACATCGGACTCTCTGGGGAAAAGGCTCAGTCCCACAAAGCTGCCTCCCAACTTCAGACACCAGGCGCTGGTCTCTGGGCCTCCCACACTTCAGATGGACCAGCGATTACTGCGACCTCCTCCTCAAGTTGGATAACTTGGTGGAACGGCTCACAGAATGCAGAAGACAGTTGACTTACTATTAAATGAAGGACGCAACTCAGGAACAGGAACAGTCCAATGGGAGCGATGTATAGGGCAAGGCACAGGAGGGAAGGAGGCACCTCGACATGTTCCCCAACCCAGGAGCTCTCTGAGCCCCATCATTTAGGAGTTTCTTTCTTTTTTTTAATGGAGTTTCTATGACGTGGACGCGATTGATTCAAGCATTAGCCATGGATGATTAACTTAATCTCTAGCCCTTCTCACACCACTGGAGGTTGGGGGGGTGGGGCTGAAAGGTTTAACCCTCTAATCCTGCTTTGGTCTTTCTTTCTTTTTTTTTTTAAAGATTTTATTTATTTATTTGACAGAGACAGCCAGCGAGAGAGAGAACACAGGCAGGGGGAGTGGGAGAGGAAGAAGCAGGCTCCCAGCAGAGGAGCCTGATGTGGGGCTCGATCCCAGAACGCCGGGATCACACCCTGAGCCGAAGGCAGGCGCTTAACGACTGCACCACCCAGGCGCCCCATGCTTTGGTCTTTCTGCCAAACACATCCTGATGCTAGTAGGAGTCCCCAGCTACCAGCCGTCTCATTAGCATACAAAAAAGATACTCATCACTCCTGAGATTCAAAGGGTCTTGGAAGCTCTTGTGTCAGGAACTGGGACTAAGACCAAATATTATAACAGACGATGCTCCTATCACACCTGTCACTCAGGCAATTACAAGGGTTTTTAGGAGCTGTGTGCCAAAAAGCAGGGACAAACCCAAAATACTTATTTCTTACTGTATCACAACATCATAGACCAAGGTTGCTTCTTTATTTGTTGAAGCTATGGAATCTATGAATGCACTTTATGGCCAAACTAAAGTCACAAGATCATGTGTTTGCATTTCCATGGACATTAAAACACACTGTTCTAGGCCCTAGACAACAGAAATCAATAGAATATGGATCATCACCCCTCCTCCCATGCAACCAATGGGAAAAACGAATGTGATATGTGAATTAATAACATGAGGCCCAATTAAAGGAACACTACAATAAAAATAGAAGAAAAATACTAGATACCATAGTTACTGACTAGGATGGAAACACTGAACTGATGCCAACATTCTTTGCTGTTGTTGAGTGTTTATCTTTTCCTACCCCTGCAACTGGGGTTACCCAAAACCAAAGAGTTCCTTTTGTCCATTGGAACCTTTTGATATTTGAGTGGTGGCATATTTTCCAATGTGCTTAGAGTAGCAAAAGCCCGAGAGACAGCCCTGTAGATGAGAAATAATGGTGAAAGTACTCTCCAATGTGAGCACCCAAAGCAGAATTTACGGTGAGGGGCGTAGTAGAGATTGTGGTTCAGGGCAAAGACTAGAGTCAGACTGTCTGGATTAGCATCCAGATTTCTCCTCAGTAATGAAATGATCTGGAGCAAGGGAATAAATTCCCCTGTGCCCCAGTTTTACCATGTGTAAAATGGTTATAATAGTAGCACTTATTCAAATTAATTATTTATTTTTAAAGGACCTCCCTAAATATAGGTGAGAAATCAAGGAACAGGAGTGCACAAGAAGTAAACTCACATAACAATTAGAATAATATGTAGCACATAGTAAGGGCTCAGTAATCTCAGCTGTTATCATTATTAATGTTAAAGACAGGGATCATCCTAGCGGCGCCTGGGTGGCGCAGTCGTTAAGCATCTGCCTTCAGCTCAGGGCGAGATCCCAGGGTCCTGGGATCGAGCCCCACATCAGGCTCCTCTGCTGGGAGCCTGCTTCTTCCTCTCCCACTCCCCCTGCTTGTGTTCCCTCTCTCGCTGGCTCTCTCTCTCTGTCAATAAATAAATAAAATCTTTTTTAAAAAGGGATCATCCTATTTTATTTCCTCTGAAATTTAACTATCTAGTCAAAAGAATACCTTAAAGGAAATACTTGCATAAATAGTTACCTGAATGTACAACAACAGGAGAATGGCCAAATTAATTCTGATTCATCCACACAATGAAATATTATGCAGCTTTAAAAAATTACAAAATGTATGCAAATGTGTCTGTTTTGAAACAAAACTTTGTTTACATGGAAAGAGAAAAACCGATTACAATTATGCTAGGTGATCTCATTTTAATATACATGTGGGTACATGCATGTAGAAAGGACTTTATTAGTCATGCAGGACAAAAAATTCTCTGGTGGTACATATCACAAAATTTAACTGTAGTTTCCATGGCAGCATCAATGATTTTTTCCTCCTTTGTGATTACTTGTATCTTATCCGTTTTCTATAATGGACAAGTAAAGCCTGTACAATACTTTTTTAAAAGGTTTTTTTTTTAATTTTACAAAAAAAATGTGGTTTTGAGTTTTTCACGTAGATAACTTGTGGGAGGATAATGACACCATTCTTTTTGTACAGAACATAAGAAACTTGTTTAGAATCAGCAGGTCCGATATTATATGAATTAGACTCCAGTGAGAAGCTATGTCTAGTAAGCCACATCGTTTTAGCTCAATTTATGTCTCTTTAAATACAGAATACAACAAAATGTTTTTGTTTAATCCGTCCATAAGGCAAAATTAATAGTTTCACTAAAAGTTTGAAACTTTTACATACCTTTGGGTAAAATGCTTTTATTTTGATTCCTCCTGCAAGTATAAGCCCTAGAACACAAGGATGTTCTCCCCCCGCCCAACCCCTTTTCTTAAAAGTAGGCTCCACACCCAGCACAGAGCCAAGTGCAGGGCTTGAACTCACGACCCTGAGATCAAGACCTGAGGTTCGATCAAGAGTCAGATGCTTAACAGAATGAACCACCCAGGCACCCTTGTCCCCTTTTAACACCCAGTTCATCCTGTAGACAAACTCCTTCCTGTGAATCCCCTGAGCCCAAATCCAGCAGAGTGGGATTTCACAAAGGACCTCTCCAGGGAGAGGTGAGAATTCAAGGAACAGGAGTGTGTAGGAAGTAAGCGGTGCCTGACTAACAGAGGCAAGTTTTGCTTTCTTCCAGGGGCCTCCGTTCAGAGCGGTCCACCATGGGCATTGCACCTTGCTCCCGCCCTGTTTCCATGCCGAGGGTTCAGACCCACCGCCAGGTAGCTGCCGCCTAAACGCCTAGACGTTCTCCCGGGCTAGCCTCCGCTCTGCACTGTGGAGGACACTAGCCACGTGCCATTATTTAAACTTAAGTGTGAATTAATGCAACTGAAATAGAATTTAAAACTTCAATTCCTCAGTCTCGTTAGGCTTATTTCAAGGGTTCAGCAGACGAATATGGTTGGAGGCTACTGTATAGGACAGCACAGAACTCATCTGTCATCACAGAAAACTCTACCGGGCAATGTTGCTCTAGTGTCTTGACCAAGAGTTAGCCCCCACCCTCAAACGTACCTAAAACCCTCCTACAGTTCGAGTCTCTCTTACGAAGATTGCATTTTCCCTCCAGATGATTGGATCAGTGGCAGGATCTCCTTCTGTGAGACACTGCTCCCTATACTTTAGCCTCAACTTGACACTGATTCGTTTCCTAGCCCTTCACCATAGAGCAACTGTAACTGCCACTCAACCAAAGTTATCCGCTTCAGCGATAAGTCTGTTATTTCACAGCAGCTTTTATTTAGAGACTGAATCCCTCCTTCTGGAGCGGAATTCCACCAACCAGAGGCTCGTGATACTCCAGCAGCACCGAAGGAAATTAGCTTAGGTGTCCGTTCATAACTGAGTCGTCCTGATATTTTGCTTTATTTTTCAAAATGAGTCTTGCTGCACACCCATTATCCTGCTATGATTGTGCACTCATCACTGCCTTGATTCTATTAACTTCCTCTGATCCTTCCTCGTATTTTGCATAATATGGAGATTTCACACTAAGCCAATCACCTGGGTAATTGGAACTCTCGCAGCTTGTGAGGCTGTAGCTACTGAAAGGAACTTCTTTCGGGCCTTTTGGTTTGCAGTCCTCACCAAATTCATAAGCATGAATTATTCCACAGTGTCACTTTGGGGAGAATATTTCGCTTCAAGTACAGAGAAGTTTCTTTAATGACTCAGCCTTTCTCGAGGCTTTTTTCACCTCCCACATACCTGGGTTGCTCATTAAAAGCAGAACGATCTACACTGATTTCTTACACTCTTCAAGTAGCCCCACTGAGTCACAGATTCAAATGCTTTCGTGCCGTGGCTTTCAAACATCTTTGAGCATGATGTTCTTAGCGATCGAGCATGTGTATGCAACACACGCAAACACAAGTGTCAAACCAACACTTCATGTGATGCACTCAAAAACATTCTATTAATTTTGTTCCATTAATTTTTTAAATTTTTAATTTCGTCACCGAGTAATGGATTACAAACTAGCGTAGTATATTGGTGTGGACGGTTACAGTTGTTAGGCAAGAGACACCTAATTTAAAGTAGCCTAGATAAAAGGAATATGCTTGGAAGGCCATGCAGTGTTCATAAAAATGAATGAAGAAATGAACCGAGCTTTCAGAGGGCAATAACCAAAACACTCTGGAACTAGAAGCAGGGACTTGTCCACCGTCAGAATCTGCCGCTCTTTCTTCTCTTTCCCTCCCTTTCTCTCATTCTATTTTTCTCCATCTCTCACTTCTGCTTCTGAGCATTCACATCCCTCCCTATGAAGCTAGATATATGGCTACCAGAGGAATACGAAAAATCTCAGGAAAGATCATCTGATTGGACTACTTTGAGAAATGTACCCTCTCCCCAAACTGACAACTGCCCCCCGTGGTTGGCTTCGTAAGGTCATGTAAGGGTACAGAAACACTCATTTGAACCAAAGACAGTAGTTCAGGGTGCAAGAAGCAGCAGTTTCTGCAGGAAAGTGGTGATAGCAGAGATGTCACAATTAAGACAATCATTGGGAGCCATGTTAACTTCTGAAAACCTTATTTTGCCCCTTGACTGTGTAGCATACACACACCTTCTTCCTATAATATGCTTGTAAAAACACCCCTCTTCCCATTATCATTAGCACCAAGCATAATGTGATTTTCCCACATGCAACTCATAAACATTCCCAGGCCTCCCCCACAAGAAACAACCCAGAAGTGGTCATACATAGCCACAGCATCATCTCCAAGTCCAGGAGACGTTGTTGACCAAGTTCAAATGTGGTTCATTTTTTTCTAAGATTTTATTTACTTATTTGAAAGAGAGAGAGAGAGAGAGCATGAGTGGAGGGGAGAGACAGAAGGAGAGGAAGAAGCAGACTTCCTGCTGCGCAGGGAGCCCAAAGCAGGCCTCAATCCCAAGACCCTGAGACCATGACCTGAGCCAAAGGCAGACACTTCACTGACTGAGCCATCCAGGTGCCCCCAAATGTGGTTCTTTATATGCATATACCTGATAACTAAATGATAAATTTATCCACCCACAAAATAATCAATATATAATAGTGGAAGCAGAATATAATATCAATAAAAAAAACTCCCATTCAATAAAGGGAGAAAGAGAAAGTGCTCAAAGATGGACATACTTCACCCTGGTGGACAGTGGTAGCAAAATGAGTTGAAGACATTCGTTTGTTGACTAACTTTATGACTGGAGAAGGAATGATTTGATCAGCAAATCGCATGGTTCTAGATTCTGCTCCCATTTTCCAAGTCCTCCAAGGCTGTTCTGATAAGAGAGTTCAGGTGAATTCTAGGTCACATGCTTTGTTAGGGTCTGGCCAATTTCTCCCTTCTTTGATCACTAACTATGTAGGGAGGTGTGTGATATAAGAAAATAGATTACATTTAGATGATGTGTTTGGGGCAGAAGAGAATTCCTCCAAAGGAAGGAGAAGAACATAGGCATGATCACCCCATTTCATATCCACTATTATGAATGAATTCAAATGAACAAACAATTATTGAATGCCTATTTTGTCTGATTCCTCTTCTTGGGGACTGGATTAAGCCAATAGGAGTGGATGCCAGCCATGGGAGGCAACTCTGAAGAGGATTATGGCACTTGATGGCCTTATCAAGAAATGGAGTTACTGAAGGTAGCCAAACCAGCCTGGATAGTCTACAAGGCAATTTCAGCACAGTCCCATGACCTTCAGAGCCAGAGAAGCAATCACAGATCCAAGGGCCCAATGTAGGGTCAAAATGAAAAGTAATGCAAGAAAGAAGAAACCAGGGATAAAGAGGAACAAGTCAGGAAACAAAGCAAAATCAAGGAAAAATGGTCAAGGGCTCTAGCCATGAATAGGGCTTAGGGGCTTAAAGTTCTCTCTTGCTGGGTGCTGGCGCTAAGGGCATGAATCAACTAGAGTCATAGCCATGGGTAGATAATGCACCAATGCATAATCCAGTTTACAAACTACGCTTGTGCCAAGATTCTGGCAGAAGCTACAGGGGAATTTTACCACATGCCCCTTGAAATGAGCAAGAACACAGTGCACAAAGTAGTTCAATCAGAAAACTGATTTCTTTGTCAATTTATTAACTCAACTGATATTTATCGAGTGCCTAGAATATTCCAGGCACTGTCCTAGGCACTGGAGATACAGCCATGAGCAAGATAAGGCTCCTGTCCTCCTAGCTTAGATCCTGGGTGAGTGAGTGTGGAACAAATGATACACAGTTACCTCCCTGGGATCTCAGTTGAAGGATTCTGTTCAGTCAGCACTCTGGCTCTTCCCAAGTTGCTCACAGCCTAATGGGGTACTCCTAGTTAGCCTACAGTTCAATCTGGTATGCTAACTGGCACCATGTACGTGTAGAATGCTGGGGAAGATAAAGGAGCAGGGACTGATTTCATTCCCTTCAGCACTGGACTCTAGATTGGGAGGTAAGTAATTGGGTGTACGTTGGGAGCTAGAGTCTACCCTCCTTGAGGGTGAGGACTTGGTCTGGTTCATATAATGTACCCCAGGGCTCAGAGGATTACCCAGCATTTAGTAAACACTCAATAAAAACTTAACTGAATGAGTGAATTCATCCATGGAGATGGGTTAAATGCTAATTGTGGCATTCGTTTGCACAATATTTATAGTAAGACAGCCCACTAGTGAAAAAGGGAAAATGTAGTAACACAGGCTTTCCATGACACAGGCCTGTGAGTGAAGGGGTTTAAGGATTTTATAGCCACACTCTGGTGAACAAATTACATTTTCATCTATTTGCAACAAATTGATTCATTCTTTGATGTGACCAGAAGTACCACCGTCTTCACATCACATCAAGTTGGCTTCATAACACCAAACTCTATGTGTGTATAGCTATAGACGTTAGCTGCCTTTATGAAACAGGCCAAGACATCAGAGAACCTGTCTCTCAGCAGTGACAGCTCCAAATGATTCATTTGGGTTCTTTTCAATCATTGCTGACACATCTTCTAGTTAATCTTCTTCATTTTTGATTCCCTACTCTTGAAACGGATTGTGGTGTTATTTTTAGCATTGTTAAAGCAAGAATGTTAGCAACCTGCTATTTCTCAGGAACAAACCAGAGTAGCCATTTGAGAGCTATGGAGCCTCTCCACTGTCCCTATTCAATTATTTGGGTATTTTGGAAATACAAAAAAAAATACAAAAAAAACCCTTAACTCTCAATTACACATGTACTTGGATTTGGTTTTTATGCTACTTTTTTGAATGCTATTACAACTTATTGTTGTATATGTTAATAAAAGTGATCAGTTTTTGATCATAGGATGTCCTAGATCTACCAGTCTCTACCCAGGCCTAGCCCCAGGCATTTCTCCACTTTGTAAAATAGGAATAAAATCCTAGCCTGAAAATGTATTTGAATGATTCACCTGCAAAGATATGCATATGCTGTTGTATGACACACCAAAGTCATAGAACCTGAGGACCCAGGAATAGCAGCAGGCATATACCTTTGAAAGTGGGTGGTCTTCATGATTGGCTCCCCCTTACCCAGGACATCTAGAGCTAGGTCTCTTATCTATTGTGTGATCTCATGCACAAGGGTAACTAGCCCTGTTTCTTGCCTCGTCCCTGATAGCTAGCTCTGTTGCTAGAGAATGCACCTGATTCTCTCCATTCCTTCTGTATAGTCCATTTTCCCCACAGTTCTGCCCCTGCAGTCTTGGTTCTCAGTCTTGAAGTGTTATTCCCAATATTGTTCTCTAGAGTTTCGACTCCTTTGGATTCCGATCTCTACTTAGGATTCTACTGAAGTTTAATATTCTCAGAGGTCATTTTGTTGAAAACTTCTGGCCTCTGACTCCTAAGGGAAAAGGAGACTGCCAATTCCATGAGGACAGATCTCTCCTCCTTCTCCTGGGTCTTTCCCTGTATCACACTCCTCTACTCCACCCTGATCCAAGCACTCTATATGGCCAGGATTGAGTCATGGTTTGAAGTTATTACAAGAGAACCATATCTGACTTGTTCACCATATCATCATTTTTGTCTTTCAATCAATATTAGGTAAATGTGGTTGCCTTTATTGTCACCATTTGTAAATGAGGAAACTGAGACTCAAAGAGGTAATATATATATATATATATATATATATATATATATATAGTCTAATAACACACAGTAAGCTAGTGACACAGTCAGAGTCTCCATTCTCCAGGGTTTCTTCCTTCGATCTTGTATGAGATGCTGATGTTTCTGATTGGTATTAAACCTATCCACTAACAGAGGCACCTGGGTGGCACAGTTGGTTAAGCATCCAACTCTTCACTTGGCTCAGTTCATGATCTCAGGGTTGTGAGATCGAGCCCCACATCAGGCACTGTGCTTAGCACAGAGCCTGCTTAAGATTCTCCCCCTCCCTCTCCCTCTGCCCCATCCTCCCTGCTTCCTCTGTCTCTCAAAAATAAATAAATCATTTTTTAAAAGGTATCATTGATAGTCAAATGTGTATTAAACTCCACTGTAACTTTTTAAACCACATAAAATGACCCTTATTGATTTTAAGGACATACTTTGAGGCAAGTGTTTATTTAAAATTTATTTCAAGCTATGTGATATGATGTCTAAGTTGCTACTATGTTTCCAGTTTTTTCCCTCTGTATAGTAAAGCCAGAGGCCAGCGACTTGAAGAGAACTCTACTCTGTGCTCCATCTCAGGAGAAAAGTAAGAGAAAGCACTTTTCTGCTATACAAAATAAATGAATGGGAACTTCTAAAAATGAAGAGAGAGAATAAGGTCAGAATAGGAATGTAGGACAGAGGATTCTGACTCCTCACTGGGCAAGATAAAATCATAATAATGAAATTGGATTTCTTCAGTACATAAAGTGTATGAATTTGATATAAAACATAGTTCTTAATCGTTGAACACTACATCAAAAACTAATGATGTACTACTATATGTTGGCTAATTGAACATAATTTAAAAAAGAAAATGGAAAAAAAATTTAAAGAAACATAGTCCTTAACTTCTAGGAATGTATATGGGAGTAGGAAAATAATAAGTGTACAAAGTCAACATTCATCATTTCAATAAACATTATTGAGAACCTACTATATGGCAAGCATTGTTCTAGATGGAGTGCAGGGCAGGCGATACAGCAGTGAACAAATCAGACAAAATTCTTGCTTTCAGAGAGCTTGTATTGTTTTTTTTTTCTAAAATTTCATTTATTTATTTGAGACAGAGAGAGAGAGAGAGCACAAGCAGGGAGGAGAGGGGGAAGCAGACTCCCTGCTGAGCAGGGAACCCAATGCAGGACTCCATCCCAGGACCCGGGGATCATGACCTGAGCTGAAGGTAGATGCTTAACCGACTGGGCCACCCAGACACCCCTGGAGAGCTTGTATTTTAGATACAAACAAAATTATTATGTCAAGTGGTGATAAGTGTTAATAAGGAAAGGAAACTAAGGAGGAGGAATATACAGAGAAAGGAAGGTATGATTTTCATTTAGGGCACTCAGAGGAGGCAGCGATGACTAGGTGACATCTGATGAAAAACTTGAATGAAGCAAGGAAATACTACATGAAGAATAACGAGCCCCAAAGACATCCATGTCTTCATCCCTGGGACCTGTGAGGATGGTACCTCACATGGCAAAAGGGACTTTGCAGATGTGATTAAGTTAAGAATCTTGACATAAGGAGATTATTCTGGGTTATCCAGATGGGCTCAATGGAATCAAAAGGATCCTTGCAAGTGAAAGCGGAAGACAGAAGAGTGGGTCCGAGAGATTGGAAGATGTGCCGCTGCTGGCTTGAAGATGGAGGAAGTGCCACTAGTGAGCTGAGAAACGTCAGAAGAGAAAAGGTCAGAGAGATAACACTGACCAGATCGGGTAGGGTCTCCTGGATGATGGTAAGTCTCTTGTATTTTAACCTGGATGACAAAGGAAACCCTTGGAAGATTTGGGCTAGAATGATTAGGGCAGGTCGATTGGGGGAGTTAGCATTTTCACTGACTAGGAAAAACAGGAGTCTATTCAACAGATAGAATGTCAGCTAGAAGAGGATAACATGAGTAAAAGAGTAGTTGCTGGCAGTTCGTGGTCAATCAGAGATGGAATTAGACTAGTTTACATAGACAAGTACTGTAGAGGCCAATGTGGGGGGAGCTTGCAATGCCAAGGGAAGAAATCTGGGCTGTTTATTAGTAAATGAGGAGCTGTTGACTGTAAAGGAAGCGAACAGAAAGAAATATGATAAAAAGGGTTTTAGGGGCGCCTGGGTGGCTCAGTCGGTTGAGCATCTGCCTTTGGCTCAGGTCATGATCTCGGGGTCCTGGGATCGAGCCCTACATCAGGCTCCCTGCTCAGCGGGGAGTCTGCTTCTCCCTCTCCCTATGCCTCTCCCTCCAACTTGCACTCTCACTCTCTCTCTCTCCCTAATAAATAAAATAAAGTCTTTTTTTAAAGGGGGGGTTTTCAAGAAGATTGATCTGGTATACTATGAATTCACCGTACATGAGACTGGACTCATGGACACAGTGTAGGAAGTTGTGACCATAGTTCCTATGAAATTGAGTGCAGGTTAAGGTAAGTTTCATGGGAATTTGAGGGAAAACCACAGTGTCGTTAATTCTGAAAAACAGATTGAATGCCTATACTGATGGCCTTCTTTCATTTTACCTGTGTAGATCAAGGCAGCCAAAAGAAGAAGCTGGATTTTTTTTCTCTTAAAATGAAATTTAGAACCTCTAGTTTCTAATTAGAAACTTTCACACCATCACTGATCATACATTTTCTAAATTAAAACATATCTCGACTGTCGCTTAATGTGGGTAGTCCCATGTTGGAGACAGTAGAAAGAAAAACTGCTGATGTTGTTATGAAAATATTTGTCCCTGCTTTATGCTGCTACATGAAATGACTTTTCTAGGAGTGTCTCACACTTATAATAGGAAAATATCAAAATTGATGGAGGATGTGAAAAATAGCAATACTTATTCCACTTGGATTATAAATTATATATTTTAATTTAAATATATCATATAGTAGAAATCCATAGGCAAAAAATGAACCTTTATCTAAACCTCACATCTTATACAACAATTAACTCGAAATGGATCATGGTCTTAAACATACACAGTAAAACTACAAAACTTGTAAGTAACAACATTAGAGAAACTCTCAGGACCTAGGGCTATGCAAAAAAATTCTTAGACTTGAAACCAGGAGCATTATCTATTAGAAAGAAAGATTGATAAACTGAATCTCATCAAAATTTAAAACTTTTGCTCTGTGAAATACTGTTAAGATGGTGAAAAGAGCTAGCAAGTGGGAGAAAATATCTGCAAGCCATAGCTCTGATAAGACACTAGTGTCTAGAATATATGAAGATTTCCCAAAACTCAACAGAAGAAAAACAAGCAATCCAGTTTAAAAAGGGGCAGGGGCACCTGGGTGGCTCAGTCAGTTAAGATTCTGCCTTCAGCTCAGGTCACGATCCCAGGGTCCTGGGATCAAGCCCCCTGTCGGGCTCCCTGCTCAGCAGGGAGTCTGCTTCTCCTTCTCCCTTTGCCCCTCCTCCAACTCGTGCTCTCTCTCTCTCTCTCAAATAAATAAATAAAATCATTTAAAAATAACAAATAAATAAATAAATGGCAAAGCACATGAAAGAATATTTCATCGAAGAGGGTATACAGATGGTATATAAGCACATGAAAAGATGTTCAAAATCATTAGCAATTTAGGAAAATGCAAATTTAAAACCACAATAAGTTATCTTTAGACACTTATCAAAATGGCTAAAATTTTAAAAAAATGTGACAATAACAATTGTTGGTGAGGATGTGGAGAAATATTTCTCTGCCACTCTTCACAGAATAACTTGTCTAAAATGTTGTCTGTACTCTGTCACCATTTCATTACCTGCTCTTCTCTCTTCACCCCTTCCAATCCTGTCTCCAACTGCTACCATTTCTCTGAAACTACTTTGGTCACCATGGCCTCCATGTTTAAATGATGGCTCCCATGATATTGCACGTTTTCTCCCCTAGCTCTCTGGCTATTCATTCTCAGGTCCCTGTTCTGTTCCCTCCTCCTGAGCTCTACTTCTTAACGTTGAAGCACCCAGTGGTTCAGTGTTCGATCCCTCTTTTCTTCCACCATTAACATAGTCACGTGCTACATTCCAGCCATACTGGATTTCTTTCTAATCTTTGAACATGTCAATTCCATTCTCAACTTAGGGCATTTGCCCTATTCCCTAGAACATTATTCCATTTGACCTTCCTGTAATTTGTTCCCTCACCATATCTGATCTCACCTTGTGTGTCTCTCCATCCTTGATCTTCTGTCATTCATATTTTCGTTCACATACCCTCATTGAGGGTATTCCTGACCACCCAGTCTAAATTAGCTCCCCTCCTTTGGTCGTCTTCGATCACACATCCTCTGACTTCTTTTCTTCCTAGTACTTCTACCTGGCTAAATTCGTCTTGTTCATTTATTCATTTTTTTCTATCTGGCCCCCATCCCACTAGAATGTAAACTCGATGAAAGCAGAGTGACTCAGAACCTAAGAGTGCCTGACTCATATCAGGGACTCAATAATATTTGAGGAATAAATGAAAAATATATTACAAACACACCTTTTAAATGGAAATCTTGTTAAAATTAGTAGATTAGCTGGTCCTTAAATATGTGCTTCATTTGCAGCAATGAGTAGATAACAAAAGTGGAATTATATTTGTATGGTGTTCTTAAGTATCGTATCTGCTATCACATGTTTAATGAATTCAGTTAATACCACTTCAATATGTCAAGTTAGAAGCTTTAAAATAGCATTAGGGAATGGAATCACCCCTTGTAATTTTGTTAGAAATTCTGTGTTCAACCAAAGGCTCAGTATTTGAGCTTTAATTGGATTTAGAGTGATCATTTGGGGGCTTGTTTATTTGTTGGTCAAAAGAGCAGACTTTATATGATTATTTTGTTTCCCATTGCAACCGAGATTATCAATTACTGAGCATAGTGACCAAAGTAAAAGAAAGAACTACAAAGCTAATGATCATGATCATTTACCTTAAAAGTAAATTAAAAAAGCATACATAACAAATTAATCAAAATATAGTAACACAAAAACGGTATTAAATCCATCAGCATGGAGCATGGGGATCAAAGAAGGAGAGAAATACTACATGTTATGAAATTAGAAAAAGAAAAATGAACACCGTAGCTTCTTATCCATCCATCATCATCTGAAAAAAAATCATTTTTAAGATAAATTGGAACTTACCTCTTTATGCATGGGTATTTTTATTCGCCGAATGAAATATTTCAAAAAGGCATTGCATCCACTTGTCCACACTCACAAACAACATATTTTGTTTTTTGAAGTCTTCTCAGCCTGTCATCGCACTCATGAGCAGCCATTTCCTGCTACCCAGTAAGGAAGGCTGGAGAAGAAATTTCACAGCCCAGAGTCAGCTAGAAATTTTTACAATTTAAAATATTATGTTGATTCATTTTGATTCGGATGACCTTTCAAATAAAAGCTTCAGCAGTCCCTGACGGCTGAGCAGCTGAATAGGCAGCATAGTGCAATGGCAGCTCGAGAGCTGAATTTAGTCTGAGGTTTGACACCAATATTCTAATCTGTAAAGTGAGATGGTTGGTCTTATTTCCAAAATTACTTCTGCCTCTAAAATTCAGTGATTCTATGAATAGGCTTCAATTAAAAATAGTATTATATAAAAATGCCCTGGAATGTAATGATGGTTTGGGACAGAACCTTCATTGTCAACATTTTATTTTCTTTCCTTATTAAAATTGTACAGACTCAAGAGCACGCACAAAAATTCCTCCAAAGTAGACTTATCTGCAGACTTTAAGAACAGCATTCGCCGTGTAGAAACACAGGAACTCCATGGAGATGACTCTTAGCGTTTGGTAATCCTGAATTTACTACAAAGGAGATTTGAAATCCTTTTCTACTATGTTATTATTTTTACTCTAAGATAATTGAAATGTTAAGTGTAAATATTGGAAAGACTAAAGTATGCAAGTGATAGCATTGTTTGTTGGTATTTATTCCTGTGTTGTTACAAGGTATAGACTACCTATGAGCACTGAGTTGGTTAACAAGACGCACATTTATTTTTGGAAAAAAGATGAATCTTTTTGCTGTCGTCACCTCTGCTTTTTTTTTAAAGAATTAATAAACCTGGCTATCTTTTCCAATGCCTACATTTTCTAATTCTTTATTATAATGGAATTTCTAGCCAACCCTATACTATACTCTGTCCTTCAATTTACTTTATTCCCCTCACTTCTCCATTAGGCAAAGTTAAAATAAAACCTGTCAGCTTGAGTAATTCCAATCAGGCTGCCAAAATGAGAAAACCACTCCCCCATCCCCCCTGTCTTACCTTTCACTTCTGTAATTTCAGGTGCTCCTGAAGGTGAGCCTTGTAGTTTCAACAAGGAAAGAAGTGACATTTCAAAAATAATGCTTTTGATTTTTCTAATTGCAAAAGCAGAGGAAGTTTAGTATGTAGAATTTGGAAAATACAGCAACATAAAAAAAGAAAAAATATTCAATCAGAGATCCCATCATTTTATAGAATTCCTTAAATGCTTTTCCCTCTGCATGGGATCGTACTGTGAATAAAGTTTTGCATCCTCTTTTTCACATTTAAGATTATATCATAAGACTGTCAGTCGTCATGAAGTATTCTTCAAAAATAGGATTTTATTGGCAGCATAGCGTTCCATCCTACGGATATACAAAAACTGACAGTTAACCAAACCAAAGAAAGGGCTGATTGAGATGAATTCTTTCTCTCCTTTCCACCATTCCTGATGGTAATGAACCAGTTGATGGAGTTGTATCATTTCTCCTCTATGGGCCATAGTGACAAGAATCCCATTATCGTCTGTCCCTGATAACATAGGTAAAAATCACAGCATCCTCTTAACCCCACCTCAAATCTTTCTGTCACTTGCTATATCTTCAGGCCCTCCCCTATGTGTGGGTGGAATCATTTAGCAATCAGTGGAGAGGAAACGACAGGGGCTTGGGCAAAGAGCATTTGATGCTGACATCTTCCCCCCACCCCCAGATTACAAGGCAGAGAACAGAGGTCATGTGAAAAAAGTCACTAACCCACAGCCACAGCATCATCACACTTGGACCAGGCAGCACCCCGGGAATGCTGCTTGCCTCCCTCCCTGGATCCCCAAAGAATACACCTTTGGAAAGTGGAGTGATCTCAATCTCTACTCCCTCACCCATCAGTCCTCAGGGTCTAGCATCAACCATCAGAGAAAATTGACAGCTGTTGCCAGGAAAGTTGCAGAGAGTGTCAAGGAGTGATGATAGCACATTACATATCATTCTACTTTTAATGAAATGTGAATTTTCTTCTTCTGGTTTCCAGAGGGGGTAATAACTTCTAAACCTCCCCTTCACCATATTATCACCAGGATTGAGCCCGTTAAGAGGTGTCTTGTGTGTCTCCGGACGCCTGGCTGGCTCAGTCAGCAGAGCCTGCAACTCTCGATCTCAGGGTTGTGAGTTTGAGCCCCATGTTGGGTGTAGAGGTTATTTAAAAATAAAATCTTTTCTAAAAAGAAGGGTATCAAGTATCTGGTTGGTCTGGGTTCATTTTTCAGCAAATATAGCCTAACCTATGTGTTCCTTCAACGACTGTGTAGCACTCAGGCAGGGCGGCTTCAAAATTGAGTTTAATACAACTTTAAGTCTCTCCTGTGTCCCAATTTCCCAAATATCTGAAGACTTACTAGGGTGCCAGCCCAACACTTACCAAACTGAAAAAAAAAATGAACCAATTTTCCACTGCTTCAACTGCTTATAATATTTTCTTCAGCTTTATAGAGGTATAATTAACAAATAAAATTGCAATATATTTAAAGCATACAACATGATGATTCAATATATGTATCCATAGTGAGATGATTCCTATGATCAGGTTAATTAATACAATTGTCACCTCACTCGTTATCTTTTTTTTAGAACATTTAGCATCTACCCTCTTAGCAAATTTCAAGCTTGCAATACAGTCTTATTAACAAAAGCCACCATGCTGTACAGTAGATCCTTAGAACTTATTCCTCTTATAACTGTTTTTTTTAAAAATTGTTGTTGCATTTATATTCTCACCAGCATGTACAAGAGTCCCCTCTTCTCCACATCCTCACCAATGCTTGTTATCTCTTCTCCTTTTGACAATAGACATCCTAACAGGTGTAAAGTGATAGCTCATTGTGCCTCTGATTTGCATTTCTCTGATGATTAGTGGTATTGAGCTCCTTTTCATACACCCAGTGGCCACTTATACGTAGTCTTTAAAAAAAATCTCTTTTCAAGTCCTTTGACCATTTTTAATGGGGTTATTTGTTTGGTTTCGTCTTTATGGGGGGGATGGTTTGTGTGTGTGTTTTGGCTTAGCTATTGAGTTGTAAGAGTTCCTATATATTTTGGGGTTTTTTGGGGGGTGGGGTTTTTTTTGTTTTTTTTATTAATAATATTTTTTATTATGTTATGTTAGTCACCATGCAGTATATCCTTAGTTTTTGATGTAAAGTTCCATGATTCATTACTTGCGTATAACACCCAGTGCACCATGCAATACGTGCCCTCCTTACTACCCATCACCAGCCTATCCCATTCCCCCACCCCCTCCCCTCTGAAGCCCTCAGTTTGTTTCCCAGAGTCCGTAGTCTCTCATGATAACCCCTTACCAGATATATGGTTCACAGATATATTCTCCCATTCTGTAGGTTGCCTTTTCATTTTGTTGGTTCTTTCATTTGCTATGCAGAAACTTTAGTTTTATGGAGTCCCACTTGTTTATTTTTGCTTTCGTGGCTTGTGTTTTTGGTGTCAAATCAAAAAAAAAAATTGCCAAGACCAATGTCAAGGAGCTTTGCCCTTATGTTTTCTCCTAGGAGATTTATGGCTTGAAGTCTTATGCTTAACTCTTTAATCTATTCTGAGTTGATTTTTGTATGTAGTTTAAGATAGGGGTCCAGTTTCATTCTTTGGCATGTGAATATCCAGTTTTCCTATGCCATTACGGGAGAAACTATCATTCCTTATTGTGTATTCTTAGTATCTTTGTCAAATTTGTTAACCATATATACCTGTGTTTATTTTGGGGCTCTGTATTCTGTTCAATTGATCTATGTGTCTTTTTTCATGATAATAACATACTGTTGTGCTTACTATAGCTTTGTAGTATAGTCTGAAAACAGGAAGTGTGATACCTCCAGCTTCGTTCTTTCTCAACTTTGTTTTGTCCATTTGAGGTCTTTCTGGTTCCATACAAATTTTAGGATTATTTTTTCTATTTCTGTGAAAAGTGCCACTGGAATTTTAATAGGGATTACATTGGCTCTGTAGATCACTTTGGGTGGTATGGACATTTTAATAATACTAATTCTTACAACCCATGAACATGGTTATCTTTCCATTTCTTTGTGTCTTCTTAAATTTCTTTCATCAATGTTCTATAGTTTTCAGTGTACATATCTTTCAGCTCCTTGTTTAAATTTATGCCTAAATATTTTACCTTTTTTGGTGCTATTATAAATGGGATTGTTTACATAATTTCTTTTTCAGATAGTTCATTGTTATTATATAGTAATACAACTGACTTTTGTATGTTGATTTTGTACCCTGCAACTTCAGTGAATTTATTTATTAGTTCTAACAGTTTTTTAGTGGAGTCTTTAGGATTTATTTTTCTATACATAAAATCATGTCGATGCAAACAGATTATTCATTTTGATTCTGATGGTGGTTTTAGTTACCTGATAGTTCCCTCTTCCACTTTCCCAAGTGATTATTTACAACTTCTCCCCTCAAACTTCCAAAATCCCCTCACCTTCCTTACTCTAAGCTGATGAGCCCTCTTCTTAATTCACTGAGAAGTTTGAAATAATTAGAAAAGAATTTGAACAGATTCCCAAACCACATCTGACCATCTGCCTACAGATGGGCCCATATACTCTACTTCTTTCTTGTTGGCATGGGTAAACTGTTCATGCTCTTAGCCAAAGCCAAAACTTCCTCTCTTTCTTGGTTGACCAATTTTTCCTCTCTACTGTAGCCACCCCATCAATATGCAGACATAATTTAGTATCTGCCATTTTATAAAACAAACCTCTTAACATATCACTTTCCAGCTGCCAACTCCTTCCTCTGCTCCTCCTTGCAGAATAATTCCTTTAAAAAGTAGTTGATTCTCATTGCTTATATACTTCCTTACTTCCTATTCTCTCATCAAACCACACCACTCAAGTTGAGTTTCCAATCTGTCATAGACTAAAGGTTTGTGTACCTGGAAAATTCTCAGGTTGAAATCCTCACCTCATACATCATGGTATTAGGAGGTGTGGCCTTTGGCTGGTAACTAGGCCTTGAGTATGGAGCCCTCATGAATGGGATTAGTGCCTTTAGGTGGAATTTGCTCTGCTCTTTTCACCATGTAAGGATACACCAAAAAGGAGGCAGTCTGCAACTCGAAAGATGGCCCTCAATCAGAATCCAACCATACTGACACCCTGATCTCAGACTTCCAGCCTCCAAAATTGTGAGAAATAAATTTCTGTTGTTTATAAGCCACCCAGTCTATGATACTTCGTTATAGCAGCCCAAATGGACTAAGACACCATCATGCCAACAAAATTACATCTGTCAAGTTCATCAGTGACCTTCGTATTCTACATACAATGGTCAATTCTCAGTCTTCCTCGTCTATGACCTATTGACATTAAATTCATTGGTATTTCTTCCCCTCTCTATTCTTGGCTTCAAGAATAATTGTTCCTTTTTCTCCTTTCTTTCTCATATATCACTTTTTCTCTGTTTCCTTTGCTGGATCTTTATCTTCTCATTGATTTCTTAACTTTTCAGGGCCCAGGAGTTCAATACTCAGACTTCTTTTTTTTTTTTATGTAAAGTTCGATGATTCATTACTTGCATATAACACCCAGTGCACCATGCAATACGTGCCCTCCTTACTACCCATCACCAGCCTATCCCATTCCCCCACCCCCCTCCCCTCTGAGGCCCTCAGTTTGTTTCTCAGAGTCCATAGTCTCTCATGCTTCATTCCTCCTTCTGATTACCCCCCCTTTCTTTATCCCTTTCTTCCCCTACCGATCTTCCTAGTTCTTATGTTCCATAGATGAGAGAAACCATATGATAATTGTCTTTCTCTGCTTGACTTATTTCACTTAGCATTATCTCCTCCAGTGCCGTCCATGTTGTAGCAAATGTTGAGAACTCGTTCTTTCTGATTGCTGAGTATTATTCCATTGTATATATGGACCACAACTTCTTAATCCAGTCATCTGTTGAAGGGCATCTCGGCTCCTTCCACGATTTACCTATTGTGGACATTGCTGCTATGAACATTGGGGTGCATATGGCCCTTCTCTTCACTACGTCTGTATCTTTGGGGTAAATACCCAGTAGTGCAATGGCTGGATCATAGGGTAGCTCAATTTTTAACTTTTTAAGGGACCTCCACACTGTTTTCCAGAGTGGCTGTACCAACTTGCATTCCCACCAACAATGTAGGAGGGATCCGCTTTCTCCACATCCTCTCCAACAATTGTTGTTTCTTGCCTTGTCAATTTTTGCCATTCTAACTGGCGTAAGGTGGTATCTCAATGTGGTTTTGATTTGAATTTCCCTGATGGCTAATGATTTTGAACATTTTTTCATGTGTCTGTTAGCCATTTGTATGTCTTCATTGGAAAAGTGTCTGTTCATATCTTCTGCCCATTTTATGATTTATTTGTTTCTCACGTATTGAGTTTGAGAAGTTCTTTGTGGATCTTGGATACCAGTCTTTTATCTGCAGTATCATTTGCAAATATATTCTCCCATTCTGTGGGCTGCCTCTTAGTACTCAAACTTCTATATAGATTCATTTCCTCAGTGATCTTATCCAGTTCCATGACTTCAACTACCAGCTATATATTAGCAATTCCCAATTTCTCTCACAAAGTCTTGTGTAAACAGCCAACTATGTGACATTTCCACATAGATGAATTTAAGAATAAGGATGGCTAGGGTGCCTGGTGGTTCAGTCAGTTAAGCAACTGACTCTTGATTTTGGCTCAGGTCATGATCTTGGGGTCCTGGGAGTGAGCCCTGTGTCAGGCTCCCTACTCAGCAGAGAGTCTCCTTGGGATTCTCTCTTTCTAGCTACCTCTGCCCCTCCCCTTACTCATGCTCTCTCTCTCTCTCTCAAATAAATAAATAAATCTTTAAAAAACCAATAAGGATGGCTTAGGTTATATGGCAGTAACAAAAAGCATGGAAATGCCTGTGGTTGAAACAATAATGTTTACTCCTCAAGCAAGCTACCTATCCACCATGAGTCAGTCTCATGGACCCTGGCTGATGGAGATCCTATCTTGACACCATTTTCCATGATCATAGAGGCAGTAAAAAGGGAATATAACAAATCGTGAACATTGATTCTTGAAGCTTTTGCTGAAGAGTAATACATGTCACATTTGTCTATATTTGATTGTCATCAAATATACTTTCTGTTACCCTACCTTATTGTTATTCAAAAGCACTTACCACCTAACACATTATTCACTTAATTGTTTATGTATTAATTTTCTATTTCTCTCTGTTACAATGTAAGTTCCATGAATGCACAGACTTGGTTACCTTTACTGCTGTATCTTTAGTGCCTATAGTGTCTGGCACATAGTAGCCACTCAATAAATATTTATTGAATGAATAATTTAATTCCTCCTGCTTTTTTACATTTATTTCTTTTAATTTTTATTATTTTTAGTTGAATTCTTATCTTTGTTCTTTTGCATAATAAAACATATATGGCTGTAAATCTTCTAAGTTCATCTTTGACAACCATCCATATATTTTGAGACGTGGTATTCTCATGTCATCATATTCTAAATAGTCTGTCACCAGTTTAGAGTTCCACTTTGACCTAAGCACTATTTAAAAAATTGTTTTGAAATTTCCAAATTGTTGGATTTTTCTATGAATTTAAACTGTGCACAATTTGTTTGTTTATTTGTTTATTTTTAGAAGATTTTATTTATTTTTTATTATGTTCAGTTAGCCAGCATATAGTACATCATTAGTTTTTGATGCAGCGTTCAATGATTCATTAGTTCCATACAGCACCCAGTGTTCATCACATGTGCCCTCCTTAATACCCATCACCCGATTACCCCCTCTCCCACCCCTCCCCTCTGTAACCCTCAGTTTGTTTCCTGGAGTCCAGAGAGAGACAGAGTGCAAGTGGGGATAGGGGCAGAGGGAGAGGGAGAGAGAATCTCAAGCAGACTCCACACTGAGTGTGTAACCCAATGTGGGGCTCAATCTCACGACCCTAAGATCATGACCTGAGCTGAAACCAAGAGTCCAATGCTTAACCAACTGAGCCACCCAGGCGCCCCTGTACACAATTTAATTTCTAGCTTTATTTCATTGTGGTCAGAGAAGTAATAGAGGAGCGGACCAAAATGCAGAATTTCTATGACCTACATACCCCCCCACAGTTACAATTCTGCAATTATAACAAATAAACATGAAGTACAGGATAAAATATCAGATATTTTGGATTTCCATGCAGTCTTACTAGGCTAAATATTCCATTTCCTCTGTGTTGTCTTCCAAGATTTCAGCATGCTGCCCTATGACAGTCACTGCCTTTGAACAGGGATATAACATCCTGGCTTGGTATTCCAGAGGAGTATAAGTTCATCTGGTCATGGGAGAGAAAATCAGATTGTTCCTACCTTGGCTATGTATGGTATTTAACAACTCTGTCCCTCTAAATTTTTCTAAAAAAAAAAAATGATGCTATAGGATTCACTAAGATCTACCAACTTTTAAGAGGGTGGTGGCTGCTTGAGCTCTCTGATTCCTCTTATTCCTTGAAATTTGAATACCCGTCACTTTTCTCAGGTTCTATAATCAAAACTGTTTCTTCTCATAGTGATAGTCCCACTATTCTTGCCCTTTCTATTCCCAGATGGCTCACTAGAGAGATCTCAGCTTGTTCAGCAGCTAGGATCCACAAGATATGGTGCTGAGAAAATGCATGCTGCTGTGGCCCAGGGCCCTGTGAGAGCTTAGGTGCTCAAAGTCATTCTGCAATAGCAGTGCCATCTTGGTGGCCATAGGGAGATGGTCACCGCACGTGCTTTAGCAATAGCTGTCAGGAGAGAACATGAACAGATAATTTGTTTCTCCAATCCAACTGTTGATTAGAAATTTAATCAACATATTTGGCAATTTATGATAATAGAAGGTTGAACAAAGTACTAAAATGAGAAAAACTGCATTACATCAAAACTGCTCCAGGGCATTGTAGTAGCGGTATTATACAAATTGATCTCAAGTGGATTATAATGAAATTTAATAATCGATCTTAGGAAAATTCAGGCCGTAAGAAATCTTAGTGGATAAAAAGGAAGAAAACAAATTCCTTCAGTACCTGTTATTTTCTAGGCATGTGTGTGGGTACATGTGTATATGCCCTGAAATATTGTGAGCTAGATATTATATATAGATATAGATAGTATAGCCTTCATTTTACATTTAAGGATACTGAAACTAAAAATTAAGGTAACACAGCAAGTCACTGACAGTCCTAAGTTTACAGCTCATTTCCACAGGCAGACGGCAGAAAGAAATCCGATAAGCCACGTCAGTTTGCCTTCAAAGCCTATACTTCTCGTTCGTTCATGTGCTCATACTATCCCACTTAGCTGCCTCCAGGTGGAGGTTAGATAGATACTTGGGCCAGAGTACGGGAGACCCAAACATCTACTTCAGTTTTTATGGTTATTTTTTGTAAGTTGGAAGTGTGTTGATATCACTCTGGGTATGATGATTACTTCTCTTAGCCTCTCACTGGGTAACCAGCACTCATAATTCATCGTGACTTCCTGATTAGTTAACATGGGAGAACCAGATCACTTTTTTCCTTCCCTCTGTCATCATACTCTTTTCAGTAGATAATCACAAAATAACATAGATGTATACAAGGTATAGAAAATGATGTAACAAGTTGCCATGTACCCACCATCCAACTTAAGAAACGGAGCATTGCAAATATAGGTGAAGCTCCTTGAGTACCTCACTGTGCTTGCATGCTTCTCATCTCCTTCCATACACACACACCTTGCCTAAAATTAGGCTCTAGCCTGAATTTGGTGATTATCATTCCTATTTGTGTCTTTATAGTTACCATGTATATTTTTTCGACCACTATATAGTATGGTTTTATAAGTTTTTAAACTTTATATAAATACTCTGCTGTAAATACTTTTCTGCACAATATTTTTTACTCTCTCTGTTTTTTCTTTTCTTTCTTTTTATCTTATTTTATTTAAATTCAATTAGTTAACATATAGTGTATCATTAGTTTCAGAGGTAGAGTTCAGGGATTCATCAGTTGCATATAACATCCAGTGCTCATTACATCACGTGCCCTCCTTAATGCTCATCACCCAGTTACCCCATCCCACTCCAACCTCCCCTCCAGCAACCCATACATTTTGTTTCCTATAGTTAAGAGTCTCTTATGGTTTGTTTCCTTCTCTGATTTCGTCTTAGTTTATTTTTCCCTCCCTTTCCCTATGATCCTCTGTTTTGTTTCTTAATTTCCACATGAGTGAAACCATATGATATTTGTCTTTCTCTGATTGACTTATTTCACTTAGAATAATACCCTCCAGTTCCACCAACATCATTGTAAATGGTAAGATTTCATCATTTTTGATGTCTGAATAATATTCCATTATATATATTTATGTAGATATATAAATATATCACATCTTGTTTATCCATTCATCTGCAATGGACATCTGGGCTCTTTCCATAGTGTGGACACTGCTGCTATAAACATTGGGGTGCAGGTGCCCCTTTGGATCACAACGTTTGTATCCTTTGGGTAAATACCTAGTAGTGCAATTGCTGGATCATAGGGTAGTTTTATTTTTAACTTTTTGGAGAACCTCCATACTGTTTTCAAGAGTTGCATTCCCACCAGCAGTGTAAGAGGGTTCCCCTTTCTCCACATCCTCACCAACATTTGTTGTTTCCTGACTTGTTAACTTTTGACATTTTGACTGGTGTGAGGTGGTATCTCATTGTGGTTTTGATTTGTATTTCCCTGAAGCCGAGTGATGTGGAGCATTTTTTTTCATGTGTCTGTTGGTCATGTTTATGTTGACTTTGGAGAAATGTCTTCTGCCCATTTCTTGACTCAATTTTTTATTTTGGGGGAGTTGAGTTTGATAAATTCTTTATAGATCATGAATACTAGCCCTTTATCTGATATGTCATTTGCAAATATCTTCTCCTATTCCATAGGTTGCCTTTTAGTTTTGTTGACTTCTTCCTTCACTGTGCAGAAGCTTTTTATAAAGGCACAATAGTTCACTTTTTCTTTTGTTTCCCTTGCCTTTGGAGACACATCTAGCAAGAAGTTGCTGCAGCCAAGGTCACAGAGGTTGCTGCCTGTGTTCTCCTCCATGATTTTGATGGATTCTTTCATCCATTTTGAGTTTATCTTTGTGTATGGTGTGAGAATTTGGTCCAGTTTCATTCTTCTACATGTGGCTGTCCAATTTTCCCAACACCATTTATTGAAGAGACTGTGTTTTCTCCATTGGATATTCTTTTCTGCTTTGTGAAAGATTAGTTGACCGTAGAGTTGAGGATCCATTTCTGGGTTCTCTATTCTGTTCCATTGATCTATGTGTTTGTTTTTGTTTCAGTACCTTTTTCAACATCCCTCTGGCTATTCGGGTCTACATTTTTAAAAAAATGATCAATCATGTTGATAGGTAAACTATACAATATAGTTCATTCATTTTGTTGCTGTATATATTCTATTTATTGAGTAGATCACAATGGACTTTTTTAATAAAGATTTTATTTATTTTAGGGGGGAGGGGCAAGGGGAAAGGGAGAGAGAATCTCAAGCAGAGTCCCCACTGAGTGGGGAGCCTGATGCAGGATTTGATCTCATGAACCCGAGATCACAACCTGAGCTGAAATCAAGAGTTGGATGCTTAACTGACCGAGCCATCCAGGTGCCCCCAATTGATGGACTTTTAACTTGTTTCCAATCTTTCATTTTTATAAACAATTCTGCAATTAACATCTCTGTTCATACCTCACTTTGGACACACATAGGAACTTCCATAGGCATATATCTAGGAGCAGATATGTTAGATCATAATGTTTACACATTTTCAACTCTACAAGGTGATGCTAAATCAATCTCCTTACTCTTTTTATTTCTTATGCATTTCTAAGTGTGGACTATCTGATACCATTTAATAGTTCAGTAAGATCAGCATAACCTCAGGATTTGGATTGCAATTCATTCTTATTCCAGTTGGAATCTTTCATAATCTCTCTCTCAAATATATATGTGTATTTTTTTCTCTTGAGGGAAGTTTGAACTAATTTGTCAACCAGTGTAAACACAGTATCTATACAATTCATTCTCTATGCAGAATTAAAATAAATACTAACTGCTTTAATAATAGCTACTACTCAGTGGTCACCTAATTACCTACTGACTGTCAAGTATTTTCCTTACACTCATTTAGCACTCATAATAACCATGCAAAATAGCTATTTTGCTTCAATTGTATAGATAAGGAATTCAGAGACATTAATTAACTTATTCAAAGTCACAAGGCTAATAAAGTACTGAGCCAGATTTCAAACCTAGTTCTAAATGATTGCAAAATCCATGGTCTTTTCACCAGCCCACTTTACCTTAAGAGTTATAAGGTACTTTCATATCTTTACCAAGTGTGATTTATTGCTTGCATATTGCCCTATGGAACTAGGTTATTCTCCTTCTTATTTTACAAATGAGGAAATAGAGGCTCCGAGAATTTATGTGCTCTGCCAAAAAGTTATATAGCTAGTGAGTGGTAGTACTAGGACCTAAATCCAGGGCTTTAGACTCCTGTGTCGGTTCTTTTCTATTATCCAATACTTCCACTGAAGTAATGATATTGTTAACATAGTACTGAACTACGTCACCTTGGCTAAAGAATGCCTAATTAAAGAATTTGCAATATATTGTGCTAGTGATAGAGAACCTTGAACGTTTTTGAGTATTAGAGGGACTTGCTCATAAGCATGCTCTAAGAAAATGACTCAAATGGCATAGCACATGGAGATGGGTGGGAGGGCTGGGACAGACATTGGAGTCCAGGAGGGCACCAACAATTTTTTTCTTTGCATGAAGGCAAGGATTTTTATCTGTTTTATTCACTGACAAGCTATCACTGCCTACTAGCATAGTCCCTTGTACACATTAGGCAATAAATACTTGTTGAATGAATTTAGAATTTTGGCACTGAAAGAAAACTTGGGATTTACCTAGCCCAAACCGTTTGTTTTATGAGTGAAGCAAATGAGACTCAAAGGAGCTGAAGTTACACAGCCAGCTTCTGGTAGAACAAATACATTAGAACACTATCTTCAGATAAAGGATTCTTTCCAGTCAGCAATACTATCTAACACTAATACACTGAAAACAGAATTCATGTATAGTTTTCAGGCATTATAATAATCAAATAGTTTATTACAGCAAATATACATTCTGTAATGTCATATAATATTTATCCCTCAATGGGCACAAAACTTCCCCAAATAAAAATCCCAAATTTTCAACAGTTTTAGATACAAAAAAACCAGTTATTATGAATTGGAAAAACTGTCTATAAAACAGTGTACAGGAAGCATCTCTGTATGAAGAATTCTTTGAAATGCACATGAAGATGGGTTAGGGTCATTATATTAGACTACTCAGGATTTAATGAAGGCATTTTCAGAATTGCAAGACAGCTATAATTATAACTCCTCCATAATTTTTTCCTCATCCAGAGCTGAGAATGTCTATGTTGCATTTTGTTCCAATTTTACTTCCTTAAAGGGAAATGGAATTTGCTCACATAATCATGTGAAAACAAAACATCTCGTGGATCTATTCGATTTTCATGTAGTTGACATAAGCATCTGTGACCTACCCAATGAATCTTTGCGAGTATAAAGCAGGTATGAACTTTGTGTGGAATGTCAATCTTTTTTTTTAAGCTATATGAATGCCACAGGTCTTAAGTTGAGAAAACAACTAAAGTCTTGCTAAACTGAACTTACCAGGATTTACAGAGTGTTACAAAAATCACTTCAGTTATTCTTCAAATAGTCAGTGATTGAAGCTTGGCTAATATGTTTTGATATAACTGGCCATGAATAGACTGACAGTTCACAACTACCCACCTTCCAACACACACACACACACACACACACACACACACACACACACCCTTGAAAGCCCTATCCAGAACACTTTATTGTATAGGAGAAATCAGCTCTTCTCTGAGAGGAAAAAATGTAAAGTTTGATCTCTTCATAAAACTATCCTCTCCTTAGATTTGGGTCCTGGCTATGCTCAGATAAGACAACTCATTTTATTGCATTCCAGTTCAGCCTCATAATGTTTCAGATACTTCTGGTTTAAAATTTAGTCTTTCTTGGATACATGTGCGATCAGATTCAAGTCACTGTCAAGTTCACCATCCCAGGGCTTCTCCTTCTTGCAGGTATTTTCTCCTTCATCTTCCCTGGTTCTGCTTTAATTTAAAAAAAATTAAAAGTGCCTGTATTAGTTTTCTGGGCCTGTCATAACAAAGTACCACAAACTGGGTGGCTTAAACAACAGAAATGTATTGTCTTACAGTTCTAAAGAACAGAAGGCTGAGATCCTGGTGTGGGAAGGGTTGGTCCCTTCTATGGGCTGTGAGGGAGGGATCTGCCCTATGCCTGTCTCCCAGCCTCTGGTGGTTTGCTGGCTATCTTTGGTATCCCTGGGCTTGAAGCAATATCACACCCATCTCTGCCTTCAACATGGTTTTCTCCCTTATGTGTTTGTCTATGTACCAATCTCCCCTCACCTTTTATAAGGACACTAATCATATAGGATTGGGGCCCAACCTCATCTTAAATGATTAGACCTGCAATGACCCCATTTCTAAATAAAGTCCCATTCTGAGGTACTGAGCATTAGGACTTCAACATATTTTGAAGGGACACAGTTCAGCTCATAACAACACCTGCCTCCTGGAAATGGTTGGCAGGGCAGGGGTGGGGTGGGTGTAAGGGAGGTAGTTGGTGGAAACAGATGGCAGCCCTCTACATCCTCAGTCTAAAGCAGCAGTGGTACATCTGTTGATGTTTGTGACTATCAGTGTGTTCTAGTCAAGGATGGAAACAACAAAGCTTGTCCAAAGCTGTTATTTGTGTAGGGAACAATCAGTGGCTTATAGGCATCTGCTAGGCAGCCCCTCCACAGCCTTTGGATACCAATGATTCTACAGAGGCATAGCTGCTACCCCAAGTTTGTGTTTCACCCCCCAACCTCTCATTGAAATCCTTTCACCCCACTGGGATGTTTATAAGCTATAAGTCTTCTTGAACAGATCTGGCAAAGCAGCTAGTGCCCCCTGCTACCACTTCCTGTGGCCCTCCATGTTAACCTTTGCATAAATGGGGAAAATCTTCACCCTGTCTTGATTTCTTGGGCTACTCTGTCCTCTCTATGCTGCAGCAGTGTCAGGTAATCTTGTGACTTCTAACACAGAATTTCAGACAATAGCCCCCAAATTGTTAAGGGGATTATTTGGTATTGAGGAGAGAGGTCACCCAAAATGGAGGAAGAGGACAACATTATATTTACTATTCTCCTTTTTGGAAGCTGTTCAACAGATTTCCTTTCATTTCCATCTTTGTGAGGATTAAAATAACCTGGCCCCCTAAATGCTAGTTCATTGAATTTAGAAGCCAAAGGATATAGCGTTTTTTATTCACAGCTCTGAGCTTTTCCCAAGGCAATCTGGTACTTTGCATTTAGCCACCAGATAGAGAAGAATCCAGATCAGTATTTCAGGGAGCACCAAAGAGTATTTGCTTGTCTTCCCCAATATGGCTGAACATAACTGGAGAAAACACAAACCATGCAAAGTGGTCTCACTTTCAAATCCTGATCATAAACCTCAAGGGGTGAGGAGGGTCCTAATGTTGCCAAGCAATCATACTATGCATCCCTAGTTCATGCCTTCTTGTACTATCCTGGATGAGCATTTAACAAGCTCTCCTCTCTACTCAGACCACCACCTCTCTGAGCCTCACTCTTCATCTATTACCTTAATTCCTACTTTGGTGAGAAATTTGAACCAATCAGGAGAGAATTTCAAAAATCGCCCACAACCATATCTACCTACCTACTTTCATTTGGGTCTCTGTACTCTGTATTCCCACTGGTTTCCATGAATGAGGTGCCCAAACTCTTAGCTAAGGCCAATGGGGCATTAGCTCTCCAACCTTTTCGCTCATTCAAGGACTTTGCTTCTCTTCTCAATCTTGCATCATCAACTCCCTGCCACCTTTACTGGATCTGTCCAATCAGCATCTGACCATGCTTTTATTTCTTTCATATTAAAAAGAGAATTAAAGAATAACTAACCCTCATTTAACCCCATTTTCCAATCCATCTACTGGCCTTTCCTTAAAACACAAAACTAACAGGTTTGTTAATACTTGCTATCTCCAAATTCTCACTTCTCATTCTCTTCAACCATTCCAAGCGGGCTTTTTCCCCACCACTCCGCCTAAACCTCCCTTGTCAGAGTGCCTGATAACCTCCACATTGCTAAATCTGATGGCCGTTTCTTGGTCCACGTGTTATTGTTACTCATACCAGGATTTGACACAGCTGAGCACTTCCCTTGAGACAATTCCTTCACATAGCTTCCCGGATCCCACACTCACTTAAGTTTCCCTTCTACCACATTGGTCACCCACTCGTTCTTTGTCTATTTTGTTGGTTCCTTAAACTTTCTCTAGTCTCTAAATGTTGGAATGCTACAAGGCCAACTGCTTGGACGTTGTCTGTCTTCTATATACATGGACTCCCTAGATGATATCATTCACTTTCATGGATTTGATTACCACCTATTTTGTAACCCATCCCAAATTGACATTTCCAGCCCACATCTTTTCTCTTAAATGCCAGATTCATACATCCAAATGCCCAATCAACATCTCCAATTAGATGTCTAATAGACATTCCAAATGAACATATTCCAAACTAAGTACTGATTCCCATCCAAATCCCACTCCTCCTTGGTGGCCACTTCTCTCACAAGTTTCTCAGTTAATATTGATTCCATCCTTCCACTAGAAGGCAAAGCTAAACTGTCAGAGGGCACATCTGAATCTCATAGATCCCCAGAACTTTAAGGCTCTTGGGAATCCATTATTGTTAGACTCTTATCCCCATGCTACATATTATCTTCTCTTATATGACCTAGCCCCATCCTTGTTATATCTTTCTGGTGAATGGAGCTTTATCACAATCTGATATCCTTCTTTGTCTCTTGTAACAGTTTTTAACTTAAAGTCTGTTTTGTCTGCTATAATTATGCCCACTCTGCTCTCTTTTGATTATCATTTACATGGAATTGGATATCTTTTTTCATCTCTTTTGCTTTCAGCCTTGTCTTATCTAAATGCATAACTTCCCTCTTAGCCCTATCAAGCAGATGCTGTTTCTTGTCTTTTTTGTTATTACAGCTGTTTTTCTTGTACTCTGGGCACCTCAAGAACAAGAGACAGGGTAGCCAGCACCCTCAATTTCCATTGGTAATTCTGGTGATTTGTTCTCCTACTTTTGCTGCTTTGAGGCATATGTCATTCAACACCATCACTCTTCTTTCTTGTCCCTGTCATTTCCCATCACTTCCTTGTCCATCTACTTTTTTTCAGGGAAGATTTAGCTCTTGCTCACTCTCTTCCTCTCTATCTCAGCTCTTGTCATTACCCTGGGTAACTTCAACGTCTATGTGGATGACCTACATAGCACTCTGGCCTCAAAGTTCCTTGTTCAACTCATCCCAAATGAACTTTATTTTTAAGTCCTTGTCAGTCAATCTTTCCAGAGTTATACTCTGGATCCTAGCCATTGCTAGAAACAATACTACCTTAAAAAAATTTTAATTTTAATTTTTTAAAAAAATTTTAATATTTTTAGTAGGCTCTACACCCAACATGGGGCTTGAACTCACAATCCCTACCAACTGAGCCAGCCAGGCACCCCTAACTTTAAAATTTTGATATCAAGCATCCTATTTTCTGACCACCACCTTCTAACCTTCCAACTCACATAAGTGCATGTGGGCTCATCATTATAATCATTCCCTTTCTAATAACTTCAAATCCGTTATTCCCCCCTCTTCTTCTGTCAAACTCGCAGGGAAAACACCAGACTCTGGATGAACTTTATTAGCTTCCTTTCTTTATACCTATATCTCAATAGTTGACCATTGCTGGAGAAAACTGTACAACTGAGCTGATTGTGTTTACTTTTATTGTACAATAAAAATCCTGAATGAGAAACAGCTGACCAGTATGTCTACTTGGCTGCCCTAGAAGTTTTGTCTTTCTTCAACCTAAAATTACTATTTCATAAATTCTCTTTTTATAGACTTTTCATACCTTCTGTTATGCTGACATTTTTACTTGTTGACACCACCACATGGTGAATTGAAATATCCAAAGCTTCTTCCAACAACGATCAACAAATCCAGAAGTTTATCCGCTTATGCATTTATCTCCTCGTGTTATAGTAGGGATAGTATCACTGCTATAAAAGGCCAACTTTTCTTCACTAGAGCTCTGGATTCCATCTCATTTTCCTGAAATTTTCTCCTACAGTTGTCCTGCAAATTAGGCTCTGCCTCTTTATTGAATGATTCTCATTAGCTTATAAACATGCTTTAGTATACTCCCCATCTTGAAATCGTTGAATGCAACAAAAAAATCTCTGGAGCCCAATAATAAACAACTATAATCTATTTAACCAGCTACTCATTGTGGCCAAAATTCTGGAGTTGTTTATATCTCCTTTGTTAGCATTATAGTAGAAATTAATAGCACCCATCTTCCTGTCTGAATACAAAACAAATTGAGATAGGGAAAACATATGAAGATGAAAATAGCATCATCATTACTGACAAATGCTGAGCTGTACTTTGTGGCTTAAGTGTTCAAGCCACAATTGTCTAAACACTGAATCCCAGAATTAAGAACTTATTTTTGGATTTACAGGCAGTACAAAATAATCAGATACCACCATAACCACCCTATAATCATCAACACCTAGAGCAAAGTAAAGTGTTTGCCACTAAGCATACAGCATACAGGTAAAATAGTCTCAAGAACATTCTCTTTGCAATAAGATAGATCCAAAAAAGGAAGAATGGAGAAAGAGATTAAGCTACCTTTGCCATTTCTTCCAACAAATGCATCATTTAGGTGATTCACTCCATTTCCATGGAGGAGAACAAGGGGTACAGGAGTGTTTAAGAAAAGATTCTCCCCATGGACACGTGAGGTGTTGCTGAAAAAATGCTTATTTTCAATCTGTACATCTTCGGTGAGAAGTCTATCTTTTGCTCATTTTTAAGTTAGGTTGTTTCCTTATGCAGATGGTCCCTGACCTGCAATTCAACTTATGATTTTTTGACTTTACAATGGCACAAAAGCGATGATATACGTTCACCAGAAACTGTACTTGGGATTTTGAATTTGGATCTTACGGGTTAGTGATATGCATTCTGATCCCCTCTCATGATGCTGGGTGGGGACAGCAAGCCACAGCACCCAGTCAGTCAGCCATACAATCACGAAGGTCAACAACCCATACACTGAAAACCATTCTGTCCCCATACATCCATTCCGCTTTTCACTTTCAGTACAATATTCAATCAGTTACATGAGATAGTCAACACTTAATTATAAAGTAAGCTTTGTGTTAGATGATTTTGCCCAAATGTAGGCTCATGTATTTGGTAGGTTAGATGTATTGAATGCATTTTAAACTTAGGATATTTTCAACTCGCAATGGGTTTATCAGTTAAGAAAGATCTGTGGTTGAGTTTTAAGAGTTCTTTGTACATTTTGCATACAAGTCCTTTATCATATATATTTTACAACTATTTTCCCCAGTATGTCTTGTCTTTTTATTCTTTTAACTGTGTCTTTCAGAGAGCAGACATTTTTAATTTATATTTCTTCATGGATCATGCATTTGGTGTTGTATCTAAAAACTCCTCACCAAATGCAAAGTCATGTAGATTTTCTCCTATGTTTTCTTCTAGAAGTTTTATAGTTCTGCATTTTACATTTACGTCTATGATCCATTTTGAGTCACTTCTGCTGTAAAGCATAAACTCTATGTCTAGATTCATTTTTCATGTTGATGTCCAATTTTCCAGCACCATTTGTTGAAAAGACTATTCTATCTCCATGAATTGCCTTACACTTTTGATAAAAATCACTTAATTGTATTCATGTGAGTCTATTTCAGAACCCTCTGTTCTATTTCATTGTTCTATGTGTCTATATTTTCATCTATACTATGTGGTCTTGATTATGGTAGCTTTATAGCAGGTTTTGAAATCAGCTACTGTGAGTTCTCCAACATTCTTCTTCAGTATTGTGTTGGTTATTCTGGGTCTTTGTATTTCCATATAAATTTTAGAGGCACTTTGTTGATATCTACAAAATAGCTTGCAGGAATTTCATTGAGATTGTGTGGAATCTATCTATCAATTTGGAAAGAATTGACATCTACTGAATCTTCTAATCCATGAACACAAAATATCTATTTATTTAGATCTTATGTAGTTTCTTTCATCAGTTTTGTAGTTTTCCACATATAAATCCTATACATGTTTTAGACCTTTACCAAAGAATTTCTGTTTTTTTGATGTTATTACAAATAACATTGTTTTTTAATTTCAAATTCCAATTGTTCAATGTTTCTGTATAGAAAAGCAATTGACTCTTGTAAATTTAACCTGTATCCTGAGACCTTGCAGGTACTGAAGTCACTATATCAGTTTATGAAAATCTTCCCCAGGCTGTAGGCACTAAAGAGGAGACTTGGGCTCTAGCAAGCCACTTGACAAAACTCTTCTTTTTGGGACAGAACAGAACAGCAACAATAGCAACAACAACAAAGAAAAAATAAAACAAAGGAAGATGTTCTTCTTTATATTTGGAAATTTGCATTTATTTGTGAACACAGACATTGGAATTGATAATAAGTGAGGAGGGTGTTAAATTTCATATATGGCATTCATATATTATATATATCATATTACATTTACTATATTATAATATTACTGAAATGGTACATTATAACCTAATGCACATTGCATAACCTCACATGTTGAATGTGAGTGAATGAACCAACTGAGCATAATTAATGAATAGAAAGAAAAGACATTGATTTTTGACTTAATATACATTTTGGCCTTAGGAGGAAACTTAATAGTAAAATGTCTAATATTTCAGAGGTTTCTTGGAGAAATGCCCATCACCAAGTTAAGGCCTTGAGAGGCTGAAATGCTTTTCATACTGGTCTAAGGTAGACTCATAAGAACAGCACTAAAAAATGAAGCAGCTTCCCCAAGAGACAATCAGGACTTTTTTTGAGAGAGAGAGAGAGAGAGAGAGAGCGAGCAAAAGAGCATGCAAGCCGAGGGTAGGGGGGTTGGGAAGCAGAGGGGGAGAGAGAATCTTAAGCAGGCTTCATACCCAGTGCGGAGCCTGACGTGGGGCTTGATCTTGCAACCCTGAGATCATGACCTGAGCCAAAATCAAGAGTTGGCTGCTTAACTGACTGAGCCACCCAGGCACCCCAGAACTTTTCCTCTTCTCTGTAAATGTCCTCCTGAAAGGGTCAACCTTGTACCAGATTGATTATAGATCTGACTTATAGGCCATTGAGCTAACATATAAAACAGCAAAATGTAAAGATCTAAGCTTTTGGGAGAACTCTACATCCCTTATCCCCATTTCATCCCTTACAAGGAGGACTAAGACATAGATATGTCCAGGCCATATATTTATTAGAATTTGGAGCTGCTAAGAAGCCGAGACCACACTTTTCTATGTTTGACTCCTGTATTAGTTTCCTAGGGTTGCTGTAACGTGTACCACACACTTGGTGTCTTACAACAATAGAAATTTATTATCTGTACAGTTCTGGAAGCTAGAACGTCCAGAAATCAATGTATCAGCAGAGCCATGATTCCTCTGAAACCTATGGAAGGAGAATCCTTCTTTGACTGTTCCCGGCTTCAAGTAGTGGCGACCAGCAATCCTTGCATTCCTTTGCTTGCAGCTGTATCACTCCAGCCCCCACTTCCTTCACCACCTGGCATGCTCCTTGTCTGTCCGTGTCTTCATGTGGCCATCTTCTCTTTTTATACATCAGTCATACTGGATAAAGGTCCACCCCTGATGACGTCATCTAAATTTGACTACATCTGCAAAGTTCTTATTGCCAAATAAGGGCACATTCTGAGATACTGGGGATTAGGACCCTAGCACATGAATTTTGAAGGACACAGTTTAACCCATGAGTTCCCTTTGGATTCCCCTCTCTATGTCTTCCTATCCAGTCAGTGTGGTGAAATAGACTCGGGGAAGCCTCGCATCAGAAAGATGCCGCTCCTACTCTGGGAAGACCTTGAAGTCGAAGGTAAGCTCTAACATACTAGGGGTTCCTGGCATGACTGGCTTTGGCAGCCTATTCCCTGGGCTATTGGAAGAAAAACTCACTTTTGCTAAGCTCAAGAGACCAAAATCCACTTTTGATATCAAGGGAAAGGCAACTTTTTTACAACTCATATGCTGACCAGCTGAGCTGACTATAATGGAGAGGAGTTCACACATAATATAAGGGTATTTTCTTCCTTTTACAGTCATCATTGTTTCTAGAGGGTGGTTCCAGTTAAATGAAAAACCCTACTGTTGTGCTTAACACTTCGGTAATTTCAGATGGCAGAGGTAGACCTGAATTGGAGTTGACTTATAATAGGAACACAGATTTGATTGGCTACATATAATAAAGTAAGATAATTTTGAAGTTATCTAGGGAAATCTGGGTGGACAGATGTGAAGAGGAAAACTGAAGGGAGGAAGAGAGAGGGGAACCGTTAAGATGTATGAGCCTGAGGGACTACATAAATCGAACCAGGCAGTCAAAATTTCCCGGTAGTAGGAAGGTAAAAGAACTTTAAAAAAATATATTTCATCACTGCGGTAAACTAAACAATGGCCACCCAAAGATGTTGACAGCCTAATCCCCAGAATCTGTGAATACGTTACCTTACATGGCAAAAGAGACTTTTTAGTTGTGATTAGGTCAAGGATCTTGAGATGGGCGATTATCCTGAATTATCCAGTGGACTCAATGTCATCACAAGGGTCCTTATAAGAAGGAGACAAGAGATTCATCATCAGAAAAAGGATAAGGAACAAAAGAAGCAGAGGTTGACGTGAAGCACTTTAAACATGGGGAAAGGGATCATGAGCCAAGGAATTCAGGCAGCCTCCGGAAGCGGAAAAGGCAAGAAAACAGATTATCCCCTAGAGCTTCTAGAAGGGACCAGGCCTGCTGACACCTTGACTTGAGTCCAGTGAGACTGCTTTTAGATTTCTGACCTCCAGGAGTATAAGATCATAAATCATTTCTTACATCCACCAAGTTCGTGGCACCTTGTTACAGCAGCAACAGGAAACATATTCAGGGATGCCTAAATAGTGAGTTTGACCTCCTTTAGGTTGCTGAAAGGTACACCATTCCTCTGTGCCCTCCCAGTCCAATCAAGTTTGTGAAATCTAACATACCAGTGTGTATTCTGTGTGAATGAAGTGTGTATGTGGGCATCTCGGGCCATCGGGGAAGAGGCTGTGGTCATCACTGGGTCAGGGTTATACTGGAGGCAACAGCAGATCTGCAAGCAGGAGCTCTGGCGCAGAAGAGAATCTGAATGCCTGAGACCCTATCAACAGCCCAGAACTATCTGGGAGGGGTTTGGGAAGCCGATGTCACAATAGAAGCCTGTCTGAAGGTGCATCGCTCAAGCGCTCCGCCAAAGACATATTGAATAGCGAGTTCTCACTGAAAGAGGAAGTCCAGTGTGGAGAGGGGCACGAAGTGACCGAATCATGATTTTCAGCTACATCTGAACTTTTACGTTTTCATAGATCTTCTTTGTTGAAAACGTTTTGTTGTAGGAAATAAATAGATGTGATAGGCTGATTGATGCATGCAAACACAAACTTCTCCTCATCAAAGATAACTAATTATCTTAGGTTTAAACAATCCCCGAATGCATTTGAGCTTTGCGTGTAACTGTTGGGTTTTTTTAATTCTGTAGTAATAAAGCACCACAAACGGATACACATTTAAGCGGGAATTGATACACACGGGAAAGGACTTTAGAAGTTACATGTTTAATGGCAATTCAAAATTCTCCACATAGTTCATTGCTATTTTAATTACCAGAGCATTTTGGAGGATAAAGATTTTACTACCATGGTGAAATATCAGCCAGAGAAGAAGCTGGAATAAATTGAATTCTGCCTTGCCGTAGTGAACCACAGATGAACATCTGAGCGTATGGGAACATGACTGGAGCTTAGTCCTGCGGCGCTTGCACTCATTTAGGGAAAGCATATAAACGTTATCCCGTTGAAAATGAGTGCGTATGCAATAGATTTCTTGTGTGTCCGGGCTGACCTAGAGGTTGCCTATGATGACGTGAGGTTTTAACGCTATCTCCCTGGGGCCTATTTTGCACCTTCCCATTTAATGCTGTTTCCCCTAATGGCTAGCGTGGTGCTTAGCATATAGTAGGTTCCATGATTTAATAATCATTTGTTAAATAAGTGAATAAATTATAGCTATCGACATTTTTATTATTGGGTATAACAAATTCATTTCTTTCCATGGATTTAGAATAATTTAAGATTACACATTTTGCTCTGAGTCAACATTGCCATCTCTGAATAAATATACAGGAATACTGTTGAATTAACTTCTCTATTACTTTCCTGCTGCTGAAGAAACACGTTACCTGGAAGCTAGCGGCTTGAAACAACATAATTTCAGTATCTTACAGTTCTGGAGGGCAGAAGTACCAAATGGGTATCAACGGGCTAAGATCAAGGTGTTGGTGATGCCACATTCCTTCTGAAAGATCTAGGGGGAGATCCATTTCCTTGCTTTTTCTAGCTTCTAGAGGCCACCTGCCTTTCTTGGTTTGTGGCCTCTTTATCTTCAAAGCTAGCAGGATATAATCTTCAAATATCTCTCTGACTCCAACCTTCTGCCATTCTTATAAGGACCCTTCTTCTTACATTGGGCTTACCTAGATAATCCAGATAATCTCCTTAGATCAAAGTCAGTTGATTAACAAACTTGATTCCATCTGAAACCTTAATTCTGTCTTGCCATCTAACATAACATATTCACAAATTCTAGGGATCAGGGCATGGGCATTTTTAGGAGGGGGAATTATTCTTCCTATCATAACATCTAATTCCTCTTTTTCTTTTTAAAGATTTGTTTATTTTAGGGGGAGAGAGAGAGAGAAACAGAGCAGAGGGGAGGGGAAAAGGGAGAGGGAGAGAGACTCTTAAACAGACTCTGAGCTTAGCACAGAGCCTGAGGCGGGGCTCGATCTCATGACTTGAGCTTTGAAACCAAGAGTTGGAAGCTTAACTGACTGCGCCACCTAGGCGCCCCTCAATTCTCTTTTTATGGGAACTGAATCTCAGCACTGACCCTGTTACCCACACACACCTGTCATCCGCACAATTACAGTAGTGGGGCTCCCTGAAAACATGTTCGTGCAACACAACACTCCCACCCCAGCCCCACTCACAGGCCACAGTTGACTGAACCAGAGATGGGCGTCTGACAGCATTTGTGCAAACGATTGTTTCCCAGATCATTCGGAGCTGGTAATAAGATTCTAATTCATTTTAACTAAGTGATACAAATTTGCAGAAGGGTACAGAGCCACAGGCAGAGAGAGAAATTCCTGAGAGTTTTTCTAGTCACTAGTTCCAGGTCACTGCTGAGGCCTGGCTGCAACCCTGGCTCCATGAGACACCCTAGGATTCTTACAATAATATCTCCCTTTTTGCTTAAGCTTGTGACAACCAAAAGGATTGTAACCAATGAAGTTTCTACAATATTGTTATTAGTAATACCATATAGTGTAGGTACTTATTGATGACTGGATGGATAGATGAAAACATATAAGTAAGTGAAGTAATTTGCCCAACAGCATATGATGGCTCATGGCATCGCTGAGACAAGAAGCTAGTCCCCTCGGGGCGCCTGCGTGGCACAGCGGTTAAGTGTCTGCCTGCGGCTCAGGGCGTGATCCCGGAGTTCTGGAATCGAGCCCCACATCGGGCTCCTCCGCTGAGAGCCTGCTTCTTCCTCTCCCACTCCCTCTGCTTATGTTCTCTCTCTCTCACTGGCTGTCTCTATCTCTGTCGAATAAATAAAATCTTTAAAAAAAAAAAAAAAGAAGCTAGTCCCCTTGCCTTCCAGTGCCATGCTGGCTCCTCTACACCGTAAAATGAATAGGTAAAAATAAACAGCAGTGTAAGACCAATATTATGGTTTGAACAAAATCCACCCATGTGTACTTAAATTATCAAGAAACCAATAAAAAATATTCTGAAGCAAGTTTATCTTATACTTAAAATTTGGCAGTTTTTTCAACTAAAGAATGTTTACGTCTCTCAAAAATATCTTTTAAAATATATCTTTCACAAGTTTCTTTTGTCAAGCAATTATTCCCTTCTCTGAAATGGCCTGTTGGGTGTAATCGTCTTCTACTTATAACCTGGAGCAGATGGCTTAATACCCCCACTGCAAAGAAAGGCTAATTCCTGGCATTGTGGCAAGGCCCAACAGTTTGCTTCCCAAGTCACTACCTACTCAGTAAGACATTTATTTGATTCAGAGAAACAGCAGATTATTTACAATTTCCACAGTTTCAATAGCACTCTTAAAAATCTCAGTGTAATGTTGGAAACTTTAAATATCACAATTTTGTCAATTACATTTCAGTAATGCTGAAAAAATCTCCATGTAATATGCCTTCTCCATAGCCTGGAATTCTGAATGTTGAATATGTAGGAGAACATAAATATGTAGGAATATAAGGAGGAAGAAAAAAATGTTGGTTTGACAATTGGTTTTGATGCACAGTGCAGTGAACCTTCTTTATAATAACCCATGTATAACAAGCATTCTAAAAACTCACATGGCCATGATTATCCACCGCGTGTCTATGTTGGCTCTTCCATAAGCACCACTTAGACAAGGTATCTATATAGTCTATGATGATAATCCAAAATTCGAACTCAATGAAAATGTTATACAACACTAGTAATTTACAAAAGTATGGGGTGAAAATTTGATTTAGATCAGGTTCCTGCCCTCAGGAACAGTCGAATAGATAAGACAGCCACATGAACCAATAGGACTAATTGCTAGCACATCTTTGAACCGATAACTTGTGATATATGGGCCTACATTTCTATCTGTAAAATGGGGGTTTGGGACTGGAAAAGTGGTTTTGAGACTGTTATGCAGATCCTTAGATATGTCTATTCAGACTGTGATGGGAGTCATGGAAAGCAGTTTGGGGAAACTGAGTCAACTGGGCTTTAAGAGAAAGCTAGATGTGAGACTGCAGTTGATATGTAAGCAGAACTATGGGAGCAGCAAGATCAAAAGATCGATTCCAGATGTAGGTATTTTTGAAGGCTTCATGGAGAAGTTATCACATGAGTCTGGTCTTCCAAAAGGGGAATTTCAACTGAAAGAAATTGAGAAATAGAGCATTCCAAGCAAAAAGAATGGTATGAACAAAGCTGAAGAGATGTGAAAGTATAGGCACATTTTGAGAATGTGAAGTTAGTCTTCCTTTAGATAAATTGTAAGGATGTGAGGACCAGATATTGGGAGATGAGACTAGAAACATCAGAGACAGGCATGGCCATGTCTGGGTTTGGGAGATTACTTGAGAATCATTTCATCGAGACTCAAGGCTTTAGATCCCATCTAGATGCTTACGACTTCTTTTTTTTTAATATTTTTTATTTATTTATTTGACAGAGACAGCCAGCGAGAGAGGGAACACAAGCAGGGGGAGTGGGAGAGGAAGAAGCAGGCTCCTAGAGGAGGAGCCCGATGTGGGGCTCGATCCCAGAATGCTAGGATCATGCCCTGAGCTGAAGGCAAATGCTTAACGACTGAGCCACCCAGGCGCCCCTAGATGCTTATGACTTCTAAATGTCTATCTCCAGTTCTACTCTCTTTCCTGACTGCCAGACTCATAGAGCCAACTGTCCCATAACCATCTTCGGTGGACATCTAATAGGTTTTTCTAGTTATAACACATCCGAAATTAAGAGCTTCTTCTTCCCTTGTTCTTTCTTATCTTGGTAAATGGCATCTGTGGGTGCCGTTGCTCGAGTAAATGCCTGAGTGATATGTGATTTCCTTAGCCCCTATATGAAATCATCTTTAACTCCTGTGAGTAGCACCTTTAAACTATATTCTAAATCCATCCATTTCTCGCCACTTTTACCACCACCTCCTGGTCCAAAGGACCACCATCTCGCAAATGGACCACATTGATAGCCTGGCACATTTCTCTGTTTCGGATCTTGCATCTTGCCTGGACTGGATTTTTGGGAAGAAAAATTTTCACCTTCATCCACCTGAACTCCATAAGGAGCATGTACTTCCCCCACACAATGGGACTTGATTGGCCAATAGCATATTAATGGATGAGACAAAATAGAGGCTCAAAATATGTTTGTGTGTTTGATCTTGCCCTCTTTCGTTTCTGCCATTTCTATGAAAGGAACATGACTTGAGTAAGCTGCTGGTTCAAAGAAAATGAGAAATATGGGGCTAGATCTGAGTCCAGCCCATAGCCAACCCACAAATGCTTAAGGAAGACATAATGCTAAATTTTCTATGTCCCTGAGTTTTAAAGTGTTTTGCTTCAGTATTATTGTATCAGTGGCTGATTGAGATACAGCCTCACATTCTGTTAACTGCATAGCCATCTTTTAATGCTTAGATCAACTTATGGCACTCCACTGCACTCAAATTTATAATAATTGCATTCATGCTTAGAATAAAATTCAGTGCCTATACCACCATCTCCAAGGTCCTACATGACTCTGGTTCCTGATGACCTCTTGCTTACTACATGGCAGGCACAAGGCTTACACAAAGTAGGCTCCCACCTAAGGGAGTTACAGTCTCCTCAGTGTTGATCTCTTTTTCCAGAGACATTTGCATGGCTTAATGTTTTACTTTATTCAAATGTTGCCTCTTCAAACACACTTTATCTGACTGCCCAATCTAAATACATCCTAACTCACACTTCAAGGAACCATTCAGCTCTCCATTTACCCTGCTTCATTTTTGTTTCTTCCTAGCATTTAACACTGTTTTAAAATATATAATGCAAGCAACAAAAGCAAAACTAAATAAACAGGACTATGCAAACTAAAGAACTTTTGCATAGCAACAGAAATGATCAACAAAACAAAAAGGCAACCTAAGGAATGGGAGAAAATATTTGCAAATCATATATCTGATAAGGGATTAGTATCCAAAATATATAAGGCTCAATAGCAAAACCCAGATAATCTGATTAAAAATTGGGCAGAGGAACTCAATAAAAATTTTTCCAAAGAAGACATACAAACAGCCAACAAGTACATGGGAAGATGTTCAACATCACTAATCACCAGGGAAATGTAAATCAGTATCACAATGAGATATCAACTTACACCTGTTAGAATGGCTATGGTCAAAAAGACAAGAGATAACAACTGCTGGTGAGGATGTGGCAAAAAGGGAATGCTTGTGTGCTGTTGGTGGAAGAGTGAATTGGTATAGTTGCTATAAAAATCAATATGGAGGTTCCTCAGGGCACCTGGGTGGCTCAGTTGGTTAAGTGTCTGCCTTCGGCTCAGGCTCAGGCCATGATCCCAGGGTCCTGGGATCAAGCCCCTCATGGGGCTCCCTGCTCAGCGGGAAGCCTGATTCTCCCTCTCTCTCTGCCCATCCTCCCCCGCATGTGTGCACTCCCTCTCTCTCTCTCTCTCAAATAAATTAATAAATAAATCTTTAAAAAAATATGAAGTTTCCTCAAAAAATTAAAGCTAGAACTACCATATGGTCCTGCAATCCTACTTCTGGGGATACATTCAAAGGAAATGAAATCACTATTTTGAAGAGTTGTTAGCACCCCCATGTTCATTGCAGCATTATTTACAATAGCCAAGGCATGGAAACAATCTAAGTGTCCACTGACAGATGGATAGATTAAAAATGTGGTATTTTATTCAGACATAAAAATAAGGAAATTCTGCCATTTGCAACAACATGGATGAAACTAGGGGGCATTATGCTAGATGAAATAAGTCAGACAGAAAGATAAATACTGTATCGTCTCACTTATATGCAGACCTAAAAAAATGCAGTTGTAGAAACAGAGCAGAATGGTGGTTGCCAGGGGTGGAAGGGTGGGAGAAATGGATAAGGGTGGTCAAATGCTATGAACTTCCGATTATAAGATTTTGAATAAGTTCTAGGGATCTAATGTGCAGCATAGTGACTATAGTTAACAACAAGAAAGTATTTGGTAACTATGTGAGGTGAAGGATATGCTAGCTAACTTCTTTGTGGTAATCTTTTCACAATATATACGTATGTCAAATCATCATGCAGTATACCTTAAACTTATCCAATGTTATATGTCAATTATATCTCAACAAGGCTGGAAAAATAATATATTTTTGACAGTTGATTGATTTTAGGTCTCTCCCAATAAAATGAAAACTCCTTGGGAAACTGTTTTGTCTCATTCATTGTCATATCTCCAGCATCTAAAAAACTGCATGGCAAATAGTAGTCACCAATGAACATCTATTGAATAGGAGGGAAGGAAGGGGACTTTTGCAGGATGTATTAGTGAGAAGAAATTATATTTAAGCACAGCATCTAAGAGGCCATTATAATAGTTTGGGTGAGGGACTCTGCATAAGGGAAGAATGATCAGAAAGGAGGGGCCTATGAGAAATTTTAAAGGTAGAATCCATGGAATTTTGTGGTTGATTGGATGTTATAATCACACGACAGGAAGAAATCAAATATAGCTTCAAGGGGTCAAGTTAAGGAACCTGGAAGGGTAATTATGAAATACATATATGAACTCATTTCAGCCAATACCAGCTCTGTGTCATATACTATGCTAGGTCTTGGGAGCACAAAGGTAAATCAGACATAGCCCCTGTTCTAAAAGTTGTTAGCTGCTTATAGAATGTGCTAATGATAGATATTTGCTACGGGGGGCAACACACTTCCACATATAAAAACACAGATAGAAAGCACAGAAACAGAAGCAGGTTCACAAGAAGATATGATGAGTTTGGTTTTAATGAAGATGGACTTGAGACTCAAAATGAAGACACCCAGCAGTTCACATCATCTGAAATTTGAAGGTGAGGTCTTGACTAGCTGTATGGGGTCATCAGAGCTATCAACAAGAAGCTGACTGGGTTGCAAGAGACCATCTCTAGAAGGTATATAGAACAAAAGAATAGGCAATAGTGGCCTAGGAGCAGAACTCTGGGAGACTCAATATTTAGGAGATGAGCAGAGAAAGAGAAGCCTGTGATGGGGACTGAATAGAAATTATCACATATGAGTGAAACCATATGATAATTGTCTTTCTCTGCTTGACTTAACTTCACTTAGCATAATCCCCTCCAGTTCCATCCAAGTCAATGCAAATGGTGGGTATTCATCCTTTCTGATGGCTGAGTAATATTCCGTCGTATATATGGACCACATCTTCTTTATCCATTCATCTGTTGAAGGGCATCTCGGCTCCTTCCACAGTTTGGCTATTGTGGCCATTGCTTCTATGAACATTGGGGTCCATGTGCCCATTCTTTTCACCACATCTGTATCTTTGGGTAAATACCCAGTAGTGCAATTGCTGGGTCACAGGGTAGCTCTATTTTTAACTTTTTGAGGAACCTCCATACTGTTTTCCAAAGTGGCTGCACCAACTTGCATTCCCACCAACAGTGTAAGAGGGTTCCCCTTTCTCCACATCCTCGCCAACATTTGTTGTTTCCTGCCTTGTTAATTTTGCCCTTCTAACTGGTGTAGGTGATAGCTCATTGTGGTTTTGATTTGTGTTTCCCTGATGGCTAGTGATGTTGAGCATTTTTTCATGCGTCTATTAGCCATTTGTATGTCTTCTTTGGAGAAGTGTCCATAGGAGAATGGGGGGGACCTGAAGGGGGAGAAATCAGAGACAGAGATGAACCATGAGAGACTATGGACCCCAGGAAACAAACTGAGGGTTTCACAGGGGAAGGTGTTGGGGGATGGGGTAACAGGGTGATGGGTATTAAGGAGGGCACGTGCTGTGCTGAGCACAGGTTGTAATACACAACTAATGAATCACTGAACACTATATCAAAAATTAATGATGTACTATATAATGGCTAACTGAACATAATAAAATTTTTTTTAATTAAAAAAAGCAATTATCAGATTTGGGAATGGAAATAGGAGAAGAAAGTTTGGAAACAAAAGCAGTAGTTTTAAATAGAAATTGTTAAGATTGCAGGATATCTTCTAGGAGGTCATGCAATTTTTAGTTGAACTAAGATAACATGGCCATCCATCCCTCCATCCATTCGTCCACTCAACAAGTATTTATTGAGCAGTTACTATTATGTTTCAAGCACTGTGCTCAGCACTGATGAATATAAAGTTCTTTCCTTCATGTGGTCTTCAATCTGGTTGGAAAGATATGCATTAAGCAAACAATAAAAATACATATATGATTACAAATTGTGCTGATTCACATAATGTAGAAAGCGCTTTAAGGATCTCCCCCAAGAAGATAAATACTACCAAATCTGTTAATCCTTCTGTTAGTGCATTTTGCTTTTGGCATTACAAAAATAACTCTCTATTCTGGCTCTGCCTCTGAGACACTGGGGTAGTTTTCACAAATATGCTGATCTCTAATAATTGTGGGATATGGAGCCTGGTTTTCTACCATCCGTACTCGCAAATGCTTAATTTTTCCTGTCTAGCTAGGCTTCTGAGGTTTCTCCTGCCCTCTCTGTACTTCTACCAGCAGAGTACTGATTCATGACTTCTTTCTGACTCTTGATGCCTAGCTTGTTTCTCAAGTTTTGTTGTATTATTATCATTTCAGCTCCACACAATAGACGGCGCAAACTGGAACAGCAGATAAGGCAGCAACAAAGTGTTGGGAAATCACCAAGGGCAAAGACAAGAGGAAGTTTGCTTAGACCATCTCTCATGCCAACTTGTATCCAAATATGCAACTATGGCACCTAGAAATTTTCTGATACTGTTAATATGGATTGAAAAATGAATATATAGGGGCACCTGGCTGGCTCAGTCAGTAGAGCACGCAACTCTTGATCTCTGGGTCATGAGTTCAAGCCCCAGGTCGGGGGTAGAGTTTACTTAATAAAAAAAGTTTTTTTTTTAACTAAATATATAGCTTGACATCACATGGTGTCATGTGGGGTGAGATCTTTAGAATAGAATAAGAAAAAGTTACTTGATTTCTGTGGTAGAGACTAGCCAGCTACTCACCGAAACATTTCCTCTTACTTCTACATTTCTCAGCCGCTCATGGAGTTAAGTGTAGTGATCTGACTGAGTCCTAGCCAGTGGATTATCAGAGGAAGTCATAGGCACTCCTTCCAGGACTGGTCCATAAATCTTCCACAGTGGTTTTTTCGGGTTTTTTTCTTTCCTGGTGGCAGTAGCAGAGCCTGATGACCTTGAAAGTCATTTATTAAAGATGGCGGATCCATGAGATGGAAGAATCTAGGTCCCTGAATCACTACATGAAAAAGAACCACTTGCCAATCAGAAAGACCTGTTTTAGAATTTATGAGGGTAAGCTTCTAGCAAGTTTGAGCCATCATATATTTTGGGATATATTACAAGAACTAGTATCAATTTACTTCATAAAGTTACCAAAAATAGTAGTTAATATTTATAGAGCCCTGAGTATAAAATAAAATAAAAGTAAAATAAATTAAAATAAATTTTAAAAAATAAAAATAAAATAAATAAAAAGTGGTAATGGAAATTGCCCTGGCTTCTACAGCTAGTAAATAGGATAGGGACAGGGTTTCAACCCCCGATGTCTTTTCGCTACACACCCACTGAAACATGCCTCCTGTAGTTTCAAAAGAGAGCACATTGTGTTCAGAACAAAAGGCTGGGCATAAGAGGCCCAGGTGAATGACTTCGAAGACAAACAGTCTAAGGGACCATGAGAAAAGTTGGTTTGAGTCAGCTTTAAATCAATGTGATTTATGCCTGAGTCTGTCTCGCTCACTAATACAGAGGCCCTGCATTATTCACATGTGCATTCCCTCCTCCCCCAGGGACTTGCTCAGTATCTTGCATACAGTGGATGTCCACTGAATGGCTTCACAAATGAATTGGTTTGAATACAAAGTACAAAGCTCGGGACTGTGGTAAATTGGCTTCGTATCTCTGTTCCTCTCCAGATTCATCCTCCTAAAAATTGTCCTGTGTAGAAGCTCAAATCTAAAACTAGCTTTTAAGACATCTAAAAGACTTTTTTAAAGTGACATTTGGTTTATAACACTTGTAGCTCTCTGTGCTTTTAAAATCAGATAACCATGTAAAGCTCTTAGCACAGTGCCTAGAACATGGAAAGTTCTCAATAAAACAGTAAGTAATGTTATCATTAACCTCAAGTTTTATTGTGAGCTCTCTTTCATATTCTCCGTTGGGACATTTTTCCTGCCTGGTGCTGGTATTTTTTTTAAATTACAGTATATTTGATATATGAAAAGTTACCATATTTAATGTATACATTTTCAAGAGTCTGGACAGATGCATACACCTGTCATACCACTACCATAAACAAGATAATAAACATATCCATCACCACTAGAAGACTTCACGTGCCTCCTTGCTCTTTTTTGTGTGGCAAGAGCATGGCGTGAGATCTACCCTCTTAACAAGTTTTCAAGTATGTAATGCAGTATCGCTAACCATGGGCTCGATGTTATGTAGCAGATCTCCAGAGCTGATCCTCCGTGTACAAGTGTAATGTCATACCCATTGATTAGCAATCCCTCCGCTCCCCCAGCCTCTGGCAGCCACCACTCTATTGTCTGCTTCTGTATGTTTGACAGTTCTGGATATCTCCTGTAAGTGGGATCGTGCAGTATTTGTCCTTCCGTGACTCACTTCAGTTAACATCTTCCAGGCCCTTCCGTGGATAAAGAAAATGCAGTATACACATACAATGAGATATTACTCAGCCTAGTGCCGGTGTTTCTAATGCTATGACTGCTATTGTTTTTCTTTATCATTTCTTATTTAATTCATTTGCACGTTACAGACTAGACACTCTGCTAGGTGCTCTACATACATTGACTCATTACTCCTCACTAAAAAGGGGTGTTTTGCTTTGGTTACACATGAGAAAGCCAGGACCCGTAAGTTGTCCTTTCAAAGGTCTAAATGAGGGAGCTGGAATTGAAAAGTCTGTCCAACTACAAAGCTCAGGCTCTCTCCAGAGCACGAATGACTGACTTTCATTTTCTTTAAAGAGAAGGTGCTACCATTATTAATTCATTAATTGCATAAAGTGGAATATAGACATTTAAAGTTGGGAGGGATCTGGTCAGCGCCGAGCTGGAGCAGCTGGTAGCAACGTGGGAGAGTAGAAAGCGTGCGTCTCCTCGCACCCCCAGGTTCAGGGACGCCACGCTGATAGCCTGAATGTGGCCCTGGCAGGTGGATTATTTACACCATGCAAATTGGCAAACGCTACACACACTACAAATTAAGCCTTCTTTTTTTTTCTTTTCACCAGCACACTATTGGGTCTAGTAGAACCAACTATAAGGAAACTGAAAGCAAGAGGAGGCTGATAACTTATCTGGAGCAACGCGAGTGTGTGGCAGAGACGGAACCATAACCCAGGTTTTCTGACCCTCGATATAATGTTGAAACTGGTATTACCTCCCTAATTCGGATAGAAGTGTGTGTGTGTGTGTGTGTGTGTGTGTGTGTGTGCGCGCGCGTGTGAGTGTGAGTGTGTGAGACAGCGACAGGAAGAGACAGAGAGAATCACAAGGTGTGCGGAGGTAATACAAAACATTACAGACCACATTGGAAAGAGAGGTGAACACCACCTAATCCAGGAACTCCCCACAGTAGCTGAACATCATAATTACCTGGCGCAGCTGATAAAAATAACAATTTCGTGGATGAGGAAACCCACTGAACTGACTGAATGAGACACTCCAGGTGAATCTGCACGTTAAATATGAATCTCTGGGTGTTGTGACGCAACCGCAGACTGGCCTTCTGGAACTGCTTTATCTAGCTCAGTCTGACATCACATGTGTGAAACCTCTCTACATAATTTATGCTTTTATCCTTTATGGCTTTACCCTTAAACCCCAAGCTTTAAACCATTCATTCCCTTAAGTCAGTTTTGTGTGTATGTGTGTGGCATAAGTTTTGGGCATTACTATGTAGAACAAGTTTCCAGAAACTAATTGGAGTTTGTGTAATGTAACAAGTTGGTATAATAAGGAGTACGTTTGTTCTTGGGGGCTTTATATTCACTGTCTTCTTTGGGATGCAGGAAAGGATTATCAGAAAATTGTGTGTGTGTTTGTGTGTGCAGATTATCAGAAAATTGTGTGTGTGTCTGTGTGTGCAGAATGGGAGATGAGGTGGCCTCCAGAATGGCCTCGTTTCAGGGCTCTGTGAGGAGCTTGGAGCACTCAGGGGATGCCCTGCTTTGGCACTCAGTGCAAAGGCGTGGAATGTCCCACTGAAAGAAGCCAGTCGCCATCACTGGCAGGGAGAGCAATAAAAACAGAGACTTTGTTCTCAAAAGCTTGCTGAAAGCATAACATTGGGCTATTGAGACAGCTCAGTCTCTCTCACACACTCCCACTAGGCTCTGCCAACGGCAGGGCCGCCCTGCTCGGCCCAGTGCGCAGACACTGCTGCCTCTGAAAGCAACCAAGTAACTCACAGACAGCAATAAAGTTCGGGAAAGAATGTGCCAAAGAAGTGTTCAGTCTTTAATTTGTTTGCGACTGAAGCCCAGGGTTTATCGGCGAAGATGACTTGGAAGCGTCAGGATTAAGTAAGGGCATTTTCTTTTTAAATCATGTAAGGCTCAAAGGACATCAGCAGCGGCAAGAACATGTTTTTCTGGAATTCTTGTTTACTTTAAAAAGGGTAGCAACGGAAGAGATCATGTTTATAAGTTGTGGCACGTAGCCATGAAAGAAGGCTCCCAAAAGACTCCTGGTGGTTGGGAGAGCTATGTACGACTGTTGTGGCCAAGAGCATGAATTCTAGTCTGGATCTCCAGTTTTCTAGATAGTCTAACACATGAAAAAATACATGGGTGGCCTAACAAATGAATGGAAATCAGTCATCTACCCATTAATTGTGCCTGAAAAGCAAGCAAGAAGAAACAACACATGCCAAACCTCAAATAAAGTAGGAAGCATTGATTCATTCGTTCATTCATCAAAACTTTATGGAAGGACGCCTGGGTGGCTACCAAGAGTTGTCTGGGTGGCTCAGTCAGTTATGCGTCTGCCTTCAGCTCAGGTCATGATCTCAGGGTCCTGGGATCGAGCCCTGTGTCAGGCTCCCTGCTCAATGGGGAGTCTGCTTCTCCCTCTCCCTCTGCCTCTACCCCTGCTTGTGTTCTCTCTCTCTCTCTCAAAATAAGTAAATAAAATCTTTTAAAAAATAGAGATTGCTGGGTGTATTCACAGAATCTCTGATTCCTTAGGCCTGGAGTGAGGCCCGAGAATATGCATTTCTAACAAGTTCCCAGGTAATGCTGATGGTCCAGGGACCACATTTTGAGAACCACCCACTTAGTATATGAGACTAAGAAGGATGCTGTGGGAGCACAGAAGAGGGCCACTTCACCTAGCCTTGGGATGAAGGGACAAGGGGATGTGGTCAGGCAAGACTTTCCGGAAATGGTAACATAGAATTGTGTCTTGGAGGCCCAATGGGCTTTTCTGTCAGGGGAAGAAGAATTGGAAACGTATTATGGATGGAGGAATAGCATGTGAGAGGTGAGATATCTAATGGAATATTATTCAGCCATCAAAAAGAACAAAATCTTGCCATTTGCAAGACATGGATGGAGCTGGAGAGTATAATGCTAAGTGAAATAAGCCAGTAAGAGGAAGACAAATACCATATAGGATTTCACTTATATGTGGAATTTAAGAAACAAAACAGGTAAACATGGTAGGGGGGAGAGTGGCAAACCAAGATGCAGACTCTTAGCTATGGAGAACAAACCCACGGTTGCTGGAGGGGAGGTGGGGGGGGGATGTGTTGGATGGGGGATGGGGATGGGGGAGAGCACTTGTGATGAGCACTGGGTGTTTTATGTAGGTGGTGAATCACCGGATTCTACACCTGAAACTAGTATTGCACTATATGTTAACTAGCTGGTATTAAACTAAAAACTTGGAGAAAAAAAATGGTTGTGTAAATAAATCAAATTGCATAGAACTATACTAAGTACCATGGGGACTCTAGAAGGATACTATGTGGTCCCAGTCTCCGCCCTCAAAGAGCTGTGGAAAGTGTTTGGGAGAGGCGATGTGATGCATGCAGAGTAACACCAACCAGTGAGACCGCCCAGATCACAGCGATTTCCTGTCTCCTCTGGACAGGACACACAGCCCAAGGTCCCCTGTGGCGGGGTCTCTGTTAGGTGATTCTGACCCAGTCCATATCAGATTTGTCTGGAAATAGGTGTCTGGAGCAAACAGTCCCCTAGAATTACTTGAAATAAAATGGAGGAGAGAACAAAAGTCGTCCTCTGGTGGAAAACCTGTGAGATGCACAGCACAGGAGCTGTTGGTCCCCATGTTCCCCAGAATGTGGAATATTCCAGAATGTGGAAGAAGCTGAGAGAAAGAAGGTGTCATGCCAAGGGAATCAAAAGATGAGAGAGGGACACAGTCCTGGCAGCATTTGAGCCTCTGATTCCAAATACCCTTGATCTTCCCACCTTTTGTTGGTGTATGAAATTCCTCAAGAGCCTTCCAGTAATTTCTCTTTTTGCCTTAGCAAGATCAAGTTGAACTTCTGTCAGTCACTTGCCATGGCATCAGCGGTGACTGCTATGGTCAGCAAGCTCTCAGGATCCGCGGGGAGAGTTAGACACCGTGAGGCCCGCAGTCCACAGGCCAGGCCTGCAGGAGTGACTGCTCCGGGCCTGTGGGCCGAGCCCGCATCAGCACACCTGGGCAGGATTTAGTCGCAGGTGAGGGAGGGGAGGCCTAGACAGTGGAGGGAACAGCATCGGAGAAAGTGCGGTATTACAAATCAACGTGGTTTCAAATGGTCGAGAAGACTTCCCTTTGGGTAAAGTGGGGTGAAGTGTCAAATATGGAGGGGCTCGAATGTCAGGGTCACAGGTGTGGCCGTGGAGCTGGACGTCATGGAGAACCACTGGAAAAACAACAGGAGGAAGAGGCATTTTTTAAGAGTCTTAGTCTCTTGACATACTTAATTTTCTTTTTCTGATGACAGGGGTTTTTTTCCTTCTCTCTCTCTCTCTCTTTCTCTCCCTTTCTCTCTGAGATCAGGTTTTCTTGTGGGGGATGCTAATCACCAGCCCGCACAAGGCACACAGCAGAGCCACGGGGGAGGGTTGCTGGGGTGCGGGGATGGGCAGCGGGGTGCACCCCTCTCAAATGGGGGTGCGACTTCCCTGCCGGCCGTGCCTTCCTCACTGAGTGGCAATGCAGAGAATTGAGATAAACGTGTGCAGAGGATTGTTGGAGAGGTCGTGAGGATGGCCGCGTGATTTAAGATCTCACCGTTCGCCGGGAAATCTGGCGCCTTCCCGAATCATCACCAGCGGTGTGCTTCGTGGGGCGCCCGCACTACTGCCCCGGCAACCATCCGTCTCCGGCCAGACGGCTTTCCCCTGCGTGCACTGGGCGCTCCATCTTTGCAAGGCTCTTTGTTTGCAATTACAAATTACTTTCAAGGCATTTTACATCGACTGGGAAAGTATGCACACGCCCGGGCCCGCCGAGACCACATTTGCTTATCAGGTTGTCTCCTCTTTATTGATGGTGTCCCAGGTTCCCTTCTCGAAGCAGCTCCTTGTCTTTCGTAGGGCGTGGGGGCTCGGGGGAGGGCTGCCTTGCAATTGACAATATACTTCCGGAACCGTTAGTCTTTTCTTTCCTGTGCCGGCATTCAGCATTCCTCCTGTTGCAGGCGGGAGGGCGCCCGGACTGCAAATCCGCTGGGCCCAGGCCTGATCCTGGGAGCGGGGCGCACCTGTCCGCAGCTGCCACTTCTGCCAGGATTTATTCAGACACGGAGCTGAATGCTCTGAACATCCTCAGTCCTAGGAAGCCCTTGTCAGCGCTGTGATCTATATGTGCCTTTAGGGAAGCATCCTCGAGATTCAGCTAAATCAGGGAGCCTCCTCTAACATGAATGAGGCAGGAGGGGTCTCCAGTTACCGGACTGCTAGAGCATCTTTACCTGTAATGGGGAAGTGAGCCATCCTTTTGCTACCGCACCTTACCTCCTGAGCTCTTCTCTACGCCTTGTCGTTGGCAAGGTTTCCTGCTCCCTCATTCCTTCTAAAGCTATAAGGCCAAAGAAGAGAGATTTCAACTGTAAAGTAAAACGGTGCTCTGTCACTTTTATCTTCCCTGATTCAAGTCAGCACATGTCTAGAAACTTTTCTGTTATTGGGCCTGCATTTTAAATAGGATGATTCCGAAAAGTGCCCATTTTCCTAATTATTTCAGAATTATGTGGACAGTAATTACCATCTTCCATTAGCAGCCCTAGTGGTGGTTAGGACAAATTTCAAATGCATCCAGCAAGTGCTTTACACTAATATGTCTGCTTCATTAACTTCAATCAAAAGACAGCAGTGGGTCCTCAGAGCAATAAGTTTGCTTTGATACATTCTCATCAAATATTGATCTGAATAGTCTGTAGGAGTGCTTAGCTGGGCTGTGTGAAATTTATTTACTGAATACATTATTTCTATCCCCAAACTGCCAGTTGCTATCTCAGAAAATCTATTTTTTATGTTAAAACTTTATTAGCATTTAGGAAATCACTGTATTTTTTGGCCATTTATACATGTCTGTAAAAATGTTTTCGGTGCAGAATCTTCAACCGAAAAAAAAAAAAAGAGGATCCAAAATTGCATCAGATGATAGATTTTGTTTTCTACTTGGGCTGACAAAAAACTTTTTTCCCCCCAGAGAACCAAGTGTACATAAGCCTAACTGGAGCTTCATCTCCCCTCCCCGCAAGCAGCTTTACCTAAATGTGATTCGTATGGCTTGAAGTTACACAGAGATTTTGTTTCAAAAGAAGTCCATTTGTAATTTTTTCGCAACTCTTTCATAGAGACACCGGCTTCTGGTATTTAAAACTGCACAGATTCGGGAAGGAGCGGATATTTCTCTTCGAAATGTGTCATGGAGTTCAGTGAGGGTGGCTGAGCAGTGAACGGAATACAGAGCAGGAAAAAGAGCCCAGCTGAAGAGTTCTGAAGGAGGAGATAGGCGAGGTTAGTAAATAGGTTCTGACAGTCCCGTAGAGCCAACAAGAGACAAAGCACTGGGCATGAAATGGGAATTAGAAGGCCATTTAGCAATCCAAAATGGCAACCTGGTCAGCAACTGAGAGTTGGCAGAGAGAGAAAAATCCCCAAGATGCTTCCTACCTGATTTCACCAGAGATTTGAAAGTGAGGTCGTAAGAGAGTACAAAGGAAGGCTGTCTCTGAGGGGGAGAGAAAAGACAAACGAGAAAAACCATTTCCCCAGGAATGAGGCACAAAGTCTCCCTTGAACGCCATGCGTAGTGACCGAATGGAGAGTCAATAGACTCTAAGTCATTCGATGTATTGGGCTCATCAAACTTGAGATGGCCTGGAATTCTCCAACAAATATTTCCTGGTCACCTACTGGGCGCTAGGATTTGGGTGCCTGATGGTGATGATTAGAACACGATTTCAAAATTGCGTCTGCTTTCCCTGAATATCAGTACGTTCAGCCCAGCTGCCTGTACCAGGCACCGAGAAGTCTGCCCCACTACCTTCCCATCGCCATCTCCAGCGCGCAAGGGTTCCTTTCCCAGATGCCTGGGTGAGATAGGCCTGAACACAGCCTGTAACCGTGGCAGTCACTCCTCAAGAAACAGAATGGAGAAGCTTCACGCACACAGGGCCAGAGGCCGTTGTCAGACTGCAAGTCTAGCCACACACAGAGAGGGCCTGCCTCTGGGACTGCTTCCCCAAAGGCAAAGGACACTAACAGGGTCTCACGCTTTCATGGTTTATATACACACAAGGAGCTTTTCATACAACAGCCCCTTTGCATGGATTAGCACACCAGATGTCCGGGGTGGGCCCTGTGGCCCCTATCTCGCAGTCACAGAAGCTCCAGCTCCACAGGTTACGTGACTGTCCCAAGACCATCCAGCTACCAACAATCGTAGTCAAGATTCAAACGCTGATTTCCTGATTCCCAATCCGGCCCTCTTTCAATTATTCTGTATTTCCATCACCTAAATATCTATGCTTTATAATTCAAATGTGTACAGCATATGTAATGCTCATACTACTTATTTTTGTCAGTATGACTGAGATGTCTGTGTGGCCGGTATTCTAGAGCTTTATTTCATTTGATCCTCAACAACCCTCTGAGATAATGTGTTCTGAGCCTCATCTTACAAATGAGGAAACTGAGCTTCAGAAGATGAAATATTTGGTTCAAGGACACATAATGAATGTGAAAGTCTGCCCTTTCTATCACAGAAAAGTGCCTATTTCTCTCCCTCTCTCCTCTTCTCCCTTCCTCTTTGTCCCTCTTTCTGTCCAAGTACGTGTGTCTTGCTCTCATTGCCACGTAGGCTATATGCTGTGCGATTTCACTCTGTTATCCGAAAAAATATCAAATGTATATGTAGTGGGGTGTAGTAGACAGGCAAACATCGGACAAGCAAAGATAATGTCCTCTTTGGCCATTTTAGGTACTGAGCTGAAATCATCTTTCCTTGCTTACTCCTGGAAGTTCTGAAAAAGGTGTTGAAGAAAAGAAAACTTTGGGAGGAGGCAGACGTATTGCCTGCCTGATTAAAGGCAGTCTGCTTCAGCACAGCGGAAAACAATATTCAAAGTTGGGAAGACGCGCTAAGATTGACAGTGGGAGCTATATATTTGTCTAGAGAGGAGGGAATTTTTTAAAAGCATGAGAAATGACTGTAATAAAAGCATACTAGTAATTCAGTATAGAATTGCGTGGTATGTTGTGGAAAATTAAATGGGAAACATTGCTTGTTACCTCGCTGTTACTTCAGAATTGCACTGAGACTCTCCTGGAGGTTTATAATTATAAATCCAAAGGATCTTTATACTACATTAGGGTGGATAATTACTGACCTGATTTGGATCAAGGTGAATTCAGCTTCTTTTCATCAAAGTGTAATTATTCTTTATCCAAGCCCTTTCCAGGTCTAGATTCCCTTTGATAGAAGGGGAAAGAATGCATTCTTTCCAAAATAATACATATATTTATTGAGTTCCACAGGTCCTTCATTGTACACTGAAGTTTTGCTTTCCTGGGGTCGCTGGAGGATTGCAGTCCGTAATTGAACAATGCCTTAATGAATGTAATTTCGTGGCTCCAATTCCTAATGTGACCAGTTCCTACTGTTTATTTCATTTCAAAATTGGACGTGATCAGATATGGAAACATAATTACACAGATTTCCAGACTGACAAGAAGAAAGCTTGTGGGCATGTAATTAAGAGAGAGGGGGGGAAAAGTTGACCTACTTTTTCTGAGTTTCAGGGATCAACCTGTACATCTGACTGTGGATCAATTCATCTCCTTGTCTATTCTTCTCCTAATAATCCTGACCCCATTTTCTATTGTTGGCACTAATGAATTAATTTGTAGTCTAATTCTGTTGATTCAGAAATCCAAATAAATGAGAGATTTGGAAGTGTCAATTAATCACAAAGATTGCTTTGTTAGCCTCATCCTGCATCTAGTATGTGAAATTAATTTGGGGACGGGGTAATGGGAGGGAACGGGTGCCAGTTACAGGGTCACTGAAAGGGATGATTCAACTTAGAAACTGTCAAATGCCACACTTGAAAACTGGAAGTCTTCTTTCTTTTAAAGAACTGTCAATTTTGAAATTAATTACCTGGAAACAGTCAAAATTCTGGATGGCTCTCCTCTTCATAAAGAATACAGATGAAATTCCTTATCTCTGCATTCAAGGCCCCAGTCAAACTTCCAGGAAAGGAGCAGTTTGGGGGAAATAATTTGTGAGGCGTAGGGAACATCCAAACGGAGATGTCTCGATGTCTCGTAGGCTCTTATGAATCCGAGGCCCCAGGGAGATGCCTGGACTAGAGATCTGAGAGTTATTAGCATACAAAGCAACATTTTCTACTAGAACTTTCATCATGATAGAAATGTTCTGTATTTGCACTGGCTATGGCCATGTGTGGCTGTTGAGTCCTGGACACATGGCTAGTGTGACTGAATTTTCTTTTAACTCATTTTAATTTAGACTTCAAGAGCCATGCCTGGCTAGTGGCTACCAGAACGGACAGCACAAATGCAGAAGGAAAGTGAAGGCCAGTGGAGGCCGAGATCGCCAGAGAGTTGGTGCAGAGGAGAGAAGAGAGCCTAGAGTACAACAGAGGACTAAGTAAGCATTTCAGGGATGTGCAGAGAAAGGGACCCCGATGGGGGATAGCCATGGTGCTAAAGTGGGAACACAGGAAGTCAATCGACAATGAGGAACAGAGTTGCAAAGCAGGGAGGCCAACAAACGTCAAATGCGACTGAGAGATCGGGCAGAAGGAAGGTTTTATAAAGACCATGATTTACTCTTGCGATAGTTGCAAAGCAGGTACTAAAAGATACCCAGAAGCCTGTGCTCCCCAAATAGACATAAAATGCTCTGGCAATTCTTGTTTGTTTTTGAAAGATGTCCAAGATCGTGTTTCTGAGAATTCTCTTCGATTCGAGTGCTCTGCATATGGTGCATTTTCTAACAGGTGTTTGAAAACAAGCAACTTCATTCAGTCAAGGCCCTGCCTGGTGACAGGATGCTAATGAGTCGTTTCAAAGTAACCACTTGTTTGATGAAATTTAACCATTTGGGGGCCTTTTCAAAGCAGTTTATGTGCTGTGCGGAGCTAGCTATAAACTTGTCTTGAGGATGGATGTGGAAACTGTATTCAGCGAAAAGCCCAAAGCAATAACATGGATATTTTTTTGACCATCTATTGAAGTCCCCAAGGCCTGGGCTGTGCATCTATGAAAGGAAAGCCCTTTGAAATCAATGCCCATGTCTTTCAAGCAGTGCCCGAACCCTCTTCGAGTTGTCTATCTGCCATTTCTTTCCTTGACTAGTTTGAACTCTTTACAATTCCACGTAAGATCCCCACGGTTCACTAACTTTTAAAGAGCAATATTTCTTCCCCACCTCATTTTGTAACAACTCACACAATGAAGCCACACAACTGAAATATCTTGTCTTGAGCTCCAGAGCTTTCAGTTGAGGGGGAAAAAAATAAGCCATATAGCCCTCTCCTCAAAAGCATTCATTGTGTGCTGGTCATTCAAGGGGAAACACGAATGCAGACGTTTCCATTCACCATCCAATCACTCCTAAGTGATATGGCCAGAGAGTTCTGTTTGGTAAGCACAGCTCAAAGATCTGTTTTCTCATTTCCCAAGTGTATGCACCCCAAGAGCTTCCCCCTGCCACTCGTGGTCTTCCCTGGTGATTTATTCCAACTACTGTCTGACCCTGATGAATTCAGTCTACTTTCTTACAAACAACGGCTTCACAAAAGCCCTGGGATTTGACAATTTGAAGTTCTCCTTTCAGCCAAAGTATTACCATGCCCTCTGCAGTGTAACAAACCAGAGCAAGATGTGTGAATCTTTCTGGAGAGTGGAACCTCACATTCGCTTGCTCCCTGGAGCCTTCACACAGTGGATGTGGAAATTTAAAAATAAAAAGATATTCATTCCATAGTACTCAGCAATCAGAAAGAATGAGTTCTCAACATCTGCTGCAACATGGACGGCACTGGAGGAGATAATGCTAAGTGAAATAAGGCAAGCAGAGAAAGACAACTATCATATGATTTCTCTCATCTATGGAACATAAGAACTAGGAAGATCGGTAGGAGAAGAAAGGGATAAAGAAAGGGGGGTAATCAGAAGGGGGAATGAAGCATGAGAGACTGTGGACTCTGGGAAACAAACTGAGGGCTTCGGAGGGGAGGGGGGTGAGGGAATGGGATAGACCGGTGATGGGTAGTAAGGAGGGCACGTATTGCATGGTGCACTGGGTGTTATACGCAACTAATGAATCATGGAACACTACATCAAAAACTAGGGATGTACTGTATGGTGACTAACATAATATAATAAAAAATCATTATTAAAAAAAAAAAAGATATTCATTCCAAATTGCCAGAGGGACAGGAGAGAAGGCCCACCAGAAGCTACCAGTTCTTTGGAATATGCAGGAATAGAGCCATGCAAACAGTCGCTCCTCACTGAAGGTTTTCCAACATGTCTCTGATGGGAAGATGTCTAAAATAACATTATCAAGCTCAAGTGTAATTGGTATGAGTTTTCACCAGTGCACTTCAGGGCTAGTGACTTTTTCTTTTTTCTTTTTTCTTTTTTAAATCAAATCAATCTCATTTAGCCCCCATCTGTTACAACGGATAGGAAATTCAATCTCAGCTGTGCTTCGGGGGGATTCCCTTTCCCTTTAGGTTTAAACAGGAGACAAAAGCACTATTCAGTCCCAAAAAATATGATGATGAGCCTCCAGTCTTCAGTCCATCGTGGTCCTGCTCACGACCAGCCTACGTCATTCAAACTCAAGTGGCTCCATTCCCTTTATGTCAAGCCTAAGCATGGAGACTTGACAGGGCTTCCAAGCTGAAGCATCTATTGGCTGGCCTTCCCGTTCATTCCACAGAGCCATCTCCCAGTTGGAGATGTGCACAAAAGCAGAGAGCAAGTATCTTCCACTCAAGGAATTCGCTACCAAAACTAAAACCCAAACCCACTTGCCATCCCTAGGGAAATCCACTGAGTACCCCAGGGCAGGTCACTCTCTTTTGGTCCAGGCACCAGCTTCCCTTTCCTCAAGTCCAGCATGATTCTTTGAAGGATCTCACATTGAAACCTACAAAATCTTAACCCAGAGGAGGGGAGTAAGTAAGGGAAGCCCAGACATCAGACATCAACTATATCAAATTTGTGTTCTTTTTTCTAACAAATATTTTGTATTGTCCACTTTACTCTCCTGAAGAGAAAGTCCCACACAAGCAAATATACATACTCACATACTTAAGATAAATATATATATAATGCCAAAACTGAATCATAAAGGGAAAATTAAATAAAAGACATTAATGAGTGAACGTGTGTTAGGATAAGTAATGATCTAGACAGATTCATGTATGATAAGAGAAAAAAGAGAAATAACCTTTATTGTAATGGGAATAATATGCCAAACAAATTACACACTCTGATGAGAAAAAGAGCAAGGATGCTATTCTTGCAAATGAGTTGGTCCTCATTTTTAAGGGTTATAAGATGGTACATCCTTACAGAGTAGGATGAAGTATCATTGAAAACACATCGTCTAATTTCAAATCCCATCACATTCCAAGGTCTATATTGTAGTCTCTCATACATGAAGAGACCTTAGAGAGCATGTCTTTCAGTAAACAATGGGGGGAATAGAGAGAATATTTGAAAAGGAAGCTAATAGTAGGGGTGCAAACTGGTGCAGCCACTCTGGAAAACAGTATGGAGTTTCCACGAAAAGTTAAAAATAGAACTGCCGTATGATCCAGCAATTGCACAACTGGGTATTTACCTGAAGGATACAAAAGTAGTGATTCAAAGGGATACATGCATCCCTATGTTTATAGCACCATTGTCAACAATAGCCAAACTATGGAAAGAGCCCAAATGTCCATCAAATGATGAATGAATAAAGAAGATGTGGTGTGTGTGTATAATATATATATACACATATATATACACACATATATAAATACACAATGGAATATTAGTCAGCCATCAAAAAGAATGAACTCTTGCCATTTGCAACAATGTGGATGGAGCTCGTGAGTATTATGCTAAGTGAAATAAGTCAGTCAGAGAAAGACAAATACCATGTGATTTCACTCACATATGGAATTTAAGTAACAAAAGATGAACATGGGGGCGGAAATATGAGAGGCAAACCAGGAAACAAACTCTTTTTTTTTAAAGATTTTATTTATTTGTCAGAGAGAGAGAGCATGAGTGAGAGTGAGAGGGAGAGAGAGAGAGCACGAGCAGGGGAGCAGCAGGCAGAGCACGAGCAGGGGAGCAGCAGGCAGAGCAGCAGGCAGGGGAGCAGCACGAGAGGGGAGCAGCAGGCAGCAGGCAGCAGGCTCCCCACTGAGCAAGAAGTGCGATGTGAGACTTGATCTCAGGACCCTGGGATCATGACCTGAGCCAAAGGCAGACATTTAACTGACTGAGCCACCTGGGCATCCCAGGAAACAAACTCTTAACTGTAGAGAAGAAACTGAGGGTTGATGGAGGGAGGTGGGGGGGATGGGCTAAGTGGGTGAGGGGTATTGAGGGCACTGTGATGAGCAATGGGATTTATGTATAAGTGATGCATCACTAAATCCTATACCTGAAACTAATATTACATTGTATGTTAACTAACTGGAATTTAAAACTTGGGGGGGGGGGAAGGAAAAGATGCTAGAGGAGCCTGGGTGGCTCAGTCGGTTAGGAGACCGATTCTTGGTTTCCACTCAGGTCATGATCTCAGAGTCGTGAGATCGAGCCCCGCATCAGGCTCTGGGCTTAGCGGGGAATCTGCTTGAGGTTCTTTCCCTCTCCCTCTCCCTCTGCCCTTTCCCTCCAACTTGCGCTCACATGCGGGCTCTCTCTCTCAAATAGCTAATAAAAGACGCTTTAGAGAGGTTATGATAGACCTCAGGGGACAAGATCAGAATGAGATTGGAAAGCAACAGGCAACACCAAAATTAAAAATTTTTATATGAAATGTTTACAACTAAGGTGTCTAATTAGACTAATTATTGTATTACAATAACAGTATTAATAATATACTTAAAACAACCTTTATGGATGAAATTTAATGAGATCACTGCAATTCATATATCTGCTAATTTAGTAATATTTACTTCCATTAAAAGGACTTAGAAGTAAAATTTTCCTTTTATCAATTTGCATATAGCAGTTACAAATGCAGATACAGATACCTCAAATATGTCTAGCAGATTTCATGTTACTGTCTTATCTTGTGATGTGGTGAACAAATCTCGACAAGTTTCAAACAAAACCAAAGACAGGGTCTCCCATTTTTTATGGAATTTTGCATCTCTTTGAAATTTTAATGGTTATTAAAATATGCAACACATATTTTATTTTATTTTTTATTTTTTTTTATTTATACTGATTTTTTATTATATTATGTTAGTCACCATACAGTACATCCCCGGTTTTCGATGTAAGGCTCGATGGACATATTTTAGGTGTTTATATAAAATTGAGTTTGGTTCCACACTCTGATAAACAGTTTTTACATCTACAATAATGTTGAGTGGGACCTTCGAAAATAACGCAGAAAATGGCAAAATTTTTTGCAATGCCTGTTCTGGCTTTTGCAGAACGTCTAGGCTGCCTGGCCACGACTCACTGAATGCCAGTAGTGTTTCCTAATCTCTAACCAGAAGCTCTCCAACCCACTTCCGAAGTGCCTCCTGGTGGAGTGTGGGGGCGGGGCGGGGGGGGGTGATGTACGACTGTAGCTTAGAACGAGTGGCCTACATCTTAGAACACAAGGCTTGAGCATGTGTGGTGGGGCAATATTGCCTTTTGATTTTTCAGATTTCCTACAGCAAGAACAAGACAAAAATTAGTATCTCAACACACCATAGATTATCTCATTACACAGGTTATAGAAACAATGAAAGCAACAATGCAAACACCCAGGCTTTTAAGTCAGGTTTAGCATATCCAGAAAGAACGAAGTGGCCTTCTCTACTCCAGCCTATCTACCCATTTCCACATTCATACCGTGGGCTCTGTTATTACCTGAAACTATGCTGCTCCTGAAAGCATTGATGCAAACATAAATTCTTGAACCCTGTCTCTAACTCTAAGCTGGCCTAAAGCATCCGCATTGTGAGTTTTAAACTAGCCCCCACTCCTAATGACATTCAGTCCATCAACTTCTCTACTTCCTACCTATTGATCAGTCCTCGATGTTCTTCACTACCCTCTTTATCCAGCTTAGATTCCACATTCTATCACATCGATAACACTACTGTCATTATCCTAATCTCCCTGGCCCATCTGTCTTTCATTGCACTTACCTGGCAAATCCCAACAAGAGCCAAAATTCAAACATCCACCTTTTCTCTCCCTGCAATGAAGAATCCCAGGGCCGCAAGAGAAAATTTTAAAATAGTGCTGGTTCATATTACTATAAATATATGATCACAAGCAGTCCTATTATATTTCCCTTCTCAACTGACTCTTCCACTCTCTCCAAGGTCTATTTTGAGCCTGGTCACCCTCTTCCAAAACTCTGACCCCACCTCCTCTTTTCTTTCTAGAAGATGATCTTGTCTCTTCCTTCACAAAGGACAAAAAGTGCTTCAGTTTTTGCCTATCAAATGTCACAAACTGACCTGTCTCTGCCCTAGTCTTTGCTTTCTTCCTTCCTGTTAAAGTAGAGATCTCCTTCTTTCTTTAGTTAAAAAAAAATTCATGCAAAAGATTATCTCCAAATATGTTTCCTCTGCTCCTTATCTGTACTTTCTCATGTAGGTTTACTCCTTAACCCATTCCAAGCTGCCCCCCATTCCTATTATCCACTCAAATCATTTCTGTCCCAATCACCAATGTCCAGCCAGGAAAGCTCTGGTGACACCACTTACTCTGGATGAACTAGTTAACCTGTAAGCTTCAGCTATTTCAGTGATCAAAGAAAAATATGAATATGTATCACTTAGAGTTCTTGGAGAGATGGAATGGTATAATATGAATCGAATTTTTAGAAAAATGCCTTGCGCAGGGAATAAGAACTCCTTAAGCATTATCTACGGCTAGTGGTGGCAGCAGCAGGAGTAGCGATGGCGGTGGTCGCAATATTCATAAATCCAGTAAGCAATCATTACTTCTCCTATGTGACTGCTCAGCCCCTCTGACTCGGTTAGCCACACAAAATACTGGGTTCCAGCTTTACTGATTTATAGGAACAGCTTCATAACCCTGTTATATTTTCTCTGTAGCCCCAATGATACATGCTTGCGCTGCCGGATACGTTCTTTCTATGTTATCTGTATTCTCTGGGCACCGTGGCAACATAGAGGGTAGCTTAAACCTTCCTTGGAAAAAGCTACACTTCCTGTTTGTTCGGTCTCCATTGTACTTTGCATTCTCAACTCACCCTGAGCAGCTCAGAGACTTTAGGTTTTAACCATTTGGTGCAAAAGACACGTGATCTGTAGATGATATATTGCAAGATCCTTAAGGGTGGGACCCATGGCTCATTCGTCTGGATGGCCCATGGCATGGGACAGAGCGCTTGACATATGCCGAGCCCCAGTAAATGTGCTCCGAATCAAACTTAAATTGGAAAGAGCAGCCTGAATATTCAACTTGACATTCACGAACATACTTTCCATGCTTAAGATTTAAACTGATCTTTAGAAGGCCTTCTTTTGCTGATTAAGCATCCTATTTGCTAAAATGCTGTCTTTCCTTTTCTTGGTAGCTAACATTGATAGTGTTTCCCATCAGTCCTCTTTATAGAGCATCTATCCCCTGAAATAATTAGTATACTCATCAGTCTTATTTAGATGTTGCCATCCCTGGTTGGCAATTTTCATTTTAGGGCATCAGCAAAAGGCTTTAGATGCCATGACAGATTAAATAGATGTGGGGTTAGAAACTCCAAGATGCATCAAGTTCAGGCAATGGGGTAAAGGAACATATTTTTCCTGTGAGTGAAAACTCACTGAAACCAGCACACTGCATACCATCTGAGGCCTTACATACAACCCTCAATTTGTCTCTACAGAGGACTTGTGCACTAGAAGCAGTCGGGTATCTGAAACTTAAAATGATACCAACACTTGGTTTCTTAGTCTCAGGCTCACTGCAGCCATTGGACTAGGCCTGTGTGTGCACATGTGCAGGTGTGTGTGTCCCTATAAATGTGGGTGTGCACAGAAAACATTTTTTACCAATGAAATATTACATGAAACCCCTGTAATATAAATCAGATAATGCAGCTGGCCTTAACTGAAACCCAGCATAGGACCCAGCACGAGTCCCATCAGCACAGCTTTCCCCTGGAAAGCTTCCCACACCAGCCCGTGCAGTGCCTTCACAGACACCAAACACTCTGCAGACACAGTTTGGAAACTACTGACCTTAGAGGACGGATGGTAGGAAATCTGCAGTAGAAATGTGTTTCTGCTGGACTCCTACAATAAAAGCACCAAGGAATTCAGACTACAGTGATGCCAGATGCGACATCTATTTATGGCGTCCTCTCTTACCATGTAAAGCACCCAAACCGCAAAAGAAAGGGGAAGCTTGAGGTTTGGATGAAGGTGGAAAAGAATGAACCTGCCACAGAGGCGGACAAAGGGGGAGATAAGAGATGAAGAAGGAAAACAAAGGATTGTATCCTAAGACACAAAAAAGGAAGAAGAAGAAGAAGAAGAAGAAGAAGAAGAAGAAGAAGAAGAAGAAGAAAAGAAAGGGTTGTATCATAAAAGCTTTTACTTTTTCTTAAAAAAAAAAGGAATTGGACAAAAGGTTGAATGTTAATGAGAAGTCAAGTAAAATAAGGATTTTAAAGTGTTTTTTGAATTTGGTGACAGAGTCCATTAAGGACTTCAGCACAAGCTAGTTTGTGGCACGATGGGATGGCAGTTGGATTGTGTTGGGCCGAGGAGTGAACAGGAGGGGAGGAAGTGGAGGCAATGAGTATAAACAAGCATGGACGGGAGGACAGTGATCAGTAAATGAGTGCTTATTTTGTTTTCAATGAAAGAGAATTGAGCACGTATAGAAGCTGATACGAATAGTCTATCTGAGAGGTTAAAAATAATAAAGAAAAAGAAGTAAACAATAATTTAAAGTTCCTGAACATAAAGGTCTTGGAAAAATGGGCAGTGAGGAGATATGAAGCTCAAGCTGACTGCCCAGCCTCAGACTGAAGGACACACAGGTCCTGTATTAGGGCAAAATGGAAGGACGATGAAATGGGGGCAGTTCTGATATAGATTGCCTTGTATGTTTGTTGGGGGGAATGCAGACATTCCCTTCTTGTATCTTCGTTTTTCTTAGTAAGACAGGATAAGAGGTCATCTACAAAGAATGACTTGAGACAGGGTTCAAGTTTGAAGAAAAGTTTTGAGAGAGTCTTCGTGAAGAGAGAGGGAAGAGATTGACCATAGAAATATAATAGGTTTCTTTCAGGAAGAATCAAGGGCCCACAGGAAGTTCATGATCATGAATTCTTATTAGAATCCACCTGTTCTGTTGAATCACAGTTTTTGCGGTATTCAACTGCCTTTCGGCACAATCAGAGAAGGTGGACAGTTGGACTGATACAAGTTTGGGCTTTTTTCAGGTTGATGCAATGAAAAGCCAAATAACGCGAGGTGCTTGGGATATTGGCGAAGATGTTATTGAAGTGATTAATTATAAAACTAGCCTGCTTAAAAAGGAAAGTGAAGAATGTGGAAGGTTGATTGGGAAAATAATAGAGGGGTAAGTGGTTTGGATGGCTTACAAAGGTAAAATAACGGTGGTGAAGGGAGTAAACTACAAAGCTGGAGGGAAAGGTGATTGTGGTAATAATATGGGTTACTGGAGCTAGCGCTTGGGGAGGTGAAGCAGTTATGCATGACGACAAAATCCAGAGTGGTCCTGCGGGGAAGCCTAGCTGAGGAGGACTGGAGAAGGTCATTAGAACTAAGGCCAGGGTATTCGAATGGGTCATCCACGTAGGCATGGATCTCATCCTAGGATAACTGGGTCTTAGAGTGTAGAGGAAGACTGCGAACCGTGTGCCAAAATGTTAGATAAATGAGTAGAGTAGTTGATCACAATACGGAGATGGAAGAGTTGTTAGAGCTAAATGATCGTACTTTCATGATAGCAAAGGGATTTACCCACAGAACAGATGAATAATAGTCTAGAAAAGGCCATGGAGTGCAGTGGTGACACTATCATTCCACGTCCACAACTTGAGCAGCGACAGAGCAAGAGTAATTGATGCTTAGGTGTCAGCGTAAAGCTCTGTGCCTTCCCTCCCTATGCCAAGCTAAGATTTGCCTAGAAAAGAATAAGGTGATGGTGAAACTAGAGTGTGTTTCTTGATTGAATTTTTGAAAATGTCATTGAATTTAATACAATTTAAAAATGAGCAAAAGACATGAACAGACATTTCTCCAAAGAAGGCATCCAGATGGCCAACAGACACATGAAAAGATGCTCAGCGTCACTCATAATCAGGGAAACACAAATCAAAACCACAACGAGGTATCACCTCACACCTGTCAGGACAGCTAAAACCAGGAACACAAGAAACAAGTGTTGGCGAGGATGTGGAGAAAAAGGAACCCTCTTGCACTGTTGGTGGGAACGTAAACAGGTGCAACCACTCCAGAAAACCAGTATGGAGATTCCTCAAAACATTAAAAATAGAATTACCATATGCTCCAACAATACCACTACTGCATATTTACCCAAAGAATACAGAAGCACGAATTCAAAAAGACATCTGCACCTTTATGAGAGAGAGAGAGAGAGGGAGAGAGAATAGAATACCATTCAGCCATAAAAAAGAATGAAATCTTGCCATTTAGAACAACATAGATGGATCTAGATGGTATAATGCTAAGTGAAGTAAGCCAAAGACAAAGACCATATGATTTCACTCATGTGTGAAATTTAAGAAACAAAACAAGTGACTTAATGTGATGAGCACTGGCTGTTGTATGTAAGTCAGGAATCACTAAATTCTACATCTAAACTAATATTACTCTGTATGTTAACTAACTGGAATTTTTTATAAAAACTTGCACTGTATGGTGACTAACATAATATAATAAAAAATATTATTATATAAAAAAACTTGCAAAAAACAAGCAAAGAAAAAAAGAGACAACAAAACGGGCTCTTGACTAGCGAGAACAAACTGACCGTTAGCTGAGGGGAGGTGGGGGCGGGGTGAGTGCCGTGGACAATGGGGTTGAGAGCACGCTTATCTTGATGCGCACTGAGTAATGCATAAAAGAGTTGAATTAATATACTGTACCCCTGAAACTAATATAACATTGTATGTTAACTATACTGGAATTAAATTTTTAAAACAATTTCATTGATTTTAACTGACTGCAAAATGGTAAAAAAAAAAAAATTTTTTTTTGACCTGTGTCTTTTTGCCATTCCCATAAACTGTATCTGGGAACATATGGTGTTCCCTTTATTCTGCCCTTTTCGCTTGAGCGGGGCCAAGGAAAGTGGTGTCCTTACGAAAGCCAGGTTTCCGTTGAGACGGGGAGGTGGAGGAAGAGCTCAGTGAGAAGTTGAAGCTATAGCTAACTCGTTGTGGACAAACAAAAATCTGGACATCACCTTTATACCCAGTAACCCCCCACATCCAACAGTATAATTGCAACGAGTATATTTCACTGCCCTCCACTGCCACCGTCCTTCTCCAAGCCACTCTCCTCTCCCACCCAGTCTATTGCGATAGCCTTCTCGCTAGATTCTGTTTCCATTCTAGTTTACCTGCAATCCGCTTTCCATTTTTCTGAGACAAAAATCAGCCCATGCCACTGCCCTCTCCCCAAAGGGCTCAGAGCAAGAGGCCTTTGCCCCAGTACCCTTCCCACATACACGTCCACCTCATGACCCAAGAGTGACGCACTACTTGCCCAAACGTGCCAAATCTTCCTTATAACTGGGCTCACATTCCTCTGTCTGCTTAGAAAGCCTCTCTACAGTCATTGCCTTCTGTGCTTGGCTACCTCATGCTCTCCTTAAAGATTCAGCCCCAGGTAGTCCCTCCATCAGGAAGTCCTCCCGGGCACCTCTGCTCCAGAGGCCAAATTGGAAGTACCCATCCTCTGTGCATTGATAGAACCAGGTGACTCCCTCTGCGACCATAGCACTTACCAAACTACAGGACGATAATCTATTTACCTGCTTGTCTTTCCAACTAGACTGATGCTTTCCAAATAGTAGGCACTCACCAGTTAAGTGATGAATATAAATGCATCGTAGGAGCCATTTGGGGCAGTTGCGGGAGATAACATTAAATACATCTAGGCTTCGTCTGAAATGATCACATGGATTTTAAATGTAGAAATGGGCTTGGAGAGAAGTAGCTACCAGTTTCAGATTCCAGTTGATACTAACTGCATTCGTTCCCCTGGGAGAAGTGGAGCACTACAGCTTTTCCAACAGAGGATTACCCAATCATTGCATTGCCCCCCAGAGAACTCTTTGTTTCTCTCCCACAGCTCTACTATGTGCAGACTGAGTGCATAGTCTATCGTATAATGGTTAATGGCTATTAACAAAATGTAATTTTCACAAGATGATAAGAGGAACTTATCAAACTTACGGCGTTGCAGCAGTATAAGGACAGAATCTGTAAAGAACCTTCTGAGGAATATACGGGCACATTTCTTTCAGGAATAAGGTTAGGTAGGAAAGCCATCAGTATATTTCAAAATCCTGCTTATTCAATTTTTTAAACCTTTTTAATCTGAACTAAATTTAGACACGCAGGAAAGTTGCAAAAATAGTATAAAGGGTTTTTTTTTATATCCCTTGCCCAGATTTCCATGTTAACATCTTACATAGCCGTAGTACAATGATCAAAACTAAGGAGTTACCGTTGTTTAATTTTGAAATTATATCTTGAATTAGTTATCTCGTTATCCGAAGCTTCTCCTCTATTCTATTCTCTTCTGTTGGTAGGAGGGCAAAGTGTTGCAGCTGTAGTTGAAATAAGAGAGCGTCGAAGCAGATGGCCCTGCAGGAAAGTTCTGCCCATTGCGTTCAAAGATCAGACCTTGAACTACACTACGCTTGCTTGGAAGAGGAAGAGCAATACCACTTCCTGAAAGAAAACTAAAGAACAGAGATTTGGCCGAAATAATGCCAGGCTGGGGCCCAGGAGGCCTGTGTTCCAGGTGTGACTCTACCATCGTTAGTTTTGTGAACTTGAGCAAGTCTCAGCTGGGCTCACTGACTTCTGACATCGCTCCCAACCCCAAAGTTTAACGCCAGAGGATGATGTTGTTGAAAGAGCAAGATTTAAAGCCGGAGTCACATTAACACCTAAGAAGCTCTGAGTACCCTGACCAGGAACGTATGGAGGTCACTTGTGTGTCTAATTGGCACAGAATCGCCCGCGGGAATGATTGCATTTATTTGATGCCACTGAAGGACCGTACTTCATGGTTCTCTGTTATCTTTCCTAGATATTGACTTCTGCTTTGATCTTTGCCTGGTACAGCAAAAAAGACCCAAATTTCTAGAGAGGATTCAGATAAAAGGATATACATGTAGGTCTCAATTTGGAGGCGGAGGACCAGTGAGGAAAGAATCCTTAATGTTTTCAATAAAAGCAAACTGAGGTTTTCTTTTCTTCAATGAAAGTAAGATGAAATGAAAGAGCTCATAAAAGTAATCATTGCTTTCATCCCCTACAACAAATCTGATCTACAAGGGCCATGTGAAAGACCCCCATTCCTGCGGACAGAAGCAGGGAAGGAGTGGAGAGTGGAGGAAGACAGGGGGAGAGATGACCGGAGTTCAGATCCATTCGCTACAGCGTGCAGGTGATGGAGAAGCACTGTGCTGAAGGCAGGAGCATCCAGATGGAGGGAAAGAAGTCGGGCAGGGAACGAGCCCACAACGACACCCCGCCGTCTGAACAGTGCTCTTCCTTAGCCTGTCGGCAGCCGTCGACGAAAAAGAAGCGTATTCTCTTGCGAGGGCTGTTGGAACAAATCACCACAAACGGGTGGCTTAAAGCAACAGAAATTGATTGTCCTACAGTTCTAGAGGTGAAAGGTCTGGAATCGAGGTGTCAGAAGGGCCGTGCTTTCTCTGAAGGCTCTAGGGGAGAATCTGTTCCATGCCTTTCCCTTCGTTTCTGGTGCCGCCAGCAATCCTTGGCATTTCTTGGCTGAGAGATGCGCGGATCCAAGCTCTGCCTCCGTCACCCCCAGGCTTCTCCCTGTGTATCTTCTCTCCTCTTCATGTAAGGCCAGCGGTCTTAGTGGATTAGGACCTACCCTAATCGAGTATGAGCTCATCTTAACTTGACTGCACCTGGAAAGCCCTATTTCCCAATAAGGTCACATTCACAGGTATTGGGAATTAGGACTTCAACGTACCTTTTTAGGGGACAAGATTCAACCCACAACAAGAAGGTTCCAATTTTTTTGAGTGTCAGAACAACTTATCAACAGCTTCCTGCTCGGTTATATTGCTCTCCTCCTAAAAGGAGTTGTAATCTTAGTGTTTGTTGATTGGCAAAAAAAAAAAAAGACATTGATTTTTATAAACTTTTATAAATATCCTCTCAGTTTAGTAATGCTTTCAAATGCATTTATCTGTTATTTTTTATTAATAACAGTACCTATCTGCATTTGGAAGCTGGTCATACATAGAGGTGCAAGACAGTCTGTCTGATGAGCATTGGACCTGATGATCTCAAAGTTAATGACTTTGAGTCTCGGCTCAGTTCCAAAGGTGCCATAGGCAGGTTCCTTAACCACTTCTTTGTAGGTCTTAGTTTCATCTACGTCTAAAAGAGGGCTGGATTGGCTGACCTTTAAAATGTCATCTCTGACATTCTCATAAGTTTATATGAGAAGAAATGTTTTAGGCAAGAACACTTCAGAAGTTGTGTTCTTGCCAGATAAGTTCATGTCCAATTTCACAATCAAACTTCACCCCTTCTAAGATGATGTGTCAGCTTTCGGTCCTGGGCAATAATCTCATAGTGCAATTTAAAAATAATCAGGTAAATAGTTCAGGGCAGCAAATGCTTCCTATTTTTTTTAAAGTTGTCCAATTGAAAAGTTACAGACTCAGTTTGTCTGTAATTGATTGTCAATAACAAGGACAGAACCTGGCAAGGGACGATTAATGAATCTTCAGCTTATCATTCTGTCTACAAAGTCCTATAACTAGTTACCGCTTCAACTAAAAACTTCCTGATTAACAATAGGACTGGACATTAGCAAAATAGCTTTCCTTTTTTTTTTTTTCATTTCCACAAGTTGTTACAATTGTATGTGTTTGGCATTTTTCACCAGAAAGTCAGGCTCACTCAAAGATTTCAAATTCTGCATGCTCTAATTAAGACAGATGGTATCCTTAAACAATTACGTTCATTGCATAAAACCTTTGAAAAGCTACTGAAAAGATCGCTAACTACGTAGACACTATTTTCCCAAGGCATTGTTGGTACTGGAAAAAAGTATATCCTCACCAGATTCCGGGGATCATCTTTAAGTTCCTCTTCCCCCCTTTCCATGTCCCATCCAATCAATCACCAATACCAGCAGATTGTCCCTCTTATTTCTTTAATGTCTCTACTCTTGTACAAGCTCCTTACCACCCTTACGTCCGGGTCATGATCATTTATCATCTACATTAAAGCTAGGGGTTGGGACTCCCCTTTGATGTCCTTGACATTCTGGTTACCCCCACCACCCCCGCCTACCATCCATTCTCCGCACAGCAACCAGAACCATCTTCCTAATATAAAAAATCTGATGGCACCGTTACCATTCAATGGTTTTAATTGCTCTTAGAATAAAAAATGAGTTCCCCAGCCCTGCACACAATACTCTGTATGACCTGACCCCCACCTCCCTCTCCAGCTTCATTTTCGGACCGTGCTCCACTTCCTTCCTAACACTCAATATGCCAGTCATGGTCAGTTTCTTACAGCCCCCCAAATGGGCCTTTTTCTCTTTTGCCTCTAGGCTTACACTCATGATTCTTGCTTTGCTCAGAATGGCCTCCTTCCTCTGTCTCCTTCTTTATTAGTTCCTCCTCGGTCTTGAAGACTGCCAAGTCTTTCCCAGCCTGCCCACCCCTCCCATGGGTCCCCTCTCCCTGCACATTGAGATTACACCTACCATGGCAGCCAGCGTCCACTACGAGCAGAAGAGCAGAACTCTATTGCTGTCACTCTCTTCAACCCCTTTCTACTGTTCCTGAAAAGGAGAGAATACTAACCAGAATGAGTCAATTTCAACAATACCCTCTGGCCACGTTTACCTTTGTGTGGGGTCGGTGTGCACTGAAAAGCCATACCCCCGTGCAGAGCTCTCGCTTCTGCTTCCTGCCTCCCTGAAACAGGTTGAGTCAGAAAACAGGCCTTCACCCTGATTTTTTTTTTGGTGCTTTCTTAACACTATCTGAGAAAGCTGAAGGGTAGGTTCAACCTCTTGTTCCTCTCTCTCTCTCTGTTTCTCTCTCTCTCTCCTCCTGATAGCCTTGGCCTCTCATGGACTGTGGTCTTCACAATTTTTTTAAATCGTTTATTTTCTACCCTTAGGTTAGGCAGGAAGGCTAGAGGCAGATGGGAGTCAAGTGAATGTCCTTGCACAGATGCAATAAGGTTCTGGCAAAGTCTTTCCCCTGTAGAGTTGGCCTTCTTGTAGAGAATGGTCTCGAGGATTTCACAATGATTACTCCCCCCCGCCCGATCCAGAAGGAATCTTTCTTGGCTCTTTTGTGTGATAACCTGGTGGGTTTCACCACAAAAGAGTGAGGCCCTACCTGAGACTGCTGCCCTGTGAGGGTCTCACGCTCAAGCCCATCCACTCTCAGCCTCCACAATTCGCCACAATTTTCATTTAAGTCTGAGAAATGGGCACAGCCAAGAGGAGCCTAAGTCAGCATGACCAGTAAATAGAATCCACTATTCTGGATAGGATCCCAGACTGTAAAGAGACTCTGAGGGGAAAACTGCAGAAATTTAAATAAAGTATGGACTTTGGTTAATAATAATAATATATCCATATTGGTTCATTAACTGTAACAAATGCACCAAAAATATAAGATGTTAGTAATATAATAAATTATATGTTAATAATTATAATAAATACAATTTATTTTTTAAAAGAGTAGGATAGGGTAAGAGTCACTGGAGCGTGGTAGGGGGTGGGAGAGGGGTGGATGACAATATTAAATGGTGTGACCAGAATAGGCATCATGTGAACAGAGGCTTAAAGGAGATATGGAAGTCAGAATTCTGAGATAGCGCCCACTGTTCCCACCTCCTCTCTTGCGTGGGGTCAGAGCACACGGACGCAAAGGGCGTCCCTCCTACGATCAGGTTATATTATGTGGAAAAGGAGAAGGGACTTCTGCAGATGGAATTAAGGTCCCTGATCAGCTTTATTTTGAGGTAATTCAAAGGGACATCAGCCTTGGTGGTCCTGACCTAATCAGGTGAGCTTTTTCAAAAAGTATCTACAAGTCAGAGACTTGAAGTGGCAGAGACTCTGGGTCTCAATTACGGACTTTGAGGAAGCAAACTGTCATGAATTCTGCAGCTGCAAGAAAACAAATTCTATAACCTGAGGGGGCTTGGAGGTGAACCCTTCTCTACTGGAGCCTCCAGATGAGAGTGCAGCCCAGGCGACACCTCGACTGAAGCCTGGTGAGGCCCTGAGCAGAGAAGAGAGCGAAGCAGTGGCCGGATTTCTCACTCCATGCAGTTGTGAAATAATAAATGAATGTTGGTCAAGCCACCGGGTCGGGAGTAGTTTGCTACACAGCCGTGGAGGACTTGATACAGGAGTTGAAAGAGGCAGCCATGCAGCTACGTGGGGAGAAAAGGAGAAAAATGGTAGCAGAGCAGAAGAGTGACCTGACCTGACATGGGTTTTAACAGGGTCACTGCGACATTCGTGTTGAGAACAGACTGAAGGAGCCAAGGGCCGGTGAGCAGGGAGACAAGCTCGCAGGCTCGCACGGCGATCCAGGTCAGAGGTGATGGTGACCTGGGCCGGGAGGGCGGACGTGACTGTGATGGAAAAGGGTCAGATGGTGGATTTGCTCTGGAAGTGGAGCAGAAGAATTTCCTGACTGATTGGAAATGGGGCGTCGGAGAAAGGAAGGAGTCCAGGATGACTCTAGGGTTTTTAAACAGCAACAAAAGAATGGGACTGACATTTGCTGAGATGGGTCATCAAGTGACCCCAGGGCTGGAGTCCACCCCTGTCTGGCCCCAGTGTTCCTCTCATGAGTCGTGGCTTCGCTCCAGGAGATACGTTTTAAAGTGAAAGTGCCTCACAGCCCACGGAATGGGAGAATATATTTGCAAATGATGCTACAGATAAAAGACTGGTATCCAAGATCTACAAAGAACTTCTCAAACTCAATATGTGAGAAACAAATAAATCACAAAATGGACAGAAGATATGAACAGACACTTTTCCAATGATGACATACAAATGGCTAACAGACACATGAAAAAATGTTCAAAATCATTAGCCATCAGGGAAATACAAATCAAAACCACAATGAGATACCACCTTATACCAGTTAGAATGGCAAAAATCAACAAGGCAGGAAACAGCAATTGCTGGAGAGGAGGATCCCCTCCTACATTGTTGGTGGGAATGCAGGTTTGGTGCAGCCACTCTGGAAAACAGCGTGGAGATTCCTTAAAAAGTTAAAAACTGAGCTACCCTATGACTCAGCCATTGCACTACTGGGTATTTACCCGAAAGATACAGACGTAGTGAAGAGAAGGGCCATATGCACCCCAATGTTCATAGCAGCATTGTCCACAATTGCTAAATCATGGAAGGAACTGAGATGCCCTTCAACAGATGACTGGATTAAGAAGCTGTGGTCCATATATACAATGGAATATTACTCAGCTATCAGAAAGAACGATTTCTCAACATTTGCTGCAACATGGACGGCACTGGAGGAGATAATGCTAAGTGAAATAAGTCAAGCAGAGAAAGACAATTATCATATAGTTTCTCACATATATGGAACATAAGAACTAGGAAGATCGGTAGGGGAAGAAAGGGATAAAGAAAGGGGGGGTAATCAGAAGCAGGAGTGAAGCATGAGAGACTATGGACTCTGAGAAACAAACTGAGGGCTTCAGGGGGGGTGGGGCAATGGGATAGGCTGGTGATGGGTAGTAAGGAGGGCACATATTGCATGGTGCCCTGGGTGTTATATGCAAACAATGAATCATCGAACTTTACATCAAAAACCAGGGATGTACTGTATGGTGACTAACATAATATAATAAAAAAACATTAAAAAAATAAATAAATAAAGTGAAAGTGCCTCAGGCAAAATAATCATAGTAATTGAACAGTCACGAACATTCACTGAGCACCCATGGTCTACGATCCTAAACGTCTCACACATCTCATCTAATTCTCAGACGTACTATTAACTTTCACATTTTAAAGATGAAGCTACCGAGGATGAGAGGTTCCTCCTGCCTCAGGGGCCACAGCGGGTCTGTTGTGGTGCGTAATGGTTAGGAGTACAGCCTCAAGCTAAAATGCATTGGCCTAGGGGTGCCTGGGTGGCTCGGTCATTAAGCATCTGCCTTCAGCTCGGGCATGATCTTGGGGTCCTGGGATCGAGCCCCACATCGGGCTCCCCGCTCTGCTGGGAGCCTGCTTCTTCCTCTCCCACTCCCCCTGCTTGTGTTCCCTCTCTCGCTGGCTGTCTCTCTCTGTCAAATAAATAAATAAAATCTTTAGAGAAAAAATAAATAAAATGCATTGGCCTAAAATGGTCCCCGGGTCATTTATTTACTCACAGTGGGCTGGGACCATGAGCTCAGAGCCCTGTGGCACCAAATTCAAATTCCTACACATCCAGTTGCTTTAAATATGGTCCAAATAAACCTATCTTTACCGTATAGACCTACCTACTTTATATACTCCATGAAACCACACCTAACATCTGCTTGCCAGAGAGAAGACAAGCCCTGTGCCCACAGAAGACCCCAAACCACTGTTGCCCTTCCGAGCTCTCTGGTCCAGAGACTCCCCACCTCTGTGCTGAGCAGCACTGCCTAGCCACGTAGCCCCGTCTCGGATCCCCTCTCCCCCAGGGGGGCCCTTGCTCTATTCCTCTTCAGGGTGAGAGCCCCACGCGGCTGTCTCTGGAAGGTCTCCTGCTGGGAAGGACTTCTCCTTTCCCTCGAGCCTGTCCATGTATTGCCCACTAAAGCTCACGTGCCACTGCCTCTCCTGATCCTATCTCATCCTTGATCAGTCCAGAAAGACTTGAACTCATACTTCCCATCAGAACTAACTCGTAAGCCTTTATTAATTTCCTTTGTGTTCTTAACGGGTTTTCTGAGGTCTAATTTACACACCAGAAAATCCATTCATTTTAAGGGTACAATTCAAGATTGTTAGTAAATGTTCAGCGTCACGTAACCATCACCACGATCCAATTTCAGAACATTCCAGAAAGAAACTCATGCCCATTTGCAGTCACATCTTGTTCCTTCTCCAAGCCCCAGGCAACCGCTAATCTACTTTCTGTCCCTAGAGATTTGCCTATATATTTTCTACTACATTTTATTTAGAAAATTAACCGATTTTGAGCAAATGACCCAATTTTTAGTTAAAGTTACTTCCTTCGGTCATGCCTCAATGAGCTTTGAACAGGTTCATAAAGACTCAGTCTGCTGTAAGCTTGTGCACGTGAGTGTATCACACAACCCAATTCCTTAAAGAATATAGCACTTCTGCATTCATTCACCAATCCGAGCATAACAATATTGTAAGGAAAGCAAAATTCTATGGTATCTTGATTAGGATATGAGCTTTGCAAACAGACAGAGCTGAATTCTATTTAAGTTCTGTGACAACAGAGATTTCGTCCATTATATTCACCGCTATGCCCCTGATATTCAGCGGAGTACCTGGCACATAGTAGATTCTCAGTGAATGCCAGGACATGAAAAGGAGGAGGGGGACAAATGAACTCTGGCTGACTGCGAAGCTAAATCATGAACTTGGGAAGGTCAAGCCCATCATCTAAACTATGGGGACAGTGCCCACCTCCTGGAGCTGGGAGGGTTGGCCGGGACGGTCTGACACACAGATAGGGAGAGTGGGGTTCAGCAAACTTTAGTGGCTTGTCCAATACTGCAGTGCAGTCAAACAGTCCCACTCACAGAACGCTTCCACAGACAGCTTAAACAAGCATGCATAATTGTGGTCATGGGCCGTGTTATTAAAGAAAGGTGCGGCGATGGTAGAATTCAAAGCTGCTCAAATGTCATTTTTCTTTTCAGTAACGGTGGGAGAAAAATCCCTGAGTGCAAGCCCATGTCATTTCAGAGCCCATCCTTTATAGAAAATGCCCTGCCTTGTCTATTACTTATCTACGGCCCATAAAATGGTGTTTGATCACTTTAAATCCTCTTCTCTGCCTGGCTTTGATTGCAAAAAATGGTCAGGTTAATTGGAACAATTAAGGTGCTCCTGGGGGATAATTACCCCTTTTCCTTTCTGTGTGTGAAGAGGAAGGAGGATGGCTGGTCCCAAAAATGGGATGTCTGTGGCACACTGGGAAGGAGAATTAAAAACAGAGTGAGATGGGACTCAGAATGCGTTTTCTCTTGTACTTAATATAGTTAGTGAATAAAAGCATATACTGTCTTCCGGGTTTTTTTTGTTTTTTGTTTGTTTGTTTGTTTGTTTTTTGTTTTTGCCTAATTCACACACACCTTAGAGGATGCCGAAAGAAGTGATTTGGCATCCGAGCCAAGGGAAAGTCATGTCTTAGTCCAGGAGGTTGGGGCGGGATTTCGCACATCCCCACCGACCTCACCCTCCTTTCTCACCTGCCACACCACCGCTCGCTCGGAGATTAGCATCAGAGACCTCTCCACGTCGCGTTGAGAAACAACAGCTGCTGATGAGATCCCCTTTTTTTCTGGACTCCATTCCTTGACTCCAGAATCTCCGTGGAGGAAATCTGCCCAATGAGGTGTACTTAGCGGCAGGATGGCAAGTCCACTCCGGAGAGTGGGAGACTACATCCTCTTCTGCTTCCAAAGTTATGCACTGCGGTGTCTAGTAAATTGGATTAGGGGTGTGAAATTGGAAAACACTCTCTTCACCCTCCAACTTGTGTAACAGGCACATTAGGAAACGGCCTCGTATTCAAGTTGAGTGACTTGGGCCTGATGTGACGAGAAGACAATTTAGGTGTCAAAGTGAATGGGCTCATTTATACAATGGGGGCATTTCTCACAACCAGTCAGTAATTGATGTTGCGAGTTAGGTGCAAGAACCATGGAGGGATTGGCATCCTTTAAAATGACAGCCTGCTGTGTTATCAAGAGGAAAGAAAGCAGGGAAAGTGCGCCAGCGGAATGGTAAGTGGATGGCTTACTGGCTAGAATCACCCGCCCACTGACTTCCCCAATTACGCTAAAATGCTTGAATGGAGACTGTCAAATCATGGAACGGGTTGTGAAGCGATTGCACCTTTAAGGGTGCTTAAGTTGACGGTTAAAGAGGAAGAAGCGGAAAAGGTGGCGGAGGAGAAACGGCTCTGGAAACAGTGCAGGAATCACCCCGACCATGTGACCTTGAGAAAGCCATTTCTGTCCTTGAACTCCAGTTTTCTCCTCTACGAATGGAAGGGATCGATCCTCCACTTGAAGGCGATTATGAGGGTTAAATGAGCCCCTGGACGACCCTGGGGCACCTGCGTGGCTCAGTGGGTGAAGCGTCTGCCTTCGGCTCCGATCAGGATCCCAGGGTCCTGGGACCGAGTTCCGCATGGGGCTCCCAGCTCAGTAGGGAGCCTGCTTTCCCTCTCCCTCTGCCTGCTGCTCCCCCTGCTTGTGCTCCCTCTTTCTCTCTCTCTGTCAAATAAATACATAAAATCTTTTTTAAAAAATGAGCCACTGGACATACAGCACCCAGCAGAAGGCCTGTCCTCGATGAGGTGTGTGCTGAACACGACTTCTGATGCCTGAACACGACGAAGGGCGTTACACACGTGAACTTACCTAGAGAGAAAGCCTGTGACTTTCATCCAGTGCTCAAAGCTCCAAAAGCTTAAGACCCACCACATTAGACTGAATCCCCAGAGTAGGAAAGCCCTTAATCATTTCCATATGCACAGTGCCACCTTATTTTGAGACATGAATAGAGTAACCTTCCAGAAACCAGATGTCAATTCACGTAGAGCAGCCTGAGGGTTGATTTTTGTCGCTAGTATGAGCTGTTCTGGGTGCAAATTGTAGCAACGGCAGCAATAATAATAATAGTGCGAAGAATAATAATCAATCTTTATGGAACTGTAGGTGTTCGGGGATTGAGCAAAGTAATCGATAACCATTAATTTATTCAGTCACCGATTTTATGAGGTAGCCATCATTATTAGCATCTTCATTTGTGGGAAAATGAAGAACAGAGATTACCAATCTTTCCTAGTGTTACCAGCGGTAAGTGCTGGACTGAGCTTTGATCCGAGCAGCCTGGTTCAGAGCCTGCCCATGTTCTCAAGGTGATTGAGAAACATCTCTATCCTGAAGGAGCTTGCCATCACCTTGCTTGGATTTTGGAAATGGCAGGCTCTGGGACATTTGCACTGGACACCCAGTACTGTGGCCTTAAGCAAGTCCTTAACATTCTCGAATTCCATATATCCATATATTTAAACACTCTGGGGGGAACGGAGACTTTTGCAGCCACATTAGAAAACAGTATCACAGCTCCTCAAAAGTTAACCATAAAGTTACCATATAACCTGGCAATTCCACGCCTAAACGCATACTCAACAGAAATGAAAACATATGGTCACACAAAAGCACGTGCACTCGTGTCGACAGCAACGTCATTTCACTTACGGTAGCTGAAAAGTGGAAACAACCCAAATGCTCATCAGCATCCGTACAATGGAATATTATTCTTCAATAGAGCAACGGCAAGGACTGACAGAGGGATGGATTATAAGGGAATGTGAGGAAAGTTCTCTGGGTGATGGAAACGTTCACCATCTTTTTTGTTCCTTAAGATTTATTTATTTATTTGAGAGACAGAGAGGAGGGGGAGGGGCAGATGGGAGAGAGAGAATCTCAAGCAGACTCCCCACAGAGTGTGGAGCCCGACATGGGGCTCGATCCCACCACCCTGCGATCATGACCTGAGCCGAAATCAAGACTCGGATGCTCAACCAACCGAACCACCCAGGGGCCCTGAAAAGGTTCACTATCTTGATTGTGGTCATGGTTTCATGGGTGTATACATATGTTGAAATGTATCAAACTGTATACTTTAAAGTTTACAGTTCATTTATATGTCTCTTCTGTCTCACTAAAGCTACTTTTAAAAAATGCAGATAATGCTACCTACACCCTGGGGTAGTTATGAGGCTTAAATAAGCCCATTTTTGTGAAAGCGCCAAGCACAGGGTGTTCCACAGTTATGGCTTACAAAATAATTTAAAGAAACTAACATTAAAAATGTTAACATACAAACAACACTGAAGAATATAGGAGTTGTACCTTCATTTTAAAGGATGGAGAGCCAGTGTTTGTTCCGGGAGAGAATCTCATTTAAGCCATTAGAGCAACAGCAGCCTTATTTTACTCTCCCTCCATACCTGCTGTAACGGCGAGCTAACGATGAAGTAACCCCGTGCACAAGTGTGTGTGTGTCTGCGGGGGGAGATTATAAGTTTATACACACACACACAGAGTATATTGTGTGTATATATATAGTATATATATGCAGAATATATGTAGAATATATATATAGCTTCTCCACGTATTTATACTATATATATATATATATATATATATATATATATATATATATATATATATAGTATGCTGAGTCTGTTATATAGTATAGAGAACAAATAAATATATATACATATTTAGGAACTGCCAAAAATTCTTTCTACATTATGCATTAGAAATGATCCACTTTTTCTCACTTCTTTTTTTTAAGATTCTATTTATTTATTTTGGGGAGAGAGAGAAAGTGAGCACGAGCAGAAGGAGGGGCAGAGGGAGAAAGAGAAGGAGAAAGAATGTGAAGTAGACTCCACACTGAGCACAGAGTCTGAGGCGGGGCCGATCCCAGGACCGCAAGATCATGACCTGAGCCAAAACCAAGGGTCAGACGCTTAACTGTCTGAGCCACCCAGGCGCCCCAACTTTTTCTCACTTCTCTCTTTTTTTTTAAAGATTTTATTTATTTATTTGACAGAGATAGAGACAGCCAGCGAGAGAGGGAACACAAGCAGGGGGAGTGGGAGAGGAAGAAGCAGGCTCCCAGTGGAGGAGCCTGATGTGGGGCTCGATCACATAACGCCGGGATCACACCCTGAGCCGAAGGCAGGCGCTTAACCGCTGTGCTACCCAGGCGCCCCTCACTTCTCTTGATATAAAGGATGACAAAATCGTTTGGAATCCACATTTTTCCTGTTCTCAACAAAAGCGGGAGCTTATTTTGCGGTGCGCATTGGTCCACACCCTTGATAAGCATCAAACCATCTTTCCCGGAAAGAAGGTATTATGAACCCCATTTTACAGATGGGGAAATGAAGGGTCACTCGGCTTATGTGATATATGCAGAATCGCACAGCTCGTATGTGGCAGGGTCAGTAATCATATTCAGCGCTATCTACCCGAAAATCCCATGCTATTTGAGCTCTGCCAGTCTTCCTTCCAAAATTGCTAAATCGAGTACGTGGGTACATTGCTAATACTTCCTCAGTATTCACATGTACTTACAAATTACTAAAATGAATTCAAACCTGGTCTCAAGATTAGTGTCACTTCAGCGTCATGAAACTAGGGCTCTGATGAAGAGAGGAAGTAGAAACAAATTCAGCAAGGCATAAAAAATAATCATTAAATGTATGATTCAAAGTGAAATTATAGATATTTTAAGTCCAAGCTTATACCCGTGTGATAGGAATTAAACTGTTGAGACGTTCAGAAATCTTAGAGCTATATACAGATTTCTGTATGCAGTCATTTTATTTTGAAATCTCATTTTTGTCAGTGTTCTCTGCTCCTAAACTAGAAATTTAATTTAAAGAGATGCTAAAGAAGAGGTAGCTAAGTGTGTCAAAGTAATTTATCAAGTTCTATAAATTGAACAGTTTAATCCTGAACAAGAAAATTTAATAATAGTGCCTTAATAAATCTTTAAGTGTATAAGGAAAAGTTACTTATAATCATTTTGCTTTAAAAGAGATTTTCATAGTCTTTTCTTTGAAGTCATAATAGACATAAGACCCCTAGGGAAATATAAAAATAAGGAATAGAAGGGTATCTTTTACAGTTATTGCTAATATTACAATAGTCTCAGATCTGGAATGTTAGAGTCCGCGCTTTGAGCCCAGCCAGACTGAAGTTCGATCCCCAGCCCTGCCACTTACTAGATTTCCAGCTAGCCCCAGGCCAGTGCTTACTCTCTCTGCGCCTTAGTTTCCTAATCTGGATACAATGGTGCTCATGACAGTGCCCACCTTTAGAGATGTTCTGTGGCTGACACGAGATCATGTCCATCAGGAATCAGGAATGACGCTTGGTGCATAGGAGATGGTCTAGAATTATAATTGGGCCATATGGGAGTCTAACTTGGCTCAGTGATTAGCGTATGCAGTGGCCTGAAGAAGGCATCCGGACGTGGGGTGAGGGATCCCAGTCCCAGTTCTGGATGAGCCATGCTAATTGCACCCTTTACTGAGGACCCTCCAGACCACGACCTTGGCAAATACAAAGCGCAACGATGACTCCACTGTCAAAACCCGGTCAGGTAACACCTTTACAAGAACAATGCAAATTCGCATTTTTGATGACTTCCCCTGTGCCCCTCTCTACGCTCTACGTGAGGCACTGCTCGCGTATTCTCACATTGGCTCCTCTAAAGTAACCCTATCCAATAGGTACTATGATTATCCTTAGGCAACACATGAAAAAAACTGCGGTCTTGTGTGAAGGGAAGGTGATGTCTGGTCTCTCTGCTGCCAGCTCCATCGCTAGAAATTCCATACCAAACAAGCTGCCTTCCAATCAGCAGTCGTACATGTGTGCGCGCACATGCACGCACACGCACGCGCACATGCACACATGGGGGCTAGAAATCTAGTCCTTGTCCTATGAAGAGTCCCTGACTGGGCCCTCCTCTAGTTTGTGAATTTGGGCTTGTATATGAAAGGACTGTCTTTGGCAACCCAGTGATGCTTTTTCCCCCCAACCCCCATGGAAACAGCCTTTCTTTGTGAACTAAGTTTGATATGAATCCTCAAACTGGAGTTTTGACAGGTAAGAAAAACAGATCAGTGAGTACATTACACCCACTGTGCTGTAAGATAAGCATTTTCTTGCATAAAACATCATTGCATTTTCTCCTGGCTTGACTTGAATATTAGCATGCCAGCGCAGCGCCTGGCTGGCGGAGGTCAGTACTCCTTCGCCTAAGGGCAAACCCATCACGGGGCGGCAGTGAGTGGTATCACCAGCATGGCGCCCGACAGCGGCCAGAAGGCATTCTTTTACTGCACACAGAGCTCCCTCCCTGGGACCAAGAAGGTTGAGCAGTGTCTAACTCCCTAGGGATACCAGGTCTGTCAAGTCCAGAAGGAGGTTCCAGGTTCTCCCCAACCTCACCCCCACTTGAGATTTGGTTCCATGTTTCATGAGACCAAAGATTGTGTGCCAAGCTTCCATAAAGAGGGAGATTTAGAAGTCCACAGGAATAAGACAGAGGATGAAAGGAACAAAAAAGGGGATCCTAGGAAGTTGGTATGCAGAATGCATAATACAATGGACCCCAGAAATGTTTCCTAAAGCAGGAACTCAACATTCCAGCTCCAAGAGGAATGGCCAAGGATGTCTCAAGACCTGGACTGATACAAACGAGTAGCATGATGTCAGTTAGGTATAGAAGGGACTAGCCTCGAGGTGGGTGTGTGTGAATAAGTCAGGGGAGACAGATATTGTAAAAGTAATTATAAGGCAGATTATGGTTGAGATGGAGAATGGAGAATGTCATGTGACCATAAAACAGAGAAACCAAACAGGGTAATACCACACGATGCGTGCAGCAGCAAGCATACAGATCAGAAGAAGACGAAGGAGGAGGAGAAGGAGGAGGAGGAGGAGGAGGAGGAGGAGGAAGAGGGGGAGGTGGAGGAGGAGAAGGAGGAGGAGAAGGAGGAGGAGAGGGAGAGATGCTAATGCCTATGGTTTAAAATAGATGTCAGGAAACCTCCGGAAGGCAGCAACCCTGCTCTGGTTTGCTCTGCTACAGGCAGAGAAGGGCTTTGTGATGGAGAGAAAGCATCTTCCGAACAACCTCTCTTTCATCGATGCCACAGATCCCCAGGGCACTTTTGATACAGGTCAGGAAATCTCTTTGACACAGGAGGCCAGAGGGCTTGTCCTAAAATTGCTGTCTGGGTACCACAGAGGATGGCTTACAATTAAAAACACCATGATTCCAATGCAAAATCAACTTGGCCCTTTCTCGGGAGACATGTGGTGAGAGAGAGCCTGGAGGGGGAGGCCTGTGGAAGATTACGTTACTGTCCAAATAGTCGCAGCTCATCCCTTAGGGAAGGTTACACATTCCTGCCCTGGCAGGCTGAGCCCTGCAACTTAGTTTGGCCAAGAGAAAATGATCCATACTCCACCAGGACAGAAGCCTCGAGAGCCATCATGCCCTTTACTGCCGCCTTTCTTTTCTTTCTGCGGCGCGATGAGCCATGAGCAGTGTCCTGGCTGGGGGCTGTTCTATGGGCCTGGGTGCGGAAGTCAAGCAGCCAAACCACAGCGGGCATGAGGCGTCGGCGAGAAATCAATCAGCTAATGAGCTAATATAAGCCACTTAAATTTAGGAGGTTTTTGTTACCACAGTCTCACCTGACCGATCAAAGTTTTTCGATGCGGATACTATGGAGAGCTCAATTTAGGAAAAAAAAAAATTCTGTTAATGAACTAAGAACAGGTAATAATCGAGCACATTTTTAGTCCTGAATTTCCACCAAAGCAAAACCAACAATCTGGAAGTTTCAGAATAGTTGTTGTAAGTGGTGACTATACTAAAGGATGTGATTTTTAAATATGAATGAAGCTGTCAGGAAGGAAAAAAAGTTTCATGTCCCCTGCTAGGTTCTGCTGGCCGGTCTAATAATCAAATTGACATGAGACAGATTACCAGGAGAAAAGCAAATGTAATTATGTGCACATAGGGGCCCCATAAGGCTATGAGGCCCACCCACAAGCAGTCGGGCAAGTGAGGCTTGGGTGCTCTCCTGAAATAAGGAGAAGGCAGGGGTGTGGGACTTCAAAGGGGAGGGAGACAATTCACAGGAAGATGGGAAGAGCCAAGGTTCGGTAAACAAACGTTTGCTAGGCCGAGCAGAGAATTCTTTCTAATGCAAAACAAAGTCATCTTCGGTGAGGGCTCTTTTCCTGCTGCCAGCTCCCCCAACGAAACTGGGGGAGGAGGGCAGTCGGGGGATGGTGACAAGAAAAACCTCTTGAATTTTCTGTTTCTTAAAAATAATCAGCCTAAAATAATCCTCATGCCAAAGAGACATATTTTGTGGTGGCAAATTTTGCTCCCCCGCAAAGCGGATGATAGGCACCAAGGCAGACTTCTAAGGAGACGCTTGAGCATGTTAAAGCCCAAACGCCACGTGTTCGGGGACCCTTGGAAGGTGCTGTTTCCACCCATGGATTCTCCGAAACTGAAGCCTGCCGCTCACACCGACCCTCCCCTCGGCCTCTGCGGTTTAATCTCTCCGAGAGTTTCGCCACGATGGGCGGCCACGGCAGAGCCCGCTCCTTTCCGAAAGCGTTTGTCCCGCAGCTCGGACACAGGCAGGAATCACAGCACGGAGGACCCGCCAAGCCCTGGGGGGGGTGCTGAGGAAGAAAGAGCCCCTTCCCAGCAGCTGCTCAGCCCAGGACTGGGCTTCCTGCGCCCCTGCTTAGAACAGCCCCAGGGCCCTGCGGGGGCTGGACGGAGCGGCCGGCCCTTTCTCCGGAAATAGCGCAATGTACCAGGGTTCTGGAGTGCCGCTTCGGGGGTCGTGGGGACACACCTGCAGAGCCCCCACAGCCGGGGGCCTTTGCTCCTTAGCAGCGGAGAAGAGGCTGCAGGTTCACCCATCGAGTCTAAACAGGGAAGAGAGATAGGCAGCCTCTGCCTCGGAAACCTTAGGGAAGCGGGAGCCGCGGGAAGGCAGGCGACGCTTGAAGTGTTTTCCTTCGCTGACCCGGGCGCAGCTGCTGAGGCTTTTTATGAGAATCCTGTGGGTGCGAGCAAGGTTGTGTGGGAGGGCTCCCTGCGCCTGGGCGAGCAGAACTGAGGCGTCCCCAGCTAACACGGGCCGAAAGCCCCGCGCACCAGCCTGCAGCGCGGACCGAGGTCGGGGCAGACCAGCAGAGCCTGATGCTCGCCCTTGACCCCCGCCGGAGGGTGAGCGTGTCAGACGGAGGCGTGCATTCCGCCCCGAGAGGGAGGTTCGGGGAAGCTGGCCGAGCTGCCGCGCGGCTCGGAGCTAGTCCGTGGAAAAGCCCCCTTGGAAGCAGCACTGGTGCAGGCCTGAAAATAGACCAGACAAGTTTTGCTTTCTAGGAGCAGCCAGTTAACGGAGATAATAAGAATGTGCAAATGCACTCGCATATCGAGTGCGGGAGATGCACCGGGTGAAAATGCGCTCTCCGCTTCCCGGGGTGCCCTCCGTTCCTCCCAGATTCTCTGGGCTTCGGAACCCCTGAGGTACCTGAGGAAGTTCACCTGATGGAGAAGCAAACGCTGCTGAGCCCTAGTATAGGCAAAGGAATTGCCCCGCCCCCCCCCCAGCTCTAAGTTGGTTCCCTGGCGATCCGATCCACATGGTGGTCAGGAAGCCTGGTTTAAGGAGATCAGCGTGGGCCCTGAGACTGAGCTGAATGGTCTTCGCAGCATGGCGCTAAGATCCAAAATGAACACACTGAAATGCACACACAAGGTTGGCAATATGGCCATCGACATTTATTTTCATTTTGCTTTCACAGTTTAGAGGGTTTTATTTATTCCCAAACTAGAGTGACTCATTTTAAATTAAAGTGTTGCATACAATTAATTAATTGCCACCAGGAAGTTCTTCCTTAATCTCCACAATCAGCAGGACTCCTTCAGGGGAATGCTTCTTAAGCACAGAATGAAATGGACTCTCTGACTTCCAAGTCACTGCGATTGCTTTGGAATTTAGTCCAGCAAGAGAGAGACCTCCTAATTATCATGGCTTCCAACAATGCTGTTTCCTTTAGGATTCTCACTCTAATCCTGTGAAAGGAGCTATATAAATCACCAAGTGAACTATACTCAGCCTTGTCCCTCCTCCACACTCACACCCACATCCTCACCAGATCAAAGGATCAAAGCCAACTCCCAAGTATCACCAGTATTTGCTGCACCAGAAAATTAGTTGTCAAAAAAATTTCACCGAGGGGCCTAAATATTCGCGAGATATTAAGAGAGATTCCTCCTAAAAAAGCTAACGCTATTTGAAATCGTAGGTTTTGACAGAATTCAAAAGATTATGCAACTGTTGGGTGATATGCAGTACTGTAACCTGATACATCTAATATAATTTACACTTAATTAGCATAGAGGGTTATTTAAATATTGGAAATTTGAGTATGTCAGGATGACTTTGAATTGTTAATTTTTGGTGTATCAAAAATAAGATTGGAAACTGACACTGCAGTAAGGGATTAGATAGCAAAATGAATTAAGACAAGATTCCCTACATTCTTGAAGGCTCTTTTTTTTTAAACCCAGTGATGCTGCAATTAACAAACCCTGGGAGAACAGAGCTCCTTTTATGACAAGCTCAGCTGTGGGAAAGCAACCAACAAAACACCACTTCTGAGAAAGGGGAAGCAATGTCAGGGGGTGTCATCTGCTGACGTTTGTTCCCACTCACAGAACTAGGAATCTTCCTGTGCTCTGATCTCTGAACTCCAAAAACAGGGTAGGCCCGGTGGGGGCAGGGGCTGCCAAGAGTCGTGTCTGTGGCGCCCATCTGAGAAGCTTGGGCGCATGGGCTGAGGCTTAGACTTTCCTCCAGCAGAGCTGTTTGGGATAAGGGACCTGCTTAATTAAACTGGTTGAGCCAGGCAGGGTGTCAGCAGGTGGGGATTCTGAGACTGACATACGGACAACCACAGAAGAAACTGAGCAGGTGTGGCTGGGAGAAGACGCAAGTTGGAGGCTACAAAATACGTCTTCAGGTAGGGAAAGAGCTGCCGTGTTCAGAAGGGCAGTATATTAAGGTAGCTGTACTTAGCCGCCCGACCATCCGTGCGTCCATCATCCGAGTGCCAGTTACCCGAGCCAGCTCAGGGGAAGAGCTCTGCTATAGTGATTCCAAGCAACAGCCGGCAGGTGGGGACGTGTTTTAGGCCAGCAAAGAACCCCAGAAATCACACTGCTTTCCCTGTTATTCAGAACCCCCTCACACCCCAAGACTAGTTCCTGATTTTCCTAAACGAGTGAAACACCAGAAACAACACTGAACAGACAAAACTCATTAGCTTTTAATGTCACAGACTTGAAGACAGGGGGATCATTTTTCCAAGACGTGCCTGCATTGGTTGGTATTTGGTTTGGAAACCTTGATGGAAGTGAAGGAAATGCGGGTCGTTCCGGAGTCCGCCTCTATCCTCAGTCCTAAAATCCACCTCGTGTTATTCTGTTTCAAATAAATCACATGTGTCTCACTTGCAGGTTTCACAGCTAAAACCTTAATGAGCTAATCCAATTCTACTGGGAGTCCTTGGGAGTCTAGCCTCGTGGTTGCCCACACTGCGGGGAAAATAACTGCAGCTTTACCTATTTTGTCTCAGGTAATCCTCGTGACAATCCCCGGGTTCAGTGTTATCTCACTTTTACAGATGAGGAAACAGAGGCTCAGCGGGCTCATGAACCTGCCTGGTCTCATGGATAATAAATTCCAAAACGGCCACTCGCCGTGACATCCCACTCCCCGCATCCCCCCACCCCCTCCCACACTCAGGACAGTGGCGTGTCCCCAGATCATTTCGACAGAGCTGATAACAGATGGATGGGAAAAGGGGTTGAGGCCAAACACGTTTCCTGAAACCAGGAAAACTAAACGGGTTTCTTTACAACAGTGTTTCTTAGGGTCATTCATGGACAAGAAGACACGGGCCTTATTTTTGTCGTTGCCGTTCTTCAAGAGTGTCGCCACGGCCAGAGCAGGAAAGCATGGCCTGGGAAAAACCTCAAACGGCTTGAAAATCTCCCAGCGAGCCGCCAGGAAGCATGAAGATGCGGTGCTCGTTTGCCTGCCCACGTCCTGCGGGGTGGGGGGGCGGGGGTAGCCGACTTTACATCCACGAGGTCCTCCTAGCAAATGCACCGAAGCTTCGCTGCCTCCGGGACAAGCCGTGACCTCCTAGACAGTAGGGCAGCTGAGCGTGATGAGGAAGGGCACTGTCTCTCTGATTCCCAAGGCCTGTCACTTCCCCAGGGCCAGGGGAGCCCAGGGATTGGAGGGCAAGAAGCCCAGCCGTAGTCTAAAGTGGGGGTCCTGAATGGGTCCTGTGTGCTGAGCAGAGGGGAGGGGCAGCGCTCCACGCTGGTGTGTGGCCACTTGCCAGAGCCCAAGTAAGTACTATATATGGTGAATCACTGTCAGTGCCGGCGCGGCCAGATGCTGGGCAGCGCAGAGAAAAGCGCCTGCATTCGGAGACATCGCTTTCCTCAACAGAGCTCCGCTCTCTCCTCTCCATCCCTGCCTCCGGCCTTGCCTCCTCCAACCCGCTCTCCACGCAGATGTTCGAGAGACCTTCCCGAAGCAGAGAGCTGACTCTATCTCTCCTCTGTGCAAAACCCTTTGGTAGTTAGAAATGGGTGCTCCGAGACGGTGATTAACGTGCCCAAGGCCTCGTGGCTCCTAGGTCCTGAGCCAGAGCCTTGGCCCAGATCAGGCTGGCGCAAGAGCTGGTCCCCTTAACCACCGCTGCTTTCACCTACAACCGCTAACCTGGTTACCCACCTGGGTGGCTTTTTGCCCTCTTCTGGGGACCCCGGCCACAGACGTACCCTCCTGCTGACATTAACCCAGCTCCGAAGATCTCACGGAATTCCCTCTCCATCTTGCACTCACCGGTGTGTGTCTTCCTCTCCCATCAGACTGCAGGCTTGTTGAGCCAGGGGATAGATCTTACAGAGCTTCATAGCCCAGCCCAGAGCACACAGCCTGGCCTACAGTACCTGTGTGTTGAATGGATCGTGTAAAGTCTCCCAGGGCCCCTGTCCTGCCCTCTCTGTCGAAGTCTATACATTGGAATTCTCAAAGGCGCTTCGCTTCGGCTCATCCGAAGTACTGCTTCCTAGCCTTTGCGGTTCTCAAGACCCATGCCAGTAAAACAAAATTGATATCGAAACCAGACTAGAAAAAGCAGGATGGGGATTAAAATGACTCAAATAGAGGTACAATATGGAATTCTCGGCCAGGCTCAGAGATAAGTACGACACAGCTTCCAGATAACAGCCTGCTTTCCACTCTACAAGGGCTTCCCACACAGTCCAGATGAAATCTGTTTTTCAAAAGATAGTGTTTTCTTCCCTCCTGTAGCGATCTTTAAAAATTGAATTTTCAGTTATTCACTATTGAGCTTGAAAGCAAGAACATTTTTTTTATAAGATTTTATTTATTTATTCGACAGAGATAGAGACAGCCAGCGAGAGAGGGAACACAAGCAGGGGGAGTGGGAGAGGAAGAAGCAGGCTCCCAGCAGAGGAGCCTGATGTGGGGCTCGATCCCATAACGCCGGGATCACGCCCTGAGCCGAAGGCAGACGCTTAACCGCTGTGCCACCCAGGCGCCCCTGAAAGCAAGAACATTTTAAACATCCATCTACCTTGGTCTCTCTGTTAAGTTTATCATCAGCTCTGCTTTTATTTTAACCCATAAAGTTATGCACTAATACAAAGTAGTCGCCATAACAATGCAGCAACAGATGAATACAGCTGGACATGTCTTTCCATTTAGAAACGGCCCTTGTCATTCTCTGCGGACTCATCCCCACTGCTGGGGGCAGGGGAGACCGATGCTCTCAAGTTTACACAAGCAAGGCCACTTTTTCTGAGGCCACTAGTGCAGCCCCAGAGTCTCAATTAATATGCTCGCTGTCAAATTAGATTCCTTGATTCCAGGAATGAAATATTTCCCGTAAGAATTCCCTCTCATGACCCGGCCAATTCCAGCACAGGAAGGACTCAAACCCAAATCCTAGCCGTTCTGACTCGTGCGAGTGAGTGGAGTCTGTCTTGATTGTGTCCTTCCTGGGAAGCACGTGCAGCTTGCAGCCATGGAGGAGGGACGTGGCTGGAGTCCTGAAGGGGACAGGTGGAGTGTCATTGCTCTCTCTAAGCTGATGAGCCACTTAACAGCCCGTCTACCTCAGACCGTGTTAGAACCTGGCCCGGCTTCTCTACGGTTACATCCCCATCACCCTGCCCAAGGCTGAACACCTAGGAGGCTCTAGGTAAGGTGTGGTGAGTGAACGAGTGCTCCTGACTGAAAGGGAACCCAGAGAATGAGTTAAGGCTTAGAGAGCTGGTGCGTGTAAGTTAGGAGCTCGAACTCTGGAGCCAGACTTCCCAGGTTCCAGTCCCAGCTCCACCCTTGACAGACTGTGTGCCTTTGGGCGAGCCCCCTAACCTGTTCCGTGCCACTGTTCCCTCCTCTGTGATATAATGACGTTAATCATACCTACGTTAAAGAGTTGTTGTGAGGATAGAATGTTTGAAAGCATAGAAAAAACCCTTAGAACAGCGCCTTTTAGTGAACATTGATTCTGGCTAGGCAGTCACGGATGCCGGGCGATGGGAACACCCACTGCACACCAAAGTTCATGCAAGCGTGTAGAATCTTCTTTCCTGTTGCTCTGGGAGATATGGCCAGCTTATCTCTGTATCTTCGGCTCAGGGGCTGACCAAGAGGACGTTCTCAATAACTGAGGACTGTTGGAATGGACAGTCCAGCAGTCTGAGTTGACTGGCATTCTTACAAATCCATGCAATGCCACAGCTACTCTTTCCAGCTCAATAATCCCTCGAGACTCTGGCTTCAGCCCTCCGCTTGAAACCTTCCTGCTCTTTGCCAGTCCCCTTGGCGTGCTGTTGTATTTGGGGTCGCCATCAGTCTAGCCCCTTCGGTTTGATGGTTCAGTGGGACTGTCTGCCAATCTCTATCATTTCTTCCCCCGGGGAGTGTTTCTTAGACCTGCCTCCCTAATTTCATAGTCTGAGGACAAGGGATAGGCTCCCCCCCCCCAGACTACAGGGGTAACAGGTCCAAGCCTTGTACAGTGCCCCTGGTGCCTGCTTTCCTTGGAGGGGTGACCCAGATACTAGAGCATTAGTCATAATAGTGACTGGCAGGGGCTTTGAGGTCACACCAACCTGGGTCATATCCCCAGACAGCCACCTACTTGCTCTGTGACTTCAGGGATTTTTACCTCTATGACTCTGTTTTCTAATCTGTAAAATGAGAAGAATGACAGTAACCACCTCATAACTGTATGAGATAATGCCTAGAAAGGTGCCATATACAAAAAGTGTCCAATATATGCTAGCTATTATGCATTCGATCAGCTCAGGACACTCTGTGCCAGGGCTCGTATTAGATACTGGGGATTTAGTGAGGAACAAAACATCTTTGCCGCCCTCGAGAAGGTTACAGTGGGGCGTAGATAACACACAAATAAACCCAGTGGTGCGTGACTACATGAGAGACACAATATGGGGATGTTCGTGTGGAAGAAAAACCTGGACCATGTACTCATCTGGGAAGCTGCCCAAGGATTTCAACAAGTTATGTACGTGTGCTATATACAGATAAGTCCTGATAAATTAAAGATCAAGATAACATAAAGTTGGTAGGCGTTTCCTTAGTCTTTTTATTTATTTGGTTTTAGAGAGAGAGTGTGCACACAGGGTGGGGGGAGCGGATGGGGGGGCAGAGGCAGAGGGAGAGAGAGAGAATCTTAAGCAGGCTCCACGCCCAGCGCAGAGTCCGACGCAGGGCTCGATCTCATGGCCCTGAGGTCGTCACCTGAGCCGAAATCAAGAGTCAGATGCTTAATTGACTGAGCCACCCAGGCGCCCCGGTGTTCCTTTAGTGTTGATAAATGAGACCCATGTACTGGGTCCATCAGTCAGAGCACCTCTGCGGGATGGACAGACCACAGGAACCATGCTAAGCTATGTCAGTTGTCATGCGTGCCTTCCAAGCCAGCATGCTGTCCTCTGAAACGACATCTCTGCATATTTGTGAATGTGGTCTTTGGGATGCAATCTGATCACTGTCTCTTATGGGCTATGAGAAAGGTGTACCTAAGAGAGTCGCCTCACCTTGAGGTGGGGCAGGGAGGGAGCAGAACAAGAAACCTTCCCCTCTGCCTTAAAAGATGAGTACAAGGGAGCCAGGGAAGAGCATTAATTAAGAAGGACGGTCCAGCCAGAGGAGGACAGTCTGTGCCACATTAGCTTAAATGGATGCATTTTTGGATCAGGGAAAAGGGGTAAAACATACAGCCTTGTTAATGGACAAGCCTTTAAAACCAGTGCCAGGAGTAACTAAGATAATAACGTGGGTATCTTTCTGTCCACAGCCTAACTTCCATTCATTTGGGTAAGAGTAAACACAAGATGAAATCTTAATCAGATGAGCTAGGAAAATATGGTTTACACCAACCAAGCAATCTGGTATGGACAAATGTACTTAGTCCCAGAATTATATGTGTTTAATTGGCCTAATTTCACCTGCCACATTCCGCCCGTGTGTAATATTGCCGCTGCATTGGGCTTTAGCCTATGAATCATGGCGCCCCAGAGAGCCACCCCTTCAATGGGGTCTAATGAAGGCATAATCATAGGGCATATGAATAAGGTCTCCAGCAGCCCGAACATGCCAATTATCACCATTACTTTTGGACGTAATTTTATTTTTCCATTGGTTGTCTAGTCAGGTAATTGACGCTAAGCCTTTTTAATCCTCTTACTGATTGGTAATAAAACAACCAAGGATATAATTTCTAGTGGGTTTTCACTTCTGTATGTTTCCATTTAACACTAAAGATTCCGTTAACATGGAGAAAAAAAGAGAAGCAAAATCTTATTTTAAGAAAACTTTCAGATACTTCCTTAAAGCTGAAAACAAAGAAAATGCTAACAATAATTATAACTCACTTCCCACAATGATTATCTCCTTTTCTTTAACCTCTTCCTCATTCTAGTACCTGAGTAACTGTGTTTGGACCCCTTAGAAATGTACGGGAGTACAGACTTTACTGCAGCTGACTGAGTCACACCCTCACCTCCCTAGAATTTTCTAACGTCTTGCCTTTAGGAGAAAGTAAGTGAACATGAAGTACTTATCTCAAAAAGCAGCTTCATATGGATGTTTTGAGATGAATAGAGATATAAAATGCTAATCTGTGACTTCACTCATAGAGGTTAGCAATGAAAATTATGTTAACTGAGCTCACCCTGGGTGCCTGGAGAAAAGAGCACACACAGTCCGTGGTCCAGGGGATGCGGTCAGAGACAGGTGTTCGAACTGACCCTGTTCACCTCCTCCCTCAGACGGGAGCTAGGCCAAGTGTGGGTTTGGCTGGTCCATCCAACAGAGCTTTAAATGGGGTACCTCCTGGAGTCTAGCTAGGTTCAAATACTGAAATTCTTGCTCCAACATGGTTTTGATATCAGCTTACAAGAATTTAAAATTACATTGCTTATCCCCAGGGCAAAGTGGAGAGCAGGCGATAATACCCAGAATCAAGATGAGAAGGTCCACAAAGAATGAAAATCGAGAAAGCGTAAGGAAAACAAGATGCAGACAGGTGCCTGGATTCCTTGGGAGACTTACTACAAATGGACTTTGGATAGTGGTAGGTTTTTACCTGCTACTGGCATGACTTTGATGGAATGATCCAGTCAATCACAAAAAATAAGGATTCAAGGCAATAAGAGACAGAAACATGGAAATGGTGGTGAGACAAGCCCAACCAAGATCACCAAACTGTGCTTTTGCACTTCAGTTTGCTGTGAACAAGTCACATGCGTGTGCGTCTTCGAGACACAAACCGGAACCTGACTGGCCGGAACGATAACACAAGCCACAAAATGCAGCTCAATGAGGTCGAAACGGGGATTGATGGGTTTTCCCATCAGGGTGAAGCAGAGAGGATTTTTATCTCTAACCTTCAGTTGACTATAATGTTAACTCCATTGACTGTTAAAATGCTCAGGCTAGTTTAGATTCAATGCTAGTTTCCCTATTTTATTCTGCTTACTTAATTGAAAACTTCTGTTTATACACTTTACCAAGCAGAAATATCGATGCATCAGGTTCCTTGATCTGTTCTCTGTGTGAGTGCACACCACGCATACGTGCATGCCTGAATTTAGCTATGAAAACAGTTCAATTTGGAAAATAGTCACCATTGCGTAAAAATAATTAATCCACGGGCATACCTCAGTACCTGACTATGGAGCTGAATATTAAGAATGCTAGCCAGGAAACTCAGAATTGTAATAGCACATATTAAAAAAATCTCTTTAAAACTCACCCAAGATAATTCAACTAAATTGTTGCCTTTTTGCCTTTCGTTAAGAACATTTATTTTCAAGCAAACATAATAACGTTGGCATTTAGCGGCCACTCCCTGGACCAGTTTCCTTCACAAGGAGAACGAGGATCATAGCAACATCTACCTTCTCGGGTTGACGTGAGGATCTGATATATACAAAGAGCCTGGTAGAGTACCGGGTCCACACCAGTCCTCAGAAAATGTTCCTTCTTATTCTTTGTCACACAGCTTGGGGTGCCCTGGCCTCGCTCGCACTAAGTCTCCTCCTCTGTGTCTCATTTTTGCATACCCACGACTCAGAGAATCCTAGTTCCACACTCACCACCAAGTCCTTGTTTCACAGATGAAACCGCTTCGAAGTCCAGCAACAGAGCGTGCTAATGGGTACTCTCATAATTTTTATACTGGATTTTTACTAAATAAAAGATCCTTTATTATCGATGCCCTCACCAGTCCTTTTCATACAGGAAATTGGCTAATAATAAAGATTCGGCTGAACACAGTGTGGGGGGGGAGCCACAGACAGCAGGTGGCCCAGCCATTCCACTATTAAACAGTCCTTACTGTCAAGAGATACGGATGTCTGAGAAACTTATATTGTGTTGGTCACCTTCCTTTTCCCGCGAGAACACCCCGTGAACTTATAACCGGGATTAAATTGCTGTCATTCTCTTGGTTAAATCACACGGATATATTTATCTTTTTTCCTTTAGATTTGATCTTTCAACTTTAAAAAATCTTGAAGCGTGATCACAAGACAACCATACTGATTTTTAGTGATGTTTTTCTTTGTTTAGGCAAAGGCATTGCCTAATAACAGAAATTGGAACGACTGCTTCCAAGTTTCATATTATTTCACGTCGCTTATCACTTAATGGCACAGCAAAGAGTGACGAGCTTTAGTAAGAGGCCCAGTGGAAAACGCAGCCGTCAATGTTCACTGAATTCCAGTTCGCAAAGCCCTGTGTACCTGAGGACAGAAAATGCGTGCGTTCACACCTGTGTCTTCACGCACCATCACAGGAGTCTGAGTCAAACAAAATCGCAATAACGGCTTAGATTTATTTTTTTTAAGATTTATTTATTTATCTGAGAGAGAGCAAGCACACAGAGGGAGAGGGAGAAGGAGACCCCCGCCAAGCAGGGAGACCAGTTCGGGGCTGGATCCCAGGACCCTGGGATCATGACCTGAGCCGAAGGCAGACGCTTAACCCACTGAGCCACCCAGGTGACCCTAATGGCTGAGATTGAAATCGAGCCTCAGCTTGAGCCACAAACACTAGATCAGGTATGTTCTACCTCAGTAGAGAGGCTCAACTGGCCACATGCTCTTTCCTACCTCGGTGCTTCGCTCTTTGGACTGACCAGGTCGCACCTGCCGCTGGGGGGTGGGGGTGGGGGCAGCTCGCCTGTCAGAGGGCTCTCTGTATACCCGATCCCTCCGGAAGAGCTGAGCGCTCGTCCTGTCCTCTCAAAGGCAAACACAGAAAGTACAGATGATAGCTAGCTTACACTTCGTGTCCCAAGGAAGTCGAAAGCACCGGGTTTAGAGTCATTTTCCAACTTGGCGGTCCTGTTTTTACAGTGAAACAGAACACAGGAGGCAGCGTGGTGGCCTGAGTTCTAATCCTGATTCTGCCCCTAGAAATCATTCCTGGGCAAGGAATTGGATCGCTCTGGATGGAAGTGACTCCAATTTGCCGGATGACAGCACTGGATTGGGGATTATTTTAAATGCCCGTCCCAGCTCTAATCTTACAGGAACATACACTCTTCTTGGTTTTCGTTTTTTAAGATTTCATTTATCTATTTGAGAGGGGGGGTGAGAGAGAGCGAGAGAGCGAACCTGTGGGGGGAGGGAGAGGGAGAAGCAGGCTCCCCGCTGAGCAGAGAGCCCGTCGTGGCAGGGCCCAGGGCTCGATCGTAGGACCCTGGGATCATGACCCAAGCAGAGGGCAGATGTTTAACAGACTGAGCCACCCAGGCGCCCCACGGGGGAGAATTTAAATTGAAAAACCAAGAAGAGCGGGGCACCACTCATTAAAGCAATTAATGTAAATATTCATTTGAGACTGTTCATCATTATTGAAGTAGCAGAAAAACATGTAGAAATAGAATGGTAGATACTAAGAAAAAAGACACTTTAAGAGAAAGTATTTAAGCCTCATGATGGTTGTTTTATCAGTACTCTTTGCTTCCTGCCACACTTAGCTCACAAATGTAGCTGTCTACCTACAGTTTCTTCATATTTAATATAGGAGATGATTCAATATGCAAAACTCTAATTTGTGATACCATAGCAATTCACACATTCATACTTTAACTCCAAATCTACTGTCACACATTAATAATGAATATCACAGCAGAGAATAATCAGGTCCTGATTTGGATCGTTAAAAGATAAGGACACGGTAATTTCCCGCTATTAGAATGTATGTAACTCTGGAAGATCTTAACATCCCTTCTGGAAGCCAAGTGTTTTATTGACTCCGAATAACATAGCTAAGCATGATTAATTCGGAAACAGGGGAGAAATGCAGTATCTGTGCACATGAGGAGTAAAAGTTATACAGGGGCGCCTGGCTGGCTCAGTCGGTAGGGCATGTGACTCTTGATCTCGGGGTTGTGAGTTCGAGCCCCACGTTGGGAGTAGAGGTTTCTTTAAAAAAAATTTTTTAGAAGAAGTTATACAAGTAAAATATTTTAACCCGGCATATTTAATATAAAAGCATGCTGGGTTAAAGGGTGTTTGGGGAGCGCTGAATTCCCTAAAATGTATCTTTTTGCCTGCTCTTTCATTTTAACAGTTGGCCTTTTATTTGTAATTTACTCTGCGCTGGAGCTGTGGTCGGTGGTGTATGTTTTCTCTCATTTACTCATCACAACAGTGCCGTGAGGTAAGTGTTGTCCCATTTTTCAGAGGTGACAGTGCCTTTTCCAAGTTTACAGAGCTAGGGAGTGACAGAGATGAGACTCAAAACGATGTCTTTCTGATTCCAAATGGGTGCTCTCTCTTTTACATAATGCACCCTGTTGAATGACATAAATGCTGAAGATGACATTAATATACATTAGCCGAAGCCCACCATCCACAGAGGGTCTCTTTCCCACGGCTGTGCTGACTTCTAGTCCCTTCCTCTGCATTTCCCCAAACACTGCCAAGCAGCTGTTGTCTCCTTTCTGCAGGCAGGCAGGGGAGCGGGGGTGACGTGGAGAAAGGTTAAGTGGTTTTCAAACATGCAAAAATAAGTCAGGCTAGAGTCAAGGACCAAACCTAAATGCTTGCCACAACAAGAGGGCTAGTTATCTGCACCCCCGGATGCTCTTTAAAACCTCCTTCCGAAAAGCATCTTCGCGGCTATTGTTTCCCATGTAGCCTTTGCAAGGAAGCAGGTGTTATCTGCATGGACCATCAAGCGGTAAATTGCAAATTATTAAGTGTAATTAAGTGTCCTCTAAAGTAACGGAGTTTGACAGTCTCCCAAACTTGTCTTGCTCTGACTCTCAGTCTCTTAACTCTGAAGAACTTTCCTGGACTTTCTAGCAAAGCAAGAGTCAGTCTATAATTAAATTTCTTGCATCCATGTGGGGTCATAAACGACTCCACTTTTTTCAAATGTATGCATAGTCAGTGAGCCAAGGAAAGGAAAGACAGATGGACCCTCTATCCAGGAGAGAGCTGAGGAAAGTAATTAAAAATAAAGCAAGAAATGGGGCGGCTCAGTCGGTTAAACGTCTGACTCTTGATTTGAGCTCAGGTCATGATCTCAGGGTCATGAGATCGAGCCCTACATGGGGCTCTGTGTTCAATGGGGAGCCTGCTTGAGATTCTCTCTCTCTCTCCCTCTGCTCCTCCCCCTTGCACTCTCTCTCTCAAATATAAATAAATAAATCTTTTAAAAAATAAAGCAAGAAAAGTGCCATTGAAATATGTGCCAGCCAGGGACTCCTGGGTGGCTCAGCCGGTTACATGGCTACCTTCAGCTCAGGTCTTGAGCCTAGGTTCTGGGATCGAGTCTTGCATTAGGCTCCTTGCTTGGGGTGGAGCCTGCTTCTCCCTCTGCCTGCCGCTCCCCCTGCTTGTGCTCTCTTGTTCTCTCTCTCTACGCTTTTGATGTGTGAAGCCTCGGCTATTTTTCTTAGTCACAGAATAACCTCATCTAGCCTGACTAATTCATTTGCTCGTTAATCAAAATGTTTAAATGGTTTTGTGGGGGCACCTGGGTGGCTCAATCTGTGAAGCATCTGCCTTCTGCTCGGGGCATGATCTTAGGGTCCTGGGATCGAGCCCCAGGTCAGACTCTCCGCTCAGCAGGGAGTCTGCTTCTCCCTCTCCCTCTGTGTGTGTTCTCTCTCGCTCGCTCTCTCTCTCAAGCAAATAAATAAAATATTAAATGGTTTTCATTTCATTGGAGAGGATTATCCTAAAAGGAGTAAGCATGACTATTCTTCTCAGACAAAAGGAAAAGATGGATGAGGACCTGAATAGGTTTGGAGATGAAGAGAAGAGTATAGTTGAGGAAGCGTCTGCCTGGGGATCTCCATTTTCTCAATGGTGCTGGAGAACTGGTGGGAGTTCTTAAACTAATATCTGGTTCCTACTGGGGTAAAAGCTTGTGTGTGCACTTCACGAGGGACCAAAACTTGGGCCTGGCTATGGATCTGGCCCTCAAGTTGCTCACAGGCTAAAAAGAATAGAGACCTAAGAAGCTATGATACAAAGTTGAATGTGATAAGAGCCATCAAAGAGGAACACATGCAATTGGAGGAGAGGTCAGAAGAAGGGGAAGCCACAGAAGGCTGCCTGGAGGAAGCACCATTGAACTGGATCCAAAAAGTATCATCTGAAAATAACACAAATAGGGAAAAAGACATTTGAACCAGAGAAACAGCACAACTGAAGTGAAAACGTTTGGGCTGTGGAATGCGTATGAGGAGTGGTAACTCGCTGAGCCCACATAAAGCAGAGGGCACGTGAGGAGGGGCGAAAGGAAAGGAGTTCTGGGTCAGATCCTGGGAGTCTATAGGTCCAATTGTCAAAAAATACTCAGAAATAAGACAGATATTTAAAGTCAGTCTTTCCCAAACTTGCCTGCCCGCAAAAACCACCCAGTGTGCCGATTAAAAAAAAAAAAATCTGAAATTTGTGGACCACCTCAGGCTTCTCTGCCTAATTATTGGTATTTTTAGCAAGTGCTCCAGGTGATTTTTATGATCAGGCAAGCTTAGGAAACACCGGTGGAATTGAACCCGGAGAAGACAACAAGCATGGTTGCATAAGAATCCAACATTTGCATCCGTGCCTCTGTTTTTTCATTTCGAAACCCACATTTTCATTGAGTTTCTTGCATGGCTGGCGCTGCGCTAGGAGATGCAAGAGTGAGTGAGACAAAGCCCTGCTCTCTCCAAATTTACAGCCTACTAAGAGAAAGCGAAAATAAGAATTATACAATCAATCCTTTACAATGACGTGGAATGCCACTGGGTGTTTAGTATGCTGCGAAGGTGGATACCGGGGAGACCTGACTCCCTTAGGGGTGCCTGAAAGCTGACGCGAGGAAATAAAACCTAAGCTCATATTGGAATGATGAATAGGCGTGAGCTAGGCAAAGAGCTAGAAAAGATCATTCCAGGCAAAGGGAAGATCACGGGCATCTGCCTGGACGGAGAGTCCAGAGGAATCTTAGAGAATTCCACTGAGACTTGGCTACAGAAAAGGAGTGAAACAGGCCACATGAGCTATAGCCCACAGTGGTGACACAGCCGAAGTGTGTGCCAACCAGACAGGACTCAGACCTTGGCAGGAGTCCCAGATTACGCTTCCGAACTTCCCCAGCCTTGTGACCTTTCCCATGAAACCGATATGCTTCAATACCAAGAGAACAATATTGTATTCTCTTGCTCACATTTCTCATTTGAACGTTGGAAGGCAGCGTAGCATTGTGGGAAAGCGTGTGGGCTTTCGAGCTGGCAGACAAATGAAATCCAGCCCTATCACTCATTAACTATGGTCTTAGGCAAGTCACTTCATCTTGTTGAACTTTAGTTTCTGCAACTGTAAAATGGGGTTCGTGATCGTCTCTACCTCCTAGGATGGTTGGAGGATTCCCTGACATAAGGCATGTCTAGTATGGTGGATAAGAGACCTGTGTTTGACCACGGACTCCTGGGTGACGTTGGGACGTGCTGACTTACCTTCCTAAGGGTCATTTTCATCACCTGCCAAGCGATGATACGAACACATACAAACAGGAGAGGTTGTGAGGAATACAGAGCCAGTGCGAACACTGCCTCACACAATGCCTGACACTCAGGCCACACTCTCCAAATGGTAGCCATCATTCATCCTTTTTGGGCTATCAATTCAGCATTCTGTTTCTAATGAGTTCGGAATAAACTTTGGAGCGTGATAGGCAATAGCCCTGAAGGGAGAACCAGGAGCCCTTGGGAAAGTCATTTCCTGCTCTGGATTTCAGTTTCCACAGGGGTGACATGAGGGAGTTATGCTTCTCCAACTCTCTACAGTGAGAGACCCTTTTATCCCAATAGATCACAGACCAGTGCCTCTGTAGAATACAAAGTCACGCCCTTGGAGGCCACCGCAATGCCGAATTGCTTTAGAAGTCTGCAAACGCTCCCTCTCAGACTCTGCGCTTGGCGCGCTGTGGACAGACAGCAGTCTGAGACCCGGCCCCAGTCCAGGGACCACATGTCGAGTAGCCCTGGCCCGCCTCATCTCTGCGGGCTCTTTTGGTTTGGACGGACAAATGCTGAATGGACTCATATCACTTCACAAGAAGAGTCTGTTCCTCCACAGACAAAATCTGAAGACCAGTAGGCCCAACACTTTCTCCAAAAGTGTGCTGGAGATTAAGCGGGTAAGGGTTGTGATGGTCACTTTTAAAAGTACTAGCCACTTGACAGGCTCCTTCAGGGTAAGGATTAGTCTCATTCACTTCTGAAGCCTGCCACAGTGGACACTATGAAATGTTTATGGAATTCGATCCAGAGTCTTCCCTAATGTCAGAAGAGCCAGGCTAGCAAGTTTTGGCTCCATGTAGCAAAAACAATTTGTTGCAGGAGGAGGGGAAAGAAGTGAGTGAGAGAGATGGGTGTAAGGGCTATGTGTGCATCACGCACTCGGCCTGAACGCTTCGGAGAGCGCATGTGCTAGAGACTGAGCGGGCAGGGCCAAGTGCGCCTGCGCAGGGGGAACCAGGAGCATCTTAGGCCGGCAACTGCGGGGCGGGGCGGGGCGGGGCGGGGCGGGGCGGGGCGGGCGGGCGGTGTGCAACCAAAGCCGCCAGCCCAGATTGGCGCACACATAGATGTGCATGAGGGTGTGTGCACGTGTGTACTGACGTATGCACAAGCACGTGTATCGACTATAAATTGTCCTAAACTGAGAGTGCACTGGTTTTCCCATCTTGCCTTTCCATCGACAAGTTTTTCTTGCTGTTCGATTGTAAGCTCCGTCAAAGCAGGAGCCCGCTGTATACTCAAGTGCCTAGAACAGGACCTCGCCTGTAGTAGCGCCTTGATAAATGTTTGTTAAAAGAACAAATCCACAGAAAGTATTTAGCATAGTACCTGCATGCAGTAAATGGTCAGGAAACGTTAGCCAGATTGTGATGTATAATAATATAGTGCCTGTGTTTTTTAGTAAGAGCTAAACAAATAATAGTTGAATCTTATTCTAAATTAGATGGTTGCCTATGCGGAGTGATTTTATTTGATTTTATTAGGTGGGCACTTCTGCTACTTTTTTTCTTTTTAAATCAACTTTATTGAGGTTTAATTTACAGAAAATAAAATACACTCATTCTAAGTGACCAGTTCAATGTGTTTTGATAAATATATATACACACATTCACTCACAACCCCAATGAAGATATGGAATATTAGCCCAGAAAGTTCCTTCCTTCTGCTTTGGACTCCAATTCCCCACCCAGGCCCCAGGCAACTACTGAGCTGCTTTTTGTCCCCGTAGGTTGGTTTCGCCTGTGTTCAAATTCCATCTAAATTTCATATATACTCTTTCGTGCCTGGCTTCTTTCACCAAGTATAATAGTTTTGAGATCCATCTATGTTGTTGCACATATCAGTACTTCATTCCGTTCAGTTCCATTGTATGGACATACCACAATTTCTTTATGCATTCCTCTGTTGATGGATGCTTTTGGAGTTTCCGGGTTTGGGCTATTACAATAAAGCTGCTGTAAACATTTGTGTGTAAATCTTAGTATAGGCATATGTCTCAATGTCACTAAGTTAAAAATCTAGAAGTGGAATGACTGGATCATATGCCAAGTGTATGTTGAACTTTATGAGAAACTGAAATATTTTCCCAAAATGATTGTAGAAAATAAAATTACACAGAATTCCTGTTTGTGGCCATGATGGAATAAATGGTATCATATTTGTCTTCACACAGTGAGCAAGTAGTAAATTGGACAAAATAAGTGAAACAACTGTTTTTCAGATATTGGAAATCAGGCGACACCAGAACTGAGTTCTCTGAGACAAGGGAAACAGAGGAGTTTAGCCCTATGATCACTCTGATGTGGCACATATTAGCCATTGGATGGACATTTCTGAAATGTTAGCATCATTATATGTTAGTCATCATTACAGCTAGCATAATGGCTTGCACGCAGTAGGTGCTCAAAAAACGATACCAGAACCTAAATCAAAGTTAAGCAGTTTCTTATATGAACTTACTTTATTACTTTAGTGCCTTTAAAATAAGCTGCATTTGGGGGGTGCCTGGGTGGCTCAGTCAGTTAAGCATCTGACTCTTGGTTTCGGCTCAGGTCATGATGTCAGGGTTGTGAGATCGAGCCTGGCATTGGGTTCCACACTCAGTGGGGAGTCCGCTTGAGGTTCTCTCCCCCTCTTGCTCTGCCCCTCCTCCCACTCATTATTTATTTCTCTAAATAAATAAATAAATGAATTAATTAATACAATCTTTTTTAAAAAATGCATTTTGAACAATGCCAAACCTACATAAAAGTAGCAAGAAAAAGCTGCAAGGAACTCCCATATACCCTTTCTCCAGAGACCCTATTCAAATTTTGCCAGCTGTCTCAATAGCTTTTCTAGCAAGAGAATACAATTCAGGACCACAAGTTGCACCCTGTTGATATATCCTTCCAATCTCTTCATCTAGACTCATTCCTCCGTCTTTCCTTGATTTTCATGCAGGGCTCGATCCCAGGATCCTGAGATCATAACCTAAGCTGAAGGCAGACACTTCACCGACTGAGCCCCCCAGGCACCCCTGGTTGGCTACTTTAAACTAGCTCTTCACAACAGTGTCTCTGAGCAAGTGTCATGGTCCGATGAGGTATGAATGACAAGATGGTGTCAATCACTCGAGAGCCATAGTGAAGAGTGCTGCGAGCAGAGGGAACGGAACAGCGAGTGTAAAGGCTCTAGGGCAGGAAGGAGCTTGGTGTGTTCTAGAAGAGGAAAGAAGACCAGGGGGGCAGAGGAGAAAGTGGTATGAGGTGGTGGGGACGGGTTGGGAAGAGGTAAACCCAAGAGCACCAGGCAGGCCCAGAGGGAATGGAAACAGGACAAAATGCTGACCGTGCCCACCTCAATCATTTTACGGAGGGCCTGAGGCCTCTGCCCAGGCAGTGGTTCTTAAATGTGAGCATACACCAGACTCCCCTGGAGGGCTTGTCAAAACACAGCCTGCTGTGTCCCAGCCCCAGTCTCTGAGTCAGTAGGTCCGGGGTGGGGTCCGAAAATACGCCTTCCTAACAAGTTCCCAAGTGATGCTGGTGATGCTGGCCCAAGCACCACCCTCTGGGAACCACTGTGCCCAAGTCCTCCTCCTGGAACTGCAGATACATGGATACCTGGGGGGTCGTTGAGGACACAAGAAAAACTTGACAAAAATATATTGCATGGCTCCTCGTATAAAGGATCCTGTGTACTATTTTAGACAATGTTTGTGAGTACACTTTGATAAAAGACACAGGTGCTTTCTTCACATAGATTTTCCTCAGCCAGACCTCTATAAAAATACACAAAATAACATTAAATCATAGTGAAGGCATTTCTTTGGGGAGCTAAGATAATAGAGTCCAGATACTTTTTTCTTCTGATTATCTGAGATAGGTGGTAAACAATCTACAGGACACATTTCATGAGGAAAAAAATCAATATCCCTCGAGGACTTGAGGGGAAACGTTATTGTAAGTTAAAGATATATAATGAATAAGAATGCAAAATTTGCATAACAGTTCTAAATAAAGTAGGAGACTTTAAAAACATTGTGTGCTTGCATTAAGTAGCTCTCGGCTCAGCTCCAATCTCTCTCTTCTGCCTTGGGGATATCTGAAAGGAGTCTGAAAGGCTCTGTTCCGAGGCAACCCTTCTGAGGCATCAGTCAATGGTGAATGCATTTTTATGGTTCAGTGGAAGTACGAGAGTTTCGTTGATGGCCACCCTTCAAGCTGGGGTAGGTGGCAGTGGACAGGAGTTGAGGAAATTCACCCCACCGGTCCTGTGAGGCAGAGGGGTGGACGGTAAGAAGATGCAGGCCAACGGGCTTCGGGAATCATTACCATGAGCAGAGGGGCTAAGGAGGGGCCTGGGCCCGATCGGTGGTGGTGGTGCCGAGGGATGACGGACAGCCAGGGGGTACTACTGCAAAGCAAGGAAATGAAATGCTCAGTGACCGGGAGAGACTGGGGAATGAGAGGAATAGGAAATAGAAATCAGGGCGAGAGATTATTACTCAACCAACAACAGTTGCTCACTCTACTAGGCCGAAAGGACTAGGCTTTGCTAGAGTAACAGACCACCTCAGAAACTCAGGGGCTTAGATCAATAAAAGTTGATCTCTCCTTCAAGCTCTCTGTCCAGTATATTTCGGCAGGGGTGGGGGACTCAATCTTTGCTCCGTGGAGTCACGCAGAGAGCCCGCTGACAGAGGCTCCGCCACGTCTCCACGCGAGATTTGCGGCTTCGCCACAGCCAAGGAAGAAAGCGTGGAGAATCACACCGCAACTCTAAAAGGCTTCCGCTTGAAAGTAAATCGAGTAACTTCCGCTCGCTTTTCATTGGCCCAAGAGAGTCACGTGGCTATGACTCCCTCCAAGAATCATGAACGACACTAGAACCAGAAATGTTGGGGTGACTAGTACACCCACGAAATGCATCATCTCATTTTCTGCGCCAAATCCCATGATCGGCATTGGGCACAGAAGCGAGAAAGACTCGATCCCTAATCTTAAGGAGCTCAGAGCCCGGGGGAGAAGACGCACAGGCCATATAAAGTAATGCGTGTGGCTACGAAGATAGCTTCTGGCCGCGAGGGCCGATCAGCGCCGATCGGCAGCCGCACCGAGAGGCCAGAGACAAGGACAGTCTGTAAGGACAGACTGCGTGCTCGCGGTGTGGAGACACGCCCTGGCCCTGCTGTGTGTGTGACCCTGGGCAAGCTAATCCCAGCGCGCCTCAGAGGGCGACAAAAGTTAAACCTACGGCTTGTGGATTACGTGAGATAAGATATGCAGCGTGCACACAGCCGACGCCCAGTAAATGATGGCTGTTACGGAGCATCTCCGCTTTGATAGAAGTACCTCAAGCTCAAAAATAGTATTAATAATGTATACAAATAAATCACAACAGACAGCAGTCTCTCCAATATATCATAGGTAATGTTTTATATACTATCATCAGTGTATACAATATTACTATGTATGATGTACATCTGGAGATAGACTAATATATAATAATAGTCTCCAAACTGCTGCTTCCCCAGCTTTCTCTGTCTCAGTCGGTGATGCCACATATCATTGTCCCCTCGCAAAGTTTACCATGCCACTTTACAAGACAAAGCGCAAATTCAAAGTCCTTAAGATTTTGCCTCCGCCTAGCATTATACCTCATCTCTTGCCTCTCTCCCCACGTAACACTATGTTTCCGTCACACAGAACTAAGGGAATTTCTTTGCATATGGTATTTGTAATGAATACCAAGTGGAATCTGTCCAGGCACTTTTCACTGGGAACTCCTCTCACTGTCCAGGGGCTGGTGACCCAGCAATTGTGTTTCTGCTGCATGACCCTGACCCCTAGGTATAGTGTATTGGTTTAGGGGTATATATACGCTGACCTTAATAGGGCCAATCAGATTCTCTTTTCCCTGGCTGCCTGGGTGGCTCAGTCAGTTAAGCAATTGCCTTCGGCTCAGGTCATGATCTCAGGGTCTTGGGATCAGGCCCCGCATCAGGCTCCCTGTTCAGTGGGGAGCCTGCTTCTTCCTCTCCCTCTACCCCTCCCCCTGCTTGCACTCTCTCACCTTCCACCCCCACATCAAATAAATAAGTAAAATCTTTAAATAAACAAAATTTTTAAAGAGATTTTCTTTTCTCAGGAAGCACTCTCTAAGTGAGGCCGTGAATTCAAATTCAATGTACTATGGGTATATTAAAGGATTAATAGCTGGTTGAGACAGAAAGAGAGTGAGGAGGGAGAGAGAGAGACTGAAGTCAACCGTTCGAAAATAATACAGATAAGCACAAAGCAAGAATCCTTCTAGAGGTGCCTGGATGGCTCAGTCGGTTGAGTGTCGGGACTCTTGGTTTCAGCTCAGGTCATGATCTCAGGGTCATGAGATCAAGCCCGGCGTTGGACTCCGTGCTCAGTGAGGAGTCTGCTTGGGTTTCTCTCTCTCCCTCTCCCTCTGCCCCTCCCTCTGCTTGCATGAGCTCTTCTCTCTCTCTCTCTCTAAAATAAATAAATACATCTTTTAAGAAAATACAAAGAATCCTTCTAGTATTTCAAATTCTGGTTTTAATTTCTTGTTCTTGGAATCCTTGAGACACCTTTTGAAATCTTTTTAAAAATATTTGTGTTTGCTTAAGAAAGATCAAGAGTTAGTTCTATCACCTCTTTGGAAAAGTCTTCCATAATTTTCCCAGGCCGACTGAGACACTTTTTTTTTATTATTACATTATGTAGATATTTCCATTAGAGCAACATCTCACGGTAATACTTCGGGCTGTATGTTCATATGAGTGTCTATCCTCCCTTCTGTCCTGTAAGATACTTGAGAGTAAAGGCTTTGTTTTTGCATTTCTGCTTCACAGAGTGCCCAGCATATAGAGGGCACCTGAAGGAGCATATGGCCATCACCAGAGGTCAGCAAGACTTTCACTGTGGAAAATATTTGAGCTATATGAGGCTCTCGTGGACGAGGACGAGTTTGCCAAGAAAGAAGGAGGAAGAGCCCTTATCCTATTAAGGGAAGAAACTGCTCACTTCTACCCCCTTCTCTTGAGTTACTAACTATAATAGCATCACTTAGTCCCTTTGTATCTGACTTCTGTGGATTCTTCAGTGAGCAAGAGGGAAGGGCATGCATGTCCTGAAATAGCATTCCTATTTTGCATGGTTTCCCCAGCAACTTGTGCCACAGCTGGAGCAAATATGGGAAGGACAGGGGGCTTGAATTAGGTATGCTCAGACCTTTCACAGGATTTACAGAAAAGGGTGGAGTGGACACGAGAGGCACTTTAGCACGTAGTGCCCACTCCCACGAGCAAGAGCAAATGTTCTCTAAATATCCTGTGAACTATAATCTAGCCCCGCGGGGAAATGCTTCCAGTTCCTCTTGATACTCCTCTTTATGAGCACAGTTGAGCTGTCCTATGGCCTCACTCATCTGAAAGGTGATCCAAGCTAACCCATGAGCCTGCAGCTTCTTTTTCAATCAGCAGCTATGTCAAGCTGTTGCATCCCTGAATAAACATCTGGGTTTAACCAATTTTACTAAACATACCTTTACATTTCAGATTACATTGTTTGAATTTCTCAGCAGGTTATGTGAACACAAGGAAAAAGGATTTAGATATTACTTTGGATAGAAAAGGTCACAGTTTGATGGAAAATATTTAAGATAGGTTGGCACTGATACATATTTTTCTGTTATTATGTTCATAAAAATGTCATGTTTGTGAGAATCAAAAAGTCATCTGGTTTACAAAATCTCAAGCTAGAAGAGTTGGTATCAGGAAAGGAAAAAAAATACTATTGAAGGATTTCTGTATGCAAATACTTTGCATTTTTCAATTGAAGGGATTGGATAACTAAGGTCAGGACATTATGTTGATAATGTCACAGGCCATTCTTGATGACATTTTTCAGTCCTGCTGGGTCTTTTTCCATGTACTTATTCTTGTAAAATATCAAATCTTCTGTTGAGTTTTGTTGAGACTGACCATCAGAATTTGATTTTCTTGAAACGGGAAATTAGACAAAACTGATAGACATCTCTTAACAGCAGATGGGGACGAGATATTCATTTCTACCATTACCTTGACCATGGATGTGCTTATTCTGGCCAATTATCCAGTCCATTTGTTTCGGGCTCTGTCTCTATGGGAAGCAGCAGCCACAAGTCTAGTCATTCTGATCACGATTACGGTCAAATTGTTCCATAGTCATCCCTTTCCCCCAGAGAACAACTGACTTGCCCATTTCTCGGCCAAGCGCACTCGAATGGTCCAGTCAGCCTTCATTTATTCACTCAAAACTCATTCACTGAATCATGGTCATTGGGCTTTACACGCGTCTCCCGCATTTCAGGCAGCCTCGCAAGGAAGGCAGATGCATAAAGAGATAGTGACAATACAACATTCAAAGTACATGGAATATCCTGGAAGCCTAAAGGAGAGGCTCCCGACCCTGACTGCAGGGGCCTGGCTGAATGTGCTCATTACAGCCACTGGGGATTAGCCTGGTAACTCAGAGCTCCTATCGCCTTGGATAAGTCCAGTATTCATTCCACATTCAACAAACCTTTCTTATGAAGCTTTATGTCCCAGGCACTATGCTGGGTGATTAAATTGAGTGATAAATCAGACGTAGTCTCTGCCCAGAAGGAACTTTTGGTCTGGAGAGAAGAGACAAATATATGAACAACCGTAATAGAAGTCAGAATGAAAAAACTACTATATTAGAAGTAAATGCAGAACGTTGTGGGAACATAGCAAAAAATGTCATGAATCCTGCCCCAGACGCACTGAGGAAGGTTTCATGAAGGAAGCAGCAATTAACCTGAGCCTGAAAGATTCTAGGATTTTTGATAGACTAAGAAGGAGGAACGTGTACTGCAGGCAGAGAGGAAGCACATGGAAGTGAGGGTGTACTGTAGTCCCTAGAGCACGGGGAGGAAGGCAGACGACTGGTTGACTTGGACAACCAGTCCTTGTCAGAGGTGATTAGACGGGAGACAACTATCTTACGTAGCATGGGGTTAGATCACGAAGATCTTTAAATGCCAGGGTTTAATTTTGCAAAGGGGTTTGTGTTTTGGCAAGACGTATGAGAGGTGGGTACGAGGTGGTACAAAAATCATGAGACGTCACCTTGCCGCTGTTTAGTGGAAGGACCTGGAACAAGTTATCTAACGTCTCTGAACATGCTTCTGCATTTATAATAGGAACTATTACCGGTCCTCTACTCAAAATGTGGCTGGAAGGTCGAAGGAATGGTAAAGGTGAACTACCCAAAGCCGAGTGTGGAATACAGTAAATGCTCGGTGCGCGATATCAGAATGGGAGTGACTGGCAGCAGGACAGATGCCAGGCTCAGGTGGTGGGAGGACCAGCTGGAATGCTGCTGCATGGGTCCGAGTGAGAAATGCTGAGGCGTGAACGGGAGCAGTGGCGAGAGAAGAGAGGCAACACAAGCAGGCCACCCTGATCTTGGAAATGAACAGGGGGAGAGCAGGGAAGGAAGAAGCGATCTAAAAATGCCTGAAACCTCTCATGGGGATGGAGGGGAATAATGCACAAGCCAAGACAGGGTAGAACAGGCATGTGGAATCGTGGTGTGTGCGCCTGCACTTGGGGACATCTCAGATAGCTGCTCACCATACGGTATCGTCAAGCTTACGTGCGTCCCTTTGCCAGGCCCCGTAGTTAGAATGTGCCGTTATTATATCCTCGACCGACTCCTCTTGGCGTGTCGTCTTTGGCAACGTCTAGTCAGAGTGCCGCATTCTCTACTTCCCTTGGTACGCCGTCCCTCACGTTCGTGGGGTTTTTTTTTTTTTTTGAGATTTTATTTATTTGAGAGAAAGAAAAAGTGAGAGAGAGAACATGAGCAGAAGGAGGGTCAAAGGGAGAGGGAAAAGCAGACTCCCCGCTGAGCAGGAAGCCTGACGTGGGACTCAATCCCGGGACTCTGGGATCGTGACGTGAGCTGAAGGCAGACGCTTCCCTCTACTGAGGCCCCTGGTGTCCCCCTTATGTTCATCTTTAATTGCCTCTTTATGCCATCAGAAGGTTAAGGTCTTGAGAGTCTATATTGAGTGTGTGACAAGGTAGCCAAACATGGAAAAAGGGGGCTTCCAAAGATCACACACAGTTTTTCATAGGTCGTCCTTCCTAGGGCTTGTTGGCTCTATGTAGCAAATATTTCTTGCGTGCTCCCTGTGTCAGGACCTACACGTTATATATTTTTTTCATTTTTATATAGTAAACATATATATATAATCTTTATAATATCCCTGGAAAACAGGTACTAGTAGAACCTGGCATGACTACTTAGGAGTATACAGAATTGCAGATGTGGAGGAGACAATAAAGCAAGCATCCAGAAGCGATGTGAAGGGTTAAGAGCAAGTTGGAATGTGAGCCGGACACCCAGGGAAGGCCTCACTAAGAAGGTGACGTTCAAGGAAAGGAAGTAAAGAAGCAAACCATGTACTATTGCAAGGAGGAACATTCTAGAGAGAGGAAGCACCAAGGGTCAAGGCCTAAAGCCGGCACTCCCTGGCACGTGTGAGGAACAGCGAGAGTACCACGGTGACGGAGGTGGCACCTCAGAGAGGGAAGAGGAGTAGAAAGTGGGAGCAGAGACGCAAAGGGCAGGGAAGAGGGACTGGGTGGTATGTGACCGGTAGAGTTGAGGACGTTAGCTTTTTCTCTGAGTAAGATGCGAGCCGCTTGAGGTTTTTGCCAAGAGGAGTGACATGGCCTAATTCCCATGTTCGTTACCACATCAACACATTCCTCTTGGCCGCTGTATTCAAAATGCACGGGGGTGAAAGACTGAGGGGAGACGCCCAGGGACCGAGGGTCACAAAGGTGGCGAAAGCCAAAACCCAGAGTGCCAGTTACCGATTTCTTCCCTCTCAGGTCCAAAATCTGTGTTTTCCATCTCCTGATTGGACCCGAACCAATATACCCAAGTTAAACTACACGAATGTGTTTGAAATCCTAGCCCCTCTCCCTCCACCCGCTCCAGTCCTGAATATCTAATCTTCTGGGGAAACTGTGGGGGTAACTGATGTTTAGCCCAAGATTCAGCCATCGGCGGGTCCATCATTCCTTAATCACTTTCTATCTGGAGATACAACTGGCTGAGCTGTAGCCATTGCTTCAAGTGTTCTCCAGCTGAAACGAAATTAATTCACGGTAACACATATTTAGATGAAGACATGATAGAGAAAATAATGTGGGGATAATAAAAAGTAGCTATAGAAAAATCAACTAAACTATTCATAAATGCTAATTACAGCTAACAGGACATAGATTTCTCTGCTGCTGCTTCTGCGAAACTTTTTTCAGACCTAAGATTGTTGCTAGATACGAAAATGAATGCTCATGAGAATAACTAAGAGTAATCATATGCTTTACAAACGCATAATTGAGAAAATAATAACAAAAAGGATGGAGGAAAAAAACAGCAGTTTTGCTTTTAAAGGAAAATTCAAATGATGCTTTACCCAGAAATACTTACGTAATCAACACTTATGAGCTGCAAAATGCAGTACTCTTCTTAATTTCCAGCAGGTATTATAAGCTCATAAAATCATGTTATTTTAAGCGAGGAAAAAAACTCATAACTATTACAGAGAGGCAAACTCTGTGCTATTTTGCTGTAATAAGTTTTTTCCCCTTCCTGACATTCTAAATGCCTATAATTTTAGTCACCAAGACCCTACATAAAGTTTTACTAGCAGAAAGCTGAAGTGCCCTATTATCCTTTCTATTTATAGGACCCAGATTCACCTGATATCTGGGTCTCTGGCACCCTTCTTTTTAAAGCCGATACCACAAATGCAAAGAGACAACACCCTATTTAATCCGAGCTGATAACTGACCTTTGAGTGACTGCACAACAGAGCCGAATTAACTTACATCATCACAATTGCTGTTCTAAAGCAAAGAAGGGAATTGCCACACGATAGAGGACCAACCAAACTTATAATGGAAAGAATTTTCAAATGCCTGGTTAGAATTGGTGGATAGAGGGGCGCCTGGGTGGCTCAGTCGTTAAGCGTCTGCCTTCGGCTCAGGGCGTGATCCCGGCGTTCTGGGATCGAGCCCCACATTAGGCTCTTCCGCTAGGAGCCTGCTTCTTCCTCTCCCACTCCCCCTGCTTGTGTTCCCTCTCTCGCTGGCTGTCTCTATCTCTGTCGAATAAATAAATACAATCTTAAAAAAAAAGAACTGGTGGGTAGAGATGTCCGGAGGTTGCAGCCTTTTTTTGTTTTTAATTCCACCCACAACAGATGTGGCTGATTTCATGTGTCTTTGAGGCGCTTACTGAAAGCCTAATGAGGAGAGGCGACATGTCCATTATTCTTCGTACTCGTGGTAAGTGCCTGGCATGGAGGGGAAGCTCAAAGGATCTTAGATTAAATACGTTGTATCACGGGATAAACACGGTATATTGACAAATGTGTCAACGGGGCCGAGATGGGAGTTAAGCATCAGGGTGTAACCTACTGTTTCCCAGACTTCGGTCATTCTTGGGACATGTACAGGCGACTTTCCACATCCCTTATATCCCCCCCCATTCTTATTTGCTCAACATTCTTCTTGTCATTGACCCCCATTCCCCACTTAAATAAATTGTGCTTCCTCTTCATCCCTACGATCCGTGTTCTCAAGCTAATTCTTTTTGCCACACATGAAAACAACTGCAGAACTTAAAAACTGAAAAGGTCCCTCCACGTACACCCCCAAACCATCTCACGCCTCACTTTTAACGCCACCTGTGCCACTTCCTAGCTCTGTGACCTCAGGGAAGTCACCTCATCTTTGGAGTCCTACCACAGAGCAAGGTGTCTTACGTGCAGGAAACACTTCTTTCCCGTTGGGGCTACGCGGCAGATGCTGGGAATCCAGATATCACATGGACCTTGCCTTCACCGGGTTCACGTTCTAGCTGGAGAATGCAACGCATAAAAGCACTTACATACACCACTCTATGACACACAGACATCTCGTTGGGTTTTGTTTTGTTTCCGTTCCGGGCTTAAGAGATAGTTTTCACAGTGAATTCACGTCGGGTCACAATACGCTCCATCTCTCCGTAGACACGTTACTAAGAACTGGAACATTTTCTTCTGAGTTTGTTTATAATCATGGTTCACATTTTTATTTTTTTAGGATTCAGTATTTGGACTATTTCCCAAAACATTAGAGGCAGGTTGGAAGTTTTAAAAATGCAAATCTGAACAATCGGGGGGTTCAATGGAACGGGAACTACTGAAAGTCAGCAGAGAGAGAAAATTCTACCAGGCAGCTGAGTCAAGCCAATGACCACAGTTTGGCAGTGAACTGGGTACCAAGATTTCTGGCAATGAAAGTCCAAAAAGGGAAACATGGTGGATCTTTTCTTTAGTCATTGTTTGGAGAAAGAAAGCACACGAATATGTGAGAAACGAGCTTTGTTTCTGCGGAAGACAGAAGTCTGAGGCTAATCATGGGAGTCCCTGTGTAAGAAGCACAGTGGGCAACATTTTCACTGTAACTCTATGAAAAGACACAGAGGCACTGTTCACAAATGGGCCATTCGTGTCTAGACCCTTCAAAGAGCCAGAGAGTATCACATTCCATCACAGCTAAGGGAGGCACCTCGGCAGAGCCGAAAACAGAGGTCTGAGATTCTAAGACGCCCAAAGAGATGTTGATAACGCCACGTGAGAGACCTCACAGAATCCAGAAATGACTACACTGCACACCTGTCCCACCATTTCAGTCAAGTTACAGCTGTCTTTCTTCGGCTTTAGATATTCCGTACTTACCTCAGATGAGGGCCTCATACTTGAGAGACCATATGTGCTAAGCAGTACTGTTTTAATATTTGCTACCCCCAACCTCGCCCAGAACCCCACTCTTGGGTCATGCCAGCGGGAAAGTTAACACTTCTCATCTCACTGACATCACACTCAGGCCCGTAACTTGGTCTGGCCAATAATGACCTAAAGTATAACATGGCAGTTTGAGTAGACGCGTTCAGGGCCATCACAGGGCCATATGAGTCTTCTCTTTCACTCTGCCCTCTGCCCCGAGGCTGGCATGGCTCAGGAAGGGCCTGCTCCTTTAGCTTTGTTCTCAGAATGGAGAAGGTATAGAGGAGAACTGCACTCGACCCGAAAAGGCTGTGAAAGGTGAGGAATAGTTTTACCATTGGAAGCTACTGAGATTTGGAGGCTGTTCCTGTAGGGTAACTTCACAAAAATGGACCGATAGGCAAAAATACATTGGAAAGAAAATTGCTTTGCTTTCATGAGGTAATTCTCAGTTGAGCTTGTGTTCTACCAGAATGTTCTGGGCTATATTATGTGGAAAATACAACTTCCATCTTATCATTTTTAATTCAGGGATAGCCAATTGACTTCCTCAGTTTATAGAGCCAATAATTTTAACAAGTATCCCTGATGAGCATGTCAATAATGAATGTTGAGCTAGCTGCAAAATGCCCAGAGGGATAGGTGGGGAAGAAAAAAAAAGAATGCTAACATGTATTTGCAGTTTGTAAGGCACCAGACGCTCTACCTCTGTTGTTTCAGCTAATGCTCACGGCGCCCCCAGGTTTGCTGCCCTTTTTCACATGTCATTCTGAGGGGCTGGATAAATTGGCCTCAGTGGAAGAGATACGAAGTGAGATAGCTGGAATTTGAGCCTAGATCTGACTGACTCCGAAGTCTTTACTCTTCCCATTATCCTCTTTCTATTACAGGCTTGCTTCCCACTGCTCAAGACAGGATGAATTGACGCCACAGACACGGATCGTTCCAAGGACTACCAGAAGAAAGGAAGCCTAGTCTTGCACTAAGTTTAAAGATAAAAGGGGTCAGGCTGTAAAGGATTATCTGATATGTTTATAGGCCTGTAATTTGGGTTTAAGATTAATTCCAGTATTAACTATAGTTTATTATTTTAATCATAAAGGTAATAGACAGTCATAGAAAATTTGGAAGATATGAAAATCCCCAGTGAATGTTTATCAACTGTCTTGAGGCTCAGGAATGTCTAAACTTAAAAGCAGTGGGGGAATATCAAAGAAAAATACATATTTGACTACGTGAATGTTAAACAAATGCCGTATCTCAGGTAGAGGCTTTATTTTTTTTTTCAGGTATAGGCTTTAAATTTTAGCAGATACATTGCTTTTGATATATTCTGTAGGATTCTATTCGTGGGCAATCTGATATTTCTATTCACTCTTGTGATAATGGAGTTTTATAGAATATATTCATTAATTTTATATGATACGTTAATATATGTTAATTTAACATATATTAGCATATAATTATATAATATATAATATAATTATGTTGATATATAACATATTAATGTTAATCAACATATATTAATAATGTATGTTCTACCTTTTTCACATGTTTGTTGTGAACTCGAACTAGAAACTGGGGGTGGGGAGCACAGTCGACATACAGACCTGAGGAATCTAACATCAAGAGAGGTCCTGACCATTGGCCTGACATGAGAACAGGCAGCATTCAGACCTAGCTACGCGGTTACTGAATGGGGGGCAAGGATGCGGGACGGTTTCTCATGGACCAAATGTGACATGTGGGCCAGGTGGTAGGGAGAGCTATTCGTGGGAAGCCTTTCTGAAATCTTGCCAATGCAGACTGCCAGTAGAAGTGATCCCAATAGAAGATAAAAATGCTGAATTCTCAGGATAAAAGGAAGGTAAGTAGTGTTGATTGATTATTGCCACTGGGGGACTCTCTAAAGAATATACCTCTCTGCCCCCAAGGCAAAGAGTCTGATTTGGCCATCCACCAAGCCCGAGGAAAGGCAGCTGTAAACACCTGCCATAGGCAGAGACACCAAACAGCAGCTACCCTGAGTTCTGGTCAAGAGTGAACTTCCTGACCCTGACCTCCCCTCCGACCTGTCTTCTATCCTGGAGAGGTCGGAAACCGTAGCCACATGCTTGTGCGGGGGGGGGGGGGGTGGAGAAAGGAGGAAATGGGTAAGGGAGAGACATGCACATGGAGGCTAGAATTCTTCACTTTGAAGTTCAAAGTTTTGTTATTATTACCCTAGACTACACCTATTCATTACTCAAGTTGAACTATTACCAATGAAAGCAACCAGTGGACTTCATATCGGCTAAGACTGAGTGGATAAGCTAGGAAGACAGCCTAAAATTTCATTCACGGACTCAAAAACTTAGTCCACAAGATGAATTTAAAGTAATAGTGGAGAAAAAGAAAAAACTTATTCTTGCTCTTCGAAGTACTCCCAGTTCAATATACTTCCTACAACTGCTTTCATCTTCTTCCATGATGTGAAAGGTAAGCACCTACTATGCGCACTAGTGTCCTTGTAAGCATTCATTCATCTTTGGGACACATGTATTGAGTCTCTACTATGTGCCAGGTCCTGTTCTGGGTATTCAGGAAATTGCAGTGAATAGAAAATGAAGCTGACATTCCGGTGGGGAGAGAAAAGCAAAAATGATTTAAATATAAATAAAAAATAAAATATAGATAAAGATATTTGTGCTGACGAGGATTAAGATAAGGGAATAGGATAATGACTAAGGGGGCATTGCCAGTCAAATAAGAGTCTCAAAGGTGGTTTTGCTGAAGAGGGACGGTATAAGCCAAGACCTGAATGAGAAGAAGTACAATTTGGGGGGACGACTATTGTTAGCAGAGGGAAGAACTGGTGGGAAGGCACCAAGGAAAGAACTAGCTCAACTTGCTCAAGGGACAGGAAGAAGGCCTGTGTGACTGGAGCAGAGTGAGGTAAGCAGAGAGTGTTGGGGTTTGACTCTGGGAGGGCGGAAGTTCCAGGTCACATAAAGAAAGGCTGGTTTGTAAACCAGGGTAAACAATTTGGATTACATTCCAAGTAAAATGGCAAGCCACTGGGGGAGTTTAAGCATGGCAGTGATATGATAAGAATTACATGTTAAAACTATCACTCTGGCTACTGTGAGTAAGGGAGACTATGAGGAATGGGAGCAGAGAGATAAGTCAAAGCAGGGGTACCTGGGGGGCTCTGTCGGTAAAGCAACCAACTCTTGGTTTCAGCTCGGGTCGTGATCTCAGGGTCATGGGATCAAGCCCCGCGTCGAGCTCTGCACTTAGCGTGGAGTCTGCTTGAGACTCTCTGCCCCTCACCCCCCCAGATAAATAAATAAATAAATCTTTAAAAAAAATAAGTTGAAGCAGAATATAATGGTGATTTAGACCAGAGTGGTGGTGGAAGAAATAGGAAGTGGACATATTTGGAAGCTATTTTGGAAGCAGAGTTGAAAAGATGGATTGAATTCAGAAAATTGAGGAAAAATCAGGGATTAATCTGAAGCTTTTGGCTTTACCAATTACATTAACGGTGCTACTATTTGCTGACATGTAAACAGACTAGGAGAGGTATAGGCTTAGAGGGAAATCAAAAGGTCTGTTTTTCACAGGCTGGATTGGAGATGCCTAGGTGGCACCCAGGAAAGGATACTGAGTAGGACATGGGTATGTCCTGGTAAGTCAGAAGCTCAGCAGAGATGTCAGGGCAGAATACAGATTTGGAATATGTTTGTTACTTAAAACCACGTAGCAAATGAAATCACCTGAGAAGTGAGTAGAGTAAGAACAGGAAAGTGGCCCAAGATTAAATTCTTGGGACACCATCTAGAGGTCCAAGAGAGGAGAAGCCAGGAAGAGAGACTGAAAAGGATCAGCCAGTGAAATAGAAGAAAAAAACACAAGTGTGTGGGGTCATGGAAGCAGATAGAAGCAAGTATTTCAACAAGTAGGGAATAGTCAACCATGTGAAATGCTGCTGAGCAATTAACTGACAGGGAGATAATGAAGTGACCGCAACTAATCTCAATAGCAAAATAATATATTTGACTTGGCTTTATGGACCTTATTAACATCTTCTGTGGTTGCACACTGTCAACAAACGTTATTGGAAAATGCAGTCATGTTCGCAGTTATTTATCAACTTTGTAATTTGTTGTGCTTTCTTAGCCTAAATAAATATTCACTTTCACGCTTCATTTGTATTCTTTTTCCTAAATGGGTCCCCTAAATTGTGTAAAAGCTTCTGGCGGCACAAACCCCAGATCTATACCTGTTGAGGATAGATAGATGATAGATAAAGACAGATGGATGGATAGATAGATAGATAGATAGATAGATAGATAGATATAGAGAGATATAGAGAGACCATTTCTTTCAAACATATTCAAAATGAATAAGAATTTGATGTCTTGGCCTAATCAAGAATTTTTAACTCATACTCTCTGCCCTCTCAGCTCTGCAGTTGATGCTCTGTTTTCTTCAATTTAGTATTTTGGAGAAGACTAAGGGCAGTCTGATCTTGTTTCTTTGTGGGTGACTATTACTAGGTTACTATGTTTGGTTTTTATTTTGGTGGGCTGTAGAGACTTAACAACCAGTATCCTTTGTGACACTTAATATTTTTACCTGATGTGAATCTGTTTTTATTAATTTTTCATAGAACCCGGTGAACACTCTTATTTTCTAGATTTAATGCCTTTCTTGAGATCAGAAACATTTTTCCCATGTGTTTTTCTGCAATATTGCTTCTGTTTCATAGGTTCTCACCTGTCTTCTAGCTCTCTTTATTTGTAGCTCTTATCTGTTGGACTCCTCCACCATATTTACTATCACCGCTTTCATTACTTTCGTCTCTCTTTTTCTCTGGGTTCTCGAAGTTTCTCAAGTTTGGCTTCTTATTTACTAATTCAATTTTCTGAGGTGTCAATTCTACTCATTCCTTCCACACAATTATTTTTCCACTGTGTTATTCGTCTTTCAGTAGTCTCTCCTTTATTTATATTGACAAAAATAGCGAGGGAAAATGTGATAGGAACTTGAATTTGGTCACAAAATATCACAGAGGTGCTGGCACTGTACATTATATTCCCCCTCATTCCATCCTCCTCAAGTAGAGAGGTCTTAACGTTATCTATGCAGTTCATTCTAGTGTTGAGAATATATCAAGAAAGCACTGAGAGGGGTACTTTTAGGACAGTAGAGAATAGGTTTCTGACTGATGTTGCATGGAGACTTTAGGGCTAAAGAAAGACCCTAAGGCTTTGGCAGACCTTGACACTCCATTGTTCATCTGCAAAGCCAGAGAAAAACATAATAGGCAGAAGGTTCAGGAAGCAGAGAGCTAAAAACATTACTTGACACATGCTCACATTAGCACTTCAGCATTGCTTGGGAATGCAAGAAGGTCGAGGTCATCAGCTCTGACTGCTAAGTGACTCCAACAGCAAGCCGCTGGACATGGATGTCACCAGATAGCCCACCAAGAATCTTTGGACAGGCCAGCTTGTGAAGGGCCTCGCCTGCTGAAGCCGGTCTGTAAAGACTGGAAGAGGTACTTCCTTCCTTAAATGCACAGACACCAACACAAGGCCACAGGGATAATAATCAAGGAAACATGACACCACTAAAGGAAACTAATAAAACCCCAATTACTGGCACTAAAGAAATGGAGATCTACGAACTATCTGACAGAGAACTCGGAATAATCCTCTTAAAGAAATTCAGTGAGGGGCGCCTGGCTGGCTCAGTCGGTGGAGCGTACAGCTCTTGATCTTGGGGTTGAGAGTTCGAGGCCCACATTGGGTGTAGAGATTACTTAAAATCTCTTTTTAAAAAAAAGACACTTTGTGCAGTAGAAGAAAATACAGACAACTAAATGAAATTAGGAAAACAGCATGAACAAAATGAGAAATTCAACAATAAAATAGAAACCATTAGGGGCGCCTCGGTGGCTCAGTCGTTAAGCGTCTGCCTTCGGCTCAGGGCGTGATCCCGGCGTTCTGGGATCGAGCCCCACATCAGGCTCCTCCGCTATGAGCCTGCTTCTTCCTCTCCCACTCCCCTGCTTGTGTTCCCTCTCTCACTGGCTGTCTCTATCTCTGTCGAATAAATAAATAAAATCTTTAAAAAAAAATAGAAACCATTAAAAAAACAGAAATTCTAGAGTTAAAGAATACAATGAATGAACTGAAGAATGCAATAGAGAATTTCAACAACAGACTTCACCAAGCAGAAGAAAGAAGAAGTAATTGGGAAAATGGGTCATTGAAATCATCTAGTCAAACGAGAAAAAAAAAAAAAAGAGTGAAAAAAGCCTCCATAAATGACGGACTACCATTAATTGAAACAACCTACATATTACTGGAGTTTCCAGAAAGAGAGGGAGAAAGGGGCAGGAAGCTTATTTAAAGCAGTAATGGCTGAGAACTTCCAAAACCTGGGGAAAGATTTGGACTTCCAAGTTCATGAAGCTAATAGGTCACTCCAAAATTCCAAGCAGAGAGAAATTGGGGGGGGGGGATGGGTGAAATAGATAAAAGGGATTAAGAGTGTATTTGTCTTGATGCGCACCGGGAAATCTATAGAATTGTTGAATCATTGTATTGTACACCCGAAACTAATATAACATGTTCAAGTATGTTAATTATACTTGAATTTTAAAAATTCCAACAGAAAAGGATCTTCTCCAAGACACATTAAAATAAAACTATCTAAAGTCAACGACAAAGAGAGAATTTTAAAAGAAGGAAAAGAAAAAAAATTCTCACATATAAGGGAACACCCATAAGGCTATCAGCATATTCCTTAGCAGAAATCTTGCAGGACAGGACAGAGTGGGATGATAATATTCAAACTGCTGAAAAAAATCCCTGCTAACTAAGAATGCTTTAAGAGGCAAAACTGTCTTTCAGAAATGAAGGCAAGATAAACACTTTCCCAAACAAACAAAAGCTGAGGGAGTTCACAGCCACTAGACTTGCCTTACAAAAAGGAGTTCTTCAAGCAGAAACAAAAGAACAATGATTAGCAAAGTGAAAACATATGAAAAAATGAAACATACCAGTAAAGGTAAGTAAACAGTCAAATTCAGAAGATTCTAACACTGCAGTATTGTGGTGTGTCAATCACTTAAGTATAAAAGATTAAGTACAAAAGAATTGAAAATAACTATAGATAGCTACAGTAGTTTGTTAAATGATATACAATATAAAAAAAGGTAAATTGTGACACCAGAAGCATAAATATAGGGAGGAGAAAAAGGGTAGAGTTTTTATTTGCGATCAAAGTTAAGTTGTTATCAGTTTAAAAAAGACTGTTATCCATAAGATATTTTATGTAAGCTTCATGGTAACCACAAAACAAAGAGTGGATACACAAAAGATAAAGAGGAGGGAATCAAAGCATACTAGTATGGAAAAGTGTCAATTCACAAAGGAAGACATCAGAAGAGGAAGAAAGGAACATGGCAAAACAGCCTGAAAACAATTAATAACATGACATTAGTAAGTCCTTGTCTGTCAAGAATTACTTTAAATGTAAACAGATTACATTCTTCAATCAAAAGGCATAGAGTAGCTGAAAGGATTCAAAAAACAAGATGTAACTATACACTGCCTATGAGAGTCTCACTCCAGATTGAAGGACACACAAAAACCCAAAGTGAAGGAATAGAAAAAAAAATATTCCATGCAAATAGAAACCAAAAGAGACCAGGGGTGGCTATACTTACATCAGACAAAACAGACTTTAAATCAAACCTGTAACAAGCAAAAAGAAGGTGACTATATAATGATAAAGGGGTCAGTTCCTCAAAAGGATATAACACTTGTAAATATATGTGCACCCAACAGTGGGGCACCTAAATATATTAAACAAATATTAACAGACCTGAAGAGAGAACTGGATGATGGAGGAATAAAGAAAATGTGGGGGGTGTGTGTGATGGAATATTATTCTGCCATACAAAAGCGAGAAATGCTAGCAGCAGATTGTGCAGCCAGGGCCAAGATTAAGGCTCGAGACCTTCATGGCAAGAAGGAGGAACACAGTGGCAGGTGGTGCGGTTTCCGAGTTCTCCAGGATCCGACTTGTTCGCAAATCCATTGCCCGTGTTCTCACCGTCCTCAACCAGACTCAGCAAGAGAACCCCAGGAAATTCTACGAGGGTAAGAAGGACAAGCCCCTGCTCTGTGGCCCCAGAAGGCATGTGCCATGTGCCGCCAACTGAACAAGCATGAGGAGAACCCGGTAGGCCAAGAAGCAGTGGCAGACGGAGTGGCTGTACCCGCTGTGGAAGGATGCAGCCCAGGCCTGAGCAGCAGCCTCCATAAAACACAAACAAACAAAGCAGGAAAACCTTCGGCGACAATATGGATGGACTCTGAGGGCATCACGCTAAGTGAAGTAAGTCAGACGGAGAACGACGAATACTGTGTGTTCTCACTCCTATGTGTTATCCAAAAAGGCTGAACTCATAGAAACACAAAGCAGATTGGTGGTTGTCCAGGGTGGGGGTGTGGAAATGGAGAGATGTTGGTCACAGGATACAAACCTCCGGCTATAAGATGCATAAGTCCTGGGATCTGACGTACAGCATGGTGACCAGAATTCACAGTGCTGTGTTGAATACTTGCAAGCTAGAAGAGAGTAGACCTTAGCTGTGATCACCAAAAGACAACAGTGTATATGGACCACATCTTCCTAATCCAGTCATCTGTTGAAGGGCATCTTGGCTCCTTCCACGATTTAGCTATTGTGGACAATGTTGCTGTGAACATTGGGGTGCATATGGCCCTTCTCTTCACTACGTCTGTATCTTTGGGGTAAATACCCAGTAGTGCAATGGCAGGATCATAGGGTAGCTCAATTTTTAACTTTTTGAGGAACTTCCACACTGTTTTCCAGAGTGGCTGTACCAACTTGCGTTCCCACCAACAGTGTAAGAGGGATCCCCTTTCTCCACATCCTCTCCAACATTTATTGTTTCCTGCCTTGTCCATTTTTGCCATTCTAACTGGCGTAAGGTGGTATCTCAATGTGGTTTTGATTTGAATTTCCCTGATGGCTAATGATTTTGAACATTTTTTCATGTGTCTGTTAGCCATCAGTATGTCTTCATTGGAAAAGTGTCTGTTCATATCTTCTGCCCATTTTTTTTGATGGAATATTAGCCATTGAAAAGAACGATTTCACAACATTTGCAACAACATGGACGGGACTGGAGGAGATAATGCTAAGTGAAATAAGTCAAGCAGAGAAAGACAATTATCATATGGTTTCACTCATCTATGGAACATAGGAAGTAGGAAGTTCGGTAGGAGAAGAAAGGGAAGAAGAAAGGGGGGGTAAACAGAAGGGGGAATGAACCATGTGAGACTATGGACTCTGAGAAACAAACTGAGGGCTTCAGAGGGGAGGGGGATGGGGGATTGGGATAGGCTGGTGATGGGTAGTAAGGAGGGCACGTATTGCATGGTGCACTGGGTGTTACATGCAAGTAATGAATCATCGAACTTTACATCAAAATCTAGGGATGTACTGTATGGTGACTAACATAATACAATAAAAAATCATTAATAAAAAAAAGACAATGGTGATTTGTATACCGGAATTGACATGTTAACTAACCCTACGTGATCATCATTTCACTGTATGTAGGTTATATCCATTCACTATATGCATTTCACTCTATATACACGGATATCATTAACACCATGTGCACCTAACACGTACATTTGTTATATGTCACTATACCTCAGTAAAGCTGGAAAAAAGCCATAGCAAAGGAAATAGAAATGACTCAGAGACCAGAAGAGGAGGAGGAGCAGGAAGACAGGAAGAAAGGAAGGTGGAAGAGCAGGAGGAAGAAGGAAGAGGAGGAACGGAACGAGAAGGAGCAGCAGCTCCAGCAACAGCAGCTGTAGCCAGCATCTCCGTCTGTGAGGGGGCGGAGGCAGCAGCCAAAGAGGGAAGCATTTTGCATCCAAAAGAAAAAAACAAGATGTTATGAAATAGGTAGGATCAGAAAAAGTTCTTGAAAATTAAACACAGGACTGCTGAAATTTAAAACGTAATTAAAATATAACATAGACATCTCCTTCTGGGCAGAACAAAACGGAAAGAAGAAAACTGTGAGGAAAAATACAAAAGAAATTCAATACAGGCTGTCTAACATCCAACAAACAGGTGTTCTGGAAAGACCCAAGTGCAGGGGAGGGATGGAGAGAAGAAACCGAAGCAAACTTCCTGGAGCTAACAGACTTCAGCGTTCTGAGCGTGGGAGCCCAGGAAGGGCCCAGGCCAGATTAAGGGTTAAAAGTTCCACACGTGGACACATCACTGTGACATTTCAGAACAGCCAGGACAAGAAGATACCGCAGCCCTTGAGAGAAAACGTTAGGTTACCCACAAAGGAAGGACAGACGGACGCACATCAGATTTCTGATCACCAACAGGAGACTCAAGAGGATAATGGAGCAGTGCCTTCCAAACCTAGGGTCAGTTTTTAAGCTGAAACCCCACACATAGTCAAAGTATTTCTCAGGGTTGGGAAAAGGATAAAATGAATTTTCAAACATGCCAAAACTCACGTTCCTCTGGGAAAACTAACAGAATATCTAAGGGAGTAAACAGACAAAGGAAAACATGTAGTCAGGAGACAGTGACAGTGTCTGTCATCAACCCAAGTGAGCAGTGAACACCTGTCCCAGCATCACAGCTGTGCGGCAGGCCCACCAAGCATCCTCTCACCAGATGAGTAGCTCAGAAATACTGTCTGAAGTTGGTCAAATGGGTGATAAAATTGTTAATTGTTAATATATTAACAGACAGTATATAGTTATTTAAAAATTTATCACTAAAAAAAAAGATATTTATCAATAACCAGAAGCAAGAGTTAAAAGAGCTAAAGGAGCAGGGTTGATGGTTGAGAGATGAGCAGCAGGGGAATGTTGCTTTTCATTTTAAGCCGATAAAGTTGGTGATGAATGGACTGGATCAGAGTCAAAGAGACCAATCAGGAACTACTGTAGTAGAGCGTTGGCAGTGGGCACAGAAGAGACGACTTTCAGAAAACCTACTAGTGGGCGGCTGGTGTATGAGTTGACGATGACTCCAGTGTTTCCAGATTGAGCGATTTTATTTTATTTTTTAAAGATTTTATTTATTTATTTGAGAGAGAGAGCTGGAACAGGGGAGAAGGCAGAGGGAGAAGGAGAAGCAGACTCCCACTGAGCAGGGAGCCCCATCCCAGGATCTTGAGATCATGACCTGAGCTGAAGGCAGACAGACGCTTAACCCACTGAGCCACCCAGGTGCCCCCAGATCGAGCGATTTTAAGTCAGAAGTAAGATTTCCGTGCAGTGTTTTTTTTTTTCCTGTTTACGTGCAGCCCTCTTATGGAAATACAAAAATTGCTACACCAGTGGAGGAGACCTCGTTGGTCCACTTTAATTTTTGATATTTTGCAATATATTTTTTACATGCAGCAGTGTCAGGTTGTATAACTCAAAAATTTCACAATGCCCACAGCTCAATCGCTCTGAGTAGAATGGGGAAATAGAAAGAAAATGACTTGACAGATTGTTGTAGAAAGAGACTTTTTTGGTGGTGGGCAGACCGGGGATAAAATCATCATGGCTTTATCTATATATCCAAAAATAACCACTATTGTAAGATAAAGGAGTGCTTTTTTCACGGGAGATTAAACTCGCCTTTAAAATCTCTCTGTTGACTTCAGTAACTATGGATGCTCCATACCTCTGAGGTCAACAGACCAACGGTGAAGCAATGGTAGGAAAATTGATGGTGTTATGACATTTTTGTGCTCAAATTAAATACTGCAGCTTATCTCTGTAATTACGATATTTAGAAAGGACATCACCAAATAAGATGGGGACATAAATCACCACAGAGAGCTATGGAATCAGCTTTTGGCATAAGTAAGAAAGAAGTCCCACAGAGCACCCACTGAGCTCCAAGAGAAGCTGATTGAAAGGCCATTAGCTCAGATGACTTCTTTCCGTCTGATGGATAAGGCCTGAAATACATTGCCCCTAATAGATGATTTTAAAAGGAGATCAAGAGAAATCTGGGCTTGGAATTTTAAAAGATGCATTGAGCATGCACCAACTTGTCTTTCCTCCCAAGGTCCTCTTGAAATTATCGAAAAGATGTTGGCGAGGAGTGGGGAGAGAAAGGCAGCAGGCAGGAAACTGAGATTTCTAAGAAATCGCGGATGGCAGAAAGCAGAACGCAGACGAGATGCAACTGGGTAGGAAACAGGACGGAACATCCTAGCCCAAATAGCACAGGGCAAAGAGGAAGGAACGAAGAGGACAATTATCACGGAGTCGAGTACATGGGGAATGGCTCAGCCAGCCTGCCACTGTGTTCCAGTCCTCCCCCCATTCCGCCCAGCAGGCCAAGTCCAGGGCTCAGGCGCTCAGAGTCCGCGGAGTTGGGGAGGGAGGCAGTTTGCCAGGGGAGGGCTCTGGGTGTGCATGTTAGGGCCTGACAGAGAAGCAGAGTGGAGGTCTTTGTACGAAGACAAAAAGAAATAAAAAGACAAAACCAAACTATAAAGAGCTCCGCTCAGAAGTGCAATATACGCTTACATCGAAAACCGGGGATGTACTGTATGGTGACTAACATAATATAATAAAAAATCATTATTAAAATAAAAAAAAAGTGCAATATACGAAGACCCCCGCATCCCCCCACCCCGAGTAAGACCTCCCTTCTTTTGACACTTGTGGGCATTCTGTGGGTCAGTGGAGTCTTTGAAAAAAACCAAGCAAAATAGATGGGTGGTTTTAAAAGTGCTGTAAGAATGGAGGCACTGCAGAAGCTTTCCTGTGGGCGGGAGAGGCCGTGGGCCACTTAACTAGCTAAGAGGAGGCTGAGAAATGGATAGACCAGCCTAGCATCTGACCTGGGGAATCCATCACACGTCGCTTCTCAGTTCGCGTTGCCACCCATAACAAGTATTCACTACCTTTAGATTAGCAGGCCCCCTTCTCCTTCTCCGTGCCATCAAGAAGCTCAAGAGTGCATTTTAAACTGTGATTTTGTAAAGGAGAAATTCTTATTCTTGCTCAACAGGGAGTTTGAAAAGCACCGTGCTCGAGAATTCCTTTTACAGTCTTCTTCTCCTGATAATGAATGTGATCCAATGATCTTTCTTTTCCGCCCTCCCTGAAGCACACTTTATTTCTGGAAATGCAGATAAAGCACAATGCAGGGAAACTCAATCCTAATTTTTTTTTCTTGAAGATAAGGAGTTCAGTGATCAGGAGTTACCTGTCTTGGCACACGCAAACATTGGCAGCTCGGGGTGAAAGAGTCAAAGGAGTAAACCCCAAGGCTTTCTTCTCTCCCCTGTCTCGGCTTTCCTCTAGGGATTGCACACTTCTCCAGGGAACACAGGGGCGGCTGGGTGTTGAGATTTGATAGATAAAAAGAGCTTGTGGTTATTTATAAAATCTACTTGTGTAAAATAGCTTCTGAAATGTTCAAGTGTGTGTATTTCCTGTGAGTTTTGCTTCTGCAGCTGCCGCTTTGCATAAAGGTGGGGAACTGAACAGCAGGCTGAACGTGTAGGTCAGTGAGCAAGGACTAGCCCCACTCTTTCATGAAACTCTGTGTACACATTTAGGATTAATCCGCAGAGCCAAGGAGGGAAGTTTCACCCTGGCCATGATTGGGGACTGCTTTATGGGATGGGACTGGATTGAAACAGGACCTTCCACAATGAGCAAATTGCACTCTCTTAAACCCAGTAGTCAGTTGGAAATATCCACAGCATTTCTTTATTCAAAAGTATATTCAATACTCACTGATCTTTATCCTTTGAAGGTAAATTGTCAGAAAAATCCAGATGTCATTGGAAGCAAAATTTGTTTTAAAAAGAGAACGATCAACCTAGGTATATTCTTTGAGTCAAAAGCAATATCTGATGAGAAAATAATGAAATTTGTTTCATCTGTTTCTGGAAAACATAGTCGGGAAGGTGATTCCAAAATAGACTGGTTCGACTTCACTAGATTCAGTATGTAGTGTCCACGAGGAGTAAAAGAGAAAGGGTTGCACTACCGGGGCAAAGTGATCCTTGTCGGTTGCCACTCCCAGGACAAAAACACATTATGGTGCCTTCTTGATCCCCTGTGAGCAAGGGAGATGGGCTCATTAGGGAGGAGGGATCTGGGAATGCTGGCAAGCAAAGGAGGTGGAGTGTGCGTGCAGCACTGGGCACAAGACAAGACTTACTTATCACAGATAAAATCCAAAAAGATTTACGGAAAATTTAACACCGTTACAAGCTGAGAATGACGCTAGGTGAAAAAACCAGAAAACAGTTGTGTGGACTATGATTTCAACTCTAACAAATATTCGACGTGGAAAATCTGTCGATATGTGTCTGAGAGAAAGAGATGCCTACAAGACTGCCGAATTTCACAAGAACTCCCACAGTCGTACAAACTGGTGGTGGTCCCCAGACGCCTGAGAAGATTGGGCCAAAATCACTGTAATGCTAACTGGGTGGGATTATGCACAGGAAGGAAGGAAGAAGATTGTACCCCAAACCTAGGGAACAGAAGGGTGATACAGATATTGCTCACCGTAAATGCCTGTGGGTATCAGGCTCTTTGGCCTGATGCAGGAGAGGTGAAGGTCTTGCCAGATCCTTTCGGCGGCTATTGAAATGTTTCCTCCCGCTCTTATTGAATCCTGGTGGTGGAGGAAATTAAGTAGATCAAGCCATGAACATCTGGGATGAACTAAGAGCACAAAACGACAGTTCTAGTTTCTTGAATTAAAAAGTCTCATTATTGGGTTGTCATATTCAGGGAAGAGATGCCAGATGCTTAAGTGAACCTGCCTAGACTTACACTGCAAACCATTAAGAAGAAATTAAGCAGAGGTGCCCAGAAAATTTGCAGCTATTTTGGTTGATGTTCATTATTTAAGTACAAATACTACAAATACTAATGGAATTTTATTTCGCCTCAATATTTAGAGTTTGCAAAATGTCTTCAAATTAGATTCTCTTGATATCCACTCCTTTCTCCCTGGCTACTGTGGTAAACACTGTTGGCTTCCTACCCAATAGCCGGACCTTTCCCTTCTTCCTTGCCAGCACAACCCAGGTTTTGTTCAACCTCCTCTGAATTATAATTTCTTTCCACATACTTTGGTGATGAGTTCTGATTGGACTTTCTAAGCCAAGCATTCCTCTCGGTAAATGCTTGGTTTGGCAGGGGCAAGTGATGTAATTCTGGCCAACGTGACTTTAGGGGAAATCTGCCGGAGGCTTCTGGGAAGGTTTTCTTTGTTCTTAAAAAGGAATGTATGAGAGATGCAGACTCTTGTTTTGAGAATTAAATGAGCGAATATATGTTGCTTAGAAGCAGGCTCTTAGTGGAGAAGCCTGATGTGGGGCTCGATCCCATAATGCCAGGATCACGCCCTGAGCTGAAGGCAGACGCTTAACCGCTGTGCCACCCAGGCGCCCCACAACTCAATACTTCTTAGGTATCCATAGCGGACACCCAGGACTCCAAGATGGCAGTCACCCGTACCAGTGAAGGAGAGGAAGCTCATGGCGGTGAAACTAGGAGAGATGCCAAGCTGGATACTGATGCGGGATTTCACCCCTAAAGGCACTGCTGGAGCGTTTCAAAAAGGTCACTATGGGTATCACAAGTATGTCAACGTGAAGAAAGGGGTGTCGCTGGCGCTGGCAGCTTCTGTGTTTTTCAACTACTGCCATTCTTACAAGGAACTCAAACATGGGTGGCTACTTCCTGACCATGACCTATGCCTGGCACTCTTGAATCCTTTCGTATCTTAATTGAGAATTAACATCCAATAAAAGATGACTGGTAAAAAAAAAATTGTTACGTATCGGGGTTGTTTTGTTGCTGTTGCTGTTATTGTAAATGTGCTGTGTCCTGGAGTGGCCATGATCCCCTAGATACGGTATTAGATGCGAACACTCCATTCCTCTCGATGTAGCAAAGACAAACGCTAAGCCACAATGCAGGCACATGGCCACAGAAAGTGTTTTGACAACAGCTAGGGAAAGAAAGCTTTTCAAGCAAGAATTTTTCAACGGAAACATGCAGAAGCTGGCTCAGAGCTAACAGGACATAGACATGGAGCTAGAGTATTTATCCTGCTGTAGCCATAGAGAGAGCTCTGATGCTCCCTCAGTAGGAAGAAAGAATAATCTCATAGAACTTGTATTTATTTTTCTTTATTCTCCATTTACTACCTCACTCCAACCCCCCAAACCAAATCTTTCCACATCTATAATTTATGTATTATGTATTGGTCACATGGTAATAACAAGATTACGAGAGCTGAAATCATAAAATAATATATTCTGGAAAATGAAAACTTCAAATTTAATGAAGAAACATTTCAATTTCCAGATAATTTTTATTTTCATTTACTTATCTCTAATGTGAATACTAATGGAAAGGTTTAGAAATACTGGCATATACAGGACACAAATGCCATTTCCTTTCTGAACTCTTAGGCAAGATATTAAAGCATAACAAGTATGAATATTAAGTATTCTAGCTTTATATCTCATGTGTATTTTTCAAAAATGCTACTTAATGTGAACAAAATTCATTAATGGGCAAAAAAAAAAACCTGTTCAGCGCCATAAAATGCCACACTAGTCCATGATGGGAAAGATAAAACTTACATTAAAATATTAAGAAATTACATATACATTTATCTTGGCATTTGTAAACTTGTACCTCTCTTCACTTTTTAACTAAAAAAAAAAATCTACTTTTCATCAGAGGGATGGTAGGGGCGCTGCTGCTGAGGTTCCATTTTCCACCGGGTAGCAGATTGGTCCAGATGATGCTGGGAAGCGTCTGAACTAATCCCAATTGCTAACTACATACTAGGTGTTAGAATACTGGCCTGGCACCTTCTCCATAGTCTTGTGCAAGGCTTCCTCCACAACTGTGCCTCAGTTTCCACTTCTGTAAGATAAGATGCTGAACCTAAAGGTGTCTTCCAGATCGAAGACCTGAAAACTCTCTTCACAAATTGGCAGAGACCACGACTATGTGTTCAGCACACAATTTCACTTTTCTCCAGTGCACGCAGGAAGACAACATCTTCTAGTCCACCCTTATGCGTAGGTGGGACCACATGAGCCAGTTCTGGCCAATGGAGGGCAGTGGAAGTGATATACACCACTTCCAGGCCTGGCCCCTACACGGCCCCATGCAGTTTCCCACGTTCTCCCTCTGTCTCCCAACTGCATGGCTGGGAGTGAAGCAATCCGAGATGACGGAAGAAGCCCAGTCCTCAAGTTCATGGCTGGCAGGAGGGCTGCCCAAGACAGCTTCCGAAATAGAAACATCCGCATCAGATTTTATGCAAGGGTGAAATAAGCCCGTATTAGGTTAAGATACCACAAATTCCAGGTGGTATTGCTACTGTCAAAATGAGCAAGAGCTTAACTAATTCAAACACATATACATACAGAACACACAACGTCAGATCTACTGTCACAAACATTGACAGCAAAAGCCTGAACACTGGTCCGAGTACCTCCCTCAGCTGGAATTGTAGATATTGTTAAGTCCAACAAGGCTCTGGGAATGAAGAAAAGCAAGGTGATAGCACAAACGAAAAACAGCATCTGGACACCTCATAATGGAGCTACCAAGAAATTTTTTTTAAAGCTTTCTACATTGTAAATCTTATAAATTTGAATGAAAATGCCTACAATTAGAGCATTTTCTACTTTAAAACTGTGTGTCCTTGGGTTTAATAATGTAGATTGTCAATGTCACAATATGTACGTGTATCAAATCGACACTTTGTACATTTCAAACTTACACAATGTTATATGTCAATTATATCTCAATAAAGCTGGGAAAGTATAATGTAGATTGTCTTAAAATATAAACTACAATCCAAACATGGGGTTTGTAAATAAGCTTCTAATAGACCATAGACTTAAAAATTGTAAGCTCTGAAAAATATTTCCTACAAATTTGTTTTCAGAGGTATTCTGAATATTAGTTTTTTGTGTCCTTCCTACTTTTCATGATTTTTAAATACAATATTCTGCCTTAAGGGTGTTTAGAAGTACTATTTCATATCGTTTATAACCACTATAAATATTAAAGTGTACAAAAATGTTTAAACAACACTTTATAATCTTAATCTATAATGTTTTTATAAGAAGAAGTGGAAATAATTCAGAAATAAAGTTGACTAGTATTTACTGTATGAAATGACATTTCAACGACTCACAGACTAACCCTCAAAAATAAACAAAGTCCAAGGGGTGTCTGGCTGCTTCAGTTGGCAGAGCATGTGACTCTTGATCTTGGGGTTGTGAGTTCAAGCCCCACATTGGGCCTAGAGCTTCCTTTTAAAAAATGAACTAAGTCCAAAGCTCAGGGATGAGTAAGTGGCGATTTATTGTGCTTTCTCTATACATAGTTTTGTGCATATTTGAATATTTGGGGGGAAAATTCTTTTTTTTTTTTTAAAGATTTTATTTATTTATTCGACAGAGAGAGAGACAGCCAGCGAGAGAGGGAACACAAGCAGGGGGAGTGGGAGAGGAAGAAGCAGGCTCATAGCAGAAGAGCCTGATGTGGGGCTCGATCCCATAACGCCGGGATCACGCCCTGAGCCGAAGGCAGACGCTTAACCGCTGTGCCACCCAGGTGCCCCAAGGGGGGAAAATTCTTAAAGGGTATGGGGCAGAATATAAGTCCAGGCCCTAATCCCCAGATCTTATAAATACATTAGGTTACATGGCAAAGGGAATTAAAGTTGCCGATCACCTGATCTTGAGATGGGGAGATTATCCTGGATTATCTGGGCAGATCCAATGTCAACACAAAGGCCCTAATAAGTACAAACAGGCAGGAGAGCGAGAGATGTGCTGCTGGCTTTGCAGATGGAGAAAGAGGCCATGAGCCAAGGAACACAGGTGGCCTCTAGAAGCTGGAAGAGACAAGGAAATGGATTCTGGGCTAGCACCTGGCAAACGAATGCAGCCCTGCTGACCGACACCTTGATTTTAGCCCAGTGAAACCCATTTCAGACTTCTGACCTACAGAACTGTACCATCATAACTGTGCTCTTTAAGGCACTAAGTTTGTTGTAAATGTGTTACACCAGCGATGGAAAATGGACACTGGAAGAGATGTGCACCCTCCCTGCTTCCTCCCTCCCACCTGTGGAGGGAGGGGCACCGTAATGGCTCCCGGAAGATGTCCACGTCCTAATCCCCAGAAACTGTATGTTCTGTTACACAGCAAGGGGAATTAAAGTTATTCAATCAACTGACCTCGAGATGAAGAGATTGTGCTGGATTATCTGGAAGGGCCCAACGTCATCATGAGAGTACTTAAAGCAGAAGAGAGAGGCAGAAGAGAGGCTTCGAAAATGGAGGAAGGGGCCGTGCGCCAAGAAACGTGGACATGGATTCTCCCCTACAGCCAGCGGAGGGAACACAGCCCAGCCAACATCTTGACTGTAGCCCAGTGCGACCCATCTCAGACTTCCGACTTGCTCTAAGACGTTCAGTCTGTGTTGTTTGAAGCAACCCCGTTTGCACCCATTTGTTATGGCAGCATTAGAAACCAAATACCAAACAAATTCTTGTTGACTATCTCTCTGCACTTAGCACTGACGGTCACCCAGAGAGATGCCACAACGGTCTGGTCCCTGCCTTTGAGTTGCTTACCATCTTCTTGAGGAAACGAGGTTTACACAAGGAATACCTATGGGTAAGAAAAGATGATGCCAAAGTGAGCAATACAGAGGATAAGGGCTCCTGGAACTCCGAGCACAGAAACAGACATAAATCACTGCGCCTAGCTTGGTCCTGACAAGGACTCCTGTGGGTGCAGGAGGATGGCATCGGAAAGTGCTGAGCCAGAAGTGAGGGGTGGCTCTCATCTTCACACTGATATGCTGTCGTAGAGAAAAGAGTCACTGAGCACCACAGCAAAAATAATCTATTAGCCCATGTTCTCTATCATCATTCATTCCCTCTTTGTAGCCCAGCCCTTCTTGCTTTCCAACTGATACCCCATTCACCTTCTCCACATCCCTGCAGTTTGTCTCTAGCCGTGGGAACTGGGGCTCCTCATCTGTAAGAGGGGCAGGATAATAGCAGTAGCCAATAGGGTAGTTGACGGCGAGGACTGAAGAAGACGCTGTGAGTAAAGTGCTTAGTATGGTGGCCGGATGATTATTATCATTCTTGGGGGCCGGGCACCGCCTGATCATGAGTAGAGCGATCATATGTCCGGTTTGCACGGGGCAGCCCGGGTTGATACTTGCTTTCCCAGGTTAGTTATTAATAGCACCACTTTTCATTCACAAAAATGTCCCTACAAGGCACCTTCATCATAAGGAACCAAGCAAGAAGCCAATGATTAGAATTCGATGATCAGATCAGCATTGACAGAAAAGCTGATTGACAGGAAAACATCTGGCTTGGGCTTCTTGAATCTTCCCTGCCTAAGGGACAGGATCGGTGCTAGAACCAGAGATGAGACTGAGCCCCTGGAACAGGCCAAGGGTATGGAAAAGGCTAGGGACAGAAGACTTCAGAGAGATGTTCTATTTCTCTTCTCCTTGAACAATTTCTTCATCATCCTCCCTTACCCGGGGAGAAAGCAGGGATTAGAAAGAGCCCGCTCTGCTGCCATTTGATTATTTCAAGCAGGCATTTTTGTCTGTCTCCCTAGAAAGAACAAAGTCAAATCCTTTTGATATTGAATTGCCTCGATGCTTTAAAGCTCCAGAGCTGTGATTATGGTCTGAAAATAGCTCTTGACATAAAACAAAGATTAAAGATTCAGGTGAGTTTAAAGATGGGCTCTCCTTAGTTCTGAGGAGGCTAAAACCAGGGTTAGTCCAAACAACAATTTATTACAAGGATAAGATAAGGAGCTGTATGTGAGCATTTCTTCTTTATAATAGCTTTCCCTTTAGAATGACCTCTTTCAATCTTTACATTCATGATTTTGTATGGATATGGATATATGTAGTTAAATTTATATATAAACACACGCGCACACGTGTATGTGTATATACATATATATGAGAAAGAGGAGTGTCTGTAGGAATTGACATGGAAGAATGCCAATATCCATGCTGAATTGCAGAAAATAAGTGAAAAAAAAAATAAAAATATGGAACATCTGTATATGTTCAATAAAGAATCTGAAAGAATATTTCTGGGCAGCAGGAAAGAGGGGGTTGGTGCAAGGTGGGTCAATTTTCCATTTTACTGTATCATCAATGTGCTTCTCTATCACTTTACATTTTTTTAAAACTAGAACCATGTGTTCCTTTTGTACTTAAAAAATTAATGCCAGAGCTATCATTTTGATTTTTAGCATAATTAGGTTTTAAAAGCATGAAAATATCCATTTTAAGACTATGCATTAATAGACAAGATGGTAAGACCAGGAGGCCAAAGTTTCTTTTTTTACTTGAGTCTAGTTAACACACAATGCTACATTGGTTTCAGGTGCACAACACGGAGATGCAAAAAGTGTGTACCTGATGCTGTGCTCCCCACAAGTGTAGTTGCCATCTGTCACCACACAGCACTATTACAATACCACTGACTATACTCCCTATGCTCTGCCTTCCATCCCAATGACTTCCTCATTCCAGAACTAGAAGCCTGTATCTCCCACTCCCTTTCACCCACCTCAGAAGGCCAAGGTTTTGATTTTTTAATATTTATTTATTCGAGAGAGAGAGAATGCACCTGGAAGCAGGGGGAGGAGCAGAGGGGGAGGGAGAGACACAAGCAGACTCTGCGCTGAGGGCGGAGCCCCACATGGGGCTTGATCCTGGGACCCTGAGGGCATGACCTGAGCTGAAACCAAGAGTCTGACGCTTAACCAACTGAGCCACCCAGGTGCCCAAGAAGGTCAAGGTTTTAATTTGACATTATATGTTAACTGGAGACCAAATAACTAAGAGGGAATAAACAGCCTCTTGAAAGCATAACAGCCCCATCTTCCTACCTTGTAGTCAGAAAACCCACACCTTTCTTAAGACATACAGAATTGTGGCAAATGGAATGCTAAAACATTACAATATAATATAAATACCCTTTGGTGTATAAACCCTGTATAATCCTCTCCCCTTGAGTGTGGTCAGGACCTGCAAATAGGATGGGATTTCATTCATATGAGTCTGCTGTGTACATGGAAAATGTGAAGGAATTTTGCAGATGTTGTTAAGGTCCCTATTAAGTTGCCTTTACGTTAATGAAAACGGAGGTTTTTCCTAGGTGGGCCTGACCTCATCAGTTGAGCTCTTTAAAACTGGAACTAGACTCTTGGTTTCAGCTCTGGTCATGGTCTCAGGGTCATGGGATCCCCACGTCTGGCTCCACACTCAGCATGCAAGTCTGTTTGTCCCTCTCCCTCCGCTCCTCCCCCAGCACGTCCATGCACGCACTCTCTCTCAAATAAATAAATAGAACCTTTTAAATAAATAAGTAAAACTGGTACTAGAGTTCAGAGACCAGAGTGGCAGCAGCAGATACTTTCTCAGTGAAGAAGAAGACCACCATGTTATATAGAGGGTCACATGGGAAGGAGTGGTGGGCAGACTAAAAGGCAGGCCGACTGGGGCTGAGGGCCTCAGTTCTACAGCTCAAGAAACTGAATTCTGCCAATAACCAACAAGCTCGGAAGAGGATCTCAGGCCTCGATGAGGCTGAAGCCCCGGCTGACACCCTGATTGCCCCCCGGTGGGACTGCACAGAGGACTCAGCTAAGCCATGTCTGGACTTCTGACCCACGTGAATTGTGAGTTGCTAATTTTGGTAGCTTGCTACATAGCAATAGGAAACCAAAATAGGGATTAAGCCCAGTTCCCCGCCTGGCATTCAAAACTAGCCTCCACTTCTTACTTTTGCAAAATTTCTTCTAGCACTCTTGGCTCGAGCCCAAAACAACTTTCTCTGCAAGGACTTAGAAGCATGTAGTCACCCCTATGCTTGCTTACATCAGTACCCCAGCAAGAGATAGCCCAGAGGAACGGTTAAATATATGGACAGTAGACCAGCGTTGTCCACCAGAAAGTTCTGCAACGATGGGATTGTTCTATCTGTGCTATCCACTGCACTAACCCCAGCTATGTTTGGCTATTGAACACTTGAAATGTGGTTAGTGCAACTGAAAAAGCGAAATTTAATTTATTTGACTTTAATGCATTTAATTTGCAATAGCCATTAGTGGCTATCAGATTGGCCAGTGCATTTCTATTTATTTTTAAAGATTTTATTTATTTATTTAAGAGACTGAGAGAGAGCACAAGTGGGAGGGGGGGCGGGCAGAAGTAGATGCTGGGTCCCTGCTGAGGAGGGAGCCCGAACCATCCCAGGACTCCAAGACCATGACCTGAGCTGTTTAACTGACTGAGTCACCCAGGCACCCCCAGTGCATTTCTAGAATTAGACGCCTCTCAGCTGTACGACCTTGCACAAGCTCCTCCACCTGTCTGTGTCTCTGTTTTCCCATAATTTGATCTACCTCAAAGGCTGGGTATGAGCTTTCAATGAGTTATTACTTGTGAAGTACTCAGAAGAGTGCCTGGTATATAGCAGGCATTATTTATGCTTGTCAAAGGGATAAGTAGATTCTGCTACCTTCCTTTCCCATCTCAATTCTACCCACTTATTTTTTAAACCCTGAAGATTTCCCCCTCATACACAAAACCTTTGGGACAACTGCAAACCACACAACACTTATTGGCTGTCAAATTAATTTGGCGCCTGCTCGCATACTGCCTTGAATTATTCTTGAAATATTTGTGGCTGTATTTTCTTTCTCCAAGACTGAATGGTCCCCAATGGACACTGCTATATCACATGTGCCTTTCTGTATCCCTTATAGTGCCGAATACGCATCATTTTATCTAAAAGACCCTTATAAATAAATAAATAAATAAATAAATAAATAAATAAACAAACACTCCATAAGTGTTTGTTGACATTTGTATAAGGCCTTGACTTCCAGATGGAGAAGGCAGAGACAATGACCAGAGATACTGGTAACTCATTTCTTAGGTAACTAATGTGTCACTAGGCTCAAGTCACACAGCATCTTAAAAAACATACTGCCCAAACGGAAAACCCATACTGCCAAGAGTCTAGCTGTCAAGACCTGGGAGAGAAGAGGAAGTCAGAATCCTGGGCTGGGAAGTTCGTAAAGGAGGGGACGGCAGTGGCGCTGAGAGATGCCTCCCCAGACCATGCCCAGCCCGTAAAACATCCAGAGAGTGTGCTGGCCTCATGTGCAATGGGCACTGGAGCTTTCCAGAGGATAGAGATCCCGCCTCCTTTCCCAGAGATGGGGCAGTCAGTCCTAAGGGGCTTGACCCTTTCCATCCAGGGATGCTGACTGCTGTAAGCTCAGGAAGCAGTCACAAGACTCATTAGAAACTAGTGGTGGTGAAATGTAGACCTGAATCCCAAAGTCCAAACCACGGCCTGCTTCATTCCTGCCTTATGCACAGTCTGACAGTCTCTGGTCTGCTGACCCTGCCCAGACTTTGCTTTGGAATCATGCCTTAGTTGGCCAAATCATTTGAAACTGCTTCACTTCCTGCCTAAGAACAAGCTTTTCATTTGATTGCAGTCAGGACCCATGCTCCTACCAGCTCTGTATAGAACCGCACCTCTGGCTTAAGCTCCATCCACACTGCGACTCATCTTGTCTCCAGGCAACCATCTCTCCTTTGAATCCGCATGGACCTATGACTTCAGGGGCTTCCTAAGAAATTACTTACTGGGGAGTTAGGAAGTACTGGGGGCAGGAGAGTAATAAAAAGACTACACCATCCCTTTCTCAAATCACACCAAGTCACTAGCTCAATTCCGTGCTACTGCACATATGACAAAGTGACAAAAAAGTCCCTCAAGGAGCTCGCGTAAGGTCACACTCTACTCTTTGTAATCAACCAACTCTGCTTTTGAATGACTATAAATATTTCTCCTAATTTTAGGAAAGGCCAATCGACTTTTACTGCCAGGCATTTCCACTTAAACTTGAGTGCATTTCTGCGTATAATCTTTAACCATCTAGCTGGTTAAAGAAGAAAAAAGGAGGAACATGTTAAACCCTCCATAGTAAAACAGTAGTAAACCAGTAAAAAAAAAAAATTAAGAAAAGCGGCAGACTCAGCAACTCTAATATTGCTCATCATTAAGAGCTTCTCTGACTTTATTATCCATTACTAATGGAGCCTTTTATTTTATTTTTTGTAGCCTTTTACTTTTGCTGCCTTTTTTCATTAGTAAATCTGCATACGGAGTCCTGTCATTGGAGAGCATGGCAACAATATTGGAATCATGAAGCTCATGAGTAAATACCACTCACTTTTAGTCGTTTCATACCAGAACATTAAAGACAAGACTCTCATTGTTATTTTACATCATGATTCAGAATAAAATACAACTGACCCCTGAAGAACACAGGGGCTGGGGTGTCAACACCCCCAAAGGCAGTCAAAACTTCACGTACAACTTCTGTCTCCCCTAAAACGTAACTACTAATAGCCTGCTGTCGACCAGAAGCCTTACTGATAACACAAACAATGAACACATATCTTGTATGTTCTACGTATTATATTCTGTATTCTTGCGAGAAGGTAAGCGAGACAAAAGAAAATGTTATTAAGAAAATCATATGGCAGAGAAAATGCATTTACGGTACTTTACCGTATTGATTGAAGAAAACGATACAAGGGGACACACAGTTCAAATCTGTGTTGTTCAAGGGTCAACTGTATCCGATCATAAAAAAATAAAAGTTAGTTTGACTCTAAGCTGTAAAGACGCTTCCATTTCATACTATTTTTTTAAAGACTCTGGAATTGCAGAAATATTTCCGTGCTCTTCCTGGGAATGAGTCCTATTGATCAGTTATTCTGACAAAGTTGTATTGTAATCTGACTACCAAAACGTCACCAATTCATATGAACTGCAAGGAAGTGCAGTATGAACTAGTGAGAAAAGGTAAAGTCAAATTTCCAATATTTCTAGGCATTTGCCTTTTCTGGTAAAAAGAATACGCTGCCTTTCAGGTGTTGTGAGCAATATACAAGATCATGCGTATTAAGTGTCTTTTACTTAGAATAGAGTGGGCATTGAAGAGAAATAGCAGCTGTATTATTGGGGAACCCTAGTGCCCCATCTTTTAGCCCACCAGGAATCACCTTTCTTGAATATCTAAATAAAATAACGTGAGATGTCATCCTAGGTAACCACTGTGTATCAACCCCAGAGGATTCCTGGGGACCATCTATCTCTTCTGCTTGTTCCTTGTGACATTTGGCTCCAAACCGCTGCCTCCTTCTTTGGACCACTGCTCATTTGGGTCCATCTAGTTACCATTAAGCCAAACCACTCCAGTTTTCAAAAACCTCTGGTTGAGGGGCGCCTGGCTGGCTCAGTAGGAAGAGCAGATGTGACTCTTGATCTTGGGCTCTTGATTTCAAGCCCCACAGTGGGTGTAGAGATTACTTAAATAAATGAATAAATTAAAAAAAAAAACCTCCATCTGAATACAGAAGCAGAGCCCCTTCCTCCTCTCCCCAGGGTAATGCTAACACAAATCTATACCCAAGTTGTGGTAGTTAACACATTGTGCTGGGAATGAGAATTTCTTAAGAACATTATAATGCAGAGAAGGAAAATTTAGCCCACCATCAGACATTGTTGCTACCCAAATCCATAGGACACACCCCGATATGGAGGGTGTCTTACAGGTCAGCTGCCAGAGTGTCTTCTCCCATCATCTCTCTCTCCCCAGTTCTCAGGTTTTGTTCCAGAAGAAGTGGAAATCCCCAGACATCCATGAGGGTTTAGAATGCCGTCCCTCCATCCTCCACCAAAAGTAAATGTTTGCGTTATTAGAATAGGTTAGCATTCCACTCCAAATTATTTACACTTAGATTACTTCCAATATCAGAGGACAAAGAATAAGTACTTAGCTTACTTCTGCATGTCAATAGTGCTTCCAATTAATCCCTTCCAGAACAGAGAGAAAGACCACCTACTCCAAATCCAAAGGGACATTCCCGCTTTACTCATCCAGCCCCCGCGAAGTGATTCCTGCAATTTTTGAAAAGCAGCTTTATCCGTGCTGCCAGTCTTCAGGAAATCAGAAATACTGAGGTTCAGTCTTGGACCACCTCACTACAATATGAATAACATTAATAATGTCTTGCCCGACTCTTTTTTTTAAGATTTTGTTTTTAAGTAATCTCTACACCCAACATGGGGCTCAAACTATCAACACCGAGATCGAGAGTTGCATGATCTACAGACTGAGCCAGCCAGGCACCCCACCGTCAGCCTGTTTTAGGAAATGGATTTTTAAAAATAATTGAAAGTTAGTACATTAACTGTTTTTATGCAAATCGGAAGCTGCCAACTTTCAATTAGAAAGCAGTTGGTTTCTAAAGTAAGCCAACAATTACCCTGCAGGTTTGTTTAGGGATTTTTTTTTTTTTAGGTAGTACAAAGATAAACTTCAGCCTACCCTGCATTCAAAGGATCAAAAAAAAATCCAATTAATGAGCTTTTGCCAAGCGATAAAGACAGGCTTCATTTCTTACTGATGCTAGCTTTACAATCCAGAGCGATTATATTTAAATATGGTCACAGGATTCTCTAACGGACAAAGATCTCGGTTGTAAGCTTATCCTGTTGTTCTGTAGAAGAAAAATTTGGTCCTGAGAGTGAATTGCTCAGGTTTACACAGCTATTATGTGGCGCTGTACCAGGGGGTCGAGATATTCACTCTTAAATGGCAAGACTGTTAGGATGATATTGCTTTAGCTAAATATATCTGTTTGGATTAGTGTCACCTGACTCTAGCAGTTTAATTCTCACATTAAAACAAAGCCCACAGGTAAACAACTGAGGGCTGTTATGATGGTTCTACTTGGCCCTTAGGGACCTAAGTACCTTCTGGGGAACTGTTCATCCACCCTAGAGAACCGTAGTCTTTATGGTCCAAGATGACTGTAGGAACAGACTCAAAGCACAGAGGCTGCTTTTAGGCAAACAGGCTTGAACGATGGAATGTAGAAGGGGCTCCTGAGCCCCTACCTGAATATGAACAGGCCAGTCAGGAGACCCACCTCACAATATCCATAGGCCCTCACTGACCAATGGGCTACTTACAACCAGGCACAGTGACCAAAAGAGAGAGAGTCCCATATGTCGCCATACCTCCTCATCTCCCCCCTTTAGAAACAGCCTCCACTCACTGCCTCCTAGCAGACAGCCTCTCCTCTGCTGTCCTGCCTGCTGCTCCCCGGTGGTGTGTCCACTAAACTTCCCTCTCCTTTGCTCTGCCTCAGGTGAATCCTCTCACCGCCCATACCACCGGCCTCCATTTGGGGGCTCCCATCTAATCGGACACCACACTTAAGACACCACGCAAAGTAGGGCAGAATAAGGGGATCCACTGCCCCTTTTCAGGAGACTTCCTGGAACCCCCAAATGACACTTCCACTCTCATGAGCCAGAAGTCCGTCACCTAGTCATGCTTAGCTGCAAAGACGTCTGGCTTCTTTGACTAAGCAAGCAATGGAGAACAGACACTGAAAGGCTGCTAGCACTGTCTGAGGCAGTAGCTTTTGCTTGTCTTAAGGTCTGTCTTAAGACTTGTGGGGACCACTTTATATTTAAAAAGAATGACAGTCACCTCTATTACCAGGGACTCCAGGAAATGACATGCCCGTCTGGGGTCTGGTTGCTTGGCATGTTACACCGCATCCAGCAGAAATCTAGCCGCATTTACCATGGGGAAGCAGACAGGTCCGGGTATTTTTAGCTAACCCATGGCGCAGACTTGCCAGAAGCCTCTTTGTGTGAAGGATGGAGGAGATTCCTGGCAGAGAATTCACCTTAAACAAAGTCACTTGTTTGTTGTTTTCATTTCATTCATTTAATCAACAAGCATTACTGAGTCTACGCTATATTCCAGGCACTGAACATACACTTAGGCGTGCAACAGGAACGGCGAACGGTTCCTGCCTATGGACTCAATCAATGGGGGAGGGAGCCATTTTTAAAAAGTAAACACTGAGAGGCGCCTGGCTGGTGACGCTTGATCTCAGGGTGCTGAGTTCCAGCCCTACTTTGAGCCTAGAGCTTACTTTAAAAAAAAGTAAACAACGAATAAAATAACTAGATACATTATTACAAGTAGTGTAAGATGCCAAGGAGAAAAAGAAATCTGAGCACCTCCTCAGAACATTGAAGACGAAGTGAGAAGTGAAGGTGTTTATAACAAGGACGTGGCTTGTTCCTACTGATGAAAAAAACAGAAACAACTTAGAGGTCTATCAATCGGGGGATTGATAAATCTAATTTGATACATTTATATGATGACTATTAATTAGCAGTTAAGCTGAATCAAAGGATTCCTATGTGTCAACACGGAAAGTTTTTTAAAAAATGTTAAATTAGAAAAATGAAGAATAACATGTATGGTGTTTTCTCACAAAACAAGCCTATATATTGTTCATGGATAAATAAATATATATGTAAAGATATATAAAAGGGCAAAAGGGACCGGAAGTATACACATCAATGTGGTACCTTTGGGGAGAGGTGAAAGGGATGAGACTTCACCTGAATCTTCACACAGTTATTTTTATATTAATAATACTGTTCGGATTTGCTTTAGGTCTTTTTTACATCATCCATTTGGGTGGTGGGAACAAAGGTGTTTGCTATGCTATTCTCTGTATCGCTCTTGTCTCTCTGTCTCTCTGACTCTGTCTGTCTCTCTCTCACAAACCAGGTGAAGTTACCTTGGAAGCATTGGTCTCCCTACGATAAAGATTATCCCCTCATAATGCTTCTAAATCCAGTTACTTTTGCTATATCAGACATTTTCTGAGTTTAAAAGGATGACCAAGCATCATTGACCTTGAGGAAGCACCGAACATAGTATTTCTTCTTGGTTTGAAGTTGTAGAAAGAATTTCGATTTTGACAAACTATGAGCCAAATCATGCTACTTACTTAAATAAAAGATAGCAATGAGCATTTTTTTCTTCCAATTAATTAATAAAGAATTAGAGTACATGGTAGTGTCCCATAAACAGTGCACTAGATTATAGACATTTGGTATTGTGAGATCAAATTACTATAGAAAGCATGGGGGTGCCTTCAAACGTGCCTATGATAACCCTCGCTATAATTTATTGATTGTTGTTGGAGATTTGGGGGTGATAGCTGTTTGCTCCTTTATATTTTTAAGATTTTTAAAATTTTTTTTACTTGTTTAAAAAGATTTATTTATTTGAGAGAGAGAGAGCGGCAGGGAGGGGCAGAGGGAGAGGAAGAGAATCCCAAGCAGACTTCCCACTGAGCACGGAGCCAACACAGGGCTTCATCCCCCAACCCTGAGATCTTGACCTGAGCCGAGACTAAGAGTCGGACGCTTAATGCACTGAGCCACCCAAGTACCCCCACAATATTTTATTTTTAAGTAAACTCTACACCCAATGTGGGGCTAGAACTTACAACCCTGAGATCAAGAATCACATGCTCTCCACCGACTGAGCTAGCCATGCACCCCACTGTTCACTCCTTCAAATCCACTGTGGGTTCACACCTATGGAGAAATAAACGAAAGTATCATATATGTGGAGATCAAAATATCAGCTTCATACTATTAATCTTGAATTCAGTAAGTTGGTTAGGTCTATGGCCACAGTTGAACTTCCCAGGAAAGATTTCTGAATTAAATTTAGCCACCCAGTTTCAGGCAGTGCTAGCCATATTCTGCGGCTAAGTAGCCCTGAAGGAGAAAGAACACAAAAGGCACTGAGCTAAGCTTATTCCGATTCTTTACTCAAAGCACTAGCAAGGTCAACCCTCTTTTGGGGGCTGAGGGAGAGAGAGAGCGAGCATGAGTGCCCACAAGTCCTCTCTCCTTATTATTGGCCAAAAGGATGGTATTCCTTACTCTATGGACCAAGCTAAGGACACCGGAAGGAGAACATGGTTCCTCCTTCACCTCCTAAATGCCAGGCACGGTATAAAGAATTGTGTATCTGTTTTCTGTTTCTCACGACACTCACAAAATCAGCAGAATTGCCCAGACTTTACAAAAGAGGCAAGTGGGACTCAGAGGATTTAAGTAACTTGCCCATACTCATACTTTCGGTCAGGTGGCTGAGCTGGGATTCACACCTGGTTTTGTATGACTCCAAAGCCCATCCAGTTTCTACTATCCACACTTCATCCCCATGAAATCATCTGATTTCCCTTGAAAATATTTATAGTAAAATAGGTGAAGCACGAAACCTCACTAGTCCTTTCAACTTTCTTGGGTAATTGGTGTTTGTCAATCATAAGCATCTGAGGCAGGATTAGATGATTCCAAATGAAATGTCCCTTCACAAAAACTTATTGTTTAATTTTAAGTGAATTCACCTTTGGAACTCCGAGAGGTTAAGTCCCGTTCTGCCTTGGGTGTGTACCCACGGTACCTATTAGCAATTAAAATGAGTTACAAATGTGTCAAGAAGAGATCCTGCTGCGGAAATCCAGGTCAGGTTACTTGAAATGGATATATATCTTCCTCTTCTAAATGTTAATTAGATGTTCTATTTTATCTTCAAAGTTTCGAGCAGAAATTTTCTTGAGGTTGACACTTACAGGTCAAGAGAGTTTCAAGCCTTCACTAGCGTCCTCAGCCTCCAGACACACGAAGCCTTTTCCGAAGGGTTTACGTAACTGCTCAAAATTTTGAAATGAAGAAGAAAGCAAAAGACAAAAGAAAAACTATTATGGACTCTGGTCTCCCTGAAATATCTTCATAAGGGTTCGGCAGACCCAGTAAGCTGCTTCAGATTTCATTCAACTTGAGATTTTAGCATCTATATGCTAATAACAAAGGAAATCTTTTCAAACTCGACACCAAGGTCTGTGCTCTTTTTTTTCAAGTCAGTATTTATCAAGCCTTTTATTTCATTTTATATAGTTTATCACCCAAAGCACAAATAAATAGCAATAAACTTGTAGTCAAAAGAGTTTGAAATAAAATGTTATCACTCCTTGTGGCTGACCAACAAGCCACTTTTTACGGGCATACTGTAACATGGTTCATAAGCAAAGTGTGCTTGCTGCATTAAATTGTAATGCTGATTGTCATTGAAAAAAACACAATTTTAAAACTACAGTATCAGGGGCGACTGGGTGGCTCAGCTGGTTAAGCGTCTGCCTTCGGCTCTGGTCATGATCCCGGGGTCCTGGGATCCAGTCCCACATCCCAGTCCTGGGATCCAGTCCCAGCTTCTCCCTCTGCCCCTTATCCCACTCATGCTCTCGCTCGCTCTCTCGCTCACTTGCTGGCTCGTGACTAGAATTGGCCCTGCAATTTGCATTAGAGTCCCTTGAGAATCCTATAAAAATACCATTCCCTGACTCCACCTTCAGAGAAGTACATTCAGTGAGTCTGGGGCGGGGCCCAGAAATCTGCTTGTTTACCAAAAGCCCAGGGGAGGTGGACGTGGGTGGTATGCACAACCCACAGGGGAAGGTACGATACAGCTCCCATCCAAATCCCTGCCCAGCACTACCATCCTACTAGTCTAGGGACAACTCAAGTAGAAAGAGCAATCACGATGGCATCTTTCTGGAAGAAACTTCTCTGCGGTGTTGGCCCGTTCCAAGTGACCATTTTCCTAGGAGACAGACTGCTGCCTGCGGTGTTTATAGTTTCTTTGACAAAACATCTAATTGTGGATGAAGGAATTTCCAGATCAACTTTAAGAGGAAAAAGGAGAGAGGGGAGGAAGGAAGGAAGGCAGACATACATATAAAAGACAAATTCTTAGGCTATCAAGTGCTTTGAGTCAACATCTAGACCCAAAATAATCACTGACATTTTACAAGTAGAAAATTCTTAAAGATGACTAATTACTCTGGTATTTCAATGAAAGATAACAATTGAACATGCATGAAAGCAGCTTTGTAAATCTGCAAAGTTTAATTGTAGATCACTTGCCCTACTCCCCTGTATTTTGAGATCTTTCTGCATAGAATATTTGTTATATTCTATGCACATATATTCTATATGTGACATATCACAGGAGTTTTAAAAAATTATTTAAGTTGTTATTGAATATTAACACTGAAAATGGATCGAGAATTTGGATTATTAAAGTCCACATGAGTATTATGGCTCATTAGTGTTCCAGGACTTTATTTTACATAAACCACTTATTTAAAAATCACTGGAGAAGCACAATTCGGTGAAGCCAAGTGGCCTGCAATCAGTATCATTACTATAGCACAAGATCGAACTTGGTTAATGGCCATAGCAGGGGCAATAAATGAATTTTGTTGTTGCCTAACACACTCCAATGTTATCAATGTAAATCATAGCAGATCTGTTCAGACTCTTGAGTAAATCATGTATTTGAATTCCAAGCAACTGGAACTTTACAGCAGGGACTCAGGCTTACCTAAAATTGTTATGTGCTGTTTATTTGTATTCAAGAGATAGAAGTTAGGGGCGCCAGGGTGGCTCAGTCAGTTAAGCATCTGCCTTCAGGTCAGGTCATGATCCCAGGGTCCTGGGATGGACCCCACGTTGGGCGCTCTGCTCAGTGGGGAGACTGCTTCCCACTTACAAAAACAGTAAGCAGAGGGGCTCCTGGCTGGCTCAGTCAGAAGAGCATTCAACTCTTGACCCCAGGGTCGTGAGTTCGAGCCCCACTTGGGGTGTAGAGATTACTTAAATAAATAAATATTTTTTAAAAAAGTGTGAGCAGGGGCGCCTGGGTGGCATAGCGGTTAAGTGTCTGCCTTCGGCTCAGGGCGTGATCCCGGCGTTATGGGATCGAGCCCCACATCAGGCTCCTCCGCTATGAGCCTGCTTCTTCCTCTCCCACTCCCCCTGCTTGTGTTCCCTCTCTCGCTGGCTGTCTCTATCTTTGTTGAATAAATAAATAAAATCTTTAAAAATAAAATAAAATAAATAAAAAAGTGTGAGCAGAACATGGATTAATTCATTTGACAATTGTCCATCCTTGCTGCAAACAATAACCAGCACTCATCGTTTTGTAATACTGTACACATCTTCTTAAAATATGAGTATTTCTATGGGAAAAATGCATTAAAGTAAAACAATTCAATATAATTAAATGATGGCAAGTAAGTTATCTAGTTCAAATAGTGCCATTTCCTGACCTGTGCCAACTAGATCTTTATACAAAGAGCTAAGGGATCAGCACCCTGAGCTCATTATTCCGAAGCACTGATGTGTAGCAAGAAATGAGCTTGCTTTGCCTTCTTTCAAAATATTAATAAAGTGACACGGACTCTACCACCGTACTTCAGTTGCTGTGGCGACGCCCAGGCTGGGGGATGGACCCCTGGATGATTATGGCTCTAGGTTTGTCCTCGTTTCCTGGGGTTGCTCCAAAGAACTTACAAGAAACTTCATATGGTTGCTCCACTCCAGACAGACTTTGGGCTATTTTTTCTGAGAGAGCCTCAGGGATATCTAATGTCATGGAATCTGAAACTCTGTTTTTTTTTTCTTTTTAATTTGCCTAGGAACCACAGTATGGCCACAAAAAGAGGCAAAAGTTGTTGGACATACGTCCCAGGGCCATCGCATTTGACTTCGAGGTGACCCCGCCTGCAATCATCGGGTGAATAAGGGTGTGCACCAGGTGTCACTGTAATGTCATGTAGGAAGGCTCCTGGGAGAAGAAAAGTGGAAGGGAAGAAAAAAAGAACTGAAACCACATCTGAGTAATAACTCATCAAGATTCAAGGCAAAAAAAACCATCCATTCTCCTCTCCTTGATTTGCAATGCTGGCTGAAGCCGCGCTCAGCTAGTACTTGGAATGATTTTATTTACTTTCTAGATCTCACTCACCTCCCCTCTGAACACACAATTTCTAAACCTTGCTGCATTTTGTGCAAATCACAACCTCAGGATAGATCTGGAGCGTGCCATCCTTGCTATTTTGAATATGGGTCCACTTCACGAATGATGACTTTTTTAAAAATCAGAAATACTTAATGCAAATCCTTAGTAGCTGCTCTTCTGGCTGAAACTCTCTAGAACTGGGCATCTTGTGTGCAGACATTTTTGAATGTTCCAACAGAGTCAGCATTAAACTCTCTACCACAGCACATACTTTACCATATATTTATACTAGTCAAACATAAATACATAAATAAAATCAACAGAACTTAGTACAGAGCCTCAACTGCATTATATCGTTCCAATAATGTGCGATGTCAAACCCAATAAATTTGGTTTCCTCCTGAACGCATTAGGTAGTAACTCCAGACCAAAATATAACCTCCAGCAGCAGTGAGATTAATAGGATGAAATGTGTCAGGATAAATGAAACACCTGCTAATGCTGTCTTAAGCCTTATCTGTAAAATCTGTGGCTTTTGCCATGTATATTCATCCCCAAGTCCAGTGAGCTTAAATATGGCTCTTACTGATGAATCACTCTACTCAGTCAATAAGGACGGAGCTCTAGAACCGTCGGGGAGCAGGTGCCATCGCTAAGTGACACTCGATACAATTGGTTGGGCATCATAAGTTTTTCTATAACTTTTTTCCTCTATTTCTCTTCTTCCCTCCCCCCCTTTATTTACTGCCCCCTTTCTCTGTTCTGTCCCATTTTTCCTTCCTCTCCTTCCTGATTCCGTATGTCAGTGTTTTTCAACCTCTGAGATCCAACCTATTAGTCACTCACGAAGTCAATTTAGCAGGCTGTGGCCGGCGATTTTTAAAATAAACAGCAATGGAATATTTCAGGATGCATGGCTATGACAAGGGGAATATGGTTCCAGAAGCTCTTGCTTTAACCCATAAGCAGATCACAAAGTAGAGAGGAACCTGGGATCTTGCTCTCGCTCTGTTGCTGGGTCATAGAGCATATCATGTTCCTTCAATTTGTTTGTGTTTGTTAAATAAGTGTAAGCTATTTATACACACATACACATTACATATACATCAAACATATATATATATATATACACACATGTAATATAATGTGTGTGTGTGTGTGTGTGTGTGTGTGTATGGCATACTGGTGCTACTGGAGAATAGTGGAGGCCAGGGATGCTTTTAAACCTTCCCCATGACATGTGACAGCCCCCTCAAAACAGATAATTATCTGGTCCAAAATGCCAATAGTGTTGAGGTGGAGAAACCGTGATATATACACATATCCAACTCTCTGGAACAATCTAAGGAAATGATGAAATGTTTCCATCGGAATGTTCGACATCATAAAGCTCCCCAGAATCGTAAACAACTTTCTAATCCTGAGTCTGTTATCCAATCTAAATTAAAATGTTGCTTTTTCACTAAAATCACTGGTTTTGTATGATTTAGTTATTTTAAGAAGTGAGTTTAGGAATCCCTCATGTCAAGATTTCCCCTCACACATATGTACTGCTTCGCAATTTTCCAGGGCTTTTGTACGAATCCAGTCCTTACTGACTCCACATGGCAGGTTCTAGTACCCAGCTCTCCACATGGGGAAACTGAGAGAGGTGTCTGCTCAGGTCCCCCTTCAAGGAGGAAGCAGAAGTGAGATTTGAACCCAGGTCTCTAAGGGTTTGGATGTGTGCTGGATTAAAAGACAAACTACTTGGGTCCTGGCCCAGCACTATTCCAACCAAGCCAACATGCCTGCCAAAATAATCAAAATAATGGAATTGAATTTAAAAATATCCACACTTTCAATAGCATCACAGAACCAAAGTCTACAATATCCTCTAAACTATAATTACTGGTATTAATGGCATGTCCTCTGTGTTGCATTTCTTTATTTAGGAATTTGTCTCTGTCTGAAATCTTCTTTGAAACCTTTGATTCAAAAGACAGCATTCTCTGAGAACATCTCACATTTGTCTTAGAATTACTCACTCTGCATGAGGTTCCTACTTTGTCTTTTTTTTAAAGAGCTTTCCAGCTCTGGATAGGTGCAGAGAAGGTGGAGAAACAACATTCTCCAACTGTGTTCTACACAGGAATTGGGCAACATTTGCATCATCTCAGAAATGCATGCACGTTTGTTTTTTGATTCATCCTAGCGAAATTTCTAGTTTTCCCTTAATCTTAGAATGAGATGATAAAAACCCAAGAAAGTTTTGATTTTCTTTCTCTATTTCCCTACTGGCACTGCGATCAGGGATCTCTAAGGCCATTGGTGAGATGAAATGATCAATAGAGAACGGCACACAAACAGAGAGATACATTTATAATGCCACTACACCAAAGAATTGACAATGCCACTTTAATTCATTAACAAAAGTGTGTTAATATGCATTGTATTTGGTGTTCAAGTGTAGCAGGACATTTTTCCCTAATGCAGAAACTTTCAGAAAAGTCAGTATAAAGAAACTTTCAAATAAATTGGTATATTTGAAACTCACACACTTCGAGCTCTCGCCTACCGTAATTATCTATGCCACAACCCTCGCAGAAAGTTTTGTGCTGTCATTTTGTCTGTGTGTGCCTTCACAACACCCTTCGAAACAGCTACCCCACTACTGGAAAACTATGCTGACAAAAAGAAAAGTCTGCTCTTTCTCATTTTTTCTTACCATCGGTGTGGTCCCACGTGGAAAGGCAGGCTGCTGAGTGCTTTTCTTAGGGCTGGTAAACACGTTAGCCTTGCTTCCAAGGCTAATTAAAATTGATGCACGCCATATTTTACATGTTTCTACTGGATCAAAAATAAAATGTCGGTTTTTGTCATCGATACTGTGATCCTCATCTAATCTGTATACAAGTTACTGCTTGTGTGTGTGTGTTCCCTTTGGCTGGAGACACATCACCCTTCTCAGTAAACTGTCTCCTTTCTCCAGCATGACTGTCTCATTATTTCTGCCTTTGAATAGGCTCTTAGCTCTGTGTTTTGTGGTTGTTTATAGCACCCATTAAATAACTACAAGAAAAGATGACACAGTCAGAAACGAGGTAAAGACACAGAGGAAACAGCATTAACTTCTCCTAGTTAGTAATAATATGATGTACCCAGACCACAGCTGTAGTCCGTAGCAAACAGCGCGGTTAGTATTTTGCACAAATGAGGACATTAATAAAACAGGGTAATGTTTCTGAGTATGCAAGCGTAGTCTGCCCCTGTGCACATGTGAGAGCTGTGTTGTTCTGAAATTGCTTATCTGAATGGCAGCGAACTCTCAAGTCTTTCTCGGGAATAAAGTGAAAGGAGCAGCAATGTGGTCCTTAACACCTCAGAGAGATGATTATAAAAGATAATTCTTTGGACTATTCCAAAAGTAAACTTTGCATATATCACAATATAAGATTATCAGTAATTTTCTTTTCAAAAGGCCCAGCATGGTCTCCTTAGAAAACCATTATGAGAAGAAAGCCAAGAGAAGGAGGAAGCACAAAAGATTCCCTCGGGGAAGGACAAGAAAGAGGTGGAAGTCAGTGCTGTGAGAACCTGGCTTCACTGTATAGGAAATAACCCTGAAAACACACAAACCCCAAAGCAGATTCATTAGCAGGAGAGCTAATGTTTGCTCTAACTTCAGGCCCCTCTCATCTTCCACCCCCTCTCCTCCATCATCAAGCGTGGACAGATTCTGAACAACTGGGGGGTTTTACAGACTCTGGACGGGGGATAAGAAGGACAGGAGGCAGTGATGGGGTGAATGAAGGCCCCCTCCTCCGGGATCGAGGAGGAAGTGCCTTAGTGCCTTCCAAATAAACTCCCTAATCCTGGCTGAAATGGACACAACCACAAGTTCATGCCGAATACCCTGGAGAAGGCAGGTCTTGAGGGGAACTGCAATGCTCTTGGCGAAAACCGCACCTCCCTCCTGAACTACAGTGACTCTTTGAGCGCCTTCCTGTAGTCAAATCACAACCACCTGGACTACTAATAAGAGGGAAAAGAAAGGAGAAAAAGGAAGGCGGATGGCCAAAAGTACGCTCCAGTCGATCCGGGCAACGTTGCAAAGAATAAAAAGAATCAAATGAAAACAGGGACTGGCACGCTGCTAAGGGCTTGCTTCTGTTAACACATTTGCCCAAGTCTAGCTTAGCTCCGTATTATATGGAAATTCCTTGTTTACCATCCTCGTAGGAGGTCCTTAAATATCTGCCTGCGAACTCCACTGATTGGGCGCTTACTAGTTAGGGGAGGCAGCCGTCCCGGAGGGCGTCCGGCTCGGAGGGCTGGCGGCTGCTGCGCTCGTCTGGAACTTGCACCCAGTGGTCTTAGTCTCCCCTGGGATTTGGTACCGACCGAGCGCCATCCTCATTTCACTTGACCGAGTCGGAGCTGCAGCCCACGGTAGGAGCTGCAAGGGCTGGGCAGAGTTCCAGGCGAGAGGGGCCGAGAGGCGTGAACAGCGCTCCACTGCGCTCGTCAGAGAAATGGAGCGGCGGCTTCTTTGTGGGCTGCTACGTCCCCCTCCCGGGTGCACGGCGGGGACATTTGATCTGCAGGGTGATTGATAAGTGCGGGAGAGGGGCGGCCGTCCCTACCTCCCCCCCTCCCCGGCCCCCGTTCTTCTTCCCTCCTCCCTCTCGGCTCCCTCCCTGCTTCCTGCCAGAAGCGCTGCCCGGTGGCGAGCCGCTCCAGTGGGGATCTGCCTGCCCTTGGGGGCGCCGCCCGCGCTCGCCGAGGTGCCCCCGCTCCCGGGCGCACCGGTCGGAGGCTGTGCCGGCTCCCGCGCCTCCCGGCTGGCCGATGCTGCGGGCGCCTCCGGGGGAAGCTGCGGGTGGCGCGCTCACCGGGTAAGTTCTCTGCACTCGGGGACGCCGCGCTCAGCCCCCTGCCTTTCCCGGCTGCCTCCCCTCGTGGGGGTGGGGTTCGGGTGCGGGAAGCCTGGGCGCGATCCGCCGGGGACCCCGCGCCGGCGGCCGCCCTCGGTGGCCGCCCCCGTCCGCCCGGGCTCGCTCGCTCCGAGACAGCCCGCGCGGGCGTGGTCGGGCTCCGGGCATCGCGCAGTCCCGGGGCCACCGCCGGGCGGGCAGCCCGCGCGCCGGCTGCGACCCGCTGGTCCCGAGAAGAACGCTCGCCAGGACAAAGGCAGCGCGAGTGGCCGTCGCGGCTGTGGGCCCCAGCGCCGGGCACCAGGCGTCCGGCAGCTCCGGGGGGAGGGCAAGGAGGGCTGAGCTAGCGGTTGGCGCCCGATGATGCCCGGAGCCCCGGTGATCGCCTGGCCCCCTGGCCGCCGGAAGCGCCCTCCGGGAACCGTACCTGCCGGGACTGGGGGTGGGGAGCGGCGGGCGGACGGCTGACACCCCTCCCCAGCAGCCCCGCGGGACTCCCGTTAACCCCCTCGAGGCCTGGCGGGCGGCCGGCAGGCGCAGGCTATAACCCCGCCGGAACTCCCCGCGCCCTGTGGAAGCACCGGCGACCCGAGCGGGGCTCTACTCAGATGCGAGGGAGATCGAGGCGACGGAGTCCCCGCTTCTGCCTCCCTCGCCCCAGCGAGGAGAGGGAGGGTTTGCCTTATTTTAGCGTCCGCCTCTGCCTCCCTGGGGCTCCCAGTTCCCTCCAGAACCTTTCCGCCGCCGTAAAAGCCCGCTCTCCCTCGCGGGGTGCCGCGGCGGTTCTTCCCGAGACGGCGGGCCAAACCAAACTTACTTAAAGTGCTTTTTTCCCGACTGAGGCTGATTCGTTCCCGTAACTGTGTTTGGGGAAAGCGGCTGTGGAGGCTCGGGGACAGGCAGGAGGCCGAGGCGTGGTGGGAGAGTCCACCGACCCGCGTCGGAAGCTAACCATGGAAGGTAGATCTGCCACACCATCTCCGGGTTCCCAGTGTCGCCCCCCACTCCAGCCAGCTTATCACCGCATTTCCTTCACTCTATAATAATTTTCACGGATTTCAAGCTCCGCCAGCTGCCCCCCCATCTACCTAGCCTTTTCTCTCTCTCTCTCTCTCTCTCAAATTCTTAAGGAAATAGTCTCTGTCCTCAAGGAGTTATTGACAGCGTCATCAGTGTCTTGCAGGAAATTATTTGTGAACTAAAACTAATATTTGATATTTCACTTTTAAATACAATTTTTTAAAAAGCACACATTTAGGTAAGACACCACTATTTAAGTTCACGCAGATAGTTCTTCTCCAATTCACACTAAGCAGTAGTGAGCTTTGGAGAAAGCTCCTGGGCCAGGACTCAGAATCCCTGGGTTCTGTTTCTCATTTTATAGATTCTTGAACTTAAGCAAGTCAGCACTTCTCCTGGTTGAGAAATGTCTTCATCTATAAAATGAATCTGATTGCAAAAGTCTTGTCCAGCTCTCATGTTGGCTTCTGCTTCCATGAAATATTAACCTAATTAATCAATGTTTGTTAAATGAATGACAACGAATAAGCCACATCTCTCTAGGAACTACGTCTATTTAATATTTAGAAATATGGAGGAACAAATGCCCCTTTGCTGGGAAAGGAAGCTTAATCGTGCACTGCATCACTCTGCGTCTAATGATGCAGTTGCAATAGAGAGTGGGAGGCCATCACACGGCTGCCCCTCCCCCTCTGAGGACAGCTCAGCTCAGTGCCGCCCTTTGGCACAGAGAAGGGAAATTTGAGGCCCCAGAGGGAAAGCATCTTGCCCAAGACCAAGCAAGAATTACAGGTTGGGGAGGGGGCTCACGAAGTCGGGTCCAAGGCTCTTCCCCAAAAGAAAAGGAGAAGGCAAGGTGAAAGCCTGAGAAACATTCTGGAGGAGACGGCCAAAGCCACAGGTTGCCTTTAGTGCCTAAGTCTATAAACTATCAGAGCCCTTCTCCGGGGAGAAAAGAGCTGGTGTGGGCTGAACAATCCTAAAACGTGAGCTTACTAGGGAGGCAGGAGGGGAGAAGCAGGGGGCTTTCTGTTCTCAGGAGGCTCATTTTGCCAGTGGGATTGTCTCTGTTCCAAATGTGGCCCAGCAATGGGACCCTGTGTCAACTGTCTGAAGCAGGCTGGGACTGAAGAGGCGGGGAAAGCAAGTGTAAGTATTTTGTGGGACAGGTGCAGCCTCGGTCCATTCCTTTGTCCCCTTCTCTTCCATTGCCTCATTTTCCTGCCTCACAAGAGGCTGCCCCTGGCCCTTCCGGGCAACAGCAGACATTCACATCCTGCAGATGGACTCCACACCGGGAGACACCTGGTTCCAGGGGACTTTAAGATAATTCAGGAGGAGCGAGATAATGAAGGCAAAAACCCAACACCTGGCAGTTAATAATGCTGCCTGGAGGCTTAGCCCCCTCCCTGGGCTCCCACACCCAGCCAAGTGAGGCTCAGCCTGGCAGCGCCTTTCTGACACCCACTCCTCTTTCCTGCAGGCAAAAAGCACACGTTTAAACTTCATTATCTGGCTAACTCTCAACCTCAGGGGGAGAATGGTTTTGTTGTGGTTTCTTTCTAACGTTAAACTAGCTTTCAGAATCCAGGCAAATATCTGTTCGGCCAGTCACCGCCCAGAAAGTAATTGTCTCAGCACTGAAACAAAGCTCTGTATGTAAAGCACAAATCCCCTCTTCGCCCTCCTACACAGACACTCTGGAGCGGGCACACACCCCACACCCCACCAAGAGCATCAGAGCACAAGAGCTGGGAGGCTGGCAGGCGGGCCCCAGTCCTGTGGCAAAAAGGCACATCTCCTACACACACACACACACACACACACACACACACACACACCACCCCTCTCACTGGGAAGATCTGGACCTCTGCTTGGGAATGTGGCATGAAACCCCACTGGAATGGCCAGGAGGGAGTGGCAGGTGGGAGAAACCACTCGAAGGGCCAGAGGCCGGAGGAGTCGCAGCGGTCCCAGCCCCTTAGCGGGGCCCCTTCTGGAGAATCCCTCTCCAGGAGCTTCGCCAGCCGCTCGCCGCCCGCCGGGTTGGAGGTGGAGTAGTTCAGAATCCACTGACGCAGCCTGGATTTGAGCTTTGCAAAGCCACTCGCAGGGAAGGGAAGCATCTGCCCCTCCCTCCCCCACCGCGCGCCCTCGATCCACCGCCTGCCCCCTCCCCGCGTGACGTCACCCTAGCCCTGTCCGGGGGAGCCTGCAAAACCTCTCAAATTCAAACTGCTAGGCGCACTGCTGCCGCTGCCACTGGATTGGAAGCGCGCGCCCAGGCTCGGCCGCCGCCGCCCGCCGCCCGGGCCGGCCGGCTCCCCGACCTCCCTACGCAATCGCACCCCCGGGTCCCCGTCGACTCGGCCTCCCGCCGCTCCGGCCGTCCTCTCCTCCCCTGCGGCCTGCCGGATTTCTAATTTCTGCGCACCCCCCCCCCCAACCCAGCCAAATTAAATCCGCCGGCAGAAAGCAGGGCATCCCCCCGGAAGCGGCGTCTTCTTTTACCTTGCTCTTCTTCTCTTTCCGAAGATGCTAAACTACTGGCGGACTGCAGAGGAGAGGGGTCCCGTCTTCTCCTGATGTGTGAGTAACCCCCACCCCGCGCTGTCTTTGCTCTTCCATCTTCTCCCCCTCCCCCACCGCCAGTCCCCTGATTTTCCCACCCCCTTTTTGCGCAGTTAAAAAAAAAAAAAGTAAAGCAGTTTCTGCTGTGAGCCTAAGACGGGCAAGCCGCCCGAGATCTCTTCAAGATACCCCAGGGGAGGAGGTGATGGGCTGGATTTAGTAGGACAACTCGATTACTAATGACTCCGCGGCTGGCTGCGACCCGCCGGGAAATCAGGTGCAAGCATGTGTGCTCCGGGACGCGCGTGTGGGTGGGCTGGCGGGGGCCGGGTGGGAGGGGGAGGGCGAAGAGAGAAGAAACCGCTTTGAGAAACGCAGTGACTTCATTCTGCCGTGTTGCCCACTCCCCGCATTCTCCCTGCCTCCCACTCCGCCCCCTTGCTTTGCCATTTTAATCGGGCTTCCTTGTTTCTTTCTCCCCCGCATCCTGCTCTCTCCGGCACCCTTCCCCAAGGTTTGCCTGTAGGTACCTGAACTGACACCGACGGTGCCTAAAGATGCTGAGCGGCGTCTGGTTCCTCAGTGTGTTAACCGTGGCCGGGATCTTACAGACGGAGAGCCGCAAAACTGCCAAAGACATTTGCAAGATCCGCTGCCTGTGCGAAGAGAAGGAAAACGTCCTGAATATTAACTGCGAAAACAAAGGATTTACAACTGTCAGCCTGCTCCAGCCCCCCCAGTATCGAATCTATCAGCTTTTCCTCAATGGAAACCTCCTGACGAGACTGTACCCTAACGAGTTCGTCAATTACTCCAACGCCGTGACTCTCCACCTGGGCAACAACGGGCTGCAGGAGATCCGAAGCGGGGCATTCAGCGGCCTGAAAACCCTCAAGAGACTGCACCTCAACAACAACAAGCTCGAGGTGCTGAGGGAAGACACCTTCCTGGGCCTGGAGAACCTCGAGTATCTCCAGGCCGACTACAATTACATCAGTGCCATCGAGGCAGGAGCGTTCAGCAAACTGAATAAGCTCAAAGTGCTCATCCTGAATGACAATCTTCTGCTGTCACTGCCCAGCAATGTGTTCCGCTTCGTCCTGCTGACCCACTTAGACCTGAGAGGAAACAGGCTGAAAGTGATGCCTTTCGCAGGCGTCCTCGAGCACATTGGAGGGATCATGGAGATTCAGCTGGAGGAGAACCCATGGAATTGCACCTGTGACTTGCTTCCTCTCAAGGCTTGGCTGGACACCATAACTGTTTTTGTCGGGGAGATCGTCTGTGAAACTCCCTTTCGATTGCATGGGAAAGATGTGACCCAGCTGACCAGGCAAGATCTCTGTCCCCGAAAAAGTACTGGCGACTCTGGTCAGAGGGGCAGCCATGCCGACTCGCACGTCCAAAGGCTGTCGCCGACAGTGAATCCCGCTCTCAACCCAACCAGGGCTCCCAAAGCCAGCCGGCCCCCCAAAATGAGAAATCGCCCGACTCCCCGGGTCACTGTGTCAAAGGACAGGCAGAGCTTTGGACCGATCATGGTGTACCAGACCAAGTCCCCCGTGCCCCTCACCTGCCCCAGCAGCTGCGTCTGTACCTCTCAGAGTTCAGACAATGGTCTCAACGTCAATTGCCAAGAAAGGAAGTTCACGAATATCTCTGACCTGCAGCCCAAACCTACCAGTCCAAAGAAGCTCTACCTGACAGGGAACTATCTTCAAACTGTCTATAAGAACGACCTCCTAGAATACAGCTCTCTGGACTTGTTGCATTTAGGAAACAACAGGATTGCGGTCATTCAGGAAGGTGCCTTCACAAACCTGACCAGTCTGCGCAGACTCTATCTGAATGGCAATTACCTGGAAGTGCTGTATCCTTCTATGTTTGATGGACTGCAGAGCTTGCAGTATCTCTATTTAGAGTATAACGTCATCAAGGAAATTAAACCACTGACCTTTGATGCTTTGATTAACCTACAGCTACTGTTTCTGAATAACAACTTGCTGCGGTCCCTGCCCGATAATATATTTGGGGGCACAGCCCTCACCAGGCTGAATCTGAGAAACAACCATTTCTCTCACCTGCCTGTGAAAGGGGTTCTGGATCAGCTTCCGGCATTCATCCAGATAGATCTGCAAGAGAACCCATGGGACTGCACCTGTGACATCATGGGGCTAAAGGACTGGACAGAACATGCCAATTCCCCTGTCATCATCAATGAGGTGACCTGTGAATCTCCTGCGAAGCATGCCGGGGAGATCCTCAAGTTTCTGGGGAGGGAAGCTATCTGTCCCGACAGTCCAAACTTGTCAGACGGAACCGTTTTGTCCATGAATCACAACACAGACCCTCCTCGGTCGCTTAGTGTGTCTCCCACTTCCTATCCGGAACTCCACACTGAAGTTCCGCTTTCAGTCTTAATTTTAGGATTGCTTGTTGTCTTTATCTTATCTGTCTGTTTTGGGGCCGGTCTATTCGTCTTTGTCCTGAAACGCAGAAAGGGGGTGCCAAGTGTTCCAAGGAGTGCCAACAACCTAGATGTCAGTTCCTTCCAGCTACAGTATGGGTCTTACAATACCGAGACTCAGGATAAAACCGACGGCCACGTCTACAACTATATCCCCCCTCCCGTGGGGCAGATGTGCCAAAACCCCATCTACATGCAGAAGGAAGGAGACCCGGTAGCCTATTACCGAAACCTGCAAGACTTCAGCTATGGCAACCTGGAGGAGAAGAAAGAAGAGCCCGCCACACTGGCTTACACTATAAGTGCCACCGAGTTGCTCGAGAAGCAAGCCACGCCAAGAGAGCCCGAGCTGCTGTACCAGAATATTGCTGAGCGAGTCAAGGAACTTCCCAGTGCAGGACTAGTCCACTATAACTTCTGTACCTTACCCAAAAGGCAGTTCGCCCCTTCATATGAATCTCGACGCCAAAACCAAGACAGAATCAATAAAACCGTTTTATACGGAACTCCCAGGAAATGCTTTGTGGGGCAGTCAAAACCCGACCACCCTTTACTGCAAGCTAAGCCGCAATCAGAACCAGACTACCTCGAAGTTCTGGAAAAACAAACTGCAATCAGTCAGCTGTGAAGGGAAACCATTTACAACCCTACGGCATCCAAGGATGCTGCTCAAGACTGTTGGAGGCACTACATTTGCTTTTGTGTGTGTTTGTGTTCTGCCTCTCTCAGCATCAATGGGGGACTTTGAAAATGTTTGGGGGATGGGGTGAAGCAATGATACTGCTTTTCCAAGTTTTCCTTTAAATTATTTCTCTCTTGCTCCCCCTGCCCTCCTTTCCCCCCCACCTTCTCTCCTTAGGAATCATCAGTGAACATGAATGTTTCTACAGTGCATTTTTTCATATATTTTGTTTATGGTTTTGTTTCTTTTTTCTTCTTTTATTGTTCCAGTGTGGGAATGGGAAGGGGAGATTATAGTGAACGAAGAAAGAGTAAGCAGACTTTTCACGTAAAAATGGATATTTAGTGTATTTTGTAGAAGATCTCCAAAGATCTTTTGAGACTATAAATTCTTTTGTAAATAATGATATATGGTATTTCCGTCTTCAGTTACCAAGTATAGCCACTAGGCATCACTTCTTTTTGTTAAAGTGCCTTTGCACTTTAAGTACATTACTTAAATGTTGCTTTTAGCTTTGATAAATTTGAACATATTTTAATGTGTTGTATTTTTGAAATTAAAAACTGTGTAAAATAGATCAAAATGTCAGCTATATTGAGTCAACGTACAGTTTGCTTGAGTTATAGAAACCAGCTTGTCATCAAATGATTCTAGTTGTAGGACTTTAGAGATTTAACTGTAAAATATTTCCTTTCCTCTGGGTTTGTTCTAAGTGATTTTATTTAAGTCAACTAAGGGGATTTAACAGTGGACTAGAGGTAAGAAACTGCCTCAGTCGGGATTAGTAATTCATTAATAAAATATATTTAACCCAATCTCAGAGTGAATTGAACAATTAATGCCCTTCCGTAAATCATTATTTTACACTAACACGGTCAGTGTTTTAGATTATTTTCCTAATTAAGAGTACATTACACAACTTGTAATACATCTTTTCTGCATTAAATTAGATATTTTTATATATTTAAATGAAAGAGTCTGTATTTCTAACTTTTTAATTGAAATTAGTATTTTTTCTGCCTATTGAAACATTTTCTATAAACACACACCAGTAGAGGCCGCCACACACCTCATTTAATAAAGACATGTGAGCCATTAAATACCTTGAAGGAACACTTCAAAGGTGAGATTAAAACATCCCAAGTAAGTTCTCTGCAAATTCAAAGCAGCAGAGACAAACGTGTACATCACTTTCTATTTCTTTTAGGATTAAAGATTAGACTCTGAATCCTCAATTTTCACATTTTTAGAGAAAGCAGCATTTTCCTCTTACATTTATTGAAGCGTTAATGGGGTGCTATCAGATCAAGTACTATTTGCATCTCCAAATCAATTAAAAAGTACCTAAACCAAGAAAGGAAGCATCTTTTCTCTTCTGCCTTCTTTAGGCATGTGTTACTTGGATTTTTCCTTGTCAGCTCAAGCAAGCCTTTCGTTTTGGTCTTAGCATTAGAATGATTTTAACTAACCAAGTCTATATAACATTTATGAAGCCTTATTAGCCTGTAAAGAATTTTTAGACGCAAACATTATTGTGAGATTTAAACAAACAGCCCTTCTTTACAACAAAAAATAGTTTTGTTTTGTCTATTGTAAATCCTTATGCAACTGGGATGGTGATCTGCATATAAAGTAGTCCAGCTTTTCAATTCCTTATTAAAGCAATTGATGGCGTCTGAAAGAAGCACACTGTTTCCTTTTCATAAATAGGTTACTGCACATAATAATCCTTTATTATCATGTGGAGATTGAAGTGGATCCTGATAACTTACTTTTAAAGCTTTAAAATGACTAATAGTATATTGTCTGTCACTATAAACAATTCATGTGATAGGCTTTCAATTAGAAATTACTTAAGTCCAAATGATTTGGATTAAGAAACTACTGGTGCAAAATCGTTTTTTTAACAATAGAAGTTAATTATGTATATTTAAATGTAAAGGGCATTCAGGAAAAAAATGCCTTTAACAACCTAAAATCTCTAAATATCTACAGTGACAAGCTAACATGTTCACTCTTTGATTAGAAATCATAATTCCTACTCGAATCCATTAGATCAAAGTAAAAAATGGTGGCCCGAAATGATCTACAAGAAAGTTAATGTAGTGAGATTTTACATTTCATACAAGAGGAGAGAGAATATTATGCTAACTGAACTTGGAGACAGCTCCCGGAAAAACCACCTCCTCTTTGAGTGTATATACATAGACGTGTGTGTGTGTGTGTGTGTGTGTGTGTGTGTGTGATATGTTATATATATAATACATATATTTAAAGAGTTTCAAAAATTCTCTTGTGGCTGCTCTCATTTGGTGCAATGATAAACACGGAATACAGAGGTAGGTATTTTGGGAAGTGATTATAAAGGCAAATTAGGATACATACCCTGTTAAGTGTTTAGGTTTAAACTATACATCTAACTAGAACTACTGATGTAGTGATTCCACTTCAGTGTTTGTTCTTATTCACCTGAAAGGAAAGTCATTCCATTATCCATAGAAAAACCCATTCATTGATCTTAAACAGAGATAGCTTAATATTCATTTAGTTACATGATTTTAAAGAGGCCTCCTGGAAGAACTCAGATTCATAAACTCTCTCGCTTAATTATTATGGTGTAAATCCAGATTCCCATGCTCCTTAGATTTTTACTTTATTTGTATTAGGTTTTAAGATGAAATTGTTTGAATGCGGTTCAGACTATTTCATTTAAAGGCCTCCTACACCATATACTCTGAAGCTTTATTTTCTAATGCAATCACGAACACTTTTACGTTTATTCTCTTATTAGCATCCCCACTGACTACACATTGTTGTGCTTTATCTGCTCAAGTCCTATTTTATTTTAGGATTTTGTTTTTATCTCCTACAGCTGGATTTTGCTATTTCACTTTTATTTCCTATGAAACCTGTAATGGGTATGAGCATCAGCACAGCGAAATGGTTCCAGCCAACAGAGTGTGATCTCCCCCGGCCCTGCCTGAAACAGATCTATATGTCTGGCCCTACAAATGGCAAATGGTAATTTCCTTCGATTCTAGCTCTTAATTAATTGCTTTCACTGTTTCTGAATATACCTGTGGCTAAGTTTGTATTGAAACACTCAAAAGTACTATTATTTCTCAGTCTGGACACAATTGCCAAGAGTTTGATTTAGTTTTGGACTTTGGTCCATCTGTGTGCCTTTTTAGTTCCCTCCAGCAGTTGGTGAGTAAGGAAATGACTCTTCAATTTCCTCTGCTTTGTCCTCTGACCTCGAAGATGACTTAATTTTTCTAAATATTCCCATGACATCAAGGGCTCCATATTTTAATGGATTCTCAAAAAAAAAAAAAGAAAGAAAGAAAGAAAGAAAGAAAGAAAGAAAGAAAGAAAGAAAGAAAGAGAAAGAAAGAAAGAAAATCATAGAGGGAACAAGAGAGAGGTTCTGTGATTTTTCAGACTCTGGAAATTCATTTTGTTTGTACACATTCCAAAAACATACTGGATTGGATGCTAGAGTGAAAAATGCTTTCCAGACAATTCTCCCAATTCAATCATTTCTTCATTCATTCATTCGTTCAATAAATATTTACTGAGTGCTTGCTTCCTAGGTGCCAGGTTCTATGATGTGTGCTGAGGGGGCACAGAGATATGTAGACAGGATCTCTGCTGCCCCCCCCCAAGCTTACAGCTAATAAAGGAGAACCTTATTTGAATGACAATCACCCAGAGTCAACAGTGGCAACAGTAATGAAATGCAGGAACTTGGATTTTTAAAGTTGATCCTGTGCAATGAAGTATAAGAGTGAGATGTCATAAATAGACTAGCTACAGTGTAACCACCATTAACATCCTTTAAAATTACACAGCTAAAAAGGGGGGAAAACCCACAAAAATAAAACATACTTCTGCAGGATAGGGCCCAATATTATGGCCTCAGGATAGCTACATACTTGGGCTATCTAAAGATCTACATTATAAAGATGAGTCCAAAAATTGTAAATACAAAATCACAAACGTACTTAAATTTTCTGGAATAGCCATATTTTAGAGGCAGTATTTGCTTTATATTTCAGTGGCTTAAAAGGTAACATTTTGGCGTAAGTGTCCTTTACCAATACAGTGATAAGACACTTACCTAGATCCTGAGAGAGAAAATTAAGTCCTGTATATAGGCGTACTTTGCTTTTCACAATGGTTGTGCAAAAAGTCACGTGTAAATTGAAGTTTTGTAAATCAAATTGTATTTTCAATGTATTAGGGGAGTTGCCACTTAGAGGAAACTTGTGAATCCTTTTATAAAGCAGAAAACCATTTTATAATACAAGTCACCCCTCTAATTCACCGGTTTTGTATGTTTAGATTTTCAATATCACCTTTGCTTAAGACAGAGCCCACCTGCATAATAAGAGTGTGTTTTGCCAGTGCTGCCTGTGCCGCAGGTCTCTTGGTTGCTAAGGGCTTGTACTTGAAACTCTGCTGCTGTTTTGTGTGAATTGAGCGATTCTATGATGGCAGAGTAGCATTCCTGAACAGTCCGAGTAGCCAACCCGTTTCAACTCCATTGAACACAGGACTCTTGTCAGCAGCATCTCCTCTCTCAGATGTGGCTGTGTTTTCTTAAAGGGCAGAGTGACTCCTGTATCCACATCCTGTAAAGTGCTTAGTCACGGGGTTTATAATAAATATGTTATTATGTAAATATATTGAACTGCATGTGCGTTGGAATTTTTTAGCAGTATTTCAGCTTGAAAGTACTTGTACAAATACTGTTAGATTTAGTTGCAAATAATTGTTGTCAAGTTATTGGAATAAATGGCAAATGAAACAAGCTCTCGTGTAGATTTCTGTGCCAAGTAGTGACATTGTTCAAAAACTGAATGTCATAGTTTGGGCTGTTAATAGGCAAAATGAGATACTGAAAATGTGATCGACACTGCGTTCTATTGGATAAATGTTTACACAGGTATTTTATGCTAGAGTGAGCTTTCAGTAAATAAATACAGTTAATAAATAGTCACTAAAAAAGAACATTTGAATTAGAAAAGTTCTTTACGATTTTAAGAGGAATTAATAACAAAGTATTTTAAATTAGAAAAACTCTTTAGAATTAGAAAAAATTAAGTGGAATTGATGACAAAGTATTACTGGAACTTTGATGTAAGGTGTTCAAATGTTTACAAATTAAGGTCTTCTATTCCTTATATAATTTACATATTAAGGGTAAATTGAGCTTTTTAAAAACATATTAATACTTATCCAAGAATGTCCATTAGTATCAGACTTAAAAAATTAAAAGTAAAAAGAGTAACAAAACCCAGCTCAAACAGAGACGTCTCTCTAGGAATTGAAAGGAAGTCTACTGATTTTCCACACCTCCCCCCCCACACACACCCACTCCACAGCCAACTGGGTTTCGTGATAAAATTCTAATACTGTAAGTAATCTGATAAATTGATATTTTATAAAATAAGACAGATTGACATGCAAATCCAAGGAATGGAAATTACGAATTCATCTCTAATAGAGATATTATCACTGTATTGGCAAAGAGTAGAGTTAAAACGAGACAGAGAGAGAGAGAGATTTGCTGCTGTAATTGTGGTGATATATATAGCAAAGTGACTTCTTTGGCTATTTGCATTTGGTTGAACATCAGGATACATCGCCATGTATGCTCCATTCACAAACGTATAACCTAACAAAGGATTTGAGATTCCTGTGGTGGACACGAAGACTTAGAACAACTTAGCCCCTCTTGAGATTATTAACTTGCTACATGCAGAATATATTCAGCTTATTCATGTAGCCTTCACAAGGTGGCGGAAACAACGGGACTAGCCTCATTTTGAACTGTTTTGTTGGAGAATGAGAGTTGGTGCTTGATACGCTAGATGACCTGATCCTTTAAAAAGATGAGTTGAGGGGTGCCTGGGTGGCACAGCCGGCTGAGCACCCGACTCTTGGTTTCAGCTCAGGTCATGGTCTCAGGGTTGTGGGATCGAGCCGCATGTCAGACTCCATGCTAAGCGCCGAGTCTGCTTGGGATTCTCTCTCTCTCCTCTTCCTCTGCTCCTCCCGCCCCTCTCTCTCTGAAATGAATTAATAAATCTTTTTTTTTTAGAGATTAGTTGAAAAGGAATGGGAATGAAAAGTAATACTCAGCCCCCTATTCTCAATGCAAGTAATATAACATCAGCAAGTTAGATGTGTCTTTTGAGACTGGAAAAAGCCCATCAAAATAGATGTTGTCGTTCCTGAAGAGGGGCTGGAAATGCACCTGATCCATGTTTCCCTGGGCAACCACTTGGTAATTAGAATACATCATTTTTATTAATTTAACTTTCAAACATTATTTTATATTTGCTATCAACATTATCCTAAAAAGGAACATTTGAGCTAATTATCTGTCAGATCCAGTTACCTGGCATTTTTGGACAGATCTGATCTTGACAGAATGTTGGCTACAACATGAAATATAAGATACTTTCCAACTCACAAGTGACTGTTGGACAGACAGGATAGGTGAGTGGATAATCCTTGGCCAAGTCCCTCGCTTCTCAAGCCCCTTTCTTCTTCACATCGTTAACACCTGATGCAGTGTTTTGGAACATAATAACTCTCCAGTAAATATTTCCTTAATGAATAAATGAATAAGACTCTGGCTCTCATGTGAACAATGAAGAAAAGGTTGAAAACTGGGAGATATAAGTTCAAAGCATAATTACAACAGATTCTTGCTATTCCAGGAATTCTGAAACAAATGTTCACTTGGAACATTTTCAGAACTCATTTTCAGACACACACATACACACACACACACAGATCCCCCCCCACACACACAGCCTCCCCCCCCAGACACACCCCATGAGGATGGCAGAGAAGTTATGGTAACACACAGCCAAGATCCAAAGTTTATTACATGCAGACAGGCCCAATTTTAAGTGATACTTGAGTCTGTCTATTGAACCCAATGATCTCATTTTAGATTTAAAAGTAGCTTTACTGCTGAGCTGTGAGATTGCCTTGTTATTGGCTTTTGGAATTGGGAGATTCTGAGTTGAGAGAAAATGCACTCCCTGACAAGCTTGAATGATGTACTCTTCCAGAGCTTATCACGTAGTTCTTCCTATGGCTCTGTATATTTAATTGGTTTGTTTCTTAAGTCTTCCAGATAAGAGAGAAATTCTTTGGGTTCAAGACCATATTAAACCACATTTCTGTCAGAACATGGTTGTCTTGTAAAGTCTGACTTATACAAAGTTAAGAACCTACTGGTAGTGTTTCATAACGAGGAGTCCTAGGATCTGAGCTTCTGATCTTCGTGAAGCTAAAAAGCTGTGAGGAGGACAAGCCATAGCCCTCATTGGGTTCCAGTTTCTCCAACTGGGAGGAGTGTGGGACAGGATGAAGTCAATGGATATATCTAACTTTTGTACTCTAAGATTCTAGGCTATTTTGGGAGTGATGGCTACACATAAAACAAACATTGAGACAATTATTCAGGTGATTCAACCAGAAAATCTCTTACCCCACTTCCGCTTCCAGTTGTCCAGTTCAGACACAGCTTTACTCTGATTTTATTTTTACAGGATTCAAATGCACCATTTGCCTTGGATCAATTTCTCTTCTCTCTCTCTTTTTTTTTTTAAATATTTATTTATTTATTTTTTAGACAGAGAGAGACAGCCAGCGAGAGAGGGAACACAAGCAGGGGGAGTGGGAGAGGAAGAAGCAGGCTCATAGCGGAGGAGCCTGATGTGGGGCTCAATCCCATAACGCCGGGATCACGCCCTGAGCCGAAGGCAGATGCTTAAACTGCGCCACCCAGGCGCCCCTCAATTTCTCTTCTTAAACTTGACTTCAAAAATGTTCAAACCACTTTTCTTATTTCTTCCTACTGCTTTTTTTGGTGGGGGTGGGGGTGGGGCAGGGGAGGTGATGGATTTTCATGTAGCTGTTTTGCAGGGGAGTAGTCTATGGGGTTGCTATGTTTAATTATTCTGTGTTATAATTTAAAAAGTTAAACTATGCATCTATCTAGGGAGATCCTATAATCACATTTCAGGGCATAGCACAATTTTTCCATTTAGTTGTTCCTCATCCTATCCTTTTAGCCAACACTGCCAAGTTTCTTATCAGGGGAACTGATGAACCCTTGGACAACTCAGTTGCACTTCAGAAATGCAATGATTCATTGCAGTGAGCAAAGCTCTTGGCTGACAAGTGGCATTTGGCCTCTTCCTGATCATAAACTTCAGCCATAGTTTTATTGCTGGGCCAATGTGTCTCTATCTGGACAAATAGATTTTAACTGGAAACAAAGAAATAAAGCCCCCTCAATCTTGCAATATTCAGTTGACAGGATCTTTGCAAGAGTGGCAAGGAAAAATATCCATTCAGAAACGTCCTCTGCTTTCCAGAGGTTTCTGAGGGGCTTATTAAAAACATTAATGAATGAAAGGAAAATCCAGCTACACTTTGCTGTGTGTTTCCTGTCATGTTACAGAAAGTTATGAAAAAGGAAGTGTAGGTTATCCCAGTCCGAGCTGTCATCTTTTTTTTTTTAAGACTTTATTTTTTTAAGTAATCTACCCCCGACATGGGGCTCAAACTCACAACCCTCAGGTCAAGAGTCGCACGCTCCACCCACTGAGCCAGCCAGGCGCCCTCAAACTGTCATCTTAAAAAAAATAAATAGGATTCCATTGAGATACTAAGAACTTAGAGTATGATTACATCTCAAGTGTTTAACTTGAAATTTTAGAACAAAATATATTTTATCTCCTAAATTGATCTCTGAAAAGCAAGTACATGTTAAGCAATCATCTGGGTAATTTGAAAGAGGGACTTGTTAAAGGAATCCTATTAGTTTGAAACTGTATTTATTCAGATTTTGGTTTGTGCACATTCATCAGAAAGTTATTCAGTTCTGCTACGAAAACAGATCAAATGTTCTGAAATTTCAAAATTAAGCTAATTTTTCTGCTCTTACAGATTAAAATAGGGGGAGTCTCTGCCTGTATTGATGCAGTCTGTTGTTTTTGAATTGGACTTTCTGAGTCTCTCTTGGGGCTCCTGGGTGGTTCAGTCGTTAAGCATGTCCCTTCAGTTCAGACCACTATCCCAGAGTCCTGGGATGGAGCCCCCCATCGAGCCTGCCATTGAGCCCCTGCACCGGGTTCCCTGCTCTACAGGAAGCCTGCTTCTCCCTCTCCCACTCCCCCTGCTTGTGTTCCCTCTCTCCTTGTCTCTCTGTCAAATATATAAATAAAATCTTAAAAAAAATAAAACAAAATCAAATATCCAAGGATGATTAAGGTGAAGTCTTAGGAGAAGGGCAAATATATATTTCCCCAAATAGTTAATTTTAAAATATTTATTTATTTGAGAGAGAGAGCATGAGCGGGGGGGAGGGGTAGGGGCAGAGGCAGAGGGAGAAGCAGACTCCCTGCTGAGCAGGGACGCCCCGCCCCCCCCCCCCCCCCCCCCCCCCCGACACAGCTTGATCTCAGGACCACCGCCCCAACACCACCCTCATCCCCTGGAGCTCATGACATGACCTGAAGGCAAATGCTTAACCTTGAGCCACCCAGGTGCCCATCCCCACATAATTTATAACAGAGGGCCACAAAATAGAGAGTTTCACAAAATCCTCTTAACCTTGCCTGTCCAAAAGAAATCGTTCCCAAGTCTTGATCCCTGCTCAGGAGACAAACATTTTCCAGTGTGAGTAAGACTTTGAGTTTTATTGGGTTCTATTTTGTTTTGGTCTTCCATCACACTGATTTCTTCTGATTTGCTGACTGAGGAGGGCCTGAGGACAGTGGAGGGACCATTCACCAAAGGACAAGGAGCCCTAGGATTTAGCCTCCATATCTGTGAAAGAGAATGTAGTTAGACTTCGCCTTCCCAGTCAAGAAAGCAACTGAATTAAAATGAGCTTATTTCTGGGGAAACCTGGAATCCACTTCAATTCATAAAAAATAGTAAATCATTTGCAGACTTGACAAATTAACTCTCATTAATAACAAATTATTTTCAACAAACCTCACACCTGTTCTGTGACATACCAGTGAAAACATTTGGACCGAAGTTCTATTGTTCCTTTTGGCTTAAAAAAACAGTCTCATGATTGTCTTTCCCTCATCTTTATTTCAGCTCCTAAACATTATAATTGTATAAATCCATTTACACAAAGAGTATGAGTAATTTCTGGTAGTCCTTATGTGGTAACAGATTGTCTCTAAAAATACAATTTATGGAGTGCTCATTGTGTGCTGAACACTTGAACAGATGCTATGCACATCTAAGACAAATCCACAAGTGTTCCTGAAGGTCCAGCGTGTGCCCAGCACTAGGACAAGACTCGGGGGAGAAATGAAGAAACTGCTAGCCATTGCCTTTGTGTCCGGTCCCTCCTCTGTGTGCCGGGGAGACATAACATATGCACTCAGAATAAGACAGGGCTCCCGCCCTCAAGGAATTTATAACCAAGTTGGGAAGATGAGCTACTTATCCTTGAAAGGGATAGGAGAGGTCAGGGTCAGAGAAGAAAAAGATCAATGCACACTACACTGGCATTATCTGAGAAGGCTGCTTTGAGGAGGAAGGACACAAAAAGAGCCTTGAATTGGGGAAAGGGTTGGGGAATGAGCAAGCTCGAAAGTGTAAAGACAGAAATAAGCCTGTGAAGAACAGCGAAGAGCATGGAATGACTGGCTCAACTTACCTTTTGATGGCTTTGAAAGCCAGAGTCAGACATTTGGACTCAATTCTATAAATAATGGAAAGCCCTTCAAGCAAAGTAAAAATCATAGAACTGTTAATATTTATATAGCACCTTATACAGTCTTTCGTATGCATTTCTGATATGAAGCCCTGTAATCACTATTGAGACGATCAGAGCTAGGTTACAATGAGGAACCCAGAATTTAGGGAGTGTGGGTGCTTGCCCCAATGGCCCGGGGGGTGTAGGGAGATGCCACCCCATTCAGCACGGACGCATTCCAAAAGCAGGCCCTCTGGAACCTGCATGCCAAGATTTGAAACCCAGCTCTGCCACTCACTAACTGTGTGACCTTGGGCAAGTCACTTAACCTCTATCGGCCTCAGTTTCTCCATCTGAAACAAGGTGACAGTGATCATATTTTCCCTCAAAGGATGGTTATGAGGATGGATGAGTTCTGATTTCCAAAATAAAATAAAATGTATTTGTTAAACGAAAAGTGGCAAAGGTATAATTCAAAACCAGTTCTGACTTGACTTTAAACCCATGTCCTGTCCACTTCATCCCTGGGTCTCACAGGCTAAACAAAGAAGCAATGAGTCATCCGACAGAAAGAATGATCTAAGCATTTGGGCAGAGAGGAGACTGGGGTCTGGAAGCTGCTGCGGTAATCTGGCCTTAAGGAAGTGAGCCCTTGTGATTGGGGAAATGGGGGAGAAGATGAAGCCAAGTGACCCCACTCTTCCGTTTAACCACAGACTGCCCACAGCTGGAAGTACAATCAATCTTCTAGAGAGCCACACGTAGTAAGCCTTCCTCCTTTATCATCAGGGACTCTTAGTTGAATAACATTCACATTCTCCAAGGGAAAAGCAGAAGGCAAAATGGGTAAAGGAAACAAGGCCTGTCTCTTCGAGGATTCTGGAGGGAGAGCATCTCGAAGGGAGCTGGTCACGAGAGCAGAAACCTGAGGCCGCCTAATGAGGTCTATGCAGGGCCCACCTCAGGGCCGTGCAGCCTGCGCCATCAGTCACACAGGAACTCAAGCTTAGAAGTGGCCCACACTTGGTTTCAAGCTCTGCTGCTCTAGTGACTCTTGAAATTATCAATAGTGTTTGAACAAGGGACCCTACATTTTCACTTCGCCGGGGGCCTCACAGAGGATGCAACCAGTCCTGGGTCTATGACACCAGCGACTCCATTAACTTAGCCCTTTTTATGAACATCCTGCAACCTCTTGTTTTTCTGGCTATGTCTCTCATTCCACTGTCCTCTCACATGGGGTCTCACGCGAAGGGAAAGGGTAGATGCCTCTCCTTTTAAACACGCTGTATTTACATTTCTCCACACCGTTCTACCTGATCCAGAACGTGTGTGTTCAAGACGAGTCGTCCAGTGCTAGAGCAGTCTCAGCGGGGGAGGACATGGGGGCTCCAGTCTGCTGTTAGCTCCACAGTGGAGAGCTGGGGCGAGCAGCCCAGTGATTTCGCAATGTGAGAAGAGCAATTTGGCTTCTGCGGGGCAGGTAAAGAAAATGGCTTGGCATGATTTGGGTAAGCTCTGTGGGAAAGAAACTGTGTGCTTTTTAAAACTCTCCATTTACCTCTGTCATCTAAGCTGTGGCCACAAGAAAAAAACTTCTAATGGGCTCAGGTTTCATTCATCAGAAGGCCCTCAAGAAGAAAGGAGAAAGAAGGGAGCAGAATTTTCTCCATTTAAGAACACGAAAAACAGGGGGCACCTGGGTGGCTCAGTGGGTTGAGTGTCTGACTTTTGCTCTTAGCTCAGGTCTTGACCTCACGGTTCTGAGTTTGAGCCCTGCGTTGGGCTCCATGTGGCGTGGAGACCCCCTCCCCAAAAAAGAAGCATTTTGAGGGGAAGGGAACTTGGAAAAGTTGAAACGGTAAGTTAGAGATTCTCAGGAGCTGAATATTTTTATTGCATTCTATCACTTCATTGTAAATGAAATTGTTTCTGAAGCCTTTGAGGATTTCCATTAAATGGCACCCGGGTAAATTTTAACAGTTATTCATAGCAAAACTCTTTAAATAGTAAATGAGAAAGGTCACATCATGACAGCATTGTACAAGCAAAAACTCCCCCGACGCCTATGCAAAGATTTCTGTCAAGCAGTTGTCAGGCACAGAGGAGCAGCTCAGCGGCAAACCTCGCAGCTGCCTTTGAAGCCTGGAGCCTTTGGAAGCCTGAGATGTTGGGCCACATACGGGTCCTCTGTTTACATCTGACCCACCAACCATGGGTCTTTCTTAGAATGCAAATGAATGAGACCTGGGGACAACAGTATCTTTGAGTGATGTATTTTGTCTTTCTGACCTGAAAACCCATCAGTCATTGAAGGGCCATGTGGGCGTTGACGTAATGTAGGAAGTCCAGACTGTATGTTGGGCTCAAAGCTTGGGCTTACTATCTTATTTTTATTCTGTTTTTCTAAATAAAAGCACTCAGCACATTGCGCATTGATTCCTCAGACTGAAAAAATCCCAGTACCGCCAAAGAGTACTGAGGCCCTGAGCCCTGAGCACAGAGGAGGGATAGGCTCCCCTCTGGGCTGGCTGCCTGGCTTCCCCAAGCACGGGAGCTTTGAGACCGGTCAGATGGCTACAGATCCAGAAAGCTGTGCTCTGCAACTGCTAGAAGTTGCTGAATCACAGCAGAGAGGTAGCTTGTGACTTAGAAAACTTTTAGCACCATTCATTTTGTTTTATCTCAATAACCCTAATGTCACTAAATTCCATTCACGATTGTTATAAACAATTGAACCAAGTAAAGATGAGAAAGAAATAAAATTTAAAGACTGATTGGTAAATAAGTGCATAGGTCTCTGGCTTAATTCTTCGTCCTCTCCATTTTTTTAGAGAGCCAGAGAGCATGCCAGTGCGGGTCTGAACAGAACAAGGGGTGGAGTGGTGGGAGGAGCAGAGAAGAGAGAGAATCTTAAGCAGGCTCCATGCTTGGTGCAGAGCCCAACGCCGGGCTCGATCTCACAACCCTGAGATCTCACAAACCTGAGCTGAAATCAAGAGTCGGACACCCAACTGACTGAGCCACCCAGGCACTCCAGCTTAATTCTTAAATAGACAAATCAAGAATTCTGTACGTGTATTTTGGTTATCCCTAGAACTGGTAGATTAAAAACTGTGTGGATTTTTTTTTATAACATAAATCTCTTACATTGCCAATGTTTTTTTTTTTTTCCTCTAAGTAGTAATGACATCAAAGTCTCCTCAAACCTGTCATCTACACTGGACAAAAATGGTCTGAAGACCTTTTTCGATCTAAAAAAAAATGCAATTCTGGGGCACCTGGCTGGCTTGGTCAGTGGAACATGGGACTCTTGATCTCAGGGTTGTGAGTTTGAGCCCCACATTGGATGTAGAGATTACTTAAAAATGAAATATTTTTCAAGTTTATTTTTTTTAGTAATCTCTACACCAATGTGGGGCTCGAATTCATGATCCCAAGATAAAGAGTCGTATGCTCTTTTGACTGAGCCAGCCAGGCATCCAAAAAATAAAATCATTAAAAAAAATTTAAAATGCACAATTCTATGACTTACTTTACAAATTGTGCCATGATTTAAATTATACTAAAGTAAACCTGTAAATTAAGTTTCGGATGAAGAAATTTCGAGTTTCGTAAAGTGAACAAATAATTTTTACCTAAAGCAAGCAATTTATTTTTAAACCGTGCTACATTTGTAAATCTCATCTGATCTTCATAAAATTATGAAAATCAAGAACAATGAAAATGAAAATATTTCCTTTGTACTTCTTAGAGACCAGAAGTCTGAATAAAATTACTTGATGGCTCTTTTTCACAAGGTAAACACTGGCAAAAGCAGGTGGGAGGGGGTTTGAAGTATGGGTTATCACTTTGTTGTTCCCAGGGTTAAAGAAAAGAAATTTTGGGGGCACCTGGCTGGCTCAGTCTGTAGAGCATATGACTCTTGATCTCAGGGCCGTGAGTTCAAGCCCCACATTGGGCCTAGAGATTAAAAAAAAAAAAAAGGAAAAGAAAATAACTTTTCACCCCTAGCTATTAAACAGCAAACCATTTTTCCCACATTCTCATTTACAATGTTTTCCAGAGTATAACTTCTGTCTTGAAAAGGTTTAAGGTAATGCTCACATACGTCTACTTAAAAATACTTTCCCATTTATTACATTTCCTTTTCCCAGACCTCTGGTAAACGTAAGAGGCCTCAGTACACCATAGGGAAATAAAAGGATTCCCAAGTGGAAATGGACTGTTTTGAACACTGACTAATGTCCATGGCGGGGGAAATAATTAACTCATTAACTCATTCATTCATTCATTCATGTAACAGACATTTATTAAACACTGTGCGAAACTCCAGCTCTAATTCTCCAAGAGTTCACCATCAAGAGGTGCATAAACGAATGCTAACGCAGAGTTGGAAATGCCGCACTAGAAGGACACAGAGCGTGGGCGTTGAGACTAGATAGAGGGGAGGCAGCCACTAACTCGGTCTGGGCAGGAAGACCTAGCAGAAGTTATCCTCGAGCTGGACCCAGAAGGGCGAGGGACACTGTGTTGGCTGCAAAAGGTGGGAAGGGAACACCAGGTGCAAAGGCACAGACCTGGGCAAGCGCAGGATATCTTGTGGTCATGGTGAGACATCTGGCATAACTAACTACGGGACCGGGTCGAAGGGGAGAAAGGCAAGGATGCGGCAGATCAGGTGGGCAAGTCAAACCAGGGAGGACCTCGAATGTCATGCTAAGGAGACTGAAGGCCTTGTGAGTTTGAGCAAGGCAGTAACATGATCCAACCTATATTTAGAAAAGTCACTTTGGGGATAATGGACCAGGGTAGGGAGAAACCAGAGGTGGGAAAAATAATGTGGAAGTCAAAGCAGGAGCCGAGCAGCTGAAACTAGAGGGTAGGGAAGTCCTAATGAGAAAAGAGGGTAAGGAATTAGAGGGGGTCAAATCCTTCTAGAATCTTGTATGTTTATATCATATGGGATGTTCACATTGATTTAATCGAAGTCTTGGCATAAAAAGCATTTACTAAACCCATGTCCCTATTTATATGGAATTCCAAATTACCTATGAGAAGCAGAATTTCACGTCTTCATATGCACTGAAGGCTTTTGTAGATAAATGACTTGCTTCAAAGAGATGGCTGCATTTCCAACAAGAACATCTATAAATGCCCTAATGAATGAGTGTGCTAACAGTTCCTCCATATCCTGAATATTAGCTGGCATCTATCCTTTAGTATGGACATGTGGTGACTGTATGAGCATATAAATCCTACAGGGACTATGAGAACCCTGTAATGTGTGAGTTTATTATAAATCTAGGATTATTTTTAGGTGGAAGGTCAATACAATCTGGATGTCAGTCATGTCTTACACATGGCAATCGGTGGAAAGCATTCAAGTAGAGAAGTATAATTGAGTTATGACTTACATTTGATCCCTTCTCAATTTTGTTACTTGAAAGGGCCGTGTTATTTTATATTGAAAGGAGTGATCCTAAAACCTAAAAATGGTTGCTTTGCTAAGTGGTTTCTGTAACGTATTCATTATGCCTTTACACCATTATCCAAGTGACGACAGCATACTCGGTACCGGAAGCCTGAATGGATGGGGCAGACAGGCAATGACCCTTATAAAGGTCAATGGGGTAGGGCACCTGGCTGGCTCAGTCGGTAGAACGCCTAACTCTTGATCTCAGGGTCGTGAGTTCAAGCCCCATGTTGGGCATGGAGCCTACTTACAAAATAAATAAATAAATAAGTAAATAAATAAATAAATAAAGGTCCAGGGGGTGTGGGAAAATACTCCTAGGAATATATTCTTCCCGGTTCCACTTGAAATCACAGCCACACAGTTCTCCAAAGAACCGGGGCCATAATCCATCATTCGTGCAGCTGACTGGGCACCTCCCTGCTCTGTACTGGGCTCTACGACTGGTGCCAGGCACAGAGTGGTAAATAACACAGAGCTTACTGGGCCCCAGGGCGCACTGGCAGTGAGATTACACTGAGCACTATGGCGGGGGGTGGGGGGGGCTAGAGACCAAAAGTTCCCAGGATGCAATGGGCACTTGAGATTTCCATGCATGGGTGTAGGAGAGTGGAAAGATACACTTATCCTAATTTTACCTAAATATAACCACATTCTCAAAGTCCTGTGTGAAAGGAAACAACAGAGAATGAAACAGGAAGAGGGGAGAAGAGGTATACAAGTTGCACCTCCTCCCTGAAGCCTTCGCTGCTGCTTCCGAACAAAGTGACTCCTCAGTAATTATGGCTCTCCGTTTGGAACCATGTCCTCCAATTTATGGGCCTATTCTTTCTTGACTAAAAATAAAGAAAATCTCACACAATATCCAGTTATTTCCGATTCCTACTTTTAAACAAATCTGGAAAGGATCTTTAACGTTTGTTCTTCCTAAATGCTCTTCTGAAAAAGGTTTAGCAGAAAGCCGTGTAAAGACTGAAAGAAAGATGAGGACCATCACCTGCTCAAAGCTTCGTGTTCTGTGATTACTTAATGCTCCTTTTGCTTTACCTCTGCCTTCCCTGTAATCAGCCTCATCCTGGAGTACGCTGGAAAGATGCTGATTATATACAAGTCACAGGGCAATTTACCCTTTTGACCTTCCTCGAGCTCTTATAAATCTCCCGACTGCTGGGAGGCCAGGGTTTTGTTCTTCCCTCTGCAGCAAAGGGCTGGGGCTTTATAAGCCGCCTCACACAGCAGCAGAAAGGAAACAGTGAAAACTGTGTGTGAGGCTGGCTGGGGGAGGGGGGCTATGACCTTGGCCTCTCTGAGAATGTGGGGAAGAGGAACAGGTCCCGTTTTCCCAGTGTTCACAGCCCCGGTCATGCCAGGAGCGATGCTGATGACAAATTGGAATGGAGCTATCAGCTGTGAGTGTAAAATGAGGAGGCTGGACTCGTTGATCTCAATGGCCCCTTCCGGCTCTCACGTTGCAGGATTCTAACTAGGTCTCCAGCGTGATGACTTGAAGAGAAAATTGACAGGGCGATGAATTAGGCTTATGTGTGAGAAGTACCCTGGCGGATGCGGCCCATTCACAAATCACAGCTCCAGACAGCATTCCCGAACCCAGATGGCGAACAGGGAAGGTTCAGTCTAAGTTGTGCCGAATAAACATAGCCTCACTACCATACTAACTACAACGGCGGTGGGGGTGGGGAGGCTTCTGACCCCCAGTAGAAGGTAAGCAGACAGGAAAATAATTTCGCATTTGAAATTTCACATTTCTAGAAACCTGGGGTCCTTTCAGCTCTGCAATTACACAGCTGTTCCCCAAACTCCTAAGATTCAAGATGTGGGGCGAGGTGGGGGGGTTCTCAAAAGGTTTTCTGAAGTCTGGCTGGTGATGTTATTTGGTCAACCAAGAGCAGCTTCTGACAAGGGATTCTGCTTAGAATATGGCTGAATCCGGGGCTCCTGGGTGGCTCAGTCATTAAGCGTCTGCCTTTGGCTCAGGGCGTGATCCTGGAGTTCTGGGATCGAGCCCCACGACGGGTTCTTCCGCTGGGAGCCTGTTTCTTTCTCTCCCACTCCTCCTGCTTGTGTTCCCTCTCTCGCTGGCTGTCAAATGAATAAATAAAATCTTAAAAAAAAGAATATGGCTGAATCCTTTCTCTTTGTTTCCTGTGCTTAGTTAGCAAGATCCTAATTGCTTCCATTTTTTCTTCCATTTCTGTTTGTATTGATTTTGATGTGCGAAGGTGAGTGCCTTACAACAACTTGCTCTATTCTTGTCAAGACTCTAAGGAAGCAAGTATCTTGAGCAACTCCGCGTGTTTTAGTCTTTTGAGGGATCCAATATGGACGTGGGCCCATCCTAATATAAGTAATAATAATCATACAGCCCTTAGTTTGTGTCATACAGCATTTGAAGTGCTCTGCATGCATTAATTCATGCCACGTTCACAGCCACCCTGTCAGTGTGGGGGGGAGGGCTGTGGGTGTTTTCCCCCTGTGCTGGTTTCTATTTGTAGTAGTTCAGAGTGTCCTCTGTTTTATTTTTAGTTCAGGTTTCTGAGAAAAGGAAAGAGAAATTCCCTTCATCGGTGCATTTCTCTCCTCTCTTACCATGGCACTCAGCCCTGGCCTGGCAGCCTTTTATGCCCAAGAAATATTTTGGCAGTGCCAGGAGCCCAGGCATCCGTGCTGCCGGGAGCGGGAGCAGCGGTGGCAGCGAGCACCGTGTGCCTCTCTCGGGAGCGCCGGTCTGCCCCACGTGCGAGATCCCGCGGGCTTTGACTGGCACAGAGCATTTGCTCTTCCTCGTTTCCTCTTGCACAGGGACATGTATGACCGCGGGAGAGACTCATTTCACAGGAGACATGAGAGCTGTTCTCCCCCAAGTGCCTGAGATCAGGTCCGCACCCCCCTGTCCCCGAAAGCCTTGCTGCGATCCAGACAGTCCTTGAATGTCTGAAGGCGGCCACAGAGCGCAGGTCCTGTGCGGGTCTGGAAAGATGCACCCCATCTTGTCATTTTCTGGTAAGGGTTTTTAGCAACTTGCGTATTGCCCTTGCTGCAGTCCTACCGAGCACGTCTGTACAGCATTTGTATCAATGCAACGCTTATAAAAGCCACATGCTCGATGATGCTCATAAGCTGTGACAGAATACTAAAAGCAAGCCTGAAGAGTCACTAGGAAAGGGAGAGAAAACACCACATTATTTTGATCCTTTATCTGCTCGGGCTTGAGTGAGAGCTTTGGAAGAGCCACTGGACTCTCAAAATTTATTCTGGCGACCAGAGCACCACGGCCTCCTTCTTCGGCCCGGGAAGAGCAGGCAAGGATAGTGGTTGTTGGTTCCAAGGAGTTTGGGGATGATGAGGGATGCATCCCACCTACCCCAACCCCGCCTAGCAGGAGTGACTCTAGGGGATATGGCAGACTTCACATGAGCCACTGCCCCCCAAAGTCAACAGTGGAGTATCAACTACGGATGTCGCAAAACTGGGTCTGTCCTCATTCGGGGACGAATGTCTTGGGAGCCACTGTGCATCTGAGCGTTCTAAAAAGCTTCTCATTCAGCGGCTACTCAATTCTGCTGGTAAGTCACGCTGGGAAGGGAAGCTGGCACGCAAGTGGTAGCATCTTGCAGGCAGCGTTGTGACATTTACTTTTCCCTCGCAATCCCCATAAAAATCCCCAGCTTAAATCTGGTTCGCCTTTTATTTCTTCTGACACCCTACGCTGGCTTTTCCTTTGCAGAGACTTCCGTGAGCACGTTGGACGTGGGACTGGGCTGCCAACAGATAAAGTAAAAATACTTCCATCATTCTTCGTACCACCTTCAAGAAGGAGATGGAAATACTTGCAGGCCAGGGCTCCAATCTACGTAGTACATACACAGCACATACTATATCGACTGGTGTGCTTTCCTTTCGATCTTAAATGCAGCCAAAACAGACAGGCACAGTGTAGTCTGAAATTTTTGGTTACTTTAGAAGAAAGTAAATACATATTTTAGCTTTCAACAACAAAAGAGCAGAAATGTATTCAACACTGCCTTGCTAATTTCAAGCCATTGTGGAGAATGTTTGCGCTTGCTAATGTTCAGTATAGACAGAAACACAGCATGCACGGAACTGGTTCCACGGGAGTCATTAAAAGGCGTGCTGAGAATATGTGCTAAGAATAAGACACAATTCTTTGTGCCTGTTCTCTGGCAAAACTCATTATGGGAAGTGATTTCAAGATCCTAAGAGATGACATGTTCGTACCTCCTGGGAGAGGGCTGAATGGCAAGTGTCTTCCTGCTTTCTGTCTTTCACGACAGCACCTGTGGCTGCTTTGGCAGGAAGATGTACTAGAAGCAGACAGGGAAGATGAGGGAGAACAGAACCAGGGTGGGCAAGAGACCGGCTGAACAGGTTATTGATCAGTATCCTGACAATTTATTTTTTATTTTTTGAAAGACTTTATTAATGTGAGAGAGAGAGAGCACACATGAGCAGGGGGAGGGCAGAGGGAGAAGGAGAAGCAGACTCCCCACTGAGCAAGAAGACCAGTACAGGGCTCGATCCCAGGACCCTGACATCATGACTTGAGATAAAGGCAGATGCTTAACTGAGCCACCCAGGCACCCCAACATCCTGACAATTTACATGACATAGGACTGACAGTCTGTTTATCTTATAAAAGGGCTTTTCCTTTGCAACATGACGTGGTGGAAAAGCGTCCTAGAGTCAGAAGGCGTAACTTGAAATCTTGCTTCGGCTGCTTCCTCTGTGGTCTTCAAAAAGTTCATCAGCTTGAGTCTGTTTCTTCAATTGAAACGCGGGCATAGTAACAGCACCTACCTCCCAGTCATGTAAGGGTCTAACGCACTCCTATGTGGAAGTGCCTCGCCTAGGTTAGTGCTTGGCACCAACAGGTGCTTCAGAAATTTCAAAGAAACCTCTCAGCATAAGGAATGAGAACGCACCCACTACCCTGCAGTGCGGCTGGACTGGCTCATGAGCGTACTAAGCTGTGAGCTCCAGCTATATGTGATCTCTTTCAGTTGTCCCTGGAGCCACTGCCCCTCCAGCCAGGCTTTTTTTCACCTGTAACAGCAATGTCCTGCTAAGCCTTAGCATTGTACAGGAGCACCGTTCTTTCCACACTCTTCACGACTACCGTTAGAACATGCACTTAGAGTAGTGGTTACTCACCCGAGGGGCATCTCACAGTCCCCCGGGGCACCACACAAGCCCAGGCCCTACCGCAGATTCTTAATCAGCTTGTCTAGGGGGGGTCCCTGAACATCCTTGGCGCTGGCATTTTTAAGAGATTCCGAGGTAATTCTAGTGTGCGGCCAAGGTCAAGCACTGCTGCTTTGCACAGTTCCCTGTGCTCCCCCCTTCCCAGCTCATCCCAGCCAGAGTGGCGAGGGGTGGTCTGAGCCAAGTGCAACCTCCTGCTTATTTATTCTCACCCTTGGACTTTGCACAGTGCTTGGCACAATAAATAACTGCTCAATACACATCTCCTTTTCCTAAGAAAAATATTTTAGTTATTTATTTGAGAGAGCAATATGAACAGGGGGAGCGGCATGCAGAGAGAGAAGCAGACTCCCCACAGAGCAGGGAGCCCCATGTAGGACTTGATCCCAGGACCCTGGAATCATGACCCGAGCCAAAGGCAGACGCTTCACTGACTGAGCCACCCAGGTGCCACATGAATACATATCTCCAGAATAAAGAAATGCATCAATGAGTCACCAGCAGTACCTGCTGGCAAAGTTGCATGCTGATAGCGAGTGAGAAAGTAAACGCTGACTTAGGAGTCAGGGGACGTGGGCTTTTATTCAGATTCAATCACAAGCTTGGTGGCTTTTCATGGTTAAACCACTTATCTACTCGGAGCCTCAGTTTCCCCATGTGTAAAATGAGAGGACTAGACTAAACAATGCCTTGGGGCCTTGATAGCTCTAGCATTGTTATTCTATGAGTCTATGAAAACCCATGGCACTAATAGCTATATTTCTGCCACCCTCATAAAATGACATGTACACGGGGAAAGGGAGTTTAATGAATCTTATAAAAAGCACTTTCTGGAACCAGAGAAGCCATTTTCATAATGGAGAGGATTTAATGGACTTAGCTTGTAAAGAAGCAATTTAGTAGCTTCTGTCCATTTGGGGCTGTTGTCCAGGCTAGGCAGCGCGGGAGAGGGCAGTGAGGTGAAGTGTGGCCTCTGGAATCCGACGGAATGGACCCAGGCTGGCCGACTACATGCGAGCTAGGTGACGTGTTCTCTGGGGTTTGGTCAAGATGAAATAAAATAACACATGTCAAGCACTTACAATAACACCTGGCAAGTAGAAGGGACACAATAAATGTTAATGAAAACACAACACAACCAAAATCAAGTCCCATGAGTCCACTACGATCCATCTCCATATTGCAATTGCAGAAATCGAAGCTCAGGGAAGTCAGATAAATTTGCCCAGGGTGACACAGCTGGGAAATCACAAATCTGGGATTTCAAGCAAGTACCCGAGACTGCAGTCAGTGGCCCTGTCCTGATTCCTCACGGCTTTGCTGGGATTCCTAACCTGGCTGGACCTGCTCGCAAACTCCCCGCAGCTACTCAGGCTTTGCTCACTCTAGTAGTCAACCCTGGGGGCCGTTTGCTTTACTTCAGCAGCCTGTCCTGGGTCCTGACAGGCTCAGTTTGGCCACCGATCCTCAGCTTGCCCCAGGGCCCATTTTCCAGTGTCCTTTACCATGAAAGAGTGACAGTATTGCTGCTGTTGTAGATGGAGCTGGATTCAGACATGCACCTCTAGCCTTAAACACCACGAAAACCTCTGCCTAGGCCGAACTGTTTCTTTATGCACCATGCCATAGAGACCTTCGCAAGGGGGAAGCCGGTCTTGGAACGGTTTGCTCTATGTCCCGCACAGCACCTAGCCCTAGTGGGGGTTCAGCACGTTTGGGGCAGGGCCTGAGCAATGTGTTGGGAAAGCTGCCCACGTGATAGTACTCTGCTCCCCTGGTTAGACTCCCCCCCCCCCAATTCTAGTTCACAACCCTTGTTGTACAGTTGGGGAAACTGAGCCAAACTGACTCAAGGCTGCATCAGAAGGACTCAAATCTAGGTCACATGATTTCAGCTGCTGGCCCGCTGGCCAGGCCAAGGGGGATCATGGCATTTGGGAGTGCCTGCACTGTTCTACGTGGGGGATCCAATCAGCAGGGCAGCTGAGTCGTCTTCATGCAATGCTTTGTAGTTTCGTGGCCCTCAGCTCCTTTTCGAGATATGATTTTGGGGTCAAGAGAAATGCTCTCCCATGAGGAGGCAATATATTATGGTGGTTAAAAAAAATGTGAACTCTGGAGCGATAACCAGCTGGTTGTAAATCCTGGCTTCATCACTTTCTAGTTGTGTGATGTTGGGCAAATTTCTTAGCCTCTCTGCTCTTCAATCTGTCTGTATGGAAAATGGCTATAATATTGGTTGATGTGCCAATTAAATGAGATCCTGCATATAAAGCACCAGAAACAAAGCCCGACAAAAGTAAGTAGTCAATTAGTCTTCACTCATTATAACTTCTGTTTTATAACCTACTTCAGCCGAGCCTTATTCTCGTCATTCCTCAGCTTTCAAGAAAAGGATGGTTACCTTATTCTCAGCCCTCCTGTCTATAAAAACATGTAGGTCTGGCTATACGTAAATTCCCCTGCAGCACAAAGCGGCAGAGCTCTAACAGTTTACCAGGAGAACAATCCCCAGCTCTGTGTCGCTCAATCTTTGTCAAAAGCGGAGTTAAAAAGAACAGCTCCTCAAATGGGAGAAAGGCTAGGAGAAGACATGATCTGTCTACTCTTCCAATACAGCCCTTGATTGAGGCTTGTCAACAGGGGTCAGGCACATAGATTGAATCATACTGGCCCTCCAGCCGAATGACTTTTTCTAGATTATGCTTTGGTATACCACCATACCATTAACTTCTTTTTTTATTTCTGTTTGTTTTTTTAGGATTTTTTTTTTAAAAAAGTAATCTCTATACCCACCGTGGGGCTTGAATTTATGACCCGAGAAGAGGAGCCGTACGTTCCACCGACAGAGCCAGCCAGGCGCCCCCACACCGTTAACTTCTATTAAGAGCCATGTTAAGCAATAGCCCAGTGGAATTCAATATTACATAGAAAAGACCGTGTCCGAGACCTTCATCATTGTACTATCAGTGCCACTGTTTACAGGGATGCCTGGGGAAACTTCCTGGCCTCTCAACCAAGAATAATTATACATCCATTGTATAATCGCTATGTGTGTACTTCGCAGGCATTGTGGCTTTTACAGCATACAGATTTTCTTTTCCTAGTGGCTGCTAGGCCTCTTGGAAACAATTTTGGGATCATACCCTTAGCAGAGGGAGAGACTACCATGATCTGCAATTTTAGTTCAGACGTAGATGGCTTTGTTTTCATGCTTTTTCCCTTTTATCTTTTATCCCTTCTTTTAAGCTACCGAGTCATATTTTATGAATTTTTGTTTCTTTTCCAATATTTAGTATCTGACTATGTAAGAGCAGAAGGAGAAAAGGAAAGGAATTATTAAAAAAATAAATATAAAAAAAGGCTTTCTCGGGGCGCCTGGCTGGTGCAGTCAGTGGAGCGTGTGACTCTAGATCTCAGGGTTGTGACTTTGAGCCCCACGTTGGGTGTAGAGATTACTTAAAAAGAAAATCTTAAAAAAAGGACTTTCTCAAACCTTTAAAACCCAGCTCAGAGGTGTTACATACATCAGGATTTACCCAAAAGCCTAAATCCCACAAAACAAAGATGCATTTTCAAGACGCTCATACAGGCATTAAAATTTAAAAGTCAAGAGCAATATTATGACTTGTAAGATCGGGCCTCTATTGCGTCACTTCAGACTCATGGGACAGACTCATTTTACAGCGTTTTCTTTGCGAGGCAGTGGTGCCCTTTGAAGACCACAAAGAAAGAGCCATCCACCATCATGACAATTCGCTTTTCCAGTGTCTGGAGCTTTCTATACTTCCCAGTTTCTGTGACGAATGTAAGTTTGAGGACAAGATGACTTAGCAGAGCTCACATTTCATTGCATTTTATTTGTTTAATGGTGGTTATGCTCAGAGATATTTTGAAAATAAAATCAGAGGCATGACATGTCTTCCCAAATCAATAGTTTAGTATCTTGGTTACAGATACTCCTACCATTAATCTTGGTCTGCTTATAAAGCTATGGATCATACTTGATGTAGCAAGTAAATAAGCAGGACTTTTCATTGGTTTGGGGTCAGAAAGATAAACATATTTTTAGATGTGCTTTATTTTAGGGAGGTGAGTGTCCTCATTAACCACTTAAATAAACCTTTTTCGCTCACAAATATAATCTCCATGTCACTCTTTAAAAGCACATGAAACATTCAAAGCCAGCTTTATGGTGTGCTCAGTACCTATAGACATATGACACATTTAAATTTAAGTACATGAGCTATCTCAATTCACTTGTATTTCACCTTTAAGGTATTCATCTGTACAACAGAAATCTAACCCTTTAATGGAATTCTCTAGGCTATGTGGGAAAACTTATCAATGTGGAGTGGATTTTTTAAATGGCCATAAATGTTAACCACTAATTTCCTTATCACAATGATAATCTTCAATTTAGCAACCAGGCAAGCAAATTGCTTCTTTAAAAGCTAGGTGCATGAAATCATATTCATTATGAAAATGCCTCGTCTCATTTCCAGGAAGTGATTTTTACAACATTCATCAAACTCTCTTTTCCAGAGTATAGGTCATTTTAAAAAGGAAGTAGCAATGTGGATATTAGTGTCATGTTTATTCATAGGCTTTGAAACAAAAAATGTTAGGGCAGGACAGGGTCTCAGAGATCATTCAGTCTCCCTCATTTTACAGAAAGAGAAAGTGAGGTCAAAAGAGGAGAAGGACCTTAAGTGGCAAGAAGCCCTGTGTGTGTTGGGAGGGCAGGGGGCAGGGGGCATGAGACAGAGACAGAGACACAGAGAGATAGAGAGATAAGACCAGTGGCAGTTCTTTCTTTCATCTTAGCAGCTTAGGATTTTGGTGACTCGGCTTCACCTAATATAGCCGAGTCTGTGTGGCTACAGGCAAAGTCGGCTACAACATGGGGAACTGCTCTCATGCTCTTTACATTCATGTTCACATCATTATCAGCACGGATGCAGCATAATCCAAAGTTCAGTAGAGACTGCAATTAAGGTCATGGAGAAATCTAAAGATCCATGAGGTTCAAGGAGGAAAAGATCCCAAGGAAAAGTCTCACTGAAAACATTTGCCTTTTCAGACGTATGTCTGTAATAGGGTGAAATTTGTAACGCCACTAAGTGTTCACATTATTTAGTATAGGAAATGCCTTAAAAATCCAAACCAGTAATTAACCTTCTAGAACAAAATAACTACCTGAAATTTGCTTTTGTTGGCAGAACATTCCATCTGTGTGAACTTCGTCTATAATACTTCATCATAAATATGTTTCCGGGCAAGTCTGATGCATCCACTTGCATGGGTGAGGGAGTGTAAGCATCTTTTAGCCGGATGTCACAATGCACTGGCATCTGCTCTTTCTCTCAGAGCCATCAGCAGGGCCGAGCTCTGGTTAGGAGGATGCCTGTTGGTCCAGGGCAGGCTAAGGAACGAGTGAGTAAAGAAGATGGAAAAGGGGGAAACTTGACTTTGAAAGGAGAGTGAGAAATATAGATGAGAGAGGTGCCTGAGTGGCTCAGTAGGTTAAGCGTCCAACTCTTGGTTTCAGCTCAGGTCATGATCTCAAGGTTGTGAGATCAAGCCTCACATCAGACTCTGTGCTCAGCCTGGAATCTGCTTGGGATTCTCTCTCTCCCTCTGCCCCTCCCCCTGCTTGTGCATGCACTCCCCTCCCAAATAAATAAATAAATAAAATCTTTAAGGAAAAAAAAAAGAAATATAGATGAGAGAGAAAATAATAAGGGGATTAAGAAAGGGCATCAAATGCCAGAACATGATGCTACAGCAAGCTGCAAATTCTCACACTAGCCTGCTATGAACTTTTTTGGGCTATTTCCAAAGTTTCTAAAAGATCTTTTTAAGAAAATGAATGTTGTATTTTAAAACATAAGCTATTTTGAAAACTATGAAATATTCATTATAATGCTACTAAAGCACCACTTTTCTCCCATAATATAACAAAAGCCTACAGAATTTTATACATCTTTACAAGGTAAACTTCCACGTGACCTTATGAAATTTACATCATCAGAAGTATGAAGTTATTAAGTGTCTCAGGTGTTTTAAGAGAGAACCTGTGCTGAGCGCCGGGGCGGCTCAGTGGGTTAAGCATCTGCTTTTGGCTCAGGTCATGATCTCAGGGTCCTGGGATTGAGTCCCATGTGGGGCTCCCTGCTCAGCAGGGAGTCTGCTTCTCCCTCTGCCTCTCCGCTCTGCTTGTGTGCTCTTTCTCCCAAATAAACAAATAAATAAAACCTTAAAAAAAGAGAGAACCTGTGCTGCTGGAATTTTGTTTATTTTAAACTAAGGGTTATCACTCTGGTAAAGAAAAAAAAAGATAATTATCAAAACTACAAGTACCCAAGAAAATGCATTAAAAGAGTGCCATATTCCTTCTTTCAACCAAATAGCGATTATGCCACTTGGCTTTTCTTGCCCCTTTTGTTATTTGCTCAGGAGGCTAAACTGTCATGAATAGGACCTTACTGGTATCCCAGAAACTTTTCTCTAGCACACAGTTTTGGCAACCTAGTTCCAGAGAGTGTCTGGGAATCATCTGGTTTTAATTCAGAAATATGCTATTATATCCCAAGTGTCCACTGATGGGTAGAATGGGTAAGCAGAATATAGTATTTCACAGAGTGGGACATTATTCAGCCTTAAAAAGGAAGGCAATTTTGATACATGCGACAACAAAGATGAAGCCTGAGGACGTTCTGCTAGGGAAATGAGCCAATCACAAAAAGACAATATTCTATCGTTCCACTTATATGAGGTGCATAGTCAAATTCATAGAGACAGAAAGTGGTGATGGGTGGTGGGGAGGGCACGTATTGCATGGTGCACTGGGGGTTATACGCAACTAATGAATCATCGAACTTTACATCAAAAACCAGGGATGGTGACTAACATAATATAATAAAAAAATATTAAAAAAAAAAGTAGAAGGGTGGTTCCTTGGGGTTGGTGAGTGGGGAATGGGGAAGTGTTTGATGGGGACAGGGTTTCAGTTGTACAAGAAGAGGAGTTCTGTGATGGCTTGATGCTACCGAACTGGGCACTTAAAAATGATCAAAGTGGGGGGGCGCCTGGCTGGCTCAGTTGGTACAGCTTGCAACTCTTGATCTTGGGGTTGTGAGTTCAAGCTCCATGCTGGGTGTAGAGTCCACTAATTTTTTTTTAATTAAAAAATTTTAAAAAATGATGAAGATGGTGAATGTTATGTATATTTTACCACAACTGTTTTGAAAAATGAAATAGGTCACTGCAGCACCTCCCAGACTTGTGACCTTCACACCTGTTTTCGTGAATCCTTCACGGTCCCCATAAGATGTTGTGAATCTTAAGGAACATCCCCTAAACTCTTCAGGAATGTGTATGCCCCCGCTGCTGCTTCTAGAGCTTTCCTTGCACGATGTGCTTTTCCCTGGAGGGTAATTATTAAACTCAAGCCTATGAGAGCCCTCCTCAAGTTAGACCTCGCTCAATTAGCAGCCTCCTTCTTATAATCACACATTCTCTCAGGTTAGAGACCTTCCTAGCTGAGAGGCTGGGGCATTAATGGATGGGGTGCATGGAACGCAAGTTTTCCCAAGGAACGTAAGGAACAGTGTGACTCTGAGTCATCTGGTATTTGATTGCTTAATGGAGTTCAACGGATGGCATCTAACCTTTGGGAATAGTTGTTCATCTGCTTTGTTTCTCTGTATAGAAATCATTAGTCATTGTCCCCAGTTTGATAGGTCAAGCCCCTTGAAATTTTGCCTTTAAAGAAATAGTCAATTTGCCTGCCTTCTGTTCTGACCCTCTGGGTCATGCACAGATGACCGCCTCGATAGCGAATCTATCCACGGCTGAGCTGTCATAGCCCATGAGGCAGAGCCACTTTTACTCAGGGACCCGAAGGGGTTACAGAAGCGGGGTACCCAAAGAGGTCCCATGTATCAGCCCTGTCCTTCAATTATTTTTTCTATTTATTCAGGCCTATATAAAATCCTTGAATTTTTTATGAAAAATCCCATTAGCACAGAAGGATAGAAGTGTTATTAAGCTAATAAAACAGATTTCCAATGAAATTAACTGGGAAAGTGAGAGAAATTAACATAAGAAATATAAAACTAATTAATTCCTGGCTTGACACAGTTAAGGATTGTTTAGATTAGACACAGCAAAATGGGAGGTATCTGTTTTTTTTAATAATAAACTAAGCCTACATACCAATATGCATTTTAAACAAGCCTGACGGAATGAGGGCATTATGATTTAGATACTTTGAGCACACTTGGAACGATAAATTTAGTAGACTTGAATAAATGGCCAGAAGATCTCACAGTGAGTGTCATATGGAAGAGACAACAGGGGGCACCTGGCTGATAGAGCTAAGAGTGAAACAACACCACAACTGGACCCGAGAGAGACCCATAATCATTTCTCCTAAGACTTTGCTCCTCGTCCCTGCAGGGGGGTGGGGGGGAGAAGGCTTTGCATTTCAGTTGGTCAGAACGGTCGGTGACAAGGATTATATAACTGTCGGCCTCCACTGTTTTTGAGGCATTCTGTCATTTTCAATGAAGAGAATAGATCATAGGGCTCTGTATGTTTGCACGGAAGCTGAGCAAGGTGGCTTGTGTTATGTTCATAAAAGTGATTGCCCTATATAAACACTAGTTTTAATTTGGGCACAAGAGGGGCCCGAGACTTGAGTGCCAAGTCCAGGCACTGAAAGAAGTAGCAGCCTTGCGTGTCACTGAGGACTTTGCTTCAAAGACTGAAGCGATGTAGCGATTTTCGCACTGATATGAAGGAAAAGACATGACTTTGCAAACTGCCAGATATCTCAAGGCAGCTTCGGACTGCAACTGTCACTACCATAGAACACCCCAGCACCGAGAACTTTTACATCTACTTTCTGTAGAGTAGATGCAGCCCAACACAGCTGGCTAGAAATCAGATCTCTTATTTCCACATTCCATAAAATAAGATCACTTTTGCCAAAGGAAAAACATTAAAAAAGTGCATGGAAAATACTTGGCAGAGGAGGGCTAGGACAGTGTCAGCTCTGCACCCCCATATATTGCAGGGGTGTCAAAGCAACAGTTTTTTTTTCAGTGAAATGAACCCTTGTTTCTTACAGAATCAGACCTTTGCAACTCTACCAAGAACATAGACTCTTCTTCGCTTTTTATCCTAGATTTCCTCATGTTCAATGGAGCCAACAAAAACACTGGATTTGGGTACCATACATCCCAACATAGTGCAAGCCCCTCTTTGTGCAGGTAGCCAAATAGCTGTTAGACGAACTGACTCGCCTCAGCTTGTATGAGCAGCTAGGAGCAGCTCACTATTTTGTACTCAACCGAGATATGCTAAGGCACTACCGTGGAACATGGTCAACCCACAAAATCACCTATGAAGGGTGTTTTCTAATGGGAAATGAATTTATAAGGCTCCAGAGAAGCACTTGCTGTAGGTTTTGTGGGTGTGTTTTCATTTTTTAATAGTAATTTTAATTTTGATAGTAATACATGAGCCTGGATGCAAACAAATTAAAATCACGCAGCAGCGCCTGGGTGGCGCAGTCAGTTGAGCATCCAGCTCTTGATTTTGGCTCAAGTCATAATCTCAGGGTTGCGAGATCAATGGAGCCCTGCACTGGGCTCCGCAATGGGTGCGGAGCCTGCTTAAGAGTCTCTCTCTCCCTCTCCCTCCGCCCCTCCCTGCTTGTGTTCGTGAGCACACATGCTATCTCTCAAATAAATAAATCCTTAAAAAAATTAAAATCCAGGCACCTGGGTGACTCAGTCGGTTAAGCGTCTGCCTTAGGATCAGGTCATGATTCCAGGGTCCTGGGACTGAGCCCTGAGTCGGGCTCCCTGCTCCAGTGGGGAGCCTCCTTCTCCTTCTGCTGCTCCCCTTGCTTGTGCTTGTTCTCTCTCTCTCTCTCTGTCAAATAAATAAATAAATAAAATCTTTTAAAAAATATTAAAAAATTAAAATCATGCAGAAAGATTCTCCCACCCAAAATTAAACCACTAAGCTGTTTTTGTCTGCCTTTTCTATAGGTTAATATGGATATACCCAAATTGTGTGTGTATATTTAAGATTGTATTTATTTGGGTTAAAATTAGCTTAAAGCTATATAGTGTGTGTGTCAACTATATTTCAATAAAAAAAGACATATATAGTGTGGAAAAGGGGGCTTCAATTTACAAATAAGATACATGGCCAGAAATCTCTGGATCCTGAAAAGAGAAGTTCAGATCAATTCTACTCTATTTTTTTTGAAGATTTTATTTATTTGAGAGAGAGTGAGAGAGAGCACAAGCAGGGGGAGGGGGAGAGGGAGAGGGAGAAGCCAGCTCCCTGCAGAGCAGGGAGCCCGATGCAGGGCTCGATCCCAGGATCCTGGGATCATGACCTGGGCCAAAGGCAGACACTTAACTGACTGAACCACCCAAGGGCCCCAATTATATTCTACTTTCAACGAGATAAGCTGGAGAGGTTGAGGGTTTTACTGAAGCTTTTTTGTTTGTTTACTTTTAAAGATTATTAAAAAATATATGCTTGTTTTGGAAAACAGAAAATGCAGATTTTATCAATAATGGAAAAAGGAATAAAATCAACCCTAATCCTGCAGTCCAGAGATAATATCATTCTTTTGGATGACTCTATGTCTCTAGCTCTATATTTTCGTAAATCCATAAATATGTGCAATGAGGTAGTAAAGTTAATCACTCGAAAAGCCAATAGATGAGATCTTTTAAAGAAAGGAACTATATTTGATTAGGTAAATGCCTTGATAAGTACTTGGAGATGAGAAAGATGAGGTCCCGTGCACACGATTGTAAGAAGGAACTGAAATGAAATTACTACACACTTCTGGAAAATTTTTTAAAAATTAAAAAAAAGGAAGGACAGGGATTCAATGAGAGGGCAAGAGTGAGAGAGGAAGTTCAAGATTGAACAGGCCGGTAGGAGGATGACGCCCATGAGGAAAGCTGGCCATGCAGTGTTTATGTGCTAGGGTAGCCAGAGAAAATTCGGAATAAAGATGTCCACTGGCTGCCCCTGCATTCCCTCATGTCATCAGGAACAGCCACACAAGCCTTGAATCAGAATGTAAGCTCCGTGTACGTGAAAGAGCCTCCTCCTTAACCGCAGTAAGCCGCGCGCCCATAACAGTATCTGTGGAATGGCTACAGAAGTGGTTTGGGAGAGTAAAGGAACAGCAGCCGAGCTTGGGTCAGAGCAGGTGAAGTCCAAGAGTTAAAAAGAACCGAGAACTGAGGTGCTTACAGGGCAGAATAAATGTCCCTTCCTCTAGAGCCGGAGAAAAAAAAGAAGAAGAAGAACCAAGAACTCAGACTCAGAAGTGAGCAGGGGAACATAAATTGTCAGGAATTCACAGAAATATTGGAGGAGATACTGGACTTCCCACAGGACATGGGATGGAAATCACAAAATTTTCTTCACATCTCAAGTGTTGGAATGACTTCATCTGACATCGAGATTTTTTTTTGTCTTTCTCGGCTTACATATAATTTTACAAAAATTTTTTTTAAAGATGTTTTATTTATTTATTTGACAGAGACAGAGACAGCCAGTGAGAGAGGGAACACAAGCAGGGGGAGTGGGAGAGGAAGAAGCAGGCTCACAGCGGAGGAGCCTGATGTGGGGCTCGATCCCACAACACTGGGATCACGCCCTGAGCCGAAGGCAGACGCCCAACCGCTGTGCCACCCAGGCGCCCCTAATTTTACAAAAATTTTAATAGTCATGACGCTATGCCATAAGTACTGTAACATGCTTTTTTCACTTAGAATATGGATTTACATTCACTGGAATGGCCTCATATTTAACAGATATAAAAACTCAGTTAACCTTTTATTAGTTTTCAACTTTTCACTATGAAAAACAATGCTGCACTAAACATTCTTGTTAAGTAAAAAAATAGTCACATAAATACAGAAACAGGAAAAGTCTATATGATTGCTGGAAAACAGAAGGTAAGAAACTGGGGACATTCTGAAAGGTGTGGGTGGTATGGATGGGACAAGGTCAAAGGACATACTATCCTGTTCTTGGTTTGTACGTGAATGAAAAGCCCTGTTGAGGAGTTAAGAGGTCAGTGGAAGGGACCCATGCACGGCAGCTCTTCGAGCCCCATGCCCAGTGTGGGGGTACAGGTAAGCTCCTGGACCTGGGGGCAGTGTCAGGGAAGGCAACAGCACAGTCTGACGGCCCCCCCCACAGAGACAGCCGAGTGGCAGGCCGGGTGCTCACTTGCCTGCTTTCTTCCTCTAGCACTGACGATGAGCTGGGAGAGGGGAAAGTGCTTAACAGGCCCAGAAAGGGCAGTTAAGACAATTCCAGAAGGGGTAAGTCCTCAAGCTAACTTTTTGTTGCCATCTCAAACAGAAAAGCTGCCGGGCCTCGCATTGTCCATAGGAACTGCCCCCCATATTTACTTACAAGCACCTAGATTGTCACTATAGCAAAATAAAAGTACAGAAATGAGAAACTCCACTTTTCTTGCCAGAAATAAGCTATTTGTGTGGACACCCATCTCAACTAGCGGAACTTAGTAGAGACCACTCTGTTAGGATGTGAAAAGAAAACAACTTCCCAGGGCTGGCTCAGGGTCGTGGGGTGAGCCCCAGGACAGGCATAGGGTTTACTTAAACACACACACACACACACACACACACACACACACACACACACACACACACACAACTGCCCAGACATTTGAAGAGTTCGCAGTCCCAACAAAAGGGGCTAATCCAAGGAATAAGAGTTTTGAGAAAATACTTCATAAGTGAAGAGAAAGCAATATAAAATCAGGCAAGATTGCATTCAGATGAAAACCCAAGTACAGAATGAAAAACACTAGCACGGAGGCACTGAGCAGATTACTACAGAAAACCAAATCTGTAAAGAGGAAGAATTCAGAAAATTCTTCCAGAACCTAGAAAAGAAGAATTAGAGAGAAACATGATACACAAAGATATAAGGGCCTGGGACTGTAAGTACATAGGATCGGGATTCTTGGAAGATAAAAAGGAACAAATGAAGGAGAAGAAATAGGGAAATAATAGGAAAAAACTCTCTCAGCTTAGGCTAATTAAGTTTTAGCTAGTTAAATCTTCTCGTGATTGGGGGAAAAATACAGGATGTTCATTCATGCTGCTGAAAGGAATACATAGTGTAGCCAGTCTTTTTCTTTTGACATTTGCCAAATAGCAAAGAGGAAATCAGCGTTTTTCCCTTGGGCAAAGAGACAGGAAGCTGCAAATATCAGCTGGCACTCCAAAGGACAATTATAGTGATTCCTTGGATGAGGTGTAAGGAGGAAGATAAAGAAAGATCTGAAAGTAGGAAGAAAGCCTGAACAGAAGCTTGCTGGTTTCCTGCCAAAGGGAAATCCGTCTGAGGATCACCGTTCACCTCCAGGCAGGCTACTGGAATTGGAGACTCCTCCAGAGAAGTACGCAGTCCCACTGATGCCTTCTTGGTCGAACAAAACCAACAGAACTGACTGACATCAGACGTGACAGAATTTCTCACCGTATACATATAACGATGCACAGATGTGCACACATACATACCCACGTATATAGACTCATATACACGATAATCACAAGTGATAAACCACACTCTCCCATATCAATGCTTAATTTATGTCACATGCCTTTGTGGGTTAGACACTATTTGTTATATAATGTCAAAATTCCAATTCAATTTAATTCGACACATATTAACTGTGTACTTACCGTATGCCAAACTTGTGCGTGAATTCTGTGTCTCATATTCTTTTCCATGTGGAAGTCAATGGCAGGCTGATGTCAGGAAAATAGAACCTCATCCAATGTCAGTGTGAAATTTAGTCATTTGGCTGTAAGATCACAAGGGTAGCAGGATGGTTCTCATTCCTAGGAAAGATATTTCCATAGTTATTCTTGTTTCTCCCTTACAAAAATGACAAGGCATTTTAAAATATTCTGTTTGAAAGGATCATTTGCATAAAAACATATATACACCTCAGATGTCCATCTGAGTTCTCTTCACTCTAAGGTTAAGGCGGACTTGAAATCCCTTTCTATATCCTGCCAAAGCCCAAGATTTTCCCAACAATGTGATAATTTTCAGGCATCTCAGGTTCCCATGGTGCCCAGTTTCCCAGACCCTGCTGTATTTGACCAGCTGACAGACTGCCTCACTGTCCTAGGGAGACCATCACTGTTCCTACAAAACAATACGCATGGAGAGCGTGGTCTTTTCCTTCAGAAAGAGAAAAAAGACCTAGTCCCACAAAGCTTCCTGCAGCCATCTCTCTTCCAAATGAAGGACACAAAAAGAGGGATTGAGGAGGCCGCCAGGTGAGACTGTTGCTCAGGAGTGGGAAAGAAGCATTTCCCTTGCAAAGCCAGAGGAAGGGCTAGGTTTCCTTGATATCCATTAAACACTGCTTAGCTTCAAAGATCATTTTCATGTCACTTTTAACACTTAGCATCATTCTCTTCTTACATAGGTCTTTTCCCCATGACAGTGACTGAGACCCTGAATTTGCTAAGTCCAGATGGCTTGGCTTCCACTTCATTTGTGAATAAATCATTCAGTTTTCTTATTTACTTGGAGCTCTATCATGAATCCACATCCACTGAAAACCTGAAAGGACTGCAGAGCCCTAACTGGACTACTTTGTCGAGAGACTGGACCTGACCTTGAAACACAACCAGCCACCCAGCACTGTCCTCCATCTCTCTTTACTCATCTAAAAGCACCCAGGGGAACTTGAAGCATTCTGCCCCAACCTCCGAGGGCCCGTTTGCTTAGACGACCTCACTGATGATCTCGAAGGCTGGACATCTCGGACATTCCATCAGCTCACAACAATTCTCAGACCACGTGTCAGAGCTATTTTTCAAAGACAGACAACCTAGTCCGCCAATAATAGTCCCCCAAACTAATCTCAACTTTAGACAATGGTTTCTCCTAGAGGTGGGAAAATGATTCTCCAAAACCTCTGCCCCTGGGTACACTCTTCAGACCTTACTTCCACAGATCCGACCAGCTTATTATTAAATGCACTGTAACTTACAAGGCACAAATAGAGAGTGACTATGGTCTTCTCCAAGCATTGTCCTTATACTGTGCTGATGGATCTCCTGACTCCACAATTGGAAGCACAGACTTCCTAGTTGGGTCACATAGTGATCACAAAAACAAAAATTCCCATGACTTGCCTTCAGGGACTCAAAAGTCCAGCCCAGTCCACACCAAAATTTCAATCTCACATACAATATAAAGCTTCTCTCCACTCCTGCCCTCAGACCTCCCCCCAAGTTCAGGCCTGACCTGCAGTTGAGGATAAGTGTTCTATGTGTTTTGCTTTCCCTCTATTCTTTTCCATTTTTTAAGAGATTTTATTTATTTATTTATTTGGCAGAGAGAGAGCACAAGCAGGGGCAGCAGCAGGCAGAGGGAGAGGGAGAAGCAGGCTCCCCACTGAGTAAGGAGCTGCAGCGGGGCTGGATCCCAGGACCCTGGGATCACAACCGGAGCCGAAGGCAGGGACGTCACCGACTGGGCCACCCAGGCACCTGAGTCCTCTGAATATTTTAAAGAAGAAATAGAGGTGAGTGTGAACACAACTTTTTCACTTTTGTCTTGACATGGAAGGAATACCTAATTGAATCTTTTGACTATATGCCATATAGACATGGAGCATGATCAGTAAAGCTCAATGACTAATCTGATTAGCTAACCAAAGTGAAGGCCATGATTGCAGAAATTAGACTGCAAAACCAAGTATAGCCCTAATGATTCACTTTCAGTTCTGCTGGCCAACAGTAGGATGCCAAGATAAAGACTACAGACTCTGGAGCCTGTTGACCTACACTGGAATCCTGGCATTGCCTGTTCACCTGTGTGACCTTGGAAAAGTTACTTCACTTCTGGGCCTCAGTTTCTTCATCTGTAAAATGGGGACAATAAGTGTACCTACATTTAGGTTTCTGCAAGGATTAAATGAGTTAATATACATATGAAATGCTTAAAACAGTGCCTAGCAAATAGTACTATTATCCAGGAGAGTGCTCCCCATCAGAGTGAAGCCCTGGGTACCAATGACTTGATGTGACGTCACTGCCAAAGTATTTTGCCACTGTCTCTCTCATCATATATACTAGAATATTTGAGCAAGTGTCTCTACTTAATAGCTGTGTGATTGTGGATAAAGTACATCATCATCAGTTCCACGGTTTGTAGAACTGTGATAATAACAGTACTTGCATTGCAGGGTGGTTATGATTTAATAAGATAATGAATACATGAATGTTTCACAAATCTGAATATATGACTGACATTAGCTGCCATTTTTGAGAATCCACAAAGAAATTGAGAGGCTATGTTAGGATTGAAAAAACACAGGGTGTAAGTTGTGATTTGAAGGACTGACAAAAAGTTGTAATAACGAGGATCATTAGACACTGAACTATAATCTTATCAAAATTGGTAAACTGATTTTCTTAGGACTGACATATAACTGTTAAAGGCCTTTTACAGGACAGCAGGTTTGATAGCTTTAAGATTATATGAAAGCATTTTCTGCAATGCTTAATTTCTTAGAACTAAAAGTTCAATCGCATGACTGACCAGTTAAGTCAGTTTTTATCAAAAATCTTTAGTAATTTCTGTACCTTAATTGTGGGTACCTTGCTCTGTACCCTGGACCTTGAAAATTCATTTGGGAACTATTTTTTATAGCTTTGATACTTGGGATATGTTCTTTCTAAAATAACGCAGAGCTAAGATTTGTAATTTCAATATTATGAGACTTCAGGGATTTTCAGCAAACATTTTATAAGGGCTCTACTCTGGACCACCTGATGTGATTATTCAGATCAAATCCTGGGAGACCTTACCCAATAGATGCTGAATATTTTGAGTCTGTTTTGCAGCTAGGCAATTTTTGCATAGATTCTTTAGTTATAATGGGAAAGTAAAGAACCCCAATGCAGATGGCTTTCAATTACCCACGATAATAGAGGTAGTCAAGAGTGAATGAGGCAATGTTGAACTTACCCACACACCCCCACCCCCCGACGGAAGGGAAAGAGAAAGCTCATCCATGGTTAAAGGCATCTTATTACTGGCATTCTTCCAGATCGTTATGCCCCTACTCAACCATCTTATTATATTCTCTCCCTTGATGATCTCAGAAATCGAAGCCCTTGGCTTCAAACTGTATCCCCCTCAACCCATCTTAAGATTTCCTCAATTTGCCAAACAGCAAATAATTGCTTCACTCTATAGAACTCACTCAGGCCTCTGCACTCTCAACTTGGCTACCTCCTTAAGCTTAATGTTCCAAAGGCTGCAGACAGGAGATGCTATTGACACTTGTTCCAGCTCGACAGAAGGGAGAAAGGCTGGGCCAGGTAAAATAGAATTGCGCACGTTATGAGAAGCAACTTATGTCACCTTAGTTACTTCTTTCTGAAAGTTAGTAAACTTTCTTTTCTCTTCACTGTGTCCAATACACAGAGCTATTTGAATTTGTTAGCCATTATTTGAAGAAACATACGTGCACACACACACCCTGAAATATGCAGAAGGTCTATCAATAGTCAGTAAAATAGTTAGAGTATACAAGATAGAAGTTTCTACAGTTAACTTACTGAGTATAAATTATTAAAACAGCATGAACAACTAAGTATATAACTACATATAACTATTATACACTTATTTACATGTACATAAATAAAACTTTTAGACAAGAGGATAAAACCCCTAGCTTAACAAACATGGTTCTTATGTGCAAATAGCTCCTATATCAATATTTTCCGTTAGTAGTTCACCAAAATACTTAGTTGCCATCAGAAATCCTAACTGCTCATCTTTTGTTAGTCTCCTGATAGAGAGTAGGTGAAGTATATCTGTGTGTGTGTGTGTGTGTGTGTGTGTGTGTGTACTCAGAGTCTGACTTCAAGCATACTTCTTTTCTCCTTGAAATAAATTCAGAGCAGGCCATTAACTATCCTTTTTACTATCTTCAATTAAAATGTTCTTTGGTTATACTGATGTAAGATAATGTGCACTTTTTATATAATCATAGAAAGACTTGTCAAGTCAAATGTACATGTCACTAAAGAACTGGTTCTCTAAGTCTCCATAGTGTGGACGTCACTTCTTGTTGATTACAAAAGCATGAGACCTCTTTCCCGACTCTAGCAAAGCTACCTAGTCCACTGCTGAACACTTACTTGAAAACAATCAGCTAGTAAATTTTTCAAATACAGCACAGTTTTTTAATCAGCTCCCAAAAAAGGGGGCAAATATAAGCAGGGGTTTCTCAGTGAATATTGAAAGCTCTAGAAAACTCAGCTCCTTCAACCTGGTTGTATTTGTTATAAAGATACCCATTTGGCTGGCCTTCGTGTAATGAGTATGGGTGATATAACCTGAGCTCATCTCAAGTCAATTAAACTATCTGCTAAAATACAGTCACCAGAGGTGCCTGGGTGGCTCAGTTGGTTAAGCGACCGACTCTTGGTTTGGGCTCAGGTCACGATCGCAGGACATGAAACGGAGCCCTGAGTCCGGCTCTGGGCTGGGCGTGGAGTCTGCTTAGGATTCTCTCTATCCCTCTGCCTTTCCCTCCGCTTGCAAGTGCGCACATACTCTCACACATAATTTTTTAAAAAATCTTTAAAAAAATAAAAAATAAAATACAGTAACCATTCGTAATGCATTTCTTTCAGTGTTTGGACCAAGTTATCTTCCTAAGTTGTCAGACAAAATGTGAACATCTATTATTCAGCCTCAATTATTCCCAAGTCTAGAGTAACATTCAAGTAGGCCCTTCCAGCCATTAAAAAAACCCGGCTGCAGAATTACTTTCAAATCAGCACTATTGACTTTTGTATAAAAGGTTTGAAAATACAATGGATGAACAAGCAAATGGCAAAGTTTTGCTCTGCATACTGAACTGCCTGCCCCGTGGGGGTGCTTCCTGTTTCAAAACCTCTCCTACCAGAAATCGTGAATCTTTGCACAAAGTCACCTGATGTCTGCTTTGCTATGAAGAATGCTAGTTACAAATCCTAAGGTTAATAGGTGGGAATGAAGAAGACATGAGTTGGTTTTATTTGTCTAACTTGACTTAGGATGTTGCTATGAACTGAAGTGTGCTTAATCACCACTGGAGAAAGAGTCTGTTTAAATGAGATAAATGGTTGAAGAGGAGCTCCGGGGTGTGCAAATGAAAATACTACCTCAGATGAAAACAGTACCTCAGATGGAAAGAGGAAAGCTACCTCGTATGTCCAGGAAAAGTATATTTGGTGGATTATTTTACTTTCTTTTCCTTTCAGTTATGAAAATTCATTTTGAAGACACTTAAGCCAATAGTTTCTAAACTGTGCCAAGAAGCCCTCACTGGCAACCTCACAGGAGAGGGGCCCTGGAGAGTGGAGACAAGCTCTTTCTTAGACCCCAAAATAGCTTTCTACCTTTTCTACACAGTGATCTTCTTTTAAAAAACTTTTTGAAGAAGATTTTATTTATTTATTTATTTATTTCAGAGAGAGAGAAAGCATGAGCAGGGGTGGGGGGCAGAGGGAGAGGGAGAAGCAGACTCCCCGCTGAGCAGGGAGCCTGACCCAGGGCTCTATCCTAGGACCCCAGGATCATGACCTGAGCTGAAGGCAGATGCTTAACAGATGGAACCACCCAGGTGCCCTGACACAGTGATCTTCTGTACAATCTTTCAATGAAGTCCATTACTCAGAACATGGAAACCATCTTGCTGAATAACTTCCCTTCCTAGAACCCAGGATTTTAATTTACGTGAAGTTCTCTTCGTTGTGAATCATTTGTTCTCATTATGGGCTGTGTGTAATTAGTGAGCATAATTAGGATGCCCGCTCTACAAAGAAGCTATTGCTTTTCTGCAAAGATGAGACTTGAATTCAGCCTGAAGTTATTGCTTTTGGCATTGTGCGTAATCTGTCTGAAAAGCCTCTTCTACTTTAAATTCTGGGAAGGCATTTCTAAACGACTGGAATGCCTCAAAAGAAATTTTAGATAGAAAATATCACCTGGGTTTCCTGTACCAATAAAACTACCAGACAGTTGAAGGTGTGTGTCTTGAATAATCTATTTAATTCTAATGCTGGCAAGATCGACCATATACAAGACTTGTTGATAATCTACGTGATAAGCTATTTAACTTGCCATGACCTTAGTTTGCTAAAACTCAAGGTCCTTTGCTCTTTTTAAACAGTTTTCATAGACAAACACATTGGAGTGTATTTAGTGTTAGAAATTATATTAATCCTTGGATCCAAATGTGCTCCTTTTTCATTTAAGGACAAGATAAGTTAGAGTGGACATTGGTTCCTACGCACTGGGTTGGCCAAGTCCTATCGGAACGCTCACAGGGTTTCATGGGGTTGACTCTAATAAGGTAGAAGGATTCATAACAGAGTCAACCCTGTAGGAAATGTTTTACCCAGTCAGTCTGCAAGTATATAGTTTTGGTAGAGAACCAGAATCACTGTTAAGAGAAGTCAAGGTAGAAGACAAGAAAACGGTGCAAACGATAAATCTGAAAGAAGACAAAAACAGGAGACCAGCAGATTAGGGAACCTGGCGGGGGAGGTTAGAAGGAGGATAAAGTGTGAGTCCTGGGTACAGTTCAGCTGTAATGCAAACTTTATGAAGGAGGAAGCTGCATCATGGCTCAAAGCTACTACTGACGGTGTGGCTTTGGCTTCTATCAGTAACTCTTCAGTGCACTCTTTCCCCTCTTCAAAATATGGAGATCGATGTCTACCTTACAGATTGTGTTGTAAGGAGTCAATGTGTAAAAACAAGCACCATGGTGTGGGCACCTAAGAGACACTCAATACACAGCCACTGCATTGTTTTTTCTTTGAAGCCACTTTGTACTAAGGGAGTCACAGATGTAAGGAGACACAAACAAAGCAACATGAAAGCTGAGTCCAGCCCTTAAGAAAGTGAAGTAAAGTTTACCGGTAATAACCAATAACACTGACCTGGTGCGTCCTCTACCCCAAGCATTGTGCTAATGAAGAACCGTGCGCATCGTCTCATGGAATCCTCACAGCCAGCGGTAAGATTGGTGGCTAACTGACTGCATTTTACAGTAAAGAAACCCAGCCTCAGAGAGGGGAAAATTGCCCAGGGCCTAGAGCAAGTAGCAGGAGCTGGAATTCAATTCCAAGTACAAGTGATCCCGGAACCTATCCTCATTTTATCACAGGATTCTGCCTCTCCATGGCCTGCGTGCTTAAAAACACAAGATTTGTCTTGCCTTAGAAGTTGCAGACATGCTGTTTACTCGGTGTTGAATACTCTGCCTGGTATCAGGTCTTCACATGTTCAATATTGGCTGAGATGTCATTGCTGCTTGGCCCTACCACCTGCCCAAATTGGGTCTCCATAGCTAATATTTATAAGGCGCCTTTCTTCCCTTACGTTATTATTTAACAAATGATAACCAGATCTCTAACTGCAGACCGTTTAATTATCTGTCTCCAACATACTGAAAACCCTGTAGGAGCAGGGACCAGATCTGTTTCCTTGACCACGATTTGCCCAGCACCCAGCACAGTGTCTGGCCCACAATAAAAGCAGGTTTCCAGGAGTCAGGAGAATGGTGTCAAATACCCATTGTGTGGAAAAAAAAATATATCCATTGTGTGATTACTGATGGCTAAAGTTAACGGGCACTCACAGAACAGCTAAGTGAATTTCCTGGGGGAGGTCGGTCTTATGGAGAGTAATAGTGTCTGGGGATCATCCATGTAAGACTGCCTTGTGTCTATTATTTCATTTCAAACTCTAAACAAACCCAGCAGAGAGGGACTATTATTATCCCCACTTTACAGATACAGCAAGTGAGGCAAGTGGGATTAAAGAACTGTCTATATTACAGAACTTACTGACCTCCCCACTCGCAAACAGAAGAAACTGTGAAATGCACAGTCAAGTACCAAGATAAGACCAGGGCTTGTATGAAGAAATATAGAAATCTTTCCTGAGGGATACACACCAGTTTCTAGATAGGATGATTCAATATTATAGAAATGCTAATTTTACTAGTTAATTTCTAATTAAGGTAGTTGCATTAAAATTCGAATGTTACTTTGAGATTTTCATTTTAACAAAATGATGCTCTAGTTAGGAGAAAGGTAAAAAAAGGAAGTGAAATGAGGGCATATTTGCTATACCAGGTATTAACTGGGTGTTGGAAAGCTAAACTAATTCAAATGTTGTAGTAGTGGCTTAAGGATAGACCAAAAGAACGTTAACCAAGACAGCTGAAATTTGGTTGGTTAAGTTGAATATACTGGGGGGACAGAGAGTTAAATTTTTACCATATCCCACATACCCAAATGAATTTCAAGTGGGTTAAAGAAAATTTTAAAGCATGGGATCATTAAAAAAGAAGTAGGAGATTGTTACCATTCGAGGAGTTAAGATGGTGGATGAGTAGGGGACCCCTTTTTCAGCCGGTCCCCTGAGTCGAGTTGGATAGGTACCAGACCAGCCTGATCATCCACGGAAGCAGCCTGAGACGCAGGAAGATACTTCTGGATCTCTACAAATGAACATCTCCAGCGCTGAGTATTGAGGTACGAAGCGGGGAGCCGTGAATCCGCGCACAGATATCGGAAGATAAACGGAAGGGGGAGGGAGCCGCCGCGTTCGGGCGCCGGGAAGCGGTAGCCACCTGCACAGGGGAGCGGGCGGACTCGCGGATCGGCACCCGGGAGAGAGCAGACTGAGACCGTGAGCCGGGGAACGCGCGCCACTAGACTGAAACTGAGCTCCGGTGTGCTCACTGGAACCAGACTGAGACCGGGAGCTCCGGGAGCGCACGGGGTGGCTGGCAGCTGAAGGCTGGCGGTATTAGAAACACAAAGGACAGAGACGCGCCGGCCCTGGAAGTGAGGGCTGGAACGCCGGCTATGGGGCGCACATCCCGGGACGCTGCAGGGTTGAGCAGCACCAACAGAAACAGAGTTAAAGTGGCCAGAACATCAGTGGAGAACGGGCCGCAATCCCTCTGTTCTGTGGCACAGGCTGAGATTGGGCCACTGCTGCTCTGACTCTCAGAAGAGGCACAGCAAACCGCCAGGGAAAGCCACCAGAGAACAAAAGCCTGGAAATACTGGCTCACAGTGTGCCCATCCCCATCCCCCCTCGCAGGGGACACGGAGACTCTACCCAAACAGGGTTGCCTGAGTATCCAAGCGGCAGGCCCCTCCCCCAGAAGGCAGGCTGAAAAATCAAGAAGCCCACATCCCTAAGGTCCCTATAAAACAAGGGCGCATGGCCTGGGTCCCGGTCAATAATTTGGGCTCTGGACAAACCCGCAACCTCTCCTCATCAGAATGAGGAGAAGGAGAAATCCCCCCCAGCAAAGAAAAGACAATGAGTCTGTGGTCTCTGCCACAGAACTAATGGATATGGCTATAACCAAATTATCAGAAATGGAATTCAGAATAACAATGGTGAAGATGATGTGTAGACTTGAAAAAAGTATTAACGAAAATGTTAATGAGAATTTAGAATCTCTAAGGGCGGAAATGAGAGCGAATCTGGCAGAAATTAAAAATTCTATGAGCCAAATGCAGTCAAAACTAGAGGCTCTGACAGCCAGGGTGAATGAGGCAGAAGAATGTATCAGCGAATTGGAGGATGGGTTAGTAGAAGAGAAAGCTAAAATAGAATCTGGACTCAAAAAAATCCACGCTCAGGAATGTAGGTTACGGGAGATTACTGACTTAATGAAACGTTCCAATGTTAGAATCATCGGCATCCCCGAGGGGATGGAGAAAAACAGAGGTCTAGAAGAGATATTTGAACAAATTGTAGCTGAAAACTTCCCTAATCTAACAAAGGAAACAAACATTCGTGTCCAAGAGGCAGAGAGGACCCCCCCAAGCTCAACCACGACAAACCTACGCCACGTCACATCATAGTGCATTTCGCAAATATTAGATGCAAGGATACAGTATTGAAAGTGGCCAGAGCAAAGAAATTTCTCGTGTACCAAGGCAAAGGTATCAGAATTACATCAGACCTGTTTACACAGACCTGCATGAGAGAAAAGGTTGGGGGGGGGCATTTTTAAAGCTCTTTCAGAGAAAAACATGCAGCCAAGGATCCTTTATCCAGCAAGGCTGTCATTCAGAATTGATGGAGAAATAAAGACCTCCAGAATCGCCAGTCATTGACCAATTTTGTAACCACGAAACCAGCCCTACAGGAGATATTAAGGAGGGTTCTATAAAAGTAAAAAGGCCCCAAGAGTCATACAGAACAGAAAGTCACAATCTATAGAAACAAAGACTTTACTGGCAACATGGCATCATTAAAATCCTATCTCTCAATAATCAGTCTCAATGTAAATGGCCTAAATGCTCCCATAAATAACACAGGGTTGCAGATTGGATAAAAAGACATGACCCATCCATTTGCTGTCTACAAAAGGCTCATTTTGAACCTAAAGATACATTCAGACTGAAAGTAAAGGGATGGAATACCATCTTTCATGCCAATGGACTTCAAAAGGAAGCTGGGGTAGCAATTCTCATATCAGACAGATTGGAATTTAAACTAAAGACTATAGTTAGAGACACAGAAGGACACTATATTATTCTTAAAGGATGTATCCAACAAATGGATATGACAATTATAAATATATATGCCCCCAACAGGGGAGCAGCAAGATACACAAGCCAACTCTTAACCAGAATAAAGAAACATATAGATAAAAATACGTTAATAGTAGGGGACCTCAACACCCCACTATCAGCAATAGACAGATTACCTAAGCAAGAAATCAACAAAGAAACAAGAGCTTTGAATGCCATACTTGACGAGTTGGACCTCATAGATATATATAGAACACTACACCCCAGAACCAAAGAATACTCATTCTATTCTAATGCCCATGGAACATTCTCAAGAATAGACCATGTTCTGGGTCAAAAACAGGTCTCAACCGATACCAAAAGACTGAAATTATTCCCTGCATATTCTCAGACCACAACGCTTTGAAATTGAAACTCAACCACAAGGAAAAATTTGGAAGAAACTCAAACACTTGGAGACTAAAAACCATCCTGCTCAGGAATGACTCCATAAACCAGGAAATCAAAAATCAATTTAAACAATTTATGGAGACCAACGAGAATGAAAACACAACGGTCCAAAACCTATGGGATACTGCAAAGGCAGTCCTAAGGGGAAAATACACAGCCATCCAAGCCTCACTCAAAAGAATAGAAAAATCTAAAATGCAGGTTTTATATTCTCACCTCAAGTAGCTGGAACAGCAACAGAGGGACAGGCCTAATCCACGCACGAGGAAGCAGTTGACCAAGATTAGAGCAGAAATCAATGAATTAGAATCCAGGAGTATAGTAAAGCAGATCGACAGAACTAGAAGCTGTTTCTTTGAGAGAATCAATAAAATTGACAGACCACTGGCAAGACTTATCCAAAAGAATAGAGAAAGGACCCAAATTAATAAAATTATGAATGAAAAAGGAGAGGTCACGACCAATACCAATGAAATTTTAAGGATTATTAGAAACTTTTATCAACAGCTATATGCCAATAAATGAAGCAATCTGGAAGAGATGGAGGACTTCCTGGAAACCTATAAACTACCAAGACTGAAACAGGAAGAAATTGGTTTTTTAAACAGGCCAATTAATTATGAAGAGATTGAGTCAGTGATAAACAATATTCCAAAAAACAAAACTCCAGGACCGGACGGTTTTCCTGGGGAATTCTACCAAACATTCAAAGAGGAAATAATAGAAACAGAAGGAAAGCTACCAAACTCATTCTATGAGGCCAATATTACCTTGATCCCCAAACCAGGCAAAGACCCCAACAAAAAGGAGAATTACAAACCGATTTCCCTAATGAATATGGACGCCAAAATCCTCAACAAGATCCTTGCTAACAGAATCCAACAGTACATTAAAAGGATTATCCATCATGACCAAATGGGATTCATCCCTGGGTTGCAAGCGTGGTTCAACATTCACAAATCGATTGGTGTCTTAGATTTTATCCAGAAGGAAAAAGCCAAAAATCATATGATTCTCTCAATAGATGCAGAAAAAGTATTTGACAAAATACAGCACCCTTTCCTGATTAAAACCCTTCAGAGTGTAGGGATAGAGGGTACATTCCTCAATCTCATAAAAACCATCTATGAAAAGCCTACAGCAAATATCACTCTCAATGGGGAAAAGCTGGAAGCCTTTCCCTTAAGATCAGGAACACGACAAGGATGCCCATTCTCACCACTATTATTCAACACAGTACTAGAAGTCCTTGCAACAGCAATCAGACAACAAAAAGGGATAAAAGGTATCCAAATGGGCAAAGAAGAAGTCAAACTGTCTCTCTTCGCAGATGACATAATACTCTATATGGAAAACCCAAAAGAATCCACTCCCAAACTATTAGAAGTTATAGAGCAATTCAGTAATGTGGCGGGATACAAAATCAATGCTCAGAAATCAGTTGCATTTCTATACACGAATAATGAGACTGAAGAAAGAGAAATTAGGGAATCCATCCCATTTACAATAGCACCAAAAACCATACGTTACCTTGGAATTAACTTAACCAGAGATGTAAAGGACCTATATTCTAGAAACTATAAATCACTCTTGAAAGACATTGAAGACAACACAAAAAGATGGAAAAATATTCCATGCTTATGGATCGGAAGAATTAACATAGTTAAAATGTCCATGCTACCCAGAGCATCCTACACTTTCAATGCTATCCCGACCAAAATACCAATGACATGTTTCAAAGAACTGGAACAAACAGTCCTTAAATTTGTATGGAACCAGAAAAGGCCCCGTATCGCCAGGTAACTGTTGAAAAGGAAAAACAAAGCTGGGGGCATCACAATGCCGGATTTTGATCTATACTACAAAGCTGTGATCACAAAGACAGCATGGTACTGGCACAAAAACAGACACACAGACCAATGGAACAGAACAGAGAACCCAGAAATGGACCCTCGGCTCTTTGGGCAAGTAATCTTTGATAAAGCAGGAAAAAACTTCAGGTGGAAAAAAGACAGTCTCTTCAATAAATGGTGCTGGGAAAATTGGACAGCTACATGCAAAAGAATGAAACTTGACCACTCTCTCACACCATACACAAGGATAAACTCCAAATGGATGAAAGACCTCGATGTGAGACAGGAATCCATCAAAATTCTAGAGGAGAACATAGGCAGCGACCTCTACGACATCGGCCAAAGCAACCTTTTTCATGACGCATCTCCAAAGGCAAGAGAAACAAAAGATAAAATGAACTTGTTGGACTTCATCAAGATAAAAAGCTTCTGCACAGCCAAGGAAACGGTCAAAAAAACTAAGAGGCAGCCCACGGAATGGGAGAATATATTTGCAAATGATGCTACAGATAAAAGACCGGTATCCAAGATCTACAAAGAACTTCTCAAACTCAATACACGAGAAACAAATAAACAAATCATAAAATGGGCAGAAGATATGAACAGACACTTTTCCAATGAAGACATACAAATGGCTAACAGACACATGAAAAAATGTTCAAAATCATTAGCCATCAGGGAAATTCAAATCAAAACCACACTAAGATACCACCTAACGCCAGTTAGAATGGCAAAAATAGACAAGGCAAGAAACAACAAATGTTGGAGAGGATGTGGAGAAAGGGGATCCCTCCTACACTGTTGGTGGGAATGCAAGTTGGTACAGCCACTCTGGAAAACAGTGTGGAGGTCCCTTAAAAAGTTAAAAATTGAGCTACCCTATTATCCAGCCCTTGCACTACTGGGTATTTACCCAAAAGATACAGACGTAGTGAAGAGAAGCGTCATATGCACCCCAATATTCATAGCAGCATTGTCCACAATTGCTAAATCGTGGAAGGAACCAAGATGCCCTTCAACAGATGACTGGATTAAGAAGTTGTGGTCCATATATACAATGGAATATTACTCAGCTATCAGAAAGAACGAGTTCTCAACATTTGCTGCAACATGGACGGCACTGGAGGAGATAATGCTAAGTGAAATAAGTCAAGCAGAGAAAGACAATTATCATATGATTTCTCTCATCTATGGAATATAAGAACTAGGATGATCAGTAGGGGAAGAAAGGGATAAAAAAGGGGGGGTAATCAGAAGGGGGAATGAAGCATGAGAGACTATGGACTCTGGGAAACAAACTGAGGGCTTCGGAGGGGAGGGGGGTAGGGGAATGGGATAGGCTGGTGATGGGTAGTAAGGAGGGCATGTATTGCCTGGTGCACTCGGTGTTATATGCAAGTAATGAGTCATCGAACTTTACATCAAAAACCAGGAATGTACTGTATGGTGACTAACATAATATAATTAAAAAAAAAGAAGTAGGAGACAATATTGATTACTATTTTAAAGATTTGACGGCAGAGGCTTACTAAGCCTGAACATATTTTATAAAAAAATCTATTACACTTGACTAAATAAAAATTTGAATCTTCCGTAACTAAAGAAGCATTTCACTGAGAAGCTAATATTTTTTGGAGAAAAAAAAAACACAATGAGCTTTATGTATGCAAAAACAATATACAAATGGGAGAGATTATTAATTTGCCCTCACATGAAGACACACTGTTCTTTTAATTAAAATAATTTAAAGACTATGAACAAGAATGACGAATAACAGACCAGGAAAATGGCTTTACACTATGCTAGACAGAGAGGTAAATCTAAAGACCGATTAATAATTAAGTGCTAAATTACCAACACCCTGTTTCAGGAAACGATTCTGAGGTGGGAATTTCATGTCATAAGTGTATTGGGACCAAACCCCGTAGTGTGTGCAGACAGTATACATAGACAGAGGAGGAGTCCACTACTTCCCTCTCCTCCCAGGAAAGCTCGAAGCTGGACTAGCCCTTTGGAGGTCACCATCTTTAAGGTGGAGAGCCAAGCCTTTACCCCTGCACTGAATAGTCACTGGAAAAGGGCCAGCCCCCCTGGAGGAGGTATGACCTTGGCAAGGGATTCAGCTGAGAGACCTCAGACATCAACATCCTTACCATCTGAGAGAAAAAGTGCCCCAGTCCTGAAAGGGGGATCTGGGGGGCACACCATGGCATCCACTACATATCCTGGTGGGAAAACAGATGAATGCCAGGCATAAGACTAATACCCATCAAATAAATTTTTAAAATATGAGAAAAAAAATGGCACTATCACCATTACTTAAAGACATGCAAATCAAGGCAGCAAGATACCTTTATTTACTTAACCAACTAATTGGCAATTATTTTCAAATAATATACTCAAAGCCATGGAGGTTACACTAATCTGGACAGAATCCTACTCTTTAAAGTAAAAGCATAAATTGGAACAACTGGAAAGCAATCTGGATATATGCACTGTAAGAGGCATGCTCATACATTATAACCCATTTTAGTGGCAAACCAAAAGAAAAATGTAGGTGAAGCTAAGACATTTTCCTCCTAAAACTCCTCCAATGGTACACTGATGTATCTAGAATAATGCCCAATCTCCTTATCATGTTCCATGAGGCCCTTGCTGCTTTGGCTCACCAGTCTCCTGCTGTTTTTCAGATTTCCAAGTTTCAGCCCACCTCAAACTCTTGACCCTGACTTCCTGCTTTGCTTGGAACACTCTGCCTCCAGAGCGTGGCATGGTTGGCTTCTTTTTGTCACTCAGGTCTCAATTCAGACAGTGCCTTCTCAGAGAGGCCAGCCCTGCCCACCCTCTCTAGAAGTTGGTGCTCCCCTTCTCCAATCCTGCCCACTGTCCCATTTCTTCACATGGTTTTAAATAGACAAACTTGCCTTGATTTGTTTACTTGTTCAATTCCTGTGCACCCCGCTCCAACCTATCCCCGGAGAGTAGGAGCTGAGGGAGAACAGGTTTTTACCAAACTTGTTCACCACAGTGTCCCCAGCATCCAGCAAGGTGCCCAATATACCGCAGCCATTCAATACATGCCTGGTGAAGGAACAGGGGAGAAATCATCTACAGCAGCAAGAAATACTGATTGCCCAGAAGTCACCTTCACAGAAAGTGTGACATCGGAATCTTGCTGGACTTACAGAATGCTATAAAAGCGCTTGAAAAACATACATGAAAACATGATTATCATTTCAAAGTAGGTAAATTCTTAAGACACTGAAATTTAAAAAGAAAAATAATGAATTAATCATAAACATAACAATCCTCCCTCTCGAATAAAGAAATAAATCTTTGGAAAAAAAGAATTAAGTAAGATCCAGATTATAGGACACCTGGGTGATTCAGTTGGTTAAGCATCTGCCTTTTGCTCAGGTCATGATCCTCGAGTCCCAAGATCGAGCCCTGTATTGGCCACTCAGCGGGGAGCCTGCTTCTCCCTCTGACTCTCCCCTTCTTGTGCTCTCTCTTATTCAAATAAATAAAATCTTAAAAAAAAGATCCAGATTATACTACAACCCCTTATACGTTAGTAGATACAGAACAATTAAGCAACTTTTCCAAGGAGTTACAACAAAACAACACCATGTTTCAATGGGTGGTGAGAATAATCATAATGGTAGTATTTACTGGGAGCTTACTATGTGCCAGGCTCTATTCTATGTACTTTACATGTATAATATCACCTAAGTCTCACAATAATCTTATGAGCTAAGTATTATTATTACTCCCATTTCATAGTTTAAGGAACTGAGATATAGGAAGGCAAGGAAAAGGCAATTGTTGGGAATAATATTTAAAGGACATTTTAGCTTGACCTGGTATGCTACAGTTAAAAAAATAGAAAGTCGTGTATTGCTTCTATAATCAAAAACTCAAACCCTAAGCAGCAAAGTATTGCCCACTACCACCATTATTATTCCACATTGTTTTGGATGCTGTTGTTTCATGCAACTACAAAAGAAAATAATCAGAATAGATATTGGAAAAGAAAAAAATTCTATTCGCTTACAATATGACTATATAACCAGAAAACAGCAGAGCAGGAAAAAAAAATCACTAGAATTTTTTAAAAAGATTTATGTATTTGAAAAAGAGGGCAAAGGGGCGCCTGGGTGGCAGAGCGGTTAAGCGTCTGCCTTCGGCTCAGGGCGTGATCCCGGCGTTATGGGATCAAGCCCCACATCAGGCTCCTCCGCTATGAGCCTGCTTCTTCCTCTCCCACTCCCCCTGCTTGTGTTCCCTCTCTCGCTGGCTGTCTCTATCTCTGTCGAATAAATAAATAAAATCTTAAAAAAAAAATGAAAAAGAGGGCATGAGAGAGAGAGAGGGAGGGAGAGAGAGAGAACGAGCAGGAGGAAAAGGCAGAGGGAGAGGGACAAGCAGACTCCCCGCTGAGCAGTGAACCCAACGTGGGACTTGATCCCATGACCCTGAGAACATGACCTGAGCTGAATGCAGATGCTTAACTGACTGAGCCACCCAGGGATCTCTAAACTAGAATTTATATGATATTTTAATACGGTTGTTTTACACAAAATAAATGCACATAAGTTAACAACTCTTCTTTGTATCATTGAGAGCCATTTATTCATAGAATGGAGAGTTAATCTTACCTGAAACACAAGTCCCAGGACTCTGGTAACTTCTATCTTGCCTTCCACCTTCACGCCCAGAGGTGGTGACAGCCGCTTACTTCAGCTAGCCCTGCAGTGCGTCGCCATCCCCTCATCCATCCCCTCATCTCCCTCACACGTACCCCTTCATTAAACTCGAATTCTCTAGGTGAAGGTGTCATTCATTTCCTGCCAGGACCCTGATGGATACAGATTTATTTTTGAAAGCTGACGTCATGATTTTAGTGTTTACTGAAAAGAATGATTGTCCAAGAACAGCTAAGACCCTTGTGAAAAGGAAAAGCAAAGAGAGATGTGCCTAACCAGATAATGAAAACTTATCATAAAAGTAAAATACTATGTAAGGAGGGCACGTGATGTGATGAGCACCGGGTGTTATATGAGACTGATAAATTGTTGAAAACTCCATCTGAAACTAATGATGGGCTATACATTGGCTGATTGAATTTAAAAAAAAACTAAAATACTATGGTACTGCCATAGAAATAAAAAATAGATGACTACAAGAGAATTGAAAGTTTAAAACAAAAGGTTCGGGAATATATAGGAACAAGTTTTTACATCAGTGAGGAAAAGATGGTTTGTTGATTAACTGTGTGGAAATATATTTAATGAGGTAGAGAACTAATGTGGACACTTATCTTTGACCAAGTAAAACATAAATTCCATATGGATTAATAATCTAAGTATAAAAAGTAAACTAAGCTATTAGTGAAATTTGGCATAATATGTGTATGAAACTAGAATGGGGTATACTGTCTTAAGGCAAAACAAAAACTCACCAAGACATTAAAAACTTAACATATATAGAAATCAAGATTCATTAAATGGAAAGAGATATAACATCAGAAAGACAAAAAATGAGAAAAATATTTGCAGCTCATACAACAGATAAAAGGCAATAACCACAGTATAGAATGTGCTTCCACGAACAGTTGTAAAAGGACGATGGAAAAAAAAAGTCAACAAAAGTTATCAATAAGGATTAGGGTAATATCCAAATAGCTAATAAATACATGAAATGCTGCTCAAGCTTCATGATAATTAGGTAAATGCAAATTAAGGTAAAATGAGACATCAGTTTTTGACACAAGTGGCTGGCTAAAATTACAGAAGATTGATAACAGCCAGTTCCTAGCGGAATGGTGGGGAAATGACACTCTCATTTATTAATGATGGGAGTGTGAATCATTCCATAAATTTGAAAAGTGATACAGAAAACTATTAAAATCTAAAACAGTGAACCAACAGTCTCACATTGGGGAACGTGTCCGAGAGAAAGAAAAGGAGCACGTGAAGGCCTATGAACAAGAATTCTACTGCAGCATTGTCTGGCTGGCAAAACCTGGGGAAACTGCTCAACCGACTCATCACTAATAGAACTGAGTAACTTGCAGTTCGTCACTACTATGCAATATTTTACTACCATTTTTTTTTAATGTTTTTTTATTATATTATGTTTAGTCACCATACAGTACATCCCCGGTTTCCGATGTAAAGTTCGATGATTCATTAGTTGCGTATAACACCCAGTGCAATATGTAATACGTGCCCTCCTTACTACCCATCACCAGTCTATCCCATTTCCCCACTCCCCTCCCTCTTTACTACCATTTAAATAAAGAGTTAGCCACAGTTCTAGTGATCTACAACAGGAGTTCTCAACCTTGGCACTACTGACATTTTGGGTGAGAAAATTCTTTGTTGAGAAGGGGGGCGGCCATCCTGTGTCAGGTTAAACAGCATCCTTGACAACTACACACAAAATGCCAGAAGCATCCTGCCTCCAGTCATGTAAACACTACCATCTGTTACTCTGGGGTTGCGGTGGGATGAACACCATCTCTCCCTGTTAGAAGGGATTTCCTCAAATATTGTGGCATGAAACAAGGAAGTTGCAGAGCAATGTATTTATGATGAAAAATTTTGTAAAAGTTGGGGCACCTGGGTGGATCAGTAGGTAAAGCGTCTGACTCTTGATTTTGGCTCAAGTCGTGATCTCAGGGTTGTGAGATCGAGCCCCTTGTGTGTGTGTGTGGGGGGGTCTGCACTCAGCAGGGAGTCTGCTGGAGGTTCTCTCTTTCCCTCTGCCTCTCCCCTCTGCTCCTGCTCACTCTCTCTCTCAAATAAATAAAATCTTTTTAAAAAATACATCTTTAAAAAATTTTTGTAAAAGCAAATGATAATAATGAACATCTCACATATGTAAGGTTTGTGTTTGTTTGAGCTGAAGAAGAAAAGAAACTAGTACAATATGCTCTAAGATGTTGGCATTCCACCATTTCAGGGGGGTGGAAACAGAGAGGGTAGGAAGAAAAATTAGCAACTCCTTCTTTATGTTTATCTGCCTAATTCTACCAGTTACAATGTGAAAGTATTACAGTTGTGAATACTCGCAATTGAAGAAAGAAAAGTAATTGTGTAATTTAACAAAAAAGAACCCAGGCCACTTATGTGTTATGCCAACTAAAAGAGACCACTTAAGGTTTCAAGGCTTCAAATTATTACATCCATAAAAATAGATAATAAAATCATTCAAGTAATTGCTAAGAGACTTTTATAAGAATAATACCATTTAATCCTCATGAGAACACTATTACTACATTAGACTCAAGTTTCTCATAAGGTTCAGTTGAAAAAAACATGGAAAAATACTTTTGGTGAAAACCAACATAGATGCAAATGATATAATTTCTATAACAGATTATGTATTTATTACTAAAAAGTTAGCTTCCTATTTCGAATCTATGCACCTAACTACCAAAGATGTGAATACTGTGTGTAATCTAGACACTAGACAACTTCAATCTTCACTGTTAGACCGCATTCTTAATAGTTACCATTAACATGTATTTCATAAATTCTATATAGCAGGCACTGTTCTAAGTAGTTTATATCTATTAACTTACATAATCCCCATTATGATTATGGTCCCCACTTTATAGATAAGCAAACTTAGGCATGGAGAGTTAAGCAAATTGCAAGATTACACATAGCTAGGGAGTGGCAACATTGGGATGACATTCAAATCCAGGCATCAGGCTATGCTGCCTCTCTCTGTTAAAAAAAGACTGGCTTGTAAGCTTATACTTCACACATGGTTACCCATCCTCTACTCTGTCCCTCTGTCTGGACTCACAGGCAACACTGGGGTCCTCTTCTGTGTCTTCTTAGGCTACAGAAAACTGAGATGCCACTGTCTTATTTCCAAGTCAACTCCAGATGCTGTTGTTCTCATCCACAGAACTGCTTTCCCATCTCAGCAATGCTTTTCAATCAACATTCTCCCACCTTTTAAATGTCTAACATTTTTCTCTCTAGCAAAGGAAGCCCCCCTATTACTGTTTCCCTACCTGTCTTCCTGTTTTCATTTCTTTAATTCCTGTTACCATTTTGCTTCTAAATTATGATGATGATACCTATTAAAATTGCAAACACAAAGCCATGCAAAATACTCACCACAGTTCCAGTCTCTCAAAACATAATAGCAACAAAGCCTGTACTTCACAAACCTCTCATTAGACCAAGAAGGCTCTGGCTGCATGTTAGATTGTTGGATCTCTGCAGGAAGGCCCAAGTTGTGTTATCCAGTTAGCTGAGACAACTCTAAAGATGGTTTGAAGATGAGTTTATCAGTCAGGGTTCTACAGAGAAAAGGAACTGGGATAGATTGATAGATGGGTGATATAGGGACAGACCTAGAGAAGATATATAGTATATATGAGAGATTCATTTTAAGGGATTGGCTGATTAGCTTGAGGGGCTGGCATGTCTGAAATCTTGAGGCCAGTCACCAGGCTCATGTAAGTGATGATGCAGTTACTAAGGTAGAATTTTTCTCCAGAAACCTTCAGTTTTTGCTTTTGAGGCCTTCAACTGCTTCGATAAGGTCCACACACATGAGGGGAGCCACTTTACTTTCTTTAAAGCCATGTGCTTGTAAAGGTAAAGCACGTCTACAGGGTATGATGGTAAATACAAGCGTTAATAAACCGTGTCCACAAGACTAGAGAGGGCAGTTAGGAAAGAGGAGGCTTGGACAACACATTACCACTTACTGATGACAATGATAATTAAGCCTATGGCTTGGTTTTAACATTACAATGGATCCATGACGTAGATAACATGGCCATCATTCTAGAACCAACTGAAAAATAATGAGAACTAGTGAGACGTTGGGTGTGTTAGGCAGAAATAAAATATACTGATATCAATACCTTTCCTATATAACAGCACCAAGAAATTAGTACGATGGAAAAATAAGTTAATTTGCAACAGAAACAAAAGTTGTAAAATATCTAGAAACAAAATTATCGACAATACTTTTGGAGCTATGGAAAAAACATTAATGAATTTGCTTAACTCTGAAAAACTAGATTGGTTCGGCTATTTGCCAATTTCTATGCCACTACTGCATTTTTTATTCATTATAGCTTTATAATGCAGTTTCTTATATGATACTTTAAATATCCCTCTCATTTCCCTTCTCATATTTTATATTTTTAAACATCCTCAGCCATTTAGTCTTACCAATGAACTTTAATATCACTTTGACAAATTTCCAGAGACAGAATGGAATGTTAAAGTGAAACTGCCATAATAATGTAGATGTATTTGAGAAAAGGTAACATCAATATAACATTGAGTTTTGCTATCCAGAATCACTTGTATATACCTTTTAAATGTTAGGGCTGTGGCATAGAGGGGATGGGAGAAGATATGAACTTCTTCAGTTTATATCTTTATAATCTTTCACAAGTTTGACTAAAAATACCATTTTCATTTTTAAGTAACTTAGGCCTCTTGGTGATTAAAATAAGAACCTTTCCAATCTCATTTCCTACTCTGTACAGAGGAGAAAATATACTGAGTTCTTAGTACTAATACTAATAATATTGACAATTATCAACATTTACTGATCATTTACTTGTTTCTCAGGCAGTATGTTGACTGAATTTACATGGATTAGCTCAATCTTTATGAAAATTTATACCATAAACTCCATTTTCACCTCTACCTTATGGTTTCAGGATTCGATAAAGCAATACCTGGAAAACACTTTTAAAAGTGAAAATCAGGGGCACCTGGGTGGCTCAGTCTTTTAGTGTCTGCCTTCGGCTTAGGTCATGATCTCAGCATTCTGGGATCGAGCCCAGCATTGGGCTCTCCGCTCAGTGGGAAGCCTGCTTCTCCCTCTCCCACTCCCCCTGCTTGTGTTACCTCTCTTGCTGGCTGTGTCTCTCTCATCAAATAAAATCTTTTAAAAAAAGTGAAAGTCAACATGAAAATATAAGAAAATATGTTATTCAAATATTTGATTTCATCTCTAGTGAAACACATTTGTAGATATTTGTTTTCCTCCCCAGATGCTATATTGTTACCTGCCACTGATATAAGTACTTTGAATACACTTTCCTTATAGCTGAATTGAAGCTCTATTGGTTTTTTCTTTAAAAATTTTAGTTTTTCTTTTATTTATTTAGAGAAACAGAGAGAGAGTGAACAGAGGGAGGGGCAGAAGAAGAGGGAGAGAATCTCAAACAGACTCTGCTAAGAGCCCAGAGCCTGATGTGGGGCTCCATCTCATGACCCCGAGATCATGACCTGAGCCAAAACCAAGGGTGAGACACTCAACCGACTGAGCCACACAGGCGTCCCCAAAGGTCTACTGTCAAATTGTTATATTATATGAAAAGGCAGCGAATCTATCCAAAAAGCTGACCTGAGGGCATGGACCTACTGCACAGTTCCTAGAGATGAAGATGGAGAAGGTGGAGGGAGCAAAGGTATTGTCTGACGTGCTCTGTGCAGCAACATGTAGCCCTTACCAACAGTGGTGGTGTGTAACATTGCCGTGAAAGATAAAAGATATTATGATTGGGCGCCTGGGTGGCTCAGATGGTTAAGCATCTGCCTTTGGCTCAGATCATGATCCCAGGGTCCTGGGTTCAAGCCCTGCAATAGGCTCCCTACTTAGGGGGGAGTCTGCTTCTCCCTCTCCCTCTGCCCCTACCGCACTGCTCGTGATCTCTGTCTCAAATGAATAAATAAAATCTTTAAAAAAGAAGGTATTATGATTAATGTATTCTTGAAAAAAGCTAGCGAAAAATTATGAAAGCTCCTATCTTCAGTAGCAGACGAAACAATATAATAGCTTGTCTATATAGCAACAATATTTTAAAAAGAAAAGTAGATAGAAATAATTTACATAACACAAACTTGGTGAATCACTGTTATACACTTAAAACTAATGTGACATTGGTCAACTATACTCAAATTTTAAAAAAAGAAAACAAAATCCATTCACATAACATTGGTATGTCAACTATACTCAAAGAAAAAAAAGGAAAAAATCCATTCACAGCACTGTGTGTCAACTATACTTGAGTTTAAAAAGTAAGGGGTAGAGTCAGTCAGTACAGCATGTGACTCTTCATCTCAGGGTCATGAGTTGTTGTGGGGTACAGTTTATGTTAAAAAAAAAAGGAGGGACACCTGGGTGGCTCACTCGGTTAAGCATCTGCCTTCAGCTCAGGTCATGATCCCAAGGTCCTGAGATGGAGCCCCACATCGGGCTCCCTGCTCAGCAGTGAGGCTGCTTCTCCATTTGCATGCTACTCCCACTGCTGTGCTATCACTCTCTCTGACAAATAAATAAATAAAATCTTTATTTTTTAAAAAAGGAAAAATCCCTTCACAGCTGAGGAAAATTTTTAAATGAAAATAACTAGGAAACAAATTAGCAAGCATTGGTCAGGATTCCTTAAAAAAAAAAAAAGCTTCCAAACTATTCTGAATATAGAAACCAGCTATATATACTTATTTTTTTAAAGTATCTTTTTTTTTTAAGATTTTATTTATTTATTTGACAGAGACAGAGACAGCCAGCGAGAGAGGGAACACAAGCAGGGGGAGTGGGAGAGGAAGAAGCAGGCTCATAGCAGAGGAGCCTGATGCGGGGCTCGATCCCACAAGGCCAGGATCACGCCCTGAGCCGAAGGCAGACGCTCAACCGCTGTGCCACCCAGGCGCCCCAGCTATATATACTTATGATTCTAGGAGACCCAGTATTGTTAAGCTAATTATAATAAATGAGCCAAAGTGATTTTACTTTTTTTTAAATAAAAAAATGACATTAGTTTCATATGAAAAACAACCAAAAATGAAAAAATAAAGGAAGCCCTTCAAAACTTGGGGAGGATTTTTGATTTTTACTCTAATGAACCGAGAAGAGACGTGTACAAGTTCACCAACTATTTCAACTGTGTCCTTAGTTTTGTTTTTTTCCTCTTCTCTGCCTTTTGGACATGGCAGACTTTGTCACGTTGAACGAGAGTTTTATTTTTAGAGAGTGACAGAGCATGAGCAGGGGAGCTGCAGAGGGAGAGGGAGAAGCAGTGTCCCCCCAGCAGGGAGCCCTACTTGGGACTCGATCCCAGGACCCCCGAATCATGACCACACCAGAAGGCAGACGCTCAACCGACTGAGCCACCCAGGTGCCCCAAGAATGTTTATTTTTAAAAACTACGTTCTTGAGAGTTAAGATGGCGGAGGAGTAGGGGACCCCGTTTTCAGCCAGTCCCCTGAGTCGAGTTGGATAGGTACCAGACCAGCCTGATCATCCACGGAATCAGCCTGAGACGCAGGAAGATACTTCTGGATCTCTACAAATGAACATCTCCAGCGCTGAGTATTGAGGTACAAAGCGGGGAACCGGGAATCCGCGCACAGATATCGGAAGATAAACGGAAGGGGGAGGGAGCCGCCGCGTTCGGGAGCCGGGAAGCGGTAGTCACTTGCACGGGGGAGCAGGCGGACTCGCGAACAGGCACCCGTGAGAGAGTGGACTGAGACCGTGAGCCGGGGAACGTGCGACCAGGCTGAAAACCAAAGCTCCGGTGCGCTTACTGGAACCAGACTGAGACCGGGAGCTCCGGGAGTGCGCGGGGGCGGCTGGCGGTGTTAGAAACACAAAGGACAGAGACAAGCCAGCCCTGGAAGTGAGGGCTGGGACGCCGGGTGTGGGGCGCACATCCCGGGACGCTGCAGGGTTGAGCAGCACCAACAGAAACAGAGTTAAAGTGGCCAGAACATCAGTGGAGAATGGTCCACGATGCCTCTGTTCTGAGACAGAGGCTGAGATTGGGCCACTGCTGCTCTGACTCTCAGAAGAGACACAGCATACCACCAGGGAAAGACGCCAGAGAACAAAAGCCTGGAAACACCGGCTCACAGTGTGCCCATCCCCATCCCCCCTTGCAGGGGACACGGAGACTCTACCCAAACAGGGTTGCCTGAGTATCCGAGTGGCAGGCCCCTCCCCCAGAAGGCAGGCTGAAAAATCAAGAAGCCCACATCCCTAAGGTCCCTATAAAACAAGGGCGCATGGCCTGGGTCCCGGTCAATAATTTGGGCTCTGGACAACCCCACAACCTCTCCTCATCAGAATGAGGAGAAGGAGAAATCCCCCCCAGCAAAGAAAAGACAATGAGTCTGTGGCCTCTGCCGCAGAACTAATGGATATGGCTAACACCAAATTATCAGAAATGGAATTCAGAGTAACAATGATCAAGATGATGTGTAGACTTGAAAAAAGTATTAACGAAAATGTTAATGAGAATATAGAATCTCTAAGGGAGGAAATGAGAGCGAATCTGGCAGAAATTAAAAATTCTATGAGCCAAATGCAGTCAAAACTAGAGGCTCTGATGTCCAGGGTGAATGAGGCAGAAGAATGTATCAGCGAATTGGAGGATGGGTTAGTAGAAGAGAAAGCTAAAATAGAATCTGGACTCAAAAAAATCCACGCTCAGGAATGTAGGTTACGGGAGATTACTGACTCAATGAAATGTTCCAATGTTAGAATCATTGGCATCCCCGAGGGGGTGGAGAAAAACAGAGGTCTAGAAGAGATATTTGAACGAATTGTAGCTGAAAACCTCCCTAATCTAGCAAGGGAAACAAACATTCGTGTCCAAGAGGCAGAGGACCCCTCCCAAGCTCAACCACGACAAACCTACACCACGTCACGTCATAGTGCATTTCGCAAATATTAGATCCAAGGATACAGTACTTAAAGCGGCCAGGGCAAAGAAATTTCTCACATACCAAGGCAAAGGTATCAGGATTACATCAGACCTGTCTGCATAGACCTGGAATGAGAGAAAGAGTTGGGGGGGGATTTATAAAGCTCTTTCAGAGAAAAACATGCAGCCAAGGATCCTTTATCCAGCAAGGCTGTCATTCAGAATTGATGGAGAAATAAAGACCTTCCAGAATTGCCAGTCATTGACCAATTTCTTAACCACGAAACCAGCCCTACAGGAGATATTAAGGGGGGTTCTATAAAAGTAAAAAGGCCCCAAGAGTCATACAGAACAGAAAGTCACAATCTATAGAAACAAAGACTTTACTGGCAACATGGCATCATTAAAATCCTATCTCTCAATAATCAGTCTCAATGTAAATGGCCTAAATGCTCCCATAAATGGCACAGGGTTGCAGACTGGATAAAAAGACATGACCCATCCATTTGCTGTCTACAAGAGGCTCTATTTGAACCTAAAGATACATTTCAGACTGTAAGTAAAGGGATGGAATACCATCTTTCACGCCAATGGACCTCAAAAGAAAGCTGGGGTAGCAATTCTCATATCAGACAGATTGGAATTTAAACTAAAGACTATAGTTAGAGACACAGAAGGACACTATATTATTCTTAAAGGATGTATCCAACAAGTGGATATGACAATTATAAATATATATGCCCCCAACAGGGGAGCAGCAAGATACACAAGCCAACTCTTAACCACAATAAAGAGACATATAGATAAAAATACACTAATAGTAGGAGACCTCAACATTCCACTATAAGCAACAGACAGATCACCTAACCAAGAAATCAACAAAGAAACAAGAACTTTGAATGCCATACTTGACGAGTTGGACCTCATAGATATATATATAGAACACTACACCCCAGAACGAAAGAATATTCATTCTATTCTAATGCCCATGGAACATTCTCAAGAATAGACCATGCTCTGGGACACAAAACAGGTCTCAACCGATACCAAAAGACTGAAATTATTCCCTGCATATTCTCAGACCACAACGCTCTGAAATTGGAACTCAACCATAAGGAAAAATTTGGAAGAAACTCAAACACTTGGAGACTAAGAACCATCCTGCTCAGGAATGACTCCATAAACCAGGAAATCAAAAATCAATTTAAACAATTTATGGAGACCAACGAGAATGAAAACACAATGGTCCAAAATCTATGGGATACTGCAAAGGCAGTCCTAAGGGGGAAATACATAGCCATCCAAGCCTCACTCAAAAGAATAGAAAAATCTAAAATGCAGTTTTTATATTCTCACCTCAAGAAGCTGGAACAGCAACAGAGGGACAGGCCTTATCCATGCACGAGGAAGCAGTTGACCAAGATTAGAGCAGAAATCAATGAATTAGAAACCAGGAGTACAGTAGAGCAGATCGACAGAACTAGAAGCTGTTTCTTTGAGAGAATCAATAAAATTGACAGACCACTGGCAAGACTTATCCAAAAGAATAGAGAAAGGACCCAAATTAATAAAATTATGAATGAAAAAGGAGTGGTCACAATCAAAACCAATGAAATTGGAAGGATTATTAAAAATTTTTATCAACAGCTATATGCCAATAAATGAAGCAATCTGGAAGAGATGGAGGACTTCCTGGAAACCTATAAACTACCAAGACTGAAACAGGAAGAAATTGATTTTTTAAACAGGCCAATTAATTATGAAGAGATTGAGTCAGTGATAAACAACCTTCCAAATAACAAAACTCCAGGCCCGGACGGTTTTCCTGGGGAATTCTACCAACCTTCAAAGAGGAAATAATTCCTATTCTCCTAAAGCCTTTTCAAGAAATAGAAACAGAAGGAAAGCTACCAAACTCATTCTATGAGGCCAATATTACCTTGATCCCCAAACCAGGCAAAGACCCCATCAAAAAGGAGAATTACAGACCGATTTCCCTAATGAATATGGACGCCAAAATCCTCAACAAGATCCTGGCTAATAGAATCCAACAGTACATTAAAAGGATTATCCATCATGACCAAATGGGATTCATCCCTGGGATGCAAGCATGGTTCGACATTCGCAAATCGATCAGCGTGATACATCATATCAAGAAGAAAAGAGTCAGGAACCACATGATCCTCTCAATTGATGCAGAAAAAGCATTTGACAAAATACAGCATCCTTTCCTGATTAAACCCCTTCAGAGTGTAGGGATAGAGGGTACATTCCTCAATCTCATAAAAACTATCTATGAAAAGCCTACAGCAAATATCATTCTCAATGGGGAAAAGCTGGAAGCCTTTCCCTTAAGATCAGGAACACGACAAGGATGCCCATTCTCGCCACTATTATTTAACACAGTACTAGAAGTCCTTGCAACAGCAATCAGACAACAAAAAGGGATAAAAGGTATCCAAATGGGCAAAGAAGTAGTCAAACTGTCTCTCTTCGCAGACGACATGATACTCTATATGGAAAACCCAAAAGAATCCACTCCCAAACTATTAGAAGTTATAGAGCAATTCAGTAATGTGGCGGGATACAAAATCAATGCTCAGAAATCAGTTGCATTTCTATACACGAATAATGAGACTGAAGAAAGAGAAATTAGGGAATCCATCCCATTTACAATAGCACCAAAAACCATACGTTACCTTGGAATTAACTTAACCAGAGATGTAAAGGACCTATATTCTAGAAACTATAAATCACTCTTGAAAGACATTGAAGACGACACAAAAAGATGGAAAAATATTCCATGCTCATGGATCGAAAGAATTAACATAGTTAAAATGTCCATGCTACCCAGAGCAATCTATACTTTCAATGCCATCCCGATCAAAATACCAATGACATTTTTCAAAGAACTGGAACAAACAGTCCTTAAATTTGTATGGAACCAGAAAAGGCCCTGAATCGCCAGGGAACTGTTGAAAAGGAAAAACAAAGCTGGGGGCATCACAATGCCGGATTTCGAGCTGTACTACAAAGCTGTGATCACAAAGACAACATGGTACTGGCACAAAAACAGACACACAGACCAATGGAACAGAACAGAGAACCCAGAAATGGACCCTTGGCTCTTTGGGCAAGTAATCTTTGATAAAGCAGGAAAAAACTTCAGGTGGAAAAAAAACAGTCTCTTCAATAAATGGTGCTGGGAAAATTGGACAGCTACATGCAAAAGAATGAAACTTGACCACTCTCTCACACCATACACAAAGATAAACTCCAAATGGATGAAAGACCTCGATGTGAGACAGGAATCCATCAAAATTCTAGAGGAGAACATAGGCAGCAACCTGTATGACATCGGCCAAAGCAACCTTTTTCATGACACATCTCCAAAGGCAAGAGAAACAAAAGATAAAATGAACTTGTTGGACTTCATCAAGATAAAAAGCTTCTGCACAGCCAAGGAAACGGTCAAAAAAACTAAGAGGCAGCCCACGGAATGGGAGAATATATTTGCAAATGATGCTACAGATAAAAGACCGGTATCCAAGATCTACAAAGAACTTCTCAAACTCAATACACGAGAAACAAATAAACAAATCATAAAATGGGCAGAAGATATGAACAGACACTTTTCCAATGAAGACATACAAATGGCTAACAGACACATGAAAAAATGTTCAAAATCATTAGCCATCAGGGAATTCAAATCAAAACCACACTAAGATACCACCTAACGCCAGTTAGAATGGCAAAAATTGACAAGGCAAGAAACAACAAATGTTGGAGAGGATGTGGAGAAAGGGGATCCCTCCTACACTGTTGGTGGGAATGCAAGTTGGTACAGTCACTCTGGAAAACAGTGTGGAGGTCCCTTAAAAAGTTAAAAATTGAGCTACCCTATGACCCAGCCATTGCACTACTGGGTATTTACCCAAAAGATACAGACGTAGTGAAGAGAAGGGTCATATGCACCCCAATGTTCATAGCAGCATTGTCCACAATAGGTAAATCGTGGAAGGAACCGAGATGCCCTTCAACAGATGACTGGATTAAGAAGTTGTGGTCCATATATACAATGGAATATTACTCAGCTATCAGAAAGAACGAGTTCTCAACATTTGCTACAACATGGACGGCACTGGAGGAGATAATGCTAATTGAAATAAGTCAAGAAGAGAAAGACAATTATCATATGATTTCTCTCATCTATGGAATATAAGAACTAGGAAGATCGGTAGGGGAAGAAAGGGATAAAAAAGGGGGGTAATCAGAAGGGGGAATGAAGCATGAGAGACTATGGACTCTGGGAAACAAACTGAGGGCTTCAGAGGGGAGGGGTGTGGGGGAATGGGATAGACCGGTGATGGGTAGTAAGAAGGGCACGTATTGCATGGTGCACTGGGTGTTATACGCAACTAATGAATCGTCGAACTTTACATCAGAAACCAGGGAGGTACTGTATGGTGACTAACATAATAAAAAAACATTAAAATTAAAAAAAAACTTGGGAGGATTTTTGTCTTTAAATTTTCTTCTAAAGCTATACTACAAAAAACAATCATGGAACCAAAAATTGATCAGAGAACAGCGTAACAGAATCAACAGTCTAAATGCTGTCGGGAGACATCATAGTTGCAGGGAATAATGTTAAAACCTCATTTACTGTATACATGTAAATGCTTCCCAGATAGCTGATGAATTGAATTTTAAAATCTAAAACCTTAACCTGTAAGAATGTCTACTATGTATTGTGAGCAAAGAAGAGTATGATGCAGAATACTTTGGAGAATACATCAAATATAATTACATTTTAATACTAAATATGGTATATTATATATTGAAAGGATAGAACTCAGTTCCTCTACATGAAGAAATTGCTAAGAGTTTTTAAAAGATATAGGGCGCCTGGGTGGCTCAGTCGTTAAGCATCTGCCTTCGGCTCAGGGCGTGATCCCAGAGTCCTGGGATCGAGTCCCGCATCGGGCTCCCTGCTCTGCTGGAAAGCCTACTTCTTCCTCTCCCACTCCCCCTGCTTCTGTTCCCTCTCTCGCTGGCTGTCTCTCTCTCTGTCAAATAAATAAATAAAATCTTTTTTTTAAAGAGTTTTTAAAAGATATGCTTCAGGAACAGCAAGGAAAAAAACCCTACAGGCTAATATCTCTGAAGAACATAGATTTAAAAATCCTCAAAATAGGGGCGCCTGGGTGGCACAGCGGTTAGGCGTCTGCCTTCGGTTCAGGGCGTGATCCCGGCGTTATGGGCTCGAGCCCCACATGAGGCTCTTCCGCTATGAGCCTGCTTCTTCCTCTCCCACTCCCCCTGCTTGTGTTCCCTCTCTCGCTGGCTGTCTCTATCTCTGTCGAATAAATAAAATCTTTTAAAAAATCCTCAAAACATTAGCAAACTGAATTCAACAACACATCAAAAAGATTATACACCATAGTTAAGTAGGACTTATACATGGGATGCAAGATTGGTGTAACATATGCAAATCAATTAATGTGATATACCACACAACACAATGAAAGCTAAACATCACAAGATCATCTCAAAAGATTCAGAAAGAGCCTTTGACAAAGTCCAACATCAGCTCATAATAAGAACTATAAACAAAGTAAGTATAAAAGGAAATTTCCTCAGCATAATAAAGGCCATTTATGAAGCTCACAGGTAACATAATCAATGGAGAAAATTTTGAAAAATTTCCCTCTAAAATCCAGTAGGAGACATAGATGCCCACTCTTGCCACTTATATTCAACATAGTACTGGAGGTACTAGCAAGAGAAATGAGACAATAAAAAGAAATAAAAGTCATCCATATTGGAAAGAAAGATGTAAAATTACTTGTTCGCAGATGACATGATTCTATAAGTAGAAAACCCTCAAGTCTACACACACACACACACACACACACACACACACACAGTTATAATACATCCATCCAGTAAAGTTGAAAGATGCAAAATCAACATACAAATATCCATTACATTTCTTTACATCAACAAGGATCTATCAGAAAAAGAAATCAAGAAAGCAATCCCATTTACAATAGCATCAAAAAGAAGAAAATACTTAGGAATAATTTTAACCAAAGAGGCGAAGGATCTGTACACTGAAAACTGTAAGGCACTGACAAAGAAAATTGAAGAAGACCCAAAGAAATGGAAAGATATACCATGTTCACAGATTGAAGAATATTGTTAAAATGACCATACTATTTACAAGTGATCTACAGCTTCAATGCAATCCCTATCAAAATTCCAATGGCATTTTTCACAGAAATAGGGGGAAAAATCCAACAATTGGTATGAAACCACAAAGGACCCCAAATAGCCAAAGCAGTCATGAGCGAGGAGAATAAAGCTTGAGGCATCACACTTCCTGATTTCAAATTATAGTACAAATCTATAGTAATCAAAGCACAATAGGGCAGGCAGAAAAAAAGACAAAGACCAATGGAACAAAATAGCCCAATATTCAACCGAAGTATATAAGGGCACCAAGAATACACAATGAGGAAAGCTCAGTCTCTTGAATTATTGGTGTTGGGAAAACTGAATATCCACTAAGAATGAAACTGGATGCTTACCTTACACTATACACAAAAATCAATTCAAAATGGATCAAAGACTTAAATCTAAGACCTGAAACTGGGTAAGACCATAAAACTAGAAAAAAATAGGGAAAAAAGCCTTTTGACATTTTCCTTGGCCATGATTTTTAGGGCATGACACTAAAAGCTCAGGCAACAAAAACAAAAATAAGTAAGTGGGACTATATTAAGTTAAAAAACATCTGTACAACAAACAAAAAATCAACAAAATATAAGGGCAACCTACGGACTGGGAGAAAATATTTATAAGCCATATATCTAAACGGTTAATATCCAAAAATATAAGGAACTCATATAACTCAATAGCAAAAACCCAAATAATCCAATTTTTTTAAAATGGGAAAAGGACCTAAACAGACATTTTCCCAAAGAGCCAATGAGTACAAGAAAAGATGCTCAACATCACCAATCTTTAGGGAAAGGCAAATCAAAACCATAATTAGATATCACCTCACAGCCCGTGAGGATGACCATTGTGAAGAAGATCAAAGATGGGTGTCGGCAAGGATGTGGAGAAAAGGGGAAACATCTGTACGCTGTTGGTTGGAATATAAATTTGTGCAGGCATTATGGAAAACAGTATGGAGTTGCCTCAAAAAACTTAAAATAGAACTGCCATAAGATCTATTAATTCTACTTTGGGGTATATATCCAAAGGAAATGAAATCAATACCTTGAAGAAATACCTCCACTCCCATGTTCACTGCAGCATTATTTACAATAGCAAAGATATGGAAACAACTTAAATGTCCAGACAGGGATGAATGGGTAAAGAAATTACGCTATACATAGACAATGGAATAAAAGTCACCTTAAAACAGGCGATCCTATTATTTGCAACAATATGAGTGAACCTGGAGGACATTGTGCTAAGTGAAATAAGCCAGACACATTAAGAAAAACTCTTCACAGTCTCATTTATATATGAAATCTAAAAACGTCATACACATGGAAGCAGAGAGTAGAATAGTAGTTAGCAAGGGTGGGGAAGTGAAGAAAATGGGGAAATGTTCGTCAAAAAATACAAAGTTGTGGGGTGCCTGGGTGGCTCAGTCATTCAGCGTCTGCCTTCGGCTCAGGGCGTGATCCTGGTGTTCTGGGATCGAGCCCCACATCAGGCTCCTCCGCTGGGAGCCTGCTTCTTCCTCTCCCACTCCCCCTGCCTGTGTTCCCTCTCTCGCTGGTTGTCTCTATCTCTGTCAAATGAATAAATAAAATCTTTAAAAAAATACAAAGTTGTGTTTATATTGGACAAATAAGTCTAGAGATCTTATGCACAACATGATGACTACAGTTAATAGTACTATATTGCATATTGGAAATGTGCTGAGAGTAGATTTCAGGTGCTCTCACCACAAAACAATAAAAAAGTAACTATGTGAAGACATGGATATGTTTTCAATTTGACTGTAGTGAAATATCATCATGTCGTATGCCTTAAATACATACAACTTTATTTATAAAGTAAAATAAAGAAAAGCTTTCAGAGAAGAGAGCAGAGGAGGATATTTGTCATGGTACAAAGTATTATTTTAATCAAACTATGAAAATTTAAACCACAGATGTGCCTCAAAAACTGAACAAGTATTCAAGAACCATAATTATCAACATGAATTAGTCAAAATACCGTGTAAAATGTAAAGTTATTCAGTTACATCTCATATTATTCTACTATGATGTTAACTAAAGGATTAAATATTAAAGCATAAACCATGAAGTTTTTGATATTGATAGGTATATTTATCTGCACTGGCAAAAGGACAGTGAAATGTAACTATTTCTATTGGGCAAAAGATAGTAGAAACGTAAATAGAATGATTCCATCTTTAAACAAATGAAAACCACCATCTCCATCACATGTTTTCATGGATCTATACGTTTCACTGTGTACAGAAAATGGTGCATCAGGCATTTGTTAAAAATTAAAATAAGAACAAAACCAGAGAGGGAGACAAACTGTAAGAGACTCTTAATCATAGGAAAGAAACTGCAGGTTGCTGGAGGGGAGGAGGGCGGAGGGATGCGGTAACTGGGTGATGGACATTGGGGAGGGTATTTGTTGTAATGAGCACTGGGTGTTATATAAGACTGATCAATCACAGACCTATACCTCTGAAACCAATAATACATTATGTTAATTAATTGAATTTAAATTTAAAAAATTAAGGATATATTCTTATTGGGGAAAAAATTAAAATAAGAAGTTAAGAATAAAGAATGAAGGGAAAACAAACTTTTAAAATTCACCTTTGTATAATTTCCCAATTTAGCATGACAAAATACTGCTCAGGTATTTTAAAATATTAATAAAGACAATGAGATTAAAACTTTAATTTGAGCTGCTTACATTGTTTTTCTTGAAGAAATCCCTGAATATTCTCAATTCTGAAGTTCCCACATATCTCATAAAGTGATCAGGCATAATATGAGCAATAATATATACAGAATAATAATAAACATATACTGAGTGTTTAGTAATTTATCAGACATTTTGCTAAATACTTTCCTGTGATTTATTTCATTGGGCTTCACTATATTCCTACCAAACAGATACCTATTCCTTCTCTCTCAAAAGACTTTCCTTGAGGATCAAATAAAGCAATGTAACAAAACAATTTTTTGGAAAGTTTAAGGCTCAAAAAAGACATCATATTATTATAAACCTACGTCTAAGAAATCATGATCATAGAGAAGATACTAGCATCCTATTTTGAATGTAGAAGCCTACATCCAGAATTTTATTTCTGAGTAATTCTGACCAATAGGTAAGTTTACCTTTCTTATCCTCCAATCAAAAAAAACAAAATCACTATTTTTATATCCAAAGGTCAGTACTGAATTTGAGTTTCATGCATCTCTGGTGAAGCTTACCCCTTTATATTTTCTACTGAGGGGCCCAAATCCCACACTACAAGCGAATGTATTATGTCTAAAAGACGGGGTGGCCAGGTGAGGACAGGCAGGGACAAAGACCACAAAAGGCAATTGTCCCATCTGATTTGTCCTAGCTGACAGTGCGTGCTACTCATCATTAGAATGGTGAAACATTTTTAACTTTCGTTTTAATGGTGCATCAAACATAGTTAAGATTATATATGCAAAACTAAATGGACTAAGTATTAACATAGTTAAAGAGGGGTAGTCAGAAAAAGTACGCAAGTCAGGTTTCCCGCTATACCGGTAATAATCATTTGGAAGACAATCTACTGACAGCAAGGATAAGCAGAACATATCTAGAAACAAATGATGTGAAGTTACTCTAGTGGTATACGAGGTACTCTACAAAATTTTTCTAAATGGTACCGAAGGACTGAATACTGAAACCACAAATAACCTATCCTGAGTGATTACTTAGAGGTCGGGCAGTGACTACTTTTCTGAGCAGCATCCCATCTAACCCTCCAAAAAGCCCTTGGCTGTTTCAGGATGTTCTTACATCTGCCTCCAGATTTGTTGTGGGGATCAAGTAAGCCAATTACGTATCCAAAGTATTTTGGCAAATCAAGGTATTAGAGCAATACAGGCATTTATACGGAAAAATTCAATCTCATGTTCAAGGATACACATTTACTCATAATGTTAACTTCCTATTTGAAAACTAATGGCCAATGTTAGGATGTAGGAGCTTTACATAAATTCCTTTTAGCCAAGATTAAGCTCCAACTTGTAAATTGTCATTTTTTTTACACCAATTTTTTCAGTGATTTTGACTTTCACGTTGCTTCCAGGGAAACTGCGGAGAAGCTGGTCACAAAATCACCGCAGAACTGTTTTTTTTTAGAGACCAGGCGGGAAAACGGATTTTGGAATCCTGTTTGCACCAGTATGATAGTCAAGGTAGGAGCTACTCAAAGTGTGGTTCAGGGATTAACATCACAGGCGTTCCCCACGAACTTGTTCAGATTGAGTCTTGGGCTCATCAGAAGATATACTTAATTAGAATCTGCATTTTTAGCAACATCCCCAGGCAATTCATATTCACATTGAAGTCTGAGAATCACTGATGTAGATGATCTAAAGATAGACTCTTCTCTTATAAACTTAGAAATATGGGGAAAATATAACAAACATCTTTTTAAAAGATTTTATTTATTTTAGAGAGCAATAGAGAGCATGAGAAGGGGTAGGGACAGAGGGAGAAGGGGTGAGAGAGAATCTTAAGCAGACTCCTCACTGAGCACGGAGCCCAACACAGGGCTCCATCTCATGAACATGAGATCATGACCTGAGCCAAAATCAAGAGTCGGACACGCAGCCACACAGGCACCCCAAAAAAATCCTTTTGAATGTAGAGCTGAGTTCATAATAAAGTAGGGGGTCCAAATCCATGAAGAGGAAATAACTGGAAAGGTAAATGAAGATGAAGACGTGAATGGTGGGAAGGGCCAGCCACACTCAGTGACCTTAAAGCCTTGGGTTTTTACAATAGTGAGCAGGAGAGGCGTACAGCTGCGAACCTTGGCAAGGTAGGAAATTAGAATGTAAATTTCATAATAAAGGCAGCTAACGAGCATAAAGATTCATTCCTAATAGCACTCTTAGAAACTAGGAGTAGAAGAAAACTCACCGAATTTATCTCACTGCAAAAACACCCTACAACAAACATATTTTGATGGTGAGATATTCATCGTATTAATAACAAGAAAATGATGAAGAGATATTCCACATCATTATTAATCAGAGAAATGCAAATCAAGATCACAAGGGGTACCTTCTACCTCCATCTCAGTGGCAAAACTTTAAAGGACCGACGACACCTAGTGTTGGGCTGGAAGTCAATTCACAGCATCTCCTACACTGCTGCTGGGAGTGTGACTTAGTGGAGGTAATCTGGGAAATGATTTAGCATTACCACCTGAAGTTGAACATTTACTTAACCCAGAGCCCACCGATTTCCCTCCTAGGGAAGGCCCGAGAGAAACTTTCATTCATCAAAACAAGCAACATGTATCAGGCTGTTCACAGCAGCACTTCTCAACGATAGCAAAAACCAAGCTCATCACCTAGAGCCTCAGTGAAATAACTGGTAAATAGACCCAGCAGAATATTCCATAGTCGTCAACTGTAATAAACCACAGCAGCACACAAAAATGAGGATAAAACTTCTAACAAAATGAAAAAAATGAAGCACCAAATAAGATAACACCCAGCAAGAGACAAGGAGGCGAGGGAGTGCTGAATGGAAGTCAGGGGGCCAATCACCCCTACTGGAGGGAGGCCAGGGCAAGAGTTGCTACGGTGGCTATGCAGTTAGATGCAGGTTATTATCCACGCTGTCGCTCTGATTTTCAGCGACAGACTTGTGTTTCTTACGTGATTACAAATAAGTAAATAAAAGCAGGACAGACATGGACAAATCACTGAGAGCGTGTCATGGAGGAAGAATTATGACAAATTTAATTCTTTGCACCCAAGGTGCATTTAACACTATTACTTTTTACTTAAAATAATAAAGATCATTAACATTTAACAAATCCTAAAGTTCAGTCAGTGTGTTAACTGTTGTTACGGGGGTTAGCTCATTTAAGCCTCACAATGAATGTCTCACATGCATGACATTAATTCTCAAGTGTTCTCACAGGCACACAAAATGGTAACTGTGTGAGGGAAGGGACATGTCAAATTTGCCAGACAGTGGTATTCACCTCACAATGTGTATGCCACCATGAACTCCTTAGATACACACAATTTTATTTGCCAAACATATCTCAGTAAAGCTGGAAGAAAGGAAAAAAGAATAGTCCAATGAGGAAATGTGAAAATACAGAATATATCCTTTAGGAAATGGATCAAAAGTATAAATTTTAAAATATCAATACAGTCCTTACATTATACAAATAGGTAGGAAGCAGAAAAAAAGACACAAAAATGCAGCAGAAAGACAAAATGCAAACTGCTAGTACATATTAAGAAAATTTCAGAATCTACAATTAAAATACAAAACTTTACATTATATAAAGGATTTAAATAACAGACACATAGGTATGCTCTCAAATATGAAGTTGATATTTTAGACATACTAAATTTTCTCAATCTCATTTTATTTTTGAGGTAATCAGATTAAAATCCCCATGGGAAGTTTCTGGTAACTTGACAAACAGCTGTGAAAACTTCACCAGTAAAAAACGATTAGTGAGAGGGGCGCCGGGGTGGCTTGGTGGGTTAAGCATCCGACTCTTGATTTCAACTCTGGTCATGATCTCAGGGTCGTGGGATTGAGCCCTGTGTCAGGCTCACACTCAGCGCGGAGTCTGCCACCCCCGCCTTATACACACTCGTGAGTGCTCTCTCCAAAAGAAATAGATAAGATCTTTAAATACAAATATTAGTGAGAACTAACAACTTAAGCAAAATCCTGAAGCCCAGCGTATTATTTTCCCAGGGCTACCATAACAAAGTACCACAAGCTTGCATGGCTTTAAACAGAAAGTTATTCTTTCACAGTACTGGATGCCACCAACTCCAAACCAAGGTTTGGGCAAGGCCAAGCTCCCTCTGAACACTATACTATAGGCAAGGATCACTCCTTGCCTCTACTCAATTCTGGTGGCCCAGAAATTCCTTGTCTTCTGGCAGTAGGACTCCGATTTCTGCCTCTATTTCCCCTCTGCATCTGTGTCAAAAATTTCCCTCTTCTTGTAAAGACACCAGTCAAATTGGGTAAAGGGCCCACCTTACTCCAGTATGACCTCATCTTAACTAATTACATCTACGATGACCGGATTTCCAAACAAGGCCTCGTTCTGAGATACTGGAATACTGGGGTAAAACGGATTCAGCATCTTTAAGAAGATCTTATTTATTTTTGACAAAGAGTGACTGAGTGAGCATGAGCATGAGAGCACAAGCATGGGGAGCTGCAGAAGGAGAGGGAGAAGGCTCCCCATTAAGCAGGGAGCCTGATGCAGGGCTGGATCCCAGGACCCGGGGATCATGACCTGAGCCGAAGACAGACACTTAACCCACTGAGCCACCCAGGGATCTCCTCAACATCATTTTAAGGACACATTTCATTCATAACAGCCAGTGGGGGCAAAAGCCGGTGAGGGTAACAAAAAGGCGGTATCAAGTTATAAAAATTCAAACAATGTGGCATTGCCTTAAAAACTAAAAGAATTGAGGAAATAAAATGACCTTTTTAAAATTCTGTTATGTACATCAGCTCTTTTTGGGAAAAATTTTTTTTAGGGAAATCTTATCACTTAATGAATCCCATTTGGGTTCGACTTGAATTTTAAAGCCTGAAACAATAAAGAATGTGATGACCTAGAGGGATGCCTATGAAAATATATCCAAGGAGAAAACCAATTTCCAGGGAAATGTGTAGGATAGTATTACTACAGGTTTTATAAAATGATTCTGTTCTTGTAAAATGAATAAAAACAAGGAAATATAGATTGAAAATGTGTGTATGTTATTGTCCGTTTTTGTGCATAGAGGGAGAGGGAGCACAAGTTTAATATAGATAATGGAAAAGATATGGAATGAATTAGTTTTTGGTATGTTATTAAATTTGTCAATTTATATCTGTAAGTTGTTTCCTTAGGTAAACTGACAAAGAACAACTTTTAATATTAACAATATTGACAAAGAACATTCATATTTAAAAAAAATGAATGAAAACACAGCCACTCTCTTGGCATTGTGTGCTTAAATACATCGTTTATCCTCTCTGAGCATATACTTCCCATCTAGAATGAAATAACTGCTTTTAATAACAGTAGTAACTGCAATATTAAGAATGATTTACAAAATCATTAACATTCCCTAGAGGTCTGCTCCCAGGTCAGGAAGTGTGGAAATGCCTTTGTATATACCACCTCATAACAGACCCATGAGTCAGACACCATGGTTAATTCTACGCCATAGGATTGATGTTCATTTTTTTTAAGGATTTATTTATTTATTTGAGGGGGAGAGAGAGAACAGAGTGTGGAGAGGTGCAGAGGGAGAGGGAGAATCCCTGCTGAGCAGGGACCCTGAAGAGGGGCTCGATTTTATGACCCTGAAACCATGATGTGAACCAAAATCAAGAGTCTGATGGCTAACCGACTGAGCCACCCAGGTGCCCCTTGATGTTTAGTTTTAATCATGATTCAACATATGGAAAACACTTCTCTAGGTTTAAAAGCTACTCAGAAGCATAAAAGATGATATTATCTTGACATCTGATCCCATACATATAACATCTAAAAATTAACATGTAACTTTTTTTAAAAAAAAGATTTTGTTTATTTATCTGACAGAGATAGAGACAGCCAGCGAGAGAGGGAACACAAGCAGGGGGAGTGGGAGAGAAAGAAGCAGGCTCATAGCGGAAGAGCCTGATGTGGGGCTCGATCCCAGGACCCTGGGATCACACCCTGAGCCAAAAGCAGACGCTTAATGACTGAGCCACCCAGGTGCCCCTAACATGTAACTGTCTTACTTAGTATCTACATACCCACTTATCAGTATGTGAGTACTCTGTGCAATCTTTCTCACTAGCTAAGTTTGCTTCTATTGTTAAAGACTATTCCTTATTTTTTTTCACCCAGCAATTCAATGAGCACCTACTATGTGCCATGAGTTACTGCTGGCACATAGTTATTATCTGTAAACAAAACAGAAAAGAATACCTCTCTATTGGACTTTCGCCTCTATCTTGTGTAGGGGGATTATACAATAAGGAAAGAAGAAAACCAAATAAATAAACAATAAAATTAGGTCAGAACATATTAAGTATGCCAAAAAGACTAAAGAGTCAATTAGAATAAAGAGAATAAGATTGGTGTGAGAACGGTGGGCAAGTTGCTCTTCAAAGGCACCATCGGAATGGATATATTTGAGGAACAACTTGAAGAGAATGATGAAATTATCAACAACATAAAATTGATTCCTAAAACTTTGCTCTGTATATTAGCTACTTAGGAGGAAAGTATCAAGTCTATTTAAAAAAATACACTAATGAATGGGTTAGAGAGCTATATTCTAAAAGATGACATATGTATATATTTTAATTTATTTTCAAAAAAGTAAAGATTTTATTTATTTATTTGAGATGGAGAGAGAGAAAGAGATCACAGGTGGAGGGGGAGGGACAGAGGGAGAGGGAGAAGCAGACTCCCTGCTGAGCAGGAAGGCTGACCTGGGGTTCCATCTCAGGACCCTGACATCATGACCTGAGCTAAAGGCAGATGCTTAACTGACTGAACCACCCAGGCACCCCCCAAAATTTTTTAAATAAGCTGTGCACCCAACATGGGGCTTGAACTCAGGACTCCATGATCCAGAGTCCTATGCTCTACTGACTAGGCCGGCAGAGCACCCCTGTATATATTTTAAAGGTATTTAATACATCTCATATACATATATTCTTACCTTTTTTGATTTACAGATACACATAGAGATCTGAAGAAATCTATGATCTATCTATGCCAAAAATATATTTATGATCATACACATCAATTTATTTTTTAGAGGGTTCATGAGCCTAATAAGGCACATCCATTAACGCTCTAACGTTTGTGCATAACTTGCCCACCTAGACAACGAGAAATGATGCTTAATTTTTATTTTGCTACAAACACATGATTATTTATGTTTCCAAATAACATGTGAAAATCGAGCCTCCAGAACTCTAAACAGTGTTGAACATATTAGTAAGTTGACCACTAAGAAAGAAGAATCACTGCTTTCACTATATACCAACATTTTCTAAAGATAATCTAACTCAGAACTAATTCACAATAGCAAGAAATCACTCACCGATACAATTCTGAAGACTTATTCGGGACTTATATAAAGAAAATTACAAAACTTCTTTAAGGGATCTAAAAGGACAGCTTTGGAGGACATACCACAGACACAAACTTAGAAAGACTGTTGTTATCAAATGTTTTCTCAAAAATACTCTCATGTTATAGGAAATAAATTAAAAAGCCAAATGTTATTAGAAATTTGAAAAGTGAGGTTAAATATTAGGTGTAAGCCTTCAGTAGGTGAGATTATACAAGGAAACCCTCAAAAAAGAAGGGTAATGAAGGATACTTCTGATTGTGGATATTAAATGGTTCATTAATTAAAATAGTGTAGTACTGAAACATTAATTTAAAAAGATAACACTACAGCAAAATTGATTACTTAATGGTGCTGGGCCAATCTGGCATTTCTGAAGTGTGAGGCAGGCTGGGGCAATGAATGAAAACTTCAGTACATACAACGGAAATGTATGCAATCAAAATGTATATAACATGTCCAATTGCTTTGTATAATGAGTACACCTCAATAAAGTGGGGGATAAGAAGTAAAAAGAGCAAGCTTTCCTTGGTTGCATTTAAACTGACCAAATATCTTTAAAAACATTAGCATCAGCCATTCACTTCTTTTGTGACTTTATACAAATCATCAATCTTCTCTAACACTCAAATTTCCCATTCTAAAGAAAAGGACAATGACTATCAAAGTAATAATAAAATTAACAGTGGGAGCAATCATGATGAAGTTAGAACATTCACGGAATGCTTACTCCAATGTCGGAGGGTGAAAATGCCCTTATGGGAAGAATCTCTTTTTACACGTACAAACACTGGAAGCCGTAGATGGTATTATTCTTTCTATGCTGCAGGACTGCCATTAAGATTAAGTGAGGCAAGATCTGGGGAAATAATACGTAAACTAAAGAGTGACTTAGAAACTTTAGTAATTATAGTCTTAGTAACTTTTGATTCTGCCCTCCGAAAGGAACATACAGCAGGCCCATTTAGAATCTACGTGCCTAGCTACCGGGATGGAAGCACTATAATTCTTATTCTTTCTTCTTTCCTTCCTTCATTCAGCAAAGATTTATTAACTGCCTACTGTGCGTGAGGAACTGTTGTTGATGTGTGGGATAAATCACTGAACAAAACGGAAATCTCCACAGTTGTAAAGTGGGAGGAGAAAGACAAGGAAGCAAGGTGGCCAATTCATCTCCGCTTGCCTGGGTCTTTCCCAGTATTAAAGCTGAAAGTCCCACACCCTGGGAACCTCCCCAAGTCCCAGGCGAACTAGGACAGTTGCACACTCAAGAGAAGACAGTGAGCAAATGATAAGCCATGCTAAAAATGTGACAAGTGGCATAAAATCAAGAAAATGTGGGGCAAGGTAAGGGGTGAGGGAGAGCCAAGGACAGGCACCAGGATGCTGAATTAAGAGGTCAGTGCAGGCCTGTCTGAGGTGGTGACATTTGGGCAAAGATTTGCAGGAGTTGAAGGAGTCAACCCAACTGATATGGATGCTGAGGATGAGAATTCAGGCAGAAGGAACAGACAGTGACTGCAAAGGCCTGAGGTCGACTTTGCTGGGACCATCTGAGAGTCCAGAGCAGCTAGAGGTCTAAAGAACTCTCATGAGTTTGGTTTCAGACATCCGACTGAAAATCTGGAGAAGCTGGCAAAACTCTCTCCACATACAGCTCAATGGAGGGGACGGATTCCACAGCCGAGTTCCAGTAGAGTGTGAGGAGACTTAATGCAATTCGACGCTATTATCCACCTTGCTTTTACGGCTGGCTGTTGAGACAACGCAAGGGGAAACACAGCAGAACAGTTTCCAAAAGTTAGGGGCACCTGGGTGGCTCAGTCAGTTAAGCGCCCGACTCCTGATCTCAGCTCAGGTCTTGATCTCAGGGTCTTGAGTTCAAGCCGAGCGACGGGGTCCACGCTGAGCACGGAGCCTACTTTAAAAAGTTGGGGTCCCTGGGCGGCTAGGTTGGTTGAGTGTCCAATTCTTGGTTTCAGCTGGAGTTGTGATTTGGGGTCCTGAGATCAAGAACACCACCCCCACCCTGCCAGGCTCCGGGCTCAGCAGGAAGTCTACTTGAGATTCAATCCCTCTCCTTCTCCCCTCCCCCCACAAGTTAAATGGGGGCATCTGGCTGGCTCAGTTGGTGGAGCCAGTGACTTGTGATCTCAGGAAAATGGGAAGAGGTAGAGATCCTTAACAATCCTATTGGGGTATTTTTTTAAGAAGATGCTTCAGAATAAATTATCTTAATGTGAAAGACAACTCCTCACTATGGTTTAATAGGTGTTCATTTAAGTATAAATACGCTGTTAAATTTATGAATGAGGCAGGTAATGGGTTAAAAATTGAATATGAATCGGACAACTTTCAGGAAGACATTGACTTTTCATTTTTCATTGTATATCATTCCCCCGTGTTATACATGAGGTTGAAAAAATGTTATGTTTATTATTACTAGAAAACAAATACATTTAAAACATGAAAACATACTCAGGGTACTCTTTCGTTACGGGATGCATTACGTGAGTGATCTAACAGGTAAAGGCTCCTAGTTTTCCCATCTCGAGGAACAAACATTTCTGCTTTTCTGACATCCAACAATTGTGATTCACAGCAAATTAATGCATACTTACACGGCAGCTAGAAGACATACAGCATGTGGATCACCATATTAACTCATTACAAATACCTGAGCTGTGGACACTTTTAATTCTATACCTCAGATTTGTCATGAGAATTCAACAAATCGGTGTACACAGAAATGCTGTGAGAAACTCGAGAGCCACGGTAAAATGAGGGACTGTATTTCCACAATATTATTTACATACTTGACAAAATAAATTCTTTTAGACAATGTTCCTTTCGTAATTAGAAGCCATATGCCTGCCTACCAGCATTAAGTACTTCGACAGTAATAGCCTATATCCTTACATTAACACCCGCAATCCAACCATCGATCTTCTACAGGGTACGTACGCTGTGCTCCTGTTTTGGTAGTTTAAAAAAAGAGGGAGGGGGCGCCTGGGTGGCACAGCGGTTAAGCGTCTGCCTTCGGCTCAGGGCGTGATCCCGGCGTTATGGGATCGAGCCCCACATCAGGCTCTTCAGCTATGAGCCTGCTTCTTCCTCTCCCGCTCCCCCTGCTTGTGTTCCCTCTCTCGCTGGCTGTCTCTATCTCTGTCAAATAAATAAATAAAATCTTTTAAAAAAAATTTTAAAAAATAAATAAATAAATAAAGAGGGAGAATGACATCAAAAATCTTGGGGTGTGTTTATACACACACACACACACACACACTATATATATATATACACACACATTTAGAAAGGTTTTCAGAACAATAAACATAAACTCAATAGCTTCCATGTACTGCAAAGATAATCAACTAGAACATACAATGGCAAAAACCCCCACAGACCAAAGAAAGTAAAAAGGTAAATTACCAAGGAATAAAATTATCAAAAATAATTCAGGGCCCATATTATGTAAATTAAAACTTTATACCAAAAATACATATCAATATTCAGGTATGGAAAGATTTGATGCTGTCAAAAATGTTCATTTTCCTGAATATGTTTTACAATTTTAGGTCAAGGATATAGGGGGAGGAAAAAAGTCAGTTCAACTCTCTTATTAGCATTTGGCAAAGTATTATTCCAGGTTAAGAGAAAATATATATTGGTAAGATTAACCAAGCTGACCTCAAAACTTAAATAAAATGTAAAAATTTCTATACCATGACAAAGTGATAACTTTGTCATAATAGCAAAGATAATTTAAAAAGATGGATCAAAGGACCAAATTTGTAAGAAAAATATTGTTGGGAAAATTTTATATAGGAGAATTTAACACAGTTAAATATTAGTTTACAATATAGGAACAAAATTTGACCTGGAAGAATATAATGAGTAATGTCTTTGAGCAGAAAGACTATTTCCTGATGAATATATATACTATAATTTTGTTTCCCTGAGGTGATCAAAAACGAATACAAATTCACTGTAGGTCTACACAAGAGTACAATATATGAAATGCAAGGTTAATGAAGGGTATGGGTGAGCTTCAACAAATATGATGATATGGACACTGCTCAGGATGGGTACTTGTGAGTGAGGCTGGGGTGTAAACAAAGGACAATGGTGATTGAAATTCTTTCTCTGTATGTATTTTCATAACAATAATTATGCTTTCCTTTTACCAAAAAAAAACATTTAAATAAGATATATTCAAAAATATGAAAAAAAAAAACTTGGATAGGGCATTTTTGTTGACATTACCAAATGGTATTTAATCAAACCAACTTTAAATACACCTCTTACTGAGATAGGAATGAACAATACTTATTAATAGTAATAACAAAAGCAGCAGACCACAATTATATACTGATTCTAGAAGGCCAAAGACTCTGCTCTGTGTATTTATATGTGTTTTCCAATTCTGTATTCACAAAAGTGATAGGAAATAGTTACCACAGGTGTTACCACATCAGAGAGGTCATGCACAGACAAGATGAAGCAGCTGATATGACAAATACTTACAATGAAAAATAGCAAATAAATTCAAAGGAATGGTTTAAGTTCTAAGAATGTGCATTAATGGATAACATATGTTTGGCTCCTCCTTGGAACCCAAATGCTCACTGAGCAGGAACAAAATTTGGACATTAGGTTTCACCCTAATAAATAATTATATATTTTCACATATAGCTGTAAATTTTTCGAACACAGTAAGAACCCTTTAAAAAAAAGTCTATACTTTTCTAGAGCAAAAGACTTGACCCAATGTACACACCAACATGTTTATCTATGTGCCAGATCTCAGACACAATTATTGAACAAGACACTGCTGTTGGACTTCCATAATATGACCCCAAAAAAACCCCACAGCACTTACAAGATAAACTGGGATTTGACATTTCTAAATATCATAATTCATCAAACAGATATTTTAATACTTTCTATAAAAAACTAGAGAAACGAAGAAAGTTAGTTTACTCTTTGACTCTAGGATTAACAGGTAAGGTTAATAAACACACTCCTGGAAAATTGAGAGCAATACAGGAGTTTCAATTCTGGGATGACAGCATGAGGAGCTTTGCAAGCTCACTAGCCAGAGAAAGAAGCATCAGTGGCAAAAACGATTTCACCTTATTATTTTTTAATTTTTTATTCTTTTAAAAAAATTACTTATTTGTCAGAGAGACGGAAAAAGAGAGAGAGCACAAGTAGGGTGAGTGGCAGGTAGAGGGAGAAGCAGGCTTCCCGCTGAGCAGGGAGCAGGATGCTGGCGGGGCTCGATCCCAGGACCCCAGGATCATGACCTGAGCTGAAGGCAGATGCTTATCTAACTGAGCCACCCAAGTGTCCCGGCAAAAACTGTCTTAAAAATTGTCTCTAGAAATTGTCTTATCTGCATTCGTCAAATAAAGATATTTTTATTCAAGTTAAATTTACTAAAACGTAGGAAGAATGGCAAGAGTCAATGCCACTTGAGCCACAACGCACTTCCTCACTCTTCCCCATGTCGGGTTGATGGAGCCTCAGTTCTCACTGTGACTAAGATAGACTCTCCTCTCAGATGTCCATCAAGTAATAAGATATTTAAACAAAAGGGCATGTTGTCTGCACTTGTCACCCACTCCCATTTCAAGCTGAAGAGGTTAAAGTCTTCATGAGTGCAGTCACAGATGAGAGGTTCCATTCCTATGACCATCCCACACTCATATGATGTGGATTCCACTCTAGATACGGCTGTATGAGAATACTGGGGCCCGAAACCGCCCACGCCCTAGCTTGTTCCTTGGGGTGCATTCCCACTGGAAGGAGTAAGCTGAAGAAAACCAGAGTTTAACACCCTGCCCAGTATCCAGATTACTGGCTCAGGCACTACGCAGAAAGAGGCAGTCGATAAGAGAAATCCAAAGCTCTTCCCATAGGAACTGACTTTTTAAAAACTGGAGTGTGAGGAAATTCAAGACTAAAGGTGCTATTGAAAACAAATGTGATTTTGGTAATAAGAAAAACGGAGGCAGAAAGTTCCTCTTAATTAAGAGCAACAAAATAAACCACAGACCAGCTTCTTTAAGAAAGAGAATGAAGCCAAAGGGACAGGTAAGAAAAGCACTCTTGGCATCAGAACAAACCTCAAAGATAGGCCTCAAAAATTATCCCTGCCTGAATTTAACTGGGTCAGACTTTAGAGCATTTTATGCCTGGGGGCATTGTTAAAAATAATAGCGCAATCAGCTGGCAATTAGGGAAGCCTAATGAATGGGTGTGATTCCAAATGAGGCAGATAGCTTAACAGGAATCTGAGAAAGAGAAAAACAATGAGAGCCTATCTAAAACCACTATCATTCCAAGGTAACTTTGGGCAGTCCCAAATCTTCACCGTTTGGGAAGCAACATCAAGGCCTTTACATCGAAGGGGAAATGTAATTCACTGAGACAGGTCAGCCAGGTCACTAAGAAGATTAAAAAAAAAAAAAGCAAACAACAAAAACAAAACATGGGGGTGGAAATCCAGAGTTCAGTTTTTCACAAAAAAATTACAAAACATACAAAGGAACAAGAAAGCATGGCAGCTACGCAGGAATGAAAGCAGACAACAAACTGCTGGTGAGAGAGCCCATATATTGCATTTAAAAGACAAGGACTTTTAGAACACATTATAAATATGTTCAAAGCAATAATAACAATCAGACTTAATGAGGTAAAGGAAGCTATAATGGTGATGTCCAATTGAGTACAGCAAACAAAATGATAGAAATTGTTTTTTTAAAAAAGCCAAATAGAGGGGCGCCTGGGTGGCACAGCGGTTAAGCGTCTGCCTTCGGCTCAGGGCGTGATCCCGGCGTTCTGGGATCGAGCCCCACGTCAGGCTCCTCCGCTGTGAGCCTGCTTCTTCCTCTCCCACTCCCCCTGCTTGTGTTCCCTCTCTCGCTGGCTGTCTCTATCTCTGTCGAATAAATAAATAAAATCTTTGAAAAAAAAAAAAGCCAAATAGAAAGAATTGAAAATTATAATAATTGAAGTGAAAATTTCACCACCAGGAATTAACAATAGAATTGGCAGAAAAAAAAAACAACCAGCTAACTTGAAGAAAGTTGGATAGGGAACATCCGACATGTCAAACAAAAGAAACACAAAAGAAGTAAACTAACAGAGTCTCAGAGCAATGCTGGACACCATTAAGACCATCAACATAGGTGTACTGGGGATAGGAGAAGAGGAAGAAAAGAGCAGAAAAAATATTCAAAGAAATAACAGCTATAAGTTTTTACCCAAATTTGATGAAAAATATAACTTTAAACATCAAAACAACCTCAAATGGACTCTAGGTAATATATGTACAAAGAGACACTTATCCAGTCATCACTGTAAAAATACTAAAATACAATTACTAAGACAAAAGCATGAGGCCAGTAAGAGAAAAACAGTGGGTCAAGGGTAAAAGAACGTCACTAAAAATAATAGCTGACTTCTCAGCAGAAACAATGGAAACCAAAAGGCACTGGATGACATGTTCAAATCACTGAAAGAAAAAGTAACTGCTTATTGAAAATTTTATATCCAGAAAAAGTATCTTTCAAAAAAAAAATGAAGGCAAAATAAAGTCATTCCCTGATACGCAAAAACTGAGTATGTTGCTAGTGATCCCACCTTACAAGAAATACTAAAGGAAGCTTTTCAACCCAAAATAAAGTGATTCAAAATGCTAATTCAAATCCACATGAAAAAAACAAAAGAACCAATGAAAGTATTTAATTATAAAAGATACTATAAATACGTCTTCTCCCTCTGACTTAAAAAGAACTGTATAAAACAATATATACATCAATGCCTGTCAATTATCAAAAAAACTGAACAAAAAACACTATCCATTCTACTTTAGGGCATATAAAATACATGAAAGTAATATATTTGAAAGTAACAACAAAAAAGCGGCTGAGTGGAGGGACACCTGGGTGGCTCAGTTGGTTAGGCATCTGCCTTCGGCTTAGGTCATGATCCCAGCGTCCTGGGATCAAGTCCCAGGTCAGGCTCCCTGCTCAGCAGATAACCTGCTTTTCTCTCTCCTCCCCCCTCGTGCTCTCTGTCTCTGTCTCTCTCTCAAATAAATGAATAAAATCCTTAATAAAAAAATAACATTCTCAACTAATAGCACTGCAAAAATTAGTTATCTGTATGGGCAAAAAAAATGATACTCAAAGTGAACTCAAAATGGGTCATCGTACTAACTGCAAGAAACATTATTAAATCTATATTAGGAAAATACAGAATAAAATAATTGAGATTTTATTTTATTTTCTTAATTTTATTTGCTTTTATTTTATTTAATTAATGTCATATTCATTTGTCAAATATTCATTAAGTCAAATATTCATTAAACAGTGCACCAAAGCACAAAAAATAAAGGAACTATTAATGAAATAGACTTCTTCAGGATAAAAAATTTGCTATTCAAAAGACATAGTTAACAAAAATACATGTGACAAACTGGGAGAAAATTGTACCAAAACACATATACACCTGATGACTGTATCCAGAATGTACAAACAACTTATACAACTCAGTAAGACAAACAAGCCAATAAATAAGAAAAATCTGCAGACAACAAAAGATATACATGCAAACCATAAACTTAAAAAAGATGTTCAACACAATAGTCATCAGATAAATTTAAGTTAAAACAAAAATAGCGCTGCACACACACTAGAAAGAGTAAAATTTAAAAAGACTGACAAAGACAAATACTGTATGATTTCACTCACATATGGAATCTAAAAAACAAAACCAATGATCAAACAAAAAACAGAAACGAAACACACTCATAAATACAGAAAATAAACTGGTGCTTGCCAGATGAGAGGAGAGTGGGGGGGTGGGTAAAATAGGAGAAGGAGATTAGGAAGTACAAACTTCAGTTATAAAATTAATAAGTCACAAAGATGCAAAGTACAGCACAGGGAACACAGTCACTATTACAATAATGTACAGTGACAGAGGGTAACGACACTAACTGCGGTGAGCACTGCGTCATGTATAGAATTGTCAAATCAGGGGCGCCTGGGTGGCTCAGTCGTTAAGCGTCTGCTTCGGCTCAGGGCGTGATCCCGGCGTTATGGGATCGAGCCCCGCATCAGGCTCCTCCGCTGGGAGCCTGCTTCTTCCTCTCCCACTCCCCCTGCTTGTGTTCCCTCTCTCGCTGGCTGTCTCTGTCTCTGTCGAATAAATAAATAAAAAATCTTAAAAAAAAAAAGAATTGTCAAATCATTGGTGTACACCTGAAACTCATATTAACATTGTATCTCAGTAATACTTCAAATAATATAAAAATAAATAAAAAATAAAAATAAAAAAAGACTGAAATTGCCAACTGTTGAGTCTGTGGGGAAAGTAAAACTCTCACCCATTGCTGGTGTGAAGGCAAATAGTTCAGGCACTTTGGAAAAACACTATGGTAGTACTTCCTAACGTTACATTTGTGTGTCCTCTATGATCCAGCAATTCTACTATTAAATGTTTACCCAAGAGAAATGAGAATGTATTTCCATGCAAAAATGTACACAAAAATATTCAGAGCAAATGATTCATAATAATCCCAAAATGGAAGCAGATCAAACAAACAAAACCTGTAAATAAGTAAATCAGTTATGCAACATCACAGCATGGACTACAATACAGCAACAGAAAACAAACAACTGATACGTGCAGTAACATAGGTAAATCTCAAATGCCTTATGCCAAGTCAAAGAAGCTAAATGAAAAGCATTTCATTTATACGAATGTTCTGAAAGGCAGACCTATTGCGTGAGAAAGCATTTTAATGCGTTATTGAATGCAAGATAATGGAATTTTTTAAGCAGGTAGCATTGTTCTAGATCTTGATTATGTATACATAATGATATATTTATTACCAAGAGCCACCAAAATTTGACTTCATATCGGATTTCATTGAACAGACAATGATACATTAGAAAATAAAGAGGGAAAAGTTGATAGGTAAATAGCACCAGGCATAAGGAAAATTGCAAACTCAAATCTCCAGATATCACGATACGCCCTCTCAAATGGCTGAAAAGTACAAAAAGACTGACAACTGCCTCGGTTTGTGAAAATGCTGAACAGTCACAGAATTGTCATCCATTGTTGGCGGCACAGTAAACATTTGTTATCACTTTTGACAAAGGCCTGTCAATTTTTCAGAAAACTAAAAATACCCCTCCTCCCTGTAAATCACCATTTGTATGCTTAAATATTTGCTCAAGAGAGATGAAAATGTAACTCCACAGACTTGTACACAAATGTTAATAAAAGCCTTTTTTATAATAGTCCAAAAATAGAAATAATCTACTTGTCCATCTGTAGGAGAATGGGTAAACAAAGTATAATATATTCATAAACTGGAATATAACTCTGCAATAAAAAGTACTGAAATATTGATACATGTATCAAATGGACAAATCTCGAAAGCAGTTTATGAAAGAAAAAAGCCAAGCATGAAGACTACTCACTATATTATCCCATTTACATGAACTTCTAGAACATGTAAAATTAGTATGTGGTAGGAAAAAATGAAAATATGGATTACCTCTGGGATTGGATTGGGAAAGGGGAGGCGAAAATTTTGGACAGGATGGTAGTATTTTATAACTTGATGGGGTTTGTGTTACACTGCAAAGTACACTTAAGAATTGTGAGTGTTGGGGCGCCTGGGTGGCTCAGTCGGTTAAGTGTCCAACTTTTGATTTTGTCTCAGGTCATGATCTTGGGGTCGTGGGATTGAGCACCTTGTCAGGCTCTACCTACTTAAGATTCTCTTTCCCCATCTCCCTCTCTGTGAGCTCTTGCTCTTAAAAAAAAATTATGAATGTTTTCTGAAGAGAAATAAAAGAGTCAAAAAATATTAAACTCTAGTTAAAAATGATAGGTAAGGGGCACCTGGGTGGCTCAGTTGGTTAAGCATCTGCCTTTGGCTCAGGTCGTGATTTCAGGGTCCTGGGATTGAGCCCCAAGCATCGGGGTCCCTGCTCAGCAGTCAGGGAGTTTGCTTCTCTCTCTCTCAAATAAATAAATAAAAACTTTTTAAAAACAAATAGGTAGAAATGATAAAATTTTTTTTTCTACCGATAAACTTCAAGGGATGGGATATAAAAATTAAGAGAAAATTGCATGTTTTAAACTTCAGCAGTGACTTTCAGATTTTCTTAATGTGACGCCCCCAACACACACACACACACACACGATGTATTGTCCATATATGCAAGTGTGTGTGTTTGTGTCTCTAAAATACACCTAAAGAAAATCTTCAGAAGAAATGGTTTGTGTAAAGACGTTACTTTTTCTTCAATATTCTATTTTACTGATTTTTTCTAGTTAGACTGGGACAACATTGCGTTTCTCAAAAAAAAAAAAAATCTGTGTAGAAAATCAAAATCAAAAAAACCAAAGATAATATTATTATAATCAATACAGAGAATCCAATGAAAACTTTTGAAATATGATAAAGTAATTCAGGAAACTATAAGGAGATTTATACACACACACACACACACACACACACACACACACACACACACACGATACTAAAATTCATTGTCTAGGTTAAAGCTGTCTTAATTGAAATGAGTCAGAGTCAAGAGTTAACTGGAAGAAAATGGATACCTAAAATAGTGTTTAGTTAATTCCTACCTGAGAGGGAAAATAATCAAAATAAAATCCTCACTTCATTGTCCCCATATCACACATTCTGCATGGATTAAAGTGCAGGAATTTACAACAAACTTTAATAAATCATATTTACGAGTGAAGATATCCATGTTATGTTGACTAGCAGGTGCTTAGCACCATCCCATTTTTTGTAAACACACAATTAAAAATATATATGTACCTACAGGTATATTTTACACATCTAGCTTTCCTGTTTAAATTGAACTCCATCTCAGCATTACTTATAAAGTTAGTCATACTAGTACCAATTATGGTTATGTTAGTAGAGTAGTTGTAACAGCAGTTAAGTATCATTTGGTGAATAATTATCTACTTCGGAGACAAGGTACCTCATTCATTTCTGTGGTTAGGCACTCGCCACAAACCAAAAGTGAATGAACTTTTAATTATTCTATAGTCCTGATTTGTATTGAGACAACATGTCAAAATACTGTTGGAAATTGAAAGCAGAAGCAATTTTATCATCACAAGATTAGATCCATAATGTGCAAAAACCCATTTAATTAGGACACGTGCATTTTCTGCTTGCAAACTTACCTGACTACCAAGAAGGAACTCGTTTCAGCAATTTCTCTGATGAGCTAAAAAGTAACCTATAAAGTGTCCTGTTTTTCCTACCAAAAAGTCTCCAGATGGCAGTGACTCAGGAAGATACAGTAGCTGATACAGGATGTGCTGGAAACCTAGTCCTTCAAAACTCCAGATGTTACTACCAACTTCTCAAAGGAAAAAGGAATCCATATAAAAGAGAGCCTGAGCAAGACCTTAGAAAGACAGAATTTAAAGTTAACAATGAACCATGAGAGACTATGGACTCTGGGAAACAAACTGAGGGCTTCAGAGGGGAGGGGGGTGGGGGATTGGGATAGGCCGGTGATGGGTAGTAAGGAGGGCACGTATTCCATGGTGCACTGGGTGTTATACGGAAGTAATGAATCATGGAACTTTACATCAAAAACTAGGGATGTACTGTATGGTGACTAACATATAATAAAAAAATATTATTAAAAAAAGTTAACAATAAAGGTGCTATCCACCTATTTTGCATTCCATTGTAAAGCAGTTCCTAACAGATCAAGGTATTTGGAAAGTTTATTTAATTTTACTCTCAAAAACCTTTAAATGAAATTATCTAACTAAAGTGGGCTAAAACCTAAGAACTGATAGAAAGGTTACTGGAGTTGGCAAAACGGGGCATGTTACCTGTCTACCACCAACAATCAGTCAGCAAACATGATGGGGATGAGAATGTAATCAACATAAAAAGAAAAAGGAATAGAAGTGCTAGGAATAAACTTGTAACATCCACTCTACATATCTATGAAGACCACAGCACGAATTTCCTGAAGGAAACCACAATATGTATGGCATATAAGCACACCAGGGCATGAGCAAGTTCTATTATGTAAAGATTTTCATTTTGCTTAACTCCCATCATTGCGAAAGCAAAGTGAGAAGGCTAAAAGTTATATTCAGAGAAATTTGACAAAGCGATGCTATTTTTTAATGCTGATACATATATATGAATCAGATTTTCTCCAAAATCCTTAAACGGGAAGAATAAGGAGGATCATTTCACACACACTATCCTACCTAGTGATGTCAAAGTTAAAGAACACATGGAGTTACTGCCCAAGTAACTCCCAGAGACTGTGCTAGAAGAGAATTCTGTGTTATAGCACATAGGAAAACAGGTAAAAGGTTAAACAAAATTGTATATTTAGTTTACATCATTAACCCTAAAGTAGATGCCATTAAATAATTACATTTTAAAACTTAAACCAGAAAACATATTTGATGTAGGAGACCAATCTGTTCACTTTCACAGTCTGACCATGTTACACAAAGCTCACTGTATGATCCCATTTCTTAAAAATACAGTAATGTCACAAATACAGTAACACAGGAGCATCTGAGACACGTTAGTCAGGGTTCTCCACGGAAATAGAACCAATCAGATTTACACACACACACACACACACACACACACACACACACACGAGAGAGAGAGAGAGAGAGAGAGAGAGAGAGAGAGAGAGAGAGAGAGGGCACGAGTGAAAGCAAGAATGAGATTTAAGGAACTTTAAGGAACCGGCTCATATGACTGTTGTGGTTGGCAAATCTGAAATACACATAGCAGACAGGCAGGGTGGAGACCCAGGGTAGAGGTGATGTTCCATCTCGAGTTCCAAAGGCAGCCTAAAAGCAGAATTACACTCTCTCACTCTTGAAGGACCAGACCTTCAACTGATCGGATAAGGCTCACCCACATTATAGAATGCACAGCTATGGTTAAAGCCCACAGATTTAAATGTTAATCTCATCTGAAAAAATACCTTCATGGCAACCAACATGTATATTGGTGTTTGAGCAAAAACTGGGTACCACTACCTGACATTTTTTTAAAACTGAGAGTGAGTGTAAGGGGAGGAGCAAAGGGAGAGGGATAGAGAGAATCTCAAGCGGATTCCCTGCTGAGCGCAGAGCCCCATGCCAGGCTTGATCCCAGGACTCTGAGATGGGGACCTGAGTTAAAATCAAGAATCAGACGCCTAACTGACCGAGTCACCCAGGTACCCCTAAGATGACATTTAAAACTAAACATCACACAGTCTATGTTTAACGGGAAAAAATGAATTTGAATATTAAGGTACCAGAAAAAAAATAGTTAAAGATCTATATAGGGTACATAACTCTGTCTGTATAGATACCCTAGATTCACTAGTCCCTGTGAATAAAAACATTTATCATTAAAAATTAATACAAATAACTTGAAATGAGTAGTCAACCCTCACTTCCTTAGGAGAAATAAAATAACCAAGTCTCCTAACTACATTCTCCTCAATGCTTCCTACCTATATGAAAATGATTATAAAGTTTAACGTTAATAAAGCCATACTCATTAAACATTAATAATGATCATTTTTAACACTGGCTTAATACTGACATGCCAATCTGAGTCCTTAGATTTTATTCATGAATTAAATTCATCCTCATCACACCCCATCATAGAAAATTGTGATTAATTATAAAATTTGTGTTAAAATGGGTGTGAAAATATATCCTAATTGTTTTTGTAACCTAGTGACAGACACAACAGTAAATGTTATTTTTATACCATTTGTTTCCATGAAAAAGCAAATTTCTCACAAAGCAACTACATTTAAGTGAAAATGAATTTCCTCAAACCCCTCCCTACCCATCATCCAAGCTTGCTGTCCAGGTGTCCCAGTGCCAGGTGGCCAGGAAAACTGGAAGCAAGATTACTGCAGGTGGCACACACAGAATATTGCTTCCTGTACAACTCTGAAGTCAGCAACACAAGCAGACCTAACCTAGTGAAAGTCAGCAAAAGGGACCCAAACAAAGGATATAGAGCTTTGAAAATAGCAACAACCAAACGATATCATCAATATAAAATTCCATCACTCAAAGGGTGTCATCATGGATCAAGAAGAGAAGCAGAGTTCAAAGCAACAAATACATTGATATGGCCATATTGTGAAATTTGAAATTGTGACTTGATAAAATCAAGAGTTTTTGTCATTTTCAGCCAGTAAGTCATGCAGTCATGCCCTAACAGGTTTCCTTAGTCTTCATGGCTTGAACTGAGTGAAAATGACTATGTTTCTGTCTTGGCATGGATATACCTAATATTTTAAAAATACGCACATTGAAAAAAAGTGTATCAAAAATATATGAAATAGAAAAGAACCATATACCCTTGAAATTTGTGGGGTTTTTTTGGGGGGGGGGGTGTTTGTATGGGAGATGGAGAATCAAGCAGGCTCCAGGTCCAGTGCGGAGCCCAGTGTGGGGCTCGATCTCACTACCCTGAGATCATGACCTGAGTGGAAATCAAGAGTCAGACGCATAATTGACTGAGCCACCCAGGTGTCCCTTGAAATTCTGGTTTAACATGGGTGTCTACAGATTTCTTGCCACATGAAAAATGCAGCTGCATGTTAAGAACCAGGTATATGGAACTGATTTAAAATGTGCTTTAGAGGAGTATGTTTCTTGTGTGATGCTAATAAATCATTAAAATTATTTCATTTGACTCAATTTGCTGAGAATTTTAAAATAGCCATAAATATCCACAGAACAGTTTCTTTTTTTTTTAAAGATTTTATTTATTTATTTGACAGATAGAGACAGCCAGCGAGAGAGGGAACACAAGCAGGGGGGAGTGGGAGAGGAAGAAGCAGGCTCCCAGCGGAGGAGCCTGATGAGGGGCTCGATCCCACAACGCCGGGATCACGCCCTGAGCCAAAGGCAGACGCTTAACGACTGAGCCACCCAGGCACCCCGAACAGTTTATTTCTTAACAAAAATATGTCCTATGTGGTATACCCAAGTCCTGTGGATCTACAATTTCCAGGGACACCATCCTGTTCAAAGGTGATGATATCATGTGTTCTTTGTTCGGCTAATAAAGCAGGGTAGTGACAGTAGTCAGCACAAATCACTTACTGAAGGACTGCTTAATTGGGAGGTTATATGCTTTAATTTCCTTTCAATGGATTTATTGAGATATAATTGATATAAAAAGGACTGAACATATTTAGTGTGTACAACTGAATGAGTGTGAACATATACAAACATGACGGAAACCATTACTACAATCAAGGGAACAGACATATGTCTAGCAAGAAGGTAATGTACTTTGGAATTTTCATTTGACTGTCACAAGTAGCATCTCTTTAAAAAATTATCTAATTCTTGGGTGTCTGAGTGGCTCAGTTGGTTAAGCATCTGCCTTCGGTTCGGGTCATGATCCCAGGGATCCTGGAATCGAGCCCCACATCAGGTTCCCTGCTCAGCAGGGAGTCTGCTTCTCCCTCTCCCCCCTATTCATGCTTGCTCTCTCCTTGTATCTTTCGAAATAAATAATCTTTTAAAAAACTATCTAATTCTTAACATTAGTTAAAACCACAATTGTTTGCTGCTTTACTCTATATTAGTGGATGACGATGATCTAAAAGAACCCATCCTTATCAGTTAGGATAAGCCTCATTGGCCCAATAGCCATAATTAAAGCGTAAACATATTGAAAATAATGGATACCCAGCTGAGTTCTTGAAAGGGACCTCAAATGACACCTGCAAAGCCCACCCCATCAGTGGTCCAAAGGCCATCAGAAATACTGTTGCTGGGGCGCCTGGGTGGCACAGCGGTTAAGCGTCTGCCTTCGGCTCAGGGCGTGATCCCGGCGTTGTGGGATCGAGCCCCACATCAGGCTCCTCCGCTGAGAGCCTGCTTCTTCCTCTCCTACTCCCCCTGCTTGTGTTCCCTCTCTCGCTGGCTGTCCCTCTGTCTAATAAATAAAATCTTTAAAAAAAAAAAAGAAAGAAATACTGTTGCTGAGCATTACTCTACCAAAGGGGCATAGATGACATATACTGAAAGTGATCAGCACCTTCTGGGCTGGACACAGCACAGAGCATGCCAAGTCCATCTCCCATTCTTAACACAGCCTTTATCACTCTGCCTACCACAGGTCGTGATGACTGCACCCAGGACTGTCCCATAAACCCAAACAATGACATACGCTGTGCCTCCACTTCCATCCTTTCCTCAGACAGGATTCCCATACGTTCTCTGTTTACCTGGATGATTCTGAGGATGCAGAGACAACAACATTCTTCCCATGTACTCCTCTTCTGATAGGAAATGTCCTCATCTTCTCTCATTTATAGGTTTTCACCTAGGAATGAAACCCTCAAGTCACCTTGAAGATGCAGAAGATTCGGGTGGCTGCAAGAGCCCTCCTAAGGTCAGGTAGGGCAGCCAGAAGACAGGTACAATGACGGCCCCATCACTGGTCTGAAGGCCACCACAAATGCTGTTCCTGTTACAACTTGGCCTACACAGAAAGCAGCGATTACACATAGTCTCTGTGCTCAGCACGTCTGGATAGCGCACTGCACGTAACATGGCTCAACACAAGGCCTGCCTGGTCCCCCTCGTACCGTGAAATGTGCCTTTAATCTTTCTTCCCACTACATCATGATGACTGTACCCAGGTTTTTTTCATAACCTGAGATGATGCCAAAATGTTGCCCTGCAACTTTCAAACCTCCACTCAGTGGGGATGCCCTCACCTATGATACATTTACCTGGATAATTAGGAGGATACAGAAAAGACAAGATTATCTATATATCTGTACACTTATTTAAAAAAAAGCGTATCTTCATTTTCTCTAACCTTTACATGTGTCCACTCTTAGAAATAACCACTGAAATCATCCTGAAAATGCTTGCCATCAGACCCAGAGAGCTTCTAGAGCCCTCCTGGGTTCAAGGCACCCAGCTCCAAGACGTGTCCAATTCCATGCCCATCCTGTGGCTGAAGGCCACCAAAAACACTGTTCTTGTTCGCTAGTGACTTTGCCAAGACAGGTGCTAACAGTAGGCAGGCTAAGTGATCAGCATCTTTCTGGGTGTAGGGAACTACACAGAGCATGGCTCAAGCAAAAGAGGACCTGCCACATCGAACTTGTCCTCAGAAATGTACTTTTCTCTTGCTCCATCACAGCACGAGGATTGTACAATTACTATCCCATAACCCAAGAAAATGCCAAGCCAATCATATTCCAACTTGCAAACCTCCCTCAGTGGTGAGCTCACCTGCTCTGCCTTTACATGGGTGGTTTTAAGAACCCACAGAGAATGAGCTTGTATCTGTGATCTGTGCTTTTATTAGGAAGGATAGTCATATTTTTTCCTAATCTGTAGGTGTTCACAACATTGTAAGGCATGAACCACTGCAACTATTTTGAGGACAAGAGAGACACATGTGGCTCCTAGTACCTTCCGAGTTCAAGGTGCAGCTCCAAGACGTATGTCTCCAACCCCATCACGGTTCTGAAGGCCAGCACAAACATCTTTCTTGTTGAGTGTTACTGTACCCAGACAGGTGCCGATGACCCTTAGTCTAAACAACTGGTACCTTTCTGAGCAAAGCACTGCACAAGCGAGGCTTCAAAGTGAAGGACATGCCCAATCCCTCTGCCCTCACCAAGGCAGCTTTCCTCTCTCTATTCACCACACCGCGATGAGTATCCCAAAGAGTTATCCATATATCTAAATGATGCTGACACACTACACCCCAACCGGCATTTTTCCCTTAGTGAAGATTTTCTCAAGGTCTCAATGTTTGCTTGAAGATTCACGAACCTAGAGAACAAGCTTCTTCCTGTGTGGTCTTCATCTATTAAAAAGTATCTCCATTTTCTCTAACCTATTCACATTGTTAAAAATACAACACTAAAAACTTCTTCATGATGGTTACGATCAGACCCAGGTGGTTGACAGCACCGTCTAGTTTTAGGCATTACCACAGATATGGATTTCCAACTCACCACTGTTACAAAGACCATCCCAAAAACCTTGGTGTTGTTAAACATTACTCTACCTAGATAAGCACTAGGAACACGAACTCCAAGTGATGAGGCCCTTTCTGTGGGGGGCACTGCAGAGAGAATGAGGCAGGGTAGGGCCAGCCAGTCCTTCTAGTACTCTGCAGTGTACTTCTGTCTCTCTTCTTCCCCATCCGATATTGCCTGGCCAAGATCTTTCTAGAAAATGGTGGCCCACTCCCCACTAACTTCATACCTCGCTCAGTGGGGATACACCCTCTTTCTCTATGTTGACTTGGATGATCTTAGGACTCAAGAGAAAACGTTTTCCTGTGTTATCGTGTATGTTTATGAAGTGTCTTTATTTTCTCACATTATTAGCAATGGAACACTGAAATCATCTTGAAAATACCCGAGAATAGACCCAGATGTCTCCCAGGGCACCCCTTGTGTTCAAGGCAGTTAACACAAGGACAAATGCACCTCCATCCCAATCAATGATTTGAAAAACACCACAAATGTTGCTTATAGTGAACATTACTCTACCCAGAAAGGCACTGATCACACTTATGAAATGTGCTCAATACCTTTCTAGATAAGGCACTGCACACACCATGGCTCAATACTGATGCTGCCCAGTGTCCCTCCCACACTTCAAGATGGCTTTCATCTCATAGCCACAATATCACAATGACTGTACCCACGATTATTCTATCATTGCTGATCATGATGACCCACTACAAGCATCCTTCCATCAGAGAGGACAGCACCAAGAACACCATGTTTGCCACGAGAATTATGAAAACTCAGGGGGAGAACAAGCATGTTCCTATGTACACTGCTAACACATATCTTCAGGGGCAGCTGGGTGTCTCAGTTAAGCGGCGGAGTCTTGATTTTGGCTCAGGTCATGATTTCAGCGTCATGAGATTGAGCCCCAGGACAGGCTACATGCTGGTCATGGAGCCTGCTTAAGATTCTCTCTCTCCATCTCCGTCTGCCCCTCCCTGGTCTCATTCCTTCTCTTAAAAACAAAAAAAGCATATCTTCATCTTTTCTAAAATATACATGTTAACAGTGTTAGGAATTGAGCACAGAAACCATCTTGAGGAACCCTGAGATCTAACCCAGGTAGCTTCCAGTATTCAATGGGGTTCAACACAGGCAGCTCGAGGACACATATACCTCCATCCCCATTACTAGTCTGATGTCTAAATTGGAAGTTTTTCCTTTTCACATTTATTTACCTTGAAAACTGGATAACACATGGGACGCCTGGGTGGCTCAGATAGATAAGCGTCTGCCTTCCACTCAGCTCATGATTCCAGGGTCCTGGGATCAAGTCCTGCATCAGGCTTCTTGCTCAGTGGGGAGCCTCCTTCTCCCTCTGCCTGCTGCTCCCCCCTGCTTGTGCTGTCTCTGACAAATAAATAAAATTTTTAAAAAAGAAGAAAATTGAATTACACATAATATGAGTAAATATTACTTTTCTATATCGTGCACTCAACACACTAGAGTTCAATTGAGAGGACCTACCCAGTCGGGCTGACTCTGCTCTCCTCCATCTTGCAACTTCGTTAGTGGTGATCTCAACAGCTCGACCTTAATATGGACACTTATGAGGACTCAAAAAGAACAAACTTGTTTCTGCTGTTCCTTTTAAGAAATATCTTTATTTTATCTCATTTGTAAGTGTTCACATCATTAGGAAGACTTGCTGAAAAAATGTTGAACATGCCAAGACCAGGCCCAGGTGACTGTCAAGGCTCTCTAAACTTCAAGGCAGGCAACTCAGTAACACATGCACCTCAATTCCCATCACTGTTCTGAAAGCCACCACATATGTTTTCTTGTTGACCATTACACAGAAAAGCACATATTACACTCTTAGTGTCTATCTTGAGTACTTTTTAGAGTAGTGGATAACACAGCATGGGTCACGTTAATGTAAAGGCCCAGTACCACTTACACTGTCAAATGATCCTTTCATCTCTTTCCACTACATCATTATGGGTGTCCCCCAATTTTTCCGGACCCTTAGATGGTACGGACATACTGTCCTCCAACATAAACCTTCCCTCTGTGAAAGAACTCTCAGGTGTTCTACATTTTCTAGCATATCTATGAGGACTATATCTATGAGGACTCATAGAACAAGACTTCTCCCGTCCCTCAACTTCTAGAAGTATCCTCATCTCCCCAAACTTCCAGGTGTTCACAAGCTGAGGACCAAGACCACAGAAATATTCTTGTGGATGTCTCATCACACACAAGAAACTACTAGGGTTCTATTGGGTTCAAGACAGGAGGCTCAAAGACACAAAAGTCCAGCCAAATCACTGTGGGGAACTTCTCATGGGCTCAAGGTTTACTAGGATAATGATTAAAACACAGAAGAAATAAGATCGTTTCCGTTTTCTCTTCTAGAAGGAAATACCTTCACCTTCTCTCTAAGCTTTCGGTGTTCACATGGTTAACACTGGCCCACTGAAATCCACACGAGAAGGCCTGTATTCCAGGTCAGTGCCTGTGCCCTCCTGAGTTCACAGCAGGGAGATCAAGCACCCATGTTTCTCCATCCCCAATATGGGTCCAAAGGTCATCACAAAAATTCCTACTCGTGATCACTATCCTACCCACACAGGCACTACTATCACAAAGTTGAGAGTGACTGGCACCTTTACGGGGAGAGCAGTGCAACCAGCATGCCTCCCAGGTGGAAGACCATCCCAGAACAGCGCCTGGTCTCAAACGTAGCTTTCCTGTTTCTACCCACTGTATCCTAAGGACTGTCCCAAAGATTTCTCCAGAACCCGCACAAGCCTGATCCAAGGACCTCCAACACCCATACTTTCCTCAGTAAGGATCACCTCCTTTGCTCTCTCCATTTACCTTGACGATGAGGAACAGCCAGGGAGAGAAAAGCTTCTTCCTGTGTTTCTTCTTCTGTAAGGAAGGATCTTCATCTTCTCCCAGCTGGAGGAAAGCACAATGTTCAAATGGACAAGTGAGATCATCTTGAGGATACCCAAGACCAGAGCCAGGCAGCAAACAGAGGCCTCCTGGGTACAAGGCAGGCAACTCAGATCACATACAGCTGCAGCCCCATCACGTCGGTAAGGCTGGCAGGCACACGATGGTATTGGTGAGCGTTACTCTACTCACAAAGGCAGGCGTTACAAGATATTCTCTGCAATGCCCACTAATGTGAGCAGGGCACTGCACACGGTACGGATCGATGAAGAACCAGCCAAATCTGCCTTATAGGCTTAACACGGGCTTTCTTGTCTCCCTCCACCAAGATGGGAGGGCGATACTCGAGATTTCTGCACCACTGTACACCATTCCAGCATACAAGTCTCCACGCTGTATCCCTCCCTCAGGGGGAAGCCCTCACCTTCTCTACATTTCTGGGGAGGATGAGGAGGGCACAGAGACAAGAAGCTTGTTCTTGGTTTGTCTCATTCTTCATGAACTTTCTTCAACTTCTCTAACCCACAGCTGTTCTCATGGTTAAAGACGGAACACGGAGGGGCACCTGCGAGGCTCAGTCAGTTTGGTGTCTGCCTTCAGCTCAGGTCATGATCCCAGGGACCTGGGATCGAGCCCCACATCGGGCTCCCAGGTCAGTAGGGAGTCTGCTTCTTCCTCTCCCTCTGCCCCTCCCCACCCCTCGTTCATGCTCATGCATTCTTGAGCGCATGCTCTCTCAAATAAACAAATAAATAAATAAGTAAAATCTAAAAAAAAAAAAAAGGAGCACGGAAACCATCTTAAGGATACCTCAGATCGGACCCAGGTTGCTGATAGGGGTCTCCTGATTTCAAGTTCAGAAACTCAAACTCGAGCATGTCCTTCCCCCACCCCGATTTGAAGGACACCGTCCATGTGGTTTTTTGTTAATATATTTGTGGATCATCACTCTACCCAGACAGGCGCTAATGATCTGCAGCGTAACCAGAGCCTCTCAAGTGGGACACTGCACTCGGCACAGCTCGTGGAGGACGGTGGGAGCAGTCCGCCTCACATTGAGAAAGGTAGTTTTCTTCTCCTTGCATAACTCATCACAAAATGCCTATTCACTGCCCTCCGACTTCATACTTCTGCTCGTGGAGTTGCCCCTTTACCCCCGTGTTCACCCCGATGAATATGAGCACCAATAGAACAGAATGTTGGTCTCATGCATCCGTCATCATCATAGGAAGTATTCTCTTCTCTTCCCTGAGGTGTTCACATTGATAGAAATGAAACATGGAAATCAGCTTGAGAAAGACCGAGATCCACGTGCCTCCCAGGGCACTCCCTGCTTAGTTCCAAGCAGAAGGCGCCGGGAAACAGCATGTCCACCATCATAACTGGTCCCAAGGCCACCAGGAACGTTGTGCTTGTAGACCATCACTCTACCCAGAAAGGCACTAACAACACCCAGCGTGTGTTATCAGCACCTTTCTAGGCAGGGTGCTGAACACAGTATGAGCCCAGGGAGGTGACCAGCCAGGTCGCCACTCACCCGTCAACTGTGGCTTTCCTCTGTCTCTCCACCCCTTCAACATGACTTTATGCCATAGTTTCCCATGACAGTTACACGGTGCTCACTCACTTCCCTCCAATACACAACCCTCCCCTGCTGTGCAATACCTGGCCGGCTTTCCGGCTCCTCATGTGATCAGGCGCATGCAGGGAACAAGGAGTTCCCATGTTCATTCTTCTCTTGGGAAGGATCGTCATCTTCGCTGTCATCTAAGTATTCACATCGACAGGAGTCCACCTCTGAAATCAACATGAGTGTGCCTGAGATGCAGGGGACAGCCCCGGCCCCTCCTGAGTTCCAGGCAGAGAGCGCAGGGACACAGGAATTTGTACACCCATTACTAGTCTGGAGGTCACCACAACAATGTCCTTGTTGAGCGCTACTCCTCAGGGACAGGGGTAGAAAAACGTAGTCTAAGTGATAACCCCCTTTCTACATAGGTAGGGCACTTCACGCAGATTGGTTCACCTGAGAGATCCTGCCAAGTCCCCCTCATCCTCAAAACCATAGCTTTGCTCTCTCTCCCCACCACAGCAGGAAGACTGAACCAAGTAGGTTCCCGTAACCCGAGAAAATTCCAAAATGTTGCCCTCCGATGTGCACATCCTCCCTCAGCGGTGATCCCCCGGCTTCTCCAACTTTCCCTGCAGGATTGTGGGGACCCACAGGAAACACGCTTCTCTCTGCTTTACTGGGAAATACACTCGTTTCTTTTTCTGATCTGGAGGTGTTCACATTCAAAGTAAGGAATGGACCACTGAAATTATTTTGGGGGATCCCAGAGAAATGCGTGACTCACAGGACCCTACTGTACTCGAGATGGGCAGCTGAAGGACACCTGTGTCTCTGTCTCCATCACTGTTTTGAAGGCTGTTCAAATGCTTTTCTTGCTGAATGTTACTCTAGGAGCGGAGCTGTCCTAGAGTGTGACCATTAAAGTCTAACTGATTGGCACCTTTCTGGACAAGGCATTGCACACAACAGAATGACAAGGTAGAAGACATGCCCAGTCCCCACCCCCACCCTTCCAAATACAGCTTTTCTCTCCTTCACTCAGCCGGACAACCGTTCCACACATTGTTCCTCAGCTCTAGGACCGTCCGCCGCACACACCGTGCTACAGCGCACAGACCTCTCTTAGCAGGGATCCCCTCATCCCATTTACCTTGACCTGGATGATGCTGAGGAATCAAGAGGGAAAGAGACGTTCTCTATCCTCTCCCTCTAGCAGCAACTATCTTCCTCCACTATAATCTGTAAGTGCTCAGTGTTAGCGAAAAACCAATGAAATCATCCTGAGGGAGTGTGAGATCAGACACAGGTCTTCCCTACGCCTTCTCCGTTCCAGTACAAGGTAGACGGTTCGAGGATGCACGCATGTCCATCCGTCCCATTCTGCTCTCCCAGACGTATGGTTATGCTGGTCCTTCACATACCCCTTCCAGCATGGCTCCTGACAGAGGACCTGCTCAAGCCCCCTTGTGACCCTGAAAGGAAGCTTTCAATCTCCCCCCACGTCAGCACTGTATTGTACTCGAGATTGTTCGATGACCCTACACAAGGCCAGTCCCTGCCCTGCAACTTGCACAATTCCCCATGTGAGTAAACCTCAACGTCTCAACCTTTATGAACAAGACGAGAACACACTGACATGGATTCTTCCAGTTTCCACTTCCCCTCAGGACGTTGCTTCATCTGCTCTGATCACTTCGGGATCATATGGTCAGGGGTGTACCACTGAAACCATCGGGGACAGGTCTGAGAGCAGACCCAGGTAGCTGAGAGACAGGACACTCCTGACATCAAGGAACTCAACTCAAGACAAACTCATCTCCACCCCGTCACCGTCTAAAAGCCAACACAAACGTGATGGTCCCTGACATTACAAAACCTACAGAGTTGCTACTAAGGGGTAGTCGACATGATCGGCAGCTGTCGGGACAGTGCAGACCGCCTGACTCGAGGGAGAGAACCTGCCCTGTATCCTCTGTACTCGGAAATAAACATTTGATCTCTGAGGACCACATCATGGTGAGTGCTCCCAAAACATTCCCATAAACCTAGAAAATGTCGGACCCATGCCCTACAAGTTGCACATGTCCCTCAGTGAGGATCCCCTCAAACACTCCGGTGAACCTAGAGGATGAGGAGGCCCAACAGAGAACAAGCTCCTTCCAATGCTGTCGTCTTCTATTACGAGCCATCTTCTACTTCTCCAATGAGGGGGTGTTCACATTATTCACGGTGGACCACTGGAATCATCTTGAGGGACCTGACATGGGAACCAGCAGGTGACCAGTGACCTCCTGGGTCAAGACATGCAGCTGAAGAGCATCTGCAGCTCCATCGCCCTCACTGATGAAGGCTTCCGCGAAGGTCCGTATTGAGTATCACTCCACCTCCAGAAGCCCTATTACTCTTACTCTCTGTGATCAGCACTGTTCCGGGCAGGGCGCCGCACACAGCTGGCCTCAAGGTCAGTCCTGCCCGGCGCCCGCTTGCACGCTCATGTGTGGCTCTCGTGTCCCAACAAATCAATTGTGAGGATGACTCTGCCCGAGAATTTTCAGAAACGCTAGATAACGGTGACCCCGTGTTCACTGACTCGCATCTCATCCTCTCACTGAGGATACCCGCACATGCTCATTGTTTACCTGCATGATGACAAGGTCCCACAGAGAACGAGAGAGTTCGTACATCTCTCCTATAACAAAGTAGCCTCATCTTCTCTAAACATTAGGTATTCACATTGCAAGGAACTGAACACTGAAATCATCGAAGGGATGCCTGAGATCAGGCAGGGGTCTTGCTAGCACCCTCCAAGGTTCAGGACAAACACATCTCCTATCCCTATCACCCATCAGAAACCTAACGCTGCACCGATGGAACGATATTGGACTGAAGCCCTCCACTACCCTTGGTCTGAGGCCTGAGTACCCCCTTTGTGCGTTGGGCACGGCACACAGGATGGCTCAACTTTAAGGAACTGCCCAATCCGTGGACTCTGAAAACAAGTTTTCATCTCTCCCCTCCCCCGATCATATGGCCTGTCTCCAAGATTTATCCATAACCCTCGGAAATGCACATCCACGACCCACCAACATCCACCATTCCCTCTAAACGCGCTGTGATGGTCGGAACCCAGAAAGGAATACCTTTTTCCATGTGTTAGTGTCCACTAGTAGGGGGTGTTGTCATTTTCTCTGATCTGCAGGCTTTCTTCAGATTAGGACTGGACAACTAAACTCATCTTGAAGATGCCAGAGATCACAACCAGATGACTACCAGGATCTCCTCGGTTCACAGCAGAGAGCTCAGGGACAAATGTACCTCCATCCCCAACATCACTCTGGAGGATTCCATAAAAGTTTGTTTTATGAGCATGACTGCCCAGGCAGGAACTACTCACTCTTAGTCTACGAAACCATCACCTTCCTAGGCAGGGCACTACACACATCCTTTCTCGTTACAGATCCTCCCAGTGCCCCGAGCACTCTCCTACGTAGCTCTCACTCACCCACACCGCATCATGATGGCTGCTCTCAGGATTTTTCACTGACCCTACGAGGATGCCAACTGATTATAATCTGCACTTGAGAAATTTGTTTAGTATGGAATCCATTATCTTTTACCTGGATAATTATCAAGACCGAATGATCAAGCTTGTTTCTGTGTTGTCTTCTTCTATTACAAGTATCCTTATCTTCTCAAATCCATCATCGTTGAAACTGTTAAGGACAGACTGCTGAAATCATTGTGAGGATGAGTGTGGTAGACTTGGCTGTGCAGGCACCCTGGCATTCCAGGTCGGCAGCTAGATACACATGCATCTCCATGTGCAGCATGGGAATAAGACACATCACAAATGATCTTACGGAGCACCCCTAAAATCAAAGACATCGATTACACATAGGCTGAGTGATTTGCATCTTAGTCGGTAAGATGCTGCACACAGCGTTGCCGTAGGGTAGGGGACCTCTGCAATACGCCTAACACTCTTAAATGCATCCTACAGATCTCTCAAAAACACATTATGAAACAAATGTTTTAAAAAACCACATTGACTATACCCAGCACTATCCAATAATCATGGACAGTGAACACACTGGCCTCCAACTTATTTTTTTTTTAAAGATTTTATTTATTTATTTGACAGAGATAGAGACAGCCAGCGAGAGAGGGAACACAAGCAGGGGGAGTGGGAGAGGAAGAAGCAGGCTCATAGCGGAAGAGCCTGACGTGGGGCTCGATCCCATAACGCCGGGATCACGCCCTGAGCCGAAGGCAGATGCTTAACCGCTGTGCCACCCAGGCGCCCCGGCCTCCAACTTAAATCCCTCTCTCCTGGGGACCCTAAAACCCACTGAACATTTACCTGGTTGATAATAGGAACCCAGAGAGAAAAAGAATATTTCTTTCTGTCATCTTTTATAAGGAAGTATTTTAGCCTTTTCTAATTTTAAAGTGAATACCTCATTAAAAATCAACCAATGAGGGGCGCCTGGGTGGCACAGTGGTTGAGCGTCTGCCTTCGGCTCAGGGCGTGATCCCGGCGTTATGGGATCGAGCCCCACATCAAGCTCCTCCGCTATGAGCCTGCTTCTTCCTCTCCCACTCCCCCTGCTTGTGTTCCCTCTCTCGCTGGCTGTCTCTATCTCTGTCGAATAAATGAATAAAATCTTTAAAAAAAAAATCAACCAATGAGATTATCTTTTCAATGTCTGTGATTACACTCAGGTGGGGGCCAGGACCCTCCTGGTTTCAAGAAAGGCAAGTCAAGGACTTTTCTACTTTTCTACGTCCAGCCCCATCAATAGCCCAATGGTTAGGACAAAAGTTTTCTGCTTGAATACTGTTGTCCCCAAATGGGAACTGATGGCACTTACTGTACAATACGAGCACCATTCTGGTCAGGCATTGCACACAGTAGGACTTCAATGTCCTAGAAGAATTACAAAATACCCCCCACACTATCAAATGCACCTTCCACAGGCTCTCCTCACTCTGTCAGGATGACTTTATGAAAAATTTTTCAACAAGCCTGCACAATATCAAACCACTGCCCTCCTACTGGCATCTCTCCTTAAGTGAGGATCTCCTCATCTGAACTGTTTATTCCTAGATGTTTATGAGGACAGAGAGAAGCTGTTTCTCCCTGTGTTCTCTTCCGCAATCAGAAGTTATCTTCACGTTCTCTAACCCTTAGGTGCCCACACTGCGAGGAATGGATCACTAACGTCACCTAGAGTACACCTGGGATCCAGGTGAGTCCCCGGCTTCTCCTGAGTTCATGGCAGGCTGCTGCAGGACTGTGCGTCTCCTCCTCTTCATGTGTCCAAAGGCCACCACAAACTGAAATTGGAAAAACACTAATTTCATGCAGTAGAAAGCAAGGGGCACCTTTCTGGGGAGGACAATCTAAACAAAAGGATTTCAAGATGTAGGTCTTGAACACAAGGCCTCAAATGCTCAAATAGAGCTTTCATCTCTCAATTTGTTATCCGCTAGAGCATATTGACTGTACCAAACATTTTTAAAGAACTACAGACAAATCCAAGACACTGCCCTCCAACTGGCATACATACCTCTCCGTGGATCCCCTCACTTGTTCTACATTTAGCTGGATGCTTCTAAGGACATATTGAGAACAAGATTGTTCCCGTCCTTCATCCATAGGAAGTATCTTCATCTTCTGTAACCTGAAGTTGTATACAATGTTAGGAATGTTCCATGGAAATCATCTACAGGATGCCTGTGATCAGAAGAGATGGATGACAAGCCCTCCTGGGTTCAAGGTAGGCATCTCTAGATCACACACACCTCCAGCCTTATCATCCACTGTCTGTCTTCCCCATGTTTACCTGGATGAACAGGTGGACTGGGAGAAAGTTGGTTCCCCTGTGCTCCTCCTAATGTTAGTAAGGATCTTGATCTTCACAAAGCTGCAGTATTCGCATTACTAAAAATGGAAGACTGGAACCACCTTGAAGATGGGGGAGATTCATGAGATTACCAAGGCCCTCTTGAATTCACAGAAGGCTGCACAAAAGTTCCTGTAGAACTTTACTCTACCCAGAGAGGCACAGACTGCACAGAGGCTAAGTGATCTGCACCTTTCTGGGCAGGGCACTACACAAGAAAAGGCTTCCTGGTGGGCTATCTGCCCAGTCCCACTAAAACTCATGAATGGGGCTTTCATCTCCCCTATTGCATCATGACGACTGTACCCAGAATTTTCTGACCCTACAAAATGATGGCACACAGGCTTCCAACTTTTAAACCTTATTCATTGGGGATTCCCTTTCCTGCTCTCCATTTACCCTGATGGTATGGGGACACAGAGTAAACAACACTGCTCCAGGTTTAAACCTACAAAAAATTTTTCATTTTCTCTACGTTTTACACATCTACACTCTTAGAAATACACCAGTGAGAGGCACCTGGCTGGCTCAGTCGGTTAAGCATCTGCCTTCGGCTCAGGCCATGATCTCAGAGTCCTGGAATGGAGCCCCATAGCGGGCTCCCTGCTCAGCGGAGAGTCGGCTTCTCCCTCTCTCTGACCTTCCTCCCTGCTTGTGCACGTTCTCTCTGTCGGTATCAAATAAAAACATAAACTAAAAAATATACCACTGAAATTATCCTGAACATACCTACAATCACCTGGGAAACTTCCAAGGCCTTAGTGACAGGTCCTCCAAGTGAATAAAACCTTTCTGGGTGTGGGGCACCTGTATGGTTCAGTACGATACACATCTGACTCCTGATTTTGGCTCGGGTCACAATCTCAGGGTCCTGGGATTGAGCAGGGAGTCTGATTCAGGATTATCTCTCTCCTTCTTCCTCTGCCCATTCCTCTCTCGCACTCAGTCACTCTAAAAAATAAATAAATAAAACTAAAAAAACCCTTTCTGGGTGTGATAGTCAGTGCAGAGACCATGGCTCAAGCAAGAAGACCCACCAAGTACCCCCTGGACTCAGGAACGTAGCTCTTTATCTACCATGACACAACATGAACAATGTACCAAGTATTTTCCCATAATCTGAGAAAATGCCCACCCACCATTCCCCAACTTTCAGTTTTCCTCAAGCAATGATTCCCTTGCCTGTAATAGCTTCACCTGGAGTATTATGAGGACACACAGAAAACATGATTTTTTTCTGAGTTTTGTTCTTTTTTGTTTTTTTAAATGATTTTTTTTATTTTATATTTATTTTTATTTTTTTATTTTTTATTATGTTCAGTCAGCCACTGTATAAGTACATCATTAGTTTTTGATGTAGTCTTCAATGATTCATTAGTTACGTTTCACACCCAGTGCTCATCACAACACATGACCCCCTTAATACCCATCACCCTGTTACCCCCTCCCCCACCTTGAGACCCTCAGTTCGTACCTTGGGGTCCACAGTCTCTCATGGTTCATCTCCCCCTCTGATTTCTCCCCCTTCAGATATCCCTCCCTTTTCCTATGGTACTCTGTGGTATTGCTTATGATCCAAAGATACAGATGTAGTGAAAAGGGGTACATGCACCCCAATGTTCATACCAGCAATGTCCACAATAGCCGGACTGTGGAAGGAGCCCAGATGCCCTTCAACAGAATGGATAAAGACTTTCATTCGTTTATTAGGAAGTATATTCAGTTTTTTTTTCCTCATCTATACCTGTTCACAGCATTGTAAGGACTGGGCCACTGAAATCATTCTGATGATGCCAGAAATCCACGTGGCTATCGGGGCTCTTGTATGAGAAAGGCAGGCAGCTCAAGGACACATGCATCACCAGCCCCACCACTATTCTGAAGGCCACAACAAATGTTGTTCTTGGTGAGCATTACCCTACCCAGAGGGGCACCAATGACCCTCGGTCTAAGTGATTGGCACCTTTCTGGGCATGGCTTTTGGTTGGAGGACATGCCCAGACCCTCCTGCCCTTGTCCAACGTAGCTCTTGTCTCTCTGCCACAACATCATGACAATTGTTCCTAATTTCCCCTTTATCCCGAGAACAAATGCTGACCTGTTATTTCCAAATCACAAACTTCTCTCAGTGGGGTTGCTCTCAACAGATCACCCTTGCTCTGAATGATTGTAAGGGACCAGAGAGAACAAGCTTCTTTCTGTGTTATTTTGTCGATCGGACTGTATCTTCATGTTCTCTATGTGTACACATATACATTCCTATGAATAGATAACTAAAATAGATCATCGTAAGGATTCCTGAGATCAGACCCCAGTGGCTCCCAGTGCCCTCAGGAACTCAAGGAGGTCAGTTGACAGCTCCATCTCAGCAACACCTGGTCAGTCCCCACAAATGTTATTCCTGTATCGCGTTACCCTACCCCGATAGATAGGCATTCATTTCAGAGTCTATGCGATCTGCACCTTGCTGAGCAGGGAACTCCATGAAGCATGGCTCAAGGCAGAAGACCCTCCCAGTGCCCCCTGTGCACAGCCACGGAGACTTCGTATCTCTGCCCACCACATCATGAGGAGTGCACTCAAGCTTTCTCTATCATGTGAGACAACACCAAACTATAACTTGCACCACTGCTACATAAGGAACCCTCAAGATGCTCATGCTCGCCTCGATGACTGGGAGGACTCGAAGGGGAAAAGCTTGTTCCAGCTACACCTTCTTCTTATTCTTTGGGAAGTGCTTCATCATCTCTAACCTCTTGGTGTTTGCACAGTTCGCAGGTACCCTTAAAATCATGTTCCTGATACCTCTCTTCTCACCCAGGGGTTGGCCAGGGCCCACCTGAGATCAAGGAGGTCGACTCGAAGACATGCACTTCCACCCGCATCATCACTCTGACGGCCACCATAGCGGTTGTCCTTCATGAGCATTTACTCTATCCTGAGAGGGACCAAAGACACGTAGGCTACATGACCAGCACCTTTCAGAGTACGAGACTGCATAAAGCATGGCTCCAGGGGGAGGACCTGTCCAGTCTCCCTAGCGCTCTCCAATGGGGCTTTCATCTCTCTCCCTACAACATCAAAATGACACTACCTTAAATTATTCCATAACGAATTCAATACCACTGCCAGGCCATCCTATTTACATCCATTCCTCAGGGAGGCTCCCTTTACCTCCTCTATTTTTACCTAGAGAGAATAATTTTTCTATGCCGTCTTCCATTAGGAAGGTTCTTCATCTTCTCTAATCCTTAAGTGTTCACGTCCTTAGGAATGAAACACTGAAATCATCATATGGTTGCCCGGATTGAACACCAGCTGGCCACCAGGAGCCTCATGACTTCAGGGAAGACCTATCAAAGACGAAGGTGCCTCTATCCCCATTACCAATATGAAGATCATCAAAAATGTTATTTCTCATGAACATGTCTTGAACCAGACTTGTGATTATACCATGTAGTTTATTAATGAGCAGCTTTCTTGTTAGGGCACCATATGCACTATACTTCAAGGACAGGCAATCAGCCATTCCCACGCATCCCAATATAGGATGTCTCATAGCTCTAAGCAATGTTCACCGACCGCCCTGTGACTTACGTAACACCCTAGGTGAGAATACTCAACTTCTCAATGTTATATGGACCATTCTACAGACCAAGAGGAAACAGGATATCCTGGAAGTTCCTTCATCTCAACAAATCTCTTGGTGGTCACATTGTTAGGAGGGTAGCACAGAAATCATCAGGAGGATTAGTGAGAACAGACCCAGGGGTACCCAAAGCCCTCCTGGCAGGCAAAGGAAAACGACAAATCCATATCCATCCCATCACCAACTAGAGACCATCACAAATGAGGTTCTCATTGGGCATGACTACATCAACATGAATGGGCTACAAACATGAGGTCTGAGTGCTCACCATGTTTCTCCCTCTGTCCCTGCACAGAGCAAGACTCTAGAGAGGACTAACCCAGTATTCCCCAAATGCAGAAACAAAGCTTTCATCTCTCTAACCACAATCATGATAAGTAACCTGAAGATATTTCCATAAATGTGCAACATGCCAAGCCACTGCCCTGTCTTGAAAGAACCCCTCAATGAGGAATCCGTTCAGGGCCCTGAATTTCCTAGGATGCTGACTAGGCCCAAAGAGAACAATCTGTTCCTGTATTCTCTTCTTCCATTACGTTCTATCTTCATCTCCTCTAACGAGTAGCTAGCTATTCACACTGTTAGGAATGGACCACTGGAATGATCTTACAGAAGCTGAGATCAGAACTAGGTGTTCGTGCCCCCCCCCCCAGAATTCAAGGCAGGCAGCTCACAGACACATGTATCTCCACCCCCCAACACCAGTCCAAAGGCCACCAAAGCAGCGGGTGGTTCTTGTTGACCATTCCTTGACCCAGAGAGGCACTGTTACACAGGGTCTACAGGTCAACACCTTTCTGAGTCTTTAAGACACTGTCCAGAGCCCCTGACACACTCACATGATACTGTTCATATCTGACCCCACAAATCGTGTTGACTGTGACCAATATTTTTCCACAGACAATGCCCACACACTGCACAATGACCTACAAACCATCATCAAAGGTGACCCACATCTGATCTAAATTACCTGGATGAGTATGAAAACACACTGAAACTTACTTCATTGCAGCCTTCTCTTCTTGTGTAACTCTCTGCATCTTCTCTAGGAAGCTGGTGTTCACATAATTAGGAATGAACCTCTGCAAATAAGAACACCAGGTGAGGCCCGGGGTGGAAGCCAGACAGCCCAAGTCTAAAGAACAGAGTGCAAGGAATGATGCGGCTCCACTCTCATGGCGGCTGAAAGTCACCACAAACGCAGATTTATGCAGAGGGCATCAACTACACAGAAGAGAAATGATCAGTACGTTTCAGAACAGAGCACGACATATAAGAGGTTGCCAGTAAGACAACCTTCCCAGTGCACCTAGGCTTCTCAAATGCGGCTTTCAATTTCCTCCCACCCACAGGAAAGACGTTAACATAACCCTGGATAAAGCTGACCTACTGGCCTTTAAGTTTCATCCCTGCTTTAGTAAGCATCCCTTACTTCCTCTAGGCTTACCTGATGCATTAGGAGGACCCAGAGAAAGTAACTTTGTTTCCACATTCTTCTCTTTTATCAGGGGCATTCTTCATCTTCTCTAAACCGTAGGTGTTAATGTCGTCAAGAATGAACACTGACATCTTCTCATGGTTGTCATCAGAGCCAGCTGCCTACAGAGCCATCGTATGTGTTCAAGGAAGATTTCTCAAGGACACACACAATTCTATCCCCTTCACCAATCTGAAAGCCATCAAAAACATTTCTCTGTGTGAATGAGCATTTCTCCCCTCACACCGGTGTGGCAAACACTTATATAATGAGCACCCTCTGACGTGGGACACTACACACGATATGTTGTAAGACATATGAATTAACCACTAGCACTCATTCAGACAGAGAGATTTCATCTCACCCTCTCGATATCAGGAGTACTGTACCAAAGACTTTCTGTTGCCTTAAAACAATGCAGACCCACTGGCTGCAACTAATTCTTACAGTGAGGAAATCTCAACTGCTCATTCTTTATAGAGACCATTATGAGGAAACAAATAATTAAGGTGTTTCTGTATTCCCTTCTTCTCCTAGGGAGCCTCTTCCTATCTCCTAGCTGAGCCCATTGACATTATAAGGAATAGACCACTGAGATTACCGTGAGGATGCCAAGGACACGAGTGCCTACCCAAGCCCTCCTGGATTCAAGACAAGCAGCGCAAAGACAAATGCTCCTCCATCCCCATCTCCGGTGTGAGGCCAAGGCACGTGGTGTTCTTAGTGAGCATTACTCTGCCCAGACGGATGCTAATCATTCTTATGCCACCTGATGAGCACCTGTCTGGACAGGGCAAGGCCCACATCATGGCCAAGACAGATCCTGCCCAGGGCGCTATTCACTCTCACGTGTAGCTATCACCCTACACCAGCCACATCAGGATGACTGTACCCACGATTTCTCCTTGATCCTAGACAATTGTTAACTGACAGCTCTCCAGCTTACATCTTGCTCCAGTAATGAATCCCTTACATTCTCTAGCATTACTTGGATGATTCTGAGGACACAACTTCCTTCTGTGTTCACTCTCTTCTTCAATGACCAAGTATCCTCACCTTGTAGGAAATGTAGATACTTCCATTGTTAGGAAGAGACAGCTGGAATCATTTTGAGGATGCCTAAGGCACAAGTGGCTGCCGAGACCAGCAAGAGTTCAAAGCAGTCAGCTCAACAGCACAGATGCCTCCACCAGCTAGCCGGACTGAGACTATCACAAACATTCGTGTTGAGCATCGTATACTCACAAAGCCATCGATCACACATACGATAAGTGGCTGACACTTTTCTTATGCAGGGGCTCTGGTCATACCTTTGCCTCAAAGTGACCACTTCTCCAATACAACAGTCACTTCCAAATGCAACATTCATGACTCACCACACACCAGATGACTGTACTCAATAGATTTCCATAACCCTAGATAATGCAGACACGATGTCATCCAACAGGCAACCCTCCTACGGGGATCCCCTAAATAACTCTACATTTACCTAAATGATTATGACGACAGAGAGTAAATAACATTATTCGTCCATTCTCTTCTCTTATGCAGACCTGTGTTCATCTTCCTAACCTTTAGGTGTTCATCTCCATAGGAACTAACCACTGAAAGGTCTCGTCGCCACCTGCGGTCAGACACAAGTGGCTGTCAGGACCCTCCTGGGTTCAAGGCACACACCTCAAGGACATGGGAACCTCCATCCCCATCCAGAGACAGAGGCCAGTGGAAAAACGTTTTTATAAAGCATTGCACTACCCAGGCAGGCACCGTTGCTCTTCACGTCTGTAATCAGCACCTTCCTGAGTGGCACAATGCCCACAACGGCCTCTGGCACATCTGGCCGGCCGTGCGCTGAGCTCTCCTGCAGCTCGCTCAGCACGCCACATTCCGACCCCACGAACAGCCCGATAAATTGCAAACTACTACCTTCCGACGTGGATCCTTCCTTCAACACCCGCCCCCTCCCCCCGTTACCTGGAAAATGATGAGGCCCCGGAGAGCACAAGATTCTTCCTGGGATCTCTTCCTCTATGAGGACGCATCGCCGTTCTTTCCATCTGAGAGAAATCACACTGTTAGAACAGACCAATGAAAGCTCTGTGAGGAAAACGGGAGACCTGAAACAGAGGCTGCCCAGCACCACGTGGGGTTCAACACAGGCAGCTCGAGGATCTGACTCCCCCGTCAACAATGTCCAGGACACGGTAGACGGAGTGTGTGTTCAGCTTTACTGCACTCAGAAGGGCGCTGTTGCACTTCGTCTCTGAGACCAGCACCTTTCTGGGTGGAGCACTGCTCACAGCAGGTTCCCATCCACTCGCTGCCGCCCTCATCCCAGTCATCTCCCTCCCTGCGAATCTCAGTGACGCTCCGCAGGACTGTCTCATGGTGCTGATGCGGGGACTTCCTCACTGCAAAACTCACTAACCTGATCAGCAGCTCTTCCAGTTTCCACGGATGGTATTTATGCCCTACTGAGAAACACACTGTTCCTGCCTTCTCTTCTTCTGTTTCCAAGTAACTTCATCTTCTCTAATTGCATCGTGTTCACATTCATAGCAACAGACAACTGCAATCATCTTGAATATACCAGAGACCAGACACAAGTATTTGCCAGGGCCCCCCTGTGTTCAAGGCAACCAGTCAAAGACTTGCATCTCTAATCCCATCGGGGTTCTGACAGACACAGCACACATATTTCTGTTAGAGGGGGAAATCACCCAGACAGGTCCTAGGATCAGGCAGTCTAAGTGATCAACACATGACTGAGGGGGACCCTGCACTCAGTGTGGATCAAGGGAGGGGAGCTGCCCAGTCCCCTCATATTCCCAAATGTAGCTGTCAGCTCTCTCCCCACCTCATCATGAGGAGGATGCTATGTGTTTTCACGTGCCCTTAGACGATGAGGATTTACCACCTTCCACCTTGGAAAACCTCCCTCAGTGACGATCCGTGTCCCCCTGTGCACTCACCCAGGGGATGACGACGATCCACGGAGAACCAGCTCCTCTCTAGATTCTTTTCTCCTACAAAAAGGCACCTGCATCTTCTCTGCCCTAGAGGGGTGCACAACTGTTCACAAGGCATGACCGCACCATTTGGGGGGTGCCTACGATACAGGGGACTGCTCCAACACGCCTGCCTGCGGAGCCGACGGCTCTACAACACTGACGCCTCCACCCCCAGCGGCGGCCAGGTGGTCACCAGAAATGGCGCTCTGGATAAGCATTCCTCCACCCAGACAGACGCCATTCCTCTGCGTCCATGGGACCAGCACTTTCCCGGCAGAGTACAACTCACACCAAGCCGCAGGGAGATCCTGCCTGTCCCCCTGCACCCTCCCCTATAGCTTTCCTCTCCCTCTCCAGCACATCCTGAGGACTGAGCCCAGTATTTCTCACTCCTCGAAAACCATGGTGACCGTCTGTCCTCTAACTTGCATTCTTCCGTCTGCAGGGATCCCACCACGTCTCCACCTTGACCAGCTATGCATGTAAACCCGCAAAAAATAAGGGTGTTTCTGTAGCCTCCTCTTCCTCTACAAGTACCCTTATCTTCGCTCACTTCTAAGTGTTCACGTGGTCAGGAAGAGGACCTGAGAAAGTCTTGAGGATGACTCAGAAGAAACCCTGGAGACTGCCAGGGCTGCCCGACATCAAGGCAGTCTACTCAAGGGCAAGCGAGCCTCCGTGCCAATCACCATGTCCGACGCCACTGCAAACGCCGTTCTTAGTGGGCATTGCTCTGTCCAGGCAGGAACTAATCACTCTTAGTGGATGTCATTAGCACGTGCCTGGATATAGCTCCGCACACAGCATGTTCATGGCCGACAGCACCCCACTTCTCCCTCATACTCTCCCGCGGAGCCTTCAGGTCTCCACACAATGTCCTGCTGACTCTCTGCAAGGTGGCTCCAGAAGGTCAACAAGTCTGACCCCATCCCTCCCACTGCTATACCTCTGGTGCTGGGGATCCCCTCGTTTGCTCCAACTCACTGGGAAGACAATAATGACCCACTGACAATAGGCTGCTTCCCGGATCTCGTCTTTCAACACAAAGTTCCCGTCATCCTCTGTAACAGGAACGGATTCACAATGTCAAGAGTGGAATGCAGAAATCAGCCTCGGGATACCGGACACCAGGAGCAGATGGCTGACAGAGAAGCCTGTCTTCCGGGTGGGCAGCTCTCTCTTAAGGCCTCTCCTGGTCCGCAGGACATCACACGATGGTCTTGGTGAGCCTTGCTCTACCCAGGCTGGTAGTCACTACAAGTGAGTCTATGAGATGACTACCTTTCTAGGTAAGGCACGGCACACAGTCTCGATCCACGAACACAACCAGCCCAATTACCCTTGCCTCTCAAATGGAGTCTTCCTGTCTCTCCCCCACAGCATCAGGACAGCTGTAGTCCAGATTGTCCCACCATCCTATACAATTCCAATGTATACAACTCCTACTTGCAGCTCTCCCTGGGTCGGGATGCTTTCACCTGCTCTACATTTAACTGAGGACTAGGAGGACCCTCAGAACCACCTTCTTCCCGTTTCCTTTTTCTTTGCCGAGCTTTTTAGGTGCTCATGGCTAACACGGCCACACTGAAGTCATCCTAACGCCACTGAACAGCCATGTACGGGGACAGATGATGGGAGCCACGCTTGTGCTGAACATCCCGTTAGAGAAACTCGTCAAATGACAGCCTTGTATACCTAAACGCGTGTAACTTTGTGTGTCAATTACACTCAGATAAAAAAACATCGTTTGAACATCGACTGCGATCAGGCCCAGGCGGCTGCCCGTACTCTCCTGGTTTCCAGTGCAAAACCTCGAAAACAGTCGGGCGGAGAAAAGATGGAGGACTAGGGAACCCCTTTTTCAGCTGGTCCCCTGAGTCGAGCTGGATAGGTACCAGAGCATCATGAACACCCAAGGAATCAGCCTGAGATGCAGGAAGATACATCTGGATCTCTATAAATGAACATCTCCAGCACTGAGTATTGAGGTACGAAGCGGGGAGCATGAAGCCACACACAGATATCGGAAGACAAACAGAAGGGGGAGGGAGCCGCTGCGTTCGGGAGCAGGAAAGTGGTAGCCACCTGCACTGGGGAGCAGGCCGGAATCGCAAACCGACACCCGCGAGAGAGCAGACGGAGACCGTGAGCCGGGGTACGCACTTGTGACCAGACTGAAAACCGGACCTCCAGAGCGCTCACTGGAACCGGACCAAAACTGGGAGCTTGGGAGCACGCGCACCCAAACTGAAAACCGGAGCTCTGGAGCGCACACTTGAACTAGACTGATACTGGGAGCTCGGGAGCGCGCGTGCGACCAGACTGAAAACCAGTGCTCCAGAGCGCGCACACCACACTGGAACAGACAGCTCGTAAGGGCGCGCAGGGGTGGCTGGCGGCTGGTGGTGTCAGAAGCACAAACGACAGAGATGAGCCGGTGCTGGAAGTGAGGGTTGGAACACCGCTGTGGGGCGCACCACCTAGGACACTACAGGGTTTTCAGCAGCACCGACAGAAACAGAGTTAAAGTGGCCAAGAGCTCAGCGGAGAGCGGACTGCGATCTCTCTGTCCTGAGACAGAGGCTGGGATTCGACTATTGCTGCTCTCTCAGAAGAGGCACAGCAAACCGCCAGGGAAAGCCGCCAGAAAACAAAAGCCAGGAAATACCGGCTCACAGCATGCCCATCCCCATCCCCCCTTGCAGGGGACACGGAGACTCTACCCAAACAGGGTTGCCAGAGTATCGGCGCGGCAGGCCCCTCCCCCAGAACACAGAAGGCAGGCTGAAAAATCAAGAAGCCTACATCCCTAAGGTCCCTATAAAACAAGGGCACACGGCCTGGGTCCCGGTCAATAATTTGGGCTCTGGGCAACCCCGCAACCTCTCCTCATCGGAATGACGAGGAGGAGAAATCCCCCCGGCAAAGAAAAGATAATGAGTCTGTGGTCTCTGCCACAGCACTGATGGATACGGATATAACCAAATTGTCAGAAATGGAGTTCAGAGTAACAATGGTCAAGATGATCTGTAGGCTTGAAAAAATTATTAACGAAAATATTAACGAGAATATAGAATCTCTAAGGGAGGAAATGAGAGCGAATCTGGCAGAAATTAAAAATACTATGAATCAATTACAGTCTAAACTAGACGCTCTGATGGCCAGGGTAAATGAGGCAGAAGGCCGAATTAGTGAATTGGAGGATGGGATGGTAGAAGAGAAAGTTAAAACAGAAACTTGGCTCAAAAAAATCCAATCTCGAGAACGTAGGTTTCAGAAGATTACTGACTCAGTGAAACATTCCAATGTCAGAATCATCGGCATCCCCGAGGGGGTGGAGAAAAACAGAGGTCTAGAAGAGATATCTGAACAAATTGTACCTGAAAACTTCCCTAATGTGGCAAAGGAAACAAGCATTTGTGTCCAAGACGCAGAGAGGACCCCTCTCAAGGTCAATCACAGCAAACTTACACCACGTCACGACATAGTGCAATTCGCAAATATTAGATCCAAGGATACAGTATTGAAAGTGGCCAGGGCGAAGAGATTCCTTACGTACAGAGGTAAAAAATTCAGAATAACGTCAGACCTCTCTACACAGACCTTGCAAGATAGGAAGGTTTGGCAGGGTATATTCAAAGCTCTACCTGAGAAGAACTTGCAGCCAAGGATCCTTTATCCAGCAAGGCTTTCATTCAGAATTGAAGGAGAGAGGACGTTCTAGGATAGGCAGAAACTGAAGGAATTCGTAACCACGAAACCAGCCCTACAGGAGATATTAAGGGGGGGGGGGGGGTTCTAAAAAGTAAAAAGGCCCCAAGAGTGATACAGAACAGAAATTTACAATCTATAGAAACAAAGACTTCACAGGCAACATGACATCATTAAAGTCGTATCTCTCAATAATCACTCTCAATGTGAATGGCCTAAATGCTCCCATAAAACGTCACAGGGTTGCAGATTGGATAAAAAGACATGACCCATCCAGGGGCCTCGGTGGCTCAGTCGTTAAGCATCTGCCTTCGGCTCAGGGAGTGATCCCAGCATTTTGGGATTGAGCCTCGCATTAGGCTCCTCCGCTGGGAGCCTGCTTCCTCATCTCCCACTCCCCCTGCTTGTGTTCCTTCTCTCGCTGGCTGTCTGTCTGTCAAATAAATAAAACCTTAAAAAAAAAAAAGACATGACCCATCTATTTGCTGTCTACGAGAGAATCATTTTAAACTTAAGATATAGCCAGACTGAAAGTGAACGGATGGAAAACCATTTTTCATGCCAATGGACCTCAAAAGAAAGTGGGGGTAGCAATTCTCGTATCAGACAGATTAGATTTTAAACTAAAGACTGTAGTTAGAGATACAGAAGGACACTATATTATTCTTAAAGGATGTATCCAACAAGTGGATATGACAATTATAAATATCTATGCCCCCAACTGGGGAGCAGCTAGATACACAAGCCAACTCTTAACCAGAATAAAGAGACATATAAATAATAATACATTAATAGTAGGGGACCTCAACACTCCACTCTCAGCAATATACAGACCACCTAAGCAGAAAATCAACAAAGAAACAAGAGCTTTGAATGACATACTAGACCAGATGGATCTCATAGATATATACAGAACACGACACCCCAGAACAACAGAATACTCATTCTTTTCGAATGCACATGGAACTTTCTCCAGAATAGACCATGTTCTGGGTCACAAAACAGGTCTCAACCTACACCAATAGACTGAAATTGTTCCCTGCATTTTCTCAGACCACAATGCTTTGAAATTGGAACTCAATCACAAGGGAAAATTTGGAAGAAACTCAAACACATGGAAACTAAGAACCATCCAGCTTAAGAATGATTGGGTAAACCAGGAAATTAAAAATCAATTTAAACAATTTATGGAGACCAACGAGAATGAAAACACAACAGTCCAAAACCTATGGGACACTGCAAAGGTGGTCCTAAGGGGAAAATACATATCTATCCAAGACTCACTCGAAAGAACAGAAAAATCTAAAATGCAGTTTTTATATTCTCACCTCAAAAAGCTGGAGGTGGAACAGAAGAACAGGCCTAACCCACGCACGAGAAAGCAGTTGATCAAGATTAGAGCAGAGATCAATGAATTAGAAACCAGGAGCACAGTAGAGCAGATCGACAGAACTAGAAGCTGGTTCTTTGAAAGAATAAATAACATCGATAAGCCACTGGCCAGACTTATTCAAAAGAATAGAGAAAGGACCCAAATTAATAAAATTATGAACGAAAGGGGAGAGATCACGACTAACCCCAAGGAAATAGGAAGGATCATTAGAAACTTTTATCAACAGCTTTATGCCAATAAATTAAACAACCTGGAAGAAATGGATGCCTTCCTGGAAACCTATAAACTACCAAGACTGAAACAGGAAGAAATTGATTATTTAAAAGACCAATTAATTATGAAGAGATTGCAGCAGTGATCAAAAACCTCCCCAAAAACAAGAGGCCAGAGCTTGACAGATTCCCTGAATTCTACCAAACATTCAAAGAAGAAATAATACCTGTTCTCCTGAAGTTCATTAAAAAAATAGAAACAGAAGGAAAGCTACCAAACTCATTCTGTGAGGCCAATATTACCTTGATCCCCAAACCAGGCAAAGACCCCATCAAAAAGGAGAACTACAGACCGATATCCCTGATGAATATGAACACCAAAATTCTCAACAAGATCCTAGCCAATAGGATCCAACAATACATTAAAAGGATTATCCATCATGACCAAATGGGATTCATCCCTGGGATGCAAGGGTGGTTCAACATTCACAAATCAATTAGTGTGATAGATCATATCAACAAGAAAAGAGTCAAGAACCATATGATCCTCTCAATTGATGCAGAAAAAGCATTTGACAAAATACAGCATCTTTTCCTGATTAAAACCCTTCAGAGTGTAGGGATAGAGGGTACATTCCTCAATCTCATAAAAACCATCTATAAAAAGCCTACAGTGAATATCATTCTCAATGGGGAAAAGCTGGAAGCCTTTCCCTTAAGATCAGGAACATGACAAGGATGGCAACTCTCGCCATTATTATTCAACATAGTACTAGAAGTCCTTGCAACAGCAAACAGACAACAAAAAGGGATAAAAGGCATCCAAATGGGCAAAGAAGTCAAACTCTCTTCGCAGATGACATGATACTCTATACAGAAAACCCAAATGACTCCACCCCCAAACTACCAGAACTTATAGAGCAATTCGGTAATGTGGCAGGATACAAAATCAATGCTCAGAAATCAGATGCATTTCTATACATGAACAGTGAGACTGAAGAAAAAGAAATTAGGAAATCCATTCCATTTACAATAGCACCAAAAATCATACGTTATCTCGGAATTAACTTAACCAGACACGTAAAGGATCTATATTCTAGAAACTACAAATCACTCTTGGAAGACACTGAAGAAGACACAAAAAGATGGAAAAATATTCCATGCTCATGGATCAGAAGAATTAACATAGTTAAAATGTCTATGTTACCCAGAGCAATCTACACTTTCAATGCCATCCCGATCAAAATAACGACATTTTTCAAAGAACTGGAACAAACAGCCCTTAAATTTGTGTGGAACCAGAAAAGGTCCCGAATCGCCAAGGAACCGTTGAAAAGGAAAAACAAAGCCGGGGGCATCACATTGACAGATTCCAAGCTATACTACAAAGCTGTGATCAGAAACACAGCATGGTACTGGCACAAAAAGAGACACATAGACCAATGGAACAGAATAGAGAACACAGAAATGGACCCTCGGCTCTTTGGGCAAGTAATCTTTGACAAAGCAGGAAAAAAACATCCAGTGGAAAAAAGACAGTCTCTTCAATAAATGGTGCTGGGAAAATTGGACAGCTATATGCAAAAAATGAAACTTGACCACTCTCTCACACCATACACAAAGATGAACTCCAATCGGATGAAAGACCTCGATGTGAGACAGGAATCCATCAATATCATAGAGGAGAACATAAGCGGCAACCTCTTTGACATCGGCCACAGCAACTTTCCTCATGATACATCTCCAAAGGAAAAAGAAACAAAAGAAAAAATAAACTTGTGGGATTTCATCAAGATAAAAAGCTTCTGCACAGCCAAGGAAACAGTCAAAAAAACTAAGAGGTAGCCCACGGAATGGGAAAATACCTTTGCAAATGACACTAACAGATAAAAAACTTGTATCCAAGATCTACAAAGAGCTTCTCAAACTCAATACACGTGAAACAAATAATCAAATCAAAAAAATGGGCAGAAGATATGAACAGACACTTTTCCAATGAAGACATAGAAACGGCTAACTGACACATGAAAAAATGTTCAAAATCATTAGCCATCAGGGAAATTCAAATCAAAACCACCTTGAGATACCACCTTACGCCAGTTAGAATGGCAAAAATGGACAAGGCAGGAAACAACAATTGTTGGAGATGATGTGGAGAAAGGGGATCCCTCTTACACTGTTGGTGGGAATGCAAGTTGGTACAGCCACTTTGGAAAACAGTGTGGAGGTCCCTTAAAAAGTTAAAAATTGAGTTACTGGGTATTTACCCCAAAGATACAGATGTAGTGAAGAGAAGGGCCATATGCACCCCAATGTTCATAGCAGCATTGTCCACAATAGCTAAATTGTGGAAGGAGCCAAGATGCCCTTCAACAGATGCCTGGATTAAGAAGATGTGGTCCATATATATAATGGAATATTACTCAGCCATCAAAAAGAACGATTTCACAACATTTGCAGCAACATGGACGGGACTGGAGGAGATAATGATAAGTGAAATAAATCAAGCAGAGAAAGATAATTATCATATGGTTTCACTCATTTATGGAACATAAGAAATAGGAAGATCGGTAGGAGAAGAAAGGGATAAAGAAAGGGGGGGGTAAACAGAAGGGGGAATGAACCATGAGAGACTGTGGACTCTGGGAAACAAACTGAGGGCTTCAGAGTGGAGGGGGGTGGGGGATTGGGATAGGTCGGTGATGGGTAGTAAGGAGGGCATGTATTGCATGGAGCACTGGGTGTTCTATGCAAGTAATGAATCATGGAACTTTACATCAAAAACTAGGGATGTACTGTATGGTGACTAACATAACAATAAAAAATTATTATTAAAAAAAACGAAAAACCTCAAAGACAGCAGCATCTTCCTCCCCCATCACTGAGGCGAAGGACACTACAGGCAGGATTTTACTGATCGGGAGGCTACGGAGTCAGGTGCTAATAGTACGTATTCTGCTTCATCAGCACCTTTCTGGATAGGGCCCGAAACTCAGCATGGCCGGAAGGAGAGGATCTTGCCAGCACCTGAGAACTCAGAAAGTCCGTTCGTCTTCTCCTCTCTCCCCACCACATCAGGAGGATTGTCACTATGGAACTCCCGGTCCCCTGGCAAAATGCTGTGCGCCCGTCCTCCAAGGAGCACCTTTTCCTCACAGAGCGCCCATCGCCCCTCCCGTTTCCCTGGAGGGATGGGAGGACTGACGAGGGGCACCCTGTTCCCGAGTTCTCTTCTCCTGGGAAGTATCCTTATCTGTGCTACTGGTAAGGGACCACTGACATCCCCTCGAGAATCACAGATCCAGGAGCCTCTCCGGGCACTCCTCCGGGCAAGGCGGCGGCCCAATGACTGCGACTGCTGCAGCTCCAAAGTCCACCCCAACATTCTTGTAGAGCAATGCTCTACCTCGAGAGGCACCGACAACACGCAGGCTCCCAGACCGGCAGGGTTCTGGGCAGGACACTGCCCACAGAACGACTCAAGGTGGACGCCCCGCCCGTTCCCCCTGCACTCTCAAATGCAGCTTTTCTCCTCCTTCTCCGGCACCTCAGGATGAAGGTGCCCGCTACTGTTCATCACTCCCAAATAATGCCCACCTACCGATTTCCAATGTGCCCTGATCCCTCTGTGAAGATCCACTCACGCACTCTCGGGTTCCCTGGTGTTGATGACAACCCAGAATGAACGAGGCTGTGTCTGTAGGAAGGGTCTTCATATTTCCTTATATAAACAATGAGAATTGAGCAGTGACATCATCTTAAGGTTGCCTGAGATCTCACCCAGATGCCTGCCAGGGCCCTCTTGGGTTCACAGCAGGGAACACAAGGACAAATATTTATCTATCCCCCCATCGCTGCTCTGGAGGACACCTCAAATGTTGTTCTAGTGAGCATTACTCTGCCCAGGCAGGAACCAATCACTGTTCATCAATGGAATTAGCACCTTCCTGGGCAGGATACTGCACACACTGTGGTACAATACACACGCTGTCCATGGCCCCGTTCACTCACCTGTGTTCCTCTCATCTCATCTCTACAGCATGATGACCACTGCAACCATGATTTTTCCTTAATCCTTGAAAATGCCAACATAATGTCATCTCATTTGTACCTTTCTTCAGAATAGAATCCCTTACTTTTTCTATATTTACCTGGATGATTACTCAGATCAAACCTGCTTCTGTGTCTCTTCTTTGATTGGAAACTACCATCGTTTTCTCAAATCTGTAGGTATTCACAGTTTTGGGTACTAACCATGGAAATCATTGATAGTATGACCTATGATACAGAAGGCTTCCAGGGCCCTCACAAGTTCAAGGCAGGCAGTTCAATAGCACATGTGTCTGCAACCACATCAGCGGTCGGAAAGATACCAGTCACTTCCTTTTGGAGCTTCCCTACAACCCTGAAAGCTACTGATTAGGTATAACATAAGTAATTCACACCTCTGGGAAGGACTTACACACAGCCTGGCTTCGAGGTGAAGGACCTACCCATTCTTCCTCATACTCTCAAATGGACCTTTCACCCTTCATTCCATGCTATCATGAGGACAGTACCACAGGTTTTTTTATGACCATACACATTACCAACACACTGGCCTCCATCTTTCAGTCCTTTTACAGTGTGAATCCCTTCAGCTGTATGATAATGAGGACAAAGAGAGAACGAAATTTTTCCTCTCTTCTTCTGTAAGAAATTATCTGTTTTCCCTAAGATTTATATATACACCCTATTAGAAATGTACCACTGAAATTGTCATAGAAATCCCTGCAATCAGCCACAGGGTCCTAACTGTATGAAGGCAGTCATCTCAAAGACCCATGCATCTCCAAATCCATCATGGGACAGAAGGTCACCACCAACGTCATAATTTTTGAGTGTTCCTCTACGAAGGCAATCTGGGTGGCTAGGTCACTTCAAAATACATGGCTCAAAAAAGAGATCCTGCAAAGCCCAACTCAACCACAAAAATGTAGCATTCTATCTTCCCAACAGTGTGAAGACTACACCAAATATATTCCCATAACCCAGGAAAATGTCAATCCCTCCCTCAAACTTGCATACCTCCCTCAGTCATGATGGCCTCATTTGGTCTACCTTTACCTGGATGATTAGGAGGACTCAGAGTAAAAGCTGGTTTCTGGTTTCCCTCTTTACATTAGGAAATATATTCATTTTTTCCCTAACCTATAGGTGATCACAACATTGTGTGGAATCAACCACCTAAATCATTTTGGGCATGCCAGAGATACAGTTGGCTACCTGGCCCTACTTTCTTCAAGGCAGGCAGCTCAAGGAGACATGTACCTCCAGCCCCATCATGGTTTTGAAGACCACCAGAAACCTTGTTCTTACTGAACATTACTCAGAGAGGTGCCAATTACCATTACTCTAAGTAATTGGCACCTTTCTAGGCAGGGCACTGCACACAAAATGGCTTCAAAGTGAAGGACATGCCCAGATGCTCACATCCTCACAAATCCAACTTTCATCTCTCTCCCCAATATACACTGTGATGGATGTACGGTTTTTCCAAAACTCTAGACAAGACAAACCCACTGCCATTTGACTCGTACTCCTCCTTCTGTGGGGCTCTCCTCACCTATTCCATGTACTTAAGATTTGCCAACATTACTAAAAGGCCCCAGAAAGAACAAGATGATTCTTCTGTTCTAGTCTTCTATTCAAAAGCATCTTTTCTAACATACTGGTATCCACACTGTCAGGAATGGACCACGGAATCCCTCTTGAGGAAACTGGGTATCTGAACCAGGTGTTTACCAATACTACCCGGGGTCCAAGAAAGCCGGTTTAAGGATATATACCTCCCACACCCCCAGCACCCATCTGAAGGCCACCACCAGCTTGTTCCTATGGAACATTATTCAACCCAGAGAGGGACAGTAAAACTTAGCCTATGTCATCAGCACATTTCTGAGTAGAGCACTGCACACAGCATGACTCAAGGTAGAACATATCTCTTTACTCCCTTTCCCTCTGAAATACAGCATTCAATTCCAACACAGCCAATCGTGATAACCATCCCAAGTTTTCCATTTCCCTATAGAAGGCCAATCCAGTTCCCTCCAAATGACATCCTTCCCAAAGTGAGTTTCCCCTCATCTGTTCTATGTTTCCTTAGAGGGTCTCAAGTTCTGAGAGAGAACAAGATCATTCCTGTGTCCCTTGTTCCATAAAGAAGTATCTTTCTACTCTCTAAACTGTAGGTGTTCACGTTGCCAGCTAGCAATGAACCACTGAAACCAACATATTGGCCATGCTTGAGATCTAAGTGGTTGATCCATCTGTATTCAAGGCATGCAGATACAGGAGAAAAACATGTCCACTAAAATCAGTGGTCCAAATAACACCGTATTTGTTGTTTTTGTTGAGCAATATTACACCACGAACACAACTATCGCAATTGGCAATATGCCAACACCTTACCAGGAAGAGCTCTGCACTAGCATAAAACAAGACTAAGACCTGCTGAGTCCCTTTAAACTGTGCAGTGTAGCTTTCATCGTCCTTCCACGACATCATGGAGACAATACAAAAGATTTTTAGTGCTTCTCGGCAATGGTGTACTGCTACCCTCCTACTTGCAAAACTCACAAAGCTAGGATCTCCTCAACTGATCTAAGTTTCCCAGAGGATTTGGAGGACCCACAGAAAAATACATTGCTCTGTAACTCTTATTCTAAAAGAATGTATCTTCATTTTCTCTAACATTTTGAAGTTCACATTATGACGAATGACTCACTGAAATCATCCTGTAGGTGCCTCAGAACAGACAGGGATGGCTGGCAAGGGGCTTCCTGGGTACAAGGTAGGAAATCAAAGCACATGAACCTCCATCCTATCACTCCTCTGAAATCAGCCATAAACATTTTGCTAAGTAGGAGTCTACCCAGATAGGTGCTAGTAACACGTAGACTAAACTGTGAACACATTTTTTAGGGGGGTGCGACACAAGCGTGGCTCAAGAGAAAGGACCTGTCCAGTTCCCCTCATACTCAGAAACATCAGGAGGACAATAACTAAATATTTCCCCCTAACACTGCAAAATGGAGAATTGCTGCCTTTCAACTTTTATTTCTTTTTAATTCTTTTCTTTTTTGGGGAAAAAAACACCAGTTTATTTTATTTGTTTCTTAGCAATGGCATCTTGGTGTGAAAGAACAAAAGGAGGTACCAGAAATCACATCCCTCTGAGACAGGAGACGCAAACTGCCCACAATCCCTTGTCCTGCCTGTTTGGGACACCTGGGGTGGGGGTGGAGGAGTGAAAGGGAAGAAGTAGGGTATGGTTGATAAATCTGACAAGGGGACAATAGGCACTGGTAGGCTAGGTATTTGCCCTGTGGGAGGAAGAGCACCAGTACAGGCTGCATCCAGACCTGGGGGCTAGTCTTTAACCTTCCCTTTCTTGGCTTTGGCCTTGGTTTTTGGTCACAGGGAGCAGGGCTTGGTCACACAGATGGTCTCCCGGCACTGGGTATTATACCACTCCTTATTCAGGGTGCCTTGGAGGTCTTTGGTGCCAGAGACTGCAACATATGCCCCCCCACCCCCAACTATCAAACTCTGTTGGCTCCAAACTCCTTCTTCCAATTGCAGGGCAGCCTACAATGGATGTGAGGAGCTTGGGCCCCACAGGCACCTTTGTGAAATCCCATGCCACAGTGCTCGCTGCTGGTGGGGGCCCACAGGCCCCCTCTGCACACTGGCTCCCTGGCAGCCCTTCTTCACTTCCACTTCCCCCTTGGCCACCGCGGTGGTGAGCGCCAACAGGAAGGAAGGGTGAGGAGGAAGAAGCCTTGGTGCTGCATCTCCCTTGATTCTGGGCCTAACCTGCCTGCCAACTTCAAAACGGCCCTCACCTGTTCCACCTTTTCCTGGATGATGTTGAGGATCCAGAAAGAAAAAGCTTGTTTCTGTGTTCTCCTCTAAGAAGAAATATTTTCATATTCCTCTCTATGTGCTCACATTTGTGAAAAATCACACCACTAAAATCATGTTGAAGATGTATAGGATACAGGTGGCAGCCTGGGGTCTTTGGAGTTAAAGCCATGAAGGTCAAGGACAAATGAACCTCTATCTTTGTTCACTGATCTGAAGGCCATGGAAAATGTTGTTCTTACTGAGCGTTACTCTACACCGATAGGGACCCATCACACTTAGTCTATATGAACAGCTCCGGTCTGAGTAGAGCACAGCACACCATACAGCTCAATGTAGTCGATCCACCCAGTCTCCCTGGCATTGTCAAGTGTACCTTTCATTCTCCCAACCAATCCATGAGGTTTATACTCAGCATTCATCTCTAAGCCTCAGTAAGGCCTAACTACTGCCCTCCAAATTGCAGCCTTCCATCAGAGAGGACTCCTTCAACTGCCCTGTGTGTCCATGGATAATGAGGAAGACCGACAGAGAAAGAGCTTGTTGTAGTATTCACTTCAACTAGGAAAACGTATTTTCGTCTTCTCTAAACTGTACTTTCTTGGTTGTGAGGAATGGACCACTGACACCACCTTCAGTATGCCTGAGATCAAACCAAGGGTCCACCAGGATACTCCTCACTCAAGGCATGCAGATTAGGACACATGCCTTCCCATCCCTAATAACTGGACTGTTCAGCCAACAGTGTTTGGTGAGGATGATCCCATACAGACACAGGTACCGCATAGATGAAGTCTGAGTGATCGACATTTTCTGAGAAAGGCCTCTTCACATGGCAAGGTTACATGGACTAGGACTTATCAGGTCCCCTGTATACTCGCAAATGTAGCTTTCATCTCTCTCACCCTATGACAGGGTACCATACAGGAGATTTTTCTATTTCCCCAGAAAATGCTGATAAACTGCCCCGCATCACTGCATCAGTGACTAGCCCTATAACACTCTTCTGTTCACCTGGATGTTTCTGAGCACCACGAAGGAAGTTGTGGCTGTGTTCTCCTCCCGTATTATGGAATAGCGTTACTTTCTCAAACCTTTAAGTATTCACGTTGTTAGCAATAAACCAATGAATCATCCTGTTGGCTGCCAGGGCCTTCCTTATTAAAAGGGAACAACTCAAAGACACATGAATCTCCACCCCATCACTGCTCTGAAGGCCAAGATGACATGGTTCTTGTTGAGTGTTACTTTGTCAAGATGGGGACGAAACACCTAGTATAAGCCACTGGCAGCTTGCTGGATGACGCACAGGGCACAGGCACACATGTAGGACATTCTCAGGACCCTAGCACTGCCAAATACGTATCTCATCTCTGCCACCACATCACACTGACCACACCACACAATTTTCCCTGAGCCTCATCTACACCCACACACTGCTCTGCCATGTGCAAACCTCCCTCACTGGCGACCCCCATGACCTGGATGATGATGAAGCCCCAGAGAGAACAAGCTTATTCAGGTATTCTTCTATTAGGTCATGTCTTCATCTCCTAAAATGGATGTATGCATTGTGACAACCGGACTAAGGAAATCACTTTGAGAGCTAGTGAGGTGCAGTTGGCCGCAAGAGGTCAATGCAGGTAGCTTGAAGACCCTTCTATTTCCACTGCTAACACGGATCGAAGGCCACCACAAACCTTGCTCTTGCTGAGCACTGCTCTAACCAGAAAGCCTCAAATTACATGCATCTAATTGATTGAGATCTTTCGGGGCAGAGCACTGCACACATCATACAATTATTGTGTAGGACCTGGCCTGTCCTTCTCGGACTCTCAAAGGTAACATTTAATCTCTCTCCTCAACATCAGGAGCATCCCAAGTATCTTTCGTACATAATGCCACAGCACTGCCCTGCCACATGAACCCCAGCCATCTTGGAGATGGCCTCACTGCTTTCCCTTTACCTAGGTGATCATGAGGGCAAAGCAAGAACAAGATTTGTACTATGTTCTCTTCTATGAAAGTGTTAACTCCATCCTCTCTGATACATGTAGGTGTTCACATTGTCAGCAATGGACCATGGAAACTACCCTGAAGATGCCGGACATCAAGGCGGTTGCCTGGCCCCGCCAGGGTTCAGGCAGGCGGCTTGAGCACATAAGCATCTGTATCCCCATCATGGCACCAAAGGTTACCATGAAAGTTTTTCTTCATGTTGTTACTCCGACCAGACAGGGACTAAACTACACATAGTCTAAATGGTCAGCACACGTGAAGTCTGGGCCCAACACATTGCATGGCGTCAACCTGGATCTGCCCGGTCATTTTCAACTCTCAAATGTAGCTTACATCTCAATACCCCAGTATCATGATGACTGAACCAGTCATTTTTTCTATAACCCTAATAAAATTCAACTGACTGCCATGCAAATTCCAACCACCCCTTTGGAGATCCCCTCACATACTCTACATTTTCCTGGATGATGATGATGATGTCCCAGTGATCAAGCCTTTAAGTTTGATTTGATTTTCTTCATCTACTAGAAACTTACCTGAGGGGCGCCTCGGTGGCTCAGTCGTTAAGCATCTGCCTTCGGCTCAGGGCGTGATCCCGGAGTCCTGGGATCGAGCCCCACATTGGGCTCCTCCACTGGGAGCCTGCTTCTTCCTCTCCCACTCCCCCTGCCTGTGTTCCCTCTCTCGCTGGCTGGCTCTCTGTCAAATAAATAAAATCTTAAAGAAAAGAAAAGAAAAGAAAAGAAAAGAAAAGAAAAGAAAAGAAAAGAAAAGAAAAGAAAAAAGAAAAGAAAAGAAACAAAAAGAAAAGAAACGAAACGAAACGAAACTTACCTGAATCTTTTCTGTATCTTAGATGTTCAGGTCGTAGGAAGTGATCACTGAAACCTTCTTCAGTCCGCCTGAGATGAGGCCCAGGTGATAGAAAGGCTCTGAAGATTCGAGGCAAGAATGTCAAGGACACAAATTTCCAGCACCATTACCAGTCTCAAGACAACCACAAACATTACTCTTGTTCAGCATTTCTCTCCCAAGACAGGCACTAAATACAACTAGTCTAGGTAATCAACACCTTTCCACACAGGACACTGCACAAAGCTTAACTCATATTAAATCATCTACCCAGGAAAACTGGCATTAACAAATGTCCCTTTCTCATCAATACCCACTGTATCACCATTTCTTGACCAATGATGCTTCCATGATCCTAGGAAAATCCAACCCAAGACTCTCAAAACTGCAAGCTTTCCTCAGGTGATACCCCCTCACTTGCTCTACACTGTCCTGGAAGATTCCAAGGACTCTGAGATCATGCTTGCTTCTGTTCTCTTTTATATTGAAGTATCTTCATATTCTCCTTTCTAGGTGTCCACTTCACTAGGAAAGGAGGACTAATCTCATCTGGAAAATGCATGACACACAGTTAACTGCTAGGGAATTTCTGATTTCAACGTAGGCAGCTAACAGATGCCTAAAGCCCCAACACCTACCCTGTCCAAAGGCCATAACAAACACCGCTTTTATTAAGCATCACTCTACCACAAGAGGCACCAAGTAAAGATAGGATACATGATCCAGAACCTGCAGGCAAGGACACTACACACAGGATGGTTGATGCATAGGAACTTCCAGGTCATGTTCGAACTCTGAAAAGTAGCCTTCATCACTCCAACTCCTACATCACGATGCCTATAACCAATGTGGTTCCTTAAACCTAGACAATGTCACCCCACTACCCTCCACCTTTAAGATCACCACTGAGGGAACGATGAAAGGTCTCTATTTTCAGGACCTGGGTGGCTCAGTTGGTAAAGCATCTGCCTTCGGCTGAGGTCATGATCTCAGGGTCCTGGGTTCGAGTTCCACATCGGGCTCTCTGCTCAGCAGAGTCCGCTTCTCCCTCTCCCTCTATCTGCTGCTCCCCGTCCTCATGCACTCGCTCACGGTGAAATAAATAAATAAAACATTTTTTAAAAAAAGGTCTCTATGTTCACCTAGATGATTATCAGGACCCCGGTAAAACAGGCTTGGTCCTGTGTTCGTTCTCCTACAAACTATCTTCCTCTTCCCTAAACTGTGTCACACGAGGAGGTATGGACCACTGACATGAACTTGAGGATGCAGGAGATCAAGGTGGCTGCCAAGGATCCTCTCAGCTTCAGACACAAACTGAGGACACTGGCACATCCACCATCATTACTGCTCTGAAATCTACCAAAAACAATTATTTCACTTGAGCATCACTCTACCTAGACAGTCACCAACTACACATAGGCTAAGTGGCACCTTTCTGGTAGGCACTGCACACAGTATGACTTGGCCTATAGGACCTGCCCAACACACTTCACACTCGGAAATGTACTTTTTCTCGTCCTCCACACCACATAACAAATACTCTACCAGGGATGTTCTCATAAGCCTCCACAAAGGCCAACCAGTGCCCTCCACTTTGAAAACCTCCAATATCTGAGATAGATCTTCACCTACTCTCCCACATACCTGCATGATTATGAGGAACCAGGGAGAAAAGGCTGATTTCTGTGTTCGCTTATTTTAGTAAGAAGCATATTCCGTATTCTGTAGATAAACATATTGTTAGGAACGGAACACTAACATAATCTGGAGGTTACTCCCAAAGACCTCTTGAATTCACAGTCGGGATTTCTTTTCTTTTTTTTTTTATTAAAGATTTTATTTATTTATTTGACAGAGAGTGAGCACAAACAGGGGGAGCAGCAGGCAGAGGGAGCCTGATGCGGGGCTCGATCCCAGGACCCTGGGATCATGACCCAAGCCGAAGGCAGACACACAACAGACTGAACCACCCAGGCGCCCTGATAGTTGGGATTTCAAAAAGACCAACAGCTCCAACGTCATTCGGTGATACAAATGCGACCAGAAACATTCTTCCTGAGCATTACTGTACACAGAGAAGCAAGAGTTACATGTACACTAACTGACTGGCACCTTTTGGCAGTGCTCTATATACAGCACGGCTTCTTGGTGAAGTACCTGTCCAGTCTACCATGAACTTGGACATGTAGCTCTATCATCTCTCTACCCATCACCTCGTGACGGATTTTCATAATCCAAGACAAGGCCCATCTACTGCCCTCCAGTTAGCTAACCTCATGAGTGGGGGATCCCTCAGCAGATCTAACTCTATCTGGAACATCATGCAAACCAGAGAAAACAAGGTTTTTCTGTGAGTTTCTTGTTAGTTGTATTTTCATGCTATATGATCTATAGATATAAACATTGTTAGAAATGCACCACCTAAATAAACTTGAGGAGGCCTGAGATCCAGGTGGGTTCCAGGCCCCCATAATTCAAAGCAAAAAGTTCAAGGACAGAAGCACCTCCATTCTCAACACTGTTCCAACGACCACCACAAATATTTATCTCCTTCAACATTACCCTATGTAGTCAGTCATTTCTTACACATACGTGATGGGCACCTTTCCGGGAAGGGAACGGGACACAGCGTGACTTCAGGGCATACACCTTTCCATGTCCCACTTGCATACTCAAATGTAGTTTTCATCTACCACTCCCTTCATCTCTATAACTGTACCCAACATTTTCCATAACACTAGACAACGGTGAACCAGTACACTCCAACTTGCGCTGTTCACACAGTGAAGATACTCTCAAAAACGAAGAAACAAAGCAAAACACTCTCAGCTTCTCAGTATTAACCTGGATGATGAGGAGGACCCAGAAAGACAATGCATGTTCCTATATATTCTTCTATGGGGAAGTATCTCCATCGTCTGTTCTGACGGTGATCACATGGTTTAGAATGGACCACAGAAGTCATAGTGTGGATGATTACCATCAGAACCAGCTAATGGACATGGCCTTCCAGGATTCAACGCAGGCACTTCTAGTCAACATTCATCTTCATAACCATATACACTATAAAGGTACTTCAAAGGTCCTTACTGAGGGTCCTTTTACCGAAGTATTAACAACAGAATCTAAGTAATTAAAAACATGCTAGGTAAGGCACAGAACACAACAAAACACAAAGTAGAAGACCTATTCAGTCCTTTCTCATTCTCAGATGTACTCTTTATATCTCTACCAAACACACAATGATGTCAGCCGAAATTTTTCATAACCCTAGAGAATGCCAATGCAATCGAATGCCCTCCAACATGCATCCTTTTCCTCTGTGAGTATCCCCACACTTGCTGTATGGTTACCTCCGATTAGGACGATACAAAGTAAATACTGTGTTCTGTTCTTCTCTGCCTTCACGACAAATTATCTTTCTTTTCTGTAAAGGGAATTCACAAAATTAGAAAGTGGCCATTCAAATCAGCTTACAAATGCCTGACATCACAACCAGGTGGCTGAAGAGGCACTCCCAGGATTCCAAAGCAGGCAGCTTGACGTCACATACATCTCCAAACGTATCACTTTCCGAAGCACGCAAGAAATGTTGTTCTTGTTGGACATTACTTCACCTAGCAAAGTACTCATTACACTTAGTCTATGTGATGAGCACTTTTCTGGGTGAGGCACTGCACACAGTACAGATAAATATACTGGACCTATCCTAACTGTTCTTGCATTACCAAAAGTAGCTTTCTTCTCTCTCCCTACCATATCATCTTCACAACTATATAATTTTTTTCCATAATCCTACAAAATGCCAATATATTCCCCTCTAACTTGTATTTTTCCTTCAGTGAGACTCTTCTCAAGTACTGTGTCTCTCTAGATTAACATGAATAACAAAAAAAAAAAAAAAACAAGTGCATTTTTGTGTTCTTTTCTTACCTTGGGAAAGATCTTCATCTTTAACATCTTCCCATGGTTTTCCTATTATGAGGTATGGGCCATTGAACTCATTATGAAAATGCCAAACACCACACCCAAATGGCTTGGCAGGGAGCTGGGGAACTGAAGTCACACGACAGAAAGATCAGTGCAGCTCCACCATCATCAATGGGCCAAAGGCCACTGGCAAAAATCTTGCAGAGCACCACTCTATGTACAAGTACCCACTATACAAAGGCTAAGGGATTGGCACATTTCTAGCTGGGGCTCTGCAAACAGCACAACTCAAGGTGGAGGACCAACCATTGACCCTCACAAGACTGATCACCCCCCAATCATCATGACTGTGTGGAAGATTTTTCCTAACATTAATCAATGGAGACCCACTTCCCTCCTGCATAATAACCTCACTGAAGTATCAATCATCTCACCTGCTTTACCTTTACCCAGGGGACAAAGAGCACCCAAAAAACACAAGATAATTACTATGCTCACAAATTCTATTAATAAATCTTCACGTTCTCCAACCCCTAGGTGTTATGCATGACTGAAATCATCTTACTGAAACCTGCAATCCACGTGGCTCACAAGGCTCTCCTGAGATCAAGGAAAGCAGCACGATGACACCTGCAGATGTACCAGCAGCACTCGTCCAAAGACATCCAAACATCATTCATCTTCAACATCACTCTATAAACAGAGGAGCCATTTACACAATCTAAGTGTCAGCACACTTCGACTATGGCACTACACATAGAATACTTCGAGTTAACGGACCTACAATATCCCCCGGCACTCTCAACTATGGCTTTTATGATATCACAAGGACACTAACCAAGATATTTCCACAACCCAAGACATTGTCCAACTCTGGTCCTTCAATTTGCATACTTCCCACGAGAGGCACCCTAATCTCTGCTAAGATTACCCAACTGATGACAAGGACCCAGAGAGAACAACCTTGTTTCCAAATTCTGTCTACTAGGAGAATTCATCATCTTCCCTAAACATTACATATTTACACTATTACAAATGGAACACTGAAATGACCTAACATTGCCTATAATCAAAACCACTTCTCTAACAGGACCCTTGTGCCTTTAAGGAAGCCACCACAAGGACACCGGAACACCCCATCTATCCCCATAAATGATATATAAGGGCCATCAAAAATGTAGTCCTTGCTGAGCTTTTGTCTACATAAACTTGTGCTGGTAATGGTTCTTCCCTATGAGGAGGATCTGTCTGGATAGGACATTACACACAAACTAGTTCAACAAAACATATGCACACTCCCATACATCCCCGATTTCTAGTGTCCCTCTTTGTCCACCACAATGAGAGAACTCAACCAAAGACTTTCTCATAGAGCTGGACAATGCTTACACACTACCCTGCAACATGCAGAACTCCGACAATACAAAACCCTCAACTACTTATTCTTTATCTCAATGATTAAAGAGAACAGAGCAGAAACGCGAACTTGGGTTTTCTCTTCTGATATTAGGCAGTACCTTCAAATCCCTGGATCTGTAGTTCTCCACACTATTAGGAATACACGATAAAGATCTCTAAAACTGCAAGGGGCTACCCAAGCTCTCCTGGGTTCAATACAGGCATCTCAAGGACAAATGCATCTCCATCCCCATCACCACTAGGACAGCCAAGGCACATGGTGTTCTTAGTGAGCATTACTCTGCTCAGGGGGATGCTAATCACTCTTAGGCCACATGATGAGCACCATCCTGGACAGAGCACTGCACACATCGAGGCTCAAGACAGATCCTGCCCAGTGCCCTGTTCACTCTCATACGGAGCTTTCATCTCACCCCCAAAACATTAAAGTGACCAAAACCATGAATTTTCCATAATCCTACACAGTGAAAACCTACTATTCTCCAACTTGCAAAAATCTTCATTAAGAAATCACTTACCTTCAGGGGCACCTGGGTGGCTCGGTCAGTTAAACGTCGTCTAACTGCATTTCTCCTCAGGTCATGATCTCAGGGTGCCGACGGACGTTGGGGGGGTCTGAGCTCAGCAGGGAGTCTGCTTCTCTCCCTCTAGTTTTCCCTCTCCCACTACTCACATTGTCTCTCCCTAAAATACAATAAATCATTAAAAAAGAAATCCCTTCTCTTCTCTAGGTTTACCTAAATGATTGTGAGTGCCCAAAGACATCAAACTTGATTCTCTAATCCCTTTGATCAAGAAGTCTCATCTTCTCAAATTTCTACGAATTTCCATTAATAGGGGGAAAAAACACTATAATCAATGGAAAGATGCTTCCACATGGCTGTCAAAGTGTTCAAAGCAGGCTACTCTATCACACACATGACTCCATGCACATTACTTCACCGAAGGATAACAAAGACATTCTTATGAACCATCCCTACACATAGGAAGCCACTGAATACAAATTTCCTAAGTGACTAGTAACTTCCTGGACAAGGTAGCACACACAATATCAACTACATGCAGACAACCTGAACACTGCACCTCTTCCTTACCAATCCACCTCTTTTATCTTACCAAATCAACAGGATCAGGGCACCCAAGATTTTTCTAGAAGCCTAGAAAATGGAGATACTGGGCACTTCAACTGGCATCCCTCCCACTTGGAGCATACCCACACAAGCTCTACGTTTTCTGCCTTTTTCAAGATAGCCATAATTGCTCCACATTTTCTGATTATATAGCAGGACACGGAAAGAATAAGCTTGTTCCTCTATTATCCAATCCTATGAAAAATCCTATGTTCATCTATTCTAACCTTTAGGTGTTCGTCTCCTTAGGAACTAACCACTGAAAGGTCTCGTTGCCACCTGTGGTCAGACACAAGTGGCTGTCAGGACCCTCCTGGGTTCAAGGCACACACCTCAAGGACATGGGAACCTCCATCCCCATCCAGAGACAGAGGCCAGTGGAAAAACGTTTTTATAAAGCATTGCACTACCCAGGCAGGCACCGTTGCTCTTCACGTCTGTAATCAGCACCTTCCTGAGTGGCACAATGCCCACAACGGCCTCTGGCACATCTGGCCGGCCGTGCGCTGAGCTCTCCTGCAGCTCGCTCAGCACGCCACATTCCGACCCCATGAACAGCCCGATAAATTGCAAACTACTACCTTCCGACGTGGATCCTTCCTTCAACACCCGCCCCCTCCCCCCGTTACCTGGAAAATGATGAGGCCCCGGAGAGCACAAGATTCTTCCTGGGATCTCTTCCTCTATGAGGACGCATCGCCGTTCTTTCCATCTGAGAGAAATCACACTGTTAGAACAGACCAATGAAAGCTCTGTGAGGAAAACGGGAGACCTGAAACAGAGGCTGCCCAGCACCACGTGGGGTTCAACACAGGCAGCTCGAGGATCTGACTCCCCCGTCAACAATGTCCAGGACACGGTAGACGAAGTGTGTGTTCAGCTTTACTGCACTCAGAAGGGCGCTGTTGCACTTCGTCTCTGCGACCAGCACCTTTCTGGGTGGAGCACTGCTCACAGCAGGTTCCCATCCACTCGCTGCGGCCCTCATCCCAGTCATCTCCCTCCCTGCGAATCTCAGTGACGCTCCGCAGGACTGTCTCATGACCACAGACCGTGCTGATGCGGGGACTTCCTCACTGCAAAACTCACTAACCTGATCAGCAGCTCTTCCAGTTTCCACGGATGGTATTTATGCCCTACTGAGAAACACACTGTTCCTGCCTTCTCTTCTTCTGTTTCCAAGTAACTTCATCTTCTCTAATTGCATCGTGTTCACATTCATAGCAACAGACAACTGCAATCATCTTGAATATACCAGAGACCAGACACAAGTATTTGCCAGGGCCCCCCTGTGTTCAAGGCAACCAGTCAAAGACTTGCATCTCTAATCCCATCGGGGTTCTGACAGACACAGCACACATATTTCTGTTAGAGGGGGAAATCACCCAGACAGGTCCTAGGATCAGGCAGTCTAAGTGATCAACACATGACTGAGGGGGACCCTGCACTCAGTGTGGATCAAGGGAGGGGAGCTGCCCAGTCCCCTCATATTCCCAAATGTAGCTGTCAGCTCTCTCCCCACCTCATCATGAGGAGGATGCTATGTGTTTTCACGTGCCCTTAGACGATGAGGATTTACCACCTTCCACCTTGGAAAACCTCCCTCAGTGACGATCCGTGTCCCCCTGTGCACTCACCCAGGGGATGACGACGATCCACGGAGAACCAGCTCCTCTCTAGATTCTTTTCTCCTACAAAAAGGCACCTGCATCTTCTCTGCCCTAGAGGGGTGCACAACTGTTCACAAGGCATGACCGCACCATTTGGGGGGTGCCTACGATACAGGGGACTGCTCCAACACGCCTGCCTGCGGAGCCGACGGCTCTACAACACTGACGCCTCCACCCCCAGCGGCGGCCAGGTGGTCACCAGAAATGGCGCTCTGGATAAGCATTCCTCCACCCAGACAGACGCCATTCCTCTGCGTCCATGGGACCAGCACTTTCCCGGCAGAGTACAACTCACACCAAGCCGCAGGGAGATCCTGCCTGTCCCCCTGCACCCTCCCCTATAGCTTTCCTCTCCCTCTCCAGCACATCCTGAGGACTGAGCCCAGTATTTCTCACTCCTCGAAAACCATGGTGACCGTCTGTCCTCTAACTTGCATTCTTCCGTCTGCAGGGATCCCACCACGTCTCCACCTTGACCAGCTATGCATGTAAACCCGCAAAAAATAAGGGTGTTTCTGTAGCCTCCTCTTCCTCTACAAGTACCCTTATCTTCGCTCACTTCTAAGTGTTCACGTGGTCAGGAAGAGGACCTGAGAAAGTCTTGAGGATGACTCAGAAGAAACCCTGGAGACTGCCAGGGCTGCCCGACATCAAGGCAGTCTACTCAAGGGCAAGCGAGCCTCCGTGCCAATCACCATGTCCGACGCCACTGCAAACGCCGTTCTTAGTGGGCATTGCTCTGTCCAGGCAGGAACTAATCACTCTTAGTGGATGTCATTAGCACGTGCCTGGATACAGCACTGCACACAGCATGTTCATGGCCGACAGCACCCCACTTCTCCCTCATACTCTCCCGCGGAGCCTTCAGGTCTCCACACAATGTCCTGCTGACTCTCTGCAAGGTGGCTCCAGAAGGTCAACAAGTCTGACCCCATCCCTCCCACTGCCATACCTCTGGTGCTGGGGATCCCCTCGTTTGCTCCAACTCACTGGGAAGACAATAATGACCCACTGACAATAGGCTGCTTCCCGGATCTCATCTTTCAACACAAAGTTCCCTTCATCCTCTGTAACAGGAACGGATTCACAATGTCAAGAGTGGAATGCAGAAATCAGCCTCGGGATACCGGACACCAGGAGCAGATGGCTGACAGAGAAGCCTGTCTTCCGGGTGGGCAGCTCTCTCTTAAGCCCTCTCCTGGTCCGCAGGACATCACACGATGGTCTTGGTGAGCCTTGCTCTACCCAGGCTGGTAGTCACTACAAGTGAGTCTATGAGATGACTACCTTTCTAGGTAAGGCACGGCACACAGTCTCGATCCACGAACACAACCAGCCCAATTACCCTTGCCTCTCAAATGGAGTCTTCCTGTCTCTCCCCCACAGCATCAGGACAGCTGTAGTCCAGATTGTCCCACCATCCTATACAATTCCAATGTATACAACTCCTACTTGCAGCTCTCCCTGGGTCGGGATGCCTTCACCTGCTCTACATTTAGCTGAGGACTAGGAGGACCCTCAGAACCACCTTCTTCCCGTTTCCTTTTTCTTTGCCGAGCTTTTTAGGTGCTCATGGCTAACACGGCCACACTGAAGTCATCCTAACGCCACTGAACAGCCATGTACGGGGACAGATGATGGGAGCCACGCTTGTGCTGAACATCCCGTTAGAGAAACTCGTCAAATGACAGCCTTGTATACCTAAACGCGTGTAACTTTGTGTGTCAATTACACTCAGATAAAAAAACATCGTTTGAATATCGACTGCGATCAGGCCCAGGCGGCTGCCCGTACTCTCCTGGTTTCCAGTGCAAAACCTCGAAGACAGCAGCATCTTCCTCCCCCATCACTGAGGCAAAGGACACTACAGGCAGGATTTTACTGATCAGGAGGCTACCGAGTCAGGTGCTAATAGTACGTATTCTGCTTCATCAGCACCTTTCTGGATAGGGCCCGAAACTCAGCATGGCCGGAAGGAGAGGATCTTGCCAGCACCCATGAACTCAGAAAGTCCGTTCGTCTTCTCCTCTCTCCCCACCACATCAGGAGGATTGTCACTACGGAACTCCCGGTCCCCTGGCAAAATGCTGCGCGCCTGTCCTCCAAGGAGCACCTTTTCCTCTCACCGTGCCCGTCGCCCCTCCCGATTCCGGCAGGGATGGGAGGACTGAAAAGTGGCACCCTGTTCCCGAGTTCTCTTCTGCTGGGAAGTATCCTTATCTGCGCTACTGATTGATCCCTGCATCGGGATTCCTGGCTCAGCGGGGAGCTGCTCCTCCCTCTCCTTCTGTAGCTCCCCCTGCTTGTGCTTGCTCTCTCCTGCACATGCTGTCAAATAAAGAAAATCTGTTAAAAAATAAACTACCTATATTCCATCCTAGAGAGTATGCTCCTCAAACCATCTGGAGGATATTTCTCATCCACCTGGCAAGCAGGGATCTCCCATATTCGAGGCTAATACTCAAGGACACACAGACCTCCATGAACGTTGGTCTTCAGAAGTCTACCAAAATGGTGCTCCCGTACAGTGTTACTTGACCCATAGAGGCAAGAATCTCTCAAGTGAATGGCACGTTTCTACAAAGGACACTGCACACAACAGGAGTTTAAGGTGTTAGAACTGCCCCAAGTCCCAGTCATACGCTCAAATGTAGCTCTGCACTCCCTCCCACACATGATGATGACTGCTCAAGATTTTCCCAAATGCTTGACAGTGCAGAACCACTGCATTCCGTCCTGCGTCCTTCCCTCTAGGACGATATCTGCAGATTCTCTGATTTACCTAGATGATGAAGACCCAGGAGATCAGGCTGGCTCCTGTGTCCTCTTCTACAGGGAAGTATCTTCATTTTCTCTGAAGGTGGTCACCAGGTTGAAAAGGAATCACTGACATCATCCTGTGGGTGTCTGACGTCCCACTCAGGTTGCTGATTCACCACAAGCACCTCACGGACACATTCACTTCTATCAGTATATCTGCTCTAAACGTCACTGCACACGTTGCTCTTGGTGAGCACCGTTTAACCTGAACGTTAAAAACTTACAGTCTAGGGGCGCCTAGGTGGCTCAGTTGGTTAAGCATCTGCCTTCAACTCAAATTGTGATTTCAGGGTCCCTAGGATCGATCCGTAGGCTGGGCTCCCAGCTCAGTGGGGAGTCGGCCTCTCCCTCTCCCTCCTCTCTGTTCTTCCACCTGCTCAGGCAAGCGCTCACTCTATCATGCTCTCTCTCTCTCAAATAAATAAAATCCTTTAAAACATACCCTTTAAGTGATGAGCACCCAACTGCATAAGGCACTGCACACAAAATAAAGCTGAAAACCTATCCAATCCCTTTCTCATTCTCAAATGGACCTTTCATCTCATCCAAATTCATCATGAGGACTCAGGCCAAGATTTTTCATAGACCTTGACAATAAAAACCCAATTCTCTTCAATGAGTGACTTTCCTGCTCTAAGTATCCCGTTACCTGCTAAAAGTTTAACTGGATGATTGTAAGAACCCAAAGAGAACAAGCTTCATCCCGTGTTCTCTTGTACTTACCAAGTACCTTCATCTTCTCTGACCTTAGCTGTTCATATTGTTATCACTGCATCAGTGGAATCACCGTGACAACACCCGAGTCCAGGTGGCTGCACGGTACATTACACGTTCCCGTCATGAAGCTCAGAGACCTCTTCAGCTCCGTCGCAGTCACATCCCAAGGCCATCCACACCTTGTTTTTACTGAACATCACTCTATCAACAGAGACTTAGGATACATGTAGGCCATGTGAGCTGCACCTTTCCGCGAAGGGCACAGCACAAGCGAGGCTTCAAAGTGGAGGATATGCCCAGTCCTTCTCACTCCGATAAAAGCAGCCTTCGTCTTTCCACCACATCATGAGGAGTCTGTCTGTCATTTGCCATAAAACGAGAAAATGCCCATCCACTGCACCCAACTGGGATCATTCCCTCGGTGGGGAACTTCTCACAAACTTACTGTCTACCAGGACGGTGATCAAAACACAGAGAAAACAACACTGTTCCCATGCTCCCTTCATTAAAGAAGTACCATCACCTGCTCTCTAAGCTTTCGGTGTTCACATGGTTAACACTGCCCCACTGAAATCCACACGAGAAGGCCTGTGTTCCAGGTCAGCGCCTGTGCCCTCCTGAGTTCACGGCAGGGAGATCAAGCACCCATGTTTCTCCATCCCCAATATGGGTCCAAAGGTCATCACAAAAATTCCTACTCGTGATCGCTATTCTACCCACACAGGCACTACTATCACAAAGTTGAGAGTGACTGGCACCTTTACGGGCAGAGCAGTGCAACCAGCACGCCTCCCAGGTGGAAGACCATCCCAGAACAGCGCCTGGTCTCAAACGTAGCTTTCCTGTTTCTACCCACTGTATCCTAAGGACTGTCCCAAAGATTTCTCCAGAACCCGCACAAGCCTGATCCAAGGACCTCCAACACCCATACTTTCCTCAGTAAGGATCACCTCCTTTGCTCTCACCATTTACCTTGACGATGAGGAACAGCCAGGGAGAGAAAAGTTTCTTCCTGTGTTTCTTCTCCGTAAGGAAGGATCTTCATCTTCTCCCAGCTGGAGGAAAGCACAATGTTCAAATGGACAAGTGAGATCATCTTGAGGATACCCAAGACCAGAGCCAGGCAGCACACAGAGGCCTCCTGGGTACAAGGCAGGCAGCTCAGATCACATACAGCTGCAGCCCCATCACGTCGGTAAGGCTGGCAGGCACACGATGGTATTGGTGAGCGTTACTCTACTCACAAAGGCAGACATTACAAGATATTCTCTGCAATGCCCGCGAATCTGAGTAGGGCACTGCACACGGTACGGATCGATGAAGAACCAGCCAACTCCGCCTTACAGGCTTAAAACAGGCTTTCTTGTCTCCCTCCACCAAGATGGGAGGGCGATACTCGAGATTTCTGCACCATTGTACACCATTCCAGCATACTGTCTACGCTGTATCCCTCCCTCAGGGGGAAGCCCTCACCTTCTCTACATTTCTGGGGAGGATGAGGAGGGCACAGAGACAAGAAGCTTGTTCTCGGTTTGTCTCATTCTTCATGAACTTTCTTCAACATCTCATGGTTAAAGACGGAACACGGAGGGGTACCTGCGTGGCTCAGTCGGTTTGGCGTCTGCCTTCGGCTCAGGTCATGATTCCAGGGACCTAGGATCGAGCCCCACATCGGGCTCCCAGGTCAGTAGGGAGTCTGCTTCTTCCTCTCCCTCTGCCCCTCCCCACCCCTCGTTCATGCTCATGCACTCTTGAGCGCATGCTCTCTCAAATAAACAAATAAATAAATAAGTAAAATCTAAAAAAAAAAAGAAGGAGCACGGAAACCATCTTAAGGATACCTCAGATCGGACCCAGGTTGCTGATAGGGGTCTCCTGATTTCAAGTTCAGAAACTCAAACTCGAGCATGTCCTTCCCCCACCCCGATTTGAAGGACACCGTCCATGTGGTTTTTTGTTAATATATTTGTGGATCATCACTCTACCCAGACAGGCGCTAATGATCTGCAGCGTAACCAGAGCCTCTCAAGTGGGACACTGCACTCGGCACAGCTCACGGAGGACGGTGGGAGCAGTCCGCCTCACATTGAGAAAGGTAGTTTTCTTCTCCTTGCATAACTCATCACAAAATGCCTATTCACTGCCCTCCGACTTCATACTTCTGCTCGTGGAGTTGCCCCTTTACCCCCGTGTTCACCCCGATGAATATGAGCACCAATAGAACAGAATGTTGGTCTCATGCATCCGTCATCATCATAGGAAGTATTCTCTTCTCTTCCCTGAGGTGTTCACATTGATAGAAATGAAACATGGAAATCAGCTTGAGAAAGACCGAGATCCACGTGCCTCCCAGGGCACTCCCTGCTTAGTTCCAAGCAGAAGGCGCCGGGAAACAGCATGTCCACCATCATAACTGGTCCCAAGGCCACCAGGAACGTTGTGCTTGTAGACCATCACTCTACCCAGAAAGGCACTAACAACACCCAGCGTGTGTTATCAGCACCTTTCTAGGCAGGGTGCTGAACACAGTATGAGCCCAGGGAGGTGACCAGCCAGGTCGCCACTCACCCGTCAACTGTGGCTTTCCTCTGTCTCTCCACCCCTTCAACATGACTTTATGCCATAGTTTCCCATGACAGTTACACGGTGCTCACTCACTTCCCTCCAATACACAACCCTCCCCTGCTGTGCAATACCTGGCCGGCTTTCCGGCTCCTCATGTGATCAGGCGCATGCAGGGAACAAGGAGTTCCCATGTTCATTCTTCTCTTGGGAAGGATCGTCATCTTCGCTGTCATCTAAGTATTCACATCGACAGGAGTCCACCTCTGAAATCAACATGAGTGTGCCTGAGATGCAGGGGACAGCCCCGGCCCCTCCTGAGTTCCAGGCAGAGAGCGCAGGGACACAGGAATTTGTACACCCATTACTAGTCTGGAGGTCACCACAACAATGTCCTTGTTGAGCGCTACTCCTCAGGGACAGGGGTAGAAAAACGTAGTCTAAGTGATAACCCCCTTTCTACATAGGTAGGGCACTTCACGCAGATTGGTTCACCTGAGAGATCCTGCCAAGTCCCCCTCATCCTCAAAACCATAGCTTTGCTCTCTCTCCCCACCACAGCAAGAAGACTGAACCAAGTAGGTTCCCATAAGTGTAGAATATGTTAGACTACTGCCATCCAATGTGCACACCCTTCTTCAGGGTGATCCCCCTGGCTTCTCCACCATTATCACTTGTAGGACTATTGGGATCCAGAGAGAAGCAGCTTGTTTCTTTGTTCCCTTCCTTTATTGGGAAATATATTCATTTTTGTTCTTATAGTAGGAGTTCATTGTTTGGAACATTGAGGAAATCATCCTGAGGGAACCCTTGATCTGACACAGGTCTTGCCAGTGCCCTCTATGTTACAAGGCAGATGGTTCAAGGGCAAAGCCATCTATACCCATCACGTTCTCATTTACCAGAAACATTGTTATCCTTGCACCTTTGTCTACCCAGGTGGTTACACACTACTCTTCATATAGGTGACTAGTACTTCTCTTGGGGTCTGACTGCATTCAGCACGGCTCATATTCAAGGACCTGCTCAAGTCCCCTTTTAACCGCAAAATGAAACTTTCACTCTCTCGCCACTACATCATTATATTATACCCAAGGTTTTTCCATAACCCTATGCAAGGGCCAGTCACTGCACTACAACATCCAGAATTCCCAATGAGATTACAACTCAACTGCTAAAGCTCTATGGTGAAGATAATCAGGAATCAGACAAGAGAAAGTATTTCCAATTTTCATCTGTACATAAGGAAGTCTCTCCATCTTTTTTTATCTCTTGGTGCTCACTCTGTAACGAATGTACCTCTGAAATCCTCTTGAAAATGCCTCAGAGCAAACCAAGGTCACTATGCAAGCCCTCATGTGTTTAAGGAATACAAATAAAGACCTACACATACACATGGTCCTCACCAGTCTAAAGTACAACACAAACCTTGTTCTTTTGGAGCACGGCTATAGTAAAAAGGCACTACTAAGGCACAGTCTAAGTGATTCGTACCTTTCTGGGCAGGGCACTGCACGAAGACAGAGTCTAGGGAGGGGTCCTGCTGAGTATACTTTCTACTCAGAAATAGAGTTTACATTTCTCCCAAACCCCATCATAATTCAGTGCTCCCAATGTTTTTACATCAATCTAGATCAGGCTGACTCAGTACCCTTCAATACATATCATTAACTCAACCACTGTATATGTACCTGGAGGATAATAAAGACCCAAGGAGAACAAGTTTGTTCCAGTGATCTCCTCTATTATGAAGTCGTTTGTTCTAGTGTTCTCTTCTGTTATATAATATCTTCATCTTCTCTAAACTGTAGGTGTCCAGGCTGTTAGAAACACGCCACCGTGAGGTACCTGCGTGGCACATTTGGTTAAGGGTCAAGGCTCCTGATCTCAGCTCAGGTCTTGATCTCAGGGTTTGGGATCAGGCCCCATGTTGGGCTTTGTGCTGGGCAGTGAGCTCGCTTAAATAAAAAAGAAAGAAAGAAGTCACTGAAATCATCTTAAGGAAATCTGAGATATGGAACAGGTGTCTACAGGCATCCTCTGGTATTCAAAACAACTAGTTGAAAGACACATGGACCCCTCTACCCCAATCACCCATAAGACCACCATATAAATGAATCTTGTTCAGCATTATGCCAATCAGAGAGGTACTGTTATAGTTATTGTACGTGACCAGCACCTTTCTGGGTCAGGCATTGCTCACAGCATAGGTCAAGGTATATCTTACCCAGTCCACCTGGCATATTCACATATACTATTTAACTTCCAACCCTGCTGATCATGTTGTCTGAGGCCAAGCTTTTTCCATAACCCTAGACGATGTCAACTATTGCCATCCAACGTGCCAGCCTCACTCTTCACTGGGGAACAAAAACCCAATGTAAATTTACCTGAATGATTTTGTAGATCCATAGAAAAAGACTGTTCTTTTGCATCTTCTTCTGGAAGTAAAGATGTTCATATTCTCCAACCCCTGCGTACTCACCCTGTGAGAAATGAACCAACAAAATCATCTTGAGGATGCCTGAGATAAGGCACTGGTACCTGCCAGGGGTCTCCTGTATTCAAGCCAAACACTCAGACACATGCCTCTGCATCCCCATCCCTGCTCTTAAGACCATCATGCATGTTTTTATTTGAGGGTGACTCACCCAGACAGGTGTTATTAAGCAGCAGTCAGCTATGCACTTCTGGATCTCGCACTGCACACAGCATGCCTCCAAGTAGAGACTTAGCCAGGGCCCCTCAACATCTAAAATGTAGATTTCCGGGGCACCTGGGTGGCTCAGTCAGTTAAGTTTCTGACTCTTGATTTTTGCTTGGGTCATGATCTCAGGGTCATGAGATCCAGCTCCAGGTCAATCCCTGTGTCAGACGTAGAGCCTGATGATTCTCTTTCCCTCCCTCTCCCTCTCCATCCCCCTTCACATGCACGCATGTTTCTCTCTCTCTAAAAAACATAATAAAAAATGTAGTTTTCAAATCTCTCCCAACACATCAAGAAGAATAAATATTATTTCATAATCTTAGAAAACTCCGTAAGTATGAATCTTTCCTACTCTATATTTATCAACATGAATATGGGGATTCAAGGAGAACAAACTTGTTTTTGGGTCTTTTTTAGTATGAAAACTTAGGTACGCCTTTAAGTGAAATATACACAGTTGCTAGGAACATACTACTAAAATCATTTTGGGGATGCCTAAGACACAGGTGGCTGCATGGACCCTCCTATCTTCAAGACAGGAAAGTATAGCCCACCACCTTTGACATAAAGACACGATAAACATTGTTCTTGTTGAGCATTATGCTACACAGAGAAAACACCAATTACATACTAAGTGATCAGCACCTTTCTAATCAGCACACTACACACAGCCATGGCTTTTAAGGTGCAGAATGCATCTCCTGTAGCCCTCATACTCTGAAATATAGCTTTCATCTTTCTTCCTGCCACAGAACAAAGAATGAAACAAAGATGATCTGGTCAACCTAGACAATGATCAATCCCTGCTCTCTACCTTGCTATGCTACATCAATATGAAGATTTTCACCTACTGTATACTTCTATACCCGCATGTTTTAAGTACCTAAAGAAAAAAAATAATGTTTGTGTTCTATTCTTCTAATATGAATTGCCTCTATCTTTTCCATTCTGTAGTTGAACACCTTGTTAGTAATGGACCACCAAAATCATTCGAACAATGCTGAAATGTACATCACTACCAGGATCCTCCTGATTCCAAGGCAGGTGATTCAAAAGCACTGACAACTCCAACACCCTTCAACGGTACAAATATCACCAGAAACATTATTGAGCATTATTGTATGACACAGAAATAACAGTGACCCATAATCTATGTGATCAGCACTTTTCTGGCACTGTACTGTACACAGCACACTTTCAAAATGAAGAAACTCCCTATTCCCCCTCGAACTATGAAGAACCGAAGTTTCAATTCTCTACCACATCATGACGATACCAACAATTTTCCATAGCCCTTGATGAGACGATCCCTTACCTTACAATTTGCAAATCTCTGTAGTACAAAATCCCTCACCTGCTCTACCCTCTACCTGGATGGATCACGATCACCAAAGAGAGAAAAAAGTGTTTCTGTAAACTACTCTGTTAGAAAATACAGTCGCATCATATAATCTATAGATGTAAACATTACTAGAAATACACCATTCAAGTGAACCTGAAGAGGCCTAAGATCCAAGTGGTTTCCAGGACCCTTCTGAGTTCAAAGCAGGCAGCTCAAATACATAGCCATTTCCATCCCGAACAGCGGTCCAAAGACCATGACAAACATTATTCTACTTTAACGTTACTCTATACAGACACATGTATAACATATATAATAAGTGATCAGCAACTTTCTGGGCAGGGGACTGCACACACAATGGCTTCAAGATAGAATAGTAGCCAAGTTTCACTCACACACTAAAATGTACCTTTCCTCTCTCTCCCCCCACATCAGCGTAACTGGACCAAGGATTTTTCCATTATTATAGACAGTGCTAAACGACTACACTCCAACTTCCATTCTACTCTCAAAGAAAATACCTTCAACTTCCCCATATTTACTTACATGAATGAGGAAGAAATACAGTCTTCATCTTGTCTTCTAAAGGTGTGGTTCACCTCAGTAGAAATGAATCACTGATGTCATCTCGTGGATGCCTGAGATCAGACCCAGGTGGCTGACGTGGCCTTCCAAGATTCAAGCCAGGTAGCTGAAGTTTACATTCATCCCCAAGCCCCTAGCTAGTTTGAGTTCGGGTTGAGTATTATTCACAGAAACAAACATTAACACAGAGTCTAAGTGATTGGCACCATACTGGTAAGTCAGCACACACTAGAAAACACAACATACAGGACCCAACCAGTCCTTCTCTCACTCTTCAATAGATCTTTCATCTCTCTCCTCAAAACAGTAAGAGTCTTCTCAAGATTTTTCAAAAACCTAGAAAATGCCAACCTGATGCCCTCCAACATGAACACTTCTTCCGTGAGTAGGCCTTTAAGTGCTCTGTGTTTACCTGGGGCATTATGAGGACCCACAGTGACCAAGCTGTTTCCTGTGTTCCCTCCTTTCATTGGAAAATCTCTTTCCCTTCCTGAAAATGAAGGTGCACACAATGTGAGCAGAACCAGGTATCTGAAGAGGCCCAGCTAAGGTTCCAGGCAGGCAACTCACGGTCACTTCCACCTCGAAACCAATGGCCCACAGGAATGCCACTAAATGTTAATCTTCAGCATTACTCTACTCAGACAGGTGCTCATTACAGTTCGTCTAAGCAATGAGGACCTCTCTGCGCAGGGCACTGCACACAGCAAAGCTCCAGGTACACAACCTGCCCAGCACCGCTTGTGTTCTCCATTGCAGCTTTCTTATCTCCCCACCACATCATCATGCCTGTACAGAAGGTTTTTCTAGAATCCTACACAATGCAAATGCATTCCAATCTAACGTCTATTTTTCTTTACTGAGACTCTTCTCAAATATCTGTTTACCTGCATGTACAGGAAGAACCAGAAAAAATAAGTTTATTTCTATGTTCTCCTCTTATCTTACAAAGAAACTTCCTCTTCTGTAACCTGTTTGTGTTTACATCCTAAGGCATGGACCAGTGACACCACGTGGAAGATGCCTGGGAAGAGATGCAGGGGGCCTGCCGCGGACCTCCTGAGGAACAGTCAGAAACCACAAGCCCCTCTGCAGCTCCATCCTCATCACTGGTCCCAGGGTCACCATAAATGCATTCTTCTAGAGCATAACTCTACCTGGAGAGGCACCGACTACATACAGGCTAAGTGATCAGCATCTTTTGAGGTACGACTCTGCATACATTATACCTCAAGCTTGAGGACCAGATCCCTTGCCTTTGAACTTCCTAAATGTAGCTTTCATCGCTGTCCTTCTCACATCGTGGCGACTGTGCTCAATATTTTTCCATAATATTAAATACGGCAGAACCACTTTCGTCCCGCATAAAAACCTCATTCATTGTCAATCCCCTAAATTGTTTTTGTTAACCCAGATGGTCATCAGGAGCCAGAAAGAACATAATAGTTTCTGTCCTCCCTTCTTCTATTAGTATTGATTTTCCCTAATTTTCTTGTTACAAATGGATGTCTAAATCATTTTGAGATACCCAAGATCGAGGACCTTCCCAGTGCCCTCCTGAGTTCAAGGCAAACAGACCAATAATACAAGTATTTCTATCCTAATTACCTATCTGAAGGCTACCACGAACGTTGTCCTTAGTTTCCCTGGATGGTCAACAATGACCTTTACTCTAAGTAAATGGCACCTTTCTAGGCAGGACACTGTATACAGTGTGGCCCCATGGTGGAAAACATGCCCAGAGATTCCCGCCCTCTCAAATATATGTTTCATTGCTCTCCCCATTAAATCACGATGGAATCACCGAAGGTTTGCCTTTATCCTTAGGACAATACTATTACTGCCTTTGAACTCATAAACCTCTCTAACTGGGGATTCAATCAACTGATCTACCTTTACCTGTATGATTCGGAGGACCAAAAGAAAAAAAAATGTTTCTGTATTCTCTTTCTCTATTAGGAAGTATCTTTACCTACTCTAATTTGCAGATGCTCACATTTTTAGGATGGACCAATAAAATCATGTTGAGGAAACTTGCAATCCAACACCCGTCATGCCAATAACTTCTGTGCTGTAAGACAGACCATTCAAAGGCATTCTCATCGCCATCCTATCACCGGCCTCGAGGCTGTAAGACATGCTGGGCCCACGGACCAATACTCCCCCCAGTAAAGTCACACGTTCCAAACAGTGTATGTGAGGCATACCTTTTTGGGTTCTGTACTGCACAGCACATAGCTCATGATAGGGAACTGCTTTACGCCCTCGTTTAACCCCAAAATGAAGCTTATGCTCCCCCCCCACAAAATCACTGTACTATACCCAAGACTTGTCCCATAACACTAGACAATGACCACTCACTAGTCCACAACTTGAAGAATTACTTAAACCTCAACTACTCAATGTGTATGAGGAAGACTGTGGGGCACCAGACAAGAGAAAGGTCTTCCAGGTTTCACTTTTGCTCAAGGAAGTCTCTTCATCTTTTCTTATCTCCTCATGGTCGCACTGTTAGGAATGTACCAAAGAAATCCTCTTAAGGATAACTAAGAACAACAAAGGTGGCAGCCAGACACGTCCTAAGTTAATGAATACAACTAAAGGCGTACATATCCCCACTCATACCACCAGTCTAAAGGAGAACACAATTCTTCCTGAATATTAGTATACTTAGACTACTTATTAGTAGCACTTCTCTAAGTGATCATCACCTTTCTGGGCAGGAAATTACACAGAGTATGACTCTACGGAGAGAACCTGCCCTGTATCCTCTGTACATGGAAATAAACATTTGATCTCTGTGGACCACATCATCGTAAGTGCTCCCAAAACATTCCCATAAACCTAGAAAATGTCGGACCCATGCCCTACAAGTTGCACATGTCCCTCAGTGAGGATCCCCTCAAACACTCCGGTGAACCTAGAGGATAAGGAGGCCCAACAGAGAACAGCTCCTTCCAATGCTGTCGTCTTCTATTACGAGCCATCTTCTACTTCTCCAATGAGGGGGTGTTCACATTATTCACGGTGGACCACTGGAATCATCTTGAGGGACCTGACATGGGAACCAGCAAGTGACCAGTGACCTCCTGGGTTCAAGACACGCAGCTGAAGAGCATCTGCAGCTCCATCGCCCTCACTGATCTGAAGGCTTCCGCGAAGGTCCGTATTGAGTATCACTCCACCTCCAGAAGCCCTATTACTCTTACTCTCTGTGATCAGCACTGTTCCGGGCAGGGCGCCGCACACAGCTGGCCTCAAGGTCAGTCCTGCCCGGCGCCCGCTTGCACACTCATGTGTGGCTCTCGTGTCCCAACAAATCAATCGTGAGGATGACTCTGCCCGAGAATTTTCAGAAACGCTAGATAACGCTGACCCCGTGTTCACTGACTCGCATCTCATCCTCTCACTGAGGATACCCACACATGCTCATTGTTTACCTGCATGATGACAAGGTCCCACAGAGAACGAGAGAGTTCGTACATCTCTCCTATAACAAAGTAGCCTCATCTTCTCTAAACATTAGGTATTCACATTGCAAGGAACTGAACACTGAAATCATCGAAGGGATGCCTGAGATCAGGCATGGGGTCTTGCTAGCACCCTCCAAGGTTCAGGACAAACACATCTCCTATCCCTATTACCCATCAGAAACCTAACGCTGCACCGATGGAACGATATTGGACTGAAGCCCTCCACTACCCTTGGTCTGAGGCCTGAGTACCCCCTTTGTGCGTTGGGCACGGCACACAGGATGGCTCAACTTTAAGGAACTGCCCAATCCGTGGACTCTGAAAACAAGTTTTCATCTCTCCCCTCCCCCGATCATATGGCCTGTCTCCAAGATTTATCCATAACCCTCGGAAATGCACATCCACGACCCACCAACATCCACCATTCCCTCTACCCGCGCTGTGATGGTCGGAACCCAGAAAGGAATACCTTTTTCCATGTGTTAGTGTCCACTAGTAGGGGGTGTTGTCATTTTCTCTGATCTGCAGGCTTTCTTCAGATTAGGAGTGAACCACTAAACTCATTTTAACAATCCCTGAGATTAGACCAAGAGAATCACCAGAAAGTTCTGGATTCAAAACACACAGCTCAAAAACAAAATAAGCTCCCTATCCCATCACCCATCTAAATGCAACCAAAAATATAGTTTTTAGTGAGCATTACTTTGTCCAGGCAGGGACTAATGACTTTTAGTATATGAAATTAGCCCCTTCCTGGACAGGGCACTGCACACATAGGGGGTCAAGACACATCCAGCCCAGTGCCCCATTTACTCGAATATGTAGCATCCATACTCGGCCTACCACATGATTACTGTACCTGTGATTTTTCCTTAATTCTGCCTGATATTGACCTGCTGCCATGCAACTTACAGAGATCTTCAGTAAAGAATCTCTTCCCTTCTTTAGCATTACCTGGAGGATTATGAGGAACCAACGAGATCAAACTTGCTTCTGTATTCTCTTCTTCTTTTTAGGAAGTATACTTCTTGAGTATGTCAGTGTTCACAGTGTTAAGGCATAGGCCCCTGAAATCATTTAAGGATGCCTACGGTACAGGGAGCTGGGCAGGGCTCATGTGGGTTCCAGGGTGGCAGCGAAATATATAGGCACTTCCACAAACATTGCTACATGGAAATAAATTGCAAGTGTTCTCGAGGAGCATCCCTAAGTACACACAAAGCACTGGTTACACATAGGCTAAGTGATCAGCACCACCCTCGGCAGGGCAGCGCACACAGTACGGCTTCAGGGTGGAAGATTAGAGCAGTATGCATCATATACACAATTCAGATGTCATCCTTGTCCCCAACATATGAGGACTGTACCCAAGATGTTTCGATAATCTTCGGCAATACAGACTACCTACCCTCCAAAACTGCAGTCAGCCCTCTATGGTGATTTTTCACATGATCTGCATTTATGTGGTTGACTATGGTGACCCAGAGAGAACATTATTTTACCCGTGTCCTTTTCTTCTATAAAAAATTATCCTCCTCGGGGCACCTGGGTGACTCAGTCAGCTCAGTGTCTGCTTTCAGCTGAGGTCATAATCTTAGGGCCCTGGGATCGAGCCCCAAGTCAGGCTCCCTGCTCAGTGAGGAGTCTGCTTCTCCCTATGCCCCTCCCCCTGCTTGTACTCTCTCTCTCAAATAAATAAATAAATAAAATCCTTTTGGTATTCACTTTTTTTGGGAATCGACCGCTGAAGTTATCCTGTGTATGCCTGACTCACACCCAGGTTGCCGTCAGGACCCCTCTCATGGGTTTAAAGTAGACAGCTAAAAAGACACATGAACCCCATCCCCATGACAGGACAGAAAGCCACCAGAAACACTGTTCTTGGTGAACACTGTTCTAGCAGGGCACAAGCTGCTACACTTAGTCTGCATGTGTATTAACTACCGTCCTGGAAAGGGCACTGCTCACAGCAAGGTTCAAGGTAGATCCTGCCCGGTCCCATCTGGGCTCTAATCTAACTCTCATTATCCTGAACCACATCGTGATGAGTAGTCCCCAAATTTATCCATCAACCTAGACAACGCAGACACCCTGACCTCCAACTTGGATCTTTCCTGCAGTGAGGATCCCCTCAAGCTCTCTCTACTTACCTGGAAGATAATGAGGCTCCAGAGAGAACAAGCTTGCTCCTGTGTTTTCTTCTTCTATTAGGAGGTTTCTTTATCATCTGTAACTTATACCTATTCATTATTAGGGAGGAAACACTGAAAACTTTTTGAGGAAAACTAAGATCTGAACCAGGTATTTGCCAGCACTACCCACAGTCCAAGACAGGGAGCTCGAATATACACCCACCCCACCCCGATGAAACCATCTGAAGGCCATCACAGATGTTGTTTATGTTGTGCATTACTCAACCCAGAGAGGAGCCGTTATGTTTCGTCTGCATCAACGACCCCTCCCTGGGCAGGGCACTGCACACACCGTGGGCTCAATACCAATATGGCCGGGTGCCCCGTTCAACTGCGCGTGGATCTGCCCTCCCAACTCCACCGTGTCACAGTGACTTTACCCACTGTTTCTCCTTCATGCTGGACAATACCAACCTAATGTCCAGGAATGAGCATCGCTGTTCAGTAAGGAATCTGTTACCTTCTCTATATTTTCCTGGCCAGTAATGCAGACCTAGACAGATAAGGTCTTGGAGGGTTTTTTCAGTGTTTCCTTCTATCAGGAAGTATCCTCATCTTCTCAAATCTGCCGTGTTAACATGGTAAGGAAATGACCACTGAAATCATTGTGACCATGCCTCTTGATACAAGTGGCTGCCCAGGTTCTCGATAAGGTCAAGGCAGGCAGCTCTGTGCCGCATGCAACGCGGCTCTGTCCACATCAGCAGACTGAAACACCACAAGACCTAGAAAGACCTCAATTAGAGAGACTCCACGTCCGGCAACTTGCGAGACAGGGTACTGAACACACCGTGAATGCAGGGTAGAGGACTAGCCCAGTGGCCCTCATAATCTCCAAGGCAGCTTTCCTTTTTCTCCGCCCGTCGTCATGATGAGTCCACCCACTATTTTTCCTAACCCTGGGCCAAGTGGACCCACTCCCTCCAACGTGCATCCTTCCCTCAGGGAGGATCCCCTCACCTTCCCTAGGTTTCCTGGAGTAACAGGACCCACAGAGTAAGGTTGATCAAGTTTTTGATTCTTCTAATACAAACTATTCTCTTGTATAACCTGTAGTGTTCACATTGTCAGAAACGACCACTGCAAACCTCGTGCGGATGCCCGTCACCCACCTGGCTGCCAGGCATCTCCGAAGTTCAAGGCAGACACGTCTAGGACATGCGCCTCTCCTTCTCCGACACTAGTTTGAGAGCAACCACTCAGAGGTTTTTCTTTTTTCATCTATACTCTATCCAGACAGGAGTCACTAACACATATTGTAAGTGATCAGCACAATGCTGGGAAGGGCACTGTACGCACCTTGACTCGAAGATTACCTTGCCTTCCCATGTGAAATCTGAAGCACAGCTTACATCTCACTCTCACCACATCATGACAACTGTACAAAGATTTTTCCAGAATCCTAGAGGAAGCTGGCACACTCCTCTCCAAACTGCAAACCTCTCCCACTGGGTATCTTCTCACACGCTCCACAGTGAATGTACAATTATGAGGACCCAGAGAGAACAGACTGGTTTCTGAGTTCCCTTTTTACAGGAGAAAGGATCTTCATCTTCTCTAATGCTTCACTGTTCAGATTCTACAAACGAATCACCGAAACTTGAAGTATTCCTGAGCTCAGACATGGGTGGCTGATGGGGCTCTGTGGTTCTAGGCAGGAAGCTCACATGCATCTCCATCACGATCACTCCTCTCAAGGTGATGACAAACATGCTTGTTGGGCCTTGTGCTCCCACAGAAGCAATATGTACAACTAGACTAAGTCATTCGTGGCCTCCTTGGTAGCACACTGCACAAACCATCACTCACATTGAAGGATCTAACCAAGACCACTCACACTAACACATGTAGCTTTCCCATGTCTCCACTGTATCATGACTGTACAAAGCCTTTTCCACGACCCTAGAAAAATCTGAACGACTGCCGGCAAACTTGGAAACCTCCCAGCCCTGGCAAGGCCTCACTTGCTCTACATTGTACGGGATGATTCAGAGGACATGGACACACAGCTTCGTTCTCTACACTCTTGTATTATGAAAGACCTTCATGTTCTCTCATCTGTAGGTATTCACACTGCTAGGAATGGACCACTGGAATCACCCGGAGACTGACTGGGCTACAGATCACTGGCAGGAACATCTGGATTCCAACTCAGAAAGTGAGGACAAAAAAATCTAAAATCACTGTTTGAAGGTGACCAGAAAGAAATTTTTTTTGTAAACAGCAAACAAATCAGGGAGGTACAAAATGCAGACAGGAGGGGCGCCTGGGTGGCACAGCGGTTAAGCGTCTGCCTTCGGCTCACGGAGTGATCCCAGCGTTGTGGGATCCGTCCCCGCATCAGGCTCCTCCGCTATGAGCCTGCTTCTTCCTCTCCCATTCCCCCTGCTTGTGTTCCCTCTCTCTCTGGCTGTCTCTATCTGTCAAATAAATAAATAAAATCTTTAAAAAAAAATACAGACAGGAGAAGCACTCAGCACCTTTCTGGGCCAGGCGGTGCACACATAATGGCCTCGACGTTGATGACCTGCCAGGTCCCACATGGACTCAAGGAAGAACTTTCATCTCTCCACCCACCATGTCACGATGCCAATACCGAAAGTGGTTCCTCAGTCCTAGAAAATGCCAACCCACTGCCTTCTGCACTGCATCATTCCCTCAGTGAGGATCTCACCATGTTTATTTTCACCTGGATAATTATCAGGACCCAGAGAAAACAAGTTTGGTCATCTATTCTCCTTCTTGTAGCAAGTATCTTCATCTTCTCTCAAGTGTGTCACACTGTGAGGAACAGTTTAATGAAATCACCTTAAGGGTATCTGAGATCAAGGTGGCTACCAGGGAGCTCGACATTTCAGACAAAAACACGAGGACCTAAGAATGTCCATGCCCACCACGAGTGTGCACTCTACCACCACTGGTTGTCTACTTGCGAGTTCCTGTACCCTGAGAGACACAAATGATATACAGTCTACGTGATCGGCACCTTTATGTCCAGGGTACTATACACAACAGGACTTCAAGGTTTAGGAACTACCCAGTCCTACTCGCTCTCTAAAACATAGCTTTCATCTTTTTGCCCAACACATAATCAATTCGGTAACAAATTGGACTCCTAACCATACACGATGCCCAACCAGCGCCTGCCAAGCTCACCGGCCTACCTCTGCCTGCATGATTTTGAGGACCCAGTGAGAATAAGTTCATTCTGTGTTCACTTATGATACCAAGTGCCTTCATCTTCTCTGCTCTGCATGTGTATACATAACTTAGAAATGAAGCACCAAATTCATTTTCAGGTAAGTCTAAAAAGCAAAGTGCTGCCAGAGTGCTCTTCACTTCAAATCACGTAGTTCCAGAAGACCTGTAACCCCAGCTCCATTCAGTGATTCAAATGCCTCCACAGATGTTCTTCTTGACCATTACTCCTTACACAGAAGCAAGAATTACACATATGCTTAGTGACTGGCAACATTCTGGAAACATACAAAGCATGGCTTCCAGGTGAAGTACCCGGTCAGTTAGCTCCCGAGATCTCTCATCTCCCTACCCACCACCTCATGACTGTACTAAGATTTTCCATTACATGAGACAAAGCCAATCCAATGCCTTCCAATATATGAACATCCAGAGTAGGAAGTTCCGCACCTGCTCCTCGAACATCCGGTTCATGGTGAGGTCCCACAGACATAAATGTCCTTCCATGAACTCTCCATTTTCTAGATTATATAGGTCATTCATTGTTAGAAATAGATCATTCAAATGAAATACAGGAGTTCTGAGACCGAGGTGGGTTCCAGGGCCATTCTGAATCAAAATCACATAGCTCAAGAACACGAGTCCTTCCACAACCAACACTGGCCCAAAGGCCACCAAAACATCTTTCTTGTGGATCACTACCCAACAGGAATTTACTTCACATACTGAAAGTGACAGATACATTTCTCAGGACACTATACACTTTATGATTGTAAGATGTATGAATGTCCAAGTCCCAGTCACACACTCAAATGTAGCTTTCACTTCCACGCACAACACATCATGATGACTAGAGCCAAGATTTCTGCATAAACCTAGATAATGCTTACCAACGGTACCCAAACCTGCATCTTTCCCAGTGAAAATACCCACACCTTATCTACACTTACCTGGATGATGATGGGGATCCAAAGATATGAAGCTTATTCCTGTATATTCTTCTACCACGAAATACCATCTTCTGTTCCGAAGCTGTTCACATGGAATGCCCAGTGAGGTAATCTTGTGGATGCCCGAAATCAGACCCACTTTACTGACACAACCTTCCAAGATTCAACCCTGGTAGTCCAAGTACACATTCATCTATGTCACCATTTTGCTCTGAAGGATAGCACAAAAGTTTTTCTTGGTCAGCATTATTCAACCCATCACACACTGAAAACACACAGACAAAATGATCAGCAGTCCCCTAGGTAAGAAACTGCACAAGACAAACCACAAAGTAGAAAACCTATGCACTCTCTTTCACATTCTCAAATATACTTTCCATGTCTGTACTCAAAACATCATAACTCTAACAGTTCTCATAACCATAGAAAATGACAACCCAGGGGCGCCTGGGTGGCACAGCGGTTAAGCGTCTGCCTTAGGCTCAGGGCGTGATCCCGGCGTTATGGGATCGAGCCCCACATCAGGCTCCTCTGCTATGAGCCTGCTTCTTCCTCTCCCGCTCCCCCTGCTTGTGTTCCCTCTCTCGCTGGCTGTCTCTATCTCTGTCAAATAAATAAATAAAAATCTTAAAAAAAAAAAGAAAAGAAAATGACAACCCAATACCCTCCAAAAAAGATCTCTCTCCGTGTCTCTTCACCTCCTAAAAGTTTACCTGGATGATTGTAAGAACCCAAAGAGAACAAGCTTCATCCCGTGTTCTCTTGTACTTACCAAGTACCTTCATCTTCTCTGACCTTAACTGTCCATACTGTTGTGACTGCAACAGTGGAATCACCGTGACAACACCCGAGTCCAGGTGGCTGCACGGTACATTACACGTTCCCGTCATGAAGCTCAGAGACCTCTTCAGCTCCGTCGCAGTCACATCCCAAGGCCATCCACACCTTGTTTTTACTGAACATCACTCTATCAACAGAGACTTAGGATACATGTAGGCCATGTGAGCTGCACCTTTCCGCGAAGGGCACAGCACAAGCGAGGCTTCAAAGTGGAGGATATGCCCAGTCCTTCTCACTCCGATAAAAGCAGCCTTCGTCTTTCCACCACATCATGAGGAGTCTGTCTGTCATTTGCCATAAAACGAGAAAATGCCCATCCACTGCACCCAACTGGGATCATTCCCTCGGTGGGGAACTTCTCACAAACTTACTGTCTACCAGGACGGTGATCAAAACACAGAGAAAACAACACTGTTCCCATGCTCCCTTCATTAAAGAAGTACCATCACCTGCTCTCTAAGCTTTCGGTGTTCACATGGTTAACACTGCCCCACTGAAATCCACACGAGAAGGCCTGTGTTCCAGGTCAGCGCCTGTGCCCTCCTGAGTTCACGGCAGGGAGATCAAGCACCCATGTTTCTCCATCCCCAATATGGGTCCAAAGGTCATCACAAAAATTCCTACTCGTGATCGCTATTCTACCCACACAGGCACTACTATCACAAAGTTGAGAGTGACTGGCACCTTTACGGGCAGAGCAGTGCAACCAGCACGCCTCCCAGGTGGAAGACCATCCCAGAACAGCGCCTGGTCTCAAACGTAGCTTTCCTGTTTCTACCCACTGTATCCTAAGGACTGTCCCAAAGATTTCTCCAGAACCCGCACAAGCCTGATCCAAGGACCTCCAACACCCATACTTTCCTCAGTAAGGATCACCTCCTTTGCTCTCACCATTTACCTTGACGATGAGGAACAGCCAGGGAGAGAAAAGTTTCTTCCTGTGTTTCTTCTCCGTAAGGAAGGATCTTCATCTTCTCCCAGCTGGAGGAAAGCACAATGTTCAAATGGACAAGTGAGATCATCTTGAGGATACCCAAGACCAGAGCCAGGCAGCACACAGAGGCCTCCTGGGTACAAGGCAGGCAGCTCAGATCACATACAGCTGCAGCCCCATCACGTCGGTAAGGCTGGCAGGCACACGATGGTATTGGTGAGCGTTACTCTACTCACAAAGGCAGACATTACAAGATATTCTCTGCAATGCCCGCGAATCTGAGTAGGGCACTGCACACGGTACGGATCGATGAAGAACCAGCCAACTCCGCCTTACAGGCTTAACACGGGCTTTCTTGTCTCCCTCCACCAAGATGGGAGGGCGATACTCGAGATTTCTGCACCATTGTACACTATTCCAGCATACGGTCTCCACGCTGTATCCCTCCCTCAGGGGGAAGCCCTCACCTTCTCTACATTTCTGGGGAGGATGAGGAGGGCACAGAGACAAGAAGCTTGTTCTCGGTTTGTCTCATTCTTCATGAACTTGCTTCAACATCTCATGGTTAAAGATGGAACACGGAGGGGCACCTGCGTGGCTCAGTCGGTTTGGCGTCTGCCTTCGGCTCAGGTCATGATTCCAGGGACCTGGGATCGAGCCCCACATCGGGCTCCCAGGTCAGTAGGGAGTCTGCTTCTTCCTCTCCCTCTGCCCCTCCCCACCCCTCGTTCATGCTCATGCACTCTTTTTTTTTTTAAGATTTTATTTATTTATTCGACAGAGATAGAGACAGCCAGCGAGAGAGGGAACACAAGCAGGGGGAGTGGGAGAGGAAGAAGCAGGCTCATAGCGGAGGAGCCTGATGTGGGGCTCGATCCCATAACGCCGGGATCACGCCCTGAGCCGAAGGCAGACGCTTAACCGCTGTGCCGCCCAGGCGCCCCTGTGCTCATGCACTCTTGAGCGCATGCTCTCTCAAATAAACAAATAAATAAATAAGTAAAATCTAAAAAAAAAAAAAAGAAGGAGCACGGAAACCATCTTAAGGATACCTCAGATCGGACCCAGGTTGCTGATAGGGGTCTCCTGATTTCAAGTTCAGAAACTCAAACTCGAGCATGTCCTTCCCCCACCCCGATTTGAAGGACACCGTCCATGTGGTTTTTTGTTAATATATTTGTGGATCATCACTCTACCCAGACAGGCGCTAATGATCTGCAGCGTAACCAGAGCCTCTCAAGTGGGACACTGCACTCGGCACAGCTCACGGAGGACGGTGGGAGCAGTCCGCCTCACATTGAGAAAGGTAGTTTTCTTCTCCTTGCATAACTCATCACAAAATGCCTATTCACTGCCCTCCGACTTCATACTTCTGCTCGTGGAGTTGCCCCTTTACCCCCGTGTTCACCCCGATGAATATGAGCACCAATAGAACAGAATGTTGGTCTCATGCATCCGTCATCATCATAGGAAGTATTCTCTTCTCTTCCCTGAGGTGTTCACATTGATAGAAATGAAACATGGAAATCAGCTTGAGAAAGACCGAGATCCACGTGCCTCCCAGGGCACTCCCTGCTTAGTTCCAAGCAGAAGGCGCCGGGAAACAGCATGTCCACCATCATAACTGGTCCCAAGGCCACCAGGAACGTTGTGCTTGTAGACCATCACTCTACCCAGAAAGGCACTAACAACACCCAGCGTGTGTTATCAGCACCTTTCTAGGCAGGGTGCTGAACACAGTATGAGCCCAGGGAGGTGACCAGCCAGGTCGCCACTCACCCGTCAACTGTGGCTTTCCTCTGTCTCTCCACCCCTTCAACATGACTTTATGCCATAGTTTCCCATGACAGTTACACGGTGCTCACTCACTTCCCTCCAATACACAACCCTCCCCTGCTGTGCAATACCTGGCCGGCTTTCCGGCTCCTCATGTGATCAGGCGCATGCAGGGAACAAGGGAGTTCCCATGTTCATTCTTCTCTTGGGAAGGATCGTCATCTTCGCTGTCATCTAAGTATTCACATCGACAGGAGTCCACCTCTGAAATCAACATGAGTGTGCCTGAGATGCAGGGGACAGCCCCGGCCCCTCCTGAGTTCCAGGCAGAGAGCGCAGGGACACAGGAATTTGTACACCCATTACTAGTCTGGAGGTCACCACAACAATGTCCTTGTTGAGCGCTACTCCTCAGGGACAGGGGTAGAAAAACGTAGTCTAAGTGATAACCCCCTTTCTACATAGGTAGGGCACTTCACGCAGATTGGTTCACCTGAGAGATCCTGCCAAGTCCCCCTCATCCTCAAAACCATAGCTTTGCTCTCTCTCCCCACCACAGCAAGAAGACTGAACCAAGTAGGTTCCCGTAACCCGAGAAAATTCCAAAATGTTGCCCTCCGATGTGCACATCCTCCCTCAGCGGTGATCCCCCGGCTTCTCCAACTTTCCCTGCAGGACTGTGGGGACCCACAGGAAACACGCTTCTCTCTGCTTTACTGGGAAATACACTCGTTTCTTTTTCTGATCTGGAGGTGTTCACATTCAAAGTAAGGAATGGACCACTGAAATTATTTTGGGGGATCCCAGAGATATGCGTGACTCACAGGACCCTACTGTACTCGAGATGGGCAGCTGAAGGACACCTGTGTCTCTGTCTCCATCACTGTTTTGAAGGCTGTTCAAATGCTTTTCTTGCTGAATGTTACTCTAGGAGCGGAGCTGTCCTAGAGTGTGACCCTTAAAGTCTAACTGATTGGCACCTTTCTGGACAAGGCATTGCACACAACAGAATGACAAGGTAGAAGACATGCCCAGTCCCCACCACCACCCTTCCAAATACAGCTTTTCTCTCCTCCGCTCAGCCGGACAACCGTTCCACACATTGTTCCTCAGCTCTAGGACCGTCCGCCGCACACACCGTGCTACAGCGCACAGACCTCTCTTAGCAGGGATCCCCTCATCTCATTTACCTTGACCTGGATGATGCTGAGGAATCAAGAGGGAAAGAGACGTTCTCTGTCCTCTCCCTCTAGCAGCAACTATCTTCCTCCACTATAATCTGTAAGTGCTCAGTGTTAGCGAAAAACCAATGAAATCATCCTGAGGGAGTGTGAGATCAGACACAGGTCTTCCCTACGCCTTCTCCATTCCAGTACAAGGTAGACGGTTCGAGGATGCACGCATGTCCATCCGTCCCATTCTGCTCTCCCAGACGTATGGTTATGCTGGTCCTTCACATACCCCTTCCAGCATGGCTCCTGACAGAGGACCTGCTCAAGCCCCCTTGTGACCCTGAAAGGAAGCTTTCAATCTCCCCCCACGTCAGCACTGTATTGTACTCGAGATTATTCGATGACCCTACACGAGGCCAGTCCCTGCCCTGCAACTTGCACAATTCCCCATGTGAGTAAACCTCAACGTCTCAACCTTTATGAATAAGACGAGAACACACTGACATGGATTCTTCCAGTTTCCAGTTCCCCTCAGGACGTTGCTTCATCTGCTCTGATCACTTCGGGATCATATGGTCAGGGGTGTACCACTGAAACCATCGGGGACAGGTCTGAGAGCAGACCCAGGTAGCTGAGAGACAGGACACTCCCGACATCAAGGAACTCAACTCAAGACAAACTCATCTCCACCCCGTCACCGTCTAAAAGCCAACACAAACGTGATGGTCCCTGACATTACAAAACCTACAGAGTTGCTACTAAGGGGTAGTCGACATGATCGGCAGCTGTCGGGACAGTGCAGACCGCCTGACTCGAGGGAGAGAACCTGCCCTGTATCCTCTGTACTCGGAAATAAACATTTGATCTCTGAGGACCACATCATGGTGAGTGCTCCCAAAACATTCCCATAAACCTAGGAAATGTCGGACCCATGCCCTACAAGTTGCACATGTCCCTCAGTGAGGATCCCCTCAAACACTCCGGTGAACCTAGAGGATGAGGAGGCCCAACAGAGAACAGCTCCTTCCAATGCTGTCGTCTTCTATTACGAGCCATCTTCTACTTCTCCAATGAGGGGGTGTTCACATTATTCACGGTGGACCACTGGAATCATCTTGAGGGACCTGACATGGGAACCAGCAAGTGACCAGTGACCTCCTGGGTTCAAGACATGCAGCTGAAGAGCATCTGCAGCTCCATTGCCCTCACTGATCTGAAGGCTTCCGCGAAGGTCTGTATCGAGTGTCACTCCACCTCCAGAAGCCCTATTACTCTTACTCTCTGTGATCAGCACTGTTCCGGGCAGGGCGCCGCACACAGCTCGCCTCAAGGTCAGTCCTGCCCGGCGCCTGCTTGCACGCTCACATGTGGCTCTCGTGTCCCAACAAACCAATCGTGAAGATGACTCTGCCCGAGAATTTTCAGAAACGCTAGATAACGCTGACCCCATGTTCACTGACTCGCATCTCATCCTCTCACTGAGGATACCCGCACATGACATACATTTACCTGAATGACTCCCGAGGTCCTAGAAAACAGGATCGTAGCTGTGTGTCCACTTATAGAAGGAAATATCTTCCATCTTCTCTCAACTGTAGGTCTCCACATTTTGAAGAACTGAACACTGAAGTCATCTTTAGGATGCCAGAAATCACACCCAGGTACATGCCAGGCCTCTCCAACATCCACAGCAAAAGGTCAAAGACACGTGCTTTTCCAATCCATGGCCAGTCTGAAGGGGACTACAAATATTTTTATAGTGACTCACACAGACAAATCCTAGTAATATACAGACTGATAGACATTTTTGGGTAGGGCACTGCACACAGCATGGCTCAAAGATGAAGAGTATTCAGGTCCCCTCTCCATTGTCGACTGTAGCTCTCTACCCTGTCATTAAGAAGTTACTAAATTATTTTAACATAACTTAGAAAACTATGGCTTACTGCCTTTCCACATTGATACCTCCCTAGTGCAAGTGCATTTCTCTACATTTAACTAGAAGACTATGAGCGTCTAGAGAGAACAAGCTTGCTTACGTGTTTTCTTCCTCTGCTACGAAGTATCTTCCTTTTTTCTAATATGTAGGTGTTCATATCTGTTGGGAAGACACTACTGAAATCATTTTGGGGATGCCAAAGGAACAGTCGGCTGTCCACACACTCTGTATGCAAGGCACACAACTCGAAGAAATCAACCTCCATCCCCATCACTGGCCAGATGTTACCAGAAACATTGCTCTCCTTGAGCATTCCTCCATCCAGAGACACTGTTACCCTTAGGCTCTGTGACCAGTACCTTTCTGGGCAGGGCACTGCTTGCAGCATGGTTCAGGGAGATCCAGCCTAGTCACCCTGCACCTCCAAATGCAGCTTTCACCTCTCTTTCCAGCATGTTAGGAGGACTATATCCAGTTTTCTTCATTTGTAAACAATGCTACCTACTGCCTTCCAATGTTCATCATTCCCTTTGCAAGGATGCCCACAAGAGTTCTAGGCTTACTGCATATTGATGAGGACCCAGAACAACAAGGATTTTTCTGCATTCCCTCTCTTAGGAAGTATCTTCATATTCTCTAATTTGTACATACATCATTAGAAACAGACCACTGCAATCATCTTAAGGATGCCTTTGAGGAGACCAAGATGTCTGCCAAGGTCCTCCTGGGTCAAGGCCAGCAGCTCAAGCACACTCGCATCTCCAATCTCACCACCAATTCTCTAAGCTTTATTTGCATTATTAGCACATTGGACTATTTATATCACCATTAAGAATACCTGTGTGTTCCAGGTGGGTGCCTGGCGCCTCCTGACTTCGTAAGAGGAAAATCAAGGACGCACGCACATTCATCCCCATCAGGGTTCCAAAGTCCATCATAGCAGTTTTTCTTCTTTGTCATTACTTAGGCACTAATTTCACATAGTCTAAAGTGATTCGCTTAAGCTGCCAGTGAGAATGGAAGCTGGTACAACCACTCTGGATATTAGTACGGAGGTTCCTCAAAAAGTTGAAAATAGAGCTAACTTACAACTCCGCTTTTACACTACTAGGTATTTATCAAAAGGACAGAAACATGGTGATCCAAAGGGGCACTTGCGCTCCAATGTTTATAGCAGCAATGTCCACAAGAGCCAAACTATGGAAAGAGTCCAGTTGTCCACTGACAGATGAATGGATAAAAAAAGAGGTGGTGTATACAAACAATGGAATATTACTCAGCCATCAAAAAATGAAACCTTACTATTTGCAATGACTTGGATGGAACTGGAGGGTATTATGCTAAGCAAAATAAGTCAATCAGAGAGAAGACAATTATATGACTTCACTCATGTGGGATTTATGAAATAAAACAGGATCATAGGGGAAGGCAGGGGAAAACAAGACAAAAGCAGAAGGGAGAGAAACCATAAGACTCAACTGAAGGGAAAAAACTGAGGGTTGCTGGAAGGGATGTGGGTGGGGGGATGGGGAAAACTGGGTAATAGACATTAAGGAGGGCATGTGATATGATGAGCACTGGGTGTTATATGTAACTGATGAATCAATGAACTCAATCTCTGAAAATAGTAATATATTATATTAGAAATAAATTTTTTAAATTAGGATTAAATAAAATTAATTAGTTAAGTGATTGGAACCTTTTAGGGAGGGCACTGCAAACAGCATGGCTTCAACGTGGACGTTCGCAGGACATCCAATGCTCTCAAAAGCAGCTTTCATTTCTCTACCCACTACATCAAGATGATGGTCAACAAGAGTTTTCCACACCATAAACAAGTTCAACCCACTTCCTTTCAACTTGCATAACCCTCTGGGTGGATCCCCTCATTTGCTCTAATTACCAGGCTGATTAGGAGGAGCTGGTGAGAACTGGCTGGTTCCTATGTCTCTTCTTCTACGAGGAAGTATCTTCTTCTTTAACCTGGAAGTGTTCAGAATGTCAGGAATGGAGCACTATCATCATTTTGAGGACATCTGAGGTCAGAACCAGATGGCTGACGAAGACGGTCTTGTAGGCCACCACATCTGTTGTTCCTGGTGAGCTGTACTCTACCCAGGCTGGCAGTCACTACTAGTTAAGTCTATGTATTGACCACCTTTCTAGGTAGGGCACTGCACACAGTCCAGATCCATGTACAGAACTAACCCAGTCCCCTCTGCATTGTTAAGTGGAGCTTTCTTCTCTCTCCCCACAAAATCATGCTGACTGTATGTAAGATGTTTTCATAATCGCAGACAGTTCCAAACTACTACCCTCCAACTTGTATGCCTTCTCAGTGGGGATGTCCTGACATTCTCAACATTTATTGGAACCATTAGGAGGGCCCAGCAGCCAGCTTGTTCCTGCTTTGTCATATTCTTCACGATATCTAACCTCTGAGTGTTCACCCTTATTAAGAACAGAACATGAAATCACCTTGATGATTGTGGATTCAGGTGGCTCCCAGGGCCCTCCTCAGTTCAAGGCAGGCAAGCACAAGGACGCTGGCCTGTCTACCTCCATCCCAGTCGAAAGGCCTCCACAAACGTTGTTCTTGACTGCATCCCTCTACCCAGAAAGGCACCGACTACACACTGCCTCTGTGATCAGCACCTTTCTGGGCAGGGTGCTGCATACAGCATAACTCAAGGAGGAAGACCCACCCAATAACCCTAGAACTGTCAACTGTAGCTTTCATCTCTCTCTGGACCACATCATGATGACTTCTGACACTAAATAATGCGGTCCCACTTCCCTCCAACATACAAACCTCCCTCCTCCGCCTTACATTTATCCGGGTGATTATGAGGACCCGGAAAAAACAAGGCAGTTCCTACAGCCATTTCTTCAGTCTGAAAAATCTTAGGAAGAATCTCGAGGCACTCAGTGCTACTTGGAGGATTCTGTGGACCCAGAGAGAACAAGCTTGATCCTGTGTTCTCTTCTTTTAGAGGTATTTTCATGGTCTCCCATCAGTAGGCATTCACATTGTCAGGAATGGACAACTGAAGTCATCTTGGGGATGTGGGAGATCCAGGTGGGCTCCACAGCAGGCCGCTCAAGGACATATTCTTGTCCATCCCCATCGCCATTCTGAAGGCCACCACGAACACTGTTCTTGTGGGGCATTGTTCTACCTAGAGGAGACATTCCAAGTCATCAACTGATCGGCAGCTTCCTGGGTCAGGAACCACACAGCACGGCTTCACTGTGCAGCACCTGCCCAGTCCTGCTCTCTCTCAGATGTGGTTTTCACCTCTCTCCCCACCACATCATGATGACTACACCCAGTGTCTTCCTGTGCCCTGGACAATGTGGACATACTGCCTTCCAATTTTCATCCTTCCCGCAGTGAGCATCCCCCTACCTGCTCCATGTTTACCTGGATGATTAGGAGGACTTAGGGAGAACAATCTCATTTGCGTTGTCTTTTCTACTGGGAATGCACTTAAACTTCTCTAACCTGTAGGTTTTCACCGTTAGGAAGGCAACTTTTAAAATGGTTTGCTTCTTCTGAAGAAAACAAAAACTGTCCGACACTCCACCCCATCTCTTTCCCCCTCAAATCCCTTCAACATACACAGAAAACAGTGTCAAGACACCCAAAATCCCCTCATGAGAAATTGAGATATTTCAAAATGGCAAGGACAGAAATTTAATTTCCTCCCCAACCTTTGGGAGACAACTGAACTTTTCCATTTGTCTCTGCTGAATTCCAGACAAGAAATGAATTTACATCCAAAAGCTATCCTTTTCTTCCTATCAGCTCATGATTTCTTCTACACTTCCCAGGGAGTCTGAGTGTTCCAAGTATAGTTTCCTATCTTTACATTCTGAGACAGAGGCCTGCTTTGCTCACTTTCCCTGAACCCATCTGATTCTGAGGCTGTTGTCAGAAAATGAGGAAGATTCCTTATGCTGGACCAACTTTTGTCAGGACTGGAATCTAACTCTCACTCCCACCTGAAGCTATCAGCCTGAAGGCTTCCTCTGCCATCCCTTGGCAGAGCTTGGCACAGGTGTGAATAAAGACTCATGTCTTTTCTTTACCAAGGCAAAATTAAGACTTGACTCTTAATATTTCTTAAGAAATATGCCAATTCCCTGAACATCAATACACGTATGAGGACAAACATCTGTAAACAGTCCCCCACAGTTTTAATCGGCCACTGCTTCTCAGGCAGCATACTGAGCACATACAGAAGCAGGCAGACTGTATACCATGGGGTGAACAAGTCCCAAAGAGATCAGTGACACAGACGGAGATGCTATTAAGTATTTCATTGTATTTCTTTGCTCTGTAGCTTAAGTTATGTGAAAAAAATGAGCAAAAATAGGAGTAAAAAACCACGAGAATTTGTATTTCTAAAATGCTTATGAACACGGCAGGTAATGGACCTGAGGCTCTTATGTAGGTTTTCTCATTTACCCTCATGACAAATCCATGTTAATTTTTGTGCTTCAAATAGTTACAGTTGTCATAGTCAATGTTAGATATACTTAGTTATCGTTAAAACCATGATTAGAGGGGTACCTGGGTGGCTCAGTCGGTTAAGCGTCCAACTCTTGATCTGATCTCAGGGTCGTGAGGTCAAGTCCTGTGTAGGGCTCCATGCTGGGTGTGGAGCCTACTTACAAAAAAAAAAAAAAAATGAGGGGTGCCTGGGTGGCTCAGTTGGTTAAGCATCTGCCTTTAGCTCAGGTCATGATCCTGGGATCGAGCTCTACGACAGGCTCCCCACACAGCAGGGTGTCTGCTTTTCCCTCTTCCTCTGCTCCTTCTCCCTCCATTTGTGCTTTCTCTCTCAAATAAATTCTTAAAAAAAATGAAAAATAAAGTAATGCAAAAACTCACAATTTATGCAAGAAAAGGTTAACTCAGCAGACCTGAGTTGCTTAAGTCCTGCACACACTCAAGAAAAGCCCATTTTCAGTGCTGCTCTTTGGCAGATGCCTAGGAGCTTAGCTCTGACCCCGTGAAATGTTCTGCCTAAGAGTATTTTGCATGTCTTTTGAAACACTGGACCAGTGTGACCAAAAAGTTTATGCTAACACTGTGATTTATAGTGAACACCTGTTTTTGCTGTGAGTCTACTTTGAATAGCTGAGGTCAGTCATGGAAATGCTACATGGCATAAAAACATTGCATACCTAAGGCTTGGGGAAGCTTCTCTAGTTGGCAACACGTCACACATCGTTCCCGGGAGAATTAAGCACACTCCTTGCATTTGGAAACTTATGCCTGGTTTCTCCTGGAGTTCAGGCCATGTCCCTTTTCCCTTTACTGATTTTAATCTGTACCCATTCACAGTAATAGACTAGAACAATGAGTATAACCACTTCTGGGTACTATTAATCCCTTTAGAGAAACTGAGCCTCTGTATGGTCTTAGGAAACCCCTTATCAAAACCAAATTCCACACTTGGGGCACCTCGGTGGCTCAGTCAGTTGAGCATCCAAGTCTTGACTTTGCCTTGGGCCCTGATCTGGGCTCCACACGTTCAGTGCTGTCTGCTTCAGATTCTCTCCCTCTCCCTCTGCTCCCCAGCCCACTCCCCATCCCCGCTTTCTCTCTCTCTCTCAAAAAAAAAAAAAAAGAAAGAAAGAAAAGAAAAGAAAATGCCATACCTAACCAGGATTAGGGCAAAAACACACAAAGATACTTTTGGATAAACAATAGAAATACAAAGATATTATTTTATTGTGACACATCATGGCACATCTGAAAAAGAAAAATTACTTATGGCATATTCAGCTCCTACCATTCTACTTTATCTACTAGATAGGAGGCTCTCAGTAATTCTGTTATTTATAATTCACCATCAATATTCAATTCTATTTTTTAAGCCAAACTGTCTCAAGAGTTTGCTGTTTCAGATACAGGACAGGACAACTCAGGAGCCAGCAGGAAAGTCCTTCTGAATTCATGATAGGATGACACTCTTCTCAGAATACAAGTATTCCTGAGCCATATTACTGATTATGATGGTGTTGTCCATGTTTAAGGACTCACATTCTCCAGTTTTACTGTGTGCAGGTGACTGCAAAGGCCCAACTCCATCAACTGGATACAATGTAGCTTCAGTCACCGCACACCAATGTTTTGCAATGTTTTGCTACCCGACATCTTTGGATTAATACATGCATGCAGTGCTAACCTACAGAGACCAATCCTGTTTATCCTCAGACAATGAGGACTAATACGGAAGCTGGCCAATGCATTCAAATGTGTTATCATCCTATCAGTGATAGGGTATGATATTGTTTAAGACAGTCATGACAGGTTTGAGGCAAAAAGAACAGGAGAGAAAATATTCATTATGTAAATCCCAATACTGGGTATAAAATCTGGAGAGGTTAGCATTTGCAACCAGGCAGCCTCCACTGCATTCTCTGCGTATGGGTATACAGACACATGGATATGGATGTGTGTACATACTGACACACACACACCCCTCAGCATGTAATCCATATATTGGATAATATTTGGATAATACTCTGGAGAATATATAAATAATATAATAATGGGCAGAATGAATTCCAATACTCATGTGCAAAGAGCATAAAACCACAATTACTACAACCTTACTACAAAGGTCTGCATGTTTCTGGGCATATCAAATAATACACTGAATGTGTACATATTTAAAATGCTACCAGGAATGTACCAGTATGTATGTTGTAAGAAGTTTATTTAATATTTCATTAAAAATCATTGCCTTATTTCACATTTTCAGTGAATAACTACTAATTTCATTAATAATTAATACAGCAATATATTTTATTTTAAAATCCACTTGTAATGAGACACTAGAGAATATTTTAAGCCTAAACAGGTCTCCGGATTTCCAGGTTCCTAGTATTTGGTAATGTGATTACTGCTTCCAGATTAGGTGGAGGAACAGGGTCCCAAATTTATCTGCTCTCTTAAACTGGAAGAAAAATATAGGAGAAAAAATATTTTTCAGACACTACACATTGGTCAACTCATGGCAGTCATCTGCGAGAGAGAGAACAGATGAGGAGAACTCATCCCTTGATTAAGCCACCTGCTCAGAGAGAACATAGGTTCTCATCCTGGGAGGGGGAACCCATGCAAAGCCTAGTGACTTCCCATATGAACAGACTGAAATGAAAAAAAAATGACCATCTCAATAGATGCAGACAAGTATTTGGCTAAATATTTTATCCATATCTGAAAAATACTATCGGCGAATTAGGCATAGCAGGGTAATATCCTCAAATCTACTGTAGAGCATCTACAAAGACCTACAGCTAATGTAAGACTGAATCGTGTAAGATTTAATGCTTCAGGAATCAGGCAAAGGTGCACTCACCATTTCTATATAACAATGATGCGGAGTTCAAAGTAGTGGCTCAGTCAGTTAAGCCTCCGTCTTTGGCTCAGGTCATGATTCTGGGGTCCTGGAATCGAATGCCGCATCGGGCTCCATGCCCAACGGGGAGCCTGCTTCACCCTCTCCCTCTGCTTGCAGCTCCCTCTGCTTATGCTTGTGCTCTCTGTCAAATTAATAGATAAAATCTTTAAAAAAAAAAAAGAATTTTCAACCTTTGATGGACAAAATGAAGTTTGTCATTCACAACTATCAACTTTCCCCAAGTATGTTTGCATCTGTAAATAAATGATCTCTATCAGCATAGATCATTAAGTATGTAAACTGAATAGTAATCAGCATATATTTCAATACATAGATGAAAAACAAACCACCCACCAGATTCTATGAGTGATAACTGAAGATACTCTTATTAGTAATAAAATAGCAGTGTTCTTAAGACTGGAAGCATTATTATAACACTAGTAGTTATGATAATAAAAACATGCTAAATTATTATTCCGCAGATATGCACTTTCATATGCATTTCCACATTTGAAACCCACAACAAATCTGTACCAAAGAATGCCCTGGTTTGTCGTAAGGATTGAGGAAATGTGTAGGAAATGTGGAACGTGAAAACCTACAGAAATGCAAAAGGAATCATTGTAACACAGTAACAAATTCTATACCTACCAAATACCACTTAAATATGACAGAATCCCTATTTGCTACTTACATATTTAACTGTCAAGATATAAATTCATTCAGTAATTCTGAATAGGGAGGTAAAACTTTTTTACTCATACCCCAAATTCTCTAGGTAGCAGCACTTAAGGGAGACACCATGACAGATCTACTGAGAAGGATACAAAGTCCTCCAAATACATGATTCTAGAGCTCAGTTTCTGAATAATATGAACTCTTATAAGAATTAAAGATGCTAAGAAAGGTACCATCCAGAAAGGAAGGTGCTATTTTTGCCTTTTGTTATGATTCAAGGCATTTACCAGTGGGATTATGTGGTAAGGTAATTTTTAAAAATCTATTTCAGAAACCCTGTATGTTTTCTCATCCAAATAGTATCATCTGAAAAGTAACAGAAGTAAGGCGATGGGGCAAAAGGTAATATACAAAGATCAGTATGTACCTTGTCAATGACTTAAAAATCAGTATTTATGATGAAAATAAAAAGACATTCAAAATAGAGAAAGTTACCTGCTATATTTAATTTCATATTCTTTTCAGACATCTATAGAAAGGCAATATGGGTTCCCCAAAGAACATGAAAACTAGACTTCTAACTTATGTACCTTTATCAGGGAATGAGCAAGATCTTATTAGGCTGGGAAGTTAATACAGATTTGTGAGTTGCTTCATTAAATACTCATAAGCCTTTGACACGTAATATTAAGCGCTTTTAGAACACAGCATTGTTTCCTGTTAGAATGAAGTGATATATTTCAAATATATTCATAAGCTAAAATGTGACACAGACATTAAGTGTCTATATTATCACATTCATTTGTACACTAATCAACCCAAATGCATTAGTGACAGTGATGTCCTCTTCAGAAATTTCTAACACACAATGTGTTAGGCTTTGAAAACTTAATGGTTAAGATTAACATCCATTTTTCCATCGCCCAGATTTAGTGCCTCATGTCTCTGATTTGTCTGGGGTCCAGATGGCTGAGGAGGCCCACTGTAACAACTTAGAAGCAAAGTTATTCAGTTCCTTACAATCTACATGTTAGCCTCATGGAACCCATCCAGATTAATCTCAGAAAGCATGAAAATTAAGGAGTACGTCATTTTGCCTCTACATGCCCCCAGATCACTGACCCAGCAGAAAGTGGTTATTAAACACTCTCTTATTTTTACCAAAGTTGTAATACTAATCTATTGTACACTACTGCTATTACTTCCATGACTACAGCTGCTGTTGTCGGTATGAATACTACCAAGAAGAGCAGTTCTATTTCATAACTGAGAACACACCTGGCATGCAATAACCATGATGTTTTTAGGCAGACTGTCTCATTTGACTCTCACATCAAACTTGGGTCATTAAATCATTTACTACTTCACTGACATGGGTTAGTTTTGAGGATTCATCTGATAATATGGGTAGATCCTCCTGGAACCTACAAAGCAAGAGAGAAAAGGGGTAATTTTAACTATGCAACATCCAAACACCAAAAATTAATTATGACATGCTAATTTCCTTTTCACAACCTACTTAACTATCAAAAAATGGTATTCTCTTGCCCAGTTCCATTACTGATAATTCACAGTCACTATTAAATATTGCTATTCTTTAAAGCAAAAGATCTCTAGGTACTGGTTCCTTAATTGGAGGATTAGAAAACCTTCAAGGGCTGGCAGCAAAGTTTTCCCAATCCATTATGGGAATGTGGACTTGTTAGAATTGAAGAGATATTTGTAGCAAATCACTGATGATGATGTAAAATGAGTCTGTATTTACTAAAATCAATTCTAAAAACAGATTATCAGTCTCCGCCCAGAACATAAAATAATTCCACCAGTAGATAACTGTGACTCGGATGAAGAATACTTAGTTTTAACATTACTGTTTTCAATCTGTAATCAACAATGTCAACATTATTTTAAAGGAAGTTTGAAAAAATGCTTCTATTGTCCCCCTCTTAATATAAATGGATGATATTAATATCAGGAAAACCAGAGACAGAAATACAAATGTGGGGAATTGGCTGTATTAGCTTCAAAATGGCATTATCAAAGAATAGTTAACGCAAAATGATTTTGGTTTACAAAGTCAAATAAAATTTCCTACAACAAAACTGAATGCTCAAATGGCTTACGAATGGCTTGTATTTCCTGAGGAAAAAGAATCATTAAAATTTTATGTAAAGATACAAACCCAAGAGCCTGCACCATGGATTACAACAAAGGGGAATTTTGGGGTATCAAATCAAATCACCAACATCTGAATTGCCTAATCTATTAGGAAACTATCAAGGATGAGCTATCAGCTAAGTTAAGAAGCCCTTAATTTTTGAGATTTACTCCACTTGTCCTAATGTTAGGGCCAAAAAGTCTAAAGAACACCTCAGGTTCCATGTGATGCCTCAGGTTCATGTGACCATCAAGTTTCAAACAGCAGCAATGTGGCCTCAGGGCTACAAAATGGATTTCTTGTTGACAATATTTAAAACAAAATATTGACCAAAATATCTTCAAAAAAGTAGACTACTAAGAAATACAGGATAGGGAGTCATAAAACTACATGCAGTGGTAGTACTAGGACTTAGTCATGAGACTAAAATGAAGAAAGAGAACAAGAAGAAAAAGATCGGATAGAACAGAGTAGGAAAGGAAGGAGGAGGATGCAAAAGAAAAAACAGAAAACAGAAGAAAAGGTGGCATTCCTTAGTTCCTACTTAGGAAGCAGGAAATGTGGACTTAGGGCTTCCATGCAGATTTTCTCACTTGCCCTCACTACAAACCCATGTCACTGACAAACCCCTGTCACTGAATCCACTACTAACTCAATGATACACATTTACCATGAGGATTAAGGGGGAAACACGTGAAGACAGTTTTAAAATCTGAAAAGCAACAAATAAGCAAAGGTATGCTATTACTACAACTTAATTGAGCAGAACTAAAAAAGTACTTATGACACGTTTGTTTCCTATTTATCTACAAGATGTAATCTTTTCAGTAATTCTGTTAACTTGCCATAACTGTTCAATCGTATTTCCTTAAATCTAGATTGCCCCCAAGATTTTGTTGTTTAAGCTACATGCTTCAACATGGCTGCCAGCAAATTCCATCCAAATTCACGCTGCGACAAAATCCTTCTCACAACAACAGCATCCCTCTGGTACTTACCTACTATGACAATGTCCATGTTTAGGAAACAAGGTTCTCTAGTTTTGATGGTGTGCAGGTGATCCAAGACTCACTTCATGAACCGGGAGCAAAGTGATCCCACTACTTGAAAACCACTGTTTTGCTACGTTGATGCCTTGAGTTAATACCCGCCAACAGTCTTACTTGGAAAGACCAAATAAGTCTACCCTGACAGAAATGATTAACTGAGGAAACACTAATAGAATATATTGATATAGGGAAAATTCATAGGGTGCCTGGGTGGCTCAGTGGGTTAAGCATCTCACTTCAGCTCACGTCATGATCTCCGGGTGGTGGGATAGTGGGATTCAGCCTATCATCAGGCTTCCTCTGTCAGCAGGCAGTCTGCTTGCCCCTCTGCCCCTCCCCCCTGCTTGTACTCTCTCACTCTCTAATAAATAAATAAAATCTTAGAAAAAGAAGAAAGGATAATTCACAATACTAGGCCACTTATACATGAAAACTAAACTTCCGTATTAAGCAAATACCATTTAAAAATGAAAGGTAAATTATTTTGTTGACCTTATGAAGAATTAAGTTCATTCAGAAATTGTTAATGGGAGCTAAAATGTTTGAGTTTTTTCATATCCTAAGTTCATTAGACGTTAATGCTTCTGGAAGATACTTAGCAAGTTTGGACTGAGAAAGAGGCAAGTTATGATTTTAGGGTTCAGTTCCCTCAACATGAACCCTTACAAGAAGAGCACTAAACATTGCTAATAACTTGAAGCTAATAACTTAGCTAAGTGTTAGGTTACATGAAGCTTTACTGCAAATTATTTCAGAACTCCATAGGTATAATTTTTAAACTGGAATAGTCTGAAAAATGAGCATTGTCAAAGAGGTAAGATAGTGCAGCAAAAAAGAAATACTCACAAATCAGTAGTTTTCTTGCCCACAAACAATAATCAGTCAGAAAAGACAATGAAAGTAAGAAGCAAAATAGAAAACTAGTTATAAAATTTCTAGGCATAAACATATTCTCTCCAGACACCTACGAAGAAAATACCAAATCTTACTACAAGCACCCAAAGGCTGGAGACTGCATAACCTAGTAGGATCCTATACCAGGAGAGGAGTTAGATCGATTTTGAGAAGCCCTTCCTAATTGTTGAGATGAACTCCTATTGTCCCACAGGTCATTGTTAAGGCCTAAACAGAGGGTCACTCATCAGTGAGGACATCACAATTCTGGTGGCAATATTGCCCTGTGCCACAAATGCATTTCTTTTTGATAATATTTAATTAAGCCCCACATACATTCAATCTTTGTCAGAATAAACACAAATTACCTCAGGAAAGTAGACTAATAAGAAGGAAGCCATTTATCCTTGAATATCCCAGGAGATCAACACAAAGTGATTAACTTGCCCCTGCTTTTGATTTGAAAAGGATTCATCAATCTACTCAAAGTGGTAGTAATAGGACTTGGTAGACATAATACTAGAAAGAAGGAAAAAGGAAGGATGAAGAGGAATTAGAGAAGCACAGGAGAGACAGGGTAAGGGAAAGTAAGCAAGGATAAATAGTGGAAAGAAGAAGAGATAAATGAAGGATTAGAAAAAGAATGACTGGGGGGAGTGCCTGTTAATTTTGGCTCAGGTCTTGACCTCAGGGTCATGAGACTGAGCTGGGGTCAGGCTCCGCACTCACAGGGAAGTCTGCTTAAGGATTCTCTCTCTCCCTCTGCCCCTCCCCACCCTCTCTCTCTAAAAAAATTAAAATTAAAGTTCAAAAAAAGAAAAAGAACTATAAAAAGAAGTTACATTTTCTTGCTCCTTATTTAGAGAGCAGGCAATGCACCTGGGGCTACAATGTCGCTTCTCTCCTTTACCCTCATGACAAAACAGGTGTCACTGAAATCTTTCACTAATTCACACAGCTTTGTAGTGAGGATTAATGAGGAAACATGTATCCTATTATCACAACATAGTTTGGCATATCTAAAAAAGAGAAAGTGCTTACGACAGGTTTAGTTCGTATTTATATTCTACCTAACTACCCACTAGATTTTCAGTAATCCTTTCCACTAGTTATAACTCACCATCACTATTCCCAATTCTATTTCTTTAAACCAAAGGTCCCAAGATTTTGCTACTTCAGAAACGTGACAGGACAACCCAGAGCCTGCAAGAAAGTCCTTCCAAATTCATGACAGGACAAGACTCTGCTTAGAATAGAAGTGTCGCTCTGTCACTTACGGATTATCATGATGTCCATGGTTAGGGAGTGACACTCTCCAGATTTACTGTGTACAGGCGACTGCACCAAGGCATCAACTGGAAAAGTGGTTCCAGTCACTCTAAACCAATGTTTTGTTACCTGACACCTGGACGTATGAATATACACAGTCAATGCTAACCTCGAGATAAGAATCTCATTTACCCTCAAATGCAAGTGACAAATAAGAAGCACTAGTAACATAATGCATTAAAATGTGATCATTCTATAATAAAAGTAATAGTGCATGACAACATTATTTAAGACAGTAATGACAAGTTCAAGGGAAAAAAACATGAATTAAAAAAAAAAAACCTGTTGGGGCGCCTGGCTGGCTCAGTCAACAGATCCTGCAACTCTTGATCTCGGGTCATAAGCTCAAGCCCCACACTGGGGGTAGAGTTTACTTTAAAAAAATTTTTTAAGTAATATAAAATAAAAAACCCTGTTATATACATTCCAATATTGGCTATACAATCTTCAAAAAAATCTCATTTGCAACCAGAGATTATGCTAAGTGAAATAAGTCAAGCAGAGAAAGACAATTATCATATGGTTTCACTCATTTGTGGAACATAAGGAATAGCTGGGAGATCGGTAGGAGAAGGAAGGGAAGAATGAAGGGGGGGTAAGCAGAAGGGGGAATGAACCACGAGAGACTATGGACTCTGGGAAACAAACAGGGTTTCACAGGGGAGGGGGTTGGGGGATGGACTAGGCCAGTGATGGGTATGAAGGAGGGCACGATATTGCATGGAGCACTGGGTGTTACACGCAAACAATGAATCATGGAACACTACATCAAAAATTAATGATGTACTATATGGTGACTAACATAACATAATAATAAAAAAAAAAACTCCAATACATTCCTTGTGGTTAATGGGAGAGACAATACCTATAATTTTATTTTTCTCTATTATAGTAGTAAGGTAAAACAGTAATATTAGTTAAGGATATACTAACAATCATATCATATGTTCATCATATATCATCTATAATCTATATGGATAAATAGCACTATGGATATCTATGTAGTATTTTGAATAAACAAATAGTACCATCATGGACAGAACTGGTTCCAATATTCATGTGGGAAGAAAGCACAAATCTATAGTAACTGGAACCAAAACAAATATACACATTTCTAGGCACATCACGCGACATGCTAACGTATATACTTTTAATACATCCAGGAAGATACCAGTTGACATGTGAGATTATAAAATATCGCCAAAAAAATCACTGCCTTATTTCACAAGTTGTATGAGTTACTAACAATTTTATTAACACAGCAATATATATTTTTTTACATCAATTGCTGGGAGACACGTTAGAAGCTTTAGCTTCTCCATGTCCCAGGATTTCCAGGCTCCTAACATTTGATAATGGGAGATTTCTACTTCCAGATTAGATTAACAAAATTTACACCCTGCCTTAAACAACTTAAAAACTGGATGAAATAGGTGAGAAGAAAGGCTGTCGGACTTTGTGTATAATAGTGACCCATAAGAGAGTCAACAAATGGGGAGATCCCATCCATTGTCCAAGCCAACTACTCAGAGAACACAGACTCCAGTGGAGACAGGGAACCCAGACAAAGCCTGGTCATTTTCCCTATTAGCTAACTGAAATGGAAAATTTATGGTTATCAACATATTTAGAGGAGTATTTGGTAAAACCTAATACCTGTATCTCACAAATATTATCAGCAAGTCAGAGCAGATTTATGTCCTCAATCCACTGAAGGGCAAAACTACAAGAAACCTAAAGCTAACATCAGACTTTACTACGAAAAGATTCAATGCTTAACTCCCAAGACTAAGAACCCGGCAAGGTATCTGTACTCACTACTTCTATGCCATGCTGATACTGAATTCACAGTCACAGAAGTTGATAAAATCTTTCCTTGTAATTTTACATCTTGGGTGGACAAAAAAAAAAAATCAAGAAAGTCTGACATTTACAACCATTTACTCTCTCCACACACATGTGGTTACAATGGCTTCAGTGTTTACAGTGTCCGAAGATCTCTGTTGTATGGCTATCCAGAGTGTTATAGAGAAAAGGCAAACTGAGTAATAATGAGCAGAAAAGATTCTAGTGTGCACAGGAAAAGGAAGCCACCTCTGCGGTAATAACTGCATGTGCTCCTCTTTATCACCATTAAAAGCAGTGCCTGTATTAGAACTGAGTGCAGTCATTCTAGCAGTAGTGTAATAATGAACGGTTAGAACATGAATAATTACTGCCCCGGCAAATAATACAGTTTAGATATTCAAGTGGATTTCCTTATTTGACACAACAAACCTATACCAAAGAAATGGTCTGGGGCGCCTGGGCGGCTCAGTTGGTTAAGTGCCTGCCTTTGGCTCAGGTCATGATCCCAGTGTCCTGGGATCGAGGCCCTTGTGGGGGGCTCCCTGCTCAGGGGGGAGCCTGCTTCTCCCTCTCCTTTTGCCCCTCCCCACTCGTGCCCTCTCTCTCACACGCATGCTCTTTCTCTCAAATAAATAAAATCTTTAAAAGAAAAAGAAAGAAATAGTCTGTAATTCTATAGCTCAGAATTTTCATGAGAATTTACTGAGGAAAACATAGATAATAATTTTTGAAACTAAAACGCAACAGAAATGGAAATGCAATCATCAAATTACAACCACAATTTCATAGCCACCGAATATCATTTAAGCGTGATAGGTCTAATTCCTATTTATAATCTACTTACCTAACTGCCAAAAGTTCTTCCAGGAAATCTTGATAGGACCTAAAATTGTCATTTTTTAAAAATTTTTTTTTAAATTTTTAAAATAATCTCTACTTGGGGCTTGAACTCACAAGCCCAAAATGAAGAATTGCATGCTCTACCAAATGAGCCAGCCAGGCACCCTGAAAACTGTCATTTTTATCATAAAATACGCCACTCTAGACATTAGTGCTTCAGGAAGAGCCCATGGTTAAGGCTGGATGAAAATGAAGCACAGCCCCCCTAAAATTATGATTTTAGAGCTCAGTTCTCTCAATAAAATGAACCCTTGAAAGAGAAGAGTCGAGGACTGATGAGGCACAACCCAAAAATGATTTTGTGTGTTACAGTTCAAAGCGTTTAACAGAGGGGTTAAGCAGTATGTTGATCCACTTAAAACTGCATCAGAAACCTACAGGTGTGACTCATTCTCAAGAGTCTTTAAAATAAGAAAGGCCAAGAGATAAGGTATGGGGGGGAGTAAACACGCCTAATTCTGGATGTTTCTTGCCCACAAGCAATAATCAATCAGTCATGACAATAAAAGAATGGAATGAAATAGTTTTTAAAAAAAGGAAAATAGCAAAATTAATTAATTGTACACTTTCCAGACATCTCTAAGAAAGGCAACATAATGTTCCTGAAGAACACAAAAGCTGAACTCCATAACCTGTCACTTACTGTATCAGGGTTTTTAAAGCCCTTTCGTAGCTGAGATTGATCTGCATTGGCCCTTGGTCCACATTTGGAACTTAAAGGTCTCAACTGTCTGATTGTCCAGGTGGCTGCCAAGGTTCTACTTAACCAGACAAACGGTAGCAAAATCACCCCACTATAACATATAATTTCTTGTCAACAACTTTGAATTCTCCCCACATACAGTTCTTTTCCCCATCAGATTCAATGAGCATTACCTCAGAAAATTAGATTATTGAAAAGAGTTAACTACTACATGAAGAAAAGCAAGAGAAAAAAGAATGGGGAGAAATTACATTTTCTTAATCCTCACTTGCACAGCAGGCAGCATACTCGGGGCTTTTATGTAGACTTTCTCATTTGACCCTCAGGACAGCCTGAAAAGCAACAGAGAAACAAGGCTGTTGTACCATCACAACATAATAATCCATACCCCCCTGCTCCCAGAAATCACTTCCTCCTGTCTTCTTGGCTGGGTTCCTCTCGATTCTCCGTCATCCGAATGTTGGTGTGCCCCTGGGCTCTGACTTAGAACTCCTCTTTTCTCTGTCTACACTCACTCTGCAGATGAAGGCCTTCAGTCTCGGGCCTTTAAATACCATCTCCCGGCTTCTGACACCCAATGTCGTATTTTGAAGCCTGGGCCACCCTGTAAAGAATACAATAGCCTACCCGACATCTCCATTTGCATGCTAATAGTCACCTCAAATTTAACTGATCTTCTAACCAACCCCCCAGCCTTCTTAAAAGAGACTTCTCCATCTCAATTGGTAGTAATTACATCCTTGAGTCAACTAGGTCAAAATCAAGTTTTTTTATTTCTCTTTTCTATTTAGATTTATATTAGCCAATATGGTCACCATTAACAACTTAGCCACGTGGTGAAATGTGGAGATGAAATGTGGCTTGCCTAAATTGTGATGAATTGTTAAGAGTAAAATATATAGTATTTTAAACTTGGTAGAAAAAATGAATATAAATTATGTTTTTGTATTGATTACCTGACGAAATGATAAATTTGGGGATATATCAAATTAAATTAAATATACTATTAATATTAATTCCACCTGCTTCTTTTAACTGCTTTAATGTGATTGTTAGGAAATTTTTAATTACATATATAGCTCACATTATGTTTCTATTAGACAGTAATGCTTTATACCAAACTGATTTCTGTGAGTTTGGTTTTCATATGGTTGCTAGGGCAATCCTCAACAATTGGAATACTAGTCCCTGCAAAACATCTAGCTGAGAGCCCTTTACAGAACAGAGGGGGGAAAAAATCTAGACTGAAATAAATGTTTAGAGTTTGGGGAGGGGAAATGAGGCACAGAAAAATCAAGGAGCCTTCAAAACTTGTTTTGTTTGTTAATTTAGAGTAGTACATAAATTGTATTTTACTGAAGGTGATTTGCATGACTATACTATTGGAATGCAAACAACAGCAGGTAACATTATAGGCACAAAATATTCAAAAGCGTTCACAGAAAAACAGAAATAACAAGTTATATCAGAAAACTGAGCAGAAAGATGAGATATACACCTACATCAATAATTTCCTTATAAATCAACAACAATCTAATGGAAGATGAGGGTAAAGCCCATTCATAACAGAACTTATTAAAATGTTAATACCCGTACTGAGAAAAATTTAAAACTGTACAAAAAACATAAAAGAGGTCTTGAATCAATACATGAGCATCTTCATTTAAAGGCACTAAATTCCTTATGAAGCTACTTAAGGATGGTACTGGCTTAAGAATTCAGAGCTTTAACTGTAAAAGAGAACTAACTGGTAGTTGCAATGAAATAAGGCAAATCCCAGATTTGCTGAGAGAAAACGTACAATTAAATACATTTCTTTTCACATTCTTTTTTTGGGGGGGGAGCAAAGCAAGGTTTATTGAGCAATAGCAAAGTGACAGTACAAAGCTCCAAGGAGAGAGGGGACCCAAGAGGGTTGCCCCACATTCTTTTAATGGTGATAAAGAGGAGCACGTGTAGTTATCACTCCAGAGGTGGCTTGCTTTTCCTGTGCACATTAGAGTCTTTTCTGCTCATTATTACTCAGTTTGCCTTTTCTCTATAACACTCTGGATAGCCATACAACAGAGATCTTCGTACACTGTAAACACTGAAGCCACTGTAACCACACGTGTGTGGGGAGAGTAAATGGTTCTAAATGTCAAACTTTAATTTTTTGTTCACCCAAGATTTAAAATTACAAGGAAGGATTTTATCAACTTCTGTGACTGTGAATTCAGTATCTGCATGGCATAGAAATAATGAGTACAGATACCTTGCTGGATTCTCAGTCTCGGGAGTTAAACATTGAATCTTTTCACATTCAAACACATTCCACATAGGTTAATAAATTGTATTTTAAAACATGAAAACCTACTGTCCAGGGGAAAAGCCATGGTATACAACCTCATATTGAGCCAAAAAGATTCTCAATATATTTGAAGAGGCATTAATTGAGGCCCAGGGTGCATCAGTCCCTCTTGATTTCGGCTCAGATCACGATCTCAGGGTCCTGAGATAGAGCCCCGAGTAGGGCTCTGCGCTGTGCATGGAGACTGCACTTAGGATCTCTCTGCCCCTCCACCTTCCACCCTCCACCCACCCACCCACTCCCCAACCCCCATCCCCACCTTCTCACTCGCACTCTAAAATAAAATAAAATAAATTTTAGAAGTTTTCAATATGCATTAATGTATGCACGTTTGAGCATGGGAATACTCTTTTTTTCTTTTAAGTAGGCTCCATGGCCAGTGTGGAGCCCAATGCACAGCTAGAACTCATGACCCTGAGATCAAACCTGAGCAGAAATCAAGAGTCAGATGCTTAACTGAGCCACCCAGGCGCCCCCAGCATGGGAATACTCTTGGAAGTTATGGGCCAGGCAGAGACATGTATTAAGAAAGGGGTAAACTGGGGCATCTGCCTTCGGGTCAGGTCATGATCTCCAGGTCCTGGGATGGAGCCCCAGCTCAGCGGGGAGTCTGCTTCTCCCTCTCCCTATGCCTCTCCCCCTGCTTTTGCCCTCTGTGTCTCTCTCAAATGAGTGAAGTTTAAAAAAAAAAGAAAGAAAAAGGGTAAACTGAAAAATATATGAAGGAGAGAACTAGTTCTTGTTAATTATGTTAGGACGAAAACATGCTACTGTTCTTGTTTGTGAAATATCAAAAGACTTTTAAATAAAACTAAACCTGGGGCGCCTGGGTGGCTCAGTAGGTTAAGCGTGTGCCTTCGGCTCCAGTCAAGATCTCTGCTCCTGAGATCCAGCCCCACATCCTGGCTTCCTGCTCAGCGGGGAGCCTGCTTCTCCCTCTCCTCCCCACCTGTGCTCCATGTCACTCTGTCTCTCTCTCTCTCTCAAATAAAATCTTTAAAAAAACCCCTAAACCTTAACCAGTATTAGCCATTAAAAAAGGCACTTAACTTTTACCTACTACTCATTTTCCTATCTCTGAAGAGAAGACAATACCTTTCTTCTGCTTTAATAATAACAAAAATCGTAACCATACAATTTACCTGCCATTTAGGATCTGAAGGTCTCAGAGTCTAAAGGGTAAGGAGTTCCCCAAGGCCACAATATATAAACCAGTAGCAAGAGCACTCCACAATAATGATCAGAAGGCTGAGATCTTTGAATTAAAGTGAACATCCTGGTGCTGTAGGGTAAGCGTAGGAGTAGGTGAAGTCTTGATCCCAACATTAAACATGCTCTTGGACTTACTCTATGATGACAAGATGTGGAGTTCACTTTTTTAAGATTTTATTTTTTTTAAGTAATCTCTACATCCAACGTGAGGCTCGAACTTACAACCCTGAGATCGAGAGTCGCATGTTCTACTGACTGAGCCAGCCAGGCGCCCCAGAGTTCACTTTTAATTTTGCAATGCCTCATACACATGATTATTATGCAACATACAAAGAACTGAAGAAAATTACCCAAAAATGGTAACTGTTAAATTGTAAGTTAGGTGTACAAATAAGACATACAAAAACAAAGAGCTTCCCTTAGTACCAGCCAATAATTACTTTTAAAATATACTTGGGAACTACTGATTTTGGTAATGATGAAAAGGTAATTCAGGGGCACCTGGGTGGCACGGCGGTTAAGCATCTGCCTTCCGCTCAGGGCGTGATCCTGGCGTTATGGGATCGAGCCCCACATCAGGCTCCTCCGCTATGAGCCTGCTTCTTCCTCTCCCACTCCCCCTGCTTGTGTTCCCTCTCTCACTGGCTGTCTCTATCTCTATCGAATAAATAAATAAAATCTTTAAAAAAAAAAAGGTAATTCAGATCAACATTCCTACTTTGAACAAGTAAATATGATAAGCAAAATATATTCTACGACTCCTCTTGCAAGTCTTAATAACCTAACCAGTTAGGAAAAGCCTGGCCGAAATCTAGGTAAGAATGGAGACAGGCACTGGGGCGCCTGGGTGGCTCAGTCATTAAGGGTCTGCCTTCAGCTCAGGGCGTGATTCCAGCGTTCCGGGATCGAGCCCCGCATGAGGCTCCTCTGCCGGGAGCCTGCTTCTTCCTCTCCCACTCCCCTTGCTTGTGTTCCCTCTCTCGCCGGCTGTCTCTGTCAAATAAATAAATAAAATTAAAAAAAAAAAAAAGAATGGAGACAGGTAGGCCCAGGACTCAAAGGTGTTTTGCAGAGATGGCATCTGCTTCCACTATGAGCAATTTCAAGTCTTTTTCCAAACAGCTACCAGAGTTATCTTTTTAAAACTGTAGTCAGAACAAGCTTATCCTCTACTCAAAACCCTCCAATAGCTTCTCGTCACTCAGGATAAAATCCAAGCAAAACCCTTGCCTTAGAAAAATAATTATACGGTTTCACTCATTTGTGGAACATAAGGAATAGAAGGGAGATCAGTAGGAGAAGGAAGGGAAAAATGAAGGGGGGGTAAACAGAGGGGGAAATGAACTAGAAGAGACTACAGACTCTGGGAAACAAACTGAGGGTTTTAGAGGGGAGAGGGTGGGGGGATGGGTTATTAAGGAGGACACTGGGTGTTGTACGCAAACAATGAATCATGAAACATTACATCAAAAACAAATGATATACTGTATGGTGACTAACATATCATAAGAAGGAAGGAAGGAAGGAAGGAAGGAAGGAAGGAAGGAAGGAAGGAAGGAAGGAAGGAAGGAAAAGAAAAAGAAAGAAGCCTTTCTGTGATCTGCCCTGCCCCCTCCAGCTGCGTTTCTCACCTAGGGCTCACCTTGTTCCCTCCCCCAACTCTTCCCTCCTCTTCCTTCAGAGGTAGAGCAAACTGCCCCCTCCACCCCTTAGAGGCAGGAAAACTCAAAAGCTGAATCTGAAAATATAATGATCAAAACTTATTGATTAAAAGACATGTCAATGAGGTATTAGTGAGAACATCACTGCAGAATCATGCACGTACCATAATCCCATTTATGTAGGAAAAAATGGGCAACGGTAAATACAATATAGAACCAGAATTAGATATGGAGAAAGGGACTTATCCATGCATATCTGCGGGGAACCATGCACTTGCTTCTGTCTAGAAAAAGTGGAAATGTGCCTGAGTGCTTAACCATTTATGTCAAGAGTGTTAGAATTCAGGAGTGTGGACAGGAATGAGAGAACTTTTTTCCTGATGAGTCCTGCATCTTGCACTTAACACGCAAAAATTCATTTATAACCAATAGAAAAAAAAAATCAAGAAAAAGTTTAAAGCAAACCAGCACAACTCATTATAAGAACTTAAACACACCTCTTATCCTCTCCAAGCCCCCAGAATCCCCATCTCTAAAAGTGGAGATGTTTATGCACACCCTAATTAGCGATTAACATCTAGGGACTGCTGAAGAAGTCAGACATAGTGCTGAGCCCTTTACACTATTTTATTAAATCCTTATCCCCCACAAACACTGTCATATCTAAAATTATTACTCCTGTCACACATTTGAAATGGAAAGAGATATAATATGTGAAAATAATCTCGTCAACTGCAAGACCACACACAAACTTTTGGGCTCATCAGTAAGACATCTGAATGTTTTTTTATGTAATAGTAAATGTCTCTATGTATATATCCCTTTCCTAGTCACAGCCTACATCCCCTTCTAGCAGGAATTAAGTTTTATGCTTACTAGCTGAATTTAGCCCCAAAAGTTCAATCTCTATTCTTTTTACTGAAAGACCCTGAGTGACTGTGTTTCATGTGGCTATCAGAGCAGTACTCGTTCTGCAGCTTCAAAGCCCCAGGAACTGTTTCCCTGAGGGTCTGGTCCGGTCTCTGCACAGAGGACTACCGGCTAATCCCCCTAGCCCAGAAAGCAACAACTCTGCCCAGCTTTACCAGCTCCTACTATTATTGAGACGGTTTGTGGTTGGAATTTTGCAGCATTATCAGACTCCACAATCCTATTACTAGCAAACCACAAATGGCAAGAGAGGCAACTGCATAGTTTTGAGAACTGAAAAGATTTTTCGGTAAAGTGAGACCAAAAAAAAAAAAAAAAAACCCATACACACATAATATTTAAGAACAGTGAGTTTTCTACATAGCGATGATAATTAGAAAAAAGATGTGATAATGGAACCACACACCAGGGCAAAGGGAAAAATGTATAAAATAAATTCCTTAGTTAGAATCTTAACAAGGACTGTTGGGAACCTGTATGAAGACAACTACAAGGATTTTACAAAGGTTCTAAAAGGGGGATTAATTAGACTGACATATACACCTGAGCCTGGATGGGGAGCATCAGTATTATAAATCATTTCTCTCCAACTAATACATGATTTCCAGGTATTGTACTAAAAATCTCAATGTGATTTGAGAAGGAAACTAAGTAAAGTTAAAGTTTACCTAAAAGTATGGAGCACTGAAAATGCTTTTTGAAATCACAAAAATAAAGAGGAAGAAGACGTGCCAGGTGAAAGGACCTGGTCTACAATGAAGAAGAATAGGGTGGAGGGTGGTAAGGGCTCGAGAAGAGTTCAATTCTACCTCTGTAACTAATAATGTGCTATATGTTAATTAACTGAATTTAAAAAATAGCCTGTTTAAAAAATGAAATAAAATCTAAATAAACAAATAAGAGAGTTCAGAGTTGAGAAGAAAGTAGAGATTTCAAAGGATAATGAGGAAGTTCTATATTGGGAGAGAAAAGGAGACTCTCTCACTCTGCTCCAAACAACTGCATCTCACAGGAGCTTAAAAACTTGACCTCAAGTAAATAATAAAATGATTTCTAGAAAAAACCAAAAGCATGCGTAGTGTATATTCAATAGGATGTATTTCTGATTGTGGTAAATTGTGTATCAGTAGGGGCACCAGGCGATAAAAGCTGAGTATGGTCAGCATGGAACACAGTGGGGGGGGCGGGTAGGAGGGCTTTTGGAGAGAAGTGGGGGGTCACTTTACTCCATCTTTGCTTGTCTTCTATTTATGGACAAGTAATACATAAATATTTTCAAATACTGACAAATATTTAATGTGAGTTAACTTGGGACACACACCAAGCCTAGTTTACTCAGAAATAAGGGAGAGATGAAATAGAAGATGGGGGAGCAGAGGGGAGCAGAAAAGAGGGGAGGAGGAAAGACAAGGGGAGGAAAAATGAGAGGAGAGGGGAAGTTTTAGGAGGGGAGGAGAGGGGGGAGGAGGGGAGGAGAGAGGAGAAAAGAGCAGGGAAGAAAGGAAAGGAAGAGAGAGGAGTCAGGAGGAGAAACAGCACTAGGAAGGAACATGAAACCGCAACAGGCGAAGTTGGCGGAAACCTCAGACCCTGCCAGAAGCGCTCTGACAAGGATGACCTCACATGCTGCTCACTGCATACATTTATAGGTTGTGCAGTACGTAAACACACCGTGTGCACACAAAACAGTCTTCTATTAGCACTTTTTAAAATTTTCATCAGGAGGACAAAGTGAGCCAACAAATGTGAAAAGTTTGTAAACCAGGAACTGGCATAAGAAGATGAGGAGTGATTTATAGCATTGTTTCTAGGTCTAATTAAATGCTTTACATCCCTGTCCTTTTACTAAGAACCCACCTACTAGTCTAGGAGCACCAGGAATAAGCCCCTTAAGAAGCCTGAATTCACCACCAAGCCTTAAAGACAATTCTTTTTCTATCATCGTCACTAGTGTGTTTGGGTCTCACACTGCTGCCTGGACAACCCTGGGGGTGCTGGTGGCAGGGACCCTCCTAGTGCCAATCCCGTGGGGGAAGGTCCCTATAATGTCCACCAAGGAGCTGCAAAGGAGGGGTACAGTGGTGGAAGCCAGGGGACCCCTCAGAGCTAGGCTGCAGTCTGACTTGCTGTGTTGCCTACGTAGGGCCCCTCTGTTGGTGAAGAGACAGGTTTTCTCATCAAGTTTTACAATGCATCCACATAAAGGATAAAACTATCCCCCTGAAAACTCAAGGACTTAAAGTGAAAATCTCTAAGATCTCAAAAGATGGGTCAACAAGGTAGATAGGGGAAAAAAGACACAGATGAGCACTCTCTTGAGCAGTGAGCAATAAATATAAACATTCTAGTAAGAAAATAATTAAGATTCGTCCAGAACATGAATACAGCAACCCTCAAAATTCACACTGAGAGTTTGAAACAAGCGAACAAGTGCACTCAGCCCCGCCTGGCGTTGAGGCCACTGTGCTCAACAGAAATTCTACTGGAGGCATTACCTTTCAAACAATTATAGCACCAAACAATATTAAAGCTAACCTGCAACAAGAAATCAAGGAGGAAATTCATGAAATTATCCACAAAAGCAGAGTAATAAGGCACACTTGCCACAGAAAATTGTGCTGCAAAATGAAGGTATTTAAAACGTTACCAGGGAGGCTTGAATGTTGACAAAGATCACGCAATTAGAATGAAGAGCTCATCTGACACAGGCAAATTAGGTGTTTGTAGGTGATGCTCAGCAGGGGAAAAATTAATCCTCAATCTCACCAAAATTCTCCAAAAAAAAAAAAAAATCCCAAAATTTTTCTGATAAAAGTCTGCAAAAATCAGGGCGCCTGGGTGGCTCAGTTGGTTAAGTGTCCAACTCTTGATTTCGGCTCAGGTCATGATCTCAGCCCGTGGTGGGCTCCGTGCTCAGTCGGAAACCTACTTGAAGATTCTCTCCCTCTGCCCTTCATCCAGCTTGCATGGGCACACGGTCTCTCGCTCTCTCTCTCACTAAAATAAATAAATAAACCTTAAAAAAAAAGGTCTGAAAAAATTTTGCACAGCATCAGGAGTTGGGACATGAAAACATAAAGCGTATTGTTAAAACATCCATACTACCCAAAGCAATCTACAGATTCAATGCAATCCCTATCAAATTACCAACAGCATTTTTCACAGAACTAGAACAAATATTGAAATTTGTATGAAACCGCAAAAGACTATAAAACATGAAGCATAAAAATGAGCCCCTGGAGGAAGGTCCACGGGGTTCTCCTCAGTGATGGGAGCAAGTTGTAGAAACAATGGGCAGACGAGGCCCCCGATAGGAGGAAGAAATCTGGTTTGTTTGCCGGGGAGGTGAGACAAGGCCGGGAGAGAGAGAGGAGCTGCGGGGTGCTAGGAGGCCAGACCGAAGCACCAGATCAGCCTGGGGAGGGGGGCAGTGGAGGGGCAGCCGGCTTGGGCAAGACCACTTGATATCTGCGTGTACATCTTGGCAGCATTTCATCAGTTAGATAGAATGAGCAAGTGGTATCTTTTAAGGAAAATATCAATGAAAATACGTAACAAAATAAATGTGAGCTCACTGTATGCCCTTACCAAGTCCTTCCGTTCCTCTAGGTCTCAAATTGTCCCATCTCTAAAAATGAGGTAACACCTGCTCTTTGAACAATTAAGTACCAACAGCAATAAGTACCAATTATAATAACAATAATCACAGCACTGACAATAAGGTCAGACCTGTGGTGCATGCTGCTAGTCCGAAGTACTCAGAGGCTGAGTCTGAGGCAGGCTGGAGCCCAGGAGTTCTGGGCTCTAAGTGACCATCATCATGTCCGCACAAAACTCGGGTATCCGTACGGGACCTCCCCAGAGCAGGGACAGCCAGGTTGCCTAAGAAGGGGTCAATCAGTCCGGGTTGGAAGCGGAACCCATCAGCAATAGCAAAAGTACCAAGAAGCTATACATAAAAAAAGCTACAAAACGATGCTGAGGAAATTTAACAAAACCTTGAATCAAGAGATAGACCCCTTTTTCTGTCTGGCAAGACTGTGCTACTGAAGATGCCGATTTTTATTTGCATTTGAGGATAACTACGTTAAAAAAAATCCCAAAGTAAGTGACACTGGTCAAGAGCACCTTCGACAAGGATCATAAAAGTATGCTACAATTCGCGCTGCCCAAGACAGTAGCCACTGGCCACAAATGGCTTTTAAGCGCTGAAGGTGGAACTCGATTTTATTTAGCTTAAAATAAATCCAAATTTAAATACTCATGCGTTGGTCAGCTCAGCCTTGGGGAATTCATTCACGAAATGAAATTAAGGAGTAATCATACTCCAATATCTAGTAAGGAGTTCTCATACTAGATACTAGAAAGTAACTACAAAACTACCAAATTCAGACTATATTGTTTTGGATCAAGTACCGACAGAGTTGGAAAAAAGCCTAAGATAAAATGCTGCCGCGAAAATTAGGTATTTGTGGAAAAATCAAACTGTTAAATCAGCACTTCCCAATTTACACTCAATACATTATACACGGGTTAAATCACTGAATTATAAACATAATACATGCATACCTCATTTTATTGCATTTCACTTTGTTGTGCTTCGCAGATATTGTAGGATTTTTTTTTTAACAAACTAGTGGTTTGTGGCAACCCTGCATCGAACAAGTTTATGAGTGCCACTTTTTCAACAGCAATTGCTTACTGTGTCTCTGTATCTCATAGTATTTCTAACTTTTTCATTATTATTATATTTGTCATGGTGACCTGTGACGGGTAATTACAACTCACTGAAAGCTCAGATGATTAGATTTTTTGCAGCAAAATCTTTTTAAATTAAGATATATACATTTTTTAGACATAATACTATTGCACACTCATTAGACTACAGTACAGAGTAAATGTAACTTTTACATGCACTGGGAACCCAAAAAAATCATTTGACTCTCTTTACTGCAATATGTGTTTTATTGCGGGTGGTCTGGAACCAAACCCGCAATATCCCGGAGGTATGCCTGTACAAGATACAAGTATTGATCTGCACAACTTCCATAGCATATTTCAAGTAAGAAAAAATTAGAAAAGTCAAAATGCATTGCATGATTCCTGTTTTTAAAATGAAGTAATTCTTAAAGATTACCTGAGAGCTGGTATTGACGGAGGTGTCTCTGCAAGGGTTGAGGTAGAAATGAGGATATAGCTAAGGGAAGGCAGACCTGGAGGGAGGGGGAAGTTTAAGAGGTGTGGGTGTGCATATGCACATATGTAAGTAACTTTGTCTGCTTATCTGATCTGCTTTAACAAAGGATGCCTTAAAGGTGGGCTGGCGGGAGCAGAGGCTCCAGAAATCCTCAACGGCTTTTTAAATCTCTTTGTATTCTTTCTCTAGGCATTTGAGCACGTGTAACTCCTCTAATCAAAATAATTTAATTCTAAAACTGCAAGGAAATTAATGTCCTTTATGTGCTCTACCACCTTAATATCTCCAAGTTTAATTTTTCAGGAAGAAAATGATATCTGCTACGGAGAAGGGTTGTTAACTGTGAGGGTTTATTGAGTGCTTTCTCCAAGTCACACATCGTGCCCTGACCTGAAGAGTCCCTTCTGGAATCTTACAGTCCATGCAGCAGATGTAATCATTATACCACCTCCCTGACAGAGTGCTCACACAGATCAAGAGTGAACCTTAAAAAAAAAAAAGAAGAAGAAGAAGAAGAAGAAGAAAACAGAGTGAGCCTACTTGAAAATACAGTTGAATAACAGTTACTGATAACACAGTCCATTAAAATCTATTTTGCATGTCATATATATTACATACTATATCCTTACCATAAAGTAAAAGAAAATGTTACTAAGAAAATCATAAGGAAAAGGAAATACATTTATAGTACTGTACAGAGAAAAAGCCATGCCTAAGTGGACCCACACAGTTCAAGCCTATGTTGTTGAAGGGTCGGCTATACATTGCTAAATTGTAAATCAACCAAACATGCTAAGGGGTTATATTATCAAGACAGGATTCCAGTTCTGAAGCCGGTATTTACCAATTTCATGTTGTTTTTCTACCCAAAATCCACTTCCTTTCTGGTATGTTGAGTGCAGGGAACAACCTGTCTCTTATACTTGCAACTTAAGGCCCGCTAAGGGCAGTACTGGCACTGACTATGACCAACCGTTTTCCAGGGCATTTGGGGTTTTATTTGGGGAGGGAACACCCACATCAGGAACGCTGCCTGAGTCATCCTATATGGGCACATGTAGCACTTTGTATGAATGAGAATGTGGTGGCTCTCTTTTTAAAAATCTTTTTTAGGGGCACCTGGCTGGCTCAGCCAAAAGAGCATGCAACTCTTGACCTCAGGGTCATGAATTCAAGCCCCATGTGGAATATAGATTACTTAAATAATAAAACTTAAAAAAATAAAAATAATATTTTTAACTTTTTAAAATGTATAGTAGTCACTTGATTTTAATAATGCAGTGCAGATTCATAAAGGATATTATCTAAGTAGAAATCCCAAAATAACAAATTAAAAACTATGAAAACTACTTAGTCAAATCAGTTAGAAACCAGTTATACACCTATAATATACACTAATAATAGAACAATGTTACCATAATGATGTATAGTTCATCTGTATGTGTAAACTGTATACGTAACTCACATAAAATTACATATACACAAAGTCATACGTGAAAGGAAAAAAATCAAATGCACAGAATAATCCTATCAAGAGTTGTTCTAATCCTGTAAGGAGAAACTATAAATATTTCCTAAGTCATATGAAAGGACACTTGAATGAATAGATGTATATTCCTATTACTTTAGGAGGATGTCTTCAAGAGAATGTGACCAAGGGTCGACCTATGAGCTGCCCCAGGGCAACTGAAGGCTGCTTGCCTCTCCCTTCCCACATTGGAAGCTGTTTTCAAGGAAGCAGCCTTGACAGACTAAGGTGATGTTGAGACCACGCGGATGGTAGACAGGACTGAGCCCCCTTAAGGCCTCTGGGTAAACTTTTAGGATTCTGGGCGGGCCAAGATCTACTGATTTTGAGGCTGCCCAAACCAAGTCTTGTATTTAAGTTTTCTTGCTGGTTAAAGCTGTACCAATCTGGAGTGGCCTGCCTCTTTGTTCCATCCATCTCTGCCTTTCAAATATGGGGGTCAGTTTCAGATTTCACCTGGGAACTCTTGAGGTTTCAAACCAACAAATCCTGAAAGGGAACTTTTGATATTTGCAAGGAAGAGTGTTTTTTGTTTTTTGTTTTTTATTTGATGTATATTTCATGGTAATGGCACTAAAAAATCACACAGTCTTTTCTGAATTTGACAAGGGTGTTAAAGTCATCCAGAAATACACTTAGATACACACATATTCTGATAAAATCTGAAACGACAAGACTAATGAAAGATATTTACCACACCAGGCACTCACTGGCATTTTAAAGTTGGAATAATTGGCCCAATGTGGTGCGGGCTCACACATTCACTGTCAGGTCAATGGAATCATATTAACGAAAGAAATGCTAAGGAAACAGCAGGACACAGTGATAAAGTGTGCAAAGTGTCAGTTTGCACCTCATGCAACTGACGGGAAGCAGAATATCCCACCCCAAAATATGCGGTTTTGGCACATGGATTATTTTGAAACAAAGTTACTTAGGAAACAACCAGTACAAGAACACTCTGACCCTCCTTTGTCCCTTGAATGCACGAAATAAATATCCCCTGTGAAAAGTATCCTCTTTGTACCAGGAGAGTAGTAAGCATTCCTATCAGAAATAAGGAATTTAGGGTGAAGAAGGCTATATAAATAATCTTATTTCCTCACTAATCAAGTACCCCAAGCCTCAATTTTTTGTCTTCTCAATTCTTCATAAATTTATTGTTTGTTTGCCTAAAAGCTGCCTTTTTTTTGGTCACTTCTTTGAGTTTTACATTCTTTATGGTACAAAATTTAATTTAAAAAAATGTATATGTTTTTCCTCTGTTTATCTGTTTTCTGTCAAGTTAATTATCAAACCAGCCAAAGAACCCAGAAAAAAAGGGAAAAGTTTTCTGCCCCTACGCGACCAAATGATGCAGTCTGATGGTTTTTAAAATTTACTTTTAGGGGCGCCTGGGTGGCATAGCGGTTAAGCGTCTGCCTTCGGCTCAGGGCGTGATCCCGGCGTTATGGGATCAAGCCCCACATCAGGCTCCTCCGCTATGAGCCTGCTTCTTCCTCTCCCACTCCCCCTGCTTGTGTTCCCTCTCTCGCTGGCTGTCTCTATCTCTGTCGAATAAATAAATAAAATCTTTAAAAAAAAAATAAAAAAATAAAAAATAAAATTTACTTTTAGGACTATAAAATATTAGAGAACATAAAACTATTGATACAGCATAGTTTTAAGTGAGGAGTGAATGTTTCTCTTCAGTTGCAAGGTACAAGAGTGTTCCCCCCCCCCCAGCCTGTGAAATGGACATGTGAAATGGACATGCGAGGCATCCAGAGTGAACTGTGTTCTCGGAGGATGGTCAGTGATCACAGTGAACCTGCTCAGTTCATCTTGGAGGGGGCCGTCCTTTGAAGTAGATACAATGATTACTTGTAGTTCTGTGCATTCCAGCAGATGAAATAGGAAAGCCATGAGTTACCACTTTACTGCTGTGTCTGACAAAACACATTCACTTATGGTATCCAGACTTGCTATTTGAAAACTCCAGAGCTGCCAGGATGAGGGCTATGAGGACACCTGCTTACCTAACTAGCCACGTTGAATCTCTGTGGTTACACTGCCAGTCTATCACTGTGTTCCCAGGAGTGTGGGTGCCAGGGCAAACCCGGGCCAACTGGCAGCGAAGTCCTATCAAATTGTTCACCTAAAGGTCCAGGTGCCAAATTGGAGCTCAAGAACCCGGATCAGTGTCCAGGGAGGAAAGGGCCTGGGCCTGAGTGCTCTACCTTGCAATGTCTAGCACTTAAGGATCATGATGTGCTCTAACATCTCACTACATCAAAAGTACAGATAGCATTACCTGTTTTAGGCCCTGAGGATACAGCAGTGAATAAACAGAGTTTTAAAATTTACAAAGGCAGAACATCTCTGGCACAGGTAAATATTAAATAGGTATTTGTTAAGTGCAACAAATATATAAGCTATATAGAAAGTGGGTATTTTATTTATAGACAAGGAAAAACTCCATCAGAAAGTACAGTGGGGGAGAATAAAGAAGATATTTGCGACAGTGATAAAATCTAAAATGCCTAGAATAAACTCTTCAGAAGCACCTGGCTGGCTCAGTCAGAAGAGTGTACCACTCCTGATCTTGGGGTCATGAGTTCGAGCCACACGCTGGGTGTAGAGATTACTTAAATAAATAAACTTAAACAAAAAAAGAAGAAACTCCTCAGCAGTATTTAAGAATGACATAAACACAAACTAAAATGTAATGTAGAATGTGAGAGAAGCCTTCAGTACATGAATATTTATTCCAGGAATTTTCCTAAAAGGTAAGATGTTTGATGATGTAGGGCTGCTGAGTGAATGGTCAAGAAGGAATTCTTGAGATGTTTTCAGTGCAAAAAGGTACTTTTATTATAGCACGGGAACAGGACCCATGGGCAGAAAGAGTGCCTGGCAGGCTCAGTCGGTAGAGCATATATAGACTCTTAATCTGGAGGTCATGAGTTCGAGCCTCACACTGGAGGCAGTTTACTTAAATAAATAATTTTAAAAAATTTGTTTAGAAAAGAGCTGCCCTAGGATTGTGAGGAGTAACTGATTATATACTTTTTAATTAGTGAGGGTCAGGGATAACGTCTCTAAGGAATTTGAAAGCAAGGTTTCCAGGACCTTGAGGGGTTAGCTATTGTTAAGATAAGGTTGCTTTTAGTCTTAAAAAAAAAAAATCAACATTAAGGTAGCCATGAGTTCCTTGAGGAATGTCATGCTCTGCACACCTCAGGGATTTATCAGTGGGCTGCCAGTTGTAAGGAAATTTAATTTTTTTTAAAGATTTTATTTATTTATTTGAGAGAGGGAGAGAGAGGGAGAGATCATGAGCAGGGGGGGAAGGGTAGAGGGAGAAGCAGACTCCCAGATGAGCAGGGAGCCTGACGCGGGACTCAATCCCAAACCCCCAGGATCATGACCTGAGCTAAAGGCAGATGCTTAACTGACTGAGCCACCCAGGCGCCCCAGGAAATTTATTTTTAGCTGCATTTCTCTTTCTTTTGTTCTCTTCATTATCTATCACATGCACCTAAGTATAGAAGGGGATGCCCATGCCACATGCCACAGAAGATCTGTTCCTGGGTCACCAGGGTCCGTTCTGTAGCCTGACGTCTGAAAGTCACAGCTACCAGAGTCAAACAGATACTCCATCTCTTCAAGAAAAAAAATGCCAACAATTTACGGAGAGCTTACAGAAAACCAAGGACCTTTCTATATGCTTTACCCAACTATCTCCTTCAGTCTACACAACAGCCCTGCAGAACAGGTAATTTATTATCTACTTCTTACAGATAGGGCAGTTGAGGCTAAGAATGTACTGGCCCCCCATCCTAAGTGACAAGGCCAGGTTCTGAGCCTAGTCTCCCTGACTGCAAAACATGTACCCTTTACATTCAGTGCATTGGGCATGGAACCTGCTTAAGATTCTCTTTCCCTCTCCCTCTGCCCCTCCCCCCCCCGCCCCCACTTATGTGCATGCACACACGCATGCTCACCCTCTCCCTCTTAAAAAAAAAAATTAGTAAATTTTTTTTAAAAAGGTAATTGAAGAACATACTAACCAATCTCCCCAGCGTGGCTCATATATTTTATTTCAGGAAGAAAACTGTAAGTTGTAGGAGACAAGATAATTATGTAAAATATAACAGTGGTGGGGCACCTGGGTGGCTCAGTCAGTTAAATGCCTGCCTTTGGCTCAGGTCATGATCCCAGGGTCCTGGGACCGAGCCCCATGTCGGGCTCCCCGCTCAGGGGGAGCCTGCTTCTCCCTCTCCTCCTGCCCCTCTGCCTGCTTGTGCTCACTCTCTCTCCCTCAAATAAACAAAATCTTTAAAAAAATAATAGTAATAACAGTTACTGAGTACTTGTTCTATAGCAGATATTATCACTTTATCACAATAACTCTTTTTTTTAAAGATTTTATTTATTTGAGAGAGCAAGTAAGCACCGGGTGTGGGGGGGGGGGGCTACAAAGGGAGAGGGAGAAGTAGGCTCCTTGCTGAGCAGAGAGCCCGATGCAGGGCTCAGGGCTCAATCCCAGGACCCCAGGATCACAACCTGAGCCAAAGGCAGATGCTTACCAACTGAACCACCCAGGCGCCCCTATCACAGTAACTCTTAAAAGTGGGTAAAATGCTGTATGGTGACTAACATAACATAATTTTGAAAAAGTGGGTACAATGATTATCCCCATTTTAAAAATGAAGAAACGGAGGCTCAAAGGTAACACAATCCATGTTTAAATATTGATCACCTTATTTGATTCCAGGGCCTTTAAGGCTTACCCACATGCTACACTGATTTCCCACTAAAGCACTGTGGTTAAGCAGTACAGGGGTCGGTCACACAGCCTGATGACTCTGAATTCAACTGGGAGGTCAAGAAGAGGTCAAGATGCTGAGGTTGATGGGTAATTGTCCAGGCTTAGAGCAGCTCCTATCAGCTGAAAGCAGATGAACTCACAAGTGAGTCCAAAGGGATAGAAACAAAACATTCTCCAAATGACATTGACCTGAGCAAACCCTCTGCTCACTTTCTGTCCAAAGGCACCTTTCTGAAGTATGCTGGGGAGACAAGAAATGGGTTAGGAGATTCTCAAGCCAAAGCCCACCAGGATTCCCTCTAGCAAACAGCCTTCCTTTCAGATCAGGTCAGCCTTCATTTTCACATTGGCTCTCCATATGCTGGAACTCTGTAGGTTGGAAACGTACTCTACACCAGCATCTGCTCTTGTCGGGTATTGTTCTATTTAATTCAAACGGAACTGTATGTGCAGTTCAGGACATAGGGGGTAAATGAGAGAGATTTTCAGGGAGTATGCTCATCATCATATGAAAAAATTGCAGTGTGGTAATGGAATTTAAGTATCAGAAACAGGAATCTCAAGGCTTCATGAAAATGATAAAGAAATCATGAATTTGAAAAGACAGAGTCTGTTTATTTCACTACAATGCACACTGAGTACCAACTATATGCTAAGTATTGGGGGCCAGGCTCTTCTACAGCTACTATCTCATATAATCCCCTCCACGATTTTGTAGGGCTAAACTTTTTAGATGAAGTGACACAGAGGATAATCAAATGGCCCAATGTGGCCCACCGAGGGAGTGAAACAGCTGGGATTCAAACTAATTGGGTCTGGCGCCAAAATGTGAAATCCTTCCTTGGCACCTTAGCTACTTGGGTGACATGTTTATCTGTTTGGTAAAAAATAAATCAATTCTCATTTTATGAATGCCACCTCCTCCCTTTCCTTTCATATGTTTTGGCTACAGTGGCAGGTTGTTTATAAGTGCAGGACGGACTTTACTTTCAGACATAAGTGTTGAGCTTTCAAAAGAGAGTCTAATCCCTATAGGTCTGTAAGCAGTCTTTAAACAGACTTTCCAAAGTTAAAGTATGACAGATGGCAAAATACTGTGAGCAGAATATAATAATGATGTAAATAAAAATACAAAAAAATGGTATTTGTTTCACAAAATAAAAACCAGTTCTGAAAGTTACTCTTCTTAAATTTACATAAAAGCAGATTACAGAGACAGGATCCAAAATTATCTCAATGGGCTGAAATGATGGAACAGTAAATTTAACAGAGTGAAAGTTAATGTAGCTAAATGTGAACCCAGTATTTGGACCAAAATGAAATAAAACAAGCAGAAGTATTGCCTAAGTATGGAATTAAAAATATTTGACTAACCAATAACTGTTTTTCCTTAAAAAAAAAAAGCTTTATCATTTTCTGCAAGCCCAGAATGAGTCAACAGTGTGACAAAGTTGCTGAGTAGTGATTATGATTTTATGTTATATCAGAAGAAGAATTCTATGTTTTACAAGAGAAATGTTAACCTCTATTCTGTGAGGACCAGGCCTTACCTAATGTTCTGACTTAGTGATTAATTCCACATTCTCAGATGCTAACATGCTAGATTCTATCTAGAGGTAAATGGTCAGGATGGTAAAGAGTCTGGAATCCTTGGCAATGGAAAAACTGAGGTTGTCTGGAAAAGAAATAAATTAGTATGGGCAATATTGATGTCTTCAACTGTTTAAGGGAATATCATGCAAAAAGAACAGCATTGTCCAAGAGGGACAAACTAGGATCCTAGCTCACTTGGTAAAAATTCTAAGACAGTAGATTTCTGCCTGACATTCGAATAAACTCTACACTAGTTAGAATAGGCCAAAGTATCTTCATGAGACAGTAACTTTGACATCTCTAGAGGTCAGATAACCACTTACTAAAACTGAGAGTGTTACTTTAGAGAGAAGATCAGGGTTGGAATGGAAAATTTCAAAGAAAATTTCTGGTTCTGAGTCTCAGTATTCCTATCAGGCCTGCCCAGTAGGTGTCTAAGTACTGTCTTCTATGATGTATGGAGTGTCTATCTCATAATGTAAACTTTACATAACTGCATGGAAAATGAGACACCAAAAAAGAGTAGGTGACATACAGATGGGGCTGGAATCATTTTAGCAACTGTGTCTTTAGAAGCACATAGTCTCTTGAACTAGGGATAAGGATAAGATAACCAGAGCATTATAAAGAGTTACACTCCCTACGTTAAGAGAACAGACCAGTACATTAGGTTTGGATTTTGATAGCTAGAAAAGAGGCATCATGAATGCACAAAGATCATGAGAAATGTGGACAATTCTACATGCCTGGCAGAAGTGGTTATGGCTGAGAAGCTGAGCCACTGAGTGAGGACTGGAGCTAGGAATTTGGAAGGCTAGCATATGACAGCAAAAAGGATTCCTCAGAAGCTGAAGCTGCCTCTGGAAGAAAAGAGAATAGATAAATATTCGAATAAGCGAGACTTTGCAACACCCCTGAAAAACTGGGATCTAGAATTAATGAACGGACCAGGTGCTGATGTCCGAATATGGAGTGGCTTGTTGGCCGGGTAAGCACTATGACAGATGGTGTTTGCTTGAGAAAACACGAGAGGAAGGAGAAACAATGACTGTTTACTTCAGGTTATAAGGAGTAGGGAAAAGGAATTAAAAATATCTAAATAAGGGGCACCTGGGTGGCTCAGTCGGTTAAGCATCCAATCTTTTCGGCTCAGGTTATGATCTCAGGGTCGTGAGATCGAGCCCCGCATCAGGTTCCACACTGGGCGTGAAGACTGCTTGGGATTCTCTCTGTCTCCCTCTGCACCCCCCAGCTCCTGTTCACACGCTCGCTCGCTCTCTCTCTCTCTCTCTCTCTCTCTCACACACACACACACACACACACACACACACACACAGAGTATCTGAAGAAGAATTGGAGGTAAATAATTATTCCAAGGAATCCTATCATGTTTAGGGAAGTCACTGAGAACCACGTAATACAGTATGACCCAAGGGTATCCATAGCAGCAAGTGACACAACCTGAATTCTGGGAATGGACTCTAGTTTTACTTGGGTAGCTTTAGAAAAAGTCTTTCCAAACATGCCAGAAAAACCCTACCGAAGCAAAGTTTCCTGGCCCGATGGAGAGACATGTTTTGTGGAACCATGAAAATAACCCATCGTGCTTATTTATACAGTGCAAAATGAAGAGAGGGGCAGTGGATGGGGGCGGGAAGCAGGTACACAGACTGAGCCCCACCGTGCATTAGGCACATGCGAGGCATTTTCACAGATACCTTCTCATTTAGTCCTCTCACTGACAATATGATAAAAGTATTATCACCTACATTTCACAAGGAAGGAAACAGGCTCACATACTCCAAGAGACTTGCCTAATAAGCAAGAGGAAAAAAGCCAGGTTCCAAAACCAGGTCTCTGTGAGAAGGTCACAGAGGGGTTGAAAACAGAAATAAAGTATGAATGGAAAAAAATATCTTGGTGGAACATGCAGTGCAGTGGAGAGTATCAGACACAAAACTCCATGGTCCTATAAACAGAAAGAAAGTGATTTAAAAACCATACAATGGAGATAAAATGAAGAGAAGTTGGCAGTGTGTCCCAGGCTACTTCCCAGGACTGGAGCCATCATCATGGACCGGTCATAAATGAAGAATATGAAAGACAAAGTGTTCTGGTAATCACAGCAGTCGGCAGCTTTATCACTCAGCATCTCGCCTCCTTTTCCTTTCTAGCTCTGAATAGCAGCAACAAACCCCTGCACAAGGCGCTGGCAATCAAACGGGGGTGGGGGGGGAACACCCCAAGTGGAAGCTGGGCAAATTCCCAAGGAAGAAAACAAAGACACAGCGATAGATTCAGAGAGTCAAGTCAGAAAAAGCCAAAGGAAGAAGTGAAATGCAGCTTGTAAAGACACAAAGGGACAGAGAACAAATAATCACTGAAGAGAAAATGTGTTTCCCCGGAGGGGCTGCAGAGGAAAGCGATGCGAGTCAGTACACACATATCTGAGTCTAGACACCAGAGCTTTGAAAAGGGGTCTGGGTGTTTTAGGAAGTAACTTGCCCTAATGCTCTGACAATTACAGTGATTAAGTAATACAGATCCCCAATTACTTCTGCAAGGAAACAGCAGTGCCGCATAAAAGAAGTACAAGCTGCTGTCTGGGTAAGAGAGACCAGAACTGGTGTCATGGACCCAGGAACTTGGAGATTTTCCATCTAGCCCTCTTATTCTCAGATATGGAAACCAAGATTCAGAGAGGTTCTGGTATGCCATGTTCCCTTTAAAGGACTGTTCAGGATGGTAGAAGCCTGGAAGTGATAGGAAGAGGGAGAACTGCTGCTGTCAAGACCATGCGTGTATACTGAAATTTAAAAATCCCAACCCAGGGGCGCCTGGGTGACACAGTCGTTAAGCGTCTGCCTTCGGCTCAGGGCGTGATCCCAGCGTTCTGGGATCGAGCCCCACATCAGGCTTCTCCGCTAGGAGCCTGCTTCTTCCTCTCCCACTCTCCCTGACTGTGTTCCCTCTCTCACTGGCTGTCTCTCTCAGTCAAATAAATAAATAAAATCTTTAAAAAAAAATCCCAACCCAAGGACTCCCAGAGCAAGTCCCTCAGACCTTCAGCCTGCAAAGAGGAACATTCTTTCTGAAAATAACATGAAAATGACAAGGAAAATAAGACTGATGCTACAACTCTTTGAATTTATCTAAGTGAAAAAATAATCGGAAAATCCAAAAATAGCATAGAAAAGAAAAAAATAAGTTTTAAATGTGGCTGATCTAGCCCTCAGTGCAAAAGCAGAGATAAACAAGTCATTGTGAATGTGTTAATATCATCTGGCCTGAACTGCAGATCATTATATTTTATGATTTATTTGAAGCTTTCTTTTTTATCTTAACTTGCTACACTGTGATTTTCTTTTTCTTTTTTTTTTTTTTAAGATTTTATTTATTTATTTGACAGTGAGAGAGACAGCCAGCGAGAGAGGGAACACAAGCAGGGGGAGTGGGAAAGGAAGAAGCAGGCTCATAGCGGAGGAGCCTGATGTGGGGCTCGATCCCGGAACGCCGGGATCACGCCCTGAGCCGAAGGCAGACGCTTAACCGCTGTGCCACCCAGGCGCCCCTACACTGTGATTTTCTGAGCCCCACACATGGGGTGGGAATACCGGTAAACAAAAGCAGAGTAAGATAATTTAGGACTGCAAAATAAAATGCATAGAACTCTAATTTCCTATGTGCTAGGGGAAGAAGAAAAAAAAAAACACGTTCTGATCAAAACCATCATGCCAGCTTGGGTCAGGCGTGGTCAGGCTAAATGGAACTCTGAATGACTCCCAGCAGACGGGAAAGTGTTTGCTAGGAAGTAACGCGCTTGTATTAAACTGCATGCCACCTGCTTCTTCTAACAAAAGTTGTACGTTATGAAATAAGCGTGAAAGCTCAGTTATTCTGGAAAACATTATAACGAAACTCTAATTTCCTGTTATCAGTATTGTCAATTACATTAAAGAGAATTTGACTGTGTGGCCTGGCATTCTGGATGTTTCTGCCTTTTGACTGACTGGAGCAAAGACTAGTGCAGCCCAGCAGGCAGGATCTTCTCAGTTCAAAGTAACCACCAGTGATTTCTGAATTAAACTCCAAATTGGTCAAAATCACGCTGAGTCTGACCCAACAATAATCGGAGGGCAGACATTTTTCAAATGGCAGAAATAGCCAAACCAATGACATTTCAGACACTTTGTCTTGGGGCCAAGGGCGATTTCATGACAAAAAGGTTACAATGTCAAAACTGCCAAACAATGCATGGGGATGTTTATTCTTGTCTTCGTAACTACTCTAGGCTTTACAGAAAAGGGAACTCCAATACCCTTGCTGTTCACAGCCTTAGATCTCAACTACTCTGCCATATGATTTCCAAACGTCTCTTGCTGTCACTCCCTCTTTTGACTATACTTCAGACTAGATGTCTGGGCACAGTCTTCTTGGTGCCTCTGCATCTGGGATTCAGGTTCTGCTTTTGCTAGACTAGGTTAAGTACAAATCCCCTCCCAGCTGGACCAGGTCCTATGACTGCCAATCTTGGTTGGGTGGCCGCACTGCTTTCCCCCTTCTGCCACCTTAGGCAGCAGCCCATCAAGATGCCAACCAACATGGCAGGGGAAATAAGGAAAGTCTGCCTGTCTTCATGTTAAAGCTCCTACTGTGTTGGATTTACCGGTAGGAAAGTTGCAGGGTAAAACTCTTATCACTGGCCTCTAGGTCACCCTATCATTGTCATCACTCTGGTTTTCCTGGACCTAACTTTTGGTCTCTGAGACCATATCCCCCCCGCTGCTTCTTCACAGTCTAGAGAGAAGCACCAAACTTCTGTTCTTCTGAGCTCTTCTTCCAGTGATTCTGGAAAAAAGGGGCTCTAAGGAGTACTGGGGAACTGGCCCCTGTTTCAAGTCTTCTATATAGACATATCACTTTCTCAGATAACTGCACTGGTGGTGTGTAAGGGGTCATATTCCCTCTCCCTTTCAATCGGGGAAACTGCTTGGTTTTATAAACCTCAGGTACCAGAGTATCTTAGATCTGGTACCTAGAAAAGCAGAGGCAAATCGCTCCTCACGATGACCCTGTGTGACCAGCCTATGACATCTGGGAAGTTTCCAGCTGAGGCAAACTTTTTTCTTTTGAGAGAGAGAGAGCACGAGGGGCGGGCAGAAGGAGAGAGCGAGAGAGAGAAACTTAAGCAGACTCCACACCCAGCGCAGAGCCTGACACAGGACTCCATCCCACAACCCTGAGATCTTGACCTTGAGCCGAAATCAAGAGTCGGATGCTTAACCAACTAAGCCACCCACGTGCCCCAGCTGAGGCAAACTTTTCAGATGTTCCTGGGTGAGTAGGATTTTTTGGCAGACAAAGAAGAGGGTGAGTAATGTTTCTGGCAATGAAAAAAGAGTATCCCAGGTACAGAAATTCCAAAGGGCATGGTGTGTTCAGGAACTAGCTAAGAGTCCTTCACGGCTGGAGCACGGGAGTGGGGAGTGGGGGCAACACAGCATTCAAAGTCTGTGAGAAATAACTTAAGACAGGTCACCGGGCTGCTAATGATGAACACACTGAGTGCTGTGTTGTGGTCTGACCCTCCTCTGTAGGCAGTAGGAGGCCACTCATATTTCTGAGCAGAGGAATGACATGATCAGACAGACTGCTTGGGTCACAAGAAAGAGGATGCCCTGGAGGGAGGAGGAGACTGATGTCAGGTACACCACTTAGGAAACAACTGAGACTAAGGCCAATGTTTCATGAAGGGCAATTCCACAAACCTGAAGGAAGTACGAACTAAGATTCAAAGTGACCACATACTAGCTAGGCAACCCGGCAAAAGGTTAACCTTAGGTCCCTCACTTGCAAAATGGAGATCTTAATCTGCTTCCTTAACAGAGACATGCGGAGAACTCCACGATACAATCAAATGCATAATCAACAGAAAAATGTCAGAGCAACAAAAACAGCTATTACTGATCATGATACTCCAAGAGTTTATATTAACCGCTTATCGAGTCCCATTCTAGACCCCCCGACAGTTCTTCCTCTCTTCTACCAAGGCTCCAGTCAGTGGCGATGGCGTGGAAGGACTACATGGCTGTAATAAGCTGAGGGAGCAGGTCCTGTCCACTCTGTGAGCTCTCTCATCTTCATGTACTTCTCCATACTCGTCCTCCCTTTATCGTTCCAGACCTCCTGACCTTCCGCCTCTCAAATGGGACTCCTTGCTTACCTCCCTCTGCCATTCCATAGGCTCTCAGTTTCCCCTGACAGCCCACTGCCTCCTCTCCCCATGTCCCCACCAGACTATGCCCTCCTGTCCCAGGCTTAGATCAGGCTCCCTTTTATTCATCCACACCCGTGCCCCTGCTCTATGGCTCTCTGTGCTCTGAAAGAGCTGCCTGGAAGAGAGACCATGTTCTCGAACTCCTCCTACCAGGCATGCTCAACAGCAAGAGCCTCAAATAAATGAGGACCTGGTCCCTCTAAACGGGGCTGCTCTGAGGGATAAAGTCTGTGCTGCCTGGCCTAGAATGCCTGTGAGCATCCTGAAGACAGGAGTAAGATGACAAGAGTGTAAGTAGCACTTTACATATGTGAGCTCATTTCATCCTGCCAACAACTCTGTGAAGCAGGTTACAGGCACGCTACAAATGAAGCCAAGGAAATCACAGGTTAAGAAACCTGACAGAGGGGCGCCTCGGTGGCACAGCGGTTGAGCGTCTGCCTTCAGCTCAGGGCGTGATCCCGGCGTTACGGGATCGAGCCCCACATCAGGCTCCTCAGCTGTGAGCCTGCTTCTTCCTCTCCCACTCCCCCTGCTGTGTTCCCTCTCTCGCTGGCTGTCTCTATCTCTGTCAAATAAATAAATAAAATCTTTAAAAAAAAAAAAAAAGAAACCTGACAGAGTTCTTCAAGGAAGCTATATCAGGCCCTGCAGTTTCTATAGCACTTCAAGGTACTAGCGTGTACTGGCCACTGCAGGGAGTCGGGAGCAGGAAACGGACGGCAGACCCGACGACACACACGCAAAACAGTCTTTTGATCACAGTCCACTCAGAAGTGACAATGAGGGTGTTTTACCTTTCAAACAACATGAGTCTGTAATATGAGTTTCTTACGTGAGTTTAGATTCCTTCTGCCATGAAAGAAAACTAACCCCAACTGAGCTCACCGGCTCACATACCTGCTGAGTCCGGGGGTAGGGCAGTCTCACAGCATGGCTGGATTCAGGGCTACACTGATGGAGGTCATCAGGACCCAGTTTCTCGGTTCTGCCCTCTGCTGTGCTAGCTACAGTCTCCGGAGCAACATGTTCACAAGATGGTGGCCACGGCTCTCAAATCTTCATCTCTTAGGTTCAAGACCAGCTGGAAAGACAGTAGCTTTGCAAGATGTCCCAGACATTGTCTCTCACTGGCTGTTATTTCACTCTATGCCTAAATGTGAGTAATTACTATTGTCATAAGGGTCACATGGGACATAGCTGATGGCTGAGTCCACCGTCACATGCTCTGCCAATTGAGTTGTGGGATGGGGTGTCCTCTGAGCCAAATGAACAAAGAATGGGGGAAAGGTAGAGTCTCAAATGGCTATTTCCTATTATTCATGTAAATGGATGAGTATAGCCAAAAAATAACAAAAGTCCTCTATATGTCTCTATTAAATAAATGTCCCAGAGAGGGGATTAATAACTATTAAAGACTAATAACTCCTGGCATCTATTGAATCCTTGCTATTTACCAGGTGCCACGTTAAGCATTTACAGGTATTACCTCAATATACCTCACAACCGCCCTCTGAGGTTAAGTACTAGTAGGATCTAAATCTTACAAAGAGAAAAATGGGGCCAAGAGCAGTGAAGTCACTAGTGCAAGGTCTCCTAGTTAATAAATGGAGGAACAGGGATATCAACTCAGGACACTGACACACTCTAACACTTTGCAGTTTAATGTATTTGTTAGTGTAAGAGTTCTGATGGAGAAAGAGAATCATGCTCATGGGAATCAAAGTCTTTACAAGGAGATGGAACAAACTCTATATGTAAGGGCTAGAAAAAGACCCTTCTTAATAACTGGATAATTTGGCCAGTAAGTAACAAAACTGTGGAAATGTATTATCTTACCTCACCAGAAGTCTTGAGGCAGGCAGTTCCAGAGCTGGTGTTCCTCTCTACCATCTGCTATTCAACCGTTGGTCTTTCCCCTCATAGCGGCAAAATGACTACAGCAGCTCCAAGCATCCCATCTTCATCGGACTCTGTCCACACACAAAAAGTGAAATTTCCCCTTCAGTGTCTCCTTTTTATCGAGAAGAAAAACCCTTCCTGGGCATCACACAGCTGACATCCTCTTACAGCTCACTGACCTGTACTGGGCTACAGGCTTTTCCCTGAACCAATCTCTGCTGAAGGGGAATGGGTGTCCTCCCTTCAGAAGGAGAAAGGCCCATCTTCTCAGCACCAGGGCCAGGAAGACGGCAAGGGAGGTAACAAAAATAAAGGAGGCACCGACTCTCCAGGCAATGCACTCACAACAACCCTCTAAGTGCCTCTTACATTGTGTGCACCTCCAACGATCTTGAGAAGGAGGGCATCCTTAGGTTTTGTGTCCAAGGTGATTCAGTCACTTTACCTAGTCCCAGCCCTGCTCAGCATCCTGCCTCCTCCCCATACTTGAACAAAGGCACAAGTCCCTTCAGAATAAAAGATGGGGAAGATGGCTGTCACGATGACAATCCATGTTTCAATATCAGCCACACTTCTGTCATGCCTCAGCCATCAAGCAAGCACGAGGCCCTCGTCTAACTTCTGATGTTGGGCTTTTAACATCTCTGGGGCTTTTCACTGGAAGATCTTCAAGGTTCCTCCCAGTTTTGAAGTCTGGGGCATCTTCTTAGATACTTTTAAATCAAGTAACATTCATGGCTACATCTGCTGCTAAAGAAGCTGAACAGTAAGGAGACTACACGGATTCCTTCTCTATTACCACCTCTCTCATCCCCCCCCCCACCAACACAACACACGGCAATAAATCGGAGAGCAGGGGCGCCTGGCTGGCTCAGTGGGAAGAACGTGTGACTCTGGATCTCGGGGTTGAGAGTTCAAGCCCCATGTTGGGTGTAGAGGTTACTTTTAAAAAAGTCATCTAGCAGTTTGTAGTATATTTGCCAGATGGAGAACTGCAGTGGACACTACAGAGCACCGCCCAGCTTATCACTTCCAGGACCGAAAGACTCATTTCCTCAACTGTTGGGAGAGTTGTTGACTGATTTTTCTCAGCTGAGTCAATTTCCAGAGACTTCTTACAGCTAGAGAGATAAATTGCTCCCCCAGATCACATCTCTTCCTCTTGGGCAGCCTATATTCAATGACTGGTTGAGGTGGAGGGGGTACTTAGGGGGTGGGATGTGGAGGGTGGTGGGAGGAAAGTTGTGGGAAGGGTAGTAATGGTCCTGGCTCCTACCCCAATTTGGGATAAACGTGCAGGGGTATTTCAGCTCCATGATTCTCTGAAGTGTTGGGCTGAAACCTCTGCTTTGACTGCACCAAGTCTCCTTCTGCTGGATCTTCCTTTCATCACACCCCCACAACTGTTGAGCCTGAGAACATTCACAGGTGGGGGCACCTGGGTGGCTCGGCTGGTTAAGTGTCTGCCTTTGGCTCAGGTCATGATCCCAGGATCAAGTCCTGCTTCAAGCTCCCTGCTCAGCAGGGAGTCTGCCTCTCCCTCTCCCCTGGCTTGAGCGCTCTCGCTCCTCCTCGCTCCTTGCACGCTCACTCTGTCTCTCAAATAAATAAAATCTTAAAAAACAAATGAAGAACACTTCCTGCATACCATTCCCCACCTCAGGGTTTGCTCTCCAGAGAACCCAAACTGTGATGGGGGAACTACAGACTTTTGGTGGAAACTGGGGGCTTTTTTTCTGCTTCTTTCCTTTTATTTTTGGTCACAAATGCTTATATAGGTATCACCTTTAAGTAAAATAGCAGGTAGTAAACACACACAGTTGAGCACATTTCTTTGTGTTAAAGGAATAATGACGTTCCCTAAATTATTTTTGTAGGATTAACTTGCTCTGAATAGTAGTGCCTGGAGTCAAAACCACATGACACAAATCTGGAGTGATTTTTCTCTTTGGGTACAGGATGAATTCCTCATTTTCAAATGAATGCCTTAAATTGGAGTCCTGGTCCTGAGAGCCTGTATTCAACTATTTGGAAGAATGGTTCCCCTATTGGGCTCTTTATAGATACGGAGGAAAAAGTCTTGTCATTGAAAACATTCACTTTTCCTAATGTATTGTAAGTTCCTGCCTCAAAATTAAGCAGCATTTCCTAGGTCTCCTTGACCTTAGTGTTTATTAATACATATTTTCTATTAATTTCAAAATCTTATACTTTATTGGGCTTGAAATTGGTCCTGAGGAGGATTCAAACAGCAATGAGCAAGCCTTTGCCCCACGGGTCCTGTATCTGCATTTCTAACCAGAGAAGCTCAGGCTGACTGCTGAATTCCTTACACTGGAACCTAAGCAAGAATGATACTTCCACTGACTGCCTTTAATGTTTGATCAAAGTGACAAGACTGCATTATATTCATTAAATTTGCATTTGTTATTCTGATCAATCATAAACAATCTATTTCGTTTGCATGACAGAAATAACAGAATGTCCAAACAGCGTGATTCATTATCCAGTTTCTTGCTCTCTTGCTCATTTCAGTTATCAGAAGAAATTAAGATCTCACTATTTTACAGATAGCAATAACTGAAAACTGATTGGGAAATCTGTTTAATTTTTTTTCAATAGAGTATCCATAGGTAGGACCTAGGTAAACTTTTACCTCGATCAGCGCATTATCCCCCTAAATGGTCATTCTCGCTTCAAGACCTTCAGAGGCTTTTGTCTCACAACTGCTAAGGGGCTCGTTTTAAAGCCTAATTTCACCTAATACAGAAATTGATGCCAGAAATGGGATGAAACTTATTAACAAAAATAACAAAAATATGTAGCACTGCTTTAGTAGCCAGGCAGCTTGATGACAGAAACAGGCTGGATAACTAGAGATCTATTTTATTCGATGGCAAATATTTGGTACCATCAGTGCATTAACTTAATTACAGATAGTGAGCTTACCTTAGCTGGCATTATAATGCATGAGGATGAAATGCAAAAATTAGCAGCATGTGTTAGGTTCTGTTGACTCTGTTTGGCAAGATATTACATGAGAAACATGACCTAAGACAGAAGTGGTTTCTGAGAAGAAACAAAATGATAAAGGAGGATCCAGAAAATGGGGGGTTGGGGGGGCTTGCAAAGTTGGAAAAACCATTTGGTTGCACAACACAAATGACAAAGAGACTGCATAAAAGGGGCTTAAAGACTAGACAAGCTTCTCAAAGTGACTCCGGACAGAGACCACATTAAGGGGGGGTGGTCTTTTCACATATTGTTCTAAATATTTTTAACTATAAACTGAGAGAGGTCTGGGGGTAAAGAAGAAAGAAGCGATATTTGAGAATTATGTCCAGAAAAAACTTTGTACTTACGGCACACAGAACTAACTACATATAAATAGATTACTAAATTTGGAGATAATTATACTGTTAAAGAAACTATAAGCCTAGACTGAACTGCCCTGGACTATTGTAGACAAAAAACAAACCTGGGTCCTCCAACTTCCCATGAGTAGGAGGCCAACTTCAAAGGCTCTGCAGCACTGAAAGAGCTTCCTCCCCAAAATGCATTTCAGATGTGGCCAAGGAGAATACTGAACAAGAAACACCCCCTTCCCCAAGGGCAGATCCATAAGCCATTGAGATCAACTAAAGGGAGTTCTCTCAGAGTGCAGAATCAGAGTCTAATCAAGGAACTTTCCCAGGGCCAAGGGTAGGCAACCTTCACAGCATCTTCCCAGTTGGATTTCAAAATTATCACAGCCTAATGATGGTTCTGTGTCTCCCACTCTTTCCCTTTCTAAATGAGAACTGTGTTAACTTTTGCTGTGGTTTAAAAGCCTGCATGGAGGCGCCTGGGTGGCTCACTCGGTTAGGCGGCTGCCTTCAGCTCAGGTCATGACCTCTGGGTCCTGGGATGAGGCTGACTCGGGCTCTCTGCTCAGCAGGGAGTCTGCTTCTCTCTCTCTCTCCCTCTGCCCCTTCTCCCTGCTCATTCTCTCTCTCTCTCAATTAAATAAATAAAATCTTTAAAAATAAATAAATTAATTAAAAGCCTGCATGTATTAGTAGCTTGTGACGATATGCATTCATTTCTCACTTACAGGTTTGTGGGTCAGCTATGGCTCACTGGGGTTCAGCTCCAGGCTAAAGGTTGCACTGTGGTCTGCTCAGCATATCTAACTAGGGGCTGCAGGGTAAAGGAGCAGCAGTTAGCAAGGGCATGCTCTCATCATAGGGGAGGAACAGAGCACTAGAGTGAAAGCTAAGCCACACAAACACATTTGAAACCTCTAGTCCAGCATGGCACTAAGTTGTATCCGCTCACATTCCATTAGCCAAAACAAGGCAACAACAAAATCAGTGGGTGGGGAAATACACTCTGTCCATAGGGAACTATTGTTAAGGATCGGAATGAAAGGGGAAATTGGGAATGAAAATTACAATCTGCTACCAAAATGTTTATTGCAGTTTATTTGCATATTGGGTATGGGTGAGTGTGGGTAGGTGACCTATCTTTTAACCCATAGGTTGCCAGACAAAAAGAGATCACATTTGAACCAGATAGAGAATACTATACATCATCCTGAGAGCTTGGACTTGGAGCTAGAGACAGTGAGTAGACAGAATTTAGCGCTGTATCCCTTAGGGAGTGGCGGATTGTCTTCTATGAGTAGAAAGAGAAATGAACCAGTTTAAAAACTAAAAGAAAGACCCACAAAGAAAATGTTAAGTGTCAAAGTGAATATAATTCTCCCAATCATGCATCCATTCTTGTTGAACTTGCGCATGTGAGACGAGGCTCCTGACAAGTCCCCAATTTCAAAATTAAGTTCTTTTTTTAAAGATTTTATTTATTTATTTATTTATTTGAGAGAGTGAGCACTTGAGAGAGAGCATGAGGTGGGGGAAGGGCAGAGGGAGAGGGAGAAGGAGGCTCCCTGCTGAGCAGGGAACCCGATGTGGGGCTCAATTCCAGGACCCTGAGATCATGACCTGAGTTGAAGGCTGACGCTTAACCAACCGAGCCACCCAGGCGCCCCTAAAGATTTTGTTTTTAAGTAATCTCTCCACCCAACGTGAGGCTCAAACTTACAAGCCTGGGATCAAGAGTCTCATGCTCTACCGACTGAGCCAGCCAGGCGCCCCGCCAAAATCAAATCCTAGGAGCATCTTAAATGTACTCTAGAATGAGTCCCAAGTTATATGTACTGCTTTCCTAAGTACTTATACTAGCCAGTCATTCCTCTGTTTTCATATGTTTACTGGTTATTTATACTTTAATCTTCTCCCAATCATTTATTTTTAGCTATCAATTCGGATAGGCTAGACTGTGCGACACAAACATCTCCCAAATCTCAGTAGCCTGTAAAAAGAAAAGCTGGTTTCTCACTCACAACAACGTGTTCAGCACAGGTCAGAGAGCCCTTCTCCTCATGCCAGGACCCAAGTAGTGGAGCCATCACTATTTGGTAGTCATAACACTGATGGTTGTCATGCTGACAGAACACAGAATTTGGTGAAGTATGCACTTCTCCTTAAGAAGGGATATACGTTAATTTGGCTCACATTTCATTGGCCGAAGCAGGCCACATAGCTGTGTCCAGTTCAAAAGTGCTGGGGAGTATGATCCTCCAGAAAGAAGGAACTTCATAGTAGGGAAGAATAATAAAGGCCTGACTAATGCTAGTCTAACCTCCTGGTTGACAAATATATGTTTCCTCCCCTCTCACTTTACCCCTTCTCTAAGGGAGATAACATTAACTACCATCTACTCATTGCTTCAAGCTCAAAGTCAAGAATCTCAAATCACAGGGTAGTCGGTCTCTACATCAGAGATCCACCGTCCAATATACAATGGTGAAATAGGCATAGGGCTATTTTCAAACACATTCCACTCCCTGATTGAGAAAGAGGAAGCATGGAAGCTATCCAGCAGTCCCTGGCCCACAGCAACAATGACATCCCATTGGGCAGATGCCTGAATGGGCCCCTGGTCCAGGCTTAGAGAACTGTCCCGAGAACAGGCCCTGGTTGCTCTTCCTTCAAGTAGCTTCTCTGCCCGCCCACCATTTACCTGTGGTTCTTGACTCCACCATCCTAAGCGTTCTTCCTTTTTTTTTTTTTTTTTTTTTTTTTTAAGTAGGCTCCACACCGAGGGTGGAGCTCAACACTGGGCCTGAACCCACCACCCCAAGATCAAGACCCAAGCCGAGATCAAGAGTCAGACGCTTAACTGACTGAGCCACCCAGGTGCCCCAAGGTTCTTCCTTTTAATTGTGCTTCTTGTCTGTCTATGGAGTTGGCATGAGGAAACTACCTTCCTTGGAAATCCAGCAGTTTTTGTAGACTGCTTTTCATCCAAAAGAGGCTGAGGTCCCAAATATCATTTTAAGCCTCAGTCACAAACTGCTTAGTCCAGGCTCCTGGTCTCTTTGGCATTACAATTATTTTCAAAAACTTAACTTGGCTTCTTAGCAATTGCATTCCAGTCAGCTCTATGGGCCAATAACCATATCTCCACCTCTTTTCGAGATCTCTCTCTCTCTCTCCTTAAGTTTGAGTACCTTGAATCCATCAGTCTTCTATGGAAGAGTCACACCCTCAGTCCCTTGTTCCTGAGCCATTTCACCCAAATGGCAAAGGATAGATCACACACTCAGTCAAAATTTCAGGAATGTTAATCTATTGAATAATTTTTTTAAGATTTTATTTTTAAGTAATCTCTACTCCCAACATGGAGTTGGAACCCACAACCCTGAGATCAAGAGTTGTACTCTCCACCAATTGAGGCAGCCAGGCACCCACCCCTCTATTGAGTATTTTTAATAATGGGTGTGAAGATTATACCCTTAATTTGATACTTGCACTAAGATAATAGGTTAAAAGGATTTAAATATTTTAACAATAGTATGGAGGAGGCCATATCTTTTGATTTTTCCTTGGCATAAGTCTTGAAATTAAATTTGCCTTTATTGCTCAAAAACTTTATTTCACACTGAAGTTTAAACTCATTTTCAAGCCTGAAGGGCCAGTTGAAATTTCTAAACTCTCAATTGTCTTTCATTTATGTTCGACTATCAGCTAAGTAGCTTATCTAAGCTCATTTCTTTCATAATAATTGGAGAAATATAGACAAAAGTTACCAATACTTGAAACTAATATTCTGTTTTTCAACCTCTTTCCCTAAAACTACAGGCTCCTTACATCTGCCTTTCTGGCTACTATAGATCAGTTTTACTAAAACTTTTTCTACTATTTGACTTGTTCTCACTGACCTAGCTTCTGATGGTTTCCTCCCTGCCGAGAACACAACCTTTAAATCAATGCCATATATTTCATAGATTTTGTTGCAACGGCACCTCTATTCGGATACTGATTTCAGTATGGGTCAGGATAGGCAAAGTTAAGCCATGGTGTCAAACCCCAAATCTCAGCGGCTTAAAACAAAGATTTCTTTTTCATGCACACTGCATTTCAATCTTGGTTTGGTTGGAAGCAGCCACTATCCAGAATATCTGGTTGCTGTGACAGAAGGTAAACAGAACATGGCAAATTAATACCAAGTTTTAAAGCTTCTGCCTATGACACATTTCATTGACCCAAACAAATCATATGGCCATGTCTGAGTTTTCCAGGATGGGAAAGCATTAATTCTCCTACAGGGAAGCAAAACAGATCATTGCAAACAGTCTACTACAATACTCTTTGTCTACTTTTTCCTGTTGTCATTTCCTTATTCATTTATTGGGGCAATGTGCAGACTGGTAATATTAACCCTGTGTTTCATGTTTTCTCCAACCTTGCCAGTTGTCTTTTAACTTTGCTTATGATAAGTAATGATGAATTTTGCCAGGCAGAAATTTTCATTTTGATGGAAGTATGCTAGATTACTTCTTTCTTCCGTCCTTCCAAATCCTTTCTTTCTTCTGGGGCTTTATGGCTTCTGGATTTCAGATAGTTCTTGGGACGGTCTTAACAATTTCAAATATTACAAAGGTGATCCTGCTATGGATTCTTCTCTAATATTTATACTTTTAAAATGTTTGGATCTTCATGGGGCACCCGAGTGGCTCAGTAGGTGAAGTGTCTGCCTTGGGCTCTGGTCATGATCCCAGGGTCCTGGGATCGAGCCCCGCATTGAGCTCCACATCGGGCTCCCTACTCAGCAGGGAGCCTGCTTCTCCCTCTCCCTCTGCCTGCTGCTCCCCCTGCTTGTGCTCTCTCTCTCTCTCTCTCTCTCAAATAAGTAAATAAAATCCTGGGGAAAAAATGTTTGGATCTTCAATACAAGTGGACTTTTTGGTGCATATGTGGTATAGGGTAAGACTGTAACTTTCCTTTCTTTTCCGCAAATAAGATAATCAATAGACAATTTTATCAGTACTATTGGGGAAAACACCTCTCATGCCAGCCTTATAGGTAGTTAGATAGACAAACAGATACACGACAAAAGGAGAAGTGTCCCACTGGCATAGCTGTTTCTGAAGAAAATGGTACTATCTGTACCGCCGCCCAGCATCCACACCTCATCTTCATATATTATTCAAGCCTGGAATTGAAAAGAAATGCCTGTACGTTTGTGGCAGCCCTTTCCTATGGCTGCTTTGAGATTTTCCCTGCTCTAGTTTGTTAGTCAATATAACGTCTTCTATTTTTTTTACCTTGTATAAATTACTCAAAATATCTTACCTCCTAAAAGCAGTCTTTCTTATTTTTCAAAGCTACTATGGATCTATTCTTTACAAAACATTTTATGACTGGTATTTCAACAGGATTTTGGAGAGAGGAGAGGTAAAAACGTATATGCAGTATGCTATCTCAAACCCCTGATCAATTTCCTCCAAGACACTTCCTAGTGGATTTGAACCCTAGATATGAATATTCCCTGGATTCTTCTCCCCCACTGATTTCTCTTAAGCCTATCCCGTCAGTTCACCTAATATGCCCAGACATGCTTACGTGTCAGAAATGGACAATCCGAGGCTAGGAGTCCTATTTCCCCACTAATCTATCAAAAAGAGCATTTCAATCTAGCTCCCCAATTATACTAGGCATTATACCTGGAGCCTGAGTATAAGAATGGAAAAGGAGATGCTTAGCTTGGGTTTCTTCCCAAAGCAGTAGAGAGAAGAATCAGTATGTAGGTAGTGATTCCAAGGTCCTGGAGAGGACAGGGAAGAGTGAAAACAGGGAAAGATGAAACACCAAACCGAGGCTTTGTTAATAAGCTACTCATGGCTGTGGTCAAGCACGGCTTGATCCTGTGAGGATCCTCTGAGACTGTATCTCCTAACTGTCCACCTAAGGGACAACACAGGGGGGTATATCCACTGGATCCCTCCTTCCACTGCTCAAAGGTTGTGCCTAGTGGGTAGTAGCTCATCCACACCTCCAGCACTGCAATCGAAGGGGCCAGATTTAGAAAATCAAAATAGAAGATGCCCGGTTACATTTGAATTTCAGATAAACCATAAATGTATTTAGTATAAGTTCATTCCATACATCATTTGAGACATACTAAAAATTGTTTTGTATCTGAAATATGAATTGAACTGTGGGTCCTATATTTTATCTGTTAACCCTATTTGAGAGACAACCAAACAGATGGGCAAGCAAGCTGCTAAAGGTTTACCACTCAGCAGCAGCAGCAACCCTGCAGGCAGAAAGCTGAGTTAGACGGTGCAATGGAGGTGAGTCGCTCTGAGGCCTGCAGCTGGTTTCCATGGCAATAACGGAGTTGAAAAGTTAGCCCCAGAGGAGAGGAGGCAGGGCACAATTGGTGTCTATGCCAGTTAAAGGTGAAAATCCTAGGGGCCCCTGATTGGCTCAGTGGGAAGAGCACGCAACTCTTGATCTCAGGGTCATGATTTTGGGCCCCATGTTGGGTGCAGAGATTGCTAAAAAGTAAATAAATAAAACTTAAAAAAATAAAGGTGAAAATCCTAAAGATTAAGCAACTAAAATGATTAAATTGAATATGATAGAAAAAATCCAAGGTCGTACTAGGGCAAGCATTGTGCTGAGGGTTGTGGAAGGTGGAAGATGGGAGACAAGGGGTCTCACTGCTGATGGTCTAGTTAGGAAGACAATACAGAGAGTTCCCTTGCCAACCACCTGAGGCCGGGGATAGGCCGGACACATCTCTGTATCACCCAGTATCTAGAATATACCTGGCCCAGAGAAGGCCGGTAAATGTTTGGTGAATTAACATATAAATAAATGAATGACGGAAGGAAAAGATATAAGGGAAAGAGAAAAGTACCTCAAAAGGAAGAAAGAAAAAGAAGTAGGAATGAATGCTGAAAGCCTTAAAGTTTGATTCTCAATTTAAAGAGATCCTGATGTACCAAGAAAAGAATTTTGAAAGTGAGGAAATAAGTTACCATTTATCTAAGTATTTAAAATACAGCATTAAATAAGGCTTTTTAAGTGGAATCTTTACAATATATCTATCTGTAACGCAGCCCACACCAAGAGGTCCTGCGGGATAATCCCTGATAACTATAATCAGAAAACATTAACTCTTATCTCCAGAAATTTCCTGGATAATTATACCCAACTGTGAACATCTTTTTTTCAGACAATGTTAATTCCTCGTACAAATTTACTCTGGATTAATAAACTCAATATTTACAAAATGCTAACAAATCAAGAATGGTGGGACCACTCTGAGGATTCATCTAACAGATACTCATTCATAAAGGAAAGCATGAAGGTGTGATTAGAAAGATGTTCCCCTCTCCTCAAAAGACGTCCACATAAAAACAAGGAAGATGTACACATCATAATCCCTAAACCTTGAAAATACATTACCCGGTATTATGGATTGAACTCTGTCCCCACAAAATGGTATGTTTAAGTCCTAACCTCAAGTATCTCAGAATGGGATGTTACCTGGAAACAGGGTCTTATCTGAGATAACCAAGTTAAAATGAGGTGGGCCCTCATCCAATCTGACTAGTATCCTCATGAAAAGGGGAAATTTGAACACAAAGATAATAGGAAGATTCACAGGAAAAGGACACCTATGTGACTGCCGTCCCCTGACTTAGAGCACAGACCAGCACCAGACAGCCAGGAAACAGGACTTCAGTCCTATAAATACTAGGAACGGATTTTGGCCAACAAACTAAATGAATCTGGAAGCAGATTCATCCCTGGAGTCCCCAGAAAGGAACACAGCCCTGTTGACACCTTGATTTGGGCCTTATGAGATTCTAATCAGAGGATCCAGTTGAGCCATGTTGTACCCTGACTTCCAACTGACAGAATTGTGAGATCATAAAGGTTTCTTTTTTATTGCAGTAAAATATACATAACATTTACCATTTTAAGCATTTATTTCAGTAGTATTCAGTACATTTACGTTGTTGTGCAACCATACCACTATCCGTCTTTAGAACTTTTTTTTTTAAGATTTTATTTATTTATTTGACAGAGATAGAGACAGCCAGCGAGAGAGGGAACACAAGCAGGGGGAGTGGGAGAGGAAGAAGCAGGCTCCCAGCAGAGGAGCCTGATGTGGAGCTTGATCCCAGAACGCCGGGATCACGCCCTGAGCCGAAGGCAGACGCTTAATGGCTGCGCCACCCAGGCGCCCCTAGAACTTTTTCATTAAACAATAACTGCCCGTGCTCCCCTCCCCACCAGCCCCCAGGAACCTCTGTTCTGCATTATGTCGCTGCGTATTTGACTACTCTAAGGTACTTCATATGAATGGAATTGTACAATATTTGTCCTTTTGTAGCTGGTTTCTTTCACATAGCATAATGTCTTCAAGGTTAAGTGGGTCTTTTTAACCCACTAAAACAACCCAAATTATTCTAAGAGTTTTGTTGGCAAAATGAGAATGTCTGTTATGTCTGCATTCTTATACTGGAACCTCTTGTGCCTTGCATCCTGTAGGCCTACCTTTTACTCCAGCCCTTAATGTGGCGAGTAGTCTGTTCAGCCAGCTTTTGATAGCTCTGGCTCCCGGCCCCAGGACTTTTAAATGCTGTCACAGTAGGGGCATCTGTGGAAACCTGCTTGGCACTTGCACACGTTCAAACATAGAATTTCTATGAAGTGAGCACCACATAAGGCAACCGATGACCAGTGGAGCAGCGGGAGCTGGTGGATAACGCTCCTCTCATCCATCTTCTAGAAGATAATTGTGCAATGTATTCTATATGTCTCCCCAGGGGGTCCACAAGCGCTCAGACTCTGGTGACCCTGTGGTAATTCCTTCCTCATCTCGCTCTTCTCTCGTCCTCCACTCCTATTCTCCGGCACCATCTCCCCAAAGAACACTTCATGAGAGCCCCTTGTCTCAGGCTCTGGATTCTGGGGATAAACCCTGCTTAAGAAGATCACGAAAACCACATGTGCTCGTTGTGAACAATTTAGGAAAGACAGAAAAATGAAAGGAAAACAATCCATAATCCCACCACCCAGAAAAAATCACTGTCAATCCTTGAGGCCATGTGCTTCCAGACTGTTTTAGGAGTACTTCATTGATCTGTATAGTAACCTCCATCTTTGGACTCCCAGACTAAGGTGACCGTCTTGGTGACTAACATGAATTGACATTCCTGACTTCAGTATGGCCAAGGGATAATGCGTAATTAGCACCCTGAGCAGAATCTGGAAGGGACAGTTTCACATTTAGAATTCAGGTCCTAGTAACATCTTTTATCTGAAAGGTCTAGATTTTATTTGGTCTGTAGGAGAGGAGTTTCTACTTGTTATTATATTCCTTCATACTTTAGTTTTAAGAACTTAGTAAGGTGGTAATAGACCTTTTCTGGAGCACTGAACATGGTGTTCTGACAGCAATTTTCCATTCTTTTTCCTGCTTTTTTTATACATCTGAAATCCTAAAGGGACATTTGCCAAACACTGTAATTCAAAAATGCAGTTGTAACTCCCATGACTGCACTGACATGAGGATAATTTGGAAGGAGTACATCCCCCAGGATAATGTGAAATTAAACTCTCAACCATGATGATGGCATAATCCTTTCATTAAGGAGCAAACAAGATAGAGTCATTAAGAAAAAAGATGGAAAACATGGAGAAAGCAAAGCATTTTTGAGGGACTAAAACAACAAAACTTTCCTTATTTTGCCTTTCTGGAAATCTTCCACATTATACAAAAAGATATTTTCAGAAGGAGATTTTCCCTGGAGGTGCTACCACGGCAAGGCCAGTGAATACAAAAATAGGAAGGCTCTGGCTTAGAGGCCAAGGCCTAGCACTGGCTGGCGGGGGAGGACCCGCTGGAAAGCCAGTGTTTCAAATCCCCAGATGCCCAGCCCCGTTTCGCTGAGTGCAGGAGTTTTCTCAACTTCTGTCAGAAATGAAATGGGAGAAATTCACAGTCCCCTTTCTGAGAAATCATGGCAGGAAAATGAAGCACCCTCCTGGGGCAATAGGGAGAAAATGGAGCTGCTGCCAGGAGACCATAGCTGCTTTTTCTTTCACACCAAAGCCACTCTCCCTTGGGTAAAAAAATGTGTCCATGATGTTGATATATGGCTAATAAAGTGTATCATTAATAATTCAAGAAAATAAAATAAAACTCATTCTGGAGTGAAAAACTGTCCACTTCATAGGATTTGTGCAAAATAAATAGTAACGCTGCAAAAGACATGAACAAATGGATAATAATTTATTCCAAAGGCACCTCTGTGTGCTTTTTTTTTTTCCCTTTTAAAAAGTATTTTTTGTTATGTGTGTAGTTTACACTAAAGCGAGTGTCAGAATGAAGGATACCTACATTTTTTGGTTGTTATGCTTTCTGGAAGTTTTTTTTAAGGCTTTCCTTATATGTTTTGTGTCCCCAAAGTCACTCCGTTGCCTGTCCTATTAACACTCACACCATTTACTAGTAAAAATAACCTCTGCTTCCAGTTTTTACTTGTCATGTGGTCCAGGACAGCCAATTTGCACAGGAAGTAACATAGAGTTCTTCTCCACATATTTGTCTCCAAGGGGGGATTCGGTGGAGTTTCCTGGCCCACTACACTTTAGGCGGTTGGTCCATTATACTATCGTTAAAGACAGCTCTGTAACAACCAGAGCATGGAGACTCTTCTGCCTCCGTACCACCACCTTCTCAGATCCTCTGTGGTAGCAAAATATTACACTTGGGAAGCACTGCATACAAGACCTGGAGTCCAGGCAGTGCTGGGAAGCCAACCAGTACAGCCTTCCTTCACTCAGTGAACTGACCCAGCCCAGCAGGGCTTATGGCTCTTCACAGAAAAAAAATGACAGCGATGCAAATATGGTAGCTATGAAACTATCAAAGTTCAAGGACTGATAGCAACATCTATCACTGTGTCTACTTCAAGCCTTCAAATCAAAATGAAAGATTACAGAAGTGAGCCTTGAGGGAAGAGAAGGAATTTGTAAAGACTCCACACATTTGGAGGAGGGTGGGAGAGGAAAGGAGGTTGAAAGAGGACAAAGAAGGACAGAGAGGAGGGTAGGGGGTGAAATGAGGTAGGAGGAAAATGGAGGAGAGAAGTGGGGGGGGAGGGAGAGAAGCATAAAGACTGGATGTATCGGGACATACTAAAAGCTACTGGGGGCACCTGGCTGGCTCAGTCGGTAGAGCATGCGACTCTTGATCTTGGGGTGGTGAGTTCAAGCTCCATGTTGGGGGTAGGGACTACTTAAAGAATAAAAAAATTAAAAATAAATAAAAATAGAAGCTACTGTAGTGGTACATCAAAAAACACTATCAACAAAGTGAAAAGGCAATCCATGGAATGGGAGAAAATATTTGCAAATCGTGTACCCGATAAGGGCTTAATACCCAGAATATAAAGAACTTGCACAACTTAACATCCAAAAAAACCAAATGATCAATTCAAAAACGGGCAAAGGACTTGAACAGACATTCCTCCAAAGAAATATATGAATGCCCACTAAGCAGCTGAAAAGATGTCCAACCCATCACTGAGCATTAAGGAAACACAGATCAAAAACCACAATGAAATACCACTTCACACCCATTAGGATGGCTATTACAAAAAAAAAAAAAAAGACGGAAAAAATAACAGGTGTTGGTGAGGATATACGGAAATCAGAGCCCTTGCGCACTGCTGGTGGGAATGTACGATGGCACAGCCACCATGGAGAATATGGTGGGTCCTCAAACCATTAAATACGGAATTAGCATATGATTCAGCAATTCTAATTCACAGTATATGTCCGTAAGAACTGAAAGCGGGAACTTGAACAGATCTTTGTATGCCCACATTCATAAGAGCATTGTTCACGATAGCCAAAAGGTGGAAGCAACCCAAATGTCCACTGACTGATGAATGAATAAAGAAAATGGAGTAATACATACAATGGATTATTACTCAGCCTTACATTTCGAACCATGCTACAACGTGAAGGAACCTTGAAGACATTATGCTCAGTGAAATAAGCTAGTCACAAAAGGATAAATATTGTATGATTCCACTTACATAAGGTACCCAGAAGAGACAGAAAGTAGAATCGTGGTTACCAGGGGCTGGGGGGAGAGAAGAACAAGGAATTCGTGTTTACTGGGTACAGAGTTTCAGTTTTTGAAGATGACAGAAGTTCTAAAAATGGCTGATGGTGATGGTTGCACAATGATGTGGAGGTACTTAATGCCACAGAACTGTACACTTAAAAATGGTTAAGATGGTAAATGTTACGTCTATTATACCACAAGTTTGAAAATCTATAAATATAAAAAAGCAACACAGAAACAAGTCTCACTGAAGTATGTTTATGGAAATGCAAGAGGAGATTATGTCAAAATTTGAGCATACTCAGGAGATGCCTTTTTTTAACTTTTATCCAAAAGGAACCAAGCAACATCATGTTTAAAAAATTCATCTTTGATCCTTTTTCCGTAACCAGTCCCAACCACTTTTCTGATAAAGTTATAGTTACATAGACATTACATTTCAATGAAAAATTTTTAAAAGGCTATTGCAGTAGCACACAGCATGAAAGGGAGAAAAGAAGACCTAAGATCTCTGGGGTGCCTGGGTGGCGCAGTCATTAAGCGTCTGCCTGCGGCTCAGGGTGTGATCCCAGCATTCTGGGATCGAGCCCCACATCAGGCTCCTCCACTATGAGCCTGCTTCTTCCTCTCCCACTCCCCCTGCCTGTGTTCCCTCTCTCGCTGGCTGGCTGTCTCTGTCAAATTAAATAAAATATTTTTTAAAAAATTTAGAAGACCTAAGATCTCTTGAAGGAAGAATCCACAGATCCCGGACAAATCCAGTAGTAATCCCACGGACGCACCCTGGAAGAATACATAAATCTGTGACTGTTTCGTGCGTGTGTATGGGTAGTGTTCTAATGTCAGATCATTTTTTTTTTAAAGATTTTATTTATTTATTTGACAGAGATAGAGACAGCCAGTGAGAGAGGGAACACAAGCAGGGGGAGTGGGAGAGGAAGAAGCAGGCTCATAGCAGAGGAGCCTGATGTGGGGCTCGATCCCATAACGCCGGGATCACGCCCTGAGCCGAAGGCAGACGCTTAACCACTGTGCCACCCAGGCGCCCCTAATGTCAGATCATTTTTAAGAGATTACATGCAAACAGCAACGAGCACTCCATCAGAAATTCCCATTTCTGGTTCTGGCTCTAAAGGACCAGATTAAAAATTCAAGGAGTATCCTGCTCTGCTTAGTAGGTGTGATATTTGGGAGTACCTATTCCACCACCCCAGATGGTGATTTTACCCTCAGCACATATCTTCCAAGAACTGCAAACACAGAATGTTATTAACTTAATCAACCAAACACCGAGGTTAACATTCTCTCAGGGGCTGACAAGAGAAGTGGATAAATCCTAAATTCCCTGTGCTTGTAGTGCCAAGTACTGCCCTTCTGAATATGCTAATCACGCTAAAAATGAGGGTAGGGCTTCCACCCCAGTCCCTCAGTTCTGCCCACTGCCCATCAGAAACCCCCTAGCCATAGATTATGCTAGTTGACCTTAGCAGTATTTCTTCTCTGCAATCAAAACAAATTACATGCAAAAACCCTGTCCTATTTTGTGATGTAAAAGGATCCTCCATCTATCTATCTATCTATCTATCTATCTATCTATCTATCTATCTATCTATCTCCTGTTACTGGCCATAAAAGAACTTCAAATGACCACTGAGTCCTGTTTAACTAAGGAGTCCCCCCAAAGAAGTCTGCCCAGTCTTCCAAATGCTCCCTCCCTACTCCACAGTAGCTTCCTATAGCAAATCCATTTCAGAGGAGGCTGAAGCCCTGACTTGCTGTCCACAGAGATAAGCCCACTGACCAAAAGGAGGGATGAGAACAAGGAATTCCTGATGGAACCATGCTCTCCACACCTGAGCTCCCTGTACACACCCATGGCAATGAAGAAGTCATCATGGGAATAGATGAGCACTTCAGAATTTAGAGGGACGCCCAAGCATATCATTTTGGTGGGAAATTTATATAGTTTATCTGGAGCCTCACAAGAAAGGGAAGGAGCTCACTGAATGCATACTCACTGTTTGCCACTCTAAGGAAGCATATTTTTAGGACCACACAATAGGATGTGGGGTCTGGACCCACTCAACTATAGAACAAATAGGTAAGAATTGGGATAATAATGAAAGCAATCATCTCCTCCAGCTATAAAAAGAAGCTCCCATGTTTCAGATATTCTGATGCTTTTATTTATGTTATCAGTTTTATGTCTGCTGCTAGGCTGTTTTTCCTACTGCTATTTATAGGTCAATTTATAAATCATAAAACGTACTACCTCCTCCATATGATGTTTCATGTCAGTAGTAACTCCCATAATTCCGTCATAATTTTCACTAAAGATGGAGACATTTTTCCCACTGCCTTCCTAGGCAGGATGGCCTGGGGCTTTTAATTACTGGTATAAAATCCCAAGAGATCAGATTCCTGTTGCAGACTGTCACTGTTTAATGCTAAATGATAGGCTGAAAGAAACATTCACTCCAACTCGTTCTTATCACCATTTACACAGAAGGTAAAGGGGAAAATGTAAACATGGAAATTACTTGTGGCAATTAATGGGACTGTAAATTCTATAGTTGTGGCTCAAAACAGGATATATGCAAGTGTGATTATTGAAGAACTTTGGAATCCATTCATCCTTTGGAAATACATCACTTTCTGAATAAAAGCAACCCGGTTGAATTCCAAGTCTGTCTTTTCCTAACAGCATCCTTCTTGGGACTAAAAAGAGCAAGGTCAAATCTTACAAGTGGACCATTCTCTACGAATTCTCCTGATGAGACTGAAGATATATCCGCAGTGTGTTCTATAGATGTGTGACATAACTTTGAGCTATCAGTGCCATGGGCTACAGACTCTGGCTGCCTGCAGACCTGATTGAACAGGAGCAGCCACGGGAGAAACTTGCACTTGTAACTAATCCAACCAGCTTGCAGCCCTGCGACCAGCTCTGCTTGTTCTTGGAATGGGTACACTTTATCAAGTACGCTTCATAGAAAGTAAACGGTGAAGCCTCTGTAAAAGAGGTCAATTATTGAAATAGATCAGTGCTTCTCCACCTGGCTGCACATAAGAATGGCCTGGGGGGCGGTTTGAAAAAATGCCAAAGCCTGGGGCCTCACCCCAGATGGATTAAATTAGAATCTCTAGGGGTGGGAGCCAGGTAACAATATTTTATCAACGCTCCCCCTTGTGATTTTAACGTGCAACCAAGATGGAGAACCACCACTTTAGATGTTACCCAAAAGCCTTATTAGGGGAATAGAGCAGACACCTATAACCTAATTCTTAAAAGGTGGTCTGGGGAAACCAACATTTAATGGTGCTTAGTAACAGACATACAAAAAAGCAGTAAGCTTTAAAGTAAGCCACATTTCCAACTAAAAGCAACTGCTTTTAAAATCTTAGGGGTGACTTTCCTTTGACCTCTGTAAATTGGCCTACTTCTTCCTTATATAACTGTCTATAGAATTTTGTAACCATACACACTAAAAAAATGATGGATTTCTCTTTTATACATTCACACTGGCAGTTATTTTATTAACACAAGGTTGGGGGTCTACCTCAAATTTTTCATGATTTTTCAGCTTCCCTCAAATGGTCTAGGCTCCAGTTTCAAGTAAAAGAAATACCATAATTAATTATTTAACTTAATTAATACAAAGCAAGACATGACCAAAAGCAAAGTAAATATGAATGAGAAAGATTTTCCCCCAATCTCCCCTCTCATCCCTCCTGCTGAATTAGCCTGGCCCTTGGACCCTAAGCTGATTTCTGGGCTCCTGAACCAAGCCCTGGCAAATAGGCACTCTGCAGCGATGACTCTGTTACACAGACAAAACAGCATGTGCCCTATAAAGCCATCTACCATTGCGGTTTCTCCTGACAAATTAACACTAACCCACTTCCCTGTGTTCTTAGAAAGGTTCACCGTATGCAAGAAGATGTGTGTTGAAGCCTCATCCCATTAGCTGAGAGAGCTCACAGTAAAAAGAAACAGCTTTTAGTAGTGGAGACCTTCAAGTTGATTCTTAAAAGGTAAGTGCTCAGCAGGTGGAGCAGGGTGGGAGCGTAGTTTCCGGTGGGCATGGGGGCCATTTATTCTAGGTCACTGAATCAAGGCAGAGACGAGAAATAAGATGGCATGTTCAAACAAAAAACATGGCTAGAAGTAACATGCAAAGGAGGCCTGGGGGCTATGGTGAGAGAAAAGGTTGTAGAGGTGGGCAGGGAGCGGATGGAGATGAATGTAAAGGAACCAGGGAAGAGTGAAGACCGCAACAACAAAGATGGCAGGCAGAAGTTGATGAAGCTAAACCCAGGGCAGTAGCATTAAGCCTGGAGAGGGACCCATGGTTTAGTGGTATCAAGTACATAGTATGGATGTGACTGAGCAAGGGAGACAATGTCGAGGGGGAAGCATCTAGTCTCTAGCAGGTCTTCCCGGTGCCCAGCTGGAGGGGAGGAGCTACGCACCTCGCTGCTGCCCACTCCCAGAGACAGGAACCTGGCCAAGGGAAGTTTGGGGTAGGGGTGCCAGATAAAATGTAGGATCCTCAATTAAATTTGCATTTCAGATAAATAACAAATTTTTAGTATGTGATATGTAGGACACACTTTAACCAAAGAAAGGTCAGTGCAGAGGGGGCTTGTAGCAAGGTGGGAGCAGCCTTGAGCCAACAGAGGACTTTTCCACAGGAACCAGAAACAAGTCAACAAAAGACCTTGCTCTTGAGCACTCATAGTGATGTCTTTGTTTACTGTACCATATATATGTTAGAATTTTCCCATTTCAATCCGAGGCTGAGTAATTTACTTCATGTTGCCATAGTGAAATATTCAACTTGGGCTTAAGAAGCAGTGCTGTGGAAGTGAGGAGAAAATAGAATCTTCCTGACAGCACATTTATGTACCAATTTGTTTTTCAAGATATTCTGGTCATATTTAGACCTAGGAAATCATGATTTCCTAAAAATGTACTCAATTGGATTGATGTTCTTTACTATCCGTCTAATTCTGAAAATGTTAATGTTCGTGGCTCATTCGATTTCCTTCTCATTAAAGTGGCATTCTTCTTCTTAGCAATTCTGACTTATGTATGGGCTGGGGAAATGAATTTTTATAGAAGGAGGAGGAAGTTGCTAGGCTGACAAGAAAAACTTTTTTTCTCACAACGTGTTCTGCTTTTCTAGAAAAATACTACCTAGTTATTGTCACTGAAATATCTCCAAGTGAAAATAGACACTTCTCTTCCATTTGTTTAGAGTAGAGATAGCAGAGATGATAGGACGTTAAATTTTCTATCAAGTCACAACACACAGAACTGGTTGCGGCAGGAACCTGCTGACTTACAGCCATGGGAGCGCATCTGGCCTTGAGCTCCCCCTGCAATCCAGGGGAGGGGAGCCCGACCCCCACGGAAGCCCACCTTCCCCCTTCTTCCCCCACGGCTTCCCGGGGCGCAAGAAGCACGAGAGGGTGGCCACGCAGCCGCAGATGACCGATGTGCAGCTGGTGATCCACCAGCGGGAGGACTGCACCCACTAGTTCATCCGGCTGCTCCAGTGCAAGCGTGCCAGCTTTCCCAACTTCCTAGCCTGCGAGCACCAGCAGCACGACAGCGACAACAGCAAGCACGCGGACCACATGATGCGCAGAAGGCGTCTGAGCAGCAGCAGGGGCTGCTCCAGGGAAGAAGAGGTGGAAGCAGAAGGAGGCAGACGCGGCCAGAGGCCGAGGGCCCAGTGAGGTGCCCCCCCCCACCGTGGCCCTGTGCTAGACCCGCCCCCACCCTGTGGACCAGTTGAGAAATAAAAGCCTCCGGGCCCCTCGGCCTGGAGGGAAAAAAAGCCCCACATAGATACAAAGGAGAACAAGAGACTACCAACAAAAACTATTTTTTAAAGTAATCCCTGGGGTGCCTGGGTGGCGCAGTTGTTAAGCGTCTGCCTTCGGCTCAGGGCATGATCCCAGCGTTCTGGGATCGAGCCTGCTTCTTCCTCTCCCACTCCCCCTGCTTGTGTTCCCTCTCTCACTGGCTATGTCAAATTAATAAATAAAATCTTAAAAAAAAAAGTAATCTCTACGTCCAACGTGAGGGTTAAGCTCATGACCCCGAGATCAAGAGTCACATGCTCCACCAACTTAGCCAGCCACGCGCCCCCTACCAACAATAACTACTGATTGGCATCTCTAAGGCTACCAGCCATATGTTGCAAGAATGGAAGAATGGTCCTTAGAATTGCTCCATTTGCCTAGGCTGGGTTGCTCATAGAGAAGTGGGATTCTGGAGTTGGAGCTTAGAGAATGGGTAAGATTTCATTATGTCATCTAGAGAGTGAGGAGGACATTCCAAGAAAGAAAGCAGCTTGGGCAGATACACAGAGGCAGGACCTCGCTGCCTCTGAGGAGGGTACATTCAGATTGAATCTACCTGAAGAAGGAGGCTATGCTGAGGAATCAGAGGCAGTCAGTCTGAATAAAGGTGTGATAACAGAGGGTCTTGGAAATTATACAGAGAGTTCTGGCCAAAAGGAACACAGCAACACCCAGTATCTTTTTTTTTTTTTTTTAAAGATTTTATTTATTTATTCGACAGAGAGAGACAGCCAGCGAGAGAGGGAACACAAGCAGGGGGAGTGGGAGAGGAAGAAGCAGGCTCATAGCGGAAGAGCCTGATGTGGGACTCGATCCCGGAACGCCGGGATCACGCCCTGAGCTGAAGGCAGACGATTAACCGCTGTGCCACCCAGGCGCCCAACACCCAGTATCTTCCTGAAATGATTCTGGCAGTGTGATATCGAAGAAGGATTAGAGGCAGGAGATGGGAGGGAAAGGACGACTCTAACTGCATGGAACAGCTGTGGGGCTCAATGACAATGGAAGGGAGTCTGCTCAACCATGCCTTGTTGGAGCACTGACAGAATCATCACTGCCTTTGGTTTTTTCTATGGGGCAGGGGTCAGCAAACTGCATGTGTAAAGGGCCAGAAAGTAAATAGTTCAGGCTTTGTGAGCCATAAGGCCATCTTTGTCCAAACAACTCAACCCTGCCGTTGTATCAAGAAAGCAGCCATAGATAGTACCATAGACAAATGGGCATTTGGTCTTCCAATAAAATTTCCTTTACAAAACCAGGCCATGGGGTAGATTCGGCCTGTGGGCCAGAGTTTGCCTACTCCTGCTCTAGGGCATCAGGTGAGTGTAGGTTTACGAAGCCGCTAGAGAACATGGATAGAAAGCACAACTCTGTAATTCTAGTTGCCTCTTTTCCTTGCTATTCAGACAGCTAATCTCCTTAGACTATAAACAACCTATGTAGGAAGGAAAAATTCTTTCTTGGATTGTTCTTCTCTGGAGTGGAATTAGTGCTATTATCATTGTGAATATATTGTTCCCTAGTCATCTGTCTCATTATTTTTATGACTCATGTCCCTATGATGGAGGCAATAAATGTAATGATCTTCATAGAATGTGAGCATAATGGGGGGCAACTTGGCATGTGTGATGGAAATTATCCAAATCTATCTTGAAACATTAGGGCAATACAAAAATAGGACCACGTGTATCTCAGGCAGATTTCTAAAGGTAGATCTGTCAAAACGCATGGATATTTTGATTCAGGTTCACTCGTTCGGTTTCAGCAACGCCCAACCCAGGAAAAAACCAAGCGGAGAAGGCAGAAGTCGGTAGAAAGAGCTAAGGATCTAGGTATAGGAGGAAGCAAAAAGGAAGAGAGAGAATAAGGAGGAAAGGAAGATGAAGGGGATAAAAGGTAACAAGACTAGTGGGAGAGCACAAAAAGGGGGTTTCCAGTTTCTGGCCAGGCTCAAGGCTGTCAGTAGATCCACGTGCATATTGGGAAGGCTTATAAAAGAAAGCTAGCAGAGGGAATGGTGTGAATATATACAATTCTAGAACTTCCCTTCCATTCATCTCAGTCTAGTAGGTACCTGTCCCAGGCTCTGTGCTAGGCCCTGGATATGCAAAGATGGCTATTACCAAGCAGCTTACAGTCTAGTATAAAAAGGTAAACCAATCCCCAAGCCATTACAATATACAGTAAGAATAAGGCACCTATCAACTGTACTTCTTACCTAGACAAATTGTAGCACACCTGCACAATAGAAATATACAGCATCAGTGTATTAGCTAAAAATTGTCAATAACTGAAAAGTTCACCAGTGGAGGGATGGATACATATGTACATACCCCAACCAGATATGCTGAGTGAAAAAACAAGTTCCAGAATATATGGAGAACAAATACCATTTTTGTGAAAATCATGCACACAAAATACCACATTTCTGAGATGTTCTGGAACGATTAACATAAAACTTGTTACAATGATTACTTCTTTGGAAGGATACTGATAGTGGTGGTCATACACATATTTTTATAAGAAGAATGTATTACTAATGGAATTTACTTTTTTATTTAAATTCAATCAGCCAACAAATAGTATTTTAAAAATAATTTTTAAAAAGTAGAGCTACAGGTAGGACACAGATCAATGTGAAGGGAGTTCTTCAAAAGATGACTACAGGGGCGTATGGGTGGCTCAGCTGGTTAAACGTCTGACTCTTGACCTTGATCTCAGCTCAGATCATGATTTCAGGGTTGTGAGATCGAGCCCCACGTTGAGCCTCCAGCCACACTGGGCATGGAGCCTGCTTAACATTCTCTCTCTTCCTCTCCCTCTCCCATGCACCTCCTCCTTCTCTCTCTCACTCTCTTTCTCTCCTTTTCAAAAAAAAAAAAAAGACTACAGATCTTCCTAGACTTCTGAAGGGGTTCCATCTGGGTTCCATCATATGCTGAAATACCGTAAGTCAAAAATGCAGTTAAGACAGGTACCCTACAGGGGCGCCTGGGTGGCTCAGTCATTAAGCGTCTGCCTTAGGCTCAGGGCGTGATCCCAGCGTTCTGGGATCGAGCCCCACATCAGGCTCCTCCGCTGGGAGCCTGCTTCTTCCTCTCCCACTCTCCTGACTGTGTTCCCTCTCTCACTGGCTGTCTCTCTCTCTGTCAAATAAATACATAAAATCTTAAAAAAAAAAAAAGACATGCACCCTACAAACATCATAGCTTAGCCTAGCCTACCTTAAATGTGCTCAGAATATTGAGCCTACAGTTGGGCAAAATTATCTAACACAAAGCCTGCTTTATAATAAAGTGTTGAGTATCTCAGGCAATTGATTGAACATTGTACTGAAAGTGAAAAGCAGAATGGCTGTGTGGGGACAGAATGGTTGTCAGTGTATGGGTTGTTGACCCTTGTGATTGTGTGGCTGACTGGGGGCTGCGGCTCAATGCCCCTGCCCAGCATTATGAGAGGGGATCAGACCGCATATCCCTAGCCTAGGAAAAGATCCAAATTCAAAATTCCAAGTACGGTTTCTCCTGAATGCATATCACATTCACACCACTGTAAAGTCGAAAAATCCTAAGTCAAACCACCTGATCTTTTGTATGAGATCACAGAGGCCAGTGCTGCCATGGACAATGCACAGAGCATTAGGTCAGAGAGACACAGTTCCAAAGACTGACACCTCTTAAATGTGACCCATGAAAATTTAACTTTTCTGAGTCGCGGTTCCTTCACTTGTGGAAGGTGAATACTAATAATCCATCCTTTTGCATCCTATTTCACATCATCCCATTTTTTATGGCATTTACTGTTACCTGAAATAAATCTGTTCATTTATTTGTGCTCCTGTTATTGGCGTACTGCCCAACCCTCCCATCAACCTTATGAGAGTATAGCCCCCACCTGCCTTCTTGATCATAATGTCATAGGCCGTTGAAGGGTAGTTAGTTAGCACCCGCAGAAGGGTCCACAGCAAGCTTATTTTAGCCTCAGGTCCATTGCACACATCATCCCTTTGCCTATAAAACACTTCCTCCCCTCTCCTCAGGGCTGGTTCTTTCCTGCCACTCAGGTCTCAGCTACAATGTCATCCCCACAAAGATGTCTTCCCTGACAACCTCAGCTAGCACTGCCCTCCACGCCAACATTTTCTAACACATGCCACTGCTTCGTTTTCTTCATAGCACTTACAATAAGAAATTACTGATTGATTGATTTACTTACTATTAATGTATTACTGTTCTATTTTGTGTCTCTCCCAATTAAAATGGAAGCTGCTATTAGAGCTAGGGCTTTATATGTCCTATGTGACAAGTATAGCCCCAATCCTTAAAATGCTTGAGACAGAGTAGGTGCTAAATAAATACTGATTGAATGAATGAATGCCTACAAACAAGCCAATATAGCTATAAGGGACATCAACAAGAGAAAGCATGATAGGGGCACCTGGGTGGCTCAGCCAGTTAAGCGTCTGCCTTCGGCTCAGATCATGATCCCAGAGTCCTGGGATCGACCCCCACATTGGGCTCCCTGCTTAGTTGGGAGCCTGCTTCTCCCTCTCCCTGCCACTCTCCCTGCTTTTTCTCTGTCAAATAAATAAATAAAACCTTAAAAAAGAGAGAGAGAAAGCATGATAGAAGACGGGATATAAAAGATTTAGAACATGTGAAATTTTGTACATCATGTTAGTTTGTGTGTGTGTGTGTGTGTGTGTGTGTAATCTCTACACCCAACATGGTGCTCGAACTTACAACCCCAAGATCAAGAGTCGCATGCTCTTCCAACAGCAAGCCAGGCACCCCTGTAGGTCATGTTAAATAGTATTTTTTCTTTAATTTTGCTGCAAGCTCTGTGCTCATCAACAGAGAGATCTATTTTAGAATGACCAGAACATTGTAGATACCCACGATTATTCTCCTTGTCCAAGTCACTACCATGTGTTGGCTGGACTAATGCAGTAGCTTTTAATATCATCATGATTTGCTATTCTTCCTCTTTATTCATAAATATCTAACATAGGATACAAAGGAAAACCAGATGACCATCCTTGCCCTCAAAGGGCTCAGAGCAGTGTTGAAGATAATGTACCTGCGGCAAACACAGTCATCAGCTCTAAGGTCCAAAACCAGAATCACCCTATGAAAAGTATAAACAAAGTGTTAGAGAAATGGAAAGTTTTGAGTGAGGAGTCCCGGCTGGGCTTCATAAAGGGAGCATTTCAGCTGGACCTGGAAGGATTTATAGCCTTTTGCAGAGATGATAAAGATAACGAATGCCAGCTGAGGGACCAGCAAAAGAGAAAGCCTGTGACTGGGAAAGCAGAGGGGCTGTCGCAGAATCAGTGAACAGCACACTCTGATTGAAGCAGAAGTACAACACAAGACTAGTGAGATAGGAGGTTGCAAAAGTAGGTGAGGAGGATTGAAAAGAGTGGGGGTGTGGAAGAGAAAGTGCAGTAGAACAAGAAAGGGGGTACACAAAGACACAAAAGAGAGCTCAGCTGATGTTGGACACTGGAGTTATAGTAGTGAAGCCGGTTGGGGGGTCTGTGTGTTGGGATAAATCTCTCTGGGGTTAACCATAGTGGAAAATAGCACAGCTAAAATGACAGGTAAAGGGGTTCCTGGCTGGCTCAGTCGGTAAAGCATGCAACTCTTGATCTCGGGGGCTGGGAGTTCAAGCCCCATGCTGGGCATCGAGCTTACTTAAAAAAATTAAAAATATAATAAAGTTATAGGTCAAAGAGGCAAGGGATCTTGGAATAGCAGCAGGGACATGGCTGAAATAGCCAATTCAGGGGGTCCAGACTGCTTTAGGTGGCAAATGAAATCTGAAGTGGTGGTCCGAGAGAATAGCAAAGGGATGGGAAACCACTGGGAGTCCAAGGCCTTGTACATATTCATTACAGTGAGGTAGTAGGAGCTCTGAGAAAACAGAAAGTTTGGATTCAGAGTCTGAGAACCTGAAGATGGAGCATTTCTAAGTGATAATGACATTTAAGGTATAGGATTGCTTATGCATAAATGAAGTATAGTGGAGATCGAGTTTCTGAAAGTTGAAGGTGTTATATATTTGCCTAGGTTGAATAAGATTTGAAAGATGCATGTTGCATAAATCAATTAGGCAAGAGAGTTAATGCAACTTCCCAAAGGGCAAATTCTTTCTTTTTTAAGATTTTATTTATTTACTAGAGAGAGAGAGAAACGGCCAGTGAGAGAGGGAACACAAGCAGGGGCAGTGGGAGAGGAAGAAGCAGGCTACCAGTGGAGGAGCCTGATGCAGGGCTCGATCCCAGAATGCTGGATCATGCCCTGAGCCGAAGGCAGACGCTTAATAACTGAGCCACCCAAGCACCCCGTCCAAAGGGCAAATTCTTAGTAAGTGATTTGTGCATGAGTGAATCTTGACTTAATTTACTTTATTCCTATTTTAGGGATCTATGAGATATAAAACTTTCAAAGACATGCAATTGTCAGCTATGTCTTACTTTTTTTGTAAAATGTAGCTCAGGATATTCCTTTAAAGTATAATAGAATGTAAATTACAGATTGTACTTTAACTGTACTGCTTTCTTGGAATTTCTAATCCGGGTGATTTGGAGAGGGGTTAATCTGCTCCCAGGGAGCTGCAAGAGTTTAAGCAGCTCATGTAATAAACACCATCACTGAACCAACCATTAGAGCTACAATCATTAGGGAATTATTATTTATTTGGTTTGGTAGTTGAATGATAGTAACATGTTATTTACTACCTAGAATAGCAAACATCTTAATTAATAATATTCTATTCCACCCACATAGAGTACAGTCATTTTTTTAGCAGGCCCCAAGCCCACTGTGGAGCCCAATGCAGGGTTTCAACTCATGAACCTGAGCTGAGATCAAGAGTCCATTGCTGAACCGACTGAGCTACCCAGGTGCCCTGAGCATAGGCATTTTTTATCTGTAATGTTCCCAGTAGGACTAAAATGATTGGAGAAACTTTTCTCAAATGATTGACACTTTAGGTGAGCTGTTTATCACTTGACATTACCAGGAGGTTAGGGAAAAAAACCCTCAGTCTAACTTTTATAATTACATTAATTGAACATGACTCAACAGCATGGATTACTCATACTGTCATAACCCCAAAGTAAAGTTTCTGGCAGTATCCAAAAGACTGAGGCAAATGTAGACAAATAGCTTGAGTTTTAAAAGATCCCACGAAGTCATCAGATATCTATTGTGGGTTTCTCAAGGTTTCTCAGATACCGTGGTGTGACATCATAAATTGAAATAATTAAGGTCTCTTTGACCTTGGCAGCATGTTGGTGGTGGTCTTTGCAAAAATACAAATTGTGTTTTCACAATGTTTCCTTTCCGATAACAGAAAAGAAGCCTTCCTTTCAAAGTGCAGCCATTTCTAGGGCCTTCTAAGGCAGCTGAAGACAACCAAGGCCACCTAGGCCTCCATCTCCCAATGTTTCCTCCAAAAACAAAACAAAAAAAAGGACAAGAAGGAAAAAAAACAAACCTACACAAAAACCAAGCAAAGAGAAAAGAGAGGAAACAGCAACCAGGCCTAAGATGGATCCAAAAAACTGGGACAAAGCATAAATCCATCCTCAGCCTGAAAATTACTAAAAAAACCGGTATCTGAACATAGATGATAGGGAGAGGACTTTAAGTACATGTAATTTGAAGGAGCGCTCTCCAACACCCACAGCTTCTAAGATAGATAAAAGAGGAAAGCAAGGGAAAAGCAGCCATTGGCAATTGGTTGGTGAAGTGGCAAAGAAGCAAAAGAGAAAAATTTAGAGTTATGCAAGACAAGAGACCCATAAAAATCACAGAAAACACAACCTCCCTGCACTAACCGAAACAAATAAAGTATCTGGACTTTGCTATACTGACAGAAGAGTGTGTCATTAAACTAGAAATCCTGTAAACTGCACAACACCACAAAAATGAACATGATTAGCTGGTCCATATAGAATTTTGCAAAAAACTTAAAAATTAAATGCAATACATATCAACTGAGGTAACCCCAACCCCAGAAAAGCAATCATGAAGCAAAAAAATATTGGGGTACCTGGGTGGCTGTCAGTTAAACGTCTGCCTTCAGCTCAGGTCATGATCTTGGGGTCCTAGGATTGAGCCCTAGGTACCTGGGTGGCTGTCAGTTAAACGTCTGCCTTCAGCTCAGGTCATGATCTTGGGGTCCTAGGATTGAGCAGGGCTCCCTGCTCAGCGGGGACTCTGCTTCTCCCTCTCCCTCTGCCCCTCCCACTGCTAACGCTCTCTCTCACTCTCTCTCTCAAATAAATAAAATCTTAAAAATATATTAATGCAAGATAATACTCCAAGTGGAATTAAATAGACACAAATGGCAGGTGGTGACATTAAAAAAATACCTTGAATCAAATTCAAAAGGTAAAAACAGAAATGGACAAAATACAGGAAGAAATGAAAAGAGTTGATGGAACTCTGGGAAAAAAATGGGAGAAAAAAACAAAGTTATTTTACAAATGAAGAATAAATTACAAGGAGTCCAAGTGAGAACAGGCCTTAGTAAAATTTAATAAGGGGTACTGAAGAATATTAAAGGGCAGGAAAACAAACAACAGAATGACAATGTGATAGGAAAGTAAAATGGGGCAGAGAAGATAACAGAACTAGAAGCCAAGCAAAGAAGGAATGACATTATTGCTGTCCTGCTGGAAGGAGATCAACAGAATAAATTATAATCCAAGAAAATTTCCCAGGAAGAGAAAAAACTCTATGTCTACCTATCCATTGAAAATGCAAAATCGGGGTTCCTGGGTGGCTCAGTTGGTTAAGCGTCTGCCTTCAGCTCAGGTCACGATCTCAGGGTCCTGGGATCGAGCCCACATTGGGCTCTCTGCTCAGTGGGGAGTCTGCTTCTCCCTCTTCCTTGCCCTTCTCTCCCTTCCTTCCAGCTTGTGCACTCTCTCTCGCCCATGTTCTCTCTCAAATAATTAAGTAAAATATTTAAAAAGAAGAAAATGCACAATCAACTCCAAAATATAGTCTTTCATCTACTAGATTTCAAAGATAAAGATAAAATCTTAAAGGCCTCCAGGTAAAAAGATCAAGTACCACATAAAGGTGAAAGAACTGGACTGGTAGTGGACATTCGAAGACAATATAATAAAAAAAACAAAACAAAAAACCCCAATGTATAAGCAAGGCAAAAATCGAGCACTATTTGTAAATATTCAATGAAAGGAAACATGAACCAAGGATTTTATATCCAACAAAGCTGCCTTCAAGTATCAAGGCTATTAGCGCGCGCGCGCACACACACACACACACACAGAGTTTTCAACATATAAAAGTTTAGGGAATTCTGTACCCATGAGCCCTTTTAGAGGAATCTACTAGAACAAATGTTGGCAAATTATGCTCATGGACCACATTCAACCTCTCCCGTTTTGTGTGGGGACTGAGCTAAGAACAGTTTCTGCATTTTTAAATGGCTAAAAGAAAATCAAGAGAATAACAATATTTTGCAGCCTGTGAAAATTATAAGCAAGTCCAATTTCAGTGTTTATAGATACAGTTTTATGGGAATAAAGCTACACTCAGTTGTTTACTGTCTACAGTAGCTTTCAGGCTACAACAACAGAGCTGAGTAGTGTGGCAGAGACCATATGACATGCAAAGCCAAATATATTCACTATCTGGCCTGCTAGAAAAAAAGTTTGCCAACTCCCACATTGGAAGATAAGCTTCTTCCAACCAAGAGATACCCGTGCAACTTTGGCAAAATGACTGATGGTAGAGCATTTTGGTACGTAGATAATTAAGTGGATGGAAGGATGGATGGATGCTATAAAGAACAAAACAAATTTGGGATGAAAAGAGCGAAAAACTAATGTACAAATGTCGTATGTTTTGACAAAGTGAAAGCAATGCAACCAATAAATGGGATAAGGGAAAGTGAAAGAGCAAAACAGAATAAGGAATAGGTGGAAGTTATGATATTAATAAAAAAATTATAAACCAGACCCTAAACAAGAAAACAAGAGACTGTATATTTAAAAAGGTGTAAATACTGGAGTGCCTGGCTGGCTCAGTCAGAAGAGCATCTAATTCTTGATCTCAGGGTCTTGAGTTCAAGCCCATGTTGGGTGTAGAGATTACTTAAAAAAAAAACACTTTTTTGAAAAAAAAAAGGTAAAAATACCAAGATAACCACTAGAACAAAAATGCAAACTCTCCTAAACACCTAAAATATGTGTGCTAAATTAAAGAGCAAACGATACACATCTTATAAAGGAACATAGCAAATAAAATACACGTAATTATAAAAGATTGTGACAAAATGTAAAATAGACATGTATTTCAAAAAATTAAATGGAAATGGGCTTTCCTTGATTAGTAAAAGAAAACAATTTTCAATTTTACACACATAGCAAAAGCCAACTCTCTTGTATATAAGAGACACACCTCAAACAGTGATTCAAAAAGGCTAAAATATAAAGGACAGGACAAAGCTATACCAGACAAATGGAAACAGAAATAAAGTAAATAGAAAAATAGAAACAGAAAAAGAGCCGATATCCTGGTATCACCAAAGTAAATTCAAGTCTCAAAGCAAACAGACAAAAGGACAATTTTTATATTAAAGACCACTATGCAGAATGATGCAACATTCAAGAATATTTATTACCAGGGAAGCCTGGGTGGTGCAGTTGGTTAAGCATCTAACTCTTCATTTCAGCTCAGGTCATCATCTTAGTGTCCTGAGATCGAACCTGCTTAAGATTCTCTCTCCCCCTCCCCTGCCCTTCCTCTGCCCCTCCCCCCTCCCTCTCTAAAAAATTAATAATAATAAAAAAGAGTGTTTTTTCCAAATAATAATACCAACATCCTTAATGAAGTTAAAACTATACACAAGTTGCAAGGAGACAGAAACAGAAACAGAATATTCCACTCACTACAAGTCAGATCAAGTGGACAAAAAATCAGTAGGAAAAAAAAACCACCTAAATAGCATAAGCAACAAGGTAGAACTTATGAATATATGTGAAGCTGTAAACTCTGTTCAGACAGAACATGACTTTTCAACTGTGCATGGCATATTCACAAAAACTGATCACAGATTAAGTTGCAAGAAAAAAACATCAATAAATTTCACAAAGGAGAAACATTACAAACAACCTTCTCAGATCATGAAGCAGTTAAACTAGAAATTGCTAATAAAAATGAAAAGTATTCCTATTTGTCATGTGAAGAAAACTGATATTTGCAATCCTTCCGCAATTAGCCAATATAATAATAATAATAACAACAAAATCACAGGCACTTGCAATGCGCCAGCAATAGGGATTCAGAAATAATCAGCTATGTTCCTTGCCGTCAAGAGCATTTAGTCTGGCTGAAGGAAAAGAAAGAGGGACACCTGGCTGGTTCAGTCGGTGGAACCCAGGGTTGTGGGTTCAAGCCCCACATGGGTTGTAGAGATTACTTAAATAAATAAAAATTTTAAAAATCTTAAAAAAGAACAAAAGAAAAAAAACAATTATCATACAATATAGCGAAGCTTACAACAACAGGTATGAAATGCTATGGTTTTCTTTCTCTTCACAGTGTCAGGTACTATGTAGATATAAGCTCTCTTTTATAGTTTTTTTTAAGGATTTTATTTATTTATTTGAGAGAGAGGGAGAGGAAGAGGGAGAGAGAGAGCGCGCGCACACAAGCAGGGCCAGGGGTAGAGGGAGAAGCAGACTCCCCGCTGAGCAGGGAGCGGGGTTCAGAGGCTCGATCCCAGGACGCTGGAATCACGACCGGAGCCGAAGGCAGATGCTTAACCACTGAGCCACCCAGGCGCCCCTAGATATAATCTCTTTATGAATATACCTATTTTTAGGAAAGGAACACTTTATATATAGCAGAAAGGGGCCATGATACGTACAACTGTCAAGTGGTTCAGAAAGATGGAGAGTAGATGATGAAGACAATGCAGTCAAATGTAAAATACAAAAGTGAAATCTGGGTAAAAGGTATAGTTTGAAATCATTTCCAAAGAAAAAGTTTAAAAATAAAAAAAAGCAGGGGCGTCTGGGTGGCTCAGTTGGTTAAGCATCTGCCCCCTTCCGCTCCGGTCTCGATCTCACGGTCCTGGTATCGAGCCCTGCGTAGGGCTCTCTGCTCAGCAGGGAGCCTGCTTCTCCCTCTCCTCCCCACTCGTGCTCTCTCTCGCTATCTCTGTCTCTCTCTTAATAAATAAAATCTTTAAAAAACCAAAATAAAAAAAAGCAATCACCACTATAGCCAGGCATTTCCTCCATTAAAATTAGTATCTGTTATATTACAGAGAAAAAATCTCAAGACTATCAGTTTTTAATTTATCTCCATATGGTTCGGTCTACTTGAATCTTCCCTATGTTTTATTCTTCCTTACAATGTTGCATACATTGTTAAAATACCTGTTTTTAGACCTTGTCCAAATATTTGCAAATAATTCCTTTCCGTTACTTTCAAATTCTCCATTTTCGCTATTTTGAACTTTTGTTATTTAAGCTAATATTCCACAATATGAACTCAAATTCTAAAACTATATGTTTTAGGAAACTCTTTGAAATTTAGGAATTACATGATTCACCCTTTTAACAACAAAACTCGTGTCCTTGAAGAGCTTAATTTTTGAGGTGGAAGGACAGGGGAGTAGAGTATAGGGAAAACAGAATCATCGCAGTTTCTACGGAAATCAGGTACTGAGTTCTAGAGGCTGTAGAGCTAGCTCTATTTTGACAGACACGTCAGAACAAAAAAAGGTAAAAACAAAAGGAACGGCATTTGCTCGTAAAACCGCATAGCAGACTTATGAAGAAAATAAAAGCTTCTTTACTCCTTTTTTTTTTTTTCTACTTACCCATAACAAACTTCTTCCCGAACGTAGCCAGGACTGCTAGAGCTCCCCAGGACCAACAGTCCCACCGGAGAGATCAACGGTCTCCTCAAGAAGAACAACGATCTCGTCAGGAGGACCAACGGTCGGTCGTCTTTTCCTTCCCAGTTCAACGTACTAAATGTCCCGGCCCACTTTGGCGCTTAGATCCGGTCACGTGGCTAAGTCCCCACCAATGAAATGTGGAGGGGTGCGAACCACTTCCGGGTGGAGCCCCACACCCTCCCCCATTTTTAGGCTATAGAAGGGCTTATTTTGTTTCAAAAGTAAGGAACATAGTCTACCCATTCTCTTGCACTGCTGGATTTAAGGAGAATGCGCTGGCCCCTAAAATTCATGAAATGGCATGTAACATTTTCTCTTCCCTCGCTTGCAAGCCAGAAGCAAGTACAAATTCTGAGGTCCAAAAGGCTTGCAGAGCCACGTGGTGAGGGAGATATCTGACTGCATGGAACAGTGAAATGTGCAATAAATTAATATCATTTGTTAATCCTCCTCACCTCCCCCACTAAATACACCTTAGCGTGGGTTTGAAGATTAAGTGACGGCAGTGCCTAGTACATATCGTTAAAGAAGTGGTTACTATTATTCTTTGTTTGGAAGAGATTTTCTCAGCTTCGAAGACATTTGCTAGCTGTATAATTCAAGGACAATTCTATGGCTTCTTCAAGCTACCTTTCTCATATGAAAATGGAGAAAGCCCATTTAGCAAATGTTTCCTAATACATACCAAATACATGTATACATGTTTGGATACAATTATCCCCTAATGTATACCAAAGAGTCATCTAGGTTCAGAGGACAGAAAATTGAACAAGATCTATAAGGTCCCTGCTTCCATGGTACTTATAGTCTAGTATGGCGCAAGGCTATAAACATAAAAACAAATAATTACAGATAATAAAATAATATATGATCTGCCTAATATTAAAGAACAGCTCATTATTTAATTTTCTATAAAATCAGTTAGGAAATGGTGGGGATTGGGGTCAGCGCCATCCAAAGCTCGTGAACTGAGGGGGTAGGTGTGGTCTCTTAAAGTAAAATTAAGGGGTCTGTAAAATGCTGAATTGCAAACGGTCCCCAAGTTCCTGCCCCCAATATACACACGTTCTATAATTTTCTCCCCTTGAGTGTGGGCAGGGCATATGAATAGGACATGATGTCACTCCTGTGATTATGTTATATGGCAAAGATGAAAGGATTTTTCAGATTTAAGTAAGGTCCCTAGTCTGTTAATAATGAGTCACTCAAAGGGAGAATATACTGGGTGGGCCTGATCTAATCAGGTGAGCCCTTTTAACAAGGAGCTAGGCCTTCCTTAAAGTCAGAGTCTCCAAAGAGTGGAGATGCTTTCTTCCAGCTTCGAAGAACCAACCACTAGGAGCCAGGGTCCTCTGTCCTACTCCAGCAAGGAAGTAAATTCTTCTAACAACCTAAATGAGTTTGGAAGAGAACCCCAAGCTTCAGATTAGCATACAGCCTAGTGGACACACATGGCTGCAGCCTTATGAGCCCCTGAACAAAAGATGTAGTTCAGACTGCTGACCTGTGGAAACTGTGGGGTGATAAACATGTACTGCTTTAAGCTGCTAAATGTTAAGTTATTTCTTATGCAAAAATAGAAAATATAGGATTCTTCTCTTGTTTTGGGCAATCTGAAATAGCAAACACGTCCTCCAAGCCCCTCACCTGTTGGGTGTTTGGGGTGGCTGCCTAAAGGAGCTGATATCTAAGCTGAGACATAAAATGAGAAGCAGTTATCGAGGCAAAGAAGAGTATAAGTGTGTCAGGAAGAGAGAAGTCTCATCCTCACTTGAGATATCACAAAATGCTTTTCAAAAAACCTGAGACTTACCATGTTGGCAACAAAGGAAAAGAAAACCCCTCCCCCCACTATTACAGCTTCTTTGGCAGAATACCTGACTGAGAGTGTCCCAGAGTACATTTCCTTGACCCCATCAGCTTTTGGGCTTTTTGCAGAGGGTAATGAAATAATTCATCACCAACAGAAGTTTAAAAACAGTCCATTCAGTGGGGAGAGAAAAAAATTTCTGTCACCTGGCTTGAGGACCAAACAACTAGATGATTGAATTCCTTTCCTTAAGAAGAGACCAGCTGATATTTTAATTGAGAGAAGCAGCGTTTGCTATTTGCTTCTAACCCTAAAGAAGAAAAAAGTTTCCTTTTTACAGTTGATATGTTCCTCCTGAGTGGGGAGACATTTCATCACCTCATTTCATGTTGTGATTTAATTTCATTTCTCCTAAATTAATTAAATTATATCTACCTCCTTCCTCAGTGTGTAGTGAGGAAAGATTCTAGCTTGACCTCTTGATACCTGAGGTCAGAGGGCCAGAATCTGGAAGTAGGCTCTGTAGCTTTTTCTTTTTTTTAAGATTTATTTATTTAGTTTAGAGAGAGAGAGAGACAACGAGTGAGCAAGAGAGAGAGCAGGGATGGGGGTGCAGAGGGGGAGAGAATCTCAAGCAGACTCTGTGCTGAGCATGGAGCTGCACATGGGGCTCGATCTCAAACCCTGAGATCATGACCTGAGCTGACACCAACAGTTGGATGCTTAACCGACTGAGCCACCCAGGTGCCCCATTTTTTTTTATTATTAAAAAGAGAGAGTAGGGGCGCCTGGGTAGCGCAGTAGTTGAGCGTCTGCCTTCGGCTCAGGGCGTGATCCTGGTGTTATGGGATCGAGCCCCACATCAGGCTCTTCCACTGGGAGCTTGCTTCTTCCTCTCCCACTCCCCCTGCTTGTGTTCCCTATCTGGCTGGCTGTCTCTCTGCCAAATAAATAAATAAAATCTTTAAAAATAAAAAATAAAAATAAATAAAAAGAGAGAGTAGGGGATCAGAGGGAGAGGGGGAGAGAGAATCATAAGCATGCTCCATGTCCAGCATGGAGCCCAACTTGGGGCTTAATCCCACAACCCTGAGACCACAGCCTGAGCCGAAATCAAGAGTCAGATGCCTAACTGACTGAGCCACCCACGTGCCCCTGTAGCTTATTTTTTGTATATTTATTATTATTGAGGTATAGTTCACATACCATTAAATTTACCATTTTTATGTGTCCAAGTCAGTGGTGTTCAGTATATTTACTATGTCATATAACCAACACTACTGTCTAATTCTAGAACTTCCTACTACCCCACCTCCACAAGAAAACCTGTACCAATTAGCAGTCAATCCCAATTCTTTTTTTTAAGATTTTACTTATTTGAGAGAGAGAGACAGAGTGAGAGAGAAAGCACAAGTGGGGTGAGGGGCAGAGGGAGAAGCAGACTCCCCGCTGTGCAGAGAGCCTGATGAGGGGCTCCATACTGGGACTCTGGGATCATGACTTGAGCAGAAGGCAGACACTTAACCGACTGAGCCACTCAGGCACCACTCAATCCTGATTCTTAATCCCCCCTCCCTACTTTCTCTATTACCTGGCAACTGTTATTAAGCTTTCTGTCTGTATGAATTTGCCTATTCTGAATATTTCACATAAATGGAATTAATATTATCCTTTTGTTTCTGAGTTATTTCGCTTAGCATAATGTTTTCAAGGTTCATCTACGCTGCAGCATGCATCAGTAGTTCACTCCTTATTATGGCTGAATAATATTCCATTCTGTAGATTCACCATTTTTTGTTTATCCTTTCATCCATTGATGGACATTTGTGGTGTTTTCACTTTCATTGTCTATCATGGATAATGCTGCTGTGAACATTTGTGAACATATTTTTGAGTGAAAATATATTTTCAATTATCTTGTGTATATATCTGGGAGTTTCTTTTCTGGGTCATATGGTAATTGTATGTTTAACATTTTGATGAGCTGCCAAACTATTTTCTACATGGGCTGCACCATTTTACATTCTCATCAGCAATGTATGAGGGCCCCAATTTCTCCTCATCTTTGCCAATACTTGTTATTTTCCAGTTTCTTTTTTTATTAACTGTCCTAGTAGGTGTTTTCTTTGGCTTATTGGCCATTTCCATATCTTCTTCAGAGCAATGTCCACTCAAATCCTTCGCCCAAGTCCCATTTGGGTTGTTGTCTTTTTGTTGATGAGTTATAGGAATTCTTTATGTATTCTGGCTATTATCCCCTTATCACATATTTGATTTGCAAATATTTCTCCCATTTGTGGGTTGTCTTTTCACTCCCTTGATAGTGTTCTTCATTGCGCAAAAGTTTTTCTTTTTTATTTCTTTAAAGATTTTGATATTTTATTTGAGAGAGAGAGAGAGAGAGCACAAGCAGAGGGAGAAGCAAGCTCCCCACGGAGCAAGGAGCCCGATGTGGGACTTGAGCCTAGGACCCTGGGATCATGTCCTGAGCCGAAGGCAGATGCCTAACTGACTGAGCCACCCAGACGTCCCTTCAATGCACCAAAGTTTTTAATTTTATCAAGTCTAATGTATCTATTTTTTCTTTTGTTGTCTGTGATTTTGGTGTCAAACTCAGGAAACCATTGCCAAATCCAAAGTCATTCAGATTTACCCCTACGTGTACTTCTAAGAGTTTTATAGTTTTAGCTCTGACATTTAGGTTTTTGATCCTTTTTTTTTTAAATCAAGTAGGCTCTACACCCAGTGTGGGGCTTGAACTCATGACCCTGAGATTAAGAGTTGCATCTTTATCAACTGAACCAGCTAGGTGCCCCAGTTTTTTTTTAATCTATTTGTAATTATTTTTGATTATAGTGTGAGGTAGGGGACAAAACTCATTCTCTTGCATATGGATATCTAATTGTTCCTGTGTCATTTCTTGAAAAAACTATTTTCTTCCCCATTGGATGATCTTCTTGATTACTGTAGCAAATCTTGAAATTGGGAAGTTTGAGTCTTCCAACTTTGCTCTTTTTTGGTAATCCTGGGTCCCTTGCATTTCCATGTGAATTTTAGGATCAGCTTGACTATAGCTTCTCTCTCTCTCTCTCTCTCTTTTTTTTTTCTGGCTGGGTACAGTATACTTTATTGATGTACATGACAAGGTAGGACTCCCCAAGTCCCTCCCCTTCCTTAGGGGGTCTGGGATGGAAACTGTGTAGAGGTTGGGAGATTCTTAGTGAGTTGGGGGATGATGAGTTGGGGCAAGGACTCCCCAGCAGCTGAGGGCCTCTCTCTTCCTCTTGCTCTCACTGGGGGTGGTAGTCCAGGGGACTCTTACTCCTTGGAGGCCATGTGGACCACAAGGTCCACCACCTGGTTACTGTAGTCAAATTCATTGTCATACCAGGAAATTAGCTTGACAAAGTGGTCATTGAGGGCAATCCCAGCCCCAGCATCGAAGGTGGAAGAGTGGGTGTCGCTGTTAAAATCACAGGACACAACCTGTTCCTCAGTGTAGCCCAGGATGCTCTTGAGGGGGCCCCTCTGATGCCGGCTTCACCACCTTCTCAATATCATCATATTTGGCAGCTTTCTCCCAGTGGCAGGTCAGATCCATGACTGACATGTTGGGGGTGGGAACATAGAAGGCAACGCCATTGAGCTTCCCATTCAGCTCAGGAATGATCTTGCTTATAGTCTTGGCTGTGCCAGTAGGTGCCCAGTGATGTTCTGGGCAGCCCCTTGGTCACCACACCACAGCTTCCCAGAGGGGCCATCCATGGTATTCTGGGTGGCAGTGATGGCATGGACTGTGGTCATGAGTTCCTCCATAATGCCAGAGTTGTCATGGATGACCTTGGCCGGAGGGGCCAAACAGTTGGTAGTACAGGAGGCATTGCTGACAATCTCCAGGGAGTTGTCATACTTCTCATGGTTCACACCCATCACAAACATGGGGGCATCAGCAGAAGAGGCAGAGATGATGACCCTCTTGACCCCACCCTTCAAGTGAGTCCCAGCCTTCTCCATGGTGGTGAAGTCCCTAGTGGACTCCACAACATATTCGGCACCAGCCTCACCCCATTTGATGTTGGCGGGATCTTGCTCCTGGAAGATGGAGATGGGCTTTCCACTGATGACCACTTTCCCGTTCTCAGCCTTGACTGTGCCATGGAATTTGCCAAGGGTGGAATAATACTGGAACACATAGACCATGTAGTTGAGGTCAATGAAGGGGTCATTAATGGCGACAATATCCACTTTGCTAGAGTTAAAAGCAGTCCTGGTGACCAGGTGCCCAATACTGCCAGACCCATGTACTCTGACCTTCACCGTTGTATCTCAGGGACTCAGCTGGCACTGCACCAGAAGAGGTGGCTGTCTGTCGAACAGGGAGGAGCAGAGAGCCTTGACTACAGCTTCTTGAAGTGAACTGAGCTTATAGCCACAACCCCAGTTCCTTGTCAGTTAGCAGTGCTTTTCATTTTTGAGAAGGTAGAAGTGAGGGCTGGAGCAGACCACAGGGCTACCGGTTCCAGGTCCTCAGGACTTCAGTGAGTCTGGCCAGCAGAGTTCACAAAGGGAGCAACAAGGCTCTGATGCGGCCCTTCTCAAGCTGTAAGGGCTCATGCAGTGATCTGGTTGCGAATCAGGTTCTGGGAGCCCAAAACTTTCTTTCTTTTGCTTTTTTTTTTTCTTAAGATTTTATTTGTTTATTTGAGAGAGAGGAAAAAAGAGGGAGTGCGGGGGAGGGGCAGAGGAGGAGAGAGAGCATCTTCAGCGGACTCCGTGCTGAGCATGGAGCCTGACATGGGGCCCAATCCTAGGACCCCAAGATCATGACCTGAGTGAAAACAAAGCATCGGACCCCCGACCAACTTAGCCACCAAAGCGCCCCTGAAACTTTATTTCTAACTAGCTCCTAGGTGACACTGATGTTGTTGGTCCCTGAACCACTCTTTGGAAAACGAGACACAACTGCCCTTAGCTTCTGTCCAGGAGTGCAAAGTAGGAAGCTGAGACATCCCTTGGACCTATCTTTCAGACTGTTCCTTATGCAAAAAAAAAGTGGTGGGGGGAGAAAGGACAAGAAAGCTAGGCCTCTATGGGGGATGAAAGGGACTTAGCAAAATTCACAGGACCAGGTAGAGGAAAACACTAGAAATTCTGGTTTCAGACTCTTGATTAAGTTTCATTTCCCCAATCTGTGGCTGCCTCCGATGTCAGTCACTTTTCATTCTGCCCCAGAGCACCTGTCCTTCTTGCAGTCTCTGGCCGATTTCTCCCTCTTCTACAGCTTGTTTTTGGCGTATTTCCTTAAGATAAACATTAGAATTAAAAGGAGCATTTGAATGTGTTGGGTGTTCACACAAGTTACTATCTGCATTCCCCTGGGACTATCTCTGGGCACAGAATGAGGGGAGAGACCATATGTATGTATGCTAAGTAGTTAAATTCCATCTTTTCCAAAACACACAAAATTATACACGCTATGTGAAGGCAGAACTCTAAATTGGTCCCCAAGATTTCCCACACCCTGGTGGTGTATGTACACTTCCTGTATAACCCAGAGATTGTGAATATGATAGATTTCATTCCTGTGATTCAGATATGTTCATGAACAGTTGGTTTTAACAAGGGTGGAATCTCTGAGTGGTCCTGACCTAATCACAGGGGCCTTTTAAATCTAAAGTTAGGACAGAGAAGTCAGAGATTTGAAACACAAGACAGATTTGATGCACTATTGCTTGCTTAAAGATGGAGGAGCCCACTTAGCAAGGAAATTGAGATCTCAGTCCAACAAGGACAAGGAACGAAATTCTGCCAACAAGAACACAGCTGGACTTCTGACCTGTAGAACTGTGAGCTAATAAACAGATATTGTTTTAAGCCTCTGAGTTTGTGATCATTTGATATACAGTGATAGAAATACTATGCTTTCTTGGTGACTGAACTGTGTTTCTATTTTGCTTTCACTGTCAGGGAATGCAGAGTCAAATTTGAGGCAGACACGTTAAGAGTTTCAGCAGTCGTTACGGTCTCTACATCTATTTTCAATGTTTTTCTCTTAGTCATGGCTTCTTGCATTTTTGCGTATTTTGCCTGATTTTCCTAATCTTAATTCTGTTTAACATTCACTTTTATAGGGGCGCCTGAGTGACGCAGTCGTTAAGCGTCTGCCTTCGGCTCAGGGCGTGATCCCGGCATTCTGGGATCGAGCCCCACATCAGGCTCCTCCGCTGTGAGCCTGCTTCTTCCTCTCCCACTCCCCCTGCTTGTGTTCCCTCTCTCGCTGGCTGTCTCTGCCAAATAAATAAATAAAATTAAAAAAAAAATTCACTTTTATATAATCTTTTTTAAGTCTCATTATAAAAGCAATATGTGCTCATTGTGGAAAATGTGGAAAATACAGCTAGGCCCAAGAAGAAGAAAAAAATGAAGCATTAGAATTCTGTCACTTCATCTGGAGAAAACAACTGTTAATGTTTTGTTGTCTTCTTTCCAGCCTCTTTCCCTGTGTCCATATGTGTATTTTTACATAATGAGATCGTGCTGTATTATTATTCATATTCTTAGCATAAGCTACCTCTAAACATTTGAGGAATAAACAAGATAGAAATTAACATATAATGAGCAGTTTGAAGGTATTTTTTCAAAGCTTTTATTTTTAAGTGACCTCCATCCCCAGTGTGGGACTCCAACTTACAACCCTGAGATCAAGAGCCGCATGCTCTACCATCTGAGCCAGCTGGGTGCCCCTGAAGGTCTTTTTTTTTTGAGCATTTGGTTGCTTGGGTCAGCAGATCTCACCTTTTTGTTTCTTTCTTTCTGTTCCTCCTGTGACACTTGCCGTTCACCTATGTCGAGGGTCCCCAAGAACACACCCATGTTCAATGATTTGGTAGGATGACTCCAAAGAGACTCAGCATATATTCTTACTCACAGCTATGACTTTCCTAAAGTGAAAAGATACGAAGCAAAACCAGCGAAGGGAAAAGGAGCATGGGCGCCAAATCTAGAGGAAACCTGGCACAGGTTGGCAAGAGTTCTCTCCCAGTGGAGTCACAGAGGATGCATGTAATTCTTCCAGCATGAAATTGGGACAACACACAACATGTAAAGTATCGTCTACCAGGGAAGCTCATTAGAGACTCAGTATTCAAGGTTTGTAACAGGCTGGTATTGTAGTCACCCTTCGCCTAGCGGGTACCAGAATTCCAGACTCCCGGGAGGAAAGCAGACGTTCAGCCTCAACCATAGTGTTTGTACAAGCAGTTTAGATCCAGCCAATGGCAGATGCTGCAAGCAGCCCAAAGAGAGCAGTTTCAAGCCTGCTATGTTAAACCTTTCTTGCCTTTCGCCTAAGTACCACATTCCCGACGTTCTACCACAGTTATGTGTAATAGTCAACGCCCTGGTTACATGTTCTTGCTCACACAGAGTATATCAGAAGGTGGGCGTCTTAATTCCAGCTGCTGTAACTGATTCCAGCAGAGTGAGCAGTTTAAGCAACGCAGGAGTTCTCATGTTTCTGGAAGCTAGGAAGTCCAAGATCAAGGTGGTGGCAGACCCAGTGTCTGCAAAAGGCCTACTTCTTGGTTTGCAGATGGCCATTTTCTTCTTGTATCCTACATGGTGGAGAACATAGAGGAAGCAAGCTCTTCTCATAAGGGCACTGGTCCTACCGTGAAGGCTCTACCCTCATGACCTAATTACCTCCCAAAGACCCCAGTTCCTGATATTCTCATGTTGGAGGTTAGGAGTTCAACATATGATACAAATATGCAGGGATATCTGGAGGAGGAGGGATACAAATATGCAGTCCATAACAATGGATGAGAATCACGTCTGTGTATATATTTTTAAAGTTAATCCTGAGCAAATGTCTATGAAAGTTCTTATTAGGGTGGAGAAGAGCTGATTATGAAAGACCAATACCATGTCGAAAACTGATCCTTCAGTGTCCCTTTTAGAGAGTCTGGATCTGGAGGGCTGCCTCTATTTCTCCAAGGTTTCTTTTTGCCTTTCCCAGCCCCACCAGACCCAAAATTCCTCAGCAGAGGCCAGGCTCAGAGCCTTATGATGTGCCGGCTGGGAAGGACCAAGAGCTGTCTCACAGAGGCTTGCACTAAAAGGAGCAGGCCATCATCCCAGAGGCCCTGTCCCCTTTTACCCAGGCCCATGTCGAGTAGCTTTTTCTGAGGTGACAGAAGCCAAGGACTGCCTTCGTCTCTGCAGTTAGGGTTCTGTGATTTTGCTGGCTCCAAAAACCAGTCTCCTGTATTGAAAATCTTATTTTTGGAGAGAGCTGACAGGGACGGACTACACACAGGGGTTTTTATCCCCCCCCCCCCCCCCCCCCCCCGCACAAGAGAAGAGTTGCTCTTACTCTGGGACTAAGGTGTGCCTTTGGGGGAAAAAAAAGATCAAAGTACAAAAAACAAAAAAGCCTGTGTCTTTGAAAGGAGAGGGGAGCTACTAGATGATAGGGTGCCTTTGCAAGGGTACCTTGAAGCAGTAAAAGCCACCCTTCCTGGGTTTAGCAGCGCCAGGGGCACAGAGCCTGGGGACTATAGAGTGCCCTTGGGCAGACTGGCAGAAAAATGTTCCGTCTGGGAGGAAGTAGCTCCGTGTCATTGTGCCAGGCTTGGTGAGCAGCACTGTGGATGGATTTCAATGGCCACTCACTTGCTCTGCTGGGCACATTTTGTGTTAACACAAATGAGAACAAATAGGTGTGCTGGGCAGGTTGGAAGACGCGTGCCATTATCGCCCTTTATCCTCTTATTTCAGAGGAATCAAAAGCCCTGTCTGTAACTTGTCCTCTGAATCAGTTGAACAAGCCTTTGCCTCCGCGTGGGTTGTTTGGAGTCTGCCCTTACGACCGGAATAACGCAGAAGGGGTGCTCCGTGCAGGGGAGTAGCGCGGATCCTCATTAGTTGATTTCATCGTGGAATCTGTATAGCTCGTTATTGAATCACTGTGATTAAATATGATGATTAATTAGTTTGAATGTTGAGACATGGAAAATCACATTTTCGGGTGGAAAAGCTGTTTTATATGTTACGATAATTGACATAATTTAAGAGCCTCCATTTTGTCATCTGTGAAACGCAGGGTGAGAATACCCAGCTGCAGGTATTGGAGAGGTCACGCAAGTCAACCAATGTCAGTTCTGCAGGTCCAAGGAGAGGTCACGCAAGTCAACCAATGTCAGTGTCCCCTTCAACCCTCCTCTTTTTCTCTACAACTTCCTCACATTTACACGATGTTGAGATTACAAAGCACTTTCATTTCCAGGGACTTGCATGCTCCGCAACAGAATGAGGTCGAATAAAAAGCCTCAGCTTCCAGCAGGCCTGGATACACGTGCCTGAATATGGGTTTCAAACCCCATCTCAAAGATTCTTCTCTCTCCGTTGTTCATATTACAAATGGGACACAAGGAGGACCTTTTGGAAAAAAACTGAGCACATGTGAAAATCACATCAAGTGGAACTGGGTCTGGTTTTTCTCTGGGCAAACAACATGGCAAAGGGAGCCTTTAACTGGATCAATCTAGCATGTTCAGTTGAGTTTCCTGCTTCTTACCTGCCTCTCTCTTTTACCTGTAATTGTTAACACCGGCAGTCCTATAACAGAGAATCTAAAAATAGGCAACATAGTGCAGAAAGAGAAATGTTAAATCATATTACCCAAAGCACTTAAGTTCTTATTCTTTAATATTACAATCTTCTGTGAAAAAATTTCATTGTTTGCCAAATTTTGCGAAGTGAGAACACTCTGCTGGGAATGAAAAAAAAGCTGGAACACTGAAAAGTTCTCTTCCTGAAAAATAATTGCCCTGATTCCTCTTTTATGTTTTAAGTAAGATCCTTTGGGCTGCAACTACCTGAAACAGCTGCTTTAAAGGACCACAAGCCGGAACTCGGGAATGTGATTGGTAACAGACTGAGGCATCTCATAGAGTCCAAGGGCAGGGGGACGGCCGGGCATCAGAGACGTAAAGCAAGCACTGGAAAGCACTCAGGAGACCCCGGTTTCTATTTGCTGCTGTTGCTTTAATTCGGCTTCTCTCGAGGCATGTTCGAGTCACTCACTGCCTTGGCATCCACAGGCGGAAGGTGGGGTACAGGGTCCGATCGGCTACAGATAGGAGGACTGGGGTTGGAAATACATCAAAGCTGTGCCAGTAAAGGGTGCCTGGGGGGCTCAGTCAAGTGTCTGCCTTCGGCTCAGGTCACGATCTTGGGGTCCTCAGATCGAGCCTCATGCTCAGCTTCAAAACTATAAAGGACAAAAAAAAAAAAAAAGGACTGGGAAATTTTATTTGTTGTGCAGATCAAAGGGGTTAATGTAGCCCACTGCCTGGCCCCAAGGAAGCACACTGGATGCATTAGCTCTTCTTCAAAACCTTCCTGGGGGGTTCTCTGCCCACTCTGTGTTCCATTAGCCTTGCTCCCTTGACCTCAGCTAGAATAAATCACTTCTACCCCACTCTAGCTGTTGAACCCTGTATATATGTTTCTGTTTTGGCTGTGTGTGTTCCATATTATACTACAGTTATTTATTGGCATTCCCGTCTCTCGCTCTAGACTGTCAGCTCCCTGGGGGACCTGAGCCCTGTGCTTCTCCCTTTGAAGTCATTCATGGGGATAAGCTATATGGTAAGCACTCTGGAAATGCTTGCTGAACTGAAGGTAAGACCTGGCTACCATGCCTTATTGACTTCCAACCAGCAAATTAGAAGGCAGACTTCCAAATTAGAGGTACTCTTTGAGCCATTCATTAATGTGGGTCAGACGTGTCCTGGGTCCTCTTCGTGGCTCACCAGTGGAGGAGATTTCATGCAAGATGGACTTCACAGGAGGAAAGTGTTACTGAGTCAAGTCTATTCTGGCTCTGCAAGGGGACTTCGGAGTGGGGATGTTGGCTTCAAATGCCTATGGTGTACACCTTGTATACCTAGCCAAGACACACAGAAGCTTCTCCACGGCGATACGGGCCCCAGGGCTGATAACACAGGGGTTACATCCTCAGCCTCCATCCTTGTTTCCGGCGTCTTTTCCTTATATACCCTATTCCCCCGTAATCCTTTCCTTCCCCTGCCATGCAGCCACCATTCCCTGTACCCTCACCCATGCCTCTTCGGCGTGGGGGTCTGTTTGTTGTAGGTGTATGGGTTTCAATCTCCAGTGGTTTGGGTTTTCTGATGTACAGGCCTTCAAAGCACACTGGCACCTTTTTTCTGAGTTTGAAGTTGACACAAGTCCACAGAAATTAATGTTCTCGTCTCCACTCATTTGCCTGGAGGGAGTAAATTCATATGCAAAACAGAACAAAGGAGCGGGTAGGAGGAACAGGAAGAAAGAGGAGTTAGGGAATATCTTTTTCCGTTTAACCTGCAGACAACCAAGGAAGAGAAGACCGGCAGGTTTTTTTATCAACTGTAGTGCATAAATGAAAAGAGGAGGCGGTGTAGAGAAGTCATTTGCTAATAAGGAGCACAGGTAGGGTGTAAAACCTAGCATTTCTCTTCACCACTCCAGTGCTCTTCCCATCCCACCAGGATGTTTTTCAAATATGCTGCCTCTTTTAAAAATAAGATAAGCTCTTCCACACCATGCCACCATCAGGTCTTAATAATTTAGACCAGGGGTCAGCAAACCATGGCCTGTATGCCAAATCCAGCAAGCCACCTCTTTCGGTATTGCCTACAAGCTAAGAATTTTTTTTTTTACATTTTTTAATGGTTAAACAATGGGAAGAATAGTATTTCATGGCACAGGAAAGTTATAAGACATTGAAATTTTGATGTCTATAAATAGTTTTAATGAGACACAGCTATGCCCACTCATTCATGTATTGTTTATGGTTGCTTTGATGCTACAATGGCAGGATTACGGGGCTGGGGCAGAGACAGTATGGCCTGCAAGGCTGAGAGTACGGGAGCCTCCCTTATCCAAGGTTTTGCTTTGGGGCCTTTCAGGTTCCCCGCACTCAACCGTGGTCCGATACCAGGTGATCCTTCTGCAGCGTCAGAATGTCGAGAGTAGCCTGACGCTGCATCACGATGCCTACGTCATTCACTTCCCTGCGTCTCATCCCATGGGCATCTTGTCCCCTCGCATCATCCCAAGAAGGGTGAGTACAGTACCGTAACATATTTTGAGAGAGACCACATTCGCATAGCTTTTATTACAGTATATTATAATCGTTCGATTTTATTATTATTGTTAATCTCTTATTGTGCTTAATTTATAAGTTTATCACAGGTCTGTATATATAGGAAACACTAGTCTGTATAGGGTTTGGTACTATGCGGTTTCAGGCAGCCACTGGGGGTCCATTGGAAGGTATCCCCCACGGATGGTTGCGGGGGAGGGGGCTGGTGTATTTACACTCTGACTCCCAGCAGAAATACTTTTCTGACTGCTGATATAGGTCCTTGCTACCCCAAGTATTATCTAAGTGCTGACCTATGCACCATGTTGGAAATGTAGAATATTAAGCACCTTCCAGACCTATGGACTCAGCAGCTGCATTTTAATAAAGCCCCCCCCCCAGGCCCCCATGATTCATATGCATATTAAAGCTTGAGAGGCTCAGACTGGGAAGGCAGTTGAAGGCTTTTTCTTATCCCACAAGCAGCGTCTTCCAGACAAGTATGAATTTAAATTGTTTTCCACTGCTGCATGGCTTCAGCTTCCTCACCTGTAAAGTGAGGATAAGCACGTGTTTCTCATTATCTGTTGTGGCCTGGATGGCGTCTTCGTTTCCTAGGGCCACTTGAACGAATTACCACAAGGTAGGGGGGCGAGAACACCTGGAATTACTTCTCTCACAGATCTGGAGGCCAAAGTCCAAAATCACGGCATCAGCCCGGCCCTGCTCCCTCTTGCAGGCTCGAGCGGAATCCTTCCTTCCTCCTTTCCCGCTTCAGAGGGGTCTTCCTTGGCTGTGGCCGCATAACTTTAATCCCCACCTCTGTGTGCCTTCCCACGGCCTCCCTCTCCGTGTCCTCTCCTCTTCTTACAAGGATGACAGTCACTGAATCAGGATCACCCTAAAGCCACTATCATATCATTTTAAGACCCTTAATCAATTATATCTGCAAGGACCGTATTTTAAAATCAGGTCACAGCTTGAGGTTCTGGATGGGCAATGAATTTGGGGGGGCTACTTTTCAACCCACCACAGACGACATCAATGTAGGTCAAATGTCTGGTGCATTGTGAGCGCTTAACACGTTTCCTCTACCGTCTTTCCTCCTTTTACTCAAATGACTCAAGGGCTCAGAATTGAGTGGGGAGTTGTTACAGGAATCTCAAGCTAGATCTTCCCCATTTTGACAGAGGAGTATCTCCTTCACTAGGACACACGGAAGATGCTTTCATGACCTGTGTTCTGGAGCCAAACTGGTTGTTTTTTTTTTCCCTACACTTTGGAGCAAAAATTCCTTTCGAGCAAAGAGCCTCCCCGTGCAGCTGTGGTAGGTACTCGAGGGTCTCGTTGTCTTCTCTCTTTGCGGCTGCTCAACTTGCCTGGGGAAGGGATTCGTATTGTCAGTGAAATTCCTGTTGGCCATGGCTTTCTGTTGCACCCCTGAAGGAGAGTTTTCCTTTACCCTGAAACCCGTGTGTATCTCAAGAGAAGGAGAGATAAATACTACACTTCAACTTTCTCATGATCTAATCTTGACAGGTGTTAATTTGGGGGTGAATCAAATTTGGGGTCTCCTAGCTCATGCCGTCGTTGGCAATTTTCAGCCAATTCCATCGCCCCATTTCCCACTGCTTTTGTACGTATATCAACAACAGCTCCTTTCTGAAGTTCCGGATCACACCGAACTCTTGTATTGCACCATTCTACAGATCTGGTCTATTCCGTATTCATGATGCAATTAGGCACCAGTAGTGTGCAGTACGGCTTTGTGAATTTCCTGTGAACAGTCTCCCTCGGAGAAGACATGTGGAAATCTTGGTACCCAGCAACCAAGTGCCGTAATTCTCAACGCAGTACCTGTCTTGGAGCTGAAACAAATCAATAGCTAAATGCGACTGCAGCTAGATTACTGACTCAATCTTCTGGTCTCCAAGGGAGAAGGAGGTGCAACCTTTAATACCGAGGAGTCTGCTGAACCAAGAGTGGGAGCTGTATTATTGGTAAGAAGAAATCTGCCAGGAAGGGGAGATCCTACTTTTGGAGAGCGTTTTTATGTTTTTCAAATTTATTTTTTTAAAAAAAGGGATTGTTTGGTACTTATTTTCTGATCCTGTTTTAGAAACTGATAAAGGGTAATGAATCATAGCCATCAAAACTCTTCGTTCCGAAGGTAGCAGTTTAAAGAGAATATACTTTATTTTCCTGCTGAAGAATTTGGAGGAGCAAGGTATGTTGCTCCCAAAATAGGAAGATTACCTTTGAAGGATTAAACTTTAAGCTCCACATACATTGTATTAAAGCAAAGTCACCTTAAAGTGAAGTTTCTCAGCTTTGGGTGCATATTAGAATCACCTGGGGAGCTTTTAAAACATACTGATGCCCCAGGCTGGCTACCAGACATTCTTATTTAATTGGGCCAGGGTGGGGCCCAGGTGTTTTATTAAAAGCTCCCCAAGGGATTCTACAGCGCCGCCCTCGCCCTCGAGGTTGAGAATTGCCTTAAAGAGACACAATAGCTTTTAAGGCTGCAGGATTTCGCTCACACCACCGAATGCTGTTGAAGTAAGAATGTGTCAGGTGTTAAGATGGGGGAAGGGTATGGTTAGCTAAGGAAACGGGAAAAGCTTGTCGTTGAGCCCTTCTCTGATCACCGGTTTAAAATACCCACCCTCCCAAATCTCTATCTCCCTTCGCTGCTTTGTCTCCCTTTATGTGTTTGTCCATCTGAAATACAAGCTCCGTGAGAATAGTTTGGTTTGGGACCTGTTTTGTTCACACTTGTATGCCTAATGCCTATTAGGGAGAGCCTAGCGCGCGGTAGACACTTACATATGTCGAATGAACGGGCAAATGCATACATAAATGAAAGCAATGTCAGAAGCAAGTTTTCCTATTTCTTTACCAAGCAGTTCCTACCGCGAAAGCAATACAAAAAGTTTTTAGCTGACTCCATAAAACACCACAAAATACTCATTTGATTAAGGCTTCGATTCAAATGTATGTTTGCCAAAGGAGAGAAAGAATATGCTGTCCTTAAAATGATCTAGGTCCAGTGGCAGTAGTAAGTCTCCCTGTACATTGAATTGACATTCAGATTATACTTTGAATTATAGGTAGAAATATCTATAGGGAGAAAAGGAGGAAAAGGAGCTAGTTGTGCCAACTATTTGATTCCTGTGACATAGTTTTCATCGTACATTAGTAAATTAGCATTTGGATTTTATACAGTATTCTTGTGAGCCTGATGAACACGAGTGCACTCTTGAGCGGTGAGTGGATTCCCCTCTGCGCTCCAGATGTGACTCAGTCAGGTTCCTGAGTCTTCAGTGCCAAGTGTTAGACCTTGGACCAGAGCCAATTCACCAAGGTCTTGAGGATAACCCTGTAAAGGCATTTCCACCTCCACCTAGAAGAGACTTTCAACATTTCAAAATTCATACCATGTTTTTTTTTTTTAGATTTTATTTATTTATTTGACAGAGAGAGAGACAGCCAGCGAGAGAGGGAACACAAGCAGGGGGAGTGGGAGAGGAAGAAGCAGGCTCATAGCGGAGGAGCCTGATGTGGGGCTCGATCCCATAACGCCAGGATCACACCCTGAGCCGAAGGCAGACGCTTAACCGTTGTGCCACCCAGGCGCCCCCATACCACGTTTTAATAAACACAAAAATCTCTCAATGTCCTTGATGGTGACTTCATATTTCTAAATACCTAGGTGAGGCTCACTTCATAGTGTGCTTTCTCAGACGACACAAACTGCCCCCTTCTCCACCCTCGCGCCTACCCCCGTGATTCGGGTTTGTCCACTTGGTTGAAAATCGCGGCTCTGATAGAGCCCTTCACCAGCACCCTGGAAGGGTCGACGAGTCCTCTGGCCTTGTGCTGTGACAGGCAGGCCCTGGGGATAGTGGGCCAACACCTGCATCTTCATCCCTTCTGTGTGTCACTCTTAGCAGCTGGAACCGGGGAGCCTTTTCAGAATAGACTTATTTGAAAACTTCTCTCATTCCTCCTGAGTCTCCAAAGTTCTGCACCCAGAATAAACAAAACAGAACAAAACAAAAGCCAGAAGGCATTTCCGCTAGTTTGGTCTACAGACTGATTGCTCTCCCTGGTGTTGGGGGAAGGGAAAGGAATGGAGCGCTAGGTTGAAGACACTCCGGGAAGCGAGGAACGTCTCCCCGGAGTGCCCTCAGCCACACACATGCACACAGTTCCTCTGCGCAGGGATGCCTAGAGTGCCTGGCCTTCCAGAGTCTCAGGGCTTCCCAAGCTTTCATTTTGCAGAGCCCTCCTCAGATCATGACATCATCAGGAGCCTTAATATTAATGGCAATAATACCAACAACAGCATCACAAAATCTAAAGGCCTTTGCCTTTCTGGACATCATTGGCTTGGATGGTCCCCACGAGTATGGTGTTGGTTTCCGGCGGCTGCATGCAGTGGGTGCTCGGGGAGGGGCAGTTGTCAGCTAGCAGAGTCTCTGTCGCGGGGGACCTTTCTGGGTTTTGTTTCCTCTCCTTACTGAGTCCTTGGCTCCCCTTCTATTTACCCTCTTCTTCATTCCCCTAGAGCTGCTGCTCCACCATTAATGTGCATCGGAGTCACCTGGGGATCCTGTTAAACTAGAGATTTGGACGCAGGGGGCCACAGTCTGCATTCCTAACAGACTCTCACTCATGACAATGGTGCGGGTACTTACCGCACATGAAATGTGGCTGGGGTGACTGAGGAACTGAATTTTAAGTTTTATTTAATTTTAATTAATTTAAATGTAAATAGTCACTTGTGGCTAGTGGCTATCAGACACTGCAGCTCTAGAGCGGGGACCAACCAGCAAACTTTTTCTGGGAAGGGCCAAATAGTAAATGCCTTAGGCTTTGTGGGTCATAGGGACTCTGTTACAAGTATTCAACTCCAACATTGTAATGGGAAAAAAGAAATACATAGACAGTACATATACATAAGCCCATGGGCACGGCTGTATTCTACTACAACTTTATTGATAGAAGCTGGTGGTAGGCTGCGTTTGGCCGGTAGGCCCTGGTTTGCGGACCTCTGCTTTAGAGTATAATTTGGCGATGTTAAAAGAAAGATTTAAAAAATAACCTGAAGCATATTCCTGAGACTGAAATAAATACCTCTCTTTAAATTTAAATCTGAATGCATAAAACATTAGTTTTGCTTTTAATCCATAAAAACTCCGTAAGGAAATTGTCTTTTAAAAATTGAAACCTAATGTTCTATGTTATTGTATAAAATTATTGCCCATGAATGTTTATTACCGTGAGTCTATCGGATAGCTAGCTGTTCCGTGCACACACACACACACACACATATACACACACACTTTTTGTATGCTTTTTTTTTTGGTCTTGAAATCTTCAATACACTATCATTCCTACAATGTTAGCAGGCTCTGTGTGCTAATTATGAGTTGAATGCTTCTGAAATACTAACCTCTCAACTTGATATTTGTGGCAGTGAAGTTCCTTTCTCTTGGTATGTGTACTCTATCGACACAAGAAAAATGTGTGTAGTCGGTTCCTGTTAATCTAACTGCATTTCCTTTTGTTGGTGGTGTTGATTTTCGCAATAGCTGCCTGAACTAATATTTTATATATTTTTTATTAAGTTGGCAACATTTTTCCAGTTATGCTATCCATCTCGAAATGATGAATGTCATGCTGGGGCGTTGTTAGTTTGCATCATTAACCATTAGAAACAGTGAGGAGTTATGGAGTAATCTCTCATTGTGTTAAGTACAAAATGTTTTTCTCTAAAATGAGAAATCTAAAGATAATCACATTTTATAGATGCAAACGATTTCACATTTCTTAGGAACACAATCTGTGTTCACAAATCATTATTGTGCCAGTTTAATAAGGCGTTACACTGAAATGGCTGTAAATGTGTTTGGGGCAGATGATAAATATTAATGGGACCCTGGTCACAAGTCACACCTCTGGTTAGTAAGGGATAGTTGAGAACTATGGTATAACCAAGATGGCTTTAATTGAGGAGTATGCTGGCACTTCAAGGGCTGAGACCCTCCAAAAGAATTGACATTGTCTATCCATTGCCCCAAAGGCAGTCAGGGGTCCAAATCATAGTTTCCAAAGGCGATGCAGGGAAGTTGTGTTCAGTTGGGGCTGATACTGACATCCGACGTATGTGCATTCTGGGGCAAGTGACAAGGTAGCAGGTACCTGGTGGGTGCTGGGCTGGCTTAGTCAGGAGAACATGCAACTCGATTGTAAATTCAAGCGCCACGTTGGGTATAGAGATTACATAGAAATAAAGTCTTAAAAAAAAAAAGGAAAAGGCAGCAGGCACCTGGGCAAAGGAGACACTTGTAGCCAGGCAGGTCACTGCCTCATGGTTAACTCGGCAGGGGAAGAGTGGGGTCTTCCAAGAGCCTAAGCCTTGTGTGCTGTGGTTTAAAATCTTTCCGGTGAAGAAGTTGATACCACTAGAGACTAGGCGTGCCATGTGGGATCCAGCATAGAGACCTAATGGGTACCTGTGGCTCTGTCCTGGGCCTCGTAGATCCTAGCTTTAGGGCACATAACTACTCTAGTCCCCGGGAGCTTGTGGGGATGAGGCTTCTAAGAGCTTACCAGGCTGGAAATAAGGCAAAAATAATGTAGGTTTCAAAACCCAGGACAAGAGCTGTTGGGGACCTTTTATGTTGCAAGCATCTGTACCCCTTTAAAACTCAGAACAAATATCTTCTCATCGTTAGCATTTTCTAACCCTCGCTCTCTTTGCCATCCCTTCTCCCTGCCCTCCTGCAGGACTTCGGGTGTAGCTCTGTACCCCGTTGCAGTACCGGCGCTGCCTTGCAATTGACTTTATGTAGTTTTCTCCCCCATTTGACTGTGAACTTCTTGAGGGCAAGGACCATCAAGTCCACCTCTGTATCCTCGGTACCGACCTGGCATGTGACTAAGGTAGATTGGTAATAAAGACAAAAAGAAGTTTAAATTTGAGCATCAAAAGACAAATGATAATTATTCAAACATAATCTTATTATAAAAGTAAACCAGGGGCTCCTGGGTGGCTCAATCGGTGAAGCATCTGCCTTCGGCTCAGGTCATGATCCCAAGGTCCTGGGATCGAGCCCTGCATCAGACTCTCTGCTCAGTGGGGAGCATGCTTCTCCCTCTCCCTCTGCCTGCCACCCTGCCTACTTGTGCTCTCTCTCTGTCAAATAAATAAATAAAATCTTTAAAAAGTGATTAAAATATAAAAGTAAACCATTTAATTGAAGAATATTTTCAAAATGCATTAAGTAAAAAGGAGTATGATATTTTTTATAAATCTGAAATTACATTCAACACAGATTAAGCCTGCTTTCCCACTTTCTTATCATGAGCATTTCATTCTAACTTAAAAAAAAAGTGTTCTTTTAAACTGCTATGATAGAAATATTGGTGCTTACCATTTGGCCCTGTGCATTTCCCATCCTCTCTGCTGTTAGATAGGGCTACGTGATTAATTCTGGCCATTGGGCATAAGAAAAAGGACAAAAATCAGTAATAAACTTCTGGGCCAAAGTGTAGAAGAGTCAGCATGTGCCATCCACCAATTTCTTTTTCTGCTCAGTGATGGGGTCACTCTATGGTAGATTTTCCATCAGCCTTTGTCTCACAGCGACTGTGTGGAGCTGAGATTCCTGCTACTCCATGTTGAACGGGGAGCACAGGTGAGAAATAGACTTTTATTTTGGTAAAGCCACTGGGATTTCAAGGTTAATTTCTGACGGCAAAATAGCCTCTTCTATTCTCACTAATATACCTATATACTATAGGTATAGTATACAATATACTATATTGAATAGTATTATATGGATACATCATGGTTTGACTATTCATGATAATTTTAAGTTAAATTCCTAGAAATGAAATTACTGGGTGAAAGAATTTGGAGCTTTTTAAGGCTCGAATATGTCTTGTCAAATTTCCCCTCAGAAAGATAATGCCGATTTATAGTCTCCTTAGTAGTACTCATGAATGCTGGTTCCACCATGCCTCACCAAATTGGGCATTGTTGTTCGCTAGAATACCTGCAAATGCGATAAGGGAAAAATCATGTTGGCTTCAAATCTGGTTCATTTTAATAAGAAAATACCATAATACTGACAGATTTTCATTGGAACTGTCTTTTACGGGGTCTCGATTTCATGAGCCTCTGTAACTTGAGGATGGAGGTAGAATCTCTCTAGTACAATGAGTTTTGGAAATGAAATCGAGATGAATCTGCCAATCTAACCAGTGCTATGCCAGGGCAGCAATGACAGAATTGAATCATTACATTTTTTCCCGGAATTTTTTCTTTTGGTCTGTCCAGACATTTATTCCTGAACTATGAGGGGGGAAAAATACAAGATGGCTGATTCTCTGAAACACCAGAGATTCTAGGACAGCTCATTGCTGTAGCCTCTGCTTGTGAAAAACTAAGAAGATTCCTGACTCTTCCACTGAATCTCACCCCCATGACTGACGAAACGTTATACCTTGAAATGGCGGAGAGTCTGCAAATGGTTATATTCCCATTAAATGAACGAGGTCATGAATGAGCTGTGTTTTGAATGCCTAGGTACATAGTAAATAGTCATTAAGTGATTGGGGAAAGGAAGGAAGGGAGGAAGATGGAAGGAGAGGAGTAAAGTGTCCTATCACAGCTGGAATAGGAAGGGAATAGAGACATCATCCCGTGTAAGTTCTTCATTTTAAAGTAAACCCAAAGTAACGAAGTGAGTTCTCTAAGGTCCCAAGCTCAGAGCTCGGAAGTGGTTAGAGTGGGACCTAAACCCAGGTCTTTCAGCTCCCATCCAGGGCTTCTGTAGCACTGAGTAGTTGGTTGGTGTTCCTCTGCCATCTAGGTAAATTTGGTAGAGAAGCCTTCACTCAGTAGTTATCGAACACCTACATATAGGACATCATGGTAGAGTCTGTGAATTCATAAGGGTCTCCCCATCCAACCGGGGAGACAGATGTGAAATCAAACAATGACCTTGCTAGAAACTCATGCAGGATGGTGGTGAAAATCCAATGGAGTAGAGAGGCATTCTAACTGGGTATTAGGGAAGGTTTATTTGAAGAGCTGGCTTTTGCATTGAGCTTCCAAAGATTTCAATAGCAAAGGAGAGGTACTTTAAACTAAGAAAATGCTAAAATAAATAAAACTTCTGAAAATAATGCACATGGCAAGCCCTCTATTTTAGGGCGATGGTAGAGCTCAGTGAGTGAGAGTTGGTTTGAGTGCTAGCTATATTGCTTACTGGTTTTCTGACCTTGTAATTTGGCTGAATTAATCAGCTCGGTTCAAAGGAACCATTTTACTTTCCCCCAATAAATCCAGTTGTGGTTTCACCTTGTTGAAACAGGGCCTTATTTAAATAGATCTAAATATTAAAAATAATTTCTGCCAAAAATAGGACTGCATTAAATCAATGATTTGTGAACAAAATTCCTTATTATTTTCCTTTTTTCCCCTTATCATAGAAACTGATAGTATCAAAATCTATTCCATTTACTTATAAAACCATTTCTCACACATAAGCGGCTATACATTAACTGAAAAAAGACAGAAAAAAAAATCCTAAAAGAATAGATTCTGAGAAATGGTATAGAAATAGTCTCCGGAACTAGCAGGTCACAAGAAGAGAAAGATGTGTGTGTGTTTTTAAATTTAGGAAGCTGAATAAAATGTGTTTAAATGTTAAATTGAAATTCAATTTCTTTTAATGATGTTTTTCTTTATAATCATGCACAGGGCCAGCAGGGCAATGCTAACTATGATAGTTAATTTTATGTGTCAACTTGACTGGGCCACAGGGTGTCCAGATATTTGGTCAAGCATTATTTTCTGGGTGTTTCTATGAGGATGTTTTTGCATAAGATTAATATTTAAACTGCCAGACGGAGTAAAGCAGATTTCTCTCCCTAAAGTGGGTGAGCCTCATTCAGTGCATTGAACAAAAAGACCGATCCTTCCCTGAGTAAGAAAGAACTCCTCCTGCCTGACTGCCTTCAGATTAAGACGCATTCTTCTCCTGCCTTCTGGCTCATACTGAACCATGGGCTCTTCTAGGGTCTCTAGCTTGCTGGCCTTCTGACTGTAGCTACACCATCAGCTCTCCTGGGCCTTCTGCTTGCCAGCTCACCCTGCCCTTCTTGGGACTTGTCAGTCTCCATAATCATGTGAGCCAATTCCTTATAAGAAATCTCTTTATATGTATTATATCTTGTTGGTTCTGTTTCTCTGGAGAACCCTGAATAATACCCTAACTTTCCTCATTAACCATTAACATAAGATCTTTTGTCCTGAGCTCATAGTTTTAGCTTGAAAAAATGTGCCTATAAAATGAGACACGTAAGTATAATTATACCAAGCCTGGGTATATGAACAATTGCTTCTTTAACAGTGTTTTCTACTAAGGACTACACATATCATAGAGATTATCTACTTGTACGTCCTGGTAGGTATTGCAGAGTAGAAACCCTATCCATCTTGAGTCCAGAGACCTGGGTTTAAATCCTCCCTCTGCTGATGATATGCGATGTGATCCTGGACAAGTCTCTTTAAATGGACCCACGGTCGTTTTCAGATATTTAAAGTTTTAAAAGATGTGCCTCTGTGGAGTTGTTGCGAGGAGTCAATAAATGAATGTATACATAGTGTACACTGGTGGCCCCTGGCCCCTGGCCAAGTTTCTGCATGCTTCGCAACCTTCAGGAGCTTGTACTTGGGTTTCGGAACTCTCTGCTGGGGGTTGCCCGTGGGCAAGGGTTGGCAGGCAGGGGAGGTGGGATAAACTCTGAAGTGTAATTGTTTCTCCAGGGTTCCTTCTGACATCAGGGTGAACCTGGGACTTTACTTGAAATGGCATCCTGGTGTGGCTTCCTTCCCCTTCCCTGTCCTGCTTCCTCCAACTCGCCTCCTCTTTTCCTCTGGGAATACTTCCTTCAAAAATCATGTGTACTCAAATCCTTGGCTCAGAATGTGCTTCTGGGAGAACGTGATGTAGAACAGTATGTGAGAGCAAGTAAACTATCAATAGGGTGACCGTATGTCCTGGTTTGCCTGCGACAGTCCCGCTATATGCCCGTTGTCCTGGTGTACTTATTAATAGCACCTCCTTTCGCTTACAAAAACATAAATCTCATGGTCACCTTTAGTGTAAAGTATTCTAGAGATGCTCGAGAAAATAGGAAGTGAAAATAATGATCACAAGAATAATTGAACTCAGTCAAGCAACTCATTTACCTAATTTCTCCTAAATCCATGAGTTGTTTGACTGAATTGCATCACATAGAAATTTCGAGATTATGAATACTGTGATTTTTTTTCCTAAAATAACATTCAGAGTGTGATATGCTTCTTATTACCTATAGGATGGTTATGAGAATAAGAGAGTACTTTGAAAACTAAAAGTGGTTTAAAAGTGGATAGCAGCAAAAGTATTTATTGGTAAAATTACTTAGAAATTTTAAAAAACAGTACAGATTCTGATGAATCATCATTAAAACCATATATTATGTGTGAATGAAATCATTGTAAAAGAAAAAAGTAATCAACAGTCATATTAATAACCATGGTATCCATTTTTTATTTCTCAACATTCTTAGGTTTTATTTATAAGTAGGTTTCAGGGCGCCTGGCTGGCTCAGTCGGTAGAGCATGTGACTCTTGATCTCAGGGTTATGATTTCAAGCCCCACGTTGGGCATAGAACATACTTAAAAAAAAGTAATAATAAATAACAGGTTTCACTTCCTAATAGGCATCAAAAGAGATGCCTCAAAGCCTTAGGCCACTCACACAAGAGCGTAGAATGTTCATTTGCGAGGCAGGAAGGTGCCTTGTGGCTTTGTGTAGATGTTTTGCTAGTTGCAAGCTAACATGTTAATGTGAGTCAGGATACTTGCATGGACCTAGGGGCACTTGGGTGGCCCAGTTGATCAAGTGTCCGACTCTTGATTTCAGCTCAGGTCATGATCTCAGGGTCATGAAATCAAGCCCAGCCTTGGGCTCTGTGCTCAGTGGGAAGTCTGCTTGAGATTCTCTCTCTCCCTCTGCCCCTCTGCCCTCTTGTGCCCTTTCTCTGTCTCTCTCTTTCTCTCTCTAAAAAGAAATAAAATAAATCTTAAAAAAAAATCTTTGCATGGACCTAAGTTGCTATCAACATTTTCCCAGCTGATGGACTGAGTGAGACATAAAGCTTATCTCTCTCAAGTTGTACTGAAAGTCTAGTATAGCATCATGGCTCTAAATTACATTAAGGCAGATTGCTTAAGTCTCCTTATTGTAATATAGGAATTGGTGCTAACTATCTTTAAGGAAACTATTGCAATTAAGTGTGAAAAAGAGACCTTATTATATCTTCTCTGGCAATTATTAGCCTTTTAATATACTTCAAATCGTGACTTGCTGATGAGGTATTTATTTGTTCAAAAAAGTCCTTTAACATTTATGTAATGAGCACCTATTATGGGCCAGATACCACGCTGGGACTATAGCAGTGAATAAGACAAACACAGTCTCCTTCCTCATGGAACTCCTCGTCAGGAAAATAGGCCTACTAAAACTGTTGCTTTGTCATTCTGCTTGCAGTGTGTGTGTGTGTGTGTGTGTGTGTGTGTGTGTGTGTGTGTTTAAAATGTAGGGGGCTGGGATGCCCGGGTGGCTCAGTCGGTGAAGCATCTGCCTTTGGCTCAGGTCATGATCCCAGGGTCTTGGGATCGAGTCTGGCATTGGCCTACTTGCTCAGCGGGGACCCTGCTTCTCCCTCTGCCTGCCACTCCCCCAGCTTGTTCTCTCTCTCTCTCTGACAAATAAATAAATAAAATCTTTACAAAATAATAATAATAAAAGTTAGGGGGCTTACTTTTAACTTTAAAACTATACAATTTAACAAACTTATTATGGAATGATAATTGGACGAACATTTCACTTCTACAGAGACTAGAAGTCTTGGTCCCAGTGTGGTGTTCCAATAAAATAGCTAGGGTTTTATTCACTGCTCACATGCTTGGTTTTAATCTCACACCTCCAGTGTAGATTGTGTTAGTTAGGAGTTCAAAAAAGCCCTGGAATTGGGGTGCCTGGCTGGCTCAGTGAAAGGAGCGTGTGACTCTTGATCTCGGGGTCGTGAGTTTGAGCCCCACATTGGGTGTAGAGATTACTTCAGTAAATACTTTTTTAAAAAGCATTGGCATTATGGGCTAAGCAATTCTCACCTTACAAGTAAGTCTCTTCCATCTTGACCTTATATGGACAGTAGCTTAATTCCAGAACACTGGGAGAAAAACATATATGCTTGATTTTTTTACCAGTCCCTGATTGGACAGTGATACAATATTATTGTTGCAGTTCCCAAAAGATATTACTATTGAGGGAACCGGGGTAAAGGGTACCCAGGATTCCTCGGTATTATTTCATATGACTGAATGTCAATATGAAATTGTATCAAAATAAAATATTTAATTAAAAAAAGAACAGATTAACGGCACCTGGGTGGCTCAGTCGGTTAAGCGTCTGACTCTTCGTTTCAGCTCAGGTCATCATCGGGTCCTGGGATTGGGCCCCGCAGCAGGCTCCGTGCTCAGCATGGAGTCAGCTTGATATTCTCTCTCTGTCTCCCTCTGCCCTTCACACTCATGCTGTCTCTCTCTCTAAAGTAAATAAATGAAATCTTAAAAGAAATAAAAAAATAAAGAACAGGCTAGTAACTGGAATGAGAATGATCTTCTCCTTTGTCCCCTCAAAATTCTATCCTATTTTTATAGATGATAATATCGAAGAACAAGAGCAATGGTGACTTCTTTGAGCAGATAGGATACAGATGCCCTGATCAGGAAGGCATGTAATGTAAGAACTGTACTTACACTGTAAGAAAGAACAGCTTGATTCCAAATGAAAACACATTTTTTTAAAAGATTTTATTTATTTATGTGACAGAGAGACAGCCAGCGAGAGAGGGAACACAGCAGGGGGAGTGGGAGAGGAAGAAGCAGGCTCCCAGCGGAGGAGCCTGATGTGGGGCTCGATCCCGGAACGCCGGGATCACGTCCTGAGCCGAAGGCAGACGCTTAACGACTGCGCTACCCAGGCGCCCCTGAAAACACATTTCTTAAGAGCATCTCTTTAAAACCGTGAATACGATGCGACTTGTTTGCTTAGGCTCTAGAGCGGAGGCCGTGCATTTACTCCTCACCTAGGGCTTTATATTAACACTAATTCCTGGCCACAGATTCCCCATCTTCCTCCTCTGATGAATATCTAGCAAATGTGTATCTTCTATCATGAGAGAGAAAGGGTAGGGAAATGAACAGAACTTCAAACCTTACAGAATCTCGTGCAGAGTCGTGTTGTAATATAAGAGTTTCTTGAACAGAGACCTAATGTTTATACGTGCAACAGAGTCATCAGAGAATAGGACTGAGGCTTCTGCTCCCCGACAGCCGTCCATCATGATTATCTTCCTTAGTCTCCCAAATTCAGTGGCCACAAAATACAAAGGGATCAGGTGAACCCGCCCAGAAGGGACACTCTGTAAATGTTTGCGGAGTGAATTAGTGTTGCATAAAAGATTAGATAGAAAAGAATCAGCCATTCTAGTAATTAAGTTCGATGGAGCTTGTGAATAAGCCTGACAGTATCCGATAATGAAAATGAGTGACAGAGTTGACAGTACCTACTTTAAACTTGATTTTCAGGGAAATGAATCTCTAAGAAAGTGGCATTTAGCAGAGATTTGAATGGTAAAAAGGAAAAGGCCCTGCGAAAATGGTGGGGGAAGAGAAGGACAGGCAGAGGGAACAGAAACTTCAAGGTCTTGAGGCCAGAATGAGCTTGCCTAGTATGAAAAGGAGCAAGACAGTGTGGCTATGACATGTTGAGCAAGGAGTAGAATGACAGTCGATGATGCAAGGCTTTGCAGTCCTTAGTGAAGAGTCTGACTTTTATTCTGAAGGCAATGAGAAGCCATTGGTGGGTAATAAACATGAAAATGACATAATCTGAATTGATTTCTCTCTTAGGGATCAGAACACCTACCTGTACTGTCCCCATTGTTGGGACTGCCAACTTTCCTTGGTTACCAGAGCCCAGGACCATGAGAGGTGGACCTTCCCTACTTTCACGTGGGTGGTAGGCAGACACCTTCAGCAATACAGTGTCCATGAAAGTGCAGTATATTGGACAGACTTGAGTTTGAGCACTCACTCTGCTGTTTCCTAGCTGTGAGGCCTTGGCCAAGCTACTTAATCTCTCTGATTCTTATTTTCTTCATTTCTAAAATAGAAAAAAACCACAGTATTTTCTCATAGTTGCTGTGAGAATTAAATGAGTTAATGGATAAAAAGTGCTTAACAACATGCCTGAGACATTCTAGGTGCTCAATAAATGTTAGCTGTATCATTTCTTTCACAGATGAGGGCATACAGAAAAGTGCAGACTATACATGTGACTGATACTCACTTGAAATGCTTGTATGTGCATGCACCCCACACATTGCACACATACAAATCCTACTTGAATTCAAAGCCCTGCTTCACCATTTAATAACTCTAGGGCCTTTGGTGAGTTAATGAACCTCTGTAAACATCCCTTTTCCAATCTGTAAAAGAAGAGTGAAAATAGCATCCCCCTGCATTAGTTGGGATTGATGGGATTGGACTTCATAAAACAGAAAACCAAAAATAACAGTAGTTTAAAAAAATGGAAATTTATCTCTCATGTGAAAGAAGTCTAGAAGTAGGAAGTCCAAGACTACCATGGCGTTTCCAAGATCAATAGGGACCCAGTCCCCATCTGTCTTTCTGTTCCACCTCACTAGCTCTTTGTCTTCCATCTTCAAGTCACTTCATAGTCCAGGAAGGCTGCTGACACGCCAGCCATTTGGACTATATTCCATGAAGCAGGAAGAAAGACTAGTCAGATGGCAAAAAGGCTCACTTCTGTGTTGAGACAGCCCCCTCAAAAAGTCTGTCTTGAAGTCTGACATAATCGTAATACTTCCAGTTATGTAGAATTGACCAGACCTTAGCATGACCACACATAGTTGTAGGGGAAGCTGGGAAATGTGTTTAGTTAGTGACATTGTTACACCAAATAAAATCTTAGCTCTGTTTATGAAACAAAAAAGAATGGCTATTTGACAAACAGCCAGCAGGCTCAGCCACACCTTCACAGAGGACTGTTTTAAAGGTTATACAGGGTAATATAAGCAAAGCCCTTAGCTCATTTCCTGACAGATAGTAAGTGCTTAATAAAGAGGACAGGATGCATGCCCTGCCCAACACACCCTTCCTCCAGAAACACTTAGGAGAGGGGCGCCTGGCTGGCTCAGTAGGTTAAGCATCTGCCTTCAGCGTGGGTCATGATCTTGGGGTCCTGGGATCAAGCCCGACATTGGGGTACCTGTTCAATGGGGAGTCTGCTTCTCCCTCTCTCTGTGCCTCTCCCCAGCTCGTGCTCTCTCTCTCTCTCATGTAGGTGGATAAAACCTTAAAAAAAAAAGAAAATAAAAAAATAAAAACAGGAGACTAAAAGAACCCTAAATGTTGTGCTGCTTGCAGAAGGACACTACTCATCTCACATGGTGTGCCACGTGCCGGAATTGGGGAGCCTTCAATGGTCTGAAGTGAAAAATCTATGGAGCTTTATCCTTGAAAGAACATGCCTGGCTTCATTATGACGATCTTTCTTCCTAGAGAGTTAGGTCACCTTTTAGCTCTAACAGACTATACGATGGTGCTGGAGAAGGTGGGAGAGCAGCATATCCTCACCGGGGAGCTTGACCCATACTTTAGATCTCTTCCTCAGCGCAGCTCTATCTGGAGCCAGTAACAAATGAGGAATGGACTCCTTTTCAATGGATGACCTTTGAGAAGAATAGGGAAAGGGAAACAAGAGAAGAGAATCCCGGATTCCAGCAGGTATTTTGGGTGAAGAGAATGCCATTTCTATTCATTTTGACAGGATTATCTTAATTGTTTCTAGAGCTCTGTCACTAGCATTGTTCATTTTAAGCGGGCACATCAATTAAAGGTGCCTTTAATATTATAATTAAAAAGTAAGTTTTTGGAACTATAGCCTGATTAAATGATTTATCATAAAACCATAAGTTTTTTTAATATTATTAATGCTGAAAGAGAAATGATTTCCCCAGACACAGCTATAATGACTTTTATATGACCTCATAGGCACATGCAAGTACCCATAATCCTTGTGTCTTAATTTGAATACATCAGTGGCAGACACCTCAGTTTGAATAAAGAGGAAAAAAGGAGAGGAAAGTTTCACTTGTGAATTGAATCACGCTCTGTCACTAATCCTAACCACGTTAATGGGTGGGTTGGTCTAATTCAAATTCCCTTTTAAAGATATTGGATGACTCACCCTCTTCTGAGTTATGAGTTTGCCTCTTGAGACTTCCCTTTCTACAACACACAGTTGTCAGGCTCAGGAGTGGGATATCAGAAATAAGGACCTCTTCTTGTCAGATTTACTGGGACAGAAATGTACCATAAACAAGTTTTGCATGATTGTAAGCCACAGAAGCAACATGATACAGCACAAAATTGATCACATTTTAAGCATCTTAAGTACTTAACTGAGATATAATGAGACAGTTGTTGTAATGGATTATGTGTCATCTGGCTATTACGTGAAAATATCTGGAAATTTGAAAGAGATGTTGAAAAGAATGTAAGTATCCTCTACCTTCCGATGAAGGCAAGGACCGTTCCAAAAGTCTTCACCTTTTGTTTTTCATTTGATTTGGTTTGTTCTGGTGGTTTCCTAGAGCTAAATGAATGCTCAGATCCGTGGTTCTTTTTAACCCTCTTGGCTGTCTCTTCTTTCCTATTCCTCCCCAATCTTGGTCTCTAGCGCGTGTGAATTAATAGCGCTTCTCTTGAGTCAAAGAGTTAAAAATATTGATTAAGTACATCTTGCTGGAAAATCCCTCAGTCGTGATGTTTTACTTGCTGCAGAGAGAGTTGTTCCAAGTAGAAACAAGAATTTGTAAATATTAGTTGCCATATTAGAAATCTAATTGAAGATCCACTCTGAACCCCGCTCTGTGAACCAGGGGTGCTGGGTTGGCCGGGTTGCTGAGGTGGCCGAGCCCAGAGCGGGCAACTTTCTGGCCAAGCCTAGTTGTTCTTCCTCTCTCACCCTGCCCTGTTCTGCTTCTTACAGAAAGGAAAGGAAGGAATGTGAACAACCAAGTTTTGAGCACCTACCACGTGCCGGGACTTTCCTGTCCCTTGCATCTCATGTATTCCCTAGAGTTAACTTTGGGAAATAGGACTGTCTCTACTTTTTGAACGTGAAAATTGAGGGAAGGGGCTTGCCCAGCATCTCAGAGGAAGTAGAAAAATAAGGCTTTGCATCCAGACCTGGCTGGTTCTAGAAAGTATGTTTTTTAACAACTGAGCTTTGTTGCCTCCTGAGGGAGCCGGCCTCTGACCACCACGTGCTTCACCTGCGGATGTCAGTATCCCCTGCTCTTGGGGCGTTCCTGTCCTCAATTCCTCTCTAGTCATCTCTACTTCTCAGATACGGATCTCTGTGTTTGTTTCTATTCTGGTAATGCGCCAATATTCCCTATTGATCTGTTTTGCTATAGGACCGTGAGGGACCCAGGCCAGAAATGAGCGAGCTCCTACCCCTGATCCCGAGCTAGGCAGCACTGCCGGAGTCTGTGGATGAGGGCGGGACTCAGCCCGCCTGCGGTGTGGCACTGCGCTAGCCGAGGGGCCGTGGGGAGATGGTCTTACCCACGGGTTAAAGAGAAGTGCCCTTCCCGGGAGGCTGGAGGGAAAAACATGTGAAAGAGAAGACCAGACGATAACGGAGAAAGACTTGTCTCAACTGACTGTCGTGGAGCCAGAGCCTGGCAGATGAGCAGGAAGGAAGGGCTCTGCGGCCGTGGTGTCATATGCAGAGCCACAGCAGTTGAGAGCGCAGCAGGAAGGAGGCGGCTTTCCCAGCTCTGTACACCGGCCAGCAAAGTAAATGGACAAATGTTGTTTATGTTCATTACATGTCTTAGTACACCTCAGTGGCAGGAATGCTTACGAGAGGCACAATGTGGGGACACATGCTTGCGGGTGTCACGTAAGAGATGGTTCCCGAGTATAACACGTATTAAAGAAAGCAGGATACGCGTCTAACATCCACAGTCTGCCGTTTGTGGCAGCGGATACGTGCCTTCTCTGTACTTGAAAGAATATTTCAACCTGTGGAAACACTCAGTGATTCTATCTTTTCTAGCTAGGCTGGCCACTTGCATTTTGTACTTGAAGTAAATACCACCACACCTTTTGTTCCTTCTCTCTTCAAGCAAAACATCTTAACAAAGCTTTGATGTAAAGAGTCCCCAGATGTTGCTAAGACCAGTGCCAAGTTCGTCACAATAGGAACAAGGAACCGGACACAGATCAAGAGTTGAAACCCAGCTGTCCACAGAGGGACTCTTTGGCCCTGCCCTTCCCTTCGTGATGGGACCCTTCCTTCGACGAGTATCTGCCAGAGGCAGCGGCGCAGCGTGTGATCAGGAGCCGGAGGCTTAGACTCGGAGTTGGGTTTATGTCCCAGCTTCGACATCTACTGGTTTCGCAGCTACATCAGCTCTTTCAGCTTTTGGCTTTTCTCGTTCGTAAGACGGACACGCCGCAGCAGTTCTCACATGCTTGTCTCTGGAATCGGACAGTCTTGGTGTTGCATTGGCGTCGTCTGCCACGTGCTAGTCCCGCGTGAGGAAGCTGCTATTTAACCTTAGTCTGTTTCTTCTTCCAGAAGCTGGAGAAGGTAATAGAACAGTCATCATAGGGCTGTCGCGAGGATCCAGAGAAACCATACGTGTAAAGCCATAGCACAGTGCCTGGCGAGGAGTGAACAGTCAGCATGCAGAAGCTTCTTTTGTATTAGTATTAACGCCAACCCACTGCACCCACTGGTTAGGTATTTGTATATGTATCATCTCGTTTGCTACCCCCCCAATAAAAGGTCTGTGAGGGTGCTAGTGAGATTATAATCCCCATCCTCCAGATGAGAAGACTGAGGCTCAGTGAGGTTAAACGAGCAGCACTAAGTCCAACTAGTGACTAGTAAGTGGCATAGCTGGAAATCCGACCGAAGTCTTCTGATGCCAAGTCTTTTCACCCACTGCCTCTCTGTTAAGTGTAAATGGTGCCAGGAGGGTGGAGAAAGAGGCAGAAGGTAGCTGTTCCTGGACATCTTCCTTTAACTGAATCTCAGTTGTCTGATTTTTTTTTCCAAAGGAAGATGGGGACATATTTCAAAGAATGGAGAATTTCTCCCCAAGATGTAGAGCGAATTATTCAATGAGTGGCTTCCTTCCGTGGGTCCCAATCATAGTTGATGTGGATACTGTACATAACACCTGTTTGTGGCTGCAGGGTTGTATACGTTTCATAGTCTTTTTAAAAAGCCATCTCTATGCCCAGTGTGGGGCTTGAACTCACAACTCTGACATCAGGAGTTGCATGCTCCACTGACTGAACCAGCCGGGCTCTCCTACATTTCACAGTCTGTTTTCTTTAAAACATTTTATTTATTTATTTGAGAGAGAGCACCAGCAAGAGAGCACAAGCAGGGGGAGCAGCAGAGGGAGAGGGAGAAGTAGACTTCCCACTGGTCAGGGAGCCTGATGTGGGGCTCTATCTCAGAGTCCTGAGATCGTGACCTGAACTAAAGGCAGCCGCTTAACCGACTGAGCCACCCAGACACCCCCATTTCACAGTCTTTAAACATATTAAATTTCCAAAAGCTCTAAGTGGTCTGTGCTCTTAGCCTCTTCGTTGATCAGTTCCACCACCTTTAGTTCTAGACCCCCAAACAGGAGTCCCTAACTGCGGTAACTTTGTTTAAAAGCATGACTACTACTGGAAATGATTTTGAATAACATTTGGAATAAGTGATTGGGTTGCAGGTGGGTCCTGGACCCCTCTGAGTTCCTTTGGACTGCTCTACGTCTCTGCAATAGAAATAATCGAAATGCAACGTGGATAGGCCTTGCCAGTCATGGCGTAGCTGCTTGGGAAAGAACAGTCGTTGAAATCAAGAAGATGCAAGCCCAAAGCCAAACTCCATACCTGGCTAGCTGAATGACTTGATAATTTCCTATCTTTTCAGATCCTCAGGGTTTTTCCTCATGTGAAAAATATGGTGATAACACTTGCATAAAAGGGTTGTTACGAGACTCAAAAGATGACATGTGTAGCAAGGGTCTTCACGTTGGGGCATTTCTGAAGGCCGACATAGGCCTTGGGCAAGTTTCTTTTAGGAGGGATTGCAGGTGGGGGCCTACCCTGAAGAAGGCAAGCAGGGAGGAAGAATAAGACCTTCTACCATTTGGCTGAGAGTCATGGGTCTAGTGAGAAGGAAGAGAAGGGTGGGAGAGGAGGAGGCCTGCAAACTCAGGTCCAAACTCTAGGCAGAGGGACTACCATCAATTAGTGCATAAAAAGAATCATCAAAAAAAAAGATAAAAGAATAATCATAGACTTTGAAATTTTATAGATATTTTGGTATCAGTTAAGATTCTTGACTCTAAATAAAAGAAAAGCCAACTCCTCCTCCTCCTCCTCTTCTTCTTCTTCTTCTTCTTCTTCTTCTTCTTCTTCTTCTTGCCAATTCTTCTTTTTCAAGATTGCTTTGTCTGTTCAGGGTCTTTTGCGTTTCCGTACAAATTTTAAGATTATTTGTTCTAGGTCTGTGAAAAATGCTATTGGTATTTTGGTAGGGATTGCATTAAATGTGTAGATTGCTTTGGGTCATATGACCATTTCAACAATATTTGTTTTTCCAATCGGTGAGCATGGAACATCTTTCCATTTGTGTCATCTTTAATTCTTTCATCAGTGTTTTATAGTTTTCAGAGTACAGGTCTTTCACCTCCTTGGTTAAGTTAATCCTGGATATTTTATTATTTGTAATGTAATTATAAAGAGGGATTGTTTTCTTAATTTCTCTTTCCACTACTTCATTATTAGTGTATAGAAATGCAACAGAGGTCTATATATTGATTTTCTATGTTGTGATTTTACTGACTTCATTTATTGGTCTTAGTATTTTTTTTTGGTAGAGTCTTGAGGGTTTTCTATATACAGTATCATGTGATCTGCAAATCGTGACAGTTTTACTTCTTCCTTACCAATTTGGATGATGTTTTCCTTTTCTTGTCTGATTGCTGTGGCTAGGACTTCCAGTACTATGTTGAATAAAAGTGGTGAGAGTGGACATCCTTGTTTCGTTCCTGATCTTAAAGGAAAAGCTCTCAAGTTTTCACCATTGAGTATGATGTTAGCTGTGGGTTTTTCATATATGGACTTTATTATGTTGAAGTATGTTCCCTCTGAACCTACTTTATTGAGAGGTTGTTTTTTTTTGTCATGAATGAATATTGTACTTTGTCAAATGCTTTTTCTGCATCTATTGAAATGATCATGTATTTTAATTCGTTCTCTTGTTAATGTGAATATTACTCAGCCGTAAACAAGAATGAAATCTTGTCATTTGCAATAACATGGATGAATTCAGAAGTATAATGATAAGGGAAATAAGTCAGTCAGAGAAAGACAAATACTGTATGATACGATTTGAATGTGGGGTTTAGGAAACAAAAATGAACGAAGAAAAAGACAAAAAAACAGACTCTTTTAAAAAAGATTTTATTTATTTATTTATTTGTCAGAGAGAGAGAGAGCGCACATGCCAGCCACAAGCAGGGGGAGCAGCAGGCAGAGGGAGAAGCAGGCTCCCTGCTGAGCAAGGAGTCCAATGCAGGACTCAGTTCCAGGACCTTGTGATCAGGACCTGAGCTGAAGGCAGATGCTTAACTGACTGAACCACTAGGTGTCCCAAAAAACAGATTCTTAACTATAGAATAAAAACTGATGATTGCCAGAGGGTAGGTGGGTAGGGGATGGGTGAAATGAGTGAGAGGGATTAAGAGTACATGTATTATGGGGGTGCCTGGCTGGCTCAGTCAGTACAGCGTGGAACTCTTGATCTTGGGGTTGTGAATTTAAGCCCCACTTTAGGTGTAGAGATTACTCAAAACTAAAATCTCAAAAAAAATTCACTTATTGTGATGAGCACTAAGTAATGTATAGAAAAAAAAGGGGGGGGAGAAAGAACAACTCAAAATGGTTTGGTTCTCCGTGCTCCTCAGACCTGAGTATGCATCAGCATTACCTGAGGGCTTTGTTGTAACACAGAATGCTGGCCTCTAACCCCAAGAGTTTCAGAGTCAGTGGTTTTGGGTTGGGGCCCGAGAATTTGCATTTCTAACGTGGCGATGGTGGTATTCTTTGAGAGACAGCAGCCTAAACAATAAAAATAATAGTAAGCTTACACAAGAAGAAATCTCAAGGAAAGGAAGCCCTCTGCTTATATGAAAGTTCAGTGATGTCCTTAAGGGCACTGATCCTTTCTATCCTTCATTCTGCCATTCTCAGTGGTGAGGCTCTGCCTTAGGTAAGCTCACCTCATAGTTACAAGATGGCTGCCATTACATAGCTGCATATCCAGGCAGAATCCCGTGGAGGAGGAGGAACTGTCTCTTTCTCAATATTTTTTTATTAGTAGAACTTTTCCCAGAAATTCCTCAGCCCAGTTCTTCTCATTGGTGGAATTATTTCACATCCTCAGTCCCAATCTAATTCCTAACAAGAAGAACAAACCATGGTTATGGTTTAGAATAATTAGGATTTTCTTCTGGGGATGGAGAGGAGGTCTTCTCTTTCTTATATCACGTAGGGGAGGAATGGGCACTTGAACAGAATCAGAATTCTTTTTTTTTTAAGATTTATTTATTTATTTTGAGAGAGAGGAGAAAGAGCAGGGGGAGTGAGAGATGAGGAAGCAGGCTCCCAGCGGAGGAGCCTGATGCGGGGCTCGATCCCAGAACGCCGGGATCATGCCCTGAGCCTAAGGCAGAGGCTTAACGACTGTGCCACCCAGGCGCCCCCAAAGATTTTATTTTTAAGTAATCTCCACACCCAACGTGGGGCTCAAACTCATAACCCCGAGATCGGGAGTCACAAGCCCCCTGACTGAGCCAGCCAGGCGCCCCCAGAACAACTAATTTTGAAGTTATCACAATCATGCTGCTCAGAACCCTGGAGCTTCCTCAGAGGGGCAGTGTGTGTGTGTGAGAGAGAGAGAGACAGAGAAAGGCAGGGGGGGAGAGGGAGAGAGGGAAGACGAGAGAGGGAGGCAGTAGGGGAGAGGGAGAGAGGAGTAGGGGAGAGACGAAGGGTTAAACTAGAGGCCAGGGGCCTGCCTCACCACCCAGCTTCAAACCAAGCAGCCACTTTCATGTGTTGATCTTGCACACCTTCCTCATAGACTTTCCTTTGAAGAAAGGGTTCCATGACTACGAAAGAAAGGAAAGAAGGAAGGAAGGAAGAAAGAGAGAAAGATTTTGAGAAGCAGTAATTTTGGGTATCCCATCTAACCAGTGATCATTTGCTGTGTCCAGTTTGAGGAAGACGAGGAGGAGGGAGAGCGAGGGAGGTTTTCTGCGCTCAGTAGAGGAGGAGAGAGTACCCCCATCAGACTGGGAAAGGTAGATGGCATTTCTGGAACAGCTACAACACCCGCCCGTTACGTTACTTAGAGTCATTAGCGGGTTTCAGTAACAACAGTGAACGTGTCAGGATCATTAGCGGCCAGGCCCTGCCCTGAAACCTTTCCAAGTAGTGTCTCATGACAGTTGTGCCCCCCGCCTGCGAGGCGGGTTCCGCAGCAGTGCAGGGACACAGGAGGCGCTGTGCGCAGGTGAGAGCTGGGAAGAAAATCTGGGGCTCTGTTTCTACAGTTCACGCTCACAACTCAAGGGGTTATTGCTATTTCCACTGTATAGGCATGGAAAGCTATAGGCGTGGAAGTGAAGACTCAGAGGTGAAATAGTTTTGCGAAGGTCACACCATGTGTAAGGTGCAGCACAGAACTGGAATTGAGGTGGGTCTGGCTTCAGACCCCCTCCTGCCTTCATTCAGTCATGGAGTCATTCAGGCACTCCTTCCAAGAATATTCGGCACTGACAACGTGCAAGGCCCTGTCCTGGGTACACTATATCCTTTTCATCTTTCCACAGAGGTCTTAGGCCACTTCTCTAGAATCGTCATTGGTTGATGGGAAGGTAGAGCCAAGGGCCCGGGTGAGGCACCTGCCTTCTTATAGGCACGTGCCTTTGACAGTGGATTCGGTCATGCCGTGGACACAGAATGACTCTGCCACTGTGTGTAGGTCCTTGGGGAGAATTTCCGATGCCACTCAAAAATTTTTTGACCTGTTTCATACTTTCTTACTCGAATTCCAGTGTGGTTAGCGTACAGTTTTGGGTGTGCAGCAGAGTGACTCCGCACTTCCATCCGTCACTCGGTGCTCAGCGTGGTGGTGGTGAGTGGACCCTTCATCCCCTTCGCCTGTTTCACCCATCCGCCACCCGCCTCCCTCTGGTGCCAACTGGTTTCTTCGCTACAGTCAAGTCTGTTTCTTGGTTTGTCTCTCTCTCTTTTTTTCCTTTGCCCTTTGCTTGTTTGTTTTGTTTCTTAAATTCCACATATAAGTGAAATCCTATGATATTTGTCTTTCTCTGGCTGACTTATTTCACTTAGCATAATATTCTCTAGCTCTAGCCATGTCCTTGCAAATGGCAAGACTTTGTTCTTTTTTATGACTGAATAATATTCCAGTATGCCCGTGCATGTGTGTGTGCGTGCATGCGTGTGTGTACCCATACACACCACATCTTCTTTATCCGTTCGTTTTTTTTTGAAGATTTCATTTATTTATTTGACAGAGAGAGCACAGGTAGGGGAAGCAGCAGGCAGAGGAAGAAGCAGACTCCCTGCTGAGCAGGGAGCCTGACCCAGGGCTCGATCCCAGAACCCTGGGATCATGATCTGAGCCAAAGGCAGACGCTTACCTGACTGACCCACCCATGCTCCATTCATGTATTGATATACACTTGGGCTGCTTCCATAATTTGGCTGTTGTTATTAATGTTACAACAAACATAGGGGTGCATGTATCCTTTCCAATTACTGTTTTCACATTCTTTGGGTAAGTTCTCAGTAGTAGAATTACTGGATCACAGGGTAATTCTATTTTTAATTTTTTGAGGACCCTCCATACCATTTTCCGTAGTGGCTGCACCAGTTTGCATTCCCTGTAACAGTGCAAGAGGGTCGCTTTTTCTCCGCATCCTCGCCGACACTTGTTTCTTGTATTGTTGAATTTAGCCATTCTGACAGGTGTGAGGTAATATCTTACTATAGTTTTGATCTGCATTTCCCTCATGATGAGTGATGATGAGCACATTTTCATGTGTCTATTGGCCATCTGGATGTCTTCTTTGGAGAAATGTCTATGCATGTCTTCTGCCCATTTCTTAATTGGATTATTTGGGGTTTGGTGGTGTTGACTTATATATAAGTTCCTTATGTATTTTGGATACTAAGCCTTTATCGGGTATGTCATTTGTAAATATCTTCTCCCATTCCATAGGCTGCCTTTTAGTTCTGTCGATTGTTTCCTTCGCTGTGCAGAAGCTTTTTATTTTGATGGAGTCCCAGTAGTTTATTTTTGCTTTTGTTTCCCTTGCCTCAGGAGTCGTATTTTTTAATGGAAACATGATTCTTACTTTCAAAGTATAATCATAATTTTGTTTCATGTCTTTATATTTACATCACCATTTTGGACGATACTTCTCCTGCATGCGTAACATGAGAATTTTTCTATTGACTCCGTGCCTGAAATAAATAATTTAGGAGGAGCAACCTCTGGAAAATCTGAAAATTTAAAGACTGTCTTTGATCTCCATGTGCATGTATGGTCTTACTAAGCATTTTCTGGAAAATTCCAGCAATTACTGGTGACTCTTTTCTGTTCCCATGGCCCCTTGTGTAATCAGGGCTATGCAAACGGAAGAATGCTGTTCTTGCTCATTTCAAGCACAAGGGAAGTTCGGTCTCTTCAAAAAGCACTTAGAATTTAAATGGCAATCTCCAGACCTCTCTTTGCTTTTGCATTCATGAATTTTCCCATTTGCTTAGCTATTGTCATTGATTCCTTTGTTATTTTGTTGTTGTTATCATTGTTGTTGGGGAGGGACATTCAGTGAGGCATAATTTGGGGATATACTTGCGGAGAGCAGGGAGGCAAACTTGCCTGTTCCCTCAGTTTAGTGAAACGGAGTTTGTTGACACGTTGTCACCAAGCAGGCCCCTGTGGAGCAGCAGTTGGTGGAGGGACTGTCAGAATGCTGACTGGGGCTAAAGAAGAAACTTCTTTTTATAACCTCAAATGGCTACTCTTGCCTTGCATTTAACTAGCGAACAGATTTTGTTAGACACTAGAGATCTGAGGATTGGCATGAATGGAAACTCATCTCAATGAAACAAAACAAGGGTATTATTTTTATTTATAGTTAGCTTTGTTCAAATCCATGATTTGTGTCTTCTGGGAGTCACTGAATATGTCCAGGAGCAGAGCTTGGTGTGGTGGATAGACCCTGAGGTGCCCCCCAGTGAGCCCTGCCTCCTGCTCTTCATGCCTGTACTGTCACGTCTCTTGAGAGTGGGCGAGACCGTGACTTGCTTCCAGCCCACAGAAGATGGCTGACAGGGTGAAGGGATTTTTAAAAATTTTTTTAATTTAAATTCAATTTCGTTCGCATAGAATGTGTTATTCGCTTCAGGGGTAGAGTTTAGTGATTCATCTTTGCATGTGACACCCAGTGCTCGTTCCGTCAAGTGCCTTCCTCAGTGCCCGTCAGGGTGAAGGGATTTTGCAGCTAGATTTAAGGTTTCTAATCAGCTGATTCTGACTTAATCAAAAGGGAGATTATCCCAAGTGGGCCGGAATGGATCAGGCAAAAGCCTTTACAAGAGCGACCATACCTTCCTTTAGGTCAGAGAAACTGTCTCTCCAGTTTCTGGCCTTGAAGAAACAAGCTGCTGTCTTGTGAGAGGGCCAGGGGACAGCGACGACAGAAGCCCTTCAGGGGCTGAGTCGTCTCCTGGCCAATGGTCAGTGAGAAAATTGGGGACCTTAATTCTGCGATAGTAAGGAGATGAATTCTGCCAATGGCCCGGAGGCTCTTGGAGGGACACCCTTCCCAAGTAGCTCCTCTGAAGAGACCCCAGCTCTGGCTGTCACCTGGATGACAGCCCCATGAGACCTGGAGCAGAGGTGCTGTGCCTCTGGACTTCTGACCTGCAGAAATTGTGAGATAATAAAAGTATTGTTTTAAGCCACTAAGGTCTGATTATGTGTGAGGCAGCAGTGGACAACTAATCCACTTGGCTTCGAGAGAGTAGATCCAGACATTTCCTGGGTGTTTCTTCTAGGAAGAAGGTTTGCTATCCTAGGGGGAAAGATCAGGGTCGGATCATTTTGTGTCAGAGAGTCTGGAATTGGATACTTACTGTATTGGAAATGCACTGCAAACAGGAGTCATCTGGGTACCCTTTCATTCTCGGCTCAAAGGACCACTTCTGCTATTGCCCTACACAGTGACCCGTTTCCGGTTGGGATTCAGTTGGCGTTTAAATTTTTTTTTCCTATATTGTCTCCCTAGCTAACCCAGATACCTCAGAACTTCTCAGTCATGTCTGCATTTTAAGAAACGATTCTTTCGCCTTTGTTTTCCACCACCATTTCCACCAATGTCATCTAGGCTCTCCTGTCTTTCCCCAGAACTTTCTGCCTGGTCTCCTCACCTCGCCTTTTGTGGGGGCGTTCCCCATTCTTCTCCCATCTGCACCGCAGGTCTGGCTGCAAGCTGCCCCCAGCCCCCCTTTTCCTGCAGCCGCCGCACTATGGCTAGCCCCCCCAACTGCTCAGTCTTCCTTGCACATGCTCCGGCCGCTATCGCTCTGCGTGCAGGTGGCTCCCTCGGCCGGAAACACTCCCACTACCCATCCCTCTCCTCCACCTGGCAAATCTGTGATGATTCTCCTGGACGCTGATCAAATGCTCTCTCTTCTCCCAGGCTTCTATCCTCTCCCTCCTTCTCCTTCCTCCTCTCTCCCCATTTCTCCCTCCAAGCTACCCCCACCCCACACCCAGGCAGGGTTTGTCATGACCTCTCAGCTGCCACAGCGAGGAGTTTTCATTCTGTTATTTATTTTATTTTACTTTTTTTGGGGGGGCAGAGCAAAAGGGAGAGAGAGAATCTTAAGCGGGCTCCATGCCCAGCACAGAGCCTGATGTAGGGGCTCGATCTCACAACCCTGAGATCAGGACCCGAGCCAAAATCCAGAGTGAGATGCTTGGGCGCCTGGGTGGCTCACTTGGTTACGCATCTGCCTTCAGCTCAGGTCATGATCCCAGGGTCCTGGGATCGAGCCCCATTGGGCTCCCTGCTCAGTGGGGAGTCTGCTTCTCCCTCTCACTCTCCTTCTGTGTTCTTCCTCTCTCTTTCAAATAAATAAAATCTTAAAAAAAAAAGTCAGATGCTTAACTGACTAAGCCATGCAGGCAGTCCTGTATTCATTCTGTTATAACAGTTACTATGCTAGTCTTAGAATTCTTTCTATTTCTGTGTCAAACCATGATGCCTCCCACTGACCCTGAACCCATCAGGAGCATAAATCTTCATCTTGGGATTCCATGTACTCAGGGCAGTGATGAACACAGAAACTGAATTCTAATCCTACTAATTTGTACTGTGGATCCTGCCCCTTGGAATTCTGCATAGTTTAGGAATTACTAGAAATAAGAATGATGAACTTTACCAGAAATCATGGCCGTGAGGAGGGGTCAGTCCTCTTGACTATGACAGATTGATCCCAGCTCTGTCTTTTTTTTTTTTAGGTTTTATTTATTTAAGTAATCTCTGCACCTCATGTGGGGCTTAAACTCATGACCCCAAGATCAAGAGTCACATGCTCCAGCAACTGAGCCAGCCAGGCACCCCAATCCAGTTCTGTCTTAAATCCCAACCTCATTCCATCTTCCGGAGACCTAAGATCCCCTGTTATCATGTCTGTTTCTCTCTATGTATTTATTCTATGGTTTCCCCTATGAAGTGCTGTGTAATTTTTACATACAGAAATAACCACAGCAAATTCAGTTCTGCTTTTGAGAAATTCAGTTGCTTTTTTCCTACATTATTCAGGGTAAAATACCATCTGAAACTCTGAGAAGCATAAAGGAGCTTACAGCTCATTACCTAGGGCCATTTACACGCTGAGCACCACGTTAGGCCCCAGGGATGCAGAAATGAATATGACATGGTCCGTACTTTAGGGAATCTACGGGGTGATGGGCAGAGAAGGAACAGTAGATGAACATTGACAACACAGCGTTCCCTGCTATGTTAGAGTGAAGCCTGCACGTCCGTCGTGGCCCAGATGACGGGCCCTTGGCCCACACTGGGTGGGGAATGGGAGGTCACAGTGTCAGGCACTTGAGGCCCAGAGAGGCCCAGTGATTCGCTCAAGGTCCCACGGCAATGGCAGCACCAACTCTCTTGGCACTCATTCTTGGGTTCTTACTGACGCTCGGCATTATTGCGGGGAGCTGCGTCCTGTGATTTTATAGCTCCTATGGGCGGGGCTGGCTAATGTAACTAGGGAATTATATTCAAATCAGTTCATCACAACCTGGAGCTTCCAGCACTTGGATGCCTTAGGAATGGATACTTGTCATTCAGGGCATGTGTCAAGGAGCCAAGAGCTTTAAGGCTTGACCAAGAACTGGCACGAGCAACTAGGAAACAAAGTGCCAACCTTGAGCCTGAGTGGATGAAATCAGTTTTCGGGAAACTCAGCAACTCAGACGTGGAGTCCCAAATGCAATGGCAGAGAAGAGCACAACTGTAGAGTGTGGTTGCCCTAGCTCTGCCTTTCCTCTTTCTGCAGCGTTAGTCTGCAGATCACCCAGCACAGCGTGGCTGGAGAGTGGGGCCCCATGCAGAGGCCACAGGCTCTGGAGTGGTCAGGCCTAGACTGAAACCCGGCTCTTACACTTCCTAGCAGTGTTGGCTTGACTTAGTGTTTTTTTAAAAAAGATTTTATTTATTCATTCAAGAGAGAGACCTGGGGGTGGGGGAGGAGCCGAGGGAGAGGGACCAGCAGCATCTGAACTGGGTGTGGAGCCCGATGCGGGGCTCGATCTCACAACCCCGAGATCATGACCTGAGCTGAAACTGAGAGTCAGACGGTCAAAGGACAGAGCCACCCAGGTGCCCCTTGGATTAGATTTTTAATCTCTCTATGCCTCAATTTCTCTACTTACAAAATGGGATCAATAATGGTATCTAAGAAAATTATGAGGATTTAATGAGATTACGTTATAAGATCCAGCCTCCCCCTCCCCCCGAGTATACAGTAGGCACTCAAGTTGTAGCTATTATCTATGATCACTTTTACTATTATTTACCCCTGGCTCTGATACTTGTGACACTCATTCTCTTGGCCTCGGTTTCTTTATTCGTAAAATGACTAGGTCGAACTAGATCATTCCTAAGGAGCCTTCTCATTTCCAGCATTCGAAGAGTCTGGTGTTTAAATCAACACGCACCCTCATTATCTATGATTTTGTCTTCCGCCCCACAGCCTCTGCGGCAGGCTGAGTGGATGTCGCTGTGCTGCGAGGAAACAGAAGCTCTGACAGACTCAGGGGCCCGGGAGGTAGGTCCAAACGCAGCTCCTCTTGTGTCATTTCTGCTGGGGTTCCCCCTGCAGAGATTGGGAAGGTTACCGTCTGCTGACCTCATTCATCCCGAGCGGAAGCTGAGTGGTTGGCAGGCAAAAGACAAAGCCACTACACCTGCATAGCATCGAGGGCCATGACTGTGCTGGGCTGGGCTGCTCCCCGTAAGCATTCGCGGGGCTGCTGATCGGTGTTCCTTGTATGGGCACGAGAGCTAAACTTTGCTGACTTTTCATTCCACGTGAAGTCCTGTGCTAAGGGCTCTATGTGTGTCACTTTACCGACTCCTTATAACATCCCTGTGGAGTATTGTTAGCCCTATTTTACAGGTGAAGAAACTTTGACACAGAGAGGTTAAATGACTTAACCAAGGTAGCACAGCCTAGGGGTGGCGAAATTCAGATCTGAATTTCTGTTGGGCTGCAAAGCCCGGGCTTTGTAGAGCTTTGTAGAGCTTATCACTATACTAAGCCACATACCGTAGCTGGTAGTCACAAGGAGACAGAGGAACTTTAAAAACAGTGCAGAGTCAAACAGGGAAGGGGACACGGAGTCATCAGGAAAAGTTCCATTTGCTTTAGATTTTTCTGAAGGTGAGGTCATGTGTAATATATTTTAGAATAATTCTCTTCTAAAATGAGCAAATGTTCTTTAAAAAGTTTGGAAACCAGGGTGCCTGGGTGGCTCAGTCAGTGAAGCGCCTGCCTTTGGCTCAGGTCATGATCCCAGGACCTGGGATCAAGCCCCATGTCCGGCTCCTTGCTCAACAGGGGAGTCTGCTTCTCCCTTTCCTTTCCCCCGCTCGTGCTCTCTTTTGCTCCCTCTCTGTCTCAGATAAATAAATAAAATCTTAAAAAAGAAGTTTGGAAACCAAACAAGAAGAAAAGGATGAGTTTTTAAAAACTGGAAAAGAGGGGACGTGAGTTGTAATCCTGGCTCTGTGAAAACCTGTCCTCGTGACCTCGAACTGGTGCCTTCTCCTCTTTGGGCCTCAGTGTCCCCATCTACACCGAGAGAGAAGTAGACTTGCTCAGTTGTTCTTTTGCTTCAGCGTGTCTGTAGATCACCCGGGGATCTTGTTAAAAGGCAGGTTCCGATCCAGCAGGTCTGGAGTGGGGGCTGGGATTCAGCCTTTCTCTCAGTCCCTCAGGTGCGGACAACCCTGCTGGGCCGGTGACCACGCTGTGGTCCAGTGAGGGACTGGATCACCTCAGATTTAACTCTAAAACCAAGGTATTATAGTCAGTCCCCAATTGTTCCGTAAACAGGGAGTGGTCATTTTTCTCGTCATGGGACAGCTCGTGGGGCTGTTCTTCGCACTTGACCTTTTCGGCCTCGGACGCGTTTCCAGTCCCCTGAGCCTGCACCTGCGAACTGGGTAGCCGGCCTAGAAGGGCACCAACTCTGCGCTCGGTGAGTCTCGTGGATTCCCGGCGACACAGTGTGTCCTCCCCACCGCCTGCCCCTGAAAAGCCATCCTTTCCCGGGGCCCCAGAAGGGCTGTTAGTGGAAGCCAAGTCCTGCTCTCCCCGCGGAAATCCAGCCTGTCCCGTCCGCCGCTCAGGCCCATTTCCCCAGCAGCCCTGTTCGCAGCCTCCTCAGAGCGACGTTTTTCTCTCCCTGCTAAAGACCTTTTTTGGGTGGTGGAATTATCTGCTAGAAAAATAGGCTTGATGTCAACAGAAGCCTAAATTATTCTGGAAACCTGAGCTCCTTCAAAGTTTAGGGATATTTTAATGCAATCAGCTTCAAGACCCTGCAGTGACAGGAACAAGTATCTAATGGATCTTAAATTGACTTGTTAAATTTTGCTCTTGTTTGTTTCCCTTCATTTTCTGTCCTTTCCTTTTTGGCACATTTTCTATTTTGATTTTTTTCCTTTTAACTTTGTATTTTAAATCAAGTCTTTTCTCAGCTTCCCTAATTTCCTGTGTCTATAAGTGGGATGGAAATGTGCAGTGTTTAGCAGAACCCTCCTCATGAGTGATGCTGACATGCAGAACTTTCTGGTCTTTGAGCTTGTCTTATTCAAGTGCCCTCATGAGGCAATGGAGACCTGCTCTCTCACTTCACTGTCGGTCAACCGAAGAGTTCTGACTGCAAAGTAAAAGGCTCAACTTGGAAACTCCACGGAGCAGCACTGTTGGCTTGAGGAGAACAGGCTTATGTTGAAACCTCTGAGAAACTTCGAAGTGACTGGAGAACCAGATTGTCTTTATGGGGTCTGGATGGGCTGTAGATGGTGTCCTTTTTCCCTGCTTCGGCTCTGACCTCCAGGGGCTGGGACTGGCCCCCCTCCTTGGTGGTCTCCCACTGAACATCTACCCTTTCTGCTGCCCTGATTTCATAATTAACTAGGAGTTTCTTTACCACAGTATCAATAAGCAGGAGGACAGTGTGTTGGTTTTCTATTGCTGCTGTAACACCTTACCACAAAGTGGCTTAAACAATACGAATTTGTTATCTTACAGTTCTGGAGATCAGTAGTATCACTGAGCTAATAGTAAAAATGTCGGCAGGGCCACGATCCTTCTGGAGGCCGTAGGGGAGAATCCCTCCCGTGGCCTTTTCCAGCCTCTAGAGGTTGTCTGCCTCCCTCGGCTCATGGCGCCTTTCCTCCATCTTCAAAGCTAGCAAAGGAGAGTCGAGTCCTCATATTGGAATCACTCTGGTTGCTTCTTCCTCTCTCTTCCACTTCTGTTAAGTTTATTTCTTTTAATAATCTCTATACCCAATGTGGGGCTCAAACTCATGACCCTGAGATCAAGAGTCACATGCTCTTCCAACTGAGCCAGCCAGGCGCTTGCCTGTCTCTTCCACTTTTAAGACCATTTGTGATTATATCAGGCCAACCTGGATAACTGAGGATCACCTCACTATCTCATCTTATCTCATCTTTAAATTAAATTCTTGATTTAATCACACTTATGATTTGTTTGTCCTGATTGCAATTCTCTTTTATTCTCAAATAAACACATCCTTTGCTGGTTAAATAATTGGCAGGTTTCACTTTTAAGATTAACAATGGCTATATCGAAAAACACATTGCCAGCCACAGGACTAGATAAAGAACCAGGCCGTTTCCTCACCTCTCCTCCTGGCTCCTTTGCTTTAGGGTTCTTGGTTGATTTCAATGACTGACCATTGGGGCCTCTCGTTTTTTATCTTCTTCCACTTTAAATTCTGGTGCTTATGTCTTAAAATCCCCAGTAAGGAGTGAGTCTGTGACACCCTAGTCCCCCACCTCAATCCCAATAAAAGCAAAACTCCAGGCCTGCGAACTTGCTGTGTGGCCCCAGGTATGCCATGTCATTTCAGGTCCTGTAAGTAAGAAACCTTTTTCCCCAGAGTTCTCTGATAGTTATTGCTGAAGGGTGTCTTATGATCATAAGAACCACAGGAGCAGGTCTAGCCAAAACGCTGGTTATTGGTAGGCTGCGATTGGCACAAAGCACCCGTGGAGGTGATTCTGGCGGCTGTCACTATGCCCTTGCCTATCCGGACTTCTTACCAGGGCCGCCTGAGTGGCTCATTCGGTGAAGCATCAGCCTTTGGCTCGGGTCATGATCTCGGGGTCCTGGGATCCAGCCCCGCATCAGGCACTCTGCTCAGCGGCGAGTCTGCTTCTCCCTCTTCCTCTCTCTCTGTGATCTCTTTCAAATAAATAAAATCTTAAAAAAAAAAACCACCTCACAACTATGATGCTTTCTAGTCACTGAAGTGTTTTCACTTCCATTTTCAAATTTATGATGCCAATTGAGGAAATGGAGTTTCTGTTATATTAGGTACTCGTTTGAGGTTATTTACCACCTATAATTAGTAAGTGGTGAAGGTGAAACTGAAGTTTGGATCCTCTAACTTTGAAGCTTTCCACTACATTGCCTCGAACACCACAAGATTAGTGTGAAAAGGCCAAACTTCCATTTGCCTTTGGTGTGGGGTTATAACCACGAGGGGGGGTTTTAAGTGGAAAGTGTACTCATGACGATCTTTGATGTAATATTGACCTAGAGGGTCTGTTCTCTTACTAGAACTGTGGGATATTGTCCTGTCTTCAGCATGAAAAGGAGTCTTTGCCTGGATACCATTAGCTATCATTTAGGGGTACAGTCCTAATATTAAATGGGCTCCTAATAAGCATTAGATGTTGTATTAGGCACATGCATCTATTATTTTATTGAGCCTTGGTAATCTATCCTGCATTATTATTATTATTATTATCATTATCATTATTATTATCACTCTTATTATTACTATTATTGCCATTATTATCCCTGCTTCAAAGATGAATAAAATGGGGCCCAGGGAATTTAATCCCTTTCCCAAGCCAAGATGCAAGCCCAGGCAGCGTAACTATGGAGCCTGCTTTCCTTACAATAGCTAATCAGGACTGATTATTCTCTCCCCGGCATTTAACTCACATGGATCATAAATCTCTATCTGACTCTGAATTCTCACACAGTTGTATTACTTTTCGCTTTTCATAATCCATGTTCTATTTGCTTTTCTAAATGACATAGGCCCTCTCCCATGACCAAGAGTGTCTGGCTTTCCTAATGACGAAATTTGCTTCCAGGTTATTTGCCCATCACTTTAACTAGCCCTTGTATTAACTGTATGTTGCATCTTGCTTAATCTGTATCGACCACCTGACTTGTTGGAAATCTCTTGTTTGGGAGACAGCGGTTACACAAGGTAGCACACTTTGGCTTGGCCCTTTCTTTTTGCCTTATCCATGTGGTCCTCTCAAGTATTGGCCTCATCAAGGGCTGGTGATTGAAGCAATGGATGTGAAATCAAGATAGCAAGTGCTCCAGTTCTGAGATGTAAACCCACGCTGCTCCGGGAAGGAGACGGGGACTGCTGAGGTTAGCCTCCAAGTCAGCACGATCCATGTGCTCTAGAGAGGCCAGTTCTGCGGCGTCTTGGCCTCGGGCATCCGTCCGCACCTCAGCTCAGCCATCTATAATATCAGATGCTTGAAGATCTTGTCTGAACTCCTTTGCAGCACTAAAATCCCTTAATTCTCATATTCCCCCAGTGCCAGACAGTTTAATTCTTTGATCTTATCTCGACTGAAGAGTAAAGCACTTGGCATGTGTGAAAGAAGAAGGCATTTGGGACCCCATAACAGAGTTGGCCTTTACAGTTGGACAGACACCGGGGAAAATGACCGAGTGTAGACGTCAGCTGTGAATGGATGCCATGGGTGTGAAGCTCGCGTTTCCAGTGGTTGACTCTGGCATGTTTAAGAGGAGCCAGCATGGGTTTCTTTGGGCAGGAGAGGAACTTGGGAGTCAAACACCTGAATATTTCGGATGTCCATCTGTGGACTCCACCCAGGAATAGCCTGATTATAGAGCAGAGGCCCCGGGAAGAGGCAGGCAGGGCTAGCCACCCCTGGGCAGGAGTTAGGGGGTGGCAGCAGTCCTGGGGTAGCCGTTCAGTAAGACCAGACAGAGCAGCAGGGAGCAGGGGGACAACCCCGTCCTGGGAACTGGGGTCCACTGGGTGAGAAGATCAGTGCTTCCTGAATGGTGGAGAGAGGAACAGAAAGCAATAACTCAGGGGCCCACAGTCAGCACTTGGAATGACAACAAAGTGCCCCCTGGAAGGAGGTGGGGAGAGGGGCAGGGGCCTTGTCTCTCCTTTGTCCCGAAGACTCGCCCAGTCAGATTGGCTTTTTCCTTTCTCAGTGTCTGCTTCCTCTTTATATCATTCTATCAATCTCAGAAACACCCCCCCCCCATGATCTGGTAAGAATATGGCTCCCCACCATATACCACGACCATCTTTGAACTGGGTTTTGCTGATTGAACTCTTGAATTGTATTGATTTTGGTTTTGAAAATATAAAAAACAGGCTTTCTTGTTAAGAGACCATGAATCGTAGTGGTTAAGAACTTTTGGAGTCAGACAGACCTACAGTCAAATTGGAGCTCTGGTGCTTAGCTGCTATGTGAACTTGGGCAAGTCACCTCCCCTCAATGGGCCTCATATTCCTTATGCATAAAATGTTGGTGATAATACTGATACTACTGATAATACCAATGCGTCAAGGTTGTTGTGCGGATTAACTAAGCAAATGGGCTTGGCACCTGGGGAGCACTGGACAAATGGCTCCTCCGTTAGCATTGGCTTGGTCAGACTGGCTGTAGCCCAGCACCTGCTCCTGTGTTCCTTGTATCGGCTTCTGAAATCAGTTCAGCGTGGGTGCCGACTTTTCACAGAAGCTCCATGAATGAAACAAGATTTATCACATTATAAGATGACGTCCTTCATGTGTTTTTTGAATACCTACCATGGTCCAAGTCAACCTTAGTTTGGGGTGCTTAGAAATCCCCCATGGAGGATGCTAGAACTGAGGGAATGTAATGCAGTGGTCAGGAAGATGCCTCCCTTCTGTTCATAGAGGATGCTATTTCTCTTCCTAATCCTCCACTGAGACATCTAAGTTGAGTGTAATTTTAAGGTAAAAATAGAACCACATTTCTGGAGTTGAGTGTAGTGAATCAGGAAAATTTATTGTAGCCTAATCATTTAGCGAGATGAAGAAAATCAATGGGCCTGACAGGGACCCTGTTCTGGAGACCACAGATCTGTACCAGTCAATACTGTCCACAGGTCCTGAAATCCAATCTGGTTTTGGAGGGCTCCTCAATTTTTGAAAATGCTGCAAACCTGCAAAGGGATCTATAGACTCCAAAGGAAAGTCAGAGGCCCTTAGAGTGTATCTGAGGAAAGTCACTGGGAAGGTACACAAATTGCTCTGATGTTTCTGTAACAGAAAAATCTGAGGGAGAAATGCTCCCCCTGAGAGATACAGGTCTTCTAGAGGGAATAAGAATCCCACAGCATGTTCATGCATTGTATTTTATGAGTTTGTTATTTCTATGAACTTGCTCTGATGTCAGATTTCCCTTAAAATTTTCACAGTGTCTCATCTTATGTTAGCCTGAGCTGTGATGCCAGAAACAGAGGATCTTAGATATGTAATATGGATCTTAGAAAGGCTCGGCCACAAAGCTCATTGAGAACTTAGATGTGGACATGTGGAAAATGGAGGAAGTCAGGGATGGGATCCGGGGGACCAGGGAACTGAGAGCCTCTTAACACAGGGCCTGAACTGTATGATACCATGTACTTCTATACCCAACACATAAAACAGCAATGAACAGGTTGATACTGCAAATATATTTGTTGAATGGATGGATGAACAGACCGAGGGATGGGTGGGTGAACAAGGATTACCTTCACTTACACCATATCTTGTTGGTTTATATATGTACCCCCACCTTTCGGCAGTCCAGAAGCCTCTTGAGGGCATCTGTGTATATCCAGCATGGAGCACGGGAGGGCTAGATCCAAGCCAAGTGGCACCGAGAGGGGGAGATTCTGGAAGCCTGGCATGTGCTCTTGTTATTTAAGGATGCGAAGCTTAGGATCTGATCTTCTGACCGTGGGGGTCAGGGTCAGAGAAGGGCTCTCTTGCTGGGCAGATGGGGTTGAAGCTAAATAGTGAATCAGTAACAGAGACAAATGCCAGGCTCCTGGGTTTGTCATTTATTTATTTGTTTATTTTCATTTATTTTTATTTTTTAAATTATTTTTAAAGATTTTATTTTTTAAGTAAATTCTCCACCCAACGTGGGGCTTGAACTTACAACTGCAAGATCAAGAGTCACATGCTCTTCTGACTGAGCCAGCCAGGAACCCCTTTAATTTTTTAAAGATTTTTTATTGTTTATTTATGAGAGAGAGAGAGCAAGTGAGCACACAAGCAGGGGGAGTAGTGGGCAGAGGGAGAGGGAGAAGCAGATTTCCCACGGAGCAGGGAGCCAGATGCGGGGCTTGATCCCAGGCCTCCGGGATCATGACCTGAGCTGAAGATAGACGCTTAGCTGCTTAACTGACTGAGCTACCCAGGCGCCCCATCCCTTTAATTTTTTTAAAAGTAAGCTCCACAAAGGACCCCTCCCCCCTGCTCGTGCTCTCGCTCGCTTGCTCTGTCTCCTATGAATAGATAAAAAAATCTTAAAAAAAAAAGTAAGCTCTACGGTCAACAAGGGGCTTGAACTCACGACCTAGAGGTCAAGAGTTGCACGTTCTACTGACTGAGCCAGACAGGTGCCCCGCCATGTTCCTCATTTAAACATTTTTATCGAACAAACACTTGGCCTGTGCATGTGTCATGTAAGGAGCTGGCAGCCAACTGAACGTTTAGCATCTTCGCACGCCCTGCAAGCCAGAAACGTAGCTTAGTGGCCCCACCTCCTGCTCCCGCTCACCAGTCCCGGCACCCTACTGAAGACCCCCAGGGGCCCTACTGGCCTGTTTGGGTCCATACTGCACGTCCTCATTTCACAATTGGCCAGAGGAAAGCTTTTAAACAGAAATCTATTTCACTTCCCTGCTTCAAAAGCTTTCGGTGGATCCTCATTTGCTACCTGATAAAGTCCTGACAAAATGTACAATACCCTTCCCGTCGCGGCCCTGGACCACCTCAACGCTATCCACTTCCTCCTTCCTCCCCAGTCCCCCTATGTTCTAGCCGTAAGGGACGACTTGCTGTTTCCTGACGCTCTGCTGTACCTTTTTTTATCCCTCCAAAAGCTGGGATTTTATTTTACTTTTTATTTTTAAGATTTTATTTTTAAGTAATCTCTGCACCCAGTGCATGGCTCAAATCCATAATTCCAGGATCAAAAGTCGCATGCTCCACTGACTGAGCCAGTCAGGTGCCCCAAAAGCTAGGATTTTATTTTATTTTATTTATTTTACAAAGATTTTACCTATTTATTTGACACAGAGAGAGAGGGAGAGAGAAAGAGCGCACAAACAGGGGGAATGGCAGGCAGAGGGAGAAGCAGGCTCCTCACTGAGCAGGGAGCCCGATGTGGGACTCGATCCCAGGACCCTGGGATTATGACCTGAGCCAAAGGCAGATGCTTAACCGACTGAGCCACTCAGGCGCCCACAAGGCCAAGATTTTAAACAGGGATTCGGAATCGGGTCTCATTTCTCATCTTGAGTTCATATCCAGATACCCTGACCCCCAGATACCCCCTTTGTTCCAGTCACATCTGCCGCTCACAGTTCACTGACCAGACCAAGTGTTTCCCGGAGCTCGCAGCCCAGCAGAGGAGGTCAAGGATGAAACAAATCATTAGATGATACTGAGGAAAATGTTTCGGTGGAGGTAGGATCCAATCGCTGAGGGATATGGGCAAGATAGCTGTCAGTCCATCTGCTGGGTCAGCGAAAGCCACAGCGAATAGGCATTATTTAAACCTGGACCCGAAGGACAATGCGGGTTTGTCATGCGTTTCTAATGTGCTTGGTGTGACTTGAAACCTGCTTTTTTTTTTTTTTAAGTATTGCCCACATACTGCCTCTAATTGTGTTTTTACTGCTAATTTGCCCAATCTTCGAAGAAAGAGTTGCTGAGTAATAGATAACTCCAGTTGAGCATCTATCTAAATTATCATTACTTCCCAATTAGCGGCAGTTGAATGAATGAGGCTTTGTTACGGTGCAAATAGAATGGAGGAAGACAAAGGTGATCCGGGGAGTGAATAGACGCTCAGAAGGGAACATTCTGACCTGGCCTCCTTCACTCCCATCTTGCCTTATTTTAGGTCATGGCAACAATCATGGTAGTTTTTTTTTTATTTTATGTCTAATGGATTTCTGAGGTAGTTACTTCTGGTGGATTCGTTTTCAGTCCTCATTCTGCCCTGCCCTTACTCTGAGGCGCACGCCCTCTCTGGACGTCAGGGCCTTCATCTGAACAGCGAAGAGGACTAATTGGATCTGTCACTTCCTTGGGAGGGGGCTGTGTCTTGTTGGGTTTTAAGCTTTTCTTGTGGTAGAAGCTGTATCCAGTAAAGTCCACAGATCTGAAGTGTACAGCTCAGTGAATTCTGACAAAATGAACACAGCCCTCGAACGGCCACCCGGTTCGAGATACCGAACATTTTGATCTCTTCAGTTCGCCAGAGCCACATTTCCTGCCCAGTGCCCCAAGGTAGCTAACTATTCCCACTGGCATTACCACAGCTTTGTGAGGCCTGCTTTTGAGTTTAAGATAAATGCGGTAAATCAGCTCATTTGTGTGTCCGACTTCTTTTGTGCCACATAACGTCTATGAGATTCATCCAAGTCATTTCCTGCCGAGGAAGCTCATTTTTTTCATTGCCGAGTAGTATTTCAGTATTTTGTTCTATGAAGACATCACAGTACCTCTAATCACTCCGCTGGTGCTGGGCACCCGGGTTGTTCATAGTGCATGGCCGCAGTGCAGAAAGCTCTTATGGGGGCGCCTAGGTGGCACAGCGGTTAAGCGTCTGCCTTCGGCTCAGGGCGTGATCCCAGCGTTCTGGGATCGAGCCCCACATCAGGCTCCTCCACTATGAGCCTGCTTCTTCCTCTCCCACTCCCCCTGCTTGTGTTCCCTCTCTCGCTGGCTGTCTCTATCTCTGTCGAATAAATAAATAAAATCTTAAAAAAAAAAAAGAAAGCTCTTATGAACATTTTTGTACATGTCTTTGGGGGCACATATGGACTCATTGCTGTTGCGTATCCAGGAGTGGGGGGGACGTTTCTTCTCTTTTTATTATCAAACAGTTTCTGGATCTAAAAAACACTTTGAAAACCTCTGGACCAGGTCAGTGATTCCCAACCACGAGACTGTGGACTGGCACCACGACCATCTGAGAAGTGTTGCAAAACGTGAAATCTTTGGGTCTAGTCCCCAGATAGGCTGACTCAGTATCTGGGGTGGAGTCTAGGGAACGTGTCTGATTTGACAGTTCCTGAGTGACGAATGATTCTGACGGGCTGTTAGCATGGAGAATCACCAGACCAGAGGCTCTCAAGGGCATCCCCAGATCAATACGTGCTGTATTTCAATCACATGTTGTCTCTGAGCATTAAATGCTTGGAGCCAATCATTGCCTGACACTTCGTACACTATATTGAATTTTTCTGTTTGTTTGTCTCTTCCTCACTGTCTGCGCTCCTCTCTGGGGCAGAACTTTGTCTGCCTTGTATATTTATGTATTGTCTGAATCTAGGAGACGTGAGTCAAGCAGCAGGTGCTCAGTACGTGCGAATGAGTGAATGAAAACATAACACAGATAATATGTTTTTAAAATACGTTGAGAGAGGTCTAGCTCTACAGAATTCATTACTTTATTGTTGCTAGACTTGGGGGGAAGGGCTAATACCTGCTAGAACTGAGACGTCATCGCTCAATTGAAATTCCATTTTGGCTTGAGTCCATAGCAGGGCAATAGGCTTTCCACCCGAGATTTGGCCGGAGAGATAAATAACTCAAAGGGACAGTTCAGATTATGAATGGGTATGAGTTTATCGGATTGCATGAAATCTAGTGTCTAGTTCCCTCCTCCACCACCCTGCCCCGATGGCATCAGGACGTGCAGGGGATAGGGACAAAAGAGATCAGAAAGTTTCAGGGAATCTCTGGCCCATTTGAATTTAGGATGACCATATGTGGAACCCCACTAATAAGCGAAGGAACTAGATTGCCTCCAAAGTGTTCTATGGGCATTGTGGAGGATACTAGAAAAGTATTATGAAAGAGCTCCTAGCCTCAGTTTTCTCATGGCCTCCTGAAACCATTAGGGCACTGAAGTGGTTACAGAGATGCGTGTGTGTGTTTGTGATGCTGTGCTGAGGAACGTGGGCACTGTGCAGAGAGCATTTTGCAACCAGAAAGCATGGACAGTGTGTCTGGTTGAGCTTTCTTTCCTTGCCTCCTACTTCATGGGCTTTTCAGAGGTACATTGTTTTGGGTGTACTTTAAAAGTTTCTTGACCGTCTTAGACAAGGGAGCAAGTGAGTAGGCAGTCCAGTGGTAAAGGTGGAGTCCTCCCTGTATTCAGCGTAAACTTCCGAGTAAAATGCTTTCACTCTGTTCAGTGCTGGGATGATTCTGAGACTTCCCACCTTTGAGGGTCAATCCATTCCCCTCCAGGGCTTCATGTGAAGCCCGTGAATAAGAGAGCCTCGAACTGCCTCTGGCTGGGCCACAAACTTCCTGGTATTCTAGTAAACTTAAACTGGCTACAGTTAATCCAGGACCCTTCCTGGATTGTATCCAAATTTCCTTTAAATGAAGATTCTTAGAAATTGTTTGAACTGGTACTTGACCCTTGCCTAAGGTCAAATTAAAAGTCATTTGCTGAGAACCTACATGAGGTCCTACACAGTGCAAGATCCAGGGGATTCTAAGATGAAGCATCTCCTGAGAAAATCACAACCAAATGGGAAAAACAGACATGTCACATTCAAGCGACTGTAACTCAGCGTGACCAGGGCTGTCACAACGGTATGCGCCCGAGCTTGAGTGACATGGGGGAAATGTGAGAGATTCGTGTGGGCTGGTCAGGGAAAACCACAGAATGGAAGGTGAATTTAAACTTATTTCCCAGGACTTCCTGATTTAGGGGTGTGTGTGGGGGGGCACTATTGTATTGTTTCATGCTTGTTTTGTTGAAATTTTCTCTCTCCAAAGTTTGCTATATTTGCCATTTTGGAATTTTAGTTACCCCAGTCAGCTTTGCCCTGATGCTTTTGTCTCCCCTCCCCCCCACCGCCCCCAGTATAGCTCTTTAGTCTTAAATGCTTGCTTTCTTTATTTCCCTAATAAAGCAGGGCTGGTTACTCTGGAAGGCCTACTTGAAATCCTTTTCATTCTCTTCTATGAGTCTAAGCCTCCAGCACACTTCAGACAGTCAGCTACTTCCCTTCTTCCTCTCCATCTTGCCAAGCCCTCTTATCCTTGTCTATACCTGTCTGTCCCATGAGTTCTTGAGAGCCACAGGGCCCTTCTCAGAGGAGGTTTAGGTGAGGGAGAGAGGACATTCCCCAGGGAAGGTGCTTCCAGAAGCACTGTGGCCACCTAGTCCTCCTCTGCTTGAATTGGCAGAAAAGAAACCTATATCTTAATGTAGGACTGGACTTCCAATGTTCCTGTGGTCTGGGTCCTTATCTCCAAATAGTAATGAAGTTTATTTATCTTTCACATTTGTAGGTGGGAAAGTTGATGTCCATAGAGATAAAGTAACATGTCCACGATCACACAGTCGGTTGATGGTGGGGCCTGGACCTAAAGCCAGGACGTTTGACTCTCAGTTAAGGTTTCCTTCCGCTCTACCACACTCCGGGCTTCTAATGCCTGGCTCTCTCTGCCTCATGAAAGACAAGACAAACCAAACTTCCAAGATTCTGCCTGTACTCTAAAAGCCAGAAAATTTGGAGGCAGTTTGAAGGTTCTGGGCTCCTTCCATTTGCCAATCTGTTCTGTTCTTTGTCACATCGAGAGGGTAAGATTCTAGATTTTAGCTCTGATGCTGGTTTTTTCCCCATCCTTATAGCCCCACAGCACAGGGTAGGCCTTCAGTAAAATGTTTGAGGAAGAAAGGAAGGAGTGAAATATCCTTTCCATTACTACCAGAGTTAACAAATGACTTCTAACGCTCCCATAAATGCCACATTATCGACTGTTTATGTACTTCCTTCCCTTTTATCCCTAGAGTGAGATCTGAGCAAAACCAGGGCTGACTTAATATCTGCACTTCGGAAGCAGCTCATGGGTGAGCAAAAGCAGCCAGAAGAGGGGTGGTCATGATAGCAAAGGGGGTTTGTAAAACCAGATGGAGAGATGGGGTTATTTAACCCAGAGAAGGAAAGTTTCAAAGGGAATATAGTCGTGCTTTCAGAATTGTTCCGTGGGAAAAGGTCTAGACTCATACGATGTCGCCAAAGAGCAAAACGAGAACTAATGGATGAAAGTTAGAAGGGAGCGAGTTTCATCTAGATGAAAGGAATAATCTGCCAACAATTAGAGTGTGTTCAAAAACAGCTGCCTTAAGAGGTAATGAACCTTCATTGGCTGGATTTATTAAAGCAATGATATTGAAGAATGAAGTTCTACTTTACGATAAAGGTGAGAGTAACAAATAACTTCTGAGGCCCTTGGCAAGTCTGAGATTTTCTGATAAATTTCTGGTGGAGAAGCATACAAAAGTTTCAGCCCTGAGAGTTAGTCTGGTGTTTGTCTGACTTCTTTTACCGCGAACAATCCTTAAAAGGGTTCTATGCTGAATTCATTACAATATAACTGCTGGGGCGGATAGAACTTTATCCATAAACGGCCGTGCTTTTCCTGAGTCCTGAACTTGTTTTGTACCAATGGTAGGTCTTGAGATCTCTCTTACTCTCAAGTGGTTTGTTGTACCTGAACTAAAAATGTCATGGTGACTTTTCATAAGTCCCCATCGGCTTCGCTCCTTTCCTCTACTTATTTCCAAATGTAGCATGCTATATTCAGCAACCAAAATCATCATATGGATACTGCTTTAAAATAAAATTAATGTGAAGTATAACTAGAAAGCAAAATTATAAAATATTTGGGTGATTTTTCTTTTTTTTTTTAAGTTTTGTTTATTTAAGCAATCTCCACACCCAACGTGGGGCTTGAGCTCCTGACCCTGAGATGAAGAGTCGCATGCTCCTCTGACTAAGCCAGCCAGGCGCCCCTGGGTGATTTTTCATTACCCATAATCTAGAGGACAAACTTGAACTTCACATTTACAAGCGAAAAGTCAATCAAAGCATTAGAGCAGTTGCTAAGAGGATATCCAGAGTATAAATTGTCAGGAAATGGCATGTTCAACCTCACCACAGGAGGTTACTCAGAGCTACTTTTTCCAGAATCTTGTCAAACCCAGAAGTCCAAGCTATAACTTCGAAACGTCAATAACTTCGTATTTTCCTCCTAGATGATTGAAATACCCTAAAAACTGCTTCTTTGGGGAAAACACTCTTCGTTTGTTTCAATGTTTATCACACAGAGTTCTACCAACAGGAATAGGGAGGTTTCTTGGAATATTTGAAAAAAAAATATAGACTCATCCATTTTTGGAAGCTTGTTCTTATCTTTCCTATAGATTCTCAGCTTGAGTTCATTTTATTTATTTTTTACCATGTACTAGATTTTTTATATTTCAAAATGTATGAAATAAAGTGCCAGGAAAGTTTCCAATCCTGGCTGAATTTGATTGCCATTATTGTAAGGAAACTTAAAGTTCAATTAGTCCATTCCTCTGATTTTGTAAATGAGACAAGTGTAGGAAAATTCTCTGCTAAGATTACAAAGCTAGCCAGCAGTAAGTTCAGGACTTTCGTTTTAGCAATTCTGTAGCTGCAGAGTAGTCTACGTCCTGGGGAAAGGGAGAAAATGGGCTCCTTGCAAAAGCCTTGCACTGTCGTCTCTATGAGGCCAGACCTGGAAATTGGCAGGTGCCTCTGAGGGCCTGACAAGATGAAGACTAGCTGAAAACCTGTGCACAGACGAGTCCATCTCTTCAGTCCCCTTCCCTCCCTGTACAGTTGGTGGACAGGAATTTAGTTCCAAGCAAAAATTTGAACCGAGGCTTTCCTAAAATATTTGAACAATTGGTATAGGAAGAACTAAGGCAGGTATTTTGGGGAGTATGTCTCAGCGTAATGACCTTGTCATTTTGGGATTAAGGACTAGCCAGTTCCCTGACAATTCACCCTAAAACCTGCCAGTTCCAAATCCTTCCGCATGCAAGCCCAGTCAACCTTCACATTTTCTCCTTCTATCATTGAGACAAACAACTATGAGTTTCTAGATATTTGAGGAAAGTCTGCAGCATAACCAAGAAAGAGCTAGATGAAAGAAGGGGAAGTGACTCAGGAGGCAATTTAAAAACAAACAAATTAGCATCCTAGAGAATGTGGTAGTTGTAAAGATATGTCCACAGTTTTTTTGGATACTCTTCCCCTTAATTGTCTCCCCTTGAGTGTGACCTGAACTTAATGAATCATCTCCAGTGAGCAAACAGATGATGGTAGAGATGATGGCGTTCCACTTCCAACGCTAGCTTAAAAACTACAGACAGCCTGGGGCTTCCATTTTGGCTTCTATTTCTCCCTCCCTACCCTCCGAACCAACACTCACGCCTCTGGAGGAAGCCAACTGCCAGGTCGTGAAGGCAACTCTGAAAAGAAAACCAGTGTCCAAATCGTGAAAGAGGTCCACGTGGGAAGGAACAGAGGCTTGTCAGCAATCATGTGAATGGACTTGGGAGCAGATCTTCTGAATCCTGCTAATAGTCATGTGTGTGAGCTTGTATCCTTGTGAGAGACCCCAAGCCAGAACTGCCCAGCTAAGTGGCTCCTGGATGCCTGGTTCACAGAAACTGTGAGATAATAAAAATTTCTTGTTCTTAACCACTAAGTTTAGGGTATGTTACCACATACTTATAGAAAATTACTACAGTGACTCAAGAACAAATTGCATTGGTAGGCAAGAACAGGACACTATGTACAATGAGGGAGCAAGAAAACTCTCAGAAATTAAAACATGGCCGCCCTATTTAAAATTCAGTGGAAGGATTGGACAAAGGACAGATTTTAAAAGACAAATTGTGAAAGAAATATGAAACTCAGTCTCAAATCAGGAAGTCTAGCATCCAACTAGTAGAAAAAAGGATCCCGTTAGAAACAAAGAATGGACAAAATAAAGAGGAAGGAATAAAGTTAGAAATAAAACAAGAATCTTAGAGTTGAATGAAGAAGCGAATCTTTTAACTGAAAGGGCCTAATGAGTGCACATCAGGAAGAGTAAAGAAGGGGCGCCTGGGTGGCACAGCGGTTAAGCGTCTGCCTTCGGCTCAGGGCGTGATCCCGGTGTTATGGGATCGAGCCCTGCATCAGGCTTCTCTGCTGGGAGCCTGCTTCTTCCTCTCCCACTCCCCCTGCTTGTGTTCCCTCTCTCGCTGACTGTCTCTATCTCTGTCAAATAAATAAATTAAAAAAAAAAATCTAAAAAAAAAAAAAAGGAAGAGTAAAGAAAGACCCGCTGTGAATTTCAGAAACTTAGAGATAGGTAAGTTCCTTGGAGCTCTCAGAGAAAACAAAACAAAACAAAAAAAAGGTCATATATAAAGAATGAGAACTGGTGTTTATAGATTGGCAACACTGGATGGTAGAAATCAGTGGAATCATGCTTTCTGTGTTCTTAGAGAAAATGGTTTCATCATTTGTTTCTATACCCAACCTGTTTTATGGATTAGGTGTAGCTTTGTCAGAAACCCCAAAATAACAGTGGCTTGGAAAAATTCAGCTTCTTTCTCTCTTATGCAAAAGTCCTGGTAAGCATCCCAGAGTGACTATGACATTCAGAGACCTAGGCTTTTCCTATTTTGTTGCTCTACGATGCATGGTCTGACTCCATAGTGCAAGATGATGGCATTCATGTTCCAGGCAGTGGTCTGGAAGGAAGGCTGATGAAGAAGAGTCCCAACAGTTCATGTGAATTGCCTCTCCTGGATGATTCCAGGAAGCTGCCATATGACACTTCTTGTATTCATTGCCCATAGTTGCTTACAAGGGAGGCTGGGCAGTGTGGTCTTCATTTCGGGCAGCCTGTGACCGGCTCAATATTTTATTACTATGGGAGAAGAGACTACTAATAAGTTTTGTCACCCCAGCCGAGGTTTTCATGAAGTGTAAGGTCAGAAGATAGACACTTTTCAGATATGCGAGGACCCAGAAAATTCACCTTTCCTGCTCTCTTTCTTAGGAAGGTTTAGGAATTAAGCCATCAAACCAAGAGAATAAGCCAAGAAAGAGGATGGATACAGAACAAAACCGTGGTCCCAACTCTTGAGAGGAGTGAACAGAAGCCCCAGGATTTAGGCTCTGCAGTCGATCTTCAGGACAATTAGTCTAGAGAGGATCAGAAGAATTTGGGAAGGGGCTCCTGGGTGGCGCAGTCGTTAAGCGTCTGCCTTCAGCTCAGGGCGTGATCCTGGCGTTCTGGGATCGAGCCCCACATCGGGCTCCTCTGCTAGGAGCCTGCTTCTTCCTCTCCCACTCCCCCTGCCTGTGTTCCCTCTCTCGCTGGCTGTCTCTCTGTCAAATAAATAAATAAAATGTTAAAAAAAAAAGAAGAATTTGGGAAGAAGGACTTCAGGGAACAGAGGGGTTCCTTAGGGAGGGAGCTAAAGGAAGAATAAGAGGATATAATTAAAGCAAGCAAAAACAAAAACAAAAAAACAAAACTAGAATACAAAGAGAAAGACAATTTCAAACTCTAGGATAAAAAAAAAGTTGTATAAGAGGCTACGTTCTAAATATGAAGCAATCAATTCAGGTGGTTAGTGAGCTTCGAGAAAAAAGAGAGGAATACGTTTCAAACAATAGGAGGAATGAGTGAGAAATTGGAAGGCATTAGGGGGATAGGTGAGGAAGGTACTATCTGTAATTTACTTACCCCAAAAAGAAAAAAAGAAAAGGAAATCATAAAGTCCAGAAAAAATGCACACAAAAAGAAAATGACAGGTATTGTGTCATTATGAAACAAGCTAAACTGTGGCATGATTTTGAATGCAAGAAAGGAAAATCCATGTGAATGTTCTACTCTAGTGTGACGCTGGTCAAGACATAGGACTTGCTAAGAAGAAAACGTAATCACAGCACATAGTTGGGTTCAATACCTAACTAATACTGACTTGCTCATTATAGTGTGAATGCTGTTAATTAATCTTTTAACTTCTGGCGTCAATTTGGACTCAAAGCACAGAAAATGATGTTAACAAAAGGAATATAAATGTTATCAACCTGTACAACATATAAGTAAAATTACAGTGGGTAGAATTTGGAGGTAGAAAGGTGAACGGGAGACTTTCAAGTTTGGGAGTCAAGAGAATTTCTCTAATTGGGGCACCTGGGTGGCTCAGTCGGTTCAGTGTCTGACTTTGGCTCTGGTCATGATCTCGGGATCTTGGGATGGGGCCCCGAGTTGGGCTCCCTGCTCAGTGGGGAGCATGTTTGTCCCTCTCCCTCTGCCCCTCTCTCCGCCCATGCTCTCTCTCTCAAATAAATAAAAAATAATATTTTTAAAAAAGAGAATTCTATAATAATAGAACAAGACAAAAGCATATTAACAATAGAGAACTGAGGGTAGAGGAAGGGAGGCGGGTGGGGGATGGGCTAGATGGGGGATGGGTATTAAAGAGGACACCAGCTGTGATGAGCACTGGGTGTTGTGTGTAAATGATGAATCACTGAATTCTCCAGAAATAGATTGCACTGCATGTTAACTAAGTAAAATTTAAATAAAAAAACTTCAAGTCTGTAAAAATCAAATGATACAAGTCCAATGACATGAATTAGATGGTGTTGCTCCCCACACCTCAAATACGGATGATCTTTATGATAAGGAAACACATCAAACTGTGCCTTTTTGGGGGCACCCGGCTGCCTCAGTCGGTAGAGCATGACTCTTGATCTTGGGGTCTTGAGTTCGAGTCCCACATTGGGTGTACAGAGAAGTAAATAAAACTTTTTAAAAAGTGCCTTTTTATAGATAGGGTTTTTGAGAATACACGGGTGGAGGTGTGGTCTTCTGGATTTCCATCAGCAAAATCACCCCTTGCTGTTGGGCAGAAGGGTTTTTCTAACTTGAGTCTAAATTCTGCTTTATCCTAAGACTCGAACGTCTCTGTTGTAAGAAGTCTGACTCCACTTTCAATGTCTGACTGCTGACGGACTCAAGTCTCACGGCTTCCCGTCCCCCTGATAAGAAAACCCACGTGCTCCCGCCCGTAGAATCAGCCAAGTGGCACAGTCCCAAGGTAGCCTCCTTCCCTGCTCTCAAGCCATTGGAGAACATCCTGGGAGGCTGTCCTGCTTTTCTTGCAGGGTAATGTAGGTGATAAGCCTTTTGATATCCTCTTGGGGGTGTCTGTGGCTTCATCGGCCTCAACATGCACTGAGGATTTGGGGTGGCCACAGCACCTGCACTGTCGGGAGTAGGATCACGTGGGTGCGCTAGGGACCCTTTCCAGGAGGGGTTGAGAAGCTCCCTGGGAAAGATCAGTTGGGGGAAGTGAGATTGGAGAGCATGTAGTTGAGTCAAAGACAGTAGGCCGGGGGCTCCAGGGGACAGTGATTCCAAGAACGGGGAGTGCCCTCTGGCACAGCTCCCATGAATTCACATCGAATTCCCCTGGGAGGATGGAGCTGCTGGAAGTGCTTCAGCTGGCTCGGTGACAGTGATGACAGCAGCAGTCTTTCATTACGGCTGTTGATGACCCAGTCTGTGACATCAACAGTGGTAGTTGCGGTGTCACTGCCTCCAGTCCGTAGTGCTGGGCGTCCGGGCTCCTGGCACAGACATCCATGCCCAGGACCCTTAGTTTCCCATCAGCCTGTGCCGCAGCAGCAGCCCCTCCTGACAGCAGGACGTTTGCTCGAGATTTAACTTGTCTGAGGTAGAATCTTGGCTCCACCGCTTCCTATTTGGGGCGAGATTATTTCTCAGACCCCCGGTTTCTTTCTATGGGAAAAGGAGGAGATTATTAGAATCGACTTCCCAGGGTCGCTTGACTAAATAAGCTCTAAATTTGTAATCAAATGCCAATCACTTTGCCCAGCGCCTGGCACATAGTGCACACTTATTAAGTGTCGCTTGTATGATTTTTTTTGCCTTCTATTATTCATATCAAGTTTTAGTACTAATGTCACTGCCACTTTCGGAGTTGTCAGAGACCAGAGCCAAATTTACATAAGGCAGAGAGCTGAAACGAAGCACTGGCATGCCTTTCTGTAGTCAGAGGATGTGTGGAAGAGAATAAGACTTTTCCTGAGGATTCCTGCAATGATTTGGAAGGAATGAGAAGTTGTCTGGAACCAGAGAAAGACCATTTTGAGGCTGTCATTCTCCCCATAGGCAGGGGAGGCCAGAGAAGCGCTCGTTACAGTAAACGGGCTGCTCAGGGTATACTGGCCTTGGGAGACTTTCCTCTGATGACCTGTAAGGTAGTGCAGTTATCGCCCCCCCCCTTTTTCCTATTTGTCCAAGGGTGGTGTATTTGGTTGATCTCAAATGGAACCTGAAAGGCCTGATGGTTTCAAACAACATTGATTTTGTTCTTTATTAAATTAAAGTGCTAATTTCCAGAGCTTCGACATTTGTCAAGTGTCCCCCCGTGCTTTTTCCTTCCCTGATACTGTGGCCTGCCTTCCACCCTTGCTAGGTGGCCTGCTCCTCGAGTAGAGGCGCCCTTCCTCACTCCTTTTGGTACCTTCAGAAGCTAGCCCTGTGCCAGATACCTGTTCGGCACTTAATTAACTCTTTTTTGGATGAATAAATGAATCACATGGAACACCAGGTTGAGAGCAATGAGCAATGTTATGGAAAATAAGAAAACCTAACAAATCAAAAGAGTCATTCAGTGTGTGGCGGTTCTCAAACATTGTACCCTTTCCAGGGCTCAGTGGCCAGCATGTACAGGGCCACTCACACATTGATCACTCTGCTGTTCCCATCAGAACCGTCATTTGAGACAACAACATTAACTGGCTGGAGTGGCTCTTTTTCAACATAACTCTGGAGAAACCAGAGGAAGGCACTAGAAGGCTCTCCTGATGTACAGCGTCAAAGGCTTACTTGTAGGATATTCATTAGATCTATGAATGTGGGTGGGGCCACCCGACCATTCATTGGCTCTGAATGTATTTCTGCCACATGATATGGAAAATGCATTTTCTGAGAAGGAACCGAGAGCATTTCCCTGCTTGCATAACCCTCTCATCTCAACCCCTGGTAGTAGTCAGATTGCCCGTGCGGACATGGGTGTTGACCTTCATCATTCTCCCAGACATGGTCACCCTCTTTCCCTTTCTAGCATGTAACTGCAGTAGGAGGAGGTGCTGTTTTTCCTTGGACTACCCCTCATGTCCCTGAGTTCAGAGGACATCCACCGTGGGCTGGCTCCCCGACGCATCAGAGTGTGCCAGACGGCATCTAGAGCCATGTTTCTCTCTGGTCTCTTTCTCTCTGGGGATTGGTCAAGGACTGGATTGCCTACCAAGGCTCAAGGGGCAGTGGGAGAAAGCAGGCCAAGCAGCTCCATCTTGGGGGGGTGGCCCTGAAGCAAACAAGAGGAGGGAAGGCCGCCCGTGGGCCTGCTCTCGAGCAACATCGATCTGGAGAGCCCCTATCTCTGAGGTCCCAGTTAATCGCGCATTAACAACGGTTTAAAGGCCCCCCGCTTCTGTTTAAGTAAGCATTGTAAGTTATCTGCTTTTCAAATTACTTTGGAAACAAACTCAAGTGGAAAGCATCATCATAGCTTGGGTCTGGCGTAGAGTGCATTAGCTTTGCCATTGCCCTGCTGATTTAATTGGCCCAGTAAGCATGCTGGAGGTGTTTGGGATTGTAATTAAAGTTGTGGCGCCTGGAAAATCCTCCGTCTGTTATTATAATTTTTTTTCTAAAATAAACTATCCTAGCTCACCAAACTTATGGGGCTAATTAGAGCCTAATTAAAGTTACTTGTTTCTATTTTAAAATCTGCCCACTGAGAGAGCCGCAAGGCAGGAGGGAACATATTTTTAAAGTGACAGTTCTAAAAATGCTTCCCACCCTGGTCCCTGAGCTGCATTGCTCTGATTCATGCATTGATTTATTTCCGATGAAATTGACGGTCTGCTTGTCTTCGTTGCAGCTCTGCTCGCAGGGCCCTCTCTCATTTAGCTGCATGAGAGCGTTTGTTTCATGAACAAAGGACTCTCCTTTACCATCAGTCTTTGGGCTGGACAAGCTGACCATTGTATTCAGAGCACAGGTCGTCTCGAAAAGGACTCATGGCAAAAGCAGGAGCAAAGAGACCAGCAATCAGTACAATATTGAATCCAAAGAGGAGAGGAGGGTAGCATTGGTTGAGGACTTGCTATGTACTAGCTGTGGTTCTGAACAGTTTGTACCAATTTAGTGCTCACCTTAACCAAGCAGGCTCTGTACGGGGTATCATAGATGTTATGGAAAAGGAAACAGGAAGTGAAGACGGGTGAGATCAGCCGCCTGTGAGGCCACAGAGCTAATCAGGTCGAATCTGGGATCCAAAGGAACAGCTGATTCAAAAGTAAGCTTCTCCAGGACAAAGAGTCACCACTCCGCTATGATCCCTCTTAAAAAGTCACATTACTAAGGCAGTAACTTCCTCTCTGTCTCAGGCTGCTTCTTCTCTAAAACGGAAATAATAGCACCTAGATTGCCACCTGTCTGAGTTGTAATGAACAGATACCATGATGAATTGGAAGTTGTTTAGAAAATGTAAAGCGACACTCACGGATTCATCTTAGGAGATCTGTGAACCATACACCTTTCTGTGCGTCACCTTTTTCGGGGGTGTTGCTTTAATGCTCTTTGTGCCAGAGGTAACTAATACAGTCCAGGTCTTAGACCATTTCCCCGGGCTCAGGCGCCTCTGAAAAAGGCAGGTCTTCTTTCTACATCGAGCAGCCTTTCTACGTGGGGACGCCATGAAGTCCAACTTGGGACCCGCGAGTGCTAACCACCCAGACCAGCGGGTGCTGTTGGTGGTTGGTCTACCTCCCCTGGAGCCCCTGCATGCGGCGTAGACCACACTCTCTCCTACCTGCTCTGATAGGAGGCAGAAGGCTGCGTCGGGCCTCAACTAGGCCGGGGCCCGCTCAGCGCCCAGGGCACACCACTCTCAAGGTCACGTGAGTGCCTCACTTGCCTCAGCCTAGTCCCACGTCCTCCTGTGGCCGGTGCCACGTGCACCTTAGAACACGTTCGTGACCACGATCTGGAGGTCTGCTCCTCATCAAAGAGTCTGGTTGTGGCTTTCCTGAAGTTTGGATGTGTGTTTCTGGTCTAGACTGCGCCACCTTTTCCTCGCGCGTACCAACCCAGTGGAAATTCTAGCTTACGAGCAAAATAAAAATAGTTCCAATTTATTGATTGCGTACCGAAAGCTGGGTCTGTAATTAGCTACTTTGCATACATTATTTCTAATCATCACAACAAGCCTTTCCTCCTTAAGGGAAGTGGTGCTCCGAGCAGTTCAAGGCGGTTCAGCGAAGCCCACGTTAGCTGCAGAACCAGAAAAGACAGCTTGGCTGTCTCGGGAGGGCGGTTGGCTAAACTCCCAACCTCCTTGCTGGCCTATTGCCTTTGGCCATTTGACTCCTCCTTTAGGGCTGCTCTAAACCAAGAGGACGATGAAGGACAGGAAAGTTTCTTGGACCACTTGGTGAGAAAGGGTGCCGAAGTTCTCGGGCAAGTTTACGCTTGCGCAGAAGTGGGCTGAGTCGCTCTGTTAGGGACGCGCTATGGAACATGTCGGTGGTGCTCACCAGCCCGGCTCTTCCAATGAGACTAAACAGTTGCCGTCGAAAGGTGTTTTGCTGGAGTTGCAACACTGTGTAGATCGCACAAGGGATCGACCTCTGTGATTAGCCCCTTACTACCTGATATCCCCTTGCAGTGACTGGAACCCTAAGAAGATGTGACAAGGTTTTGATGGACAAGGGGGATGTTGAAATGTATAATTTTGAGGTGCTACCAAGAAAACATGGAAGAAGTCTAAGGGGAGGGGCCGTCAGTTGAGGAGAAGCTTTGGCCTACCTCAGCAGTTCACTCTTGCTTTGTTTTCCTTTTGCTGTCACCTAGCACAGGAAATCAAGCACTCACACAACGCTCACACATGGAGTTTGAGAGGTCCTTAGCAGGCTGTGATGTGCTCGGTCACAGGGGTAACAGGGTAACTAGACAGGACATTCCAAGTAGCATTTGTCAGGGCTGATGGACATACAGTATTTTCTCTGCCATCAGAGGGGCAAATAGACATCACACGGTATTTGTTTTATTAGGAAAATAACATCAGGGGCGCCTGGGTGGCTCAGTCGTTAAGCATCTGCCTTTGGCTCAGGTCGTGATCCCAGGGTCCTGGGATCGAGCCCCGTGCTGGGCTCCCTGCTCAGCGGGGACTCTGCTTCTCCCTCTCCCTCTGTCCGACCCTCCGCTTGTGTTCTTTCTCTTTCTCTCTCTGATAAATAAAATCTTAAAAAAAAAAACCCAAAATAACATCATGACATCCTAAAACAGATGTTGTAAAAAGGAAAAAAATCAGCTATCATCCTACAACTGAATACAATCCTTATTTTCAGTATTTTCTAGGTTTTGATCACCTTTTTTTTTATTTGACAGAGAGCACACAAGCAGGGGGAGTGGCAGGCAGAGAGAGAGAGGGAGAAGCAGGCTTCCTGCCGAGCAAGGAGCCCGATGTGGGGCTTGATCCCAGGACCCTGGGATCATGACCTGGCCCGAAGGCAGACACTTAACCCACTAGGCCACCCAGGTGCCCCTTGATCATATTTTTCTTTTAAAAAAGATTTATTTATTTTAGAGTGAGAGAAAGCACGAGTGGGAAGGGCAGAGGGAGAGGGAGAGAGAATCTCCAGCAGATTCCCTGCTGGGTGTGGAGCCCGACACAGGACTCGATCCCATGACCCTGACATTAGGACCTGAGCCGAAACCAAGAGGCAGATGCCCAAGTGACTGTGCCACCCAGGTGCCCCACTCATAGGCATCCTCTTCTTGCTTCCTGTGGGCGGATTACACTCCAGTGAGAGAGATACAGGGCAGTGTTGGGTGTGGGACAAGATCGCCAGTGTCTAGGAGGCTTCGGGCTGAGTGGCAGAGGGTGGAGAACTGACCGTTCTGATTGCCACAGCACTGATTTCACGGGTGACGAGAAGGTTACAGTTTTCCAAAGGGCAGAAGTTTGCAGGTAACTTCAGTGGATATTTCCCAGCACGAAGTGAGCAAGAGCCATTCATATCTACCTGTGACTTTGACCGTGGGGAGCCCTGGACTGGGGACTCTGTGTTTGTTTCATCCAGTTTCTGAGATCTTGTTGTCACAGCAACTGAGAGCATCGCTGGCAGGTATGGCTTCTTCTCTCCTCACCTTCTGTGCCAGTCGGTGCACAGATTGTATTTAATTACCTATTGGAATAGCCTTCCAGAGCCTGACTGCAAGCCTCGCTCCTCATGCGGCATCAGAAAAACAAATATCCAAATTCACTAAAATCTCCAAGAACCATTTTGTTATTGTCATTATATAAAAGGTTACTACCTCACCTTGGTGTAATTATCAGAAAACATGCTTTTGCCTTTTATTTCAAGTTGCCTATTTAATACTAATCAAATTATGATGGCTACGTAGCCGAACGGAATTATGGGGGTCACAAAATACAGAAGATACAATTACATTTATTTTTCCCATTTTATAGATACGTGTATTCAGGTTTTACCAGTGTGTACACATTATCTGAGGATAAGCTAGCTACAATATTATCCTGGGATCAGAGAAGAGAGATTCCCTTTCTCTTCTTATTCTCATAGTCCACAGCATCAGTAGAAAAGGAGCCGTAAGGGGCTCCTGGGGGGCTCAGTAGGTGAAGCGTCTGCCTTCGGCTCAGATCATGATCTCAGGGTCCTAGGATCCAGCTCTGAATTGGGCTCCCTGCTTAGCGGGGAGCCCGTTTCTCCCTCTGTCTGTCCTTCCCCCCACCTTGCGCGTGCGCACTCTCTCTCTCTGTCAAATAAATAAATAAAATCTTAAAAAAAGGGGCTGTAAGTTGTTGGGATATATTTACATATATATGTATACAAATATATGAATATGTGTTTCTAAACACACACACATGCACACACATTCATCCACATTCCCTTAGAGGAAGGGGCTAAGTAAGTGTAAATTGGAACCAAAACTACCGTAGAATTGAGGTATTTTGTGGGCTCTTTCCTACTCCTTCCTGCTTCTTGACATGAGCAAACAGACTTAGGCATAGATAAATGATATATCAGTACAACTCAGGGTGGATACTTTTGCCTATTATTGATGCATGCTAAATGTGTTATGGGAAATGCATGATAGTAAGAACACATGTGTTGAGATTTAGATTGCCAGAAGAGAGTTGCCCATATTCTGGCTTCTGTGGGCAACTTAAAGAGCTGCCCAAGATCACACGTATGTGTCACTTTTGTTTTGACGATTTTCTTTTTTTTAAAGATGTTTAAAATTTATTTATTCGAGAGGGTGGGAAGAGCACAGAGGGAGAGGGAGAAGCAAGCTCCCTGCTGAGCAGGGAGCCCGATGCAGGGGTCAAGCCCAGGACCCTGGGATCATGACCTGAGCCGAAGGCAGATGCTTCACCGGCTGAGCCACCCAGGCATCTCTGAGGATTTTATTTTTAAGTAATCTCTACCCCTGATGTGGGGCTTGAACTCACACCCCCAAGATCAAGAGTTGCATGCTCCGCTGACTGAGCCAGCCAGGTGCCCCACACGTGTCATTTTTTGATGGGGACAAGACCTATTTTAATTAAACAACAATGACTATCAACTCACCTAGGGTTTAAGGACTCGAAAGGTAGGGAATCATCCAGAGGATTTGCTGGAATTATTAGAACTGCTCAGAGGATCTAACCTTTTGTTTTTCTGGACATAGCTCTCAGTGCCTCATTCGACACACATTTCCTGAGCACCTAGTAGGTATGAGGTGCTGTAAGACACCAGAGATATGGTGATGAATGAGACAGAGACAGTCCCAGCCTTCCCTGGTTTATGGCCCAGTAGTGGAGATAGACATCCATCAAGTGTCCCCACAGCTGGATTTATAAGCCATGAAAAGGTGCTACTGAGGAAATATATTTGGAACCAACAAAAGTGGTATCAGGCAGATAGGATCTGGTTTGGGAGCCCAGTGAAGGCCTTTCTGAGGTAGTGACCTCTGAGAGCTTACAGAGGATTAGGAGAGAGACAGGTTAAGAGTGGTGTGGAAGATAATTTCTCACAGAGGGGGTAGCCCAGAAGCAGGAGCGTGACCTATTCCCGGAAGCAAGGGAATTCTGGTGTGGCTGCTGTGGGAGGTAGGGTGAGTGCAGGGGGTTAGACAGGAGCCACACCATCCAGGCTTTAGAGGCTTTGACATTTTTTTCCTAGGTGTGATTAGAAGCCTTCCAAAGGATTTGAGCTGAGGAGTGACATCAGATTTATTTATGAGAAGACTCGCTCTGGATGCTAAGTGGAGAATGGAGGGGGAACATGGGTGAAAATGGAAGGATAGTGGTTGTACCGATGGCCGGACTTGAGATACGCACAATGGGATGGTATACAGTAGCTGCTAGGTACTCGGAGGTGGGAGTTGGAGGAGACAGAGAAGTCAAGGACGATTCCAAGGTTTCTGGCTTCATTGTGTGAGTAGAGGTGCTTATGACTGAAACAGGAGCAACTTTGAGGGAGATAACAAATTCTATTTTGGACATGTATTTTGAGATGCTTATGAGACACCTGGATGGAGCTATCAGGAAGGCAGTTGGAGTTTGGGATTCAAACGCAAGGTGTGGTTTTAAAATTATGAAAATGGAAGAATCACCTAGAGAGTTTAGTTGGACAAAAGGCCCCAGGACAAAAATCACACAGCATTGAAACAATAATGGAGTCATTAAAAAAAAAAAAAAAGCAGTAGTCTGTGAGGTAGGGGGATCACTAGGAGAGTGTCAGGGCACAGAAACAGAAAAGAACAATGTTTCACAAGGAAGGAAGAAAGTGGGTTAACTTTACTGAATGCTAATGAGAGGCCACATAAAATGATTAGCCTAAAACATGAAATCTCTGTTATCCTCAGTGAAAAGAGTTTTGATGGAGTAATAAGGGCAGAAAACAGTGGGGTATGCAGAGGTGGGAAATCTGAGGTGAAATCTCCTCAGCTTAACATCCAAGCTTAGCAATCTTACAAGTTCCGCTTTCCACACAACTATAGGTCGCAACTTAGCTAAATTTTCCGCCACCCTATAACCAGAACCCCTTTCCTCCAGCTTCTAATAACAACTTCCTCACTTCCTTCTGAGCCCTCACCAACAGGACCCCTGAAGTCCGGATTTCTACCAACAGTCTGTGGAAGGTGATTTAGGCTTTCTCCACCATGCTTTCCAACATTCTTCTAGACTCTTCCCACTGTCCAGTTCCAAAGCTGATCCCACATTTTAGGTGTTTGTTATAGCAGCACCCCGCTTGCAGCTACCAAAGTCTGTTTGTTTTCGGTAGAAACTAAACTTATCAGGGACTTAGCAGTTTAGAAGAGCACAAATTTATCATCTTACACTTTCTGTGGGTCAGGAATCCAGGCATGGGTTTTCTGAGTCCTCTGCTCCTTGTCTCAAGAAGCCAAAATAAAGGTGTTGGCCTGGGGCTGTAATCTTATCTGCTTCCAGGATTCAGTTCCAAGCAGTTATAGGAAGGAGGTTCCTGTTTTCTTACTGGCTGTCAGCCAGGGTTAACTCTCAGCTCCCAGAGGCCACTCTCAGACCTTAGCCATGTATGTGGTCCTTATACAAAATGGCAGCTAACTTCTTAAAGCCAACAGGAAAACTTCTCTCCAGTTGGCTACAAAGGAGTCTTATGTAATGTGAGATAATCATGGGAGTAACTGTCCTATCACTATTTGCCATATTAACAGGTCTCACTTACATGCAAGGGATGGGAATTCTATAGGGTTTGTACACCAGGGAAGCAGGAATCTTGGGGGCCAACTTAGAATTCTGCCTATCGCATAAAGGATCAGGTGAAAGAGAAAGTCCTTGAAAAGGAGAAAAAAAGGATTGATTTTTTTTAAAGATTGTATTTATTTGAGAGAAACAGAGAGAGCATGCGTGGAGAGAGGGAGAAGCAGATTCCCTGCTGAGCAGGGAGTCCGATGCACGGCTGGATCCCAGGACCCCGGGATCATGACCTGAGCTGAAGGCAGATGCTAAATTGACTGAGCCCCCCAGGCCCCCCAAGGATTGATTTCTGATAAAAGTGCAGGTGCTTCTTTTGAATTGGAGGTTAGGGAGGATATGTGGTTTTGCATGCAATGAGGATATGAGGTCAGGAAATGAGGTCAGAAAGGTGTGGGAATTCTCATCTGTAGTTTGTATTTTCTCTATAAGGTAAGAGAATTAGTCACCTCTTGGGGAGCAGGCCTTGTCTGCCTGGGCGCAGCAGATGGGAGCTTCAGGCTTAGCCAGAGGACAGATAGTTTCTCACCTGGGAACAGGAGTCTTGTGATACTTGCTTCATGGTACACACCTGTCCACTTACATTAGATACCAAAAATTTGATTCTGGTCTCCCAAAGTGCCAGTTCTCTTATCAAAGCATCCCCCCAAATGAGGCCCAGATGCCAAATTCTACTTGCATTTTGGGTCTGCTTCTGCCTAAGGTTTCCTGTCTCTTCTGGCTTTCTGGATTCCAACCGCAGCCCACCGATGTGCACTTGACACCTTGCCTCTTATTTCTCCTCTGGCTGCTGGATTCAGAGCTCCCGAGCCATCTGGCTTAATCAGCCCACACCTAGCACCTCACGCCATTCACTTCACTGTTTCATTTGCCAAATGATTTCGTAGATCTCCTCCTCAGCCCTCTGGCTTGTGACATCATTTTCTTTCTTTCAGCCTGTGACCTCTGCCTGCATTTTTGACTCTGAATTTGATTTCTATTGATTCTATGAGGAAATTTCCAGGTAATGTGTCTCTAAGCTTGGCCTGGTCTCTGAGAGTTCCCAGATACATCTGGTTTGGTATTGTGACCATGGCTTAGTAGCTAAAATTTTTTTAAATCTTGATTCAGAGCCTGTTGTTCAGTCTCATTATTTTTTTCAATGTTAATCCCAGGTGTTTAACCAAGTCTTTAAACAATATCTCTTGATTTGCTTATAAATTCACTAATTCAGCAAATATTTGTTGAGTACCTCGTATGTTCTAAGTGTTGGAGAGACAGCAGTGAGAAAACTCTTTGTCCTCATGCAGCTTATATCCTATGAGGGGGAAATAGAATAAATGAATATGTAAATAATATATTAGATAGTGGTAAGTGCTTTGGAAAAAATTAAAAAATGGAAACATGGATGGGGGGTGTTTGAGCAGTGCTGCTATTTTCTCTGGGCCAGTTGGGGCAGGGAAAGCCTCACTAGTAAGGTGCCAACTGACCAGAGACCGGAAGTGAGTGAGGGGTTGGACTCTTATCAATATGTGGAGGACAATATATCTGTTCCAGGCAGTAGGAAGAGCAAGTGCAAAGACCACGAGCATGACTACATTCGGCATGTTTGACGGGTAGCAAGAGGCAGTTAGCAGGAAGGAGAGAGTGCTAAGAATTGAGGTTCTGGAAACAAGGAGTACTGTGGCAGATCATGCAGGGTCATGTAGGCCAATGTAAGGACCTTGGGTTTTACTCTGTGGAAGAATAGACTATAGGAGGGCAAGGGTTGAAACACGGAGAGCATTTAGGAGGCAACGGTAATACTCTGAGTGAGAGTGATGTTGACTCCAAACACATTAGTTGGAGAGAAAGTGGTGCTTCTGACTCTTAGTGCTCCCTACTTCCAATGGTCTGAAGCTGGCCTCTCAGAGCCCCTACCCGTGTTATGTACATATATTAAGTATGTGTATATGCATCTTTGTGTGTATTGTATAGAGAAAGAATGAATCAGAAAGTCAAGATTTCTACTTCTTGACTCCCAAGTTGGCCAGCAGCAGCTGACAACAGTATGTGTCTCCACCCTGAAGCCAGGCAGTAGATGGAAGCTTTGAGGCAGTCACCACATGACAGTTGAACATGACATGCAAGAGAACAGAGCAAGCTCTCTCCACAGAGCAATTTGGCGTGAAGACCGTGGATGAGCAGATGTGACTTCAGCCATGTTGGGCTTTGGGGGAAGTGTAAAAATCAAAATATGGGGTTTTTTTGTTGGTCAACTTAGCAGATGTATCAGGTTATTGTTCCTCTAAAGAAATACTTTGACTTAAGTAAAGTCTCATTTTGAGCAAAGAACCTGGACTTCATGGATAAACTCCATAGACAGTTTATCTAGGTTATTTTGATTCAGTGCTTTTATCTGTTGCCAACAAAGCTACGGGGAACCTTCTTTCCCCTCAAAAGTGTGAAACCCATTACTAAAATCCCTCTTTGATGTTTAAATTACTGTATGTCAAAGGTGGAGATCAAACTGTAGTTCTTTCATTTTTTAGAGGGAGAGCGAGAAATGGAGAAACTTTGAGACTTATTATTGATTATAAAGTCCATTTAAATCCCTCCACCAAGCTCTGACTTGCTCTTAAGAAAGGATGTGGTGAGCACTGGGTGTTATACACGACTGATGAATTATTGAACTCTACATCTGAAACTAACGATGTACTATATGTTGGCTAATTGAATTTAAATAAAAAAAGAAAGGCTGTGGGAAGAATTTATGAATCCGCAGCAGCTCTTCAACCCATTTCTTCTTTTCTCCTTTGAGCCAATCTATGTTACTGGGAATCAAGACAATAAAATAAAATGAAAATCTTTGCAAAAAAGTAACTCTGGATTAAAGTAATAAAGAAGCACACACATTTTAGGAAATAAAAAATATGTCTGTTCTAAAAAATAAAAGGTATGAGAGTTCAGGATTATGATGTTTTTATTCATTGTCTTTTAACAGCGATGAAAAAAAGTGTAATTGGGTTAGTGGTTGTAAATGAGGGCTTAATCCTGGAACACAGTAGGTGTCAAACATATGTTGAATGCATTAATATCTCAATGGGCTAATTCATTACCATGGGGCCACGTTTATGTCAAAGATAGATTGTTTTCAAGTCAGTCCGCCTCCCATGTTGTATGTAGACTGAGCTTTTATCACTATGGTAGCAAAGTTCACCACAAGCAGAGGATTAGAAACACCCACTTTAATTTAACAGGAACATAATCAGGTCCCACTATATACGTAGCATTGTGCCAGACATAATAGGAATAATAGAATGCACAAAGGCAGTGACAATACTTATAGACATGACATAATTAATAATCTGAAATAATGCCAAGTAAGTTCTAAATTGTGTATAATCAGGTATAAAGAAGCGAAAATATTAAGTGCTATGAGGATTCAGGAAAATTAAAGAAATCAGCTTTGACTGGAGAGCTTAGGCATTTTCAGCTCCATTTAGCAATTCAGTCCTGAGTAGTGGAGTGCACAGGGCTGGGGATTCAGCTATGACTAAGTCCTTACCCCAACTCTGTAGGACAGCACTGTCCAATAGAAATATAATATGATGGAAAGAATGAAATTGGACCCCTATCTTACACCACTCACAAAAATTGACTAGAAATGGATAAAGGACTTACACATAAGACCTGAAGTGTAACATTCCTAAAAGAAAGCATAGGGAAAAAGCTTCTTTTTTTTTTTAAGATTTTATTTATTTATGTGACAGCGAGAGAGGGAACACAGCAGGGGGAGTGGGAGAGGAAGAAGCAGGCTCACGGCGGAGGAGCCCGATGTGGGGCTCGATGTGGGGCTCGATGTGGGGCTCGATGTGGGGCTCGATGTGGGGCTCGATCCCATAACGCCGGGATCACGCCCTGAGCTGAAGGCAGACGCTTTAACGACTGCACCACCCAGGAGCCCCAGGGAAAAAGCTTCTTGACATTGGTCTTGATAATGAGATTTTGGATGTGACACCAAAAGCATAAACAATGAAAGCAAAAATCAACAAGTGGGACCACATCAAACTAAAAAGCTTCTGCAAGCAAAAGAAAAAAAAATCAACAAAATGTAAAGGCAACCTATGGAATGGGAGAAAATATTTGTAAACCATATTTTTGGTAAGGGGTTAATAGCCAAAATATATAAGGAACACATATAACTCAATAATGAAGCACAAACAATCCGATTAAAAATGAGCAAAAGGTGGGGGCACCTGGCTGGCTTAGTCGGAAGAGCATGCAACTCTTGATCTCGGGGTTGTGAGTTCGAGCCCCACATTGGGGGTAGAGATGACGTAAATTAAATAAACTTCCAAAAAATGAGCAAAAATTTTTTTGAATAGACATTTCTCCAGAGAAGACTTGCAAGTGGCCAAGAAGTACATGAAAAGGTGCTCGACACCACTCATCATCAGGCAAATGCAAGTCAAAACCACAATGAGACATCACCTGTGAGAATGGCTATTACCAAAAAGACAAGAGATAACAAGGATGGGCGAGGATGTGGGGAAAAGAGAACCCTCGTGCACTGTTGGTGGGAGAGTAAAATGGTGCAGTATGGAAAGCAGTATGGACACTCCTCAAAAAATCAAACATAGAACTACCATATGCTCGAGCAATCCCACTTCCAGGTATACAGCCAAAGGAAATGAAACCAGGATCTCAAAAGAGATATGCATACCCCCAAGTTTATTGCAGCATTAGTCATAACAGCCAAGACACAGGAACAGCCTGTGCCCATAGACAGACGAACATTGAAGAAAATGTGAGATATATATATGTGTGTGTTTACATATATACGCATAAATAAATACATATACACAGAGTGGAATACTATTTAGCCATAAAAAAGAAAGGAAATCCTGACATTTGCCACATGGAGCTTGGGGTCATTAAGCTAAGTGAAAGAAGTCAGACTGAGGAAGACAAGTACGGTATGCTATCACTTATAGGTGGATCTAAACTGTGAACTGGAATCTAAACACTGAACTCAGAGAGAGTAGAGGTGGTTGCCAGGGGCCAAAGGGTGGGGAAAATGGGGAGATGTTGGTCAAAGGGGACAAGTTTCAATTATAAGATGAAAATTTGGGGATCTAATGTATAGCATGGTGACTATAGTGAATAATACTGTATCGTATACTTGAAAGTCGCTATGATAGGAGAGCTTTAATGTTTGTACCGTAACAACAATAAAATTGTAATTGTGTGAGGTGAAGGATGTGTTAACTAACCAGATTGTGGAAAACATTCACAGTATATACGTGTACGAAATCGTCACATTGTACACCTGAAAGTTACACCACATTATATGTCACTTATATCTCAATAAAGCTAGGAAAAAAAAGAAATATAATGTGAACCACAGACGTAATTTAAAATTTTCTAGTAACCACATTTAAAAAGATAAAAAGTAACAGGTGATACTGATTTTTAAAAACTTATGATTTAACCCAATATAGCCCACAGATTAGCATTTGATGTCTCACGATTATTAAAAAAAAAAACAAAAACATGAGGGGGCACCTGGTTGGCCCAGTCAGAAGAGCATGCAACTCTTGGTCTTGGGGTCGTGAGTTCAAGCCCCATGTGGGATGTAGAGATTACTTAAATAAATAAACTTAAAAAATATACTAGCATGAGGACAGAAGCATGGACTCTGTGGGGTCATTCCTGGCATTTTGGTCTTCCCTGTTCCTTCCTTGTCCAATGTGAGGTGACTGTGGTTTCAGGTGAGCTCCCAGGAGGGGAACGTGGCTCGTCCCAGGCCCCAGAGGCACCAGAATACAGTCAGCTTCAAAAATGACAGGTTTGATAAGAGTACTCAGACCAAGAAAATTAACACAAGGCTTCATGATGTTTGTCAGCACTGTGAAGAAGGTCTTGAATGGTGTGTAAGATACAGCAAATGTAAACCATTGTCAAAGCCTTAAAAATATGGTAAAATGACAAAAGTCCGCGAAGGATTCTTATCACATAGTGTGTAGACTATGTGCCTGTGAATTTGAAGTTTGTGCAAAACATGGAAAGAAAGAAGACATTTGTGGGGCTCCCGGGTGGCTCTGTCAGTGAAGTGCCTGCGTTCGGCTCAGGTCATGATCCCAGGGTCCTGGGATGGAGCCCCGCATCATTGGGCTTCCTGCTGGGCGGGCAGTCTGCTTCCCCCTCTCCTCCGCACTCATGCTATCTCTCTCCCTCTCTCCAATAAATAAATAAAATATTTTAAAAAAATTTTTAAAAAGACATTGTTACTTGTTTAATAAACAATGAGAAAAGACGGAAAATACTGAAAGTAATCTATGTTCCAACCATAGAAGTTGCAGAAAGAATGAAGATCGTGTGATGACTTAGATTGTGATACTGATTTAGTGATACAAAGATGATCAAATGGATTAATATATTAAAAATCAGTTTGAAAACATGAAATTCTGAACAACTTTAGACTTTTGAGGGTTTTACAAAAGAATTCTGTGAAATCCTAATGAGAAAAATAACAAAAACCTATAGAAAACAGGCAAAGTTATGCTTGGATAATATAAATTACGTATGATACTGGAATAGTTATAATACTTTCATCTAGAGTTTTCTTATAATACATTTTTAAGAGTATACTACCTAGCACCAAACTAAACAAGATTCAGAATTGATGGTTGTGTAAGAACCACCTCATGGAGAAACCAGATGATATTATAGGGCTAGCCTCGCAAATTGGTCCTCAGTAAATGCCTTTTGATGATTGATCCCAAGTAAATGGCCTACATTACAAAGCCCCCTTACTCCTTATGTTTGCTTGTTATAAAAAGGCTGTTATTTATTTTCTATACTTATGTTTAACAAGTGTATAGCAGTTTTTCTTTGAACGTATTTTTACAGCCTGATTGCATTTTTACCTTTCTTCTCTTGTGAAATATACATACAGAAAAAATGTATAAAATGCATATGTAGGGGCGCCTGGGTGGTGCATTTGTTAAGCGTCTGCCTTCGGCTCAGGGCGTGATCCCGGTGTTCTGGGATCGAGCCCCACATCAGGCTCCTCCGCTAGAAGCCTGCTTCTTCCTCTCCCACTCCCCCTGCTTGTGTTCCCTCTCTCGCTGGCTGTCTCTCTCTGTCAAGTAAATAAATAAAAATCTTAAAAAAAATGCATATGTAGAATTTAATAAATAATTATGAAGAGAAGTCATACATTTATCATCCAGATGAAGAAACTACTTTTTAAAAAAGATTTTATTGGGGCGCCTGGGTGGCACAGCGGTTAAGCGCCTGCCTTCGGCTCAGGGCGTGATCCCGGCATTACGGGATGGAGCCCCACATCAGGCTCCTCCACTATGAGCCTGCTTCTTCCTCTCCCGCTCCCCCTGCTTGTGTTCCCTCTCTCGCTGGCTGTCTCTATCTCTGTCAAATAAATAAATAAAAATCTTTTAAAAAAATAAATAAAAAAGATTTTATTTATTTGACAGAGAGAGAGAGTGCGCGCGCGCGCACACACACACACACACACACACACACGCACAAGTTGGGGGAGGGGCAGAGGCAGAGTGAGAAGCAGGCTCTCCCCTGAGCGGGGAGCCCTATGCGGGGCTCGATCCCAGGACCCTGGGATCATGACCTGAGCTGAAGGCAGACGCTTCACCGACTGAGCCACCCAGGCGTCCCTGAAGAAACTACTTTTAAACAAACAAACAAAAATACTAACATGATATATTGGATTTTTTTAAAACTCTTTGAAATCCATTCTGGATTTTATACCTACAGCATGTCTCAATTTGGACTAGCCACGTTTCAAGTGCACAATAGCCACCCGGTGGCTACTGTATTGGACATCATGGCTCTAGAGTTCCATGGTCCAGTGGAAAATATACTTCTAGAAGTAACACTTGTGTAATAGCCAGCATGCTATGAGTTGTTCTAGAGTCATAAACAATGGAGAGGGAGAGGTTGTGCTCTTTTAGTTTATGGCGGAATTCTTCAAAACAGCCATGTCTGTTTATTGCCTCTGATTTGTTACGTCCCATTTATGTCTTTCTTCCTATAAATTGTCTTCCCTTCCCCCTATAAATCCACTGAAACTTCTCCCAAGGATGACCTCCTACATCTCCAGCCACTCTCTAGCAAGTCTTCCCAAATTTGAATTCCCATCCAGTCACCTGGGGATCTTGTTAAAATGCAGGCTTAAATTCAGTAGGTCTGGAGTGGGGCTGGAAATTCTGAGTTCCCAACAAGATCCCAGGGAATGCTGATGCTGCTGGCCCAGGAACCACACTTTGCGGTGCAAGGGTCTACATCCGAGTTTGGTCAGAAACATAGGAAGCACTCCAGGTATTCTAGCAAGAGGCTCTCGTGCAGGAAACATTATGCTGGCATGACCCTTGGAACGGGGCGATGGTCAGGAAGGCTGAGGAAATCAGACAGCATAGGCAGAGGAAGAAGCTATAGCGCCAAAGGGAGCTTGCTCAGAAACTGCTGCAAACTTCTTGTCTGCCATCTGCTCCTGCTTCTCCTTGTATTTTGCCTTCCAAATCGCATAGAACCCTGACGGCAAGCCAATCTGGGAAATACGGCTTCCAAGCCTCCAGTGCCTGAGGAAGAAGTGATGCGGTTGATTATTCACAACAATATCTGGCACGTATTCCCTCCACCCTACTCCTTTTCTCTCTTTCCATGTCTCTTGCACACCTCTTCCAGACTCCCTAGGCATCTCAGTGAAAACACTTGGAATCCTTTCTGACTTCTCTCTTTTCGACAATTTGCAGATAGTCGCTGAATCCTGTCAAGTCTTCAACCATCCCTCCCACCTTTTCCTTCCTTTCCGTTCATTTGTCATTTCCGTGGGCTCTTATTCCTTTCCGCTTGGATAATCAGAGAAGCCTTTTTAACTGCTTGCCGTTGATCTACCGCCATGCGCCCCCCTTCTCCCCTCTTCCCCGTGTACTGCTACCAGGAGTAAAAGGAGCTAGCAATATCTGAATTAATTTTAAAAAAAATTTTATTTATGTATTTGTCAGAGAGGGAGCACAAGTGGGGGAGGGGCCGGCAGAGGGAGAAGCAGGCTTCCCGCTGAGCAGGGAGCCCAACGTGGGACCTGATCCCAGGGCCCTGGGATCATGACCTGAGCTGAAGGCAGACGCCCAACAGACTGAGACACCCAGGGGTCCCCTGAGTTAATTTTTTAAAAGCATGTGGACTTTTGTTGTTTTTCCTTTAAGTTTATTTTTAGGTCATCTCTACACCCAGCATGGGGGCTAGAACTCATGACCGCAAGATCAAGAGTCTCATGCTCTCTCAAGGGAGCCTGCCAGGTGTCCCGATATCTGAACTGATTCTACTAGTGAGATGAGCAAATTTACATATTGATGCTATATAACTGTTTAACGTGAGTGCTCAGAATGAGAGCCCTACAGACTCTCCGACGGGCTTTTGCTCTGGGGATGCAGGGAGATGCTGTGGGACCAATAAGGATCTGGGGAGGCAGAACACTGAATTCTTGTTCTGCCTTTACTGTCACTCTGTGGCTTTGGACAAGTCACTTCCCCTCTCTGAGCCTCCTTGACTCCCGAAGTAAAGTGAGATGGGTAGGCTAAACTATCATTTTCCAGCCTTTTTTTTTTCACTCCGTTGACAGATAACTTAAAAAACATGTAATATATCATGTTTGATTTGGGGACTGAATGCAGGTTAATATGGCCAAATTAGAAAGATAAGTTTCCCCATCTGACTACAAATCATAATATGTAGTTTTATTTCACTTGTCTTATAATAATAAACTCAACAATTGTATTCATATCATGTGCCCTTTGAGATGATGTGTTCTGGGAAAGAGTGCCCTATCCGACTTCTTTACCAACTCGCTACTAAGGAGCCGACAATCGCTTCTTTCCATGAAAACGCCAACTCTTCTCCAATAGTATGAGCTTCTCCAGCTTTCCCCCAGTTTCACACCTTGCTAGAGAGATGTCTTACATTTGTTTTAAATGTCTGGATTACGGATTGTTAGAAATTTGAAAATCTTGCACTCTGTACTTATTTATTTTTGAAGACTTTTTTTCAAGAGCAGTTTTAGGTTTTCTACAAAGATTCCTCTTACACCCCTTGTCTGCACACATACATAGCCTCCTAGCCCAACATCCCCCACCAGAGTGGTGCGTTTGCCACAACCGATGACCCTACATTGACACATCATAATCACCTCAAATCCAGCGTTTACCTTAGGGTTCACTCTCGGTGTTGTGCGTTCTGTAGGTCTGGACCGAAGTGTAATGACATGTATCCATACAGAGTATGACAGAATCATACGGAATATTTTCACTTCCCTAAAAATCTTCTCTTTTCTACTTGTTAATTTGTCTCCTCCCACCTGCTCCTGGCAACCACTGATTTTTTATCGTCTCCAGAATCTCCTACAGTTGGAATCGCACAGTACGTAGACTTTTTAGGTTGTTTTTTTTTTTTACTTAGTAATATGTATTTAAGGTTCCTCTGTGTCTTTTCATGGCTTGAAAGCTAATTTATTTTTAGCACTGAATAATATTCTGTTGCCTGGAGGTACCACAATTTATCCATTTACTTCCTGAAGGACATCTCGGTTGCTTCCAAGTTTTGGTAATTATGAATAAAGCTGCTATAATTATCCATGTGCAGGTTTTTCTGTGGACATAATTTTCATCTCCTTTGGATAAATACCAAGGAGCATGATGGCTGGATTGTATGGTAAGAGTATGTTTAGTTTTGTAAGAAATCACCGAACTGTCTTCCAAAGTGGCTGTAACATTTTGCTCTCCCACCAGCAATGAATGAGACTTCCCATTGCTCTACGCCCTTGCCAGCGTTTGCTGGTTGTCAGTGTTTCGGATTTTGGTCATTCTAATAGGTGCGTGGTGGTAGCTCATTGCTGTTTCCATTTGCATTTTCCCGATGATGTATGTGGATTATCTTTTCATATGCTTTTCTGTCATCTGTCTGTCTGCTGTGGTGAGGTGTCTGCCCAGGTCTTCAGCCCAAATTTAAATGAGCTTGTTTGTTTTCTCGTGATTGAGTTTTAAGAGTTCTTGGTATATTTTGTCTATACCTCTGAATATACTATATGTGTCTTGTGCAAATATTTTCTTGCAGCCTGTGGCTTGTCTTCTCATTCTCTGGACAGTGTTTTTCACAGAGGAGAAGTTTTTAATTTTAATGAAGTCCAACTTCTCTGTTATTTCTTTCATGGATCATGTTTTTGTTGTTGTATCTAAAAAGCCATCATCATACCTAAAAAAATCTAAGTTTCTCTTATGTTATCTTCTAGGAATTTTATAGTTTTCTGTGTTACATTTAGATCTGTGATTCATTTGGAGTTAATTTTTGTGAAGGTTGTAAAGTTTGAGTCTAAATTCTTTTTTTTTTTCTTTTGCATGTGGATGGCCAGTACCATTTGTTGAAAAGATGATCTTGGCTCCATTGTATTGCCTTTGTTCCTTTGTTAAAGATCAGTTGATTGTATATATTTGGTTCTATTTCTGGGCTCTCTATTCTGTTCCATTGATCTCTTTGTCTATTCTTTCTCCAACGCCACACTTTCTTGATATCTATGACTTTATAGTAAGTCATGAAGTTAGGTAGCATCTGTCCTCCAACTCTGTTCTTCTTCAGTATTGTGTTAGCAGTTCTGGTGTTTATTTTTATAATGTATATCAGTTGCTAAATATTGACATAATAGAGAAAGCTTCAGGCTGCCCTTTAAAAGCATTTCTTTGCAAATGACACTTTGTGGGTGGGGGTAGTTTTTATTCCTAGTGAATGAATAGACAAATTATATATTCATTACTTTATTGTCTCTTCTAAAGCTGGCTTTTGAAATCTTAGGGATTGTGTCCTGTTTTATCTGAGAATGTTGATTAATCACAAGTCACAGATCATCAGAAGGCAAATTGGCGGAATTATTACCGTTTGTGGAATCCTCAGTCACATGCTGTGTATCAGCATCAGTGTTCCCTATGTTTTCTGTCTTTAGCCTAGTATATTAAAGATGAAAATTAAATGTATACGATAAGGATAAAAACAGTTTCCGCTGTGTACCAACCCAGACCCTGAAGTCAGCAGCTGTTGATAGAGACGCATCATGAGCAAGCTCATCGACTTTTTCAAAGGATTTTATTTATTTGTTAGAGAGAGAGAGAGAGTGAACACAAAGCAATAGAGACAGCACCGGAGGTGGGGGGAGGGAGAAGGAGAAGCCGGCTCCCCACTGACCAGGGAGCCAGACATGGGGCTCCATCCCAGGACCCTGGGATCATGACCTGAGCTGAAGGCAGATGCTTAACCAGCTGAGCCACCCAGGTGCCTCCAAGCTCATCTATTAATCAACCACCATACTCACACTTGATACTTATTCGAAATGGAACCCAAACTAATTAAAACGGACTGCTTTTGAGGGGGTTAGAGGGAGAGGGAAAGAGAGAATCCTTTAAAAATTTTATTTATTTATTTATTTGACAGAGAGGGCACAAGCAGGGGGAGTGGCAGAAGGAGAGGGAGAGGGAGAAACAGGCTCCCCCTGAGCAGGGAGCCTGACGCGGGCCTTGATCCCAGGACCCTGAGATCATGACCTGAGCCAGAGGCAGATGCTTCGCCAACTGAGCCACCCAGGTGCCCCAAGAGAGAGACTCTTAAGGAGGCTCCATCCCCAGGATGGGGCCCGATGCAGGGCTTGAGCTCACGACCTGAGCCAAAATCAAGAGTTGGACACTTAACCAACTGAACCACCCAGACGCCCCTATAATGGACCGATTTTTAAAAAAATTTAATTCCAGTATAATTAACGTACAGTGTTACATTACTTTCAGGTGTACAATATAGTGATCCAACAATTCTGTACATGACCCAGCTCTCATCACGATAAGTATACTCTCTCTTTTTTTAAGTAATCTCTGTGCCCAACATGGGACTTGAAATCAAGGACCCTGAGACCAAGAGTCATGTGCTCTACCATACTGAGCCAGCCAGGCGCCCCACAATTAGTGTGATCTTAATCCCCTTCACCTATTTCACTCCTCCCCCAACCTTCCCATCCACCCCGGCAACCACCAGTTTATTCTCCATATTTAAGAGTCTGGTTTTTTGTTTGTTTCTTTTTTCCTTTGTTCATTTGTTTGGTTTCTTAAATTGTATAGCAGGCTGATTTTTAAACATAGAAATTGAAACAGACACAATGGCGGCTATTACCACCTGAACCCTTAGGACATGCTTGCAGTCTCTGAGTGTTTGTAAGAAACACTGGGGTTAGCGATCTCTCAGGACTCTTCCAGCTATAATGTTTTATGTGTCTATGGATTAAATTGCTAAAGGGCTCCATGAACTGGAGAGATGCAAATTACTCTACCTTGTAGGAATTCTGGTAGTTATGGTTGTTAGGAGAATAAAGACTAAATATTTTAGAATCCTTAATTTCAGTTATCCTGAGAAAGAGTATACATTTTCCATGATGCGATGGTTTGCTTCCTTTCTCACTTTCATTTTAGTTAAGCTATTACATTGTGTTGAGAAATTCTAGGAGGGAGAGAGGAGTTCTTTCCAAAGAAAGCAAGGAGGACATGCTGAATAAAGGAGGAAAGATCATTTGACATTTCTAAAGGTAAATTAAGTGTTATAAAATGTCAACAGGAAGTAACGCTTTATCTCATGGTTATTTGGTTTCTGTCTTTGATTCAGGGTTGCCTTTTTTCTCATCTTGATATTGTGAAAAGACAGCATTATATTGAACATTTCACAAGAAATGTCAATTCTGTAGTTATTCTCATTTATATGTTTTAACATAGATAGCTTGTGGAAAGTGTGAGAAAATGCCACCTATTTAACTTGACTGAAAACAAACTGGGTCAGACTGAAACAGATAGGAAATAAATAAGCAAAGATAAAAACATTTTTGCCTTCCGTATTTCCTCACCAACCCTTCTTTGTCGTGAATTTTCTTAGATTTTGTATTTTCTGTTTGGCATCCATTAATTGATGGGCCAAACTAATGGCCGAAGTTGTTTACATCCTGTCTTATGGTCCAGCTTTGACTGGTTACACGGATAAGGAAAGAGTAGTGCGTATTTCCATTCCATATTCCATTGTATGCATGTGTGTTTACACACACACACACACACACACACACACACACACACACGCAGTGGAATATTATTCAGCCATAAAAACAAAGGCAATCCTGCCAATATGACAAAATGAATGAAACTAGAGGGCATTATGCGTAAGCAAAATTAGTCAAACAGAGAAACACAAATACTGTATGATCTCGCTAATGCACGGAATCTAAAAATATCGAGCTCGTTGGAACAGGGAGTGGTCTAGTGGATGCCAGGGGCTAGGGTTGGGGGAAGAGAAAGCCTTACTATATTGTGTACAGGAAATTTACTAAGAGAGTAGATCTAAAGTGTTCTCAACACGCGCACAAAGGAAGATGGTAACTCTGTGAGATGGTAGGTATGTTGATTCACTTGATTTTGGTGATTATTTCATAATGTATACATATATCAAAATGTAAACTTGTAACCTAAATATATGCCTTATTTATTTGTCCATTAGACTTCAATTAAGTTGGGAGGTGGGGAGGAAACAAAACCAATCCCAACCAAAACATAATTACAAAATTTTTCTTTGGACTGTCAGTTCAGTCACCCCAATAGACACCAACTACCCAACAATACACTACTTGGGTGATGTGCGCCACAGTGCACCCCAGGAACGGACCCTGGGGGTGCAAGTGCCACACAGGAGTTGGGTGCTCGGGGACCGGCCCACGTGCAAGAGACGGGCGCTGGGGGATCACGATGCTCTGCGGGAGCGGGGCTCTGGGAAAGGTGCCCACGCTGCGGAGCTGGGTGGTGGGGAAGCTGCAGGCGTGGAAACTACTAGTGCTGCAGGAACCTAGCAAGAGTATACACGGAAACCAGGAAGCAAAATGTTTCTCTGCCAGTGTCTGTCTAGCGCCCTCTATTGACCAAACTTAGCATCATGCCTGCTGAGGGGAGACCTAGTTCCAGCGCTTGGACCCATTTCACAGAGCAGGCAATAGTGGTCAATTTTGAGAAAGTATATACTCTAATATCGTATATTATATATACACACATATATCTATGCATGTTATATATGTGTATACAGTAGCTATAATACTGTATATGTGGTAGGTCAGATGGCAGTAAGTGGTATGGAGAAAATTAAAACAAGGTAGTAGGACAGTGAATGACTGAGTGGAATCTACTTTAGATTGGCCAAAGGGCTGATATTTGAGCTGAAGGGCGAGTGACACGAAGAAGCAAGCCACGTGACCATACAGAGGATGCGTGTCCATTGGTAGAAGAACCAGCAAGTACAAAAGCCCTAAGACATGAAGGCGTCTAGACTTACCGAAGAACACGGAAGAGACCTTTAGGATTGGCAGCAGGTCATACCCCCGGAGCTGGGGACAACTGAAGCCACCCAGCCAGATCTAGGAGATCTCAATGACTTCAACCAGCCCCACGATGTGAAGTTGTTCCCTGTCTTAGTGCAGAGAATAAGGTAGTCTTTCTGAAGCTCTCATTTCCAGATACCTCACGGGTTTTAAGTCTATTGCTTCTCCTTAAAAGGTTGAACATGGAGTTAGAGGACCTAGCTGTGCCACTTCCGGGTGTATGCCCAAAGGAAATTAAAACATATGCTGACACAAAACCTTGTGCTGCATTAGCCATTGCAGCCCAAAGGTGGGCTACCAGCTGATGAACGAATAAGCCAAATATGGTGGACCAATACAATGGAATAGCATCTGGCCCCCCAAATGAGTAAAATACCACTATAAGATGAAAGATATGCTACGCCATGGATGGACCTGGGCAACATTCCGCTCAGTGAAAGAAACCAGGCACAAAAGACGGCTCATAGATGGCGAGGTTTTCTTTGGTGGGGGGCAGGGGGAATGATGAAAATGATTGTGATAACATCGAACGTGGGGATGGTCACACAACTCTGTGGATGTACTAGAAAGCACTGAATTGTACACTTTAAGTAGGAGACTTGTATGGCATGGGAATTGCATCTCACTAAAGCTGTTACAGTAAAAATCTGTTGCTGACTCCTTGCATGAAAGGTCCAAGAATCCTTTGGAGTCTTTAATACAGACTGAGATGACACATCTGTCGACATGCACCTTTTCAGTGAACCAAGTACTACAGAACAGGATCTCAAAGTAGACTCAACCCGTGGTGTTATTGACATGTACATCTGAAAAGGCCTGAAAAGTCCCCTACAAATCCCAGGTCAGTTGTCATATGGATTTTGCCGCATTCTGCCACTAGCTCATAGGCGAAACATTGAATTTGGAGTCCAGATCTAGATTTGAAACACGGTGCTGTCATTTACTAGCTCTGCAACCTTGAGCTATTTACTTAAACCTCTCTGAGCCCTAGTTTTCTTTTTTTTTTGAAATAGGAAAAGTAGAACACGGGTCTACAATATTGTGGGAAGCAAATTAACTAATGTATATAAAAGTGGCTTACAAATTATGCAATTACACAGACGCAATGAGCTCTTGCTTGATTACCATGCACTCTTGTGTGCGTGTGCCCACACACACTCCAAATGACCCCCCAAATGATGTCAGGCTTTTGTTTGGTAGAATGTTATCGAAATTGCATTTCTCCAGGAAGCCAGCTCCGTAGGCTTCGCCACAGCAAAACCGACCAATCAAAACCAAGCCAAGTTAGTTCATTTGAGCAGTATGATTGCTAAATCTTTCTTCTCCAGTTTGCAGGAAAGGAAGTCGAATTGAGGTCAAATGAAATGACTCTACCCGCATGGCCACTCAGCCATGGAGGTGTGCCACTCGATTTTGTAAGAGAGAACTTTCTGTAAGGAGTACTGTGCACTCTGGATGTGGCGCCTTTGGTCTCACTGCAACATCCAAGCTGGGGCGGGCTCTCCTTGGGCAGCTCCAGCCAGGGACTGAGCACAGTGGTGTCCTGGGGTCTGGCTATTTCCACCCACCACTCTGGAGTCCCCCCTCAGGCTGGATGAGACATTCGAAAGCCTACACCACAGTCTGAGGCTCTTGTGAACCACTGCGCCTTTCTTCCTCCCTCCTTACACACATGCCGTACCTGTGTTGCTCTCTGCAAGCTTTCCACACCTACTCCCGCCCTGTCTCCCCCCTTTGTCTATCCCCGGGGCTGCTCCCAATACATCTTCTGCACTTCTAACTCTGTCTTGGTATCTCCATTCTGAAGGACCTAAACTGACATTCTTCGGTGGGGTCGAGACTAAAACACAGTCTTCTGCCTCCAGGCCTATGGCAGAGCTTTCTGGAGCCATCGTGCCTAGCTCACTGAGACTAACTCGAAGAGACCAGCCAGGTTCATGAACTGTCACCCGGGTTTACCATGACCTGGTCCACTGTGTGGATAAAACCAGTTTCTAGAAAGAACAGGTTCCTGTGGTTGAATCCAATATACTCAAGAGCATTCACTCATTTGGCTAGAGGAGAGAAAGGAACCAATAGTTGATACGCTGGCAAGGACTGCTCTGAAGCTTCTTCGTGGCTTCCCGTGAAATATTTCCCGTGGGCCTTCAGTAGACACGTGCAAAGGTCTGTGCCACCAGCCCCACCCCTGCAGGTATTACCTGCAACAAATTGCTTCCCTCCTTAACGCCCAGCTGAGATCAGCAGCACAGAGAATGGAGAGTTGGAGTCAGATCTGAGATGGCAGCAGGGAAGGGGTAACCTGTGCGCAGAGCCCATTAGGAGATTCCAGATCTGCCAGGATGAGAGGATCGGATCTCAGAGGTGAGGAAGTATGCAGACCAGAAAGACAATCCCGATTTGCACTGGCTGCTTTGCATTTCTTCCCCAGAGCCCGGAGACAGCAAGATCTTTGGTGCCCTCTTCCCCACCTAGATCGTCAATCAGAATGCAAGCAGATAGACTTTACGGAGCTCTCAGTATACGCCAGGCTCCACGCTAGGAATCTTGGCGATTCCCACACTTACAGTCAAATGGAAAGATGTATGTGAAGATGACCTCTAAATGCAAGGAAGGTGTGGCCATGACTGTAGTGTAGTGCTAAGAGTGACAGCACATGGAAAGAGTGCTTCTGAAAGGGACTCTCTAGGGAGGCTTATTGAAGCGAGGGGTTAAGGGGCTGGGGACACAAAGAGGAGTAGAAGTTGAGCAAAGCAGGCATCCCAGACCGCAGTGACAGCACGAAGGGAGGCACCGAGGTGAGTGATGACGGCACATTTATGGGAACAGACAGGGAGGCTTGAGTCCTTGCAGAATCAAGTTCAAGGGGGCGCCTGGGTGGCGCAGTCGTTAAGCGGCTGCCTTCGGCTCAGGGCGTGATCCCGGCGTTATGGGATCGAGCCCCACATCAGGCTCCTCCGCTATGAGCCTGCTTCTTCCTCTCCCACTCCCCCCGCTTCTGTTCCCTCTCTCGCTGGCTGTCTCTCTCTGTCAAATAAATAAATAAAATCTTAAAAAAAAGAAAAAGAATCAAGTTCAAGGAGGAGCCGTAAAGGTGGAAGAGGCCAAGTGACACTTGTGCGCCGGGGGAAGGAGCCTGTAACTAACTTATCCTAGAGACAAGCAGGAGTCACTGACGGGTTAAGTGTGTGTGGAGGGAGCGGTGTTTATGTCATTGATTAACATGAGTGAGCCTCACCGCAAAACCTGCAGCATCCTGAATACAGCTGCCGAAATGCGCATCTCCAGGCCGGGCTGCCCTTACCTACTCGTCCTCCAGGGGTCCCAGACCGAGGCGAGGCAGCTCAGCGCGTTTAGATTGCCCTTCTCTCATCTGCAAAATGAATGTGACCCCTGAAGTTCCTCCTACCCTACACTTGTACAATTCTGTTTTTAATGGCCTGTCTCCACACAACTTAGGTGATGATAGCTGGGCTCGCACCGAAGTGAGAATCTCCTTGAATTGGGCCTGTACCATTGGTGTGAAGTAGTCAAGCAATTAACAATTTAATCTGGCACTGTCGTGGAGGTTCCAAAGTAGATTTATTTAAGTTGGGTCAACTATCTGGTGAAGACACATCCGCTGTCTGAAAGGCACACTACGCAGCTTATGTTTTTTGTTTTTTTAAGATTTTATTTATTTATTTGACAGGGAGAGAGAGAGTGCGTGCACAAGCAGGGAGAGCAACAGAGGGAGAGGGAGAAGCAGGCTCCCCGCTGAGCAGGGAGCCCGATGCGGGGCTCGATCCCAGGACCCTGGGATCATGACCTGTGCCCAAGGCAGATGCTTCACCGACTGAGCCCCCCAGGCGCCCCTGCAGCTTATGTTTTTAAAACCACTGCTTTGGTTCCACATTTGGAATCTGATGCCTATTTCGCATTGGTCCCAGTACCGCAGGAAGCAGGGGCCTGTCAGGCGTGCTGAGTTTTCAACGTGCGGGAAATGCCCCCAGCTAACCCCAGTCATTAAATCTGATGGCTTGCGGGGTCCAGGAAGGCAGCCCGGGCAGGCAGCTGCATAATCGCGTGTTGCAATGGGTTTTTTTCTTCTTTTTTTTTTCTTTTTAAGCATACTTTTGCCCCAGCCCTTTCCTTGGCAACAATGAAAGTTTGGTTTCTTCAGCCGGTCAGAATTGCAAACCGATGAAGCCGGGGGCTGGGGAGATGGGTATTGTCTCGCCTATCTTACAGTCATTTAGCTATTCCCGAGGGGCCTCGCTGCTCTTTCATCATGCTCTTCCCGAATATCTGTGTCAATTCATCCAACATTCATTCAGCAGCTCTTATGGAACTGGCATTGTTCTCTGAGAGATGAGTAAGATACGTTCTCTGCTTTGAGGAGCTCGTTCTTTTAGGGGGTGGACACTCTAAAAAAGCAACTGCAATTTCATGTGACAGGTGCTATTAAAGGGAAATACATGGAGGGACTGAAATGAGGGAGCAATTAGTTCCCCCGAAGGGAGGAGAGATTGAAACAGAGTGACACTTGAGCCGGCCTTGGGAGGGGAAGGTGTGGCAGGGAGTTGAGGAGCGGAGGCTCGATGTGGGGGTGGACGTGCTAGACAGGGGGCGGACTCAGAGTCACCGAAGCACTGAGAACGTGCCACAGTCAGGAAGTGCAAGTCCTATCCTTGGGGTTCGGAGCGTCTGGGCACAAAGGGACTCAGGCGGTGGCCCGTGACAGCTTGTGAGTATGCCATCCTTCAGGAAAAGGCCCCGGCCACGTCAGTGGGCAGGAGGCCCTGGATGTGGGGTCCGAGAGGAACCCTCCAGAAATGCAGAGGTCTTCCTGACCACAGGGCTGTGCCTTCGTTTTGCTGTGTGTGTTGAGCTTTACTTGGCGTTATTCCTGATCTGGAAGATACTGGGCGGTTGTATGAGACTGTTCAGGCTGCCACACCGCAGACTGGGTGGCCCAAGCAACAGAGAGGTATTTTCTCACAGCTCTGAGGCTAGAACTCCCAGATCGAGCTGCTGCTGGCAGATGCTGTTTCCGGTGAGAGCCGCCTCGCCGTGGCCTCACGTGGCCTCCTCTCGCGTGCAGAGAGAGATCTCTTGCGTCCCTTCTTCTTCGTATAAAGCTACCACTTCTGTAGGATTAGGACCCCACTCTTATGACTTCCTTGAACCCTGTAAAAGACCCCATTTCCAAAAGCAGCCACGTTGCGGTTTGGCACTTCAACACATGAAGTGTGTTGGGGGACACACTTCCGTCCGTAACAGCAGCTGACCTTCCTTCTTGTCCTTAGCAAACAACCCACACAAACGTGCAGAAAGAACTGTAATGAACAGAAACTATGTAACAACTATCATTTCTGCAGATAACAAATGGAAGCCAAATGTACCATGTGAAGATTCCAGTTTTGTCCAGTGTCTCCAACACTGTATCTTAAAAAAAAAATTTTATGTATTTGAGAGAGAGAGAGCGAGAGAGAGCACATGCGTGCACGCACACATGTGGGGGGTGGGGAGAGGGAGAGGGAGAAGCAGACTCCCCACTGAGAAGGGAGCCAGACCAGACACAGAGTTCGATCCCACGACCCTGAGATCATGACCTGAAACGCTTAACTAACTGAGCCACCCGGGTGCCCCAACATTGTATCTCCTGATTTTTCTTCTGGCGGAGGGGTCAGAGACCCCTCTTTTTCCCAAACGTCCAGAGCCCAAGCATCACTGCTCATGCTAATGTTTGACCCGCACATGGGAAATTTCTCTCTCACTCAGCCCCAGGTAACCATGACTTGGTCTTCCGAACAGCCTACCTTTCCCCAGTTCTTGCATTGCCTTCCATGTTTTTCTGTCTCACCTCTCCCAATAACCCCTGGCTTCTCTATTTCCTGGTGTCCATAATCCTCTTTCCTCCCCAATCTCCAGAACTTGCTGGAAGTGGCAACCCAACTTCTTTCATCTGAATTTCAGGTACTGAGCTTGGCCCTTTAGTCTCAGCTCCCTTTTCTGCAACCTCATAGGGCATGTGAGCTGTGAATGCCACATCTGAATGACTAATTGCTTAAATGCCTATTGAATGAGTGCCAAGGAACAAGGTTAAGGTCAGTAAAGACGAGCTAGAAATACCAGTTGTTTATAAACTTAGCTTGCAAAGCTCCACATAAAAGAAAAGGACTTCAAACACCTCAGCAGAATTTTATTTTATTTTATTTTATTTTTTTAATGATTTTTTATTATATTATGTTAGTCACCATACAGTACATCCCCGGTTTCCGATGTAAGGCTCGATGATTCATTAGTTGTGTATAACACCCAGTGCACCATGCAATATGTGCTCTCCTTACTACCCATCACCGGCCTATCCCAATCCCCCACCCCCTCCCCTCTGAGGCCCTCAGTTTGTTTCTCAGAGTCCATAGTCTCTCATGTTTCATTCCCCCTTCTGATTACCCCCCCTTTCTTTATCCCTTTCTTCCCCTACCGATCATCCTAGTTCTTATGTTCCATAGATGAGAGAAATCATATGATAGTTGTCTTTCTCTGCTTGACTTATTTCACTTAGCATTATCTCCTCCAGTGCCGTCCATGTTGTAGCAAATGTTGAGAACTCGTTCTTTCTGATAGCTGAGTAATATTCCATTGTATATATGGACCACAACTTCTTAATCCAGTCATCTGTTGAAGGGCATCTCGGCTCCTTCCACGATTTAGCTATTGTGGACATTGCTGCTATGAACATTGGGGTGCAAATGGCCCTTCTCTTCACTACGTCTGTATCTTTGGGGTAAACACTCAGTAGTGCAATGGCTGGATCATAGGGTAGCTCAATTTTTAACTTTTTATGGGACCTCCACACTGTTTTCCAGAGTGGCTGTACCAACTTGCATTCCCACCAACAATGTAGGAGGGATCCCCTTTCTCCACAACCTCTCCAACAATTGTTGTCTCTTGCCTTGTCTATTTTTGCCATTCTAACTGGCGTAAGGTGGTATCTCAGTGTGGTTTTGATTTGAATTTCCTTGATGGCTAATGATTTTGAACATTTTTTCATGTGTCTGCTAGCCATTTGTATGTCTTCATCGGAAAAGTGTCTGTTCATATCTTCTGCCCATTTTTTCATTTATTTGTTTCTCGTGTATTGAGTTTGAGAAGTTCTTTGTAGATCTTGGATACCAGTCCTTTATCTGTAGTGTCATTTGCAAATATATTCTCCCATTCCGTGGGCTGCCTCTTAGTTTTTCTGACTGTTTCCTTGGCTGTGCAGAAACTTTTAATCTTGATGAAGTCCCATAAATTCATTTTATCTTTTGTTTCTCTTGCCTTTGGGGATGTATCATGAAAAAGGTTGATTTGGCTGATGTCGTAGAGGTTGCTGCCTATGTTCTCCTCTAGGATTTTGATGGATTCCTGTCTCACATCGAGGTCTTTCATCCATTTGGAGTTTATTTTTGTGTATGGTGTGAGATAGTGGTCAAGTTTCATTCTTTTGCATGTAGCTGTCCAATTTTCCCAGCACCATTTATTGAAGAGACTGTCTTTTTCCCACTGGATGTTTTTTCCTCCTTTATCAAAGATTAGTTGCCCAAAGAGCCGAGGGTCCATTTCTGGGCTCTCTATTCTGTTCCATTGGTCTATGTGTCTGTTTTTGTGCCAGTACCATGCTGTCTTTGTGATCACAGCTTTGTAGTACAGCTCGAAATCCGGCATTGTGATGCCCCCAGCTTTGTTTTTCCTTTTCAACAGTTCCTTGGAGATTCGGGGCCTTTTCTGTTTCCATACAAATTTAAGGACTATTTGTTCCAGTTCTTTGAAAAATGTCCTCGGTATTTTGATCGGGATGGCATTGAAAGTGTAGATTGCTCCACCTCAGCAGAATTTTAGAACCCTGCCTTCACTTTTCCACATGCTGGCTTATGTATATTTTTATTTAATACATGATTATTCATTGGCCATTATTTATAGATAGGAAAGTAATATATATTGGAAGAATAGCATTATTTTCACTTGGAGAACAGGATAAAAATACCTAGTTGTGATAAAATGTTCAATGGCAATGATATCATAATTATATGCTGTATCCGCAGCCCCTATAACAGTGACTTGGCACAAATGAGATGCTTAGATATTTGTAGAATAAATGAGTGAATACAAATTTGAGATTATATTTAACACAGATTAATTCAACAAAAATGCATTGTGTACCAACTAAATGTTATGCAATTTGCTAGGCCCTGGGGGGTCTAGCTGTGGTCACACCTGCTCTCTGAAGCCACAGTTTTGGGGGGGATCCTCAGGGAGGACCAGCTAGATTAGCCTAATCCAGAGACAAACTTTGTCTGTAAAGGGCCAGAAAGTGAATATTTTAGGCTTTGTGGGCCATACAATCTCCACTCTGAGTACTCAACTCTGTCTTGTAGCACGAAAAAGCCATCCTCAATAATGTAAATGAATGGGGTTGACTATGTCGCAATAAAATTTTATTTACAAAAACAGTCAAGCCAGATTTGGCCCATGGGCCGTAGTTTGCCTACCACTGGAATCAATGTGGGAGCCATCGGGGTGAAATATCACCTTTAAACACATAAAATTATAGAATTTTGGAACCGAATGGACTGTACAGGGGCTGTCCTGTTTTACTCTAATAGCAAAATCCCAGCCCCAGTAAATCCAATACTCCACGTACCCATGACTCACCTATCTTCTTACTGTTCAGCTATTGGTGAACATGAACTGAGAAAAGCATTTACAATGGCACCCAAAATTGTGAGATTCCTAGGAATAAACCCAACCAAAGAGGTAAAGGATCTGTACACTAGGAACTACAGAACACTTATGAAAGAAATTGAAGAAGACACAAAGAAATGGAAAAACGTTCCATGCTCGTGGATTGGAAGAACAAATATTGTTAAAATGTCTGTGCTGCCCAGAGCAATCTATACATTCAGTGCAATCCCTATCAAAATACCATCAGCATTTTTCACAGAGCTGAATCTTAAAATTTTAAGATTCTTAACAATCTTTTTTTTTTTTGAAATTTCACAACTCCGTTTTTTTAAAATGTTTTTTTATTATATTATGTTAGTCACCATACAGTACATCCCTGGTTTTTGATGTAAAGTTCGATGATTCATTAGTTGTGTATAACACCCAGTGCACCATGCAATACGTGCCCTCCTTACTACCCATCACCAGCCTATCCTATCCCCCCACCCCCTCCCCTCTGAAGCCCTCAGTTTGTTTCTCCGAGTCCATAGATCTTAAGATTGTATGGAACAATCTTAAAATTTGTATGGAACGAGAAAAGACCCCAAATAGCCAGAGGAATACTGAAAAAGAAAACCAAAGCTGGGGGCATCACAATTCCAGACTTCAAGCTCTATGACAAAGCTTTAGTCATGAAGACAGTATGGTACTGGCACAAAAACAGACACATAGATCAATGGAACAGAATAGAGAACCCAGAAGTGGACTGTCAATGCTATGGTCAACTAATCTTCGACAAAGCAGGAAAGAATATCCAATGGAATGGAAAAAGGACAGGCTTTTCATTAAATGGTGCTGGGAAAATTGGACAGCCACATGCAGAAGAATGAAACTGGACCATTTTCTTATACCATACACAAAAATAGACTCAAAATGGAACAAAGGCCTAAATGTGAAACAGGAATCCATCAAAATCCTAGAAGAGAACACAGGCAGCAACTTCTTTTACCTCATCCCCAGCCGCTTCTGGCTAGACATGTCTCCAAAGGCCGGAAGAACAAAAGCAAAAATTAACTATTAGGACTTCATCAAGATAAAAAGCTTTTGCACAGCAAAGAAAACAGTCAACAAAACCAAAAGACAACTGAGAGAATGGGAGAAGATATTTGCAAATGTCTTATAAGATCAAGGGCTAGTATCCATAATCTATAAAGAACTTCTCAAACTCAACATCCAAATAACAAATAATCCAGTCAAGAAATGGGCAGAAGACATGAACAGACATTTCTCCAAAGAAGACATACAAATGGCCAACAGACACATGAAAAAAATGCTCCATACCACTCGGCATCAGGGAAATACAATCAAAACCCCACTGTGATACCACCTCACACCAGTCAGAATGGCTAAGAGTAACAAGTCAGGAAACAACAGATGTTGGAGAGGATGTGGAGAAAGGGGAACTCTCTTACACTGTTGGTGGGAATGCAAGTTGGTGCCGCCACTCTGGAAAACAGTGTGGCGGTGCCTTAAAAAGTTAAAAATAGAGCTACCCTACGACTGAACAATTGCACTACTAGGTATTTACCCCAAAGGTAGAGATGTAGTGATCCGAAGGGACACCTGCACCCCAGTGTTTGTAGCAGCAATGTCCACAGTAGCCAAACTATGGAAAGAGCCAAGATGTCCATCTACAGATGAATGGATAAAGAAGATGTGATATTGTGTGTGTGTGTGTGTGTGTATGTAAATACTCAGCCATCCAAAAGGATGAAATCTTCTCATTTACATGGACATGGATGGAACTGGAGGGTATTATGTTGAGCGAAATAAGTCAATCAGAGAAAGACAATTATCATGTGGTTTCACTCATATGTGGAACATAATAGCACAGAGGATCATAGGGGAAGGGAGGGAAAAGGGAATGGAAAGAAATCAGAGAGGAGGATAAACCATGAGAGACTGTTAACACTAGGAAATAAACTGAGGGTCTCTGGAGGGGTGGGGGTGGGGGATGGGGTAACTGGGTGGTGAGCATTAAGAAGGGCACATGGTGTGATGAGCACTGGGTATTATATGCAACTGATGAATCACTGAACTCTACCTCTGAAACGAATGATGTACTGTCTGTTGGCTAATTGAATTGAAATAAAATAAAAAGTAAGAAAGAAATAAAAAAAGAAGAAAAGCACACGATTGTGCTGATTTCTGTTTAGTAAATACATGGCCATTAATGCCAAGTGAATCATAGGGCTACCCAGAAGTGTTACTTCATTTACCTCATATAGTCATTATCCCTCCTAGAAGACTTGTTTTTTTGTTTTTATTTAAATTCTAGTTAGTTAACATATAGTGTAATATTGGTACCAGGAGTAGAATTTAGTGATTCATCACTTACATATAACACCCAGTGCTCATCACAAGTGACCTCCTTTTTTAAAGTTTTTAAAAAAGATTTTATTTATTTATTTATTTGACAGAGAGAGAGAGAGACAGCAAGAGGGAACACAAGCAGGGGGAGTGGGAGAGGGAGAAGCAGGCTTCCTGCTGAGCAGGGAACCCAATGCAGGCCTCGATCCCAGGACCCTGGGATCATGACCTGAGCCGAAGGCAGATGCTTAAGGGCTAGGCCACCCAGGCGCCCCAACACAAGTGCCCTTCTTAATCCCCATCACCTATTTAGGCCATCCCCCCCGGCCTCGCCTACCTCCCTTCCAACAACCCTTAGTTTGTTCTCTGTAGTTAGGAGTCTCTTACGGTTTGCTGCCCTCTCTCTTTTTTTATGCCCTTTCTCCCCACACCTCCAGCATCTCTGTGGCAGCTGCGGTTCTGCGCCTGGATCTGCCTACAGGAGAGGAATGCAGCTAGCTCACAGTCTCCCAACTGTGAGCTTCTTCAGGAAACATCTCATTCTTCCCAGGTGAGCCCTAACTGATGGCTGAAAATGAGAGAGGTACAGGGCTTTGGCCATTTTGGCCAGGGGAGAACTCTCTAAATCTTCCTCTTTGCCCCAGAGCTCTGCAGGACTTTTGCAAATCTCATCACTGTCTGAGCTTCTCTCCCGATTCTCTTTCCTCCACCCTTCCTTTTCACAGGTGTCCAAACCTACAGCTTAGTTTATTTTAAACAGAAATGTCATATGCAACATGAAAAAACATTTAAAGCTAACTTGCTTTTTTTCTGGTCTTAGCATTTAGAATGTTTGTTGTAGCAAAAGATTTTTTTGAAAGATTTAATGTTCAATCTAGTCCAAAGAAAGCACTGAATCGTCTTGCTACTGGTTGCTGTTGCTTAGCTCTGTTCTCTGCAAACCTTTCACTGCACCAAAAGCCTTTCCCCCAGGAGACTAAAGCAACAGTTCCAACACCAAAGAGCATCACTGACCGAGAGATAACCAAGTGTGACAAGGACTGACAGCTATTTTTCCACACCATTCGGAATAGTAAAGGAGTCTGTACTCCCCTATAGGGCTTTGTCTCCCCGGTGACTGAGACTTGGAAATGCACTTATTGCATTTTATACTTGTGACTTGACTCTATGATACAGGAATTTTTTTTTTCTTGGAAGAGAAGCACAGGGCATAAATAGTTATGTTGGCTTTCTTTTGATTGAATCAGTACCGCACCCATTGGCAGGTTCTCATGTAATATTCACACCTCCCATGTGCACAGTGCTTTGCAGTTGGGAGACTTTGCTCTCCAATATTTCATGTGAATCATTTTATAATCTCATGTGGGGACAAGGACAAGTATAATTACCTGTGTCTTAAATATAAAGAAAATGAGGTTCATAGAGGTTGCGTCCTTTTCTTTCAATGTCGTGTAGCAGGAAGATGCAAAAGCTGTTACTAGATCCTAAGTTGTTCAAGTTTGATCGAGACCCTTCTATCGTACTGCGTGGCTTGAGAGCTATTACTCTGACAACATACAGGGCGACATCTGTTATTTCACCCCAAGCTTTTACCAAGTGTGGCTTAGTGCATGTTAGCAAGGAGGTACATGAGGGACATTTGTTTCCTTTATTCTAGTTTCATGAGATGCAAAAGAAAATAAAACATGCATTTTTTTGAAGATTTATTTATTTATTTGACAGAGAGAGATAGCAAGAGAGGGAACACAGGCAGGGGGAGTGGGAGAGGAAGAAGCAGACTCCTAGTGGAGGAGCCTGATGTGGGGCTCGATCCCATAACGCTGGGATCACACCCTGAGCCAAAGGCAGACACTTAACGACTGAGCCACCCAGGTGCCCCGAAATATGCATTAATAAAAACTCCTTTGAAGTATCATACTTGCATGCTCTGCTTCAGTATTAAAAGCTGCCAGTTGTTCATATTCACGAAGACTCTATTTTTTGTACAAAAACTAATTTGACTGTGACTCCGAATGAAGGTTTAGTGGATACAATGATTCAGGAATGGAAGAAACAGAATTACCTGCCATTGGCATTTGTCTACCCAGCAGCATGCTGGACTACTGGATTAGACTCATCAGAAAGCCATTGACCATAATATGACCTTTGAAAATATGTCCAATGATTTATTTGGCCCTGGGAAACTAATGAAATCGAGCAGTTATGCAAGGGTTTTTTGGTTCCTTTTATAGCTCTCCAACTAAGCAGAATAAATTCACTATGATTAAGAAGTTGAATTTACAGGGGCGCCTGGGTGGCACAGCGGTTAAGCGTCTGCCTTCGGCTCAGGGTGTGATCCCGGCGTTCTGGGATCGAGCCCCACATCAGGCTCTTCCGCTATGAGCCTGCTTCTTCCTCTCCCACTCCCCCTGCTTGTGTTCCCTCTCCTGCTGGCTGTCTCTATCTCTGTGAAATAAATAAATAAAATCTTTAAAAAAAAAAGAAGTTGAATTTACAATAATTTAAGAAAGCCAGTGAAACTTTTAAATGGGTAATTATACTTATCATATTAAAGGGAAATAAAAAAGATATATAATAAAGCTTATGGAAATATGATTTATCCAGGAGAAGGGATTAGGAACTGGAGATATCTTATTTGTATTTATGCGAGCAGTATGTGGATACCATCTTGCAGTGAAAGATGACTCAAACATGCGGAAGATAAGATAAAAAAAAGCATGCCTTTATTTCCCTTTTCTTTCTCAGAGATAACAACTGTGAACATGTACAAATGAACATTTTTATGCCAATTGGACTTTGTTCTGTGTATGATTCCATCACTCTCCTATTTTCACTAAATGGTTTGTACCACTAAATTCACTGGTAGAATTAATATTACAGATCTTCCCATGTCAGTGCCTATGTCATTGTGTTTAACTGTATCGTATTAGGGGCACCTGGGTGGCTCAGTCAGTTAAGTTTCTGACTCTTGATTTCAGCTCTGGTCATGATCTCAGAGTCGTGACATCGAGCCCTGTGTGGGCTCTGTGCTGGCAGTGGAGCCTGCTTGAGATTCTCTCTCTCCCTCTCCCTTTGCCCCTCCACCCTCCACTTGCACGGATAAAAAAGAAAAAATAAATGTATCATGTTGATCCACAGTATAGATGATACTATAATTTATTTAGCCACTCCCCAATTAATAACCCTGTACGTAGTCACCCAGCAGGTATGGTGAGCAGCACTGTATATGCCTCTTGGTTCACACAAGGATAAATACCAAGAACTCAAATCATGGGTTTGAAGCATCTGTACATTTAAATTGTATGTAGACCCCACCGACTGCTCTCTGAGAGGACTAACCATTTATGTTATCCCCAATAACATATGAGACTAAATGTTTACTGACAAAGGTGTATATTATTATAATTCAAAAATTTTGTTTATAATTTTATTTGTGTCCTTTCCATTTTCGTCTTGGTTTGTCTACCTAAAGGTGTGCCAATTTTGTTTATCTTTTCAAAGAACCAACCCTTGGTTTTTGTCAGTCTTTTCTATTATCTTTCTAATTCTCTATGTCATTTATTTCTGTTGTAATCTTCATCGTTTCCCTTCTGGTAACTTTGGGCTTAGTTTGCTCTTATTTTAAAGGTTCCTTGTGGTATAAAGTGAGGTTGCTTATTTCAGATCTTCCTTTTTTTCTTCATGTATGTGTTTATCTCTAAAAACTTTCTTTTAAGTACTGTTTTCTTTTTCGCTATATCCCTAAGTTTTGGGTATGTTGTGATTCCATTTTCATTTATCTCAAGATATTTCTTTACTTCCATTTTGATTTCTTTTTTGATTTGTTGGTTGTTCAGGGTTGTGTTGTTTCATTTCCATGCATTTGTGAATTTTCCAGCCTTCCTTCTGTTACAGATTTCTAGTTTCATTCCATTATGGTCAGAAAAGATACTTGATATAATATCTACCTTCTTGAATTTGTTGAGACTTGTTTTGTGGCCGAGCGTATCGTCTATCCTAGAAAATGTTCCAGGCGTGCTTCAAAAGACTGTGTATTCTGCTATCGTTGGATGGAATGTTCTGTATGTGTGTGTTAGGTCCATTTGGTCTAAAGTGTTGCTCGGATCTGCTGTTTCTTTCTCCTTTTAGCTTTGTTAGCATTTGCTTTGTATGTTCAGGTGCTCTGGTATTGGGTGCATAAACACTTAAAATTGTTATATCTTCTCGATGGCAAATAAGTAAAGATTTAAATGTAAGACCTAAAACCATAAAACTCCTACAAAAAAAATAAGGAAAATCTCCCTTTACATTGGCCTTGACAACGATTTTATCTATCTGACACCGAAAGCACAAGCAACAAAAGCAAAAAACCAAAAAAAAAAAAAAAAAAAACAACCCAAACAAAACAGACAAAAAAAAAAAAAAAAAACAACCCAGGTGGGACTACATCAAACTAAAAAGCTTCTGCACTGCAAAAGAATCAACAAAATGAAGAGGCAACCTACAGAATAGGAGAAATAATTTGTAAGCCACATATCTGATTAGGGTTTAATATCCAAAATATATAAAGAACTCCTACAATTCAAGAGCAAAAAGACAAATAATTCAATTAAAAATGGGCAAAGAACCAGAATAGACATTTTTCCAAAGAAGATATTCAGATGGCCACCAGGTATATGAAAAGATGCTTAGCATCACCAGTCATCAGGGATATGTGATTATAAGCCACAATGAGATATCATTTCATCACTTTCAGAATAGCTGTTATAAGATGGGCAAGAGATAGCAAGTGTTGACGAGGACGTAGAAAAATGGAACTTTTCTACATTGTTGGTGGAAATTTAAATTGTTGCAGCCCCAGTAGAAAACAGTAGAGAGGTTCCTCAAAAAAAGAAAAATAAAATTACCAGTGATTCACTAATCCCTCTTCTGGGTTTTTCTCCGAAGGAAATAAAATTACTATCTCGAAGAGATATCTGTAGCCCTGTATATATTGCAGCAGCATTATTTACAACAACTGAGACATAGAAACAACCTAAGTGTCCAAAGACGGACGGATAAAGAAAATGTGGTGTATATATACAAGGGAATATTACTTAGCCGTAAAAAGAAGGAAATCCTGCCATTTGCCAAACATGGATGGACCTTGAAAGCATTATGCTAAGTGAAGTAAATCAAACAGAGTAAGACAAATACTATAGGAGGGAATTTATATGTGGAATAAAAAAAAAAACCCCGACAACATGGGGCTCCTGGGTGGCTCATTCGGTTAAGTGACCAACTCTTGACTTTGGCTCAGGTCAGGGTCTCAGGTCATTCCTCTCACGTGAGACTGAGCTCTGAGTCAGGCTCCATGCTCAGTGCAGAGTCTGCTTGAGATTCTCTCTCTCCCTCTCCCTCTGCTTTTCCCCCCGCTCGCACTCTCCCTCTGTCTCTCTCTCTCTCTCAAAAAAAAAAAAAAAAAACCAAAACCAACCAAAAAACAAAATCTTTAAGACAAAACAAAAAACAACAGCACACATGCACTGATGGAAACAGAACTGACTGGTGGTTGCCAAAAGTGGGGGATGGAGGTGAGAGAAATGGAGGAAGGGGGTCAAAGGGTACAAACTTCCAGCTATAAGATGAATAAATTCTGGGGGTATAATGTAAAGTGTGGTGACTGTTAGTTTATAATGCTCTATTACATATTTGAAAGTTGTTGGGAGAGTAGTTTTTTTTAAAGATTTTATTTATTTATTTGACAGAGAGAGCGTGCAGGAGTTGGGGGGAGGGGCAGAGGGAGAGAGAACAGCAGACTCCCTGCTGAGCAGGGAGCCCAATAACAGGCTTGATCCCAGGACCCCAAAATCATGACCTGATCCAAAGGCAGACTCTCAACCAACTAACTGAGCCACCCAGGGGCCCTGGGAGAGTAGATTTTAAAAGTTTTCACCATACACAGACAAAAGTGATAACTATGTGAGATGATGTATGTGTTAACTAACCTTATTGTGGTAGTTATTTCTCAACATATACATTATATAAAATCACTACATTGTATACCTTAAATTTATACAATGTTATATGTCAATTATATCTCAATAAAGCTGGAAAAAAATTAAGATTTTGCCTATCTGATGGACAAAAAATTCTTATGCTTGGTATTAATTCTAATTTTCCTAATAAATAATTACAATGGATGTAAATTTTAGATATTTATTGTCCATATGATCCTACTGTGAAATGTCTTTATGATTTTTGCTTAGTTTCCTACTGAGTTTTTGCCTTTGACTTCGGCTTGGGGGAGGGGCAGAGAGAGAGAGAAAGAGAGTCTTGAGCAGACTCCACACTGAGCACAGAGCCTGAAGTGGGGCTCGATCCCATGACCCTGAGGTCATGACCTGAGCCGAAACCAAGAGCCAGACACTCAACCGACTGCACCACCCAGACACCCTTATTCTGAATTTTAATCGTGTCTGTAGTTTATGTTTTACACATTTTCTGTCAGCCTTCCCCTTATATTTTGCTTTTCCTTATGGTGTCAGTAATTAAATGATAAGGATTTACATTCTCAAATCTGTTGGTTTTGTTCTGTAGGCTTCTGGGTTTTGTGTCTTACTTAGGAAGGCCTTTTCCCCTTTGAAAGAATGAAAAAAATTCTCTTAATTTTTCCAGTATGTTAAAAACTGTGTAGTTTTCATACCCAAGTATTTAATCTGTATGGAGTTTAATTTTTTAATGATCTGATGAAAAGCTCCCATCATGTTTTTTATAGGTAGACAATTTTCCCAAGACTATTTGACAAATATTTAATTTATCCCTGACTTGATATACATCAAATTTTTCTATAAACCTGTATTTGTTTTTAGACTTTATTTTATGTTCCACTGATGTATTTTTCTAGTCCTCCGCCAGTGGTACACTCTCTTAATTACTATAACTTTACAGGTAGGGCTACTCCCTCATGCCTATTGTGCTATATGAAATATGTTCCCTCTATTCCCACGCATTTTCTTTTCCAAATAAATTTTTGAATGAGCTTGCAAAGTTCTATGGCAAAAAGTCTAGATTTTTTAAAAATTGGAACTTGCATTAATTTTACAGATTATCTTTGGTTACATGCCCTTTCTCATTCATAAAGTTAAATACTTGTGCATTTATTTGGTCTTCTCTTTTTCTCTAAGAATGCATTCAGATTTCATAAAGATTTGCCAATTTGTCTTTTTTTTTTAAATCCTGGCTTTTATACAGGCAACAGAAGTACAAATATATAAATTGGACTACATCAAAATTAAAAACTTCTGTGCATCAAGGGGCACAACAGGGTGAAAACTCCACCTGTGGACTGGGAGAAAATATTTGCAAATCATATGTCTGATAAGGGTTAATATCTAGACTATATAAAGAACTCCTACAACTCAAGAACCACAAAAACCAAAATATCTGAATAAAAAATGAGCGGGGTGCCTGCGTGGCTCAGTTGGTTAAGCGGCCAGACCTTGATTTTGGCTCAGCTCATGAACTCATGGGTCATGATCTCATGTGTCATGAAACTGAGACCCGGGCCAGGCTCTGCTCTCAGCGGGGAGTCTGCTTGGGGATTCCTTCCCTCTGCCCCTTCCCTCCACTCGCACTCACTCTCGCTCTCTAAAATAAATAAATAAATCTTTTTTAAAAATGAGCAAAGGACTTAAATGGAAATTTCTCCAAAGAAGATATACAAATGGCTAACAACCACGTGAAAAGATGTTTGACATCACTAATCGTTAGGGAAATGCAAATGAAAACCCCAAATGAGGTATCAACTCACACCCAGCTAGAATGGCCGGTATCAAACAAAAACAAACCAGAAGATAGCAAGTGTTGGTGAAGATATAGAGAAACCGAAACCTTTGTGCACTATCGGTGGGGACGTAAAATGGGGCAGCTGCTGTGGGAACCAGTATGGCAGTTCCTTAAAACACTAAACATAGGATTGTCATATGACCCAGCAAGTCCGCTTCTGGGTGGCTACCCCCGATGTTACAATGGTATCTCAAAGAAACATTTGTACACACATTTCTAGCGGCATTATTTACAATAGCCAAAAGTGGAAACAAACAAATGCCCATTGATCGAGAAGCGGATAAACCGCATGTGGTATATACATGCAATGGAATACTACTCCTTAAAGAAGAGAATTCGAATGTGCTACAACATAGATAAAACTTGAAGCCATTATATGAAGTGAGATGGCCAGTCACAAAGAGACAAGTACTGTGTGATCCCATTTATGTGGGGTATCTAGGGTCAAATTCATAGAAAGAGCAGAACAGTGGTTGCCAGGGGCTGGGGGGCACTCAGTGTTTAATGGCAATGGAGTTTCAGTTTTCCAAGATGCACAAGTTCTGGAGATCGTTTGCAAACACTGTGAAAATATTTAACCCTACTGAACTAGACACTTGAAAATGATTAATATGGTCAGTTGTGTGTTATATGTATTTTATCACAATTTGAAAAACTGGCTTTTGGCTTTATTAATCAAGTCTATGTTTCTAATGTTTTCCATGAATGAATTTCGACTTTTATTTGTTCTAAGTCCTCCCTTTTGCTTTCTTTGCAACAATTTCATTCTATTTATTAGCATTTAGAGTAAAAAAGAAATGTGTTAATCTCTCTCAATCTCTGTTGATTGAGAACAGCCGTCAAAATTTTCTTTTATTTCCAGAATTTTTATCTTATATTTTTATTATTTTTATTTTTTACAGATTTATTTGTTTATTTTTTGGGGAGGAGGGGCAGAGGGAGAGGAAGAGAGAGAATCTCAAAGTAGCCTCCCCGCTGAGCACGCAGCCCCACGCAGGGCTTGAATTCACCACCCATGAGGTCATGACCTGAGCCGAAATCATGAGTCGGACACTTAACTGGCTGAGCCACCCAGGTGCCCCTATTAATGTTTTTTAAATGTTGCTAGGCTCAGAAAGGCTTCTGGATGCTTTATCTTTTAGATTTTAGATTGACCATTTTCTCAATACTAAAAATTGTCCTAAAATGCTCTTTATACAATTCAATCTTTCTGGATGTGAGTTCTCCTTTGTATTAATATCGACACACCTGCTTCTTCCCAGTAGGTTGTTGGCTGGTGTATTCATTTTTTGTTCTTTCTGTACCTTAATTTTCAATCATTCACTGTCCTGTTGGTATAGATCCGCCTCTCATCAAAAAAAAACACACCTGGATTTTGAAAATCGACTCTGGAAGCCCCTACTTTGTAATAGTGGAATTTAACACATATGCATTTACTGTTACTGCCAATTTGTTTGATCTTATTCCTGTCCCCTAATTTTATATTGTCTGTTTGCCATGCCTTTATTATTTTGCTTTTTCTGCCTGTCATTTGCTGGACTGATCAAAATCAGAGGGAGGGGCAGAGGGAGAGGGGGAAGCAGACTCCCCACTGAGCAGGGAGCCTGAGGCAGGGTTCAGTCCCAGGACCCCAGGATCATGACCTGAGCAGAAGGCAGACGTTTCACTGACTGAACCATCCAGGCGCTCTAATGCTTTATAATTTTTATATATGCTTAAGCTTCTATTTTTTTATAAGCATCTAGAACTAATCAGTGTTTTTATGCTCCCTCTGAAAAAGAAGAGTCTATTAGTTTCTCCCATTCCCTTAAGATTCTTTGTGTAGTCTTCATCTCAGGTTTTTGTTCTATATTCTCATCAGTGGAAACACATTTATTTAGATGCATCCAGAAATTATACTGCATTCTTTGCTCGTCACTCGTGTGTCCAATATCTCCTTCCCTCCTTCCTTCCTTCCTTCCTTCCTTCCTTCCTTCCTTCCGTCCTTCCTTCCTTCCTTCCTTCCTTGTTCTTTTGTTTTGTTAGAATGAGTTATCAAACTTCTTTTGAAGAGGGTCTCTGGTTAGTAAAGTTTCTGATTTCTTGTTTGTCCAAACATGTCTTTGGCTTACCCTCACATTTGAATGGTGGCTTGGCTAGATAACTGACGTTTAGGTTCAAAATCATTGCCATGCAGAATTACTAATGATAAGTCTGGTGCTGGTCTGATTTTGTTTTCCTTCTCCGGAAGCTTTTCCGATTTAGATGTCTGAAATATTGTCAGGATGTGTCCAGATGCGGGCGGGGGGGGGTGGTCCTGTCTTCATTCACTCACTCTGTGTGATATTCACATTGAAATGTTCTGTTTCCTCCACTATAGGGATTGTTCCTCTGCGAGCTCTCAGATTATTTCCTCTTATCCATTCACTAGGTTCTTGTTCTCTTGACTCCTATTATTGGTTTTGGGAATTTATATCTCTGAATAATCCCCCCTCCCCAGCATTCCATGCCTTGTTACTTTTTCTATATTCTGAGAGATTCCCTCAACTTTATCCTCCAGATCATGGATTCAGTTTTTCCCTGTTTCTGTTTTGTTATTTGGACCTTTTATTAAATGTCATATTTTGCCAGTCATAGTTTTAGTTTTTTTGTTTTAAATATTTTATTTATCTGAGAGAGAGAGAGAGTGCAAGAGAGTGAGAGCACGAGCCGGGGGGAGGGCAGAGGGAGAAACAGACTCCCCACTGAGCAGGGAGCCAGACTTGGGGCTCAATCCCAGGACCCCGGGATCATGACCTGAGCTGAAGGCAGATGCTTCACCCGCTGAGCCACCCAGGCGCCCCAAGTCTGTTCTTTTTAATGAATGAAATCTCCGTTCACATTCTTCTAAGTATGTGCACTTCTCCTTTCTCCCTAAATTACCTATTTCCTATAGAGTTAGCTGTGGACCTTTGTCCAGGTTACACATTTTGGTTTTTTTCTTTTGTCTTCCTTGTTTCTCTCAGATCTGAAGATCTTTTTTTTTTTTTTTTAAAGATTTTATTTACTTGACAGAGAGAGACAGCCAGCGAGAGAGGGAACACAAGCAGGGGGAGCGGGAGAGGAAGAAGCAGGCTCCCAGCGGTGGAGCCCGATATGGGGCTCGATCCCAGGACTCTGGGATCACACCCTGAGCCAAAGGCAGACGCTTAACAACAGAGCCACCCAGGCGCCCCAGATCTGAAGATCTTTATTTTGAATGAAGGTCTGCATAGATTAGTGTAGACCTGAGAGGAGCACGTCTGTGGGGCCAATAGTACTGCCCTCCAAGTTACGGCCGGTAGGTGACTGAGGCTCTGCGTGAGTGGTTGGAGGGAGCTGGAAGGCCACTGTGCCAGGTGTGTTGGCTCAGAGGCCTCCGTAATCCGCTGCCAGTAAGCGGGCTCTACGCTGCTGGTGGAGTATACCTCTCTTCTAGGCAATGCTGCTCTCCCCACCCATCCACACACCACACCACACACACACACACGCCCGCATACACACACACACACGCCCACGCGCGCACACACACACACACGCCCGCGCGCGCACGCTTCCTGTGGAGGCCCATCACTACTGCACGGCGTTCTCTGCTTCTCCATCAGGTTCCTATACTCCTGGAAGGAGCTTTGTCCAGTCACGCAGATCATTTTGGTTTTAGTTGAAGGTCAAACGCCATGATTGCGTATGTGTGTGTATGTGTGTGTGTGTGTGTAGCTATGGGGATTGCTGGGAGAGGATGGCTTTCTCTTACATTCTGAATATTATCCATGAATTACCTTGAAAAATTTCCCAGGGATCCCTTGGGTTCTTTGTCTTCTCCATCCTTGGAGTTTCTCTAATTCTGTCTTGACCTTAGAAGTGGTTTGTTCCTTCCTGTTCTTTGGGCCATGTTTTCTCTTGTTTCTTTATCTCAGACAATCCAATTGCATTTCCTTCAAGAAGCTCCTCAGAATGTCTGAGTCCTTGGTTGTATTTCCTCTTGTTTTTTGGTGTCCTTGTGGGTATGCGTGCATTGGGTGGGGGGTGGGGGAGATGTGTATAACACACACGTACAACCGTTCTGTCAGTGTTCTCAATTTGAGCAGAAGTTCAGATAGACCATGTGATGAGTCCGACACCATGTAGTTGAAAACTGGTAGCCATTCCTTCCTCAGCATGCTTTCCAGGCCCTGTGGTAGGTACTTCATATGCATTTTCTCCAATGCTCCAACACCATTGGAACATAAGCTCCATGCGGACAGGGAGTGCCGAGCACAGCACCCAGCCCAGAGTAGCTGCCCGGTAAATCTTCGTTGAATGAAAACCCTATCAGTGGGATTTTACTACATTTAGCAGATGGGGAAACTTAAGCTCAGACAGGCTTATTAGCCTCCTCTAGGGTGTAAGCACTGGAGAGAGGACGCAAATACAGGTCCATATGTCCTAAGCTTGCTCTTATGTACCTCAATACTATTATAAGGGATTCTTTCAGTGGAACTCTAGAAAAGAGGTACGAACAGTTGGTCCAGAGCTCAGTTTTTCTCCCTGTAATGACATTGTGTATCAAGATTTGCTCTTGTGTTTGATGCAAAACAATAATCTTTTCTCTAGGGCAATGGATACAGATTTTAGATGGGAGAGATGTGGCTTTAGAGCAGTTCATATTAATAAGGCCAGAAACTTTTAGTGTTTTCTGGGTTCAAAGTGACCCCGCAATGTGACATGATTAATGTAACCATTTACTTTAGGGCAAATATGTGGAAGTATGATGCCCAAGTCAAGTCCCACGGTATCCTATGTTCCTCTGCGAGTTCTCTCTCTGGGACATTAACAAACCATGTCACATGTGAATAGTAAAGGACCAGGTACACTTTCCATATGGCCTTATTTGTGTTTCCAATTTCCACTCCTCTCTTCACACCCCTTCACTCAGCTACTGCCTTCGTTCAGGACCTCGCCATTCTTTGCCATTCCAACAACCCACCGACTTGTCTCTCTGTGCACAGTCTTGTCACCTCCGATCCGTCCTCTACCCAGCAGCCAGAGCGATCTTCCAAAAACAAAAACCAGATCACAACATACCTCTTATTAAATCCCTTTAATGACTCCCTGAGGGTCTCAAATAAAATAGCATTAGGGGTGATGACCTGTATGATCTGGCCCTTCTACTCTCTCTGGCTTTATTTCCCATCACTCCCTTCCCTCGCCCTGGGGGAGGAGGCAACGCTGAACTGCAGCTGAGGTAATTTGATGAATTGAGGTCGTGTAGTGCAGATACTCAGCATGAATACATTATATTGTCTGTGTGCCTTCCTACGTTATATGGCTATGTGTTATTCGGTGCTGCGGATATGAGGGTATAGGTCTCAGAACCCAATTGGATAAATACAATCAATATGATTACTTGCAAATGCTTATTCATGAAGAGTGGCGAATTGGCTAGATTCCAGAAAATGTAAATCTTAATCTCCTAAGTCTTTTTCTTTTCTTTTCTTTTTTTAATTTATTTGACAGAGCAAGAGAGCATAAGCAAGGGGAACAGCAGAGGGAGAGAGAGAGGCAGGCTCTGCACTGAGCAGAGAGCCCGATGCAGGGCTCGATCCCAGGACTCGGAGGTCATGACCCAAGCTGAAGGCAGACACTTTGCCGACTGAGCCACCAGGTGCCCCTCCTAAGCCTTTCTCTCAGTTACAGACATATTAGAGTTCATTGGCATATGGGAGGCAGTGGCTAAGCGCAGGCCAGAAGGTCCAGGCTCAAATCTAGAGAAGTCCAAGGGTCCTGGGCGCCTGAGGCCTAGCAGTTTAGGGAAAGGAGGTTGGGTAAGGCAAGTCAGCACAGTGTTTACTCTGGTTGGGTTCTTGTCTTATTTTGGGTGTCCTTGTCCCCGTTCCAGCTTATTGTGACCAGAAAGAACTCAGGGTCTTTCACATGAATTTCATGCCTCGTTTAGCCAACCACAATAAATATAGTCATTCATCGAGCCATTGGATCTTTTGTCATTTACGAGGACACTACAGTGAGACAGAGGCTCTGTTAGGTGCTGAGATAGCTTAGCTGGAGTGCTAGTTTCTGTAACAAACAGCCCTAACATCTGCGTGGCTGAACCCTAGAAAAGTTGAACTTCTGCTGCGATCGCAGTCCTGTGTCAGACAGTGGGAGAGACTTTTCTCCATGCAGCCGTTCGGTGAGCTGGGCTCCTTTCATCTTGAGTCTCACCCTCTTCTTGGTCCTTGAAGGCTTCTCTCATTCGCTGGGCACCTGGAGAATGGGAGAGACGTGAGCCAGGCCCGGAAGAGGCTCATATCACTTCTACTCACACCCCTTTAGCTAAACTCAGTCACGTGGCTACTCCTAAATGGAAGGGGGACTGGGAGACGCAGTCTTCCCATGAATCGAAGGAAGAAGAGGAGAACACAAGCGCTGGTGATCATTAGCGGTGTCTAAACATGGCGCCTATAGAGATTCAGCTTCAGAGTAAGAAGCAAAGAACTGGAGATCCAGAAGTATGACTTTGCCAAGGGAATGTGGTGGGAAAACACAGGGTGGGAGCATGACAAGCATATAGAACTACTGAGGAAACACCATTTTGTGGTGTTTTTGTTTTTGTTTTGTTTTTGCTGAGAGAGAGAAAAGTAGGGTCAAATGTCTAAGTGTCATTATCGTCCTTGGATTTTTAAATAGCTGAGCTAAGAGGAAGAAACCCAAATGAAACATATCACCTTCTGCGTTGGCTGAGTGGTGCTCTTTTCCACATCCTGAGCTCAAGATGGAGGAAGTCAGTCTCTGCCCTCACATAGTTCTCAACCCAGTGAGGACAGGTGCGTGTAGGCGGCTACCCAGGTACCGCTTTGGGGCATGCTCTGCGCTTCTGGTCCAGGGACACGCTGTCATGTGGGAGGGCAGGCGAGGAAGCCATTCCTCCCCGCTTGGGGGGGCCTTGGGTAGCAAAGACCATGTCTGCTTTGGAGCCTTAGAGGGCGTGTGGGGTTATGATGAGAAAAGGTGGGTTCCAAGGACATTTGAAGCAGAAAGACAGGAATGAGCAAAGACATAGGGAGATGAGAGTATGTGGCCTCAGGAGCTGGTGGCTTATTTTTAAAACCTCAGCAGTCTTGAGAAAGACCTTATGAGACAACTGCTTGTCCTAATAGCGGGTTAAGACAGCAACATTTGAATCCATAAAGACAAAGACTATTTTATATAAAATTGCAATGGTCATCTCAGATTGTTTGAGTTTTCTTTTGGGTAAGAATTGTTTCCTTATGGAAATATCAGAACAGCAGAAATATTTGCAGCCATATTTATGCTCTTTCCTAATTATTCACTTTTATTTGACCCTATGTAACATTTACCATCTGTCAGGCACTGTTCTACGAACTTTACGTATTCACCTATTTAATTCTCAAAACTACCTTGTGAGGTAAGGATTATTATTATCTGCATTTTTCAACTGAGGAAACTAAGACCCAGAAATGTGAAGTAAGCTGCTCCAGCTCACCCAGCCAGGAAGGGGTGTCAGATGGGTTTCAGACCCCCCAGCAAACGAAGGCTCCCGAGTCTGGACTTTTCATGGGTGGGCAATTTTTTATCGTTTACTCATAGCAAACGGTACATAATGAGATGTATTCTGTCCTGCCGGCCACCTTGGAGTTCATGGAAAGAGGATACACTTCAAGGAATGAACAGGGTAAGGGGGTCAAAATGTCACATACAAAAAACGTGACTTGCGCCGAGGCCCGAAGATGAGCTTTGCCCCGTGGGGCGGGCCCAGGGAGAGGTGCGAGGGGAGGGTGGCTGCGGCCCGGGGTGCGGTGATGGCCACGGCAGAGCGGAGAACGCAGAGCCACACGGCAGACTGCGCAAGAGCAGAGGCAGCAGGCTCTGGCAGCAGGTGGGAAGGAGGAGGCAGCGAGAGGCACGACTTTCCGGCAGCGTCCATCTGTTGTCTTGTCGCTTGTCTGCCAGTCGAATCTAGCTGGGTGACTTCTGAAAGCCAACTGCCCTTCACCGCAGAACGTACTGTTGACAAACAACAGTAGCGCTTACGAGGGAGGAAGCCAAGAGCTAGCTCCCTCCATTAGGGGTTCTCGAAGGCCATGGGGTGGAGCATTTCCCATTCGCCAACTCTCAAAATGCCCACCCGCCGGCATCCTCCCTGAAGGACCCCACTGGGCCCAAAGCCTCTTGTACTGACGATAAATCCCACCCTGCTGGGGCTCCTCAGTCCAGAGATGATCCAAGGAGACAGGAGAGGGGAGAACCGTGGCCGGGCAAGCCTCGGCTTAGAGCGACCCCGGCGATCCTCAGGTCTGGGCATGCACACCCAGGCAGCTTTGCAAATCTACTGGGTGCTGAACCGAGCTATCCCTGAAAACCAGTTGCTTGTATCAGTTCAAGCCCCTGAACTCCGTCTCCTGGGATAGCGGGTTTCGTTTGTTTGTTTTTAACTCTTCTATTCTGGTTGCCTTTGACCAGAGTGCCTCTCCTGGGGTTCTAAGAGAAGCACGCTTCGTTGAGGGTATCTTGGCCTGGTGGCTAGGACAAAGAGGTCAATTTCCCTCCTCTCTGGTATTTTCGAAACCAGGTTGACTAGCCTTGGGCAAGCTGCTAAACTTTCTAGGCCTCTCTGCTCTCCTGTCTGCTGCCCAAATGCATGCCGAGTTTCCGCAGCGAAAGACCCACTCAAGTACAAAGAGTCAAGATGTGCAACCCTCCAAGCCCTCTGTGCCTGGTGCCATCCGCACACCCTCCACTCTGCCCTTAAGTGATTAGTTCAGAAGGGTGTGCAAACTCGCAGACAGGAACTCTTGCAGCCTTCAGGTGAGTGACAAGCCATTCCAGCCCAGATCTGCGCGCTCTCCTGTTCCCAGGGCTTGGTGTGGGGACGGGGACCCGTGCATTGGCTGTTGCTGGAGCTGTCTATCTCTGGGGACATTTTCCTTCCCTTTGTTTCATACCCAGGACACAACTTGTCAAATTACTCGTCTGATCTATCCCAGCGACTTGCTATTTCATTTTTTTAGGGATTAATAGTTTTTTTTAAATTATTTTATTATGTTATGTTAGTCACCATACGGTACATCCTTAGTGTTTGATGTAATGTTCCACGATTCATTGTTTGCGTATAACACCAGTGCTCCACGCGATACGTGCCCTCCTTAATACCCATCACCGGGCTAACTTTATTTTATTTTTATTTAATTTTTTCTGAACGACTATAACCTGCTTGACAGGACCTGCCTTTGCAATTGGGATGGGAGACTGCTTTCTCACCTCGGTTATTTTACCCCATCGTTCTTTTTAACCGAGGCGTAATTGACATAGAGCGCTGTGTAACTCTAAGCGGACAACATGTGGATCTGAGAGGTTTCTACATCGCAGTATGATTATCACCCTAGTGAAGCATCAGCTGGCACCCGCATCCCACGACCTAATCATCATTTCACTTCCTTTTGCTCCATCTTACAACTAAAGAAGAACTTGTTCTCAGCTAGGAATTCATGGGAGTGCTAAAGGTGGTTACGGCCCAAGCGCAAGGCACGGCACCTTGACAGGTAGGTGGGGTAATTGATTTCCATCAGTTTTAAAGGTCAGCACATCTTCCTTCCTGCTTCCAGTCCCCAGGTCGAAGCTTCTGTAAACTAACGGGCAATTTTGGTTTTACCAGGTTTCCTTAATTCCCAGGCCAGATGTGTTAAATCTCCCCCTGGTTTCTCTTAACAAAGTGACAGCGGGTTTTAATCTTCCTGTACACACTGCAGCAGCTGTGCAAACATTTCATTAACAAAAGAAAAGTGGGAAGCATTAAACCTGTGGGTAACTTGTGCCTGGCATTTGATATCAGCAGACTTTAAGATGCCCCAAAGTAAGGGTAAATCTGTGTGCCTTAAATTCAACTTTATTTCAAAAAGCTTGAGTAGTCATAACAAAGAAATTAAACTCCATCTAGGGAATTAAAAAATGTAAGAAGAATCTCTGAATTAGTATTCAGCTGCACAATTCTCTAAAAGCATATGTGGCAGAAATAATAAAACAAAGCAACTTCCAGGCAAAAATTCGCATTCTGAATGGGAAAGCTATAAAATGTGAGGCAGGCAAGTCTTTTAAATGAAACACTGTTTAATATATTTACATGCTGTCCGTCACAAGTTTTTGGAATTATGCTGACATTGGTTCTCAAGATACAGAATTGTTCAAAGGTAGCTGGAAAGTCAACACTGGGACTTTGATTTGTCTTGGTTTTATTACCATTAAAGTGATTTATTATGTTTATTTCATAGTTCTCCTCCCTGAGAATTTTTAATGCGTTGCTGATGTTTTATTAGTTGGAAAATTTTTTTATACCAAAGAATCTGCCTATGGATTCTGTACTTACTGGTATAAAAAGTAAGGACAGATTTCAACTGCCTTCCTAGCTCATTTTTATTTGAACATAATTCATACTATGTACAAACAGAAATATTTATTGCCTACTTTGTATCTTTTTTCAGTTTTCTTTTGTTTATTTTATTTATCTGTTTTTAAAGTTTTCCTTAAATTCCAGTTAACGTACAGTATAATATTAGTTTCAGGCGTACCACCGAGTGGTTCACCGCTTCCATACAACACCCAGCTGCCGGTGCTCATCACAGCAAATGCCCTCCTTCATCCCCATCACCTATACCCCACCCACCTCCCTTGCCTACTTCCTATCTTTAAGGACACAGGCTACTGTAGTTTTAGGTGCATGCCCCTTCCTCCACGCAGTCCTCCCTAATCCAGTGGTAGAAAATCATTTCCCTTAATCCTCCAGAAAGGCTTTTTTATACCTCCCTCATAGTATTAATCATAGAGTTCACTGTATGTGTTAATCGTCCTACTTCATACTGAGCTCCTTGAGGCCAGGTTCTAGGGGCTGATCCAAACTAGTATCTACCCACAACCAACACTTGACCACAAGTGTCTGCTGAATGAAGCCCTTGGGTGGAACGCAATCCTTGCAGTGAGAATCTTACTTCCCTCCTGTTCAGCTGTTTGCTTCAGTGAGTATACACTTTTTTCCCCAGTTGTGTGCTGAGTCTGGAGAAAGAGAGGTGAAAAACATAGTCCCTACATCTAACGAGCCCACATTTCGGGAAGGAAATTTGCAAATCAATAATAAACACATGTGACAGGTTTAGTAAAAATAACCTTGTTGTTATTTTGGATTAAATTCATTTATATTATATTTAAAAAGATTCCATCAGAAGAAAATTCCTTTTTTAAATTATTTTTTTCTAACTACATTCCATCTTTATTTTTTAATTTATTTAAATTCAATTAACATATAGTGTATTATTAGTTTCAGAGGTAAATTTCAGTGATTCATCAGTCGTATATGACACCCAGTGCTCATTACATCACATGCGCTCTTTAATGCCCATCACCCAGTTACCGCATCCCCCCACCCACCTCCCCTCCAGCAACCCTCACTTTGTTTCCTATGATTATTGGTCTCTTACGGTTTGTCTCCCTCTCTGATTTCCTCTTGTTTTGTTTTTCCCTCCCTTCCCCTACGTTCCTTTGTTTTGTTTCTTAAACTCCACGTATGAGTGGAATCATATGATGATTATCTTTCTCTGATTGACTTATTTCACTTAGCATAATACCCTCTAGTTCCACCCATGTTGCTGTAAATGGCAAGATTTCATTCTTTTTGATGGCTGCATAATATTCCTGTGTGTGTGTGTGTGTGTGTGTGTGTGTGTGTGTGTGTGTGTGTATGTGTGTGTGTATGCCACATCTTCTTTATCCATTCATCTGTCGATGGACATCTTGGCTCTTTCCATAGTTTGGCTATTGTGGACATTGCTGCTATAAACATTGGGGTGCAGGTGCCCCTTTGGATCACTACGTTTGGATCTTTGGGGTAAATACCCAGTAGTGCAATTGCTGGGTCGTAGGGTAGCTGTATTTTTAACTTTTTGAGGAACCTCCATACTGTTGTCCAGAGTGGCTGCATCAGCTTGCCTTCCCACCAACAGTGTAGGAGGGGTCCCCTTTCTCCATATACTCACCAACATCTGTTGTTTCCTGACTTGTTATTTTTAGCCATTCTGACTGATGCGAGGTGGTATCTCATTGGGGTTTTGATTTGTATTTCCCTGATGCTGAGTGATGCGGATAAATTTTTTCATGTGTCTGTTGGCCATTTGTATGTCTTTGGAGAAATATCTGTTCATGTCTTCTGCTTATTGATTGGGTTATTTGTTCTTTGGGTGTTGAGTTCGAGGAGTTCTCTATAGATCTCAGATGCTAGCCCTAGATCTGATAAGACATTTGCAAATATCTTCTCCCATTCTGTCTGTTGTCTTTTGGTTTTGTCAACTGTTTCCTTTGCTGTGCGAAAGCTTTTTATCTTGATGAAGTCCCAATAGTTCATTTTTGCCTTTGTTTCCCTTGCCTTTGGAGATGCGTCTAGCCAGAAGTTGCTGCTGCCAAGGTCACAGAGGCTGCTGCCTGTGTTCTCTTCGAGGATTTGGATGGATTCCTGTCTCACATTTAGGCCTTTCATCCATTTTGAGTTTATCTTTGTATATGGTGTAAGGAAATGGTCCAGTTTCATTCTCGTGCATAAGGCTGTCCAATTTTCCCACCACCATTTGTTGAAGAGCCTGTCTAATTTCCATTGGATATTCTCTCCTGTTTCTTTGAAAATTAGTTGACTCTAGAGTTGATGGTCCATTTCTGGGTTCTCTGTTGTTTCCATTGATCTATTTGTCTGTTTTTGTGCAAGAGAAGTCCTTTAAATCTAAACAAAAAGGCTCAGTCTCTGCAGTTCTTCCCTTTTCCTATAGGTGGTACTGATTTTTATTTAGAAGTTGTTGAATTCTACCTAGCACCATGCCCATGTCTGGGGAGCCTGTCACCAGGGAAACTGTAGGTCTAAAGTTTACAAAGATTCTCAAGCTTTCATGTCTTTAGGAATTGGGGCACTTGTGCATTCCAGGGACTTAGGACCAGAGGCTTTGTCTCTGTAGACCTGGATCAGGGCCCAGGAAAGTCCCTTCCCTCTCCCCTAAATGTACACAGACTCGGCACTAGCAACCCAAGCGACTCTGATGCCGGGGATCCTCAGACTACAGAGAGACGTCACCTTAGACCTTCCTAGCATAGCGCTCACCTACTAGTTCATTTTCAGTGTAAATATAAGTACTTAGTGCTGAGGACTAACTGCCAGTTCTTGGGGGTAGGGTAGGGGGAGAACATCTCAAAGGAAGCCATATTTGAGCTAGGCCCTCAAGAGTAAGAACAGAAGATTCAGAAAGACTTTCCAAACGGAAGGAACAGAGACCAAAAAGTTTTGGGGCTCAGAAAGGGCCTGGTAGCAAGGGATTGGCAGCAGGCTGGTGTGGTCCAAGTCAGGGACAGAGGGAGAGGACCGAGAGTCTCCGCTCTACTCGTTGCTAGCTGAATGACCTTGGCAAGATGCATGACCTCTTCAAAGCTGCACGCTGATGCTAATAATGCGTACGACACTGTAAGAAGAAAGGAGGGTACATGAAGCAGAGAACACTGGCCTGGCTCAGAGCAGGCCTTTAAGACACGGTCGTTGTTCTTGTTAATACTGTCCATATGGTTGAAATTTGCCATCAGTAAAATGAGTACATGAACATAAAGTAAAAAAAAGAGACAGACTATGAAATTCACAAAGCCACGTCCATTTATTCATGAATTATCAAGAGAATCGCGGCACGCCTGGGATCGAGGCTTTAATCCCCCTGCTCATTGAACGGCACCTACAGATGACTTAAAATGTGTCCAGCCCTGGACGATTCTCTCAGTTCTCTTTTGCCTTTTCAGTGTGTAGACTCAGCCAGGAGGCAACTTTGTTCTATTTCATCAAAGAATAAGACGTCTTAATCCTGAAATCCCCGCCCTGTCATAATCCATAGTCCCGCGGCACAGACAGGATCCTGTTTCTCCTATAATGGAAACTCCCCATTGCCTGGAGGATGAAGTCTGAGTCCCTCCGTGCAAGTGCCTAGTTTCCACTGACTGGCTGCTACCTGCTCTCTCCACACCAACTTGAAGTAACGACTCATGATTCGAGAGGATGCGGTATGTAGCCGTAACTCAAATACATCCTTCCCCGCCCCAGACATGACACTGTTCACCGTACACCACGTCTTTTAAATATTCAGTGTTTATTCTATCAGATGAAATCATCCTTGTAAGTATTTGCAACAGTGCCTGGCTTTTGGTACGTGCCATCTATACGTTAAATAAAATAGATAAAATATTTCCAGGCTTCTGAGGAAGGGGGCCATGCTAAATGCTCACTCTCTTCCCCCTTTCTTTTTTTTTTTTTTTAAGATTTTATTTATTTATTTGACAGAGAGAGACAGCCAGCGAGAGAGGGAACACAGGCAGGGGGAGTGGGAGAGGAAGAAGCAGGCTCCCAGCGGAGCAGGGAGCCCGATGCGGGGGCTCGATCACAGAACCCTGGGATCGCGCCCTGGGCCGAAGGCAGACGCTTAACAACAGTGCCACCCAGGCGCCCCCCTCCCCCTTTCTGAAAAGGGCCCCAAGTGCAACCTGGGTTGTTGTTGTTGTTTTTAGTTCCCTTTCCTCAGTTGATTACTCCAAACTAGATCTCTTTGGGAAGCCTTTCCCAGCCCAGGGATAGGGGCAGCCTGCGGCTGGGTAAATTATTGGAGTTGAGAAGGCAAACAAGAAGTGAGCAAACAGGTATTCAAGGATGAACATTATTTGCTGGTTTGCAGACAAGTGTTTGGAAGTCCGAGTTCTTGAATTCTTAGAACTATGCTTTCCATGGAGGCTGCATGATGCAAATCTAAGCGCATTACCTCCCGCCCCTGTTTCCACAATCTGAAGGGATGGAATTATACTGCTGTTCTAGACAGTTCTCTTTGTCCCTACTTGGACTATTGGATCTCAGACGTGCACCTCCAGCCATTATACAAGAAGGGCCCAGCTTGCTGGCAGTTCATACATCTTCACCGAAGCAGGAAGAGGGGGGAAACTTTCTTAGTGTAAGTCTGTAGTTTCAGTGAACTCGAGAGCCTCTTTGGGGCTGTTCTAATTTCTGTCCTCCCTGTACAAGATGCATGGGACTTTCCCTTTGTGTGTGTGTGTTTTTTTAAGATTTTATTTATTTATTTGAGAGAGAGAGTGCATGAGTGGAGGGGAGGAGCAGAGGGAGAGGGAAAAGCAGACTCTCCATTGAGCAGGGAGCCCTTTGCGGGGCTTGATCCCAGGACTGCGGGATCATGACCTGAGCCAAAGGCAGATGCTTAACCAACTGAGCCACCCAGGTGCCCCAGGGCTTTCCCTTTGGAGGATTATTTTCCTCTCTGCTTCAGAAGTTCCTCCAAGAAGTTTCTACTCCACCTACTTTTATGACTTCATAAATTTGTGTTTTTGCTTATGCCTGTATTTTAATTTATACTTTCAATACAGTTATTAATAGCCACCTGTCCTGAGCCCTTGTCCTGTCACTGGGATTTAGTGAGCAGACAAAACTCAGTATCCATGAAATCCCTGATCCCTGCACTTGATCCATTCATAGCCTAGTGGGAGAGATAAGACATTTAAGAGTAACTAGAATACTCATTTCAAATATAATACTCATGAGTATTTGTGCCAGGTACTGTACTGAATATTTTTCAGGCAACAATCCCCACAATAGCCCTGTGGGGTAGAGTTTAGTATTGTTCCCATTTATAGATGGCAAAATTGAGAGATGGGAGGGAATTGTGAGCACATCAGAATATAGCTTAATATTTGGTCCATTTGAGTCTCCCTGGTCTTGCCTCAGTAGAGATAAGAAGTAGAAATACCCTTGACACCAAGACAGCTCTCAGTGCAAAAACCAGATTGAGTCATGGGAATGTTGCTGAGACTTCTTTTCAGTGACTGGATGAGAATGGACTCTTCTAGGACCTGAGAGTCCTTCCACCCTTCCAGAGTCAGAGGGACAATACCCACAGGCTAGAAGGCTTTGTTTGACATTTTGGGAGGCTTGGGAATAGTTTTCCTTTCTGATTTCATACTCAAAGTTCTGGACGCCCCATGGATTTTTCTAATTCAGAGCAGCACAGAGGCTAACTTCACAGGCTCTGGAGACAGAGTGCCTGAGTTCACATCCCAGCTCCGCCTTTCCCTTGCTGTATGTCCTTGGCAAAATCACCCACCTTCTCTGTGCCTCAGCTTCTCCTTTTGTCAGATGGGATTTATAATAGCACCTATCTTCTATGTTTGTTGGACAATTTGGACCATGTCTGGCTGGAAAAAGGCACTCAGTAAATGGTACCTGTTATTATATGTATCTTACTAAGGGATTGTTCTTACTTTTCTTTGCACTTCTTTCAATCTTCAGCCTTTGTCATTTTGTAGTGGTAATTAAGCTCCACGTGTAATGACAGCGTATGTCTTTTCTACAGACCACTGAAGCAGCCGTGCTTCGTTGAAGCAGTTTGCCATCTTCCTTTACATTTGGCCTCCCTCATATCTGATTTGGATTCACTTCCATTTCTGCCACTGGATAGTCTGTTTACCTGGTGCCTGCAAATAGATACTCAGTTGGGAAGAAGGCTGAGTTCACTTAGGAAGAACCCCCCTTTGGGGGCGCTTGGCTGGCTCAGTCCGTAGAGCATGTGACTCTTGATCTTGGGGGTTGTGAGTTCAAGCCCCACACTGGGTGTAGAGGTTACTTAAAAACAAAGTCTTAAAAAAATTGGAAAGAACACCCATTTGAATCCTATACTGCAATATTGTTCCATAATTGAGAATTGTTGAACAATCTTCTATAGAAGATGCTGCAGAATGTGGGAGGAGAAAGTGTCCATTAATGAGTCATAAAAATCATGTAAAGATTCTGTTTATTTAACCAACATTTTGGAGGACCCGTTATGCACTAAACTCTTCGATAGGCACTGGGGATACAGTAAAGGAGGAAAAAAAGTTCTCGCCGTTTTGAAGCTTGTCGCCTGGTGGTAAAAACCTAAGCAAGCAGATGATTAGAACGGGGTGTGGCAAGTCCTATGATCTAAATAAGCAAAGGCACTGTGGCGAGCCAGGAGGAGGACCTAGCCCAGCCTCCCGGGAAAAGCTGTTTTGCTTAGAGGATGAGAAAAACTCACAGAGCCCAGGCCCAGGCCCACCCACCCTGCCTCGCACTTTCAGTATGGTAGCAGCCTGCCAACTATTCATGGCTCCACCAACTCCCACCCGTTTTTGGCAGGACTGAAGGTGAATTTGTCAAAAAGATATTGGCAAAGAAGAAAAATTGATAAAAATCAAACCAGGCAAAGCAGCATGTCAAAATTGTGTCAAAATTGAATTATCTTTTGTAACCGTACAACTGTGCACACGTGTGCACGCACAAACACATGCAGAGTTAAGTTTTGTGTACCCTGAGGCAATTTTGAAATGTATTTATGTGCTTTTATGCATTTCTGGCCATTTATCCCTCATGAAGTATTTTTGGTAATTTCTATGAATGATGAGAAAGTTTTGCAGTGGGTTTCTTTTTTTTTTTTTTTTTTTAAAGATTTTATTTATTTACGTGACAGAGAGACAGCCAGCGAGAGAGGGAACACAGCAGGGGGAGTGGGAGAGGAAGAAGCAGGCTCCCAGAGGAGGAGCCTGATGTGGGGCTCGATCCCAGAACGCTGGGATCACGCCCTGAGCCGAAGGCAGACGCTTAACGACTGCGCTACCCAGGCGCCCCTGCAGTGGGTTTCTTTGTTAATAATTTTTATTCATTTTTTGAATTGAAAAGAGCTTAAATCATTTTCCAATTATACCAGCACTGCATGTTTTTCAATGCTGCTTGAATTTTAAAATTTTGCCTCTGGCCCTAAATGAATTGTCAGGAAGGAAAGTGGTCAAAAGCAATGTTATTAGCCACTGGGTCCCTTATCAAGGACTTTAGTTTATCTCGAGGTGATTCTAGACTATGTTTGATGTTGCCAAAATATTTTCCCCATTTTCTAGATAATTTTTCTTGGCAAATTATAATTCATTTTTAGTCAGAGAGGCTTATTTTACCTATTTAGGATTTTAAACCACTGTGAATTGCTTTTTACTTTGGACTTAAGTAGGGTTAATAGTCTTCATAGCAAAGAAAAACAGAAAGAAATCTTTTAGTAGAAATAAGAGGATTAGTGGTTTGGTTTTGGATAATTTTGAAATAAGCATTACATTTATAAATGTTGATTTAGCATTCACATCAAAATGTGAAATGGAGAGATGAGAAATCGGTGCTGGGGATCACTTCTTACTTATTAATCCTTACAATGGTAGTAGGCGTTTTGTAGCTTTCACCAGACTTAATTAGATATTCTGCTCCCTGAGCTCGGCCAATCATAGTGAATAAAGATAATGTCGACAAGACCCGCTAAATACTGCCCCCACCACTACCTGGAAACATTCATTTTCTCGCAATTCATTGTGTCAGTTTGTCGGCCATTTCAACCAATTGTTTTCAAACAAAATATACTCTTTTCTTTCTACTGTCCCCAGAGTTCACCGCTTAAAACCTGCCGGTCACCAAGGCTCCTTCTTGCTCAGAAAAGTCCTCGGCTTATCAGCAGGATAAATCGCAGCTTTCTCAGCCTGGCATTGATCAGCGAGGACAGAAGAGGTACTCGATGACTTTTGTCAGTCATAAGAAGACTACTGTATTTTAGTGTGCTTAACATGTGTTAGACGCTGCGCTAAGTGTTTTTCATGAATGATGCGCCCGCAGAACAGTTCTGTGTGGCATATGTGCTGTTATCGTCCTCTTCTTTCACATAAGGAAGTGGAAACTCAGAGAGGTCAATAACTACTCCGAGGATACCTTGAATTTGAACTCCTCTCTGTTGGACCCTTATGTTCTTTTCATTGCTTTCTGCCATATCACTAGCCATATTTCTGCGGCTCTCAATCCCAGCTCTGCCAGGTAATTTTAATTTTTTGACTTTTTTATCATGCTAAAATACACATAACATAAAAATTCATGCTTTTAACCATTTCAAAGTGTACGATTCAGTGGCATTAAGTAATTTGCAATGTTGTGCAGCCATCACGATTCTCTCTCTCCAGAACTCTTCTGTTATCCCAAACAGAAACTTGTTATCCATTAAAGGATTACTCTCCAGTCCCACTACCCCCATATCTCAGCCTTGATTCTACCTTCTCTCTGTATGCACTTGCCTGTTCTGGATGCCTTATGCAAGTGGAGTCATGTAATATTTGTCCTTGTATGTCTGGCTTCTTTCACTTAACATAATGTCTTCAAAATTCATCCACATTTAGCATGTGTCCGAATTTCCTTTCTTTTTCGGGCAGAATATTTCATTGTATTATATACCCCATTTTCTTTATTCATTCATCTCCTGGCGGGCACTTGGGTTGTTTCCACCTTTTGGCTATTATGAACAGTGCTGGTACGAACATTGGTGTACAGGTATCTGAGTCCCCGCTTTCCTTTTGAATATAGTGAGAGTGGAACTGTTGGTTCATGTGGTAATTCCATTTTTAATTTCTTGAGGAACCACTATACTATCTTCTGCAGCACCACGGTAGGGTACCGAAGACCAGTCTACAAAGGTGAATAGGTAAGGATGAGAGGTGGCCGAAGGGGAGGACACATGACATCTCTTTGGAGTGTTTTGAGAAGCAAACAGATAAGCCTGCATGATGAGTTTTAAGAGAGAGATTGGATCTCACCAGGCAACGACAGGGGAGGGAGGACCTTCAGGGTGAAAATGCAGCATGATGAAAACTTGGATATGGGGAAGCTTGGGTCAGCTTTGTGCTCTAGCCACTCATTCGGTTTGTTCGCAAAGGGTGGGTTAGGCTTTACTGCACACGGCCCCGAATGTCAGAATCACAGATTTCTAATTGTTACTAATCATACTTTAATAAGCAGTAGGAGCTTATGGAAATTTCTGAGAAGGAAAGAGATCTGAAGAGGGCTGGGTCTTGAATAACCTTTCCTCCATTCTCACGTTTTTGTTTGGCTGGATGTCATGTAGCCTCTGGTAGATACTTCGCATGCATCCGGCGTCCAATAAATGATTGATTGATAGCACAGAGCCCTAGGCCCCAGTCCATTTTCTGATGTGTTGTTTATGTGAATATGTAGAAAACCAATGGCGTTTTTAACAGTCTGACTCTCTATATAATTATTTTGTCAAAGCTCCCAATGCTTTTCCAGAGTAATGAATGGATTACCTGAGTGTGTCTTTTATTCCGATGGATTTTACAGGAACTGCAGCTCTTTTATTAGAGTGTGTCTTTGCCGGGACAATTAAAACGAAAATGGAGCTATTACAGAATGGAACGCAGGACTCCAAACCAGCCCTCAATCATTTTCTGGCTGCAGATATGAAAGCCTAGTCAGTCCCAGCCAACACTCTCTGGTTCAGCCCTGTGATGGCAAACGTGAATATTACTTTATTGATTTATTTTCCCAAATAGGCATGATTCATATTGAAATCAACATAGAGAAAGACAAGGTTTTCTTACAGTCACCAGATCGGATGGCATATTTTGCTTCCTCCACACAAGAAGAGCGTTTGTGCTTTCTGCCGTCAGCAGAAACTGAGGCATCGGCGAGCTTCTTTAGCGCCTACGGTGGCTTCAGCTCCTCGTTATTCAATAATAAACCACAAGGCCATTTACATGTATCCATGACAATTTAAAACGACTCAGACTCACTCTAAAGGGTCAATTTCCACCACATAAAGATGTTATCATCAGGAAGCGAAAGGGAACACGAATATTCAGAAGTTGCAATGAATTCGTGTCAATACTTAAGGATGAAGATCAGTACATTTTATTCTAAAGATTTTATTTATTTGACACAGAGAGAGAGCACAAGCAGGGGGTAGTGACGGAGGGAGAGGCAGGCTCCCTGCTGAATGGGGAACCTGACGCGGGGCTCGATCCCAGGACTCTGGGATCATGATCTGAGCTGAAGGCAGGTGCTTAACCAACTGAGCCACCCAGGCATCCCTGAAGATCACTGTGTTTACTGAGTACTTACCATGGGCCAGGCACTATGGTAGACATTCGACACATTTGCTTCTCCCAACATCTCTGTAGGGTAGGTGTTGTTCTCCTCACATTATAGATGAGGGACAGTTATGGAGGAGGCAGACTTGGCTCCAGGATCAATGGATTAACACAACAGAGGCTAATTTCTTATTCCTGTCATTGGCGGCCTGGTTCAACGGGGGACTCTATTTCATGCAGTCCTTGAGGAATTTGGGGTTCTTCTGTCAAGAGCTCTCACCCTCTGAGAGGGCCTTGGAATTCTCCACTGGATTATTTGCATCCATCTGGTAGGTAGTGGAAGGAAAAGCCATAGAGGACAGCGAGGGGTGCTTGAAACCCTAGGAAGTAGATCTTCAGTACACATTCTATTGGCCCAATGGACCCACATAACTGCAGGTGGGCCAAGAAATGTGGTCCCATGGTGTGTCAAGGAAGACAGGGAGACAGCAGATGCCAGTGAGTACAAGAATGCTTTGCTACAACTCCCCCTTCTGTTTCCCAGATTTCCAAACGTACAGCACATTAACTACCTACCCCTACCGCAGGTCGAGAATAGCCCGAAGCCCCATCTGGTTCTCGCATCAGTCTCAGGTGATGTGAGCCACAGTCCTTTCCATTAGGTCCAGATGTGGCTCCACTTGACTCTGTGCTTTATGAAGCAACAAGTCACTTGTCCCCCACACCACCACCACTCGGATACAATGGTGCCATCTTCTTATTTACAAACAATCAACAACTATTTGGAGAAGGCACATGACTTCCTCTGAATAGAGCTGAATCATGAATCCAGGTCTTCTGATTCTCAGTATATGTTAAAGGTTATATTATCTTCTCCTGATTTGGGAGCCAATTATTAAAATGTATGCCATTAATATGAGTCACCGAATGGGAAGAGAGCTTTAAGACCCACTCCAACCCCCCATCCAGTGTGCGACTCCTTCTGCTTGCCTTGTGTGTGTCTCTCTGCTAGGAGTCCACCCTTGAAGCATCGCAGGACCTCCTTGCAAAACGCAGATAGGTATTTGAGGGCCATTAAATGTAGAGTGTTGGCCATAAAAGGCTTCTCTGTCAGGACCTCAGTCTGCTTGTGGCAATGGGCACGTCACAAGGAATGATGGCAACAATAGCACCAGTGAGATTGATGGAGAATCACTGCGTACCTAGCATTGTAGGAGGATAATAGGTGGACTAGTTTTTTGAAGATTTTATTTGTAAGTAATCTTTACCCCCAACGTGGGGCTCAAGCCCACAACCGTGAGATCAAGAGTCACGTGCTCCACCGACTGAGACAGCCAGGCTCCCCATTATGTGGATTATTTTGATAAATCTTCACAAATCCCCACAAAAGTGGTAGTGTTATTATTCCCATTTTACAGATACGGAGACTGAGACTCAGTGTATAGCCTTCTCAAGTTACTCGGCTGGGAAATAGCAGAGCCAGATTTCCACACAGGGCTCTCTTGCACTGAAGCCTGTGCTTCTAAGTACCAATGACAGTTACAAGTGTCATTGGAGCTTTCTGCCTCCCTTAGAAAAAATGGAGCAGTGCTGGTTAGGGGTGGAGCGTGACACTTACCTAACATTCCCACAGGACAAGGGCAAGAAGGGAGGGGCAAAGGGCTGCTGCTGAGCGCTCACTCCTTGAAAGTACAGAACAGGTTGTGGTCGTCTGGGTGTCACAATCCTTTTTTTTTTTAAGATTTTATTTATTTACTTGACAGAGGGAGTACACGCAGGGGGAGCAATAGAGGGAGGAGGAGAAGCTGGGCCCCCACTGAGCAGGGAGCCCGATGCAGGGCTTGATCCCAGGACCCTGGGATCATGACTTGAACAGGAGTCAGTTGCTTAACTGACTGACTGAGCCACACAGGCGTCCCGGTGTCACAATTCCTAATGATCGATGCAGGGTCAGGCCTCTTGAAATTTTCAGTGCATAGTGCTGGAGTTGAAATTAGAATGTGCTCAACACACTTTGGAGAGGAATTCCATTCCTCCATGAGAGTAGCATGCTTGGCTCTTTCTCAGTAGTCAAAAAAAAAAAAAAAAGTCCATTTATCCTGATGAGCACTGAGTAATGTATAGAATTGCTAAGTCACTATCGTATACACCTGAAGTAGCAGTTAAAGACGGGGGTAGAGTGGAAGTAAGACCACTCAACACAGTGTCCCTCCTGGTAAAGAAGCTTCAACTGTGTTTATAAACTCACAGAATAGTTGCACCAGAGCAGATGATATAAATTCATGCACGTGTATTCCTTTCAAATCATTTGCTGTCAGTAAATCTCATTCTTATGTTGTATGTGTCCGAGATTTTCCTCTTATCTTTCATGCAAATAAGGTAGAATGTTCTCAACACAACATTCGCTGTTCCTGAAAGTCCCTGGAGCCTCCAAATGTGTGACAATTAGCTTTATCCTCATTTTGAATTAATCTAAACTTGTTGGGAGACATTTTGAGAGAGCGAGGATGCAGAGCACATGGCCAAGCAGGCGTGAAAGCTTTGCACGCAGCTCTTCTGTCCCTGACGCGCACTGCGCTCTGGTCACACTGGTCCTTTTTCCATTTTATAAACACAGTGACACCTGCCTCAGTTGTTCTCACCTCAGGGCCTTTGCACTTTCTGTTCTGCCTGTGGTGCTCATTCCTCAGATCGTTGTATGGCTGCTTTCTCCTCCTTCTGCTCTGGTGGAAGAGTGTCCCAGGACCAGTAAGTGACAAAGACCTCGAGGTCTCTCCTGACTACCCTCTTCAAAGTAGGTTTTCTGAAATAGGAATCCTCGTGCCTGGTTGTTGGGAATGCAAACTGGTGCAGCCACTGTGGACAACAATATGCAGGTGCCTCAAAAAGTTAAAAATAGAGCTACCCTACAGTCCAGTAATCACACTACTGGGTATGTACCCTCCAAATACAAAAACACTAATTCAAAGGGATACATGCAGCCTTATGTTACTTGCAGCATTATCTACAATAGCCAAATTATGGAAGCAGCCCACGTGTCCATGGATAGATGAATGGATAAAGGAGATGTGGTGTATCTACACGATGGAATATTATTCAGTCATAAAAGGAATGAAATCTTGCCATTTGCAACAACATGGATAGAGGTCAAGAGTATAATGCTAAGCGAAATAAGCCAGAGAAAGACCAATACCACATGATTTCACTCATATGTGGAAATTTTTAAAACGATTTTATTTATTTATTTGAGAGAGAGAGGGAGAGAGAAAGAGAACATATGCAGGAGCTGGGGGGGTGGGGAGTTGGAAGGAGAGGGAGAAGCAAAAAATAAAAATAAAGAGTATATTTATCATGATGAACACTGAGTAATGTATAGATCTGCTAAATTGTTATATTTCTATATATATATATATATATATATGGCTATATTATACACCTGAAAATATGACATTGTATGTTAACTATACCGGAATTGAAATTTAAAAGCTTGATAAAAAAAGCAGGTTTTCCCTTTCCCTAGTTCAGAGTTCCATGTGGCTCTCTCTTTCACTCCTTTGTAGAAATGCACACACTGTGATTACTTGTTTATCATTATTCGCTCGGGGTCTGCTTAGCTCCATACACAGTGGAAGGTCTAGACCAGTGGTTGTCAAGCATCGGCGGTATTTACCGCTAGGGAACATGTGTCCATGTCTGGAGACATTTTTATCTGTCACAACTGTGGTGGGGGTCTGCTCTACTGGCATCTGGTAGGTGGGGGGTCAAGAATGTTGCTAAGCCTCCTACAACGTACAGGACAGCCATTATTAATTAAGAATTAATTATCCAGGGACGCCTGGGTGGCTCAGTCAGTTGAGTGTCTGCCTTGGGCTCAGGTCATGATCCCAGAGTCCTGGGATCAAGTCCTGCTTTGGGCTCCTTGTTCAGCAGGGAGTCTGCTTCTCCCCCTCCCCCTGCTCCCCCCCCCCGGCTCATGCATGCTCTCTCCCTCAAATAAAATAAAATCTTTTTTTAAAAAAAGAATTAATTATGCAGCCCAAAATGTCTGCAGTGCTGGAGGTGAGAATCTCTGGTGTAAGACTGTAAGGTTCCTGCGGGTCAGGATTGTGCCTGCCATATTTACCCTTACATTCCAAGCTCCTAGCACAGTGCCCGGCATAATAAAGGAACGGATGGGTGATGATGAAGGGACCCGAAGAAAGGCTTCCGACTCCAGCTTCTGCTCTTTGTGTTCGCAAGGTGCCAAGACAGGCAATTCTGTTCTGTGCCGCTGTGCTCTGTGCTAAGCTCAAGGCTGCACAGCCCCATGGAATGGGGAAAAGGGTTAAGGCCAAATTCTAGGTGCATCGGGGCAGACAACCACAGTCATCCAAACCAAGCAGGCAAAATGAAACAGTTTCCAAACTGTTTCTCATCTTACAAATCCTTGTTATTCACCATTTCAGTGACGTGATTTTGGAAATATGAGTCAATCGAGACAAAACGGTTGATGAAATTATCAGATAAATCAAAGTATGTAATTAGTCATGCATGGATTCTTACATATCGTTTGTGCGCACACCCACACACCCACACACTCAGGCTGTTTTGTTTTTCTCAGTTACAGTCATGCTATATGGTCAGTTTTATGACTCTACAATTCACTTAACAATATTTCATGGTGACCTTTTCATACCAGTGTGTATATTAATAAATGTACTTGTCATTTTTTTAAAAAAGAAGACTTTATTGATTTATTTTGATAGAGAGAGAGAGAGAGCATGAGCAGGGGGAGGGGCAGAGGGAGAAACAGACTCCCCGCCAAGCAGGGAGCCTGACAGAACCCTGAGACCATGACCCGAGCCGAAGGCAGATGTTTAACCGACTGAGCCATCTGGGGACCCCTATTTTAGTCTTTTTAATGGCTGAATAGCATTCCCTTGAATGCATGTTTCAAAATTTAACAATCCCTTATTGGTGAACGTTTAGAAAAGCTTTTCATTGACTTTTGATCCCCAGCCTTCTAGAAAACTTAATTTAGTAATTCCATGCATTTCCTCAGTCTAATCCAATAATTTTTTGGTTAATAGACGATTTAGACTTCAGCCTCTCTTGGTAAATAATGAAAAGGTGTCCTCCTTCTTTTCCCTCCTCTCCTATTTTTGTCCTGGGGGCAATATACATGGCAGTGGGGACTTATATATCATCCTGATATCAGAGAGAAACCACCTAGCATCTGCTTGCTGTCATTTTTGACATTGCACATTCATCCCTCATCCCCATTCTCTGGTTTATGGTCAGTTCTCATTCTTATAGTCTATGAAATTGCCATGAACACAGATTATATTAGTGACTACTGAACCACTCATTGCACACACACACACACACAGCTAGATAAGCAGATGGACAGGTATGTATACACATACCTCGTGTAGATTATAATCTTTTTTCCACATAGATTATAATCTTTTTTTAAAGATTTTATTTATTTGAGAGAGAGAGCACAGAGGGAGAGTGGGAGGGAGAAGCAGACTTCCCAGTGAGCAGAGAGCCCAATGTGGGGCTTGATCCCAGGTCCGTGGGATCATGACCTGAGCCAAAGGCAGATGACCAACTGAGCCACCCAGGTGCCCCTCCACATAGATTATTATCTAAAATCAGAAAATCAACTCATCTTGGTAGTTTCCATTTTCTTTACAGCATCTAAAAAAAAGAGAGTAAACCAGGTTCAACAGTGTTCCAAAAATCTCACACACACACCCAAAACCAGGTTCAAGAGTGACTTGCTGGAAGCTCCCTCACTCAGAAGTGATGCAGTTGGGATTCAAACCTTGTCCAACTGGCCCCTAAGGTGGAACTTCTGGCACCACACCGCACTGCCCCTCACTGCTTCATTCTCTGGTCATCTCCATGTAAGAGTCGACATAGGACAGCAGAGCATCTCCTTGCTGGACCTCAGCTGGGAACTTGTTGGTAAAGCCACTGCAATTCTGGCTGCTCTGCGCGTGTCTGCTGATGACCAGCAAAATGCTCAAGTATTGATTCTGCAGCTAAAATAACTAGTGGTGAATAGGCAGAGTCACAAATACAGAACCCACAAGTAAGAAGGGTCAACTGTATCTTTATTGCTGTGGCTTCTCTGGTTATTTTGAAACTCAAAGCTGAAAATGCAAGTTATTGCTCTTTTGGGGTTACTTTGGGACCTCCCCAGGGCTAGGAACTTCCGACTTTAGATCCAGTTGGTGGAGATCAACTAACATGATTTCACCAGATGATCACTCAAAAGCCTTTCCTTGTTCAAAAACATGAAGAACTCTTTTCTTAGTCTCTCTATGTTAAATATGAGGGTTGAATGAGGTGGCTTAGGGTCATTTCTAGATACGATTTTATTAGTTTCCTGTGGGTGCTGTGACAAAATAGCACAAACCTAATGGCTTACAACAGAAACATGTTCTCTCATAGCTCGACAGGCCCAAAGTCCAAGATCAGTATCCCTGGGCCAAGCACACAGTGTTGGCGGGGCCATGCTGCCTCCATAGGCTCTAGGGAGGAGTTCCTTCCTTGTCTTTTAGCTTCCGGTGGCTGTCAGCAGTCCTTGGTTTGTGGCCACATCACCCCGATTTTCAAGGTTAGCATCTTCAAATCTCTCTCCGCTTCATTTTCACATCTTGCTTCTCCTCGACGTGTCTGTCAAATCACTCTCCGCTTCCCTGTTATACATGTGATACCATTTAGGCTCCCACCTGGATAATTCAGAATGAACTGCCCATCTCAGGATCTTTAACTTACTCGCTTCTACAAAGAACCCTTTTCATTATAAGGAAATATTGACAGGTTTCAGGGATTGGGACCTGATGTTTTTGGGTGACTGTTATTCAGCCAACTACAGTAACCATCCATGAATTTTATGTCTTTCCACAAAGTCAAAGATGGGGACCTAAAAGCCAACAGAAAAGGTGGTCCATGGTGTTTCTATACATACTTCTATTCACGTGAGCTACCAGACTTGGTCTTTACCTAAAGTTATAGGACTTTACCTAGGTGGGTTATTCATTCCAAATGAGATTGGAGAATGTTTCAGATAAGATCTAGTGTGCAGTTGGGCTGTGCTCTTGTCAACAAGCTGGTAACAGCAACTCCTCTAGAGTCATCTGACAAGGAGTTTGCAGCTGGTAAGGACTCCGCGGGGCAAATGTCGTCGGAAAGGGGTAATAACTTCTTTGGCTTCCTCGACTCTCTAAAGTGAAGTCTGTTGTGGCATATTATGTGTTAACTGAGTAGGAACCTGATGTGACATAGGTTTAACGGGAATCGTATGGAGATGTACTGTTCAGACAAAATTAAAATGATCTTAAATGGACATAAGACTTTTGGATTCTCACCCTTCAAGCCATTTTCCCATTTCCCTCTAAAAATGTGGAATTACCACTTCAAGGCAGAGTAGCCTTAAGTGGCCAAATATTTCCAAAAAGGCTCTCGTGCTTTCTCTAGAATTTCTACACCCCCATAGAAGACAGGCTTTCTCTTCACTGGTTAACAATCTGTTATTTATGTGGTGGTGATAGCTGCCACGTGAGGGGTGTGGCTTTGGACATGCCGGAGGTTAGTTGGCTTGTTTTAATCATGTTTTCTTTTTCTGCAGGTGTGAACAACACTGTCCTTTTCTGTCTGGTTTGGCCACAAAACTGGAAATTAAGTGACAGAGTAAGGAAGACAAACTCTTTGTCTTCATAGCTGCTATTCACGTATACCCCTTCACTCGCACATCTGAATCTATAGGGGGGTCCTTGTTTCCATTTCTGATGGTAGAATTATCTTCACTTCGTTGTGTTTTTTTTTTTTTATCAGGGATACTAAGTAGCATTAATTATAGACTCTGGAAGTTATCAACAGTGTGGCCTCTGGTGTATACGTATATATGTATATATTTATTTATTATTATTTGGAAGTATAGTTGAGATACAATTAGTTTCAGGTGTAGAGCATAGTGACTTGATAATTACATATATTACAAAATGCTCCCCATGGTAAGTGTGGTCACCATACAAAGTTATTAAAATATTATTGACTATATTCTCTATGCTGTACTTTTCATTCCTGTGACTTTCTTTCTTTTTTCAAATTTTTATTTAAATTCTAGTTACTTAACATATCGTGTAAAATTGGCTTCAGGAGTAAAATTCAGTGATTCATCCCTTTCATATAGCACCCAGTGGTCATCAAAACAAGTGTACTCCTAAATTCCCATCCCCCATTGAGCCCATCCCCCACCCACTTCCTTCCAGCAACCCTCAGTTTTTTGTTTTTGGGGTTTTTTCCCCAAATTTTTATTTAAAGACTTATTTATTTCATAACTGGAAGTTTTTACCTCTTAGTCCTCTTCACTTCTTTTGCCCATCCCCCACTTCCCTCTCTTCTGGCAGCCACCAGTTTGTTCTCTGTATTCATGAGTCTATTTCTGTTTTTTTTATTATTATGGTTTGTTTTATTTTGTATTTTTCTTTATTCCACATATAAGTGAGATCATATGGTATTTGTCTTTTTTTTAGTCTGACTTATTTCACTTAGCATCAAAGCCTCTAGATACATCCATGTTGTCATGAATGGCAAGATTTCATTCTTTTTAAGGCTGAGTAATATTCCATTGTATCTATATATACCTCTTCTTTATCCATTCATCTCTCGATGGACACTTAGGTTTATTCCATATTTTAGTCATTATAAATAAAGCTTCAATAAACATAGGGGTGCGTATGTCTTCTAGAATTGTTTTCTTTGAGTGAATATCCAGAAGTAGAATTATTGGACCATATGGTAATTATATTTTTAATTTTGTGAGGAACTTCCATACTGTTTTCCATAGTGGCTGCACCAATTTCCATTCCCACCAACAGTGCACAAGGGTTCCCTTTTCTCCGCATCCTCGCCAATGCTTGTTATTTCCTTGTTTTTCACGTATTTCAACCACCTAAAAATGCACTACGGCTTAGTAGTTTCCTGCTCCTTCCATCAGCTATCATCACCTTTCGTATGACTATCCTAGTACCTCCTCGAAAGTGCCCCCAACAGATATTCTTCCGAATTGAAACAACTGATTTATAGTTCAGGCCTGGTTATTACTGTGAGGCAAAGCTCTCAAGGGAGATTTGTATCTAGTTAAAGAATAAGTAGGGCTGTTTTTACGATTTTTCTCTGCATTTTCCAGAGTAGCTTTCAGAACAGACTGTCTAGGCGGATAAACTAGATGTTAACTAGTTTAACTAGATAAATTAGATCCAAGGCATTCAACCTTGACCAAAGGCAGTGAGAATTTGGGGGCAGTCTCTTCAAATATGCTGTCTTATCTTCATTAATGACGGTGCTTAGATGCTTTGTTATCCATATTCTGTTTGCTTACCAGGATGATTTGAGGTGGTTTACAATAAAACTCTGTTTATGATAAGGCCGTTAAAAAAAACTCCATGGAGATTGAGGAAGAGGCACCTCGCGAATCCAACAATGACCAAATACTCGGGGTGACTGTGAGCTTCCTGGCTACCAGGATAGAAAAGAAAACACAACGTGCTCCGCCATTCCTATTATTTCTGTATGGGGGCAAACCATATCCTGTTTACTAAGTTCTTCCTGGGGTCACTGATTGGGAGGGGAGTGCTTGAGATAGATACTGCATTCTTAAAGTTATTTATCATAGGGAGCCATCTGCACAAGACATCAGACCACAAAACCGAAAGCATCTTCAAAAGCTGCTTATCATAACATGCAGCGAAGCATCATTCATTGTCATTTTGAGCATTAAATTCCAAGCATTTGTATTGAGCTTTCGTGAACGCCAGGGGCATACTGATAAGGTAGTCCCAGGGAAATGTGCTCAGTGGGGCACTCAGCTTTTTTGTTTGTTGTTTTATTTTTGTGGTTGTTAGTTCTTAGGTGTTTTTTTTTTTAAACAATCTGCTTTGGATCAAAGTCTCACATTTTGGGGGTGCCTGGCTGGCTCAGTTGGTGAGGCAGGCGACTCTTGATCTCGGGGTCGTGAATTCAAGCCCCAATGCTGGGTGTAGAGATGACTTAAACTTTTTTAAAAAGTCTCACATTTTGTATTTCATGGGGGAGGTCAGACAGAAAGTGATACGTAGTCTTGGATGAGCTGACCCTTCAGAATTGTGTTTGACTTGGGCTGTGTTTTCTTGGGATTTGTAAAAATGGAAGGACAATTTTCTTAGCAAAATACAACAATATACTTCTGATTCTTAATAGCATTACTCATTAGACTATATTTCAGCAATACTGCTTCTGAGGGCTGAGGGGCCATATTCAGGCTTTTTTAGCCAATAGTCCTTCACTGTTGGAGCAGAACAATCAGCAAGTTCTTTAGATAATAGTGTCATCACACTGACGGCAGACAAGCATGCTTTCAAAGGCCACTACTGCAGAATAAATAAGAGTTTCTCTTGTTCTGTGTCTGAGGAAAATAAATGTACAAAAAGGCTACAATGTCCAATGATTCCAGATCAAAGCTCCATGGCATTTGGATTGGAAACCCGGAGGCCCTGTCCCTACTTGGCCACTCTTTTGCCCAAGCCTCCTGTTCCTTAGGTCCCAGTTTGCCCTTACACAAAATAGTAGTGTTGGATTAGATGATATCTAAACATCTTTTAATGTTATTATTATTATTTTCTAATGTTTTATTTTTAAGTAATCTCTCCACCCGATGTGGGTCTCGAACTCAACCCTGAGATCAAGAGTCACCTGCTCCACTGACTGAGCCAGCCAGGCGCCCCTAAATCTCTTTTCATTTTTTAAAATTATTTTTAATTTTTTAAAAACTATTTAATTTATTTGAGCGAGGGAGTGCACACGCAGGGAGAGGGGCAGAGGGAGAGGGAGAAGGAGACTCCCCACTCAGCGGGAACCTGATGTGGGGCTCGACCCCAGGACGCTGGAATCATGACCTGAGCCAAAGGCAGGTGTTTACCCAACTGAGCCACTCAGGCGTCCCTGTCTTTTCATTTTAAAAGCTGGTTTTATGAAATCCAAAAAAGATTACATCAAGCTATAGCATGAGACTGATTGCCAGAATGAAATGTAAAAATGGGTAAATGTCTGGTTCTGCACTTGGGTCCAAAAAGCAAACTATACACCCACAGAACGTGGGAGACATAACTTCATATTGACGGATGGGCTTGCTGGGCAGACATTTGACAACTGTGAAACTCACAAGGGGTTGCTGGGTTGTGTAGCCACTGAAACAGTTCTCCAGATCCTTCTTCAGATTCATCGCTTCAGAAGTGTGTTACTTAGACTGAGAGAGATGAAAGTCTCAGCCCTCTTGTGCTGATACGACCATGCTGGGTGGCGGATAGGCATCTGGGGTGGAGACTGGGCTTCCATATGTCATATGAAGAGTGAATGCGGGAACAGAGTGGCTGGCTGGAGAAGAGAAGACTCAGGGGGGACATGAATACTACCTGTAAATATGTTATATGTCCTTTGAGATCTTTTTCCCATCATTCTCCACTCCCTTGCCCCCTGGCTTCTGATTGCATTCAGCCAATGAGAGGTACCAGCAAGAGATTGCTAGGGGAGGAGCAAAAAAAAAAAAAAAAAAAGAGACAGGATATTTATTTTCCCCTGTTCTCCTTGCTGAGCTTTGGCTTGGCAGTGTCTGTGCTCCTTTCCCGAAGGCCGTAGAGCCTGCTGGGTTTCCTTCTCTGAGGTGCATCTCTGTAATTCCTCTTCTTGCCCCTTCAGCAACTTTCTAGCCCGAGCGTTCTTTAACACCCTTTCACGTGCCCCCTCATACACAGGCTCTTTATTCAACTGTTTCATTATATCTTTGAAGGCACCATCTGTTTCCTGCCAGTATCCTGATAGACATATGTCTTCATGTAGAAGACAGATGAAACCGTGGTGCCAAGGAAAGTGGTAACATTAAAAGATGGTAGGTGTGAGGAGACATAGTTTGGCTCCAAGTTTCTACCACCAGAGCTCTCCTAAAATGGAGTGGGTTACCTCAGAGGGTAGAGAGCCCCTATGCATGGAGGTGTTCAAGCCAAATATCTGAAGCTTAGGGGGAGGAAGAGAGTGAGCATTGATGGGAGTTTGGAATAGATAACTTTTAAAATGTCATTTAAATTGATGTTGTGAGAAACAGGAAATTGTGTTGAAATATTTTCTCTCTTTTGTTCCCTCACACATGCCTTCTTTTTTTCAGCTTTATTGAGGTATAATTGACAAATAAAATTGTGATTTATTTAAGGAGTACAACATGATTACATATATATACAGACACATATGTATATATGTCTCTCTCTCTATAATTAAAGGATTCTCACGCTTGAGTGAATTAATACATCCACCACCTCACAGGTGTACTTTTTTTTTTTGGTGAGAATGCTTAAGATTTACTCTCTTAGCAAATTTCAGTTCTACAATATAGTATTGCCAACCATAGTCACCATGCTACACATTAGATGGAAATGTTTTCTTCTGATTTGTATCCGAGCTCCACATTGCAAGGTAAGCAGACCTCATACACGGAGCCACACAACTGGATTCTCCTCTCAGTTCTGAGCACCTTTCGTGTGTGTCTCATGCTAAGAGGCACTCCAGGGAAAGGGTTAACAATAGGCAAGTTGTCCTTTTTCCTTTCAAACAGGATCAAAGCATCAGATGTTTGCCTGTACTAGGTGACTGTTATGGTTTTTCCGGTCCTCCCCTCCCCCTTCCTTCCTTCCTTCCTTCCTTCCCTCCCTTCTTTCTGTTCATTCATTCATTTCTTCGGCCCACATTTCCTCAACAGTACAGGTGTCAAGATGTATGCAAGCTGCTGCCTTAGAAGGTTGGGGGGGGGCAGCTGTACGTTATAAAAGTAAAGAACACAGAGCCCGTGCAGCTCATGCCTTCAAAGAGTCCACAGTCTTGTAGGAAAGACAGACAGGCAGATGCTGACAAAATATTTTCTTCTTGTTTTCTCAAACTCTGTATTTTGGAAATTCTCCCCTTACATGCCCACGCATGAAGCTTTCCTCAAACCCTTCCTCACCCTTTGTTAATGCATGCTTCATCTTTGCCTATGCTTTTTCATATTCTGAAATGCCACTCCTACAGCCCCTTCTTCCTAGCTGATTCTCACCCCCTCTCAGTCATCTCTTAACTCTCTCTTATCAACGTCACCATGATGACACTCACAGCTTGGGCAAAGGGAAGCGCTCACATATTACTATCTGCTTCCAACCAGTATAATGAAAGGTTTGTGTCCTCTTTTTTCCTTTGAGAAAAAAAAGGAACATCATCATAGTCAGACAAGAAAACAACCTGTAGTTATGCTAAACCCTGGGAAAGGACATGTAAATGCAAGAGAGCAAACCCTGCTCATTAACATTGAGGAGGAGAAGAAAACCTATGGATGGTGTTGAGAAGCCTGATAAACAAGCTTGCGGTGAGAACCATTGTAGCTGCGGTCCATCAGAATTCTTCTTCTTGTAAGGATTTTTAAAAGTGACTTTCAAGTTCTTACACTTGTTGCCTTCCTACCCCAAATACCTTCATCATATTAGCTGAAATGAGATCTGCATTAAGACCACAGAAAACCATCATACCCAGCGTGTGCTGGACTGGTTTTTGAAACTTCCCGTACTCCACTATTCCTTCAGGGCCCATTACATTTAGAGATACTGGATTATGGATTTAGAATGTAATAATAATCTCTGTCAGTCATGTTAAGTAAACACGTATCACAGAAGAAAGAAGGAAATAAGATGATAACCATTGTACAGAGATTGTGATGAGCCGGGCTAAAGAGAAAGTTCTAGCAAAGAAAGTGGTCTTTTCTTGACTGGGATGGGTGTTGAGGATAAGCGTGTACTTTGTGTTGTGCTCACTACAGTTCAAAAGCTATTGATGTTCCACCCTTTGCCTGTATCGTATTTCTTATTAGAATAACTAACACTGAGCCAAGTGGCATGGGGTAGGGGCATGGCATCTGGTCTCATTTCCAAAGGTATGGTTGGGCATTGGCTTAACTTTTGCCATTTTATAGAAGTGAGAAATGTGTGTCTTCCACGTCCCAGAGCACTGAAGGGGGAATTTCCTCCCAGCTTTGTGTGCCAAACCTTGTCTTGTTGGAAGAAGAGAATGTAGCTAAGTAGATAGCACATCTTATACAGGTTGTTTATTGGTGCTCATTTTTTGTTTTTAAAGATTATTTATTTATTTATTTGAGAGAGAGAGAGAGAGAGAGAGAGTAAGCACAAGCAGGGAGGAGGAGCAGAGGGAGAGCGAGAAGCAGGATCCCCACTGAGCAGGGAGCCTGACACAGAGCCTGATCCCAGGACCCTGGGCTCATGACCTGAGCTGAAGGCAGACACTCAACAGACTGAGCCACCAAGGTGCCCCTGATCTTTTTTTAAGATTTATTTATTTATGTATATATATATAGAGAGAGAGAGAGCGAGAGAGAGCAAGTACGCGCATGGGTTGGGGGGTGCAGAAGGAGAGGGAGAGAATCTCAAGCAGGCTCTCCATTGAGTGTGGAGTACAATGTGGGACTTGATCTCACAATCCTGAGATTGTGACCTGAGCCAAAATCAAGAGTCAGATGCTTAACTGAATGAACCACCTAGGTGCCCCTGGTCTCATCTTTTACTGTGATGTTGACTAGTCTTAAAGTTAGATAGTGCCCCTAAACATCTTTGGTATAAACCTGCCCTCTTCAATACAATAATCACTCTCCATATGTGGCTATGTAAATTTAAATTAGTTCAAATGAAATAAAATAAAAACATTCAGGGGTGCCTGGGTGGCTCAGTCAGCTGATCGCCTGACCCTTGATTTTTGGCTCAGGTCATAATCTTGGGGTCCTGGGATTGAGACCCATGTCGGGCTCTACACACAGCATGGAGTCTGCTTGTCCCTTTCCCTCTGCTCCTCCCCCCTCTTGTGCTCTCTCTCTTTCTCTCAAATAAATAAGTAGATAAATAAATATCTTTAAAAAATAAAATAAAATAAAAAACCTCAGACCCCCACTTGTGTTAATGTACTTTCAATTGCTCAGCACCCACAATGTGGCCAGTAGCTACCTACCTTCGGGATGGTGTAGATATAGAACATCCCATCATAACAGAAGTTATACTGGCGAGCAGTGGTATAGCCAACTCCCTTATTTAGCTTTATTGTAGGATTTCACTGGAAATCCTCACGTCCCAAAGCGAGGGTGACTAATAGAGTCAGGTGCACATGACAACTACAAAGTAATGAGTATTCAGCCGACGGAAGGGGAGTGGGGTCAGGAAAGGCCTGCCATTTTCATCCTGTGTGATTTGGAAAAATATTTTTTTATTATCTGTATGCTATTTAATTGGAAGAATTAATAATACATTAAGAGCAAAACAATAAAGAGAATTTTAAGGTATTTTGACATTTGCTGCAGAGCTTTTTACAGTTGAAAAACCTGATGTATAATTATAAAAAGCTTTTAGCAGTCTCCAAATATAAGTGCTGTGGTCTTTCTCCTTTAGGACTTAACAACTGGTTTCCTGAAATGGTTCTTAAATATTGACCTAGCTAGAAGCAAAGCCTTGGGGGACAGGGCTTGCCCAAGTGTAACATGGCGTGTCATATTGCATTAATGTCATGTACCACGATATGGCAGGTTCAATTGCAGATATGAGAACACATGAATATCCTCTGCAACTAATAAATGGTATGTATCTTACTTCCCACGAACGTCCGTTGAAATAATTGCCCGTTATATCTTCAGCAGCTTTCCCCCACTACTTATGCATTAGAAACGGAGTACTACCCAGAAGAACCGAGGCATATCCAGGTTCCACACGTATTTTCATAGTTCCTCTTAGAGGAAAGGGAATTTTGAAAGCCTGGAGGATGTTGTGTACAGATATGTGTGTGTGCCCGTGTACATGCCTGTGTGTGCGTGTACACACACATCTCTGAGGTTGTATTAAATGAGCTCATTAGAACATAAGATACATATATCAGTGACTGCTCGATGTTGAATGGCCAGTAAATATTACTGCTTAACACCCTCCTCCCCCCCTTTTTAGCCCCTATGCTCCTTTGTGATAAATAATAGTGTGAGAAAAGTCTGGGATATGTAATTTTCTTTATACTCTGCAGCCTTAAATAGAGCCACAGAACCCATTCTTTACAACTAGCAAATCAAAGATTGGAAAGATTGCCTAAACAAAGTCCATCTCTTATGAGTGCTCTTAGTGAGGAAGATGAAAGACGTGGCTCTGGAGTCTCATTAGGTGTGATTGTCTGTTGCTTCTTGTTCATATGTTCCACTATTCACATTGAATGGTGAAGGCACTGTGAATGAGTTATTTCAAGATGCCAAATGCTCTGGTATCTAGCAAAGCACTTTATTTCCATGGGATGTTTTATTCAAGTTGGCAAATCATGGGCACAGAGATTTTGAAAATAGCACTTACATATCAAATTAAGGAAAGGACTGTGAACGTTTATTTTTCCCTAAAAATGTGCTATTGAAATGCAATCTGATTTTTGCTCTTGGGTCATAGATGTCATTGTACGGTCATCTGTCATCAGGGAGCACTACCTAGTACCCACGTTTCTTTTGGCCAGAGAAAAAGTAGACCAATTATGAGGTAAGCAGGCAGATTTTAACTCTAGTGTACATTTCTGAGTGGTACTCACTGGTCAAGGGGTTCTCTAGCTCATTATTTCCAAAATTTTCATGATATTATGAATCATTTGGAGAACTTGCTAAAAAAAACAAAAACAAAAACAAAACAAATTTACGGTCCCACACCAAAGAATTTGAAGCACATTCTCCAAGAGAGAAGTTGGCAAGCTAGATTAACAAGCTCTCCAGCTGATTATCATTATCAAGAATTTTGGGAAACACTTCCTAGCTTGCCTTCCAAACCAAAGATGTGGGCATGATTTTAGAAATGCTTCATTGTGTTTGACCTAAATATTAAGGAGATACCATAGAAGTCAAAAAAATGGTCAAAAAGTTTGGTAGTTCTAAAATTCTTTTCTAGATGTGATGATTTTGGAGATGATCCCTGGAACTGAGAAATAATCTGACTTATTGGAATCATCCTGATAGAGAAATAACTCATATTCAATAGGAGAAAGCCCCAGAATCCATTCTTATTATATGGATGCTTTGCTTTCGTGGGTTCTGCTCAAGTGGCTCATGTGCTTCTGTGGTACCCCCATGGTCAGAGATATGGTCCGGGAAGAAAGATTATGATCTTTAGCCTAGGAGTAATGTTATCGACTGTGTTTCTTTTCCTATCACTTGTATCAAACCTAGGGTTCTGTATGTAGTTAGGAGTTAATACATGGTGATCATTGAAATAATTATGTCACCTTGGTGATTCCATGACAGAGACATCAGGGTATGATATATATTATACAGAATGTTGTATATCAAAACATATGCAAGACTTCTGCTTCTAGGCAAGGTGAAATAACAGGGTCCAGGTTCACCCTCCCACCTGAAACACCACCTGACCAAAATACACACACACACACACACACACTATATATATATATATATATATATATATATATATATATATATATATATATATATATATATATGAAGCAATGGTTTTCAAGAAAGTGTACATCGAATGACAACAAACAGGGGTGTCTGAGAAGTGGAAAATAAAAAGGTGAGTCTTAAAATTGTTCCACTTATTCCTTAAAACAATTTCCAGGCTGTACAACAGGGAGAGAGAATTAAGGTGGAGCCGGGTGAATTCTCTGACAAGAAGATAGAGCTGAGGGACTGAGGGCTGGAGTCTGTACGATAATGCCCTGGAAAGGAAAGAAATGAACAGAAATAGAAATACTGACACCTGCAGAGGGTCTCATTCATGTGTTCAGTGGAGTACATGCATTTGAGGAAATTATCCCAGGGCAATGGAAGAACCATCTGAGACGTTTAGAAGGAACAGTATTCGGTGTTAACATGGGGCTGGAAAGAATGCCAGTATGCCCTGGCCAGATAGGAAAAACTCATAATCTGTGGTCGGTAGATACAGTACTCAGAAGGAACTTGCCGTAGTAGTGGGGGAATAATTAGCCTTAGACTGAACACTTCTCATCCCACTTGACACATCATAGAAGCAAAGCCAAAAATGGATCAAACCATTTCTAAATAAGTTAACTGTCTCCCAGAACAAAGCTTAAGGATGGTTATAGAAAGACAAAAATATCCCACAACCAATAAGATAAAATGCACAAGGTCTGACATCTATAAAAATTCTCAGGCATGCAAAGAAATAGGAAAATAAGTTCCACAGTAAGGATAACACAGAGGTAGGGATTAGTAGACAAAGACATTTAAAAAATAATGACAACTGCATTACATATGTTCAAAAATTTAAGTAGAGATGGATGATATTTAAAAAAAGACCCAAATTACACGTCTAGAGATCAAAACTGCAATATCGGAAATAGAAATTGCACAGAATGGGATTAAAGACAGATTAGACATTGTAGAAGATAAGATTAGTAAACTTGAAGATAGCTTTAGAATCTCTCTGAAGTGCAATACAGAGAGGAACACGGACAAAAAATGAAAAAAAGTCATCTGAGAGTGGTGAGAAAGCTATAAGCACCCTGATAGATGTGCAATTTGAGTCTCTGAAGGGGAGGCAGAAAAATGTTTCCAAAAATGGCCCCAAGTTTTCCAAATTTGATGAAAACTATAAACCCAGAGAGCCAAACAGTTCAACAAATCCCAGCACAAGAAACACGAAGAAAACTATACTAAGATATAACACAATAAACTCCTTAAACTCAGTGATAAAGAAAAAAATCATAGAAAACCTAGGGGTGCCTGGGTGGCTCAGTTGGTTAAGCGTCTGACTCTTGGTTTCTGCTCAGGTCATGATCTCAGGGTCCTGGGATTGAGTCCTGGGTCGGGCTCCCCACTCAGAAGGGAGTCTGCTTGAGGATTTCTCTCCCTCTCCCTCTGCCCCTCCCCCTGTTCACACACATTCTCTCTCTAAAATAAATAAATAGATTTTGAAAAATGTAGAAAACTTATATGCCAACAAATTGGACAATGTAGAAGAAATGGATAAATTCTTAGAAAGATGTAACCTTCCAAAACTGAATAAAAAAGAAATAGAAAATTTGAACAGGGGCGCGTGGGTGGCTCAGTCGTTAAGCATCTGCCTTCGGCTCAGGGTGTGATCCCAGAGTCCTGGGATCGATCCCCGCATCGGGCTCCCTGCTCTGCTGGGAGCCTGCTTCTTCCTCTCCCACTCCCCCTGCTTGTGTTCCCTCTCTCGCTGGCTGTCTCTCTCTCTGTCAAATAAATAAATAAAATCTTAAAAAAAAAAAGAGAATTTGAACAGGCCAATTACTAGCAATGAAAGTGAATCAGTAATGAAAAAAATTCCCAGTAAACAAACCCAGGACTAATGTCTTCACAGGTGAATTCTACCAAACATTTTAAGAAGAATTAATACCGGGTCACGTGGGTGGCTCTGTTGGTTGAACATTTGACTCTTGATTTCAGTTCAGGTCATGATCTCAGGGTTGTGAGATCAAGTCCTGTGTTGGGCTTCATGCTGGGCATGGAGCCTGCTTGGGCTCTCTCTCTCCCTCACCCTCTGCCCTTCAACCCCTCTCATGCACTCTCTCTCTTTCTCAAAACAAAAAACAAAACAAAAAAAGAAGAGTTATACCTATTCTTCTCAAACTATTCCTCCCACCCCCAAAAGAAGAAGAGGATGGAAAACTTCCAAATTTATTCTGTGAGGCCAGCATTACCCTGATACCTTCATATATAAAGATAAAGATGCTACAAAAAAAGAAAACTACAGAAAAACATAAATGCAAAACTCCTCAACAACATATTAGCCAATCAAATCCAACAATACATTAAAAATAATTCACTATGATCAAATGGGATTTATTCCACTCTTACAAGGGTGATTTAATATTCACAAATCAATGTGATACATCACATTATCAAGAGAAAGGATGAAAACCATATGGTCATTTCGGTGGATGCAGAAAAAGCATTTGACAAAGTACAACATCCATTTATGATAAAAACTCTCCACAAAGTGGGTTTAGAGGGAACATACCTCAACAGAATAAAAGCCATATATGACAAAACCACAGCTAATCTCATACTCAGTGATGAAAGAGCTTTTTGTTTAAGATCAGGAATAAGACAAAGATGTCCACGTTCACTGCTTTTATTCATCCGAGTTTTGGAAGTCCTAACTACAGCAATCAGACAAGGAAAGCAAATAAAAGGCATCTAAATTGGTAAGAAGTAAATCTTTCACTGTTTGCAGAAGACGTGATACTCTATATAGAAAACCCTAAAGAACTCCCCCGAAACACTAGTAGAACTGATACAAGAATCCAGCAAAGTTGCAAGACACAAAGTTAATACACAGAAGTCTGTTGCATTTCTATACATTAATAATGAAGCAGCAGAAAGAGAAATCAAGGAAACAACCCATATACAATTGCACCAAAAATAATAAAATATCTTTTTCACAGAACAAGAACAAATAATACTAAACTTTGTATGGAACCACAAAAGACTGCAAATAAACAAAGCAATCTTGAGAAAGAAGGACGAAACTGGTGGTATCACAATCTCAGACTTCAAGATATACTATGGAGCTATAGTAACCAAAACAGTATGGTACAGGCACAAAAATAAACACACAGGTCAATGGAACAGAATACAGAGCCAGAAATAAACCCATGCTTATATGGTCAATTAATCTATGACAAAGGGAGGGAAGAATATGCAATGGGAAAAAGGCAGCCTCTTCAGCAAATGGTGTTGGAAAACTGGACAGCTACCTGCAAAAGAATAAAACTGGACCACTTTCTTCCACTATACACAGAATAAACTCAAAATGGATTAAAGATGTAAAAGTGAGACCTGAAACCACAAAACTCCTAAAAGAAAACATAGGCAGTAATTTCTTTGACATCAGCCATAGCAACATTTTTTAACGTATGTCTCCTAAGGCAAGGGAAACAAAAGCAAAAATGAACTATTGGGACTACACCAAAATAAAAAGTTTTCACACAACAAAGGAAACCATCAACAAAACCAAAAGGCAACCTCCTGAATGGGAGAAGATATTTGCAAATGATGTATCCAATAAGGGGTTAATATCCAAAATATATAAAGAATTTATACAACTCAACACCAAAAAACCCAAATCATCCAACTAAAAAATGGGCAGATGATCTGAGTAAACATATTTTTCATAGAAGACATATAGATGTCCAATAGACACATGAAAAGATGTTCAACGTCACTCATCATCAGGGAAATGCAAATCAAAATTACAATGAGATATCATCTCACACCTGTCAGGCTAAAATAAAAACACAAGAAATAACAAGTGTTTGTGAGGTTGTGGAGGAAAAGGAACCCTCATGCACTGTTGGTAGGAATGCAAATTGGTGCAGACACTATGGAAAACAGTATGGATGTTCCTCAAAAAAAATAAAAATTGGAAATACCCTATGATCCAATAACTACTACTGGACATTTATCTAAGGAAAACGAAAACAGTAATTCAAAAAGAGATGCACCCCTATGTTTATGGCAACATTGTCTCCAATAGCTAAGAGATGGAAGCAGCCCAGGTGTCCATCAACAGATGAATGGATAAAGATGTAGTGTATACAAAAGGGAATATTACTCAGCCATAAGAAAGAATGAAATCTTGCCATTTGCAACAACATGGATGGACCTACAAGGTATAATGCTAAGTGAATTAAGTCAGAGAAAGACAAATAGCATAAGATTTCACACGCATGTGGAATTTAAGAGACAAAACAGACAAAGAAAGAAAAACATGGGCAAATATGATCCAGCGATCCCACTTCTGGGTATATATCTGAAGGACATGAAATCATGATCTGAAGGAGATTCCTGAACTCCTATGTTTATTGAAGCATTATTCACAACAACCAAGATATAGCAACAACACAAGTGTCCAGTCATGGATGAATGGACAAAGATGATATAGCATATGTATACAATGGAATATTACTCAGCCTTGAGAAGAATGGATATCCTGCCATTTGTGACAACATGGATGAGCCCTGAGGACGTTGTACTAAGTGAGATAAGCCAGTAAGTCAGACGGAGAAGGACGAATACTGTGTGATCTCTTTTATGTGTGGAATCTAAAGAAATAAGAAAAAAGAAAAGAAAAAGAAAGTTGAATTCATAGAAATAGAGGGTAGAATGGTGGTGACTGGGGGCTGGAGCGGGGTGGGGGTGGGGTGAAAAGGTGCAAGTTGTCAGCTGCAAGATGGCTGAGTTCTGCGGACCCAGCGTACGGCATGGTGACCACAGTTATAGTAGTGTGCTGTATAGGTGCCACTTACTAAAACAGGAGATCTCAGGTGTTCTCACCATAAAGAGGTGGCTGCGTGAGGTGATGGATGTATTTGTTAGCCTGACTGTGGTAATCATTTTCACAACGTATACGTATATCAAAGCATCATAGCGTACACTTTACATGCGTATAATTCTGCTCGTCACTTAGACCTTAATACAGCTCAGGTTGCCAATGGTGTTTCAGATTTGCTCTCTCGGAGCCTTCGGAAACGTGCAGTGACAGGTGTATTTTATTACCAATTTTTGAAGAAGAAATTGGCCCTCTCCTCTTGGGGAGGGGAAAAGATGAGTTTTTATCAACTACTCTTCATAATTTTCTCAAAAAAGGTGATAAACAAAATTCATTCCAAACCTTCTCTGGATGCCTTACGGTGATATTTTATGCAGAAAAAGCCATTAAGTACACTTTGTTTTTTGAGGCATAATAAATGAAAATGAATTTGCACGTTTCATGAAAGCTTTGTCTTACCATTTCGAGAGGTTTTCATGTGGAATTGTTTTCCCAAGTTCGCTTTTTGTAATTCTATTTTTGGATATGTATTGTGAAATACTTTAAGCCCATATATGTCATAAAAAATAATAGCTGAAGTAGCCCGTAGAGGAAACTCCATAATATTGGTATGGCTATTTTAGTGCATTCGTAATTGAATGGGCGAGCAGAAGAGCCATGAGTTGGTGTTTCTTATTATACAAAATCTGCTGATATAATGGAATATGTTATGGCCGCTATATTTTGTACCACCATAATGGCGTGGTGTTGTGTGGCACTAATAGGAAAACTCTACACCTTATAGGTGTCTGTACCTTCAGAAAATAAGCCAGAAAGAGAAATGAAGCACAGACTTTTCGCCCATTTTCAGTTGAAGGTGCTTTCTCCTGGGAAAGTAGCAGTTTCGGGTTGCTTGTGCTTGGTGTCCCAGAAGAGGGCTGGGTTGGTAATCCTAAAACAAGGGTCTGAAACAAGGTGTGTTCCTGTCCTAAGGCAAGTCACTTTCTCTCATCAGGCGAAAGAAGGACTCGGATTAAATGTCCTTCGAGATCCCTTCATGTTATAGAATTTAAAGAACTCCTTCCAGCAAAGTTGATGGGATCCAAGAAGAAATCAGGTAAGAATCTCTATTTTTTATTCAAGTAAACTTTAGATGAGATTAACCATGGAATAATGAAGTTTCAGTGAAAAATTTGTAAATTCTGTAAATGCCACATTTCTTTTGAGTTGACAATAAAGGGGCAGAATGAGACATTCAAAAATGAAACAGATGCACATAGGGGAAGGGAAGGGAAAATAAAACAAGAGGAAAACCGAGAGAAGGGCAAACCATGAGAGACTCAACCATAGGGAACAAACTGATGGTTGCTGAGGGGAGGGGGTGGGGGGGTGGGGTAGCCGGGTGATGGGCATTAGGGAGGGCACGTGATGGAACGAGCAGTGGGTGTTGTATGCAACTGCTGAATCACTGAACCCTACCCCTGAAACTAATACTCCGCTGTAAGTTAATTAAATTGAATTTAAATAAAATGAGACATTCAGCAGTGCAGACTGAGGAAACAGTATGATGGGATGAGTTATTTCAAGTGAAAAGTTATGGCTGGTTATTATCCCAAAGTATCTGTAGCAGCTGATATTACTAAAATGTAATAATAACAATTCAGTGCATTGATCTAGAGAATGACAGTTCACAAATCTCTTTGTTACATATGGCAGCATTCTTCCTTTTCCGTCAGGGTATGTGGAAAGTGAAATTAAGGACTATCCAAACATCGCTTAGAGGGTCAGAGCAGTAGACAAGGCCAAACGAAGAGCGTGTGATTGTGGTACATCCACGTAGTTGTGTTGGGTGAAAAATAGCAGTTGTAAAACTAACCAAAAGTGGTATTTGCCTTAAGGAAACAGTCGATTCTTTTCAAGGTCTGCGATATTTTCAAGAATTCAATTACCGCTTGCAGTTGAGAATGCATATGTGAGGCTCCTCCAAATTACCCTTTAAAGAAAAGGGAGCTATTGCATTTACTCTTCCAGATGTTCCCTCAAGCAAGAAGGTGAGCAGCGATGCTCCTTTTTAGTAGAACCGATGATTGAGGAAAGGGATCAATGAGTTTATTGTAGATGTTCTGGGAAAAGTGCTTGGACGGTTTTCACTAAATTCAGTTTTGAAACTTGTGTAGAAGAACATCCAAAGTGGGGTTTTTTCCTCACTGATTAACAGTAATAGGTCTTCGCTGTTCGCCTGTTGGAAAATGTCATTTTCCCAATCTCTTCAAACAAGCAGGGACGTCACCTGTAAGTTAGTCGAATGCAGGAAGGCAAGTTCTGGATTTCCGGCGAGGTCGCGAGTAATCGTGTTCTTCCTCGATAGCAATTTATGGAAACAAATGTAATTTCATGAAGAATGTGGTGCAAGGTATTCTTGGAAGAGAATAGTCCTGATGCTTATCCCTAATCAAGGCAGAGAAGACATTCAGAGATGCTGCCGGGGGGAGGAGGAAGTTACTGGATTCAGGAGCGCGTCGTGGTGATGAGCGCCGGCTGATGGATGGAAGTGTTGAATCGCTGTGTTGTACACCTGAGACCATCATTACACTGGATGGGAACTAACTGGACTTTGAATAAAAACTTAAAACACAAAAAGAACCTAAACAAAAATTAGCAGAACTAGTTTTCAGCCCTAGTTCGGCCACTTACTCACGATCGTCAACGTTTTTTTCTGTAAATAGGGATGCTATTATTAACACTGCCCGACTCATAGAGGAGCTGTAAGGAACCGGTAATGAGCACACACACATAAAATCACAGTGCTTAAAACTATCATGCACTATAGAAATTATATTCACAGTATATAATAAGATTACAGTTTACTGGTAGCCTTGAATTGTATGCTAACTATAATGTTAAGAGCTTTAGGTGGAGAATAAGATGGTGCAGAATTTTTTTTTTAATCCACTTCAGCTCTAAGGAGCTATGAGGGCTTGAGTGAGTCTTTTCCCTAAACTGGACCCACATTGCTTATCTGAAAAGTGAGTTGAACCAGAACAATGATTTTCAGGTTGTTAGAATATATGGAACAATGTATTTGAACGAGGCCTCGTGAAGAAGCTTATTATTTAACACAGACAAAACCAGAACTGCTCTGGTTAAAGTAGGAATAAAGGTCCTAGGTTATTGCCCTTGACTTCTACTTCCACCTCCCTCCATGGTCCCTGAGACAGCTCACTGAAACTACTGGACTAGATTTCTTGGGTTCTTTTTTTTTTCTTTTTTAAAGATTTTATTTATTTATTTGACAGAGAGAGAGAGAGACAGCCAGCGAGAGAGGGAACACAAGCAGGGGGAGTGGGAGAGGAAGAAGCAGGCTCATAGCAGAGCAGCCTGATGCGGGGCTCGATCCCAGAACGCCGGGATCATGCCCTGAGCTGAAGGCAGACGCTTAATGACTGAACCACCCAGGCGCCCTGAGATTTCTTGGGTTCTGTCCAGGTTTAAAATCTTCTTTTCTGACTCACGCCATTATAATATATAACCTTGCACTTGGTCTTAACTCCATACAAGTGTTGACTGAATTATTAAGGAATGAAGTGTGTCCACAGCACTGTGTTTTCAGATCATGAAAGTCTCTTTCCCCTTGATTTTTTGGTGAGGAAAGTCACTTTGCAATATACGTTTTGATCTTGCAAAGATCCAGCTTTGAGGGTAGTTTTCTTCTTGAGCATGGATCAATCAAAAAGAGAGGGAGGTAAGATTTTGCCTATCTAGCATGAATGGAGTGTTTTCTGGGTGGATAGCTATAAAGAGAATGAGATATTGGAATTTTTATTCTGGTTTAAAGCCAGTGCCCTCAATTCCATTTTTTTTTTTTGCTATAATTGTGATGTAGAGCCAAAGTTATTGGCACTAGAATCCTGGATCCACACCTTAATTGCTGTGTGACCATGGGCCAGTTGTTGAATGTACCCGAGCCTTAGTTTCTGCGTCTAGAAAATTACTGTAAGATTGTTGGGAGGATTAAATGAGATAATGCAATCAAAGCTTCATGACCCACAGGGGATGATAACTTAGTGTTCAGTTCGTCTCTCCTTCTCTTTGAAAATTGTGTGTTTCACTGCTAATGTAGCTATTGATCAAGCACTTTGTAGACAAACTTTCCTTTACTCTTGTGGGAAAGATGGTATCAAGAATGAATTTATGTGTAGTCCGCAAATTCCATTCGGTCTATGTTAATATCCTTTTCTGTAAGAAAACCTATCCAGAAGGCTGTCATGTCAGACTCAGCCTGAATGGAGATTTCTCCTTTTTCACCCGTCCTACTCTTGTATTTGAAGAAGGACTGACCGTACGAGTGAGTAGAACGCTGCCCCACATCGAGATCTTGGTAGTGAGAAGGAATTCAAAGGCTTTTATATAATCTCGAACTTGGTAAAATCAGCCCTTCACTAATTGAAAGTATTTTTTTCTTGTGTATTAGACGATCTGCAGGTTTATGGATAGCCTTCCTAGACATAAGTCCCAGTGAGATCTATCTTTTATGATTATAAAAATGCACAGGGAAATGGAAAAGTATTAGAATATTGAATTAAAATGTGTTTACTATTCTCACTGTAACACTATACCAATTTTTATTACATTTATTCTGTTTCTTAGAGCATAACAGAATATTATATCTAAGGCAGAAAGCCCTATGAAGATTGCAAGGAAATTTGAATTACATTTTCATATATCTCCAGTGTCATATGACAAAATGAAAAATGTAAATAATATAGTTAGTTCTCAGAAAGATAGCCATTAGAATCCATCTTATTTTATTAAGATATATCAATGTCAGCGAAAGCCAGCTTTTATTTTCTCAACATGCTAAATCATTGCGTGACTTTGTGTTGCAAAGCCCATGGACGGTTTTAGCAATGCCTCTCTAATGCAACTATTTTTTCTCATTTAATTAATATCATCTAGAGGAGTTCAAGTCTCATTATGACTGGATTCTTGAGGGCTATGACTGTGCTTTCTCAGTGCTTTGTAAATCCCACAGCACCTGGGGTGTTCACAGACACTTGAGGATGACATTTTATATGTCAATAATAGCACAGAAAAGGTGTTTAATAATACACACGGAGGAAAGATCTTTGCTGCGAAGCTTGTGACATTTTAAGACTTCTTTTATTCTAAGATAATACCGTAGGTCCTATAAAAGGGAAACCAGTCAAGGTACAACAGGATTTGAGCAAGAACCAAACAGTTCTAATTTGGAATCATAGATTGTTTTATTATAAAAGAGTTCAGACATACAGAACGTACCGTGGAAAGTTTTATAACACCCACATGTACACCACCCAAAATAAGCAAGAGTGCTAATACGTTGCATATTTGCTTCAGATTTTTTTTTTTTTTTTTTAGAAAATAAAACATTTCAGATACCTCTCTTCTTTTTGAATCTCTTTTTAGCCCTTCCTGGAGGCAAGAGTTAGGCTGAACTTGACATACAGAATTCCAGTCCATGCTTTTAGAATTTTACTGTGCATGTATGTAACCATAATCAATATATAGTATAGATTTGTTCTTTTTAAAATGTATATAAATGGTCCCCCACTGTTCCTATCATTTTGACTTACTTCAATCACATTATTGAGTGTTTCTATGTAGTCTGCTTGTTTGTGTGTTTGTGTTATTTTCCCCCTGGTTTCCCAGGATTTAGAGTTGTCTTTACCTTCTCTAGCCCTATTTTGTCCCTCTCCATACCGATTTGGAAGTTATTACTTTGTGTTGGAGAAGGTCCAGTACACAGGCAAGCACAGAGATTATGCACTCAAAAGTGGTTATTTGAAAAGAGTTTAATGAAAAAACTGCACGCAAAGGTGTGGGCAGGGTTCACGAAACCAAGGGTTCATGGATAATCTTGGGGCTCCTACAACAGGCTCAAAGAGATGGAGAGAAGCTATTACCACCTTGAGTTCTGAGGGGCACGAGGAGGGAGTATTTTGCAGGGCCCAGCAAGTGCGGCCGCCGCACTGACCAAGAAGTCAGACGGCCGGAGAGGCCCGCTGATGCACTTGTTAGAGGTAAGCCTTCAGAAGCACCGAGCGGGACAGCAATGGGCAAACGGAAAATACCCAGTGTAGGCGTCCATTTCTGTTCCTTTAATGGCAGCACTTAACAGTTTTTTTTTTTTTTAAAGATTTTATTTATTTATTTGACAGAGATAGAGACAGCCAGCGAGAGAGGGAACACAAGCAGGGGGAGTGGGAGAGGAAGAAGCAGGCTCATAGCAGAGCAGCCTGATGCGGGGCTCGATCCCGGAACACCGGGATCACGCCCTGAGCCGAAGGCAGACGCTTAACCGCTGTGCCACCCAGGCGCCCCAGCACTTAACAGTTTTAACCCCGGTATTGAAACCCTAAAGCTAATCAGGAGCTTTGCTCCTTAAGCCTTCAGAAAGATTAAATTCAAACTCTCCCATTCTATGTATGCCTAATATTTTACCATGTTTTGGCCCCTCCCTGTTTTTTACACCATTGTTATTGTGATTACTCATTGTCAATATTTATTTAGGTGAAAGAAGATATGTTAGCTAATTGCTTTGCTTTTTCATCCACCTTCTTCCCTTATGGGTCCAGTTTCCCTTATTTACATAGAGGGGTTTTCCTGCGGAGGCGCCTCCCGCCCTTAAAGTGGGGGCGGAGCTCTGGAGGGGCTGTCTGCCTGAACTGCGGGGGCTCTCCGGCTCTGGCCTGTGTTAACTCCCAGCGTCCAATGGGCGCGGCATCTTTGACCTTCCATCTTGTGAACGTGACTCTTTTCCACGCAAGGTACGGTAAGGCTGGGGGTAGGGCAGGACAGGGAAGATTCCTTGCCTTGTCCTTGGACCTATGGAATACTTTTTGCCCCCTAGTTCCGCTTTTGCTAGACTTTTTTCGATAGACTTTTTTCAGGGAGCCCAGTTGCAGCTCCTTAGCCACACGCATGCCTCAGGGCATCTTTCAAGTTCTCTGCCTCCTACTGACCTTCTGGCTTAGAGGTCCAGCTTTATTTTTGTTACTAAGGGTTTCCCTTTCTTGCTTTTTAGCCTTGAGTATATACTTTTTCAAAGACAAATGCATTTCCTTCGGTACTTTTATTTGTTTTAAGGCAGAGGGGATGTTTTCTGTGTTAGCTTCGTTGACCGTAATGACTAGAAGTCCAATAATGGATTACGTGCGGCTCTGTAATCCTGTGAAGAACATTTCTGCTTTGTGCTGTTAGTTCCGTTACTATTTTGCATCCACTTTTCCTATTCCTTTCCTTTCCTTGCTTGGCTGTTTTGATCTCTTTACCTTACTTGGCTTATTTTTCTTTCTCCTGCCTTTTTTACACTCGATTCAGAGGATTCTTTTTATACGTTAAAGAAAAATGGAAAGCTGCCATTCTACTTATTATGCTTTCTGTTCTGTTTGAAGCTTTTCATTTTCTAGTTGTCTCCAAAATCTTATTCGACTCTTTGTTGTCTCCACTCATTGGATGTCTCCCCTACACTGTGCGAGTTCTTCAATTAGTCACATTGCACCATCTCTCCCTATGCTTATACCCATGTCTTGTCACTTGCTGATTTCATTTGCTCCTCAGCTTGCTGCATTTGGGTAGTTGCCTGGAGACAAATTCTGGGCATTTTTTTTCCCTCTAGATATCCAGGATGGCAAAACCGAAGCACTAAATAAAACTGCCATCAAGTTATTTTTTAATGGAAATCATTTTTCCTCCCATATATGGGTAATGTTGCTCAACTTCTGGAAGAAAATAAAGATTTTATTTTGGGGTAAAAATAAAAGGAAGCCATAAATTGTAAATAGACACTCACCTGGCTGCAGCTTGCTTTTATTCAATACCAGAACCCGGAAAATCCCTAAGACATCGCCAACGCAGCCAGAGGAGAAAATCAGCGCCCAGATTCTAAATTATCAGGTCTACACTGTCCGTTTTGCAACCGAATGGGATTACCCCTTCTCCTTCTTATCCAGTTCCCTTTTTCTTCCTCTGTGTTGTTATTTTTCGTTTTCTAACATCAAGTATCTCTTAATTCAAACAATACATGTACAGAGTTTAAACAAACCCGAAGGCTTATCAAAAAACATGGCACCCCTCTGCCTACATCTCTCAGGCCTGTTCCTCAGAGGCAACCTACTTCCAAATCTTTGCCCTCCGTCTTCCAGAGCTGCCTTCCATATTTCTAAATAACATGCATATGCTGCGAGTACTTGGTTTTTGTCTTCAATTTTAGACATTCGTTGTTTTCTTCGTCCTGCCAAAAGTGTAGACTTCGCGCTCCCACACCACCCCCACGTACTCTAGTTACCTCTAGTTCTGTTTACTGCACACTCAGTGTTTGCAGTATTTTGTTTTTGTAAGAATTGTTCACAAAAGAGCCATACACGTACCTCTTCTCTGTTACGACATTCTGTTTGGCCTAGAATTAAAAATTGCTATTTTTTTTTACTTTATTACTCTTCAGTATATAGTCGTTCATCGCCCCCCTCAACTCTCCTAACTAGCTGCAGAGCCTTTCTTGAAGCACATCGAGTGTTCTCTCCGGTTAGGACTTTTTCTTCTTGGAGCCGCCTGTCACAGCTATTCTTAGAGTCCGGAGGCCTGTCGTGCGGTTGGAATCCTATTATTGACATTGACCCCTGGCTTTGGAATCCTCTTCGCCGGTCTCCGGAATTAGAGCCCCTGTCGTGTGTGTCCCTCGGGTTGGTCTGTTTCCTCTGCGAGGCCTGTCCAGTCGCCCGCTTAGGGGATCTATAGCCCAGTTCTAAACGTTAAGGAGGGAAAACACTGATCCTCAGAACTGACAGAGCATCCCTCCTCGCTCGCTCCATGGGTTACAGCAAATCACAGGGCCGGCCGGAGTCAGGCTGATGGATCCGCCGGGGAGCCAGAGAACTAACAACCGAGTTCAGACTCTCAGGGTTCAGATCTGCTGAGCGAAGGCAGGCCAGTCCTCCCTCCATCTTCTGACATGCTGTGCACCTCCCTTGTCTGCTGTTTTGTCTTCTTTCGGTTTTGGGGCCTTTCTCTTTCTTTTATTGTCGTTTTACTGAGGATTCTGGAAGGAGTGGTAACAATCGTGGATGTTTAAATCCACCATTTAAAATCAGACATCTGCCCCCCCCCATTTTTTGTTATCTCCTTCAACTACTCTCCTCCCTCAATGGCTCTTACTGGGGACTTGTGTATGCAGAGGTATCAAATAGCCACATCCACAAATTGCTCTGCCCGGTTCTCATTAATGGTTGTTCTCACTGCATTTGGCCTAGGGTGATTTTATGGGTATATCGTGACATGGAAATGTTCTTTGTTAAAAAGGATCTGTTCATTAAACTTGGAAAATCTGACACACATATTGGCAATTATGGGGTCGTAAGTAAAATGAGATTTCTTGCTTTCGCTTTTGGTTTTGTTTTCTGTAGACAGCAAAGCGAAGGTATTTAGCTGTAGGATAAACTCCGCTGGGGTGGACCTGGACCCAAAGGGGAAAACAGACCTTTAAATCCGTTGCCTGTAATCTGAGAAGTTGCGAGCTTTGACCTTAGGAAGACAATGGAACGTAAGTGAGGAGAGTAAATCTTGGATTGATTTGGTTTGATCTTGGACTTCCCTAGATTAGAATCCAACCTTCCCCACATACTAACTATCTGACTTTGAGTACTTTACTTTATCTTTCTGGTTCCCAATCTCCTTGTACTTCAAATTCAGCTAAACACACCCAAGTCATGGGTTTGCCGTGTTGATGAAATGAAATATTACACAGAAAATAACATCTCCAAGTATAAGCTTTCTGGAACACTTTATTCCAGAAAGTGTAGAGATTTATCCCTAGAAAATATCTTGACAAATATGCAAGCATTTTTATACTACGATTGTTCATTGAAACGTTTATAATGGCAAGAGGGGTAAAACATCCTAAAAGTTCATTAATAAGTGATTGTGTACACAGACTTTATGATCCATAGTACTGAGAATGCAGTACTATGCAAATTTTAAAAAGAAATTTAATTGTTCTTTAAGGCATGTAACATAGTGGTTTAAAGTATCAAATCTACAGCCCAACTACCTGGGTTTGCATTCTGGTGAGCCACTTACTAACTGCATGACCTTGGACAAGTCACTTAACTTCTCTGTGTATCAGTTTCTTCTTCTATAAAATATGTATAGTAGTTAGCCAGTTCATTGGGTAAAGCACTTAGAACATTGCCTGGCATATAGTAAGGCTATATCAATGTTTTCCATCATCATTTACAGCCAGATAAGAACAGATATGTGTTGTTGCATTTTTAGATATGCTTTGGCCATTACGTCTTACAGATTGAATTCTTTAAAATAGTTTTGCATATCCCAACATTTTAAAAAAGATTTACTTATTTACTTATTAGAGAGAGAGAGAGAGTGCATGCACAGTGGGGAGGGGCAGAGGGAGGGAATCTTCAAGCAGACTCCCCCCTGAGTGTGGAGCCGGATGTGGGGCTTGATCTCATGACCCTGAGATCATGACCTGGGCCAAGCCAAGAGTCGGATGTTTAACTGACTGCACCATCCGGGTGCCCATATCTCGACTTTTTTTACATGTCAGTTGAAGAACCATGTTCAAGAAGTGATAGGCATTTGACGAAGGGCAGACAATAGAAGAAATGTGCTGGGAGCATTAAGTGTCTCCTTTTTCTAGAACCTCATTGACTCCATAAACATTTTCTTAGAGCAGATGTTCAGTAATACATCTGACCTTTGGGAAGAGAAAAAATATGGATTTATTCAGAAGGCATATTGCCAACACAAAAATCATCCCTGAATAAATTCATGGGTAGATTGATTGATTTCGTATTACCATAATGAAATATAGGAGGATAGAAAATATACTGCAGTGATCTGACTTACAGCTAGAAAAGCTAGGCAAATGTTTACTTCCATGATCTTGGGAAGGTCATTTAATGGCCTTGCCTTTGTACTTGCTGGGCTTCTCAGCTGTAAGTGCACTAGACACACCATGACACTGAAACTTGTATTGCTTTCAAGTGCCAGATGGATGGCTTTCAAAAATGACACTTGATTTTATCTTTACAACAACCAGTAACACTACAAATTATTAGGATGGGTAATTTATCCTTTTTAACAGGTAAAGGAATAGGCACTCCTGTCTAAAATCACTTGAGCAGAAGAACAGAAGCTGGTAAATGTTCAAACCGAGACTTCAGTCCTGGTCTGCCGAATTTAAGCCCAGTGGTCTTTTTTTTTTTTAAGATTTATTTATTTGAGACAAAGTGAGAGCACAGAGGGAGAGGGAGAAGCAGACCCCCCGCTGAGCAGGGAGCCCGACCTGGCGCTCGATCCCAGGACCCTGGGATCATGACCTGAGCCAAAGGCAGACGCGTCACTGACGGAGCCACCCAGGGGCCCCTAAGTCTGGTGGCCTTTCCACTATACCATTCACTTATTCATCCATTCAATTAGTGCTGTTAACTTTGTGAAGCCCTATACTATCTGGGGCTCAAAGAAGTAAAAGGCAGTCCTTACCTATTATACCCTGGTACTTTGATTGAGGAGACAAAATGTAACATAGCTCAGAAAGGAGAATGTCATATATAACAGTGGAAATGGTCACCTTGAGCTTGTGGTCTTCCACGAAGCCTTAATGGAGGAGAGAGACTGTACAGTGGCCTAGGGGTAATTATGACCTTTGGCGTTTTATGAGGGTTGAGAAAAGGGGACAGCAGTAGCAAAGGTCTGGAGTACAAAATAAACTTGCTCATTGTGGAGAGGGACAGAAGGAGTGGAAACAAGAAGGGATGAGAGGACCAGCAGGTTAAGAAGATGGGGCTGGTGATGATTGCCTGCCCAGGTCAGGTGCAGGCATTGGCTATGACGTTCTAAGCAGCAGAGAATCACCAGAAGCTACTGGATAGAGAAATGAAATGGGGAAAATTTTAGGAAGAGTACCCTGGCAACAGTGGGGGAAGCTCAAACAAAGGGGGGTATCTAAAAGGAGGAACCTGATATTCCAATGGTAACTGCCTCGCACGTGACGTTTTTAAGGAATAAATCCACAGTAGGGCAGGCAACACTTGCCATGGAGATCATTTTGTTTTACCCCCCCCCCCCCCGATTAACTCTAACTGGGGGAAGGTTCGATGGTAGAAGATGAGAAACAAGAGGAAAGAAAGAATTTCTGAGTGCAGCAAGGAATTAGCTTTCAAGCAGCGCTCTCTCTCTAAATAGTTTGTCCCCCATCTAAAACCACTAATGTCCAGAAACCTCCACTCACTTCACAAAAGTGAACTATGACACATTCGTGGACAATTTGTCGAAGGCAATGGTGGCTTGACTTCCCACTGGAGGAGTGCCACACCTCTCAATTTCAAGAATGTGCACGCATCGTTGGATGAAATAGCAAATAGATCCAGTTTAGCCCAAACTCTAGACAAATGAAATTTGTGTGGCCCAGGCAAAGGGTCTCTGTACTTCAACTGCAGACATTGACTCTAGGGGCGCTCTCCTGTTCAAATATCTGTTCAAGGGATTTTGAGCAGAATTCCAAAGGAAGAGAAGGATCTAGACCAATACAAACGAGACAGAATATACTTCCATTTTCTCATTGCCTTACATAACAGTGATTGATATTTAACCTATAATTCACACTATATTTATCCCTTTTCAGTGGTTAATGCTGATAATAATGAGGATTTTTCAGCTATGCACATATGCATTGCTTATTTTCATGGATACGCTGTATGCTAAGTATGATTATTCTCAACTTACAGTACACTACCTCTTCTCCCAATTCAATGTTTACATGGAATATTCTAGGCTACTAGTTTTCCCTAAAAGAAGATTGTCCAGGGGCGCCTGGGTAGCGCAGTCGTTAAGCATCTGCCTTCGGCTCAGGGCGTGATCCTGGTGTTCTGGGATGGAGCCCCACATCAGGCTCTTCCGCTGGGAGCCTGCTTCCTCCTCTCCCACTCCCCCTGCTTGTGTTCCCTCTCTCGCTGGCTGTCTCTCTGTCAAATAAATAAATAAAATCTTTAAAAAAAAAACAAAAAAAAAATAAAAGAAGATTGTCCAAAGAGGAGCTAGTGTCGTGGCACATCGTAAGGGGAACTTGGAGAGGAGCTGATGACAGCAGCAATGTAGAAAACATAAACCCTGTAAAGGAGGGACCAGTAAGTCTAAGTAACTGCCTGGATATGATGGTCAAGAGGAAGGAGACTCTCAGACAGAAGTTTACTTTTGTGGCCCTGGAGAATGGCAGTGCCCCTTCAAGCAGTGGGTTGGAGGACACATTTTGGAGGCTCATCATATATCCCTCATATTTGATATTTTAGATTTGAATGGAAGTGAGATACTCAAACAGAGGTAGCCTGCAAAGAGCTGGAATGTGTGGTTAGAGTTTTTCCCGAGAAAAAAGAAATACCAGCTTAAGAGATGCCAGCATTAAGTTGACTAGTAGGGAAAATGAGAAGTGAGGAGCTTAGGTCTGATACCCACAGTGAAAAGAAAGAGAACAATAAGACAGTAGGGGGGTAACTGTAAACATGGACAGCAGAGAAGGTTGCCAGATTTTACAAAAATACAGGCTCCCCAGTTATACTTGAATTTCAGATAAACAATGAAAGATTTTCTTCAGTGTATCTCAAATATTACATGGAACATACTTATCTGAAAAAAAATTCATTGCTTATCTGAAATTAAAATTTAACAGTTTAAGTGGACCTCCTGTATTTCTTCTGGCAAATCATATCACTTTGACTTGATAACACACCACAAGGTTTAGAGGTGTAAAAGGTCATGAGAAGCATCTACTCCATGGTCTTTTCCCTGTCCCTGAAAGATTAGTTTTTTCAGTTCACTTTAGTAGGTAAGTGCAATGGAGAATATGCTTTTATGTCCTGAGTTTAGGATAATTTAGGAATGGCAAAGTCATATGCACTTTTGTGCAGATAACTTTAGATCTGTTTTGCAAGTAGTTTCTTGTTGATTGATTTTAGAACTTTGTCAGAATTCATACATGCTCGTTGGCAGAGTAGAGATTGCTATTTAATATAATTTATTTTATAAAAATATTGATCCAATTATTTACATTATGCATTTCCAGTAAAACTGTGTCTCTAAAGTTACAATACCAATTTAGCAATAGTAAAGATGGCAGTCAAGAAGAATGCAAGGATGTGAAAATTCTTTGGTACCTGCAACAATATTGAAATTTTGATTTCAAGGTCGTTTTGACTGTGCATTGTCATTAAAAATAGAGTAGATTCATATTTTGTAATGCGTCTTTGCATCCTTCTAGTGCACTAATTCACTGAGTGATCACCTTCAAAAATGTCAAGAAAACAAAATCCAAAAGGTATATATTGATTTTTTTATCAGTATTTAAACTGGAAGTCCAAAGACTTTTTGCAGCTCAATAACATTCTAATCAAATTATATCTACTTTTTTCCTAAATCAATTCTTGCCTCATGTACAATGCTACAATTAGTATGGTAATGAATATTATCCTTGGTCTGCCATGAAGTCAAGTTCATAAGGTTGTCATTAAGAGATTGATCCATAGATTAAAATTTTGTGTTTTCATGAAATGTAAACGTTAAACTGTCCACGAGTAGTATCTTCCACGGGAAACATTCTGCAATCTAGAAAAGCCGTGCAATAAATCCACAAATGAAAGGTAAACCAACAGCTAGGTTTTATTCTCTTGTAAAATAGAAATACTTTACGTTAAAACTAAAGTCTAAATCTAATTAAAGCTCACAAAACATGTAGAAAACAAGACAACCAAAATTCCCAAGCTAAAGACAGACCTATTTGGAATGGTCTTAATATCCTTTAGAGGTGACTTGTTTGAGTGGTAGGAGAAGCTTGCCGATTTTTTTTTTTTTTTGCTATCTTTATTGCCTCCTTAGGCGACATGTTTTGCCTATTTGAGCCTCTGTTTTCTTCGCCGTACAATGATAATAATAACATTTGTCTCCCTCACAATTTTGTTGTTAGGATTAAACGAAATAATACACACAAAGTATGCCACATTGTTCCAGTTATATAAAATGCCGTTGATGAATTGCGGCTATTAATATTATTGTAACTCTTAATGTTATTATTATTGTCACTATTAAGAAATTCAAACTCAAGGATATGGAAAAATAGCATAAAACCTATGAAAAATCCTGCAACAGAAGAGAAGATGGGAAAAGCAGAAAAGCCTTCAAAACCCTATTTTTCCTGAAAGAAATTTAATGTGTGAAAAGAAAGAAAACATTTACTTTTTTGTAATGGGATAAAAGAGACTTTAGTGAAATAAGAGTGTAACAAAAGAAAAACCAATATAATATTCATTAGGAGAAGTAAAAATCTAATTGGATTTTGTAGGAAATGCGTTTAGCAATAAACCCCCAAAACAACTTAAAATTCACAGTAAATAAAATAAAATTTATTTATTATTATTATGTCACCCTGAATTAATTAAAATATTTAGTACAATGGCAGGCATCTATTTTTGGAACTTCCTAGTAATTATTGTCATGTCACATATAGTGGCTACTCGCCTTGGGACTGTCGTTTCCTCTTGTCAAGCAAAGATACATCTATTTTTACTATATTTTGGTGTGCTATTTTGATCAAGATTTAAGGCAGTTGGAATGCCTGGGTGGCTCAGTTGTTCAAGCATCTGCCTTTGGCTCAGGTCATGATCCCAGGGTCCTGGGATCTAGCCCCGCATTGGAGTCCTTACTCAGCGGGGAGCCTGCTTCTCCCTCTTCCTGCTGCTTCCCCTGCTAGTGCGCTCTATCTCTCTGGCAAAGAAATAAATAAAATCTTTTTTAAAAAAAGATTTATGGTAGTTAAAGTGTCTGCCCCTACCTTATCTATTATTCAGGTTTATCTGAGGGTTGATTCAATAAATATTTTTTACGCATCTACTCTATGCCGAGTACCAAGCAAAGTACTGGGGATATAATTGTGGGCAAGATAAGCAGGTTCTGTAGCGTTTTGGAGCCTATGGTCCTGTGGATACAGAGGGTCATTAAACGATAATCATAAAAAAGAAATGGAAAGTAGTAGCCGGGACAGATACTTCAAAGGATGGATCTTATGATCAGGGAGAGGACTTTCTGAAGAAGATACGATGGGACTGAGGCATGAAGAGTGACTAGGTAAACAGAAAGGGATGCCATCCCAGTCCATGGAGTGAGTGTGAGCAGAGCCCTGTGATGAGAGGGCATAGTGCCTGAAAGAACACCAATGTGGTTGGAGCATAGAGAGTAAGGGTGATACAAGAATGAAGGTAGAGTCAGACCATAGAGAATATATTAGGAGTTTTGTTTTCCTTATTCTAGTAGCAAAGAGAAATCATTGGAAAGTTTTAATCAAGGGGGTAATAAAATCTGTTTTTCATTTTCAAAAAGATTACCCTGGCTGCAGGAAGAGAATGGTTTGGAGGGGAACCAGAGTAGCTACGGTTAGGATGTCATTGCAGTAGTTTCGGAGAATAATGGTGGCAGCTTAACTAGAGTGGAGATGGGGAGGGATGGGTGGATCCCATTTAGAGGTAAAATAACCTGGCATCGGGAATCATTGGTTGTGGGATTAAGGGATTAAGTAACAAGGGTAGGTCCTGAATTTCTGGCTTATCGAACAGGATGGACAGTGGTGGTCTTAATGGAAACATGGAACAGCAGAAAAAGATGAAGTTTTGGGTAGAAGGCTCATGAGCTCAATTCTAGAAATATCGATCCTGAGGTACCTTTAAGACATTTGGGGAAAAAAAATTCAAATAAACAGGTGGAAACCCAGAGCTGATAGAAAGAAGTCTACTTTGGGGATGGAAAACTAGGAACCATTTCTATATAGGTGATAACTAGAGCCACGAGTGTGGTGACTTTGCTTGGGAATGAGGAAAGAAGTGAGCTTAGAACCAAGTCATGATGTACTCTAATATTTAATCACCAAGTAGAGGAAGACACAGCTGTCACAGAAATGGAGGAAAAACAGGAAGGGAAGGAAAAGAAAGTAACGTATGATGTTATCCAAGAGAAGAGAGTGTTTCCAAAGGAAGAGGAGTGGCCAACAATATCACATGTTGTTGAAGCCAAGAAAGATGAGAACTGGAAAGTGTTCATTTGCTTTAGTAACACGAAGGTCTTCAGTGACTTTAGTTGTGATGTCGCTGAGAACCTGACTAAATGGATGGGGGATGAATGGGAAGTGGACAAAATACAGACAAATCACGAGTACAGAGGACCTTTTCAAAAGATTTGGTTACGAAAGGAGAAGACGTAGGATAGTAATCTGAAGTAGTATGGGTTCATTGAAGCTTTTATTAATTTTTTTGAATGGTGGAGACTTGAGCATGATTAAAGCTAATGGGGGGATCTATTCTAATAGGAGAGAATGAATACACAACATAGAGAAGGGATAATTGCTAGCGCAGGGGGAGGGATGCCGAAAAAGATAGGACCCCAACATCAGTGGAGAAATTGACCGTAGGTAGAAGTGGCACCTATAATGTGACAGGTGATGGAAATGGAGGATGGGGTAGGTGTGAATATGTGTTTGCTGGCAGAGAGGTAAGAGCCTTCCCATCTGGTGACTTATATTTTCACTGTGAAGTAGCAGGGAGGATCGTCTGTGAGAGGGAGAGGGGTAAATGGGAGGGGGGGTTGATGAATTGTGTTGTTGTTTGTGGGTGGCGGGAATGTCGATTAAGGGGATGCAGAGGGCTGGCTAGGCAGTGCCAAGGGCCCATTTGCAGCGGATGGTCGTGAATTTACAGTGGAACCAATTTGTATTTTTGTGCGTGACATGGTGTCCAATATTTTGCCAACAAACATTTTTCAGCAAGGGTCCCAGCTTGAGCCTAAAATATGTTTACTATGGGAACCATTCCTGCCTGCAGGGCCAGCTAGAGAAGCTCCCAGATGTTAAGGGCTGACACAGTCTGCCGTCGTGGCATCGAAAGTATCCCAAGAATGAAGCTATTGCACAGAGTTGCAATGACCGCATTCGTTCAGCCCTAGGAGGAGTGACCACACAAGTTTTCCGGAGCTGGAAGAAAATGATGAACTTCACCTGGATATTTCTGGAGTGCAAGTCTAGGAAAACTTTCTTGGCAAAGATGAGAAAGCAGAAATATGTTGCGGAGGCAGAAGAGGCTTATTGAAATTTTAAATCCGAGAATTCTAAAAGCAAGGGAATGATGGAGTCAGATATGGTCGTTGGCATGTGTTTGCTGATTCCCAGGATGATCTCTGCCCTTTTCTCCACTTGGCTGTCCGTTAGCACTTTCCGAGAGTCATCTGTCGTTCACACGGCTGCCTCCACGAGTTCTCTGCGATGATTGTAATTGAACATCCTTCTTTAAACTCTATTAGGAAGGCACATAGGACAAAGGTGATGCTAAGCGTGGCTTTCTGCAACTCAGCTTCTAGGCCGTTAGTCTAGAGGGTTGGGAGGGCATGCTGAAGAAATCCTGCGTAAAGAACATATGCTCGCAAGGGGCGGGCACGTCGTCCCTGGGGTGCCGCCGACGGATTAAAAAAAAAATTCTTTTGGTTTTAGCATTCCCAAGGAAATGTGTCCGTGCTACTACTGTTCCTGTGCGTCTGTAAATTGAAGATGATGGCAATATCTGCCCCGGACCTCTCAGATCTGTGCAAGGCGCCTTTGAGAGAACAGACGAGAAAGGGCTTTAAGACTGCCATAGAGCAAGTAACTAGGAGCATTTCCTATTTGATAATCCAGATTTTCTTTCAGCCCACAGCTATTTTATGCCCTTGGCTTTGAAAGCAGCTGTGAGTTGTGTTCCTCTTCTCCTCGTTCAATCTCCAATTATTCTGGAAAGACTTTCCTCTCAGATTCACTCATCACATGCTGAATGTGTACCACGCACTAGGCACTTGGGGCAACTGTGACAAACAGGGTCCCTGCCCTCAAGGAGCTTATCTTGCGGTCATGTAGGTCGTGTAAGCACTTCTCTTCCCAACTATATACAGAGATACCTTGGAAGAATTTCCATTTACTCTTCTTTTTTAAAAGATTTTATTTACTTGAGAGAGAGTGTGCACATGCATGAGACAGCATGAGTGGGGGGACGGGCAGAGGCAGAGGGAGAAGCAGACTCCCTGCCAAGCAGAAAGCCGGATGTGGGGCTTGATCCCGGGACCCTGAGATCATGACCTGAGCAGAAGGCAGATGCTTAACCAGCTGAGCCACCCAGGTGCCCCTACATTTACTCTCCTGAGATGCCTGACTTCTGACAGTAACGGTGTTGGCAAACTTGTAATAGTGCCTTCAGGCTCCCATGTTTTTTAGACTCTTAGCATTCCTTAGGGAAATATCTGCTTTCTCGTAAAGATATTACTGGGTTAAGTTCATTAATGTTTTAGTATCTGCATCAGCATTGCTGATACCTGCATTATGATCTTTCTCTCTGGTGGTAAAAGGTGAAATGATGTTAAACTGTCATGAGCTGGGGTTGATGAAGGAAGGTACAGAGTTGCCATTTGCATAGTGGTTGTCTTTTCTTGAGAAGGGGGTGTGGTTTATTTGCTCTAGTTTACGAGGCTCGTGGAATGTGGTACTGATACATACAGATTTCTGATACATACGGATTTCCTGATTTTACTTATTTTACGTAATACCTGGTTTTAGAGCTTCAATACAGTAGTTGCTAAGTAACCACATCGCTCTAATGGCCCTGGGATTTTAGTGCAACAGATATAAAAGTATTCTGCTGTAGAAAGCATTTTATTTAGGTAAATCCTCTTCCTGTTATGCCAGTAGGATTCATTGCTTTTCTTCTAAGGCTTGTCTATACAAGTGGAGAATTGAAGTGACCATTGCTTTCAAAGTAAAAGCACAAATGTTGACATAAATTAGCCACTTGGCTGAACTTATTGATGAAATTCACCAATTAATTCATGGAGTTTCTACTACACTACCTGGCTATACTCGGGGCAGTTTCAGCCTCAACAATAGCGTATTGTTATGGGAGTCTTCAGCGTACTGTCAGATTTCCTTTTTTGAGATACTTGTCAAGAGAAGGCACATTTGCATACACATTTGTAACAGGTGTATTTCAATGTATACCCAAGGGTGATCTGACTTTCTTCTATTTGTTTTGTTTGAAGAATACTCTGTAAAACTTTCCCCATGGAAGTTGGAAAAAAGCCTGAGAAAAGCAAATTTGGGGAGATAGTTGTCTTTTCAGTTTGCGTATCAGCGTGGCTCCAATTTTCAAACCCCACAATTATAAGTGCTGAGGAAAAGAATTCACAGCTTCTGTCTTTAAGGAATTTGTAATCCAGTGAGAAAAAAGTATATACAGAGATAATTGCCAGGGTGGGATTACTACTATTACAGAAGTTTTGTGCTGCTCTGAAAGCGGGGGGGGGGGGGTGGCGGAGAAGCATATCTTTCTGTTCAGGGAAAGAGTCAGGGAAGGCTTCAGGCAGTATGGTGTACTGAAAATAAATGGGGCTAAGACAAGACTGAGCAAATATGGACAGGTCCCATATCCCTTGACAAACACTTCTATATTTTGGATAAAATACAGTTCTAAAGTTATATTCATATATATGTATAACTATAATCAATATAAAAATTCACTCATAATAATATATAAAAATAACTTTCATATATATTATATAGGTTGTATGTATATTATATATAATTTATGTTTAATTGTTTATATATTTTATTTTATTATAAAAGTTCATATATATATGTGTAAGTTTAACAATAATATAAACATTGAATCATAATATATAAAAATAAGTTTCATATATATTACATAAGTTATATGTATATTATATAAAATGTTTAATTTTTATATATTATATATTTTATTATAAAATTTATTACATAATTTATTATATAAGACAGAGAGAGACAGAGAGATTGAGAGAGGTGACCTCAAACTAAATGACCAGAAATGAAGAGAAAAATGAAAGCCTGAGCAGTGACTGTGGACTAGAACCTGCAGTTTCAGGGCGTCACACGGGGAAAGGGATTCCTGTACCAGGGAGGAGGAGGCAAGAGGGCGGGAACGAGACCTCTGGAGAACTAACCTAAATATGGAGCTAGACAAAATTAACCTCTGCCGTTAGAAGTCAGGATAGTGGTGAACCTTGGCAGTGAGAAGATAGTGAATGAAAAGGGAGATGGTGGGGCTTCTGGGATGTATGTAATATTCTATTCTGTTATTATTATTATTATTATGGTGCTGATCACACAAGTGAAAGTTTGTAGAAATTCTTCAAACTCCATAGCTATGTGTCCTTTCCTATATGTATAGTTCGTCTCAGTAAAATTTTTGAAAAGAGAATTGGAAAAATCTCACCAACTGGCCTTGAAAGCAGCAAGGAAGTTCGACGCGGGTCTGCTTCCTCATATTCTGTGAAAAGGAATAGAAAAATTACCCATGGGAAATCCCAGATGTGTGCCACAGATAGGCATGGGTTCTAATCTTACACTGCTTGTGTGGGTGAATCCCACAAATTCTCAAAATAAAACAAAAATGGGAGAAGGGCCATTAAAATCTGTGTGGGAGCCCCGTTAAAGGGAAATACAAAACCACTTTGTATGGGCATTTTTGCAACCCACGGCACGTAAAACTCAATGAGAAAAAGAAAAGAAAAAGAAAGCAACTTTAAACTGGGGATGAACCACATTAAGGAAAAAAAAAACCTACAGATTTAGCAAACCAAGAAATGCAGATACAGAACAAGCTGGAAAAGACTACAAGTATGTCTAAAATGATGAAGAAGGTGAAAGAAAATCCAGAAGTCATAATGAATGAACTGGAGAGCAATTTTTTGAAAAAGAATAAACAGAACATCGGTAAATAAAATGGGAACAATAATATGATTGCATGTAATTTGATCAACTCAATAAGCCAGCTTAATTGATGGATAGAAATAGAATACCTCACGCAATAAATAGAGAATACATCTTTCTCAAGCACACATGGAATATCTACCCAAAAATTACCTTGAACTAGGCTGCAAAAGAAGTCTAAACACCAAAGGATTGATACCATGCTGATCACATTTTGTGAATGCAACGAAATTAAATAAAATAAAGCAAATAGCAAGGGGAGGCCAACATCACCCTCTCATATGTTTGATAATGAAGAGTATACTTTTTAATAACTCGTGAGTCAATGACAAAACCGAATAGAAATTAGGATTTAGTGATGATTAGATGACAGGAAAAGCACCTCAATTCAAAAATGAGCAAAGCAGCCAAACTCGTACACGGATGGAAAATTTTAGCCACAAAGTAATATATATAAAAGGGTGCCAAGGATTAATATGTTGTATTCAACTCACAAACATAGAAGAAGAATGAAGTAAGAGCAAACAGAACAAAGAGAATGATACAAATTACAGACACTTATTAAATATAAAAGGATTTTCTGGTTAGATCAGTAAATCAACAAACCCAAAGTTTATTCTTTTGAAAATGCAAGTATCTCACAAGATTACTCAAAGAAACAAATAAAAATGTTGACAAAAATAAAAGAAAGCATTAGGAATTTAACAATAGTGTGGAGATTAAAAACATGGTGAGAGAATATTCAAAACAACCTGTCAATAAATTTAAAAACTCAGAGACAGTGGAATTTTACTAGAAAAATATTTTTTATGTTGAAACAGGATATATATATATATATATGTAAAACCAGTCGATTCTACATAGTGCTTTCTTTCTCAAATGATATCTAGCAGTGAAATCTTAATTAAAAAAAAATCACAACTTTCTCAGTTTGGACAGTTAACTATTATTTCATTTGTATAAAATTATACTATTTCCAAGTAAACATGCTATATTTAACATTTTTTCTTCAAATTCAAGATTAAAATCCATCTGAAATGATTCTTAGCATATGCCTGTGAGCTTGGAAATATCTCTTAATGGATTTTTTTTTTTTTTGCGACCATACTAAGAATTCTGCTCTGCCCAACAGCTGCCAGCACAGTTCCTTAACAAGAGCTTAAAAGAGCAAAGACCCATATTTCAAGGCTGTTAGAAAATAATTGATTTCTTAGGGCATGATCCTAACGCACCTGATAATATTCCAGGCTGGCATAGATTTAGACTTTTCCTTTGACTTGCTAAAACTTACTGTATAATGCAAGAGTCCTTTTATTGACCCACCTGATCCAATTAATCTATGAATTATATTTTTAACCTTATCACCTCATTGTAACTGAGGGGAAGTATTTCACTTTGACGTATTTCTTACTCATCTTAACCTCTTGATATAAAAAGGCAGGATTTCTTCGCGCTAGGTATTGCCATAAAATATATGAACCAGAAAGAACTGGCATGAGTGAAATTTGATCTAAATCAACCCTGAAAGAAAGAACTGTTACATTTCTGTCGCACGGTTTGCAAGGCGGGTAGAAACATGGCGCCCATTTCGTCTTTCCATGTGTGAATGCACACCTATGCACACCCATCTGCACAAACGTGAACACCACAGAGCTGGGGGCAGTGCACACAGTGCACCCCATTCCATTTTCCAGATGGAGAAAGAGACTCACAGTTTGAGAGTTCCCTGTCAAAGTCATATAGTTTCATGTGCAAATATTTGTGGCCGAGTTGACCAGTCTTTTTCCTTAACATTGCAGACTCATCTGAGTTGAGGGCTGGGAGTGAGGAAGGTCACTCCCTTTCTTCCTTCTTTTGTTCCTTGCTTCATCACTACTCCTCGGTTGCCTACCATGTGCCAGGCCCTACAGATGAGGCCTTTATGTGTAATTGGCTTCCCTTGTTCTTATCTCCCTCTTGTTTGGTGCTCGCCTTGCCTTCCACTCACCACCAAGTAAACGAGTTTCACCAAAGCAAGCCAGGCTGGGTATGGCGGGCTTCTATAACTAGCAGTGAATCCTATCAAATGATTCACACTTTTGTGCAAAGAAATAATGGCTATTTTCTGAGCAGAATGTCTCTCTAAATTGGGCCATAAATCAGCTTCTCATGGAAAGGTCAGAGGGAACACTGGACATGGGGGCAAAAAGCACCATCCACAAATTTGAATCTATATTGGGAAATTTTCTCAAATGTCCTTGACACATTTTTACTAGATTTCGGGAATTTAGGGTAGCTATTAATTGGATAGGGACATTACACATGGCTTTGATTGTTTGGCACAATGAAGGCGTATGGCTGAGATCTACAAACATCCTTTGGCTACGCATTGTAAGGTGACCCTGCATTATGGCCCCCGGCCAGTTCATTATTATTATGGATGCCCAATCTTTGAATCAGACTGTATTTCCTTGGAAGGACTTGAGTATGGTTGACTTCTGAACTGCAATCTGCCAAAAACCCTAATGAAAAGTTATGAAATGCCCCATGATGTCATAAAACCTAGTTAGAAAGGAGCTGCTTGAATTTCACTTGTTTTCAAAATAACCAGTTGTCTAACCAACGTAAAAGCCTTTTCTTTCCAAAAATTATAACATTCTGCATATGCATTCACATAGCCAAAGCATTGCTCATTCCCAAGATGGCAAGCAAAATGGTATTGGAGTCCCTATACTGTAATGATACGTGGCGGTTTTCCCCTATTAAAATGCCAGGATTCATTGCCGCTTAGCAAAGGTGTCATAACGAAAGCATTTATCCAAGTTCTTGAGAAAATACAATCAGAGCTAATGGGGGAGAGGCTGTGTATGAATACTAAGTGTTATTCTTTATGTTCTGAGTCTTTCAAAAGAAATACAGATATTTTGGGAAAAAATAGAAACCTACAATATTCATTCTTTTTGAGATGACCAGTCCGCATATCCTCCCATGAAGGTCGCGGTGCTTGGGTTGAGCTAGCCGTCTGGGTGATGCCCCAGGCCTAGGCTCCTCTGCTGTAAATTTGTGTAGTCATTTGCCAAGTCCTCTGCTTCCCTGCTACATGTTAATATGCACAACGAAACGCGTGTGGAAGTGTGGCAGATATGTAGGTCACTTAACTACGTCAGTAAAATACAAATTCACAGGAAAATTGCTGACATCATTAGTATAAAGCATTAACATCTGCAGGTTACACATGCCAGACACATAATATCTGTTAATTATCATTGTAATCGGAGACCACTGGGAGTGTGAATCAGGATTTATGTGAAAGTTTTGCTACTTTTAGAAATACTGAATTCTACATTTAATTTATGAAAATGAGGCAAATTCTATATGTGGGTAGGGATAGAGGTGACTCCAATCTGTTATTTCTTATTTTCTTTTTTTCCCCAGAGACATTTGATGATGCTTAATATTGGTAATCCAGAAACATCTCAAGTTCTTTGTTTAAACAACACAGGGACCTGCTAATTATACCTGAGTAAAAAAACACCACCACCACCACCACCAACAAAAACCCCACAGGGATCATTTTGTTAAAACTATTTACTTCTCGGGGGCGCCTGGGTAGCGCAGTCGTTAAAGCGTCTGCCTTCGGCTCAGGGCGTGATCCCGGCGTTCCGGGGTCGAGTCCCACATCGGGCTCCTCCGCTGGGAGCCTGCTTCTTCCTCTCTCACTCGCCTGCTGTGTTCCCTCTCTCACTGGCTGTCTCTCTGTCACATAAATAAATAAAATCTTAAAAAAAAAAACAAAACTATTTACTTCTCTGTTGTCTTACGTGACTTTTCATTGTCATATGTGACACAGTGATTCTTACCCCCCCCACCCCGTTTTCGATTAACCTTAATATTTTATGTATCTTTTATGTAATTGTTTTTGAGAGAGAGAGAGGGAAAGAGGGCAGGGAGGGGCAGAGGGAGAGGGAGAGACTGAATTTAACGCAGGCTCCAGGCCCAGCACAGAGCCTGACTCAGGGCTCAACCTCATGACCCTGAGATCATGCATGACCTGAGCTGAAACCAAGACTTGGACACTTAACCGACTGAGCCACCCAGGTGCCCCTGTCTTTTATGTAATTTATAGTTCAGCTGTCTTTTCATCTCTGTTTATGCTGTGTTGAAACATCTCTCGAGCTCACTGACAAAGCCAATACTATATTATGTCTATTGAAAACATGTGTGGCCTGAGATGACGGACTCACCAATTTAATGAGTTCAAGGGGTGTGAAAAAATCCACAGGAGAGGTTTTATAGGTGAAACTTGGGAGTTTGGAGGATAGGGAAATCATTACCATTATAAGTGGCTAGTGGCTTTCCCTGGGTTTGACAGACTAGATGTTTTTGTTTTTGTTTTTGTTTTCCCACGAGTCCTATCCTTGGTAGAAGGAAATATCATGTACCATTGAGAAGCTTCCTTTGCACTGATATTTCTAAGCAGTGATCTATAACCAGATTCTCCAAATGCCTTTTAACCAGGACTGCAGCTGATTATCAGCTTTAATCTAAATAGATTTGCATTATTTTTTGTAATTTTTATATCTCCCCTTCCAAGGTTACACATGCTTAGAACAAATGATTGGATTCAAATAAGACGTGGACCCTGAAGGAAATTTTCCTGAAAAATTTAATGATACATGGAAGGAATGCATTGGAAAGAGAAAATACTAGAAGGGCTGCAAAGGGCATGTAGATGCTATGAAAACTGGCAACATAAATGGACAAGGAGGAGGAAATTGGTAAGTCCCTACATAAATCTAAGTAACATCTGAAAACCTGCGAGGTATAGATATATAGTTACGGGAAGTCCAAGTACGACATTCTAGATGCGAATTAATTTCAGTCCACAAACAAGGCACGCAACTTTAACTTCATTTTCTAAAAGAACTTGATTTTTATTTTCAAATCCCAATGTCTAGGGTAGCAACAAATTACTGTGAGTCAGTTCAGGCTTTTTCCCTTTCCTTGAGGCCGGGCCTGAATTCTGAAGGAGGTTATATGTGTCAGGGTGTCAGAGACTCATTTTGTCTTCTGTTTTCATACGTCCACCCTGATATTTGACGAGACATGCGTCAGTCCAGCCTATCTGCAGTAAAATGGTCAGGCAGGTCACCGAGGTGACACCCGCCATTCCTTACGTCGTGGGCCCTTTGGGTCCCTCTGTCCTCTGCATTCGTGTCATGCCGCCTCATCACACTCGGGAGAAGGAACAGTTTGACTTTTAGTCTCCCACATCCCTGTTCTGTCTCCTGGCCACAGGCTCTCCTGCCTTTGTATTTCACAAACCTTTCTAGGGCGATTTGCCTACTCTTGGGACTAGGTCCTCTCGTTGGGACCCAGTGCTTTCTCTTGCTTCCCCTCTGATTTTCTCTTTTCTCCTAGCTTGAGGAATTCCATTCTAGCCTAGGGAGTGAGGATGTCTTTCTCTTATTCCCGAGCGTTCTTTCAAAATTCATTCTCCAAGGAGTTCAAGGTTTTGAGTTTCGAAAGCTACGGAGATACTTCTTTCGCTTTATGCTGTCACACCCCTTCTCGGAATGGTAATAAAATTAGCTAGTAGTTGCAATTGGTGGGACAAAGTGCGGGAGTGGGGATACCAAGACATCACGTTGGTTAATATTTCAAAAATATGATCTAGCCCTATGGAAAGCAAACATAGAAAATGCTAGAGAAGAAAGGAGCGCAGTGATCATATCTGCCTCTCCTAAGACAATATTGGCCTCTGGGGCCACATGAAGTATTTGGGCATTATGAGAAGAGAGACGTAATACAGAGCTTTCTTCTCCTGGGACTGAGAAAGATCCTGAAGACAAGGATATGAGATTTGGGATAAGGGTCCTAAGGGAGAGGGATCTGGGGGTGAGCATGTAGCACAGAGCTTTCTGAAGCCCCAGGAGAAGGTCAAGGTCACTTGCCATTCCCACATCAGTATGCTTCATCTACCTGGTCCAAAATAGGCTGCAAAGGAGATGGGCAGCGGCCTCATTACTCCTGCTTAAGCCGGAGAGAGGAGACTGCCGGACCTGGGGCCTCTCCCCAGTGTCTCATCAGGGAATTTGCTGTCCACCTGCTTCTTCCCAGCTGCCCATTGCTCCCACTCCTTGAGGCCATATCAACCTCTCGGATATGCCAACTACCGTGTATGAGTTCCAAAGAACCAGCAAAGAATATGACACATTTCCAGGGTTTCAGACGTCTGTTCAGTGTGTACAAGCAAACCACGTGCTCAGTGAATTTGAAATTTAAATGGAAAAATAAATGCCAGAAAATAGCCCGATGTGTGTAAAATAAAAATCATGTGAGGAGTTACCTTACCAGATATCAGAACATAATAGGAAACCATTATAATGAAACTCATTTATTCATTTATCTAACTGGTATTTAATTGATCTCCAGATATAAGCTAAACCCTGTTCTAGTTACTGGAGATAAAGTAGTGAACAAAACAGAATGTGCAGGAGTAGAGAATAAGCAAAAGAAAAGTAAGTGAAATATAGAGGTATATTATAGGTTTATTGGTGGGGTGGAGAGGGGCACCTGGGTGGCTAAGTCAGTTGAGTGTCTGACTCTTGGTTTCGGCTCAGGTCATGATCTCAGAGCTGCGAGATTGAGCCTCTTGTCCGTCTCCACGCTCAGCGTGGAGTCTGCTTCAGATCCTCTCCCTCTGCTCCTCCCCTGCTCACGTTCTCTCTCTCTCTCAAATAAATAAATAAAATCTTTGAAAAAAAAGATTTATTTATTTGAAAGAGAGAGACAGAGAGAGTACGAGCATGAGTGGGGGGAGGGAGGCCGACTTCCTGCTGAGCAGGGAGCCAGTGGGAGCCCTACTCAGGGCTGGATCCCCAGACCCTGAGATCATGACCTGAGCCAAAGGCAGATGCTTAACCGACTGAGCCACCCAGGCGCCCCAATAAATCTTTAAAAAAAATAAGTGGGGTGGAGAAAAACAAGGAAGGGATGGGCAATGCAGGGGGCAGGGTTCACAATTTGAAATGGATTGGTCAGAGAAAGTGGTACTTGAAGCAAAGGCCTGGCAAAGGCGGTAACATCTCAGGCGCGGGGAACATTCAGCGCGATTATTCTAAGGTGTAGTGGAGGAAAACAAGGAGGCCAGTCACCGGCTGCTGTGATAAGAGCAGATTAAAGAGGGTAAGGGTGGAAACAGGAAGAGCAGTTAGGTGAGAGCTAATGGTGACTTGAGCCACCATGGTCTGAGTCTGGATGCATTTTGAAAGCAGAGATGACAGGATTCGTTGACAGACCATAAATGGGCTATAGCATACTCTCGAGTATGCTTCTAACATTCTGGGCTTGGGAAACTGGAATTATTGGTCCAGCACTGGAATTAGGATACCAGACTCTTTAGCCAGGCAATATGGGCTGGAAACTTTTCTCTGCAACATAAAAGCTGTGCATGTTGGACAAGTTACTTGACCTTTCTGTGCCTCGGTGTTCTTATCTATAAAATGGGGCTGATAGTATCTCCCTCCTAGAGTTGTTAGAAGGACCGAGTTACATGTAAATGAGTTATATGTAAAACACCTGACACATGATAAAAGCTCGCAAAAATTTGTTTTCTTCTATGCAGACTATGAAAGCAACAAGTAGGAAGGAAAACCAAGTGTGTGATTTGGGCACATTTTACTGGGATCTTCTGATTGGCTCACTCGGCCTCCCTTCTATATTCTCTAGCACTTCCAATAAGGATGTATATTTAGGTCCCTGTTTTGCGTCCCTGTTTGCTTACAATAGCTAATGTGGTTTCAGTTTCCTTTCCCGAATCCTATGGAACTGATGAGTTTTAGGTGTCTATTAGACTTACAAGTAAAAATGCGAGAAGGAAGCTGACTACAGGCATCCTGAGTTTAGGGCAGAAGAAGGGCTGGAGATTTAGTTTGGAAGTAACGTGTCACTGGTGTTTAAAGCTACGAAACAATGAAAGGGCCAAGGAAGCGAGCATAAGTAAAGAGCAGCTTTAGGGAGAGAACTGTTAGGTTTTCTACCATTTAGAGGTAATGCTCCGGGAGCCAAGTGGATAATGAAGTGCTTCGCTACCCAGGAAGCTGCGGCTGCTAGGGAAGGTAAGAGAAGACTGAGAACTGACTCTTGAATTTAGCTTCGTGGAAATCATTGGTGCGCGGAACCAAAGGCCTTTGAGGGAATGGATGTGGGATGGCGGTTGGCGCAAAATCTTGATTGATTAGAAATAGTGACGGTGATCTAGAAGCTACAAGTCTTAAAAGAAGAAGGAAGATAAAGCTGAGGTCAGTAGATGACCCTGCAAATGATGGGTAACGGGTTGTACAGGCTGGGGGCACAGGGTTCAAAGCTGGAGGGTTTGAGGCAGAAGGGAGAAAGAATGGGATGGATGCAGCAGTGGGAAGGAGGGAGAAATCTAGCCTACCTCTGGGCCCAGGGGTGTGAATTTGTGATGGACAAATCAGACAGTACTTGAGAGCACTGTGGGGAAACTGGAGCCCTCAAAGGGATTTCAGATTTCTTTGGGAACAAAAGGTAAAGGGGAGCATTCAGTGAGTATTGGTGATAATGGTATAGAAATTAACAAGTAGAAATATATACATAGAGAGAGAGAGAGAGAGAGAGAGAGAGAGAGAGTTTTCTGTCAAACGTAGTATTTTGACTTAGATATTCATGGATTATCAAATGGTGGTGGCATAATTACCTCTTCCTCTGGAAGAAAATAAAAATATACCCCTATCTTACACCGAGTACAAAAGTAACTTCCAGATGGACTGGGCCTAAGCTGTCACAGATTAAGATAATACAAAATCCGCAAGAATATTTAAGAGACTACAGGTATAATCTAGGGATGAGGAAAATCTTAAATAAGATTATACTCAGGAGCTGTGACAGAAAAAATGGACATATTTGTTGTATAAATGTTGTGAATGTTACTGAAAATTATAGTTCAAGTGAATAAACAATAGACTTGAAATACAGGAATGCCACACAGAGTTCCGAAAGAGAGGCTCTACCTGTAATATATAATGAGTTCTTACAAATTAAAAAGATAAGAAATCCAGCAGAAAAGGGTACAAGGAAATGAATAGGCTGTTTATAAAAGAGGACATCCAAATTGCCGAAAATGGGTTAAACAGCGTTCAAAATAATTAGGAAAATGCAAATAAAATAGCAATGAAATATCACTTTTACTATCAGACTGGCAAACATTTAAATACTCATGTCTATGGATTGTGGGCTGCAAAGATAAGAGTGCTCTCTGACATTGCTGTTAAACTGTGGGTTATTATAGTCTTCCAGGAAAGAAATTTCATATCTACAAACATTACAAAAACTATGTACCCTTTGACTCCTCAGTACCACTCCCAGTGATTTGGCTCCACAGACAGAGAAACCCCTGTTTAGAAGAATGTATATGTGTGTGTGCGTGTTTAGGAAACAAAGTAAATCCCTAGCAATAATGAAATCTTTGATGAAATTATGGGTCACCCACACTGTGGATTTATTATAAAACCTTCAAAAACAAGGAATGACAGCTGTATTGACTGGTGAATGGGGGAGATTCCGTGGTGTATTTTGAAGTGAAAAAAAGGCAAAGTGTGCGTAATCAATTTTTATAAGATGGTGATAAATCCACCTCTCTGTATGATTATGCAGAATTACTTTGTATATATGTGGACTTGGAGAAAAATATAGGATAGTGTGTGTGCTAGGTTTTCAATCTGGGTTACTCAGGTTGGTAGAGATTGGACAAGAGAAGAGAGAGGCAAGCAAAATAGTAAAGGAAAATGGATACCCAAATGAAAACCAGGAAACAGCAATCCAACAAAGAATGTTGTTTTTTTTTTTTAAAGATTTTATTTATTTATTTGACAGAGAGGGAGACAGCCAGCGAGAGAGGGAACACAAGCAGGGGGAGTGGGAGAGGAAGAAGCAGGCTCATAGCAGAGGAGCCTGATGTGGGGCTCGATCCCACAACGCCGGGATCACGCCCTGAGCCGAAGGCAGACGCTTAACCGCTGTGCCACCCAGGCGCCCCCAAAGAATGCTTTAATAAAAGAAGGAAGTTCATTTTAAATGAGAGATGTATTTCATGATATACCATTTCCAAAGACATCCTAGGTATACATTGTGCTATTACCTTAATGGCCCATGTAATTTTTTTTAAGTGGGCTTGTGGAGCCCAACACAAGGCTCGAACTTACGACCGTGAGATCAAGACCTGAACCAAGATCAAGAGTTGGACGCTTAACCGACTGAACCATCCAGGCACCCCTCATGTGATTTTTTTAATAACCAAAAGATACTCTCTCTTTGAGGAGAGAAGACTCATCATAATGTGTTTTTCTCGTCATAGGTGGCAGTACTCTTTCCCTCTCTCCACTCAATGGCCATATATTTTTAAAAAGATTTTATTTTTAAGTAATCTCTACACCCAATGTGGGGCTCAAACTCACAATCCAAAGATCAAGAGTCATATGCTCTATCGACTAAGCCAGCCAGGTGCCCCTCAACAGTCGTATTTTTCACGGAAGGCTATTTGAGAATCGTATCTTAAAGTATTTAACAGGAAAAGAGAATTGTCAAACAGAGAAACATTTGTGGATTGCCCCACCTAATAGCATATTTATACACTACTTGGCATTGCTGATGACAGATGCCATGTTTGAACTTTTCAGTCTCTGACATGAATCATATTTTTGCTCTCTTGAATTATATAGAAAAATTATACTGTTGCAGGGATCAAGCCTGGTTATTTTGCTTTCAAAGACATTAGAATGTATTTTCCTCTGTGTGTTATTTCTAATATGCATATATTTTAGCATTCCTTATCAAAAAGTCTCAAGTATTTTTCTTCTGTTGTAGCTGTTTTCATATTTCCTGTAGCTTACAGTGTAATCACCGAAACTCCTTTTGCTTTAATAACCACATTGCTAGCTTACAACTCCACCCCTCTCCAGGAAACACACACGTACAATTTGTTACTTCCTTTGTACTTAAGAGTTTCGTTCCAAAATCTACTGTGCCTCTATTTTGTAAAATGTCTAGTTTGCCTCATTCATCAATCTGATAAAATATTTCAAATAATCCTGGACCTTTGGGCTGTTCATAACATCTGTGTTTCCTGGGGCATCTGGGTGGCTCAGTTGTTAAGCGTCTGCCTCTGGCTCAGGGCATGATCCCAGAGTCCTGGGATCGAGCCCCACATCAGGCTCCTCCACTGGGATCCTGCTTCTTCCTCTCCCACTCCCCCTGCTTGTGTTCTTCTCTTGCTGGCTCTCTCTCTCTGTCAAATAAATAACTAAAATCTTAAAAAAAACAAAAACAAATCTGTTTTTCCCAACTCCGAATCTTGTTTTGGTGGTGTTTTTGCCTTTTATAATTTGCTTTGTGGCCAAGACAATTTGCATTATTTTTTATTAGTTTTACTGAGGTATAATTGATAGACTTAGGTAACCACCACCACAATCTAGACATAGAATAGCACCATCAACTTGGAAGGTCCCCTTGTTCTCCTTTGCAAATTAATACAATTCTTTCACCTCCAGCCCTAGACAACTACTTCTCTGCTTCTCTCACTAGAGTTTAGACCCGGTTAAGAATTTCATAGAAATGGAATCCTATAGTAGGTACTTTGTTTTTGGCTTATTTCATTTATCCACATTCTTTGTAGAGTCAGCCATGTTGTTGCCGTTATCGGCGGTTCCTTTTTAAAAATGTTTGTGTAGCGTTCCACTGTACGGGTGCACAGCGATTGATTTATTTCTCTGTTGGTGGACATTTGGTTTGTTTCTGCTTTTTGGCTATTTTGATAAAACTGCTGCGAACATTCACGAACAAATCTTTGGACATATATTTTTCTTTGTCTTAGGCAAATAGCTGGAAGGGAAATCATTGGGCTGTATGGCAAATGAGTATTGAACTTTGTATGGAGCTGCCAAGCTGTTTTTGTTCCCACGATGTATGAGTTCCAGTTGCTCCACATTCTCACTAACTTTTGTAATTATCGGTCTTTTCAAATTTAAGCCATTCTAGGAAGTGTGAAGAAGTATCTCATGTTGGCTTTAACTTGGATTTCCCTCATGGCTAGTGATGTTGACTGTCTTTGTATGTGCTTATTGATCATTCATATATCTTCTTTTTTGAGGTGCACATTTCAATAGTTTGCCCATTTTATTGGGTTGTTGGTTGTTTTTCTTCTTGAGTTATAGAGGTTCTTTATGTATTGTGAATACTTATTTTTTGTCCGAAGTATGTATCATGACTATTTTCTCTGAGTATGTGGTTTGCCTTCTCACTTTCTTAACAGTGTCTTTCCAGTACCAGAAGATTTTCATATTGATATAGTCCAATCTGTCTTTTTTCCCCTTTGATTTATGCTTTTTGTGTATTACCTAAGAAATATGCCTAGCCAAGGTTATGAAGATTCTCTTCTAAGAATTCCTCAAGGAATTTTTGTTTGAGCTTTTACTTTTAGATCTCTCATCTGTTTCAATTAATTGTGTGTATTGTGAGATAAAGGTCAAGGTTAATTTTTTTCTAAGCCAATGGTCAATTGTTCCAGGACCATTTGTTGGAAGGACTATTTTTCCTCATTGAGTTACCTTGGCACCTTTGTAGAAAATCAGTATGTATGGTTTTATTCCTGGAATCTATAGTCTTTTCCATTGGTTTACATGTCACTCCTTTACAGCAATAGAATGCTATCTTGATTACTGTAACTTTATAGTAAATCTTGAAATCAGGTAGTGTAAGTCCTCTAAATTGGTTGCTTTTCAAAATTATTTTGGCTCTTTTGGTCCTTTGTGCTTCAGTACAAATTTCAGAATTGGCTTATCAATTTATGCAAAACATTTCATACATGTTGATTGAGATTGTGTTGAATTCAGAGACCAATATGGGCCAATTTTCATCTTAACAATTCAGCCTTCTGATCCATGAACACGGCATATCTCCACATTTGTTTAAGTCTTTAAAATTTGTCTTGCCAACGTTTTGTAGTTTTCAGGGTCCCAGTTCTACATACGTTTTATTCTTTATAAGTATTACTTCATAATTTCACTTTCCAGTTGTCCATTTTTTTTGTATACAGAAATACAATTTATTTTTTGTATTGACCTTACATCTGGAAAACTTTTCTATTTCCTTATTATCTCTAGTAGCTTTTTTGTAGGTTTCTTATAATTTTCTGTTTTTAGATCAGTAGTGTCATCATATCACATCAAAAAGACAGTAATGTCATCAAGGAATAAATCTAGCTTTTCTCCATCCTTTCCAATCTCTATGCTTGTATTTATTTTTCTTCCCTTATTTCACTGAATAGAGCCTCTGGTACAATGTTAAAATTTTTCTGGAGGACTCCTGTTTGTTTTTTGGTGGGGTTGCTTTATTTGGCCCTATTGAATCATATAGTTACTTAGCTATGAAGCCCCTTCTGCTTTAGATAAGCTCTCAGTTAGTAAATTGATGCTCAGCCACACTAGTGATCAGAAATATACAAATTAAAATAATGATGAGATATCGTTTTATATCTATGAGATCTGCAAAATTTAGAGAGCCAGATAAATGTCAAATGCTGGTGAGGAAATGGGAAAAGGGAAGTCTCATAAACTGCTGGTGAGAATGTAATCTGGTACAGCGATTCAGGAGAGAAATCTGGCTCTCATTAGTGAAATTAACAATATCTGCACCTGTTGACCTATACATCGTCTCCTGAGTATTTGCCTCAGAGGAACTCACACACACGTTCATTTCCAAACTTCTGGATGATAGAGGGAATTGTAGGCTAGATGTCCATGCCTAGGGGAATGAGTAAACATAATACAGCGGGTGCACACCATAAAATGATCTGCAGATATTAGAAACGACAAACTAGGTTCATATATGGCGACATGGATAAATCTGTAAAAGGTATCACTGACTAAAATAAAAAGAAACAAAATGAGTTCTATAGCATAGGGCGATTTATGTAACTTTAAGCCACAGATACACACACAACCATACTATAAATTTTATAAGGACATATAAAATTGAGGGAAAAGGCAGTAGGTATTAGGAATGATAATAGGAAAAACACAAATTTAGTAAAATAACACAGGGGCCTTGAACTTACCATATGAGGGAAATATTTGGTAGACTGAGGAATATGATGAACTCAAGTCTTTAGTCCTGAGTTTAATATAATATAATACAATAAAGCATTTAAATTCTTTTTATTTATTTATTTTTTTTATTAATAATGATTTTTTATTATATTATGTTAGTCACCATACAGTACATCCCCGGTTTTCGATGTAAGGCTCGATGATTCATTAGTTGTGTATAACACCCAGTGCACCATGCAATACGTGCCCTCCTTACTACCCATCACCGGTCTATCCCATTCCCCCACCCCCCTCCCCTCTGTAGCCCTCAGTTTGTTTCTCATAGTCCATAGTCTTTCATGTTTCATTCCCCCTTCTGATTACCCCCCTTCCTTTATCCCTTTCTTCCCCTACTGATCATCCTAGTTCTTATGTTCCATAGATGAGAGAAATCATATGATAGTTGTCTTTCTCTGCTTGACTTATTTCACTTAGCATTATCTCCTCCAGTGCCGTCCATGTTGTAGCAAATGTTGAGAACTCATTCTTTCTGATAGCTGAGTAATATTCCATTGTATATATGGACCACAACTTCTTAATCCAGTCATCTGTTGCAGGGCATCTCGGCTCCTTCCACGATTTAGCTATTGTGGACATTGCTAAAGCATTTAAATTCTTGTGCAGTGTTAAATGAGAGTAAGATATACACCGATATATGTAGTGTGATCCCATTTTCATTTTTTGAAAAAGCTTTGTACGTATGCATAGAGAAAGTACCATAAGGAAAAGCATACGTATATGAACCGCGGTCGTCACAACAGGAGTGTGGCTGGTAAAAAGAAGAGTGCTTTTCAGGTTTTATTTGTGCCCATGAACCTTTCTCAGTTTCCAGATCCTTCATAATAAGAATGTATAACCGTCACCAGAAAAAGGATAACTGTTATTTTACTACAACCATATTAATAAGAAAACTATATCTAACAACATTTCTGCAAATTAGCACGCTCACCCTTAGTCCGTTGAAACGAGTGAAGCCCTGTTTCAGGTCACAGAACACCTATAATCCACAGAGGCTAGTTTGAAAGAATACCTGTCCTCCAGCTGGTCAAGGCTTCACTTTGCCATGGATATGGCAGTTTCTTTGCTCCCTAAAGAAAGCACTGCTTGAATGCCAGTCTTTTGTGCTTTGAGAAGGATAATTAGTCTGATGGGCGTGGGCTCTTTTCTCGGACCGAGACTGTCACGGTAATACTTAGAAATAGCACAAGTTGAAGTAATATGTTTCTAAAGCTGGAGTAAAACTAAATTAATAAGGTCTTAAACCATTAAGAAGTAATTAGGAATATAAAAAGCTCTACGAGCAAAACCGAAAAAGCAACTAATGGAGTGCAGTGAGCAGGAGGAGATGATTCTAGTGTTATAACAGAAGCAGGAGTAGCCTTCAAACTGGTAGAATAATAAGATCTTAAGGTACTAGAAAATATCATGAAACACTAATAGAAACTATGACATGGGAGTGCTAAGAAAATATGGTTTTAATTCAATAAAGGAAGTCCCTGAGGGAAGGGCTCGACCAGAACAGCTAGACGTTTCAGGGTCAGGACATCTCTTCACATTCCCACCTCTCCCAGAACTTATTCGTAGAGCTGGTGTGGAATTTCCTGGTGTTTACTGAGGAAGCAGGAGGTCTACACATTTCTGGAAGATGTTGCACAGTCACCGATGAAGAATTAAATTAATAAGTACCATTATTTTTAAATCAGGTTTTAAAAATTAAAATGACTGTCTTGTAAGTCTATAAACGTCTTTATATCTCACTGCTTTTGGACTCTGTGTTTTCACCTTGGTGTCTAATGTGAATTGCATGCCCGTCAGTTCTAAACAAACATTTCCCATGGAGTTGAAAAGCCCCACTTGTGCAATTTTGGAACTCTTTAATTCATTTGTAAATCAGGTCATTCCCTGCTTAGTTGTACTGCCTAATATTCTTTTTCAAAATGTGGTTTTCTGGACGATGATGGTCTGGATTGGAATCCTCAGAGTGTATGTTTAAAAATGCATATACTTAGGGGTACCTGGGTGGCTCAGTCATTAAGCGGCTGCCTTTGGCTCGGGGCGTGATCCCGGCATTATGGGATGCAGCCCCACATCGGGCTCCTCCGCTATGAGCCTGCTTCTTCCTCTCCCACTCCCCCTGCTTGTGTTCCCTCTCTCGCTGGCTGTCTTTCTCTCTGTCAAATAAAGAAATAAATAAAATCTTTTAAAAAATGCATATACTTAGATCCCACCACTTCCAGGTTCTGGGTCTAGGGTCTACGTAGTTAAGAAGTGTCCTTGTTTGAGGGCCAGTGCTCCAGGGCCACAGAGATCCCCTGTGTCCACCCTCAAGGAAGAGGAGTGTTGATCTCAATTCATCAAATTCAAAGGTACAATCAGTTCCTTGTGTGGTGGGTGGAGACAATATACCTTGTTCAAAGATCTGGGGGACTTGGATTTGACCTCTTTTCATATACACATAATGGCAATGCTATTAACATTTTGCAGGAAAATTATTTGTTGTATGGGACTATCCCAAACATGGCCAGTAGTGCTTCCCAGTCATTATGACATCCCAGAACACCTCTGTACTTTTCCATAACCCCATAGACTATTGTTTGACAACCACCGGTAAGGCGCAAATGGCAATCCTATTCTCCTTGCCATTGATTTAGTTTAGGAATGGACACATGACCCTATTGTGGCCAATAAATACCTGAACAGAATCTGTGGGGGAGGGGAGTTGTTCTTTTTTTTTTTTAATTCTTAAGTGACACGAGAGAAGATAGTCTTTTCTTTTCCTTTAGGACTTTGTCATGTTGGTATTTGGCACTGGGAACTATTGTAGCCATTTTGCCACCAGCATGAGGATGACAAAAATGGAAACTATTCTAGTGTATCTGCATGCTGCAGGGTATTGTCTGGTATACAGTGAAATGCTGACAATGCTGGACACTGGGGTTAATTGCAAGAGAAAAGTCCTTGAATAGGTAGGAGGGTATGGGACCCTAGTCCTTCCAGAAGTGTTGCTTGAGATAGGCATCAGGATTGATCTCCCATTGAAGTAGGGGAGGTAGTTTATAAGGAAGAGTGAACTGACAAAGGAAATAGGGTTTGATTCTTGAGTAGTCCTGAGTATACATTTGAGATTTGTGACCCTGAATTTCATGTAAGAAGAGTCAGTATCATTGGTATTTTTTTTCCAGCCACATTTAGTTTCATAAAAAAAAATAGAGAAGGACAAGGGAGTTAAGGATGAGTACGCTAAACGTCACTATGCGAGGCTGTGGGAGACACAGCCGGTAAGAAGATAAACCATGGTATCAGGAGGTAACAAATAGTTTAGAGAGTGGTAGGGTGATTGTGTTACAGGTACTTATGTGGTCACAGAACTGTTGGAATGGGTGTAGTACTATAAGTGGGAAAGGCAGGAGATGGTCAGTCAGTGGGGTACCTAAAAATGAAATTTTAGAGTCAGTTCAATGAATAGTGATGATGAGGTCTGTAAAGTTAGACTTAAAATGTTTCAAAGAAGCGATATCATAATGACTACATATGCAATCCATAAAAATATAGGTTACTAAATCTCATAGGTTTGGAAATTGTGAAACACATTGTTAAAGAGTTCATGGGTCAGAGAAGAAATCATATTAATTGGAAAACGCCAATGGACAAGGAGGAAAATACTGCATATAAAAATTACGCGACACAGCTTGAGCAGTATGTGGAGGGACCTATGTAGTCTCAAAACTTCTTTCAGGAGAGTAAGCCTAAAATTAACGAGCTAAGCGTGCTAAATAAGAAAAAGAAAAATAGAATAAACCCAAAGAAAGCTGAAGTAAGGTAATAAACAGATTAAGGCAGAAATGTATGAAGCTGAAAATTATATATACTAGAAAGGATCAACAAAGGCAAATTTTATTCTGTGAAAAGATAACTAAAATTGATAAATCTCTTATGAAATTGATCAAGAAAAAAAGAAAGTACAAATAAAGGGTAATGGGAATGAAAACTGGGATATAATGACAGACACAGTAGAGACTGAAAGGATAAGAGGATATGATGAACAATGTTATGATAAAATGTTTGAAAGTTTATGGTATATGGATGGATTCCTAGAAAAGGAAACAGTGTCAAATTTACTTAATAAAATAGAAAACCGCATTTGTCTCATAAGCATTAAAGAAATGGAATCTGAAAGTAAAAGTCTTTCCACAAAGAAAATATCAGGTCCCAGTGGTTTTATAATGGATTTTTACCAATCATTCAAGGAAGACATAAATCTAATATTTGCAATTCTTTTTCAGTAAATGCAAAGAAAGATAACATCCTCCCCCGTTCTTTTCATAAGACTAGTAGAACTATAATAACAAAATAAGCCAAGAGTAATATGAAAAGTAAGTGTAGGTCAATCCCACTCATGAACATAGATGCAAAAATCTTAAAATACTAAAAGTAGATCTTCAAATATATCCACCAACTGTTCGTGTCTCACCACCTCCACCACTACCATCCTGAGACAAGCCGTTAATCACCTTTGGCCTGGATTAGTATGATAATCATATTCCTGCTGCTAAATTTGCCCCCATTCAACACAGCAGCCAAAATGATCCTTTTATAATGCCCATCAGGGGGCGCCTGGGTGGCTCAGTCAAACATCCGACTCTTGATTTGGGTCGAGGTCATGACCTCGGGGTCATGAGACTGAGCCCCAAGTTGGGCCCCATGCTGAGTGTAGAGCCTGCTTAAGAATCTCTCTCTTCCTCTCTCTCTGCCCACCCCGCTCCCTCTGTCTCTCTTTCTCTAAAAAAATAAAAAATAAAATGCACAAGTCCCTCTGCTGCTCAGTGCTCACTAGGGACTCCCATTTCCATCAGTGAGAGCCTCACAGTGAATGGTCTTCAAGACTGTAAATAGGGTCAATTGGCCCAGGAGCCAATTCCAGCCTGCTACACATTTCCATATGGCAGATGAGCAAAACTTTTTCTTTTTTACATATTTTATATCTTCTTGACATATTTTAATATTCAAAAAATAAAATAATACAATAAAATAAAGAGCGGATTGCATGATGTGAAAGTCATATGAAATTCAAGTTTTAGTGTCTTAAGTAAAGGTTTATTGGCACATGGCCACAACTCTTCTCTTCCTTTATTCAGCGTTTCTTTGAGTGGGTTCTCTGTGCCATGCCAACTGTCAACAAAAGACAAAACTTTCTCCCCATCATGAGATAAAACATAAAAGATATAAGTAAAATATACAGTTATTGAAGACTTACTGTGAGACATTGTACTTTTGAGTCATTGTTCTCAATTCACGTGACAACCATGCAAAGTAGGCATCAGTAGCCCATTTGATGGAGCAAGCAGCCGAGATCCGAAGAGGGACGCAGAGATTCAGGGCACTGGTGAGCACTATAGGCCTTAGAAGAAAGGCATTGAGAGGGGGAGAGATTATCATAGGAAGATCCTGGGCTGTCCAAGTCCCCGTGACATCCTGGGACATTTACACGGGCAAGATAAGGATTTTGCCGGTTTGTGGAGTGATTTAAACTGGGACAGGCATCCTTATTCGATGCGATGAAGCAAATCTGAATCTATAGCAGTTCAAAAAGAATTTAAGTTTCGAGAAAGACCGTGAAGAAATCAGTCACTGGGCACAGACATGGCAAACATGCTTACCATGTTTCCATAAATACCACCTGTCACGGTCATATCATAGATGATGGCTATAAAATAAATATCATATGGAGTTAAAAAGCTAGGGAGACAGAATACATTACTAAGACCTAATAACTAGTGCAAGTGATATATTTTGTAGTATAAAGATGAAACTAATAACAGTCATTATGGACCAACACTGCTGCCCTTAGGGACTGAGATTCCATTTGCTCTGAGGCTTGAGGAGTCTAATTTTATAGCTGGTAATTTTGTAGCCACACAAGGTTCTTTTTCATTTCAGAATCAAATATTATATGTATTTGTTTCTCTTTCTTCTAGGGCAAATAAAGTTGCAAGTGTTCTTTCCTGGCATTTATCAAGGTTGCCAAGGGAAGCTTTGTGAATATGATTTCTATACCAGCTCTTCGGTTTCCGCAGTAGTTAGCCATAAGGCACGTGAAACAGATGCACGGGGTTCTCCCTGTGCCTGACACTCCCCGCCGTTTTCACATTAAAATCATCTGGAAACTTTGAAAAAGTACCTACGCCCATGCCCGGCACCCAGAGGTTTTGATGTAATGAGTCTGTGATGGGGCACGGGCATCAGCATTTTTTTCAGCTTCCCAGGGAACTCTGTCAGGGCTAAGAACCACTCCTCTGGAGCTAGATTTCCACATCAAACAACCGCATAGCAAAACGGAACTATATACAAACGTGACTTGTCTACGTGGCATAGCCATCTGACTTGTTCTGGTTACTAAGTCTCCTCGGAGAGCATCTCCAGCGAACTGCTATTCATTCTAGCCTTTATTTGGGCTTCTGCTGGGTTGTGTTGGAGCCTATGTGATACAAATGGCCAGAGACTAAAATGCCAAGTACAAAAACTCAGGAGTTTCTTAATTTGCTCTCCAAATTGCCGAGAAGAGAACAGTGATATTCACATGAGTCCATTTCATTTCATTTCCACAGACATTGGTCAATGGGAGGAGCTGCGTTCTAGTGCCTGATTTCAAGTCCCGGGGCAGCTACTCATGACCTCTGTGCATTGTCCTAAGTTATTTCCCCTTTCTGTTTTCTAGTTGTCTTATGTCAACACAGTGCTAAAGTTAATTTGTATCACAAAATTAATAAATGTTTTTCTATCTAATATTACTATAATTATTTGGTGTTGGGTGAAGACTATAGCTGAAAGGTTAGGTGAAGGATGATGAGGAAGTTTATTTTATTTCTTTCTTTCCTCTTGGGGATGGGGGCAGAGGGAGAGGGAGAGGGAGAGAGAGAATCCCTGAGCAGACCACGCTGAGTGAGGAGCCCAATGTGGGGCTCGATCCCAGGACCCTGAGATCATGACCTGAGCTGAAGGCAGATGCTTCACCAACTGAGCCACCCAGGCGCCTCAACATTTTTCATTATATTCTTTTTGTTGAATTTAGGAGTTCTATGTATATTTTAGAGAAAAATCCTTGATCAGATTCCAGCTCTGTCACTTCCTTGCTGTGTTGCCTCAACAAGGTAACTGAACCCCTGACTCTCAGTTTACTTATCTGTAAAATGGTAATCCTAACACCTCTCCTACTGTACGCTCAGTATAACGGAGACAGAGGCATTCAAGAACCGGGAGCCTCCCATAACGTAACAGTAATACAAAAATAATAATCCCTCCCTAAAAAAAAAAAAAGAAAAAACTGGGAGCCTCCTTCTGAATGTGCTGGTGCCCATCCACAGATCTTGCAAGCAGCCTAGTTCAGCAGCCACGGGGCATTGTTAAATAATTTTATTTCTTACTAGCATCTCTCGGCAGAGTGTTACTGTCAGGTCTAACTCTGAGTCCATTAAAATCTCCTTACATTCCTTAATTCCCTTGCAACTCCATCTGTCCCAGAGACTTTTCCCTGTCAAAATTCTCTCTCCCACTCCAGACCTGACTCAACATGATTAAAAACAAACAAACCCCTTTTTTATTCTATTGTCTCCTCTTCTTTTTTTTAAAAAAGATTTTATTTATTTATTCAACAGAGATAGAGACAGCCAGCGAGAGAGGGAACACAAGCAGGGGGAGCAGGAGAGGAAGAAGCAGGCTCATAGCGGAAGAGCCTGATGTGGGGCTTGATCCCATAACACCGGGATCACGCCCTGAGCCGAAGGCAGACGCTTAACCGCTGTGCCACCCAGGCGCCCTACCTCTTCTGATCTTTATAAAATAAATCCACTCATCCTCCCTCCCAGAAAGAAGCCTGCTTAGGCTTCACGAATGGAAAGGAGAGCAAGTAGGTGTGGGGGAGGAGGGAGAGGAAGAAGAAACCAAGAGGCCAAATATAAGATTCTCTTTTTCTTGGAAGGGGTGGCAGCCCTTAAAACGCCACAAGTTAACAGTGTTTCTCCTTTCACAAGAGTTAGTATTCAAGACATTAAAATCTTTTTGCCTTGTCTATTTCAACTACCTCCCAACCTGATTTCCATCTCCGTTCCTCCAGCTTCTCCATGCCCCCCCTTCCCCCACGCTCCCCAGACCCCCACTGACTAGAGGGTAAAGGCCACAGCCCATACAACAATATACGTGCTGTCTCTTCTTCAATTACACCTCCAGTCTCCACTGTTCACTCAGGGTACTAACTACTGAGTGCACACTGTCCTGTCCTAGGGCTCAATGAATCTGCATGTGTTCCCTCTGCCTGGAATATCATTCTGTCTTTCTCTTTATGTGTGTATTTGTATTTTCATACTTGAGAGGACTGAGAAGCACCAGGCTTTTCTTTTCCGTATGACTCACAGGGCTACCTATTTCTGGTCTTCTGTATAATGCAATCATTAGACAGCAAACAGTTACCAAGGGCCTCCATGGCCCAGGCCACACAGTGCTTCTAGACTACACCCAGGAGTAGAAATCTTGCTTTTTTCTACCTTTCTACTACCCCACATTGCATTCTAAGTGCCACATGCTGTGTCAGGCATTAATGATGAAATTATCTTGGAATGGGCATCTGTTATAAAAGCCCCTTAGAAAACAAACATAAGGTCTGCTTGACTTGAGTTGTAACTAGAGTTTCCGGACATCTCTCAGTGGTATTAGGAAGCAGAGTTCTTTGGGTTTGGTTTTTTTTTTTGAGATTTTATTTTTGAGTAATCTCTACACCCAACGTGGGGCTCCAGCTTACAACCCCAAGATCAAGAGTCACATGCTCTAATGACTGAGCCAGCCAGGCGCCCCAGCATTAGGGAGCAGAGTTCTAATGCTAGTCTCTCCTGCCCTTTTCTATAACTGTGTCTCACCCTATTAGGCCATGTAATTAACCAAGACCAAGACATTTTGATCACTAAAAATGCATCCATAATTTTACTATCCTTTCCAGGGTGGAAAGAACCAGAATGACCTCACATGGCCTTGGAGAAGGGAGTGGATGAAACCCCAGCTGTAGCAGAGAGTTCCAATTTACTGCCACTCTGCTGATTATATGCTTGTATATTTCCAGAAATAGTGAAAAGCTGTCCGGGCTGTAAGACAAATAGAAGACAGACAAGATGGCCGATTGGAGGGCTTTGTAATCTGGGAGACTATGTTGAAGTGAGCACTGGGTATCTGTATTGATGATCTCAAAATGTCTGAGGGATGTTTGTACCACTTAGGAATCATAGAGTAAGATATGATTTCTTTTCGAAGACTTCCTAATTCAAGGTGAAGAGGTGAATGTGGCTAATACTACATCAGCTACCAGAAATCAGACCCAGGAATAAGAATACTGTCACATCAGACATCATGGTATTTGGAAAGCCTATAATTATGGCGCTCATGTTTACCATGCTTTTTAGCTTAGAGGATGTTTTTATAAGCACCATCTAATTTGATCCTAGTGACAACTATAATATAAGGACGAGTCTAATTATCACTAGTGTCCCCTTGAGGCACAGAGTGGAGATGACTTGCCCAAAGTCACTCAGCTTGTCCACAGTGGGACTCAGGTCTCTCGTTTCACAGTATCACACTGCTGAGTCTCTCTTAAATAATGCATTCTGTGTGTGTGTGTGTGTGTGTGTGTGCACGCGCACGCATATTCTTGTCTTTTCATGTACATTAAAATGTTATCAGGAAGTGACCAAATCAGATGACAAGACAGATACTTTTTATAATAGCATAAGGTGAGGAAGGTGATGACCAAATCGAACGAATTCTAATGGATACCCATCAGTAAGAGGAAATGTTTAATTTTTTTAAAAAAATATTTTATTTATTTATTTGAGAGTGAGAGAGCGTGCGTGAGAGAGAAAGCACAAGACGGGGGAGGGTTGGAGGGAGGAGCAGACGCCCCACTGAATGGGGACCCTGATGTGGAACTCAATCCTGGGATCCTGGAATCATGACCTAAGCCGAAGGCAGATGCTTCACCAACTGAGCCACCCAGGTGCCCGGAAATGTTTAATTTTATACCAGTCTCTAGAATATGCTGATTTCCTCAAAGGGATTCAGAAAGACATTTTTTTCAGTTTTATATCTTCCCAGATTTGAAAACATGCATTCTTTATAGGACCAGAGGACTGAGCGGGAAGAAGAGGAGACTGAAGCTACTGGTTTTGACCTTGCCCTGGGAGCCAGATGCCGTGCTTGCTGCTTTTCATTTCCTCTCATTTCAACCTGTCGACAACTCTGCACCGTCCTCGTGTCGCTGGAGCTGAGGGGGTTCTCAGGATGCACTACTTTCAGCGCCAAACGCAGGAAGACGTGCTCAACCTACCTGAGGAAGGTATTATGAATTCCATTGAGTGGATGTGGAATTGGAGGCTTGATGGGATGAGGTAATTGCCCCCAAAGTACACAGTTCTTATGAGATGTTTGTACATGTAAACCGAAGAATATTACAATCATTTCCTCCACGAAATCCAGGAAAGTTCATGTTTGCTGGAAATGAACACCCTGCATTGGGAACACAAAAGTCAGGATCAGTGTTAGATTAAAAAAAAAAAAGGCTTGGTTTGAAAATACATTTAATTGAAACAAGAACATTTGCATCATGTAGGATCTGCCTTTGAATTACAGTCTTGCAATTTAAATAACAAGGTTGAGATGCTAGAGAAAGGGGTGCCTGGGTGGTTCAGTCAAGCATCTGCCTTCAGCTCAGGTCATGAACTTGGAGTCCTGGGATCGAGTCCCACGGCGGGGTCTCTGCTCAGTGGGGAGTCTGCTTCTCCCTCTCCCTCTGCTCTCTCTTGCTCTACTCCCACTCTGTCTCAAGCAAATAAATGAAATCTTAAAAAAAAAAAAGATGCTAGAGGAGGACAGAACATGAGAATTAAACCTTAAAGGGAAGGGCTAAGAATGGATAAAACTGAAAATGCATAAGGAAATGATAAAAAGGTTTTAAAATAATAATAATGGCCTTAAAATTGCTGGTTGAAGAGAAGTTGAGAAGATGGAAAACCTTGTTAACAGTCATCAGCAAATATAAAACAAATTCTGGAAATAGTGACCAGGAAGGAGTTGCTGTCACTGAGCAGTGACTTGCGAATAAGCAGGAGTGCAGGAGGAGATGACACCCTGGGACCAGGTGGCCTGTCTGTGTGAGGATTGGAACTACATGTACAGACAGGTTTGGTTTTCAAACTGTTTTTTCACTAACAGAAGTTCTGTTTGCATGGCTGCAGAGTCCCTGCTCATATCTCTGCTTAGAAAACTAAAAGGGTACAGAACTCAAAAATGTCATGGTGCGTACAGTCTGAAACCCAGTTTCTTTTGAAGGCATCTGTGCATCGGTTTAAAACCTGATTAGTAGTGTTTAACTATGGATGTTAACCCCAGGGTCTTGGGAGATGCTGCCACCGGGAGTCTATGAGTATCTAGAACCTTAGTAACTCTGACAGAGTAGTCTGGGCACTTGGGGAATTGATACAAAACCTGTTTTCTAAAGGAATTCACATAAGTGACAGGAGACTGTCAATTTATACCAGAAATTGAACTATTTATAAACTCCAAAAATGTATTTAAACCGAAGAATGTCTTCAGTAATATATAAATTAATAAAAGAAGCCTTATGAGTTAGAAGTGCTTTGTAGGCATGTTTCAACGTGAGCTCGCCAAATATACAAAATAATAGTAAACTAATATCCTCTTATTTTTCCCTTGTTTCCTTTAGAATTTTGGGTGAGGCTGTTACTCCTCACAATTTGATATACAATCGAAGCCCCCATTTTTTCCTCCAAAGTGGTGCTGGCAGAAGCCTAAATATCTTTGAACTTTTAAAATACAGACACTCCCTTAACCTAATTAAGCATGTGTTAAGTTAATTAGGTTATGTATAATATCCTTTCCTTTCCAATCAACCTCAAGCCTGGAGATTTCCATTCCTTCGGTGATGTTTCTGGCATTTTCTTTACCTGTCATCTCTCTAGAGAGCTCCTGTCAGTTTTCTTCATCCTCTGTCAGAAAATGGAGCCAACCTTCTCTCCTCTTTCTCTAATTGTGTACTCAACATAATCTTATACAAGACGGTAAACACCTTATGTCCTTGCTTTCAAACAATTACTCCATAAATTACCAGTTGTTCTTGTTGCCACTCTTGGCACGGTGAATGCAGTCAATAAATATTCGTTGACTGTTTCCTGATTGAATACAAGAAGTGTTCTCATAAACTCTACCCTCAGCGGCTTGAGACCCTGAGCAGACTTGCAGAAGCGCTGACTACTGCACCTGGCGGTATCAGACGACAAGGCACGTAGGTTTTCCGTCGAAGGATCGGGTGTGGAAATGCCCTAAACCTATAACATGTTCATATCACTCCTTAAAACAAACAGCTGCCTTGTAAAGACAAAGCTGCATAAGCTAACGATCCAATTCTGAGCGGACTCCCTCTGGAGTTAGTCTGACGCTTGCCCTTAACCATCCCGTGCGTATTTCTTCTCAAGCATCCCCTCTTATTTTACTTCTCTCCTTCACATTCAAAGAGGATAGCCTAACGGCCTTACAGACAGTGCCTAGCATACAGCGGGTGCACAATCCTGCTCAGTGACCAATTACGACTGCAAAGGGCAGTGTCTTTCTCAAGGCACTGTCTATAGCATGACACCCCACATAACACTAACGAAATGAGGGAATTAGATGAAGCTGTGTCAGGCACAGGGCGATCTGGCTCTCTCCAAGCCCCTGAGCCCCTTAACAAAACCCTTCGGACTCCGCGAGCTCTCTGGTGTCTCAATGCGGCGGCAGATGAATGCCACATGGGACCCATGCTGTTTATAGTTGCCTGTTCACAGCGTTTTATAAGTGAAATTCTTCATAAAGAAGTGAGTGCACTGGAGACATCCTAGACATCTGTCACTCCCACTGCTGAAATAAATGAAAAGATGTAAAATGGGAAGAAAAAAAGGAGAATAAAGCACAATTCAATTTTTCCTTTCCCACTGGCAGCTGACGTCATTCCCGGCTGGGCACTCAGTGTTCTGCTTTATCTGGGGCTTCACGACTAGTCGGTCCTAAGCGATCTTCTACTCGACTGTCTAAATGGTAGGCAGTTGTTATTGTCAGTAGGTGTAGAACTCTTAGACTTAATTAAATCTTGGGGCTAGCTTAGGTTAAAACTGAGACTCAGTCGTCTCCTGCTGTTTCTTGTTTTGGGGTTTGTGTTTGGTTCATGTTGCTGGTTATGCTTAGGGCTCAAAAACTGCTTGGACCGGTGTGTTAGGTTGTTACTGCAGATATTCTATTCAGTCGCTGCTCATTATTTTCTACCATCAGGATAGATTTTCTTAGTTGTACTCCTTTCTCTTTCTCCTCATCAGAAGTTTTACTTGCCTCCAGAGAAGATGTCAGGCACTGATTCATTTAATCTTTTTTGTACTCTATTAGGACATAAAAAATCTCTCCAAATTCCCCCAGAACTTTGTTCATTAAATCCAAACGTTCCTCTTTGTCCTTACCCTGTCAGGGGACCCTTGCCCTCCTTTATAATTTCCAACTTTTGTTTTCAGTTTCTTGGGACACTTCCCTTAAGCTGCCAAACAATAGTGGAACAGCAATGTGGAGAATACATTAAATACTTCATTACTGTGTAAACCTCCGACTTTTATTTTTGGTTCTGAAAACTTTATCTTTATTATACCTAATGATCAAATTTAACATGCCTTCTAAATTAGAAAGGCAATGAAGAAAACAACATTTTCGAAAAGTCTATTTTCTGCCCTAGCTTCGTTTCTGAGAAGCCGTGATGACAGCAAACTTATCTTTGTTAGCTAATAACAAATGAGAAGGAACAGGAGACAGTCAAAAAAAGGCAGCGAGATTCTGAAACCAAAAGACCCAAGCAGGTGGGCATATTTCCTCTGAGGGGAGAAGGAGAAAGACATATAGCATGCAATTAAGTGGGAACAGGAAAGAAAAATAGCATATGCCAAATAATAAGATGAAGAGGGAAAGGTGACGGGGAGGTGAAAGAGACATCTGGGGCTCTGGCAGCGAGGAGCTGCATCCCAAGCCTGCAGCAGAGCCTTCGGCAGAGATCTGGGGGGTGGGGGCGTGTGGGGAGAACGGAGGGAAGGAGAAGGAGGGGCTGGGGAGGGAGGAAAGAGGAAGAAGGGAGTGGGAGGGGAAGGGGGAAAGAAAAAGGGAGAGAAGGGAACAAGAGAAAAGATGGCGGGTAGAGAGGGAGGGAGGGCAGGTGAGGGACAGAGAAGGAGGGGGTGTAGGAGGAAGAAGCATCTGGAAAGAGAAGAGGGCGAGAGGGAGGAACGGAGAAGAGAGGAAAAGAGAGGGAGGAGAAGGGAGAGAGAGGGGAAGAGAGGCAGGGAGAGGTAGAGAGGGAAAGGTTTTGGAAACCTGCTTGTGGTCCAATCAGGTCTTGGTTGCGGTCTACCAGCTGTATCGTTACCAACCAGCTAGTGTGGGACATAAGGAAATGTTTAAAGTTCAGTTGAACAAGCTCCTCATTAGTGTTTAATTAGCTGAGTTGAAAGTTAACTGATGTTTCAATCAGAGAAAGTTTCTGCACCTGCTTTTGGGCGGCCTTATCTTATACTCTAACACTCAAATCTGCTCCACGCAATTGCATTTGAGAGGAAGATGGAGTGGCCATCCATTGTGATGGAAAGAGATGGTTTCTTACAGTCCTGTCAAACCTCAAACCTAACAATGACATGGTATCTTTAGGGAGGGCACTAAAAGATTTGAATTTCATGCACACTTTTAAAATTACCTTTTGATATTTTAACATTCAGATGCTAATAATCAGCGCTTTTGTAAAATCATCATCATGTCGAGGACTTAGGGAGGTATCTCACTCCCGGTGAAGCGCTCTTGCATGGAAGTGGTTGGCTTGGCGGCTGTAAAAAGTTCTGTTTCTATTTGAATCAAGACACAGTGTCATGACTGGGTGCCGCGACAGGGGATCCAACTGCCTGGCTTTAAAGCCCAGCCTCACCATTGGCTGATCCATCGGATGAGGGCACTTTACCTGGTGGAAAAGGGAGGAACATACTTCAGAGTTTTGCACATGTTACTCACCATGGGTAATATTTCCCCGGGTGCCCATCTTGAGGTCACAGGGCTACCCGTCACAGGTTTGTTACAGGCCCCTATGACTTCCTGAACACAGGAGCCGGGGCGGGGGGGGGGGGCTTTATAGTTGTTAAAACATCTGATTCATTGTCTTCTGAGTCTCATGACAATGCTGTTTACTAAGCAACACGAGGGTTTTATCCCATAGTATCTCCGTTAGTGATCGGAAAACAAGCTGAAGATATTATTATTCACTGGAGCCTCAGCCGGATTTCTCACATCGGGGAAGCTTCTGGTGTGAAGCCGAAATCCTCCTTTTGTGACTAAACGAGTGCTGTAATCTACGGAGACAAGGGGCCTGCACGGGGAGGCGCTAGGGCAAGAGCCCGCACCTTGTCTAGCACTGTGTACGTGGACAGAAACAGCAGCTGCTTCTATGGCCTGACCAGAACTGCTTTGCCTTTACCTCCAAGAGTTATCTTTTCTTGATAACATCCACTGGTATTTTTCCTAATCGCTCTAGTAATAGGATTTCTTTGTTGAAGGTGGATACAACTCAGAAGAGAACAAAGAAGAAAAGTAAAACCACCCATCATCTCACCATTCAGAGAGACCCAGTAACATGTTGGCTGACTTCATGGGGGTGCGGGTTGGGTAGTTGCACAGAGTCCCCACATTTAGAAGGGCCCTGTGCTTCGTTTAATGCTCTGCTGTCGTCTTCTTGAAATTCTTTTTTTTCCCCCAAAGATTTTGTGTTTACTTGAGAGAGCGAGAGAGCACAAGCAGGGGGAGGGGCAGAGGCAGAGGGAGAAGCAGGCTCCCCACTGAGCAGGGAGCCCGACCTGGGCCTCGATCCCAGGACCCTGGGATCATGACCTGAGCTGAAGGCAGATGCTCCCCTGACTGAGCCCCCCAGGTGCCCCAGCCTTCTTGAAATTCTTAATGAGTTTTATATGAGGGGCCTCACGTTTTCATTGTGCGCTCAGCCCCATAAACTCTGTAGCCGGTCCACACTCACGGTAGAATTCCAACAAAATTAGAATGATACTTGGAATCAAAATTGGAACACCTAGTATTTTTCAGCAACCTGCCTTTTGCACATAATAAGCCTGCTCATTTTCCCACGTCGCAAAATATTTCTCTACGCCACGATGTGCATGACTGCGTGGTGTTCTGTACAGACCAGCGGGACCCCCGTGTTCACAGTTTGGATGCCTCACACTTCCGTTGACTTCAGTTTAGCAAGAGTCCATCGTAAGCCCTGAGGGGACGTAAGAGCACATTACTGAAAATGAAGAATTTCAAGATGTATTTAAAATGTACTATCTAAGCAGGTAGTTCCATAAAATAAATTCTCACAGTATTCTCGAAAATGCTTTCTTGCAAACTGAGCGAAGGATCCATTTTACCTACTGGGAGTGTGAGTAGTACGAATTACCTTGCTACTTTAGTGGAATTCTTGGATGTGTGCCATTCAATGTTGTGTTAGGAAAGTCAAGGAAACTCTTAGCTCCATTCTTTTATGGAGATAGGATTTTACTTGCCTTTCCCAAGCATACACTCACTGAGGGAGGAGGAGAGAATTCATAACTGACCCAACACTAAAAGCCAACCTGAAGTACCCTATGAGGAGGAGAGTGTCATGCATTATTCTGGATAAAAATTCCTGTGCCTGGTAATAACTATGATAATGTAACTATTAAAAAAATAGTTAAAAAGGAGGAGGAATCTCTTTTCTTCAGTATCGGAGCAGTATAAAATGACAGAAGAAGAGCATTTGAAAAATGAACCCAATAAAAGATTCTCTAATTGCGGGAAGGGAGTTCAAAAGTGATTTTGCAAATCAAAGAGAGCATTTGCGAATAGATCTCAGAATGAAGACTGGAGTCCTACATCTCTATCACAGTGAGAATGGCAAACCAGGCAAGCTTAAAAGGTGGTCACGTGAAAGAGGGAAGAGAATAGAATCTTGATTGTAGTAAATTTAAAATTGGCCTGACTAGAAATGTTAAGTTTTGCAGAAAGGCAACGGAAATTATACTGGAACTTGGCACAGCTCTCAGAATGTAGATTCAATGAATAATAACAGTCACAAGCTCATGGCTTTAAGAGCTCGTAGAATCGTCGAATATACATGCATAGTTCCTTTAAAAAGCTCTGCTTCCTCTCTAGGTTTGGTTTGGAGAATCTCTTTACAGATTCAGTTAAGCCAGTTTTATTAATCTGTTGCAAATGTGATCAGTTTTCTGTAATAAGCGCTCTTGTCTCTTCAGGAATCTTGTTAAACTGAAGCCGGTAAGAGTGTGAAGGATCCAGACTGTGGACATTAAGGTCTCATTGGGCATCATTTCCTTTTTTTTTTTTTTTTGAAGTCTTTTTTTTTTTTTTAAAGATTTTCTTTATTTGAGAGAGAGAGATAGCAAGAGAGAAAGCATGAACAGGGGGGAGAGGGAGAAGCAGGCTCCGTGCTGAGCCAGGAACCCAACGTGGGGCTTGTTCCCAGGACCCTGGGATCATGACCTGAGCGGAAGGAAGACGCTTAACCCACTGAGCCACCCAGGCGCCCCTGGGCATCATTTCGTAGTGCTTGTCCCAGATACCCACCAACATAGAAAAGTAATGCTTTTCCTGCCACTCATACTCAGTGGATAAAGTGGGCTCTTGACAGCATTTATAAAATATAAGCATTTTTTGGAGAATTTGTGGTATGAGAATTAATTTTGCATATATACCTGCTCGGATCGTGCATTTGAAGTACATAAATGTGTCTTTTCACGCATCCTGTATTACTGGTGTTGACTTTTTGTCTAACTGAACTATGAAAACTGAGCACAATATAGTAACTTCAAGCTTGAGAAAGAGCTAAATCTAGACAATCCCTGCATGATGAATGCCATGTTCTAGGAAATGACAGGGGACCAGCGTAGTGGGCAGGAGACTGGCTCGAGATGATCTTTTATGTATAGCCAATTATAGAGAGGAAGCGAGTGACAATTCCTTAGGAGTGCCAGTCACAGAAAGGGAGTTTCCTACTGCACAGCAGAAGAATCTAAGCTTCCAGACTCATTACACTGGGTGCTGCATGGCTGCATTCTGTCCTTCTACTCTCCCCAGCCTTGAAGTTTGAATCTCTCTGGCTGGAGGCTTTGGATTTTGGTGTGAGAGACAAAGATCCAATCTGCAGCTACTGGAAGGGAGAAAGGAGGTGGATAGGTAGAGAATCCATGCCCAGGTCCGCAGGGCAACTAATGGACTGTAGGCTACGGCACCGAGGTTTTCCACTCCAACCCAAAGGAATGTAATGTATCTGCCTATGTGAGAGAAATTGTGAATTAATGGAAATGCTAAATGTGACATAATTTTAAATGATTATTAAATCATTTTGTTAAATAATTTTATATTGAATATTTTTTTGCTATGCTGAGAGATGTTATAAGTAGATGAGAAGGCTACTTCTGGTTAGTTGCCACTTACTATGTGGAAGCCCATGGAATTAACGTAGCACAATTCACTCTAGGTTTTAGATATCGTCTACTTACCACCACCAGTTTGGACAGTAGAGCTGGAGTAACTTTTTTGTGGGAACCAGAGTGAATAAAGCACTGGGGGTAAATACTGTATGTGAACTCTCAAGAAATCCAAAGTGTGGAAAGGATAATCTCTTCCATAAATGGTGCTGGAAAAACTGGATATTCACATGCAAAAGAATAACATTGGACCCTCATCTTACACAGCTCACAAAAATTAACTTGAAATCAAGTAAAGATTTAAACCTAAGTCCTGAAGCAGTAAAAATTGTAGAAGAAAACACAGAGAAAAAGCTCCTTGATACTGGTCTTGACGATGATTTTTTTGGCTATGACATCAAAAGTACAAACAACAAAAACGAAATCAACAGGTGGGACTACATCAGACGAAAAAGCTTCTGCGCAGCAAAACAATCAACAAAATGAAAAAGGAACCTACAGAATGGGAGAAAATTTGTAAGCCTCATATCTGATAAGAGGTTAATATCCAACATCTACGAGGAACTTGTACAGCTCAACAGGAAAAAAAAAAGAGAAATAAAGAAAAGAAAGAAGAAAACCCAATTCAAAATGGGCAAAGGACCTGACTACACATTTTTCCAAGACATACGAACGGCCATCAAGTACGTGAAAAGGTGCTCAACATCACTCATCACTAGGGAAATGCAATTTCAAGCCACAATGAGATATCGCCTCACATTTGTTAGGTGCTGGCAAGGATTTATAAAAAACTACACCCTTGTGCACTGTTACTAGGTATGTAAATCATCATAGTTCCACTGTGGAAAACAGTACGGAGGTTCCTCAAAAAACTAAAAATAGAATTACAATATCATCCCACTCCTGGGTAGATATCTGAAGGAAATGAAATCACTCTCTTGAGGAAATATCGGCACCCCCATGTTCATTACAGCATGATTCACAATAGCCCAGATATGGAAACAACCCAGGTGTCCATTGATGGATAGATGGATAAAGGTGATATGGTACATCTCCCCCACGCCACGCACATGCACGCGCACGCCCGCCCCCGGCAATGGAATATTATTCAGGCACGAGAAAGAAGGAATCCTGCCATTTGTGACTACATGAATGAACCTGGAGGATATTATGCTAAGTGAAATAAGCCAGTAAGCCAGACAAAGAGAAATATTGTATGATCACACTTATGTGTGGAATCTAAAAAAGCTGAACTTCTGGAAACAGAGAGTAGACTGGTGATTGATTACCAGGGGCTAGGGCATGGGGTAAAGGGAAGAAGTTGGCCAGAGGGTGGAAGTTTTCAGTTACAGGATGAATAAATTCTGGGGCCGTAATGTACAACATGGCGACCGTAGTTAACAATACCGTATTGTGTACTCGAAAGTTGTTAACACGGTAGATCTTAAATGTTCTCACCACACAAAACCATGGTAACTACGTGAGGTGTTAACTGACCTTTTACTGCTAATCATTTCAATATACGCAAGTATTTAAATCACCACATTGTGCACCTTAAACTTACATAATGTTATATATCAATTATATGTCAGTACGGATGGGTGGAACGAAGGAACCCGGAGTGTGAAACAGTATGCAGCCTGGCAAGCTGGCTCAGCTGTGCACTCTCCACTCAAGGTCAAACCTTGAGCCTGCAAACTAACATAAAAACTAGTTCGTAACACTGTCTCTTAGAGATGCTTCCGTAGCTCTGTCCATTCACCAGAGACGATGCAAGAGAAAGATAACTTTCATGGAAGATGAGCTCTAGAGTAAAAATACCTAAGTAAATATGTAAACAGATACAGGTATAACCCCGTGAGAAGCAGTTTACAGACCAAAGGCATTCAAGGAACTAGAGCCGATAGAACAATTTAAAGACATCTTAAGACAAATAGATTTACAAGTTTCATACACAAAGAAAATGACATTTTTGTGCATTTTAACAGGAAGCTAGGATGTGTGTACCAAAATATATGAATAGTAACTGAGTAGAAATTTTACAGATTAAAAAAAGTAGTCGACATGAGTCTCAATAGATGGGTTGCATATTACACTTGACACAGCTGAACAGATCATTAATGGACTGGAGGATAAGACAGAAGAAATTTCCCCCTGATCAAAAAATAAGGAAAAAAGAAAAAAAAATAAGAACCTGCTACTACGGTAAGAAGAGAATAGAGAGAATATCTCAGAGGAAATATTCAAAGACATTATGGCTGAGAATATTCCAGAAATGAGAATATGAGAAGTGGAATGTGTCCTTAGATGGAAAAGTTTCATAGTGTGAAGTTCAGTTAAAAATACCTGCCCTGAATACATTGTAATGGAACAACATGAAGAGAAAACATAAAGGGTATAAAGAGAGAATTTAACATAGACAGGAACAATCTTCATGACTGAGATGAGTTTTCCCAGTGTTTTCTTACTTGGAGCTTTCCCTTCCTCTGAATGTTCCACATGCCGTTTGGGAGTCTTAGGACAAAAGGAACACAGAAACCCTTTGATCAGAGATTTTGTTTATCCACGACACACCTCATGACCAGGGAATCATGCCATGTCTGAGCCAGATTTAAGAGGGACACTCGCAAAGAGTGTTTTTTGTGTAAAGCTGAAATGCTCCAACATTTTATCCAGTCTTCTCTCGGCAACTCTCCATTGTGATATTCAATCTCTTGAAATACCAGGGTTTACATTACCGCCCGTGAGTTGTCGTTACTGCCGTTACACCTCAAAAATATCACATTACCTAAATTTGCATATGAATTCAACTCTATGTATCAGAGATAACACCTATCAGATATATTTGAGAAATTGCAAAGCAAACACAATTTGCTAGCAATGAAATGAACAGAGAGGCCAGTTCGCAAATTTGTGGCTAGTGCCAATTATTTTGCCTTGAGGAAATAAGGGGCGGCGGGAGGGGGGCACAGGACCTATGCAAAAGTGTGCTGCCTTTTAGATCTCCCTGATTAATATTAGGCCTCTGCAATCTTAATAAATCCATATTCTTGAACATTTTGGTGAGTTAAATATTCATCTATCTTTCCTTCAGAGTTTTCGTGGCTTCTGTATTTTATATTTAGCTCTTTAATCCATCTGAAATTTATCTAGGCATTTAAGGTGAGGATTTACTTAAGTGGTTTCCAAATAGTTATCTTTTTTTTTTTAAGATTTTATTTATTTATTTGACGGAGAGAGAGACAGCCAGGGAGAGAGGGAACACAAGCAGGGGGAGTGGGAGAGGAAGAAGCAGGCTCATAGCGGAGGAGCCTGATGTGGGGGCTCGATCCCAGAACGCCGGGATCACGCCCTAAGCCGAAGGCAGACGCTTAACGACTGAGCCACCCAGACACCCCCCAAATAGTTATCTTCTTTTCTTGACACCTTAAAGGACTATTTCTTTTCAACTGGTTTGTAGTAATTGGTTTTTAATGTGTCGAGTTTGTTTTAATAATAAAATCCGTTTCGGGCAATCTAGTCTGTTCAAATGATCTGTTGATTCTCGTGTCAGTACCAAACTCTTTCGATGCCCCTGACTTATAGTTCATTTTAATATCTGCTTGAACGAATCTTCCTGCAATATCTTTTTTTTGGAAATGTTTAACTATTACACGTTATCAACTGTTTATTTTTCCAGATGAATATTAGAATATAATTTTAATTCTGTTTTTCCTATATTTTGATATGAAGTGCTTTAAAACTGTGAACTAATTTTAGAGAATGGATATATTTATAACTTGAAACATGTCAATTGATCTGCAGTTATAATATTTTATTTTAAAAATCTTTCCTATCTCTTTTTCATCTACTTCATTTAAGTTCAATAAACCTCCTTAGGGGCATTTCTAGATATTTCAGGTATTTTGCTTCTGTTATAAATGCAATTTCCTATTAGTCAACTTCCCATTTTATTTTCTGAATGATTGTTGCCTTGTGCCCTGATTAAACTAAGAAAACTCTAAAAATTCTTATTTGATTTCATTTTATTGTCCTTTGGTCTTTTCTGGTATATATTCCCAGTAGACCATTAGCTCATTTTGAATTTTAAACATTATTTTTGCCAGTTCTCTTATTCAGAGCAGAAACGTTCATGGCTGTTACTCCTTCATGGTGGAATGTAACTTTTATCCATCAAAGATATCTTGACTTGGTAAAGAAAACTTAGGTCGCAACCTTTTCCCCTCAGAACTCGGTAGACATTGTTTCACTTTCTTCCTGTGCTCAAGATTGCAGAGCAGAAGTCTGAGACCAGACTGGTTTTTGTCCTTTGTAAGTTACCTGGTTTTTCTGCTGAGCTGGAAGTAGGATTTTTTTTTTGTCCATGTAATTCAAAAATATCACCAGGATAAGTCTAGATGTTCTTCTATTTTCATTAACCGTAACTGAAATGCAGTGGACCTTTTTGATCAATATAGGACAGCTCAGGAAATTTGTCTTCCTTTTAAAAAAATTATTTATTTATTTGACACAGAGGGGGGCAGCACACAAGCAGGGGGAGCTGCAGAGGGAGAAGCAGGCTCCCCTCTGAGCAAGGAGCCCGACAGACACAGTGCTGGACCCCAGGACTCTGGGATCATGACCTGAGCCAAAGACAGATGCTTCACTGACTGAGCCACCCAGGCGCCCCAGGAAATCTGTCTTCTATTATACTTTGATTATTGTTTCAGCTCCGTTTACTTTGACTTCTTCCTCAGGATAGCCAATTACCTACAAATTCAGTCTTTCTCATCTGTCCATCTTCTCTCAGCATTTCCATCTCTTTGTCCTTGTCCTGTGCAGCTGGGGTGTCAGATGTGCTTGGAGAATCCAGGGTCTGGCAAAGGGTGCGGGATCAGCACGTGATAACTGTGTAATTATTACTCTAGTCACAGCCTTCCTTTATTCAGCCCTCATGTGGTAAATGCAGATGTTTGTGAGTTCCATTGGTGTGGAACTTTAGGATTGATAAAGCATTTTGCAGCCGTTCTTTTGGTTGACCTTCATAATAGCCCTTGGAGATGAGAATATTATGATCCCTGCTTTACAAATGGGGAAACTGATGTCCAGAAAGGTTCGATAATCTGCCTAAGGTTATACAGTTGGGTAGTGGTGGTTCTAAGAAAAGGAGCTCTTCGTGGGCTGGGTTCTCAGATCACTCCTTCATAGGGCAGTACTGCTCCCTGGTTTCTATCCCCTTTAGAATACAAAACCCTCCCAAGAACCCATTAGCTATGGGACTGCCGCTTGGCTGGATTTGTATGCTCGGGAAGCAACAAATCATTATTTATCACTTTTTTCTTTGTTTAGACAGACGTCACAGTGTTTTCTTTTCTTCAGCAGATATTCTAATCACTTGAGCCCCTTTAAGCAATTGAAGCAATTGTAATCACAGATGTCCTTGATCCTTCCTGCCATTCTCGTTTCCACAAATAGAATCCTTGCTCAGGATTCCTCACGAAATAGTACAGTTGAGCCTTTGTGTTTTAAAATCCTTATTATTTGAAAATAGCTTTATCTGCGAAGTGTATTACCAAAAAAACAGAGAAGAGAGAAAAGAAATACCTTACTGCAGATTTTTGACGTATCCCGTCTTTTATAAAAACTTCCTTCACACACTAAATGGAAGTTGTACTTAACTCTGAAACTCAGTATTTCATTCTCGTTGGTATGAATCTGATTGTGCGTTTAGGATCTTGCAAAGGCAGGTTCTTTACTACTTGTTGAGGATTGAGGCATTGCATTTCTGCAATCTGAAATATGGATACTGCAGGGTGAATTTAGAAATGAAAGGTATCTACTGACCCGGCTCTTGACCTAAGGACCTATGTGTCATTTGTCCTTAGGCTTGTGTTGCTGTGTTGGTACTGGGCCCATACACACACACACACACACACACACACACACACACACGCATGCACGCGCGCGCGCGCGCGCACGCACATGAATCATAGTCTCTTAGGGCCATGGAGTAACTGAGATGAGACAAAGACTCGCCTTGTTTGGGAGATTTTATGATCCCTTTGAAGCCAGAAGACCTGCGGGAAAGAGCTCCGTGAAGCATCCAGCTCATCTGGAGAACAATGGGAGCCGAGAGTTTTGCTCTTTGCCCCTTCCATGATAATATCTTCTTTCTTCTTTCTCACACCCTGTGGCTTACAGCCCCCCCAAGTCCATTATTCCCATTTTGGACTCTCACATACTTTGAGATGTCAAGTTCGGGTTAGAATATTTGAAGATCCCCAAATGATGGAATTGTACATATCAGAGGGGCTGAGCCTTTCTCAGAGAGATATTAACGGAGGTGGGAAGGAGAGAAATCTAGGCAAAGGCATTCTGAAAGCAATTCTATGGCCCACAGAAGGAACAAAGCCAAGTCATCCCACAAATATCAGGCTATTCAAGGCAATTCTATCTACATCAAGGAGGTAAAGCGACCTTCCTGGTTCAGACTCGAGGGGAGGGCCGAGAAATTTCTCAGCCTTCGTGCCTTTCTGTTCATTCGGGTCCCAAGCTATGTTTCTTTAGGTTAGTTTTAATTCTATCATCCGGCTTCTTCAATCTTAATACGCAACAAATAACACCACGGGTATAAGCAAGTATATATTAGAGATTTTCAAATGAATATTTTGAGTGTCGCCTAGGTGTCAGGCTCTAGGTTCAGGTTACCTAAGAGTCAGAGACCTGTCCTTTGAAAGCTTTATTGTTTTATTTCTTTTCTTTTTAAAGATTTACTTATTCATATTGGAGAGAGGGAGAGAGAACGCGTGCACCAGCAAGAGCTGCAGAACTTGGGGGTTGGGTTTCTATCTTTAGCTGACATGTTAACTAGGAAGTGGAATATTCATTACTTGGGGCAGGAAGCAGGGTTTTGGGCTTTTTCTTTCTAATTTGGTCAGGGGGTTCCTGTCATGGCATCCGTCATCTTGGGCCTGTCTGGTCTGATCTGGCTTCTTGTGGAGGGCTGCCAGGACAGGCCTCTGACCTTCCTGAGAGCTGGCCATGACTTCCTCGTTGCTGACCTCCAGGTACCCTGTTAGAACCTAACTAGCTGCCTACTCTAACATTAGGAACCCTCCTTGGAACAAACGAATAGTGCTTGAATTTTTTTTTTAAGATTTTATTTATTTATTTGAGAGCGAGAGAGACAGAGAGAGAGCACAAGCGGGGGAGCAGCAGAGGGAGAGGGAGAAGCAGGCTCCCCACTGAGCAGGGAGCACGACGTGGGATTCGATTCCAGAATCCTGGGAACACGACCTGAGCCCAAGGCAGACGCTTCATTGACTGAGCACCCAGGTGCCCCAGTGCTTGACCTTCTTAAACTGTCCCTCCCCACCAGAGATTTCTTGCAGACCTTGCGAACTTTTTGCTTTGCTTTAACTCAGGAGGCCATCCTGTCTCGTGAGAAATTGGTTTCCCCATATATCCTGAATTTGTTGGACTTTGTTTCACAGAATATACACCAGGCAGTACTTGGGTCTGTAGCAATAATAAGCGCAGTTCTGACAACACATTGCCACTTGGACTCATCTTTTCTGCAGTAATATAATTAATAAGACCCTAGACCCTGAAAACAGTCCCCTATAAAGACAAAACAGTTAAATTCATCAGGGGTGTTCTGGATACCATAAATTATTTCTTACCAAACCTGGCTTCCAGAAATAACACACCCCAGACAGGGAAACCTCATTTTAAAGGACACTCAAGGCTAAATCAACCATCTTAATTTGACAGATGTTGCTTAGCAAAGTGTTTACAGTACAAGTTTCCAGATCTGAATTTTGTTGCCTTAACTAATCATCTCTGTACTGGAGAAAATAAATGAAAGCCAACACCGAACTGATCTCCCAGATGTGTGGTTTTAAGTAAATAATGAAGATGAAACAGAAGCATAGGTGCCGATCTGCCCTGTGAGTGCCCAAGCCTTTGCAGACTAGTCCTTCCCCACCCCTGAGTCTTGGCATTTAATAAGAGAATGCTGGAAAACATCTATGTTTTTTTTTCCAAATAAATCTGTCAATATATTTTTTTTAAAGTGGTAGCAATAAAGTAGGAAAAGAAATAGGTCGCTTGAAGCCAAACTGATCTTAGAGTGCCTTGGTAAACATATCCACTGAATGCCAGGTGATTTGGGAACCATATTTGTTTGTTGTTTGTTGATTGTTTTCCTTTGTCTTCTATGAGACAAGTCTCTGTTTTGTACCTCCGCTTATTCTTTTTTTTTTTAAAGATTTTATTTATTTATTTATTTGACAGAGAGAGAGACAGCCAGGGAGAGAGGGAACACAAGCAGGGGGAGTGGGAGAGGAAGAAGCAGGCTCCCAGAGGAGGACCCCTATGCGGGGCTCGATCCCAGAACGCCGGGAGCATGCCCTGAGCCGAAGGCAGATGCTTAATGACTATGCCACCCAGGCGCCCCTCTCCTGTTTATTCTTGAAACCGACGACATCAGAGATCTCTTCTTTAAAAAAAAAAAAAAAAAAGCTGTGCTGCAGTATTCGTGAGCCTCGCTCTGTTAATGCCCTTCGTTCAGGTCCTCTCCTCTTTCACCAGGCTTATCGTAGTGTCAAAAGCAGCACAGAGACTAATGGTAATGGGGGAAAACAGCACAGACACCAAAGCAGGCTGTCTTGACTTTTCCTCTCATCATGCCTCCCTGCTCTCACCCACGCTTTTCTCCGCTAAAATCTTGTTATTGGAACATGGGAGCAAGAACCATGTGTTTAAGTACTTTCCAAATGCTGTTACGTTTGGTTGATGGCCGCGCCGTTCTATCACAGAGTGCTATGGAAGTATCCATCGGTGGAGGTGACAGTCCCCGAGTATTCAAGCCAAAGCACTTTTGTAATAGCCTGATCACCTGAAACCTACTTTTATTTCCTGCAGGTACTGACAGCATTTATAAAAGCTACAAAGTTGAAATGGAAAAGGCAATTGTTAGCTAAATGGAATGAACATGTTTACTGACTGAAACTCACATGGTAAAAATGTCTTATCTAAGTGTCCAGGGCACCTGCTGTTCTTCTCCTAGCCAGTGGTCCCCAAAGCCTGACCTTTCTCTAGTCTCTCAAACCGTCTGGGCACAAGTCTGATGGCAATAATGGCATTTTACATTCATTTGTGTGATTCCTGATTAATACCCGTCTTTCCCACTATAGGATAAATTCTGTATCAGAAGGGGCCACATCTGTTTTGTTTACTGCTATATCCCCTGTACCTGGAGTAAGATCTGGCCTGCTGTAAGTTTTCCATTAACGAGAAGGACAGACAAACAGAAGAAAGGAAGGAAGAAGGAAGGACGAACTCCAGTGAAGTGGAAAGTTAGGGGACTGGGATTAGAAGTCAGTTACTGGAATAGTAGGTGTGTTGAAGTCTAAATGCAGGAGGTTCTCTGGTGAGCAAAACAATGGTCTTCCCAAATGTCTGTGTCTTAATCCTAGGAATAAGTGACTATGTTACCTTACATGCCGAAAGGGACTTTGCACATGTGATTAAGGGTCCCGAGATGGGGAGAGTGTGCTGGGTTACCCAGAAGGGTCCAATGTAATCGCACGGGTCCTGAAAGGGGGAGAGAGAGAAAGAAGTCAGAGTGACACAGGGTAAGAAGCACTTGACTCTGTTACTGTCTGGTAGTGGAGGGAGGGAGCCACAAGCTAATGGGTGCAGGAAGCCTCTAGCGGCTGTAAAAGGCGAGGAAATGGATTCTCCCCTAGGGCCTCCACCAGGAGCACGGCCCTGCTGACACCTTGATTTTAGTTCAGTGAGACCTATGTCAGACTTACAACTTCCACAAATGTAAAATAATACCTTTCTTTCCTTCAGGCTGCTAAATTTCTGGTAATAGCAATGGGAAACTAGTACAGGACCCAGTAACACTTTCCTTTTCTAAATGTTACTGGAGACACCTTCTGGCTCCTGATGCACGTCTGAGGTGACAGTTTGTGTAAAGAGCTATTTTTTTTTCTGTAAAGCATAATTATGGGGGTGCCTGGCAGGCTCAGAAGAGCATGGGACTCTTGATCTCAGGGCTGTGAGTCCAAGCCCCATGTTGGGTATAGAGATTACTTAAATTATTAATTAAAAAATAATGATTACAGTAAGAATAAAAATAATAAGAATAGCTAACAATTATAGAGCACCATTTATTAAATAGAGGTTTTTGGTTTTTTTAAAAGATTTGATTTATTTATTTGAGAGCAAGAGCAAGAGAGAGCACAAGGAGGGGGTTAAAGGGGCAGAGGGAGGGGGAGAAACAGATCCGCCACTGAGCAGGGAGCCTGCTATGGGGCTGGATCCGGGGACCCTGGGATCATGACCTGAGCTGAAGGCAGATGCTTTACTGGCTGAGCCACCCAGGTGCCCCTATGGTAGTTTTTATAAGGATTAAAATGTGATATTATATATTAAGTACTTAAAACATGGAAGCTTAATATGGCTATGCCCTTAGACCTGGAGAGGAGGGGATCCTTTGCTGAACTCCATGATTTAGAGGGTCCTGGACAGTAGGATCACATACCCAGAAATTAATTTGTTTTTCAAAAACCCTGAGTACCTCTGGCATTCCGAGTCTTGTGCTCAGTTCTGTCACCCGTAGCGCTAAACTTCCATTCTCTTCCCTAACACTGCCAAGCCCCATATCTCTTGTCCTGTGTTAGCCTGGTAGTCTTAATAGCTGCACACAGCAACTGAAGAACATTTGTCCATATTCAGTGATTCATGCTTTCATAATTTTGTATTTACATAGGTAGAGAGCTAATATATATAAAATATGTCAATTTTCTACATGCTAATCTATAAAGTGGGATATCAGTTCTTTACATGAGCAAGGATAAGAACGTTGAACACTAGAGTTGTGAATAGTTTTATTTTTATGAAAGGATTTAATTACAATTTAAATTTAAAAATTAGTAATTTTTGTTAAAATTTCCCCAAAGCATAAGATTTACCTTTGCTTTAAAAATTTTGCATTTGTTAATCATAACTTTAATTTAATAGATTATTTTGCATATTTAAAGGAATATAACATAATGTAAACAATTTTTATTTATTTTTAAAAATAATTTACATTGCTACAAAACACACTCAAATTTTGCATAATTTGAGTACAATTATATTTGCAATCCTGTACATTATTCTTTTCTTTTTTTAAAATTTTATTTATTTGTTTGTCAGAGAGGGAGAGAGAGAAAGAGAGAGAGAGAGGCTGAGCAAGCAGGGGGAGAGGCAGGCAGAGGGAGAAGAAGGCTCCCCGCTGAGCAAGGAGCCCAATGCAGGACTCAATCCTGGGTCTCTGGAATCATGACCTGAATGGAAGGCAGACACTTAACCCACTGAGCCGACCAGGTGTCTCAATCCTTTACATTATTATTTTCAATGAATACAAATGATACAAAAACCTTGATTATAACAGCTTAATTAAAGATTATCCTGAAATGAAGGTGAGAAAAAACACACTGAATAAATATATAATAATTTATGAATTAGGTATATCTTTATTTTGTTACTTCTTCAAACATTGCCAGCCACCCAACACAATATCCAGATCTATGTGATAATATTTTAATCGCGTTTGACATTTTGACAACTTTCAGTAATGTAAAGAACATGGTCTTATGAATCTTTTGATATCGTTATTATGGAACTGTAGTTGTTAAGATTAGATGATAAAACATACTTTATTTAACTGTTTAACCAGTTGATTTATATTTTTAAATATTTATATATATATTGGCCTCCACTTGTATTTTTGCTCTAGGGTTCTGCAAGTAGCAGGCCTAACTATTATTAATTCCCTTCTACAGATGAAGAAAATGGGGCTTAGAGAGGCAAAGAAAAATTTCACCTCGTTGGGGGTCTCCAAAACGAATGAATGAATGGCTTTGAAACGATTGTAATTTGTAGCATTTGATGGTCTCTGCTCTCTAAGTACTCTCTCTCATCATGGTCAATTTCAAGCTACAGTATAGCTTCAACCAGCTCAAAAAACGGACAAATTTGATGGACTCTCTTAAGTTGGTGTGAGTGAGCTCCAGGACACCACAGCCAGGTCACAGAGCTAGTAGGTGACTGGAGCACACATCTGTTCCTGAGCCATCCTTGGACTCCAGGGCACTGCCTGTCCCCGCCCCCCCACCTCTCCCCACCCCTGCCCCAGCCAAGAACTTATGCTCCTTGGTCTCAGTTTCATGCGCCATGATTTACTAATTGAGAGGTGACCTCATTAACCTACCAGTCCTGAGCTCACTTCTACCCACCTACCTACTTTGAAGAAGGCTAAACACAAGATATATTTGAATGCACAGCTAATGAATGTGGTAAGTTCATTTAAAATTCCATACTTGCTTTTGAAATAGTTCCACTCACACACAGTTCATTGAGCCTTTAAATAGGCATCATTTCAAGGCTGTGATGGCTTACCCATTACGGTTAAGTGATTTGCCTAAGGCTACTGTGGAAGATCTCTTTAAATCAAAACCTCCATATGACATAAATCGGTATTGGGAGAGGCGCTAGAACCTAAGGCAGCAGGAAGAATACATTTTACTTTCAAATACATTCTAATGGGAAAATAAAAAGAAGTGCAGGTTATCTAGGAAAAGAAAGAGAGTTCATGCCAAAACCGTTGTCAGCAGGGGGCCAGTGGGAGGCACCCTGTCTAGGTTGTAGCGGTACCCCTGTTTGGAGCAAGGCTCCTTTTGTCCTGCTAATATTTCTGGCATTTGAAGAAGAACCCATGCAGAAAAATAGACCTTAAGTTCTAAGGGAGTTGGCGTTGGAGCAGAGTAAACGGCCTCGTCTAGTGTCTCTTTGGTAACTGTGGATCCTTAGAAAAGTTGTATTGCATGCATTTTACTTGTTAGTTTCATTTGTCTGTTTTTTTTTCTTTCCTGCTGACCTGCTAGAAGGACACGGATGTAGAAAAAATGAGAAAGGTGGTCTTGCTAATCAGCTGAAAAGAGGCAGGTGGCTTAGCTGTCTGAGAAGCAGATGCATGGAAGCACAATGCATTTTCCAGAATGCCGAGAAGAGGCCCTTAGAAATCAGTCATCTGCTCGAGCAGATCCTATATTACTCTACGGAGCGGAATCCTAAGGTCCCGAGCCAGTGCGGAGCCTGGGGGACGGGTCCTGCTGGGCTCCAGGGGCCTGATACAGGTCAGGGAATTGAGGTTCCTTTTAGGAGTTTTCGGGGGCAGAACCAGGATGAATGCTAGGCAGACACTTCTGCTGTGGAGTGAGTCTGAGTGCAAGGCTGAAAGGTAATGAGGAAAGAGGATGCATTGGGAACAGACACTGGATATTTGGAATTCAGGGTAGTAGTCGAGTCACTGGAGCTTTTTGGTGTGGCTGATGTACCCGATGACAGGCAGTGAATTATTTCAGCTATCAAGTTACCTCCTGTGAGAGCTGCATGTTGTGGAAGGAGTAGCTCAGGAATAAGTGGACCTGGGTTCGAATCCTCCCTCTTCCATTACCCAGATGGGGAATTTAGGGCCTCTGCCGATCCCTGCGGGTCATTTGTGCCCAGACTGCAGTTAGGCATTTAACGAGTGCTCCAGGTGATTGTTATTAAAAGGCAAATCTGCGAACTCCGGCTGCGGTGTCTTGGGCTCGAATATGGCTCTGGCTCTCAGTCTCCGCATCACATTGCAGCCTGTCAGAAACCTAGCCCAGAGCCCGGCTTAGACTCTGCCTTAGAACCAGATCTTCAGGCGCTTTCTGTGCACATTAACATCTGCGAAGCCCTGTTCTAATCCTCTGCGTCACTACCCAGTAATCATTTGACCTGTTCTGGAACACCGGGGAGCAATTGCATTTGCTAGTCTGCTCCTGGAGAGGCAGGGGAGAGGAAGGTTCTTGCTTTGCTAGAGGCTGATAACTTTAAGGTTTTTTTTTTTTTTTTCCGGGGGGTGGGGGTGTCTTATCTTCGAAATCTACTCAGCATCCCGGAGGCCAGGAAGGAAACCTACAAGCTCCAGGTGTCGTGTCAACAGCGTTCCCAACAGAGTAAATAAGACTTCGCTGCGTAGTTAGGACGCCGCTCGCTCTTTCCTTGCAGACAGGGAGGGCCTGTGCGAATTCGGGAGTGGAGACAGTGGAAGGCATGCAGCAGAGCCCAGAAGAAATTCCGTCCTGGAGAATGAGGTAAGGCAGGTCTGTTTCCTTCAACCATTTCATTTGGAGGATTGGTAGGATGACGCTTTGTCATAATCTTTTCAGTTCTCTGAAAGGGTGCAACTGGGGTGTTCCCTTCTGTGGTGGTATGAAAAGTGGTCAAGTTGTAGGTATGAAAACCATCGTTTTCTTTAGGAATTCAGTGAACTACAGGCCATCAGAATACATTTTCTGAAATCTTTATTCACAAACAAGTTGGGATTTAACAATTCCAATTTCATGCACCTGTAGGTTTTTCCTATCTTCTCAGTAGGTCTTAAGGAGTCATTGATACACAAATTGCTTTTCAGCCAGTTTCCCAATACCTTCTCAGTCCACAGTCAGCCTCTAGTACCGGTATTTGCCACGGTGACCAGCGTACATTGAACGGAAAGAAGGTTATTTACCGTAAGTATACGTAACAGTTGCAGTAGCTTTGGAGTTCTCCCTGTTTAATCCCTATGGCATTATTATTATTATTATTATTATTCTATCAAATGACTCTTTTGCTGCCTATCAGTGGATGGGAGACATTATTGAATTACAGTTAATAAGTATAGCTGGTGTATAATGCTTTACAATTAATAAAACATTTCAAATACCTAATCTTATTTGGACACTGGGAAGATATTATCATTTTCCTCTCAGTACCCATGAGAAAACGAAAATTGAGTTCAGAAAATTGCCCAAGGTCACATAGCAAGTAAACTGTGGAGCTAGGACCCCAAGCTGGGTCTTTATGTTCTTGGTCTCATTTTTCCCCCTCCAGTCTGCGATACCTTCAGAAAGATTTGGATGCTTCCATTGGGGCTGTGTACTCTTGGGAGTTGGGCTGAGTTGTTTGTTGTCATTCAACTTGACTGCCCCTCCTTCACATTTCTAAGGGGAAGTGGGCAACTAGTCTTCCCTCCCCAGAATTCCCTTACCCATACGGTTCAGGGGTACCATCCTTCAACAGGAGGGTCACCTGTGCACAATTTGCAATGCAGAAGAAAATAGAAGTTAGTTTTGGGAGGCAGGTGCAGCAGACATGGGTAGACCTGGGGTGTGAAGCGACTTCGTGGGGAGTTTCTTAAGAATCACTTGCATCTCAGACTTCCAGGAAGGCACGGATTAGCACAGATTCCTGTCCTGGGTCATTTCACAACCGCTTTAATGTTACCAGATTGTGTGATTTCCTTGACCCTTTTCTCCTGGCACCTTTAATTCTTGCATTCTTCTCTGTCGGGGGGGGGGGGCGGGGCAGGAGTGGGGGGGGGGCTCTTCAATCGAAAGTACCTTCTATTTCCTTGATTAAATCTTGACAGATAAGGGATTCTGGATGAAAAGTGCTTTCTCCCATCCTCCTGTAGTTTCTACAGTTCCAGGCCTATTTCTTTTCATAAGTAATTTTGTTACAAGTGAAACTGATATTTTAATTGTAAAATATTTGGAAAGCCAACCATCTTTTCAATGTATACATCAGTTCACATAGTTACACCTTAGTTTATCCACTTATATTCCTATCGGTAAACATTTGGATTTTTTTTATTCCTGGTTGGTTTTTTTTTTAAATTATGCTACACACTCCTGTGATACACATACGTGCATAGCAATCTCTATCTGAATTTTGTATTTTTCCTTAACACACGTTCCTGTCCTGGGTCATTTCTTTTAGCCCTGCATTGCTCAGAATCCTTAGCAATTGTTTTCTGTGGGCCAGACGTTGCGTGAGGCACAGGCTGCTATACTGAAAGTAACAGGAGTTCACAGTTTAGCCAGGAGGATCACACAGTCACTCGGCAGATGATAACAACTGCTCTGACCTTTCTGTGGAGGAATACATAGTAATAGGATGGAGCTAGGAGGACTTCCTGGAGGAAGTGACATTTACTGAATTTAAACAACTGGGGGGGGCACGGGGCACAGTGCCTGGGTGGCTTAGTTGGTTAAGCTTTGGACTCTTGATTTGGTCTCAAGTCATGATCTCAGGGTCGTGGGACCGAGCTTCGTGCTGTGTGAGGAGTCTGCTTGAGATTCTCTCTCACGCTCGCTCTCTCTAAAAATAAAAAAATAAATCTTAAAAAAACCAGGAATAACAGACAGGGATAAAGTAGGAAAACATGGTGACAGAAGAAAAAGCATGGAAAAGGCAGGAGGTAGGAGAATGGGGTACTTTGAAGAAACTGAAAGAAGTTTATTATGCTGAGAGCAGAAGTCAGGAAAGGGAGAGAATGGCATGCTGTTTGGAGTTCCTCATCCACGCCGTCTTGCTTTATACCACTAGCTGTCTCCCTCATGCAGCCCTACAGACTTCCGTTCAAGTACCATCTCCTCCAGGAAGCTTTCCCTGATACCCCTCACCCTCTGGATTGGGTGCCCCCTCTGCGTGCTTCCAGAGGATTTCCATATATCTGAGCACTTAAGACAGTGCCTTGACATTAATAGTTTATGTGTCTGCTTTTCTGCCAGTGGGTGAGGTCCTCAGGATTGTGTCTTAGTTGATTCTTCATTGGCAGTAAGCACCTAGGACATGGTGTGTCTGCGGGACTGGGCTGAATTCTGGCGGGATTACTTACGCGTCTTAATGTGTTTAAGCAAATCAATTAACCTCGCGGAGCACCAGTTCTTTAATCTGTGACTCAGAGATATTTTCTGTCCTGCCTGGATTATGTCATGGGGTTGTTTGCAGATTACAGGAGATTCAAGACGAGAGCATGCTTTGTTTCATAGACAGCATTATTTCACCATGAGTTATTACTGCAATATGACGGTTTTAATGAAAACATGGTATTTGTATGAGGCTTTTGACTTCAGCAAGCGAAGTGACGGTAGTACCGTTGCTCAAAACACGCACAGATCTAATCTTGTGGCACTGTCCGTATTGATTTATGAACACGGTATGTGACGGTTGGAAGGCTGCACCGGCCTTGAAGGCCAGCACGGTGGTACTTTGCTCTCGGTGCTCACGCAGCCTCGTGAACACGCCTCCCTGCCCATGGCCTGGGCGCGTACCTACACGGCTCCTAGACAGCCTGCACGGTTTTCGGGTCCTTCTCAATCAGGGCCCATTCAGGCGATTCCTGCAGCCATGGCCTTCTTAGGCGCTTCTATAGGGTTTTATAACGATTTCAGTATATAACCTCTAAGTAAGCAGAAGTCTCACTGTCCCTCCCTGGCCCATTCAACCTCCTTACCCCTGCTGCGAATGCACTGGAAAGAAGCTGTCTTGCACCACCACCTTGGGGCCTTACGGGTTTTGGTCCACTCTAAAGCGCTGTCCCAAAATGGAGCCGAGACATGACAGTTCTCTCTTGCCTGGGGTGATTCCCCAGCATCATCAGGGCACTCTTGTCCCTATTCTCCCTCTGTCAACAATGTCAGAGAAATTGTAATCCCCAAGTTACGTACGTTTTTGTTCCATTTCCCTTCGGGTAAGAGAATAGGGCCACTTCATCTCTGGAGCTTTTCTTTCTTGGCTCAATGGTTTTCATCCAGCAGGTGCTTCATAAATATTTGCTGAATTGAATCACTAAGACACCAGGCTCATGATTATCCAGTCACGCTTCATATCCTGCACCAAAACCCTTTTGACCTGTCACAGAAACAATCACAGTTTTGCATTTTTTCAAAAACTGAGGTTGAAATTGAATATTGATTTTTTTTTTCCCAAAGCAGGGAACCCTAAGAAAAAATGTGTGGTGCCCATTTGCTATTCAAATGTGTTCTCTTTAATACGATTCTGTATTGTTCCAGTACAAGGAGGCCAAGTTCCCTGAGTTTTTTCCCCCAGTAATGAGGTTAAATATACATCGACCCAGGCTCCCTTGCTAGTCTGCCTACTTGTGTGGCCAGTAGTTCGAGGGCCGATGTGTAGCTATGACGAGCATTGCGAAGCTAATTAACCCGAATGGGGATCACAAGTAGGTCAGGTTTAGTATTCCCCCCCCCACCCCCTCCATGGAAAAATATACCTGATGCCTGTCTGCATTTCTGCTGGCGGGCTTAAAACTCACATGCCAAGAAAGGTCACCTTTTCTAATACAAATACACCACCTGCAAGTAATCTGAGTCATTAAAAAACAAGCCAGGAAAGAGTGGCGGAGCAGCTCTTCCCATACACCTTGTTTTTTGACCAGAATTGTGATTCTTTAGAGGCAGATGGGGCCCTATAAAATGTCTAGTCCCATTGCCTCATTTTACCCACAGGTAACTTGGGGCTTGAGCGTGCACAGCACACAGGGGTTAAGAGCATGGACCCAGGAGTCCCCCGCAAACCCCGGCTCCAGGACCACAAGCTGTGTGAGCGTGGGAAAGTAACCTTGAGTTCTGTAAGCCTTACTCTCGGGCAGGTCAAGTGCTTAATGGGCCTGGTACGGTGCTTGACGGGCACAGGCCGTGCGTGCCCGGGGACGGGGACCTTCCTACCTGGTGGAAGGCAAAGAACCAGACATTTTTCCGGATAGTGCAAGTGCCTTCTGCATTCCTGGTGGCGGTGCTGTCTGTTCCATGACCACAAAAGCCGAACTTTGAGTAATGAGCAGGCTTGCTTGCTTTCTTTTTCTTTTTTTTTTTTTTTAAGATTTTATTCATTTGAGAGAGAGAGAGAGACAGATCACAAGCAGGGGGAGAGGCTGAGGCAGAGGGAGAAGCACACTTCCCCTGACCAGAGAGCCCGATGCGGAACTTGATCCCAGGACCCTGAGATCATGACCTGAGCCGAAGGCAGATCCTTAACCGACTGAGCCACCCAGGTGCCCCATGAGCAGGCTTTCGAAGGCACACGCAGTCAGCCCAAGGAGCCGTTTGGGCTTTCAGCCCAAGCTGGATTGCTTTACAGAGCCAAGCACGAAGTGCCGCTGGAAGTGCTTCAGCAAAGGCTGCTGCCCAAACAGTTGTCAAGGATCCTGTAATCTGGGTTGAATGGCTGAGTGGATGCCTTCTGACTGAAGGAATAGAGTCCCCACCTGGGGAGCATAATAAACCCATGCATGCACTCAGGCAGCCGTGTAATCGTCCCCAAATTGCCTCCATGTTTCTGCATGTCATAGTTCGGCCCCATACATCTTATGTCTTGATCTTTCGATAGCAGTGGACACAGGGATTACTCTCTACTTCCCGGAATACTCTCTTCACCTGACTATGGCACTGACGCTCTCTTTGGGTTTCCTCTTACCTTTCCGATTGCCCCTTCTCACGCTCCCTTGCTAGAACCTCCTCATCTTCCCAACTTCCAGACCTTGAAGTGCTCAAGACTAGGTCCTTGGAGGTCTTCTGTTCTCTATTTCCAGTAATTCCCTACATCATCTCATCTGGGATTGTGGCTTTCCATACCACCTATTGTCTGACGACTCCCAGATGTATATCTCCTGCTAGATCCCTGTGTTCCACTCTCAGGTACACATCCAGCTGCTTGTGGAGCGTCTCTAATGGAATGGCTTTTAGACATCTCAAAATTAGCGTGCCCCAAACTGTCTTAGTCCATTCAGGCTGCTGTAACAGAACGCCAGAGACCAACTGGCTTATAAAACACAGAAGCCTCTTTCTCATGGTTCTCCAGCCTGGGAAGTCCATGATCAGGGCATTGGCAGACCCCGTGTCTGATGGGAGTCTGTGGGTTCTTAGCCGTCTTCTCACTTTTGACGCCACATGGTGGAAGGAGCAAAGGAGCGCTCTGGGGCCTTTCAAAACAAGGGCACTAAAAGTGAACTATTGGGACTTCCTCAGGATAAAAAGCTTCTGCACAGCAAAGGGAACAGTCAACAAGACTAAAAGGCAGCCGACAGAATGGGAGAAGATATTTGGAAGTGACATATCAGATCAAGGGCTAGTATCCAAGATCTATAAAGAACTTCTCAAACTCAACACCCAAAAAGCAAATAATCCAGTCAAGAAACGGGCAGAAGGCATGAACAGACATTTCTCCAAAGAAGAGAATGGCCAACAGACATGTGAAAAAATGCTCCACATCACTTGGCATCAGGGAAATACAAGTCAAGACCACAATGAGATACCACCTCACAGCTGCCAGAATGGCTAAAATTGGCAAGACAGGAAACAACAAATGTTGGAGAGGATGCGGAGAAAGGGGAACCCTCTTGTACTGTTGGTGGGGATGCAAGCTGGTACAGCCACTCTTATGGAGGTTCCTCAAAAAGTTGAAAATAGAGCTACCCTATGACCCAGAAATTGCACTACTTACCCCAAAGATACTGGTGTAGTAAAGAGAAGGGGCACCTGCACCCCAGCGTTCATAGCAGCAATGTCCACAATAGTCAAACTGTAGGAAGAGCTGAGATGTCCATGGACAGATGGATAAAGAAGATGTGGGCTGTGTGTGTGTGTGTGTATGTGTGTGTGCGTGCACGTGCTTGTGTGATGGAATATTACTCAGCCATCAAAAAGGATGAAATCTTCCCATTTACATCAACATGGATGGAACTGGAGGGTATTATGCTGAGCGAAATAAGTCAATCAGAGAAAGACAATTATCATATGGTTTCACTCATGGGTAGAACATAAGAAACAGTGCAGAGGATCATAGGGGAGGGGAGGGAAAACTGAATAGGAAGTCATCAGAGAGGGTGACAAACCATGAGAGACTCTTAACTCTAGGAAACAAACTGAGGGTTGGTGGGGGGGGTGGGTGGGAGGATGGGGTAACTGGGTGATGGTCATTAAGGAGGGCACATGATATGAAGAGCACTGGGTGTTATATGCAACTGATAAATTATTGAAAACTATATCTGAAACTAATGATGTACTATATGTTGACTAATTGAATCTAAATAAAATAATACAATCAGGACACTAACCCCATTCCTGAGGCCTCCACTCTCCTGACCTAAACACCTCCCAAACCCTCTCACTTCCTAATACCATCACATTGGGGATTAAGTTCCCCATGTGAATTTGGGGGGAACACAAGCATTCAGTCTGTAGCAATAACCAAAGTCTTCATTTCTCAGCAAACCCTCCTCCTCCCTCATTCTTCCTTACTTCAGTGAATGGTACTGCTTCCTTTTAATTGCTCATTCTTTTTTTTTTTAAAGATTTTATTTATTTATTTGACAGAGACAGCCAGCAAGAGAGGGAACACAAGCAGGGGGAGTGGGAGAGGAAGAAGCAGGCTCCTAGCAGAGAAGCCTGATGTGGGGCTCGATCCCAGAACGCTGGGATCACACCCTGAGCCAAAGGCAGACGCTCAACGACTGCGCCACCCAGGCGCCCCTAATTGCTCATTCGAAATGCTTGGATTGACCCTTCTCTTCCTTCTCTCATACCCCCTATTCAATGCATCAGCAGATCCCTTTGGTTGTGTCTTTATAATTTATCTGGAATATTGCCTCTTCACACCATGTCTCCTGCTTTGACCCCAGAGTCCTTACAGTAGCCTAGTAGCAAAGCTCTGCTGTGTCTGCCCCCTCTTCCCTCTGAGAACGCCTATCCTGCTACTGTCCCCCCTCGTTCCATCCGCCAGTGCCACATTGCTCTCTCTTGCCATTACTCACAGATGGTATGCAAGCTCTTACTTCATGGCCCTTGTCTCGCATTGACTGTGTTTTTATTCGAGAATGTTCTTTCTTTAGATTACCAGATGGTTTATTTATTTACTCCTTCACATCTTTACTCAAATGTCAGGGAGGCCTTTCCCAGCCACTCTATCTACAGTCGCAGCCCCTACGCCATCCCTATCCTTCCCACTTTATTTGCTTGGTATGTCTCCCCTGCTAGAATGTAAGGTCCACGACGGAGGGATTTTTGTCTATTTATTACCATATCCCTAGGGCCTAGGAGAGTACGTGGTATATGGTAAACATGCAAGGGACGTTTATCCAGTGAAAGGCTATGTTAGGATACAAAATACAGATACCGCAAGAGATACCTAAGTCAGAGTGGCTTCAACAAGATGGAAGTTCGTTTTTCTTTCACATGACAGCGCGGGTGTGAGAAGTTCAGGGTAGCTGTGGTGGTTTCACAGGGGTCGGGGGTTTGGACACTTGCAGTCTCATGCTCTTGCCGGTATGCTGCTGTGAAATGCAAAGCCAAGGGGACACATCCTGTTGACTTTCACCCTGGGCCTGGGAGTAGGCTGGGGTCTACAGCCTTTTCTCCCGGGAAGGGAAACTCCGTGCACAGCTCCGTCGGTTCTGCTACTAAAGAAAAGGCAAGAAGAGATATTGGGGACCACCTGGTAGTGTGTAGGTCTCTGCTACCGCACCCCAACAGGGATGTGAGATAAACAGCCAAAGAGTTAATTCACATTTCCTCAATTTGGGTGGGTACCTGGGTGTTTGTTATTCCTTTTTTTCTTTTCTGTATCCTGGAACATTCCAGATTGACTAATAAATTAATATTTTAAAGGACAAAAGACACTTCTATTAGAGCATAAAATATTCCCTACCTGGGTACAAAAGAGATTCCTGGCCGCATGGCCAGTGGCAGACACAGCATTTTTTTTTCGTTTTTATCTCTGGAAACAAACAGTGGGTTACCATCCAGACTTCAGCATCCTGTGATTTGCCTTCTTCTCCCTGCCTTTTCTTTCCCACATAGTGACCCCCCTCCCACCCCAAGCATCCCAGCCCAGAATATTCTTCCAGGAGCAGATGCTGTCTGTCTCTCAGATGGAGCCTGGATGGGCCCTCTGCTGCTAGGGCGTGCAGCTTTCCCTGACACCACGCAGCAGTTTCCTCCAGGGGTTTAAACACTTTTATGATCATCTCTTTTCTTTCATCTCTGACCACTGAAAGCTCTGTTTTGATGAAAGCGTCTTTTCTTGTTTTCTCAAAATAGTTGAATGGTTATGATGCTCCCTATTCACTTCAACTTCAGCCTGTTCCCAGTTAATTGATGTAATCATGCCAGAACAAATGTGTTTTAAAAGATATGTGTGTGCGTAGGAGGGACTGCAATTGTGGTTTAAAATATTTACACCTAGGCAGAAACATAGCATTATATTAAACCGGAAGGGAACAGATTGGCCAAACACGGCTCAAGTTCCAGAGAGAGATTATAATAATTCCATGAAGCATATGATGACACCACGGATCCCCAATTAAATGGTTTTCACGTGTGAATATTTTATGTATTCATTCTTTCTTATTCCATTTAGTTTTACTTTTGGTGGGGGAGAGGGGCGTACATGGTGGTGAATACAGAAGGCTCAAAAGAAGCCCAAAACAAAACGCCAAGTCATAGCCAGTGACCAACAGTGCCCTGTAGCTGCCGCACTGTTCACCAGAATGTCAGGTTACCCTGATAGTTGTATTTGCCTTTACGCCCACCAACAAAGGAGGACTCAGGGACCAAATCCGCAGAAGCTTCTGAACATCAACTCTCGTCAGACCCTGTCCTTCCTGCCTGCGTTCATAAACCCGTCAAACCCCCTTTCCCGGCTTCGTGTAGCCTGAGTTGAGCTGTCATTCGCTACCAGAAGAACCTGGACCACGGAATCGCTGTAAGTGCAGTCAAAAGCAACAAAAGGAAAACAACAATCGATTGTATGTTTCAGTGATAAAATGGGCACGTGAAAATTTCCAATCTCTCATAGTATGTAAGTCCGAATAAATTGTAATGTTTTGTCAGGCATAATATGCCTTGCCTTAAATATGAATTAATAATGGAGAAATACATTTGCAAAAGTAATTATTTTAATAAGCTTTAAAAATATGAAGTCCCTCTTCTTCGCATCTTGCCCCCTGGGGTGCTGACTAGGCGTCCTCCCTCCTAAGTCCTCCTGCCATTACTACTGTGTTGGCTCTCATTTCTCTGCTGCTACTCTGGCCTTGTTCTGCCTCCTGTGTGTGTGTGTGTGTGTGTGTGTGTGTGTGTGTGTGTGTACGTGCACTGATCTGCAGGGCATTTCTCATGTTTACCTGTTTTACCCCAAGTGGGTCCTGGCTCCTTTTTGTGTCCTAACATGTGGTTCTGCCCTGGAGGAAAGGAGCTGGTTTTTATTTTATTTTATTTTTTTGCAGGGGAGGGGAGTGGGGAAGGGGGCAGATGAAGGCACTGAAGTGGCTTAATCTTGTAAATGAGGGAGGTGACATTTTTTTGAGTTTTCCCATATTATAAGTGGCCTGAAACATAATGAACTTCTCATTTTACAGAGATGCAGCCTACATCCAAATTAACGGGGGACGTTTGCTCATCATTCCTCCACGCTCCCCTCACCTGAGGCCCCTGTGGGAAGTAGCAGCAAGAAGTCCCAGGAGAAAAGGGAAATAATACAGCAAGGAAACTAAAATGGGGCGCATCAGCCACACGTCCTCATCAGAATATATTCCTTCCAGCGCCGAACATGGAGCTTTTGGTTTTGTTCCAGAAATTTCTGCATCTCATCCAGACTTGAAGGTAAATTTGCTCTTTGAATCTATCCTCAAATTCTTTTATTCTTGCTCAGGCTTTCTCTGTGAAAATTGGGAAAGCTTCTAATAACATTTGGTGACTTGGAGATGGTAATGATATATGATGTGGGGCTCATAATCCATGATGAGGCTACTGTGTGCACGATTTCTTTATTCAAAAGTAGGATCAATTGACAGAAATGGATCTCTGCAGAGGCTTTAGGGAAGCTGGAATAAAGAGATGAAATAGCAGGGCAGTTATTCCATTTATTTATTATCTGCCAGTTGTTTTCGACTTCTATTTTACACATTCTACATCCTCGTGGTAAATATTTTGACCGTGCAGATTCTTTAAGAGATCTATTTCTAAGTCATTGTAAGTATCATTTTTAAAAATTTTCGAAATTATGTTAAATGTAACTATTTGCAATTTTAGTATCCTTTGATAGGCACAGAATGAGTTGCTCTGAAATATTATATGATCGAATTTGAATTTACACGTCCTGAGATCTGACACATGGGAAGTAGCACAATATATCTTCATATCTCTTCCTCCTCCACAGCGCTACGATTTTGTATTTACAGAGCAGTAAGGTGAACACAAAGCTTTGATTTTATAGAACAATAAGACACACGCGAAGCTGACATACCTTCTCTCATGTCGGTTTGAACAGTTTTACAATTTACAAGTGTCACTGTGCCTAAAATATTTGATTTCGCCATTGCATTTGAGAACAGTGCTTGATTTCCAGAGAAAGTAGATGCTGTGTTCAGCGTTTGGTGTTTATTTACTGCCTTTGGTCCGTTTTACCAGCACCTACCATGATAGTTGATACGCTGCGTGGCTCTGGCTAAGAGCGGTGGTAGCTCGGCGGGTCAGAGGGTGACGAGTGGGCGGTCACATGGCTTTCTCATGTGATGAGAGGCACCGAGTTTAAAACTCCCGAAGACTCCACTGGCAAATTACAGGTTGGCCACGCACTCTAGATTCAATCGTGTGGAAAGGCAGGAGACGATTCCCAAACCAAATAGGCAGGAAATCATTCCAAACGAAAGTCGGGAGGCGATTGACGTAACCGTGCTCACCCCTGTGGGAGACTTTTCGGCCTCTAGCAAATTGCTGTGGCGGCCCGCAGAGGTGAGTCGGGGGCTGCGTGGCGAGGGGTGGACAGTGGCGTCGTGGGTCATGGCTCTCTCTGGAGTCCTTGTGTCCTTCTGTTTCTCTCAATTAAAAATTAAAAGTGACGTACGGCAGCTGAAACACCGCTGCAGTCCGACAGATGTATGCCACGTACTGTCCAGTCTTTGTACGTTACATTTCCTATTGCGTAACGTGTTCACGGCAGTAACTTGGGAGGCGGAGAACCGTGTGGCCAGGGCGGCCCAGTCGGTACAGAAAGTGGACGCTTTCTGTGGAGGGGGAGCCACCAAATGACCAAGACTCAGGAAAGCAGTTCTACTTCCCCCAGCCTGGGTTGTGTGTGCCTCTGGCGGAAAATAATCGAGATAGGAGCTACCGTGAGAGAGAGCAGCCCTGAGCGACCAGGGAGGTGGGGAACAGCCTGTTGGGAAAGCTGACAGTGTGACGTGATCAAGGGGACATGTCTGGTAAATGCCAATGCTGAGAGCAAGTAGAGGTGCTCTGAGAAAGCGGGGCGCCTTCATATAGGAATGACAAAACCCAGGATCCAGTTAATTGAATCTGGTTAGGGTATAATACTTTTGAGGGGCTCCTGGGTGGCTCAGTCGGTTGAGCGACTGACGCTTGGTTTCGGCTCAGGTTGTGATCTCATGGGTTGTGGGGTCGAGCCCCACATTGGGCTCCATGCTCAGCCTGCAGTCTGCTTGGGATTCTCTCTCTCCTTCTGCCCCTCCCCACCACACACACACACACTCTCTCTCTCTCAAATAAATAAATAAATCTTAAAAAAAGATGTGATACCTTGAAGTCTCCATTTCCATCTATAAAATGTGGGCAATAACACCTACTTTGCAGGATTATTGTGAGGCATGGAAACGAGCTCTGTAAAGCTCTTAGCACAGAGTCTAGGGCAGAAGTCATTCTCATGACATAGCTGTTGTTCTGGGCCAAGCCAGAGACTCTGCCACAAACAACAGGAACAACATGGGAGGCACTAAGAAGCCATTGCAGGAGCTTAGGCAGGTGGGCTATGGGATTAGAAACAAACAGGGGCGCCTGGGTGGCTCAGTGGTTAAGCGTCTGCCTTCGGCTCAGGGCGTGATCCCGGCATTCTGGGATCGAGCCCCACATCAGGCTCCTCCGCTATGAGCCTGCTTCTTCCTCTCCCACTCCCCCTGCTTGTGTTCCCTCTCTCACTGGCTGTCTCTATCTCTGTCAAATAAATAAATAAAATCTTTAAAAAAAAACAAAAAAAGAAATGCTCACTAAAAGCATATCACTACTACCAGACAGCATAAAATCTCTGTCGTGGAGCTGCCTTATAAGTTTCTCATCTTCCGTCAACCCCAAGAAGGCCTGACAATGGACATGGACTTCGGAGGCCAGAGGGATGTGACCCTCTGGGATTTCTGTCCTCACTCATATTGCTTATCTGACCTCTTTCCCAAACCAGTTTTATGCGTCCAGATTTCTTTCTGTTCCCTTCCAGCCCATCGCTGCCTACAACCCAGCATGACACGGAGGCACCGAATTTGTTCTGCTGACTTTAAACTCCTGAGTCACAAACTTGTTTCCAACCTCCAGAAATCAATTGCAGATGAAAAGACTAAGAGGGGATGACTTATTATTAGGCCAGTGGTAAACAGATTTTTACAAGCTTTGGTTTTGCCTCTGCACCAGTTCTGTTATCTCTCCAGCAAATTATAGAGCTTTTCTGTGCTGAGCAAAAAGGGTATATTGTTCTTATTTAGACACTTTTACTTTTAACTAGAAATCCAGCTCAAAATAGGATCTTAAATAAGCCTGTTTGAACTATTTATGAAAAAGACAGACTTAAGAACATCTTAATGCATCTTTCTCTCTCCCCACTTCCATTACTCTGTATGGGAGCCCATTTGAGAAATTTCTTGATAATTGAACAATATACTTTTGACATGGGCTTTGCTTGTCACCCTTAACCCCCGCTATTCTCTGATGGAAGAATTCTTCTCTGTTGCTTATGCTGTTAACTACTTGTCTTCAGACAGAATGTCCATTGACTTGAGGAAGTGGGGGCTTGGATTGTGATGCGAGAGAGAAAACTAGTTGCTGATGTCCAGAGCAGACTTGTATGATCACTGTGTTTCGATGTCGCCACAAGACAGTCTGGCACTCACTGCTGGGCCTTGGGACTCTTTTGTTGAACATGAACAATATCACAAAACATCCGTGCCCAGCAAGGCCACTCTGTACTCATGACGGATCAAGACAAAAAGAAGACTATTCCATGATCATGTCTGAATGCAGACAAAACATGAACCATATCCAAGCCACAGAATACCAGTCGTTCCCCCATCCTAAGAGTGATTGATGCTGCTTTACCAATTATAGCTTTAGGCCAACTCCAGTCTGCCCTCCCCATAAAGAAGGTTTATTAAAATAGCCAGCCACAGAATTGTCCCACTTCCTGATAACGTCCAATCCAGAACAGAGCTCTGTTTTTTAAAAGCCTCCCCAGGATCACCTAACGTAAGCCCCAATCCTTTTGTAAGTTCCTTTCTAACGCCTTCTCCTGGAAATGTCTCACAGTTCCCCCATGGCGTGCATTCTTCCTCCTTGCAGTGAGTAATATACACAACCTGTTTAACTAATGGTGTGTTTCTAGTGGTCTTTAGTTTCGAGGGCATTGACAGAAATGGACGTTCCACTGAGATTCAGCTGATGTACTCTCTTCTTTGGACCAGGACTCTTAACTTAGTCAAACTGCACATATTGGAGATCCCTTGTACTTCTCTCTGCTTGATATGCTACCCTGTCCATGGCTGAAAGCTAAGCTCATGCTGCACTGACCTTCAGTATTTCACTGAAGCCCATCAGCGTGGGGTTTATTTTGTTTTGCTAGGAGTAAAGTCTCTTGAGGTATCTTTGTTACTCAATCAATTTTATATTATTCCTTGGTAAAATCGTTTTAGTGCTTTCTGATACTTTCCCTTCTGGTCCGTGTACTGTTCTAGTGCCTTGAATGTTGCTTGGTCTTAAAAAGAAAACTCTATAAGGAGAAGGCGAGTGTAGTCCAATAAGTCATCCATGACCTGGGCCTGGGGACTGCGAAGTTCCGAAGGTCTCCTCAGGCAAGTGTGGTTTGGACAAACATGGTCATGGACACCATTTCAAATCCTTAAAAGGACTTCCTTTTCAGTTCTGCCTTTGTGTTCCCAGACAGTCGTACTGTTCAGTTTCATCTGCCCCAAATCGGGAGGTTTTGTTTGGCCCTTGAGTGGTGATGGTCAACCTTTGGCCAAACACCAAAGAGACCGAGTTACACAAGCATCATTCTTACAGACTGTTCAGTTCTCACAGGGGTATGAACCTTCTACAGCTCTGCCTTTTACAGGCTGAGCACCGGCTTCTGTCATGGTTTTTCACTATAAGGCTGAATTGTATGCGTATTTTTCTAACTGGAGCAATTTCAACAGAGACCATTTGGAATAGCGCTGCCATGTTGGGGAGCTTTTGACATGACACCATTTTTCATTTGAGGGGTCCCTTAGAACAAAATGCAAAATCCCCTGAGGAGATTGACCATCTCGCTTGTCTCAGAGAGAGATCGTATTTTTTTTTTTAACATGAGAGACATTCCTTCCTTCTTTTCTGTACTTTGAGGATTAATAAGGGCTGACTTTTTAGCTGTGTGATCGGATAAAATTCTCAATGGTCCAAGTTATGTCAAAGACAGCTGTGTGTCACTCTCTTTTGCCTGTGTATGTGTAAAATCTGTTTTTGTATATCTGAACCCTCTTCCCTCTCCTTGTCTGAAGCTGGCTCTTTCCCACTCCCACCCCCACTTCTCTTTCCCACCTTATGAAACTTTAAAGATTAATAAAAAAATAATTATTTTGCATGCACTCCAAGGATATCTAGGCTTAGATAAACAACCAGAATTGTCTAAAAGATTCAAAAAAAGGGAGTTACTAAACGGTGTTTCTTTTCGTGGACATGGAAAAGTATATATACATAACAGCCTTTCTTTTTTTTTTTTTTAAGATTTTATTTATTAATTTGACAGAGAGAGGGATAGCCAGCGAGAGAGGGAACACAAGCAGGGGGAATGGGAGAGGAAGAAGCAGGCTCATAGCGGAGGAGCCTGATGTGGGGCTCGATCCCATAACCCCGGGATCACGCCCTGAGCCGAAGGCAGACGCTTAACGACTGAGCCCCCCAGGCGCCCCCATAACAGCCTTTCTTACTACAGCTGCAAGATTATAACAAAGTGATTTTGTTTCAAGATAAAATGAGGTATTTAATATGAATCAGTCTTTAAAAAATTAGTTTGCCACATAAAAAACAATGCTAGCATAATATTTTGGTTTGTTGCAAACCAGCGTTAAGTTCCTTATGACTCAAAATTCCAGTATTTCCTGTATTGGTTTAATGAGTTTAAAAAGTTATCATTGTTTCCACAAATTGTGTAAAATTAAAAAATTTTATGGAGAAAATTATAGGAAACTAAATTGAGTGACAATAATGGATGTCTTTTTAAAGGGTTTAATTTTATGTACTTCTTAATATGCTATCATTCATAAATATTTAATGTTAACTAAGTTGTAATTTTCACATCTTTAACCCTAATATCTTGTACCTCAGTTAATTAATAAATGATATTTGAATGTCTGAACACTTAAAAAACCCCGGCAAATACAAAACACTGGTTACCAGACATTTTAACTTATTATTGTTTCTTAAAGTGAAAACAGATTAGATAGATTAACAAACTATGCAAATATACTTTTTGATGATATTTCAGGCTACAAAGTCAACATACAAAAATCAGTTGTGTTGCTATACTAAAAACAAAATGTCTGGAAAAAGAATTAAAACAGTCCCCTTTATGATAGCATCAGAAAAAGTAGAAAAAAAATTAGAAATATAAATTTAATCAGAAGTGAAAGATCTATACACTGAAAACTATAAAATATTGGTGAAAGAAATAAAAGACATTTAAATGGAAAGATAGATATCCTGTGTTCATGGATTAGAAAGAAATATTGTTAAAATGTCCATACTGCTGAAAGCCATATATAGATTGAATGCAATCTCCGTCAAAATCCCAGTGAAATTTTTCACAGGAATAGAAAAGCCAATCCTAAAATTCCCATGGAAGCACAAAATAGCCCAAATAGCCAGAGCCATCTTGAGCAATAAAAAGAAAGCTAGAGTCATCACACTGCCGGATTCCAAGCTATACTACAAAGTTATAGTGATCAATACAGTATGGTACTGGCATAAACGGGAGCTATATAGACCAATGGGACAGAGTTGGAGAGCTCATATATGAATCCACATATATATGATCAACTATCTTGGACCGAGTTGCCAAGAACACACAGTAGGGAAAGGATAGTCTCGTCAGTAGGTGGCGTTAGGAAAACTGGATCCCCACGTGTAGGAGAATAAAACTGGATCCTTATTTCGCATCATATCCAACAATCAACTGATAATGGATTAAAGACTTAAACATAAGCCCCAAAACTGTAGAACTACAAGAGAAAGAAAAAGGCAGGGAAAAAACTTCTTGACATACGTCTGGGCAATGATTTTCCTAATGTGATCATAAAAGCCCAGGCAACAAAAGCAAAAATGAGTAAATGGGATTGCCTCAAGGTAAAAGCTTCTTTTCAGCAAGGGAAACAACAGAATGAACAGACAACCTACGGAGTGGTAGAAAACATTTGCAAACCATATACTTGAAAGGGATTAATACCCAAAATATAAAAGGAATTCAACTTCGTAACAAAAAACAAATAAATGGAGTAAAAAATGGGCAAAGGACCCAAATATACTTTTCTCCAAATAAGACCTACAAATGCCAACAAGTGTATGAAAATGTGTGCAACGTCACTAATAATCGGAGAAATGTAAGTCAAAACCAGCATGGAGGTCACGCAAAAAATTAAAAATAGAACCACCATAGGGTCCAGGAATGCCACTTCTGGATATATAATGAAATGAAATAGAATATATTTTTAAAAAGACTATTTATTTATTTGAGAGAGAGCTTGAGAGAGCACAGGCAGGGGGAGCAGCAGAGGGAGAAGAAAAGGGAGAAGCAGACTCCCTGATGAGCAGGGAGCCCGACACGGGGCTCAATTCCAGAACCCTAGGATCATGACCTGAGCCGAAGGCAGGTGCTTAACTGACTGAGCCATCCAGGTGCCCCAGAATATCTTTTAAAAAAGATTTTATTTACTGAGAGAGAGAGAGAGTAAGAGAGAGAGAAGGAACAGGGGGAGGGGGAGGGAGAAGCAGACTCCCTACTGAGCAGGGAGCCCAATGTGGGGCTCGATCCTGAAACTCCGGGATCACATCTGAGATGAAAGCAGACACTTAACTGACTGAGCCACCCAGTCATCCCGGAAATAGAATATCTTGAAGAGATATCTGTATTCCTATGTTCATTGCAACATTATTCACAATACTCAGGATATGAAAACAACCTAAGTGTCAATCATCAGATGAATGAAAAAAGAAAATGCGAGGAAAAAAAGGTATAAAACAATGGAATGTTATTCATCCTTTAAAAAGAGGGAAGTCCTGTCATTTGCAACAACGTGGATGAACTTGGAAGACATGCTGAGTGAAATAAGCCAGACGCGGAAAGACGAATACTGCATGGTGTCACGTGTGGAATCTAAAAGAGTAAAACTCTTAGCAGAGTTCTGGAGGGCCTGGAAAGTGGGGAAGTGGGGAAATGTTCGTCAAAGGGTGCAAATGTGCAGGATCAGATATGAGAAGAGAGCACAGTAGGCAGAAGGGAATATCAGATTATGGTGTACATAGCATTCGTTATTGCTCCCTCATACTTTCATAAAAGTGTAGTTACATGCTCTGTGCAAAAGACTCAGGTTATGGGCGCCTGGGTGGCTCAGTCAGTGAAGCGTCTGCCTTCGGGTCAGGTCATAATCTCAGGGTCCTGGGATCGAACCCCACGTCGGGCTCCCTGCTCGGCGGGAAGCCTGCTTCTCCCTCTCCCACTCCCCCGGCTTGTGTTTCCTCTCTCACTGTCTCTCTCTCTCTGCCAAATAGATAATAAAATCTTAAAAAAAGTGACTCAGGTTCTGCTTATATGGGGCATACTTGATAACGTAGGTTCATCGTATTAAAAACTCAGCATTCTGACCATCTGTGTAACAATGTACAGAGCACCATTACGCCTGCCACAAAGCGCCTAAAGATCCCGCAGGGAGTAGGGACGTCTCTGGCACCATGCTCCAGCTCTAGCTCCGGAGATGACGTTTGTACGGCAGGCCGCAGTCCGCAGTTCGTTCGGTGCTCTCAGAAAGTTTCGGTGGCCCCAACTCCAAGTGACACCTCTACTTCAGTGTAAGGTACTAACATACACTCAGCAGTCAGTCGCCTCCAGGACAATGATCTTGTGCTTCTAAGTACCGTGCAAAGCATCATGTGACTCGGCAGGAGGGGATTTCGATGGAAGGACATTTCGGTAGAAATATAGAAGCCCCAGAAACTGCCACAAGCTCTACATGGAAGCATTAGGGTGTAATCTGGAAAGAGCGCAGACTGTCGCTTTAGCTAGAACTTGTGACTTTAATCTCAGCCAGATAATTAACAGCTTGGTGACCTTCGCTTGTGAGTTAATCTTGCCGAGCGTCAGTTACTTTGCAGAATTGTTGGAAGGATTGTAGACAATGGATAATAATTGCCTTATCAAAATGCTTAGCTCACAGTGGATGTAATCGTAAGTGTTCGATGTTTTCTTGTGTTGTGATCACTGTGACCATCTCCTGTCAGACTGAAAGAAATGCATCACAGAAACTTTAACATCGCATTCGTTTTCAAAATTGTTTTCCAACTTTATTGAGGTCTAATTGACATGTAACATTGTATAACTTTAAGGTATACAATGTAATGATTTGATACACCTATCTATTTTAAAATGTTGCCCAGAATAAGCTTGGTTAATCCTTCAGCTCACATAATTACCCTTTTGTTGTTGCTGTTATGGTGAGAGTCTCTTAGGAGCTTTCAAGTACGCCATGCAGTGTTGTTAACTGTCGTCACCCTGCTGTACATTAGATCCCCAGAATGTATTCATGTGGTACCTGCAAGTTTGTACCGTTTGGCCCGTATCTCCCTATTTCCCCCACCCCTCTACGGGCAACCCGGCAACCACCCATCCACTCACTGTTTCTATGAATTTGGCTTTTTGTAGATTCCACATACAAGTGAGAACACTTTGATTTATTTCACTTAACATAATGCCCTTGAGGGTCATCCATGTTGTTGCAAATGGTAGGATTTCCCTTTTTTATGGCTGAATAGTATTACACTGTGTATACCACGTTTTCTTTATTCATTCATCCATCAGTGGACATTTTGGTTGTTTCCATGTCTGGGCTTATTGTGAATAATGCTGCAGTGAACATGGGGGTGCAGATACCTCTACGAGAAAGTGAATGTCACATGTGTTTACAGTGCCTGATCCACTTATTTATTTATTTAAAAAGATTTATTTATTTATTTGAGAGAGAGAGAAAGAGAGAGGGGCAGAGGGAGGGAGTGGGAGAGAGAAAGAGAGAGAGAATCTCAAGCAGACTCTGGGCTGAGTGCAGAGCCTGATGTGGGGCTCGATCTCATGGCCCTGAGATCATGACCTGAGCCAAAACCAAGAGGTGGACACTTAACTGACTGAGCCATCCAGGCACCCTTGATCCATTCATTTATTTAGCACATATTTATTGTAAACAAAAGAGTTAAACATCCCTAACCTCTCTTGTCGATTGCTATCTACTGGTTGGAGATAGATCTTTAAAAAGATAAAGTAGACTTTGTTGCAGGCCAGGTGATGACCTTGCCTTTTTTTTTTTTTTAACCTAAGTGAGATGGGAAGCCACTGAAAGTTTCTGTTATATTTAAACAAGTTTATTCTTCTTCTTGGGGATGCAGACTACAATGGGGAAATGGTAGAAGCAGGGAAACCAATAAAGCTGCTTTTGTGACAATTTAGGCAGGAGATGGTGGCTAAGGCCAGGATGATAGCAAGAGGTAATCATCTTCTGGTTATATTTTCAAAGTAGAGCTAAGAAATTTCATGACAACTTGGGTACGAAGTGAAACAAAGAAGAGTAAAAAAATGGCTTCAGTTTTTGGCCTGAGGAATTGGAAGGAAGAAATTGTCTTTAATGGAGCTAGGGAAGACTAAAAGGTAGTCGAGTTTAGTTTCGGACATGTTCAACTTGGGGCACCTAGTAGACATCCAAGTGGAGATCCTTCAAGGTTACCCCAACAGTAGGAATAGATTGAGAATTGGGCTAATGGACTAAGCCCTCAAGTACTTTATCATTAAGAGTTTGGAGAGATGATAGGTACCAGTTAAAGAGAATAAGATAGATCAGCTAATGAAGTAGAAAAAAGACTAGAAGTTTGGTGTCCTGATAGCCAATGGTGAAAGTATTTCAAGTTGAAAGATGTAACAAATGCATTAAATGCTGTTGATGAGTCAGTAAGATTGAAGACTGAGAAAGGTCCATGGGATTTAGCAACATGAAGGTCATTGTTGACTGTGAAAAGAGCAATTTCGATGTAATGGTGGGGGCAAATGCCAGATTTGGGTGTGTTGAAGAGAAAACGTAAGTCGTCTTTTAGACATTGAAAACACATAGTATTGACTTCTGGAATTGGAAATGGTGAGCCATAACTCCTTTGCGAAGATTAACTGTAGTGAGAAGGGAGGAAGTAGGGCAGAAACTGGAGGGGGAAATGTGGTCAAGAGAAATTTTCATTGTTGTGAAGATAGAAAAAATAATAGAATATTTATTATGTTTAAGGAATTCTGCAATAATGAGAGAAATTAATAAAGCAGGGCAGAGAAGGAATAATCGCTGGTTTGATATCCTTGAGTAGGTGAGAGGAGGTAGAATCTGGTATATGGGTGGAGGTGTTGGCCTTCTCGAGAATAGAATTTATTCTTAGTAACAGAAGAGAAAGTACCATATATAGGCAAAGGTTCAGGCAAGTGGGGGCAGTGATGGTGAGAGCTCCTAGAATTTCTCTTTTGATTATTTCTATTTTCTCAGTGAAATAGGATGTAAGATCATGAGCTGAGAATAAGGTCGAGAGAGGAAGGGCTGGAGGTTTAAGGTGAGATGAAAGTGTGAGATAGATATTTAAGAAGGTGAGAGAGTGGATGAACTGGGGATCTTACACTGTTATTGCTCTGGAAGCAGTAAGTAACCTTTTGAAGTTCTTGGCCATGAATGCTAAGTAGTCAGCATGATTTTATGTTTTTCTCCATCCGTGTTCAAATGTATATGTGTGAGTACAAAATAGGCAGAGAGTTGAATTTAACCAGGGTTATTTTTGCCCGAGCAAATATAAAGATGAAAGAGAGAGAGAAGAGAGTTGGGAGGTATGCAAGGGATTGAATCATGACCCTTAAACTTGGTAGGGAGGGAGGTAAAGGTGTTGAGTGAGTGATGGAGATGCCAAGGCTGTATCTTGGTATGAAGGGTTTCTAGATTCTTGTGTGGTCAAGGATTATTGGGTTCAGATGTACTGAAGGGACTGGCTTAGAAAGATCAGAGGCGGTAATGAGATTGGAACACTTGAAATTGTATTTGGGGAGAGACTGCAGTTACAGACAATGATGCCGTTTTGAGAGCACGGTTACGGGAGTGAACGAGTGAGACTGGATAGCAGCTACAGTTATGTGGACGAGAGGAGGTCAAGGAAGTGAGAAGACAGTATGTTGAAAGGATCAGCCACGTGAGACTGGAATCACCCAGCTGGTGGGGCCTGGAGGAGAGGAAGGTATTCCTTTCGCTCTCTATCGCCCCTGCAGCCCCTCCCTCTTTCCGAATCACCGCCCTCTGGCTGGAACCCCACGCGCTCAGATTACCACCTTCACCTATAGTCTTCCCCGGGCTCTAGGTCCAAGGCTGTGAGCGGGAACAAAATAGGCACAAGGTGAGAGGCCTTTAGGGAAAGCAGCGTCAGGTTTCAGCTAGATTCTAAAGGCAGAAGGGAAAGGAAACATCAAGAGAAGAGCTTGAGGGTGTTAACGATTTTGCTGATGAGTTCCAGAAGGCAGTGGAAAGGTTTCTCGGATTGGGAAGGAGTGAGGGATAATGTCGAATAAAAGGAAGTTGTTGGGGTGGGGGTAGAACGCAAGGAAGTGGCTTCTGGGAGCGCCGGGCATCTGACAGTGATAGAATCTGGGATGAATAGTGAAGGGGAGGAAGACATTCTCCTTGGTCCAGGGTTCTTCTAGCTGGACTAAGAATTAAATGTATATGAGGGGTGCTTGGGTGGCGCAGTCGTTAAGCGTCTGCCTTCGGCTCAGGGCATGATCCCGGCGTTATGGGATCGAGCCCCACATCAGGCTCCTCCGCTATGAGCCTGCTTCTTCCTCTCCCACTCCCCCTGCTTGTGTTCCCTCTCTCGTTGGCTGTCTCTCTCTCTGTCAAATAAATAAATAAAATCTTTAAAAAAAAATAAATAAATGTATATGAGACACATTAAGAGGAGAAAAAAAATCAGTTTTGTTATGTGTACATGGGGGCCCAATTAGTGAAATTGAGAACTAAAGAAATGACCAAGGGGGTGCCTGGGGGGGGCTCAGCTGGTTAAGTCATTTGGCTAAGGTCATGATCTTGGAGTCCAGGGATTGAGCCTCGTGTCGAACCCCATGTTGGGCTCCCTGCTGGGGGGGGGGAGCCTGCTTCTCCTGTTCCTCCCCACTCATTCTCTCTCGCTCTCTCTCAAATGAATGAATAAAATCTTTTTTTTAAAAAGAAATGACCAGACAGGCAGTTTTTATGCTTTTTAAACGAAGAGATACTATTACTTGTGAGAAACTGGCAGGACAAAGAAAACTTAACTTTGGGAGCTTCAATCAGTAAAGAATTCTAAGCAGGATTTGGGCTACGGTAGTAAATTAGTAAAAAGTAACAGGGGCTGTTTATATAGCCTAACCCTTCTCAGCTTTCAGTTCCCTATCTCTGGTGATAAAACAGCACAAAAGTCACTTTAGCTACTGATATGAGGAGGGTACATTTTACAACGGAGATTTATTTCCCCACTTTCAGGGGGACAGAAAAAGTTCTGAGTGTCCTTCTGCAGGCTCTTAACTTTTATTTAAAATAATCAATATGCCGAAGCGGCACATTTTGGGATGGCCTGCCCTTGGCACGTACACTAGCCATATGTAAAAACATGTCACACACTCTACTGATAACTTTCTCCAACTTCATCTTCTCTCAACTTTACACGTTGAACACGTTGGAATAAGATAATGCATGAAAATAGTATGTAAACTCTAAAAGCACACTACAAATTAAAGTATTACTATTATTGAGATGATTATTTCCTGCTATGTCGGAAATCTTAGAGAGCCAGAGCGTCATAAAACACTGGCAATTTTCAGCCAAAGAAATTTTGAATCGAAAACCTTTAATGTTGAAAGACTTTCAACGTATGATTGCTCACATGAGTACAACCTAAATCAAGAGTCTCTATTCTTTTCCATTGATCCGTGTGTCTATTTTTGTGCCAGTACCATACTATTTTGATTACTACAGCTCTATGGCATAGCTTAAAATCTGGAATTGTGGTAATTGTGATACCTTCAGCTCTGTCCTTCTTTCTCAGGATGACTTTGGCTATTTGGGGTCTTCCGTGGTTCCATACAAATTTTAGTAGTATTTGCTCTAGTTTTGTGAAAAATGCTGTTGGGCTTGTGTTGAATCTGTAGATTGCTTTGGGTAACATGGACGTTTTGACAGTCCATGTGCGTGGAATATCTTTCCATTTGTTTGCATCCTCTTCAACTGCTTTTATTGGGGTTTTGTAGTTTTCAGAGTACAGGTCTTTTCACCTCTTTGGTTAAGTTTTTTTTCCTAGATATTTCATTCTTTTTGGTATAATTGTAAATGTCGTTTTGATGTCTCTTTCTGTAATTTTGCTGTTAGCGTTTAGAAATGCTACCAATGTCTGGGTATTAATTTTGTATCCTACTTTACTGAATTCCTTTATTAATTCTAGTAGTTTTTAGGATTTTCTATACATAGTGTCATGTCATCTGTAAATAGTGACAGTTGAATTTCTTCTTAAGCAATATGGCTGCCTCTTATTTCTTTTTCTTTTCTGATTGCTGAGGCTAGGACTTCCAGTACTGTGTTGAATAAAAGTGGAGAGAGTGGACATCCTTGTCTTGTTCTGACCCTAGAAGGAAAGCTCTCAGTTTTCCACCATTAAGGATGATGTTAGCTGTGAGTTTTTCACATGCGGCCTTTGTTATGTTGAAGTATGTCCCCTTTAACCCATTTTGTTTAGAACAAAAGCGAAAAGAAAAAAAACAAAACAAGACACATTTTAAAATGTTAAAAAAAATAAAACAATAAAAGTTAAAAAAAAAAACCAACAACACCCCACAAAACCACAGCTTGTTTTCTGTGCCCCAGCACCAGAGGGCAGCTGGTGTGGGCTTGTAGACCCTGGGCTTGCTGAGGTTGTGAGCTCATTGAGATGGCCAGACCCAAATGGTGTCCAGAGCCTGCTCAGGTCTGGCTTTTTTTTTTTAATGTTTTTTTATTATATTATGTTAGTCACCATACAGTACATCCCTGGTTTCTGATGTAAAGTTCGATGATTCATTAGTTGCGTATAACAGGTCTAGGCTTTTAAGGTGGGGTCAGAACGTAAACCACTTCATTCTCCAGTCCCTCTGACCTGGACAGATTTCCCTCTGCTCCGCTGCCGCTTGCCAGTTTTAGTGTTTTCTCTTTTATATGCCAGTTGCTCTTTCATTTTTTTAAAAAAATTTTAAAATGTTTTAGGGGAAGAGAGCATGAGCAAGGGGGTAGAGGGAGAAGCAGGCTTCCCGCTGAGCTGGGAGTCCGACGTGGGACTCGATCCCAGGACCCTGGGATCATGACCTGAGCCCAAGGCAGACTTAAGTTATGTGACTGAGCCACCCAGGTGTCCCAGCCAGTTGCTCTTCGAAACTGCGGCTTTTTTTCTGTGCCCGAGGACAGAGGGATCCATCCTTTCCCACTGCCGTTCTCAGCATCCAGGCGGGGGTTCCCTTTGTTCCTGTGTCCCCGTCTCTCTTGCTGTTCTCTTGCCATCCTGTCTTTGGTTGTTTAGTACCTGTCAGACAGCCCTCAGTTCTGCTTCAGGAGGAATTGTTCTATTAATAGGGGTAATCTGGTGTGTTCTGCGGAGGAGGTGAGTTCAGACTTTTCCTACGTTGGGATCTTGAACCAGAACTCCAACATTTCATAATTTTTTGATGGGTGGAATTAACGATTTTTCCTCCCAGAGGAAGCAGTCTATCATAATTGTTAAAAACTTTAGTTTTAAAAGAAAAAAACCTTGGATTCTAATCCCAGATCTGCCACTTACTAGCACTGTGATTTAGAACACATTAGTTCCCTATATTCTTTGCATTTCAGTGTCTTCTGCTGTAAAAGGGAGATCATAATATCATCTTTATAGGATTGTGGATGTGAAATGCGATGCTGGGAGGAACGCATGGCACATGTTACCTAGTAAGCACTCTGTAAATATTAGCAGTGGTTATTAGAACAGAAAATAGGTTCAGAGCAACAGGTGAACTTATGTTTTGGCTGGATCTTAAAGCGGTTACACTAGTTTGGTTTTACCCAATGAAATACAGAATGTATAGCTAACTGAATTTCAGGTAAAGTACAAATACAGGGGCGCCCGGCTGGCTCTGTAGGTAGAGCCCATGATGCTTGATCTCTGGGTCATGAGTTCAAGCCCCAAGTTGGGTGTGGAGCCTGCTTAAAAAAAAAAATAAAGAGCAAATATATATTTTTAGTATGTGTCATGCAATGTTTGGAACATACTTCTAAAAAAATGATTCTTTTTTTTTTTTTCAGCTTAACTGAGCGTTCTATGTTTTTCTTTGCTAAATCTGGTTACCCGGCCTGGGTTCCTTTTGGGAGCTCTCATTTTCTTGAATTAGTAAATAGGGGAACTTACCCCTGACCCTAAGTAGACTAAATTGTAGTCCCACACTGTGACGCACTGTGTGCGCAAAACAGGCAGTGAGGTGTACAACCCCGGCAGATCATCCTGTGAGAAAATACTGTGGGAAGTGTCAGTCCCCTTAGATGCAGGCCGAAGAGGCCGGCTCTCCTGCCTGCTTTGGGGTCCAGGCCTGGTTAGAGCTCGTTCACATGGACAACAGCTGGCCAGCCCAGTTCTCCCTGCTACGTCAAGGCCTGCTCGTTCCCTGAGTTTTTGCTTAGGTTGTTGCATTCCGTTCCTGAAATTCCGAGCTCTGCCTTGTGTTATCTCTCGACTTCATACGTGTGAAGCAGGGGCGGCAGCCCTGAGTAATAATTCAGCACGGATTTGACTTCCATTGATAATTAGGATTATAAACCATATATATATATTTTGGGGGGTGGCCAGTCTGTTTTGTTTCTTTAAAGCCAGAATAGAAACCTCTCAGCAGAGCAAGCTCTGTATATGTCTGACTGATCTCGGACTCTCCAGGGAGGTCCCTGGAGGAGGCATTTTTAATTCTGATTTCATGACAGAGGCCATATTCAATTGCTCTTTAGACCCACGTGCGAGTGGGTCCGTCCTGCCCTTGCTCCCACCCATCTTCCCTTTTCATAGCGTGCTGTCCTCCTGCCTGGGGGGCGTCGTATCAGGTAGCAGTGAGGCAGGCGAGGGAGGCGCAGACCTTCAGCGGCCCCTTATCCGAACAAAGCTACTGACCCAAAGCCTTATCTAACATGCTAATGTCTGCACTTAGAAGATGACAATAAAGAAAAATACAAATACTCAGCCGCAGCACTTTCTTTTACACGACCCCCTGCCCTCCCTCCCAGTTTCCCCCTCCCCTGGCCATCAATGATCTATCCCTGTTCCCCTTTCATCATTCAAATGTCAGGCCCCATAAAGCCTTGCCTGGATGAATTATATCATCTTCTTCCGGCTCACTGTGAGAAGCAAGTATCTTTAATTTGTTTTAAGAGAATGCTTTGTTCTCAGATTATTGGTCTGAGCAAAGAGAGCGTGATTAGTTTGCATTTCATACCGTACAATCTGAGGATAGTTCCTCCCCAGGATTTTTAATAAGGGTTTCCTGGCTTAGCTCCAAAACCCAAAGTGTCCTCAATTGCATGCTCCCAGCACTTCACTTGCCCTGAAATGTAAGCAGTAGTTGTGTGTGTGTGCGTGTGTGAGAGAGAGAGACAGGCCAGACGGTAGCTCATGTGCAGGGCTGCTAGGATGCGGGCCTAGAGGGTGCACTTGGGGTCCAGACAGAGACCCAGTTATGCTGTGCTGTGAACACATCGGCCAGTAGCCTGAGAAATTCTCAAACATAGATCCCATGAATCTCCTTAAAATGTCCCACATCTGCCACGCAACTTTCAAGTTGGGGAGTTTTTGGTTAACTCAGCCGTAGGCACTGTGCAAATCAGAGTTGTATTTCCTAGAACAACGCAGATCTTTGGAATTTAAATTCTCCCCGGTATATCCATAAGGAACAAATTAAATGCAAGTGTTCAGGACCGGGGTCGGGTATTGCTAGCAAGTGCCATAGACCATAAATCTTAGATACTTGGGATAAATGTGGTTTCTTTTGCCTAATGGGACCCTTTTCTTACCTTCTCTAATATTTACCCTGTGGAAAAATGCTAGTCTCAGACTGTGGACTGTTTGTGATACCCTTTTTAACATTACCTGTGTAAACTGTCCGCTGGCCTATGAAGTACAGTGGGTATTTCAGTCTTTTTTTTTCTTCCCAAAGGGCCACAGATTACTAAATAGCTCTATACATTCAAGGATTTAGAGTTTCCTGTGAGTTCTTTGTGCTCACAAAAAGACACTGAGCACAAGTATCCCTCTGAATTGGTAATTCATCTCGGTTTTCTTTGGGCTGTTTTTGATGATATTCATCAATTTAAATGATACCCTAGCAAACAGATCACAATTTATACTTTTTCGAATACTATAGCTTTATAAGTTATGATAAAACGATATGACCATTAGTTGTTCTTTGTTCACCATTGGTCAGTAACATCTTAATGTGAAAAGCATCGCGCGCAGAGTTTCATTACACATACGAAATTACCAAAGGTTGCTTTAAACTCCTAATATAGCTGTGTGTGAACTTTCCAAGAACAACTCAGACACCTCTTCCTGCCACTTTATGCATAAATTATCCTATCAAAGAGCTGGTATTTATTCTGAGCTCTTTGAAATTCTAATCACTTGTATACACCTCCCCAGGCCAGTTGTCTTTTGAATTTGGATTACTTACAATTGGCGATTCATAAGTAGTGGAATATACAATGTGCAGTGCCACCCATTCAGGAGCCTTTAAAGATTCATTGTTCCATTTTCTTCAATGGAAATTTAAATGTTTGATAATGATTTTTAAATGACTCTGCAATTTTCTTTATTTTAATATTAATATCCTGTATAATATCTTCTGTGCACATCGAAGCGCTTTTTAATTAAAAGGCTATGGTACCCAGAAATCATAGGCTAGAAACCACGTAAACATGTCATCAAGTTAATTTCTCTTGATGTGACCTGCATAGCATGGGTATGTGCTGGGGTGGGGTTTGTGTGCATACACACACACACACACACACACACACACACACACCCTTTTCTTACAAATATCTACAGAAGGCTTTATAGTCTTACTTGATATCAAATGTATGTTCCGTTCACTACTATTTCATATATCTCGTATCTGCTTTCATCTTCTCTTCCTGTCGTTTTGGTTCTTGCGCTCCATCTGAGGTGACATACGCCCAAACATATCCCTATTTTGTCACTTGCTGGAGGACCAAATTCGCAACCACTTTAGTTCTTTCTAGATGCTGTCAAGAAACATCAGAGGGACCTTTACTTATAGTAGGCTCCATGTCACCTTCCACTTACAACATGAATTTTTATGATATATTAGTTCCCAAGGACTACCGTCCACCTGTAGGTTGGTTCTGGTCTTATCTCTGTGTGGGTTACCATGGCAATTTATTAATGTGTCTGTCCACTTTTACACCTACGCCCCATATCACCCTAACTTCCATCTACCTGATTTGCATGGCCAGGTAACCATACCACAATGACTTTGATGGAATCATTCTTCTTTTCAAAAGACTTCACTTCCGTTCTCTGCATGAAGCCTGCCTCATCCTCTCCTACCCATAGTTACGCTCCCATCTCTTGCCCTCTTCCTCCCCTGAAGTGAGCATTTATTGTCATTCTGCTCAAGTAGAAATTTTGAAATTGACATTTATTGTTACTTACCAGCTGCATATGTGTATCTCATCCCAGCGTAGGAATATGACATCCTTAGAACAGGAATAGTGCTTGATACTTCCTAATATTCCTGAAAGCACCTGACACATGGCTTTGATTGTGATAATTTTAACTTTCTATTTATATACAAGCGAAGATAAGCAACTAAAATTATAGTAGGCCCTCAGTGTATATGTGATGTTTTCCTTTATACGTACAAGTTCCATATTAGTTGTGAAAATGAAGAAAAAAGTAATATTTTAAATGATTCCTAGTGGAATAAGTCATGGTTCTGAGAAGAGGAGTACCTTCTTTGTTAAGTCTTTTCTATTATGATTTCATCTGTTGAGTCAAAAGCATATTATTTTCCATTTTTATGGCCTCTTTAAATGGTTCTTACCCATGCACACAAGCATACTCTATGAGCTTATAAAAATCTAGTCACAGGATTGTTTCTTTTCCATAGCGAGTTTAGAATACATACTTTTGAATTCATTTTGACCCATTGCTTCTCATTGTCATTCTTCTTGACATTCTCATATTCATTCACCTGTATACCTTGACTTGTGAATTATGATTTAGATGCCAGTAGTTTCATTACCTCAGTTGGTCAGGCTTCTTAGGATTGGTCTGGCACCCTGTTATTTGCTCTCTGTCGTCATACGCTAAAAATGAGGCAAGAGGGGCGCCTGGCAGGCTCAGTCAGTAGAGCATGTGACTCTTGATCTCGGGGCTGTGAGTTTGAGCCCCATGTTGGGCATAGAGCCTACTTAAAAAATAATAATAATAAATGAGACAAGAGACACACCAGGAACTTTAGAGAGGAGCTCCAAAGGGACTACCTAATATATATTAGGTCTAGCTAACATGAGAAAGCAATCAGATCATAATGGCCCATTGCATAGGCCTTTGTTAGATACACTCAGTACTAAAAGAGAGTACTTATTTATATTTTTTAAAAGATTTATTTATTTTGTATATAGAGAGAATGCACAAGTGGTGGGAGAGGCAGAGAGAGAGAGAGAGAGAGAGAGAGAGAGAGAGAATGAGAATCCTGGAAGAGACTTCCCGCTGAGTGGGGAGCCCAATGCTGGCCTCGATCCCAGGACCCTGAGATCATGACCTGAGATGAAATCAAGAGTTGGCTGCTTAACTGCCTGAACTACCTAGGTGCCCCTTATTTATTTTTTTTAAAGATTTATTTATTTATTTGAGAGAGAACAGAGGGAGGGGCAGAGGGAGAGGGAGGGAGAGAATCCTCAAGCAGACTCTCCAGTGAGTGCGGAGCCTGACGTGGGGCTCCATCCCAGGACCCTGAGATCATGACCTGAGCAGAGATCAAGAGTCAGACGCTTAACCGGCTGAGCCACCCAGGAGCCCCTGACAGAGTACTTATAACGACATCATTATATATAGCTGGAGTTAGTTATCTATATTGTTTTATGCCTACGATACAGTTCACACAACATTGGCCCAGGCACTATTCAAATGAATTCATGTTTCCTGAATGATTTCTGTTATAAAATGCTAATGATAGAAAAGTTTAAAAGAACTTAGAAGCTGTTGCTGCATTTCTTACATGAATTTCTTCCCTTGAGAAAATCTAGAGCTGCTTATTTTTGTATTTGAAGCAAAGATATATTTTATTTCATTTTACTTCAGCAAATGTTTCTAAACTCAAAAGTTTACTGTTTGTTAATGATTCTACACTGGGATATTTTAGGAGATCACAAAATATTATCTTTTCGGAGCATTGTTTAATTTAGGTCAACCTGGCTTAATCTTCTGTGAAAAACTAAATTTTGAGCTAGATTATCAACCTATCGAGTGTTGAAAGTAAATCTAAGATACTATAGTAAGCCATCACATTCGGATTAAAATGTTCGTATCTAGTTTCGTATTATGAGTTCAGTATAATGACAGAAAAGCAACTAACATTTTAAAGACTTCATCTTAGATTCCTGAAAAGTCACGGAAGGGCACATTTTCTGTAGTAGGTTAAACTTTAAGTACTAGAGTTTTGACTAGAGGACATTTAATATCCGTGCTGCTTAAGCAGCAAGTGTCAGGCTATATTTAAGAAGATGTTCTGTTTTTATTTTCAAGAATGAAATTTAAGTATCCAGAAATTGTTAGTTTAGATAGAACATTCATGTGAGGATCCTAAACTTATAATTGGGTGTAACGTGGTGTACCAAGATGATTTTGGCTGTATATACAATACCCAACTAAGAGTGGCTTCAAGATTAAGGACGTTTATTATCTTGTGTACCATCAAGCCTAAAGCAGGCTTGGTTCATTCCAGGCTAAATGACAACTTCAAGGGCCTTGGTTCTTGCTGTCTTTCTGCTCTTCCAGACTCGGCATGTTGGTCTTCAACTTCCGACTTGTACCTTCCTGGTTGTAAAATGACTGCCAAACATTAAATTCCCACTGACCATATTCACAGGTGGGAAATATCGATCATGTTCACAGGCTTTGCCTCATGTATCTCTTCTGTAAAGGAGGAAAATCTTCCCCAGAAACCTCCTTGCAGGCTTATCTTTAGATATCATTGTCTAGGATTCAGTCACAGCCATGACCTGCCGCAAGGGTGGCTGGGAATTGACCTGGCACTAAAATACAAGCTGGGGATTCTGCTTCTGGGATGATGGAGTAGACATACTTTCTCCGATTCTTCCCAGCAAGTACAACAGAAACCCAAGGCATCGAAAATAGCTTCCAAGAGGTGGAGAGAAAAAGGTAGACTGGCTAGGGACTTTGCGATCCAAGGAACAACACAGAGATGTTTCCTGGGTTTCCTTTTTGCTTCATATAACCCAGAATTGGAGACGAAGAAGCCAACAACCCAGAATCCTAACAAGTGCAGACAGATAGCCTCGTAAAGGCCTGTTCTCTCTAGTCAAAGGATCAGGAAAGGGATAGCCTAGCAAGACAAGAAACTTTTGAAATATAGTCACTCCACTCCAGCCAAACACCAAGAAAGCACTGTGGATCTATCCTCACCAATGCCAGCAAAAACCAAGTGGTGAGCCTGGCCTTCCACCCTCACCAGTCTTTAATGAGGCACCCAACCACCATGTACCCCTGCCAAGGTTGTATTAAAGAACTGAGTTGGGTAATGGACTTTGATCGCCTCCAGCTGATAACAAGATACCCCTTCAACCCACAGTGTCATTAGAGACCATGTGGAGAGCCAGCCAATACTATCACTCTCACCATAAAGTAATATGGCGCCCCTCTGCCTCCCTGCTACAGTGGGGTCAGAGGAGGCCCAGTGACAAGGCCACCTCCCCACACAATGTCAGAGGAGGCCGCATGGGGAGCAGTAATGAGGCACTCCTACCCCTTCTCGCCAGAGAAGTATCAATAAAAGCCTAATGGAGAGACAAACATGCAACCCTGCGTGCTCCCTGTAATGAGGAGCCTTCCCCCTCAGTGTCAGTAGAGGCCAGATGGGGATGTGGACTTCCACCTCCACCTGGCAGTAGCAAGGTAACATGCCTCTCTTTCCCTGCCAGAGTAGAATCAGAGGAAGCCAGCTAAGATGGAATGTTTAAATGGTATTCAGAATCTCATAACATTTTCCCAAAATATTCAGGTTTTAATAAAAAATGACTCATACCAAGGACCATACTAAATGAAATAAGAAAGAAAAGTCCAGGACAGGGTGGCTTCACAAGTGAGTTGTACTGAACATTTAAAGAATTAATGCCAGTGCTTCTGGAACTCCTTCAAAAAATTGCAAAGGAAGGAACGCTGCCAGATTCATTTTATAAGCCCAGCATTACCCTGATACCAAACCCAGATAAGGACACTGCATGAGAAGAAAGCTATAGGACAGTATCTCTGATAAAAACCGATGCAAAAATCCTCAAAAAATATTAGCAAATGGAATTCAACAGCACATTAAAAGGAGCATGCACCATGACCAAATGGGATTTATCCCTGGGATGCAAAGATGGTTCAATATATGCAAATTAGTAGACATGATATACCACATTAATGAAATAAAGAGTAAATATCATGATCATCTCAATAGGTGCGGGGAAAAATATTTGAAAAAAATTTAACATCATATTTCTGTCTGGATGGCCTATCCACTGATGTAAGTGGGATATTAATGTTCCCTACTATTGTATTGCTGAATATTTCTCCTTTTATTTCTGTTAATATTTGCTTTATATGTTTAGGTGCTTCTATTATGGGTGAGAGATGTTTTTAAATGTTATATCTTCTTGTCGGGTCGACCCCTTTATCATTAGGTAATGCCTTTCTTTGTTTTTTGTTACAGTCTTTGTTTTAAAGTCTGTTTTGTCTAGTATGAGTGTTGCTGCCGCAGCTTTGTTTTCATTTCCATTTGTACAGAGTATCTTTATTCATCCCTTCCCTTTCACTTGGCATGGTGCTGTGTACCCTGGAAGGGACACGGGGCACTGATCCAGTCTGGTTATGGTGCGGGGTAGGCAGATCATGTCTGTGTTCATGTTTGAATCTCTTGCAGGCAGCATTTAGAAGGGTTTTGTTTTTCTATCCATTTACCCAGCCTGTGTCTATTGATTGGAAAATTTAGTCCATTTACACTTAAAGCAATTATTGATAGGTACGTATTTATTGCCTTTTGTTAAGTGTTTACTGGCTGTTTTTGTGGTTCCTTTCTCTCTGTCTCTTCTCCTTCTGGGACCCCTATAATGCAAATATTAGTCTGCTTGATGTTGTCCCAAAGGTCCCTTAAGGTAGCCTCACTTCTTTTAATTCTTTTTTCATTTTATTGCTCTGATGTTTTCCATTGCTTTGAATTCCAGCTTGCTGATTCATGCTTCTAGTGCATTCTGCTGTTGAATCCATCTAGTATATTTTTCAGTTCAGTTATAACTTCTGTTGGGTACTGTCTTATATGTTCTATCTTGTTGAAGATCTCACCGTGTTTATCCATTTATCTCCTGAGATTGGTGATCATTTTTCATTTTCATTACATATTTTTTTCCACTACCAGGTAGGTTGCTCCTTTATGTTTCATTAAGGTCTTTTTCTGGGGATTTGCTTCTTCTTTAATTTGACACATATCCCTCTGTCTCCTCAGTTTGCCTGTCTCTCCGTATTAGGTGAAACACTACCTCTCCCGGTCTTGAGGAGCAGTCGTGTGTAGATGTTCCACGTGGCCCAGAAGCGCAGTCTCCCCTGGCCGCCAGAGCCAGACACGCTGTGGGCACCCCTTACGTTAGCTGCCTATGCCTGCCAGCTGGGACCGGGCTCAGCCTCTGCATGGGGAGAGCAGAGTTCAAACTGCTTGCCCAACTTGGTTGTAGCTTGTTGGCTATGCAGGGAGAACGGGGCTTGGAGCACTTGCCTGGGGCTCTTGTCACTAGGCTTCTGTGCAGGGAGGGTGGGGTTTGGCAGTCTCAAGGGCTGGTCTTCGTTCAGTTTCTGGGCAGGGATCAGGGCACTCACCCAGTCTGGTTGCAGCTCAGTCTTTCTGCACGTTGGGCAGGACTTGGGGTGCTCACCTGGTTCTGTTGTGGCATGGTGCTGTGTACCCTGGCAGGGACACGGGGCACTGATCCAGTCTGGTTATGGTGTGGGGTAGGCAGATCATGTCCTCCAATGCTAGCAGGCTAGAAGGAGAGCACCAAAATTGGCACCTGTCAGTTCTGTTACCAGTAAGCTAGGAGGGGATTGCAAAAATAGTGTCTGCCAGCAGTTTTGTGGATAAAGTCGCTGCATTTCCTGCCTCTCTGGAGGTAACTTTAGAATTATTAAGTGGTTTTCCCCCATTTATGGTCCAGGAGATTTTCAGTTTATTGCTTTTGCAGTGGATCTCAGGGTGAGTGGGTTTGTGCATAAACTCTTTAAGAGCAGAATCTCTGTTTCTTATAGTTCTATGATTCTCCTGGTCTTAATCCTTGTTGATTTTCAAAAAACAGAAGTTTTGGGGGCTTATCTTTTGTGCCAGTCCCCAGAGCCAGGGTGCTTGATGGGGGGGGGGGTACAGTCCCTTTGCTCCTTAAGGGAGAGTTCTGTATTTTTGTGATCCCTCCTGATTGTGGGGTCGCTGCATTTGGGGTGGTGTCCTGGGTAAGGCCATGTATCTGCCTCTCCTACCCTTTTCAATGTTTCCCGTTGTGTTTTGTTATGGAAGAACTGTCTATCTAACGCTCAGGTCCTTTTCAGAGAAAATCATTCCATGTGTAGCTATGAATTTGTTTTGTCAGTGGGAGGTTGTGAGTTCAAGGTCTTTCTCTGCCACCGTCTTGAAACCCCTTTGCATAGAACACAAATTCTGTAGCAAAGCCTTGCTCTCAATGACTTGAGCCTGATAAGAGGGTAACAGATAGGAATAAATAATAAATAAGACGTGGAAGTGTTATAGGTTTTAGAGAACATATACAGGGTGAAATTCTTTTCTAAGGGGGGGGAGTTAGATTAGGAAAGATTTAATAGAAGAGGAGATGCTTTAGTTGTTAAAAATGACTAGACAGATGGAGCGGGCACAGGAGTTGGATGGTATTTTACAGAGAACAGTGAAAGTTGAGAGGTACTGGAGTTCAGGGTTTCAGAATGGGGCCGACTAAGATAAGGACTAAAAAAAAAAAAAAAAAAATGAAGGAGCCCGGGGGTGCCTGGCTGGCTCAGTCGGTAGAGTATAGGACTCTCGATCTCAGTCCAGAGTTCAAGCCCCACGTTGGGCATGGAGCCTACTTAAAACAAACAAACAAACAAAGAAACAAAAAAAACCAAAGGAGCCCGGATTCTAGACATCCTGGTATATATTCCCTGTTAAGCAGTTTGGGCATAGTCCCAAAGGAAGAGGAGTTATCAGGAGATAAAAGCTCATTCCTCGTGTATTCAGGGATATTTGATTACTAACATCACCTAAAATGGAAGATAATTTGGTAAGCAAAATCTTAAAAGACGTTATTGTTCCTTTCTCTATCACATGGTAATCAGATTATACCCTCTGTCCAACCCCGACTCAGAAAGGAGGTGTTCGCAAGTGTTTCCTCATTTCCAAATGACAGGAACTTCTCAGTTTTCTTGCATTAATTCCATCATTGTCATGACAAGATCGTAGTGGTGGTGGTGAGAAAGAGGTGGGTTGGCAGGTCTTACCGAAAGATGACAACACAGTTAAGTTGAATTCTGAAATATCCCACCTTTGATATTCCAAGTATGTACTCCAGGGTATATATGCCCTTTTCTTATGGTTAACTGACCCTAAACAAAACCAGGGGCAAAACCCAAGTAGCTATTCTAATGATTTTACAAAATGAATAATGAAAAGCAATCATGTATAAGTAATTATATTTAAAGCCATTTTACCTTAAGAAAGGAGTCTGCTCTTGGGGAAGAAACCAGAGTGTAAAGCTTTCTATCCTCTTTGAGCTCCCTGCTAATTGTATTTTAATATCTATAATTAGTAATATTATAACTCATTCTTTACCTCAAGCAGAATGACAGTTAACTGAATTTGTGTCATAGAAAGATAATTCTGGATGCCTTGCGAAGGATGGATATCTGTGAGTCCATGCCAGAGGCAAGGTGGCCGGTTAAAAGGTTCTTAGGAAATCTTTCTTTAAATTGACTTAAAATCGACTCGACTGCAACTTCCGGTGGTAAGGTTCTCGAGTTTGGAAGCTAGGGCAGGCGATTTTACTACATTTGGCTGCTTTTGGCAATGCTATACTTTGTCTAACTCCCTCCTGATACTGCACCAAATCAATCTTGCTTTAATGTGCTAAACCTTCGTTCCTCTACAATTCCTAGAGCTTGACCGTCTGGCATCTCCAGCTCACTCGAGTGTCCCTTCCCTTTTTGAGGTACAGTATTAAGGAAGTCTTTGGAAGTGGGGGCGGCTCCACAAAGAAAGGGATTTGAGTGCATGGAGGTGATGATTCTGTAAAGGTATCTATGTAAATGGTGGTTTTTAGGCAGAAGAAAGACATTTGATATTTTGATGGAGGTTTTTAAATTTTATTTATTTATTTGTTTTTTTAGAGGGCAGCCTATGTAGCGTTTCAGCTTTTGCAAGTTATTACTGTATTGAATCTGTCCTGGAGTGTGTTTCCCTTCTTCACTCCTTTTACAGATTCTTCTCTTTACATACCTCTCTTATTGCTTCTTCCCTGTGATCAATGACCGTGCTTTTACATTTTAAAACTCAAAGTATGAGCTCTTTTAAAATTCAATAAATATGGGACGGCATAACGGACTGTAGGCAATTCAAACATTAAAGATCTCTATGAAACAAAAAGTTTGAAAACCCTCTTCTTATCCGAGCTCTGCCGGTCGCACTGCCCAGAGGGTAGCCAATTTTAATATTTCTTGGAAAATAGAAATGTATCATACTGTAAATGTTTATTGCAATGTTTCTTCTTTACTTAAAATACATGATTATATTTCCATAGTATTACATATAGATTCTGCATTCCCTTTTTATCACCTGTCCAATATTCCTTTGGATGGCTTTACCATAAATTATTTAACCAGGTTCCTATTGATGGATAATTAGAATGTTCCCAGTTTTCCATCATTGTAACCAGTATTGCTGAGAGCATAGAACTATGAACACACATATTAATATAACTAGAGTGCAAATACCTAGAAATTACATTGCTGATTCAAACAGTATATGTATTTTTGAAATTGAAAAAAAAATGTATATTTGTCTCTGCCCCAGGTTCCTAGCACAGAGCTCCTAAAAACCTTGTAATTTCACAAGAAGAGCACAAGGAGTATTTTTTGTTCTAATATTTGGCCTTTGACCCTGATTCCTGACACAGAGACCCTAAATGCCTAATCATTTTCTGGGTGATAGGAGTATCTTTTGTTCTAATGAAGTGAGGCTCGCAAGGTTCCTGGCTTTAGGTTGGTCATCAAAAGATCAAGCCATAATTCAAACTGGCAATTTTTAGCCCTACAACTCATCCTCCAGAGAGAACAGAGAGTATGGAAGTAGAGTTAACAACTGGCCATACGCACACGCTGAAACCTCCATGAACACCCTAACAGCACGTCCAGGCTGGTGAACACGTGCAGATAGATGCCTGGAGAGTGGCAGGCCGGTGAGGGCGTGGAGCTCTGTGCCCCTTCTCGTATTTTATCCTCGGCACCTCTTCCATGTGGCTATTCCTGAGTCATATGCTTTTATGGTAAACGGCTAAACCAGTAAGTAAAATGCTTTCCTGAGTTCTGTGAGCCACTCCAGCGCATCAGTCAGACCCAAGGAAGGGTTATGGGAGCCTCTGATTTGTAGCTAGCCAGTCAGAAGTGCACGTGACAATCTCAGCTTGTGAACGGTGTCTGCGGTGGGGCGGTGTCCGGTGGGACTAAGCCCTTAACCTGGGACATCTGACACTTACCTCCAGGTAGGCAATACCAGCTTTCCATGTCTTCACTATTACAAACTCCGAGGATGATGAAGTTTCCTATAGTATTCAAATCACTGTCGTGCTCTGGTCAGAATTAAGAGTTGTGATTCCATTCTTTATGTTGTGTATCGGAGCACAGTGTTGCCTGTTCACACAGCATCCACGGCCCTCTTTGTTGTAATCGCCCCGCAGTGGAGAGACGAGCTCCCCCAGCGTTCTTTCCAGTGTTGAGACTGCTAATGCCGGTAGGCACCGAGAGGATATGAAGAGATTTAATGACATAATGAGGCTTTTTGGGGAGAGCTGGGTCAGAAAATGACTTAAAAACTAGGAGGGGCAACTGGCTTTTGCTTTTATTACGGTTAGGGGGTGGGGCTGGGGTGAGGATTCCCACAGAGGGGCCAGGCTAGAGGTCAACTTCCTGGTGATACCAAAGGAGAGAGCATAGAGGCTTTCTTATTTCTTTTTTTCTTTCTTTTAAGATTTATTTATTTGCTAGAGAGACAGAGCTTGTGAGCACAAGCAGGGGGAGTGGCAGGCAGAGGGAGGTGCAGGCTCCCCACTGAGCGGGGAGCCCGATGTGGGACTCGATCCCAGGACCCTGGGTTCATGACCTGAGCGGAACTTATTTGCTTGCCCAGTTGTAGTACGAGAGGGGAAGAAAGAGGAGTGGAGCTTGAAGCTTGTCAGCAAACAAAAAATGGAGTCAGATGCTTTGTTACATCTTTGTAATATACTCTGATAGCCATCCTTACTCTGTCCCTCAGTGGAAGCTGTTCCCATCCCGCAGGTCCAGAAGTGGGCCTGATCAGTATAAGGCAAGTCTATTTATTTGCCAGTTAGGAGTTTAGAAGTCAGGCATACATCAGTCAGCACATAGAGCACTCCTGGCCATGGGGAATTGGTATGTGACCATGTTTTGTCCTATAGGGTGTGAGGGGAGGTTTCTTTTTTGGGAGATGGGGTGGGTTTGCAGGAGGGCAATTCGAGAAAAGGTTTCCCCCCACCTAGGAGAAAACCGGTATAAGAGATAAGCTGTCATCCTTTGGACATTGCCACGGGCATACATGAGGTCTGAAAGTGCAAGAGCCATCCCACTTCCAGCTTGCTATTCAAGAGAACAATAAGAAACTACGGACTCTGGGAAACAAACTGAGGGCTTCAGAGGGGAGGGGGTGGGGAATGGGATAGACCGGTGATGGGTAGTAGGGAGGGCACGTATTGCATGGTGCACTGGGTGTTATACGCAACTAATGAATCATCGAACTTTAAAAAAATAAATTAATTAAAAAAAAAAGAACAATAAGAAACAGTCAGATTCCCGCTTGTGTCATATCTGATGACTCTCTGCCTCACTACATTTTTAGTCATTTGAGCCAAGCAGTTGACTATGTTTGCTTATACTAATTTTCATCTCAAAAACCTAGCCTTTTACTCATCTATTTATCTTCTGAGACAAAGAATTTTCAGTAAAAGTCTTTTTGAGTGCTGTGCTTTTAGAAAAATGAAGTTCTCCCTATCTATAAGATCACTAAAGCTCCCTTTTCCACCACTAGTTTTTTTTTTAAGTTGCCAGTTTCAGTTTGTACTGGATTCCAACATGCCTACGTTTTTCCTGTCTCAAGAATTTATACTCTAATCTGTTTCATTAATTCTATCACTTTGGTTCCTCTAATTTTCTCTTCACACAAGGATTTTCTCTAGACCAGAGATAATCTTTTTTGGACGGCAAGTGATTATTCTTTACACCATTCTGTTTTGAACTGCTTATTTTGAATAATGTAAATCCTTACATTGTCATTTTTCATTCACGAATTACGTTTTAGGACTTGCTCCCTTCCTGCCAAGTTTTGAGGCCATTCTGAAGTAAGTTAAAGAAGTATATTAAGGAAATTCAACCTGATAATAATCTTTGATATATTCTGTTTTGTTGACATTCGTCTCCATTGCTTCACGTTTTGTCTACTCCATAAACTTGTTGGAGTCCAATGTCTAAAATTATTCCTAGGAACACTCAATTTTATATACTGTACCATTTTTATTCCATATGATTGTGACTTTTGGTCATGATAGAAACTTACTAGCTTGTTCATCGTGGTTGAATGTCAATGCCTGTACATCTATGGAAAGCAAAAGGAATATTACAAGATAACTCTAAGAAACAGCATTACTTAGTGATTTTGCTTTTTAAAAATTATTTCCATGGATACTTCCCCCAGGAAGCAGTGCACTTTCCCCAGGAATTATTAGATTCATGTTGTCTAAGTTGCTTTTGAGAGAAACTTCAGGGAGAAGCCATTGTCAAGTTATCATACTGGTAGTTTTGTTGTATGTATGAATATGCATTTAGTAATGTATTCAAAAGAAATTTACAGTGTGAAATATCAGTGCTATATTTAATGGTTCTATTGATAGGATGATAATGAGATATTGGTTTTAATTCTGTTTCTAGGCAATATAGATGTTAATGTTATCTAAGGAATATTTTTATAATTAAGTCAATACCTGCATATTTACATTGAAAATCTTTTTATCTGCCTTCCTTCCTTTTATTGTGTGTGTGTGTGTGTGTGTGTGTGTGTGTGTGTGTGTGTTTGTGAGCATTTTAGTGCAGGGGAATTGAGCGAATGTTTATGACAGCATTCACTTTGTTCCCATCTAGAAATTCTACTACTTATCACCCTCTGACAGGCAGTTAGTTCCTGTTGTGTAATTAATTATTAAAGTCATCTTATTGCATTTTTAAAAACTGGCACACAATATAATGTAAATCACAATGATTTCTGTTCTACTAAAGTGTGTAATGCTATTCTGTCTAAATAAATAACGCTGGTACTTAATGTAAAGAAGATGGATTGTTGTCACTATGTGAAAGCTACTGTGATTTTCTTTAATGTCATCTCAGCAAATATTTTAGCAATGCTCTATCTATATTGGTGAACATGTTTTACCAACTGAATAAATGTACATTTATTACTAATTGATAAAAATTTAGTTCAAATAAATATATATTGACATTTCCCAAATTTTTCAAGGTTTTAAAATTATCAATACAGTTACTAGCAGTCCTTACTTTCAGATATCAGGTACAACTTTATCAAAGGTAGAAGTCGTTGGGCTTAGTCTTACCACCAGAACTTTGACCAGCTACCATACAGTTAGAAAGATAGGTGTAGAAAGTTTCCAGATACATGATCGATAAGAATTTTTCCAGCTCCTACAGTGTGCTAGAGACTGTGTTAGGAAATCATGTAAGTAACAACACAATTTGATCGTACTGAAATTTATTTAGAATGCCTTTTGTAGTATGGAGACTTTAACGCATTCCCCCATATTTAGTCATTCCCCAGATAAGGGACCAGACAGATCAAATAAATGAATGACTAATGATGGGAGTGGGGTTTGGCAAAATGGAGAGAGCAGACTCTGTCTGAAGAGAGCTACAGTGACTCAGTTCATCTTTTCTTTCTCAAGTAACAATCCAAATCCAGTGCTATGGTAACTTCTAAGTAAACTCTGTGTCCAGTGTGGGGCTTGAACTCATGATCCTGAGCTCAAGAGTTGGATGGCCCATTGACTGAGCCAACCTGACATCCTTGTGATAACTTGTGATAACTTCTAATTTTTGAAGTGAAGGTGGAAATTTAGATTTTTATGTGAACTTAGCAACTTTTTAAAATTTAAATTCTAGTTAACATATCGTGTAGTATTGGTTTCAGGAGTCAAATTAAGCGATTCATCACTTACATATAAAACCCAGTGCTCATCCAAAGAAGTGCCCTCCTTAATGCCCACCACTCATTTAGCCCACCCCCACCTCCCTCCAGCACCCCTGTTTGTTCTCTATCATTAAGAGCCTCTTATGGTTTGTTTCCCTCTCTCTTATTTTATTTTTCCTTCCCTACCCCTATGTTCATCTGTTTTGTTTCTTAAATTCCACATATGAGTGAAATCACATGGTATTTGTCTTTCTCTGACTGACTTATTTCACTTAGTATAATACTCTCTAGCTCCATCCTCACCCTTGCAAATGGCAAGATTTCATTCTTTTTAATGGCTGAGTAATATTCCATTGTTTATATATGCCACATCTTTTTTTTTATTTTAATAATTTTTTATTATATTATGTTAGTCACCATACAGTACATCCCCGGTTTCTGATGTAAGGCTCGATGATTCATTAGTTGTGTATAACACCCAGTGCACCATGTATGCCACATCTTCTTAATCCATTCACCAGTCGATGGACACTTGGACTGCTTCCGTAATGCAACCAGATCATGAGACTCCCCTGCATAAAACCTTTCAATGATCACTTATTGTCCTTGGGATAAAGTCCCGGTTCCCCTTTCTTGGATATGTCATCAGCAAACATCTTCTCCCATTCAGCACATTGCCTTTTAGTTTTATTGACTGTTTCTTTTGCTGTGCAGAAGCTTTTTGTTTTGATGAAGTCCCAATAGTTTATTTTTGCTTTTGATTCTCTTGCCTTGAGAGACATATCTAGAAAAATTTGCTATGGCTGGATATCAAAGAAGTTATTGTCTGTGTTCTCTTCTAGGATTTTTATGGTTTCAGGACTCACATTTATGTCTTTCATCCATTTTGACTTTATTTTTGTGTTTGGTGAAAGAAGGTGGCCCAGTTTTATTGTTTTGCATGTCACTGGTTTATACAGTTTTCCCAGTACCACTTGTTGAGGAGACTGGGTTTCTCTCACTGGATATTCTTCCCTGATTTGTCGAAGATTAATTGACCATATAATTGTGGGTTCATTTCTGTATTTTCTGTCCTCTTCCATTGGTCTATGTGTCTATTTTTTTGTGCTAGCACCATGCTGTCTTGATCATTACAGCTTTCTGATACCTCCAGCATTGCTTTTCTTTTTCGAGGTTGCTTTGACTGTTCAGGGTCTTTTGTGGTTCCATACAGATATTAGGATTATTTGTTCTAGCTCTCTGACAAATCCTGTTGGTGTTTTGAAAGGGATTGCATTAAATGTGTAGATTGCTTTGGGTAATAAAGACATTTTAGTCACATTTATTCTTCCAATCCATGAGCATGGAATGTCTTTCCGGTTCTTTGTGTTGTCATCAATTTCTTTCATCAGTGTTTTACAGTTTTCAGAGTACAGGTCTTTCACCTCTCTGGTTAGGTTTATACCTAGATATCAGGGTGCCTGGGTGGCTCAGTCGGTTAAGCGGCAGCCTTCAGCACAGGTCATGATCCCAGGGTCCTGGGATCAAGACCTGCATCGGGCTCCTGGCTCAGCGGAGAGCCTGCTTCTCCCTTTCTCTCTGCCTGCCGCTCTGCCTACTAGTTCTCTCTCTCTATCTCTCTGTCAAATAAATAAATAAAAAATATTTTTAAAAAAAGGTTTATACCTAGGTATCTTGTTATTTTTGGTGCGATTGCAAATGAGAGTGAGTTCTTAATTTCTCCTTCTTCTGCTTCATTATTGGTGTATAGAAATGCAACAGATGTGTGTACGTTGATTTTGTATTCTGCAACTTTACTGAATTCATTGATGAGTTCTAGCAGTTTTTTGGTGGAGTCTTTTGGGTTTTCTGTAGAGTACTATGTCATCGGCAAGTAGTTTGGCCTTTTCTTTGTGGGAAGATTCGAAATTATGTATCCAGTGTTTTTACTTGTCATATTCAGATTTTGTCAATTCCGATTTCTGTTTTTTTCTTACATATGTTTTGGTAGTTTATATCTTTCAAGGAATTTGTCTGTTTCCTGTATCTGACGTGTACATATACAGTGGTTCATTGTGTTGCCTTACAATTCTTTTTATTTCTACATGTTCTATAGTGATGTCACCTCTTCTATTCATGATTTTAGTATTTTCAGTCTTCTCTCTTTTTTGCTTTGTCAGTCTAGCTAAAGTTTTGTCAATTTGTTTATCTTTTCAAAGAACCAAACTTAGGCTTCATTGATTTTCTCTATTGTTTTTCTATTCTCTGTTTTATCTATTTCCACTCTAATCTTTATTATTTCCTTCCTTCTGAATGATATGTATTTAGTTTGCTCTTATTTTTCTAGTTTCCTAATGGAGAGATTTGGGATGTTGATTTGAGATTTTTCTTCTTTTTTAAGATAGACATTTGCAGGTTTAAATTTCTCTTTAAACACTGCTTTAGCTGCATCCCCTTAATTAGGTTTGTTGTTTTCATTTACATTCATTAGCAATTAGGCAAGACAACGAAATAAAAGGTTTCCAAATCCGAAAGGAAGTAGTAAAACTGTCTCTGCAGATGACATGATCTTACATATAAAAAGTCCCTAATACTCTACCAAGAAATCACTAGAACTAATACAGGAATCCAGTAAAGTTATGAGATATAAAATCAACATACAGAAGTCAGTTCCATGTCTATACACTAACAAAGAACTATCTGAAGGAGAAATAAGGAAAATCTCACTTACAAGAGCATCAAATCAATAAAATACTTAAGAATAAATTTAATCGAGCAGGTCAAAAATCTGTACACCCATAACTATAACATATTGGTGAAAGAAACTGATGAAGACACAAAAAAATGGAAAGATATCCTATATTCATGGATCATAAGAATTAACATCATTCAAATGTTCACATTACCAAAAGACATCTATAGATTCAGAGCAATCCGTAAGAAAATTTCAGTGACATTTTTCACAGAAATAAATAATCAATCCTAAAATTTATATGGAGCCACAAAAGTCTCTGAATAGCCAAACCAGTCTTGAAAAAGAAGAACACAAGTGGAGGCTTCATACTTCCTGGTTTCAAGCTATATTACAAAGCTATGGTAATAAAAACAGTATGACACTGGTATTAAAACATATGCATAGACCCGTGGAACGGAATTAATAGCCCCGAAATAAACCCATACATATTATATCAACTGATATTTGAGAAGCAAGCCAAGAATACTCAGTGGGGAAATGATATTCACAGGAAAAGAATGAAATTGGACTCACATCTTACACCACTCACAAAAATTAACTCTAAATGGTTAAGACCCCAAACCATAAAACTTCTGGAAGAAAACATTATAAAAATCTCCTTGGAATTGGCCTTAGCAGTGATTTTTGGATATGTCACCAAAAGCACAAGCAACAAAAGCAAAATTCAACAAATGGGACTACATCAAACTTAAAAGCCTCTGCACAGGAAAAGAAGCAATCAGTAAATTGAAAGGGCAACCCACAGAATGGGAGAACATATTTGCAAACCACATGTCACATGAGGGGTTAATATCCAAATTACACAAGGAACTTAGACAACTGAATGCCAACGAGACAAATCCAATTAAAAAACAGGTAAAGATCTGAATAGACATTTTTACAAAGAAGACGTATGAGTAGCTAACAAATGCATGAAAAGGTGCTCAACATCATTAATCATAAAGGAAATGCAAATCAAAACCACAATGAGTTATCACCTCACAACCGTTGGATTGGCTGTTATCAAAAAGGCAAAAAGTAAGTGTTGTCGAAGATGAGGAGAAATGCGAACCTTTATGCACTGTTGGTGGGAATGTAAATTGGTAGTTATTTTGGAAAACAGTATGGGGATTCCTCAAAAAAAGTAAAAATAGAACAACATATGATCCAGAAATCCTAATTCCTTCCATTGGAAGGAAATGAAATCACTCCCTGGAAGCGATATCTGCAACCTTGCGTTCCTTGCAGCATTGATCACAATAGGATAAGATAGAGAAATGACCTAAGTGTGGGAATGTCTGTCAATGGACAAATGTATAAAGAAAAAATACAGGAGCTGGGGGTGGGGAAAATGGGGAGATATTGGTCAGAGGCTGCAGACTTTCAGTTATATGATGAATAAGTTCTGGGGTTGAACGTACAGCATGGTGATTGCAGGTAAACTTGGAAGTTGCTGAGAGTAGAACTTAAGTGTCCTCGCCCCCCTCCCCCACAAATGGTTACTATGTAAGATGATGGACGTGGTAACTTACCTTATTGTGGTCCTCACTTTGCAATATATATGTATATCAGATCATGACGTTGCATGAAGTTGTACAACTTGTATCAATTATATCTCAATATAGCTGGAAAAAAAAAACCCGTAACCCCCGTTTTAGGGGCAGGATGTTTCTAGTCTTTGAGCTTTACTCTGACTACAGAGGGGCACTTCTTCTTTTCTCTTTCTCTTGTTTTCTCTAAAGTTCTAGGTGATCTACCCTCTTGTTTGGTGCTAGCACAATGCCTAGATCTCCATTGTTTTTCAGAATTCCCTTATCTATGAGCTTTCTCACATTGTTTTCCAGATAGAGTCAGTCTGCTTAAGAAGAGCTATGGTTACCTCTTTTCTTATGACCTGCTTCTCCACCTGAGCAGGACCTTGTTCCACTGCACCAGACATGGGGACAAGGACGGTGGCTTGCTTCTCCTGGAGTAGACTCTGGATCTCTGAGCGGGGGAACTAGGCTGTGATGGTAGCCCCGGGTCTCTGCACCTTGCCCTTTTGAGTGTGGAACCTTCACCCTACAAACAAGCTAGAGCCGGGGCCGTTGGACCCCCGTATTCTTAGACTGCCTCACCGTGGGTAAATCTTCTACGTAAATGGAAGCTAGTTAGGTGAAGGGAGCCCCCATCCTCCCAGCCTCATCTGCCAGAAATCTAACTTCTAGAACACAGAGCTGATGACGGATGAGAGATGCTGGCATTATGACCCTCTCATGGTGTATCTATTTCAAGATGCCATCAATTATAAGATTTTTGAACTATGATTTATTACTGAATTCTTAGGAAAGAGGAACTGTCGTGTTAAATTTTAGGTTTCACAAACTAAAATATATGGCCCCAAATCGAGTAAGGAATTGTGAATAATTGAACCCACATTATGAAAGTAGGACTCTATATTGTTACTGAATGTATAATTGAGGCAGAATTTTTGTGTCTGGAAATAACTTTGAATTAACTGACTCCCCCCCTGTAATACGTGTCCTTCTAACACAGAAATGGCTGTGCCTTGTATCATGGCTGTTATTGCCGAGAATTCTCTGACTTGCTGGTGGTTTTCACGTCTGCTTCCTTAGGTCCAGATATTTTGTCTTTATTTGCATAGAAAGTAAGCTATGGCCCTCTCTTCCAAAACAGCCTGCAGAGTATCTTCCGTATTATCTTGAACAAGAATTTTACCCTGCCCCTCCACTCCCACCCAGACAGCTCTGTTGTGCTCTGTTTTCATAACTTGAGGGGGTTTGCCACTTTGCCACCCTTGGCTGCATCTTATGATGAGGGGATAGAAACTTCTAGATTGACTCTTCCCCGAGCAAATGTCCCCGATATTACATTATTTGACAGATACGTCTGTAGCACTGACTACCTTTTGGACACTTATTTAATCCTCCTAAGAATTCGGGGAGTACAAATCTAGGCATTGTTACCCACATTTTACGGAAGATTCTAATTTGCTCTAGAATACACAGCTGGCAAGTGTCAAAGCTGGACTGGGAACTGATGAAATCTGGCTTTAGGCTCCACGCCGTTAACCACCGTAATCTATGAGGACAAGTGGATCGGCCAAAGCTCCCTCAGGGGAGCCGGAATTTCACTTCTGTTCTCCTGACTCCTTGTCGGGTGTTTCCACAGCTTCCCCGACTCCCTCGCCCCGCCACTAGTGTTTCACTCCACCGTAAGGGGCTGTGTGAGAGGCTGGAATCCTTTCTGGATGGCCTCCAATGGAAATCGACTTAACAGCGGAGAGCTAGAGGGAAGCTTGTGTGTATTGGTTCCCAGGGTCTTAAGCTTTATCTTTCCTGCTTCCATTCCAGCTGGCTTCTCCACTCCCCTTAGATGGCTGCCACTGAAGAATCACAGCTGTGCCCCCTTTTCATAATCCCCAAAGCTCCCGAACCAATATTCACTTGAACGAGCTTCTATCACTCTGTACCCATACACACCAGAAGCGATTCCTGGGCGAGATGAATGAAATCGTTCTTTGTTGCTATGACAAGTTCACAGGCAGCCAAGATTTCCCTATCCCATTTAGAAATAGAGGCAGGAAGTTACTAACATCTATATAAGTACTGAAAATTAACCGATTTCGCATTAGATGCCCTTGAGGTACCCAGGCCTCCGGCCAACTTAATTCCCATCGGCCCCCCTAAGCCTCAGTACCTTGGACTTTTTGCCAAAGCTGCTTGCTCAGCTGTAAGACCTCATGCTGCGACAAAGATAACTGGCTGTATAAATTAGAAGCACGACCTCGAGCAGGCACAATGGGAGCTATATAGCCCCACAGTCTAAGGGAGTGTTTCACACCTATTTTGCCAAAGGGTGTGTGTGTTAGTGAATGAGGGTACTTTCTGACCGAACAAATCCCTACTTCTGCATTACCATATTACACTTCTTTCTTGTCCTCGAAAGGGTTCTTTCCTTCTTCGGTATTTCCCAGAAGAAACCATGGAGCCAGTAAATATCACAACTACCCAAATTTTATCTTGGCGAAATTCACATTACAATATTTTCTCCTACAAAACTATCAAATCTTGGACTGGGCTCGTCCTCAAAAATGGTTAAGGCCCCTTCTTGGCACTTCTGGCTACAAAGTTCGCTGTGAGTTCTAGTCTTCTGTGCCTTGACTCTCTCTCTGTCACGACGTTTTATGTATACACATATATGAGTGTATGTCACATTTTCACATTAATTAATTTATATATATTATACTTTTTTATGTAGTAAAGCAGTTTTTCTTAGCATTCCACAGCGAGAAAGTAAACACAATTATTTTTTGAATGTTTATGATTGAGTTTTATTAAAATCATCTTTCTCCAAAGCAAGCAAGTGAAGAAGAAAAACATTTCGGTTTTCAAGTTGTCCTTTTGTCTGAGTCAAGATTGTATATCCATTGTATTCTTTATCCCCCAAAGTGCTTAAAACAAAAGTCTAAAAATAATACAGAATTGATAATTCAGCAACGGTCAATCTGTTGAAAATACTTTCGTTAATGAGAGAAACTTTACCCGTGTTAAGGCCATGCAAATAATTTGATCAGCTATGTTCCAGAACTCCAGTGAAAGGAGTAAAAAGCCATCGAAAAAGAGATCTCATCTGAGTGATATTTCCTCCCCAAATGTGTATAGAACTTTCTGGTTTCGAAATATTTTTATATCTTACTTGACACTAAATATCTTATTTGATACAGAAACCAAAACAAGAAAATTCTGCTTTTAGCCATGTGACTTAGGGGAATTCTGAGAGCTACCCACACTGACACGATACTCTGGAACCAGTCTCCCAACTACGAAGTCCATTATAGCCCCTTGAGGGCAGGGTGTGTATTCCCAGTGCCAAGCACAGGGTGTAGCAAGTATTAGGTGTTTGGTAAATGTTTGCTGATAGAATGAATCCAGACCTGTCCTTAGATGGAAACCCCACAACAGGTTTGCCTTTCCTGTCCGGCATCTCCTTCGGGTTCGTGGGTGAGTGCAATTAAAAAAAATAAAAGGTCAGAAATTGCTTTATGTCCATGTCCCTGAGTTCTTCACTCGAACCAGTTATGGCCACTCACCGTGTCCCACAAGTGCCCAGGTTGGCCTTATTCTACGGCAGTGTCTCATTGCTCTCTAGATGGTTCACGTGATAATCTTAAAACCTTACAGCTTGAAAGGGGGATTCTGACACGGTTTGTATCTCGCTGTTGGCCTTCTGAATCGTTCTTGCTTGTTGTCATCTGTGCGGATCTTCACTGGAATGGCCATTGCTTACTTCAGCCTCCTTCCTAGGGATGGCAGTGGTGCTGGCCTTAGCCTGCTGCCCAAGGACTGACTCAGAGATCTGCCTTCTCACATGAATCGTCTGGGTGGTGACTTCCGTAGTAGCAGGTTTGTCTCTTCAAGACTAACTTGGGAAAGCCCGATTTTAAAGGAGGAGACATTCCTGCTTGGAGAAGACACTTAGAATAGACCCATATGTGTGGCAGCGGGAAGCTTCCTGGGAAACAGTGTTAAGCATTTCCCAGGTGTAAAAGCCATGGAGGTGTGTGCTGCTCTGATCTCCTTTTAAGAGAACTGAACGTGAGGCACACAGCGGACCACGGCCTCTAACGGCTACATCTTTATATTCACCAAAGTACTTTCTTCAGCACCACACTTCCACCGGGGACTTCTCCCAGTTCGGGCGACTCACAGCAGGGGTACCAGCGCCAGACCATCTTTGCCTGATGAGCGACTCTGTTGAGCGGTCTTTGCTTGGGGCCTTCTTACTGGTCAGGTTGACAATTTCTCAGTACTATACTTAGAAAACTGTATCAGTCTAAAGGTTTTTCCTCTTATTCCTGCTCTTTCCCCTTTTATCAATATGTCTCCTGTAGGTCTAATCTCATCTCTGTATCTACTACTCAGAGGACCCGAATTAACATCGGTGGGACAGGAGTCATCCCTTCCCCTCCCCCAAAAAAGGATGGTAAGATCTCTTTTGAGACTGGCTCGCTCCCTGCCTGGCTGGCAAGCACATCTTTGTGAGTGAAATATGAGATCAGGATAATCCCTAGCTCAACGTGCTAGCCCAGTTGCTGAACATTTCATCAGCAGTGACCTGAGAGAATGTCCTGGTATAGAGGAATGTACTTGCTGGAGAGAAAATGCAGACATTTGAAAGATTTGGTTGTGGTAGGGAAGGTGGCGGGGGGAGCAATGCCATCAAGAACAGTAGAATGTGATTAGTTATCATTAAACGGTATTGCCACCTGAAGAAGGATTTCAAAAAACGGAGGGTAGATAAGACATAGTTTAGATCTAAGTGTGTGAGCTGAGCCAGAGAACATTTCTGATAGCTTACCAAGAGGCCCTTCTATAGTAAAAGAGCAAACAAGGTGAAGACAGCCCGAGAACCTTATAAAGGCCCGGAACTCCAGAGATATTTTAATGCTTGACCAGGGCTAGTTTGTTATGCTAAGGTCAGGGTCCTGGTTAGAAAAACCTGGGACCTTGAAATATGAAAGGAGGATATCTAGGTGTATGCCCCTTAGAATTTTGGCTCAGAAGACATCCCTGAAACTTCAGAGCTTGCACCGGTGGTCCAGTAGTCCTGCGAGCTAGCAGCCCCCTCCTATGTGAGAAGACACTGGAGAGAGACAGACCTTGTTTACCCAAGCAAGAGGCGATCCCCTCAGAAGCGGGCTTCACCTGCTTTCTTGGTTGCCAGGTCAATAATTAGGATTAAGTTCTCGCAAATCCCAGCTAGGAAAGTTTTGGAAAGATTATACCCCAAATGAGCTGCAAGAATTAGCTAGCATGTACTGGCAGGAGCCAAGAGAGTACCCTTGGGATTGGATATTGAAGGTGGTTGATCAACAGATCCAGATCATAATACCAGATAAGCAAGAATTCATTGAATTGGGGCATGAGGGTATTTTTTTCAGAACACAGAATTTAATACCTTTGCAAGGACTTTACTGGATAGTGCAAAGTTACTATTAGGATGGCTACTTTATTTTTATTCTTTTTTTCAAAGATTTATTTATTTGGGAGGGAGAGAAAGAGCGGATGAGTGCACATGCTGGGGGAGGGGCAGGGAGTGAGGGAGAAAGAAACCCCAAGCAGACTGTGCACTGAACACAGAGCCTGATGTGGGGCTTGATCCCATGACCCCGAGATCATGACCCAAAGTTGGACTCTCACTGACCGTGCCACCCAGGCATCCCTAGAATGGCTACTTTAGAGACCAGGAGAAAGCAGTGGCACATACACAGTGAAGTGGAAATTCCTGAGTTTCTCTGGCAGATGAAGAAGAAGGAATAAAAAGGGCTCTGGGAAGTGAGCATACTTAAACAGGTGTAATATGTGATGCCAGAAGACTTTCCAGAGAACTATGTTCTACAGAAGGGCCCAGATGACACACGTAAATGTACTCATGAGAAGACACCAGTGTTGGCTGTCTACTGCAGGCCGGCACTATAGAGATAGGCACAGAGGTAAGTTCGGTGTAACTAGGGACAAAATACAAAGTCGACGAAGAGTGCTGCTTAGTACCTACAACCAGACAGATGGCAAGAATAGAGGAGCAGGAGGCTGATGGTCACTGGGCCAATAAAAATTCATAATCCCCTGCTCAGTACCTGGATCTGAGCCATTTTTCAGATGTAGGACCCATATGACTCAGGAATTTGAAGCAACCCCAGGAGTAATGACTATGCCACACCGTGGCCAGTATCTACTGTAATGATTTCCCCTGCCTTGCCCAAAGGGACTTGTGGCCATTTATTTGGATAGCTTTACCCTGAAGAAAGGGGACTACTCAACATTTTGTGGACTACTGGATACAGGGTCTGAGTAGACATTAGTATCTGGAGACCGAAAGTATCATCATGGTCCTTCTGCTAGAATGGGAGCTTGTAAGTCAGATAATAAATGAAGTACTGGCTAATGTCTGGATTATAGCAGATCAGCTGGGCCTTCCGAACCACCCAGTATTCATTTCTTCAGTTTCTGAATGTATGGTTGTGTTGACATATATGGCAATTGGAGTAATATCCATGTGGAGTACTTAGTTTGCTCATTAAGAGGTATTGGGAGAATACCAAATGGATGCTTCTAAAACTGCCCCCCATCCTCAAGCCAAGATGGTGAATAAAAAGCAATATCGCATCCTCAGGAAGAAGAGAGGATGGTAGAGAATAGTGTGGTCCCTATTATATCTCTCTTAATTTGGCGTTCTGGGCCTTGAAGAAACCAGATGGATCCAGGAGAATAACTGTGGACTACCACAAGCTAAACAAAATAGTTGCCTTGATCATAGCTCTCGTGCCAGGGTTCAAAGCAAAACAGGACCTGAGGACATGGGCAGGTAGGCCAGACCGGCCCCGTGCCACCCACCGTGGTTGCTCAAGAGTCCCACCTTTATTGCACACCAGTGGCCATATGGAGAACCCTCATGGTTACCCGGAAGAGAAGGAAGCACCTTAACCTTACTGTATAGTTGGATCCATTCAGCATGTGAGTGCAAGCCAGAAACGTGGAAATGGATAATGGCTGCATTACAGTCACATTTAGGGGTGGCCCTGAGAGAAAGAGGAGAGAGGAAATTTTCTCAGTGTGTAGGGCTAGGAGTGGTGCATCTGGAAGGAGAGGTGGCCCTCGGTGAAAATTTGAGCAAATACCTAGGCATTGCCCAATGGCCTGGCTGTCTGGTCAGGGGTCTGGAAGTCAAAGGACTAGAAGATTAAAAGTAAGGAGATTTGGAATAAGAGTGTGTGAATGGATACATGGGAGGGGACACAAAGTGTAAAGGTTTTCCTATCACATATGAATGCCTACCGGAAACCATCCACCATGAAAAAAGCATTGAACAGCCAAGTAGACACTGATGACTCAATGATTTGGAATTAGTCTTGTTTCATTGAGGGCCACAGGAGAACTGGCATATTGGGCACATGAAAGGACTGACCCCCGTGGAAGAGATGGAAGCTGTGCAAGCCCAACAAGCATGGACTCTCCCCAAGACCAGTCTAGATACTTCTGTCTCTGAGTATCTGACATGTCGTGGTGATGAGTCCCCCAGTATAGCACTAATTATTCTTTTTTTTAAGATTTTATTTATTTATTTGACAGAGAGACAGCCAGCGAGAGAGGGAACACAAGCAGGGGGAGTGGGAGAGGAAGAAGCAGACTCCCAGCAGAGGAGCCTGATGTGGGGCTGGATCCCAGAACGCCAGGATCACGCCCTGAGCCGAAGGCAGACGCTTAACGACTGAGCCACCCAGGCACCCCTAATTATTCTTGAGACTAATGTGGGTCGCTTGATAGCAAGTCAACTATATTGGGTCTTCTTAAGAATATGGAGAGAGGGGGCGCCTGGGTGGCTCAGTCGTTAAGCGTCTGCCTTCGGCTCAGGTCATGATCCCAGGGTCTTAGGATCGAGCTCCCTGCTCAGCGGGAAGCCTGCTTCTCCCTCTCCCACTCCCCCTGCTTGCGTTCCCTCTCTTGCCGGCTGACTCTCTCTCTGTCAAATAAATAAAAATCTTAAAAAAAAAAAAGAATATGGAGAGAGCTACTCTCTGAGTTACAAGTATAGAGAAAGGGTCTCAAACCGAGGGTAGAGCAGCAACACTGAGAAGAACTTTCTGACACACTAGCCAAAGCACAAGTAAATCTAGAGGAATTTGCAGCTAGTGGATAGTGACGCAACAACAAAACCCAAACTGAATTCAAGTCCTGTTGCGATTAGCTCACCCACAGCAGTCATGGCTCTACTGTCCTATACACAATATCTGCAATGTAATAGAACATGGGGTATACAAAAAGGCAAGAATAAACAACCCACTTTCAAGAGATAAGTCAATCAATAGAACTAGATTCAGATTTGACCCAGGCATTACAACTATCAGACAAAAAATTTTAAGTAACTATGTGTGATTATTTTAAAAGTTTTAAAGGAAAATGTGGACATCTATGATCAAACAGGGAATTTCAACAGAAAGAAACTATAAGAAAGAGTCAAGTGAAAATGCTGGAAATAAAAACAGAAACAGTCACAGAAATAAGATTTAACTTTGGGCTTGTTCTTAGACTCAAAAATTAATGAACTTAAAGATGGGTTAATGAAAATCGCCCAAATTTAACATGAGAAAAGACTTCTAGGACAATATGAAACATTTTAACATGGGTGCAATTAGAATCCTAGAAGTGTTTAAAAAGTAATAAAACTTTAAAAAAATAATGAGATATCAAAACACAGATGAAAGGTGCTGAAAGAACCCCAGGCAAGATAACAGGGACACACACACATACACACACAGACACACACACACACTGCTAAACACATCGTATTCCAATTATTAAAAACCCATGATAAAGAGAAAAATGTTAAAGACAAGTAAAGAAAAAAAGGTGTATTACTTATCTCAGGACGAAGTATGTATTAATGGAGACATTTTGCCAGTCAGAAATTAATGGAATATCTTTAAAGTGCTGAAAGTAAAGAAAAACTTCCAGCACTGTTCTATACAGAGGAAAAAATATCTTTCAAAAATGAAGGAGAAATAAAGTACTTTTTATATTCAATAAAGTACTTTTAATTTATATTCTAGCATAAAAAAGAACCCCCCCAAATTTATTACTGCCAACACAAGAAATGTTAAAGGAAGTTTTTCAGGCCAAAGGAGTATGATACCAGGAGAGAAACACGAATCTATACAAAGTAATTAAGTGCTCAAGAAATGGTTTAATGAAGGGAAATATAAAATATTTTTTCTTTTTTTAATTGCTTCAAAAGAAAATTGAAACACAAATAATATCAATGTGTTCTGAATTTATAGCATATTGCAAATAATATAACAAAATCGGACAAAAGATGGAAGAATTTGGAGTAGACTAATACAAGGTTTTTATGCTACATGAAAAAAGATATATTATTTGAAGATTGGCTGTGGTTAATTAAAGCTTTATAATTTTTTAAAAGATTTTATTTATTTATTTGACAGAGAGAGACAGTGAGAGAGGGAACACAACCAAGGGGAGCATGAGAAGGAGAAGCAGGCATCCCGCCGAGCAGGGAGCCTGATGCGGGGCTTGAACCCAGGACCCTGGGATCATGACCTGAGCCAAAGGCAGATGCTTAACGGCTGAGCCACCCAGGCACCCCTAAAGCTTCATAATTTAAACACGAGGGCAACCTTAAAATTAAGAGCATAAATAATATAGGAGTATAAATGATTATATGTAAATAATATGTAAAATTAATATAAATATAAAAGCATAAATTATACATACAATATTTTAAAGTATAAATAATAAGCCAGTAATGGAGATAAAATGGAATCATGAAAATCTTACAAAAATCCAAGAGTACCAAAAAAACAATCTAAGAATAGGAAAAGAAAGAGGAAAAATTTGCAAAGAACAGATGGGATTAGTGGGACGGATGAAAAACTACTAGCAAAACGGTACATATTAATCCAACCAAATCAGTGGTTACATTAAGTGTAATGTATATCACCTAAGAGAGATTACTAGACTGGGTAAAAAGGAAGGCTCACCTACGTGCTCTGTAAGAATCCCAATTTATTTTTATTTATTTATTTTTTAAGAACCCAATTTAAATATAAAGACTTGGGCAGTTGAAATTCAAAGAAGTGGAAAAGATATACCGTGCTAATGCTAAAGAAAGGACAAGGGGTATTGATTGCCAGGAATAAAGCGGGACATTGCCTAATGATGAAGGAGGTCAAATAACGAAGAAGACATTACCAATGCTAAATATGTATGCAGCAAGCAAACTAACTTTCAAATATAGGAAGCAAAAACTGTCGGAACTCAACGGAGAAATAGACAAATCCACAATAATAATTGAATAATATTCTCCTTTCAGCAACTGATAAAGCTGTTAGATACTGCATCAGTAAGGATATGTAAGCCCTGAACAAAACTATGAAGTATTACATCCCACTTGAGGTTTCTAGAACCCTCCACCTAACAACAGCGGAAGGCTTTGTTTTCAAGTGCAGAAACAACATTGAACAATACGCGGTAGGCCACAAAACAATCCTCAACAACTTTAAAAGAATTGAAATTTTACAAAGTGTATACTCTCAGTGTAACAGAATTAAATTAGGAACCAATAACAGCATATATGGAAAATTCCCAAATATTTGGAAATTATAGTATGTATCCTTAAGTAACCCATGGGTCAAGGAGGAAGTCATGAGGACAATTTAAAAATATTTTCAATTGTGGGGTGCCTGGGTGGCTCAGTCGGTTAAGTGTCTGACTCTTGATTTTGACTCAGGTCACAATCTCAGGGTCATGAGATTGAGCCCCATGTTGGGCTCCACTCTCAGTGCAGAGTCTGCTGAGGATTCTCTCCCTGTCTCTGTGGCCCTCTCCCCCATATGTGCACACATGTGCTCTCTCTCTGATAAAATAAAATAAGATAAAATAAAATAAAATAAATATTTTCCATCGAATTTCAATGAAAATATATTAATATCTGTTGGATACAGCCAGACCAGTGCTCAGAGTAAAATTTATCACATTAAATATTTGCATGAGAAAAAGAGGAACGTCTCAAATAAAACTCTAAGTATCTATCTCTAAAAATTCATCAATATGAATGAATTTTAGTGAAAGAGGGTGAGAGGAACTAAATAAAAAGATGATAAAATTTAATATAGAAAAGCAATAGAGAAATTCAGTGAAACTAGAATCTCATTCTTTAAGATCAATAAGATTGATAAAACTGTAGTCTATGCGACTAAAGAGAAGAGCACACACAAATTGCCAGGACCGTCAATAAAAGAGGAGACATTGCTATAGATCCTATAGATATTAAAACAATAATGAATAAATATTATAAACAATTTTATATCCATGAATTAAACTACTGGGATATTGGGCTCTTTCTGTCCTGGAAGGGACAACGATTCAGTTTTACAGGATAGTTTCCATCGTGGGTATGGGTTGCCTTTCCTGCCTTGAGACCCTCAGCTAGCACAAGCCCTGAAGGGTGATCAGACTTTCTGATCCACAGCCATCAAATCCCACACAACATAAACACGTGACTAGGAGACCCCCTTCACAGGGCGTGAGATGTGGGGATGGCTTCATAACAATGTTATCTACTGATCGTATCACAGAACTTCACTCCAGTTTGGATAGGAAAAGCCTATTGAAACCACAGCTGAAGTGATGCTTCGTTATTTCAGCCATTCTGACCGGTGTGATGTGACACCTCGTTGTGGTTTTGTGTGAGGCTTGGAAGTATGCTCTGTGAAGACGAGATGCCATCCTTCAGGATTCAGTGTACGCATTGATCCAGGGCCTTGTACGCAGTGCTGTGCCCTTAATAGGAATAATGCATGGATCCAGGAGCCAGATATCACTTATGATCCCTCTTGATGACTCACGGGGGTCCCTGTGCTTCCTGTTCCTACACGTCGGGGTTCTGTGCAGGTAGAGCTCATGGTTCTTCTCTTGCCATAAGACCAATGGCCTAAGTTACGGCCGCTGCTTGGAAGCTTGAGTTTCATCTCGGCAAAGGTAACGATGATCCTGAGCAGCAAGAAGAGGTAAAACTTTTCACACCGTGAGGACTGGGAAGAATATGTGTGGACCCAGTGATTTGCTTGGTATCTTTTGGTACCATTATTTCGTTATAGCAAGGAATGAACACTTGCGGCAAGGCCTTGACTGAGAAATATGAATACGAAAGTCTTCGAACCTCAGGAGTAGATGTTTGTTTCCTACTGTGAGATAAAACAACAGGATGTGTAGAGCTGATGGATAAAGGTGAGAGGCGTTTTGGATGGACAGGTAAAGAAGGAGAAGATTAATTGCATTTGTGACCCTGAGACTAAATGCAGTGGTGGGCGCCATGTAGGTCATCCCACTGACTTTCCTCTTCTGGGGGAGGAGAAGCTCAAGAAAGCCACGTAGAAGATTTTCCCCAACCAAACATGAAAGGAGAAGTAGATCTGTGTGAGAAAATGGGTGAGCGGTGATGGCAATAATAGAACAGTTCCTGCCTCTTCGGATCTGCTGTAATTGAGACCACATTTCCCCAGGGCTGCTCCTGGTCAATAACCGAGCACGGAAGGTATCCTAGAGGCAGGCTTTTTCTGCCCAATCTGGGATTTTTCTGATGAACAATATCCCACTGAGCTGGCTGATAATGAGAAGAAGTTCTTCCTACACCATCCTTCCTTCCTTTCTCCTTTCCCAAGTGTCAGATCTGCACTGCTGGCTGGGGACTCTCCCTTCCTGCTCTTTTATCCTTCACGACTGAATCCCTCAATAAATGTCTTGTACATCTGATCCCACCTTAGAGTCTGTTTTTGGAAGGCCCCAAATGGATGTGCCAGGCTCTGAAAGATGTGGACATTAGTGTTTGAATAAGCTAACAAACAAAATGCCCAGAGCAATGCTTAGCATATAGTGAGCGCTCGATAATTTATTCCTTCTCAGCAAATATTTATTAATCATTTCCTGTAGGCTAAGAGCTGTGCTGTGTACTGTGGATACAATGTTAAGTAATGTAGATATAATCCATCCCTGATTTCACAGGGACCATAGTTTGGTAGAGTACACAGATAAATAAGGAGGGGATATCAATGTGTGCTTTACTTGTTACGGTCGGCAAAGACAGGGTGCTCAGGGAGCGGAAGGCGGAGCACCTGACCCAGAGCTTGTGGGTCAGGGCGAGCTCTCCAGAAGACATGGTGTATAAGCTGAGCCCAGAAGGGTATTAGCTATGTGAGGAGGATGGGGGATATTTTAGACAAAAAAAAAAAAAAAATGGAGCTTATACAAAAGCTTCATGGTGAGAGAAAGAGAACAGAGAGTCCTGGTTGGGCTTTCGCATTATTTCTTTTCGCATTGATCTTGAAGCTGTACCAAATCCTTCTGGCTTCATACCGCAAGAAGTTCAAACATCCTATTGATTCATTCTTAGCAACGGAAGGTCCCCAAACTCTGCCTGGACCTGAAGCTACGTGGACGATCATCTGATGCCGTAGCATTAGTCATTACATTTATTTGCTCTTTGAATCACTCAGTTGCTATAAAAAGCTGACACTGCTTTTACCCTCCAAAGCTGGAAATTCCTCCCTTTTCCTTGACACAGGGATCAAGGGCATCCATTCCCTTAGTCTTACAGAAATTTTCAGGCAGGACTCGTTCAGCACGTTGTGTATTAAAAACCATTATAGCAGCATTTTTGATGAAATAAATCCCAAAGGATTTCCTAAGGAAGCACAAAGACCAAGGATTTACTGGCCAGTGCTAGGTAGTATGTGCTACTCATAGACTTAAATAAGTCCTGTTACAAAGGCACCTGATTACCTCATTTACCCCCTTCATTCACCAGAATCGTGAAAGCGATATTTTAACACCGTAGTTTACTGTGAGATTAGATGAATGTGTAGAGTGGAATACTACATATATATATATATATATATATATATATATATATATATATGTGTGTGTGTGTGTGTGTGTGTGTGTGTGTGTGAAATGTATAGTGAAATAGACACATGCACACGCACACACACACATATACACACGCACGCACACATGCACGCACACACAATTCCAATCCGGGTCCAGTCGTGCGGTGGTTTTGGTTATGTGTTATGCATCAGTTGTCTTCTGTGCCTCATGCTAATTGGCCTTCTGACACCATCTGCGTTGGTGTGACTGTCTCTTCATATCACCTCTACCCCATACTGGTGGCAGGGGGTCCTTGGTCATTCTGCCTGCAGTTACCTGAGGTCATACGTTGATTGCAGAGTCTTTAACATCTTTATTTGTATTTTTTTTAAGTTTATTTTTTTCGTAATCTCTATACTCATCGTGGGGCTCGAATTCATGACCCCAAGATCCAGAGTCACATGCTCTTCTGACTGAGCCAGCCCTGTGCCACCTTTATTTGTACTTTTAAGGTTAGTTTTCCTTCATTGGACATTCTCTAAAATTCCAGTGGTCAGTTTTGAGCCCTCTTCGATGTTCACTGTTTCCGTTTTTGTTGTATAAATGAGAAGCTTTTATTAATGCCTGAATTATTTTGAGGAAGAGATTTCTTAGCAGTTTTAGTATAACCAGGAAAAAAAAACCTCCTACTGCCAAGACCTTATGGAAATGAAGACTCTTCGTGTTTCATATCTGCTCTTTCCTGACTACAAACATCGGATGATTTCTACTTTAGCTCCTTTGTGCTGACCAGCTCTAGACTACGTATCCTCGACACAGGCCAATTTATGAAGCAGAAAGGGTGACAAAACAGATTTGTTTGGCTCAGTTTCTAAAAGCCATCCAACAGCCCTTATTCTCTCTAAAAGTCACCCTAGAGATACACGAAAGAAGCACCTCTTAAATTAATGGCCACTATGAGGATATTTTTCACTTTTGATTTGTTGCTGTGAAAATAAGGCAGCAGTATAAAGGAGATAGACGCTTTAAACTATACATTTAATGGAACGATCTTAAATATAATTGTTTTTACGCTACTTCTCTAGTCCATTAAGGTTATCCTCTAGAAAACCTTACATAACACCAAAAAAAGGGTTCAAGAAGTATCAGTGTCTATACACCTAGCACTTGGCACAACCTCTGGTATACAATAGAATGTCAGGAAATTTTGTCCAGTGAATGAGTGTATGACAGTAATCTTTCAATTGTATGCTCCCTGGGCTATCATTCTTTGCATATACATCTTAGCTCCCTTACTGGATTGTGGGCTCATGGATCATGAGGCAGAGATGTTTTTTCTATGTTCCCAGTACAGAGGACAATGCCAGGAACAAAACAGGTGTGCAGAGAATGTGGGTTGAGTGCATGGTTGCACAGGTGAGTAGAAGAACTAACGAGAAAACAAATCAATACATAGACGTTTATAGTTGTCTTATTCAGAGATAAACATACTATTTGGATTCGCGTAAAACAATTGGGCATGATGAGACCCTGTTGTAAATATGCTTACCTATTACAACATTTTTTTAAAGGGAAATTGAATCTGTATTGCCTTCTTTTGGTTTTCAACCATACTGCAAAGGTTTTCTGTTACCCAAGGCTTCAGAATTCTCAGAGTCCACAAAAGTGGGACAAGTGGATCACTTTTTCAGAACTAAATTGTTTTTCCCCCTTTCAAATATTTTTACTGAGGTATCTAGAAAGACTGCTACTATCCAGAAGGATTATTTCAGGGTTCAGAGAAGAAAACAATTTTGAAGTAATAGATAAGGATACAGTCGTTATTTGTGTCAATATAGGCTTTTTACTCAAAAGACCTACGACCTAAACCTTATACCTTACACGAAAATTAAATGTATCATAGTTTTAAATGTAAAATTGTAAACTTTAGAGGCTAGCATGTAAGAAAGTGTTCAGAATCTAGAGATAGGTAAAGATTTCTTGAACTTGACTTTTGAAACATAATCCATAAAAGAAAAAAAATAATAAACTGAACTTCATCAAAATTTTTTAAAAGCTTTTACTCCATGAAAGACCCTGTGAAGGGAATGAAAAACCGAGTTATGGACTGGGTGAAAATATTTGTAATCCACATGTCCGACAAAGTAATTACCTAGAATACATAAGAAAAAACCCCTCTCAGGGCGCCTGGGTGGCGCAGTCCTTAAGCCTCTGCCTTCGCTCAGGGCGTGATCCCAGCGTTCTGGGATCGAGCCCCACATCGGGCTTCTCTGCTATGAGCCTGCTTCTTCCTCTCCCACTCCCCCTGCTTGTGTTCCCTCTCTCGCTGGCTGTCTCTGTCAAATAAATAAATAAAATCTTAAAAAAAAAAAGAAAGAAAAAACCACTCTTTAACTCAACAGTAAAATGTCAAACAATCCAATTAGAATATGGACAAAAGACATGAAGAGAAATTTTACCCAAGAGGATACAAAGAAGACAGATAAGCACGTGAAGAGATATACGTTACTAGCAGGTAGGGAAAATGTGGCCACGGTGAGATGTCCTTACACCTAAACAGCCAAAATTGTGAAAAAATCATGCCAGGACCAAATACAGTTGAGGATGTGGAGACGCTAAATGTCTCATACGTTGCTGGCAGGAATGTAAAATACTACAGCTATTCTGGAGAAGAATTTGGCAAGTTCTTTTTATAAAAGTAAATATACAGTTACTACACTTGCCAGCAATTGCACTTCAAGTCACTTCTCTTGGAGAAATGAAAATTTATGTTTACGCAGGACCCTGTAGATGAATGTTCCTAGCTGCTTTGTTCACTGCAGCGCAAACCGGAAATAATCCAGATGTCCATCAGTGGATGAATAGTTCACCTGTGTGGTACATCCGTACCTAAAGTTAGCAGCAACAACAAAAACTTAATACAGGGGCGCCTGGGTGGCGCAGTCGTTAAGCGTCTGTCTTTGGCTCAGGGCGTGATCCTGGCGTTCTGGGATCAAGCCCCACGTCAGGCTCCTCTGCTGGGAGCCTGCTTCTTCCTCTCCCACTCCCCCTGCTTGTGTTCCCTCTCTCGCTGGCTGTCTCTCTCTCTGTCAAATAAATAAATCTTTTAAAAAAAAACTTAATACAGTAAATGGAATGGATCTTAAGAACATTTTGTTCTATGAAGAAAGCTAATCTCAAAAGGTCTGTGGCATAATATAAATATACATTTGTTATTTGTCCCTAGTTCCTGGCACAGGGCTCCTAAAACCCTTGGAACTTCCTGAGTGATAGGAGTGTATTTTGTTATTCCTAAGAAGCCCTTTTCAACCACCTTTGAAATGATGCTAATTAGGTGACTTAGGATGGGGACCCTAGAGAGCCTCTGATGGGGCTGGCCCCCAAATGAAGTGATTAGAGGGCTGGGATGTTTATCCCCACACCCTGCCTGTGAGGAGGGAGCTAGAGTTTGAGTTTTATAAAAACTCTTTTTTTAAAATTTATTTTTATTTTATTTATTTTTATATTTTTTTAATTTAAATCTTAGCACGCAGTGCAATATTGGTTTCTGGAGTAGAATTCAGTGATTCATCACATGCATACGATACCCAGTGCTCATCACAAGTGCCCTCCCAGATACTCATCCCCCATCTAGCCCATCCCCCACCCATTTCCCTCCATCAACCCTCTGTGCTCTATCATTAACAGTCTCTTATGGTTTGTTTCCCTCTCCCCTTTCTCTTCCCCTCCCATATGTTCATTTGTTTTCTTAAATTCCACATATGAGTGAATTCATATGGCATTTGTCTTTCTCTGATTGATTTATTTCGCTTAGCATAATACATTCTAACTCCATCCACATAGCTGTAAATGGCAAGATTTCATTGTTTTGATGGCTGAGTAATGTTCCATTGTATGTCTATACCTTATCTTATTTATCCATTCATCAGTGGATGGACATTTGGGCTTTCTCCATAGTTTGCCTATTATTGATAATGCTGCTATAAACATCGGGGTGCATCGATGGGTGTACCCCTATAAATCTGTGCTTTTGTATCCTTTGGGTAAATACCTAGTAGTGCAATTGCTGGATCATAGGGTAGTTGTAGTTTTTATTTTTATTTTTTTAGTTTTTAATTTTTTAAAAATGATTTTATTTTCTTCAAAGATTTTATTTATTTGAGAAAGAGACAGCAGGAGTAGGGGTAGAGGGCGTGGGAGAGGGACAAGCGGACTCCCCACTGAGTGGGGAGCCAGACAGGGGGCTCCATCCCAGGACCCCGAGATCATGACCTGAGCCAAAGACAGATGCTTAACCAACTGAGCCACCCAGGGGCCCCTATTTTTTAACTTTTTGAGGAAACTCCAAACGATTTTCCAAAGTACCTGCACCAATTTGCATTCCCACCAACAATGCAAGACGGTTCCCATTTCTCCACATCCTCGCCAACACCTGTTTGTTGTGTTGTTGATTTTAGCTATTCCGACAGCTGTGAGGTGGTATCTCATCGTGGTTTTGATCTGTATCTCCCTGATGATGAGCGATACTGAGCATCTTTTCCTGTGTCTGTTAGCCATCTGGATGTCTTCTTTGGAAAATAAATGTCTATTCATGTTTTCTGCCCATTTCTTAACTGGATTATTTGTTTTTTGGGTATTGAGTTTAATAGTTCTTTATAGATTTTAGATACTAATCCTTTATCAGATATGTCTTTACAAATATCTTCTCCCATTCCATAGGCTGCCTTTTAGTTTTTGTTGATTGTTTCCTTCACTGTGCAGAAGCTTTTTATCTTGATCAAGTCCCAGTATGTCCCTTGCCTCCGGAGGACGTGTCTAATAAGTCGCTGCAGCCCGGGTCACAGAGGTTGCTGCCTGGGTTCTGCTCTGGGACTTGGATGGTTTCCGCTCTCACATTCAGGTCTTTCACCCATTTTGAATTTATTTTTGTGTATGGTGTAAGAAAGTGGTCCACTTTATTCTTTGGCATGTTACTGTCCGGTTTTCCCAACATCATTTGTTGACAAGAGTGTCTTTTTTCCATTGGATATTCTTTCCTGCTTTGTTGACGATTAGTTGACCACACAGTCGTGGGTCCATTTCTGTTCCATTGATCTACGTGTCTGTTTTTGTGCCAGTACCATCCTGTCTTGATGACTACAGCTTTGTAATAGAGCTGGAGGTCCAGAATTGAGATGTCTCCGGCTTTGCTTTTCAAGATTGCTTTGCTTATTCAAGGTCTTTTGTGGTTCCATACAAATTTTAGGAATGTTTGCTCTAACTCTCTGAAGAACACTGGTGGTGTATTGACAGGGACTGCATTAAACGTGTAGATTGTTTTGGGTAGTAGAGACATTTTAACAATATTTGTTCTTCTAATCCAGGAGCATGGAATATTTTTCCATTTCTCTGTGTCATCTTCAATTTCTTTCATCACTGTTTTATACCCTTCAGAGTACAGATCTTTCCCCTCTTTGGTTAGGTTTATTCCTAGGTATCTTACAGTTTCTGGTGCAATTGTAAACGGGACTGATCCTTTAATTTCTGTTTCTGCTCCTTCATTATTGGTGTATAGAAATGCAACAGATTTCTGTATGTTGCTTTTGTATCCTGTGACTTAATTCATGTGTCAGTTCTAGCAATTTTTTTGGAGGAGTCTCTTGGGTTTTCTATATAGAGTATCATGTGATCTGCAAATAGTGAACATTTGATTTCTTCCTTGCCAATTCAGATGCCTTTCATTTGTTTTTGTTGTCTGATTGCTGAGGCCAGGACTTCCTGTACTATGTTAAATAGTAATGGTGAGAGTGGGCATCCTTGGTTTGTTCCTGACCATAGGGAAAGGCTCTCAGTTTTTCCCCATTGAAGACGATATTAGCTGTGGGTCTTTCATATATAGCTTTTATGATGTTGAGGTATGTTCATCTATCGCTACTTTGTTGAGTGTTTTTATCATGAATGGATGTTGTACTTTGTCAGATGCTTTTTCTGCATCTATGGAGAGGATCGTATGGACCTCTAAAACTTCAGACTCTGTACTCTGCTATTTATAGAGAACTGGCATATTGTAACCCTCTTCTTTTCCCTGCCAATGGTTTTGGGGAATAGTTTTCTTGTGCAGTCTCCTGTGCAGGTTTTCATTCTTTTCTTTTCCCCCCTGTACTTTCTCTCTCTCTCTCCTCCTTCTCTCTCACTACTCCCTCCGTGATCAGGGCTCCCTCCCCTGGGCAGCACCCAAGCCTCTTTTCTCCCACTAATCAACTCTGAAGTTTCTGCCTTCCACCGATCATTTTTCCCAGTTGTAGACATGCAGCTTTGTGCTCTAAGACTTTCGATTGATTTCTTGGGTGTTCAGAATTATTTGATATTTATCTAGCTTTGTTTGAGGGAGAAGGCAAGCTTAGGGTCGCCCTACTCCTCCGCCATCTTACCTCTCTCCAGCTAAATTCTCTTGAACAGCGAGATTCAGGGAGCTTCTGGGTTGGTGAACAGCACATTAAGGTGCTGGGAGGGTGGTGCCCCAGAGAGGGCCTGGAAGCTTTTCACCCTCCCTGGCACTCTTCCCTTGCCCCGTGCATTTGGCTATTCCTGAGTTGTATCCATTTAGAATAAACTAGTTAACATAAGTATTCTGAGTTCTGTGAGCCATTATAGCCAGTTATTGAAACTGAGGGAGTGGATTTAGGAACTCCCAAATTTGTAGTTGTCTGGGCAGAAGTTTGGGTAACCTGGGCACCCCATTTGCTGCTGGCATGTGAAGTGGGGTTAGTCTTATGAGAAAGGGCCCTTTAACTTGCGGGATCTGATGCAAACTCCATAGCGTCAGGACTGAATCGAGGTGTTGGACATCTACATAATAAGAATTGCAGTGGTCTCATACTGCATGACTCCATTTACGTAAAATTCTCAAATGATGAAATGGAAGCAGAGGTCCATTAGTTGTTAGTAAGGTTTAGGGGTGGTGTGGGTCAGGGGGGTGGTTGTGACTATAAAGGAGTAGCACGAAGGAGAATTTTGTGATTGAATAATTCTGTATCTTGATTGTCATGGTGGATTTTACACATATTTACACATGTGATAAAATGACAAAGTCCTATACTCACGCTGCATACAAATGTTAATTTTCTGGTTTTGATACTGTGCTGTAATTATACAAGATTTAACTATCGAGGGAAAACTGTGTTAAGGCCGTGGCTGCCTGGGACCTCCCTGTACTACTGCACTATCTGTGCAATTTCCGGTGAATCTACAATTATTTCAAGATTAGAAGTTGGTGTACTATATGCTGGCTAACTGAACATTAAAAGAAAACCACCTAGATACTTGTGAGAGTGAAAAAAAATATTAAAAGTTGTAAAAAATCCCTCATAATCACCATGGACTCTTCCATCACTCTCTCCACCAGTAAAATCTAATTACTGTCTTACTCTCATCCTTATTTATATGTTTTTCTCCATCCCCACTCCTACTGCCTCAATACAGTCTCTCAGAATTTCTTTGCTAACTTACTACCATGCCTTTCCAGCCGGGCTCTAGGCTTCCGTTCAGGCCCTCTCCAAGCCAATTCCCATTCTGGTAAAGGGGTATTTCAAGAAGAGGCCTATTATCAGAGCATACTTCCTCATAAACCTTGTAAGATTCCTCATTGCCTACAGAATTAAGGGTCCGTTCCTCAGCGTGGCCCTTCATGGAGCTTCCTTTTAAGCCTCATTTCTAATTCTGCTTTGTTACTAGCCCGTGAGGCAAATCACCCTTGCCTAATCTCAGCCCGTACATTTGCTCAGGCTGTCCCCTTTAGCTACATAGCCCTTCGTTTATTCTCGCAGGCAAGCTGAAAATCCACCCAGACTTCGGCGTCTGGCTCAAATGTGCTATTCCCCAAAATGCTTTTCTTGGTTACTCTAATTTTAATTTTATTTACAAATTTGCATGCGTTTCTTCATTCAGTATAAGAAACAGTATATGGGAGTCACTGAGCTGTATTCTAGGAATAATAAACACATATGTTCCTTGCCTCCAAGTAACTCGTATTTTTATTTTAAAATATTTACACTCTGTATTGCCACTCTGCCCCATTTGATAAAGGATATTTGAGCAGTTACATAAATGTATTTACCTTAAAAATATCAAGATGCTGGAGTTAGAATAAAGGGACTCTTTGATCAGAATAGTAATAGTAGGCATAAAAGTAATCTATAAAGGAAATTGACTTCAGACCTCTGGTGATAAGGTAGTAAAAGGTGTTTTACAAATTTGATGTCTTTTCCTATCATTTCGGTTGGAGATGCTTGAGACCATACATTCTCAGATGAATTATAATGCAATCCGGTAAATGTTTTAAAAATGTTACATACCAGGGAAGATGCTGGAGGGGATGCGTTCCTGCGTAAGAAAATCAGAATGTGTTTCTGGACATAGATGATTGAATTGTGGCTTGTAAAAGGTAGGGATGGACAGACACTTGAAAAGCAGAGGGAATGGTGTGCATAATGGCATAGTTATGAAAGGGGAACAGGACAGATTTTTGTATAACGTGATTATAGGGCCCGTACAGGTAAAGGGGCCGGTCTGGTTGGAGTTAAAACACGAGAGAGTTTTATTCCTGACTGCGACCCCCTCCTATGCCAGGTATGGAGTTTTTATTCTCTCCGTAACTGACATTCATCAAGGTGTGTTTTAACTCCATGACAATATTCGCAACAGACTCTTGTATTTAGTCGAATTCTTTTTCTCCTCTCCTCGCAAGATTGCCGGCTCTTCACAAGCAATCAACGCTTCTCCTTGATCTTTGTCTACCCAACAATTACAAACTTTTTGATTATAGAGAGTCTGTGTTTTTTGACTGGCTGAAGCGGAGAGATCTCTGGTCAGGTAGAACAAAAAGCTTCCGTGCTTTTCCTCCCCTTTGTTTAGAGGCATTTTGTGTTACCACCTGTGATTCAGGAATGCCATCTGCCAGGCTTTGTGATGGGAGACGGCGCTAAGATAATAAGCATCTTCCTCTGAGCTGCCAGCTTCCAGCTCTGCTCCGCAGAGAAGCGCGGTAGTTGCTATGGTGGAGAAAGCTTTCCTGCTTTGAAACTATTTTTACAGATGACTCAGAAATGGAAATTAAATATTTATAACCATTCATTGGATTGCGGAACTAAAATGGTCCATATAGACCATCTAGTGAAAAAACGCAGTATTTTAGAATTTGAAATGGAGTCTAAAAGAGGTTGAAAAAAAATCACCTGAGTTCTTGCATTTGGAGATTCTGAGTTAAGATCAAAACCCAGGACTCCTAACACCCGGTCTGTAGCTTCCTTCTAACACAAAGCTTTATGTTTCCTCCACGTTTGGGGTGGGAAAGCACAGCCGTTTATCATGTCCCACTATTGATATTTCTTTCACCAGTGAATTAAGGTCCCAAAGAATACAGTCTCTTCTAATTGTCTGAATGACAGTCAACATTATATTTTACAAACTTCACCCTTGATGCTATCAAAATAAGTGAAAAATACCTACAAAGAAGGATTTATATCACTTCAGAAAAAATATATAATCAAACTTTTAGGAGGTCTTGGAGGATGGTAGTAGGGATCTTCGACTTGGGGAGCAGAGAAATATGCGGAAGTTATTTTCTCAGTATTTCTGAAGCGGTAACTGGGGGCCAGGAGTGATGCTAGTCTGTAACAACAGAATCACGTACAGAGACGAGTGGTTGCAGGAAGGAAGACGCAAGTTAACTTTGGGTATAGAAAGGACTTGATATTCAGAGAACTGGGTAACAAGAAAACGGAAGGTGCTCTGCTGATTCTACTGTCAAAATATCATTTATATCTGCTTCCTGTGCTGCAGTTCCACACCCACACATTGCTGAAGACCTTATCAATTTCTCATGGAATGCAACGAAATGCTTGTATTGTTTCCTTCTCTTGTCCTTCATATGCTCCATGATGGAACATTGTACAATTAGCATCGCAATTTACCTTTATAGGTCACAGGCATAAATATTGCTCTTTTTTTGTTTGTTTTTCCAAATTGAGGTTCAAACCCCGTTCATACAGGGGTAGGAAAGATTTTATTATGCCTGAGTTGCACCCAACAACGGTCTTTCTATGTAAAATGAGGACTTAGGACAGCTATTCTCTCAGAGCCTTTTAAGATCTAATAGTCTGTGAGTTGCTAGCTTTCTTATTCTCTGGTGATTCAAGTGATACTAAATTTTAGCTTCCTCAAAATTCAAGTAAAAGAAATGTCTTGATGAGAGAAGGATGACTTCAATTTTACTAAGGTAAGAAGGACCTGTGAATATGTTACATGACGTAGCAAAGGGGAATTAAGTTAGGTGGAATTAAGCTTGTTGAATAGAAATTTCTCTTAGCAATCCTTTTCTGACTTGATTCCAACGGCATTCTTTGTTAGTCTCTTTGAACCTCAGTGAAGATTTAGTCTGTCGAGCTATCATAAACGCTAGGCTCTTGGTGAGGGCTTCCAGATGAGGCACCTGACGTATAATTAGCTAGAACGCTTTCTTTAGCCTCCATGTTACCTCCTTTTGATAATTGCTACCTATTTAGTAAGCAGGAGTGCGATCAAAATTTCTATTATCTTTTGACCATTCTTAAAAAGCTTCCTACTGAGGACGGGAACATTACCTGTTCCCGAAGCATTCTAAAATCAGAAACTATCCACAAAACCCAGCTGCTACTAGAGTATGTATTTAACTTCTTACCTCTAGCTCTGATAACTGCTTGTGATGAGCACCACGAGGCCGGCCACCCAGGAAGATGTTGCTAATGGGAATTGGAATTTGGTTTGCAAGCTAGCGGAAAGCGGAAAGCGACTACTCTAATTATGACTCGAAAGTCCCTAACGAATCTACGTCCCCGCCCAAAGGGTTTTCTGACTGCAGGGATGGGAGTGTTACAAGAACTCGCACAAAGTTTGAGGAGTCCTTTTTCTTTTTTTTTTCTTTCTTTTTTTTTTAATGAGTCCTTTTTCTAACAGGCTTCTAACCGTTCTGTACTTTTATAGCTTATGGTCTATGAGGGTGTTGTATGAGTTTGGGTAGAGATTTAGATAGGTCAGTCTGAACTTTGCTGGGTTAAGTCCCAGTGGTGCTCCCTATATCAGATGATTTTATCCACAAAGAAGTCTGGTACCTCTTTAAGATCTTCTGTTTGGGTTTGATTTAGATATAAGGGTAGCAGTAAATCAGTGTCGAAGTTAGCAATAATCGTATGATGAATAAAGGAGTCCTGAAAGATCTTGGGGAGGAAGCATCAGATCCTTTCACCTGGCAATTCCCTATGCATAAAAAATCCCTTTGCATCAAGTTAGGCAATGTGTATCACAGAGGAGGAAATAATGTTTCTTGGTTAAAGGTCTGAGGGTGACTATTATGGGCTAGAACATGGGGAATGTGTGAATTCTTAGAGATCCCTACCACCTGAGAATTTGTTGATTCTGAGGGACATGTTAACAGTGGTAGACTTAAGGATCATGTTACAGTGCTCGAATCAAAATAAAATGTATTCAGATGGTCCTTAGGTGTTCTGAGAAATTTCTTCTTATGGGTTTAAGGGTACGAACGGGAAAGTTGGTGTTTTATTTCTCTTTGGAATGCTTTTATTGATAGCTCACATTATAGGTTTTCTTTTGTTTTCTTAGGTAACAGGATTTTTTTTCCCAATATCTTTTCAGTTTAGAATTTGTACAAGTGTCTGTTTTGACAGACTTCCTCTTCCAGTGTGTAATGACTGGCATGGGAACACAATTTTGTTTTCTTCTATAAGGCCATCAATTTATTTTGAGGCTTATTTTCTATATTCTAAGACTTTCTTTTTTTTTAAGATTTTTATTTATTTATTTATCTGACAGAGAGAGAGACAACCAGCAAGAGAGGGAACACAAGCAGGGGGAGTGGGAGAGGAAGAAGCAGGCTCATAGCGGAGGAGCCTGATGTGGGGCTCGATCCCATAACGCTGGGATCAAGCCCTGAGCCGAAGGCAGACGCTTAATGACTAAGCCACCCAGGCGCCCCTATATTCTAAGACTTTCAAAATGTTCGGGGAGATGTTGGAGGTGTATAAATGGGGCTCTTTCCCATGCTAATATTTGCTTGCCTTTTAATTCCTTTCCAACTTCCTGCTTAAGACACTTCACAAAAAATGAGGTGAGAGATGAGAACACGTATGCTTCAGAGTTTATTCTGAATGCTGTAAAGTTGTTAAGATGCTTACCTTTGAAGTCTCCAATGGACTCATTCTTTTTTTCTAATAAGATTGAATCAGAGCCCAATCTATTTTCATAAGAAAGACTGGGGATAGTCTACAAAAGATATGGTCTAATATTTAAAGCTTTTAAAAATTTCTCTGGGAATGCATTAGGCTAAGGACTTGAATGGTTGATGTCACAGTTTAAGATTAGATGATCTCTGCAGACCCCCTTCTCATAGACTTTGTATAAAGAAATGCTGGACTTGACCTCAGAGCTGTAAAAATTAGTGGTTTACATATACTTGTAATAAACTGATTTAAACTTCTATAAGAAGGAAACTTAAGACCACTTATTTGGGAAAAAAAAGTCTCACTTTCTAATTTGTTTTCTCATTAGTTTCTTCCAAAGTAAGATCTTAAAGTTCTGAATGACACTTTTCTCATAATGAATCCTCTCAGGACATTATGTAGCCTGTGCAAAGTACAAGGGGAGAAGATGACATTTTCACTTTAAAAGCTTTATTTTCAGTTTAGCCCTCCCTAATTGAATGTGTTTCTCTTGTTCCATTAAGGCAAAATACAAATCACAGCTATTCCGTTTCCAGGATTTTAACATATAATGTTAATTTATGAAAAGTATTTTGCGTAAGGTTGCATATGTATTGTGTATAGACATGAAGTTCAAGTTCAAGGCTTTATATTCTAAAAAAAAGTTAATGACATGAAAATTAATAATATCCTTAGTTATAGCCCTAATGAGATGAGTACTGGCATTGGTGTTAAAAAACAAAATTCAATCAAGTAAATTTGAAGATCTAATTGGCTTTATTAAGAGATTCATGAACCAGACAGCATCCCATCTAGCAAGTGGAGAGATGGTCCCAGGCGTTGTACAGAATGGAAGGTTGTTACAGAGGGAGGGAGAGGCAAGGAAGTTATTAGCAAAACAAAAGAAAGCATTGTTTCATCTTCTTTTGGGAGAAGGGAAAGGCAGGGTTTTGTTTGTTTGTTTTGTTTTTGTTTTTTATCATACAGATGACCTCACTAGTGCTCATCAGGAAATTTCAGATTAACGCTTAAAAGGTCACATTCCTGGGAGAGGTTGAAGCTGATTAAGTTTTGGTTTGCTGTTGTGGCAAATGCCTCCATTTTGGGCTTTAAAACAGTGTAAAGTGCCATTTTATACATTTTCCTATATATTCTCCGTATTATGCTAACTAACCCCCAAAGTAATGGAACCACTCTTGGAAGAAAGAGAAGTGAAGGGGGACAGGTTATCCACCCCAAAATATGCCTTTTTGTTGTAAGGGTTATTTTTGAACTAATTTTAGAAACAGCAGACACAGAAAATCTCTGAAAACCCAGGAAAAGTCACCCTTTGGTAAGGGACATTTACTTTTATAAGCGAATCCTCCATTGGTAAGGATGTCTCCTTCTCTGTACCAGGAAGAAGATAACCCTAAATCTGTAGAAACTTATCAGTGGAGAAAGCTCCCAACTTAAATCTGCATAACAACCTTACCCTTGTTTACCAGGCTTTTCCTGATAACCTCCCATGCCTGGGTCCCCTACCCCCTACATCTTCTTTTGTCTTTAGCTGGAGATGGTATTTTAGGTGGTGGCTTGGGCCATTTCAGGGAGTTACTCAGTTTTCCTGGGTCTCTCCTGTGTATACAGAAGGTATCCGTGTTATTAAGATTCTGTTTGTTTTACTCCTGTTAATCTGTCTTTTATTATGGGCAGGTGATCTTAGCCAAGAACCTCGAAGGGCAAAGGGAAAATTATTTTTCCTCCCCTACAAAAGGAAGGAAGGAAGGAAGGAAGGAAGGAAGGAAGGAAGGAAGGAAGGAAGGAAGGAAAGAAAGAAGGAGGGAAAAAAAAAAGCTTGGCACTGCATTCCTATTTTTGTTAAATCACACAAAGAACTGTATAATGAAACGAATAAATTTCAAAATCTTGAGTTAGTGTTACTAATGAGCAAAATTGCACAGCGAACAATCATCAGGTTGTTCCCTTTATTGGTCTTTATGCCATTCATATTATTGAATAAATTGTTAACCCATTAATCAGTTATGATTAAAATTATCAAGTGGTTTTTACCAGCACTAATTAAACAGTGTTGTGTAAAACATCTCTCTCCAGAGAAGTAATGCTCTCTATATATTATCAAATAATTTAGCAGAGTATTTTAAGTATGAAATTATATGTCAAGCATTCAAAATGAATTTGAGATTAAAAGTAAAGCATATTTTCTGGGACATCTGGGTGGCTCAGTTGGTTAAGCATCTGCCTTCAGCTCAAGTCATGATGCCAGGGTCTGGGATTGAGCCCTGTGTTGGGCTCTCATCTTGGCAGGGAGTCTGCTTCTCCCTCTCCCACTGCCTACTGCTCCCCCTGCTTGTGCTCTCTCTGTCTCCGTCAAATAAATAAATAAAATCTTTTAGAAAAAAGTAAAGCATATTTTCCAAGCAATGAACTTTAATTTCGTATTTTGCAAATATCTTATTTTAGGAATTGGAGCAGTTTCAGAGTACTTATTTCTATTACTTGTCTTTTATCTTTTTCTACCACATGATAAATTGTTTTCCAACTAGAAAATTCAATTTAAAAAATTCTTTTAAGAATTTGGTATAAAAATTGATTGATATGGCATATTAGATTTACTGTGAAGTTACCTGTCCTGTCATACCTTTAAAAAAATGCAAAGAATGGCAGAAAAATTTCACAAATCTTATATCTGATATGGAACTTGAATCTAGACTATCTAAAACACTCTATAACTCAATAATAAAAAGAAAAACAACCTCATTTAAATATAGGCAAAGGATTTGAATACATATTTTCCAAAGAAGATACACAAATGTCCAATAAACACATGAAAAGATGTTCAACATCCTTGGTCATCAGGAAAATGTAAGTGAAAATATAACGAGATAATACTTCACACTCACTGGGATTGCTATAATAAAAATGACAGATAATAAATGTGGTGAAGATGTGGAAAGATCAGACTACTCATACAGTGAGAATTTAAAATGGTGTCGCTTCTGTGGAAAACAGTTTGGTGGTTCCTCAAAAAGTTAAAAATGGAGTTACTATGCGACCTAGCAATTTTATTTTTAGGTAGATTCCCAAGAGAAATGAAGACACATTTACACAAAAACTCGTACACACATGTTTATAGCAGCATTATTTACAATAACAAAAAGTGGAAATAATACAAATATCATCTGTTCAGTGGACAAATAAAATATGGCAGATCCATACAATGTAAAATTATTCATCCATAGAAAGGAATGAAGTACTGTTGGACGCTACACCATTAATAAACCTTAAAAATATGCTAAGCAAAAGAAGCCGTCACAAAAGACCACAGATTGTCTGATTTCATTTTTGTAAAATGTTCAAAATAGGCAAATCTCTAGGGGAGGAAAGTATAGTTTTGGTTGCTTAGCGTTGTCTAGTTTGGGGAGAAATAGGCAGTGATGCTAATGGGCCTGGAGTTGTTCTAAAATTGCTTGTGGTGTTAGATGTACAACTCTGCGAATATACTAGAAACCATTGAATTGTACCTTTGAAGAGAGTGACTTGTATGCTAGGTAAGTCATTTCTTAATGAAGTTTTTTTTTAAGTTGCATTTGTACTGTGATACAGAAAAGTGACTCCTGAAAGATATCCATGTCCTGATCCCTGGGATCTGTGATTATATCACCCTACACAGCAAAAAGGACTTTGCTGATGTAATTAAGTTAAAGATCTTGAGATGGGAAATTATTCTGGATTATCCTTGTGGGGCCCAGTATAACCAGAAGGTTCTTAAAGATGGAAGAGGCATACAGAAGATCAGAGGGAGAAATCTGAAGATGCTACATTGCTGGCTTTGAACATGGAGGAAGGGGTCATGAAGCTCTAGAAGCTTCTAGAAGCTGGAGAAGGCAAGAAACAGATCCCCTTCTAGAGCCTCTCAAAAGAATGTATCTGTGACAACATCTCGATTTTAGCCTGGTGAGACCCACTTCAGACTTCTGACCTAAAGAACTGTAAGCGAATACATTTATGTTGTTTTACACCAGTGAGTGTGTGGACATTTGTCACATCATCAATAGGAGATAGTTGCAGATGCTATGTGCCTGTTTCTGTGCTCGGTTCTGGTGATACTACGGGGGTAAATTACCATAATAAGCTTCCTGCCTTTGTGTTGCTTGCAGTGTAGCAGTGAACAAAAATAATTTTGGAACTGATAAAAATATTTATTGTTCTCCTCACGTAAAATGGTCTAGTTTGGAATAGTTCCTAGACCAGAGATTCCAAAACTTTTAGGGCTCAGAGACCTTCTACACTCTTAATATTAATGAGAACCCCAAGGAGCTTTTGTTTATGTGATTTTAATCTCCTGATATTTACTGTATGGGACAGACAAACTGAAAAAAAATTTGAAGTCAGATATTTTTAAAAGATTTTGTTTATTTGAGAGAGTACGAGTGGGGGTGGGGAGGCACAGAGGGAGAGGGAGAAGCAGATTCTCCGCTGAGCAGGGAGCTAAAGGCTGGGCTCGATCCCAGGACCCTGAGATCATGACCTGAGCCGAAGGCAGACACCAACTGAGCCACCCAGGCACCCCGTGAAGTCAGATTTATTGAGGTATTATTTACATTCATTTAACTATATTTTTTAGTGAATAGTTCTGAGAGTTTCGACAAATGAAATCATTCATGTAACCACCACTAGGAGATAGATATAGAACATTTCTATTACCCCCACAAGTCTACTGCCCCCTTGTATTCAATTTCTTCCACCCGCAGTCTTTGATAACCATTAATGTGTTTTCCATCTCTGTAGTTTTGCTTTTACAGAATGTCACGTGCATGGATTGATATCTGGTTTTCTGTCACTTAGCACAATGCATTTAATATTCATCCATGTTGTTATAAAACACAAAAGTTCATTACCTTAAAGTTCTATGAATCTTACTGAGCTAAAATCAAGCTCTCAGCAGGGTTCCACTCCTTTCCGGATGCTCTACGAGAGAAGTTGCCTATTTTTAGCCTCGAGAACCATCTCTGTTCCTTGACTAGTGGCCTGTTCCTCCATCTTCAAAACCAGCCACATCGGATCTCTCTGACCCTTCGTATATCTTCACAGTTCTCTCTGGCTACCACCAGGAAATGTTTTCCGCTTTTAAAAAAAGACCCGTGAGATTAGATTGGCCTGCCTGGATAATCTTGGATAATTTTCCTATCTCAAGGTTCTTAACCTTATTCACAAGTACAAGTTCCTTTTATGATGTAAGGGAACATATTCATAGGTTCCAGAGATTAGGACATGGACATCTTTAGAAGGTCATTTTTTCTACCCATCACAAGTTCCTTTTTATTGCTGAGTATGCTATTACATATGCATGGTACCTTGGTGTACCATAATTTATTTTCTTTTTAAAAAGTTTATCTGTTTTTTAAATTCCAGTATAATTAACACAGTGTTGTATTAGTTTCAGGTGTACAATATAGTGATTCAACAATTCTATACATTACTCGGTGCATATCATCATAAGTGGTGTGCCATAATTTATTTAGCCGCTTACCAGTTGATGGGCATTTGAGTTGTTTTCACTTTGGCTTGATTATGAATAAATCTCCTATTAACATTCTGTGGATCTGTGTTTTCATTTCCATTGGGCAGATACTTGGATAATATCTACGTAATTATATTTCTTTTTTTTTTTAAAGATTTTATTTTATTTATTCGACACAGAGACAGCCAGCGAGAGAGGGAACACAAGCAGGGGGAGTGGGAGAGGAAGAAGCAGGCTCCCAGCAGAGGAGCCTGATGTGGGGCTCGATCCCATAACGCCGGGATCACGCCCTGAGCCGAAGGCAGATGCTTAACGACTGAGCCACCCAGGTGCCCCAACATAATTATATTTCTTAATATCACCAATCTCATCAGAAGAGAGTTGAAGCATTAGGAAGCTTTCATACTTACTGTGGTAGATACAAGTTTTTCAAAATTTTAATTTTCACTAATGACCTTGAATGTTATCATTGGCAGTTTTTTCCTTGAAGTGATAGGCTTATTTTATTCATTTTCAAGAAACTGTTTGCTTAATACCTGTATCTGACAAAGGCATAGCTTGTCCGTCAGTTGTTATTATCAAGTTAAAATGGTGTGCCGTGAAAAGAAATGGCTAATTCCCCTTGCAACTAAAACAATCACCTAAAAATTTTTCCTTAAGACAACCATCCTACTTCCATATGCAAAGTGTCTTACATGTACTCCTCATGTGCTACACAGATATTAGAAAGTCAGGAAGTCGTGGTCAAGATTTAATTAAATTAGTAATTTTCCTTGCTTCTTCGAGGATATTCTTTGTTTTTTTTTTAAAAAGATTTTATTTATTTGACAGAGACAGCGAGAGAGGGAACACAAGCAGGGGGAGTGGGAGAGGGAGAAGCAGGCTTCCTGCTGAGGAGGGAGCCCGATGTGGGGCTCCATCCAGGACCCTGGGATCATGACCCGAGCCGAAGGCAGATGCTTAACGACTGAGCCACCCAGGTGCCCTTCAAGGATATTCTTAACTGAAACTGACTTTTCTTTGGAACCACTGCCTTAATTCCTGCCCCGGCCCCACACCACCAGTGCCGATGTCCACACAGTGAAAGGGCAGATAATGTCTTACTGTTATTCAGATCATATTTTTAATCTCACAGATCCCCTGAAAAGGTCTTGGGGACCCCTAAAAGACTCTAGACCACACTTTGAGAATAACTGCTATGAGTAAATCATTGTCCATAGAGTCCTTAAATGTAGAGGTTATTTTCATAAACTAATAAAACGCTCTGATTGGCAAGTATAGAGAAATGCCAAAGTACTAAAAATATTTAATCTGTATTTTACATAGCTGACATTTCTAATATCTTTTTTAGTTTAGTAACTGAGATGATGTCAGGGTGATGTTATCTAGCTTGTAATCGTGATTCAGTTACCATTTGTTGAAAAATTCAATGTAAAAATGCTTTCTGGGAGGTAATGTTAGTATATTTCATAGATGAAGAATTTTTAGTTCAGGGAAGTTAATTTCATAATAGGGTGTGAGGTAAAAATTTAAGGCCAACTCTGTCTTAATTAAATAGCTGGGGTTATTCTGCTATATCATGTTTTCATGCCATAATATAAAAAGTAACTCTGGAAATGAAGTGGGGGTAATAATGGAAGTCAGTAATGACATATGCACATATCAATATATTTCTATTCCAATTTATGTATAAAATATTGAATTGATCATTTTCTAGGAAACTCAGCCTCAATGAACTTTTCCATGGATGTCATCTTAAATTTCTCTCAGGATATGTAGTTCAATATGAAACCTGAGGTTTCTACCAACTGTCATTTGATTTATCCAGTCACAAATTAGCAAAGTCAAAATTGATTAGTTTTTGTCACTGCTCTGTCCTTAATCTTCCCAGTGTTTCCTAACTAATTTCCTTGTAATCTGTTTCTGGGAATTGCTGGTGGTGGAATTATGTTTGAGATCTCCCAAAAGAGAATTTCATGAAAATTAAGAACTGAGGTTGAAGAAATTTATTTACGTTGTTTAGAGACGTATTGGGGTCACATTTTGCATGAATCCAGTTCGTCTCCAGACAGTGATGGCCATGTCCTTCTGATACTGGCAGAATTGGATATGACATAGATGTTTGGTTGACCCAGTGTTTGGTGATGTTTTTCGTGATGTCCTCACATATAGCAAAGTCAGTATTACTACAGTTCATTACTCATGAGTCTATGCAAACAGCCTACTCTGTATTGTAATGAGTTACAGGGTAAGGAGTTGGGATGGTCAGCTGAATAGACTCCCTTCCATTTTGAACACTCTAAACCAACTACAACCTTGAATTTCTTATCCTACTCCAAGGCTGCCCCTTTCTTTATCTACAGGGGTTATCTGATTTCATCCATACCTTAGATGTGTATATTGGTGTAGTGGAAAGAACAGTGGGCAAGCGGTAGAATGACTTGAGAGCTGGCAAATACTGTAATCTAGGGTATGTCTTGTTCTGGGCCTCAATTTCTTTAGCTGTCAAAAGAAAGGGTTGGGTAAAATGAACTAAAATCCTTTCAAGCTCTGTCTCTGTGAGTGTAGGGAAAGAGGAAGGAAACTTGTGATCTAATACACACCTGCAGAATTAATAAAATTAGAATCTAAAGCATGTTACTCTATAATTGTTCTTTCTTGATAATCCTGGTCAGGATTATTGGTCCATCTTATGGCAAGGTTATAGAGAGACATCCTTTTCCTTTGAGGTTGTTCATACAGCATTCTGCATAATATGTTGAGTTCAGCTAACTGTGTTTAAAACACCACAAACATGAAGGATCAGTTTAACATCAGTTCAACAGTAATTTTAAAATATGGCAACTCTCCAGAATTATCCAAATGGATTTGTTTCTCTTTAATAGTTGTGCTAGCCTGATAAACACGTAATCTCAAATTGAAAGCATCAATAATAAAAGAAGGCATCAAAATATTTACTTAAAGCTATTTTTTTAAATTCATGAAAGCTCATAAAATGGACTTTAAATGGACTATTAAAGTGATTGTGAGCCAGAAGTCCCAAACAGATTAAATTGTATTCAACGTTTATGCTAACCAAATTGAGTCACTGTTTAGAATATTGTCCTTTCTGAATGTACAGCTTTGGCTGCTAAAAATGAGAGAACACAGGAGAGGGGGAGCGAAGATGGCGGCGGAGTAGGAGGACCCTAGGCTTGCCTCATCCCTCTAACACAGCTAGGTGATTATGACATCATTCTGAATACTCAAGAAATTGACCCGAGGCCTGATACTGATAGAACCAACTGCACAGCTAGAGGGAGAGAAGAGGCCACTTCAAGGAAGCTCGGAAGTCTGGAGACGTGTTTTGGGGGAGAATCAGATCGCAGGTGTTGCTGGGGGGAGCGAGCCCCGGTCGCAGAGGAAGGTGAGAGAGAGTGGAGCACACAGGCTTACACGCAAGAAGAACACTTCCCCAAAGCCATTGGCTGTAAGAACAAGAGGGGCTGAATTTTGTGAGTTTTTGCAACCAGCGGGGCTCGAAGACTGGAGTTTCAGAGGTCCCTGGGCTTCTCTGTGATAGAGACCTGAGGGCACTGCCCTGCTCCTGGAGAAGAGAGAGGCAAACCACCCCGGGGCAGATGGTGCCATCTGAGGGTCACCTAAGGGGCAAAGGGAGAGACTGTTCGTACTTTCTGGAGCACATCTGTGAGAGGTGGCATTGCCTCTTGGGGGACAAAAGAACCAGCAGGTGCCATTTCCCTCGCCTGCCCCTCAGCCTAGATGCAGAGACACGTTCTGAGTGCAGCGAACTGGGACACTGGCTGTTTAGCTGGCTTGCTCCGGATCCCGTGTCCCTGCACTCTGGCGTGACTGCCCTTCTGGGTGAAACCTGCATCAGTGCCAGCACAGTGAGACCCTTTCCTAGGGGACCAGCATAGATCCCTACCACACCAGGTCCCTGAAGTTTGGGAAGTTAGACATCAGCAGGCCTGGCCAGGGTAGAGGCCGTGATGTGCTGCGCTGCTCCGGGCAAGTAAGTGACCCAGAGTCAGACCGTGTGAAATCAGGGATCTGAAAAGTGCCTGTGATGCACGAGGGGGAATTACTCGCTCCTCTGAAAGTGCTTCCCTGAGAGCAGTCATCACAGATTCCCCCCTCCAGGGACAAAGTAGTGGGCTGGTGCCGTTTTCCTTCCCCTCCCTTCAGCATAAACCAACTTCAGGTAAAGGCACAGCACCAACACTGGCTGCCTAACCTGCTTACTCCAAGCCCTGCCCCCTGTACTCTGCAGGGTCTACTTTTCTCAGGCAGGCGTGCCTAAGGAGCAATGCAGTGGGCCCCTCCCCCAGAAGAGCGGCACGAACACCCACAAGCATCATGTCTGTGGACCAAATAGTTCTGCAGAGTTTCAACTTCAGTGGAAATAACATCAGCTCTTTTAGCAAGCACCAGAGCGCACCAACTTAAAACTCACCACACTCTGGCCAAGGCCCAAACATTCCTCACTGCAGGCAAGGAGAAACTCTGCAGAAGACTGACCTGAGGGAGAGAGCAGCCAAAACACAGAAGTGGAGCTCCCTCAGAGCACACCAGAGACACTGAAGCACCAGGCCCCGGACATTACGTGACCTCTTCTTCATAATGCCATTCCTCTCAGGAGCGGGAACGGAACTGGCTTTTCTAAAACACAGGCTTTTCTAAAAATGCCAAGATGGGGGAATTCATCCCAAAAGAAAGATCAAGAAAAGATCATAGCCAAGGGTCTAATAAAAACAGATATAAATAATATGTCTGAGCCAGAATTTAAAGCAACAGTCATAAGGATACTAGCTGGGCTTGAGAAAGGCATAGAAGACTTCAGGGAGACCCTTACCACAGAGATAAAAGAGCTAAAACCCAATCAGGCTGAAATGAAAAATACAATAACCAAGATTCAAAATCAACTGGATAGAACACCTACAAGGACAGGAGAAGCAGAGGAACGAATAAGTGATATAGAAGATAGGACTATGGAAAATAAGGAAGCTGAGCAAACAGGGAAAGAAAATTTTGGATCACAAAAGTAGACTTAGGGAACTCAGTGACTTCAGCAAACATAACATTCGTATTATAGGAGTCCCAGAAGAAGAAGCAGAGAGTAAAGGGGGCAGAAAGTTTATTTTAGGAAATTATAGCTGAAAACCTCCCTAATCTGGGGAAGAAAACAGACATCCAAATCCAGGCGGCACAGAGAACTCCCATCAGAATCAACCAAAGCAGGCCAACACCAAGACATATTGTAGTTAAATTTGCAAAATATAGTGAAAAAGAAAAAATCTAAAAGTAGCAAGACAAAAGAAGTCCCTAACTTACAAGAGAAGACCCATAAGGCTAGCTGCAGATCTCTCCACAGACCTGTGGCAAGCCAGAAGGGAGTGGAATGATATATTCAATGTGCTGAATGGGAAAAATCTGCAGCCAAGAATACTCTATCTAGCAAGGCTATCATTCAGAACAGAAGGAGAGATAAAGAGCTTCCCAGACAAACAAAAACCAAAGCAGTTTGTGGCCACTGAACCAGCCCTGCAAGAAATATTAATGGGGACTCTTTGAGGGGGAAAGAAAGACCAAAAGCAACAAAGACCAGAAAGGACAGAGAAAAACCCAGAAACAATGACTTTACGGTAATACAATGGCACTAAATTCATATCTATCAATAATCACTCTGAATGTGAAGGGACTAAATGCTCCAATCAAAAGACATAGGGTGTCAGAATAGATTAAAAAAAAACAAGACCCATCAATATGCTTCCTATAAAAGACTCCTTTTAGACCTAGAGACACCTGCAAGTTGAAATTGTAGGTTGGAGAAACACCATGCAACTGGATACCAAAAGACAGCCAGAGTACCAATACTTATATCAGACAAACTAGATCTTAAACCAACAACTGTAACAAGAGATGAAGAAGGGCACTATATCATAATAAAGGGATCTATCCAACAGGAAGATCAAACAATCATAAATATATATGCTCCCAACTTGGAAGCACCCAGATATGTAAAACAATTAATAACCAACATAAAGGAATTCATGGTTGTTAATATAATAATAGCAGGGACTTTAACACCCCATTTACATCAATGGACAGATCATCTAAGCAAAAAATCAATAAGGAAACAATGACTTTGAATGACATACTAGACCAGGTGGACTGAACAGATATATTCAGACCATTTCATCCTAAAGCAGCAGAATACAGATTCTTTTCAAGTGCACGTGGGACATTCTCCAGAATAGATCACATACTAGGCCACAAATCAGGCCTCAATAAGTACAAAAAGATGGAGACCATACCATGCATATTTTCTGACCACAATGTAATGGAACTTGAAGTCAACCAGAAGAAAAAATTTGGAAAGGCCACAAAGACGTGGAGGTTAAAAAAATATCCTACTAAAGAACGAATGGGTCAACCAGGAAATTAAAGAAGAAATTTAAAAATATATGGAAACAAATGAAAATGAAAACATGATGGTCCGAAACCTTTGGGATACAGCAAAAGCAGAAGAGGGACACATATAGCAATACAGGCCTATGTCAAGGAGGAAGAAAAGTCTCTAACCATACACCTAAAGGAGTTAGAAAAAGAACAACAAACAAAGCCTAAGTCCAGCAGAAGGAGGGAAATAGTAAAGATTGAGCAGAAATAAATGCTATAGAAACAAACAAAAAAACCCCAGTAGAACAGATCAGTGAAACCAGGAGTTGGATCTTTGAAAAAATTAATAAAATTGACAAACCCCAGCCAGACTTATCAAAAAGAAGAGAGAAAGGACCCAAATAAACAAAATCACAAACGAGAGAGGAGAAATAATAACTAACATTACAGAAATACAAATAATTATAAGCCTATACTATGAAAAATTATATGCCAACAAGTTGGACAATCTGGAAGAAAAGGATAAGTTCCTAGAAACATGTAATTGTGAAAACTGAAATAGGAAGAAATAGAAAACTTGAACAGGCCTATAATGACCAAGTAAATTGAATCAGTAATGAAAAATCTCCCAACAAAAGTCCAGGGCCAGATGGCTTCCCAGGGCAATGCTACCAAACATTTAAAGAAGAATTAATACTTATTATTCTCAAACTATTGCAAAAAGTAGAAATGGAAGGAAAACTTCCAAACTCATTCTAGAAGGTCAGCATTACCCTGATCCCAAAACCAGACAAGGACCCCACCAAAAAAGAACTACAGGCCAGTATCCCTGATGAACATGGATGCAAAAATTCTCAATAAAAACTAGCAAATCGAATTCAACAGTACGTTAAAAGAATCATTCATCACAATCAAGAGGGATTTATTCCTGGGCTGCAAGGGTGGTTCAGTATTTGCAAATCAATCAATGTGATACATCACATCAATAAGAGAAAGAAAGGATAAGAATCATAGGATCCTCTCAGTAGATGCAGAAAAAAAAATTTGACAAAGTACAACATCCATTCATGATAAAAACACTCAACAAAGTAGAGATAGAGGGAATGTACCTCAACATCATAAAGGCCATATAAGAAAAACCCACAGCTGATATCAACCTCCGTGGGAAAAGACTAAGAGCTTTTCCTCTAGGGTCAGGAACAAGACAGGGATGACCACTCTTCACGACTGTTATTTAACATAGTACAGGAAGTCCTGGCCTCAGCAATCAGACAACAAAAAGAAATAAAAGGCATCTGAATTGGCAAGGAAGAAATCAAATGTTCACTATTTGCAGATCACATGATACTCTATATAGAAAACCCAAGAGACTCCTCCAAAAAAATTGCTAGAACTGATACATGAATTCAGTAAAGTCACAGGATACAAAAGCAACATACAGAAATCTGTTGCATTTCTATACACCAATAATGAAGGAGCAGAAACAGAAATTAAAGGATCAGTCCCGTTTACAATTGCACCAGAAACTGTAAGATACCTAGGAATAAACCTAACCAAAGAGGGGAAAGACCTGTACTCTGAAGGGTATAAAACAGTGATGAAAGAAATTGAAGATGACACAGAGAAATGGAAAAATATTCCATGCTCCTGGATTAGAAGAACAAATATTGTTAAAATGTCTCTACTACCCAAAACAATCTACACGTTTAATGCAGTCCCTGTCAATACGCCACCAGTGTTCTTCAGAGAGTTAGAGCAAACATTCCTAAAATTTGTATGGAACCACAAAAGACCTTGAATAAGCAAAGCAATCTTGAAAAGCAAAGCCGGAGACATCTCAATTCTGGACCTCCAGCTCTATTACAAAGCTGTAGTCATCAAGACAGGATGGTACTGGCACAAAAACAGACACGTAGATCAATGGAACAGAATAGAAAACCCAGAAATGAACCCACAACTATATGGTGAACTAATCTTTGACAAAGGAGGAAAGAATATCCAATGGAAAAAAGACACTCTTGTCAACAAATGATGTTGGTAAAACCAGACAGCAACATGCCAAAGAATGAAAGTGGACCACTTTCTTACACCATACACAAAAATAAATTCAAAATGGGTGAAAGACCTGAATGTGAGAGCGGAAACCATCCAAGTCCCAGAGCAGAACCCAGGCAGCAACCTCTGTGACCCGGGCTGCAGCTACTTATTAGACACGTCCGCCGGAGGCAAGGGAAACAAAAGCAAAAATGAACTACTGGGACTTGATCAAGATAAAAAGCTTCTGCGCAGTGAAGGAAACAATCAACAAAAACTAAAAGGCAGCCTACGGAATGGGAGAAGATATTTGTAAAGACATATCTGATAAAGGCTTAGTATCCAAAATCTATAAAGAACTTATACAACTCAATACCCTCAAAACAAATAATCCAGGTAAGAAATGGGCAGAAGACATGAATAGACGTTTTTCCAAAGAAGACATACAGATGTCCAACAGACACCTGAAAACATGCTCAGCGTCACTCATTATCAGGGAAATATAAATCAAAACTACAATGAGATATCAGCTCACACCAGTCAAAATGGCTAAAATTAACAACACAACAAACAACAGGTGTTGGTGAGGATGTGGAGAAAGGGGAACCCTCTTACACTAATGGTGGGTGTGCAAACTGGTGCAGCCACTCTGGAAAACAGTATGGAGGTTCCTCAAAAAGTTAGAAACAGAGCTACCTATGATCTAGCAATTGTATTACTAGATATTTACCCAAAGGATAAACAAAAATAGTGATTCGAAGTGACCCGTGCACCCTGAATTTTACAGCAGCATTATCCACAATAGCCAATTTATGGAAAGAGCCCAAATGTCCATCAACTGATGAATGGATAAAGAACATGTGGTATAGACATAACGGAATAGTACTCAGCCACCAGAAAGAATGAAATCTTGCCATTTGCGATGACGTGGATGGAACTCGAGGGTATTATGCTAAGTGAAATAATTCAGTCAGAGAAAGATAAATACCATATGATTTCACTCATATGTGGAATTTAAGAAACAAAACAGATGAACATAGGGGAAAAAGGCAAAAAGAGGGCAAACCCCAAAACAGAATCTTAATGATAGAGAGCAAACAGGGTTGTTGGAGGGGAGGTGGGCACAGGGATGGGTTAAACGAGTGATGGGTATTAGGAGAGCGCTGGGTGTTGTATGTAAGTGATGAATCACTAAGTTCTATACTTGAAGCTAATATTAAATTAAACTGTATGTTAACTAGCTGTAATTTCAGTAGAAACCTGAAAAGGAAAAAAAAAGAGCACAACATTACTGTACTGATCCAGCAAGTACCCAAAGGGGCCCTCTGCATGTGGGGCTTTACTAGAGCAAAATGAGTGCCTATAAATTGCTTCCAAATCCCATTTGATAATGGGCTAGGCGGGCCTGGCTGGGATTATTACATGATTGTGAGACGCTAGTCCTAATGGCATTTCACTTAGCAAGGAGGAGTTTTTAGAACTATTATCAGTTCTTTGAAAAATATTTGTATTTATAACATTCTGTTCTGAATGGAAAGAAAAAACTACTTGGAAAGAAACCAAAAGTTAAATGACTGCCCTTGTTGAGATAAATCAAAATATAAGAGAGCAGCTGCTATCTCAGGTTCCTGGAGAATCTTCTTTTTTAAGATTTTACTTATTTATTTGAGAGAGAGTGAGAGAGAGCACAAGGGAGAACGAGAAGCAGGCTTGCTGCTGAGCCTGACTTGGGGCTCGATCCCACGGCCCTGGGATCATGACCTGAGCTGAAGGCAGACGCTTCACGGACTGAGCCACCCAGGGGCCCCGAAGGGGATCTTGATATTGGGTTTTTCTCCCTCACTACTAAGCCAGACAGGGAAAGATAAAAAATCAACATGTCTTCAGTAGAAACAAGGACCTCAGCATTAAGTACAAGGGAATTTCAGGGAGTTAGGAAGGCAGGAACAGAATCTTCCCTTAAAAAGGTTTCTACACAAGGGAAGTGCTAAATTAATCATAGTCCACATGCTGGTTTAATGAGAACATTTCCAGTTGTCTTTGTGGACTTACATTCTGTTTCGTTGTAGCCTCAGCAAGACATATCACAGCACTACTGCAGATTACTGTGAAAATTTTGAGTGGAGAAATTTGAGAATATAGAAGAGATGATTCCATAAGGCTATAAAATTCTGAATCAAAAATCAAGAAGCGTTCCAGTCACCCAAAGAATAAGGTTCATCTCTAATCAGAGCATATAATTACACTGAAGCAGGGACCAAAACCATGAGCATGATACATGCAAGTCTGTGCTTTCAAATTTTACTGGCGATATTGCCTGTCAAAGCCATTAATGTTAGCACATATATTAGCATATATGCCTTTGGCATATATGTATCAGCGCTGGGGTACACAGAGTCAGAGAAAACAAGTGGGCTCATTTTGAGAGGGCTCTAGATAAAGTAGCATCCTTGGGAAAAGTTGCATTTCACTTTAAGTTTAGAGATGGAGAATGTTCGAGAGAATTGTGAACTGTGATGTCAGAGTTCTAGTGGGGTAGGGCTAGCAGAGCGAAGGAAGTTCTGAGCAGTGTGCGGACACACAGAGAAGAGAGTAGAGCTCCCCTGGAGCTTGGGATTTGGATGATGACCCAAAACAATGGATAGGTGAGAAATGGTAGAGTCAGTTCTAACCTAGGCCAGACCTCAAGAGGTGTGGTAACTGGCAAGAGTGACTCAAATTGGATTTGGTTGGTTACTATGCTTTATGACAAAGCCAGCAAGCAGGCTGGAAATTGGGCCTCAGTGAGATACAGGGTACCTGGCGTGGCGGTTCCCTGTGCCCCCTGCTCTCTCACGCAGGGTAGCCCAGAGCGTGTGGGTTGGTGGGCTCATTAGTTTGAGTGGAGTGACCACAGTGGTCAGGTTTCGAAGTATTATCGAAGTGTAATAAGAAGTAAGTGCAGTTGACCTTTAACACAGGTTTGAACTGCGTGGATCCACTTTATAAATGGATTTTTTTTTGGATCAATACAGTACAATATTGTGAATGTATTTTTTCTTCCTTCTGATTTTCTTAATATATGTTCTTTTCTCTAGCTTACTTTACTGTAAGAATACGGCATATAATACATATAAGGTACAAATGTGTGCTAATTGACTGTATATGTTATTGGTAAGGCTTCTGGTTAACAGTAAGCTATTAGTAGTAAAGTTTGGGGGGAGTCAAAAGTTATATGTGGATTTTTCACTGTGCAGGGGTTGGCACTCCTAACCCCTGTGTTGTTCAAGGGCCAACTGTATGTTACTTTGAGATGGATTAATAATGTTTTGTTATTTTAAGTGCTTCAGCGTTTGCTAGCGAGCCAGGTAGATTTATGAGTGGCTTGCCAAAACGTGACAGCAATTGTCCAGTGACCTTTCAAAATATATTGGTTGTGTAGTCATTTTATTTGTTATTTCCATCCAATCACATAGTGCCTTTGAAATAAACATTTGTTTCATGGTAGTAACGACGCGGCGAGCTAGACAATTTAGAAGAGAAATTCAATTTTGTTGGGATATAATTTATTATATTACCATTATTATATTAATATTGTATCGATCAGAAATAATAATAAGTTTGATCAATTAACTTTTTCTTTAAGCCCATGCAAACAAATAGCTTTGCAGCAGTGTTAATTAGGTTGTGATCGTGATATTATCCTGTGTGCCTCCAAACAAAGAAATCTGGTATTATTCTTCAAGCCTTCCTTATTTTGATACCAATTTTGGGGCTTGATGAGATAAAATTCGGGTGCTTTTTATGTGATAATTATTTTGTATGTAATACATTATGCTTGTAGTTTTCTATGAGAGCATTACCATTACTCTGAAGTTTCAAGTCTTTTGTTCTCTCATGGCTTCATATTTTAATTCTTCAGTACATCTGGAATTCATTCTATGATATGGCATGAAGGGAGATTCAAATTTGATATTTTTGCTAAAATGCTGACAACTTGTTTTAAGCAGTGTTCCCTGTAACAATCTACCTTTTTCTACATTGATTACTGGTGGTCTTATAAATCATTATTACGGGCGCCTGGGTGGCTCAGTTGGTTGAGTGTCTGTCTGCCTTTGGTATCTGTTCATTTTCATTGATTTTCAGTCTCTTCTTATGCTAGTTCCTGACTCTGTTAATTATTCTATCTTTATGTGATAGTATCAGGTAGGGTTAACTCCCTGTTCTTGCTCTCTGTGAAATTCTTTTAGCTTTTCTTACAGTTGAATTTTAGAATAGTTTTGACAGATTTAAAGAAAAAATCCTGCTCAAGTTGTTATTGTAATTGTACTGAATACATGTAGTAATTTAAAAAATACTTGGCATTCTTGGAGTATGGAGTTTTCTTTTCAGAAATCATGAATTCTTCATGTTTTCAAGTCTTTCATGTCTATCAATGCCATTTTGTACTTTTTGTCATCATGTGCCCCACTTCCCAGTCTTGGGTTAACGAATATTTTGTCGTTATTTGCACTGGGCACAGGACTACCCTCGAAATATTTTATTTATTCTCCCAAAGGTTGCAGACTTAAAGATACCAAAGAATACATTCTTTCTTCCTGTGTCTACTAGAGGTCTCCGGGAAGCGTCAAGCAATGTGTTAGAACACTCTATTGCTGACTATACTTCAGCAGTTCATTGGTTTTCTGAGGAAGTATTTTGCATTCTCTCTGCAACAGTGATTTCACTTTTTAAAATACAAATATACTGTGAGGTTAACAGAATCATGAAAAACATCTTAAAGAACAGAACATTTCTCTGACATTAACAGACTTAATATAACTTCTTGACGTGACAGTAATATATATTTGCTGGGAGAAATGCAAAGGTACTATTATTCATTCTTTCACAAACATCGAGAGGGTGCCCTCTGCGCTGCACCTGCTACTTCCAGAGTGAGGTACTGGGGACAAAAAGGAAGGGTCTTGCAAATGTGGGTAAGTGTAGTTGCCGGGGATGTAGAGGTCAGAGTCTAATGGAGGTGGCCAACACACAAGTAATAGATGATGCAGTTTTGGGTGTTTTCACACAGGTAATACAAAGTGCTCTAGGATTATAATAAAGGGAAGTAGTAGTTCCGAAGATAGGAAAGTCTTCCATATGATGTGACATTTGAGCTGGGTTTCCAAGGTTGAGTAGAAATTTAACTGGTTGAACCCAGCATGAGTGAGATTTAAAGGTAGAGTGCATTGATGTATTCATTTGCTCAACAAATACGTACTGAGTACTCACTGTGTGTGCCAGGCGCTGTTCTAGGCACTGGAGATAACAGCAGTGCAAAGGACTGATAAAATCCAAGCCTGCATTCAGCTCATATTCTGGTAAGGGTGACTTACATTAAATAAACAGATATATGTAACAATATTAGGTAGTAAATATTCTGTAAGGAAGAGAAGATGGTAGAAAGAGAGCACTGGGGTAGGTATGCACATACATTACTATTTTAGACAGAATGCTCATGCGAGGACTCTGAATAAAGTTAAGGAGCAATGCCAGCAACGATCTGGGGGGAAACATTAGTGAGCTGAAGGTCTAGCAAGTGAAAGGCTGCTATAGGAACAAGCTTGGGGGCATATTCGAGAGTAGCCAACAGATCAAGGTAGCATTTAGATACATGGCACCAACGTTAGGGTAGGCTGGGGACAGAATAAGAAGGGTCTCATATGCCACACCAAGGTGTTTTAAATTTTTCTCCCTTTCTCTGCCTTTATTGAGATAGAATTGATGTGTGAGATTGTGTAAGTTCAAGGTACGCAGCATGTTGATTCAATACATTTATATATTGCAAAAAATTAGCCCCACAGCATTAGCTAACACCCGCATCATGTCATCTAATTACCATTTCTTTTGGGCGGTGAGAACATTTAAGGTCTATTCACTTAGCAATTTTCAAACCTGTAGTACAGTACTGTAACTACTGAGCTTTATATTAGATCCTGAGAACTTATTCATCTTATAAACTGGAAGTCTGTAGCTTTGACTGATATCTCCGTTTTTCCCTACCCTCAGCCATCAGTCACTACCATTCTGGTCTGTTTCTGTGAGCTTGGCTCTTTCAAATTCAACATATAAATGCTATCATATGGTTATGGTATTTTTCTTTCTCTAATTTCACTTGGCGTAATGCCCTCTAGGTCCACCCTTGTCACAAACTGTAGAATGTCCTTTCTCATGGTTGAGTATACATATATCACATCTTCTTTATCCATTCATCCATTGGTGGATGGTTTTTTCCATGTCTTGGCGGTTGTAAATAAGGCTGCAGTGAACATGGGAGTAGAGATATCTCTTTGAGATCTCATTTTCATTTTTTTGAGTACATGCCCCAAAGTGGGATTGCTGGATAAAATAGTATTTCTATTTTTAATTGATTGAGGAACCCGCATACTGTTTTCCATAGTGGCCGCACCAGTTTACTTTCCCATGAACAGTACACAAGCATTCCCTTTTCTTCATATCCGTACCAGCACTTGTTATTTCTTCTCTTTTTGATCATAGCCATTCTAGCGTTCTATGTCCTTGTGGTTTTGATTTTCATTTTCCTGATAATTAGTGGTGTTGAGCACCTTTTCATTTTATTCTTTAAGTAGCGGGAACCATCACTTGTTCTAAAGCAAAGTTGGTTGGAATCTTTGTTGATAATTTGGGATATGGTTTAGAACAAGAAAAGATCGGAGGCAAGAAATCAAGTTAAGAAGAGTACATAATACTGGCTAAGATGTTCCCGGCCTGAATTAAGACAATAGCTGTGGTATGAGAGAAGAACAGGTGGATGTGAGATGTTGTGCAGAAAAACTTGAGAAGAATGTAGGCATTATGGGAGCAAGGCTTTTTGTGCATTGCTCTCTTGATCATTGCAATATCCTCAAGCATCTAGAATACTGTCTGCACATGATAGATACTCAACGACTATCTATTGCATGGGTGGGAAATTTGGTGGCTGACTAGGCGTTTTGGAGGAAGATTAATGAGAAGTTATGTTGGAGGGAGTAGTAGAAGATGATGCGGAGCTTTTTCTAGATGAGTGATAAGGTGGAAAGTGATACCAGGAGTTAAGGGAGGCAAATCTGAAAATCAGACAGCCTGGGAATGTGGAAGGGGAAAAGAGGAAGAATTGTGCCTAATATATTTTGGGGCAAAACTGGTTGGAATGAGTTCTTGTATATTCTGTGATTAAGTTGTCTACCTCTAGAATGCCTAGCTGCAAGATTTTTTTCAGCATGGGCCATTTCCCCTGGATAATCCTGTGATTTGCTGAGGACCCTCTGGGGGAGGAGTGCAAAGAAGCAGAATGATGGATGCAAGTGGCAAGCCAAGGAGCTGAAAGGTCCTTCTACTCGTTGGTAATGGTTCAAGAGTTGAGAAAGAGAAACAAGTACCTCTAAAATTTTGGCTTTTATACACTCTTCGTATAAAATAATATATTTAGCTATGAAATGAGAGCCCGGTTGACGGGCCAGGCTCCAGTCCCAAGAAGGACTCAGCAGCCCACTTGCATGTCAGAGTAAATGCGAGGAGGACTTACTTCCAGTCATGCTCTGTGGAAGCCTTCTCCGCTAGTTTCCATAAGCTTGTACCACCTGTTAATCCCCTCACCACGTACCTCGACTTGATATTGGATTTACCTGGAGGAGATGACTTTTATGCACTGAGCTCAGAGAATAATTTAGCACTTGCCAGTTACGGTAACATTTCCTCCTAAAGACGGACTAAAATGTGAAAGGCAGAACACCAGAAAGTGATTCAATCTTTATAACCAGCTTTACCTGTCCAGGTTCTATCTCAACCAGGCACGTCTTGCCTCTGTTCGGAAAAATCTTTTAGAATTACAGTTTTAGAAATGATAGCAGTTAAGAATTTTTTTTTTTTTGGCCAAGGAGGGTTATCGTTTTCTAAAGTATTTTACTGTTTGAACTTTGATCTTCACAGATATGGCTATATGGCAGCCTATGGAGGCAGAGCCCTGGGGAAACTGGTACGTGAGGAAGGAGAGGTGGCAGTGAAGGAGGCAGGTGGCTTAGAGCCCAGGCAGGACAACATCGCCGTGTTGCCTACGCAGCTTCCCAGACTGGGCATTCGGGCAACTGACTCTTATCAGAACCATGAGAACACAGTGTGCCCTCCAGCTTCTCTTCAGTTCCAGGGTTTCCAAGAGCTTATCAAAACCCCCCCAGACGATTCACCCACTGGTATATACGACTTTAACTTTTTGTTGTCAAATATGAGTAAAGACAAGCATGAAGACCATACCCCCAAAACTGTCTCAAGCTACAGCCGCTCACAGTTCAGTGGCCCGAGCTTGATGCAGGATAAAATGACGTGTACAACAACCAACTCCTACCAGATGACACCAGAAAGAGGGATCCAGGTAGAGGGTGGAACCAGCAACAGATGGAAACGTATTAGAAAACCGTATTTGGAGAAAAAACCGCCAATTCGGAAAGCACCTCAAGCCACTCCAGATCCAGTGCCTGAGAGAAAAAGAACAGCTCCCATTAACCCTGCATACACAATTCGGAAGTCAAGAGTTGCTAGCAGTGTCCACATGAGACCGTATAGGGATAGGGTGATTCACTTACTGGCACTGAAGGACTACAAGAAACCCGAACTGCTTATTCGACTTCAGAGAGACGGCATCACCAAAAATGAGAAGAACTCCCTTGGAGAAATTCTGCACCAAGTGGCCAATCTGAATACTCAGAATTTTTCATACACCTTAAAGGATTATGTTTTTAAGGAGCTCCAAAAAGACTGGCCGGGATATAACGAAGTAGAGAGGCAGTCATTGGAGTTGGTCCTTTCTAGAAAAGTACATGCATTTCAGAATGCTAGCGGTACCAATCCCACAGAATCTTCTGCAGGTTCTAGCACAGGTGAAACATCCTCTCAGGATCACTTTTCCCATGCAGCCATTAATTTGGCGAGGAGAAAAGTTAGAATATCTCATGTGACAACCGCGATGCAGTCAACATCAAATGGCCATTTGAGTAACACCAGTGCAAAATCTGCTGCCAGGCTCTCGGGATGTTCGGAGGCTGTTGCCCATCCCCGGCCCGCAGCCCGCCATCCCCGTTCACGTACCCGTCAGCCTGTATTTTCCTACCCCAGCCCTCCTTCCCGGCCCGCAGCCCACCTTCCCTATTCACGCCCCCCTCAGCCTGCATGTTCCAGCAGCAATTCTCGGGGCGATGCCAAAGGACCTGAGACTCCAGGTTCGTGTGGTGCCAGATTTAGTCAAAATAGAATACTCTTTGGGAGCCAGAAGGGTAAACATCCTCCCTTGAAAATGTTACCCTCGATTTCAGTTCACATGATGTATTCAAAGCCTGTGGAGAAAAAACCTTTGATGTCTGATAAGAAGTCTGAACGTAAATTTACGCAACAGGAAGCAAAGAACCAAGAGCATGGTATTGAGATGATGGGGAGACAGAAGACAGATCCAGGAAGACAAGGTGAAGGTCCAAAACCAAATGCAAGTGAAGAAGTTGAAGAGGTAGACACAGCTTCTGGGAAGACTGGCGCAGCCCCTGGGCGCCCAGATTATTTGGCTAACTATGTCACCATCAGTTCCTCTAAGCAACGCCAGCAGTATGAGCAGGAATTTAGACTAGAATATGGTGAATATCAGGGCTTGTATGACAAGATGCTGACTCTATCTACGATATTTGTTAACCTAGATTCAAAGAGGAAGCACCTTTCTCCAGATTCAAAAGAATATCAGGATATTAATAAAAAAATCTCTCTGGAATATCAGAAGATGAGACAGATGAATCCCAATTACTGCGCAGATAAACATAGATGCCAGTATCTTTATGACAAGCTGGTTCACATTAAAAAATTAATAAGTGATTATGACCAGCAGCAGGTAAAACCATAACGCTGGAACAGAGCCAGGATCAGAATAAATATAAGCTTATTTATTTAAAATTCTGAATTGCTTGCTCTAGGATTCTAAAGGGATAAAACCACTTTGTTGAAACAGCATTACCATTTTAGTTTTCTTTCTTTTTATGTTCCTTTTGATTTTAGTTTTCAGTTTTGATATTTTTGTTTCATTTGATTTTATGTTGATTTATGTTTATTTTAATTTTGTGTTATTTTCATTTTTCTTTTTTTACTTTTCCTTTTACTTTGCTTTTCTGTACCTTTGATGCTGTTTCATCTGATCCCCTTTACACAAAAAAATGTGTGTTTTCACTCCCTTTTAAAGAAATATCAAGGATCCAGTATCTTTGAATAAAACTTGTACACATTTAAAAAATAAAACCTATATGAGTAATATGAAATGCTTTTGGATAAAAATAAAAACTTATAATGAATAATATGAAATGCTAGTGTCTTTTTTTAACCTCTAATGCAAAAGCAACCTTAAGACATAGAAGTTTAGAAATTTGTGCAAAATACTATGATTTCTTCAAACAGTACACATTTTCATTTCATTAAGTTTATTTTTTACCTTTCTTAAAAATGTTACTTGTATTTATCTTGGGGGAACACACGTGATGTGGTCAAACATGCAAACAGTTTTGAGAGAGAGAGCTTGTGAGTGGGGAAAAGGGACAAGGAGGGAGGGAGAGAGAGAATTCCAGCAAGCTCCACACCCAGCACGGAGCCTGATGCCGGGCTTGATCTCAAAACCCTGAGTTCATGACCTGAGCCAAAATCAAGAGTTGGATGTTTGACTGACTGAGCCACCCAGGCGCCCCCAGACATGCAAAGATTTTGAACTAATAATTCAATTGTGTTGTCTTTTCAAAGTACTATCATTTGAAATAGGAAACATGTTTACAAATCTAAGTTATTTTTGGGGGGGGGAGGTGCCGAGGGAGAAGGAGAGAGAGACTCTTAAGCAGGCTCTGAGCCCAGCATGGAGCCCAACTTGGGGCTCAATCTCAGGACTCTGAGATAATGACCTGAGCTGAAATCAGGAGTCAGACATTTAACCAACTGAGCCACCCAGGTACCCTACAAATCTAAGTTTTTAAATGTTTTCCCAAATTTGAATATTGTCTTTTTTAGATATTTGTCTCCACCATCCCAGAGACAATTGGTACATACCAAAGAATAAGTTGTGTACAATAGGAAACCTAATGATAAAATGCGAACTTATGAACTTACCAGCCAACTTAGGAATTAGACCATTCCCAATACCGTTCCTCCTACCTTTGTTTTCCTCTCATCTGCCCTGGGTCCCTGCCTCCCCCAAAGTGGTAAACACCTCCTCAAGTTTACATTGATCTTTCCCTTGCTTTTCTTTTTGAATACTTCCAGTATATTTATAAGTATCCCTGCAGAGTATATTGTTCAGTTTCTGAATCTTTATGAAAATGATGGCATATGTAGTCATCACCTTACTTTCTTCATTCTTACGCTTCTGGGATTTCTTTATGCTGATGCATAAAGCTGGAGCTTATTAGCTTTCTTGCTTATATGTTGGGTCATCATGTGACCTCAGCATAATTTAGTTATTTTTGTTATTACAAGCAATGCTGCCGTGAACACTTTTTACATGTTCACCTGTTTGTATCATGTGTGTGCTTATTTTCATGTGTTTTCATTTTCTGTGTCTTTTAAACCCCGCAGGAATTTATTAATGCTTTTGCGTGGTCACTAGTTGGCATTCATATGCATTTTCTATCGCTTCTCGGGCTTTCCTCCATTTTCTTATTTCTGACTGAGATGATTTTCTTTTTTCTTCAAAAGCTCCCTTTATCCTTTAGTGTAGGGTCTGCTGGAAGTGAATCCTTTCAGTTCAGTGTGCATGTGTTTTTAATTGATCTTTAGTTTTGAAGGACAGGTTAACTAGATGCGGAATTCTAAGCTGGTGGTTACTTTTGTTGGCAGTATAAAAATATAATTCCATTTTTTGTCTGGCTGTTTTAGTCATGTGGAGGGAATCAGCCGTCAATCTTGTTCCTCCTTTGATGGTCATGTGTCTTTTTTCCATCTATGTTTTAGGTTTGTCTTCTTGTCTGGTTTTCAGCAGTGTTATTGAAATGTGTCTAGTTGTGATTTTTGTTCTTTATACTGCTTGGGGTTCAGAGTGCTTCTTGAAACCATGGTTTGATGCAGTCCAGTAGGTTTGGAAAATTCTCTACTGATATTTCTGTAAATATTGCTTCTCCCCCATTCTTTCTCATTTTCTTTTCATTTTCCTTCTGTGTCTTTTGGTCATTTCAGTAGTTCCTGTCTTTCCTTTCCATATTTCCATCTGTATATTTTCTACTGACCTAACTTCTAGCTCTCTTATCTTCTAGCTCTCTTATATGATATCTTGTCTTATCTGATAGGCACCCTGTTTCGTCAGAAGAAAGTTGTTCCTTTATAAATAATATTGTAATAATTCAGACTGGAGGTATATGGACTTAAAAGGGGAGGTGGAGATATTAAAATAAAAGTGCAACTAGAAAATGTGCATAAATAATTTCACACCAAAGATATAGTAAAATCACTGGCTCACTTCCTAATTTTACTTTTGTCACTCTCATAAATGCTATTTTTTGAATATAAAACATCCTACCTACCGACCTACCTACCTACATACCATATAGGTAGCTAGCTAGCTACTTAACTATATTATCACATAGCAGACTGTTTGATGTGTAATGGACACTTACTAAATGGCAGTTGCAATTAATTACTATTATTCTGTTGTGTAATACTGCCACCCACTTAGCAACTCAAAATGACAGGCATTTATGTATTGTTGCACGTGTCCTGTGGGTCATAAACCCTGGCGCAGCTTAGCGGGTGGTTCCTCTGCTTCAGGGTTTCTCCTGATGCTGCATTTAAGACGTTGGCCAAGGCTGGGGTCTCATCCGAGGCTCAGCTGGGGAAGGATCCACTTCTAATATCACTTCTGGAGTTAGTGACATGATTGAATCAATTCCTTTTGAGCTTTGGGCTAGAGCCGTGGTTGCTTTCAAGATGATGGCTGGATATAGACTTCAGTTTCTTGCCATGTGGGCATCTCCATGGGGCAGCTCACAACTTGGCAGTGGGTTTTAGTAAAGCTGGCAAGGGAAAGAATCTGCTAGCAAGATGGAAGTTACAGTCTTATATAACATAGCCATGGGAGTGACATCGTATCCCCTTTGCCATACTCTATTGGCTAAAAGCAAGCCACAAGTGCCACCCACACTCAAAGGGAGAAGATTATATAAGGACATGAATATCAGAAGGTGGGATCACTGGGGGCCATCTCAGAGTCTGTCTGCCACAACTATCATCATCTTTAAAAAATTCGAGTAATTCTTTTCATATGACCATTTTCAGTAGTACCTCTTTTGACCAGTTTATTACATCATTCCTCACATTATGAACAAAAAGACATTGATTTCCTTATAAAACACCTGTAGATAACTCATGCTCTGCAAAATATCAATTCGTACAGTCAGAGTATCTCCCAATTTAGATGTCTCAAAAAGTCATATCACAGGAGATGGTCTTTGAAAAAGTAAACATTTTGATTCAATGTTCTTTAAATCAGTATATATCAATATTATTAAATCATTAGCATGTGTTTGATTAAAACTTTCCCTCACTTTTGAAATGAAAATAACATTTTCATTTACTGACTGGTTCCATTGAAATATCTTTCTGAATCTTCTTTACTCACCAGAAGTTATGAATGCCTCTGCTTCATATTCATTTATTAGCATTTATATTTATATTCCCTAGAAGTAACCTTAAAAGTTATCTTACACGTTTAATAGTACCTCTGTGCTATTTATGAAAGGGCAGGTGGCTCCTTTTGCTTGACAAGCCATATGCTTTGACCTTCTTTGTCCTTCGGGCTTTTCAAAATCAGCTCCAAAAGCTGTACCCACGAGTGTCCCACCTCTGCAACCTCTACGTCCTCCTCCCGTGTCATAGCTACTCCGATTGAAGATTCCCTCACAGAGAAATTGCCCCACAGAAGGGCATCTCCCTCTGTACTGGGTTACAGGGGCTGTCACTGATCAGGAAAGTCCTGCCGGAAGGGACTGTTTGGAGGTGTCACTATTTAACAACACAACACTAAACGTTCCATTAGCTAAAATACTGGGACTCCGACAAATGCCTGGAGCGGTGGGTGTAGCCCAAAATTCGGAACACATAACGGTAGTGTCTTCATGGCCAAAGAATTCTTTGGCAGCTGGGAGGAAAATTTTATGTGTGTGCCAGACAGTAGACTGGGTGCTTGAGAAAACTTGTTAATAATACAGTTCCTGCCTTTGGGCAGATTTCCTAGGGTATGTAAAGAGATAATTACGTATACAGCTATGACGGGGGAAGCTGATGATGCTGGGGAACAAGGATGGGGAACAGTGATCATAAGAGGTGTCTATCATGGAGCATATTCTAGGCACTACACTCAGTTCCTTATCATAATTTTCTGGCTTAATTCTCATCCCAATGCTGTGAGATAGGTATTATTATGTCAATTTACAGAGGAGAAAATTATGGCTTGTAGAGTCATAGTGTTTTGACCAAAGTTGTAGGACTAGGTAATGAGACCTGAGATTTAAACCCATTTCTGTTTAATTTAAGACTCCTACATGAGGAAGTCCAAACAGGCATGCTCCTGACAGAGGAGCATTGTGGCAGGAGACTAGGTTATGAATTCGTAACTGGCCTTGAGTCTTGACTCTGCCACTTCCTGTATAACTGGAGAAATTACACAATACCTCTGGAGATTGGTTTTCCTATCTGTATTTTGGTAATAATAACACATGATTATTGTGTCTGGTGAAAGGTAAGCACTCAATAATCGAGCTGATCTTGTTATGATTACTTTCCCCTGTTAGCTGTGGACATGTGTGTATTACAAATCAAAGGCCAGGGAGATTAGCTTCAAAGTTATCAACAGAACAAGGAATATTGACTATGGCTTGCAGTCCATAGAGAAACACTTAAGTTAGAAACATGGAAAAGGTATCAAATGGATTGTTTGATGAACGCAGGTGCGTGAGGTCTCTGAAGTCAATATAAATTTGTGGTGGGAAGCTTCCCCTAGGCTATACAGATACAGTAATAAAAGCAGGTCTTGTTCTAGTTCGTGACCCAAACCTAAGCACACACACCAGCCAGGCATTTTCTTACAGGGTCACATCACCTCTAGCAAGCAGTATGATAAGGCTCACCGTCCAGTTGATTGGTGACTCAGGGGACCAGCATTCTGTTTTCCTTTGCTGAGGTTTCTCATGTGAGTCATCTAATGGGAATATGTTGATGTGACAATGTAGTGATGACCACGGTAGACAGAAGAGCTACTATAGATGTATTATCTGTGTGGGGTGGCATGAGAGCTAGACCATTAATAGTGGTAGTTGAAGCCATGAGATAAGAGAGTATAATTGCTAGGGACGACAATGAGTCAATGACTTGTCCTGTCCTGGGAAAGGCACCAACATTTAGAATATAAAAGGAGGAAGAGAAGTGAGCAGAATGGCCAGAGAAGAAAAATGGAAACTTCAATGCCTGGGAGCCAAGCAAGAAGGTTACCCACAGTTTCAAATCATACAGAGAAATCAAGCTATGTAAGTTCAGCTCCCCACGGAGCAGCATGAAAATGCAGAAGAATGGGAATCCTGCGTGACTGTATTAGGGTCCCTGCTCCTTCCCCAACACAAATCAAAACTATACATTGATTCCAGCTCCAGAAATTTTCAATGTATTTACTTAATTAAAAACGGTATGGGGGGCACCCGGGTGGCTCAGTTGGTTAAGCGTCTGCCTCCGGCTCAGGTCATGATCTCAGGGTCCTGGGATGGAGCCCTGCATAGGGCTCCCTGCTCAGTGGGGAGTCTGCTTCTCCCTCTGCCTCTCCCCCTCTTGGTGCTCACTCTCTTTCTCTCTCTCTCAAATAAATAAATAAAATCTTTTTTAAAAAATGTGTGGGGGTGCCTGGGTGGCTCAGTCAGCTGAGCAACCGACTCTTGGTTTTGGCTCAGGTCATGATCTCATGGGCTGTGAGAATGAGCCCTGGGTCGAGTCCACACTCAGTGGGAAGTCAGCTTGAAGACTCTCGCCCTCTGCCCCTCCCCTACTTTCTCTCTCTTTCTCTCTCAAATAAATAAATAAATCTTTTAAAAAAAAAGGTATGAATATCTGAATTCCACATGAAATTTTCCGTAACTTAGTCTCTAACAAATGATTATTCTTACATGGATTAGATCTTTACATGATAAAAACCTGGAATATTTTGTGATATTATCACATCCTCCATATGAAAGATATAAATATATTTATATTTATGAAATATAAATATGTAAATATATCATGGGATATTTAACTGTTCATTTTCCTCTGGTAGATTAGGAAGCATTCCTCAGAGTAGGTGATTTTTTTTTTCAGAGTAGATGATTTTGATGCCAAACTGAAATTTATTTGAGGTCCAGAATGTGTGTGCTGGTTTTATTTGACATAATGATAATCAACTTCAGTGAATGATGAATCAGCTCTGTTGATCTTTTAGGTTTCATCAAACTTTCATTTCATTCTTCTGATTAAGAAATCGTTAATAAATTTTGGCACTATTATCTCTTCAGTTTTTTACTGTCACCAACATACATGATTTTTGTGGGTTTTGTTGGTGTTATATAATTGGAATGAAGTAATGTTCTAGCAGTCCTGAGGCCTGAGTAAAAAACAAAAAAGTTTTTTTTAAAGATTTTATTTATTTATTAGAGAGAGAGAGACAGCCAGCAAGAGAGGGAACACGAGCAGGGGGAGTGGGAGAGGAAGAAGCAGGCTCCCAGCGGGGCAGGGAGCCCGATGTGGGGCTCGATCCCAGGACTCTGGGATCACTCCCCGAGCCGAAGGCAGACACTTGACAACTGAGCCACCCAGGCACCCCCCAAAAAAGTTTTATTAACTATCTAACTTACAGAAAATAATTTTGAGATATTAGCAGAATATGTACCTATTATACTATGTGGGTTGGCAGTCACATATTTGGTATTTTCGTTTTAATTTCTTGCCCCTTAAATTGAGATCCTTATAACATTGGTTGAATGTATTGCTTCTCTTATGTTTTGCAAGGTTTTAAGGCATTTGAGCAATATGCGTCCTCTTTTTAGTCTTAAGTCCATGCTTCCGGTGCAGAGTATAATGTTAGAATTTCATTTTATTTTTATTTATTTTTTTTTAAGATTTTATTTATTTATTTATTTGACAGAGACAGAGACAGACAGTGAGAGGGGGAACACAAGCAGGGGGAGTGGGAGAGGAAGAAGCAGGCTCCTAGCAGAGGAGCCCGATGTGGGGCTTGATCCCAGAACGCTGGGATCATGCCCTGAGCCGAAGGCAGACGCTTAACTGCTGTGCCACCCAGGCGCCCCTAATGTTAGAATTTTAAAGTTAATTCTCAATTTTATTTGGAGTAATCTTTGACAATAACGCAATGAAGTTTTCTCCTGTATTCTCTGCAGGCAAGCATGAGTCTTTCCCAGGTATAACTGAGGTTTAGAATAACATCTCTTTGTTAGTCTAACAAGCTGTCCCTTCAATGGACTACCTGTCCTCCTTTCAAGAAGATGAGATTCGAAACCTGACTTAAAATCACCCTTCTCAGATCCATGTCCTTGCCTGCCATTTGTCTAATTAAGTGCTTACTTGATACAAAGTTGGCTTTCCTCATTCATTAAAGGTGTGGAAACTGAAAAGCATGTTTCTGCCTTTTCTTTTCACATCTCAAGTTAACTTCCACTAAAACATAAAACAGAAGGGAAGTAGTAATGGTCTCACCTACCTGTTCCAGTGGCACTTCTTGTCAAATAATGAGTGACTTTCAAATGGAAACGAAGTATCTGGCACAGCGAGCTCAGAAACAATTGGTATCACTATCTGGAATCTTCTCATTGCTGCACTTGGTTCAGATAAGAATAATTCAGCTTCAATGTAGAGATAATTGGTAACCTATGCTTCCCATGAAACCATCAGAGAAACTTGGTTACCTGGATGTGATAGACTTCTAAAACCTTTTCATCTGTTTCTCACAGCAGAAGCATATGTAAACTGGACAAACATGTCGAACAGCTAAGCATTGTAAATTGCATCTTTACTGAACTTCTGATGGGATAGTGTGAAGAGCCTGTGTCTTTGGGCTTTTTCTTCTCAAAGTACTTTGAAAATGACTACAATTCACAGGATCCTGTATACGTGGTTAATTCCTTAATAAGAGATTGATCAAGTCAGCACTAGATTAATAAAATATGCTGCACAGTGTTATCATTTTCCTTAACAAATCTCCATGGGACACGAAACTTTTGATACTGATCTGTAAAATTCAAAAGGTAGACTTATGCAATCGATTATTTAATGATACTGGGGCTTGGGATTTAGAGAGAAACACTCGAGTTAGCAACGCAGAAGAAAATCAAATGAACTCAAGCGCCCGAGGAGTCGGAAGGCAACCCAAAAACGAGAAGAAAAATCCACCCACCCTATTCAGATAAAAGAATAAAAACAGGTTTTGTTCTGCTTTGTGACCAAAACTTAGCAAACATTTCCAGTCAGGCATTGCTGACAATGTCACACTGTGTCTTGGAAGCTGTGTGATGAGGTTGGCAGTCCAGCTGACCGGGGAAGCCCAGAGACCAGCAGTCTATACCTTTGCCAGATTTTCTCAAGCAACTCGTTTACTCTGTCTTTGCATCAGCTTCTTCTGAAATGGGTCTGAAACGAAATGCTGTTTCTCAATTATTTTGAACTGTATTCAATGACTTCTTACTCTCCCATGAGGACAGTTTAGCATTTTGAGCTTGTCAGTGGATAGTCTTTGAGACAGGACTGAAATATTTTACTGATGAGAAAACCAAAACCCAGAGAAATCAAGTGATTTGCTTACCTTAGGGTTTCTCAATCTTGACACGACTGACATTTTGAGCTGGGTGGTTCCTTGTCACGGGGGTGGAGGTGTCCTGCACATTGTGGAATGTAAGCGGCAGCTCTGGCCTCTGTTCGTTAGATTCCAGTAACAAATGCCCAGTCAGAACTATGAAAAATGCCTCCAGACATTGCCAGATGTTCCCTGGGGGGCAAAAGAGGCCCAAATTCAGAAGCACTGGCCTAAGTAACACAGAGAGTTAGTGGCAGGAGGTAGAAATGGAATGTAGGCCTCCTGACTCCTACTCCACTGTTACTCAGCTGCACCGCCTTACGCATGAATTGGTGCTTGGAGGATAGACATCAGGCTAGTTCCCCCTACCTGGCCAAGAGATGATCTTCTCTGGAGTTGGTACGTTGCACTGCTGTGTTCTAAGTCCCGTGCTAGCATCCCGAAAACGTGTAAATAGAAAAAGGCCAACCTGACATATGTGAGTGATCTATTGAAAGGAGACCTTGATTATTTATTATTAAAGTATAGCGTGTGGGTCTCATTAATGATGAATACATTCAGCGGTGTATGTCTGACAAAATTAGGCATTACAGCAAACACTCATTTCAGTATGCAGAATTCAAATTCAATAACCCCTTCATGAATACCTTCAAGTGATCAGTTTCATCTATATTAATAGTTGAATAGCTTTATCAAACACACAGATATTCTAATGATATAAAAACAAGTTTGACAGAGGACCTATGTATCCAGGGGATGAAACTATGACACTGTATAGGCCAATTTTAAATAGGGTGCTCAGGGAAAACTTTACTGAGAAGTTGGCATTTGAACAAGACTCAAAGGAGACAAGAGAATATGTCATTCAGATATCTCGAGAAATAGCATTCTCAGGCATAGGGAAGGGCAAATGCAGTAGCCACAAAAGAGAAATAAGTGTCTGAAAAGTCTGAATAACATCAGGGACACCAGTGTTTCCAAAACACAGTAAGTAATTAAGTTGTGGGAGAGATAACAAATGTAGATTATGTAAGGCCTTACAGACATGGTAAGGGCTTGGTTTTCCTAAGTGAGATGAAAGGACACTGGAAGGTTTTATGTGGAAGAATGTTACGATCTACTTAATTTGAGAAAGATTACCCTAGCTGCTGTGTTTAGAATATACTATAAAGAATAAGAATCGAAAGAGGGACAGTAGTGAGGATGCTACTAGAATAATTCAGATGAAAAATAGTGGCAGCTTGGTTTAGTATAGAATTAGTGAAAGAAGTGCAGGAAATGATTAAATTGTGGGTATTCTGAAGGTATAGGAAATATATTTTTCCTAATAGGCCGGATGCAGGATGTGAGAGAGTTGATGGTAGCTCCAACTTTGGGGGGCCTGAGAAATATGAAAGATGGTGTTGAGATGGGGAAATCTGTGTGAAAAACAGACTTGAGGAAAAGATAAAGACCATGGTTTGGTACAGGCTGTATTCGAGATGCCATTATTTGTCCCAGAGTATATCTACGTTTGGACTTGAGAGGAGAGGTCTGGGATGGAGATGTGTATTTTGGAGTCATCGGCATATAGTTACATTTAAAGCTGCAAGACTAGACAGGATCACTAAGTAAGTAATAGAATGTTCAAGAAATGAGCCCTGAGCTGCCACCCTTGGAAGTTTGGTAAGATGAGGAGGAGGAATTGGCTAAGGAGACTGAAGACAAATGACCATTTCTAGCTCCTTCCAAAAAGTTGGCTGGATGTAGACTTCAGTTTCTTGCCATGTGGGCATCTCCATGGGGAAGCTCACAACTTGGCAGTGGGCTTTAGTAAAGCTAGCAAGGGAGAGAATCTGCTAGCAAGATGGAAGTTACAATCTTATATAACATAACCATGGAAGTGACGTCGTATCCCCTTTGCCATACTCTATTGGCTAAAAGCAAGCCACAAGTTCCACCCACACTCACAGGAAGCGGATTACATAAAGACATGAATATCAAGAGGTGGGATCACTGGCGGCCATCTTAGAGTGCCACAACCATCATCACCTTTAAAAAACTCAGAAATAATTATTTTGAGGTGACCGTAAAAAGAATGCTAGAATAGCATGGTGTCATGGGAGCACAGTGAAGACACTGTGAAAGGAGAGATGACCACTGTGATTGGATTTAAATACACGAAGCTTATTTGCGACACTCTACAGTTTTGATGTAATGGTGGGGCTGAGGTTCTGATTGGAATGGGCCCAAGAAAGTATAGGAGTAGAGGAATTGGAGTTCTCAAGTGCAGTCAAAACTTTTGAAGAACTCTGGGGTTAAGAGGACCAGAGAAGAAGGGCGGTAGCTACAACAGATGTAGGGTCAGAAGTGGTTTTAGACGGTAAGAGAAATTATAGCGTGTTTGTATGCTGATGGGAAAAATCCAACAGAGAAGGAAATTATAATGATTCTGGAAAGAGGAGTTAATTGAAAGAGTGATGTTATTTTCTATTTTAACTTAAAGAAATAACACATTTTATTTAAAAAGTGCCAAGTATGCTTCAAATGAAAATTGTCCATTTAGTAAGCACCCACAGAGTTCCAATCATTGTAGAGAACATTAAAACACCTGTCTGTACTCTTTTAGAGCAAAATTACCTATTCTGTTGTGCTCATTTTTGCATGGCATTGACATTTTAGTTCCACTGTCATAAAATGACCGGTTCTTCAAGACTAGCTAAAGTAACAAGTTTCTGAACCATAGAATTCGATCATGCAAGAAGTTTCTTTGTCAACTTCATGTCCTCTTAACGTCCTCTCCCTCTGAAACCACCCCCACCCCTTCCTCCTCTGAAGCCTGCACTTCCACCCCTTCTGTCACCTCCTCCCCCTCCCCCTCCTTGGCCTCCCCTGCCACCACTTCTTGGGGCTCCCTTCTCACCTGGAGGTCAGGGTAAAAACCTCTGCAGTGATAGCAGTTTATTCGGGTCCGTATAGAACTTTGCAGTTTTTTTTTTTTTAAGGAAGATGCCTTCATATTTTCTGACAATTTCACAGAAATGAATAAGTTGTCCGCGTATTTCAGCCACCTTACCAAGTTGTTCTTTGTTCTCTAAATAAACTGGAGCATTGAAATAAGGCAACTTCTTTTTGTCTGTAGCACATTTACAAACTGTGTCATCTTCACAGGGATGCAGGAACTCTCCTAATAAAACTACGTGTTCCGGAGGTCTTCGATCTTGGCCTTTGTTAAAGCCTCCACAACCACGAAAGAGTGATGTCGTTTTCTAAGTTAGGGTCTTGGGGAAAAGTGGAGGAGATAACCTTAGAGCAGAGCGTGGACAGTGTGCCAGGATTGACAGGAGGAAAGGCCTAGCATATGTGCATATTTATGGAAAGGGACATGATATATATTGTGAGAGCTTATAAGGTTCTTTTCTGAACTTCTTTCTTTATCTGTCTGTCTCTTTCTCCCCTCCTTTTTTTTCCTCCAAGCAGTGTCATCAAGTGAAAGTAAAGATGGAGAAGAAATTGTTGGATATCTGAAATGGCAGGATAATGCAGAAAATAGGTTTCTATGACAGTGAGGGAAGGAGTGAATTACAGAAATATATTACAATTTCCTAGCAGCATTCAGGGCCTTGCCTAACCTTAAGAGGTTTAGAATGGCAATCTTTCCGGGTTTCCAGAAGTAGAGGGAAACCAGTTATATTAATGTCTATCATACAGATGGGCTATGGAATTCAAGCTAGGTAGAAATGAGTGAAAAGTTGCTAAGGGTAAAGAGCCTCGGTGGGGAGAGGATAATTGGAGTTGGGGTACTGGCAGAAATGAACTGCAAATATAGAACGCAGTAGACAGAATGAGATGTTTGAAACTGAAACTACGGAGTGGTTACATCTTCGGTTATGACAGGGTCTAGCAAATACCCATGGGAGTAGGGGGATAAGATAAGGTGAAAAACAAGAACATTTGGGAAGAGGAAGTCAAATGAAATTTCAGGGTGTTTGAAGCATTACCCATGTGAATAATGAAATTACCATGAAATTATGGCTGAGGTCATATTGGGGAGTGACAGTGAGCTAAGAGACAAAATCTCCAGAAAAGGATGGAGGGCTTAGCCATTTTCAAGGTCATTACAAAGGCAGAATGTTGACTGTTAATCTGATATCGTCGTCGTCCTCCAAATACCTGAAGACACTATGGCTGATTTTAATCACTCACCAAATTGTAACATTTGTTCAGATAATCAATTAATTGTTTAGTAGTCACCTGTGACTGACCTGGAAGTGGATCATTAAGTGTGGAGATTTTCCTCAAAGTGGAAATATAAAAATGAAAACTGGAATCATTATTTTAGCTGAAAAATTTGACAATCCGAGAGAAAGTGATTCAATCAAGATCATAGTGTTAGTAAGTAGCAGAGCCAATAATAGAAAAAAACTGAGTTAAGATGGACAGATTTAGCCACAAAGTAAAATAAAACAAAATATAAGCAACAACGGCAGCAATAACAACAAACAAAAAAGGAAAACGGGATGGTGTGTTAAATTTGGATTTCACACAAACAGTAAATTTTTTTCGTAGTACTATGTCTCAAATATTGCCACAAAACATTCTTATACTTATTGTGTTGGCGACCCTGTCCTCAGTAAGTCAGTTCACTGGTTCTCTTTGCCTCTGTCTCTGTTGCTACAGAGCCTCATTGTATAAGTTATATGGGTGGTGTGTGTGTGTGTGTGTGTGTGTGTGTGTGTGTGCGCGCGTGCGTGTGTGCGTGCGCGCATTGGGGGAGGCTTGTTATAAGAAACAGTGGTTTGGATTTTCTTTGTGCTTAAGCATAATACCTTTAGAGTATTTCATGAGAGTTGAAGACAATTATCACTAAAAGTGAGATAAGCCGAATGGCTGTGACCGGTAAAGTATTTGATTAAAGGCGGCGTCCTCACACCAAGTACGCATCTTTCTCAGAAGGCCTGCTTCTTGATTCTCTTTCCGATAGTCTAACAGTTCAGGAACTTCTCACCACAAGTAGTTGCGATTTCTGGGGAGGGGAGAAATTTTGTTGAAGGTCAGTCCAGTATACTCATCTTTACCATTTTCCTTGCCGTGGTTTTTTGCACTGATTGAGAATCATGTTAATAGCACAAAGAAATACTATTTATAAACAAGGACGATAAATGTTCGCCAACCAACATATATTTTCTACGAAACCTTTTTCGAAAACTATTGCCTGATCTCTTTCAGTGACAGAACCTTTGGTTCCACAGCTATTCAAATTATTTCTAAATGACTTAGCACGTCATTAGAGATTACGACTCTCTCCTGGACAAAATCAATCCGTTTAAATAGGAAATGATTTGCTTCCAGATTAATACATTGACATTTCAAACTATTGACTAAAAACGTCAGCCCTTCACACTTTAAATAAATAGACTTGCTGGCGCCGGGGTGGCTCAGTCAGTTAAGCAAGTGACTCCTGATTTCCGCTCAGTCCTGATCTCAGGGTCATGGGATCGAGCCCTGCATCGGGCTGTGTGCTCAGTGTGGCTTGTCCCCCTCCCTCCCCGCCCCTCCCTCCCGGTCTGCCCCTCCCACCCCCACTCTCTCTCCTGTGTGTGCGCTCTCTCTCACCCTCTCAAATAAATAAATAAATAAATAGATGAAATCTTAAAAACAATAGACTTGCAGTTACCAAAATGATGAGGTGACCAAACAAATCGTGGTTGGTTTCTTGTTATTTTCCAAAAATGGCAAAATGGCATTTAAAAAAAATAGTTATGAGAAACTTCAGTTCCTTGCCGTTAATTTGGCTCTTCTCTACTTAATGTGAATTGGACTTAATCAGTTATTAGGCATCCTTTTTGTAACATCCTCTTATATGTTCCCAATGTTTAAAGAGAGAATGTTTTGGTTTCTTAAGATGCTGTAAAACTGGTGATTTTTTACAAATACAAGAAAAGAAGTCACATAAGGTAATATTCAAATATTAATTAGCCAGTTAAAAACTTCCATAACAATGAATTATTACATAAATTGCCCAGTGGTATTAGTTAGGTTTTTAGAAATTGATGTTAGCTTTCTTAGGTCGATAATAATTTTCCTTTTATTCCTGAGTGCATATACTGTGCCATTTATTTCTCATGATGAAGCTGTGCAATTATTTGGGATGTCAGAACTGAAGCTCAGACAGTTAGGGAACTGGGGGCGCCTGGGTGGTGCAGTCGCTTAAGCGGCCTATGCTTGATTTTGGCTCAAGTCATGATCTCAGGGTCATGGGATCGAGCCCCTGTCAGGCTCCACACTCAGCACAGAATCTGTTTGAGAGTCTCTCTCTCTCCCTCTGCCCCTCCCTCCACTCATGTGCACTTGCTCTTTCTCTCTTAAAAAAAAAAAATCTTTGGGGCACCTGGGTGGCTCAGTCGGCTAAGCATCTGCCTTTGGCTCAGGTCATGATCCCAAGGTCCTGGGATGGAGCCCCACATCGGGCTCCTTGCTCAGCGGGGAGTCTGCTTCTCCCTCTCCCTCTGCCCCTCCCTCAGTTCATGCTCTTTCTTTCAAATAAATAAAATCTTTAAAAAAAAGTTAAGTAACTGGTCTGATATCATGTAGCTGGCAGGGCTGTGATAGAAATTCCAAAGCGTGTGATCTGTTTGCTGGGGAGTTACACAAAGCCTTTGAAAAAGAACTCAGTATTGATCAGTGATATATTTTGCAAGATGTTTTTTGATTATTCTGAAAAAAATTATTACTGATAGACAATGACTTATTTGTATACTGTTTTACCATTATCAGCTTACTTTCACGTATACTACCTTAGACTGTCTCAATTTCGTTTTAAACTCATCTCCACCATCAGAGAGAGACAAGGTCAGTATATTTAGCTCATGTTACCAATAAAGTAGCCAAGAGATTAAATGCTGTTGCCAAGGTCATAGATGAGGTAACAGACCCAGGAATCAGGTCCAGACCTCTTGTCTCTAAGATCGACTACACGGTGCTGCTGATGTCCTTTGGATGCCATCCTCCCTCCCTCTGCTGGGGCTCTGACAGACTGCATTGGGCTTCCTTCTTTTGCAGACGCCTTCATTCGTCCATTTGGTTTCTCATAGCCCATGCTGGGCCTCTCTTCTGTGGTGATGGCCACTCCCCACTACTCAGGCTCCGATAGCCTTCTCTGTGCTGCCTAGCTTCTTCCGGACTCCAGGCAGGAAAACCTGCCTTGCTTGTCTCATCTCCTTCTTTAGGACCGAGTTGTTCTGGAACAGAAGAGGAGGCGAGTCTCTAAAGGGATGGGTTCCCTGAAAGAAGGGAAGCGCACAAAGACAGCTTCACCTTTACTTAGTTTTCCGGGTGCAGTTTGTTGGGGAAAAGTAGCAGTCTTACTGGGCTGAAGCTCTAGAAAGCAGGGTCTGAGGCTGTCAGAGTGGCTGGGTACTGAGCGCGCAGATCTCTAGAGAGGAGACAACCACACAATGGGGCTTCCTCATTCGGTTTCTCATAAAAGCTGGCTCACTCCAGAACTGCACGAAGATAGGACAAGACGCCGACAGCCTCAGCAGAGCTTAGCTAGGGTACTAAAGAGCGGCACAGAGATTCCAACTGCTATGTTTTCAAGGCATTTTATTTGTATATTTGTTTAATATTTTATTTCTCTTCCTACGTGGAAGAACAAGCGTAGAGCAGATTTTCTCTCCCATCAACATCTGGATTTCTTAAGCCATATTAATGTAATGTAGATTTCATATATTTTCCACTATGTCTCTTCAACAATTATTCTTACATGGACATTGAGTTTTATAACCAACTTAAAGTTGCTTTTTTTTTAGATACATAGATATATAGATACATTTAATTTCATTAAAATGTGGCTCTCCCTAAAACCTTCTGTGGTCTCTCGTCTTTAAGAAAAAGTTCAAGTTTTTGCCCGCGTGCAAAACTTGAAACGTAACTCCAAAAAATCATCTCTTGCTACTCCAAAATCCATACTCCCCCCAGGATTTAGCTAGATTATATAAATTATGGTAGATCTCAGCAAGGGGACTGTAAGCTCTCATCAAAAATGACAAAGAATGCAAAATACTAAGTGCCTTCAAATTACAGTGATGTGGAATACACCCCCAGAAATGATCGGAAGAGAACATAAAATCATCACAGTCAGGTAAATTTTATGGGTGATTTTCCCGCTCCACTTCCAAACTTATTTTTATGAGGACAAATATAACCTGATGTACTTAAGTGGTCAAAATGGGCTATGACTCTCCACAATGCACTTTTCTCCCAATTTTCTCAACACCCCGTAACACCTAGCCATCATTTCTCCATAATGGTAGCAAAACAAGTTTCAAGACAGCGAATTAATACATATTTGCCAAGTTCCTCTTAGGAAAAGTCACACAACAGGCCCCTAGATTCACAGAGGCAGTATCTGGGGAAGTTGAGAGAATGGGATACCTCTTTGGATTAATTTTGTTGTTGTTGTTTAAACCACATTGGGGTATTCTTTATTTTGAATTATTTATATTGTTGATTCTCTCTGTTAGAGATTGTTTGGGTATTATTTCTGGGGGAATCTTTAGAAATAGGCAGAGAGAAAACTTAAGGGATTTGTTGTAAGGATGTTTTAGCATTTTTCTTTTTTTTATAATATTTTTTATTATGTTATGTTAGTCACCATACAGTACATCCCTGGTTTTTGATGTAAAGTTCCATGATTCATTAGTTGCGTATAACGTTTGAGACTTAAGCCCGACCCTCCTCAACAGCAGTTGCTAATTGTAAACTCTGTGCATTTTTCTGTGTATAGTGGGTTAGGTGTTGGAGGTCAGTCTTCTTAAAATCATAATTCTGCATCCACGGGTTATTCAAAATGTGTGTGTGTGTGTGTGTGTGTGTGTGTGTGTATCTCACATAACAGCCTGATCGGAGTAATGACAAATGACATGACCCAGCAATGCACAAACGAATAAATACAAATAACCAGGAAGCGTATGCAATGTGCAGAATGTTTAACCTGATCAATGATCACTAGAACGAAGATTAGAACAACTGTTATCACATTTGAAACATCAGAAAGTAGGGACACCTGGGTGGTGCCGGCAGTTAAGCACCCCACTCTTTGTTTCTGCTCAGGTCATGCTCTCAGGGACGGGATCTCAGGGTCGTGAGATCAAGCCCCAGCTGGAGCTCGGTGCCCAGTGTGGAGTCAGCTTAAGACTCTCTCTCCCTATCCCTCTGCCCCTCCCCTTCTCAAAAATAAATAAATCTCCTTAAAAAACAAAAAAAGAAACATCAGAAGATAAAAAGAAAAGTACTAATACCAAGGTTGTCATGGATATGAGAAAATGGGTCCTTTCATACATTGCCGGGGGAAATGTAAATTTGTACAGTGTTTCTGGAGGACAATGTGACAAAATGTATCAAAGTTCTTAATGTGTTCATATCCGTTTTCCTGGTGGGGCTATCGTAAATATAAATATCGTTGCTACAGACATACTTTAACATCTACCCTTGGTTGAAGACTTTCTTGTAGGTAGCAGTTCTCCAACACTGGACCTCCAACACCTTAGAACCTCTTTTTATTTTCCAAGATTTTATTTATTTATTTGTGAGAGAGAGTGAGTGAGAGAAAGAGCACAAGCTGGGGGAGGCATAGGGAGAGGGAGGAGCAGACTCCCTGCTGAGCAGGGAGCCCAATGTGGGACTCGATCCCAGGACCCTGGGATCATGATCTGAGCTGAAGGCAGATGTTTAACCGACTAAGCCACCCAGGCACCCACTTTAAACTCTTATAAATAATTGAGAAGAACCCCAAATATGTATACATGTGTATATATAAACATGCCATATTAGATAGTAAACTGAAAAATTGATATTTATGTCATTCCATTTGAAAATAACAAACCAATCACATAGTATTAAAATATTTTAATGAAGAGTAGCTATGTTGTCAAAACAAAACAAAACAAAAAGCAGTGGGATGAGGGGCATTTTTTAACATTTTGCAAATCTCTTTTTAGTGTGCTGATTAAGAACAGCCGGTTGGGTCCATGTATCTGTTTCTGTATTCAATCTACTGTAATATATCATTTTGGTTGAAGTAATTTTCTCTCATATACACATTTGAAACAATAAATTTACTTTAATAATGCTTTAACTGCATTCCCTAAATTCCGATATGCAGTATTTTCATTAACATTCAGTTTGAAATATTTTCTACTTGGTATTATTTTATTTTCAGCCTGTGTTTTATTTAGACCAGTAATGTCTTCAAAATAAAAGTTCAAATTAAGTTTTCCAAAATCTCTAAGTACCTTTAAGGACAAATGTGGCTTCGTGTATGTTTATTTTCAGGATTACCATTTTCCCTGTTAATTTCATATTTTCTCATTAGCTGATACTTTTAAGGAGGTGTGGGAACATTTTGTTTCACAAGATCCAGCTTCTTTAGTTTTTGGAGTGTTGGACTGAATAGCCTAGACCACAGTGTTTACAAGAAGAAATACCTTTAATACCTTTTTAATTATTAGGGTTATTTTTTCTTATAAATTTTAGAAATTCCATTTGGCTCTTTTATAAATCCCAATAACCTTTTTAAAAAGAATATCTTTCTTTTCTTTCATGTATTTCATTTTATCTTTTATTTGTTTAAATATAAATGCACTGAATTTTAGATTTTGTATTAGATAATTCATTAGACATAGATTCTTGGCTAATTGTAGTTTATCGTTTCTGCTGATTCTTTTTGTGGAGATCCTAGAAAGCCTGGGTTAAGGACCCATCTCTCCAGAGAACATTAGCATTTGTTTCTTCTTACGTGGAAGAACAAGTGTAGAGCAGATTTTCTCTCCCATCAACTTCTGGGTTTCTTAGGCCATATTAATGTAATGTAGATTTCATATATTTTCCACTATGTCTCTTCAACAATTATTCCTACATTGACATTGAGTTTTATAACCAATTTAAATTTGCTTTACGTTTGAGGCTTAAGCCCGACCCTCCTCAACAGCAGTTGCTAATTGTAAACTCCGTGCATTTTTCTGTGTATAGTGGGTTAGGTGTTGGAGGTCAGTCTTCTTATCATAATTCTGTGTCCATGGGTTTGTGTGTGTGCCTTTTTTCCCCCATGCCGCAGAGGGGATGAAACTTTGAGCCCCTCTGCCTGCCTAAGGATTGACTGTGCTAATGTTAGAGTCAGAGGAGACTTCTTTTTCACCTAGACTCCAATATGAAACAAAGTTCTTTATTATCTTTTTTTACTCTCTTGTGGATTTTCTCCCAAGTCCATCTTTTCACGGAAGATGTAGACTGTTCAGAATCCCAAATTTTTACAGAGGATTTTAGCCTTAATTCCTTCCTATGAGGTTCAAGGCTTGAGTCCTTTGCTTCACTTTGCTGGTTCATAAGTCTCTTGGTTACCCAGAGAGACGAACACCTGCAGAGAGCCACAGCGGAGGCCGCCTTAGTATCAGTTTAATGTGCCGGTTCCCAGCTTCTTCAACTTGATTCTTCAATTTTTTTTTAAAGATTTTATTTATTTATTCGACAGAGATAGAGACAGCCAGCGAGAGAGGGAACACAAGCAGGGGGAGTGGGAGAGGAAGAAGCAGGCTCATAGTGGAAGAGCCTGATGTGGGGCTCGATCCCATAACGCCGGGATCACGCCCTGAGCCGAAGGCAGACGCTTAACCGCTGTGCCACCCAGGTGCCCCTCAACTTGATTCTTCATTAATGTATTGTCAGTTAGGATATGCATTAAGTTGTGTTTCATATTTTATCTGGCCTATCTATCCATTTTATACTGGAGTGATTTTAAAGTTATTTAATATACTGCCAGAAAGAACAGTCTCGTAAAGAACTTTTTAAAGACACTGTTATTAATATATTTTTCAAGGTTGTGGTGAAGGGAATATCCTCTCAACTCCCTCTGGGGGTGTAAGGAGGTGCACATGGGAAGGGCACGCAAAGCAAATCTTTCTCATTGGGTTCATTCTGCACATTATACCTAGGAATTTCTAACATTTCAGTTATATTTACTATGACTACCAATACTGAGACTTTTTAGTCAACCAACTGGGCGAACAGAAGCAATCTTAACTTTCTGCTGGCCCATCTGTAAAGGACACCTATATTGACAATTTTTACCCAATATAAAAATGCTTTTTTTTTTTTTTAAGATTTTACTTATTTATTTGACAGAGAGACAGCCAGCGAGAGAGGGAACACAAGCAGGGGGAGTGGGAGAGGAAGAAGCAGGCTCCCAGCGGAGGAGCCTGATGTGGGGCTCGATCCCAGAACACTGGGATCATGCCCTGAGCCGAAGGCAGACGCTTAACGACTGAGCCACCCAGGTGCCCCCTAAAAATGCGTTTCTTTTACAAATTAGAAAAGTCCTGTAATCTATGTTGTATCTGACTCGTGTTCTAGCATTAAACTTTTTAATTACTGTCCCAGAGAATACTGGGATCCGGCTCTCTTATTAGACAAAGAGGAGCATTGGCTTTTCTAAGGAGGTAACTCCCTAATGATAACGTTAATATCTGCAAGGAAGAGGATAGAGAGGATACTTCTATTTGTTAAGGGAGTTTGGGATAATTTAGCTATGGGAATTCGGGTTTGGGAATACCCTGAGACCTATGTATCTGCTGATATTACCCATCCTATTGTGTATATCCAACTTGTTCCTGTTCAATTCGATAACTCCCGGTAGAGAATTGGGGAAGCTGGGGATTTAACTGAAATTATGATTTGGCAGCTAAGGGTCGTACTAAGTATTTGGTTTTCTTCTTACTCAAGCCTATTAAGTACAAGAGACAATGGATTCATTTAGCATGCTCATGGTCATATAAATCCCTGCCTCGATACTAGGATTTAGGGATTTGACAACCTTGTTCTTTTTTCATAAAGTGTCCAGAGCTGTTGGAAGCCGCCATCTGTACCCCATGGTCCTTGAATTTCTGCATATTGTCCTAAAAAAATGACAACCAGTCCCCCAAATTAAACCTTCAATGATGACCACATTCTGGGTGCCCAGATGCCTAATTTAAGAATCTATTTTGTCATTGTATGCCGTGGGCTACCGGGTGCTTATCCATAAATATTAGTGGGTTCACAGCATTTAATCCGCACTAAGCAAGATAATTAATCCTAGTTTCCCTGCATTTCTGGGTATCTGTGGCATGCATCACATTCACTGAAATAATCTCAGTATCGCTTGGAATTCTTGGTTGCAAACATAGAAACCAGTTCTAGTTGATTTAAGCAAAGAAATCAAGGGTATTGAAGGATGCTAGTTTCCTCACAGAACTGACATAAGGGAGGGAGAAACACACACAAAATATAGATAGGAAGCAAGGGAGATTAGGGTTTGCCTTCGAGTGTGTTCATATAATAGACAGCTGAAAACAAACTAAAAAAAGACAAATGTATAGTGAGTAAAGGCATGGTTTTAAGTCCTAGCATGTCATATTAACAGGAATTGGTCAAGCAGTTAAGCGAGTAACTTCAAGAAAGTATAAATGAGTTTCAGGAGAACCAAACCAAACAGAACTCTAGCATATGTACAAAGTAAGCAGATATAGGCCACAAGATAGGAGCTCAAACCAAATTGGAAAGAGCCAAATAGAAATGCAGTTCCTGTAAGAAGTTCGCAGGTTTATGTAAACAGCGTATCAGGCCTATGGCTATAACCAAATGGCAAAGATTTGCAAGCTTATGTTCTAATCCCAGAATAACCACTCTACTTTGTATAAAAAGATAAGTGATTGCATAATGGAAGTCAGACTTGAATCTACTTGATAGTTCTCTTGGGATTCCAGCAATCGCTCACTGCAGATAAAAGGAAAAATAAAACACACTCAATAGCAGAAGGTTAGGTTAAGTTAGATCAGAACCATAACTTGGTTTTGGTATTAAAACTTTATTACAAAGAACCATAAAGTACTAGAAGAGTCTCTACTGTATTTGGGGCAAAGTTTTGGCATTTTGACTTTTAAATTTCATAGTCTTCCTTTCTAGCTAAGGTCTTCAAAACATATTCAAGCAAGTACCCCTCCATAACTACCACCTGCTTTCCCACCTGAACTTTACCTAAGTAGGTAATGTCCTTAATATCTGTCATTCTCAGCACCACAAGCCCTCTTATTAACCTGGAGAGGTAAAACCAGGTGAAATCATCATCTCTTTTCTTCCTTTACCCATTTGTAAAGTTTTGTCCAATTAGAGGAGACCTTCGTGGGAAACAGTTATATTTTGAGCTCAAAACATATTTGAATAATACAGATTTGAAAAATACAGATTTGAATAATACATATTTGAATAATACAGATTCTCTCAACAGCCATGAACTTACTCTTCTAAAGAGCAAATATAAAGCCTATTTTAAATTGGAATACTATTTTCAGTAAGCAAAACTGAAAACCAAGTTAAGTTTAAAATCTAAATTCAAAAGCATCATTCCTGTTTCAATCTGTCAGTATTGATGTATAGGTTTGCCTCAAGCATTCTGTTTGACCTTTTCGGTGTCAACCGCAAATGTCATCTTTTCTAAGAATGATATTAAAAATTTAACTTCTTTCTTGCCAAAATGATAAAAAAAATTGTAAACAATAACTCTTAAGATTTGTTGGCTTTATCCAAAAGCGAAATTAAGATAAGGTTAGTGATTTTAGGTTTTATCACTCTGTGTATCTTAGGTCTTTGGAGAAGGATAATTTGAAAAGTTTAGTTTTCTCTATGGATAATCAAATCTAAAGACTAAAAATTGTATGTTACAGCATTTATCATACTGTATTGGTATGGTATGGTATGATAGGAGCTGTTTGGAAAGAAGATATAGAAACCAACCTTCGATATGGCTCCCAATGATCCTTGCCTCTTTTATTTATACCCCTGTGTTGTCCTCTCCCAAGTGAATCAGGGCTGACTCTCTGTAACCAATAGAATATGGCCGAAGTGGCAGTTTCTGACTTCCAGGTTGTTATAAAAAGCAATGTGGCTTCCACATTGATCTCTTATCACTCACTATGGGGAAAGCCAGCTGCCATGTTAGAAGAACTCTCAAATAGCCCCATGGAGGAGCCCATGTAGACAGAAATGGTGCTCTCTTTTTCTCAGCCAACACCAACTTGCCAGCCATGTAAGTGAGCAACCTGGAAGGCTTATCTCCCAGCCACAGTCAAGGCTTCACATGACTGCAGCTCTGAAAGCCATCTGATTTAGAGATGGAACCCCAACTGCCCAGTGAAATACTATAGGAATTTTGGACTTAGAAAAACAATTAGAGATAATAAAAACTTACTGTTGTTTTAAGCTATTAATGTTTGGTGGTATTTGTTACACAGCAATAGATAACTAATCCATAAGGGAATGTGTCTGACTTATTACCAAGAGTTGACAACCAATGAATGCTTTCTTTTTCTGTGAATGAGTAAATCAATTTCCATAGCAGAGAATCTCTAAAAAGCATGCTGATTTATGTGTCAGCTCCTCCATCAGAGGCATCTTTGGCTGGCCTTTGGAAATGTGACTCAGTGGGAAAAAGGCCCCTGCTGAATCGTTCCCGGTCTGTCATACATAGTTAATATTAGCAATGCAAATAGAAACAATAATGCTAGTGTCTTCTTTTTTAAAAAAGATTTTATTTATTTATTTGACAGAGATAGAGACAGCCAGCGAGAGAGGGAACACACGCAGGGGGAGTGGGAGAGGAAGAAGCAGGCTCATAGCAGAGGAGCCTGATGTGGGGCTCGATCCCATAACGCTGGGATCACGCCCTGAGCCGAAGGCAGACGCTTAACCGCTGTGCCACCCAGGCACCCCATTCTTCTTTACCACTCCTGTCTTATCAGGATGTCTCGTTGGCTGAAGTTTACGAAGATGACCTAATATTTAGGATTCTGGATTCCTTTGTAGTTGCAAGGGTATTTGCTCATTTTATGGAATCAGTCTCCATTTGCCTGCATTTGTCCTCTTCTCAATTAAGCCTCCTTTGTTATTCGAAAGCTAAACCATTTTATAAAGCAGTATTGTAGGTAGAGGAGAATCTACCCATTTTTTTTCTCCCTTTGACCTTATAGAAGATAACCTCTGATAAACCTTTCATTCTGATGGAAGATTATTCCAAAGATATTCTAATGAGGCTGCTTATGAATTGTTACCTATAGCTTATTAAAATCTGCAGAATCCTTCCCCATGATAGCCCTTTAGTAATTCTGACTGAATAAAGCAGTCAACAAGCAATCAATTCTCTGATGTTTTGTTTTCTGTTTATATTTTATTTCCTCCTATATTAATTCATCTTGGACTAAAGTCAGCTGAATTGACTGGATGTTTTGGTCTCATATATACACAGTTCTAATGTCAAAGAGCAATGGTAGTCTGAATTTTTGTTGTATTTGTATAAGATTTTTATTTTTATTTTCTTATTTAAAGAGTATTTTTTTTAAGTTTTTATTTAAATTCCAGTTTGTTAACATATAGCATAATATGAGTTTCGGGTATACAATATAGTGATTCAACACTTCCGTACATCACCTGGTGCTCATCACCGTATCAGATTTTTCAAGGAAGTTAAGGCACTACCCCAAAGAATTTTGCCTCTTCTCTTTATGGAAAAGTTGTATATCATCCCCATGCCTAATAGCTAATAAGCCTAAAAACATAAGGCTAATAAATACTGCATGAACCTTTGTAGATGATGATAGCTTTGCCTCTTCCTTTCTAATTCTAATATTTTTTTCTTGTTTATGTTATCTAAGATCTCCAGTATTAGGTTGATAATGATAATATTAGACCTACTTCTCTTGTTCCTAGCTTAGATGGGAATGTTCCTATAGTTGCATAATTAAGATATGGTGTTTACTATAGATTCTGGTCAATACCCTTTATCACATTACGGATGTTCTTTCCTTTCCATTCTTAGTTTGATATTACTTTTTACAAAATCAATGATCTATTGATATAATTCAAAGGTTTTTTTCTTCTTTAATATAGTAATGCACTGAATGAAATTAGTAGATTTTCTTTTGTTAAGTCATCTTTGCATTCCTCGGTCAAATCTATTTGGTCATGATATATTATTTTTTATACATTGATGGAATCACTTTACTAATTAGTGTTTTAGGTCTATACTTACAATTGAGATTTACTTATAATTTTTGTTTTTCATCTGGTCCTTGTCTGTTTTGTTTATTTTTTCAAAGATTATTTATTTGAGAGAGAGATAGTGAGAGAGAGTGCAAGCAAGGGGAGGGGCAGAGGAAGAGGGAGAAGCAGACTCCCTGCTGAGCAGGGAGCCAAAGATGGGGCTCCATCCCAGGACCCTGGGATCATGACCTGAGCCGAAGGCAGACGCTTAACCAATTGAGCCACCCAGGCGCCCTGGACCTTGTCTGTTTTGATAACAGATTTTTTCTAGTCTCATAACATGATTTAGAGTTTTCTATGAGTGCATGAGTGGGACTGAAGTAGTTCATTGCAAGGCTCACAATTGCTGGAATCCGTTGGTGTCTTTTGGCATGATCACACTCCCTGGAGGACTGCGGGCAGTCACACAAGTGGCCGTGGCAGTGCGTGGGTGGGGTAGGGGCATGTATGCTCAGCTGTGAGTTTTCTAGGAAACGAAATGGAAAGCGGTCATTTTTACCTTTGCGTATATGTCATGTTTAAAGGTATGGGCTCTGAAAACAACCGCCTGCTGAGTCCCTAGCTTCGTCACTCGTTTGCATCCTTAGATGACTTAAACATACCGTATCACAGTTTCTTCAAATGTGTTGAGGAGAATGTTATAGTACGTACCTCATAAAGTAGTTGTGAATAGTAAATGAGCTGACACAGGGGCCCCTGGGTGGCTCAGTTGGTTAAGCCTCTGTCTGTTGATTTCAGTTCAGGTCTTGATCTCAGGGTTGCGAGATCGAGCCCTGTGATGGGCTCTGTGCTGGGTGTGGAGTCTGCTTAGGATTCTTTCCCTTCTGGGACACCTGCGTGGCTCAGTTGGTTAAGCGACTGCCTTTGGCTCAGCTTGTGATCCTAGAGTCCCGGGATTGAGTCCCGCCTCAGGCTCCCTGCTGAGCAGGGAGTCTGCTTTTCCCTCTGACCTTCTCCCCTCTCCTGCTCTCTTTCTCATTCTCTTGCAAATAAATAAATAAAATCTTTTTTTAAAAAAGGATTCTCTCTCTTTCTCCTTTTCCCTCTGCCCCACCCTTCCCTCCCTCTCTCCCTCTCTAAGAAATAAAAAAATGATAATAATGAAATTAAAATAAATTAAAAAGTGCTGACACAGAGAAATGATATACCACTCTCTGGCCCGTAGTAATTACTTAGTGAATGTTAGTTCTCCTTCTCTACCTTTTTGACCTCTTTCTTTTCTTCTTCTTTCTTCCCATCACCCTATTTACTTTCCCGTTTTTAGTGCAACACACCTAATATCAGTTGTGCCTGGTGTTGGAGTCTCTTTGCTTTAACATCTCCAGAAAGTATACTCTTCTGCTGGGTTGATGCAGGTTTAGTCACCTACTTTCTGTGGGGGAAGTATGTGGACCTACTGACTTTCAGTTAATTTTCTGGTTTTCAGTTCCGCTCATATACTCTTACTTTCAATTCTGAATCATTCTGGGATTCTGCAGCCTGAATAAGCTGCCCTCTTGGCTATTCCCATTCTCTATGCTTTCAAAACTGTGTTGCCTCCTCTCCCTTTTTGTTACATGTTTATACCTTTTTGATTCTTAAAAAAAAAAAAAAAGATTTTAGTAATATATTCACGTAGTTAACAAAACAGTATAGAAGTAATTCCAAAAAAAATCTCATTCTTCTCCTGTACATGTACATTGCTTACTACTTCTATCAGTTTCTTATCTATCCTTCCGGAGTTTTATTAGGCAAAAATAAGCAAATATGAATCTATATTCTCATTTTTCTTATTTTCTGTTATGAAGAAGGTAGCATACAATCTACATACGATACTACTGGACTTTGCTTTTTCTTTCTAAATCTCACATTCTACACTGAAGATCTTGCAGAGAGAGACAACTCTCTCATTCTTTCTTTCTTTTTTTTTTTGAATTGCTGTTGATTTCTCCATTGTGTGATTGTACCACAGTTTACTTAATTATTCCTTATGGATGGACACTTGGATTGTTTCTTATTTTCTACATTGTAGCTAACGGAGCAATGAATAAACTTATACTTTTCTGATATTTAATTCATACACGTATGTCTATAGAATAAATTCCCAGAGGAAAGACTGCTTCATTAGAGGGCAAATGCATTTGTAATTTTAATAGATATTTACAAATTGCCCTTCAGGGGAATTTTACCATTCTGTACTCCTATCAGGAATGTGTGGGAATGCATGCTGCCCCTGGCCTTGCCAGGAGAATCGTCAAACGTTTAGATGATTTGCCAATCTGATAGGTGAAACATGCTATGTCAACAAAATTTTACTTTCTAATTTGTGTTTATCTTGTTTTGAGTGACAGCGACCACCTTCTATATGTTCAATGGTAATTTGTAATTTCTGGGACCTGTTTGTTCATAGACTTTGACCATTTTTATTGGATTAGCAGTTTCTTTAATACTACTTTAGGGAGATAAGGCCTTTGTATGTAATATGATTTTCAAGTTATTTCCAAATATGTCATTATTATTTGATATTGGCTTTTTCTATGCAGAAGTTAATGGGGCTTTTTATATATATACATACTCTACTTCATCAGTCTTTGATGGCTTCTGAATTCGGAACCATTAGAAAGGTTTTCTCCCATCTAAGATTATAAAGAAATTTGCCATCTTTTTCTGATTACTTTTATGTTCTCATTTTTAAAAATATTTGGCATATGTTGACTTTATCATAGCATCTGATATGAGAAGTGGATTCAACTTTATTTTTTTCTTTTAAAAATTTTTAAAAATTATGTTCAGTTAGCCGGCATACAGTATATCATAAAGTTTTTGTTGTAGTGTTCCATGATTCATTAGTTGGCGGGGTTTTTTTTTCTTTCTTTCTTTAAATGGCTCCACAGGGGCACCTGGGTGGCTCAGTCGTTAAGCATCTGCCTTTGGCCCAGGGCGTGATCCCAGGGTCCTGGGATCAAGCCCCACATCAGGCTCTTCCACTGGGAGCCTGCTTCTTCCTCTCCCACTCCCCCTGCTTGTGTTCCCTCTCTCGCTGGCTGTCTCTCTCTCTGTCAAATAAATAAATAAAATCTTAAAAAAAAAATGGCTCCATAGCTATTTCAAAACCATTTACTAAAAATTGATATATGATGTCAACCCCATATAGATCTTTGTGTATTTCTGGAACTTCTGTTGTATTGTTCTATTTGTGTACCCTCTATATTATTTTTCATGACTGAAGCTTTATATAATGTTTTTTTAATCTGGTAGGGTTAGTTCCCCACGTTGATATCCCTTTTCAGAACTCTATACATCTTTGCTGTTTTATTCTTTTTATTTATTTTTTTAAAAAATTTTATTTATTCATTTGACAGAGAGGAGACAGCCAGCGAGAGAGGGAACACAAGCAGGGGGAGTGGGAGAGGAAGAAGCAGGCTCCCAGCAGAGGAGCCCGATGCGGGGGCTCGATCCCAGAATGCCGGGATCACGCCCTGAGCCGAAGGCAGAGGCTTAATGACTGAGCCAACCAGGCGCCCCATGCTGTTTTATTTTTCTATATGAAAATGAGAATCAGCTTGTCTAGTTCCACCAAAAAAACCTGTGTATAGTTTTATTGAACTGGTATTAAGTTAATGAATTAACAATCCTCTAAGGAGGAGTGACATCTTTTTCACATTGAGTCTTCCCTCTTAATAATGTGGTGTGGGAAAGGTATTATATAAAGGTTTAATTATAAAACTAACCCTTAAAATAATATGTAACTTTCTATTAGAAGACTACAGTTAAGAAAAAAAAGAAGCCACATAATAAGATACACATTCAAATGACAGAACAAATACCAAATATATCTGTCATGTCATTACATTTAATTGGAGTAAATTCACCTGTTAAGAGAAAAGAAATTTATACTATATCATTAAATCAACTCTATAATGTACATAAGAGATATTTTAAAAATATGATTTGAAAGATTAAAATTTAAATGATGGGCAAATATAAGAGAGTAAAATCTTGGAAGTTCTCCTCACAAGGGAAAACTTTTTTTTGATTTTTTTTGTTATGTTCAGTTAGCCGCTATATAGTACATTAGTTTTTGATGTAGTGTTCGGTGATTTATCTGCTCACCACAACACATGCTCTCCGTAATACCCATCACCCGGTTAGTCCCTCCGCCCATCCCCTTCCCCTATGAAACCCTCAGTTTGTTTCCCAGGGTCCATAGTCTCTCGTGGTTTGTCTCCCTCTCTGATTTCTCCCCCTTCAGATTTCCCTCCCTCCCCCTGTGGTCCTCCAAGATACTCCTTATGTTCCACATATGACAAGATAATTGTCTTTCTCTGCTTGACTTACTTCACTTAGCATAATCCCCTCCAGTTCCATCCATGTCAGTGCAATTGTGGGGCGATGTGGTACATGCATATGATGGAATATTATTCAGCCACAAGGAAAAATTTTTTGTAACTTTGTATAGTGAGTGATGGTAACTAGACTTACTGTAGTGTTCATCGTGTAGTCTATATAAATACTGAATCATTATGTTGTATACCTGAAACTAATATAATGTTTTAAGATAATTAGACCTCAATTTAAAAAATGCGCAAATATATTACCAGGTAAATAGAAACAAACAAAAAACCCTCAGGTCCTATTATCTTAATATTAAATAAACTCAGTGTAATTCAAACCTCCAAACCGTTAAATAAGACAAAGGACACTTTATTATGCTAAACATATAATTAACAAGAAAGTTGTGTGTATGTGTGTGTGTGTGTGTGAGTGTGCATTTTCCTGGAAATGTTCTTTTCACCTTCATTTTTGAATAATATCTTAGCTGGTTATACAATTCTAGGAAACCAGTTATTTCGCCTCACCACTTTAAAGATTTATTTTCTATAATCAATCACTGTTCTATGACACTGTTGGTGCCATTGAGATAGCTACTGTTGGATTACCACTCTTTTGTAGATAAATTGTATTTTTTCCAGTGGCATTTCAGTTTTTCTATTTGTTTTTGGTGTGTTGTATTATGTTAAATGTGGATTTATTTTTATTTATCTTAGTAGGATTAAATATTTTGTTCTCCCCTCCAAGAAAATTGTTTATTTCATCAATTCAGGAAAATATTCATTCTTTCTATTCTCTATTTCTGGGATTTGATTCGAAGTGTGTTAATTTTCTGGTTTTCACCCCCATGTCTCTTAACTTCTCTTTTAAACATTTTTTAAGTAGGCTCCACACCCAGCGTGGAGCCCAACGTGGGGCTTGAACTCATGACCCTGAGATGAAGACCTGAGCTGAGATCAAGAGTCAGATGCTTAACCAACTGAGCCATCCACGTGCCCCCATATCTCTTAACTTAGTTTACTTGTTTTCCCTCCGTTATTATGTATTCTAGGTATTGAATCATATGTAGCTTCCTGTGTAATATTTTCTGTTCATGTATGTTTGATGAATTTTTAATTTTAATGATTGCATGTTTTCAATTTGAAGAAATAATAATTGTTGTTTTCCATGTGTGCCTGTTATTCTTCAGTAAGATTCTATATTGCAGCAGATGAGGCCAGATTCTATAGCCAAACTGCCAGCTACGGATTATGTTTCCACCATTTACTAACTGTGAGAACCCAGTCAATTCACTTCTCCTCTTGATGCCTCCATTACTTCAGCCATAAAATTAGGATGCAAGTGGTTTTCTGTCGTAGTTAATCTCTTGATTTACGCAGTGTACCCTACCTGTCTTGCAGCTCTTTCATAACCAGTTTCCTCACTAAGTTACCTTTATTTTAAATAATGGCTTCTGTTTTCTTGGGTGAACTCAACTCTGTTTTTTTAAGCCCATATTCATTTTTATCATAGGAGATTTCCATTTTTTTTCCTTGTAAATTCAGCTATGCCTTGTTTATACAATTGTCATATTCTGTTTAGTATTTCTGGATTGCTGTCATGAGAGGATTTTCAGGCTACCTTTTTTGGGCATTATGCCAAACCTGTGCATTTGTATTATATATTAGGTACCAAAGGGAGTTATTGTCCTGTTATTGTCAACATGTTACCCTCATGGAAATGAAAGGGAAACAATTAACATACATAATAACATTTACCTCTTTCTCAAGTTTAATGAATTGTTTTCTTTGGACTTACATGGCTTAAAATTTCTAAAGGAAATTGCTTGGAAAGTAAATCAAAAGTAACTGGTTAACTGGCAGAGATGGAAGAATAATTAATATTATTAAGCTGGGAGAATAACATAAGAAATAGCATAGAGTTAATTTTTCATTTACCTAGAATAGAAAAAAAGTCAACTAAACTATAGATCTCATATAATTGAGAATTGTAAGCATTGTTGACCATGAGGAATTATTAAATGTGAAATGGATTTTTGTATTCACAGACATCAGGCCACACTTTCAGTGCAGAAATCAATCATTTTATAACACACACTTACTGAGCAAATATTATGTGTCAGACATTGTTTTAGGTGCCAATGATGCATTGACAAATAATATGGACAAAAATCTCTGTCTTTCTGAGTGTATATTTTAGATAAGAAAAACAAATAGAGCAGGGTAAAGGATATTGGGATTATAGAGAAGAGGGAGTTGGGATATTAAATAAAGTTGCCAGTGTAGGCTTTGCTGATAGGTTTACATTTAAGCAATGACTTGAAACAAGTGGAGGATTAACTGTGGGGATATCTGGGATGAGAACCACTAGCATAATGAATAGACAAGTCAAAAACCTGGAGGTGAAGAAAGGCCTGGCATGTTCAGAAATAGCATTACTGAATTAAGTCATTAAGTTCTTTTTAAATGCAAAGTCTCATACAATGCATGAAAAATCAAAACTGACTCTGCAGATTTGCTCATCAAGGAAATTTGTTTACATACCCCATTAACAATCATTGTTGAAACTAAACAGGGAGAGTGGGCTGTGATTCTGACATAGTTGCATTTCTGTGAAAATCTTGTTAGAGTAATTGGGGATGAAGAACTCAAAAGGAAAAACAGAATTAATGGGGATCGTACATCAGAGAAATTAGCAAACTAATGCAATAAAATAAAAATATCACACTTCGTAATAATTATTTTTGATGGAGAGCATTCAAGATGCAGATTGTCATCCTTTGAAGATTTAGTCAAGACAATAAGTCCTGTCCAAACAAATTAATAGAATGTCAAGGGTTCTCATAAATGAAACTCTGTCAACATATATGTGCAATATCTTTGCAGTTATCACATGAGTGTTTCTTAATATCAGCAAGAATACATAGAAAAGAGATATTTAAAGGTTACTAGCGCTTGGAGGAATCCTGAATTTCAGAGCCAAATGTTAAGTTGGGATTTTATTGGAACTGAGATGGCAGAATAGCCAGGAACCCTTTTATTTTTATTTCTTTACAAGCCTAGATAGTGATATATTGCGTGTTTTTGAAATCACTGGATCTTTCTAAGGAATTCCCAAGTCATTTCCAGTGAAAGAAAGTGCTGAGTGTGATTGTTCCTCCTTATAATGTAAATTGCACTCATTAGGAATTTGATGCACACTTTTTTCCTCTGTAGAGCTGTCGGATTTCTTAGGCAGCGAAGACATGCTGGGTGAGCCAGAATAAAAGAGATAGTGAAAATTTGCCATACATACAAAACAGAATGAAGTAAAAATTAACAAAATCAGTTTGAAACTTGAATGATATAAAATCATTTATAATTACCAAATGAAACCTAATGTTCTTTTATGGTTTATTTGGTTTCCGTATGATGACTTATTTTTCCGGAGATTAACATTATATCTTGCAATTAAATTTATATAAAATTGCAGGTTCTCACCTCTTTCTGTGGGGTTGCTGCCAACAGGTCTAATTCAATGTCAACTCCTTTTTGTTTTAATTCAAGGATTTTTCTGATTCCAAAAAACACTTCAATCTTTAAAATTCAGTTTGAATTATTTTGCAACTTAAAATCCTATATAAATTAAGAGACTTGAAAGAGTCCTCAAAGTTTTAAGGTTAAATTAGTGGTATCAATAGAAATATATACTTTGAAAGAGCTAATGAGGAATCTAGACATAACCATAGTTCAAATCTTGTGAAAATGAAGCAGTTTCTTATGAAAAGCATTATCACAATCTGACTAAAAGACAGTTTTAGCTATGAATTCCATAATTTATGTTGGAATGAAAAATTTCCTGTTCATTAAAAATACATTGAAAAACAGATCATTCAATAATCAAAATAATCATGTTATGCAAATAGTTTGGTCCTTTGAGAATGAAAATAGCAAAGGAACGTTGTGTTTGTGGATTAATAGTATAAGCAAGACGATTCAATAACGGATCAATTCAACACATTATCTAATTAATGTAATGTGACTATATTCAAATACACGATCTATTCCATTTTCTTTGGGGTCGAAGGCAGCTGAAATTATTGGTGGCAGGATTCCTGTAATCTCTATTCTTCCAGATTTCCTGAAAAGCAGCTATGGCCCTTTTGGTCTTTTCTCCCCCAGCCTTCCAACAGTGTATAAGCCTCTCATTCCCTATTTTCATGATTGAACTCTGACACATTCTTCAAAGACACTATGTCTTGTTCTTTCAGTTGTGACTCCCGGTGGATAATGCCCTACTTATTTGACCTCTCTGTTGTACTTGATGCTGTTAATATTTGACTTCTTTCATTTGTTCCTGGTTACTGCTTAGCATGAACTTGTGCGGGGTCCTTTTCCTTCAATCTCCTCTTAAATGTTGGTGTCCCCCAAAGTCCCATTTTTGAGTCTTCTTTTACTGTACACATGACCCCTATATTATCATCTTCTTGCTCTTTATTTCAAAAATCTATATCTCTAGCTCAGAAAAAATTTAAATGAATGCATAAATGAAATAGAGAAAGAAATTTGAATGGCAAAAGAAAACATGCACTTTTAATATACATTATGTTGTTGTTGTTGTTGTTTTTTTAGAAAAAAAGGGAAGAGGGGCAGAGGGAGAGGGGGAGAGAGGATCCCAAGCAGGCTCCATGCCCAGTGTGGAGCCCAATGCGGGGCTCGATCTCATAACCCTGAGATCCTGACCTGATGGAAATCAAGAGCTGCACGCTTAACCAGCTGAGCCACCCAGGTGCCCCAACACACATTATGTTTTACTTGAACATATGTATTCCGCCTCCAGGCAGGAGAACACATAAATGCTGGAGTTATTTTAAACATATCCAGGATGTTCAATTTGTTGTTAAGTACTTTCAGTGTTGAGAACTAGAATGGAGAAGATGCTGATTTCAGTAAAGAAGAAACTTAAACTTTCAGGAGCCTGGAAGAATGCGTTTTCTAACTTGTTGTTTTTGTGCATTAATGGCACAACCATTTTGGAAAACAGTTTGGCAGTTTTCCAACGGAGTTGAAGACTTAGGTTCACACAAAACCTGCACACGGATGTTTATAACAGCTTTATTCGTAGTCACCCAAGCTTGTAAACAACCAAGGTGTCCTTTAGTAGCTGAATGGATAAATAAATCATGGTACATCCGGATGATGAAATATCACTCGGCGCTAAAACAAATGAGCTATCAATCCGTGGAAAGACACAGAGGAACCTTAAATGCATATTACTAAGTGAAAGAAGTCCGTTCGAAAACGTTCCATAACTGTATGATTCCAACTATAAGACATTCTGGAAAAGGCGAAACTATAGAGACAATAAAAAGATTAGTGGTTGCCAGGTAGAGCACAGATTTTTAGAGAAGTGAAAATACTCTATACGATGGATACATATCATTATACATTTGTTGTAATCCATGGAATGTACAGTACCAAGAAGAAACTTTAAGGTAAACTATGGACTTTGGGTGATTATGACGCATTAGTGCTGATTCATCGTTGGTTAAAAAAAAAAAAGGTGCCCTTCTGTGAGTGGTGTTGATGACGGGGAAGCTATGCATGGGACATGGTATTTTGGGGGAAATCTTTGTACCTTCCTCTCAATAGTGTGAACCTAAAACTGCTCTGAAAAAACGACGACTTTAAGAAAAATTACATTGTTTGCATTTACTTTTCAAGCAGTTTTCTTCAAGGATTTAAGCAGAAACCGTCTGGAGCCCCAGTTCTTTTGCAGAACTTTGGCTGCAAAAAGGGAATATACTGGAGAGAATGGTTTTGAAAATAACACAGCAGAAAGGAAAGATTTCGAGAAGATAGAAAAAACACAAAGGTCTGTTTGTCCTGCCTGCGGTCAAAGGCAAGTTTCAGAACCCTTTAAGCCAATGGCTGGTGGGAAGGGGAAACGGGGAGGGATAGTCCAAGAGTACAAAGTTTCCGTTATACGAAAGATAAATAAGTTCTGGAGATCTGCTGTACAGCATACTGCCCATAGCTAACACAACTGTAGTGTGTACTTAAAATTTGCTAAGAGCGTAGAGCTTATGTTAAATGTGCTTACCGCACATGGACGCAAATAACAATAACAAGCACCCCACGTATATGGCAAGCCGTTGTAAGTAATGTCTGTGTGGTGCTCCAATGGAGGTTTTCAGGGTTTCCAGCAACTATCTACGCTTCAAGCTGGGCAGCGAGTAACACAGTCAGGACGGAAGAGGCTTGTAAATGGAGGTTATAATGGTAATGTGTATGAACAGAGAACATATGACTCTGGAGCCCACTTCTCCCAACCCTCTGCTTTGTCTTGCTGCTACATATCATCTTACGGTAGGGGATGGATAGCTCCAAGAATGACTCAGAGAAAATTTGTCACCAAGTGGTGTTTTTTTTTTTTTTTTTTAAGAAATGTTTTTTTTTTTTTAAAGATTTTTATTTATTTATGTGACAGAGAGACAGCCAGCGAGAGAGGGAACACAGCAGGGGGAGTGGGAGAGGAAGAAGCAGGCTCATAGCGGAGGAGCCCGATGTGGGACTCGATCCCGGTACGCCGGGATCACGCCCTGAGCCGAAGGCAGACGCTTTAACGACTGTGCTACCCAGGCGCCCCACCAAGTGGTGTTATAAAAGTTTTTATTTGGAACATGATTAGAGGAAAATAATGTGGTATTTCTTACTTACCTGCGTTTTTGAATGTTGATTCATAACTATTATGATCTATTGGGATTTGATGTGAGATGTCACTGGAATAAAATGGGTCAACAAACTACCACCCATAGTCCAAATTCAGCCCATCATCTGTTTTTATAAAGTTTTATTGGCACACAGCCACACCCATTAATTTGCATACTGATTTATGACGGCCTTTGTGCTACAATGACAGAGGTGAATAGTTGCGGGAGAGATCATGTGGCCAGCAGAGTCAAAAGTATTTACTGATTACAGTCTGCCCTTTACAGAAAAAGTTTGCTGACCTTGGAGTACAAGACTCTGTGGCTATAATGAATTTGAGAACTACTGAAGTAAAGGAAACTCAATCATTGCAAACACAGAGGAAAGAAACATGCCCACAGTTTTGGATGAATACCAGAGAGACTGAGATTGTCAGGGGTTTATTATTGGAATATTTTAACCCCGAATCTATTTTACCTGTGTTCTAATCTTAGGTATAACCACCATGTCCTCCAAATATTTTCCTACTTGCATTTATGCATACATGCTACATCCTGCCCGAAGTCCTAACTACTCATATTTAATATATGCATTATTCAGAAACTACAGGCACGATACTCCCCTGGCATCATCCACAGAGCATTTCGGGTTACCCAATCTTATCTTCAAGTGTACATTTTGCTTTTAGTAGGACGTGCGGATTCTGATGTTGATACGGAATTGCATTAGGGCTGAAAATATAGATGCCGTTAATGTTTTAATTTTCCCTCTATTTGAAAAGGGGAACAATTCATAATAACCTTATGATGAGTTAGAGCTTACAAAATGAATCTAGGGGAGGCCAAGTTAATAAAGGAAAACTAAACATTTTTATCCGTTGTCTAGGAATTTCTAGATGGATGAGTAAAGGGTAGTAGCTGAGTGAATCAAATGTCTAAATAATTCATGGATTAATGGACCTTTTCGTTTGTCCTCAGGATACTCAATATATTGCACACTCAGTGTCTGTCTAGCTGTATGGGATTCGTCAGAGGAAATCAGAGGAGAGGAGTGTATAGGAGTGATGCACTTGGCCAAAGTACCTATACATTTTATGAGTCTGATAGAAAATCTTTAGCCACAAACTTGAACAAACTGAAGAAAAATCCCAGCTTAAAAACAGAACTCCAGGCTTTGAGACAATTTGCTCTGCCTGGTATCAAGGAAAGATGTCACTAGTAATTCCAATCCCTTTCTGTCTCTAGTTCCTGAAGACAGCTGGATGAATGGCAGGGCAGCCCCCCCCGCCCCCCCCCCCCCCCCCCCCGCCAATTCATCATCTTTGTTGATACTGGAGTTAAGCAAAGCCCAGAGTACCACGGAGCCATTTAGATGCATTTTCCTTAAGAAGAAAGTGCATAACTGAGGATTACAGGCCAGGAACAAAGTAGAAGAGAAAATCATGCTGCTGCAGCTGGAGAATTTCAAAGGTAATTTAATCTCCGAGGGAAATCTCACAGCCTGAATTCACAACACCACTTAGCATAGATAGTCATGCTGTGCTGCTACTGTATCAAAAAGATTGCTTGTGCTAATTGAAAAGGAGGAAAAAATATAGCACTGAATGAAAAGATGGAGTATCTCCCCTGGGTTTCCACCATTTTGCCTAAGTTGCCTGTTTTCTTCTATGTTGATGAACACTAACGATGCCTATTGGAATCTAATAGGAATTATTTATATCATGTTTTGAAATCTGATAAAATGTAACAGAAATATTTACTTTAAAACAGAACATTTTATTTAACTTAAAATTTTATTTAACTTTAAAATAAAAATTCCCTGGTTAAATAAGAAATTGTTTAGGACATACTGAAATAGGTTAACTAACTGTATTTCACAGTAATTTAGTTTGGAAAAAAATGATATTAAAGGAGACAACAGTCAGTTAAAGGGCATTCTAAAACTGTTATCTAATATAAGCTCTAACACAGTATAGAATGGGAAGTCATCAGAGAGGGAGACAAACCATGAGAGGCTCTTAACTCTGGGAAACAAACTGAGGGTTGCTGGAGGGGAGGTGGGTGGGGTTTTGGGTGATGGGCGTTAAGGGGGGCACAGGATGTGATGAGCACTGGGTATTATACGCAACGGATGAATTTTTGAACTCCACATCTGAAACTAATGATGTACTATATGTTGGCTAATTGAATTTAAATAAAAAAATATTAGTTGAAAAAATGACATAGTATGGAATATCAATGTCCAATAGAAATATAATGTGAGCCTCATATGTAATTCTAAATTTTTTAGAAACCATATTAAAAGAGGTAAAAGGAAATTATTTAGTAATATTATATATTATTGCATATATTATTGTATTTAGTAATATATTTTATCTGACCCAATATGTCCAAAATAGTATCATTTAAAACTTATACTCAATATAAAAAATACAAGATAGTTTACATTCTTTTTTCATAATTTTTCTTCAGACTATGCCATGCATTTCACATTTATGGTGCATCTTAATAAAGACTTGTCACATTTTGAGTGCCCAATAGCTATATGTCACTAGTGCTTATTGCATGGACAGCAAAGGGCTGGATTGTTTTACAAGCTGTGTACAATGGAACATCTTCCCACTTAATGCAAATTCTGTATGCTTCTTTGGTCAGCATTTAGTTAAGGTATAATAGAGCACATCTAGAGGGTATGCGAGAAGGGGTTTAACATATCACCTTTTTGCAGTGAACTACTGGATAACTGATTTGAACATAAAAGTAGTTATTTTTTGTGGCTCAGCACTTGAAATGTTTCCTGATGTAGTGATAAAAGACAGGCTGTTTTGAAGAGGTTATTTTCTTCCTTGCTTCATTGAACTACGGTTGACAGTCCTGCTTCCTGATAGCTGCAATGACAAGGGACATAACTTACTGGGAAGTCTTGTTGTTATTACTGTTTTTTAAAAATTTGGTGATTACACAAAGGCCTATTGGTAGTCACAGCCTTCTGAAGGAGGAGATCCCGGATATGTCATTCCCCCCCTTTCAAGTTTTCTAATGTGGGTCATTGTTATCAATGTATTGAGTCCAAGGCATTTTATGGTTGACCAGAGGTATCTTGAAGATAGGTAAGTCTTAAATAAGGGACGTCATCTGAAACACAGGGTTAGAGACTGGGAAAATTATTGGCAGTCTTGAGTTTTCGAGCTTACGTATGTATGGGGATGCATTTTATGACCAAGCAGGCCGAGGTATGAACTACAACAGGATTTCACTAGATTATTTAGTTAATACAAACAGACAGTAGGCTGCTGAAATTCAGAATTTGGGGTCTAGGAAGCACACTGGGCATAGCTGAATTTCAGTATTGTTTGGGGACTGAAAGATCACCATCCACGGTACACCTCATTACACAAGATAGAAACCTGGATGTCACCTTTAACTCTTCTTTGTCTTTTTCCCACACATGCAAATCACCTCCATTCCCAGGCCTGTCAATCCTTTCACCTACCTCCTGCTCTAATGTCTCATTGCTCCTACTTTGGTTGCTCCTCAGGACTCTAGGACAACTATTATTGTCCTTTGCTTGAAGACCGATGAAGAAGAGTTTGTGTCTTCTCGTAACTCTTAATATAAATATACTGGATCTGAGTTTCAGGGAGGAGTTTACTCAAGCTTTTCATTGCAATCCTTATCAAAATACCATCAACTTTTTAAACAGAGCTGGAACAAACAATCCTAAATTGGTATGGAAGCAGAAAAGACCCTGAATAGCCAAAGGAATGTTAAAAAAGAAAACCAAAACTGGAGGCATCACAATTCTGGACTTCAAGCTCTATTACAAAGCTGTAATCATCAAGACAGTATGGTACTGGCACAAAAACAGACACATAGATCAGTGGAACAGAATAGAGAACCTAGAAATGGACCCTCAACTCTATGGTCAACTAATATTCAACAAAGCAGGGAAGAATATCCAATGGAAAAAAGACAGTCTCTTCAACAAATGGTGTTGGGAAAATTGGACAGCCACATGCAGAAGAACGAAACTGGACCATTTCCTTACACCATACACAAAAATAGACTCCAAATGGATGAAAGACCTAAATGTGAGACAGGAATCCATCAAAATCCTGGAGGAGAACACAGGGAGCAACCTCTTTGACCTCAGCTGCAGCAACTTCTTCCTAGACACATCACCAAAGGCAAGGGAAGCAAGGGCAAAAATGAACTAATGGGATTTCATCAAGATAAAAAGCTTCTGCATAGCAAAAGGGACAGCTGACAAAACAAAAGACAACCTACAGAATGGAGAAAGATATTTGCAAAATACATATCAGATAAAGGGATAGTATCTAAGATCTATAAAGAACTTCTCAAACTCAACACCCAAAGAACAAATAATCCAATCAAGAAATGGGCAGAAGACCTGAACAGACATTTCTCCAAAGAAGACATACAAGTGGCCAACAGACACATGAAAAAGTGCTCCACATCAGGGGAATACAAATCAAAACCACAGTGAGACACCACCTCATACCAGTCAGAATGGCTAAAATTAACAAGTCAGGAAACGACAGGTGTTGGCAAGGATGAGGAGAAAGGGGAGCCCTCCTACACTGTTGGTGGGAACGCAGGCAGGTGCAGCCCCTCTGGAAAACAGTATGGAGGTTCCTCAAAAAGTTGAAAATAGAACTACTCTATGACCCAGAAATTGCACTACTGGGTATTTACCCCAAAGATACAAATGTAGTGATCCGAAGGGGCACCTGCACCCAACGTTTATAGCAGCAATGTCCACAGTAGCCAAACTATGGAAAGAGCCCAGAGGTCCATCAACAGATGAATGAATAAAGAAAATGTGGTGTATATATACAATGAATACTATATAGCCATCAAAGAAATTGAAATCTTGCCATTTGCAATGACATGGATGGAACTAGAGGATATTATGCTAAGAGAAATAAGTCAATCAGAGAAAGACAATTTTCATATGATCTCATTGATACGTGGAACTTATGAAACAAAACAGAGGATCATAAGGGAAGAGAGGAAAAAATGAAACAGGATGAAACCAGAGAGGGAGACAAACCATAAGAGACTCTTTAGGAAACAAACTGAGGGTTGCTGGAGGGGAAGGGGGTGATGGACATTAAGGACGGCAGGGGATGTAATGAGCACTGGGTGTTATGTAAGACTGATGAATCACAGGCCTGTACCTCTGAAGCCAATAATACATTATATGTTAATTAACTGAATTTAAATAAAAAACGTTTAAAAAAAGAAAAAGATGGCTACATTTGCGCTGTATTGGAATACAGTTATGTAGGTTGGTTACTGACTAAATGAATACACGGAATGACTAGTTAAAGTTCTTGTTGTAAAATGTAGCATAGAGTCTAGTGCCTTGTCCTGGGCCCTGTCTCTCGTATGGAGTAGAAGGGGGAAACTCTTTTACTGGAAAAAGAAAATATACTGGTGCAGTAACTATATGCAATGCGTGTAGTGAGATCTCAGGAGGTTAGTAGTATAATCGCAAGGCTGAAAATGCTTGAATCTGTTTTTGTGTGTTAGAAAAAATATATGTAATCAGTGGAATTAGACAACTAAGACTTTACCATAAGAATACAACTCGATCAGCAAGGAATGAAATGCAGGCAAGACCATAGAAGTAAAGTGAGCAAGGAACAGGGGCGCCTGGGTGGCACAGCCTTTAAGCGTCTGCCTTCGACTCAGGGCGTGATCCCGGCGTTCTGGGATCGAGCCCCACATCGGGCTCCTCCGCTATGAGCCTGCTTCTTCCTCTCCCACTCCCCCTGCTTGTGTTCCCTCTCTCACTGGCTGTCTCTCTCTGTCAAATAAATAAATAAAATCTTCAAAAAAAAGTGAGCAAGGAACAGAGGTGGAGACTAAGTAAAGACATTTTGATCCTGGATAAGCAGCCTGAGCCATCTCAAGTTGCCCTGGTAACCGGTTCCGTTCATGATTATGACATGATAATGGACAAAGTAGTCATGTGGTGTGAAGCCATGCCCATTCCTTCTAAGCTTTCACCAAGGTGGTGGACTAGGGTAGAGTTTAAGTGAAATTGGGTGTTTGTTTCCTTCCTGCTACCATTTGCGTTAGCAAACTTCCCGTCACAATTCCACTCATGGCAGGGAGTATAGATTACGACACGATAGAACTACTGCTTCTCATTATTATAATCAACTGGATTATCTTGTTGCTGGCTTTGCTAGTCTACTGTCTAAAACTGTGTTTTTCCCTGTTGTTTTCGTAAAGACCAAGCCCTCTTACCTTTCACTAAAGAGAATGTGCCAAGTATAGACAACATTGGATGGAATCTTTCCAAAGGACAAAGCACATAGGTCAGTATCGAATTGTCTTATTAACGAGCCAAGAATGTATTCTGTTTCCCAGAGGTTACGGGGAGGCGGTGCCGAGATGGATAGAAGTAGGATTGTCTTTATGAAAGGAATAAACAGATTGTACCGCCTGGCTCTAGTTGAATTATGGGGGAAGGTCAGAATCTGAGGAAGAAAATTGACTGGGTGCAGAATTCGATGAAGCTACAAGTAATTAAAGACTTTCATTTAAAGTCACATGGAAAATTTAGGATGTCTAGAAATACATCCTGACCCTTTTACAAGTCATTTTGCCCTCAAGGGAAAGTAGGGGAAATTAGAAGAATTTTTAGTGCTCCAGGGACTGTCAAGGCTAAAGGGCAAATTCTGATAATATTTTGAAGGTGAACCAACAGGCACAAAAAGGGAAAAAAATGTTGAGGCCGAATCTTTTCAAGATGGGAGGGGGGATAACGGGTAGGAGAATTTTTCATTGACTATCCTTAGAAAAGTGGCTTTAAGAGATGAAGAAGATTGAGAGTAAATATTAGAAAACATTGAGTACAGTTAGGCCCTGTAGCGGTTACAGGTTTTTTGTTTTTTTCTAGTTTTCTGTTTAATTCGACAAACTATTTTAAAACAGTTGCATTTAATCTTCTCTTGCAGGAAAACCACTATGGAATCTAAATAAAAGGAACTAACCATGAAACTGTAACTTGGACCAATTTACTGAGTGCTAATTGATTTAAAAATGTGCTTAGAGATTTCAGATTTTGAAAAATAATTACCAGCTTGGGAAATGCCATTTCAATGAACAATGAAAACTATTTAAGTGGGAACATAAAATTTCCATTGATAAAATTTTAAGGACTTGTTTCAAAACATAGTTTGGGGAATATATTTAAACGTCCTGACCAAGTTAAATACTGGATCCTGTGTCAGAAGGAGTTAAAAGGCTAACTATTCTGCCAGTGTACGAATGCATTGTGATTCCGGAGGGTACACGCTAAAATAGAACAGAATGAGAATAATGAATTGCAGCGTTATTATAAATTAACTTGTCATTTAAGTCACTTATCTTTATATTCAAGTTATATGTAAAGGCCGGGCCATTTAGAAAAAATGTATTTCTGAATCCTAACCTGTATTTCCAACTGCCTGCTTGATATCCTCATTTGAATATCTGATAACTACCTGAATTTAATATGCACCAAACAAAATCCTTCATATTACTTTCCACGTCAACTCTTCCCACAGTCTTTCCCATCTGAATGAATAACAACTTCAGTTTTCAGGTCAAACTATCTTGCCATCATTCTTGACGTCTTTCTCACACCCCATATGTCGTCCATTGGTAAATCATACCACCTCCATCCCCAAAATATATTCCAGATTTGACTACTTCTAACTGTTCCCGCCACCATTAACTTGGTTTAAACCCCCATCTCTCCCTGGATTATTGTAGTAACCTCTTAACTGGTCTCCCTGACTACTTCTTTGCCTCACTTTGGTCCAGTCTTAACGTAAGATGTCAATCAGATCACGTCACTCCTCTGTTTAAAGCCCTCCCGTGATTTCCCAGCTCATTCAGAGTAGAAGCCGCAGTCTTCACTGTGACCTCAAAGGCTCTGAATCATCTGGTCCCCTTTCCCTCCCTCCCTCCTCTGACTTTAACTTCAGTGACGCTCCCGTTTCTCTTCACTGCACCCACACGGATCTCTTGGCTATATTCTACTCCAGATACTTGTTTTTGTATTTTGAAAATTATTTCTACAATTCTGCCTTGAATTTATAATATGTTTCTTTTTCTAACTTCTTGAGCTTATTTACTTTCCATTTTTATTTTTAATACAGGAGCCACTTTAGCGGTATCTAACAGGTTTTGTGATTTTGTATTTGGTCTTTTCAGTATTATCTACTTTTACATACTTTCTAATTTCCATCCTAATTTGTTTTTGACATGAACATGTTTTTAAATTTCCAAATATGTGTTTTAGTGTTGTCTTTTTAGAACATCTCTCATTGGAATGCGTCATGCTCGGGAAATATAATGTGTTTGACACTGAATACTATACTTGGAAATGTGTTGATGCGTTTGATAACCTAATATGAGATTAAGTTTTTTTAAAAAAAGGTTATTTATTTGAGGGGAGGAGGGGCAGAGGGAGAGGGAGTCTTAAGCAGACTCCACCCCGAGCAAGGCTGAGCTCTACCTCAGGACCCTGAGATCGCAACCTGAGTCGAAACCAAGAGTCTGTTGCTTAACCAACTGCGCCACCCAGGTGCCCCTGAGCTTAACTTTTATAAATGTTTCACATAGGCTTGAAAAGAGTGAATTTCCTAATGTGGGAGTGTAGGAGTAAGCTTGTAAATTTGTTGCTCAAATCATTATCAGTCTGTACTTGCTGTGATTACTAAAATATTTGGATTTTTTTAAAAGATTTTATTTATTTATTTGACAGAGAGAGAGACAGCCAGTGAGAGAGGGAACGCAAGCAGGGGGAGTGGGAGAGGAAGAAGCAGGCTCCCAGCAGAGGAGCCTGATGTGGGGCTCGATCCCAGAACGCCAGGATCACGCCCTGAGCCAAAGGCAGACGCTTAAAAACTGCGCCACCCAGGCACCCCAAATACTTGGATTTTCTATCTTCTAACTTATTTTAGTGTCTATCTTGTCATCTTATAATTTTTCCTTGATTGTCTTCTTTCCTCTTTTGTCTTAATTTAATTGGTTTTATTTCTCTCATTTTGCTTTTTTTTCCCTTTAGTGGTTCCAAGAATATACAGTATATTTCAACACATTGTTACACTTGTAATTTTTATTTTTATTTATTTTATCTTAATCCCAGTATAGTTAATATACAGTGTTATATTAGTTTCAGGTGTACAATATAGTGATTCAACATTTGTTTACATTACTCAGTGCTCATCATGATAAGTGTACTTTTAATCCCCTTCACCTATTTCCCCATCCCTCAACCCACCTCCCCTCTGGTAACCATCAGTTCGTTCTCTATAGTTGAGTCTGTTTCTTGGTTTGTCTCTCTCTCCTTTATTTCCCTTTGCTCATTTGTTTTTCTTAAATTCCACATATGAGTGAAATCATATGGTATTTGCCTTTCTCTGACTGACTTATTTTGCTTAGCTTTATACTCTCTACTTCCATCCATGTTGTTGCAAATGGCAAGATTTCATTCTTTTTAAGGTGAAATAATATTCCATTGCATGTATATGCCACATCTTTATCCATTTATCTATCAGTAGACACTCGGGCTGCTTCCACAATTTGGCTATTGTAAATAATGCTGCCATAAACATAGGGGTGCATATATCCTTTTTTAAAGGATTAGTTATTTATTTTAGAGGGAGAGAGAGAGAAAGAATGCGAGCAGGGGGCGGGGCAGAGGGAGAGGAAGAGAGAGAATCTTAAGCAGGCTTCACACTGGATGCGGAGCCTGATTCCACAGTCCTGAGGTCATGACCGGACCCCCAAAAAAGAGACGCTTAACTGACTGAGCCACCCACGTGCCCTTATCCTTTTGAATTAGTGTTTTCATATGCTTTGGGTAAACAACTAGTGATGTGATTACTGGATCATATGGTATTTCTATTTTTAATTTTTTGAGGAACCTCCATACTGTTTTCCAGAGTGGCTTCCCCTATTTACATTCCCACCAACAGTGCACTAGTGTTCCTTTTTCTGCACATTTTCAACACTTGTTATTTCTTGTGTTTTTAAAAATTTTATTATATATAAATTCAGTTAACATATAGTGTATCATTAGTCTCAGAGGTTGAATTCAGCAATTCATCTGTTGCATATAACACCCTGTGCTCCTTACATCACGTGCCCTCCTTAATGTCCATCACCCAGTTACCCCATTCCCCCACCCACTCCCCTCCAGGAACCCTCAGTTTGTTCCCTATGATGAAGAGTCTCTTATGGTTTGTCTCCCTCTCTGATTTCCTCTTGTTTTATTTTTGATTTTAGCTGTTCCGACAGGTGTGAGGTGATTCCTCATTGTAGTTTTGATCCCGTTGTAGTATTTCCCTGAGAATAAGTGATGTTGAGCATCTTTTCATGTGCCTGTTGTCTTCTTTGGAGAAATGTTTGTTCATGTCTTCTGCACTTTTTAAAATTTGATCATTTGTTGTTGTTTTTTTGGTGTTGAGTTGTATAAGTTCTTTATTTCTTTTATTTAAGTTTTTATTTTATTTATTTTATTATTTTAAAGATCTTATTTTTAAATAACCTCTACACCCAACCCGGGGCTCAAACTCACAACCCTGAGATCAAGAGTTGCACGCTCTACTGACTGAGCCAGCCAGGTGCCCCGTTTAAGTTTTTATTTTAATTCCAGTTAGTTAACATACAGTGTTGTATTAGTTTCAGGTGTACGATATAGTGATTCAACAATTCCACACATCACCCGGTGCTCATCAGGACAAGTGCACTCCTTAATGCGCATCACCTATTTAACCCATCCCCCCACCCCCTTACTTTATATTTTGGATACTAACCCTTTATCGCATGTGTCTTTTGCAGATATCTTCTCCCATTCAGCACACTGTCTTTTAGTTTTAATGATAGTTTCCTTTGTTATGCAGAAGCTTTTTATTTTGATGTAGTCCCAGTAGGTTATTTTTGCTTTTGTTTCCCTTGCCTCAGGAGATATATCTAGAAAAACGTTGTTACAGCCCACACTTGTAATTTTCATCATGCCTTACTTAATTCGAGTTCTAAAGTTAGTCATTATCTTTACCATTCTTCTCAACAATACGAGGACCCTGAGTGCTTTATCTCTCTTCATCACCTGTGTTGGCTTGCTGTGATAAAAGAACCATGGGCTCTGAGGTGTGTGTAATGAGTTTTAAGCTGAGTTGGCTGCTGGACAAGCCATAGAAAATCTGATCCAATGTGATGGGCCCAGGCTATGGGATAGGGTCTTTGGATTAACTGTCAAAGAGTATCTCCAAGACAGTTCAAGCACTGGGGATTTGCATCTAGACATGAAAGACGGGGCCAAGCCCTTGTGAAAACTGTCCCTTAGAACAAAGGCAAAGGTGGGGCTTAGAAAGGTGAAGAGAAACAAATTCTCAAGGTCGTGGAAGCTCATGGGGAAGTAACTCAGCTGGATCTAGAACTTGGCACTTGGTTGATGTCAGTATTTCTGGCTGCAAGGGTGTTTCCAGAGCCCACAGTATGCAGGCTTTAGCCTTTGGTATGCAGATTACCTTGCACTAGTCCTGGGCCTGCAGAGCCCCGGATGTATTCCCTGGGGCTTAGAAAAAGCAGGTGTCCTATAGCCTCTCTTTGGCCAACCTACAACTGTGTAACGCAGTGGGTTACTCTGTCTCAGCACGCACTCACTTGCATGTCCAGTCTGCTAACCAAAGTAGGTTCACCTCTTCTGCACAGCAACACCGTCAACACTGTCAACAAAGTGAAAAGGCCACCTATTGAATTGGAGAAAATATTTGCAAATCATATACCTGATATATCTAATATCTAAAATCGATAAAGAGCTCCTATACCGCAGTAGCAAAAAAAACCCCAATCCATTTACAAAATGGACAGTAGATCTGCATAGACATTTTTCCAAAGAAGATATACAAAAGCCAATAAGTACATGAAAAGATGCTCAACATCATTAATCATCAGGGAAATGCAAATCCAAACCACAATGAGGTGTCACCTTACGTCTGTTCGAATGGTTATTATCAAAAAGACAAGAAATAGCAAACGTTGGCAAGGATTTGGGGAAGAGGGAATTCTCATGCATTGTTGGTGGGAATGTAAATTGGTGCAGTCAGTATGGAAGACAGTGTGGAGGTTCCTAAAAATATTAAAAATAGAACTACCGTACGATTCAGCAATTCCACTTCTGGGTGTTTATCCAAAGAAAATGAAAACACCAACTCAAAAAGATACCTGCACTCCCACGTTCACTGCAGCATTATTTACAATCGCTAAGATATGGAAACAACCGAAGCATCGATCAATAGATAAACACTTTATTATACGTTTTATATATATAATAGAATATTTTTCAACCATCAAAAGAATGAAATCTTGCCATTTGCAACAACAGGGGTGGACCTTGAGGGCATTATGCTAAGTGAAATAAGTCAACAGAGAAAGGAAAAACTGCATGATCTTTCTTATATGTAAAATCTAAAAAACAAACAACAAACTCATAGATACAGAGAATAGAGCGGTTGCCAGAGGCTGGGGGTGAGAGGGTGGGTAAAATGGGTGAAAGAGGTCAAGGGGTGCCTGGGTGGCACAGCGGTTAGGCATCTGCCTTCGGCTCAGGGTGTGATCCCGGCGTTATGGGATCGAGCCCCATATCAGGCTCCTCCGCTATGAGCCTGCTTCTTCCTCTCCCACTCCCCCTGCTTGTGTTCCCTCTCTCGTTGGCTGTCTCTATCTCTCTGTCAAATAAATAAATAAAATCTTAAAAAAAAAAAGAAAGAAAGAGGTCAAAAGGTAAAAAAAAAAAAAAAGGAATAAGGAAAAAAAATTGGAAAAAAGAAAACAAAGTAGGCTCCTGTCTGTGGGAGCTTTAGAGCTGGTGCAAACAGAACATCTATGTGCCTTCTAGATAGGGAATAATGAGCGTTTGGAGTACTGCATTTATCTATTATTTAACTACTTACAAGTTTTTCCCCATGAGCTATATGTTCTTTCTGTACCAAGCAGTGCTAGGGGAGTCTGTGCATGAACTCTTTGCATGACAAAAGGCAAAGAAAGAAAAACATAATTTCACAAGGCCAAGTGATTGTTTAGTTGAGACAAGTCTTTGTCTTGCCAGTTGAAGATTTTTTTTAATTTTTATGTTTCTTTATTATATTATGTTAGTCACCATACAGTACATCCCTGGTCTCTGATGTAAAGTTCGATGATTCATTAGTTGCGTATAACACCCAGTGCACCATGCAATACGTGTCCTCCTTACTACCCATCACCAGTCTATCCCTTTTCCCCACCCCCCCTCCCCTCTGAAACCCTCAGTTTGTTTCTCAGAGTCCATAGTCTCTCGTGCTTCATTCCCCCTTCTGATTACCCCCCCTTTCTTTATCCCTTTCTTCCCCTACTGATCATCCTAGTTCTTATGTTCCATAGATGAGAGAAATCATATGGTAATTGGCTTTCTCTGCTTGACTTATTTCACTTAGCATTATCTCCTCCAGTGCCGTCCATGTTGCAGCAAATGTTGAGAACTCGTTCTTTCTGATAGCTGAGTAATATTCCATTGTATATATGGACCACATCTTCTTAATCCAGTCATCTGTTGAAGGGCATCTCGGCTCCTTCCACGATTTACCTATTGTGGACAATGCTGCTATGAACTTTGGGGTGCATATGACCCTTCTCTTCACTACATCTGTATCTTTGGGGTAAACACCCAGTAGTGCAATGGCTGGGTCATAGGGTAGCTCAATTTTTAACTTTTTAAGGGACCTCCACACTGTTTTCTAGAGTGGCTGTACCAACTTGCATTCCCACCAACAATGTAGGAGGGATCCCCTTTCTCCACATCCTCTCCAGCAATTGTTGTTTCTTGCCTTTTCAATTTTTGCCATTCTAACTGGCGTAAGGTGATATCTTAGTGTGGTTTTGATTTGAATTTCCCTGATGGCTAATGATTTTGAACATTTTTTCATGTGTCTGTTAGCCATTTGTATGTCTTCATTGGAAAAGTGTCTGTTCATATCTTCTGCCCATTTTATGATTTGTTTATTTGTTTCTCGTGTATTGAGTTTGAGAAGTTCTTTGTAGATCTTGGATACCGGTCTTTCATCTGTAGCATCATTTGCAAATATATTCTCCCATTCCGTGGGCTGCGTTTTAGTTTTTTTGACTGTTTCCTTGGCTGTGCAGAAGCTTTGTATCTTGATGAAGTCCCACAAGTTCATTTTTTCTTTTGTTTCTCTTGCCTTTGAAGATGCTTCATGAAAAAGGTTGCTTTGGCCGATGTCGTAGAGGTTGCTGCCTATGTTCTTCTCTAGGATTTTGATGGATTCCTGTCTCACATCAAGGTCTTTCATCCATTTGGAGTTTATCTTTGTGTATGGTGTGAGAGAGTGGTCAAGTTTCATTCTTTTGCATGTAGCTGTCCAATTTTCCCAGCACCATTTATTGAAGAGACTGTCTTTTTTCCACCGGATATTTTTTCCTGCTTTATCAAAGATTAGTTGCCCAAAAAGCCAAGGGTCCATTTCTGGGTTCTCTGTTCTGTTCCATTGGTCTATGTGTCTGTTTTTGTGCCAGTACCATGCTGTCTTTGTGATCACAGCTTTGTAGTACAGGTCGAAATCCGGCATTGTGATGCCCCCAGCTTTGTTTTTCCTTTTCAACAGTTCCTTGGAGATTCGGGGCCTTTTCTGGTTCCACACAAATTTAAGGGCTGTTTGTTCCAGTTCTTTGAAAAATGTCATTGGTATTTTGATCGGGATAGCATTGAAAGTGTAGATTGCTCTGGGTAGCATGGACATTTTACCTATGTTAATTCTTCTGATCCATAAGCATGGAATATTTTTCCATCTTTTTGTGTCTTCCTCAATGTCTTTCAAGAGTGATTTGTAGTTTCTAGAATATAGTTCCTTTACGTCTCTGGTTAAGTTAATTCCAAGGTAACGTATGGTTTTTGGTGCTATTGTAAATGGGATGGATTCCCTAATTTCTCTTTCTTTAGTCTCATTATTCGTGTATAGAAATGCAACTGATTTCTGTGCATTGATTTTGTATCCCGCCACGTTACTGAATTGCTCTATAACTTCTAATAGTTTGGGAGTGGATTCTTTTGGGTTTTCCATATAGAGTATTATGTCATCTGCGAAGAGAGACAGTTTGACTTCTTCTTTGCCGATTTGGATACCTTTTATCCCTTTTGTTGTCTGATTGCTGTTGCAAGGACTTCTAGTACTATGTTGAATAATAGTGGAGAGAGTGGCATCCTTGTCATGTTCCTGATCTTAAGGGAAAGGCTTCCAGCTTTTCCCCATTGAGAATGATATTTGCTGTAGGCTTTTCATAGATGGTTTTTATGAGATTGAGGAATGTACCCTCTATCCCTACACTCTGAAGGGTTTTAATCAGGAAAGGATGCTGTATTTTGTCAAATGCTTTTTCTGCATCAATTGAGAGAATCATATGGTTCCTGAGTCTTTTCTTGTTGATATGATCTATCACACTGATCGATTTGCGAATGTTGAACCATCCTTGCATCCCAGGGGTGAATCCCACTTGGTCATGATGGATAATCCTTTTAATGTACTGTTGGATCCTATTAGCCAGGATCTTGTTGAGGATTTTGGCATCCATATTCATTAGGGAAATCGGTCTGTAATTCTCCTTTTTGATGGGGTCTTTGACTGGTTTGGGGATCAAGGTAATATTGGCCTCATAGAATGAGTTTGGTAGCTTTCCTTCTGTTTCTATTTTTTGAAATAGCCTTAGGAGAATAGGTATTATTTCTTCCTTGAATGTTTGGTAGAATTCCCCAGGAAAACCGTCTGGGCCTGAGTTTTGTTATTTGGAGGGTTGTTTATCACTGACTCAATCTCTTCATAATTAATTGGCCTGTTTAAAAAATCAATTTCTTCCTGTTTCAGTCTTGGTAGTTTATAGGTTTCCAGGAAGTCCTCCATCTCTTCCAGATTGCTTAATTTATTGGCATATAGCTGTTGATAAAAGTTTCTAATAATCCTTCCAATTTCATTGGTGTTGATTATGACCTCTCCTTTTTCATTCATAATTTTATTAATTTGGGTCCTTTCTCTATTCTTTTGGATAAGTCTTGCCAGCGGTCTGTCAATTTTATTGATTCTCTCAAAGAACGAGCTTCTAGTTCTGTTGATCTGCTCTACTGTACTCCTGGTTTCTAATTCATTGATTTCTGCTCTAATCTTGGTCAACTGCTTCCTCGTGCGTGGATTATGCCTGTCCCCCTGTTGCTGTTCCAGCCTTCTTGAGGTGAGAATATAAAAACTGCATTTTAGATTTTTCTATTCTTTTGAGTGAGGCTTGGATGGCTGTGTATTTTCCCCTTAGGACTGCCTTTGCAGTATCCCATAGGTTTTGGACCATTGTGTTTTCATTCTCGTTGGTCTCCATAAATTGTTTAAATTGATTTTTGATTTCCTGGTTTATGGAGTCATTCCTGAGCAGGATGGTTCTTAGTCTCCAAGTGTTTGAGTTTCTTCCAAATTTTTCCTTGTGGTTGAGTTCCAATTTCAGAGCGTTGTGGTCTGAGAATATGCAGGGAATAATTTCAGTCTTTTGGTATCGGTTGAGACCTGTTTTGTGTCCCAGAACATGGTCTATTCTTGAGAATGTTCCATGGGCATTAGAATAGAATGAGTATTCTTTGGTTCTGGGGTGTAGTGTTCTATATATATCTATGAGGTCCAACTCGTCGAGTATTTGCCAGTTGAAGATTTGCTGGATTTCGGGGAGATTGGGCACAAGGCTATTAATGATTCCTGAATCTTTTTCTGAGTCTACATAGTACAGCTATATGTTCACTGGCTGTTTTTCTGTTGATGCTATGTATTGTTCCTAGAAGCCCTTGCTCTGATTCTTTTTTCTGAGGCCTTAATTGTTTGCTGTCATACACTTTCTAGGCTTTGGGATACCAAGTCCGTATGTACATGGTCAAAATTCAGTGAAAATTTCCTTTTCTACAACTAAAAAAATGTTTACTATTTTAACTGTAGAATTTTTATATCCCCCAAATAGGACACTATTTTTTTATACTAACAATTTCTGTTTAGGTTTGCACACGTGGTTAACATTTTCTTTGATAACCACTCCTCTTGCATCTTACACTTACATTTTGAGATCATAATTTTTAAATGAGACTTGTCATGATCAGCTCAACTGATCAAAAATCCTTCTGGGGTTGTAATGGGGACAGGGTTGCATCCATAGATGAAATGGGTGAGAAGCAATATCCCTCCAGTATTAAGTCTTCCACATCTTGATATCCTGTCATTCCTGACATTTTAGTTGTATTTTTTCTTTTTTTCTCAACAGGTCTTTCCGGAGGTTGGTCATTTTAGCAATTTCAAAGTAGAATCTTTTGGTTTGATCTTCTCTATCTTGAGTTTGTTCTCTCTTTCATTGATTTATATTGGTTCCTTCATTATTTCTCGTCTATTCTCATTGGGTTTATTTTGCTATTCTTTTCTGATGTGTAAGATGCATAGATAATATTGTTGATTTTCAGCCTTTCATTTCTAATATAGGTATTTAAAGCTATAACTTTTTCTTTGATTACTGCTTTAGCTGCACTCTATATGTTTTAAGATGTCTGATTTGTATGATATTATTTTTGGTAAAATAATATCTAAATGCAATTATTTTCTTTGTGTTAATGAGTTATTTAGATGTACATTGTTTAAATTTTAAAGCATATGGGAGTTTTGTAGTTACCCCATTGTTATTACTTTCTAGCCTAGTTGTGTTTTGGTCAGAGAATATTACCTGTATGTTTTTATTCTCTGTACCTTTGTTGAGATTTGCTTGAAGGCCAAAATATATTTAATTTATATGATAGGGGTTTTTTTGGCCTTCATCTTACATAATATCAATCATCTTATGTATTCTCAAGTTTCTTTTGATTAGAATTTATTGTATATCATATCCCACCCTTTTTCTTTCAACATTTATTTTGTTAGCCATACACTTAAAATTACATAGGGAAATACTCTTTTGAGGTACAGTTCAATGAATTTTGACAAATGTATGCACTTAGGCAACCACTACCACACTCATGATACGGAACAGTTCCATCACCTAACAAATCCTCTCGTGCTGCTCTTTCGTAGTAACCCATCTAAGACTCCAAGTCCAGGGAGACCACTAGCCTATTATGAATGTCTAAATATAAAGTCATATAAATAGAATCACATAGTATACATAATTTCTCCATCTTTCACTTATATTAATGCATTTGATATTTATCCATATTGCTGTGTGTATTAATAGTTTCTTCCTTTTATTGCTGAGTAATATTACATTGTAAGGATATACCATAGTTCACTTATCCATTCGCTTCTTGTGAGACATTTGAATTATTTCAAGCTTTTGATGATAATGTATAAAGCTGCCTAAAAGTTTTACTTACATATTTTTAAGTGAACACAAATGATCATTTTTTCTTGTGTAATATCTAGGAGTAGGACTGCTGTTCCGTATGCTAAGTGTAGGTTTAATTTTATTGGAAATTGCCAAGTTGTACAATTTTGCATTCCCATGAAATGTTTAAACTTTAGACTGTTTTTTTTAAAGATTTTATCTATTTATTTGACAGAGAGAGAGACAGCTAGCAAGAGAGGGAACACAAGCAGGGGGAGTGGGAGAGGAAGAAGCAGGCTCCCAGCGAAGGAGCCCGACATGGGGCTCGATCACAGGACCCTGGGATCACACCCTGAGCCAGAGGCAGAGGCTCAACGACTGAGCCCCCCAGGCGCCCCCCAGGCGCCCCTAGACTGCTTTTATATTTACAGAAATGTTACCTAGATAGCACAGAGAGCCTGTAATCCCCTCACCCACTTTTTCCTTTTGTTAACACCTTACATTATCACGGCACATTTATCAAATCTAAGAAACTAACACTGGCGCGTTACTATTAACTAAACTCCAGACTTTATTTGGATTTCACCAGCTCTTTTATGTTTCCTTTCAGTTCTTGGGACCAATCCAACATGACACTGTATTTAGCAGTTGTGTCTCCCCTGGTTCGTGACAGTTTCTGTCTCCTTTGTTTTGTGACCTTACCATCTTGAGGAGTACTGGTTAGTTATTTAGTAAAATGTCTCCCTATTTATGTATGCCTGATGTTTTTCTCATGATTATATTGGACTTATGTGTTTGTGGAAAGTGTCTCATACAGGTGAAGTGCCCTTCTTGTCTATCACATCAAGGGGCACCACGATATTCATACAGTTGAAGTGATGACGTTAATTTTCATCATTTGGTTAAGGTAGTTTTTGCCAGATTTCTCCAGCACACAGTTAGTTCCTATAAAGTTTCCCTTTGCATACTTCATTTTAGGAAGTGAGTCACTAAGTCTATTTTTCTGATACCAATATAGTAACTCCTTTCCTCTTTTATTATTATGTGCATGATATATATTTTTCTTCCTCTTACTTTTAACCTATTTATTTACATTTAAAGTGGGTTTTTAATAAATAGCACGGAATCTGTTTTAATCTTAAATAGCAATCTCTATTATATTTAGTGTATATTAACTTATATTTAATAGCATCATAAATATTGTTGGATTTACATCTTTCCTTTTGTTGTTTTCTGTTTGTTTGCTTTGTTTTCTGCTCCTTTGTTTCTCTTTTCTTATCCTCTGTTTTGATTAATGTGCTTTTTATAACAATATACTTTATTTTTTAGAATAATTTTAGATTTACAGAAAAAATAAGATGATAGTACAGGGAATTCTCATATACCCTACACCCACTATTATTAACATCCTACAGTAACGTGATACATTTGTTACAATTAACAAACCAGTATTGAAACATTGCCATTAACTGAATTCACACTTTATTCAGATTTCCTTAGTTTTTGTCTAATGTCATTTTTCTATTCCAGGATTTCATTTAGGAAACCACATACTTTTAGTTGCTACGTCTTCTTAGGCTCCCCTTGGCTGCGACAGTTTCTCAGACTTGCCCTGTTTTTGATGACTTTGACAATTTTGAGGAGTACTCCTCAGGTATTTTGTAGAATGGTCCTCTATTGTGATTTGTCTGATGTTTTTCTTGTGATTAAACTGACGTTATGTTTTTTTGGGAAGAATGCCATAGAGGTAAAGTGTCATTCATCACATCATGTTTTAACAGGATTTATAATGTTGACTTTCATAATCTGGCTCGTTAGTGTTTGTCAGTTTTTCTTTTGTAAAGTTACTCCTCCCTGCCCCCAACTTCTCTCTTTTCCATACTGTCTTTTTAGGAAGTCAGTATGTGCACCCTACACTTAAAAAGTGGAGAGATGTGCTTCTTATCTTTGAGGACACGGTATCTACATATGTTATTTGGAATCCTTGAATATTTTTAGCATTTTAATAATTTTAATTTTTGTGGTTTTTTTTTTTTTTTTTTGCTATGTCCTTGTATTATTTTTAAGTAATTCCACTGGCTATTGCAGTCTACATATCTAACCTTTTACATTTTCCTTAGAGTTACAGTTTTACCACTCAAAGTGACATGTAGAAGGATTATAAACATTCAGGCCTGCTTACCTTCTCCCTTTATGCTATAGTTAATATATACATATAAAATATATTTATATACATATTTTAATATTAATTAATTAATTAATATATTATATAGATAGATATGTTTTTAACGTTTTGACGAACGGCCATGCTGTTTTCCAGAGTGGCTGTGCAGTTTGCATTCCCACCAACAGTGTAAGAGGGTTTCCTTTTCTCTGCATCCTTGCCAATCATCTGTTGTTCATTGTAGCCATTCTGACTGGTATGAGGTGGTCTCTCAGTGTGGTTTTGATGTGTGTTTCCCTGATGCCGAGTGATGTGGAGCATTGTTTCATGAGTCTGTTGGCCACTGGGATGTCTTCTTTGGAGAGATGTCTCTTCGTGTCTTCTGCCCATTGTGATCCCTTTTTGTAAAAATTGATATTCAGGTTCTTTAACACCTCGAGGAAAAAAAGCAATTTTAGTGTTTACGTTTTATCCTGATAATTTGTAAATTCTTTTCAGATCCTCCATCCTATGAGAAGATTTTTTTGACTGGTGTTTTTAATAGTTTTCAGCAGGACAATGAGTTAGAATAACTCTCTCTCTGCCTCCTGGAGCATGAGAATCAAAAGTCTCATTTTTTTTTTATTATAAGCTTACTTATGTAATTTACTTTGAAGTATAAAAATGTCCCCCATTTTTATGTGTTTATTTTTGGGAGTAGGGGTGGGACATTTTATATTAGCCCTTCTGCCATAGTACTGGCAGTCTCTGACGTAACTTTCAAAATGTTTATTAAAGGCTTTAGAATAAACTAGATGGGAAAACATAGTGGTATGTTTTAAAATAGAAGTGGAGAGTCTAATATTCCATGATCTTTAATATGTCTATCTAATGCTCATAACTTAAAGTCATCAATTTTTCTCTTATTTTTGCATGTTTTTAAACCCTGTAGGTGATGGTGTTTTATCACTGTGATGACTACACAGTTACCACAGAGTATACGATGCATGCATGACCTATTTTAATCTGTGTGAAATTTTTGGTTATTAGCACTAAAATGAAATGCCCATATATTCCTGTGGCTTCAACTTTCTGAAATACTTTGTCTTATTTGAAAAATCTCAGGCTGCACCAAAAATATCTATGAGTTATTTATGATGATATTTGGGGAGCTGTTTTTAAATATCATGTGAATATGAGACTTTAAGTAGAATGCACTGAATTCAAGCTAAGTGTGTGTATTTCATGAATTGGTTCTTAGCAGCCATGACTAGATTATAGAAGTAATTTTATTTGTGGTTTCTAGTTTGGAGTTATAAAATGGAACTGTTTCTTCTTCTTCTTCTTTTTTTGTTAATAGCCAATTTTGAATGTGGCACATTACAGAAGTTAAGTTGAAAATTGAAAAAAGAGATAAATGCATCTCTTAAAAAGAGATTTTAAAATTGACTGGGAGTGCTCATATTAAAGAACTTAGTAGAGTTAACTTAGAACTCAGTACATGAACATATATGGCTTTATTATCTAAGCTGTTTACACTCTCTTCTTTGTGGTCTCCATGACAAAGCATAGGTATTAAAACATTCTAGCTGATAATATCATTCAAATATAAGCATGAGATTGCCCAAGAAGTGAAGGACATGGGAAAATATATAAACAGGTCTTTTTTAAAATAGGGAAATACATTTTGAAAGACACATATAATTGGTAGGAAAATGATGGGTCATGTTTACCTGAAGAGAAACATTGTGCTGAAATGGGAAGTTTGATTATGTTAATAAAAGTTTATATACTATATTCAGTTGCAGGTTATATAAAATAAACAGGAAGATAGCCTCATATATTTATATATTTGGAAGTCCTTTGTGAATTAACATACTAGAAAAAACGTACTGAATTAGTGGGGTTGGATGAACGCAAGTTGATATTAGAGACTCAACATTGGTCAGCAAGATTCATGAAGGTACGGGCAATATAAGCAGGAAGAGTTTGTATAGATTTTGCATTTGGGGGACCCCCGGAAGTGACCTAAGACACCGTGTAACACAATTAGTAGGAAACGAATTAAATGGAGCAAAGATCTTAGTTAGAAACAGACTGCAAGTTGGGTGCCTGGGTGGCTCAGTCGGTTAAGTATCTGCCTTCGGCTCAGGTCATGATCCTGGAGTCCCAGGATTCAGTCCCACATCGGGCTCTCTGCTCAGCGGGGAGTCTGCTTCTCCCTCTCTCCCGCTCATGCTTTCTCTTGCTCACTCTTTCTCTCAAATAAATAAATAAATAAAAATAAAATCTTAAAAAAACAACAGCCTGCAAGTGCTACTCTTGATTGCTCTGGTTCCTGGGATTCTTCCTCGTGCTTATGACATTATAATGGATTAACCTGCATATTAGTAAAGGGAATAGCACTCAGGGTTAGAACAAGTGCTGTAGCTTGGTTTGCCAAGAGGAAGAAGCATGGTAGAATTCGGGAGGACTTTGTACTAATAATACGGAGAGAAAGGATTCAGTTGTGAACTTGAAGAATCTTTTTGCCCTCCCTTCTGTTTGTCTCTTCTCTGTCTTCTGTGAATGTGAACTATGTTACCCTTTTACTTTTATCTGCTGGCACCCTATGGAGGAGACAACCCTGAAATGAGCGATGGAAGAATTCATTCCCTAGAGAGGCTTGCACAAAAAGTGGGCTTCTAAGCCTGCTGCTACGGTAGTTCTCTCTCATCGCTTGCTGTTGTTAAAGGGGGCTGAGCCTGCCCCCGAGTAGGAGCAAAATGGCATTGAGTAAGTGTCCTGATTGAATGTTGGCTGAATTAACAGGATTGATGAAACTGAGGAGAGAGACTGTATTAGTTAAGATAGCCGGTGACCAGGTGCTCACAGTTCCCCATTACCTAATCACCGACTTGACCATATTCTAGTCAGGCTTCTCTCCTCCACACAGGTCCCTGAACTTTGGTTTTGGCCCTGCTGAAGCCAGCAAGAAGATGCAGACATCCTCCCTATAGCTCATTCCATGAACTGGCTGACTGCAGAAAAAATTCTGGTTGTTGAAGTGTCTGGAATTTTCCACCTTCTCACTCCCACTGCTTGCCTCCCTCCCCCCATAAAGTTCCTACTAGCCCTCTTACCCTTTCCTATTGTTTAAAAGGCCTTTCAGTGTTTGATTTTGAAACACTTGCAGATCCCGAGGTCAGTGTGTTCAACTTACTGCAATCATCTTTTTGAATAGTCTTTCCTTATGTAAGTTCAGATTTGCTGTAATTTGACAGCTGTTATAAATAACCCCTAAATTTCAATGGCTTGATACAGAAAAATTTACTTTTTTCTTCACACTACAGACCAATGATCAGTTTCACGCAGTCTTTCAAAGACCTAGGTTCTTTCAATCTAGTTGTTCCATAGTTTTTTTTTTAGAGCTTTGGAGTCCTTCAGTGGATGGTTTGTATTTGGCCAGGAGACAGGGAAGGAGAGTGTGGAGGATTACAAAAGAGGTTTTACAGGTCAGGCCTACAAGTGACACACTTCATGTTCACCCACGTTCCATTGGCCAAAACGGAACCACCTAACTGCAAAAGTCCTAAGAAATGTAGTATAGAAGCAGTTTTAGGTAGAAGAGGAGATTACAGCTATTGCTGAGGCCTAGCGTTCTCTGCCACATTGTATATCTCTGTCAGAAGTAGAAATGACTTGAATAGTCCGGAATGATGAATGAAATCCAAAAATAAATAATAGTAAAAAATTTAACAAAAATATTAGCCTTCTAAAATCCAGCTACACAAGTATCAGAATCAAAGAAAGTTACAACTGCAAGAACAAAATAAAATGACTTAGGCCACGAGCTTATGGCATGGGTATGATGTCAACGTGTGTAGAAGAGAAAGAATAATGACTCAAATCCTGTTATACTTCCCTCCACCCCAGAAAAGTAAAAATCCACTAACAGTGACATGGTAATAACACGTTTCTTTTAGTAGCAAGCAGAGGAAACTAATTTTAGTATTTTAACAAAACGTTAAGTACACTGAAAGGGTACTGTTGTGTCTCACAGTTTTGAAGAAATATTTTTAATAGCTAAGACACACAAAGGGCTGGGATCATGGTGGATCTGGAACTTCAATAGCAGAAAATTGTGAATCTTCTCCTTAACATTCTGACATTAGCACGATTTGGCTTTGAACATTCCCAGTCTCTATTTCAATAGCTCTAAATGTCCCGTAGAAGTAATTTTATTTGGTCTGTGGATCAGTCAGCTATAGTTACAGATTCAAAATTCACCTAATCGTTGGTATTGGTTTCCTCTCTGTATTGAGGTTTTTCCAAGGGAAAGGAGGATTACTTTGAATTGGATAGTTACCCAAAGAAGAGCATACGGCGGGTTGGAAGTAAAATAATAAGATTTAAGTAAAGCCCAAGAGAAGTAGGAGATGATAAGGTGTGATTTCAATCACCCTATTTGAGTCTCCATTTATTACAATGCCATATGCTGGGAGTAAGGGATACAGAGGTGAGTTAGACACACAAAACCTATTCTGCCCTTCTGCTGTGCTTTGCCACCAGGTCACTGGCTGCAATTCCAGATTCCTGTGCTACAGGCCAGAAGGCCGAGTTCCAGTGTCCCTGTCTTTAATAATTATCAATTCTAGGCCCACCAGTATCTGCAGTTCAAGTAGAGAAATTTGTGTGCCATAAAAAGCATACAAATAAAACTGTGGAGATTCATATGAAAGAGAAATGGGAGTAAGAGGAAATCATGAATGAAGCAATACTGCGGGGTCTTGACAGAAACTAATGACTATTTACCGTAACTCACTTTTGTATTCCTTCTAGGCACAGAGCTGAACTACATTTCTCAGCCTCGCTTGTAATTAAGTATGGCCATAGGACAGAATTATAGTCAATGTAACATGAGACAAAATAATGTCCTGTATCATAAAGATTTTTTTATAGGAGTTCTTCCTTGTTCTTTTCCTCTTCCAACAAACTTATGACAGTCACCCAGATGCACTTTGAAGTCACATGTTGAACATGGCAGAGTGGCCATCAACCTGGGTCTGTTAATGACTGTGGGGCAGAGTCTCTTTCAACAGACCAGAACCACCCTGGACTGTTAAACAGATGAGAAATTAACCTTTAATATGCTAAATTGTTTTTTTTTTTACATGTTTTGGTCAATTTAACACACAGACACACTACCCTACCCTAATGTAGAAATTGGTATCAGAAGAGAGGAACTACCACAACAAAATCTAAAGTATGAGTCCTTGGCTTCACGGATAGGTAAAGATGTAGCAAGCTTGGAAAGTGAACCCCATTTTATGTAGGGTCAAAACATTTGGTAAAACTATCTTTTTGAATACTTTCTAAACTAAAACAAAGATCTATAAGCCTATAGCTCTACGGGAAGTGATGAACAAGAAACAGAGTGCTGATATCAGCGTATTACTCTGAGTTGCCAATTACCTGCTTCATTTAGCAAGAAAGAGCCCAGGTACTGAATGAATGATCTTGCAGAACAGAGCTATGAACCAATCTGGTGCACTCATGCCAGACTGATATGTAAGAAGGAAAAACTTCTCCTCTCATGTAAACTGTTAAACTTGAGTCTTTTGGTTACATCAGCATTGCCTTTACTTTAACTAATTGGGCAGTGAGGGATTGCTGGAGAGCATGAACAAAACCACATAAGTAACTTGGATGTACCAAGAAAATGTCAAGGCATTTTGTTTGTCTAGAACATAGGTTGGCAAATTATGGCTCAAGGGCCAAATTCAGCCTCCTGACTCTTTTTTTTTTCAATGAAGTGTTATTGGAACACAGCCACATTCATTAACGTATCGTCTATTGCACAGTTATTGTCTATTGTATTGTTTATAACATATTGAATTACAACAGAGACCATATGGTCTGTAAAGCCAAACATATTTACTATCTGGCCGTTTACAGAAAAAGTTTGCTGACCCCTGGTCTAGACAGTGTATTATAAATAATGTAGGGAAAGTGAGATAATGCCTAAGAATATTTGGTAAAGTCAATGTTGAAGGTCTTAGAAGTCAGAAGGAATGGGGCAATGAGGAACTATCACAGGTATTTAAAAGGTGAATGATGTCTGTAAATATTTCCAGAAATCACATTGTGGGATGACATTGACAAACTAGAGTGGTCAAAGGATAATAAGCATGCAAGTGAAGAATCTGAAACCAGATCATAAGTGGGAATGGTTGGAGAATCTATAAATATTTAGCCCACAGAAGAGAAAATTTAAGGTGTACAATATGTAGGTATTCAAATATTTAAAAGCCTGACTAGTGGGAAAAATCCAATTTATTTTTGCAAATATCCAATTCAGTATCTCATCAGAAGGCAGCCCTCCTCTAAGACACTTGAGTAGAGCTAAATTGAGATTCTTTAAGAGGTCAAATCAGATAAATACCAATATACTATAAAAACGTCTAGCACAAAACCATGCCATCTATTTTTTATGTTGAAATCCCCTGTTACATTTTCTCATTAATCCACTGCACTTTGACTTGCATCATCACCACTGCCACTCCCCTGAATTTGCTTTTGCCAAGGTTACCACTAGCAGCTTTGTTGAAAAATTCATTGAACACTTTTCTGGCATTTACACTATTCATGACCTGCTTTTAAAAATCTTCTTGTCACTTTGATTTTGCAACACTAACCTTGCTGTTTTTTTCCTCTCTCTGGACATTTCATGTTACTCTCCTTCAAAAGCTCTTATTTTGTTGGCCTCCTATTACATATTAGTTTTACTCAAAGTTCTGCAATGGACTCTCTATTCTACCCCATCTCACTGGTGTCTGCTGCATATTCTAAAAGTAGATGGTAAAGCCATAGTGCATAATGTTTTCAAAGTCTTTTTAAGAATTCATGAGGTTTTAGGATTAAGTTTTAAGAAAAGTTTGTCTCTCTCAATGACTTTAATGTATTCATTTTCAATTGAGTGTCTAATTGGCTCTGTCCTTGGTGCTGGAAATCCAACAGTGGGAAAAATACATGAATTTCTTGTTCTTGTGGAATTTTCATTCTAGTTGGAGGGTTCTTCCAACAAAAATCAGGATAAACATGAAAATTTCAGGGATGGCCAAGTAGTATAAAGAAAATAGACCATGAGAATTCATCAGGGAATCGGTAGGGAAATTATTAATTTAGATAGGATGGTCAGGTATAGTTTCTATGAGTCTTGAATAATGAGAAACTAAGACTTTTGACCTAGGACCTAGATAATAAGAAGGAGTTGGTCATGTAAAAATCTGGGGGAATAATATCCTCACTGTATTGCATAGTGAGTCCAAAGACATGAGGTAGGAAATAAATGTGGCATGTTGAAGGAACAGAGAGATTAGAATGTAGTTAACAATGGGGGAAAGTAATAATTGATGAGAATAGAAAAATAATGGGAGCCAGAGTATTTTGTGCCTTGTGGGCTATGATGTGAAGTTTGAATTATCTGTAAGTGCAATGAAAAACCATTGGTAGAGTTTTTAGCATGGAGGTGACATGATATCACATTACCTGTATTTTTCTATTTGTCAAATGATACAAATTACATAACTTTTTACTTTGCTGCAAGGGAATTTAGATGCAGTAAATTCTTGACCACGGGATATGAATTAGCTTGTGACTTCATGTATATGTATTATCTTATTCTTTTTATTTCTGTTACAATTTTTATATGTTAGTGTCTATTGAAAAATGCCTCAAAGTATTTTTGAAGAACTGATAATATGAATCATATAATACATTCTGACTTGACATAAGAGCATTGGACTTGGATTTGGTAACCTGCATGCTATGCTGGTTCTAACACTAAATTATTCATGTGAATTTAGGCTAATAATTCAAACTGTTTGGGCCTTAATATCCACATCCCCAAATGAGGAAATTAATATTTCTTATTTCTGTGCTTCTCAGGAATATTGTGTGGAGATGATTGTGACTGTGTATAGGCAGACAGCTGTAGAACTATATATATTCAGTACATACTTCTTAAGCTTCCTCTATGGGCCAAAAATTAGATATTAAAATTTGGGGATTCAAGGTCTACTCTTATAAGAAGAATCCAGATACGGTTATGTTAAATATATAGTAACAAACATTTTTAATCCATGTATATTTCATATCAAAAAGGAAATATCTGACATCTTCTCAAGTGTATGATCCCCCTTAGATTTTTTTTTAATAAGGAGTTTGAATCTCTTGACAAACATATGAAATTTGAATCAGGAACAGTTCAAGTTCAATGCTAAAATTAGGAGAAAAGTTTGAACAAGTTCTCTGTATGCATCCTCATCAGAATTACTGCTAATGGCTATGTGCAAAGTTTAGCTGATGAATTATTCAGTTTGATATCAATCTTGTCTGTTGCCACAGACTTTTGAAACAAAGAATATTTTGCAATTCTTAAGAATATACCTTTAGGCAACAATGGAAATATTACTTGACATCCACAGTTCATGCTTTTAAAACTTATTTAAAGTGTAAGTAAATTGTATAAGAAGCTTTTAATTCCTATAACTTTTGAATAATTTATCTTCCCTTTTCATCAAGCTCTTGTGTGTATTTTGCTATGAAATACTGTCAGCTCCATGTGTACATTATTTTAACCCTAGATAGGACTGACTTCATAAATATTAACATTACGTGGGTGGCTAATGAGAAGCCTCCTTGGAACTCAAGTGCTCTGTGAACCACATTTTGGAAAGCACGGATTCTAGAAAACTATTACCTATACACTGATCCTGGCCTTCAGATCTGTAATGTGTGCATTGATTACTGTCTTTCCATTTTGTCCATATCAAAATTTAAGTGCCTATTCGTGGCATTGCAGAACTTAAGAAATCTGCTCTCATCACACCTCTTATACTTCCCCACCATGGCTCTGTGGTCTTTCCACCTATACTTCTCTCCCCACAATAACCACTTCTTGCCAGCTTTAATACTATGTGCCTTTGAAGACTCAGTCTTTTCTATGATTATTTCACAGTTCTGGAAGAGTTACAAATAGTCCTTCCTCTGCACTGAATCCGAGCTTTGCCAACTGGTTATTTATTACATGTCTTCTTGGCCATCACTAGAAGTGGTTGTGGCCCTGGGGAAGCAACCAGTGAAGGCTGCCCAGGAAAATCATTCGTCGAAGGAAGCCCCTCTGTAGGTAGGTATCTTTCATAGGATCCCTGGGATATACAGAAAAGACATTAAGGTGCAGTATCCATGCTGTCACTGCAAATGAGTGGAACAGAGTGCAGACACCCACGTGGCCCCGCCCAAGAAATGGGCCTATTTCAATTACTATAAATTCCCTGAAGATAGAAACCGTATTATTTATCTTCATATCTCAAGTTCTCTGCATATTAAATGATACAAATGAGGCCTCCCTATATACTTGTTGAAATGAATTGCAGTAGCATTCTGAGACATTTGTTCGTATGCTTTTCATAACATCACTGTTCTTTGTTTTCTCTTAGAAAGGAAACAAACCAGGTTTTTCTAACCAAGTGACAGAAGTTTTGAAATTCTCATAAAGAAATTGAAATGTACTTTTATAAATCAATGTAGTTTTCAGGCAAAAATGATAGCGCTATGAACTGTTAGGATGTTAGATATTGGAGAAACACTAGAGCACAATTTTGTAAAGTGCAGATTCAAGCTGGGACAGATTTAGATTCGGGTGCTGGCTCCATTTACAGGCTGTGTGATCTGGACCAAAACTCCAGCTTCCTTAGCTTCTGTATAACGGACGCAATAATAGTATCTGTCCGCGCATATTTATCCAAGATACTGCATATAAAATCCCAAGCACTGTGAGACTTAGCAGTCATTGCTGCTTTCGAGCTTTTAGACGAAAATTAGGTACTGAGTAAAATGTTAGGTTAGAAAACTGACTATGTCCACCTTCTCATTTAGCATCTCCTTCTTGGAAAAGTTCTTAAATTCTAGGCTGGGCAAATGGAATCATGATCAATTTGACCACTGTTGCCAACAGCTCTTAACGTCAAGTAGCTTGTGGCAACAGGCCCCATCTAGGCTCTGGTCTGTTCCCATACCCCGTACCCAACTCCAGCTGCCAGGAGTCTTTTTCTTCCCCTCTTCCTCTTTGCTGTGTTGGTCGAGTCCTAGTCCTTATGCTTCTTTTTTTTTTTTTTAAAAGATTTTATTTATTTATTTGACAGAGAGAGACAGCGAGAGAGGAAACACAGGCAGGGGGAGTGGGAGAGGAAGAAGCAGGCTCCTAGGAAGGAGCCTGATGTGGGGCTCGATCCCAGAAAGCTGGGATCACGCCCTGAGCCCAAGGCAGACGTTTAACGACTGAGCCACCCAGGCGCCCCCTTATGCTCCTTTTTATCCCCCAGTGCCTTAAAGAATGTAATTTAACCTGCCTTGTTTTTTCATCTGTAAAACAGGGGTAGTAACCTTCCTATCACCTGTGCTCAAACAAACATGGTGAGAATTAATGAAATAAAGCTTAGAGGTAATAAAGTCAAAGAAATGTCAAAGTGCATTAAACTCATTCAAAGAAATAAAGTTTGCAAAGTATAAGAATAGAGTTGGATGGGGAGCGGGGGTGGACAGCGGACCCCAGAGAGCCCTGGGCAGCCCTACCGCCCCGGCCTAGTTACCATCACACCCCGGGAGGGAGCGCCGCTGCCGCAGACTGCCACAGCCATTATCCGGGCCACCAGGAGCAGTGACTCTGAGACCCAGCGGCCTCACATCTGAGGTGCCTGCCAGAGGGACAAGAAGGTCAGCCCAACGAAGGTTTTGGGGAAATGGTTCAATGTAAGAAACGGATATGGTTTCATCACCAGGAATGACGCCAAGGAAGTTGTATTTGTACACCGGACTGTCATAAAGAATAACCCCAGGAAGTCCCTTCACAGTGTAGGAGATGGAGAGACTGTGGAGTTTGCTGTTGTTGAAGGAGAAAAAGGTGCGGAGGCAGCTGATAATGTGACAAACCCTGGGGGAGCTCCAGTGGAAGGCAGTAAATATGCCTATAACCATTAGCGACCTTCTCCGCATCGCAGGGGTCCTCCACCCAATTCCCAGCAGAATTACCAGAATAGTGGGAATGGGGAAAGAAGGAGGGTGGGGGTGGGTGAGGAGAGTGCTCCTGAAGGCCGGGCTCAACCGCGCTAGCCCTATCCTACCGCAGGGGATGCTTCCCATCCTACTATATGCAGAGACCCCATGGGCCTGGACCACCGTCTTCCAACCCTCCTGTGCCCGGTGAGGTGATGGAAGGAGCTGACAACCAGATACTGAAGAACAAGGTAGACCAGTGAGACGGAATATGTTTCCGGGTTATGGACCACGATGCTGCAGGGGTGTTCCTTGCCAAAGAGCCTAGAGAGGACTGCAATGAACCCAATAAGGATAATCAAGAAGATGAGACACAAGGTCAGTAGCCACCTCAATGTTGGTACCGCCTCAATTTCAATTACCAATGCAGAGGCCCAGAAAACCCTAAACCACAGGATGGCAAAGAGACAAAAGCAGCCCATCCACTACATGAGAATTCGTCTACTCCCTAGGCTGGGGGGGGGGGCGGGGGGAGGCTGAGTAAACGCCCGCTTACCATCTCTACCATCATCCAGTTTAGTCCAACAAGAACACATGAATATAAAATTCCAGCAATCAGAAATGAACAAAAGATTTGAGCTGAAGACCTTAAGTGCTTTCTTTTTGCCGATTGACCAGATAAATAGAACTATCTGCATTATATATGCAACATGGGGTTTTTATTATTTTTACCTAAAGTCCTCTCCTTTCAGTAATGGCAAATGTGTATGTGTGTTTTTAAAGCCTGGTTTTTCTCAATACACTTTTAAAGGTTTTTGAATTGTTTCATATCTGGTCAAGTTGAGATTTTTAGGAATGTCATTTTTATTTTGTAAGAGAAGTTTGTAAGTTAATTTTTTTAAAAAAGTCAACAAATGGCAAGCACCTGTTAATAGAAAAATAAAATACTTAACAAAAAAGTGTAAGAATAGCAACATTACAGCATTGATATGCTGAATTTGTTACAGAAAAATTACTTTGTCCCCCTAGATACAAAGTAAAAACAGCATGCATTAATTCACCCAATTTGATCAGAAATCAACAAATCACAGAATGAGTCGGAGGGGAGCTTTGAGATCATGTACTTCAACTCTAGTCTGTTAACATGAAACCTGAGGCTCCAATAAGGGAGGTGACCTCCTTAAATTCATGCAGCAGTTTAATGAAGTGCCAGGTAAACTCCCGTTATGTCCTAATGAAACAAGACGAAAAATATACTTCGTCAGTATTTCTCTAGGTAATTACAATGGCTCAAATTTTCCCAGTGGGAGCTCTCTGATCTTAGCGCAGTGTTCCAGAAACATTGTTCTATCAAGAACTCCAAAATGTAGGAGAGAGAAACAGCCCTGACATCTCATCTCCCTCACCACTCTCAAGATACCACCACACGACAAGAGCTGCTTTTAATAACCCTCAAAATAGAGGACAATACGGTGATAATTTTCAGCAGTATAATCTGGACCAAAGAAAGTTCTGGTTATCTAGCAAAGACCAAAACAAAACTTATTGCAAGGAACCAAAGGCAGTGCCTCATTGTTCTCAGTCAATGACAATTCCATAATATGTAGAATACCTTTGTCTCCTCAATGATCTGTGGCTTTGGATTAGCATGAAAGTGAAAGGCTAATGGAACTATTAATCTTCATTACCCTAATACTCCTCAAAGTCCTATTAGGGTAATGAAGATAGAAACTATTCCAGATTCTTCACATTATTATGGTCATTGACGACCTGAGAATCGATATGAGCCCCTCTCCACATCAGTGTTTATTTCCAACCCTAAAAATGGCAGGGATTTTCCGAAGCCAGGGGGTGATGGCCTTGAAATTGAGACTGATGTTAACCAGAGATTTGACACTCCAGTCTAAACTTGCAGCAGAAACAGGTCTCTCAACATATTCAACACACACACCAAAATGCCTCACAGGTATGCGCCAAAGAGAACCCGTATTTTGGAAGAAACTCCTTGGTAAATGTTCAGAATGCTTTTAGAAACTCAACTGATGAGATTCTTCACATTCAAATCTGATGACAAGCATGGACCAGACTTACACCTCACAAACAAACCAACAAAAATTTGGGCACTAAGTGGAGAAAAGAGCAATCATCTCTCAGTATCAATAATGAATATAATTGGGCCAGAGTCCTACCCAAATCTTGTGAAAATACTGAGCCCTGCTCCCCACCCTCCTTCCCACTGCTACCAATTTTGGCTATAAAAGACGTTTCTTAATGGAAACCCTTGGAAAAGATCACTTGATTCTAGCTCATTATACAGATCCATGATAATCTTCCTGCACCCTCCAGGGGGAGCCGCAGCTGGCCCCTGGGTAATGAAAGACACAGCGGGTTTCAAGTTTGGTGACACATTTGATATCTGAGGAGCTTAAAAAAACCCACAGTGACTCAGCTCTACCCCAGACCAACCAAATGAAAAGCTGAGGGTTTATCAGGCACAAGTAGTTTTGAAAGTTCTTCAGGCGATTGTAATATGTAGCCAGAGTTGAGCATCTCTGTAATAGTTGACTTCCCTGCAGGCCCCTGTGGCTTTGTTCGGAGCATTAGAGGAATAGGTCTTGCTTTCCACCATCCCCAACCCCACCCACCCCAACTCCTCCAATCAAAGAAGTCTGTGGAGGTCTCCAAAGTACAAGTTACCTTTCCCTAGTGTTTTATTGTTCTGCCACCATTAGTGCCAAATGAGTAATAACAGCTGAGTGGTCACAGGACATAGAGAAGGACATAGACTCAAACAGGTGGAGCACACCCAGTGCTGGGGCAGGTGGATATGGAAGGAAGCCAAAACTTTCTCCAAAAGTGACAGCTGGGGCAGATTTGAGAATCATCCAGCTTCGGACAATAACAATAACTAGAGGAGCTCACAGATGATGGTAAGCCCTCTCCATCTCTAGGGAATCAGAGCCAGGGCCCGGATTAAGATGAGGCAACTGAGGCCCTCAACCCAGGCAAAAAATTTTAGGGGCCATCAAAAAACTCAGTAAATCAAGACGCACATTGTTTTGATAAGCTATTTTAAAAATTCTAAATCAGTGAAAAAATTCATGACGAACATAATTTTAAATCAATACAGGACCCGATTCTGCACTTGGATAACTCATTCATTTCCCTCATCCTAACCCAGGCCCTGTCAGATCCTGTCACCCTGGTCCTGGCTCTGGGATAAATTCCATCCAGGCCCCAGGCCCACCCACAACCCAGAAGAGGAAGATACTTCTATTCAGGAGAAAGGTGATGGGACTTCTACCCCATTTTTGTGTGAGATGACTAGGCATGAAATTAACTGTACCCTCAGCTTCTTCCCTATAGTTGGTCTAGAAAGCAGCCCTCCTCTACCCCAAAATAAATCTCATGAAGTTTCACCAATATAAATAAAAAAGCTATAAATGAGAAGAAAGGATGAGTCACCCCAGGAGTGGAAGATTGGGGTGAAATGCATGGAAGGAGGCAGCTATTGGACTGTTGCCTCTTTACAGTTGAAACTCTTGACAGCTCTGTCCCCAGATCGATCATTCCTAAAATGATCCTCTAACGGTTAAATTTCATGCATCCAGCACATTTAGGAGCGAGGTAGAAATGGAAAATTTCCAACTTCTCCCTGTGGGGTACTCATTAAAATAATAGACTTAAGAGTGAACAAATGAGTGAATGGATGAATGGGTGGGCACCTGCTGTCTCTGCATTAGAATAAAATCTGTTCTCTCCATTTTCAAGGTCAAGCAAAAAGATATGGTGGAGTCTGCAATAAGAACCCCGGCCTGTCAATTTACTGTTGATTACTGCTTAAAAAACGTTATATGAAATAATATCGTACTACCAAAAAAATGTTAACAGTAGATAAATATGGGGGAAGGGAATTTTTGCTTTATGTACTACATGGTTGGAAGTTTTAAAAGCATCCATTATTTTATAATTAAATCTAGATATTAATAAAAAAACGAAGATGCTGATTTAAAAAGTAGAAACTAAAAAGTCATGGCCCTATACATCAACACCTAGAAATTAAAATGATAAAATGGAAAATTGTAAAAAAGTAAAATTAAACAGTGGTAATATGCTGTTTGTCACCCATTATAAAAAAAAATAATAAACCACAGTGATGCATCAAGTATCGCTGGTGGAACTATATATTAGCACAAGTTTTATGAATTTATGGAAAGAAACAGCAATCTCTAGCAACCTCCAAAAATCCTCAAGCATTATGATGTAGAAATTACACTTTGGGGACTACATCATAAAGAAATAATCAGAAATAGGGATATACATCAATGAATGAAGATGATTCTCCCAGAATTATTGTATAATAAGAAGAAACAGAAAAAAATGGAATGGAAAGATTTACCTTTAGGGGAATGGGATAAAATAAATTATAGCACATTCATGTGATCACGTAAAATGTAGGCCCTTTCATTTTATTTAGAAATATAGGGGGAAAAGTTGATTATATAACGTAAATGGGAATAAAGCGGAATACAGAGTTGTATATCCAATTTACTTTAAAAGAAAGACTGGAGGGGCACGTGGCTGGCTCAGTCAGAGAGGTGTGTGGCTCTTGTTCTTGGGGTTGTGAGTTTGAGCCCCACATTGGGTGTAGAGATTACTTAAAAATAAAATCTCTAAGCAAAAAAAGAAAGACTGGAAAATAGTGATCCAAGGTAAACGAGTTATCTCTGGTAGTACAAAGATATATTCCGAAGTATCAACAATGAGCTTACATAATTTTTATAATCAAACATGTAACTAATATATAATTTCATTGGATCCTCATAAAGGAATGGATTCCTGTATTATTAAACCTCTGTCTTTGTTTTCTCCATACACCCGACTGCTACTTTACCTATGAGAAGGTTTTCTGATTTACTGCCTCTATGAAAGATAAAATATAAAGCCATAGTTAAACTACTATCTATGCTATTCTTCAATATCCTTTTTCAAAATTACATCCACATGACATAATACTGCTATTTTTTTTAGGTAAAATGGTTTTGTTCAGGCAAAAGTTTCTTTTGTTAGACAGTGACAAAATTTATTCAATAATAAGTATTTTTTGAGCATCTGTCATGTGCCTTGTACTATGTTTGGCAATGGGCATTTAATGGTGCACAAGGCACACTTAATTCTTAAAATAATCAAATTGTAAAGTCTATTTGAGGAGATAGATAAGAGAAAAACACAAGAATAAACGAATCATGGAAAACAGGGTGTTTAGAGAGAATAACCGTGAGTCGTGGAGGGAGGGGAAACCTAGTTTAGTACTTTCTTTACATTGGTGGCCAGGAAAGGCATAAGTGAATGAGTGGCATTTGTACTGAGAACTGAATGACAAATGGAAGTCTACCATGCAAAGATCCAAAAAGAGACAGTTGCAGGAAAAAGAACTGCTTACGCAGAGACCCTGAGATAAGAAAATGATTGCATATTCTAACACTATTAAGGAAGTCAGTGCTGGAGTGCGTGATGAGCTATGGCGAAGAGGGTACTGATGTGGTTGGAAAAGAGAGGTAAGGGTCAGATCATGGAGGACCTGGTGGTGTACCTGTTAGGAATTGGAGTTTTATGTTAAAATTGGTAGGAAAGCACTGGAAATTTTTAAACATGTACAGAAAATTCAATTTATTCTTTTTTTTAAATAATATTTTTTATTATGTTAGTCACCATATAGTATATCCCTAGTTTTTGATGTAAAGTTCCATGATTCATTACTTGCAAATAACACCCGGCGCACCATGCAATACATGCCCTCCTTACTACCCATCACCAGCCTATTCTTTTTAAGTCATTTGTCTATTGCAGGCCGGGTGAATTGCTGCAGGACAAAAGAGAGAAAGGAGACATCTAGGAGGCTCTTGCAGTGACCCACATGTGATATGATCATAGCTTGGACTAGGGTATAGAAGTGGCAATGAGAGAAGTGGATGGATTTAAGATACAGTTTGGAAGGAAATCCAACAGTGCCTGCTGATGGACTGGAAGTAATCGGGGCCAGGTTTGTGATGGGTAGGGAGGTAAGGTGCCCTCAGCTATCTTTCAGCAGGTCCTGGTGGCTTACCTGGTGATGTGACCCCCAACCTTCATTCTTGAGTGCTTGGAGACCTTTTCAGTCCGGGATTGCTGCCCTTGTCCATTCAGAATTATAATGGGGCAAGAGAGTATCAGCAAGTACCAGGAGATACCAGGAAACCACCTGGGATCCACACATTATTCTCCTGGCCCCAGTGGAAAAACGCAGCCCTGTCTCTATGTGATGACCAGGACTAGTTATACATGCCAGTGTTTGACTATCTTTACCTGCTGGTCTTTGGACATGAGGGATACAAAAGGTTCTGGTGGCAGCCATAACTTGCCATTACTTATATCTCCTGGCAAGAGTGAGGCCCCTTTGTGAATTTAGACCTTCTGGCCCTGCAGAGCTCAGAACTATGAGGACAGGCAGCACAAAGTTACCCAGTGGGTTATTGGGAGTGGCAGTGTGGGCCCAATCCTGCTTCCGGTCCTTGGTTCCCAGACACATGCACCTTCGTAAGGGAGACAGAGTGCCATATAGAGGCCTGTGGTTTAATAAATACGCTCTCAGACACTGCGCCTCAAAGGACGAAATCCCATCCTTTCAGAGTATTTCTTTCACTCTGGCACTTCAGTTGCATCTTTAGAAGATAGTTCAGTGTTCTATGAGGCCAGCTGTTCCTACACACTATGGTATGTGATACGGCTAGAGGAGCCCCACTCCTGCACCTGCTTTTCTGTGAAGCGGGCACTCTGGCTAGATGCTACGTCATGTGGCTTATAGACCAGGGATTCTATGAGTCCGCAAACAGTGTCACTGGCGCAGGTTCTACCAGCAGGAATAGCAAACTCATGCCTGGATAAGCATCTATCCCCGTGAAAATGAAATGCTGGCCCTTCCAGAAGAGACAAGGCCCAGTGTAGTCACCTGACTACCACACGGCCAATTGATCTCCCTGTGGAATGGCGTCAGAGCAGGGGCTCGGCGTTGGTCCAGGTTGCTGATGGTTTGGACGTTCAGAAACAGCCACAGATAGATTACGGGAGTCCATGCTGTTGGGCCGCGTGTAGCCTCCACCTCTGTCACCATGGCCAGTCCACTCGTTTGCTCATTATGCTGTTCCTGGGAGGGTTGATGAGAAAAGCTGGCAATGTGAACTGAGTCATTCTGTCAACTTGGTTTTCAGTGCCTCTCTGTGATGAATGCTGTCCGGTGAGCACTGACATGTGATATAAATGTTTTCGCACTTCATGCCCACACCCGTATGTCTATCCGCAGGCCTCTTCCTTAGACCTCTTTGTCTTTGCCTTCTAGTCCTTGTCTTTCCAGGCCCCAGATTAGAAGGCCAGGCCATTGACCACTGCCCAGGAATCTATCTGTTCTCACCTCAGGCCTCGTCTCCCTCTATACAAAGTAGATAACCAGGTGCACTGCTTGCCGCTCTTACCATCGGGAAGACTTTGCTCTCCACCACCTTAGAAGGTTAGTCCTGCATGTGACTATAATGCAGCCACTGTCCCCTTTTCCTTTGCATTCCCACGGCGTGCTGATCCATGTATAAATCAAGTTCAGGCTTTTTCTTCCTTTTTCAGCCAGTCATACAGGAGTCCCCGTATGTCCATAGGTGCAAGCCAAGGAAGCGCTCGGAAGCAACTTTTTGGCAGCAGGAGTTCTAGGCTTCCAGCTCATGCAGTTTACTTGTGCCTTCTTGTCTTGCTTAGGTTCAATTCAAGATGTGCATTTCCAATTCATGATAGACTGCTGTTGGGCATGTCGGACTGTAAACTCATTGGGTCCGACAGAAGATACAGTTCTGGATGCATGTTTACTGGGTGACGTTTGGTCAAGCTTGTTACAGAATCCCAAGGACCTATATTGTGAATATTTCATCGGAGCGTATGTACCAAACTGGATCCTTTTCCAATACTGATACATCCAACACTATACGGTTTATTGAATTCTATTGTCCAAGTGACAAGGACGACGGAATTGTGGCTTGGACCTGCTCCCATTGCCTTTTCCTGCTTGGGCCCCACTCAAAGCTGGTGGATTTTGTTTTTTTAATTTAAATTGTGTTAGTTAACATGCAGTGCAATATTGGTTTCTGGAGCAGAATTCAGTGATTCATCACTTACATACAACACCCAGCGTTCCTCACAACAAGTGCTCTCTTTAATACCCATCACCCATCTAGCCCATCCCCCACCCGCCCTCCAACAACCCTCAGTTCTTTCTCTGTTGTTAAGTTACTTATGGCTTATTTCCCTCTCTCCTTTTTTCTTCTTCCCCTTCCCATATGTTCCTCTGTTTTTTCTTAAGTTCCACATATGAGTGAGATCATACGGTATTTGTCTTTCAGCTGATGGATTTCTATGGCAGCAGGTATAAAGGGTGGAGCAATATTTGTAGGTATTGAATTCTAAGCCTCCAGAATCCAAAGATGGCTACCAGATGCTATGCTTCCTTCTTTGTGATGAGAGATTCATGATAGATATAGCAATGTGTCTTTTGCTTTGAAGGGGCTATCCCAGCATGCCCCCGACTAGCAGAAACCAAAAAATTTCACTGAAGTTGCAAGTCCATATAACTTAATAGGACTTATCTTCTACTTTCTGGAATGTGTCTTAACAAGGCCTCCAGTCTAGCTTGTTTACTTTCATGTAGGGATGTCATGCTCAACTATTTCTACGAATCCCAGTGGGTCAGGCCACGGCTGCACCTCTAACCTTGCTGGTCATTATGGTGTTTGTGGTATCACGGGTTCTGGCATTCAATGCTGCAACCTGTTCTCTGTTATTTTGAGTTCCCATTATCCTCATGGATGTTAACAACTTAGCTTCATGACTGCCTTTTTTATCATCAGTCCTGGCCTGCAGAAGAAAACGACCCCTGAACTCCTTATTGATGCTTGGGCCCCTCTCACCAGCACATCCCTGATGGCCTTGGTGAATGGTATGTCCTCTTGACCCTTCCCTGGATCATAAGACTTTGGCCTTCCAGATTCACATTATCATTTCTAACAGTCTCTTTTTCCTTCCTCTTCTGTTTCCCAGAACTAATCAGGTATTTCCATTAAGTATTGACCATCAGTTTTTCATGACTTCTAAGAGCCACCACAACAGTGAGCTTGTTCCATCCTCTGGGACCTTGCTAGGTTGTCCCATGTCCTGGTAATTATCCTCAGTTAATAAATTATTACCAATCCAGTCTTGATTCTGGCCTCCTTGATTGAGTACCTTCAAAATCCAATCCTAGGATACAATCCTGACCCTGCCAGTACTTACCAGCTAATTGTTACAATTCTTTACATGTGTAATACCTTCTCTTCCTTGAATAGACTCAGCATATTTGCAGTCAGGTCACACGAATTTAAGTCTAGATATGGGGCTGGGAGCCAGGATAGGAGGTGGGGCAGATCCTGAGGGAGATATCAGTTGCCTTGTGAATCTTACGCCATGGCAGAAGTGCTGGCTCTTTTTAGGGAAGACTCGGCTTCCTTTGCAAGCGCAGAAGTTCTTGGGCTCAAGCAGTTGCAGAGCCAGCATCCTCGGGGATGTCTCAGTCCCATGTGTCAGGACTCCAGGGCTCTGATATCTGTATAACCCGCCTTCCTTGGCTAAACACCAAAACATGTCTGGATCTCTGGTACTTTCACACTTGGGTCTCCAACCTGCTATTCAGCTCTGTCTGCTCTTGTACTATAGGTGATAAGACTGCTTTGTAGACTACTGCCTATCAACAAGGGCCTCTGGCCTTTACACTAAGCTATTAACTGCTTGCTAACATCTTCTAGTCTCTCATTAGCCTTCTACGGTATATGGATACAACTTAGCATTAACTAGCCAAATGCTGCTTTGTAGGCACTGTACCCCCATATTCTTCAAATGCCTAGTTCGTTATACCTGACACAAAAGTCTCCTCTACTGGGATATTGCCCCAGATCACCCTCCTGAGAAATCTTTAGCAATTGAGTCACCAACTTGTGCTGGGGACTACCCAGGCCTTAGCTACTAACCAGGCCCCACCTTTTCATCTGCAGGGCAATGGATGAGCCAGTATCAAATCCCCCTCTTTTTGTCTCTTTTCTCAGAGTACCCTGGTTTTGGTCCTACTTTTATTAATCTGAGTCCTCTAAAAGGCAGGCTCCAAGGTAGTGTTAAACATGTATGGATTTTATTAGAGCAAACACTTGGGAGAGGAAATGAGGAGGAAGCTAGAAAAGATTGAGAGAGTTGTCAGATCCCAGTGCAGGTTTGACCTGGAGTAGAAGAAAGAAAGAAGTTTGAGTGAAAGCATATCAGACAATGTAGTCTGGAGAGGGTTCAGCAAGGTCATCAGGGAGTCCTTAAGCCAACGTCCGCTATATATATCCCCCATAAATGTGCCTGCCTCAGTATCCCTGCTGCTCTCGGTTGGGAACAGTCTGCAGGAAGTGTAGCCTCTGCACAATGTGTGGGTGGATTTCAGAGCTTAGTACCTGGGGACGTGGTCCTCAGATTACATTACAGTCCCTGTGTTTAGAGGTCTGTGAGGAACATTCTCATGGCCTCTATTATTGAGAAGGTTGGGGTGAGAGAGGAAAGACCTGGATGGCTGAAAACCACAAACTACTATGTCATGTTGAATGTTGAATATTACTTGTGGTTTTTTTTGTTTTTTTTTTAAAGATTTTACTTTTGAAATAAATATTTGATATTCAATTGGAGATATAGGTAGACAATGGGATAGGTAGACAATGGTATAGTTGACTCTGAAATTCAGAAGGAGAAGTGGACTCTATTTATACCTTTGAGATTTGTGAATTGATGCTTAAAGCCATGGAAAAAAATAAGATAACTTGCGGAAAGAAACAGAGAGAGGGGAATGTGGCCCAAGATATAACTGAAAGGGATTCTAACCTTTATAAGGAGGGGGGAAAATAACAAAGACTGAAAAAGAGGAACCAGTGAAGTAGGGGGAAAACCAAGATAATACGTTGTCAAAGAAGTTGAGAGGAGGGTGTTTCCAAAAAGAGGATGTGATTCCCTCTGTGTGTGGTTCTGAAAGATCAAGTAAGGGTCCTTACATTTTATAGTTCGCTATGGCTCCTATGTTTCCTCACTGTTGAGAAACTTAGGACCCGTTTCTGTGTCTGCTTACAAGTGTGAGCAGCTGTTTACTAAGTCCTTAATGTATGCCAAGCACTTAGCAAGGTCTATTTCCTTGCCACAAAATGAGTAGAATGCCCCGAAGCTGAAGGCTGTCTCAACTACCAGTGGTTTCCATCCTTCCAGAGATACAAGCTACTGTAGATATTGGCACAGGGTCTTATGGTAAGAAAAAGGAAGAGGGACTTAACGCAACCTTAAGAGCAGAAAGGGAGCAGGGTCAGGGAACACTTCCTGGAAGAGGCAAAACTTGAACTGAGTATAAGATCGTCTCTGTTCTAATCTTGTCTCATTTTGCACTATTTAAGTGTGACTAAGACTTCAGTCATTTTGAAAGTAATCACGACATTTTATCTAAAACAATCTCTCTAGCACCTTGTAAGTGTTGCTTGATTATATGTGTACTAAGTACTATGGTTTCCTGCGTTGGCACCAGGGGGTTTGGCGCTGGCCTGAATCTTATTTGCATGAGCCATTTTCTCGTCAAAAACTGATTTTAATTCAGGGCAGTCAGTATCATAATAGTCACTCCCATTGTTTCCTTCAGGAACCTTTCACTGGCCACCACAGGGGTACATCTCCACACCCCAAGCTGTTCCTCCTAAGGGAAGTTAAAACTGAAAAGGAAAGTCATTGTTGAGGAAGATTTCATTTTAGGAAGAACAATAGGATCCCAACAGCGTGAGCTGTGTGAAACTGGACATGGCAGGGGTTCCTACAGATGGCAGACACGTAGCCAACGCCCAGAGGTCATAGGGAAGTGATTTGTTACATTTGTAAAACTAAATGCTACCTAACCCTCAATTTTCCCTCATGCTTCAAAAGTAGAAAGAAGAAACTTGTTATCAACAATTCTCGCCATACTATTTCTCAGTGTAATTTTGAAAGTTCTTGCTTATGAAACACGAATGTTTATCTTACACTTTTCACATAAGAAACACAGCAAGGATGGTTACTGAGGACCAGAAACCTGGAATATTACAGGGCCTTTTCCAACCTCCCCTCAAATCTCTCCTCTAGAGCTTTATTGTTGACATATGTGGAGCCCCCTGTGACCTCTGTCTAGCCTTCACATACCCTGCCTTAAGACGACTGTATCTGCTCCGGGTTTCTTAGGTGTAACCTTAGATCTGAAACCACTGTGGGAAGCATCAGTTCCCCCAACTTTGGAGAGCTGTAGATTGCAAACTTTGGTCTTCATGAGTCTGGTCTGGGTGTCCCTCTCTTTTGCTATCACAGCACTGCTGCCAACACACACTTCTTCCTGCATTCTATCTTTTTACTTGATACTGGCCACACAATTTTACCTCGTGGCATTTGTCGCAAGGTTCCCAGGTCCACGAGGGAAGGCGCTGTTTCTTACCTCTCTCCCTTTCATCTAGCACAGTCTGAGTACGTATCGTTCAGTTAGTAAAGATTTAGTCAACATAAGAATCGAAGAAAAAAGGAGGAAACCGAAGTAGAATGTATCCATTAAGATTTCTTCTCCCCGTCCGTACAGAGATTTGTCTGAATTTGCCCCCTGTGGTAGGCATAAATCTAAATCCTCCCAGAGTCCTGTCACCTGGTTATTCGAATCAAGCACTCGGCTAGGTCCTGCTCTGAAGACATTTTGCAGAGGCAGTAAGGTTACTAGTCAGACGCCCTTAAATTAGGGAGAGTAGTTTAAGTCAAGCAGGTGGGCTCGATGCAATCACATGATACCTTATAAGCAGAAGAGGAAGGCCGAGAAACGCCCCAGAAGTTCACCAGAAGAGGAGGGAACAGAGAGGAGAGAGACAGCAGGAAGGTAAGTTAAAAAGATTACAAGTGTGAGAAAGATGTGGTCTTTGCTGGTTCTGAGAGGTAGCGTATTATGCGTGAGGAAGGAAGAAAGTCCTCTATTCTTTTTTTTTTAAAGATTTTATTTATTTATGTGACAGAGAGACAGCCAGCAAGAGAGGGAACACAGCAGGGGGAGTGGGAGAGGAAGAAGCAGGCTCATAGCAGAGGAGCCCGATGTGGGACTCGATCCCGGTACGCCGGGATCATGCCCTGAGCCGAAGGCAGACGCTTTAACGACTGCGCTACCCAGGCACCCTGAAAGTCCTCTATTCTTAATTGAGCTTTTTTTAAAAAGCACGATAAGCGTTGGCTTTTGTCAGATGTTTATTCTGCCCTGGCTGATACGGTCATGTGGTTTTTCTTAACCTGGCTGATATGGTGGATTACATTGATTTTTCAAATGCTGGACCATTGTTGCCTACCTAGAGTAAAACCATATTACTCATGGTGATTATTATTTTTTGCTAGATTAATTATCAAATATTTTGTTGAGAAATTTGCACCTATGTTAAGGATATTGGTGTTTTTTTCCTTTTTTTTTCTTCCTGTCGCTCTGTCTGGTTTTGTCATTAGAGTAATACTAACCTCCTAAAGCAAGTGTGGGAAGTGAATCTTCCTCTAATTTTCTGGAAGAAATTGTGTAAATTTAGAGTAATTCCTCTTTAAATATTCGGTAGAATTCTTCTGCAAACTCTCTGGGCCTGGAAACTTCCTTTGCAGACACTTTTTAATTGCAAATTCAATTTCTTTAATGGTTCTAAGACCATTCCAATTGCCTATTTTATCTTGGTTGAATTTCAGTAGTTTATGGTTTGCAAGGAGTTTGTCCATTTCTTCTCAGTTTCCAGTTTATGTGCATTGAGTTGTTTATGGCATTCTCTTATTTTATCCTTTACATTATCCTTATGGCTGCAGGATCCGTAGTGATACTGCTTTTTCCATTCTTGATATTGAAATTTTGTGTTTTTGTCTTTTTTGGTCTTTATAGAGGTTTGTCAATGTTACTGGTATTTAAAAAAAACTGACTTTTGTTTCATTGACTTTTCTCTATTGGCTTTTGGTTTTCAATTTTACTAACCTGTCCTTTATTCTACTTGCGTAGGGTTTATTTTGCTCTTATTTTTCTAACTGCTTGTGGTAGGAAATTATATTACTCAAGTTTCTAAGATAAGGATTTAGTGAAATTAATTACTTATAGTATAATTATAGTAAACTTATAGTACAAATTTACCTGTGTGCCCTGCTTTAGATGCCTCTTATGTAAACTGATATATTGTATTTTCATTATCATTGAGCTCTATGTATTATTTCTATTTTCTTTGAGAATTCCTCTTTGACCTGGGGATTATTTGGAAGTGTGTTGTTTACTTTTCAAATCCCTAGAGATACTCAGTTTCTGTGTGTTGACTTCAGATGGATTCCACTGTGGTTAGAGGACACCCTCTGTATGACTTTGGCATTTATCGATTGTTCTTGTTCTCATTTGTGTTGTTAAACACCACCCCCCACCCCCACCGGTTCTTGGTATGATGAGCGACCCTTTTTTCTTTTCTTTTTTATATTTTTCTATTATGTTATTATATTATATATTATTATATATTATCTATATTATGTTATATTATGTTCATTAGTTGCATATAACACCCAGCGCACCATACAATACGTGCCCTCCTTACTCCCCATCACCAGCCTATCCCATTCCCCCACCCCCCCCTCTGAAGCCCTCAGTTTGTTTCTCAGAGTCCATAGTCTCTCATGGTTCATTCCCCCTTCTGATTACCCCCCTTTCATTATCCCTTTCTTCCCCTACCGATCTTCCTAGTTCTTATGTTCCATAGATGAGAGAAACCATATGATAATTGTCTTTCTCTGCTTGACTTATTTCACTTAGCAGTGACCCTTTTTTCTTAACTGTATCCTGGCTTTTTTGGATGACATTATAAACTGTTTGTGTTCCTCTCCAAGTTCATATGTTGAAACCTAGTCCCCGGTGTGCTGGTATTCGGAGGTGGTACCTTTTAGGAGGTGATTAGGTTTTCCCTTATAAATGAGGGCTCTGCCCTTGTGAAAGAGGCCCCAGAGAGATCATTGCCCCTTCAGAGGAAGGGTAAGAGCACAGCAAAAACGACTCTATAAACCAGGTAAGTGGGTCCTCAGCAGACACCAGATCTGCACGCACCGTGCTCGTGGACTTCCCAGCAGTCTGAACAGACTAAGAGAGGCTGTATTATGGGGTTGTGGATTCTATTTCCTATTTCCTCCTAGTCGAGAATTCCCCTGTTTAGGTGTAGTGCAAGGTCCTGGTGGGCACATGGGTTCAACTTCCTTCTGAGCCTCACTAACACGTCTCTACCAAAAATGGAGTCTGACTCCTGCCTCATGACCAATTGGTAGAGTAGAAGTTCAGCTCACCCCTTGGCTTCGCTGACCGCTTCACAGAGAAAACGGGTATCAAGTCACAGTGCCTTATTCCGGCCTTGTGGGTGTCAGCTCGGTTCCACACTGGCCTCACTGACCGGGATGGGGGAAAAGTTGTCAACCCCACTTAGCAACACCTCTTTATGCCTCGTCGATGCTGTTTGGTTGTGGACGCTCCATTCCCTAGCCCTGGTGCAAGGGCAGGGAGAAGGAGCCCAGTAATGCCGTCTTGTGCTGCCTTATTGCCGGTTATACCGTATTGGTACGTCTCTGTCTGTTGCTGCCAGTTGGGCGTGGATGTTAAGTTCCCCGTCGGGCCCCACCGACTCCAGCAGTGCGGGCAATTCTAGTGCTTGTTCTACTCCTACCACCTTATTCAGGCTGGTTTCTCCACATTGGCGGTGGAGGTTCGGCTATCTGCCGGCACCTGCTGACACCTGAAGAAGAGCGTGGATTTGCTGACTCACGCAGCCTCGTTAAGTCTCACTGCTTGCACGTGGGAGCTGAGGCTCCGCTTACTGAATCTTGCTGACAATTGGAATACTACCCACGTCTGCTGGCTGGGGTTGAAAACTCAGCTCCCTGCCGAGCCTCACCTACACCAACGTGGCTGGGCTCAGACCAGCACCCGCTTTTGCTAAACACGGGCTGGAAGATCTGGATTTTTCCTTGGTTCCCCAACACTACTCCACTGGGTGAACCACAACACTGCTGGCTGTTTCTGTGGGGTTGGGAGGAATGTCCACTTTGTATCTGCTTCCTGCTCAAGCCCGGTGAAACAAGAGAAGGGCTACATTTTTGCCATTGGTGTTTGCCTGGAGCCAGATGGATATTTTCTAACTTTCTGTCCTTAAGCTATTCTTTTTCAAGTCCCTTGGCTTGGAGGAACAGGCTTTTTTTTTTTTTTTTTTTTAATAAAATCTGTGCCTGTTGTTGGAAGGAACGGGGATACTTCATCTTGGTTAGGACCAGAAGCAGAGAGAAATCTCCAGTGTTTTAAAATTGCAATTGAGCCATAAAAAGTAAAATTATTTCTTACGTTATTGCAATTATGTTTAGGGTTTCGTTTTGACCTTGGTATATTTATATGTCAATTTGAGATGGCTTGATTTCTATATCCTATGCCTACAACTGTACATTTCTCCTCTAGCCTTTGAGCCTACTTTCCCTGAGCATGGACGAAGTTAATGTCATCCGCCCCTCCCCCACCCCACCAAAAAAAAAAAAAAAAGGAAGCCAGGTTAGACGTGATTATCTTATATCTGCAGTGGGAGCTTAAACTAATTCCCCCAGCCTTCTCACAGGGATTTTTTTCTAAGCTTTCAGTAACCACAGAGTGAGACAAGTGTAGTTTCCCACTGATATAAACTTCATTTGATGAATTTAAGCCTAATGTCCATCTAAATGGTGGTTCCTCCTGTTCCTCTATCCTTATTTTAGCAGAAATTAATTTAAGGTAGTCACAACGGCAGCCACGATGTATCCTATATGGTAAGGCGCATTTCCATAAGTCTTTTCTTTCCCCAAGTCTTTCCAAACTGTACCCTGTTTTATAAGCCCGCACCAGTGGCATCCAAATCCCCAGGCTTCCTTCAGAGCATTCTGACAACACTAGCAAGGCTATCTTGTTATCAGGAAGCTGAGCTGCAGTTTGTTCAATATCTTTTTAGGTAGAGTCTCTGGAGCTTCTGCAGCTAGACGCTAAAACCCTCGACCTATAACACGGTGTTGCTTTACGTGTAACATAATTTGATAGGCATATATATTGTGAAATGATTACCACAATAAGTTAACAACATCACACATAGTTATGTTGTTGAGTTTATTTCCCTTGTGATGAGAACTCTTAAAATTTACTTTTGGTAACTTTTGTTTGTTGATTGTTTCCTCTGCTGTACAGAAGCTTTTTAGTCACTTGATATGGTTTCATTGTTGATAACGACTGGTACTATCTCTAAGGCCGTGATTCCTCAACAGGTAAAGTAGATGGACTTGATCTGTCGCGCTTTGTGTACAGTGAGCTCATTTTTCCAACTAAAATTATTACATGAGCCGATAGTTCTCATTGCCTAAACTCTGTTCCCCATATGGCTCTCTACATCCCATTTTCTGCTCTTACTTCCCACCCCCGCTCAAATCCTGAGATCCTTCCCTTGCCCCCTGCAACTCCTAGTCCATAATCAACAATATCTCCTAGACCCTCAACTTCTTTGAAAGATCCCTTCCCCTTTTTAATCTAACTAAAACCTGGCTGTCCTCTGAGGACACTGCTTTCCCTTCAGCCGTCTCCTGTGCCGGCTGTTTTCCTTCTCCTTCATCTCGCCTGCCACGAGACCTGCAGGTGGAGACCATTTTCCTCCCCTGCTTCCTAACAAATTCCAGCTTTGAAACCAACCTCTTCAGACTCTGCTACTCAGTACCCCTCCCTCTTGTGTCATCAGCTCCTTAGTCCTTCCTCCTCATCCCTCCAAGTTTTTTAAAAAAATTATTATGTTAGTCACCATACATTACATCCCTAGTTTTTTTTATCTAAAGTTCCATGATTCATTAGTTGCGTATAACACCCAGTGCACCATGCAATACGTGCCCTCCTTACTACCCATCACCAGCCTATCCCATTCCCCCACCCCCTCCCCTCTGAAGCCCTCAGTTTGTTTCTTCTGGTTTTCTGACACTTACTCCAGAACTGCTCCTGTCATAATTCTGGATTTTAATATCCCCATGGATGATCTCCCAGTCCTGAGGCCTCCATCTCATAACCTCTTTTCCTCCAAAGGATCTGGTCTTTACTCTACCTTAGCTGCTCACTCGTGTAATGTTATCCTAGACACAGTCATCTAGTAAGTGGCAACCCCTTCATGAACTCCCATTCATAAATCTCAGTCTTTGACCAACAACAACGTCTTTTCAGGTCATCTTCTCTACTACCCACTTTTAACCATCTTTAGCCTCCTTGGGACCTTGAATCCATTGATCCTGTGACCTGTTTCTTGTTCTTTACCCACCTCATGTTCTTATTTCCCTCATTCAGCTTCAACTCCATGGTCTGTTGTCATTATCACTCACTTGCTTATACTCTCAACTTTGTGTGTGTGTGTGTGTGTGTGTGTTTTCTTCCTCTCTCTTCCTTTTTCCATCCAGGAAGAAACAAAATCTCTGTTTAACTTTGACTACTCCTCACCTACAGTCATGCAGCTGAATGTGGCTACTGGAGAACATCTAACCATACCAATGGATCTCACTTAAAATTTATAATGCCTGGCCTCAAGTGAATCTTTAATGTTGTCTGGAAGAACTATTACCTTTGCATATTCCACTTTACATCTTCCTACTTCAGTAAGAAAAGAGAAGCAATCCAGAGACCTTCCACAAGCCCTAAACATCATTACTATTCAACTACTTGCATCTGAGACCATATACTCTATCTTCTGTCCCTACCGTAGTTGAACCTTTCCACCATAATAAGTCCTATCCCCCTCACCGACTTGAGGACATAATTCAAGAGACAGGAAAGAATTTCTGGAAGTATCTTTTTCATTACATCTTTCCCATCAGCATAAAACATGCTATAATGTCTGTTCTGTTTATAAAAAACCTTCCCTGAGACCCTATAACTTCCTCCAGCTATTCCTACATTGCCATTTCCACCTACTAAAACTTGTCGAAATCACTATTTATATTTGCTACCTCCAATTTCTCTTCCTCTCACCTCTCCTGAGCTCACTCTAGTCAGGTTATCACTGGAAGGTGCTCCTGTTATGGAGACCAATAGTACATATCTCTTTCTGCTCATAATTCTCATTATGGAAGTTTTCATACTCCTGGAAATGCTCAAGGAATAATACAACAGACATACATGTGGCCAAACTCATGCTGAACAAATCTTAACCTTTTCAATTTTGCTTTGGATTATTATATAAAAGGAAAGACAGGTAACCATTATTACCTTCTCTGATCCTCTACTGCTATCCAAATTTAACCAGTCTCCGGAAGTTAGTATGTGCCTCCTTATGCACATTTGTATGCCTGTGTTGAAGAGCTATTTATGCATAGAACAAATACTCTTATATTTTGATCCCAGAGTTACATAAATCTTACTGTGTATCATTCTCCATACCAGATCTTTGTAGAAACATTCGATTAATGAAATTTTCCTATGATTTTCCTTTCTTGTATTAACCTTACCTGGTTTTGTATGGAGGTTGAATTGGTTTTATGATTCGGGCAGCTTATCTTTACAATCTCTACTCTTAAATTCTATCCTATACAAATTATCTATCTGTCCCTAGAATGTTCATTAAAAAGGGTGCTTTATTGTAGATAGATTTTTGAATTAGTATTCAAAGTATTCAAATCTAAAAGGATTATAGCTCTTCTATGGTTTCCTATTTCTCTCTGAGTCATTGTGGGTAATTCATCTTTTTAGAAAACCGCTCATTCTCTTGCCACTCTTTCCTAGATGTCTGCTTGTTGGGAGGACAAACTATCATCAGAGCTACTCCTGAGAACACTTTATCCAAGCTACTTTCTTTCTTCCCACTTTCCTCTTATGTTCTCAGCACTGAGAGGTACTTTTTAGTTTTGTTTTTATAGTTGATCCAAAAGATTGCCTTTGTTTATTGCAAATCTGTATTTTCTAATATTTTAGAGAAACTTAAAAAATGTTCTATTGGGTTCATCACTGGTGAATAGAAAAGTTTCCCATCAGACCTAATATGACTAGTTTCTGATTTAATAGTAAATTATATTTGTATTTAAGTTAACCTCTGATACATAGAGACACGTGTAAGGGAATAATATTTAGATAATTAAAGTGATGTGCATGTATATATAATAGCAGAAAATTTGTACAAGACAGATGAAAATCCAGTTATGTTTTTCCCAGATCCAGAGCAAAAAGATATTGGGTAAACATAGTTAAACAATCAGAATTATTTGTTGCAAGGTACATTCATACCAGGCTTTCAAAAAGCAATTTATACTCACTAAACATTTGTTCCAGAAGTGTCCCTCCTGTATATATTACAAAAGAATAATTGAGAAGATGGACTAAACAGCTCTATGTTTATATAAGAAAAACCTGAATAAAAATGAATATAGAATAATATTAATTTTTAAAAGACCCATTCACTCCAGAATGATAGAGAACTGTCAAAGTAGTCATTTTAAGGTTATCTAAAGAAAATAGAAAGTGTTCATGAAATGTTATAAACGTCTTTTTACACTGTCTTCTAACGCTGTAAAATAAATACAGTATATTTGACGTCTAGAACTTACCTGGCACAGGGGTGAAAGTAGAAAAGTCCTGTTGGAGAGGAGGGATGATGAGTACTTCGGGGAGGGGCTGCCAGTTTATTTAGTATTAATTAAGGCAATCCTTAAGATTTGGGCTATCATCCAAACAAGAAGTTAGATTTTTTATTTTTTATGCAGCTTTCTTGAGCCTCTGAGAGGTTTAAATTCAAGTAAAACCTGTTTCTATTTTTAAATAACTTTAAACTTAGAGGAAAGCCTTTCTCTGTACTGTCTTTACTCACAACAATCCGTCTGTTCTTGCGTGCTAGTGACGCAGCTTTGTCCTAAATTGTAATATCTAGTGGGGCTGATGTGCCCAATCCCTCCCCTTTCTCAGAATTTTCCTGAATGACCTCTAATGTTCATTTGCCACATAAATTTTACTCTCATTTTGTCAAGTTCCCAAATTGTTTAAATTTCAAGTGCTATCGCATCAAATTTATAGTTTAATTTGTAAGACTTGGCACTATAACTCTGTTCTATCTCCCTATCCAAAAGCAAAATGCTTCTTTATTTACCCATGTCCCCTTTCATGTCCCTTACCTGAGTTTTATAGCTTTTTTCCCTACGGCACTATGCATTTTGTACTGAGTTTATTTGTTTCACATTTTGTGGCTGTTGGAAACTGGAAATTTCTTTAATTTTAAAGTTAGTTAACTTACCTATGGAAAAGCTATAAATTTCTGTATATTGGTTAAAGAGCCTGTCACCTCAAACACTTTTGTTAGTTTTAGTAGTTTATCAGTTTCTTAGATTTGCTGAAAGACCAATCCTATCTGCAAGTGATTTTGACTTATTTCTAATACTCATTTTTCAAACCTCAATTTTAATTAGTCCTTGATCCGTTGATCTCAGTAAAATCCTGTCAATCACTAAAATCACTGAACTGTAGAACGCATGTTGTTATTGATGTCACCACAAAGTGGCCGTTAATTAAGCAGGCCATATGGTGTGCTGCAGGACGCCAGACAGACCTGGGTTTGTGGCCAGGGATTTCTGAAACTCTGTATTACATACAAACTCTAAAATGAATCTTATTGCAATTGCTCGATAGAGATGAAAAGTACACTGAACATGCCAATTTGCCACTTAGGCATCCTCATTTTCAGTTTGGTAAAAACAAATTTAGTGAAATATTAGTTTAAAAAGGTACAGTAAAATTTGGATAGGACAGCAAACATACATGTAACAAAGACAAAAATCGACTAATGGGACTACATCAAACTTAAAAACTTCCGTTCACCAGAGTCCATAGTCTGTCATGGTTCATTCCCCCTTCTGGGAAACAAACTGAGGGCTTCAGAGGGGAGGGGAGTGGGGGAATGGGATAGGCCGGGGATGGGTAGTAAGGAGGGCACGTATTGCATGGTGCACTGGGTGTTATACGCAAGTAATGAATCATGAAACTTTACTTCAAAAACTAGGGATGTACCGTATGGTGACTAACATAATAAATATTATTTAAAAAAACACTTCTGTACAGCATAGGAAAAAATCTAGAGGGGAAAAGGCAGCTTACAGAATGGGAGAAAATATTGCAAACGATATGTCTGATAAGAGGTTAACATCCAGACTATATAAAGAACTCCTACAACTCAATAACAAATGACCTAATTTAAAAAATGGCCAAAGGACTTGAACAGACATTTCTCGAAAGATAAACAAATGGCTAACAAGCACATGAAAATATGTTCAACATCTCTAATCATCAGGGAGATAGAAATCAAAATAACCATGAACTATCATCTCACACACTATTAAAAAAAAAAGTGTTGTTGAGGATGTGGGGAAATTGGAACCATGTTGGTGGGATTGCAAAATGGTGTCACTGTTGAAGACGATATGGAGGTTCTTCAAATTAAAAATAGAACTATCCTATGATCCAGCAATCCCACTTTTTATCTAGAAAAATCAAAACCAGGATCTTAGATATTAGCCCTACTCTGTTCATTGCGGTACTATTCACTCTGTTCATTGCGGTACTATAGCCAAGATGTGAAAACAACCTAAATATCCACTGAAGGATGAATGAAGAAAATGCATGTCCAAGCGAGTGAGGATATCACTCAGCCATAAGGAGTCTTGTTACATGCCGCAACATAGGTGGACCCTCAGGACATTTGGTTAAGTGAAATAAGCCAATTACAAAAGTACAAACCCCATATGAATCTACTTATATGAGGTACATGAAGCAGTCAGACTTATAGAAACAAAGTAGAAGAGTGCTTGCTGTGGGGGGGATGGGGAAATTGTTCAATGGATAGTTTTAGTCAAGCACGGTGACGTTCTCAAGATCTGTCGTACAATAATGTGCATATGGTTAAGAATTGTGTAATGTAGGATTAAAACTTAGGATAAATTAATACTTTTTGCCATAATTTTAAAAATGCAAGGGTGTCTGAGTGGCTCAGTCAGTTTAATGTCTGCCTTTGGCTCGTGATCTTGGCGTCCTGGGATTGAGCCCCACATTGGGCTCCCGACTCAGTGGGGAGCCTACTTCTCCCTCTCCCTCTGCCTCTCCCCCTGCTTGTGCGCACGCTCTCTCTCTCTCTTTCACTCACAGATGAATTTAAAAAAAAACTTTAAAAAATGTTTTAAAATAATGTAGTGAAAGAAGCCATTTTTATGGAGGAATGGAAGCTTTTCTCCCATAATGCTCAACCACTCTCAAACCTTTGGTAGGCTCTATTTTTGCTTTCTTAACCAATGGCCAAACAGACAATTAGAGCCCCTAGGGAAGGGAGCTAGCCAACTGCACTGGTAAGAAGAAAATAAACACGAGTTGTAAACATTTTTTCCCCACTATGATAGAATTAAAAACTTAAGGATCCTTAAACCCAGTGAACCACCTCCTCTGAGCGTGATCTTCTCTTGGCTAAACTGGTGTCACACCCCAGATTTGTTCTTTGTCAACCCTTTATCAGTCTCTTTTGCCGATTTTTATTTTCTGTTCTCATGGTTAAAGTGCTTCAGGACTACATCTTGAGTCCTCTTCATACTTCAAGATCACTTGAGGATAGAGAGAACATATCCATCTCCCTTGCTTCAGATAATATCTATATGCTAATGATGCCCAGACTTATCCCTGACCTTATCTCTTTACTGGGTTTCAGATTCAAATACAAATGGCTGCTCACAGGTCTTCATTCGGATATCTTCTAGGGATCTCAAAAATCTGTGGAGTTACTAAAATCAGAAGTCTAGGAGTCATCCATGATTCCTCAATCTCCCTCATTCCCACTTTTAGTCCATCAGCAAATCATGTTTATCTACCAAATGCATTCTCTGTTAACTTTTCTCTATGCTTGTTGTCACCTCACTAATTCAAGATCTAATAGCTTCCAACCTAGACTGGTCAATATGCCTATAGTATACCATCATTTACTATTTTAATATTCCCTCCGATCGTTATTCTCGTAGTAATAGGACCTCTTTCTTACTGGGTTCTAAGTTTTTTTTGTGGACAGAATCACACATCTATCTTGCTCAGTATTACAGCCTCAACATTGTGCCTGGGTCATACTAGGTCTTAACATTTACTGATTAAAACAATAAATATTTGAGCACTTAAAATATTGTAACTATAAATGATACTTCCTGTATGATCTTACTTAATCTTCATAGTGCTATGAAGTTATTTTTCTTACCATTTTTTACAAATGAACGAACTGAAATTAATGACATGCTCAAAGCCATACAACTATAAAATGTGATTTTGGAATTGGGACTAATTTCTGTCTGGTGACAAAGTACTTTGTTCATAATGTATGTCAATGGCAGAGGATAGAACACTTTAAGTCAGAAACCAAGGTTTTGGTTAGCCATCTACCATTATCATGGCTTTGATTATGTCAAGTACTTCTTAATGAATCTGAACAATTTTATAAAGTAGTCCAACTTTATATAATCATAAAATTTTATATCCCCCAGTATTTCTCCAAATGCTGTCATTCGTAATCAAGGAATAATGTCCTCACCACTTTATTTCATGATTCACTCACTAGTAACACTGAAGATTGTTTCACACGATGCTGGAAATTTTCAGACCTATACCAGGGAAGGACACTTGAATCACTTTGTCCTTATGGCCTGTGATCATTTCAGCCTCACTTCCCCAAGTGACATGAGGCAGCCCTTGCTGACTTTTTTTTTCCCCAAATAAAATTACTAAAAACTTACTAAAAAGAACAGGATGATTATTGAGTACCTTTATTTGTGATGCCTTTTCGAATGAGGGGAAATTGGACATTAGATAGACAACTGTCTCATGTCTCTGGTCCTGTCAGGTTGGGGTTTCATTCTGAACATACAGAGAACCTTAGTTTTTTGTGTGTGTGTTTTTGTGTTTGTGTTTGTTTTTTTTCCCCCCTTCAGATGCAAGTTTTTCATCAGGATTTCCAGGTCAAAAATGTATTCAGAAGAACAGAAGAAGCCCATTAACAAATTATATTGGAAAATAAGATATATGGGTTTTTGAAAATCAATCACCCACGAATGGTGGCATATTCTAAATTTTTAAAATAATAAGTTTAGTTTGATCGTCAGATATGCTTACACCCCCAAGTATGGTTAGCATGGCTTTTTACTGTAGCAGAGCAAACAGAAGCCACAACCTATACAGGCAAACTAAGTTCTAACTGAGTCACTATAAAGAAGAGAATTGAACAGACCCCAAAACACTAATGTTTAAAATGTGATTTTTACAATTTTATCTAATCTCTGATTTAATAGAACTAGAGTCAAATATGGCAGACTGAACATCTACTTTTTAATTCTTACCAAACTCCAATAAAATTAGACTGCAGGAACAAAAATATACAAATATGCAAACATACAAAATATGGGTAAGAAAATGACACCAAAAATGTTAAAAATCTTGCAAGATGGAGAAGCGGTAATTCAATTAGAATAATGCAGATAGACAAAAACCCCATCTGCAGCAGGGACTATAAACAAGGTACCTTCTTAGGTCAGACAAAAATGTTCCAAGCTTCCCCTCCCCATTAGGGAGGTAGAAACCTGGTTGCTACTTCTCTGGCACCCTAATGGGAAAATAGATTAGAATCTCACCCACCCACCCCTCCCCCTAGGAACACTGTTTGTTTCCTATAGTTGAGATTCTTATGGTTTGCCTCCCTATCTGTTTTTGTCTGATTTTTCCTTCCCTTCCCCTATGTTCATCAGTTTTGTTTCTTAAATTCCACATATGAGTGAAATCATATAGTATTTGTGTTTCTCTGCCTTATTTTGCTTAGCATAATACCATCTAGTTCCACCCACATCATTGCAAATGGCAAGATTTCATTCTTTTTGATGGCTCAGTAATATTCCTGTGTGTGTGTGTACCTCTTTTTTTAATCATCTGTTGATGGACATCCGGGCTCTTTCCATAGTTTATAGCAGCAATGTCCACAATAGCCAAACATTGGGCTGCATGTGCCCCTTCAAATCACTATGTTTGTATCCTTTGGATAAATACCTAATAGTGCAATTGCTGGGTCATAGGGTAGTTCTATTTTTAACTTTTTGAGGAACTTCATACTGTTTTCCAGAGTGGCTGCACCAGTTTGCATTCCCACAAACAGTATAAGAAAGTTCCTCTTGGGGCACCTGGGTGGCACAGCGGTTAAGCGTCTGCCTTCAGCTCAGGGCGTGATCCCGGTGTTACGGGATCGAGCCCCACATCAGGCTCTTCCGCTATGAGCCTGCTTCTTCCTCTCCCACTCCCCCTGCTTGTGTTCCCTCTCTCGCTGGCTGTCTCTATCTCTGTCGAATAAATAAATAAAATCTTTAAAAAAAAAATTTCCTCTTTCTCTGCATCCTCGCCAACATCTGCTATTTCCTGAGTGGTTAATTTTAGCCATTCTGACTGGTGTGAGGTGGTATCTCATTGTAGCTTTGATTTGGATTTCCCTGATGATGATTGACGTTGAGGATTTTTTCATGCGTCTGTCGGCCATTTGCAGGTCTTTGGAGAAATGTCTGTTCCATGTCTTCTGCCCATTTCTTGACTGGATTTTTTTTGTTTTTTGAACGTTGAGTTGGATAAGTTCTTCATAGATTTTGGATACTAATCCTTTATCTGTCATTTGCAAATGTCTTCTCCCATTCCATAGGTTGCCTTTTAGTTTTGTTGACTGGTTCCTTTGTTGTGCAAAAGCTTTTTATTTTGATAAAGCTCATTTTTACTTCTGTTTCCCTTGCCTCTGGAGACATGCCTAGAAAGAAGTTGCTGTGGCTGAGGTCACAGAGGTTGCTGCCTATGTTCTCCTCTAGGATTTTGATGGATTCCTGTCTCACATTTAGGCCTTTCATCCATTTTAAATTTATTTTTGTGTATCACATAAGAAAGTGGCTCAATTTCATTCTTTGGTATATTGCTGTTGAGTTTTCCCAACACCATTTGTTGAAGAGAGTGTCTTTTTTTTCTTTGGATATTCTTTCCTGCTTTGTCAAAGATTAGTTGACCATAGTGTCGAGGGTCTATTTCTGGGTATTCTATTATGTTCCATTGATCTATGTGTCTGTTTTTGTGCCGGTGTCATACTATCTTGATGATTACAACTTTGTAATACGGCTTGAAGTCTGGAATTGTGATGCCTCCAGCTGCCCCCCCCCCACATTCCTTTGGCTATCCAGGGTCATTTCTGGTTCCATACAAATTATAGAATCAATTGTTCCAGCTCTGTGAAAAATGCTGGTGGTACTTTGATAGGGATTGCATTGAATGTGTAGATTGCTTTGGGTAGTTTAGACATTTTAACAATATTTGTTTTTTTTTTTTGCAATCCATGAGCATAGAATGTCTTTCCATTTCTTTGTGTCTTAATTTCTTTCATAAGTGTTCTATACTTCTCAGAGTATAGATCTTTTACCTCTTTGGTTAAATTTATTCCTACGTATCTTATGGTTTTTGGTACGTTGGTAAATGGGATGGATTCCTTGACTTCTTTCTGCTGCTTCATTGTTAGTGTATGATATTGCAACCGACTTCTGTGCATTGATTTTTATGTCCTGTGACTTTGCTGAATTCCTGAATCAGTTCTAGCAATTTTTTAGTGGAGTCTTTCAGGTTTTCTACGTAGAGTATCATGTTGTCTGTGAAGAGTGAATGACTTCTTTGCTGATTTGGAAATTTTATTTCTTTTCGTTGTCTGATTGCTGAGTCTAGGACTTCTAGTACTATGTTGAACAACAGTGTAGAGAGTAGACATCCCTGTTGTGTTCCTGACCTGGGGGAAAAAGCTCTGTTTTTCCCCATTGAAGATGATATTCTCTGTGGGTCTTTTGTATACTGCTTTTATGCTGTTGAGGTATGCTTCCTATATCCCTACACTGCAGAGAGTTTTTGTCAAGAAAGTGTGCTGAGTTTTGTCAAATGCGTTTTCTGCATCTATTGAGAGGATCATATGTTTCTTATCCTTTTATTAGTGTAGTGTATCACATTGATTTCAGATGTCGAGCCACCTTGCAGACCAGAAATAAATCCCACTTGTGTGTTATGAATAATCTTTTTGATGTACTGTTGGATCCTATTAGCTAATATCTTGAGAACTTTTACATCCGTGTTCATCAGGGATATTGGTCTCTAATTCTCCTTTTTAGTGGTGTCTTTGTCTGGTTTTGGAATCAAGGTAATGTTGGCCTCATAGAACGAGTCTGACATTTTCCTTCCATTTCTCTTTTCTTTTTTTCTTTCCTTCCTTTCCTTCCTTCAGTTTCAGAAGAATAGGTATTCTTTAACTGTTTGGAATTCCCCTGGGAGGCCCTCTGGCCCTGGACTCTTGTTTGTTGGGAGATTTTTGATTACTGATTCAATTTCTTTGCTGGTTATTGGGCTGTTCAGGTTTTTTATTTCTTCCTGTTTCAGTTTTGGTAGTTCATGTTTCTAGGAATTTGTCCATTTCTTCCAGATTGCCTAATTTGTTGGCGTATTATTGCTCATAATATTGTCTTACAATTGTTTGTATTTCTTCAGTGTTGGTTGTGATCTCTCCTCTTTCATTCATGACTTTATATATTTGGGTCCTTCCTCTTTTCCTTTTGGTAAGTCTGGCTAGGGGTGTATCGATCTTACTAATTCTTTCAAAGAACCTGCTCCTAGTTTTGTTGACTTGTTCTGTTTGATTTCTATATCGTTGATTTCTGCTCTGATCTTTATTATTTCTCTTCTCCTGCTGGATTTAGGCTTTGCTTGCTGTTCTTTTTCTAGGTCCTTTAGGTGTAAGGTTAGCTTGTGTATTGGGGACTTTTCTTCTTGAGGAAGGGCCTGTATTGCCATGTACTTCCGGCTTCGGAACTACCTTTGCTGCATCCCAAAGGTTTTGGACCATCTTGTTTTCATTTGCTTCCATGTATTTTTTTTTAATTCCTCTTTACTTTCCTGGTTGACCCATTCGTTCTTTAGTAGGATATTTTGAATCTCCATGTATTTGTGGTCCTTTCAAGTCATTTCTTGTGGTTGACTTCAAGTTCCATAGCATTGTAGTCTGAAAATATGCATTGTAGGATCTCAGTCTTTTTGTACTTATTGAGTCCTGATTTGGGACCCAGTATGTGATCTATTCTGGAGAATGTTCCATCTGCATTCAAAACGGATGTGTATTCTGTTGCTTTAGGATGAAATGCTCTGAATATATTTAAGCCCATCTGGTCCAGTGTGTTTCCTTATTAACCTTCTGCTTAGAGGATGTGTCCATTGCTGTGAGTAGGGTATTAAAGTCCCCTACTATTATTGTATTATCAATGAGTTTCTTTAATTTTGTTATTAATTGGTTTATATATTTGGTTTATAATTTGGCTGCTTCCAAGTTAGGGGCATAAATATTTATAATTGTTAGATCTTCTTGTTGGATAGACCCTTTTATTATGATACAGGGTTCTCCATCTCTTATTAAAGCCTTTGGTTTAAAATCCAGTTTTTCTGATATAAGGATGGCTACTCCAGCTTTCTTTTGACGTCCATTGGCATGATAAATCATTTTCCACCCCTTCACTTTCAATTTGGCGGTGTCTTTGGGTCTAAAATGAGTCTCTTGTGAGGAGTTATCTATGGGTCTTTTTTTTAAATCCATTATCATCCCCCACATCTTTTTATTGAAGTATTTAGTCCATTTACATTCAGAGTAATTATTGAAAGATATGAATTTAGTGCCATTGTATTACCTGTAAAGTCACTGTTCCTGTAGATTGTCTCTGTTCCTTTCTGGTCTTTGTTACTTTTGGTCCCTTTCCACTCAAGGGTCTCCTTTAATATTTTTTGCAGGGCTGGTTTAGTGTTCACAAATTTCTATAGTTTTTGTTTGCCTTGGAAACTCTGTCTCTCCTCCTATTTTGAATGACAGCCTTGCTGGATAAAGTATTCTTGGCTGCATATTTTTCCCATTTAGCACGTTGAATATATCGTGCCAGTCCTTTCTGGTCTGCCGGGTCTCTTGTGGACAGGTCTTCTGCCAGCCTTAGGTAGAAGACAGTAGTTTTAATCTCTAGAGAGACTGAGGAGGTTGAGCCCAAAGAAATTCTGGACTTACGGAAACAAGGTACAGCTCAGGGTGAAGTGTCATATTGAAAATAAGGTAATTAAGTGAGAATAGCAGAGTTTAACATGAGATCCTAGTTCCAGTTCCCACTTGGATATCAGAACACTGGCAGCCAGGTTTCTGTACTCCAAATAAGAGGTTGGAGCAGTCTCTGCGAAAACTGGCAGATGTAGGAAAGGAAATACCTTAACAAAAGGTAGGATTTCCATCCTATTACACTGCAAAGCCCATCAATTGGCTTCTCCTACCCCCACCCCACGCCACACATAGAACTTCTAATCCACATTTAAAAATTTCACCCTTCAATACAAACTGCCAGCTAATTGTCAGTAGGCATTGAGAAAAGCATTTAACCCAAAAGACAAGATTAAAATTAAAATGATAGATGAAATAATGACATATGAACTAGAAGGAAAGAGTGATGAAATACTCTTGAAACTGATGAAACTAGTGATGAAACATACTGTATGCTATTTTTAAAAAGTTCAGAGTAAGAGCTATTCAAAAAATGTTTAAAGATTTACTTTAGAGAGGGCAAGAGGGAACAGGTGCACGTGAGTGGGAGGAGGAGCAGAGGGAGAGAATCTTTCCAGCAGACTTCTGCAGAGCACAGAGCCCAACAGTGTCTCCATCTCATGACCCATGAGATCATGACCTGAGCTGAAACCAAGAGCTGAGCCACCCAGCCACCCCTCAAGAAAATCTTTAAAGCCGAATTAAGTTGGTAACTACAGGATTAGGATATAAAGGTGAGCAACCTTCCCTAAAGATAAACAAAAAATGGAAGATTCCATAATTTCAAAGATAAAAAAGAGGAATTAAGAAACTTAGAAAATCAATTAGAAGTCTAATATCAACTAAGGGGAGAAAATGCTAAGGATGGAGAGGAGAGGATCCCATAAGCTTTTAGAGCTAAAATACCTAAAATAGGTCAGGTTACATACAAAGGAATAGGAATTAGAATGACTTCAAAATTCTTTTCTTTTTTTTTTTTTTAAACTGGACTCTAAAGGCAATGAAGAAAAGAGAGTCACTTTTTTTCCAGTCGGTAATTCCATACACAGCCAAACTGTTCATCAAATATAATGGCAGAGTATAGATATTATTTTTGAGATCTTGAATGTTTAGAAATATCAAATATCCTTTCTCAGGAAGTTACTGAAGGATATGCTACACTAAAATAAGGGTTTAGACTACTAATGGGGAAGGCTTGGTATCCAGAAAATAGGAGATCCAACAAAGAAGAGATTAAGAAAAGGATTTCTTTAGATTAAGTTATAGGGAAACACTATGATGACAGTTCTGCACCAATTAGATCCAGTCCAGGTTGGAACCAGATAGCTAAGGGCACGAAGTGTCACTGAAAGGGGAAAAACTGGAACCGACAGGTTATCTTAGGTATTTGACTATAATGAAAGAATTAAACTCTGACAGATTTTAGGATCAGATCTGTTATAAATAGATACACACATGGTAATTAATTCCTTTAAAACAAAATGTTGCTGGGAATGTAAATGTAATTATAGTATAACCCATAGCTCATCTCTGATTATATTATGACAACTATACAGATATTAAAAACTGACAAGTTATATATCTAAAAATTGCACGGGCAACTATCTTTGGGAGATGGCTGAAAAAAGCATTTAAATGTGAAGGAATAGTACTACTAGGAATAGCTGTATTTCCTCCTCTTTCTAGTTGGAATTTTCTATATAATTGAAAATCCAGGAAATAATAAAACCTGTTTAGAGATAACACTGAAAACATCTAAAATTTCAGAGTGGCTACTTCTGGAGAGAGTAAATGATGTTTGTACATCATAGAGTAGACCACTGATTTTTTTTTTATAACCCTTCAGGTAATATTTGATCTTTCAAATTATATTCATGGTTTACTTTGACTAAAAAATTTATTTAGAACTAGATACTTCACGGTACAGAACGCGGCACACACAAAAACATCCAAATCATCTGCAGTTGCACTAAAAAGATAATCACCGTCAGTATTCTGGTGTACTACTTTTCTGTCTTCTGTATCAAATAGTTTTTCTGCTATCAAGTCATTAAAATGACTAGAATATGTTTCATCAAATATTCAGAGTTCATTTGGGTTGTGCTGGTTTAAAATTAAGGCTACATGACACATGAAATTCATTTGAGGAGATGAGCGTTCCAAAGAGCTAGGCAGATGGCTAATTAGGCTATGAAAAGACACTCAACATCATTAGCTATTGGGGAAATGCAACTCAAAACCACAATGAGGTACCATTTCCTATGTACTATAATGGCTATAATAAAAAGCTGACAATAACAAGTGTTGGTGAGTATGTGGAGAATTGGAACCTTTATACCTTGCTGATGGGAATGTAAAATAGTGTAAGAACTTTAGAATACAGTTTAACACCTCTATAAAAAGCTAGACGTAGAGTTAACATTATGACCAATTCTACTCCTGGGTACATACACGGTACAATTAAAAACATATGTCCACACAAAAACTTGCACATTCATAATAGCCAAAGTGTAGAACTTGTTTTAAGATAATTGTACTTTTGTTCTAATATTATCCTGATTTCTATTTTGCATATGAGATTTATTCTGATTAAAATTATGAAGTAGATACCACAGCTAACCTCGACATAGTTATCTAATCTTCCCAACACTATGAGTAAATAACCTATCTTTTCCCCAATTATTTTATCACAGACTAGGTTTGTTTCTGGATGTTCTAGTCTCAGGCTTTTTTTCCTAAACACTTTCACACACATGTATGTGCATGTGCATGTATGTGTGTATATTTCTGGAAGAACTAGCTAATGCGATTAGACAAAAGTTCTAAAATAAGTACAAATATGTAGAAAGGGAGAAATTGACATTTGCCAATAACATGACCGTGCACATACAAAGCCAGGACTATTGGAGAAAGTGTGACTAAAAAGTGTCCCATAGTTCTTTGAAAAATGGTTCCAGTGCTGGGGTAAGGGATATGAAACATGGGCCTTGAGCATCTTGTAATGTCTGAAATTAAAGAGATCAAAAACAACTCCAAATCACAGGTGTATGTCCAAGGGGCACAAGAATGAATTAAGACCCCCTAATGTCCTAAAGCCAGAACAATTTCAGTAAAAATAAAGTAGTATTGGACTATAACCCAAATTCTAGATATCCATGAATCCATACTAACAAATGAATGACTGACCAAATGGGGGGAATGAACAAATCTGTGCAGAAGAATATCCATTTATGTAGCTACTCACTGCTTAACTTCCCACCCCTGACTGTGGTCTGTGCATAGTGATTTCTTTCCAAAGGATACAGTCTTGGAAGTGAGGGCAGCAAGTAACTCTACAGTGGGGAAACCTGACAGATACTACCTCCGCCAAGTGATCAAAGCCAACATGAACAGTGATAGGTTATATTGTCTGTATGTGCCTTTGCTATGATGTGTACCTTACCTCTGTGATCTTCCAACCCCCCCCCATAACTTCAGTTTAATCGTAAGAGAAACATAAGATAAATGCCCACTGAAGGACTTGAATAGTGGTGTTCAAAATTGTCCATCCAGGTCATCAAGATCCAAGCCTGAAAAGCTGTCATAACCAAGCGGAGTCCAAGGGGACCTGGTGACTAAATGTAATATGGTATCCTGGAACAGGAGAAGAACATTAAATAAAAACTAAGGAAATCCTAAGAAAATGTGGACTTGGTGATAATGTATTAATATTGGTTCATCAATTGTGACAAATGTACTATGATAACATCCGCAGTTAACAGTAGGGGAAATGAAATCTATAGGAACTTGTACTAGCTTGGCAACTTCTCAATAAATCCAAAGCTGTCCTAAAAATTAAAAAATATGTATAATGAAACTGCGTACCAGGGATCAGCTCTATCTACAGTGTTTAAGGCCTGTCCTTTTATTATTCAGTGTTTCTTCCTTTTCTTGTTTAAAAAGACTTTATTTTAGGGAATGCATGAGTGGGGGGAGGGGCAGAAGGGGAGGGAGAGAATCCTAAGCAGACTCTGCACTGAGTGTAGACCCAGACGCTGGGCTCAGTCTCATGACCCTGTGATCATGACCTGAGCCCAAACCAAGAGTCAGACACTTAACTGACCGAGCCACCCAGGTACCCCTCTTCCTTTTCTGTGAGAGCTAATCTTATGGATGAGAAGTTAGGATAAAACAGTGCTCCTCAGCTTGTGGCTTTGTGACATAAAAAGCACACACTTATGTCTTAAAACTCATGCCTTTAGGTCACAGCTGTAAAACTGACTCCCACATGTCCTTTTCCATTTTTTCCCTATCTACCTGCTCCCTTAAGACTCAGAGTGGGGGAGTTTATTAAAAATCAGAAATGGCTCCGTGAGACCATGTAGACACTTTTTAAGCCGATCTCTAATGGGTGGTGAATAGGCTCCAAAATACGGTGGTCCCCAGCCAACAGCTTTTGTGGCCACCAATTCTTCAAAATTTCTTCCTCTTTTTGTCTGAAGTAATACAGCAGACTCTTGAGTAGGAATATTTTTTTCCAATATGGTCAAATATACACTTTATTTGACAGATGTTCTTTGAGGTAACTTTCCAGTTTTAGCATAGATGTGTTCTCATTTTTTTGTTTCATTGAATTCCGTTCACTGGAATTGAGGATTTATGGAAAAAATTGATTGGAAGTGCACGAGCTTCTCCAGATCATTGACTTGCATGGCATCCCATCATATGGCTCCATCACAATATACTTAAGCATTCATTTAATTTAAGACAAACTGTAAATAAGGTTATAAATATTCTAAATAGCATGATGTATAAATAATATTTCCTTAAACAAATTTGATCACATTTTTTATGAAGGTAAAATGGGAACTGTTAACAGTCATACACATTTCAAGGCCTTCATTTCCCTTCCAGTACTGCCATGTTGCCTTCCAAGACGCTACACTACTTTAAACTCTTATTAACAGTATTTTGGGGGCACCTGGCTAGCTCAGTTGGTAGAGCATGTGACTCTTGATTGCAGGGTTGTGAGTTCAAGCCCCCCAGCGGGTGTAGAGATTACTTAAAACACACACACACACACACACACACACACACACACACACACACGCGCGCGCGCGCACACACACACACACACAGTATTTTGGAATTATATACTTCATTAATAATGTTAGTTTCTCAGATTTGAATGTTAAATCACTGATATGACACTCTAAAGTGTAATTTTTGCTCTTTTTGGCTTTGGGTGCAAATTCTTCAGTATTTCTATTTGGCTTATTTATAAAATTCTGATATCCATTTTCTTTTAATGCTCTGGACATGGACATAAATGATCTTTCCACCTTAGTCTCTTACGGTTTTATTTCATTTTATCGTTTGCTTATCTAAGTTTCTTTTCATTTTAAGTGACTGTACAGAGAAGGTAATTTCCAAAATTTCCCTATTAATTACATTAAGTATTTCTCAAGCATACCTGTGTTTTCTTTACCCCTTGACCATGAAATCTTTTCAAAGTCTCCACATTGTTGTTTATGTTTCATTAACTTCAAAGTAACGAGTTTTATTTACTTTGAAATAATGAGTTTCATTCACATCTGTGATTTTCCATTAAACAATGTAGATTATTTCTCCTTGATTACCCTCAGGTTCTACTTGGGTGCGCTTAGTGTTCTTTCTGTTTGATATTACATTGGGTTTTGCTTGATGTACTTAGCCACTTACCATTATTTTTGAAGTCTGCTGTACTTTAATAGTGTGGTACTGCTAGACTGAAGGGGAGGTATCTGATTTTCCTCTAGGCCTGATTATCTGATTCTACAAAGGGATATTAACTTCTAGGGCCCAGCTATCTGATTATACAAAGGGATATTAATATCTGGGTACTTGGAAACAGTCTATAATGTTTATTTTGGAGAAGCCGTGAAAGACCATTGCTCCGCTTCCAGCATTTGCCCGGGGTTAACACATTTGCAGGACAAACTTTTAACTTGAGAATGCTATAAGACATGTCCTATATATTCTGCTCCCTATTTCACTGCATTCCAGAAGCATAAAACATCAGGACTGTTAATGGTCCTGATGGAGGCTAGGAGAAAAGCCTTCTGCCTCCTCCGAAAGCAATTCTGATATTAGAAACCAGGAGTTGCCTCCTTCATGTGCAAGGATTCCTAGTCGATGGAATGTGTGCTCAGTGGAACATAACTGGGAATCTCTTCCTACTTTTTCTGTTGTCCTGAAATTATGTACTAGTCTCCTGTGCTGGTTTCATCGGTGGAATTTTTTTCTCGGCTATGTCAGGACCTCAATATTCTTGATTTGGATTTCTAATGCAAATTTATGTGTGTGTCTATAAATGTTTCATATGAGAATCGGGAGTCTGCCCGTCACCTTGATATGAAAGTCAAATTAGTTTAGTCGACACACAATGCATGAAGTCATAGCAAATGTCACCACTGTTGTAAAATGTTTTCCATAAAATGGTTTCTGGACCAGAAGCAAGAGCAGCAAGTTTATGGAGAAATAAGCTTATGACTATAACCTTACCTGTGATTTTAGGATATCTAAAATTTTTGTAGAACTTGGAGAAAGGAGGGACAGGTTTTCTTGGGTCCCATCTGAGACCCATCACGGATGGTGCCCATTCTGGACTCTCACGTCTCCTTTTTATTGATAAGCTGTATCAGGATTTTGCATAGGCAAGTTACACTTTTATTCCCATTCTCCAGGTAAAGAATCAGCTCACCAAAAAACAACACAGGCGGTATATTGGTAAAAGAATTTGCAGCTTGTCTCAAAGTGAAGTCCTGGTTTGTCCGCAAGTAATGTTTCTCAACGTAAACAAATGCTGAACTTGTAAAATGTGGTTTGTAAAATTTTTTAGGATTGCTGAAATTCAATTAAATAGAGGATTAGATGGGCGAGCACACGCAAAGGAAATGGCTTCCTCAGTGTCATTGTATTTTCATCACTGGAGCAATTTTTTGTCTATTGCAGGCTGACTTTAGATTTTTCTGTTTGCCCTAAAAACAACATGTTTTCTATTGTAGAGGGTCGGGATCTTTTCTTAATTCTGGAGTTTGGAGTTTCCCTTAGTTAATTGGAAGTAGCACTATTCTCTATCGTGATGTATGTGAATTCTTAAACTTTGGAAACGAAAGAAATGAGTGTACCTGTTCTGTATATTAACTGTATTTTAGAGCCATCCAAGGCATTTTATTTTTAAATCACAGTATAGACCAAATCCTAGATTTCACTCAAGACGTTACAATAAAGGAACACATTTTAGGCTTATAGGTTTAGTACAGTTTTACTTTAGGGTTTTATAAATACTATCTACCTGAAGGGGCACATACTCTGCAAACATTTTCAAAATCTATGGAGGGCAACTAATTCGCTTCCTCAAGCCTGACCAAGTACTTTAGGATAGAAGCAAATGGCCACTCACTAAACCGCAAGTGTTGGCACCAGAGAATACCTTGCACGAGAACACACAAGGTGTAATCAGTGGTATATATTCCACAAGTGAGCCTTATCGTACTGTCTGAGCGTTAAGACTTCAGCAATGCCGCCAGTTTCCCCAGGCCTGTCGCTGGAGCTACGGAAATAATGATTTTTACAGCTAGTTGGTACCAGTGGCTTTTTACATACGTCCCTGAAGACAGAAACTCCAAAGTAATCATTACTCTTGGCACGTAGAATACTTTCTCTTTGATCATATTAAATAAGAATATGTATATCATAGATGTAGGTCAAATCAATGATTTTGAACATTTATAAAATTATAGTAGCAAAAAGTTCTGTAGTACTTACTATTATCTGGCAGTATTCTAAGCACTTTGCAAACCCTAACTCAATCTTTACGATAACCTTAATTGGTAGGGGTTTATTTTTATCCCTGTTACATACAGATGAGAAAATTGAAGCAGAGAAAATAAGCAGTGGAAGTGAGATTTGAATCCAGGCGCTCCAGCTTGAGTTTGTAATAAAAGGACATTTTGTTGCCTCTCAAAATCAAAACTGAGACCCATGGACCTAAACTTGTTGAGTTCTGTTACTCTCTCATTAATAATTATAATTAAAACATCAGTTTTATATTTCACATCACATTTTACATATTACTTGTACTTAAGATTCACTTAACCCCACAAAATGGGCAAGGTAGTTATTCTCTATTTTAGATAAAAGAATATAAAGGGTCTGGACCTGGTAGAAAACCATATGCCATAACATTGGCTCCGCAGCACCCCAGGATATTAGACACTGGATGGTGAAATGACTTATTAAAGAGGGATCATGGAAGAAGACCTACTTCATTTTCCTTTTTAAAAAATTTTGCTTGATATCAAAATAGTAACATATATCATTTATTGGGATTTTTAATGCACTACTATCAAAAGCATTACTAATAGAGATTTATACAATCTTCATTACAAAGTTAATTTTGATGGGTCAAATATGATGTCTCTTTTCAGGTGAGGGCAACCAAGCTAGGATTGGAACCTAGGGTTGGACCAATTTCACTTGCCATATCCTTCCCACAGCAAATGGCAGCCTCTCTTCCCACAGCTTTCCTTTACCTCTTCCCTCATGGAATAGAATGAAGTGGGTCAGCTTACCTTCAGTATTAATATTTAAATCTTGCAGGAGACAGACTTGAATTTTGATATTAACTGTGCATCTTAAAGTTCTATTTGCAGCGTATTATTTGGCCACGTATCGAAATGTCTTGCGTGTAAGTAATGTTCATTAAGTGCTTGAATGAATAGATGAATGAATGACAGTTCAAGTTGTTATCATGTATGTTTTTAAGCTAATGTTAAGTATCGAAGGAGCCTAAATCACTCTTTCATCTCTTAAAGTGTTAATTATTAAGCATTTGGCCAAGTACCTCCGTTGTTTCCAAGTTTATGAATTACCTTTGTTCCCTCTCTCTCTCTCAATTGCTCTGGGTTTTAAAACTGCAGTATGCAAAATTCGAAATCTATAGTACCATTAAATGTCAACTACACTCTCATCTGTACATCATCTACTTGAATGATCTGCTTGATCTTTTTATTAAAGTATATGATCTCACTAACATTGGGTTTGGAAACGGTGCCTACTGTTCTCAAGAATCTTTACAGCACTTCCAAAGAACGGAAGTATAGATGCTGGCGCGGCGTGCTTCCAACTATAGTTAATTAATAGTCATCTGTGAAGAATGAGTACATGTATAGCTTAAAACGTGACACAAAGGTACTTCGTAGAAAATGCCAGGATTTCAGAAAGTCCTTTATTGCCTGCAATTGAGGCAAGGGCCAATGTAATGTAGATTTGACTCTAACTTCCAAGTGCTTTTCTGAGAAGGAATCAGGAACTGTAGTTATACATGATTCAGATGTAAATTTCTCAATGATTAGGTATAAATCATGAGGAAATTCTTAACCTTTCGCTAGATTAACAAATCAAAGCATTTAATTTCCTCGTTTCTAGTTACCATTAGAATGCATTCAGTGAGTCTGACAGATGCCAACTTTGCTTTCCATCTCTGCTATTGCATAGAATAGATGATTAACCCTTCTACTCTATTTTATTATCTGTTCTGTAGCTGTTTTTCCCTTTTTTCTCCCATTTTTTTTTTTTTTTTACCAAATACTTCTAATGAGTCATGGTGTTGAGGTTGTTGGATCAAGGAAACTGAAATATATCCATAATAAATTAGGCTTTTATTTGATTTATTTTCGTTGTATAATATGTGCTTTTGGTACCCTGCCACACTATACCTAGCCTAGAAGTTCCAGCACTACACTGAATGCTTCTCCAACTTTATTCGGGGTTTGTGATGTATCAACTTAAAATAAATGAAAAGAACACTGGATTTGTAGTGGACTGATCCTGACACATTGAGTCCCAATTTTCCCAGGTGAAAAGGGGGTCTTTTCGATGTGTATCACAAGATTTTTATGAGAAATAAGTGCCAAGAATAACCTCTAAAGTGCTATGCAAATGCAATATGTAACTTAAAAATGAATTGGTAATTAGACGACTTTATCTCAAAGATTTTGTTTTTGAAATTGGTCTTACATAAGTTTTGGTTATACAATTATAACAACATAAGGAGGCTCCGTTTATACCCGATCTATAAATTACCCTGATATTTTAATATTTAGAAGACAGTGGTGAAGTTTGAACAGCTAATCAACAACTGGTCTCCATGCTTATGCATTCACTCCCTAGAGTCCAAGAGAAGTGTGTTCAAATCGTAGCTCTGCGCTTCTCATCTTTGTAACCTTGTGTAAGTTACCGTATCCACCTTGAACCTCAGCTTCTTCATTTGTAAAATAAGAGCAGGATTGTAACTAATAGCATGGCTGTTTCATGTTGTAGCTTGCCTGCATGGTATCAGTTCAATGCCTGGGTCATAAGAAATCCTTAATATTAATTTCCTTTTACATTTGGACGGACTGGGAAGAAAGATTTGTATTGAAGTGGATGATAGTTGAGCAAAAGGTCCCTTATTGTTTTAAGTCTCCTATTTCTTTATTTTTCTGTTTCTTCAATAAAAATTCTTATTGCCAAGTAGGAGAGAACTATGAAGGAAAACAAGGTGAATAACTTATTTACTTCAAGGAATAAAATGGTCTTTGTGTTTGATAAGCCTTAAAAAGCTATTCAATAAATTAATCAGTTAATTCAATATGTATTTTATTAAGGGTCTGCTGTCATGTCACGGATGGCTAAAGACACTGGGGATATGGTGGTAGACCAAAAAAAAAAAGTCCCTACCTTCACGTCACTTAAATTCTGTTGGTGGGCCACAACCACATAAACAAGTAAACATATAGTGAATAAAATGGTGGTAATTACTAGAAAATTGAAGCAGGTTAAGGAAGTTAGAGAATGCTTGGGGCTTGGGAGGGAGGGATGCTGTGTTGGCTTTCTGATCACACTGAGTCCATGCCTCACTAGGAAGGTGAAATTTGAGTAGAGTCCAAAATGAAGTGAGAAAGCTTGTATGTGGGGGAGAGCACTCTAGTTAGAAGAAACAAATGGAAAGGCTCTGTGTTGAGAATGTTCTTGGAGTGCTAGAGGGACAAGGTGACTGGTGGGCCTGGAGTAGACTAAGCAAGGGGCACAGGAATCTTAACAAGTAAGAATAAAGAAATAGCAGATACAGACCACTCTTCACAAGTATTGTTACAAAAGGAAACAGACGGAGTGAAGCCGTAGCTGGTGAGTCAAAAGAGTTCTTAAGTTATTTTAGAATAATTTTTGCATGCTGATGGAAATGTTCCAGTAAAGAGGAAAAATTGATGTGGACGGAGAGGGGAAAATTGCGGCAAGTAAGTTTGAGTAAGCAAGCAAAGATGGCATATAGCGTACAAGGTGAGAAAGTATTAAGGAAGCAAAGATTTTTGAAAGTACCAAATATCTCTAAGAATGGACAGAAAGAGGTTACCTTCATTTTTTTTTTCAATTCTACTACTGGCTGGAGGTTGGGGCATTGCCGACTGCATCCTGAAAGATGAGTAGGAATTTTCCATGTGGAGAAACTTTGGAAAGAGTATTCTAGACAAAAGGGACACCATGTAGAAAGACGTGGAGATACGAATGAGCCCTGTGTTTTGGAAGAAATGCAAGCTGGCAAAAAATACAAGTATATAGGAAAATGAACATTGTAGTAGGTTTAAAAGTATGCCCTGCTTGTCGTTCAGCAGAATTCATTATTGAAATAAAATAGGATTCTATTTGCAGTGTTATCTTTGGATTCAGCACATTTCTTCCTTTATCACTGACTTTTTTTTGTAGGATGGTAATTAGGAGGATGAGCCTTGAGATCAAATAAACCTAAGTTTGAGCTCCAGTTTTATCACTTCCTACCTGTGAGAACTGTGAGCCTTGATTTCCTCATCAGTAAAACGTGAAGAATTATGGTTCCAGTAGGACCTACATTATAGACTTGAAGAATCAATGGGATGATGCAGGTAGTCTGAGGCAGCGCCTGACCCATAGCAAGTGATAGATAAATTGTTGTTAGTGTTTCTATATCTGTACTCCAGTAGTAGTCAACACACTAATTGCATGCTTATTGTCAGTGTAGACTCCTTTAGGTGCCTTCATTTCACCGGGAATCACCATTTTGTTGATTAAAAAAGGAGATATTAGCACCTAAAGACCAGTAAAGCCAAGTTGCAGTTCTGCAATTACACAAAATGAATGGGACATAATGTCTCAAGCTATTCATTTAATTCTCTGTTCATGAGTCATGAACTCATGGAGTGCAGTGTGTTTAACTAGAGTTGTAACCAGTTCAATAAAATTGAAGTTTCAAGAAATCTGGGTCAAGGAAAGAGCTTTGTTTTTACCAAAACTTGGGTTGCTATGGTAGTCATTAGACCAACTTTGTAGTTGCATGATTTTGGACATGCTTGATGTAGTCGGTGTGGTTTGCCTCCAGCACAAATACCAATGATATATGCTGTGCTGCTGAGAGTTGCAAATATTACAAAACTAAAGACAGTTGCTGGGATTTGTATTTTGGTAATTCATCAAAATCAAGTACACTTGTGATGAGCACTGGGTGCTGTACGTAAGTGATGAATCACTAAATTCTGCTCCTGAATCTAATATTACACTGTCTGTTAACTGGAATTTAAATAAAAACTTGAAACTCAAAAAAAAAATTCAAGTACAACTATGATTAACCTGTTAACCGAGGATATAACTTTTATCTTGGTATTCTGATTTAATACCAAAATAAGAGCTCTATTTTTACATATTTATTTTCCATTTAACTATATTTTACTCATGAATTTGCATGACCATAATTTTCTTTTTTCTTTTTTTAAATTCCATTTCATCTGCTTTAATTTTGATTCACTGATTTTTATTTTTATTTTTTTTTAATGATTTTTTATTATATTGTGTTAGTCACCATACAGTACATCCCCGGATTCCGATGTAAAGTTCGATGCTTCATTAGTTGCGTATAACACCCAGTGCACCATGCAATACGTGCCCTCCTTCCTACCCATCACCAGTCTATCCCATTCCCCCACGCCCCTCCCCTCTGAGGCCCTCAGTTTGTTTCTCAGAGTCCATAGTCTCTCATGCTTCATTCCCCCTTCTGATTACCCCCCCTTTCTTTATCCCTTTCTTCCCCTACCGATCATCCTAGTTCTTATGTTCCATAGATGAGAGAAATCATATGATAATTGTCTTTCTCTGCTTGACTTATTTCACTTAGCATTATCTCCTCCAGTGCTGTCCATGTTGCAACAAATGTTGAGAATTCGTTCTTTCTGATAGCTGAATAATATTCCATTGTATATATGGACCACAGCTTCTTAATCCATTCATCTGTTGAAGGGCATCTCGGCTCATTTCACGATTTAGCTATTGTGGACAATGCTGTTATGAACATTGGGGTGCATATGGCTCTTCTATTCACTACGTCTGTATCTTTGGGGTAAACACCCAGTAGTGCAATGGCTGGATCATAGGGTAGCTCAATTTTTAACTTTTTAAGGGACCTCCTCACTGTTTTCCAAAGTGGCTGTACCAACTTGCATTCCCACCAACAGTGTAAGAGGGTTTCCCTTTCTCCACATCCTCTCCAACATTTGTTGTTTCTTGCCTTGTCAATTTTTGCCATTCTAACTGGTGTAAGGTGGTATCTTAGTGTGGTTTTGATTTGAATTTCCCTGATGGCTAATGATTTTGAACATTTTTTCATGTGTCTGTTAGCCATTTGTATGTCTTCATTGGAAAAGTGTCTGTTCATATCTTCTGCCCATTTTTTGATTTGTTTATTTGTTTCTCGTGTATTGAGTTTGAGAAGTTCTTTGTAGATCTTGGATACCAGTCCTTTATCTGTAGTGTCCTTTGCAAATATATTCTCCCATTCCGTGGGCTGCCTCTTAGTTTTTTTGATTGTTTCCTTGGCTATGCAGAAGCTTTTTATCTTGATGAAGTCCCATAAGTTCATTTTTTCTTTTGTTTCTCTTGCCTTTGGAGATGTGTCATGAAAAAGGTTGCTGTGGCCGATGTCATAGAGGTTGCTGCCTATGTTCTCCTCTAGAATTTTGATGGATTCCTGTCTCACATAGAGGTCTTTCATCCATTTGGAGTTTATCTTTGTGTATGGTGTGAGAGAGTGGCATGACCATAATTTTCTTACAGAATTTTCTCAATTTTCATTGAGGAAAATAAGTATTGCTTGACACTGCAGTATGGTTAAGTAACTTTTAATCAAAGGATTTAAAGTTGTCAATATACTGAACTTCTTAAAAATCAATATATTATATTGATATCTAAATACTATATGCATATTTCAAAAGCTTACTGAATTATGCATGTTCCAAAAGCCAACTGAAAATGAAAATATTATTAATGTAAAACTTCTGAATAAATTAAGACTGTGCCCTCTGGTAACCACAAGCCTGATCTTTTTCTACGAGATTGTTTGATTTTGTATTTTATTCCACAAACTCATTTCGATGAGTTTTTGTTTTGATTCAACATATGTATTCCACATATACAGCATTTGTCTTTAACTTATTTAACTTAGCATAACGCTTTCAAAGTCCATGTGTGTTGTCACAAACAGTAGCATTTCCTTGTTTTTGATGGCAGAATAATATTCCATCATGTCTATATACCACAACTTTTTTTATCCATTCATCCATTGATGGACACTTAGGTGGTTTCCATGTCTTGGCTATTGTAAATAATGCTGCTATCGACATGGGATGAAGATATCTTTTTGAGTTAGCATTTTTATTTCCGCTGGATATATTCCCAGAAGTGGAATTGTTGGATCACGTGGTAGTTCCACTTTTAATTTTGTGAGGATCTTCTATACTGTTCTCCACAGTGGCTGTACCAATTTACAACCCACACATAATGCACGAGGCTTCCGTTTTCTCCACATCCGTGCTAACATTTGTTATCGCTTGTCTTTGTGATGATCGCCATTCTAACAGGTATGAGGTGATATCTCACTTTGGTTTAAATCTGCATTTTCCTGATTAGTGGTGTTGAACACTTTTTCATGTATTGTTGGCAACTTACGTGCTGTCTTTGGAGAAATGTCTATTTGGGTCCTTTGCCCGTTTTTTAATTGGGTCATTTGTTTGCTATTCCGTTGTATGAATTAGTTATGTATTTTTGGATATTAACTACTTATCAGATATATAGTTTGAAAATATTTTTTCTCATTCCGTAGATTGTCTTTTCAGCTTGTTGATGATTTCTTTTGCTGTGCGGAAGTTCTTTTATTTGCTATGGTTCCATTTGTTTATTTTGTTGCTTGTGCTTTAGGTGTCATATCCAAAAAATTATCACCAAGACCCATGTCAAAGAGCTTTATTCATACATTTTCTTCTAGGAGTTTCATGGTTTCAGTTTGTATTAATATTTATTGGTGGTACTGAGTATTATATAATGTTAATTTAAGACAGTGTCAAAGTAAGATATTTATTAAATCTAATGCCCAAAATTAAATGTTTTATTCACTTCCAGTACTTTAGTGCTCATATGCACTCATATATGAGTGACATTTAGGTCACAAAGAACAATAAATCATTCCAAAATCTTGATAATAAATGGTGTTAAGATTCCTAGGCTAAATTTAGCAGAAATCACATTTGTCCTCTGGAAAGTTAAAATACGATGCGTCTGTTTCAAACCTTTCAAAATCTCTTGTTTTCCCTAATTATTCAAATATTACCTATAGTAGTTAGGCAAACTCGTGTGTGTGTGTGTGTGTGTGTGTGTGTGTGTGTGTGTGGTAGAGGTAGGATTTGATTAGACCAAGAGATGCATTAAGAACAGCTCTGTACCATTCTATAATCTTCTAGTTGTTTCAGTGCAGGCAGCACTACCTGGATGGAGAATACAAAATTAAAATAGAAGGTCTCTACTACTACTTTGTCTTCCATCAGAACAATACCATCAACTCCAAACAAAGGTATCTTCCTTACTTGGCAAATGAGATTGTCCTGGTGGATCATGGAGAGCAAGAGTAAATAAAACGAAGTTCAGTGCTTGGGAATATCGTTGTTTAAGGAATGGATGGAGGAAGAGCCCACAAACAAGATAGGGAGAGATACGAGAGCTGGGACTGAGAAACCTGATTTTTATCAGGGGTCAGCAAACTTTTTTCTGTGAAGGGCTGGAGAGTAAATACTTCATGCTTTGCAGGCCATAATGGTCTCTGCTACAGCTGTTCAACTCTGCCATTGTAGCCCAAACACAGTCATACACAACACGAAAAAGAATAGGCATGGCTGTGGGACTAAAACTTCCCATGCAAAGACAGATGGAAGTTGAATTTGGCCCCTGGGCTATAGTTCGCTGACCCCTGAGGTAGACCATGAATTTGTCCTGATACTACAGAGAAAATACCAGTTGTCCCTAAATGTCTTTTCTCACTCCCTTCTTCAGTGGTAGAAACCTTCTGATTTTTATTTGGGCACGTAGTTGTCCAGAATGAACATTACATTTCGTAGATCACTCTGAACTTAGGTGTGGCACACTGCTAAGCTCTTGCCAACAGAATGTGAGTAGAAATATTATGAGCAACTATCTGGACTTGTCCTTAAATGGAGAAAAGCACACCCTTATTTGACCCACCTTCCCCCTGCTGACTGCAATGTGGGCATAATGGGTAGAGCTGAAGCATCCTGTTGAATCATGAGCTTGAATTCATAGGCTTCGATTGGGAGAATGACTAGTTACCTCCAGACTTCATTTATATGAGACAGATAAATTTGCTTAAGCCATTTTGATCTGTTTGGGTCACTTGAAGCTGAACCTAAGCCGGAGTAAGTCAGGAACGATTAACATACTGGATCCTATCTCATTATACTTAACATCATGCATTATAAACACAGAGGGTAAATAGTCGCCCCAGTCCAAAGTTTAGCATGTGTAAAGTAGGCATAGAGGGAAGTGTAAGAGGACAAAGGAAATAAAGAGGATATTTTTGTATGTGTTTATGCTGTTACAAATCAGAAAAGTTTTCTTACATTGTGTTCTTCAAAATTTTTAACCACCCTGCTTTTTTGCTTCTCCATTCATTTTCTATTTTGATCTTGGCTGACCTTTTTCTTGTCTGGCTTCCTCTTTCTCTTGTGTATAAGACATACAGAACCAGATTCTATTCTATAGGCATTCCTTACAGAATGTTTTCCTGTTAAGGTTTTCCATAGAATATTTCTTGGCTTTTAATACCTAAACTTCATAGAACGGATTTATTTCTCAATTCAGTGTTTTACATTCTGACTGCAATTTTTATAGGAAATTTACGTTTAGGTCACAAGAACTGAATACAATATTTCTAAGAACTTTTTGACTTACATTGCAGACAGTTTGCATGTCAGAGTTCCATATCGAAATCTTTAAAACTACACCAGGTGTCAACAAACGGGATGGGAGTCACAAAAATTGTCCAAAGAGAGGCCATGGCACAGCATACACAGCAGCTATTGGGGATGTACTGTATGGTGACTAACATAATGTAATAAAAAAACATTAAAATAAAAAAAAATTAAAACCTGGAAGAAAAACCAAAAAAACAAACAAACAAAAAAACCCATATTGTTTGATCAGGAGGTCCTGTTCTTAAGATTTTTTTTTTTTATGAGGGAGAGAGAGGAAGGGAGAGAGCACAAGCATTGGGGAAAGGCAGAGGGAGAAGGAGAAGCAGACTCCCCACTGAGCAGGGAGTCCAACACAGGGCTTAATCCCAGGACCCTGAGATCATGACCTGAGCCGAAGGCAGGTGCTTAACCGACTGAGCCACCCAGGCGCCCCAGGAAGTCCCGCCGTAAGCATTTTACATACTACATGATAACAGTTATATGTTTTACCAATTTTAATTACTTTAAAGGAAGCTGGTTAGAAGTTTGGGGTTTATATAAAATACATTATATTGTTTTCCATTTAAAATGATGGAACATTACCTTCTGATTAGTGTTTTCAGGCAAAATGATTTTTAAGAATGGATAACTGGTATCAAGTAAGAGAGGTGTATACTTGAAGCCTTTCCATAATCATAATGCTCCCTTGAATTGTGACTTAAATTAGAGTCTGATCAGTGTTAGATCTCGTCCTCCCTCCAATTGCAAACTCACGTTATTTCAGTGTTGTGTGATGTAAATTCTAGTTAATCTGTCTTCCTACTGTTGATCTAGTATTCACCTGAAATTATCCTTTGTGTGCATAATGTCCATAAAATCAGTTGAAATGTGGCAAATTCAGTCAAGCTTTAGTGTGTTGGTAGTTCTCTGCTAAATACCTGGTTGACTTTATTGCAGTTCCCTGAAACGGGTGTGGTTACAGGCGAAATCACATGAACATAAAACACTGACCATGTTGCCAGTCGAGCCCATCTCTAATCGGAGATGGGAATGGTATATTGCAACCAATAACTGTCTTCTTGTGACCAAGACAGAAGCAAAAGAGATAGCTAATCTGTCTACTCACTAAGCATGTGAAGCCTCACAGTATTTCTAGAAAAAATTCCTATTTGCCTGAACTACTTGAGACAATGCTGGAGATGGACTGCAGATCTCAGCTCCGAATGAAGAATAAAATGAGAAAAAGAATCTTCCTATTCAATTCTCAGTTCTTTGTGCTGGGTATCAGATATATAATAAACTCTACTCTCCTAGGGAGAAAATGGCCCTCAAAGTACTATTTTGATTTAGCTTACAAAACGTCTTTTACTTTGAGATCCTTCACACTAGAGTCAAATACAAAATAAAAATTCCGGCATCTTAGGTAACTTTGAAGGCAAAAAAGACAATGCTGGTCCTTAAAGATATTTCACCTAGATGCAATAGCACAGAATCAACAAATTAGTGTTTAAAGAGGACCCTGTCCCACTTTTACGAATGAGACCCAAGTTATCAATTTTTGGTGTAGAGACTCCTTGGATCACTAGTTCTAGAACTACTTGAAAGCTGTTTCCTTAAAAAAAAAAAAATTCTCAAGCCTGGCTCAGTGTATAGGCTACTCTAAAACATACAAATTAAATCATCAGAGAAATTGTTATCTGAGAGTCAGGAAACAATTTCAAACTCCCATAGGACAGCACAGTGCACTTATTGTCAATTTTAATGATATTCTCATTTTCCCAGGTGAGAATAACAGAATTTCATTTTTTCCCCCTAATTCACTCAGCTTTGTTCTGGGATGTAAATTATATGTAACACAACTCCCAAACATACCCGTGGACATTGAACACTAAGTCCATTCTGTGAGTTATTTTTAAAACTTGGTGTTTTTGCACTTAACTATCTTTTTTTTTTTTTTAAGATTTTATTTATTTATTTGACAGACATAGAGACAGCCAGCGAGAGAGGGAACACAAGCAGGGGGAGTGGGAGAGGAAGAAGCGGGCTCATAGTGGAGGAGCCTGATGTGGGGCTCGATCCCAGAACGCCGGGATCACGCCCTGAGCCCAAGGCAGACGCTTAACCGCTGTGCCACCCAGGCGCCCCCTGCACTTAACTATCTTTTTAAAAGATAAATTTCCAAAACCAAGATGCTTTTCTGAAATAAAAATTTCAGGCTGGTACAAGACAACTTTAGGGCCATCTCCGGTCATCGTGTGGCAAGACCGTTTTTGTCTCCTACAGCATCAGTAATAGCTCAAAGGCAAAGGCTACCTCAGCATTAAGCTCTCCACTCCAGATGTCATCACAAAGTAGTGTTTAGCACGGTGACCAGTGTTTAGAAACCATTTTCTTCCCAGTGAGTAGCATAAAGAGACTTTTATAGAAGAGTCACATTGCGGAATTCTTGGAACAGGAAAAAGGGACCCCTAGCTAAGGCACTGAAAGTGCACTAGTTATATGAAGAACTGTAAACTGTACCCACAGGCTCCCCCCATTAGAGTCTGTATCATAGAGGTGCACAGGGGCGTTGTGGTTGAGGCCGGAGTTTGCAGTCCAGGTGAAGTGGGAACGTGACCCTTTCTGCAGCTTTTAGTCTTGGCTACCAGTGTCCGATGCCTGACGTGGTACTGTGGAAGTAACGGAATTTAATTTCTGAAAGATATTATTTGTTATTAGACTGTGGAGCTAGAGCAGTTCTTTTCTTCTGATGATACTTAAGCTTTCCCCAGGGAGTAGAAAAATATCCATGAAGATTTACATATACTTTTATTTCTATTCCTGTTCCTTTGAGAAGCCAGTAGTGTCCAAGGAGATCTTTAGTAGAAGGCTGGAGCATTGTTTAAAATCTTACTGGAGAAACCATTGCTATTAGGCGGGTATAGATTATCTACAGAATATCACGTTTTACCTTTATGAGAGCTTTTCATCAGACACTTTCATTTACATTTTCTTAGGTCTAAAAAAAAAAAATCACAGGCCAGACCATTCAATACTTTGGTCTGATTGATGAACATCCTGGGCGTAAACAACCAGTTGATTGGCTGTGTACTCCCTCTCCATTGTTAACAAACACATGGATTGTGGCCTGCAGTACATTTTGAACTAGTTCGTATATATGTATATAGTGGTGTGTGTGTGTGTGTGTGTGTGTGTGTATACACACAATATATGTATTGTTTTTTTTTTTTTCTATACAGATACCCAGTGGATCCAGCACTATTTATGGAAAAGCCTGCCCTTTCCCCATTGAATTACCTTGTTCACTTTATAAAAATACTTGAATATACATGGCTGGTTCTAGTTCTGTGAACTCTATTCTGTTTCAGTGAGTTCCTCCATCTCTCTGTATACCATTACGATGTTGTCTTCATTACTGCAACTTGCTATTAAGTCTTGAAGTGGTATAAGTCTTCCGACTCCATTCTTTTTCAAGATACTTTGGTTATTTTAGATGCATTTCTTTCTCTTATCAATTTTTTGAACCAACTTGTCAATTTCTATCAATACTCTGGGTATTTTTTTGGGGGGGGTGTTGAATCTGTAGATCAACTTGGGAAAAATTGACCCCTGATTAGTTTGAGTTTCCCAGGGCATATATTGTACCTTTCTGTTTTTTAAAACGTCTTCTTTCCATCTAGTATCAGTTTGAAGGACTTATTTAAGTTCTGTATAGTGCAGGTGTATTGATAGTAAATTTTCAGTTATTGCTTATCGGAATGTCTTTAGTCTCAAACATTTTTGAATAGCGTTTTTTTGCCATGTGTATAATTATGGATTAATGCTTTTTACTTTTAGTATTTAACTACATCCTTTCCTTTTCTTCTGATAACCCTTATTACTGATGATGAATGAGCCATCATTTATATTTTTGTTCTCAGTCTGCAGTGACACATGTTCTCCTGCTTAATATTTTGTGTACAGTTCATCAAGTATTTCCTTGCTGTTGCTTTTCTTCAGATCTGACAAATTCAACGGCTTTGTCTTCAAGCTACTGACTGCCGTCACTAATGTACTTTTAAAACTCAATCATCTTTTTAATGTTTCTTATATTGAACTTTTCAGTTTTAGAATCTATATCTAGAAGTTTGAGTTGTCTCCGTTTTTCTGCCAAGCATCCCGGAACTCGTCAAGTGTTAAGATCATGTTCTCTATTATGGTCTTGGATATATTTATAAGAGTTACTGTAAAATCTTTGTAAATTCCAACATCTGTATCATCTTGGTGATTACATCTATTGCTTTTGCTTTGGTTATTGGTCACATTTTTCTACTTTTTCACATCTTGTAATTTTTTAAATATTTTATTTATTTGAGAGAAGGACAGCAAGAGAGAGAGCGTGTGCACGAGCACAAGCAAGGGGGACAGGCAAAGGGAAAGGGAGAGCCAGGCTCCGCACTGAGCAAGGGAGCCTGACGCAGGGTAGGGCTTGATCCCAGTACCCTGAGAGCATGACTCGTGCCAGGTGAAGACGCTTAACCAACTGAGCCACTCCTGTAATTTTTCATATATCCTGGACAATGTAAATAATACATTTAAATCTAAATTATGTTATCTTCCTTTACTGTTTTTTTTTTTTTCCTTGCTGGCTGGAAGTGAATTTGTTGTAATCACCTCCCGAACCTGTTGGAGTTTATTGTTAAGCATGTAGGATGACAGTAGAAAAGTCTTTGCTCTAGAGTGTGTTCCTTAATCCTAAATCCTGTACTTCCTGACATTTCAGCTGAATGTGTGTGGTGGTAGAGATACTTCCATTCTGAAAGGCCAGAACACTGTATCCTGGCATCGTGTGACTTTTAGTGTCTCAGTTCCACTCTCAACCCAAGAGCAACTGAACTCTTCTCAGCCTAAGTAAGTCTTGCCCTGTGCATGTGCCACCCAGTCCTCAGCCAGTGATCTGTGGGGAACCCACCCTGTCCCACATACACACACACAGACTCCTAGGCCCCACCCTTGTGCAGCCACTTCTCTCTAGTGGGAGTGTCTTGATTTGCTTAGGCTCAGCGTCCGTGTGCTGTGGCTGGGAAATAGTCAGCAGCTGGGGAGCCTGGGTGAACAAAGATCTCACTTCCTGTTTCTCTCTCTCAAATACTGTATTCTTTGCTGCCTTATGGCCTAATGCCTAAAAGCAGTTATTGTGTATATTTTGTCTAGTTCTAGAATTCCTCAGAGAAACCAAATATGGTAGCAGTTAACCTACTATGACCCGGAGAAGTCCAGTCAGGGATTTTTAACTAGCTGGTGGCAGGCTTCAGTGCTTGCAAAGGATTTTGATTAGGGACTCTTGTGCTCTATGGGATGTACTCAACTTATTATTTCCCAATTGAGATAAGTCATTATGCTAAATTAAAACCCAAAACCCTCTGCAAGCTGCTTGCATAATGCATTGAGTAAGCCTGCTCAACAATGTTAATTTCCCTGATACCACACCCCCCTCATATATTGACATTACCCCCTACCTGGAACCTCAAGCCAGAAATTGTTTTGATATCTTTTTCTCCCTCCATCTATTGTGAGGTCCTGTATAGTCTACCTTCCAAATCTTAGTCTGCACTAACTTTGCCTTAGGGCCCAAATCACCTCTCACCTGGACAATTTCAAAGCCTCCTATATGGTCTCCTTGATCGCATTCTCTCAACTTCCCCATACTATATTCTTTGTATAGTACTCAAAGTAGTCTTTATTATACCCTAGTTTACAACCTTGCAATGGTTCCTTAGTGACCTTAGAATAAATTTAATATGCTTTATCTTGGCTTACAAAGCTCTGTAAGCCATTGGCTTACAAATTGTGAAACTTTCTCTTCTCATGTTCTGTTGCTCTTGGCTCTTTAAAAATTACTACAGCACAGTTCTAATATTTGTCTCAGAACTCTCTTCTGGTGACTCAGCCAGAAGCACACTGTTATGGTTTCTTTTACTTTTTCTCCTGAAAAATAGGAAACTTCCAGAAAAGTTTTAAGGCTGGTATAAAGAACTCTTGTAGATCAGTTGCCCAGAGATCTCATTCAACTTTTATCTTCTGTCCCAGTGATATCCTTTATGGCAAAAGGCAAGGTCATGAGTTGCACTGAGTTAGGTCTTTTTAGTTTCTTTTAACCTAGAAGAGCTTATTGCTCAATCTTTCCTTGAATACAATCGCCTTGGTATTTGTAAAGAGTATAGGCTACTCATTTTGTAATATGCCCTTCAAGTTCCAATTTACTCAATGTTTCGTGATCCTTAGGTCTATGTTATGCATTTTGGCCAGGGCCTGTCATAAACTGTATTTCTTCTTATTGCAAAGAAGGGGCAAATATCTATTTGTCTTATTACTTGTTGTGTTACCTTTTATCACTTGATGAGTCAAATGATTAAGATGTTGCCTGCAGGTTTTTCCACCATAGAGTAACTTAAGTATTTTATGGGTAGATACTTTCAGACTATAGAAAATCCTACTCTTCAACTTTTACCCAATAATTTCAACATTTATTGTCATCTTATGCCTGAATTATTACTATAATTGTTGCCAGGTGTTGATTCTGTAATCCCATTATTTCTTCTACATTTTCTAATTGTTGACATTGTACTCTAAGAAAGAGATTCTTTCCTGGTCTCCATTTCTGTATTCATTTATATTTTTTATTTTAGTGTGGACTCATGGATTCCATAGGTTATAATAGATTATTAACATTATCTATTTCTAAATCCTATATTTAGCCAGTATCTCCTTAAGCTGGCTTTGACATGTCTTTTTGAAATGTTCATACCTCCAGTGGCAAGCTGTAGGAGACTACCCAAGAGCTACCCCCCTGGATTTTACATCTAATTAGTCATAACCCCCCAGTGGTACCAACTCATGCTGCTTTGTACTAGCTGAGAGATTCCCTTCCCAACGTGTATTCTACCACTTGAGAGTACATATGTAGTCATTTCTCACACTCCTTGGGGCTATAACCACGTTCAAATGCACCTTTACTGCATCTGGAAAACTTTTCCTTCCATTTTCCCCAAGGCTCAATTATATTCATCTTTCCCCTGAAATTCTCCCAAAGAGGCATTCATCGAACCCTACGTTGACCTCATATTCCTATTAGTACCCTCACTTACTTTATATGGCCTCAACACAAATAGTAGTAGTTGTTTATGTGCTCATTTGCTTATTTTCTACTTCCCTCACTATACTAGATGTTCCGTGATGTTAGTTCCTGGCTTGGCTGTATTCATTTCCACATCTCTAGCAACTAACATAGTACATAAACACATAGTAGGCTTTCAACAAACATCTGTTAAATAAATAATAATTATGATTTGAGGAAAATAACTCTCAATAGTTCCTGTACCTGGCAAGTTCATTTATTTTTTTTTTGTAGTAGGTTCCCATTTATCCTTGGTAACTACTCTCCGATGCGTGATCTAGTAAAAAAATTCCATTAAATATTATTTGACATAGCTTGCGTGTCCTTTCTTTAAATTTTTAAAAAGATTTTATTTATTTACTTGACAGACAGCCAGCGAGAGAGGGAACACAGGCAGGAGGAGAGGGAGAGGAAGAAGCAGGCTCCCAGCAGAGGAGCCCAATGCGGGGCTGGATCCCAGGACTCTGGGATCACGCCTTGAGTCAACGGCAGACGCTTCACGACTGTGCCACCCAGGCGCCCCTACCTTGTGTGTCCTTAAGCAGCTGCCACTCTTCTAGGTTTAGAGCCTCTGTAAGACTAAGAACCACAATGTGTCCATTTCAAGACAACATATTCAAAAACTTATACTTTGGTTTGTATAGCTGTATTAGTTTTCTAGGGCTGCCATATGAAAAAAATCACAAACTGGTGGTTAAACAAGAAACGTCTCACCATTCTGGAGGCTGGAGATCCAAGAATTAGGGTGGTAGCAGGTTTAGTTTCTCCTGAGGCCCCTCTTTGAACCCTAGATGGCAGCCTTCTTGTTGCAGCCTCACGTGCCCTTCTCTGTGTAGGTGTGTCCATGCTGTCCCTTCTTACGATCAATCCAGTTATACGGGATTGCCACCCCACTCTTCGGACCTCATTTAACCTTAATCATCTCTGTAAAGGCCCTATCTCCAAACGCAGTCATATCGGGGATGAGAGCATTAGCGTATGAATTTTGGGGGACACCATTAAATCCAAACAATGGCTGCCTTCTGTTCTGTTTTGGATACCATGCCTATACAGAAAATAACACTGATTTTTTTTTCCTCAGTTTTTTGGTCAGATAAACACACGAACTCTAAGTTCAGGTGGAGCTAAGAACATTTAAACTTGATTTAGTATTTTGCAACTGATGCTTTCTTCTTCTTGTTGATAAATGCAAGAAGAGACTTCCACTACCACTTTCTCAAGAATTCTTTCAGGCTTTTTCAAATATAGTTATGTAAGCCCCCCCCCCATTTTGCTTATTCAGTAAACATTTGGCCAAAGTTCACAGGTGATGTTAGCTAGTATTAGTATTTTCCCTAAACTGGTCAGATTATTTTTAATAACTAAATCAATTGACTCAGCTATTTATTTGAGTGACCTACATTGAGAAAGTACATAGCTAGACATTGAGTCCTTGTAAGATATTTTGAAAGGTAATATTCAAGTGACTGCTGTGTACGAGGTTTCCTTTTAGGTTGATGAAATGTTCTAAACTTAGATTTTCATAATGGTTGTACAACTTAGTCAATGTTTTAAATACTGATTTATGTACTTTGAAAGGTGAATTTTATGGTGTGATTTATATCTCAGTATATCTTAAAAGGAAATTTATAAACTGTTATTAATGGATTTGTTATAAATTATAGTCCAATTCAGATATTTACGTAGTATACTGAATTCAGATTAGAATGATCTCTCATGGAAGTGTTTTCCCATTACTTTAGATCTTAAGTTTCTCATTTATTTTCTATCCAGTTCTCACCACTTTGTGAAAAGCATCTAATAATGTTTTAAATTTTTGTCCACTTACTTTAATGGAGAAAATTAAAATGCAGATCAGTAGAACACTAATCACACTGAAATTTGGAACATTAGCCATAAGTAATTGAAAACCCAGAGGAAAAGAAAGGCTAACATATGAGGGACTCTTCAGTCTATTGAAACTAAGAAAACGGGGTTTTTTGGCTTAAAAGACGAGGACCAAATCCCTGAAGTTCACGCATGACCTCTAAAAGCCTCTTTTTCTGTCAGCCACCTCCATGTCAGAAAATATGCTATGAAAACAAAGTGACTTGCATATGCCGGCAAGTGTAGTTCTACCCCTACCGTTAATCTATTAGAGATCGTGAATGATTTGCAGTGGCCCACCGTTCGTGTTTATAATTCAGTGTGTGGGTCTTGATCAGGCTTCCCTAGGACAAAAATAATGCTTTTAATTCAAGGTGAAATTAAGCGCTAAAATGCAGAAAAATGAGTTTCTGGTCAGTTTTATAGAACATCTCTCATCACTTTAATTGCTTTGTCCTGGCCAAGCAAAACATGTTCTGTCATAAGTATCGCACTTTAATATCAAGCTGTCTTTAAAATTTTTAGTTACAAATGATCTTTGCAAAAGCACTTGAAATAAAACTAATAGCATTTAATGTTTACCACTTGTCAAAGTTGCCTAAATGGCTGCTTCTAGTAATAGGGGAAAACCTCAAATCTGGAACTTCTACAGCTCTGCCTTTCTGTAGAGCGAAGGAGTAAATTCTGCTAATGCCAACTCTCCAAATCCAGTAAGTTGAAGGTTTTGTGTGTGTGTGTGTTCAATGATTTCCTCGGTAACCTATTTATTCCAGAATATCTACATTTCTTCCCCTTGCTTCATGTAAACACGGCCTATGATTTCCCATCCAAGAAAGGTTTGGCTATTTTGAATGACCTTTTTTCACAAACTTGAATTGTAGTCCATTCCTCTTTGTTTTCTCTCTGAATGATACATAAGCTTGGGAAAATGTTGCTGGATTTCTTGGAGCATAAAATGCAGAGATTCCCAGAGTTCTCAGAGCTTGGTAACAATGCCTTACTTCAGCCTGGCAGCGTGCCTGAGGGGCTAAGGGCCCAAGGCTGCCTTTGAAAGGAAAGACCTAGAGAAGCCAAGGAAGAAGAGAATCCGTCTATAATTTAAATAGGGTTCCAGTTTGATCAGTCACACTAGCCTCCTGTGTCTACATGTGGTCACAGAATCTACTGAAAAGCTGATTAATCTAAAATAATAATTGGTTTTTGCCTGGCCAATCACACTAGCCGTAAAACAGATCTCATTAAGTCACTATTAAAATGCATCTGATTCAGACCCACTGCAGGTTATCAGGAGGGAAATGGCATTTGAAAAGAGGTTCTTCAAGCTGCTGTGTGAAGGATGGGTGGGAGGGGAGAATTGAGAGGCTTCTGCCTCTTCCAAGGCTGCCCCCATCAGTTAATAGCCTTCTCAGGCTACTTTCTGCAAATGTACCACTTCACGTTCTTTTTTTTTTTCCACTACCACAACTAATTAATTTTTAATGCAAGTAATAGCTTCACCTCTCAATTCAGCCCCTTAGAGAACCCAGCCTAATGGCCCTGAATATGCAGTGCTCCTTGGTAAGAAATCATATTAATGTCGATTTGGGGCTTGCAGCTTAGAGGATAAATGAAATTCTCTCTAGATTGGTTTGCTCCACTTGGGTGGATGGCATGCCTTCTCTCCTGACTGGTACTACTTCCCTGATTTGTATTTAAAGCTCACTACTCTACCCTGACATACAGATATTTCTGAAAGTTCAGAAACAGGGATTTTTGTCATCTCTCTCAAGCGCCATTTTCTTTAGCAAATCATAGAATGTCAGAGCTGGAAGGAAATCTTAGAAATCATCTATTCCCATCCTTGCACTACACAGAAAAGATGTAGAAATCTACAGAGGGAAAGATGGAAAGTTTGGTTGGATCAAGACAGAAAGGTCTTGTTCTGCTCCCGCTAAGGAATTTGTACTTTGTCCTGGAAGTGCTCAAAGGTGGTTGAACGCTATAGTTCTTGCTTTGGGGTGAGCAGGTCAAAGTTCAGAATGCTCATTCTGGCAGCAAAGGGAAGGCAGTTAGGAGAGGGTAAAAGGCTCAAGAAGAGCCATCGGGGGTCTGTTTTACTGTTCCTGGTGAAAGGTAATGAATTGAACTAGGTCGCTGAGCATCAGGATGAAGACCAGAGGATAGGTAGACCAAACAATCCAGTGCGATGGGTGAAGGAGAAAGAGCGTTATTAACGATTGGCGGGCAAGCTGAGTAGTCCTACCGTTCAACGTGATAAAAGACAAAAGGCTGGAGAAACATGCAAATGTTTGGCTATGTGGGTAGTAATAATAGTAATGCTAGTAAGGATACTGAGTTTTAGTGGTTTATGAGACGCCACTGGGAGAGGTCTAATAGGTGTGGAATTAACAGACTTCGTCACTAACAGATATGCTCAATTTATCTTCTGATGCCATATGTTATCAAATATATTTGTCTTCTCTGAGTATGTCCTTTCAATTTCTAACAAGAGAGCAGTCTTAGAAAACTATTTAGCCCCATTTCTGCCATGACCTTTAGCAAGTCATTTCATCTCTGTGAACCTAAGTTCTTTATCTAAACAAGAGGATAGTAAGACAGGCTCATCTTTAACTTTGTGTAGGGGTCATATGGACTGATATGGGAAAGTATTTTGTTTGAAAGCCTAAAATCTGAATATACATGTAATAAACTAATTTCCTATTCAGACTTGAGAAAGGACATGTATATTCCTATTACAGAAACTTGACTTTAAAGGATCTCCCCCTTATGTATTCCTTGCGCATTATGGAAATACTCAAATATATTCAAAACTCTGGCAAAAAAAAAAAAAAAGGATGGCATTCTTACATTCTGTCAGCTGGCTGTCAGTGTGTCTAAGGAAGAGCATTCCTCCATTTTTACTGCGGTATTCACTTATCACCCAGGAAACCACTGGGCCTGTTTTGACATCCAGGAGTTTCCTTGAGTGATATATGTAGGGGAAGGTATTTGTGCTGGGATAGGGAGGAAGGCATGAAATCTGTAATTTAGTGGAGAAATAGCTTGCAACTCTAAATTTTTTTGGTCCAAACTTAGACTGTCAGGAACCTGAGTAGTTATAAGGCTTTTTTTTTTCTTTTTTTAAAAGAAGTTAATAGGCTTGACTGGCATAATTACAAACTATGTTTATAAATTTTTAAAAAATCGATTTCTAGTTGGGGTAGCTTTCATTTTGACCTGCAATGGGATTAGAAGAACATTTGGAAGACGTGCTTGGAGACTATGTGGTATGTTTGCCGTGTGTTGGTTTCTGTTACCACAGATTGTAAGGTGATCACTTGCAAGAAGTACCTAGTCGTAGATTTATAACAGGAACATCAGAGGCCAAGATAAAAAGAAAATGATACATTTTTACAGGAAAGTCCTTGAAAGTCCTTTTAAATTAGAAACGCTTTATTTTTCAGTTATATAAATAACGATCTTAAAACCTAGCTAGAAAGTTCATTCCATGCAGAAAGCTTGATTGGAAACAGTGCTGGCCACCCCAGCACAAACTTGGTAACTTTGTGTCTTGTCCTTGACTCAGATGCTCTTGTGCAAATCCTCAAACCTCTTTACCACTCTGAGCCTCTGCTCACTCTGGTCAAGTATGAGGAAGGAATTTATAACATTAGACCTGGAATTCCTTCTAGTTCTAAAATCCTGAGTCTTGGGTCTTCTCAGAATTCCTAAAATCCTTTTCAGTTTGATTTTGTGTGTGTGTGTGTGGGGGGGTAGTGCAACAAATTGGACAGTATTCTATAATGAGGGGAGGTTCAGCTCTTAATAAAACTAAGAATTCTGTGTTGCATGAAACAGCGAACACGGAACATTTAAGAGAGCTCGTTCCTTGCTACAGGCAGGCATTTTCAATAACTACATACTTGGCCATTATTGTTTCTATCTCTTTTGGCTCATATCGGGCCAAAACCATCTGTTATTTGTCTTTAGGTGGTTATCCAGGCATTGTAGGTATTTAAAGAAACAATTTGGGGAGGAAAGAGACAACCATGTGATATTAAAGATGCCTTGAGCGGTGTATCCTATTGTATTTTCAGCCAAAGGCATTAGAAAAAACCCCAAAACCAAAAAACAAACAAAAACACCCAAACAGTGGCTGGGCTCTAATGGCACAGTCTGTTTCTCTACACTGCGTTTCTATTCAATTAAAGCATTTCTCTCCTATTTGTTATTTCCAGTGTTTTGTTCACACAGAAAGCGTCCTAAGTTAATAAATAAACACACAGACTGACATCTCTATCTTTCCAGCCTCCGTGGGGCACTGCTTCATTAGCTGAAGTTAAAAGGAAAAAAAAAATATTAATTAACACATTTCCTGCTGTGTCTTTTTTCATTATACTGTTCTGGTCAGCAGTCCGTGCTCCGGCCTATGTTCATTTGGCGTCTAGGTGTCTCATTTTGCCAACTATTTGTAAAGATTTAGATGGAAATTTTCCTATTACTTAGTCTTTGCCATGTGCAATACGGATCTCAGTCCTTCAGTGGCCATGCTATTCGAGCTCAGGAATGCTGGTTAGAAATTGGACAGGAGAGAAAACAACACGTATGATACCTGATGACACAGAAAAAGCAGATATACCAGCATCGGCACGATGGGAATCCTCTGCGCTTAACTGTCTAGACACAAATTTACAACTACATTGATTTAGTGTGGTATGGACTATGAGGAAGGCACTGCCTTACGCTCCTCAAGGGACCCCAAGAGGCTTAAAGTACAGTCTGCGTTCTCTTGGAGTTTGTTATCTAATGAATAAGACTGACAACTATAGTCCAAGGAAAGGATGTGGAGAAATTTGCTTTGGTAAGGATCACATCATTGTTTTGTGCTGATTTGACTAATGTCTCCATGTGCCACCCAAGCTTTCCTAGGGCACAGGAAGTCCACTTCCGGTCAAGGGAATGCGTGCAGCTTCTACGCTGTCTGGGCACACTTTCCAGTTCCATTGGTAAACACAGTTATAACGGCTCCTGACAAAGAAAGAGAATTCCGAGACCAGTCTTGAAGAATGGGCAGGATTTTGAGAGACACAGACGATGACCAAGGGAGAAGGAGATCAATTGGTAAGAATGAAGAGCATTAAGAAATGGAGGGTGGCCAGAAATTGAAGAGTGAGAGGAGGGTTCTGGGAAGTGCAAGTGATGTAATTTGGCTGCAGTAGCGGGAGATGAGCTTTTGTAGTTAGGGAGTTACATCATCAGTGAAGCTTTAACATGAATTCTGGCAGCAGTATGGGAAGTGGATTAAGAGGGGGAGAGCCTGGAGGCATGGAAAGCAGGTGAAATAATTGAGAAAAGAAACGCGAGGCTGAGCTGTTGAAAGGGCTCTGGGAATGGAGCTGAGGGACAGATGGTAAAGGGCATGGTGATGGATCTGTGACAATTGATTGGATCCAGGATGTCGTTGAAAGAGAATGTCAAAGACAAAGCTGATTTATTTTGGTGCGTTTTGTCATGGCCATAATTGTTCTACTTGTTTCCATCAGTTCTCTCACCCATAGATCTTTTTCCATTTTTAAAATTTTCCCATATACTTGGAGGCTATATAATGAATTTATGTATGCTTTCTGTATATAACTCCCAGCTTAATCATAAATCTTTAGGATATATAAATGAAATATCATTAATAAGATATAGATGTAAGACTTTCCAGTTAATAAGTAATGCATCTCCTGTCCAAATTTTTACTTGACAGCTGGAATCATAGAAGATTTTATAAGGGGGATTATTACAAAGAGCTAAAAACAGGTGGGAGGCTTTGTTCTCATCTTGGTAAATACCAGAATGATTCTCTGCTTTATATTTCTCGAAGATACATATGTTATAGTTAATTAACTGGATCCCATGCTTGTTCGAAAGTCTTTAAAACAGTCATGTAATATGAGATGCAGTATAAGGGCCACTGTCTCACAGCCACCTCTCAATTCAAGACCCAAGTAATGGATGGTTATCAGAGAGCGCCTGGAAAATATTACTACAGAGTCTCTAAAACGGGCTCTTAGAGAAGTTTCCCAACTAGTATTCCTCACCTATTTTTTGTGTATCTTTATTTCTCATTTAGAGTAAATGCCAGCACCATCCACCCAGCACAGAAGTCAGAATCAATGAGGTAATTCCACTCCCTCATAGCCAATGAGTCATCAGTCTCTGTTTATGGAACTTAATTTTATTTTTTTTAAGACTTTATCTTACGAGAGAGAGAAAGAGCGAGGGAGCACAAGCTAGCACAGAGTGAGAGGGAGAAGCTGACTTCCCGCTGAGCAAGGAGCCTGATGTGGGACTCGATCCCAGGACCCTGAGATCATGACCTGAGCTGAAGGCAGATGCTTCACCGACTGAGCCACCCAGGCGCCCCTGTTTGGCAAACCTTAAAACCCCTGGAATCCATCCACGCCTTCCCATGACCCGTGTTCTTCTTTACTTCTGAATATCATGTTTGCACAACCTTTGCATTTAGTACTTCTCTCATCCTCTTCTTGTCTCTCCTCCGTAGTATATTGATTTCATTTAAAAAATGCATACAATTTATTTATTTGTTATTATGTTCAGTTACGTCATTCGTTTTTGATGCAGTGTTCAGTGATTCATTAGTTACGTATCACACCCAGTAATGCAGGCTATTTAAAAGAAAATGCTGATTATATAAGAAGTAGCTGATTGTTTCTGAGAATTTAGAAAATACGGAAATCTTTCTCAACAGCTTCAGCAAAGGAATTAAGCCCAACAGAAAATGATTGGAATAACTGTTTTCTGAATTCTCCAGGGACAGTGCGTAGTTACTGCCGCTCTGGATGAGGAGGACGGATGCTTTAGAACAGGCTTGGGAAAACTGCAGCCTCCAGGCCAAACCTGACCTGCTGCCTGGTTTGTAATAGTTTTATTGGAACAAGCCACACCCATTAATTTCATGGGCATTTGCCATTGTCGATGGCTGCTTTCACACTACAATGGCATAGTTGAGCAGTTGCTGTGGAAGAGACCATATGGCCTGCAATATCTAAAATAATTACTATCCGCCACTCCTTTATAGAAAGAGGTGGCTAACTCCCACTTTAGAACATTAAGGCCTAATGCTCCTTGGTGAGCTGGTTGAGAGGGGCTGTCACCAGGAAAGTTTAAAGAGACTATGAAAATAACCCATAATCATTATAATCCAAATATAGCCACTAATGTCCTTTTAATATGTTTCTAGAAAAGTTTTGTGTCTACATACATAATAATGTAACAATATCATTGGGATCATAGTACTGACCACATTTTATGTATTATGTTATTAGATATTTCTCAGTTATAATTGCTGGATGTTATTCTAACATATAGAATTTAGCAATTCTGGTAATGTTGGACAATGATGTGATTTCTACATTTTTGGTGTGTGTTTGTAAATAGATTGTTTAAAAAAAAAACTTAGGGGATGCCTGGGTGGCTCAGTTGGTTAAGTGTCAGATGGTTTCGGCTCAGGTCCTGATCTCAGGGTCACGGGATTGAGCCCCGCATCCAGCTCCGCACTTAGCGGGGAGTCAGCTTGAGGATTCTCTCTCTCTCCCTCTGCCCCTCCCTCCACTTGCACACATTCTCTCTCTCTCTAAAAATAAGATGTTTTTTGTTTTGTTTTTTTTGTTTTTTTTAAGGATTTATCAGGGGTGCCTGTGTGGCTCAGTCGGTTAAGTGTCTGATTCTTGATTTCGGTTCAGGTCATGATCTCAGGGTCATGAGATCGAGCCCCCTCATTGGGCTCTGTGCTGGGCATGGAAGCTGCTTGAAATTCTCTCTCTCTTTTTCCCTCTGCCCCTGCCCCCTCTCCCTCTCTGGAAAAAAAAAAAGCAAAGAACAAAAAACAACTTATCAGATGTATTAAAAATTACTTAGTCAAGGGGCGCCTGGGTGGCACAGTCATTAAGCGTCTGCCTTCAGCTCAGGGCGTGATCCCAGCATTCTGGGATCGAGCCCCACATCAGGCTCCTCCACTAGGAGCCTGCTTCTCCCTCTTCGACTCCCCCTGCATGTGTTCCCTCTCTCGCTGGCTGTCTCTGTCAAATAAATAAAATCTTTAAAAAAAAAGAAATAATTATATTAAAAAAATTACTTAGTCAAATGCAATGTGATATCTTAAATTGGATCCTGGAATGGTAAAAGGACATAGTGGGAAAACTGCCGAACCATGAATAAAGTCTGTAGTTTAGTTTGTAGTGTTGTACCAATGTTAATCTTGTAGTTTTGAAAAATGTAATAGAGTTACATAAGATGTTAATTACAAGGGAACCTGGGTGAAGAAGATACAGGAACTCTGTACTATCTATGAAACTCACCTGTGAATCTAAAACTATTCCAAAATATAAAATTTAAAATAAATATTAAGTCAAAGCTGTGAACTTTTCTGGGAAATTTTAATGAGGTATAATTTACACGTAGGAAAGTGTACATGTCACACATGTACAGCTTGACTTTAAGAATTGAACACATTCTTGTAGCCACCACCCAGATCAAGAAATAGAACATTAGTCACATCACAAACACAGCACCTCCTTCTAGTAACTATCTCCTGCTAAGGCTAATGCTATCCTGATTTCTAACAAAAAAATATTTTCTCAGCTTTTGCAGTTTATAAAATAGAATCATATAGCATGTATGCTTTTATGTCTGGCATATTTTGCCGAACATTGAGATTTACCCATGTCATTGCATATAGTTGTAGAGCGTTCATTCTTATTTCTGTCTAGTATTCCATTGTATAAATACAACACAATTTATCCATTCAACTTTTAAAAGGCATTTGGGTAAGCTGTAGATTCCGGCTATTAGGAAAAATACTGCTATGAACAATCATGTACAGATATCTTTCACTTAGTCTACGTACCTATTTCATAGGGCATATGAACTGATGCTGCTGGGTCAGTATACATTTGTTTGGCTTTAGAAGTTCTCTTTAGTGGGTGATGAAAAATAGCGTTCTAAAGCACTTGTACCAACTATCTGTAATCACAGTGTCATTAGAATTTTCTATGACAAGACCAATGAAAAATGCCCTAGTATTCCAAGGGGAAGTATTTCTAACCTAGAATTGTATACTTAGCCAAACTCTCATGCAGGTGTGAGGGTACAATTTATCCATTTCCAAATATACACCTCTCAAAAAATTCTCTTTTATGGACTCTGTCAGGGAATTTCTGGAAAGTATGACTCCTCTGAAAATAGAGATTAAAGCAAGAATGAAGAATATACCAGAGACAACATGGGAGAGAAGAGATGACCCTGAAGGAGATTTCCATGATAAGGGCTGTACATCAGGCTTAGAGAAACAGTAGCTCAGAGTAGAACAGGTGGCTGGTACACTCTAGGAGGGATGGCTCCCCTCCAGAAAAAGTTGAGTTAATGGATTACTTGATGTACTTACCATTATTGAGAAGGACAAAAATAAGGCAATTATAAACTCTAAACAAAAAAATTAAAATAAGCATTGTACCTAAAGTGAGTATGCCATGAACAATACTTATGTAGTTCTAATATAAATGCTGAAATGAATTAATAAAAACATGATCCATTTGTATTGCTATCACAGGAAAAGTTTTAATGGGTGATCACGGTGAAAGAAAGCAAAATCTTAATTTTCCTAATAGGACAAAAAATGGAAGTGTTTACAATAAGGGGGGGCAGAATAACAAGTATGTGCATATTTAGAAAAATGGAGGAAATAATATAAGAAAAAGTGAAGAGTTGATAAAATGCTGTCAGTGGTGGGTCAGGATGGCAGGTGACTGCTTATATTATAAGCCTATGCTTTATATAAAATCCTAGTCAACTTAGAATTATGTATGGTGATCTTGTTTAATAGTTTAGAAATTGTATAAGGAATTTATAAGTACATAAAATATAAAGAATATTAAAACTCAGCATTAAGACCAACCCCATTTAAAAAGAATGCAAAACTTGAACAGATGCTTGACAAAAGATGGATGGATAACCAATGAGCACATGAAATGATGCTGAACATTAGTCACCAGTGAAGTAGAACTTTAAACCACTCTGAAATGCGATTTCACATGTACTCGCGTGTCTAAAATTGGAAAGACTGAAAATACCAGCCTCAGAGAATGCTAAGCAACTGGAACTTGCACAAGTTAGTGATGATAGTATAAGATGGTCTAACTGTTCTGGAAAACAGGTTGGCAAGTTTTTAAAAAGTTAATATACATCTACCTTTGACCCAGGAATTCCTCTCCTAAGAATTTACCAGAAGGATATGAAAATATATGTCCACATAAGGACTTGGACACAAATGTTCATATGATAATAGTTATTGATAATAGTTAAAAAAAAAAAAAGAAAAAGAAAAAAACCCCAAATGGTCATCAGCAAAATGGATAAACGAATTATGGTGAATTCACACAAAGGAATGCTACTTGGCAATAAAAAGGAGTGAACTAGTGACACCTGGGATAATGGTAAGAAACTTAAGAAATGTCACTTTGAGCAAGAGAATTCAAACACAGCAGTATGCATACTGGATGATTCCATTGACGTGAAGTACAAGAAACCAGAAAATGGTTGCCTGTAGACATGGGAATGAACCTGAAAGTGGTACCAGAGAATTTGGAGGGTAATTGGAATGTTCTTTATCTTGTCTTGGGTGTTGGTAATTTGGGTAGATATAATTGACAAGCTATTAAACTTAAGATCTATGCATTTTTGTATATAAATTACATCAAAAAAGTTTATAAAGTTCAGTGTATATCACTTTTCTTGTTTTTGTGCTAACACAAAAATTCTTGGATTTTACTATTGGACATTTAGATTGTTTATATTTTTTCTATTTGAAGCAGTACTTAATGAAAAATCTTCATTTTACTTAACCACTAAGGTTCTGAGGGCAGAATCCTACTTCAGAGAAGAATTCCCTGCTTACTCATAATGTGTATTTTTTTAAAAAGATTTTATTTATTTATTTGACGGAGAGAGAGACATCCAGCGAGAGAGGGAACACAAGCAGGGGGAGTGGGAGAGGAAGAAGCAGGCTCATAGCGGAGGAGCCTGATGCGGGGCTCGATCCCAGAACACCGGGATCACGCCCTGAGCTGAAGGCAGACACTTAACGTGACTGAGCCACCCAGGCGCCCCTCATAATGTGTATTTTAAAGATTTTTAAAAACAGTTTAGAAACGTATCCTTAAAAATTTGAACCAATTTCCTCTAGCACGTTAAGAGAATACCAACAGTGATATTATTTATTCTTACATTAACTAACTTGAAGGGGGACAGTGTTTTATTTTTCTAGCAAATAATTCTGATCTTAACGTCACTGGGATCTGAATTTGAATCCTAGCTCTGTCACTTATGTGTCTGTGGGCAAGCGAAACACTCTTAAGTTTGAGTTTCCTCATTTACAAAAGGGGGCAAATAGTAGTACCTAATCTTAAGGTGGTTTATCAGGAGTAAATGAGCCCTCACAAGTAAGGAGCCGAGTAGAGTGCCAGGGACACGGTAGTACCCTAATGCAGCTGGGGAGACCCATGTAGACTCAATTCCCTGATAATCACCTGACTCAATATGCAATTCCCTGCCAACTAGAAGACAAGAAATTGAAATCCGCTTTAGGATGGTTCACTATATAGGCTTTACATTGTCAGGAAGGAAGAAGGTTGAAGTCTACAAAAAGACTGTTGGTTTTTTTGTTTTTGTTTTTTGTTGTTTTTTTGTTTTTTGTTTTGTTTTTTTTTTAAGGGACGTGAGGACAGAGGTAGAAGTGAAGCCAGGCAGGCAGGGGGAGTGGCAGGGAGAGATGAGGTAGGAGAATAAAGGAGGAAGTGCATTTGGCCTCCTACTTGAGAGATACGACAGCAAGAGGCAGAGGCAGAACAAATTAGAACTTAATTTGGCAAATTCATATTCCGATAGGTTGGATTTCAGTGAATTGCTTTCAAGCAAGCAGGCCTGCTCCTAACACTCAATGACTATAAACTAGCTTAAATTTGTATTTAGTTATATGGACATTTAAACTTCATTTTAAGTGTTTATTTAAATTCCAGTTAGGTCACATCCAGTGTCATATTAGTTTCAGGTGTAGAATACAGTGACTGAACCCTTGCATATAACACTGCTCATCACAAGTGCACTCCTTAATCCCCACCACCTGTTGCATCCGTTCCCCCCCCACCCCCCACTCACCTCCTCTCTGGTAACCATCAGTTTGTTCTCTAGAGTCTGTTTCTTTTTCCCTTGATGTTTGTTTTGCTTCTTAAATTCCACATGAGTGGAATCATATGGTATTTGTCCTTCTGACTCATTTCACTTAGCATAATACCGTCTAGCTCCATCCATGTTGTTGCAAATGGCAAGATTTCACTCTTTTTATAGCTGAGTAATATTCCATTCCATTTGGTGCAATTGTAAATGGGGTTGGTTCCTAACTTCTCTTTCTGCCGCTTCATTATTGTAAAAAATGCAGATTTCTGTACATTGATTTTTGTATCGTGATTTTACTGAATTCATTTATCAGTTCTAGCACTTTTCTTGAGTCTTCTTGGGTAGTATATAAAGTATCATGTCATTTGCAAATAATGAAAGGTTGACTTCTACCTTGCTGATTTGGAGGCTTTAATTTCTTTTTGTTGTCTGGTTGCTGTGGCTAGGATTTCTGGTACTACATTAAATAAAGGTAGCAAGAGTGGACATCCCTCTCTTGTCCCTCACTGTAAAAGAAAACCTCTCACTTTTTCCTCATTGAAGATATTAGCTGTAGGTTTTTCATATAGGGGCCTTATTATGTTGAAGTATATTCCCTCTAAACCTCCTTTGTTGAGGGTTTTTTTATCATGAATGGGTGTTGTACTTTGTCAAATGCTTTTTCTGCATCTATTGAAATCATATGGTTCTTATCCTTTTATTAATGTGGTGTATCATGTTGATTTGTGAATACAGAACCACTTTGCTGCACAGGACTCCGTTTGCTAGTGTCTTGTTGAGAATTTTGCACCCATGTTCATCAGGGATATTGGCCTGTAGTATTATCTTTTTTCGTAGTTTCTTTATCTGGTTTTGGTATCTGGGTAATGCTGACTTCATAGGATGAGTTTGGAAGTTTTCCATCCTTTTCTGTTTTTTGGAACAGTTTGAGAAGAATAGATATTAACTCTTCTTTAAATGTTTCATAGAATTTGCCTGCGAAGCCATCTGGCCCTGGACTTTTGTTTCTTGGGAGGTTTTTGATCACTATTTCCATTTCTTTGCTGGTTATCGGTCCGTTCAAGTTTTCTATTCCTGTTTCAGCTTTGGTAGTTTATGTTTCTAGGGATTGATCCATTTCTTCCAAGTTGTGCAATTTGTTTACATATAGTTTTTCATAATATTCTCTTATAATTGTTTGTATTTCTGTGGTGCTGGTGGTTATTGCTCCTCTCTCACATTTGTGATTTTTATTTATTTAGGTCCTTTCTACTTTCGATAAGTCCGGCTAGAGCTTTATCAATTTTACTAATTTTTTCAAAGAACCAGCTCCTGGTTTCATTGATCTGTTTCTTTTAGTTTGTATATCATTTATTTCTGCTCTAATCTTGACTATTTCCTTACTTTTGCTGGTGTTAGGCTTCATTTGTTCTTTTTCTACCTCCCTTAGGTGTAAGGTTAGGTTGTTTTGATATTTTTCTTGCTGCTTGAGATAGGTTTATATTGCTATATACTTCTCTCTAGGACCGCTTTTGCTGCTTTCCAAAGGTTTTGGACCATTGTGTTTTCATTTTCATTTGTTTCCATGTATTTTTTAAATTTCTTCTTTGATTTCCTGGTTGACCCATTCATTGTTTAGTAGCATGTTGTTTAACCTCCATGAATGTGTGGTCTTCCCCAATTTTTTCTTGTGGTTGACTTCTAGTTTCATAGCCTTGTGGTCAGATAAGGTACATGGTATGATTTCAATCTTTTTGTATGAGTTGAGGCCTGATTTGTGACCTAATGTGTGATTTATTGTAGAGAATGTTTTGTGTGTACTTGTAAAGAATGTGTGTTCTGCTATTCTAGGATGGAGTGTCCTGAATATGTCTGTTAAGTCCATCTGGTCCAGTGTATCATTCAAAACCATTGTTTCCTTGTTAATATTCTGTTTAGATGATCTGTCCATTGATATAAGTGGGGCATTAAAGTCCCCTACTATTATTGTATTATCTATTAGTTCCTTTATGCTATTGTTTTACATATCTGGGTGCTGCCATGTTGGGTGCATAAATATTTACAATTGTTATGTTGTCTTGTTGGATTGTCCCCTTTATTATTATATTATGCTCTTCTTTGTCTCTTGTTACAGTCTTTGTTTTAAAGTCTATTTTATCTGATATAAGTATTACTACTCCAGCTTTCTTTTCACATCCATTTGCATGATAAATATTTCTCTGTCCCCTCGCTTTCAATCTGCAGGTGCCCCAGGTGGCCTTAAGTCTAAAATGAGTCTTGTAGCTATAGAAAGGTCTTCCCTTTTTTTTTTTTTTTATTAAGTCCCTTCTGACACCCTATGTCTTCTGATTGGAGTGTTTAGTCCATTTACATTCAGAGTACTAATATGTATTTATTGTCATTTTATTGTTTCTGTAGATTTTCCCTGATCATTTCTTGTCTTTGTCAATTTTGCTCTTTCCTTTGCGCTCAGAGTCCCCTTTAATATTTCTTGCAGGGCTGGTTTAGTGGTCACAAACTCCTTTAGCTTTTTTCTGGGAAACTGTTCATCTCTTCTATTCTGAATATGGTAGGATTTCTGGATAGAATATTCTTGGCTGCAGATTTTTCCCATTGAGCACTTTGAATATATCATGCCACTCCCTCTGGCTTGCCAAGTTTCTGTTGAGAAATCTCCAGCTAGCCTTATGGGTCTTCCCTTGTAAATTAAGGACTTCTTTTTGTCTCGATGCTTTTAAGATTTTTCCTTATCACTGTATTTTGCAAATTTAACTACAATATGTCTTGGTGTTGGCCTGCTTTTGTTGATTTTTTTTTTTATGGGAGTTCTCTGTGCCTCCTGGATCTGGATGTCTCTTTCCTTCCCCAGATTAGGGATGTTTATCCTGTTATTTCTAGAAATAAATTTTCGGTTTCCTTTTCTCTCTTCCTCTGGGACTCCTATAATATGAATGTCATTACATTTGATGGAGCCACTGAATTCCCAAAGTCTATTCTCATGTTGCATAATTCTTCTTTCTCTCTTTTGTTCAGCTTCATTATTTTCCATCACTCTGTCTTCTAGCTTACTGATTCCTCAGCCTCTTCCAGCCTGCAGTTCATTGCATCAAGCCTATTTCTCTTCACCTCTGATTGCTTCTTTCTTGACTTTTATCTCTGTAGTAAGAGTCACACTGATGTCTTCTATTCTGAAGCCCAGTGAGTGTCCCTATGATTGTTGCCTTAAATTCTCCATCAGGCATGTTACTAATATCTGTTTCACTTAGATCTCTGGCCATGGCCTTATGTTGTGCTTTCATCTGGGATAAATTTCTCCATCTTTTTTTTTAAATTTTATTTATTTGACAGCAAGAAAGCAAGAGTGGGAACATGAGTGGGGAATGGGAGAGGGAGAAGCAGGCTTCCCACAGAGCAGGGAGCCCAATGCAGGGCTTGATCCCAGGACCCTGGGATCATGATCTGAGCTGAAGGCAGACACTTAACAACTGAGCTACTCAGACGCCCCTAAATTCCTCCATCTTTCCATGTAGTCTAAGTCTCTGCCTCCTGTTTGCTAGAAAATCCAGTTATGTCTCCTGTTCCTGAAAATAACGGCCTTATGAAGAAGAGGTCACATAGTTCCCAGGGCCTGGTGCTTCAGGGAGTATCTCTGGTGTGTACTGCAGGCACTGTGCTGTTGTGTTTTGGCTGCTCTATTCTTCAAGCTAGTTGTCTGCAGAGGCTCTCCTTGCCTGCTATGGGCAGTGTTTGGTGCCTGGCCTGAATGTGGGTGTGCTGACTTTTAGCTGGGTGTGCTCTGGTCTCCTTATGAAATGAGACCTGACACCACCTCCACCAGAACTGAGGTCCTGCAGAGCTCTCTGATTGGGATACATGGTGTGGTAAGGGGTTTGTGCTGGTGTTCTGGGGGAAGAGGCCTGCCATGCTGGGACTGAGGCAGGCATGACTGAAAAGGCCAGTCCTGCCAGAGTGAAGGGAGCTGGGGCTTCATGTAAACAACTTAGGCAGCTAGTGTTGGCACTGCACTGCTTCCTGTAGGTGGCTCTGTGTGTCTGTGAATGGCTGGGGAAGGAAATGTTTGCCAGCCAGCTCCTTTGTTCTTTGAGAGGTGTCGAGGTGAACAATGCCTCTCAGGGACGGGTTCTGAGATGAGCAAATAATCTCCCCCTTGTGTGCCTCAGGCACTCCTCAGATGGCTACTTCCACAGTGTCTTCCCCTGGGTTGTTTGCTTGCCTTCTCTCCAGAAGCAGCACAATGTCCTGTGGGCTCTATCTCAGCCAAGCCAGCTGACCTTTAAAACTCCAGGCTTTGAGCCCCACTGGTTGCAAGAACTCACAAAATTCAGCCTGTCTCATTTTCCAAGCCAATGGCTTTTGGGAAACATTCTCCTTGTGAGCTCCCCCTGTGTGCTCTTATCCCCCCTCTCCCTTTCTCCCTCTCTCTCCCCCCCTCCTTCACCCCTCCTTGTCCACGACCATGGCTCCCTCCCCTCTGTAGTACCCATGACCCATTTCTCCCCTAAACCATGTCTCACAACTTCTACCTTCTTCAGTGTAGCCTCTTCTTTCCCTTTAGTTGTGGAGTCTGTTCTGACAGTTTTCAGGTCAATTTCTGGGGTATTTAGGATGATTTGACAGTTATCTAGCTGTGTTCCTGGGGTGAGACAAGCCTAGGGTCCTCCTATTCTGCCACCATCTTCCTCTCCTCAACCTAAACTTCATTTTAATTAAAATTTTTCTTCATCGGATATTTCTCAAATTGCAAATGGAATGTGCTTTTTGCACTACGTGAGACAACACACTGTATCTGCATATGCCCATCACAAAACCCACACTGATGCTCTACTTTCCCACATTCATGTAAGTATTCCCTTATGTGTATTTGTACACACACTTAACACACACATCTTTGAATCTTTGTTTTTCTTACTCAGCAAAACCTCAAAACATCCTACCATGTCAACTAATATTGCTCCAGTTCACTGTTTAAAGAAAATACTCCATGATCGTCTATGGTGTTAGCGCATACAAAATCATTTAGTTAGTTCCTTTATCTGGAGAATGGAGAGTCATTCCCAGCCTTGGGATATCATGAGCAAAGCTACAGTAAATCATTTTTTGTGTATTTATCTAGGTACTAAGACTCTTATTTCTGTGGCATAGGGTGAGTGGCATTTTATATTTTGCAGCAGATAAGAGGATGTATTATTTTGCAATTTGCAAAAGATTGAAAGACTTGTTTTTATTTAAATATGTTATTCAATATCACTAGTGTGTTATATTGGGTTTCTGAGTAATAGACTCTTATCAAGAGGGAAATCTGCATTCAGGAGGTTGACTGGGAGTGCAGTGGGAAACAACACCTGCAAGGGGTGGAGGGAAAGGTGAGGGCTGGACTGAACAGAGGGAGAGGTGAACTGTAATGTAGTTGTAAAAAATTCCTCATCTGATCCCACCAGAAGCTCTGGAGCTGGGATGGCCCTTCACAGTTGTCCAGAATTGAGGCTAGGGGCCTGGGCCTTTGTAATCCTATACCAATCAGTCATTGGATGCTGGCTGCCCTTGGGCAAGATACAAAACCTTGAGGGAGGCAACTTTTAGGCCAAGGGCAGTTCTCCGAGAAGATCACAGCTGTGAGCATTTCAGCAGCCAACACTCCTGGCAGCTGGGGAAAATAAGTGCCTTGGTCCTGAAGGGGTATCTCGGCAGTGCACCGCAGCACTCACCACAACCAGTAATTAAAAATTCAAATGGAAACAATACCTAACATTACTGAATGCTGGAAAGAGGCCAATTAATCAGATCAATTTGCTGGAAGCCGAGTTTTAAAATGACCAATTCACCAAATTGAGGATTACAGGCTCACAGAGTCTAGGTGTATTTTTATTTAAAAGATGAGGCTGGATTGGCTTCCCAAGCAGCTGTACAACTTGCATTTCCATCCACAGTATGAGAGAGCCAGAACCAGTTAATCTTGCTTTGCTGCCAGCATTTCTGTTAATTTTTCTATAAAGTAAATGTGTCAAGGAGTCCAGTATGAGGCAGAAGGGAAGGGCCTAAACTCTGTTAGACTGGGGAATGCATGTTCAGTATAAAGACCTTGAAATTCAATCCTTTAAAAGACTATTATGTTGGCCCAACATATATCTGTGGGATTTGGCAAAAGAACTGCTAGGTTGAGAATCCCCTGGCTTAAAAGGAATATATATTGTGGAACAGAAAATTGTGTAGCTGAGGGAGTGGAGACTTGACTTGTTTAATAACAAAGGGATAGCAAGAATGATTAATGTAGTCACCTGTGATACTGGTTTTAATTGGGGGCAGGATTAGAGTTTGCAGAGTGTTGATCTTATGAACAACCAGTATTTTACTTAATAAAAATATTTTCCTAAAAATCTGTGGAGCAGGTATCTGTTATAGATCAGGAACTTTAAGTGAAATGCATTCAAGGTATGACTTTAGCGCTCTTAAATTATAAACTTCAGGCAAGAAGCACAACTTTTCTCCTGCACAATTGTTTTCTTATTTTTTAAAAAGACTTTATTTACCTGAGAGAGAGAGAGAGAGAGCATGAGAGAGAGAGAGAGATCATGAGCCGGGGTAGGGGCAGAGGGCGAAGCAGACTCCCAGCTGAGCGGGGAGCCCGACTCAATCCCAGGACCCCGGGATCATGAGCTGAGCTGAAGGCAGACATTTAACAACTGAGCCACACAGGCGCCCTGTTTTCTTTTTAAAATAGAAATCCCTTTACTGCGTTTATTAAATACTTATATTAGATGGGTGATGGGTATTAAAGAGGGCACTTGTGATGAGCACTGGGTATCCTATGTCAGTGATAAATCACAGACCTCTACTCCAGAAGCCCACTGCTTCTTACACTGCTTGTTAACTAACAAAATTTAAATTTAAAAACAAAACAAAACAAAAATACTTTATATTAGGTACTGTGCTAAAACTTGGAGTTCAGTAGCGTACTCTGGGCAAGGACCTTACATATTAGTGGAGGAGATCTGCAAAGCCAACAAGAAAACAAGAATAATTGTTGTAAAGGAAACAGGCAAAAGATCGAGAGGCAGACATCGTGTAAAAAGCATGTCTCCTGCTAGGGAGAACAGAGTGAATAATAATTAGGGAGCAGGAGAGAGAATGCTGTGAAAATAAAAATATATTTCTAAAGCCCATCTTGACTCGGTCATTGACTAGCTTCATGACCTTGGACAAGCCATTTGACAGCTTCCTGGCTTGAATTTCTTATTTGTAAAGTTTGTTACAAGTGTCTACCTCAGACGTGTGAAAATTAAAAGAGTTGTCAAATGTAAAGTTCTTAGAATGTTGCCTGGCACATAGTAAGTACTCAAAAAGTTAGCTTTCCTTATTATTATAACTTAGAGTTGGTATATGAATTGGGGTCATCAGCTGAGAATGAAATTATAAAATGAAATGCCAAGTAAGGCAACATTTTAAAGAAATTGCTTATATTTGTTATAAAAGAATGGTGCTTTCTGCAGTCCCATCTACCATTTTGCCCTCTTTATACTTTGTGCTATAGAAATAACAAAAACTTCTAGGACACACAATACCTGCTTCCAGCCCATATGGTGTTTCCTGAGCCTGGAATACCTTCTTTATTCCACTTTTCTTACCCCCAACATTGTGGGTCATCTTTAAAATTCGAGGTCAGCTATCGATGTCCTCCAAGAAACCCTATCTGCCTCTTCGTCCTCTATGATAGTCTGTTACTCCTTCCATATGAGATCTGCACATTGTAAATAATGGACTTTTGTGCTCTGACACTGTATTCGGATTTGTTTCCATTGCTGTTCCCCATAAGAAGTTGTGAGTATCAAGGAGAGGAACTTTGTGGCACACCCATCTCTATTTTCAAATTTAACACAGAGAGTAATGTATAGATTTTCAATGAATATTGAATGAATGAGTGAAGAAGGGAATATTTTCATTGGCATCTTTCATAATCATTGGTTAACTTTCAGCAATTACACGGATAAGTAGATAAATTAATTCTGCAGTAAAGAGAAAAGCAGGCAATCAAATCGCCTATGAGAAATGATAGTAGCTGAAAAAAGCAGTAAACGTTGATTGCTAGCTCTTTGTATGTCCATACTTAATCCACTTCGCAGTTCTATTAGATAATTCCAGTCATGATCCATGTTTTCAGAAGTAGAAAATGAGGCTTGAAGTTAAGCTACTTGCCCCAGATCATAAGCTAATCAAGTGGGAGGAGCCAAAAGATCTCCAAAACCATTTCTTGCTTTGTTAGACGACTGGAGCGTGGCAAGCTACAGTGACATGGTTTTAGAATCATATTTGAATTTTTTTATGATAAATATGATGGAGTCTTCTCCAATTTGACCATAACACTTGAAGAATACTTTCTTCCTCTTGAAGATGCACGGCATATTTTAGCACATTAAAAACTCTAAAGTCCTATAATAAAGGGCTTAATTGCTTTTCTTAACACAGTTTAGTTTAACTGACAGAACTTTTTCGTGTTCTCATGAAAAAAAAAAAAGAGAGAGTTCTAGTCACCAGTTCCACTGTGGTGGAGAGGTTTCCTCACACTTTTGACAAGCAATCTGGTACAACTTGTTATCCTACAATTTAACTCAATTCTGACAGTATCTGCCCTGAGACAGCATCCTGTTCCACTGGGAAAGGGCTCAGTTCTACCAGACTTTCCCCCCCTTCAGACACTCATCAAAACGCCAGGTTATCATTTGTGCTTTTGAACAACGAGCTACATATCAGAGGTTCCTATAACCCCCTCCATCCTTGGGTTCGATTAATTTGCTAGAGCAGTTCACAAAACTCAGCTTTTGTTTATTAGAACACTGGTTGATTATAAAAGGGTATAACTCAGGAATAGCCAGATGGGAGAGATGCATAGGGCAAGGCATAGGGGCAGGGGTACCCCTTTCCCAGTACCTCCATATGTTCACCAATCCAACCCAGAAGCTTTCTGAACCCTGTCCTTTGGGGTTTGTATGGAGGCTTCATTACATAGGCCTGATTGATTAAATCTTTGGCCATTGGTGATTGATTCAAACATCAGCCCCTCTCCCCTCCCTGGAAATTGGGGTGGGACGGTTCCAACTCTCTATTCATGGTTGGTTCTCCGGGCAATCAGCCCCAAACTTAGAAGTTTTTTAAAAGTCCCCTCAGTAACATAAACCTAGTCATGGTGGAAAGGAGCTTGTTACGCAGTCAAATGCTCTACCACTGAGCTATACCCCCAGGAGCTTGTTATGAATAACAAGACCTTCATGGCTCTGATGCAATTTCAGGAACTGAGGACAAGAGACCAAATATTATAACAAGATGCTCCCATTGCCCTTACCGTTCAGGAAATTCCAAGGATTTGGGGAGCTATGAGCTGGGAACCATGGACAAAGACCAAATACATATAAGAAGTATGTATTTGGTTATACAGCTGACCAAAATATATTTCTCATAAATCTTAATATTGCAAATACCTGTTCATATTTTAAAAAGCTAGAAATCTGAGGAATACGCTTTGGGAAGTGCTCACTGATCTATGGAAATCACAAAATTTAGTCTCAGATGATGCTGGATAAAATATGCTGAGTCTGGTAGTTCCTAAACTCTTCTACAGTCAAGAATGTTCCTGCCAACTGGAATCCTGTAGATATGAATAAGGCAGGGATAAAGTCAGACTGTACGCAAGGAGGAGATGACACTTTACATAAGCCCAATTTTGTGTGCATCGCTGTCAGCAAAACTTGAAGTGTGCGTGAACAGGGGTTAGGAACGCTGATCCCGCTGCATAGTCAGAAATCCATGTACGACTTTTGACTCCCCCAAAGCTTAACCAATAATAGTCTACTGTTGACTGGAAGCCTTACCAATAGCAGTCAATGAACACATATTTCGTACATTATATGTATTATATGGCATATTCTTACAATAGCGTAAGCTAGAGAAAAAAATGTTAAGAAAATCACAAGGAAAATACATTTACAGTACTGTACTGTATTTATAGAAAAACAGATAAGGAGACTTCCGTAGTTCAAACCCACGGTGCTCAAGGGTCAACTGCATATGCAGAGACAAAGAATGCTTACCACATTGTGTTTGGTGACAATGACAACGCAATACTTTAGGCTTTTAATATTCATTATTCTTTAAGTTGAAAACTGTACGTAGCTCTGCAAAAACTAACCTCTATTTCAGGCTGCACATACGTGGGACAAATGACAGAGGTGACACTTAGAAAAACTCCATTAATGAAGAGAGTGAATCTGCGAACATTTTGTAATTTACACACTTCTGGATTTCCTGACAACCATCTTTTAACTGACTATCGCCACATAATATTAGTGCCTACCTTTAGCTTTATAGTTGTGATGGCACCAAGTACTACTACTTAGCCTTGAACTAGTGAGGAAAGAGTAGGTGTGGGGTTTATGTCTAAGCGATGCATTTGCACCAATAAAGGCCAAACGATGCCATGGCATGTTGTACAAAGGAAGAGTTGAAAATAGCTTGACAACAGAAACGTGGTGGGGGGAAAAAACCGAGACCCCTACAGTCCTTGGTATCCTAGGTATTACAAAGCTCAGAGATGTGGGCCACGGCAGTCAGCATTGTACACGTGTTCCGTACAGTGGTCTTGTTTCCACAGATCTTACGACTTTGTCATTTAACTACAAATTTTAGTTTGTTTTACAGTACTGTAAGAGCTATCGGAACAAGCTTGTACCTAGTTTTGTTTGTACACATTTAAGTAACATTATAATAAAGTCCACAGTAAGGATCTGATGTAACCTAAAACAGCTAATGATGGTTTTCCAAACAGAAGATGATGAAAGATGTCAATCCTATAGCTCCGAGGTTCTCAAGGACAATTTGGAAATGTGTGGAGACATTGAGGTGGGCACAAAAACTGGGGGCTGCTGTAATCAGTTACTGTGGTTTAGAAGACAGTGTCCTGCAAATGCTCAGAATAAACCTGAAAAACAGAACTGTCTTGTCAAAAAGGTCAATAGCGCTTTGTTAAGGTAATCCCTACATCGCTTCGGTTACAGTGTCGTTAGGGATAAGTTTTAGCCCAGCTCTAGCCATTGCACCGGGCCATACAATCCATGCATATTGATGAAGTTAATTCGTATATTGGGGCCCACAATATAGGGGCTGCCCCGGTGGCCTGGCCCACATCAGAAATCGAAACCTAAGTCAGCCTCCACTTCTAAGAAACTCCTGTCAAAGAATCCTAACATGCACCAATCACAGTCCTCCTGCCCAGCTTCAGCTCGGTCACCTTAACCTAGAAAACAGGACCTGTTAGCTCATAAGGAAATCCTTGACCTCTTATCCCATCAAGCCCTGTTTCCACAGTGCCTCTTCCAGCATTCTATAAAATTTGCTCTTGCCCCAAATCCTTCCAGAACAGTCTTTCACTGCTTGAGGCACTGTGCTCCCTTAATCCATGGATAGTTTTTCTTGAATAAGGGGTATCACTCATCACTAGATTGTATTTTTGTCATTTGACCATTTTTCTGCCAATCCGCCTCCTTGCTTTAATATTCTCCCATTCTCTTTTCCCCTTCATTCACAAGTCTTTATTTCTTTCCAACCTTGTTACATAAAGGATCCAAGTGTGTGGGCGTGTGTGTGTGCACCCGATTGGCTCAGCAATTATCTAAATTGGACTGGAATTTCTTGGTTTAGATCTCTAGAACCACTTCACTGTCTTACAGTTTGGATCTTTAGGCCTGTATTTGTTTATAGATGCCATGATCAATTTTGTCTAAAAGATTCTGACGTTTTTCAGTCCTTCACAGTCACAGCTCAGGGTTCACTCCCCCCCCCCGTTTTATTTGCATACAGTACAAATTTCTTAATCGTTCTTTGCCTCAATTTTATGATCTATAAAACGGGGAAAAGGCACAGAACTCATAGTTTTGCTGTGGGAATTGTGAAAAATAAGTGAGTACATAGTTTAAGTGGATGACTACACACAGCGAGTGGTAAGACGTAGCTATAGAAAAGCTGTAGTGTTTTTCCTCATGAAGACGTTTGAATTTGTGAGAGTCCCATTAGAAAAATGAGTGACAGGGGCGCCTGGGTGGCGCAGTTGTTAAGCGTCCGCCTTCGGCTCAGGGCGTGATCCCGGCGTTCTGGGATCGAGCCCCACATCGGGCTCCTCCGCTGGGAGCCTGCTTCTTCCTCTCCCACTCCCCCTGCTTGTGTTCCCTCTCTCGCTGGCTGTCTCTGTCTCTGTCGAATAAATAAATAAAATCTTTAAAAAAAAAAAAAGAACTTTATGGCACTCTGAGTAAAACTGCCCTAAATCAGATAATATCTGTGTTTGTCAGTATAAAAAAAAAAGAAAAGAAAAAAGAGTGACAGTTTAGGGCCAAACGGGAGCACAGAACTACTGATACACGGAGCAAAGTGAAGCACGGAGAGGAGATGCACCAGCATCCGATACAGGCAGTGCTAGCGACTCTTCTCATTTTCCCTTCAGTGTGTTCCTGCTCTACCACCCTTCTACCCTGGAGGTTGATTAAAAAAAAAAAAGTTAAGGAAATTGGATGACAGCAAAGCTAATTGTCTTTGAGACTATTATTTACATTTATTTAAAATTTAAATAAGAGTTGAGAAAACAGGATAAGGGACCGTTTATTTCTTTTTTTTTTTTTAAGATTTTATTTATTTATTTGACAGAGAGACAGCCAGCGAGAGAGGGAACACAGGCAGGGGGAGTGGGAGAGGAAGAAGCAGGCTCATAGCAGAAGAGCCTGATGCGGGGCTCGATTCCAGAACACCAGGATCACGCCCTGAGCCGAAGGCAGACGCTTTACGACTGCGCCACCCAGGCACCCTGGGACCATTTATTTCTAACATTTAGAAATCACACCATATTTTATAAATGTAGAAATCTCATTATTTTTTCAAAACCAGGATAAAAATTTGTCATCTCTGATGTTTATCCACTGTAAATTTGGAAGAGTAGCATGTCAATTGCAAGAACACATTTTTGATCATCTATCCTACTCGGTGGCAGTTTTGGCCAAGAAAACATGGTTTATTTAGATCTTGTAAAGACATGTTTCTCCCTCCCCCAGAAATGTTTTGAAATGAGTTGCCATTAATCTCTGAAGAAGTAGAATTATGTTATTCTCAATATACTGCTTAACTCATTAAGCCATAATTTAACTTATGTAATTTTTGAAAGGCTTATAGTACTTACACATCAAAGTAGACAGAATCCTTCCTTTACGTTTTATAAATCACCTGTGGAAAACAGTGCTCTTGAAATTGCCTTTTTTTTTTTTTTTTGATACACCCACCGCAGTGGCCTGATAGCTGGCACATTTTCAGCTCTGTGTCACTGAATTTCTTTTGCTTCGGGAAAGTTTAACCTACCCCTGAGCTTCCCTACGTCATGCTGCCCGGCTTATTATCTTTGTTTCAACACTGTCATTAAGAAATATCATCTTGTTAGATTAACCAGAGCCTTTCAAAAAGATTTACCGTCACTCCTCCTATGGTTCTTCTCCTTTGATGGGAGGGAAGGTAAGATAAAGGCAAGAGGAAAAAAAGTAAGCTTCCTTTACAGAACAAATACCTTAACTTTTTTCTCATTTCCATTTTTCTCTGAGATGTATTTACAGTTTGTATTTCTGGAAAGCCTTTTTCATTACATAATGCATAAACATGAAGGATGTGGAGTGATATCCATGCTGTGTGTGGCTGGTTTGCTCTTTATGCTTCTACTTTCTTGCCCTTGGCAAGAAATAAAAAGTGATTTTGCAGTTTTCTTCGCTGCCTTTTTATGAGTGTAAAAAAGTACTTGCTCTTAATATTTTTCATAGATCTTCGAGTAAGGCAGTTGTCAAATAAAACCTTTCGTCCCTGGGTTATTGACTTTTATGGTCACAACCAGCAGGTAAGTAATTTCACTCATTTGACCGCATATTAGGATTAAAGCAAAAAGGACCTTTGCATGTTTTCCAATGTGCAGTGTAGGCCACATAAAGCAGAATGGACGCCAGCCTTGATCAATTTCTGGTGTTTCCTCACACACCAAAGCTTCTCTTGGGGCTGCATAAGGAGTTAAAAAACATCTAGACACAGAGGCTGTCATCTGCTATTGCCCACGGTACAGGCAGCCCAAAGCAAATGCCAAGAGTTTTATTGGGTTCTTTTTCTCGATTTGTGATTGCATCTGGTCTCATTCACTGCACTAGATGTCAGTTGATGCAGACAGATAGAGGGAAGTGATTGAAACACAAATTCCAAATGGCAGAGTGGGAGGCTATCTGAAAGTATTTTATGTGTTTGTATTTGTTTCCTGAAGTTTAACGAACACACAAGGCAGCAAGGATTGACATAAAGCACGTTCTGCCATGGGCTGCCAGGGAGTACTTACTGGTCTGTTCTATCAGCACCAAGTAGCCGGACCTCCAGAGGAACCATACCCATCTTCCCAACAAGCTGAATATAATTATCAGAGCACCTTCCGATGCTATCTATTTCCTTTGCACTATCTTGAATTCTGTTTGGGTCCTCATCTTTGTTTATGTGATTAGAATTCACCCTCACTCACTGTACTTCAAAGTCCGCAATCCAGTGGTTACCACCCACCTCAGACAAGGGGATGCCCTATAGGCTCCAATAGAAGATGACGAGTAGTCTCTAGAATATAGAATATAGAGCCACGAATATATCAGAGTCATGCTCCAGATAATATACTTGTCCATGCATACTGGCGGGGCGGGGCGGGGGAGGGGTTAGAAGTGATGTAGAAAAACTGAAGCCCCGGGGAAGATGGAAATAACGATCCTTTAGTTGCAAGGATGAGGTAGACATCAGTGGTTATGTTCTTAGTGATTCCAAGTGTCGTGTTCTGGATTCCATGTGAAAATTCTCCAGGGATATTTGGCATGTGTTCCTAAGGTTTCATGCAAATTTTACTCAGATACTTCTGTGGTAAGAGGGACTGTATTGGGTATATTTCATCTAATTCTGGAAAACCTGGAGAGAAAAGAATAGGCTAACCACAATCCTATTCTTGAGGGATATTATCAAATGCACCGAATGACCCAAACAAATTTAGAGTATAAATAGCAATGGCAAAACAAAGCCATCAACATATGTTTTGTTAGCTCAGTGGGAGAAAGATTCGAATTTCTATTATGTTGTGTATTAATACAAGTATAAGGCTACGGGCTCAACTCTCACATTTTATCAACTCTTCAGATTCACACAAGGCAAGAAAGATCTGTCCCTATTAAAGATGAAATCTCTAATTTATCTCAGAAATGTGTCCTGGGAGGGTGGGTGATACTATCGGATGGCCTAGTGAAAAGTCTATCTCCATTGCTGCAAACTACCTGTAATGAATCTGGGGAAAAATTTTGATTAGCAAGTGGAGGGGTTCACCATTCCATGTCATCAATATCATAGGAGCTATCACAGAGAGATAGTGCAAATGGTCCGAAAGTACAAAGCTTCCAGGGAAGCTTCTCTCCTCTCCCCACAAAAATGGTGATAGACATGTTAACCATGGTAATCATTTTACAGTGTATAGGTCTATCAAATCACCATGTTCACCTTAAACATATAATTTTGATTTGTCAATTATACCTCAATAGAAGTAGAAAATAATTTTCTGCTCATATTGAGTGATCATCCACCTTCCTTCTCCATTCACGTAGTTGCTTCCGTGTCTTTGCTATTGTAAATAATGCTACAATAAACATAGGGGACAGTATTTTCAATAAATGGTACTGGAGAAACCGAACAGCTACATGCAAAAGAACGAAACTGGCCCACTTTCTAACACCATACACAACAATAAACTCAAAATGGATTAAGGACCTAAACGTGAGACCTTGAAACCATAACAAAATCCTAGAAGAGAGCACAGGAACTAATTTCTCTGACATTGGCCATAGCAATATTTTTCTAGGTAAGTCTTCTAAGGCAGGGGAAACAAAAGCAAAAGCAAACTACTGGGACGACATCAAAATAAGCTTTTACACAGCAAAGGAAACCATCAACAAAACAAAAAGGCAACCTACTAAATGGGAGAAGATATTTGCAGACGATTTATCTGATAAAAGGTTAATATCCAAAGTACATAAAGAACTTCTGGAACGTAATATCAAGAAAACCAATCCATTCTAAAAAATGGGCGGGGGATCTGAATAGACATTTTTCCCCAAAAGACATACAAATGGCCAACAGACGCATGAAAAGATGCTCGGCATCACTAATCATCCGGGAAATGCAAGCAGCATTTAGCATAGCTAAATCGTGGAAGGAGCCGAGACGCCCTGCAACAGATGACTGGATTAAGAAGTTGTGGTCCCTATATACAATGGAATATTACTCAGCTATCAGAAAGAATGAGTTCTCAACATTTGCTACAACATGGACGGGACTGGAGGAGATAATGCTAAGTGAAATAAGTCAAGCAGAGAAAGACAACTATCATATGATTTCTCTCATCTATGGAACATAAGAACTAGGATGATCAGTAGGGGAAGAAAGGGATAAAGAAAGGGGGGTAATCAGAAGGGGGAATGAAGCATGAGAGACTATGGACTCTGAGAAACAAACTGAGGGCTTCAGAGGGGAGGGGGGTGGGGGAATGGGATAGACCGGTGATGGGTAGTAAGGAGGGCACGTATTGCGTGGTGCACTGGGTGTTATACGCAACTAATGAATCATCAAACTTTACACCAAAAAACCGGGGATGTACTGTATGGTGACTAACATAATAAAAAAACATTAAAATTAAAAAAAAACCACAGTGAGATATCACCTGTCAGATTGGCTAAAATCAAAGAGACAAATAAGGCTTGGCAAGGATGTGGAGAAAAAGAACCCTGGTGCACTGTTGGTAGGAATGCGAATAGGTGAAGCCACTGTGGAAAACAGTATGGAGGTTCCTCAAAAGATTAAAAATAGAAATACCATATGATCCAATAATTCCATTACTGGGTATTTACCCAAATAAAATGAAAACAATTTGAAAAAAAGGTGCACTCCTATATTTATTGTAGCATTATTTATATTAACCAAGATATGGGTTGAACTTTTATTGATCGCCTTTTTCCTCAGAAGTACCAAATACACCACGAAGAGTGAGCCGTCAGAACAGAGATGGCCAGACTAGAGACCTTTAAGAGCGAGGCCTCGGGGTCTCTTATCTGTGCTTCAACTCAGGCAGTTTTGCTTTTACCTGTTTTAGATATTGGGACCCTATTATTTTTTGAAGAACAAAATTGAGCTATTAGTAATTCGTTAAAATTCATAATGCCTTTCATATCCAGAAACCTAGCAAGGGGGGCTGGAGGCTAAGCGTAGTAGCCCTTGCATTCATCCCTGGCTGGAGTTTTAGGTGTAGTTTTAGGTCAAGCCTTATCAGCAGTCAGGCTAAGTCAATTCAGGTGTGAAGAAGAAAGGCTCAAAAGAATAAAGGCCTAGGCAGTCAACTGCAGATTCATTTGAAAGAAACTGCTTCATATCTCATTTTCACCATTTCAATCCTCATATTTACCTTGTACGGAGCTAACTTGGCAAAGTATTTCAGAACTCAGTGTTTAAGAACGAGCTAATGAACCTGTGTATTTTTTGCATCCGGAAATTGACCATAAAGAGCTTAGTACTTTTTACCACTCACTTCTCTGTGGGAGTAAATGTCAGTTTAGACTATGAAGTAACCAGGTTCTGTGGCCTCATAACCCACTGGATTTGATGAGTAGTACATATTTACCTGAGAGTTCAGGGGAGGCTTCACCGTGGGAAACAAGGCAAACGAGTTAAGGTACGACTATTGTAATGACGGAAAAACACGGTAACAGTGTCCAGAGTATCTGGAGGAAGGAGTCCACAAGATCCTCTAGTATTTTCTCTCAATTTGAGACCTTGTCATTATTTCTCTATAAAACTACAGGCCCTGCACCTTAAAGGGTCCTAGAGATTGGTTTGAGTGTAGTTTTGGAACACGACAGCCCTTATCCTGTAGAGAACGGAAATAAGGGTGATTTGAAAAGCAACGTAAAGGATTGAAGCTGAGATTAAGAACAAAAGAGTTTTCATATGGTTTCACTCATTTATGGGACATAAGAAGTAGGAAGATCGGTAGGAGAAGAAAGGGAAGAAGAAAGGGGGGGTAAACAAGGGGGAATGAACCATGAGAGACTGTGGACTCTGGGAAACAAACTGAGGGTTTCAGGGGGGAGGGGGGTGGGGGATTGGGATAGGCCGGTGATGGGTAGTAAGGAGGACATGTATTGCATGGTGCACTGGGTGTTATACGCAACTAATGAATCATGGAACTTTACATCGGAAACTGGGGATGTACTGTATGGTGACTAACATAACATAATAAAAAAATATTATTTAAAAAAAAAAGTTGAGCAGAAACATTAATGCAAAAGGACTGTGGAGAGGGTCATTAGCAGTATAAGGTGACTCGATGAACACATTAGGTGAGAGGAGAGCTATTAGTGGAGAACAGAGTGTTAGGCCTTCTCCGGTGATATTGCTAGGGAAGCTTGCAAATTTTATGTGAAGCTCACTGGTATTTCCATGTATGGGCTACCAACTCATAAAGGAAATCAAGTTGGTTCATATACCAGGCATTAAAGTAACTTGTAACAAATTATTAGATTGAGTGTGTATTTCCCCTTGTATGCTTTGAGCTCCATGAGAAAAGAGACTGTATTTCTTACTACCAAATATCTATAAAAGGCACATGGCTTGATAATTAGAAGATACTCAGAAAATGTTTGTTGAAGAACAGACTCATAATGCCTAGGTTTTCTCATTTAGTAATGGCTATTGATAATAAGGGAAAGGTGGCATTATGTCTATGTTCTGGGTAAGGATGTAAGGCCGAAAGTTTTAAGTAACTTACACGTTCTACAGCTCCAGTCACCTGTTTAAAAAGTGGCAGTGCTGTCATTTTGAACACAGCTCTGCTTTATGTCAAAGCCCACTAGGCAGCACTATCTCCTTATCAAGAAAACATTTAAAGAAAGTACACGGGGCACCAATCACAGCGTTGGGTATTGGAGACCTTCAGAGATAAATAAGACGTGGTCCTCAGCCTCTGAAGCAGAAAAATAGAGGGTTATACAAAACTAAACACAAAGCAGTTTTTAAAGATCTAAAGAATGTTTTAAAAATCACAATAGGGGACAACACAAATATTTAACCCTAGTGAGAGAGGATCCGAAGTTTTTGATGAGAACTTGCAAGGTTGACAATAGAAGAATCTGAAGTGTCTAATAGATCATATGGACACGGGGAGTGTGGTAGGCAAACTTTTGGCCCCCATGAACTTCTCCCTCTCTATTCGCTTCCATGAATATATAGTATGTTGCATATCAAAATGGACTTTGCAGATGTAATTAAGGTTCTAATTAGTGACTTTAAAACAGGTGATTATCCTGGATCATCTGGCTGGGCCCAGTATAATTATATGAGCTTGATTTTTTATCTCCATTTTGTTTACTGCATCTTCTTTTTCTCTTTGATTATATTAGCTATATCAATGAGTCATTATCGATCTATTTTTTTAAAAAAATCAACTTTTGTTAATTCTCATATTTTATTTTCTATCACATTTATTTGTCCTCAGTTGTATTTTACTACTTATTCTTTTCAGATTTACTGATTTTTTCAAGCTTAATTAGTTGATTATTTTTCCACATTCTAATAAGCATATTCAAATATATAAATATCTCTGTAAATTCATGCTTTAGATATATGCCACAATTTTGACAGATAACACTTCCATTGTTCTTAAGCTCAAAGGATCTCATTATTTACATCAGAATTTATTTAACATTTGGCTTGTTTTGTGTGTTTTCCTCAAGACGTAAAGATTTTTATTCCTTAATTCTAAAATTTTTGTTGTTTTAGTTAGGTATTGCTACATAAAACCATACCATTTTATGTTCGGGGATACTATAGGACATGAGTTTAGACAGGGCATGGCAGGAATGGCTCTTCTCTGCTCCACAACATTTGGGGCCTGCGGCTGGAAGAATTTAATGACTGTGGGCTATATTCAGCTGAGAGTTTCTTTATCCATACGTCTGGCACCTGGTGTTCAGTGTACTGAAGGCTGGGCTTCCTGGGACAGACTGTACTGACTATATGTGGACTCCCTGCTTGGCTTATGTTTTTCACAACATGACGGCTGGTTTCCAAGAGGAAGCATCCAGAGAGCAAGTATTCTAAGAGACCTAGATGGAATCTGCTAGACTATTTTATGATCTAGTTTCAGAAGGCACATAGAGGGGCACCCATGGTACCCTAATGGTTTAAGCCATCCAAGCTAGCCCAGATTCAAATGGAGAGGAAATGGAGCTCACCTCTTGAATGAAGAAGTCTCTAATAATCTGTGGCTATATTTAAAAACTGCCTCAATTGCACCATGTTCAAAAACCATGTTTCATTGTGATGTTAAATCTTGTTTAGTTTTGTATTTTAAAGAATATTGTTTTTCATTTGTTTTTATTAGGCTAACATTTTAATCTGCAAAAGCCCCCCATTCCCTACCTCTCCCCCTGCAAATAATCCGATGTGCAGACATAACTGGTATGGAAAGTTGCCCCGTGGTTGTGCGCATACCCCATCCTACTTCTCTGGTCTTGCACCCTTCTGACTCACACAGGCACACAGACTCCTATCCATTGGAGGTTTAAATATATCTTTTAAAAGCAGGATGTTGTTGGGATTTTTTAAGTTGAATATTAAAAACTCTCTTTTGATTGCCCCACATTGTTACCGGCACAGATCTACGTGCCCAGGCTTGAATACTCTTTTAGTTGTGCTTTTATTTATATCCTTTATTGTTTTTTTCACATGTATTCTGTTTTCTGAAGGCTCCGAGTGCTCTGAGACTTGTGCAGGGACAGTGGGTAGACGTCTAGGTTTGTAAGTGCAACTGGGAGGCACTTTCCAGTTCCATGCTTCATTTAGCCCACACGATGTAGAAGAAATTAATGCGTACAAGTAGAACCATCTACCCTGTTTATCCCCCTGCATTTGGTCCTTCACCTGCTCCAGTTTCAATTAGTCATTTCCCCCCATGCTGGGACCTAAACGCTTTTTATGTCTCCGGAAGGATTTCTCACACATTTGTTTCAGGTGTGGAGTATAAGAATGGGTTCTGTCAATATCCTGACTCTTCCCTTGTTTCCTTTTTAGCATGGGCTCTCTCTCCAAACCCAACCAGTTTGACATCTTGTCTCAAAATCCTCAGTTTCATAAAAGGAAATCCATCTGATCTTTTAAGAGCATTTATAAATGCAATGGTATATTTTGCATTGGCTCCTTAGCAGATCTGGTCACTGTAAATGAGGGCAGCTCTCTCTTGTGCACAGCACTGCCTGGATTTGACAGCATCATATTCATTATCTCTCAGTGCTCAGAACACTACGACATAGCTGCACATGAGGAAACTGAGATGCGAAGTGACTTGCCTATAAATGCAGCTAATAAGAAACATAGATGGAGCTCAAATTCAGATCCTCTGACTTCACAAATCTCTTTCTACTATACCATCTCAATGCTAAGTTTAAGAACATTTTTCAAAGTCAAAAAAAGAACCAAAGATAGGGTGCTTTTTGAGTCAAGACATTTTAAAAATGAGAGTTTTAAAAATATTGAAGTATAGCTATTGTGCATGAGAGAAGAGTCTTAAAATGATGTATTGACTATGTAGGTTTAGAAAACCAATGACAAAAATAAACATCTGGTATACATGTTTATTTTTTTTAATTTAGATTTTTTGATGGCTTTTATTTTGATACAATTTCAAATTTATGGAAAGTTACAAGTATAGTACTAGCAATTCCTTTATTTGCCAGATTCATCAATATTTTATCACATTTTCTCTCCCTCTTCTCTCTCTATAATCTATATACGTGTATATGTGTATATGTATATATATATGTATGTATATATAAAATATATTTCCCCTGCTCCCTCAACTATGTAAGAGTTAAATCACACATATTATGAGTCTTTACTCTAAATACCTTAGGAAGTATATCCTAGAACAATAAACCACCGTAAAATCACCAAAACCAGACTTAACACTGATGCAATACTCTTCTCTCATTTAGGGATCTGAAAACTATAGCCCTCAGGTCAAATATGGACCACTGCTGCTTGTTGTTGTGAATAAAGTTTTGCTGGAACACAACCACATTTGGTCTGACTGTTTTTGAGTTACAACAACACAGCGGAGTAGCTGCAGTAGAGACCATATGACCCACAAGTATAAAAATATCTATCTGATCCTTTACAGAAAAAGTTTTCTGATCCTTCTTTTATTCAAAGTCCATACTCCAATTTGACTATGTCCAAATAGGAACCTTCATAATTGTATTTCCTCGTTCAGAATCCACCTGAGATAACTCGTTGCATGTGGCTGTCATGTTTCTTTAATCTCCTTCAATCTGCAACACTTCCTTACACGTTTTTTTGTATTCAATGACATTGAAAGTTTTGAAGAGTAAAGGCCACTTATTTTATTGAATGTCTCTTGATATGGGTTTATCCGATATTTCCTTATGATAGATTCAGGTTAGGCATTTTTTTGTAGAAATAACACCCAAAAGATACAGCGTTCTCGATGCATCCTTTCATTAGTTGTGTCACGTCAGTTTCTCCCTTTCTTGCTAATATTCAATTTTTTTTTAAAGATTTTATTTTATTGACAGAGAGACAGCCAGCGAGAGAGGGAACACAAGCAGGGGGAGTGGGAGAGGAAGAATCAGGCTCATAGCGGAAGAGCCTGATGTGGGGCTCGATCCCATAACGCCAGGATCACGCCCTGAGCCGAAGGCAGACGCTTAACCGCTGTGCCACCCAGGTGCCCCTGCTGATATTCAATTTAATCACTTAGTTAAGATCGTGTTTGCTAAGTTCTTCCAATGTGAAGTTACTATTCCGCCTTTGATATTAACATATAACTTTTTGGTAGATAAGTCAGACTATATACACCCTGTTCTAAATAAATTATCAATATGATGGTTAAAAAAGTTTTTTTCTGAAGTATTGTATGCATATTTTACTATCTTGGCAGGATGTTGAAGGCTAGGCGTATGTACACAGAGTACAGAAGAAATGTTTAAGGCCAGCACTCACCAGAAGCCAGGATTCATACGGAATGCTGGGCCTTATCTTCAGTGCCCTTTTTGAGGGTGAATAATGGATGTTGTACTGAAAACAGGGAACCTTGTTTGGCTGACAGAATATTTATGATGTAAGGTACTACAGAAGTACTCAGAATAAGTTCTGAATAATATTCCCTCAGAAAACACAGTATAGAAATTCAAATGCAATACTATAAGATGAATAGGAAACTTCCATCAGTTCAAAATGTTTCAGTATAAGGCATGACTGTCTACATGCCAGAAAGAAACAGACCACACATACAGGTTTGGGTAACAGTGATTTGCAGCAGCTGTCCGTGGCCAAATACATCACTTTTCATGTGGGGCTCTGAGAAGCAAGAGCCCCATTGGTCTGAGATGAGGCATAGTCTCCCTGCCCTTGCTTAGGGGCAATCACTTAGACTGCCACTTTCAAAATTACGTTTTCAAGTAGTGGGAGCTGACATACCAAATGATTTGACCCAAGATAGTCAAAATGAAGGTCACGTCCACGGTCTTCAATGTTAGATTTTGTTCAGGAAGTAATTAGAAGAAGGATGATTAGGGAAGCAAGAAACAGAACATTTTCTTCCAGGGTTATTGACTTAGCATTGATTGATGTTTTAGTTCTGTCTACTCTCTGATATTAAAAAAAAGAGGATGAGTTGAAGGACTAATTTTGAGTACACTCACTTTCAATTTCTGCTCAATATTGGCCTGGAATAAAGCAAATAGTGAAATGATAACAGTAAAGACAAAAAGGGTAGCAGATGTTTTTCTAGATGGTACCAGAGGGATTTCCTGATACAGAACAAAGGAAGTAGTAGAAGAGATCTCGCAACATATTTTAGTGGTTGGAGTGTTAGTCTCCAGTTCTCCCCATTCAGATGATTAGATAAAACATCACAAATCCTCCTGTAAATACTGGTTTTTAGGCAATACCGTGTGTAGTTTTAAGATCATTTATTTTTATAACATGTGGAAAAGGTATAAGTTTTGGGTAGTAATAATGGCAGAACAAGTTGGGCTCAGGCGTGGTATCCTAAAAGGGTGCTGGATAGTCATATTCTCCATAAAATGTACAAATACAAACTCCCTAAGAGAATAAGGAATAAGTGAAAGGAACAAATTATACAGCGTTGAACCTCGCCGTATCTTGGCACACACACGTAAAGATAAGTGTTAATGTTTGCTGAGTTGTTATGAGTATTTAACTGAATTGCACGTGAACTGATTGCAAATTTGTATATTCCACTGTAGTTTCTTTTCCACTTGCAGAAGAAAAATGTTTTAGATGCCATTGGTCACAAAAATCTTCATTTAGCTTCTTTGGAAAGTGGTTAAATTTTGAAGAGTATAGTATCGATGTAAATCTGGATCATGAGTTTCATAATTATCCAAGATGGAGATTTGTTAGGAAGTTAATTTGGACATTTCGCCCTTTGAAATTATTTTAAGACTGAAAATATCTTCCCACTTCTAATCACTGGCAGGCTGCGTTTGGAAATTCAATTATACAGTTAAAATATTTAAGAGAGCCCATGGAACAGAAATTTTTCTAAAAGCTGGGTGAAGCCACCTAAAGACAGTGGAGGTATTGGGGGTATTCAGGAAAGGCTTCAGGGTTCATATGCTGAAGTGCAAAGTGAAAAATGAAAATTTTAAAGCTAGTTCACAGTTTACTATTTTGTATTCAATTTAAGATTTCCACAAAATAGTTACTTATTATATTATTAAATATTATATATGTAAATATATTATATTATGTTATTAATAGATACTTTAAAAGTATATTTATATATTTATATATAATATATTTATATATATTAAATATATTTAATATATAAATATATAATATATATAAATATGTTATTAATAGATACTTTAAAAGAAAGTCTTTTAAATAGTTTATATATATATTAAATATATTTATATATATATAAATATTATATGTTATTAATAGATACTTTAAAAGAAAGTCTTTTAAATAGTTTCCAAATAACTGATGTTAGTTTTGAGGACTCAAGGGTATTGCTATTTATCTTGATTTGTACCAGAATGACATAATTAGGCAACAAGGCCTCATCAGAATTTTCCATAAGACAAATGCAAATACAGGAAATGCTATAGGTTACTTTTAAAATTATGATGGTTTGGAAAACAGGATCTGCTGACAGATTGCCTGAATTCCAATCCTGGCTCTGCCATCTACTACTTGCATAGTTTTAGGGAAATACAAAAAACAAAAACGAAAACGAAAACCAAAAACTAACACCTCTGTAAAGTGTCCTACTCAATAAGGTTACTGAGAGGATTAAACAACTGTATGTAAAATAGTTGTAAAAATGGCACAGAGTAAGCACTTAATAAGTATTAGTATTATTAAATGCAGAGAAACTGTACATATGAGAAAATCCATAGTCCAAAGAAGTTTCATCACTAAAGAAGAATGAATGAAAACAAATGAACTGAAGATGTAATTCAAAAAGTTAAAAAACAAACAAAAGGAACCATGAGAAATGAATCATTAAATTTAGCAACATGAATTACTGCATTGAAAATAGAGATTAAAATTAATCCAAGCATTGGCACATCGAAAAGAATGAAAATAGACAACTTGGTAAAATCTAATTATGAATCAGAGAAAACACAAGATAAGCTGTCAGGAATTTGAAAGGAAATAAAATTATTTTTAATAATGGTGAATTTTTGTTATCAATCATCACAGTCTTATAATTTGCCTCTGGAAAAAGTAGGTTCTTCATCTGGAGACTAAAACCAAGTCATGCAGTTGAAACATGATTTCCTTGTATTTCTCTGGATGAATGACAACGGGAACAGCTGGCTGGTGCTTGGAGAGAGCGAATAAGATAGCAGGTAGGCGAGGGTGGGGAGCGAAGGTCAGGTGCTGGGAAGTTGTCACAGTCCTTAGGAATGTGACTGTATTTGGAATAGGGACTTGGCAAGTTTGGCAAGGTTTTGCTTTCTGATTTATTCTTATGTACTTCTTCTGCGTCCTCCCTTAATTCTGAATAAATATTACATTTCAAAATGCCAGCCTGGCTTGGCTAGATGACGGGAACAAAAGGAATAGGGTTAAGACAGAGAACTAGAGGGGCAGTATCACACTTCTGAAACTGGATGTGATGGCAGGTTTTTTTTTTTTTTTTTTTGGAAGTAATCTCTATACACAACATGGGTCTTGAACCCACAACCCCAGGATCAAGAGTCGGCATGTGCCACTGACCGAGCCAGTCAGGTGTCCCTGGATAGGATGGCAGTGTTAAAGAATTCTAAGGGTTTTGGTGAAAATCAGGGTGCTGTAAAGGACTCTCTTTCCTTTCAATTAGGCAATTATTTGGTAGTCATTTTTGTAGTTTCCAGCACCCAGAAGAGTGCTTGCCACATGGTAAGTGCTGAATACATGTTTGCTAGATGATTGAGGCCATTTTTATACAGGAGATCAAGTGACTCTTCCGTCTTACCCTGTTAATGGGTGTGCAGTGAGAGAAGGAGGTTTCCATGTTTCTGTTGCTTTTTAGCAAGATTGTTCTACTCAGTCCACTAAATATACCTGTTCCCCCCATGCACTGGTCTTTTGCCTTTGGTGATATTTTCCAGGCACATGTGTGTGAACAATCACCAGTAATTGAATAGAACTTTATTTACCAAATACATTCTGTCAGAGAAGACTCTGGCTGTAGCAACTAGTGACCAGCACCATCCTCCTGGAATGTTCTAGGCAGCAACTATAGCACTAATAACTCAGTTACTAGCGTATCCACAGGATCCAAAGCAGTAATTTCAAACCAAGTGTGACCTATAAGGACTTTGCAGGGTGTACTGCTCTTTCCACTAATAGCACACAATTACATGTGCATTCAGGCCTGTAACCTTGCCTACCGGTAAGATTAGTGGGCATTATTTCCTGCCCAAAATAAAAATGTGTATTTCTAGGTGATACAATTATGTGGGAAGCATCTGCTGCTGGGAGATGAGGTGGAATCTATCTCCCACTGAAGACACATAACAAGATAGTCTGCCTATCATGGGGAATAGGGCTAGAAGCACTGAAGAAGCCACTTCTGAAGACCAGTCTCATGGGGCCTAACTAAGACTGAGATTGGACTAGAATGGAGAACCCTCACTCCATACTGCTAACTTACCAATGAATAACAAGCAACAACAATTACCACTAGCTAACTGGCAAAATCATGGAGAGAGAGACTCCCCGTATGGAGCCGATGTCTCTGTCTCAACCAAAAGCTGAGACAGAGGACAATCATTGAGGAAAAACTCTTCAACAACCCCAAGTGCTCAATCTCAGCACAGCATAATGTGGAGTAAAGGGGTACACTGTTGGTGGCAATGTAAATTGGTGCAGCCACTGTGGGAAACCGTGTGGAGGTTCCTCAAAAAAATGGTTATAAAGATCTAACCATCATACGATCCAGCAGTTTCACATCTGGGTATTTATCCAAAACAATGAAAACACTAATTTGAAAAGATACATGCAGCCCTGTGTCCATTGCAGCATTATTTACAACAGCCAAGATATGGAAACAACCTGAGTGCCTATTGATAGATGAATGGGTAAAGATGTGACGTATATATGCAATGGAATATTACTCAGCCATAAAAAGGACAAGATCCTGTCATTTGCAACAACATAAATGGATCTAGAGGGTATAATGCTAAGTCAGTCAGAAAAAGACAAATGCCATAGCATTTCACTCATGTGGAATTTAAGAGACAAAACAAAGAAAACGACAACACTCTTAATAGAGAACACACTGTGGTTGCCAGATGGGAGATGGGTCGGGGATGGATGAAATAGAGGAAGGGGATTAAGAGCAGTTATCTTGATGAGCACGGAGTAATGTATAGAACTGTTGAGTCACTATATTGCACACCTGAAATTAATGTAACACGAAATTATACAGGAATTAATTTTTTAAAATTAAAAATAGAATTGTGTGATCCAGGAACTCTGGGTATATACACAAAAGAATTATAAGCAGGGTGGAAGACATATTTGTATACCCACATTTATAGCAGCATTATTCACAACAGGCAAATGGTGGGAGTAACCCGAGTGTCCACTGATGGATGAATGGATAAATAAAACGTGGTGTATATGTACAATGGGTGTCATTCAGCCTTTTAAATCGGAGGAAACTCTGACACATGCTACGGCACTGTGAACCTTGAGGGCATTATGCTAGGTGAAACAAGCCAATTACAAAAAGACAAATACTGTATGATTCCATTTATATGAGGTACCTAGATTTGCTAAATTCATAGAGACAAAGTAGAATGCCATTTATCAGGAACTGTGGTGGGGAGGGAGTTAGGAGTTGGTCAATGAGTATAGAGGTTCAGTTTTGCAATATAGAAAGTTTTGAGATTGCTGACATAAATGTGCTTAATATTACTGAAATGTGTGCTTAGAAATGGTTAAGGTGGGAAATTTCATGTCAGGTATATTTTACCACAAAAATGAAAAGCAGGAATGGCTATATTAATATCAGATAAAGTAGACATCATAGCAAGAAAATTGCTAAAGGCAAAGAGAGTCATTACAGGATTATACAAGTATCAAAGTTATATCTACTCTGAATGTGTATCAAGCAAACCACAGAGCTTCCAAATAAAACAAAAGCTGATAGTTGAAAGGAGACAAAGACTATGCCATAGTTAGCATTGTACTTCACACACCCGACACTCAGTGACTGATGGAACTACTAGACAAAATCAGGAAGAATGGAACAACTGAACAACAGTGACCAACAGAATCTTATTTATGTAAACAGAACATTCCACTCAACAGCACAATACACACTTGTTTCATGTGTCTGCAGAACATATAATAAGATAGACTATATGCAAAACTGGCAAAGATAAAATTAGAGAAGACAAGGACCAATATCACTACATATCCTGCAGTTATTAAATGGATAACACGGGAATACTGTTAATAACTGAATGCTCATAAATTTGAAAACTTAGAATAAATGGATCAATTCCTTGAAAAACCACAAATTACTATAACCCCCCACAAAGTTATATAGGCAATATAATTAATCTTATAACTGATGAAGAGATTGACTTTTAGTTTAAGAAAGTCCTGAAGAAAAAGTATCCAGGCCCATGTGATTTCACTGGAAAATTCTACCAAACATTTAAAGAGCCAATTTATAATCTCTATCACAAAATCCAAGAGGATGGGGCATTTTATATCTCATTTTATGATGCCAGTATGACCTGATAACAAAACCACAGAGTAGAAGAATAAACTGGAAAGAATCATCCTACTTGGTATGAAGGCTTTCTATGAAGACACCTGTAGTGTTCGCTGAGAGATGGACACAGGTCAACGCAACAGAATAAAGAACCCAGAAATAGACCTAAACCAATATGCCCAACTATTTTTGATAAAGGTGCAAAAGCACTTCAGTGGAGGAAGAATAACTATTGGCCTTTTTAACAAGTGGTCCTGGAATAATTAGATCTCCATAGTAAAACAACTAAACTTTGGCCTAAATTACATACCTTATACAAAAACGCAGTTAAAATGGATCATAGGTCAAAATGTAAAGCTGTAACATTTTAGAGGAGATGTTCGGCACTGAAGGTCAGGTGAAAAGTTCTTAGACCCGACACCAGAAGCGTGATCCATAAAATGACCCTCATCAGAATGAACAACTTCTGCTCTCTGAATGAGCCTATAAGGATGACCAAAGGCAAGCTACAGAATTAAAAAAAGAACGGAAAAAGAGCTACAGGTGCGGCTCTGATCAACAGGTAGGATGGACCTGTATGATTCCTTTATTTCTTTTTTATTTCTGGGGTTGTCCTATCATTGTTGAAAATGACATAGTGAGAAACTAAACTGAGGAACTCCCGTAGAAAAGGGTACAAGAAGTAGAGAAGGAGATGCAATGGCTTAAATAGGAAAAGGCCAACACAACAAGAACTCAAACGTTAGAGAAAATTCTTCCGGAACTGGAAAAAGTAAGTGTGCATTTGATTTCAGTGCTAATGGCCAAAGCCACGTAGCCCTAAGAGCAGCCTGTATGGGCTAGAGATACTAGAGCTTTGCCAGTCAGAAAAACACAAACGATATTATTGAAGAGAAACTGTTTGAGGCTCTATAAGACTTGACCATGAGAAAGCAGACAGACGTGCAACTCTCGCTGATGTGGGTCAATGGACAAGGGTGTTAAGTGCCTTTGGACAATTGATTTCTCTTGACCTTTGTTTTCACTTTCCAAGGGCAAGGATTCAGAGGATTTTAATATAAAGAAGTCCACAAGGTTGCTAAAAAATTCATCATAGCTGCATTTTCCATCAGGTGTTCCCTCCAGACATGCATATACTGGCCTGGGCTTCGGTCGAACCCAGTTTCAGTACTAGGTTCAGCTGTCTTGAGAAGGCTTACTGCTATTTTTTCCTTTATGCTGATTTAGATACTATAACCATGAATTATGTGGCTCAGAGGTATGTTGGCACATATGATTTCAGAAACTTGTGTAAAATGGCTGTAGCCAATGGAATGATTAATTTTCAGAGGGCTTTTCTGTCTGCTCAAGTACAGCCAATAGGTCAGATCCTGGGTGAGGAGAGACAGAATTAAACTGCAAGAACTTTTCTAGTTATTTCAGTTTGCAGTGATTGGCCAGAGATTCCTTTATCATTAAGCCTGTTGTATGATGGTTATCTTCTTTCTGATTGGCCGAGGAATGGAGAAGCTAGAGATTATTGACGAGCTGCTGAACAGAGATGAAAAATCCCCAGAAACCTCAATACAGTATGGATGTAGAATTTTCTCTAGTCTTATAGGACTTTAAGTTTGAAAATATCAAGTGGATCTATGAGTGGGAGGGTCAGGAGTTCAATGTCACCCACCTTTAACAGTATAGGCTAAAAGTGCAGTTAAGATTCACATGTTATATTCTGCAAGGACTGGACTCTGTTGCAGTACCCCAAAGGATATTGGCAGGACCAAAGATGGACGGAGTTGATAGAATGGAGAAATATTAAGCCCCCTGTCATAAAGCAGACCTGTGCTTTTGTAGTAGGAATGAAAATGCACACACAACAAGTCCCTAATAAATCATCATAAATGTCAAGGGTAGGAATCCCAATCCAGTATTTTATAATTAGGGGATGCATTGAGCACCCATATTTATTTCATTGGGGAAAAAAAACCCCCAAACCAAAAAGGTTTTATTTAACTATAAACAACTTGCCAGAATCTGGGAGGCAATAACCAGCTAGTGGTAGGTGGGTAGAAAGGAAATATAAACAAATATTTAATATAGAAAGGAAATATAAACAAAATATTTACTGTAAGAAGTCCCAGAAATTCAGATGATCAGCTCTTAGAAGTCATAAAGTCCTATTAAAGAAGTTCTCATTGCTTAAATAAGAGTTTGAGGATTTTCTTATCAGTGTCCAAAACGATAGAAGTAGAGGAAGCAAAAAACAATTGTAAAATGGAGATATATTTATGTACACCTGGAAACAGTGCCTTGTGTTCAAATTCATTAAAGCTTGATCATGCAAGTGTCAAGAAAGAAAATGGGCTACAGACATGAATAGAAATTTCAATGAAAAAGATATACAGATGACAAATGAACACATAAGATGTTCAACATTAACCATCAGTGAAATGCAAATGAAAACTTCAATGAGGTATCACTATACAGGCACCAGAATGACTTAAATTTTTTTTGTTTAATGGTAACACCAAATGCTGGTGGGAATGCAGAGAAAGTATCATTCAGAGATTGCTGGTGGGAATATAAAATGGTATAGCCATTCTGGGGGAAAAAATGTATGGTAGTTTCTTACAAAACTAAGCTTGCCGTTAACACATGAGCCAGCAGTTGCTCTTGGACATTTATCCCTGAGAAATGAAAACTTTAAGTTCACAGAAAAACCTATCCAGGAATGATTGTATCAGCTTTATTTGTAATTCCAGAAATCAAAACCAAAATGTCCTTCGATAAATGAATGGTTTAACAAACTGTGGTACATTCACACTATGCAATATTACTCAGCAATGGAGGAAAAAAGATGTTGATACATACAACAACTTGAATGGCTCTCAAGGGATTTATGCTGAATGTAAAAGCCGATCACAAAAAGTTACATACTGAATGATTCTATTTATGTAACATTCTCGTAATGACAAAATTATGGAGATGAGCAAATTACTGGCTTCCAGGGGTGAGGGAGGACGTGGCTGTGATGAATGAATAGCAAGAGGAATCCTTATGATGGAATTTTTCTGTGTCTTGACTACAGTGGAGTCCCAGGAAACTATACAGGTGATAAAGTGGCACAGAACTAAACACACACACACACACACACACACACACACACACACACACGCAAACTAGTGCATGTGTAACTGGTAAACTCTGAATAAGGTAACTCTATCATATCAATCTTACCTTCCTGATTTTGATATTCTTTAGACATGCAAGATGTTACCTTTGGAGCGGGGATAAGGTTAAGGGTATAAGGCATCTTTCTATTTCTTACAACTGCATGTAAATTTATAATCTCAAAATTAAAAAAAAAGTAACTGTGGAGCATCCTTTAAATGCTACTAAATTCTCAACAAAGCAATCATAACCTAAAAATGTAATATTGATGTACACAAGAACATTGATGGTTCTCACGTAAATTATACTGAGTGAAAAAAGTTGGATTAAAAATGAGTAAGGTTTACATTTTGTAGCATTTTATATTAATGGAATGAGTACAATCCATAGAGCTAGCAAGCAAATCAGTAGTTATCTGAGGATGGGGGTACAGGGAGGGATAGGAGGAGGGAGCAACTACCGAGGGGCAGGAGGAAACTTGGGGGGATGCATGTGTTCTCTCTTATGATCCTGGTGATGGTTTAACAGTGTATACATAGGGTCAACCTCCTCAAGCTGTCACTTTAAGCACGTGCAATTATACGTCAATTATACTTCAATAAACTCATTTACGGTGATCGTGTCTTCAGAAAAGAACAACTGTGAGAGAATAAATAAAAGACAGTCTCCCCTCCAAGTGTTTAGAATTCTCTGTAGACAGTGCCCTCCTTTATTGCCTGCCCTGAAGGCAGACTGTTCCCACCGCCCTGCCCTTGGAAGGTCACTGCGCCACACTGTTTCTTAAGAAAGTGGGCTCATCAGTGTTGGGTTTGTGGCTTCCAATCACCATTATTTTCATCTTTAGGGTGCTTTTAGTCACTTTTATTAGGGTAAGATTTTTGGCCCTCCTGAGGACTTTTAGTTGTTGACATTATAGGGTAAAATGTAACAAACACCACAGTGAGGTCAGCGGCCTGGAAGTTCTTTCCTTGTTCAGCTTTGGGGATGGCCCTGCCACCCACACACCTCACCCCATATAGGGTCTTGCAATCTACACTTTGACGTCATTCCCGCCCCCGCCCCCCACCTCACAAAGGCAGAAACACCAGGCCCTTTTTCATCTTGCCCATTACGTCAAGTGTTAAGGAGGAAATTTGTCTTCAGTGCTCAGTCCTGACCCAGTCTTTATTCCCACGATCAGGTTAACTGTGATCCTGCCAGACCGGCCCCCAACCCGACACTACCCCATGTTTCTTCCTTTTTGCACTACTGTCTCTCCCCTTCCCTCCCTGATCCCACCATGAGAGAACTCCTAGAAACACAAGTTTCCACAACAGGTTGGCTTTATTTTAGGTACCATCAAGTGTACCCTGGTGCTGTAAAAATCAATGTCTACACGATTAGCCATTTCTCAGCCACCGGACCTCTGGAGACTTAGCAGATATTACCGAAGTCTCTGGCCTCACTCTGGAGTTACTCGCTGCCCTGGTCATCATTTGATGTGGTGGACTTCTCCACCTTCTCTTGGGCTTGCTGTGGCTCATTTTGCTTCAGCGTCTCGTTCAGTCTGTGGTAGTGACCGAAGAGTGGTGTTCTAGCTTTTTTAGGCTTTCTTACAGGGTTGGTAGTTTTTTCTGAGACTTTTTTACTCAAACTCCTGTGAAGGGGTCTTTTCACCTTCAGGGTTGTCTTCAGTACCTGGAACAACAACAGAGTGAGGCCAAAAGGGCATTGACTTAGGGGAAAAGGAGGGGGTATTGATAGAAAAGGGGGCATCATGAGAAGATGTCTGGGCTGAGGAAGGAGTTTGTGCCAGGTGAGCAAAGGTTAAGATTCTTGGGAGAGGGGGAAATCAATGAAGAAAAGAGCAGCTTGGGTGGGGTCGTCTTACCTTGCCACCACCTCTGGACCTGGGTTTATAGGGAGTCTTCATCTTCTTCCTCTCTTCGGAACTTGAGGTTGGTTGCTCCATATCCTGATTGGGCTGTGGTAGTTTACTGGTTACTGTGGACATATTGACTTCCCAGTGGTCTACCCCAGGCCTCCTAACTATTCTACTGCTTTTAACTCTTCCCAGGACAATGAGCACCATCCCTTCAGCTTTGATTGGTCAGCTAGGCTCTCCCCCAGCCAATGGTGGCTAAGGTGGGGCTCAGACATCACAAAGCACTACTTATGACACTACTCTGTGTTGGGGAGGTTGCTAGGGAGGCCAAAATGTGGCTCTGACATTTCAAAGTACCATTCCTGACACATCTGGGTGGGAGGGGGAAATGATAAGGAGGCAAAAATGGTTTGGTTAGAGAAAGGGGGCTTTTCTTTAACATCATCCAAAGAGTTTTCCAAACAACTACCACTGTTCCTCATATCCCCATGTTCAATTGCAGTAGTGCACATGGTAGAGAAAGAACCTTTCCTGCAATCTGTTCTCTAAGGCCACCCCTACTCAGTGGTTTATTTTGTTGTGTCCCCCCCTTAGTTATTAGCTAGTGTTTGGGATTTTTTACCTAAAATCCCTCCAAAAGCAATATGGCTGAATTTAAATATCAGTGGAAACATGACTTATCTTACAAACTAACAAAAAGCTCCCATGAATAAGCTCTCTACCTAGAGCATTTGGCATTAAAGGCTGCTAACTTGATTAGATTATTTTCTGCCAGCTCTGCGACTTTACAGGCAGGGATTAGAATTAACTGCCCACCCATGAAGGTTGCTTTTATCTTCTATTCTATTTTTGGACTCTGACCATGGTATTGTCATTGAGTTTTGCAAGGTTCTTTCTCTTTTATTTATATTTTATCTGTTTTTCTTCTTCCTAGATCCCAACACTCATTTCCTTCCCACCGTTAGGCTTCTACTCTGATGTTTGAATTATATCCTTGTGTATGTTTGTTCTCTTGTGAAATATGTGGCCTTGTTAATTATGTGGTGTTTGAATGCATAGTATTGTGCCACAGATCTTCTTTCTTAACTTATGCACTCAACACTATGCTTTTAAGTTCGACTTATATGGCTATATGTATCTTCAGTCCACTGCTTCTAATGTTGCATCATATTCCATTAGTATTCATGCACCAAGTTTTGCTTGTCCATTATTTCCCCTTCTGAGGAGCACCTGTGTTGGCTCTCCACTCCAGTCCTACAAACAATGCTGCAATGAACATCCTCAGTCATGTTCCCTTACGGACTTCTGCATATATTTCTCTGGGATATACACTCAAGGATAGAATTTCTAGGTCCTAGATACACATAATTCTTTGGGTTTTTTTTAAAGATTTTATTTATTTGAGAGAGAGAGCACAAGCAGGAGGAGGGACAGAGGAAGAGAGAGATATATACGTAATTTTTAGTCCATTTGGGCTACTATAACAGAATACTATAGACTGGCTGGCTTAAACAAGAAACATTTATTTCTCACAGTTTTGGAAGCTGAAAGTCCAAGATTAAGATGTCAGTATGGTTGGGTTCTTGATGAAGACCCTCTTTTTATGTCCTTACATGGCCTTCCTTGATGTGTGAGAGAGAGCTATCTCCTCTCTTTTTTTTTAAAATAGGGCATTAATTACATTATTAGGCCCCACTCTCATGACCTATTCTAACCCTAATAACCTCCCAAAAGCCCCACCACCAAATACAATCACATTGGGGATTAGAGCTTCAACATATGAATTTTAGAGGGACACAGACATTCAGTATATAAGCAATAATTTTGCTAATTATTGCCAGATTGTTTTCCAACATGTACCAATCTAGCTTCCCAATAGAATTATGACTTGTTTTCCTACACACTCACTAATGCTTGGTATGGGAAGGCACCTTCTGATATGGCTCCCAATGACTCCAGCCTTCTGATGTTCACACTTTTGTGTAATCCACTACCCTTGAGCGTAGGATATATCTAGTGACTTGCTTCTAATGAATAGAATCCATAGAAACCAGCAAAAGTAGTGGGATGTTATTAATTATTAACATAATGAGGTTCCCTCTTACTATAACTCTTTTTTGCTGACAATCTCTCTTACCCTCTCATTTTCTCATTCTGATGAAAGCTTTTGTGAGATGATCAGTGTAAAGGCTCACATCTCAAGGAACACCTCCTGAGGAACTGAGCCCTCTGTGTACAAACCACAAGGAACTGAATCCTATCAACAACCAGATTAGGGGACTGGGAAGTTGGTCCTTTCCAAATGAGACTTGAGATGATGTAGCCTTGTAAGAGATCAAGGGCCAGAGGCCCCAGCTAAGCTACACGCAGGTTCTTGACCCATAGAAACTCTGAGATAATAGAGTTTGGTGTTTTAAGCCACTACATTTTGGGGTAATTTTTTTATACAGCGAATGATAACTAATACTTAGTATTATCCAACTTTTAATTTTTAAAGAAATTTGATTGATAACACAATCTCCTTTTACTTCTGTGATTATTAGTTATGAAGCAATTCAGATTTTCTGTTTTTAAAATTGTTTTTTGGTTATTAATATTTCTCATTATTGGATTTCTTGTCTTTTTTCATGTTGATTCCATCATTACTTTGTAGTTTTTGGATATTAATTCCTTGTTTGTGAAATTTGTCTTTGATATACTTTGAACATAAATCCTTCATGTGTATCCGATTTTGTTATACCATCTGATATGTGGTGATATCTTTATCATATACCTTTTATTTTTAGGGGGTATTCATCGATCATGGCCTCCAGTACTAGGTTGAATGTAGAGGCAATATCAGATATTTATAATCTGAAGGTCATGTGCCTAATGTGTTAACAGTAATTAGGAGATGTTTTGTTTTTGCTATGGAGACTTAATCCTGTTAAAGAAGTTTCTAACTGTTCTCAGTTTTTGGGAGAAGCTTTTTAAAAAACCGTAAGAGACTCTTAACTCTAGGAAACAAACTGAGGGTTGCTGAAGGGGAGGGGGGTGGGGGGATGGAGTAATTGAGTGATGGGATTTAAGGAGGGCACTTGATGTAATAAGCACTGGGTGTTATATGCAACTGATGAACTACTAAAATCTACTTCTGAAACTAATAATACAGTATATGTTAACTAAATTGAATTTATTTTTAAATATTTTATTATTTGACAAGGCGGGGGGAAGCGAGCACAAGCAGGGGGAGCAGCAGAGGGAGAGGGAGAAGCAGGCTCTCTGCTGAGCAGGGGGCCCAATAAGGGACTCAATCCCAGGACCCTGGGATCATGACCAGAGCCAAAGGGAGACACTTAACTGACTGAACCACCCAGGCGCCCTGGCTAAATTGAATTTAATTAAAAATTAAAATAATCATGTATCTGAAAAGATGTTCATCATCACTTACAATAACAGAAATGCAAATCAAGACTACAATGCGATAGCCCCTCACACCTGTAGGAATGGCTAAAATCAACAAGAAACAACAGGTTTTGGCGAAGATGTAGAGAAAAAGGAACCCTCATACACTATTGATGGGAATACAAACTGGTGCGGTCATTTTGGAAAACCACATGGAGGTTCCTCAAAAAGTTAAAAATAGAACTATCATATGATCCAGCAATCACACTACTGGGTATTTATCTAAAGAATACACAAAAACAGTAATTCAAAGAGATACATGCCCCCCTGTGTTTATGGTAACATTATTTACAATAGCCAAATAATGGAAGCAGCTCAAGTGCCCATCGATGGATGAGTAGATAAAGAAGATGTGATATATGTATACAATGAAATATTATTCAGTCATAAAAAAGAATGAAATCTTGCCATTTGCAGTGACAGGGATGGAGCTTGAGAGTATAATGCTAAGCGAAATAAGTTAGAGAAAGACAAATACCATATGATTACACTCACATGGAATTTAAGAAACAAAACAAAGGAGAAAAGGGGAAAAAAGAGAGAGGCAAGCCAAGAAACAGACTTGTAACTCTAGAGAACAAACCGATGATTACCGGAGGGGAGGTGGGAGAGGAGTTGGGTGAAATAGATGAAGGGGATTAAGAGTACACTTATCATCATGAGCATTGAGTAATATATAGAATTGTTGAATCACTATAGTGTACACCTGAAACCTTACTGTGTTGCAATTTTATTTTAGATAGCAACACGACCAGCCAAAAGATTATATTTCTCATTCTCCTTTCCAGGTAGCGATTGTCATGTGATAGTCTGGTCAATGAGATAGAAGTAAGTCATTGGGTAGGGTTTGTTTGTTTGTTTCTTTCTTTCTTTTTCTATTTTTTTTTAATTTGTATTTATTCATTTTATTATGTTCAGTTAGCCAGCACATAGTACGTCATTAGTTTTTGATGTAGTGTTCAACAATTCATTAGTTGTACGTAACACCCAGTGCTCATCCCAACACATGCCCTCCTTAATACCCATCACTGGGCTACCCCATCCCCCCACCCCCCTCTGTTCTGTAACCCTCAGTTTGTTTCCTGGAGTCCATAGTGTCTCATGGTTCATCTTCTTCTCTGATTTCTTCCCATTCAGTTTTCCGACCCTTTCCCTGTGGTCCGAATTGTCCTTTAAATTTCATTTCATGATCTGTTTTTTCTCAGTTTTGAAAGCAAAGTTATGCTAGTCTTATAAAATGGTAAGGTTTCTCTCATTTTCAATTTTCTGATATATATGTCTGAGAGAATTGCCTGTTCCTTGAACATTTTGTTAAATTTATAAAGCCATCTAGATCTAGGGCTCTACTGTATGTGGGACAGCGGCTGCGGAGAGTCTGATTACCATTGCTGTTTAATACTTATGAGCATTTGAATTTGTGACAGGGACTAATTAATAATACCAATTTCTTCCCTTTCAGAATTTAGAACCTATTGGTAGATACATACGTGTCAGAGATCCAGATAAAGGGGACCGTGAGTTGTGACTTTAGATCGCTAGCCAAGTGGACTTGCTAATAGTTCACCCTTGAATTCACCAGATCCCTTTCACATGGCAGATCAGAATTCACCTTTCAGCTGGAGGGGCTGATCCTGTGAAAAGAGAGTGGATGAGAAGAGGCTAAGTGAAGCATGCCCCACTGCTTCTTAAAAATTTACCAGCTAAATCCCTGCCTCTTCCTGAGGAAAAGTGAGTGAAGTGGTGAAGAGAGGCTAAACGTGTTAAAAATTACACCAGAACAAATAAGAGTCTCCCAAATAATTGGCCTTACAGGTTTCTTCTGTAAAATGTAGCCATTTATACTGTTTCCCCCAACAATATGTTCATGTCTTCCTGAGCTTCCAGTTTATTGGCAAGTACTTACTCATACTATTTCATTCCTTTTTAAGATGCTATAGTATTTTTCCTTGTTCATATTTTGAGTCTTAGTTTTTTTCCTTCATGTCTCATTTGTGGTTTATCTTATTGATCTTTTTAAGTAATCATTTCTTGATGTTGTAATTATTCTTTTGGTCTATATTTCTTTGTCTTTCTATTTCCTCCCTTCTGGTTTATTTTGCATTTACTCTGTTGCCCTTTCTTCCAGCTCGTTGAGCTGGACACATAGCTTGTCTGTCCTCAATATTTTTTGATTTCTGATAAAAGGATTTAAAGCAGAGAATTTCTCACAACATTCTATGTTAGCTTTATGTCACAAATCTTCTAGTGCTAAGTAGTATTAGGAATATCTCACAATTTTTAAAATTATTTCCTCTTTAATCCAATCATTTAGTATGATTTTAGTTTCTAAACATATCAGATTTTTAAGCCATCCTTTAAAAAATCTATTTCTAATTTTATTATAGTCAAAGGACATAGTGTATAGGATAATGATTCATTAAAGTTTTTTAAAGCTTCCTTTGTGAACTTGTATGTTGTCAATTTTTGAGACGATTCCTTGATTGCTTGAAAATAATGTGTATTATCTATTTGTTGAGGGTAAGTTTTCTATATATTAGTTTGTGCTTATTGATTCTTTATTTAATTAGCCAACATAGAGTACATCATTAGCTTCAGATGTGTTCAGTAATTCATCAGTTGTATATAACACACACTGCTCATCACATCACGTGCCCTCCTTAATGCCCATCACCCAATCACCCCATCCCCCTACCCACCTCCCCTCCAGCAAGCCTCAGTTTGTTTCCTAGAGTTAAGAGCCCTTCATGGTTTGTCTCCCTCTCTGATTACTTCCCATTCGGTTTTCCCTCCCTTCCCCTATGATCCTCTGTGCTGCTTCTTAAATTCCACTCATGAGTGAAATCATGTGATAACGGTCTTTCTCTGATTGACTTATTTCACTCAGCATAATACCCTCTAGTTCCATACACATTGATGTAAATGGTAAGTATTCATCCTTTCTGATGGCTGAGTAATAATCCATTGTATATACAAATACCACATCTTTATCCCTTCACCTGTTGGTGGACATCTGGGCTCTTTCCATAGTTTGGCTATTGTGGACATTGCTGCTATAAACATTGTGTTTATTGATTCTATTATTCGTATCCTCTTTCTCTGCTTTTTTTTTTTTTTGGCCCTTTCTCTTTTGATTTCTAATTGCCTAGCATAACTATTTCCATACCTTCATTTTCATCCACCAGACTTCTGATGGGGGCCTCACTTTGTCAGAATTCAGCACCTTACCCGCTGATTATCTAGTGGGACAGATGCCTGAGCCTAAAGACTTTGCCATATCTCCATCTGATGGTCCTAGGAAGAACCTTCTCTGCAAAGCCCTAGACCATCTACAAGCATTACAAAAGGATGTAGGTCTCTGGACCCCTAGTAGATGTAGAAGTCCCCCTACATTTGTACTTTTGGGGAGTGGAAATGAAACACTTGAGACTTCCCCTAGCTGAGAAATTTTTAATCACAATTCCTTTAGATCTTTCACATCTTTACCTTTATTATTATAATGGGAGCTTTTAGTGAACAGAAAGTGCATGCCTTTGCTCTCTATTCAAGCAGTGGACATATAATAGGAGCTCAGTAAATGCTTGAATGAGTTAACGAATGACCACATAGATGCGTAAATGTACAGGCAGCTTATAGGCAGTGGTACTACCATCACTCTGAAGCAACTAAATGTCAACTTTCACTTAGTCATCTGTAATTATTGAGAATTTTCTTCTCATTTTGTTTAAACATTTATTTAATTAACAGCAATACTCACATATTTATACATGTCAATAAGCCATTGGAGTTCTTTAAAGTGCTAATCATGTCTTTTCCTTTGGCATTTTTGTCCTTAATTTCTTAAATTCCTCTTTAACTGTATAAAGTTCATACTATATTATGTAAAACTGCCTTTTGTCTGTGAAATGTATCTGTCTTATTGCCTGGTTTCTCATTTGTCCTTTGAGAAATGTGTTCATCATCTTTTGACATATAAAAATCTTTAATTTTTATCTAGTCAACTATATTTGTCTTTTTCTTTATGGCTTATGATATGATTTTTAAAATATCATATTGTTGGGAGCAAGTATTGATGATTTGGACACATGGAGGCCTATTGTACTGTTTTATAAAACTTTTAGCAATCCCTTCTGGTACTTCCAATATCTTTGAAGCACTTTTTGACTTATGTGCATAAGTCTCATGTCTTTTCACAAATTTTAATGTTTGTTATTGTCTGTCTTTCACGTTAAAAATAGGTAGGTGACATTTCTACAACCACACCAGTGCATAGCTAATTCATCATGCCATACTTTCCTGCTGCAGCCTCAGAATCAGACACAACATTCTAGCCAGTCCCTGTGAATGGATAAGCATTGACTAATGTGTGTGTGTGTGTGTGTGTGTGTGTGTGTGTGTGTGTGTGTGTATACCTGTCTGTTGTTCTCATGCTAGATCAGTAGTCAGTAAATGATGGCCTGTGGGCCAAATTCAGCTTGGCTGCCTGATTAGGCAAAAACAAACAAAATGAAAAATGATATACACATTCATGTATCTATTTTCTATGGCTAATTTCATGCTACACGGGCAGAGTTGAGTAGTTGCGATAAAGACCATATGGTACACAAAGCCAAAATTATTTACTATCTAGTTCTTTAACAGAAAAAATATTGCCCACTCATGAGCTTTTGAGGGCAGGGTTTAGGTTTCATTTATCTGTGTATTCCTGCAGGTCACAGCATATAGTTAACCCTTATTTTTTTTAAAAGATTTTATTTATTTATTTGACAGAGAGAGACAGCCAGTGAGAGAGGGAACACAAGTAGGGGGAGTGGGAGAGGAAGAAGCAGGCTCCTAGTGGAGAAGCCTGATGTGGGGCTCGATCCCATAACGCAGGGATCACACCCTGAGCCGAAGGCAGGCGCTTAACGACTGAGCCACCCAGGCGCCCCGATAGTTAACCCTTAATATAATTAGAGGCAATAAGTAAGTTGAAAATTAGTAAAATAAAATAAAACATTTCCAATGAGGTTTTCACTGTTGAGCACTATATAATAACTATACCATGCTCTCAAATAACATCTCTAGTCAAACATCTGTAGTATTATTACTGTACTTTCCCTTCAGGCATCATTCTGGTTTCTCAAAGGAAGAACATTTCTTTTTTTTTTTTTTTTTAAGATTTTTTATTTATTTATTTGACACAGAGAGACGGCCAGCGAGAGAGGGAACACAAGCAGGGGGAGTGGGAGAGGAAGAAGCAGGCTCCCAGCAGAGGAGCCTGATGTGGGGCTCGATCCCAGAACGCTGGGATCACGCCCCGAGCCGAAGGCAGACGCCTAACGACTGCGCTACCCAGGCGCCCCAGAACATTTCTTAAAATAGAGATGGGGACAAAGGGTAGAATTCTATCACTCTTGAGGCTAGGTTTCCTGTCCCGACCGTGACTTTGGGCCGTGAAGTTGAAAGTTCATTTAGGTTGTCTTTGTGCTTTATTTTTAGGAAGGTCAGTTACTTACTTTCACAATAAGTAAGACTTCTCAGTGTCAGTTCCATCTGTATTATAACAGTAAAATGGATTCCAAATGCAAATTCATAGGAAGCGAGATAAACCACAGAAAGTTTGTGTAGAGGAGTTACCATCACTGCTTCACAGATGAACTACAAAGATCTTGCTATACTTCTGTGTGTGCTGCTTAAAAGGTTTTCCTAATATTTCCTACCAATAATCTGTGTCAAATAATGCTGTTTTATAGTTTTTTTCCCAATCCTCATTCAAAGCTAAGCACATAGTAGGTATTCAATAAATATTTGCATATAGAAAACTGTGACATGAGTTACTCCCCAGAGATTTTAAGATTAAGTAACCTGATAAAATAATGTGTTCTGAAAACCAGTATGAAATGGGATGCTACAAAGAAGGAATATTTAGAAATATTGAGGTTACCTAACCCAATATTTGCAATTAGGTCTTTCTGGAACCTGAGCTAACTTTTCAGATCCCCTAAGAGTTTCTAATAGTGAAATACTAATAAGTGAAATATCCTTTTTGCAGATAGTGCCAAGAAATAGAGTCAATATGCAACTGTCAGAAATGACATGATGGAATGATTAATATTTCTTATTACTGGTGAAAAAATATGTGGTCTCTCCCTGGTAAAGCAATTTTAGGATATGAGATATTTGTCTTACTAAATATAAACCTAAGCCTGACAAAAATAATTTTAAATAATATATTTTTTAAAAATCAATGAAAACATTTTCCTCTACAGTCAATAATGTTGTACTTTCATATTTTACTTTCTTATTGCTTGTATTGCAATTAAATCCTTTTCAGGTTGTGTTGCTGGGCTAGATTGTCCGAGTTTTGCCCCTCAATTGTAAACAACCGTGAACTCTGCTTTATTATGCTTTGTAATAGGGACCAAGTGAGATTTATAGAATATAGCTATTAATTTTATATTTCTTCAGGTCATCTATTCTGGTTCTCCTTTTTTTTTGCAATTTTGTATGTGAAAATTGTTATTGTATAATTCTGGAGAAATCCTCCATTAGACTGTATTTTCCAAACTTCTTAGTTCACAGTAATCTTTTATTTTAAATCTCTTTTATATGTGTTTTAGATGTTGGTATTTTACCTTCTCGCTTGAATTCTTCTTTCTTGATGACAATCATTAAACTGTGTGCATGTATATATGTGTTGTATATTATTATTGATATATTTGTTATATATGTGGTTCGTATATTATATATTACATATTATATATATTATATACACACACACACATATATGTATATAACATACCACTGTGATTTAGGGGCCAGCAAAGCACTGTCCATGTGGGGTCGTATGTAGATCACAGCTGTTTATTTTTACAAATACAATTTTATTGGAACATAGCCATACCCGTTCATTTATATAGTGTCTGTGGTGGCTTTTGTGCTAAAACAACAGAGAGCTATATAGTCTGGAAAGCCTAAAATATTTACTACCTGACTTTTACAGAAAATGTTTACTGACCCACTATTTTATTTTATTTTATTTTTATTTTTTTAAAGATTTTATTTATTTATTTGACAGGATAGAGACAGCCAGTGAGAGAGGGAACACAAGCAGGGGGAGTGGGAGAGGAAGAAGCAGGCTCATAGCGGAGGAGCCTGATGTGGGGCTCGATCCCACAACGCCGGGATCACGCCCTGAGCCGAAGGCAGATGCTTAACCGCTGTGCCACCCAGGCGCCCCTGACCCACTATTTTAAAGATCAGACACTGAATCTCGGTAATCTCCGTTCAGTAATCTGCCCAGGTTCACGCTACTATGTAAGCGACAGAGTTGAGATTTAGATGCAGTCGCCCAGATTCTAGAGCTCCTGCTTATAACATATATCATAATAGCTCATTATCTGGTAGAACTCTTATTACTCTCCTACCCTTACCACTGGTCGGTTTTTTTCTTTCCCAAAATAGCGAGCATTTCATTTTATTTTCACTTCTTATAAGTCAAGTCTTGAGTCAGTGCAACTGATATTTGCCTACTTGGGTAATTTTTAGTTAGCTGCTACATGAAGGCTTAACCCAAACCTCCTAGGTTCGCCGTAAAAAAGGACGCTGTTAAGGGGATTGGCAATAGCAAGAACCAAAGTATATGATGGATCTGTCATACGTGCATTTCTAAAGTATGGCATTAGCTAGAGTTTTGATGAAGTGCACAATGGAAAAAAATGAATACACAAAATGCTGTTAGATAAATATGAATCTTACAGTGAAAAACCAAGATGCCATTTTGCAAAAAAAATAATTCTCCCTACAACATTGCTTGTGGTATCCAGAGGTTAATTTTAAAATCTGCGGCCTATATCATAGACCTACATATCAGTCCAGTGATACATACCTCTTGGTATGGATGTCCACGGGGGCGATAAGGGAGTAAACCAGGTGCATAGCATGTGCATGGTGTGTTCCAATGTTTATAGGAAAATAAACTAACCCATAGCAGGCCTTATAGTGGAATCTTTCCTTCTCTCTACACGCCCTTCTTTCCTCTCTCCCTATCTCTCACTCCACAGCCCCCAAACAGCTTTTCTTTGCACATGAGGAATGTATTTGAATAAAACCCATGAAGTAGATATTGGGGGTGCAAATAGGATGTGAAAAGAAAGCTATGTAATGGGAGATTATTACATGTTGCATTATAAATCACTACTGCATTTCGATGCTTAAACTATGAAATATTTTTATCTAAAAACATAAAAATACGTTTTTATAAATCACTTTCTGTGGTCTGTTGGCAAGGCTTTGAGCCTCTACAAATCCTCAAGTTCCCCACCCATGGAAATGTAATAGTAACCTAGTCTTCTTTCTCTGATTATGGTAATGTTAAGGGCGTTTTGAAGTTTTCTTTCCCCACTGTGTTCTCTGTTTCTTCCAATATATGTTTTACTTTGTTTCTGTTAGTCTTCATTTTCTTTGCTTGAAGTTTTTGTCCGATGTCCGATAACCCTTCGTTATCTGCTCACAATTAAGGATAAAGGAATGAAATGATGTTTGGAGGTTCTGAGTGTGTGAATCTGATTGGTTGACATTGAATTTTATCGTAAAATTATCTGAATGTTGTTTTTGTTATTAAAGAATGCCACAGACCGGTGATGGGTAGTAAGGAGGGCACGTATTGCATGGTGCACTGGGTGTTATACGCAACTAATGAATCATCGAGCTTTGCGTCAGAAACCAGGGATGTGCTGTGGTGACTAACATAATATAATAAAAAAACATTAAAAAAAAAGAATGCCACATTTTTCTATCTTTTTATCATTCTTCTTTAGTCAAATTCATTGAGAAGAATTTTCTTATCTCCTTTCTGGATGGGTAAGGATCTGGCTGGCTGCCAGAGATCTGGGAGCAACACTCAGAATTAAGGAAGGAGAGCCAGGAATTCTCAGCATTTGATGTGCACATGGTTCATGGTCATTTCACATCCCTGTTTTTTAGCACACGTACCCTCAACCGTGCTTCGTATTTCCAGAGAGTAAACCTGCAGATATCTGCTGGAGTGGGACAGAGACCATTCCCTAGGAACACCGACTGGTTAAGGGATCTAGAAATCTGAATGTTTTTCAACAGTTTTTACCTTTTTCCTTATTTTAACATCTCCCTTTCATGCCCAATAAGTACCTGGTGCTAATATTTCCTGAATCTGTAAGGATTCTATTATATAAATCTGGTTGGTTCTCACTTTTCCTAAGTCCTGCTTGAGATTCAGCTTTCTTAGTTCTAAGCCAATTATCACTGGTTCATTTGCTTTCCAACTTCTAAAATGTTGCTGTTTTAGTCACTCCTGTTCTCTCTGTCCTTGTGGATCCTAGTGGAGTTTTCTGAGGAATTGAAATTAGATGTGTATATTCAATCTACCATCTTATTATCTTATGCCTCTGGAGGAAAGCACCTAGGGATGTATACATTTAGGAAACCCAGAGTAGTCTTCCTGGCAGGGATTCAAATACAGAAACTACATTTAATTTGGAAGTGAGATACATCGGAATTCTTTGAGGAATTAAATCAAAATATATACACAATGAAAAAAAGAGTTTTTTTTATTGCTCCTAGATTGTCATTTAGCCTTTAATGAAATTGTGAAGGCTAAAAACATTTATTTTATATAGATTCTGTTCTTCAGATATTCAAGGAAGGAGCTTTGCTTCCAATTCATTAGGTTTATAAAATGATTAAAAAACCTTTAGTCTCCCTTCTGGCAATAGGCTTGTCACTTCAAACAATTCCAAGTGAGGCAGGTATGATGATTACTTGGTACTAATGGCACATTTTGGAATAATTTGAGATTGTTGACATTGTTGGAAACCAAGAGAAAAAGTTAAAGGATCCTGGCTGTACAGTATGACTGAACAGGACAATAAGCACAAATGTACAGTATAAAAAGGACATTGGGTTCTTTTGGAATGAAAGGACATGGAAAATACATTATGGACTGTAAAGAAGTAACGACAATGTTTTGCTCCCAGTACGCTTGTTTTCTCCAGTAACTCACTGCTGTTTGAATGTTGCTGGTATCTGGGTATCAAAATGATACCTAGGTATCACAATTTCAACCTGTCGCATGCCCTCACTGAATTACATTTAACACAACAGCAGAAACACATAAAATTACTTGGCAGAATGGGTAGTCTATCCCTAAAGTTCCCATTATGTGAGAAGGAAGAGAAATTATTTAAAAATAGGAGCTAAAATTATAGTTCCTAATCTGTAAGAACTTAAAATATAGTTCGGGTCTTGGAGACACAACCAAAGGAGATCTGTGTTATTCGAACATAGAGAAAACCTGGAGGAAGTGTAGAATGATAGTAGATCAATTTTAAAATGAGGTCTAAATTGGCCTTTTTTTTTTCAATTGTATTTATTCATATAACCAACATTTAATGAGTATCTTGTTTATACCAGAGTCTCTGGTTGATGCCTGGATATAGACCTGAAAAATAATAAATATTATCACTACTGTCTACTGAATGCAGATTATACAACAATATTTGTGGTAGGCAGACTATTAACATGCCCTTTCTTATTTATTCTTTCCAAGAACTTAGAGTGGCAGTCACTATGATCCCTAATGACTTCTCTAATATTTATCAGTTAGGGTCTCCATAAGAAACAGAGAATCTGTTCAAATAAGATAATTTATGGAGTAGGGTAGGTTTTTAATAAAAGAACTAATTACAGAGGCTTGGGTAGAATAGAGAAGAACCTCGAAGGATACTACAGGAACCTCAATTAGTAGTGGCAAAATTGTCACCACCTCTAGTGTGAAAGGACCTGGAAGGAGAGGCAGAATTATGTAAAGCTGGACTCCTTGAGAGCAACAGTGGCAGTCTGTCTAGGGATACAACCAGTCTGGCATTACCCACATAACAGACCTCACTCTCCCTCCTTCAAATCTCTTCCTTGGGGTTTTCCATTAACCTAACTCATCCCTAAACCAAATGAGTCTGTTTATGTATTTCATAACAGTCAGCCCACCAGGCAAAGAACAGGATGGAGGAAGATAGAGAATGGATATGGACGGAGATACATATCCAGCACACAAGGCCACACTGTAAGTGGCAGTTGCACAATCTGAACCAGGCATAAATGGTTCCAGTGTTCATGGGTTTCTCATAAAGCATTTCAATATTTCACAGTTCTGCCTTGATAGGATAATAATTTGGTGGGGGAGCCATTCTTGTCAACAATTACAGTACTTTTACTAAAGAGCAAGTTTAAGAAGATGGTGATTTTGAGACATGCCTACTTCTAGCTTATACATTTCCAAAGACTTGGGTCTTGCTTGTCTCTACGCTTTGCCAGGATTCTGGAGTCTACTTTAGTTGGAAGCTTCTAGGGGCACTATAATGAATTAGACATCTCAAGGAGTTCAATATCAGGTATGAGATTATATAAAATATAAATATAAATAAATACATACATCTAACTACAACACAAGTGTCCAGATATCTAGAAATTGCAAGACAAATGCCCTATGGTATTACAGACAAGGAAACTACTAGAATATGACTGAAGGTTGGAGGCATAAGAAAAGATTTTATCGAAGTGGCATTAAAATAGGAATAGGGCCGCAGAGGGGAGGGGGGTGAGGGAATGGGATAGGCCGGTGATGGGTGGTGAGGAGGGCACGTATTGCATGGTGCACTGGGTGTTGTACACAACTAATGAATCATCGAGACTTGCATCGGAAACCGGGGATGTACTGTATGGTGACTAACATAATATAATAAAAAATCATTATAAAAAAAATAAAATAGGAATAGGAGATTCAGGAGGTACTCAGGGCTAACTTGATCTGAAATTGTAGAAACTATTAGGGAAATGTCAACTCCCAGGGCATGCCTAACCTTTTACCTCACAAATCTGGGACCAAAGTCTGATATCCAAGAACTTGGCCTATAGGGGGTCACAGATGGAAGAATTCTGAGAATTAACTGCATTAGGCCTCCTAAGGTAAAACAAAATTCTAGTGGGGGCTTTTATTGCTTTTGGCAACACTTTCTCATCTTTAATGGAAAGCATTCATGTGTTTTTCTTCCAGCAAAGTTGATGTGTCATCAAGGTGAAGTTTTTGTTCCCCAAAACACATTTTAGTGAACTTTGTGGAACTAAAATGAAAGTAGGAGTAGAAATGCAATCCTCATTCAAGGAGGAGTACAATCTTTATTACCAAACTTCATTATTCATATAAAACCTCTCTTTAATTGTTCCTCAATCTGCTTTTGGAACTCAGCTGGAAGGTGAGGTTTTAATACAGATATTAACACCATTACTTATTTTTATTTTATCTTATTATTTTTTAGAGAGGGTGAGAGAGAATCCTGAGCAGGCTCTGCGCTCAGCATGGAGCCTGATGCAGGGCTCCATCTCACGACCCTGAGATCATGACCTGAGCTGAAATCAAGAGTCAGGTGCTTAACCAACTGAGCTACTCAGGCACCCCAACATCACTACTTATTAATCAAAGGGAAAAGGAATTCTGCTTTTGACTCACTTCTGAGACTTTGGCAAACTTTTTAGTATCTCTTAATTATGGTGGAGCAAATATGAAAGCATCTAAGCACAATGCATGCCAAAAATTCTAAGCTCTGTCACTTAGTGAATACTTCATTTAATTGTTCTCTGGGAATAGGTTTTTCCACTAACGAGAATATTTCTCTCCCATTCCTTTCTAATGATTGCTATAGTTGACAATAGCAGAAACTAATCTGCAGCATTGCTAATGACATTTAAGGAAATATGAAAACTGAAAACATTTTACAAATAAAATCAAATTATTTTTCATATACCTTTAGATTTGGGCATGATTTTTTAGATGACTAAATTAATACTTGACTTAGCATAATACCCTTTAGGTTCATCCATGTTGTTGCAAATGGCAACATATTCTTTTTTTATGGCTCAGTAATACTCTGTGTGTGTGCGTGTGTGTGTGTACATACATCCCACATCTTCTTTTTTATAGATTTTATTTATTTATTTATTTGAGAGAGAGAAAGAGGGAGAGAGCACAAGCAGGGAGAGTGGCAGAGAGAAAGGGAGAAGCAGGCTTCCCACTGAGCAGGGAGCTTGATGCGGGCCTCAATCCCAGGACCCCGGGGATCGTGATCTGAGCTGAAGGCAGACGCTTAACCAACTGAGCTACCCAGGCATTCCCACCCCACATCTTCTTTATCCACTCATTTATAGATGGATACTTGGATTGCTTCCATATCTTGGCTATTGTTAATAATGCTGCAATAAACACAGGGGTGCATATATCTTTTTGAATTAGTGCTTTCATTTTCTTTGGGTAAATAGGAGTGAAATTACTGGATCATATGGTATTTCTATTTTTAATCTTTTGAGGAACCTCCATACTGTTTTCCACGTGGCTGTACCAATTTACATTCCCACCAACAGGGCACAAGGATTCCTTTCTCTTTACATTCTTGCCAAGATTTGTTATTTCTTGTCTTTTTGATTCTAGCCAGGTGTAAGGTGATAGCTCTTTGTGGTTTTGATCTGCATTTTGCTGATGATTAATGATGTTGAGCATCTTTTCATGTGTCCTTTGGCCATCTGCATGTCTCCTAGGCAAGGAAAACAAAAGCAAAAAATAAACTTCTACATAGCAAAGTAAACCATCAACAAAATGAAAAGGCAGCCTACTGAATGGAAGAAGATACTTGCAAATGATATATCCAATAAAGGGTTAATATCCAAAATATATAAGGAACTTATACAACTCAACACCAAAACAAACAAACAAAAAACCCCAAACTCCACAAATTAAATAAAACATGGGGCAGAAGACCTGAATATACATTTTGCCAAAGAAGACATACAGGTTTTTTTTTAAATATACAGTTTGATGGATTCCTTTCAGTTACCAGGAAGAGTCAAAAATTTTAAAAATAAAGTACAAAGGTCTTATTAACTATCCAAGCTTCTTTAGCCACTCACCCCCCAATATAACCACCCAATCCAACTAAATGTCCAACTCTCTAGCAACATGTGGTTCTCTCTTCTCCAAAATACCAAGTGTACGCACTCTGAAAACATATTGTTCCCTCTACCTAGGAGGACTTTACTCTTGCTTGCCTACGGGATATTTGTTCCTTCTTTTGAGATGCTGCTCAAATGTCATTTCTTCTGCAAAATCTTTTCTACCACCCAGGACAATGAAGTCCTACTGCCTCTGAGCTTTCACAGCATTGTACACAAAATTCTTTTTTTTTAATGTTGTATTCTTTTTTTTTAATTATATTATGTTAGTCACCATAGAGTACATCCCTGGTTTTTGATGTAAAGCTCGATGATTCATTAGTTGCGGATAACACCCAGTGCACCATGCAACACGTGCCCTCCTTACTACCCATCACCGGTCTATCCCATTCCCCCACCCCCGTCCCCTCTGAAGCCCTCAGTTTGTTTCTCAGAGTCCATAGTCTCTCATGCTTCATTCCCCCTTCTGATTACCCCCCCTTTCTTTATCCCTTTCTTCCCCTACCGATCCTCCCAGTTCTTATGTTCCATAGATGAGAGGAACCATATGATAATTGTCTTTCTCTGCTTGACTTATTTCACTTAGCATTATCTCCTCCGATGTACACAAATTCTACCATAAGCCTTTTCTTTTGTGGCAATATCCTTGAAGGCAGGGGACATGTATTGCTCAACTTTGTATTTTTCATGTCTACAACCATAACTAGAACATAATAGAAGCTTTCGTTATTTAGAGAATAAGTTATTTAATGAATTAATTACAAATAAGGTCTGGTTATAAAGGTCAACCTATCTGGATATATTGATAAGTAGTAGATACTTCCAGAGAGAGATAGCTTTCTGTTGTCATTGCCATGGGTATTATAAGGCCTTATACAACTGGATTAGTAGGGACCAGGGGAGTTTGGTCTTTAGGTTGTAACTTTAGAGAGCATCCCTGAATTTAACACTGTTTTTTATAAAGAGTTGCCAACTGAATAGTAGAATAAATGTCTTTCCAGTAAGATGAGTGAATTACAACTTCACTATGTTATTCCATACTTCACCTTTGGCTAAGTTGAGAAAGATTTGGGGAGTCTTTTCTGGAGTCACTTGAGGCTGCTTACCTCAGTCTTTCTACCCCAGGGCTGTTAAGGGTGAACAGCCCCATTGTCAAGGTGTGCTTTCTGACCACTGAAGTATTTCCCTGTTATAATGTGCTGGGAGCTGGGGAAGGGAAATATTGGAGAATCAGGAGTAGCTGTAGGTCTTGCTATCTGGGCATAACAATTCTTGAATAAATTTTTCCATGAACTGATTCCATTTCAAATTGAGCTTTCCTAGATCTATTAAACCATGTTGAGAATTGCCACTTTCAGGTTTCTTCCTCAAATGTGTCTGAATAGAAAGGGCTGAATGAATGCAGTTTCCTTCACAATTTGCTCATTCGGTTATTGCTGGAGCATGGTGAGGTCTTTCATTCACTAACTCACTGATCTGTTTAATAAAAACTTGGAAGCCCTACAGTCTATCAGACATTGGGCCTGCACTGGATATGCAGCGTGATGTACGGGACTGATAAGCTTTGTCTCTGCCACCTTAGAGTTTATAATCTATTGGGAAAACCACTACGTATTTATCAGGAATCATTTATGAGCCCAGACTCTTCTTAGCAATCACAAGGATTAAAAAAAAAACATGAAGATGTAGAAAGCATACTATAATGTCTACAAGGAACTTGCAATTTTGAAGGAAAAGGGAGTCAAGACACGGATCCTCATTGGTCAAGTAAGAAACCATTTTATGTATGGTGTGCTTCTTGGAACAGCATCAGCCATGCATCAACCTTTCATGCCTCCCCCAAATTCCTGATACATGTAAAAATCCACTTCTGTGCACTAAATAGAATGTTCCTTTGAAGTGCTGTTCCTTACAGGATCCTGTATCTGTAACCTATGAGAGCCCGTTTTCACCATTTCAAACTGTACTATGAAAGATTATGTCTGAGTCATGATGGCAAATAGGGAATATAGAGATGTCTTAAAATACTATTTATAACTGTATAATTTTAATTAGAACAAGAAAGGATGAAGCAGGTACAGCCTGTGAATTAAAGATTTTCTTAATCTGAATATTGGTATTCTCTTCCTTTCAAAAAAGAGAAATACAGGTTGTCTGTCTAATGTTCCAAATGTGGAGAATGATACTTTTTTATTTTAAATGGATTAGATATCATTTTGCTTAGGTAAGCACTAACTGGAAAGATAAATGCTTGACATCTGATCTTGCCATGTCTTGTTTTCCCAAGCAAAGTAAACTAGTTAGACAGTGAAACATGAGTTTCCCATTTCTGCTGCAATTGAACCTTTGACAAGTACCTGTGAGAAGACAGCCTTACCTTATGGGTTGGAACAATGAAGAAGACCAATTTTCGAGAGCCCTAATCAGGAGATTTACATGGTAGCACATGTTTTACTTCTCCAGATGATAACTTTGAGCTTTAATTTGACTCCATCTTGAATTCTCCTGTAAAAACAAGCAAACCACAAATGGGAGCCTAGCAGTGAAATGTTAACCTAGGGGAGGTCAACAATGTAATATCTATCCATTTCCTAGCACGTGAACTCTTAGGAAGTTTACCAAGCCTATGAAAATCTTCTATTTTGAGAGCAGAGTAGGAAGTAAGGAGATAGAAAGTTGGTGCCATTTGCCCTTTCTTTCTTCCTTTCTTCTTTCTCTCTTTCTCTTTCTGCCTTTCTCTCTCTCTCTCTTTTTTTTTGTTCTTGCAAGAAGCTGTAAATACATTTTCCACTTTCATTTTTGAGTGATTGAAGTTAAAAAGTGCTAAGTTTGAACTGTGAATAGACCTTGGACAGTTGAAATAGATTGCCTGTAAATTAGCAAGGTTGATAACAGAGGTAATCCAAATAGGGTAGATACCAGTAACCTTACTCCGTTTTCCTCTGGATGCTTTTAATGAGAAGGGCATCTGTAAAATTTGCAGCACTTCTGAATTAGGGCGGGCCCATTTCAACCTCATAGCTTGTACCTGGAAAATACCACTCTAGAGACAATAGCCAGATCTTTTTTTGTGTGAAGGTCCTCTGTCAATAAAATTTTTCCCGCGTAGTGCCAAATATCTGCAAAGGGAAAATCCGTGGGGTCTATGCGTTTAACTAGAACTGCTGTGTTCACACATTTGGTGTAGCCTCCCTGTTCTGGAAAAGGGCATTTACCTCTTCCCAGTCTCCAAAACCTTTGAGTCCTGTTGGCTTTTGTCCCAGGGGAGTTTCAGGAAGCTGGCTAGCCTTTTGCTGTTCTGTGGACCCTACCACGTGCTTGCCTCTCCTAGAGTTCCCAGGCCTTTGATCATTTGTCTTTGTAACCTTGAGTATGACAGATTGATTGGCAAGGGGGAATATCTCAATATCCTCCAAATAAGTTTTCAGTTGACTTTATGATAGACCAGTTTTGACTAAATAGAAAGTCAAGATGTTGTCAATTTGACAAAACGAAATTTTGCTTTAGTTTGGATAATGTCAGTGAAAAATGAATTGTTTTCTTTTGCCTTTCAAGTGCCTTATACAAAACAAAAGCAATTTGTTTTTGTAACAGTTAAAATCTAAATAGGACGGCAATGTCTTTAGCATGTAAACATCATGACTTTGTTAAATTGAAGTGCTTTATTAAGGAAAACCTTTTAGTTCATTCACTTACGAAAAAGGTTTTAATTTTTACTTCTATTTCTAGCATTAATTTCGGGTTAGGGATTGGGAAATAAGCTTCTCTCACAGATTTTGTCAACTTCTTAAGCACATATCAAAAAATTTATAGATACATAGTCCATGAAACCTTTCCAAAGAGAAAAATGGTTTTTCTAAATAAAATAGAGCACTTTAATTATGAGAGCTTTGCTTTGATTTTCATAACTGAAAAATGTTGATGCTTAATTGAGAATATTAGTAAAGAAATTACTGTTTAGCTTTGTTACAAAAATTTTTCATCTAGCAGTTAAAATTGATGGCAACAAAGTCTTTGAAAGGAAAGGGTGTATGTATTTTAACAAATGACACACGGTTATAGCCGTACTGGAGACCATAACATTTCTCTAATAGAAGATCACAGGTATGATTGTGGACATATTGGACCCCTCATTTTACCAGTTGCTGCTTTTTACTTAATTTCTTTTTATTGAAATAAAATGAATTTATTCATGAGTATATAGCTATCCAGAAACAATTTTTGTTAGCAGTTACATATGAAAGCAATCAAATTTTGTCTTCTCTCCTATAACATTTAGTGATGGAAGAAATAGTCCTATTAGAGAATAATGAAATCATACCTAGGTCCTATAACATAGAGAAGAATGGGTCTGAGTAAGGCTAAGTTCCCCTTTAATATACTTGTAAGAAGATTGTACACAACTTGACATGTATTACAAATAAGCACGTTGGTTCCAGAACATGTCGATGAAGAAAAATCAAAGAGGATGTGTAGGAGGCCTAAGGAGTTTTCTGAAGAGTTGAAACTGATGTCCATATCTTTAAAAGTAGAAGGCACAATGACCCTGAAAATGTCAGATTGTCCTGCTCTATTTGTATCCCTGGAAATGTACCGGGGAAATTATTAGTGTGCTCCATGGTTAATTAGCAGGCACCGAAGGAGGTTCCAAGGAGCACTCAGACATGATCACAGTACCCTCAGCCTTCCTTCATGTTCTGGACTAAACAAACGTCATGGCCTATCATGAAGTAGAACTAGCCAATGGTGTGAACAGTATAAGTGACGGGATTTCGAAGTTATAAAGAACGTAAAAGCCTCCTGATTGATCTCCTTTTGAACACGAGGAAACTGCCCAGAGAACTGAGGATGCTTAGCTCAAGCTTGGCCAGTCTGTGAGAGTCCAGTTGGGGGCTAATCCGGATTTACTGACTTCTCAAACTGGGGTCTTGCCAAGAGCATTTGTGCTGCTTCAGATGGTGTTTTTGTAGCTAGTGTTTCCCAGCTGCTTGCTGCAATGCTGTTTGGATTTTAGTCTTCCACCTGATAAGATACCTAAAATTCTTCACCGTGCAATTAGCAACTGGTCCACAGCGTGAACGTGAATCCGCACCAATGCTTATGCACAGAGACTGATCTTGGCATCAAGAAATACTTTTCTCATAATCGTGCATGGTGTTAACCTATTCAGTTTGGCTTGACAGAGAGCAATTTTCTTAGCACCGTTTCCCACGGCCCTCACTTATCCTACACTCCAGACCTGTTGGCTGACTTGACAGTTCTTAGGCTTGCCACGCTCTTTCATGCCACTTTGACACTGCTCTCTAGCATTTCCTCAGCCTGGAATGTCTCCTCCACAATTACTTTTCTGTCTTCTAACATCCTTTCCTTAAAAATAAAGAAAAACAACACAACCCAGCAACAAGATGTACAAAGAATATGAACGGTCCGTTTATATAAAAAAAGAGATACTTGTCAATAAACATATAAAAATGTTCAACCTCATGAATACAAAAGCGCAAATTAAAATGAAATGCCATTTTTCATCTTTGAAATTAGCCAAAATATGTTTGCTAATAAGCTCTGTTAATGAAATATGGGGGCAAAGTAACCTCATGAACCGTTGGGAGGAGTGCATATTATGCCTCCTTTCTGGGTTAGCAATCGGGCATTATCTATCAAAATGAGAAATGCATGAACTATTTAAATCTCGCAATGACAGTTCGAGGACTCCAGAAGAAATAGTCACATACATTAAAGGGATGTACACGAATGTATACGTGTTCATACAAATATTATGTGTATGTGCAGTGGCTTAGGTCTATGTGTGCTAACTGTGCAGAGGACACTTCAGCCTTCATATGTTGGTAACAATTCCTTGCACCTAAGTGGTGCCATAGAGCACCCACAACACACTCTTCGTTTTCTCACTGGAAACTCAGGAATTGGGATTACCTAAGAATCTGTGAAAGGATCTTTTTAAAGCAAAGTTTATATTCTCATATATTCATGGGAAGCTGTTTATTTAAGGAAAGGGAGCTGGTTAGGAGGACTCCATCCCCAAAATAATGCATGTACAACCAGCTTCATAACTCTCCACATGGGTAGCATGAGGGAGGCTGGAAGAGAATACAAGATGGGGATGGGCTTGAGGAAAAGGGCTGTGGATGAACAAAACAGGAAATGGGCCAAAGCACGGCCTTGGGATCACCCTCTCCTTTATCAGACATTTTCTCTAATTCATAAAGAAATTTCTATTTGCCTGTTTGGTTTTGGAAATGTTGTATCCCCATGTACTCTTCCTCAGCCCAAATGAGCTAAACTTCTGCAAAGAAATCAGAACGCCTTCCAAAGACCGTATGATCTGTATTTATTCTGAATGATTCTATACATTAACTGTGAAATTATGTTATTTAGTCTTATTACAGTCCATCTGTCTCCAGCTGATTAAAAGAAAACAACATCCAGGGAATGGGTTAAATTTTAGAAGTATATGCTTGATAAAATATTCAATATGCCAGTAGCTGAAGTTTTTTTTTTCCCCTGAACTCAGAACAGTGCTGTGAAGTCATCCTTCCATCTTTTCTCAATATCTTATTGCAAAGAAACTCTTGCCAAAACACACAACCACCAACTTTCCTCTAATTAGCCCTTAAGGAATTGTTTTTAAAGTCTCAATTTCCAGGACACAGATGTAAGCCTAAGTTCTAATTATGAGAGGCACGGGCTTCTTTTCTCAATTTTTTCTTTTTATTTCGTTTGCTGACAAATGGGACAACTCACTGTGTTTTCTTCAAGGATATTTTTCCAAAGGCAGAGGAGAGGAGGGGTTGGAAAGCAATTGAGCTCTTTCATGAATGGAGATTGTAAAGCATAAATAGAAAACACGTAGTCCTGCCTCAGGAAATAATTCCATGTTTATGCATGAGCTCAGAGCAGTTGGAAACACATACATGTACATATGGGTCCACCCACATGAGTACATGCCTTAGTACCAGTGGTGAATAGAAGAGAGGATAAAAAAAGGAGAACTGCGCTAAAGAGAGGAAAATGGCTTAGAAACACAGTGCTGATAACACACTAGACACAAAGTAGGAGCTGCAGAATTGGAGGATTCTGGCAGTGCACTTGCATTTTGAGAGGCAGAAGGGAAGGGAGAAACTAGCAGTAAGAGTTACGAGAGCTGGGTGCCAGCTTCAGACCAGACCTCCAATATGGCAGATTCTTAATTGTCTATCCAATAAACATTATATTCTCATTCCTTATTATATCGCAGTTTTATTTTGGATAGCAACACTACCAACCAAAAGATGATATTTCCCATTCTCCTTTCCGGGTAGAGATTGTCATGCGATAGTTCTGGCCAATGAGATAGAAGTAAGTCATTGGGTAGGGTTTCTGAACAAAACTGTCGAAGGAGTCAGAGTCTGCGGGCACACAGGTTTTGCTGTTGCCCAAATTTTTCTTGCTGCTTTCTTCCTGAAAGGGAAACAAGATGGCAAAGAGCTTCAGTGACCATCATGAGATCGTGAGATGGCCCATAGGTGGAAGACAGACTATGAGAAGCAGAACAGAAAAGAAGGAAGCCTAGGGTATTAACGACTTCACAGAACTACGATGTAAACCAGATAAGGCTTGCACATTCAGGGCTCTTCTAAATCTGAGAATGTACGCCTCTGCGATGGTCCCTCTACTTCCCCCAAAACCCGTTAAGTCGCACTTAATCAGAATTCTAGAAGGTAGACAAACCTCCCATGTACAGCAGGAGAAAGCCAACAACAAGCCATTTCTAACAGCAAGTCTTTCCAGAAAGAAATGGCCATGTCCACATGCCAGCAACCTTTCTTCCTCAGAATTTCCGAGAACAGCATAATTTCTTTCAACCTATTTTTACCAGACTAGTTTCCAAATTGATTAAATTGATATGGAGTGAACTGTTCCAGGATTGCTCTGAACGGTAGCACAGAGAAATGATGGCAAAGCAGAAATCCAAATAAACTCAGAGCTGGTTAGTACTCGCAGAAATTTCCCGTAGCCTTAGCTGGTACTTGTCCCTACTCACCTCTGCAGCCCAAATTTCATCTTACCCACTTCCTCCTTCCCTCCCCCACAGACTTGTCTCTAGCCACATGTAACTACGTGTAATTAATGACATCATGCTATTTCCCACCTCTAAATTTTCCCACATGGTAGTTTCTCTGCTTTTCCACTTAACTCGTTATTGTCCTTTGGAGCTCAGTTCTCATTCTGCATTTTCCTGAAAGCTTTCTATTTCTATCCTTTCCATCCCATCTTCGCATATGTACCTCCTTCATTTGCTCCCTGGTCTTACCACTACCACAGTGAGCTATCATGACTCCTTGTTTCTTCTACAGTTGTTGGAAGCATGAACTATGTATGATCCATTTCTGATTCCTAAGCCTTAATACAATACTAAGTAGTATTCATTAAACATTTGTTAAATGAATGGATGTCATAAGTTATTTAAAAATGCTTTTGATATTTTTCCACATTTACAATGCTTTTCTAGAATTGATTTTAAGTAAAATATGTCCTTGGGGTAATTTGCTGACATAAAGCCAGGCACTAACCAGGTGTCATCATAATGCTGGATAGACTTTAAGATGATTTCAGGTAGAACACACACAGAGAAATAACTTAATGTAGAACTTTCTTCTACATTTTAATACGATGGCAAATAAGTCTTACAGTTTATATCCCCCACCTGCTCTGTTTTTCATGTTTTTGTATTTCAGGCCAAGTGGGCTCTGTGTGAACTAATTTATGATCAGGGATTGGAGGATAAAGAGTCAAGCATACATACATTTTTTTTGTTTATATTGCACTGTGAAGGCTGGTCTTCTTGGAAATAACAGCTCAGTGTAACACCCTGGAAGGATGGAGGAATACCTGACATCAGCCCAACAGCACCCATGCTGGACCTAACAGATCACCGCATTCTTTTGCACAGACCTTACACATTCCCCCACTCTTTTCTAACATCTCCAACCATCATCAATCAGAGTCAGCCTGCAGAAAAAAAACTTTGTTACATCTGCGTTAGATAAAAGATGATGGATGTTGGAAATCAAGACAGTGATTAACCTGTAGATATGAATGGTACATCCATGTCTTGGCACATTTAAGAGTGTAGAGTTAACTATACTGAGACAAGGTAGCCCATAGATTAGTCGGTCCCAAGAGAGAGAATAGGTTTATCTGTGTCACCTAGAGGCATATGTTTTCAGACTTGGTTGTGTATCAGAATCACTGGGGGGGGGGGCTTATTGAGACACAGATTGCTGTTACACCCCCAGGGTTTTTGATTACATAGTCAAAGACTTGACTTTGGGGTTAAGTCTAAGAATTTGCATTTTTAACAAATTCCCAGGGATTGATGATCTTTTTCTTACAGGGAACATGCTCTGAGAATCACTACTCTAGATATTTGAATTAAGGTGATTATAGTCCATATTTGGGAAAAATTTAGGAGACTGCAGAAATAAATTAATATCCCGAGGCTAAGTTCTGTGCTAAAGGAATAGAAGATGTGCCTCTTTTCCCCAAAGAATGAAACATGTCCTTAGACATCTAAGTCAGACTCTCCCTAGGTGATCTTCCCATCCACAGCCTGCCTGCCATTTCCACACTGAATACTAGCACGGATGTGTTTCTCCTTGTGTTGACCCTCATGCAATCAGACTCCTGTACCGAAGTGCTCCCTGACTTTCTCATCTGGATGTCCAACGTATGTCTTCCAGACCGGAGATGGCGAATAGGTTTATCTCCTGTGCCAACTAGAATTAATAGTAGCTGGGCTGAATTGAGAAGGATTCTGAAGTCAGGACAAGTTCAAGATGAAAAAAAAAAAAAGAAAAAAAAGCCCCAAACACTAATCAGTTTGTCTGTCAGGGCATAGGAGTACTTGGTTTTGCCATCTAAGTAGGAAACTAAACATTTCCTGATCCAAACCATGTACCTCCTACTCTTCCTCTTTTCAATTGGTGAATTCTATGAAGAGATGGGAAAGTACATTTTGTTCCCTTTAGAACCATAGCAAGTACTATATCCCTGGACAAACAAATCTGTTCTTACATAATTACTTAATGTAAGCCATCTTGCTTTGGAATTCCTTGTTCCCCTCTCCTCGTATTGCTTCTTTATTTTCTTAGAGTATCTGCTCTCTTACTGTCTGGGTTATGTTAATGGGTATCTTTAAGCTTTTAACAGTAAATTCTGAGTATCAGCTTGGGATACATCTTCATATTCCTGACTTCAAATTGACATCCGCCTGTAATGAGTTACTTATGCAAATCTATGATTTTCATCTCTACAAAGCCCTTTATTGTACTGAACATAATATTCTGGTAATGGTACCATATCAACCAAGAAACTTATTCCTTCCTCTTTTTATCCCCCTAATCAGGTTTCAGGCTTCAGTAATATTTATTACCTATCTTCTCTCCATTTCTACCACCATCAGTGTGTTCTATCACTGACTGCCTTGGTCCTTCTTGGCTACAGTCTCTTTTTCTAAACCAAAAATGTGATTATTGAACCCCCAACCTGTTTAAAACTCTTCAATAACTCTCCATTGCCTACAGTACTGTTTTTCAAATATTCTTCTTTAAAGACCTATAATTATACAGAGGAGATGACATTCATTCTGGCTCATAAGGGGTTAGTTCCCTAGGCACAGACGATGAAATATTTTATTCTATGCCAATTTAAATTGATGGGGTTCGGTGGGGGGGAATATTCAAATATCTAATAAAATGACACTACAGGTACCCTTGTCTCCACTTCAACCAGAGTTGCTTCTGTGATTTATGTTTTGGTTTTCCCTTGGAAAAAAAAATTAAAAAAAAATGTGGAAGTGCCCAGATGGCTCAGTTGGTTAAGTGTCTGACTCCTGATTTCAGCTCAGGTCATGATCTCAGGGTCATGAGATCGAGCCCCACATGGCCCTCGCGTTGGGCATGGAGCCTGCTTAAGATTCTCTCTCTCCCTCTCCGTCTGCCCCTCCCCCACCATGTGCTTACACACAGGCACTGTCTCTCTGTGCAAGGAAGGAAGGAAGGAAAGAAACTAGGAAACTAGGAAACTTTAAACCTTTGGGAAAGCAAGATAAAATCTCCAAATATATTAGGTAGTCAAGACTCTTTATGATCTAGTCGCCAGTTATCTTTCCAGCCTCTTATCTTACTGTATTATCTTGTGTCCTCTTTAAAATAAATACAAGTGTTCCCCAACACCCCTTTCCCTATGTTTCCATTTGTGCACATGCTGTTCTTTCTACCTGGAGCACCATTTTTTTTAAATCTCTCCAGCCCAGTGAACTCATTCATTGTGGCCCAGAGCAAATATCAGCTTCTAGGCTGAGACAGACACAACTTACATCATCTGTGCTCCCACGATGCTTTGCAAATACTGCACTATGGCAAATACTCTCTTGATTCAGACACAGATATCCTGGAGGAGGCAACAGCTTTAATTGCCCCAAATCCCACCACTTTATCTGACACAGAGTAGCTCAGTGTTGCTCAGTACATGTGTTAAGATGATTGGACGTGAAAATAAAATTTTACTAGGCATGTACTAAATAACACTGATTTACATTTGTATTATGTGATATTTGGTGTATTATATTTCTGTGCCATGCAGTGGCAGTGGTGGTAACAAAGTAACTGGTATTAAATTCTGACTCTATGCTGTATTGGAGTTATGGCCTTTGGCAAGTTACCTAACCTCTTCATATTATAATTTTTTCATGAGTAGGGAGATAGTGGCTACTTGAAGGAATTAGTTGACATGTTAATCAGTATAGCGCCTAGCTCATCATAAGTACTCAGTATGTTAGCTAATACTATTACCTAATTAGATTGATACATTGATTTAACATTCATTAAGTAAGTATATTTTAGTCTCACATTTCAACAACTGAGAATCTTTAGGGCTTAGTCAAGTCTCTGCTGTTATACTCATAACAATCCTATGTTAATCAAAAAAAGGCAATGAAATGAATCCATTTTTAGGCTACATTTAGAACTTTTGAACAATGAAGGTGTTTTCTAAAATAAATCAGGTTATTAAGGCTTTATTTTTACTGTGTTCTATATTTCCACTCCTAGGACATTTGCGAAGAATCCAGTATGAAAGAAAGTCATTACACCTAGTCACTCACTTTTTGAATTTCTTCCTAATTGCCTGTTTAAACTTGATTTCAATTAAGGTATAATTTGCAATCAATAAAATGCACAAATAAGTGTTCAGTTCAATGACTTGACAAGCTTTTGAACCCTTGTAACTACCATCACAATGAAGATATCCAATATTTTCATCACCCCAGGAAGTTTCCCCATGCCTTTGCTAAGCCAATTTCCACATCATCCTTACAGAGGCAACCGCTTAGTAACTTACTGCACCAAAGATTAGTTTTGACTTTTCTTGTAGTTTACATACATTGGATCGTGCAGTGTGCCCTTTTTGTGTCTGGCTTCTTTCACCCAAAGTCATGTTTGTTAGATGCATCTGTGTTGTTGCATTTATCTGTTTCATTGTTTTCTATAGCTAAGGAGTATTCCATTACACAATTACACGTCAGTTTGTTTATCTGTGCTCCTGTTGATGGGCATTTGGGTTGGCCTCCAGTTTGGGGCATTATAAACAAGGTTGCTATGAATGAATGGTCTTGTACAAGTCAGTTTGTGGACCTCTGTTTTCATGTCTTTTCGGTAAACACCTAAGAATAGAATTGGTGGGTCATAGAATAAATGGTTATTTAACGTTGTAAGAAACTGCCACACTATTTTCCAAAGTGGTTGTACCATTTAACACTCCCACTGGGAATGCACATCTTTGTCAATATATGACATAGCCCAAGTTTTTATATTTTAACCAATATATTGAATGTGAAATTTTATCTCATTAGGATTTGATTTTGTATTTCCCTAGTGAGATTATGACATTAAGCACTTCATCACATGTTTATTGACTATGTATATACACATAAATACATATATATACACACACCACATATACAAACATAGTTATTGTTTGTCAAGTAGCTATTATTTTGCAGGAATTTTTTATATATCAGGATATGAAACATTTTGTCAGATAGATATACATAAATATTTTTCCAGTCTCTGACTCTGTCAAAGATAAACAAAGCCAGACATTAAACTGGTTAAAACAGGTTTTATTCAGAAGGAAGGGGGAACAAGCAGGGACTCAAGTGAAAAATTACAAAGAGTTGGTCAGTGTAAATGTGATTAGGCCAGCTGTGTCTGCTGGCTGGCGACTATGGAAGTTAGGGATTCTATCTTGCCATAGAGACTGGGAGACAGTCCCTAGCCTTCATGATGATTACATTGCAAGGGATACCTTTCAAATCCTTGAGGAAGACAGCCTGAGTTGTCAAAGATACATATACAACTGAAAGGGACAGAGGAAGGATTCACAATTATAAACATTTTGTAGTAAATTCTCTAAGAAAAAGGAGATGGGTCGGGGCCTTGGCTAGAACAAACAGAAAATTCTTTGGACAAGCCTTGAGTTCTTTACAGACAGGAACTATTGTTGGGGGGTGGGATTGGAAGTGGCCTTAAGCTGCCAAAAGCCATGCTAGTGTTGGTCAAGTGTCTTAGTGTGGAGGGCTGAGAGATCTCTTGTACTTCTCACTTGCTTATTAATTTTCTGAATGGTGTCTTGAATAAAACTACTTTTAATATTTATGAAGTCCAGTTAATACTTCTTGTACTTTTATGATTGATATGTGTGTGTGTTCCTCTCTGAGGTATCTTTGCCTACCCTAAAATTACAAAATATTCTGGGGGCACCTGGGTGGTGCAGTCGGTTGAGCACCTGACTTTTGGTTTCTGCTCAGGCCCTGATCTCAGGGTCGTGAGGTTGAGCTCCGTGTCAGGCTCCATGCTCAGTGAGGAGTCTGTTTAGAACTCTCTCTCCCCGTCTCTCTGTCCCTCCCCACCATGCTCACTCTCTCTAAAATAAACAAATCTTTAAAAAATATTCAGAAATATTTTCTTCTGGGAGATTTGTACTTCTGGGTTTGACATTCAGACCTGTGATCCAACGCAAATTAATTTTGTATATAGACTGAGATTTCTGTCCTGGTGTATTTCCTCCCCATATAAACATACAATTTCCCAGCACCATTTTTTTAAATAGACATACCCTCTCCCCCGTTGAACTGATTTGGCATCTTGGTATAAAATCATTTGGCTATATATGTATGAGTCTATTTCTGGACTACCAGTTATGTTCCGTTGATCTATTATTTATCCTTTCACCAATACCACACTGTCTTAATTTCCATAAATTTAGATGAAGCTTTGAAATGTGGTGGGTTGTATCCTCCATATTTAATTTCTTTTTCAAGATTGTTTTGGATGTGTTAAATCTTTTGCATCATCAGATAATTATTTTTTTGAAAATTCATCTTGAAATTTTGATAAGGATTGCATCAAACATAGGCAAATTTGAGGAGAACAATATCCTAATAATACTGAGATTTTGCAGTCCATGGCAATTTTCCATATGTATTTTACTACTCTTTAATTTCTTTTAGTGATGTTTGTAATTTCCAATGTACTTGTATTACACATCTCCATTAGAATCTTTCTTTTTTTTTCTTTCATTAGTTTAAGGGTAGAGTTCAGTGATTCATCAATTGCATATAACATCCAGTGCTCATTACATCAAATGCCCTCCTTGATGCCCATCACCCAGTTACCCCATCTCCCACCCCCCCCACCAACCCTCAGTTTGTTTCCTAGAGTCAAGAGTCTCTTATGGTTTCCTTCCCTCTCTGCTGACTTCCCATTCAGTTTTCCCTCCCTTTCCTTATGATGCTCTGCACTGTTTCTTATATTCCTCATATGAGTGAAACCGTATGATAATTATCTTTCTCTGATTGACTTATTTCGCTCAGCCTAATACCCTCTAGTTCCATCCACATCATTGCAAATGGCAAAGTTTCATCCTTTCTGATGGCCGAGTAATATTCCATTGTATATATAAAATACCACAGCTTCTTAATCCCTTCATCTGCTGATGGACATCTGGGCTCTTTCCATAGTTTGGCTATTGTGGACATTGCTGCTATAAACATTGGGGTGCATGTGCCCCTTTGAATCACTGTTTGTATCCTTTAGATAAATAGCTAGTAGTGGAATTGCTGGGTCATAGGGTAGCTCTATTTTTAACTTTTGAGGAACCTCCATACTTTTTCCCAGAATGGCTGCACCACAGGCAGCAACCTCTTTGACCTTGGCTGCACCAACTTCCTGCTAGACATGTCTCCAGAGGCAAGGGAAACAAAAGCAAAAATGAACTATTGGGACTTCGAGATCAAAAGCTTTTGCAAGCAAAGAAAATAGTCAACAAAACTAATAGACTCTTAAATATTTGATATTTCTGTGCTATTTAAAATGGCAATAATTTCAGTTTTATTTTCGAGTTGATTCTTGCTAGTACATAGATCTAAAATAGAAATCTTCTGTTGACTTTGTATGACGCTGCCTTGCTAAACTAGCTGAGTACTAGTGTTTAGACTCCATAAAGTTTTGCATAAGAAATCTAGGAATAATAAGAATTTTACATCTATTTTTCCAATTTTTAAGTCTTTTGATGTTCATCTTGCCTTATCACTCTGGATAGAAGCCTAATATAATGTCGTATAAAAATGGCGAGAACAAACATCTTTGCTGTGTTCTTGATCTTAGGGGAAAAGGGTTTAATTTTTCACTATTGAAATTATGATTATAATTTATAATGGTAAATTTAATGTTAATTGTAGATTTTTCATAGATAACATACAAAATTGAGGAAATTTTATTCTATTCATTGCCTGTGAAAGCCTGCGGTGTCATTCCTATTTCATTCTTAATTTTTGTAATTTGTATCTTCTTTTTTTTTTAGTTAATCTGACTAGAGATACATCAACTTTATTGAGTCTGTCAAAGAATCAGCTTTTAGTTTCATTGGTTTTCTCTCCTTTTTAATTTGTTGATCTCTGCTCTTTATTATATCCATTTTCTGCTTTCTTTAAGTTTCATGTCTTTTTCTAATTTTTTACTGATAGCTTTGGTTATTATTTGAGACATTTCTTATTTTCTAATATGTCTTTATACCTTAAATTACATTTAAGAACTTGTTTTAGTTACAACCACATAGTTCGATATGTTGTGTTTTGATTTTCACTCAAGTCCAACTATTTGCTACTTTCTCTAGTAATTTCCCCTTTGGCCCCTGGGTTATTCAAGTATTTGAGTATTTTTCATGTATCATTCTGTTATTTCTTTCTAGTTCAATTCTTTTTTGGTCAGAGAAACTTTGTATTATTCAGTTCTTTTATTTTGTATTTTTTTAATTTAAACTTTGTTAGTTAACATGCAGTATGATATTGGTTTCTGGAGTAGAATTCCGTAATCCATCACTTACATATCTATACCACAGCTTCTTTTTCGTTCTTTTTGATGGCCGAGTAATATTCCATTGTACATATGTACTACCTCACCTTTATATATTCATCTGTTGATGGACATTTGGGCTCTCTCCATAGTTTGGCTATTGTGGACATTGCTGGTATAAACATTGGGGTGCAGGTGTCCCATCGGATCACTACATTTGTCTCTTTGGGGTAAATACCTAGTAGTGCAATTCCTGGGATGTAGGGTAGCTCTATTTTTAACTTCTTGAGGAAACTCCATCCTGTTCTCCAGAGTGGCTGCACCAGCTTGCATTCCCACCAACAGTGCATGAAGGTCGCATCCTCACCAACACCTATTATTGTTATTCTTTTTAGCCATTCTAACAGGTGTGAGGTGGTATCTTATTGTGGTTTTGATTTGCATTTCCCTGATGATGAGTGATGTTGACCATCTTCTCACATGTCTGTTAGCCATCTGGATGACTCCTTTGGAAAAGTGTCTATTCATGTCTTCTGCCCATTTCTTAACTGGATTAATTGTTTTTTTTGGGTGTTGAATTTGGTAAGTCTATAGATTTTGGATATTAACCCTTTATCAGATAACAGAGAAATTCACCCAAAAAGAAAGAACAGGAGGTAGTACTCACAGACAGGGAAAATATGCATTTCTTTTAAATTTGTTACTATTTGTTTTGTGTTTAATGAATGTCTTAAAGATTTTCTCTTTTTTCCCCAGCAGTTTGATGTGTCTTGGTGTGGTTGATTTTGGTATTTATTTTGCTTGGTGTTCTTTGAGCTTCTTAGAAACATATTTTGAAGTTTTTTTTTTTTCTTTATGGAAAATTCTCAGCCATTTCCCCTTCATATATTTCTTCTACCCCTTACTATCTTTCTTTTCTACTTCTCTGATTCCAATTACACATATTTCAGAGCATTTGATATAGTCCCACAGTTTTGAATACTGTTCCCCCCCCCACTGTGATGCATACTCTTTTCTTCCTCTTCGTGTTCACTTTTTAGTGATTTGTCCTGACCTGTTTTCAAATTCACTGATTCTTTTCTTGGCTTCATTAAGTCTAATAATGAGTCTGACAAAGGAGTTTTTCATTTATCTTATTGCATTTTTTTTCTTATTGTGTTTTTCTATTCTCTATTCTGCTTGATCATTTCTTAGGATTTCTATATTTGTATTGAAATTTTCCATTTGGGGCACCTGGGTGGCTCAGTTGGTTAAGTGTTTGCCTTTGGCTCATGTCATGATCCCAGGGTCCTGGGATCAAGCCCCACGGTGGGCTCCCTGCTTGGTGGGGAGCCTGTTTCTCCCTCTCCCTCTGGCTGCAGCTCTCCCTGCTTGTGCTCTCATTCTCTCTGTGTGTCAAACAAATAAATAAAATCTTTTTAAAAAAAGAAATTTTCCATATGATCATGCATATACTTTGCCTTTTCAACAGGTGACTTGCATGCTTTTTTTCTGCTTGGTCTTCAGTGTGAGCGACTGAGATTACCTATCTACTAAGTAGTTGAACTGGGTAGGGGTTTATTGTTGTAATGCTGACCTTCAGTGCACCATCTTCTTCAAATTCCTCTAGTGTTACTTTGTATTTAGGGTACAGTTTGGTTTTCCAGATAGTTTTCCTTAATGTCGGCGCCTCATTTAGCTGTAGGTCTTCTCTTTTGCCTATATCTCAAAGTAAGTCTCTTTTGCTCCTCTCTCAGCAGAAGATTGTTGCTTGGGGTGCCTGGGTGGTTCAGTGGGTTAAGCATCTGCCTTTGGCTCAAGTCATGATCCTGGGGTCCTGGGATCGAGCCCCGTGTTGGGCTCCCTGCTCAGTGGAGAGTCTGCTTCTCCCTCTCCCTCTGCCCTTCCCCATCTGCTCATGTTCTGTCTCTCACTTTCTCTCTCTCAAATAAATAAATAAAATCTTTAAAAAAAAAAGATTGTTGCTTGTTACTCAAAGCTCACTAGCCTGACAGAAGGTGAAGAGTGTTCTCCATTGTCCTGGCTCAGTTGCAAGCAGGCTGTGTGTCTCCCTTGGTCTCATTGTGGGGCCTTCTCATTGATCCTGTTCCTCCAGCAGCCGAGTGTCTCTGTTGTTGTGGGATAAGGATGTGTTTCTGCCCTTCTCCTGGTTATGGAGAGATTTTTCTGTTCCCTTCTCCCAGCTATAATTGGTTTTCATCTGTGCCTGAGAGTGATGAAGTTTATTGTCATTCCAAAAGTGAATTAATACTTTTATTCCATAAGGGCAATAGAGAAGGATGATTCCTATGGAGCTTCATAACTGCTATCTTCCTCTCCCTGGACTGTACACAAAGGAGGATTTCTCATCCTCTGCCCAGTCTCCATTCTTTCTCATGAGAAATTTGAGAGAAGAATCTGCAAGTGGGCGTGAACTCCTGTGTTTGTGGTTCAAAGGGTTCTACACTCTCATGTTAGGTCTCTTAATATTTCAGTCCAAGGCATAGATATTACCTTTTTGTTAGTTTGTTTTCTAATATGCTCATTGAAAGCTACAAATTACCCTCTAAACACTGCTTTAGCTGTATTTTAAAATTTGATAAGCATTGTTTCATTACCATTCACTTCAAACTATTCTCTAATTTCTTTGTGAATCCTTTGATCTGTGTTTGTTTGGAAGTATGCTGTTTAATTTCCAAATACTTTGGATTTTCTAGGTATCTTATTGTAACTGATTTCTGCTTCACTCTGTTGTGGTTAAAAAGCACACCGTGTAATTTCCAACCTTCAGATTTTGGCCAGAGACTAGATCCTACATAATGTAGACACTTTGGCCTTTATTGAAGTTTGTTTTAAATCCCAGGATATGCTCAATCTTGGTGACTGTTCCATGTCCACATGAGAAGAATATGTATTCTGCTTTTGTTGAGTGTACTGTCCTATAATGTAAATAGTGTTGTTATAATCCTTATGCGTACTTGCGGCTTTTATTCTGTTTTTCCATATGTTACTAAGAGCTAGGTTTTAAAATATCCAACTACGATTGTAGATTTTTTGATGTCTTTGTTTAGTTCTGTCATTTTTTGCTCCATGTGTTTTGAAATATCCTTCTTAGTTGCACAGTGATTTACTATTGTGTTCTTCATGAATTGATCTTTTTTTATTACTATGAAATGTCTCTTTTTAGATCTGGAAGTAATCTTTATCTTGAATTCTTTGTTATTAGCATTTTTCTTATGCTTATGTATAAGCATTTGCATGGTATAACTCTATCCTCTTCCAACTTGCCAGTATATTTAAGTATAAACCATATTCTTATAATATAATTGGTGATTTCTTTATTAAGCCTGACAACCTCTGTGATTTTATTGGACTAAACCCATTTGTATTTAATAAAATTACTAAAGTACTTTGATTTAAATGTCATTTGTTGGCATTTGTTTTATATTTATACAATTATTTTTTGTCTCTTTCTTCTTACCTTTTTCTGGATGAATCAATTATTTTTTAGTATTATGTTTTATCTGCTCTGAGAACTTTTTAGGCATTCCTCTTTCTGTTGTTTTATTGGCTTTAAAATCTTCAGTGTGTACTTTTAAGTTATCATAGTTTGTCTTCAAAAAATAAGTGACTTCAAGAACAAAGCAACAAACTTAAATAGTGTAATTCCATTTACCTTTCTTCCTATCTTTTGTGCTTTTGTTTTAGATTTTATTTCTACATGTGCTATAAAAGTCACAGTACATATTTATAACTTTGCTTTAAACAATCAATATTTAATATATATGACAAATTTTTAAAGGTGTTTTATATTCACCTAGATATATACACTTTCTATTACTTCTTATTCCTTCTCCGGAACCAGAATTCTATTTAACATCATTTTCCTTCACCCTGAAAATTATGTTTCACCATTTCACGAGATGCTAGCCTGCTCAGCACAAATTATCTTAGCTTTTGTCCTTCTGAAAATGCCTTTTCTTTGCCTTCACTTATAAAAGACATATTTATTTGCTGGAGGTAGAGTCTGGGTTAAGTTTATGTCTACCAATAGTTTCAAAATGTTTACTCATTGTCCTCTGTCCTCCGTTATTTATGTTGGAAAATCAACTGTCATTTGTATCCATGTCCCCGTGTCCGTAGTGTGTTGGTTTTCTCTGGCTTCTCTTAAGAGTTGCTATTTAGTACTCATTTTCAGTACTTTCTCGTTTGCGAAAAATCTTGCCTATGTCAGTAAGGATAGGATAGGAAAGGAAAGATAGGATCGAAATGTAGCAATAAGCTGTTTTTCCCGCACTCCCTGTGATAACAGTGGGGACTTTTCACCGATCTGTTGACAGAATTCTGAGGATGATTAGTCTTTCCCCTCACACAAGGTCCCCTTTCTCTGAGAGAAGGATTCAATAGCTGAGAACAATATGCCTTGTCCCACCCGCCCGATTTCAGTACCTCTAACCCTTACAACACAGACATGTCTGCCCTCATTTTAGCCACAAAAGATGCTCTTTCTTACTCGTTTTGATCAGGGTCCTATGCTGAGAATGTGAAATCTATCTGCAACGTGCATCATCGTGGGGTTAATTCTGTTAGAAAACCAACCGCAGATCACACTTAGATACCAGAACAGAAATAAGTCGATACAGTTCATTTTTAAAAATTATTTTTGGAAATACCAATTTTGACGTGCTTACTCTCTCCAACTTCACATTTATTTTGGAACAGCCTGGGCAACAACTGAACTCCCACAGTAAACTTCTGCTTACCTGAGTAGCACTAACTCTGTGACCCGGCACACGTCTGGAAAGTGTCCAGTTAGCGCCAAGGCCACAGCTGCATTTCCACACTGGGGCAACCATCTGCCTGCCGGCCTGAGAAGGAGCAGCCCACTCCAGGATGCCTGGGGCCACATGCTTGGGACTCCGGAATTCAATTCTCATCTTGCCTTTCATCTTCCTCTATGAAAGCTGCAGAGCACAACATGTTGACCTCTGATATGAGGGAAGTCAAAAATAGCACATTTTCAATGAAAGGCATCTGAGGACAAAACACAAAACAAAACTGCACAACAGTAGGCTAGTATTTTGATTGTGAAGGCCAGAGGCCCTGCCACATTTTAATTGACATACTCTCAAATTAGATGGCTTTGCTGGATTATATAACTGCATCAATTCACCACTTCATCTTAAAACGAGTTCATTTTTCGTGAAAGATTCATGAGGGGACTAAATAGAAGTGACAACACAAAACTAAGCAAAGCTCACAGTCCCAATTGTAACGCTTAAAACTAGGCCAAAGGGGAAAATACCATGTGGTTAATACCATCCAGAGGTTCTCTTAATTGACTAGAGATTTTTGAGAAAGTAACTTCCTATGTTTGGCTTGATGTTCATATTTTCTTCTGCCCTCCTAGGAAATTTAGGAGGAGGTGAACAAGGATTCAGGGTTCTAGCACATTTTAAATATGTCAGGAGCCATCCTTGTGCTATGGCTCAGTCTGGAAAAGTCAGGAACCAAGAAATTAAAAAGGGTTTAGGAGAAACCCTTTTATCATCCTTCTTGGACGTTCTCCAAAGGCATCTTCCTCAGATCCCTGGTAAGGCAAGGTCCTTTTCCCCCACTTATTGGGTAAGGTGGGTCTGACCGAAATTAAGAGCAGAGGAAATACATCCAGCTTCAAATATACAGGAAGGGAACAGACCAAGGCTCTTGGTAAATGCTTGGAAAAATTGTCATTCCATTAGCGCTCTGATTTTAGCGGAACTTGAAATTCAGTGAGGGCTCCTTGACCCACATTTGTGGTGGAGCTGGTAGAGGCCACTGAGGGGCGCTCTCCTTCAGCCCTGCAAGGAGGAAAGTCCTCATGAAAGGTTGGCAACGGTACCCTCTGCTGACAGAGGTTTCTGTGCGCACTTCCGTCAACAGCAAAAAGGGATGAGTAGTCAAGATACTTTGCTTTTTGCCCCTCTTATTTATACGTGTGACTTAAGGTACCTGTATCTCATCGCCGTTCGTGGTCCTCGTATCTTCTGCTAACAGAACGCTGTCAGAAGCCTATTATGCGGCTGGGAATAGCTTCATATTCGGCTGCGGGTCTCTAAAAAAATAGTGCTGGTCGTGCTGTTTCACCATTTCAATATAAAATATTCCAGTGACAAAGTGCCAGTAGTAAATATTTCTCATTGGAGAAATGGCTTGGAAACAGGCTTTCGGTAAAAATTTCAGAGTTAAGGAAAAAGCTTATTGTAAATGTGTAAATTTTATTTTATTTATTTATTTTTTATAATAATATTTTTTATTATATTATGTTACTCACCATACAGTATACCCCTGGTTTCTGATGTCAAGTTCGATGATTCATTAGTTGCTTATAACACCCAGTGCACCATGCAATACATGCCCTCCTTACTACCCATCACCAGCCTATCCCATTCCCCCACCCCCATCCCCTCTGAAGCCCTCAGTTTGTTTCTCAGAGTCCATAGTCTCTCATGCTTCATTCCCCCATCTGATTACCCCCCCCCTTTCTTTATCCCTTTCTTCTCCTACCGATCTTCCTAGTTCTTATGTTCCATAGATGAGTGAAATCATATGATAATTGTCTTTCTCTGCTTGACTTATTTCACTTAGCATTATCTCCTCCAGTGCCGTCCATGTTGCAGCAAATGTTGAGAACTCGTTCTTTTTGATAGCTGAGTAATATTCCATTGTGTATATGGACCACATCTTCTTAATCCAGTCATCTGTTGAAGGGCATCTCGGTTCCTTCCATGATTTAGCTATTGTGGACAATGCTGCTGTGAACATTGGGGTGCATATGGCCCTTCTCTTCACTACATCTGTATCTTTGGGGTAAATACCCAGTAGTGCAAGATCCTAGCTAATAGGATCCAACAGTACATTAAAAGGATTATCCATCATGACCAAGTGGGATTCATCCCTGGGACGCAAGGGTGGTTCCACATTCGCGAATCTATCAGTGTGATAGATCATATCAACAAGAAAAAAGCCAAGAATCATATGATCCTCCCAATAGATGCAGAAAAAGCATTTGACAAAATACAGCATCCTTTCCTGATTAAAACCCTTCAGGGCGCCTGGGTGGCACAGCGGTTAAGCGTCTGCCTTCAGCTCAGGGCGTGATCCTGGCGTTATGGGATCGAGCCCCACATCAGGCTCTTCCGCTATGAGCCTGCTTCTTCCTCTCCCACTCCCCCTGCTTGTGTTCCCTCTCTCGCTGGCTGTCTCTATCTCTGTCGAATAAATAAATAAAATCTTTAAAAAAAAAAAACCCTTCAGAGTGTAGGGATAGAGGGTACATTCCTCAATCTCATAAAAACCATCTATGAAAAGCCTACAGCAAATATCATTCTCAATGGGGAAAAGCTGGAAGCCTTTCCCTTAAGATCAGGAACACGACAAGCATGCCCACTCTCGCCACTAGTATTCAACATAGTACTAGAAGTCCTGGCAACAGCAATCAGACAACAAAAAGGGATAAAAGGTATCCAAATGGGCAAAGAAGAAGTCAAACTGTCTCTCTTTGCAGATGACATGATACTCTATATGGAAAACCCAAAAGACTCCACCCCCAAACTACTAGAAGTTATAGAGCAATTCAGTAATGTGGTGAGCAAAATCAATGCTCAGAAATCAGTTGCATTTCTATACACGAACAATGAGACCGAAGAAAGAGAAATTAGGGAATCCATTCCATTTACAATAGCACCAAAAATCGTACGTTATCTTGAAATTAACTTAACCAGAGACATAGAGACGTAAAGGATCTACATTCTAGAAACTACAAATCACTCTTGAAAGACATTGAAGAAGACACAAAAAGATGGAAAAATATTCCATGCTCATGGATCGGAAGAATTTACATAGTTAAAATGTCCATGCTACCCAGAGCAATCTACACTTTCAATGCTATCCTGATCAAAATACCAATGACATTTTTCAAAGAACTGGAACAAACAGCCCTTAAATTTGTGTGGAACCAGAAAAGGCCACGAATCGCCAAGGAAGTGTTGAAAAGGAAAAACTAAGCCGGGGGCATCACAATGCCAGATTTCGAGCTGTACTACAAAGCTGTGATCACAAAGACAGCATGGTAGTGGCACAAAAAACACACATAGACCAATGGAACAGAATAAAGAACCCAGAAATGGACCCTCAGCTCTTTGGGCAACTAATATTTGATAAAGCAGGAAAAAACATCCGATGGAAAAAAGACAGTCTCTTCAATAAATGGTGCTGGGAAAATTGGACAGCTACGTGCAAAAGTAAATGTATAAATTTTAAATGGCCAAGCAGCTGGTGATTGCCAGCCCATTATTCTCCAGGTATGCAATTACTAATCTTTCCACTTAAGAGTTCAGCATTTAAAAGATTATAACCCAACCTTCTGTACAGAAAAGATGGTTTTATGAACCTAGCATAATGGAAAATCATTAGGAGAGCAAAAGTAAATAAGTTAAAGCAGTGTTGGAAAAATCACTGGAGTTTAGAATTTCAGATATATACAAAAGGGACTTCAAAACTTGAAGAAAATTGGTCTCAAATGAAATTTTCCTCCAATGTTTGGCTACCTTTCAGAAAAATAAAGCTGCTCTGAACTGGCCTTTATCATAAATATGATCAGTTGCTATAAATAGCTAGTTGAACTTAAAAAATTTCCTTCAAAATTGAAATTCATAAGTTAATATTTAATAATGTTGTTTTAAATTTTTAAATATTCAGGTCTGTATTAATCCTCCCTGCACATTTTCAAATGGATATAAATTCTCTTAAAGAGTTTATCCCTGAATGGGGAAAAATAGATTAACTCCAATTTAAATGTAAAAGCAGGTTAAAAAACCAACATCTCATAGGAACATTTTCTAAATTAAAAATTTTGTCTCTTTGAAAATATAAAACCTTATATTCTAAATATGACTTGGTCAGATTCTTATTCTGTGCTATGAATCAAGGCTTTATCCAGGGAACACGAATGCAAATAGAAATGAGTTTGTGATTTTCAGATGATTTAAAGATGAATGAAATCCAGGATAAGGTTAAAAAATATGAGGATAGTTGAGGATCTAAAATGTTGAGGTCAAATAGCAGTTTTCTGAATTACATTCAAATTCCATTCAGGGGGCCCTGCTAAGCTGCAGCCCTTCCTCCTGCTTCCCACATTCCACTTACAATAAATTCATTGCTTTCTGTTCTGTGAAGTAATTCCTCCTAGCGTCTTCCTAGGACAGAACATCCTTTCAGTGTATGAAGCCCTTGTCAGGAAGCATTCCCAAATTAACCCCATTTCTCCCATTCATATCCTTCTTCTGGGTTGACTCAATTTGTTCCAAAATGGCTTCCTGTAACAACGATTCACTTGGTGCCAATTATGTGCAAAGCTTTTATAGCTAAACTATGAGATCACAAGAAATAATCCTACCTCTCCACTATATCCAAATGCCACAGCCTCCAGAAGGCTTTCTCTGTTCATTTATTTGGAATTACATCCTTCATTCCCTTTTTATTGTAATTACTTTGTACCTCTTGCTAATGTATATTTAATTCTGCTGCGTGTTGTGGTTATTTGTTTGTGTGTTCGACCCATGTGTTTCTGGGTTTATACTTGAATCAAAATAACAAGAGAATGTTATTTTCTACTTTTCTGGTTCTTTTTTTTTTTAATCTATTAATTCCAATACCAGACCTCCACATTTCCTGCCCTCAATTACCTCTAGAAGTACCAGTGGAGCAGCTCCAGGTGCTTATAAAGGGGACTTCTGCTACTATATGATAGCCACCATATGACCTCCTCTTCTCTGGCTTTTCTCCCACCAATCACCACCGCGGCTGACATGTTCAAGGCTGCTCCGTGTTTTTCAGAGTTCTCAGTATTCTTACATTCTTGTGTTAATAGCTTCTTCAGTTTCTTCTGGTAGGCTCCTGTAATTTAGAGCTCAGAAATCGACTTATTGAAATAGGCTGGGGAATCAGAATTGAGATGAGCCCTTTTTTATCCTCTAGGTCCTGTCACGCACTCATCACTTTAACATCATTGTGTATGTAGAATTCTGGAATTCTGTTCTAACTAGACCAAAATCCAAGCCCAGTCATGTCTAAATTCAGGGAGTGAATATGGTTTCTAGAAAAGTCAGGACCCCTGATACACAAATCTGTCCCACACAGCCTTGGAACTTTGTGGGAGTGAGGACACTGTCTTTTGCATCTCCACGTCCAACAGCAACCAGTACAGTATTTGGCGTAGACGACATAGTCAATGAATCTAGGTTGAATAAATGTATTCTCCCCAAAAAACACGTAGTGTGAGATTATGCACCTAATACATTCTTAACTACATTAATTTACACTTAGAAACAATAGCCACACTATATAACATGATGACTTTTAGGAAAAAATTTTGATTTTAAGATAAATTATAATTTTATGATAAATAAAGGGGATATGGTCTCCAGACTGCAATTTCGAAACCCACATCACTCTCAAGTTGTTGTATTTTTTCTTCACTTTGCTTCCCAGTCAAATCTCTTAAAAATGATCTACATTTTCTTCCTCTATGTCCTCAAGTCTATCCACTCCAAAACCCATTGGCGTGTGTAATTTGGCTTGTGCCTTAACTGCGACACCAAAATCATCCTTGCCAAGGTCACCAAAATCATTCTAATTGCTAAATTGAGCAAACGGTCTTCATTCCTTGTCCTATTTGAGCTCTTTTCAGGTGCTGACTAGGTTAAAAACGGTCCTTTCTTGAAAAGAGTTGTTTCTTGGCATCCGTGTTTCTACATTCTCCTGTTTCCTATTCTTCTAGTGTCTATCTCCTATGGAGTTTTCCCTTCTCTGCCGATTTAATATCGATATATTAAATATCGATACTTTTGTCATAGGTCCTTTTCCTTTTTCCCAAATATTCTCGTGGTTTCTGTTACCATTTGAATGCTGAAAAATATAAAATCTCCAACCTAATTCTCTCTTCTGTATCTCAGATATGGTTGTTCAAATGTTACTGACACACTGGCACTTTCGGCATACCACATTTCTTTAAGCTACTCAAATATGCCATACTCTCCTAATTTTGCACATGATGTGTCTTAGGCCTAAGATGTGCCTACTCAGATAAATTTCCACCTCCTTTCTCTCTCATTGCTTGTTACCAAATAATCTTGTCAGCTTGTAGCTTAGATGACATTACACCCATAAGGTTCTGAATTATTTTCACTTCACAACATACACCATGTTCTCCCCTGCTTTTGAATCGTATAATATATAGAAGATTACTATGAATTATATCCACATTTTGGAGCAATAAGAAATTTCATTTTTTAATTTCTCTAATTCAAATTAAATCTGGTTTAAACATCTATCCCTGGCTATTGGGAAATTTAATCTGTCATCATTTGAGCCCCTTTCCTGACTACGTTGAATTTAAAATAATCCCAGACTTACTTTGTGCTGAAAAGCCATGAAAGGGGCTCTGTTCCTAGTTATGGTGGTTATCTTAGAGATACTCGTTATCTAAATCTATGCAGTCTGTTCAACATGGAAAGCACCAATATTTCTATGATGAGGCATGGGCAAAGGGATCTTCACTTTAGCTAGCAATGCCAAGGGCTTAGTGCTCATTCCTGACCACATGCTATGTGCCCCCCCACTCCATCCATGTATCCATATACCACTTAGATGTTCCCTCACCTTTCAGGGGCGCTGTATTGGAGTGTAACACCAGTTCCCTAGCCTTTATATAGACCCCAATCTCTGGTTCTATCCAGTGCCTCTAAGAAAAGTTACCATCTTCCCCGCAAGATCGAAGCCATTTAATTTTCCTTTAAAGAATTAGCCTCTATCCTCTCCTGTCTGAAAACATTTATCATACCCCTGTTAACGGGCTTGACACACAAATTCTCCCTACTTTTCTCTAAAAGTGTGGAGATATGGGTAGAGATGCAGTGAGCTCACATAAGTATAAACCAACACGGGCCCTGTACTTCCAGGGCTGTGGGAAGGAGGTACATTAGTTTTCACTTGTCCTGCTCTGTCCCCAGGAACCAAGAAAGTGCCAATCACTCCCCACTCCCATGCACACACCCAGCCATTCACACTGCTAGACTGACTGAGTTCTACTCATCTTTCAGGCCCCAGTTGAAATATCTCTTCTTCCAATAACCCTCCAAGGATCTACAAAAAAGTTTGTTTTCCTTCCTGTGAGCCTCCATAACCCCTGTACACCCTACATTATGCACCATATATATCACTCTTTACTGAAACCGCCTGTTGGGTTGTCCGTCTGTCCCATGAGAGTGTGAGCTCCAGGAGGGCGGAAACTGTTTTTGGTTCCCTAAATATTAATCGAACATTTGACAGATTTCTCAGATGTAATGTTACTGATTCACCTTCATGTGGAGAATCTAGTGAAGCCCTTATCAATGATTTCTGACCAAGTACAATTTTAGATTTGTATAGAAAAGATCCACCTTTCATTTGCCTATCTTCGGTCTCCATTTATTTATTGATATCTATTTTTCTCACCCCATTATTGTCTCTCTGGTTCTGAATATCTCCATTTGGGGGAGGGGGTGTTGCCAGGCCAGGGATGAGGGCAGTGGCAGAGTCATGTGCAGATGCAGATTTTTCTGTGGACAGACATGGCCTTAGATTTTGTATCACGTCTCTGAAGGAATTGGGAGAGCTTTTAGGTGGGTTGTGTGTCTGATCCCCTTTCATCCCTCAACTTGATCCCTTTTCAACTAGGATGTGGTGGGAGAACAATTTTTTGGCTCAGCATCTTTCACAGGTCCTAGACTCCATCATCCTTGAATTACATGTGCTCCACATACTTCTTGGACAAATGCAACTTTCAGTGTACCTTCCACAGTTCTTAATAAGAATCTGCAGAATAGACACAAATCAAATCAAGCCATTAACAACCTTATGCTTAACCTTTTCCCTGAGATCTAATTTTAGAGTAGACACATATTTGTCCCACCCCGATAAAGCACTAACTAGCTGTAACCTTTAGCAAAGTCCTCGAATTTTTGAACCTCAGTTTCCTATGAGATAGAAATAATAACAGTACATACCCCAAAGGGTTGCTATGAGGATTAAAGGGGATTATGACTAAAAGTGTACACTTTTAGCATAGATGTGGTCCATAGTAAAAGGTCAATAAAAGACAACTGTATAGTTATTTTCTCCTACTTTTCATTCAGAGATACAGCCCATAAGTTCCTTTTGAAGATTCTCATGGTTAGAGCTCAGTGACTGTGGCATTTAAAGCAATACCATAATTTACCCTTAGAAGAATGACAGCAAATTCTTCAAAATGTTTTTCTAAGATGGGATCTCAGAAGGGAGAGGCCTATGTTATTGTCCAGTAATGGGTTGTGTCAATTATACACAATGCTAAGAATGTATTTTTTTTAAAGATTTTATTTATTTATTTGACAGAGAGAGACAACCAGCGAGAGAGGGAACACAAGCAGGGGGAGTGGGAGAGGAAGAAGCAGGCTCCTAGCGGAGGAGCCTGATGTGGGGCTCGATCCCATAACACCGGGATCACGCCCTGAGCCGAAGGCAGATGCTTAACGACTGAGCCACCCAGGCGCCCCTAAGAATGTATTTTTACTCTGAGTATTTTTACCTTAGATTCATGTAAACGAACAGTAACTTGAATATTTAATTCAGCACAGTATCCAAGAAATAAGGAGATGTGCCCAGTGAGTAATTCCAATTTGACTGGTGCTATAGTGAGCCTTGGGGGAATTATAAGCACCTTTAAGAAAAAACCAATATACATAGGCTCTACAGTCGTTTCAGTTCCATGATTCCAGTGTTTGCAAATATGCCCTCACTGTAGTTTATCAGAGTCTGGTCATAGGTGCTATGCTTGCAGATTCTCAAACACCTGCCACACATAAAAAGCCATACATGGACAGTGATCAAGAAGCCTTAGTCAAGAATCAGTATTGATTTTATTTTTTTAAAATATTTTTTAAAGATTTATTTATTTATTTTAGGGAGAGAGAGGGAGAGATAGCACAAGTGTGGGGAGGGGCAGGGGAAGAGGGGGAGAGAGAATCCCCAAGCAGACTCCTGGATGAGCGCAGAGCCAGAGACGGGGCTCAATCCGAGGACCCTGCGATCATGACCTGAGCTGAAATCAAGAGCCGGCCACTCAACCAACTGAGCCACCCAGGTGTCCCAGTATTGATTTTAATAATAATATTTACAATGTCTATCTTTCATGGAATGACTTTTAATGAGCCAATTTTGGTAACAAGGTTTTTATGGCCATGTCCTCTAATCTTTATAATAATTCCATGAGGTAGATATAGTCATCACCATCTTACAGATGAGGAAACAGAGGCTCAAAGAGGTTCATAACCCAAACAATGAATCATGGAACGACTACATCAAAAGCTAATGATGGTGACTAACATAACATAATAATAATAAAAAAAAACCCAAAACAAAGAGGTTCATAAGTTTCCCACAGTCATATGGCATGTAAGTCACCACAGCCATCTCTTTCTCACAGTCCACATTGTTTCTTCCAGGAGTCGCCCTGTCTGGGGACCATGTATGCCTGATTTGATTGTAGCCGAAACCACTCCTTCAAACACAATCAAACCCTGATGTAAATAAAAACAAAACAGGACAAACAGGAATATTCAGAATATCCCCAAATCACATAGGTTTATGCCAGAATTTCCTTTTGCTTTTTTTTTCCCTTTTGTGAATACATTATTCAATAGTGCCACCTTGAAGATTTGTTGTGCATTCTCCTCAGCAGAATTTAAGGGATTTTTGGACAGGAGCCTTATCCAAGTTGCTATCATTGCATCTCAGTCCCCTCAAGCAAATGGTCACATTGAAAGGATGGTGCAGATGACTAAGGGTGCCCTGCAGCAAACTGCTCTAGGAGTATGACCAAGGCGACTCTGCCAGGCTTCCAATCTCTGCACATCAATGGCAGAAGTAGTCTTGCAGTCTTGTTAATCAAGTGGCATCTCAATACTTGTTTCAAACGTTCTAAAGGAGGCTTAGATGAGAACTGAAAACACAAACGTGAAGGCTCCCTGGCTTGTGCTCTGATTGCACTTACTCTTTCATTTTAACCAAAACCGGTGATTTTGGGGAGAACTAGATAGCTTATCTCTGGTAGTCCCAGCCTCAATTTCAGTCCCGTAGAGAGGTCATCCCTGAACTCACATCCCTCCTCATTTAAAATAGTCCTCTCCTCCTCCAGTAACTATCACATCAACTGGTTTTATTTTTATGGAAAAACTATTGCTATCAGAAATTTTATACTCTGGCTTCTGTTTATTTTAATTTTGCTTTATATTCACTGGTTCTCCCCAATGAAACACTAGCCCCATCAGAACAATACCTTATTTGTACACTCATTTACTGTCTTTCAAGTTCCTAAGGAGTATTAGAACATGATAGGAGCTCAGTAAACAAGTGATGATGAACTCGATGCCTGCCGAGGTTAGAGTGTGTGCTATAACGTGGAGAGTAGAGTTGCTGGGTGGGGCATTCCCAGGTTGAATAGTTTTCGAGGTCTTCATTCCAGAAAGACTAGATCTAAGCAAAACCATTGGAATTATATCCTCTAGCGCTATCTGGAATTCATTTTTCAAACACATCGAAAGTCTATCCATGGCCGCTAAGTGAAGAAAATTCTCTCTGGCCACCAAACATGTTGAAGAAGCCCTAGAATTCGTACTCTAAATTTTAGGACACACAAGAAGGTTTGCAGAAGGTTTAAAAGAAACTGTTGGGCAAAGTGAATATGATTCTATAGTCCTCAAGAGGCATGGTACATTAATTAAATATGCTATCAAAACCAGTGTTTATCATATCTCAGACATGGGTTTGCAACCATGGTGTGCAAAAACAGACCAAACCAAAAGCTCACAGCTCTCCAATGGCTCTCTAGTACGCCTCTTACCATGGCACTGCAAGCCCCATGTGATCTGGCTCCTTCCTGACTCTCTGACCTGATCTCATAGGTTCCCTTCTCACTCACTCCATTCCACATGGTCTGGCTTCTTTGTTAATCACTGAAACACCAAGATCTTTCCCAATGTAAGAGGTTGTACTTGCTTTTTCCTCTGCCTGGAAAGAACTCCCTTTGCCTCTATCCTACACCTCACGAACTTTTACATGGCTGACTCCTCCATAGTTCACGTCTTTGTTCAAACATTACCTCACTGGGAAGTAGCATCGTTTAACAACGCAAGGCTAAGTAACTGCCTAGTAATTCTCTATTATATTACCATCTTCTGTTATGTTACCAAAATGTGTTCCTATTTGGTATTTTCTTATTTATGTACTTACTTGTTTATTGTCATCCTTCCATACTAGAATGCAAGCTTTGTGAGAGAAAGGGACCTTGTCTGTCTACTAGGGATCCTTCCTGACTTGTTTACTGATGTAGTCTCAGTATCTAAAATCTGGCTTGGTACGTAGATTCTCAACATATACGTGTTAGGTGGAGAATAGACATTTATCACATAATGAAACCATGACCATATAATTACAAATGTGCCAACAAGTGTTACAAATGTGAAATGCAGGGGACCTGAGATAAAAATACTGGTAGGATGGAGATGGAAAGGAAGCTACTTTATTTTTTAATTTTTTATTTTAATTCCAGTACAGTTAACATACAGTGTTATATTAGTTGCAAGTGTGCAATATAGTGATTCAACAATTCTGTACATCTCCCAGTGCTGATCAGGACAAGTGCACTCCTTAATCCTCATCACCTATTTCACCCATCCCCCCACCTACCTTCCTTCTGTTAACTCTCAGTTCGTTCTCTATAGTTAGGAGTCTATTTTTGTTCTCTCTTTTTTCCCCTTTGCTTGTTTGATTTATTTTTAAAATTCCACATGAATGAACATACGGTGTTTGTCTTTCTCTGACTTATTTCGCTTAGTATTATACTCTCTAGCTCCATCCATGTCATTGCAAATGGCAAGATCTCATGCTTTTTTATGGCTGAATAGTATTCCACTGTGTGTGTGTGTGTGTGTGTGTGTGTGTGTGTGTGTGTAAGTAACACATACATATACACATATACACACCACATCTTTATCCATTCATCAGTTGATGGACATTTGGGCTCTTTCAATAATTTGGCTATTGTTGATAATGCTGCTATAAATATTGGGGTGCAAGTGTCCCTTCAAATCATTATTTTTATATCCTTTAGGTGAATACCTAGTAGTGCAATTTCTAGATCATAGGGTAATTCTATTTTGAACTTTCTGAAGAACCTCCATACTGTTTTACAGAGTCGCTGCCCCAGTTTGCATTCCTGCCAACATCCTCGCCAATACCTGCTGTTTCTTGTGTCAGTGATTTTAGCCATTCTGGCAGGTGTGAGGTGATATTGCAGTTTTGATTTGGATTTCTCTGATGGGTGATGTTGAACATCTTTTCATATGTCTGTTGGCCATCTGTATGTCTTTGGAGAATGTGTGTTCATGTCTTCCTCCCGTCATGTCTTTTAATTGGGTTATTTGGTTTTTTTGGGTGTTGAGTTGTATAAGTTCTTCATAACTTTTGGATACTACTCCTTTATTAGATTTGTCATTTGCAAATATTTTCTCCAATTCCATAGGTTGCCTTTAAGTTTTGTTGATTCTTTCCTTTGTTGTGCAGAAGCTTTTTATCTTGATGAAGTCCCAATAGTTTACTTTTGTTTCCCTTGCCTCAGGAGACATATCTAGTAAGAAGTTGCTATGGCTGATATCAAAGAGGATACTGCCTGTGTTCTCCTCTAGGATTTTGATGGTTTCCTATCTCACATTTGGGTCTTTCATCCATTTTGAATTACTTTTGTGTATGGTGTAAGAAAGTGGTCTAGTTTCATTCTTTGGCATGTTGCTGTCCAACACCATTTGTTGAAGAAACTGTCTTTTTTTCCCCCATTGGATATTCATTCCTGCTTTGTTGAAGATTAGTTGACCATAGAGTTGTGGGTTCATTTCTGGGTTTTCTATTCTGTTCCACTGTTCTAGATGTCTGTTTTTGTGCCGGTACCATATTGTCTTCCTTATGACAGCTTTGTAATATAAGTTGAAGTCTGGAATTGGCTTGCCTCCAGCTTTGATTTTCTTTTTCAAGATTTTTTTGGCTGTTTAAGTTCTTTTGTGGTTCCCTAACAAATTTTAGGATTATTTGTTCTAGCTCTGTGAAGAATGATGGTGGTATTTTGATAGAGATTGCATTAAATGTATAGATTGCTTTGGGTAGTATAGACATTTTAACAAGATTTGTTCTTCCAATCCATGAGCATGGAATGTTTTTCCGTTTCTTTGTGTCATCTGCAGTTTCTTCCATCACCATTTTATAGTCTTTAGAGTACAAATCTTTTACCTCTTTGGTTAGGTTTATTCCTAGGTTTCAGTGCAATTGTAAGTGGGATTGATTCCTTGATTTTTGCTGCTTCACTCTTGGTGTATAGCTATGCAACAGATTTCTGTACATTGATTTTGTATTCTGCAACTTTACTGAATTTGTATATCAGTTCTAGCAGCTTTTTTGTGGCGTTTTTCAGGTTTTCTACACAGAGAGTCATGTTGTCAGAAAATAGTGAAAATTTGACTTGTTCCTTGCTGATTTGAATGCCTTTTATTTCTCTTCGTTGTCTGATTGCTGAGGCTAGGACTTCCAGTACTATGTTAAGTAACAGTGGTGAGAGAGTGTGTGTGTGTGTGTGTGTGTGTGTGTGTGTGTACATATCTACATCCCTGTCTTGTTCCTTACATAGAGGAAAAGCTCTCAGTTTTTCCCCATTGAGGATGGTATTAGCTATGGGATTTTTTTATATGGCCTTTATGATGTAGAGGTATGTTCACTCTATCCCTACTTTGTTGAGGGTTTGTATTAAGAATGGGTTGTATACTTTGTCAAATGCTTTTTCTGAACCTATCGAGAGGATCATATGACTCTTATTTTTTCTTTTATTAATGTGGTGTATCACATTGATTTGTGAATATTGAACCACCCTTGCAACCAGGAATAAATCTCATTTGATCGTGGTGAATGATACTTTTAAGGTGCTGCTGGATTTGATTTGCTAGTATTTTGTTGAGAATTTCTGCATCCATGTTCATCAGGGATATTGGCCAGTAATCTTTTTTAGTGGAGTCTTTGTCTGGTTTTGGAATCCAGGCAATGTTGGCCTTGTAGAATGAGTTTGGAAGTTTTCCTTCCATTTCTATTTTTTGGAATAGTGTGAGAAGAATAGATATTAGCTTGTTTTTACATGTTTGGTAGAATTCCCCTGTGAAGCCATCTGGCCCTGGACTTTTGTTTGTTGGGAGATTTTTGATTACTGATTCGATTTCTTTGGTGGTTATTGGTCTGTTCATTTTCTATTTCTTTCTGTTTCGTTTTGATATTTTATATATTTGTAGGAATTTATCCATTTCTTCCAGATTGCCCAATTTGTTGGCATATAGTTTTTCATAATATTCTCTTACAATTGTTTGTATTTCTGTGATGTTAGTTGTTATTTCTCCTTTCTTTTTTTTAAACTTTTTTTTCATAATAATATTTTTTATTATATTATGTTAGTCACCATACAGTACATCCCTGGTTTTTGATGTAAAGTTCAATGATTCATTAGTTGTGTATAACACCCAGTGCACCATGCAATATGTGCCCTCCTTACTACCCATCACCAGCCTATTCCATTCCCCCACCCCCCTCCCCTCTGAAGCCCTCAGTTTGTTTTTCAGAGTCCATAGTCTCTCATGCTTCAGTCCCCCTTCTGATTATCCCCCCCTTTCTTTATCCCTTTCTTCTCCTACTGATCTTCCTATTCTTAAGTTCCATAGATGAGAGAAACTGTATCATAATTGTCTTTCTCTGCTTGGCTTATTTCACTTAGCATTATCTCCTCCAGTGCCGTCCATGTTGCAGCAAATGTTGAGAATTTGCTCTTTCTGATAGCTGAGTAATATTCCATTGTATATATGGACCACAACTTCTTAATCCAGTCATCTGTAAGGGCATCTTGGCTCCTTCCACGATTTAGCTATTGTGGACAATGCTGCTATGAACATTGGGGTGCGTATGGCCCTTCTCTTCACTACGTCTGTATCTTTGGGGTAAATACCCAGTAATGCAATGGCTGGGTCATAGGGTAGCTCAATTTTTAACTTTTTAAGGGACCTCCACACTGTTTTCCAGAGTGGCTGTACCAACTTGCATTCCCACCAACAATGGAGGAGGGATCCCCTTTCTCCACATCCTCTCCAACAATTGTTGTTTCTTGCCTTGTCAATTTTTGCCATTCTAACTGGCATAAGGTGGTATCTCAGTGTGGTTTTAATTTGAATTTCCCTGATGGCTAATGATTTTGAACATTTTTTCATGTGTCTGTTAGCCATTTGTATGTCTTCATTGGAAAAGTGTCTGTTCATATCTTCTGCCCATTTTATGATTTGTTTATTTGTTTCTCATGTATTGAGTTTGAGAAGTTCTTTGTAGATCTTGGATACCAATCTTTTATCTGTAGTATCCTTTGCAAATATATTCTCCCATTCCGTGGGCTGCATTTTAGTTTTTGTGACTGTGTCCTTGGCTGTGCAGAAGCTTTTTCCTTTCTCACTTGTGATTTTATTTACTTGAGTCCTTTCTCTTTTCTTTTTGATAATTATGTCTAGGGGGTTGTCAGTTTTATTGATTTTTTTCAAAGAACCAGCTCCTGGTTTCATTCACTGTTCTAGGTTTTTTTGTTTCTGTATTATTTATTTCTGCTCTAATTTTTATTATTTCCCTCCTTCTGCTGGCTTTAGGCTTCATTTGTTCTTTTTCCAGCTCCTTTAGGTATAAGGTTAGGTCGTATATTTGAGATTTTTCTTGCTTCTTGAGATCAGCCTGTATTACTATATACTTCCCTCCTGTGACCACCTTTGCTGCATCCCAAAGGTTTTTGGACCATAGTGTTTTCATTTTCATTTGTGTCCATGTATTTTCTTATTTCTTCTTTAATTTCCTATTTGACCCATTCATTCTTTAGTAGGACATTCTTTTTCTTCAAAGATATATTTGAGAGATATATTTGAGAGAGACAGAGAGAGGGAGGGAGAAAGATAAAGAGCACGAGTGGGGTGAAGGGCAGAGGGAAAGGGAGAAGCAGGCTGCCTCCTGAGCAGGGAGTCTGATGTGGGGCTTGATCTCAGGACTCCAGGATCATGACCTGAGCTGAAGGCAGATGCTTAACCTACTGAGCCACCCAGGCACCCTTAGTAGGATAATCTTCAACCTCCATGTAATTGTGGTCTTTCCGGATTTTTTCTTCTGGTTGACTTCAAGTTTCATAGTGTTGTGGTCAGAAAATATGCATGGTATGATCTCAATCTTTTTGTACTTACTGAGGCCTGATTTGTGACCTAGTATGTGATCTATCCTGGAGAATGTTCCACGGCACTTGAAAAGAATCTGTATTCTGCTGCTTTAGGATGAAATGTTCTGATTATATCTGTTAAGTCCATCTGGTCCAGTGTATCATTTAAAGCCATTGTTTCCTTGTTGAATTTTGCTTAGATCATCTGTCCATTGATGTAGATGGGGTGTTAAAGTCCCCTCCTATTGCTATTTTATCATCCATGAATTCCTTTATGTTGGTTATTAATTGTTTTATATGTCTGGGTGCTTCCAAGTTGGCATAAATACTTATAATTGTTTGATCTTACTGGATAGACCCCTTTATTATGATACAGTGCACTTCTTCATCTCTTATTGCAGTCTTTGGTTTAAAATCTAGTTTTTTTGATATAAGTATTGGTACTCTGGCTGTCTTTTGGCATCCAATGCATGATAAATGTTTCTCCAACCCCTCTATTTCAATCTACAGGTGTCATTAGGTCTAAAATGAGTCTCTTGTAGGAAGCACGTTGATAGGTCTTGTTTTTTAAACCCATTCTGACGCCTTATGCCTTTTGATTGCAGCATTTAGTATATGTAAACTCAGAGTGATTATTGATAGATATGAATTTAGTGCAATTTTATTACCCGTAAAGTCATTGTTTCTGGAATTTTCTCTGTTCCTTTCTAGTCTTTGCTGCTTTTGGTCTTTCTTTCCCACTCAGAGAGTCTCCTTTAATATTTCTTGCAGGGCTGGCATAGTGGTCACAAACTCCTTTAGTTTCTTTCTTTTTTTTTTCTTTCTTTCTTTCTTTCTTTTTTTTTTGTCTGGGAAACTCTTAATCTCTTCTATTCTGAATGATAGCCTTGCTGGGCAGAGTATTCTTGGCTGCAGATTTTTCCCATTCAGCACGTTGAATAGATCATGCCATTCTCTTCTGGCCTGTCAAGTTTCTGTGGAAAGGTTTGCTGCTAACATTACTTGTCTTCCCTTGTAAATTAGGGACTTATTTTTTCTTGCTTTTAGGATTTTTGTATTATCTCTATATTTTGCAAACTTTACTATGTCTTGGTATTGGCCTGCTTTTGTTGATTTTGATGGGAGTTCTCTGTGCCTCCTGGTTTTGGAAATCTGTTTTCTTTCACAGATTAGGGAAATTTTCATCTATAATTTCCTCAAATAAACCTTCTGCCCCCTTTTCTCTCTCTTCTTCTGGGACTCCTATGATATGAATGTTATTACTTTTCGTGAAGTCACTGTTCTCTAAGTCTACTCTTGTGATCCAAGATTTTTCTTTCTGTCTTTTGATCAGTTTCCTTATTTTCAATAAGTCTTTTATATCACGTATTCATTCCTTTGTTTTTTCCATCCTCATGGTCATTACATCCAGCTGGTTTCAAATCTCGGTTATTTCATTTTTTATTTTGGCCTGATTGTTTTTAAGCTCTTTTACCTCTGTAGTAAGGTTCTCCCTGATGTCTTCTATGCTTTTCTCAAGCCCAGCCAGTATCCTTATGATTGTTGCTTTAAATTCTGGATCAAGCCTATTACTTATATTTGTTTTGATTAGATCCCTGGCTATGACCTTTTCTTGTTCTTTCTTTTGGGATGAATTCCTCTATCTTGGTATTTTGTCTAAGTGTCTGTTTTCTTCTCTGCATTAGGAAAGCCTGTTATGTTTCCTGCTCCTGAGAGGAACGGCTTTATGAAGAAGAGGTCATATAATGTCCAGGGCCTGGCGCTTCAAGAAGTGTCTCTGGTGTGTGCTGTGTGTACTCCACTGCCGTGTCATGGCTGCTCTCTCCCTCAGGTCAGTCCTCTGCAGAGTTTCCCCTTGCCTGCAATGGGGAGTGTTTGGACCGTGGCCAGAGTTTGGTGAGTTTTAACTAGGTGTGCTCTGGTCTGCTTGTTAAAAGAGACCTGATGCTGTTTCCACTAGAGCTGAAGTTTTGCAGAACTTTATGGTCAGTAGACATGGTGAATGCTGAGATCTGTGCTGCTGTTTCTGGGGAGGGACCTGCTGCAATTGTTCTAAGGGGGGTGGGGCCTAGTGTAAGCAGTTTAGGCAGCCAGTGTTGGAGCTGTGCCATTTACTGAAGTTTATGCTGATGGGCAGGGGAGGGAAATGGTGCTAGCCAGCTCCCTTGTCCTCAGAGAGTGCAGTTTGGGCTTGCTGCTGTCAAGGAAGCCCTCCCAGAAGAATCATTTCCCTTTGCGCGTTCTAGGTGTTTTTCAGATTGCTGCTTTCACACTGACTGTGTCTGGGGTGCTTGACTGCCTGGAGCAGTGAAGTTCACTTTGGGCTCTATCCCAGCTAGGTCAGCTAAGTTTCAAAACTCCACACTTTAGGGACCTGGTATTGTGGGGACCTTCAGTGGTCTTCTGGGGGAGTGTCTCACCATGCTGGGATTGAAGCACGTTTTACCCAGGAGGGCAGTTGCACCAGAACGCAGGAGCATGGGGTTTGGAGCAGAGCACACAGACAAGCCTGTGTCCAGGTTAGCTGCCCTCAGCAGGTGTCTCTGCACCTATGCGGAGTAGTGGGGGAGGGAAATGACACCTGCTGGCTCCCTTCTCCCTGGAGAGGCAGTGCCACCTTTCTCAGATACATTCCAAGACGAAGGAACCGTCTGTCCCAGTGCAGCTCAGGGGATCCTCAGATGATGCTGTCTGCCCCGGAGTTAGCTGCCTACCTTCTCTACAGGAGTACTGCAGTGCCCTCAGGGCTTATACTAGCCATTCTGGCGGACCTCTAAAATTCCGGTCTTTGAGCCCCACTATTGCAAAAACTCATGAAAATCAGCCCCTGTCATTTTCCCAGTCAATGGCTTTGGGGGACTGTTTTCCTTGTGTGATCCCCTGGGTGCTCCTCTCTCTCTCTTTCTCGCCTCTCTCTGGCACCAGGGCTCCCTCCGTTCCACAGCACCTGCAATCCGTTTCTCCCCCAAAACATATCTCTGCACCTCCTACCTTCCACAGTATGGCCTCCCCTCTCCCTCTAGCTTTCCAATTTGTTCTGCAGTCCTCAGATTGATATCTTGGGTATTCAGAATGATTTGATATTTATATAGCTGTGTTCAAAGGATGATGTAAGCCTAGGGTTCTCCTACTACTTTGCCATCTTACCTTCCTCTACAGCACTTCTTTATATATTTTGGATACTAACCCTTTATCAGATTTGTCAAAGGAAGCTACTTGAGGTACAGGCATTAGTCAAGTGTTCTCCGTGGATGTGGTAAGACGAGCTCTAATGCATAAGATAGAGCCAGTCATTTGAAATGTGGTGGGAAGAGTTTTAGATATTTCTTCCATTTGTTGTTTCTACGTTTTTAACTTTGTTTTTAAAGAGTTATAGATTCACAGGAAGTTGCTGTGATAGTACAGAGATGCCATGGATACTCCACTGGTTACATGGGGAAACTATAACTAGGAAATGGACAGGGATACAATGTCTATGCATAGTTCTATGCCATTTTATCACATGTTTAGATTTGTGTCACCACTACCACCATTAAAATACAGGACTGTTTCATCGCCACAAAAGATCTCTGTATTTCTTTCAGTCACTTTGATCTCCTAGGGTAAGGTCAGTACAAAATTGTTTCTCTCACAGAAAAGACTGTTGGTAGAGAATGTATCCATCCATCTCTTGTTTAACTATTCCCAGTAAGGCAGGATTTGCCAGGGGGTTTTGAAAGCAAGCTATCCCCTTGGGTCAGACAAACTGCGGCCTGAATCGTTTACAAGATGTTCAAAATAGCATGGGTTAGAGTAAAATTCTGTGGTTCACATTCAATTCTTCCTGTCCTAAAATCAGCAGAGGCTTTTTCCATTCCAAGGTCAGATGCAAATTGTTTCCCCTCTGTGCAAAACAAATAGATTTTCATAAAATCTACCCTAAAAGTATGCTAAGAGAATTAATTCCATTTGGAGTATTAGCTTCTGCCTTCAAACCACCTGTATTCTTCCATCTGTTTTATTATTTGTTTCTTTTTCTACCATAGTCTCATTTGAGGATTAAATTTAGAAAGACTTTGGATAAACCTGATTTTTCTTTCTTGCTCTAAACTGATCACCTCATTACCAATTTTTTTTTCTCACTAAAATGCTTGTAATTCTGAGCATAGGGACCAAAACCAGCCAAAGAGCATTTTCCATGAGACAGTTATTTACCTGACAGTTCTCACCAATAGTCACCCTACAGAGCCTCCTTGTCCCTAGAGAAAATGTAAGCAAAGTTCCCCGTGCACAATGCTTCTGAAGCTCTGGGCAGCTGCTCTCTTTCAGAGAATCTAAAAAATATCATGAAATTATGTCACCAAAAGCAGTTCAATTGCCAGTGGACCAGCTGCCGTTTTGTGTAGACAGATTTATCAGGGGGTTGAATGCTGAGAATAACCTCAAGTATGGGGACATTGTAATTATGAATTCCAAATGGAAGAATTCACAACTAAAGATATCATCACAACAGAATGCATCTGAATCTGTGTCCTCTGCTCCCCTAGGATTAAATATCACTATAACCCAAATAGGCAATTTATCTGCAGTGTCAGCCTTAGAAAACTGTACTGAGTATCCTTGTATCCTTGATTTTTCCTAAATTAACATTCCAAGGAACACACACACGCACACACAACCACACACAATATTCACTTTTAGAATTTGAGGACAGATGCAAAATGTACAAGCAAAAATTTCTCATTATAAAGATTCAAAAATCACCATTCTGATCATTTTATTTTATATATTACACATTATAAGGAAGTGTTCTAAATTTCCATGTATTGTTGTCTTTCAAAAGGCTGCATTAAATAGGGATTAGCACACAAAACACTACGAGTGATATGCCATCAAAGTTCCAGTGGAAGCATCCAATGTTCTGCATTTTTGGCAGAATTAACAACCTGTATATCTGACATTAAAAATTCATCAGCTCTCACAATTAAATAGGAATAATTTGATCACTTAAAGCTGCCCGCACCATATGACATGCCTTATATAATCTAAGCACAGTAAAAGGCCTTCATTGAAACACAAGCCATATATTTCAGTTTTGCTCTTTTCTTTCTTTGCTGATTTACTCTCTCGCAGAGCTTTTTCTTTCCTAGTTTCTCTTTACCTAAACTTCTACCAATATTCAGTTGATAGCTATATCCTTTCTTCTCCTCTCATCCTTAGACAATTTTATCCATTGTTGTGTCTTAAGCACCATAGGTGTGATGATTCCCAAATAATTCAGTTGTAGCCCTACTCATTCTCCTGAATCCCAGACTCAAGTACTTAACTACCAGCTACACTTTTTATTCATGTATCCAGAAATCACCAAAATTTGTCTTCAAACTATAATTCATCTTCGCAGCTACCCTAAATTTTTTTCCAATGATTAAGCTCCTTAGCACCATAAATAATGTTACTATCAAAGGAGATTATAAACTTTTCAGCCTCCATTCTACATACTCTTGCAGTTAGCAAACACATTCTTCTGGGTCTTTTGATCTGTGCTGCTTTTCTTTCTTCAAAGTCGTTTGTCAAATTCAGATGTCCTCTCCTGGCGTGTTGCACTAACCCCCTATCTACTTTCGGTCTCTCTTTATGCCATCATTCTTTACGCTTCTTTTTGACTTACCTTCTTAAAACACAGATTTGATCAGTTTGCAATTTTTTCTCTTCCTTTTTAACGCTCGTTAGTGCACATACTCTAATGCAAAGCCTCCTACAACATAATACCAATGTATCTTTTCAGCTTTATTTTTCTTTTAGTCATTGACCTGTTTGCTATGCATGGGTGGAGAAAAAAGCCTCAATTCTTCTGATTTGGGCCTGAGCTTCAGCTCTTCCTGTAGCCTGGAATTCTATACTCCCACACCCGTGCTCTGACAGTTACCTATTTATCATAGAGGTTGCAATTCAAATGTTTCCTCCTCTAAAAAGTCTTCTTATATCCCCAATAGCACGTAATCACTTACTCTTTTATATAATGCTTTTATAACTCAGTGAGAACCTTTTTCTGCTTTTTGGAAAATTCATTTAATAAGTATTTTTTAGTTACTACTATGTGTGAGGCACAAGGGCTGCCCTGGTGAACAATACAGACCAGCTCCCTACTCTCAGGAGCCTGACAGTCTATTAATCAGTGAATAAATAAATAAGGAAGTCAGTTCAGAAGATCCTGCCATGCTGCAAAGTGCCATGACCAGGGTAAGAGTAGAAGACCATCAGGAAAGCTTTAGGTCAGACCATCAGGAAAAGCTTCTTGAGGAAATGACATTTGAGCAGAGACCTGAAGGACTAGCAGAAGCTGGCCATGAGCAAATAGGAATAAAAAGCATCTGAGGTAGAGGCAAGAGCAAGTAAAAGCCCTGAGAGTGAGAGAAAGTATTTGAGGGCCAGAAAAAGACTGCATACCTGAAATGCAGTGAGTTGATATTTGTGTATGTACCTAAATTTACTGCATACTTGGTGCTGAACAAAACAGAGCCATTTCTTGCTCCCAAACGTTGTCCATATAATGGAACAGACTTATACTGGCCCAACAGTAACACAAACACATAACTGACATTGTGATAAGTGTTATGAGGGCAACGTAAAGAAGGGTACTCTGATGTGCTGGCAAGGTAACAAAATGGAGATTTCCAGCAAACTGTCACATCTATGGAGGTCAGAGAAGAAGTCTGGACTGAAAATATTAATGTAAGTCCTCAACATATAGGTGAGTAATTGAAGTTTTAGTTAAAAGGGGTGCTCAAGGCACCCAATATTAATCATCACATTATTAATCTAACATTAATATTAAACATTAATAATAAAAAAACCCACCTAAGAGCCCAAAAAGGAAAAGTCAGAAAGCTAAGAGGAAAACCAGAGTACCAAAAGCTAAGAGAAGTGAGATTCAACAAGGAGGGGTTAAAAACTTCAACCAGTGCTCTTGAGAGATTAACTCATAAGAGATCTCAATAGTATCTACCTGACTGTGCAACAAGAAGTCATTGGTAGAGCTTAGAGAAATCCCTAGTGATGGAGTGGCGGGAACAGAAGAGAAACTAGAGTGAGTTAAGGAGAAATGGGAGGTAATGAAGTGGAGACATGATTTATGGACACTTCTTCCAGGAGCTTGTCCATAAGCAGTAGTAGAGAATTGGCAATTAGAATAGCCTTAATTAAAGTGATCCCAGCATCATTTGGGTAGTTATTGATTTAAAACTGTTTCCTTCTTTTAATTATGTGTGGTTAGATTGCCACCATTATTTTTATTTTTAACCACTATAAAACAAATGGGTTCGACTCAATGAATTTTTAAAGGTCTTCAACTACTGTTCAAAGGTCATACAGCTTAGAAGTTGCAAAGCTAAGGCTAACAGCCATGTCTTCTGATTGCAAGTTGAGTGTATTAAATGCACTTCCATTCAAAACTTTAAGTAAATAGGTAGGCCGCCTTGGAGGGAAATTTTCACCAACCTCTCAGTGAAAGTTAACTTTGACCTTAGGGAAAAGCTGTTTATTTTGCAGTGATTTCAAATGAGATCCAGCAGGCAGACACCTGAAGGCACCTGCTTGCACAGATCTTCACCAATAGCCTTATACTTGGGGCTTTCATTACCATCAGATGTACATAATTTGTTTTAGGAGGTAAATAATTATATTCTCCTCAAGAATTTGCGTTGTGATATACATACACACATTCACATATACAAATACAGTTTTTAGAAGTTATAACAATAACTTGTCCACAATCACATTTGTAATGGTCTCTGGTACTCTAAATCCACTATAAAGAAATGTCCATGTGTCCTCAGCTTGCAGAATGAAAGAGCTGGAACGACTACAGAGATCCTGTTGCCCAATGCTGTCTTTTAAAGATGTTGAACCATTTTGCCTAGATCCACGGTAGAAGACACATTACTGTTAAATACTTTAAGAAGTCCCATTTATTGGAAGGAAGACTACTGTGGATTGCTGCTTTTCATAGAGAATGTCTAGAAGTTCCCCTAAATCTTGTCCCCAGTTCTTGGATGTGATATCATTATCATGGAATCTACATCATTTCCTGTAGCCCTACTAATGCATGCTAATTAGGGGGAATTCTCCCAAGTAATTAATTTCATAATATTTATCTAGAAACATGTTCCCATTTCTGAGTATTTTAGGGAATTATGAGGAAAAACCTTTTAGTCACAAAGCTACGTTAAAATCTTAAACCAAAAATATGACGTAATACAGCTTAAAGTTTGGATAGCTTGTTTCTAGACACCAGGAAGTAAAATGGTGATCTTTGTCCAAGAAACCCACTTAAACTTACCATCTTTACCATTTTATTCCTTATTCAAGTGTGGGTATGCAGCCATTTCCTGAGACTTTCAAACCATACTGATTGCCCCTTTGCTGGGTGTTCACATTCTGAGACTACCCTGGACTCCAGTACAGTGAACCCATCATGTATCCTCCCTACTGCCACCAGTATCCCAGTACTTGTTTACAGCTGATCAAACAGAAAGGCATTTGTCCCTCTGTTTCCTGTTCCTCCTTGCATGTGTGTGAGCAAACACAAAAGTGAGTCATTTAAATGCACCATGTTGGGGTGTGAGAGAAACATAAGCCTTTTTACACAATAACAGATTAGATTATAATAATATGTCTTGAAGAAAGTTGTTAACAACATAGAATGTATAGAACCTCAGTTCTGCAGAAAATTGGCTCCATGAAATCCAAGCATACTTTATTTTTTTATTATTTGTAAGTACACTTCAAAATGTACCTCTCGGGGCGCCTGGGTGGCTCAGCGGTTAAGCGTCTGCCTTCAGCTCAGGGCGTGATCCCGGCGTGCTGGGATCGAGCCCCACATCAGGTTCCTCCGCTGGGAGCCTGCTTCTTCCTCTCCCACTCCCCCTGCTTGTGTTCCCTCTCTCGCTGGCTGTCTCTATCTCTGTCAAATAAATAAATAAAATCTTTAAAAAAATGTACCTCTAGGTTATGTCTAATGGGAAAATTTCTAATAGACTGAATCGAGGGCTTTGAAATTGTCTTTTTCATATGGCAGACTGACTACAGTAAAAGTAAATCTCTGATTAGGGGCCGAAAGTAATACTTCATTAGCTTGTCTTTTCTGACCACAGTAGAGATTAATAAAAGGCCAAGGACATCAACAATTAAATTACTGTCAGTCAGGTAAAGAAAGTTTCATCATTACAAATGTAACAAGGCCGAAGGATTGTGTTGGGTTTCTGGCTTACAAAAGAGAGAATAAGCATGAGAGACTACGGACTCTGAGAAAGGAACTGAGGGCTTCAGAGGGGAGGGGGGTGGGGGAATGGGATAGGCTGGTGCTGGGTAGTAAGGAGGGCACATATTGCATGGAGCACTGGGTGTTATACGCAACTAATGAATCATCGAACTTTACATCAAAAACCAGGGATGTACTGTATGGTGACTAACATAATATAATAAAAAATATTATTATAAAAAAAGAATAATATATCTAAATGCAGTTGGGTCCAGGCTCTGGGAGGAAGAAAGCAGGAATAGATCCCTTCATTGTCATTGTGTAAGTTAAAAAGGGGGGAAGAAACCCCCATCCCCTTCTGCAGTACGCCAAGGAGAAACAAATTTCTAGTGCAGGTCTGTCACTGAGCCTCAGAGCAGGAGCACAGACGAGGCTTCTCCTTTGTTTCCCTTTACTGTCCTGAGGTCAGTTATGCACTGAGCTACTAGATACGCGGATACATTCAGACACCTTTTATTTTCTTTTCTCCTTGAGAAAGTGCTTACAATGATAACCAATTGATGTGTTCAACAGACTTTGTCCTTATTGCATTTCCAACCAATTTTTTAAAAAATTATAAGTACTTATTGAATACCTGTAAGCATTTATGTGACCCAAACTATTTGGGAATAGACCTAAGGCATTATTTTATAATAATCTCTTACCTTTCTGGAAGTTCTGCACGTCGTGATTATTTCCTTTTAAGGCAGTGGGCAGAGAAATTTTGAATGAGACCGCTCACAACAATGCGTATTTTGGAGCCCTTTTCGAAGAACATCCAAGATAAGTAATTATGAGTGGATTGCATCCCCCTACTGTGGGTATTCACCATGTGTCATTATTATGCTCACAGTGAAGTGAGGCGGATACTACAAGATCTTTAGATTTAGCCAAAAGATGTCAAGTCTTGCAATAACAACAAAATTATTATGCGGTCACTATGCTTTATTTTACTTATTTGCTGAGGTGGTAAAAATGTAGTTGCTAACAGTTGAAACTTAACTAATATATTCTAGAAAAATTTTTTAAAAGACAAATAGATTTGGAAGGAGACAGAATTCTGTTAACCTTTAATGACAGGATTACTTTACACAGAACTCCTCGTTCAGAGAACATTATGGCTCGATGAAATTCCACAACTTCTTACCAATAAGGGTAAGGCAGCAGGAACTCCAGTAGTGATACACACAAGGCATACAATGTTGATATAAACTTTGGTCAGCTCAGAAAAAAAATGGAAGATATTTTTGGAAGACTATTTTGGAGCTATATGGATGAATCAGACATACGTCATATTGACCCAAAAAAGGCAAGTTGAAAACACATACAATTGGATACTGTTTTTATGAAGTTTAAAAATGTATGAAAGAATGTGATATATTGCTTAGGAATAAATAAATATGTGGTAAATGGATAAACAGTAACAAGACTGTAATAAACACAAAAATGAGTATAGTGGTCATTTCTGTAGGGGTGGAGGTAATTGGTGCAGGGAATTTAAATTGGCTTGTATTTCATAAATTGAGGTTGGATATGTAGGTATTTGTTGTATTCATAGCTTTATATCTTCAAATGTGCTATTAGATGTTATTTTCAAATACGCACAAAAGTAGAGGGGCTGGTAAAATGAAACCCTGTACACTCATCTTGTGTACTCAACAAAGCTCAAAATGTTGCCATATCTTTGTTCTTCGTTTCTAAAATGTAATTTAAAGCCAATTCCAAACAATATGTCATTTCTGCGTACTGTAGTATACATATCTAAAAATATGAGCTTTTAAAAGACATAACAATGCCATCACTACTATTAACCTTAGTGTCATGTATACCAAAGACTTAAAATCCTTCTCCTAATTGTCTCAAAAATCCCTTTTGACAGTTAATTTGTTCAAATCAGGATTCACATTAAGATCCCCACATGATATTTAGTTGTTAGATCTCTAGCCTCTTTTAATCTGGGCATTCCTCCCCGCCACTTATCTTTTCATGCTATTGACTTGTTGCAGTAACTGGGTCGTTTCTCCATGCTGTTTACTCTTCATTCTTTTTTGTATGTCTTGAATATTGCATACTTCTTAAAATATTTAAGACACTATTATGTTGAAAAGGTTAAGTATGGCATTCACACAGTTGGTGGTCTTTTGAGGTGTGGTAAGATGCTAGAAATGGAGAAAAGTTGATTGTCTGGCACTATGCCCTGTGTCTGTTTCAGAAGATGTGTCTGGATCTTCTTTGACTATGGAAAGCACTGTGGGGTGAGTGGGCATGCATTTAGACAGTAGTAGATGACAGATGCCTTACCCAGAAGCACAAAATAGTGGGAATTTGGGGGGAAAATGGCACTTTATGAATAGCAGATCTTCTACCTGTCCTCCTTCTAATGATGATCTTTTGATATTGAAAGATATTTTTTAAAGTTCCACAAATTTTTCTTAACACCTAATATATGCAAGGTGTTGTAATATATGGGAGTGGGATACCAAGAGGATAGTTATTGATTAATAATTAATAATAGCTGATATTTATGAAAAATTGTCATTATTTTATCTAATCCTCCAAACAATCTTATGAGGGACCATTGCATTTTGTATTTTACAAATGAGGTCAGAGAGGTTAAGCAATCTGCCCAGGGCCTCACAGCTGGTAAGTTGTTGAAAAAGAATCATAGTTGAAATTTTCTTGGTTTGAACTCAGTCTGATTCCAGAATGGAGACTTTTAAGCACTATACTGTACTTCCTCAAGTATAAGTGCTTCATCGTAATCTGCTTAATTTGGCCCAAACTTCAATTTAATGCCCAGTGCCGGTCAAAAGCGCATTTCCTCCTTCCTCACAAACAAATCCCATGGCTTATTTCCACATGCCTCCCTGACTTAGATTCTCTGATATTCGCAGTTTTAATCAACTGTATTTGAATGGCTATATGTCCTCCAGCATTTAATGTACTCTAGATTTTTCTATACATCTTTGCTCCTGTGCTTACCCTACTCATCTTAATTTTGGGAATGCATAGATACATATATAGATGACATAGACATAGATATAAATATGTATGTAAGCATTTTTCATTCTGTTCCTATCATTGGGTTTCCTTTTTGTCAAAAATAAGTAAGATGGGCCAGAGAAAAGAGGTAGGGTTTACAGAGGGAAAACACTTGAATGCAGTCAGAAACTCTGACTATGAGATCTTGGAAACGTCACCTCTCTGAGTGTTGGTTTCCTTATGAATAAAGTAGGAAAATTAGAATTCCTGCCAAGGCTGTTGTGAGGGTCTGTGAACAGACTTTGAAGAAGTCTATGCTATAAAGTGTTACATAATTTTGAAGCAAGTAAATCAATACTACTTCTCACTCTTTTGACTTCCCAAACAGTGAAATTTCTGCTTCAATAGAGCTACAAGTAGATAACCGTAAGTACTCCTAGCTGACAGTACCTCTCATTAACCTCCAGACTAGGATTAGTGTATATCTCACATTCAACATTAATTTCCTTAATTCCCTAATACTATATATGTGTGTGTGTTTGTGTGTATTAGGATGTATATACTATATAGATACAAAATATATATGTATCAGTCTGTGTTTACACCATTTGTTCTCAAATTATCTCAAATATATATATATACACATATATTTATACATATAGACACATATATACATATACGTATATACGTACATATGTATGTATATGTACATATACACAAATATATACATATATACACATATATACATACGTATACATATACATACATATATACGTGTATATATATACATATAATTTCAGGCAAATTGAGAAAATGTCAAATTGGAAAATAGAATGCACAAGAAATCATAGGCAATAGAAGGTACTATTTTATTTTAAAATGCCTGTAAACAAAGCAGTTTTAAATCTTAGGATTTAAATAGACAGTAGTGTACAAATGTTTTTATCAATTTCCTTGAGGTATAATTTATATAACATACAGTAGACCTATTTTAAGTGTATACTACGATGAAATTTGTCAAATACACCTGCATAATTACCACCACTATCAAGATATAGAATATCTCCATCAGCCTAAAAAGTTCCCTCCTGAGCCTTTGTGGTCAATTCCATCTCCTGACCCATGGCCCAGGCAACCAGAGATTTGCTACAGATTAATTTTGCCTTTTAGAATTTCATATAGAGTCATACTGTATGTCATATTCCATGACTGACTTTCTGTACTTAGCATAACATTTTTAGGACTCATTTATATTGTCGTATCAGTAGTTCTTTCTTTTTCTATTACCGTCTGTCAGTGTTTGCATACACTGCAAGTCAGTTTCTGATTCGCCTAATTGATGGTTCCTGAGTTGTTTCCATTTATAAACTATTATGAATAAAGCTGACATGAACATTTATTTACAAGGCTCTGTGTGGATATAAGTTTCATGTCTCTTGGATAAATACTTAGGAGTGAAATTGCTGGTTCACAGGGAAGTATGTATCGTCTTTAAAGAAAATGCCAGACTTTTATAAAAAGTGATTATACTATTTTATGCTCCTACCAACAATGTATGAGAATTCTTGTCATTCTAATATCTAGCAGTTTTTAGTGTTTTTATTTTAGCCATTCTAGTGGGTGTGTAATGGTATCCCATCATGGTTTTTAATACATTTCTCTAACAACAAATGAATATCTTTTCATATGCCTAGTGGCCATTCATATACCCTCTTTTATAAAGTATCTGCTTAAATAGTTACCTTTTTTATTTTTACCTTTGTCTACTTATTATTGAATTATATAGTCTTTTTTACGTGTATATTATTAGATCTCAATATTTTGCTTTTGTTTCATATTAAATAAATTACCCTCCACTCCAAGATAGAATTTTGTATTTTTTGATTTTATGCTTAGGTGTTTAATCCATTTCAAGTTGAGTTTTCTGTATATCATGAGGTAAGGATCAAGGTTCCTTTTTTTCAGGTGGATCTCCAAGTGTTCCAGCACCATTTATGGAAAATGGCACCTTGGTTGAAAATCAATTGAACATATATGTGTAGGTTTATTTCTTTTTTTTAATAATAATTTTTATTATGTTATGTTAGTCACCATGCAGTATATCCTTAGTTTTTGATGTCGTGTTCCATGGTTCATTATTTGCGTATAACACCCAGCGCACCATGCAGTATGTGCCCTCCTTACTACCCATCACCGGCCTATCCCATTCCCCCACCCGCCTCCCCTCTGAAGCCCTCAGTTTGTTTCCCAGAGTCCACAGTCTCTCAGATTTCGAAACTTCTTATTCTGTTCATTTTTAACTAGTCATCCTTACTCTAATAATATTCCCTCTCAATGACTGTAGCTTAATACTAGTTCTTTTTTTTAATAATCTGTTTGCACATTCCTGCAAAAATATTCTTCACTGAACATTGTAAAATCCACGCAAAGTAATCAACAAGCCTGCAGCCTCTTCAGGGACACCTTAATGTGAAGGCGGAGGTTGCTGAGTACTTTCCTAACTTTGCATAGATGAAACCCATCATGAGGGTTTCTAAGTATTTTGTAAGAGTTTTGTAATGATAATTAGGAGATTGGGTAGGAATCAGTTTTTTAAACATCCAAGGGTTTCGTGTGTGTGTCTAAGCATGTATGTAAACCTGTATCGTATGTGTGACGCGCACATAAAAGGAGTCAGAGCGAGAATCTCTGTTATTTCAAAGAGTGCATTTGAATATATTGCTGAAAGAGCAGTCCTGCAGAATTTGTACCGGTTAACAAAGGGCCCATAGAAAATCCACTGAAATGTTGGACATTCGCGATTAGTAACACTTGACAGTGGAGGAAACTGTTATGCCTTTGGGCCAAATCTGTATTTCTATGGGTGACATTGAGTTAAATTTTTCTGTGCTTCATCCTTCAGGAAACATCACCTTAACTTACTTAAGCATTCTTCCTGAAGCAACACTAAAATTAAGTCCTATCATATTAATATATTGTTGCACATGTCCTAATTTTGCTAAATGTTCTTTACATATAGGTCACTGATATTTCTTCGAGTTTACGTGCCCACTGTTACATGTTTTTATTCCCTCTCTTACAGTCCCCCTTCGCTGACAAATTAGCCAAGAAAAGTCCAATTTGTATTTTTTATGGTTCGAGTTCTGTCAGAATATGCCATAATACCCTATTAGATACTAGTGGTGCCCTGACAGGGAAGATAAAGGAGTTCTGCTCTGCACTCTGAATGCTGGTCCTTTTCCATTAAGAATGTGACCATTCGATGGACTCGTGAAACCTGAAAAGCCGCTTCTAAAATCCCTTGCTGACCCATTCTCTCTGATATAGGCGTACAATGTTTTGGCTCTGAGCCAAAAGACTTAGCACTGTATCACAAAGTAGTTAGATTTTCATAATCCTCGCTCTTTCGAAATGTAGCCATGTAAAAATTTAAGCGAAGCCTCAGTGGCCCTATCCTGTCATTCTTTCAAAGAGTTTATTCCTACAGGGTGATGTTGAGTCCTACACAGCCAATAGAGCTCAGGAACAAAGGTGCTCTTGTGAAGGCCAAGGCTAGCGGAGTTACCACTTTATTCCATGAAACTGGCCATTGGCCAACCAGAGTGCATGCAGAGACCATCGCAATGTCAGAGGCCTGCGCCCTGTTGAGCGAGGAACTATACAGGTACCTGGGGCATTCGGCCCGGATAAGACTCATAGATAATCTGATGATGGTCTTTATAAACTAGATGTACTTCCACGTGGAAGAACGGTTTGAAAATAAAAGGAGTTGATTTTCGGGCACAACTAAGAAAGATTGGGGGGGTGGGTAAGGGAATTGTGGAAGGGGCTATCTTTTGAGGCGATGGTAAGAACGCCATTATTAATGGACAGAGTGTGGGATTTGAAGTCAGATAAAGAGCAGGTATTATATCCGGGTTTCATCATTTACTTTGTGACTTTAGACAAGTTACTTAAAATGTCTGAGCCTCAGATTCCTTGTCTGTAAAATGGCCTAACCACTAGGGTTGTACTGTGAAAATTACAGGACGTAGTGTCTGTGAAGTACCTAGCACAGTGCTCAGCTGATGGGGACTTCCTTTTTCCCTGTCCCTGAAGGATTTCCAACTCTACCATTCTAACTGTTGTATTTTAATCTGTATTTGATTAGCTTTGTTCCCAAACCAGACGGTGTGATATAATGTGGTGTCTATTTCTGTGCAAAAATATACTCAAAATATTTAATATTCATTAAGTGGGTAACTAAAGAATGTCATAAAAATCTACTCACAAACTCAGGTGATTAACAACTCTGATCACATTTCCCCTGTAGATCTATTTTAATAATTTATGCTTGACCTAGGAGTTTAGAATGAATGCCCAATTCCATCTGTATTCAGCACTTGCAGCCAATTTCCAGCTTCAGGAAGTCATGAAGTGTAAGGCCTGCTGTATTAGGCTTGCTCAGTTGTCCACCTGACTATCCGGACAGCAAAAAGATTTGGTCTGTGAAGAAAATGCAAGTTGCCCTCATAAGCTTGGGAACCAAGTTTGGGTCTCCTTATCCGGCTATTTTACATCTTACATCAGTGAACGGATCTAAACCTTTGCTGAACCCTTTAAAATTCTTAGTGTATAAAACGTCTTCATAACCAAAGCCTCCAGTGCAAAGTAGTACTTTGTGTTTCTTTATCTACAAAGATGGCCTGCTTTCAGAATGTCTCTGGTTCTGATATTAGATTAATATGTAGATTTTAGTGGGAAAGACCTCTTTTTTTTTCCTATCTAAGCCAGTCCTTGCTTTATAGATTTCTGTGGGACTTTTCAAACTGAAGATTCCAAACCATTTCCAGTCAGGCTATGATTTCTGCATTTTCATGCAACGTATGCTGTGTGGATTGTCCATGATTTTTGCAAGAGTAAGTTTTTCTCCTTTTTTTAGCCTCTGGATTTCTTGGCACTAGTCGATGTTTTTGTGGCTTCTTTGGCTGCCCCTATGGTATTCAGTATTGGCTTACTGAACATCTCTGCTGGGATGGCCTGTAGGCATCTCAAACATCAAGTTCCGCATGCCCAAACTGAATTCAACGTCGCTCAGATCTACCCAAACTTGCTCTTTCCCCTGTATTCTCTTTTCATTTGAGGTAATCTTAGACTACTGCACATATTTATTACTCCTGCTACTCTTCATTTCTTTTTATGGATTCAAATTATCATCAGCGTCGTTTCATATTTTGTGTATGACAGGTCTGGCAGCAGCGGATTTGAGTCTTTCTTTTGCCATCTGAAATCTGCTATGGAGACCATACAGGAGATTTTCCTTTCCTTTTAGCTACACCTCCTTTTGATTAAGTTTGTCCTGTCGATCATTTTTTTTAAAATTAAGATGACTGTTTGCTAAGGATTTGGTCCTACTCTATTCTTATTTCTCCTTGCTGTTCATGATTTTTTGCTTTTTTAAAAATGGTTTCCATCCCTCCCTTTATCTCTTTGGACATTCTAAACATTCTCTTCTTTTTTTTTGGTAAGATTCTTCTATTTGCACCCTATTGACAGTAAATTTGCTAGACAGTTATGTCTATTTGCACCCTATTGACAGTAAATTTGCTAGGCAGTTATGTGTGTTGGCCAGCTTTCTTAGCATTCTTCGTGCCCTTTGGAATTCTGGTTTTCAAGATGCAACGTCAGTAGCTTTTCTGTTTGAGCAGCCTTGTACCACAGCTTTGTGGTTGCCCCCAGCTACACTCTGAAAACGCGCAAGGGTCTTGGTTCTTCCATCCCCTGGAGAGAATGGGGAGTTGGCAGATAATATCACTAAAACAATGGGACATTCAGCCCCTTTTTTAGACCCTGAGGATCTCTTTGACTTTATATAAAGCTTGTACACATGTCATCGGAGGAACCAAACACTTAGGTGGCAGAAAGCTCACTCTGCCAGGGACCCTCATTTCATTCCGTGAAACTAAGATTTCCAGCAGCATATTCAATGTCGTCCTTCCTCTTTACCTTATAGGCACTTAACTTGCAGCTTCCTTGATCTGTTTGGCGACCGGTGGCTCCACAGGGCCAGGATTTCAAGAGTACTTAGTATTATGCGTGTTTGTAATGTTTCTGGTCTATAGGTATTTTTATCTTCATTTTAAAATCTAACATGATCTTGGACTGAAATCGTAAAGTCATTGTACTGTAGAAATGCCTTTCAAATCTGATCCATGTCTCCATACCCACTGCTGCATTTTCTCAACACTAGCGCTGTCGTAGCGACCTCCTAACTTGCCTCCCTGCATGTAAATTTCTCCTATTTCCATCTAACCTCCAAGGACTATTCGAAAGGTTCTTTCTAAAGCAAAACATTTTGTTGCCTTAAACATACTTGTGAGAAAAATCCAGATGCATTAGCATGAACTGCAAGTTCCTTCACTTTCTTGCCGCAGTTCTTCACTGTCTAATCTTAGTTTAGTTTCCAGTGAAAACTTTCTCTACCTCTAGAAAATGTTTTTTGGCCCCACCGAAATGTTTATTGTCCCACAACTTTTACGTAATTCCTGAGATGATAGTTGGTCACGTGGAAAAACACTTCATCTTGCTCAAATATAATTTATTTTATAAAATTTTCTCCAAACTCTTCAAGCTGGGTCTTTGTCTTTATTCATAGTATTTTTTCATACCTTTAACATGATATTTGGCACACTGCATTCTAATTATTTAGTCACATATTTCCAAAGCAAGTGTGATTTTTGTGATGGGAATTTTAAAATGAAGAACAAATTTCTTTCCTCATAAGTCCGATAAGGAAGTAGTCAGGTTTTACCTCAGCGTTTACCTAGAAATCATTATAAATCAAAACAGGATGATCATTTTTTACCTTTACACGATCAAGAACTTGGTACCCAGTAGTCAGAGCTATGACTATTATTATGTCCTGAATACAGAAGTGCAACTATAAGCCTTCATGTGCATTCCAAATTGTAATATCATACTCTAAGTTTTATTACACAGGCATCAACATAGGTTGACGTTGACTACACAAGGAGTACCAGAGTACCATAACGGTACATTCAATAAGTAAAGTTTACAACTCTACTTAGGTCATTTATTTGAACAATATTTATCGATAAGCTATGAGAAACCCAACCTAGGCATTTAATTAAGAATTATATTACAGTCTGCCTTTGAATTTAAAAACTATCAGAACATTATTTGCATTATTTAACTCTCTTAAATGAATTCAATGATTTTTACAGCATATCTTCTGTCTCCATGGTTAAATTTACCAGAAGTTTAAAAGAATACAGTAGTCATTCCATCTTTTGGAGCAATAGTCCAAGTATAATAAATGGACATATAAATATACAACAAAAATATTAAATAAGATGGTGATGAGTGCTATAGAAAAAGTACAGCAAAGGAGTAGGTAAGGCAAGACATGGAGAGTGGCATGAGTATTTGGCATTTTAAATAGAAATACCAGATGTTCACTGAGAAGATGACATTAAAGCAAAGATGGAAGTCCTTGAGGGTACCAGTATGGATTTTGGGGGCAAGAGCATCTAACGGAAGGAAGAGAAGTGCAAAGACCAGTTTTAATTCACTTCCAACTATTATTGTGACCTAATTACTATAGTTTGCTTATTCATCTTGCTTATTATCTCCTTCCCCTACTAGAGTGAAAATTCCACAAAGGCAAACAATTTGATGTTTCTTTTTTCAGTGCTGCATCCTGAGCATCTAAAATAGCGCCTGCACACAGAAGGCATAGGATAATTTATTCACTCAACAAATATTTATTTGTTGTCATTTTGCATAAAATAAAGTGTAATAAGTATTATCATTATAATAGTGATAGATTCTCTATTTTATAATTTAAATTTTTACACTGAATCCATGAAGGGCCTTGGGGATTTATCCTTGCACCCCTTCTTTTCTTCTCTGTACTTATTCTCTAGGTGGTCTCATCGGGTCCCATTATCTTAAATGGCGTGTATATGTTCTTGAGTCCTAATATATATATTTTCAGCTCCAACCTCTCCCCTGAACTCCTAATTCATGTTTCTAATCAACTACTTGACATTTTCATGTGGATGTCTAACAAACATCTCAAAATTACAATGTCTATCTATAAGCAGGCTCTTGATTCTTCCCTAGTAAATGTGGGACCTCCTTTTCTCAGGCCTCCACAAACTGGTATCATCCTTGACTCTTCTCTTTCTCTCCTTCCTTGCATGTAATCTAACAGCACATAATGTTGCTTGTAGTTTCAAAAATAGCACAAATCAGATCCCTTTCCAACACGTCTACCTCTACCACCATAGCCCAAGCCCACAACATCATGTTCATAGGTTACTGTAAAAAAAGTGTCCTAGCTGGTGCCCTGCTTTCATTCTTGAACCCCTAGAGTTCATTCCCCTCACAGAAACTGGAATAAATGTCTAAAACATAAATAAGATCATATAATTCTCATGCCCAAAACTTGTCAATGGCTCCACATCGCTCTTAAAATTCAAACTCTACCATGGCCTACAAGACCTTGCATAATCTGACCTTTGTCTCTCTTGACCCCTTTCTTACCCTTTTTCCCCTGTTCCTCCCATTCCAGTCATGCTATCCTTCTAACTGCTCCCAAAACACACGAAGTATGTTACTGCCTTAGGGGAACTTTCAGTTCCTTCTGCCTGGAATATTCCTCCACCAAGAATTATTCTTCATGAATTATTCTATTCACCTCTGCAGAAAGGCATTCCCTTATAATCACCATTCCCCCCATATTCCCAACCCTCAATCACTGTCTCCTTGTCTTGCCTATTTTACTTCACAGCACCTATTAATATCTGAATTGTATGATTTGTTTAGTCATTTATTGTCTATCTCCTCCATTTAGAATGTCAGCTTCGTGAAGACAGTTACTTCGTTTTGTTCATTACTGTATCTGTAGCACCTGAGTCCTTGGCACACATATTCAATAAATACTTGCTAAAGAGCTATGATACATCAATTCACATATGCTTTTTAACTCGCCTGAGAATAAGACCTAAAATACCAGGTATCTTTACAAGTCAGATCCATGTTGGGTAAACAACACTCTGTTGCTGGGTTCTGAGCTAGATAGGTACTGAGGATACAAAGAGGAACTAAAGGAGTCTCCATCCTCAAATAGCTTACAGCACAGTGAGAAGGCAAACACATAGGCACACTGTGATTTGTATGTAGTCAGCTTTCTGTAGTCAAGTCCTCTCTTGACTGCATGGCTACAGGTCAGGGATGGTGACTATTTTTCCTCTGCATGTTAAGGCCCTACCAGTCAGAATGTGCTAAGTATTCTAATCCAGGAAGATACAATACTATGAGAGGGCACGGGAAGGAGGGGCCCATCCGAAAGAAATAGGGAAAATGAAGGAAAGGTCAAAAGTGCCTCTCCTTAAAGACATGTATAAGCTTTTGCTAGGATTAAAGATTTCCAATGGAGTTTCATATAGAAGACAAATATGAAGCAAAGGCTTGTGGAGGATGATAGTATAAAGTACGTCTAACACCTAGGACTGGAGCCCTGGCTCATAGACTTGTTGCTTCCTTCTGGTTGCTAGGCCTCCCATACTTGCATGGCTTTGTACCTGAAACATGTCCAAATTATTGAGTTCCTGGATCAGAGCTCTACCTTGTATCATAATTCCACCATTTCTATGTCAAATGCCCAGATCAGGACCTATTTCCTTTATGTTAATCTTTCCATCCATCTGTTGATCTGTCCATCCATCCATCCATCCTCTAGCTACTCTTTAGTTAATGTTTACTATTGCAATCAGATAGAGGAGTTCAGTGTGGAAAGGACACAAATACATAGACAACTATTTACTAGGACTTGGGGATACCAAGATGAATGAGGCATAGAATTGGTGAATAGACACTATTCTTACACTGAAAACACTCACAGTCTAAAGGAGAAAACAGACTAATAAACAAGAAATTACTGTTCAATACGGGAAGTGCTCATATGATAAACGGTATTCCGGGAGCACAAAGACAGGTCACCCAACCCAGCCTGCAGTTACAGTAGAGGCTTTTCAGAAGTAAGATGGCTGGAAACTAGAAGATAGCCAGGGAGGGGATAAATATTTCAAGAAGTAGAAGAAATTTTTAAAGAGCTAGAGTTAAGAGAGAATGGCATATTCAGGAAACAAAAGTAGTCCACTGCAAAGAATGCTGACACTTCCTTTGTAATGGGTTTGGAGTTTGTCAAAAAATCAAAAACATGGGCAAAAGAGTGAGAGCTGAAAGATAACTAGGCAGGTACTATGAGTGGATATCTGTTGCAGTGTCTTGGAAAATTCCTATACTCAATTATTCAGCTTTGTTTCAATAGTATGAGCTATTTTCAAATGAGTTCCTATTTGGGGCTTATTAAACATCTCAGGTCATGCTAACATCTTGTCCTTAGCTCAAAGCAAAATGTACTTAGAAATTTGCCATTTAGATTTGAATCTGATAAGCATCGTAAAAGAAATTCAATCTGTGTTTCTTATGTGTTTACGGTGAGTCAAAATGTTGCTTAATAAGAGCTATTTAATATCTCCAGATTTATTAACTGTCGGTAAGGTTTTTAGAAAAGATGCACTGATTTTGTGGGATCAGGCAAGATTGAGTCAGGATTTGAAGCTCTATTCCTGATCCTACCACTGACTCACTTCAGGCCTATCTTTAAACCATCTTCCTGTATGAGATCAAAATCTTTTTTCTTACCGAGAGAACAAAATTTGGAGCTTCTTGAAGTAACTACTCTGTTGATACAGATATAAATGATTTATTAGGAAAGTTGGACATTCAAATTTCTTAGGAATAGAAGTGACTTACAGATTATAAGCGAAGTTCTAACCTGCAAAACTGAGTCAGCAATAAAAGAACTCTGAATAAAGGAAGAACTAAGCCCTAGGAGACAATCTGACAAACTCAGATAAATATTTATATATTGAGTTGGCACTGGAATTTCCCATTGTTTGGGGCAGCTTAACACTGAAGAGATCAAACTATTGTCAAAAGTCCCCATGTACTGAGTTTGGGGCATGAGCCAAGGCCCAGTCTTGGAATCACAACAAAGGAGAAAAGACCAAACAAAATTCCAATCTTAAAGAACGAAGCAAAAGTGAAAAGAAAGAAAGGAAAGAAATAATAATAAATGATAAGGAAATAATAGGAAATAAATTTTTTAAAAATGAGGCAAAACTGGGAATGAGGAAAGTTGGTGAGAACAGTGATTTGGTAACAACATAGACATACACTAAAGAAACTAGATTCAAAATTTATCAGTGAGGGCAATTTAGAGAGTAAAATGAGAAAAACAGTCATAACAACAAGATAGCCAGTTCTTAGGTCTGCTAATTACTGACTCTGGGGCAGTGTATTAGTCAAAGTTTTCCAGAGAAAATGAAACAAAGTCCAAAATCTGCAGCATAGGTCAGCAGGCAGGACACCCAGAGAAGAATCACAATTCAAGTCCAAAGGCATTCTGCTGACAGAATTCCCTCCCTTGGAGACCTCAGTCTTTTTTTCTTATGGTCTTCGACCAATTGGATAAAGCTCACCCATATTATGGAGGGTAGTCTTGTTTTACTCAAGGTCTATTGATTTAAATGTGAATCTCATCCAAAGAACACCTTCGCAGAAACATGCAGAATAACGGTTAACCAATTATCTGGGCACCATAGCTCAGCCAGGCTGACACATAATAATCATGGGCAATGACTTAGATTTTAAGGCCCTTATAAATAAAGAGTTAAGGGCATCTGGGTGGCTCAGTCGGTTAAGTGTCTGCCTTTGACTCAGGTCATGATCCCAGGGTCCTGGGGTCAAGCCCTGTGGGCTCCCTGCTCAGTGGGGAGCCTGCTTCTCCTCTCCCTCTGCCCCTCCCCCTGCTCATGCTCTTCCACGCATGCACTCTCTTTCTCTCTCTCAAATAAATACAGTCTTAAAAAAAATAGTTAACTAGTACCAGGATAAAAACGTTATAATCCCTAAACGTTGTAAAAACTATTATGCCTTGACCATATCTAACAGATTTTAAGGAAGTCCTTAACCTTTCTGGTTGATGTTAGGTTTCTTGTCCATAGATAAAATGGAGAGCATCTTGAAAGACCCTTAAAGGGATCAGCCCTGGCCCTAATCAACCACTAGTTAGCCACTCCTCCTCCTAGTCCCTTTCTGTCTCTATAGATTTTTCTGTTGTGGATTTCCATATGAATTTAATCATATAATATTTGGTCTTTTGTGACTGGCTTCTTTCACCTAGCCTTATGTTTTCAAGGTTCATCAAAGTAGTAGCATATATCATTACTTCATTCCTTTTTATGGTTAAATAATATATTGTATGGATAGACCACTTTTTGTTTATCCATTTGTCTGCTGATGGACATTCGGGTTGTTTCTAACTTTGGCCATTATGGATAATGAATGCTTCTATAAACACTTGTATGTAAGTTTTTGCATATGTTTTCATACAGAATTGTTGGGTCATTTGCTAATTCTATGTTTAACCATTTCAAGAATTGCCAGACTGCTTTCCAAAGTTTCTATACCATTTAGCATTCTCACCTATAATGTGTGAGGGCTCTAATTTTTCCACATCCTCAAAAATATAACATTATTATACTTTTTGCTTTACTCTCTGTTATTTCCTTAGCCTATTACAGCTTCATTCCCATCCACTTCCTTTGTAGTGTTTGGTAAACATATTACACATATACTGCATTTATATATGTGACAAGCCCAAAGAGATGCTATATGCATATTATTTTATATAATTGCTTTTAAAATCAAGGAAAACATGAATTTATATTCTCTTTTGTACTTATATAATTTTATTTACCCATGTACTTTGTTTATATGGATTGAAATTGCTGTCTGGAATCATTTGTTTTCAAACTACATTTCTAAAGAAATTTCTTTGGAATTATTTATGAGGTGAGTCTGCTAGCAACATATTTTTTTTATTAGCTTTCATTTCTGATCACTTATTTTGTTGGATATAGGATTCTTGGTTGGCAGATTTCTTTCTTTGAACACTTTAAATACATTATCCTGCTGGCCTAACTTGTTTCTGCTGAGAATTCAGGTGTTAACCTTATCAGGGTCCCTTTGTAGATATATCATTTACCTTCTGCTTTCCATTTTCTCCTTGTCTTTGACAGTCAGCATTTTTACTATGATGTGTCTACCCGTGGGTCTCTTCGTGTTTATAGTACCTTAAGCTTCCTGAGTGTGTACATTATTCTCAGTAAATTTGGGATCTATCCAGCCATCAATTCTTTTCCTTTTACTCTCTTTCTCCTTCCTGTGCTCCCATTATATGTATGTTGGTATGTTTAATGATGTCCCACATTTCTCTTAGGGTCTCTTCCTTTGTGTTCATTCTTTTTTCTTTCTATCCTTTGGCTTGAATAAGATCTATTGATCTATCTTCATGTTTGGTAATTCTTTTTTTTTATGCCAGTTCAAATCTATTGCTGAGCTCCTCTAATGAATTTTTATTTCAGCTAGTATCACTTTCAACTCAAATTTCCATTGGTTGTATTCTTAAAATTTATATCTATTGATATTCTTGGTTTGACATCTCATCTACTTCCCTTTACTTTTTAATTATGTTTATCTTTAGTTCTGTGAACATATTTATAATGGCTGTATCGAAATGTTTTTTTTGACATCTCATTACTCCCACAGACAGTTTTTGTTACCTCCTTTTATTTCAGTGTCTGGGTCATACTTTACTATTTCTTTGCATGCCTTATAAGTTTTGTTGGAAACTGGACATTTTAGACAATGTTACAATTCTAAATATTGGTCTCTCATTCTGAGGGACCTTATTGTTATTTGTTTAGTGATGGGCTCATTAGTTTAGAGAGGTTTGTCCCTTCCCTCTCCCCCAGACACACATAGTGTTAAGCCTCTGCTGTTGCTTCCCTGTGTGGCATAACTTTGGTTAGTTGATGACAGGGATACAGATAGGGCCCTCATTTACTCTTTCCCTAAACAAGCTTGGTGGTTAAACTCCACTAATTACAGGCCAGGATTGCATCATTGTTTTCAACTATGCTCTGGAGCATAAATTTCTTCTAATTGTTTATATTTAAAGTGTATAAATTGGGGGCGCCTGGGTGGCGCAGTCGTTGAGCGTCTGCCTTCAGCTCAGGGCGTGATCCCAGCGTTCTGGGATCGAGTCCCACATCAGGATCCTCCTCTAAGGGCCTGCTTCTTCCTCTCCCACTCCCCCTGCTTGTGTTCCCTCCCTTGCTGGCTGTCTCTCTCTGTCAAATAAATAAAAATAAAAATAAAGTGTACAAATTGAAAATGCTATACATTGTAAAATAACCACAATCAAGCCAATTCATAATCTTCATAGTATTGAATCTATCAAAGGAAAAGATATGATTCACCTGGTTTTGTAGTGCTTTTAAAACCCTCCGAAGAATGCATCCATCACACAGAAATGTACAAATAGATGCTAGGGAAGATTAAGTAAATTTCTACACCTTCCAGAATGTGTAGTGTGAGTGACAAGTTTTTGTTCTTCTCCATCCAATGCTTAATTACTTTTCTCCACTCCTCCTCTCATTTTTACTATTCTTTATGACCAATCAATGCTACTTCTTGACACCAAGAGCTCCATCCTACACTCTAACTTTCCTGGTAATTAGAAACATCAGATAAGTGATGCTTGACCCAGGAAAACACCATGGCCATTTCATTGCCGAGTGCATTATTAAATGTATAGATTGAAGAAAGGGTCATGGTAATCCATCATGTCATATTCACTCCCAGACAGAAAATTTTACCAGCAATATTAATCCCTGAACTGATCCCATTGTGGGAGGAGGGTATAAATGATGGTGCTTTATACAGCTATTTTACATGTACTTCTTCATTGTGTCTCTATGTCCTGTTGTATCTTCAGCTTCCTCCATCTCTGTCAACCAAATGCAGTTTGTTCTAGTTTCTAGTTGCTGCCTCCATTTTTCCTATTGGCTTATTTTCCTTCATTTGTTCAAATTAACTGGCCCTCAATATCTGTTTTCCCCTGGAATGTTGTCCTTCAGGTTTTATTTAGCTTCACATTCATAATATCAGTTTCTGATAATAGTAGTAATTGCAAATAACATTTATTAAGCTCTTAGATGATCAACCTAAACTCTGGTTCTAACATTATGTGGTAGGTACTATTATTCCCTCATTGTCACATAAGGAAATGGGAGCTGATATAGGTTAAATCACTTCTCCAGTGTCTTAGTAGGAATTTGATAAAGTTGAAATTTGAAGACAGGTCTATATAACACTAGAGCCTCGTTCTCTTAACAGTTAAAACTAATGATGTACTATATGTTGGCTAATTGAGTTTAAATAAAAAAAAAACCACTTAATATAGACATATTCCGCCCTTTCACCTGCTCCTGCTCTTAGGTCTTAAAGCTCAGCCCAGGTTACAATCCTGTGCCTCTGACCACCTTCCTCTCCCCACTTATTTATTTTAAAGTTAATTTTTTTAGTAATCTCTACACCCAACATGGAACTCAAACTCACAACCCCAAGATCCAGAGTCATATGCTTTTCTGAGTAAGCCAGCCAGGTGCCCCTCTCCTCACTTATTATCAGCATTCAGGAGAATACTTTTCAAAGAAGGGAAATTGCAGTGAATGGAGAAAGAGGTGGAGTTTAGAAGGATTTTCTTCAAATAGTGGAGCTCTAAATACGTTTCTAAACTGAGGAAAGGATGCCAGGATAGGAGGAAAGAAATTGAAGACACAGGAAAGGGGATAATTGATGGATTAAGTTACTTCTTCCTATGAAAATTATAATTCTTTGGTTCTGGGAATAACTAACTAGAGAGCTCTTACTAGAGCAGTTCCAATATGAAACCAGCTGCAGGCCCAAGAACATGGCATTCTGACGAAACACGTTTATAAGAAAAAGTATATATATATAAAGCAAACTATTTAAAGATGGCTTGTTTGAAATTATGCCAACATTAACTTAATAGCAATTTTAAATGGTAAAGTGAAAGATTGTAAGGTTTTTTTTAGAACTATTATTGTACTTACTATAATACATCACTTTGCCAAAAATATTCTTGAAACTGAGCAATTTAGGAAGCTATTTTGGAAACTAATTGCAAAGATTTTCCATTAAAACTGTTTCATTTTCTTTTTTTTTCATTAAAATCTCAAGTAAATACATAGAATATTATTTATCATGACACATCACACAGTACAGTGACAGCTTGGCACACAAAGTAAATTTAATTTCATTATTGAGGATTCTTCCGTTCTATTTTCTTTAAATTAATTTACAAAATGAGTAAGATTTGTGATGTTATTTTAAACTGGTAGCCACAAAGCTGTCCATTCACTGGACTAGCAAGTCAGATATTTCTCAGGAAAAATGGAGAATATATACATAAATATAGTATTTTGCATACAATTTCAAGAAGATAAAAATCCACCTGCAGTTAATTCATAAAAATTCTTAATAAAATATAATATAGGTGTAGTGTAGGCTCCAGTAATTAATAGTATGATCAGAAGCTCAGTTGAAGTCAAGGACCCCACTTCTGTCTGCTCTTCCCTTCTTCGTTTGGATCTCCCTAAATCTGGTTTCCTTAATGTTCACAAGATAGTTAACAGTAGCAATGAAGGCTACAAATTTTATGATTTACATTCAGAAGGAGAGCTAGGACCCTTTCCAATAACGTACTTGATGTCCTTTGCTTTAGTTTGATGCAGTAGTTAATGTCACATAACCATTTCTGGGACCAAATTGGCAGATAGGAGAATATCCCATCTGCTGATTGTCTTACTTAAACTCTTACAAAACTGAGGATGGGGTAAATACCTGAACAAACTTACTTGGGGTGAGTGGATGTTAGTATTGCAGTTTCAGGTAAAAAAAAATAGGTAACTTTGGGGGAATCTGAATGGTGTTGGATTTTTTAGACTAGAATAACACTTTCGAAATGGAAAACAATTTCTCATGTGAAATTCCATTCTCCTGGTTAAAAAAAGATACAATAAATAAATTTTGAAGTCTAAAAAATTTATATTTTAGGAATATTTTTCAGGAAGTTATTTAAGAATGTGTTCTACCAAAGTAAAGGATACACCAAGAATGAGGGAGAAATGGGATCTAAGAAACAATGAGATCACAATGGACAGACCCAAAAGAAAGTTCCAAGATGAAAACTGTGCAATAGGCCTAGAGAGTAACCAGTCCAAATTGGAACAGGAGATGATAAGGCCCCCAAAAGGAAGACTCTAGGAAAATAAAAGATCATATTACTGATGTCTTTGAGGGAGTCTAATAAATACCCCTTTTTCCTACATGGAATCTAAACAAATTGAGAAATATAAATGTAGAGGATATAGCTTAGTGTAAGAGTAAAATAGACCTCTTAACTAAATCCCAGGCATGCTCGCCCCCACACACACAAGCAACATTGGATAAGGCGGGCCTCTTCCCATTGAAGAGCAAAGTATACCTGAAGGAGCACTGGCAGACAGTACTTCCTATGGATGGCTCCTTCTGAAGAGAAAGAAAGGCAGATAACAGTAGAAAATGTTCCTTTATTTTTCTGAATTTATGTGTCAAATACGTCACCTTTTGTGTGTGGAGTAAGTAGCAGGAAACAAGACCAAGAGTAACCCAAATGGGGCTCTATCTACTTTGAAAGAAATAACAGAAGAGGATACTAAGTAATCAAAAAACAATTTAATTAGAAATTTAAATTTATCTTGGGGAAAAATGACAAGGTTGTTCATGATAAATGAGGAGGGGCATCAAGGGTACCAAAATTTGTCTCATAATGCAGGAGAAAATGTACAAGCATATTGTTTAGAACTAGAGTGAGGTGAATGCTGGGATACAAAAATCTATTGCATTTCTATGTACTAATAATGAACTATCTAAAGGGAAATCAAGAAAATAATAAAATACCTAGGAATAAACTTAACCAAGGAGGTAAAAAACCTGTACACTGAAAACTAGAAGACGTTGATGAATGAAGTTGAAGATGACACAAAAGGAAAGATATCTATGCTCATGAATTGGGAGAATATTGTTAAAATGTCCCTACTATCCAAAACAATCTACAGATTCAATGCAATTCCTATCAAAGTTCCAGTGGCATTTTGACAGAACTAAAACAACTCTAAAATTTATATGGAACTACAAATGACCCTAAGTAGTCGAAACAATCTTAAGAAAGAAGAACAAGGCCAAAGGTAACACACTCCCTGATTTCATACTATAATCAAAGCAGTATGGTATTGGCACAAAAGAGACACGTGGAACAATGGAAGAATAGAGAGCCCAGAAATCTATCCATCTCTATGGAGAGAGGGAGTCAATTTTTGATAAAGGCAAGAATATACAAAGGGGAAAGGTCTGTCTCTTCAATAAATGGTGTTGGGAAAATTGGACCACTATTTTGCACCATATATAAAAATGTACTCAATGAATTAAAGGCGTAAACTCCTAGAAGAAAACACAGCAACAAAACTCCTTGGCATTTCTTTTGGATCTGTCTCCGAAGGCAAGGGAAACAAAAGCAAGAATAAACAAATGGGACTACATCAAATTAAAAAGGCTTCTGCACAGCAAAGAAAACCATCAATAAACTGAAAAGGCAACCTACTGAATGGGAAAAGATATTTGCAAATCATATATCTAATAAGAGGTTAGTATCTAAAAATATATAAAGAACTCCTACAGCTCAATAACAACAAAAAAATCTGATTTAAAAGTAGGCAGACGGGGCACCTGGGTAGCACAGCGGTTAGGCGGCTGCCTTGGGCTCAGGGCGTGATCCCGGCGTTCCGGGATCGAGCCCCACATCAGGCTCTTCCGCTATGAGCCTGCTTCTTCCTCTCCCACTCCCCCTGCTGTGTTCCCTCTCTCGCTGGCTGTCTCTCTCTCTGTCGAATAAATAAATAAAATCTTAAAAAAAAAAAGTAGGCAGAGGATTTGGATAGACATTTTTCAAAAAAAAAGGGCATACAGATAGCCAAAAGGCTCATGAAGAGATGGTCAATATTACTAATCATCAAGGAAATGCAAATTAAGGTCGCAATGAGATATTACCTCACACCTCTCAGAAAAGCGATTATCAAAAGACAAGGCATAACAAGTGTTGATAAGGATGTGGAAAAAAGGGGGCCCTCACGCACAGTTGATGTGAATGTAAATTGGTGCGGCCATTGTGGAAAACAGTAAAAATACCATATGAGCCAACAATTCCACTACTGGAATACCTATGTGAAGAAAATAAAAATAATTCAGAAGGATATATGTACCCCTAGTTTCATAGCAGCATTATTTACAATAGCCAAGATATGGAAACAACGTAAGTGTCCATCAATAGATGAATGGATAAAGATGTGATTATATATATACATATATATACACACACACACATATGTGTAATATATGTATGTGAATAACAGAATGCTATATATAATGTACATATACTATACACAAACATATGGTATATATATAATGGAATACTACTTAGTCATAATAAATGAAATCTTGCCCTTTGCTACAACTTAGTATAATACCCTCAAGGTACACCTAAGTGAAATAAGCCAAAGACAAATACTGTATGATTTCAGTTATATGTGGACTCTTTCCTTTTTTAGGGGGGAGAGGCAGAGGGAGAGAGAATCTAAAGCAGGCTCCATGCCCAGTGTGGAGCCCAAAGCTGGGCTCAATCCCCCAACTCTGAGATCATGACCTAAGCTGAAATCAAGAGTTGGATGCTTAACCGACTGAACCCCCCAGGTGCCTTTCTTATATGTGGAATCTGAAAACACATTCTCATAGAAACAGAAAACAGATTAGTGGTTGCCAGATGGTGAGGGGAGGGAGCAAAACCAGTGAAAAAGGATCATGAGGTAAAATCTTCCAATTATAAGATAAACAAGTCACGGGGATGCAATCTACAGCATAGGGAATATAGTCAATAATACTGTATTAACTTTATGTGGAGACAGATGGTAACTAGATTTATTAATGGTGAGTTTGCAGTGTATACAAATCATTGTTGTATACCTGAAACTAATGTCAATTATACCTCAAAAAAATTATGCTATCCGTTATGACCAGAGAGAATAGCTCATTATTTACATCTGATTATGTCTATATAGGTAGACTTCTGTCTTATGAAATACCATAAAAATGGTCATAGGTGTGGTTCAACATCCACAAATCAACCAGTGTGATACAGCACATTAATAAAAGAAAGGATAAGAACCATATGATCCACTCAATAGGTACAGAAAAAGCATTTGACAAAATACAGCATCGTTTCTTGATAAAAACCCTCAGCAAAGTAGGGATAGAGGGAACATACCTCTCCATCATAAAGGCCATATACAGAAGACCCACAGCTAATATCATCCTCAAAGGGGAAAAACTGAGAGCTTTTCCCCTAAGACCAGGTACATGACAGGGATGTCCACTCTCGCCACTGTTGTTCAATACAGTGTCAGAAGTCCTAACCTTGGCAATCAGACAACAAAAAGAAATAAAAGGCATCCAAATCAGCCAAGAAAAAGTCGAACTTTCACTCTTGTAGACGACATGATATGCTATGTAGAAAACCCAGAAGACTCCACCAAAAAATTGCTAGAAAGTCACAGGATATGAAGTCAATACACAGAAGTCTGTTGCATTTATACACACCAACAATGAAGCAGTAGAAAGAGAAGGAATCAATCCATTTTCAATTGCACCACAACCCATAAGATACCTAAGAATAAACCTAACCAAAGAGGTAAAAGACCTTGTACTCTGAAAACTATAGAACACTGAGGAAAGAAATTGAGAAAGACATAAAGAAAAACATTCCATGCTAATGGATTTGAAGAACAAATATTATTAAAATGTCTACACTACCTACAGCAATCTATACACTCAGTGCAATCCCTATCGAAATAACACCAGCATATTTCACAGAGCTGGAACAAATAATTCTAAAATTTGTATGAAACTAGGAAAGGCCCCGAATAGCCAAAGTAATGTAAAGAAAACCAAAGCTGGAGGCATCACACTTCTGGACTTCCAGCTGTATTACAAAGCTGTAGTCATGAAGACAGTATGGTACTGGCACAAAAACAGACACACAGATCAATGGAACAGAATAGAGTACCCAGAAATGGACCCTCAACTCTGTGGTCAACTAATCTTTGACAAAGCAGGAAAGAATATCCAATGGGGGGAAAAAACAGTCTCTTCAACAAATGGTGTTGGGAAAATAGGACAGCTACATTCAGAAGAATGAAACTGGACCACTTTCTTACACCATACACAAAAATACACTCAAATGGATGAAAGACCTAAACCTGGGACAGGAATCCATCAGAATCCTAGAGGAGAACACAGGCAACGACTTCTTTGACTTAGGCCGCAGCAGCTTCTTGTTAGACACGTCTCCAGAGGCAAGGGAAACAAAAGCAAAAATGAACTTTTGGGACTTCGTCAAGATAAAAAGCGTTTGCATAGCAAAGGAAACAACAAAACTAATAGCAACCTATAGAATGTGAGAAGGTAGTAGCAAAATGACATATCTGATAAAGGGCTAGTATCCAAAATCGATAAGGAACTTATCAAACTCAACACCCAAAAAACCAAAAAGTCCAGTCAAGAAATGGGCAGAAGAACAGACATTTCTCCAAAGAAGACATACAAATGGCCAACAGACATGAAAAAAAATGTTCAAGATCACTCATCATCAGGGAAATCCAAAGCTACAATGAGATACCACCTCACACCTGTCAGAATGGCTAAAATGAACAAGTGAGGAAACAACAGATGTTGGCGAGGATGCAGAGAAAGGGGAACTTTCTTACACTGTTGGGAACGCAAACTGGTGCAGCCACTCTGGAAAACAGTGTGGAGGTTCCTCAAAAAGTTGAAAATAGAGCTACCCTATGACCCAGCAATTGCACTACTGGATATTTACCCAAAGGATACAAATGTTGTGATCCAAAGGGGCACCTGCACCCCAAAATTTATAGCAGCAATGCCCACAGTAGCCAAACTATGGAAAGAGCCCAGATGTCCATCGACAGATGAATCAATAAAGAGGAAGTGGTACACAGATACAATGGAATATTAGTCATGGAAAAGAATGAAACCTTGCCAATTGCAAGGATGTAGATAGAACTAGAGGGTATTAAGCTAAGGGAAATAAGTCAGTCAGAGAAAGACAAATACCAAATGATTTCACACATATGTGGAATTTAAGAAACAAAACAGATGAACATAGAGGAAGGGAAGGAAAAATAAGATAAAAACGGAGAGGCAAACCATAAGAGACACTTGACTGTAGGGAAAAAAACCATAAGAGACACTTGACTATAGGGAACAAACAGGGCTGCTGGAGCACAGGTGGGCATTAAGGAGGGCACTTGATGTAATGAGCACTGGGTGTTACGTGCAACAGATGAATCACTAAATTCCACCCCTGAAACTAATGATACACTGTACATTAACTAACTTGAATTAAAATAAAAATCCCTTGAGATCTGGCAAAAACATAAATAAAAGCTTCCTTCTGCTGACACATATTCCCTCATTTAATCAGGAAAGGACGGCAAATTAGGTAATCATGATCTTGAATGTGCCTAATTTATCATCCGAAAGTACTTTAGATTATTGCAACCAATGCATTGAAATGACTGCTAAATTTGGTTTGGAAGTAAAGGGTTAAATGGGAATCATGATGGTGAAAGACCAGTGAGTGTTACGCTCAGGACAGTTCAACAAACGTTACTTTGTACCTACCATTAGACGGGCACTGTGCTAAACGCCAGAATGGCATTATGTGGTCTCCACTCTCGTGGATATTAAATGCTCTTGGGATACTGACAATGACAAATAAAACAGTTTGCTAAGAAAACTTGTCCTGGTGTAAAATCAGACTTCATAGATCTATTAGGTTCATTAACTAGATGAAAATGCCGATATAGGTGATGAATATGTTAATTAGATAATTTTTGAAAAAATTATAGTTCAGGTTTTTTTTTTTTTAACAATTTGACGATTTCGAATACTCATGATTCTAAATGCAAAAGAGCTGGAGCTAGGACAGTGGTTGGTGGATATTCCCAGACTCTCTTCTATGGGAACGGAGAACTGGGCGTTTACAGGAACAGGGAAGAGCAAGGTCAGGCCTGAGACGGAGAGACAGAGAGACAGAGGTGATCCATAGTATGTCTAAAGCTAGATACCACATACCTGGTTTTTTTTTTTTTGACGGCTAACACAGATTCTGATTCAGCTGTTACAACTGGTATTGATTGTAAATGCCATAAATTCTCATTAATTTTCATCTGATTTCTATAGTTACAAAACTGAAACTGCGAGGCTTTAACCAAGAGAAGACAATTGGCAGTGCTTGATTACTCTTGATACCAGGAGTGACACATCAGTCACCACCACTCAATCCTGCTGTTCGTGGCAACTTCGCCTGCTGTCTAGAATCCTATCTTGTATTACAGCAGAGACAGAGGATAGATACGACTGGCGTAAAGTATACGCAGCTTTGGTAAGAACTAGATATATCACCGCAATACAAAAAAATGTGAGGTCTAAAAAGTAGTAAGAGTTCTATTTACAGAATTCTAGGGTACATTTACTAAAAAACAAAACAAAAATTTACTCCATCCATTTCACACTTGAAAATGCTTATAGAGAAGCACCTTCAAAGAAATCAATCAATCCTTGAATAACTGCAACCCTCTTTTTTTCTTTTGTGTTGGGAATGTGGCCTCCTCAAGCCTTTACAAAAAATTCTGCTTTTATATATATCTGCATGCATATGAATATATATAACATAAACCACATATGTATTATATATATATTTTTAGTCCCCACCACATAATCATCTTTACCTAGACTACTAAGATGGTCCCAAACTCTGACAGATTATGGGTGCTATTGCAGAAATATTTGATGTTATTTGCCTTTTCTAGTCATAGGGCATTCATGGAGCCCAACGTTAGACACTGAAGGGTTTTATTTTCAATATCCTAGTTTATTAAAAATCAATAATTATTTACTGATCACTGCGATATGCCTAGCACAGTTCTGGGCATAGTGAACACAGAGATGAACAAAACTGAATACTTGCCTTCATGGAATTTGCATTCAACCAGAGAACTGATAAAAAAAAGTGTCCAATAAACTTTGCCTATCTTTCGAGAAAACTACAATTATTTGCGTCCTCACTCTACAAATTTAAAAAAATGTGAGGAACAGGAGAAACCGATGGGCAGTTGCTGTAATGGTAGTGACCACACTATACAATTACTCAGCCCACTCTTCTCTGGTGTTACTTTCTCTGGCCTCATGAATTTTCACCCAACACATGTACAGTTTAGTACCTGACCAAAGACTCAAGGGGTCTCCTCTGAAGCTGAGAGGTTTCTCTCAGCATCTCATTCCTCTCCAATACTCTACCTACACATTCTAGCCGCCGAGGTTTTCTCAAATGCTTATCATGGTCTCCTCAACTCAGCAAAGCCACAGGACGTTGCTTGATTTCCTTCTTCTACACTGTGACCTTGAACATGCATTTAGGAAAGAGGCTGGGCAATTACAGGGCCTATTTTGTTTGATTTCCTTTTCTCAAAGATCACAGTCCTGCACTACCCATTGTGCAATATCTTAAAACCATTGTTTTATATATTTTTGTCTGGTTTTCTAGTTGTTATGGCCGAAGGGCAATTCCTATATCAGTTAACATTTCAAGGATAGCAGTGGATATCCTGGCATCCTATATATATATATATATATATGTATTTTTTTTAAGTCTTCAGGTTTTATAGATTTTCCTTATATAAAATCCCTACTTTGGGGTTTTTCCCTATAACTCATGTCAGTTGTGAATGTTGTTTTTGAAATGCATGATCATAAGTAGAATTTGTGGAAAATGTGTCCACTTTTGCAACAGCTTCCTGTAATAGTTACTCCACTTATTTTAATCAGCATTATAAGCATTTTCACACAACATAAATGTTTTCATAAAGATCTTAAAGGCTACCTAATATTCAATCATATGGCTGTGCCACAATTTTCTGAAATATATAAACTTTGAAGGCCATATTTAATTTTCTGCTTAAAGAAAGCAATATAACTGGGAACGCCTGGGTGGCTCAGTCAGTTGAGTGTCTGCCTTTGGCTCAGGTCGTGATTCCAGGGTCCCGGGATCGAGCCCCACCTCAGGCTCCTCGCTCAGCAGGGAGTCTGCTTCTCCCTGGGCCTGCAGCTTCCCCTGCTTGTGCTCCCTCTCTGTCACTCTCTGACAAAAAAATAAAACCTTTCAAAAAATAAAGAAAGCAATATAACTCAAGGCTTTGAATTCTGTCTTCTCTTCTTACAAGTAGTATGAATTTAGGCATCTTTTAAAATCTGTTTGCTAATCTCGGAAACAAAAATATTATCCCTTACAGGATTCATGTGTAGATCAAATGAAATAATGCATGTAAAGCACTTACCATAGAACTATCGATCCACAAAACTTAATGTATACCAGGTACCACATAGGTTTGAATAAACTGTATTATATTATTTGGTAATGAACATGTTTGTGCCTGAGGAAAGGAGAGGTAAATTAAGTTAGGGGCAAATCATTAAGGATTTTGTTTACCATACTGAAGAGTTACTAACTTGGTCTTGGGGTTGATTTATTTTTCATATGTTCATATACATCAGTGTGATATTGTTAGAAGTACATTTAATCTTTAAATTAATTTGGAAATAATCCAAATGTACATCAAGTTGTTATTGGACATCTTTTTAATCTAACAAATTCTCATCTAGTAATAGAGAATGTTTTATGGTTTTATCTTCATGTATTCATATTTCTCTACAAAAAACTTTCACATGTTCTCTTAATTCCTTAATTTTATTTCCAGAGTTTATATACTCTGTTGACAGTCTGACTGGCTTATTTTGTAATTGTAGAATGCTGTTTTACAGCATAGCTATTGATTTTCATATTCTTGTTTTATAATTAATGACTTTATTGAACTCTTTTTCGTTTTAATAGCTTGTCTGTTAATTCTATTTAGTAGTATAAGCAAATATATCATTTATAAATACTGAATTTATTTTTTACCCTTCTAATAATTCTTCCTTTTAGTATTATTACATCTAATTCATTCTGAAAGACATACTAGGTAATGACATGCCTATCGTTCTCTTCCTGGATTTAATAAAAATGCCACTAGTATTTCACCAGTAAGTGGGATATTGCCTATTGGTCTGAGATAGTTACCCATAAATGCCAACATTGTAAAAATATATAATAGAGAAACTGAAAATCCCTGGTTATACCATTCCCAGAGGAAAACAGTTTGGTGCATACTGTACACATTTTATTAAAATTGCTTTTAAATTAACATTCTTTGATATATTTTCAACTATCACATCTATATCTACTCCATTCTAATTGTTGTATATTATTGCATTTTGTGGATGTAACATGTTAGTCACCAATTTATAGCTATTTTACTTAATTCCAATATTTAGTTATCACGAACAATGCTGCAGTGAACATCCTTGTATATTTACTTTGGGCTCGTGTGTATGGATACTTTTGTAAGCACATCGAGGCAAAAATTGTGAATAGATTTTTAAATATTAGCAATACAACTTTGACATTTCAAAAAATATATAACCTCTCAAATTTTCTGTTTCGGAAAGTCTCGTATGCTTGAGGTTCCTCACCTACTGAGTTGAATTCATTGTTTCTGGTGGATACTGGGCACTGCCTTGAAAAAGAAGCCTTTGCTCAGCTAGAGGTTAACATTTTGAGTTTCTAGGACACAGAGGGAAAGACTATTGTTTTAACCATGATGCTTTTTTTTTTTTTTTTTTAAAGATTTTATTTATTTGACAGAGATAGAGACAGCCAGCGAGAGAGGGAACACAAGCAGCGGGAGTGGGAGAGGAAGAAGCAGGCTCGTAGAAGAAGAGCCTGACGTGGGGCTTGATCCCAGATCGCCGGGATCACGCCCTGAGCCGAAGGCAGACGCTTAACCGCTGTGCCACCCAGGCGCCCCTAACCATGATGCTTTTGAGAGTTTCAAATTTTGAAAACTTTACATATGAAGAACAAACCTTGGATCTGAGTACAGAGATTTACTATAATCCACAGAATAGAGAAGACAGAATATAATTTAAGGTAAGTTCCTGGCACACATGAATGGGAAAATTTTTTTTACAGTGCTGAAAGGAACATGAAAAGAGCCAAAAAGGATGAAATATGTTGAAGATAGTGTCTGCGTCACTGAAATAATACTCAGTGCCCCCATTCCCTAAACCCTGGTCCCATGTTTAAGTGGAAGAAGTAGGTGAATAGAAAGGGACAAAGTAGTATTAATAATTGTAAAAGGGGCAAACTAAAAGCATATGACGTCTTTTTATCTTTTCCCCTCAGGAACTCTGGGGGAAAATAGCTTCACAGTTTCTCAGTATTAAGCTAGAGTGACTGTAATAGAGCAGGAATGCTGATATGTATTTCATAAGAGTCTGAGAAGTTCCCCTCCTTCATTTTCCCACAGTTTTCACCAGACATAAAAGAGGCTCAGAAGATCCCATGAGACCCTGTGGAGAGAGTGGAAGGTATGTAAGAGTTAAGTCAGTATGGTTCTCTGAAGTCTAGACGGAGGATACCAACAAGTATCAGAGCAGAAGCCACATCTGACAAGAACCAAGATGGGAAGCTTAGTAAGAAAGGAGAACTGGCTGATTGTCCTTCAACAGCAGAAGAGGGAAGAACCAGGAAAGACGAGCGCTATCTCAACCAGAGGTCAGTAGGTATTCACAGAGAAGGATATCTCTTGACCCAGATAGCCTCCCCCCTTGCTAGTTCCATAATGCTATACAAATTTTCCCTATGTCCAGATGTTATCTATAAAATGGGGAAGAGGAAGTGAAATGAACCTGAAAATTCTGACCATTTAATGACAAAGAACCTGAGCTCACCTGAAACAGCTTTTAAACCTTGGGGGGATGTTCAGTTACTTAGAGTGCGTAAGTTTAATAGATGTCCCCAGATACTGCCTCTACTAAGAGGGATCACGAGTTAGAGCAAGTTATGCCTGTGGGTGGTCATGTATAAATTTTCCCCACCACTGCAAGAAAATATTTTTAATTGTCTTCCAAAAGTTTGTGCCAGTTAAACATTCTCACACTTTCCTGCAGGAATGTAGTTTCTCCACCCATACTGGAGCGAAGGTAAAAGTGGTAGGGAGGCTGTTAACTTCCCCACTAAATATAAAAAGTGTAAAATGAAGCTAATTATCTTATGACACAGTGCTGTTGTATTCAGCTGTTTATAACGTTCCACAAAGTGTCTTATAAAGTATTACATTTCAAGTCCCATGGCTTAGAATGTATGACTTCACTAAAATGACTGAAATTAGTAACAACCTGGTTTGTTCCCTTCCCTACATGATATATAACTTCATTGAAAAGTGTCAGAAATATTTTTGAAAGTATTTTGGTAAAAATGAATACCTGTCTTTGTTTTCCCTTTTAAAACATTATTTAAATTAAGTGGAGTCAGTACAGAAAGAGAGTATTTTTAAATAGAAATGTATTAAAAATCCATTCAATATGTTTTCTTTTTAAATGTAGGGAAATATGTATTACTAAAGCTTCTAATCTATTTGCTTCAGAAAATCTTTATAACATGCTTCATATATTTTATATTACGAAGGGTAACAATGCTGTCATGGTATAAGACAGTCACATCTTTACAATGTGAGTAATGGAAGTAAATGACATCAAAAATCTTTGCTGAAAATACCAAGCTTTGCTTTAGGATTTTCATGCACTAAACTAAAATAGGCCTAAGATCAAGGGTGTCAATTAAAATGTAATAGGAAACAAACTGAGGGCTTCAGAGGGGAGGGGGGAGGGGGAATGGGATAGACCGGTGATGGGTAGTGAGGAGGGCACGTATTGCATGGTGCACTGGGTGTTATACGCAACTAATGAATCATCGAGCCTTACATCGGAAACCGGGGATGTACTGTATGGTGACTAACATAATATAATGAAAAAATACTTCTAAATCCAAAAAATAAATAAATAAATAAAATTTAAAAAATAAAATGTAATAGGAGGAAAAGAATTTTTGATTAGGTTTCAAACACAGAAATAACATTTAAAGTTTTTTCTGTTTTTTTAAATTATTTTTAGCTTTGTCTCCTCCAAAAAGTATTTGCCTTTCCTTTCACCTTACTCAATTGTGACAGTTTATTTTATAAAGTCGATGACTTTAAAACTGTAGGCAAATCTTTGATTGCAATTTCCAATTAAACTTGTCAATCAATGAGTAAGGAAAAAAGGGCAAGTACATTATAAAACTTGTTTGACCAAACTTTCTCTACTATCTTGGAAAAAGTCCAGTGTTTTACTACTCAAATAAGCCCTTCTTTAAAAAGCCCCTAGGTACAAAAGAAAGAGCTGTTATAAGAAGGCTGATTTGAATAAATGATTTTAACTTGAATTCTCAATATCCCCGATGTTCTATCGTTGCAATTTTCTTTGCAACAACTAAAATTCTCTCAGGTTATTCTGCCTGCTTAAAGTCAGAAAGGGTATATTTTGTTTATTTATTTACAAACGGTATATTGTAGATGCCCTTATAGTATTATAAATATGCACTATGAATCTTAAAAAGAAAGGTAAATGTGAAACTATTTGAGAAACTAAAAAGACTCAAAACTCAAGTCCTGTGGTAGGTCAGTGGTACCCGGTTAAAGGAGAGATTGCTTATATGTTTTGCTACACATAAAAGACCCTGGACAAAGTTCAGTTTGTCTAATCTAAGTAAATTTCAGGATAGAAGGAAGCATATGATCAGAAGGAGCTGGTGTGGTCACTGAAAAGATAAGACTTACAATGAAGAGTCGCCATACTTCTTCCTGTGTGACCTTGACCAACGTAATCCCTCTGGGCCTCAGTTTTGTCGTATGCAAAATAATGCTTCTACCTCCGAAATTTGACAGCATATGGCACGTGGTCTCATGGATATTTGTTATATTATTATAGGTGCATATGATTCAAGGAAGAATTTTAAAACATTAAAGATTGGTCTAATAGGAATTCTTCAATCTTATAGAAAAAATAGTTGGCATTGTTCACTCACATCTCAAACTTTGTGCCACCTAACTTTGCAGCTATAATGAAGGAAAAATTTTAACTAGTGTTATTCTGGATTCAGGGATGCCAAGTCATCACCCCTGCCTTAGGTGGTTCTGAAATACTCCAAACCATGTGTTTCCCAGAAGAGAGGTATTTTGGTTTTTCCCCAAACTTGAACAATATGTGAATCCCACTGAAAGGTAAACATTTCCCCAGGTGTTGACTTATTTTTATTTTAATGGCTAGTGAAATATGGACAATCATAATGCTAAAAATAAACTGATCCTCATAGGCTTTATACACCTATAAAACTGAAACATATTTACAAATTAAAAACATATTTATATAGCCAATAAAATTCCAATTCACAATATTAATTTCATAAGAAGGGTGAGGCATTCCAAAAAAGAGATCAGTCCTCTAAATGTGAACATAGTAATGACTATTCCTAAGTCTAGCTTTTTCTGAGTATTTAGCATGCCTATATCACTTTATGTCTTGTAGTGATTTGATTTTTTACTACTTTTTTCCAGACCACTGTGAAATTTTCATTCAGGCTGTGTGACATAGTAATTTGGCTCTCACCTAGTTCAAATATTTAATCTAGGTCCCTTTTTTCCGTCAGTCCATAATTAAAATATCATACAGAGGAATGACATTAAGATGGCACAATAGGTTATTCCAGACTTTACTCTCCCCATGAAAAGGACAGCTAATATCTATTCAACCACAAGACACCACGAGAGACTCCTAGAACGTGGGGGTGAGGCTAAAGCATGCCCTTGTACCACAGAGACCAAGACAGACTTCATTAGAAGGGTGAGACAAATGGCTACACACTGACCACATTGTCCTGCCCTCAGGACAGCACCGCACCATGTGGAGAGGTCTCCCCCGAGTCTGTTATTGCATTCAGAAAACCAGACCTCCCAGCTTTGTGAGAGCCTCTTCTCTGATCTCATACCACAAGAAGTGGGAGGCCCAGCCACTGGGAATCCCACAGTAACAGAGAAGGGGGGAGGGGCTTGCAACCACCGGTACATGGATCTTGGCAGACTGAATTCATACCTATAGTGCCCAGATAGTAATCCCAACCGGCAGCTTTGCTCATCTGTAGAATCAAGTCAGCAGTATATTCTTTTTTTTTTAAAGATTTTTTTATTTTTATTTATTTGACAGAGATAGAGACAGCCAGCGAGAGAGAGAACACAAGCAGGGGGAGTGGGAGAGGAAGAAGCAGGCTCATAGCGGAGGAGCCTGATGTGGGGCTTGATCCCATAACGCCGGGATCACGCCCTGAGCCGAAGGCAGACGCTTAACCGCTGTGCCACCCAGGCGCCCCAGCAGTATATTCTGACCAGGGAACTTGGCAGGGTGCAGATCTGCAAATACAGAGTTTTGCTAGCACTACGGCCTGGTATACCCCCACTCACACGAGGTGCTGCGTCACAGCCAAATCAGTTGTGGAGAATGCCCTCCTGCCCCATCTGACCAGAAGGGCTGGTGACAACTAGAAACTGACTGTCCGTAGGCTGAAAGTACGAGGCATGGAAGCTTCCCCTACTATACAGAGGCAGGGGGATTCCTAGCCCAGGCTTAGGGTAACTCTTAACCAGATAGCCTGTTTGAGAAATTAAGAGTGGCCTCGAACAGTTCCTCACCATCAGGCAAGAAGAATGACACAGCCCCACCCACTCTGGAGAATGTCTTCCAGTCCCATCTACCCAGAAGGGCTGGTGAAAAACTGAAAGCTGTGTGGCCCAATGGAGAAGGACAGTCAATAGTTTAGTTTGTAGAGCAAGGCCAGTGGTTCTGTTTGGCCAGGGAACTTGGGGTATGGGTCAGCTTAAGAAAACAAAGAACTTTGAGTTCTAGAGCTGTTTCTCCCATGGCGCCTGGGCCAGGAACCTAATTTGTGGCTCACTCATAGCTGAACATAGCCTTGAGCCTGTCCAACCAGGAAATCTAACCAGAGCACATGGGAAGCTGTGAAGCACATTCAACAGCCCTATGTACGGTAGCACTTGAACAGAGAGAATAGCCCATGCTTTCCCCCAGCTGCAGAATAAAATGGGTGGTCTATCCTGACTAGGAAACTTAGTACACATAGTCAAGCTTGATTTGGACTCCCAAACAACAAGCTGTGCGGGCCTGGCCTGCTGCCCTGTCAGGGCAGGGAAGCTAATTCATTGTACCATCTTCTTCTGAATATAGCACCAAGTCACAAAAAAATGTATACAACCACAGAGCCCAGCTTATAGCCTCAAGTGTGTAGGGAACTAAACCAGCAGTCCTATCCAATTATTCTCATCCAGGGGCATGTACCCCCATCCTCTGAGCTTAAACATTTGTTGGACCCCCAAATAGACCATAATAGCAGGCTCCACCTGCTCGAAACCCTTACAAGCATACCTTGGAGATGACACAGGTCCTGTTCCAGACCGCCACAATAAAGTGACTACTTCAATAAAGTGAGTCAAATGAATTTTTTTGTTTTCTAGTGCATATAAAAGTCTATTAAGTGTGCAACAGCATTATGTCTAAAAAAGCAGCACCTTAATTAAAAAAATACTAAAAACTTCCCAACCTGGAGAAAGAAATGGACATGCAGATGCATGATGCTCAAAAGACCATGAATATGTTAAACCCTAATAGGGCTGCACCAAGACACATGATAATTGTCAAAGACAAAGAATTTTAAGAGCAGCAAGAGAAAAGAGAGGTTACAGATAAGGGGACTCTCATAGGACTATGGGTGGATCTCTCAACAGAAACTTTTCAGGGAATGGGATGGCATATTCGAAATGTTCAAAGAAAATAACTGTCAACCTGAGGTTCAGGGAAAATGGCAGAGTAGAAGGATCCCGAGCTCACCCTGTTCCACAGACCTACTGAGATGACAACTACATCTGTGCAACTAGCTCTGAAAACAATCTTAAGACTGGCATAACGGACCTTCCGCAGTTAATTTCACAGAGGAAGCCTCATCAAAAAGGACAAGTTTGGGAACCAAACCCACAATGAGACTAAACACAAATGGGAGAGATACCCATTTGAGTAGAGAAGCAAGAGGATCAGACCCCACCCCTGGTACCACAGGCATGGGGAACTCGCGCTGGGAGGACAATTCCTGATAACACCTGGCCTTGAAAACCACTGAGGCTGAACTCTGGGAGAGCCAGAGGGCAATAGGAAACTGATCCCTCCCCCTTAAAAGCCAGCATTAATAAGCAACTTGGCCAAAGATACAGCACTGAAGCAACAGTTTGAAAAGTACCTGGGACATATGTGAAAGATTTACTAGTCTCAAAATGTGCACTGAGAAGGGGCAGATATTTTCAGATTTCTCCAGAAACAAAAGCGATGGCAGATACAATTTCTCTTCCCCTCCCCCGGTCTAGATCGCAGGACACTTTCAGGAACCAGCACTAATGCGCGGCACCTAACCTGCTAGCACCACATGCCCTGTTCCACGTTTCCCTGTGGACACACCGCATCCAACCAGCCTGCCTCGACAGGCAGGCATTTCTCCAAAGCAGTTCCTGTCCCACCAAATCCTGCAAGCAGCCCAGGCAGGGACTGGATCACTCCAAAGGAATGCCTGCCCTGGGGAGAAGGGGAAATAACCCCACACACCAGTGCACCCACAATTCCAGCAACAGAGCCTCTGTTGGCTGTACAGAGAGGCTAAGTGCAGACATTCGGTATGACTGCCAACCCGACCCACCTATGAGCCCGGGGTAGCCTTGGACAGGTCTCTCAACAGCACAAGGATCAAACACTGCCCAGTGTGCTCACAGCTGGCAAAGCAGATAATTGCAGGTAGTTGGACTAAAAGCAAACACAACTCAGTCACAATAGTAGGGTGCACACAGCCCACATTGGAGACACCCCTGGACAGCCCCTGGTGCTGGTGACCAGGGAGATAGTGCTGCAGGGTACCACAGAAGCTCTTCTACACAAGACTACTACTTTCATGACCAAGAGATACAACTGACCTCCCTATAAAAAGAAACACAACATTAGACAAAATGAGACAGAAGAATATATGCCAAATGACAAAATCATAGCAAAAGAACAAAATGAAACTGAAATAAGCAACATGCCTAATAAAGGGTTTAAAGTAATGGTCATAAAGATACTCACTGGATTGGAGAAAAGAGCAGATGATTTCAGTGAGAACTTCAATGAAGAAATAAAAACATATTAAAAAGAACCAGAGATAAAGAATTCATTAACTGAAATAAAAAACACACTACAGGGAATCAATGGAAGATTAGAGGATGCAGACGAATGGATCAGCAATTAGGAAGATAGGGTAATGGAAAGCAAGTGGAAGAGCAAAAAGAAAAAAAATAAAAATGAGAATACGTTAAGAGAACTACGCAACACCATCAAGCATCGTAAAATTCACATTACAGGAATCCCAGAAGGAAGAGAGAAGGGGGCAGAAAATATATTTGAAGAAATAATACTTGAAACTTCACAAATCCTAAAGGAAATGGAAAAGTTTTTGAATCAGGAAGAAATAGAAAATCTGAATAGACGAATTTCTAGTAAGAGAATTGAATCAGTAATCCAAAAATCTCCAAATGAGCAAATGCCTGGACCAGATGGCTTCACTGGAGAACTTTACCAAACATTTAAATTAGTATTAAGTCCAATCCTTCACAAACTCTTCCCAAAAATCAAAGAGGGAGGAAAATTCTGAAAGTCATTTTACAAGGCCAAAATTATTCTGAAATGAAAACTAGAAAAAAAATTACCAGAAAAGTAAAGGCCAATATCCCTAATGAATATAGATGCAGAAGTTCTCAAAATACTAGCAAACTGGATTCAGCAGCACATTAAAAGTTTCATTCATCACGATCATGTGGGATTTGTCCCTGAGATGCATCAATGGTTCAACATACACAAATCAGTCAATGTGATACATCATATTAATAGAATGAAAGAATCACTATTCTCATAAGACACAGAACATACAACAAAATTCAACATCCATTCATGATAAAAACTCCACAATTTAGGCATAGAAAAACATATCTCAACATAATAAAGGTCATATATGAGAGGCCTGCAGCTAACATCGCAGTCAATGGTGAGTAGATAAAAGTTTTTCTCTAAGATCAGCAATGAGACGATGGTGCTCACTTTCACTATTACTATTCAACACAGTACTGGAAGCCCTAGCTGGAGCAATCAAGCAAGAAATAAAATGCATCAGAATAGGAAAGAAAGAAGTAAAATTTTCTCTATTTGTAGATGATGTGATTTTATAAAAAGAAAATCCTAAATAATCAAAACACTAGTAGTCTAATAAATAAATTCAGTAAAAATTGTAGGATAAAAAGATCAGTAACATTTCCATGTCCTGCCAACAAAATTTCTTTTTTTCTTTGTGAACTGATTTATTATTATATTTCTTTAACATTAGGTTTGCTGAAAATAGGCAAAGGGAGTCACTTTTTTCATATTTTCATTACATTCAATAAAATTTCTTTAAAAAGAAATCAATCCCATTTATGATATACCCAAAACCAATAAAATGCTTAGAGATCTTTTACCTTCTTAAATTTATTCCTATGCTGAAAACCATGACATTGAGGAAAGAAACTGAAGATAACACAAATGAATGGAACGGTCTCCCATGTTCATGGATTAAAGAATTAATGTTGTTAAAATGTCACTACTACCAAAGCCATCTATAGATTCAATGCAACCCCTATCAAGATTCCAATGGCATTGTTTACATAAGTAGGAAAAAACATTTCTAAATTTTATACGGATCTGCAAGAAACACCAAATAGCCAAGGAAATACTAAGAACAACGAAGCAGGAGTTATCACACTTCCCGATTACAAGATATTCTATAAAGCTAAAGTCATCAAAACAGTATTGCACTGGCATAAAAACAAATACAACACTGAAACATAATTGAGAGCCCAGAAATAACCCCCAAGCATCCTCAGCCTCTTCAGCCATGTGAAGACATAAGGAGACCAGGACCCAGAAGAGGGCCCTCATCTAACCACATTGGCACACCGATCTTAGACTTCCAGCGTCCGGAACTGTGAGAAGTAAATTTTTGCTGATTATAAGCTACCCAGTCTGTGGTATTTTGTTATAATAGCCCAGATAGACTAAGACACCCCATGACACTCTGATTCCCCACTTTTGCTCCCTCTTCTCTATCTGGGCCACACTTCATAACCCATTCACTTTTGTGACTTATGTCCTATGACATGCCTAGCCATCATTCTCCACACCATCGTTATTCCCTAACATGCTGACCACAAACTAACTGATTCTATCACACTCTTAGTATTCCTGTTTTCTTACTCCTTCCTTCCACCCCTATTTAATTATTTGAGGAAACAAATACAAATACTCATCTATCTCTTGTAGTTTCAATTAAGAAAGTAGGTACTCAAATTAAGCAACAACTTTTCATGATTTATCTCACTAAAAAAATCTGTTTGAGAAAGTGTTAACATTTTATTAAAATAAAATGACCTTTTCTTTGAGAACTTAAACTGAGATAAAATACAAAGGAGTCACATTGTTCCATAAAACACTTGGAAATGTGTTGTTGTGTTCCCGAAAGGAAGAAGAGACATAATCCTCAAATTAAATTTATCAAGGGTGGGGAGGAGTCTCCCTGTGTATGTGTCATGTAAAGCCCATTCCTTCCAGCAGATGCCAGAGCTCAGGTTTGTTCTTTTCTTCCCCCTGTTGGCCATCACAAATAAATGCTTTCACTTGCTGCTTAATGACACTGCAGATTTATAGATTTGTCGGCAATTGAAGTCCACACAGTAGGATACAAAATTTCCAGAATTAAGTTCACAGATGATAAAGATCAAAAGCCAGAAAAATCAAGTAGGATCTACAACAGCGATCCTGGGATGATGTAGTTATGAAGTATTATCTGTGTCTTTCAGAAAACAATGAATACAGTTTGACATTTATTCTATACTTCAAAATATTATTGTTCTTTGTCTTGCTTTTAAAATTGTTGTGTGTTGGAATAAAGGAGTGGGATGATGTTGAGAGAGTAGCCTCTTCACAATACCACGTTTTGGGTCTGAGTGCTTCTGTGCTGAAGCCAGATAGCAGAGGTAAAATATTGTCAGTATCTTTCTTAAAGGGTCATCTATGCATAACAATTATGGATTGCAGCATTATTAGCCTTGCCATAACACTATTAAAGCCAGAATTCAAAGCAAAAAAAGTCACGTTCAGAATTTTTTTGAGAATACAATGTCTCAGAAATGTGGATATACTAGAATTTCGTCCTAAAATACTATTATTCCTACTAATCAAGGGAAATGATTCAACTAATTAAAACATGAATAGAATAGGTTTTAAGTGCCCATGGCTAAAAAAAGTTTAACTGAGTCTATGACTATTCAATTATAATCATTGACTTTAATGTATATAAAGCAATCAATGTTTGGAATTGGAGGAACAATGAGCATTTGTATGAAAAATAAATGCTATTTTAAATGAGTATTAGTATTAACTTATGTGAAACCCTGTGTCTTGGATATAGGACTCCATATAAAAAAGCAGAGATTTAGTTTGAGTCCCTGAGAAGAAATAGATGCATACCTGTACCATCAAGGTAGATTTATGTTGCAAATAACAAATGCGTGGTGATATTAAGCTAAAAAAGGGAGATTGACTGTGAGGATAGTGGGTGAATCATAAATCTCAAGGTGCAGGAATACAGCTAAGCTTCACAAATTCAAGCTAGATATTGAAATGCCCATTAGACTTGCCAAATCTCTCCATTCCTTTCTCTATGCCTATATATGAATTCTAGCTGTAGGCATGTCATTTCTGCTTTTGAAGATACTAGACATAAAATAGGGTCATAGGACTCCCAAATTTTGACATCACTGATCCATGTATTTGAGAGTAAAATTGAGATTAAATTAAAAATTCACAAGAATCCTTTTGGCTAGCTACTTATACTTGCTCTCATCAGCTGTGCCCAGAGGTATAACGCACATTGTATAGATTTACCTGTAGCTCACTCCTTGGGAAGATGACAAGGTTTCAAACAAAGGGAAACCGTTGAGAGTTGGGAAGGAAACCAATAGGTGCTGAGTATAATATGGTACACAGTTGACCTGCAGAGAGAGGTGGAATGAGTGCTGAGCTAGGGCATGATGGCTATACCGTCTGAGAGGAAGCAACCAAGAAGGCCATAGTACTGTGTCCATCAAACTGGGTGATGGCCTTGAAAATTAACATCCACTTAGCTGCTAATAGCTATAACACTACTATGAAGTAAGCATTATTATACCAATTTTGCAAATAAAGATAATAGGACTGGAAATTTAAGTTCCTTACCACTGCTAGCAAATAAAAGGAAAATAATATCAATGTTTATCTGATGCCAATGCCTGTTTGTTATACTCTGCTGTTTAGAAGGCATCAGGGCCAGATGAGATTCAGTGAAGTGCTGGTAACAGAATGCCCATTCAAAAAATCCTAGTGGTGACAGAACCTAAGAATAATGATTGAAGAGGCTGGTGGAACTCAACTCTTGTGTTTCTAGATCTGTACATTCTCATAGACTATTTAGTTAAAGCTCATGAATAAAGGTGGCAGAATCCAGACTCAAGGACTAAACAGGATGTCAAGCACAATCATAATGCTAATTTAAGTCAGTATCTGTCATTTGATAAGCACTATGATTGATCATAATGTATACTAGGTACTTGTTACAAGTCAAAGCAGGACCTGTTCCTAGAAGGAGACTAAAATAAGGCAGAGCAACTGTAGTCTTGATTCCTTAGTTTCATCTAAAAGGTTATCTGCAGTCTAATCCCAATCTTTCTAGTCGGATCTATCCACATTCTTCTTACAAAAATACACAAATGTTCAACCAAATCAGATTTATCATTATTTGCTGAACATGCCATGTTATTTTAATGGTTTAAGTACAACCATGTCTTTCATTACCCCCCTTTCTATGACCAGAACATTGCCCCCCTCTATTTCTACTATGTAAATTTCTATTATCTTTTAAGATCCACATCATTCCCTGTCAGGACTGATCTGAAACTACCTCCCCACCAGAGATGAGCGCTACTCAAAATGCAATATCCGTAATAATTTGTACAATTCCATAAGCCCTGTTAAACTGTGAATACCTTGAGGGCAGGAAGAGAGTGTTGATTCTTTTCTATCCATTGACAGAATCCAATTATTGCTAAATAACCTGGCAAAACACCATCAAAAGCTTATCTCTCATTCCCCAGAGCCTTTTTACATCATACTATTTCAACTTGAGTCATTTTGAAAATCTGTATGGCCTACGATGGTTCCTCACAATCTTAGCCTTCTGATTCACACAATTACAGGCACTTTACCTTTCTCTGAAAAACATATATCTAAAATATATGGATTCACCTAAATCATGATATTCATGGGACTAAAAGCATTTTTGATTATATCATAGTGACTAGTTACTATTAGTGGCTTCACATATGTGTTTTCTCCTACTTTCATTGTATTAACTCTTTTGCTTATGCTAGATCAATGGAACATACTTGGCTTAAGCAACTATTTTCTTTAACACGTTATTTTCCAATATAAGAGAAGCCCATAAATGTGGGAAAGACTGGACTTACGATTTAAATAGGTATTAGCAACTTTTTTCTTTCATTTTTGTAAGACTGCAGCGACTTCTTCAGAAGGCAATGATTATCACTACCTTCATCAGGCATTTCCAAGGGCGGGGCTTTGCTCGTTGTTGTATCAAATGGCACATTCTCCATTGGCACACATGCTGTATATGCAAGAAAATATTCGAAAAAATATATATGTATTAATTTTATATAAAAAGAAAAATAAGCACCATTTCTATTCAACATATTCATTGATGCTAGTCTACATTGACATACAGACATGTCTATTTTGTCTGTTTATGGAAGTTTAAGGTACCCTCAGGGAAAAGTGGGAATTCCACAAACTTTACCCTTTGGTTTGCTTTAAGCATAATGTTACACATTGCTTCTTACTTATGCCCAGTTAATTACATTTTCACATTTTATTGAATAATTGAAGTGTCACAAAGTAGACAAGTAGCCTAAAGATATTAATGGAAATAAACCATAGATTGTAGATAATAGTGATGACTCAAGCACAGATCAAAACAATTGCCAAACCGATGCTTCTTTTTCCTCAGGCTTATCTGAGTCTCCAAAGTAAAGGTGACATATTACTATTTTAGCTATGAGTAAAAAGTCAAGGCCTGTGGTAGGAACTCATGCTACTGAAAGAGCATTTCAAAGATGAATGTTTGGAATGTTCCCATCACCATGTGATATTTTTTCCTCCTTTGGCTACACAAATAAAAAAATGTCGCTTGTAAAATCTCTCTTATCTATGCACATTAAAAACACAAGTTTATTGACTGTTTTATATTCCAAGAGGTTCAAATTTATATTTGTCAAGTGTAAAAACATCACTTGTAAATAGCATTATTTTCAACTGAGAAAATGGTTACTTTCTAATTTTCAATATCATGAACACAATTTGCAAAATTGGTATTTGGGACTGAAAAATGTATACCATGAGGTACTTCTTTCATATGGATCTATAGCTCTAGGAGTTATTTTTTTCATGTGTTTCAGCATTTAAAGCCAACCTTTAGAACTGAACTCTGTACCAGTCTTTTGAATTGTTCTATTATAGATCATTAAACAATGATTTAAAAAGTAGTAATAATGGGAGATTGAGCTTGGGAAGATGATGGAGTGGGAGGACGCTGAATTCTCCTTGTCCCATGTTTACAACAACATATCATCCACAGCCAAGTCAATAAACCAAGTCAATAAGAGAGGGATCCCAAGCCTGGCAGAACAAACTCCACAGCTAAATATAGAGAAGAAGCTGCATCTGAAAGTTGGAGAAGGTCAGAAAGGCAGAGGGAGGCCAACCACAGGAGGGGGGGGTAGCTGAGCACATGAAGAGGGCAGGGAAATGGGCCCTCATACCAGGGAGCTCACATGGGGAAGACTAATCCTCATAATGTTTGGCTTTAAAAGCCAGAGGGCCAGAATTCTGTGAGTTTGTAAACCAGTGGAACTTGGAGGCTGGAGCTTTAGAAGTCAGCTGACTGAGCACTGGGCCACCACGAGGGTGAGTGATAGCTGGGTTGCCGCCCTTAAAGAGACAGCAGCACGCATGGAGAGGCCACATAAAAACAGCAGTTTATATAGTACCAGGAGCAAATGGGAGACAGATGTTCATACTGATTTTGGAGCATGTTCGGGGACTTAGAAAATGAGGGAGTTGGCAGGTACCATTTTCCTCCCCTGACCCCAAGCATAAACACAGAGCCACATGTGGGAGGTGGCACTGCACAGACACTTGCTGCCTAATCTGCTAGCAGTGCACCACATCCACGAGGTCTCCTGAGGACTCACCCATTCCAAGCCTGCTAGCCTCAGCCCTGGGCTCACAGCAAGTTTTGTTAGTGCACGCGCCCTGCCCAGCCACAAGCTGTGCCCCAGCTACCATTGTGTACTGGATCCAGCCATTCCCAGCCATCACTGCACACCCAGCCTCACACCCCCAGCCATGGCAGAGCAGTCCCCAGCCACCACAGCACTTCAGGGGATCTGACATAGGACTAGTGGCCCAGTGCAAATCTTGCTAACACCACTGCCTCACTCCCAAGTTCCCCAGTGGACACTCCCTCTCAGAACCAACCTACTTGGATCCCAGTAGCACCAGAGAAAGCAAGCACAGCCTACAAAAGGCAAAGAGTCAGTACAGACAACTGCACAGAAAGGAAAAGTGCCTCAGACACAACAGTGGGGAGTGAACAACACACGTAGGATACTCTCCTGAAGTGCCAGGTTCTGGTGAACAGGGGACCCTCCACTGCAGAGCACTCTAGGACATCCTCATCATAAAGTCACTACTTTCAAAGCAGAAGACAGTTGACTTTCTTTACACATAGAAACAGACACAGAGAGGCAGACAAAATGAGGAGACAGAGAAATTTATCTCAAATGAAAGAACAGGACAAGGCCATGGCCAGAGATCTAAGCAAAATAGATATAAGTAACATGCCTTATAGAGAATTTAAAGCAATGATTATAAAGATATTCAACTTGAGAAAAGAGTGGAAGGCATGAGTGAGACCCTTAACACAGAGATAAGGAATAACATAGCAAAGATAAAGGGCTCAATAAATGAAATGAGAAAAACACTTGATGGAATGAACAGTAGAATGGAAGAAGCAGAGGAATGAAATAGTGACCTAGAAGCCAGAGTAATGGAAAGCCATAAAGCTGAACAAAAGAAAGAAAGAATTATGCAAAATGAGAATAGATTTAGGGAACTGAGTGACTCCATCAAATTATAGAAATTATAGAAAATTATAGTCTTATAGAAATCCCAAAAGAAGAAGAGAAAGAAAAGGGGGCAGAAAATGTATTTGAAGAAGTAATAGCTGAAAACTTCCCTAATCCGGGGAAGGAAACAGATATCCAGAACCAGAGAGGCACAGAAAACTCTCATCAGGATCAACCAAAGCAGACCCACACCAAGACGTATTGTAACTAAACTGGCAAAATATATTGATAAGGAAAAAATTTAAAAGCAGCGAGAAAAAAGAAGTCAGTAACTTACAAGGGAAAAACCATAAGGCTGGCAGATTTTTCAACAGAAATTTTACAAGGCAGAAGAGAGTGGCATGATATATTCAAAGTACTGAATGGGAAAAATCTACAGCCAAAAATACTCTAGCCAGCAAGGCTATCATTCAGAATAGAAGGAGAGATAAAGAGTTTCCCAGACAAACAAAAACTAAAGGAGTTCATGACCACTAAACCAGCCATGCAAGAAGTATTAAAGGGGACTCTGAGTGGAAAGGAGAGACCAAAAATGACAGTATAAAAGCAGGAAACACAAAATCAGTAAAAATGAATATTTCTGCAAGAATCAGTCAAGGAACTCACACAGAAAAAAAGATATAAAATATATACATAAAATGTGGGAGGAGAAAAGAATGGGTTCAAACTTAGAGAACATCAACTTAATATAGACTGCTATATACAGAAGAGGTTATGTACAAACCTAATGGTAACCACATATCAAAAACTACTAATGAGTATGCAAAGAATAAATCCACATGTATCACTAAAGAAAATCTGCAAAACATGAGAGAAAGACAAGAAAGGATCAGAGAAAATCTCTGGAAACAACCACAAAACAAGTAATAAAATGGTAATAAATACAAGTCTATCAATAATTACTTTGAATATAAGTGAACAAAATGCTCCAAAGACATACAAGGGACAGAATGGATAGGAAAACAAGACCCATCTATATGCTGCTTACAAGAGACTCAATTTAGACCTATAGACACCAACAGATTGAAAATAATGTGATAGGAAACACCTATCATGCAAATGGGTGTCAAGAGAAAGCAGGAGTAGCAATAACTGTATCAGATAAACTAGACTTTAAAACAAAGACTGGGGCGACTGGGTGGCTCTGTTAGTTAAGCACCTGCCTTTGGCTCAGGTCCCGGTCTCAGGGTCCTGGGATGAAGTCTTGCATGAGACTCTGTGCTCAGCGGGGAGTCTGCTTCTCCCTCTGCCCCTCCCCACCACTCATGCTCACACTGTCTCTCTCTCTCGCAAATAAAATCTTTAAAAAAAATTAAAAAAGAAAAACCCCAAAGACTGTAACAAGAGACAAAGAAGGACACTACATAATAAAGGGTACAAACCAACAAGGAGATATAACAATTATAAATATTTATGCACCCAACATAAGAGCACCCAAATACATAAAACAGTTAACAACAAACATAAAGGAACTAATTGATAATAATACAAAAATAGTAGGGGACTTTAACACCTCACATCAATGGACAGATCATCTAAACAAAAAATCAAAAGGAAACAATGACTTCGAATCAAAGACTGGACCAGATGGATTTAACACATATATTCAGAATATTCCATCCTAAAACAGCAGAATACATATTCTTTTCAGTTGCACAAAAAACATTCTCCAAAATAGATCATATATTAGCCCATAAAACAAGCCTCAACAAATCAAGAGAATCGAAGTCATACCATGCATCCTTTCTGAGCCTGACAGTATGAAATTAGAAGTCAAACACAAGAAAGAAAATCTGGAAAAACTACAAATACATGGAGGTTAAATAACATGCTACTAAACAATGAATGGGTCAACCAGGAAATCAAAGAAGAAATACTAAAGTACATGGAAACAAATGGAAACACAACAGTCCAAAATGTTTAGGATGCAACAAAACTGTTCCCAAGAGGGAAATATATAGCAATACTGGCCTACCTCAAGAAGCAAGGAAAATCTCAAATAAATAACCTAAACTTACACCAAAAGGAGCTAGAAAAAGAACAACAAATAAAGCCTAAAGCCACCAGAAGGAAGGAAATAATAAAGATTAGAACAGAAATAAGTGATATAGAAACTAAAACAATTATAGAACAGATCAATGAAACCAGGAGCTGGTTCATTGAAAAAAATCAACAAAATTGATAAACCTCTAGCTGAATCTATCAAGAGAAAGGACTCAAATAAATAAAATCACAAATGAGAGAGGAAAAATAACAACCAACACCATGGAAATATAAATAATTAGAATATTATGAAAAACCATATGCCAACAAATTGCACAACCTGGAAGAAATGGATAAATTCCTAGAAACGTATAAACTACCTAAAATGAAGCAGGAAGAAATAGAAAACTTGGACACACCAGCGAAGAAACTGAGTCCATAAACAAAATCTCCCAACAAACAAAAGTCCAGGGCCAGATGGCTTCCCAGGGGAAGTCTACCAAACATTTAAAGAAGAGTTAATAAACTCTTCTCAAACTATTCTAAAAAAAGAAAAGGAAGGAACACTTCCAAATCCATTCTATGAGGTCAGCATTACCCTGGTATCAAAACCAGATAAAGAAACTACCAAAAAAGAGAACTATAGGCCAATATCCCTGATGAACATAGAGGCAAAAATCTTCAATAAAATACTAGCAAAATGAATTCACCAATACATTAAAAAAATCATTCATCATGATCAAGTGGAATTTATTCCTGAGTTGCAAGGGTGGTTCAATATTCACAAATTAATCAATGTGATACACCACATCAATAAGAGAAAGAATAAGAACCATATGATCATTTAGTAGATGCAGAAAAAGTATTTGACAGAGTACAATATCTATTCACGATAAAAAGCCCTCAACAAAGTAGGTTTGAGGGAGCATACCTCAACATCATAAAGGCCATATACAAAAAACCCACAGCTAATATCATCCTCAACAGGGAAAAACTGAAAGCTTTTCCTCTGTGCTCAAGAATAAGACAGGGATGCCCACTCTCACCACTTCTATTCAACATAGTACCGGAAGTCCTAGCCACAGCAATCAGACAACAAAAAGAAATAAAAGGCATCCAAATCTGCAAGGAACAAGTCAAACTTTCACTATTTGCAGATGATATGATACTATATACAGAAAACTTGAAAGACTCCACCCAAAAAGTGCTAGAACTAATAAATGAATTTAGTAAAGTCACAGGATACAAAATTAACATACAGAAATCTGTTGCATTTCTATACACTGACAATGAAGCAGCAGAAAGAGAAATTAAGAAAACAATCCCATTTATAATTGTACTAAAAATAAGATATCTGGGAATAAAGCTAATCAAAGAGGTGAAAGCCCTGTACTCTGAAAACTACAAAACAGTGATGAAAGTAACTGCAGATGGCACAAAGAAATGGAAAGACATTCCATTCTCATGGATTGGAAGAACAAAATACTGTTAAAATATTTATGCTACCTAAAGCAATCTACACATTCAATTCAATCCCTATCAAAATACCACCAACATTTTTTCCCAGAACTGGAACAAGCAATCTTAAAATTTGTATGGAATCGCAAAAGCCCTAAATAGCAACCTTGAAAAAGAAAAGCAAGGAAGCATCACAATTTCAGACTCAAGTTATATTACAAAGTTGTAATAATCAAAACATTACTGACACAAAAATAGACATATAAATCAACAAGACAGAAAACACAGAAATGAACCAACAACTATATGGTCCATCAATCTTCGACAATGCAGGCAAATATATCCAATGTGAAAAGGACAATCTCTTCAACAAATGGTGTTGGGAAAACTGGACAGCAACATGCAAAAGAAGGAAACGGGGTCACTTTCTTACACCATATGCAAAAATAAAAGCAAAATGGATTAAAGACCTAAATGTGAGACCCGAATCTATAAAAATCATGGAAGAGACAACAGGCAGTAACCTCTTTGACATTGGCCATAGCAACTTTTTTCTAGGTAAGTCTCCCGTGGCAAAGGAAACAAAAGCAAAAATAAACTATTGGGACTACAACAAAATAAAAAGCTTCTGCACAGTGAAGGAAACAATCAACAAAACCAAAAGGCAACCTACGGAATGGGAAAAGATATTTGCAAATGACATATATGATAAAGGGTTAGTATCTAAAATATATAAAGAACTTATAAAACCCAACACCCCAAAAATGAGTAATCCAATTTTAAAAAGTGGGCAGAAGACATGAACAGACATTTCTCCAAAGAAGATGTACAGAGGGCCAACAGACACATGAAAAGATGCTCATCATCACTTACCATCAGAGAAATGCAAATCAAGACTACAATATTACCTCACAGCTGTCAGAATGGCTAAAATCAACAACACAAGAAACAGCAGGTGTTGGTGAGGATGTGGAGAAAAAGGAATACTCATGCGCTGTTGGTAGGTGCAGCCGCTCTGGAAAGTAGTATGGAAGTTCCTCAAAAAGTTAAAAATAGAACTACCCTATGATCCAGGAATCGTAATACTGGGTGTTTACCCAAAGAATACAAAAACACTAATTCAAAGTGATACATGCATGCCTATGTTTATAGCAACATTATTTAGAAAAGCCAAGATATGGAAGCATCCCAAGTGTCCATCGATTGATGAATGGATAAAGAACTGGTGTGTGTGTGTGTGTGTGTGTGTATGATGTATATATGGTGTATATATACTATATATAAAATAGAATATTATTTAGCCATAAAAATACAAATAAAATCTTGCCATTTCCAATGACACAGATGGAACTAGAGAGTATAATGCTAAGTGGAATAAGTCAGAGAAAAACAAATACCATATGACTTCACTCACACATGGCATTTAAGAAACAAATGAGCAAAAGGAAGAAAAGAGAGAGATAAACTAAGAAAAAGATTAGTAAACATAGAGAACAAATTGATGGTTACCAGAAGGGAAGTGGGAGGGGGCTGGAGGAAATAGGTGATGGGGTGCACTTGCGATGAGCACCTGGTACTGTATGGAATTGTCAAATCACTGTATTGTACACCTGAAACTAATATAACACTGTATGTTAACTGTAGTTAAAATAAAAACTTCAAAGTAGGAATAATGAAGCCTATTTAATCATATTTATCAATAATTTCTCTCATTAAAAACAACTTGATCTATTGGTAATTTTCTGGTTTATTTTTTCTTTAGTTTATAAATTCTATTTCTTTGTTTTTCAGCTTTATTGAAATATAAATAACAAAAAAACTACTATATACTTGAGGTGGACAAAGTGATTATATACATCCACACACACTATGAAATAATTACCACAATCAACCTAATTAACACATCGTCACCTTACATTGTTACCATGTATTTTATTTATTTAATTTAAATTTTACCTAGTTAACATACAGTACAATACTGGTTTCTGGAGTAGAATTCAATGTTTCATCAGTTACACACAACACCCAGTGCTCATCACAACAAGTGCACCCATCTAGCCCATCCCCCCACCCACATCCCTCCATCAACCTTTAGTTTGTTCTCTGTCCCTAAGAGTGTTATCGTTTGTTTTTTTAATCTTATTACATGTCTTTTATTTTTAGTATTTTAAGATTTGAAAATAGTAAATTCTTTATGGTTTTAAATATATAATAATATTTTTCCTTTCTTTTCTTTTTATTATGATATGTTAGTCACCATCCCTAGTTTTTGATGTAATGTTCCATGAGTCATTACTTGCGTATAACACCCAGTGCACCATGCAATATGTGCCCTCCTTACTACGCATCACCGGCCTATCCCAATCCCCCTCCCCCTCCCCTCTGAAGCCCTCAGTTTGTTTCCCAGAGTCCACAGTCTCTCATGCTTCATTCCCCCTTCTGTTTACCCCCCCTTCATTCTTCCCTTCCTTCTCCTACCGATTTTCCTGCTATTTCTTATGTTCCATAAATGAGTGAAACCATATGATAATTGTCTTTCTCTGCTTGACTTATTTCGCTTAGCATAATCTCCTCCAGTCCCGCCCATGTTGCTGCAAATGTTGGGTAATCGTTCTTTCTGACGGCTGAGTAATATTCCATTGTATATATGGACCACAACTTCTTAATCCAGTCATCTGTTGAAGGGCATCTCGGCTCCTTCCACAATTTAGCTATTGTGGACAATGCTGCTATGAACATTGGGGTGCATATGGCCCTTCTCTTCACTACGTCTGTATCTTTGGGGTAAACACCCAGTAGTGCAATTGCTGGATCATAGGGTAGCTCAATTTTTCACTTTTTAAGGGACCTCCACACTGTTTTCCAGAGTGGCTGTACCAACTTGCATTCCCACCAACAATGTAGGAGGGATCCCCTTTCTCCACATCCTCTCCAACATTTGTTGTTTCCACCATTTGTTGTTAATGTGGTGATAACACTTAAGATTTACTGTCTCGGTAAATTTCAAGTATGTTACACAGTATTATTAAATAAAGTCACTATGCGGTGCATTAGATCCCCAGAATATATTCATCTTATTACTGGAAGGTTGTACCCTTTGACCAACATCTCCCCATTTTTGAAGTCCATTTCTGTGTATGTTTAATGAGATATACACTTTTATTTGTAGTTCATGTATTTATTTTATCAACATACATATAACAGTATTAGGTGTGTCCTCAATTGTTTTAACTGTTAGATGTGAGCAATCAAAATAAATGCATAAACATGGAAAATTGTGCTCATTGAACAGTAACTATCCAAGTTTTAGTTATGCAAGATAAATGAATTCCAGCAGTGCATGGGTGGCTCAGTTCAAACATCTGCCAAGATCCTGGGGTCCCAGGATCAAGCCCCTCATTGGGCTCCCTACTCAGTGAGGAGCCTGCTACTCTGCCTGCCTCTACCCCTCCCCCTCTTGTGTGCGCTCTCTCTCAAAAAAAATCTCTTAAAAATTTTAAAAGAGGAATTCTAGAGATCCGTGGTAGAACATAGTGCCTGTAGTTAACAAAATGTCATAGTGCACTCAAGATTTTGAAGATGGTGGATTTTATGTTAAGCACTCTTATAAAATAGGAAAACAAGGCATGATTGTGGTGATGGGATCACAGGTATATGCATATGTCCAAACTCATCAAATTATATACATTAGATGATTGATAGATAGATAGATAGATAGATAGATAGATAGATAGATAGATTTTTTTGTACATCAGTTATACTTCAATAAAGCTCTTTAAAAAAGAATGTGGAGGCAATTGATGTAAAACAAAGTTCACACTCATTAGTAAGGTGTTTAAGCCCTCCACTGTTGAACCACTACTTGCCTGTTTACTTATCTCTCTCCTTTCATCCACTCAGTCCCTCTATATCTTTTGCTTTATCCCATGCTCCTTTGCCTGAACAATTTTCTTTGCCTCCACATTTCTGTATAACATAACTTAATCTGTTTTTTCACCCATGCATGTTCATTTTCTCTATCATATCAAAATCCTACTCAGACCTCAAAAGCAAGCTTGTGACATTTTGTCATATCTTCCTTCTTTATTTTTCCATATAACTCTTTTTGTACCTCCATTATAGTTCTGATCATAGTTACCATTCTAAGAGCTGCCATAAATGACTGACCTTCTTCCTCAAGGTCAAGGATCACATTCATGTGTTGTCCCAATGCCTAGCATAGTGACTTGTGCGGTATAAGCACCAATAAATGGGCTAGAGTATATCTCTTCCTCCTCACAGGAAAAGAGAAATTAAATAAATGGCTACACTGTGATCAGAACAATGGACTAGTCTGAGATGCCTCGAATGCTTACCACCAGCCAGCACTATAATAATGTTTTGCTTACATATTACTTTCCGTTTTAATCTTTAGATCATATTCTTATACGTAAATTTTTACAAGGATGCTGGGAATTGATGTGACTGCATTTGGAAATATTCCAAGGATTTTACTGAAATAAGAGACAGCACAAGAAAATGGCCAGATGTTAAACACTATGCACATGTACCTTGGGCATCTCATTTTAGTTCTGGTGGAATATGGACAAGGGAATAATTTTTCAAAATTGCGTGTGGGATTCACATGCACAAAGCCCATAATTTTCCCACGTGTACCTGAAATAATGGGGGTAGGGACAGCTATGCTCCTATATTCCCTATACACATCTAAGTAAGAATGAGACCACAGGGACACATGAGAAGTGCTCAATGGCTTTGCCGTGGTTTGTAATTCTTTTCTCAACAAATAATGTCATTCTCAGCATGAAAATACTGGTAACATATGCAGTGAGGATAGAGTCAGCAATGAGGCTCAAACAGGAAACAAAGATATCTATTTTCTTTTTATATATTTCATCCAACATGGGATTTAAGAAAATACGATGTAAGAAATCTCATATTTACTGAAGAAGAGTCAATTAGGAGACACTGGTTTAATGACTGTTCGTCCTGTTGTAGCCAGACATTATTTAGACTGCTGTATCAGCCACCTGACAGCTGTACTATTTTTGGCAAGTTACATAAACTTTTTGCACTCGTGTCTCTTTTTTTCTTTAATGGAGAAGCAATAACTGCTTCCAAAAGTTATTGTGTTAATTGAAATAATGGATGCATTACTTAGCACACAGATGTTCAAAATTATAAATGCAGTATTAGTGATGATATTTTAGCTTGCAAACTGTAAAGATAATTTTATTTACTAAAAAGTGGTTTTAATTACTCTGAATATATTACATAAACCTAAGTAAAGCTAGCTTACCATTCAAAGTGAATACATCTATTTTCTGATACACTAGAGATAAGGCTCACATGACTACATTCATGTCCCCAGTAATTCACACTTGCTGAATCCATGCCCTCTGCCATGTGTGAAAATTCTTCAGAGCATGGATGGCTCAAGGTTCCAAAAGGGCAAAGACAGAAAATGCAAAGGGGAAGAGGGAACAAGATGGCAGAGGAGTAGGGGACCCCTTTTTCAGCCGGTCCCCTGAGTCGAGCTGGATAGGTACCAGACCAGCCTGAACATCCACGGAACCAGCCTGAGACGCAGGAAGATGCATCTGGATCTCTACAAATGAACATCTCCAGTGCTGAGTATTGAGGTACGAAGCGGGGAGCCATGAAACCGCGCACAGATATTGGAAGATAAACGGAAGGGGGAGGGAGCCACCGCGTTCGGGTACCGGGAAGCAGTAGCCACCTGCACGGGGGAGCGGGTGGGCTCGCGGACGGCACCCGTGAAACAGCAGACTGAGACCGTGAGCCGGGAACGCGCGCCACCAGACTGAAATGGAGCTCCGGTGCTCTTACTGGAACCAGACTGAGACCGGGAGCTCCAGAGCGTGGGGCCAGCTGGCGGCTGGTGGCGTTAGAAACACAAAGGACAGAGACAAGCCGGCCCTGGAGGTGAGGGCTGGGACGCCAGGTGTGGGGCGCACATCCCAGGACACTGCAGGGTTGAGTAGCACCAACAGAAACAGAGTTAAAGTGGCCAGAACATCAGTGGAGAACGGGCCGCAATCCCTCTGTTCTGTGACAATTCAGCCTCTGCTGCTCTGACTCTCAGAAGAGGCACAGCAAACCGCCAGGGAAAGCCGCCAGAGAACAAAAGCCTGGAAATACCGGCTCACAGTGTGCCCATCCCCATCCCCCCTTGCAGGGGACAAGGAGACTCTACCCAAAAAGGGTTGCCTGAGTATCTGTGTGGCAGGCCCCTCCCCCAGAACACAGAAGGCAGGCTGAAAAATCAAGAAGCCCACAACCCGGGCGCCTGGGTGGCGCAGTCATGGAGTGCCTGTCTTCGGCTTAGGGCGTGATCCCGGCGTTCCGGAAAGGAGTCCCTCATCGGGCTCCTCCGCTGGGAGCCTGCTTCTTCCCCTCCCACTCCCCTGCTTCTGTTCCCGTTCTTGCTGACTGTCTCTCTCTCTCAGATAAATAAATAAATAAAATATTTAAAGAAGAAGCCCACATCCCTAAGATCCCTATAAAACAAGGGGCACAGCCGGGGACCCAGTCAATAATTTGGGCTCTGGACAACCCCGCAACCTCTCCTCATCAGAATGACAAGAAGGAGAAGCCCCCCCCCAGCAAAGAAAAGACAGTGAGTCTGTGGCCTTGCCACAGAAATAATGGATATGGATGTAACCAAATTATCAGAAATGGAATTCAGAGTAACGATGATCAAAATGATGAGTAGAATTGAAAAACGTATTAACGAAAAGGTTACTGAGAATATAGAATCCCTAAGGACAGAAATGAGAGCGAATCTGACAGAAATTAAAAATTCTATGAGCCAAATGCAGGCAAAACTAGAGGCTCTGGCGGCCAGGGTCACCCAAGCAGAGGAACGTATTAGTGAATTGGAGGATGGGTTAATAGAGGAAAAAATGAAAATAGAAGATGGTCTTAAAAAAATCCACACCCACGAATGTAGGTTACGGGAGATTACTGACTCAATGAAACAATCCAATGTCAGAATCATCGGCATCCCTGAGGGGGTGGAGAAAAACAGAGGTCTAGAAGAGATATTTGAACAAATTGTAGCTGAAAACTTCCCTAATCTAGCAAGGGAAACAAACATTCGTGTCCAAGAGGCAGAGAGGACCCCTCCCAAGCTCAACCACGACAAACCTATGCCACGTCACGTCATAGTGCAATTCGCAAATATTAGATCCAAGGATACAGTACTGAAAGCGGCCAGGGCAAAGAAATTTCTGATGTACCAAGGCAAAGGCATCAGAATTACGTCAGACCTGTCTACACAGACCTGGAATGAGAGAAAGGGTTGGTGGGGCATTTTTAAAGCTCTTTCAGAGAAAAACATGCAGCCAAGGATCCTTTATCCAGCAAGGCTGCCATTCAGAATTGATGGAGAAATAAAGACATTTCAGAATCACCAGTCATTAACCAATTTCATAACCACGAAACAAGCCCTACAGGAGATATTAAGGGGGGTTCTATAAAAGTAAAAAGGCCCCAAGAGTGATACAGAACAGAAAGTCACAACCGATACAAACAAAGACTTTACTGGCAACATGGCATCATTAAAATTCTCTCTCTCAGTACTTAGTGTCAATGTAAATGGTTTAAACGCTCCCATAAAAAGCCGCAGGGTTGCAGATTGGATAAAAAGAAATGACCCATCCATTTGCTGTCTACAAGAGACTCATTTCGAACCCAAAGATGCATTCAGACTGAGAGTAAGGGAATGGAGTACCATCTTTCACACAAATGGACCTCAAAAGAAATCTGGGGTAGCAATTCTCATATCAGATAGATTGGATTTTAAACTAGAGACTATAGTGAGAGACGCAGAAGGGCACTATATTATTCTTAAAGGAAGTATTCAACAAGTGGATATGACAATTATAAATATATATGCCCCCAACAGGGGACCAGCAAGATACACAAGCCAACTCTTAACCAGAATAAAGAGACATATAGATAAAAATACATTAATAGTAGGGGACCTCAACACTCCACTCTCAGAAATAGACAGAACACCCTGGCAAAAACTAAGCAAAGAATCAAAGGCTTTGAATGCCATACTCGACGAGTTGGACCTCATAGATATATATAGAACACTACACCCCAGAACCAAAGAATACTCATTCTATTCTAATGCCCATGGAACATTCTCAAGAATAGACCATGTTCTGGGACACAAAACAGGTCTCAACCGATACCAAAAGATTGAAATTATCCCCTGCATGTTCTCAGACCACAACGCTCTGAAATTGGAACTCAACCACAAGGAAAAATTTGGAAGAAACTCAAACACTTGGAGACTAAGAACCATCCTACTCAGGAATGACTCGATAAACCAGGAAATCAAAAATCAACTTAAACAATTTATGGAGACCAACGAGAATGAAAACACAACGGTCCAAAACCTATGGGATACTGCAAAGGCAGTCCTAAGGGGGAAATACATAGCCATCCAAGCCTCACTCAAAAGAATAGAAAAATCTAAAATGCAGTTTTTATATTCTCACCTCAAGAAGCTGGAACAGCAACAGAGGGACAGGCCTAATCCACTCACGAGGAAGCAGTTGACCAAGATGAGAGCAGAAATCAATGAACCAGAAGTACAGTAGAGCAAATCAACAGGACTAGAAGCTGGTTCTTTGAGAGAATCAATAAAATTGACAGACCACTGGTAAGACTTATCCAAGAGAAAAGAGAAAGGACCCAAATTATTAAAATTATGAATGAAAAAGGAGAGGTCATGACCAACACCAATGAAATTGGAAGGATTATTAGAAACTATTATCAACAGCTATATGCCAAAAAACTAAGCAATCTGGAAGAGATGGAGGCCTTCCTGGAAACCTATAAACTACCAAGACTGAAACAGGAAGAAACTGATTTCTTTTTTTTTTTTTTTTTTAAAGATTTTATTTATTTATTCGACAGAGATAGAGACAGCCAGCGAGAGAGGGAACACAAGCAGGGGGAGTGGGAGAGGAAGAAGCAGGCTCGGAGCAGAGGAGCCTGATGTGGGGCTCGATCCCACAATGCCGGGATCACGCCCTGAGCCGAAGGCAGACGCTTAACCGCTGTGCCACCCAGGCGCCCCGGAAGAAACTGATTTCTTAAACAGGCCAATTAATTATGAAGAGATTGAGTCAGTGATAAACAACGTTCCAAATAACAAAACTCCAGGCCTGGATGGTTTTCCTGGGGAATTCCACCAAACATTCAAAGAAGAAATAATACCTATTCTCCTAAAGCTATTTCAAAAAGTAGAAACAGAAGGAAAGCTACCAAACTCATTCTATGAGGCCAATATTACCTTGATCCCCAAACCAGGCAAAGACCCCCTCAAAAAGGAGAATTACAGACCGATTTCCCTAATGAATATGGACGCCAAAATCCTCAACAAGATCCTTGCTAATAGAATCCAACAGTACATTAAAAGGATTATCCATCATGACCAAGTGGGATTCATCCCTGGGATGCAAGCGTGGTTCAACATTCGCAAATCGATCAGTGTGATATATGATATCAACAAGAAAAGACTCAGGAACCATATGATCCCCTCAATTGATGCAGAAAAAGCATTTGACAAAATACAGCATCCTTTCCTGATTAAAACCCTTCAGAGTGTAGGAATAGAGGGTACATTTCTCAATCTCATAAAAGCCATCTATGAAAAGCCTACGGCAAATATTATTCTCAATGGGGAAAAGCTGGAAGCCTTTCCCTTAAGATCAGGAACACGACAAGGTTGCCCACTCTTGCCACTATTATTCAACATAGTACTAGAAGTCCTGGCAACAGCAATCAGACAACAAAAAGGGATAAAAGGTATCCAAATTGGCAGAGAAGAAGTCAAAATGTCTCTCTTCGCAGATGACATGATACTCTATATGGAAAACCCAAAAGAAAGCACTCCCAAACTATTAGAAGTTATAGAGCAATTCGGTAATGTGGCGGGATACAAAATCAATGCTCAGAAATCAGTTGCATTTCTATACACGAATAACGAGACTAAAGAAAGTGAAATTAGGGAATCCATCCCATTTACAATAGCACCAAAAACCATACCTTACCTTGGAATTAACTTAACCAGAGACGTAAAGGAACTATATTCTAGAAACTATAAATCACTCTTGAAAGACATTGAGGAAGACATAAAAAGATGGAAAAATATTCCATGCTCATGGATCCGAAGAATTAACATAGTTAAAATGTCCACGCTACCCACAGCAATCTACACTTTCAATGCTATCCCGATCAAAATACCGAGGACATTTTTCAAAGAACTGGAACAAATAGTCCTTAAATTTGTATGGAACCAGAAAAGGCCCCGAATCTCCAAGAAACTGTTGAAAAGGAAAAACAAAGCTGGGGGCATCACAATGCCGGATTTCGAGCTGTACTACAAAGCTGTGATCACAAAGATAGCATGGTACTGGCACAAAAACAGACACATAGACCAATGGAACAGAATAGAGAACCCAGAAATGGACCCTCGGCTCTTTGGGCAACTCATCTTTGATAAAGCAGGAAAAAACATCCAGTGGAAAAAAGACAGTCTCTTCAGTAAATGGTGCTGGGCAAATTGGACAGCTACATGCAAAAGAATGAAACTTGACCACTCTCTCACACCATACACAAAAATAAACTCCAAATGGATGAAAGACCTCGACGTGAGCCAGGAATCCATCAAAATTCTAGAGGAGAACATAGGCAGCAACCTCTACGACATCGGCCAAAGCAACCTTTTTCATGACACATCCCCAAAGGCAAGAGAAACAAAAGATAAAATGAACTTATGGGACTTCATCAAGATAAAAGACTTCTGCACAGCCAAGGAAACAGAAAAACTAAGAGGCAGCCCAAGGAATGGGAGAATATATTTGCAAATGACACTACAGATAAAGGACTGGTATCCAAGATCTACAAAGAACTTCTCAAACTCAATACACGAGAAACAAATAAACAAATCAAAAAATGGCTAGAAGATATGAACAGACACTTTTCCAATGAAGACATACAAATGGCTAACAGACACATGAAAAAATGTTCAAAATCATTAGCCATCCAGGAAACTCAAATCAAAACCACACTGAGATGGCACCTTACACCAGTTAGAATGGCAAAAATTGACAAGGCAAGAAACAACAATTGTTGGAGAGGATGTGGAGAAAGGGGATCCCTCCTACATTGTTGGTGGGAATGCAAGTTGGTACAGTCACTCTGGAAAACAGTGTGGAGTCCCTTAAAAAGTTAAAAATTGAGCTACCCTATGATCCAGCAATTGCACTACTGGGTATTTACCCCAAAGATACAGACGTAGTTAAGACAAGGGCCATATGCACCCCAATGTTCATAGCAGCAATGTCCACAATAGCTAAATCGTGGAAGGAGCCGAGATGCCCTTCAACAGATGAATGGATTAAGAAGCTGTGGTCCATATATACAATGGAATATTACTCAGCTATCAGAAAAGAACTAATTCTCAACATTTGCTGCAACATGGACGGCACTGGAGGAGATAATGCTAAGTGAAATAAGCCAAGCAGAGAAAGACAACTATCATATGATTTCTCTCATCTATGGAACATAAGAACTAGGATGATCGGTAGGGGAAGAAAGGGATAAAGAAAGGGGGGGTAATCAGAAGGGGGAATGAAACATGAGAGACTATGGACTATGAGAAACAAACTGAGGGCCTCAGAGGGGAGGGGGGTGGGGGAATGGGATAGACCAGTGATGGGTAGTAAGGAGGGCACGTATTGCATGGTGCACTGGGTGTTATTCGCAACTAATGAATCATCGAGCTTTACATCGGAAACCGGGGATGTACTGTATGGTGACTAACATAATATAATAAAAAATCATTAAAAAAAATGCAAAGGGTCTTAAGGCTTAGTCTTGGAAGGTCACTTCTGAAACATCTTATTGGATAGAAACAAGTTTATAAGCCAGCCAAGTATCAGTACATGGGGAAATAAATCCAAACCCTGAAGGGAAGAGAAGAAAAAGGTCCCACGACAACAGGGTAGGTTCACAGGGACACAGGATTCACTGGGCATCGTTATTGTATTGGTCCACCAAACTATTTACTATGCAGTATTTCAATATCCATTTGCCTTGATTGCCTTTGTCATTGTTTATAATTTTTTTTTGTTTTTATTTTATTTTTTATCACTGTTTTTAAAGTCAACCACAAAGGTAACACTATTAAAAGATGAGGTCTCTCTGGTCAACAAAGATCCTTAAGATGTTGTTGTGCCTGGAATGGAGCACCCTTAATGCCTTCACGATGCCTGGCTTTGCTTAGCGTTAGAAGGAGCGTAGGTCGTTTGGTGACCAGATATGACTAGATTCCTCACATTCTTTCCAGTTGACTGCTTGCTAATACTGAGTTGATAGTTCATGTGTTGCCATTATGGCCAAGGGAAGAAGTTATTCTGTGCATCATCTAGTCCTACCCCTCCCTGTCTTCAGCGGCCATCATTGGTGGTGAGGACCAAAGCAACTAGGGCTCACGCAATTGACCGCCCACACCAGGTTCCCTTGTATGGACAAGGTTTGGAGTTAGGATGCTTTGAGGACAGGAGCTTGAGCTGACTGAATGGAACCCCACAGCAACTACTTGGCAACTTGGAGATGTCCCCTCTTGGCATCCTGCATGAGAGGGGTGTGTTTGAGAGCAGAGACTTAAGGGAATGGGAAGAGAGAAAAAGAAGACAGTGAGGACTGAGAAATCAGAGAAAGCTGCTGCCAGGCTAGGCATGGGAATCAGGAGAACACAGAACACCAGGGCTACCATACCTTCCCCTCATCCTCCAACCCCAACCCACACAAAGCCAGTCTCACTCCTGGCCTGCCCCTCTGGGGAAGGGCACAAGAACACAGAGAGTGGCAAGGTGCCTGTGCCTCATTCTCCTCCCACCCTCACCACTCCAACCAGCTGCCTCAGCAAATCAACGGGAGGGGGAGGGGATCAAGAATTACTGCCATCACCATGGAAAGGCCCTGTCATTCCCCATGGAAGCTTGCAAGGTGGCTGTGGGAACCAGAAGATGAAATAAGCAGCGGAGGAAAACTGGCCAATCAGAGCCCATCACCAACCATCCCCTTCCTCTGGGGAGGTCCTTTTTCTCTGAAGCTGTTCTTCTATCTTGTCCATATTAAAGCCCCCATCTCTTTCTCTACCTGTTGTCATTCTTCCAGCGGTGCCCTTGTCATGTCTGGGTAGGATAGGGTGGATCCCTCCCACAGCTGCCCTAGGACATCCATTTCTCACCGCAACTCAAACACCCTGTTCAGTAAGACACATCATCTTTGGGGCGCCTGGGTGGCACAGCGGTTAAGCGTCTGCCTTCGGCTCAGGGCGTGATCCCGGCGATCTGGGATCGAGCCCCACATCAGGCTCTTCTGCTATGAGCCTGCTTCTTCCTCTCCCACTCCCCCTGCTTGTGTTCCCTTTCTCGCTGGCTGTCTCTATCTCTGTCGAATAAATAAATAAAATCTTTAAAAAAAAAAAAAAGACACATCATCTTTACCACTGAGAAGGAGGGAACATTCTACTAAAGAGCCAGGCCCCCTGTCCACTGTGTCCTGGGAAGGACAAGACAAACAAGGCCTGATTATGTTTCCCAAGTAGAACTGGGCAACTGAGGACAGACAGACTGTGGCTTCACTTTCCCTTGCTGAGAAACCGGAATCTGAACCCCAGCGGTCCTCATTCCCGTGTGCCCTCCTGAATGGGGAGGGAAGGGCTCTTACCTCCCTCTCTGCCATGCCCTCCTTTCATTTCACCTGTTTGTGTATGGGCCTCTTCTTCCCCTTCTTCCCCTCTCTGTGCCTTGAGTGCAGGTCCTACTGCACATCAGCTGTCCATCTGCAATGATGGCCACATTCCCTGCCAATTAGAGGCAAGCATCCAATTGCCATGAAGGAGTAAAGGCACCCACAGGGGACACGATGTCCCTCGCATCTCAGCCACAGCTAGACACTGGGCCCTAATGCTCCTTATACATGTGAAACAACCTGTGTGGGGCTCTTGGAATGTATAAACACACTGGCACACGATCAAGACTTCCCCATAAGTAAGACTTTCCATATACACAACAAAGTGTAAATAAAGCCCATAGGGATTATCCGGGCCCTCGAATACTTGTACAGCCTCTACAGGAACTGGTCTTGAATGCACAAAGTGAAGGACTTCAAAACGCCTGGACGGTATTTCCCACCCGGGCCCCCTTCCCCCCACTCCGACCCCACCCGATCTTAAGAGTCAGTAAATAACATCTCTCCTGGAGAAAGTGAAGCATTTCTAATAGCCGAAAATAAGACAGAATGCTATTGCAAACTAATGGTTTTGTTGGAAGGATACTGGGTCCATGTTACTTGCTAGGACCATGAAGTATCGGGGAATGTGGAAAGGGAAGCTAGTTCTACCACTTGGACACGCTCGCACACCCACTCGAACACTCTTAAGAAGCAATTGCCCTTTACCTGCTTTCAGAGCCAACTTCATGCCACCGTGTCTGCTTCCTGATTCTCAGTCGGTGCTTCTGGCTGGAAACTCTGCCTGCACGCACCCAGAACCAGCACAACTCACCGGGACAGGCCACGTCCCAATTCAGCTGCCATACATGCACAATGATTAATTTCTCCAAGCCTTTCTGGCTGTGACCGACTTTTCCGGTTACCTGCACAAGTTTTGGAGACACCCAGGCATATCCCTTAGGGCCGTGCAGACACCTCCAGCTATCCCAGGCCACCAGACTGCCTGCCCAACACCATGTTGGAAATGCGAAGATACAAACTGCCAATGTGTCCCGACTGACATCCCAAGAAGAAGCCTCAGCAGCAGGACAGGCTTCAGCCTGGGCATCTCCCTCTCCTCCTCTCCAGGCCTCACCTCTCCAGCACCGAGAAAGCGCCCCGGATAAGAGCACAGATCCTAGAGGCAGTTGGCCATGGTCAGAGTCCCCTTCTCAGCCGCAGGCCCTAGGAAAGGCTTCAAGCTCTCGAAGGACTGGAGCAGGTATTTGTGGCAGCAGCACCTGCTGGGTGAGGCTAGGGACTCGAGCAGAGAGCTTGGAGCCCTTTCCCTTTCTGGAGTCCAGTGAGGTGTGTGGCTGTGTGATATTAGCAACACAGCTGCACAAATGCCAGTTGCCCAGGAAACTCCCTGAAGGTGGTGTAAGGAAACTCCCCCAGGTGGCTGGGGGAATCCGCTTGCATCTTCTCTTGCCCTGTCTCTCTTGCTTTTTCTGCTTCTCTCTCCAAGGACACACATACACAATTGAAAACGGAAAGACAAATGGTACTCCCCCTTCTCAGGAGGTCTGACTTGCCTCCCGCCCTGCATTCCTTCACACAGTATACAGAGGAAAGATAATTAAAGCAAACACAGTGGCAAGGACTCAGCAAGCCTGTGTCTGGCGCACCATGTTAGCCCTCGCTCACCTGGCGACAAGAGAGCTGTGGATGGCTGCTTTCAGTATGTGAGTGGCCATTAGAATTTCTTGAAAAACCTAGCCAAGCCAACCTGGCCCAGAGGGAGCATCCCCTCAGCTTCCCTGAGGACAACTGGAAAGAATAAGTGTCTCCCCTTGGGCATCCTGAGAGCAGCAATACCCTTGCTTGATGATTCTCACAGTAGGGTGACACGCCCACTGAAATGTGCTTTCCCTATGTCCGCATTCAATTGGAATTAAGTGTGCTCAAAAGCGAAAGCACTCCAAGCCATGTCCTGTTCCAGAATCACTTAATCGAGCTTGGAGCCACAGAACAGCCACTCAAGCTTGTCTTGGGCACCAAGAGGCAGGAAAGACAGAGGACTCTGAGTTTGCTGGGGTGGAGAGGTCAGGAATCCTGCTGCTACTAAGCCCCTGGAGGGAAAAGAGCCCAGCCCGCCCTGCCCTGCCCAGCCTGCCCAAGGCAACTTCATCCTAATCCCTGGAGTGATCAGTGTGGCCGTGGCCTCAAGCACCTGGCCTTCACCCTCCCCACTGTCCTCCTCCCTCCCTCCCTGCCTGAGTATCCATTTCGCCAGCTGCCCCTTAACACCCTGGCTTTCAGGCCTGAGAGGGAATATGGACCCTCAGACCAACCCACCTCGGCCCTCTGTGCCCCACACTTCCTAGCCCCTCTCTAAGAGATACTCCCCTCACTCCTGGATCTGGAGAATAACCTGCGAATACATGCAGGAACCAGGAGACACAGGGGAAGAGGATTCAGAGGCTGTTCCATCCTCTCATTAGATTCTCACAGAGAAAACAGGCCAACTAATTAACCGTAAGTGGTTAAGGAGAACCATGAGTCTACACTGCATCGTTTCCTCAGGGCGTGCACATCAGCCCTCTTAATGTCCAGAGGGGATTGAAGTGTTGCTAGTGCATCTCTGAGGCTGATGAGACCAAGGAGCCCCTTCCTTTCCGCGGATGCTGAGTTTTCCAGAAGTCTGTTCTTCACAAGTCCCTTTACGAAGAGACCTTTTTGCACTTTCATTCCAGTGCACCCTTTCCGTTTCCTGGATCGTAGAACAAGATATCTAGCTCAGATGCGGGAAAGAGGGAAGAAGCGCTAAGGAGACGCTCCCCAAGGCCTACAGGAGGCTTGCTGTAGGAACCCTTGGCTGCAGCCACATCCTTAGAGGCTGTTCCGAGTGGGGCAGCACAGTCCACAAGGAGCAGTTGCCACCACCACATCCAGCCCTGACAAGTACCCCCACCTTCCCCACGTGCCCACTGTTTCCTTCTTGCCCACCTCTTTGTCCTGCATCTGGGGACTGCCTGCTCACCTGGGACCATGTCCTCCCCTTTTGCTCTCCCTCTTCAACCTCAGGCTTCTCTACCTTCTGTGGAGATTGCATCACAAAGCTGGGGAGCTGATGGAACTACGCGGGTGGGCATGGGAAGTTAAAGCCACGCTGGAGTGCGCAGGGCATTTAACAAATATCGATGGGACGCCCGGCTCTCTAGGAGAGGGGCTATGCTAGGCGCTGAGCACATACATGAATTCGCTCGCATGGGTCTGCATGCCCTTAGGGGTAGAACAACAATATTTGTTAGGGTCATTAACATTATGGAACAATATAACTAGTTGATATGAAATGAGGGATGGACAGGAAAGAGTACATCCCGAAAGGCCTTGTCTTTATTTTTTCTTTTCTTCTAATAACCATACCTATAGCAATGTGCATAATTCTTAATTGTAATTATTTATGTTTATGCCATGGGTATCAAAATGTAGAATATTTTCAACATGAATGCTCCTTCAGGTCCTTCCCAGGCAATACCTCCCCAAATTAATGGCTATTTTGAATTCTATCATACTAGATTAGTTTTGCTGTCTTTGATCTCCATATAATGCAACCAGACACTGTGTGCTCCTTTGTATCTGGTACCTTTCTTGCAACATTAAGTCTGTGAGATCTGTGCTATTATGTGTAAAAATATTTTTTTATTGCTTAGTGGTATCTTATCACATGAATATAGCAGAAGTTATTGATTCATTGAAAACTTGATGAACTTTTGCTTAGTCTGTGGTTCTGACTGACCAGGGATAAATCTGGGGTTCCCACAACATCCTCATTCGATTTAATTTGCCTGCCAGGGTTGGCTCACAGAACTTGGGAGCTTTTATTTACTTTATTTACTTTATTTATTTTATTTACTTTATTACCAGTTTGTTGTAAAATGATATAACTCAGAAAAAGCCAGATGGAAGACAAAAATAGGCCAAGGTGCACGAAAGGGGTGTATTCCACCTCCATGTGTGTATTATACCAGAAGCTCTCCCAACTCCATCTTTTCTGGATTTTGGAGGCTTCATTATATAGGCTGGAGTGATTAAATCATTCACCATCAGTGATTAACTCAACCTCCAGCCCCATTCTCCTCCCCAGAGGACAGTGGGTGGAACTGAAATTTCCAACCCTCAGATCATGAGTTTGGATCTCCTGGCATCCAGCCCCCATGCTTAGGGGCTTTCCAAAAGTCACTTCATTAATATAAACTCAAGTGTAGCTGAAAGGGGCTTGTTAAGAATAACAACAACTATTTCACCTTTATTGCCCTGTAGGTATTTCAGGAACAGGAAACAGAATGAAATATTAGAACAAAAGATGCCTCTCTGGCTCTTACATAGGAATTACAAGTGTTTTAGGAGCTATGTTCCAGGAACCTTGGATAAAGACCAAATACATATTTATTATAAATCACAATATCCTATCTCTATAACAAAATACAAAGCTTCCTAAATAAATGAATCAGGAATTGATGTACAAGAGAGCAAGTAATACACAGTACCAAAAATTTTAAAAAGAATAGTTAAAATACATTTACTTATAAATATTTGGAAAATTTCAGGCCAAATATATCAGTTGTATCAATAAATATGAATAGGGTCAACTCATCCATAAAAATAAAAATATTTTTTCAATTTTGCCACAAATCAACATCCAATTATATGATTTATGCAAGAGAAATAGCCAGGAAAAAATGAACAAATCACAATCTTCTATTATCAAGAAAGAAGGGAGAAAGAGCAAACATAGGAATAATAGTGGCAGAGGAGAAATAACATTGATAAGGGACAAATTTTTAAAGAAAATCATTAGACAACCTAGAAGAAATGGATAAATTCCTAGAAACATGCACTCTTCCAATACTGAATCTGGAAGAAATAGAAAATCTGAACAGACCACTTACTAGTAATGAAATTGAGTCAGTAAAAAACAAACAAAAACACAAACTCCCAAGAAACAAAATCCAAGACCAGATGGCATCACAGATGAATCCTACCAAACATTTCAGTAAGAGTTCATTTCTATCTTTCTCAACTATTCTAAAACTCAGAAGAGGAAAAATTCTTCCAAATTCATTTTATGAGGCCAGCATTATTCTGATACCAAAACCAGACAAACTATGTAAGAAACTACAAAAAAAAATTACAGACCAATATCCCTAGATGCACATCGATGCAAACTTATTCAACAAAATATTAACAAACTGAATTAAAAAATACATTTAAAGGATCATTTACCATGATGAAGTAGGATTTATTCCAAGGATGGAAGGATGGTTCAATATGTGCAAATCAATCAGCGTGAAACACCAAATTAACAAAGTATTAAAATTATATGATTATCTCAATAAATGCAGAAGCATTTGACAAAATTCAACATCCACTCATGATAAAAAAACTCTCAATAAAGCAGTTGTAGAGGGAACATATACCTCAACATAATAAAGGCCATATATAATAAGCCCACAACTAACATACTCAGTGGTGAAAAGCTGAAAGTTTTCCCCCTAATTTCAGGAACAAGACAAGGATGCCCACTCTCACCACTATTATTCAACATAGTACTGGAACTCCTAGCTATAACGATCAAACAAGAAAAAGAAATAAAAGGCACTGAAATTGGTAAGAAAGAAGTAAAATGTCCCTATTTATGATGACATGATACTAGATATAGAAAACCCTAAATATTCCACCAAAAAGCCATTAGAGCTAATACATTAATTCAATAAAGTGTTGGAATACAATATCAATATACAGAAATCTGTTGCTTATTTAGACACTGATAATAAAAAAGCAGAAAGAGAAATTTAGAAAAACATCCTGTTTACACTTGCATCAAAAAGAATAAAATACCTAGGAATAAATATAACAAAGGAGGTGAAAGACCTCTACTATGAAAACCATAAGACATTGAGGAAGAAATTGAAGATGACACAAATAAATGCAAAGATATACCATGTTCATAGAATGGAAGAATACTGGTATAGTGTCCATACTACCCAAAGCAATGTACGTATTCAGTGCAATCCCAATCAAAACACCAATAGTATTTTTCAAATAATGAGAACAAAAAAATCCTAAAATTTGTATGGAACCACAAAGACCCTGAATAACCAAAGCAATCTTGAGAAAGAACAAAGCTGGAGATATCACAATCCCAGGTTTCAAGCTATATCACAAAGCTATAGTAACCAAAACAGTACAGTATTGGCACAAAAATAGACACATAAATCAATGGTATAGATTTGAGGTAAAGAAATAAACCCATACTTATACAGTCAATTAATCTACAGGAGGCAAGAAAATATAATGGGGAAAAGACAGTCTCTTCAATAAATGGTGTTGGGAAAACTGGACATCTACATGCAAAAGAATGAAACCGTACCACTTCCTTACACTATACACAAAGATAAACACAAAATGAACTATAAACCTACATATACATATATATTTATAAAATACATATATAACCTTAAACCATAAAACTCCTAAAAGAAAACATAGGTGGTAATTGCTTGGAAGTCAACCTTAGTAATATTTTTTTGGATATGTCTCCCAGGCAAGAGAAACAAAAGCAAAAGTAAACAGCTGGGACTACATCAAACTAAAAAGTTTTTTCACAGCAAAGGAAAGTATCAACAAAATGAAAAGCAACCTACTGAATGGCAGAGGATATTTGCAAATGATATATCCAGTAAGAACTAAATATCTAAAATATGTAAAGAACTCCTACAACTCAACAACAAAAAACTAAATGATCTAATTGAAAAAACTGGTCAGGAGACATGATGAGACGTTTTTCCAAAGAAGACATACAGATGGCCAACAGACACATGAAAAGATAGTCAACATTACTAACCGTCAGGGAAATGCAACTTGAAACCACAATGAGATATTATTTCACACCATTCAGAATGGCTAGTATTAAAAGACAAGAAATAACAAGTTTTGACCAGGATGTGGAGAAAATGGGACCCCTGTCCACTGTCAGTGGGAATGTGTATTGTATGGCTACTATGGAAGTCCATAGGAAGCTTCCTCAAAAAATTACAAATAGAAGTACCACTGGATTCAATAATTATTCTTTTGTGTATTTACCCCAGAAAAATGAAAACACGAATTCAAAAAGACATGTGCACCCCTATATTTATTGCAGTGTTATTTACAACAGCCAACATATGGAAGCAACCTAAGTGTCCATCAATAGACAAATACATAAGGAAATACATACACACACACACACACAATATATATATATATATATATATATATATATATATATATATATATATATTCCACACACAATGAAATACTAGTAAGCCATAGAAAGAATGACGTCTTGCCATTCATGACAACATGTATAGATGTAGAACTATTATGCTAAGTGAAATAAATCAAAGACAAATACCATATGATTTCACTTATATGTGGAATCTAAATAACAAAACAAACAACAACAAAAACCCACTCTCAAATACAGAGAGCTACTGGTTGCCAGAGGGGATGGGGGTGGAGCGATAGATGAAATAGGTATATACATATTGTCATAAATTGGAATTTATATCACAACAATTTTTAGACTCTAACATCACCCTCCACTCCAAATACATGGAGAAATTCCAAGTCTTGATTTCTTTCCTTCTTGCTAGCAGGATAATGTTAAGGAGGAAATTTGTCTTCAGCACAGTCCTCATCTAATCCTTTCCCTCCCAGTGTCTGGCCCCCAGCCTTCCAGGACCCAACTTACCTCTTTTCTCACACATTTGCCTATCCCCTCCCTACTCTACCCTCCCACCATCAGAGAATTCACAAATTGCTGATTGTATTTTAATCACCATCCATGTTCTCTGTTGCCGTAAGATTCAGTCTCTACATGAATGACCATTTCTCAGCAGACCATTTCTTAAGATATACAGCAGATGATTCCGAAGACTCTGGTCCTTGCTGTGTAGTGACTACAGGTCATTACTTGAAATGGTGGAGTTTTCCAAGGTTCTTGGTCCTGGGAGAACTGATTTTCTTTTTTTTCTTTTTTTTTAATGATTTTTTATTATATTATGTTAGTCACCATACAGTACATCCCCGGTTTCCGATGTAAAGTTCGATGATTCATTAGTTGCGTATAACACCCAGTGCACCATGCAATACGTGCCCTCCTTACTACCCATCACCAGCCTATCCCATTCCCCCACCACCCTCCCCTCTGAAGCCCTCAGTTTGAATCAGAAGGGGGAATGAAACATGGGAGAACTGATTTTCATTTACTTTTTTTATTCAGCCTGTGATAATGGCTAAATAGTGTTGGCGTTCTTGCTCTTTTAGGCTTTCTTGAAGGGATGGTAGTTGTTAGGATTTTTGTCCCCTGAACTCCCTTGAAGGGCCCTTTTTACCTTTATGTTGTCTTCATCTAGAAAGGTAACAGGGTAAATGCAGAAGGGCATTGGTTTAGGGGAAAAGAACGGGGACTGGATGGAAAGGCAGGCGTCATGAGGAGGGGTGCAAGATGACAAGTGTATTTGTGCCAGACAATGGCAGGCAGGAACTTTGGCGGTGGTAGGTAGAACCAATGGGGAAGATGATGAGGAGAATGGGTAAGGTCATTTGGCCTTGTCACCATTTCTAGACATGGGTTGAGAGGGGTCTTCACCTTCTTCCTCCCTTTGGTGCTTAGGGTTGGTTTTTCTGTAACTGTTTGTGCTAGGTGCTTATAGTTTCCTCTCACCTTAGTCATTTTAAAACCTCTCAGTTGTCTACTCCAGGGTTCCTAACCTTCTTACATATGCCCCTTTTTGGTCAGTGATGACCCATATCTTAGGCTTTCTTTGATCAGCAAGTCTCTCTCCAAGCCAAGGGTAGTCTTGAGGTGGTTTAGACATCAAAAGCGTCATCCTGACTCCTCCACTGGTTGTGTGTGTGTGGGGGGGGGGGATGTTGCGCAGGCCAAAATTCTCTGGTTGAAGAAGGGGGCCTAAAGAACCTTCCTCAACTGAGCTTCCAGGTGTTTTCATCTGTCTAGATTCAATTCCTGTGGGTCACACTGTGGGAGAGATATCTCCTCCAAGCCATTCTCCATGGCCAACCCTATTCCACGGTTCATTCTATTGTCCCCTGTTCTTCGTCATTACTTATTATTTTGGATTATCTCATCTCCATCCAAGCTAATGTGGCCTTATTCAAGAATCAGTGGAGATGTGACTCATTGCAGTTCCCGTCTACAAATTTTCTTTATGTGCCTCGAACACCATTCACATCTTGGCTACTATCTGGCAATTTTTCCATCCAATTCCTTTTCCCAAATATTCATGTAGATTTCTTTGGTATTATGACTTCCAGTCTAAAACCACTCACTTCAGGCTGTCAAGATTCTACCAAACATATTTGCAACACTGAGCATCCTACTTTCAAAAGCAGTGAGTAGTGTTCATCTCAGAATGTGTAGTAGGTTGATGGTGACCCCCCCATAAAACATATGTCCATGACCTAATCCCTAAAATTTAAGAATATTATTTCATATAGTAAAAGAGTATTACTTTATGTGCCAAAATATGTAAATAAGTTATGGATCCTGAGAGGAAGAATTTATCCTGGATTACCCATGGGGGCCTACATACAATTATAAGTATTCTTATAAGAGAGAGGAAGGGCTGGGGCGCCTGGGTGGCGCAGTCGTTAAGCGTCTGCCTTCGGCTCAGGGCGTGATCCCAGCGTTCTGGGATCGAGCCCCACATCAGGCTCCTCCGCTGGGAGCCTGCTTCTTCCTCTCCCACTTCCCCTGCTTGTGTTCCCTCTCTCGCTGGCTGTCTCTCTATGTCAAATTAATAAATAAAATCTTAAAAAAAAAAAAAAGAGAGAGGAAGGGGAGTTTTGATAGAAACACACAAAGGAGAAGGCAATGTGAAGATGGATAAGAGAGCAATGTGGCAACAAGGCAAGAAATGCCAAGGCAGGCTAGCAGCCACCATAATCTAGAAGAGGCAAGGAGTAAATACTTGCAGTAGAAACAACAGAGGGCATGCGTCTGTGGTAACACCTTGAATTCACTCCTCTGGCCTCTAGAATGATGAGAGAAAATATTTGTGTGTTTCAATCCACAAAGGTTGTAGTAATTTTACAGCAGCCACAGGAAATTAACACAGAAAGTGTAGTGGCCAGACCTGGGTTTTACTAGTACTGGACAGATGAGGAAGATAAACATATACTGCAAGTTCTGCTAGGTGACTGCATGGAGGAATTTACAACTGATGACTGATGAGTATCCCTAGGGATTAACCCAAAGGTGTGTGAGCCTCGTGCGCAAAATTTTTCTAAACACGTGTTCTCAACCAACAGGCACTTTTCTCATTTTATTTTACCTCTGGCACTATTATCATTCCACCTCCCTGGACGTTACCTCATAGTTGGGGCATTCATGGAAAGTCATTTTTATCAATAGCTAACATCAAACTTCTACCTTCTTGGAGGAAACTTTGTATTCAGGTCCTGTCCACCTAGCTCCCTATGTAAAGGGTCTCTCAGTCAGAATTTTGGCCAGAAAGAGAGGGGTAGTGGGGTTGACCACAGGCCTATGTTCCAAATCAACTAGCAGTTTATACCAGCATGAGATGCTCACCTGCGCACATCATCTTTTGGCTTAGCAAGATTTCCTGGGGCTTCTTATGGAGCATTCACTTCCTGGTGTCCACTGGTTGCTTTCTCACCCAGTATTCACATCAGCAGTGGAGCATATATCAGTGGATTTTTCATTTTGGATGTGGATGGACTTTGTGAATTATTATTTCACATGATACATTAATTCATGTATTAAGCACATGATTTGAGTGAAGCACTGCACTGGAGTCCCGAAATAACACACAACCAAAGAAGATATGGCCCCGAACCCCAAAGAAGTTCTGACTCAGTAGAGGAAAGAAGTCTTGGAGGTGTATCCTACCTATCTTTGGTTCAGAAATTAGCCCTGTGGGCTTCTCTTCTCCAGTCCTCTGTTCCTACGTTACTGTTTCCTGGTCTTGGACTTGTGCCTTTTTCATTATTTTTGTTTATAAAATTTTAATTCCAGTATAGTAAACATATAGTATATTAGTTTCAGGTATAAAATATGGTGATTCAATGCTTCCATACAATGCCTGGTGCTCATCAAGATAAGTATTCTTTTATTCTGTAGCTCCATCCATGTCCTTGCAAATGGCAAGATTTCATTCTTTTTTTTTATGGCTGAGAAATATTCCATTGTATACATATAACACTTCTTTACCCATTCATCAGTTGAGGTACACTTGGACTGTTTCCATAATTTGGCTATTGTAGATAATGCTGCTATAAACATTGGGGTGCATGTATCCTTTGAATTAGTATTTTTGTAATTCTTTGGATAAATACCTAGTAGTGCAATTACTGGATCATAGGGTAGTTCTATTTTTAAGATTTTGAGGAACTGCCATACTATTTTCCAGAGTGGCTGCACCAGTTTGCATCCCTACTAACAGTGCAACAGGATTCCCCCTTCTCCACATCCTTGCCAAAATCTGTTGTTGCTTGTGTTGTTGATTTTAGCCACTCTGACAGCTGTGAGGTGATATCTCAGTGTAGTCTTGATTTGCATTTCTCTGATGATCAGTAATGTTGAACATCTTTTCATGTGTCTGTTGACCACCCGTATGTCTTCTTTGGAAAAATGTCTATTCATGTCTTCTGCCCATTTTTTAAAATTTCTTTTTTTAAAAATTATGTTCAATGAAAGACTATGGACTATGAGAAACAAACTGAGGGCTACAGAGGGGAGGGGGGTGGGGGAATGGGATAGACCGGTGATGGGTAGTAAGGAGGGCACATATTGCATGGTGCACTGGGTGTTATACACAACTAATGAATCATCGAGCCTTACATCGAAAACCGGGGATGTACTGTATGGTGACTAACATAATATAATAAAAAATCATTATTAATTAAAAAAAAAAAAAAAAAAAAATTATGTTCAATTAGCCAGCATATAGTACATTAGAAGTTTTTGATGTAGTGTTTTTAATTGCATTATTCATTTCTGGAGTGTTGGGTTTTATAAGTTCTTTATGCATTTTATTTTATTTTTTTTCTTTTTTCTTTTTTTAATAATCATATTTTTTTATATTATGTTAGTCGCCATACAGTACATCCCTGTTTTTGATGTAAAGTTCGATGATGCATTAGTTGCGTATAACACACAGTGCACCATGCAATACGTGCCCTCCTTACTACCCATCACCAGCCTATCCCAGTCCCCCACACCCCTCCCCTCTGAAGCCCTCAGTTTGTTTCTCAGAGTCCATAGTCTCTCGTGCTTCATTCCCCTTTCTGATTACCCCCCCTTTCTTTATCCCTTTCTTCTCCTACCGATCTTCATAATTCTTATGTTCCATAGATGAGAGAAATCATATGATAGTTGTCTTTCTCTGCTTGACTTATTTCACTTAGCATTATCTCCTCCAGTGCCGTCCATGTTGCAGCAAATGTTGAGAAATCGTTCTTTTTGATAGCTGAGTAATATTCTATTGTATATATGGACCACATCTTCTTAATCCAGTCATCTGTTGAAGGGCATCTCGGCTCCTTCCACGATTTAGCTATTGTGGAAAATGCTGCTATGAACATTGGGGTGCATATGGCCCTTCTCTTCACTACGTCTGTATCTTTGGGGTAAATACCCAGTCTTTATACATTTTACATACTAATCCTTTATCAGATATATCATTTGCAAATCTTCTCCCATTCCATAGATTGCTTTTAGTTTTGTTCTTTCCTTCACCGTGCAGAAGCTTTTTATTTTGATGAAGTCCCAATAGTTTATTTTTGCTTTTATTTCCCTTGCCTCAGGAGACATATCTAGAAAGAAGTTGCTATGGCTGATGTCAAAGAAGTTACTACATATTTTCTCTTCTAGGATTTTCATGGTTTCAGGTCTCACATTTGGGTTTTTGATTCATTTGGAATTTATTTTTGTGTATGGTATAAGAAAGTGGTCCAATTTCACTTGTTTGCATGTTGCTGTCCAGTTTTCAACCATTGGTTGAAGAGACTGTCTTTTTTTCCATTGGATATTCTTTCCTGCTTTGTCAAAGATTAGTTGACCATATAGTTGTGGGTTCATTTCTTGGTTTTCTATTCTGTTCTATTTATCTATGTGTCCATTTTGGTGCTAGTAACATAATGTTTTGATTAAGTACGGCTTTGTAATATAACTTGAAGTCCAGAATTGTGATGCCTCCAGGTTTTCTTTTCTTTTTCAAGACTGCTTTGGCTGTTAGGGGTCTTTTGTGGTTCCATATGAATTTTAGGTTTGTTCTAGCACTGTGAAAATTGCTCTTGGTATTATGATAGGGATTGCATTAAATGTGTAGATTGCTTTGGGTAGCATAAACATTTTAACAATATTTGTTCTTCCAATCCATGAGAATGGAATGTCTTTCTATTTCTTTCTGTCATCCAATTTCTTTCATCAGTGTTTTATAATTTTCAGAGTATAGGTCTTTCGCCTCTTTGGTTAGGTTTATTCCTAAGTATCTTATTGTTTTTGGTACAATTCTAAATGATATTGATTCCTTGATTTCTCTTTCTGCTGCTTCATTATTGATATATAGAAATGCAACAGATTTCTATACATTGATTTTGTATCCTGTGACTTTACTGAATTCATTTATCTGTTGTAACGGATATTTGGTGGAGTCTTTCAGGTTTTCTATATCCAGAATAATGTCACCCACAAATAGTAAAAGTTTTACTTCTACCTTGCTGATTTGGATGCCTTTTATTTCTTTTTGTTGTTTATTTCCTGTGGATAGAACTTCCAGTACTATGTTGAATAAACATGGTTAGAGTGGACAGCCCTGTCTTGTTCCTGACCATAGAGGAAAAGTTCTCAGTCTTTCCCCATTGAGGATGATAGTAACAGTGGATTTTTTTTGTATATGGCCTTTAATATGTTAAGGTGTGTTTCTTCTAAACCTACTTTGTTGAGGGTTTTTATCATGAATGGTTGTTGTACTCTATCAAATGCTTTTTCTGCATTTTGAAATGATTATATGGTTCTTATCCTTCCTTTAATTAATGTGATGTATCAGGTTGATTGATTTGTGAATATTGAACCACCTGGCAACCCAGGAATAAATCCCACTTGATCGTGGTGAATGACTTTTTTAATGTATTGTTGATTTGGTTTGCTAGTATTTTATTGAGAATTTTCCCCTTTATGTTCATTAGGGATATTGGCCTGTAGTTCTCTTCCATAGGGGTGTCTTTATCTGGTTTTGGTATCAGGGTAATGCTGGCCTCAGAAAATGAGTTTGCAAGTTTTCCTTCCTCTTCTATTCTTTGGAATAGTTTGAGATGAATAGATATTAACTCTTCTTTAAATGTTTGGTAGAATTCACCTGGGAAGCCATGTGGTCCTGGACTTGTGTTTGTTGGGCGATTTTGGATTACTGACTTAATTTCATTGCTCCTAATCAGTCTGTTCAAATTTTTGGTTTCTTTCTGTTTCAGTTTGGGAGGTTATATATTTGTAGGAATTTATCAAATTCTTTGCATATAATTTTTCATAATATTCTCTTGTAATCCTTTGTATTTCTGTGGATTTGGTTGTTATTTCTCCTCTTTAATTTCTTTTGTAGATTTTGTAGAGTCCTCTCTCTCTTTCACTCTTTTTGATGAGCCTGATTAAAGGTTTATTAATTTTGTTGATCTTTCCAGAACCAGATCCTGGTTTCATTGATCTGTTCTATTGTGGTTTTAGTTTTTATTTAATTTAGTTCTTCTCCAATCTTTATTATTTCCTTCCTTCTACTGGTTTTGGGTTCTGTTTGTACTTCTTTATCTAGCTCCTTTAGGTCTAAGATTAGGTTATTTATATGTGATTTTTCTTGCTTCCTGAGTTAGACCTGCATTGCTATAAACTTCTGTCTTAGAAAAGCATTTGTTGCACCCCAAAGATTTTGGACCATTGTGTTTTCATTTTCAGTTTTCTCCATGTATTTTTTAATTTCCTTTTTGATTTTTTTTGATGACCCATTCATTGTTTAGTAGCATTTAACTTCCATGTATTTGTATTCTTTTCAGATTTTTTCTTGTGGTTAATTTCTAGTTTCATAGAATTGTGGTCAGAAAAGATGCATGGTGTGGCTTCAATCTTTTTTTAATTTTTTGAGACTTGATTTGTGGCCTAATATATGCTCTATCTTGGAGAATTTTCCATGTGCATTTGAAAAAGATGTATATTCCACTTTTCAGGATGGACTCTTCTGAATATATCTGTTAGATCCATCTGGTCCAGTGTGTCATTCAAAGCCATCACTTCCTTGTTGATTTTCTGGTTCAATGATCTATCCATTGATGTTAACATCCCCTACTGTTATTGTGTTAGTATCAATTACTTCCTTTATGTATTTGGTTGCTCCCATGTTGCATTCATAAATGTTTACAGTTATTATATCTTATTGTTGGATTGCTCCCTTTATGATTATGCTGTGTCCTTGTCTCTTGTTACAGTGTTTGTTTTAAAAGTCCATATTCTCTGAGATCAGTATTGCTTCCCTGGCTTTCCTTTCACTCTCACTTGCACGATAAGTGCTTTTCCATCCCCTCACTTTTAATTTGCAAGTGTCTTTACATCTGAAAGGAGTCTCCTATAGGGAGCACACATATGGGTCTTGCTTTTTTATCCATTCTGTCACCCTATGTTTTTTGATTGAAGTGTTGACTATCAATAAATACATTGAATGTAAACGGATCAACATTTACATTCAATGTATTTATTGATAGTCATATACCTATTGCCATTTTGTTACTTTTTTATGGTTGTTTTTGTAGTTCTTCTCTATTCCTTTCTTGCTCTCTTCTCTCACGATTTGCTGGCTTTATTTAGTGATCTACTTGGATTCCTTTCTCTATTTTTTGCGTATCTATTACTGGTTTTTTATTTATGGTTATCATTAATGCTGTATATAATATATTCTGCATATAGCAGTATATATTAAGTTAATGGTCTCAAGTTTGAACCCATTCTTTACTCCCCCCCCCCACCCACGTTTTAGGTAATATGGTGTCATACATTGTATCCTTTTATTTTGTGAATTCCCTCAACTGATTTTTATAGAGATACTTAATTTTACTACTTTTGTACTTCTTACTTTTTTTTTTCTCCTACTTATAGTCTTTCCTTTTTGCTCAAAGAGTCCTTTAACATTTTTTGTAGGGATGGTTTAGTGGTCATGAAATTCTTTAACTTTTGTTTGTCTCAGAAACTATCTCTCCTTCTATTCTTAATGATAGCCTTGCTAGACAGAGTATTCTTGGCTGCAGATTTTTTTCCTTTCAGCACTTTGAATATATCATGCCACTTTTTTCTGGCCTGCAAAATTTCTTTGAAAAATCAGCTGAAAACCTTATGGAGTTTCTCTTGTATGTAACTGTTTTCTTTTCTCTTGCTGATTAAAAATTCTCTATCACTACTTTTTTCCATATTAATCACTATCTGTCTTGGTGGTGACCTCCTTGGGTTGATTTTGGTGGATACTGTGTTTCCTGGATCTGGATTTCTATTTCCTTCCCCAGATTTTGGACGTTTTCAGCTATAATCTCTTCAAATAAATGTTCTGCCCCTTTTGCTCTGTTTTCCTTCTGGGATCCTTATAAAGCATGTGTTATTACACTTGACGTTGCTGAATTCCCTTAACTTATTCTCATTTTTAATTTTTTCTCTCTCTAGTTCATGTTGATCGCTTTCCATTAGTTTGTTCTTTAAGGCACTGATCTACTCTTCTGCTTCCTATAGTCTCCTATATAGTCCCTCTAGTGCATTTTCCATTTCAGTTATTGATTTCTTCATCTCTGATTGGTTCTTCATGTTTTTATCTCTTTTTTAAGGATCTCAGTGAGGTCCTCCACTCTTTTCTCAAGTCCAGTGAGTATATTTATGCCTATTACTTTAAATTATCTATCAGGCATATTTCTTATCTCTGTTTTGTCTCTTCCTCTGATTTTGTCCTGTTTTTTCTTTTGGGACATATTCCTCTGTCTTCTCATTTTATCTCTCTGTGTCTGTTTCTATGTGTTATGAATGTCAGCTACATCTCCTGCTCTTGAAAGTAGTAGCCTTATGAAGAAGATGTCCGGTAGTACCCAGCAGTACATGGTGCTTCAGGGGTGTCTCCTATGTGTATTTCATATGCCCAGCCATTGTGGTTGAGCTGCTCTTGCCCTCATTCCAGTGGTCTGCAATGTCAGACTAGATGTTTGCCCCCAGCCCACTGCTGGAGCTGCAGTTGGATTGGTGTATGTGGTTATCTTTTCCTCTCCATGGGGCAGGATTTATTTTGGAGTCGTGCTAGCTCCTGTCAAGTCTGCTTGCACACTGCCAGGTTTGTGGCACTGCTTTAGATGGGCTCCAGCCAAGAACATATTAGAGGGGGCAGGACCACAGAGCTTAGAAGCAGGGAAGGTGGTGTTAGCAAGGTTTGCACTGGTCCACTAGGGGAGGAATCCTGCAGCCACTGGGACCAAGGCAGGCCATGTTGGAGGTTATGGATCTGCAGAAGTGCATGGGGACAGGGCATGCTGTCAGCATCCTAGGTAGTGAATGTTGGTGATCCATTGGTTTGCACAGATGTCCACATGTTTATGCTGGCTGGTGGAGGAGGGAAATGGCTCTACCATCTCCTTTGCTTCTGGAGAAGTCTCCCAATAACCCCTACCCCTCCAGCACAAGCTCTGAGTTTAGCAAATAAATCTCAATCCTCTATACCCCAGGCAATTTTCAAACTGCTGCTTCTATGCCATATGTTTGTGGGGCTATTTGTTGTGCTCTCTTTAATGGCAGGGACTTAGTTTCCTTTAGCCCTCCCAGTTCTCCCAAAACCAAGCCATCTGATTTTTTAGCATTCCAGGTGTTAAGTCCCGCTGATAGTAAGAACTTACAAAATTCCGTTCCTCTGGTTTTCACAGCTGAATGTTGTGGAGGTTCTTCTTCCCTGTGTGGGCTCCATGATGTAAGAGTCTGTTTCTTTCCTCTCTCTGCACCTAGCACATTCTTCCGTCCTGCAGACAGTCCCATGGTTCCATTTAGCTCCTGACCATGTCTCTGCCCTACCTACCCTCTTTGATGTGGCCTCTTCTCTACATTTAGCTGTAGAGAGTTTGTTCTGCCGGTCTTTGTGTCATTTTCTGGGTTTACACTGATATGAGTGTTATCTTGTTGTATCTGTGGGACAAGGGAGCTTAGGGTTCTCCTATCCACCGTCTTCTCCGGGAGTCTTGCCTTTTTAGTTCTTAACCCTCATGACTCTCTCAGGCTGTCCCAAGCTCTGCTGAGGACTACATCTTCTACCCACTGCTCCTTCTGTTTCACCCATCAGTCTCTACCGACGGTGCCACAGACCTCCATTAAGACATATCACTAATAACAGTCTTGTTTTCCAAGACTTTCTCCAAATAGGAAGTAACCTACTTCAGGCTTGGACCTTGTCTTTTTCCCTGCATGTGTGGCTTCTAGAAGCTAAAGGCATCTTAATTCAATGAGCGTTTGTTACCATATCATTAGGACAGGGACGGTGTGTAAGTTCAAAGAGTGAGTGGCTACATTGGTTTTGGTATCAGGGAAACCTGGCAAGGGGATGAAAGACTTGGGCCAAGGCATGATGATAATACAGACATTCCTGTGTCTGATATTTGGTAGGGTGGTTTATGAGTTCGGGAAGGCATACAGGCTATGTGCAAACAGTGTCAAGACTCAGACAGAATTAATTGCAATTTGGAATCAACAGCCAGTTTTGTGGAGTTGGGCTTCAGAGTAGTAACCACTGGAATGTTCACATTTAGTAAACAATTATTTTGTTTGCTTCTTTAAAATCTGGGGAATCATATCCAAATCCTGCCTTAGTAAACATGAAGACAAACTCAGTGGCTAAGGTGTATGTACAAATATAGATTACAAATGAGAGCCAAAGGGCTGGGAAAAATACAATTCAGCAGGATGGAAATATTTTTTAAATGCCCACACTACCTCAGCCAAACACTGAGTGAATGCCCCCATCCCAGCGTTGTTAATGGAAGACTGACCATAGATGGAGTCTGGTCTCCTGTGCTCCCCCTCAACTTGGTGGCAGAAGGCAGTCCAGTGAGATGCTTGCCTACCTTACTTTTGTTTTTAATGGAGACCTAATGGGGACTGTCATCTCCTGACCCTAATCTAACAGCAGCGGTAGCTCAGGAAGGCACTTTCTTCCCCTGCTGGTAGCATGTTGTCAGGGACCAAAGTGTTATCAGATGGTCCAGGGAAGGGTTTTCATTTCCCACCATGGTATCTGTGGTGACTGAATAGGGAATCTAGACCTTGACCCTCAGTCTGTGCAAGAAGTCAGCGCAGAGAAACACTTTTCTCCACTGACAGATGACAACAAAAACTGAGCAAGGAAGTCTGCGTTTTGTCACTCCCCACCCCCATATGAGGCAATGGTGGGCAGTACCCCTCACCTGCCCAGCTGCAAGTGGGACAAGATCTCAGAGAGGAGAAAGCTGAGAAAGGAATTCTTTAAAACTGTAAGAAAACACTAGGCAGACCCCTGACCAACTCACACATAAAACTTACTGGAATATACATGTACAAATGTTTCAGAACTGAAATAAAGTTTGGAATACCACCCAGATTTTTGGAGTGGCCTCCATGTAGCATAAAAATGAAGCACACCAGAATAGCATTGCAAGACTCTAAAATCTAAATGTCATTTGAGCCACCTACAGCCCACAAAAGTAGGCCAGGACCCATGTGCCAGACCTAAACTGAGTGACCGCCTGCTAAAATAGATTTAAATAGGATCCAGAGTTTCCTAACATCATATCCAAAATGTCCAGGACATAAACAAAAATCTGTCGTCATCCTATAAACCAGGAAAATCACAGCTTGAATGAGAAAACATAATCAACAGATGCCAACACCAAAACGAATCAGATACTGGAATTATCTGACAAGAATTTTAACTCCACCCTGATAAAAATGCTTGAGAAATTAATTACAAATTCTTTTGCAGCAAATGAAAACAGAAAATTTTATGAAAGACATAGTAGTTATAAAAAAGAAACAAGTTGGAAACATGAAATATATTAATGTCAAAATAAAAAAAACTTACTAGGAGGGCTCAACAGATTAGAGAGGCAGAGAAAATAATCAGTGAACTTAAAGATAGGTCAATAAAATTTGCAAATCTGAAGACTGAGGAGAAAATAACATGAAAAAAATAATGAACAGTGCCTCAGATACTCATGGGACGATAACAGAAGAGCTAACATCTATGTTACTGGTGTCATGGAGGGAGAGGAGAAATAGTGGCTAAATGGATGAAGGAATTTGGAAGTTCTTCACACAAACAACAAAATAAAATAGAAGAGATCTTGGATTATCAGGGTAAAAGGAAGAACAATGGAAATATTAATTATATGAATATACACAATATTTTTTTCTTCTTTTGAGTTTTATGAATTGTTTTAGAGACTGAATAAAAAACACTGGTGTAGTTCTCAGTATGTGTAGAGAGACGTATTTAAGAAAATGATGCTCTAAATGCAGAGGATTATGGGAACTGAATAAAGGTAAGTTCTTTACGCTTTATGCAGGCTTATAAAATGCTCACACCAGCAGATATAAGTTACTTATATATAATGCAGTATCTGCAGAAATCACTTCTATACAAGGAGATAAACTTTAAAAACAGATAAGTCAAAATAGAACTATAAAATATGTTCAAGTGACCCACAAGAAAGAGTGAAATGTAAGGCAGATGAAAACAAAACTGATGGATCAAACACAACACGAATAAAAATGGCAGGTTAAGCACTAATATACCAATGATAACAACAAATACAGTCTAAATATACTAATTAAAAGGCAAATATTGGAATATTGAATTTTTTAAATGACCCAACTACATTTTATTTAAAAGAAATAAGCTTTAAATGTAACAGTGTAAGTCGTTTGGAAGTCGGATAGAAAAAGATATACCAATCCAGTTGAAAACACCTAGCATCTTCCAAAGGTGACCAACGGACTTGTTGCATGTCATTTTTAATCACAGATTTAAAGCATACTTATATGTTTCTATAAGTCATAGTTACTGTTTATTGTTGCTCAAATTGTACTATATTTGTGCACTGGGGATTTTTTATTTATTCCTAAATCCTTTTAAGAGGGCCCCAATATTCTTTGATAATTTCCTGGATATTCTGTATGAGATAGTCTCAACTTGGGAATTTCCCTGGAAGTCAGATAGCCAAAATTATTAGAGAGATACCAGCTTATGGATTGTTGGTGATCATTAAATTTTACCTGTAAAACTAAGATTATATAATGCTTACAAGGGGAACAGAACACTATAAAATGACTATAATATCTCACTCAATGTACATACAGAATAATCATTAAAATTTGGGATGAATATGGAATGTATATGAAAGGTACATGATTATAAACATGAAGAAACATTTGCATATAGTTTAAAAGTTGCACATAAAATGCTAAAGAGTATAAAAATGCTAATATACAAAAAGAAAATTTGCCCGGTGTTAGCATAAAAATATTTTATAAAAGCTAAATTTGACAAAGAATCATAAGTTAAAAATTAGAATTATTTAAAATTTTTAAAATCATAAGTACACATAAGTTTTAAAGAGGACACACATTTAATATTGGCATTCTATTGACATGCAGATACCCCCACTGAATTTCTGTAAACTTTTCAAAGATTTCATACCTAAATATTTCAACCATTTCAAATATTTCACATGTATGTAGAGGGCTTGTCTATATATTGAGGAAACATTCCCAAAGTATTCACTTAGAGTTCCTAATTTATTAATACTGACACACTTTGGTGTTATTAAAATGAGTAAATGTTCATTTTCTTCTAATAAGTCATCTGTCAAGTTTAGCAAATATTTTGGGTGATTATCTATTACCCTTTACTAAGCAAACACTAAAGACCTGAGGCAAGGGAAATGTTGTGTGTATTTGACAGATAAAATAGGAAGCCTGTAAATCCAGGATTTCCTAAATGTGATTCTTTTCCAAAAAGTATGTATTTTTATGGAAGCGATAATATGCAAGAACTTGTGACTTTGGGATTTCCCATTTATTGTTAATGAGAATTTTTAGTCTTGAAGATTATTTTTAATATCTTTGTAGCCAAATTCAAATATCCTGGCAATGTGCAAGTCCTTCTATTAAAATATAGCTCACAATTAATTTAATGGAAAGATTAATTACTCAGTACCCAATTTTGAAACAGAATTTAAGAAAGGCTTTCTTTCTGAAGTTTGGCATGAGTGCCATCTTTTGGCAGTTGTTGGGTCGCTTTTGGTAAGTAAGTTGGTTCTTTTAGTTGTATCTGAATCAACTTAAAATTGTATTTTATTGTAGAGTATAATCTTGGCCCATCGGTATTGTTTTATCAAAACAACCAGTTATAAAGGCATTATCCTAAGGATTATCACAATATGCTATAACAGTAAGAGTTATTAAATACTCGGTATGTGCTAATCACTATGTTTCATATGCATTACATGATTCATCCTTTATAACCACCCTATGGATTTGGTAATATAATGCATTTTAAAGATCACCATGAAGATATGGAATCACAGAGGTAAACCGACCGAAGTCACAAAGCTAATAAGGGACAGAGACAAGTCTTAAAACCAGGTCTGTTCCATTCCAAAAGCTATACCCTAAATACCAGGTTATTGTGTCTTAACAACAGGCTTCTTTAAAAAAAAAAATTCACCTTATTTTTTTAGACTAGTTTCAGGTTCACAGCAAAATTGAGGAGAAGGTATAGGGATTACCCCATATACCCCTTGCCAATGAACCCCGAATCCTCTGTGTTCTGCCCGTTTAACCCTGCACCCTCTCTCAGCCCTTGAAAATCTCTGATCCTTTTACTGTTTCCATACTTTTGCCTTTTCCACAATGTCATGTAGTTGGAATTATACAGTATGTAGCCTTTTCAGATTGGCTTTTTTTCACTTAGTAATGTGCATTTAAGCTTCTTCCATGTCTTTTAATGAGTTGATAGCTCATTTCTTTTTAGCACTGAATAATAATATTCCATTGTCTTGGTGTACCACTGTTTATTCATTCATTCGCCTATTGAAGGACATCTTGGTTGCTTCCATTTTGGGCAATTATTAATAAAACTGCTATAAACATCCACATGCAGGTTTTATGTGGATGTAAGTTTTTAACTTCTTTAGGTAAATACCAGTGAGTATGATTGCTGGATCATATAAGAGTATGTAGAGTTTTGTAAGAAACCACCAAACTGTCTTCCAAAGTAGCTGTACCACTCTGCTTTCCCACCAGCAATGAATGAAAGTTCCTGTTGTTCTACATACTCACCACCATTTGGTATTGTCAGTGTTCTGGATTTTGGTCATTCTAACAGGTATCTAACGGACACTATTGTTGTTTTAATTTGCATTTCTCTGATGACAAATGATGTGGGGAATCTTTTCATATGCTTACTTGCCATCTGAGTATCTTCTTTATCTATTAAGGTCTTTGACACATTTTTTAATCAGATTGTTTTCTTATTGTTGAGTGTTTGGAGTTCTTTGTATATTCTTGACTTCTTTCAAAAGAGTAGAGTATTGAAATGAGGGGGAAAATAACCATAACTTTCCATTGGAAAAAACTGAAAAACATTACCTCAGCCAGTTGATTAGTTAATATTAACAGTGATAAATCATATTAATAGTATGTACCCTTCTTATATGTGAAGAAGATCATAATTTACTTCTATGGTCTTCCTCCCAAAAGAATATAATTCCATTCTAAACCCAAAACACACACAAATGCCAACTGGAAAACATTCTACAAAACATCTGATCGGAACTCTTCAAAATTGTCAAGGTCATTCAAAAACAAGGAAAGTCTGAGAAACCTCCTTGGCCAAGAAAAGCCTAAGGAAATCTAATGACTAATTTATATGTAATATCCTGAATGGAATTTTGGAACAGAAAAAGGACATTAGGTTAAAACTAAGGATATCTAAATAAAGAATGGACTTTAATTAATAACAATTTATCAATGTTGGTTCATTAATAATAAAAGCATCACAAAATATTAGTTGTTAAAAATAGTGGAAACTGAGTATGGGAACTATCTGTACTAAGTAAGAAAATTCTGTACTAAGTTTGCAATTTTCTATAAATGTAAAACTGTCCTAAAATGTTTTTAATTAGTAAAAATAACTCTCTACTTTCTTCCTTTCACTTGAACTCTTTTCTGTCTTGTATTGAATATTAAGTTTTTGATGAAAATCCACTTAATTTCTAAAATGTCCATTTTTTTCATAACCACCTCTTCCTGTTTCAATTAGTGCTTCTTTTTACCCCAAAGTGTCTTCTTTTTATGTGTGAGATTCCTTCATTTACCTCCCTGAACATTCTGGCCACATCTAAGTTAAAAATCGTATTTGATTTATTTATAAGTTCCATTTCTTCTGAAGTGAATGCACCTCCTAATTTTTTTCACCTTTGTGGCATTTTGATGTTAATCTTTTCCATGTGTTTGTAAGTTGCTTTGCCAATTCATTTTGAGTAAGACTTTTTTACTTTTCATGTGCTCAAATCTCCCTGATAGTGCCTTCACTTGATCCCTGAGAACAGAAGCACAAAAGAAAATACTATTATACATTGAGGGTTTTTGTTGTTGTTGTTGTTGTTGTTGTTGTTGTTGTTTGGCACAGATGCAGTCTCTAAGCCAGTGGGAAGCTGAACCAAGATCTTAGCTGCGAGGCCTTGCTTCCTAGTTCTAGCATCCCAGATACACATCAGCCCTGGTCTGAGTTTGCAGCTTTTTCTTGGTATCCTTTCATGGGTGGCTGACTCCTACCCACATTTTTTTTTCTTTTCTTTTTTTTTTTTATAATGATTTTTTATTATATTATGTTAGTCACCATACAGTACATCCCCAGTTTCTGATGTAAGGCTCGATGATTCATTAGTTGTGTATAACACCCAGTGCACCATGCAATATGTGCCCTCCTTACTACCCATCACCGGTCTATCCCATTCCCCCACCCCCTCCCCTCTGAGGCCCTCAGTTTGTTTCTCATAGTCCATAGTCTCTCATGTTTCATTCCCCCTTCTGATTACCCCCCCTTTCTTTATCCCTTTCTTCCCCTACCGATCATCCTAGTTCTTATGTTCCATAGATGAGAGAAATCATATGATAGTTGTCTTTCTTTGCTTGACTTATTTCACTTAGCATTATCTCCTCCAGTGCCGTCCATGTTGTAGCAAATGTTGAGAACTCGTTCTTTCTGATAGCTGAGTAATATTCCATTGTATATATGGACATTTTTGGTTTAAAATATTAGTTCCAGTGCATGTTCTCTGCACTGTTAGCCTTTGCTGTCTCTTAGGATTTGAATTCCTGGCTGCCTCGGTTCTCTTTGCCAGATCTCACAAGGTTCTTAGCCTTACCTCCTTACCATTTTGTATTTATGTTTGATTACTGTTTTAAAGATATTTTAATTGGCTTCTTGAATATGACTATATCTTTTAATTTTATCAATTTTGTTTTGAGATTTGCTAAGTGTTTTGATCAGTGCAAACATTTCAAACTTGGATATATAATACCAGGGAGGCCAGATTTTTATTAAATATTTATCAGAAGACTTAAAAACATATTCAGTTGACCTAGAAATTACTTGTACTTATTTTAATTCTTGGAATAATTGAAGTTGTATTTAACGAAAAATAGGTATGGGAAGTTATTCACAACATATTTTATATTAAAATAATTTTTGATGACAAAAAGAGATACTATTCATTATTTCATAAACTATTGAAAACTATTTAGTGACACAGGAGATACATGAAAGATAGATTAAAATGATATAAAAATATGTACCAAATTTTTTAAAAAGTGTTCTGCATCTGTATGTAGAGAGTTAGACACATAAATAAATAGAATCAACAATTATACTTCTGCTATTCTTTACTACCAATGATTCTAAATTAATATTCCAGTCATTTTTATAAATGCTACATGAACCAGCACTGATTGAATTTTCCTATATTTAAAATTTTTTTTAAAGATTTTATTTATTTATTTATTTATTTATTTATTTATTTATTTATTTATTTGGGAGAGGGAGAGCAAGAGAGAGAGAGAGAGAGCACAAACAGGAGGAGGCCCAGAGGGAGAAGCAGACTCCCTGCTGAGCAGAGAGCCTGACACCAGGGATGATCCCAAGAGGAATCATGACCTGAGCCAAGGGCAGATGCTTAAGGCACTGAGCCACTCTGAATTTTCCTATATTAACACAAACATACAACCCTCTGATAAACCATACTTGGTGATGTAATTTTATTTGCTGAGGCATGAGATTTGGTTTTGTAATGAGTTTTTCCTCTATATTAATGAGAATATTTGCTTTTTAATATATATTTCTTCTGATAACTTTTTGCTTTCAGGATAAAAGTAGCCTCATAAAATGAGTAGGGAAATGATCTTTTTCTTCTATTTTTGAAATTTTTTGCACAGATGTTCCTATTTCTTTCTTACATGTTAGAATAGTGAAATAATTTTTGAATTTCTATATGGTTATTCCAAATTTCTATTTGTCATGTCAGTTTCGATAACTTGTATGTTTCCATACAATTTTTTTTATATAAAACTGTCATGAAGTCCACACTTGTCCTAAAAAAATTATTGAAGTCATTCTGTTTTCTTCCTACCCATCAACAGCATCCTTCTACTCTTCCTTCCACTGCTACATCCATTATTAAGGCATTCATAGATGTTATTACTCCTAGGAGGGTCACATGACTTACTGAATTTTAGATTATTTGATGTATTTCAAACCTTTATTTTGTAGTTCATCCTGCTTGCTCTCATTGTGATAGTGTTAATGCTGTTTTCTTGCAACTTTTTATATCCTACAGAAAGAAAAGTCCTAATTTCATGTTTTTATTCCTCCTGACTCTTTCATCTCTGATGTGCACATTTTTCTCATGCTATTGCTTATCTAGGAAGGCTTTTTTCACTTTCTATAAAGGCCCTATTGTCATGTAGATCTGGCTGCTCTTAAGAGTCACTCTTTTATTTCCCTCTTAAAAATACAGTATGTTTTATAACAAACAATATACATTATAAAAGCATCTTGAATAGAGCAATAATATTTCTATATAGGATTTTCATTAACTGCTTATTACCTGTAACTTGTGCCTTCATGGAGCATTTCTGTGTTTGTGAGAGAGAGAACTTGATGATTTGTGCCAACCCAATTTACCAAAATTTCGTTTTTGTTATCTTAAAGCACAATAAATTGAAATATTCAAATACAGACATAATTTGAATAGTCTCAGACTATTACATGGATTACTCTCCAAGAAAATAAAAGTTCCTGATTTGATTAATATGGTCAAAATCAGTCAATGAGTCAAACAAGTAATAATCAGCTCAGCTTTCTGAATTCCTATACATGTCTTGGCCTTATTCAGGAAAGAAGAGGCTTACATTTAGTCCACACACACAAAATAAAACTGTGACCTATGGCCATCTTTACCTAGGTAATAGTTTAAAAGATATCTCAGTAAACAAGATGTTTTCAAAATTACCTGGAAACTCATAAAATATTGTATATAAGTGAAAGAGTGGTGTTAAAAGAAATTAACAGACTGACTTAAGGTTACTGGTTTTTCTCTCTCTCTCTCTCTTTTTTGTACATTTCTGTTGGGCAGGTCATTGAAAGGACATGACCACTAGTTGGTTCATGGTGAACTGAAACAAGGCAATTGGAGGTTCCCGACTCCTTCCCTGTCCTCAAAATGTGTGTTCTACTGGTCTTACCCATTCCCAGAAGCTGACCCAAGGACACAGCCTTAAGATAGTGATGTGGTGTTGAGACCATCTGGATGGTATATGTGACTGAATCCAGTTAAGTCCTCTATAGAACGTTTCAGGATTCTGGCAGATGGGTGCAGAGGTCTACTCATCTTTCAGCCACCCAAGACAAGCCTCATAAGTTCCCTTGCTTATTAAACCTTCCACCTACCAATCTGAAGTGGTCTTTTTCTTTTGTCTCTCCCTGTGTTGTGAGTATAAGGGGCCAGTTTGTGAACCAGTAATTCTAAGTTTGGAGACATGAGTAAGCTACTAGGAAAGGGAAATGAGGAAAATTTCCAGAAACCCTAGTTTGGGATATAGTCCTCTGTCAATTCTACTACTTCCTACAATTAAACTTGATTAAAATGAAATCGGTATAAACACATCAATTGGAATTTTGAGAAATTTTCACGGTGGTGTGTAATTTAGATGCAGGACTGCATCCAATATATTTTTTCTATTAAATATAAGATGATTTCTCACACATTTAAAGCTTATAGCTAACACTTGGCTTTGGGAGATTTTTCAGCAGATTTGCTTGAAATGAAGACAGCCAAATATGCAAAAAAAAACTTGTCAGCATTTTTTTGTGCTGCTTCTAATTCTTAGTAACAGTAGGATGAGGCAAATTTAGAGTGTCAACGAGGCACTTTTGATGGTCTATTTTGGGTTACAGAGTTTCAGTGCATGTAAAATCAATGTCGGCAACAAACATTACTTTGAATCAGATTCATACATTTAGGATTTGGTTATATATTGATGTACCAGTATTTTGGGGAAAATCAAAATTTCAGATTCGTAATAGGTCCTCAAATATTTTTATGCAACTGAAGAGATCCAGGAGGTTATTAAGTGAAACAAGTTTGAAAAACACCTTTATACGTTGGTTGATAGCATTTATTTTCTTAAATGAATACGTATTTAACATTTTTGAGACTAAAGTGGAAGGAAATCTGTTTTAGGAAATATATTTTAATGCAAAATGTGGAAACTATTTTATAATTTTTGCTGTTTCTAACACTCAGGGTAATTGACAAAATGTGGCCAGTACATTACCCCTAAAATGATATATACGTCAACAGATTTTTTATGAGTTGCACCAAACTGTCAGTTTCATATGGATTAAGTTGACTTGCAAAGGACAAAACTCTTATATTTATTCTGTTCAAACAATGCACTATAAATCCTTTCCATACGATCTAAAAAAAAAGGATTACCATAAATGAGAAAACTTTGTAGAAAGACTCAGTGGAAATCTAAAAAGACATTCTTTATCTCCAAAACATTCTAGTGTGCCAAAAGTTACAATAAACACAATTTTAGAATAAGTTCAGGACAATATAAAAATGAAGTGTTTGAATATCGCCTGATAAGAACAGCACAATCAACCTAAATTTTGCAAAATGGACTAAATATCAGAAGCCAAGGATCCTCTTAAGCATTTCATAAAATATAAAAACCAGATAATAGTCATTTGATATAAAATATCCAGTATTAAACAGAAGTAGAAAAGAAATACACTACATAGTACACATTGGGTGTACACAGACCTGGAAAAAATATCACATTTGTTAATGTTTCTTTTTCACTTACTTCACATAAGGACAGGGAAGAAACTATCATTCACTGACCACTTTCTAGATGCCAGACACTGTGCTGAGTAATTTAAATACACACGGTTTTACTTATCTCGTAAAGTTATTACTTTCAAATCGATAACAGTGAAACCTAATATCTTATCCCTACCATGATTAAGACAACTAGACATAACAAAATAATCAGTAAATGTTCTCTTCTAGGTTTATTCATGGAATATGTTTGGTCTCATATTTCTATTTATTTTTCTAAGATATATTCCCCAAATTTCCCCATCAGTATGCCATGTTATAGAGAGAAAAACCTTGACAAATTGCCTATATCCTTTATTCTGCCTGGACATCAGAAACAACTGTGGCTGGCTTTGAGAGCTAAGTTGGTGGCATAGTAGGAGGACCTTAGACTTGCCTCATCCCTTGAACACAGCTAGATAACTATCATTCTGAATACCCATAAAACTGACCTGAGGACTGACAGAACAGATTGCACAACTAGAGGGACAGAAGATGGCCACATCGAGGAGGGCAGAAAGTTCAGAGACTCGGTTTGGAGGAGAAATAGATTTCAGGTGCTGTGGAGGGGAGAGAGCCCTGGTCATGGAGAAAGGTGAAAGAGAGTGGAACGCACAGGGAAAGCACAAGAACACTTCCACAAAGCCACTGGCTGGGAAGATGATAGGGGCTGATTTTTGCCAGTTCTTGCAACCAATGGGGATTAAAACTGGTTTTAAAGCTTTGTGGACTTGGCTGGGATAGAGCCCTGAGGGTGCTGCCCTACCCCCAGAGAGAAGGCAGGCAAACAACCCTGGGGCAGACAATGTAATCTGAGGATTGTCTAAGGCACTTGGGGACAGACTATACACTCTTCTTGGAGTGCATCTGTGAGAGGCAGCATTCCAGACATGCCTCTCCAGGGACAAAAGAACTCCTGCCCCAGCCCCTCAGCATAGGTCCAGAGACACTTGCTGAGGGCAGCTAACCCAGACACTGGCTGTTTAGCCTGCTTTGCTCCAAATCCCAGACCCCTGCACTCAGGCATGACTTCCCTTCTTGGTCAAACCAGCATCAGTCCCAGTGTGGCAAGAGCCCCCACCCCCAGAAGACCATAGCAGATCCCTGCCACACCAGGTTCCTAAAGTTCGGAGTTTTAAAAGTCAGCAGGCATGGCTGGGATAGAGTCCAAAGTGGACAGTGCTGCCCCTAGCAAACAAGCAACCCAGAGACAGAAGGATGAAAACAGTGATCTGAAAAATGCCTGGGACACACAAGGGGAAATTATTCACTCTCCTGGGAGTGCTTCCCTGAGAGCAGCAAGCATGAAGACCCCTCTCCAGGGATGAAAGAGAGAGCTGGCACCATTTTCCTTTCCTACCCTCAGCATAAACACAGAATCACCTTCAAAATAGCACAGAGCTGACACTGGCTGCCTAACCTGCTTACAGCAAGTCCCACCCCCTGCATTCTGCTAGTACTGCTTTTCTCAGGCAAGTGTACCTAAGGACAGTGGACCCATACCCGAGGCCACCAGAAATCTCCACACACACCACACCTGCCAACTGTAGAATTTTGCAAGTCTTCAGTTCTAGTGGAAGTAGCAACAGGTCTCATTTAAAAAATTTTTTTTAAGATTTTATTTATTTATTTGACAGATTGACAGTGCAAGCAGGGGGAACGGCAGGCAGAGAGAGGGAGAAGCAGGCTCCCTTCTGTCAATTACCCCGGGGGGGGGGGGGCTCAATCCCAGGACCCTGGAATCATGACCTGAGCTGAAGGCAGACACTTAACTGACTGAGCCACCCAGGTGCCCCTCAGGTCTCATTTAAAAAGGACACCGCAGCACACCTAGTTAAAACTCACCACACTCTAGCCAAGGTCCTAACGCTCCCCACTGCAGGCAAGGAGAGCCTCTGCAGACAACTGACCTGAGAGATAAAGCAGCCAAAACAGCAGCAGAGTGCCCGCAGCACACACCAGAGACACTACATGAAGTGCCAGGCCCTGACACTATATGACCTCTTCTTCATAAAGCCATTATTCTCAGGAACAGGAAACATAATAGGCTTTTCTAACACAGAGAAGACAGAGACCTAGAGAAAATGCCAGGATGGGGGAATTCATCCCAAAAGAAAGAACAAGAAAAGAACACAGCCAGGGATCAAAACAGACTGGATGTAATGACTACAAGGATGGGAGAAGTAGAGAGATGAATAAGTGACATAGAATACAGAAAAATGGAAAATAATGAAGCTGAACAAAAGAGAGAAAGAATTATGGACTACAAGAATATACTTAGAGAACTCAGTGACTCCATCAAATGTAATAACATTTATATCATAGGAGTCCCAGAAGAAGAGAGAAGGTGGCAGAAGTTTTATTTGAAGAAATTATAGCTGAAAACTTCCCTAATTTAGGGACGGAAACAGACTTCCAAACCTAGGAGGCACAGAAAACTCCCATCAAAATCAACAAAAGCAGGCCACCACCAAGACATACTGTAATTAAATTTGCAAAATATAGTGATAAGGAAAGAAATTCTAAAAGCTGCAAGGCAAAAGAAGTACCTAACTCACAAGAGAAGACCCATAAGGCCAGCTGCAGATCTCTCCACAGAAACTTAGCAAGCCAGAAACAAGTGGCATGAGATATTCAATGAGCCACTGAATGGGAAAAATCTACAGCCGAGAATACTCTATCCATCAAGGTAACCATTCAAAATAGAAAGAGAGATAGAGTTTCCCAGACAAACAAAATCTAAAGGAGTTCTTGACCACTAAACCACCACTGCACAAAATAGTAAGGGGACTCTTTGAGTGGGAAAGAAAGACCAAAAGCAAGAAAGACTAGAAAGGAAATTTTATCCAACGGTACATGAAAAGAATCATTCACCACAGTCAAGTAGGATTTATTCCTGGGCTGCAAGTGTGGTTCAATATTTGCAAATCAATCAATGTGATGCACCACATTTATAAAAGAAAAGATAAGAACCATATGATCCTCTCAATAGATGCAGAAAAAGCACTGGACAAAATACAACATCCATTCATGATAAAAACCCTCAACAAAGTAGAGATAAGGGAAATTTACCTCAACATAATAAAGGCCATATACAAAAAACCCACAGCTAATATCATCCTTCATGGAGAAAAACTGAGAGCTTTTCCTCTATGGTCAGGAATAAGACAGGGATGTCCACTCTTACCCCTTTTATTTAACATAGTACTGGAAGTCTATACCTAGGAATTAACCTAACCAAAGAGTTTAGGTATAAAGCAGTGATGAAAGATATTGAAGATGACACAAAGAAATTTAAAAACATTCCATGCTCATGGGTTGGAAGAACAAATATTGTTAAAATGTCTATAGTACCCAAAGCAATCTATACATTTTTCACAGAGCTAGAACAAACAATCCTAAAATCTGTATGGAACCACAAAAGAACGCAAATAACCAAAGCATTCTTGAAAAAGAAAGACAAAGCTGGATTCATCACAATTTCAGATTTCAAGTTATATTACAAAGCTGTAGTGATCAAGACAGTATGGTAGTGACACAGAGACAGACACGTAGATCAATAGGACAGAATAGAAAACCCAGAAATGAACCCACAACTATATGGTCAACTAATCATCAAAGAGCAGGAAAGAATATCCAACAGAAAAAAGACAGTCTCTCCAACAAATGGTTTTAGGAAAACAGGACAGCAAACATGCAAAAGAGTGAAACTGGACCACTTTCTTACACCATATACAAAAATAAGCTCAAAATGGATGAAAGACCTAAATGTGAGACAGGAAACCATCAAAATCCTAGAGAAGAACACAGGCACTATCCTCTTTGATATCAACCATAGCAACTTCTTACTAAATATATCTCCTGTGGTAAGGGAAATATAAACAAAAATAAACTATAGGGACTTCATCAAAATAAAAAGCTTTTGCACAGTGAAGGAAACAGTCAACAAAACTAAAAGGCAACTGACAGAATGGGAGAAGATATTTGCAAATAACATATCTGATAAAGTGTTAGTATCCTAAATATATAAAGAACATACAAAACTCAACACGGAAAAAACAAATAATCTGGTTTAAAAATGGGCAGAAGACATGAATAAACATTTTTCCAAAGAAGACACACAGATGGCCAACAGACACATAAGAAGATGCTCAACATCACTCATCAGCAGGTAAATATAAATCAAAACTACAATGAGATACCACCTCACACTAGTCAGAATGGCTAAAATGAACAACACAGGAAACGACAGGTGTTGGCGAGAATGTGGAGAAAAGGGAAACTTATACACCTTCGGTGGGAATGTAAACTGGTGCAGCCACTCTGGAAAACAGTATAGAGGTTCCCCAAAACATTAAAAAGAGAACTACCTTATGATCCAGATATCGCACTACTGGGTATTTACCCAAAGGATACAAAAATACTGATTGAAACGGATACATGCACCCTGATGTTTATAGCAACATTATCTACAATAGCCAAATTATAAAAAGAGCCCAAGTGTCCATGGACTAATGAATGGATGAAGAAGAGGTGATAGATAGATAGATAAATATTGGAATATTTCTTAGCCATAAAAAGAATGAAATCTTGTCATTGCAAAGACAAGGAGGGAGATAAAGAGTATTATGCTAAGTGAAATAAGTCAGTCAGAGAAAGTATCAAATACTATATGATTTCACTTATATGTGGAATTTAAGAAACAAAACAGATGAACATAGGGGAAAAAAGACAGGCAAACCATAAAACAGACTCTTAACTACAGAGAACACACTGAGGGTTACTGGAGGGGAGTTTGGCAGTGGGGGGCGGGCTTAAATAGATGATGGGTATTAAGGGGTACACTTTTGTTGTTGTTTGCTTTTTGTCTCTAAAGATTATTTATTTATTTATTTGTGTGTGTGTGTGTGTGTGTGAGAGAGAGAGAGAGAGAGAGAGAACAAGCAGGGGGAGGGGCAGAGGGACAAGCTGACTCCCTGCTCAGCTGCAATCCTGTCATAGGTCTCGATCCCAGGACCCTGAGATCATGACCTAAGCCACCCAGGAACCCCAAGGGGTGCATTTGTTGTGATGAGCACTGGGTGTAGTTCTACATGATGAATCACTAAATTCTACATCTGAAACTAATACTACACTGTACATTAACTGGAATTTAAATTAAAACTTGAAAAAAAAGATTTTTTAAATGTATCACTACAGAGTATATAAAATCATCACAGCAGAGCAAGCACATTCTTTCACTGAAATACTATCTGACACACAACAAATTCTATGGGTCTTAGAAACACTTTTTATGCATATGACTTTTTAAAAAACATTTATTTATTTATTTTAGAGAGAGAAAGAGAGAACAAGTCGGGGAAGGGATAGAGGAAGAGAATCTCAAGCAGATTCCCTGCTGAGCATGGAGCCAAGGTGGGACTCGATCTCATGACCCTGAGATCATGATCTGAGCCAAAACCAAGAGTCAGTCATCCAACCTACTGAGCCACCCAGGAACGCCTGCGTATGACTTCAAATAGAGTATCTAATGCAGCACAGTAGGTGAAAGTTTTAAAAACTAAATACTGTACTTATTACCATATATGGATAAATATAAATCAGTATTTGTTAATGAATACACAGATTAAATTTTTAAATAGACACATTTAAAAAAGAAACAAATATGGTTGAGGAAGTCAGGGTCTTTTGAACATTTACTATTATTTAATGCCATACTAGTGCTCAGGCAGTGAAAAAAAGACATACAAAGGTAAAAGATTTGATCTCATATACTTAGTGTAGATAAGACTGACATGGGCTAACTGAAAAGTGATCAATTCTGGATAGTATTTAAATAAGTACTAAGTTGGATATAGTCCTAAATCAAAAGTATTTCAGAGAAAGTTTATGGGTGATTAGAAAGGGGACAAATACTTCGTGTAAATGTGTGGAACCTGAGATGAAAATCTTTGCAAAACTGGAAAGAATATTTCCAGTTAAGGAGATAGCAGGTGCCAAGAGGCAAAAACAAGAGCGAATGTGACAGGTATCAGAGAATTAGCAGATGGCTTTTCCAAGGTTAAGGAGTATAGGTTTGGAAGTAGCAGAAGCTAAGGTTGAGTGGAGTAGGGAAACGAGCTTAGCAAAGTAGAATCTATCTTACATGCTAAAATGAGGAAGTTTTATTTTATTTGCAGCTGTAGGTTTCTTAAAGTAGAGCTGAAGTGTAATGAGTGATATTCCATAAAAACAATCCTTAAATCTCTGTATTTTGGGGGATGGGAGTAAATAGATAAATTGTTGGCAAAGTAATCAGGTAAGGAACTACTGTATTTCTTCAGATACAAGGAGTTCGGGGACCTAGGTTAGGTGATGGTTGTAGTAATTGGGGAAAACGATGATTCAAAAATTATTCCACTAATGAATAATACAATTTTATAATAGTTTCAATCTACGGGGATGAATGGAGGGTTGAAGTCAAGGATGAATCGAGCTGCCTTAGATGTTAAGAATGGTAGACTGAGAAAAACACCAGTTGGCTGCCATCTAGGACCCTCACTGGCTAGATCTGTAAACCTAAAAAGTCACATTAATTTTGAGCTTTATTTCTCATTCTGTAGACTGAAGGGATTGTGTTTTTGTAAACTTTCTCTAAAAAGTGGAATTAGAAAGAAAGGTTAATTAAGAAGGAATGATAAAAGGGTTTAACAATTGATAATGTTATTTGAGGTGAAGATGGGATATCCAAGTTTCATATATGGGAGAAGGAAAGATTTAAACTTATGGATAAGGTCAAAATCAACAATGTGCATTTGTGTGAAGAATAACAATGTTCTAAATGATTGTTAGACATCACATGTGGATAAAGAAGTAAATAAAATCATCATTCTTTATGCTTATATCATCCAGAGACATTCTGCTCCTGGGCCAATGATTATTATAAAACCCAAATAAATACTGTGACCAAGGAAATCTTAAGATTGCCTATAATTTAAAAGTTTAAGAATGGTAGTTAATTTTTACTCCTTAAAAATAAAGTTATTGAATTATGGATTCAGATCCTATTCTAATCAGACATCAACACGGTGTTATGGAGGCACAGAGGCGGGAACGTATTTTTCTACTCTGAAAAGGGAAACTGTGGAAAACTTTAATGAGAATCTGTTTAAAAATAACTTTTCTAAGAATATTATAAATGTAGCTTTTCAGAAAACTAAGACTGGGAAAACTTCAACTAAGGGTCAAAATCGAAGCTATACTTTAACTCAAAAAATACTGTTATTTTTATATTTTTTGGTTACTGCAGCCCAGAGAGCAATAAACTCCACCCCATAACACACTTCTGGTTCCTCCTACGTAAGTAACTGTATGAAGCATTGCAAAGTGGTGAGGGAGCACTGGTAGTTTTTTTTTAATTGGGCCTATGCCTCCTTTTAAAAAATTATAGAAACAGTTGGATGCTTCTACAGCCCATATCCTTCAAAACCTGGTTATTTCGAAGTTTTGTCTACAATTTGGGTAGCTAGCAGTTGATGGCAATTGTACCTTATTAGGTGATTTGGTCAATCCCTCTTACTTAGACATCCGATATCTCTACTACTGACAATACACATTCTCCTACTTAGAAAGGCGTTGATAAATATTCAATTTTATATTACTTGTTTGGAGGACTGGGATATTTTCCAATAGAAACAATTTTCTAAATAATAAGTATGTTAGACAGTTACCCTTGAAAATGTATTTAAGCTATACGTTCACTGAAATATCATGTATTTATCTTAAATAAAATTAGAAAGAAACATTTGCAATTCTGATAATTTTAACATAAATTATAAAATGAATAAACCAGAAATACATTTAGCTTGGAGTAGGAATAAAATGAAGTTAAATTAAGAGGATGATGAGGTTATATATACAGATTTTGAAGGAGAGTGTAAAGGGGCTTTTCTGGGAAAATTGACAATTTCAGTCACTTTAGAGATTAGGTTCTTTAAAATATTTGCTGCCTCATTAAATAATAAGGGTTTTCTCTACTTTGGTAGCTTAACAGCTAAACAGTTATATTTTGTATTACAAGAAAAGAACATGGAGTGGATTGAAATGCATTACTATCACCCAATCAGCAAAGGACATGTTGGGGAGGACTTTAGAAGCAATTCCATTAAAGTATGACAGAGGCCAAAGCAGCTTGTTATTTATTCTTTTGTTTCATAATATGATGGAGGCCCTAGATGATGTATTAAGCCAATAAAATAAAAATGCATTAATAAGAAAATATAAACAATATGGCCTTTATTTGTAGAAGTCATGGTTATCTATATAGCAAATCTATGAGAATATAACTATTAATACTAAAAGGTAATTTGGCAAAGTTGCTAGACACAAAAAAGAGAAAAATCAACATTTTTCTATGAAAAAAGCAAAAACTATTAGAAAGTATAACAGAATAATTACATTTCCAATAGACACAAAAAACTGTAAGGTATCTATAAATAACATAATATTATGTTATGAATCTTTTGTGGAGAATATTACAAAATATTACACCAAAACATGAAGGAAGATCTGAGTAGATATAAAATTCTATTTTATCAATAGAAAAACTTAACTCCATATATATACACACACACACACACATATTTAATGAAATTTCAATCAAAATTCTCTAATAGGTATATTTGTGGAACTTGGCAAACTAATATTAAAAGATTAATGAGCCACTGGTAGCCAATGCACTTCTTTAAAAAATAAGACACCAACCCTAAACTCTTTGGTCAACTAATCTTTGACAAAGTAGGAAAGAATATCCAATGGAAAAAATACAGTCTCTTCAATAAATGGTATTGGGAAAATTGGATAGCCATATGCAGAAGAATGAAACTGGACCGTTCTTACACCAACACAAAAACAAATTCAAAATGGATGAAAGACCTCAATGGGAGACAGGAAACCATCAAAATCCTAGAGGAGAACATAGGCAGTGACTTCTTTGAACTAGGCCACAGCAACTTCTTTCTAGACACGTCTCCAAAGGCAAGAGAAACAAAAGCAAAAATGAACTATTGGGACTTCATCAAGATAAAAAGCTTTTGCACGGCAAAGGAAATAATCAATAAAACCGAAAGACAACTGACAGAATGGGAGAAGATATTTGCAAGTGTCTTATCAGATAAAGGGCTAGTATCCAAAATCTATAAAGAACTTACCAAACGCAACACCAAAAAAATTAAAAAAAATCCAGTCAAGAAATGGCCAGAAGACATGAACAGACATTTCTCCAAAGAAGACATCCAAATGGCCAACAGACACATAAAAAATGCTCAACATCACTCGGCATCAAGGAAATTCAAGTCAAAACCACAATGAGATACCACCTCACCCTGGTCAGAATGGCTAAAATTAATAACTCAGGAAATAACAGATGTTGGCAAGGATGCAGAGAAAGGGAAACCTTCTTACACTGTTGGTGGGAATGCAGGTTGGTACGGCCACTCTGGAAAACAGTATGGAGCTTCCTCAAAAAGTGAAAAATAGAGCTACCCTATGACCTAGCAATTACACTACTGGGTATTTATCCAAAGGATGCAAACATAGTGATTTGAAGGGGCACATGCACCCCAGTGTTTATAGCAGCAATGTCCACAATAGCCAAACTATGAAAAGAGGCCAGATGTCTATCAACAGATGAATATATAAAGAAGATGTGGTCCATATATACAATGGAATATTACTCAGCTATCAAAAGAATGAAACCTTGCCATTTGCAATGACATGGATGGAACTAGAGGGCATTATGGTAAGTGAAATAAGTCAGAGAAAAACAAATACCATATGATTTCACTCATATGTGGAATTTAAGAAACAAACGAGCAAAGGAAAAAAGAGAGACAAACCAAAGAAACAGATTCTTAACTATAGAGAACAAAATGATGGTTACCAGAGGGGAGGTAGGTAGAGTGATGGGTGAAACAGATGATGGGCAATAAGGAGTGCATTTCTCATGATGAACACTGGGTGATGTATGGAATTGTTGAATCACTTATATTGTACACTTGAAACTAATATAATACTGTATGTTTGTTAACTATAGTGAAATTAAAATAAAAAAAAATTAAAACACATATGTTAAATAAAAAGAAGTACAGTGATTAACAAAACAATGGGTACAATTGAGTTCATTAAAAAAAAAAACAGAACCTATTACATAAAAAGAATTCCCAAAACTGAATTAACAAATAAACAATAGATTCGGAGAAGAAATTTACAATACAGTTGAACAGCATTGCATTGATAATTAAGACTCAGAATTTCAGCAAAACAATAAGCAAATGACCAAGACCTCATTTAGAGCAATCGCACTGCACAAATTCAAGGAGCAAATTAAAATAATAACGAGTGATCATTTTCACCTTACAAGTTGGTAATAATGAAGGAATACAGGCAATCACATTTACTCTTGATATGATATAAATTGAAGAAACATATCTTATAGGGAAATTTGACAATATTAAAATGAAGACTACTCATATCCTTTGACTCATCAATTCACCCACAGAGGATTTATACAAAGTGAACACTCATAAATACCTAAAGATTTATTTGTCAGGATATTTATGGTACCATGGTTTCCATAACAAAAGCTCATACATCCACTAGTATTAGGCATTTGGACAATGAGAGGAATTTAAATATCCATCAATAGAGTATTGAATGTATCGATGGTACAACTATACAATACACTACTATGAATGTGGGAAAATAGTGAGATATATTCATATTTATAAAACTAGAGATATTACATGATATATTAAGTAAAAAATTCAAAAGGCAAAACAATATAAAAGAATGATCCTTTTACAATAAACTAAAATCATTATGTTTCCGAGTATGTTTGAATGTCTAGAAATTCCATTTTTTTTTTTTTTGAGAGAGAGAGAGAGAACAGGTCAGGAGGGGCAGAGGGAGAAGGAGAGAAACACTCTTAAGCAGACTCCATGCCCAGAGTGGAGCCCAAACTCATGACCCTGAGATCATGACCTGAGCTGAAATCAAGAGTCGGATGCTTAACCAACTGAGCCACCCAGGTGCCCCTAAAAGGTCCATTCTAAACTGTTAACTGGGGTTACTTCCAGGAAGTAGGTTGGGAGGATTGGAGGATAGGAGAGGGTGGTATGACAGGGGACTTTAACCTTTTTTTAAATAAGCTTACACAGAATTTGAAATGTTTTAAGTAATCTTAACATTTAAACATTTTAAATCTATGAAGTGATTAAAAGTTTATAATCAATACCTGCGTACCCTTCATCAAGACTTTCCAATATATAGTCAATTGTATGGTATAATTACACCAACATTAAGTGCCTTTTGTGTGATAATGGTATTATGGTTATTTTGGAGAATCTCCTTGTTCTTAGGCGATATGTGCTGAAATCACTATGTTGAAGAGATATCTGCACCCCCATGTTCAATGCAGCTTTATTCACAACAGCCAAGACCTGGAAACAACCTAAAAAAATCCATAGAGTATATACTCTTTTTTTGTATCCTCAAAATGGAATTAAATTAGAAATCATAAAAGGAAATATGTCTGAAAAAATCACCAAATATTGAAAAATAAAGAACATGCTTCTAAAAAAACAAACAAAACAAAACAAAAAAACCAAAAAACAACCACAGGTCAAAGAGGAAATCAAAACTGAAATTAGAATGTATTTAGAAATGAAGAAAAAATGAAAACACAACCTATTTGAATGTGTGGGGTGCTTCTAGAGCAGCAGCTAAGGAGCAGTTTATAGCACTAAATTCTGGTATTAGAAAAGAAGAAACGCCTCAAGGCCAGAGCTTCTACTTCAAGAAACAAACAAACAAAAAGAATAAGAGCAAACTGAATCCAAAGTAAGCAGATGAAAGGAAACGATTATGAACAAAACTAAAATCAATGAAATATAAACCAGAAAAGCAGCAGAGACGATCAATGAAACCAAAAGCTGATTCTTCGAGAAGACCAATAAAATTGATAAATCCTTAGCTAGAATGAGAATTATTAGCAGACAAATAGAGATGAGAGAAAGAGAGGAGAGGTGAGGGAGAGAAAGAGAGAAGAAGAAAGACTAGAGAAGAGAGGTTCTGATTTAATTTCTCTCTCTCTCTCTCTCTCTCACACACACACACACACACACACACTGGGGTAAATTTTTTATGACCAGCTTCAGGGAAATGTATTGCTTACCCACTGGTTTAACTAGTATCTAAACTATCGAACCATTAAAGGGAGATTTCTCACCAGTAGATGCAGTGCTGCTTGTGAAAAATGTAAAATCCCATGCAACATTTTATCAGCTGCCAGAAGTTAACTTGTCTAAAAATGACTACAGGGAGAAATTGTGATAAAATGACAGACATGTCTGCTCAGGAGATGATGGGAAATCTATCAGAGAAAAGGTTACCTGTAAGGTCTTCTCAGTACATCATGAATCATGATTTCAGAATGGATATTGTGAAATCAACACTTAGGGAATAGTTCTGAAAGTAATTATCTTGACATTTTTATAAGATTTCACCAAAAGCTATGGAACAAAGATGGGAGTCATGACCTGAGCCTGGATTAATTTAAGGCTGACAAAAGGCACATTATTTGTTTTTCTTTCCTAATGGTATAAAGTCAAAAGAGAAGAGCTACATCTCTATTAGCAATTCTCACTGAGCCAGAATCTTCTTTACCAACACTGTTCAATGTATGAAGCACAGGGCAAGGGACCACATTTGCACCCATACTCTTAATTAGGGAAAAGAACTTCAGTTTTAGTAGGTAATGGTGTAGCAAACAACTCCTTATGGAAATGTCAAGATCTAAAATTTCATTCACTGGCAAAGTTAGTACTAAAAAATTTGTAGTTATCCAGTTGTCCACCTATTTTATGTTATGTAAGGTTAAACATTTGCATTATTTTGCATGATTTGTGAAAACCAGAAATTTCTGTGTTTGGTGATTTTAAGAAAGCTGTACCAGCTCCAATAATTTCCTCTTTCACTGTTTTCTCTTGGATGTTATAATTTCTAATACAAGTATTTCTGCTTTGAACACAACTTTTGTAGCATTGACTTTGATCAGGTGGTCTGCAACAAATTTATATTCCACTTCTTACTTGCATTTTCTAACATTAGTGATTCTGATACATATTGGACCTCAAAGTTTCTCATTTCATTTGCCTTAAAACCAACTTTTTATGTCTATATCAGTCTGTTGTTCTTCCTTTTCATGATTCACTTCAAAATTTCGAATCTTTGTCTTTTCCATCCAGACTAATTGAGACATAATTACCATAACATTGTGCAAGTTTAAGGTATCCATGTGATGATTTGATAGACTTGTATTTTGTGAAATGATTCCCACAATAAGATTGACGCTTCCATCACCTTACATAATTATTTTTGTATGTGGTGAGAATGTTTAAGATTTATTCTCATAGCAACTTTCAAGCTTATAATACAGTATCGTTAACTAAAGTCACCATGCTGTATATTACATTCCCAGAACTTTTGCATTTAATAACTGAAAATTTGTACCCTTTGACCAGTATCTAATTCCCCCACCCCCAAGCCCCTAGTAACCACCATTCTACTCTCTGTTTCTACGAATTTGGCTTTTATAGATTCCACGTGTAAGTGATATCTCTAACTTATTTCACTTAGCCTTCAAGGTCCATCTATGTTGTCACAAATGACAGGATTTCTTTCTTTCTCATGGCTGAATAATATTCCATTGTAGTTGGACACTTTGTTTCCAAATCTTGGCTATTGTGAATAATGCTTCGGTGAACGTGGGAGCATATCTCTTCCAGATCCTGTTTTCATTTCCTCTGATATATACCCAGATTTGGATTATTAGATCATATGGTAGTTCTATTTTTAATTTTTTGAGGAACCTCCATACTGTTTTCCATACCATATACTGAGTTGGTATTGCTATGATGACAATTCTGCCCAGATTGATCTATTGATTCCATGAAAGCACAATCAAAATAGTAGCACAATGTGTTGAAATTTATAAGGTGATTTTTAAATTTATATGTAAAGGTAAAAGACCAAGAACAGGAAAACAATCTTGAAAAGGAAGGATGAATTTAGAGAACTTACAGATAATAGATAATACTATAGATAATAGATAATTTATAGATATATATATAGATAGATAGATAATACTACAGATACAATATAGATAATACTATAAAGATACAATAATTAAGATAGTGTGATGCTGGGATGAATACATAAGTCTCAATGGAACTATGGCAAGAGCCCAGAAACGAACCCATGCATATGTAGTCAATCAATATTCAACAAATGTACAAAGGCATTTGAATGGGGAAAAAAACTTTTACAACACACCCGCAGGAATTTTATGTATGTATTTTTTCTGCATAGGGCCAGTTTAATAGAGTTAAATAGCTTTCTCTACATGTATGTATTTTTTGTATATTTATCCATAAGGAAATGTTAAACACACACACACACACACACACACACACACACACACACACAACATGGAACAAGGATAGTGGAAATACAAGGTTGATTCAGCAATTTCTCTTTCAGGTGGGCGCCTGGATAATGTCTACTACATGTATATTCTCTGGTACATATTACACACGTAAGATTAATTTCAGCCTCATTTATAATTCAGAAAAAAGAAGGCACTTAAATATTTATCAAAATAAGAATGGACCAGGGTGTGGAGAATAACTGTGGGGTCACCTTACATCAAAATTCTACAGAGTGCTAAAAAATCAATGTAGTTTAATGCATATTAAACTGAGTAAACCCTTAAAGCATTAATGCTGAGTAAAGAGGAAGCTATCTGGATATGTATAGTATAATAGCACTTAAATTAAAACATGCAAAATCATATTAAATTTTAATATACAATAGCTATGTAGAAAAAAATGTTTAAAATGCAGAGAATAATGGCCACCAAGCTAAAGACTGTGGTTTTCTCTGGAGGGGAAGGGGGTTAATTACAGGGAGAATTACACAAGAAACTTCAACTGAATCAGTACCATTTTATTTCCAAAGAATAAAACAAAATAAAGAATTTAGGCAATTATGGCCAAATCAAATGCCAATATTTATCAAAGCTGGGTGGAAATAACATGAGTGTTCATTTTACTATTGTCTATGTCTTTCTGTATGCTCGAAATAGTTCATTATAGAAAGCAGCTAAAATATTAAAATAAAAACATATTAAAATGTTCCTATTATAATGTTAACTGCAAACAATTAAATTTTACTGACTATGCAATGGACTGAATTGTGCCTCCCCCAAATTCATATGTTGACATCCTAACCCCTCCACGTGACTGTATTGGAGGTAGGGTGAAGCCCTGATCTGACTTTATAAGAGTGCCTTTATAAGAGGAGGAAGAAACACCAGAGCTTTCTCTGTCTGCCATGTGAGGTCATTATGAGAAGGCGGCCTTCTGAAAGCTGGTAAGAAAGCCTCGCCAGTAACAGAACACTGCCAGAAAATTGATCTTAGATTTTCCGGCCTTCAGAACTGTGAGAAAACTAGTTTCTGTTGTTTAAGCCACACAGAGTATGGCATATTGTTATGGCAGCCCGAGGAGACTGAGACAGACCATATGGTCATTAGTCTGTTCTGTACGTATGTACGGCATGTAGCGATCAGTGTTGATATGTGTGAACATGTACGGGGCTCCTATGTGCTTTTCTGAGTGTGTGTCTGTGAAGGTCTATATGTATGTCTGAAAACAGCAAAATGTTTACAGATGTTACCTTCATGTAAAAAGGACTACTATGCTGGTGTGTGTCCATCCACATGTGACATGTATGTATAGGTGTGTGGGTGTGTATAAATACATTGATTATATCTGCTATGAGAAATTTTTATAGTATTTTATCTATAAAAATATATATATTTATATATATTATACTATCATGGCTAGTCTACATTCTCTCCAATGACATGGATGCTTTGTTTTTACTAAATATTCCAATAACAATGGCAAACAAGAAATTGAGCCTACCTAGTAGCTCAAGTGACCAAAAGAAAATCAACTTGATAGCGTGTAGCCAAGTATTCAGTTGATGGATAATTGTTCTGCTTTATGGATCTTAGCAAGGAGTGAGAATGAGATTGTTTTTCTCCCTAAGGAAAGAAAGGGTAGAATATTATTTATGTGAAAAAAATTCTCTGAACATTTTTGAATTGAAGGATCAAAGCATTATTTCCAGGATTTAGCAAGCAAATTAGAAAGTTTATTACTTAAATGCCTCTCTCTGATAAGTCAAATATAATAATCTTTGCTATATGAGACTGGTTCATCTTGAGTTTGACTTCCCAAATCAACATAAAGAAGGAAGTCCCAGAGCTAGAGTTTTTATTCTGTAAGTTGCCTTTCCTCCATATTCATGAGTGCTTGAGAATTTCTGCTAGAGTAAACATCTCGGTTAATAGACTTGAATTCCAATCAATATAGCCGACTGAGCTGATGGAGAAAATGACCCCTACTATACGCCTGAAAGGAGAAATGCAGTTAATTATTACATTAAATAATAATAATCAGTAAGACCTGAAAGAGAAAGAAATATCTGGGCACCCGGGAAAAAAGAAAGAAAAACTCAAAGCCAGTGTGGTGATTCCAAAATGCTTATTCCCAGCTAGAAGTGGGAAAGGCTGCATCAGTTTACAACGGTTCCTTTAAGGACAGGGTTGAGATTTTGGCATCTCTGCCACTACCAAAGCCAGACTGTTGTCACTGAGGCTGTTGTCACTGGGTGTGGGACCTCGAATTAAGCTCTATGCATAAAGCCTTGAGCTACTTACGGTTGCCCACTGAAATGAAGACTAGAAAATCTCAGCCAGCTGGCCCTAAGGGGGAGAAGGAAAGCAGCCTTTGTCCTGAGCTTGGGGTGGGGAAAGGGTAATTTATTAGAAGTTAGAATCAGAAAACCTTCCATGCACAGACAGTGGGACCCAATACTACCCACAGAGTGTGACTACTCCAAGACTGTAAGTTAAGCATTAAAACTAGTCCGTAAGGAATGAAATCTAATGAGGCCCATGGAGGCAAAATATGAAGCTGCCACATCAGGTGGCCTCCACACCTAGGGCAAGGAAGACCCTACCAGAAAACAACTCCCTCTGAAGAACAGCTAAGAATTTTTAAAAGTTCAATGCATGTAAGGGGGAAAAATCACCGTTAGATTCGGGAGAGACAAACCCGCAGAATTCACACGCCAGGAAAGAGACATTTGTACTATCTGAAAGAGGCTGAGACAAGTATCTTTGAAATGCTCAAGGGCATAAAAGCAGAAATACTCATTTCAATGAACTAAAGCAAGCTTTTAAAGTTAAATACCCTGTTTATGTTTGTGTCTGCACCAGGTACCACGAAAGTTTTTGTCTTTTTAAAAATTTTTTAACCGGGGACATAGTCCCTGACAATAAGATACTTAAAATTTAGTTGAGGGAAAATAATTCCTATATGTGAAAGGCATTAAGGCTTTTTTTCCCCTTATGTTGTCTAAGTATTCACAGTATATGTACAAATACACGGACATATGTGTGCATGTGTGTATCAGTGTAATCACATATCTATCTCTATCAAACTTCTATCTGTCATCTATGTATGTATCTAAGGGTGGAATTGTTCTGGGGGAGGAGAGAGTGTGAGAAAGACAGGTGGGAAATGGAGATGAAATAAGAAAGGCAGAAGGAGAAATAGAGACAGGCGGGAAAGGGGAAGGAGAAAAAATAAAATATTTAATTTTGTCTAATTAAAACAAGAGCAAAATGAATTATAATTGTGCATTATGAAAGTGTACAAGTATATTCCACTACTCATGTAGAAAATAAGGAACAATTATACTTAAATTAGGTAATAAACTATATTTAGCATAACTGGTAGAATTTTCTATGCACAAGAGATGTATGGGTTCACTAGCAATATTCATCTAATAGGTCACGTTTCTTCTTTCTCCCACCTACGAGTATGGTCTTAGACTTTCCCCAATGATGTAACAATATTTCCCTCCTTGCTTTTGTACTTCTTGCTGCAGTTCTTGAAACTTACTTGACAGAATCAGGACTCCAAGCAATACAGAAAAATGATAGTGGGGTAAAAAAAAAAAATCACATTATGTGCTGGTAAGGTATTTATGCTAGTTTTTTTTAAAGGACTTTAAAGTATATTTGAAAAGGTCTTAGAACTGATCATTCTGTTTTTTTTTCGTGAACACAGCAGTAGCTCTGCTTAGCACACATTTTGGACTTGGATGGTAATATGTTTATTTGTATAAGAAAAAACATTTTTTAAAGAGGAAAATGACATTATTGGGCAGTAAATTGTGTCATTTAAAAGTAATTGCAAAATGAGAATAATATTTTGATAGATTTCAAAAGTAAAAGATAAACACCCCATTTTTAAGATAACATGCACTAGTGTTGGCCATTTTTATAATGATGTGCTTCTTAAATGTGTCATGTTTATGAACTAGATTAATAAAGATACGGAGTAACTATAAAAATAAATCTAAAATTAGAAATAAGTGTTTAGTAAGCAATCTGGTTAAGAAAATACTTTGTTGGGGGCGCCTGGGTGGCACAGCAGTTAAGCGTCTGCCTTCGGCTCAGGGCGTGATCCCAGCGTTCTGGGATCAAGCCCCACATCAGGCTCCTCTGCTATGAGTCTGCTTCTTCCTCTCCCACTCCCCCTGCTTGTGTTCCCTCTCTCGCTGGCTGTCTCTATCTCTGTCGAATAAATGAATAAAATCTTTAAAAAAAGAAAAAGAAAATACTTTGTTATCTTTATTACAATTTTGAATACTCATTTTACTTGTGGATAGGAATTACGCAACTTCTAGGAGAGTACTACCTATAAAATTGAGTACCGTAACTCCTCCTTTTCAAATATCTTTGGTCTTAAGTCAAGGGTAAAGAGAAATTTTATAAGCAACCAATTCCACCATTGCCTCTCAGGCATTTGTCGTTAAGATGTAAGCTTCTCGTTCTTATTAAAGGACAATGATGGGTCCGGAAGAATACAGTAATTGGTGACAACTTTAATTGAAATCTAGATGCCTATCTTTCATTTTAAAGCAATGTTTTATTGTTTAAAATGAAAGAGTATTTCCTATAAGGGCACATCTAGATGTGAGACGAAGAATGGACTACATATCAGTAAAGGAGCATACTAATATGGATTTTGCACTTAGGATTGTTTTTCAAGTTAGGATTCAAAACCCATTCTATAGGCTGAAGAAAAGGCCACTGAACTTCAAGATGCTCTAGCTCATTGGGCATGTATTTCCAGAACTGGAAACATATGATGAAGGGTAAGGAGCCATGTGGGCAGCTGCTGTATACCCCCACTCCAGGATTGGGTGGAGAGAAGCAGCTATACGGGTGAGAACACCCAGCCTGCCAAAAAGTAAATATCAAGTAACTTTCCAATTCCATCTTAATCAGTGAAAATGTAGTATTTAATATAAAGTTTCTATACTTTCTTTTTTTTAAAGAAGATTTTAGTTATTTATTTGACAGAGAGAGAGATAGCCAGAAAGAGAGGAACACAAGCCGGGGGAGTGGGAGAGGAAGAAGCAGGCTCATAGCGGAGGAGCCTGATGTGGGGCTCGATCCCAGGACTCTGAGATCACGCCCTGAGCCGAAGGCAGACGCTTAACTGACTGAGCCACCCAGGCGCCCCAAAAGTTTCTATACTTTCTTATACAGTTAAACTTTCTAAGCAAACAAAAGGAGGATGGATAGAAGGCAGTAGAGATATGTTCAAAAATATCACTTTGAGCTTCCTTCTCAAAAATGGAAGGCTGTACAAAAATACACACACACACACACACACACACACACACACACACAGAGGATATGCTTGTGGACCTGCTACATTAAGTAGAGAGTAATAGTCTTGATATTTGGCCACCAGCTTCTGCAGAAGACCTCTGCCTACTGTATGTCAAACTCTATGATATGTATCATAACTTCATATCCTAGCAGAAGGAGAAATAATAAAACTTTGTCAAAATGAGACAAAAATAGAATTCAAGCTAGACTCTCTCGTGGTGACAATGCCATTTTGCAAGTACAGAAACTGGGACCTAAATGTGAGTTGACCTGCCCCAGAAAGTGGAAACGGTACATCAGATTACAAATTTTGTCAACTGTGTGTTCAGCTGGGTTATTCTCTTAGGGTTTAGCATTCGGGAAACCGGGAGCAAATGAAGGTTGCTTTCCAGATTAAAGAGATTAATTAAGGGCAGGGAACCCCTTCCAAAATTTGTACTGCCCACAAAACTCACATAGTAACATACTTTCATCTCGTCTGTATTGCTGACCCTGTTATTCACCAATGGTTTCTATTTGGAAACACTGAGGTACATATCTTTAGTCAATATTATATATAATGTACAATACCTTATTAAAAAGTCTAATATTTAAAAGAAGCCATATGTCATGATTTGGCATAACCCCGATAAAGTATGAGAAGGACAAGTTCGGTATACACAGAAATATCAGCAGTAAGTTAAAGTATGTAAAAGTGAAAACATAACATAAAACGCTGGGTAAAAGGCAATCATAGCAGTACAAATAAGAGAGAATCCTGGCTTGCATTAAACAAGGTTTCTAACCCAGACACTATCAAGATTTTGTTCAGATTTTTTTATGTGGAAAGCTTACTGTCCATTGCAGGATACTTAGCAGCAACCCTGGCCTCTGTCAGAGGGCACAAGATGCCAACAAATCCTTCCCCAGTGTGACAAGTACAAATGTCCCCAGACACCGTCAGATGCCCCCTGGAGTGGGGGGATGTCCCAAGTGACAACCACTGAATGATAATGATGGAAGTGGGAGGGAGAAGTAAAAGGACCCTGCATGAGTTTTGGTGACAGAACTGACAGGATTTGCTAATGAATTATATATGGGAGTAAGGAAAATAGAATTAAATTTCGGATGCTTTAAAAAAAATTAGGGTGCCTTAGGTTTTTATCTTGAGCGGCTGGTGAATGGATGTTCTATTTTATAAGAGGAGAGAGACGAGGAGAATTCTATACGATGGATAGCATTTACTGCATTACACTGAAATTACGTATCTGTACCCTCAACAGACTTCGAGTTCCCCGAGAGCAGTGCCCACGTTTTATGTGTTTTTCTATTCCCCCAAACAGTACCTAGTATCAGCATGACTGGCAGAGGTAAAGAAGTGGGAGAATTCAAGGAAAATTCACAGATTTCTGGGTTAAGGCGGTGGGTGGCTGTTGGTTACATTTGCAGACATGGGACAACTGGACATAAACCACATGTGGGATTAGGAGAGGATGAGTTCAGTGTGACACAGACTGATTTGGAGCGTCCTGTTTTTCATACATTGAAGGTATTCAATATGCAAATAAATATATGTGTCTAGAGCTTAGAATAAAGATTTGGGCTGGGGATATAGATCTGAGAGTTATCAGTAATGAAATGGTAACTAAAGCCATCTGAGTAAATGAGATAACCCTAAGAGAGAGTAAGAAGTGAGAAGAGGGTAAAAAAATAATCATAGGGAAAACATACTATTATTGTACGCAGAGATTATATCCTGAGGAGAGCAAGAAGAGATAAAAAAAATCAACGCACGAGTACACCTGGGCACGTACCCGCACAATATTAAGATACTGCAGAATGATAATTATTATCATGGCAAATGTTTATTGAGTGCATGTTATGTGCCAGGAGAACTTCGTACATGCATCACCTTATTAAATCTTTCTCGACAACCTTAAGAGCTAGATAGGTACTATTATTATCTCCATTTAACAGATAAAATGAAATGCAAAGAGGTTAATTAACTTGCCCAAGGTCACATTTCTAGTAAGTGGGGCACAGTCTGGATTCAAACAATGTGACTAAAGAGCTTATTCTTCCATCCACAGTGGTCTAAAGAAGTTAAAGGAAAAAAGTGTCTCAAGGAGGAAGAAGTGGCAACTGTCAATGTGAAGGTCTTGCACATTGCACAAATTTCATAAAATTTGTTCCTAAGTATTTTTTCTTTATTTTATTGTAAATGGAGTTGTTTTTAATTTCATTTGATAGTTATTCATCGCTAATATGTAGAAGTACAATTAATTTCTGGATATTGACCTTGTATCTTGCCCACTGCTAAATTTTCTTATTAGTTCGAGTGTCTTTCTTATAGTTTCCTTAAGATTTTCTATCTAGTCAAGTCTTTCTCAAAACAGTATTCCTTATTTCAAATATTTTTACCTTTTATTTATTTATTTATCCATTCATTCATTCATTTTTTTGCTTCAATGCAAAGATCAGCAAACTGTAGCCCATTGGCCAAATCCAGGCCATCTTCGTGTAAATACAGTTTTTTTTTGAAACACAGTCCTGCCTGTTCATATAAATCCGGTATATTTCACGCGACAATGCTAGAGTTGAGCAGTTGCACAGAGACCATATGGCCCACAAATCCTAAGATATTCAATATCTGGCTCTTTACTTAAAATGCTTTCCACTGCCTTGTCTTACTGCACTAGTTTGAACTTCTACATAATGATGAGGATAATTAGTTAGGGTTGATATATCCTGGTCTTTTCCTGATATTAGGGAGTTAAGGTCAAGAAATTTCCCTTCTATTTCTAGTTTGATGAGAGCCTTTACAAGAAACAACTTGTGGTATAAACAAACAGTGTGCGCTTCTAGTCTTTAATTGGCAGAGATATGGCCCCAAAATGAAACTATTGCATTCAACCCAATCATAAATCAGCCAAAAAAGACAAAACAAAAACAGCAGAAAAAACCAGAGCATAATCCCTTTTTACTGATGTGTCCTAGAGATTGACATGACCAAAAATCATATATTTTCATTCAATTTCCAGGTCCACCTTCCACAACATATACCAATTAAATATATGCTTCTGTAATTTCTGAAAGATATTTTGTAGGATTATGATTATTTCATTCTTAAATGTTTGATACAATTTATGAACAAGGATATAAAACCCGGAGTTTTCTTTGTAGAGATGTCTGAAAGGATGAATTCAATGTGTTTTATTGATATGTAGCTGTTTAAGTTTTTTCTTCTTGGTTCAATGTAGGTATTTGTGTCTGTCAAGAAATTTGCCACTTTTATCTAAGTTGTCAAACTTACTGGCATAAACTTGCTAATAATATCACTTTGTTATTTTTAATGTTATATAATCAATATGATGACATGACATTCATTTCTGATACTATGTCTTCTCGCCTTCCCTCTCCTGCCCTCCCCTCTCCTCTTTCCCACCTCCTCCCCTCATTCCCCTGTTTTTCCCCTTTCCCTTCCACCCCATTCCTTCCTTTTTCCTCTCTCTCTTATTATTTGATTCCAACCTTTTAGTTATGGTTTTACGAATTTAATTAATTTTTTTAAAGAACCAACTTTTGATATTATGCATTTTTCAAATATTTTGTTTCCTAGAACAATGATTACTACCCTTACCTTTATTAATTTATTGCTTTTCGTTTAGTTTGCTTTTTTTTCCCTAATTTTTCTAACCTGTGGCCAGAACTCAGGTTATTGTTTTACATCATTTTATCTTTTCTAACATTAGCACTTGACATTTTAAACTTCCCCCTAAGCACTCCTTTAGCTATATTCCACACTTATAGTATCCTCTATTTTCATCGTCATTCCATTTTTTTAAAGAATTATTTGTTCTATTTTAGAGAGAGAGAGGAAGAGCACAGGAGGGAGTGACAGAGGCAGAGCGAGAGAATCTCAAGCAGACTCCTCACTGAGTGTGGAGTCTGACACGAGCCCAATCTCATGACCTGGAGATCATGACTTGAGCCAAAATCAAGAGTCAGGTGCCTAACTGACTGAGCCATTCAGGTGCCCAATTCATCATTCCATCCTAAATATTTTCTAAATTTCGGGTTTTTTCTTAACTATAATATTATTTGGTGCTGAGTTGTGTCTTTTGCAGTCATTTGAGACTTTTTTTCCTAATTTCGTCCTATTATTGATTTTGTAGTTCAATTCCATTAAAGTCCAAGAACATCATCTCTATGATTTTAGAATTTTAAGTGTTATTGAGACCAGCTTTATGGCCAGAGTCATGATTTTTCATGGTGAATGAGTCCTATGCAGTTGAAAAGAATGCTATTCAGCTACGGTTATAGTTAGGGTTTTATACTATTTATTAACTCAAGGTATTTGATAATCTATATACTAATATTGTTTCTAGTTTTTTTTTTATCAGTAACATAAAGATGGGTGCTGAATATCCAATTATGAATGTGAAATCATCTGTTTTCTTCCTTTAATTTGGTCAATTCTGTTTTATCTTTTTCAAAGATATGTCACTAGGGACATACATACTTATGATTAATAGATCTTTCTGATAAATTAGCCATTTTTTTCATAGTGAAATATCCATCTTTATTTCTTGTAATAATTTTGTCTATTTTGTCTAATATTAGTATTGCTTGGCATAGTTTTACCCTTCCTTTTGCTTTCAGTCTATATTCAATCTCTTGTAGACAGCTTATAATTATGTTGTTTTAAAAATAATCTTTAATTCTGACAATGCTTCCCTTTTAATTGGTATGTTCAGTTCTTTAATGTTTAATGTAATGATGGTGTGGTTGTATTGGAGTCTACTATTTAATTATTTGCTTTGTAATTGTTTCAGTAATACTTATTCCTCTAATCTTCTTTCCAGGTCTTTATTGGATTTTATAAATATTTTGATATCAATATTGATTTCCTATTGGCTTTTTAATTATATTTATTTGTATTATATTTTAGTTATTGATCTGTGAATAATATATATCTTGTTTTCACAGTCCACCTATACTTAATCATGTATGTCTTCATATGAAATACAGAAACTTTACATAACTACAGATCATTATGCCATTGCCTTCCTTTATATTTTAATTGTCATATGTATATATGTACATAATTGTCATATATATTATAAACCCCATAAAAGTGTGCTATATTTTGCTGTACACTTATGATTTAAAAGATATTAAGATAAAAATCTGAAAAAAAACCCATTGCCTTCATTTTTATCCAGACTCCCAATGTCTGAGCATCCCAATGTCCATTCAGTATCATTTCCCTTATCCTGAAAGCCTTTAGCATTTCTTCTAATAACAGCCTCCGGCCATAAATTCTATTAGTTTTTGTTTACCTGAAAAGTCTTTGATCTTTCCTTCAATTTTGAAGGGCTGTTTTTGTTTGTTCATTTGTTTTGTTGAATATATAATTCTAGGTGGATTGATCCCTCTCCCTCATTACTTTAAAGACATCATTTCCCCCTTCTGGCCTCAGTCTCCAATAAGAGGTCAGCAATCAATTCTATCATTGTTATCCTCTTTAAAATGTGTCATTTTCTCTAGTCGTTTTCAAGATTTCTTCATCTTTGGCTTTTGACAATTTGACTACAATGTGCCTCAGTGTGAACTTCATTCTGTTTATTCTGCTAGTTATTTTAGACTGCCTAGTCTCTATAAATCTCCCAATTTTAGAAATTTTCGGCCATTGTCTTTTCAAATATTTTTTTCTGCCCTGTTCTCTCTTCTCTTTCTGGGTTCCCAATTATGTGTACATTGGACAATTTTATATTTCCTGATCATTCTCTGAAGCCCTGTATTTTTTTAATTGTTTATCTCTTTGTTCTTTATATTGGATAATTTCTATTAGTCTAGCATCATGTTCACTTATTCCTTCCTCTAATCTGTCCATTTGGCTGTGCCCACCCTCTACCAGTCATTTTATCTCACTTATGATAGTTTTCATTTCTAGATTTTCTAGAATTTAGTTTCGTTTTATAGTTTCTGTTCTCCTTTTGCTATTTCTCTTATTCTCTGGATATATCTGTTATTCTCTTATTGAGTAAAAGTGACTACTTTGGAACAATACCACATGCATTTGAATTTTATTCATTAAACGGAATATTTTATTTCCTTAATTATAATATTAATATATTCTTTAAAATCTTTCTCTGCCAGTTCTATATCCAGTTTATATTGAGGTTGGATACTGTTGATTTTCTTATCTCTTGTGAATATGGTTTATTTTCTCAATTAAGGAATTTTGGATTATGTTCTGGATATTATTGTTGTTAAATTGTAAATATTCTGGATTCTGTTGTGTTTTTTTTTTAAGGTGAGTACTCTTTCGAGAAATATTGTCTGGTTTTGAATATTGACTCTACCATTCAATACACAATGAATAAAAGGAAGCATGTTTCATCATTTCTCTGTTCCTTAGCTATATGTAATAGGAAAAAAAAAGTACTCGTGGTAGTTTGTTGTATATAACAAACTCTTCAGGAAATGCCAACTGTCATTATCATCATTGTTTTGATTATTCTTTCACATTTTCCCCAAATATTTGGTGATCCTTGATTGTACAGGTAAGTTGCCAAGTAAGAAATATAGGTTGTCACCATCATTTAGGTTTCTTTACCCAATAAGTTTCTGTCCTGAAGCAGGGTCTGTTGGGTGGTTCTGTATGAGTAGATGGGGAGTACTGACCTATAGATTTCACTTTAAGGTTGCAGAGGGGTGGATTGCTAAATTGGGATCCTGTCTCCCCAGTGACTAAAATAATAACAGATGACAACCGTATTTACCTTCTAGTCACCACCATCACGGTAATTTTCCTCTCCCTCTGTTTATAGTCAAAATCTGAGGTCTGAAGTAGTCTCCAGGCAGGTGCTTCACTCTTTTACAGTGAGTGTCTTGAATTTATAGAATTTACTAGAATTTGTCTAGTTATATACTACATCAAAACTGCTGCTACTGCTTGCCTGTGTGTGTGCACATGCATATGTGCTTTTGGGTGGGTTAAGGGGTGGACGCTGATGGAGCTCAGTGTTCAGGGTGTATTTATTTAATTAATTAATTAACCCAATTGCCCTAGTGCTTCTTCCTACTTTGTGTCTTTGTTCAAGCTGAAGTTGAACTTTCTTTGAATACTTTGTCTCCATCAGTAGGTTTCTCCTCCATAGTTAGGCTTTAAGCAATCTATTTTCATTTGCATATCAACTTACAGAAATTCCTCAAATTCTGTGTTCTCTAATGGCACAGTGATTTTTCTTTCTTTCTTCTGCCTATTTATACTTTTTGGAGATGTCTACTAAAACACTCACCCTAGACTCCTACAAATATTTACTTCCATCTTTATACGATATATTAAATCGAAGACAAGTATACGATAATTAAATCGAAGACAAGTCCCTCATTTTGTACAACATAAGATCACTAATTTCTGCACCGAACATAAGCAGAGTAAGAACATGACCAAGACTCTCTGAAATAATGTAAGCTCTTTCAGAAACAATTTAAAATTTGTTGAGGTCACATGGATGGATGCATATTCTTAGATATATGGGAATATCCTCACTGTTTACATTGCAACCTTTTATTAACAACCCACTAACATACCTGGAGAATCCCAAGTTTTTCATGCTACCTGCCAGCCATTTTCGTGTCTCTATTCTTGGTAAGTGTGTGTGTAGGTATAAAGTAAGACCTTACTCTCACAACCTTCCCTCATCAAGAAAAAAAAGAAAAGCAATTTTCACACAATGTCTTTCATTTTCAGTTTTTTTCTTTTAAAAAAAGAGGATTTTTAATGTTATCAGGTATACAAAGAGTTATTAGTTAACACGAAACAAAGCTCTGCCTCTAGGAGAAATGTGTATTTCTCCTGTAGTCTGTATTCAGGTATTTTAAAAGGAACAATCCCCATGATAGTGAAGTGAATTTAATTGCATAAATTTGGGGTGATAGAAGCCACCTGATAAAAATCACCAGGGACAAACCTGTCATCAAACAAAGTTCTGTTAATTAACTTTCTACCACAAAGGAAACCAGACAGGAAGGGAAACAAGGGGTTTTTCATCATATTAAGGAAGAGACAGGGTAAGATAGAATTTGGGGGGGGGGAAGGATGAAGTTTAAGTAAAATTTAAGTGAGGCAGTGTTTTGATAGGCACAAAACAAAGCCAGAGCATATATAAAGGGGTAAAAATATGCCTCGAACAAGAGGTTTTCCTGAAAACCGTAACATTAACATAAACGTGGAGTGGTGTGTCCCAAATCCTTCATCTTATGCTCAGCACCTGGGTTGGAAATCAAGGTTTCTTTTATGGCAGTGATATTTCAGATCCTCCAGGCAAGAATGAGAGGTTTCATTCTTGCTAAGATGATTTCAATCAACACATTTCTAACAATCCATAATTTTAGAGAGCAAGGTATCTTAGCACTGTGCCCCTTTTAACCACCCAAAGTATTTTAAAGGTTTGCCTAAGGGTGAAATAAGTATCTCCCCCAATGAAAATCCATCACTATTTTATTCCTAGCTTGACAGCCAGAAGAACAATGCCATCTGTTTTTACCCTCAGAATCCCTCAAAACTCAGTTATTTTCATGTGAAGCCAGTAGAAAATTAGCATTCAGTAGAAGCCTAAGGCTCCTAAACATGCCCAAAGCTTCCTAGCTAAAAGGGACTTATTTACTTCTATAGGAAAGAAGGAACATGTAAGAGAGAATGGATGAAAGGGAAAAGACTGTGAGAAGTAAGAGGGGAAGGTAGAGCACCAGGAATTATGGCAGTTCTATTTGATACATCCTCTAATTTGCTTTTCAAGCAAGATCTTGACCCCTGTAGAGCAAGAGAGAAGGAGCCAGCTACTTTAATAGGAAGCCACTTCAACATTTTTAGGTTTACTGTGTACATGGTAAATATACGTCCACAGATTCTTGAATAATTATCCCTTTAAGAGTAAGCTGAATTCTCCTGCTTAAACAGAGTTGGATTTAGTCGCTCACTTGTAATGAGGAAAATATGAGAAACACGATAGACTGTGACTTCTAAGACTTGGACACAAAATACATTGAGTATCCATGTTTCTTTCTTTTGGATTACTCACTCTGGGGAAAACCATCTGCCTTGCTATTAGGACATTCAAGAAGATCCACAGAGCTAGGAACTGAAGACTCTGGCCAATAGCCAACAAAGAACTAGGGCTTTCTAGCAAAAGTTATCTGAATAAGCCATTTGGGAAGCAGATTTCTCCAGTCCCAGTTAAGCTCTCAGATAATTGGAGCCCTGGCTATCTTGACGGCAACTTCATGAGAGATCTTAAGTTAGAAATAACAACTAAGGGGCACCTGGGTGGCTCAGTTAAGTGTCTACCTTTTGGCTCAGGTCATGATCCCAGGGTCCTGGGATCAAGCCCCATCAGGATCCCTACTCAGCAGGGAGTCTGTTTCTTCCTCTCCCTCTGCCCCTCCCACCCAACTCATGTTCTCTCTCTTTCTCTGCTCTCTCTCAAATAAATAAATAAATAAATAAATAAATAAATAAATAAAAGAAAGAACTAAGCCACTAATGAATTCATGAGCCACAGAAGCTATGAGATTGTAAAATCTTGCTGGTTTAAGCTGCTAAATTTGGGGGAGATCTGCTATGCAATAATAAATAAAAAATACACATGGCATATATTTTTCATCTATTTATTTTCAATTTACCTATGTCTTCATACTTTAAGTTACCCTTTGTGAGTAGCATATAAAATTTTTCTGTTCTATTCTATCACTACATTTTAAATGGCCTATTAAGGTCATTAACATTTTTAATAGAAAAAAAGAGACAGATACAAACTTCCAGTTATAAAATAAGTAAGTCACGGAGATGAAAAGTACAGCATAGGGAATATAGTCGATAATACTGTAATAACCTTGCATGGTGACAGATGGTGACTACACTTACCGTGGTGAGTACTGAGCAATGTATAGAATTGTCCAATCAATATGGTGTATTGAAACTAATATAACCTGGTATGTTAATTATACCTCAATAAAAACAAAACAAAAACAAAAAAACCAACAAAAAATAAGCCTCAAATGAAAACACACACACATACACAGAATGGGTGTTAATATGTTTAAAAGCACTTAACCTCACTCATAATTAAAGAAGTACAAATAAAAACCAGAGATGCCATCTTCATCTATTAGGGAAAGAAAAAATTTTAAGATTGAGATCTACTTTTTATGATAGGAAGCCCAATTATGCCTCCATACTCCTTGAGTTGAGGTATCTTTTTGAAGATATGTATACCCTCTAGGTCATTAACATTTGGTGTATGTATTGGTGTGCTTGGATTTAGGTCTACTGCTTTTATTGTTTTCTATCTTTCTCCTCTGTCTTATGTTCCTTTTCTATTCTTTTCCTACCTCTATTCGAATTATTTGAATAATTTTTAGTATTTCAATTAATCTATTGTTTTGGGTATATCACATTATACCATTACCCAGTGATTAATTTAGGAATTATAATATACATACCTAATTCTTCACAATCGACTTAGAGTTAATATTGTACCTTCAAGTAAAAAGTAGGAGCCCTTTAATCATCTAAGTTTTTTTTACACTCAACTCCATTACTCTTTGTTATAGTTGACATATGTAATATATCTACATTCATCAAGAACCCCCATCAAACAATGTTACAAATGTTGTTTCTGACAGTCCTCTCCATTTTTTTATTGAGCCTATACAGTGGATTTTCATTTCAAGTATTATATTTTTCAGTTCTGAAGTTGGCATTTTATTCAAGTTTTTTTTTTCTCTGTCTCTCCAGAGAACATCTCTTTCCACTCATTTAAGGGATATTTTCCTTGACCTCAAGTTGCATAATCGTAATAGCTGCTATGCAGACATTTTCTTCCCCAAGGTTTTATTTTTTGTCTTATTTTATTTTTGTCAGCTTTACTGAGATATAATGGACATATAAACATTGTATAAGCTTGAGGTGTACAATGTGTTGATTCGATACACTTATATATTACAAAATGATTACTACCATAGTGTTAGCTAATACCTCCATCACATAATTATATAGTTTTTGTCTTATAATTCCAACCTCTGAGTTATCTTGGGTATGGTACCCATTGATTGCTTTTTCCTGTGAGAATTGGTCACACTATTGTGTATATTTGTATCCATTATTGCAGAGTATTTGGGGTTACATTCTGAACATTATGAATATTCTGTTGTGTAGAACCAGTTTCTCATTATAATCTTCTGGAATATGTTTTAATTTTAGCTGATAATTGGCCCTATTAGTTTCAAACTACAAGTTCCATCTCACCTTCATTAGGTAGTCATTCAAATCCCAGTGCCTTTCTCAAAACGTTTGCTCTACTAGTTTAGGTCTGTCCCATACATTTGTCTCTCAGAGATTAGCCTGAGTCTTGTGTGGAATTTTATAGTTTACTCTGATTCTCTATGCCTTAGCTATGCTGGTTTACATCTCTCTTTCTTAAACATTCAAAGATCAGGGATTATCTGGAGATTTGTGCAAATTCATACAAAGAGTTAGAGAACATCTTCTTGGTCTGCTCAGAGATGCTCCTGTTATTTTCTAGTCCCAAAGGATTCCTTTTCCTTTTCTCTCTAGCTGAAAAGGTGGGGTTTCTAATGGTATTTTACCCATTTGAACCATCACTGGCATTGTTTTGTCTCATAATTGGGTTTTGCTCTCAGAGCAAAGCCATGTGGGAATAAAACAAATGAGAAACTAAGTCATACAGTCACATCTCTAACTTTTGACTGTCCTTCAAAATTTGCCTGCTTTTATTTACCTTTCAGAGTTCTTAGCCGACACTATGAATATAACTAATATAGATAGATGATAGATAGATAGATGATAGATAGATAGATTGATAGATAGATGACAGATAGATGGTAGATAGATGATAGATAGATTGATAGATAGATGACAGATAGATGGTAGATAGATGATAGATAGATAGATGATAGATGACAGATAGATGACAGATAGATAGATGACAGATAGATGACAGATAGATGATAGATAGACAATAGATGATAGACGATAGACAATAGATAGATGATAGATGACAGATAGATGACAGACAATAGACGATAGATAGATGATAGATTCAAAGACAAAGATTCAAAGACAAAGATTAATTGAAATAAAAGATGTAAAAGTTATATCATGTGAACAATATCTAAAATACATCTGGAAAAACTACAGTAATATGAAACAAAATAGACATTAAGGCAAAAACTGTTTTATGTTTGAGTATTCTTCCTTCATTTATTCTTTTGCACATTTATTCATTAATTCATTCAAACATAATTAAGTGCCTATCATGTGCTAGACACAAAATCCCAGACACTTATTTCCTAGTCTCAGTACTAACTATACTAGATTCCTTCAGAGTCACTCACATATCAAGAAAACTTAAAACTCCAAATGGTTCCAATATTGCTTTATGCATTGTTTTAAATGGATTATCACCAATTCACCTGGGTCTTTAACTACTCTATGACTACACACATTCTTTACTCTCACTTTAGCTAGTGTCTTTTGTCTGCTTTGAGTCAGTCTTCTCTGATGATAATATTAACTGAAAATTAAAAATAAGAAAAACAGTAAGAACAACAATAGTGGTCGTAGCAGCCTACCTACTAATCATTGATGACTGACAATGACACTGTTTTCTTGTGTGAATTTCAAGGATTCAAGTTCTCATAATTATAAGGAGCTCAAAAATCAATTACCAATGTCAGAAGAAGTGAAAGCTATTTGTTATCCTGGATCAAGAATGTTTCACAGAATTCTACTGAACATATCCACAGCACTTCCCATGGGGTAACATACTCTTATTTGAGATTTTACCCCAATTTTCACAATAATTTTCCTGTATTATTTTTATTCAAACTTAGCTTACTCTTCATTACTGATCTATTTGGGAGTACAGAATCTTATGAAGGGGACTTGAAATATATTTATTTCTGTGTTGATTATTTTATCCTTTACCAAATATGTCCACATGTATTTAGTGAAGTATCTAAAAACAAAGATATTAATTATTATTATGGTCATATAGTATGATTCTAGGATGAGATGGTCTATGATAAGTAATTTTCTTGTAAGGCTCTTCACCACTATGACCATTAGTTTGAATGTCTTGTTTTCTCAGGTTTCAGGAAAAAAGACAACCTAGGCAATGTGGTGGGCGTGGGATGTTAACAGTATTTGACTTGTCATATCATTGGATTATTCAATAAATTGAGCTGGACAAAATGATTTTTCACATGGACACCCCAGAAATTGGATGTCTTTCACACCATATATTAAAAAAAAGCAACTCCAGATGAATTACAGACTTAAATATTCAAAACAAATTTTTAGAACTCTTACTAGAAAATATAGTAAAGAAATATTAGACCCTGACATAGCAAAAGCTTTTTTTTTTTTTAAGATTTTGTTTATTTATTTGACAGAGAGAGAGGCAGCGAGAGAGGAAACACAAGCAGGGGGAGTGGGAGAGGGAGAAGCAGGCTTCCCGCTGAGCAGGGAGCTTGATGCGGGGCTCGATCCCAGAACGCTGGGATCATGACCTGAGCCGAAGGCAGACTCTTAACAACTGAGCCACCCAGGCGCCCCCAGCAAAAGCTTTCTTAAACAAGGTACAAAATCCATTGACCTAAAATGAACTGTTATTAATTAGTACCCCAGTTGTTCGCCTACAACTCTCTAGAATAAAACCATGTTGGTTCATCCTGAAAGTCAGTGCCCTGTAAAAAAAAGGGGGCGGCGGGAAGGGAGAGAGGGAGAGGGAGAGGGAGAGGGAGAGGGAGAGGGAGAGGGAGAGGGAGAGGGAGAGGGAGAGGGAGAGGGAGAGGAGAGAGAGAGAGAGAGAGAGAGAGAGAGAGAGAACAGGCCCAAAATAGAGTCACTTGTGCTAAGGCTACATCACCAAACCAAGACAAAATACTTAACCTGCAGTTTTAGCCTCTTCCAGGAATGTAATCTTTACCAGTCACTCTGTAATTTCCTGGTCAGCACTAGTGAGCTAAACCACCTGATAGACTCCTGTCATTCCCCAGAGGATGCTGCCTGACTTGTGAATCACTGAATAAAGCCAACAACATTTTTAACATTTACTCAGTTGAATTTTGTTTTTAACAGCCTTTTCCACTGCACCCCAAAATGTGTATACCCTTTGATGTGAAGGCCTCACTTTGTGAAATTGTTAGGCATGCTTTATCTTATTTGTATTTATGTATATGTCTACCCCTCTCCATTAGGATTATGAGCTTATTGAGGTAAGCTCTATACCCCCAGTATCTTTCATATTTTCTGTACATACTAAGTGCTTTGTTAAAATTCTACATAGCGGTGATTTGTTTTTTCCCCTCCTACAGATAAACTATACGGGTTTTCATTGCCCTTGCATTGTGCATGTCTCCCAATAAGGCACTGGATCCTTTCTTGGTTAGCAGGCCCATGTTAAAATGTTCTTTAATCTATAGAGCTGTTAGAAAGAAAAATAAAATTTGTACAATAATTTGAGCTACTTAAATAAGTGGTAATGCATAAATAACAATCTGATTATGAAAATTTATTTCTGCAAAATGAAAAATCATAATTCATATCCTCCAAAGATGGGAGGACTAGGAAAAAGAAAAAAAAACCTTATGTCTTAGAAAATTATTTACAAATCTGAGTCACCTGGGTGGCTCATTCTGTTAAATGTCCAACTCTTGATTTCAGCTCAGGTTATGATCTCAGGGTTGTAGGATCAAGCCCTGCATTGGGCTCCACACTCAGCAGGGAGTCTGCTTGCAATTCTCTTTCTCCCTCTCCCCCCCCCCCCGCTCATATTCTCTCTCTCTAAAATAAATAAATAAATCTTTAGAAAATTATTTACAAATCGATCACCATTCAACAGTGACACTGAAGCATTTGTGCAAAATTTCAAGTTTAGAAAATCGATATTAACAGTATGCTTACATGCAGCTGTAGAAAAGAAGATCTCTCTTGGTTAAAATAGGAATTAGTGTATCAGGATAAGTAGAATACAGAAGACAGGTCCAGTGCTAAGAGATATAAATGTTAGGTCATCTCTGTCATTAATGTGCTGTATAAATTAGGCCAGGTAATTCACTGCTCTGGGATTCAGCCTTCTTGTCTATGAAATAAAGGGATTTGGCAAGATCATTGACTCTTTACCAAGGTGAGCAAGAAAAGCCACCAGAGAACTGTGTTTTCATGCAGATTCCTGAGCTTTGTTCCCAGGAGATTCTGATTTAGGAGGTCTGGACAGGTGTCTAAAATCTGTACATTTTAAGTCCTATCAGTGATTCTGATGAGTACCCATGTTGAGAACATTTGGATCAGAAATCCAAATTCTCTTTTAGTTCTCTGTTTTTAGACATTAGCTCTAATTAACATCTGACATAAATACCTTAAAAATGAAATGGGATTCACTCACTTATCTTTTTGTTTTGAAATGTTTTTAATTCTGGAAAAACTAAATATCAACCATGTAAAACAATAATGAAAATAAAACCAAAAAAAAAAAAACCTGAAACATTGGCCATATATTTATAACAAAGGGGAGTCTGTGAAACATTGGTCTTAAAGGTCATTGAGTTTCTCCTGTTGTATCCCTAAAGAAAATCAGAGTGATGGACAGTGTGTTATTGTACCATCTTTGATAATAATGACGGTCTTAAGTTAAAAAGCATAGCTGCTAAGCAATCTGCCCATGGTCCTTGTTCTATCTAGTCTAATCAGATTCTGATAAAAAACAAAACAAAATCCAAAATAAAGCAAAAAAAATTGTAATTGAAACAGAAACAATGTGAGCTCTTCATGATCCTAGCTTTTTTGCAAATGCCAGCAATCTAAAACATATAAGCTAACAGACACTGTTGGGGAGGAAGAATTTTCTCTGCCTTTTAACGTCTTTCTAGCTGGACTAAGAACCAAATTGGCATAACGCAGGTTAACAGGAAAAAAAAAATCAAATTTAATGGTGTGTATTTGGGGAATCCACAAAGACATGGAAACTCTAAAGACAGTAAGGCATCAGGATGGTTTAATGAGCTAAGGGGAGGGGCAGGGGTCCCTGACTACAAAGGGGAGAAAGTCCATTAGCAGGAAGGTGAAAGGAGATGTTTGGAAAGCAAAGGTTGCCCTATTATGCAGGTAAGTTTCTTATGTAAAGAGGAACCTTTGTTAATAGGTTTCTTCCTAGTATAAGCAGGCAGTTGAGGGGGAGGTGAAGAGCTTTTTCTAAATCTGCTGGGTTTGGATTGCTTTTAACTCAAAATAATGGTAATGCCAAAGTGGCCCATCTTGGGGTAGACTACCCTTGGCCCCTACAATACCCAGGTTGCATGTCACTCTCCCCCTAACACAAACACACATTCATACTTGTACATGTGCATTCATATGTGTGGTGAGTGAAGGCTTCTGAGCTAGAGAAAGGGATGGAGAATGTTCATTTAAACATACATTTGCACAAAACAAACAATAGAACTTATGTCCGGCATAGCTCAGGGAAAGAGATACAGTAAACATATCAACATCCCTGTTTTTGAAATATTTTATTTTCTAATTCCTTAGTAAGAAATCTTTAAAGTACAGATGACCTTTGAACAATGCAGGAGTTAGGGGTACCAACCCCCCACATGTAGTTGAAAATCCATACATATAACTTTTGACTCCCCAAAAACTTAATTACTAATAGCTTATGGTTGACCAGAAGCCTTACCGATAGCATAGTCAATTAACACATATTTTGTATATGTATTATATACTGTATTATAATAATACCTAAATTTTTCTTAATTTGGGGGCATTTCTAGGTTATGTGGTTCATCTGTGAGTTTTTTCAAATATTTGCAAATCTCCCCCAAATTTTCCAAAATATATACTGAGAAAAATCCATGTATAAATGGAGCTGTGCAGTTCAAACCCATGTTTTTCAAGGGCCAATTATAGAAAGTGATGTTGAATTGTCTGAGAAGACTTGTGGCAATCAAAATGTGTGAGGAAAGGAATCAAAGCCACAGCGTTTCCCAGGGTAAAAATTATTATGCTTCTCTTCCTGTCAAAACATCTTTAAACATTGTACATATAATGAAAATCATAGTATATATTACAACTAGTTCCATGACTGCAGATTTGAGAAAAGAAAAGTATCCCTACAGTACTGCACTTTAGTATTTTGAGGTACACTTAACCCATCTAACTCAGATTACTCCTTGGCGGCAGGTATGTAAGACACTTGCTGGCGTGGTGTGAGGTGAATTTTAAAGAGAGAGGCCGTGAATATTCTTATGAAGACATTCAATAAATAAATGCTGTATTGTCATATTCTGATTCAAACTACCAAAAAACAACACTTTATGCTTAAAGCCAGCAATGAATGCATTGCTTCCAGTATTTTCAACTGAGCCTCCAATGCTCAGTCTACTTTTGAAAACCCTGACATAAATGCTGTGGAGTACTTGATTGGCAAAGTAATAACACTGCTAAAAGTAATAATAATAAAGATAACAGCCAAATTTATTGAGTATAGGGTGTCAACGCTTCTGCTTTAGCAGTATTATCTCATTTAATCAATTTTTGAAATCTTTGAACTAGATCCTTAGAGAGACAGCATATTGTGGTGGTTAAGAACACCAGAGTGGAGCTAGAATGGGCTAAATATTTTCTGAACTACTTACTACCTATGTTCCTTAAACTCTCTTCAGTGTCCTTCATTTTAAATTAGCCGCTATGCTGATAATTGAACATACCTGGTACAATTTTCAAAGTCAAATTAGTTACAACATATATAAAAATCTTATAATAGTGTCTGACACATAGTAAATGCTATCTAAGTTTTATTATCTATTATTATCTCCATTTTTATGTGTGACAGAGTCAAAAGGTTAATAAAATTACCCAGGGTTATACAGCTGGTAGGTGGCAGATCTGATTTAAACCAAGGCAGTCTGATTCCAGAACCTCTATTTTTAGGCTAAAAATTATGCATATTTATACATTTTTGTTTCTTTGTGAGATGTGTGAAATATTTAAACATACAAAATTATATAGATAGCAGTTTAATAAGATGGCTACCTATGTATACATCATCCAAATTTTTTAAAATCTATTTTGCCATATCTTCTGTTTTAGATATTTCTTAGCTTGGGTCCCCCAGAAAACAGAATATGATATCAAGGCTTGGATACAAGTACTCTATTTCAGGGAAGCACTACGAAGAAAAAAAAATGATTATCAGTGGCACGCTCACTGAATATAAGCCAAATCCCAGTTTGGCAATGTTTAAATGCAAAGATTATAGAAATTTGAGCCATGAAAATATGGTCTCAGTCTCAAGTCCTTTTACACATTAAGTCAGTTTGTACACTCTCAAATCTGTTCCATTTCCAGGGCTGAACCAGGGATTTGTTGCTTCTTGGTACATATAAACTATAAATGTCTTGAAATGGGCTCCTATTGACTGACCATGAGATATGATATTCTCAGCCATCACATGCAGAGGCACAAAGAATAATGGTTAATAATTACTTTTTATTTATTTAAGTTCTTTGTATAAATATTCTTCCAGAATTTTCTAAAGTGTGCTCAGTGATTGAAAAAATTTAAGAGATGCTAAATTAAACACAGTTAAATAGAAGCATTTGCCTTAGGATTTCTTGTACTCTTAAAACATAGTTATGCATTGTGAAGATACTCGAAAGAATGTTCACAGCAACAATGTCCACAACAGCCAAAATGTGAAAGGAGCTGAGATGTCCTTCAACAGACGAATAGATAAAGAAGATGTGAGAGATGTATGTGTGTGTGTGTGTGTGTGTGTGTGTGTGTGTGTGTTATTCAACCATCAGAAAGGATGAATACTTATATTTACACCAACATGGATACAACTGGAGGGTATTATACTAAGTGAAATAAGTCAGTCAGAGAAAGACAAATACCCTATGATTTCACTCATATGCGGAATATACAGAATAGTGCAGAGGATCATAGGGAAAAGGAAGGAAAACTGAATGGGAAGAAATCAGAGAGGGAGAAAAGCCATGAGAGACTCTGGACTTGAGGAAAACAAACTGAGGGTTGTGGAAAGGGGGGTGGATGGGGAGATGGGGTAACTGGGTGATGGGCATTAAGGAGGGCATGTGATGTGATGGGCACTGGGTGTTATACACAACTTATGAATTATTGAACACTAAAAAGAAAAACAAAGAAAAAAAGAAACATAAGTACACAGACTTCCCCAAACATATTTGGCCATGGGGACTTTTTTTTGTACCATAATTTTGTGGAACACTAGAGGCAACTCATGTTCTATAAAATATACCTTGAAAAATCCTGACCTTTTTTATAGTGACAATCAAATAAAATAATATAGGTAAAATGTTATTAAAATAACATGTTATTTGGGGCACCTGGGTGGCACAGCAGTTAAGCGTCTGCCTTTGGCTCAGGGCATGATCCCGGCGTTTGGGGATCGAGCCCCACATCAGCCTCTTCTGCTATGAGCCTGCTTCTTCCTCTCCCACTCCCCCTGCTTGTGTTCCCTCTCTCGCTGGCTGTCTCTATCTCTGTCAAATAAATAAATAAAATCTTTAAAAAAAAACATGTTATTTAAAGTGCTATTTAAGGGGCGCCTGGGTGGCTCAGTCGTTAAGCGTCTGCCTTTGGCTCAGGGCGTGATCCCGGGGTCCTAGGATCGAGCCCCACATCAGGCTCCTCCGCTGGGAGCCTGCTTCTTCCTCTCCCACTCCCCCTGCCTGTGTTCCGTCTCTTGCTGGCTGTCTCTCTCTGTGTCACATAAATAAAGTCTTTTAAAAAATAAAAAAATAAAATGCTATTTATAATATTGAATGAGTCACATATAATTCAAGAAAGAATGTATTACAGTGTTTCTCAAAGTGTCGTCACTGATGATCATTGTATTATGTACTCGTTTAAAACTTATTTTCCTATGTCCCACCTCTAGGCTTTAAAGCTTTGAAATCTGAATGTTTTTCCAGCTGCTTAAAGAATTAATTTAAACATTAAAGTTTTAGAAACACTGCTTTATTTTACAGAAGTTCTATGAAGTTCAGAGATTTTAAAATATTTTGAAATACATATATCCTTTACTTTTCAAAAGTTTGGCTTATGCCACCTCTCTTTAATAAAAGGCTTATATTAGTATCACCAAGCTCCGTCCCCCAGGAACTATACACAGCATCTCAGCATCAAGGTGCCAGAGCTCTGCACAGTGTCTGTGAGCATCTGTGCCTTAACTTGATTTATCTTGTGCATCTGCTAGCAAGATGTGTCCTGAGGTATCAGAAAAGAGTAGGGGTTTTGGGGGGAGGGAGTCTGAGAATGCTCAAAAATTTTTTCATATAAATTAATGGTAATTGCTTCTGTGTTTTATACCATGTCTGCTTATGAAAAGTTTCATAGGAACATTACACACACACACACACACACACACACACACACACACATATATTTATCCCAGAGAAAATATGATTAGGAAGTCTAGTTGTGTCAGAAACTTGCCATGAAGAAGTACAAGGGAAAACACATAACTTGTAAGGAGAGCTTGGGTTTGTCTCATAGAGACCAAGAACAATAAAGCGGCCAGACCCTAGCCACGGCTGTAACCCAGGCTATTAACGCTACCAGAATGTTCAGTCTCTTTTCCTGCTTGAGTCTCACTGCTTCATTCTCTGCCATTGGGATGACTTCCCTTTGCTTCTCAGGCTACATGGTATGTTTTAGAGTCCCAGGGCTCTTAATTTCAAATCTAAATTATCTGATGCAGACCTCTGATTGGCACATCTTAGGTAAAATGACTGCACTTCTGGATGAATCATGTTCAGTTGCATGGAGAACTAATGAAAAAACATTGTTTGGTCAAATGTGATACCCACCCTTGGCACCATTAACTGGCCAAAGATATAATCATACGCTACTCACATGGCAGCCTCTGTCATGACTCTAAGGATAGAGTATTAGGCAGTTTTCGTAAGAATGCAATTTCCATAACTTGAAGGTGATCTGCACAGACCAATGGAAAAGCCCAATATGCAAAATAAAGGAAAAACTGCTTTTTCTTCCCCATACCCCTTCCTCACGGTGGCTACTGACATGGCTTCACAGAATCTCTAGAGCTTTACAAAGCATAGCCTCACACTTATACAGGGGAAGACAACTGGATTGAGAATCAAAGTTGAGATTGAGTCCAAAGTATTGTGACTTTGAACAAATATTTCAATTTTCTGATGCTCTATAACACAGGGTAAAGGACTACTCTTAGGATTGTGTGTGAATCCATGAGATGAAAATAAGGTTATGGATGTGAACTACTTTAGAAGCTGGATATAATTATTATACTCTTCAGACATAGTTCCAATGCAATCCTTATCAAAATTCCAATGGCATTTTTCATTGGAATAGAAAAATCCATCCTAAAATTTATATGGAACCACAAAGGAACCTGAATAGCCAAAGCAATCCTGAGAAAGAAGAACAAAGCTGGAGGCATCATACTTCCTGATTTCAAACTATGCTATAAACCTATCGTAATCAAAACGGTAAGGTACTAGCATAAAAACAGACACATAGACTAACGGAACAGAACTGACAGTGCAGAAATAAGCCTACACCTATATGGTTAACTATTCTTTGACTAGGGTTCCAAGAATACTCAGTGCGGGGGGGGGGGGAGATAGTGTCTTCAATAAATGGTGATGGACAAACTGTATATCCATAGGCAAAAGAATGAAACTTGACATCTACCTTATACCACTCACAAAAATTAACTCAAAATGGATTAAAAACTTAGATGTAAGACCTGAAACAATAAAAGTCTAAGAAAATGTATTTGGAAAATGTTTCTTGACATTAGTCTTGGCAAAAAAAATTTAAATATAATACCAAAAGCACGAGCAACAGGCAAAAAAATCAACAAGTAGGACTACATCAAACCAAAAATCTTCTGCACAGCTAAAGAAACAATCAACAAAATGAAGAAAGGGGCAACCTACATAATGGAAGAAAATATTTACAACCACCTATGTGATAAGGGGTTAAAATCCAAAATATAAGGGACTCATACAACTCAACAGCAAAAATAATAATAATCCAATAAAAAATGGGCAAAGCATAAATAATCTTTTAAAAAATGGGCAAAAGACTTGAACAGCCAGTTTTCCACAAAAGACATAAAAATGGCCAACATGTAAGTGAATAGGTGCTTAACACCACTAATAATCAGGGAAATGCAAATTAAAACTACAATGAGTTATTACTTCACATCTGTCAGAATGACTATTGTCAAAAAGACAAGGGCTAGTCAGGATGTAGAGAAAAGGAAACCCTCGTGCACTGTGGTGGGAATGTAAATTGCTACAGCCACTATAGAAAACAGTGTGGAAATTTTTCAACAAATTCAAACAGAATTACCATATGATCCAGAAATCCCACTTCTGGGTATATATCTGAAGGAAATAAAGTCACTATCTCAAAGAGATATCTGCGCTCCCATGCTCATTGCAGCATTGTCCACAATAGCCAAAACATGGAAACAATCTAAGTGTTGGCAGATGAGTGGATAAAGAAGATATTTTATGTATACATACACATTGGAATATTATTCAGCCATAAAAAAGAAGGAAACCCTGTCATTGTGACAACATGGACGATGCTTCGAGCATTATGCTAAGTGAAATAAATCAGAAAAGTCTGTATGATCTCACTTATATGTGCAATCTAAAAAATACCAAACTTAGAAACAGAGAGTATATTGGCGGTTGCCAAGGACTGTGGAATTTGAGAAATGGGTAAAGGTGGTCAAAGGTACAAAGTTCCAGTTATAAAATGAACAAGTTCTGGGGATTTCATGTACGGCAAGGTGATCATGTAAATAATACTGTATTGTGAGAGAAAGACAAATACCATATGATTTCACTCATATGTAGAATTTAAGAAAACAAATGACGGTAAGAGAGAGAGAGAAAGAGAGAGAGAGAGAAAGAGAGAGAGAGAAACCAAGAATCAGACTCAACTACAGAGAAAAAACTGATGGTCATCGAGAGGAGGTGGGTGGGGGATGGGTAAAATCGGGGATGGAGATTAAGGAGTGCACTTGCTGTGATGAGCACCAGGTGTTGTACGGAAATGTTGAATCACTAATTTGCACACCTGAAACTAATATTACACTGTATGCTAACTTGAATTTAAATAAAAACTTAAAAAACCAAAAAACAATACTGTATTGTATACTTGAAAGTTGCTAAGAGAATAAATCTTAAAAGTTCTTATCTCTGTGTCTCTCTCACACACGCACCCACACAATGGTAACTATGTGAGATGATGGTTGTGGTAACAGTATTATGGTAATCATTTCGCAGTATATATGTATATCAAATCATTACATTGTACACCATAAATCTACACAATGTTATATGTCAATTATCTGAATAAAGCTAGAAATAAAAAAAAGAAAAAGTTACCTAAACAATAAGGTCAGATGCTTAGCCAGAGAGCTCTCCAGAAACCTTGATGAGATCTTTAAACTGCTCAGTCTGTGGGCTGAAATGTCAATTTCCACTACTCTCATGAGATAATAGATGACATAAACAGTGGAATGGTAGATTGCTCAAATAGTTAAGGGCTATTTTTTAAGGAATATTTTAAAAAGAAATGATTTTGCAGATGCTGTGATGATCTTTTTGGTGGGTCAATTTGGCTAAGCTACAGTCCCCAGCTATTCAAACACTACTAACCTAGGCATTGCTGGGAAGGGATTTTGCAGATAAAATTAAAGCCTCTGATCAGTTGGCTTTAAGGGAAATTATTCTGGTTTGGGTGAGCTTGACTAGATAATTTGTTAAGGCCTAAAGGCAGGGTTGAGGCTTCCTAGAGTATGAAGAAATTGTACCTGGGTTTAGGCCGTTGCCCACAATCACATAAGCCAATTCCTTTCCTGTGAGTGTGGGAGGGGGGAGGGTTCTATTTATCTACATATCCTACAAGTTCTATTTCTATTGTTGAATCGGGACTGACATATGCATCTGTGCATACCTCCCCCCAACACACACACCCCAATTCCTCCACAAGTTGTCTGCATCCCATCTCTCTTTAGCTTTTAAGGACTTTGCTCCACTATCTCCTTTATCTTCCATTCTCCATACTTCTCTACTGGATTATCTTCCTTAACTTTAACATTCCCCAGTATCTCCTGGGATCTCCATTTCCTGAATCTCTGATCCTTTCTCATTCCTTCTGATTAGAGAGAACTGATTTTTCAAAAAATAAATATAGTCATACTTGGTGTTCTAACTTCCTCACCTGCTGTTCATTTTTAAACCCTGGTTTTGGTCTCCCACTAATCCACTGAAACTTCTATTTCTAATTATCTCTGTTTTGCCAAATCCGGTAGAATCATTAATTTTAACATTACTTGATGTATCACATAAATGACCCTTCAGTTCTTGAAGTACCTAATATTCTTTCATTGCTTTGGTGACAATACACTGCCTGTTTTTCTTTATTTTTAGCCTACTGCCCTGACTTTGTCTTTCTCACCACTAAATGTTTCAATTTCTTCAAAACATTGCATTGGACTCTTTTTTTTTCTAAAGATTTTATTTATTTATTTGACAGAGAGACAGCCAGCGAGAGAGGGAACACAAGCAGGGGGAGCTAGAGAGGAAGAAGCAGGCTCCTAGTGGAGGAGCGTGATGTGGGGCTCGATCCCGGAACGCCAGGATCACGCCCTGAGCCGAAGGCAGATGCTTAACGACTGTGCTACCCAGGCGCCCCTGCACTGGATTCTTATCTCCTCTTTTTCTGCACTTTCCCTTGGTAATCTTATGCCATCTAATGTTGATTACTCCATAATTTATGTCTAAATTTCTTGTGAGGTAGAACTTGCATATTTAATTTCCTGGTTGATATGTGCACTTGGAGGTCTCATAGGCATTTTCAAACTTAACATTACCCAAACTGAGTTTTTCTGAATCCTCCCTAATCCCTGCATCCAAGCTGCTATTAGTCTCAGACCAGCCTTCTGTAACATTCTCCCTAGATTTAACCTTCGTATCATCCAAGCCCATAATAAACATTTACAAAATTTTTACAGTTATTTTACTATACTTATTTGCACGACCATAAAGCAAGAGAAGGTCCAATGAAGGATAGTGAAGGAAGATTCCTATACGTTACTATAACTCTCACTTTACCTACATAGTATAATTTATAGTTACAGGTATTCATGAGGAACTTTAAGAGACTTGATAAGTCAAACCTCAGTCTGAGAGAATGCCATGTTACCTCATACATTATGGAAGAATCTGTTAGCTTTCATATTCCTTGCCATCACAGGAACTCTACAAACATTAATTATGTGCGTTGTCATGTTTCCTGTTAGGCGTGTGACTGCCTCATGACAAGTGCAAGCAAAGCCCTATAAAGTCTTACAAGTTCTACCCATAGAATAATATTCAATCTTACTCTCTTTCTAGTTGCCCTCTTCTAATGTTGCAGTCCTATCACCACAATCACTCACCTGGACAACAGCAACTGCCTCTCAAATGAAATTTCCCACTACCGTTCTTGTCCCATTTAATCAAATCCTCTAAAGAGATAACAACCTTCAATGAATGCAAATCATAACTTGCCACTCACCTTCTTCACATCTTCCAATGGCTTCTTATTGGGCTTTGGACAAAATCTACAATCTTTAGCTTTGCCTGTAATACTTGGCTTGGTATGGCCCTTATCTTCTTCCCATCCATTCATGTTACTCTTCCCATTTTCAAAAGGTTCAGTACAATTCAGTCACATAGGGCTTTTTTTTCCCCTTAACTAAAAAACTTCAAACTACTCAAGTTCTTTCTTCTTTTATATTCACAAATGCCGTTCCCTGGAGCCTAGCACACTCTTCTCCGTATTCTTGCTTGACTAATGTAAATTCATATAAATCAGGCCCTCTACCATGCCATACGCATTCACTCTACTTTTTCTTTTTAGCGATTAAAACAATTCTTATTTATTTGTAAGTCTTTATCATTAAACTGTAATCTTCATGAGTGTATGGTCTTGTCTATATAGGGTTATTCTGAAATATAATGAATCAATGACATAATTCCATAAAGCAACCTAAACATTGTCTGTCAGGGACAGCTCTGCTCTAAGTGTTTACCTTTTGACCCCAGTTTATCAGTACTTGGCATCATACTGGGCTGCTTTGTGAATAGGTTAAGTTATAAGTAGCATGATGCAGTCCAGTTAGTGTTCAAAGTGGCTCATCTAGGCTTAGGTGTGGTCACAAGTAGCCTCTCCTATTTACACCATACTTGATACTAATTATTCTTTTCTTTGTGTGCCAAGATATGAAAACATTCGAGAAGAACTGCAATAAATCATTTGCACTCAATCCATACTACTGGTAAAGGTTTGTGTTTTTTCATACAAACATGCATTGATCCTTTACAAAATATAATTTTTTCCTGCTACTTCCTTGAGACTCTTCAGTTGTTTCCCAGGTTCTCTTGGGATACAATACATATTTAATTCCATGAGGCAGTATAGTGTTTCTCAAACCTGCCTGTGAAACACCTTAGCTTTCTAGGGCTTTAAAAATTACAGTTTCCTGGAAATTGCCAATGATTTAGTAAGTTTCTGGTGGTTTGGGGAAAAACAAATGCAGTTATTTCCCCTCCTGATGCTGTTTTCCATGTAGAGGGGTGTATCATAATGTAACCCACTCGGCCTTTCTGTACCTCTTAGTTACTAATGAGTGAGTCAGGTAGGGGAACTGGGCATGGATAGCCCTGTCCCTTCTTATCCAGTCTCTCTGGGGAATGAATTGTCTATGGGGAGTACTTAATCTCATCTGCTCTTCTTATGTTGTAAACCTTAAAGGGGCAATCCCTCTTCCCATGGGGAAATCTTCCCTGCCTACTGCTATCAGTGACTGGGGACACAACTCTGTCTACTTCTGGAATTCAGTATTTAGTCTGCTTCTTTTCAGATATAAGCTACATTATCTAATAATAGCTTTGTTAATAACAAAGGTGATATTTTGAAGATTTATTTATTTGTCAGAGAGAGAGAGGGAGAGAAAGCACGAACAGGGGGAGTGGCAGGCAAAGGGAGAAGCAGGCTCCCCGTTTAGCAGGGAGCCCAAAGCGAGGCTCATCCCAGGACCCTGGGATTGTGACCTGAGCAGAAGGCAGACGCTTAACCAACTGAGCCACCTAGGTGTCCCAACAAAGGTGATATTTTGGTCTCTATCTCTGGATTCTTTGTCTTGCCTCTTAACTGGCTCAGAACTTGGACAGCACAGAAGGTATTATTTATTTATCCCCTTGGAAAAAAACACTAAAAGTTAAAGTCTTGGAATAGTATTTTTAAAGTAGTTTTTCATATTGTTATAATAATCAGCTATATTTTGAAATCTTGAGTATAATTGGGTCATTTGCCCAGCCCTTTTCTGGGAAATGCCTACTTGACTAATAGGGATGACCTTCTAGCAACCATGTATTTGTTGTTTGTCATCATACTTAGGGCCATAATAGATTGTTGTGGGTGGGGGGAGGGGGGAGGGAGAGAGGGGGAGAGGGGGGAAGGGGAGAGAGGGGGAGAGAGGGGGAGAGAGGGAGAGAGAGGGAGAGAGAGGGAGAGAGGGGGAGAGAGGGGGAGAGAGGGGGAGAGAGGGAGAGAGAGGGAGAGAGAGGGAGAGAGAGGGAGAGAGAGGGAGAGAGAGGGAGAGAGAGGGAGAGAGAGGGAGAGAGAGGGAGAGAGAGGGAGAGAGAGGGAGAGAGAGGGAGAGAGAGGGAGAGAGAGGGAGAGAGAGGGAGAGAGAGGGAGAGAATGTGGAAATGGCATTACAGAAATTAAAATTAATGCGTACAAAGTTTTGGGCTCTAAAATTTATGATATTTTCATGGAATCAGATAATTCTCTATCGATGGAATTTGGAGTACACGAGAAGCATGGAGAGAGATACGAATGTAGAAAGGATGTGGGAGGTCTTAGTCAATAAAAAATTGAGGTACTCAGTGATAAACAAAGCCATACATTCATTTATTCAACAAATATGCCCATTGCATGTTAGATAATCACAAAGTATTAGAACTCAAAGGGACCTTAGATCATTTATTTCAATGACTTCATTACCAACCTGAGCAAAGTGAGACCAAGAAAAGAAGAGCAATTCCTAAAATAACTAATACACTAGTGAAGAACTGAACTTAGAATAATCTTCTATTTATTAGTGAAGTGGGAGGGCTTTTTTCCCTTCTAAAAGAGATTAGAATTTATAGCAAGAATATTGCACATTTTAAAATGAGGGAAATTGTGTCTTCTACCAGTTAGCTCTAAAGAATTCTGAATCATGTAAATATAAACAATTTTCCCATTTTCTCTTTACTAATTAAAGGGAAAAATCTCCCTACCTCATTAAACTTGTAAAGGACAGCGACTATAGAAGATTTATGAAGGCATTTGGAAGGACATATGCTTGGAGAGTCTATCCAAAGCATAATATGAATAGAAATGAGGAAAAAATGAATGAAAGTCATATTAGTAAGTATAAAATGCATGCTGCTTAAATCTCACATTCAGATGTCCTTGATCCCAAATTGAAAAGATAAAAATGCTGGCATTTCTCATAATTGTTGTGCAGATGAAATGAGAGCATGCATAAAGCATATATTCCACACCTGGCTTACTTCAGCAACTCAATAAAAGGAAGCTATTGTTACTGTTGATGGTTTCATTATTATTATTTGCACATAATCAGGCAAACATTATTCACAATAGAAAAGGATTTCTACGATTTCTGGATTTGTTAGCATCTGTGCATCCTTCACAGTGATTTCGCTAAAGTTCAGTTCAATTCAGTAGTTACTGATTGCAAACTCTGTACTAACCACTCGTCTAGGCACTGGAATTAAAAGAAAAATTAGTTCTTGTTTTAAAGTAAGTCATAGTCAATTGGGAAACGTAGTCATATGAAACAGATTATTTCAATACAAGATAGATGTGCAAGGATAGGTATGCTATGGGAGTGGAGGTGATTGTTAATAAACCTGCTTAAATGTGTAAGAGGAGGCTTTTTAAGATGAGGTGATACTCATGTCACATCTTCAGAGATGAACAGACATTATCCAGGTAGAAAGAAATTATAAATAGATGGAATGCCAAGAGCAAAACATAAAGGCATGATGCAGTATGGCACAGTTTAGGAACTATAAAGGAAAACACTGAAGTGTGGAATAGACTGAAAATTATATGTATATATATATATACACACACACACACACACACACACATCCATTCCATATATATATTAGATAACATTATCAAAGAGATATGTACAGAGATAAAAAATCTCAACTAATTCATGTTCTTCCTTAATTACAGTATTTATATAGAATATATATAAAATATGTAACTGAATACTAAAAACACTTTTATACAAAAAACCAAGATAACATAAGTGAAATGGACAAATTCCTATAAAGATGCAAACTACCAAAACAGATTACATACGAAATAGAAAATTTGAATAGACTTAATAATATATATGCATGTGTACCCTGGCTCCAGAACCACTCTGTGAGTATCCATGCCTTCACACTGAAGCCCCGGCCACAGCAGGCGTGCTATGCACTGCACCCCAGAGCTGTGGGGATTGCCACGCCTACTCTCCAGACCCTGACTCCATCGCTCCATGAGCACCTGAGCCTGGGATACTGGAGTTACTGCTACAGTGGTATCACCCATATCCCAACCTTAGAGCTACTGTTGCTCTGTGAACAGCTGTATTCTGGACTCTGACTCTGCAGCTATTCAATGAGCGCCTGTGCCTTGCACACCATTAGCAATGATACAGTGAGAGCATGTGGGCCCCAAACACAGACACCACGATCACCCTGAACTCCAGAGCAACAGTCCCTCCATGTGTGCCCCTGCTCTAGACCCTGAGGTTCCATGGCCCCTCCAAGGGCACCTGTACATCAGACAATGGAGCCACTGCCACCAAAAGTGCATCACAAACTGGAGAGGGTGCCAAGAGAGAATCCCTCAGCCACAGCATCCTCTGTAGGAGAAAAAGAGAATAGGAGGACCCAAGCAGCCTTTGCTACTGAAGATTACAACAGCCCAAACTGCCTTTGGGGACCCACACAGCCTTGGTAGCAGAGAACCCCTGCAATCTTCATGATGCTGATCTCAGCTGATGGAGCTGTGTGGAAACTATGATGTTGTGACCCTCCCTAGAGCAAGAACCAGCACGTACCATCAAGTGGCCCCTCAAATCCACCCATATATGAAGGTTTTCTCCACCAAAACCAGTCAGTAAAGTCTGTTAAAATGTCCATACTTTCCCAAACAATTGACAGATTCAATGCAATCTCTATCAAAACTCCAATGACATTTTCACAAAAATAGAAGAATCAATCCTAAAATTCATATGGAACTACAAAAGACTCTAAATAGCCAGAGCACCTCTGAACAAGAAGAACAAAGCTGGAGGCATGATACTTCCTGATTTCCAACTACACTGTAAAACTATAGCATCAAAACAGTATGGTACCGGCATAATGACAGGCACATAGATCAGTGGAACAGAATAGAGAGCCCAGAAATAAATCCATGCAAATATATTCAACTGATTTTTGACAAAGTCACCCAGAATAAACAGTGAAGAAAGGATTGTCTCTTCAAAAAAATAGTGTTGGGAAAACTCTATGTCCACATACAAAACAATGAGATTGGACCTATATCTTACACCATAGACAAAAACCAACTGAAAATGGATTAAATACTTAAATGTAAGACCTAAAACCATAAAACTCCTGGAAGAAAATAGGGAAAAACCTTTTTGTCATTGGTCCTAGCAATGATTTTTTTGGATATGACAACAAAAGCACAGGCGACAAAAGCTAAAATAAACAACCACATTATACTAACATGTTTTACAAAACAAAGGAAATAATCATCAAAATGGAAAGGTAACCTATGGAATGGGAGAAAATATTTGCACACCATATAACCAATAATCAGTTAATACTCAAATACAAGGAATTTAATAATAATAATCAATGGCAAAACAAACACAAATAACCTGATTTAAAAATGGAAAAGGATGTGAACAGACATTTTTCCAAAGAAGACCCACAAATGACCAACAAGTACTTGAAAATGTACTCAACATCACTAATCAATAGGGAAACGCAAATCAAAACAACGGGAAATCACCTCACACCTGTTAGGATAGCTATTATTGAGACAGTGAGACATAACAGGTGTTGCTGAGGATGTGCAGAAAGGGGAAAGTTTGTACACATTTGGTGGGATGTAAATTGTTCCAGTCATTATGGAAAACAGTATGGAGATTCCCCCCAAAATTAAAAGTAAAACTACTATATGAACCACCCTTCACTTCTGCGCATTTATCCAAAGGAAATGAAATCAGTACCTCAAAGAGATATCCGCATTGCCATGTTCACAGCAGTAACATTCACCGTAGCCAAGATATGGAAACAACGTTAAGAGTTCAACAACGGATGAATGGATAAAGAAGTCATAGTGCACATATACATTGGAATATTATTCAGCCTTAAAAAAGGAGGAAATTCTGCCATTTGTGACAAATGGATGAACTTGGGAGATATTATGTTAAGTGGAATAAGAAAGATACAGAAAGACAAATACTGTATGACCTAACTTATATTTTGAATATTAAAAAAAATTGAACTCATAGAAGAAGAATAGAATGGTGGCTGCTAGGCACTGGAGGGTGGAGGGAAAAGAGATGTTAATCAAAGGATACAAACCTTCAATTATAACATGAATAAGTTCTGGAAACCTAATGTATAGCATAGTGACTCGAGTTAATAATAACCTACTGTATACTTGAAATTTGCTAAGACAATAAATCTCAAGTGTTCTTGCCTCAAATAAGTATGTGAGAGGATGGATTCGTTAATTCACTTGATTGTAGTCATTATTTAATAATGTATTTATATAGTAAAACAGCACACTATATACCTTAGATATATACAATTTTTGTCAATCATTCTTCAATAAAACTTGACAAAAAAACGCTAATTATTGGTAAGAATAATGAAATTTTTGGTATTTTAGCTTACTCTGGTGCCTTCTTCTCTCTATACCAGCAGTAGCCATGAAAATAACAGAGCACTTTCCAGGTTTTGGTACCCAGTACTGGAAGGAGCAGAACAGATTTCATTCATAATAATTATATTTAATTATTTGTTCTGACCTGTCTGCTGATTCCTTGGAAGATCTACTTTAAAAGCCTGTCTTTATTTCACTTACCTGGGAACTGGCCTAATGCTTGTTTTACTGTTTTTTTTTTGTTGTTGTTGTTTTTGAAAGTGAACACTCTTTATTTTAGGTTTATCATTAGAGAATATAATCTCGAACTTTTTGGTACTCTTCTCTCACAAGGAAAAAAAATAAAGTTAATGTAATGGCCTAGGGCTTTTAAAGCTACTTCCCAGAACACATTTGTTGGATACATTTACAGGCTAACATCTTAGGTTGTTTCTGGCTGAGGTAATAGATAATATTTGGGGCAAGCAGTAGCAATAGACCTTGGGAGGAAAGGGGAGGGAATGAGATGTTCCCAAGGGCTTTGAAAACATTAAAGATATTCCTGGGAATCTAGAAGGCCACATACTCAGAGCTGTGCACATATTCAGGAAAGACATGAGAAGGCCCTATGCTTTCCCAGAAGCAAGTGAGATTACATATTTAATGTGCTTAAAGAAAACTATTGTAACAAAGAGAACAAAACAATCACTGTATACCACAAATGATATAATTGGCAAAACTATCCTTTAAAAATGAAGGAGAAATTAAGACACTGCTAGGTTAATAACACACACACACACACACACACACACACACACACACACGAGTTTGTCATTACCAGACCTGCCTACGACAAATACTAAAGGCAGTCTTTCGGCCTAAAATAAGAGGACACTTCGCAATAACTTGACCCTACATAAAGACATAAAGAACACCAGGAAAGGTAACTATTTGGGTAAATATATTTTTTAAAAGATAAAGTATTTTTGAAACCATGAGTTAATGAGGTTCAAACTGGCAGAAAAGTTAAAGCTTATTTTTCAGAGAACTGTTTCCCCCTAATCAGCAACTGTGCCTTTTCGGTCCTTACGAACAAATCCACTAGCTGTGTCTGCAAAAGCCTGGACTCCAAGTCAACTGATACGGTTCTAGCCTGTGAACAGGCAAGGCCTTGCATTCCTTACCCAAGATACAGGCCAATACCCCATCCAGTTTATACCGACTCTCAGAGCATGCCCACAGACCCTTCTTCTCCTAAAATAACCTCTTGACATCAGGGGCTGAATTTTGCCTCCTTCTGTTGTCAAGTATCCATCCCCAAACGAAGAGGTGATGTATGTTACGTATGTTTACTCGGTGTGCATGCTCCAATGTTCCTCATGAATAGTCATAAGCTTCCTTGCCCTTTTCATCAATATGTATGTAATCCCGACCCTTAGGATTATTAAAGAAAAAAACAAAAAAACTTGTTCTCTTCCCCCATCAGGGAGGCAGATTTGACGCTGGCCTTCCCATATCCTTTGGCTGCCTCTCAAGTAAACCCTTTCCCTGCTGCATACCTGATGTCTCAGTGATTGGGTCTGCTGTGTATCAGACCAGATGGACTTGGGTTCTGTTACATTTTTTTCTTTGTTAATCTTCTTTCACCGTTTGATTTAAAAGATAAATTTACATGAACTGATAATTATAAATCTAAGTTCTTGGGTATACAATGTATAAAGATGAGATCTGCGGTAATAACAGCATATTGACAGGGTGGAGAATGGATACATAAGAGCAGACATTTGTATCTTATCCAAGGTAACTTGGTATTAATATGTTCGAGGTTGTTACACACTTAAGATGTTATTTGTAATCCCGCAGGTAACCACTAAATAAATAACTCAAAATACAATAAAAGAAGTAACAAGTTAATAATACACAAGAAAACATCAATTTAACACAAGAAATTACACAGTAATAGAGGAATTGAAGAACAAAAAAGGACATGGACATACAGAAGACAAAGAGCAAAATGGCAGAAGTAAATTCGTCCTTATCGGCAATTACTTTAAATGCAAATGTTTTAAACTCTCCATTTAAAAGGGAGAGATTCAAACAACAGATTAGAACACATGATCCAACTCTATGCTATCCAGAAGAGACTCACTTTAATCCAAAGACACAAATAGATTGAAAACGAGAGGAGGAAGACATTCCATGCAAATAATACTTTACAGAAAGCTGGGATGGCTAATACTACTATCAGATAAAATAGACTTTAAGTCAAAAATTGTTATAAGAGATAAAGGACATCACATATTTATAAACGTGTTAATACACCAATAAGATATAATAATTATTGATGTGTACACACCTAATTACAGATTCCCAAAATATATGTAGCAAAACTGGCAGAACTGAATGGACAGACATTCTCCAATAAGAATTCATAAAATAGATAAAAATCTAAACAGACTATCAGCAAGGTAATACGAGTTTGAGCAACATTATATACCAAACAGTCCTAATGGCTATCTATAGAAGACTCCATCCAGCAACAGAATATACATCTTTCTCAAGTTCACATGGTACATTTCCAGGATAGACCATAGATTAGACCACAAATCAGTTCTAAATACATTTTAAAAGATCGAAATCATACAAGACATACATATCTTCTCCAGGCAGTTGTACACCAACAAATTATTTAACCTAGTTTAAAAGAGGCAAAGTACTAAAAATGCACAACCTATGAAAACTGACTCAAGAAAAAGTTTAAAAAGCCGAAGAGACTTGTAACAAGTACAGATAAACCTCCCAGCAAATAAATCCCAGGAGAAGGCTTCACTGGGTGAATTCCACCAAACAATTAAAGAAGAATAAATACCAATCCTTCTCAAACTCTAAAAAGAATGTCAGATGAGAAAACACTTCCTAATTCATTCTGTGAGACTATCAATACTTTGATATCCAAACCAGGAAAATATGCTACAAGAAAACAAAAATCGAGACAGATAACTCTTATGAGTATAAATGAAAAATCCTGAACAGCATACTAGCACACCAAATCCTGCAGCATATTAAAATGCAACATGACTAACTGGGATTTATCCCAGGAATGCAGTGTCGGCTTAACAAATGAAAATCAACCAGTCTACAGCACATTAACAGAATCAAGGAAAAAATTCAAATGATACAGAAAAAAAGCACTTGACAAACTCCAGTAACCTTTGTGATAAAAAACAAAACATCACTCTGCATACTAGGAAGAGAAGTGAACTTCCTCAGACATGGCAAAAAATACATGAAAAACCCATAGCTAACCTTATATTAGGACTACAGTTGGGTACTGAAATAAGCAGCAATATTCCTGTTGTGGGGCCAAACAAAGCTCTATGGTAAGTAAAATGAGAAAACTTGTGTTTTACCTTTTCTGGCATCTCTTTACATTCAGTTCAAGTCTCCTTAGGCTCCTAGCAAATGATGAGTACTGCCGGGTATTAATGCAGGCCCATTCCTGGGGAAGGTGAGACTCTTTTAGCAAATAACTTCGACTTGAGGATTCCGCATCAACCTGGTCAAGTCTTTCCTAGAAACGTACCGCAGTATGAAATGCTTTCTACCCACTTTTTGTTTCTTTCCCCTTCCGCGTCTCCTTTATATGAGTCACACCTGCTTTGTCATCTGAAGCTCTCCCGCCTACGCCTGATTATTTTCCCCACTGGCTTCCCTGCTCGTGTCAACATGCCTTGGTGTCGACCTCTTAGGGGACCTGAACTAATATACTCTGTGTGCTCCAATTATACATCTCTCTATTATACAGACTTTTATCATGGCACTTATCATACAACACTCTAATGATGATTTCTTTATCCTCGCTCTTGGTACGCGGCAACCTCAGTAAAAGAGGTACCGTATTTTACTCATCTTCCTAATCCTCAAGACCCAGCATACTGCCTATCACTATAGCCCATATTTATCTTTTCCCACCTTCATATACCTGAAGGTTATATTTCGATAACAGAGGTCTACTGGCTGCGTGAGAAGGTGGGATACAGGGACACATGGTACAAATGGTTTACAGGTGTCTGAAGTTAGCAGTGAGGTTAGCTGATAGGGATCTGAGGCAGCTGCGTCTTCTGGGCTGATTAAGTACCCCTAAGCTGCCTTGTCCATTTATCCCAGGGGGCAAAGGGCACAGATATTACCTTTCTGCTGGTGCCATGGTATGAAATAGTTTGGGAAACACTGCTATAGAACCTACCAGAGTCCTTCTGTCAGAAGGCATTCCTGAAATTTGGAAAAAAGTAAGTTGTAGCTTTTGATGTGTCCATCCCTTCGCACCATGGAATCACTGGCTTTGTACATTGTAGTTGTTCATTAACTGGTTAATGATTAAATATGAGTTTGGCTCAGCACAAAATATTTTAAAATTGCAATAAATAAATAGATACAAGCGCACGGTGGGCTTAATAAGCATTTGTTAAACTGAAAATTAAAACTGGAAAGTACAAGATATTAGGATGAAAATGAGTTTCCCACTTTCAGATGAACTTTATAACTTTTTGTTATCAAATTATCAATTAATTGGCTCTGCCTTTAGAGAGATTTTCTGCTAAAGGGGGGCTGGTTCCACAAAGATCAAAGTTCTGAATAAGGTCTTAATGCAAACCGAAGAAAAAATAAATTTGCCTGAAGAAATTTATATGCATGAATAATCCATAATAATGAATTGGCAAATAGGATTCCTGGATGAAAACATGACTTTAGAAATTATGAGGCTTCTTATTTAATTTTCAATATGTTAAACCTGCTTTCTAGATAGAATCATGAAGCACTGAAGCTTGAAGTGGCCTGAGTGATCTAGTCCCACTCTCTCATTTTGTGGAGAAAGAAACAGGGACTTTGAGAAGTGGTTGGGCAAGGCCATACGACTAAAAGGTGCTATAGTCAGAAGTGGAACACAAAGTTTCTGGATCTCGGTCCAGCATTATTGTTCTAGAAAACACTCATATTTAGGATGATTGATAAAATGTCTCACACAGATGATGTCTGCCTGTCAGGAAACCAAATACCTGGAGAGAGGCAGAGATTAAATTAAAAGAGCAGCTGTGGAGGAACCAGTTTGTGAGGAAGGAGGAAAAAAGAGGCTTTGGTTCTAATCCTTACATTTTGACCCAAGAACTACGTACCAGTACCTTCTTTCAGAAGGCAGACTTACAGGTAGTTACCAATTATCTCTTTTTTCATTAAGGTCTACTTTCTATACAATAAAATTCATACTTCTTTTATGCATTATTGAGTTTTTGCAGATGCACCTAGTCATAAAAGTATGGCCACATTCAAAGGATAAAAGAGTTCCATTACCTCAAAAAATGTCCCATTCCCATTGATAATAAACATCTGCTCCCATCTTCATGCCCTGGAAGCCACTGACTTCTTTTCTGTCCCTATACTTTTGTGTCTGTAAAACTGTCGCATTTTGGGTCCGATTCCTTTGACTTGGCTAATGCCATTCAGATCCATCCGTGTACTCTTGGGTACCAGTAATTAATTTGTTTTCATGGCTGAGTAGATTCTTCCAATGTATAAATGTATCAAAACCTGTTTATCCTTTCCCCAGGTTAGGAACATCTGGGTTATTTAGTTTTTTATTATGAATGAAGCAGGAACGTCCATGTGCAAGTCTGGACTTACAAATGTTTTCATTTTTCTTTCGTAAATACCTAGAAGTAGAACGCTTGGTGCACAGGGCAAGTATACATTTCACTAAACAGGAAACTGGCAAACCCATGGCCTTCTGAGAGCACTTTGTTTCGCCACCAGATGCAGAAGATAACCGTGAAGGTAAAAATAGCTTTCTCTGACAACAACCACTCCTTCAAGAAAGGTAACATTACAAGAGGGGCAACATTACCACAGGCTGAATGAAAAACGGAATCAAGATCTGCCAATTCAGGATCAAGAGACCCTTGAGAACTGAACCACTGTACATGGAGCTAGAAACTATATACTTCAGGACTCTCTGTTGTATTTCCAGAAGCCTTAAATGGCCAACCACATAGAGACTAAATATTACAACAAAATACATAAATGGTGGTGAATAAAATAAAATCAACAAGTTGTGAAAAGACCTTCCTTCCAGGGGATGTGTGTGTGTGTTTTGCGAGTTCCCTGATGGTGAGAGGAGGGACAGAAGGGGACAAACGGGTGTACGAATGGAGTCCCGCAGGGCTGAGGTTCATAGTTAGCCGGACACTGGGGATAAGGCCGGGGTGAGGACTGAGCACGGAAGACAAATTGCCTCCGAAGCGCTAACATATAGGCAAGGTTGTGATTCTATGTGTGTTTGGGGTAGGGAGTGATGTCAGGGTCTAGCCTGCCAGAACCCAGATGGAAAGAGGGCTTGAGGTGTGGAAGGTGACAATAACAATCCGCCAAAAGAGGCAGACTAAGAAATTGCCCACGTGACCTACCTCCTAGTGGTATTTGTTGCACCTCACAGTATGCTGTAAGCATCCAAAGACCCTCTGGAGAACCAAAAAACTCACCCTTTCGAAAGTTACCGAGGTCTGAAGTGATGGCGTTTGAGAGGCACAAACCCAGCACCGATCAGACTGGGTGAGGTGTGGGAGTGAACCTCCCCAGTTCAGGCAATAAAGTGGAGCATTTTCCTCAGAGATTTTTAAGGCAAGAATAAAACTGTGTAAAAACTAGTCTTGCTTTCATTATATTATTTCTACATAATGTCAGTGTATAAATAATGTTTCCCCTAATAATCTTTTGTTGGTATACATTCTAAAAGACTGCTATGTTTAACATTAAATCTTATTATACATATCACACAGCTTTATATATATTTACATGTAATTATGTATACATATATAATTATTATATACCACAGATACATAAAATTATATATATGTATGTTAAATTATGTGTGTGTTTAAGATTCAAATTAGTATATTTTTGTATTTATCTTTAGTCACTGTACGAGGTTGTGGGTTTTTTTAGGATTTTATTTATTTATTTGAGAGCGAGCGGGCACAAGCGGTGGGGAGGAGCAGAGGGAGAAGGAGAAGCAGGCTCCCCGCTGAGCAGGGAGCCCCAGTGCACCTGGCTCGATCCCAGGACCCCGGGATCACGACCCGAGCCAAAGGCAGACGCTTCACTGACTGCGCCACCCAGGTGCCCTTGTACAAGGTATTTTATTTAGAGAACTTTCTGTTAGACAGCTGGGCGCAGACACAAGCCTCAGCTGCCCTGCTCCTTTCTAAAGCCTAGTGGTCCTGCTTGGGAACTGCTGAGCTCGCTTCAAGCACACTCGGAGTCTACAGTCCCTGTGGAAACGTACGACACACATACACCAGCTCATAGACAGTAGTTTACAAAAGAACAATAAAAGCACGCTGATTATAAAGATAAAAGAACCCTCAGGTTTCACGGTTCGGTCATTTTATGTAACCACTGGTTTTTACTTGTGTCTTGATCGGTGAAACGAAGCATGAACTGCAAGGTGTAAGTTGTTTGAAGGGGCATGCAAAATTTTACTGGATTAGAGCACAAAGTATTTTACTGAATTTGCACAAGATCTTTCAAAGTAAAATGCATTATTCTTTAGTTGTTAATTGTTCGTTTTTAAACTGCAAGACAAAATCAGAAATGAAAACACTACATTTGCTTTAAGACTTAGTAGTTACCTGAATTGCACTATTTGCGGTCTTTGCTTTCCTTAAAAAATTCCTTGTTTTTACTATCATGATTAAATATAAAACGTTCAATAATGTAATATTTACTACAGTTTTCTGATTATTATTTTCTTTAATTCATGAGTATTATAATTTTTTTTTCCTGTTTAAGGAGATGTGTTAAAAAATATGTCTCTTTGAAAGTCAAATACACGTATTATGCCACTGGAGGGGGATATTTTATTGCCTAAAATCCTTCATGATTTAGCCCGTTTCTGGGTTTTTGGTTTTTTGTTGTTGTTGTTTGTTTTCATTTTGAACAGCTTTATTGAGGTATAATGGACCTAGAATAAACCACACATATCTAAATTGCTCGGTGTGGTAAGTCTTGATGTCTGTATGCAACCATCACTATGGTCAAAAGAGTGAATACAGTTGACCCTCGAACAGCATGGGTATTAGGGGCACTGATCCCTGGTTGTCAAAAATCTGCATGAAACAAAACTACTAACAGCCTACTGTTGACTGCAAGTCTTACTGAGAACATAAACAGTTGATTAACAGATTTGGAATGTTATATGTATTCTGTACTACATTCTTACAATAAAGTAAGCTAGAGAAAAGAAAATGTTATTAAGAAAATCTTGAGAAAAATACATTCACAGTACTGTATCGGAAAAAATCCAAGTGTACGTGGACCCACGCAGTTCAAACCCAGATTGTCCAAGGGTCGACTATATTTTCATCACCCCCAAGAGTTTCCTTTGCCCCTCTGCAATCTCCCTGTTGCACTCCTTGCTACTCCCTTATACGCAAGCAACGATTCATCTCCTTTCTGTTACTGTAGTATACATTTTCGAGAGTTTATATGAATGGAATTATGCAATATGTACTATTTTATGTCTGTACTCTTTTATATTAAATTTATTTCAATCAGTATAATCATTTTGAGATGCATTCAGGTTGTTGCCTGTATCAGTATTTCATTCCTTTTTATTACTGAGTAGTAGTATTACACTTTATGGATATGCCAAAATGTGTTTATTCATTCACCTATTGGTGGGCACTTGAGTTGTTTCCATTTTTTGGGTATTACAAGTAAATTACAAGTAAATACTGTTACAAGTATTACTGCTTTGTGTGCAAGTGGATATATGCTTTCATTTGTCTTAGATAAATATCTAACAGTGGAACACCTAGAATTCAAGGTAGGTGTGTGTTACCCTCATAAGAAACTGCAATTTGCTTTTCCAAAGTTGTTGTACCATTTTACATTTCTACCAGCAGTTTGCAAAAGCCCCAGTTCCTCCAAATCACACTTGCTTGGTCAACCTTTTAAATTTATTTTTTTAAAGATTTTATGTATTTATTTGAGGTGGTGGGAGAGAGAGACACAGCATGAGCTGGAGGAGGGGCAAAGGGAGAGGGAGAAGCAGACAACCTGCTGAGCAGGGAGCCCAACATGGGGCTCGATGCCAGGACCCTGAGATCATGACTTGAGCCAAAGGTAGACGCTTAACCACCCGAACCTCCCAGGCGCTCCAACCTTTTCAATTTTAGGCATTCTAAGAAATGTGTCCCGGTTTCTCACTGTGATTTTAGTTTGTATTTCCATAATGACTAATGATGTTCAGCGTCCCATTATGGTCTTATTGACCATCTCTGTACCTATGCTTCCTCAAATGTTTGATAGACTCCTTCATTGACATATCTAGGCCTGCTTTAGCCTCGGGAGGTCGGGACTTCTCAGTGATGTTGAACCTTCCCCAGCTTATAGATCTTTTCTAATGGTTTCCAGCAGGATTCCATCCTGCTCTTCCCCAGCAACAGAGGGTTTTCTTCTGTTCTCTTCTCGCAGTTATAATGGGTCTTCACCTGCACCTTGGTCTCATAGGGGACATGAAATGGGGGGGGCAGTCCAGGCAGGGCCATGTGCCTTTCCCAGAACAGCTGCTGCTCCCCATCTCAGCCTGCACTAAGAGGGAGGCTCTCTCTGCTCTCTACGCCTTCTCTAATTCATTCTCGTAAGCAGCCAGAGAGGTTCATGGGGAAGAGTCTGCAATTCGTTTTGCATTTTCATTGCGTCTGCAGATCCCAGGAGTTCTATACTCTCGTGCTAGCCCGCACTCTGCCTTTAGTATTCTCACAAAATGTTAGCTGCACTTGTCTTATAGTTTCTACATGTAGCATCTATCCCAGTCAAGTAGTGCTCACAGCCTGTCTCTCCCTGGAGGTGCCTTTCCTTTAGAGTTCAGGTTGTTCGCCTGCAACTGTCAGTTTTCAGATGAGTTCAAGAGAAGTTGAAGATCACCTGGCATTTTAAGGTGGGAGCAATGCTCTTTCTAGCTTTGTGCACCCTAAGCAGAAGATAGAAACCTATCCTTCTTTTTTAGATCTAATAATATTGCATTACAGTCAGATAGTATATTTTGAAAGAGGTTGTTATTTGAAATTAATTTGGGCCTAGTATATTTTTGAATGTTCTATTTACACTTAAATATAATATGCATACTGTTATTGATGGGTATAAGGACATATATGTATGGAATAAAATATTCCATAACATATTAATAACATTAAAATATATACTATTTATTAGACTTATATTAATATTGCTATATTTCCTGCATATTTACTTAATTTTGTCTTCTTGATCTGTCAGCTTCTAGAAGCCTATGTTAAACTCTGCAAAAGCAACTACTGACTTATTTTGTTCTTCCCATAATTCTGTCAGATGTGCTTTATATTTTGAGTCTGTATTTTAGTTTCACAATTGTTACATCTTTTTGATCTATTATTTCTTTACAAGCACATACTCTCCTTCTTTGTCCTTTATGATGTTTTTGACTTCATATCTTATTCATCAGATAGTACAATGTTTACCTTGGCTTCCTTCTGAAATATTAGGATTTTTAAAATTCATTTATTTTCTTCTTCTTTTTTATAACACTAATACTTGACTTTAGTTCTCTCATCTTATGCTATTCTTCCTGATTTTTTTTGCTATTTTAATCTTTTACCATATGGCATCTTTTTATTTTCAATCTCTGTATCATTTTTACCTTAAATGTGTCTCTTATTGATACTTCATTTCTAGATGGCATTCCTCCTTTCCTTCACTTTTATCTTCAATTCTATTGAATTTTTTTTCTTCTGCTTGCTTAATGATACACATTCCACTTTTTTTTGCATTGGTTAACTATCCTATTAAGACTTAGACTTATGTTTATTTTTCATTATCAGTGTCTCAAGTTTGTGAAATGCCCATGTCTTCCTCCAAATAAGACAAGAAGTTCAACACTTCAAATGGTATTTTTCCTTCCCCTTCTCCATGCCTATTTAACTCACCATATTGAAGGTTCCCCCCCATTGACACCAACATACTTTCTTATGTCTTTATCTGTGTTTTTCCTTCAACTACTTCTTATTCTCTTTCTCATCATCCTTGTTGTCGTCCTTTTTCTTTATTATTTTCTCTAATCTGGCACTGCTGGTATCCAGGGAAATGTGTACAAAAGAAACAACTATAAAGATTCTAACCCCTCTCACCCTGCCCCCCAACACCTCACACTCCACTACCATCTTAGTCTGCTTGGGCTGCTGTAATAAGTTACCAAATCTGTGAGGCTTAAACAACAAATATTTATTTCTCATAGTTATCACTCATAGTTCTGAGGAGTCCAAGATCAACACGCCAACAGATTCAGTTCTTGGTGACAGCCCTCTTTCTGGTTTGCAAATGGCTGTCTTCTTGTTGTCCTCACATAGCAGAGAACAGAGAATGAAGTGAGTTTTCTCCTGTCTCTTCTTATAAGGGCAAGAATCTCAACATGAGGGCTCTACTCTCATGATCTAATTACCTCCCAGAGGTCCCATCTTTAAATATCTTTACATTGGGAACTAGGGTTTTAAAACATTAATTGTGAAAGAACAAAAACATGCAGTCTCTAGCATCCCCCCCCAAACACACACACACACACGTCCAACTACATTCTATCTCATAAACATCTTTATTCTTTCAAGGCTGATTAGTTGATAAATGCATCTCTGGAGTTGACCAACCTCCTTACCTCACCTATGCTATCTTCAGGATTGGATTGACAAAGTGAGGCAATAGCCTGGGTTCATTTACCATATCATCAAGAACAAGCTTCTCCTTTATTCACTTCAACAAAAGTCTCTATGTCAACTTTCCCTCCAGTCCCCTGAACATCCACTTTTTCCTCTCACATCAGGCTTGGTATCTGTACATTATATTTTTAAAATATTATCGAACATTGGGGTAGAATAATATAGTGGAAAGAATGTAGGCCTGGAAATCTTATACCCAAGTCACAACTTACTGTAGCCCTTATTAATTCACTTGTAATGTGGGGAAAATAATGAAATTGTTGCTATCCTAAATGGGACTGCTGGAAAGCACCAATTGCATGATGGACATGCAAGTTTCTGGATAAGGTTACATAATATACAAATGCTATGGTCTGTAGCAGTCATTATTGCTGTAGTTACGTGAGATGTGGATCTGGAGCTTTCCCTGAGCTTAGCCCTAGACCTGCTGTGAAATCCAACAACTCAACGGTCACCTTCTCTGGGAAGCCCCCTCCCATCCTCAAGAAAGATTTGCTCACTTTCTTTGACTGCTTACACTTAATCATTCTTCAAAACTGAGCTTAGTGCTAAATCTGGCCTGTCATCTCATCTGGATTATTAGTGCCCTTCATCTCTCATGAAAGTTCTTGTACTTATCTCTGCTGTGGCCTGTATATAACAAGGATCTATTTTTTCTGACTAAATACTCAGAAGTCCATGACAAAGACCACGCATTTATATCTCTGGTACCCGGTGTAGTTCTTGGTCCCAATAAGGTACTGAGTAATTGTTTAGTGGCCTGACATAAAACAGCATTAACTTTTGGGGATGCTAGTTCTACTTTGTGTCTAACCTATGGAGCACTAGAAAGGCTTAGAAGTTAACTGTGGTAGGGAGGGCTCCTGGGTGGTGCAGTCAGTTAAGTGTCTGCTTTCAGCTCAGCTCATGATCCAGGGTCCTGGGATCAGGCCAGCATGGAGCCCTGCATCACCCCGCATGGAGCTGCCTGTTGGGTCCCACACTGGGCCCTGCATTAGGCTCCCTGCTCAGTGGGGAGTCTGCTTCTCCCCCCCCCACACTCTCTCTCTCAAATAAATAAGTAAATAAAATCTTTAAAAAAAGTTAACTGTGGTAGGAAAATAAGGGCCTTATTTGTGAATCATCAGTCAATCCATTTGTGCTTTTGTTTATGTCCAAACGCTCGGAGCAGGTTTCCTTTCCTCCATAACCCTTCTCCACAATGACTGTGAGATTAGGCATGAGATTTGTATCATAACAATTGAGGCTAATAAAACAAAATATTTCTCCAGAACATAGAGTGCCATTTAGAGCAATTAATTGTAATCCAAAGGAATAAATTCATTTAGTAATATTCCTACTGATAGCACTGAAAGAACAATAATTTATTTTCAAATTACATTGTAAAATTCTTCTAAAATTGGAATAAATGAAATTATTTAAAAAGAAAATCTAATAATGTTTCAGAAGACAACCTATATTAAGCATCATGCAAGTCAAATAATAATAGTCTCAAGGACAATGAAATTAGTATTTTTATATTTGAAAGCAATTGAGCTGGATGTTTTTAAGTACTCATAAATCTTTGTAGTTAAAATTGAGTTGAATAGATGAAACAGATTAATTTTAACTGAAGATAATAGAATAATAGAGGGAAGAGATTATAGATGTGATCCATTTGGAATAAACATTATTTGTTGGGGGGTATAATGAAGGTAATGCTAAATACATTTCTTCAGGAGTGGGTGTTGGGAAATTGAATCTGAAACAATGAACATTACACAAATCCCCATTTTTATCTTCAAGACACTGTCAAAAGGAATTTTCTTTATATTAAATCTTGAAAACATAAGAACTTATCTAAATGAAAATAGATTATTATATTAGCAATAGATAATTTCTGGGGATGGTTTTTACTGAGTCTTGAATAAGACTATTTAATATGCTTGGTTTGTTGCGCTTAAATCTAGTAGTTGGAAATCTTGAACATTAAGTTTGTTTTGTTTAATACTGAAAATGCATGCTTCCCCAACCCAATAAACCAAATATTTTCCAGAATGATTCTTTTGCCAGGAAAAGTGTGAATGCTTATTGAACCATCCTCAGTGATTATATCTTTGTGAAAATAGTTAAATAAGAGAAAAGTAATGACAATTGGTACACTTTATTCTGTGCCTTCTGTATGCGAGGCTCTAAACTAGGTGCATCATTGTCATGCATCCTCTTCAGTGGTAATGCAATGATTTCATGCCTTTTTGAAATTGTGACTCTCTTATTTGATATAACTACATGTGCCAAATATGGGTGCTCACTGGACCTTCCCCAGAAGACTAGCTCTGGGTCCAGACTGTAGGATCCCCTATTTTGTTTGAGAAAACCTCCCAACAGGACATCTAAACACATAGTATGTGGTGTGACCCTAAAGTCCATGCCCTGAGCACCATGCTAATTTACATGGTCAGTTCTGGAATAATCTTGGGTTACATGAATCCATACCTTATAGCATACACAAAATATAACTCTAAATCGATAAAATATCTAAATGTAGAAAGTAATACCATGAAACTCTTAGAAGAAACCACGGTGTAAATCTTTGGGGCTTTGAGTTGGGTAATGGTTCCTTAGATTTGACACAAAAAACACAAACATCCTAGGAAAAAATAGATAAATTAGATGTCATCAGAATTTTTAAAAAGGACACTATTAAGGCATTAAAAAGTATAATAGTGCTGTATGGAACAGCTGGTAGCTACACTTATGGTGAGCATAACATAAGATATAAAGTCGTTGAACCATTATCCATACACCTGAAACTAACGTAACATTGTGTGTCAACTGTTCTCCAGGTAAAAAAAAAAAAGTGAAAATACAACCTACAGAATGGAAGAAGATTAAAAATCATATATATGTTAAGATTCTAATACCAGAACTCAGAAAAAACCCGTAAACTCAACAATAAAAAGGTGAATAACCCGATTTAAAAATGGGCAAGTATCTGAACAGAGACATTTCTCAAAAAAGACATACAAATGGCTAACAAGCACATGAAATGTTCAACATCATCAGTCAAAATCACAATGGGATATCATCCCACACTGACTAGGGTAGCTGTAATTTTTTTCTAAAAAAAAATAGAAAACAATAAATGTTGGCAAAGGTATGGAGAAATGGAGTACTCATACACTGATGGTGGGAAAGTAAAATGGAGCAGCCACTGTGGAAAATAGCTTGGCAGCTCCTCAAAATGTGAAACAGAGAGTTACCATAAGACCCAGTAATTCTACTCCTGCCTATATCCCCAAGAGAACTGAAAACACATGTGCACACAAAATCTTTTCCATGGATGTTTATAGAAGCATTATTAATAATATCCAAGGAATGGAAATGCTCCAGATGTCCATCAGATGATGAATGGATAAACAAAACGTGATATACGGATACGATGGAATAGTATTTAGCCATAAAAAGAATGAAGTACTGATACAAGCTACAGTGTGGATGAACCTTGAAAATACTATGCTAGATGAAAGAGGCAGACCAAAAAAGTGCATATATTGTATGATTCCATTTTGATAAAATGTTCAGAATAGGAAAATCTATAAAGAGGGAAAGTAGATTAGTGGCTGCCTAGAGCTCAGCGGGATGAGGGAACAGGGGAGGAGCACCTAAAGGGTCTGAGGTTTCTCTTTGGGTGATAAAATGCTTGTGAGATTACACAGCAGTGTGGTGATGGCTGCACAACCTTATGAATTGAAAAGACATTGAACTATACTTCAAAATAGTAAACTTACGGTATGTGAATTATATCTCTGTAAAAAAATGAGAGTGAAATAAAGGCATTACCAGATTTTTTAAAAACTGGAACAATGTGTTTCTAGAAGATCCACTTTACAGGAAATATTGAGAGAACTTTTTCAGGCTGAAAGCAAATGACTCAGTTGATAGCAAGCTGATACTTTGACTCAGTTGTATCATATCAATACATTTTAAATCTCAAAATTATTTTTATTTATAAAACACATGCTATTTTAATCACCTCATGAATTCAACTTACCATATGGTGTCAGTTCCTTACTGAAATACAATTCCTTTCCACAACTCTCTGTTCTATTGTCAAATATATAGTATTTTTATATGTTATAGCCTCAGTCATACATTTATATACATATTGTTTTATACATTGCTTTTGAAAGCCAGTTAAGAGATGAAATAAGAAATATGCGATTACATTATATTTTGTAATTACCTACATAATTAGCTCTACCAGTGTTCTCTGTTATCTCCTCTGGACTTAAAAAATCATCTTGCTTTTGAAGCCAACATTGCCACTATTAAATAAAGACTCCGAGAATTAGGTTAAGAGGAGGGTCAGAAACTCCTATATAAAGATGAAAATAGGCTCAGAGAAGGAATAAATGAAGGCGAAACGTAATCTTTTCTCTTAATCTAAAAACAACTGCCTAGAGTAACGATAGTAACAATGTATCATGTGATTATAACACATGGGTAAGCGAAATGAGTAACAGCGAAGTCATAAAGCACTGCAGAGGGGAATGAGGAATACTCTGTTATAAGGTACTTGCAATAAATGGAAAGTGGCATTGTGTCATTTCAAGGTAGACACGCACTAGTTGTAAACGTATACTGCAAACTCTAAGGACTCTAAGGCAGTGATTTAAAAAGGAACACAAAAATCGTATCTTAAGGTTCTGTAGGTCAGAACTCTGAAAATGTGCCTTACAGAATTAAAACCAAGTGTCAGTAGATCTGCATTCTTTCTGGAGGCTCTAGGGGAGAATTCAATTCCTTGCCTTTTCTTGGTTCTAGAGACCAAAAGCATTCCTTGTCTTTTGGCCTCTTCCATCATCTTCAAACCAGTAGGGTAGCATCCTCACATTTCTCCCACACTGATCCCGGCTTCCAGCTTCCATAGTCGTATTTCCTTCTCTGACACTCTTATCTCCCTTAGATAAGGACTCTCGTAATTGCATTGGTCCCACCCAGATAACCCAGCATATGGCCCCATATCAAGATCCCTCACTTACCACACCTGCAAAGTCCCTTTTGCCATGTAAACTAGCGCATTCACAAATTGCGGGCATTAAGGAGTGGACCTAGTGGCGGGACCACTATTCACATCATAATCATAGTTAAGAAAGCTAGCATTGCCAGTATTCTAGTATCCCCCTGCACCACTCTGCTCCCCAGATAATCATTCTCCTGTTTCTTGAGATAATAATAGTTCTCCAGCTTTTCTCTATATTTCTGCCCCTGAAGTATGTATTCCCAGAAAATAACTTGCTTCGTACTGAAGAACAAGCAGCAAGCACAAATCTGGCCGTGTTAGGAAAGGGTAATATTGCCACTATTCAAGACTTACAGAATTAGATAAGCTAAAAAATCTGTTCTCAGTTTCCCCGAAAGATTGTAAGACCCCCTGTTGGGAAAGTCCATGTATCAAGTCACTGAGAACCTGGGAAGCACAGGGCTCACCAAAGTCAGGGCATCTGCTAGACTTGTATGTGAACCAGGTACCGAATGTCTGGCAAAGATATATGTGTTTTCTTCATGATATAGAACTCACTGCTTCATTATTTTGACTCCAGTGGTACTTTTTGAGATTTTTGTAAATGTGTGTGCCTACTCAGGACCCAAACCTTTTGTATCTATGTACTTTAAGCAAAAATTATTTCCTAACTACAGGCTGATTTATAGTGCCTATCTAACTCATTTATAGTTGCATCTCACATTTCTGCATTTATTCTGTGCGAAACTTTAGGAATTATTCTAATCAGACATCAGTTCTCTTCCAAAACATGCTTTGCCTATGAGGTTGAACAGGATTCAAACATAACAGCAGGCTATGTTACTTATTTCTGACCTATATCATAAGGTCACTTCTCCCCCGCTCTGAAATACTTTTATTCTCCTATCCAAAACTCACATATATACTCAAATGTACACTCACACACAACCAGTTTGGGCAGAGTTGCTGCTTAGTTTGGACAATTGCTTCCAGCACATAGAGGGTTAATCTGCTTTCCCTGTAGGCTGGTGTTGCCTGTGATCACTAGAGGGTAGCAGAAAACTAGGTGGAGATTAGCTTCTGCTGACTGAGAAACCTAGGTTAATTTCTTGCGGACAATCTCCGTTGGATTTTATTATGAGTCAAACCAGTTGCCTAGGATAGGTTCTTAAGGAAGGCATCAGAAAGAATGGTGCAATGAAATCAGAGATGATTCCCAAGGACTGGATTTTTTAATTTTATATATCTACAAAACATTATATTGAGAAAATAAAGCCTTTATGGGCCTTCTGGGACTTTTAAACAAGAACATACATGCAAGAAAAAGTGATATGACAGACCATTATAAAACTTTCCAATATCACTAAATAAATGAGGCTGAAGTAGTGGGACAGATGTGGCTGTTTACATGGAACTACAGTACTTTATTAGCATTGATGGGGAGAAGAAAGCATATAAAAGTACATATCATGCATAGAAAGTACCTTATTTTTATGACTGGTACTGATGCATACACTTCTATTAGCTCTTCAAGTTTCTTTAAATGGAATCAGAGAGGAAAGCTTGTTAGTGGAGTTCTACAATTTAAGTATATAAAACAAAAATGTCTTTAGGAATAAGCCAGATCTTCGAAGTTTCACTCTTTAGTCTAGACCAGTAATAGCAAGGCAAAGACATGACCTTGACCTCAAAATGGCACCATTTTAAAAATGGATGCCTGTTGTTGTTCTTTTTTTTTTTTTTTTTTTTAGCATGAAATAATCCTCACCAGCAGAACAAAAGGCAAGGAGACTGAAAAATATTTTCTGATATTTTCTTTTCCCCATATCATAGTTGCAAAGTCAAAATAAATCCTGGCCTTCTTCATGGCTAGAGAACTGAATTGGATTTGACTAAGCTACTGCCTTGGGGCCACAGGCTTCCTTCTTAAAGCCCCTTAAAATAGAATTATCTTTAGTTGATCATTCAGTATGTCACAAGCATTATGCTAAACATTTAGTTTTTTATTTTAGTGGGGGAGGGGCAGCAGGGGAGGGAAAGAATCCTCAAGCAGACTCCCCACTGAGCATGGAGTCCCATTGGTGGTGGTGGTGGGGGGGATCCCAGGACCCTGAGATGGTGACCTGAGCCAAAACCAAGAGTCAGATGCTCAACTGACGGAGCCTCTCAGGTGCCTCTTTTATGCTAAACATTTTAAACGTACTAGCTCCCTTAACCACAACAATCTCCTCATGACGGAGAAATTCTCATTGATTTTATCCCCATTTAACAGACGATCTTAATTGTGTTAAATAAAGTGAGTAACTCATACCACAAATCTAAACTAAATCCTGACGGCTTTACTTTGAAATTTTATCCAGACTCCCACTATTTCTCATCATAACTACTGCTACCAACATCACCCAAAACTTGGTAATTATAATGGTCTTTTACCTAGTCTTACAACAATCTTACCATTTTTCAGTCAGGTTACTGAAACCAGAAGGCTGAATGACTTCCACAGAATAATTTAGCTGCTAATTACCTGAACCAAAACAACAACACATGTGTTGCTATTCATTCCTAACACTCTGAAGATTTTCTACATCATGATGCTTGGAATTCTAATAAAAAATTATCTCATGTGGAGTTTCTATTAGAGAAATGATCTTTGCTTTGAGTGTTTCTTTTGCCTTTTATCATTTTTAGAAGACAGACACTCTTAGGGAGTGGTGTTCAATAATACTTTTTAAAAAGAATTGTTTTTTTATATACAGATATCCTATCAAAGATTCAGAATAATTTTGTAGGAGATATATGCCCAAATGTTATTGTTATAAAAATGGGTAAAATTGAAAATTAGGCTATTGTGAGGTCAAACAGATATTGGAAGCATTTATTTTCTATATATACCCAAAAGTACTCCAAAGACAGTTTTTATAACTCAGTTATCGATAAATGTCTATGGAAAAACTAAAGGCATGTAAATGGGTTAAATTAGGCTACTAAAGTCTCTCACACTGAGAAGGGACTAAATATAATATCTATATCATATAATGCAACTTACAAAGAAAGTTTAAAGTCAAAGGTTGGGTTCCACACACCTACATCTGGCAGGTTGGTCCTCACACTAAAACTGTTTAACAATAAAAATGAATAAATGAATGAGTCCCTGGCTCATAAAAGAAGACAAAGAACAAAAAAGTAAATCAAAAGAAAGTGCAAAAACGAAAGATAAAAGAATAAAGATAAAAGAAAAACCCAATGAGGTAGAGAAGAGACTATAAATAATACATCAAAGTCTTGTACTTTTTTGAAAAAAAAAAAGTGACTCACTAGATAACATGATCAATAAAACAGGGAGAAAGCACAAATTTCCAAAATAAGATATAACAAGAAAGAAACAACAATTGAAACACATGACAGTTATAAAAAATCAAGAGACTAATTTGCAAACATCTTTCAAATACATTTAAAAATCTAAATAAAATGGATAATTTCTTAGGGAAATATAGATTACCAGAAATTACCCTACTTCTTTTAAAAAAAGCTCAAGCAGACCAATTTGCAGCTAAAGAAATAGAAGCATTTATTAAGTAACCCCCCCCCCAAAAAAGCACCAAGCCAAGAAAGTTTCACAGAGGAATTCTAGAAAATCTTCTACGACCAGATAATCTAATGCTCTAGAAATTATTCTGGAGCACTAAAAAGAAAAAATAAATCTTTCTAAGTTCCTTTTTGAACTAAGCATAACATTGTCCAAACCAGATGTAATAAAAAGAAAAACTACAGACCAATATCACTCATGAGTATCAAAACAAGAATATTAAATAAAATTTAAAAAATATTAACAAAATCCAATGCCAAGAAACTAATACACCAGATCAGTTGGGATTTATTCTAGTAATGCAAAGTTGGTTCAATATTAGACAAACCATTAAAAACATGTACTATATTAATAAATCTAATTAAAATATGTCATTCTTTCCATTGATCCTAAAAAGGCATTTGACAAGCCCCCAAAATAAAATATTAGTTTTAGGATATATAAAATACATAAGATAAATATATCCTAAAGTGAGAATCTTATTTAATAGAGAAACATTGGAATTTTTTCCATTAAAAGGAAAAACAAGGCAAGGATTTCCACTGTATCAACTACTGTTTAAAGTTGTACTAGAAGCATTAGCAAGTTTAATTAGACAAGAAAAAAACCGATTGCATACATAAGACTAAATGAAGAAGTAAAACTACCTCCACGTGTAGGTAAGTTAGTATACTGACAAGTGCCAAGAGAATCTCAAACAGTAAGCAAATTCAGTAAAATAATAAGATAATATTAGCATAAAAATCAATAGTTTATGTAAACAAATAATAAACAGGAGATAATGATAGAGGAAACCTTATTTACAGGAATAAATGGGAGATTAATCTTCTTAGGAATGAATTTAACAAATAATCTGCAAACTTACATAAGAAAAAATGTCAAATTCTCCTAAAAGACTCAAAAATAGACTGGAACAAATGGAAAAGCATCTTTCATTCTTAAATAAGGTAACTCTGTGTTAAAAGATGAGTATTCTTATAACTTACTTTATAAGCTCAATATAATCCAAATAAAAATCCTCACAAACTACATTATAATGTTAGATGAATTGATACTAAAATTCATGTGGGGAAACAAACATGAAAGATTAACCAAGAAATTACAGAAAAAAAAAGAACTATAAAAGGGGACCAGCCCTATGAGACATTAAAGCAAAATATCATGTCTGTTTAATTAAAGCAACTTGGTAATGGTTCATGAATGGACAGAGACCAGTGGAATAGAGTGAAGAGTTCAGAATTATATGAAAATTAAGTATATGACAAAGGAGGTATCTCAAATCACTGGGACAAAAATTAACTGCCTAAAGATAACTGTTGTTGGAATACCTGAGTAGCCATTTGGAAAAAGATAAAATTAGATTCAAATCTGCCAACCTAAAGAAGAAAAAACTCCAAAAAGATTATCTAAAGTAAAAATAATAATAGTAACAACAATAACATAATAAGAATACTAGAAAACAAGGCATGAGTACATTTCTCTTTAATCTCAGCATGGGAAAAAGCTTTCTAACTATGATACGCAACCACAGATTCAAAAATTTGACCATATACATGCATACATACATGTACATACATGTACACATACAAATATCTACATGTAACATGGCAACAAATGCCATTAAAAAGATAAAAAGACACATGACAGACTCAGAAAAGATATCCAAAACATACACCACCAAGAATTAATTAATACCTCAAATATATAATGGATTAAAAAAGAGACAAAGTCATGAAGCCCAATAGAAATACGGGGAAAAGAACAGATAATTTACAACTATATATGTACATGGAATATATATACTGCACATATACTCTCAAAGTTAGAGTAATGCAACTTAAAACAGTACCGTAATCTCATTTCTCACTTATCAAATTGGTAAAAATTAAGAAGTGTAACATCAAATCTCGATGAGGCTATGGGAAAACAGGCACTCTCATACACTGCTGATGGGAATGCAGACTGGCGTGACCTTTCCAGAAGGAAATTCAGTAATACTTAACAAAATTAAACACGCAACTTATCTTTGACCCAGAAATATGACTTTTAGGAGACTACCCTGAAGATACACTTACAACAGAACAAAATACATATCCGCAAGTTTATTCATTGCAGCACTGTTTGTAATTGTCATGTTTACGAAATATCTAAAGGCTTTTCCCTAGTAGTGAAATGAAATAAACTATGATACATCTACTCAGTGTAATTCTAATACAGATGTAAAAAAAAAGGTAGTGATTTCCTTCATATAATAATTTTAAAAAGCAAAGTGCACAGTGTCTCCAGTAGGCTACTCTCCATACAAGAAAGAAAGAGATATAAAACTGTGCACGCACCTGCTTATTTGTGCAAAACAAATACAAAAAGTTAAATCAGAAATTAAGTATTGGGAGTAGGTGTGAAAGAAGGGGAGAATGAGAATGAGTTGACAGGGGTGAGGACAAATAACATTTACCCGAACACTTCTCTAAGTATATATTTTTGTATAGGCATGTCCCTTAAAGCCATAGTAATGTTTCACGTATCTCCAAAATAAGCAAATTGGAATGTGGCGGAAAATAAAATGGAACAAAAACTGGAATAAACACAGCAATATTTAAAAAGACCACACTGAAGGGAATGGGAAAGAAAAGAACCAAGCTAACGTACTTTAGAAAACATTATTTTTTAATTTTTAAAAATTTTAATTAATTTATTTAATTGAAGAATAGTTGACACACAATGTTACATAAGTTTCAGGTGTGCAAGAGAACTAGATCCACAACTAGAGAACAAACTAGTGGTTTCCAGAGAGGAGGGGGCAGGAAGATGGCTGAAATGGGAGAAGGGGAGTGGGAGATACAGGCTTCCTTATGGAATGAATAAGTCATGGGAATGAAAAGTACAGCATGAGGAATAAAGGCAATAGTATTGTAATAGTGTAGTATGGTGACAAATGGTAGTTACACTTGTGGCAAGCATAGCATAACATATGGAGTTGTGGAAAACAATAATCTGATTGGATACTGTCAGGCTACAGACAAAAAAGAATTGTAGATACCGTATTACTAAATCTGTTTTCCAAGGAGTATGGTTACCAATTCTGAAACTAAGATTGAACAAATATGGGAATATATTGCAGATAATGAGAGCCAGGTGTGTAAGGGGAGATTGGGAGAGATATTCTGAAGGGAGACGGTGTTATCATCAATTTCTGTCCTCCATTCATGAAATGAAGTGCTTGCCAATTATCCATGATCTCTTATGTCAAATGTAGGGAATAGAATCAACCAAATGAACATCATCTATTGCTCTTCGCCATAGGGGGCTGGAAGACCTCTAATGTAATCGCTAATGGAACTGTTTTGTCACTATCAGTGCAAGCACCAGCATTGCTTGGCCCAGGAATTTCAAGAATAAGTTCCCTTCTTCTTTACCTCCTCCTTCTCTTTCACCTTCTTTCTTTCTCCTCCTCCTTTGTCAAGATATTTTACAAACCCTTATGTTCCACATATGAGCGAAACCATATGCCTTTCTCTGCTTAAAAAGAAAAGGTATTTTATAAACGCCAGTGACATCTTGCAGAACATTAGAATTTTGCACAACCCTGGATGAGAAATGCTGCTTTTAAGGTCACCACTTAACAGGTAAAATAATATATAACAATCTCATGGGTGTTTCGATAGCAGGTGCTAAGATGCTGTTTGGACGTACGCAAATGTAATATGCACTTGGGATACGCAGCAGAGTTGTGGAGTGAGCGTTTCCCAGTACAGTGACGCACCTTGGACTGAATTAGTTGGGCTTTTATACTCCAGCTTTGCTCAGTCACTACGTGTGGCCTGCCCCCGTGAGGACATGACCTTTAGGCAAGGCAACTTCTGTAGCTAAGGCAGACCCCGAGCTAACCACACTGCTCTCAGCTGGGTAACTAGTCCTTTCTTGAAGAAGATTCTGAGTGCTGGACGTCCATGTCTAACACAGTCCTTCTCATATACCTCCTGGATCCATTGTCCCACATATATTTGAGGACCTTCTGCTGTAGGATTCCGGTGGGCCTCTCTTACTAAAAAAGAAACTTAGGGAAGGAAAGTGAAAGGAACAAACTATAGCCTCATTCACTGCAGTTGGTTTTTGGATGCACAATTGATACTCATTGTCTCTCCTCCAAAATATATTCTAGATTCTCCTGATGCTCGGCTATCACCTAGGCTGGCCTCAGTGGCTTACCTGGTGACCAACCCAGATGCCCCTCCATTCCCAAGGGGCCTGAACCCTTGGTAACCATTTTCTACTTGGGCCAGGGATGCTTTACTTGTCCTTTTACAATCATATTTGGGTAAGAAAATAACCAAGAAGACACCAAGTGGATCTCCAAAAATGCATACCCTTTTCTCTCTGAAGATACTCTATGACAGCTGCTCAATTTCATTTGTCTGATCCATCTCAGTTACTCCTGATAAAATGGAAACTCTTCTCGCCTGCTGTACCTGGAAACAGGGAGTCTAATGTACCCAGACAGCAGCCATATCTTGTAGTTCAATACGACACTTGTGTCTTCAGATTAAATTGTGTTCCCTTTGGGAAGCATGGCCTCTTGCAGAGCCTAGAATTGTGAGAAGCAAAACATCCCCTAGTGGATCCAATCTTGCTTCTTTTTTTTTTCTTCAAGTTTTTATTTAAATTCTGTTAGTGAACATATAGTGTAATATTAGTTTCAGGTGTAGAATTTAGTGATTCATCACTTACATACAACACCTGGTGCTCATCACAACAAGTTCTCTCCTTAATCCCCATCACCTATTTAACCCATCCCCTCACCCACGTCCCCTCCAGTAACTATCAGTTTGTTTGTATAGTTAAGAGTCTGTTTCTTGGTTTCCCTCTCTTTTTCCCCATATGTTCATTTGTTTCATCTCTTAAATTCTACAAATAAGTGAAATTATATGGTATTTGTATGGAACCACAGAAGACCCTGAATAGCCAAAGCAACCTTGAAAAAGAAAAGCAAACCTGGGGGCATCACAATTGTGGACTTCAAATTATACTACAAAGCTGTAGTGACCAAGACAGTATGGTACTGGCACAAAAACAGACACACAGATCAATGGAACAGAATAGAACACCCAGAAATGAATCCACAACACTATGGCCAACTAATCTTCAACAAAGCAGAAAAGGATATCCAATGGAAAAAAGACAGTCTTTTCAACAAATGATCTTGGGAAAACCAGACAACAACATGCCAAAGAATGAAAGTGGACCACTTTCTTACACCATACACAAAAATAAATTCAAAATAGATGAAAGACCTAAATGTGAGACAGGAAACCATCAAAATCCTAGAAGAGAACACAGGCAGTAACCTCTGACATTGGCCATAGCAACTTCTTACTAGATATGTCGCCTGAGGCAAGGGAAACAAAAACAAAAATAAACTATTGGGACTTCATCAAGATAAAAAGCTTCTGCGCAGCAAAGGAAACAATCAACAAAACTAAAAGGCAGCCTACGGAATGGGAGAAGATATTTGCAAATTATATATCTGATAAAAGGTCAGCATTCACTCTTGTTTCTGCTGGGAAAGCAGTCATTATGTAACCTGCTGCCCATCTCCAAGATTACCCTGAAGATTAGTGCTCTAGGCCTAGAACATTCCTCTACATAAGCAGGCACTGAGCTATCACTTGGTCCCAGATCTTCCTCCTTATTAGAAGACACCTTTCCCCTATTCTGGGTATGCAGTGAGCTTCCTTGTTTTGCTTAAGCATGTGCTTCATAGGGAGCCTGGCCAGCCCCACCAGTGTTTCTGGCCATCGTGGGAACAGAAGAGGGTCTTCGCCTGCAGCACGAAGGGGGTGCATGCAGTCCATCACCCTGCATAGGCTATCAGGAGGGACCCACTGGCCATGGGAGACCAGTGCACACCACCAACGCTGACCTTGCTGCATCTCTTCTGTGTGTGAGGAAAGCCTTGCTCTAACCAGTGCCTTGAGTCCAATCAGCATGCCCTGTATGGCAAACCCATATCTAGAATGTGTCTTTTCTGCGAAAATGAAACTCTAACACTTTCAGGATTAAAGGGGCCCAGAAACTAAACAAGGGATTATGTCTATTTATTGTGGTGACCTTCCTCAGTTTTATGGTCAAAACTTTTTGATTGCTTCTACTGGTATAAGGTGAATAGTACCCATCTATTAGCTATGCTTCTATTTTATCCCCCAGCTCACTATGTTCTATCAATCATCTATACAGTAGTCCCCCTCATATCCACAGTTGGACTTTCTGCAGTTTTAGTTATCCACGGTTATCGGTGGTCTGGAAGAAGATGATGCTCCTTCTGACATATCATCAGAAAGTCAGTAGTACCCTGAAACTGTGTCACAGTGCCTCTGTTATTCACCTCGCTGCATCTCATCATGTATGCATTTTTTCATCATATCATCACAAGAAGAAAGGCAAGTACAGTACAAAAGCATACTTTGAGAGAGACCACATTCACATAACTTTTATTACAGTATATTGTTATAATTCTATTTTATGACTGTGCCTAATTTATAAATTAAACTTAACCATAAGTACATATGTATAGAAAAAAAAACATAGTCTGTATGGGGTTTGGTACCATCTGTGATTTCAGGCATCCCCTGGGGGTCTTGGGACATATCCCCTGTGGGTAAGGGGGGACTACTCTATGATATTCCACAGATCAAGATCACTTGTCTGCTGCTCCAGTCTTGCTAGTCATTGTGATTACTCTACCCGCTGGCTTCTGGAGGTGATGCAACACTATCACCACCTGGCCTCTGTTATTTCAGAGCCCTACCAGGCCTTTTCTACCAAGCAATCTACGTTATATACGCAATAATAAAAGGGAATGGTATTTCCATGAGAGACTATGGACTCTGAGAAACAAACTGAGGGCTTCAGAGGGGAGGGGGGTGGGGGAATGGGATAGACTGGTGATGGGTAGTAAGGAGGGCACGTATTGCATGGTGCGCTGGGTGTTATACGCAACTAATGAATCATCGAACTTTATATCGGAAACCAGGGATGTACTGTATGGTGACTAACATAATATAATAAAAAATCATTAAAAAAAAAAGTTTTAGATTGTGTGGGGCGCCTGGGTGGCGCAGTCGTTAAGCGTCTGCCTTCGGCTCAGGGCGTGATCCCGGCGTTCTGGGATCGAGCCCCACATCGGGCTCCTCCGCTATGAGCCTGCTTCTTCCTCTCCCACTCCCCCTGCTTGTGTTCCCTCTCTCGCTGGCTGTCTCTGTCAAATAAATAAATAAATAAATCTTTTAAAAAAAAGTTTTAGATTGTGGTAAAAAGAACAGAAAATAAAATTTACCATCTTGATCTTTTTGAGCATACAGTTCTGAGTGTTAAGTATATTCACACTGTTGTATGACACATCTCCAGAACTTTTCATCCTGTAAAACTAAATTCTATACCCATTGAGCAACAACCCTCCATTTTCCCCTCCCCTCATCCCCTGGGAAACCATCATTATGCTTTTTGCTTTTTATGAGTTTGACTATTTTAGACACTTCATAAAAGTAGAATTATACAATATTTTTTTGTGTGTGACTGGTTTATTTCACTTAGCATGATGTCCTCAAGGTTCATTCATGCTGTAACATGGAGCAGGATTTTCTATTTTTAAAAGATGAATAATATCTCATTGTGCATACATACCAGATTTTCTTTATCCATTTATCTATTGATGGACATTTGGGTTGCTTTCAGCTCCTGGCTATTGTGAATAATGCTACAATGAACATGATATTTCAAATTTCTCTTTGAGATCCTGCTTTCTATTCCTTTGGATATATATATCCAGAAGTGGGATTCTTGGATTTATATGGTAAATCTCTTTTTAATTTTCTGAAGACATTCCATACTGTTTTCCTTGGTGACTGCACCATTTTTCATTCCCATCAACAGTGCATAAGCCTTCCAGTTTTTCTACATCCTTGTCAGTACTTGCTATTTTCTGGGTGCTTTTTGATTATTTTTTAAATAGTGACCATCCTAATGAGTGTAAGGTGATATTTCATTGTGGTTTTGATTTGCATTTCTCTAATAATTAGTGATGTTGAACATCTTTTCATATGCTCATTGACCACTTATATGTCATCTTTGGAGAAATGTCTATTCAAGTATTTTGCCTAATTTTAATTGACTTTGTTTTTTGTTGTTGAGTTTCACAATTTCTTTATATCTTGTGGATATTAACCCCTCATTAGATATACAATTTGCAAATATTTTCTCCCATTCTCTAGGTAGTCTTTTCACTTTGTTGATTGTTCACTTTCATGTGCAGAAATTTTTAACTTTGATGTCATTCCATTTGTCTTTTCTTACTTTTGTTGCCTATACTCTTGGTGTTATATCCAAGAAATCATTGCCACATCCAGTGTCGTGAAGCTTTTTCTGTATGTTTTCTTCTAGGAGTTTTATAGTTTTAGAACTTACATTTAGGTCTTTAATCCATTTTGTGTAATTTTTATATATAGTTTAAGGTAAGGCTCCAGCTTCATTCTTTTGCATGTCCAATTCCAGTTTGCCCAACACCATTTGGTAAAGAGATTCTCCTTTCCCTATTGTGTGACTTGGCATTCTTGCTAAATATTGTTTGATCATATAAGCAGGGTTTATACCTGGACTCTCTATTTTGTTCCATTGGTCTATATGTCTGTCTTATGCCAATTCTACACTGTTTTTATTAGTGTAGCTTTGTAATTAGTGTAGCTTTATTAGTGTAATTTTGAAATCAGGGATTGTGATGTCTCCAAATTTTTTTTCTTTTTCAAGATTGTTTTGGCTATTCAGGGTTCCCTCATATGCCGTATGGATTTTAGGATGCTGGAGTGGAATCTTTTTTAAGTTTTTATTTGAATTCCAGTTAGTTGACATACAACGTAATATTAGTTTTAGGTGTACAATATAGTGATTCAACTATTCTATTCAATACCTGGCACTCATCACAACAAATGCACAACTTAATCTCTATCACCTACTTAACCCATCCCCCCACTAACCAAGTTCCCTAAGTCTATTCTCGTGTTGCATAATTCTTCTTTCTCTCTTTTGTTCAGCTTCATTATTTTCCATTATTTTGTCTTCTAGGTCATTAATTTGTTCCTCTGCTTCTTCCAGCCTGCTGTTCATTGCATCAAGCCTGTTTCTAATCTTGGTTCTTGCATTCTTCATCTCTGATTATTTAACATTTTTATCTGTCTGGTAAGTGTCTCACTGATGTCTTCTATTCTTTTCTCAAGCCCAGTGAGTATCCTCATGATTGTGGCTTTAAATCCACCATCAGCCATGTTACTTAAATCTGTTTCACTTAGATCTCTGGCCATCACCTTATATTGTTCTTTCATTTGGGATAAATTCCTTCATCTTCATATTTTATCTAACTCTCTGCCTTCTTCTCTGTGTTAGAAAAGGCAGTTATGTCTCCTTCTCCTGAAAGTAATGGCCTTAAGAAGAAGAGGTCATGTAGTGCCCAGGGCCTGGCACTTCAGGGAATGTCGCTAGTGTGTGCTGCATGTGTTCTGCTGTTGTGTTCTGCCTTCTGTATGCTTCAGACCAGTCGTCTGCAGAGGCTTTCTTTGCCTGCTGTGGGCAGTGTTTGGTCCCTAGCCTGAACGTAGCAAGTTTTAACTAGGTGTGCTCTGGTCTGCTTGTGAAATGAGACCTGACGTACCTCTAGAACTAAAACCCTACAGAACTCTCTGGTCAGGACGTGGTGTGGGCAGGAGTTTGTGCTGGTCTTCTGCGGGAGGGGCCCACTACATTGGGACTGAGGCCATCTTGACTGAGAAAGACCATCCCATCAGAACTCAGGGAGGTGGAGCCTGGTATATGCAAGTTAGGCAGTCTGTGTCTGTGCTGGTCTGCCACCTGCAGGTAACTCTGTGTTTATGCTGAGGGGTCGGGGAGGGAAATGGTGCCAGCCAGCAACTTTGTTCCTGGACAGGCATTTCCATGAATGCTGCCTCTCAGGCACACACTCCAAGAAGAGTGAATAACCTCCCCACTGTTTGCCCCAGGTGTTCTTTAGATAGCTGTTTCCACTCTGTCTGCCCCTAGGTTGTTTGCCTGCCTTCTCTTCTGGAGCGTTGTTGTGCTTCTGGGCTCTACCTCAGTCAAGCCTGCTGACCTTTACAACTCCAGGCTTTAAGACCTGGTGGTTGCAAGAGCTCATGAAATTCAGCCCCTCTCATTTTCCAAGCCAATGCCTTTGGGGAAACATTCTCCTTGTGTGTTCCCCTGTGAGCTCTCCTATCTCTCACCCTTCCCTGTGACCACGGCTCCCTTCCCTCCATGGCACCTGTGATCATTTCTCCCTTAAACCACATCTACACACTTCACATCTTCTTTGATGTGGCCTCTTCTCTCCCTTTACTTGTGGAGTTCTGTCAGTTTTCAGGTCAATTTCTGGGGTATTTAGGATGATTTGATAGTTACCTAGTTGTGTTCATGGGATGAGGCTAGTCTAGGGTTCTCCTACTCCATTGCCATCTTCCTCTCCCCCACTGGAATGTATTTTTGATGTATTGAAAGAAAATAAAGAACTGCTCAACTTAAGATTCTATACCCAGAAAAACATTTTGCAGAAATGAAAGAGAAATAATTACTATTTCAGATGATCAGAGTGGGAAAGTATAAAACATCCCTCTCAATAGCTGATAGAACAAATTGAAAGGAGATCAGTAAGTTATACAAAATCTGAGGAAAACATGAACAAATATAACCTACTTGATATGTACACACACATCTCTTCATCATTTCATTCAATAACGGAATTCATAATTTTTTCTAGTGCATGTGAAATATCTATCAAAATTCACCATATACTGAGCCATATAGAAACCCTCAACAAAGTTCTAATGATTGAAATAATTTCGAGCATGTTCTTTGATCACAGTGCAATTAGCATTCTATAACTTTCTCTACACAGCATGGCCCTTGGAGTTAAAAGTGCATGTGTTCAAATGTCTGTTCTGCTGCATTATTCATTCATTCCCTTACTCAGGTATTTGGCAATACTTATTAAGTGTGTCCTGCATGCCTTATACTATGCATGACTCTGGGAATAAAAAGACAAATATTATACAGTCTCTATCAAGTTACTTAAAATGTATTAAGGTACATTGGCTTTAAGGCAAACTCGGTATTAAGGTGAAATGTATTAATGTAAATTTGGCATTGCCTCACTGAGTTTGAACCCTTTCCTTTGTAAAATGGAAATATTTATGTCTAAATTATATGGAAATTATGAGGATTAAATAAATACAAAATGCCTGAACAGAACCTGGCATGATATACATGCTCTATTCGTGATAGCTCCTCCTTTTCTTTCCTTTCACTTTCCACATTTTTTTCTAAATTACATTATTGGTATGATAAAATTGGTGAATAAAATCCTTGTTTCTTCAGAGAAACTCTCCTTGTTAAGTAGGAATATGGCTTCACCCAAGATGCATTTCCATGATCAACTCTTACTCGTTCTCCCCCTACTTTCCACTAATGAAATATAAACCAGGATCCTGTTAACAGAGGTATCTCTGGTCTGTTTCTTAAGCAGGATGAGACAATGCAGAGCTCCCTGGGGTGTGTGTCCTTGTTATAGTTTCATGAATTCAACCAATGTGTTTTACAACAGAGCTGCAGACCAAGTGCATTGAGTGAAAGAATATTATAGCTGCTAGTTATGCACTTCTCTAGGACCAGCATTCCATCAGTAAAAGACTACACTGGACCCTCTTTTGGATGTGCCCACAATGTGAAGCCAACTTACAAGTTGTCAGTAGTGGTTTCTGCAGCTTCTAGGAGAAAACTTTACATCATTACTGGGAGTCATAAATTTATCTTTCCTTTATTTTTACAGTTTACATAATGTGTAAGCCATGTAAGAAATGAGGTGATTCATACAGCTACTATTTAATGTCATCACAAAGAACTGAATAACAGAATCTGTATTTCTTCTGCATAGGCATATCATTAATTATAACTTTACATGCCTCCTGGACAAAGTATGTACGGCCTTTTCTCATTTGTTAATCTTGTACACCATCGACATGTCACCAAAAATAATTTCCTTAATCTTTTTCCTGCCCAAATACCAACACAACATCTGTGTGAACCAGCTTGCCCAACCTAATTTTATTTTTCTGTCTCTGCCATACATTGCAAAATGAGTATTTGCTTTCTTATTTTCCACAAAATGCCCTCTTGGTATTGATATGTGTCTCTAAAGAAAGAGAATATAAATGGGAGTAATGATTTTCTATGAATGAAACAAAATATTGATAAAAGGATATTAACTGTAATTATTGGCTATGCCATTTTTCCACAGTAGCTCAAAATCCAACTACAATCTTCATTATATGTGCATGTTTTTGAGGTTTATACAAAAATTATATTGATAAACAGACACAGAAAGACTTATGTAAGAAGAACACATTTTTTTCATTGTTTAATATTTACTTGGAGATATTTTCTTTATCAGATATGTCTTTATGGGGTACCTGGTTGGCTCAGTTGGTTAAGCGTTTGCCTTCGGCTCAGCTTATGATCTTGGGGTCTTGGGATCAAGTCCTGCCTTGGGCTCTCTGCTCAGTGGGGAGTCTGCTTCTCCCTCTCCCTCTGCCCCTCCCCCTGTGTGTGCAGTATCACTCTCCCTCAAATAAATAAATAAATAAATAAAATATTGTTTAAAACCCCAAATATGTCTTTAAAGTCCATTTATATTTCATGAATTTACAATAATTTTAAGGAAGGTCAAGGTAAGTTTTACAAAAGTATGATAGTTTTTTTCAGAATAGACATTTAATTTATAAGAACCATCTTAAACCAATAACTAACATGGTGTATCTGAATAAAAGGACACATCATTGCTGAATTCATGCCTGATTAATATTTAATATGTATTGATTATAAATGCCAAACACTCTTCTAAGCACATTATATGTATTAACACAATTTACACTCCTTGTAGCCTATTAAGTACTATTATTATTATTCATATTTTACAGATAAAGAAACTAAAGCAAAGATAGTTTAATTGATTTGTCCCAACTAACAGGATAAAAATAAAAAGCAGTTGCTGGTTACATTTATTTACAAGTCAATAGTACCCTAAAGGACATTTCAAATAAACGATTTTCTCTTAAGTAGCTTATACTATAACCCTGTAATTTTATTATTCTTTCATTAGCCACTCTCTTTTTTGAAGCCCTGGGAAAATCATAGCGAATTCTAAATAAATTTATAGTGAAATAATTCCGGTTTTCTATAGTTCATTTTATGAACACAAGACCTCCACAAATATTGGTGAATTAGACTAGGGATCACGAACTTATATGATTTAATATGATCATTGTGATGGCTAATTTTATGTGTCAACTTTATTGGGATAAGAGATGTCCAGATAGCTGGTAAAATATTATTTCTGTGTGTGTCTGTGAGGGTATTTCCAGAAGAGATTACCATATGAATCAGTAGACTGAGTAAAGACCATGGTCACCAATGTGGGTGGGCATCATCTAATCCATTGATGGCCTGAATAGAATAAAAAGGTAGAAGAAGAAGGCTGAATTTGCTCTCTGCTTGACCCGGGACATCCATCATCTCCTGCCCTTGAACATCAGTGGCCGCAGGTTCTCTAGCCTTCAGGCTCAGACTAGGACTTATACCACTGACTCTCCTGGTTCTCAGGCCTTCAGGTTTGAACTGGAACTACATGGCCAGCTTTTCTGGGCTTCCAGTTTGCAGATGGCTGATTATAGGACTTCTCAGCTTTCATAATGACATGAGCCAATCCCTCATAATAAATCTTCCTATGTAGCTATATATATCCTATTGGTTGTTTCTCTGGAGAACCCTGATACAATCATATGCTGTTTATATCCCACATATTTTATAGTGGAAAAAAACTGGACTTGTATTAAGACAGATGAATGGTTTGCAGCTCTGTCCTTAAAATTTCTGTGATCTTGTGGAAGTGACTTAAAATGTCTGAACCCTAGTGCTATCACCAATGAAATGAAAAAAAAAATCTATGTCACAGATAGGATTTATAAAATATACATCATGGTGCTTGATATATTAAATATGTTGAATGAATCTAAATAATATGAATTCCTGTTTAATCTCAAGACTTGATTTTTGTAAATCAAATTTTCTAAAAATTTACTTCAAATTTTCCTTCCCATTTTCTTGCACCAATATATAATCAACAATTATTTAATTTTACTAAGACCCATTTAATCATTATGACTAAAACTCTGGATGTTTGCACATGATTTTTAAGCAACTATTTTTGTTTTGTTTGTTTTTGTTTTTAGTTGATCAGCAGACTTGCTGAATTGTTCTCATTACTTGATAATGTTCTGGAAGATAGAGTATAAGTCTAACAGGACATCCTCTTGACCACCTTATTTTAATTTCTGTTTTGATTCAGTTATTTCATTAGAGGATAACTTTTAACATTTTTCCTCAGGTAAAGGTGTATGGGTGGTATACCCTCTGAATCCACGCATGTTTAAAAATATCTTTTTATTTTGCTCTCCAGATAACTGCAGTTTGGGATGGGTATAAGATTTTAGGATCATAGTCTTTATCTCCTAATGGCTTGTAAAGAATGTCCTACTCACTTCCTGTTTTTGGCATTACAGTTGAGAAAACCAATACTACTCTGAATCCTTTGTAAACCATCTTGGAAGCTTTTAAAATACTGTTTAATTATTGGAAATTCATAAATTTCCCTAGGGCATCTCTATCTTTTCTTGCATCAGTCCTCCGTAGGAGCCCTTTCAATTTGCTGGTTTGCTTAAACCTTTTTATTTACGAGCCCCTTTAGTTTGCTGAATCGAGTCTTTGGGTAAAGCTAAATTTCTTCCATCATTCATTTCATTTATACATTTCTTCCACATAATCAATTTTATTCTTCAGGAATTATCATTTTCCTGGCTCTATCTTTAATGTTTATTTTTTCTTTTCATGATTTTTATTTTTGTATGTTTTTGCACTATTTTAAATTTTCTTCAACTTGATTTTTTTAGTCTACTAATTCAGTTCAGTTTTCAGCATTGATCATCTTCTCTTCCATTTTATCTATTGCAATTTTAAATTCAAAATCAACTTCCAAAGCAAATTTTGATATATTCTACATGTATTTAAGAGCTCACTTCTGTCTTTTTCATTAATTCTATTTAAATAGAGATCATCTGTATTAAATATTACATTGAATTTCTTCCCTCATGTTACTGAGATCCTACAAGAGTTATATTTCTCATTACTTAATCACAGTTTTCTGTTCCCCCTGCACCCATAAGTCACTTAAAGGGTCTTTTTGAGAAGTGGCAAACCATGCAGTGGTAGAAGGCCCTGATTTTGTGAGTCACCATTGAATGAACAGAAAACCACTGACAACCAAAATATAGGAGTTGAAAAGAAAGAGCAGTTCCCCCAAATGAACACATTATTTAAAATAATTGCCTTTTCGAGATGTATAATGGACAATAAGTTCATACAATGTTTATCACAACTCTCAGGAAAGAATGTTACATAAAACACTGAAGTCAGGACAGTAGAATTCAAAGAGAACATAATTAAAGAGGTTTTTAGGTGCTTTCTCCTACACTAATCCACCACAAGCACAGGCAATGTCCTTGAACCTTACTTGCATTTAGGTTCCTTAGATTTCTTCTCTCTGACATGGAATTCTGGTTGCCTCTTTGTGTAGCTGTAGCCCCCCGTCAACCCCATGTACTGGGAGCCACCCCAATTAGTTTTACTGGGTTCATCAGGGATCAGGAAAGACAATCCAGTACTATAAGTAGCAAGCTAGTAAATATACAAGTTTAGCCCTTCTTTGAAGAAATTCATAGACTGAGGTTCCTTAGGAAAGTCTGAAACACTGGCCCTTACCTCCAAGCCTTGAAGAGAGGCAAATTCTCTCTTCTGCTACTACTCCCTCAACTCTCATCTGGCCTCAAGGAGCAAAGTCATTTGGATTATCTCTGTCCAGAGATCTCAGGGAACCTGTTATTTTATTTAGATGGACCTTCCAGGCTCATAAACATGGTGATTCTGCTTGCTGTTTCACTCCAAATACAAAATCAGAAGAAAAAAAGGAGTCAGTACTGGAGAATCCACCTTCTCATGCTATCCAAAGGGGCATGGGATATGGAGAGAAAGGTAACAGAGAATATTCCTTTATCAGTGAAATGGCCACATTCAGATGCTTACTCAAGTCATTGAAAATCTATCATACTAATTTTTAAGATATGAAAATGGTGTCAGGGGAAAATGCCATTGTTTTTGACTGAATGCAGGTGTGTAAGTAGTCAACATCACTGAACCTAAATTAACCATAAGACTCAGAATACATTTTAAAGATGTTTATGATAAGTAGTCTGTTGTGACTGAATCTATTTATACTAAAATCCTGCACTAACCAATTACCACATAAGAGCATTTTTAGTGAAATGCTAATTACTTATGACTGAATTTATTTGTAAATTATACTAATAAAAGAGCCCTTGATAAAGAATAAAAGTGTAAACAAGGATAAATCCAGAGTTAATAATAGCAATGTTAATTCCATTGGTGTCATGTTTTAAAGGTGCTGAAGAATTTCAACTGTAACTTTTGTACTAAGTAGAAAATAGAAAAAAAATGAACCTAGAAGGGAATAGAAATAGGATGTTGTGTCCTTTTCATTTTTCAAGCTAAAATTTAGTTTAGCTTTCCAGGATATCCCAATTCAAACAATATTTAATGCTTGAATCTGTTGATTGATTTAAATTTCCCAACCATTACTATGGCTGGAAAACCACTTGCTGGGCAACACCTTAAAAAAAAAAAAGAAGGAAAATAACCTGCTCAATGTTCAATGCTCAATGTTGATTGTAATTCACTTGTCTCATTTCCTTTGTTGTCCCAGCAAAACGGATCTTAGCCATGAACCAGGCCTAAAGATTCCAAGCAAGTTCTCTGGGTTTGACCTCCTTAGGAATGAGCTTTAGAAGGATGATGCTAAGAAACAAGAGAAGCTATGCCAGGTCACTGTCGAATGCTTTTTTGAAATCATTAATATCCTGTTGAACAAAGTATCAAAGGTAACTCAATAGAAAAATGATAGCCTTTTAAACAAATGATTCTGGAACAACTGGATATCCAAATATAAAAAAAAGAACTTTTATATACATTTTAAAATTTCACATAGATAACAGACCTAAATGTAAAATGCAAACCTATAATACTTCTGGTAGAAAATAGTGGAATTTTTGGGTTTTGGTTTTGGGGCTTTTTTGAAAGAGAGAAGAGCATGTGCGAATGCAAGCAGAGGGGAGGGGCAGAAGGAGAGGGAGACAGAAAATCTTAAGCAGGCTCCAGGGGCTCGATCTCATGACCCTGAGATCATTACCTTAACCTAAATCAAGAGTCAGAGGCTTAACTGACTGAGCCACCCAGATGTACCAAGAGTGGAGTTTTTAAGATACAACACCAAAAGCACAACCAATGAAAGAAAAATTGATAGTTGGGCTTTATTAAAATAAAGAAACTTCTCCTTATGCCACAGACTGGAAGAAAATATTTGCAAATACAGAGTTGATAAAGGACTTGTATCCAAAGTACAGATATTAAAAATCAAAAATAAGAAGACCATTAAATTAAGAAAAAGGAGAAGAATTAATATTGTTCAAATACCCATACTACTCAAAGCAATCTACAGATTCATGCAATCCCTATCAAAATACCAATGGCATTTTTCATAAGACTAGAACAAATTATCCTGAAATTTGTATGGAATTACAAAAGACCCCAAATAGTCCAAGTAATCTTAAGAAAGAATAACAGGGGCGCCTGGGTGGCACAGCGGTTAAGCATCTGCCTTCGGCTCAGGGCGTGATCCTGGCATTATGGGATCGAGCCCCACATCAGGCTCCTCCGCTGGGAGCCTGCTTCTTCCTCTCCCACTCCCCCTGCTTGTGTTCCCTCTCTCGCTGGCTGTCTCTGTCAAATAAATAAATAAAATCTTTAAAAAAAAAAAAAGAAAGAATAACAAAGCTGCATGCATCATGCTTGTGTGTTTCAAAATATATTATAAAGCTATAGTAATCAAAACAGTATGGTACTGGCACAAAAGCAGACCTATACATCACTGGAAAACAATAGAGACCTCAGATATAAACTCATGCTTATATGGTCAATTAATTTATGACTAAAGAGGCAAAAGTATACAATGTGGAAAATACAGTCTCTTTAATAAATGGTGCTGGGAAAACTGGACGGCTACCTGCAAAATAATGAAACTGGACCACTTTCTAAAAACCATATACAAAAATAAACTCAAAATGGATTAAAGACGTAAATATAAGACCGGAAACCATAAAACTCCTAGAAGAAAACATAGGCAATAACCCCTTTGACATCAGTCTTAGCAACATTTTTGGATCTGTTGCCTTAGGCAAGGACAACAAAAGCAAAAATAAGTAAATGAGATGACATCAAACTAAAAAGGTTTTGCACAGTGAAGGAAACCACCAACAAAATGAAAAGGGAGCTTTATTTAATGGAAGAGGATATTTACAAATCATCTATCTGATAAAAGATTAACATCGAAAATATATAAATAACTCCTACAACTCAATATCAAAAGAACAAACAATCAGATTAAAAAATAGGCAGAGGACTTGAATAGCTATTTTTCTAAAGAAGACATCCAGATGGCCAACAGGCACATGAAAAGATGCTAACCATCAGGGAAATGCAAATCAAAACCACAATATTACCTCACACCCATCAAAATGGCTATTATCAAAAAGACAAGAAATAACAAGTGTTGGCCAGGATGTGGAGAAAAGAGAAGCCTTAGCACTGTTGATGAGAACGCGAACTGGTACAACCACTGTGGAAAGCAGTGAGGAAGTTTCTCAAAAATTAAAAATAAAACTACCCATATGATCCAGCAATTTCACTTCTTGGGATTTACCTGAACAAAACAAAACCACTAGTTTGAAAAGACATAGGAACCCCTATGTTTATTGCCACATTATTTACAATAGGCAAGATATGGAAGGAAGTTAAATGTCCGTCGATAGGTGACTGGATAGAGATGTGTTGTATATAAACAGGGAGAATATTACTCAGCCATAAAAAGAAATCTTGCTATTCGTGAGAACATGGATACACCTAGAGAGTATTTTGCTAAGTGAAATATGTCAGAGAAAGATAAATACCATATGGTTTAACTTATTTCACTTATGTGAAATCTAAAAAACAAAACCAATGAACAAACAAAATGAAACAGACTCATGGAAAACATACCGATGGTTACCAGAGGGAATGGATGAAATAAGTAATTGGGATTAACAGGTACAATCTTCCAATTATAAAGTAAATATGACACGGGGATGTAATGTACTACAAAGGGAAAATAGTAACATTGTATACCAATAACTTTATATGGTGATAGATGGTGACTAGACTTATTGTGGTGACCAGTTTGTAATGTATGTAAATATTGAATCACTGTGTTGTACATATGAAACTGACACAATATTGTACGTCAATTACTCTTCAATAAAAATGTAAGGGAGAAAGACCTGAACAGAACTTATCAAAGAAAATATACAGATTGCAAATAAGCATATGAAAAGATGTTCAAGATCATGTCATTATAAAATTGCAAAGTAATCAACAACGGTATACTACTAGATATTTATTAGGATGGCTAAAATGTAAAAAAAAATGGCAATAATATTTTCTGGTGAGGATGTGAAACAACACAAACTCATTCATTGCTGGAGGGAATCCAAAATAGTAAACCATTCTGGAAAACAATTTTGCAGGCTTTTACAAAACTAATCACAGTTTACTATGCAATCCGGCAGTTGTGCTCCTAGGTGTTTACCAAACTGATTTGAAGACTTATACTTACACAAACACCTGCATGTGAATATTTATAGCACCTTTATTCATAATTACAAGTATTGGAAGTGACCAAGCTGTCCTTTAATAAGTGAATGGATACACAAATTATGGTACATCCATACAATGGAATATTATTCAATAATAAAAAGAAATGAGCTGTCAAGCAAGGAGGACATGGGCAGATCTTATAGGTATATTGTTAAGTGAAAGAAGCCAGTCTGAAAAGGTTGCATACTTTATTATTCTAATAATATGACAGTTCAGAAAAGGCAAAAATATAGAGACAGTAAAAAGGTAATTGGTACAGGTTCAAAAGAGGGTGGATATGTTGAGTAGGTGAAGCACAGAAGATGTTACCATTGTGGAAAACTACATAAAGAGTACATGGGATTTCTCTGTACTATTTCTTACTGCTGCATGTGAATCTACAATTATGTTAAACTAAAAAGCTTAATTTAAAAACAAACCAAGTGAAGTCAATTTCAGTAATACATTTTATATAACCTAATACATCTACAATATCATTTCAATGTGTAATCAACATAAAATTATAATAAGATGTTTTACATTTTTTGGTACTAAGCCTTCAAAGTCTGGTGTATGTTTTACACCAATAGCATATCCCAAATCAGATGCCTATTTTCCTCAGGAATGCTTCATCTACATTTACATTTTATGAGATTTAATGTTGAAAAATTAGATTCGTATGTTCAAGTTATCCCAAACACACTTAAATATTTCCAATAATTGACACAGCTCCCAAAAAAGTGTTTTCCTTTAATATCTCTATACGCATGGCTAAACCGCATGGGGCTTCTTGTTCAGCGGGGAGCCTGCTTCTCCCTCTGCCTGCCACTTGCCCTGCATGTGCTTTCTCTCAATCTCTCTCTCTTTCTGACAAATAAATAAATATCTTTAGAAAATAAAATAATAAAACTGGCTCATCTTTTTTAGAAAAATTGATTTGACTTTGAAGCAAAAACACATTAGCTTCAAACTATGTTTGTCCAAGTGAATTAAATTCACTAACTCTCATGTCAGCTCAGCATTATTACTATTGAATTCAAAGGGGTATTTTATAAGTTGAAGGTAATTCTAAATGTATCAATATATAGAAAATGTTCTTTGCATTTGTTTTGTAGTTTATACATCAATGTATATAGTGCTGTCAATTTTAATGAATACCTTCCACATGTTAATTCATAATAGGAAAATGTGTAATGTCATTATTATTGATATATATTATGAAAAATTTCTATTTTGTATACATTTTTATACTTCTCTAGCTGGGTCACAAGCTTTTCCTTTGCTTGGAGCTTCTGTTCCATCTCACTGAGAAGCAATGTAGTATTGGTGAAAAGATATAAATCACAGCATCAATTTTGTCTTTGATTATTGAATATTTGGCAAGAATTTTTTTAAAAAAAAATCTTGAACTGGAATTAATGGTACAGTAAATCTTTATAAATATTTTCCATAAGTCAACCAATGAGTATTGGCACAGACCATAAGATCATGAAATTTGCAGTCTTCCATTATTTTTATCAGTTCCATAAACTGGTGATGATTTAGAATGTTGCAGGTGTATATTAAGTGATTTTACCACTGTACTCCTGATATAGAGTCTGCTTCAGAAAATTGATCAAAACTATTTTTAATATGTATCATGCAAGGAATAAATTAATAAGGGAAACACCACTCAATGAATCCAGACATCTTACCTAACAAAAATGGAACACTACCTTTTGTGATATAAACTTCTTTTTAAAATCTAGCTGAAATTCTTCTTTGACAGATGTAAAATACTCAAAACTATCCCACGAGTTTGATTTTTTAGGCTGAAAATTTATATTGATATTTCTTCATAACTTTGCCATAAAATATATTTAATAAAATATATTAATTGGGCAGTGTCTCTTAAAATACATGGACTGGTGACCTGTGAGTTGAAACCTGTTTTAGTAGGTCTTTTGAAGTACTATGTGGGCTCTATTAGAAGCATAGTGTAAACAACAAGGGAGTCCAAGGTCATGATGCATTGTATCCTAAACTGACTGCAAATTAATCCAAGAGCTCTCTAATGAGCTTAGCTAACTGAAAAATGGAATGTCCTACACGGATAGTTTGTGAAGTGTTCAACTGCAGTCAGAGTTTTTCCTCGGTAGGGATCCCTCTTGTTCTTTTTGATTGACACAGATTTTTCAGCAGCAGGCATAAAACCAGTAATATAACAAAAATGGGTCTTTTCACCCTTGTCTACTTTGTCTCGGTACAAGCTAGAGACTGTGGATCCAGAGCATCAGAAAAAATATCTTCTCAAAGCATATTTTTCCTTGTGGTTGTCACTGAGTACTTAACTAAACGTCATCCATGATGATAGGATCTACACAGAGTATTGTTTCTTATTATTTTGAAAATAACTTGTCTCTAATTCTTTACCTATATTCATAACAATTGGAAATACATTTGAATGCATATTTGCTCAAGCATATGTCATCAGCCTTCTACATTCTCAGGAAAATACCTAAGTAGAAAAAGAAAAAGATCTGTCTCACACAACATTCCATCAATTCATAGTACCTAAGTTCAACATAGCAAAAAAAAAAAAAAAAAAAAGGCCACTCAAGACAGTGAACACAATTTGTCTCCAGAGACAGGTCATCAATCAAATTATTTTGCTTCCTCTCCCATCCTTGAGCATGTTGGGACCAGGCTATCGTCTTCAACAACAACAACAAAATATGCTTTGCTGGGAAACCAGTGAAAACATTAGACGTTGCCTATGTCTATTCTTGCCTGTGCAGTAATCTTTGACTCTTCGCTATTCTACCAAACTGTTATCTGGGAGAGACAAGTATGTATATATAGAAGGATGGAGTATACTGCCTGGAAACAGTAAGAGACACCTAAAAAACCAGAAAATATTATTAGTAAATGCTACTTTACTATGGGCAGCGCACATTTCAGAGCAGGAAGTATCTCCTTGTTTTAGGTACTGAGATGGAATATTTGTTTTCATGTTACCAATACTTTATCCCTATAAAAGTCAATCCCCTCCAGAAAATGTCCACAATGTAGTAAACGTCCAAGATGAACATAATAAATTTGGGGATTCTCTGCATTGCCTTTAGTAGTACGCATTGGTGGTGTTTTTGTGTATTGGTTCATATTTTCAGTGACTCACTAAATACTTGACAGGGATGCTGATCAATGCCTTCAAATGAGACAAAGTGGAAAAAAAGGCCACATATGGCCTTGGCATCATTAGAGAATAAAGAGAGGACCTGGCACATTTTTGGGTCCCTTCAGTTCATTAAAGATAAAATAAGTGTCCACAAATTATTACATCATGGGCCATTTAGTAGAATCAACATCTGAACATGCACCCGGGTATCTATAGGCTCTCTGTTCTCTTTTTGAGTTTCTATACTTGCTGAGCCTTGAAGCCACAGGCATGTAGAGTCTTCTTCCTGGAGTGCTCTCCTGACATCTCTCTGCTTACCTGAACTATATTTTCTCAGTTTAATTTCCTCCTCCCTGGAGAGGCTTCCTTGATGGCATAGCCTTCAAAATTCAGAAAGTCTGCAGCAATTTTTGTATGTGCCACTTGAGTGGTATTTATCCTGTGCTGGTGCCAAGCCTTCTATCCTTTGGTGGACCCAGGACCTAATGCAAGGCCTTACACATAAGAAGTACATAGCATGCCTGTGCTGCTCTACTGAGCCTATCACTGTTCCAGAGTGACGTACTCCTTTTATTGGTTGGATAAAAGAATTAGGGGGTGGAATATCGTAGTGAAAGGGAAAACTGTCATATTTTATAACTCTGAACATATGAAATTCTGCCTTATCCACAGCCTATGCCAGACCCAAATAGAGGAATACTAGCATCCATTTTGCCAAAATAAATGGACATAAATAAACAAACCAAACCCCTGCACAACATAATATTGGTATTGCATTTTGGAACCTGACAGCAAGCTGTTTTTATCATTAGCCCAAGCTGAACATTAACTTTGCCTTGATTTCACTCCTTCAGAGCATAGTGTGAGCTTGCTGAGGGCAGAGACCGCAGCTTAGAAGCCTCTCGAACTTCCCACCACCGCTTACCCTACAAATTTAGACACAGCCACATCAGTGAATGCCTGCTGAATTAGTGGAGTTGAATGAGATGAACATGTCCCTGAAGTACACGGAGAATTTCCAAGTGGCCCACAGGAATGGCTACATCTAAGGACGCCAGTTTTCAGACCCTCCACCTCATTATGTACTGTCTAAAACTAACCTGTCTGAATACACCTCTGGCCCATGCCTCGTACTGATTCTGCTTTCACAGAAAGCACGTCCACTTCAGAATTGTCCTTCTCCCACTCTACAAAAGAAAGGTATCCAACTCCTCCATCTGGAATCTTACTTTAGTGCCTTAGGTTATACCGGTAGCCTCTCAGGTCCAAGCAGAGAAGAAATTTGGAATAATAGTGAAACTTCTTCTAAACAAAGAACGATTTGAAAATGTGGCATTTGGACTTACATTGGGAAGTTCCAAATCCAGATATATTGTAGAATAAGGTAGTGATGAAACAAATTTTTGTTTAATGAACTCTCTTCCTCCACTTCCCAAGTATTTTTAAAGAATTCATTCATCAGTGGAGTTTTGTGAGAGCAAAACAAAGAGAGCATTGTTAAGAAATATGGATGGTGACGGTGCTTTATTTCAGATATGTGGCAAACTCAAGGTAATGCTTTGTGATTTAGAATTCAAAAGTTGATGCAGTCATGGAGGCTGTATTAATACACTTATTTGAAAGGGAAAAAAATGAAGTCAGACTTCTGACAGAGTCTGATTGGTTTGACAATGAAGACTGCCTTTGGTAATTAGTTTATTTGACAAGTCAATTTCCAAATTTTGAATAAGCTAAACCTGCAGCCCCACAGTTTTGAAAAGCATGTATTCAAAGCTTGTGATGAGATAAATCATTTTATATAAAACACATTTTCTTTTCAAAAGTAAGTTGAAATTAACAGTATTTTAATTCCTCAAAGCTTTCTAAGTATACATCTATAAGCAAAGGAGGAATGCATTCAAGTAGGATGCATTTAAATTTTTCATAATAGTTACTGGCACATATAACCCATGAAGGAGGAGTTTCTATTTTATTTGGTTCATTGCTCTATAATTTCAGACCATAGTAGTGTCTGACACACAATAGGTGCTCAATAAATATTTGCTGAGAAGTGAATAAAGTTTTTTACATCCCCCTGGTTCTCAGCATGTTGGAGAAGAAGCAGTACATCAAATTTTTTTACTCTTCCACAATTTGCCACTTGGCAAAGTTGGCAAAATTGAACATTTCACTTTAGTGCTGTTTAGTTCAGTCTTTTTCTTCTGAATTTTACTTAAAATTTGTTTTTTTTTTTTTTTAGGTTTAAGGAAAGAAAGTTTGGTGATATGCCTTTATTCAGTTATCTTAGAAATCCAAGATTTGGAAAGACTTTTAAATCTCCCATATTTATTAGAAAAATGAAGATAAAGGGAAATTTAATGACTTCAACACATTGCTGCTTTTAGAGTATACTGCTCGTGATGGTGATTATGGTGTGTTCTCTAGTGAACCAATTAGCCTAACAATAATTGCATCAAAAAGAATAAAATTCCTAGGAATAAATTTAACTAAGAGGGTGAAAGAACTATACACTGAAAACTATTAGATATTGATGAAATTGAAGAAGACACAAATGGAAAGATTTTTTCATGCTGATGAATTGGAAGAATTAATATTGTTAAACTGTCCATACTACCCAAAATAATCTACAAATTCAGTGCAATCCCTATCAAAATTCAAATGGATAAAAAACTTTTGCATAGCAAAGGAAACAGTTGACAAAACCAACTGGGAGAGATATTTGCAAATGACATATCAGATAAGGGGCTAGTATCCAAATCTATAAAGAACTTATCAAACTCAACACCCAAAGAACAAATAATCCAATCAAGAAATGGGCAGAAGACATGAACAGACATTTAAGAAGACATACAAATGGCCAACAGACATATGAAAAATGCTCCACATCACTTGGCATCAGGGAAATACAAATCAAAACCACAATGAGATACCACCTCACACCAGACAGAATGGCTAAATTTAACGAGTCAGGAAATGACAGATGTTGGTGAAGATGCAGAGAAAGGGGAACCCTCTTACACTGTTGGTGGGAATGCAAACTGGTACAGTCACTCTGGAAAACAGTATGGAGGTTCCTCAAAAAGTTGAAAATAGAACTACCCTATGACCCAGCAATTGCACTACTGGGTATTTACCCCAAAGATGCAAATGCAGTGATCCGAAAGGGTACCTGCACCCCAATGTTCATAGCAGCAATGTCGACAATAGCCAAACTATGGAAAGAGTCCAGATGTCCATCAACAGAGGAATGGATGAAGAAGATGTGGTGTGTAAATGGGTATACACCACATCTACATATCATATATATATATATATATATATATATATATATATATATATACACACACACACACCCATATATATACCATATCTTCTTTATCCCTTCATCTGTTATATATATATATATATATATATATATATATATATATATAGAGAGAGAGAGAGAGAGAGAGAGAGAGAGAGAGACATATCCCCATTCCACAATGGAATACTACTCAGCCATCAAAAAATGAAATCTTGTCATTTGCAATGACATGGATGGAACTAGAGGGTATTATGCTAAGTGAAATAAGTCAGTCAGAGAAAGATAATTATCATATGATCTCATTGATATGTGGAATTTAAGAAACGAGGCAGAGGACCATAGGGGAAGAGAGGAAAAAATGAAACAAGACAAAACCAGAGAGGGAGACAAACCATAAGAGACTCTTAATCTTAGGAAACAAACTGAGGGTTGCTGGAGGGGAGGGAGGAGGTGGGATGCGGTAACTGGGTGATAGACACTAAGGAGGGCATGTGATGTAATGAGCACTGGGTGTTATATAAGACTGTAAATCACTGACCTCTACCTCTTAAACCAATAATACATTATATGTTAATTAGTTGAATTTAAATTTAAAAAATGGGGGAAAAAGTAGCAAGACTGCTACTACAAATGCAATGTAATTTGATGATCATAATCTATAAAGTGTAGAGTATATAAGTATTCTCATAAAATTATATAATAAATCTAAGTTAAAACAAAAAAAATCAAGTGGAATTTTTCAGGAAAAATGAAAGAAACAATCTTAAAATTTGCAAGGACACAAAGATCTGAAATAGCCAAAGCAATCCTAAGAAAGAACAAAGCTGGAATCATCATGCTTCCTAATTTCAAACTATATCACAAAGCTGTAGTAATCAAAACAGTATGGCATTGGCATAAAAACAGACACATAGATCAATGGGACAGAATAGAGAGTCTATGAATAAATTCACACATATATGGTCAATTTATGACAAAGGAGCCAAGAATATTTGGCGGGGAAAGAATAGTCTCTTCAATAAATAATGATGAGAAAACTGGATAGTCACATACAAAAGCATGAAACTGGACCACTATCACACACCATACACAAAAATCAACCCAAAATGAATTAAATATTTGGACATAAGACCTGAAATCATAAAACTCCTAGAAGAAACATACGAAATAAACTCCTTGCATTGCTCTTGACAATATTTGGATTTGACACCAAAAGTGTAGGCAAGAAAAGTAAAAATAAATAAGTGGGACTGTATCAAACTAAAAAGCTTCCACATGGCAAAAGACATCATCAACAAAATTAATGGGCAACCTACAGAATGGTAGAAAATATTTGCAAGTCATATATCTGATAAGGGTCAATATCCAAAATATTTTTTAAAAAACTCATACAACTCAATAGCAAAACAAACAAACAATCCAATTGAAAAATGGGCAGAGGATGTGACTACACATTTTTCTAAAGAAGATATACAGATGGCCAGCAGGTACATGAAAAGGTGCTCAACACCACTCATCATCAGGGAAATGCAAATCAAAACAACAATGAGATACTGCCTCACATTTGTTAAAATGGTTATCACCAAAAAACAAGAAATAACAAGTGTTGGTGAACATGTGGAGAAAAGGGAACGCTTGTGTGCTGGGGGTGGGATTGAATGTTAATTGGTACAGCCCACATGAAAAAAATATGGAAGTTCTTAAAAAATTAAACTATATATAGAACTACTATAAAGATACAGCAATTCCACTTCTAGGGATCTATTCAAAGGAAATAAAAACAGGATCTCAAAGAGATATCTTACTCCCATGTTCATTGAAGCATTATTTACAATACCCAAGATATAGAAACAATGTAAGTGTCCATCAACAGATGAATAGATAAAGAAGATGTGGTTTGTATATAGATATAAACAAAGGAATATTATTTAACCATGAGAAAGAAAGAAACCCTGCCATTGGTGGCAGCATGAATGGACATTGAGAATTGTATAACTGAAATTTTCTAAGAGAGTAGAACTTAAATGTTCTTACCTCCCTCCACCCCCACCCCAAAAAAGATAAATATATGAGGTGATGGACGTGTTGATTAACTAGATGCTGGGAATCCTTTCATAATTAAAAAGCAATTGAGATCTGGAGTTAAGATGGCGGAGGAGTAGGAGACACCGTTTTCAGCCGGTCCTCCGAGTCGAGCTGGATCGGTACCAGACCAGCCTAAACAACCACGGAACCAGCCTGAGACGCAGGAAGACGCATCTGGATCTCTACAAATGAACATCTCCAGCGCTGAGTGTTGAGGTACGAAGCGGGGAGCCATGAAACTGTGCACAGATATCGGAAGATAAACGGAAGGGGGAGGGAGCTGCCGCGTTCGGGCGCCGGGAAGCGGTAGCCACTTGCCCGGGAGAGCGGGCGGGCTCGTGGTCGGCACCCACAAAACAGCAGACTGAGACCGTGAGCCGGGTGCGCGCGCCACCAGGCATCTCGCGGAACCCCGGGATTCCGGTGCGCTCACTGGATCCAGACTGAGACCGGGAGATCCGGGAGTGCGCGGGGCGGCTGGCGGCTGGCGGCGTTAGAAACACAAAGGACAGAGACGCGCCGGCCCTGGAAGTGAGGGCTGGGACGCCGGGTGTGGGGCGCACATCCCGGGACGCTGCAGGGTTGAGCAGCACCAACAGAAACAGAGTTAAAGTGGCCAGAACATTAGTAGAGAACGGGCCGCGATCCCTCTGTTCCGTGACAGAGGCTGAAATTTGGCCGCTGCTGCTCTGACTCTCAGAAGAGGCACAGCAAACCGCCAGGGAAAGCTGCCAGAGAACAAAAGCCTGGAAATACCTGCTCAGAGAGTGCCCATCCCCATCCCCCCTCGCAGGGGACGCGGAGACTCTACCCAAACAGGGTTGCCAGAGTTTCGGCGCAGCAGGCCCCTCCCCCAGAACACAGAAGGCAGGCTGAAAAATCAAGAAGCCCACAACCCGGGCGTCTGGGTGGCGCAGTCATTGAGCGCCTGCCTTCGGCTTAGGGCGTGATCCCGGCATTCCGGAAAGGAGTCCCTCATCGGGCTCCTCCGCTGGGAGCCTGCTTCTTCTTCTCTCACTCCCCTGCTTCTGTTCCCTCTCTCGCTGGTTGGCTGCCACATAAATAAATAAATAAAATCTTTAAAGAAGAAGCCCACATCCCTAAGATCCCTATAAAACAAGGGGCACGGCCTGGGACCCAGTCAATAATTTGGGCTCTGGAAACCCCGCAACCTCTCTTCATCAGAATGACAAGAAGGAGAAGCCCCCCCCAGCAAAGAAAAGACAGTGATTCTGTGGCCTCTGCCACAGAAATAATGGATATGGATGTAACCAAATTATCAGAAATGGAATTCAGAGTAACGATGGTCAAAATGATGAGTAGAATTGAAAAAAGTATAAACGAAAAGGTTACTGAGAATATAGAATCCCTAAGGACAGAAATGAGAGCGAATCTGACAGAAATTAAAAATTCTATGGGCCAAATGCAGGCAAAACTAGAGGCTCTGACGGCCAGGGTCGCAGAAGCAGAGGAAAGGGTTAGTGAATTGGAGGATGGGTTAATAGAGGAAAAAAATGAAAATAGAAGATGGTCTTAAAAAAATCCACGCCCACGAATGTAGGTTACGGGAGATTACTGACTCAATGAAACGATCCAATGTTAGAATCATCGGCATCCCCGAGGGGGTGGAGAAAAACAGAGGTCTAGAAGAGATATTTGAACAAATTGTAGCTGAAAACTTCCCTAATCTAGCAAGGGAAACAAACATTCGTGTCCAAGAAGCAGAGAGGACCCCTCCCAAGCTCAACCACGACAAACCTACGCCACGTCACGTCATAGTGCAATTCGCAAATATTAGATGCAAGGATACAGTATTGAAAGCGGCCAGGGCAAAGAAATTTCTCACATACCAAGGCAAAAGCATCAGAATTACGTCAGACCTGTCTACACACCTGGAATGAGAGAAAGGGTTGGGGGAGCATATTTAAAGCTCTTTCAGAGAAAAACATGCAGCCAAGGATCCTTTATCCAGCAAGGCTGTCATTCAGAATTGATGGAGAAATAAAGACATTTCAGAATCGCCAGTCACTAACCAATTTTGTAACTATGAAACCAGCCCTACAGGAGATATTACGGGGGGTTCTATAAAAGTAAAAAGGCCCCAAGAGTGATACAGAACAGAAAGTCACAGCCAATACAAACAAAGACTTTACTGGCAACATGGCAACATTAAAATCATATCTCTCAGTAATCAGTCTTAATGTAAATGGTTTGAACCATCCCATAAAACGCCACAGGGTTGCAGATTGGATAAAAAGAAATGACCCATCCATTTGCTGTCTACAAGAGACTCATTTCAAACCCAAAGATGCATTCAGACTGAGAGTAAGGGGATGGAGTACCATCTTTCACGCAAATGGTCCTCAAAAGAAAGCTGGGGTAGCAATTCTCATATCAGATAAATTGGATTTTAAACTACAGACTATAGTTAGAGACGCAGAAGGGCACTATATTATTCTTAAGGGAAGTATTCAACAAGTGGTTATGACAATTATAAATATATATGCCCCCAACAGGGGAGCAGCAAGATACACAAGCCAACTCTTATCCAGAATAAAGAGACATATAAATGAAAATACATTAATAGTAGGGGACCTCAACACTCCACTATCAAAAATAGACAGAACACCCTGGCAAAAACTAAGCAAAGAATCAAAGGCTTTGAATGCCATACTCGACGAGTTGGACCTCATAGATATATATAGAACACTACACCCCAGAACCAAAGAATACTCATTCTATTCTAATGCCCATGGAACATTCTCAAGAATAGACCATGTTCTGGGACACAAAACAGGTCTCAACCGATACCAAAAGATTGAAATTATCCCCTGCATATTCTCAGACCACAACGCTCTGAAATTGGAACTCAACCACAAGGAAAAATTTGGAAGAAACTCAAACACTTGGAGACTAAGAGCCATACTGCTCAGGAATGACTCGATAAACCAGGAAATCAAAAATCAAATTAAACAATTTATGGAGACCAATGAGAATGAAAATACAACAGTCCAAAACCTATGGGATACTGCAAAGGCAGTCCTAAGGGGGAAATACATAGCCATCCAAGCCTCACTCAAAAGAATAGAAAAATCTAAAATGCAGTTTTTATATTCTCACCTCAAGAAGCTGGAACAGCAACAGAGGGACAGGCCTAATCCACGCACGAGGAAGCAGTTGACCAAAATTAGAGCTGAAATCAATCAAGCAGAAACCAGAAGTACAGTAGAGCAGATCAACAGGACTAGAAGCTGGTTCTTTGAGAGAATCAATAAAATTGACAGACCACTGGCAAGACTTATCCAAAAGAAAAGAGAAAGGACCCAGATTATTAAAATTATGAATGAAAAAGGAGAGGTCACGACGAGCACCATTGAAATTGGAAGGATTATTAGAAATTTTTATCAACAACTATATGCCAATAAACTAAGCAATCTGGAAGAGATGGAATCCTTCCTGGAAACCTATAAACTACCAAGATTGAAACCGGAAGAAATTGATTCCTTAAACAGGCCAATTAATTATGAAGAAATTGAGTCAGTGATAAACAACCTTCCAAATAACAAAACTCCAGGCCCGGACGGTTTTCCTGGGGAATTCTACCAAACATTCAAGGAAGAAATAATACCTATTCTCCTAAAGCTATTTCAAAAAATAGAAACAGAAGGAAAGCTACCAAACTCATTCTATGAGGCCAATATTACCTTGATCCCCAAACCAGGCAAAGACCCCCTCAAAAAGGAGAATTACAGACCGATTTCCCTAATGAATATGGATGCCAAAATCCTCAACAAGATACTTGCTAATAGAATCCAACAGTACATTAAAAGGATTATCCATCACGATCAAGTGGGATTCATACCTGGGATGCAAGCGTGGTTCAATATTCGCAAATCAATCAGTGTGATACATCATATCAACAAGAAAAGACTCAGGAACCATATGATCCTCTCAATCGATGCTGAAAAAGCATTTGACAAAATACAGCATCCTTTCCTGATTAAAACCCTTCAGAGTGTAGGAATAGAAGGTACATTTCTCAATCTCATAAAAGCCATCTATGAAAAGCCTACTGCAAATATTATTCTCAATGGAGAAAAGCTGGAAGCCTTTCCCTTAAGATCAGGAACTCGACAAGGATGCCCACTCTCGCCACTATTATTCAACATAGTACTAGAAGTCCTTGCAACAGCAATCAGACGACAAAAAGGGATCAAAGGTATTCAAATTGGCAAAGAAGAAGTCAAAATGTCTCTCTTTGCAGATGATATGATACTCTATATGGAAAACCCAAAAGAAGCAACTCCCAAATTATTAGAAGTTATAGAGCAATTCAGTAACGTGGCGGGATACAAAATAAATGCTCAGAAATCAGTTGCATTTCTATACACGAATAACGAGACCGAAGAAAGAGAAATTAGGGAATCCATCCCATTTACAATAGCACCAAAAACCATACGTTACCTTGGAATTAACTTAACCAGAGACATAAAGGACCTATATTCTAGAAACTATAAATCACTCTTGAAAGACATTGAGGAAGACATAAAAAGATGGAAAGATATTCCATGCTCATGGATCGGAAGAATTAACATAGTTAAAATGTCCATGCTACCCAGAGCAATCTACACTTTCAATGCTATCCCGATCAAAATACCAAGGACATTTTTCAAAGAACTGGAACAAACAGTCCTTAAATTTGTATGGAAACAGAAAAGGCCCCGAATCTCCAAGGAACTGTTGAAAAGGAAAAACAAAGCTGGGGGCATCACAATGCCGGATTTCGAGCTGTACTACAAAGCTGTGATCACAAAGACAGCATGGTACTGGCACAAAAACAGACACATAGACCAATGGAACAGAATAGAGAGCCCAGAAATGGACCCTCGGCTCTTTGGGCAACTAATATTTGATAAAGCAGGAAAAAACATCCGGTGGGAAAAAGACAGTCTCTTCAATAAATGGTGCTGGGAAAATTGGACAGCTACATGCAAAAGAATGAAACTTGACCACTATCTCACACCATACACAAAAATAAACTCCAAATGGATGAAAGACCTCAATGTGAGACAGGAATCTATCAAAATTCTAGAGGAGAACATAGGCAACAACCTCTACGACATCGGCCAAAGCAACCTTTTTCATGACACATCTCCAAAGGCAAGAGAAACAAAAGATAAAATGAACTTGTGGGACTTCATCAAGATAAAAGACTTCTGCACAGCCAAGGAAACAGTCAGAAAAACTAAGAGGCAGCCCACGGAATGGGAGAAGATATTTGCAAATGACACTACAGATAAAGGACTGGTATCCAAGATCTACAAAGAACTTCTCAAACTCAATACACGAGAAACAAATAAATCAAAAAATGGGCAGAAGATATGAACAGACACTTTTCCAATGAAGACATACAAATGGCTAACAGACACATGAAAAAATGTTCAAAATCATTAGCCATCAGGGAAATTCAGATCAAAACCACACTAAGATATCACCTTACGCCAGTTAGAATGGCAAAAATTGACAAGGCAAGAAACAATTGCTGGAGAGGATGTGGAGAAAGGGGATCCCTCTTACACTGTTGGTGGGAATGCAAGTTGGTACAGCCACTCTGGAAAACAGTGTGGAGGTCCCTTAAAAAGTTAAAAATTGAGCTACCCTATGATCCAGCCATTGCACTACTGGGTATTTACCCCAAAGATACAGACATAGTAAAGAGAAGGGCCATATGCACCCCAATGTTCATAGCAGCAATGTCCACAATAGCTAAATCGTGGAAGGAGCCGAGATGCCCTTCAACAGATGACTGGATTAAGAAGTTGTGGTCCATATATACAATGGAATATTACTCAGCAATCAGAAAGAACGAGTTCTCAACATTTGCTACAACATGGACGGCACTGGAGGAGATAATGCTAAGTGAAATAAGTCAAGCAGAGAAAGACAACTATCATATGATTTCTCTCATCTATGGAACATAAGAACTAGGAAGATGGGTAGGGGAAGAAAGGGATAAAGAAAGGGGGGGTAATCAGAAGGGGGAATGAAACATGAGAGACTATGGACTATGAGAAACAAACTGAGGGCTTCAGAGGGGAGGGGGTGGGGGAATGGGATAGGCTGGTGATGGGTAGTAAGGAGGGCACATATTGCATGGTGCACTGGGTGTTATACACAACTAATGAATCATCGAGCCTTACATCGGAAACCGGGGATGTACTGTATGGTGACTAACATAATATAATAAAAAATCATTAAAAAAAAAATAATAAAAAAATAAATAAAAAGCAATTGATTGTACACCTAAAATTAATATTACACTGTATGTTAACTAACTGCAATTTAAATAAAAGCTTTAAAAAAACAAAAACAATTGACCTGACAGAACCAAGTTCAAGCTTACTACTCTGATTTGTGTCTCCTTCAAATGGGTTATTCAAGGGTCAAACAAGAATTATATTGTTTAGGGCACCTGGATGGTGCAGTCAGTTAAGCATCCAACTCTTGGTTTTGGCTTGGGTCTTGATCTCAGGATCATGGGATGGAGCCCACATCAGGCTCCCTACTCCACTTGGAGTCTGCTTGAAACTCTTTCTCCCTCTGTCCCTCCCCCAGCAAAATAAATAAATAAATATTTTGAAAAAATTATATTACATTTAAATTTTGTTGTTTAAAGACCAACAGCTGGGGCGCCTGGGTGGCACAGTGGTTAAGCGTCTGCCTTCGGCTCAGGGCGTGATCCCCGCGTTATGGGATCGAGCCCCACATCAGGCTCCTCCACTATGAGCCTGCTTCTTCCTCTCCCGCTCCCCCTGCTTGTGTTCCCTCTCTCGCTGGCTGTCTCTATCTCTGTCGAATAAATAAATAAAATCTTTTTAAAAAAATAAAAAGACCAACAGCAAATCTAAAATCATCTATTCTGATACTCAGGGTAGGATCTATAGAATTTCATAAGTAATACAAGTTTTATGCTTTGTTCATTTTGAAATTAGAGTTTTGTGCCCAGATATGAATAAATAAATAGATATTGGTATACTGGATTTTCTAAACAGTCCCGACCAGAACAGCAAAGATCTTAAAATCACGCAATATGAATAAAAGTTGAAACTTACTAATTATTACCCTGAAAAATAGAAAATTCATGGTTGATTGACAACTGTCATTTTGAAATGTGAAAGATGGTCATTTGTATACTTCAAAAGGATTTGGACAAATTAAAAATTATAGGAATTATAAATTAAAAAGAAGACTCCTAACAATTCAGTCATATAACTAGAGAGATTCAATTCCCTGACTAGAAAAAATCAAATAAACTTTTAAAGGATGCTGTAGGTTGTATTCACTTTTAAAAACAAACTTAGATATCTTTAATGCCCATTATTGAACTAAAAGCCCACATTCTGTGAATAAGATTCTGTGAATCCTATGATGCTACTCCTAACTTTTGTTGAACATTTATTATATGTGCCCGTCACTGACCAATAGTGTTATCTATGTTTTTCTTTAGACCTATGTGATAAACCTTATTATCATCATTATTTTTCACACTAGCAAACTGAGGTACTTTAACAAACTTATCTATGCTATCGCAGGCAGCAAATGGGTGAGCTGCCTCCAAGTTTAGATTGACTGAAATAACTCACCTCTATTACCTTATTTTATTGTAACAACAAAGTAGTTGGTGGTTGGATACAGTAAATCACTACCACCATTTTAGAACAGGGAGTGTTCAAATATGCAAAATCTATGTCAACTTGTTTAAGATTACATAGTAATAATTGGCATCAAAACCGGATCTTGAACTCCAAATCCTCAAATCCCAACATAGATTTTTACAATTTAAAAAAAAGGTATAAGAAGGAAAAGCTAAACTCTCAACTTTTTTTTTTTTGTAAATACAATGAATTCAAAAACCCAATGACAGTTGATGTGGGAGAATTCTTTAGTGTTAGCAAATACAATATTCTCACAGGGTTTGAGCCTTCAAAATCTCTGCCTTTAGCCATGATATATGAACTGAGACAGGAAGAAAAAATAACTGAAGGGCTTTGGGAAGATTTATACGGTCAGCACCTGTGCTAAACTGTCCCACGGATTCTCAGGCTCAGTGAGTTTTATATTATGTGAAATTTTAAATCCCACCGCTGAAATTTACAGACGTTTTTGTCTTCTGTCTTTGACAGAAATGGGGAATAAGTCATCTAAAACTTGTATGATAATCCTCATTCTGCAAACCTTACACAGCTTTAGTAAGGTCCAAAAGAGCAAAGCGAAATGCTCTGGAAACTTCCTACATCTACAGATGGAAGAGTCTGCCATCATGTTACAAGAAAACAGCAAAAGACCAGGCATCTTTCCTTGGGGAGCCTACAATTTACCAATTATCTCTTTAATATAATTATATCTTGATGGTGCCTTCATTTCGTTTGCTTAGAAATAAAAGAGACTGGTTGCTTGGAGTGATCCTGGCAAGTCTGAAGACATCTTAGCGTAAAGAGGTACTGATTGAATTAGAGATTTGTCCTCTTAGCCATTGGCTGCATGGCTAAGACATGTCCTGCTTTTCAGGTAATCATTTGTCACATTAGCAATCTCTGAGCTCTCCAGTCACATTCTCAAGATTAAGCTCTGAGATGACAGTCTTGTGAAGGTTTACACTCAGCAACAAGATGCTATTCACGGAAGAGTGCACATCAATTAATCTTCACCAAAACTCAAACTGTTAATTACACTTCAATTTAAAAAACTTTATAGGCCACATTTTCCAACACTGTTTGAAGCCATTTCCCTTAGCTGTTGACTGGATTTTTTGGGGGGGGCGGGTAGAGGCCACATTTATTTATTTATTTATTAAGATTTTATTTGTTTATTCATTTGACAGAGAGAGAGAGAAAGAGAGCACAAGCAGGGGGAGAGTTAGCAGAGAAGGAGGGAGAAGCAGGAGCCCCACTGAGCAGAGAGCCTGATGTAGGGCTTGATCCCAGGACCCTGGGATCATGACCTCGAGCCAAAGGCAGACGCTTAACTGACTGAACTACCCAGGTGCCCCTGTTGACAGGACTTCTGAATTGTGGTTTTGTCACCAAAAATTTTTAAAAGTACAATAAATTAAATTTAAAAAGTTGTCATATTGGAAAAAGGAGGGTTGTCAGTTGAGAGATCATATTAGTTTTTAATCCATAATAAATATGGGCAAAATGCAAGCTGATAAATTTTAAATCTATTCTAACTTTCAGTAAGATTTAAGCTTTAATACTGATGCTGCAAAAGGTCATGGGCTTCCAAAAAATTGATAAGCCAAAGGCTTAGTGGTTAAAAGAAATCTGTTGAAAGCATATTGTAGCTACCTTTTTGTAGTGAATTATTGTCATATAATGCCACAACACCATAGAGTAGTTATCCCTAACCCTCTGGTGGTACTGAAAGGGGACAGGTGACAATCCAGCATGGCCTTTAAGAACAATGTATTAAGTCCTCTCTTTAGATTGAAGCTATAGAATTTTTTTCACTTTATTCAGTTCATTCACTTTAAGAACATGATGACAACTATTTTCATCTTTGAAAACAGCCAATTTTTGCCTGACCTTATTTCTTTCTGAAAATGCTTTATTAAAATATTAGAGAGGTCTAACACAGTACAAGTATAACCAACACATGTTCAACTCTCCTCACGTCATTTCCTTGGAGCTACAGAAACAGTAGGCCTATGTTCTGCTTTCCAAACTCTAATAGGTCAGAATTTTACTACTTCCCATGGCATACTCCACTGTATACATTCTAGTTTATCATATATTTTCTCACCACCTACTGCTAGAGACATAAATCTATAATCTATGCCACAGAGTTTAGTTGTGTCACTTTGTTAGAAAAGAAATGCTAGCTGCTATAACAAAAAAAAAAAAGCTACAATCTCAGTGGCTGCACACAGTAAAAATATATTGTCACTCATGTCACAATCCAATAAGGTGTGTTCCAAGCTGACAACTTCCACTTGATCTTTCAGAGAACTGAGTTTTACCTACCATATCAGTTTTCCCCCTCTAGGTCATTGGTGTCATCTTAATACAGAGAGCCAAGAAAGAAAGGGAAAGAATATAAGATTACTCATGTAACTTTATGGACCAAGACTGGAAGTGCTGGACATCACTACTGTCCATATTCTATTGGCTAAAATTCAGGAGAAAAATTGGCTTACAATAGAAAAAGCATACAGGAGAAAAGAGATACATTTTGCTCCTAAGAAGATTAAAGGTGGATATTATCACACAAAATACCAGCATATCATCTTGTTGGATGGATACAGATCATGGAATTCTCCTTAAAAATCCTTGATCTTCTTTAACTGGTGCATCTGCAGATTTTGCAATTTTACATATTTCCTCATATATATCCATAATAGGCACACTAGGTCCTATATCTCTTAAGAAGTTACACAAATAGGAAAGGAATTTTTTCTATGGCAAAATTTCCTAGTGATATTATTAATAGAGAGGAAATTACAGCAACAGGACAACCTTATGAATTTCATGCTTTCGTGATTTATTAAAAAATAAAGTAACCCTGTCAAACTCAAATGGTGGGTAATTTTTTGAGGAAGTTCAATCAGGCTCCAAAGGTAATTCAAGCAATGTTAAAACCACTAAAAGTCAATCCCAGAATACTAAAGTGCCCCTTTCTTTTCTTTTTTAAAGATTTATTTATTTATTTTAGAGAGAGAGAGCATGCAAGCACGAGTGGGAGTGGCAGGTGGAGAGGGAGAGAGAATCCCAAGAAGACTTGGCACTGAGCACGGAGCCCAATGTGGGGCTCGATCTCACAACAAATAATGGCTATAATAAGTAGTTTTCCAGTGTTTACTATCTTCTAGGAGCTCTTACAATTTACAAATGTTCTCTTACATAATCCTCTAAAGTGAGCACTATTTACATGTGTTATATTATAACAACCTCATGAATTAAGTATTATTGTTATCCCTAGTTTATAACATCAAAATGAGGTAAAGAGAAGTTACGGGACTTCTCCAAGGTCACAAATTTAGTAAATATATTTTTCAAAAGGTGAAAAGTAATAAGAAAATATAGATCCACACAAAGTATTATTTTCGCACAGAAAAAAGTGATTTGTTTTGATTAGGGAATATAGGGATGGCTTCCTAAAACAGGTGGCTTTGGGGCTGGGCCCTGGGTACTGCAGTCTGTTTTCTCTGACTGCTTCTTTGCATTAGCTCCATTTCTATTGCTCACCAATTAAATGTTGGCACCAAAGTTAAGCCAAGACCTTTTCCTGTTTTTCTCTATTCCCTTCCTTTTCCATATACCTGTGATGATCTGAAGTATTACTAGAATTTCTTTATTTCATTCATTAACACTTTACATCCGTAAAAATCATAGAAGACTCTAAAGAGGTTTTATTTAAGTGGGTTATATCTATCAATATCTTCCATATTTGAAATTAAAATTGGAAATTTTAATACCAACTTATTAATTAACTTTCAAACAATAATAATTAGACAATTACATCTTAACATAAATATTTTCTGAAAAGCGATTATATTTTCCAAAATGACAATGAATGTAGTGAGAACAGTGGTATTGCTTTACGTTTTAAAAAGTATCTTTAATGTCTGGCTTAATAGGAGACTGCTGGATTTTCCTCTCTGTTTCTGCATTTGGTCTGCTGTAATAATTTGTTTTGGTTGAAAAATATAAAAAAATTAACCTCATGCAGATATCTAGTTAAAAATGAAGGAACTGTTTTAGTAGTCTTTTAAGACAATTGGATATTTTCTTTTGGTACCACACAGAAACTCAACAAACAATGGGATTTTCTTAACAGTTGGACAGCAAAGAACTTTATTTGTGGATACTGAAATCACTTGTTGGCATATAAGAAATTAGAGAAGTAAATATGAAGTGTGCAAGCAATGGATTTTTTAAAGGTTTGTCGCATTGTGGACTCTGAAGCCATATGGTTAAAATTTTCATCCTCAATTACATTAAAATCCATTGGTCTCTCTTGCACTTTTACACGTGGATCTTTTACACGTATGTGATTTCCTAACATCACGTGTGGGTCATTTGAAAACTGTTCATAGAGTTATGCCAATCTTCCAAATATTTAAATATTCCATAATACAACATTAAAAATCACATTCATTAATATGATCACAGTCTCATCAGAAAATATTTCATGTATTGGGAAGGTGTCAAACTGATAATGATAGAGACATGTTTTCCAAAATTATATTTTTTCACTTGAAAGCTCAAATTTTACCATTGGGAATATGTGCTATCAGTTATTTTCCTTGAGCTTATCACTTATATAATTTTTAATAAAATGTCTGCCAAATACCAGAGTCTGATAACCATAGCTTGTCTCTCAGTTGTTCTTTCAATAAAAGAAAGCAGCTACTTTGGCTCTCAACTTAGTCACAGAAGTCCTTTCTGTGAAGAGACAACTGTGATGCTGTGGTGTGTGACAGAAGCACTTCAACCAAAAGGCATGGCTTTCAGTCCCCACCCTAAGAGGCAAGTGGATGGAGGGTAGTCCGTCCCTTCTGGTGAGAGCCTTTAATGGCAGAGTCTTCAAAATGCCCATGTGGGGACCAGTGAAAACTGAATGAGCCACATAATAGAGCTCTATTTAGCTCCATTTAATCTCCAGTTTTTGACCAATGCCAGAAACTCGAACTTGTAAAAACATCAGCAGCTGAAACCTGCTGAGGGGTAGACATGAATAAACTATTCAACTTCCTGTTTTCTGCTCTTGGATTTTTACCTTCCTTGTAAATGTTACTTACAGGAGAGCTTGAGACCCTCTGAAGCTTTCTGATTTTTTTTTTTTTTTGCGGGCGAGGTATTAATGATAATGCATATCCTATGTTTCAACCCACACTCAATATATTCAGTCTTTTATGAAAATGCCATGTGCCTCCCTCAACAGGCATTTAAAAAGTTCAACTGGGGACATATGTTATATCATTTAAATGCTAGGATAGTGTATTCTCTTTAGTAAAACTTTGTTACTTCAGACTGTTGTAATCTGACCACTTTCTAGTCTCTTACATCTGCCATTGTGAGGGCATGCCACAGAACCATGTTGCCAGTATTGTTCTAAATGCAGCTCCGATAATCCCTTACTTGTTCAAAAAGTTCTCTTAGGGCAACGTAATAGAAATTTCCTCACTCATCTTCTCTGCCTCATGAAATTAAAGCTCATTCTTCAAGGTCTAATATTTGCATTGCCTGAAACACAGCAATGCTTAATCAATGGTAACTACCTTGAAATTCCTAAGTTAAAATATCACTTTACTCCTGAAACTCTCCATGATTACCGAGTCTGTAAGTCAATTTAAAAAATACTGAATAGCTAATCTATAAAACACAGCGTTCTAGCAATTCATAGAGCAATGAGCAACACATGTAATAATCCTGCCCTCAGGAAACTTAGTCTCCTGCAGAGATACTTAAGCAAAAGATAAATCCATAATATATTGTTGGGTAGTGATAAGACCTATGAAGAAAGATGAACAAGTAGCTGAGGGCTAGCGTGGTAAGCTCATTTAGACGGTGGTGATAAGCAGAGAGTCAAATAACCAAGAAGTGGCTGGCCATGTAGAAATTCAGACATATTACAGTAGCTTAGACAAAGAGTAGAAATGGAGTAGGTAGATAGATTTAAAATAACTTATTTTCATCAGCACTTCTAATAGCACTTTAGTGACTACTACCATGTAATGCTTGACATACTATATACAAATCAGGATTGCAAGTTACTTGAAAGCAAAAATTGTATCTTATCTCTTTGTATTCCCAGTGCCAAGAATGGTGCCTGTCTGCGTAGGTGCTTGGTACATGCTCACTCTTTAACTTCCTAAACCTTCTGTCTGCACAGATCTGTGACATCCGCATGATACTTCCTGTATAGGTCGAATCTATTCTGAGCCTCTTTCATTCTCCCTCAGTGTTCTAGGCAGGCTTACAACACACCTTTGTAATAAATGAGCTTACACAGCCATTCTATTAATCACATAACAATTGTCAGTTCCAAATTAACTGCATGTGGAAAAATTAGATCCTCAAATAATTATGTGTAATCGGCTGCTTGAACTAAATAAGATTTAAGTGGTCATTTGCTCCAGAAACTAGCCCAAAAAGCCAACAGTTGGCTAATTTCATGTGTAATGAACTGTGTCTATTATTTCACCACCTGCAGCTAATTGCCTATAGATAATTATACCTTAAGAATGGAAACTGCCCTGGGAAAGTTGAGCCTAAGTGGTGTCCAATATACTTTATCTAACAGCTTCTTATTTTAAGCAAGAAAAAAGAATCAGTTCAGAAACAATTACACAGGAATGAAGATTGTCTCAAATGCCAGGGTCTTTCTAAAGACATTGGTGTTCTAAGTTGATTTACATATCTGCATTTGGGTTGACCTAAAGTTTGTCTGAAAAGCAGCAGCCATAGGTCATCTCTCAGCATTTCTACCACCATCCCTCATTCACATGATCTGAAGATATATCCAAATGCTTATAGGGCTCTATATTCATAAAATATAACCAGCCTATTTACTGGGCTAGCTTTCATTACTTCACTATTCAAATCAACCTATTGGGATTAGACACTCTCATGTCAAAATAAAATTGTTCTTTTGCAGATGTCTGAGGAGCAAACAAAGTAAAGAGGGACGTGGGACTCAAAACTTTGACTTTGTATATTTGATAAAATATTCCTAGCATTAATTATAGGACAAACATGCACACTTACAGAACTTTAAAATGTTGATCAAACTAACTGCTTAATATTCCAAAGAGAAGTCTATGTTAATTTCATACTTCATCATTGAGGTCTGGGGCTTTTGCATGACATCTCATGGCAAACTCGAAATTCAATGTTAAAAGGTCATTTAAAAATGGAGGGCACGTGTGGTGATGAGCACTGGGTGTTATACGTAACGAATGAATCATTGAACACTACATCAGAAACTAAGGATGTACTATACAGTGGTTAACTGAACATAATAAAACAAAGAATGGATTTCAACAGCATTCATGTTTCAAAGGAGATGCCTCAATTCACTGCTTGTGTAATGGGAAAGCAAAAAGCCTGCAACCCTGAAGTAGTTCAAATTATCATCTCAGAGGTTCTTTGTAATGAACAGTGCGGTGTAAAGTTATCGATATTCATTCTGAAACCAGTAAAAAGAGCTAATCAATTCATTCACATAGTGTGGTTAAGTTGAAGTAGAAATGAAAAGATGGTGAGAATTCTGATTGAGCTCCATCTGTACTGCTACACAGTAACTTTGTTATTTTGGGCAAAGTATTTAACCTCTCGGAGCCACATCTGTACAATGAGAATAATCTTGACAATTGACCAGAACGTTTGTGATAATTAAGTGAGATATAATTATATATTTAAGTGTTTTATGAGATGTGATATCCCATAGTAAGATACTGTATAATTGTATAATAGAAATAATACTAAACATAGAATGAGAAGAGATGTTTTTGGGTCTTAACACTCTACTTATTGGACATATTCTCTTGATAAATGTGCAGACAAATGAATGCATAAATTGATGAATGAGTAAACTGCATCAACCATTATTCATTGAGTCACATGGTGCTTGGCATTCTAATAGGCAAAGCTGATATAAAGTATATCAGGAATATTCTCTTTCCCACAGGGAGCTGACAGTTGAGGAAGAAAGAGTAACAAGAAAACGGATGGTTTGTTATGCAGCAATAGGTAACTATAACATTATAGAACCCATTCGTGGACATCAAACATTGAATCCAGCTTCACTTAACATTTTGATGTTAAACATATCAGTTGGGATAAAGGGTAGACTAATTACTTATACATGAGGCAATTTAAAAATTATACAATTCCCACACACCAGGTAAGTAAGGGTGAAGTCAAAGCATTTTAAAAGAGAAGTAGCTACAGGTTATTGTCAAGTTTCCCTGGTTAAATTAAAAAATACATACAGGATCTTGTAAAGTTGTAAAAATTAATAATACTGCAGAACAAAGAGAAAAATAATTAACCAAAGCATATCATGCCATAGATTCATTAGCCTGTTCAGCATGGCTCTTTCAATTAAATGTGAAGTCCTTTTCAACATAATACTCAAATAAAATTTGTTTTTATAGTTATTTCTCTGTCTTTGGAATCACTAATATTAATTTTAGCCCATTTAGGTTATTAATCAACACAATATATTACTTTACCCTCCCATTGATAATTTCCTGTTTTAACACTTATATTTCTCCAGAATGAGAAAGAAATAATTTTGTGTAAAATTACTTATAGTCTTTAAAAATTATAATTAATTTCAGAAAAAGAGAAGCCTGCTTTCCTTTAAGTCCCAGATGGTTTTTTCCAGGTAATTAAAATCCAAGAGCAGAATTTGAATACACTCGAAATGTGAAAAAAAGTATGGTTCTAAAACCTATGAATGGCAGGCCAGGTTATATAATTTCCTCTGATTCTCATAGCATTATTATAAACATGTAGAGAACAGAAATTCATCTGCTTCTTTAAAGGTTAATGCCTATATGATAAGGGAATTGATTTAAAGAAAGCAGTGAGGATTACTCTGACGGAAGATCAAACACTTCCCTGAAGAATTCAGTATTAACTGGGATCTGACAAACTTTATCTGAGAGGAAATGAATGGGGCTGAGGAGGTCCAAAGCACTCAAGAAAGAAGGTTCTCCAATTGCAGTGAGCAAATCTTGCAACCTCAGAAGTTAGTTTCCCTAAATCTGACATTCCAAGTGAGAGTCCAAAGTGAAGCATTGTAATGCAAACTTTGTTAAGAAATACGATGGTCAGTCAGCTATAAGATGTTTTCCAACACCTGTATACCTGAAAACAAGTAAAAGACTACATCTTTGAACTTCACATGTCTCAGGTTTTTCATCTCTAATCATTTCTGCTCACCAGTCTGGAGCAAAGATTCTCCCATCTGTTGTGAAGGAAGAATTTCCTCCACCCTTCAAGATCCCTCTAGCTGGACCAAGAATCAAATTGACACGAAACAGACTAACAGGAGAAAATCAAATTTAATAGTGTACATACAGGGAATTCACACAGATATTGAAATTCCAAAGACAATAGGGCAACATGATGCTTATATAACTCAGGAGATGGGTAGAGGTCTGAAGGTACAAAGGGGAGAAAGACCATCAGCGAAAGGTGAAGGGAGATATTCAGAAAGCAAAACTTGCCCTATTATGCAGATAAATTTCTTAGATAAAGAGGAATCTTTGTTACTAGGTCTCCTTCTGGTATAAGTAGGCAGTTGAAGGGGAGGTGAAGAGCTTTTTTGAATCTGCTGGGTTTAGATTGCTTTTAACTCAAAATAATGTTCACACCGAAGTGGCCCATCTTGGGGTGGCCTGCCCTTGACCCCTACAGGACACAATATTTTTTTCCCTCAACAAAAATGCATTCCCATTCCTCAAACCTTTTTTAGCCAAAAACACATATCTTACATCTTACTGTTGCGTACAGAATTGTTTCCCTTACTAGGTCTAGTAATCTTATTTATTAGAATTCTTAACTCTTTGAAACCTTAGTTTCTAGTAAAAACGAAGTAGCAAGCAATTGTGAACTGTTTGCTATAACAGTATTCTTTAGATTAGCAAATTTATGAATACATTTCCTAATTTCTAAAAACACGTGCTTCTTCATAATACATTCTTTCAATAAAGCACAAAACATGTTTACTAACAGACCCATATTTATTTTTAGTTTCTCTGTAATAAGACAAAAGTAGATAAACCAGGGCATCTGGGTGGCTCAGTCAGTTAAGCATCTGACTCTTGATTTGAGCTCAGGTCATGATCTCAGGATTCTCTCTCCCTCTCCCTCTGCCCACCCTTCCCTCTCTAAAAAAAAGGTAGATAAATCTATGTTTAGTACTTAATGTTTTATTATTTTATCTTATTTGGAAATGATCTAGATATTCAATAAATTTAACTTAACTCATTTTTTAACTTACCTAAACATTTAAGTTTCAGATTATCAAAGATTTTGAAGCTATTTAAAAGTTTTACTTACGTGCCTGGGTGGCTCAGTCGGTTAAGTGGCTATTTTTGGCTCAGGTCATGATTCCGGGTCCTGGGATCAAGCCCCATGTAGGGCTCCTTGCTCAGCAGGGAGCCTGCTTCTCCCTTTCCTGCTCCCCCTGCTTGTGCTCTCTCTCTGTTAGACAAATAAACAAAATCTTTAAAAAAAAGTTTTACTTACAAACGTTTTAGTTTTATTTACATTTATTTAATTTACTTGTTCTTAACAATTATGTTTGGATTACCCAGAAAACTTTATGAAGCACTAGACATAGTCAACTATTATTCTAGCGGGTTTTTTTCTTTTTACAAATTTTGCAACAGAGATAACATGAATTCACTTGACTTTTAGCAAACACAGGTAGAATAAAAGTCTTATATTTAATGCTGAGAACTCTAAAGACATGTCTGTTTTAATTAAACCAACAACCTTAAATTAGTTTAAATACCAAACGCTTCCCCAGATGACATGAATTTGTAAAACATTTGGGTTAGTTTCTATCCGAGTTTTTGGAATGCCCAATCCTTATAAGTGCTTGCCTTCAAACCAACTAAATAGGGCTTTTCTAGAAACTAGCAATACAACCCAGAGGCAGAGAAAATATCCCACATTTATAACACATATGGACACACCACAGGTAAGATACAAACAAAAATCTTACAGCTTTTGCTTTTACTAATATTTGTGGAGAGGTCATTAAGGGCCTGATTTCCAAATGTGTCCCCCCCCCTTTTTTTTTTAATGAACAACTTCCTCCTAAAGTTTGTATTTCAAAGAAGGGGTCTCAGGTCCTAGAGAAGATGGAGGGGGGTGTAGAAAATTTACATCACAGAAGCATAGAGAAATTATTCATTTCTCCAAGGTGATTTGGAGCATAACTGCCTGTTGTCAGAGGTGCTAGAGTCTGGGCACAGGAGCCCTTTTAGCAGTTTGTATTTTAAAAAGGCCTTCTTTCCCTTTTTTTTCTCTTCAGTTTCAAGTAATGGTGGGCTGTGTTTATATTTCAAGGACATGATAAGATTTATAATTTCAAGGGGTAGAGAAAGAATGCAAAGTTTTTCCCCAGAACTAAAACAAATAATACTAAAATTTGTATGGAACCACAGAAGACCCTGAATAGCCAAAGCAATCCTGAGAAAAAAGAATAAAGCTGGAGATATCACAGTTCCAAATTTCAAGATATACCACAAAACTGTACTAACTCGAACAGTATGCTACTGGCACAAGAATAGACACATAGATCAATAGAAGAGAATAAAGAGACCAGAAATAAACCCATATTTTTATGGTCAACTAATCTATGACAAAGGAAGCAAAAATATATAATGGAGAAAAGACAGTCTTTTCAATAAATGGTATTGGGAAAACTGGACAGCTACATGTAAAAGAATGAAACTGGATGACTTTCTAACACCATACACAAAAATAAACTCAAAATAGATTAGTGACCCAAATGCAAGACCTGAAAACATAAAAATCCTAGAAGAGAACAGAGGCAATAATTCCTCTGACATTAGCCATAACAATATATTTCTAGATATGTCTCCAGAGGCAAGAGAAACAAAAGTAAAAATAAACTATTGGGACTACATCAAAACAAAAAGCTTTTGCACAGTGAATGAAACCATCAACAAAACAAAAAGTCAACCTACTGAATGGGAGAAGATATTTGCAAATTATATATCTGATAGAGAGTTAATATCCAAAATATATAAAGAACTTATACAATTCAACACCAAAAAAATAAACAATCTGATTATAAAATGGGCAGAGGATATGAATATACATTTCTCAAAGAAGACATTCAGTTGGGTAACAGACACATGAAAAGATCCTCAACATCGCTCATTACCAGGGAAATGCAAATCAAAACCACAATGAGATATCATGTCACACATGTTAGAATGGCTATAATCAAGAAGACAAGGGGCGCCTGGGTAGCACAATGGTTAGGAGTCTGCCTTCGGCTCAGGGCGTGATCCTGGCATTATGGGATGGAGCCCCACATCAGGCTCCTCCGCTATGAGCCTGCTTCTTCCTCTCCCACTCCCCCTGCTTGTGTTCCCTCTCTCCCTGGCTGTCTCTATCTCTGTCGAATAAATAAATAAATAAATCTTAAAAAAAAAAAAAGAAGACAAGAATGTGTTGGTGTTGGTGTTGGTGAGGATGTGGAGAAAAAGGAACCCTTGCATACTGTCGGGGGAATGCAACCTTGTATAGCCACTCTTGAAAATAGTATGGAGTTTCCTCAAAAAATTAATAATAGAAATATCATATTATACAATAATTCCACTAACAGGTATTTACTCAGGGAAAATGAAACCACTAACTCAAAAAGATATATGCACCCTTATATTTATTGCATTATTTACAATAGCCAAGACATGGAAGCAACCTATGTGTCCATCAATAGACAAATGGATAAGGAAAATGTGGTATAGATACACAATGGAATATTACGCCACCATAAAAAGGAAGGGATTGTGCCATTTGATACAACATGGATAGACCCAGAGGATCCTATACTAAGAGAAATAAGTCAGACTGAAAAAGACAAATATGATATGATTCCACTCATAAATGGAATCTAAAAAATGAATAAACCAAAAGCAGAATCAGAACTATAAATACAGAGAACTGATGGTGGCCAGAGGGCAGTGAGGTGGAGGGGCTGGGCAAAAATGGAAGGGGAGTGGGAGATACAGGCCTCCAGTTATGGGAATGAGCAAGTCACAGGAATAAAAGCAGAGCATAAGGAAGACAGTCAATGGTATTGCAATAGCAATGTACCTATACTTATGGGGAACACAACATAATGCATAAACTTGTCAAATCACTAAGTTGGACACCAGAAACTAATGCAACATTGTATGTCAACTATTCTCAAATTTAAAAAAATATTTTAAAAAAGAAATAAAGTGAGCAAGAGAGAAATAGGAAGAGAGAAAGGAACAAAAGAAAAAAGAAAAAGGAAAAAATACATTTCTTTATCTGATTTCTTGGCTGAAGATTTTAACTAAAAGAGCATTTTTTTCATTTCCTATTCATCCCTATTTAGCACTACCTCTCATACAATTAAAATTATATGATATTTTATATATATTGTCTATTCAAGTATTTGCAAATTTGACTTCCAAATTTGCAAAAACGTTTTCATTTGTTCTGGTCTTGTATTTATGTGCTCACAGTCAATAAATACTTCAGCTGTGGTATTATTAAAAAAGAATAGCATATAATTTTTTGAAAGCACCTCGAATATCTGTGTTTGTTTATCTCCTTGGAAATTAATGAAGGATTCATTTCCTCCCAAAATGATGGTCATATAACCCAAATCCTAAGAAAATTATCAATACCTTATCTAAATTAAAATCTAAATTAAATCTTTAAAAAAAGTAAAAGCCTTCATTGCAGGTGGTAAAATGGTGTCTTCAGTCTCCCACAAAAATGTGAGATGTTTCCAGTCACAGACTCGCTGTTCTGTGACACTGGGCAGGTGCTACTGGAATGGGACTTTCCAACACTAACAAACAGCAAAGGTTGAGACTAAAAAGTTCCTGTGGGCTGGAACCTCATTGTTACTGAAACCCGAGTTTGACTGCTTGACACTTAGTTGTCAATACTTGTGAGACAAATGCTAGTTGGAAAGGAAAGACTGCTTTATTCAGGAAGCTGGTGACCCGGGAAGATGGTGGACTAAAGTCTAAAGACCATCTCCAAAGTCCTGCACCAAATAGGAGATTTTTTAAGGTGGAAGCACAAGAAAGTGGTGGGAGTTGATGTGCAGGGAAAATAGTTGTACAGTGGTTAATCATTCTTAATATGATCTTCGGCAGACTTGCTGGCATCAGGGAAGGCTAGTTTCTACTATGGTCAAGTTTGATCTTCTGGGAACATCTGGTTCCTTGTTTTCCCAGGGTCACTGCTCTATTGAAATTTAAAGGAGGTATAATTAGTCAAATTATAAGCTAGAGGGCACAGGTCAGTGCGTTATAGGTATGTAGTCTTTAGGCTGCTTGGAACACAGTTATATCATGACAAATACCCAGAGGGCTGGCACAGCCAGAGAGAGACTGAGTTCCCTAGTCTATTTGACTGGCTGCCAAGGTTCACTCTAATAAATGCAACCTACAGGTGGTGGACAAAGAATATTTTTAATGGTCACAAAGTTCTTATTCTTAGGGTATAGAACAAGACAAAAGAAAAAAATCTCAGGGATGCCTGGATGGCTCAGTCAGTTAAGTGTCTGCCTTCAGCTCAGGTCATGATCCCATGGTCCTGGGACTGAGTCCTCCATCTGGCTCCTTGCTCAGCAGGGAGTGCCTGCTTCTCCCTCTGTCTGCCACTCCCCCTGCTTGTGCTCTCTCTCTTTCTGTTAAATAAATAAATAAATAAATAAATAAATAAATAAATAAAATATTTTAAAAAAGAAAAAAGAAAAAAAATCTCATCCAGTTTTTCTTTTGGCCAAGCCTTGGTCTCTTAGAGTCATACAAATACATAGGAGGGATGTACAGTGGGGATGGGGACCGTATGTTGTTTTACAGTGTATGTCATTGCACAGTTTTCTGGAGGTGGGTGGGTGATCTAGTGTCAATCTAACTCATTCTGTCACCAACTTACCCTATCATGGGTGTCTTCCTGAGGTAGAAAATGTTCTAATAGCTTAAAAAAAAAGATTTTATTTATTCATTTGAGAGAGAGCATGGGTGGGAGGTGGGGTAGAGGGGGAGGGAGAGGCACAAGCAGACTCCATACTAAGTACAGAGCCCGACTCAGGGCTTAATCTCACAACTCTGAGATCCTGAGATCATGACCTGAGCTGAAACCAAGAGTCACATGCCCAACGGACTGAACCACCCAGGCGCCCCTCTAACAGCTTTTAAGTACTCAGCCTATGCCCACCAACTTCGTAGCTTTGACTTCCAAGATGTCCCTTAACAACAGCCTTTAATCCACAGCAAAGTTTGTCTAAATACATGCCGGTATGATGAGAAACATGAACTTACCAGTCTGTCAGGCCAGCTCAAACAGCAGGTTTATAGGTCCTATGCCTGCAATCTGCCCTCTGGTAATTCCCTTTCATGACAACTAATAAACAAGACATAAAAAACCCCAAAGGCCATCTCTATGAGGAAATGGGTCACTAACTGAAGAGTACTGTACCGAATTTAACCAAAGAGTCACTAAGCCCGCGGAATTAGTTCCACAGGTATTTCTCTTGGTACTCTAAATTTAGAGAGAAAAAGGACTCTTAACTTCTCTCGCTCCATCAGACTCTGCAGGGAGAGGTTCTGGAAGGCTGACATGGTAAGAAATCTTACCCTCTGCTAGCTGAATGTCAAATTTCCCAAGGATCTCTCAGTTGCACCACTGTCCTAGGCAAGTGCTGCCCAGTGAGTTAAAGTGTGCGGTCCACTACACCAACTGTCAGGGAGCAAGAATTTCCTTTGCCCTTCGAGGTCCTTCCAGTTGGACTAAGAATCAGATTGACATGAGACATAATAACAGGAGAAAATCAAGTTTAGTTTTGCACATACAGTGAATCTGCAGAGGCACGAAATTCTAAAGACAGTCAGGCAACATGAGGCTTATAGGACGTCCTGAGCTAAGGAGAGAGGGAAGGGTCTGAGGATGCAAAGGGAAGAAAGACCATTAGCAGGAAGGTGAAAGGAGATGTTTGGAAAACAAAGGTTGCCCTATGATACAGGTAACTTTCTTACGTAAAGAGGAATCTACTTTAATAGGTCTCTTCCTGGTGAGGCAGGCAGTTGAGAGGGAGGTATACATTCTTCTATTGTTCCCATCAAACCAGATGACTTTTCTCCTTGGTTTGACCCCCAAGTCCCAGGGGCACCCAGAGTCACTGTCTTTTCTCTGCTTCAATGTCTTGCACTAATTTGTGCTTCTATTTTTGAATTTTCAATGTGGTATGAAAATAGAGCAGTGTTCTCTCTCTAGAAGGTTTACATGTCAGTGTATTATTATTCATAAAGTGAGCAATGTGCTTCCACAAACATACTTGACTCTTGCCTACCTCTTTATTTCCTTGTTTTAAAATTTTTCTTTATTTGTTTCATATGTCAAACATTTATGTAACACCTGTCATGGGCCAGGCACTATCATGTGTTTTACAGGTATTAACTTGTTTAAACCCAATGTTTTTGAGGTAGCACTGTTATCATACAACAAGGAAACTGAAGCACAAAGAGGTTAAGCACCATACCCAAGATCACAGAGCTAATAAGCAGCGCTCAAACTCAGTCTGGCTCCAGAGACTCTATATTAATCAACACGCATTCTATATGAGAGACAAATACTGCGCTAAAAACACGTAAGAAGGATGTGAGGGTTGTTTATTGTGCTGGTCTCATGTCGAAGTGACTATGAAGTGATATTAGATTAATATTAATTAATATTGACTTTTTTAGATGAGTGATATTTTACTCATCTCTGGAATTACAAATGAGGAGTTTAAGAAAATGTAGGGTGAGGGGGAGTACAAGCTAATTCAAATCGTGTAGCAATTTTAATCAACTGCTAATCAGAATTAACACTCTTAGTTAAATATGGAGTTTATTTCTTCGTTTCTCTAAGTGTATGGTAATAAGTTATTGATGTTGACAAAAATCCTACATTGCACATTCCATAAGAAAAGCAATTTGAATTTTATAAATCCAATTAAATAGAAATATCTTTATTTTTGTATGGTACCCTATAAGACAAACTTGATCTCAATTTTAGAAAAGCCCCCAAGATATTGTTCTCCATCCATCTCTTAATATTCTTTATTATGAGGATCTGTCCCTATAAATCTGTTTGGCTTATTTTTCCTAGGTTTAGATAATTTTATCATTTGTTAATTCCATTAGAGTATATAGTGCATTTTCCAAAATGTAACTAAACACAAGCAGCTCTGATTTTGAAGGTATTAATACATGAGAATGATGGACTTTTTCTCCTCTTTTTCGTTCCTGTACTTAGAACAAGTGAAAATCCTAAAATCTTGGTTTGGAACTAAGACTATCAGAATTTTAAAAAACAGGGGCGCCTGGGTGGCTCAGTCGTTAAGCGTCTGCCTTCAGCTCAGGGCGTGATCCCAGAGTCCTGGGATCGAGCCCCGCATCGGGCTCCCTGCTCTGCTGGGAGCCTGCTTCTTCCTCTCCCACTCCCCCTGCTTATGTTCCTTCTCTCGCTGGCTGTCTCTCTCTCTCTGTCAAATAAATAAATAAAATCTTAAAAAAAAAGAATTTTAAAAAACAGAATTTATTCCTGGACAACAGCTAGAGAGAAACAACATTGAGCAGTGTCACCTAAGTATGCTCTGGAAGATGCTAATAAATTTTCTATAAAAACAAATCTTCTTCATGCCCCCAAATTTTGGTAAAAATACACATTCTATGTCCATTTTAGATATTTATTCTGCATGTTGGCATAGAAGTTCTGAGAAATCCTACAATGAAGACAAATCTAATTATGTTCATCCATTATTCCCAAAGAGGCAAACAACTGATATTTCTTAAGCATATAATGTGTACTGGGCACTCTACTAGGTGCTAGAAATACGGCGGTATAAAAAAGAAACATCTCCCCTGCAGATGAGAACTGGGTATACAGAGGAAAGAATGTATAGTCCCACGGAGAAAACATGGGGACTCCACCACTCAGCAGTGTTCCACACAACCATTGCTCCCTGAGGAGATTTGATGAATCTCTGAATTAGAAAGCTACACAGTTGTCTTGGTAAAATGTAACCCAGACCTTAACAAGAGTACTGGTGGCAAGAGTGCAAAGAAGGGGCAAATATAAACGGCATTGTTTAAGTAGATGCCATAGAAATACCAAATACTGACTATGAGAAGAAACAGAAGATTTCACTCAGTTTACAATCTGCCAAACTATGTTCCTGGAAGTCTCAGTTCCTCAGGAAAAATTGCTGTGGTGAAGTAATTTTGGGAAGTTTCAAAGTCTGTTCTCTTAGAGACTGATAATGCACACTAGCATTTGCATGGAAGTTCTCCTGTAAAAAAGCATGGTTATATTTATTTAAACTTTAACCCCAAATATACATGTCCATATAACCCTTTCCACTATTTCAGTAAATACTACTGAATGGGGGATAATCCTCAATTGATTTTGCTGTTTAAATAGCTTAGAATCGCGTGATCCCAGAGTCCTGGGATCGAGCCCCACATTGGGCTCCTCTGCTATGAGTCTGCTTCTTCCTCTCCCACTCCCCCTGCCTGTGTTCCCTCTCTCGCTGGCTGTCTCTCTCTCCATCAAATAAATAAATAAAATCTTAAAAAAAACCAGCTTAGAATTGTAGTAGCTCAGAACTAGGAAAGACATAATTATCCCCAAGGAAATGATATCTCTTGACTTCCAGGGAGCTTTTTTTTTTTTAAACCAACATAGTACTCCTTTTCTGCCATAAAGATATGACTTTGTGAAATTCCTCAAATATCCTAATTCTATAAAGGAAAGAGGAAAATAAGAAATGAAAAACATAAGTCTGATGTGTAGGAGCTGAGGGTGGGCGGCCTCAAGATGGGCCACTTTAACGTGAACATTATTTTGAGTTAAAAGCAATGCAAACCCAGCAGATTCAGAAAAAGCTCTTCACCTCCCCCTAGACTGCCTGCTTATATCTGGAAGAGAGCTATTAACAAAGATTTATTTTTACCTAAGAAACTTATCTACATAATAGGGCAAACTTTACTTTCCAAATGTCTTTCACCTTCCTGCTAATGGTTTTTCTCCTCTTTGTATCCTCAGACCCCTGCCCCTCTCCTTAGCTCATATAAACATCACGTTGCCCCATTGTCTTTGGAATTTCCACGTCTGTGTGGATTCCCCATATGTACATTGTTAAATTTAATTTTCTCTTGTTAATCTGTTTCATGTCAATTTGATTCTTAGTCTGGCTAGAAGGACCTTGAGGGGTACAATAAATTCCTCTTCCCCAATAGCTCCCAGAAGTGAATCCCAAGTGTCAGTATAACTTTGAGCACTGAGTAATGTATAGAATTATTGACTCATTTTATGGTACACTTGAAACTAATATAACATGTTAATTATACATGAATAAGATATATATATCTTTGCTGACCTCCTGTTTCTTTAGTCTTTTTTTCCCACCTCTCTGATGATTTAATGTTCTGTTTCTTTTATAGCTGATTAGTTATTTCCCATTGGTGGCAGCAATGTCTGGGAATTTGATTTTATGATCTGACCATTTGGTGATCTCCATAAATGGATTAATGGGTTATAAAGTTCTTGTCTCTGATGGGTAAAAGACAACAAAGAATCTGGCCTGTTAGCTTTTGCTTGTTTGTCTATTGTATATTTTGAGATCAAATAAATTAAGAATTTTGTATCCACTAGGAAGGAAATGGGCTCTTTGGTATCTGGACTGGGGAGTTTATTGTGTTTCTAAGTCTCTTGTGTTTCTTGATGTTGAACTAAAATTGAAGAATTTTAGCAGCAAGTTCTTTCTGTCTCTGTATGATAACATGCCTGTAATGAAAAGCTATTAATTCTCATTGTGTTGAGCAAGCAATGTTTTCTTATCTCCAGAGAGAACTAACAAATTAGATTATAAGGTCTCTTAAATTAAAAAAGATCTGTTCTCATTGGTTTATATAGATAAGTACATATAAAATCAAATATACCTAAAATTCCCAGAAAATAGAGAAATCGAACTTCTAATGCAGTAAATATGCTATACTTAAAAAAATTATTCTTAGAGAAACTAACTCTGAAAACTTTTATAAATCCAATTTTATATAATGAAAAGAAGTCTTTGGCAAACAAGACTCGTTTAATAGTTTTAGTTAAAACATCCATACCCTCTCTGACTTATCAGCATTAAGTATATTACAAGCATATGTTTTATTTCACTCCATTTGGATTTGTTTTTTGATCAAGTAAGGTAACATTGCTCTTCAACAATTAAGATTATGAAAACTGCAACTTGTGCTCAACAATATTGAGTCATTATTCTGAGAGACTTTATTTCAACAGTAATTATGTTTTGTGGTATGTCAACTTGAGGATAATTTCCAAAGTAGTTTGGTAACTTAAAACCTTGAACTGTTACTAAATTGAGCAAAAATATGAATATTGTTGAATACCTACATAATTATTAACTAGAATACTGAAACATTGATTACTAAGCATAATTTTAAGCTTATATGCTTTTGCCTCTTATTTTTATATGCTCTTGAGAGTTTAAAATATGGATCATGTTAATGTGCTGAATTTTGTAACTTAAGAATCTGTATTAAAGATATGTGTAGCTATAAAAAATACTACGTGTGTGCTCCTGAGCTTTGGTAATTGGCTAAAATTGTTCTATAATACAGTTCTCAATGATTACTCCCCAATTTACTCTGTGAAGTAGTATTTTGGTACATTAGTGAAAGAGTACAATTAATATGAATAATTGACACTGTATTTTGGAGCAAAGGTGATAGAAAAATAGAATCGTGTTTATCCTTGTGTTTGTAGGCAAGAATTTGGACTTGCCCAAAGAGAAGTTCTGGCCTTTATGCTTGGCATCTGGGAGATAATCTTCAGGCCCTTGAAACATTTTAGGAACATCTGTTTTTGTTTGCCTGAAGGCCTTGGGTCGTACTAGGTAGTCTAACAGTGTAATTTTGACTGGGAGCTAGCCACATCCATATAGTCTTTTAAGGTAGAGGCTAGCCATACAAGAAAGACCAACAGTGTAATTTAGAGTGAGGTCTCTGGGTCACATGGCATCAGTCCACCTGGAAATTGAGATTAACCACACGAGCAATCAGTCAGTCATGCATGCCTACATGGTGATTCACCAATAAAATCTCTGGACACTGAAGCTCATGTGAGTTACCCTGGTTGGTAATATTCCATGCATACTATAATTCAAATCAATTCCAAGAGAGTAATGTGTCCTAATTTCACGGGGAGAGAAAAATGGAAGCTCTGCACTTGGTAATTCTCCTGGACTCTGCTATACGCACTTTCTCCCCTTGCCTAATTTTAATCTGCATTCTTTCCCTGAAATAAACCATTACCATAATAGTTTTTGGTGAGTTCTGTGAGTCCTTCTAGTAAATTATCAAACCTCAAGCTGATTTTGGGAAATCTCTGAATTTGTAGATGTCAGAAATGAGAGTGGTCTTAGGGCTGTTTTCTCTCACTTAATAGTTAATTCTAAACTTCACTGTGTTTTTTTTTTTTTAATGTCATTTTGTCCTAAACCAGAAATTCTCAGCCTTTTTTTTTTCTTTGATCTGTGGATCTATTATACTCCTGGTACTTATTGTGTATTCCAAAGAGCTTCTATTCATCTAATTATAAAAGTAAATACTGCATTAGAAGTTTAAAATTGAGAAATTTTTAAAAAGCGTATTTATTGATTTCATGGGAAAATAGCAATAATTAATGTTTAGCATAAATAACCTCTTAGAGTTATTGTGAAATTAGTTTTGACATCACGAACCCCAGAGATGCATCCTAAAGTAAAGTATCACTTTGTTCCAGAATATGAAAGAGCATAATGAATGTGAAACCTTGGAAAGAATTTTTACCATGGTTTATAATAACTGTCACTGAAAAGAAGCTATTAAAATCTTAGTAAAGTTCACTCAGTTTTGATGGGTTTGCTTCTTTCACTTACTAATTAGTGCCTCAGCCTACTGTTTCTATATTTATTTTTAAGTGTTACTGTCACTTTGGTTAAACAGGCAACCAGGTAATTTCTTAGGCACCTATGGTCCTATCCTAATTTAGTGTCCAAATCTCCTCTTAACAACTTCAAATTTTTTTTCCATACCTTAAATCCTAAATACAAAAACAAAGTAAACTTTCAAGATATCTTTACACTGTAGGGGTCAAGGACAGGCTGCCCCAAGATGGACCACTTTGGAAGAAAATATTGTTTTGAGTTAAAAGCAATACATTCAGGAAAAACTCTTTATTTCCCCCTCAAGGCCTGCTTGAACCAACAAGAGAGCTATTAACAGAGATTCCTCCTTACCTAAGAAATTTATCTACATAATAGGGCAACCTTTGTTTTCAAACACCTCCTCTCACCTTCCTGCTAGTGGTCTTTCTTCCCTTTGTATCCTCAGACCCCTACCCTTTTTAGCTCATATAAGCATCATGTTGCTTCTCTTTGAAATTTCTGTGTCTGTGTGGATTCTCCATAAGTACACTATTAAATTTGATTTACTGTTGTTAGTCAGTCTCATGTCAATTTGCTTCTTAGTCTAGCTAGAAGGATCTTGAAGGGCACAGTAAATATTCTCTCCCCGATACCTAAAACTACACTTCAGATTTCATAAATGAAAAGATTTGTTCTTTTGTCTTATAATAAGAGATGCTTAAAAATAGTTTGCTCAATATGTCACTCTTTCAAGTGTTACATGAGAAGAGCTGTCAAATCAGAAGATAAGGTCAACCTTCCCTAGGTTAAATTTGTATAGGTAAAATAGTATCGATATGAATATTTTAGAAACTGTATGCTTTATAGGAAGTCCTTAGAGATTTGTCAATGTCTTTGCCTTCCATAATATGTTGTACCTTCAGGAGAAACACTGATCATAATTCTTAGGAAATAGTTCTATCAACTTTTCCTGTATATATCAGAGTCCTGGTAGTTTTGTCTGATGATAATACACAACAGTAATATTAATGTCACTACTCATAATTTTAATTATTATCTAAAATGATTAGTTACAATTTTACCTCTTTAATTTGAATCTAGTATTTTCAAAGGAAGTAGTTTCCAACTGTAGATGTACCTCAGACTTAACGATAGATTATTATAAAAATGCAGATAAATAGGCATTACTCCAGAATTAATAAATCTTTTCATACTGATATTATTAGTATAAAATTATTTGATGTTATATTTTAAGATTTTTCCCCTCTAAATAGTATGTTCATCCATTTTTATAAAGTAGTTCTAAGATCCACTGTCTTCTTTGAAATTGGGCTTAATCATTTTATCTGGATACAATTTGTCTAATTTTTAAAATGACTTTATTACCTTTGTTTTATATGCCACCGAAACAACCAAATTTCCTTGTCAGTTGTATTATTCTTATTAAGAATTTCATAAGACCTTTCACACTTGAAAAATTGTCATTAATAAATTAACCACAGCAATTTTAAGTGTCTGCTTTCTACAGATAATTTTTGCTTTCTTTTGATGTGTATGAAGCATCTGCTATAAGCTGCAATCCGCAGTTTGTGTTTTCAACAAAGGACAGTCTCAAAGTCATATAAAAAAATTGTACCAGATACTTCAAACTATTAACACTTGGAAATGAAACCTAACTCTTGTCAACTTTCAAACTGACATCAGACAACTTTCAGATTGTACCAGTAGACTGTGTTAGGATATCCAGGACTCTTTTTAGTAGAAAAGCAGATGGCTGCATGGTAACCCAAGATCCAGAAGAATAAGAATTAATTATGTATGATTGATAAACTTACGAGGAGATTTTTATTGCAGTTATTTGCTTGAAATACTGTTGATATCGTTTTAATGTTTTATATTCTGAACATATAATATAGTTTTCATAAGCTATCTCTAATCCACAATAATTTCATAAATTCTGCCTTTGTAATGTGAAATTAAATATTTTAAAGTATCTGATTTTCATTCATTTCCAAAATCCAAAAGCTTATCAAGTGTCTCCTCACTTTTCATTGAAATACTGGTACTTGTAAGAAAAAGTAGTAAGAATATTCCTTCCTTTTTACCAGGACATTGTTAATAAATTAATTATATGACCAAGGCATTACCTGACATGTCATATAGGAGAAAAAAGCTTTTTAATTCAGGTAGGACAAACCACTGTTAATGAACGTAGGTTTGCTTTACCTTTGAAGCCAATGCTTATAAAACCCTCCTAGGAAAACTGGCCTGCTCCCTGACTTTCAGGGTGCCAGACTTAAGGCTTTAAGGAAAGAATTTTTCTGTTAGGCTAGAAACCTTAAGACATATTGAGAACATTGAAGAAAGGAATTTCTCAATAATTCACTCAAATCCGTAGGAACTATAAGTATAATCTGTGGGAGGGTTTCTTGGGACTGGTTCCCTAGACTTGGGATAGAAAGATACAGAGATTTAGAAACTGCAGAGCTTTTTAAAATTCGGCCTGAGGTTAATTTTGAAAATGTCCAGACATAGAAATTAATTTTGTGACCTTAGTTATTTTTCAATACAGTATGGCTCTAGATTTGCAAAGCAAACTCAAGGAAGATTATATGGTAAATTAACACTATTACTGTATGTATGTAAATAATCAGGACAAACCTACTGAAACTAGCCTTATTTTGTGACTAAGCATAATCTTTCTTTGAGATTATTAAAATCAAATAGGTAGCACTCTTAAGAAAGAGTGTGAAAATTTTTGAAATGGAGCAAAAAGAATTTCCGGTCTACAGTGTAAATCATGGATGTTGCCTCAATCTGGGTATTCTGATTTGCTGCGTTTTGCCTTAAACTTTGTACAGTTCTTTACCTTGGAGATATCTGATAGTCATGCAAATGGCTCTTGTCCATAGACGTGCAAATGAATTCTATGCAGTGGAGGAAGGATTTGTTTCCCTTTGTGAGGATAAAAATGGATTTCTTTTGTAAGTTAATTTTGGTGTTCCTGATTGACCTACATGGGTGTGGCACTTTGAATTCTTCTTTGAATTGGTCATTACATCTTGCTGGTTCCTTTATTAATTAATTACTTAAATAAAATCACTAAAATGTGTTCTATTTATACTTGTATGAGAATCATGATTTTACCTTAACAAGAACAAAAAGCTATGTTTTAACAATCTTTTTGAGTTCCTTAAGTCTGCCCCTACGTCTAGAATCTGAATTCTATTCATCCAAATTTTCAAATACGGGACAAAAGAGTTTTCATTCTTGTTTGATATTTCTAATCACTGAATATATAAATTGTTCATATTTTTATTTTTTTAAAGATTTTATTTATTTATTCGACAGAGATAGAGACAGCCAGCGAGAGAGGGAACACAAGCAGGGGGAGTGGGAGAGGAAGAAGCAGGCTCATAGCAGAAGAGCCTGATGTGGGGCTAGATTCCAGATCGCCGGGATCACGCCCTGAGTCGAAGGCAGACGCTTAACCGCTGTGCCACCCAGGTGCCCCTAATTGTTCATATTTTTAGACAAAAGATAATACTGAAATATTTTATGAGATTACCCAACATTCCTTAAGACTCATTTTCAGCTCACCTTCTCCCCAAAATTGAAACCTCACAATTATGTAATTAAAATCACAGATTGAGGGACACCTGGGTGGCTCAGTCGGTTAAGTGTCTGCCTTTGGCTCAGGTCATGATCCCAGAATCCTGGGATTGAGCCCTGTGTAGGGCTCCCTGCTCAGTGGGGAGCCTGCTTCTCCCTCTCTGTCTGATGTTCCCTCCCTCTGCTTATGCTCTCTCTCTCTCTGACAAATAAAATCTTAAAATAAAGTAAAATAAAATAAAATAAAATCACAGATTGAAAAGGTCTGTAGAGATCTTCCAGTCCAGTATTTCTCAAATGGATCACTACTGGCATTTTGGGAGGGACAAATCTTTGGATTTCCTCACTGCTCTACATATTTGTGGTTTATAGCTTCTCTGACTCTAGTGCTAAACGCCAGTTGATAATCCACACACATAATAAAAACCAAAATATCTTCTACATGTTTCCAAAAGCTCCGGGAGGACAAAAGTCCTACCTATATGTTCAGCAAAACTGGTTAGGAGGTAATGACATGACCATTCCAGAGGTCATGTGACCTTTTAAGATACATACGTAGAGGAGGAAAATGTTCCCCTTCCTCCTTTCTAGTTCTTTGGCTGGTCTAATAATTAAACTGACATTAGACAGATTAACAGGAAAAAATTTTTAATTTCATATGTATAGGAGCCCCAAAGATATGAGGCTCAAAGAAGTGACCAAAGCAGGCAGCTTGCATACCTTTCAGACAAAGAAACAGTAAATTTGTAAAGAATTAGCAAGACAAAGAAGTACCCGCATCACTACCAGGCAATCTTTTAAGTGAAGGTAGGATTCTTCTTTTGGTAAGGTTTCTAGGTGCAACAACACATTGAAATACCTGGACGATGAGAATGGTAATTGGCGAATAGTTTTTGGAATGTTAGTATCTTTGAGGTTGATTTGTTTATTAAAAATGAATACCTTTAGAATATATCAATCACGATTGAGGAAATTCTATGCTCTTCACATTAATATTGGTCTTTCTGTTTGAAGAGATTAACCACCTAGTGACTTATGTGGACTGTTATAGTATTGTGCTGGGGTGTTGATATTTTAACTAATTGATTAGCCTCTGAGCCAGATGATGTGGTACAATTTATCTATTGGTGTTCATTCATGTTCAAGGATAACTTTTATAGGTATTGAATTATGTCTTCAACTCCTTAATGGAGTAAAAATGCAGTAATTCTTTGACTCTTTGGATCAGGTACAATAAGTTGAGAATGTGGTCCATTTTTTCACATTAGTAGCTTGGAAAGTACTCTACAGATAGTTATGCAAGGCATTCTGAACCTAGAACTAGAAATTCTGTATCCTAGCAAAAACGCGATGCAAATATCTCTTGAAAAAAAAGAATTTTACATTTTGCAGAAAACTACGTTGAAAGTGAGGTAAAAGATCTTTACTTCACAATTATACACAAATGGAAAGATGCCAATCTTTCAACCACACATTTGCTCAGTGGGGACCACATTTCAGTGACCCTAAAGTAAAAGTATCTTGTCTCTTGTGATCTTGGAAAAAAATAAAATGCTGTAATCCCACAAAGAAGACATTTCAAACAATTCCAATGGTTAAGCTATGAGCTGTTCTTTCTTGTCACATTATATGATGTGACAAGACTTTATAAAGCTTAATGGGATGTAAACACTGTTATGTCACCCATTTGCAGAAGAGAGACAACTCCATTTATGTTACATCTATTTTGTAACAACGAGATGTAATCGAAATAGAGCAAATACAATTATCTTCTTCCAGCCAGGCAGTGAAATGTTTCTCCCATACACAGAACATGAGGAAAGGTACTAAAAAGGGCCAAGAAGAAATAAGAATTAAGCTTCTCTTCCTGATCCCGACAGCATCAACAGATCTTTCAACAAATATCTACTAAATACCTACTATGTGTCAAGCCGGTGAGAGAGAGAGAGAGAGAGGGATGAGGAAGGTACAAATACAAATCAGGCAAACATCCTGCTTTCAATGAGCTCGTAATCTGGTATGGGGGACAGAAAAAAGAGAGAAAAACACTATAGTAGAGGAATGTATAAAAGACTGGGGAGCAGAGGATAATAATCAGTTCAGCTAAGGCAACTCAAGGAAGGCTCTAGGGAGAAAGGATATTTGAGTTGGGTATCTAAAACAAGTAAGATTTCATTATAGAAAAGAAACGGAATCAAAATTTGTACACTTTACATACTCTTTTCGTTTTTTATTTAAAATTTATTTCTTATCAAGTAGAATCTCTCTTATCTAGTCTGAAAAATCTCTGTTACATAACTTAGTTGTTTTTACATTTACTATAATTTTGATATATTTGCTCTTGTCTGTCATATTTTATTCTATTCATTGCATATTGATTTTTTCTTCTTTATATATCTTTCTATCAGAATTGTATCCAATGGGGGGAATTAGAAGTAAATTTATTCTTTTTCCAAATGGCTGTCCATTTTCTCAACATCATTTATTTAAAATCCATTTTTGGCAAAATGATTTAAGATACTATCTTTACTGTATACTAAATTTCTATATGTGGTTGGATCTATTTTTGGATTTCCTATTCCATTCCTTTAATCTGTTTGTCCACTTGTATGCTGGTACCACACTGTTTTAACTATACAGACTTCATTTTATGTTTTAATATCCCATAGGGCTATAACCCATCATTTCCCTTCATTTTAGTGTTTTATAGCTATGTGTATACATTTATTTTTCCACAGAAAATTCAGTATCAACTTCTCTAGCTCCCAAAAGAAGTTTATTAGTATTTTCATTAGGATTGCATTATATTTTTAAAGAAATTTAGGGAAAATATTTATCATACAGTCAGTTTTTGTTAGGTGTAGCAGTTATGTTCTATAAAGATGCTGTGAACACAGAATTAGCAAATACTAAGCTATTGCTCCTCGGGGAAATAAAAGTTTAGTTTCCTGTAAGCATCTGGTCCAAACATTTTTGTCAACCTATCAATATATAACATTGTTTTATATGTGTTTCTGTTTACAGACATCTTGTTTAATATAGAGTGTTGGTTAATTAACTTTGAACTTACAGCCAACAGCAGTATAACTCATTCCTGAATGGACCTTATTTCACACACATATTTTCCGCATAAGATACAACACAGACTTCTTTCATTTAAGAACACAAGACAGCACTTCAGCCCTACATTACACCTACACAGCCATTATAAACAGCAAAATCACCAACAAAAGCACCAGAATTGAAAAATGTAGCACTAAATGTACTGCAAAAAAGATACTTGTTCACAGGATGAGAGATGAAGCAAGAGCGCTGCCGAGGATCCTCTTGTTTCCCTCAGTTAAAAATGTGGCTGTCAGGTGATTCAAGTTGTTTTTGTGTTGCCACTCTATGCATGTCTGTGAATAACCATGCACACAAGTGTAACAAGTATTGATTTTTGAATTACAAAAAAAATTTTAGTGAGGAGGAGAAATCATAAATACGGTATCAGAGTAATAAGGATGGACTGTCTGTACTTCTGAATGTGTAATGGGGGATTCGATTTTTAGTAGGATCAAGAAAAGGCAAAAGGAATCTGAGATTATAGAAATCACAGCATTGTTTTCCTTTTTGGGGGGCATTGACAAAGCAAATTTCTGGGATGATGGAAATTTTTTTTATATGAATTGGGATGGTGATTGGAGTTTATAGTTTCAAAACTTATGAAACTGTACATTTAACATTTATAAATAACTCAGTAAAAAGCATTGAAGATAAAATAAAGATGTTTTCCATCATACTTTTTAACATCTACATGTTATCATATTTAAAGTGCCATTATGTTCAGTACATAGTTGACTTATTTTAATCAGCCTAAAAATCTTTTCTTTTAATTGGAGTGTTTACTGTAGTTTCTTTTAATGTAATTCTAAGATTAGATTTAAGCCTATTAACTTCTTATGTTTTTTTATTTCTCCCACCTGATATTTCTCAACTGATTCCGCCTATCCTGCCTACATTTATTTATTTATTTATTATTATTATTATTTTTTAATAATGATTTTTTATTATATTATGTTAGTCACCATACAGTACATCCCCGGTTTCCGATGTAAGGCTCGATGATTCATTAGTTCTGTATAACACCCAGTGCACCATGCAATATGTGCCCTCCTCACTACCTATCACCGGTCTATCCCATTCCCCCACCCCCCTCCCCTCTGTAGCCCTCAGTTTGTTTCTCATAGTCCATAGTCTCTCATGTTTCATTCCCCCTTCTGATTACCCCCCCTTTCTTTATCCCTTTCTTCCCCTACTGATCATTCTAGTTCTTATGTTCCATAGATGAGAGAAATCATATGATAGTTGTCTTTCTCTGCTTGACTTATTTCACTAAGCATTATCTCCTCCAGTGCCATCCATGTTGTAGCAAATGTTGAGAACTCGTTCTTTTTGATTGCTGAGTAATATTCCATTGTATATATGGACCACAACTTCTTAATCCAGTCATCTGTTGCAGGGCATCTCGTATCCTGCCTACATTTAGACTAATCAAATATTCTTTTCATTATTCCATTTTTTTCTCTATTTGCTTTAAATTATCATGATCTTATGTTATTCTTTTATGGTTTCCCCAGTGGTTAAAATATGTAACAGTAACTTATTATAGTCTAACATAAGCAAATATTTTTTACCACTTCTGAAAAGAGCCTTATAATACAGTATATGTTACCTAAATTATATTTAAGTAAAATATTTTTTAAAGTTTACTTCATTTATTCCTTCCTGTTCTTGGTATCATTTTTGTCCTATAGTTCACTTGATATATATATAACATAAATCTTTTAAGATATTACTGTTGTAGTTGTTTTGAACAGTTTTCATTTATATTTACCCACATATCTTTCCTTCCCATTCTCGAAAAAATAAATAAAAAGAAGGCCTTTCAGGATGTATTCTTTCTCTTCCACGCCCTCATTTCATATCAACTAGTTATATTTTTCCATAATGTTAATGACCCTAACAAATATTCTTGTTCTACCCCTAAGGGCATGCAGACCCATGCGAGCGAATTCATGTATGTGCTCAGCCCCTAGCATAGCCCCTCTCCTAGAGAGCCGGGCGTCCCATCGATATTTGTTAAATGCCCTGCGCACTCCAGCGTGGCTTTAACTTCCCATGCCCACCCGCGTAGTTCCATCAGCTCCCCAGCTTTGTGATGCAATCTCCACAGAAGGTAGAGAAGCCTGAGGTTGAAGAGGGAGAGCAAAAGGGGAGGACATGGTCCCAGGTGAGCAGGCAGTCCCCAGATGCAGGACAAAGAGGTGGGCAAGAAGGAAACAGTGGGCACGTGGGGAAGGTGGGGGTACTTGTCAGGGCTGGATGTGGTGGTGGCAACTGCTCCTTGTGGACTGTGCTGCCCCACTCGGAACAGCCTCTAAGGATGTGGCGGCAGCCAAGGGTTCCTACAGCAAGCCTCCTGTAGGCCTTGGGGAGCGTCTCCTTAGCGCTTCTTCCCTCTTTCCCGCATCTGAGCTAGATATCTTGTTCTACGATCCAGGAAACGGAAAGGGTGCACTGGAATGAAAGTGCAAAAAGGTCTCTTCGTAAAGGGACTTGTGAAGAACAGACTTCTGGAAAACTCAGCATCCGCGGAAAGGAAGGGGCTCCTTGGTCTCATCAGCCTCAGAGATGCACTAGCAACACTTCAATCCCCTCTGGACATTAAGAGGGCTGATGTGCACGCCCTGAGGAAACGATGCAGTGTAGACTCATGGTTCTCCTTAACCACTTACGGTTAATTAGTTGGCCTGTTTTCTCTGTGAGAATCTAATGAGAGGATGGAACAGCCTCTGAATCCTCTTCCCCTGTGTCTCCTGGTTCCTGCATGTATTCGCAGGTTATTCTCCAGATCCAGGAGTGAGGGGAGTATCTCTTAGAGAGGGGCTAGGAAGTGTGGGGCACAGAGGGCCGAGGTGGGTTGGTCTGAGGGTCCATATTCCCTCTCAGGCCTGAAAGCCAGGGTGTTAAGGGGCAGCTGGCGAAATGGATACTCAGGCAGGGAGGGAGGGAGGAGGACAGTGGGGAGGGTGAAGGCCAGGTGCTTGAGGCCACGGCCACACTGATCACTCCAGGGATTAGGATGAAGTTGCCTTGGGCAGGCTGGGCAGGGCAGGGCGGGCTGGGCTCTTTTCCCTCCAGGGGCTTAGTAGCAGCAGGATTCCTGACCTCTCCACCCCAGCAAACTCAGAGTCCTCTGTCTTTCCTGCCTCTTGGTGCCCAAGACAAGCTTGAGTGGCTGTTCTGTGGCTCCAAGCTCGATTAAGTGATTCTGGAACAGGACATGGCTTGGAGTGCTTTCGCTTTTGAGCACACTTAATTCCAATTGAATGCGGACATAGGGAAAGCACATTTCAGTGGGCGTGTCACCCTACTGTGAGAATCATCAAGCAAGGGTATTGCTGCTCTCAGGATGCCCAAGGGGAGACACTTATTCTTTCCAGTTGTCCTCAGGGAAGCTGAGGGGATGCTCCCTCTGGGCCAGGTTGGCTTGGCTAGGTTTTTCAAGAAATTCTAATGGCCACTCACATACTGAAAGCAGCCATCCACAGCTCTCTTGTCGCCAGGTGAGCGAGGGCTAACATGGTGCGCCAGACACAGGCTTGCTGAGTCCTTGCCACTGTGTTTGCTTTAATTATCTTTCCTCTGTATACTGTGTGAAGGAATGCAGGGCGGGAGGCAAGTCAGACCTCCTGAGAAGGGGGAGTACCATTTGTCTTTCCGTTTTCAATTGTGTATGTGTGTCCTTGGAGAGAGAAGCAGAAAAAGCAAGAGAGACAGGGCAAGAGAAGATGCAAGCGGATTCCCCCAGCCACCTGGGGGAGTTTCCTTACACCACCTTCAGGGAGTTTCCTGGGCAACTGGCATTTGTGCAGCTGTGTTGCTAATCTCACACAGCCACACACCTCACTGGACTCCAGAAAGGGAAAGGGCTCCAAGCTCTCTGCTCGAGTCCCTAGCCTCACGCAGCAGGTGCTGCTGCCACAAATACCTGCTCCAGTCCTTCGAGAGCTTGAAGCCTTTCCTAGGGCCTGCGGCTGAGAAGGGGACTCTGACCATGGCCAACTGCCTCTAGGATCTGTGCTCTTATCTGGGGCGCTTTCTCGGTGCTGGAGAGGTGAGGCCTGGGGAGGTGGAGAGGGAGATGCCCAGGCTGAAGCCTGTCCTGCTGCTGAGGCTTCTTCTTGGGACGTCAGTCGGGACACATTGGCAGTTTGCATCTTCGCATTTCCAACATGGTGTTGGGCGGGCAGTCTGGAGGCCTGGGATAGCTGGAGGTGTCTGCACGGCCCTAAGGGATACGCCTGGGTGTCTCCAAAACTTGTGCAGGTAACCGGAAAAGTCGGTCACAGCCAGAAAGGCTTGGAGAAATTAATCATTGTGCATGTATGGCAGCTGAATTGGGACGTGGCCTGTCCCGGTGAGTTGTGCTGGTTCTGGGTGCGTGCAGGCAGAGTTTCCAGCCAGAAGCACCGACTGAGAATCAGGAAGCAGACACGGTAGCATGAAGTTAGCTCTGAAAGCAGGTAAAGGGCAATTGCTTCTTAAGAGTGTTCGAGTGGGTGTGCGAGCGTGTCCAAGTGGTAGAACTAGCTTCCCTTTCCACATTCCCCGATACTTCATGGTCCTAGCAAGTAACATGGACCCAGTATCCTTCCAACAAAACCATTAGTTTGCAATAGCATTCTGTCTTATTTTCGGCTATTAGAAATGCTTCACTTTCTCCAGGAGAGATGTTATTTACTGACTCTTAGGATCGTGTGGGGTCGGAGTGGGGGGAAGGGGGCCCAGGTGGGAAATACCGTCCAGGCGTTTTGAAGTCCTTCACTTTGTGCATTCAAGACCAGTTCCTGTAGAGGCTGTACAAGTATTCGAGGGCCCGGATAATCCCTATGGGCTTTATTTACACTTTGTTGTGTATATGGAAAGTCTTACTTATGGGGAAGTCTTGATCGTGTGCCAGTGTGTTTATACATTCCAAGAGCCCCACACAGGTTGTTTCACATGTACAAGGAGCATTAGGGCCCAGTGTCTAGCTGTGGCTGAGATGCGAGGGACATCATGTCCCCTGTGGGTGCCTTTACTCCTTCATGGCAATTGGATGCTTGCCTCTAATTGGCAGGGAATGTGGCCATCATTGCAGATGGACAGCTGATGTGCAGTAGGACCTGCACTCAAGGCACAGAGAGGGGAAGAAGGGGAAGAAGAGGCCCATACACAAACAGGTGAGATGAAAGGAGGGCATGGCAGAGAGGGAGGTAAGAGCCCTTCCCTCCCCATTCAGGAGGGCACACGGGAATGAGGACCGCTGGGTTCAGATTCCGGTTTCTCAGCAAGGGAAAGTGAAGCCACAGTCTGTCTGTCCTCAGTTGCCCAGTTCTACTTGGGAAACATAATCAGGCCTTGTTTGTCTTGTCCTTCCCAGGACACAGTGGACAGGGGGCCTGGCTCTTTAGTAGAATGTTCCCTCCTTCTCAGTGGTAAAGATGATGTGTCTTACTGAACAGGGTGTTTGAGTTGCGGTGAGAAATGGATGTCCTAGGGCAGCTGTGGGAGGGATCCACCCTATCCTACCCAGACATGACAAGGGCACCGCTGGAAGAATGACAACAGGTAGAGAAAGAGATGGGGGCTTTAATATGGACAAGATAGAAGAACAGCTTCAGAGAAAAAGGACCTCCCCAGAGGAAGGGGATGGTTGGTGATGGGCTCTGATTGGCCAGTTTTCCTCCACTGCTTATTTCATCTTCTGGTTCCCACAGCCACCTTGCAAGCTTCCATGGGGAATGACAGGGCCTTTCCATGGTGATGGCAGTAATTCTTGATCCCCTCCCCCTCCCGTTGATTTGCTGAGGCAGCTGGTTGGAGTGGTGAGGGTGGGAGGAGAATGAGGCACAGGCACCTTGCCACTCTCTGTGTTCTTGTGCCCTTCCCCAGAGGGGCAGGCCAGGAGTGAGACTGGCTTTGTGTGGGTTGGGGTTGGAGGATGAGGGGCAGGTATGGTAGCCCTGGTGTTCTGTGTTCTCCTGATTCCCATGCCTAGCCTGGCAGCAGCTTTCTCTGATTTCTCAGTCCTCACTGTCTTCTTTTTCTCTCTTCCCATTCCCTTAAGTCTCTGCTCTCAAACACACCCCTCTCATGCAGGATGCCAAGAGGGGACATCTCCAAGTTGCCAAGTAGTTGCTGTGGGGTTCCATTCAGTCAGCTCAAGCTCCTGTCCTCAAAAGCATCCCAACTCCAAACCTTGTCCATACAAGGGAACCTGGTGTGGGCGGTCAATTGCGTGAGCCCTAGTTGCTTTGGTCCTCACCACCAATGATGGCCGCTGAAGACAGGGAGGGGTAGGACCAGATGATGCACAGAATAACTTCTTCCCTTGGCCATAATGGCAACACATGAACTATCAACTCAGTATTAGCAAGCAGTCAACTGGAAAGAATGTGAGGAATCTAGTCATATCTGGTCACCAGACTACCTATGCTCCTTCTAACGCTAAGCAAAGCCAGGCATCGTGAAGGCATTAAGGGTGCTCCATTCCAGGCACAACAACATCTTAAGGATCTTTGTTGACCAGAGAGACCTCATCTTTTAATAGTGTTACCTTTGTGGTTGCACTTTAAAAACAGTGACAAAAAAATAAAATAAAAACAAAAAAAATTATAAACAATGACAAAGGCAATCAAGGCAAATGGATATTGAAATACTGCATAGTAAATAGTTTGGTGGACCATTACGATAACGATGCCCAGTGAATCCTGTGTCCCTGTGAACTCACCCTGTTGTCATGGGACTTTTATTCTCCTCCCTTCGGGGTTTGGATTTATTTCCCCATGTGCTTATCCTGGGCTTGCTTATAAACTTATTGCTATCAACAGGATGTTTCAGATGTGACTTTGCTCACCTTCCAAATCTAAGTTTTAAGATGCTTTGTGGTTTCTGCCTTTGCCTTTTTGGAACCTTGATCCGTCCATGCTCTGAAAAACTCGGGAATGAATGCCCAAATGGAGGGAGAGGCCCAGCCGGTCTTACTTCCTACCATTCCAGCTGGGACCTGGGCCATGTGAGAGGGTGTCTTAGACCACAGCAGCTCACATGTCTGCATTTGCATGAGTGAGCCCAGGTGAGCCCAGTGGAAGAAATTCCCAATCAACTTAAGAAATGATGAGAAATAATAAAGGAATATATTTTTAGGCTCTGACATTCAAAATGGCTTATTATGCAGCCAGGGTTTGAGTGAGGACCATGGTAACCTTTAGCCAAATGGGATCAGGCTACTTATTTGGTTCATGGCTTTAAGCAATTTATTTAACTTCTGTGAGCTTACTCGTCATCTATAAATGTGTGATAAAAGTAAGTACTGCTTTCTCATGGTTTTTTAGTTGACTAAATGAGATAATACATGTGTTCTTAACTCACTGTCTTGTCACCATGCAACAAAACCTATTGGGAAAAAAAGTACTGGAAATGATTATGTATAATTCAAAATTTTACTACATCTGATCATGTTTCAAAAATATTTCCTGAGCTATTTAATGTCTTTGGGATTTTGACCTGGAAGAAATATTTATTCCCGTATCAACTCTTTACTAAGAATATATATTAGATGCCAGGCTCTTTCATGTGCTAGGAATACTACAGAATTCAACAGATTCAAAACATGCTCATGGAACCGATATTTTTTTAGAGAGGGAGTGGGGAGGGGCAGAGGGAAAGAGAGAATCTCAAGCAGGCTCCATGCCCAGTGTAGAGCCTGACGTGAGCCTTCCTCTCACAGCCCTGAGATCACCACCAGAGCCGAGACCAAGAGTTAGACACTTAACTGACTGAGCCACCCAGGCGCCCCTGAACTGACATTTTTCTTACAAGGCACATGATAAAAACAATGAACACAATATTTATCATACAGAGAAGTGATAATTTCTATGAGAAAATATAAACTAGGAAGAGAGAGCTGCATGGTCAAGTGTTGAAATTTCAAATTGAGTGAATTATACTGCAGTGAGTATCAGTGTGGAAGTGTTTATGTGGACATGTATTTTCATTTCTCTTGGATGTATATGTAAGAGTTGAATTGTTGGTAACTGTGATAACTCTGTTTAGCATTATGAGGACATGCCAAACTCTTTTCAAACTCTTTTCCAAATTTTATATCCCATCCAGCAATGAATGAGTTTTCAAATTTCTTCACTTCATTCTAATCTAGTATGTGTTGTTTCTGTTTTACTGATTGTAACTATCCTAGTGCATGTGAAGTGGAATTTCACTGTGTTTTTGTTTTGCATTTCTCTCATGACTATGTTGCACATTTTTTCATAAGCTTGTTGGTAACATAAATATCTATCTTTGGAGAAATATCTATTTAATAACATGTTAGTTTTTAAAATGGATTATTTATCTTTTTATTGTTGAGTTATAAATGTTCTTTATATATTCCACATACTAGACCCTTATCAGATATATGATTCTGGAATACAATGTTACATATAAATTTTTAGAGCATATATCTTTGCCTTGTTCATAACCTTATGTATAAAACTCTGTTTTCTCAGTTGAGTATGTTAGCTATAGGTTGACTTTTTAAGATGCCTTTAATTAGGTTGAGGAGTTTCACTTCTATTCCTCAGTAAGATTTTATTTTTATCATAAGAGAGTTAATTTTATATCAGATACTTTACATCCTTTGAAAAGACCATTTTTTTTCTACTTTATTTTCTGATAGTGAAATAGACTGTTTTTTTTTTTTGCATGTTAATCAATCCTGGTATGGATTAAAATCCTTATATGGTTAAACTCCAGAATGTCATGAAATATAAAAATCTTTATAAATTGCTGGATATATTTTCTCAAAGACTTTTGAATCTCTATTAAGAGAAACATTGGTCTGTAATTCTTTTTGGTATGATATCTTTGCCTAATTTTGGAATTAGAGCAGTACAAGATTTATAGAATGATTTCTAACATATGTTCTTTTAATGATTATTAAATGAATTTCTTTAATGTGAAGTTGTTCATGTTTTACATTTACACCTACACATAGGCAGCTGTGGTTGCCTATGTCTTTCAAGAATTTTGTTGATTTCATAGTTAAAATGTCCATGCTACCCAGAGCAATCTATACTTTCAATGCCATCCCGATCAAAATACCAATGACATTTTTCAAAGAACTGGAACAAACAGCCCTTAAATTTGTGTGGAACCAGAAAAGGCCCCGAATCACCAAGGAATTGTTGAAAAGGAAAAACAAAGCTGGGGGCATCACGTTACCGGATTTCAAGCTATACTACAAAGCTGTGATCACAAAGACAGCATGGTACTGGCACAAAAACAGACACATAGACCGATGGAACAGAATAGAGAACCCAGAAATGGACCCTTGGCTCTTTCGGCAACTAATCTTTGACAAAGCAGGAGAAAACATCCAGTGGAAAAAAGACAGTCTCTTCAATAAATGGTGCTGGGCAAATTGGACAGCTACATGCAAAAGAATGAAACTTGACCACTCTCTCACACCATACACAAAAATAAACTCCAAATGGATGAAAGACCTCGACGTAAGACAGGAATCCATCAAAATCCTAGAGGAGAACATAGGCAACAACCTCTTTGACATCGGCCACGGCAACTTTTTTCATGACACATCTCCAAAGGCAAGAGAAACAAAAGAAAAAATGAACTTGTGGGACTTCATCAAGATAAAAAGCTTCTGCACAGCCAAGGACACAGTTAAAAAAACTAAGAGGCAGCCCACGGAATGGGAGAAGATATTTGCAAATGACACTACAGATAAAGGACTGGTATCCAAGATCTACAAAGAACTTCTCAAACTCAATACACGAGAAACAAATAAACAAATCAAAAAATGGGCAGAAGATATGAACAGACACTTTTCCAATGAAGACATACAAATGGCTAACAGACACATGAAAAAATGTTCAAAATCATTAGCCATCAAGGAAATTCAAATCAAAACCACATTGAGATACCACCTTACACCAGTTAGAATGGCAAAAATAGACAAGGCAAGAGACAACAATTGTTGGACAGGATGTGGAGAAAGCGGATCCCTCCTACATTGTTGGTGGGAATGCAAGTTGGTACAGCCACTCTGGAAAACAGTGTGGAGGTCCCTTAAAAAGTTAAAAATTGAGCTACCCTATGATCCAGCAATTGCACTACTGGGTATTTACCCCAAAGATATAGACGTAGTGAAGAGAAGGGCCATATACACCCCAATGTTCATAGCAGCATTGTCTACAATAGCCGAAGCGTGGAAAGAACCGAGATGCCCTTCAACAGATGACTGGATTAAGAAGCTGTGGTCCATATATACGATGGAATATTACTCAGCTATCAGAAAGAACGAGTTCTCAACATTTGCTGCAACATGGACGGCACTGGAGGAGATAATGCTAAGTGAAATAAGCCAAGCAGAGAAAGACAACTATCATATGATTTCTCTCATCTATGGAACATAAGAAGTAGGAAGATCGGTAGGGGAAGAAAGGGATAAAAAAGGGGGGGTAATCAGAAGGGGGAATGAAGCATGAGAGACTATGGACTATGAGAAACAAACTGAGGACCTCAGAGGGGAGGGGTGTGGGGGAATGGGATAGACTGGTGATGGGTAGTAAGGAGGGCACGTATTGCATGGTGCTCTGGGTGTTATACACAACTAATGAATCATCGAGCCTTACATCGGAAACCGGGGATGTACTGTATGGTGACTAACATAATATAATAAAAAATCATTAAAAAAATGGACAGAAGATATGAACAGACACTTTTCCAATGAAGACATACAAATGGCTAACAGACACATGAAAAAATGTTCAAAATCATTAGCCATCCAGGAAACTCAAATCAAAACCACATTGAGATACCACCTTATGCCAGTTAGAATGGCAAAAATTGACAAGGCAGGAAACAACAAATGTTGGAGAGGATATGGAGAAAGGGAATCCCTCTTACACTGTTGGTGGGAATGCAAGTTGGTACAGCCACTCTGGAAAACAGTGTGGAGGTCCCTTAAAAAGTTAAAAATTGAGCCACCCTATGATCCAGCAATTGCACTACTGGGTATTTACCCCAAAGATACAGACGTAGTGAAGAGAAGGGCCATATACACCCCAATGTTCATAGCAGCATTGTCTACAATAGCCAAAGCGTGGAAAGAACCGAGATGCCCTTCAACAGATGACTGGATTAAGAAGTTGTGGTCCATATATACAATGTAATATTACTCAGCTATCAGAAAGAATGAGTTCTCAACATTTGCTGCAACATGGACGGCACTGGAGGAGATAATGCTAAGTGAAATAAGTCAAGCAGAGAAAGACAACTATCATAGGGTTTCACTCATTTATGGAACATAAGAAGTAGGAAGATTGGTAGGAGAAGAAAGGGAAGAAGAAAGGGGGGGGTAAACAGAAGGGGGAATGAATCATGAGAGACTATGGACTCTGGGAAACAAACTGAGGACTTCAGAGGGGAGGGGGTTCAGGGAATGGGATAGGCCAGTGATGGGTATTAAGGAGAGCACATATTGCATGGTGCACTGGGTGTTATACGCAAGTAATGAATCATGGAACTTTACATCAAAAACTAGGGATGTACTGTATGGTGACTAACATAATATAATAAAAAATTATTATAAAAAAAGAATTTTGTTGATTTCATTGGGTTTGTCAAAGTTATTAGCATAAAATGTTTAATAATATCCTCTATACTTTTGATGTGTCTAGGATCTATATTGATATCTATTCTTTTATTCTTGATATTGGTAATATGTGTATTCTCTTTCTTCATTCTCATTCTCATTAATACTTGGCATTGTCAATGTGCTTATGTCACCCATATATTACTGAAGGATCTGTTTATTCTTTTGTCCATATTCTTTATCTATTGTTTGTGTTTTTTGTGGGTTTATTATCAACTTTTGAGTGTGTGTTTTATTCTTCCAGCTTTATTGTTGAAGATATAATTGATAGATAATTTTGTGTATATTTAAGGTATACGACATAATGTTTGATATATGTATATATTATAAAATGATTACAACATTAAGGTGAGTTAACATATCCATTACCTCATATGGTTACTTTTTTGTGTGTATAAGAACATTTAAGGTCTAGGCTTTTAGCAAATTTCAGGTAAATACAATATTGTTAACTACAGCCACCATGCTATATCTTAAATGCCCAGAATTTATTCATCTTAAAGCTGAAAGTTTGTACCTTTTGAGCAACATCTTCCCATTTCTCCTACCCCTCAGCTCCTGGTAACCACCAATCTACTCTGCATGTATGTGTTTAATGTTTTCAGATTCCATATATAAGTGAGATCATGCACTATTTGTCTATCTCTATCTGGCTTATTTCACTTAACATGGGTGAATCTGGAGGGCATTATGCTGTCACAACAGCAAAATTTCCTTTTTTTAAATGGCTGAATAATATTTTGTTATATAAATATTAATATCACATTTTCTTTATCCATTCATTATTGATAGACACTTAGGTTGTTTCCATCTCTTGGCTATTACGAAAACTGCTATAATTAACATGGGAGTGCAGAGATCTCTTCAAGATAGTGATTTCATTTCCTTTGCATATATAATAGAAGTGGGATTGCTGGATCATATGGTCATTCTATTCTTAATTTTTTGAGGAAACTCCATACTGTTTTCCATAGTTGCTCTACCAATATCCATTTCCACAAATTGAACATCACGGTTCCCTTTTCTCCACACCTTTGTCAACAATCTCATCTTCTTGATAATAGCCATTCTAACAGGTGTGAGGTGATATCTCATTGTGGTTTTGATTTGTATTTCCCTAATTAATGATGCCGAGCAGCTTTTCATGTACCTATTGGCTATTTGTAAGTCTTCTTTGGAAAAATATCTGTCAAATCCTTTGTCCATTTTTCAGTCAGATTGGTTTTTTCCTGCTGTTGAGTTGTATGAATTCTTTATATATTATAGATATTACCCTTTATCAGATATGTGTTTGCAAATATTTTCTTCCATTCCATATGTTGCCTTTTCGTTGCTGTGCAGAGCTTTTTAGAAAACAAGGTGACTTAAACTAGAGCAACAACAAAACCAAATGCGTAAAGATGAACCCAATTCACACAAGCATACTTGAATACATACACAAAAGACCTGCCACAAACATACATGCACTTACAAATATAGGCAAATGCAACAAATTGCTCCCAATGAAGTCTCTCACATGCTAAAACCAAGCTTCACATTGAGTATAAGCACAAAGGCATACTGATCACAGAAATAAACAAAGACATCCAAAAAGGAGATTTACTCAACAAGCAAATAAAAAAATCAAATTGCACACATGCACAAAAGATGAAGACAAAAAGCAATCCAGCCCCATAAAATGTCATGTATAAATCCTACAAAAATAAATATCCACAATATACAATTTTATGAAGCACAGTATACAAAATAAAACATAGAAATGCATTGCTATGGACTGAAGAGTGTCCCTCCAAAATTCTTATGTTGAAACGCTTGATACCCAGTGTGATTGTGTTTAGAAATGGGGACTTTGGGAGATAAGTAGGTTTGGATGAGCTCATGAGGGTGGGGCCTTCACCATGGGGTTATTATTAATTCTTCTTCTAAGAAGAGACACCAGGGAGCTTGCTCACTGTCTAAGTGCACACACTGAGGAAAGGCCAGATGAGCACACAGTGAGCATCTGTAAGCCAGGAAGAGCACTCTCTCAAAAAACCGATCACACCCGTAGCTTGATCTTGAACTTCTAGCCTCCAGAACTATGAGAAAATAAACTTGTTGTTTAATCCCCCAGTCTATAGTAGGTCGTTATGGCAGTCTGAGCTAAGGCATTGCATAAGCACAGAAATGAAATCAAGCCAAATAACAAATGGGAACTCTATGACTTCACTTATGTGGAATCTAAAAAGTCGAACTTGTAGAAACAAAGGGTATAATGGTTGTCAGAGGCTGAGGGGTGACAGAAATGGGGAGATGTTACAGGGTACAAAATTTGTTATAAGATGAGTAAGTTCTGGGGGTGTAACATATAGCACAGTAACTATAGTTAGTAACACTAAGACACAGGTGCTGGAAATTTTCTAAGAGTGTCGATCTTAAGCGTTCTCATCACATACAAAAAAGGTAATTATGTGAGGTGACAGATGTGTTCATTAACTTAACTGGGGTAATCATTGTACAGTGTATATATGTTTATGTTGTACACCTTAAAAAGATCATATTCAACCTACATATGTACATTTTTTATTTGTCAATCAAACCTCAATAAAGCTGGAAAAAATAATAAAATGTTTTAGTTTCTGAGAGGAAAGTGGACTTCAAGGTTAAGCAGTGGAGGAAGCTCAGAGGCAGGAGGGTATTTGGGGAGCTCTAAAAGAAAAGGCTTGCAAATGAGAAGTTAGTAGTGAAAAAGGGTTAGGGGATTTGGCAATGCAGAGAAGAAAGTCTCCGCTAACAAAGGAAGGCTGTGTTCTCAATACAGTGTATTTCCCACTTTAGTGAAGCCTCGTTTGGCAAAAATATATCAACTGTTGAAGAGTCTAAATGGAGGTGTTTTCCCAGGAGTGCACAGTTTCTATGTATATTCTCTTAGAAGGCTCAAAGTCCCTTGAGGTAGCCCAGCACTGAAGAGTGAATGCCTGGGCTCTAAAAAAGTCATCTCTGTGCTTGCAGCTAGAACCCCGTACCCAGGGCTACCACTTACACCCTGCATGTACATTACTCTTCTCAAAAAGGCGCCATTCATATTTAAGTCCACATGAATGACACCTTCTTGCGAAAGGCACTGCACACTGAGTGTCTCAGAGTGGCAGCCCAACCCAAATAGTCCCATCCATGCAGCTTTCCTTCAGGCCTTCCCAAGTTTCTCGCTTTGCATGGCATTGAGATAGTTGTGGGCCCATCAAAGGAAATCTTGATCTCTGAAAGTACTTTGTTGTTTCTTATTTATAGCATTTCCACTGAACTCTTTCTTATAGTTTCTATCTCTGTGCTAAAATTCCCCATCTGCTCATGCAAGAGGTCTCCTTTATCCACTGGATACTTAAATATGTTAATCATAATTATGGTAAAGCCCCTGTCTGATAGGTCTAGTATCTGGATTATCTCTGAATCTGGTTTTATTGATTTGTCTCTTGATTTTAGGTTTCCTTGTCTTTTGTGTGTGTTTTAAGTTTGTTATTTGATGCTGAACATCACGTGCAGAACAATAGAGAATAAGGTAAATAATATCTGTACCTGGAAATGAACATGCTGCTTCTCCTGTCAGGTCTTTCTTATGGGATAGGGCAGTTGAGTCAGTCTTGTCAATCATTAGATGGGGTTCTACTGTTGTGGTGTTTAGCTTAAGTGTATTACAGACTTTGAATTCCTCTAGCATTGTTTTGTTCATAGGGTGATATCTATGTTCCAGAGGATTTTTCTCAGTGCTCCTGCTTTACTCATTGATTTCTGACATTCAACACACCTAAATCACATAAGGATCTCTCTCCAGGTCCCTGACCTTTTCCTAGTGGGAGACTGCTCTCGCTTGTTTCTCGGGTGATTGCCTGGACAGTACAATTACTTCACTTTCTTTGTCAGTGGTCAGTCAGTCTGCATCCCATTCTCTTTGGAGGGGTTATCTTTCCTTAAAATCAAGCTACTTAATAGAGCTGTAACATTAGATCTCTAAGGTGTTCAAGAAAAATTATGAGTATGGAGTTTATCTGACTTTTTCATGTTGTCAGGTTGAAATCCACACCTTTCATTGTTCTTTGTACCAGGCAGAAGCAAAATCTGATGTATGCTTTTTAGTTGTTGTGTCTTTGTTTTTCTTACATTTATTTTGGGATAATTTTAGATTTATGGAAAAGTTATAAATGTGGTACAGAGAATTCTTTTACACCTATCACACAATTTCCTGTAAGGTTACCATCTTATATAACCATGATACATTAGCAAAAACTCAGAAATTAACTGTATCAAAACTATAGCATTAACATTATCATTATCAAAACTACAGACAGTTTGGATTTTACCACTTTTCCCACTAATGTCCTTTTTCTGTTCCTCTGATCAGTAAAATTTCCCAGTCCCTTTTTTTTTTCATGTCCTTTATAGTTTTTAAGAGTTCTAGTCAGACCTTTTCTAGAATGTCCCTCAAATGGAGATTTTCTGATGTTTTCTTTTGATTAGACTGGGGTTCTGAGTTTGGTGAAGAATACCACTGAGATGAAGTACCCTTCTCATTGCATCATATCAGTAGGTATATTCACATAAGCCATCACTGCTAGTATTAACCTTTAAATTCTTGGTTAAGATGGTGTCTGCCAAATTTCTGTATTGCAAAGTCACTACTTTGCACTGTCCATACACTATTCTTTGAGATTGAGTCACTAAGCCCAAGCCATACTCAAGTGGAGAGGCATTAAGCACCTCTTGGAGAGGGATTATCTATGTATATTATTTAGAATTCTTTTTTGTAAGAAAGTTTTATATCTTTCCCCACATATATTTATTTATTCAATAATTTATACCAGTATGGACTCATGGGTATTAACTTTATTGTTTGGGTTTTAACCAAATACTATTGTTATTGATTTTGCTGATAAGCTTTGGCAATTGGAAGTTCTTTCAAGTTTGGTCATTTGTCATGCCCAAACTTTTTGGATAATACTTCCTTAATTTCTGGTATTCCAAATTGCTCAAAGTTCATCTTGTGTTCAACCTAGAATCCACCATTTCTGTAAGGACTTTAAGTTCCTTTTATTTGAAAATGAGATATAAAGACCAAGATCTGGAGTGTAATTTTTGAGATAATATTTTCCCATCTTTGTATCTGAAAAATATGCTCCGGGGGCTATTTACCTTGACCAACTAAGACTGGGACATGGTGTAAGGATATGCAACTGAGAAGATTTATAGACATAAAAGATGCTTTAAAAAATAATGTACAATGCCCCCACCTCTCATGCCATCAATGACTTGTTTGAAGAAAGGCTCAAGGACAATCAATCCATCAGTCATCCAATGGCCTTATGAAGTGGCTTGGCACAAACTAAAGAGCAGTAAGAATAATATCCTTCCTAAAAAGATATGGGTTGGGCTAGTATCAGGCTGCTAAGGTGAAAAGATGTCATAAAATAGGAGAGACCATGATGTTCCATAGCAGAGCTTAAGTTATACTCCATGAGAAACCAGAACCTAACAGGTGGAGAAGCTCTATGGATAGTGGATTAAGTAGCTATTTGATGGAGTTGGCTTTATTGCTTGCATTCATGTTCTAAGGGTAACACATCTAAATTTTTTAGGAATACCATCAATCAATAAAGTTTTCCTGGTAAATTACTTACTATGCATTGTAATTATAGGAGAAGTGATAAAGTGTACGTACACACACACACACACACACACACACACACAAAGCTGAGGCCAAGAAAAAAATGATGTACTAAGGTAAACTATGAACTTTGGGTGCTAATTATGGGTCTATGTAGGTTCATCAGTTATAAGAAATGCACCACTCTGGTGAGTGATGTTGATAATTAGGAAAGCTATGCATGTGTAGGGGAATGAGATATATGGGAAATTCCTATACCTTCCTCTCAATTTTGCCTTGAACCCAAAACTTCTTTTAAAAAGTCTTTAAACATTAAAGAAAATAATCTAAAAAATTGCATATATTAAGAGCATATGGATGAAAAAAATAACACGCAGTAAAATTGAAATTTTATGTATGTGTATAGTCCTATGATTTAAACACATGTGTAGATTCGAGTAAATATCATCCCTCTCAAGATAAAGAACAGTGGCATCATTTTACGTACTTTCCTTGTGTTACCATTTTGTAGTTACACCCAGCCCTAAGCCCTAAGCCCTGGCAATGATTAGTCTGCTTTACATTAATATAAGTTTATCTTTTCAATAATGTCATACAAATGGAATTGCATAGTATATAACCTTTTGAGACTGGCTTCTTTTAATGAGCATAATGCCATTGAGATTCACCCAAATTACTGTGTATATCAGTGGTACATTTCTTAATATTGCTTAATAGTATTCCAATGAATGGATATACCACAACTATTGAAAGAAATTTGGGTTTTCAGTTTTTTACCATTACAAATAAAGTTCTCTAAAAAAATATGCAAATGACAAGTAAGTGCGTTTAAAAATTCTAAGAATCATTAATTATTAAGGAAATGCAAAATAAACCATGATGAGGTAACACTTTATTTGCACTAAGATGGCTAAAATTAGAAAGATTAAATATACTAAGTGTTGTTAAGGATTTCAAGGAACTAAAAATTTGATAATATAAAATAGTAAAACCACCTTTGAAAGCAGATTATCAGTTTCTTAAAAAGTTAAACCGCTTTTCTAATCTTGCCATTCTGAAACAAATGTCCACAAAGAAAACTGTACATCAGTGTTCACTGCAGCATTATTCAAAATAGCCAAAAGCTTGAAACAATCCAAATGTCCATCAGGTGTATAGGTGCACAAAACATGGTCTATACATATATTGGAATACCACTCAGGCATAAAAATATTTGAATAATTGATACACAGAACAACTTGGATAAATCTCAAAATCATGCTGATGAAAGAACATAGACAGAAGTTACATTAATTTTTTTCTGAAACCAAAAGCATAACAAATAGCAGTTGCCAAGGCAACATAGTGATGTGGTTTGAGGGGGATCAACTTGGGGGCAAAGGGATAACAGGATATACTGCTTTTCCTAACATAGATATATAAAATATATAACCTGCTTCTCAATTTCTACCTTTTGGGGCCCTGAGATAAGTAGGGACAACCAAAGAAAAATAAAGGAGCAAATAAAACCAATATAAAATCTCCTCATTCTTAAGAGTTCTAATCTAATACTCAATGAAATACTAGCAAACCAAACCCAACAGCATATTAAAACCAAACTTAAACATATAAAAATAATATAAGAAAATATAAAGGATAAATCCCATAAACTAAATATTGAAACCAATCCTATAAAAATATCCACACAACATAAGCACATCCACTTAAAATTACAACCTCAAACCAAAGACACATATATACCACTCTTGCCACTACTATATAAACCTACCAAAATGAAGAAAAATTCAGAGTAGTCACTGTCACAGACAAGCACATGGGACATGATGAGAGTTCAGGAAGGGGCATGGAAGGATATGGTCACAGTGGGAACCTGAGGCAAAGAACCATTTCTCTATATAACAATCAAAATTTCCCCACACAGCTTGAAGTGAGGCAAGTTATATGGTAATAACATATAGATATGGGCACAAAAACTCATAAACATAATTGTTAATGCTAAAAGGTATAAATGAGCTTATATCAGAGACGACACTAGTTTCTACCCCATTTCCCAACAGAAAAAGGTAATATTTACCATTTACCTTTCAGACATTGTTCTAGTTCTGTGATCATGTCCAAAAGGGTGGCTTGTGAGCAATATCTCGTCTATCTATTCTCATTCTATCTCAGTCCTGTGTTAAGAAGGAACAATCCAAGAAAAATTAGGGCAAGAAAGCCAATGCATGACTTATTCATACTCAAGAGAGCTACAATATTTATTCATATTCAAATGATCCTTTTGTCACTTTCTCCCTTCCCACATAATATTTTTAAAATCTTAACATTAGAAATATCTGTGAATTATATGTCGCTTCTAGGACCATAACTGTAGGTGAGTTTGGAGAAAACACTGACCATAGTGTTTTTGTGTTCATTGTCAGTTGTGACTAATCTGCCTTCTGGGGGAAGGAGCTACCCTGAGACTGTCCATAATTTAGAACCTGAGCAATAGGGTATGAAGTCCTCAACTCCGAACTGACTATAGCTTTTCAGCACTGAGCACAAGTCTTTTACCCAGCTAGATCAGGGAGAAAGGACCTCCTCCAAATTCTGAGACAGATAGCTCAATTCTGTAGTATCTGAGAGGCCAAATGCTAGTGAAGCGGTGAGCTTTGTGTGAGATGGGGAACTGAATGATCTCAAGTCCTGAGATCTGATCAACATGAACATTGCTGGAGTACTTAACTTCCATCCCTACCAAGGGAGAGGCAACTTCCTCTGTTTACTTTACTTTTTAATTTACATGTCTCTGCCTCTCTAATGTGACTGCAGGTTCCTTGAAGGCAGGCTCAGTTCTTGTTCAACTATGCATCACCCCATACTCCAAATCTGCACATTAGAGACGTTCTGCAAATGCCTTTACATGTCTAAAGGGACAGATGTGTCATCATTATGATCCATTCTTCCTAATACCAGCTGGATACTTATCTAAGAACCTACTTATAATACTGGAAAAGCACCTGTCTTGGATATGTAAAAAAGACTAGCATCTGATCTGTGTCTCCTCGTAAGTCTTATTATGTTTGTGCAATGAAAGTATAGCCCCACAATATATGTAAACAAAAACCTTGCGGTTTATTTAGTGCCTCATGCAAAGAGCATTAGCAGACCTGAAAGACAGTCCCCCAGAATGTAAAATAATTGAAAAGTAAGCTTCTCATACAGAAATAAAGCAGCTGTACATAAGTCAACAGACAACAAAAAGACTCTCCTCCATACCACTGAGTTTTGATTAGTGATAACCTATTCAAATTACAGTATTAAAATCTGTGAAATTTGGGGACATGGAAAGGTGGGGTGGGTAATGCAAATTTGACAAGGTCACAACACTCCCTTTTTAATGAATGAACTATCTGCTTTTAGAACCAGTTTTGTGATATTTTTTCTTCTGGGTTTCCAGATGGTCTTTCCCATTTAAACTCCTGCCAGCAGAGACCATGTAATATGGCATCCTAAACACAGAGTCAGAAAAGAAGGTAAGGTAAGATATAAGATATATCTCTTATCTTACTACCCAGGATCACAGGGAGATGACTAATAATCAGATTAATCCTCCAAAACGTTTTCAGCTGACCAATAGATATTTTCAAAAGAACTGTTAAATACTAAAGTCCTCAAAGTTCCTCAGAATTACCCCTTCAGGCAGCATAGCTATACCATCTTTCCTCAAACTATGGGCCTTCTCACCCAATTCATTTTGTAAATTATACACACACACACACACACACTTAGGCATGCAATAACATTATGCACATAAATGTGCATATGTATCAGGTGGAATATATACATATTATACACATATGTCTCTGTGTATATGATCTCTGTATTCACTTACTTCCTTATGTGTGTGCACATATTTCTCCTGATTGAAGTCCCAAACTGAAGTCTTCCTCTGACACACTCTGGGAGGCTCCAAGCTTTGCATCTCCCTCTTAACCTGCAAAACCCTCATGTCAAGAGGCAGTAGAGTGTTGTGGTTTAGATCACAGAAACTATAGCCTCTCTGGATATTTAGAACAACAGCTCTGCCATTTAAAAAGTGTAAGACCTTGAATAAACTGTGTAACCTCTCTGTGCCTCAGTTTCCTCATCTGTGTAATAAATAACAGTAGTTGAATAATCGAATGAATTGATATGCTGAAAAGAACATCTGGTATATGATAAGTAACTGATAAATATTTTATTTATATTATAACCATCTAGACTAAATTCATGAAATATATCATTAAAAATAAAACACAGCTTTGCTAACAAGTTGCTGATTGCTCCAATGCAGTTTCTTAAAAATTAAAATGCTTAATCTGTCATTCATTCAACAAAAAGTTATTGAGTGCCCAATAGGTGGCCAACATAATGTTAATCTTTATATATAAAAATAATGAATTTCCTAAAACAGTCTTGAAGATCACTGGGTAGCATCTACCACTTTTCTTATTTTTTGTATTATCAACTCTTTTACTGGTAGTAGTCACGAAAGGTCATAAAGCTGCTTTGGGTTACAATTTTACAAACATACAAAAATATACAGGCATACAAGTATACTATTGTCTCTACATATTCTCCCTCCTTTCGGTTGTCATGGCTAGTACCACAGGCTTCCAAATGTCCAGAGAAAACAGTATAAAATCATTATTCAGCTCCTAAAGAAAAGTGACCTTCAACTACACAATAGATATATTTTTAAGTATAAAGATCAATTATTTCTTATTGTTCTCATTTCAATATGTGTCATAATTTCTCAAAATCTTCCTAGATAGTAACATGGCACTAAAATCCTTAAGTGAGTCACGTGATATCCCGGAATGAAGATTCTGATTTATGGAGACAACCTCAGGATGAGAAAGGGACTGGAGAATTATCAAGGCTGATCTTTGGAGTACATGATCAAAATACTACTTTATTGGGGAACACATTGAAATATTCCCCAATTTCCATGTTGGTCTCTAAAAGGGTCATGGCATGAACCACAACTGGGTAATAAGCATCTCCATCACTTGCCTTCAAGATTAGAAGAGTATCTTATGGTATCCTGAAACATGTGACTCACACACCTGACCAACCAGTATAAGTCGATCACTATTTCCTTCGAATCTAGGTAACAGTGGATAGGCAGTGTCAGAAGTCACCAGGGGACATGCTGCTCCCAAGGCCAAGGGGCACAGAGATCTCTGGCCATGTAACAGGGGAGGCATTGTGATCCCAGGGACACAATGATGCCAGTAGAAGAGGGTATGGCCTTCTTCTTAACTTTTCTTGCTCATGGAAGACATATATCTTATCATATATCTTACCTTGATTCTTTTCCCACTGTTACATATGTGTATTAACAAGTGGTTTGCATTCCCCAGATCCAATAGCTAAGCAGGAAATACATTCCATTTTACTTACTCCTGCCTTGTCACCCAAAGATCTGAGTCTCTGTACCTGAATTACTTACCTCAGCTCCTGAGACCCCAAATAAGCAGGTAAAACAGAGAATCTTGAAAGCAAAGAATAAGATAATAATCAGTAGTTGGTGAGACGCAGAGAGTAGAGATCGCTTTTCCTCCTTAGACCCTGGAGTGAAAAAAACCAAAATAAAACACTTTTTTTTCTTTATCAGGAGTGATCAATAAGACAGAAAATGTTCTAGGTGCCTAGGGATGCCCTTATTCTTCTCTCAGCTCCTGGTTTTTGTGAACATTTCATTGGATGCATGGTTGCTATAAGCAGTGTGTTTCTGCATTTTTGCACTCTGTGACACATGCTACTACTAGGTGCCCGTGTTTCCTTAGACAAATTGAACCTGAAAAAATCAGAAGGAAATATAAGGGGGAATACTAGACTGAAGGCAAGTTTGACTTAAAAATATGGAAAACGGCTTCTAGAAGTTCTTGTGAGGAGAGATATAAGAGGATGTGTAAATACATTTATCTAATATAGTAATTTAATGTTCATTACATTTATTACTTTTGAAATATAAAGTAAAGGTAAGGAAAATGTAATCTGGATGTCTTCTGGTCCTCCAGGCTATATGTGTTCCCTTGCTTTCAACTGTCCATAAAATAAATTCTCCCTTAAATGCAAGAAACACCATGCATTCCCTGAAATTTCGATGTAGTACAGGAAGACTTATGATAAACTAGGACCATAAATTCATACTCTTAAGGGAAATTCCCAGGACAAACAGGCCTCCTAGACTCTGTTTTGTTTCTTCCTAGTTCCAACTCTAGATACATGACTTTCTTCCTAATTTCCCAAAGCAATCCTAATAGAAATAACAGAATGCAGTAGAGAGGTGTCCCATATAATGTAGACACTATAGATATGATGAAACTGCACTGGCAGAGAGCTGGGCAAAATTTCCTCCTTCCAAGCATATACTACTGGGCTTGATCATTTTGCATAGTTTAGTAAGAACGAATTATTAGAAGCACCTTGCACAGTAGCCATATACTTCTTTTACATTGATATGGGAAAATAATGAAGATTTTCACTATCAGATATACCTGTGCACCATTCCCACCAGTCTACAACCCCCAAAAGATAGGGAAGCACACATCTCAGTCTCAGAGCTTAGTCATGGTCAAGGAAACATATTTCAGGGAACAAAATAATTCTAAATTTCTTGATCCTTTCCTTTGAATTGTTGAAACTCATGAATAGTAACTGAAGTCTGATTCTATGGAAACATCAACATGTATCATTTTCTCTGTTGTCTGCTTATCTCATCCTTGAAGTATTTGAGCCCTGGACATAGCTTTCCAAACTTCTCAAGGGAAAAAAAATAACACCTCAAAACTATTTCCTTCAACCAGCAGCATGACTACAATTTTCCTTCTCTGCTTCACTTACCCCTCAGTAGCTTCAAAAAAGTCTTTGCAGCAACCTAGCACAGAGCAGGGGATTCTAAGATCCGTTACCCCATGAAAGCACAAACAGACACAATCACCATTTGCCAATGTAAAAGAGGTACTGTTCTATTTCTGTCTCTGTCCCTCTAAAAAGCTGTGGTTAAAAAGACATAACTCCTAAAACACAGAGCAAAAATAGCCCAATACAATATTTCCTAATTTTCAAGAGGTCTGAGTGGGGAGTTCCTGTGCTTGCTGGTGTGACTGATCCTGAGTGTGAAGGAGAAATTGGACTACTACTCCACAATGGAGGTAAGGGAGAATGTGTCTGGAATACAGAAGATCCCTTAGGGCATCTCCTAGTATTAGCAGCCCTGTGATTTTTTTTCATGTATTTTTTTGTTATTTAAATTCAATTAACCAATATATAGTACATCATTACTTTCAGATGTAGTGTTCAATAATTTATCAGTTGCATATAACATCCAGTGCTTCTTACATCACGTGCCCTACTTAATGCCCATCACCCAATTACCCCATCCCCCCACCCACCTCCCCTCCAGCAACCCTCAGTTTGTTTCCCATAATTAAGTCTCTCATGGTTTGTCTCCCTCTCTGATGATTTCCCATTCTTTTTCCCCCTCCCTTCCCCTATGATCCTCTACACTGTTTCTTATATTCCACATATGAGTGAAACCATATGATAATTGTCTTTCTCTGATTGACTCATTTCACTCAGCATAGTACCCTCCAGTTCCATCCATGTCAATGTAAGTGGTATTTATCCTTTCTGATGGCTGAGTAATATTCCAGTGTGTGTGTGTGTGTGTGTGTGTGTGTATACACATACCCCACATCTTCTCTATCCATTCATCTGTTGATGGACATCTTGGCTCCTTCCACAGTTTGGCTATTGTGGACAAATCAAAAAATGGGCAGAAGATATGAACAGACACTTTTCCAATAAAGACATACTAATGGCTAACAGACACATGAAAAATGTTCAAAATCATTAGCCATCAGAGAAATTCAAATCAAAACCACATTCAAATCAAATACCACCTTATGCCAGTTAGAATGGCAAAACTTGACAAGGCAGGAAACAACAAATGTTGAAGAGGATATGGAGAAAGGGAATCCCTCTTACACTGTTAGTGGGAGTGCAAGTTGGTACAGCCATTGTGGAAAACAGTGTGGAGGTCCCTTAAAAAGTTAAAAATTGAGCTACCCTATGATCCAGCAATTGCACTACTGGGTATTTACCCCAAAGATACAGATGTAGTGAAGAGAAGGGCCATATACACCCCAATGTTCATAGCAGCATTGTTCACAATAGCTAAATTGTGGAAGGAGCCGAGATGTAATTCTCCTTTTTGATGGAGTCTTTGTCTGGTGTTGGAATTAAGGTAATGCTGGCCTCATAGAACGAGTTTGGAAGTTTTCCTTCCATTTCTATTTTTTTGAAACAGCTTCAGAAGAATAGGTATTATTTCTTCTTTAAATGTTTGATAGAATTCCCCTGGGAAGCCATCTGACCCTGGACTGTTGTTTTTTGCAGCCCTGTGATTAAGATAAATGGAAAGCTACAACAACCCAATCCAGGTAGGACTGCTAATAGCCCAGATCCTTCAGGAATGAAGGTTTGGGTAACCCCCTTAAGTAAAGAACCAGGACCAGGTGAGGTAGTTGCTGAAGGCAGAGGGAATATAGCATGGATAGTGGAAGAAAGTAGTTATAAATAATAGCTACAACCATGTAACCAGTTACAGCAATGTGCAATTTTCATGAGTGTTTCTTCCTTAATTTGTTATGAATATATGTTTGTATATTATATAGTAAATGTTTGTTTTCTACCCTCTCTTGTCCCTTTATCATGTAACATAAGATGTATTGACTTTATGTAGGAGTAATTAAATATTTTAACTGTTACATCATATTTCAGTTAAAGGATATCAAGGAGAAGAGTAAACATCATTCAAGGACTTTACCCCCTCATCTGGGGAAGAAGTTAGTGCATTTTCAGTTGTATGCAGGATAATTGTAACATGCTGGGCAGGGTTATGACCTTGATATTATCTTCATTTGGAGATTAAGTGTGCTTTAAGTATACATATATGGGTTCCAAGTTGACAAAGAATGGACTTGTGATGGTTAATTTTATGTGTCAACTTGACTGAGCCACACTGTGTCCAGATGTTTGGTCAAACATATTCTGAGTATTTCTATAAGGGTGTTTTTGGAAGAGATTCATATTGAAATTGCAGACTGAGTAAAGCAGACTGCCCTCCCTAATTTTGGTGAGCCTCATGAAATCAGTTGAATGCGTGAATAGAACAAAAAGTCTCGCCCTTCACTGAATAACAGAATCCTTCCTGTCTGACTGCCTTGAGCTAGGACGTCAGTTTTTATTGCTGCTTTGTTTTTTTTATATTTAGTAATATTTTTTATTATATTATGTTAGTCACCATACAGTACATCCCCAGTTTTTGATGTGGTGTTCCATGATTCATTATTTGCGTACAACACCCAGTGCACCATGCAATACATGCCCTCCTTAATACCCATCACCAGCCTATCCCATTCCCAGCCCCCCTCCCCTCTGAAGCCCTCAGTTTGTTTCCCAGAGTCCATAGTCTCTCATGGTTCATTCCTCCTTCTGTTTACCCCCCCCCTTTCTTCTTCCCTTTCTTCTCCTACCAATCTTCCTAGTTCTTATGTTCCACAGATGAGAGAAACCATATGATAATTGTCTTTCTCTGCTTGACTTATTTCACTTAGCATTATCTCCTCCAGTGCCGTCCATGTTGCAGCAAATGTTGAGAAATCGTTCTTTTTGATGGCTGAGTAATGTTCCATTGCATATATGGACCACGTCTTCTTAATCCAGTCATCTGTTGAAGGGCATCTGAGCTCGATGAGATATATGTATATATATATCTATATATATTCTGATATGATAGCATCACCAAAATTACACAAGAATATTCAAAGGAATTGGAGAGTATCACTCCATGACAGGTTTAACAAAGTTTGGAATTCAGCAAGGAAGAACAAAAGATTATTTGGGCTACCTAAAAAAGAAGGCTGGCTTGACTATTATGAAGAAATCAAATACATATAAACTACTCAGGAGTTTCGAAGGCAGGAGGTGTATTTGTTGTGCAGAGAGGAGTGACTAAGACATACAAGAGAAGGAGGAAAGTGTTCCTATCCCAAATATTGTTCCAAGTGTGGTCAGTCCTTTTATGGACAAAGAGCTATAAATACTCGAAGAACCTACATGAGAAACTTTTCCCAGGGGCCCTTAAATTCTAGATAAGGTTTCAGAAGAGGTGCTTCAAAGAGTACTGGGAAGTGGCCTACCACTGAAAGGTAGGTACCAGGGTTCAAGGGAATGTGGCTCTGTCACTAAAGTTCCACCCACCATTGCCAGTGCCACTACAAATGTTGTCCTCAATGCACATTACTCTACTCAGAAAGGCGCCATTCATAAATCGATCTATGTGAATGATGCCTTCCTGAGTAGGGCACTGAACACAGATTAGCTGAAGGCGGCAGGCCTGACCTATTTAACAAAGTGATATAAAGCCCTGAAGAACCTACAAGCGAGGTCTTTCCTGGGACCCTCCCTCCCTAGATTTTAGAAGACTTTTTATTTATTTTTTTAATAATAATTTTTTATTATATTATGTTAGTCACCCTACAGTATATCCAAAGTTTTGATGTAAAGTTCCATGATTCACTACTTGCATATAACACCCAGTGCTCCACGGAATACTCTTTAAAGCGTCGCATGAGTTGAACCAGCACTGAGCGGGTGGTTCTAAGCTTCAAGAAATGACACCAGTGTGCAGATATTGCCTGTCCCAGGGCCAGCGTTGATGTCGTACTTGTTGCACATTACTTCACTCCAAGAGGGGCCAATCATATTTCTAGCTACATGGATGGCACTTCCTGAAGTGGAGCACTGCACACACCGTATCTGAAGATGGTGGTCCTGCGCAAACCCCACACCGCCATCACTGTGCCAGTACAATCAACAGCCTAATATTCCCAGTGAGGAATCAGCGGAATATACCCAAAAGCCCTGGAAAGCAACCACTATGCTCCCTTCTCCTTTGACTTCCCCTGAATGCCTATCTCTTCACCTGCTGTGCATCTCATGGGACAGATTTTAGCACTGAGAATAAGCCTTCCTCCTCGCCTTTTCCTTCTTCCTCTCAGACTTAGGATATTGCCCTGCATTATTCTGCTTTTCAATTTACTATAGTGGGCACATAAAAAACTACTTTATTTCCCAAAAGTCAGTTGTTCAGTAGAAAGGATAATTTCACTCGCTCATTATATCTAGATATTGCAGATCCGGTAGAGCTCAGTTAGAACAATGCTGGACAGAATTTTTTTCTTCACACATTGATTCTTCTTTATACCACCATGTGGGCTTTAGCTTGGCATCTTCTGAAAAGAGCTGGAGGTCTGAAGCAGCAGAAGGAGCAGCATTACGTACTTGAAAAATCGACAGGCAGAAAAAGCAACACATGTAAATAAATACAAATACATGGAAATAAACGTGCAGATAATGAAACAAACCAAAAGATAATCCACATAAAACAGTGCAGTGCAAACAATAAAAAATTAAAAATACTACTGAATGTTCTAAATAACACACATTAAAAAAAATACCAATCAGCAGGGCACTAAAAAGAATGTATAAAATACAAGAAATTCAGATACACAAGACCCTACAGGAAACAAACCCAAAAAGGAAACAATCAAAGAAAACAACAAAAAACAATGCACAAAACAAATTTCAAAGAACAAAAAGATCATAAAAACAAAACAAGAATTTCATAAATAAAAAATACCCATAAAAAAACCAAAGAGTATATCCTCCTAAAAATACAAAACCCCAAAACATACACACCAAAAAATGACTTCACTCCTCAATAAAATCAAAAGCTGAGAACAAACTTGAGTCCTCTTGCAACCCAGCACATAGTAGGGTTAAATGACCCTTACTGCACAGCGAAATGCCAAGAGTTCAGAAAAGAGAGAAGTGGACACCAGGAGAAGTAAACAGGTGTGGCGCCCTGGTAACAATGTTAGCACACAAAGTAGAAAAATTTCTCTCCTCTTCACTACAGCTGAACTTTCTTCATGGCTTTGGGTGAGGCTTTTCGGTTATATGATGATTTAGAGATTGACAACAAAATGCACAAATGTCGGTTGCCAACTCAATACCCTGATGATTTAAGAGAGATTACCTGAGAGGCGATGTGGCATCAGGTTATCAGGTTATACCCCATCCCCCCACATAGGAATGTAACATTTGTACCTTGGCTCCCAGGTTGTCCAGTAATGATCTTCAGGGGTTGGTGCCTGCTCGTGCTCTTGCTCTCTCCTCTGAGAGCCCTAGGCTAAGAGTGACACTTCAAAATTAACAAGAGAACTGGCATAAAATCAGACCCATAGACCACAGAAGCAGAATAGCCCAGAAATAAATTCATGCATACGCGGTCAATTAATGTTGACAAGGATGTCAAAAACACACAACGGGGAAAGGACACTGAAAGTTTAATAAATGGTGCTGGGAAAACGGATATTCACCTGCAAAATAATGAAATTTGGGCCCCTACATTATACCACTCACAAAATTTAGGTCAAATTCGATTAGCTAAAAAAGAAAAATAAAGAGAAAACTGTAAAACTCCTAGGAAAAAAATAGGGAAAAGCTCCTTGACATTGGTATTGGCAATGATTTTTTTGGATAAGATACCAAAATTACAGACAACAAAAGTTAAAATAAACAAGCAGGACTACATCAAACTAAAAAGCTTCTGTGTAGCAAAAAAAAAAAAAAAAAAACAACAGAAAACTGAAAAGGTAATCAATGGGACAGGAGAAAATCTATGCAAACCACATATTTGATATGGGGTTGAAATGCCAAATATATAAAAAATTCAAATGACTCAATAGAAAAAGCAAAAAAAAAAAAAAAAAACCCCACAAATAATCCAATTTAAAAATGGGAAAAGGACCTGAATAGATATTTAAAGCCACAATGAGATATCACCTTATACCTGTTACAATGACTATCATCAAAAAGAGAAAAGATAAATAATGGCAAAAATGTGCAATAGACTCTTAACTCTAGAGAGCAAACTGACGGTTACCAGAGGGAGGGAGGTGGAGGGATGGTTGAACTAGGTGATGGGGATTAAGGAGTCCACTTGCTGTGATGAGCACCGGGTGATGTAGGTAAATGTTGAATCACTAAATTGTGCACCTGAAACTAATATTACACTATATGTTAACTAACTGGAATTTAAATAAAAACTTTTTAAAAATGTGGAATAAAGGAAACCTTTGTGCACTATTGGTGGAAATGTAAATTGGTAGAGCCACTATAGAAAACAGTATAGAGACTCTTCAAAAAATTAAAAAACTACCATATGATCCAGCAATGCCACTTCTGAGTATATAGCTGAAAGAAATGATATCAGCATCTGGAAGAAATATCTGCACTCCCATGTTTATTGCAGCATTACTCAAAATAGCCAAGATATGTAAATAACCTAAATCGCTACTGATGGATGAATGGATAAACAAAATGTGGGATGGATATGTGTGTGCGTGTGTGTGTGCGCGTGTGTGTGCGTGTGTGTGTGTATTCTATACATACATACATATATATCTATACGTACATATATATGGATATATAACAATGTTATTCATCCATAGAAAGAAGAAAATCTGCCATTTGCGACACAAGGGATAAACCTGAAGGGCATTATGCTAAGTGAAATAAGCCTGGCAGAGAAAGACAAATACTGTATGGTATCACTTATATATGGAATCTAAAATATTTTTTTAGGTTAAAAGAAAACAAGAGAGAAAAGCCAACACAATATTTCCTCATTCTTGAAAGTTCTGAGAGGTGGATTATCACATCTCGCCATACCTTTACATAAAACTTTAAAAAAAGTAAATCTATTTATTGCATGAAAATTTCTGTGTACCATCTCAGTCTCCTACTGATATGGTGACCAGAGAAAATGGAAAATGATATTTAAAGGAAGAGAGAGCTTCTGGACTCCGAGGAAACAGCTAGATTCAATCCCTGAAAGAGTAAAGGGCTTCTGAGTTCAGCAGAAGAGGATTCTAAGGTAGGATAGAAAACGAAGGAGGAGGCTTCCGTGAGGAAATTTGGAAGCTGAGGGCAGAGTAGTAATTTTGAGCACAGGGATTTTTTCAGAAAGAAGGAACTCTGAGACTACAGACAGGGACCCATCTCCAAAATTCTTTCCAATTTGGTCAGGCCTTTTCAGAACAGTGGGATGCTTTTCCAGGAACCCTCTTTTGCTGTGTCTGGCCCCTCTAGATGTGCTCCCGAGAGTCCCCTGAAACAGCTGAACTTGAAGCCCAGCCCAACCCCAGGACTACCACCTGTTGATGAACATGTTGTATGTTAGTCCACTTCAAAAAGACAACATTCATAGTTTTGTCATGTGAATCACATCATCTTGAGTAGGGCACTGTATACAGTGGCTGGATGTGGCAGCCCTGCTCAAAGACCTTTCTCACGAAGCTGTCATTCCACTTTCAGAACCTTTAAGCCTTTGAATAGACACCAACATTTGACCAAAGTGCCTCTACGACCCCCGTGCCACTGCTTTTCCATCCTCTGAGTATCCCCTCATGTACTGCATCTTTAATGAGCCAGGTTTCAGGAGCAAGGTAGAATCAATCTCCCTCCATGTCCTCTTCCTTAGGAAGAGTAATCTATGTTGGCATTGTCCTGTTGGTTTTCTAATTATTAATGATATTAGGGATGGTTCATTAAAAACTATTTTGCCACCCCCAAAGTAATCCTTTTTTAAATTTATTTTTTATTTAAATTCAATTAACATATAGTGTATTATCAGTTTCAGAGGTAGAGTTTGCTTAGTGATTGCTCAGTCTTATATAATACCCAGTGCTCATTACATCCTGGGCCCAAAGTAATCCTTTAAGTAAAAAGTCAAACACCTCAGCCCTTCAGGCTCCTGCACTGCAAAGTCTCTGATGCCTCTTTCAATGTTATTTACCTAAACTCCAACCCACAGAGGAGCCAGTGAGTAAGAGCAAGAAACTCCTTATGGAGAAGAGTGGGCATGTAGGTGCCAGGATGGTGACGTCAGAAAGCCTACTTCTTCCTCAGATGCTGGGAAAAAATCAGCCCATACGAACAAACAGAAATGGTTTACAAAACAGAATTTCTGAGGCTTTCATGTGAGACCTATTTGCTGAGAGCATTTTTCCCACCTTTCCATTTTGTCTCTCTAGGTGTTTTCAAATCTTACGACAACATGCAAATGGACACACTCAGAGTGAAGTTTGGGGTAAAGAATTTCCAAAGATAAATAGGACTTTGAGAGATAAGCAACCAGAATCTAAAGTTCTTGTGGATAGGGAAGTGGGAGGATTTGGGGAAATCCATACCTAGCTGTAAAGGTTTTTTTAATTGAGAGAAAAAGGAAGACTGGGTCAAGTAAAGAGCTCCAGATGTCCTCAAGTCCTTGGCCTCTTCTATTTAATTACCCATCACTGATAACAAAAATCTTAGAATAATTGAGACAAACCACATTGGGACACTGCAGTTCTGATGGGGCAGTTGCTTTCATTTTAATGCTAAAAGGAGAGGAACAAGAATCCTATTTAGCCCACCTTCTGTTGCTAGGTAGGACATTGGGAAACCTCATGCCTGGGCTGACTTCTCCTGTTGGATGAGGGGCCACAAGATAAGCTGGAGCTCTGCCATTGTCTAGTCTTGAAGTTCTTAACCAGTTCACCTTCTTCTTTCCATCTTTCAGAGTTTTCCTTTAGTTGCCTCTTGTGTTATTTCCAGCACTATAGTTGTACTTAGCTGAGATGTGTAGGGTTCGGTCTATGCCACCTTGTCTGAACTTGAAGTCTCCCATTTTATTGACAAGATTTAGACTTGCACGGATTTTTGAGGACAATGTTTTGAGAATCCTGGTTTAAAGCGCATGACAACTACTAGGATATTTTTGATGATGAAGTAGGTAATATCATCTCCCTGCCACATGCATCCCTGGGGAGTATTTTATTTTATTTTTATTTTTTATTTATTTTTATTATTTTTTTTAATGATTTTTTATTATATTATGTTAGTCACCATACAGTACATCCCCGGTTTCCGATATAAGGCTCGATGATTCATTAGTTGTGTATAACACCCAGTGCACCATGCAATACGTGCCCTCCTTACTACCCATCACTGGTCTATCCCATTCCCCCACCCCCCTCCCCTCTGAAGTCCTCAGTTTGTTTCTCATAGTCCATAGTCTCTCATGTTTCATTCCCCCTTCTGATTACCCCCCCTTTCTTTATCCCTTTCTTCCCCTACCGATCATCCTAGTTCTTATGTTCCATAGATGACAAATCATATGATAGTTGTCTTTCTCTGCTTGACTTATTTCACTTAGCATTATCTCCTCCAGTGCCGTCCATGTTGTAGCAAATGTTGAGAACTCGTTCTTTCTGATAGCTGAGTAATATTCCATTGTATATATGGACCACAACTTCTTAATCCAGTCATCTGTTGAAGGGCATCTCGGCTCCTTCCACAATTTAGCTATTGTGGACATTGCTGCTATGAACATTGGGGTGCATATGGCCCTTCTCTTCACTACGTCTGTATCTTTGGGGTAAATACCCAGTAGTGCAATGGCTGGATCATAGGGTAGCTCAATTTTTAACTTTTTAAGGGACCTCCACACTGTTTTCCAGAGTGGCTGTACCAACTTGCATTCCCACCAACAATGGAGGAGGGATCCCCTTTCTCCACATCCTCTCCAACAATTGTTGTTTCTTGCCTTGTCAATTTTTGCCATTCTAACTGGCGTAAGGTGGTATCTCAGTGTGGTTTTGATTTGAATTTCCTTGATGGCTAATGATTTTGAACATTTTTTCATGTGTCTGTTAGCCATTTGTATGTCTTCATTGGAAAAGTGTCTGTTCATATCTTCTGCCCATTTTTTGATTTGTTTATTTGTTTCTCGTGTATTGAGTTTGAGAAGTTCTTTGTAGATCTTGGATACCAGTCCTTTATCTGTAGTGTCATTTGCAAATATATTCTCCCATTCCGTGGGCTGCCTCTTAGTTTTTCTGACTGTTTCCTTGGATGTGCAGAAACTTTTAATCTTGATGAAGTCCCATAAATTCATTTTATCTTTTGTTTCTCTTGCCTTTGGGGATGTGTCATGAAAAAGATTGCTTTGGCCGATGTCGTAGAGGTTGTTGCCTATGTTCTCCTCTAGAATTTTGATGGATTCCTGTCTCACATCGAGGTCTTTCATCCATTTGGAGTTTATTTTTGTGTATGGTGTGAGATAGTGGTCAAGTTTCATTCTCTTGCATGTAGCTGTCCAATTTTCCCAGCACCATTTATTGAAGAGACTGTCTTTTTCCCACCAGATGTTTTTTCCTGCTTTATCAAATATTAGTTGCCCAAAGAGCCGAGGGTCCATTTTTGGGCTCTCTATTCTGTTCCATTGGTCTATGTGTCTGTTTTTGTGCCAGTACCATGCTGTCTTTGTGATCACAGCTTTGTAGTACAGCTCGAAATCCGGCATTGTGATGCCCCCAGCTTTGTTTTTCCTTTTCAACAGTTCCTTGGAGATTCGGGGCCTTTTCTGTTTCCATACAAATTTAAGGACTGTTTGTTCCAGTTCTTTGAAAAATGTCCTTGGTATTTTGATCGGGATAGCATTGAAAGTGTAGATTGCTCTGGGTAGCATGGACATTTTAACTATGTTAATTCTTCCAATCCATGAGCATGGAATATCTTTCCATCTTTTTATGTCTTCCTCAATGTCTTTCAAGAGTGATTTATAGTTTCTAGAATATAGGTCCTTTACGTCTCTGGTTAAGTTAATTCCAAGGTAACGTATGGTTTTTGGTGCTATTGTAAATGGGATGGATTCCCTGATTTCTCTTTCTTCGGTCTCGTTATTCGTGTATAGAAATGCAACTGATTTCTGAGCATTTATTTTGTATCCTGCCACGTTACTGAATTGCTCTATAACTTCTAATAGTTTGAGAGTGGCTTCTTTTGGGTTTTCCATATAGAGTATCATGTCATCTGCAAAGAGAGACATTTTGACTTCTTCTTTGCCAATTTGAATACCTTTGATCCCTTTTTGTCGTCTGATTGCTGTTGCAAGGACTTCTAGTACTATGTTGAATAATAGTGGCGAGAGTGGGCATCCTTGTCGAGTTCCTGATCTTAAGGGAAAGGCTTCCAGCTTTTTCTGGGGAGTATTTTAGAACAGAAAAAGGGAGGTGATAAATGTTAGGATATTCATGACTATCTAGTCAAAAGCAGCTGTTGCAAAATATAGAAATGGGAAACAGGAGAGTACAAGAAATACACAACTCATACTCTCAGCCCAGCCCTCACCCTCTCACTGGGCTGGATAACTGAAGACAGAGGTAGCAGAGCTCTGACTTACCCCTTCTGTCTTAGTTTGAGCTGCTCTAACAAAGTACCATAGACTGAGGGGCTTGTAAACAAGACATTTATTGCTCATAGGTCTGGAGCATGGTAATCTGAAACCAGGGTGCTAGCATGGTCAAGTTCTGAGGAAAGCCCTCTTCAATTTTGCCAGTTTGGGTTAGGGAAAGATTTCTTAGCTATGACGTCAAAGGCACGATCCATAAAAGAACAAATTGAAAAACTGGACCTCATTGGAATCAAGTTCTGCTCTTTGAAAGAGACTGTTGAAGAGAATGAAAAGACAACCCACATGGTAGAGAATGGGAGGAAATATTTGTAAATTACATATCTGATAAAGGACTTGTATCCAAAATTTATAAAGAACTCTCAATAGTCATTAATAAGAAAATCAATCACAATTACAAATGGACAAAAGATTGGCATAGACACTTCACCAAAAAGCATATAGGAACAGGGATTAATCACATGAAAATATGCTCTACATCATTAGTAAATAGGGAAATACAAATTAAAAACACAATGAAACATCAGGACGCATCTGTCTGAATGGCTAAAATTAAAATTACCGACAATAAAAAGTACTGGCAAAGATACAGAGCAACTGGAAATCATAAACTGGTAGGAGGAATGGGAAACAGTACAACTACTTTGAAAAACAGCTTGTTAGTTTCTTTAAAAGGCAGACATATGCCTACTATATTATATGATCCAGCCTTTCAAAGAGAAAGCATATTTGCATACAGAGATTTTTATACCAAGGCTCATAGCTACTTCATTTCTAATAGTCAAAGCCCAAATCACCCCGAACTGAAGATGAATGCCCACCGAAGGTTAATGCATTAAAAACAAAACAAAATGAAAAACATCTGTACAATATCCATACAATGGAATAGTATTTAGCTATAAAAATAAATGAGCTATTGACTTATCTAACAATATGGGTGGATTTCAAAATAATTACATTGAGGGAAATAAATTAGACAAAAAATAGTATATACTCTATGATTCCATTCCAAAATAATCTGAAAACTAAAATCTAATCTCTAGTGACTGAAAGCAGCTCAGCGATTGCCTGGGCATGTAGTGGTAGGGAGAAGGGAAGGAATGAGGGATCACGCAGGGCAGGAGGAATCTTTTGGAGACAATGGATAATGTTGCCTATTTTGATTGTGGTGATGGTTTCACGAGTACATAAATATGCCAGAATGTATCAAATTGTAGATTTCATACCAAATACCTTAATAATGCTTTTCAAATGGAAGGGCAAAGGACTGGAATAGCCAAAAATAAAATCATGCCCCCAAATTAAGCCATCCCTTAATACAAAAACTCCCAAATAACAAACACACACTCATATACACAATTCAAAAAACAAATACCATATAAGCTAAAAAACCCAACAAGCAACAAATAATCCATCCCCAAAACCTTTACAAACAATGAAAAAAAATCAGAAAAACAAGGCACAAATAAATCAATAATAAAACAGAACCAGTAAGATTAAAAAAAAAATCTCCACCAACACTCCATCATATAAGCCAAGCTTAATAAATAGGCTTAAGTAAATAAATAAATAAGGCAACCACAAAAAACCCAAACAAAAACAATATATGAATATATTGATAAGAAAACATATGAGTGTACACACTGAGGCAAACTGTACAAACCCAAATGAACTCCCACAACTTGTACAAACCAAACCCCAAATATAACACACACACATAAATACCCACTAAACAAACATTAAAGAGCCCCACAAAAATATTAAAGGGAAAAAGACAGCAAAACCCACCAAAGAAAAATCATACAAATTTTAAAATCCCACAACACAAGGAAAATGCATACTTAAACACACACACACACACACACACACACACACACACACACACACATAGCTAAAACTCCAAAGCACCTCTCTGAACAAATCAAACAAAACACATAAACAAATCAAAACCAAATAAAAAAAGGGGGGCGCCTGGGTGGCACAGCAGTTAAGCGCCTGCCTTTGGCTCAGGGCGTGATCCCGGCGTTCTGGGATCGAGCCCCACATCAGGCTCTTCCGCTATGAGCCTGCTTCTTCCTCTCCCGCTCCCCCTGCTTGTGTTCCCTCTCTCGCTGGCTGTCTCTATCTCTGTCAAATAAATAAATAAAATCTTTAAAAAAAAAAACCAAATAAAAAAGGAACCCAGACTTGAACCAAAATTAAATAATTCAAGAATAACACCTCATCCAAAACCTATTCACTGAAGAAGCCAAAATTCTAACTAAAAAAATGCTCAAGCATATAAGCAAATAATAACAACTGAAAAGGCCATGCACACTGAAACAGAAACAAACACTAATTAAAAAAGCAAAAACCAAAGTTTAAAAACACAGAGACTCTGTAAATAAAAGCAAAAGTATAAATAAAATAATCAGAAAAGCAAAGAAATAAACAAATAATAAAACCAGGGACCAAAGTCCAAATAAGCAATTATTACTAAACCGAAACAATCAGGAAGCTCGACACAAATTCAAGCAATGCACCATATACATGAACCGAGCAGCTAACTCATGAACACCAACACACATACACTCACACATAACGCTCATGCCTTTTCAAAAATAAGCACAGAATCAAATTGAGAACAATTTACAGTGGCATCACTGTCACTGCCTGGCATAAATCTGCGGGCGTGAGACTTTCTGCCCAGAGAAACCCATAGGGCTCATGAGAGCGGAGGACACCTCTTGAACGTTTGACACTGGTTGTACATAGGTAGTGATGCAATAATATTGGGAGATAGATTAGAGGAATTACCTCCCTTTTGGCCACAATCTAAATTTCCCCCCAAGATTTGGAGTGGGGTAAGACATATAACTGATTTGAGATGACAGCAAAGTTCCACAACCACCCACCTGCCTACTGTGCTGATGCGATGCGCTTTATGGAAACTCGTCTGGAAGGGGGCATCAGAACGGCAGCTTCCAACTCCATTTCCAAGCACTCTAGTGTATACAATCTGCTTCCCAGTTACTTGTCTGGTCCTACAGATCATCTCCAGGGGTCCAGGGCCATCCATTTCTCTAGGACTCTTGCTTTTTCTTCAAGAAGACCTTGGGTTAAGAAGGAACAACTCAGGGAATGTGGAAGGGAAAAGACCAAGTGACACATCCTCATTCTCAAGAGGTCTGAGATAAGTTCTTTCCCCTCCCTTCATCTTGTCACAGAATTAAAAAAAAAATGTTAGGGGCGCCTGGGTGGCTCAGTCATTAAGCATCTGCCTTCGGCTCAGGGCGTGATCCCAGAGTCCTGGGATGGAGCCCCACATCAGGCTCCTCCGCTGGGAGCCTGCTTCTTCCTCTCCCACTCCCCCTGCTTGTGTTCCCTCTATCACTGGTTGTCTCTCTCTCTGTCAAATAAATAAATAAATAAATAAATAAATAAATAAATAAAATCTCTTTAAAAAATGTTAAATACAGTAAAAGGAACTAAACAAATTAAATGTTCTAGGGATATTCTTAACCCCTATGGTTATGGTGAATTCAGAAAGAATTGATATAGATATACATAAGAATGTATTTTAAGTAATATTTAGATATATGTATATGTTTATATACAAATACTTTGAAAGAAAATGTATATATTTTTCAAGTAGGGAAGTGCATCTAAACCCCTGAGGAAAGACTTGTCTTGAGTCCTAGACAGTAAAGAAGTTTTGGGTATACAGGGGAGCTTCTGAGGCAGGAGGGAATTTGAAAAGCCCCAAAGGAAAAGGGGAAGGCTTGGGTACTATATGAAGTGTTGCATACAGAATGTTGGCAGGAAAAATCAGGGGGGCATAGAGAGTGAATGGGTTCTGCAGAAAGTAGAACTCTGAATGCACAAAAAGGGAAAGCCACATCCTCACTACAAATTTTACACTGTGTGGGCACACCTCCTTTGAATAAGGGTATACAAATCCCCGGAAAAGCTCCATGCATGACTTTTCCCAGAAGTCCTCAGTCCCTAGGTTTTGCTCCTCAAGACCTGCTTATGAGAGTCCCAGCAGTGGGAGGATGGTGCTCGGACTTAAAGGAGGGCAGCTCTGTGTATGCAGCTCTAACACTCACTGCCATAGCCACCAGATAGATTGTACAGAATGTGCATTACTCTACTCAAAAAGGTGACAATCATGCTCTAGTCTACGTGAATGACACCCTCTCAAGTAGGGCACTGCACTCAGCTGAAAGTGGTGGCCCTGCCCAAATGCACACATGTAGCTTTCATCCAATGCAGTTTCTAGCATGTGAATGACCACACCACTGTCCTTCTCGTACCTTCCTTTGAGTGAGTACCCCCTTACTTTACTGCATATTTAATGTGCTGATTTTGAGGCTTGAGAGATAACAAGCCTTCCTCCCTTTTTCTCTTCCTCAGGTTAAGAGATAACCCCATCAAACTTTTCCTGTTGAATTTCAATTTGTTAGAAATGGCATATTAAAAATGGTTTTCTTTCCACCGAAGCTAAAGCTTCCCTTAACACACCCACCACATCCCTCTGTGCCCCAACCCTCCTAGTCCTTTGTTCAGAGTTCTACAACTTAACTCCAAAACTCCAGAAGCAGCAAAGTAAACATGCAGGAAACTCAAGAGAAAGAGAAGTCAATTTAGAGGTGGTGCTAGGATTCACAGGACAGAAATCCCACTTTCTCCTCCATTCCTGGATAAGATATAGTCCATTTACCTTGCCTGGAATCAAAGAGAAGATAGTCTTAGAGCCTAGAGGTGTACAATTTTTCCTTCCCAGCCCTGGATTTTCTCCACTTTTCCTAGTGTTCCTCTTGTTGAGAGATCTTTTCCAATCTTTTCATTTGGAGGCACAGACCTCCATGGGTCTGTCTTTCCCCTTTAAAAACTGAAGCTGAGAGATGGTGGAAGTAAGTGGGTGAAAGAAATTCATATACCCTAAACCAGTTATACTTTAAGAGCTAGGGAGATGAGTTTTACAAGAGTCTGTAGAGACAGAGATGGGTGTATATTTTTTTTTTTTGACAGAGAGCAGGAGAACACAAGCAGGGGGAGCAGCAGAAGGAGAGGGAGAACTAGAGATGGGTGTACTGAATAAAATACACAGTTGGCTAAATTACTTGCCATGGGGAGGGAGAATAAGGTGAGGAACACTTAATCTGGATGGGCCCAAGTCCCCAAACATTCAGACGAAAATTCTATTTAGTCAATAGATTAAAATGGCTCAAGAGTCTCAAACTCACATCTGTATATTAATAAGTCAAAACTGAAATAATCAAAAAGTATTTTTTAAAAATTTCTAGTCAGTAAGCACCAGAAAAGTTTCTCAAGATCACTAATCATTAGGAAAGTGCAAATACAATCACAATGAGATACCAGTTCACACCCATTAGGATGTCTATTATAAAAAAAAAAACAACAGAAAATAACAAGTGTTGACAGGATGTAGAGAATTACAGTATGGCAGTCTTAAAAAAAAAATAGAATTACCATATGATCCAGAAGTACCAATCCTGGGTTTATACCCAAAACAACTGAAAGCAGAAACTAGAACAGATATTTGTACACCCATATTCATAACAGTATTACTCACAACAGCCAAAAGGTAGAAACAATTCACATGTCCATGGTGGATAAAAGGATATATATATCAAATGTGGTATATAATACAATGGGATATTCTGCCTTGAAGGAAATACTGACACATGCTATAACAAGGATGATCCTGGAAGGTATTATGCTAAGTGAAATAACCCAGACACAAAAGGACAAATAATGTATGATTCCACTTGTATGAGTTACCAATATAGGCAAATTCATAGAGATAGAAAGTAGAATAGAAGTTACCAAGGGCTGAGGGTGAGGGGATAATGAAGAGTTGCTGTTTAATGCAAATAGAGTTTCACTTTGGAATGATTAAAAAGTCATGGCGATAGATAGTTGTAATGGATGGACAACAACGTGGAATGCACTTACTGCCATGGGATTGTACACTTAAAAAGGGTTAAATTGATGTTATACATATTTAACCACAATTAAAACTTCCCTTCCAAAAAATTCCAAATATATAATACCCACAAAAACGTAAACGCCTTGCCAAAAAACACAGACCAAAACTAAGATAAGAAATAATTTAGAAAATCATACAAACCTCAAATCAAAAGTACTCTAATTACACTCATGTTGTTCAGCGTTAGCAATGCTAGTACATAAAATAGAGTGGTTTTTTCCCCTTTCATCCTCAACCTAAATTTCCTTGTTTAAAGTAGGCAGCAAATTTCCCTAAAAAGAAGTTGTCAATTCAACCTTCAGTGTAGATTAAAGGAGAGGACCACCAGGAAGCCCCCATTCCCCAAGAAGAAAGGTAAAATGTGTAAACCGATTCTCATCCACAGCTCCAATCCTGAGGCTTTCCAGGCTTATAGGTCTCCCAATCTCTCTCTTTCCCTCCTTCCCTCTCTCTCCCGCCACCCACCCCTCCCACACTATCCCACACACTAGATTCAGAAGGGACATCAACAGTGGGATATGAAAACCAACTTAATATTTCATCATATAAGGCTATCTGAGTACTGGTTTCTCCTTGCCCTTCCTCCTCTCATATATACATGTGAGGGGAACAACGACAAGAATAAAAGAGTCTAAAGAGAGTAAAAGTTTTGGGAAATTCTGGATCATTTGGTAATGTCACATAATATCCAAAAGTATATCCAGAAGAATGGAAAGACTTTAGGTCCATAAAGAAAGAAGCAGCTTCAATCCCTGAGATTCAGTAAAGTTTGGGTTTGCCTGTGGGGGCAACAGAGAAGCAGAAGAGAATGTGGGGAGCAAGAAAGGAAAGTTTTGAAAATAGTGAAGGGAACTGATAGGTGAAAAAAGGTTAAGAGTTTAGGGGAACAGTACTACAGATCATTAAAGGACTGATAAGACAGAACTGAGGGCTATGTTCTTCTAGCAAGTCTTACTTCCATCTAGTCAGGCCACTTTCAGACCCAGGAACTTAAATCACTGACTAATCTATATGGGTAGCTTCTCGCCTAGACTCTCAGTCTCTACATTTTGCACTTTAGGAGGCATCTGAGAAAGTTCCCTGAGGCAGCCCAGTATTGAAGTGGCGGAAGGGTACCTCGACTCAAAAGAAAGCAGCTCTCTGACTGCTAATAAACGCTTGCCAGTTTTAGAGCCACGACCTACGTGTGTATGTCGTACATTTCCAGCCAAGATGATGTTACAGGAAACTAATTTATCTTCCCACCTGAAATAATGGAAAAAACTGCCAAAATATAGGAAACAATAGCTTACAAGTTACCAGATACCAGGCATTGAAAGACAGTGATCCCTGAGAGATGGGCAGCAAACCGGAAATAATATCTCTATATACTAGCAAAGAATAATTATAATTTAAATACTTTAAATGGTACCATAATCTAGAACAAAAATTATACAATTAGCTATAAATAAATAAAGACATATACTGTTCTCACATATTGGAAGACTCAGTATTGTAAGATGTCAAATCTTCCCACATGGATCCATAAATTCAACACAATCCTCATCAAAATCTCCTTGGGAATTTTTGTAGGTATCAACAATTTAATCATAAAATGTATAGGGAAAACCAAAGAACCAGAAGAACCAAATCAATTTTTAAAAACAGGTACAAAGTTAGAGGACTAACATTGTCTGATTTCAACGCTTACTATATAAAGCTTTAGAAAGCAAAAAAGTATGGCATTGGTAAAGAACCGATAAATAGATCAATGGACTAGAACAGAGAGTTCAGAAACAGACCCATATAAATAAAATTAAAAGTAAAGATGTGGATCAGCTGGAGATATCTCTCATTCTGGTGGTAGTGCAAAATGGGACAGCCACTTCGAGTGTTTGGCAGCTTCTTACAAACTTAAACATACATTTACATATGGCTCAACAATCTCACTGCTCGGTATTTACCCCAAAGAAATGAAAACTGTGTTCACACAAAAAGCTGTATTCAACTGTTTATAGCACTTATATTCTTTTTTTTCTTCTGTTAGTCACCATACAGCACATCATTAGTTTTTGATGTAGTGTTCCATGATTCATTGCTTGCGTATAACACCCAGTGCTCATTGCAATACCTGCTCTCCTTAATATATTTTTAATTGCCCCAAATTGGAAGCAAACTAAGTATCCTTCAAAGGTGAATGGATTAAAAACACCGTGGCACATTACATCAAAAACTAAGGATATACTGTATGATGACTAACATAACATAATAAAAAATTATTATAAAAACAAAACAAAACAAAACACCGTGGCATATCCATACCATGGAATACTACTTAGTAATAAAAAGGAGCACACACAACTTCATGAATAGTAAATGTATTATGCTAAGTAAAAATAGCGAAACATATAAATACTACATTCTGCATGAGCTCACTTATCTGAAATTACAGAAAGACAAAACGGTAGTGACGGAAAGTCGATCAGTGGTTTCCAGGGTCCAAAGGGAAGGGAAGGGGATTGACTGCACATGGACATGAAGGTATTTGAGGGGATGACAGAAATTTTGGACTGTTAGCTACCTTACTGAATATGTTTCTAAAAGCTCATTAAATTATACAACTAAATATGATAAATTTTATCATATGTAAATTTTGCTTCTAGAAAGCTGATTTACAAACCTCTTCACAGAAAAACAACGGCCCCTGAAATAGGAATAGTGCTCTTCATCCACCCAAAGCCCAATGCCATCTCTTCTGCTTTCCCCCATCCTTCTCTCTCTCAGTAACCTCAAGGTATTCATTTCACCAGCTTTATACATTTCAGGGACATCTGGGACTCACTGCCAAGAGAAACCATAAATAAAACCTCACAAGCAAACAACAATGACAAAAAACAATAAAAGGAACGAACACAAACCCAAATACAAGCAAAAGAATCCTCAGCTCATATAAAGACAATTCCAACAAACAGAAATGCAAAAACAAATAGTGCCTCAGATAATCACACATACTCACAGAGTAAACTCAGTTAAAATGACAACAATAACAAGAAAAAATTTGCAAATTCTTAAATACACACACACACCACAGAAATCAAATCATTAGTAGCAAAGAACATAAAAAATCCAAACATAAATTTGCACATACAAAGCCCTAAAACAACAAAACAACAAAAGCAAACATACAAACCAACATATAAATGGACAACAAAAAAATCAAGACCAAACAAGAATAAAATCTATAAATCAGAAACACAAAAAACGAACAATACAGTGTACCCTCACACACACAAGTGTTCCAAAACATATGTGTTTGTGTACACATACACACCCCCTCCCAAATACACCCAAAGTCTGAGAACAAATATCAGTCCCTTTCACAGTCTAGCTCAAATCAGAGCAGCTAGCACTGAACAGCAGACACATATGGTGCACCAAGGCTTCAGGTAGAGACAAGCGGCTGTTGGGAGATAGACAGAAATATTGACAAACATCACTTGCCAACTCAATGCTCTGTTGTCATTCAGAGCCTGAGGACATTGGGATATACTAATTTCCCAACACAGGAATGTACAACATACAAAGCGCTTCCCATGAATTGCCGCAGTTCTGAAATGGTCTCCACGACTGTGTTGCTTGCCATCTTTTCTCTAGTCTTCTAGTCTCTCTCTGAAGAAGCTTGGTTAAGATGGGACCCCATAAGAACAGAAAGAAAAGTCTATGCAATATGTCTTTTAGTTCCAAAGGTCTGAGAAGTAAAACCTCTTATCATTTCAATAAATGTTTATATTTCACATAAGACACAAAAAGCAACGAAAATGAAATGTGTTAAGAGACTAACTGAATGAAAACTTCTAGTCACCATCTGAACTGCTACTGATACAGGGATATCAAACAAACTGAGGGTTACACAAGGGAGGGAGGTGGGGGATGGGTAACGGGTAATGGGTATTAAGGGGGGCATGTGGTGTGATGAGCACTGGGTGTTATATGCAACGAATGAATCACTGAATTCTACAACAAAAACTTATGATGATGCTGGCTGACTGAACGTAACAAAAAATAATTTTAAAAAAAGAAAGGATATTAAAGTAGAAAGAGCTTCTAAGCTCCTAAGTGGCTTGAGGGTGCCTGGGTGGCTCTGTTGGTTAAGTGTCTGCCTTCAGCTCAGGTTGTGATCCCGGGGTCCTGGGATTGAGCCCTGCATCGGGCTCCCTGCTCCAAGGGGAGCCTGCTTCTGTCTCTGCCTCTGCCTCTTTCTCTCTGTCTCTCATGAATAAATAACTAAAATCTTTTTAAAATTTTTTTAAAAAAGAAAAGTGGCTTCAGTGCACAAGAGGAAATGGCAAAAGGTAAGGAGAGTGATGGACCCAATCCAAATCTTGTTCCAAGGTCTCAGGCCCTGTTTGAGCAAAGGTATGTAAATATTTGGAAAAATTGAATGGGAACTTTTCCCAAAGGCCCTCAGATCCTAGGTCTGGTCTTCCAGAGGCACTTAAGGGTCTTCTGAGAGGATGGTGATTTGGCCAAAGTGAATGCAGCTGTGCACAGACTAGTCATGCCACCTCTTCCAGGGCCACCACATGTGGTTGTACATGTTGTGAATTACCACACTCAAAAGGGTGCCAATCATATTTTAGTATACCTGAATGGCACCTTTTTGAGTGGGGCACTGCACAAAGCTTGATTACAGGTGGCAGCCCTGCCCAAATGCTCCCCAGCCAGGTTAACCTTCATAATTCCTGATGCTTCCAGCCCTTACGGGGGCACCCAGGATTTATGCAAAACATCTATGACACACCTACCCCAGTGCCCTCTCTCTTCCATCTCTCCCTGCATGAGTACCACCTCAGCCGCTACATGCTTTATGTGCAGTTTTCAGGCTGAGAAAGAAGGATCCTTTCTTCTTTCTTCTCTCACTCAGATAAGATATAGCCTCATTTGTGTTAATCCGTTAAATGTTAAGTCATTAGAATTGATGCTTTATATATGATTTGTTTCCCTCCAAAGTTGAAGTTCCCATCAACACACACCCCCACATCCTTCTCCGTCCCAAATGTCAACCTCAAACTTGCAGGCGCCTTAGTGAAAGGCAGAATTCGAAGATAGTCTCCGGATGAGCCCTACACGCATGCCCCGCAGACTCTTCTCCCCTGTTGTGGAAGCAGAAATTTTGAATTTTGTAAGATATCATTCCCATGATTATATTATGTTTTATAGCCAAATGGATGTTACAGATGTAATTAAGGCCACCAATCTTTTGAATTTGATTTAATCAAAAGGTAGATTATCCTGAGTAGATCTGACCTAATTAGGTAAGCTCTTTAAAAGAGGATATGGTATCTCAATCACCGACCTCTTTCTCTGAACATGTTCTTATCATTAGGATATTCTGGGTGGCTGGTATGGTTCACGTAAGTGGGGACAAGAACTTGCCAATATGTTATTAATATCTCGAGCTTAAAAATACATGTTTGGATTATCACCAGTGTGAAAATTTGCATATAATTACCCCCTTTCCACCTCCTTTTTGATGAAATAATTAAAATATGAGATGAAAGAATCAAATGAGTTGTCTGAATGTTTTTCCCAGCCCTGTTGAAAACAACTGGGCCATTGGCTCATCAACATTTCCTCTGAAAAGGCAATAATACCCAACTCAAAAAAGGTGGGCTAGAGACAAGAGAGAGTGCCCTTAAGAAAGCAAATTGCCATGTGTTAGAGTCAAATGGCAAGGAACAACAGAGGGTCTCTAAAAAGTTAGAGCCTCAATTCTTAGCTGAAAGGAAGTGAATTTTGCCCATTCTGCCAATTTTGAAAGAGAACCTTGAGCTTCAGCTGAGATCACCACTCTGGTCTTGAGCCAGGGACCCAGTTAAACTGTGGAGAGACTCCTGACCCACAGAAGCTATAGAAATATAAATATGTATTATTTTAAGCTGTTAATTTGGAATAATTTGTTATATAGCAGTTGAAAATTAATTCACCCTTATTTGGAGTTCCAAATCTTAATGACAAAACCACAAAATAAATAGAATACATGCATAAATAATCTCAAGGGAGACAAGGAGAGAGGCATTGATAGTTGTCAACAAGTGGAAAGTAGAAATCTCTTTTCTCCTCTTACCCCAGAGAGGAAACAAAATATAAAACTTACCTGGATTGATTTCCAAGAAAGAAAATAGCTTAAAGCCTACAAATGCCCTGTTGCTCCTCTCATCCCTGAAATTCTCAGCTTTTTATCAGAGGTCTGGTTGTAGAGAGGACCTTTTCCAAATTTTCCATTTTGAGCCACAGGCCTCCACGTGTATGTATTTTTCTGGCCTGGACAAACATCCTAAGATAACATAGAAGGAAGTAGGTAAATAGATTCCAAGACCAAAAAACATTGTGGTTTACGGGCATGAAAACCAGGTTACAAAAAAGCTTGTGGATTAGGAAGTTGAAAAATTTGAAAAAATACATACCTGTTTGTGTTATTCACTATGACGAGAGAAAATAAGTTAAAACTGGACTTTAAAGTTAAACTGGGTTTCCCCAAGTCATCTTTGGCCTCCAAGCTGACTCCTATTTGTGGTCGGAGCCCCTTCTCCGTTATTCCTGTTAGGAATATTATCAGATGAAACAGAGACAAGAAACTTGCCCAACATCTATAGACTCTGAAGGTCTGAGAGAGCTTCCAGGCAGAGAATTTAACATCAATCTCTCCCACCCACCCCCACCCCCACTCAGCCCTTCTTTACATGCACACGCGGGCTTAATTTAGTCATTTAATTCACCAGGAAGAGGACTGAGCACTTACCAAGAAAACAAAACAAAAGCTGTGGATTTGTCTTTCTCTCAACCAATCTCTCTCTCTCTCTCTCTCTCATATATATATAAATTAGGAGATTATGGTGCTTTCAGTAATTTATACCAATTTATATCTACTGTTACCTATTGTAAAAGGAAAAGAGGCAGGGATGAAGGCAGGCCTCCCTCTCTACCAAGCCAGGGAAAGGTGAGTGCTTTCTATTTGTTGAGACCTGGACTGCCAATGCCTGAATGTCAGGTGACAACAAGAATGTTATTCTAGTTTTAAACCACATAAAAGTTCACTAAGTAAAGATGGGAACATACCTCAACTTCAGATCTGGATCTGGTCAAAGGTACTGTTTAGTAAACCAACATAATTAAAGTATCTCAAAAACTTTTGTGTTGTTATTTTGTCGAAAACCCTGATGGAAAAGATTTTACTTTAAGTTCAATGTGCAATGTTCAAAAATTTCAAATTTCTCCTCTAATTCCATCACACCCAATGACTTAATTCCAAGGAGAAGCTGGTAGATAATACATAAGACATCCTACCATCCTCATATAAGGTTTGAAGATCCTGGATACAAATGCACCCCATTCTAATCTAGATCATTTTCTCTTCAGGTATGAGTATTTGTGAGTTTTCTCAGACCTCCTTCGCATTAGGGCCATTATCCAAAGAGGACATAAGACTGTACCTGCCTCAGATGTTCAATACATACTAGTGTTGGATTTAGAATCAAAGGACTTGAGGTAGGGCCATATGTTGACTTAAAGCTGGAACACTGGAGAGTGACTGACTGCATTCAAATAATAGTTTTGCCTCTTGACAGATGTGTGATCTTAAGGCAATTATTTAAACTTCCTTTTCCATTCTTTTCTCATTAGTAGAATAAGGGTAATTACACCAGCTCCTACTTTAGGGGTTCTTGTAAAGATTAGCTGAATTCATGTACATTAACAGCTTAGAAATATGCCTGAAGTGAAGGACATGAAGCATTGTGTAAATGTCTGTTTTTACCATGATTATTGTTGTAATCATTCTATCCCAGATTAACATGCTTCCTTGGGCAAGTCCTTCAGCTGTCTTTGATTTAGTTATCTGATATGGGATATGAAGGTTGTTATGGACAAAAACCCGTGGCGATATAAATGTAATAAAATGTGTGCATGACCACTATGCTGAAAGCAACAAAACACTGATGAAAGATATAAACAAATAAACCATGTTCATGCATTATAATAATTAAATATTGTGTAAGTATTATTCAGAGCAATAGTCTACCATATGCCCTAAGTGTCCCTGAATGCCCTTGCTGAGTATGAAAACTGTAAGAATTACTGTCTTCTGAAACTGAGAAGTTTCTGCAGGGGCGCCTGGGTGGCACAGCGGTTAAGCGTCTGCCTTCAGCTCAGGGCGTGATCCCGGCGTTATGGGATCGAGCCCCACATCAGGCTCCTCTGCTGGGAGCCTGCTTCTTCCTCTCCCACTCCCCCTGCTTGTGTTCCCTCTCTCGCTGGCTGTCTCTATCTCTGTCGAATAAATAAATAAAATCTTAAAAAAAAAAAAAGTTTCTGCAGCTGGTCACATAGGCAACTAAGTAGGTCAAAATGACTATAGCATGATTAGCCTGCAAATACCCATGGGAGAAGGGGACTCACTCATCTGTTGCTTGCTACAAAACATGCTAACCCACTGCACCTGTGTTCCTCAGTTGCAGCAACAACCAAATGATAGTAACCTCCATCTGGTCTACTGTAGCACCTAATAGTATTCAGGGGCAAAAGGAAATGGAGCAACCATGCTGATGCTCTTGCTATTTGCTGTGTATGAGAAATGAACTTGTTCTGTCCATTGTGAATGATTACCACATAGGGAGTTGTAGTGTGTTTATTCCTTGCTCTTCTCTATGAGTTTGGGGTTCTTCTATTATACGTATTAATTCTCCCTTAATTATCTACCAATTCAATACAATCCCAGTAAAAATTCACAGTAGGATTATATTGTAAATATCCACATGCTTATTCTAAAACTTATTTGATGATAGAAGGGAATTAGAATAGCCAAAACAATTCCAAAAAAACCCAGAAATAATTTCAAAGACTCACACAACCCAATTTGAAGACCTATATCAATGTTCAGGATAGTCTTTTGGTGACAAAAGGATAAACAGACACATGGAAAAAAAAAACAGTCCCAAAATAAACTGACAGAAATATAGTCAACTGATTTTCAATAAAGATGGAAGGTCAACTCAATGAAAAAAGACTGGCCTTTCAACAAATAGTGCTGGAACAACTGGATATTCATATGTAAAAAAAAAATCAATCTTGAGAAATACAGCACCCTGTATAGAACATAAATAAAAATGGATTAAAGGCCTCCATGTGAAAAGTAAAATATAAAAATTGTGGAAGAAAAAAAGAGATCTTTGTGACTCTGGGTAAGGCAAAGAGTTTTCAGAAATGGCATGAAAAGCACAATCCATAAAATTAAAAAGTGATAAATTACACTTGCTCATAACTGAATACTTTTCCATTGCAAAATACACTGTTATGACAGTGAAAATAACAAACCACAGACTGAGAGAAAACATTTGCAAATCACATTTCTGTCAAAGGACTTGTAATCAGAATATATAAAATCCTCTGAAAACTCATCAATAAGAACTAATAAAAGGAAAAGATCTCAATAAACACCTCATCCAAATAGATACGTGAATAATAAAAAGTATATGAAAAGATACTTAACATCTTCAGTAAATAAAGTAATGCAAATTAAAATCACAATGAGGGAGCACCTGGGTGGCTCAGTCAGTTAAGCCTTTGCCATCAGCTCAGGCCATGATCCCAGGGTTCTGGGATCGAACCCCACATCAGGCTTCCTGCTCAACAGGAGTCTTCCTCTCCCTCTCCCTATGCCCCTCTGCCTGCTCATGCTCTCTCTCTCTCTCTCAAATAAATGAATAGAATCTTAAAAAAATTAAAAAGGTAAAACCACAGTGAGATAAAACTATGCACATAATAGACTGAATAAAAAATAATATGTGTTTATGGCATTATTATGATAGTTTCATAGGTATAGAAATATCTCCAAACTCATCAAGTTGTATACATTAACTACGTATAGATTTTGTAGTCAACCATACCCAATAGAGTGGTCTAAAAAATAATCATAAGACAAAATGAACAAAGAGGCCTGTCAATACTAAGTGCTTATGAGGATTTGGGCAGCTTGATCCCTGGTACATTATTCCTGGAAACCCAAAATGGTAAAGTCATTCTGGAAAACAGTTTTATTCGGTTTCTCATAAATTTGAACATATACTTTCCTTATGACTCAGCAATCCCACTCTTAGCTATTTACACGAGTGAAATGAAATTTATATTCACACATATATCTATACACTAAGGTACAAGGCAGATATATTCATAAACATCAACAAGTGGTTAACAACCCAGATTTCCTTTACCTGTGACTAGAATGTTAGGGAAAAAAATGTAATATGTGCATATGTAATATATATATATAAAATATGTATGTAATATATACATTATATATATATATATACATATATACATACATGCAAATATATAAATCTCCACACAAAAATATTGATAAAACTCAAATGTATTTTTTAAGGTGCAGGAGCCAGACTGAAGAGCTACATACTATATGATTGCATTTATATGACATTCCGGAAATAACAAAATATAAGGATGCAAAACAGAGCAGTAGTTTCCAGGGGTTAGGTTATGTGAAGGTTGGCTACAAGAAACATAAGAGATTTTGGAGGTGATGGCACTCTTCTGCATCAAGACCCTGGTGGTAGATACAAAACTAAGGGAATTTTTAAAAACCTGTTGAACTCTACACCATAAAGGAGTGTTTTAATATACGTTATATTTTAAAATTCATATTTCTAAGGATCAGTGTCCCAAGAGTAAAATTCTGTCTCTGTGACATTGTGGAAGACAGGGAGAGCTTGGGGCATGCATCTATTTCATATACCAGTTGCTTTGAAAAACAAACAATACAACAACAACCAACCAATCAGTAATTCAAAATTAAAATAAGAAACCACATAAAAAACACATTTCATACCCAAACCCCGTACATAAAACATCCAAAACACTATGGCTTTCCTCAAAGATATGCATGAAAAATAAATCGAATGACCAAAAACAGGGAAAAAAATCAGACAACAAAGCACTGTGCCCAGTAGACATAGGTGGAGCAGGCATAAAGGCAAAAGACAAGAGAAGGCAATATCCTTTCTCTTGGTAACTACGATTTTCCAAGGCACTGAAATAGGGTATACATACAGCTTATTAATACACACAAAGCGTCACAAAGTGCTGTTTCTGATTAAACTCCTTCATCAGAATCAAAGGAGGGAGGCATCTGGTCATCTCCTTTTGTACCATATAAGAATGTAAAATCAGTGTCTTATTCCCCAGATATTTCTCCAGTCCACATGATGGCATCCAGGCATATGGTGCTTATCATCTCAAGAAAACGAAATGATACATAAGTTTTAAAATTAAATAAAATAATATTGAAGAGTAAAATTGTCTGGGACCTATGCATAATCCCTAATTGATGATGTAGAGCAGATTTAAACATATTTTCACAAGAACAAGCATCTTCTAGGCCTGTGAAGAAATAGAAGCTTCAATACCTGAGACAAAAAGGACTTTGAGCTTCAGCAGGGTAGGGATCTGAGAAGCAGGTGGGAATTTGTCACTGTCTAAAGGACAAGACTTGAGAGGCTGGAAAGATGGCAGAGTAAGAGGATTCTAAGCTCATTTCATCCCATGAATACAACCATATAACACAAGAGTGTAAAAAACCCAGAAAACAACCAGACAACTGGCAGAACAAACTGCAACTAAAGGTAGAGAAGAGGCCACATCAAAGAGGGTAGGAGGGGCAGAGACGTGGCAGGGAGCTAAACAGACTACAGCTGTCCTTGGGTAGGACATAGGGAGGGGAGAGAAAAAGACTATCACACCAGGGAGCCTGCATGGGAAAGACAAATCCCAATAACATTTGACTTTGAATGTGAGAGGGGCCAAATTCGTGAGTTCTTACAACCAGAGGAACTTAAAGCCTGAAATTTTAAAAATCTGCATGCTCGGTTCTGGTACTGCCTCAAAGGCAATAGGAAGCTGAGTCCCCATCCTTAAAGAGATAGCACAACAAACATCCTGCCGAGATACAGCATAGAATCAGCAGTTTGAAAAATGCCTGGGTCATATGGGAGGGAAAATTACTCACATCAGAGTGTGTCCCAGAAGATTCCAGAAACAAAGGAGCTGGCAGGCACCATTTCCCTCCCCTGGCCTCAGCATAAATAAAAACCACCTGTGGGAACCAGCACACTACTGACACTACTTATCTAACTTGCTTGCACCAAGCCCCACCCCCTTGCACCTTGGGAAATCCACTCTTTCCAGTCACACTTGCCTCAGTCCCCTCATGGTGGGTCTCCTCTCCCAGAAGACTGACACAAACCTTGCCAACAACGAATCTCCCAACCAGCATACTTTGGGGGGATTTGGTCCCAGGATTGGCAGTTGGCTTTGCAGAAGCCTGAGGCATATGTTGTTAAAATTGCATGCCCCACTCAGGGAGCCCTGGACCATGAGGCGGGGCCTACAGGTCTCATTTCACAAGAGGACCAGCATGCACCTTGTTAAAACTGTGTGCCCCACTCCAGCCAGGGACCAAACACTGCCCATAACAGACAAACAGAGCCTCTGCAGAAGACTGGCCTGAAGGAAAAAATGGCAAGGACCCAACAGCAGTGCACATGCAACACATACAGGAGACACCCCTGAACTGTCACATTCTGGGGAACAAGGGACACTGCACTGCAGGGCACCATAGGACCTCTTCTTCACAAGGCTATTACTTTCAAGAGCACGAGACAAACCTGACTTCCCTAGCACACAGAAACAGACACAGAGAATTAGACAAAATGAGGAGACAGAGGAATAGGTCCCAAATGAAAGACCACGATAAAACTACCACAAGACACCTAAGCAAAATGGATGTAAGTAATATGCCTGATAGGGTATTTAAAGTAATGATCATGAAGATACTAACTGGACTTGAGAAAAGAGTGGAGGACATCAGTGTGACCCTTAACAAAGTGATAAAAAAGAACCAATCAGAGATGAAGAAAACAATAAATGAAATTAAAAATACACTAGATGGACTAAATAGCAGGCTAGAAGAAGCAGAGGAACAAGTTAGTGACCTGGCAGACAGAGTAATGGAAAGTAATCAAGCTGAACAGATGAGAGAAAAAAATATGCAAAATGAGAATAGACGTAGGAAACTCAGTGATTCCATCAAGTTGTAACGACATTCATATTACAGGGATCCCAGAAGAAGAAAAGAAAAAGGGTCAGAAAATTCATTTGAAGAAATAACAGCTGAAAAGTTCACCATCTGAGTAACAGATCCCCAACAAAATCAACACAAGAAGGTCCACACCAAGACACATAGTAATTAAAATGGCAAAAAGTAGTGATAAGGAAAGAGCTTTAAGAGCAGCAAAAGAAAAGAGGCCAGTTGCATACAAGGGAAACGCCATAAGGTTATCAGTGGATTTTTTAGCAGAAACTTTGCAGGCCAGAAGGGAGTGGTATGATATAGTGAAAGTGCTGAAAGAAAATATCTGCAGCCAAGAATATCAAGCAAGGCTTTCATTCAGAATAGAAGGAGAGGTAAAGAGTTTCTCCGACAAACAAAAGCTAAATGAGTTCATGACAACAAAACCAACTCTACAAGAAATATTAAAGGGGACTCTTTAAGCACAAAGGAAAGATCATAAATAAGTGTGAAAAGTAAAATAACATAAAAGTAGTAAAAATAAATATATCTGTAAATATCAGTCAAGGGATTCACAAAATAAAATGATGTAAAATATGATACCATATACCTAAAAGGTGGGGGGGTGTAGAGAAGAAAAGAATGGGTTCAAACTTAGGCAATCATCAACTTCACATAGACTACTACATGCAGATGTTACAAACAAACCTAATGGTAACCACAGATCAAAAACCAGTAACAGTCATGCATCGAATAAAGAGAAAGGAACACAAGTATATCACTAAAGAAAGCCAGCAAACCGTGAAAAACAGCAAGAGAAGAAAGGATCAGAGAAAAACTACAAAACAACCACAAGACAAATGATAAAATGCAATAAATACATATCTATTAATAATTACTTTGAATATAAATGGACTAAGCACTCCAATCAAGACATGGGGTGACAGAATGGAGTGAAAAACAACATCCATCTATATGCTGCCTACAAGAGACTCACTTCAGACCTAAAGATACCTTCAGATTGAAAGTGAGGGGATGGAGAAATATGTATCATGCAAATAGAGGTCAAAAGAAAGCAAGATTAGCAATACTTATATTGGACAAAATAGACTTCAAAACAGAGACTGTAACAAGAGACAAAGAAGGACACTATATAATAATAAAGGGGACAATCCAATAAGAAGATATAAAAATTGTAAATATTTATGCATTCAACATGGAAACACCCAAATACATAAAAATGATTAATAAAAAACATAAGGGAACTAATCAATAATAATACAGTAATAGTAGGGGATTTTAACAACCCACTTACATCAATGGACAGGTCATCCAAGCAGAAAATCAACAAAAAAACCAGTAGTTTTAAATGACATACTGGACCATATAGATTAACAGATCTATTCAGAACATTTCATCTTATAACAGCAGAATACACATTCTTTCAAGTATACATGGAACATTCTCTAGAGTAGATCATGCTAGGCCACAAAACAAACCTAACAAATTCAAGAAGACTGAAGTCATACCATGCATCTTTTCTGATCACAAACTAGAAATCAACCACAAGAAAAAAGTCTGAAAAGAACACAAATAAATGGAGGTTAAATAACATGCTACTAAACAGTGAATAGGTCAACCAAGAAATCAAAAAGGCAATAAAAAATTACATAGAAAGAAAGAAAAATGAAAACAAAATAGTATAAAACATTTAGGATGCAGCAAAAATGGTCCTAAGTGCAAAGTTTATACCAATATAAGCCTATTTCAAGAAGAAAGAAAAATCTCAAACAACCTAACTTTACACCCAAAGGAGGTAGAAAAAGAAGAACAAACAAAAGGCCAAACCAGCAGAAGGAAGGAAATAATAAAGATTAGAGCAGAAATAAATGATATAGAAACTGAAAAAACAAACAAACAAACAAACAATAGGACAGATGAATGAAACTAGGAGCTGTTTTTTTTAAGATCAACAGAATTGATAAACCTCTAGCTAGAATCATCATAAAAAAATCAGAAGGAAGACTTGAATAAACAAAATCAGAAATGAAAGAGGAAAAATAATAACCAATACCACAGAACTACAAATGAGAACATTATGAAAAATTATATGCCAACAAACTAGACAACATAGAAGAAATGGATAAATTCCTAGAAACATCTAATCTATCAAAACCTAAACGAATATTACTCAGCCATCAGAAAGAACGATTACCCAACATTTGCAGCAACATGGACGGGACTGGAGGAAATTATGCTAAGTGAAATAAGTCAAGCAGAGAAAGACAATTATATGGTTTCACTCATTAATGGAACATAAGAAATAGCAGTGAGATCGGTAGGAGAAGGAAGGGAAGAATGAAGTGGGGGGTAAACAGAAGGGGGAATGAACCATGAGAGACTACGGGCTCTGGGAAACAAACTGAGGGCTTCAGAGGGGAGGGGGGGTGGGGGATTGGGATAGGCCGGTAATGGGTATTAAGGAGGGCACGTATTGTATGGAACACTGGGTGTTATAGGCAAACAATGAATCATGGAACACTACATCAAAAACTAAGGATGTACTGTATGGTGACTAACATAACATAATAAAAAATTTTTAAAAAATCTGATCTGCAAAAACAAACAAACAAAAACAAAAACCTAAACGGGAAGAAATAGAAAATTGAACAGACCAATTATCAGCAATGAAACAGAATCAGTAACACAAACAAACAAAACAACAACAACAAAAAACCAACAAACACAAGTCCAGAACCAGACTTCACATATGAATTCTACCAAATATTTAAGGAAGAGTTGGTACCTATTCTTCTCTAATTATTCCAAAAAAAACAAAAGAAAGGAAAACTTCCGAATTCATTCTATGAGGCCAGCATTACCCTGATACCAAAACCGGATAAAGACATCACAAAAAAAAGAGAACTAGAGGCCAATATCCCTGCTGAACATAGATGCAAAAATCCTCAACAAAATATTAGCAAACTGAATGCAACAATACATTTTAAAAAGCATTCACCACCATCAACTGGAATTTATTCTTGGGATGCAAGGGTAGTTCAATATTCACAAATCAATGTGATATATCACATCAATAAGAGAAAGGATAAGAACCATACAGTCCTCTCAACAGACTCAGAAAAAGCATTTAACAAAGTAAAACATCCATTCATGATAAAAGTCTTCAACAAAGTAGGTTTAGAGGGAACATACTTCAACATAATAAAGGCCATTTATGAAAAACCCATAGCTAACATCATACTCAATGGGGAAAAACAGAACTTTTCGCCTAAGGTCAGGAATAAGACAAGGATATCTTCTCTCACCACTTTTATTCAATATAGTACTGGAAGTCCTAGCCACAAAAATAAGACAACATAAGGAAATATAAGGAATCCAAATTGGTAAGGTAGAAATAAAACTTGCACTATTTGCAGATGACATAATACAATATACTGAAAACCTGAAAGACTCCACCAAAAAACTATTAGAACTGATAAATGAATTCAGTAAGGTTGCAGGATATAAAATCAATGTACAGAAATCTGTTGCATTTCTATACACCAATAATGAAGCAGCAGAAAGAGATATTTAAAAAAATCCCATTTACAATTGCACCAAAAATATAAGATTCTTAGGAATTAACGAAAGAGGTGAAAGACCTATACTCTGAAAACTATAAAACACTGATGAAAGAAATTGAAGATGACACAAAGAAATGGAAAAACATTCCATGCTCATGGCTTGGAAGAACAGATATTCTTAAGATGTTGATACTAACCAAACCAATCTACAGATTTAATGAAATCTCTATCAAAATACCAACAGCATTTTTCACAGAACTAGAAGAAATAATACTAAAATTTGTATGGAACCACGAAAGGCCCTGAATAGCCAAAGCAATCTTGAAAAAGAAAAACAAATCTGGAGGTATCACAATTCCAGACTTCAACTTATACTACAGAGCTGTAGTACTCAAAACAGTATGGTTCTGGCACAAAAAATAGACACATAGATCAATGGAACAGAATAGAAATCCCAGAAATAAAGCCATAATTATATAGTCAATTAACCTTTGACAAAGCAGGAAGAATACTCAATTGGAAAATTACAGTTGCTTCAGCAAAGGGGGTTGGAAAAGCTGGACAGCAACATGCAAAAAAATGAAACTAGACTGCTTTCCTATACTGTACTCAAAAATAAACAAAATTGATTAAATACCTTAATGTGAGACCTGAAACCATAAAAATCCTAGAAGAGAGCACAGGCAGTAATTTCTTTGACATTGGTCATAGCAACATCTTTCTAGATATGTTTTCTGAGGCAAGGGAAACAAAGCAAACATAAACCATTGGAGCTACATCAAAATAAAAAGCTTCTGCAGAGCAAAGGAAACAACCAACAAAACTAAAAGACAACCTATTGAATGGGAGAAGATATTTGCAAATGGCATATCAGATAAAGGATTAGTACCCCAAAAATATAAAGAACGCATAAAATTCAACACCAAAAAAAACAGATAATCCAACTAAAAAATGGGCAGAAGACATGAACAGACATTTCTCCAAAGAAGACATACAGATGGGCAACAGACCCATGAAAAGATGTTCAGCATCACTCATCATCAGGAAAATTCAAATCAAAACTACAATGAGATGTCACCTCACACCTGTCAGAATGGCTAAAATCAAAAACAGAAGAAATGACAGGTATTAGTGAGGATGTGGAGAAAAGGGAACTCTTATGCATTGTTGCTGAAGATGCAAACTGCTACAGCCACTATGGAAGACAGTATGGACATTCCTCAAATTTAAACATAGAACTACCCTATGATACAGGAATTGCACAACTGGGTATTTATCCAAACATACAAAAACACTAATTCAAAGGGATACATGCACTCCTATGTTTATAGCAGCATTATTTACAATGGTCAAGATATGGAAGCAGCCCAAGTGCCCATCGACTGATGAATGGATAAAGAAGATATGATACACACACACACACACACACACACACACACACACACACACACACACATACATATATATACACACACACATATATATGCTACAGCTTCGTTATGTGTTATAATGGAATATTATTCAGTCATAAAAAAGAATGAAATCTTGCCATTTGCAACAGCATATGGATGGATCTGGAGAGTATAATGCTAAGCAAAATAAGCCAGTCAGAGAAAGACAAATCCCATATGATTTCACTCATACGTGGAATTTCAGAAACAAAACAAATGAACAAAGGGAAAAAAAGAGAGAAATAAACCAAGAAACAGACTCTTAACAATAAAGAACAAACAGATGATTACCACAGGGGAGGTGGGTCAGGGGATGGCTGAAAGAGTTGAAGGGGATTAAGAATATGCTTATCTTCATGAACATCAAATAATATATGGAACTTGTCAATGAGTATATTGTACACCTGAAATTAATATAACACTGTATCTTCATTACACTGAATTTTTTTTAAGTGTAATCAGTGGCCTGAATTTTTAATACCAGGAAAAAAAAAAGACTTGAAAATGGAAAGGGAAGCTGATAGGTGAGAACATTTTTATCATACTTGGGGTTTTGGACTGGATATACCTTCTGACAGAAAGGAAAAATACAGATAGAGTAGAACACCGTGAAAGCACTGAATGTCTTATTCCCAGTTACCAAGTAACTTTGGTAAAATGAATAGGAGTCCCATAGGAAACTCAATGGGAAGGTTTTTTCTAGGGCCTTTAGCTCCTAGGACTTGCCTCTGAGAATTCATCTAGAGAGTTTCCTGAACTAGTCCCACACAGGGGAGGGTGTTAGGGGAAATGCTGTACTCCAGGGAAAGCTTCACTCCATAAGCAACTAAACTCCCTCAATGCACCCACAGCGGCATCACATGTTGCGTGTGTCATGTGTTACTTCACTCATAGAGATGTCAGTCACATCTAATTATACGTGACTGACACTCTCCGGAGCAGAGTACCACACAAAGAATGCCTAATGATGTCAGTCCAGCCTAATCACCCATTCATGTTCCTTTTGAAAACCCTTCAATGCTTTCAGGCTGTGAGTGGCCACTGGCATTTGTACAAAGGACTTCTATAGCACCTGCTCCACTGTCTTTTCACATCCATCCTTTCCTGAGTGTTGTCCATTCACATTTTAGAACTTTTCAAGGCAGTTTCTAGAACTAAGAATCATTAAGCCCTCCTGTTAGGTTGTCCTGGTCATGGAAGAAATATCTTTGTATGCTTTATCTTGTTTCTTTTATCATTGTTATGTATATAAAACACTAACAAGGAGTTTGCATTCTCCAAATTCAATAATTAATCAGAAAATATACTTGATATTACCAACCTGTGCTTGTCACCTAGAGATCTGAGTCTTTATACCTGAGTACATATTTCAACTCTGGAACCACAGAATAAGCAGGGAAAATACACAAGGTCCTAATAGAAAAGAATGGGAAAATAATCAATGGTTGGTGTGATGGAAAGGGAGAAATCCCCTTCCTCCTCAAATACAGGAGTGAAAAAAAGCCTATTTTACTTACCAGGAATGATCTGTAAGCCAGAAAATATTCTAAGCACCTATGATGTTCTTATATTGCTTTTAGTTTGTGAGATTTCTGAGCCTTTTCTTCAAGCAAGCTATTTTAGAGCATTTTTTTTCATTTTTCCTTTTGGAGACCTGCAGCTAGGTTCTTTTGTTTACCTGGACAGATTAGTCTGGGACTCCAAAATACATGGACACAAATATAACTGGATGCCAGAGGCTGGGGATTGGAAAAATGAGGTGAGTGCAGCCTATTTCATGGGGTTACCTCTGCTGAAGGCCCAGTCAAGGATTATAATATCTTCATGGAAGGAGAAAGTCACCAGCATTTCTCATATGCCCACTGCCAGCTTTGTGTTGGTGAGGCTAAATACCAGGTACATGTGGTGAGATGTCAGGGGCACTATTTCTATACTAAGCCCCCTATCATAGGATGGAAGCTCTACTGTGGTTGTGACAGGGTAAGAATACTATATCCCTGATCATTCTTGCCTCAGAATGACTGTCAGGCAGTTTCAACACTAGGTTAGACAGGTTGAAAAGACCAGAATCCACACTACCAATCAGCACTCTGTACATATGGCAGGAGTGTCATTGTGAGAGAAGCAAGGCAAGCCACTACCCATATCATAGGCTCCAGAGCAGTGAATCTGAGATTTTTGCCCCATGTGAGAGGTTGGTCTGAATAACAAAGAGCATTAAAACCCTCTTTAAAAATATGACTTCATATGACTTCATTTGTAACACAGTATAAGGGAAGTCAAGCCTAATGGCACTCCAGAAAACAATGCAGATTTGGGGTTAAGTAAATAAGATGAGGCCGGTACCCATATGAAAGTGACAAGCTAAACCATGATCTAGCTTTGTCTACCAGAAAGTACCAGGTAAAGAGACAGCTAATAAGAGCCTTCCTAATATTAAAACAAATCTGAAAGACTTGATTCAAAAAACTACCTGTTCAATGTGATTCGGGTTATTTTTATTTAACTCCAAGAGAGGTGTTTTTCCCCCTATGACATTTCTGAAAACTATTTCTGAAAACTTCCCTATGACTTCTGAAAAAGTCAGCCTTTGATTAGGAAAGCTAAAAGCTAGGTATAATACACACAGAGGTAGACAGCTTGACAGAGAGATCAGGAAAAGAAACAAAGAGAACCCTACTATAACTAGTGTCATCTCAGAGTAACTATGTGGGTACAGAAAGCTGTGCCCCTCGAGGAACAGCATAAGAAAACTCATACCAGATGAAATAGACTTCACTAACATACCCCAGCCAATTCAATAAACAAATAAAAAGCAGACAACAACAATAATGATACAATTCCCAGGAGGAGGGTATCAATATCCTGAGTAAAGGATGTGCTGTTTTATAGGAAATTATGAGATAGGCAAAGAAAAGATAATGTGTTTTAAAGCAACTATTATAAACTTTTTCAAAGAAATAAAAGCCATGTTTGAGAAGTAAAAGAAATTATGATGACAAGGTCTACTCTAAAGTATATAAATGGCAAGATTTCATTCTTTATTATGGCTGAAAAATATTGCATAGTATATATTATACATACACTACATCTTCTCTACCCATTCACCTATAGATGAGTCCTTGGGTTGCTTCCATATCTTAGCTATTGTAAATAATGCTGCAATAAACAGGGACACACATATCTTTTCAAATTAGTATTTTTGTTTTCTTTGGGTAAATACTCAGTAGTGGAATTACCGGATCATATGATAATTCTATTCTTAATTTTTGAGGAACCTCCATACTGTTTCCCTAGAGACTATAACAATTTACATTCCCACCAACAGTGCACAAGGCTTCCTTTTTCTCCACAACCTTGCCAAAACTTGTTTCTTATGTTTTGATTTTAGCCATTCTGACAGGTATGAGCAGTATCTCATTGTGATTTGATTTGCATTTCCCTGGTGATGAGTGACACTGAGCACCTTTCATGTGTTTGTTAGCCATCTGTACATCTTCTTTGGAAAAATGTCTATTCAGGTCTTCTGCCCATTTGTAATTGGATTATTTGGGTTTTTTTGGTATTCAGTGGCATAAGTTCTTTATATATTTTGGGGTTTTTTTGGTTTTTTTAGAGCATAATTAACTTTTTTTAATAATAATATATTTTTATTATATCATGTTAGTCACCATACAGTACATCCCTGGTTTTCGATGTAAAGCTCGATGATTCATTACTTGCGTATAACACCCAGTGCACCATGCAATACGTGCCCTCCTTACTTACTATTAACCCCTTATTGGCAAGTATCTTCTCCCTTTCAGTAACTTGCCTTTTTGTTTTGTTGGTAGCTGGAAAAGAAAAACAACTCATTGCATACAAGGGATCCTTACAAGATTTAAGAGCTAAGTGAAATAAATCTGTTAGTGAAAGACAAATACCATATAGTTTTACCCCTATGTGGAATTTAAGAAACAAAGCAAATGAACAAACAAAGCACAAAAGAGAGACAAACAAACAAACAAAAAACCTCTTAGAACAAACTGATGGTTGCCAAAGGGGAGGTGGGTTGGGGGAGGGAGGAAATCAATAAAGGGGATTGAAAGTACTCTTATCTTGATGAGCACTGAGAAATGTATAGAATTGGTGAATCATTAAATTGTATACCTGAAACTAATATGACACTCTATGTTAATTATACTGAGTAAAAATAAATTTTAAAAGATAAAGTAGAGCAATAAAGAGGTGGAAAATATTTTTTCAAAGTAGGAAAATCTGGATTTTAAGTGTATAATAGGAATGCCTGGCTGGTTCGGGTGGTAGAGCATGCAACTCTTGATCTCAGGTTCATGAGTTCAAGCACCATGCTGGGCACAGAGCTTACATAAAAATAGTAAATATACAATAACAGGTTCTTTCTTTTTTTAAAGATTTTATTTATTTATTTATTTGACAGAGATAGAGACAGAGACAGCCAGCGAGAGAGGGAACACAAGCAGGGGGAGTGGGAGAGGAAGAAGCAGGCCCATAGCAGAAGAGCCTGATGTGGGGCTCGATCCCATAACGCCGGGATCACGCCCTGAGCCGAAGGCAGATGCTTAACCGCTGTGCCACCCAGGCGCCCCACAATAACAGGTTCTTAACAGTAGATTATAAGTAGCAAGAAAAGAAAAGAATCCATGAACTTGAACATAGATTGATAGTGATAGGGCATATAAGAAAGAGAGAGTAAACTGAAGGAGCAAAAATTATCAGAGCCTTAAGAAAAGTGGAACACTAGAAAGTAAGTATGCAAAATATACTTTATGGGATAACCAGCAGGAAAGGAGAGAGAAAAAGGGCAAAAAATGTAATGTGTTTTTGAAAATGAAAATGTCCTAAATTTGTTGAAAGAAACGTATGCATACAATAAGTGCAACAAACCCCAAATAGGATAAACACAAAGAAGTACATACCAGCAGGCATTATATTCATCCTGTTGCAGCCAGAGAAAGAGAGAGAATCTTGATAGCTGGAAAGGAAAAACAACTCATTGCATACAAGGGATCCTTACAAGAATTAAGAGCTGACTATTCATCAGAAACCACGGAGGCCAGAAGGCAGTGGGAGAATATATCCAAAGTGCTGAAAAAATATGATAGTCCAACAAGAATCATATTTCTAAGACTAAAACCTATAGATATGGCATTAAAAGAACTCATAAAACAAAAAATGATAAAGAGTACTTTATCAAAACTGAAATTGTTTGCCCTGCACAACACACTATTAAGAGAATGAAAAAACATAACATAGACTGAGATATATGTGCGAATCATGTTTCCATCTAAGGTGTTATACTCAATCTATAAAAAATCTTAAATGTCATTAATAATAAATCAAACAATGTAATAAAATTTAGAATGTAAATGGCAAATAAGTAAATTAAGAGATGGTCAACATTTGTAGCCAATATAAAGAGGCAAATTGAAACCACAACAAAAATGTACACAAATATTAAAAAAACCAAAAGTACGCAAATATTAGGATGGCTAATATAAAAACAACACCAGACAAAAGCTGTCAATACCCCAGGTACTGGTGAGAATATGGGTAACTGGAAATGTGAAACATTTTTTTACGGCACCACAAAATGTTAAAGCAGTTCTGCCAAAAAGAGCTTTTTGTCTTATTTATTTTAAATTAATCTTTACTTGCCATAAGTCCCACAAATTCCAGTCCTACCTGTTTGCACAAGTAAAATGAAACTTCTGTTTATACACAGATAGCTGAACATGATGTACAGGGTAAAAGGAGCTGCTATAAATGGCCTTCAGTAAAGTAGTGGTGAGGTTGTGAGGGGAGAGGAAGTGTTCTATAGCCCTATCATAGGTATATGCCTCTGGACTGTGAGCTTCATAAGATTTTTCCTCAATTTCTTCCTCCTCTGTTAGGTAGGACAAGGTGGCTAGAGTGGGCTGGAGTTGGGTTTTCCCTTCCCCAGATCAGTTATGCTCTGATGATACCCTAGCAGATTCGGCTCTGGTTAATTGGTTTCTTTTGAGGGCAGGCCTTGTTAAGAAGAGTAGAGTGCTCTGGCTGATTTTAATGAATCATCGAACTTTACATCAAAAACCAGGGATGTACTGTATGGTGAATAACATAATAAAAATATTATTATGAAAAAAATAAATAAAGTGGTTTCTTTTTCCACCCCCTGCCAAAAGGCCAAGGGGGATATTTTTCTGATATTTACTGTGGGAATCTTGTCAGTCTCCTGAAGGTAAATCTTACAAAATTGTGGGCCCCCTCATGCCTGGGTCCCCCTGAAGTTTTTAACTCTCAATGTTGCCTACACTAAGCCTGCTGAAACTCATCAAGTTCAGGTTTTCCTCCCTTGGCGCTGGCTCCCACAGTGGTTTCCACTTCTGAGTCTCTGATTCAGTAAGCTGAGACTCTCTATATTTGCTTGTCTCTTACAAATTCAAGAAGAGTTGTTGATGTTTCAGTCTGTTCAGCTGTTTTACTTGTTGTAAGGATGTAGTGGCAAATTCTGAGCTCCTTACTTGCAGAATCAGAAACTGCAGTTGACATTCCTAGATATTTACACAAGTAAAAATGAATCTTGTGTTCACATTCACATCTGCATGCAAATATATAGAGTAGCTTTATACATAATTGCTAACAACTAGAAAAAACTCAGATTTCTAGCACCTGTGGCTGGTACTCTGCTCAGTAATAAAAAAAAAAAAGAACTAGACTATTGATCTATTCATTCTCTGTCTCCTTCTATCTCCCTTTCCCCTCTTCTCTTTCCTCACTACATTAGGAAAGGACAACAAAAGGAACATAAGAGAAAAACTAAGGATACATAATTTTTAAAAAAGTGACAGCAAGAATATATCAAAGAACACAAGTTTCTTGGTACGATGCACAAACCCTAATAAATTGTTGACTTACATAAATGGGGAGAAGAGCTAAGAGATGAGAACGATTTAACAGATTTGTTCATTGGGATAGGGGATAAGCACAGAAAGCCTTGTTCTTATTTCAGTTAGGCCATTTTGGAAAAATGGGTGTGAGTCTCAGAAGAACTCAGTGGGATATTTTTCTGGGACCTTATGTTCTTAGGCATTGCCTCTGAAAAGGCACCTAAGAGAGTCTAGCACAGGGATAAAGGGTGTGTGAGAATGGCATATTTGCTCTCTAGGGAAAACATGCCTCTAAACACTTGCAAGGCACCCGCAGTGCCATCACATATGGCACATGTGTTAGGTGTTACTCCACTCGCAGAGGTGTCAATCATTTTAAATTATATGTGATAGCCACTTTCTGCAATAGGGTACCACACAGTGTGTTTAGGGATGGGAATCATGCTATCCCTAAACACCCATTCGTGCATTTCTGAAACAACCCCCTAGTGCTTTCAAGATGTGAGTGATCAGTGGAATTCATACAAAGGACCTCTACAGCACCCACTCCACTGTCTTCCCTCCTACTTCCACATGGGTGCTATCATTCAGGTGCTGGAGCTTTCATGTGGTGGTTTTTAGAACTGATTAATATTAAATCTTACTGTTAGGTTCTGTTGCTCACGGAAGAAATATCCTTGCATGCCTTATCCTGTTCCTTTCCCCATTGTTATACATAAAGCATAAACAAGCAGCTTGTATTCCCCAGATCCATTAATTAAGCAGTAAGTATACTTCGTGTCTTCAACCTATGCTTAACTCACCTGATATGAATCCCTCTGAGTTACCTACCTCAACTCCTGAGAAACAGAATTATCAGAGAAAGCAGACAGGATTCTAGAAGTAAACGATAAGAGAATAAACAGTAGGTATTGAGGTGGAAAGAATAGAAATGCCTTTTCCTCCTCAGACCCCAGGATGTAAAAAACCCATTTTACTTGGAGTGATATACAAGATGTAAAATATCCCTGAGCTGGGTGCCCTTATATTTCTTCAGCTCTTGGGTTTTCTGGATCCTTCCCTGGAACAAGATTGTTTAGAACATGTTATTTCATTTCCTATAGCATTTCCATGCTATATGGTGCCTGCATTTCCCCAGAAAAACTGAGTCTAGACACCCCAATATAGGTATACAAATATGGTGAATGGATGCCAGAGGCTGGGGTTTGAGTATTTAATGTGACCATGCCCTGCAAAAGGCCTTAGTATCTCCCTCTAGCTCCCAATCAAGAGCTGTAGTGTATTCATGGACGTTGCAATCCTCCAGCATTTCTCATCCACTCTACGAACTCAGCTTAATGTTTTCAGAGGCTAAATACCAGGCGCATATGGTGAGAGCTCAGGGGCAGTGTTCTACCACTTAGCCAACTATCACAGAGTGGAGGCTCTATGGCAGGTGCAGCACCTGAGAATACTGAACCTCTAATTTACTTCACCTCAGTTCAATCACTGGGTGAAAGCTCCTCATCAGGCAGGGCAAGCTGAGAAGAACAAGATCTATTGTCACGGACAAGTAAAGCAGACATGTCACTCTGAGAGAGGCAGGCCACTACCTTTGGTGCCCGCTCCAGAATAGTGACTCTAATCTTTTAGTTGCTGTTGAGTGGCTAGCCTGAATAACAAAAAACATTACAGCTGTCGGTAAAGAACATGACTTTAGTGTAACAGAATATGTGGAAGTTCAAACCTAACCACACTCTCAAAAACAATGCAGATTTTGGGGGTCAGGAAATAAAATGAGACTGTGGCACTCTGGGAGCAATAAGCTAAAATAGAGTCCAGCTTCTTTACCAAAGAGAACAAGGGGAAGAGATAGCTAAGAAGAGCCTTGTGGTATCTAAACAAACCTCAAAGACTTGCCTCGAAACTACCTGTGCAAAAGAATCTGAATTATTTAGATCAAACTCTGGAGCAATTTTTGCCTATAGCATTTTGAAAACTACATAACAATCTGTCTACAATTGGAAGTCTAAAGGCTGGGTGTGATACAATGGAGGGAGATGGCTTAACAGATGAGGAAAAAAAGAGTCAAAGAAAACTCCACGAAAACCACTGTCTTCTCAGAATGACTGTGTGCATGCCAAAAGCTGTGCCCTAAAAGGAAAAACACAAACTGCTTCATGATGCAGACAAAACTTCACTAATACAGTATTGCCAAGTCAATAAACAAATAAAAAAGCAGAAAACAATACCACCAACAAAACAATTCCAGGGAAGGGGAATCATTATCCAGAGTTGTTATAATTAATTGCCTAAAATGTCCAGCTTTCAATAGAAATTATAAGACATGAAAAGGAAAGGAAAATGTATACTGTATATAGGAGAAAAGCAGACAAGAGAAACTTCCTGTGTAGACATTCCAAATATCAATTTAATAAAGACTTTAAAGTAAACATTATATTTTCCAAAAGTAACCATTATTCAAGAAATAAAGGAAGTTATGATGATGTGTATTCCAAGATGTGCATCTCATCAAGCATGTATATCAAAAATAGGTAGAAAAATTTTAAGGAAAGAATAGTCTAGAGTTTTAAAGCACAATGTCTGAAAATGAAAGAATCAATAGAGAGGCTCAACAGTAGATTTGCATTAGCAAACAAATCAGTAACTTGAAAACAGGTTGATAGTGATAAAACCTTATGGAGAATAAAATGGATGCAGAAAAATGAGTAGAGCCTCAGAGAAAGTTGGAACATCAGAAGGCACAATAAACTATGCATAATGGAAACACCGGAAGGAGAGGAGAAAGGAAAGAAATCACAAAAAAATCACGAATCTCTACACAACAAAAATGTGTGACAAATCCAAAGTAAGATAGATACAAAGAAATCTGGTCTGGAAGACATTATATTCAATCTTGGGGCTGGGGTGAAAGAGAAAGAGAAGGAGATGGAGGGAGGGAGGGGATGGACGGGATGAAAGGAGAGGAGAGATTGAGAAAGATGGAGTTTTTTAAGGAAATTTTAAAAGCTGCAAAAGAAAAGCAACTCATTGCATACCAGGGAGCCTCAACATTAACAGCTGACTTTTTGCCCAAAACCACAGGGGTCAGAAGACAGCAGGATGACATTCAAAATGCCGAAAGAAAATCTGTCCACCAAGATTTATATATCTAAGACTTAAAGAGCTTAGATATTGCATTGAAAGCACAATACAAAAACTTAAGATAACTAAATCAATAAACCACAGACTGAGAGAAAATATATGCAAATCACATTTCTGTCAAAAGAATTATAATCAGAATATATAATGAAATCTGAAAATTCCACAATAAAAACATAAAAACCCAATAAAATGGGAAAATATCTCAACAGATACTTTACCATAGAAGATTATGGATGGCAAATAAGTACATCAGAAGATGCTCAATATAGCCAGTCAATAAAGATAGAAAAGTTAAAGCCAAAATATGATAAATCTACAAATACTTTAGAACATTAAAAAAATTGTTAATTCCAAGTGTTGGTGATGATTTGGGCAACTGTATCTCTCATAGAATCACAAAATGGTAAATTCTTTATGAAAAACGGGATTTTTTTTTCAGTATCTTACCAGTTTAAACATAAACTTTGCATAGACAAAGCAATCCCACTCTAGCTACTTATACTATTTATAGTGAAATGAAACTTGTCTTCACACACGTATCGATATGTGGAAGTTTACAGTAGCTTTATTCATAATCAACAGCAACTGGAAATAACAGATTTACTTCACATTTAACTGTAATACTACTTAGCAATAAAAACAAAGAGAACATTGATTCACATAAAAACATGGATGAAGTTTGAATGTCTTTGTTAAAGGAGTCAGAACAAAAAGCAACATATTGTAAAACTGTACTTACGTGACATTTTGGAAAAGACAAATACTAAGGATGGAAAACAGAGCAGTGGTTACCAGAGGTTACGTTGGGGTGGAGTTTTACTACAAGTAGCAGCATGAGGTAATTTGGGGGACAGTGGACACTCTCTGGAAATTCAGGGAGGGCCTTGGGGCGTGGGACTGTTTTATATATCAGTTATTCACAGATCAGACAAATCAACAACAATCAAATAAAAAATGACTCAAATAAGAAAACATACAGAAAAATTCACATCCAAATCCTGTATATGAAATATCAAAAAAAGACTATCTCTAAAAACACAATCTTGCCATTTGCAATGACATGGATGGAACGAGAGGACAGCATGCTAAGCAAAGAAGTCAGTCAGAGAAAGACAAATATCATATGATTTCACTCATATGTGGAATTTAAGAAACAAAACAGACGAACATAGGGGAAGGGAAGGAAAAATAAAATTAGTCAAAATCAGAGAGGGAGACAAACCATAAGAGATACTGAACTCTAGGAAACAAACTGAGGGTTGCTGGAGGGGAGGGGGGTGGGAGGATGGGCTAACTGGATGATGGGCATTAAGGAGGGCACTTGATGGAACGAGCACTGGGTGTTATATGCAACTGATGAATCACTGAACCCTACCTCTGAAACTAATAATACACTGTATGCTAATTAATTGATTTTAAATAAAAAACACATATCAAGAACTAAATCAAAAGACAGAAAATAAAATGAAAACCACAAAGTACTATGACCAGTATCAGCAGGCATTTGTAGAGTGGCCATGATGGTAGGAGACGAGAGAACATTTCCAAAACTAAACTTTTACAAAGAATTGAAGCATGACACTCCAAATGGCTTATTAATACAGACAAAATACCACAAAGGCCCATTTCTACCTCAACTCTCTAATCGGAATTGAAGGAGGGAGGCACCAGCTTCTTTCTTTGTCCAACACAAGGAAGTGAAATACTTATCTTGCTTTATAGACACCTCTCCAGTGCAGAGGATAGCACCCAAGCACATGACAACATCCAATCCCCTCTTCTGCACAATTAAAAAGGATACAAAACTTTTAAAAAGGAACAAAATGGGGCGCCTGGGTGGTTCAGTTGGTTAAGCTGCTACCTTTGGCTCAGGTCACGATCCTAGGGTCCTGGGATGGAATCCCAGATCAGGGTCCCTGCTCAGCAGGGCATCTGCTTCTCCCTTTTCTCTCTCTCTCTCCCCCTACTCTTGTGCTCTCTCAAATAAATAAATAAATAAATAAATAAATAAATAAATAAATAAATCTTTTAAAAAATAAAAAAATAACAAACTAAAATTGCATCAGTGAGTACAATTTTCTGGGTATTTTGCAAAAACCCTAAAAAATAGATAACTTACAGAGGATTCATAGGTATTTTCGAAAGAATGAAAGTCTTCTGGGCCCATGAAGAAAAAAAGAGCTTCAATACTTGAGAATTAAAAAATTTGAGCTTCAATAGGGTAGAGAATGAAAGTAAGTGGGGAATTCAGGGAGGTCTAAAGGAGAAGCCTTAAAAATAGTGAGGGGAGCTGATAGGAAAGAACAGGTTAAAGGATTTGAGGTGGTGCAGGAAAAAGTTTCTACAAAAAGGAAAAATACCCCACAGGCAGTGAGGAACACCAGCTTTGGAAAAAGGGATATGAATCCCCGAAGAAACAATCGGAGGAGTTTTCATGGGATCCTCATTTCCTAGGTCTTACTTCCGAAAAGATATCTAAGAGAGTTGCCTTGATGGAGGCCAGCACTAGTGGGTAGGATAGTGGGGGTGGGAGGCAGACCTGCACTCTAAGGAAAGCATCCCTCTGCATGTAACTAAACACTCCCAGTGCAACCACAGGACCATCATCTATGTTGTACATGTCATGTATTACTCCACTCACAGAGACGTCAATCACATTTAATTACACGTGATTGCCGCTCTCCGGAGTAGGGTACTACACAAAGAATGTCCAGGTTGACAGTCCAGTCTAAATATCCCCTCAGGCATTTCTGAAACAATCACGTGATGTTTTCAGGTTGTGAGTGGCTGCTGACATTTGTCCAAAGGACCTGTCCAGCACGCACCGCCTTCCTCATCTATCCTCTCACCTGCTGCAGGTTTTCCATGCAGTTTTGAGAACTCAAAAACTTTAAGCCTTTTCCCCAGGTTCCCTTGCTCATGGAAGATAGATCCTTGCATGCCTTATCGTGCTCCTTTTCCCATTCTTATAATAAAGCATTCAAGAACTGATTCGTATTCCTTAGATCCAGACAAGCAGAAAATACACTCCATGACACCAACCCCAGCCTTGTCACGCAAAGATCTGAGGACCTCACCTGAGCTACCTATTTCAACTCTAAAAGCACAGAATAAGCAGTGAGAACACACAAGATCTGAAAAGCAAAGTGGGGAAAATGATTAGTTATTGGTGGAATGGAGAGAGTGGAAATCTCTTTTCTTTCTCAGACTATGGAGTAAAAATATTTTTTTACTTATCAGGAGTGATATATAAAACAGATAGGATCTTGGCACCTAGGGATACCCTTATATTTCTCTCAGCACCTGGGTTTTCTGAGCCTTAAACTGGAGTAATGTCACTTTGAGCATATTTTTGTATTTTTTTTGTCTTTGTCTAAGACACATGCTACTGGGCTCCTTTGTTTCTACTATGCTAGAGTCTAGGGCATCAAAATATGGGAAAACAAATATGGTGAATATATTCCAGAGTCTGGGAACTGAGGGGATTTCTGACTCTAAATTGGTAGGATTTTTTTTTTTTTTTTGGATATTGTGGTACTGTTCTATATCTTGGGTTTTGTTACTTTCTTTAAGATTTTATTTATTTGATCTATAGAGAGAGAGCACAAGTAGGCACAGCAGCAGGCAGAGGGAGAGGAGAAGCAGGCTCCCCGCTGAGCAGAGAGCCCAATGTGGGGCTCGATCCAAGGACCCTGGGATCATGACCTCAGCAGACACTTAACTGACTCAGCAGACGCTTAACCGACTGAGCAGACGCTTAACCGACTGAGCCACCCAGGTGCCCTGGATTTTGTCACTTTTACACAATTTTCATATTCATCTAAACTCACAGAAGTGTTCACTAAAAAGCTGCACTACCGTATATAAAATGAAATATTAAACTATATATATTAAAAACGGGCCCGAGAATATTGGAAGACAGTTCAGGTAAGAAGATTCCCAGTCTTAAATTGGGAGTTTGTTCTACGACTTGACAACCAGGGGCTGAAAGGTCTTTTAAATCGGGAGGCAGGCAAGTTTGGGGAACATCATGCTTAGTTTATAAGTTTTTATTGAAATAATAATGAAGACTGAGATAAAGGAAATCATCTTGATGTCCAGAAGTCTTGAAGTCTTCCTTAACAGTAAAAATCTGTGACCTATATTCAAAGCTGCAGGAAGCCCCACATTTTATGAAAAAGCACCAGTATTTCCAAGAGGATTCTTCTCAACATAATTAGTCCACATACCCCTTTCCCCAACTGAATGTCTTAAGGCCTACTGGCCACTTTATGTCTCTCTTCTCATAGTAGGAATAGTAAATCTCCTGTTCACACTGCAGATGTGATGAGTTGTTATCAGAGAGTTTGACTGCAATCTGTCTTTCCAGTTCAACCTTCCCTCTTACCATCATGTTGTCTCGTGCTAGGTCATTCTCAATTCAGTCTAGTAGCAATGCAGAAGCACAAGCATCAGCCCTCATAGCCATGTACTGGTTTTATGTTAATAGAGGATAGCAAGTTGGATTAATTCCTAGACATACCTGTGCACATCTACTATCCATTTAACGGGCAGCTCCTTTAAGACAAGAAACTGATGTCTCAGTCTCTGATCTGAATTCTTCATGGTCAAAGATAATCAGTACCAGCAAAAGCATAATTTTAAATGTCTTCAATTTCTTTTCTTTTTTTCTTTTTTAAAAAAATACATTCAATTTCTTACTGGTGATTTTTGGAAACCTCCCAGGAAAGAGAAAGCCCTTCTACATAATGTATCATGGCAACAGCTACTTTTTTTAAATTTCCTTCAACTCTTATTCTCCTGCCTTGGGGATATATTATATAGCCTGACAGCCTCTTCGTGTGCTCCCTTTTCCTTTTCACTTCTCAAAGCAGAGTGACTCAATATTCCCATGAATTTGCATCACAAAATCCCTTGCAACAGGATGGAATTATGTGGGCTGGAGGTGGGTATGGACAGCAAGAAAAGATCAACAGGAAAAACTGAGATTCCCTTTCATTGCCAAGGCACAGGGAAAGTCCTGGAACATTGAGGGATTAGAGATTGATTCTATCCCTTACCTAACACAGAACTTTGATCAAATAGTGCCTTCTCAGAAAAGCCTTCTCTGGTCACTCTATTTGAAATTGCCACATCTCATCCTTTCTGGACCCTCAATACACTTTACTGCTTTTCCCAAGGTACTCTGGGTTGTTGGGCAGAACTCGCAGTCTACCCATTTACTAACTATTATGTCTTTGTACTAATAGTGTATCTTGAAGATAGTAAGTTCCGCTTTCCCTTCTGTCCTACTATATTTACAGCACTTCACAGATGGACTGGCATAGAGTATGTGCTTGGTGATTTTCCAGTTGAATAAAGCACTGGATATTCCAGCTAGTCTTAGTTTCCAGGTCTGTGTCCATTCTGGGGTTTTCAGATAACCTGTGTGTATATGGGACCTGTCTAGAACCATGTTGAAATTCTAACAAAAAGCCCACACAGGAACGCTGTTTCATCTATGAAGAGGGACTGGAATTATATTGTCGAGTATAGAGAGCACCATGTTGACCAAGTCTTGGCATTGTCTAAATCAGGGAGTTTGACCTAGCAGAATTTAGGAAGGGCTATATCTCCAGTGTAAGTCTCCTTCTCATTGGCCATATCTCTTTGTACTAAAGGGTAAGAGACCACTGAATGAGTTATTTGGGACAAAAGTCCCTTTTCCTCAGGGACTTCAGCCACCACAGAAGTTGTATTTGTTGCACATTACCTGATTCAGAAAGGCGTACTTCATAATACAGCGTATATGAATAGTGTCTTCCTAAATAGGGCACTGCACACAACATGGCTGAAGGTGGCTTCTCTTCCCAATCTATCCTATACTAATGTAGCTCTTTTCATATCTGCCCAATCCCCACTATCACAGCATGACATTCATCATTTTTCCATAATAAATTTGCATACCCACCCAATTGCCTTCCAGCTTCCATTTCTTCCTGAGTAAGCTTCCTCTTACCTGCTCTATGTATTTTTGGATGATTTCATGCCCAAAGGAGAATATGCCTCTTCCTGGTTTTACTTTCTCATTTAGGAAATAGTTTTATTCTCTCTAACATGTTGGTTTTCAAGTTGTTAGGAAATAAGTATTGAAAATATCTGCTTTCCCTCAAAGTCAACCAAACCAAACCCAAACAAAATAATAAAATACTTACAAAACCCCCACACTCTTTGGTATCCCAAAATGTCTTCATTTCAAATCCACATAATATTAGCAAAAACACATGAAAACTCTTAGGAAGGAAAGGGGAGATCAATCAAGGGGTGCAAATATTGAGATGGCAGAAAGTTCATTTCCTGTATCTCTTTCTTGAGGGGAAACTAACAATTTAATTTTTCATCATTCAATTCTGAGAGAGATGAACTTAAATCCCAGAGATGTCCTCTTTCCTTCCTCTCAGCTCTAGATTAGCTTGGCCCTTGAGTAGAAGTCTGGTTGTTGACTATATATTTTCCCACTTTTCCATTCTGTGCACCCAGCGTTCTGACTTTCTGATGACCAACTGAACCTAATAGAAGATGAAAGACAGCATGTAAAGTTGATAGGGGACCACACACCAGGCATAGTCCAAGAGAATGGGAGCCATGTTATGCAAACCCTGCAGAGATGAAAGAGGATTTGGAAACATACCTCTGGCTAATTTACTTGCTGTAGAGAGAAAAAATGACTAAGAAGATACATTTAAAGTGGACTTTCCCATGTCTTTTTTTCTTTCAATAGACTAAAAAGTAAATCAAGTTCCCATTTCAAAAAATTGTTTGTTATAACTTCCATATCTTCAATAAATGTATCTGAGCCAACTGTGACCCAAGTATCTGGTCTGTGATAAGTTTGTTTATGGCCAAAGTCCCCATGGTCTCATTCAGCTCTGACAGTCTTTTGAATGGTACTTATTTCTACCTCAGCCATGCCCTGTGGCTGGTTATCACAATATAAGTGGAATAGGGCAGAGAAGATGCTTCCACCTAGAGAACAAAATACAGACAGCTGCATCCCTTGTGTTTGTCTTTAGTAGGGAGAGTAAGAATTCAGAGAGGTCTTTGAAATGGGCAGTTCAGTACTGACCTTGACTGTATAGTAAACTTGAGTGTTTTGGTCCTGCTAAAAATCTGGGAAGAAAGACTTAAGTAATATATTCCCAGGTTTCCAAGTACCTGGTAGACTGGTCCACTTTTCTTTGTGAAATGATTGGCACTTACTCTGACTTTCCAACCCTAACATTCATCTTTGACCTTTCTGAAATGCTGTCTATAAGAATCCGACTATGTCTGTTGTACTTCTCGTTTGTGATTTCATATCTTTATGGTATTATCAATGTATGAGGAAAGAGAATTCTCCTGAACATACATTCACATTTTTTCTCTCACTCATGAAGTCTATTCCCTATCCCTTCCCTCCATGCACACTCAACTCTTCCTCTCAAATGTTCCCTCTGTTGCCCTTAAGTGTTTTTGTTATTCAAATGTTGAATCACAGGGTTTATTGCTTACAGATCTAAGTCTCTAAAATAATCATTTGAATATTTGAAACAAATCCCTTTATACAATGGGTCCTTTGAAACAGGTTATTTCCTTTAGGACCTGCTTTTAATCAAACTGAGACCATTTCTAAGGTATCTTGCTCCATGGCAAAAATCCAAAAGCAATGCTCAGCAGTAATATTAACATATTCCATGGAACATACTCTATTTAAATGTTGTACTGTAGCCATGTTTGGAATGGGTATATCATTTATGTTGGCTTTCTCTACATATCTTTCTCCTGAAAACCATTCAGGGCCATCCCAGCGTCGAACAAAAATCCCTACGTATTTCAGAACAATTATACACAAACACAGTCAATACAAACTCTCACACCTTCTCACAAATAATGGGAGAAATTTTAGGACTGAGGGAGAATAAGCCTTCCCCCTTCCCTTTGTCCTCTGGGACTTAGAATATTTGCTTACATTATTCTGCTGAGTTTCAACTTAATATAGCTGGCACATTAAAAACTAGTTTGCGTTCCCTAGAAATCAGTTGCTAAGTAGAAAGGACCATTCCACTCACTCATCATATCTAGATATTATAGGCCAGATAAAGCTCTAATTGGAAGAGCTGGACAGAACTCTCTTTCCAACTTGAATCCTCCTTATATTGCCACATGAGCCTGATTTGGGCATCCTCTGACCAAGGACAGGGGACTGTAGTAGCAGAAGATGTAGCCATGTACTTCATTTCGGAGAACAAGGCAGATTCTCCCTCCTATTGTTTCCTATGCCCAGCTGTGATCAGTCTAACAGGTTGCTTTGATACTTTCACCACAGTACTTAGTTTTGGAACTGGATCATGGTCCAGGAAACATTGTCTATCCAACAAAATTTCTCAAAATATCTCAACTTTTTCTCTTGAATTTACTGACATCAATTAAAGGGACTAAAGTCATATTCCACTGCAACATTTACATATATCACCTTCCCTTTCTATATACTTCTCTTACACACCAAAAATTTCCCCTGGATTGGCACTTCAATCACCACACGGAAACCAAATACCTCACAACAACTATCCCTATTTGTCAACTACCAGGCCAAATGCCATTTCTTCTATTCTTTCTCTGTCTTCTCTTTCATGCCAACTTCAAAGTCATGGCCACATCCAAGCACATATCAGAGGTAGCTGAATCTAAGGGCTCAGAGAAGGCCCAAACACAAAACCATTCTCCACTCATTAATACTCAGGGTCAAATTAGAAGGGAGAAACAACACAGTAATTTTGAATAATGAATATACAATATAATGAGTTATTAACTAGACCAGGAGATTAGAGTAATAAGGATTGGCTAGAACAAAGTAAAGAGAACTTTAAAGAATACAGTAATACCAGATACAGCATTATATGAAATTATACATAGTAGCCACTAACCCATAAGCAATATCTGATTCATCTCATTGTTGGTGTCTGTTCAGTTTGTTGGTTATCTTTTCTCGTTTATGCTGTTATTTTCCTGGTTCTTGGTATGACAAGGGATTTACTGTTATATAAAAAATGGACATTTGGAATATTAGTTATATAATAAGACATCTTATCGTATTTACTTTTTTGTTGCTAGGCAAGTAGTCTTTCTGTTGAAGACTGGGTGAGTATGTATGCTCAGCTTCCCACTGGGCTCTACTGACAACACAGTAGCAAAAGTGGGGCAGTGACTCACACTGCCTTTTTGTAGACATGTGGTAGGTAGAAGTACAACTCCCCTTACCTCAGCCCCACTGACATTATCCCAGAAAAAGTGGGGCACCAACTCACATAGCCTAATTACCTCCATGAGGGACTAGAGCTTAAAATGAGCTCTCCATCAGGCCTCACTTTCACTAGAGAGAAAAGAAGTGGTAGCCAACACATCCTGCTTTGTGGCTGTTTGGTAATGGTGGAAGTTCAGCTCCCCACTGGGCCCCAGTGGAGGAAAAGCAGAGTACCATCTGTCTCTGCCTCCCTCCACCTCATTCTGCCTCTTTGATGTCAAGAGGGGGTAAAGACTCAGCTCTCCACTGGGCTCTTGATATTCTCCAATAAAAAAGGGACCAGGGATCCTTGGATAAATGGTTAGATCTAGGGATGTGGCAGGAAAATTACAAGAAAGTCTGGAGTCTGGATCATTCATACTTCCAGAGAATTATGAAGTGCTCAAAATACAAAAACAATGGGGGCATGTCAAAGGGACACAGGAGCCAACATGAAAGAGCTTCCAATGGCCAAATGTGGAATAAGAGTAGCAACAGAATGAATGATCTGGTATTCGATTATAAGCCAAAGTACAAAGCAAATGTATGAATCCACATGGATATAAATAAATGATTAAATAAATAATTATGGGAGAAGATACAAATCTTCTTTATGGAGTAATTCCACCTAGTACTTGTATACAGTGCTCCTCTAAGAGGTGGCACCTAATCCCCCTTTTCCCTTGCCTCTGCAATTTCTGAGTATGGGCTTTACTCAGGAACCAGCTTTCAATAATAAATTATGCAAAGGGAAAATATATTAACTTTTCAGTGGAGATATCTGGCAAATACTAACATAACCAAGTGATCAAGGCTGACATCATCAGTGATATTATGTATATGTCATAGACAACCAGATGTGATGTGATGGGAAAGGTACTTCATGTCTGTGGCATTTCTTCTGAAATTCAATATCCTGATTCTAATCTTGAAGAAAAAAACCCAGACCAATTCAAATTGGGGGACAGTTAAAAGAGTACCTTAATAGTAATCCTCAATACTATGAAGGTCATAAAAACAAGAAAAATCTGAGAAATTGTCACAGATTGAAGGAGACAGGTTATAAAGACTAAATACAATGTGATATGCTGGATTGGATACTGGGACAGGAAAAGGACCTTAACAGGAAAAACTAGTAAAACCAGAATAGTGTGGAGCTTAATTAATAGCAATATACTAATGTTGGCTTCTTAGTTTTGAATAATGTATCACAGTGATATAAGCTGGTAACATTAAAAGAAAACTGGAACTGAGTGAGGAGTATATGGGAACTCTCTACTACCATTGCAACTTTTCTGTAAATCTAAAATTATTCCAAAATAAGACTTACTTAAAAAATTAAGTGGTATATTTTGAAGTAAGATTATAAGACTCAGTATTGTTTGGATACCAATTTTTCCCAGTGTTGTCTATAGATTCAAAGAACTGTTAAGTCAAATTTGTCAGCTGTTTTTTGTAGGAATTTACCATTTGATTCTTAAATTTATATGGAAATCAATCTAATACATATGAAAACAAAATATAGTCAGAACTATCTTATAAAACTATAACACACTTGTAGGTATCATACTATTCAATTTCAAGATTTACAATAAAGCTTAAGTATTCAAGAAGAATACTGAGATCCATCAATGGAATAGCATAGAGAGTTTAGAAATAAACCCACAGTTATGTGGCCAATTGATTTTGACAAAAGTAGGAAGGCAACATAATGGTAAAAAGAAAAGTTTTTTCAGTAAATGTTGATGTAAGATCTGTATATCTTCAGGGATAATATAAACCTTGCCTGCTTGCAAGGACAGTCATTCACCTAAACATTAAAGTAAAGCAATAAAGCTTCTAAAAAACCTAGCAAACATCACTGTGACCGCAGAGTAGGCAAATGTTTCTTAATACATAAAAACACTAAACCTAAAACAAAATATTGATTATAAAATGTTCATCAAATTAAATCCTTTGGTCATTGAAAGATATCATTAGGATAAAACATATTTAGTGTATCAAGAATATATACAGCATTGCATATATAAGTATCACGACTGATAGAGAATTTAAAGTAATGATCATAAGGATACTCACTGGACCTGAGAAGAGTGGAAGAAATAAGTGAGACACTTAACACAGATATGAGGAATAATGTAACTTTATATAAAGGGCAAAATAAACAAAATGAGAAACATGCTTGATGTAATGAACAGCAGGATAGAAGAAGTGACTGAGAAGCCAGAGTAATGGAAAGTAATCAAGATAAACAAAAGAGAAAAAAGAATTATACAAAGTGAGAATAGACTGGGGAAACTCAGTGATTCTATCAAATGTAATAACATTGGTATTATAGGAGTCCCAGAAGAAGAAGAGAGAAAAAGGAGCAGAGCAATTATTTGAAGAAATAATACCTTAAAACTTACCTAATCTGGGGAAGGAAACAGATATCCAGGTCCAGGAGGCACAGAGAACTCCCATCAAAATCCACAAAAGCAGATCCACACCAAGACATATTGTAATTAAATTTACAAAATACAGTGATAAAGAAAAAAAATTAAAAGCAGCAAGACAAAAGAAGACAGTAAATTATAAGGGAAAACACATAAAACTAGAAGGGGATTTTTCAGCAGAAACTTTCAAAGCCAAAAGGGAGTGGCATGATATATTCAAAGTGCTTAATGGGAAAATCTGCAGCCAAGAATACTCTATCCAGCAAGGCTATCATTCAGAATAGAAGGAGAGATAAAGAGCTTTTCCAAACAAACAAAAATAAAGGAGTTCATGACCCCTAAATCAGTCCGGCAGGAAATGTAAAAGGGGACTGGGTGGAAAGGAGAGAACAAAAGTCATGGTATAAAGATAAGAAACACAAAAGCAGTAGAAATTAATATTTCTGTAAAAAAAATCAGTGAAGGAATATACACAAAAAAAGGTGTAAAATATAACAACATATAGGTAAAAGGTTGGAGGGGGGAGAGGACTAAAGAATGGGTTCAAACTTAAATAACCACCAACTTAATATAGACTGCTATATGCAGAAGAGGTTATATATGAACCTAATGGTAGCCATGTATCAAAACCAATAATAAATATGCAAAGAATAAGGAGAAAGAAATCCAAATACATCATTAAAAAATCAGCATACCATGAAAAAGAGAAAGACAAGAAAGGACAGAGAAAATCTTCAGAAATGACCACAAAACAAGTAACAAAATAGCAATAAATACATATCTATTAATTACTTTGAGTGTAAATGGACTAAATGCTCCAATCAAAAGACATACAGTGACAGAATGGATTAAAAAACAACACCCATCTATACACTGCCTACAGGAGACTCACTTTAGACCTAAACACACCTATAGATTGAAATTAAGGGGACAGAGAATCATTTATCACATAAATTGATGTCAAAAGAAAGCCAGAGTAGCAATACTTATACCAGACAAAGTAGACTTTAAAATAAAGACTAGAATAGGAAACAAAGGACACTATATAATAATAAAGGGGACAATCAAACAAGAAGATATAACAATTGTAAATATTTATGCTCCCAATATTGCACTCAAATACGTGAAACCGTTAATAACAAACATAAAGGAACTAAACAATAATAATACAATAATAGTAGGGAATTTTGACACCCCACTTACATCAATGGACAGATCATCTAAACAGAAAATCAACAAGGAAACAATGGCTTTGAATGACACACTGAAACAGACGGATTTTACAGATATATTCAGAACATTCTATCCTAAAACAGAATACACATTCTTTTCAAGGGCACATGGAACATTTCTCCAGAATAGATCAAATATTATCCCACAAAACAAGCCTCAACAAATTCAAGAAGATCAAAATCATACCATGCATCTTTTCTGACCACAAGGCTATGAAACTAGAAGTTAACCACATGAAAAAACCTGGAGAGACCTCAAATACATGGAGGTTAAATAACATGCTACTAAACAATAAATGGGTCCACCAGGAAATAAAAGAAGAAATTAAAAAGTACATGGAGGAAATGAAAATAAAAACATGATGGTCCAAAACCTTTGGGTTGCAGCAAAAGCGGTTCTAAGAGGGAAGTTTATAGCAATACAGGCCTACCACAAGAAGCTGAAGAAGCAAGAAAAAATCTCAGGAGTGCCTCAGTTGGTTAAGTATCCAACTCTTGGTTTTGGTTCAGGTCATTATCTCAGGGTTGTGAGATTGAGCCCGGAGTCGGGCTCTGTGCTCAGCATGGAGTCTACTTAAGACTCTCTCTCCCTCTCCCTTTGCCCACCCCCTGTGCTCTCTCTTTCCCTCTAAAATAAATAAATAAATCTTAAAAGAAGCAAGAAAAATCTCAAACAACCTAACCTTACACCTAAAGGAGCTAGAAAAGAACAATAAACAAAGCCTAAAGCCGGAAGAAGGATGGAAATAATAAAGATTGGAGTAGAAATAAATGATATAGAAACTAAAAAAATAATAGAACAGATCAATGAATCCAGGAACTTGTTCCTTGAAAAAAATCAACAAAATTGATAAACCCCTAGCCACACTTATCAAGAAAAAAAGAGAAAGGACTCAAATAAGTAAAATCACAAATGAGAGAGGAGAAATAACAATCAACACCACATAAATACAAACGGTCATAACAGAATATAAAAACTATATGCCAACAAATTGGACAATCTGGAAGAAATGAATACATTCCTAGAAACATATAAACTACCAAAACTAAACAGAAAGAAATAGAAAACTCAAACACATCAATAAACAGCAGAGAAACTGAATCAATAATCAAAAAACTCCCAATAAACAAAAGTTCAGGACCACATGGCTTCACAGACAAATTCTACAAACATTTAAGGAAGAGTTAATACTTATTCTTCTCAAATGATTTCAAGAAATAGAAAAGGAAGGAAAACTTCCAAATTCATTCTATGAAGCCAGCATTACCCTGACAACAAAATGAGATAAAGACAGCACTAAAAAAGAGAACTAGAGGCCAACATCCCAGCAAAAATGCAAAAGTCCTCAACAAAATTCAACAACATATTATAAAAAATCACTCACCATGATCAAGTGAGATTTATTCCTGGATTACAAGGGTGGTTCAATATCCACAAATCAATCGACATGATACATCACATGAGTAAGAGAAAGGATAAAAACCATATGATCATTTCAATAGATGTAGAAAAAACATTAAACAAAATACAACATCCATTCATGATAAAAACCCTCAACAAAGTGGGTTTAAGGGAACATACTTCAACATAATAAAGGCCATATATAAAAACCCACAGCTAACATCATTCTTAATGAAGAAAAACTGAGAGCTTTTTCCCTAAGGTCAGGAGTAAGACAGGGATGTCCACTCTCACCACTTTTAGTCAACACAGTACTGCAAGTTGTAGCCACAGCAATCAAACAACAAAAAGAAATAAAAGACATTCAGATTGGCAAGGAAGAAGTCAAATTTTCACTATATGCAGATGACATGATAACTATTATAATAGAAAACCTGAAAAACTGCCAGAACTGACACACAAATTCAGTAAGGTTGCAGGATACAAAATCAATGTACAGAAATTGGTTGCATTTCTATAAACCAATAATGAAGCAGCAGAAAGAGAAATGAAGAAAACAACCCCATTTACAACTGCACCAAAAAAATAAGATACCTAGGAATAAACCTAACCAAAGAGGTGAAAGACATACACCCTGAAAAATATAAAAAGCTGATGAAAGAAATTGAAGAGGACATAAAGAAGTGGAAGGACATTCCATGCTTATGGATAGTAAGAACAAATATTCATAAGACGTCTATACTACCCAAAGCCATCTACGCATTTAATGCAATCCCTATCAAAATACCAACAGATTTTTCACACAACTAGAACAAAAATTCTAAAATTTTTACAGAACCACAAAGACACTCAATAGCCAAAGCCACCTTGAAAAAGAAAAGCAAAGTGGAGGCATCACAATTCTGGACTTCAAGCCATATTACAAAGCTGTAGTAATCAAAACAGCATGGTACTGGCACAAAAAATAGACTCATAGATCAATGAAACAGAATAGAAAGCCCACAAACAAACCCACAAGTATATGGAAATTAATCTTTGACAAAGCAGGAAAGAATATGCAATGAGGAAAAGACAGTCTCTTCAACAGATGGTGTTGGGGAAAATTGGACAGCAACATGCAAAAGACAACATGCCATACACAAAAATAATTTCAAAATGAATTAAATATATAAATGTGAGACCTGAAACCATAAAAATCCAAAATGAATTAAATACATAAATGTGAGACCTGAAACTGTAAAAATCCTAGAAGAGAAGAGAACATAGGCAGTAACCTCTTTGATATCAGCCTTAGCAACTTTTTTTCTAGATATGTCTTCTGAGGCAAGGGAAACAAAAGCAAATATAAACTATTGGGACTACATCCAAAGAAAAAGCTTCTGCACAGTACAGGAAACAACCAACAAAACTAAAAGCAACCTACAGAATGGAGAAGATATTTGCAAATGGCATATTCAGTAAAGGGGTAGTATCCAAAATACATAAAGAACTTACACAAAAAAAACCCCAATAATCCAACTAAAAAATGGGCAGAAGACATGAATAGACATTTCTCCGAAGACATACAGATGGGCAACAGACACATAAAAAGATGCTCATCATCACTTACCATTGGGAACTGCAAATAAAAACTACAATGAGATATCACCTCACACCTGTCAGAATGGCTAAAATTAATAACACAAGAAACAGCAGGCATTGGTGAGGCTATGGAGAGAAAGGAATCCTTGTGCCCTGTTGAAGGGAATGCAAACTGGTGGAACCACTGGAAAATAGTATGCAAGTTCCTCAAAAAGTTAAAAATAGAACTACCATATGTTCCAGCAATTGCACTACTGGGTATTTAACCAAAGCATACAAAAACAGTAATTCAAAGAGATACATGTGCCTCTATGTTTATAGCAGTATTATTTACAATTGCCAAGATATGAAGGCAACCTAAGTGTGCACTGACTGATGAATGGATAAAGAAGTGATGGATGATAGATAGATAGATAGATAGATAGATAGATAGATAGATAGATGATAGATAGATGATAGATGACAGATAGATAATGGAATATTATTCAGCCATAAAAAGAATGAAATCTTGCCACTTGCGATGACATGGATGGAGCTAGAGTATTATGCTAAGCAAAGTAAGTCAGTAAGAGAAAGACATACTATATGTTTTCACTCATATGTGGAATTTAAGAAACAAAACAAACAAGCAGAGGGAAAAGGAGAAAGGGAGACAGAGAGAGAGCAAGAAAGAGACTCTTAACTATAGGGAACACACTGATGGTTAGGAGAGGGGAGGGCGGGGGATATGGATGAAATAGGTGATGGGGATTAAGAAGTGCACTTGTCCTGATGAGCACCAAATGTCGTGTTGAAGTGTTGAATCACTATATTGTACCCCTGAAACTAATACAACACTGTATGTTAACTAACTGGAATTAAGATAAAAACTTAAAAAGCTAAAAAGAATATATACATCATTCTTACAACTCAAAAAAGAGAAAATAAACACATCAGTAAAAATCAGCCATTTATTTGTGTTGTTGCTTCACAAGCATAAAAAAATCGTCAATAATCACATGAGAAGATGCTCAAAACAGTCAATCCTCATGGAAATGCATATTAACTACTATATTTAGACACTGCTATATAAGCATTAGAATACCTAACATTAAACAGACTGGCAATGAACAAGTGGCAGCAAGAATGTGGAACAATTGGAATTCTTGTGGATTGTTGGTAGGAGTTTAAGTGGTACAACTATATTAGAATATTATTTGGCCGTTTCTTCTAGTGTTAAAAATTCACCTATCCTATAACCCAGCAATTCAATTCCTAAATATTTATTTATCCAAGAGAAATGAATAGCAATCAGAAATGAAAACAGAAGATATAATTCAAATTACAAGTAGTGGTTATCCACAATATATAAATACATTTTGGAGAACTTTAAAGAATTCCAGGTTGTATTTTTATTTGGCAATATTTTGCAAGGCTTTTCATTCAAAGGTAGACAAAATGAAGTATAACGCTGTACGATTACTTAGAAACTGAGATCAAAGGAAAGAGTCAATCTGCACATACTACGTAAAAGACATTTTCTGAAAGGGTAAGTGAGAAAGAGGATGAGGCACAGAGAATGTTGGTGAAGATGATTTGAAAAGTTGCCGCCATTTCCTGAGCTTGAGTTTCCAATTTCCCTCCTTACATGTATGTTCTTACAGTTTGGCTTTTGGGAAAAGTGTCATTTAATTGCAGAACCATGTCGCAAATGTTTCAACAAGGTGAGCAGTGTATGATAATATTCCCCAAGGTTTAGAAATGGAACTTAAAAAAAAGAGATTTTATTTATTTATTTGACAGAGGGAGAGAGACAGCCAGTGAAAGAGGAAACACAGCCAGGGGGAGTGTGAGAGGAAGAAGCAGGCTCCCAGAGGAGGAGCCCGATGCCGGCTCGATCCCAGCATTCCCGGATCACGCCCTGAGCCGAAGGCAGACACTTAATGACTGAGCCACCCAGGTGCCCCTAGAAATGGAACTTTCTGATAAGCAAAATCTTTTTGAGTTCCTCAGCTAAGGTCTCTGGGAAGTTGCAGGACTTAACCCATTAAGTTACACCCATAAGGTTCTTTAATCTACTGTAAAAGTTTATCATTGGTGAATTCACTGTAACCACTTTATTTGAAAAGGATTTGTAAGGTAAAGGAAAAGAAAGGGTAAGATAACAGAAATGAACATGAATGCTTTGAATAGAACCAAATTTAACATAAGAATGCCATATCATTGCATGCACTTTTTGATTTTTGATTCTTAATATTCTAAAAAGATGTGTCAACTGCTTAAGACTAATCCAAGAGACTTTTATTTTATACTTTTTTTGTATGATTATGACTGTGGAGAACCATTTTATTAGCTCATTATGCACATTCCAATATATCATGGGCCAAATAACTTTTTCTCTAATTCTTCCATTCAACAAGCATTTAGTGAGCCATTGAGTGGCTTAAAGAATGTTATGGCTACTATAAAAGCTAAGGGGCACTCACGGTCCCTGAGCAGCCTACTACCACCTGATTCATGAGATTCTTATTCTCTAGCCTCTATAAGATATCTGGTTCTTATTTTACTCAAATGACTTTGGATTTCTTTTGGTTTACCCTCCAATTCACTCTACTTTCATTTAGTGAGAAATTATGTGACGATAAACAGGAATTTATCTTTTTAAGTCTATGATATGTCAGTGGCAATTGCAGAAGTACATTAGTAGACCAGCACAACCACTGCAATTATTCATTGTTAGAAATCAAGCTTTGATTTGTCCCTGAAGATTAAATTCATGTTCCTCATGCAGAGATCATCATGACTCCACAGTAAAGTAAGAAATTGCAAGCTGCAGTTCAGAAATTACAGAAGCAGGAATTTGCTCTCCAAACCCGTCAATAACCTTTATAAAAAGTCATTCCACAGAAAGATTTCTGGGATCGAAATGACAGATACTGACTCTAGCTAATGCAAGGATCTCATGAATTTTCATTTTAGTTACAAATGAACACCTGCTAAGAAAAAGGACTAATTCATTAGCAAATTGCAAATTAGTGATTGCAATTGCAACAGGGGTACAAACTTTCATTTGCTTAATTCTGTTAAAATATATTTTTATAAATCAAGTCTTTTAACAACAATACCATCATATTTTCACTATTTTTAAGTTGAAGGTGGCTACTGTAATTCTGAATTCCTACCTAAAAGCCAAACTGAAATACAAAAATGAAAATAAAATTATAAAGTGAAGGTATGCTGCAAACACATGCCATTGAGTGTCTATATGTGTGCGTGTGAAGGGGATATAGTTAGACTTGACAATGGTCTCATAACCTGTTTTTTCTAATTTATACTGAATTTATCAGTGGGGGTGTATGAGATTATTGTGATTGGCATGTTGAAAAACACTGTAATCTAATTGTTTTATTTGAATGTGTTTTAGAAGAAACTAATATATAAAATATTTGGCTTTAGGGATATTATTTCTCAGAAGCCAGATACAAAAAATAATTTAATATAAAGGATATAAGAAGTAAATAATAGTAGAGTTAAAATATGAATGGGCAAATTTGTGAATATGTTACACAGGCCCTGAAGTTTAAGATACAATGATTTAAATCACATTGCAAAAAAAATATAAATGGAACACAAAAATAAGTAGCTTTATATTTGCATTTAGCCACAAAATCAAGTTCTCTCTCTTGAGGTAATAGTGAATGAATTATGACAAAAATCATCTTTTATAATGTAATTGGCATTATGTTTACACCAATGCTATTGTTAACAAGTGATTACAAATGTTATGAGCATGAGAACAGAAAATCATATGAACAAGCTTAGTCAGGTATACAGTAAAATACTATGAAAAATAGTTCACATATGCTGGAGAAAGAAACAGCTGTGATGTCACAGCTTCTTAAATCATAGTATTGATATACAACCACTCAACATGAGGATTGAAATGGGTCATCTGATAACCCATTGGGAATGAAGATGCACATACCAAACTTTATTACATTAACTCACATGTCACTTTCCCTGATTATGTATTTCTATAGCCAATCTGAGGTCAGGAGGTTCTACAGAACTCACTGAATTTGGATCATTAGGCTGGATTTTTAATTGTTGCATCATGAGCCAGAAATTATGTTGGGAATTGGTAAGGATGAAATGTACTGACACATTCAGAAAGAGAAATCAGACAAAACATGGCCTAGCATATTTTGCAGTATCTAGTTATATTATCTACAGCTAATACATAATGTAGACAGAGGATTTTGGTAATTTCATTTGAAAATTGTCATAGCATCATCTAAATTTGATTTCATGAGCTATACAAGTCTTTATAGGAATCTGTTCCTTAACAATGCACACTACAATGGCCATAAACTTTTAGATCTATAAAAGACTAGTACCATCAGGATTCCCTGGCTCCTAAAACCTGTTATTTGTTTATTAAAAGAATCAGAGTATCTTTTGGTCGTTGATGACCGTAATGAAAGCTGTTCTAGGGTAAAGAGTAGAAGTTTCTTGCAGTATAATAAAGAGAAAAGAGGAAAGGAAGATATAGGATCAATGAGTGCCTCCCAGAAGGGAAAAAGAAAGGATATTTAGTAGTAGGTGAAAGGGAATACAGAGAATAGCATGTTTGGTTCATCTGTAGTTACCACCTGTCATTTAAGAGAGCTCGGGAGAAATTCTACAATACTAAACAGCATGAGTTAAGGCATAGACCTTATTGAGGAGAAGGAAAAATTGCAAGAACTGAATCAACGAGAAATGAGAAGGCACAAGTCCTTTATTATTCCATTATCCCCCAGAAAGATGGGTCAGTGTCCGAATCTGTTTGCCCCACAGCATGAGTTAAGTTAAAATAGAGAGAACTCCCATTGCTACCCCTTCTTACAGTCACATGTGAGAATGTGACCTTGCCAGAGGAAATACAGACTCCTAGGCCAAGAAAAATGGCATAAGGCCCTCTGTTTTTAATTGCCAGCTTTATAGAGGAGCTAGGTAGGAACTCAAGATCCAGGGTCAGAAGAACTTGAACTCCTTGGGTGATACAATTTCCCTTCTCCAGTAAGCACTGAACATGGATGCAACCCCTCCAGCTGAGAAAAGAAGCAGCCTGAAGTCAGAGATAGTTTAGTTTACTGCTCAGATGACCAAGAATAAGCCACTAGGTTTATTTTAAACTTACTAAAGCTTCCTTCCTCCTTCCTTTCCTTCCTTTCACATGTGTGTTTGTGTATCCAATTTCATTTTCAATTCATTTATTATTTGATTTCATTTTGCTATATATAAATAACATTAATTGTATATTTGCTATGTGTTATATAAAATCATAATTATATTAATATACTTATTTATATTACCTACTATATATTTGCATATTCTCTATATTGTGATTTTTTATGTATATTTATATCAACTAATACTCCCTGCAACAAATTTTTTAATATATATCTCTTAATGATACAGGGCCCATATGGCTCTATTGGCACAGTCTACCAACCATTAAAGAAAGAGATAATACGAATTGCACCCAATCTCTTAGAGAATATAGGAGGAAATAACATCCTCAACTTATTTTTGAAGCCACCATTATCCTGGTTCTAAAACCAAACATGTGCCTCAGAAGAAAAGTGAATGATGAACTAATAATATTTCTCATAAGCCTCAAAACAAATATCTTTAAAATCAATTTTTTAAGCAAACCAACCTAGCAATATATAAAAGGATAATACATTATAGCCCAATAAAGTTTGTTCCAGTAAAGCACAGATAGTGTAACATTCAGGTATGGACGTAATTTACTTCATAAAAAAAATAAATGAGAAAAACCAGATAATCATTTCGATTAAGGCAGAAAAGTATTTGAAAAAAATAGCCCCTACTCATGATAAATTCCTCAGCAAGCTAAGAATAGAAGGGAACTTTATCCTGATAAAGGGCAACCACAAAAAAACAAACAAAATCAACAACAATAAAGAATAACAACATAGATATCATAATGCTTTGTGGTAGAAAAACGGGAACGTTTTCTCCCCTACTGTTGGGCAGAAAGTAAGGATATCTGCTCACATTAATTATGTTTAATGTTATACTGGAGGCCCTGGCAAAAGTAATAAAGCAAAATAAACAAATTTATTATTAAAGGCACACCGATGATGGAGGAAGTAAAACTGACTTTATTTGCAGACGGTATGATAGTCTGTGTAGAAAACCCTAAGGAATTTAGTAAAAAGTTACTAGAACTAACAAGTGAGTTTAGCAAGTTTGCAGGATGTAAAGGAAAATCACTTGTACTCTGTTCTAGCAATGAACACTTGGAAATGGGGGGGAAAGGCCACTTACAATAACACACAAAAGTGGGCAATATTTAGGATGTTTTAGCCACTGTGCCTTATTCTAAATGAGGATATACTTTTATTATACCTTCTTCTATGAAATTAACCTACACATTTTTCCATTTTTACATTTGGGAAAAAATCTAAACTTATTCTGTTTACTTTATGCCTTATAAACTTTGCCTTGCACGCACTGTTTACTTCGTAAGCCTTATACCAGCCTTTAGTCAAACGGGATAAACTTCTTTCAATAGGATTCAATTAAATTAAAATTATTGGCATTTATTAATATGTATAGGGGACATAAAGTTTAGCCTAGTGTTTACCTGACTTTGAACTCATGCATTCAAGAAAAATGGTAATTTAAGTGCTCCTTTTATGACTTTTATGTAAAATATAATTCTATAATTTCAAAGGAGGCTTATAAAAATCATTATAGAGCTATATTTATATGATTATTCCACCCTTTAGATTAATTTGATTTAAAGAACTTCAATCTGTTAAATATTAATATTCTATTATGTAACAACAGAGACTTCTCAAAATAGATACATTATAAAATAATCAAGAAGTTTTGGCATAATTGCACCAAATCCTTTGCCAGTAACATTTCAGTGGAAGGGCTACTTTCCACTGAAATATTTAATAGCAGTACAATGTATACCTCATGAGGGAAGGGGCTGGATTTAGTTCACTGCTGTACTTGCGGAGCCCACAATGCCTGCCAGAGAGTAGCAGTCAATAAACATTCATTAATGAAATAAATTAATAACAGTTTTCTTTGCATTTAACTGTTAAAGACTTCAATAAAGCTAGAGAGGTCAGGTTAAAAATAAAAAAATAAAGTAGCTTTCAAGAAAGAATGACAGTTTTTTAAACTATGATGACATATTACATTAATAATAATAATTAATAAAAATAATAAAATAGGTAAATGTGATGAAATAAATTGCATTTTTACTGAAACAAGAATAAAGGAGAGGTATTATTTTTCCTTTTTCTGTTATGGGATTAAATGCTATAGTACATGTTAAGTGCCTATTATAGTGTTTGATACATAGTATGGGCTCAATAAATTATAGTCACTATAGAGACACAGGTACAATAAGAGAACCAGAGTTGCAGAGTCAAAAGAAATGCAGGGGGAGGAAATTCTTCACCAGCTATCCTCCAGGAGACTATCTGGGCATTATTCACACTACCCCGAATCCTTCTTCTCTGTCCTACCTGCCGGTCCTATAGTTGGCATTTTAATTCAAGAAATAAGTCCTCAAAAACCTACCACTAATATTACCTTGAAAGTCTATTGATGTACCTCATCTGATCATGTCTCAAAGTCACATGTTCCAATATATGGGGTTTTCTTTCCTCCTGTACATTTATATACATATAACATTTGAATATATATTGGAATATTGTATATATACAATATTTTGTTATTTTGAATTATCAAAACCCAGTAGAAGAGTTTTCTTATGTATTTTAGCAAAAAAAAGTGATTTTTTTTTACGTACAAGATTTCATTTCACCCTCGGAGTGTGTAAACATGCCACTGAATAATATTTGATTTGCAACATTCAAAATGGTGAATTAAGGTTGGGAGGGGTTTTAGCTAGAATAAAGTGATTTTAGTATTCTGAAGTCCGTTCTGTATTGAGTTAATGAGATTTTTCCAACATTTCCTTCATAGAGCTGACACCAGGGAAGTGAGCAACTCATGTGAGCTTGTTTGAATAATTTATCACAACATTTTTAGAAAGTTCAAGATAGCCCCTGGTTCATGGCTGCACAATCCTAAATGATTTTCATGTTTACAGAAAGTATATTTTCTTCTTTGTAGATATACATGTGACTTACGAAAGAATGTGTTTCACATGGTGCTTAGTTGTCCCTCCATTCCCGTGTGCTCTTTAAAAAGGTGCACAGAGGGGCTGTCTGGGTGGCTCAGTCAGTTAAGTGTCCAACTCCTGATTTCAGCTCACACCTTGACCTCAGGGTTGTGAGTTTGTGAGTTTGAGCCCCATGTTGGGCTCCACACTTGGTGTGGAGCCTACTTAAAAAATAATTAAAAAGTTGCACAGGACGTGGTTGTTGCATGGGTGATGGTGTCTGATGGAATGGCACCAACATGCATTGGTCCAAGTTTATTTAATGTAAGTGAACAAATGCCTTTTATTACGTGAGAACAGAGAAACCAGAGGATCTAGTAGCCTATTTCCAGTCAGAATAAAACAATGTCCGTGTTTTAAAGTCCCTATGAGAGTCATCAGCTGCCAAAGGTACTGCCTAACCAGAAGTGAAGGGAGGTACCAGAATCTTCAAGAAAGATCTTTATAACTCCTTTCCCCCCGCAACTGCAGACTTTATTGCAAAATGCCTGAGCATATTCCTGAGTGTCCACTGTAAGACATAGTGAATGAAAGATCAAATACTCTCATATTATAGATACTATTATTGATGCCACTTGGAGTTGAGGAAACTGAAACTCAGGAAAGTTACATAATTTACTCGCCATCATATATCAGGTAAGTGGCCGAGAAAAGATTTAGAACCTAGTCTGTGTGGTCAAAATCCCATTGATTTGTACAGTATCATATATTTTCTAAAATGTGCTTGTTAGTATAACTACCAAAGTGAGAAATCTCAAAACATTTTCTGTACAGAGAATAACGATATAGATTAAGACTGAATAAACAGTAGGAATATGCATATGTTGTTGCTCTACTTGTACTTTTTCTGTGAATTTTCCTGGGTAATTTGCATCAGGCAGTCATATACCCATTTTCCTGAACTTTTAGCACTATGTAAAAACACAGGAAAAGTCCTCTTATCACGATGCTATATTTAGAATTTTAATGATAATGTGTATTATATGACACCAACTTAGCATGAAGGACTGAGACTGTAAATAGACACAGAGAATACCTAGTACATCTCTGTATGCAAACTATTTCCACACCATCCACTAGCCAAATATGGAACTGTATGCTCTTTTGCAATTCAAACCTCCCAATTGTCTCCTCACTTCACTGGTACCCCAAATAATGTGCTGACTTTGATCCTTTCCATGAAACTTCCCCTTTCTGTTTGCCAGATATCCACTTCCTATGCTCTTTAGTCTTTCCATATACTTTCTGTGAAATCATTTCTACATTCCGGTTGTGTAACACAAAGGTTTTGATCATCCTTGAAATCTAAGATTGCTGTCATTGCCATCCCTGACTTTCATAAGGTAATCCACTTCTCTCAAACTTCTCTGATTGACTGATTGATTGATTGATTGATTTAAAAAGATTTATTTATTTGAGAGAGAGAGAGAGAGAGAGAGCATGGGGGAGGAGCAGAGGGAGAGAGAATCTCAAGCAGATTCCCCACTGAGTGGAGAGCCTGACATGGGGCTCAATCCTAGGACCCTAAGATCATGACCCAAGCTAAACAAAGAGTTGGACACGTAACTGACTGAGCCACCCAGGTACCCCCTGATTTATTTAATTTTTAGCAAATATTTATTGAGTGCCTACGATAAAGCAAGGCACTGTCGATATCGGAGGCCTATACAAATTACACACGGCAAGGTGGGTTCTTGAAATTGTTATCTATTGGAATTGCTTTATATGTGTCCTCTGCCAGACCACAGCTTTGAAAGAGCAGGGATTATGTCTCTTCTAGTCTGCCATCTTCTGTCCCATACTGTCATGGCTGTCTGAAGTAGGTCTAGATTATACCATCATGGTCTGGGCCTTCTCATTCACCTGCCTTAGCACTAGAATTGTAAACACTCTGTTTTTTACTTTGGCGCATCTGTAACTGTTTATGGGTAAGGGCCAGTTTTGCCGACAGTTTTGTCAGTTTAAAGATTTTACAAGTCTGTGCCTAATAATATTGTGTTAAAATGATGTTGATAAAAATTCAGTATCTGCCTGAAGTGGGTTCTCAAATTTGATCATAAAACTTTATTCATTGTAATTTTTTCATTCATTCATCAAATATTATTGAGTGCCTATCATATCCCAAGCACTGTCCTGAAAACCTATAGAACTCCAATTTCAAGTTTTTCATATCAGCTACCCTTAGACATGGAATAGTATATGGATATAAAGGAGATTGTAAACAATAGTGTAAATGAGATTCTTTTCTTCTCAGCAGCACAGTACCATAAATTACCTCATGATATCCTGCTTCCTTTTATTATTAGAAGTGAAATCAAAACCATTTCATATTCAAAACTCGGCAGATATGTGTTGCAAAGCCCAGATGTTTATGATTTTATTATCTAAAATTCATCTCTGTTATAATTCATTGACACAAATAAACACATAGCCAGTGTCAGTGCACATATGCAGATAAAAAATATACTGACAATGTGAATGGAGGGATTATTCTCTAAATATTACCACTCTAAATATCATCGTTTAAATTTAGGTCATTTTCATCTATAATTGCTCTTGTTTGGTTATATACGTTATATAGATATATAGCAGCAATATAAATCCTTTTTGAGCAACATCATGGGAATAGTGTCGAAGATACATGCAAATTAGCTCAAAGCTTTATATAAAGCCTTTTTTGCCTTGCTAAGTTTCCCCAAATCAAACTGAAACACTCTTGAGAAGAGAGGAGAGTATTACAAAATTGAAGGAAAATTTCCCAAAAGCCATTACACTACATTGCACATGATAGATTCTCACTATTTGTTGATTTGATGAAATAAGAAGGAACTCAATGTGACCAATGATATGGCTCATGTGTCTGTTTTGTAGTATATATATATATATATATATATATATAAACCAGTGAGAGACGCTACAACAATCTTAAGAGTTGACTTTTTCCTACAATTGAATAGACAGTTACAAAGTCAGGGTTTTGGGTGTTTTTGACAGAAAGTCTAAATTTACAAAAAATTTAACAAAGGGCTTCAGATCAACACCAATCAAATCTTAGCCCTCTAGAAGAGACTGGATTATAGTTGAGAATAAATCTCTATTTGGAAATAGGGAATGCTCATCTCAGTGAATTACTTCTAATTAATGAGAAATTCTTAACAGCCCCATGAATATGGAATTTCTATGTTCAGATATTTCAATTGAATGTGTATTTGCTAATCTTCTTTCACATTACTAGATTTTATCCTTTGATCACTTGGCTGTCAGAAAAAATAATTTTCTTATGAAGATAAAAAAATCTTTGTTTTGAATAACGTTTTAGTCTCTTTTAATGCAATATGCCATCTACTTGATTCTCAGATGTTTTTGCTGATTAACACCAGTTCTGCTTCTTGCCTGAACTCCAGGCTTCCATAATTTCAGTCATTTGTTTATTCTTTGATTTGTTTTCATCCATTTCTGAGTCAAATATTTACTGAGAACCTACTATTGTCAGAGCCCTGCCCTAAGCATTTATATACGTAATCTTTCATGTACCATGCCATTCCACTATATACTTGGTTGAATTTGATTTCCCAGTGGCATACAAAGGGGTCTTGTTATTGTGACATTTCCAGACATCTTCTTATAGTTTATCACTATTTAATTGTTCTACCCCACTATCTGAATCATGGAACGGACACTGTCTACCAGATAAAACCCTCTTGATTCTCTTTGCAACTGTGGTAGCCAGAATCAAGGATGACCCCCAGTTGACCCACCCTTTGGTGGCCATGCCCTTTAGTGATTTCCTACTTCTGAGTGTGGGTGGGACTTGTGACTTGATTCTGACCATAGCAAAAGTGATGGTAGTGCCCTTCTGGGATTACACTACATAGGAATTGGCCTTCTGTCTAAAAGATTCTCTCACTTTCTAGCTTTGATAAAGCAAGTGGCTATGTTGGGAGTACCGCCTGTCAAGGAACTGAGGGTGACTTCCAGCTAACAGCCATCAAGAAAATGAGGCCTTCAGTCCAACAATATTTACAGGAAACTAAATTCCACCAACAACCACATGAGCTTGGAGATGGATCCTTCTCCACTTGAGCTCCAGATAAGACCACAGTCCCAGCTGATACCTTGATGTCAGCCTTGTAAAACTCTAAAGCAGAGGACCCAGCTAGCTGTGCCCAGATTTCTGACCCACATAAATAGTGAGACAATAAATCTGTGTTTTTTAAGCCCTAAGTTTGTGGTAATACTGTTACATAGCAATAGACAATTAACACCAATGGTTCCATTTTAGTGTTCTCCATTGGTTCTACTTTTCTCCATCCTCTCTTTAAATACACATGTTCCAAAGTTATATGCCTCAGATCTCCTAGTTTTCTCTAATTTCTATGTGTACTATATTTTTATAAAGCTATTATCTCTTGGTTTTTACCTAATAGATTCCAATTAATTCCATAATATCTCTCCATTTTTGTCTGTCACCCTGTTTTCAGAACTATTTCAAAGATCAGATCATGCCATTTCCCATTTCAAAATGTACTTTCCTCCCAACTCATTTGATGAAACCAGTATTACCCTAATACAAAAGCTAGCTACAGATAGTCAAAAATAAATACATACATACATACATACGTACAACATACCAATATACCTCATGAACTTAGATTCAAAAACCCTCAACAAAATATTAACAAATAAAATCTAACAATGTATAAGAATAATTATACAACATGACTATGACCAAATGGATTTATTCCAGGTTTATAAGTCTGGTTCAACATTTAAAAATTAATTAATATAGGGGCGCCTGGGTGGCTCAGTCAGTTAAGCAGCTGACTCTTGATTTAGGCTCAGGTCATGGTCTCAGGGGCATTAGATGGAGCCCCACATTGGGCTCTGCACTCTGTGGGGAGTCTGCTTGAGATTCTTTCCCTCTCCCTCTGCCCCTCCCCCCACTTGTGTACTCTCTCTCTCAAATAAATAAATATTTTAAAAAATTAATATAATCTACTATATCAACAAGAGAAGAAAAATCATAACATAATATCAATTGATACAGAAAAAAACATTTAAAAAATCCAAACACATTCATGATAAATACTCTTATCAAGTTAGGAATACAGAAAAACCACCTCAAATTGATAAAGAGCATCTACAAAAAACTTGCAGTAATATAATACTTAATGGTAAGACACTGGATACTTTTCCCTAAAAATTAGGAACAAAGCAAAGACGTCAGCTCTCACTACTTTTACTCAACATAATACTGAAAGTTCTAGCCACAAAAATTATGCAAAAAATAAATAAAAAGCATAGAGACTGGAAAAGAAGAAATGAAATAATCTCTATTTGAAGATGACATGATTGTCAACATAGAAACTCCCAAGTAACCTACAAAAAAGAAAAAAAAATTCTAGAGGTAAAAACGTGAGTTCAGCAGAATTTCAGGATACAAGATCAAAGCATAAAAATTAATCATATTTCTATACACTAACAATGAAAATATGGAAACTGAAATAAACAGCACAGTATCATTTACAATGATACTTAACAAAACATGCACAACATCTGGATGCTGAGAATCACAAATGTTAATGAAGTGAACAGAAGAAAACCTGAATAAATAAACATGGAATATGTTTGTGGATTGGAAGACATCATAGTTAAAGATATTATGTTTCCCCAAACTTATTTATAGGCTAATGCAATTCCTATCAAGGAAAGGTTCTTGGTAGACAGATATGCACAAGCTTATTCTAAAATTTACACAGAAAAGCACAGGCCCACCAATAGCTAAAACAATCTTGATAAAGACGAATAAACTGGGGAGAATCAATCTACCATATACTAAACCTTAACCATATACTAAACCTTACTACATAGCTATAGCAGTCAAAACAGTATGGAATTGGCAGAGGGATAGACATATATACCAACGGAATACAACAGAGAACCTAAAAGTAGACCCACAAAAATATGCCCAACTAGTTTTGGACAAAATTGAAAAAGTAATTCAAATGAGAAAGGATAGTCTTTTCAACAAATGGTGCTGGAGCTATTGGACATACATTGACCTCCCCAAAATTGACCTATGTGCCACACATTTAACTCACAATAAATTAAATGTGAAATGTGAAATACAAAACTATAACACTGTTAAGAAAAAGTGGCATAGGAGAAAATCTTGGGATTTAGGATACAGCAAGAGTTCATAAGCTTGACCTCAAAAGCAAAATACATAAAAGGAAAAAACAAATTTTACTTCATCAACATTTTTTAAAAATCAAAGTTTGTTCTAAAACCTCATTTGAAGAGGATTAAAATACAAGGTATAAATTGGGAAAAAAATATGTGCCAACTACATATTTAACAACGTTTTCAATATTCAAAGTATAAAATATATAAAGAACTCTCAGAATTCAACAGAAAAAATATTAGAAAATGTAAAAAATATATGAACAGACATTTTACCAAAGAGGATTTATAGATGTCAAATAAGCATATGAAAAGACGTCCAACATCATTAACTGTCAGGGAATTACAATATAAAATAACAATGAGATATGACTACACACATATCACAATGGCTTGAAAAAAATAGTGACAACATCAAATGCTAGCAAAGGTGTGAAGAAATCTGGGTCATTTGTACATTGCTTGTGGGAATATAAAATGGTACAACCTTTTGACAATTTCTTTTAAAACTAAATATGCCAGGGCACCTGGGTGACTCAGCCAGTTCGGTAACGGACTCTTGATTTTGACTCAGGTCATGATCTCAGGATCCTGGGATTGAGCCTTGTGTTGAGCTCTGCACTCCGTGGGGAGCCTGCTTGGGATTCTCTCCGTCTCCTTCTGCCTCTCCCCAATCACCCCCCCAACTCATGTACTTGCTCTCTCTCATGCACGCTCTCTGTCTAAAATAAATAAATAAAATCTTGGAAAAAAACCCTAAATATGCAGTACAATACAACCCAGCAGTTGTGCTCTTGGGCATTTATGATAGAGAAATAAAAACATATTCACATAAAAACAGATTCCACGTAGAAACTTTATTTGGAATAGACAAAAACTGGACTCATTCCAGAAGTCCTTCAATAGATGACTGGTTAAACAAACTGTGGTACATCCATGCCATGGACTAATACTCCACAGTAGAAAGGACTAACTAAACTACTGATATATACAACAACTTGGATGAATGTTCAAGAGAGTTATGCTAAGCAAATAAAAACCAATCCCCAAAGGCTACACACTAGATTATAGAAGACAGATTCGTGGTTGGGATTACGAATTAGGGTTAGGGATTAGTTTACAAATGGAACTTGAGAGGGTGGTGGATATGGTTATAAAAGGGCAATAAGAGAGATCCTTGTGATGTTGGAACTATTCAGTGTTTTGACCGCGGTGGTGGATACATGAACCTACCCAGGCAATAATAGAATTGTAGAGAACTTCACACACACACACACACACACACACACACACACACACACACAGAAGAAAAACTGTCAATTTGAATAAGATCTGTGGATTACTTCAATATTAATTTCCTGGTTGTTTTATTATACTATAGTTTTGCAAAATGTTACTACTTGGAGAAACTGAGCAACATGTACAGGGATCTCTCTGTCTTATTTCTCACAACTGCACATGTATGTACAATTATCTCAATAAAAATTTCATTTTATTTTTTCAAATTTTATTTATTTATTTAAGAGAGAGTGTAAAGGGAGGGACAGAGGGAGAGCAGACTCCCTGCTAAGTGCAGAGGCCAATATGGGGCTTGATCCCAGGACCCTGAGATCATGACCTGAGCTGAAATCAAGAATCAGACGCTTAACCAACTGAGCCACCCAGGTGCCCCAAAACTTCATTTTTAAAAAAGTATGTTAGTGGTCTTTCATGCTTATACAGGCTAGGAATAGTGAAAGTAGTATTCTGGCTCCAGACATAGACACATGATACAAAATTTCACAAGATATCTTGTATTGAAGATTCATCACATCACAGACCCAGTGCTATAGCATTGCAGAAGCAGATTGATCATATAGAAAAGGGAAAGATATAGTGTACTTAACCATAATGATTTTAATAATCTACAATAGGCATTTTGGTTTTTTTAATTTGTTTTTTTTTTAAAGATTTTATTTATTTATTTGACACAGAAAGAGACAGCCAGCGAGAGAGGGAACACAATCAGGGGGAGCCGGAGAGGAAGAAGCAGACTCCCAGCAGAGGAGCCTGATGTGGGGCTCGATCCCAGAACGCCGGGATCACGCCCTGAGCTGAAGGCAGACGCCCAACCGACTGCGCCACCCAGGCGCCCCTTAATTTGGTTTTTTAGAAAGTAATTTTGGTTTGCATTAAATTTACTTAGAATTAAATTCACTTTTAATATAAATGTTTTCAAAAATGAAAATGAAATTCTTCATGAACTAGAAAGGACTTGTTAAGGAACAGCAGCAAAAAGAAACAAGAGTGCATTGGTTTTGTCAAGATCCTCATGTTATAGTGTTTAGATTTTTCAGCCTTTGGTTTTAAATTCCTTGGTCACAGCTGGAGAGTTTTTCTACACTACCATGGAGATGAGCAAGACTTGTCTGATCAGGTTTGGCTCTACAGTCCCATGACAATTTTGTAGGCTTTGCAGCAAATCTACAAAGAGGAAATACACACTCTGGGTTTACAGTACATGACAGTGAAATAATGAGATCCATTTCATATGACTGGCCTTTAAGGATGTTTAATCAAAGTCAAAGCAAAGTTTGAAGAAAAATATTCTTGGAGTGTATAAAAGCTCATATTCACATATAGGCACTTACAGGACAGATGTAATCGTTTTGATCATTGCTCTTTTTAACCATCACTCTGTAAGGCTTTGCAGAGCACAAAACTAATATCTTCTCTTCAAAGATAATGAAAGTTGGACCTGACGGCTTCTAGTTTACCTATTAGATGCTCTAATATATACCCATAGACATAGAGTTAAACTAGTGATGATCTCCATGTTCTAAACAAGGCCCTGGTTATAAGTTTTTCTTTGCTGCAACATGCCTATAGGCCCCCTTACCCACGATATTTTCCCCTCTCCTCTAAAATCAAGAACCACTAATAACGAACAAGTCTTCACTTCCTATGACTCTGAAACTAAACTACTTACAGCGGAATATAATAATGATGATGATAACTGCAATTTCATAACTACTACTTATCAAGCTCTAGATTCATTAAACAAATAATTTTACAAATTATTTCCAGTTATGGAATGAATAAGTTACAGGAATAAAAGGCAAACATAGAGAACATAGTCAACGGTACTGTAATAGCATTGTATGGTGACAGATGGTAGCTACATTTGTGGTGAGCATAGCATAGAGTTGTCAAATCACTATGTTGCACACCTGAAACTGATATAACATTGTGTATCAACTATACACAAATAAAAAAATTTAAATTTTATTTCAATTGTGAAGATAATATTGAAAATGAAATTTAAGGTTTTATGGATGTGCATACAAAATAGAGCTAATCTAGTCTGAGAGGTCAAGGGCTTTCCTTTTAAAGTAACATTTAACTGAGAACTAAAGGATGAGCAGTTAAGCAAACATGGGTGGAATAAGAGTGGAGAAAACATTCCAGGCAGAGTAAAACTAATCTGTAAAGGTGCAGAAATCAGAAAGAGGCATGGACCATTTAATGAAGTTCAGGAAGCTAGGGATAAAGGGGAAGAGTAGCGAGGAAGGAATCTGAAGATGCAAGAAGGGTCCAACTGATGCTGAGAATTTTAGGTCAATGCAAAGCTTGTGGATTTTTTACAAAATGGAATGAAATAAATTGCATGTGAGGTTAGATTGTAAAAAAGGGTATGCATGGCTAAACAAAGACCAGGTAGGAGGCTACTGAAAACATGTAAATCAGAAATGATGGTAATTTGAATCATAGCAGCAGATTCTATAGGGTGGGCCTATACTAGTTATTTTGGATGTAGTACAGACAGGACATTGTGATGGATAATATGTGGGGATAAGGGGAGAGGTATGGATCAAGAGTACCTTGAGGCTTCTTACTTATGTAGTTAGATGGATGGTGGTCACATTTGCAGAAATTGATATATTTGATGGACAGATTAGTGCCATTTTAGATATGTTTAGGTTGAAGTGTCTGAGATATCAATATGAAAATGTGTAATAAGCTTCTAAATATGGATCTTGAACTCAGAGAAGTCTGGCCTATAAAACTTGATTTGAAAATATTTTTTCAAGAATGAAATTCCCAGGTGAGATCACCTAGGAGGAGAGTACAGTACATAGAGGGCCTAGAACAGAGCTCAAAGGAATGCTAACATTTAAGTATCAGGAAGTGAAAGATGATCCTGTAAAGGAGAACAGCAAAAAAAGGAAAAAAACACCCAGAAAAGCAAAAGGAAATAAAAAAATGTGTGCTGGTCATAGATGCCAAGAGTTTGAATAGTGAAACTTGGTCACATGTTATGAAAGGCCAATTAAGATGAGGTCTGAAAAGTGTCAATTGAATTTACATATAGTATCTTTTTCTTTCAACATATCTGTACTACTACTACTACTATACTACTACTACTACCACCACCACCACCACTACTACTAGCACTTCTGCTTATAAGAAAAACTAACATATATTGAGTACTTTGCATATCTTATCTCATTTATTCCTCATAACAACTCTATCATTATTCCCATTTTACAGAAAAATAAACCGGGACAGAGAGGTTAAGTAATTTGCCCAAATCATGCTGTTAAGTAAATGGTGAAGTTGGGAGAGGGATGCAGATCTGTCTTAATTCAGCACTGATAAACTTAAAAGTGATACTATAAATATCACTAAAAGTGATACTTCTTCCCACGAAAGGAAAACAGCACATAATGAGGGCAATAGTAACAGAGGAGGAGCTGAATGAGGAATGGACCAGAGACTGGAAAAAGAAGATACAGGAGTACGAAAGGGTGGAGAGAAGGGGAATCTATAATAGTAAGCCATCCAGATTCTTTGTAGCGTTGGGGTGTTTTATCCAGACTGCAGATGACAACAGCTCCTTGAGACAACACATCTTTAAGGTGGAAAATTCAGTCCTGGGTTCCTTTACTCAATTCATCAAGCACACAGTTAATCTTTTGTCTTCTGCCCTAGGCCTTTTCTGAGGTCATGAGCTAAGACGACAGTTAGAGCCTACTGATCATGTGTGAATGTGTACCCCAGAAATTCAAAATAGTTATTACTCCCTGAAGGCAGCCCTCAAACAATGAGTGATAGGAACCTGTTTAAATGCTTCTCCCTGTCAATCATGGTGCAGATAATTCTGAGAAACAGCTTTATGTTTTTCTCTAGATGCTCTGATGATCTAATGCCTTCTGTTTTCTCTTGATTTTGACAATGTTTTCTTTGGTTCTCAAATTTTTCAAGGTTAGTTTGGCTTGAAAAGGTTGATGAGAATCTTATTTTCCCTCTTTCTTAAGAAACTTGACATTTTTGCCTAGATATCTAAGAGATTATTTTTAATTTTTCTCTTTAAAATTCAAGAGTTTTACTCGATATACCATTGTGTTTATTGTTAGGGGTTACTTTTTCCAGGTCTGTATTGTACCCTTCCCAATACAGTATTAAGGTCTTTTTATTTCATAAAAGTTTTATTGAATTATATTTTTAGAATTTACTCTTTTTAATTGCTTTAATTTTTTTCTTTGGGAATCCTACTTCATGAATATTGTCAGTAGCAGTGTTTTATGCCACAAGACAATGGCAAAACTAATTTTAAAAACTCAAGAAAAGAAATATGAGGAAAGAATTTTACATCAAGCCTAGAGGAAACAGAAGAAATTGAGGGATCCCCTTGCTAAGAATAGCTAAGTATATGTAGGAATAGGCAGATCTAAAATTTCTTGCAAAATATGCAGGGCCTATTTGAGAACAGCAGCTGAAACAGGAAGGAATTGATGGGGTCCAGGGCAGTTTGACCCAGAATTTGCTACTTTGGCATGAGGATTATTTTGTGCTGATGACAATAAAGTTCCCATAGACTCAAGAAAAGCTTTTCACCTCCCCTGGTAACTGCCTAAAAGAATTTAGATAGATAGGGAGCCTGCACTAGGAAGAGAGTTATTACCAAAGTTAACTTTCTTAAAAACATGAGAAAGACTTCATGGCATAGTAAACATTTGTTCTTCCTATCTCCCTGTGAATTGTTTTCCTCACCTTTGAAGCCCCACACCCTACCCCCTTCTCCTTGGTTCAGGATGGCATATAAGCCTCAATTGCCTATGGGTGGGTCTCATATTTTTTATGGGGCCCTGTATTATAGAATTAAATTTGGTATTCTGTTCATCTGTTTTATGTATGTCAATTTAATTATTAAACCAGGCAGAAGAATCTAGAAGGGTAAAAATAATTTTTCCCCTACACGATTTTTGCACAATCCATTTTGTGGGTGGATACAAGAAGCCTGTTGTAACGTCTAAAAAGAATAGTCTGGGTCCTACGAACTATCAAAACAAACCAGATGAACTTTCTCTTAAATTCTTATCTTTTCTTCATTTATGTAAGTTTATCCTTTTCATATTTTATTTCCCTTAAGAAGTATCATCTGTAATGTTTATTTGCTCTTGTAATCCTTCTAATCTTTATTTCTGAAATGCCTTTTATTTATAATTACTTTCTGGGTATAATCACATCATCCTGAGTTTATCTAATTCAAATTTGCATTGTTCTTTCATATCTTCTACTATTTTGTTAATTCCTTTTAACTTTTTTGAAATATTAAAAATATATTATATTTGTTCTGTGGATAGGTCTTTGTGCAAATGCTTTTATTGCCTGTAGTGATATTATTCTGCTCCTTATTCTATTTTTAAAATTATACACTGGTATAGCATTCTTTCATGATAATGTTCGAATTGTTTTTATGTGTGAAATTCATTTTCCTAAAGAGGAAGAGTCACACCCATTTGGGGGAGGTGGGTTAGAATAGATTTTCTTACTTCATAGCTATGAAGTTCCCTTTCTTTGATTTTTACAGTGTTCAAACTGAATGAGTATGCATTTTCAGTAATCTCCTGGCTCTTTCCCCACCGTTATATAAACTATCTCTTTCCTTTGCCCCTAATGTCCGTTTTCCTTTTTTTAACATTTATTTATTTTAGAGGGACAGAGAGCAAGCACAGGGGGCGGGGCAGAGGAAAAGGGAGAGAAAATCTTAAGCAGACTCCACACTGAGCGCAGAGCCTGATGTAGGGCTCAATCCCATGACCCTGAGATCATGACCTGAGCCAAAACCAAGAGTGAGATGCTTAACCAATTGCACTACCCAGGTACTCCTATCCCTATTTTCCTGAATTGGCATTCTATTCCCAGGGATTGCACTTCAATGTAAGGCTTTGTACTGATTGATACATTATGAATGTATTTTTAAGTTAGAGCCAACCAGATTTGCTGATCATTAAGTGGAATGTGAGAGAAAGCAGACAATGATGACTCCAAAGTATTTATTTGGCCTGAGAAGAGGAAGGATGGAGTTTCCTTTAATGGGTTTGGAGGAGATAGATTGAAGAGCAGATTAAAGTGCAGGAGGGGTGGGGATTGAGAGTTCAGGTTTAGGCATGTTAATTTTAAGCAAAACATTAGACATTAAAGTGGAAATATCACCTAGGCAGTTGGGTCTGGAATTTAGGGAAGCTGTCAAGGCTGAAGATATATATTTGGGCACTGTTAATAAATATACAGTTTTAAAACCATGAGACTGGATGACCCAAGGGGTGTGAATGGAATTTATACTATGTAATTAGATAAGAGATCCAAGGACAAGCTTGGGTCACTCCAAAGAAGATTAAGAAGAAAGGCCAGTGAAATAAGGGAAAACTAAGAATGTGGTACCTTAGAAGGTAAAGGTAAAAAAAGTATCCCTGGGAGAAGTGATCACCTGTAACAAATGCTGCTGATACCTACATCAAATAAAATGTACCTACAAGCTCAATTATGCTCACTTTATCTCATCTTGTGATCTCTCATTAGTTCATCCCTGTCAATACACAGATAGAAAAACTGAAGTCCTGACTGGGGAAGTAGCTGTTTCAAAATCTTAGAGCTAGTTAGACGCAGGCCTAGTGTTAACACTCAAGTCACCTTACACCCAACCTAGTGTTGCTTTTTGCCAACACTCAGCATTAAATCATACAGGTTTCCTTCCTGAGAAGTCTTGAATTATATTAATGAATTGATATTTTCAAAACTGTAAAATCTTTAGTGAATAGTAAGCATTATGTTTAACACAGTTCATTTAAATCTAGGGCAGGTGGAGAGGGGCTCTCATGAAAAGTCCTCCTTAAGAACTCAAAGAAGGATCCTAGATCATCTGGAATTTCATACCACCAGATACCCAGAAGACCAGGGTGTGGTGAATTACAATAATCAATTCTAAAAATAAGAAGGAAATGTACTAATTAGCCAGTCACATCTTTTTTGAGCACAAGTCATTATCTGGCAATATTGTGAAGATGGTAAAAGCATGTCTTAGTGTCAGCTATAAGATAGTTATCAACCCACAGATACAAAGGGGATGGTACTCCAACATGGATTTTGGAATTCAGAGATGGAAAAAAATAATGAAAACAACTGCCTCTAATAAAACCCTTCCTGACACTGCAAGAATTAATCAATAATGTTTCATGAAGAAAAAGATTTGAAAATCTCTTTGGGCCCACTTGAAATACTTCACTCTTCTGTCAATATAGTTAGCTTTTCAATTACATGTGAATTTACCTTTACACAGTCATATATTTCGTTACTTTTGCTGTCTTATGCAATTTACCTACCACTTTGAGCTTCAGAATATTTTTTTCAATTTGGAAAAAAAAGGTTAACAATGTAAAAATACAGAGACTGTTATAGCAAACATCTATTTACCCAGTGCCTAGAACGTGACAAATATGATTTTGCTACACTCATGTTATGTTTTTAAAATATAAGCAACTTTTCTGATAACTTTTGCACCTAGAATTTCCTCCTCAAACTTATTCTCCTACCTTAGCCCCTCCACAAAAGAAATCATGTATTTTGTATTTATTCTACCAATCCATAATTTATAAACACATATTTATCTCCATAAATACTATATATTATTATTATTTATTTTTAAATTACATAAATGGTATCCATACTGTGTGTATCTTCCTGCAAATTATTTGTTTCCCAACACATTAGATTTTGGAAATCTATCATGTTGATGTGTAGAAATCTAGTTCATTATTTTTAACTGGTACATAATATCATACTTCATGAATATAGCAAACTTTGTCCATTTTTCTATTGAAGTACATTTATTCCCAATCTTTATCATAAACTGTGCTGTACTGATGCAATGATACATGCCTCTTTGCACTCAAATAGGAGAGTTTCCCTAGGAATTATATCTAGATGTGGAATTAGTATAAGCACAAATTCAGATTTTCTAGCTATTTCTTAATTGCCTTCCACAAAATGGCCAGCTTAATTTATATACTCACCAGGAGTATTTACTTGTTAGTGCCAGATTTCATAGTTTTTGCCAGTCTGAAGAATATGAAATGGTATTTCACTGATTTTTTATTTATATTTCCCTGATTACCATGAAGGTATAGCAGTTTTTTATAAATTTATTTGTCATTCAATTTTCTCTATTGTGAATTACCTATTTGTATTTATTGCCTATTTTTCTCCTGGATTGTTCATACTCTCTTTATTCACTTGTAGAATGTTTTCATATATTTTAGATTGTAATCCTTTCTCCATTGGGTATGTTGGAAATATCTTCTAATGTATTGTCTTTTAACTTTTTCATCGTATCTTTATTTTTTTGGTCACATGAATGTTTTAAATTTTGATGTCATAATTTTAATTTTAAATAAATCTTTTAAAAGAAATCCTCTTTATCCACAAAATCATGAAAATATGTTCTCATATATATTTTAAAATGTTTAAAGTATTTTGGTTCACATTTATGTCTTACTCAGTTGGAATTTATTTTCATGTATGGTGCAAAGGAAGGATCTAATTTTAGGGTTTGTGTTTTTCACTTATCTGGAACTGAACTGTCTAAGTACCACATGTGTAACAGTCCATCATTTCCCTCATAATCTAATACCACCTCTGATATATAACAAGTTTACTTATATGAGTTATTGGTACATTCACTGTTGTAAGCTGTAAAATTGCAATATTAATATATTTTTCTGCTTTATTACAGGGAATTCCTAGAAAGCCTGTCTCTATGGGCCAGGAAGGAGAAACTGCAATGCTTCAGTAATCCTTTGGATTTTTTTTTCTATATTCACCCTCTGGTTTCAAGACAACCATCAAGTTAACAGAAAATTAAATCATAGAATTATGAGAACTAATTCAGGGTAGGAAGCAATAGGAAATGCACATTATACTGTTGGGAGGCCAGGGCCACTTATAAAGGATGTAAGCAATACCTAGATTATAAGCCACACATTGGTCACTGACCAGCAGTGTAACTTTGAGCAAGGTATCTAATATTTCAGAGCAATTTTTTAATCTATTAAATGGTCATAACAATACTTCCAAGGTAGACCAGATACGAGAAATAAACAAGACATGCAAAATGGTGAGCGTGGTGCCTGGTATATGACAAGATGTTAGTAAATGTGAGTTTCCCCACTTAAAAAGGATGAACGCTTACAATTGCACCTTACAATTCTGTTCACTCAGTTTCATAACTTTCTTTCCATTATTTTGGCAGTGTCCTCCCCCTATTTGCCAAGCAAGTTCTAAAATGTAAGAATTATAGAAATTGTGACAAAGGAGTAGACTTATCATGGAACGCTGTCTGCAGCTGCACTGTTGGAAGAGAAATGTATGTAAACACAACTTTTGAAAGTCAGCATCCACTCTTCACCCTGAGAAGGTACAGAGCAGAATGCTAATTAGCAGTGGTTCTTAAACTTTATCATGCATCAGTGTCCCCTGAAGGACTTAAACACTCTGGGCCAAGACCCCAGAGTTCTGGTTCTATAGATCTAGGTGGAGATCTAGGAATTTGCATTTCAATAGCACAGTCCAGGGAATGCTGGAGTTGCTAGTCCAGGGGCCCACACTCTGAGAACCACTGCTCTATAGTGTCACTACATGTGTGCTTTTGCCATTAAACACTTCCTGATATTGTTTTCCTTGAAATATGTTGCACTGGAGAAATTTAGTTACAATTTGCTATGTAATAGCTGTATCAATCAAGAGAAGATTTTAGAAGAACATATTGTATGATAATTACGTTATTTCAAGTCAATTTGTGACACTGTAGAAAATAACTATTTAAAACTGAGACACAAATAAATTGTTGAGTTTCCAACTCGGTAGAAAATGTAAATTCTTTTAACACTACATTTGTCCAACTCATGTGGTCAAAGAAACCACAGTGACACATTCAATGTGCTATATATTTTTATCATAGCAGATTTATTAATATTAAATTTCCAATGGAACCATACAAGCAAAACAACTGGATTAGGAGGAATGCCTGCTGGGACTAGTTTTAGATAATAGAAAACAAAAGAAAATCTGTTTCTGGTAAAACATAAAACACTGAGATCTAATCCATCCAAGACACAGCTTGGGCATAGTGGAAATAATATTGCACATGGACTCAAAGACTGTGTCTAGTTACGTAATATTCTAGGAACTAGCCATATAAACTTGGAAAAGCATCCTAATCACTCTGTTTTTGGTTTTCTAATCTGTAAAGTGGGGATGAAAAGTCCCAGTTTAGAAGATCCTTATAAAGATCATGCAAGATATAGAAATCTACTTTCTAAACTCTAAAGTCCTATCAATATTAAAGTATCATCTATCATTCGATGATATCTGAGGCAGGTAGCAAGGAACTGATACTCAAAACATTCTCCTCCACAATAATAAGTGAGAGAAGGAGCTAGCAAAGCTGACAATACTAAGGCCCCCAATATTAGAGCTGCTAGATTTAGCAAATAAAAATACGGGATACAGAGTCAAATTTGAATTTTGGTTAAACAAGTGATTTTTAATACAAGCATTTCCCATGCAATATTTGGGATTTACATATACTAAAACTTTTATTTTATTTGTATCAAATTCAAATTAACTGTGAGTCTATTGTAGGAGGTCATTGAGAAAATGAGACTGCTGGTGGACCCACAAGCTAGACCCAAGCAATCTGAGGTTCATTACCCCCTTCCTTGTCCTTGGAACATGTATCCTTTTTGCCTTCCCTGCCCAGAAGCTGCCCCAAGGATATGGACATAGCCTTGAGTTAGTAATGTAGTGTTGGAACCATCTGGACGGCATACATGACTGAACCCTATTAAGGCCTCTGTTTAAACTCTTAGGATTCTGGTAATCAGATACAGAGTTCTACTCATCTTGCAACCACCCAAGATAAGCCTCGTATATAAGTTCCCTTATTAAAACTGCCACCCACCAATTTGGAATGGCCTGACTCTTTCTTGGTCTGCCCTTGCCCTCCATGTAAAGGGTCCAGTTTTGAATTTCACCTGGGGAACTTCCAAGCTGGTGAACCAATAGTATCCTCTATTTTATCTAGTAACTCTACACAAAAGTATTTCATTCCTAGAGATCAGGGAATAATGATCCAATGTTTCCATTCTCTTTAAATCTCCAGGCCCTTCTGCAACCCCAGCCCCCAACTCCTGGAAGTGAATGACTTCTTTTAGGGTAAGGGTTATTCCCACAGCACTTACACCACTTCAATAGGCATGTATAATTCCAGGAATTCTCCATTTGCTCCTACTGCTGCCATTAGTCCTTCATTTTCAGCTGCCTCACAGAAGGTGACATACTAAACTAATCTGATTCTCTCAGCAACTCTGTGAGGCCTTGAGCCAAGTGTTATACTATATTCATTGGAACAATAAAGAAGCTAAGGCTCTGAAAATTAAATGAAATATACAATATTGGGGAGAGCAACAACTTAATGCCTTTTCTTGAATGTTTATCTAGGGTTCTTTCCACTCTACTCACATTCCCACCCCAATCCCTGACACCCTACCCACTGCTACCACCGGAAAGAAGAGAAAAAAAAAAGGAAGGTATTATCTGGTCATATAGGTAGAAGTGAATTAAGAAATCAATAGGCATTAATATGTATAAATGAGAACTAATTCAAACAAGGAATTGATGGTACCCGACACACGGCTTAAGGTAAAACAAATCCATCCATTTCAACTAACATATCTTAAAGATTCAAAAGACCCCCTTGAGGGCTTCCACAATTTCCCATGGCTTATTAAGCACACCTGACTTGCTCATATGGCCAGTTCAGCCATGTATACAGAAGAGAAAACAGCAGGGGTTTCAGTACTCAGCATAGCAGCAGGTTTTTACATTTGTGCTTCGAAAACTTTTTGTTTGTTCAGTTTGGAATTTTTAGTTATCCTGGTACAGAAAAAATGTATATGCCAAAATGGAACCTAAAAGCCATATGGATTTCAAGCTTTGGCAGAGCACTTCATAAGGAAGTCTCAAGTACATGCTTGATATTTTGTCATTGCCTTTCCTATTATCTTTTCTTTTTCATGAGGATCACATAGCAGAGGACTCCTCACTCCTTGGAAAAACCAATATTGCCATTACCTCCTATAGCTCTGTCTTTTTCTAATTTCTCTAAAATTCTGATAAGGCAAATACTCAAAGTCTAGCTCATACCTGAGTAGAAAGATGTGTAAAGAACATACAAATCCTATACAATAGTGGTTCTCTAAATTTGCTGCATATTAGAATAAATTTGCAGAGATTTTAAAACACTAAAGCCTGAGCCTCAACCTCCTTTCCTTTCAAAATTTAATTGGTGTGGGGTGTGGTCTGGTCATCCAGGATCCAGGTCATCCATTTACTTAATGCTTCCCTAGGTCTTTAAATGTGCAAATAAGTTTGAGAACCACTAATTTAGGAAAGCTTGGATATAAATTAGAACCACTTGAGGGAGTTTTTAAAAATCCCCAATTCTCAGGATAGACCTCAGACCAATTAAATAACATCTGAGACTGGGACCCAACCTACAATTTAAAGCTGTCAGGATGATTCCAATGTGAAGCCAAGGTTGAGAACCACTCTTTTAGCTATAGTGGTTTTTCATGCCTTTTCTTGGCATTTAATTCATTGGAAGAGGACAGAGGACAATGATTTGTTCATCTATTTAAGCTTACATTTGAACACAGTGAATTCTGACTCATCCTGAGTGCTTGGAAAGTATTTTTTTAATGCGTGCTGATATTCGAAGATTTTAACACATTGAAGACAGTGATTCTAATACATAGTTAAATATACTGTCCTGACACCATGGCTAATAAAATATCATATCTCATTCTATCATCTATCTACCTATCATATCATAGATATGGTGGATACCAATAAAATTAGATACGAGTATATGATGTTAACACAATGCACACATTCCGAATCTCTGAATTTTACTTCTAATATAACTGCTAAGATTAAATGCTCCCTATAGTTTTACCCAGTAGTTAAAATAAAACTACATGTAGGTGATGCTCTTTGTGACCAATCTAGGGTTGTCATATTTAGCAAGAAAAAGAAGAGAAAAGGAATCCAAATTAAATTTGAATTTCAAAAAAACAACAATTAATTATTTTTAGTGTAAGTATGCAATATTTGGGACATACTAAAAAAAAAAAAGCCTACCGTTTGTTTCTATGAAATTCAAATTTAACTGGGTATCCTATATTTTATCTGGGAACCTGAGACCAGTCCAGAGTATCAAGCATACAAATATCTTTAAAATAAAAGGCAAAAAAAGTAAAAATACTAATAAAAACATAACTGATGTTTACAAAACTGCTTAGATGTTATCTTTTAAAATTAACCTTGCAGTCACCTAATAAAAATAAGATTTTAGTTATAAACTTCTATTTTAAATTCAATGTCTAATGATTTTATAAACATATCAAACACAAGGCCTCTAATTTAGGACATAGTTAAAGTTTCCAGGTAGTAATTAATCACCCACTGAAGCACTATAGTTTTCAGAAGCAATTTGTTTTAGGTTTTCATCCTATTCAGTGTTCAGTATATTTGGGAGCAGATTCAGGAAATAAGTATCAACCTTACTAAATCATCAACAAAATTAGAAATGGAATATCAGCAGACAAGATAGAGCTAACCATAAAATAAAATGTATTTAAAAGCCATTGATGAAACTTCCTTTAACACAACAAAATGATATATAACTCTTTAAATGGGTAATACATTTATGTTGATATCTATTTTCTTTTTTAAAAATTTATTTATTTATTTATTTATTTATTTATTTATTTATTTGAGAGAGAGAGCGAGAGAGAGAGAGAAGAGGCAGAGGGAGAGAATCTCAAGCAGACTCCCTGCACTTGCAGAGCCTGAGACAGGGCTGGATCCCACAGCCCATGACCTGAATCGAAATCACAAGTGGGATGTTTAACCAACTGAGCCACCTAGGTGCCCCGATTATCTATTTTCTATTTAAAAACATCACTGATGTGGGCAAATAAAAAATACAAAATACTAATTTGACAACTTGCTAAACGTAAAGAGGACTTACTAATAAATTTGAGAATAAGGATTAGGCAAACCACTTGCTTTTGAAACATACTCATTCTATAAGAAAGGTCACATGAGAACACAGATAGACTGGGTCTAGGATTGACCACACCAGCGGTTGCAGACTAGCAATATGAATTTCACTTGAGAATTTGTTAGATACACAAGTAATTAGGCTTTCACCTCAATCTACCGAATCAGAAACTCTGACCCAGAAGACTGCTTTGAAAAGACCTGCAGGGGGCTTCAAATGCATCCTAAAGTTTGAAGACAAAGGTTTGAATCCTGCCTGTCATCACCAAGCTGAGTAACATACAAATCCCAAATGTATAGAATTTCAAGTCCATCATCTTTAAAAGAAAATATCTACACTGAAGGCAGTCTTGTCATGAGAATTCATAGAGATAACAAACATGAAAACACTTTGTAAATCTAAAAGACTGTAGAACACCCAGTGCTATTTGCAACATGGGTGGAATCGTTGAACACTACATCAGAGACTGGTGATGTACTATATGTTGACTATCTGAACATAATAAAAAAAATTAAAAATAAAAAAGTAAAAGACCGTAGAAACATGAGTAATCTATTATTTATCATGTGGAAATTTTAAAAAACAAAGCTTTTGAAACTCATAATGATATTTGTTCAATATATGATCAAGTACGCATGTTTGCTCTTATTACCGTTGGTCATTTTGACCACCAAATAACAGATATAACAAGGAAAAAAAATTCAAGATCAAAATGATCTTGGGACTTACATTATTGATTCTGTCTGCTAAAAGCATCCTATTTAACATTAAATGCTTTACCCAGACCTATATCCCTTATTATCATTTATAAATGGAACAAGTCTAGTGATGATTTTCCATATATGTGGACACATGGGGAGAACCTAAAGTGGGAACTAGGTTTATTGGGCTCAAGGACTGGCTTTGCTGTTCACTCACTGTGTGATTTTAAACAAGTGATTTAGGCAAGTGCCTGCCCCCCTACACATACTGATCGGTTTGACAAGATAAGCTCTAAACACTATGCGGGTATATTTCAACATCTTAATGCATCCCACTGTTTTATTAATTTATATTAGTTATCATATAGTGTAGTATTGGTCTCAGGAGACTTTAGTGATTCATCACTTACATATAACACCTACTGCTCATCCCAACAAGTGCCTTCTTTAATACCCATCACCCGTTTAGCCCATCCCTCCACCCACCTCCAGCAGCCCCAGTTTGTTCTCTTCACTATAGAGTTTCTTATGGTTTGCCTCCCTCTCTGTTTCTATCTTATGTTATTTTTCCTTCCTTTCCCCTATGTTCATCTGTTTTGCTTCTTAAATTCCATATATGAGTGATGTCATATATATGTCTTTCTCTGACTGACTTATTTCACTTAGCATAATACATTCTGGTTCCATCCACATTGTTGCAAATGGTAAGATTTCACATACATATATATGCCACATCTTCTTTATCCATTCATCAGTTGATGGACATTTGGGCTCTTTCCATAATTTGGCTATTGTTGATAAAGCTGCTATAAACACTGGGGTGCATGTGCCCCTTCAAAACAGCACTTTTCTATCCTTTGACTAAATACCTAGTAGTGCAATTGCTGGGTCATAGGGTAGTTATTTTTAAATTTTGAGGAACCTCCACACTATTTTCCAGAGTGGCTACACCAGTTTGCATTCCCACCAACAGTGCAAAAGTGTTCCCTTTTCTCTGCATCCTTGCCAACATCTGTTGTTTTCTGAGTTGTAAATTTTAGCCATTCTGACAGGTATGAAGTGGTATCTCATTGTGGTTTTAATCTGTATTTCCCTGATGATGAATGATGTGGAGCATTTTTCATGTGTCTGTTGGCCATCTGTATGTCTTCTTTGGAGAAATGTCTGTTCATGTCTTCTGCCCATTTCTTAACTGGATAATTTTTTACATCCCACCCTCTTCTATTGCCAACCAGCAGCTTAGTGAGAATTACTCTGATCCCATTCAACTTATTTTAGACTTCTGAGGATTCCAAAATGGTATATCTTTCTTAAGAGTCCAGGAAATTATTAAAGAGAAATGAGTCTCTAAAAACATTTACCTTGGGGCGCCTGGGTGGCACAGCGGTTAAGCGTCTGCTTCGGCTCAGGGCGTGATCCCGGCGTTATGGGATCGAGCCCACATCGGGCTCCTCTGCTGTGAGCCTGCTTCTTCCTCTCCCACTCCCCCTGCTTGTGTTCCCTCTCTCGCTGGCTGTCTCTATCCTGTCAAATAAATAAATAAAATCTTTAAAAAAAATAAAAATAAAAAATAAAAACATTTACCTACTTTTAAAAATTTCAACGTATGCAGACTAAATATTTTATCTGACCAAATTCAAAACAAAAAGACTTAGAAAAATGAGGTCTCAACTCAGTCCACCACAACTGTGTCACTGCTTCCTGAAACCTAATGTCTACTCTACGGAGACAGAAGTTTCCATTCTGTAGGTGTGTTGTTTTGTCACTTACAGTAAAAACCCTAAGGAAAATATACTCTAGATGACTGACTGCTTTAAGCAGGAAAATTCCAAGGTCAGAAGTAAAACTTTTTCAAGAGGTATATAATTAAAAATCAATATTTCAAGCAAAACATATTGACTTTGAACATGCAAAGGAATAAAAATTCAAATGTATTAATTAGTGCATAGGCATGTCTCCAGAATATTCATTGACTAGTAAAGGAGTATCCAGTTATTGCTCCAATAACTTCAGGGAGTTCTCAGCCCTTAGAAAATGCAGAGGGATGTTGAGATCTATATTTCAACCCTTTTAAAGTACCATTTTAAGAAGCTGTACATGGTAAATTTTCTCATTAGAGAACCATTTTTTTGACCATGTACTGTAGTTCACTTTAAACTGAAATATAAACTATCATTAGCATATGTCTACAGAACACCATTCAGCCATGTCACAAAAAGAAAAATATATGTAAGCATTATCCATGTAGATTTTCTACATGATAATATAAATTTTATTTATTATTTATGCCCATATCTTCTTCTAAAAAGAATCCTAAGAAGATAGTAAGTTAGATAGACAATACATGTTTATTGAGTGTTAACTGTGTGCTTAGTACTAGACTAGGTGTTATAAATGTAATGGTTAATAAAACATACATGGTCTTTCCTGTCACTAAGCTTACAATCACTTAGAGAGAGAGAGAAAATTTAAAAATACACAAATAGATTAATATAGAAATAAAGTCACAATAAGTTAATTGAAGGAAATAAAGGGTATAGCAATAGTGAATTGAATTGGGATCTAATTAGAATGGTCAGGAAAGAACTCTCTATGATATTGTTAGGGTAAAACATGAACGACAAGGTGAAAACAGGTTAAGTATGGAGCAGCCCTGAGAGAAAAAAACAAGATATCTTTCTCGATGAAGAGAATAATGACCAGTAAAAATGAAAACTAAAGGAATATAATAGTGAATAGAGTTCCATCCTTATCCTTACGGAACACACAGTCCTGCAGGGAGTACAAATATTAAGTAGATAATTACCAGTAAAGATAAATAAGTCAGCCAGGTACTATAATGGAGAGTTACAGGGCACTTCGGGGGCATAAAATAATAAAAGCGCCAAACCTGGATTGTAGAAATCATGAAAGTCTTCTTTGAGATAAAAATGTTTAAATCTGAGAATGAGGGGTCACACTAATAAATTCCACACATAACAGAAAAGAAGGACCATAAAAATGTCTGGGTAAGTATAGTATAAGGTCTCAGGGAAGGACTAGAAAGTAACTCCAAGTTAAAGGCTATGCCTAATCATTGGTATTCTTCTCATTATGATAATCTTACCAACCGCAAAATTCTGGTTATAATTTGGCTTTGGTGGAAAATGAACACATTGATCGACATTAGTCAAAAGGCCCCTATATGGTTAATATTCTCATTGTAACTTAATATAATTTCCCTTTAATTATAAAAATTTCATTCAAATATAGAAGTTCTTATCACGATTAGCTATGTTGGCAAAAAAAAAACACTTTTGCTTAGAATCTCTAGGCTATAAAAAAGTAATTTGGAGCATTTCCAAAGAAGATTATTTTCTACAAATGTATGCACCATGATGGCCATGTGAATTTTTGTTTTTCTGAGGACTTGTCTGTTTTTAATAGTTTTTTTAAATTGATGTAAAATATGCATAACATTAACATTTCCATTTTAAACATTTAACAATTCAATGGCATTAATTACACTCACAATGTTATGCAACCATCACTACTATTTATGTCCAAAACTTTTTCAGTACCCCAAACAGAAACTCTGTAATTATTAAGCAATAACTCCAAATTTCTCCCTCCACCAAGTCCCTGGGAACCTCTAATCTACTTTCTGTTTCTATTAATATTTCTATTTTTGATGTAAAATATTTTTGTAATTGTAGGTGGCTGAAAACTTTTTATGTATAAAAAGATTGGAACAGTCTTATTGATTGATCTCTGAACACTAACTGCACACAGTTGCTACTTGACCAACTTTCTCAAGACTGAGTATGAATATTTATATTATAAAATTCTTAGAGTAAAAAATTCATACTCAATATAAGAAATAAAGGACAATAAACATATATAGTGTAATATAATAAAGGAAAACAAGAATTTGGGATTCAGATGGAACTAGACTTTAACTTGGCTGTGCAATTCACAAAATATCTGTATATATTTGAGCAATCTATTTAACTTCTTTCTTTTATCATATGCATATGGATAAAGTTGCTTATGAGTATAAAAGGGAAAGATACCAAAATGATCTCAGTCAGGTCCAATAATGCATAATGTTACTTGCCACTTAATCTCTTTCACAATGCCCAAGAATTTTAGACCCATAATAGGGTCAACTACAGCTTCTGAGAAATCCCTTCTATCATTCACTACATAAAATTCCTTTGACACAAATAACTACCATCACTGGATACAGAAAAACTGGACTTACAGTTTCTCATTTCTTTTGTTTCTGTATTTATCTTGTGACCTTGTCCAAGTCAACCATTTTCCTTGTAAAATGTCCACACTGTTCTTTCCACAGAGCATTCAAATGATTACACAAAGTAATAAAATGTTAAAATATACTGGAAGAAAAAGAAAATCATTGTTTATTTTGAAGACCAAAACATTATATATTACATACTTAATACAAAAATCGAGACATATGAAAACTTTGGTTTATAAAAGAAAATTTTAAGATATTGTAACTAGTACATATTAAAAGGATAAGGAGAAAGAAGAGTTGTTAATTTAAATTTTATCTTAGTATTTCATTTAACCAAGGTATTCATCAGCAAAAACACATCCAAAAAGCCTCATATATCATGGAAGAGAGCTTGTGTTTATATAATAGCAACAGCAATAAATAGATTCTTAGCAGTGTTGTGCTGGAACCAGCTTGCATAGGCAAGCAGGAACATACTGTTCATGTCTCTTCCCAATTCCACATTCAGTGACATCATATTGTTAGCTTGAAATCAGCCATGGTGGGTGTATTCATGACAAGGAAACTATAATCCATAAGAATCAGGGCTTTTTTTTTTCTTCCAGAAAGTCACCACCATATAACTGGTTCTTGGCCATAGTTACTTTATGGCTATTGAAGGAAGAAAGATGGAGGCACAAATCCTTTTTAGGCCTGAGATTGTGTGTAAAACTTTTCCTAAAGTCTGGGAACGCTTTTAGTAATATCAGTGCTTCTCACACTTTAATGTAAATAGAAATCACCTAAGGATCTTGTTAAAATGCAAATCATAATTCCTAATTTATATATATATATGTGTGTGTATATATATATATATATATATATATATATATATATATATATATATATATATTTTCTTTTTTACACTCTCCTTAGTGAAATCTATGCTGCTGGTCCAAGGATCACATGAGTAGCAAGGGGTTATGGCACATCTAATTAATTTCCTTTAGACAAACAAGTCCTGGAGAGGTGGGGGATGGACTTTTGCCATAAAAATTCTTGTTATTGGTGTGGAAACCAAGCTCTTAAAGATCATCTACACAAATGACTTTTGGTTATTGCTTCAGTGATAGAATAGCACAAAAGTATATCCTATTTCTTCTACAAAACAGGGAACAATTTATGCTCCTTAAATAATATGCCATTTATTCTACTTGAAATTCTATTAAAACTAATACATAATCTCCAGTTAAAAATTGAAGAGCAATGTTATTTTACTATTCTACTCCCTTCTCTCAAAATCCCTTAATAGCATAGAAAGAATAGGGTAGAGCATGTGTGTGTGTGTGCATGTGCGTGCGTGTGTGCATGCATGCTAATATGTATGCGGGGGTGGGTTTGTCTTCAAAGTCATGAGGAAATAACCACAACCTCAATCCACAAATTTTGAAGCATGTCTACAAAACACTATGAAATATGAATAAAAGCAAGGGACAAGATTCAGACATAAAGTACATACCTCTTTATACTTTAAGAAGGATTCAGCATTCCTCCAAAATAATTAGTAGTATCTCTAGTGTTATATTCCACAGTCCTTCTGAGTAATTAGATTGAGAAGGATGGGGAGACAACAAGAGAATCTGGGATTATCTCTGCAGAAACTCAGATTGGCACTGCAAAATGGCATGGGATGGGGACTTGAAGAAGAAATCATACTAACATAACATGTTTATCATGATCTAACCTTATATCCCACTGGGATTGCCAGAGGTAAAATGGAGTAAACACTGTTTCTCAGAAGAGAAACAATAATCACTACAGCACACAATGGAGAACCCATAGCTTAAGGGATTTACTGTGAATGACCAATCGCTTGTATGCTAGAAATTGAGAGAAGACATACCAGTAGTGAAAAAAGATAAACATCTTTGTTGAGAAGTTGGCCAAGGAAATAAACCCATGTCGAAGATATTGGCATCTTCACATCATTATCTCTGCCCCCAGCCCTAAAATATGGCTGACCCCATTAAAAGATGATAATAATCTCAAAGCAATGCATTAAATTATCCAAAAGACACTGAAAAAAAGTTATTTTTTAATTAAAAGAAGGTATTACACACAAGCAAAAGGGGAGAGAATAACACACGTCATAAAGGAAATTTTCCAAAAAAGAGAAAACTATCCAAAGAATCAGAAGATAGGTTCAGAAATTATGTCTTCACAGTCTAAAAAAAATTACAAATAGCATGAGTTGGATAACAAAGAAACAACTCCAAGAAGAATACAGAGGCTCGAAACTTATACGATGATGGAAATGAAAAGCTAGTCGAACCCAGAAAATAAGTGGAAAAGAAAGATCTAAACGGTATAGATATGAGATCATATTAAAATAACATAATTATACATAAACATTATTGAAAATATAGTGGGGCTTAATGGAAAAGTATGAATAAATGACACTAAATAAAAGCAAAAGACAAGTGAGATTTTTAAATACTGAAAACAATACCTGAAAACCGGAGAAAAGATTTCCAACTCACACAGAACTGGTGTTCCTGAAGAATGAAGCAAGACACATGAAGGCTAAGAAAGGACTGAATATGCAGATAAAAAGGATATACTGTATCTCGGGGGATAAAATGTACAGAACATTCAGCAATGAGAACCTATCTGGAAATTACTGAATTTCAAGGATAAAGAAAGATACATGTAGGAAGATAAGAAAGAAAGATACATCAGGAAGAAGTAACAAGTCAATTACAAAGAGGATTCTATTTTCTACTTGCTATGACAGATTAACTGATACTAAACTTCCTCTCCTGCTGTGAAACTAGAAAACTGGACAGAATATATGACACAATTGTTTCCAGATGGTGGATAACAATCAGCTTAGGACTGTGAGAATTCAGTTTCAAAAAAAGTAAATGAACGTAGCCCCAAGACCACCAAAATTGTATGCCTTTCTGGACCACAGAACTAGCTAGAATAGTGGTCTTGCTAATTTAAGGAGGCAAAGATGTGAGTTTGGAGAAGGTGAAGCATGTAAAAATAATAGATAGGTAACTAGAGAAGTAGGAGATATGCAGAACAAGAACTGCAAATTTCTGCATAGAGATCCCTTGAGATTTCGGCTGAATATTAAGCTATGCATGTATAGTATAAAACTCCAAAAGGACAAATAACATATCCTGGAGATTGATAAGTTTAGCAATTCCTAGAATTTACATAGGATAATGGAGATTTTTGAGTTCTAACCAGCCAGGATGGAGAGACTATGTTGAATGCCCAGAGAGTTAAGTAGAGATCCCAGAAGGATCATGTTTTAGAAGTAGTAATAGAATAACCCATAGAGGGTAGGTTATTATAGTAGGCATAGAATAACCCATAGAGTAAAGGTTACTATGAATATAATGGAAGAAAGCCTAAATATCAGCCTCTGAAGGACAAACAGGCCTATAAAAAACCTAAATAATTGCCAAAAAAATAAATGGGCAAAGACATTCTTTTAGGAAGACATCAAAATCCAGACACTCAACTATGTAAAATGACAATGTCTAGTATCCAATAAAAAGTTCCTAGACATGTTAAGAAGTAGAAAGACAGACCCATGACTGGGAGAAAAAGAGTCAATAGAAACAGACCCAGATATGAGCAAGATGATGAAAATAGCAGAGAAACAGATCAAAACAGCTATTACCAAAATGTACCAGTGTTTAAAGGAAGGCATAAACATAATAGGAAATAGATATAAGGTAAATAAAGTGGAATTCCTAGAGCCTCAAAATACAATACTTGAAATGAAAAATTCATTGCATGGATTTAACAACAGATAAGACTGCAGGGGAAAAAAAGTAACTGAAACTGAAGATATGACAATAGAAATTATTGAATCTAAACCACAGATAGAAAAAATGCTGTAAAAATATGAACTGTGCCTCAGAGACATATAGGGAAATACATAAAAGTCTAACATATGTGTGATTGTAGATGGAAAAAGGGGCAGAAAAAAATATTTAAAGAAGCAAAGGCTAGGTTGTCAGCAAAAACAATAGTAGAATAAGAACCTATAAAGATTCTCTCTTCCATAAAATCAATGAGAAAACTGGAAAAAAATACCAGCATCAACAATTTCAGAATTCTGGAAACTAATGAAATGCTTGTAGCAATCCAGGGAGCACTTAGTCAAGAAAAATGGCCAAAACTCTTTAAGGCCAAGGCTCTATAAAAGCAATAAGAACACTGGCAAAATAATCTGACATAGTCAACTTTAAATAATTCTGGAAATTAACCAAAGGCTTGCAGCAATCTAAGGAGTTTTTTTTTTTCAATAAAGCAGTGAAATATTGATAAGAAGAGCATTTTTACTAGCTCTATTCCCATAAAGAGTCATGTATGCAAATATTTATAACAGTTATTAACCAAAAACTGCTGAGGGGGGAACAAATGTTTATCAAGTAATGAGTAGATAAACACATTGTGATAAGGCTTCATTTTCCCATACAAATGGATACATATTTCAGTCTCTCATGTATTAAAAATAAACGATAAAAAGAAGAAACACTTTCTTCATTGATTTAAATTCTCTAGATAGTACCTTATCTCTCTCTTCTCCTTTATTGATAACTTTTCAAGATCTGTTTACAGTGGCTGTCTCTTCTTCGCTTTCCATTTATTCCTCAACACACTCAGCTTGGTTTCTGCCCACTCACTGTATTGCAATGGTTCTTGCCATGCTAACTGATGGCCTGTGTATTGTTAAAGTCAGTAGAAACTTTTGAAATGTGGTGGGGACTCAACCTCTCAGCAGCATTTCCATAAGTTGATTCAAACATTTCTAGTTATTATTTTTAGTAAGTAACCTTTTTTACCTACAAGTGAAATCATTAGGATTTTTTCAGTATTGGACTTAGAATACGAAATCTTATAATATACTCATAAAAATGCAATGTCCTCATAATACATTTCACCAATTACTACCGCTAACATTCCTTTCAGGTAATACGGATTATGTTTTTGAAAATTGAAAGTTAATAGGGTTGATACATTAAATCCTGCATCATAGCAACTTTCTGGATTTAATCCCATTGTGCTGTAATTGGATGTATTTTGAATTTATTATAGTCAGTGACTGAAGTAATAGAAAAAAAGATTAAATGTGTTTACATGCCTCTAAAAAGGGCATAATGTCTTTTCTTGGCCCATTTTTAAAATGTACATAACCTGGAGCTTTATTAAAATTGCCATATTCAGACTGAAATTGTTCTGTTTAAATTGTATTATTATTTATATTATTTACCACATTAAACCCTTTAAGAATAAGCTGTCTTCTTTATAAAATGAGATAGTCTTAAAATACTCAAGTTTTATTCCATAAATTATAATTACGATGATGATTATCTTTTGTAAAGCTGAAGACCTTGCAAGACACTTTGCACCAAGTCAACGTGAAGAAGTCCTGTCATATTGCCAGTCCGGAGTGGTTCAGCTCACTTGGTCTGTCCATGCTTGATCACAAAGTAGTATTTCTAATTATTTGCTATGCCCACCCAATTCAGGTTTCTCTCCTAGAGTATTTGAAATTTATTGTTGTTGTTTGGTTGTAATCCTTTGGGGAGATAATAAAGACAAGAAATACTTGCTTTTTTGAAAAGTGAATCCAGTCTTGATCAAGAGAAGAAGGGCGATCAGGATCAAGGTAAGGTATGGACTTAGTCTCTTCAACACCAAGCTCTCCACTCCTGAGTGTGGACAAAATCCTTAGCCTAAATGGGTAAAGAAATGTTTCCATGTTAGTCCTGGATTAATTCCTGTACATTTTATAATATTTTTAAACCATTATCTTTTGAAAAGTCAGTACTGATTAGTCCAAAAAGTTATTTTTCGTATTCTTATCATATGAAACTTGCCTAATTTAACTCACAGAAGAAAATTTATTTTAAAGTTCCAAGAAATTCCTCACTGCCATTCCAATGTACAAATGAATTTTCTTCCAATTCTGCAAAATATTTCATGAAGCTACCTCTGTCTAGATATGCCTTACTATAAATCATCTTCTGCTGCAGTGGAGAAGTTTCATAGACCTTCCTTTCCTTTATCAGGGAAGATAACATCTTCCAATTTGAAAACTAAATGGAAGAGTCAGCCCCTATTCTGAAATAATTTACACTATGGTTACTTCCTATGTCATGAAATCAGTAATCCATCCACCCCATCTCCTCCACCAAATAGCAGTAACTCTAACTCAAACTTTCTGTGTACACAGCTGATCATTTTAATTTTTGTTGCTGTTATACTTTTAGACTTTTATATTCAACTATATGTACATCATGCTGAAAATTCAACTACATGTCCACAGCCTACCTTTTCAGAATCTTGTATACCAACAAAATTGAAATATTTACTCTATACTCTATTCAGCCCACTTTTCTGAATCTCTGCCTGTGATCAACTCTGTCATTCACCTCTATTCCTCTTCTGCATAACTTAATAGAGCCAGAAAGATTTAGGCTTTAGCCCCAGGTTGATAACTTATATGGATATGTGACCTTGGACAAGTGGCCTAACGCCTATAAACTCAAGTTCTTCACATGTAAAATAAAAGTGATCCCGCATCCCCTGTAGAATTGTTACAAAGACTGAGAAAAATATTCATTAATCACTTAGCACAATATCTGGATATATTTACTCAATAAGTAGTAATTAGTTGGTATTTTAGGCTGTTAATGTATAGCATTCCTTCTTTATAGCATTCCTTCTTTCCATGTGCAGTAACTGAACCAATAACTGAAAGAGACCAAGGAGTCAGTAGATGAACAACAAAGAAGCCCCTTATTACTGATAATACTAATACAGAAGAATGTGGCTTAGATATTTGAGAACAATAGGCTTCCCATTACTCTAGAATTAGGCAGACTTACCCTGGCCAGTCCTAGGCAGCACTGAGCAATCACAGAGTTATTCCTACAATGGCAACATGTAAAATTTATGGCATGGAAAAACAAGACATAACTTGCCCTCTCTATAATCAGTTTACTGCTAAAGGGAAACAGTATATGCCACCCCAAAATATGCCTTTTTAGCCTAAGTGTTATCTTGAACTAGTTATTTTTAAGAACAGATACAGGAAAAGCTCTGAAGTTAACTTCTTGTAAGGGAAAATTTTATTTATAAAGGAAATCTCCATTTATCAATGGAGAAGGCCCCCAACTTAAATTTATATAACAATTTCACCATTGCGTACTATGCTTTTCCTCCTGGTCACCTCCCATTAATAGGTTCCTCCCAATGCCCAAAATCTTATGTCTTTGGTTGAAGAATGTATTTAGGGTGATGGCTTGGACCATTTCAGAGAGTTACTCAGTTTTGCTGGGTCTCTCCTATGTATACAGGAGGTATACATGTTATTAAGCCTCTGTTTATTTCTCTCCTGTTAATCTGTCTTTTATTATAGGGGGTCTCAGCCAAGAACCTATAAAGGAAGAGGGAAAACTCTTAAAGTACGGACCACATTATTCAAGAAATGATCACTACTATTTATACCTACATTATTTTCACTACTGTTCATCCATTTATATAACAATTATTTCTAGAACACTCTCCATGTATCAGGCAATAAGCCAAGTGCTGGTTGGGGAGATGGACAGTTAGTTCCGTGATGGGATACTCTGTATCTCTTCTCTTCTTTGACTCTTACTATTTGCTCAATGAAATTTCATGGAATGAATAAACAAATAGTTAAAGGTAAAAGTCAGTATTTCCCTCAGTATTGGGAGTCAAAATGAAAGCAATGAATTTATTTGAAGTATCACATTTGAAATTAATAATACTCAGTTTCTACATGAAGTATTTGAAATACTAGTGATTCTGCAGAATATGTTCACATACAAAGTGCTAATAAACACAACATAATTTCATTAATATAAATTTATACACAAAGCATTTGATGTAATAATTCCTAGTCAGAACCAGCTGGCACACTCTTATATATAAAAAGATATCAGTACCAAACAGATGAGCAAATCATTGGAAAAACCATTGCATTATAGCTTGCAGACAAGTCCAATAGTCTGAACAGTCTCACAATTCCCAATTTGCTGCACAAGTCTACAGGTAATTGTTGAAGTAAAACTCTTGCCCAGTATTGAAAAAATTTAAGATAGATCTCATGCAATATAAAAGTACAATTCAAGCTCATTTATTTTCACAATAAGATATAAATTTGACCATTCAGACTTTAGTGTGCATATGATTTACCTAGTAGAACTTATTAAAATGTCCTTTCCTGGGCTCCATCCCTAAAGATTCTGATTGCTTTTGCTTGGGCTAAGACCCTAGTATCTGCATTTTATAGGCATGGGGAATCCTCACACAAATGGTCACTGGGCCATACAATATTTGAGAAACACTGTTCTAGATTAAGATTCATTTTCCAAACATCTAGACAGATTAACTCTCACATAATTTCTTCTGAGCTTAAAATAGAAGTCTGTTACATGTGGAGGAGAAGAAATAATTTTCCCTTTACCTTTTTAGGATCTTAGCTGAGATTTCCCTGTAATAAAGAGACAGATTAACAGGGCAGAAACAAACAGAAGTTTAATAACATGTATACCTCCTGTGTGCTTGGGAGAGACCTAGCAATACTGAATAAATCCCCCAAATGACCCAAGCCACCACTTTAAATACCATCTCCAGGTAAAGACAAAAGCAAGATCTGGGGAATTGGGGGTGCCAGTTATGAGAGGCTAGCAGGCAAAGCAGAGTAAACAAGGGTAAGGTTGTTATGCAGATTTAAATTGGGGCCTTCTCCATCGATAAGAGATTCTAGAGATTTAGAGACATCCCTCTATTCCTGGTGTAGAAAGGGAGACACCCTTACAAACAGATTTAAATGTAAACGTCTCGTTTAAAAGGGTATCTTCTCCTTTTTTCAGAGCTTCTCCTATTTCTTAAAAATAATCCTTATGCCAAAAAGATGTATATTGGGGTGGCAAATTTTGTTCCTCTTCACATAAAACTCTTGAGGCAACTCATATGTAAATATACTATAAGACGGTGCCTCTCAAACTTGACTATATATTGAAATCACATGGGAATATTCAAAATATACGTATAATTAGACCCCTTGCCCCAAAATTCTGATGTAATTGATCTGGGGTATGTTCTGAGAATTAGGATTTTTAAAAAAACAAGGTTAAGAATTCTTGATATAATCAAAGTGCTTCTCAAACTTTAATGTGTATATAAAATCACTACTTTATTAAAACACAGACTCTCGTTTTTATATGACAACTTAATCTTTCCAGAAACAAACCTTCCCACTGATAACTATAAACTGTACAAAACACCAAAAAATGACAATAAAAATATACTATCGGAGATGATGAAGAGAAAAAAGCAGATTATGGAGGGGAGTCAAACTTGAAGAAGCAACAGAGAGGATCGCGAGTTTTCTTTTTTTAAATTTTTTTTCAGCTTTGCCCCAAGAATGCATCACAGTACCAGAAAGCACAGCACAAGCAATTAAAACTCTGACAGAAACCCTATCATTTTTCTTACTGGAGAAACTAAAATGAGGAGTCTGGGTAACCATGCCCTACCTCTGGAAAGTAAGAGGGGAACCCAAAATCCTATGTTTAAACATGCACATGTCTCAGATTAATCCCTGAACAATGCACTTTCAAGCCTGATTCAAAGCAGCACAAGGAAGGCGTAAGGAACCAAACTGACCAGCCCACTGGAAATGAGGTAGAGCTTAGTTTGAATCTAACCAGATTAACTGACACCAAAACCAAAACCACTAACCATCCTCAGGGAGTCTACACAACACAAAACTTATATTGTCCAGGAGAAAACTCAAAATAACACATTGTAATAATAACCAGGAAAATACAATTCTTTTACGAGGATAAAATAAACAACAGAGGTGTACCCCAAAATGTCAGATATTAGAATTATCAGAGAAAGACTTTAATGTAGCTATTATATCTATGTCCATTGAGGTAAAGAAAATAATACTCAAAATGAATACAAGTAGGAAACAATAGCAGTGAAAGAAAAAGTATTAGAAGGAAGCAAACGGAAATTTCAGAATAGAATACAATATCTGGAACAAAAATCTTACTGGAGAAGTTCAGTAACAGAATAACAGAGATGATGGAGGAATTGGCCAGAGCATTTAAAGATAGATTAATAGAAATTATCCAATCTTAGGAACAGAGTGAAAAGAGATAAAAAAAAAAAATAACCAGAGCCTCAGGGACCTGAAGATTCCTGGCTATCCCTTAGGATAGCCTAGGACAATACAGCTCACATATCTAATTTGATTCCTAGGATTATTAGAAAGAGAGAATGTGGCATTAAAAAAGTTTTAGAAATAATGGCGGAAAATTTCCCAAATTTAGTGAAGGACAAATTTATAGAATCATAACCAGCAAACCTCAAACACAATAAATTAAAATACCATACTTAGACACATCCTAAGTGAACTGCTAAAAATAAGAAGAGAAAAATTTGAGAAAAGATACAGGAAAACAATACTTTCCATACAGAAGTCAATGATTCAAATGACCAAGAGCCTCTCAGGAGAAAAAACTGAAGTCAGAAGAGAGTACAACAATATTTTTGAAGTGCTCAAAGAAGAATTAAAGAAAAACTGTCAATCTAGAATTTTACATTGAATGAGAATATTCTACAGAAATAAATTTTCTTAAAAATTACATAAAGGAAAACTAAAACAAGATGTTTTTAGCAGACCTATACTACATGAAATGCTAAAGGAAATTCTTCTAGCTAAAGGAAAATGACACTTGAGAAAAATATGGAACTTCAAGAATAAATGAAGATTATTGGGAATGGTAAATATCTGGGTGAATGTAAGATGTTTTTAATCATAAATTCATTAAAATTCTTTAAAAATAACAACACTGTCTCATGATATTTTCATATATGTCACATATATGACTGCTATGACATATAAGACATCAAGAAGAATGGGGCACTTGTGTGGCTCAGTGAGTTAAGCCTCTGACTCTTGATCTCAGCTCAGATCTTGATCTCAGGTCATGAGTTCAAGTCCCACATTGGGCTCCAGGCTGGGCATGGGGCCTATTTAAAGAAAAAAAAAATCAAGAAGTGGGGGATAAAGAGTAATATTAGTAGGAAGTTCTATATTTTATGTGAAATAGTACAATATTAAACTCAAATAAACTGTGAGAGGTTAGAAATATATATGGCAATTCCTAAAGCAACTAGTTAAAAATATAAAGAAATATAACGAAAAAAGAATAGAAATAAAATTGAATGCTAAACTACTTAGATCATCTGAAATTTGGGAGGAAAGAATTAAAAGACAAGAACTAAAGAGAGATGGCAAACAAAATAATAGTAAAACCAAATACAGAAATAATTAATTAAATGATAGTTTTTGAGTGTTCCAATTAAAACGCAGAGATTATTTGATGTAAAAGCAGAAAACAACTATATCCTGCCTATAAGAGATGCATTTTAAATACAGAGATGAAGATAAATGGAAAGTAAATGAGGAGAAAAACATATGCCATGCAAACGGTAAGCGAAAGAAGTCCAGAGTGACTATATTATTATCAGATAAAATAGTGAAACAAGCCTTATGACAAAGAGTGTTACCAGAAATAAAGAATTTTTCATAATGATAAAAGGGAAATTCATCAGGAAGATCTGACAGTTATTGCACTATGAACCTAATAACATAATTATTTTCAAAATAGATAAAGCAAAAATTGGCAGAATTAAAGGAAGAAATAAACATTACCAGAAGTGTAATATATTTTAATGTCTTTCTTTCAACAGTTGATAGAACTATTACACAAAAAATTATCAGTGCATACAAGATTTAACAACATTATCACCCACTTAATCTAATTACATTATACCTAACAAGTACAGAATGCACACTCTTTTGTATTCACATTGTATATTCATCAAGAGGGACCATATGCTGGCTATAAAGCAAATATCAATAAATTTAATAGGATCAACACATTGCAGAGTGTATTCTATGATGACAAAAGAATTAAATTATCAATCCAAAATAATATCTAGGACACCCAAATATTTTGAAATTAAACAACAGGCATCTAAATAATTATGAGTCAACCAAGAAATCACAAAAAAATAGAAACCATTTTGCGTTGAATTTTAACAAAAATAACACACATCAAACTTTTTGGAATACAGCCAAAGCTGTGCTCAGAGCAGGTACATAGAAACTTAAATGCTTACACAGAAAAGAAGTATCTAAAATCATTAAGAATGTTCTATATTAAGAAACTAGTTAAAAAAAGAGGAAAGTAAACCCAAAACAAGTAGGAAGAAATAATAAAGAACATAAATTAGCAAAATAGAAAATATACAAACAATGGAGAAAATTAGTAAAGAACCATAATCTAGTATTTTAAAAAGATTTACAAAATTGGTGAACCTCATAGCTAGACTGCTTAAGAAATAAAAAGAAAGAACACAAATCATGAGTATCAGAAATAAAGGGGTCACTATCAGTTTAGATAATCACTATGGATTTTAAAGAGATCAAAACTAAAACAATTTTATAATATTATAAAAAATTGTATTCCAGAAAATTAAAGTGTTGGTGAATGCACCAATTATTTGAAAAATCAAAATTCAGAAAATGACTTAAGAACAGAATATTTTAACGTATCTAGTGAAGAAATATAATTTGTTATCAAAAGCTTGACACAAACGAAATTCCAGACCCAGATGATTTCACTTGTGAATTCTACCAAACATTCAAGGAAGAATTCTTACATAAAACTTTTCAGAAAATGGAAAAGGATAAAAACCAAAACATTTTATTAAACCAGCACAAGCCTGTCACCAAAACCAGACAAAGACATTGTTTTCGACAAACCAACGATCATCATGAACATAGGCAAAAATAAAATCCAATATATAAAAATATAATACAATATGACTAAATTTTTTATCCCAGTAATGCAAGATGAGCTTAATATTCAACAGTTCATCAATGTCAATTAATTACATATATCAGAATCAAGGAGAACAATATGATCTTGTTAATAGATGCACCTATTCATGATTTAAAAAGAAAACTCTCAGTAACATGAGGATGGGGACTTAGCCCAATAAATAATGTCAATAAAAAACCAATAGCTAATATCTAACATCAAAATTAACGAAGAAAAACTGAATGATGTCCCTATAAAATTGAAATCAAGGCAATGATGTCCACTTTTGCTACTTGTATTCATAGACAAGAAAAAAAGGCATGAAGATCAGAAAGGAAGAAGTAATTCAGGCCTTACTGCAGATGATATGATTGTTAATATAGAAAATTCCAAAGATACTACAGTTTCAACTGCTAGAAATAAGTGAACTTGTCAAGATTGCAAAATAAAAATTAATATAAACAAGTCATTTGTATCTCTATATACCAGCAGTGAATATTTAGAAAAATCATTTACAATAGCAAAAGAATTACAACATTGCTGAAGGAATTATAGGATTCCTTAATATATAGGGAGATTACCTTGTTCATAAATAGGAAGGCTCAATGTTGTTAAGATATCAATTCTCCCCAAGTTTATCTGTAGATTCAATGCAATCCCAATAAAAATTCTGGGAGTTTTTTTTTTTAAGAAATTGACAAGCTGATGCTAAAATTTATAGATACAGATATGTGAAGGACCTAGAAGAGCTAAACGTTTGTTTTTTTTTTAAGAAGAAGGATCAAGTTGGGAATTCCCCCTACTAACTTTAAGACTTATTATATAACTAGGGTAATCAAAAGAGTTTGGTATTTGGGAAATAAAAGATGTACACGAGTGGAATGGAATAGACAAACTAGAAGTAAACTTATACACATATGGCCAATTACTTTTTTACAAAGGTGCAAAGGCAATTCACTGTGGATAGGAAAGTCTTTACAACAAATGATGCTCAGATTATCAGATGAATGTAAGGGAAAAAACAATTCCATCCAGCATCACACCAAACACAAAAGTTAACTTGAAGTTTTTCATAGACCTAAATATAAATGTAAAACAAACGACAAACTTTCTAGAAGAAAGCATAGAAAAAAAATCTTCGGAATTTGAGTAGGCTGAGATTTCTTGTGTAAGACATTAAAAGCATAAGCCGAAAAAAGAAAACTTTGATAAATTGGACTTGATCAAACTGAACTTTCTGCTCATTGAAACACACTGTTAAACAAAAAGAAACTAAAGGCTACAGACTGAAAAAAATGTTCAGGACATATCTGTTAAACAAAGAACTACTATACAAAATATATCAAGAAATTTTACAATACAATAATTAGAAGAAAAATAATCCAATAAAAAAATAAGCATCAGACTTAAAGAAATACTTCATAAAAGAAGATCTATTAGTGAAAAAAGATATACCAATGAAAAGCACAGGAAAAGATGCTGAACAACATTAATCAGCAGTGACATGCAAAGCAAAACCACAGTAAGATAGCACTATATGAACATTAGAACACCCAAATTAAAAGACACTGAGTTTCGATGAAAATGTAGAGCAACTTCAACTCTCATACCCAAATGGTGGTCATGTGAAATAATAAAACCACTTTACAAAACACGTACTTTGCACAAGAGTCCCACAATCCTGTTTCTAAGTATTTACCCAAGATAAATGAAAATGTATGTCTGCACAAATGTCTGTAGGTGAATATTTATAGTCACTTTATTCATAGTTGCCCCAAACTGGAAACATGTAAAAGATTCATCAAGTATTGAATGGATGAATCAATTGTAGGATATTCGTACAATGGGATATATCTCAGCAATAACAAGACACGAATTACTGACGCACACATCAACATACATGAATCTCAAATGAAAAAAGCCAGATTCAAAATATACTGTATAAGTCCATTTATATGATATACTGGAATGGGTAAAACTAAAGGATAGATCTGTGGTTCCCAGGAATTTAGAGTAAGAAAAAAAAAATAGAGATTGACCAGAAAACGGCACATGGGAACCTTTTCAGTATGATAAAAATTTTATATATTTTGTTTGCTTACATTTATCAAAACTATACAAATTAAAATGGTAAATTTAAATACATGTCATTTATTCTAATATGTAAATAACACTTCAAGAATCTAACTCCAAAAACATATAAACCCAGTAATTCCATTCTAGGTGTACATCTAAGAGAAATGAAAACATACATCCACACGAAGACATGTTCAGAAATGTTCATACCAGTTTTCATGTGCAATAGCAAAAACCTGAAAACAATCCAAATGTCTGTGGATGAGTGACTGTATGAATGAAATGAAGTATATAAATACAATGAAATACTACTCAGCAAAAGAAAAAATATGAATAAACTATTGCTGTAGAGGGGGTGGGGACAGCACAAAAGGCACAAGGCAACTTTTTGGGGTGATGGATATGCTAGCTCTGACTGTGGTGATGGTTTCATGGGTGCATAGGTATGTCAATATTTATCAACTTTTACATTTGAAACATGCATAGGTTATTGCGTATAAATTGATATCTTAATGGAATAAAGGAAAGATTGTTTCAATATGTGTAGGAGGAGGCTGACATCCTGCATTTCTAACAAGTTCCTAAGCATCCATGTTCTGCTCTCCAGACAGCCCTTTGAGAAGTAAGACTGTAAGAGATACACAAGCCATTTACTCAGCTCCAGTCTCCAAGTGTTATCTTCAATAATCCTAGAGGTTACAAACCTTAATCTTATCTCTCTGTCTCTGGTCACATAGAATTTCCTTAAAGATTAATAATTTGTGATTATGCCATCAGCTTAAGGACCTCTATAAAATAGCAACCATATTATGAATATTTCTGCCTTCGGGAGGGTAAAAATATCATTCTGCTGACCAATGTCTATTATATTTAAAGGACCAGAGGACAGATTCCTTCTAGGTTTAGAGCTCAGAAACAAATTTTATTACCTCATAATGAAATGAAAGCTCTGATATTCATCATTTTGGGGGCACTTCAGAAGTAACATGTGTGTAAAATATATTCATTTTCTTTCATCAGGATTTGGATTTCCATGTGTGCATGTGTGTGTAAACACACAAGTGTTGGGGTGTAGTAGGGGAAAGGGAAAATGTACAAAAATCTCTCCTTTTGTTTTCACATAATTTCTTGATTTTTAAAATTTATTGTATTAAAATTAGACAATTTTTTAAATCTATGTTTTTATTGTGAAATGACTCGTATTGTTTTTGGAAGCAAGGACATAAGTAATGAATAAATCATTAAAAAGGCATTAAGCTAGGTATCAGATGTTCCTCGCTTCATTTGAGTTAATTCCTCTTTCCTAGGCTCTCTAACTTTGAAGTGAGCCTTGGTTATCCTTATTTATCAAAAATCCCATGGCCACTGACATTAACACAGGAAAGGCTGCTATCATTTTATTATTCCAATCCCCATATAGCCCCTAGGGGACTGTATTGTGTGTATATGTGTGTTTGTGTACATATATATACATGTACATATATACATATACACATTTACACACATATATTTTATATATACATATATATGACATATTTTGTATATACATATATAATATATATAATATAGCCTATTTGATAAATTGATATGCCCACTTTGATATTTATCAGTTATAACAGGTACTTACTGATATAATCAGGTATGATTATTTTTATCTAATTAAATTGATTTTACTTCAAGGACCCATTACCCCTGATAACAGAAAACTACATGTACTATCGCAGGTAAATTCAATCACTCCACAGTTTTCTCAGTCGTTTAGTATGGCCATATTTCAGGGTTGCCTGGAAATCCATTAGATTTGTCCCTCTTCAAGGCAACAGGTTATCTATCAAAACTCAAGTCCCCTCAATTTTAAGGTCCCCCAAATTTGGGGGGAGTTCCATTAGTACTTACTTAGAACTAAACCCAAATTACTAAGGCATATCTTGGGGTCCCTTCCCAAAGAGATCTCATCTCTCTTCCTTTCCCACAAATACTGCCCCTCGCCCCAGCTGGGAAGATCCTATTTGGTCTTCTCAGGCAGGAATAGTTAATTTTGATCAATCAGTGGTATTACTGTATCCTGAAAGACATTCTTTTACACTAACTTTTAAAGCCAGAACCTCAATTCTTGCTGCTGGTAAGTCCCAGGCTATTGCACCTGAAAAGTCTTTCCTTTAAAAGTTACACCTTCCAGAGGCTTCAAAAGTTTATTTGGAAACCACAGGATGAACACTGCCTGTTTCTTTTTCTTAGGATTTCTTAGGATGCCTCTCTCAGCTCTACCATGAAATAAAGTACTAGGGGACAAAAAACACAACTAGGTGGATTGTTGAAGAGTAGTCAAAACTTGGAGAAGTGACCTGTATGGAGATCAATACCCCTGTCTATCTGTCTCTGTCTCTCTTCTCCCCCTCTCCTCTCTCCTCTCCATTGCTCCTCTCTTCCTCCCCTCCCCTCAATGTTGCCCCCAGGGCAGGCCTCACTCATGATGTAATGCAGTCTCGGTATGGACCCTAAACTATGTGTGCATAGTACAAATCCAAAGCAGTGTAGTAAAGGCTAATAAAACTGAAATTATATTTAAATTAGTCATAAAAATCTCAGCCTAAACCCTGAAGCAAACATCAAAAATAGAAAGGATTTTTACAACCGAATAACAGGAAAACAAACATCCCAATAAAAATGGCAAAGTATTTAAACAGGCCCTTCACAAATGATATACAAATGGCTAATGAACACGTGAAAAAATGCTAGACATCATTAATTATCACGGAAATACAAAGTAAACCATAACAACATACCACTACACAACTGTAAAGCATAGAGAAGAAAACGCAGAGAGTACCAAGTGTTGGTGATGGTGGAAGAAAAACATACCAACTTTATTTTTCTAGGCTGAAAACTAGAAAAAATACCAATATCCATCAACAGATGAAGAGATAAACTATGGTATGTCCAGACAGTGGAATACCACTTAGCCATAAAAAGGAGTAAACTATGGATTCATACAGCAACTGGAATGAATCTCAAATTAATATGCTGAGCCAGAGATAAAAAAAATACATATTTTATTATGCCATTTACAAAATAGTCTGAAAAGTACAAATTAATCTGTGGTGATATAAAGCAGATCTTGTGTTTGCCCTGAGTTGGGTATGGAGGGATTAAAGTTTTAGTAAAATAAACTAATGGACAAAAGATTAATAGATAACATATAAAAAAGAAAAGGAGCAGGAAAAGCCTGGGAAATCTAGGCAGATTTCTCTACTGCTTGTCAACTTTTCTCTGAGAATAGAGACCATTGCATAGTCTCAGAAGGCAGTTTAAGTCCTTGCTTGACACTATTTCTGTGACCCTCTACAAAACATTTAACCTAGGGGTGTCTGGGTGGCTCAGTCGGTTAAGTGTCTGCCTTTGGCTCGGGTCATGATCTTAGGGTCCTGGGATCGAGTCCTACATTGGGCTCCCCGCTCAGCGGGGAGTCTGCTTGAAAATTGTCTATCCCTCTCTGCCTGCCATACACACAGACACACAGACAGACAGACAGACACACACACACACACACAGAGTCTCTCTCTCTTTCTCAAATAAATAAATAAAATCTTTAAAAAAAACGTTTAATCTATCTGTACCTTACTTTCTTCATATCTAAATGGGCGGCTGCCATCCATTTGATCTATCTCCCAAAGTTATTCTGAGAACCAAAAAGGATAACAAATATAAGTGTGTTCCTAATTGTAAATTGTAGCAAATCATAAATTAATCCAGTGACTCAATGTGAGGACATCATAATTATAAGAGCTAACATTAAATATTCCAAATATCTGTCTCTGGAGCAAGAATGTTGCTGAATTTACTCTTATTCTGAGTACATTTTGTAAATAAGGTGTCAGTAAACTCTAAAATGCCTCTCCCACTTCTGCCCTGTAGCTGAGAGCCTGTCCCCACTTTCTTGCCTTTCTCTTAGGATGGTCAGCATATGCACATCATAAATGATTCCAGAAGAGAGTAAAGCTCACCATTTCTTATGTAGTGCAGAAACATGTAAAACATGCTTTTTGTGGTTGTTTTTCATAGAATTGTGATAGGATGCTGTACAGTTTTCTATTGCTGCTGTAACAAATTAGCTTAAAACAACTTCCAGTTATTATATGACAGTTCTGTAGGAGGGAAGTTCAACTTGGGTCTCGCCGAGCTAAAACTGCAGTGTCAGAAGATCTGTGTTTCCTACTAGAGGCTTTGGGGGAGATGCTGCTTCTACGTGGATTGAGTCTGTTGGGAGAATTCAGTTCCTTGTATTGTGCTTGTGGAACTGAGGTCCCCGATTCAATGCTGGCTGTTGGCTGGGGCTTGTTCTCAGCTTCTAAGAGTAATCACATTCCCTGGCTCGTGACCCTCTTCTAACATCTTCAAAGTAAGTCCTCATATTTAGAATCTCTCTGACTTTTCCTTCTGCCCCATCTCTTCTGTCTCCAGTGGGAGAAAGTTCTTTGCTTATAAGAGCTCATGTAAATGGAGTGAACACACATGGATTTTCTAGACAATCTCCCTATCTTAAAGTCTGTACCCTTAAATCACATCTATTCATCAAACCATATGTATGTGTGATTCCACATATATGAAGTCCCTATGTCATGTAAATTAACATATTAACAGATTCCAGGGATTACAGTGTGGACATATGTGGGGAACCATTATTTTGTCTACCACACAGTTTCTGTATTATATGCTTATGAATTTTTCCTACCAAATGGGACATTATTGGAAGCAAGAGTACACATGTATTTGAATAGATATGTTGCTACTGCATGGATGATGGTGACAACAAATGCACAGTTCTTTGATTTATTAAGTCCATGCAAATGGCCTTTATGTGTGCGTGGAGAGGGAGGTGTTGAGAAGAGAACACATCAAAGACTGGGTCAGTTCTCTTAGAAAATGGAAGTAGTCTATTTTTTATTATTTTGTGATTAGTTGTAAGTTCCTAAAATTTGTATTCAAATAAGCAAAATAAAAGGATATTTAGTTTTAAACTTTCATGTAAGAAAGAAACAGAGGAAAGAAACAGGAATTCTCAGTTCTTTTGACTCAAGAGTAACTTTTAGGAATTACTGTGTGTGTACAAGTCACGATTGAGAAAGAAGTTAAAAGAAACTTAGGAAATAAAGAGATAGGCACTTTGATGACATAAAAGGAACAGAGCTCAAGGAATGCAGCTTTGAAGAGAAGTTCCTCAGGCCCAATATCTAGAACCTGTAATATTTATTAGCAACAATAAAATTGCTCTCTTGGAGCCCAAGTTAATATGGTTAATCCATCTGATCAGACCATAAACTCCAAGATTGTGTGCACATCCACAGCAGGGCTCATGTAATGGGGAAACAGCAAAGAAAAAATAAAAGTATATATCCTGTAAAAGAGGCTAACTGAATGTGCCTAATCTGTATTATGAGATGGAAAACTTAAGAGAAAAGGTACTTTGAAGAAATCAAAGAAGGGGGAATATTTCTACAGAAATATTAGGAAATAAATTTTGCATGGTTGGTAGTTTTTAAAACTGTGTATTATGGAGCACCTTGTTACTGACTTTTAGCTTGGAGTTAAAAATCTACACCCAACAAAATAGTCTGTCCATGTGTATTTAGACTTTTAATGTCTTTAAGAGAAACTCTGGTTTTTATTTATTCTTAAATCAAAATATTTTATCTATAAGAATAACATTTACATTCTATTGTGCTTTTGATGTATCCAATTTTTATCATACCATTTTAAAAGTGATGAATTTTTTTTATATATGATTCCATAAAAAACCGTATCTGTAGGAATATGTATTTGAAACAGAGGAGAAAATAAAAACGCAGATTTAAAGAACAACCTTGCCTGAAAGGAATGAATTTTTAATTGCATATGTTTGACTCCAACTGTTATTCTCCTACTTTCAGTGGAAAAGAAGCCCTTGGACTTGGCAAATAAATATTAAATTTGACAAATAATAAATTTATAAAATAATAAATTACTAAATGATAAATTAAAATTTCTATTTTCTTCTCAGCTAGGCCTAAAGTATTGGGAACAGTTTCATAAAATCTGAGACAATCTATCACAAGAACTAACTTCTTTCCCTTAAATTTATTCCCTGGTCAAGTTAATTTCATAGTGAGTTATTTCAAATATGTAAAGGTCTAATAGTTTTGATACTACTTAAACTGTTACAAAACATAGAAAGAGAATGAGAGCTGCCGATTTTTTAGGAAATGGGCAAAATGCTGAGACTCAAAAATAGCAGGCAAGAAGAAAATCCCCAAAGATTTTAATGTATAAATCCTAAATAAAATATTAGTAAGAGAATCCAGTGGTGCATTAAAAGATTAATTTACCACAGCTAAGCAAGATTTATTCAGAATGTGGGGATTATTTAATACTGGGAAAGTACTAATATATTTATGTAATTCACCCTATTAATAGGTCAATTCAGACTTATTTCATTGTTGATGACATAGGAATAGATGGATACTTCCTTAACACACTCATTTGTGAGATGCTGAAAACATTCTCATTAAAATCAGAAATGAGGCAATGATGCTGTCTATCTTGTTTTCCTGAAAGTTCTAAAAGCACTAGTCAATGCAAATAACAAAAAGACAGGAGGATAAAATAACAAGTAAACATTAGAAAAGAGAGCAGAGAATAAGCATCCTGTGCAGATGATAGGAAGATATACTAGGTAATTCAAAATATGAATCTGCTGATTTATACTGAAAACTGCTAGACAAAGAGAAGATTCAGCATGTTGGTTGATCACAAAGCTAATATATAAAAACCAATAGCTTTTCCACATGCCAATGGTAACTATTCAGAAAATGCAGAAGGACAGATTCTCTTTCCCATAGCAGCAACATGACAAAACAGAATGTGTGTAATTCTTTGTTGCTTTGGAAGTTTTCAGTTAGTTGGAATAGCCCTTCTATTTTCTAAATCAAATGACTGCTCATGTTAGGAACCCATGAGGGCAGCATCAAGTGCTGTCCAGGTCAAGAATATGCTAAGAGGTGGAGTTGAATACTCATTCCCAGTGCTTGTACCAGTACACCAATGCATTGCAGTTGGATCCCACAAACTACCCAACGTTCTGCCCTCTTCTCTAGGCCCTGCTGCTCTGAAGTTGAGGCTATCTCATGGTTCTGCCAAGTATCATAAAGATTTATGGGCTGCCTTGCTCTTCTCTCAATCTTTTATGTTCTGTACTGTACTCTGAAAAAAATAATCAATGTTTCCTACCTGTGAATAATACCTTTATGTAGTTTACATCCCTGATATTTTTTCCATTTTATATTCTCTTTTATGTTTAACAGGGACTGGAAGAGGAGAATAGTTAAGCATATTTATTCAGTTTGTTATTTTGATCTGAAAGTCTGAAGAGCATCAAATTTGAAAAGATATATCATAAAAGAAAGAAAAAAGAAAACTGTTCTTGGTTCTCAGTTAAATAAGAGAAAGCATATATTCTCTGAAGCAAGAGATAGAAATTGAGATGACACAACAGACTAAGATGCTGCCTGAGATAAGCAATAAACACGGGGCAATTGTAAATGCTATGAAAGACTTTAAAATTGCGTAAGGTTTGGCATTAACCAATATTATCACTGTAAAAACTTAAATCAGTCATGTGGAAATAAGTCTGAGAAGCAAAAATGCAGAGCAACTGTACAGAGAAAAGAATATGACAAGAGGGAAGAAAATACAGAAATGGGTGAAGATAGAGAAGGAAGCATCAACATATGGATAATTTGTTTTCCTGCAGAAAAGACCAGGATATAATTTATGGAATGAACCTGCATTATTTTTATAATAATAAAACAGTCAAAAGAAAGTATTTTTTAAAAAGACTTTATTTGACAGAGAAGGAGACAGCAAGCAAGAGAGGGAACACAAGCAGGGGGAGTGGGAGAGGAAGAAGTGGGCTCCCAGCGGAGCAGGAAGCCCGATGCAGGGCTCCATCCCAGTACTCTGGGATCACGCCCTGAGCCTAAGGCAGCCGCTTAACAACTGAGTCACCCAGGCACCCCCAAAAGAAAGTATTTTAAGCAATGCAATAAACATGGGAGAAAACAAAGAAAGAGGAAGGAAGAGAGAAAAAGAAGACAAAAGGAAGATACAGAAACTAGATCTTCAGTGAGACTCAGTATTAATACTGTATTAAAGCAAAACCTATATTCTCAGGTTTTCAAATTATGCTCAGATTCTCAGTTTTCCCTAGTTGCCATATTTTTAAAACTAAGTTTACTGAATAGTATTTGTTTCATTGGAAAATAATTAAAAGTATAATATATAGAATAAAAATTATCATAGTTCTATAATTTCTGTCCACTCTTTCTTTATATGTATATCTGTAAGAAGGTTGAGATCAACCTGCAAATACAATTTTGTATTCTGATTTTCAACTTTCTTCATTTTGCCATGTCATCAAATTCTTTATAATGGCTTGTGAATTTTCTGTTGCGTGTATTTACCAAAAATATTTTTTAAGATTTTATTTATTTATTTGACAGAGAGAGCACAGGCAGGGCAGTGGCAGGCAGGAGAGGTAGAAGCAAGTTCTCTGCTGAGCAAGGAGCCCGATGCCAGGCTCAATCCTAGGAACCTGAGATCATGACCTGAGCCGAAGGCAGATGCTTAACCCACTGAGCCACCTAAGCGCCGCTATTTACCAAAAATTGATTAAGTATTCCCCTAATGCTTTGATTTAAATGGGAAGATGATATCATTGGCTTTTCTTAAAATGAGCACCTACCTTACGGCAGCAGTTGTTTTCCGTATAAGTAGAGGAGTTGCTGTTGAGAGGTACAATGAGAACATATATATAAAAGACTAATGATTAGAGGGAAATAAAATTCCATCAGCACGAGTCAATGCTCATAGAGTTAACATGATATTGTTTCCTTCAGTGATAAATGGGTAATGCACGTCAATCAAGGAGAATGGTTGTATAGCATTATTTCATCAATTTGAATAATTTACACTATTATTCACTCAAATTGTGATTTACATCTAAAATTGTATCATGGGCTATAACATGAAGTGGTCCTTTGGTAGAACAGAACATCTAACATACAGAGCTTTAAGGGATGTGTTCCATATAAATTAAATAAACTAAAACAGGGGGCACCTGGGTGGCTCAGTCAGTTGAGTTCTGGACTCTTGGTTTCAGCTCAGGTCATGATCTCAGGGTTTTGAGATCAGTTCTGCCTCTGGCTCTGTGCTCAGGGGGAGTCTGCTAGAGATTCTCCAGGGTCTCTTTCCCTCTGCCCCTCCCTCTGCTTGCACACACGCACACGCGCGCACGCTCTCTCTCTCAAATAAATAAATCTTTAAAAAGCTAAAACAGAAGATTATTTAATTTTCAATAAAGTAATTCCAAACCAAAAGTCAATATTTGTTTAACACCTAATAAATGAATGGAAACTCAGCAGTGCATGTGATAAATTTAACTAAAATTTCCTTTGAAATTCAATTATAACATTTTAGTGGTTATATTCAAAATAATTTAAACCTGACAATTTAAAATTTATCATTTTCTTCGCAAAATGGTATTGCAATTTAATAAGAGATCTAATATTGCATCTTATCATAGGCACTATATTTACCAAATAAAACTTAAGAGCCACCCATGCATGTGGTTAGCATCTCAGTACCATTGCTTACTATTCTATGACGCATGGAAAGTCACGTGAATTTTCTGAGAAGATAGCATGATATATATAAACTGTGGAGGCATGCACACCTATATTCTAATCCAACTTTATCAACTAACGAGCTAGGAGATATTGGGAAAATTCCTTAACCTCCAAGAGTCACATTTTCCTCATCAGCAAAATCTCAGTACCATTGCTTACTATTCTATGACGCATGGAAAGTCACGTGAATTTTCTGAGAAGATAGCATGATATATATAAACTGTGGAGGCATGCACACCTATATTCTAATCCAACTTTATCAACTAACGAGGTAGGAGATATTGGGAAAATTCCTTAACCTCCAAGAGTCACATTTTCCTCATCAGCAAAATAGAGATAATCATTGTTAGCCTAAGGGATTCGTACTATACCTGGAACAGAGTAGATATGCATTACTAATGTTGGTCTCAGTTTCCTAATCTGTAATTAGTCACACTGAAAGGATCGAATAACAGTATTTATAATAGCTAAAAAATGCTAATATATTTTAATATCATTGCCGTAGAAAAGCACACATACATACACACACGTACACACTTAGAAAAGCACGCACAAAAATCACATTGTATGGAACAGCATAGTTTCTAGCTGAATAAACAGCTCTGAATATGCAACTGAACATAAGAAAGACAACTGAAATGCATTCACTGAGCCATTATCAGTAATCTTTGCCTGTTACATCCATTGCCTAGATATCTTCATGATGAATAGCCATGTTAAAGTAAATTATAGATTGAGAGAAGCAAAAAGACAGTTAGATATAGTCCTTCATTTATTTTCCATTCTGTTACCTAGACATCTACTCCTTGGAATTTCTAATGTAATATGACTTGCTATTGTCACATAGCCTTCCAAACGGGAGGAAGGGAAAACTAAAGAATGGCAAGCAACAACTGAGGTTCTATTGAGAAGTGAAAATAAAGGACTTTTTCTCTACTAAGTGGAAAACTTTTAAAACAATACTGCTTAAGTAAAGATACGTCAACTCACACTCAATTTTGACTTTACAAGTTCCAATTATTTAACATTTCATTAGAATTTATTTATTTTGGTTCATAGTAGCTTAGTCCAGATTTTTAACAACTGCACTCAACGTCTATGCATGTTATACTGAATTTATAGGATATAATTTTTTATATTTTGTGCTGAATTTATAGGATATAAATTTTTACATTTTACAACAAAGCCACGGAAACATACCACTCTAATTATAACTTCAAAACGCCTATAAATTTTACTTATGGTATATGCAGTACATTTGTCCACACAATTTATTTGCAAAATACATTCTCCAAATGTTCAACTCTTTGATTATCCTATTGTCCATTTAATTTCAATAATCTTTACTATGGCCACATTGGTATTTGCCCATATTGTTCCCTCTGTTCAGAATTTTTTTTTACTTATGCTAAACCCCATGCCAGGACATGGCTATTTATTACATGTCCTTCAAACCTCAAATGACATGTCCTTCCCTTAGGAAAGATTTCAATGGCCTGCCTGTAAATATCAATTCTTCATCATTATTCTTCAGTCTCATCACACTCATTGCAATGTCATAGAAATTTGTTTTATCATTTATTTAAAGTCTGTCTCCAACACTAAGTAGTAAGTTCTGCTTTAGCTGAACTGCTGTATCCCCAGAGACTGACACAAGTATGGCATAGAGTTGGTAGGCATATGATAAATATTTGATAAATGAATGAATAAATGAATGAGTAAAATAGATATTAATCTCTGTGAAATTCAATTTTGCTGTCTGTAAAGTAGAAAGAGTGATACCCACCTCATTCAGGTTTTCTGATGATTGCTCTGGCTATAACGGATGTAAAAACATAGCAGAGCACCTGGTGTGTACCACGTGTTAAATAAATGGCAGCACTCATCAACCTCTACTTGTGAAGTTCACAGCTGAGTGGGTAAGGCAGGGAAGTAAACAGGCTATTGCAAGTATGTGAGAGTCAGAGGGCAAGTACCGAAAAAGGTGCTATGGGAGCTTACCACAGACATACTTAATCTAGGCAGGGGCGGATCTCCCTAGGAAAGGAACGAATGAATGGTAAATGAAGAAATTAATAAAAGAATAAATGAAAACTATGAATGCTAGGTACTATGCTAGGTTAGAGAAATAAAGATAATTAGTCACAGTCCCTATACTAAAGAGATTAGAGTTTATTGATCTTCTATATTGACATTTCCTATACAACAAGTTATCTTCAAAATATAATAACCAGTAGAAATACTTTCCAAATGAAATCTCACAAACCCTCTTATTAAAAAAAATTTTTTTTGAGAAATCAGGGTTAAGTTGGCTAGCTTATTTTGACAACACATTGTCACACAATTGACTTGTCATCTTCCACTCTTTTTGGTGTTGGCTAGTCACAGGCTTTAACATACCCAGCACGCTGATAACTACATAATTCTTGGGAATGATAAAAAATCACTTACCCCCAGAACGTCCTTTAAGGTACAAATTTAGAGAAAATTGCCTAGTCTTGGATAGAAATTTGCCTGTACATATTTTGGAGTGTTCATATTCTTTATCGTTCTTTTTTAAAAATTATTATTTTGTTATGTTAGTCACCATACAGTGCTTCATTAGTTTTTTATGCAGTGTTCCATGATTCATTATTTGCATATAACACCCAGTGCTTATTTATCATTCTGACTAAAAACATTTGAAGTTTTAGAAGAGTAAACCAATAACCTTAGGCTGTTGAGTATATTAAGCATAAGCCCTTGCACTTAGTGCTTGATATATAATATACAGCATTTGTTAATTTTAATTAGATCAATATGCATTTGTTAGATTAGGAAAAAATGAACTCTTTTGTTAACTCTCAATTTCCATGGAATATTTTGTTATTGTTAAAAAGGAGATAGCAAGCCCCAAATGGAGTTACCGATGCTAAACCCCATGCCAGCAAACCCAGACCTGATACCTAAGCAAATTGTAGTTTCAACCCCTCAGGAATGTAACCTTTAACCAGTCACCCTGGAATTACCTGGTTAGCACTAGTGAGGTAATCCACCCAACAAGCCCTTCTGTTCCCTTTAGGAAACGATGCATTCTTCGCTATCACCTTCCTCTTTCCAGCCCCCTTTCTGCCTTTAAATACTTTTCTACAGTTTGGTGGAGCTCCTTTCTATTGCTAGATGGGACGCTGCCCAATTCATCAATTAGTGAATAAAGCCAATTTGGTTTTCAAATTTACTCAATTGAATTTTTAACACTGTAGAAAGTTGGCATTAAGATATTCAGATGCTTTTGGGAAAGGGAAGAAGAATGTACTTACCTATATATTTGAACTTGTTTCATTCGGATATGATTGAATACCAGCATATCCTGTTCAGCAATACAAGAAATCCATCTGTCATGTTACCATTAGATAGAAGCTCATTTGAAGTTATTTCTGCAACTGCTGATTCTGTCAAAGGTGCAAACTTTTGCCCCTGCCATTAAAACTGATTCTTAGAGGGGTAGGGCAAGGGGATGCCCTTTTTATCTTGACCTATATGATGAAGTGTTACTTCTTAACCTATGGGAAAACAGTAGAATGATTATTATGACTGAAGTTATTATTAATACTGTATTTTTAAAACTGAGGTACCACTAAGTGTGCATAATCACTAATTCACCACAACTCCTTCAGAAATATAGCAAGAATATTCCCACTCCTTACTTCATCTCCTTCTCCAACCCAGGTACTATATCAAAATTAGAAACTTACTTACATTAATATAAAGCAAACATCCATAATTCACATTAGATGTTTTAGCATGAAATTAGGTGATTCCAGAGTTACACCACATTAGATTAACACTGAAAAATGATGAATGTTGAAATCTTACTCAACAAAATCTCTTAGCTAAAGAAAAAAACAGTGGCCTGAGAGTAGGTATGTATCTTTAAACCTGTATACTATTATTAAACCATGAAGTAATATAATATAATCAATGTGCATCACTATTCAAATGTAAATACATGCCTGGGTTTCCTGGAAATATGGACGAAACGAAACTTTACTGCTTTTAAAATGGAACACCAACTATAATTACATGTTAGTTAAATATATATTTTAAAAATTTATTTGTAGATTTTTTTAAATCTGAAAAAAACTCCAAGACCAGATGGATTCACTGGTGAATTCTACCAAACATTTAAATAAGAAATAATACCAATTTGATACAAATTCTTCCAGAAAATTGAAACAAAGGGTATACTGCCCAGATCATTCTATGAAACTAGTATTACTGTGATACCAAAATTTTTTTTTAAACTTTACAGATTTTCCTCAACTTACAATGGTTTGACTTACGATAGTTCAACTGTACAATGGTGTGAAAGCACTACCCGTTCAGTAAAAACCGTACTTGAGATTTTGAATCTGGATCTTTTCCTGTGCTAGTGATAAGGATGCCTACTCCTTTCACTTCTACTTAAGATTTTTCCGGTAGTTCTATACAGTTTAGTAAGAAAATACAAAATTAAGGACTTCCAGCTTAGAAAAGAAGCAAAAGTATCTTTAGTTTCCGATGACATATTGATGGGTATGACAATCCTATAGATGCTTCAAAAGTGCTATTAGAACCAATTAGTGAATTTAACAACTTTTCAAGATAATCAATATATAAAACATATTAATATAAGACCAATATACCACATTTTATATAGTCCCCATATATAACCATAATTGATCAGTATATAATCAATATTGATCTATATAAAATCAATATGCAAAAATAATTTTATTTCAGAGGTTGAATTTTTAAAATTACTATTTATAACAGCATCAAAAATATGAAAACAGAGATAAATTTCAGTAAGATATAGAAGTCTTGCACATTTAAAACTATAACACACTGCCAAGAGAAATTAAAGAAGACCCAAATAAATGAAGCAATATACTATAATCATGGATTGGAATACTCAAAATTGCTAATGTGCCAATTCTCCCCCAAACTGATCTAACAATTCACTGTAAAAATCCTAGCAGTCAAAATCCTAGCACAGTTTTTATAGAAATTAACAAGGTAAATATAAAATTTACATACAAAAGTTCTAGCAAAGCAAAATTTTGGAAAGGAGGAACAAAGTTGGGGGACTTACACTATTTGATCTAAAGTCTTATAAATCTATTCTAATCAAGACACTGTGACATTGGCGTAAAGTTAGATATACCAATGGAACAAACAAAAAAGAAAGTCCGGACATAGACCCATACATAAACTATCTGTTGACTTGGATGCTTGGGTGGCTTAGTCGGTTAAGTGCTTAAGCATCTGTCTTCAGCTCAGGTCATGATCCCAGAGTCCTGGGATTGAGCCCCACATTGGGCTCCTTGCTCAGCAGGAAGTCTGCTTCTCCTTCTGCCCCTCACCTGGCTTGTGCTCTCTCTCTCATGCACACACACTCTCTCTCTCTCTCAAAAAAAAAAAAAAGTCTTTAAAAAAACTATCAGTTGACTTTTGATAAAGATACTAAGGCAATTCTTTGGAGAAAAGATCATCTTTTCAACAAATGATGCTGAAATAATTGCATAGCCATATGCTGAAAGAAATAAACTTCTATACTTATTTTACATCACATACAAAAAGATCTCAAAATGGATCATTGATTTAAATGTAAGAGCTAAAACTACCACTTCTGTAAGAAACAGGAAAAAACTCTTAAAACACTTGGGTTTGGCAAAGATTTCTACAATATGACATGATATTCTAAAAAGATTTTTTAAAGTAATTGGACTTCATCAAAATTAAATAGTTTGGCTCTTTAAAAAACACTAAGAAATGAAAAAGCAAGCTATATAGTGAGAGAAAATACTTGCAAAACTGATATTCAACAAAGAGTTTGCAAATAGAATCTATAAAGAACTATTAAAATTAACTAATAATAAAACAAAGAACTCAGTAAAGTATGGACAAAAGAGGTAAAAAAAAAACAAACCACTTCACCAAAGAAGACATACAAATGGCAAATAAGTACATAAAAATCCCTAAAATTAGACAGAGAAACCATAACAAGTACTTACAAGGATGAGTAGCAACTGAAACTGCTATATACTACTGATGAGGATTTAAAATGGTACAACCACCTTGGAAAACAATTTGGTTTTTTTCTCTTAAAAAGTTCAATATATGTACTATATGACCTATTCATTCCAATCCTAGGTATTTACCCAAGAGAAATGAAATCGTGGGTCTATAAAAAGACTTGTTTAAAATTTTTTATTATCTGCTTTACTTATGGCAGCCAAAAATTGGAAACATCACAAATGTCTATCAACAGGTGGATAGATAAATACCTTATGGTACGTCCATACAACAGAAAGCTACTCAGTAGAAAAAAGATGAAGGCAAATATGGACAAATCTCAAAATCTTCATGCTAAGTAAAAAGATCCAAACAAAAAGGAGTACATACTTGATTACATTTATATAAGTTCCTAGAAAAGAAATAAAAACTAATCTATATTGTTAAAAAGCAGACCAGGGGTTACCTGAGGAAGGGAAGGGATGGAAGAAGATGGTGGGAAGGGTTATAAAGTGGCATGAGAAAATTTTTAGTGGTGAAGTATATGCTCGTCATCTTGATTGTGGCGATGGTTGTGCATGCGTGTGTGTGTGTGTGTGAAACTGTATCATATTAGGTACTCTATATATGAGCAGTTTATTACAGACCAGCTATACTTCATAAAACTGTAAAGAGTAATAAACAATAGACTTCATTACACACGGTCTAATAAAAGAGGGAGAAAATTAACAAAATTTCACTTACATGCTATTAACCTCAGTCATGTCATCTTTTCTGAACCTCATTTTCCCAACTTTTAAAATGGAGAAAATAACAGTGCATCTCCATAATACTGTTAGGTGTAAAAATGAGCTAAAGCATGTAAAAAGCTAATCCCTATGTCAGTTACATAATATGCACTCGATAAATGCTATTATTAAATTTAATATGGCAAACATACATAGGGGTCTGAAAACACAAAGTACCAAGCTGAAACTGATTCTATAGCTGCTCTAGAGTTATAAGAAATGTGGATATTGGGGCGCCTGGGTGGCACAGCGGTTAAGCGTCTGCCTTTGGCTCAGGGCGTGATCCTGGCGTTGTGGGATCGAGCCCCACATCAGGCTCCTCCGCTAGGAGCCTGCTTCTTCCTCTCCCACTCCCCCTGCTTGTGTTCCCTCTCTCGCTGGCTGTCTCTATCTCTGTCAAATAAATAAATAAAATCTTTAAAAAAAAAGAAAAGAAAAGAAATGTGGATATTAATGGTCATGCCAGAACAGACTACCAGGGCTTGTACATACACAGGTGAGAAATAAGAGCTGAGATCCCTGCTTAAAGCCCAGATTCTCGAAGTAATAGATGGCTCACTTGCAGCAAAAATAACAAAAAAGAAACATTTCTGTCTTTTTATGGTCTTCGAATTGGAAATTCTTCCAAGGTTTGGGAAACTCCAAGCTAACAATTAACTTAAAGGAGTCAAGATTAGTTTTTGTTTTGACCCTAGGGTAATCAGTAGAAGCAAATGCAAATTCTGTACAAATGGAAACATCCTCAAGCCAACACTCTAGGGATTTCTACAACTCCTTGCTAAACATAAGCTCACAACTCATACTTAGAAAATACATGTATAATCAAGCTACCATAAGCAGGAATTAGAAAACAACAGCCAAATTCATATGACAAAATTGCTTGATAAAATTAAAAAGGAATGAAACACAGAAAGGTAAGATATATATCTTTGAAAATAAAACTCAAGTTCTCATGGGCTGGTTACCTAAATAAACAAATCAAAGATGGATGAAGACAGATTAGAAATTACAGAGAACGTCCACTCACTCTTATCAGCAGAGAAACATACTATGATATCTTCTGTATTAAAAGATAAAACAAAATAAGCAAAAACAACAACAAATTCCCATTGGTCTTACTGCAGTGTTTCTTCCACAAGGCATCAAGGGTAATCCTTCTAAAAAGTAAGTCTGGTCATATCAATCTCCTACTTAATACCCTTCGATGCCTCCTCATTTTATTCAGAGAAAGGCCATACTCTAGCAGGCCCTGGCTCTTTGCTACTCCTCTGACCTCATCTCATACCATTTTCCTTTTGCTTGCTCTTCTCCAGCTCCACTGATCTCTTTGCCATCTATTCTCAGATAATGTCAAACACACTCTATTTTCACTCACTGTTCCCTCTGCCTGAAATGTTCTTCCCATGGCTATCCACTTGGTCCCATCCTTCACCTTCTACAGGTCCCTGATAGTTATTTTTTAAAGGGAGTCCTTCTCTGACCACTCCATGTAACATAGTACACACACATACACCATAGTCCTTCATGTTACTTACATACTGCTTTAAGTTTTTCATAACAATTTTCGCCCTCTGTCATACTATATTTTTAATTTTACTTTTCCATGTGGTTTTTAAAAAATACTAAAAATTCATATAAGATAATTATAAGCAAGTGGTATAATATTTAATGTAACTACCACCCAAATCAAGAAAGAGAACATTGCCAGGATCCCAGAACACTCCATCTCTCTCTTACAAATCATAAGCCCATCCATTTTCCCTAAAGTAAAAAGTACATTGATGTTTTATAAAAACCTATGTTTGGCTTTTATTTAGCTTTTCCATATGAATATTGTATCTATAAATAATAGTTTAATTTTGTTTGATTTGTTATAAACCTAATCATACTCTACGTATTCATTTGTATCTGGCTTTTATTCTTTCAACGTTATTCTAAAGAATTATCCAAATTGTTGCATGTACCTCTACATTATTCATTGGCATTGCTGTACATGATTTCATTACACAGATACACTAAAGTTTCTTGATCCATCTATACTTGATGAACGTGTGTGTTATGGCCAGTCTGTAGCTATAATACATGATGCACTTATGCACATTCTTATGCATATATCGGATGCATAGATGTCCACGTTTCTCCAGGGCATTTACCTGGGTGTGAAATTTCCAGGCTTTTGATACACATATTTTCAATTTTACTCGATAATATAAACTGTTTTTCAAGGTGGTTATACCAGTTTATAAATTCCCACATGCCATGTATTGGAATCCCCATCATTATATATTTTCACTAATGCTAGATACTGTCTGGCTTTTATTAAGAATGCAGATTTGAAACAAGAGTTAAGAAGGTTAATCTAAAGAGCATATATAAGACTGTGCCCCAAATTTATTAGAGAAAACGTATAGAGCATATGCAGTAATTAACAAGGCAAAAGGCCATAAAGTAAGTCCCAATAAATTTCGAAGGATCACTATGTAGACCAGGTTCTTCTATCACAATGCAATTGAGTTAAAGGTCGAGGGATAAAAAGATTAATAAAAGAGACTAAAAATTAGGGAACTTTTAAATATGCTTGTAAATACCTCATGGGTCAAAGAAAAAAATCATAATGGAAATAGGAAAATCTTTAGATCTTAATGAAAATACTACACATCAAATGAAAAAGATATATTTCAAAACTTGTGGGATATAGTGAAACCAAAGCAAATATCCAGAGAGAAAACATGGCCTGAAGGAATTATGTGAGGAAAGACATGACAAAAATTCATTAGCCAGTTACCGAACTTAAGAGTTATTAAATATCAGTCAAGTGAACTCAAGGAGAATGAAAGAAAACAAAGACAAGGATAAAAATAATGAAATAGAAAATAATGAAATAGAAAATAATGATAAAATAGGATCAACAAAGTCAACAGCTACTTCTTTGGCGGGAATAATGAAATAGATAAATCTCTGTGAGAACAAAACAATATCAAAAATGTAAAGTACACATAACTAAAAATATAGCAGTTATTGATAAAATGATGATTAGATATTATAATTAACTCTAGGCCTATAACCGTCAAAGCTTAAACAAATGAGCAGTTTCTTTGAAAAATATCTTATCAACACATTTACACACACTGACACAGAGACTCAGGTAGTTATACAGGTGTAATCTACAGATAGTCAAAGAACCTATGTAACATACATAATTTTTATGGAGAATCAAAAAAGAGGGAGCAATTTAATCTGGATAGCATAAATTTAATACCAAAACCTGCCAAGGACATCAGCTGAAAGAAAAATCACTAGTCAATCTCTCCAACATAGAAACAAAATTCTTAACTAAAAATAAAATAAAATTAATTTGTATCCTAAGAGATCCTAAGAGCGCAAGAATACTTTGAGATTAGAAAATCAGTTGACAGATAAATGGAAAAAAGCCAAATGATTGCACCACCTTAAAAATGCTAAGATTCTTACATCATACCAGGTGCTTTAGCCTCTGAATCCATAATGTGGCTCCATCATTAATATTAAATCTTTCCTAATTACTGATGTTATTTAACATTATTGTCATTATTTAGTTATTACTGTCAATTAGTAGTATAAAATTAATAGTTCACAAATAAGTGGATTGAAATTTTATGAATAATACCTTGGTCTCATTGATAAAACCAATGTTTGGCTTGTGAGCTACAAAAGCACATTCTGATATCAAATTCTTCATTTTCTTGTTGATAAAATAATACTCTTTGCAGAACATTAAATTCTTAGTGATAATTTTTTTTCATTCTTGGGTTGAAAGGGACTTAGTAGAAAAAAAGAAACATATTTAAAAATATAAACCTATGTCTCCAAGTAAAATACACTTGCTAAAGATAATACATATTTCCCATAAAACACAGAGCAGTTTACAAAGAACCAGCCACCTGTTACTCTATTTTCATCAATTGTTCTCTCCCTTCCTGCTCAAAAGTCTGGGTTTCCACCTTATATGATATTATATTAAACTACACAGTGTTATGCAAATAATATAAATTTTTGGTATCTAATTATGAATATTAGAAAAAATGGATTTTGTTCTTTGAATTGGAATCACCAATTCTTTGCTCAAATAAGAAAAAAGTAATTTCTTCTTAAACCAGCCTTCTAGGAGATAATATCATCTTCACAACCAAGACTCTGCTTCACTGGGGTACTGAAGTTTTATCTTAAAGATGTTCCATGCTGGTTTTGTCGTAATGGGCATTTACCCTGAAAGAGTTTTTAGATTTCAGCTGTGTACATAGCCTGGGAACAGGCAGATTGTAATACCTTTTCCTGAGACTGGGAATGAGTATTAGAACTAGAGAAGCAGGTTAGGAAGATCAGTTACTTTCTCATATAGGATTTGATTTTCTTTAACTGAACCAGACTCAACAAATCAGAACATGTGTGTCATGGAACACTACATCAAAAACTAACGATGTACTGCATGGAGACTAACATAACATAATAAAAAATTTAAAAAAAAAGAACGTGTGTGTATTGCTGATGTCAGAAGACAAGGCCAATGGTTGGGATAAAAGCTTCTGATGTCACTATAGTAAAAGGCACATGATTTGGGCCTGTCTGGGAAATGGAAATATCTTCTACAACACAATACAACAGAGCTTAATATTTACATTTTAATTTCCTTATGTCACAAATCAAAACCAAGAATAAAAACGACGCCTCCAGTGACCTGAGAAAAGAGGTAACTAGATATTACTATCTCATATATAAGTGGTATTTAAAAGCTACAAATATTTCCTTCCCAAGTAATCCCCATTTCACATAGGAGAAAATGGGTGTTCAGTAACATAATTGAAATAATACAATCAGTATTACTATAATGACTAGCTAACATTTATTTTTTAAGATTTTATTTATTTATTAGAGAGAAAGAGAGCAAAAAAGACAGCACAAGCAGGGGAAGGAGCAGAGGAAGAGGGAGAAGCAGATTCCCTGCTGAGCAGGGAGCTCGATGCAGAACTCGATCCCAGGGCCCCGGGATCATGACCCGAGCTAAAGTCAGACACTTAACTGACTGAGCCACCCAGGCGCCCGTAACATTTATTAAGTGAGTCCTTACTCTGTGCCAGGTAAGTATCCATAAACACCGGCACATAGCAGCTGCTAGGTTGGTTTGCCACAGTTCCATAGATTTGATCAGTAAGGAGACATCAAGTAGAGATAGATCCACTTTATTACTTACATAAGGAGCAAAAACAGTATCAGCATGGTGTCACCTTCACATGTCCCTGGATTCTCAAGATGACACTGAATCAGAGGAGCCAGATGACAAATGACTCTAGCGGTGGTTCACTATGTCTAGAGGAGCCGAACAGTTTCACAGATTCACAAAGAAGCTTGGAGCGGAGCTAAGTTGGAAAGTCCTGTGCCTCCTTAGAACCAGAGAGAATGATCAACTGCCTTATAGAAGCCTTCCACAAGATAGGGAGCCTCCCACAAGATAGGGAGGCGGATGAGAAAGAGATTTGTGCCAGTCTTCACAAGACTCCCATCTTGCTATATTCCTGGGAGAGTCACACAGTGTTCTGCCAAGATTCGGGGCAAGCTGTGGTCAAGCCTTGCCTACATGACCTATGTGGACACATGCAAGGTCGCCAGGAGCTAGGGTTGAGCCATTCCTCTACACATGCATTCCCTAATTTAATCCTCAGAAAAAGACAATATAATTATCTTTCTTTTACCAATAGAGGCCCCAAGACCTAAAATGGTTAAATACTTGTATGTCCAAGGGCGCAGTTTATGACTTTGGATTTGGGCAGCTGTAAGTAACAGAATACCCAATTTAGAGAGGCTTTAACAATGGAAGCATTTTTTAAAAAGGGTTTTATTTATTTATTTGTGAGAGAGTAAGCGAGAAAGAGAGAGAGCATGAACCAGGGGGAGGGGTCAGAGGGAGAAGCAGACTCCCCGCTGAGCAGGGGGCCAGAGGTGGGGCTCCATCCTGTGACTCTGGGATAATGACCTGAGCCAAAGGCAGATGCTTCACCAACTGAGCCACCCAGGTGCCCCAACAATGGAAGCATTTAATCTTCTCACCAAGAGTTCTGAGAGTTGGTGATTCCAGAGTCAGACTGGCAGCTCTATTATGTCATTAGGAACCCATATTCTTATCATAATTCTACCCTGTCCCCTTTACTGTGTGAGCTTTTTGTTCTCAGGCTTGTCACTTCATAGTCACAAGATAGCTCTAGCTCCAAATATCCTATCACCACAGGACATGATCAAAGCAGAAGGAGAGAAGGTGCTGCCCCAACGAAGTCAGACTTCTAGCAAGGAAGCAAGGGGGAAATGGTCAGCGGGTTAGCAACCAAGGAACAACGTCTGCCATGCACAACTGATCAGTACTAGAATTAAAACTAAAGGAGGAACTCATATTTTTGGAATTTAAGTCCACCACTGCCAAATATAACACTTGTTTCCTACATGCCTATTTGCAAGAGGAAAATCTGACCTCTTCTATCACTGGATGAATGGATAAAACAGATTTTATTATCAATACACCTCAGCTTGTAGGTAAATCTCTTAGGCTTATCCCTGTCTAAGTCTGCCAAGAGCAAAATAGATGCCCTCGGGCTAAACTGGAAAGTACCCATGTTTTCAGTAAGCGATCAGGATCAGGGCATGGCTGCATGGCTTCTTGTCGCAGGTGGAACGTGATTAGATAGAGTGTGTTTACCTCTGGACAGAATCTTTTAAGACAGTGTTGGCAAACCTTTTCTATAAAGGGCCAGACAGTCAGTATTTGAGGCTTTCTGGGCCACATGCAAGCTGTCACAGCTATTCAAACCTGTGGAAGCAGCCACAGACAACACAGACAAATGAGTACACAGACGGCAGGCTGGATTTGTCCCACAAAACATAGGTGCCAACCCCTGCTTTAAGAGATCATGAACAAATCACCATGTTCCCTTCCTGCTGGCCAGAATGAGAAGCAATGTTCCAAAAAGTAGAGTCCCTTGGCCTGGATTCGTCAGTGGGGATGATGTGGAGCTGAACACCCAGGAAACACAAGATGGATGCGGAATAGGACCAAGAAATAAACTTTGTTGAAGTCACTGAGATCTTTAAGTTGTTACCATAGCATGACCCAGCCCGTCTTGACTAACACAACATGTTCATTCCTTATTTAATTAATTGAGTCATCTTCTCTCAGTAATAAAGAGAAAACAACAAAGAATGGAATATTTAATAATGAGAGAAATATTAAAGCTTCTTAAGTTGCCTACATCCAACATTAAATGTTTATCAGTCTTGTAAATGGACGTGATTCATTAGTGTTTTGGCCTGACCCACTTCTTCCATTTTACTGGCAGATTCCTTTTTGACTACATGACTCACATGTATAATATCATTTAATATTTATCACTTTATGGGTAGGTACTCAAATCTCTCTGACCATAGAGCCCATCTGTAAAGAAGGGAATGTTGAAGAGACAAACGAAATCAAATGACTGAGAAAGCAGGAAGGGGTTGTGACCAGAGCAGAGGCGGAGGCATCAGCCTTGAATTGGAGAAAGAACCCCACTGAGACCAGGGAGAAAGCAGTAAAAACCAGCAATAAGCACAGTTGATGTTGGAAACTTTAGATTAGCAATCATATTAGCATATATTATCATAGCATTCTCTACTTTCCCATGATCTTCAAATAACTCTGCAAATTAAGTAGTGTCCTCTTAAATGTCCTTAAAGTTAAGGATGGTATATCTCAGAGAGGTTAAGTAACTTACCTAAGGTGATATGACTAATAAATGGCAGAGTGAAGATTCAAACTTGAGGATTCTTCATTCTAAAATCTGGGTCATGGAGGGCTTCGGGGGGGGGATGGGATAGGCTGGTGATGGGTAGTAAGGAGGGCACGTATTGCATGGTGCACTGGGTGTTATACGCAACTAATGAATCATTGAACTTTACATCAGAAACCAGGGATGTACTGTATGGTGACTAACATAATATAATAAAAAAATATTAAAAAAATAAATAAAAAAAATAAAATCTGGGTTATGAAATCACTCAGTAGTAAGCTTGTTGAGGACAAGGACAGTGTTTTATTACATACTTTACGCCACTGGTTCTCAAACAGGGGATCATTCTGTGCCTCAGGGGGCATTTAGCAAAAGGTAGAGAGACATTTTGGGTTGTCAAAACTAGGTGTGTGAGGACCACTACCGGCATCCACTGGGGAGACCATGCATGCTGCCTAGTATCCTACAGTGCACGGGATAGTCCCCCAACAGCAACAAAATGTCAGGGGCGCCTGGGTGGCACAGTTGTTAAGCATCTGCCTTTGGCTCAGGGCGTGATCCCAGCATTCTGGGATCGAGCCCCACATCAGGCTCCTCCGCTGGGAGCCTGCTTCTTCTTCTCCCACTCTCCCTGTGTTCCCTCTCTCGCTGGCTGTCTCTCTCTGTCAAATAAATACATAAAATCTTAAAAAAAAAAAAAACAGCCCAAAATGTCAGTAGTGTGGAAACCGAGAAACCCTGCTCTATAGCTCATCTCCCTTTGCACAGATTCTTACAACCGTAGGTGCTGATTGAGTGTTGAATTGAAAACAGTGGCTTCGGTTTCACAGAAAAAATTTTAAGAACTGCCTTTCCATGCTAGATTCGCCAAATGTGAGTCTGCAGATACTACCAGCGTTGGATGACATCCAGTTTTTCTGGTAGTACATAAACAAACCAACCAACTTGCCCCGACTCCCATAAATCACAGTAGGGGCATGTTTTATTCACCATTCCTTGCCAATGTTCTCCAGGCATTTTCATATTCAGACTATTAAACATTTTAAGACAATTAAAATATTTAAATGCAGCCACAGACAAGTATTTTTAAGCTTAGTTTTAAACATTCTCACAAACCAAGTATTCTGCATACCAATAGCTTGCCGGTGCTGCAGCGGACCCCCATAGATGCAATGTATTCTGACCCTTGCTGACACATGATTATAATTAGCAAACGCTGGGGAATCAGTTCATTCGCACCTCAGTAAATACCTATGAACTTACAGAGATCAAAAGAGAAAATGTAAGGAGCAGCTGTGATAAAAAAGGACTCCATAGGCAATGAGATAAACCTGACCCAGAAGCTAACATAAACAAGGTGTGTTGAAAATTCTGAACAGCTAAGATCTGGCTACTTCTAGGCTCTCCCTTCCTGATCCTTCTACCATATCCACATCCATCTCTTCCACATCCATCTACCATAGTGTGGCTCGATGGATGGGATTGTCCTGTCCTAAAGTTCAAAAGTGACTATGTCACTTATTTCTGCAATGTTCTGCCTATGTAATAAAATACAAACTTTCAGGCCACTAACAATCTGACTTTTCCTACTTCCCTTAGCCCACTTTATGCTTTAGTCAAAACTACTCATTTTCCATTTATAAACCATGCCTCCTTTCCCGACTACTTCCTTTACCCAGCATACTTTTCCCTCCTCAACCAGGTTTTTCTCAGTAAGTACCTATCCAACATCCCAGGCTTCGGCACTCTTAACATCGATGAATCCATTAGAGAAAAGTGCCGTACTATTTGTCCTTGTTAATGGTGACCTTAACAGACTGACACATAGGAGGCACTTAGGAACTCAATTTTTAAATATGTAAACAAAGTAATGAACTATAGAACAGAAAAGAATAGAACCATTCATGGACAAATAACAGTATATCACGAGCCAAGGAGTATGATTTAATCAATTCCTCGCATTTGAGGTCTGTAAGATAAAGATAAAAAGAAAGAAGAAAAGAAAGACATTTCCCCATTGTTTTAGCTATTAGAAGGTCATGAAAACTGCAGCCAGGGAAAAACAGAATAAAATCAATGTTTTTGAGATGCAATTCTTTGCATAAAGAGGCAATGGACTGGGAGATACTGAATTATAGGGTATGGGATGAATTTGAGAGGTACTCAAAGGAAAACAGACCTTAAATTTATAGCCTGATTAGAGAGGAATTAGATATGAGCTTCTAAAGTTAAACATTTTTATTAAACATCAAGTGCTTTTTCAGCAATAAGAATTTAAAATCAATAGTAAGGATGACTTGAAGCATTTTTCCCTAAACATAAAAATTTCTCGCAAAAAAAAGTAAAGAAACTGGGGAAAGCAGCACATTTAACTCAAATATATTTTATCAGTTAAAAACAAAAACAAAATTAAAACTATAAAAACAGGGTTACAATGGAAAAAAAAAACAACAAAGTGAACTGATTCATTAGTATGATGCCACACATTGACGAAGATTCTTTGCTTAACCAAACCTCAGGCTCTGGAACCTTCCCCTAAGCCCATCTGTGCATTTTCTTGCAAAAATGCAAGCAGTTTCAGCAGCAACCCTGTTAAGTCAGTTTAACCAGAGCTCCCCACCCTGGATTACTGATCACCTTTGATAGCTGATGTCTGACGGCCCTGGCCTGTCTTCAGCAAAGAATCCCGGTAGGTAGGTTAGGCAGAATCCCCCTTACTCCTGAACTTCCTCTTAGTAATTTTCCATTCACTGACTCTTCACTCATCTCCTTGGCTATAATTTCCCACTTGCCCAGGCTGTATTCGGAGCTGAGCCCAGTCCGTATCCCCCACCATAAAATCCCATTGCAGTGGTCCCTATACCTAGAGTGATGATCCTGAAACAAGTCTGTCTTACCATCTTTGACAAGTTGTAATTAAATATTTTTTTTCTTTAACAACATTTCATGGCAAAAAAGTGTTACTATCAATTTTTTGTAAGAACATGAAGAGGCCCTTTTGTAATTGTTATTGCGTCAGCCAAGAAAGAAGCATGTGGTTGAAGTGAGTTTCAGCATTTTAATGTATCTCCACTTTCGAGGAAGAAGACTAAAATCGACGCAAGGAAATATTTAAAGCTTGTATTCTCCATGCTACTGTTTCTAGTGATTCAATGTCTTCCAAGCAAATTTCTCAAATGGAAGTTCAAAAACTTACGTTGACAGTGACGCCAAAAAAGGTGCAGGCATTTTTGAAGATTTTTTTCAGTTATTTTTTTGTTTCAATTTTGTATCATTCTCTCTTGCAAATTACAGAGAATTGTTTTTTCGAAGTACAGAGAATTGACTTCACATACTGATAGCCCAGGCTTCTAGATAAAATGGACATTAAGATTGTTATTGTTTTTAAAGCAGGAACACTGCCTAAGGTAAAAGAAGGGCATTTACTGAAATACTGCTGACAAGACCAACACATCCAAATGCACATTTTTAACATGTCACTAATCATCCCCGTATTTCTCTAGTCAATACAATGTCTAACACTACGGAGAAAAAAAAATATTCGTCTTTGCTGACTAGTCCCCAGATATTAACACCCAATTTTTACCCTTACATGATCATTTATGGAAAGGATGTTTCCATATAGACAAAAATGTTTATGCAAATATTTGCACTCTTTGTTTGTGACCATGTGTTTGAATTACAAAAGTGTTTGTACATAGTTAACTCAACATTCTTTAGCATATTTGAAAATTGCTCACACTTTTTCCTTTAAAACATGACTTGCTGTCAACATGGACAGACTAGTCGCGCAGCTTCTGTGACATATACTTGATTTAAACCTCCCGGCAACATAAATTTAAATATAGACGCGGCTCAAATATTTTATGTGATTTGAATGTTCCCTAGTCTGAAATTGCCAGGAAAAGGGCAAAAAACTGTTTTTAAAGTTTTACACTAAACAGGAAGCACCACAGAGTAGATTATTTCAAAATCAGAAAGATTTTCCTTTGTATAATAGATGTGCCGATTTATTTCGTTATGGTAAAATGAGCATAACATAAACCTAATAACTTAATCATTATTAAATATACAGCTCAGTGGTATTAAGTACATTCATAGTGCTGTGTAACCGTCACCACCAGCCATCTCCAGAACTCCCCGAGTGGACTATCAAGCTCCTATAACCAGTCGTTCATAAATAAATATATTTTAAACTAAACAAAATAAATAGATGTGCAGAATCTAAAATGGGGGACATGGCATGCAAATGAAAATCTAAAAATCATAAAATATACTCATGGATTAAGGTACTTTTATCTGTATAATGGGTCACTTAAAATAGGGTTTACGAAAGCCAAACAGCGGGTACTGAATGGAGACTGAGGATCTTTCATACACAATTTCAAAACCATATACAGTTAGTGAGCTCCTGCAACACACAGGCACAGTTAACGCGTGTGTCAGTGTGGGTGACTATTAGAAGGCCTAAGCATTGAAAGGCCTTTGCTTGAACTGATGCATTTATAGGGAAAATAAAATGGAATTATCTACTACAAAATCTGAGAGAAGGATTTATTTTTTAAATGCTGTCTAGACTATTAAGAATAAAATTGATTTAAAAAGGCTGGGATGTAACAATTGAAATATTATGTACAAATAATTCTTGGCCCAAGGTACTCTAGGTGGTAAGTATAATTTTGAAAGTCCCATTAACCTTTACTCTCTACTGTCAACTATGTTCTTGAAATACATCTAAAATATTGTTCATCCAGTTGAAATAAAACAACTATTTCCAGGACGCCTGGGAGGCTCAGTCTGTTAACCGTCTGCCTTCAGTTCAGGTCATGATCCTGGGGTCCTGGGATGGAGCCCAGCATCAGGCTCCTTGCTCAGCGGGGAGCCTGCTTCTCTTTCTCCCTCTGCTGCTCCCCCTGCTTGTGTTCTCTCTCTCAAATAGATAAATATTTTTTTAAAAACCCAACTATTTCCACATTTCCAGAGTAAGGTAGGAATGCTAGATGGACAGTACAAATAACATTTTAATTTTTTTTTATGTATATGAATTGGGATGGGATTAATAATTACAGCATTGTTAATAATCATGGGTTCATTGAATCACCAAATATCAGAATTAGAACCCTCAAGATCATTAAGTGCATTTCTTTTCAAATTTCATAAAGCAACAAAAGGAAATCCGTCACAAAAGCCCAATATTTACTAGTGATAAAAGTAGAACGAATGTACTGAAAGCCCATTCTGTACCCTTGAGTTCTTTGTGAGTCCTTCCTATGTCACTGAAAACAAAACTAATTCACTAAAGAAAACAAATTTCCTGACCCATCCTCTCCAACTTTAAAAATTAGCACTCTATGTGGATGCCATGATGCATGCCTTGGGATGAATTATGGTTTTTGCAGCCTTAACGAGAGCCTCAAATTTACACCAGTGTGGTATCAGTGCAAGGCCGAACTAGGTACTGATCAGCCTTTATGCAGAAAGGGCAGCCCAGGAAAAGCAGTAACATTTTCACATACATACACAAATACTTACACACAGAATTTGTTACCACCCACCCCACACATATACATACATGGAAATGCATCATATTTGTTGTATGACAAAAATGGCTTTCAGGGACATTATACAAAGTGAGATAAGTCAGAGAAAGACAGATACTGTATGATATCACTTATGTGGAATCTAAACAAATTAAACTTGTAAAAAGAGATAGTAGAATGGTGGTTACCAGAAGCAGAAGGTGGGGGAATTGGGGAGATATTGTTTAAGGATACAAATTAAGAGACTGAATCTTAACTGTTCTCAACATAAAAATGAAATGATAAATATCTGACATGATAAAGGTGTTAGCTAAAACAACCATAATCATTTTACAATATATAAATATATTAAGCCAACATGGTGTACACCTTAAACTTACACAATGTTATATGTCAATTATATCTCAATTCAAAAATTGGTTTTCAGGGATTTCCATTTGTATCCCTTTATTTGACTTGTCCATTTATCATTCATTTATTACATACCAACCATGCATCAGACAAGATGAAGGACATTGCTATTAGGTACCTCCTTCTTTCAGAACTGTCCCTTAAATACAGCACTACAATCCAAGCTGAAGAGGTAAACTTAGGTTCCCCACAATCCTACAAGATACCCCCAATCCTCCAGTTGATCAGCATAGGACAAAAGTATATACTTAGCTGACTCAGAGAGAGGTAATCTAGTGATTGGCCAATTAAAATTTTTCTCCTGAGTCTTGAGACACAGAGAACAGAGGCAAATGATGGTGATGGCTTACAATGAACTCTCTGAAATAGGTTGTCCTGGGGAGACGGTGGGGAGGCATTTGTCAATTCATCTTCTGATGAGGAAACACGGGTGGGGGGGGACGGGGAACAAGGAATCTACAGAAAGAAGCAAGAGAATGGCAGAGAAAAAGGAAGAAATGAAAAACCACAAGACCCCAGAGACACCATGAGGAACGTTTTAAAACTGTACTTTTTTTTTGTGTTAGATTAAATGAGCTCATTTTCTTGAAGCCAAAAGAATGTAACTAAAGCAAATATAAGAAATATGTTATCACTCTTGAGTGATTGAATTATGGATGACATTATGGTGATTTTTCATCTTCAATACAATTTCTACATTTTCCAATTTTTATGCAATGATCCTCTGTGGCATTTATAATTAGATAAATGTCCATTCATTCATTCAACAACTATTAATGGAGCACCTACTATGTGTCAGGCCCTTTCCTAGTTTCTGAATCCATAACATTGAAAAAAAAGTGGATGAGGTCCCTGCTATCTCATATTCGAGTCCATGATTTACCACATTCCTTTCTCATGCCTCACTGAGGCACACAATTTTCTAGAGAACCAAATGACTTCAAAGGACTTGATTTAGCTTGCTTGGAAGAGTTTTATGTGTGTGCACATTTCTTAACATGGAGTTTTTAGTCAGGCAGCTGCAAACTAAAATTTCTCTGAAAAGGCTATAAAATCTTTTGAAACAAATGATAATAAATATATAAATACAAATAAAACCATAGACTTTTTAAAAAACATTGTATTTATTTATTTTAGAGAAGGGGGTGGGAGAGGGCCAAGCAGACTCTGTGCTGAGTACGGAACCCGACATGGGGCTCGATCTCATGACCCTGAGATCATGACCCGAGCTGAAATCAAGGGTCAGACACTTAACCGACTGAGCCATGAGCCACCCAGGCTCTCCAACCATAGACTTTTTTTGGCAGAATCCCTATTCAAGTTTACTCAGGTTGCCTTCCATCCTTGGTTATTGAATTCCTATTGACGAAAAATATGGCTTACTTTATGATAGGCAGAATGCAGTATATATAATGTGCTATGTTAGAGCAATACCTTGGAGATTCTTAGTCATACAGTCTGCTTCCTACCTACACCCCACCCAAATTTTTGGTAATATTGTTTTATATCAACCAGTCTGGCAATATTTTTTAAAGGCAGCTGTAGCTGTTTCAAATACATTGCAGATATTTCTCTTTGAAAAGTGTAGACAAGAACAGAACAAAGACAGCCTGTGAAGATCTAAAACCATATCTCAGGGAAGTTATCTGCCTTGGAAAGCTAGAGTTTGCTTTGCTGTAATAATTTATTTTCAAGGACAAAGAGTTTGTACAAAAAGATACAATTTGCTAAGTAATATTATGAAGAGTGCAACGTGTAATTACAGTTTTATCAGCAAGACATGATATTATTCAAATAATTTTTGAAAGTAACAACAGGATTCTACTTGGCTCTTTGATTCATAGTGTCCTCCAATATAAGCAGTTAACCTGTAATTGTCTATGGGTATATGCATATCTAAAAAAAAAATACTGCAGAAGAACTCTTGAAAATGAAATACACCCCCACACAATATGCAGCAATTTATCTTGAAATTGACCCAGAAATGGGGTTAAAGGTTTATGTGGGGTTTTTTTAAATGTAACTCACATCTCCCTTTCCTCTGTAATTGCAGAGAAAGGACAAATCTGATGAGCTTCAGTTTTATTTGTCGTCAGGCATAAATGCAATACTACACACTGTCATCTATCAAGGAAGACATATGTACTGTGAATGTTCACTCTATATAAATTCACCTATTTCAGATTGGGACTTGGGTCTGGTGGGAAAAGAGAAGTATCTCCTTAGTCCCTCCCTATGAATATCATTTACCTAGCAGGTTTGGTTTGTTAAAAGAGAGATCGAAGAAGGGGTGTAAAAGAAAGAAAAGCACCATTTGTGGAACATTCAGTGTGTCTCAGGTACTCTGTGATGCACCTGACATCCATTTTCTCATTGGATCCTCTCAACAATCCATTATGCCTATACTATTGGCCTCCCTGTCTTACAGATAAGTAAACGGAAAGTAAGTAACTTGCTCAAGGTCACAAGGCTGATACATGGAAAGGCTAGGACTTGAATCTCCAAACCCCTACTCTAAACTACTATGTTATGCGGATTAAATGTAGAAACAGCATATTTCCAAATTTATTCATTACCCATTTGTAGACTACTCTTTTGTGCATACCAGACACTGGACTGGGTGCTACAGAAATGAATAGAATGGGGCGCCTGGCTCTGTCAGTGAAGCGCTTGCCTTCAGCTCAGGGCATGATCCCAGGGTCCTGGGATCGAGCCTTGCATCAGGCTCCCTGCTCAGGAGAGAGTCTGTTTCTCCTTCTCCCTCTGCCTGCCACTCCCCCTGCTTGTGCTCTCTCGAGCTCTCTCTCAAATAAATAAATAAGATCTTTAAAAGAAAGAAATGAATAGGATATATTCTCTGCACTTGAGGAGCTCAAGGTCCTCTGCAGGTGACTAATACATTAACCAATGAAGATGAAGTGGGATAACCAGAGTAGCTACAGGGCATGTGGAAATACTGACAGGAAGACAACTCACTGTGCTTGGTGGCTGGAGAGTAACATTTGAACCCTGACTCCAAGGAAGTGTGGTTGTTGAACACATAGAGGACAAGAGGAGTTCAGAGGAGTGGTGGTAGGGAGGATACACTCCTGGCAGAGCATACCCCAAATGCGAAAATATCTCTTCGCTTCTATTACTCCAAAACGATTTAGTGTCACGGATCACTCACAGAAAGCTCAGCGGCAGAGGGAAAGCTAGAAGGGTCCACAGGTGAGGAAGGGGACACAGTGTAATGAAAAGTTCCCTTGAGATGAAGAAACTGTGCTGTGTATCACTGGGTTACAGAATCCGTCACGGTTTTCCCTCCTTCCAAACTGAGTATTAAGCTGCTGATGCTTTATGAACTCCGTGTGCATTTTCTTCGGGGAATGGGACGTAAAAGAAAGCAGAGGGAAATGTTAGGAACTGTCATTAGCATGTTTATGGTATTCTAGAGGTCAGTCTGTAAGGTTTTCAAAACAATAAGCTTTCAAAGAAATGGGTCCTGTCCCCAAGTTGGGGAAGACCCTCTCCAAGGTGAGGCTGTGATTGATCGCACTGCCAACCCCAAGGCGACGCCTCAGCATTTACTACTTACGTGGGCAGGAAGTCATCAGCAGCCTGCACTGCACAGAAGAGAATACTTAAAGGGAGCGATAAGGAAAAGCCCTACCAGTTGAAGTAAGTTATTATTTTGCAAGCTAAAAGGACACTTGCGTTATTTATAGCTTATATAATAATCCATCCACTCGGGATAGCAAGGAAAGCCCTGGAACTTTTAGCTCCAAACTATTCAGAATATTTTTTTTCCTGTTTGGGAAGATCTAGACATAAAACCTACGTGTGTGCACAGACATGCACTCTCACATGCTCGTGTGGACACATAGACACACATTTCCTTCAGAAGAGAAGGGCCTCAATCTTCCTCGTTTATTTTTTCCTCTAAAGAAAAGTGAAAAGTTGGCCACTTATAAGAGATCTTTAATTTGACCTTGGGTACTTCCCTTTCAGCCTCATGAAGGAGCTGCCATGGTTATATAACAGGGAAACCATTTTTAAAGTCTATTCCCGTAGAGTGATGTATGGTCAGCAGGAATTCTTCCTTGGCGAAAATGAACTCAGGGCTGACTGTGGGGTCATGAGGTGAGCTCAGTTTTCTGTTCTTCATTTAACTTTTTCTAATTTAACTTTATTTTGTTATTTAAATTGGCCTAGAAAGGGTCATAAGTGAGTCTTGGTGTAGATTTACTCTCAGCTGTTTACAAATACAATTTCAGATTTTCTCAGGACCTGGATATTAGTCAGAGTGAATAGAAGAAGCTCAACATATCCTAAAACAAGATGGTCTCCGGCTTAGAAACAAGTGATGCTAATGACTTGCTAGTACTAAAGGCTCTTTGAAAGGCTGTTAATTGCATAATCCAGTAATTAGAAAAAAGTGATTCTGCCCTTGTAACAGCTTTCCTGCCCCGCCCCAAGAACACTACTTTTTTAGAACATTCACACAATTCTTCAGTCTAGTGGCTGTAGTGGTCCAGTCCTGAAGTAGTCAGTATAAATTGACTGTTGTAATAAACAGTTAAGAAAGCAGTCCATAAAGAAAAAGAAACAGAATTTGATGAACAGATAGTATTTTCCCATATAAAATCCCTTCCCAGTAACTGCTTTGCTTTGGGGCAAGTTATTAGATACTAAGTAAGTCCTGGAAATCTACTGAACAGCATAGTGCCTATAGTAACAATACTGTATTGTATACCTGGAATCTGTTAAGAGGGTAGATCTTATGTTAAGTTTCTTAACACACATGCACACACACACAATAGTGATAATAGAAGGGGAAGGAGGAAACTTTGGGAGATTATGAATATGTCTTTGGCTTTGATGGTGGCGATGGTTTCAGGGATGTATACTTAACCCCAAACTCATCAAGTTGTATGTGATAAATATGTACAGCTTTTTACATGTCAATCATACTTCAATAAAATGTTTTTTTAAAAAGAAAATTTTCACCGAGCACTCTTTGCTATTCATATTTATTCTTGCTTAAGAAGTAAAGGTAACAACAGGATAAATTTCACCTTTAAATCTGACAATGCCATGCCACGTCGAGATTTCCATATGGCAGTTTGATAGTCTAGTAGAATTAGAGCAGTTAGGCTAAATGAGGCAAAAGTTATAGTGCCAAATATGGGAAAAATTCATCAGAGGCTTTATCCGAGTTTTAGTATGAATTCTTATAATCATAAAAAGAAACATAGAGCAGTGATTTTTTTTTTGGGTCACACACAGATTGTATCAAGAATTTGTTGATAACTGTGGGCTCTCTCCCCAGAAATGTATATATACATATATAAACAAAAATACTGTGAATTAAATTTCGAGAGACTAGCATACCTTCAGTTAAGAACTGTTGCTTTAGACCATATACCAAAGCACTTTAGGACACATACATTTTCTGTGGCCAATGCAGGTTACATGGTAAGGGGCTTACTTCCTCAGGACGTTATGTTACGTTAATCACTAGCATGGAGAACATCTTGAGGCTAGTCTAAGAAAAGGGTCAGCAAACTTTTTCTGTAAAGGCCATATAGCAGATATGTTAGTCTTTCTCCTTCACAACTATCAAACTTATACCATTGTACCATCAAAGCAGCTAGAGATAATACCTAAACAATTGAATGTTTCTATATTCCAATAGAATTTTATTTACAACAGCAAGTGGCAGGCCAGATTTGATCTGTGTGTCATAGACTCCTGGTCTAGAGCAATCACCCTTGGATGTCCTAAAGTCCTTACCAGGTGAACAACCAAAGCTAAGTTTGAATATCTCAAGGGTGGAGAGCTCACTATCTCCAAAAAAAGATCCTTACACATTAGGACAACACTAAATATTACCAATGAAAGCAATATAGCATTGGAAGACATAGTTCTGTTATTAATTGAATAGTCTCACTTTTAACATAGTGTATTCTCATATTAATACTTTTCCATTGAAAATAAATGTAGGGGTGCCTGGGTGGCTCAGTGGGTTAAGCATCTGCCTTCCGCTCAGGTCATGATCCTGGGTTCCTGGGATCGAGCCCCGCATAGGGCTCTCTGCTCGGTGGAGAGCCTGCTTCTCCCTCTCCTCTCCGCTCATGCTCTCTCTCGCTATTTCTGGCTCTCTCTCTCAAATAAATAAATAAAAAATCTTTTAAAAAAAGAAAATAAATGCAGTATATATTAAAAAATGGCTGATACTGTGTCAACTGTTAGTGCTGATGAGTAGGCTGGCAATTTAGTTCACATGAAAGGAAAAACATATCCTAATGAGGGGCTTTCAGGAAGCAGTATGTACAGAAAGAGACCGAGATCTCGACATACATGTTGCATGGAGGCTGAGCATGCTCTAATGATGGACACACTATATGCTCTACTCATGTCTCTACCCAAATGGGTATTGACTAGGAATGAAACGAAGCAAACTGGACACTACAGCAGAAAGAAAACAGACTCAGAGAATACCTATCCTCAAATACAGTAGAGAAAAAGAAGTATTTGTAGAAAGAAAAGAAAATGGATCTAGGGAAAAGGCTAGGAAGAAAACGATCTAGAGAGGATACACGGTTATGAAGGCTAAGATCATATGATTTATAATTCCATGGATGAAAGCCCACCAGAAAAAAAAAAAGAAGACAAAATTATGTACCGAGAGAACTATAAACCAGGTATGAAGCTCTGCTTATGGAGCATGAGTCCAGATTCCCTGGAGAAGTGGTAGCATAACTCATATAAAATATCAAAATGAAAAATAAACTCAATGTGGGTGGTGTCACATAACTATTCTAAAGAGAAAGAAAACTGCATGACTTTTGGCAAAAGTGTCTATTTATAGACAGAGGAAGACATTTAAAGAAACACCTGAGAGAGGCAGAAAATTCTTAGACTGAACTGGGAAGACCAGAGAGTAGACAAACGATGGTACACTGTGGAATGCGACCATAAACTTTCCCCAGGAATAAGCAGGGTAATGGCTCAGAAACAGTACTTTTGGCCTTAGATGCCAAAGAATAATAGATAAAAAGTGGTTTTCCAGGAAGATTAATCTGACAACAATGTCAAGGCTAGATTAAGGGTGGAGAGTCTGGAGGCAAGGAGGTGTTTCAGAAGACTATTGTAAGACACATTTTGTGAGAGGATAGGGATTTACGCAAAGGTGGTTACAGTGGAAATGGAAATGAAGTCATTGTAGAAGATGACACGCCAAACTTAGAGCTGTACTAAACACGAGGGTGAGCAGGAGCGAAGGACAGGCTCTTACAGCCTTCCTCAAAGTATCCCTTACGTAATATCCTTAGCTGAACTTAGCACACGATTAAAATATCCACCAGTCCAGATTCTTACTTGGTTCAGGTATATAGGATTACAGAAAGACAACGAGCTATTGACAACTACGATCACATTTGGATTTACAAGTGTGAGCCGCATTAATTCCAATTTGCCTCTATGGCCCACACATCTCTCAGGTAGTTTTACTGTAAGTCAGGCTCACGTTCTCTCACTGGGTATTGGCAAATCTGACCACACATAAACGAATAACTGTAATTAAATAATTAAGTTTTACTGCCAGCCATTAGTCTTTATTTTTCTAGGGAAAAGAAAACAACTGGAAATATTAGAATTTGGAGGAGACTCAAAGAAAGTACTTTCCTTCATACTTCAGCAGTTAAGGAAGTCTTTGGTTGTGCTGTGGCTGTTATGCTAACAAAAAGTATATGAGGCCAGGTAGTATTTTGCAAATTCATAAGGGAAATACATAAAGAAATTTCACAAGGTTAAATTTTAAAGCCAAATTCATAAAAATCAATTGTAAATTATGATCCTGAATGTATTTTATCTGCTGATCACAAAACTAGACCATCCTCTAATATATGTTGCCAAGTTCTCAAAACAATTACTTTGGATATAAAAATGCATTGCATTTTATTTTAATGTACTTTATTCTTTGTCATATACGTTCTCCTGATTTACCCTCAATCTTTAAAAAAAAGAAAGGGAGGGAGGTTAAGTGAGTCATAAGAGATCAAATAGTGAGTTATACAGAAACTAGGTAAGCGTGAGATTCCAGTTCCCCTTCCTCAGAAAGGTGTTGGATGAACTGCAGCTCTAGCTGGTTGTACTCATTGGATCGGCAATTTAACCTTGGCTTGCTTACAGAGCTCTGATCCAGAAATCCCTTGAAACAACACATCTAATAACTGCTCCTCAGCTTCACACATCATCACCGTCAACAAGCGGAGAGAACCGTTTGAAGCCAAGTCTCCAAACATTTTTCCAAAGACTGCTTTACCGCTAAGAATTCTCTTTGGTTCTTTTTCACATTCGCTGGTCATTTTGTGTACTGTTTCATTGGCTGCTAATTCTGTTGCATTCGTGTTTTATTTCTTTTTAAAAAAATTTTTTATGTCAATTAACCAACATATAGTACATCAGTAGTTTTTGATGTAGTGTTCAACGATTCATCAGTTGCATATAAAAAATCTTTTTTCTTTAAACGTGTTAAATAGTGACTGTACATTACATATGTGTGAAGTCTAAATGTGTTGGAGGTATGTATGCATGTACGTACAAATTCTCACTTGCGTCACTTGCTTCCTCATGTGTTTGGTGATGCTTTACTGTGACTGAAATTAATTGTTCAGAATGCTGAGGCCCTAAACTGGAATTGCCTTTTTCCAAAGAGAACTGGCATCCCCTTCTGCCAGAAGACAAGGAGTACTTAGAAACCTTTGACACTGTAGCCTTCTTCGCTGGTGCAGAATTAATGCAGAAGTCTCCTTTTCATCTCCCACATCTTGCAGGGGAAGGGGGGAAGTGAGGGAAGTCTTAGTTCCAGAAATACAACTGACTTTTGCTCACAGAGCAACGCTTTCACATTTACTTATCACTCACCTTTAGAGGTTTCAGTTCACTGATTTTTTTTCATTAATCTCCTCTTTGAACTCTTAGAGGTTTTCAATGCTTTCATGAAACATGGTGGTTCTTTAAAAGTCAGCGTGTAATAATTTATCCATAATCTACTTTTATTTTATTGGGAGAACCCTTAAGACTATCTAGTCCATCATACCAACCAAAGTAGAATTTATTCTACAATTTTGGGTACTCTAAATTTTATATGCTTACAACAACTCATAAATGAGTTATACTTCCCTGGTAGATGTCAGGCTTTGGGGAGAAGGCTTAACGTTAAGCCTATAAACACAAAGCTGAGGAGATGAGTCACAGAACTGGGCCTCACTTTCTACCACTGTTACATGGTTATAATGATATTTATGTCTTTTACTTGGTCAATGCTATAATTTAGCAATATATGAACCACTTTTAAGGCATATATATTTTTCTTTTTTCCTTATTTATTTTTAACTGCCTTGTCTTCTATGCTCTTGCATGAAGTGCAGCTGCAGTACCTGGTAGTAATATATAAGAGATAATGCTTTTATGACATTCTATATTCAAGGACATGCCAGACACAGACCTAAATAATTCTGATATAGGGCTGGCTATGATAAGTGCTATGATAGCAAGTACATAAAGACCAAATGGCGGTTTGGGGGAGAGAGAAGTTCACCATGACTGATGAGAAATAAAGAAATGTGTTTTCTTATATTTTATTCATCATTCCAAAATTTGGGAATACATTTTATTGATTTTTGAAAAACGAAATACATCTTTCATCTCTTCCTCTTAAACAAAATCATTGTGTAGATTTTTTTCCGAACCAGTTTTTACAAGTTCAAAATCTGTCATTTCTCTCTTCTTTTAATCTACTTAAAATATCAATAATTCATCAGTGACTAAATATATGACTTGAACCAACTCCTTCCATATTATAAATGTTCTAACAGTGCAGTGAAGCCTATAATACAGTATACTAATTGTTTGAACAGTAATACCTTTCTAACAACATTTTTCTGATTTTAAGTGATTTTTGTATTTTAGTCCTACAGATCTTAGCATGATTACAGGTGAGATCAAATAAGGACTGGAATAGGAAATTGGATTTAGTTCTTATTACTAGAAGCTCTACATTGAGGTCCTTTGTAATCTACAAAATGGCCAGAACAGGGGCCGGACCCTAAAATGGAGGAAATTGATGTCCTTTGCTGCCATAGAACCATAAATAGTTTCCATCTCAAGTCTTCTCTTTCCTCATTTAATCCTCAGATTCTATGTGCAATGTCAGTGTATACACACCACAATGGGAAAAAAATCCGAACATAACACATCTATAAGAAAGTCACTGTTATAATTTTTAATTGTATAGTAAAATACGAGGATTATAACCTTGATTATCTTCTATGACCCTTATTATATTTCAATTCTTAAAAAAAAAGGAGTCCTAAAATTTCTTCACTATGGCTCTATGGCTAATACTTTATCAACTACAACACCAAAGATCCACTGTATCTCCTAAAACAAATTAGGACTATGTGGCAAGAAAAGATACTGGTATGCAACAGCTCTGGCTCTGTTTTCCAGTTATTTGCATGTAGCCAAGTCAACTAGGTTCAGTGGATTGTAGAAAAAATTAATATCTAATATTTATTAAGAGCCAAGCACTTTGTTTTGGATATTAAATACATTATTCCATTTAATACTCAGTAAAGTCCCTGGAATAATTGCTCTTATTTTTTACCCAATTAACATAAGAGAAAACTGAGTATTTGAGAGGATAAGAAATTCTCCCTTGTACATTTGATCTAATAAATGATACTTTCCAAGTCTAAAACAATAAGTAATAGCAATGCAAGTATTAAGAATATTTAATAGGTCACCATCAGAAACACATGGCTTCATATTCCATGAGAAGGAGCCTCACTGGGATAGAAATTTAGTCCAGAGAGAAGCACTGAGGGGCACTTATACCACAAAGTGCCTTTTCCCCCTCTCTGCTCCAGAAAGGTTATATGTAATCAAAGAATTCAAAACTGTAAGACTCACCACAGGCCCCACTTAGGGTAGATAAGGGCTGTAATGTGAACACTTATGTTTTGGAGGCAGATTGACCCAATTTCCAGTCCTGACTCTAGTCCTTACTAATTATATGAATTTGTTAAGATACTTACCCTCTTTGGCTACAAAAATGGAAAAAATATGGACATCTATAGTTCTCTAAGACTAAGTATCCTCAGCTGCAAAAAAGCAGCAATGATAATTATTTTTTAGGTTGTTGCAAGGATTACAATAATGCATGAAAAGAGGGTAGTACCGTTAGACATATGAGCATTCACAAAATGAATGCTACAGTTAGTCTTCAGCCTCCCTATGTTTAAATGTCACATAAACTAAACTTTCAACCAGTATGTACTCAGGTCCTTATTCCAACTTCCCTACAGTAACTAAAAAACAAGTTGAAAATCCATGTATAACTTTTGACTCCTCCCAAACAAAACTACTAATAGCCTACTATTGACCAGAGGACTGACATTAACATAAACAATTAACATATATTTTGTATGTTATATGTATTATATACTGTATTCTTACAATAAGGTAAGCTAGAGAAAAGAAAGTGGTATTAAGAAAATCTTAAGGGAGAGGAAATATATTTACAGTACTCTAGTGTAAAAAATATAAGTTGGATCCATGCAGTTCAAACCTGTATTGTTCAAGAGTCAACTGTATTTCAATCTATCACATGTTGGTATCTTGGCAAACCAACCAAAGCAGTTTGGTTTCTATATCATCTGTCTGTCCATCCGTCTGCCCATGCATGCATGCATCCATCCATCCATTTAAAAGACATGCATGAGGCATCTATCACATATGAGGTGCTATCTTATGCACTGGGAATGCAGCAGTGAATGAAACAACCTGGTTTCTGCCTGTAGGGAACTTAAAATCTACTAGAAGAACCAGACCCTTATGAACAACAGCCTCAGATAAATTTATAATAATAGTGGCAAGTGCTATGAAGAAAAATTGCATGGATATGGTAGGTAATATTATACACATAGTCCTTGCCTTAATAGAGCCAACAGTCTAGCAGAGAATACATCAATTTAAAGAGCAGTGATAATAAACCCCTTGTGAGAAGCGCTATGATAGGAGATGTATAAAGTGCTTGTGGTAGAGGATAGCAGAAACTGGCCTGATTGGGAGAGAAGATGGGGATTAGGCAGAGCAGTTTCTCACAATGATATTTAACCATAACCAGGCAAAGAAGAGGGAAAGGAATGTTTTAAGTAGAGAAAAATGTATGTGCAAAGGCTGTAGGGCCAGAGAGAGCCTGGTGCCTTTAAGGAACTGAACAAGGTTTAAATAGAAACAAAGTCTAAATAATTAAGGACATTATATCAAAAACCATGATGTACTACACCTTGACTAATTGAATTTAAATAAAAAAAAGATGATTGAGGAAATGAGGAGATCCTGGGTAAAGAATACAAAGTTTCGATTATGCAAGATGAATGAGTTCTGAAGATCTCATGTACAGCATGGCGACTATTTAAGAATACTGTACTGCATCCTTGAAAACTGTTAAGAGGATAGATATTAAGTATTCTAACTACAGAAAAAGAAAAAAAAGAAAATGGTAACTATGTGAGGTGATGGATATACAAATTATCTTGATTGTGGTTATCACTTCACAATGTATACATATATGAAAACATCAAGTTGTATACTATATATATATATAACATCAATTATACCACAAAAAAGCTGGAAGGGGAGGAAGAATATTGAAGAAAATGAAGTGGTGGCAAGGCATTTGAGGATCCTGGTGAGAAAGTAGTTGAACTGATGACCCACAGAATTTAAGCTGGGTATAAATCACCCAAGGGAGTGAAATTTGAGGTAAAATTTCACTTGATGTTCCACTGGAGCAGGTATGGTGAGAGCAGCTGAATGAGAGAGCTGGAAGGGAAAGACATTTTAATCAGAGAATGAAACGAGTGGATTTATATCAGAGTTTGAGAAGTTATGGGTGATCAGATCAAGGTAAGGCCATCAGTGTGGGGGGCTGCATTGGAGAGGAAGAAAAACACAGACTGTTGAGGATGAGGAGATAGACCAAGGGGTTTATGGAAGTGAAGTCCTCTAGGACCATGATACCTCTTGATGCAATTACCTAAATATTTTGCTTTTGTGTGCCTTTATTATATCATAAAGATGAGTAGAAAATGAAAGTGCTAATACTAGTGTTAATACAATTGCAACATAATTGACATAATTATCTACACCAAAACAGTTTAATCGCTTAACTTGGATTCTCACTGACCAACACTTCATACTTGAACACACAGATAATCTCTTGCCACTAAGAAAGAGAGGTCTGCAGGTAGTTTCTGGGAGGAACCTCAACTTTTCTGTCACTCTAGTGATCATTGCTTTGCCCTTGGTATTGGTTAGTGAGGCGGACTGGCCTTTCTTTCCATTTGAGTGATAACATCTATGTCTACACCGGGCTTGAGGAGATTAGACCAAGCCAGGTGCATAACTCAGATAAAGGAGTTCTCTCCACTGTTTAGTTTAATTTTCTAAAATTCTGTGCGTTGGGAGGCGGGGTGCGGGAGAAGCAATGCAGCCACAGCCAATAAGAAAATATCATTTTCCCTTGATTTTCACTCTTAAAAGTCTTCCTATTCCATCATTCCCAAGATAAAGTAAAAGAACAAAATAAACAAGAACAAAAATGAAAAGTTGGAAATAGATCATTCGAAACACTCTAAAAGACAAGGTCTATACCTATATCATTAGAAATGAAAACATTTGATTATCAACTGAAGAATCAGAGTTAATTGTTTAAATCCAGCCACCAAACGCAGAGAAGTCCACAAATCCATAGAGCTTCGGAAGTTTCTTACAGGTTCACTAAATTGGAATCTCTGGCAATGGGGTCAATGAATCTGCATTTTTAACAAATCCCCCAGGTGATTCTTAGGTATACTGAAATGTGACAACGCTAACCTAGTCAAAACTGCCCATTCTACTAATAAGGAATCTGAGACCCAGAAAACCTTGGTGACTTACTTACAGTCATATAACCGAGTAAGTAACAGACTAGGGCTCAAACGCCAGCCTCCCAATGCTCACCTTAGGGCGATTCGCAGTTGACAGCGCACCGTCTTTCTCATCCCATTTAGGTGCTCATCTTCACTAATGGAGTCTGTGTTTCCTCTAATCTGACAGTGTTTTCAAACTCTTCCTTCATGCTGAACTAGAAATTTACAAAAGAATCCTAGAGATTCAGAATGGAAATTTATCACAGAAATATTTTCTTTTCACAGGGCTGTAGAATGAATCGGCTCTAGGGCATCCTCATCAATGACCACCTTCTCTCTGCTTAAGCACATCGGGCAACAGTGAGTTCACTACTTCCCAAGGCAACCCATTACCAACTTTGTAGAACTCCGGACATTCAAAAGCATTTTTATTTGTAGTTAAAATCTGTCTTCCTGAAACTTCTACCTATTCTTTTATGTCCTAAAATAATCACAGAGAACAACTCACCCCTTCACCCATGACAGGCCTTTGCCGCTTGGAGGCAGTTCTCAAACTCTACCACTCTTTCCCCACTGTCCCCACATCAGCCTTCTCTTCCACAGTCTGAAAGTTCTATCTTGTCCAAACATTCTTCATGACAGTTTACAGAACTTTTAAAGCAAAAGTGGTGGCCCACAGAATTTTGTTTTATGTGTGCTGTCTTTTAAAAAATTGCGATCCGGATTTTAAAATCAGTAGATCACACACAAAATTTATTTTGTCTCATTTTCTGTAAAAAGAAAAGACAATCGGGCCTACAACCCTGTGCTCTTTCAATAGGACCCGTGCCCACCAGCCCACCAGGCCCCCACTCACAGTGTTTGCATGGGCCCTCACATGTGGAATACTTCTCTCATCTACTTACTTGTCTGGCCCCTGAAAGCCGGTGTGTTTGCTACCCATGCTTTAGGCGTATGTCTGTATATGTATCTTTTGAGGTGTCATACTCAGAACTGAACGCAAAGCTCCAGATGTAATTTGTCCAATAGGAGAAAGAGCAGACAGATCACCTTCCTTGTTGTGGATACTGTACTCTGGTACATCGCATACCAATAGGTTATCTCTTACCTGACTTTGGCCTTGTCATGCAAAGTCAATTTCCTGAATCCCTGTCTCCTTCTACCTTACAATCAGCCACCAAAGAAACTTTTCAAAAATATAACCCAGATGGCGTTATTTCGCTGCTCACAAATCTTGGATTGAACCTAATTGCTCTTTGGCCTGCCATTCAAAGATCTTTACGCTTGTAATTTTGTATATGAATTATTTACAGGCCTGGCTCCCTGGCTCCCTGTGATTTCTGTGAAGGTGGCACCAAATGGATCTTACCTCCATTTTTAGGTAAATTGTCTTTGTTGCTAAACCACGCCCTTGTACCTACAAAGGACTATACCTTCTGCATATAAAATCTATTGTTACTGTCTGCAATACAAATCTCCGTGGAAAGGAAATGAACATCCTATGCATGATTATATTCTGTTACATGCTGAGTTTTAAATAAGGTATGTTATTAACTCATATCTGAATATTTATTATTTCAGAAATGCCTGCATTTCAAATTCAAACGGAAACAAGTTTTATGAAGGCAATACCCTAGTCTCCTGAGATCAAAGTACATTTGTTCTAAATGAAAAATAATTATCTTTAAATTAAGTTATTGGAAAATTTCACAGAAAAGAAATTATCTGTAAATTAAATGATCTACAAAAAGGTATGAAAAACAATTATGAATATATTTGAAAAATTAGCCAATTATGAATATGTAATGCAATCTAGCTAGTAGTCCCTGAACCAAATGGTAAGTTCCCATATGTAGAAATCATTCTTAAAAATAAAAAATCACTGTCCTCTTCAAGTAATAAATACCAGGCCTTCTTTGACTAAAATTTTAGATACTTCACCAGCCCGACTGAGAGAATCCCTTTCTTAGATTGGAATTTTCCTTCTACTTTCTGCATTGGTAGAAACGATGGCAGATGGCATTTGAAGACATAAAATCCAACACACCGTAACTGAAATAATTTGAATACAACCCTCTAGAAGTAGCATGGTGCAGGGATAAGTAGAGTGGACTAGGAGTGAGGACCTGGACTCTATCTAGTTCCAGTGCTGTCATTAACTTCTAGTGTAGTAAACTCCTGACACTACATTCTTCAAACGACTTCCACAAATTAAGAAATAATAGTGCATGGAAAAATCAGTATTCAAAAGTAGGCCTCCATACTGCAAATAATGAGTTACTTCCATTTATCATACTGCCTATAAAGTTTAATCTTTCTCTTCATATATTGATAAGGAAGGGGTGTGTACAGATTACAAAATGGAAGCATCTAAGAGGACTTAGACCCAAAAGATCTGGGCCTGTATCCAACTTTTCCATTTACTAACTTTTTTATGTCCTTGGTGACCCACTCAGAGTCTGGATTTTTCTCATTTGCTAAATGGTGATAATACCACTTACACCACAGGGTGTTTTTGAGAATTAATAGTGCCTCATCCTGGCTGATTGTGTGGTTGATATTAACTCAAACGACAATAGTGGCTCTAGAAATACTTTCAAAGATTTTAATTTGTTTGTATATTAGCCTTGCTCTAAATTTGTTTCATTCCAACCATCTGGCCCCAATAAAAGTTGAAAAATTTAGACTCTCGTCAATTACAAATTTGAAAATTTAAATCTGAGTGAGTTGGACTAGTGTCTTAGGTCCATTTTTACAGAAAGTAATTTTGCCCTTGGTATAAATTAATTGACTCCAGTCTTAAGTTAGAATGCCAGGGGCATAAATTCAAAGAGCACCACTTTGTTTCATTTGTCCCCAAAGGACACTTTGGTGTCTGAACTATACAACTGGATACAGACAACTATATACTATGAATTAAAATATTTCTGTAAGTGATTGATGGGAAAATATCTAACAGTTCTGCATTTGTGTTCTTATTGGTATTTTTAGTGTATTTCATTACTACATGAGCTAATTGAAATACTATGACAATAATCCAGCTCTATCTGCCTGTTAAGTTAGAAACTTTGAAGGATCTGAGATTTTATCTTACTTGTAAACTAACAAATTAGGAAATATATATGTGTATATATATATATATATATATATATATATATACACAAGATATGTGTATATATATATATATATACACAAGACCTCCATATTGGAGACAAGGACCATTCATTACTCACAGCAGAAGCTGTTGTCAAAGCAATGTCTTAGCACCAGTTTCTTGAGCCCAAATCCTCATGGGGTGACATAGCAAGAGTTGGATGATACTTGTACATGCAATGAGATGCATCAAAGGAGAGGAAGCCCAAACTTAGGGAGCTCTGGTCTTATACACAGCCACTGGTGATCCTCTCTTTCTGGAAAGAGAGAAACCTTATTGTAATTCTGGGTAAGCAAATGTCTCCTGGGGAAAGGAAGATGTCTTTATCTTTATTACTCTCAACTGTCTCCAGGGAGGGAGATGTCCCCTAGCTTTACTGTCCTACAATTTGTCCTTATACAAACATCCTTAATTTGACTGCAAATGATCAGAGGACGTGAACCATGCAGAATCATGAAATATTCATGGAAAATTGTTTCCCAACACTTCCTTCTACCCATCCACTATGTTAATCCAAAGAGAATTCAAACATTCAATCTCAAAATAGCATACCTGCACTTTAGCTCTTTCTCTTGTGTTATGATGTCAAAACAAAGAAAGGCTAATTAAGGCAACTGAGAGAAAAAATATAATTATGGAGGCAGCTCAGTAAAAATACTGGCCTAGAAGTCAGGAAATCAGAGATCTAGCTCTGACTCTGATACTATCTTACTGTATGTTCTTAGCTAAGTTACCTCTCTCTGGGCCTCAGATTCCTCATCTGTAAAATGGGAATATGGAAGGAAGAGGTTTAGACTAGCTCATTTCTAAGTCTCCTCTCTGCCATCGCAGTCTATTCTTCCACTAGCAAATCAAATCAGTTGACTGGCATGGTGGACCCTGATGTCTCTAAATTTTCTGCATTAGGATCATGAGCAGATTTAATGTTGTAGCTATTAACTAGCTGTTGTTTGCAGCTAACATACTGCCAAAAGCAATCAATGACTTGTATGGGAAAGCTGTAAATAAATATTTCTTAAATAAATAAATAAATATAAAAAATATATTTCACAAAACCTTATGAATGTATGTACATGAAATTGATTATTTGAATACTTGGAATACCTAGTATTTTGGACAACTGAACATTCTAAATAAAGAGTTCTAAATATCACATATAGATTAATGTTTTTTTTCCAATATTGAAATGGCATAAACATACTTGGCATTAAATTATATTGAATATAATGGTTGATCAAAAAATGTTTAATGACAATAATGAAGCCAATGATTGGTGTACGATATAAATATTGTTATATGGAATAATTTCATATGACACAATTTTGTGATAAGTTCCAGTCTATCGATGCCCAAAAATCCATCCCATAGCTTCACAGGCGACATCATCATGAGAGTTTGACTGACACATGTTAAACACTCAATAAAGTAAAGCTTAAAAGCGTTTTATCCCAAGCATATTGTGTACTTCTTAAAATGGTTACCTTTGAATGTACTAAGTAGTTTATAGGACAGCTAGCATAATGCTGTGCCTTTGAAATACACTTATTATAACACGGCACACATTTCCTGAATTTCCACACTTTGCTGAGAGTGCAAATATGGTCTAAGATATACTTTACAGGAGCTCACAATTTACATGTTGATAAATTGATGAGCAATTTTAGAAAGAGGCCCTACTAAAGTGCATATATCATATGTACATACTATGTAGTTACACTTTCAGTCTTAAGTAAATACTCCCTTTATTGATTTTTTCAGATATAATAGCATATATCCAAAATTAAAATATAGATTGCAATAGATTCTGCTGGTTCACAATATTTCAAGTTCTTTAAAAGCCAGAATGAATGCCAGATGACTTCATACTTTAGGAGGAAATCAAGATGATAAAAGATGATAAACTTTCTTTTATTTTACCCAGCTTTCCATATGTATGGGTTGGTTTTTTAAGAAAAGGTCGTTGTATTCATGTAGCTCAAAATGTATTTAGGTAAACACTTTTAATTCCATGGCTAGATCTAGGATTAAAGAATAAAACTATGCCACTGAAATGATCAACTCTACAGTATTCCTTTGGGATCACATCACTAATGTATTATTGCACATAAACTTTGGGTAACTAGGTTTGTGGAATATATTACTGCTGAGAGTCATTTGATAGCCTCTGTACTTACCAGAACTAGTGACCTGGCAAATTTATTTTGCCTTTGCAAACAAACAAACAAACAAACATCCCCATTATATGAGAAGTAGCTTTCTTTCCTTATCCCAGATGCCTTTCCTCTATCCAATCTCTGAATCTGTACTTCACTTTCATTCCTATGCTTTAACACACACACACGCGCGCACGCACGCACACACACAGAATATTAAAAATGTCAAGGTCAATGCTAGGTATAGTGATTAATAGCCATGCCTTGGATTTTTCTTAAATGACTTAACTAAGTCCTATGCACATGTAGACTATGAATATATTGGGTTCAGAAGAGTCTGAAACAGTTTTACAGATAGGGAAACTGAGTCCAAGTGAAAGGAAGTGATTTGCGTATGTTTATGTAAGATTTCCGGGACAGCAGCAAAATACCCGGTTTCGTTTTGTCTTTTTAAAATCTAATTCTGTTTCTGCTATGGCATACTATCAAAATTCTTTCTTTTTCTCCATAGTTCAATACATATTTAAGAGTCTTGAACCTTAGTTTCAAAGATACATTATTCATGTAATTATTATCTTGCACTGAAACTTCTTAATGATATAGGTTAAGTTAAAGTAAAAGGTTATACAATGTGATCTACCTCAGGCAGCTTGTATTAGTTTCTTATTACTGTTGTAACAAATTATGATGAACATAGTGGCTTTTTTCTAACAAAAGGAATTTATTATCTTAGAGCTCTGGAGGTCAGATATCCAAAACTAGTCTCACAGAACTAAAATCAACGTGTCAGTAGAGCTGCATTATTTTTTGGAGGCTGGAGGGAAGAATTCATTCCTTACCTTTCCTGACTTGTAAAGGATGCCTGCATGTCTGGGTTCATTGCCCTGCATCCCTACAATCTCTGCTTTTGCCATCACATCTCTCTGTTTCTGATTCTGACCCTCCTACCTTAGTCGAAGGACTGTTGGGATTACCAATCCAGAAATTTCAGGATAACCCCTTGCCTCAAATCCCTTAACTTAATCATATTTGCAAAATCCCTTTTGCCATGTTAAGGAACATGTTCATAGACTTGCGAGACTAGGGGTTGGATGTCTCTGCGGGGCATTATTCAGCCTGCCACAATGTTCTAGCACAGGGACCCATGCAAGTCATGGAGATGGGCCTGGAGAGACAGATGCTACAGAGCGGGAGATACACTCCGCCATCAAGGATGATTTAGTAAATAAAGGGTTTTAAGCAAAGGAGAGGCATGATCCAATAGGTATTTTTGAAAAGTCACTGGAGTGTGGAAAATAGGGAGATGAGAGTGCAGGTAAACATTTCTGAGAAGGATTTTACTGAACTTGAAGGCCACCTGCATTTAGGGTGAATTGTCAGGGGAACGAGCTGCTACTAATTGAGGATGTGTTCGAGATAATGACGTAGTATTTATGTTTATAAAGTTTTTCAGGGTTCAGAAAAAGAAACCCAAACATAATGTTTACACAATGGGGAAAAAAAGCAAAACTTTTAAGTATCTTAATAAATCTCTTTGACTTATTTTCAAGATAAGGAAACTGAAGGGCAGAAGGGAAAAGCCTATATAACCACCACATATAAAGGGCCAGTTTCCTCCAATAACTACAGAATTTTCAGGTCAAATTATAGCTAGCTTGTCACCGTTAAATTTATGGCTTCAAGGACACTAATTTTTTTTTATTGTTTTGTTTCGTTTGCCTTTTTTCTCCCCTGCAGATATTTTAGCATGTGTGTTTTATAGTGCTCCACCCTTAAAATATCGCTTACATGGAAACACAGTTTATACTGAAGGATTCAGGAGTCAAAATATATACAATTAGAGTCATAATAATTTTCCTTTATAACTGTAGAGAAAGTCACAAGATTTTCAATGACAGAGCTGAGCCAGGTGTCAAGCCCAGACCTCCCAACTCCTGGGCTCCTGGTCCATCCCACTTTGGCTTCCCAGAACTTCCTTAATTTTCTGGTAATTCTGTTGGAGTAGGCATTAAAACCTCCAACCACCGAGAAAGCTCTTTTCCCCTTACATCAATGACACATTTAGCTGGAGAAGAAAATTTGGGAGAGTAGATAGGTGTGCATGAGGGGGTGAGGAGGTTGAGAGGTACAAAGCTGGCTCATCCTTTGCCTGAAAAGGACTGTGAATGTTCACACATTCCTATACATGATGGGACAAGTTATGAGGAATCTCGTGTCATTTCCAGGGTAGGTGAAATAGGCACAAACTGGCATGCTGTGGGAACCAACAGCTAAATACAACGACATGGAACCTCCTTAGCAGCTCCCAAATAGCCAGCAGGAAGTAAGATGTTTCCAGGAACTGCGGCAGAACTCACGATGGGTATAACCAGTTGCTATGTGAAGATGTTGACCAAGAGAGCCAGCATAACGTTATAGAGAGAGAAAGGTCGTTTTTAATAATAGGATGTTCCATCAAATAAAAACCAAATGGAAATCACTAAAAACACACAATTTTCAAGTTACAGAAGGACAAGTTTTCTGTGTGTTATTTTGGTTTTTGAACATGCAAAGCACAGATGGCAAGGTAGTAAAAGAAAAAGAAAGAAAGAAAGAAAGAAAGAAAGAAAGAAAGAAAGAAAGAAAGAAAGAAAGAAAGAAAGAAAAAGAAAGAAGAGAGCAGTATCTATGACTGGGTTTCTAGAATATTTTAGCTATAGCAGCAGGAGGCATCACCATCATTATCATGATCATCGTAATGAAGAGCAATAGGACCCATTTTCCTCAGGGCTTGCTATCTTCCAGGCATTACGCTAAGCCCTTCACAGGCATCATCTAATCTAATTTGCGGGGCAACGCTCTCAGTCAAGTACTGTGTGTCCTTTTGTACAGATAACAAATCAGCACGAAGAGATAAAGTAATTCACCTAAAGTCACATACCTCATGCTCAGCAGAATATGGGAAAAGCTCTAGGAAGTCCCACAGAAAAGAAGCTTGCTCTATTTTGCCTGGCATTTCACAAACTTATTTGCGTCAAATCCACTTAGACACAGAGAAGCATTGTTAAACAATGGTACAGAGCATTCCCGTGCTCGTACTTTTTTTTTCTAGGTCAGAATTTAAAAAAAAAACTTAAAATATTTAAAACTGCAACCTATCAGCTGAATAAGGTCTGAGGCTATAATGTAAAACACAGTGGATAGAGTTGGCAATTTGCCAAGAGAATTGAATGTAAATGGTCTATCATACACAAAAAAGATAAATACTGTGAGGTAATGAATCTATTAATTAGATGGGGGGATCCTTGACAGACACATGATGTACGTGTGTCTATCACAGCACCACAATATACACTTTAAATACCTTCTAATTTTACATGTCAATTATACCTCAACAAAGCTAAAATAAAATAAATGAAAATTAAAATGCAGAACATAATAAAACAAAACTCCACATTCCTATCATCCCAAAGGAACAAAGACTCATGGCAGAGGACCTATTAGTGTTCACGAAACAGCTCTGTGCTTTTTAAAACCTATTTGCCAGCTTTCCTTACAGTTCTGCTGGGGCATTGCGACTACTCCCGGCAAATAAAGCCTGAGTAGAAGTGCCAGGTAGCCATTTCTGGTGAAGGTAGTAAAGAGCGGGTGCCTTGCTTCCATCTAACCCTTGCCCTCCAGAGTGATCTTTTAGACGCCAAGTCTGATAGGGATATTTAAAAGGTGGAAGCAGCCTGGGTCCCTGAGCCACGAAGTGCCACAAGCCTCAGAGAGCTGCTGGCCTGCAGGAGACCTCAAAAGGAGGGGAATGATATTTCATGGGTTAAACCAATGAAACGTTTGAACGCAACATACACTAGCCTACTTTGACCAATACACTGGAATAACTGTCATCGATCTTTTAAGGAATTAACATTTCAAATAAAGTTGAAACATTTTATATCATACTGCTACTGATTGAACCCCTACTTCCTCCTCAGATACAATCAGTATCTTAATTTCTTGTGTATACAGTCCATGTTTGGTATACTGTTGCTATCCACAACCAATATGTACATTTTTATATCTTTTTAATGTGTGTAAATGGATCATACTTTCTTGTTCTACAAAATTACTACTTCATTCCAAATCACATTATCCAGATTTATCTATGTTGCTACATATATAGTTAATTCATTCTTTTAACAGCTGTGTGCTATGAACCTACCACAATTTATTATGCTGTTTCCTCATTAATGACATTGGGCCTATTGGCACTTTTCACTATGAAAATTTTACTCAGTTGAGAGTTTTTTCATAATATATACATAAAGAAGAAATAATACCTATTCTCCTAAAGCTATTCCAAAAAATAGAAATAGAAGGAAAGCTACCAAACTCATTCTATGAGGCCAATATTACCTTGATCCCCAAACCAGGCAAAGACCCCATCAAAAAGGAGAATTATAGACTGATTTCCCTAATGAATATGGACGCCAAAATCCTCAACAAGATCCTGGCTAACAGAATCCAACTGTACATTAAAAGGATTATCCATCATGACCAAGTGGGATTCATACCTGGGATGCAAGCGTGGTACAACATTCGCAAATCGATCAGTGTCTTAGATTTTATCCAGAAACAAAAATTCAGAGATCATATGATTCTCTCAATAGATGCAGAAAAAGCATTTGACAAAACACAGCATCCTTTCCTGATTAAAATCCTTCAGAGTGTAGGGATAGAGGGTACATTTCTCAAGCTCATAAAAGCCATCTATGAAAAGCCTACAGCAAATATTATTCTCAATGGGGAAAAGCTGGAAGCCTTTCCCTTAAGATCAGGAACACAACAAGGATGCCCACTCTCGCCACTATTATTCAACATAGTACTACAAGTCCTTGCAACAGCAATCAGACGACAAAAAGGGATCAAAGGTATCCACATTGGCAAAGAAGAAGTCAAAATGTCTCTCTTCACAGATGACACGATACTCTATATGGAAAACCCAAAAGAATCCACTCCCAAACTACTAGAACTTATAGAGCAATTCAGTAATGTGGCGGGATACAAAATCAATGCTCAGAAATCAGTTGCATTTCTATACATGAATAATGAGACTGAAGAAAGAGAAATTAGGGAATCCATCTCATTTACAATAGCACCAAAAACCATACGTTACCTTGGAATTAACTTAACCAGAGACGTAAAGGACCTATATTCTAGAAACTACAAATCACTCTTGAAAGACATTGAGGAAGACATAAAAAGATGGAAAAATATTCCATGCTCATGGATCCGAAGAATTAACATAGTTACAATGTCCATGCTACCCAGAGCAATATACACTTTCAATGCTATCCCGATCAAAATACCAATGACATTTTTCAAAGAACTGGAACAAATAGTCCTTAAATTTGTATGGAACCAGAAAAGGCCCCGAATCACCAAGGAACTGTTGAAAAGGAAAAACAAAGCTGGGGGCATCACAATGCCGGATTTCGAGCTGTACTACAAAGCTGTGATCACAAAGACAGCATGGTACTGGCACAAAAACAGACACATAGACCAATGGAACAGAATAGAGAACCCAGAAATGGACCCTCGGCTCTTTGGGCAACTCATCTTTGATAAAGCAGGAAAAAACATCCGGTGGAAAAAAGACAGTCTCTTCAATAAATGGTGCTGGGAAAATTGGACAGCTACATGCAAAAGAATGAAACTTGACCACTCTCTCACACCATACACAAAGATAAACTCCAAATGGATGAAAGACCTTGATGTGAGACAGGAATCCATCCAAATCCTAGAGGAGAACATAGGCAGCAACCTCTACGACATCGGCCAAAGCAATCTTTTTCATGACACATCTCCAAAGGCAAGAGAAACAAAAGATAAAATGAACTTGTGGGACTTCATCAAGATAAAAGACTTCTGCACAGCCAAGGAAACAGTCAAAAAAACTAAGAGGCAGCCCACAGAATGGGAGAAGATATTTGCAAATGATGCTACAGATAAAAGACTGGTATCCAAGATCTACAAAGAACTTCTCAAACTCAATATGCGAGAAACAAATAAACAAATCATAAAATGGGCAGACGATATGAACAGACACTTTTCCAATGATGACATACAAATGGCTAACAGACACATGAAAAAATGTTCAAAATCATTAGCCATCAGGGAAATTCAAATCAAAACCACACAGAGATACCACCTTATGCCAGTTAGAATGGCAACAATTGACAAGGCAGGAAACAGCAATTGCTGGAGAGGATGTGGAGAAAGGGGATCCCTCCTACATTGTTGGTGGGAATGCAGGTTGGTGCAGCCGCTCTGGAAAACAGTGTGGAGGTCCCTTAAAAAGTGAAAAATTGAGCTACCCTATGACCCAGCCATCGCAATACTGGGTATTTACCCCAAAGTTATAGACGTAGTGAAGAGAAGGGCCATATGCACCCCAATGTTCATAGCAGCATTGTCCACAATAGCTAAATCGTGGAAGGAACTGAGATGCCCTTCAACAGATGACTGGATTAAGAAGCTGTGGTCCATCGATACAATGGAATATTACTCAGCTATCAGAAAGAACGAGTTCTCAACATTTGCTGCAACATGGACAGCACGGGAGGAGATAATGCTAAGTGAAATAAGTCAAGCAGAGAAAGACAATTATCATAGGATTTCTCTCATCTATGGAACATAAGAACTAGGAAGATCGGTAGGGGAAGAAAGGGATAAAGAAAGGGGGGTAATCAGAAGGGGGAATGAAACATGAGAGAATATGGACTCTGAGAAACAAACTGAGAGCTTCAGAGGGGAGGCGGGTGGGGGAATGGGATAGACTGGTGATGGGTAGTAAGGAGGGCACGTATTGCATGGTGCACTGGGTGTTATACGCAACTAATGAATCATCGAATTTTACATCAGAAACCAGGGATGTACTGTATGGTGACTAACATAATACAATAAAAAAAACATTAAAATAAAAAAAATTAAAAAAGAAAATGTAAAAAGAAAAAAAATTTTCTGGGTTATACACTGCCACCTTCAACTCTAATACGTATTACACGTTGTTCTCCCAACTGGTTTTAACAATTGAATTCTACACCAGTAGGGTATGAGAGTTCCCTGTTCCCCACATCATCACTTAGGATCATATATTTAAAAATTTGTTTTGCCAATCTCATGCTGTAATTGGCATCTCATTGCTGTTTTAACTTGCGTTTTCCCAATTACTTGTGAAGTTGAGCATAATATGTTGGTTGGCTGAGCTATGTTCTGTGAATTTTCATCCAGATCCTTTGGCCATTTGTTTCTCCTTGGATTATTTATCTTTTTCTTATAACTTGTGGAAAACATCTTCTCCATTTTATAGCTCCTACTTCACTTTCTTCACAGAGCACTTGTAATTTCAATGTAGTCCAATATATTACTCTTTCCCTCAGTCTTTTCAAACTCTCCTTAAGAAATTGTGATGAAGGAGGGAGCTGCATTGGAGAGGCCCACAGGGCAAGGAACTGAAGGCAGCCTCCAACCAACAGCTGGAGAGATGCCGAGGCCTCAGTCTGACAACCGGTGAGGAACTGGATGTTACTAATAATCATGGGAGTAGGTAGGAGGTAGAACTTTCCCCAGGGGTACCTTCAGATCACTGCAGTCCCAGCCAACAGCCTCTAACAGACACTGAAACAGGAAACTCAGCAAAGACATGCCCATAGATCCTACCAAAATATTGAGATAATGAATATTGTTGCTTTGATCCATTGAGTTTGGGATAATATGTTATACAGTAATTGATAACTAATAAATAAATGGAAATTAAGATATTCTCAGATTTTTTTCACATTAATTCTTTATTTTTTATTATGTTCATGTGAAATTTTGGTGAGATGAAGGAATTAATTTTTTTCACAGGATAAACCATATGTCTTCTCTCCATATATTAAATAAAACATAGGTTACTCCCAGTTATTTGTACTGTCACCTCTGATGTAAGCCAAGGTCCCACATTTACGCTTTGATCTGTTTTTGTGCATTCTCTTTCTTTGCATTGATCCATCTTTCTATCTCTGCCCAATATCATCTTTTAAAAATTCCTGTGGATCTATCATAAATCTCAGTGTGATATAGAAAATTCCATGTTTTTGCTCTACTTTTCTAGAATTATCTTTCCTATTCCATATGAATCTTTCAAGTTTTTCAAGTTTGGTGAAAAATCTTGGGTTGTTTGAAATGAATTTCATTGAATTTAAAATTCAATTTGGACAGAAGTGACATTTTTATTACAGTAAGTCTTCAATCCTGTAAGTAAAATATCTCGCTTTCCATTTATTCATATTTGTTTATGTTTCCTTAAAATACGTTCTACTTTTCTCTGTAATGGATATATATTTGTGTGTATATACATATATATATATACTTAAATTTATTCTTATGAACTTTGTATTTTTATTGTATTTGTAAAAGGTATGTAATTTTCTATAAGTTTTGCTGGCATGTAGTAAAAATTTTGTTGTTATATTTACCTTGCATTTTTAACCAACTTTTGAATTTTGTTAGTAGATAATTCACACTTTTAGTCTGGTAGTATTAATACTGTGTTCTTATTTCTCACATTCTATAATTTTATTACATTTCTAGTTATCTATTTTTGTGAATCGGATTTTAATAAATCCATAAGATAATTAATACACAGCAGATACCAAAGTGTCTTATGAGACACATCAGCTTATATAACATGTAAAAAATAGCTTGCCAAGAACCATTTAGATAATTCTAAAACTCATCATTAATTTTGAATACAGAAGGACTGGGAGAGTGGGGAAAAAAATTTTGGAAACAGCTGTTGCTGTGCTGTGAGTCTCACACATATGCCCTAAAAATGGCAAGGGCCAAGTGGCCAGTGCGAAGAACTCCAGTCTGACTGCTCAGAGTATTTAAAATGTATTCCTAGAGATATGAGAGAGACAGTGGGCTGATACCTAACTGCCACTGAGAAAACTAAAGGGTAAGAGTACAGATGATTAGCTGTCAACAAATGACCAGAATGGAACTGACTTATAGTCCTAGAGTTTTTCAGGAAAAGGAAATGTGTTTACTACGGACCAGAGAGAGGCTTTGTGTAAGACATAGTCGGCATAGATTTCTTTTGGAAGGCCAATGGGACCTCAGCAGAAAGAAGCTGGAGATAAACCATCAGATTCATAGGAGGCTTGGGAATAAATAACCAAGAGAACTAGAGTTTTATTTAGTTGGATCAAGGGAACCACAGGGAATCCTTAATGATGGGGGTGGGGGGAGGCTGGCTCTAAAGAACTCTGAAAGGTACCCCATGAAAGAGAGGATTCGCTTTAAAACTTTGCCAGACAATAGAGTATGAAGCTTATCAAGTAAAACCTTCTCTTCTCCCCTCACTCCTCTCCTCAATATACCGCAACCTGAAGGAAGGACGTGAAAAAGAAAGAGAAATGAAGCTTACTACACCCTCTTTCCATGAGTGTAGGCTTTCCATTATAAAACCCTAGCAAAGGGAATGGAGAAAGTCCTAATTTGGACATTGAAATCTCAATCCTTATATGAACACTGATATTCTAATTTCTGAATTGATATAGCATTTGATGTCTAAAAGTAATAATCAGATTTTTAAAAATTTATTTAATGATCAGAAAAGTAGTGGGATTATCTTCAGTTTTCCTCCAAGTGCAGAGAAAGAGATCACCTATTAAGTTTAAATAATCAGTAGGAGGCAAAAAAAAAAAAATCAAGTTGCTTTGTGAGTACATCACATAAATCAAGCCTGTTCAATGCAATAGTAATATAGATTTTTTGTTCGGCACAATACTGTTTGTGGTTCAATCAGTAGACTCAAATCTTTCTTCAGTTTTGGAATTTGTCAGTTATTATTTCTTTGAATATTAGTTAACCAGTATTCCCTCTTTGACTTTATTCTGGTAGACCTAGTAGATCTTTGTTAAAGCCTCGGTCCATTTTTCGTTTCTCTCAGCTACGCTGTTTCCGTTAGAAATGGCTTAAGAGTGTGGCAGGAGTGGAGGCAGAAGCAAGATCCTGCTCTTCCTCCTCCTCCTCACCCCTGTCCTGGCTCTGCAACTGGGATGAAATCATCCCTTTAGACTCAGATCCCATGACTCAGGCACCGCTAAGAGGACACCGGTATTAATAAGACACCTCGGCTAAAAAGCTATGTGCCATCTCATCTCCAGAGTCAGTTACAACATCTTGATTTGTCTCCACAAGTCTTGTTTCTGCCAGGGTGATAGGATCTCTATTTGTGCTAAGCTTCCTCTTTTGTTTTGTCACTCTGGGCCTAATAACTTGTCTATCTCATTTACCATTATTGTCCCAGAGCACATCATTGAGTCCAGCGTAAAATAAGTGCACAATATTTTTTGGAATGATTTAATTACATGAATGGGTCTTTCTACTCAATCTTTAAGATGATGTTTACGTATCAATTCCTCCAGAAAGCCTTTTCTAACCATCCTTACCCCAAGACTTAGATTACCCCTGTCTTCTGTTCCCTCCTATATATCTCTGTCACTGCCTGTATCACATCTGCCCCTTCAGATGTTAAGCAAATTATGAAGCTGGAGTTACTATTTGCAACTTACTATATATAGAGTGCTGATAGAGTTACTGTCAGCACTTACTGCAGGTATGGTGGTATGAGCTTTCCCATACACTGACTCATTTAATCCTCATTAAAACCCATTTACCAAAGAAACTGAGGTTCAGACAGGTGAAGTCAACAGTCTCACTGGCAAGTAGAAGAACTGGTGTATTAGTCAAGATTCTCTCTAGAAACATAACTAATAGAATATAGATATAGATATATATACATATTTATATATACATATCTCTAGATATAGATATATAGAGACATGTAGATAATGGTATACAGAGATATTTATACATATTAATGTATATCTATATCTATTTATCTACCTACCTACCTGCCTACATATAGAGGAAGAGAGAGAGAGAAAGAATTAAGAAATTGGCTCACATGATTGGGAGGGCTGACAAGTGCAAACTCTATACAGCAAGCCAGCAGACTGTAAACTCACTTAAGAGTTGATGGTACAGTCTTGAGTCTGAATTCTACAGCGCAACAGGTTAGAAATTCAGGCAGAATTTCTATGTTGCCTTTTTAAGGCAAAATTCCTTCTTCAGGAGACCCCACTGTTTACTCTTAAGGCCTTCAGTTTATTGGACCAGGCTCACCCGTGTTATGGAAGACAATCAACTTTACTCAAAGTCAACGGATTTAAATGTTATTCACATCTAAAGAAAGACCTTCACAGCAACATGTAGACGTGTTTTATCACTGGTGCTTGACCTAGCTATGTTGACACATAAAATTAACTATCACAGTTGGGACTGAAACCCAGGTTTGACCTGGAAGTTTCTGCCCTTAATCACTATATTTTGCTGCTCCCCTGAGGACAAAGTGTGCCTCAGTCATCCCTATATCTCCAGCGCCTAATGTTGAATCTAGAAAAGAGTAGGCCCTTGGCGAATATTTATTGAATAAGTAAATGACCTATATTGAAATGTTGAATCTAGAAAAGAGTAGGCCCTTGGCGAATATTTATTGAATAAATAAGTGACCTATATTGAAATAGTGCTCTGGAACTTCAAAAGGAGTTTGGAAAGAAGTAATGCGTGAGTTTCATGTTACGGATTGAATACACTGAAAATTTAAAAAGAAAAATACAACAGGTACGCAATTCGCCCAGTACTGGAGACAAAGTGAGGTTTATAAATAAAGAACTGGTAAGAGCAAAACAAAGAAGTGAAACATATTGTAGATGTTCTGGTTCCAGAAGTAATAAGGGAAAAATAAATTCAGACAGAAAAATAAACAAAAATGACAGCAAAGGGAAATCACCAAGTGACTCTTAGAAACAGCTTAGTAGGTAAAGCTCTGTAAACCCTTCTGTGAAAATCAGTTTTGATTCTATTTAGATTGTCCCCAAAATATTACTGTTGATAAGATGCAAAACATCAGATGGTCACTTATTAGCTCCTGTGAAACATACAACTTTCCAGCAAAATCCAAACACATTAGCCAACAAAGCTTAGGTACTGCTGTTAAATAATATCAAAGATCTTTAGAAAAAAAGATAAGATAAATGGAATATTAACCCTGAGGAGACACATTGAGTGATGAAAGTTATTGTCAACTCAAATCAATGGAGACAGTAGATCACAGAAGCGCCAAATGTCTGAGCCAAATATTTTTTCTGATCTGTTTGAGCACAGGAACTCAGGGGAGCATGCGAAAAGAATTTCAAGTAAACGTATCATTAAAAGTATTATGCTGGCAGATGGCTTATGTTTAAAAAATTGGCCATGACTCACAGAACTGCAAACATGCACAAGTCAAACTTTCTCCCTTTACTGGATTCCAAATTTAAATTAGGAATTTATTGCACTTTTCTTATCCCTTGCCCATATTAATGGCACAAATAAAAGAAATGTTTCTTTCTTGTTAATTGAGGTCAATAAAACACTGTGGCCTACTTATGTCAATGTCTAGAGCATCTTAAGTCAAACCATAGAAGTAGTGACAAAGTAGTTCCTTGCATAATTATCACTGCTTTCATCCTTTTATCAGAGACAATCTAAGAGCAGATACTCTGGCTCTGTTAAAACCAAGCCATGGCAACAGTCCAGAGATACAAAATGAGATTAATGCCAGCCAAGGAGCCCAGCAACAAATGTTTGTGTTCCGATAAGTATAAAATTTATAAGCTAACAGTATCTACTAATTATATTGCCTCCTTGAGTGTTTTATCTCCTTTCATTAAAACTTGTATTGTGGAAATTAATTAGCAAAGATTGGCTTCCTAATCTCTATTGGGCAGAGGAAAGTGAACAAAAAATTGTTAGAATGGTTAAAGAGAAAACTACTCCCTTTGAAAGGTACCATTTTTCCTCCTTGTGTACCTTTTTGGGGATTAACCCATATGTGTGACATTATTTTCACCTTTTTGTGAAAGTTTTTCCAATCCTCACTTTTCTACATTTCAGAGATTGGACTCCTTAGTGAATATCTCAAGCCTCAATGTCATCCTTAGAAACACTCCGAAAGGACATCATAGTCTTTCATCTTCACCCAACAATCTTTTGCGTTTATATACGATCTTCCTCTTGCCTTGCCTAGCACTGTTAAAGATGTTACTGTCCTTCCATCTGATGAGTCACCAATACTCAGGTCATCCTTGTTGACTTTTGCTCCTTCCCCTACCAAACCCAAGGTGTCACCAAGTTCCATTGATTTCACCTCTCTTACATCTGCTGTAACTGTACCTTGCCATCACTACTGCTAGCATTTAAAAGGTACCCATTTATTGATATCTAATTGAAGAGTTATTCTTTCTGGTAACATTGGTAGGTCATATTCATTAACTAATTTGATATCTTTATAATACAAAAGAAGGAGCCTCTGTTTTGCAATACTGTTTTATAAGATTCTCTGAGTTCTAATGACATAACTAGCTTTTGTATGTTTATAGACACTGCCTGGTAGTATCGTGCACTTTGACAACTTTTTCTAATAGTTACAAATATGTACATGGCCTGCTCATTTTTCACATTTAATGGCAATATATTATATCACTGCTCTGTTATACTAGCTAACCTTTCAACGTGCTCCAGACTACGTAAAAGTGCCAGTATCTGCATCTGTGACTGAGGGATTTCCTGACCCCCCCCACCCCCAACCATTATAAGCCATTCTGGCCATGCTTAGGAGAAGTGCTGGAGAATTAACATCACCTTGGAACAGACTCCAAGCTACGACTCTTAGTAATTATCAATACAGCATCCCATAGGTGGCATAATTCTGAGGTGTATCATTTCATTTTCCTATTTTTCCCATGGAAGAGCTTCACCTTAGCTGCGTCAATAATATACCCTTTACTGGCCTCCTCCCCTTCCCTGTCTCACTTCTCTCTCTCCTCCTGGTGAAATTTTCACCTCCCAAATAAACTAATGCTACTTCAATCCTAGTCAGGCTATGTTCCTATGAAAATTGAAGCTAAGACATTATATTTACACTATCACTATTTTAACAATTTCCTAAACATACCAATTTTTTGTTATTTCCAATTTGTTATGATTATGCAGTTATAAATACCTTAGTAAAAAGAGGCCTTTTTCCCTTTTGAGTCACTTTCTTGAGCTACATTTTCAAAACAGAGATTCCTGGGTCAAAGTATATCTATAATTATCTACGTTTTTTGTTTTTTGTCTTTTTGTTTCAAGTTTTTATTTGAATTCTAATCAGTTAGCCTACACGGTAACACCGGTTTCAGGAGTAGAATTTAGTGATTCATCTCTTACATCTAACACCCAGTGCTCACCACAAGTGCCGTCCTTAATGCCCATCACCCATTTAGCCCATCCCCCCCACCCACCTCCCCTCCAACAACCCTCAGTTTGTTCTCTATAGTTAAGAGTCTCTTATGGTTTGCCACCCTCTCTTTTTCCCCCCTTGCCTTATGTTCATCTGTTTTGTTTCTTAAATTCCATTCACGTTTTTTGAATTTCATATTACCAAACACTGCACATTGAAAAGATTGTAACAAATTCTGAACTACCAGAAAACTCTGTGTGTTCCATTAATTATAGCCTCTTTATAGAGTTTCATGAGTTTTACTCTTTTGTTAATTTAGCAAATATGTGGTGATACCCATCTGTCTCTCCCAGTAGAATCTAAATTCCTTGAGGGTAGGAATAGTGTTTTATTTGCTATTACTGTATTATATCTTATAGTATTATTACTATTATTGTATTATATTGTATTACAGTATTATTACTGTATATATATTATATTACTATATTATATGTACAATATCTTATAGTATTATTATTGTATTATGCTGTATTATTACTTATAGTATTATATCACCATTAAATAGTGTTTAATCCCCATTATCTGGTGTGTAATTGGTATTCAATAAACATTAATGAAATGAATTAATTATTGAACCTTAGCTCTTTCTATTTACATTTCTTTGATTATTGTTATGGACTAGTAAACATTTCTGAGGCAGCAGGGCAATAGGTAGAGTAAGTATTCTTTTGATCCCTTCAACTAACCTCAAATTAGATCATGTAGCAAAAAAAAAAAAATAGACAAATTAGATGACAGATGATCTTATAGAGAAATACAGATAATGTCATTGTCTTTCACAGAACTGAATCAGGAAATTTTTTAACCCAGTTTTGTTTTCTTGTTAATACTCAATATTTCTCACATTCTTTGTATAGGACAATTTAAAAATGCCTTTAAAGTACTTATGCAGTCTTTTTTTAAAAAAAGATTTTATTTATTTGACAGCGAGCGACAGCGAGAGAGGGAAGACAAGCAGGGGGAGTGGGAGAGGGAGAAGCAGGCTTTCCACAAACCAGGGAGCCCGATGTGGGGCTCAATCCCAGGACCCTGAGAACATGACCTGAGCTGAAAGCAGACGCTTAATGACTGAGCCACCCAGGCGCCCCCCTATGCAGTCTTCTGCACACTTGGAAGTAACTTGAACTTATTGTGTCACTACCATGTACTCTCCTCTCTCAGTATGACCCCTTGGCTCACTCCTACCAGTCTCAAAAGAAGCAAGATGTTGCAAAATAAAACCATCCCAAATAAGCATACATCTTTTCTCCCAAAGTTCCAGAAAAACAGAATCCTAATCTAGGGTCAGCCAATATTTCCAGCTCACTTCACTGGGAATAGGGCTCATTTTTTCAGTTCAAGGTCAAACGTAACAGCAGACAATCATCCAGCAAGAAGGCCACCAAAAGTCCAGATTGGAATTAACAGGCTGAGGCCAAATATTTGTAATAATACAAATTAGACTTCGGGGAAAGTACAGATAGCAGAGAAAAAAGTACAGCCAAGAGAGTGGGTAGCATTGAGTAGTTGAGGAAACATCAAGGATCAAGGCTCACAATATTGATGATTGTCAAGCCAACGGGGCACAAAAGAAAGGTATTCACTTTTTATGTGTCCACTGTGTTCTAAGAATTTTTCTTGGTTTTGGAGTTATAGAAGTATATAATACAGATATGGACTCTGACCTCGTAGAGTGTACATTCCAATTGGGATGTCAGACAATAACCAAGTATGCGTACAATTAAATTAAAATAACTACAGGGTTGAATACAGGCTATGCTGGAAGCAAATAAGAATTTTTATTTATCTTTATTTTAGATTTACAAGAATAATAACAGAGAGGAGTCTGTTTAGATATTACAATTATGGATAGCTTCTCTGAGGAAGTTAACAATTAAGCTGACCTAAAGTAATAGAAGAAACAAGCCCAAGCAAAAAATGAAAAAGAGAGCATTGCAGGGAGAAGAAACATCATGAGTTTTGAAGCAGGAAAGAGTTTGGCATATTCAAGGAATGGAAAGTAGATTGGTTTAGCTAGAGCTCTGTGGGTACGATGGAAACGCAGAAGGTGAGGCAAGGATTATGTAGGTGCAGGCCTATGTATGCAGGGATTGTAGGGCCTGATAATAAATTGGAATTTTATTTCAAGCACAACAGAAAATCATTACAGAATTTTGAGAAGTTTAGTAATATGATCATATTTGCATTTCTAAAGATTACTCTGTGTAGTTAGTCCATTCAGGCTGCTACAACTAAAATACCATAAGCTGGGCAGTTTACAAACAACAAACATTTATTTCTCACAGTTTTGGGGGCTGGGAAGTCCAAGATCAGGGCGCTGGCAAATTTGGTGTCTGGTGAGAAACCTCTTCAGGATTCTAGACTGCCATCTTCTCACTGTGTCCTCACATGGCAGAAAGGGCTAGGGAGTTCTCTGGGCTCATTTATAAGGGAACGGATCCCATTCATTAGAGCTCTGCCTTCAAAACCTAACCACCTCCCAAGGCCCTCACCTCCTAATACTATCACCTTGGGGGTTAGACTTTAACATGTGAATTTGGAGCAGACATAAACTTTCAATATGTAGTACTCTGTCTATGCGTGGGAATGGATTGGAAGGCGGGCAAGAAGAGGAAGAGGAAAACCAAGTAGAGAGCTATTATAATGTTACAAGTAAAATATAACTTTTGAACAAGGAGGCTGACAATGGAAGTAGAGAAAAGGATGTATATTCAAAATATATCCTGGAGATATATGCACGCATGCACACACACACACACATATGTATAAAATAAATTCATATATGAATTAATGTAAATTTAAGTAAATTTATATAGATTTACATAAATATATATACACAGGTGTACATACACTATATATATAATACAGACACATATATACATATATACACACATATACATATAAAATAAATTTATCTATAAATTTATATAAATGTAAGTAAATTTATATAAATAAATTTACATATATACACAGGTATACACATACACTGTGCATATATATATATACACACACATACACACACACACACACACACACACACACACACACATAGCTAATGGGTTATTGGATTAGTTTGAGTGGTATGGAATCTAGGAATGTGTATGAAGCAGATTGTATTAGTTTGCCTGGGCTGCCATAACAAAATACTACAGTCTGGGTGGCTTAAACAACAGAAATATATTTTCTCAGTTCTGGAGGCTGAAGTCTAAGATCAAGGTTTTGGTAGACTTGCTTTCTTCTGAGCCCTCTCTCCTTATCTTACAGATGACTACCTTTTCTCTGTATCCTCACATGGTCTTTCTTCTGTGAATGCTTCCTGGTGTCCTAATTTCTTCTTCTTACAGGAACAGGAGTCAGATTGGATTAGGACCCACCCTAATGGCCTCATTGTAATTTAATCACCACCTAAAAGGCCTACCTCCAAATGTAGTCATATACTGATGGTTAGGACCTCAATATATGACATTTAGGGGTCACAATTCAGCCACTGTAATTGATGAAATCACTTCAGGAAAGAAGTAAAGGAAAAAATAAATTCCAGACTGAACCCTTAAGAACTCCAATATTTAGAAGAGAAATTACCATCAAAGGGACTAAGATTACACATCCAGTGAGACAATCAGGACAGGATAGTGTTCTAGAACCCAAGAGTGGATAATGTTTCAAGGAGGGAGTATTCAACACTGACAAATGATGCTTAAAGATTGAATAAAATGGGGTTGAGATGTGTCCCTGGGATTTAGTGACAAGGAATATGTTTGTGATTTTGACTAAACCAGTTTTAAGAGAGTGGTAGGGGCAGAGAGATGACTGCATTGGGTTCAATATGCAATATGAGATGGAAATAGAGACATTTGTCTTTTTTTATGATGATTAAATTTTTTATCATAAAAATTTTTATGATAAAAATGATAACATAGTAATAGAAGTGTTGATAATTGACTCAGCAATGCCTTGAGAAAACACGTCAGGATGGGATCTACTGTAGGAGTGGAGGAGTTGGTCTTTGATAAAAAAAAAAAAGTCATCCTTTTCTCTCCTAAGGGAAGAAAGAAAACAAGCAAATAGCTACAGATTCTAAGTATTTTTGTAGGCAATGCCTTGATTGTTTCAGTTTCCCACTGAAGTTTGCTATAAAGTCATCAGCCAAGAGTGAGGGCGGGAAGAGTATAGGTGAGAACTAAGGAGAAAGGAGAGTATGTGGAAGCTTGAAATACCTGTCTATATGATGAGGGAAGAGAAGGCAAGCTGAGGACAAAGCAGAAGCTGATACCCCACAACCCTCCTCCCTCCGTGGATATATATGTGACATTCCTCAGGCACTCCCGGCTGCCCTAAAGAAAAAACAACTTATAGAGATCACAATCCTGCAAGACCTGAGTCTCCCTCAGTTTAGAAATGTCTCAGCATTCTATAAGAACAAAGCAGTTCTATCAATGGTCTAGCTTCCAGAAGGGAATGTGGATACAATTAAATGTTCTTACAATTTGCAGCCCATTGACAGATACTTGAAGCGGGCAAAGTGTAACGTTCCTCCAGGAAGCTCCCAACTATCTTACTGTTAATACCTTACTAGACGGGTAAACAACCTTAACAATGGCAAGGCCTCCGGTATCTTGAAGGTCCTCTTTAGCATATGAAAGTTCTTTCTTTCGAAACCTCCCTTTTTCCTTACCTCCCCCAACCCCATGGTATAGCATCAGCCACCCCTCACAACCCGGGGGCAGCAGCTCTTTCTGCCCATGGGCCCTGTCCCCATGCTTTAATAAACCACCATTTTACACCAAAGACATCTCAAGAATTCTTTCTTGGTCGTAGGTAGGCTCTGGACTCGACCCCACTGAATCTCACCTGTATTCCAAAACTACATCATGGAGACGGCATTTAAGTCTCTTCTTACTTGTGGTGCCTACCTGCTTCCCTGCAGTGCGCTGAAACTCCACAAATTGGTCTTTGGGGTTGTCGAAGTAGAGAGAAAAGCTTGATTGAGAACCTTTAAAACAAGTAAGGTAATAAAAGGAAAAAAAATTTTAAAAACTTTTGTTACATTCAAAAACAGTAATTTCAAAAGCAATTAAATTGAAAACCACATTTATTGAGTTAACAAATCATGAGTTAAAAACAATTTAATTTTTAAAGACTTTCATTGAGTTCAAAAAATAGTGAAACTATTTTATTAATTTAATTGTTTTGAAGTCAATGTTTTGGAACTCAATAAAAGTGTTTTTATTACTTTCATTTTCCTAAGCTTTCCTCCATACTCAGTCAGGTCCTCTTTGCCAACAGTGCTGGCCCCACTGTAAACAGGCATATTCTACACACGAAAGTAGCGTTTCTCATGTTCTTTTCTGACATTTAAATTTTCTATTCTATCTTGTTCTCCAAAAGTCTTGTTTGTTGGTCAGTTTATTTTGACCTCTATCATATGCCACACTTGTCTGTGTGTGTGCGTGCACGGGCGCGCATGCACGTGGGTGTGAAATGTATCAGGCATGGTCCTTTCAGGTAACATACAGAAACCACACTGGTACTTTAACTAAGACAAGCGTGATATAAAGAACTGTCAAGTAGTTAAACACGGCGAACTACCATGAGGGGTAAAAGAGGACTCGAGGGTTGAAGGAGATGGAACAAGGCAGGAACTTAGAGACTCAGAAGAGGCCCTCCCCAAGATAAGATTCAGACCCTCAAAGGGAGGGCTATGACGACACAGGGACACACAGCATGTCAGTGGGGGAGAAACCTGCCAGCGGCCAAAAGCTACAGCTGAACCTCTGAGGCAGCCCATCACTGGGTCGCGTAGAAACTGGCTGGAGAGCATGGGCCTCCAGGTGAGGACTGTCGCTGTGGTGGCAAAGAACTCTGCCAGGAGCGGGTCGCTGCAGAACAGTGAAGGCTTCTGTCTGTGGTTCAAGCTACCAGCATCCCTGACACTAATCCCAGTGGAGAACAGCACAAAGAAGGATCCTTCCTCCTTCACTACCCTTGCAGTGTCCCTCTGGCGCCCTCTATTGGTACGGCCCAGCAACAAGCCCGCCCTCAGAGAAGAAACATCGGCAGAGTCCGTCTACAGGATCATAAAGGAGAGCAAAGAAGTGAGGATTCAGAGATGAGTAAAAAATAAAAATAAAAACAATAACCATCACATTAAGCTATTGTCTTGCAGCTCCAAATCCAGTCGGCTATGCTCTTGTCCTCTGGGGCCTGAGGCTGGGGCTCTCCTCTGCCAGATGACATACAGATAAAAGATTCTTAGGGATGAAAGGACCATCTAGTCTCACTGCCTTCCCCTCCATTTAAACATGGGTAAAACTGATATTTAGGAAAAGTGACGTGCCCAATAGCTCTCTGTGGGTTATTAGCACAGCGGGTTTTCTGATCCCCAGCACTGTGGTCCTTCCAATGATCTTCTCTTCCTCCCCTAGTAAGTTGACATTGTTTAAATACCACCTAATATGTTTCTACTCCTTTGTCAATATTAGTAGTTCTTTCAAGCATTGACTTAGGGTGGTAAATCTAACTTTTATAAACAAAGAGGTACAAAACACACTTTGTAAATCTTTTGGGACATTTCCAATAGCTGCAAGGAAAAGTTGTCATCGTGTTACATCCAAACATGTTTTTAAACTTTGGAAGAGAAAAAGTTTTTCTAAAAAGACACTTAGGTAGGCAGGTGACAGTTGCTAGCCTAGTTAAGAAGTAATCTTAAGTGGCTTCGTGTAAATTATTTTCAATGTACAAGGAACTTCAAGAGTGAGTTATACAGCAGCTAGCAATGGTTACTACGGCTGGAAAAGTAAATGTTATCCTAGTTGGTGAATGGGATGCGAGGTTGAATGTTTGCCTTTGCGTTCCTCCTATAGGGATTTTAAACTGTTTCAATGACCAAGGGAGAAAACAGGAAGAGGATAAGATTCAGGGCTTCAGCAGGTCTGTCTGCAAAAAGAAACAGAATTTGCTGAGGAAAGCTACTACTAATGCTCATTAGCAGCGAGGCAAAAGGGATACATTGCCTTGATAAAACAGTCAGGATGAAAGCGTGCCCACAGGGGTTTTTGAATACCCAGGAGCAGCTGATCTGAGCCAAACTGGAAGTAGGGAAGTGAGCCAAGGTGACAAAATTTCATCCCGAGGCTGCTCTGTCCCCACGAAGACCAGACCCCTTGTGTCAGCTCAGCTGGGAAAGGTCTTTGGTTCTACACAGTCACTGAACCAGATGTCAGGTTGGGGTGGGTTCCCTGCGCAGGAAGAACTACATGAATTCTTCTCCCAGACGTCCTCCTTCTCCCCTGCTCTGAGAGAATCCTGTTTCTCCTTAGGTATGTGTTCAGGAGGCCTTTCCAGAAAAAGCCAGGGTTTTGGAATTTAGACAGATCTGGATTCAAATCCAGACTCTACAAATGATTTACTGTTTTATTAGAGTTCAATTTCCTTGTGAACAAAGTGTAACTACCAGTGCCTACTTGTAGGTTTATAGGGAGGTTAAATAAGATGTGGAAGTAAAGCGCCTAGTTCCAAGCCTGGCATACCAATGCTCAGTAAACGTAGTTGCTGCTGCTGTTATTACTACCTGCCGCTGCCGCTGGATCGCACTCAAGCAAACACAAAAGTCCTTCTCTGAAAAAAGAACCAGGACAAAGCCAGCTTATAGAGCTGAAACTCACCGAATCTCTTAACATTTGGCATTCCATCTCTCCTGCTTGGGGAACAGGTTGGATTGGGCACAAACACAGGAGCCTCCATTGTACTCCCATCCAACCCCAATTTCCATGGCCATTTCCCCCCCTCTTAAGCATAAAAGACAGAGAAGCTGTGTTATTACTGAGACAAAAGAGGCTATTATAACAGAAAGCAACAGAAATAAAAAACTAAAAGTAACAAAAGTATCTAAAACATGAAACACTAAGTAAAAACAATGGTAGTAAGCTGGCTTTTTTTTTTTAACAAGGTCTACCAAGAGATTAAATTAAATAACATAACACACTTGAAGAATAAAAACGAAAAAAATTTCTATAAAATAAACGTGACAATATGGAAATAAATTAATAAAACTTAGAAAGTTAAAGAACAAGTAAAATATATCATTAGCTAAAAGGATACACTAAAGATAGTGTCTGGGAAAATGAAATAGTTTAAAATAAAGAATTTGTGACAAAACCAAGTAATGTGAAAATATACAGAAACCACCTTAGGATTAAACGTATCTGGACAAAGAGCCTTTTTTACATGGAGGACTGAAGCACATCTAAGAAAAGGGCCCACTACAAGGGAAGACAGGCAAGAGGCATATACCTATCCCAGAAGTAATGGTCCAGTAAGTGAGGGAACAATTCTGAGCACAACGCACACTGTGTCTCTGGCTCTCATATGACGGTGGGAATACAGGTTAGTACTATTTTAGGACAATTTGTATTAAGGGTTGAGTTTAGGCTCTGGCAAGAGATAGACCTGGGTTCATATCCTGACTCCACCACTTACAAGTTAGGGGACAAGTTATATAATCCCTCTATGTCCCGATTTTCTCATCTATAAACCATGGATAGGAATAGTCCATCATAAGGTAGCTGTAAAAAATCCCATGAGATAATCCATTTAGAGAGCTTAGTGTATACTCAACTAATGAATCATTGAACATTATATCAAACACTAATGATGTACTATACCTTGGCTTGTTGAATTTAAGTAAAAAAAATAAATTTAAAAAGTATTAAAAAATAAATAAAAATAAACAGCTTAGTGTAGCCTGTGACATTAGCATGAACTCAATAAATGACAGGTGCTCCTCTTGCCAGTATTAGCGTGGGTAACAGAAACAGCACAGGTTGGAGTGGAGCCCTTTAGAACACAACACACAGTGCCCTGAGCAGCTAATCAGACTGACCAGTGATATAATGGAGATAAGGACAGGCAAGAAATGCATGCCCAACACAGGCATCTTCCCCAGCAGAGGAAAGGAAGAAAGTGACAAATGCCACATAGAATTTGAAGGAAGTAATCAATAAATGTACATGAGACACTCTCCCCCGTAAGAGTTCTAAAATGCTACAGGATAAATTTGAGGAGTTTGGCGTTCCTACAGATTGGTTAAGGAGGGAGGCAGAAATAATACTGTTTTATAATGTCTATCATGGTTATAGTTGTGCCCCCAGCCTGCTGCAACCTGGGGAGACCTATTATGACACTAACGGCAGAGTCCAAGGATTCACATGGAGGAAGACCTAGAGGTGAGAAGCTGCAGGCCACCAGAAGGCCCCTTATAATTGCCCTCCTTATAAGGGAGTTCTCTGCAGGAAGTGCTTAAGAATTAAGCCCCATGTAGTTATGCCCAAGATGGAAAACTTCTGACCAAAAAGCTCTTCAATTGTTACTGACCTCTTTAACACAACAGAGAAAGGTTTCCGATTATCTACCAAAAGAGCACCAGTGAATTCCCTATAAGGCCTCAAAGGTAAGCCAGTACACAACAGGCAGTCATGCCAAATTCACTCTAAAAGAGATAAGGCTAATTACAGGTGTATATCAAAGGAACTTTATGTTACAAGGATCACTTTACGGTAGATTAGTTAGTCTCAGTAAGGCACATGGGCACCATTCCAAGGTATGATCTTTTTAAATATTATTAATTCAAATTATTTTTTCCTTTGAGGTTTTTTCCATGTCATTATTACGTTTTTACCTTTTTAAATGAAGAACATTCACACACAAAAAATCACACATATATTTAGTGTGCAATGAATTTTCACTAGCCACATACACCCACAACCATCACATAGATAAAGGTATGCATTTGAGAAAGCACTCCAATAGTTCCCTTCATGCCCTGTCCTGGTTGCTACTCTTCCAAAGATCACTGCCTTCCTGAATTTCTAATAGCATAGATAAGTTTCTGCTGTTTTTGTACTTTCTATAAATGCAATCAGACAGTATGCATTTTCTTCTTGATGACTTCTTTTGCTCAGAATTATGTTTTGAGATTTCTCTACATTGCTGTGAAAAAATGTAGCTCATTCATTCTCAATGCCGTCTGGTAATCCACTGTGTGACTACGTATTTATCCACTCTATTGTTGATGGACATTTGGATTGCTTCTAGTTTGGGGCTATTATGACTGAACTGCTACGAACATTCTTGCACATATCAGTTGGTGGTGGTATGTATACATTTTTGTTTATTATTTACCTAATAAAGGAATTTTAGGTCATGGGATTCTTTAGGTTTTTAATGTTTCCAAAATTGATAATATTGAATAAATCTTCTATCTAAAAAAAAACTGATGGAAGAAACTTACTGAAATGTGGGCATGCATAACCTACCATTAAAGAATTTGTAACAACATTGAGGGTAAATTTACCCATTGACCCAAAGTACGTCAAGATTGTAAGTTGGCTGAAAGAAATAAGCCTTACAGGGCTTATTTTGAAAATTCAAACTAATGCACTCACTCCAAATGTCTTAAAGATCATGTTTTAATGTCCGAGTGTATTATGAGTAGCCACATATTAAAAACACTGATGGACATCAACTTGATATTCCCATACTAACATTACAAGAAGACTGGATTTATTATTTGGTTTCTTAATTTTTCTCAAAACTTGAATGGACCATGTCCATACTATTTCTTCTTCATCTATTTTTTTAATAATGTTCAATGAGCCTGTTAACTATATGAAAGGGAAGAAAACACTGAACAAAATCTGTTTAAGTCTTTTTACTGAAACTACTTTTTCCACATCACTTAAAATGTCCAATCTGATCAAAAAACAGAAAGGTTCTCAAAACTGTGAAGCTGCAAGGATTTGATGGGAATTAACTCAACAGCATTTTTAGTAAGATAAACATTGCATCTGGGAAATAAAAGTCTCCTGATGTTCAAAATGTGATTAGCAAGGCCCATATCCTGAAGGAGCACTTCTGGTCTAAGCAAGAAAGGATCATGCAGCTCAGGCAGGAGCTCAGGCTTCACCAGTATATGTGGTTTTACCATGTTCAGTAAACCACTCATACTGCTTCCTAGAATCACATACCCTCAGAGCATGAAGGTCCCTGAGAGACCGTCTCTAATCCACCTCCCTCTTCCATTCTTATTTTATAGATGAGAAAGCTGAAACACACAGAGAGAAAGGAGTTTGCCCAAGCTCAACCAGTAAGTTTTTAGCAAACCTGCGTTGGCAAACCTATGGCTAGACCGCAGCCTTCTTTGCCTACCACACTCTCTTATGCCTACCTCCATTTATGAGTATGAATTGCTCTTTTTTACTAAGGTGAATAACAATAGTATACACATTCCGGATATGATACAATGTCTGTGCATAATGAAACGTTCCTTCTCATATCAGAAAAGACCTTATACAAACTTGAAGTACTCATCACACATGCACTTTGGTAAGGCAACCTAGTAAACATTTATTCACTTGTGCATTCATTCAATCAGAAAATACACTGAACATCAATTATATGCAAGACATTATACTTAGAACTTAGGGGCGCCTGGGTGGCACAGCGGTTAAGCGTCTGCCTTCGGCTCAGGGCGTGATCCCGGCGTTGTGGGATCGAGCCCCACATCAGGCTCCTCCGCTATGAGCCTGCTTCTTCCTCTCCCACTCCCCCTGCTTGTGTTCCCTCTCTCGCTGGCTGTCTCTATCTCTGTCGAATAAATAAATAAAATCTTTGAAAAAAAAAAAAGACATTATACTTAGGACTTGGAAGAAAAAAATAATCAACCAGTATACCTAACCTTGAAGAGTTTACAGACTAGTAGGGGCTACCATAAAAAAAAATAAGTAGCAAAGCAATGAGATGAATTTATAATAAAAATATATGTTAGCTTTTATGGGGGTCACAGTCCAAGGAAGTAGGGACTAAATCTGTCTGGCAAGGAGAGGAATAGAGGGTTTCACTGAGGAGCTAATGTTTAACTTGAATATGGAAGAATGAGTAAGAAAGAAGCTTGCCAAGGGACAAGGACAATAGGAAAGAGGGAAGGGAAAGCATATTCCTGACAGAGGTGACATCATGTAAATCTCAGCACATGTGAGATCATAATATATGAAACTGGCAGAATAGACCTCGTTCAGAATGCCTGGAGGAGAGGTGCACATGAGGAAATAACTAGAAAAGCAGGTGGGAAGATCAGAATGGGCTTTATATGTCATATTATGGAGTTTGGATTCCAACCCATAGATAGTGCAGAACCCCTGGAGGATTTTAAGAGGTGGGCAGGACCCAATTTTCATTTTAAGAAGATCACTTTAGCTGTAGCATAGAGATACAGGCACAGGTTAAAAAAATACAAACCGGAAGCAGAGACCAGTTGAGGAGGGCCAACCGAGATACGATAGTGGCTTGATGCAATATAAGTAAAGTGCTTATTAAAAGCAGGCAACACATACCATGAAGACACTTTTCTCTACTCTGAGGGTAATGGCAGCTGAACTCTAAAACACTATGTAGAATATTTTCATCTCTCCTTTGAAAAAAACCTCATAAAAACTTTTCTCTAATCTCATCTTTGCTCTCCTTTACTGGAAACATACCTAATAGCATGAGACCACTACTCATCCCCTAACCCCACCTCCAGTGGAGAATCTCCCAAAAGCTGACAGGGAAAATACTCAGGACAATAGCCCACTATCAATTTTGATCTCCTGCCCCATGTCTCTTTATAAAACTGCAGGGGTGGTTTCTATGGTGAAAAGAGCATAAGATTTGGAAGGCAAGGTTCAAGTCCCTGATTCACTATTTGTTTATTTTATGACTTTGACTAGCATAACTCTCTGAGGCACTGAATATATAAAATGGAATTATTGCATATTCCTACTTAAGTGATGAGATTCTTGCGGGGATCAAATGAAACAAAAATGTGTGAAATTACTCTAAAAACTGTAATATGCTATTTACTTTTTAGTTGCTAGCATATGTATCACAGATTACAGCCCTGAACATGAAACAATTGACAGTAATTCTTGCTCCCTGCCATAGACATAAATAACAAACACAATCAACAAAAATCTGAAGAGCCTCTAGATTCTTCTAGATTCCTCCATTATCACCATATGACTTGACTCAAAACCTAAGAGCAAATTCCTGCTAGATTCTCAGTACTATCTCATTCCCCCAGAAACTCCAGCAGCAGAGATCAGAATGGTGGCATTCATTTGACTTGCCATTATAACTCATAAAACATTACAAGGAAACTGTTTCCTTTTCTTAAAAGCAATGTTCTCCTCCTCATATGTCTATAGGCTTAGTGTGTCCAACTGGGGAGCATATGAAGTCATGAGCCATCTTATGCATTATGGCCGCCGACATCAGAAGCTGCTCCAACACACCTGAAATCTACGCCAGTTACACACATTCGGAAGTGAAGTGGCAGTACCTCTAGACACACTGCCTGTATCTCCATCATGTCAACCACGACCCGTCTGCATCTGCACGTGGTGCAGACAAGGGTTGGAGATAAGGAGACAGCAACACTGAAGCAGCACCACTCAGGTAACAACTGTGGCTTAATGGCAAGGGGCAGCTGGAGCAATCCAGTGGCCTTTGTGTTGGTCAAATTCCAAACTATCCAATAAAGAATTCATCTCTACAGAGTGGATTTTATACAAGTTTTACAAATTTTGCCTCAATAAACCCAGTATTCTCTGATGAGAAACACTCCCTTTTATTCTTTCCAGGACATATGAAATGACAAGAAATTGCTTGGCATGTAGTACAGGGTCAACAAATATGTCTTTGTTGTTGACGAACGTCCAGGAGTGGTCATAGGCTCTACAGGGCTCAACTAGAACAGCCAGTAGTATTAATGCAAACCATCCTTCAGAGGTTCTTTTAGAAATTGCCTCTAAAATGCTGAATAATGGGTGTAGCAGACAGCTTTGGTTTGCTGCCCAGCATCCATTTCCTCACTTTCATGGCAACAGTATCCTCAACTTTCTCCACCACATGACTTGTACAGGATTAACCTTACTCTCAACCTCCGCTGGTAAATTCTAATTGGCTTAAGCCAATTAGCATTTTCCAAACGTTTGAGTACAACATTATCACTGGGAATGGCAAGACACATTCATTCTCTCTCCTGAACAAGGAAGCATGTCCTTAGGGAGTTGCTCACAACCATCTGTGACCTCGAAAATAACTGGCCTTAGGAAATAAACTAGGTCTTTGGTGATCTTGTTTGGTCACTAAATCAGATTACCTAAAGCTCACAGTTTTCTCTGAATTTTTCAGTTCCTTGAGTGAAATTTTGAGTCAGGTTATATGTTATTTGCAGCCCCAAACACCCCCATTTACACTCTGGCAATTGTGAAATGAAATTGAAACTGGTACTCAATCTAAGATTTATTTTCTGAGTGACACAACTGAAAAAAAAGTGACAAAGGTTCTGCCTAAATACTTGTAAATCCATGGGGTAGTCTCTGAAACCTTATACCAGCAGGAGGAACTAAAGTCCTTTTTCTACCCTCTGGTGAGTTATTCCTTCAACTCTTGCTTAGTAATAGATCTTAAATCCTTTCCAACATGCAATTCTAGGAGCCTGAGACAGATTCCATTGCTTGTAATGCACTGACCTGAATATACTTCCTTCACATCACTTCCTTAAAAGACTCCTCCATACATGTTTCAACCCTGTGAAAGTATAAATTAGGGTCACTCTTAAGTTACAGATCTATGGAGGGGAATTACCGGACACCCAAGGCTATTCCTAGAAGCATGTATGACTCTGGGCTATTTGCACTTACTCTGAAGAAGAATTGGAGATTATTGCCAAGTTCCCTGGGTATCTGATACAAAAATATACTTCTCCCATGGCAACTTTTGTTTACTAAAGCATATGGTTCCATTTCCAGAATTTTACACAGAATACCTAAACTCTAGGAACCTGGTGTTGATTTAACTGCTATCTTGTTCTTGACAAAATCTTAGCTAAGTGATACTGGTACAAAAATTGACAGATTGATAGAATTTCATAGATTTCACAGACTCAAAATCAAGTCTAAATAAAAATGGAGTCAGTGATAAAGCAGCAGAATCCAATGAGAAAAAATAAGGGGGGCAGGCAATTAATTCTGAGGTAATTCTTTACATGGCAAATGACTCATGATAGATCTTTAAACCATACACCAAAACAACTTCTAGATGAATCAAAAGAACAAATGCAAAAAATAAAACTTAAAATGAATATATCGATGAATAATTAATCTCTCAGTAGAGGACAACTTTTTTTTTTTTAGAAGATTTTATTTATTTATTTGACAGAGAGAAAGACAGCCAGCAAGAGAGGGAACACAAGCAGGGGAAGTGGGAGAGGAAGAAGCAGGCTTCCAGCAGAGGAGCCTGATGTGGGGCTCGATCCCAGGACTCCAGGATCATGCCCTAAACCGAAGGCAGATGCTTACAACTGAGCCACCCAGGCGCCCCAAGGACAACTTTTTAAATATAAAAGAAATGGAAGAATTTGCAAAGGAAAGGACAAATTTGATTACCTAAAAATTTAACACTTTAGTATGCCAAATGAAGTTCTAAGGAAAATAACAAGTTGGTAAAAAAAAACATTCTCAAAAAAGGTAATACCTTAATATATTTAATAGACAACGTGCTCTTAATAAAATAAAACATATCCATGCTCTAATAGAAAGACAGGCACAAAATGGAGGGAAATTCACACAATAAAAATAAATGACCTCAAAGTACAGCTATCAGAATGTCTGAAATAAAAAAAATAGTGACAATATCAAATACTGGTGAGGATGCAGAAATACTGGGTCATTCATACATTGATGGTACGAATGTAAAATGTTACAGTCACTCCTGAAACTGTATGACAGGGTCTCACAAAACTAAACATGAGCTAATCATCTGACTCAGCAATTGCACTCTTGGGCATGTACCCTAGAGAAATAAATATCCATGTCCACATAAAAATGTGTACAAAATTGTTCATAGCAGCATCATTTGTAATAGTCAAAACCCGGAAATAACCAAAATATTCTTCAATAGATGAGTGGTTAAACAAACCATGGTACCTCCACCCCATGGAATACTACTCAGCAATTAAAAGGAGCAAACTATTGATTCATGCAAAAACCTAGATAGATCTTAGAGGGGTTCTACTAACTGAAAGACGCCAATCTTAAACGGTTACAAGCTATATGATTTCATTTACACAACATTCTAAAATTAACAAAACTATAGAAATGAAAAACAGATTAGTGGTTGCTAGTTGTTAGGAATGGGAGTAGATGGACAGGTGTGGCTATAAATGGCTTAAAATTGATATACCCATCAATTCAGACCAAGTGGCTGGCTGGTGGGGACATCTGGATTTGGACTTAGAAGAGAGAAGGTCTGCATAAGCCTTGAATTTGAGCCACAGGCTCAAACTCCATTTTATCAGAATGGCTCTGAAGTGGTATCTTGATTTTCTGTTTGTCATTGCTCCCTCAATGTATGGTGCCCTTGGATACTCCATGGGAAGATGAAAGACTAGCAAGGCAGGATTTGGTTATTTTGGGTCCCATGTGAATCCTAACAAATATAGTCCCAAATTCTATGTTGCACCTCCACTATACCTTAAAAAAAATCAGTCATGTTAAAAAAGTTATGTACAGGGTTGTTTACTTCAGTATTAATCATGACAATTAAAAATTAGAAAACCTAAATGCTATGAAAATAGTGGATAATTTAAATGAGATATAATGGAGCCATTATAAATAATATTTTTGAAGGAGAGTTAATGAAACTGTCAAATCTTCAAAAGATACATAAAATATAAAAATCAGGATTCAAGAAAATCAAAATAAAGTAAAATATCTATTTTTATTTATTCTTAGGTTAAAATTATGAAAGTAAATCTATATGCAAGTTGTAGTATCTAGTAGCATGCATCTACATAATTGTTAAATTATAATATATTTATAATATTTCAAAATGGCCCTAAAATAATTGGTATTGTCCTCAAAAATAGACAGATGCTGTGATTTTTAATAATCACTTTTTCAACTATATTTATTTATTAAATCTTTTATTACTGTGATCTAGACATAGGTGTTAGACTTCTAATCACAGCAATCTAGTGTTTTAGAATTAAAGTTATTAGTGTTATTAATTTTAACTAGTTATGGAAATGAAATTATTGCTTCTATAGAAACTGTTTGTAGCTCTATAGTTGGCTTGAAATCTTCCTAGTCCCTATTTCTTCTCCTGGAGTTAAAGAAAACTAAATCAAAGCTATATTAAAGATTATGCCTAATGAATTAATTTCTAAAGCTTCAAGAAAATTATATAAAGGAAAGTTCCTTCTAAATCCAATATTCTATGATTTTATTAGCTTTTTTCAGAGCAGAATGCAGGAAAAACAAGAAAAATAATAGCATGAGCAGGAACTCTATTCTACTTTCCATTGTTTACTGCCATGTATTTATATTCCATGTTTTTCCATCAACCTACAAAGCCTTTCCAAAACTATTCCTGGGGAGAATGCAGGAAACAAAAGTGGACAGAGAGTGGAACCTCTTGTAGTGGTTCTGAACGTCAGAATGGAGTGAGCTCCTGCCATACAGTACACTTATTTGTATCTTATAGGAAAGATTGATGTATCTAGCTAACATCATTGCAGATTTAGGTATTACATGTATTTGTATTTTCCAGATCGATTTAAGCATTAGCTTTTCCACTAGCAATTTATATTTGCAGGAAGCCTTATTTTGTTATACATTCTTATATTCTTAAAAGGCTAATACTTAACCTAATTCAGATTTTTTTAAATGATCAGTTTCTACATTATGAACATCGACTGTGTCATATTGATGCACTCAAACATTAGTGAGCAGTGTATGGCTGTTCATTCTTACCACAAATGGCCTCAAAATGATGTGTGTCTATAGATGTCTGCCTCTTTCCTCAATGTTTGTAATCATGTTTTAGGGACAGCCTTGTGCCCTCTCCACTTCTACTCTTACACTGCGGTAGTCTTAGGACTTCATGTCTGTAAAGGCATCTATCAAGGCTGCCCATGCCTAGGGTGACAACATAAATTATTGTCCAAACCAGTATACTTTTAAGAGTGAAAAAGAGTGTTATTAATAATTGTTCAATAGCAACATGAATAAATGAGGACTATCCCAGGCACATTGGTATGTATGGTCACCCCACTCATGCCTCAAGTAGCCATCAAAGGGAAGCTCAAAGTCATAGGGTTTGACAGATGCCTCCTAGCCAAAATTAGTTTCAGTGCTCATTTATCTATCTGGATTCTCAATTTAATTCCCTTTCTCTCCTCTAAGGATTTTGCTTAATTTTTTAGTGAGTTCAGTGATGAAACATAAAATATATATACATATATATTTTTAAAGATTTTATTTATTTGAGAGAGAGAGAGAGAGAGAGCACAAATGAGCGGGGAGGGGTGGGGCAGAGGAGAAACAGACTCCCCGCTGAGCAGGGAGCCCAGTGTGGGGCTTGACCCTGAGATCATGACCTGAGCCGAAAGCAGATACTTAGCCGACTGAGCCACCCACGTGCCCCCATAAAAAATATTTTCAAAAATATTTTACCTAGTAGGCGCCTGGGTGGCTCAGTTGGTTAAGTGTCTGACTCTTGATCTCAGCTCAGCTCTTGATCTCATGGTTTTGAGTTCAAGTCTCGCATTGGGCTCTGTACTAGGCATGGAGCCTACTTAAAAGAAAATTGAAAAAGCTATTTTATCTAGTATTTGTAGTTGTTTTGCCATAGGAGGACAGTTCAGGGTATTATGTCTCCCACTCAGCTATAAATAGAAATCCTGAATGCCATTTTTTAGTGTGTATAAACATACATACAATACAGAGAAATACAATTAGAAAATAAAAATGTCTGGAAAAAAACCACAAACTGTTAAGAGTCACGATTTATAGGAAGCAGGAATATGGGTGACTTGTGGTTTTTTTCTTCAAAAATTTCTCTAATCCCAAATGTTCTACAGTGAATTGCATTAATTTTATATAAAAGAAAAAAAAGCTGAGATTATTGATATTTGAGGCAATTGATATAAGAAGCTAATGTTCTGTTAGTTAAGAGTCAGTAAGCCCTATTCTTATATAGTCACAAAGCTCTATACCTCAACTATAGCATTTTACTTCCCTTTAAAAACACTTTGTTATTCACAAAAGCTTTGCCCTCATTTTTTCTTTTATCAAAGGCCATTATATAAGAAACAATCATTTGAAGAACATCTCAGAATGTCCTGTAAGACTATGATGGAAGATACTACCCAATGCGGTGTTCAATGCCTTTATATATAAACATCCATTTGACAAATCTCTCAGAGAAAGTTTATCATCTATCACATTTTGGCATGGTTGCTTTTTTTCATCACTAATGGCTATAAAATATACTTCTTTTGCCTAATTCTCAGTATCTTCCTCTGTAAAGTATGGATAATAATCTACTTAGGAGGGTGGTTGTGAAAAATGGCACGGCATAGTTTATACAAAGCAGTTAGTATGGCCCCTAGCACAATGCTAACAAAATGCTGTTGTTTTTTCCCATCCTGCTACTTTTTTGCTTTAAAAATCCAATGCAGCCCTCAATTAAATTAAATTGTCTTCGTTTTTTGTTTGTTTTTCCCTTGTTTTCACTGTAACTGAGTCCTTTCTTATATGACCATGTTCTTTTGGAAAGTAGGTAAATATAAACAACCCACAGAGGTTGAGGCAGTTTTTTTATAAAAGGGCTATGCATCATTTTACCATCACTAGAGGATTCGTTTATCTTTCAAAAATGCAATTGATTCATTTAACATCATTTACTAGTTAAGCAAATACTTGCTTAACACCTACTATGTGCAAGACACTTCTAGACACTGAGGCTAGAGCAATGATTACAGCAGACAAAGTACCTGTGCTCATGCTGGCCATTTTTATGTATGTTTGTGGAGGAGGTGTGATGCTAAGGAGATAGACAATAAGCAAGACAATTATAGAATATAATAGACAATTTGATTAAAATATGCAGGATAATGCAATTTATTTTTTTGACATTTTTAAATTCAATTAATTAACATATAGTATATTATTAGTTTCAGAGGTAGAGTTTAATGATTTAAAATGACAAGGTAGCTGTTTAAGCAGAGTATGAGGGTTATGGAGATGACATTTGAGCTAATCATCACTAACATTTTTTACTAGGTCAAAAATATTTCTAAGCACTTCACATGCATTGGTTTATTTTATTTTATAACATTCCTACAAAGTAAGTATTATCATTATCCACATTTTACATATGAGGAAACTGAGGCACCAAGAAACTAAGTAACTTAACAAAGTTAGGAGGTAGAGGCAATATTAAAATGTAAGTATTTTGACTCAAAAGCCTATGTGCTCTATCACTATGCTATAGTGCAAAGAACAGGGAAAGGACATAACAAGAAATAATAAATTCAAAGGCCCTGAAGTGCTAGCTATGATAGAAATGAATCAGTAGAAATGGTAACATTGATGTATCAGAAGAAAAAGGATATAACAGGAGGAGTGACATCCTTAAGTAGGTGACAATTACTGCTTGGAGAAAAGGTAGCTGTGTATTGATGCTCCTGAGCTTTGCGACAAAGAATAGTCATTGGGACCTAGCGCTTACTCACAGCTGGAAGCCACAACAAGGAGCAGGCCATGTGTGCTGGGGAGACTGCTGTGTGGTTTTGTTTTTTGTTTTTTTTTAATCACGTAGGGTAAATCACAGTTGAGAAAAGAAAGTTTGCCAAGAAACATCTCTAAACTTCTCACCAAAAAACTATTAAGATTTCCCACACAGACAAACAAATAAAACAAACAAATGGCAAGATTTGAAGACCCAAAACAGCGGGTGGGAACTCAAGCTAATTACTGACATTCATCTTAGGTGCCTCTCTCATTTAGTTTTGATCATGTGTCTGTGTGTCTTATCAGAGCAGATTTTTGTCTTATCAACTGTTGTATCCCCAGCACAAATAGCTGTGCCTGGCCTGATAACAGTTCAATAAATATTTATCAGAGAAAAATTTTGCTTTAAGGAAAATGACTTCACCTATGATCATCCCTTTTCAAGCTGAAAATAAATTCAGGAAATTTTCAGACTCTGTCGCTGTTCTGCTCACATTCTTTTAGATCCCTTTACCATTCTCATGCACATAGGCTCGTGGTGTGTTTTAACTTCCAAAAGCCGGCACCTTTGTTGGTATAGGTGCTTTGTTGGAAGATTGTCCTTAGGTTGCTGGAATCTCTGACCATGCTCAAAGAAGAGCAAGAACTCTGGGAATTTCCATTCCTCATAGGCAGCCGTTAGCACATGACAGATGGATTTAGAGGTATAAACACCCCTGTGCCTTTATCTGTGAGTGGAACAGTTCCCAAGATGGGATCCACGATATCTCTAGGGCTGCTCTACAGGACTAATCCAGTATCAACTTTGAGGAGTTTTATTTGATACAAAAATCTTACTTGACCTCCTTCCATTCCTGATTCCAATCCCCCACTCTTCCACTAGTTTATCCAGGGAGTATTTCCTGATAAATCATTTTCACATGAATCCTCATCTCAGACTCTGCTTTGGGGGACCAGGCCTAAAATAATCTCCCCAAATTTATATTTTACACACATCAAATTTCAAAGGTGGCATGTTTATGATAGATACTCTCCAAGGCCAACTGCAGCAAGGATGACTTCACTGAGCCTAGACTGAATATTTTGGCCATATCAGATACTTCTGTAAAATTCCTTAAAGTTATACAGATCATTAATTTTTAGACCCAAACTAGATATAGAAAATAGAAGGAAAACAACACGACTGTAGAGAAGTCTGCAAGTACCAGGTTTGCATGTAGATGGTACTTACTACCTCAGTTTAAATTTATGTCTTCATAGACCTGAAACCACAAAAATCCCAGCAGAGCGCATAGGCACTAATTTCTCTGACATCAGCCATAACAGCATTTTTCTGGATATGTCTCTTGAGGCAAGTGAAATAAAAGCAAAAATAAACTATTGGGACTACATCAAAATAAAAAGCTTCTACACAGCAAAGAAAACAATCAACAAAACTAAAAGACAACTCACAGAATGGGAGAAGATATTTGCAAGTGACATATTGGATAAAGGGTTAGTATCCAAAATACATAAAGAACTTATACAATTCAACACCGAAAAACAATAATCGAATTTAAAAACAGGCAGAAGACATGAACAGACATTTCTCCAAAGAAGACATACAGATGGCCAACAGAATCATGAAAAGATGCTCAACACCATTCATTCAGGGAAAGGTAAATCAAAACCACAATGAGATATCACCTCACACCTGTCACAATGGCTAAAATCAACAACACAAGAAACAAGTATTGGTGAGGATGTGGAGAAAAAGGAACCTTTATGTACTATTGGTGGGAATGTAAACTGGGGAGGCCATTATGGAAAAGAGTATGGAGGTTTCTCAAAAAACTTAAAATGGAACTACCATATGATTCAGTAATCACACTACTGGGTATTTACCCAAAGAATACAAAAACACTAATTCAAAAAGATATATGCACCCCTGCGTTTATAGCAGCGTTATTTACAATAGCCAAATTATGGAAGTAGCCCAAATGTCTGTCAATAGATGAATGGATAAAGAAGATGTGGTGTGTATATGCAATGTAATATTATTCATCCATAAAAAAGAATGAAATCTTGCCATTTGCCACAACATGGATAGATTTAGAGAAAAGTCAGAGAAAGACAAATACCATATGATTTCACTCATATGTGGAATTTAAGAAACAAAACTAGTGAATAAAGGGAAAAAAAGAGACAAACCAAAAAACAGACACTTAACTATAGAAAACAGATTGTTAACAGAAGGGAGGTGGTGAGCGGATGGGTGACACAGGTGAAGAGGATTAGGAGTACACTTATGTTGATGCGCACTGAGTAATATATAGAATTGTTCAATCAGTATATTGTACACCTGAAACGAATATAATAATGTATGTTAACTATACTGTAATTAAAATAAAATTTAAAAATTTATGTCTCCATAATGACACTCATTATAGATAGTTACACCCCTTGGGTGACTGCAAGACACCATATACAAAAAAGTTCCAATTTCTCTATGGCCCCACCAACACTATTGTTGTCCTTCTTTTTTATTATTATTATTATTATTATGTTCAGTTAGCCAACATGTAGTACATCATTAGTTTTTGATGTAGTGTTCAACAATTCATTGGTTGCATTTAACACCCAGTGCTCATCACAACACGTACCCTCCTTAATACCTATCACCCAGCTACCCTACCCCCTACCCCCTCCCTTCTGTAACTCTCAGTTTGTTTCCTGGAGTCCACAGCGTCTCTTGGTTTGTCTCCCTTGCTGATTTCTTCCTATTCAGTTTTCCCTTCCTTCCCCTATGGTCCTCTGCGCTATTCCTTATGTTACACAAATGAGTGTAACCATATAATTGTCTTTCTCTGCTTGACTTATTTCACTTAGCATAATCCCCTCCAGTTCCATCCATATTGATGCAAATGGTAGGTATTCATCCTTTCTAATGGCTGAGTAATATTCCATTGTATATATGAACCTCATCTTCTTTAACCATTCACCTGTTGAAGGACATCTCAGCTCCTTCCACAGTTTGTCCCTCTTTTTTATTATAGCCATCCTACTGTGTGTAAGGTGGTGACTCACTGTGGTTTTGATTTTAATTTCTCTATAGACGAATTATATTTTCCTGAAATATTTTATGTACTGATTGGAATTTGTATAACTTCTTTGGAGAAATGTACATTCAAATCCATTGTCTGTATTTTAATTGGGTTGTCTTCTTTTTAAAGTATTGTAAGTGTTCTTTATATACTCTAAATATCAGTCCCTTAATAAATATCTGATTTTCAAATATTTTTTCCCATTTCGTGGGTTGCCTTTTCACTCTCTTATCATTTGGTGGATCATAGGGTAGTTCTATTTTTAATTTTTTGAGGAACCTCCATACTGTTTCTCAGAGTGGCTGCACCAGTTTGCATTCCCAACAATGTAAAAGGGTTCCCCTTTCTCTGTATCCTTGCCAACACCTGCTGTTTCTTGTGCTGTTAACTTTAGCCATTCTGACAGGTGTAAGGTGATACTGTAGTTTTGATTTGTATTTCCCTCACAATGAGTGATGTTGAGCATCTTTTCATGTGTCTGTTGGCCACCTGTATGTTTTCTTTGAAAAAATGTCTATTCACGTTTTCTGTCCATTTTTTAACTAGATTGTTTTTTGGGTGTTGAGTTTTGTAAGTTCTTTATATATTTTTGATACTAACCCTTTATCTGATATGTCATTTGCAAATATCTTCTCCCATCCTGTAGGTTGTCTTTCAGTCTCGTTGATTGTTTTCTTTGCTGTGCAGAAGCTTTTTATTTTGATGTAGTCCCAATCAGTTATTTTTGTTTTTGTGTCCCTGGACTTAGGCAACATATCTAGTAAGAAGTTGCTATGGCCAATGCATTTCCCCCAGTTTAGTTATTGTTAGTTAAGGAGAAAATGTGCCATGTTCCACATTCTGTCTTTCCAGAAGTCAATAATTTTGGTCCTTAAACTCTTTTTTTTAAGATTTTATTTATTTATTCATGAGAGACAGAGAGAGAGAGAGAGGCAGAGAGAGAAGCAGGCTCCCTGAGCAGGGAGCCTGATGTGGGACTCGATCCCAGGACCCTGGGATCACGACCTGAGCCCAAGGCAGATGCTTAACTGATTGAGCCACCCAGGTACCCATGGTCCTTAAACTCTTAACACAATTTACTCTATTGAATCTTTCTGTGTGCATTGAATTAATTGATGTAGTATCTAAAACACCTATCATTACCATGACTTAACTCCATGTTATTTATTTATTTATTTATTTATTTATTTATTTATTTAGCATCATGGAAGCTAATACTTCAATACCACTGGGGTTTCTCAGGATCCTTCAGAGGAAAACTAGGAATGGTTGTAGATGCAGACATCTTTTTGGTTTGTTAGTTTTGCACCAGATCTCTGAAGATTCAGAGGAGCTCTAAAGAGAAGAAACTTCTCTTGCCCTTCCCCAGCCAATTTGAACACTACAGCTTAGACTGCTGAATTCACACAAACACAGTTTTCTAATTTTAGTGTGTCACAGAACATGGTTCTAAAATTCTCTCTTTCAGCACACCTGGGTGGCTTAGTCCATTAAGTGTCCTACTCTTGGTATCAGCTCAGGTCATGATCTCAGGGTCGTAAGATTGAGTTCCATGTTGGGCTCCATGCTCAGCAGGGTGTCTGCTAGAGATTCTCTCTCTTCCTCTCCCTCTGCCCCTACCCCCGCTGGTGTACTCTCTCTCTCTCTAAAGTAAATAAATGAATAAAATCTTAAAAATTTCTCTTTCATCCCTAACTGCAGTAATCCATTGATAGTAACAAAGGCCCAGGAAGTTACATGAAAGAGTTTCTGCAGTAAGGTGTGATTATAAAAGTGATAGCACTGGTGTGCCTGGGTAGCTCAGTCAGTTAAGCCTTTGACTCTTGATTTTGGCTCAGGTTGTGATCTCACGGTTGTGGGATCAAGCCCTGCATTGGGCTCCTCACTCAGAGAGGAGTCTGCTGGAGATTTCTCTCTCCCTCTTCTTCTGCCCCCCTCAAATAAATAAATAAATCTTTAAAAAAGTGATAGTACCTTAACTTAGGTCATGGCTCAGTGTGTATTATTTCCTCTTTATACACTTTCAGACATACAAACAATAGCATCTGAAACGCACACCTGAGAATCATAAATGATGCAACAATTTCTGATTAATGGTATAATTTTCGTTATGGGGCTAAGCCAGTTTAGGGTATTATTATCTGCTAGGGAAACTCAAGATACAAAACTGCCCCTGGTATTTCATAAACAAAATACACATCTTGTTTCTCTGTGTCTTCCCTCTCTTACCTTTATTTTATACTTGTATTGTAAGTTGAGGTAAAAATATATTGGCCTAAATTATCCTTGATAACAAGTTTAATTAAAATTATTGATGCAAGTAGAGGCAAAAAACTAACTCTGTTACAAATAAATTACTTAAAGTTGTAATTATAGCATTATCTTAAAAACAATCACACCATACCCTGATACTCAAATAAATATGTATACTGACTGCTTATTAACTTACTCTCCATTGTGATATAATTTGTTTCACATTACTGAAATTATTATCCTAGTATTTTCTGTTTATGGAATAATAATAGTATAAAAGCTTTTACTATAGTTTTCTTTAACCATGGAGAATATTTTAGTTTAATCTTTCAAAACAAAAATGAACCAATGACCTAAAGAGATATGTGGAGAAACGGGGCTAATCTAATAATTAGACCTGTCTCCTCTTGTTACCATCCCTCAAAATTAATCCTACTGTAGGAAGAGGCAAAGTGCATTTCATTTCCTCCAGGGCTGAATAGCTTCAATTTGTTCATTATTTTCTTTTTAAATATGAGTTTACTGATCCATTGATACATTGTATTAGATTCCTAACATTTCAAGTTCTTTGTACTGTACCAATTAAAAGGTTTTCTTATAAAATCTTCATTCTTCAGAATTCTATTTTCAACAGGAATTAGATTTTCCTTTGGGGAAAACTGGATCTTTTCTGTCAATGCATTATACATTTTCTCTTTCCCAACCATAATACAAAAGAAAAGGTGACCTTTGCAAAATGTCCTTCTACCATCTCTTGTTCACACAGTTAATATCAGTCATTAACATGGTATTTTGATGGTTAATTTAGTAATAATACATTGTGAGATTATAACACATGAGGAAGTAAAATGCATGACAACAGTAATACAAAAGCTACAAGCAGGGAAATGAAAGTCTACTATTATAAGTTTTTACACTACATAACAAGTGGTATATTATTTGAAGGTAGAATTTGATTAAAATTGTACCCTGCAAATCCTCGAGTAAACACTTTAAAAATAGATGTATAGCTAACAAGCCAATAAGGGAAATACTAGTACTCAATCTAAAACAAAACAGAAAAAAGTAGAAAGGGGAGCAAAAAAGTTGATGGGACACATAGAAAACAAATAGAAAGTATATTAATCATCACATTAAATTTCAATGGCATAACACTTTAAATAAAATTAAAGAGGGGTGCCTGGGTGGCTCAGCTGGTTAAGCGTCTGCCTTTGGCTTAGGTTATGATTTCCAGGTCCTGGGATGGAGCCTCACATCAGGCTTCCTGTTCAACAGGGAGTCTGCTTCTCTCTGTCTGTCTCTCTCTCTGCCCTTCCACACTGCTCGTTCTCTCTCTCTCTCAAATAAATAAAATCTTTAAAAAAATAAATAAAATAAAATGCATTCTCATATTTGATATAAGAGCAAAACCTGATTATATGATGTTGATAAAACAATGCTTGATTAAATAAAAAAATATAGAAGTAGAATGAAGGGAAAAATATAACATGCTAACACTAGTCAAAGGAAAGTTGGGGTAAACTATAATAGTATCAGACAAAGTATATTTCAAAGCCAGGAAAATTACCAAAAATAAAAAGAGTTATTTGATAATATAAAAGGGTCAATTTTATTTTTTCAGTTTTTCTTAAACAGTTTATTGAGTTATAACTGTACATATTTAAAGTGTATGATCTGATAACTTTTGAAAAATGAATATGTCACAAAAAACTCACCACATTCAAGAAAATGGAGTTATATATCTCCCCCAATTTTTTCTGTGACCCTTTTGTAGTCATTTCCTTACATCCCTCCCCACATCCCATGCAACCAACTGATATGCTATCTGAAGGGGTCAACTTTAAAAACAGGATATAATAACCCCAAATGCGTATACACCGATTAAAATACCTTTAAAATACATGAAGCAAAAACTTTGAAAACTAAAGGGAGAAATAGACCACGATTACAGTTGGAGACTTTATGATCCCTCTATTAACAATTGAGAGAATAAGTTGATAGCAAATCAGTAATTATTAAAAAATTATAACTGAGGGCTTCAGAGGGGAGGGGGTAAGGGATGGGGACAGGCCAGTGATGGGTATTAAGGAGGGCACATATTGCATGGCGCACTGGGTGTTATATGCAAATGATGAATCATGGAACATGACATCAAAAACTAAGGATATACTGTATGGTGACTAACACAACATAATAAAAAATATTATTTAAAAAAATAGTTTACCAAATCTGTGTGATATCATAAAAGACTCAAGATCATATAATAAAGCCAAAACTTTGCTTGCAAAAAAATTATAAAAAATTATAAAAAAAAAGTTATCAACCTAATTAACTTTTTTGGCAATTATAGGATACTCCATTTTTAAAAAGGGAAGAAATCATATTAAGTATGTTCTCTGACCAAAACAAAATTAGAGCACAATAACAGAAAGAAATCAAATAAATCAGCAAATATGTATAAATTAAACAATACACCACTAAATAAGCCATGGTCCAAATAAGAAATCACAAAGTAAATAAGAAATTATTTTGAATTAAAGGGAAAAGAAAACAAAATTAGCCAAAATTTATAGTAAGCAGCTAAAATAGTGCTTATATGAAAATGTGGAGCAGTAAAGACTTCATTAGAAAAGAAGAAAGTTTTAAAATCAATGACTTAATCTTCCACACTGGGAAATTTAGAAAAAGATCAAATTAAACAGAAAGGAAAATAGGAGTATGGAAACTTTGGACGGCAGTTTCATCTAACTGGCTTAATTGACGTTTAGAAAACAGCCAACACAACAGCAGAATTCACATTCTTCTCAAGTGCAGAAGAGACATTCATCAACCTAGACCACATTCTGGGCCATAAAACAAGGTTCAATAGATTTAAATGAATTCAAGTCACACACAGTATGTTCTCTGACCACAGTGGAATTAAATTACAAATCAATAACATAAAGATACCTGGAAAATCTTCCAAATATTTGGAGGATGAATAAAAAAATTTCTAAATTATCTCTGGGACAAAGAAATCACAGGAAAAATTTAAAAATAGTTTGAAGTGAATGAAAATGAAAACAATGTCCATCAAAATTTGTGGCATTTTGCTAAAGGAATATGTTGGGGAAATTTATAGTTCTAAATGCATATAGTAGAAATGAAGAAAGGTTTTAAACCCAAGGACCTCAAATTTCACATTAAGAAACTAAAAATATGCCTTAAAATAATACACTGTTATATGTTAATTATATCTCAATAAAACTGGGGGTTAGGCAAAACTAGAGTGAAAAAAAGAATAAATTAAATGCAAAGTAAGCAGAAGAAAGGAAATAATAACTGGAATTGTGGACATAAATATAAAACAGAGAATACTACAGGAAAACAAAACAAAACAATGAAACAAAAGGCTAGTGTTTTGAGAAAATTAATACAATCAACAAACCTTTAGCCAGACTGATCAGGAAAATAGAGGAAAGATACAAATTACCAGACATCAAGAGTGAGAAAGGTAACATAAGTACAGATTCTACAAATATTAAAAACATAAGGAATATTAAAAACAACTTTATGACAAGAATTTGACAACTTAAGTAAAATTATCAAATTCCTTGAAAGATTCAAATTAGCAAAAATCACCTAAGAAGAAATAGATAATCAGAATATTTCTATACCTATAGAATAAACTGAATTAGTATTAAAAATCTTTTCATAATGAAAACTCCAGGCCCAGATGACAATATTGGTGAATTCTAATAAACATTTAAGGAAAAAAACCATACTAATTCTACCTAAAATTCTACATAAACTCTTTCAAAAACCTGAAAAGAACAGTTCCAAACTCATTGTAGAAGACCTGCATTACCTTGATACCAAAACCAGACAAAGATATTTCAAGAAAAAATTTCAGATAAATATACCTCATAAACTTACACGTGAAAATAACTAAGTAAAATGTGAAGAAAGGGAGCCCAGCCATATATAAAAGGATAAAATATCATGACCAAAGGGAGTTTATTTTAGAGATGCAAGACTGATTTAACATTTTAAAATCAATCAATGTAATTCACCTACTAATAAATCCAAGAAGAAAAGCTAGGCATAGACCATACATTTGAAAAAATTTTTTACATCCTTTTCAGTTAAAAATTCTCAGCAAATCAGATATAGAAGGAAACTTCCTAATCTGATAAAAGAGATCTACGAAAAACCTACAATATTACATAGTGGTGAAAGACTGAATGTCTTCTTGTTAATATCTAGGATAGGACAAGGATGTCTGTTCTCACTGTCACTATTCATCATCAAACTGGTGGTACCAGCTAGTACAATAATACAAGAAAAAAAATAAAAGGAATTATGATTGAAACATACAACAAAAGGTTAGTCAAAACAACAACTGAAAAATTGAAATAAAAATACCATTTACTATATAATCAAAAACATGACATCCTTCAGGACAAATCTAATAAAAACTGTGCAAGACCTGTACATTGAAAATGGCAAAATTGCTCAGATAAACTAAAGATCTAAGTAAATGGAGTGATATGATTATGGATGAGAAGACTCAATGTTGTTAAGCTGTGATTTACTCTCATAACAATTTCTAAGTTCAATGTAACCTCAGTCACAATTATAACAGGTACTTTTTGTACAAATTAATAAACTTATTCTAATATTCACATGGAAATGCAAAGGAACTTTAATTACCAAAATAACTTTAAAAAAGAAATAAAGTTTGAGAACTTACAGTGCTTAATTTCAAGGCTTATTTTAAAGTTGTGTAATCAACACAGTGTGTTACTGGTGTAAAGATGTACTAATATACCAATAGACCAGAAAAGAAAAACCTAAAATAGATGATACACTTTATGGCCAACAAATTTTCAAAGGCACAAATACAATTCAGTGGAGGAAAAATAGTCTATTTTGCAAACGGTGCTGAAACAAGTGAATATCCATAACAACAAAGAAAGAATTTAAGCCCATATTTCATATCACATATAAAATTTAACTCAAAATGGACCATAGACTTATGTGTAAAACCTAGAATTATGAAATTTCCAGAAGAAAACAGGAAAAAAACAAGTATGACCTTAGGTTAGACATATATTTCTTAGTTATAACATCAAAAGCACAACTCAAAAACAATGATCAATTGAATGTCTTCGATACCAAGAACTTGTTTTCTTCAAATAGTATTGTTAAAAGATTTCAAAGACAACAGATTGGGGGAAAAAACATTTGGAAAGTACACATCTAATAAAGGACTTGTTTTTGATATATTTGAAGAACCCCCAAAACTTAACAATAAAAAACCCAAACAACCTAATAAAAAGGGGGGCAAAACACTTGAAAAGATGTGAGCAGAAAGATATAAATGATATGGGGATAAGAAGTAAACATATGAGAAGATGTTCAACATCATTAGCCTAAGAAATGGAAGTTAAAACCACAGTGAAATACTGATAAACATTTATTACAATGGCTAAAATTAAAAAGACTAACCATACCAATTTGGCATGGATGTAGAGGAACTAAAATTCTCATATACAGCTGGTAGGAATATAAAAAGCTACAAGCAGGAGGAAGAAAGATAGCAGCAGAGTAAGAGTACTCTAGGCTTGCCTTATCTCTTGAACTCAACCAGATAATTATCAAATCATCCTAAATACCCCAGAAATCAAAATGAATACTGACTGAACAAATTCTACAACTAAAGGGAAAGAAGAGACCACATTAAAGAATGTAGGAACTGCAGAGACATGGTTTAGGGGAGAAATGGACTGCAGGTGCCGTGGGGGGGAGAGAACCATGGTCAAGGAGAATGTGGAGAGAGAGAGAAAGAGAAAGAGAGGAGCACACAGGGGAATGCACAAGGAGAATGTTTCACCAAAGCCATTGGCTTAGAAATTGAGAGAGGCTGAATATTGTGACTTCTTGCAACCAGCAGGGCTTAAAGCCTGGAGTTTTAAAGGTCAGCAGGCACAGCTGGTATAGAGCCCAGAGGGCATGGCACTGCTCCTAAAGAGTAGGCAGGCAAACAACCCAGGAGCAGACAGCAAGGTAGTAGCGATATGAAGAGTATGTGGGGCACAGAATGAGAAGATTATTCGTTCTTCTTGGAGCATGTTCCTGAGAGGCAATGTTCATGCACACACCTCTCCGGGAACAAAGGAGCTGACCAGTGCCATTTCCCCTACCTACCCCTGAACATAAACACAGAGGCACCTGCAGGAAGCACTAACACTAGATGCCTAACATGCATACACCAAACCCTACCCTTTGCACTCTGGTGTGACTACCCTTCTCAGTCACACTTGCCTCAGTCCCAGTGCAGTGGGCCCCTCTCCCAGAAGACCAGGAGAAACCCCTGCACACACCACGTTTTCCAACCAGACTTCTGCAGGGCTTCACTTCTCGTGGAGGTTGTGTCAAGTCTCATTTCGCAAGCAGGCCAGAGCATACCTAGCTAAAACTTGCCACATTCAGGCCATGGACCAAACACTGCCCACAGCAGGCAAGGAGAGTCTCTGCAGACTAATGGCCTAAAGGAAAAACTATATACCAACAAATTAGACAAGCTGGAAGAAATGGATAAATTCCTAGAAACATATCAATTACTAAAACTGAAACAGGAAGAAATAGAAAACTTGAACAGACCAATCACCAGCAATGAAATTGAATGAGTCAATTTGAATCAAAAAACTCCCAACAAACAAATGTCCAGTGCCAGAAGGCTTCTCAAGGGAAGTCTACCAAACATTCAAAGAAGAGTTAAGACCTATTCTCCTCAAACTATTCCAAACAGAAGAAGGAAAACTTCCAAATTCATTCCATGAGACCAGCATTACCCTGACACCAAAACCAAATAAAGACACCACTAAAAAAGAGAACTACAGGTCAATATCCCTGATGAACATAGTTGTAAAAATTCTCAATAAAATACTAGTAAACAAAATTCAACAATATATTTAAAAAATGAAACAAGATGAAACCAGAGAGGGAGACAAACCATAAAAGACTCTAATGTCAGGAAAAAAACTGAAGGTTGCTGGATGGGAGGGGGTGGGGGATGGGGAGGCTGGGTGATGGATACTGAGGCAGGTATGTGTTATGGCGAGCACTGTGTGTTATGTAAGACCTGAATCACAGACCTGACCACTGAAACAAACAATACATTATATGTTAATAATAATAAAAATAAATAAATAAATGAATGAATAAGTAGAATACTCAGCAACTGTTAAAATTAAAAAAAAAAATCATTCAGCACGGTCAAGTGGGATTTATTCCTGGGTTGCAAGGTGGCTCAATATTCACAAATCAATGATAAGTGAATTCAGTAAAGTTTCAGGATACAAAATGTACAGAAATCTGTTGCATTTCTATACACCAATAATGAAGCAGCAGAAAAAGAAATTAAGGAATCAATCTCATTTACAATTACACCAAAAACAATAAGATACTTAGGAATAAACCTAGCCAAAGGGGTGAAAGGCCTATACTCTAAAACTAAAACTCCAATAAAAGAAATTAAAGATGATACAAAGAAATGGGAAGACATTCCATGTTCATAGATTAGAAGGATAAATATTGTTGAAGTGACTATACTACCCAAAGCAATCTACACATTTAACGCAATCTCTATCAAGATGCCAGAAGCATTTTTCACAGAGCTAGAACACACAATCCTAAAATTTGTATGGAACCACAAAAGATCTTGAATAGCCAAAGCAACCTTGAAAAAGAAAAGCAAAGTTGGAGGATTCACAATTCTGGACTTCAAGTTATACTACAAAGCTGCAGTGATCAAGACAATATGGTACTGGCACAAAATCAGATGCATAAATTTAAAGAACAGAATAGAGAGCCCAGAAATAAACCCACACTTATATGGTCAATTAATCTTCAACAAAGGAGGCAAATACATGCAATGGGAAAAAGATAGTCTCTTCAACAAATGGTGCTGGGAAAACTGGACAGCTATACACAAAAGAATGAAACTGGATCACTTTCTTATACCATATACAAAAATAAATTCAAAATGAATGAAAGACCTAAATGTGAGACCTGAAACCATAAAAATCCTAGAGGAGAACACAGAAAACAGGTAGTAACTTCTTTGACATTGACAGTAGCAACTTCTTTCTAGATATGACTCCTGAGACATGGGAAACAAAAGCAAAAATAAACTATTGGGAGTACTTCAAAATAAAAAGCTTCGGTACAGCAAAGGAAACAATCAACAAAACTAAAGGCAACCTACAGAAAGGGAGGAGATAATTTCAAATGACATATCAGATAAAAAGCTTCTGTACAGCAAAGGAAACAATCAACAAAACTAAAAGGCAACCTACAGAAAGGGAGGAGATAATGTCAAATGACATATCAGATAAAAAGTTAGTATCCAAAATCTATAAAGAACCTACACAACTCAACATCCCCAAAATGAATAATCCAAATTAAAAATTGGCAGAAGACATGAAGAGACATTTCTCCAAAGAAGACATGCAGATGGCCAACAGACACACGAAAAGATGCTCAACATCACTGATCATCAGGGAAATGCAAATCAAAACTACAACGAGATATAGCCTCGCTCCTGTCAGAATGGCTAAAGTCAACAATACAAGAAACAACATGTGTTGGTAAGGATGTGGAGAAAGGGGAACCTTATTGCACTGTTAGTGGGAATGCACATTGGCGCAGTCACTCTGGAAAACAGTATGAAGGTTCCTCAAAAAGTTAAAAATAGAACTACCCTACCACCCAGCAACTGCACTATGAGGTATTTACCCAAAGAATACAAAAGTACTAATTCAAAGGGACACATGCACCCCGATGTTTGTATTTATACCAGCATTATCTGCAAAGCCAAATTATGGAAACAGCCCAAGTATCCACCACAGATTGTTATTTTATATATATATATAATGTATATGCATATATATATCATATATCTGTGATACATATATATGTATATATCACAGAATAGTACTCAGCCATAAAAAAGAATGAAATCTTGCCATTTGCAATGACATGAATGGAACTAGAGAATATTATGCTAAGTGAAATAAGAGAGAAAGACAAATACCATATGATTTCACTCATATGTGGAATTTAAGAAGCAAAACAAATGAGCAAAGGGGGAAAGAGAGAGAGAGAGAGGCAAACCAAGAAACAGACTCTCAACTATAGAGAACAAATTGATGGTTACCAGAATGGAGGTGGGTAGGGAGATGAGTGAAATAGGTAATGGGGATGAAGGAGAGCACTTGTTGTGATGAGCACAGGGTGTTGTATGGAAGTGTTGAATCACTAAATTGTATGCCTCAAACTAATAATACACTGTATGTTAACTAACTGTACTTAAAAACTTGATAAAAAATTTAAAAAGTAAATAATAAATTTTTAAGGCTACAAATACTTGGAAAATAGTATGATAGTTTCTTAAAATTTAAACGTACATCTACCAGATGATCTAGTCAATCCACTCCCTGAATATCCAAGGCAATCTTGAGAAAGCACAAAACTGGAGGCATCACAGTGTCTGATTTCAAACTACAGAACAAAGCAATAGTAATCAAAACAGTATGAGCAATTTTTCTTTGGATATAAATGCCACAATTTGTTTATCCATTCACCAATTGATTGTCATTTAAATTATTTCCATATTTTGGATATTATGAATTATGCTTCTATGAGCATACTTGTACAAGTTGTTTTGTGAAAATGTTTTAATTTCTCTTGGATAGATATCTAAGAGTAGATTTTCTGTCATATAATGAGTGTATGTTGAAGTTTTTAATAAACTGCCAAACTGTTCCTCAAAGTGTCTGTACCATCCTATGTTCTTACCAGAAACATGGGAAGAATCCTGTTTCTGCATATCATCACCAGAATTTGGTGTTTTTAATTTTTTTTATTTTGTCCATACTATCTGGTATGTAGTGGTATTATGCAATGTCATTAATTTGTATTTCCCTATGGACTAATCACCTTGAGTATCTTTGCAAGTGTTTATTTGCCATTTGCATATCTTCTTTTTTAAAATGTACAGTTAAGTGTTTTGTCCAGCATTTTATTGGGCTGTTTGACTTACTAGTGAGTTATAAACTTTATGTATTCTGGATACAAGTTCTTTATCAGTTTTATGTTTTATAAATATTTTACCACAGACTTTGGTTTGCCTTTTAATTTTTAAAACATTATGTTTTAAGAGCAAAAGTTTATTTTTGTTAAAATCCAATTTATCAACTTTTTTCTTTTATTGTTTATACTTTGAGTCTTAGTTAAGAATTATTGTATCACTGAAAATCACATTTTATTTTTATATTTCTTGTAGAGAATTTATGGTTGTAGCTCTTACATCTAAGTCTATTATCTCTTTTATATAATAATTTGTTATGATATGAGGGGATGATTGCAATGACATGAATGGAACTAGAGAATATTATGCTAAGTGAAATAAGAGAGAAAGACAAATACCATTATTTTTTATTTGTCTTTGTCTTTCAGGAGTTTGACTATGCTATATCTAGGTGTAGTTCTCTGTGAATACCCTATATGAGGTTTATTGAACTTCTTGGATCTTTAAGTTGATGGGTTTTTAAAAAATAAATTTAGGAACTTTTCCCTATTAGTTCTTCAATATCTTTATGTACTTGTTTTGTTTTCCTTTTGGGACTCCCATACACATAGGTGGCATGCTTTGCATTGTCTCATAGAACTCTGGTGCTCTGTTTATTTTTCGTCAGCTTTTAAAGATGGGGTAATTTTCCTGATCTATCTTTAAGTTTACCATCTTTATTCTGCCATCTCAAATCTGCTGTTGAACCCAAGTAGTGAATCTTCCATTTAAGTTATCATATTTTAATTTTTTTTAAGTAGTCTCCATGCCCAGTGTGGAGCCAATGCAGGGCTTGAACTCATGACCCTGAGATCAACACCTCAGCTGAGATCAAGAGTTGGACACTTAACCAACTGAGCCATCTAGGCACCCCAAAGTTACTGTACTTCTAGAACTCCCATCTGTTTTTTTTTTTTACAGTTTTCATTCTTCTGTTCTGACTCTCATTTTTTTACTCATTGTTAGCACATTATTCTTTTGATATGTAAATATGTTTTCCATCAATTCTTTGAGCATATTTATAATAGCTGTTTGAGTCTATAGCTAAATTCAATATCTAGGTGCAGTTTGTTTATATTGATTGTGTTTCTCCTGAGAATGGATCACACTTCTCCTTTTGTTTGCATATTGAATACTTTTTGGTTGAAAACAGATTATTTTATATCACATATTTTAGCATTTCTGGCTTCTATTGTATTTTTTTCTAAATTAAAAAAAATTATTTGTGTTTTTGTTTTTGTTTTAACAACTTGCCTGGACTACTGTGGAGTCTGTTTCCTGCACCTGTGCAGCCCCTGATGTCTCAGCTAAGTTTTGTTTTTCCTTTTTTTTAATTCTTATTTATATTTTTTAGTCTGGCTTCATAGGGACTGCACCTGTGCCTGCAGAGGGTAGTTATCAGCCTTTGATCTGGAAAGTTTGTGTTCAGATATGTTCAGCCCATTAGGCCTCCACCCTTTTGCAGACTGAGCTGTGTCATTTCAGAAATGCATTCAAAGTTGCATCCAATTCTCATGCTACCCTTGGCTTACATTTGAAAACAATTTTTTTCTGGGTCTCCCCAGTGCATACGTGGTTTAGCAGTCAGCCAGAGTTGTGTGAAAGCTGATTTCAGCCCTTTTATGGCTCTGTAATTTCCAGGATCACCCCCCCTAATTTTTTTCTCGTCTGCTATTCACTCTGAATCATTTTAACATGGCTGAGCTACCAAGGCCATGGGCATTTCCTCTGTGCTCTGACATGAGTCTGTCACTTTAAGCCAGCAAAGCCTTCAATATTCTGCATCTCTCCCCTGCCCTCTCAAAGCAATTTGAGTTCATCACCACTGGCTGCAAAGGTGCTGTTTGTGCTATCAGTCTCAAATCACTAAACTGCAGCTTTGACAGCTGAGTGGAAGGTGTATAGATGGGAGTGACCCAAGACAAGATGTCCATAGATTCACAATTGCATTGATGTCATTTTCACCCAGTGTTGTTAGAATTTTCAAGAATAAATGCTTCTCAACGGGTGTTTGTCTTTCTTCAATTTCCTGTGTCTCAAAATAGTCTGCAAAGTTTTTTAAGTTTTATGCTTGTTTTCTGCAGAAAGGAGTCATTCTACCTCCTCATGTTGTTACTACCATAAGTCCCAATTTCTGTGGTTGATTTTGAATTATAAACTCAATTTATTTAAAAAATATTAGTTATGTATTTTCTTTTCTTGAGTGAACTCCAGTAGTATTCTATTTTTCTTTTAGAAACTTTGTTCATTTTATCTAGGTTGTTAAAATTATTGGCATGAAGTTGTTTACAAATATCCTCATCTTTTTTCAAGTGACCATACTTATTAATTTTTAAAAGCTTCATTGAGATATTATTGGCAAAAAGTAAGGAGTGGGCATTTAAATACACAACTTGATAAGTTTTGACATAGTTATTCACCTGTGAAACTGTCACTATAATATATCCATTCCCCTCAAGGGTTTTCTTGTGCCTCTTAGTTTATTGCTCCCTACTGCTGTGCCCAGCCCCCACCATCCCCACACAATGTCTGATCTGTTTTCCATGAATATAGATTAGTTTGAATTTCTAGAAGTATACATAAATTAAATCATATATATGTATCCTTTTATGTTTGGCTTCTTTCAGAGAGAAATTTCAGATTCACATGTTATTGCTCATATGAAATAGTTAATTCCTCTTAAATTCTGAGCAGCATTTTATTGTATGGATATATCACAGTATGATTATCAGTCACCTGTTGATGGACATTTGGGTTATTTTTATTTTTTGATCATTACGAATAAAGCTCCCATGAATATTTGTGTATAAATTCTTAAATGGACATTACTGTTGGTAAATGCTAAGGAATAGATTGACTCGATCATATGGTAGATGTGTGTTTAAACTAATTTAAGATATCATCATACTGTTTTCCAAGTGTTTGTAACTTAAAAATTTATTATTTATTTTTTCCTTTTTCAAGTGTTTATTTTAATTCCAGTTAGTTAACATACAGTGTACTATCAGTTTCAGGTGTACAATTTAGTGATTCAATACTTCCATACATCATCCAGTGCTCATCAGGACAAGTGCACACCTTCATCCCCCTCACCTATTTCATCCATCCCCCACCCCCCACTCCCCTCCCCTCTGGTAACCATCAGCGTGTTCTCTAGAGCTAAGAGTCTGTTCTTGGTCTGCCTCTCCCTTTTTTTTTTTGTCCCTTTTGTTTTATTTCTTAAATTCCACATATGAGTGATATCATATGGTATTTGTCTTTCTCTGACTTAACTTAGCATAATATTCTCTAGCTCCATCCATGTCATTGCAAATGGCAAGATTTCATTCTCTTTTATGGCTGAGTCATATGCCACTGTATGTATATACCACTTCTTCATTATACATTTCCCAGTAGATGGACACGAACTATTTCCATAATTTGGCTATTGCAGGTAATGCTGCTATAAACATCAGGGTACGTGTATCACTTTGAATTAGTACTTTTGTATTCTTCGGGTAAATACCTCATAGTGCAGTAGCTGGATGGTAGAGTAGTTCTATTTTTAACTTTTTGAGGAACCTCCATACTGTTGTCCAGAATAACTACAGCAGTTTGCATTCCTACCAACAGTGTAAGAGGGTTCCCCTTTCTCCATATCCTCACCAACACATGTTGTTTCTTGTGCTGTTGATTTTAGCCACTTTGACAGGTCTGAGATGATATCTCTTTGTAGTTTTGATTGGCATTTTCCTGATGATAACCGATGTGATTTTAAAAACGAGCAGAGGACCTGAACAGAACTTTCTCCAAAGGAGACATAAAATAGCCAACAAGCACAGGAAAAGATGCTCAACATCAGTAATTATCAGACAAATGCAAATAAAAACCACAATGAGATATCACATCACACCTGTTAGAATGGCTATTATCAATTAACAAATGCTAGTGAGGATGTGGAGAAAAGGGAACCTTGGTGTGCTCTGGCAGAAATATAAACTGGTACAGCATAAACTATGGGAAAAAAAGTATGAAGGTTCCTCAAAAAATTAAAAGCAAAATTACTATATGATCCAGCAATCCCACTTTTGTTACACATACAAAGGAAATGAAATCACTATCTTGAGGAGAGATCTGCACTCCCATGTTAACTACTGCATTATTCATAATAGCCAAGACATGGAAAAAACCGAAGTGTCCCTCAATGGATGAATGGATAAAGAAAATGTGATATGTATATAATGAAATATTACTCAGCCACAAAAAGGAAATCCTGCTGTTTGAGACAACACGGATGGACCTTGAGGGTCTTGAGCATTGTGCTATGTGAAATACATCAGACAAAGACAAATACTGTATGATATCACTTACATGTGGATCTAAAAACATCGAACTCATAGAAACAGAGAGTAGAATGGTGGTTGTCAGGGGCAGAGGGGTGGGGAAATGGGTCAAAAATGGTCAAACGGTACAAACTTTCATTTATATGATAAGTTCTGAGGATCTAAGGTACCGCATGGTGACTATAGTTAACAATACTGCATTGTATACTTGACAGTTGCTATGAAATTAAAGCTTTAATGTTCTCACTATAGTAACAACAAAATGTTAATTATGTTAGGTGAAGGGTACATTAACTAAGCTTATTGTGAAAAACACTTCACAATATATATGTGTATTAAATCATCATATTGTATAAATTAAACTTACATGATGTTATATATCAATTATATTTCAATCAAGCTGGAATAAAGAGGAATATTAGCAATAAAAATTTACACACTACCAATATGCAGAATAACATGAATTAATCTGAAAATATAATGCAAATGATGAGGCCAAATATAAAAGACCATCTATTGCCTGATTTCATTTATTTGACATTCTATAAAAGGCAAAAATATAGTAATAAAAAGCAGACCATTGGTACCACAGGCCAAGGGTAGGAAATGGGATTGCCTATAAAGAGGCACAAGCAAATGTTTTGACTGACGGAAACAAGCCTGAAACAAGCAAATCATCACCTCCATTGTTCTTGATTAGTCAAAGTAAGCCATAAGGCCAGTTCATGTTCAATTAGAGGGCAAACAGACTCCAACTTTGGAAGTGAGAAGTGGTATGCATGTATAGATAGGTAGGGGAGAAATTGGTAGAGCCATTTTTGGATACTACCATACGTACTCTAAAATATCAAAGAACAGAAGATGGCAGAGGAGTAGGGGACCCCTTTTTCAGCCGGTCCCCTGAGTCGAGTTGGATAGGTACCAGACCAGCCTGAACATCCACGGAATCAGCCTGAGACGTAGGAAGATACATCTGGATCTCTACAGATGAACATCTCCAGTGCTGAGTATTGAGGTACGAAGCGGGGAGCCGTGAAACCGTGCACAGATATCAGAAGATAAACGGAAGGGGGAGGGAGCCGTCGCGATCGGGCACCAGGAAGCAGTAGCCACCTGCACGGGGGAGCGGGCGGACTCACTGATGGCACCCACGAGAGAGCGGACTGAGACTGTGAGCCGGGGAACGTGCGACCAGACTGAAACGGAGCTCCAGTGTGCTCACTGGAACCAGACTGAGACCAGGAGCTCCGGGAGCGAGTGGGAGCGGCTGGCGGCTGGCGGTGGTAGAAACACAAAGGACAGAGACACGCTGGCCCTGGAAGTGAGGGCTGGGACGCCGGGTGTGGGGCACACATCCCAGGACGCTGCAGGGTTGAGCAGCACCAACAGAAACAGAGTTAAAGTGGCCAGAACATCAGTGGAGAACGGTCCATGATCCCTCTGTTCTGAGACAGAGGCTGGGATTCGGCTGCTGCTGCTCTGACTCTCAGAAGAGGCACAGCAAACCACCAGGGGAAGCCGCCAGAGAACAAAAGCCTGGAAATACCGACTCACAGTGTGCCCATCCCCATCCCCCCTCGCAGGGGACACGGAGACTCTACCCAAACAGGGTTGCCTGAGTATCGGTGCAGCAGGCCCCTCCCCCAGAAGGCAGGCTGAAAAATCAAGAAGCCCACATCCCTAAGGTCCCTATAAAACAAGGGCGCACGGCCTGGGACCCGGTCAATAATTTGGGCTCTGGACAACCCTGCAACCTCTCCTCATCAGAATGACGAGAAGGAGAAGTCCCCCCGCAGCAAAGAAAAGACAATGAGTCTGTGGCCTCTGCCACAGAACTAATGGATATGGATATAACCAAATTATCAGAAATGGAATTCAGAGTAACATTGGTGAAGATGATGTGTAGACTTGAAAAAAGTATTAATGAAAATGTTAATGAGAATATAGAATCTCTAAGGGTGGAAATGAGAGTGATCCTGGCAGAAATTAAAAGTTCTATGAGCCAAATGCAGTCAAAACTAGAGGCTCTGATGGCCAGGGTGAATGAGGCAGAAGAACGTATCAGCGAATTACAGGATGGGTTAGTAGAAGAAAAAGCTAAAATAGAATCTGGACTCAAAAAAATCCACGCTCAGGAATATAGGTTACGGGAGATTACTGACTCAATGAAACGTTCCAATGTCAGAATCATCGGCATCCCCGAGGGGGTGGAGAAAAACAGAGGTCTAGAAGAGATATTTGAACAAATTGTAGCTGAAAACTTCCCTAATCTAGCAAGGGAAACAAACATTCATGTCCAAGAGGCAGAGAGGACCCCTCCCAAGCTCAACCACGACAAACCTACGCCACGTCACGTCATAGTGCATTTCGCAAATATTAGATCCAAGGATACAGTATTGAAAGCGGCCAGGGCAAAGAAATTTCTCACGTACCAAGGCAAAAGTATCGGGATTACATCAGACCTGTCTACACAGACCTGGAATGAGAGAAAGGGTTGGGGGGGCATTTTTAAAGCTCTTTCAGAGAAAAACATGCAGCCAAGGATCCTTTATCCAGCAAGGCTGTCATTCAGAATTGATGGAGAAATAAAGACCTTCCAGAATCGCCACTCATTGACCAATTTCATAACCACGAAACCAGCCCTACAGGAGATATTAAGGGGGGTTCTATAAAAGTTAAAAGGCCCCAAGAGTGATACAGAACAGAAAGTCACAATCTATAGAAACAAAGACTTTACTGGCAACATGGCATCATTAAAATCCTATCTCTCAATAATCAGTCTCAATGTAAATGGCCTAAATGCTCCCATAAATACCACAGGGTTGCAGATCGGATAAAAAGACATGACCCATCCATTTGCTGTCTACAAGAGGCTCATTTTGAACCTAAAGATACATTCAGACTGAAAGTAAAGGGATGGAATACCATCTTTCATGCCAATGGACCTCAAAAGAAAGCTGGGGTAGCAATTCTCATATCAGACAGATTGGATTTTAAACTAAAGACTATAGTGAGAGACACAGAAGGGCACTATATTATTCTTAAAGGATGTATCCAACAAGTGGATATGACAATTATAAATATATATGCCCCCAACAGGGGAGCAGCAAGATACACAAGCCAACTCTTAACCAGAATAAAGAGACATATAGATAAAAATACACTAATAGTAGGAGACCTCAACATTCCACTATCAGCAATAGACAGATCACCTAAGCAAGAAATCAGCAAAGAAACAAGAGCTTTGAATGCCATACTCGACGAGTTGGACCTCATAGATATATAGAACACTACACCCCAGAACCAAAGAATACTCATTCTATTCTAATGCCCATGGAACGTTCTCAAGAATAGACCGTGTTCTGGGTCACAAAACAGGTCTCAACCAATAACAAAAGACTGAAATTATTCCCTGCATATTCTCAGACCACAACGCTCTGAAATTGGAACTCAACCACAAGGAAAAATTTGGAAGAAACTCAAACACTTGGAGACTAAGAACCATTCTGCTCAGGAATGACTCGATAAACCAGGAAATCAAAAATCAACTTAAACAATTTATGGAGACCAACGAGAATGAAAACACAATGGTCCAAAACCTATGGGATACTGCAAAGGCAGTCCTAAGGGGGAAATACATAGCCATCCAAGCCTCACTCAAAAGAATAGAAAAATCTAAAATGCAGTTTTTATATTCTCACCTCAAGAAGCTGGAACAGCAACAGAGGGACAGGCCTAATCCACACACGAGGAAGCAGTTGACCAAGATTAGAGCAGAAATCAATGAATTAGAAACCAGGAGTACAGTAGAGCAGATCAACAGAACTAGAAGCTGGTTCTTTGAAAGAATTAATAAAATTGACAGACCACTGGCAAGACTTACCCAAAAGAATAGAGAAAGGACCAAAATTAATAAAATTATCAATGAAAAGGGAGAGGTCACAACCAACACCAGTGAAATTGGAAGGATTATTAGAAACTTTTATCAACAGCTATATGCCAATAAATTAAGCAATCTGGAAGAGATGGAGGCCTTCCTGGAAACCTATAAACTACCAAGACTGAAACAGGAAGAAATTGATTTTTTAAACAGGCCAATTAATTATGAAGAGATTGAGTCAGTGATAAACAAACTTCCAAATAACAAAAGTCCAGGCCTGGATGGTTTTCCTGGGGAATTCTACCAAACATTCAAAGAAGAAATAATACCTATTCTCCTAAAGCTATTTCAAACAATAGAAACAGAAGGAAAGCTACCAAACTCATTCTATGAGGCCAATATTACCTTGATCCCCAAACCAGGCAAAGACCCCATCAAAAAGGAGAATTACAGACTGATTTCCCTAATGAATATGGACGCCAAAATCCTCAACAAGATCCTGGCTAATAGAATCCAACAGTACATTAAAAGGATTATCCATCAGGATCAAGTGGGATTCATCCCTGGGATGCAAGCGTGGTTCAACATTCGCAAATCGATCAGCGTGATACATCATATCAACAAGAAAAGACTCAGGAACCATACGATCCTCTCAATTGATGCAGAAAAAGCATTTAACAAAATACAGTATCTTTTCCTGATTAAAACTCTTCAGAGTGTAGGGATAGAGGGTACATTCCTCAATCTCATAAAAACCATCTCTGAAAAGCCTACAGCAAATATCATTCTCAATGGGGAAAAGCTGGAAGCCTTTCCCTTATGATCAGGAATGTGACAAGGATGCCCACTGTTGCCACTATTATTCAACATAGTACTAGAAGTCCTTGCAACAGCAATCAGACAACAAAAAGGAATAAAAGATATCCAAATCGGCAAAGAAGAAGTCAAACTGTCTCTCTTCGCAGATGACATGATACTCTATATGGAAAACCCAAAAGAATCCACTCCCAAACTATTAGAAGTTATAGAGCAATTCAGTAATGTGGCGGGATACAAAATCAATGCTTAGAAATCAGTTGCATTTCTATACACGAATAATGAGACTGAAGAAAGAGAAATTAGGGAATCCATCTCATTTACAATAGCACCAAAAACCATACGTTACCTTGGAATTAACTTAACCAGAGATGTAAAGGATCTATATTCTAGAAACTATAAATCACTCTTGAAAGACATTAAGGTAGACACAAAAAGATGGAAAAATATTCCATGCTCATGGATCCGAAGAATTAACATAGTTACAATGTCCATGCTACCCAGAGCAATCTACACTTTCAATGCTATCCCGATCAAAATACCGAGGACATTTTTCAAAGAACAGGAACAAATAGTCCTTAAATTTGTATGGAACCAGAAAAGGCCCCGAATCACCAAGGAACTGTTGAAAAGGAAAAACAAAGCTGGAGGCATCACAATGCTGGATTTCGAGCTGTACTACAAAGCTGTGATCACAAAGACAGCATGGTACTGGCACAAAAACAGACACATAGACCAATGGAACAGAATAGAGAGCCCAGAAATGGACCCTCGGCTCTTTGGGCAACTAATCTTTGACAAAGCAGGAAAAAACATCCAGTGGAAAAGTCTCTTCAATAAATGGTGCTGGGAAAACTGGACAGCTACATGCAAAAGAATGAAACTTGACCACTCTCTCACACCATACACAAAGATAAACTCCAAATGGATGAAAGACCTCGATGTGAGACAGGAATCCATCAAAATCCTAGAGGAGAATATAGGCAACAACCTCTACGACAACGGCCAAAGCAACCTTTTTCATGACACATCCCCAAAGGCAAGAGAAACAAAAGGTAAAATGAATTTATGGGACTTCGTCAAGATTAAAAGTTTCTGCACAGCCAAGGAAACAGTCAGAAAAACTAAGAGGCAGCCCACGGAATGGGAGAATATATTTGCAAATGATACTACAGATAAAAGACTGGTATCCAAGATCTACAAAGAACTTCTCAAACTCAATATGTGAGAAACAAATAAACAAATCATAAAATGGGCAGAAGATATGAACAGACACTTTTCCAATGATGACATACAAATGGCTAACAGACACATGAAAAAATGTTCAAAATCATTAGCCATCAGGGAAATTCAAATCAAAACCACACAGAGATACCACCTTATGCCAGTTAGAATGGCAACAATTGACAAGGCAGGAAACAGCAATTGCTGGAGAGGATATGGAGAAAGGGAATCCCTCCTACATTGTTGGTGGGAATGCAAGTTGGTACAGCCCCTCTGGAAAACAGTGTGGAGGTCCCTTAAAAAGTGAAAAAATGAGCTACCCTATGTCCCAGCCATTGCACTACTGGGTATTTACCCCAAAGATACAGACGTAGTGAAGAGAAGGGCCATATGCACCCCAATGTTCATAGCAGCATTGTCCACAATAGCTAAATCGTGGAAGGAACCGAGATGCCCTTCAACAGATGACTGGATTAAGAAGATGTGGTCCATCTATACAATGGAATATTACTCAGCTATCAGAAAGAACGAGTTCTCAACATTTGCTGCAACATGGACGGCACTGGAGCAGATAATGCTAAGTGAAATAAGCCAAGCAGAGAAAGACAATTATCATAGGATTTCTCTCATCTATGGAACATAAGAACTAGGAAGATCGGTAGGGGAAGAAAGGGATAAAAAAGGGGGGGTAATCAGAAGGGGGAATGAAGCATGAGAGACTATGGACTCTGAGAAACAAACTGAGGGCTTCAGAGGGGAGGGGGTGGGGGAATGGAATAGACTGGTGATGGGTAGTAAGGAGGGCACGTATTGCATGGTGCACTGGGTGTTATACACAACTAATGAATCATGGAACTTTACATCAGAAACCAGGGATGTACTGTATGGTGACTAACATAATATAATAAAAAAAACCCATTAAAATAAATACAATAAAATAAAATAAAAAAAATATCAAAGAACAAAATCTGTATACTAACAGAGCTAAGCTAGTACAACCTGGTAAACCTTGACATTAACTAACATTATCTCAATTATAAGAGGGAAAAAATTTTAAATAGAAGTTTTGTATTAGAAAGGAAAATCAACTTCAGTTGTTGCAGGAGACAATCGCTGCCATTTCAAAGGCTTAACATCATGAAGATTTTTCTCTCATTCCCTCAAACCTGCTATAGGTTGGATGGCCTTCCAGTACCTGGTATTTACTTCATCTGGAGCATATGGTCTCTGAGCAAGGGAAGGATGGATGGAAGACGTAGGTCACTTCTCTTCACGATCACTGTTCCCATGGCCCAGATCTAACTGTAAGGGAGGCTGGGAAATGTACGGGAGCTCATGGGTTATTTGGTGAGCACCAAATGTCTCTGCCACAATATGGTAACCAGATGCCCCTAAAAATAAATAAAATGAGGGGTATATATGCATACAGGCATTTTATCTGGAGTCAGGTTCATAACTTTCGTTATATCCTCAAAGGAATATATAACCCTCAAAATATTAAGAACCTTTGTTATGAAGACAGGAACTCTGATTCCTTTGTAGTATATAAGTACTAGACTGATGTACCCAAAAGAATATTTCATTCTCAGTCTCAATCCATACCAGTAATTGGATTCGCATAATTCTGTCTTTCATCCTCAACATTGATTTGGAGAATAGGAACTTGAGAGAAATTCTAAGAGCTTAAATGATATCCAATATATGCAAGTGGCAGAATTACTTATGAGCTGAAAGAACATCTCCACTGCACTTTGTAGAAGCTGTGAATATAATATCCAGGATAGTTTAGGTACATTCATTTTCTATTGCTGTGTAACAAAGTACTGCAACTTAGTGACCTAAAACAGCACACACATTTATTATCTCAAAGTTTCCACAACTCATTAGTCCAGGTGTGGGTTAGCTGGCTTTTCTGCTCAGAGTCTCACAAAACCAAAATCAAGTAGCCCATACCTGGATTCGTATCCGGAGACTCTACTGGATAAGCCACTTCCAAGCTCATTCAGGTGATTGGCAGACTCCAGTTACTTGTGGCTATAGCTATGAGGTTCTAAGATCCTCATTTCCTTGCTGGCTGTCAGCTTGGGGCCCCTCTCTCCTCTAAGAGGCTCCCCACATTGCTGCTTACAAGGCTTCCTCCATCTTCAAAGGTATCAATAGTACACTGAGTCCTGCATGTGCTTTGAAACTCTCTGGCTTCCTCTTCTGCCATCCACCAGATAAGACTACCTGCTTTTAAAGGGCTGATGAATAACTGAACTCTACATTTGAAACGAATGGTGTACTATATGTTGGCTAATTGAATTAAAATAAAAAAAATAGGGGCGCCTCGGTGGCACAGCGGTTAAGCGTCTGCCTTCGCTCAGGGCGTGATCCCGGCGTTATGGGATCGAGCCCCACATCAGGCTCCTCTGCTGTGAGCCTGCTTCTTCCTCTCCCACTCCCCCTGCTTGTGTTCCCTCTCTCGCTAGCTGTCTCTCTCTGTCAAATAAATAAAATCTTTAAAAAAAAAATTAAAAAAATAAATAAAGGGCTGACACGATTGGGTCAGGCCCACCCAGATGATCTCTATGCCATGAGGTAAACTGACAGAAGGACTTTAATTACCTCTGCAAAATCACTTCTCAGCAGAACCTAGCTTAATGTTTGATTATATAACAAGGGGTCAAGTCTCTTAGAGGATTATCACCTTTAGAATTCTGCCCACCACATTGAGTAATCATGTTTTTTATAGAGAAATCAAGAGGAGGCTAAAAAAAAGATGATTTAAAATGTAGAGTCTACAAGTAAAGGGGAAAACTTATAAATGTTTTTAGTTCAGAAATTAGGTTTAGGGTGATCTTAGCACTGCCTTCAGAAGAATAAAGAACTTTAGAAGCATGCTATGTTTGTTCTCTGGATTGAGAGAGGACAGATCTAGATAATAATGGTCAGATTATTTTTTATGGATTGAGTATTTTTGTCTTTTATTACATACACATTATCTGTGTGTGTGCATGCTCATGTGTATGTATGTATATGTGTATATAGAGATACATGATGCATACGTATACATGCAGACACATATACAGAAACAGGTGTGTCTGTTCATATGTACACATGTGTGTGTTCATGTATCATTTTCACATGAATGGAGCTTTATGTACATGGCTTTTTTCGTATACAATTCTGTTGCTTTTTCTAATTGAACAATATGTTGTGGACAGCTTTTTAATGTTAATACCTAGAAAGTGATTCATTATTTTTTAACAGATGCATAGTATTCCATAGTCTAGATATAACCTAATTTTAAAAATAAGCTTCCCTATTGATGGCATGGAGCTATGAGTGGTAGTATATGTAGTAGTTAAGAATGTTGTCTCCAGACTCAAACTGCCTAGGTTTGAGTTTAAGTCTACCACTTCCTAGCTGCACATCTTAAGAAAATTGCTTAACCTTCTTGTTCCTTAATTTCCTCATTCATCAAATGATGATAAAAAATAGTTCCTTCCTCATAGGGTTGTCTTGAGGATTGGAAAACTCAAGATAGACCTGGTTATGCTTCAGTAATAAATCACCCCAAATTTCAATGGTTTAAAACAATAATGATCTATCTTGTTCACGCTTCATGCTCATAGCACGTCAATAGCAGAGCTATGTTCTTCTTAGAAACTCAGAGTTTCCAGTTAATGGAGAAATCACCATCTTTATTTTTTCCTTTTGCCATCCCATTTCCTGAAAGGCTCTCAAAACAGGCAATTAAATGATCTAGCACACATCAGTTTGACTCCCGATTCATTGTCCAGAACGAGTCACATGGCCCCACCCAGACAGAACGAACCAGGAAACGCAATGATCTCTGTTCTTGAAAAATGGGCAGTAGAAAATATTTGGTGGAAAGCATTAAAGACCATGACAAGGATCAAATGAATTAATATTTAGCACAGCTCCTAGCTCATAATAAGTGCTCAGTGAATGACTATTACATCAAAATCTCACCATTATAACAATGCTATAACAGGTACCTTTTCATATCAATATTTGTGTGCAAATGCAAGTATTTACTTATAATAGATTTCTAGAAATAGAATTGCAATGCCATAAACACGGATATTTTTAATCTTGAGAAATATTGCCAAATTGCTTTCTTCCTGCTCCATTTGTGTTATGTAAGTTGCCAACGTAATTGAGAGAAGACTCAGGAAGTCTGAATTATAAGGTCTTTGTAAAGATTTGATCACTGAGTCAGCCTTAGTTTGGGGCTTTGTCTCACTCCAATAACAAAAGGAATATCCTACAGGAGGAAGAATCTTTCAAGTTACTGCCTGATAAATAATCACTGGCTTCTTTGAAGTTATGGTAAAACAATATGACCCCAGGATTGTAAGAGGAAGGTACAGCACAAAAAGGTTAGATATTTCTCGCACCAGAGTACCCCATGGGTTCAAGTAACTATAACACGGGGGGTTGCAACAATGGAGTTTTTTCCTCCACTACAAATATCTATCTTGGAATTCTACATGCAATCCCACTTTAATCATATGCCTTAGTACATGATCTCTTTAGATCACTTCCAAATAGAATCATGTCTAACAGTATTACTTTCTTTTTATATTCAATATTGACCATCTGCTTTATGTCTGTCACTGTCAGAGATAAATAAGACGCAGGCCTTGACTTTAAGGGATGCACAGTTACTATAGAAGACCAGTTGACACCATTGGAATGGCAAGTAAAATAATGTGGCAGGATGTGAACACAGTGGTTAAAAGCATATGCTTTGGAATCATATAGATCTGTGTTTGTTGCCTCCTAGCTGTGCGATAATGAGTAATTTTCTTAACCTTGTTTTGCCTCTCTTTCATCATCTATAAAATGATAAAAATAGTACTTCCCTCATGTTGTTGTATTGTTTTTATTATGACAGAAGTGAACTTCATAATATTTTGGAAGCACAAAGACAAAATCATCAATTATTCCTAAGTCTGTCAAGGAAGGCTTCACAGAGCAAGCCTCGAAGTTAGCCAAAGAATTATGCAATATTATTACGTGTTTGGAAACTTCTGCGGTCTTGGAGATGGGGAAAAGGTAAAGATACAAGGATGTGAGAAGATATAAAGAAGCAAGACACAAGATGAGAGGGAGAGAGAGGAAAAGAGGTAAACTAGATCTTTAAATGCCAGGCCAATAATTTGTTTTTTTTTAATTTATAGACAATGGAATGTCCAAAACTGATCACTTGATCTCTGCTCTGAAAAGTACTTCTACTCCAAGTTCTCTATCTCAGTAAGTGACATCACTCTCCAACCAGTTTCTCGAGCGAGGAATCTACCCATCCAGTTCACAAGAAAATCTTGGCAGCTCTGCCTCCCCAAATTCCAAATCCACCCATATTTTCCATCTTCACTGCCACAAGCCTAGGGCAAGATAACATCACTCCTAACCTGGACTATTTAGATAGCCTGTTAACTGGTTGCCTGGCTCTTTCTCCCCTAAGAGAAATCCAGTCTCCACAATTCAGCCAAAATGCTCTTCTACATAAATTGGATCATGTCATTACCATGGCTTTCTACTAAATTTAGAGTAAAATATAAATTCCTTACATGGCCTACAAGGCCCTGCATGATATAGATCCTGATTTCTTGAGCTTCTGGTAAGAGACCTTTCTACTCTTCATATCTGCCAAATTCTTTCCTTCTTAATGCATTTGTCCCTGTTGCTCTTTTTGCTTGAAACAGTCTTATCTAACTATTCATCTAGACAATTCTTATTCATTCTTCAGGACTCAGTTTAAATGCCACTTTGTCAAAGAAGTTCTCCCAAAACTAATCCCCTAATCTAACATATATCCCCCATTGTTCTATTGCACTAAATCCTCTCCATTTCCTTTATAATACCTAATATAACCGTATGTTGGTGAGATTTTTATATCTGTCTCATGCATTAAACCTTAAGTTCCATAGAAGCAGATCACTCTGTGTTTTGATCAGCACTACATTCCCAGAACTTAGCCCAATATTTGGCATAGGGAAGGTACTCAATAAATATTTGCTGAATGTATAAATGAAAAAATGAATTAATCGTCTATATGGCACAACCATACTTACATTTAAATACATTGGGATTTGAGGCTAAAACTCTGTTTTCATTTACTGGTCATGATCCTGACTCTTAGGGAGTGTGATTATTAATGTTCCTAGGTCCTTTAGTTATAATATCTTCAAATTCCCAATGCCCTATTAAACCAGGAGAAAGAACAGGTTTAAGTATTAAATGAATTTTTTTTTCATATTGAGTTTCTGCAATTTGTGAGACACCTGGCAGACAGAGGTTGAATCAACAATTGGCCAAAAATAAAGATTTGAGAACCAGTATTGTGTAAGTAATAGTAATAGTAGATGAGATCGCCACAGGAAAATATTCAGTTAGAGAAGAGTGGCAAGAATGAACACCTGTCTAATTGAAAGACTGAAGGGGTAGATAAAAGAAATGAGCAAGTAGACGGAATGAGCAAGATCCTAAATGATCTAAGTGGAAAGAGGAGAATTGGAAAAATATGGTATCATGAAAAACATGGAAATTTTAAGAATGGAATAGCAAGTATCAAATTCTATCAGAGAAGATGAAGATCCAAATATATTTATTGGGTGTAGTAACAGAGGAACATCCTCAATGGCATCATAGATGGTTATTTCTGTGAACTGATGGATTTGGAAACAAGACTGAAAGTAGGGTAAGGAGTTAACTGTAGCAGGCAAATGGAGACCGCGTATGTATACTATTTTGTGGAGAAATTTAATTGGGAAGGGATGTTGCAACAACTGGGAACTTGTTAGAAATGCAATCCTCAAGCCGCACTACAGACTCTCAGGAGTTGAGAAAGAATTTTGAGGAAACTGGCAAGGATTTGAATAAATAGATGCTCCTAGAATAAGGGGAATGATCAAGACAAACCTTCTCCAGTGGCATTAAAAATTCAACTGAGGCTGCATATCAAATGGTCTCCACGGTGGTAAATGACTGTCCTTGAGCTGCTCATGACTGCTGCGGCAGCAATTATCTTCAACCCTATTTGGGAGCTTGGAGAAAGAAATGAAGTCATAGTATGAGCTTGGCCCAGGGTTGAAGGTTGACAGGGTAAATGTGAAGTATTGAGAGTCCTAAAGAGAAAGTAGGTTGACTTGGGGATCCAGGCTCTGTAGAGAGGAAAATGTGATGGGCAATGTGGGGTAGACCCTAAGGAAAGGGAATATTAAGTGCCAACTCCTTGGTGAAGTCAAACATCAAGTTCAGAGGACCTGAAGGATGGAGGAAGTTATCAGAACAGGAGCTATTGATATGGTCAATAAAAGTTTAATAATAATAGTTAATAGTAATAAAGAAGAAGGAGGAGTTTGAGGAAGAGGAGAAGTAGTATTTCTTAGCTTATTGATAGCAAGGTATTGCTACCTGGTAATTGCTTTGTCTTTCCTATGTTCTGGGTATTTTGCTAAGTACTTTAAGTGTTTTAACTCATTTAATCCTTACCAAGGCTTACAAAGGTGAAATGTCTTATCTGAGGTCATACAGCTAGGGAGTGGAGGATCCTGGATTCAGCACAGGTCTGTTGACAGCATGCTTGTTACCCTGAAATGCTGTGAATATACTTATGAGACTAAATTTAGACATCACCCACATCACTATCGCTACCACCTAAAAATATTACAGAGCATTTGGATAAATTTTGTACCATGCTAGAAATCTAGGCTCGAAAATGAAATATTACGTGCTTCCTGCCCTCAAGGGCCTTACAATTTAGCTACAGTTCCCAGAAAGCAATGTAAGATTATCACTTATGGTGCAAATACTGTCAGCTAGGTACTGAACAAATACTACCAGCAAAAATTAATTTGGGGCATCAGATGAAGGCACAATTCTTAAATGCTGAGAAGATCAAGGGGGTCGTGGGGTGCAACTGGATCTAAAAAATAGGTGTTCAATTGTAAAGATGGTGAGAAGTCCATTAAGCATAGGAAACTATATGGCCAGAGATAGGGGCCTTCCTTACAACCCACCGATATGTGGAGGGAAAAAATTAGCTTTGCAGTTTTGGCAGAACCAGAAAATCTGTATAATAATAATGATAACCACAATGTATAGATTTATGATCTGCAAAGTCATTTACATGGATTATCTATTCTAATCTTCACAGCAACTTTGAGAAGTTGGTATGGTCTTTAACATACACACATAAAAATTGAGGCTTGGATAGGTATAGGACTTTTTCAGGGTCACAATACAAGAGGCAGAGCTGGGATCTGATCCAGGACTATCAGATCCCAGAGCCTAAACACTTGGCCACCATTCCGTATCACTCTTCTAAAGTAACGCTAGGATGGAGATCTTGAAAATCACCAGGTCAGGGAAACAATCTTCAGGAAGCTTCTTCCCCAACCAAATCAATGTAAATGCCTGTTTAGTAAGTGCCATTATGATACTGGCTGAATGTCCGTCTGAAAATCCTCAACAACAATTATCTTCCATTACATTGCTGTAGGACTTCTGACCATTCGACTTACTTGTCTTGTTCTTTTCTAATTCCCCGCTTGGTTCTCAATTTAAGTTTTAGAAACAATGTATTACATTTTGCACCATAATCATTTTTGTTCCTTGTCCTGTAGCAAGGTAAAGAAAACAGGGAGAGTCTTCAAAAGACAATGGCATTTTCAAAATGACAAAAGTGCATCCACTCAGGAACCTGTGGTGTGCTGAATTGAATGGAATTGCTCTCCTCAGGGGAATAAGAAGATAAAAGGGGGTCACTAAATATGAGCTAAAGTGGGAGTCTGATTCACATCTAAAACAAGAAGCAGCCAGGCTTGTTGATCTACCATTGAAAACTGGAGCTATGGAAGGCACAAGGCAATTACTGATGCAGAAATAGACCATTCTAGACAGCACTTTCACCCACCCTAAGATCCTAAAGGAGAAAGCCCTTCAGAAAGTGCATTTTCATCAGCAAATTTTAAGCAATTAAATGCCATCTTTAGCAGCTTTACACATTAGCAATTTAATGTATATTTATGAATGTTGAAGTCTTTAGAGAAAAGGGAATGAGAATCATATCAAAATTAAGCAAGGCATCAAGACGGCAACACATACACAAAATTATACTGAAGTCATAAAATTGTCCAGGTTGTAACATAAATCACAGCAATTCAGATAAAGATAAAAGGCTAGAACTAGTTCATCCCTACATATTAGCGGGACAACACACTGAGTGATTCATTTTGTCAACAATAGTAGTTGTTTGCCAAATTATACCTGTTAACTGGTTTGAGGATCCAACCAGATATAATGCTTCCTAGGTGTAAAATTTTGGGGGGAAGAAAAGTATTTTACTTTGACAAAATTTTCCTAGACTCCTCATTAGTTACAAAGTCCTGAAAAATATTTTGAAACAAAACAAAACAACATTGTTATACTTATCTTTCCATGATCATTGCCAGTACCCTAAGCTGGCACCCATGTCCTCGCACTTAATGGCACTGATCTCCTCAGTGGTATTCCTGCATCTTGCCCCTCCTACACATTACTGGCCAAATGCACTCAACAGTCACTGACTGCCTTGTATGTATCAGGCAGGGTCCTGGGTGCTTGGGATCCATTAGTAATCAAAACAAAGAGCCCTGACCCCGTAAACCTGATATTCCAGCAGTAGTAGATAGGCACTAAAAATGCAAAACAAATGATAAATTATACCGTGTTATGCTGATGAATGGTAAGTGCTGCAGGAAAGAAAAAGAGAACAGAATAAAGAAGATAATAAGATCTTCCCCAAGCAGCAATTTTTATCATGCTATTGAGCCCTCCCGCTCCCATTTATCAGCCTTCAATGTCTCCCTGTTACCCACTTGTTTACATGGAAACTCTGCAGCCTGTCAGTGGTTTCTGTTCCCTGCCGCACACTGAGGATTGCACTGCTACTTCTTTTCCATCTTTATCCTTTATCACTCCCCACCCAGTGTCCTGCTCCAGCAAAGCCGATGAGGTTCCAACAAGGAGCTCACAGCCTTAGCGGATAAAATAAATGAACACTTACTATGTGCAGGACGTTGTGATAAACTCTTCACATACACTACCTTGTTTCATCCTTAACATCCTCACATTGTCTAAATGAAGTAATTACTATTACCTTCATCTTGCAGATGAGGAAATTAAAGTATGGAGGGTAACTTGCTCAAGGTCACACACTTGAGTAACTTGCTGAGCTGTGTTTGAACTCAGATCTGTCTGACACCAAAGCCTGTGTTCTCCACCCGTATGTGCTGGATTTTTAATGATGACCTAAAACCATTGGACCAGACCAAACTTTTTCTGTAAAGGGCCAGATAAAAAATATTTTAGGCTTTGCAGACAATATGCTTGTCTGTGTCAATGTCTCAACACTACCACTGGAGCATGGAAGCAAGCATAGACGGTGTGTCCACAAAAGGGCATGACTGTGTGCCAATAAAACTTCATTCATAAAAACAGGCAATGGGCTAGATTCGGTGAATAGGCCCATAGTTTGCCAAGCCCTCGACTAGACCGAACACTTCTCTTAGTGTGAGCTCCATGAAGTCAATGATCAGGTCTTATGCATCTTGGGAATTTCAGTGCCATCTACAGTGCCTGAACACTGACGCCCAGAGTTTACACAGTTTGTAAGTGATGGATCTAGGATGCTGACCTATGCTGTTTGATTCTAGATCTTATATTCTTGACTCAAGCTAGCATGCCTCTCAAGGATTAAATAATATCATATACATAAAGTTCTAACATAGTGCCTAGCACAAAGTAAGTCCTCAGAAATAATAGTGGTCAACATTATCATCATCTAAAGAAGCACTTAGGTACAGAATAGTGAGGGCTGTTACAGGCAGTTTACAAACAAAATAAAAACAAAAGTTATTTTGTCCAGCTTTATTGAAGTATAATTGACAAAACTGTATATATTTAAAGTATATGAGCTGATGCTTGGATATAGATATACACTGTGAAACGATCCCCAGTCAAGTTCATTAACACATCCATGACCTCACACAGTTACCTTTTTCTTGTATGTGGTGAGAATGCTTAAGATCTACTGTTAGCAAATTTCAAGTATACAATACAGTATAATTAGCTACAGTCACCATGTTGTATATTAGGTCCCCAGAACTTAATATTAAAAATACTTTTTAAATGCCTCATTGGATCTAGTGAAAGTCAGGTCAGGCTTGATGGATGATATTCACAAACAATTCACAGAAGACCAGGAAAATATGATAGCAGCATCTGTCTTTACCAAGACTTTAGTAACAGAATGGGATTAACTTCATCCATAAACACCAAGTTTCTTGTGGGTATAGTCCAACCTGGCACTAACTCAGGGTTAGGTCAGGGTCTTGTCATCTTAGGAAACAGAAGGGCAAGACCCAGAAACCAGGCCAGGGCCTTCAAAGATTCTGTCTGCTGCAAGATGTAGCATGAATGGTTATCCAAGTAAACTGGTGTCCATATACCCTCTTGGGGCCTGGCTGCTACTTGGTAACCCATGACCTGCCTGGGTATGACTTCTGACTGTGCTTTGGGTTCTCATGTTTTGGGGTTGGGCACAGAAACAGTCTCAATACCACTTCAGTCTGACAGTTAATGCTGGCTGGTCTTGGCTCCTCTGTAAAACCCCTCCTTATGGCTATGCTGCTACTGATAAGCAGACACAATCAGTCTGCTTCTTTCCTGCTGCCCTCTGCTGCCTTCTACCTGCTACATTCACTTATCAATAGCAACTTTGCAGGCCTCAGCTGAATTGTGCAGATACCACCTCTGGAATGCAGCATCCCAGGATATGGCACAATGAGATAGATAGATAAATAGATGATAGGTAGAGAGATAAGTAAACAGATTTTACTGGAAGAGAAAAAAATGTGTCTTGCATGTGACACTGATCTGGAATCAGAGGATTTCCTCAGATGGGATTTTCTATCATTATAAAGCACTTACTCATGGGCCAAATCACTTTTCTCCAGATTCCCCACAGGATAAAGTGTAATGTCTAATACAATTAAATTTTGTGGGTAAATAAATTGTTCTTTCTGTGTTCAAGGTAATAAAGTTGTCATTTCTAAATTATTTGCATTAGACATCCCTCTCCCTCCACAGTTTCTACATAAGAGCTTTCCATGCCAAAGAAATTTCAATGAGAAAAAGCAGGCAGGTGAGAATGAATGCTTTGATTACAGGAAAAAACAAGAATCTCAGAACCACTAGATGATACGAATTGAGAAAAAACGGGATGGGAGACAATTATGTGTAGTGTGTTAGGAGTCCAGTTCCATTTAGTCATCTGTGCACTCCTTAATTCATTAAGCAAACTTTTAATTGCACATCTCCTGTTTCACAAAAGTGAATAAGACTGTCATTGTGATGCTCACTATTTAGGGGAAAAACAATTAAAATAGGTTATTATCATTCAGTGCAATGAGCACTTCCTGTATCTAGAAAATTTATCCTCCAACCTTAACATGGCTGGGTCTACTTCATTATTCTCAGCTCAAAAACTACTTCCTTAGGAGATTTTCTTTGATCACCTCCTCTGAAGGAGTCACTCTACCCTTCCTATGCTTTCCCTTTTCATGTATTCTTTTACTACTTGGCAAACTTTTAAATCATTAGGCCAATAATGCGAAATTGCCATTTTTAAGTCAAAAACCAGCTATTTCATGTGATTCAACCCAATATATAGATACATGTTTTCAACACATTTTTATTTGTAAATTCACTTGTTTGTATCACCCTTTAACTCCATGAGGGCAAAGACCATATCTATTTTCCTTATCGCTACATTCTCAGTATATAGCACAATGCCAAATACAGTGTAAATATGCAATAAAAGCTAGTTATTAAAGGTACTCTTGTTATCATCATTATAACTGTATAAATATTTTTGGATTAATATATGCTAAAATGGTGGAATTCAAATAATATAGGAGCATATAGGAGGAACATCTAACTCAGAATTTTCTATTGGGAAACTAGGTTAAGAGAAAGAAAGTTATTTAAATCAATGTTCCCCAAAATGACTGGTAGTCAAGAAAAAGAAAGGAAATACAATAAAGGGTGTTTTAGGAGGAAACGTCAGCATGTGCTAAGGTTCACAGATCACAGTGACCATGGCCTGCGTTTCAAGAAACTGAGAGTCCACCGTGGCTTGAGTGAAGGGCATACCAAGAGCAGAAGGAGCTGAAGTCAGTGTTAGGCAGGGGCCAATGACCAAGGGCCTTGTGGGCCACAGCAAGGAGTCTGGGTTGTACTGCAAGGGTGATGGAAAGCCACTGAAGAGTTTGCAGAGAAAAGTCACATATGAAGGACAGGGCTGAAGCTCTCTGTATAGAAAGAACAGGAAAGGTGAAAGGATGTAAGAAGTGAGATCAGAAAGAAGTCTAGTGCATGATCTGGGTTGGAGATTAGGAGAATCTAAAGCACAGAAATGAGAGAGCAGCTGAAGATGAGAGGCAGATTCAAGAGTTGTTCAGGGCTTTGTGAATGGTTTAAAAGTAAGAGAAAGAGGTTTCTGGCTTGAGCAACTTGGCACGTGGTAGGGCCATTTACTGAGATGGATAACACCTGAGAAGGAAGAGGCCAGGTTAAGAGTTGTTGAGATCAGTTTTAAATATGCTGAGATTCTAGAGTTACAATCATTGGTAAAAAGGAACCACACAATGGTAGGAAGGAGGCAACAGGTTTTAAGGATGTAGATACGGGAAGCTAAAAATCCAGAGAGCTGTGTAATTTCATAATAAAGCATTCGGTAAAACCATTGCTTTTGATAACTTGGAAGGCAGCCCATCTTCCTATTGAACTGTAGCTTTTGGAGAAAATGTTTTTAAAAAGCCAGAGTGTAAGTATGTGTTGATGGTTGCTTCTTATGTTTAGCAGAGTGATAACTCAAAAAGTTTAATGAAGTATTACAAGAAAAATATGAGATCAGGAAACAACACTCGGGTTTGCAAGTAGAAATGAAAAAGAATAGGGTCCAGAAATTTGAAATTTCCATGGGATTAGAAAAGCTGACTGCTTTTGGAACCTAGAAAGTATAAAATAAGACTGACAAAGACTTTGACCAAAAAACACCCATTAAAAGTTTGCAGTTAAACAAAGAGAGTCAGTTTAAGGGTGTTACCTACCTACAAACCCATAATCTCAGATGGTCTCAAGGTAGCAGCATGAAGTTAAGAGAGGGAGGCATCAGGTATGAAAACTAGTAAACAGAGGAGACTTAACGATGTCTGTTTTTTCTGAGTCCTCTCTTCCGGACTTGCAGAGAGCTGTCTTCTCCCTGTGTCCTCACATGGCCTTTTCTCTGCGCACACCCACTCTGGTGTCTTTTAGTCCTAATCTTCTCTTTTTATAAGGATACCAGTCAGATCAGATTAGGGCCCACTCTAAAGATCTCATTTTAACTCTATCACCTCTTTAAATATAGGATCACCAAACACAGTCATATTCTGATGTATGGAGGGTTAGGATTGCAACATATGAATTTTGGGGAGAGGAGGACACACAATTCAGCCCTTAGCAGATGGGAATGTTTGGGCTTGTGCTACATAATTTTGGGGAGGATTTAAAGAAATGGGGACTCTCTTCTGGATTGAACACTATCAGGAAACAGGGACAATTCTGCAATTTAATGTTGTAAGTTTTATCTCAGAATGATATGGGGCTAGAGTCACCATTGGTAAACTAGTGATATTACCAAGAATGAGAGGTGTTCAGTTGTTTTTTGTGGTTACATGGTGTTCTTGCTTTTTGTCTGTGTTTAGTCATGATGACTGAATGGTCTTGTTTTTTCTCTTACTTCATCAAGGTCACAGAGTGATCTCTTTCAAATAATGTTGATATTGTATGGAATTGTTTATTTCAGCAGGGAACATCATGGCCTAGCTATTTCGCAGTAAACGCCACGGCCTAAATTGAGTTGCTGGGCCTGCTACCAGCTGTCAGCTGTCAAGACTGTTTCTTTCTCACCCACTTCAGATGGGGCAATGAAGAAGAATGAACAATAAAGAATATCCCAGAATGTGCAGCCAGGGGCCACTGAGAGTAATAGAAAAGAGGAATTCCTTTAAGAAAGCAGAATTAGGGGCTTATCATGGAAATTTTGTCAGTGCTGTGGCAGGGAAATCTTACAATATCTGCCCGGCAGAATTCCATCATGGCTCTGGATCAGTGATCACTATACATTTCCCAATTTGCTTTTTCTTAGTGGGATTTCTTATTGTTTTCACCCTTCCTTACTCCACCATTCTATATTGGGTACAGTGAGGTGTAGGCACTGATAGCTTATCTTTTTAGGTCATGGGGAGTCAGAACATAAGGAACAATATCAAGATCTGATTGAGCTAGATTTAGTGACTACCTGAGATTTTGGGGTATCTCACTTAAAAAGGTCTCAAATGCGTGTTGTGTGTGAGAAGGACACAAAGGAACATTGCAGCCAGAATGGCAAACACGGCAGAAACAGCTAGCAACTCACATACTGCAATTCCTAGCCTCACTTGCACCAACTGTGGTTGAATGAATGAGATCTAGCCAACAAAATGTGACAGGAAATGATGTATTCCATATGAATCCCTGATGCATTAGAATTTCTCAAGTGCATTCATGTTCTTTTCCCTTTCCAGCTGACTTGGATGGAGATTACCATGGAGACCAAAGAGACCAAGTATGACAATGGCAAGGTCTTTGTCAGCCTTGGCCATCGCATAATTGTTTGTAGAAGAACCAACCTCTGCAACCAGAAGCATCCACCTTGCACCCTTAAATGAGCAAGAAATAAATCTATATTTTGATCAGGCCATTATACACTTGGATATATATTCATTACAGCAGCTGGTGATATCCTAATCTCAGCCTTGTTTAACATAGTTATTGATAGATTAAATGGTTGGTTAGTTGTTGCTTGACTGGTATACTAGAAAAAAAAATATAAACCTTAAGAAGCACATAATTCTTGAGAAAGGAACATTTTTTTCTTGCATATTTAACCATATCTAGTTTATATCCCTCTGGCACCTTAAAAAGTCACCATTATACAACAGCAAAATGTCTTTGCCCTTGGGTTTCCTAAGCATCATATGTACTGCACAGGGGAATGCCATCAAGGATGTCACTACTAACAGTTCTCTTACAGCCCCTCTTAACCAATTCCTCTGAGAGCTTGTGGAAAGAAAAATGTTTATTTTATGAACTCATATACTTACTCATACTAAAACCAGGATAACTACTAGATGCATGTTTTCCTATTTGCTGTAGATCTTAAGTTTACATCTGAGTTTCATGACACCTACCCTCAGAGAGGGTTTTTTAAAAAAAATATATTCCATTCTTTCCAGCACCTAGTTTGTGTGTTTTATCCAATGTAAAGATCTTTCCTCTTAGAAAATTCATATTTCTATATATGTGGCTTTGCATATTTCTTAGAAGCAGACATTGGACGTTCATGTACTTGCATATTTGCCTTTCTCCTTCAATTCTTCTCAATGCTCTGTATGATCCCTAAAGTTTTCAGAAGAAATAAAGTTTTCCCCCAAAGTTCCAAACGTTTCTATTCCATGTTATTTTTACTTATTGAAATCAAAGTTGTCAGTAGAAAGCTCTGAGTTCATCAATCAGGTTAACAACCCAGAAGCATTATGGGCTGGGAAGAATATATGCAATTAAAATGGGAGAAGAAGCAAAGAATACCCAACTACTTCTCACTGTCTAGTGGAAGCAGAAGGCAGGACAAGACACTTTTACTCATACATCCAATTCAATACTTTTCTAGCTCATCTTCCTTTTTCCTCCCACCACACCGGAATTCTTGGCTTAGACAGTGGGAGAACTATGGTGACTTTCACAGAGAAATAAGAAACACCCTCAGGTAAAGCAAGACCCTCTGGGTATTTGCTTTCTGTTTACAATGCACTGTAAGCCCAAGGGAAACCCTTGAGTACTGACTCCTGAGCTGCATGACTGGGGCCAGGGAGAGGCTGGGACAGCAAGAGCTAGGATTCTCAGACAGCATTAAAGGGATGTGGATCCTACTAACAGCATTACAGACTCCAAAAAGAAAGCCTACCCAGGAGATGCTGGAAACACCATAGAAATAGTAGAATGGTGGTTATCAGGGGCTAGGGAAGGGGGAAATCATCCATGGATGATCAAAGGATACAAACTTCCAGTTACAAAATGAGTAAGTTCTGAAGATCTAATGGTGGTCATAGCATAGTGACTATAGTTAACAGTACTGTACAGTACACTTGGAAGTTGCTAAGAGAGTATATCTTAAATGTTCTCACCACAAAAAACGGTAATTATATAAGATAATGGAGGTGTTAACCAACACTACCATGGTAATCACTTTACAATATGTAAGTATATCAAATCATCACACTGTACACACCTTAAACCTATACGATATTATAGGACAATTACATAGAAAAATAATGGAGATTCTAAATTATAATACATTTTAAAATTTTTAAAAGATTTATTTATTTATTTGAGAGAGAGAGAAAGAGAGTGGGGTGGGGGGCAGAGGGAGGAGAGAAACTCAAGCAGACTCCCCGCTGAGTACCAACTGCCATGTGGGGCTTAATCTCGTGACCCTGAGATCATGACCCAAGCTAAAATCAAGAGTTGGACACTTAACTGACTGAGCCAATCAGGCACCCCTGTAATATGACTTTTTAAACAATCAATACTATTTCCTCCACTTCCTCTCCCTTTTCTGTTGCTTTCTCAGGAATATATAAACACATTCATCAAAATATTTTTTCCAAAGTATTCTAGAGATAACTTTTAAAGAACAAGAGAAATTAATGTATCTGTCAAGAAGTACCACAGTTTATAGATATAAGTAATTTTTGACACTATTCTTCATCAAGTACTTACAAGAAATTTAATACAAAAAAAGTTAGGTTTATGTCCAAAAGGTCATAAATATTTGAGGTTATCTATTCTGTTGAAAAAAAGTTTTTGCATCTGTACCAAGCAAAAATAAGCAAATTAACAAGTCTACAATTAAAAGTGAACAATGAGTAATTATGGAAAGAGCCCAAATGTCCATCAAATGATGAATGGATAAAGAAGACACACACACACACACACACACACACACACACACACACACGAATACTACTTAGCCATCAAAAAGAATGAAATCTTGCCATTTGAGATGCCGTGGATGGAATTAGTGTGTATTATGCTAAACAAAATAAGTCAGTCAGAGAAAGACAATTACCACATGATTTCACTCATATATGGAATTTAAGAAACAAAACAGATGAATATAGGGTAAGGGAAGGAAAAATAAAATAAAAACAGAAAGGGAGACAAACCTTAAGAGACTCTTAATGATAGAGAAAAAACTGATGGTTGCTGGAGGGGAGGTGGGTGGGGGGATGGGGTAACTGGGTGATGGACATTAAGGATGGTACATGATGTAATCAACACTGGGTGTTATATGTAAGTGATGAATCGCTGAATTCTACTCCTGAAACCAATACTGCACTGTATGTTAACTAACTTGAATTTAAATAAAAACTTGTAAGAAAAATAGTTCATTCATTCATTCATTTTTTTAAAAAAAAGTGAACAATGAGTATTACTAAAAAATGGGTTATATAAAAATTATGGTCAAGATGAGCCCCAGGGATGAGCTTACACCAAAATGAGCAAATAATTCATTAATTATTGATGGATTTGTGAAAAATAATTGGGAAGTAGTATGGTGTAGTAAAAAGATTACCTTAAAACTACTTCTAGATCCTTTTAGCACTCACTACTTAATTAGCTAAATATTAATGAATATCAAGAAAAAGAGAGTAAACACTGAGATAAGCTAAATTCATCCCCCTATGAAAGACTTGAGTGGTCCTTGTTCCTGTCCAATACTGAAAAAATATGTCTTATTTCCAAGTCTGAGAATTTTTTTTCTGACAGTACTCACTCTTATTATAAACAATCTCCAAAGATTATTTTTAACAAGGCTTACCTCAGTAGGTTTGGAATGTTTATTTCTCTAGAAATAAAACAGGCAACATAAATGTTATTTAATTACATAGGCCTTCTTGTGTTTGCCCTGCCAGTGTAGAACCATAGCATACTGGTACTATGGCCCCCAAATTCATTCCTATTTAAAAGTGTACATAAGAAATCTCAAGTTGAACTTTATAAAAGCTTTTACGGTTTTTCTCCTTGCCAAGGCTATGATACCAAGCTCAAGGTACACTCTCCACCAGATTTCACATACACTACCTATAAATTTAGGTGAAATCCTCTTCTTGAGTCCCCCCTCTGCCCCCAATTTTGATAATGTCCTTGATCTGTCAAGAAGTGACTTCCTAATCACCCGTGAAATTAGGACCCTCTAGTCAGATACCAGGACAATTTGCTGGAGGGGCTCTGTAGGCTTTAACCCATATATGTTTTTTAACAGTGGGCTTGCCACATCTGATTAAAAGAGAATCATTCTCAAATACGTTACTCCAGGTAAGGGCCTTGGTTGCACAATTGAGTTGGTCAGTTATAATCTGGTAAAAAGGAGGACATATATTCAATTTAAATTCAATTAATTAATATATAATCTATTATTGGTTTCAGAGGTAGAGGTCAGTAATTCACCAGTATTCATTACATCACATGCTCTCCTTAATGCCCATCACCCAGTTATCCCAACCCCCTACCCCCTTCCCTCCAGCAACCCTCAGTTTGTTTCCTATGATTAAGAGTCTTTTATGGTTTGTCTCCCCCTCTGATTTTGTCTTGTTTTATTTCTCCTCTATTCTCCTATGATCCTCTGTTTGCTTCTTAAATTCCATATATGAGTGAAATCATATGAAACTTGTCTTTCTCTGATTGACTTATTTTGCTTAGCGTAATACCATCTAGTTCCATCCATATCATTGCAAATGGCAAAGTTTCATTTTTTGATGGCTGAGTAGTATTCCACTGTACAAATATATCACATCTTCTTTATCCATTCATCTGTCAATGAACATCTGGGCTCTTTCCATAGTTTGGCTATTGTGGACAATGCTGCTATAAACATCGGGGTGCAGGTGCCCCTTTGGATCACTACGTTTGTATCTTTGGGGTAAATACTCAGTAGTGCAATTGCTGGGTCATAGAGTAGTTCTATTTTTAACTTTTTGAGGAACAGGAGGACATATTCTTACAAGCCAATATCAATAATTATATTGCCATGAAAAGAAAGGAGATTCAGTAAATGTATTTGCTCTGAGTTCTGAGAGGTCAGTGAGAATCAGCTACAATTTAAAGATGATTCATTTCAGTTTACAGAAACATAATCTACTAAATTGTGGTTAGAAAGACCTAAACAAAGATAAAGGCCTCATGCTACCCATATTCCAGATAATCACAATGAAATATCTCTTATCAGTTTACTCAGTCCTATGTAATTAATTCTTATTTCTCTATGTCCTGAGTCTGTACTCTCCTTTATGATATATGTGTGCTTGGGGACTACAAAGTGTCTCGGAAATTCCCACCTAGTCCACTAATACAAGCTTAAATTTGTCTGACAGGCATTGGCTCAGAAGTCAAGGGTCTACCACCTATGTTTTCATCTAAAAATTTTATGATTTCTGGTCTGACATTCAAGACTTTCATCCATTTTGAGTTAATTTTTCATGCATGGTATAAGATAGGGGTCTAATTTCATTCTTTTGCATTTGGCTCCAGTTCTACCAGTATCACTTACTGAAGAAATTGCCCTTTTTATGTTGTATGTTCTTGGCTCTTTTGTCATAAATGAATTGTCCACATATGTGTAGGTTTATTTCTGGGCTCTCAATTCTGTTTCATTGTTCTGTATGTTTTTGCACCAATGCTATACTGCTTTGATTACTACAGCTTTGTAGCATAGTTTGAAATCAGGCAGTATGATACCCCCAAACTTATTCTTCTTTTTCAAGATTGATTCGGCTATCCAGGATCTTTTGTGGTTCCATACAAATTTTACAATTATTTGTTCTAGCTCTGTGAAGTACGCCATTGGAATTTTGATAGGTGTTGTATCGAATCTATAGATTGTTTCAGGTAGTCTATACATTTAACAGTATTAATTCTTCCAATCTATGAGCATGGAATGCCTTTCCATTTATTTGTTGTCTTCAATTTCTTTCATCAGTGACTTATGGTTTTTGGTGTACAGGCCTTTCACTTCCTTGGTTAAAATTTTTTCCAAGTACTTTATTCTTTTAGATATTTTTTTGTATTCCTATAAATATTTTTGAGCCTGTTTTCAGATGCAATTAAGTTACTTGGGGATACTTTGATCTTATTGGGTCTTGCTTTTTAAAATCTGTTAAGCAGGGCAAGACCAATGTTTTCTTTATGGCTAATTATTCCCCATTACTCAGGCAAGGGTCTTTTGAGTACTGTACTTAATGCTCTGTCAATCTTGAGTTTTTCCTATCTAGAAGTTGGAATAAGTACTATTACCAGCCCTGTGTGAGTTTCAGGAACTGTTATCTCTGATGCTGTTATTTAGTTCTTTCCCTGGCCTCACGTAATTTTACATGCAAGTGCTGATCAGTACTATACTGAAATACTCAGGAGAGATTCTCCACAGAATTTCAGAGTTTCTCTGTGTAGCTCTGGGAATAATTCAGTCTTACTGTGATTTCTTACACCTATATAAATGTGGTCTATGGCATCAAGCCACTTGCTGCTGAAGGAAGCTTTGATCACTATCTCAGAGAAACTCAATTCTTTATTTAAAAACCAACTACAGGGGTGCCTAGGTGGCACAGTCATTGAGCGTCTGCCTTCGGCTCAGGGCGTGATCCCGGCGTTATGGGATCGAGCCCCACATCAGGCTCCTCCGCTATGAGTCTGCTTCTTCCTCTCCCACTCTCCCTGCTTGTGTTCCCTCTCTCACTGGCTGTCTCTCTCTCTGTCAAATAAATAAATAAAATCTTAAAAAAAATAAAAACCAACTACAAACTCAATACACAAGAAATAAATAAATCATAAAATGGGCAGAAGATATGAACAGACACTTTTCCAATGAAGACATACAAATGGCTAACAGACACATGAAAAAATGTTCAAAATCACTAGCCATCAGGGAAATTCAAATCAAGACCACACTGAGATACCACCTTACACCAGTTAGAATGGCAAAAATAGACAAGGCAAGAGACAACAATTGTTGGACAGGATGTGGAGAAAGCGGATCCCTCCTACATTGTTGGTGGGAATGCAAGTTGGTACAGCCGCTCTGAAAAACAGTGTGGAGGTCCCTTAAAAAGTTAAAAATTGAGCTACCCTATGATCCAGCCATTGCAATACTGGGTATTTACCCCAAAGATATAGACGTAGTGAAGAGAAGGGCCATATGCACCCCAATGTTCATAGCAGCATTGTCCACAATAGGTAAATCGTGGAAGGAGCCGAGATGCCCTTCAACAGATGACTGGATTAAGAAGTTGTGGTCCATATACACAATGGAATATTACTCAGCTATCAGAAAGAACGAGTTCTCAACATTTGCTGCAACATGGACGGCACTGGAGGAGATAATGCTAAGTGAAATAAGTCAAGCAGAGAAAGACAATTATCATATGGTTTCACTCATGTAGGGAACATAAGAAGTAGGAAGATCGGTAGGAGAAGAAAGGGATAAAGAAAGGGGCGTAATCAGAACGGGGAATGAAGCATGAGAGACTATGGACTCTGAGAAACAAACTGAGGGCTTCAGAGGGGAGGAGGGGTGGGGAAATGGGATAGACTGGTGATGGGTAGTAAGGAGGGCACGTATTGCGTGGTGCACTGGGTGTTATATGCAACTAATGAATCATCAAACTTTACACCAAAAAACCAAGGATGTACTGTATGGTGACTAACATAATATAATAAAAAAATATTATTATGAAAAAAATAAATAAAATAAATAAAAACTAACTACCATTACCTAATACATCTACTTAGTAAATAAAGTAAATGCTTACTTAACTGTTCAGGTTCTGAACATTTTAATGTAATTGCTATGCTATAGATACTAATCTAGTAAACACACAATTCTCACTTTTTTTAAGTGTTACCAAAAGATGCTTCATTTACTTCTCTTATGCCCATCATCACCTACAGCATTGACCTGGAGAACGGCTTAGACCTTCTATCATAGGTAAGAATCTTATAAGGGAGAGAGGAAAGATTCAAGCACTAGTGAGTTTGTGTATTTGTTTGAGTGTCCACAGGGACAGTTGGGCTGGACGGTGCTGTGTGCGGGCATACATATGCGGCGGTGGGAGCGTGTGTGCATACTTGCATGTACATCAGACTGTAACATGGCTGATGTCTGAGGCGCCTTTTGTATAGTTCTATACCTGCGCCAATGAGATAGCATGGCTGTGTAGCTATGGGGTCTTCTATGTGATGTGTCTTGTGAGAGAAAACTAGACTTCTGTGGAATTATGTGAGATGGTAAACTAGGATGCCATGAGGTAGCTGTGTGGAAACGGAAGGTCAGAAGGGGTGGAACTCGGCTGTGCGGTAACAATGAACAGGCAGGGCTTCAGATTCTAAACTTCCATAGCAATGAGATTTTGTCCTACCTAATTTGAATTCTATTACCATGTCCTCAAATCCTTTTGTTCTAGGACAAATTCTGAAAAATAAATGAAGATTACAGAGCATACCCACCAAAAGCTCCATTTGAATATGTTTAATGTTTCAGAATTTTATTTTGAAGTAATGTTTATGCTGCAGTAGTATTTAAATAAAATTTGGATGACCTCTAACAACACTCTGCAAAACAAATGAAGTATTATAAGCAAAGAGCTAGGAAGTCAGGGTCTATTTATTTAAATACAATTTGGCTGTGGAAGATGTCTTTGCTTGCCAAGTTCGAGAGAGCCTATCCTGGTAGCTGCTTTGCTCTCAGATGCAGGACTTCCATGGATAAATGGAAAAGCAAAATCAATAGGTAGAGAAAGGGTCATTTTAAAAAGAGCCCATCACTACCATTATTTCCCCATGTCTCATGGAAAGTAGCTCAGATCAAATTCATGAGCCAGCTGGAGAATCATATACTGCTATTCTTTTAGAGGAAAAACTCTGGAGATATTAGAAGAGAACCCAACAAATGCCCAATTGCTCATTGTATGTAAGACCATTCACCAAACACTTCCTGAACACATCTTCTCTGTGTGTGTAGCAAAGTAATAGGAGCACAGGAGACAGAAGTTGGTCAGACATATGACCCTTATCATGATGATCAAGTGGGGAAATATCCATCAAAGGCTAACAAAGCAGTGTTTTAGCCTGTTATTCATCCAAGCCCCAGCACTATGCTATACTTGGCACAGGCAGGACAGCATCGAAATATCCAGTGGTAATGAGTTATAAGAGATATTTTCAATAATGGAGGAGCAATATCTGATGAAACATGAATTTTACTCAAAATTCACTCAACAAATAGTAATTTGATGACTATTATGTTGCAGGCACTGTTCTGGGACCTTAAGATACAATAGTGAACAAAATAGAATAATGCCCTGCTCTTTTACCCTTTTAGAAGTTATCTTTAGCTAGGGAAAGAGAATAAACAAGTATAATAAATAAGGAAGCCACCTAATATGGTAGAAGATGGTAAGTGCCTTGGGGGAAAAAATTCCAGACTGGTTAAGAGTGATCAGGAATACTGAGGGGCCAGTTTGGTAATTTAAATAGGGAGGATGGGGTAGTCCTCACTGAGAAGGTGATATTTCAGTGGGGACATGAAGGACACAAGGGGGTTCGTCAAGGAGATATGTGGGGAAAGAACACTGGGGAAAGGACATTGTGGGCAGAGAAATAGGTAGAGCAAGATCCTGAGATGGGAACATGCATGACCTGCTCAAGGAACAGCAAGGAGGCCAATGGACTGGAACCACAGGAAAGGTTCAAATCCTGATCTATACATTTCTAGTGGTATAACTTGAAGCAAGTCATTTAATTATTCAGGGACTGAATTTCCTCAAGTCAGTTCAACAAATACTTTCAAGTGCTTCCTCTATACTAGCAGATTCAGACATGGGAAGCTTCCCAAATAGGAAGCACCCATTTGGCCAAGAAGTCTACACTCTTAGGGAGAGAAGGCAAGGAAACCAACAGATCCAGTACGGTACCATGAATGTAACAATATAAGTGAAATGTGAAGAGATGGAGGCAAGGAAGGCTTCCCTGACCACCCAACCCCCACCCTTCATCCTCATCCTCTATCACAACACCCCGTCTTCTTTTCTTCATGGCACATATCACAATCTGAAATTCTTGTATTCTTTATTTGGTTTATTGTCTCTCTCTCCTCACTAAAAAAAAAAACAAAAAAAAAACTCAATAAGGGAAGGACTCTTGTTTGTCTGCTACACTGTTCTATTCTATCCCAAATGCTTAGCACATGACCAGGCATAAGATTGGCCTTCTATACTGTGAAAAGAATGTCAGTATAATAAGGGAAATTGTCACAGAGTAGGGGACACTTAAACTGTTTTTCAACATTGAAACAGAGTTCAATAGACAGACAAGGTGGATTAGGTCATTTCCAGAATATGAACTAGCTTGTGCAAAGGTGGAGGGTGTGTTTAGCAAGAGTCACATGTCTACAATACAGGGAGATAATACCAGTTATCTCATAAAATGGTTATGAGAATTCAACATGATCATGCATCTGAGTGGTGTGGAATGGCTCCTTATAGTTTCCGTTGGACCCATACAGAGAATATTTGTTATAGATGGTCTTATCTATGTGGTGCCAAAAGACCTCTTTGATGGAACTGTTACACAATTGCCTAGATGTCTCAGTGCCATTTAATGCAGCTGTTGTATCAGCAAGAAGAATTTATGAGTGGGTTGCTGCTGCCTTTCAAACATTCCAAATGACTATCTAAACCCTGATTTGCCCTTTGTAGTCTCCTACTACCCAAGCACCACTGGGATAAAACTCTAATAAATAATCAATATAGCTCCTCTCAAGGGAAATGCCACTCTTACAGTCCATGAAAGATAAATATTGCTGTAGCCTTTGAAAGCAGTCACCTTTCTAAAAGATCGATTAAATCAATATGGGGGATCTTCAGGGTGAGAAAAAGAATGCCAACAAGGGATTTTGGCAGACTCACAGACCAATCCAGAAATGTTGTAAAACAGCATGCACATAACCCCACTGGAAGTCAAGGAATCAGCATTTGCAATGCAATTGGGATCCAACCTTGCGATGTGCTCATTTGATTTCCACAATACTGTTTTTAATTTAAATAAAAACTGACAGTTGAAAAGATTTTCAGAAATCTATGCCCATAATAATCTTTTTAGTGTTTCATTGCATCTAGTGCTGGAATAATGGAACAGGAAATGAAATAGGAAAAAAATATGCACAGGAAGATTGTTTCTGGAGCCTTTGCTTCTATAGAGGCTAAAGACTGTAAAAAAAAAATAGTAGAAGACTAGGAGTGACAGAATATTTGGGTTCAAATCCTGGCTCAGACACTTAAATCTGTATGCTTATCAGCAAGCCACTTAGTCGCTAAGCCTCATCTATAACATGGAAAGAATACTAATAATACCTGACCTCGTGGGGTAGACAGAGGAACAAGTGAGATGACAGATGTGAAATCAATTCTTTAAAATGGGATATTATATACAAATCCTTTTTATGCCCATTGTTCTACTTCCTACAAGTGTTAGCTGGGAATGGCACAGGTTTTTCCAGATGTTTAAGTTTCAACTAGTGAGAACACATTGCTAGTAGTTCTGTAAAATACTTTTTTTCTGAAAAACTATGATCATGTTTCTACCATATTACTTTTGATAATCCTCATGCTTGTAGGCTATCAGAATTCTATATTTAGTCTCCAAGGAATTTCTCAACATTACATGAGCTAAAGACGGTCTTGTCCATTCTTACATCACCACTGTGTAGAGCAGTCCCTGGCACATAGGTGGTACTCAGTAAATAGTTGTTGACTAATGATATGGTCAATTAATCTATGACAAAGTAGCCAAGAATATACAATGGGGAAAAGACCGTCTCTTCAACAAATGATGTTGGAAAACTGGACGGCTACATGCAAAAGAATGAAACTGGACTATTTCTATACCCCATACAGAAAAATAAACTCAAAATGGATTAAAAACCTAAATATGAGACCTGAAACCATCAAATTCCTAGAAGAAAACATTGGCAGTAATTTCTTTGACATCAGCTATAGAAACATTTTTCTAGATATGCCTCCTTAGGCAAGGGTAGCAAAAGCAAAATCAAATTATTGGGACTACACCAAAATAAAAAGCTTTTTCACAGCAAAGGAAACCTACTGAATGGGAGAAGATGTTCACAAGTGATATATCCATATGGGGTTACTACCCAAAATATGTAAAGAACTTATACAACCCAACACCAGAAAAATGCATAATCCAATTAAAATGGGCAGAGGACCTGAATAGACATTTTTTTCCAAAGAGAACATATAGATGGTTAAAAGACATATGAAAAGATGTTTAACGTCACTCATCATCAGGGAAATGCAGATCAAAACTACAATGAGATATCACCTTACACCTGTCAGAATGGCTAAAATCAAAAAGACAAGAAAGAACAACTGTTGGTGAGGATGTGAAGAAAAAGGAACCCTCATGCACTGTTGGTGGCAATGCAAATTGGTGTAGCTACTGTGGAAAACAGTATGGAGGCTCCTCAAAAATTTACAAATAAAATTACCATATGATCCAGTTATTCCATTACTGAGTATTTACCCACAAAACATGAAAACACTAATTCAAAAAGATATGTGCACCCTTGGTTATTGCAGCATTATTTGCCACAGTCAAGATATGGAAACAACCCAAGTGTCCATCCATAGGTGAATGAATAAAGATGTGACATATCTATCTATCTATCTATCTATCTATCTATCTATCTATCTATCTATCTATTTATCTATAATGGAATACTACTCAGCCATAAAAAAGAATGAGATCTTAACATTTGCAAAACATGAATGGCCCTAGAGGGTATAATGTTAAGCGAGATAAGTCAGAGAAAGACAAATGCCACATGATTTCATTCATATGTGGATTTTAAGAAACAAAACAAAGCAATAAACAAAGGAAAAAAGAGACCAACAAAAAAAGAGACTCAAATACAGAGAACAAACGGGTGATTGCTAGAGGAGATGTGGGTGGAGGTATGGCTGAAATAGGTAAAGAGATTAAAAGTACACTTACCTTGATAAGCTTTGAGTAATGCATAGACTTGTTGAGTCATGAGACTGTACACCTGAAACTAATGTAACACTGTATGTTAAGTATACTTCAAGTAAAAAATAGTTGTTAACTAATAAAGTAGTTAACAACCCTACATTTTCCCCCTTTCCCATTATGTTTCTTGATACCCATCCCAGAGTTCAGCCTCATTGAATTACATTCTCCTCATGTGCATCCTGTACTTCCTCAGCTCCAAGTTCTTATTCAAACTTATGCCTACCCCGTAGAATGCCCTCCCACCACTCATTTTCATGTGTTCTTATCCTAACCTAGAAGTCTTCACTTTTATCACAATGAGATGTAGTATCTTCCTCCTCTAGGCTCCCAAAACATCGCATTTGTACTTCCCATGTGATATTTGTAACATTCCATCTTGTGGTATGCAAATTGAAGAATGTTTTTTATTTACACTACTAAGCTACATCCTTAATGGATCTAGGATCCTTACAACGGATTCATTGATACATTTAACACAGTGGCTACCATAGTGCCCTGCACCAAACAGATACTCAATAAATATTTGTGGAATGTATGAATGAAAGTCAAATAGAAGGCAGAAAGAATTATGAGTTTCCTACTCACTGGATAAAAATTATAGGAAGTGCTCCGATTCTATTTAAACCAGAGTGTAGTTTCTTGAGAAAATAAGCCAACAGTTTGCTATTGAAAAATTAAGACACCAGAACATTCGAATTCTACACTCCTATTCAAATGTCTAGGGAGCTTATATTTTCTAATTTAATGATTCAGTAGAGATGAAGGAAATGTATATGATGCAAATTTGTTAAAAATGCAGCAACCTATATTAACTAAATCTCAATCTGCAAGCTTGAAAGCTTCTCTATGATAATCTTCTATTCAATGACCTTTTATATTTATCCTTTGGAAACTATGCTTAGACTTAATAACCCAACTTTCTCATTATCATTTATTTTGACCTCAAGACTAATTTTGCAGCCTGCAGGGGAAAACTTTTCCTGCTAATTAGTTCTTCTTGGTTGTATTCCAAGAGAAATGACAAATTTCACCTTGTTTAAGATGCCTCTTGATACTGATTTAAGCCAACTGAAGAAACCATGTATAATTTTTTAACTCACACATTTTTCCCCATGAGAAAGAAACCAACATTTTATTCAAAAATTTCTCACTCTTTAACACCATTTTGCAATACACAACTCAACCCTAGTATTTAATTGTTAGCATAATAAAATATAGAAGAAGTAAAATAATTTGGAAATCACATACTAATTTCAATAACTTGAGTCTGCCTTTCATCCTCAATGTATTTCAAATGATTGGTTTATTACTAAAGTCTACCTCTGTTTCCTCTGTTAGGTTGATCATACTCTATTAAGCCTTGTGCAATTAAGGGATATTTTAGTGTTGAAGTTAGTTTATTAATGGATCTGTATTATGAGTGGCAAACCTCAGCCATTTGTTTATCTTTCTAAAGAGACAAAGAAGTACAATTAGGAATTGTTTTAATTCCAACTTCTCCACTGTTTCAAAATTCTTGGAGATGATTCAACTTTTTAGACTCATCCATTTCAATAGCAACATTTTTACTGGACTACTGACAAGACACGTACATTTTGCTGCCATTGCCCCCCTCCCACAGGACCTTTTACTATTGTTCTATTAAATATCTCAAGTCAAGAAAGTGTATCTTCTCATCATTATCGGTTAAAATTTTTTTTAAAAAAGCAAGTGTATCTTCTATTTCCCATTTACTAATGCTTTGTCAAAAGGGGTATTAGGGATAAAGAAAGGGGGAGTAATCAGAAGGGGGAATGAAGCATGAGAGACTATGGACTCTGGGAAACAAACTGAGGGCTTCAGAGGGGAGGGGGTGGGGGAATGGGATGGGTAGTAAGGAGGGCACATATTGCATGGTGCACTGGGTGTTATATGCAACTAATGAATCATGGAACTCTACATCAAAAACCAGGGATGTACTGTATGGTGACTAACATAATATAATAAAAAATATTATTATTTAAAAACAAGGGGGGGGAAGGGGGGTTTTTGGAAAATCCGGGTTCAAATTTCTGTTTTGCCACTAACTGCTGTGTTTTGGTTTTGACACTATTCTCTTCAAATTCCCTTACTAGGATAACATGTTTAACATTTCAATGCCCATTTTCTCATTTATAAAGTGAATGTACTACCCTCAATTTACCCCTAATACTTTACAAAACACACACTTAGCCATGTTATCCCTGCTTAAAATCCGCAACGGGCCTCCTGCTGCCCACAGGATGAAGCCCATGCTCCTTAGCTTGGGAAACCAGGTCCTCTTTGATCTCCCGATATCGATTTCTGCAGCTTTTATGTCTGGAAAATGAGGTGCTGCAACCGGCTCACACTACTCCATGCCAACTGTGAACATCTCTTCTCGGCTCCACAGTCAGTGACATGAAATCAGCCATGATGGGGGTACTTACATCACAGAAATCAGCAACCAGAAAATGGGTTGTTAAACATTTGGCCACACATCGCTGGTGTTAGGCACTTTAATCAGAGCAGCTCTGATTATAACCCTCCAATAACATCCCATCCAGCTCAAAAGAAAAGCTCAAATCTTTTCAATGGCTTGGAAAGTTTTATGCACTCTGGCCCTCATTACTTCTCTAATTTCGTCTCTTCCTCTTCTTCCCCTCCCTTTACATATGCTGTTGTAACCACTCTAGTTGACTGTTCCTCAAATACACCAGGCAAACTTCCAACAAAAGGACAACCAGACAACTGCTTGCTGTTCTTCCTACCTCAAGTACAGATCTTCCTACGGACTCCTCCTCACCTTTAAGTCAAATCTGAAATGTCACCACTTCAGAGACATTTTCCCTGATCAGGGCTCAGCTGTCTTCTGTGGGCTTTTTGTGAAAATGAGAACAATGTCCCCGCTGAGGGTGGATCATCCGTGCAGGCACAGGCCTTGGAGAACAGGCGGTACCTTTGGAGGAAGCAACTCAAAGAAAATGCCACCCAATTCAGGGCACCAACCTGGTAAGCAGAGTTGGAGCAAAGTTTCTGCCCTCACCTGCCCTTCAGCTGAGCACCTCTGTGAAGTGCCAGACTACACCACCATACATGAGACACTGTCCCTCACCAGTCTGTATAAATGGCCACAGCCTCAAATATCCCCTATCGTTGTACTTCCTTTGTTTTACATCACCTATCACAATATATAATTACTGGATTAAGCCAACTGAAGAAGCTATGTGTAATTTTTTAACTAGCATATTTTTCTTCATGAAAAAGAAATCAATACTTTATCCAAACATTCCCTCCTCTTTTAACACCATTTAGCAACACATGACTTGGAACTCTGGTATTTAATTGCTCACACAATGAAATATAGAAGTAGTAAAAACAAATTTGGACACCACATACTAATTTCATAGTGTCTGGATTTCATCCTTGATTTATTTCAAATGATTGGTTTATTACCAAAGTGTACCTCTATTTCCTCTGTCAGGTTATGTTGTTTATTAGTTTAGTCTCCCACACTCACAACAAAATGTGACCTTCATGAAAGTAAAGACTGTGTCTTGTTTACTACTGTATCTGCAGAAATAGAACTATCCCCAACAAATGTTTATTGAATATTGAAAGACAGTTGAAACGACAGGCTTTCATGTAATATTTCATTTGAATGAAGAATATTTTTTGCTGAAAAGTATAAAATTTTTGAGCTAGATTATCTCTGCATCTCTTCCAATTCAGACATTTTATTTCGGGTTTCATATTATTTTCACTCAGAAAAATTCTTACCACGACAGATAGGGTAGCAAAGGCAGAGTGGGGAATTGTAATGCAACAAATTTGCAAGATCCTGGAATCCTCCGCCTCTGTTTTCTGGAGGTGGAAGGTTAGACTTTGAACCCTAGGTTGGGTACCTTGAAAAATATGTACTTGTTTTTGGGCCTCAGTTTCCTCTTCTGCCAAATGATGGGCTTGGGCCAAACCAATCTTAAAAAACGAAAAACTCCACCTTATAGGTTTAAAAGCAGAAATATTTTCCCCCAAAATATCTAGCTGGGAAGCACAGTATGTAACATACATTGAGGAGTTTCAGTTCTGGTTGAAGTGAGGGCAGGAGGGCCCAGACCTCTTCAAGTGCACAGACCACAGTGTGAAAACTCCTGCACTAGAGGCTCCTGAAAGTTTCTGCCATCTCTAACATTCCATGACTTTATGATTTTGTCATTCATCAGATTCCAGGGCCAGTGGGGGTGTGGATAGGCAATGATGCGTTGAGAATTCACTCAGTCAACAAATATTTGAGTACCTTCTGTATTCTAGGTACTATGTTACAGAAAAGGGTGGGTGAACAACATGAAAAAAAAAAAGCACAGATTCTGAGATCCAGTCAGATAGATTTCCTAAGCTGTTCTATCAAGCCTTCTTCCATTTCCACTGTACCCACCCCACCTCCTCCCACAAAAGGAGATTGCATCTAAACATGGGGAAGAAAAATATACCACAACCTTTATGTACCTTAGGACCATTTTTTTTTTCCATTATAGGAGTATACTCCTCTGCCCAAACCTTTTCAACTGCGAAATAAGTAATCTAAATATTACTCTAAGGCAATCTACAGTAGTTTCCCCTGCACTTTGGGCAGTAGAGTGAAACCAACTGAAAATAAACTAAAAAGCAATAGCAAATCAAGCAAAGAGTTCATTGGCTAAAGTCCCTGCAATGTACTTTCCATGACTATTTAGTCAATAAAAATACTACACTAAAAACTAAGTGTCCAACCAACCAGCATACCAATCTGCAGTAAGATCTTGGTTCAAGATCTAATTTACCATATTAGTTTTCTGGCGAACTAAGAAACCAGACAAAAGGTAGTTGTATGACAACAACTATTTGGGGTTCGGTTTGTTGATGGTGTGAAATGGGGCAACAGTAGTTGGATAATTCTAGAGATATATGAAAGATAGACTCAGCAAGACTTGATGTTTTATTCCTTCTAGGGAATAGAGAGTAGGAAGGGGTCAAGGATGAATCTGTTTTCTTACTTCTATGGATACTGGATGGATAGATCCGTGGATACTACTGGATAGATCTGGTGGTACCCACTGCTGAGATAGGAAACAGGGTAAGGAGCTGGTTGAGGGAGAAGAAAATGATGGCTTTAGTTTAGACATTTCCAATTTAACTTTCCCATGGAGCTCCTGAGTGAGGTATCTCAAAGTGGGGTCCACAGACATATTCTCAGGGATGTTTTATTTTTTTAATTCTGTTTTCACTGTGATAGTAAAAGTTTATAGAAGTCAAAAGAATCCACCCTGTAGCAGTCAGCACCATGTTCGCAATGAAGTGATTTAGTTTTAACAAACATTATCTGTCACATTATGCTGTGATTTTCTAGTTTTTATTATATTTAACTTGAGGTGTTGCCATTTCAGCTTTAATTATAAGGAATACTCTCTCACACACCCAGAATTTATATATTTAAAGCATTCTTATAAAGATAATACAAGAAAAATTAAAGTTAATGCATGGGCATCTGCATAAATTTTCCTTCTACTAAAAAGAATCAACATATTATTCTCTTTTCAAAGTAAAGGTGAGAAACACTGGGCCAAAGTTCAGGACTTAATTTGAATTGAAGGTGTGTGTGTGTGTGTCTGTGTGTGTGTGTGTGTGTCTGTGTGTGTGTGTGTCTATGTGTTTGTATGACAGATAAGAGAACAAAAAGAGCCTATTACAGAGCTTTGAGAATCATTAATATTTAGAAGTGAAGCACAGAGGGAAGACAAGCCAGTAAAGAAGTGGAGAAGGACAACCAAGGAAGCATTGGGTAATGAAAGCCCGTAAAAGTGACATTTCAAGAAAGAGGAGAATGATCCACAGTAGCAAGTGTTGCTGAGAGGCCGTGTTAGAAAAGGACTTAGCATTGACAACGGGCTCTGGCTGAATATCCCCGCCCACAGATATGGGACTACACCTTCTCCACCTACGACCCATGCTTCTTCATGACATATAGCCAATAGCTGACCAGCTAAACATCAAATAAGCCTTAAGCTTGTATTCTGGCTCTTTGCATGGGTTTGTATCTTTTTGTAAGCAAGCCTGCCTGTAAGCAAGTCCTACCTGCCCACCACGGCACAAACTTGATGCCAACTTTCACCTCCCAGAGTTCTAATATCTGACTCTGTTGTTGCTGTTGTTGTTGTTGTTGTTGTTGTTGTTAGAGAGAGAGAGAGAGAGAGAGAGAGAGAGAGAGAGCGCGCACACATGCGTGGCAGGGGAGTGGCAGCCAGAGAGGGAGAGAGAAAATCTTAAGCAGGCTCCACACTTAGCACGAAGCCCGACTCAGGGCTTGATTGCACGACCCTGAGATCATGACCTGAGCCAAAATCAAGAGACAGATGCTCAACCAACCGAGCCGCCCAAGCCCCCCAAATATCTGACTCTTCTTTCATTCAACCTGCTTTCCAAAACTTTTGCTCTGGTCTAGTTTCGGGATCTCCCTTAGTCTGCACAGTAGATCAGTGTGGTTTGTGGGATTTACCTCCTGCCTTTACCCATTCTTCTAGTACCAACCAGACATCAGTTCCAACAGAGAGAACTTTTGTAACTTCATTTGGTCTTCATAGATACCTGTATGACCTCTTTTTAATCAAGATATTGCCATTCTACCTGAACTACTTCTGCTTAATTCCCTGTCTGTTGTTACCAACATTCTGCTACAGCAACGAAAGAAGTCAATAACTAAAGACCTTCACCAATATTCAGAAACAAATCCTCAGTCCCTTACATTTTCTACTTTCTTTCTGCACAGAGCCCCACTTTTTATAGTGTGCTCTACTCCATGCCTTTAACCCTACTGTATTCCAATGCAGCAGCAAAGAGATGACTGTCAGCTAAACTGCACTTTCCATTTAAAACATTAAGTAGCTATTAAAAGAGAACGAGATGACATATTTCAGCCTCGCCACTGCATCTGCTGCAGACTTTTGTCTTAAAAACTCACTGTAGAATGTTAAGACTATGTGTGTGGCTTGTTCATGGGTCATTAGGGCACACTCTGCAGACTTCAGCAAGGTGATTTTGTAAAAATCTACACACGTTAATGAATCCCAGTTTCATTAAATCGTTAATTGCATTCAGTGAGAAACTATGTGGTGTTACTTTCTACAATTACTGGAAATCACAGCAGAGGAAACTCTGGGAAATTGGAAGGGCAAGTATATACAAGTTATCAATGCTCGTTCCTTTTGGTTTCACCTCTGATTAACCTTGAGCATTGCCCTCCCAGGATTCTAAGGCAGCTTTGGGAATATCACTCACTGGGCAATTTCACTGGAGTGAATTCCAAGCTATAGAAGAATCGTGCAAGACAATTCCCATTTAGATCTGACACACTTCGGACTGCTCCAAATTTGGGCATAGCCTTGAATACCCAATTGTGACTTAAGCTTTTCATTTTAAGTACTAAGAAAAACATATACAGAAGTCAGAAGAACGGGTTTCAGTCCCAGCTTTTTCATATGCGAGAGAAGGAAAAGTCAGTTTTCCTTTTTCGGAAGCAATTTCCTCCTTTGTAAATGGGGCATAGATCCATACTCTGCCTGCCTGATTGTGTCTGTGAGGGTCAGAGAAAATCACATCATTTTAGGGAGAGGCAGTTCACCATGGGCCCTGAGCATCCCTGCAAGTCCTTGCTGACTGTGCCAAACCACGAGGCTTCTCAGTCTCCTGCTACTAAGGTGCTCCTGTGGCTAGTCGGATAGGCAACTAAGTAGGTCAAGGGGACCACAGCCTGACTACTAGGGGAGATGACACTGGCTTGGTTTGTTTGCTGCTTGCTACAATGTGTGCTGCTTGCTCAAAGCCTGCTGAGTCCTTGGTCCTGGTTTCCCCAGCTATGGTGCAACACAACCCACCATGTGGCTAGCATCGATCTGGGACGGTCGCATTGCTGCATGGGACTTGGAAGCAGGGAACTCTTACAACTTTGCTGATGTTCACCTGGTTTGCTGTGCTGTGAAAAGTAAACTTTTGCTTTAATTCATGAAGCCCCGTTATCTATTTCTGACACTTCTGGGACTATAACAGGTTTAGTCCTTGCCATCTTCTATGAAGTTGGGGTTCTTTCCTTAAAGTCCCCAACCCTCAAACCTTCTTTCTCATATGGTACCACAGCCTGTTATCTATGTGCTATGGATCCCAAATTTATGTCTTCAGCTTTTCTCTCCTACATTTCTAGACCTCATATCCATCCGCCTACTGAACGGTCTCCCTGGATGTCCCATAGTTACCTTGGAGTCCACCTGTCCATGCCTGAGCTCGTTATCTCCTTCACCCCCTACTCAGATCTGTACCCACCTTGGTTAATGGAGCCACCAACTGCCTAATGCTTCCAGTTAGAAAGGATGCATCATTCTCAATCACTCCTTTCCCCTTATCAACCCCCTCAACACACACACACATTCGATAGTCCTTAATTTCTACTTGCTTACTATGTTTTGATTCCAGTCCTTCTCCTCCTTCTCCATTGCCGCCGCTCTAATGTTATCTTTTGCCCAAATACACCTTCATTCTTTCCCTAATGCATGAAAACGTTATTCCTATTTGGGGAATTTACATTTACTTGTCCCTCTACTTGTTCAAAATGCACAACATATCGTCAGTATCAGCCTTCTACTTGTCTCACCAGCATTATCCTTTGCCATTAGCCTAATACCACCACCTTTGGCCCCAGTGATTAAAAAATTACTTGCTGGTTTATGAACTTGGAATACGATTTTATTCTTCCTTGTCATTGATGACGTGCAACCCAGATCCCTCTTCAAGGAAGGACTTCTTGTCACAGCTGCTGGGAATTCTGTCAGTGGAAAGCCCTCAACTGGCAGCCTTCCTTGCAGAGAGCTGAGGCGCCTAAGGTCACACCCCTTCCGAGGGGCAACTCACATCTAATGACCAATGCAGAGTATAAAGACATGGACATTTTGGCCCAAGAAGGGACAACTCACAACCTTGTGAGGGCGTCTCAGCTTCTGGGGTCCTTGTGGGATCCTCCTTTATCTGTATCACAACCAGACATCTCCCTCTGACCAGTCCTGCTTCTCTTGCTTCCTTCTGTAGGTACTGAACCTTCCGTAAGCACTGCTGGATAGACAGCCTGCACACTAAACTTCAACTCGGAGTCTGCTGCCCAGGAAATCCAAGCTATGACACATTCACACTTGCTGTTTCTTCTGTGGGACAGCCTGCTCCTCTACTCATCCTCATAACGGATGCCTAATGATCCTTTAAGAATCAAATCAAGCGTCACCTGTTTTATGACCCCTTCCTTGAACTTCCTCCTCCACTGCCATCCCCACCACTGAAGTTCATAATCACATAATCCTTCTTTTGTGCTGTCGTGTTTTGTAGAAAATTCTATCAATGCACTTACCACAGTGTGTTATATTATTCATTTGCCTGCCTGTATCTCTTAATCAGATCTGTCACTCCTTCATGTGAGGATCTGCATCTTGTCTGCCTTTATCCCCACCATTTAGCATACTTACTGGCACATGACTGAGGCACAATAAATACTCATTGGGTTACAGTATTTCAGTGGCGGATTGGGGAATGGCAGTTCAGGTAGATTGGATATGGACTTCATACGGATAGCATATCAAAATTCACCAAGCCATGGCAGTACATGATGTGTTCATATATCAGTTAATGTTAATTCATTCAACAAATTTTTTTTGAGTCCCTACTATATGCCTATCACCGTATCTTCTACAGTGGACACAGAGATGAACAAGATAGATATGATCCCTTTATGATCTAATGGTAACATGTTAGAATTCTATTTGGTAGAAATCTGCATCTACTAAAAAATCATTTTGTCAAATAGCAATAGGATTATCTGCCGCATTGATGATAGATTAGAAGGACGAGAGACCGGAGGCAGAAAGACTGGTTAAAATGTAACTTATATTTAAAAATATAAATTTAGGTGAGAAATAAGGACAGCCTGAACTAAGGCAGTGGCAGACGGGATAGTTTTTCTTAGTAGAGACATTTCTGAAATGGAATTTGAGAACATGGTAACTTGTTACATATAGGAGGTGGAGAAGAGGAAAGGACTGAATAATGCCTTCGATTGTCTTGTAGAATATCTGAGAAGAAATTAAGAGTACTTTTCTGCCAAGATAGAGAAATGAGTCAAGAACTAAGACTCTGTATGTCAAATATTTCTTAATGAAACTGGGGTAAGAAGGAACTAAGAGTCTAGAAGGAAAAAATTAGGTTTATATAGCTATGTCCAATCTGGTGTTTATTAATGATAAACATGATTTTCTCTTTATATAGTAGTCAAAATACCACAGCAATAGGATCTGGTGTTTCTTCCCCCTTATTCATTCAGCTAATACATCTTTATTGAGCCCTGCCTGCCATGTGCCAGGCACTGAGCCAGGCAACAAGGATAGAGTAATGAAACAGAGTCATTCCCTGCCATCATAGAACTTAATTTTATCAAGTGAATAATCTGATCAATCATCAATGTGGACCGTCACCTTGCTGAACTAAAGCTACTAGGAGAGATATATGCATTGCCAGTATTTATTTTCCATATTCACTTAATATACACTCTTCTCTATATAAACAAAAAGTCTTTTTCAAAGAGCTTTGCAAACTGATTCCAAACACCCAACCAAATTATCAACATTACATACAGATTAGGCCCTGGCAGCATGGGCGTTGTTTTTTCAATTAAAATCAGCGATGGCTATCTTAATACATACTTATCTTTGGGGAAAGTTTCCAAATACAGTAAGTAGTGCTAACCAAAGTGCTTCTGGCTATTGGTTAGATACAATTTCAAGCATGTGGGAAAAGTAAAATGCCCAACGCAGGTTAAAAAGAAAAAAAAAAAAGAGCACAGTGTATCTATTTCACAGCTCCATTGTCTTTGACTTCTGGGAACTTGGTATTATGGCCTCAAGAAGGGACCGGGGCCGTGGTTTCCCAGGCCTACCTCTGGTGACGCGCTTGTACCGCTGAGACCTCTGCAGGCCCGTATTTAAGCAGTGAGTTCACATATCCCCTCCTACTGTCCAGCCTGAAAAGGTGGCTGTCAGGAAAAAGAAGGCACAAGATTTTCCTCCTCAATGGAACTGAAGATCAAAAAGGAAACTGTTTGCTTAATCTCTGTTCTACACATCATGATACATGAATGCCCCCATCAGCACATTGGTTTCATTTGTAAAATTTAAATCTCTGTAAAGTGATGGATGGATCTTTAATAAAGCAGGAAATTAATTACCTGTCCCTGAGGAGTAATGAAATACCTTCCAGCCGTGTTCATCCGGGCCTTTCAGACCGGCCAGCACGGTGCACCTTTATTCACGACTGTGTTGTTTTAAAATCAGAATGGAAGGCTTTCAGGATACAACTTCTAAGATGCAGAACACCTAATATCTAGCTTTTCTTCATGAACTAGAACAACCATTTAAACCACATTTGTGAAATAGAAAAATCCAGTGACAGATCGTGTCAGATGCCATTCTTGGAGCTTTAGATGCATTACCTCATTTAGCACCCACGACAATCTTCTGCAGCAACCATTACAATCTCTACTTTTTAAAATCAGGAAGTTGATGTTATAAGCGCTTCAATCTCTTGTCCAAAGTTGTCCAGCTGGTTACTGCAAAGTCGGGATTCAAGTCGACATCCTATTCCAAAGTCTGCATCCTAAACCATAGCGCTCTTTTCATTCAAAGATGTTCGCTATGTTCTTCCCAGTGGGAGGACTGATTTTCCTAAGCCCCTTATGCTCTCCACCAATCACCTCAAATTGTAAGCTATGTAATCATTTTACATTTTCTAAGACCCAAGAAATTATTCCCTGTTGGATCATCCCCATATCCGTTTGTCAAGGAGAGCAGAGCACAAAGACAGAAGCAACATGGTTCTGGGAGCAGCTGCGCCAGTCCTGGAGTGCCCACCTCCACGCTCTTTATCACGTAAGCAAACAGAGCCCTAAGGACCACGACTTTTGTGGGGTTGTTTATTTTCTTGCATACAGCCAAATACAATCGCTGATGCAATACAAAGGTATCCAATAAAATGCCTGGGACCAGGGATTTTCCTAACACACACACACACACACACACACACACACACACACACACACACTAATTTAAAAAAATCTAAGAATGAACCTGATAAAACACACATACACACACAAAACATGTTTAATAATAATATGTGAACGTGGTACAAAACCCATATAATAAAAAAAATGATGTATGCTGAAAACTCAGTCTTCTTCCTGTCCCCCACAGAATCCAGCTCCCCCAGTTCCACTTTACAGAGACAACTAATAAGTTTCTTCTGCACCTTCCAGCAACTTTCTATGCAAATCAAACATATGCTGAAGCATACTATACACATATTTTGCATCTTGACTTTTCCCCCTTAAAAATCTGTCTCAGAGATCATTCCATACCATAAATCACTGTACTCTTTTTAATGCCTACATATTATTTCACTATATGGATGTACTGTTACTTATCTGACAACTCCCCTATCAATACAATTTAGGTTGGTTCTAGTTTTTTGCTTTTATAAACAATGCTACAGTGCTATGGCATACCAAGCATGGGATGAGGGACGGTGGGAAGAATTCACTGTGACAGGCAGTATTCCAACATTGACATAGCTTAGAATGAGCTGCACATGATGATAACAAAGAGCAGACCACCGTTTAGTTATTTTTTTAGTCTTCTTAAATTACCTTACCAACAAGGTACTCCCTTATTGTCTCTCCTTCCTTGGAAAACAACCGTTTTAGTGAACAACCTTGCACATTGTCTCATTGCACATACTGTTTTGTGTATATACGCAAGTTTATATGCACTAAAATTTTGATAGTAACCCATTGCCTCTGAAAGTGGTTGTATCAATATACGTTTTCATCAGGAAGGAATGAGAATGCCTGTTTTTTCCCACACCTTCAACGACACTGTGCAATATTGAGCTTCTTTGTACTTTTCCATCTTTTTTTATTATGTTATGTTAGTCACCATATAGTACATCATTAGTTTTTGATGTAATGTTCCATGATTCATTGTTTGCGTATAACACCCAGTGCTGCATGCAATATGTGCCCTCCTTACTACCCATCACCAGCCTATCCCATTCCCCCACCCCCTCCCCTCTGAAGCCCTCAGTTTGTTTCCTGAGTCCATAGTCTCTCATGGCTCTTCTCCTCCTCTGTGTTCCCCCTTTCATTCTTCCCTTCCTTTCCCTACCGATCTGCCTGCTATTTCTTATGTTCCACAAATGAGTGAAACCATATGATAATTGTCATTCTCTGCTTGACTTATTTCACTTAGCATAATTTCCTCCAGTTCCATCCATGTCGATGCAGATGATGGGTAAGCATCCTTTCTGATGGCTGAGTAATATTCCATTGTATATATAGATCACATCTTCTTTCCATTCTTATAAGTAGAAATGGTCTGTTTTAATCTGTATTTATTTCATTATACATAAATCTTAGTTCATTTCATGTTTATAAACTATCCCCCCTGTGAATTGCCTCTTCATGTGCTTTGTTCACTTTTTAAAAATATATAACTCACATGTCCTAAAATTCACCCATTTAAAATGTATTATTCAGTGATTTTTAGTATATTCATATGGTGGTGCAAATATCACCATTATCTAAATCTATATTTTCACTACCCCCCCAAATATAGCTAATACCCATTGGCAATCATTCCCCATTGCCAGCTCCCCCACCCAGTCCCTGACAACCACAAGGATAGCTTCTTTTGGATTTGCTTATTGTTGACATTTCACATAAATGAACTCATACAATATATGCACTTTTGTATCTGGCTTCTTTCACTTAGCATAATGTCAAGATTCATCCATGGTGTAGCATAGATCAGTACTTCACCCTTTCATGGCTGAATAATATTCCATTATGTATGGATGTACCACTTTTGTTTATCTTATACTTCAATTGATAGACATTTGGTTTGCTTGTTCTTTATGACTATTGTAAATAACATTGCCAATAACGTCCATGTAAAAGTTTCTATGTGGGCATGTTTTCATTTCTCTTGGGGATCAACTACGAATGGAACCACTGAGTCACATGTGAGTTATATGCCTAAATACTTGAGGAACCACCAAACTTCCACAGCACTTGTACCTTTTTACAACCTCACCAAGAACATATGAGGACGCTAACTGAAATCTCACCAATACTTGTTACTATCAGCATTTATTATTATAACCATATGGTGGGTATGAAGTATGAACTTGTAATTCTGATTTGCATTTAACTAATGCTTAACGATATTGAGCATCTTTTCACGCACTTATTGGACATTTGATGATCTTCTTTGGAGAAACATCTACCCAAATTCTTTGTCTATTTTCTAATTGGGTTATTTACTTTTTTATTGTTGAGTTAGAAGACTCATACATTCCAGATACAAGTCCTTGACAGATACATGATTTGCAATTATTTCTCCCATTCTGAGGGTTGTTTTTTCACTTCCTTGATTGTGTCCTCTGAAATAAAAAGCTTTTAAAAAATAAAGTCCAATTAACTATTTTTATTTTGTTGCTTGTGCTTTTGGTGTCCTATCTAAGAAATCACCCCCTAATCCAAGATCACAAATACTTACACCTATGTTTCTTCTAAGAGTTTTATAGTTTTAGTTCTTATATTTAGGCCTTTGATCTATTTCGATTTGGTTTTTGTATATGGCATGAGCAAGGAGTGTGAATTCTTTTGCATGTGGATACCTAGTTGTTGAAAAGACTATTGTAATAATGTTGTATGGTGGCAAATGGTGATTACACTTATTGTAGTGAGCATTGAGTAATGTATAGAATTGTTGAATCAATGTGTTACACACCTGAAACTAATATGCGTCAATTATTATTCAGTAGGGCTGGATAGGAAACCATGTTTTTTAATTTTAATAAGGTTCTCAGGCAATTCTCAGGTACTTGTCAACAAGATCTCTAATTTTTCTTCTAAATGAGGTATTTTGACTTTATATCTTATGAGGTAGCTTCTTTAAAAAAAATAGAGTGCTTAGTGCCAAAGACGCCAGCCGCTGACTCTAGGAGACATTTTCATAATTTTTTGCTCATTGATATCTTGTATAATTTTTCAAGAATAAAATGTACAGAAAAATTTATCAAAGAGTTGTACTAACTTAGAATCACATCATCTATTGCCTCCCTTCTCCTGCCTTCACCACACACACATATACACACACACACACAAACACATTTTTTTTTAAAGATTGATTGATTTGTCAGAGAGAGAGAGAGAGTGAGAGAGAGACTATAAGCAGGGCGAGCGGCAGGCAGAGGGAAAAGCAGGCTCCTCACTGAGCAAGGAGCCTGATATGGGACTCGATCCCAGGACCCTGGGATCATGACCTGAGCCAAAGGGAGGCACTTAACCCACTGAGTCACCCACGCATCCTGTGAACGCACATATTTATGAATACTTACATAAGCATGTAACCATGCTTACATGCAACCATGTACACACACTCCATACCTGCACACACTCAAAAATATGCACACATGTGAACACTCGTGCCCACATACATGCATACTCACACACATGTAACTGAACACATGCATACATGCGTGCACATGTGCTCACATGCATAAGTGTTTGCACAGTCGCACATGCACAGATATATAGATATATATACTACCTTACACCTACTTTCTTCTAAAAAGAAATAATGAAAAGGATCAGGGCCCCGGTCAGACCTTGGCCCAAGTCCTGGCTGTACCAATTACTGGTCATACGACCTTTCTGACTCTTAGTTTGCACAAGCCCTGCCTCAATAGACCATAGTGAAAATCAAGATATAAAGGCACCTATAAGCACTCTGTAGCCAAAAAAGTTCTACTCAATCGTGTTTTACTATATGATAATGCCATTTTTTCATGAGACTTGTTTTGCTTTACAAAACCATTCAGTGTGGTTTGGACATCTGGCAGTCACCTTTTATAGATGAAAAATTCAAGGCACAGCGAGTTTTAACGTAACTCAGCCTGTGAAGCAAGCACGGTGGAACTTGTGTCCGAGCGCTGTCCTCTCCCCCCGGGAGCCTTGCCCCAGGCGTCCACTGCACCTTCCGCAGCTGCCGTGCGGATGCCCTAGAGGACATTGCACTCAGATGGCAATTTAAGCCTAACCAGTTTTAGCTTTTAAAAAATTGGCTTGAGACAGTAAGTGGAAATACTTACTATAGATGTGACTCGGAGGACTACAGAGTCCTCTACTACTTCTGTTTCTTCTGAAAGCCAAAAAAAATTAAATAAAGAGATGAGTATGAAAAATGCATTGTTGGAGGATATAAAATTATACTGCCCATATGTTTGAATTTGAAGGTACACTACCTTGAGAAAGCTCAGGGTTGCAAAGCATGAGAAATTTATTGCTTGGTTCTCTTGCCCAGAATAGCGTTCATTCCATTTTAAATGTCACTGAAGTGCATTTATGTCAAAAGAAAGATACCAAATCAAACTGACAATGACTCAGTGATCAGCACTGGGCAGAAATTATTCTATGAAGTATCTGCCATGCAAATTGATAGGGGAACTTAACAAAGATGATATCTCATGTGTCATCAAACATCACAGCAATTTCTCAAAAGCAAAAATGTGCCTTTAAAAAAAACTACAAGTTCTTTTGAGGTTATATGAATTATCCCACTACCTAGAACAGATTTTGCTCACAAGGTGCAGAGTTTCTAAATATTCTATAATTTGCGTTGTGATGGTTAATTTTATGTGTCAACTTGAGTGGGCACAGGGTGCCCAGATACCCGATTAAAAATTATTTCTGGGTGTGTCTCTGAGGGTATTTCTGGATGAAATTAACATCTGAACCTGTAGCTGAGTAAAGCAGATTGCCCTCTCCTGGGTGGGTGGGCCTCCTCCCATCCACTAAAGGCCAGAACTGAGAGAGAATTCTCTGTCTCTACCTTACTGTCTTCAAGGTAGGACATAGGTCTTCTGCCTTCACAATGATTCGGACTGAAATTTACACCATTGGCTCTCCTGGTTCTTGGCCTTCAGACTTGAAATGGAATCATACCATTGGCTCTCCATGGTTGGGACTTCTCCTATTGGTTGTGTTTCCCTAGAGAACTCCTATTAATACAGGGATCAATGCAAAGCTCTCTTTTCACCATTCAAGAAGCCAGAAAATAGGAAAAACAGCTATAGATGTTCAAAACAAGAAAGAAATAAAATATGTACAGAAAGAAAATATAGGTCTGCTAAGGGTAAAGAACAAATATTCTTAGAGCACTGTAGAGTTCACAAAGCACTTTTCCCTACAGCATCTCATTTATTTATTTTTTATAATAATTTTTTATTATGTTATAGCATCTCATTTAATCCTCAGAACAACCCTGTAAAATGAGAAAAACAAATATTGTTTCCATTTTTTAGATAGCAACTGGGATCAGAGTTCTTGGCTAGTCCAAGACTCCAAAGATTTTAAAAGCAAATAAATGAAGCAAGAAAGTATATACAAGTTATAGGAAACAAAACACTTTCTCTAGAATGTTTTTCTACCTTCAAATCAGACTTGAGAATATTCAGAACACTGATTTTCAAACTTGGCTGCCCACTGGGATCATCTGTGGAATTGTAAAAAAAAAAATACTGATTATACTCCCAGTGATTCTGATTTGGTTGGTCTGGGCCACGGGCTGGGCATCATAATTTTTGAAAGCAATTTAGTCAACTATAACTTGTAGTGGTTTAGAAACCACTGGCCTAGAATGTCACATCAGGTCTTTGAACCAAGATCCTTATCATCTGTTATTGAATGAAAGATGTAGCAATATTTTAATGCTCAGAAAATCCAAAGAACTGAAACTTTCTTTCATTTGAGGAATGATATGTGCTTGGCATTATGGGAAATCAGACACAAGTCCTGCCTCAGAGGATTCACAGACTAGTGAAAGAGACAGGCAAGTATTCCAGTAGCCATATGACAATTTGATACACGTGTTGCTTATAGTATGGAGCAATGCTATACATTTTAGAAAGCAAATAGTGGATTTAGATGCTGAGAGAGGTTGGAAAATTCTAAAAAGAAAGGAATTTTGAGGTGGACTCTGAAAGTTAAATCAGAGTGCCAGGCAGAGGGTAGGACATTTGAGAAGTGTGGGGTGGGTATTGCAAAACCATAGAAAATGAAATCAGATAGAGGAGGGGGAGGGGAGTAATCCAATAAGGCTAAATCATAGGGTGGCACCATGAAAAAAGAAAAGATTAGGCTAGAGAGGTAGGTTCATTTGTTCATTTCTCATTTAAGTAAGAGGTTCATATGGTGAAAAGTTCACACTGTTCAAATGTCTACTTAATAAAGAGAGATCAATTTCTGGTTCCTAGTCCCACATCACTTCTGATAGTTTTTAGTATATCATTTCCACAGCTATTTTATAAATATACATACTTAGTGGGTCCAAATCTAGTCTACAAGGACGGATGTTCAAAACATGGAATTGTAATTCTTCCACAGATACACTTAATTGTTAGGTGAGCCTCTATTCTACCTGGTGGAGGTAATCAGCCTCACCTAGAATCAACAATGTACCAAACACACACACACACACACACACACACACACACACACATACACACACACCATTTTCCTAGATAGCATCCAATTTCCAGGAATTTAAAATTACTTGGTCTCAAACTTTGAAGAAAGGAGGATGTGGGCCTTTTGTCTAAGTTATCCTCCATCCATTCTGGCAGTCTAAGAAAATCCTTCTTGCCCTTCCCTTTCCTTCCCCTACACTGTCCTGCCCTCCTCAATAGCTCTGCTCCTTCTTCCTTCTCCTTCTTTTTCTCCTCCCTCTCCCCACATCCAACACTTCCAGATGCCAGGATCAGACCTTGGGAGTTTCCTCAACTCTGCTAAGCTTTCAGGAAACACAGAGAGACTCAGGCCTTCTGCCACTTCTGTGCTGCTCTAAGAAATAGAGAAATCAGCTACATCCCCCACCAGCTCACTACAACTCGGAAGTCTCTGCAGCCACCTCAGCTCTACAGTCTACGACTGAATTACAAAGTGGCGGCCTACAAATGTGTTTTACCTGGCCATGCAATGTTTTTGTTTGTTGCTTTTTTAAAAATGTGAGCTATCTGACAACATGTAAACATTGGGATATTTCTAATTTCTAGCTTCTCTTGACTAATCAGAAGATGTGGCAACACTGGGCCTATATGCTCACATGGTATTAATTAGCTGGAGCTGGTAATCACAGAATGAGTTCCCAGTTTGATTGTTCCCAAAGAGCCCATGGCACGCACTTGTTATATTCCTGGCCTGTTACCTGTAGGAATTTAAGTTTTTAATTTCCACCATAAACACACCACACTTTTTCTATTCTAGGCTCTGGCTTGTTCCATAAACTCTATTTAAGAAATAGAAATAGCCCTGGTCACTTTTCAACTCCTATTAACCATAACTGATCCCAAGAATCCATAAGACCTTTTTCTACCAGACTTCCCCTCCCACAGCCCCCTCCCATTCTCCTAGTCCAGGAAATGGTATGTAGTCTTGAGTTGGTAAGAAGCCCCATTCGTAACATCATCTGAATTTACACAGTGCTACTGAGTGGCCTGTGCAACTGTGTTTGTCCTTTTGGTCTCTTCCAGAGAACCTAGCCTTTTGAAACTCAGTGGCCAGGAAAATTATTGTTTTTTTTTTTTTCTCCTGCATCCTCCTTTCTTTCAAGTAAGAAATATAAAGTGCCTTAGCTCATGGCTACATGAGAAGAGTGAGAAGTAGGGAAAAATAAGTTAAATAAGTTAGTATATCATATTACTTATGATATAGAGTATTTATAACCAAATATATATACATGTTATCTATAATATATAATCTGTATTCCTTTTATATAACATAAGCATATATGTGTGTATATATTTTCTCTAATGTTTTTGTTTCATTTATCATATCTTATATATTGTTCCTCATTTATGCATGTGTGTATTATTTTTATCAACTAAACAACTATTCCAATACATAAATATGCACTATTCATTTATTTACCCAGCCTTCTATTGGCAAACAACAAAATTTCCTATTTCTTACACTAAAACATCCTAACAAAGTTCTCTACGTGTATATGCAAATATATCTGTCAGATAAACCCCTAGAAGTGGAGCTGCCAGGTCAAAGGATGGATGAATTTTTTATTTTGAGGTATAAGCAAACTGGAACGGTATACCAATTACAATGGCTTCAAAAGTTTAAGAATATACCATATATTCACCAACATGTTTTTTTATTATTTTATCTTTGGCAATCCGATAAGTAAAATGTAGTTTTTAAAAATTTGCCTTTCTAGGGGCGCCTGGGTAGCGCAGTCGTTAAGCGTCTGCTTTCGGCTCAGGGCGTGGTCCCGGTGTTCCGGATGAGTCCCACATCGGGCTCCTCCGCTGGGAGCCTGATTCTTCCCCTCCCACTCCCCTGCTGTGTTCTCTCTCTGGCTGGCTGGCTGTCATAGAAATAAATAATAATAAAATCTTAAAAAAAAATTGCCTTTCTATAATCATGAGAGGATTTGAATAGCACAGGAGGCTGGATGTGTGATTGGTGGTTGAGGGAGATAGCACATGGCCATTGTCTATTTTCCCCATGTGTCTTATCACCTTGCTTTTACACTGTCAACTGGAAAATCTTTTCCTTATGGGCCTATTAACTAGTCAACAAAGTACCACTTTAGGAGAATCTACTCAGATAAATGCTTGCCCTCCACCCCATTCCAATAGTCCATAAGTCCCGCTATGGGCAAGCCCTATTCAGTTTTGTCTTTTGGCAATGACTGGAACTCTATTTTAGAGAAATGATTCTGGAAGACTGATTAGAAAGGCAAGGGATTGCAGGCAGGGTAAGCCAGTTAGGCGGCTATGGCAATCATCCAGGGGAAGAGAAAAAGTCCAATATTATGTCAGAAGTGAGAATGAATAGGAGAGATGACATTTTGAAACCTCTTAAGGAGAGAAACTCAACAGGACTCAGTAACTAATTTAATCTGAGGGCAGAGAAAGAGGGAGGCTTTTGAGATGATGCTAGGATTATTGTCTTTGCATTACCATGTCAATAAAGAAGCCATTAGCCAATTCAACAAACATAGAAAGCAGAAGTGAAATGCTTCATTTTTTTGGAGGATAATCTAGTTTTGAACATTTAGAGTTTAAGATGCCTACAGAATATCCAATTGGAGAGGTTCAGGATCCACTTTAAAATTGGGGTATGCAATGCAAGAGAAAAAACAAGGGATCTGTATTTAAAATCTTAGGAAAGATGGATTTAAAGAAATTTGGCATAAGTTCTGTGTTTAAACATAACGAAGGAAAAGAAGATAAAATAGTAGTGTTGAAGGAAAACAAACTGCTTGAGGGATTATACTGAAGTAGAGTCAAAGAGGCTTACACGTTTTTATGAACACACTTAAAATTTTCTATCCTGCAACTGTGTCTATAAAACAAGGACGATAAAGGAAACAATTACTTGATTAAGCACAATAAAAAGTGCCTTCACATAAAGATTCCCACAGTCACAAAGCAAATATGAGTGTCTATTCTCTCCCTCCCCCACATACTCCTAAAAAGGAGACAATTACTACATTTTTATAAAATCTTGGAGCAAGAGACATTTCTAAAGATTTCTAAGAAATCTTTTTTTGAAAGTGTATTAAAAGGGCATGAGTTGTGATGAGCACTGGGTGTTATACACAACTAATGAATCATTGAACACTACATCAAAAACGAATGATGTACTATATGTTGGCTAACTGAACATAATAATAAAAAAAGAAAAGAAACATATGTAATTTGAGGGCCAATATAGGAACCTCATGAAAATTATTGTTCAGATAATTTATCTTAATAATCATACAAGGAAAATTTAGATCTTCTATGGTATTATTTATTAAATGAGCACATATTACTAAAAAATAAATAAAAATAAAAGATTCATTTATTTATTTTAGAGAAAGAGAGCACATGAGAGTGGGGGGGTAAGGGCAGAGGTACAGGGAGAGAGAAAATCTCAAGCATACTCCCTGCTGAGCACGGAGCCCAACATGGGGCTTGATTCCATGAACTGGAGACCATGACCTGAGCCAAAATCAAGAGTCAGAAGCTTAACCAAGTAAACCACCCAGGTACCCCCAAAGTAGAAAATCTTAACGATTAACTAGTTTTGACTATATGAAAGTGTAAAATTCATGCATGACAAAAAGGAAGCATTAAAAATAGCATGCAAATGATAAAATGGATATATACTTGTAAAACATGACATACAAAAAGTTAATATTTTTAATCTATAACAAACTTCTACAAATCAACAAGAGAAAAGTGATAACCCGCCCCACAAAAAAACAGGCAGAGTGATCAAATAGACAACTCAGAAAAAAAGGTATAATGATGCAATAAACATGGTACAAAATATTCTATCTCACCAATAGTCCAGGAAAAAAATTAAATTAAAATAATGAAATATTTTCACTATCAAACCTTCAAAGTTGTGAAAAGGATAACCTTCATGCAAGCAATATATTAAGATGGGTCATCTCATGAGCTGCACTGGTTGCAGCATAAATTGTACCACTTCCGATAGAGTAACTTGGCATCAGATATCAAAGGTCTTTAAAATGTTCGTATGCAACCGATTTATCATAAGAAAAGAGGCCAGCATTTGTAAAGATCTATGTTAAAAGATGTGCATCACATTATAACAATAGAGGGTTAATGAAATAAATCATGATGCATACCAGCAAAATATAATTCAGCCACTAAAAATCACTTTTCTAGTAATATTTAATGGCATAAAAATGTTCAAAATTTAATGCTAAGTAGATAAAGCATGATACCAAGCAATTTATGGAATTTATGGAACACAATCCCATAAATGTGAATCTGTCTTTCCCTAACAATCCCTTCAATCTCAATCTCAATTTCTCTCCTCCCTTCCCACCTCCCTCTCTAAGGAAATACCCAAAGATGTCCATTGTGGTTATCTCTGGGCAATAGGATTATTGCTGATTTTATTTTATTTTCTACAATTCTTTATTCTCTGAAATGAGCTTGTATTGCTCAATAATCGGGAAAAAAAATTCTACACTTGCAAACCTGTCTTCCTGCCAACTGCTATATAGGACTGATAGAACTCACAGAATCTCAACATCTTGGTACCATTTTCACATTGCTTCCCTTTTTGGATTCAGACTGCTGAGTAAGAAAGATCCTTAGGGATTATCAACTAAATGGGCTCATTTTGAAGATAAGGGTAAGGAAGTCTCCTCTCGTGGAGAAGAAGGTTCTCACCCAGAATCACATAGTAAATTGTCAGTGGAGAAGAAGGTTCTCACCCAGAATCACATAGTAAATTGTCAGCAGAGGTAGAACAAAAACTCTGGTGTTCTGACTGGTTAGTTATCTTTTTATTATACCACATATTCATTTATATTCCTTCTCTCTGGGGATCTGATTCTAAATACTAATCTCTTCAGATTAGAACCATCTTTGAAATAAAAGAACTATAGTAGTTATTTCCATTTCTCCAGGTTACCTTAATCTTAAACACACTAATTTATTTAGTTTCCATTATGTTCAGGACACTGCAATGTGCCATAAAAAAAAAAAAACAACAGGAAATGAAATAAGACCTGATCCTTACCTTTGAGCAGCTTTTACTCTAATAAAGGAAGCAGATACGTAAAGAACCAATGGAAGGCAGAACAAAACAAGAACTAAAGGAGCACAGGCAAGGGGTACAATAATTCTGATTACCTGAAGGTATCCCATGCCCCGGAGTCTATTCATTGATTCCTGAACACACAGAATCCTTGGTTGTTCATTTTAGACACTTGTGATTATCTCTTGACATTGTCCATCTCAAGCTGTTTGGGAAACCTAACATAGAACACTCATAGTGACATTGAGGGCACATCTGTCCATTGCCTCTCTGCTCATGACAGCACATTGGGCACATTCTCAGGGCTTATCCTCATATCACTGATTCCCTCTGTAGACACTCTTTTATTCTTTTATAGAAGATTTATTTATTTATTTTAGAGAAAGAGTGTGTGTGTGAGTGGTGGGAAGGGCAGAGGGAGAGTGGGGGGAGGGGAGAGAGGGAGATGCAGACTCCCCACTGAGCACAGAGCCCGATGTGGGGCTCGATCTCATAACACTGAGATCATAACCTGAGCTGAAATCAAGAGTCAGACACTCAGCTGACTGAGCCATGTAGACCTCCCAATCCCTCTGTAGACACTCTTTAATTCACCTTATTTTATGAGGATTCAGAGGTTATTAGAAGTATATATTAGATCTTCCCTACTTTGTCCAAATAATTTATATGTATGCAATAAATATATAGCAATGATCTAATATATACAAGGAATAAGTCCACATAGAGAATAAAGATGCTGTCTATGCCATCAATCTGAGTAGCAATGTGCCAAGCTAAGGGCAACTCCTGGAAAATCTGGAACAAATACCTATATCAAGTCATTTTGTTGAAACAACCCACTGGTACGAAAATTTGGAAGCATACACAAAGCTTCTCAGCTCTCCCTAGCATCCCACTGGATTGTCTTCTCTTTCTGTGGCATAGCCTGCTTTTGTTTGCTTTCACTTCTAATCTTCTACTTCACCAATGAACTGGCAATTGTAATGCTGGGACTCTTCCTGTTCCTTAACGTGTAAAATAGCAGTAAGACCTTCCTGTTTTTCCTTAGGCCTTTTCATAGCATGTAGGAGAGAGAGCACTGGATTTGGGAGTCATCAAAAATTTGTTCTTGACTGATCCTATCCTTTTTATTCTGTGACTGTTAACTCTGGTATGCCTTTGTTTCTATACAATGGGAAGAAAGATGGTTGTTACTTCCGGCCTCATTTTCCTTGCATTTGCTTTCCACAAGCCCTTTCAAGTGGAGTCCCAGTTGAAACTTACCGTAGCTTCAAGCCTACAGCAGTTCCTAGTCTAATCTAAGCCAAGCCCATGTGTGTTGATAGCCTCAGCCCTGTCCACTGGTGGAGCTTGGAGAGTGGGCTCCCCGTTAATTCAGGGCTCGGTGTGCCAGGGATGAACCTTACGTACTGTATGCTTCAATGTTTACAAGCAGGCTTCTGTCTCATTTTCTCTGCCAAGCAATTCACTGTGATTCTGGTCCTGTGAATCTGTCTACTCTGCTAGATCCTGACCATCCCCACCTTCCATGAATTCCCTTCCCTGTATTTCTCCAAGTCCCTTTGCTGATTAAGTCAGGACTATATTGACTCCTAGTGAATTCTACCTAACATCTAAAACCCCTACTACAATGGCCTTTCACCAGATAGGGCTCCCATAAAATGTATCAGCGTTAGGCTCAGACACTGACAAAATCTGACACTGACAAATTCCCAAGGTAGCTACGCCCTTTGGACGACTCTGTAACTGAATTAGTAATACTCTCTCCAGCTATATCTCAACTCAAATACCTTCCTCTACTTCCTTGCCACCCAATGGTGTTGAGGTTCCAATATGACTCATCCCTAAGACACTCGAGTAATGACAACATCTGCTCTGCCTACCTCATGAGGCTATTAAGGGCATTAAAGGAACAATAAATGTGAAAACGCTTAGGAAACCATAAAGATTCATTCAAATGTTAGTGCTTCCGAATCTTACTGTTTACAGACAGTTGTTAAAGGCACTTTCCTCTCTAGATCCTTCAGAGAGAAACTGTCTACTTGGAGGACTGTGAGCTTCATCGCTTGGTTAGCACCTGCCTGGTCTGTTTCAAGAAAAGATTTCATTGTTTTTCCATGTTTTTCCCCCAAGACTGGCACCTGGTTTTATGAAAGACTGTGTAAACACGTTTTCTCAGACTTCACTGGAAGATGTCAGTATGCTCCGCCTCTCCATCAAGGAGAAGAGAAAGCTGATGAATCAAAAAGTTGAAGTGTTGAAAAGGTGGTGTTCACTTGCCTAATTTATATATATTCATCCAGTTTATGAAACCCAAGTGGCAAATGGAAAATGAGAGGAAAGCCAGCATCGCCTAAGTCAGAGAGCATTGTGGAAACATAGGAACAGATGTCAAATCACCTGCCTCCCAGCTAGAACCTTCTGATCTTCCTCAGGTGCTACAGTCAGTACCAAATCTTAGCAATTGCCATATTTTAAGTAGTGCTTTCTTGACTATATTGCTAAAAAGTCTGGCAACCCGAATAAAGAATTTTCACCATTCTATTGAACAGTGTCTCTCAGTGCCAGAGAAGAGACTTATTTCCTGAGGAATAAGAGGACACTGTGAAGAAAATAAATATGAAAAAAAATAGCAGCCTTATAGTTCCCTGACAACAGTAACAAAACTACCCTAAATCACAAGGGAAAATGGTTTTTAATGTACATATAATTTTACCCCATCATATTCAACACAGGAATTAAGGGGACAGATTCAATCACTGTCAGATAGCCCCACAAGTGACTATGTTGTATGGATACTACTGTAAGGCCATACCATTAATGAGACATACCAGGCTGACCCTGTCCCCTTCACCCTCACTCTCAGCCCATGTGCCAAAAAAGCAAGGCTCAGGTCCTTAAATCTTCTACTCACTCTATAGTGAAGTATCCAGAGCAAGGAAATGTGAGGCAGCAACAGTCAGGAATAAGCTCTAGAAATACTTTCCAAATGAGCAGCTTGTAGAGGTATGTGTGGTCCCCTTTTTATGTCATTTCCTCATGCAAAAGATTCTTCTCTCCTTACTACCCTATCCCCCCATCTTCAAGGAGCCAAACTTCCTCCTGTTCTCCCCTTAAACATTAGTGTACATTTAAATCAATCTGTGACTTCTCCTTAGACTTCTCTCAGCTTGGGGGATTGAAGACTTTGCCACCCATAAAATAAAATCCCAGATAAGGGAAAGGCATGGGAATCTCAATTCTTTACCCAGGTCCCAGAATTACACCATTGCACAGCCGCCATCTCCACCTCTGTGTCCAGAACAGAGTGACTAGAGGTCCAGGCTCTGAGAACACATCCAGGGGCTCCGACTCAGTAGCTGTATGCTTTTGGGTGAGTCATCTCACTGGGCCATAGCTCCCTCCTCTGGGAAATGGGGGTGAGCTAGCACCTGTTTATAACTGTGTCCTTGATTTAAATGGAATGATCCTTGTAAAATACTTTTCTGGTATGTGGTATGTGTTTTATCAATTATTAATCATTGTTAGGGTTTGAATTGTGCCCCTAATTCATGAAGTCCTAATCCCCAGTACCTGAGAACATGACCTTATTAGGAGATAGAAAGACCTTACTTGGTCTTTACAAAGGTAACTAAGTGAAAATAAGGTCACCAGTATGACTGGTATCCTTATAAAAAGGCTAAATTTGAAAACAGGTAGAATGCATACAGAGAGAACACCATGTGAAGACACAGGTAGAAGACAGCCATCCACAAGCCCACAAGCCAAGGAGAGAGGCCTGGAACAGATCCTTCCCTCATAGCCCTCAGAAAGAATCGACCCTGTTGACACACCTTGATTCAGACTTCTAGCCTCCAGTAACGTGACACAGTAAATTTTGTTTAAGCCACTCAGACTGTGGTACTTTGCTACAGAAGTCCTAGTAAACTAATATAATAATCATTTTTTTTTCTCTTTTTTCTCAAGTTTTTATTTGAATTCTAGCCGGCCAACACACAGTGCAATACTAGCTCCAGGTACAGAACCCAGCAATTCATCACCTACACTCAACACCCAGTGCCCATCACAACAAGTGCCTTCCCCAGTACCCATCACCCACTCAACCCATCCCCCTGCCCACCTCCCCTATAGCAACCACCAGCCTGCTCTCTGCGGTCAGGAGTCTGTCTCTTGGTTTGCCCCTCTTTTTCCCCCCTTGTTTTGTTTCTTAAATTCCACATATGAGTGAAATCTATGCTATTTGTCTTTCTCTGACTGTCTTATTTTGCTGAGCATAATACTCTACAGCTCCATGTTGCAAATGGCAAGATTTCATTTTTTATGGCTGAGTAATATTCCATTAACACAATGATCATTTATGACAAAGTTGACTGCACATATACATCTCATTCTGGTCAGCATGTTGACCTGACGATCTCAGAAAACCGGGTATATAAAAATAATTATAGCTTATTTGGGAGGTCAGTACCCATGTCTATTTCAAAGTATAGGTAGGTAAAAAGAAGTAATAAATAGGTAGCCATATATCACCAGAATTGAGGTAATTTTGAGGATGAAATGGGGATATTATTTTTATTTTTTTAATGTTTTTTTATTATATTATGTTAGTCACCGTACAGTACATCCCTGGTTGGGGATATTATTTTTAAAAGATTTTATTTTATTTAGTTGACACAGAGAGAGAGAGAATGAGAGAGAGACAGCACAAGCAGGGGGAGTGGCAGGCAGAGGGAGAGGGAGAAGCAGGCTCCCCGAGGAGCAGGGAGCCCCCACAAGGGCCTCGATCCCAGGACCCTGGGATCATGACCAGAGCCAAAGGCAGATGCTTAACAGACTGAGCCACCCAGATGCCCCAAAAAGGGGATATTAATAATAAATAGACTCAATCATCAAAATAAGACAAAAAAACAGAACTTGTGGTCTCCCTAGCAATGGAGAACAAGGATAAGTTACGCCCCCTCCCTCTCCATCAACCAGGTCCGCTAATGTAAGACTCACTAGTTCCACTAGAGCAATCTAGTTAATTTAACTACAACTATCAATTAGCTTGGAAAAATATGAGTTAAGGTCAGAAGAAAATAAGTTCAAGTTAATTACCCCCATGTAATTGACTTTCACATTTTGTACATTTCTAAAATATCCTGAGGCTAACAGAGCTTAAATTTGGAGATTTGGATAAGCTTTGGTGTAGAGATAAGCATATATCCATTGATGAGCTATTACTTTCTGTTTCTCTAACTCGGAATGGAAGAACAAGACAGGAAGGTACTCTATCTAATACACATTTTGCCTCAGAACCAGATCACTGGCAAAGTAAGGGAACAAGTCAAGGGCAGTCATTATTCATCGGGTGGGGGAGAGAATGTTCTTAGCTCAGAGAAAATTCCTTCCTACTTCTGGACAAAGAAAAGTTAGTATGCCCCAAGGGTTGTTTCCCTGGCTTGGGTTCCTCCCTGTTCACCACCTCTGCACAAGGGGGACTGTTCTAAACTAGAGGTTGTTGTGACTAAAATATTTGCTCTCCATACTAATTGATTTTTAAAATTAATCACTTCATTTAGAATTCATTCAACCTAGTAGAGATGAACATTCATCATACCGGGAAGACCCTCAGCTCAGAGAGAACAGGCACAAGTGGTAATTAGTCTATGAACTGGCTCAGGAGTCTTTAAATGAGACTGAAGCCACTTTTATGAAGCTAAAATGCCATGCAACATTAAAAAGTTAAATAACCTTGTGAACACTTCAAAGAGAGAACTAAATGCAAAGTGAACCTATTTGGAAAACTCTTGAGTCAGTTGATTTTAATATTGATAAGAAAGAGATTAATGAATGGACATTCCCCAAACTCACAATTGCCCTCTGCCTTTGGAGGGGCGATGTAGTACAGTGGAAAGATGTGTCTTGCGGTAAGTTAAGTGGGATTCTGTCATTTTCCAGCAGTGTTGTGGTCTTGGTTCTGAGCCTTAGTGTCTCCATCTTTAAAATGGAGCAAGTAATATATCCTATTCCTAAATTGTAGGGCTCTTGCGAAGTTTTGATGAGATATGGTATATGAAATCTCTTTATAAAGTACAAAATGTCTCATAGTTTAATTGGTATTATTACATAATTTTTTGAAAGCACAATTAATTATAAACCTTAATAAATAATTGTTGAAGTACTGAAAGAAATGGAATGTTCCTAACCTAATCAAACAGATGACACTGCAATGGTACAGCCTATCAAACACCACAAATTCTCTTTACCTCCCCCTACCCTCACCAAACTCACCCTAAATGTAATGATATTAGGGAATGATAACATCCCACTAAAAGCACCTCAATGAAGGTCACTTGAGAGTGAGTGGGCTTGCCAAGAACAGCCAGAGCAGCCACGTCCAACAGTGAAGGGACTTACATGATGTGCAGAAAACATTTGCAGCTTTAATAAAAACAGGAAATCGGTGTTTTAGTAAAAGAATATCACACTTCAAACTCAGTATTTAGGCTGCAAATGATAAAATGGTGAAGAATAGAGAAGACAACAAAACTTAAGCAAGTTGTAGAAATAATTACAATTCAATTGGCTTAACCAAGTAACGGATTACAAAAGCCCAGATTCCAGTTCCCTGGGCAAGTCCGGTTTGTTTATTTCACGTTTCTGATTAAAGCAGAGCGCAAAATTATTTTTCCTCAGTGTTTTGAAAAACACACACAAGCATGTTTTCTTCCATACCAAAAGGAAATCTTTTCCTGCCATGTTAGTCTTAACCATTGCATTCTTATCACATTGAAAATGCCCCTTATAGTCAGAGTGAGAATTTAAATGTTAGTACCAGATTAATCTTGTGTTGCAATGAATATCATTAACACTAAGAATCTAATAACAGCTTATTATCAGAATAATAATTCCACTAACAGCTTTTAACGGGGTTGTACTAACCGTAAGTGTGATTCTAATGTAAATTATTCCAAAGTAAGTGCCACTTTCATATAATCACTGCCTTGGAATCCAGCAAAATAATAGCCTCAGCTCACAACTCTTGAATTTAAGTTCCCTTGTGCAACTTTCCTGGATATGACTAACCAAGGAGCATTAGAGCCAGAAAGTTCCTTAGGATCACTTAGTCCATCTTCCTCACCTGCAGGTCAGAAAACAGGCTCCAGAGAAGCCACAGGGATTGTCAATTCCAACTATCCTCAAGCAGAAGCAGCTCTGCTAATGCCTTAACGCGTGAGGTCTGTACAAGACCACGCAGAAGTGACCTGCATTTCAATCACGCACTCTGAGTCCGAGCAGAATTTATCATATTAGCTTAGCTTTCTAGGATAACCTAATGGTGACTTGTGAAATAAAAGGGACTAGCTTCTGGATTAACAAATCTTGAAGTTCGTTATTTAAAAGACATGGGCACGTTGTTATGGGAAAATCCTGGTACTTAAAGTAGGAGGATCTCAAGTCACATCCTGGCCTTGTCAGTTACAAGTTGTTTGTTGAGAGTTATGTTACTTAGTGTCTATGAGTGTCAAGTCAGTCTTATCACTACAATGGGGACACTGACACCTTCTTTAGAAATTAATGCATGAATTCAATGAAACAATAGACGTGAGAGTGCTTTGTAAAGAGCAAATTACTATATAAATGCTCATTCAAAAAATGTCCCTGGAAAAATTCATTTCCTAGTGAAATTAAAGTTTAAAAGGGATGGTTTATACATAAACAAAATTGTTAAGAATGCTTCAAGGCCAACACCTGGCAGAAGTCATATGCCTTGGAAAGTCAGTTGGTGGTGTCAGTAACAAAGGACATCATGGCTGCCGGTCCCTTCAGAGCTAGTTATAGCTCTGGGTTGTGGCAAATAAAACATTAAAAAGAGGCTGAGAGTTAAACTGCAAGATAAGGGTCTGGGACTGGACAAGTGCCTTCTCTCAGTATGTCTATATCTGTATCTATCTCCTTATTTAATCCTTACCAGAAGCTTTTCACACTCTAGAGAAACTAAGGCTTAATGGAATTAAAAATCCTGCCCAGTGACATAAAACTAATGAGCACAAGACTGGGATTTGGAGCCAGTGTTCTTCACATGCTGCCTGGCTCACTGTCAAGAGTTCATGCAAAGGCATCTCCTTTGTGCAATTTCATTTTTAGTTTTGCCTTTCACTCCCTCTCCCCACCCTCATCCTCCATAGGTATCCATTTCAGTATTTTCATCTCGTATTTTACATTTGTGTTTTATCTACATAAATGACATAGTCTATGGATCACACACTATTATTATTTTCCATTTGCTACTATGTTCTTTAACATCCATCCATGTTGTCATATGTAAATCTAGTTCATTTCTTGTGAGGATTGCACAGTATTCCATGACATACATCTACTATCAATTTCCCCAATGATGGACACCTATTTATCTACAAAGCAGAATTACCTGGAATCTCAAGGGGTTCCCAAAGATACCCGGTTTCTTAAGACTTTAACAATTGATACTGCTCAACTCTCAACCAATGAGAAAATCAAGGAAAACTACTCAGAAAGTCCATCAGAACTAGCAGAATTCTAACAAAACATTAACCAACACAGTATCAATTCACAAGGCTATCATTAAGAAACAATATTTCCCTTCCTATTATGACTTGCCAAATGCAGAGAGATCATGCCATCTGGTGACACAGAAAAACAAATATATAGGGTCTTTCAAGTCTGGGGACATGTTTGTAGGCGCAAATAGACTTAGTTAGGCAGATTGTCAGAGACCTGGGCGAAGAAAAGTTAGGAATCCAGGCTCCCAAGTGCAGTGGCTGTGTGAACTTGGACACTTGCATCCATTGATTGTATGACGTAAAACCATGAATCCTGAGCTAGGCTGCCTGAGTCCCAAGTGTCAGCTTTACCAACTGACGGCTCTATGACTTTGGACAAACTGCTTAAATCCTCGGTGCCTCAGTTTCCTCATGGGTTTAAGTGAGGATCCAGTGAGTTAATATTTGTAAATACTTTGAGCTGTACCTGGGGCACAGGAAGTGCTTTTTAAGTGTCTGTTGAGTAGGAAAAATATCCTCTTTAAATCATAGCTTCCATTTTTACAAAATACTATCTATCTCCCATGGGTTTTATGAGGGAAGAAAGAAATGCATTAAGCATATTAAGGTGTGTATCACCATTCCTTTATATTTCCAGTGAATATTCTAAAAATTAAGAGTAAGAATTGGAAAGTCCTATTCACATGGACTGATTCTAAAACCTCATGGGATAAGTAATAAGTAATAGAAACAGAAGTAAAATCTGGCTCTATCTGGACATTAGGTGTGTAGCTTCCACAGGGCAGAAATTCGGTTCAGTACTCACGGGGTGCAGTGATAATTCACTGTTAACCAAGAATGTAGAAGAGGTCAATTAAGTAGTTGGAAAAAAGCAAGGATACTAAAGACTGATAGAATCACAGATTCTATGAATGACAAGTATCCTCAGGGAACAGGAAGTACAGCCCTTTGCTTCATAAAGGGGGAAACTGAGATACAAGAAAAGGTAAAGGAAAAGAAAAAAAACAAACCAAAACCTTGTCCAAGGTCACAGAATCAATCAGTTGCAGTGCTCAGACAAAGACTCAACCCAGGGTTCTTTCAACTCTCATGCACAAACTCAAACTCCCACGTATTAGAAGTTCATGTACCAGTTTTTTTTTCAAATCATACAAAGAAGATAAATTGGGGGAGATTATTCACTTTGAAATAAGAAGACTTTGCTTTAAAAAAAATCTCACAGTGGGGTTCCTTTAAATAGCAGTTCTCGTCCTACATTTGAAATTAGACTTGACTTCTACTGAAAATGAGGGGCCCCTGTAGTAGTGCGGAGTTCTAATCCCCCAAACACTAAATAGAGACTCTGATGAAGTTTGAAATTAATTTCATTTGCATAAATAATCATAGTCATAGTCATGACTCCACAGGCATATAAATCAGAGACGTTGTGGAAATGAGCATTTGTTATTTTTATGGATACGGAAAAATCACAAAGTCAGAGAAGCCTTGGGGAAGGGCACATTCGGATTTGACTTGGTGAGTTATTTCCCGGCTTGTTATGAACAGCCCTTCCAGAGCAGTGGTGTTTGTCACTCACACAGCCATGTGTCACTCCCTCTGGGAAAACTGGTACTCGTATCTTTCTCCCTGATTATACCACGATTTCCTCAAGGGCAAGGACAAAGATCTCAATGTTCTCATCTCTGTGCCCCTCCTGTTCAGCATAAGGTCTGGCACAAAAAAGAAGGTATGAGATGACTGTTGAAGAAAAGGTGAGGGAGTCCACTAATGTTTCTGCAAATCAAGCATGGATTTTGTACATAGACATCTCTAAGCAAAGGGACATGTGATGTTTTTGTGGCTGGAAACAGACAATTAAAAAATTATGTAGTTCATCAGATGGTGACAGATGCTAGGAAAAAAGTGAGGCAGGGTTATAGAGAGTGCTGGGAAGGTGGAAAGAGGTTTGGAAGTTGAAACAGGGTGATCAGGAAAAGCCTGACTGTGAGGAGATCGGGAAAGGCCTTACTGTGAAAGTGGTATGTGAGCAAAGATTTGAAGGAAATAATGCACTAAACGATGCTGTCAAATGGGAGAAAAGCACTCCAGGCAGAGGCAAGGACTAGGGCAAAGGTCTTGATGGAAGAGCCTGCCAGTCTGAGGAACAGCAAGAAGTCTGTAGAGCTGGAAGAGAGTGCACAGAAGAAAGTTTAGCAGGATTTAAGGTCGGAAGGGTAACTAGGGTCCAATATCATGAAGGATCTCATAGGCCAGTGTCTGTAGGAAGTCAGTAGAGGGTTCAAAGCAGAAAACTGACATGATCTGACTTCAGTCTAAAGAAATCATCTTGGCTTCTATGACTAGAATACTGCCATAGGGAGCAAAGGAAGAAGCAGGGAAATTTATCAAGAGGCTATCTTCAATACTTTAGGTGGAAGTGGATGGTGACTTGGATCAGGTTGGTGGCAGAGGATATAGTGAGAAGTGGCCAGATTCTGGACACATTTTGAATATGGAACAGACAGCATTTGCTGAGAGATAAGATGTTGGGCATGAGAGAGAAAAAAGAGCTAAGGATGACACCTATATTTCTGGCCTAAAAAATTGGGAGGATGATGTTTCCATTTACTGTAATGGAAAGGCTAGGGAGGAGCAGGGGTCTCCTTGGAGGATAGATCCCGTGCAGAGATCAGAGGTTGGTATGGGAATATTAAATCTGGGATGTCTATTAGCTATCCGAGGGGATTCATACAATAGGCAGCTAGAATTCATGACAGGGGCCCAGGCTGGAGACACAATTTAAGGATCCATCAGAATTGAATGGTATTTAAAGTCAAATTACTTAATGAAACCAACAGAAGTGTACCCCCCCTTAAATTATTATGTTAAAGTCCTAACCTCCAGTGCCTCAGAATGTGAAATGGGGTCTTTACAGAAGTAATCAAGTTAAGATGAGGTCATTAGAATGGCGCTATTCAAATGGGACTGATGTCCTTATAAAAATGAGAAACTTGAAGACACATACACAGGGAGGATGCCATGTTAACACGAAGACGGCCATGTACAAGCCAAGCAGAGAGGCATGGAACAGATTCTCCCCTCACAGTATGCAGAAGGAACCAGCCCTGTGGACATGGTCGTTTGGACAATAAATCCCTGTCGTTTATCCAGTTCGTGATACTTTGTTGCAGCAACTCCAACAAACTAATACATCAACTTAATGAGCGAATGTGAATAAAGAAAGATGTCTGAGAAATGGAGTGAACTCTAGGCCACTATAACTTTTAGAGTTCATAAAAAGGAAAAACAATCAGCAAAGGAGACTGAGGAAGAGCAGTCAGTGAGGTGAGAGGAAAATCAGAGAACTACTGAAAGCAAAGTCAAGAAGTGTTACAACAAGGAGCGAGGGATGAGGTCACGTAAGATAAGGGCTAATAACTGATCTTTGGATTTAACAACATGGATTTCATTGCTGATCTTCAACAGAACAGTTTCAACACAGTAATAGGGGTGAAAGCCTAACTGGTGTAGGTTCAAGAGAGGCAGGAAGGACAGGAATTGGAAATAGCAAATAGAAGAGGTTTGAAGAGGTTTACTGAGATGGAGCAGAGATATGTGGAGCTAGTGGGAGGGATGTGTGGAGGGAGGATTCTGTTCTTAAGATCGGAGAAATTATAGCATATTGGTATTAAAAAGGATCCACTGGATTAAAACTGGTAATGTAATGAGTGGGAAGAATTGCTGAAACAATGTCTTTGAAGAAGAATTGGGATGTGGTATAAAAGGAAAGGCAACAACAACAAAAAAGGATGAATATACATATGAGGAATACAAGAAACAGCGCAGGGGAACATAGGGGAAAGGAGGGAAAATGGAATGGAAAGAAATCAGAGAGGGAGACAAACCATAAGAGACTTTGGACTCCGGGAAACAAACTGAGGGCACGTGATGGGATGAGCGCTGGGTATTATATACAACTGATGAATCATTGAACACTACATCTGAAACTAATGTTGTGTATGTTGGCCAAATGAATTTAAATTAAAAAAAGGAAAAAAAAAGGATGAGTATGATATAGTATAGTTTGGTATAGCATGACATAGCAGGGAATTTTTGTGAAAATTTAATTAGATAATACAGTGGAAGCTCTTAGCCCAATGCCTGGCACAATGTGACTGTTCAATGAATGTTGGATTTAACAACATTAGATGTTATGCCATTGAACTAATCTCCCTCCTCTCCCTTTTTCCCACTCTCATTTGTGAGTCATCTACATATAAGTGTATGTATTGTCACGAGTATAGCTGAGATCATCTTAAGAATGTAGATAGAGAAGGAGACCTCTGAGAATTTCAAAGTTTAGAGAGCAGAAAGAAGAGCCTGAAAGGGGGCCAGGAGAATGAACAACCTGCAGGGTAGAGGAGAAACTGCACACAAAACCAAAAGGGAAGTATACCCTAGACTGGGTGGAAACCAAAGATAACAGAAACCACATGATCGTCTAAAGTCGCTACAATGTCAGTAAACTGCACGGAATCCTGCGGCACAGGAAGGGGTGGATCACTAAAAAAGCAAGTAGAGTGGAAATGAGGACGAAGTGGCCTAGGCTGCTATAGAGTCACCAAACCACACTGTGGTCCACACTGAGGCCAGATCAGAGGAGGGAAACCTGGGAGGCCCATAAAATGTTATTTGGATTTCCAAACTATCAACAATGCCTTCCTCTCCACAATATCATAAATCTGTGCTTTACCACTCAATCAGGTTAATCTAATGAACCTGCTCATCAAATACATCTTACATTTGAGGACAATTTGTCCGAAAATTTTGGCGAACAGTTTTAATGTTCCATTCTATAAATGGAAATTATGTCACCTTCTCAGCGAAGTTTCCAAATATGCAAACACATCAATTCCAGAAACCTTGACAGACTTCTTGGATTGTTTTTCTCAGGAGTGACATAGATCAGTGTGTGTGTTTTTAGTGTATTTTATTTATTTGTTATATTTATGTATTTTTCAATTAATATGTTCTAACAGCTACCATTGGCATATGAAAACTTTGGTAAAGGTTAAAATAAAAGAAAGGGCAAAGATCTGCCAGATAAATGGAAGCAAATTTAAAATAGGTCTGATAATATAAAATTCAGACAAAGAGAACCTAAAGCAAAAGGCACTAAATGTGGAAAGGAAGGTCATATTTCACTGACAAAAAGAAGAGTCACAAAAACTGTCGAAACTTTTATAAATACAAATAAATATGTAATCATGGCATTACTCATAATAGTAAACTAGAAATAACCAAAACTACATAAATATGGACTACTAGATACATGACTAGAAAATGATCAGCAAAATACATCAGAATGTTATCAATGATAATGTAAGGAGTAATATGATCAGATTGGCATTTGATTAAAAAAAAAGATTCCACTCACATTAGCCTAAATTAAAACATTAGATCCATAGAGAGAATATCAAATTTTGTTGACAGCATAACACATTTGAATAAATGGAAAAACATACTAAATTCTTGGATGGGAAGAATTAACACAGTGAAAATTTCAATTCCTCTTTTCATTACCATAGGCTTAACACAATCATAGCTGAAGCCCTTACTAAAATTGAATTAAAGTTTTTATAGAAGACCAAAATTCATGTGAAGAATGTTGGACAGTAATTTCAGGAAGTTTTGAAAAGAATTACCCTCTCAAAAGCAAGTTCGAGGACTGGCTGGCTGATCAATAAGACAGAAGGCAGAATCCTAAAATGGACCCTATGAACTTAGTGTTGTCATATTTAGCAACCAAAGTTCATCAAATATGCTGGAAACAACAGCAAAACTTCACCAATCCCTAAAATAACTTAAAAGCAAAGAAAGTTGAGCAAATACTGCAACAAACATGGCAAATAAGACAAAACAATTGTTAATGTTCTTACTGTTGTTTTACAAACCAATAAGGGTGAACACTGCCCCCCAAATGTGGTAAAGGATACAAACCATAATTTCACCAAAGAAATGCAAATGACCAATAAATACATAAAACTATATTTGACTTTACAAGTAATCAGAAACAAAACACAAACAGAACAACTCTGTCCATCCTGTTTCCTGGATTTCTCTTCCACCTAATCTCTGTGTGACTGATCTCACCTTACTTTTTAACTCCCTGCTTCAGTATCACCTCCTCACAGAGAACTTTCCTAACTGCCTTATTTAAGTAGTCACACACACCTCCAACAGACACACATTTTCCACTCTTGCCACATGGTTCCTTCTCAGAGCATACCTTAAGAATGTATATGTTGATTTTCTGTCTATCCCATTAGACAAAAAAATCCACATGAGTAAGGAATATCATTTTTTTAAAAGATTTTATTTATTTATTTATTTGACAGAGAGACAGCCAGCGAAAGAGGGAACACAAGCAGGGGGAGTGGGAGAGGAAGAAGCAGGCTCCCAGCGGAGGAGCCTGATGTGGGGCTCGATTCCAGAACGCCAGGATCACGCCCTGAGCCGAAGGCAGACGCTTAATGACTTCGCCACCCAGGCGCCCCAGGAATATCATTTTTTAAGTTTATTTATTTAAGCAATCTACGCTCAATGTTGGTCTTGAGCTTCATGACCCCAGATCAAGAGCCTCGTGTTCTACCAACTAAGATAGCCAGGCGCCCCAAGGAATATCATTTATTTACCAGTATATATATATGGTGCTGGCACAAAAATAGACACATAGATCAATGGAACAGAGTAGATAGCCCAGAAATAAACCCACAATTATATGGCCCAGTAATCTATGTGAAAAGAGACAAGAATATACAATGAGGAAAATACAGTCTGGGAAAAGAGGACAGCACCATGCAAAAGAATGAAACTGGACCACATTTTAACACCATACACAAAAATAAACTCAAAATGAATTAAAGATCTCAATATGAGACCTGAAACCATACAACTCCTAGAGAATAACACAGGTAGTAATTTTTCTGACATTGGCCATAGCAATATTTTTCTAGATGTGTCTCCTGAGGTGAGAGAAACAAAAGCAAAAATAAACTATCAGGACTACATCAAAATAGAAATCTTTTGCATGGCAAAGGAAACCATCAAGACTGAAATATTACACAACCATTAAAAAGGATGAGATCGTGCCATTTGAGACAATACGGACAGACTCAGAGGGTATTTGCTAAGCGAAATAAGTCACACCGAGAAAGACAAATACTGTATGATTTCACTCCTAAGTGGAATCTAAAAAACAACAACAAATTGATAAGAAACAAAAAGCAGAATCAGACCTATAAATACAGAGAACAAATTCATGGTTGCTGGACAGGGTGGGCAAAATGGGTGAAGGGGAGTGGGAGATATAGACTCCCAGTTATGGCATGAATAAGTCACAGGAATAAAAGGCACAGCATAGGGAATACAGTGGATGATACTGTAATAACAATGTATCGATGTATCTGGACAGATGGTAGCTACACTTGTGGTGAACATAGCATAAACTTGTTGAATCACTATGTTGCACACCTGAAACTAATGTAACACTGTGTGTCAACTAGACTCAAATAAAATAAAATAGTATCATTATAAAATGATACTGAGATATATTCACAATAGAATATTAAATGAAAAAAATCACAGCACCATAAAATATATATAGTATTATCCCAAATATGTAGAACTATAAATATAGATACAGTATTATGAGAATTTTGATATATCTGACAAACATATATTATGACAAAACACAGATAAATAGGGAAATGACTAGAAGAACTTAAAATATCCATAATGGTTATTAGTGAGTAATGGGATTATGGGATTTGTGGGTGATTTTTCTCCCTTTTTTGGATTTTTTTTCTGCACTTCTAAATTGCCTACAAAGAAAAGAGTTAAAAAGAAAATGTTATAATGAGAAGGAAAAATCAATGATATTCTTGTAGGTAACCTATTTCTTTTTTTTAAAGATTTTATTTATTTATTGAACAAAGAGAGAGACACAGTGAGAGAGGGAACAGCAGCAGGGCAGTGAGAGAGGGAGAAGCAAGCTTCCCGCTGAGCAGGGAGCCCGATGCAGAGCTCGATCCCAGGACCCTGTGATCATGACCTGAGCCAAGGCAGGCGCTTAACGACTGAGCCACCCAGGCGCCCCAGGTAACCTAGTTCTAAACAAAATTACTTTTGACTATTTTTGTAGGATAAGATAACAACAAAGTACAGTCAGTGGAACTGAACAAATATGGACGTGCAACTTTTTAGATGAAGGGCTTACATGATTTATTTTGTCCAAGTTAATGCTAAATAGCTCCTTACAAATACACAGATAACAGGGTCATTTGTCTCTTATGGCCTGGCTCATTATAATAAAACCTGCTTTTGGCTTATAGATAGATATTTGTCCTTCTGTTTTTAGGTCAGAGGAAAAAGCATCCAATTTACTTAAAAATGATGGGCAGCCACAGGATTTACTTATTTAGGAATAACTGTGTTGTACACGGGGTGGATATGAAACAGTTAAACACTGGGCCAGACAGTTCCTTTGATGTCATGTTTGCTGTGGGCATATTTGTCCTAATAGCAGGAAGCACCCAGAGAAAAGAGTGAGTAATGACTGAACACCTTCCAGGAAGCTTTCAGCACAGGGGAAGTTCTTTTTTCTTGCCTAAAACCATGAAGTTCTGAGTACAAAACCTTACTCTACACAAGAGCAATAAACATTCCAGTATATTCACGTAAGGCATTCTAGAGCCATAGAAGGGAGTTAACACAGCAGAGAAGCATCCCATGGATGTATGCACTTGCAATTAAGGATAAAAATTAACAAGAGGAAAGCACTAGAAATGTAATCACCAAACCCTGTAAAATGGAGACAAAAAAAACTTGTATACTTTAAGGACAGAACTTTGAGCAAATGGGAATAGAGTGAAAATGTATCCACGCTGATACCATCCAGTGTGGCAGGACCTGGGACAGATGCAGACACAGATGCCATAGGTCAGAGACAGGGCTCTGAAAGTCTAGAATCCAGATATGAAGAGGGACCGAGGCACAGCCAGAAATGAAGATCACAACTGCAATTGCTCAAATACCTTAAGCACAAGTTGCTCTTAGTAATAATAACCATAATGATGACAACAATGCATTTAGCATGTGTTACATGGCAAGAATTTTGCCAAATGTTCTTTACACTTATTGGTCCTTTTCAATTCTATATTTATCAGCAGAATCATTTTATTTAATGCCAACTCCTTAAGATATAGGTGAGAGTGCCTGGAACCCACATTCCCCTATTTATGAAAAGTGTACTATTCTCCCCAGATTTCAGAGAATTCCCATTGGAATTACATTCTTTTAGTTACTTGTGGCTCCAGCCACCTCCCTTTCATAGCAAGATAGATGCAATCCTAAGGTAAAGTCGTCATCAGTATAATCACCGTCATACTGGGAGTAGATGCACCCATCCAATGCAGTGCTCCGCAGTCTCCGTCCCAGGCCCTCTCAAGTGTTGGCTGGGTGATGAGGGTCCTTGGACCCAGGGCAAACAGGGCCACCCTGCTGAAGGGAGCCTCTCAAAAATCTGTGCCTCTTTGGTGCCCCCACTCACAAACCATTTCCCCCCAGATTACCACTACTGAATCTCCAGATTGCTCCTCCCTGGACAATGGTTTCAACAGCCGTCTCCAAATGTGCTCAGATGTGTCTATAACCTCTTTATGGAAGACTGAGAAAACGTCAGTTCTCCAAAACAAAGGTTACAGGGAAATGTGGGGAAAGGGGAGCATTGAAGGTGATGAATATTGTAGGAGCCAAAACCAAAAAATATACAACAACAACAAAATAAAAAAGGCCATTCCTGGGTTGGTGACACACAGGACTGAAGGAAAAGATCCAGTCCGCAATGAGAATACCAATATTATCACTTACTCTGTTCTAGATTTTATACTTCTATTACTGTAGTGAAGATTGACTCTTATTGAATTTATGATCAACTGAAATATTCAATTTAAAGACTATCTCTCCTGTCACGTGGGCTTTTTGGAGCCAGAGGCACAGTGGACATTTTTTTTTATTATTTTGTTTGAATTGGCCACTCCTTCTAAGATGTCAAGATCTCTTTGGATCCTAAGGCATTAGCCCTCTCTAAAGCCTTAGCAATCTCTTCGAGTCTCATATTATTTGCAAATTTGCACTGCAGAAGCATTTGCTTGGAAAACACACACGCGCATGTGCAGTGAAAGCTAAATGAATGTGGTTAGTTTTCACTCGCAGCATTCCATGCAGCTCTCTTGGATCCCTAATAAGGCAACAGTTGTCTTAATGACTCAATTAATCACTTATGCTACTTAGAGCAAACATATGGACTTTATTTTTATTTTTTTTATAATGATTTTTTATTATATTATGTTAGTCACCATACAGTACATCCCCGGTTTTCGATGTAAGGCTCGATGATTCATTAGTTGTGTATAACACCCAGTGCACCATGCAATATGTGCCCTCCTTACTACCCATCACCGGCCTATCCCATTCCCCCAAACATATGGACTTTAATGCAAAAGGTACTAGGAGTTAAACATTCAAGTCTGAAATTAAAACACAGGCTCTATAAAACCTGCTACTAGGACAATTACGGTATCCAACACTGGGAAGTAAAAATAACCTCTAGCTTGAGAAAAGGAAAGAGGATGGTGAAAGTTTACAAATGTGAGAAATACAAGGTGATGCTTTCATATTCAAACCCAATTCACACAACACATTAGTGACTAGGGCGATTGATATGGAAAGCAAGGATGGGAAGAAGAACCCTCCTCACTTTGTAAAGGCATGTACCAGATGTGTGTGCCTTGGACAACTTTATTCACGTTTTCACTCAGAGAGTACCCATGAGACAGCATTTTCTATCTCCTGGTTCATTGGTCTCCTCTGTTGTGTAAATATCTTTGCACATGGAGAAAAACAGATCAAGCATGTTAGGGGATTTGTTAGTAGATAATCAGGAATTTCAAATTCTAAAAAACAAAACAAAATCCTGGAGTCTCAGGATTCTGCTGAATTTTATAGCGAGGCTTGGCCTGCTCATTCAATGCAAAGCAAGCCCTGGAATTTTAAAATCATGGGATCGAGTCCTACCTTGAGGGCTTCATGGGAGCTGAGAGACCTGGATTTTAGTACTACCAGTAACTAGTTCTGCTCCCTTGAAAAAGTGAGAGTTCTATAAAATGAGGGGTTGAATGACTTTCAAACTCTTAAAAACAGTTGAAATTTTTAAAAAATGTAAATGAAATCTTATGAAAACTCACTTAGCAAATGAGATTAAATATATATAAACAGATATTCAAAATAGCTTGAGCTACCAAACCTAGTAGGGTCCCCAAAGGGAACAGGATCAGTACTTCCTGAAGAAGTAAGAGAAGCCGACGCTTGATCTGAGTCTTGAAGGATCAATAGCAGTTTACCAGGAAACAAAGGGGGGAAAGGAATGCAGGGCTGTGGACACAATGTGTGCAATGGCAACAAGATACAAACGTCATGCAGCAGGGGAGACTGATCAGAGACAAGGCAGGAGTCACATCAGGAAGACATCTGTGTCTCACACTAAGGAATTTAGACTTACGTTATTGGGCTAACACCATTGCAATGTTTCAAACAGCAGTGTGAGATAATCCCTCTTTCTAGAATACTTTCTCTCCACCCTTTTCCTCTCATCCTTCAGGATTCCTTGCCCTTTATCTAAAGAAAGGCCTTTTTCCTCCCTCTCCTCATTAGAATGTAAGTTTCACGATAGGTGGTGTCTTGACAGCTTGGTTGATTGTTGTCCCCCCATCACCTAGGAGAGTACCTAGCACATACTAAGTGCTCAGTAAATATTGGTTGCATAAATGAAAGGCTGTCCGCAAAGGCTGGGCTCACAACCATCTTCGTGACACCTCTTTGACTGAGCCTGTTTTATTAATGACTCCACCTTGAAATAAATCGGGGATATTGTGTTGACAGTGGTAAGATATCCAGCAAATATAGAGGCAAGAAAAAAAGATGTGGTGTCTAACTATAAGAAAGTAGCAGTCTCTGTCTAGAAGGTTCCTTAGTGGCTTTAAAATTCTCATGCCCCTCCAGGTATCCTGACTTACCTTACTACTGGGGGGCCTCAATCCCTGGGGAAATCTGTCTTATTGGCTTGCGTTTATAGCAGCTCTAATGACTTAGAGGACTTTGTGCATTAAAGTCACAATCACATCATTCTAAATATCAATATACATTCCATCTTTCCAACCCAAATAAAGCACAGTGAACCTAACTGGCTGGAAGGAGGCTTACTATTATCCCTGGCATGTTACTTCGCCTCAGTTTCCTTGACTGTAAAATCGATATTGTAGTAGCACGTCCCTCATAGGGTTATAGTGAGGATTAAATCAAATACACATGATGCCCTTAGCACAATGCCTGACACACAGAAAATGCTCAGTCAGTGTTCGCTTATGCAGTCATCATTGTGATCGGTAGCATTAACCATTTATGAGGAAAAGCAATGCAATTTCTCTTTCATAAGCCTGCCCCCCCCCCTCCGCCCTGCGGCAGGTTCCAAACCCTGACCACAAAGGCCACAGATGTGGTATCTGTTCTTCCCTCAACAATATCCTCAAACTTCCCTTTCATGTGTCTTTTTCCTTGACTAATAAGCCATTCACCACTAATTACTTATAATCATTTTCTGCTGCATAATTTTATATTTGTTTATTATGTTCACAGCTGTCTTGCCTAGCAAGGATAGAAATCTGTTATCTCATTATTATACCCAAATCTCCTGATCACTATGTCCTTGTCTTCCATTTCACTTCCTCCAGAAGTATCCTTTGGCAGGACAGGATTTTCCTTCCTCCTCACTTCTTCCTTCCTATCTCCCCACACACCTTCTAAGAAAAGGGGGATTTAGGGCATATAAAAAATAGAGGAACTTTGTTAGCATATAAACTAAACTAAACTATGAGATACAACTATGCTATAAAAGATGGTCCAACATTCGTCTTATAGACAGTCCACTCTGAAAAATTCATTTATTCCTTCAAAAAATATTTATTTAGCATATTCTGTGTTCAAAGTTTTGAGGATCTGGCTGTGAAATATCCTTTAATGAAGGAGATATTTTCATAGGAGAGACAGACATGTACGTATCATTAAACAGTGATCGGTGTTAAGTAAAATAAAACAGGGTAAGAGAATAGACAGCGTTGAGTGCATTGCTTGAGGCAGTATGGTCAGGGCAGGCTTTTTAAAGAGGTTTCATGTGACAATCAGAAGTTCTTACAGGACTTGAAGGATTTGCTGCTTCCCCCTTGTGGATGAAGCCCAGACTCAAGGGAAAGGGAGGGTGATAAAAAGACCACAGGATCATGGGGAAGGGGAAGGAAATTCCCAGATGCTCAGTGAAGATGGACTGTGCATGAAAAATTGAAGGCAATGTTTGTAGCATGCTGGATATTATGAAAAACCTGCTCGTTTAATGTAAAATTTCTGTGGTAGCATCATGGACTTCCAAATCTGTATCATCAGGTGTGTTAGTCTTGAAGGTAGAATGAAGGGACCATGTCAGACAATGGAAAGCAGGACTATTCCATACCACCTTTTCCCAGGCTCCAGTGGAGCAGATCCCAGCTTACTGTGTGGACAAAGAAATGGCATGTCAGAGTTGCAGGTGGTAACCCTCTCTCTTGGTCTCTCCCTCCTCCCTCTCTTTAAAAAGTAGTATTTAACTGTTTAAAGCAACTTTTACATACATATTTCACTTGATCTTCCATGAGAGAGACAAAGCAGGAATTGTTATCCAGTTTCGCATATGAGGAAATTGAGACTCTAAGTGACTTATTCAAAGTCCCCCAAGTGATTCTAAGTTAAAAAAAATAAGCTACCCCAAGTAAGTGGAGAATTTGAACCCAAACTTTCTGCCTCCTTAACCAGCGCAGCACTGCTTGGAGCACCAACAAGATGTAGAAATCCTCAAGAACTATGCTTGTATACATTTCTGGGCAATCACTAACATTATACACACATAAACTGCTGTTGAATATCATTCCTTTGAATCAAAAGTTAACCGAAACCCATAAGGGGACAAAAACCTCTACCTAAACCTCACACTTTACACAATGTTGACTCAAAATGGACCACAGATCTACATATAAAATGCAAAACTACAAAATCTTAAGAGAAAGCCACAGGAGAAAATCTTTAGGACGTAGGGCTACATGAAGAGTCTTAGATATAATGACAAAATCATTTAACATAAAATAAAAAATGGATAGAGTTCATCAAGATTGAAAATCTTTACTCTGCAAAAGAATCTGATAAAGAGATGAAGATACAAGCTTACAGAATGGGAAAAAATATTTACAAACCACATATTTAGATATGATAGCTTTCTAGAACATATAGAGCACTTACAAAACTCAATAACAAAAAAATCTATTTAGAAAATGGACAAGAGGGGGCACCTGGGTGGCTCAGTCATTAAGCGTCTGCCTTTGGCCCAGGGCGTGATCCCAGGATCCTGGGATTGAGACCCGCATCGGGCTCCCTGCTCCGCTGGGAGCCTGCTTCTTCCTCTCTTACTCCCCCTGCTTGTGTTCCCTCTCTCACTGGTTGTCTCTCTCTCTGTCAAATAAATAAATAAAATCTTAAAAAAAAAAAGAAAATGGACAAGAGACAGACACAGACATTTCACCAAAGAGGATACAGAGATGGCAAAAAAACACATGAAAGGTGTTCAATATCATCGCAGAAATGCAAATTAAAACCACAATGACATTCATTACACACCTTCAAAATGACTAAAAAAAAATGGTGACATCATTAAATGCTGATGAGGATGTGAAGACACCAGATCATGCATCCATTCCTGTTAGAATGTAAAATGATACAGCCACTCTGGAAGACAGTTTAGCAGTCTCTTTCAAAACTAAGAGGTGCTTACTATATGACCCAGTGATTGCAGTCTGGAGTAATTGCTCCAGAGAAATGACAACTCAGGCCCACATAAAATTGTGTCCACAAATGTTTTCAACAGCTTTATTTGTAACAGCTGAAAACTGGAAATAAAGCCCAGATTTCCTTCAACAGATGAATGGTTGAACAAAATGTGGTATAGCCATACCATGGAATACTACTGAGCCATAAAAATGTAATAGATTATCGGTATACTCAACAACCTGGATGTACCTCAAAAATATAATGCTGAGTGTAAAAAGCCAATTTCAAAGTCACATACTATATGATTTACATGGACATGCTATTATCAAAATGACAAAGTATAGAGATGGAGAAGACACAGTAGTGGTTGCCAAGCATTAGCGATGGGGTGGAGGGATGTGGGTGTGGATGTAAACAGTTAATTAATATAAGAAAAATCTTCGCGGTGATGGTACAGTTCTGTATCTTAATTGTAGTGGCAGTTACATAAATCTACACATGTGATGAAGTTGCATAAAACTATATGCACACACACAAATGAATGTGTAAAACGGGTAAAATCTGAATAAGTTCTTTGGACTATACCAATGTCAACATTTTGGTTTTGATATTGTACTATTATTTTGTAAGATGTTAACATTGGGAGAAGCTCAGTGATGGGGCTTCTATATGGGGCTTCTCTGTACTATTTTTGCAATTTCCTGAAAATCCATAACCATATCAAAATGAAATAATTTTTAAAAGATTTTATTTATTTATTTGAGAGACAGAAAGAGTGTGCACATTCAGAAGTGGGGGGAGAGATAGAGGGGGTAGAAGAGAGAATCCAAAGCAGACTCCACACTGAGTATGGAGCCCGACATGGGGCTCAATCCCACGACCATGAGATCACGACCTGAGCCAAAACTGGAAGTCAGATGCTTAATCGACTGAGCCACCCAGGTGCCCCCAAATTAAAATTTTTAAAAAGTAAATGAATGGGATCTTTGTGTACTTCTAAACAGAATTTCTTCTAAGATGAGACATTCTGGAGAACAGTAACAGTGTACAACAGCATGACATGGTGGCAAGAAGGACCAGACCAAGAATGAGAATACCTTGGGCCATTATTTACCCTCTGTGGTTTCCACAGTTTTATTTTCTAGTTACAGAGCTTGTTCCCCTGACCACATACTTATGTGCCTATCTGACCTAGGCCAGTTCAACCACAATCCTGTATCTCTATGAGTGTGGATTTTGATCCATGAAATGGCATATAACCCAAGCCAGGCCACCCAGAATCTTCCTGTGGGTTTTCCAGAGTTGGTGCTGAGCAGGAAGGGGGATGCTTTCTCATCCCCACTGGATTTCAAAAAAGCAAAGATATGACCCCAGTATCTGCCAGTACTATGTCCCTAGCTAACTGGAGGAACCCAAAAGAAAATGGGCAACATGCAGATAGCAGCTGTGCTAGGAGCTGGGGAAGGAGCAAGAAAGAGATGAAGGAGCAAAAAAGAGTCCAATGGCCACATGAGCCCTGAACCCACTAGATCCTGATGCCAGGTCTGTCCTTCCCAGATATCTGAACCAACAAACTCTTTTTCAGCAATTATGCATATGTATTGGATTTGCAACTAAAAGTTTTCTGAACAGTGCAATTTCTTAAGAACTCAATTTGTGCATCTATAAAATGAGAATATCTGATGTACTTGCCTCCCAGTTTTGCAGTAATAATCAAATCACACATGAATGTTCTTTACAGCACTACAAGAATGTAAGAGACTGATACCTATTGTTATAGACAAAAGGAGATCTCAAAAACAAATCCAGCTCCTTTCCTGAGGATTTTTATAATAATTACATTCCAATAATTTCTATTTTTTTTAAAGATTTTATTTATTTATGTGACAGAGAGACAGCCAGCGAGAGAGGGAACACAGCAGGGGAGTGGGAGAGGAAGAAGCAGGCTCCCAGCAGAGGAGCCCGATGTGGGACTCGATCCTGGAACACCGGGATCACGCCCTGAGCCGAAGGCAGACACTCAACGACTGCGCCACCCAGGCGCCCCCCAATAATTTCTAAAGCAACATTGAGAATAAGAAACAAATATAAAACACCACCATAAATAAACAGATTATTATGATTCATGTTCAATGATTCATTTATGACTCAGAAAGAAACAGAACACCAACATTCAAATATATATATATATATAAATCTCTAAAATTTAAAAATTTAATAAAGTTTAGAAACGTGTGTGAAAAACAGCTCTTGTGTCAGATTTTTCAAATTGAGCTACATTTCCATTTTGATCAGAAACATCCCACCTGTATTATTGTATGATGTCCCTTTGACACACTGCACATTGTGGTCAGATTCTTAAGTGGACTAAAATCCTCAACAAGTTGCTTTCTTTTCACCTTAAATGGGTCAAATTTTGAGCTCAAGATGGCTCCATTTTCCTAAATTACAAAGGGCCCAGCCTGACTCCTGTATAGATATCAATTAAATCTGATTTAAAGCTAGACATGTACTTGTAATTGGTAAGCCCACAAGACAGTTAGAGCTGGGACGGCTTTGGCCAGCCATGGCAGCCTAGAGCCCTGAGCAAAATGCAGCAGGTGGGTAAATCTACAGTCTGTGTGGATGCCAGCAGCTCATGCAGCACAGTGAAGTGCAGTGTCACTCCTACAAGTCGTATCAAGCTTATGCAAGGGGATATTTTTACAGAGAAGGGTGGGAAGTCAAGAGTACCAATGCCAAGAGAGGAACAAGAAAGAAAGCAATGAGTATCAGCTACCCTGCTAGCCTCTGAAGTGTCTGGAAACATAAAACCTTTAGCATTCATAGTGAGGTTAAGTAGTACTTTTAAGGTAAGGGGACAAAGAACCAATGAAAAGGTTGGTTTATTCACAGTGAGAGCTCTTGGTAGATTTACTCTTAGCAAGTGATTTATTTCCCTTCCAGCAAGTGCCACTTGGTAACAAGTAAAGCCCTGGTTACCAGGCTGTGCTTTTTGATATAGCCCAGAATAGAAAGGAACGAGCATGCATTTCCTGTACTATCGAACATCAATACTGAACCAAGTCAATGCCCCCCCCCCATATTGGAGAGCCAAAGAAATGGTCATAATGCTGACCAGCATTTATTGCATTGCATTCTTGTTCCCTTGCAAGATAGTAGAGAATGGTGGTCGAGGACACAGACTTAACACTGAAGTGTAAACTACCTTGGTTCTTTTTTTTTTTTTAAAGATTTTATTTATTTATTTGACAGATATAGAGACAGCCAGCGAGAGAGGGAACACAAGCAGTGGGAATGGGAGAGGAAGAAGCAGGCTCATAGCGGAAGAGCCTGATGTGGGGCTCGATCCCATAATGCTGGGATCACGCCCTGAGCCGAAGGCAGACGCTTAACCGCTGTGCCACCCAGGCGCCCCTAAACTACCTTGGTTCTAACCCGAATTTTACCATCCATTGGCCGTGTGAGCCATCGACATGTCACTCCCCTTCTGTGTTCATTTCCTTGCTGTGGCCTTCTCTCCCTACCAATTCAGAGTTGCCATCACCTAGGCAGTTCTGTGGGCTTCTCTTCTCTAAGACAGCCTGTAGATAAGAGTGGAGTCTTCCCTGACAAGAGTTCTTTCAATCTCTGCAAGCAAATCTACGTCTTTTGGTTCTGAGAGGTATGCTCTTATTGTACCCTCCGGAATAACAGAGAGGGCATCAGTGCACAAGACCATGGAAAAAAGTAGTTACAAATATTAAGAAAAAAAAGAGTAGAAACATTCTTCTGGCACAGAAGATATCCAAGCAAATTATGGTTATAGAACAGAACGAAAATGATTTAAAAAAAAAACCTATGGCATTTTTACTTTGACAATGTAAAAATAAAATCATTGGGAGCCATCTTAACAGGAGCCTATCACAAATGTAGTTTGAAAAATAACACTTCCTACCCTTCATTGTTTTTCATAATATTTTTATTATCTTAAGATAAAAGTTAGAGGATCTAATCTCTCTTTTGGAGAAGCAATATTTATTTGAAGTTTACAGATTTCTTCAGTTATACCGCCTCTTTTTTTTTCTGTTAAATCAACTAAAATTGAATTTAATACCTATTATTTAAAATAGCCAGGAAGTGCCTGGGTGGCTCAGTCTGTTAAGCGTCTGCCTTTGGCTCAGGTTATGATCCCAGGACCCTAGGATCAAGTCCTGGGCTCTTTGCTCAGAGAGGAGCCTACTTCTCTCTCCACCTGCCACTCCCCCTGCTTGTGCTCTCTCCCTCTCTCTGACAGATAAAAAAATAAAATCTTTAAAGAAATTTTTTTAAATATCCAGTGTACTATGATCTCAAGTAGTAAAATTTTACATGTCTACATATCTAGTTGTATAAATGCATAGATCAACATATATAATTATATTTATTAATAAGTGAGTCAAAATGAAGCAGACAATCATTTTATCAACAATGTATGGCTAGGGCACCTGGGTGGCTCAGTTGATTAAGCATCTGCCTTCAGCTCAGGTCACAATCCCAGGGTCCTGGGATCGAGTCCTGGGACTGAGCCCTGCATTGAGCCCCACATCGGCCTCCCTGCTCAGTGGGAAGCCTGCTTCTCCGGCTCCTTCTGCCGCTCCCCCTGGTTGGGCTCTCTCTATCAAATAAAAAAAATCTTTAAAACAAAACAAAAAATGATGTATGGCTAAGAACACCTACAGGAAATGCTTTAAAAAAGAAAATCTTCACCACAAAAATGTTTCAACACCAAAAGTTTCAGTCAGTGATGCTTCCAAAGACAGCCCTTGGTCACTGCCTTTGTTTTATGGATTAAGATCCTGATGCACAATTCATTCCCACTTTGGCAGAAATAAAGATAAATTAATTGTAACTAGTCATCCAACAAAATAATCAAATCAAGGATCCAGCTTTTAGAGAGCAAAAAGGCGAGTAGGAAATATTTGTGAGTAGGAAATATTTGTGAGTAGGAAATATTTGTATTCTAGTTCTTTCTCTACCACTAAATTGCTGTGTGGTCTTGGTAGAGTCTGGATTCCTTTCTACAAAATGAGAGTCTTGGACAAAGCCATACACAGAACTAGTTGCTCAAGATGATCCAGGAAAGAAAAAGTAGCAGCATGGTCAAGAGAGTTTGGAAAATGCCAAATACAATGCCTCTCTTGGAGTTTCCCAATGAACATTTATTATATTTAAACATTCAAGTGCTGCTATTTGTGGGAACGCAAACTGGCACAGTCACTTTAGAGAACAGTTTGGAGGTTCCTCAAAAAATTAAGCATGGGGTGTCTGGGTGGCTCAGTCATTAAGCATCTGCCTTCCGGTCAGGTCATGATCCCGGGGTCCTGGGATCGAGCCCCACGTCGGGCTCCCTGCTCAGTGGAGAGCCTGCTTCTCTCTCTCCCTCTGCCTGCTGCTCCCCTGCTTGTGCTCTCTCTCTCTTGCTCCTGCTCTAGCTCCCTCTATCTCAAATAAATAAATAAAATCTTAAAAAAAAAAGTTAAACATAGAACTACCCTATGACCCAGCAAGTGCACTACTAGGTATTTGCCCAAAGGATACAAAAATACAGATTCTGAGGGGTACATGCACCCCAATGTTTATATAGCAGCATTATCAACAATAGCCAAACTATGGTGAGAGCCCAAATGTCTATTGACTGATGAATGGATAAAGAAGATGTGTTATATATATATACAATGGAATACTACTCTGCTATCAAAAGGAATGAAATCTTGCCATTTGCCACAACGTGGATGGAACTAGTAGGTATTATGCTAAGTGAAATAAGTCAGAGAAAGACAAATTCCATATGATCTCACTCATGTGTGGAATTTGAGAAGGAACACAGATGAACATAAGGGAAGGGGGAAAAGAAAAAAAGGAGAGAGAGAAACAAGCCATAAGTGACTCTTAATGATAGAGAGCAAACCGAGGGTTGAGGGAGGGAGGTGGGTGGGGTTTGGGCTAGACGGGTGATGGGGATTAAAGAGGGCACTTGTTGTGATGAGCACTGGGTGTTGTAAGTGATGAATCAGCGATTTCTACTCCAGAAACCAATATTGCACTATATGGTAACTAACAAAATTTAAATTAAAAAAAAAGAATTCAAGTGCTCCTGAAGTAATTAAGTATGTTTAGAACTATTTCATCTAAAGTTTCTCAGTTTGTAAAGCTTTTGACGTCCTATACACTGTCTTCAATATCACTATTACCCCATGAAGAAAGCACCATTACTTTACAGATGACATTTTTACTATTAACAAGATCACTAAGCAAATAAGAACAATTATTATATCCAATTCGGTCTGTGTTTCCATTTGAGAAAAGATGTAACTTGTATTTGGGTCCTAACTCTACCAACAAAAACATGCACTAACCATATTCCAAAATATATGACTAGAGAATGGAACATTGCTGTTTACTAATATCAAACTGACCTGTTTCTGGAAAACAGGGCAACAAGTGAATCTTGCACAAAGCCATGGTAAAAAAATCAAATCACGTTTTGTGCAGTAGCTTTATTTTTCATTCCTCCACTAAATCCTTCCACTGCTCATAAAGTCATTTCCAGAAGCAATTATATTTTAAATCATTTAATTTTCAACTGAATGTATTATTCAAAAAGTGATAACATTTTTCATCTGTTGCCTCATGAATTCTGTTATGTTTTTATGTTACAAATAAAGGTGAAAGAATTAAAAGTTTGAAACTTCCCATAGACTTAATAAGGATAACTTATCAAATAATTACAAAATGCAACCTCAAAGGGAATCTTATTATGTTATAAGTAAAGAGTAAAATGTCTGCATTATTTCAATAGGGAAGAAACATGTTTGGGTTAACCTCTAATAATTACAGAGAAACAAGTAATAATAATAATAACAAGAACAACAATAACTATTTACTGAATATGACCTGAATGCTTTACATGTTTCATTTCATCCTGACAACTACCCATAATGTAGGTCCTATTATTAGTCATTTTTAACAATGAAGAACAAAACAACTAATGTTCAGAGAAGGAAAGTGACTTACCCAGGGTCACACAGACAGAAAGTGGTAGAATCAGGACAAGAACAAACATTCTTCTCTTAACTTCTATGATATGGTAATGCATAATGTTACCTGCCTTTTAAGAACATAACTCTCATGTTTAAAAAATGAGGAGCTATTACATAATACAATTTAATAGCACCTTCATGAAAAAAAAATAGCCTAAAATTCAAAATGGCCTTCATCAACAACACCTCAATATGTGATGATGCACTCTGACACTAGGTGAGTTCATACCATCTTAAACTGAAACCTAAAACCTTGGTAGCCATCTGGTCCAACCTCCCATCTGATATTTTCCATACAGCCTTGATCTGCTTGCTACTTAATGACATGAAATTCATTACCACAAAAGGCAGGACATTTTGCTTTTAGACATATTGTGATGCATTAGAATATAAAGTCTTATTTTGAGACAAAATTGTCATTCTTTTAACTTTTACCCATTGATATTCACAATGGATATAACACAATGCTCGGTCCTTTGAGCATGATCATGCTTCCAGTGTGACCCCCACACACATATCTGATCATCACCTCTTCTCCAGTTTAGCATGTATGTTGTTTCAAACTTTCCTAATTGAACACAGAGCCTTCCCCACCCAGCATACCCTTTTTTGGAGGCATCCTCATTTGGCATGACTCCCTTTAAACTTAAATACAATATTCTTGACATATTTGAATCAATACAATGTTGGTTAGCTATTTATACTGTGATCTGGACATTGTAGCTATGGTAGTACAAGATTGCCTCCCCTTTTTAAGAATCACATCAAATTGCTGGCTTACAAAAACATACACTTCTTTTTCACATAAACCCCTTCTAAGTCAGGTCTCCTCTATCTTGTGATAACATTTTTAAAGTTAGATTCAGGATTAAACAATTATTTTTTTATAAGTTTCCTCTTGCTGATTTTAGCCTAGCATTCCCTTTGGGTCACATTGGAGGATTCTGATCTGTCCATTTGCTTACCAGGTTGAAGCTACTAAATTACTCAACTTGTTCCAGTAATTCCATAGAATTACTAGACCACAGAATCACTACCCTGGAACTCATACCTCATGCTAAATTCAAGACCAAGAAACACTGTCTAAATCTGACATTTGCCTTCTCAGAAAAACATGCATAAACATGTCTCTTGTAGGGAAAGTATGTTCAACATTTCATTAAACGACCTGCGCAACTCGTTATCCACTTTATATCCCTGAGTTGATCAATCAGTAAATGGAGGCAAATGGAGGTCTTGGCAAGGTAGCTTTCTCTAGCTGAGAAATACTGCTGACAGTGGAGGGTTATTGACAGCAGCACTCCCAGCTGCAGAAGAAACAAGTTACTTGTGTTGGAAGAGAGAGATCTGGCAAGGCATCAGCCTCCACCGTGTGCACCACAGTTACCGGGATGAAATGTAACATGGGCTCATAGAAAGTGCTGCCCATGGTCGCCCAAATACAGTTGTTTGAATACAGGAGAGGCATGACTTAACACTTGTGAAAATACTATGACCCTATAGCTGACAGTAAGATCAATATGAATATTGGTGTGGCCCTGCTTTAGAAAAAGGGGGGGAAAAAGTTAATCTTAAACTCTATCAATAAAGGTGTAGCACCCAGAACCCAGGAAGTGAGCATTCTGCTCAACTTTGTTACTAATAAAACCTCACCTAAAGTGTCAGTATCAGTTTTGGGTACTACCCTCAAGTGGACCCACTGACAAAATAGTGTATGTCTGGATCAAGATAAACAAGACAAGACAGTGAGGAGACTTCAAAGTCTGCCATGAATAAATTAATTCAAAATCAGTTTATAAAATCCTATGTAAAAAAAAAAGAGTTTTATCTTCAAAGATTTGGAGGACCAATACATGGAAGCAGAATTACATAAGCTCGTGTTATCTCACGAGTAGTAACCATGGCTGGAAACAGGCTCCATCACACCATAAGGAGGCAATTCCTAGGGATGGAAGTCACCCAACAATGGAATGAACTGCATCTGGAAGTAGAGAGAAAGAGGACCCGTCACTGAAACTCCTGGGCTAGGCTGAGTAGCCAACTGTAGGGAAAGAGCTGAGGAAGGGCAGTGGCAAGGAGAAAAGCAGCATTCGCTAGAAGGCTGTATTAGATGTCTCTATGATCCACAGCAGGCCTTGGATTTGTTGATCTATCTTGACTGATGAGTGATTTTTTAAAGTACTAAATGAGATACCAGTAGTCAAAACTTGGTAAATTAAAAATCTCTATCTCCTCCCTGTGTTCATACTTCCTCCTCAAGTCTATATTCTCTGTGACATGAGAATTCCTTGCTCACACCAAACAAGTGACTCTGTAGGAGGAAAAAAATGTATTAAATCAAATGTGTATGAATGTCATTTTGAACAAAAGTTGCATACCTTCAGAAAGAGCACATGTGACCACACTCATTATGCATGATGCATTAGAACAGATTTGTTGAACAAATATGGTACATAGGAATCTATACAAAGTAAAGGAAATGGACTAATAAACCCAAAAGTACTCTAGCAATGGGGAAGGGTGATGATGCAGAAAATCCCCTTTGAAGTGTGTGAGGAGCTCAACATTGCAATCAAAGAGCCACTCGCTCCGGAATCCAACCCTCAAATTCTTTGCTGCCTAATCCCACAGATACTAGCCACATGGAGCTATTTAATTGAACATACAAATGAGTCCCTCCGGCACACTGGCCACGTCTCAGGAGCTCAGCAGCCACATGCGGCTAGCAGCCACCATCCTGTACAACACAGATCCAGAAATTCTGCACCCCCACAGAATACACTGGCTGGCACTGCCTCAACCCTCGCCTCTGGAGTTAGCCTGATTACAAGTACTGCAAAGAAGATTTCACCTCTCCTTCCCTTTTCTCTCTTTTTTTCTTTTTGGTTAAGGCTATCATGGTTCAGAAATAAACTTCTACAAACCACCTTCTCTGATAAAGTGCCCTCCTCCCTCAGATGTCATCCTGGGATCACTCCCGACCATTTACATGGGCCTGAGAAGAGAACAGGCTCGCTGTATAGCAGATGGCTCAACCCAACATGAAATCATGGATTTCTAGCCACTTATATATTAGTTAAAAGCAATCGATTTGCAGATTTATTTTAAATCAAATAAACAGTATTGGTAAGGTCTTGGGAATATTCTTTAGCAATGTCATTTTTCCTCCATCCTCAGCTGCCCACTCTTGCTGAGAGTTTCTAAAGGAAAAATAGCTTTAGCGAAAAGGGGATGAAAATGAACAGTCATAACATTGCCCATTTTCCTTACATAGCATCTAGAAACCAAAGGCATTTTTGGTATTTTGCTAAAATATAAAAACAAAAAAACCATATATTACAACCTATGGGTCTTGTGAGAAAAACAGTTTAAGAATAAAAACCACATGGATCAAAGGGAAAGAATAACAAGGAGAGATTTATATATGTTCCTACATAATGTCAACATTTCCAAATACCAGACCCAGGAAAAAATAGGCTGATTTGGTAGTGACTGGTAGTTGCTGGGAACAAAGAGACACAGGTTCCATTTTCTCTGTAAGGTAATAGGCTAACTCTTCAGTGTCCAGACCTGCAGTTAGTAGGGAGATTGGAACAAGAGAGCCTTCCCTAGGACTGAAGTTAATCTGAAAGATCCAAACCAAATAGAAAACCAAAGGTTTAAAATGCTCAAACCTAATAGCACAAGGTTTCCTGTAGGCTAAAGGAGTGTAGCAAGCTCAAAGTGTGGTAAGCTTAAAGAAAGCTGGGTAACAGAGGTTATCCCAAGTAAGCCAGGCCATCCAGTCCCTCCCTGGTATCATGTAGGGAACTCAGAAAGACAGGCTTAATGGCACCAATACAGCTGGCAGAATGTGGAGAGGCAGATAACAGACAGAGACTGAGACAAATGAGATACAAAGGAGCTGGGACTGCCTCTCTATCTGGTGGGCTGTGGCAAGTTTTGTCATAATGCAGCCACGAGGCAATTCTGCAGCTTGCATTCAGGTGGAAGAGTGGGGACAAAAGCAGGGGGTTCATGAAGCAGTCGGTGCTCAGACATCTCACGTGCAGGGGCAGTAAGTTTTTTAAGACTTTGTTTATTTATTTTTTAGAGAAAGAGAGAGAGAGTGCACACACATGAACAGAGGGGGCATCTGGGGGGAGGAGCAGAGGGAGAGGGACAAGCAGACTCCACACCAAGCACACAGCCCCATGTGGGACTCTACCTCACAACCCTGAGATCATGACCTGAGCTGAAACCAAGAGTCAGACACCCAACTGACTGAGCCACCCAGGTGCCCCATGCAGGGACAGTATTATCTAGAGACCTGCTTACACACAACAGTATACCAGCCAAAAGGCCAAAGTGGGGAAGGCAAGATTCACTTCTGAGGAAAGGGATTGCCCAAAACCAGATTAGTCCCAAGGAGGACCAAACCATGGAGGGCAGGGCACATGATTCAGGGGTTTCCCTGGTCCAAATCTGCTTGGCAGCAAAGGCTAATAAAGGAGGTAAGACAGAGGACAAAAATACACTGCTGACTGCATCCCTAATCCTAGTTTTGGGAAGCCACCTTGATCCCCAAGACTTCATGGCTAGACTAGATGAGGAGGTGGAAGCTACTGAGATGTATAAACTCCTCTTTTGTCAGGACTTATTAAGAACTGGGATGGATGTAACAGTACTAGGAAAGCCAAGGACAGTGGTGCGTGTGTGTGTGTGTGTGTGTGTGTGTGTGTGTGCACGTGTGCTGATGGTGGTGTTAAGAGAACTGGTGAATACAAAGGAAATAAGGCCAGGTTGACATTCCACACTTACAATAAAGTATCCTGATAAAACACCCTCTTCGTTCTGCTGATTCTGCTGTTCATAGCTCAAGGCATGTACCTTGCCTTCTGTCTCCTCTGTCCCAGTACTCAGAACTTTCTGACCAATAGGCATTTACATGAATATTCTTATTAGACATTTCCTGGGCATAACATAGTGAAAACTTAGCTAAAGAAGCCAGAATAGGTTTGCAGTGACCTCGCCTGAGCCCCCACCTTCCTCATGGATTAATTAAGGCAGAAAATAAAGATAATCCTAGGCTAAGGAGTTGCCAAGAAAATACTTGAGCAAGAAGAGACAAAGCTGTGACACACTGAGATTTCAACTTGTCATAGTATTCTTTAGACATCTCCCTTGGGGGGATGTCATTTTCAAAACTCAAAATACCGAGGAAATAGCAGGGTACCATATTCAATTCAACAAACACCTTTTTTTCTGAGTTTCATGCCAACCCCACCCAACTAATTGCTATTATGCTTGGAATAAAACACAGTAAGAATGAAGAGGCTCAGCCAGGGCTAGTTAAGAACACAGCTGAGCTTAGGAAGACATTAACAGAACTGCACTGGCTACAGAGGAGTTTCCCTGCTGAGACCTTCCACTTCTTCACGCTACCCAACCATGTAACCCTCAGAAAACTTGTCAACTGTTGCAGCCCATTGAAGACTCACACCATGCAGTCTAGCCCACAGGATCTCTAGCCCATCTGCATGTGAGAATCACCTCAAGCTTTTTGTAAAAATGTCCTTTCCCCCCACTCCACACCACCCAACAAATCAATCAGAGCCTCCAGCTGTGAGATCTAGGCAACAGCATGAAAGAAGGGAAGAAACCAGAAAAGTTCTCCCATGTATCCTTGCAAACCCAAGGTTCAGAACCACTCACAGAGACTCTCTACATGGTTGTTTTTCATTTGCCCTGGTCATAGATGAGTTTCCTGATCTTTGATGAATTTCCTGACTACAAAATGAGGATAATATATAACGCTGTGTTTCTTTTCTTAAGTCTATTGTGATTTATATGCAACTATCTCATGTGGAGTAAATAAAAAGCATTAATAGTAAGTTAGCATTTATAGCTCATTTAGACATTTACAAACTCTTTCAGCTCTTAACAACCCTTCTTCTGTTGTTATTATTGCCTAGGACATAAAAATACCAGAATGAATGAATGAATGAATGTATTTTTAATTTGAAGCTGAGGAAAATGATGCTCAAGTAGGTTAAGGGATTTTCCCAAGTTTGTAAAACTAGTAAGACATGCCTACCCAACTTCAAAGGCTAAGATCTTCCCACGACCCCAAGGTCCATCTAGACCAGGCGATCCTGACTTTTAGTTTTGATTTTGACACTAACTAGATGTGGTGGGCCTTAAGCCACTTATTCTCTGTACTGTTCCCTTCCCTTGAGTGTGAAATAATAAAGTTGGACTAGGCCATCCCTGACGTTGTTGTCAGGTCTAAGATTCTATAATCATAAGACTGAATGTCTCAGGACATGTGTCAAGTGGAAGTATTGCAGTTTGCCACATATGTAATTTTCATTTTAACTATAGAGAAGACACTGATGGTTACCAGAAGGGAGGTGGGAGGGGGGATGGGTGAAATACATGGTGGGGATGAAGGAGTGCACTTGTCATGATGATCACCAGGTATAACACTGTACACCTGAAACTAATATTACACTGTGTGATAACTAACTGGAATTCAAACAAAAACTTTAAAAAAATTAATAACTACAATACTTAAATTTTAAGACACTTGTCATTAATAGACAATTACCTAGTATTAATTTTAGAGTAAGTTATCCCTACTTAAAAACAGATTGTTCTACATGTAATAGGTACATATAAAAAGGTCATAAAATTGTTCTACATTCAATGATGGTAAATGAGACAAAATGAAATTCTATAGCAAATAAGGTATGCAAAAAAATTTGTTGCTGTTGTATCCATCAGCCAAAATGTACTATGCTAATGGTGTGTTTTGGTTGCTGGAGTAAATTTTATATTTATAGTAGTTGTGAACATACTTCAGATACACACTTTGGATGATTAAAAAATAGTAGAGAAATATAAGAATAGAAAAAAAATTAATTCAGTAGTCAAAATATAGTGAAAAAAATAGTAGTTTTCAATCAAGAGTGTATCCTTGTCTTTAGGAACAGAGTATGGAATAGAGGAACGGAATTTCTCATGTAAAGTATAGCCAGTTCCCTTTTCAGTAGACATTGCCCACCTGCTCCAGGAAAAAAAAAACAACATATATTTTATTTCTAGTGAGGCAGATTTACCTATTTTGTGTGTTGGCATCCACCAAAAAGGAATCTAATGTGACTCAGTAGTAAATATTTCCATCCACAGTAAGTGATCATTAGCTTGAAAACAATGTTTAAAATTTAATACTAAACTCCAGCACAGTATCATCTTGTCCTGTCACCTCAAAATGGATTTTTTTCTTGGTGTTGGTTCCTTCTTTGAGGGTTTTTTGTTTTTTGTTTTATCAGTCATGGTAAGTGACAGTCTACTCAGGTGCTCATTCACATAAAAGCAGCAGGTCTACCCTTAGGAATACACTGTGTAAGTTATCTACAGTCAAGCTTCCTCCTCATGTAGGGATAGTAATTCTGATCTTATAAAGTAATTGTAAAAATTGCATAAAATCATCTATTTGACCACAAAACAAATTGGAAATTATTGGGGTCTTAAACCTTAAAAATATCCTATACGATGTAATCTATAACTGCACTCCTTCTTTTCACCATCTTTTCCTCTAAACCTACTCTTCTCCTGCCCAGAGTTTTCTCTATCATTAACATCATATGTTATTGGGATACGCTTTGTTTGTTTTACAAATATTGAACCAAAATTGGCTCCAAAAAATCAAATCATAGGGTATATCTCTAACAAAATATGTGCAAGATCTATAATGGGAAAACTGCCAAACTGATTAATTAAATCAGAAGAGATCTGAATAAATGGAGAAAGAATCCATGTTCATGAATAGGAAGACTCAATATTGCTAAGGTGTCAGTTTTCCCAAATTAATCTGTAAATGCATGCAATCCTAATCAAAATCCCAGCAAGTTATTTTGTGGATGGCAAGAAAGTGACTCTAAAGATTGTTTGGGAAGGCAAAAAATCCACAATAGCCAATACAATACTGAAAGAGAAGAACGAAGTTGGATGATTGACCCTACCCAGCTGCAAGACTTAATATATATTTCCAGTCATCAGTAAAAGAATAGACACCTGGTAAAAGAATAGACAGATAGATGAATGGAACATAATAGAGAACCCAAAAATGGGACCACAGAAATATAGTCAACTGATTCTTGACAATTGAGAAAGGATAGTCTTTTCAACAAATGGTGCTAGAAAAACTGGATATCCACATGCAAAAAAAAGAATCTAGCCACAGACCTTACACCCTTCACAAAAATTAGCTCAAGATGGATTATAGAACTAAGTACAAAAAGCAAAGCTATGAAACTCTGAGATCTCATAGGAGAAAACCTAGGTGACCTTGGGTTTGGCAATAACTTTTTAGGCATAACACCAAAAGCATGATCCATGGAAAAAAATGGTAAGTTGGACTTCATTAAAATTAAAAGGTTCTGTTTGGTGAAGGACTGGTATCTATAACATCCCCCCCCCAAAAAAACTCTTAAAAATCAACAAGAGGAAAATAAGCCATCCAACTTAAAAAACTGTCAAAAGACCTGAACACATACCTTACCAAAGAACAATGGCAAATAAGCATATGAAAAGATGTTCCACATCATATGTCATTAGGAAATTTCAAAGTAAAACAATGAGATACCACTACACGCCTATTAGAATGTCTAAAATCCAATACAGTGACAACACCAAATGCTGACAAGAATGTGGAGCAATGGTGAGCCTCCTTTGTTGCTGGTAAGAATACGAAATGGTACAGTCACTTTGGAAGACTGTTTGGCAGTTTTTTACAAAGCTAAACATACTCTTACCATACAATATGGCAGTCCTGCTCCTTAGGTATTTACCCAAATGAGTTAAAAATTTATGTCCACACAAAAACCTATACATAGATGTTTATAGCAGTTTAACTCATAGCTGCCAAAACTTGGATGCAACAAAAATGTCCTTCAATAGGTAAACAGATAAACTGTGATACATCCAGACAATGAAATGTCATTCAGCACTAAAAAGAAATGAGATATCAGGCCATGAAAAGACATGGAAGAACCTTAAATGCTTAGTTGAGAAGCCAATTTGAAAAGGCTACACACTGTATGATTCCAACTATATGACATTCTGGGAAAGGCAAAAACATAAAGATGGTTAACAGACCTGTGGTTGTCCTCCCCACTCTGAGTCCGAGGGTGTGCTCATCACCATTTATCATCATTGTTGCCCTGTTTTTCTTATAGTAGAGATAATAATCTGTAGACAAATCTAGAAAAGATAAGAAAACAAAGGCTGGATAATTAAACTTTGATGGCTTTATCTCTTTTTTATAATTTAATTTTCAAATATAACCTACAGTATCATACATGTTATTATGTTATATGTTCACACTATTTTAATTCAGTAAAAATTTTAAAAACTTGATTTAGCTTTCTGGTAGTTCTTCTTTTCTTTTTTTTAAGGAAAAACTGTACTTGGTTTACTTCATGCATTTATCTCCCTGGCTCTGGTAGACAGATGAGCTTGCAACACCAAATGAAAAATGGAGGAAAAGTATGAATGAGTTTCAAATCACTCTGGCATCTGGGTGGTGAATGCATAAGAGTGGGGCAAGAGTGGCAGCAGGAGAGCAGGTAGGAGACTAGACTGGAGATGACTGGGGTGGAAAGGAGTGGATAGATTAGAGACATTTTCAATATACAATTTTGAGATGCATTTGTTCATGGAGTAAGATTTGAGAAGTAAAGACTGAGGAAATAACAGTTTTGGGGTGAGAAGTAGGAATTCCATGTCAGACATATTAATACTGAGATACTTTACACACAACCAAGCGCAGATACTGGGCATCCCACTGTATGTATGTATGTATGTATGTATGTATGTATGTATGTATCTATACACTGTATTCACTAGATTTGATGACAAGAATATCAGTGTCACACTAGTGTCATGAATGTTGACTTGAGTATACTTGGCCCTTGAAGAATGTAGGGGTTAGGGGCACCAACCCCTGTGCAGTCGAGAATAACTTTTGACTCCCCAAAGACCTAACCACTAATAGCCTACTGTTGACCAGAAGTCTTACTGACAACATAAACAGTCAATTAACAGATATTTTGTATGTTAAATATATTATATGCTATATTATTACAATACAGTAAGCTAGAGATAAAAATGTCACTAAGAAAATCATGAGGAAAATACATTTACAGTACTATACGGTATCAAAAAACACATATGCATATAAGTAGACATGCACAGCTCAAACCTGTGTTGTTCAAGGGTACGATGTACATGTTTTCACAAAAGTCAGATCATGGTGACTTTGAGGAATGAACAGGGGATGAGGAAGTGGTATCCCAGAAGTTACCCTACTCTTTCAAGATGTTTTCATGTGAAATAGTGCCTAGAAATGGGGCAGTAGCTGGAAGTGGATATGTGATCAAAACAGGTGTTTGTTATTTCTTTGTTTTAAAACAGAAAATACTAAAGCGTGTCTTTGTGCTCATAAGACAATGCAACAGAAAGAAACTGGTGACACGGGAGAGACAGGGAACAACTGATGGAGTGATGTCCTTAGTAGGCAAAAGAGAAAGTGTCCACCTTTGATATGAACAAGGACGCTCCTTTCACTGTAATGGATAGAATGGCAGGGATACAAGATGCAGGAGATGCAGGAAGACTGTGACATCTAGTAGTGGGAAGATGAGGGGGTTCTCATTTTATGATTCTCTTTTTTTTAATGACCTATAGTCATCAGCTGAAGATTTGGTGAAAGGGGAAGTTTGAAGAACAAAACAATGAAGGTGAAGAAAAGAGAGGGGTGATACAGAGAAAGTGGTGAGTTTAATGGACTGGAGGTCTCAATTTTACTGTTCGAAATTGAAATTTCAGAAGTGGTGCAAGGGAATTATGAACAATTATATGTAATTGATTATATTTTAACTAAAATGTAAGTCTTATGAGGGGAAGACTTTTTATTTTTCTCCCTGCAGTATCCCACACAAGCATGTAGTAGTTGTTCAATTAATATTTGAATAACTGAATGAATATTAAGATGGATCATAAAATATAATGGGAAAGAGATACTTGAGGTCAGAACAGGGAAGATAAAGAGAAAGAGTACATCAAATTATATTGGTCCAATAATTGCAGTAAGTAAGCAAAATAGATAAGAGGAAATGATTACAGAGTAGCATGCTTGAAATTGGAATTTCAGAACTGTAAACAAGGAACTATGGGCTGATGTGGGCTTGAGGAAAATGATCAGTGATAAAAAGAAGGTCACCAACAGGAAGACCAGAGTGTTAGACAGGTAATGCCAGCAGAAATGATGATAAGAATAGAGAGGAACACAGTGAACCAGGACGTAGACAGTTAACATCAACAAGGAGATGTAGTGAGTAGTGATCTTATGACATATGCTTCAAAGAAGTAGAGAATCTTGAAGGGACAATAAAAAGAGAAAATATTTCAAAGAGTCGCTGTCAGTGATTTTGATTCAAGGGGTTAATGGGCTGAAGAAAGATTAACATAGCATTAAATTCTTTTCTGTTGTTGCGATTCTCGTTGCCTTAATCCCTGTGGTAGGCAGATGGTGCCCCCCAAAAATGTCCATATTGTAATCCCTGGAATCTGGATGTTACCTTACGTGGCAAAAGGGACTCTGAAGATGACATTAAGTTAAGGACCTTGAGAAGGAGTGATTATCCTGGATTTTCCATGTGGGTCCAATGTAATCACAAGGGTCCTCACAAGAGGGAGACAGGAAGGTAAGAGTAGTAGGAGATGAGGTGAAAGAAGCAAAAGGTTGGAATGATATGAGGAAAGGGTCATGAGCCCTGGAACGCAGGTGGACTCCAGAAGTTGCAAAAGGCCACAGAAGGGATTCTCCTCTGAAGCATTTGGAGAAAAGGCAGCCCTACTGACACCTATTTTAGACTTCCAACCTCCAAAAGTGAAAGAGTATGAATTTGTGTTGTTTAAAGCCACTGAAGCTGTGGCAGTTTGTTACAGTGGTGACAGGAAACTAATGCAATCCCTGAACACCATCGTGAGCTATAGGAGACAGCTGTCACCCCAAGGAGACATGGCAAGCTGCAGGCAACCCCTCTCCTTTGCATTTCAAGATGACATGGCACCCTGCCTTGCTCTCATGCCTGTCACAGTCCTTCCCAGCATATGCATGTGTCGTGGTGTGAAGTCCTTAGGGAAGTGAGTTCCTCCTATAGCTGCCTTCTTTAAATCTTGCATGTACATGGATTGTTGCACCACTCACAATAGTTTATGGTCATTATTTAAGTGTCTATCCAGCTTTCCTCTTAGACTGTAACTTCCCCGTCATTTTCCTATACATCGTCAATCTCCTTAATCTCAGTGCTTAGCAAAAGACTTGTCATTGTGCTCAACACATGTGAATTAGACAGAACTGAATTAATGGAACACACCAAATGAGGTCTAGAAGGGGTGAAACATACACCATGATTTGCCCATCTGCAGATGCCAGGCAGAAGCTCAGCAGGTAAGACATAGGCTCTAAAGAAGATAGAAACAGACAAGCTGGGCCACAGGTCAGGGATGGAAGGCAGCAGACAAGCCTTACTGGTGAAATCCCGTTTGCTCCCTAGATCCCACCTGCCTGGGGGTAGGTCCTCGAGCCTGACATGCATGAGATATTTGAGTGATATGTATAACATCCAGTAGATGCTTGGCTTATTCACAAAGTCAGTCAACAAGTCTGGGTTGTACAGTGACTGCAAAAATGAGCAAAAGAAAATCTCCATGCTTCTCATTATGGATGTCACTTTTTGAATCACTATCTGGGTCAGTTTATGAGTCACACAAGAAAACTGGTCCCATTGTTTACTAGTCACACCTTATTTCTGAGAAAAAAAATGGAATTTGTTGAATGAATCAATGAATGAATTTAATGTGCCTAAAAACCTTTTAGCAGTTTCCAAAATAAAAAAATCTTCACTTGAGGACAAGAAATATGCCACAGGATCTAAAGGCCTCTTCTCAAAGAGATTTGGAGGACACAGCAGATATCTTTATGCGTACATTTGATCTATGTGTTAAAAATCAGTTGCATTCCCCATCCTAGCTCATCAGGAGTAATTCAGTGGCACATTTAAAATGGACTCTTGCCAGTTCCAGAGGTGGCTTATCTTAAAGCAGGCTTCTGAATCCAAACAAAGCAACCTTGATTTTCTACCACCAAAGCTGCCTGCAATTCATTCATTCATTCATTCATTCAACAAACACTTAAGTGCCCACTCTGAGCTAAGCAATGGAAACACCATGGTAAACAAGACAGATTCCTGACATCACTGAACTTATAGTCTAGCTGAAGAGATAGACATTGAATAAGCAGTCTCAGTGATCAAGAGTTTTATGTCATGGAGAATATGAAGTGCTACAGGAATGTATAACAAGGATTCTTATCTAATCTTGGGGTTTAGGGAAAACGTCTCTAAAGAAATGACCTTGAACTGAGATCTGAGCAGTAAACAGGAATTAGCTGGGTGAAAACAGCATAGGGGTACAATAAAGTGGGCTAGCTTTCAGGCAATGGGTCAGCATGTGTAAGTGTCCCTAAGCAAGAAAGAACACTTAGAAATTTTACAAATTGTGGTGTGGTTACAGCAGAGAAAGTAAGAGGAAAAAGGTAGGTGGGTCACAGGGTAGATGATCAAGTCCGCAGGTCCCTGTAGCTCACGTTAGCAGTTTTTCTCAGGATCAGTCAAGTCAACAGGAAATAAACAGGAAGGAAGAATATCTTACAGACCTATGATTCTATGACAGATTTAATTTAGGTTGTATTGCTTTGTGGTTCTCATTTCAGCTGAAAAAATATGTATGTTTGCATATATACATAAATATATATATACATACATACATATATTTATTTTTTATGGGTGTGTTTCATAATAGGTAACTGGATCCCGGTAAATGAAGGCCAAGTCATAGATAGATCAAAGCAGAAAGAGCACCTAAACTGCCTCTTAAAATAGTGGTTACTCCCCAGAAGCCACGTCCGAACAGTACAATGTCTACTGGTAGCAAAAGACAGTCCTTTCCCAGATGCTGGATTCAGAACCTGCTATGCCAGAGGTGAAGTGACTGACCCTCAAGCATATTTTGCCACAAACTTACTGTTCTATTTTCTGGTGCATATTTGCATTAGAATACGGAACGTGGGCATCTCTGGGCTCTTTCACAGATCCTCGGTGCACAAACAGATGTGGCTTGCACATGGCTTATCACTTTCCATGTGTTGCATAGGCATCTGTGCTGACATTACATGCAAATGGTTTCCCCCCTGCTGAGAGTGGCTAACAGGTGAGGGACACAGTAAGAGAATTAAAAACAAACAAGAAGACTCCAAAACTCCATTTCTCTTCATCATGAACACCTTAATTATTGGTATAGTCAAGTGCTGCATTCATTCTATATATGGACCACCTTGACATTTAAAGTCCCATGTTGCTTTAAGATTAAATAGCTTCAGAGTAAGAAATTATTGCTATAGTAACAGATTATCCACGGTTCTTTTAAAAATAAACTTCCATGTCAAAGCAAGAAACCATTCAAACTGTATTAATAATAAGCAAGCAAAATGAGAAAGAGAAAGGTGGTATTTAAAGGCATTGAATGTTTTCCGTTTTTATTTCTTAAAAAAAAAAAAAAACACGTAACCATACCTAGAATAGAAAATTTGGGATCCAATCAAAGGATTCCCATTTGCTCAACACAAAGGGGGACCTTTGTTTTTTAGGCATAAACATTTCTAACTTTTTGTACCTAGGATTTTAATAAAGGGAATAACATTTAGAAATGCACTTGGTTCTTTTGAAAAGAACAAAGATTCCTTTTTTTTTTTTAAGGGATTGGCTCATAACTAAAGGAAGTTTTGTTGTAAGCATGGACTGAAGTTAGACTGACTTCATTCTTTCTTCAATTTTCTGTTTATGTGATTCTTTATGTGACCTTAGGTAACTAGTTTTCCCCTTTTCTTTGGTTTATATCAAATGCTTCTAAAAAATGGGCAAATGTTTCAAGACCCCTTACCCTATTAACTCTAACAGCCAGCATTAGTCACGTGGGTCCCCAATGGCACAGGACTCACAAAGGCCTGAACTCACATCCCTGCCCCCCCACCCATAAGTGGGGTGACCTTGAGCCAGGCCCTTCACTTTTCTAAACCTCACATACTTCATTTGTAAACTAAGACTTAGAATGGCTGCATGCCTCTTCCATACCGGATTTGGGGGAGGATTAAATGAGGTAGAAGACGTGAATATGCTTTGGAAACTCGCCAAAAGTGAGAGATTATAATTGCACTGCTCTCCTCTCTTGCAAAGAAAGTTGTTATATGTATGTATATGCGTGTGAATTTCTGCACTCTTAATGTGTGGTTATAGATGTTGGTTTTTTTCAGAACAAATATTATGTTTCTTTTTCACAGAAGATGAAACGCTTCTGGAGTCACTTCTAGTTTATAGTCAGGCCTAAAAGAAAAAAAAAATACTCTCATCAACATAAAGTCAGATTGGATAGGAAAGAGCAGAGTGAGTGCAGCAATCAGTAATTTATAACTATTCTCCCATTTTACAGATGAGGAAAGGGAAGCTAAGATAAATGTTGTTTCAAGTCCAAGGATGAACAATTAGCGGCAAGATCCAGCCTAAATCCAGGTCTTAGGATTTTTAGTCTGGTCTTCTTTCCACTAAAAGAACTCCAGAGGAAATCTGGAGATCTGAGTGCTAAAAAGATGAGAAAGGCTTTCAGAGTGAGTATAAAATCTTTTGGCCAGTTTAGCTTTGAAAGATAAACTGTAAAAAGGAAATGCATTCCTATCTCAAGGACCAGTTAAAGTCATATATCTCAAATAGGAAGAGATAATAAAGTTAGGACTAAGCACAAGGGAGAGGGGATGCCAGAAGCCTCTAGTTTTTTTTTTTAAAGTAATGACCATCCCTAAGAAACTACAAGATCAATGTTAGCTGCAAAGTGAGGGGATCTTCTTTCAGTTTTCTGGCTTTAAGAGACATTTCATCAAAGAAATTTTTAACAATACGATAGCAGGCAACTAACCTAAGATCAGCTGATCCAAGGCAGAAAAGCTAGCTCCTGCTGCACTTTAGACATGGATCTCCCATCTCAATGGCAAAGGGTAGACTGAGGATGGGGGCTCTTCCTCAAATTGGTAAAATAAACCCGAGCTCACCTTGGATCTAAGTTAAATTCTGAATTTGACTCAGAATCGCTACATTGGGCGTGTATAATTCAACACTGCACAAAAAAGTAGTCATAATACAATTGATTGTTTTACCAGAACTGAGTATTGACGAATTTCTTAGAATCTTTGCGCACAAGCGGTGAACAGGCTTACGTGTCAACACGCACTGGGAGCGAGCCAGCCTCAGGGGGAAATGGCCAGAGCGCCATCTAGTGTAAATGCTGTCGGAGTAAATGCTTTCAAAAGGCGAAGTACTCACCAGTGCCATCTAGTGACAAAGGGAAAAAGTACTCTCAGTATCCGCAAATTAACGCAAATCCTTTGTGAACTAAAGCTAATCTAGTAATGACAAAGTAAGTTTAATTGCAATCTCCCAAATATAGGAATTAAGTCTCATTTCCAATGTTGAGTGCATTATAATGTATGCCCTTTGGGTTTAGCTATGAGAAAACTTGGCCTTGTCTGACCCTCCCTCTACCCCTTGTCCTCTAAGATATGACCTTCTCCACTGAACTCCCTGTCACTTTGTCCATGTCTTCCACACTCTACTCTCAACACAGACAGCAAAAAGATGTGGTCTTTACTATATGTTGGCTAATTAAATTTTTTAAAAAAGGAAAAAAATGTAAACGAGCGGGTGGGCAAAATAGATAAAAGAGACTAAAAGCTATGAACTTCTGATTATAAAATAAGTCACAGAGATGAAAAGTACAGCATAGGGAAGACAGTCAACAATATTGTAATAACTTTGTATGGTAAGTATACTTATCGTGGTGAGCACTGAGTGATGTATAGACTTGTTCAATCAATATGTTGTACACCTTAAACTAATATAACACTATATCAATTATACTTTAATAAAAAATTAAGTAAGAGCCAGGTCATATCATTCCTCTGCTTAATACCCTCCCATAGTTCCTCATCTCACTCAAAGTACAAGTCAAAAGCCTTACAAGTCCCAATATAATATGGGCCCCAGGTACCTCTCTGAAATCTCTCCAACCCCCTCTCTCTCTTGTCCACTTAGTTCCAGCCACACCTTACATGTAAGTCCAGAAATCTGGACTTGGGAATACTGGATTTTCAGAAGCTGAAGATGGTATAGATGCTTAAGCAGCTGGGCATTGGTGTCAAACACACATTGGCTAAGTGTTGGATCCACCCCACACTAGCTGTGTGGCCTTGAGTAAGTACTCAATCTCCCTGAATCTCAGTGTCCTCATCTAAAAAATGGAAATGGTGCTAAAAAACTATTTGGGTAGTGAGGACAGCATGTGTTGCATGGTGCACTGGGTGTTATACGCAAGTAATGAAGCATCAAGCTTTATATCGGAAACCAGGGATGGTGACATAATATAATAAAAAAACATTAAAAAAAAGAAAATTAGCAGAAAAAATATACCAAACATTTGAAGAAATCAGATGAATGATTTCTTACCATCAACATCATCACTAGAAGAGAGCACAAAAAATAGGAATAGCCAAAAAGATATATTCATTTGAACTATGTTTCTAAAAACAATGTATATCATGTAGAAAAAAAGAAGAAAATTGTCATGTAAATTAGAAAAATTTGCACTGTGGGAGTTCATCCAATAATTGTAATAAAATAATTATAATAAACTAAAAAAAAACCTATTTGGAAAGTTGTGGCAAGAATTGACTGATACAAGGCTTGTTCCTAGCAGAGGCCAGGCACATAGAAGTTCCATAAAGAATGTAGCCAAAGCAGCTAGATCCTACACCCCACACATTTACAAAATGAAGACATAGGTGGCCTGCACATCAAAATCAGAGATGGCACGAAGAAATAACAGCAAATGGTAGAATCAGGGTGCCTAAAGATCTCCCCAGCTAGGCCCGTGTTCCCATTATGAAGGATAAACACCATGTTTCAGTCCCAAATCTCAAAATATGTATGAATGGAGGAAGGAGATGCGGCCTGGCAACAGTATGTGCAAAGACGACAGGGATTTTAGTTATCTCCAAGTTCAGCAGAAATGAGGAATGCTGTGTGACTGCCGGAGGGCTAATCTGACCTTGGACCGCAGGAATAAAAGCATGGCGTTCAGAATAAGAGGTTCGCTAACTTCTGGGCAACACCCTTTAAGGGGACATGCCTGGACAGCAGTCACTCAGACGTCAAAGGGATGACAGACATATGAGAAGCAGTTTAAAGACCTCAGGATGTTTAACTTGAAAGGGTGCTCGCAGACAAGACACCGGCTTCAAATCCCTGCAGGGCTGTCACCTGAGAGAAGAAACAGACTTCCTCTGTTCCTTGTTCTGAATGGCTTCATTCAACAAATACTGAGAACTTAGAAAAGTCCCAGGGATACGGATTTGGCCTTGAACAAGGACATCTCCCATTTAAAATCCTTCCCCTGTGATAGGAACTGCTTTGTGATGTCCATGCCTTCTCACCAGAGACTTCCCAGTAGAGGTAGGTATGGGGATCACTGTTCCGTTCCAGCCTTCTGGAGAAGCTAACTTAATCCAAAAACTTCCCATGGATCCCAAGAGTCTATGAGGCAGCTGACAAGGGACCCAAAAATCCTGAACTAGAGGTGCCCAAGATGGATATGGCTGGACGGTGGGAGATACGGGGAAGTGAAGGAATGACTGAAAGATGAAGTGAGAAAACGAGAGAAGTTTGAGGTGCAAGGAGTTTGCCACAAATCTAAGTAAGAGACAAGACCCCAGTGTCAGCCCTGAGTCTTAAGTCTCCTCCTCACCAGTAAGGCTCAGAGCCCAGAGTCTCTCCCAGGGTGAATCTCCGGACTCCCGGCGAGACACCCCGAGTCACAGTTTTCTCTATTCCACTCCCACACCATTCCCAAGTTGCCACATTTATAAGCTACGCTTGTGTTTTGGTTTCTACTTTTTAGTTCTAGTTCATTTCTCAGCCTGGAACCCCAGACAATTGGCAATGCCATAGTTTATCCCCAGGCCCAGGGCCTTGACCCTGATTTTCAGTAGCCAACGGATGTGAACTTGCCACCCAGGAGATGAAGTGAGGTGAAGGTGAGGTGAAGTCAAACCTGGGTTTTATTGCAATTATGTGTTTAGACATGGCTTGTCTTCAGAATGCAGTAAAGTAGATAGTGTATCCATTATACATTATAAGGGAGCATGTGATTCTCATCTATGCCCAGCCAAAATAGAGATGTATCCTCTCGGGATGAGTCAGTGTATTCATTTATAAAAGTGACATTTTTTTTTCATTTTCACGAAATCACGTGGAATAGAATTTATCAGAATTGCTGTATAACTGAACCATAAACTGCTGTGTCTGAACTTTCATGTTGTATACACCCAGTTATCAGTAGTAAAATCAAATTTTGATGAACCATGTTAGTAGAAACACTGAATTATCTTATTTTTAATTAGTAGATTATTTTTAGAGGAGTTTCAGGTTTGAACAAAAATTGAGCAAACAATACAGAGTTCCCATACATTCCCTCAGTTTCCTCTATTAGAAAGGCTTTGCATTTGTGTGGTACATTCATTATCATTGATGAACCAATATCAATACATCATTACTATTAACTAAAATCCATAACTTACATTAGGGTTCACTCTTTGTGATGCATTACTATGAACTTTGCCAATTGCATGATTTCATGTGTCCACCATTGCAGTACCATACAGAATAGTTTCACTGCCCTCAAAATCTTCTGTTCTCCACCTCTTCATCCCTCCTTCCTCCTCTGAACCCCTGGAAACCACTGATCTTTTTGCTGTCTCCATAGTTTCACCTATTCCAGAATGTCAGATAGTTGGACTCATACAGTATGTAGCCTCTTAAGACTGGCTTCTTTCACTTAGCAATAGGCATTGAAGGTTCCTGCGTGTGTGTTCAGCTTGACAGCTCCTTCCTTTTTAGCGCTAATATTCCATTGTCTAGGTGTGCCACAGTTTATTTACGCAGTCACCTACTGAGGGACATCTTGGTTGCTTCCAAGTTTTGGCATTAGGAGAAAAGTTGCTGTAGACATTTGAGTGCAGGTTTCTGTGTGAACATAGGTTTCTAACACATTTGGGTAAATACCAAGGAGCACAACTGCTGGATCATATGGTAAGAGTATGTTTAATTTTGTAAGAACCCACCAAACTGTCTTCCACAGCCTCCATATCCGCTGCTTCCTGTGCTTTCGAACACTCTCCACCCCAGCCTGCTAAGCTAACTCCCACTCAACCTTCAAGAGTAAACACAGATGTCATATCCTGCAGAAAACCTGTCTAGATGCACTGCAACTGGGTTAGGCGCCTCCTCCTGTGAGCCCCTCCAGCCCCTGACTGACCCCCATCATAATATGTAATGTGTTACGCTATAATTACCAGATTTTAAAATTATATTTTTTACTTTATTGGATTTTTAATTACAAAAGATAATTGCTCTTTATAACAAGTCAGATGGTATAGAGATGTACAAGGAAAAATTAATAAGCTTTCCCTAGTCCCCCTGGCTCTATATAGACTTAACTCATTGCTCTATTATACCAAAGCTCTACTATAATTTATGCAACCATTCCTATATGGATGGACATTCAGGGTACCTGTAGGGACTTCCCTTTTGCTTCCATAAACATCCTTGCACATGCTAGGGTTTTTGTTTTTGTAAATTATATTCCCAGAAAACTAAAGGATATGCATATCCTAAATTTGTCAATTTTAAATATTGCCAGATTACTTTCCCATAACAGGTAAGCAAGTCATCCTTCCACCAGCAATGTTATAAGAGTGCTTATGTCCTACCCACTTTTCAGGATTGACGTCCCTATTTTGTATCTGATGGAGAAAATGGCATTTCGTTGTTTTATTAATTTGCTTTCCCCTGATTATCAGAGAATGTTTTTGTATGTTTATTGGCAACATATATTCTTATCTGTGAATTGACAGTTCATAACCTGGCCCTATTTTTTTCTACTAGATTCTTTATTTCTTTCTTAGTAATTTGTAGAAACTTTTTGCCCATTGAAACTATTAGCCTTTTATCATGTCACAAATATTTTCTCCCAGTCTATAAGGGTTTACTTTTTACTTTATTTATAGTGTGTTTTGCCATACAAATAGTTTCAAATATATATCTAATTAAATACGTTTATGTTTTTTTCTTCATGGTTTCCAGATTTTCAGTCTTGTTTAAGAACCTCTCTCCCACCCCTAGGCTTACAAATATTCTCCAATTATTTTAAATTTCCTCCACCAATATTTTATATCTTTGACATATTGTGACCTTTAACTACCAAGAATTTGCTTGCATCTAAGTTCCTTGAGGCCAGGGATTGTGCCTGACTTATCCATTTATCTGTGGTGTTTAGCCTAGGGTCTGGAATGGAAGAGATTCTCAGAAACATTTGTTGCACTGAGTAAGTGAATGAACAAAGTCATATGTGATCTCTTGCAAATGCACCAATCTATTCAGATCCCGTATACACAATAAGTGGCCAACACTATGCTAGGGGTTAGTGACATAGTCCTTCCCTTTGAGCAAGTCACAGGTTAGTGAAGGAGGCAAATGTGTGATGTGATCACATTTTGAGATATTAACAGTTGTTTCTGTATTTCTTGCCACTCCATTACCAAAAATATTGGGGCCATTAGACTTGCAGCACCCATTGTCTCAGGAAAGAAATCAAAAGGAAGATAAAAGAATCACGTTTTGATCTTTGAGTTTCAATAATCAAGGTCCAATGATAAGTAAAAACATCTGGAGGAAGAACTATGGAAAAAGCCAGCCCCAACTCCTACCACCCCCAGAGTGTACATAAAATCTTATTAATGGTCAGGGAGAGAAGAGAGAGAGAAAATAATAGCTGAAGGAGAACCTGGTGTGCCTTTAAGAACAGAGGGAATCTTTGTCCTTTTCCTGGGAAAGACTTGGGAAAACAGCAAGACTCCCTAGTTTCTCCCTGCCCAGCCTGGTGTGAAGAGCAGTAGCATGATTTCCTAAATGACCAAGAGAAACAGACAAGGTGGAAGATTACCTTGAAGGACCCCTACAGTTCTCCATTGACCCTGAGGTGACACAGGAGAAAAATCGTTTCTTGAGAAAGGACACGGAAGTAGCAGAGATTGAGCTGGCCCAGAAGTGTTTTTGGTTGGGAACAAAGGCAGGGAAAGCAATGCCCTGCAAGGACCTACAGCTTGTAACCACCTGGGATACCACACCATTCGGCAGAAGCTACAGAGCCAGATGATGATCTGAGATGACTGCAATCATCCCATGATTCCTGAACAATACATTAGCCCAAGAATTTAGATCCGGCCCTCAAAAACTGGAGAAGGGGGACATGCATCTGGAATAATTAAAACTTTTTCCATTGGGACGCCTGGGTGGCTCAGTCAGTTAAGTGTCTGCCTTCAGCTCAGGTCATGATCTTGGGGGCCTGAGATCAAGTCCCACATCGGGCTCCTTGCTCAGCTGGGTGCCTGCTTCTCCTTCTGCCTGCTGCTCTCTTTCTCTCTGACAAATAAATAAATAAAACCTTAAAAAAAAACCCACTTTTTCTGTCACCTAGGGGAAAGGGAGGCTCAAGAGAGAAATACAACTCAGAGAATAAAACTGCAATGTGCACTGCTACATATATAAATCAGGAATTATAATATAATGTGGTGAGTAGACTGAGAGACATAAGTACAGGGCAATATGGGGGCACCCAGGACAAACAATCTGGGGAGGCTCCCAAGAGGCAGTGATATTTAAACTTAAAGAGTGTAAGTTATCCAAGTGAATAAGTGGTAAAGCATGCCCCAACAGCAGATTTTTAGTGTCTCAGTCTCCTCAGGCTGCTATAACAAACTACCATAAACCGGGTGGCTCAAACATTTATTTCTCACAGTTCTGGGGCTTAAGTCCAAGATCAAAGCGCTAAAAGATCCCAAGTCTGGTGAGGAACCACTTCCTGGCTTGCAGATGACCGATTCTCATTGTATTTTCACAGGGCTGAGAGAGAGAAAGAGAGATCATCTCTCTAGCATCTCTTCTTATAAAGGGACTAATCCTCATGACCTAATTACCTCCTAAAGGCCCCACCACCTAATATCATCACACTGGAGGTGAGGATTTCAACATGTGAATTTGGGGAGGGCACAAACATAGAGCAAAAAAAGCACAAGGCAGGGTTGATGCCAGGGATAAGGTGGTAACCTACAGAGAAAACCTAATCAAATGATGAGACATAATTGTTAGCATTAAACCAAAATATCTTGTGTTTTAATGTGGATGGCTGCAATGGCCATAGCTTCAAATACCTGGATGTTGAAAATTTATATCATCCAGGTGATTTAAAAGGTAGTAAATCTGGTGCACCTGGGTGGCTCAGTCATTAAGCATCTGCCTTCGGCTCAAGGCGTGATCTCAGGTTCCTGGGATCAAGCCCCGCATCGGGCTCCCTGCTCCGCTGGGAGCCTGCTTCTTCCTCTCCCACTTCCCTTGCTTGTGTTCCCTCTCTCGCTGGCTGTCTCTCTCTGTCAAATAAATAAATAAAATCTTCAAAAATAAAGGTAGTAAATATGTGTCTCCTGTTTTGGCTCCCCATGATGGAGAAAGGTCTGCTGATTGTGGTTCAAATCTCAAAAACTGTCTAATTTTTTTTCAATGGTTTGTTTACAAGGTCCACCTTTTTTTCTTTCAAGATTTTATTTAAATTCTAGTTAGTTAACATGTAGCATATTATTAGTTTCGGGGGTAGAATTTAGTGATTCATCAGTTGCATATAACACCCAGTGTTCATTACGTCAAGTGCCCTCCTTTATGCCCATCACCCAGTTCCCCCATCCAGCCGCCCACGTCCCCTCTAGCAACCCTCAGTTTGTTCCCTAGAGTTAAGAGTCTCTCATGGTTTGCCTCCCTCTCTGATTTTATCTTATTTTATTTTTCCTTCTACAAGGCCCACTTTTTATCCAAGAGACACCAGAAGGCCAAAATATGATGGGCTCTCGAAGTGGTCGCTGATCTTGTGAGCTAAATATTGTTCAGATTAAACTACTTATGACTGGGATGGCCCATTGTGTTTGCAGATCAGATTACCTGCTTTCAGATTAGTATCTTTCCTGAAGTAGCACTGGAAACAGATGCTGCCCTTCTGAATATTAGATGTTTCAATAATGACCAAAGGCAGGATTTCGTTGTTTCTCCTTAGCCCCATTAAACAAAGGCACATGATGGGGAGATTTCTAACTGTGAGCCTCAACATGTGTTAGGATGCAGTCATCACTTTGCAGTGAGATACCCCCTAATCCCAGAGCATCCAACAGACAAGTGTTTTGTGAGCTCTCCACACAGCTAAGGAGCCAACTCAGGCTCTCTTCCTCTCTTTGACCTATTTTCCCAGGTCTCCTCTAACCACCAAGTCCTTTTTATCCCTGATCAGTGTGGGTAAGAACACCCAAGGCATGAAGCTAAGTGCTTTCGACACATGGGAATGATGCTCCACTTTAAGAAAAACAAATATAGTAGGGATGACCCCAAACTGCCCACCCAAAATACATAAATTCGTTTTTAAAAATTCATTAACTCTGCAAAAAGTATTCATAACAGGCTCTCTGCAGTTAAAATGTGAACCAATCTATAAATATTTGCAGATTATGCATAAATAAGTGTGCTGCATAAAAGGAGGTACACCTGCAGAGAGGAATAAAACAGTTGCACTAGAGGAGAAAATGGAAGCATTCATTCTTGTTAGCTGTATTTTTAGAGTAGCTCCACTTTGCAAATGCAAAGCCATGAGATCTCAGTAAACTATAGCCAGAATTAGGGGCACGGGATATAAGGGAGAGGTTAGAAATCACCTAGGATATTGTATTTTGGTTAATGAGCAAAAATGTTTGGTATTCATACATATACACAAAACACTCCAATGGGTGACTCACATTGTATTCTTCAGAAAGTTGGTACGAAACTCAGATATTGAATGGCTAGGCTGTCATTTTATTTCAAATCAGTTCAACACATTTTTGAGCAATTATTATGTGTAAGACACTGTGCTAAGTGCTGTGCAAGATAGAAAGATGAACAAGACACAACTGTGGCTGCTGCGGCACTTAGAACACACAGAAAACAGGAATGTCAACAACACAACACAAAGCAGAACGGGATCGTGCTGAAATAGACTCACCAGATGTTATGTGCATATACTGTCTCATTTAATCTTCTTGACAACTTTTGAGGCACATGCCATTATCCCCCGCTACAGATGGGAACAGAGAGGCTTGGGGACATTGTGAGTTAACTCATCAACAGTCACACAGGTGGTAAATGGCAAAGCCAGGATTCCAAATGAGGTAGGTTTTAGAACTCCACTATTCTTGCTGTATCTACTATACTAGCTGGAGTGTAGAGTGTAGGAGGAGCAACATCAAGAAATACAACCCCTGGGGGCGCCTGGGTGGTGCAGTCGTTAAGCGTCTGCCTTCGGCTCAGGGCGTGATCCCAGCGTTCTGGGATCGAGCCCCACATTGGGCTCCTCCACTGGGAGCCTGCTTCTTCCTCTCCCACTCCCCCTGCTTGTGTTCCCTCTCTCGCTGGCTGTCTCACTCTCTCTGTCAAATAAATAAATAAATAAAATCTTTAAAAAAAAAAAGAAAAAGAAATACAACCCCCAAGGTGGGTGAGAACCAGATGGCAGATACTTGGAATGCTCCAGCAAGGAGTTTTCACTGTATGTCATGAACAATTAGGAGACTTAGAAGTCCTTTAGGCAGAGCAGCGACAACACCTGATTTTCACTTTGGAAAGATCACTTCTCAGTGTGGAAAATGGGCTGCAGGAACACGAGAATGTGAATAAGGAGACCTTTCAGAAGGCTGCTATAGTCCACGGGAGCAATAATGGTGGTCTAGACCTGTACAGCAGAGATGGAAAGCAAGGAACGCTAATGATATTATGCACACAAAATTCATTTGATTTTGGGGATTTGATCCAGAAGACAACTAAGCACGAGAAATAAAGAGTTCTCCTAGCTTAGCACTCCAGTACCTGGGAGAATGGAGTGGCTATTAACAGACACCGAAACAGAGAAAGCAGCACAAATTTAGAATCTAGCAGAAGGTAATGATAGAGCTTATGGATGTTTCCATGGATTTTCTTTTCCATGGGATATATATTTATTATGGCCTGAATTTTCATGATGTTAAATAGGCAATCTCTTTACTCAATCGATCTTCTGGTCAATTTAGTGGAAACACATCAGCAGTGTGCGTTACTTGGAATATGCAGAGAAGCACATGAATGAGTCTAAAGACAATTACATCTGAGAAAGTAGAGATTCTTCTGGTCAATGTCCTCCAACATTTAGGAGTCCAAGAACTAGGAACTGGGTTCAGAGTGCACTAAGCTAATAGATTTGGCCCATGGCCACTTTCCAGAGAGGTATCAGAAGATCCTTTAACAGGAACCAAGATTTCGTGCAACTGTCGTAATGATTTCCTTTCACAAGAGCTGAAGTGTGTTATCTTTTCATATAGACAATCGGGAGACCAGATGAGGGCAAAATCTCTAAAACTTGCCAGTTTCCAAACAGTCCAGAATAAGGGAAAGACTTTTGAACACTGGATCTTCAAAACTGTTCTCCTCATTCTTTCACACCTCTATCTCTTCAGAAAGCCTACTAAAGGCCATCTCCACATTTAAGTGCAAAACATTGCTGAAGACTGCATTCTAAGATGGTGTGTTAGAAGACAAAATTCTGACTGCTTGTTTGCTTTATCCTGACATCAATTCAGAGGGAGACTGGAATAGGTGGGTAAACAATTCAAGGAAATTATACTTAAGTAGTTTCAAAATCATGGGATGATAAAAATATGAACCCATTTATTCATTCATACATTCTTCTGAGCAAGCAGTCTACCCCAGTGATCCCAGGTTTTGGAATCAGGCCTACATGGGTTTGCCTGTCATCTGTCTCCTACTTTCCTGGCATCAAGCAAAACACTTAATTGTACATTAATTTTTTTTATCTGTTAAATGGGAGTGGTACAAAGACATAAGACTAAATGAGATGTTGCAAGTCAACTGTTTAGTGGGGCACCCGGCACAGAGTGGACAGCCAAGGAGTAGTGGGTTTAACTGTCTTTCAAGAAATATATATGGAGCAGCGGCTACGTGCAAGACAACGCACTATAAGGTGTGGAGAAACAAAGAGGCCCCTGCTCTCTAAAAGCCTGCCCCCTGGAAACTTGAATTGGAATAAGGAAGACCCATGAGCTGTTTTTCATTAAAAAGGCAGATGTATTTACACCAACTCTGCTTTCTTTCCCTACCAACACTGCTGAACACATCATCCCTTGTCTAGGACAGAAATTCTTGATTTTTATACTCTAGCCACTACAATGCGATGAGGGGGCAAAACTGATTTTAGAAAAAAAAATTAAATATTGGTGAATTATTCATCTCACTCTACTCTCAAGAAACAGCATGATACATTTCTACACTTCCAAATGCAAGACTCAAGTCATTAATATTAAGTGCATTTTGAGAAACACTGTTCTATAAACAATTACTGCAGCACTTGTAGAATGACTCTGATGTTTCATGTGTTAAAATAATTGGGCACGTCCTCAAATGAGTGAAACAGGTACAAGCAATCCCAAAACACAGTTACAAAACTGAAATTCAATTCTTTAAGGAAATATTTGAGCACAAATTTAGGTTCTTCCAGTCTCCAAAGCAAACGTTCTAAGGGACGTGTTCTTCTACTTTATGAAATAAAGAGGCATCCAGAGGTAAGAACTCCTGATTTCCAGACATCCCAGGCCCATGCAAAACCACCACCACCAACAACAAACAAACAAAAACCCAAAACAAAACAAAACAAAAAACAACCATCATTTGCTTAAACCAAATGTTTGCAAATAACTAGGTTTTTAACTCTTTCAACTTCTTGGAATAAAATCAGTTTATTGATATAAATACCACAATAATTTCATGCTTTCTAAATCTAATTTCCAGATGGTCTTTCTCCAAAACATTTAGAGAAAAACAATAATTCAGGACTTAAGACACTTTCTACCATAGCTTGATTTGCATTCTTAGAGAAGAGCGATTGTGTTGGTGGTGTCATCCAGGTTTCCGTTTTGTATGCAGTGGAAACATTGTATTTTCTAATCAAGCTATGCTGCAGTCAGATGATATAGATCTACTCCCAGAGGACCCCTCATTAAAATAAATTATTTCACTCCTAAGACTGTCCTGGTGCATACAATTTTAAATACAATCTCTAATTAATAGTTTCCAAGTTACATGGTAATGCAGGCTCCCATCAGAGGGCAGGTCCAAATTGATATGACAGGATGAACTGAAAAACAGAACAGATTCCTAAAGACAGAAATTGAGTACTCACAGGCTATGAAAACCAGCAGACATGTTCAGCCGCCAGAGCACCTTCTCAACTTCTAAGGGTTTGAGAATAACACTAAACCTGAAAGTTTCCACTCTCCTAGGTTAACCAGCAGGCTTATTTCATGCATCAAACCCTTTTTTTCTGTATTTAGTACATTTTTAAGCCAGGCTCCCATTAGCCCACTTCAGCACTCAGTACTACAATTATACATCCCACTGTGAGACTGACCATAGATGAAATTTTTCTGTGCTGTTTGCAGAACGGTATTTCTTTTGCACTTTCAAATTCCTTTTAGCCATAAATATAACAGTAATTTCCAGTGACATATTCAGTGATAACAACTGCCTGTGTTCTCTCTCTAGCACTGTATTTCTTAAGATGCTGGTTTTAATTAAAAGCCCTGCCAAGTCAAAGGAGCAGGCAGGTCCCCTTTAAGGCATCACTCAAGGAGTTCTATTTTTCTCATGACCCTTAGTATTTTCTTTTAACCCATGTGCTGCAAAACTGATTGTGAGTGATCTGGACTAAAATGTCTTTCATAAAATAGAATGTTGAAATTCAGGTAATGAATTCATACTATTAAATCTCTCTCTCTCTGTCTCTCTCTCCTCTCCTCTTCATCCCTCCCTCTCTCTCTCTGAGACACAACTCCTCTGCTCATCATTTCTTGCAAGTTAAACAGAATGAGTGCAAGGAAGGATTAGATTCAGTACTCAGATACCAATCATGTGGGCAAAGTGCCAAATCCAAGGCTTCTTAGAGCTTGTCTTTTGTCAAATACCCTAAACCTGATTTCAAAAAGCCTCTTGAGAAAAAAGAACTTTTGGATATTAAAGGTAGTTTGTAAAAACTAAGCACAAAATTATCTATCTATCTATCTATCTATCTATCTATCTATCTATCTATCATCTCTCCACCTATCTACCTACTTGTCTATCTATCCTCTCTTTTTCTTAATCACTCCTGCTCCCCAGCATCACCACCCACACAAGTGGTAAGGGTAAAGTACTAATATATTTTTTCATTTTTAAAACTAACTCCAATTCTGAAAGGCGGGCCTAATGGTATGCACAGTTTTACATATAGGTGCAGGGAAAATCATTTAAAAGTGAAATATTTGCACACATGTGTCCCCAGATAAATCTTTCTAGGAAAGAAAAAGGTAAGTTTTAGCTTTTAGTAGTGGGGGGAGGGGTGGTGCTGTTGTTTAAATTGTTTTAGTTCTGTTTTTTTTTTTTTAAAGATTTTATTTATTTATTCGACAGAGAGACAGCCAGCGAGAAAGGGAACACAAGCAGGGGGAGTAGGAGAGGAAGAAGCAGGCTCCCAGCAGAGGAGCCTGATGTGGGGCTCGATCCCAGAACTCCAGGATCACGCCCTGAGCCGAAGGCAGACGCTTAACAACTGCGCTACCCAGGCACCCCTTTAGTTCTGTTTCTTGAATACTTGCTGTATTATACCAAGTGTTGAAAGGGTATAAAGGACAAAGTAAGTTAGGCCTGTGCTTTTAAGAAATGTATAATAAAACAGGAGTCACAATAAAGATACATGGAAAAGTCCCAAACCATAGAATTCAAATATGCACTTAGCTAGCTGAATAAAGTGATGTAAGGATATACACATGAGAAGAGTGGATTTCCTGAAAGGGTGAGTATCAAAACCCATGAAACTCACGAAGTTTTTGAAACAGTCAAAGGGTGGTGTGGTAGCAAGGAGACGGCATAGCATTTAAATGCGCTGGAATGCCTTGCATGAAAGATCAAAAGGAACCAATTAACCCTGGAGGAGAGTAAGCATACTAATGCGTCCTATGTAGGATAGAAGCTCAAATGTCACATACACAACAAAAGTCAGGGCAGTTACATTAAGTGGAGGTCTCTGTACATGACAGTTTTGTAAACATTGTCTCATTTCGACCTCACACCAACAATATTAGGTAAGAGAAGTGGTAGGTAGTCAGTTCCCCAGAGCGAGGACCCAAACAAAGTATTCACTCCCACTTAAGCTACCCCCGGAGATCCAGGAGGATGCGCCAGCCAGGATCTGTTTCCCTGACAGACCCATAGGCACAATGAGGAGATCGTGACCGACTAGGTTAAGAGAGCTCGCTCCCAGGCAGTCAGAGAACAAAAGCAACCTGGTCAACTTCCCAGGCAGTGAAGAATGTATGTGTATTCTCTTTCCAGTCTCCAAAGCAAATGTTCCAAGGGACGTGTTCTTCTACTTTAATTATGAAATAAAGAGGCCCAGGCTGGAACAAGCACGCTGCTGGGAGCTCAGTGGGAGACAGAAGAAATAGATGACTTTGAGTACCCCATGGTATCAGGCTACTTAGTACCCTGGGATACTCTGTCAAGCCTCTCGGAATCATGGGCTATCATGATTATCATGAAGAATAAATCCAAAGAATCATGCCACTGCTGATGACAGAAATACTGAGACCGTGAGAGCATAAGGCTGTGGTACTTGCAGACACACTAAGGAGACAGTGCAGGGCCTTAGATCTACAACCTCGCGCTCCCCCCCCCTCTTCAGTAAGATGGCTAGTGGGAATGGAGGTAAGGGAGAGGGAGATTCTGGGAAGAGAGTATCCTGAGTTCAGTCCTTGATTCTCTCTTCCTGACAACTCTTAGGAAGACCAACTAAACAACTAAAAGTAACCCTGACAACATGCAGGGGCCTAGCCAAGATCCACGATGACATGTGAGATACAGACTCGCTTGGGAAGACAATTCAGGGGTAGAACTTATTGGTTGTACTGCTGGGAAGTTAGTTGACCTGGAACCCAGAACAGGCTTGCCTCTCCAATGGAATATGGAGCAAAGAAAACTCCAGGGCGGCCTGGAAAGTTGAAGGATGAGGATAGGGTGGAATTTAGTTTACCCTGGAAGGTTCCCTCACAATAGAGAAAAACATCTGTTTGCATCTCTGGGAAGGAGTCAGCTGTTCCCGTCAACATCAGCAGGTTAAATATAATCCTTCACAATTCCTTCCTGACACCAAAGGGGCCTCCTCACACCAGACTTGCATCAGAGTCCCAGTCTGCAAACTGTGGACTGCCTGTCTTTTGGAGGATAACTCCCACCATATCTCCTATCATCTGTTGATGCAGTAGTATCAAGAGACCATAGCCTAGGGGCGCCTGGGTGGCTCAGTCGTTAAGCGGCTGCCTTTGGCTCAGGGCCTGATCCCAGGGTCCTGGGATAGAGCCCTGCATCAGGCTCCCTGCTCTGCTGGGAGCCTGCTTCTTCCTCTCCCATTCCCCTTGCTTGTGTTCCCTCTCTCGCTGGCTGCCTCTCTCTCTGTCAAATAAATACATAAAATCTTTAAAAAAAAAAAAAAAGAGAGAGAGAGAGACCATAGCCTTAAATAACTGCCAGTATATTGGGAAAGCTTTGATATTAATAGAATAAAAATGAGATCCCAATCTGTTTAAAGGTAAATGATCTGAAGAGGGTGTCTCTTATGGAGAGAGAATTAATAAAAGAAATGGAAAATAGGAAGAATTAATAAATTTATAAAATCCATCAATTAATAAATTTATTAAATTAATAAATCTAATGAGGTCTTAAGATGATACAACTTATGCACAAAAAATGTTTCAGGAACTGACAAATATGTTATCTAAATTATTAAAGTCAACAAAGAAGTTTTAAAAGGAACAGTCTACTAAAATTCAAATTGGTTTTCTGCAAGATAAAAAAGGGGAACCGTTTCATATTGTAGAGGAAAAATACAAAGAAATGGATCTAATTAATAAAAAAATAAGAGACAATGAGGAAAGATCCAGGAAACCTAACATGATTACTAAGACCTCCAGGAAGGAAAGAGTAAAGAAGTAGATCATCAACAATAGTGGAAAAGAAGTAAATCATCAACAATATAACAGCAACAACTTTCTTCAGCTAAAAAAATAACTTGAGTTTCGAGACTCTAAGAGATTGCTGAGACCCAGCCATGGTTAATGAAATAAAGACAGAGTTGGACTTACCCTGATTAACTTTCTGAACCTCTAGGTTAAAAAAACATTCTTAAAAGCTTCTAAAGAAAGGAAAGCTTTCTTGTTAAAGAAAAATAAACAGAGCAGCAACTTATGTGTGACACTAGAAGCTAGAATACAATGCAGCAATATCTACAGTTTGCTGAGATAAAAGACCTGTAGCTAAATAATGTCTACTGGCCAAGGTCTCACTTATATGAAAAACCAAGGAAAAGATATTTTAAGACTTGCAAGGGCTAAGAAGGCACTTTTGAATGATTCCGTGAATCATTCAAGGAAGTATTCTAGCTAAATGAAAATCAAATCAGAATAAAAATCTTCTGAATGAAGTATAGGAAACAGCATTGAGCAATGAATCATATCATTTTTATAATTATGTCTAAATGAATGAGGATAATGATACTAAAAACTAACAAAGGGTTTTGTAAGGATTTTTGTTGAAATAGAAGGGACATTTTCTAATTAAAAATATGTAGAGCCTAGACCTAAAATTCCCAACTATCTCAGCAAAAACCCAAGAGATATGGGGTGAAGGTAGAGGAGCTGGAGTGTGTTCAGAAACAGGAAAGTAAATGACTTCTAAAGGTGTTGATGGAAGTGGGAGAGTGGAGAAGTAAATGACTTGGGGAGGAAAAAGCATAGGTCTATTTAAATTTGATATATTGATAGATAAATGTAGAGAAATTGTGTATGCCACTACACAAAATGAGATTCCATTAAAAACTGACAAGTTCAACTACATATAGATCAAAACTTTCTATGTTGGAAAAAAAAGACAAACTGAGACAAAGATTAGCCACTTATATCACCAAAAGGCCCTAATTTCCTTAATATATCAATGGAAATTTTAAATTGATAGGAAAAGAGCAATGAGTCAATGGTAAATAAGTAAAAGGATATGAACAGAATTCTCTTGGGAGATACACAAAAAGTGTTGACTATGGCTGCCTCTGTAGAAGAGAACATGGTGGCTGGCAGACCAGAGTGGACGGATGAATTACTTTCCACTGTATCTATGCATGTACCTTTTGAATTTGAAGCATTATAAATTTATTTCCATATTACGGTAGATTAAATACTATGACCAAAAAACAAAACAAAATAGATCCCCTCATGTCACAATCCACTTGGGTGGTCTCCTTGAAGTTTTCCATATAAGCTTCCATCTTTATGTCTGCCTTGAGCTAGGGCCTCAGAATCCTCTGCTGAATGGTCTGAGTTTAGTTAGTCGTGAATAAAGAGAGAGAGAGAACGCAGAGGATTTTAGGGGATCTTTTCAAGGCAAGACTTTTTAAGGAATACAGATTATTTCTGTCCACATTTTATTGATCAGACCAGTCCTGTGTCCCCATCTTAATGCAAGAGTACTGGAAAATGTCATTTAACTATTGACACAGAAAGAGCAGCCAGGTTGAGTATCTAGTCAGACTCTGCTCCAATTACGTATTTACAAAAACTTAATATTTTTAAAGAATAGAAAGAAAATAAATGAAAAGATGTGTTGTTCTATCAGGCAAATACAAATGAAAAGAGTGATAATATACTATCACTTACAGGGTTACCCCAAGATCTAAAGTATTGAATCAAACAGAAAGAAATTTTGTGATGGTAAAAGCTAGAACCCACAAAATTAATAAAACTAGACTAAACTGTCATGCAAAAAACAGCATAGCAATAAAATACATTAAGCAAAACCTTCCAGGAAGACAGCAAAAACTAAAAAAAAAAAAAAAAAATCCAGGATCATTGATGGGGGTACAAGCGGGAGGAGGCCATACCAAAAAAAACCTTTATAAAATATTTGAATAATATATATTGAAAGCTCAATTATATTAATCAAATATTAAAAGCTATTAAAATTATTTTATTGTTGTTATTAAATTATCATTAAATAAAATTATTACATAAATTATTATTATTAAAATTAAATTAATTAAATATTAAAAGCTCTCTATCTATCTATATATATATATCTTCCTTGACTTACCATGGGGTTATGTCCCAATAAACCCATCATTATACTGAAAATATTTTAATACAATAAAATAATATGCACTTAATACATCCTACCTATCAAAAGTCATAGTTTAGCCTAGTCTACCTTAAACATGCTCAGAACACTTACGTTAGCCTACAGTTGGAAAAAAATCATCTAATATAAAACTAATTTTTAAGAAAGTGCTGAATATATCATATAATTTTTTCAGGACTATACTGAAAGTGAAAAGCAGAATGATTGTATGGTTATAGGATGGTTGAAGTGTATTGATTGTTTACCCGTCTCAAGGATAAAAAATTCAAAATTCAAAGTATAGTTTCTACTGAATGCATATCACTTTCACACCATCGTAAAGTCAAAAATTCATAAGTCAAGCCATCATAAATCAGGGACCATCTGTGTATATACACACATACCACCCACCACACAAAGATACAGAGAGAGAGATAGACAGACAGCTACCCTACAAAGAGCAATAACACATTCTTCTCCTATGTTATTGGAATACTAATAAAAATTGCTCACATACCTGGCCAAGGGGAAAGCTAACTACATTCTTAAATTTAAAGATAATATAGTTTACATAGTCTGACCACAGTCCAATAAAAATAGAAATTAACAACTCAGAGATGACCCCATAACTTTAGCACTTAAAAATTAAGGAACATTCTTGGGGCACCTGGGTGGTACAGTCAGTTAAGCATCTGACTCTTGGTTTTGGCTCAGGTCATGATCTCAGGGTTGTGGATCGAGCCCCGTGTCCAGCTCCACACTCAGCAGAGTCTACTTGACATACTCTCTCTCCCTCTCCCTCTGCCCCTCCTGCTTGTGGCCTCTCTCTCTCTCAAATAAATAAATAAATCTTTAAAAAAATTAAGGAATATTCTGATAAATGCCAAACTGAAAAAGAAATCTTGAAGGTATAAATTTTCTAGAACTTAACACAAAGGAAAATAACTCATATCAAAACCTATGGGCTATTAACTAAAGCTGTACCTGGGAAAATTCAGAGTTTAAAAATTTGTTTAAAAAAGAGAAAGATTTAGTATAAATAAGCTAAGTATTCAGCTAAGAAACTAGAAAAACAAGAAATAACAAGATGAACCAAAAAGGAAAGAAAAGGTAACTAGCACAGATAAAAGCTCTGGTGGGGCCACAGGGTTGGTGAGAGGCACTCTCCACCACTAGAGGAGGCAGTTCAAGATGGCGACATAAGAAAATCTGAACTCACCTTCTCCCACAGACACAACAAATCTATAGCTACATATGAAATAATTACCTCTGAAGAAGACCTGAAAAGTACCTGAACAGCTCCTCCACAACAAAGGATAAAAGGGCCACCCTGAGACAGGTAGGATGGAGAGATAGTCTTTCTAAAAACCCTACCCCCAACACAGTGACCCACAATCAGGAGTCTCAGAAATATAATGCTTCTCAGTGAGGCATAAGAGCTTTATGCCCCACATCTGGCACTTCAATGCTTGGGACCAGTAACAGAGACATGAGCTCCCAAAATGCCTGGCTTCGAAAACCAATGGGACTTATACCCAGGAGAACCATAGGGCTTTAGGGGATAGAGATTCTTGTGGGCCCACCAGAGCCAGGCAGCTGGGTACTCCATGTTTGCATCACCCCTATAGCTCTGCCAGATCTGGTAGGCACATGTAACCCACACAAAGGACAGCCCTTGAGGGCCTGATTCTGCTGGCCTGGGAGGATTGCATTCCTGGGCCCTACAGATCTGAAACAATCAGAAAGAAGGTTCTCGGCAGGCTACTACCATCTCCTGGGTACTCTACAAACAGACCAAAACATACCCCATCTCCTGTGAAAAAGGCCTATTTACTTGTTCTGAAGCTTCAGCTTAAAGGGCACGCTTCAGGGTTACCACACATCTAGAGGTTATGGATGTGCTCGCAGGGAACAAAGGCTGGGGGATGCTGTCTTTGCTCTCCCTTAGCCTCACCCAAACAGAGCAGCAAAAAGAAAGAAGAATTTTAAAAAGAATAACATCAAGCCAAATGACATTTGCATCATAGGGGTCCCAGAAGGAGAAGAGAAAGACAAATGGGCAGAAAACTTATTTGAAGTAATAATGGCTAAAAACTTCCCTGACCTGGGTAAGGAAACAGACATTAAGACCCAAGAAGCCCAGAGAGTTCCAAACAAGATGAACCCAAAGAGAGAGAAGAGACTTGCAAATGACATATTCAGTAAAGGGTTAGTATCTAAAACATATAAAGAACTTATAAAATTCAACACCAAAAAACAAATAATCCAATTTAAAAATGGGCAGAAGACATGAACAGACATTTGTCAAAAGAAGACATACAGATGGCCGACAGACACATGAAACGATGCTCATCATCACTTACCATCAAGGAAATGCAAATCAAGACTACAACAAGATATCACCTCACACCTGTCAGAATGGCTAAAATCAACAATACAAGGAACAACAGGTGTTGGCAAGGATGTGGAGAAAAACTCTCTTGCACTGTTGGTGGGAATGTAAACTAGTGCAGCCACTGTGGAAAACAGTATGGCGGGTCCTCAAAAAGTTAAAAATAGAACTACCCTATGATCCAGCAGTTGCAGTACTAGGTATTTACCCAAAGAGTACAAAAATACAGATTCAAAGGGATACATGCACCCCGATGTTTATAGCAGCATTATCTACATTAGCCAAATTATGAAAACAGCCCAAGTGTCCATCGATAGATGAATGGATAAAAAAGATGTGGTATACATTGTGGAGTGTGTGTGTGTGTGTGTGTGTGTGTGCATAAATTACCCAGCTATAAAAAAGAATGAAATCTTGTCATTTGCAATGACATGGATGGAGCTAGAGAGCATTACTCTAAGCAAAATAAGTCAGTCAGAGGAAGACAAATACCACAGGATTTCACTCATATGTGGAATTTAAGAAACAAAACAAATGAGCAAAGGGGGAAAAAGGAGGGAGGGGGCAAACCAAGAAACAGACTATTAAGTCTAGAGAACAAACTGATGGTTACCAGAGGGGAGATAAGTGAGGGGATGGATTACATAGGTGGTGGGGATTAAGGAGTGTACTTATGATGAGCAGCAGGTGTTGTATGCAAGTGTTGAATCACTATATTGTACACCTGAAACTAATATTACACTGTATGTGAACTAACTAGAATTTAAATAAAAACTTTTTAAAACTATATTACAAAGCTATAGTAGTCAAAACAGTATGATATTGACATAAAAACAGGCACATAGACCAATGAAACTGAATGGACAGTCCAGAAATAAACCCATGTATAAATGTGGTCGATTAATTTACAACAAAGGAAGCAAGAATATACAACAGAGAAAGGACGGTCTCTTCAATAAATGGTGCTGGGGAAACTGGACAGCTACATGCTAAAGAATGAAACTAGATGACCATCTCACGCTATACACAAAAATTAACTCAAAATGGATTATAGACTTGAATTTAAGACCAGAAACCACAAAACTCCTAGAAGAAAACACAGTCAGTAAGTTTTTGACTCTTGGCGATATCTTTTTGGACTCCAAAGGCAATGGCAGCAAAAGCAAAAATAAACAAATGGGTCTACATCAAACTAAAAAGCTTCTGCATAGTGAAGGAAACTACCAACAAAATGAAAGGGCAACCTTCTGAATGGAAGAAGATATTTACAAACTACATATCCAATAAGGGGTTAATATCTAAAACATATAAAGAACTTACACAAGTCAATAACAACAGCAACAACAATCCCAAAGAAGCCAATAAAAAATGGGCATGGGATCTTAGTAAACATTTTTCCAAAGAAGACATACAGATGGCTAATGGGCACATGAAAAGATGCTCAGTGTTAGTAATCATCATCACATCAATCACAATGAGACACCACCTCACATCTGTCAAAATGGCTATTAGCAAAAGGACAAGAAATAACAAGTGTTGGTGAGGATGTGAGGAAGGAACGCTTGCGCACTGCTGGTAGGAATGTGCAGCCTCTATGGAAAACAGTATGGAGGTTCCTCAAAAAATTAAAAATAAAACTACCATATGGTCCAGCAAAGCAAAGCAAAATGCTAATTTGAAAAAATATATGCACCTCTACGTTCATTGCAGCATTTTATTTACAATAGCCAAGATATGTAGACAACTTGTGTCCATGGGTGGACAAATGACTTGAAGAAGATGTGATATAGATATCTGTGATATAATAGATATATTGAGTATTATATACGAGTATTATATATATATGAGTATTATATATAATGAGTATTATACATTTTATATATATTTATATATATATAAAGTATTGAGTATTATATGAATATTATATATGTATTATATATGTATATATGCTTCTGACCATAAGATTAGGATACAGAATACACAAAAGCACAACTTAAGAGCTCAGAGGCCATATTCTCAGTGATGAGCTGCAACCATCAGTCACAATGTTAATCAAAAATCTTAGATAGAGATGCCAAACGTAGCTACACTTCATGGGGAGCACAGCATGTGGGGTTGTTGAATCACTATGTGCATACCTGAAACTAATGTAACATTGTGTATCAACCACACTTCAGTAAAAAAAAAACAAATCTTAGCTCCTGGGATCTAATGAGTATGAGTCAAACACTCTCATCCCCTCTAGAGACTTTTGCCAACTTGAGAGACAGTATCCCACAGCAACTTGTTTACATCAGTGTCACACTGTGTCTCACACTGCGTCATGCGTTATCTGCTTGGGTATGCTCTTTCCCTCGACTCCCTTAGGCAAAGGGATCGTGTCTTTTTCTTCTTGGATCTTCCCCCGTACCTCCCCAGAGCCTTGATCAAGAAATATTTGATGGACAACTGAATAAGGGAATAAAGGTACAGATGCCAGTCAAAGCCAAAGGGTACAGAGAAACGAAAAGTCTCCTAGATAATGAAGGCCCGTTAAGCTACAGACAAGTACTCAACTGACAGAACAGAAGGGAAAGAACACAGAGATCCAGTAAGAAACCTAGTACCACTTTAACAGAGAGGCCATATCACAAAACAGTGGTCTCTGTACCCTGGACACCCCTTCCCCCATTTTCCCTCTCATTCAACAAGTGCCTGTGAGGGGAACCTGCACTTTTGGATGCATTGATTATAGTCTCAGCAAGTTTAGCATTTTTTATAAAGTATAATATAACAGTTTTTCAAGACTAGTCAAAGATTTCAGAAATGATTTATATATTTTTTTTAAACCATCGTCGGCCCCCAACACACATAGTGCAATTTCAAGCTTCTGGAAAATCACTAACAAGACAGGAGACTGTTTGCTGATTAGGCTACCCTTGTAGTAATCATTAGTTTCTTTTGCTCTTAGGAACAAAGATAAAATCTGAATCAAAAGAAAAGAAAAACAAAGAAGAAGTGTGACGGTTGAGGTAAATGAATACGGGCTTACATAAGAGAGATGAAAAGATCCATTCACACATCACCCGCACTATCCACATTCACATAGATCAAAAACCTCAGGAGAAAAGTTGCCTTCTTTAGTAAACAGCTCGATAGCTAACCATCTCTTCTATCCTATGCACAGTTCTCTTGAACTTGTCCCCTAGCAAAGTCTTTAAATATCTGAGAGAGATGCAGATAGTTTGAACGTGAGTTGTGTAAGGCCCTGAATGGACGTGGCTGAGGGTGAGTCTTCCTTGATTAATTAAGGCAGGAGCTTTTTCCTACAGGGTCATTAATCCTTACACCTGCTCCCCCGTGGCCCCGTAGGATAGGATTAGATGACTTATGAAGGCTTTGAAACTGGAAAGGAAGCTTGGTTAGTGCACTCTTCTGAAGTAAGGGCTGGAGAAGTGGGCAGGAAATAGCTAAAAACATCAACAATTCCGCAGAGACATCCAGTAACATGTTTCACCCACCTTAGCCTGGCAATTTCCATTCATCTTTCATTTCTCAGCTAGCTTACACATCACCTCTTCTAGGGAGTGGTCTTTCTGGACCCCCAGACTAGTCCCATAGCACCACCTACTGTGGTCATATTTCATTGTAATTGCCTTCTAGACCAGAAGTTTATAATGGCAAGAGAACTGTGTCTGTGTTGTTCACAGTTGAATCCCTTGTATCAAGCACATTGCCCAACATAAATAAATGCTTAATAAACGTTGAATGAATGAATTAATTAACAAACAAATAAACAAATGAGCCAGGGTGTGGCCTAGATTACTAGGGCAAGTGGTCAAACCAGGTTTATCCAAAGAAACTGGAAGACTGAATACTCATACCACCCCTGTGATGAGGGTGATTTTGTTAAACCTATTATGGAAATTTTTTAAAAATCCCAGAAAAATTAACTTGTTCCAAAGGAAGAAAAGTAAGCAAATGAGCTACCTTATCCTGTGTATCCTAAGTCTCAGGTCTGATTACTTAGGCTCAGCAACAGGGAGGTTGATGACTAGTCAATGTTTGAGGAGCCTCCCCAGTTCTGAAAGTAGGTGAACAGCCAGATTAAAGAGCTCCTTTTTAATTGTGTCCAGGCAGTAGGGCTTGTTACAGAGCAGTTTGGTGTGGTGGGAAAAAACACGGAGTTTGCAGGCAAAAAACTTGTATTTCACTCGCACCTTCCATGTTACTCTTTGCAGGATCATCTTGGTAGGGTTTGTAACCTCTCTAGACCCTCTAAATTCATCCACAAAATAGGGAAAGTGAAAACACCATTTGTGTCATGCTGTTTGGAAGAATAATTGACAATCGGTGTCCAGCACGGTCTGGCTCCAAGTATATACTCAATACATTTTGATTTATTAGAATGGAATAACATAGAATTGAACTGAAATATCCCTCTCAAAAAATATCCTCTCTTCAAAACCCAGAGCTTCACTTATTCTTCTCTCATTTCTGACATGTAGTAGGAGCTCTGTAATTAGTACACTGAAATTGAATAGCCAGGCTCAAATAAAGTGTTTAGGATTACATTCTGACCTAAACAGCCATGCTCTTTTTAACTTGTTTTATGACTATTACTCAAGCTGAGGAGATGCTCCTCTGAAGAAAAAAAAGGCCTTTCTGAAGAGAATTCAGGTCAACAAATCTTCCCCGAGCAGCTAATATATGCCAGGCCTTGTTTCAGGCTTACTGGAAGATCATGGAGGCCAAGTGAAGAGAAGGGTAGAAATGAGGACATCATAATATGTACAATCTCCCTAAGCAATTGGTACTTTTCTAGGCCACTATTGGCAAGTCCAGCCCATTGGGAAGAATTGCTTTTCTTCTCTGAAAAGACCTTCACTTTCCTTGTCCAGACCCCATAGGTACTACTTAAAGTATAATGTGAATTTGCACTCATTTCCTATGCATTTTCTAGAACTGAGAAATGGAAGTCAATTGATGCATATATGTGGAATTGATTACACCATGATTTCTCTTAGTGAGATAATCGCCCAAAAGACTTGAGAGCATAGAAAACTAATCACACTCAAACTTCTCATTTGATATATTTTTTATTTTCATTTATTGGAAGAAAAATTTGACTATTATTCCTCCCTTCCCAAGAGTGTTGTACATTTTATCTTAAATGTGCTGCCTCCAAGCTACTACCCAGGTAGCCTGGTCAGGACATCTTCATCTTTAGAGATGAATCATCATCAAGGACCACTCACTCTTCCCTGGGTTTGGTCCAGCTATCTACCAATGAACTATGAGCTTTATCTTCTCATTTCTAATACTCATCTATAAATTTAAACCTATAAAAATAAAATTTTATACTGCAGTTGACAACCTCTATGAAAAGTATCAGCACCATGGGATTTATAAACACCTAAAAAATTGCATTTCTATAATAGATTACTTGACAAGCCTTTAATTTATAATGCAACCAACACCATTAGGGTATTATGACAGATTCTGGATAGATTTTGTAATTCTTCTCTCAAGACAGTACAATTACTAAGTCTCTATTCTTCACTTGGGAGTTCATCTGTGCAGTTAAAAAAAACAACATAATATAATAAAAAAATCATTAAAAAAATAAAAAAAATAAAAAAATAAAGACAATGGATTAAAAATGTTGTCATAAAATACAGAAAAAAAAAACAACTGTCTTCCTGACAAACCCAGAATGTTGAGATCTAAAACACTGATTAGTATACAAATCCTCTAACCTAGAACACTGATATGGAAATAACCAAGAAAATGTTCATGCATGACTTTAGCTGCACTTTGCAGGATTTGGGAGGGGGCGAGGGAGGAAGGAAGTATGTGAGTAAATGTCTGAAATTGAATCATGGTAAGACATCTGAAAAAGCAAACTATTTGAGTTGTAAATCGGCCTCTGAAACCACTTAGTCCAAATCTCTCGTTCCACATTGGAAGAAACTGAGGACTGAGAGAAAGGGAGGGCATTTTCACTTAACTATTTAATTACTAGAGTTTTCCTGATTCCCAATCCAGTATCCATCCAGTATGCCATATAAGGGCATAGGCCACAAATCACAACAGCAAGGTAATATGACAACAGATCAGACTAAAATATAAAAGAAGGGAAGGAAGCACATAGAAAGAGGAAAGAACTAAAAAGTCATTTTTAAATTTACTATTGTCTTAGTCCATTTGGGCTGCTGTAACACAATACCACAGACTAGGTAGCTTATAAGCAGCAGAAATTTCTCACTGTTCTGAAGGCAGGAAGCCCAACATTGGGGTGTCAGCATTGTCAAGTCAGGGCCCTCTTCTGGGTTGCAGACTTCTCCTTGTATCTTTGCATGGTGGAAGGGGCAAGGAAGCTCTCAGAGGCCTCTTATAAGGGCACTAATCCTATTCCTGAGGGCTTCACCCTCAGGACCTAATCACCTCCCAAAGATCCCACCTCCTAATATCACCTTGGATATTAGATTTTCAACATAGGAATGGGGGGGCAAGGACACAAATATTCAGACCATAGCAACCATGGAATGAATACTGGCATCCCAGGTTTTGGGGGTGTGTGTGCTTGTTTGTTCATATATATTTTTAAGTGGATCATACATTTATAAGAGTATGTAAAACATGTATGTGCAATTTGAAGGAGCTGGCAAATTATAGATCATGGGCCAAATCTAACCCACTGCCTGTTTCTGTAAATTGTTATTGGAACACAATACATCCGTCTCTTTGTGTATTTTCTGTGACAGACACCGTGTGACCCATAAAGTCAAAAATATTACTTTACTATCTGGCCCTTCACAGAAAAAGTTCACAGACACCTACTTTAAAGAGTACTAACAAATACTAACAAAATATATTCATGCTAGTAATACCAATAAAACGAACTCCCAAGCACACAACAACCAGGTGAGGAAATTGACCCTTACCAATACTTGAAACAATCTGTGAGCCCCTCCCTTATAACATCCTCCTTTTCCCTCCCATTCACTACTTTGTTTGAAAAGCCAAGTATGAAGCACAAACCTCGTTCTAAAGAATAAGCGACATTGCCATCGTGAGAGGAAGGAATTCAAGTGAAGTTGTGCTGAGGGTCATGCAGTCTCTGTCACAACTACTCGACTCAACCACTGTGGCATGAAAGCAGCCACAGACCATACACAAACAGCGGGATGCATTGTGTTCCAATAACACTTAATTTACAGAAGCATAAATGTTGACTCCACTGAGAGTTTACCAGAGCCCTTTCTGGGGTAATGGGAACGAGGTTATGAGTGAGAACTGAGAAACACAAAGTTCACTGCATTTGGGACATCTGGCAGGGCTGCAAAGTGGTCTAATACTGGAAGTCCGACAGGGAGATGGTTGGGAAGGTAGGCTACTCTGGAGTTTTTGCTTTTAGGTACCTCCCAGGTAGAGAAGAGAGCACCTCTGCGGGATGAAATGGTGTCACTGGCTGATCCAGGCAGAAGGCCCTGGATAGCAGAGCAGGAAACTTGCCAGCAAGTGTGAAGCCAGGAACAGGTAAGAATCAGGACAAGGCTCACCTGGGCACACTGTCTTCTGAAAGAAGACAGGATGGCGGCAGCATATCTTTTTTTTTTAAAGATTTTATTTATTTGACAGAGAGAGAGACAGCCAGCAAGAGAGGGAACACAAGCAGGAGGAGTGGGAGAGGAAGAAGCAGGCTCCCAGTGGAGCAGGAAGCCCAATGCAGGGCTCGATCCCAGGACCCTGGAATCATGACCTGAGCCAAAGGCAGACGCTTAATGACTGAGCCACCCAGGCGTCCCCATGGCAGCAGCATATCTTGAATCAAATTGCTATAAACAGGACTGGTGGTACCTAGGGCACAGCTGTCATCCTGGGGTTCTGCTCACCATCCTCCTATCATTCTCTTTACCCCTTTCTGATGCTGCCTGTTTTCTCTAGCCCGTGATTTTGTCTCTCTTGATTTTCTTTCTCTTTTGGTAGAAAACAGAATCTAATAGCTTCTTCAGAAAGGGTACGTGGGAAGTCAAAGTTTTCAAGACCTAGAATTTCAGAAGTATTTATATTCTATAACATATTCAACTGGTGATTTGGCTAGTATAGAATTTAGGTTGAAAACTGCTTACACTCCATACACACACACACACACACACACACACGTGAGAGAGAGAGCACGTGTAAGCAGTAAGGGCAGAATTTGATGACACTCTCCTCATAGGTAGTGGACTATCAGAGTTAGAGAAAACAGCTGGATTATTCCTTATCACTGCCCTTTTATACCCCAGGATTATTCTACAGTAGCAAAATAACATATACAAACAATCTAGGGTCTTCCTTTGAGAATAATTGCAAACACTAAGTTGTCTTGCTTCTTGAACCAAATTTAGCAGCTACAAGGCCATATACACCATCAGTAATGGGGTGCCATGCAATTGAATATATGCAAATGACAACTCTGTATGCATAACTGTATTAGTTTGCTAGGGCTGCTGTAATGAAGTACAACAGACCGGGTGGATCAAACAACAAAAATTTATTCCCTTCTAATTCTAGAGGCTAGAAGTCTGAGATCAAGGTGCTGGGAGGGTTGGTTTCTTTTGTGGCCTCTCTCCTTGGCTTTCAGATGGCCATCTTACCTCTATATTTTCACATGGTCGTCCCTCTGTGGCTTTGTGTCCTAGTCTCCTGTTCTTATAATGACGCCAGCTATATTGGATTATGGCTCATCCTAGAGACCCCATTTTAACATAATTACCTCTTTAAAAACTATCTCCAAATACAGTCACATTCTGATGTACTGGGAGTTAGGACTCCCACATCACCACATGATTTTGGGGATGGGACACAATTCAGCCCATAACAATGATTGTATTTTATTATATTCATATGAGTCTAGATTTTTTTATAAATCGCTTTCATAAATGCCTTATAGCCCATCTTATAAACAATAATCTAAGGTAGTAAATGAATCAATTTTGCAGCAATAACGTTTAGTTATCTGTATAGGCATGCACTCTGAATACATCTAAGTTCATATTAGCATTACTTAGCACAGTGCCTGTTAAATAATATTTGAGAGTCATTATACATGTAAGACAAAAGTGATATAATTACTGTATAAATTTATTGTAAAATGGAACTTAAAGTATTATGATTTTCAATTACTTTCTCATAATTATAACAGATACAAAGAGAAGAATCTTTAATGTTCTACAATGACATTTAAATTGATCATACTTCAAAAATTAAGGTCCTGCTAATTTTAGATTGTCTTCATACAATCTCTAACAAAATTTGAATCATGGCTACTAATGACAATTCAACCATTAATAGTATGTCACTCTTTCATATACTTTCATTTTCTAATGGCAAGCTCACATTCATGTGTTTAGGAGAATCCGGTCAGCTTGATTATTTACGTTTTTCTTGGCAATAGTAGAGAGTTTTTAGAGAGTAAATCTATGAAAATTTCATTTTTATCACTATCCTAGAGCTCTCTTTACATCAAGCTGATTAAATAGCATTGTCCCTAGATAATGAGAATTGAAAGTATATATATTATACATGCATACACACCGTAATACATTTTGGTCCTCCGGGAAAATACTCATTTTCAAAATCTCATGTCAAAATGCTCATATAGATGATAGTATAGCAAAAGGTCTTTCAAATTATATAACCAACTGAACCAAATAACTTATTTTGGGTCCTTCTTGGTAAAATGTCATTTTAGAACCATGGCATGGTAACAACACCACTAATTACGTATGTGGACTACCTAGTCCCACAGGCATGAAATTAAAGTGATGATGCGTATTATCTCCAACAGATACAAATTCACTCAGAGCAAATAACCAAGTTATTAATAAGTTTTAACTCCACCTCTGCCTTAGGCAAATTCCTTGGCATCCCTCTCTACATCAATGCCTTTAACTATAAGAATTAGCCATGTCTTGGGGTACCTGTGTGGCTGGCTCAGTCAGTTAACCATCTGACTCTTGATCTTAGCTCAGGTCTTGATGTCAGGGTCCTGAGTTCAATCCCCACATTGAGTTCCATGTGGGGCATGGAGTATACTTAAAAAAAAAAAAAAATTAGCTGTGTCTCTAAATGCCCAAGGAAATTGGTGATGGCTCAATAAAACTAGGCAGCATGAACAGATATAAATCGGTGAGTCATATCAGTCAAAATGTGTTTATTGATTGTTATCTTCCATATGGTTCATATGATGCCTGCTTGGTCAGTATGGTCAGGGGATCTGGATGCCACGTAGGATTTGAACGCTTGAAATAAACCATGCTCTCTGGTTCACGTGAGTAAGGGAAATACTCAGTTCCTGGATTGAACACTGGGAAATGAGAATATCATGTACATGCTAGGCAATTTACTTTGGGGTTCTATATTCAAATACAGTAAATTTCAGTTTGTTAAAAAAGTACAGTAATTTACAGGAATGAAAAATGCAAATATTGACTAATGACAAATGTTTCAAAAAAACTCTGACTTAATGTAGAGGCAGAACAAAAAAGTTCTTTGGGCAAAGATCTCAACACCTACAAGCCATATTTTAGTGAACAAGTTCATTTTCATAAGTGAACTCCCTAAAAGGCCACAAGTCAACTAGCATATCTGTTCTTTCTAAGCTGAAATGAGTTTCACAAAAATGATCATAGAGCTCTCTCCAAGTCTCACTTCGATATCACAGAAAGAATGTCTATTCCCGATTAATAAGATGGAACAACATTATTCTCTATCTTGTCCCATAATAACCATGTCCCTGGGTCTCCAGCGGCTTCTGTGGTGAGAGTAGTAGTTGTCCCTTGTCACTGTTCAACCATATGGCCTATGGATGGAAATTAATTGCCTGTTATCTCAGCTCAGAAAGGGCCCAATGGTCCTCTTAACTTGGCCTCACTTCACTGGCATAGTTTACCACTCTGAGATCTGGCTGTATCTCTTACTGCATCCCTGACCCAGTCAGTCTGCCCTGCAGTCCTCAACTACAAGATCACCTTGTCCCATTTTTTTGTGATCCCCTTCATAAGTTTCCCATCAAGTACTATCAGTGACATTCTACTCTCCTCTTCAGGACACCTGGGGACCTCTAAATTCTTTCTCTGATACACGGAAGACCAGGAAACTCGGAGAAGCAAAACTTAGGCCTTCTTTCTGCCTAACCATGTTGTGCTGCTCATTTTACTCTAATGTAGCTGTTCCATGTGGCCATAGAAATACCTCATAAGACCTTCCAAATTTGAGAAGCAGAGTAAACGGTTTTTCTTGTTTAGGATTTCCTCCCAACGCCAGGCTGGAAATGTGAATCCAAAACACAAGTGAAACACTACCTGATTCCCATACCTCTGATCTCTTCTCTTTTCCTCATTCACCAGGGACGGGGAAGGGTGAGTGCACCTGTTAGTGGTCTTAACTCTAAGCAATAGAAAATAGTTTCCCTAAATTGAACATAAAATGAATTTAGTCCTGGATAATGGGTAGCTCACGGATTCCAGAAGGGCTGAAGAACCAAGCAGAGAGGGATCATGGCTAAGAGCAACATCACAGAAATGGGTCCTGGAAGACATACTGCCACTGCCACTGATGCTGGCCAATGAATGTGGTTGCTACCACATCAGTACTGTGCCTATCAGAATGGATTTTACAGAATCCCTGCTTTGTATCTTTGATTTGCCATTTAAGGTCTGGAGCAATGTGACTGGGATTGCCCTGGCTTAAAAGGACCACGGGGAAGCAAGTATTAGGCATTTCTAGCTTCTCTATTGCAAAGAAAGCTCATACAGTAGGCACTGCCCCAAATATAGGAAAATAATCTAGATGCTGCGCAGCAAAAGGCATGCTTACTGTCCAATGCAGTGTGGGCTTTCTACTTCCTCTATCTTGTTAACCCTTTTCCTTCTGAGGTAGTTAAGTGGCTAGGTGTTATAACGGGGGAGAAGATGCCCCCCATCATTCCCAAGTGCATAACGGTGTAATGACTACTGCAGACATGATTTGGAGGTGGTAGGGGGAGACATGATAGATTAGTATTTCCAAAATACCGCCATTAAACTGACAAATAAGGAAATTAAAATCACTGTTATATAAAGCTTTAATTTCAAACATTTTTATATCCCAAGCACTGTACATTATACATAATAAGAAACTATTTTCAGATTCAGAGTTTGAATTTGTTTTAGAAATCTAAATTCAAATGCTTATCTAAAACTACCCAACAACTGCCCAACACTCAGCACTACCCAACAACTCAGGCTTCAATTCTTTAAAATTAGCAATGACATTTCCACATAGGTTTATAAATAGAGGAAGAATCTCTAGCTTTGGAGGTTGGGTTCCATCTTTAGAAACAACAATGCCTGACTAACTATTTTGTGTTTGTTTTCGCACATGATATTTTGTCTTTGTTTAAATCACAATAAAAAGCTGGCATGCAATTGCTAGAACCATGTAAATTTTCTATATTTATCTAAGATCTCAGCTGCATTAATTCAGAGTTGAATGTGAGAGAGTGAAGATGACTCCTCAGCAAAATATGTTTGGGGATAATAAAGACACCGGTCCTTTTCCATATGCAAGTCAACACTTTAATAAACCTTCCTTTTGCATGGTAGCAGGAGACAACCCCCATTAGCAAACAGGAACTCTTACAAAGTGCTATCCTAAGGAAGCATGTATATGCTCTTGAACCTTATAAAAACTTCAGTTAATGCAATAAGTGATAAGGTGTGTATCTTTTTACTAAAAGCACAGAGCATCCTTGTGGTTCCATATAATCAGGGACATATTATGAAAAATTGTGAATAGATATGAATAACAAGTGTTGGTGAGGATGTGGAGAAACTGGAGCCCTCAGACACTGCTAATGGGAGAGTAAAGTTGTACAATGTATTTGGAAAACAGTTGGGCAGTTCCTCAAAAGTTAACTATAGAGTTACCACATGACCCAGGAATTCCACTCCTAGGTATATCCCAAAAGAATTGAAAAATAGATACTCAAATAAAAACTTGCATACAAATATTCACAGTGGCATTACTGGCAATCACCAAAAGGTAGAAACAACACAAATATCTAACTGGTGAATGGATAAACAAAAATGTGGTATAGCCATATAATGAAATAGTATTCAGCCATAAAAAAGGGATGAAGGAATGACAGCAACAAGATGGTGAAATAGGCAGTCCCTGGCTCTAGTCAACCTCACAGAAATACTGATTAGTAACTATCAACCGACAAGAACATCTTTGTGAAAATCCCAGAATATGGGTGTGAGGCTGAAGTACTTCCTTAGAACAAAAAACTAGGAAAAACCATATTCAAAGGGTGAGAGAAATCATTTCACTCCAACCACATTGTCTCTACCCCAGATCAACACAGCACCATATCCAGAGGGATCCTCTGGGCCTATGATTTCTCCAATGGAGAAAAGAGAGCTTGAGTCAGATACCTAGCTTCCCCAGGATTCCAGGGCACAACGCACGAGGTGTACTTTAGTCTCATATCATGGGGAACACTGGGGTACGTGGCAGGGCTAGACCACCTGGAGTCATCTGGGAACAAAGAATGGGGTTTGGGGCTCACAGCAACCAGTGCGCAAATCTTGGTGGCGATACTGCTTCCCTGCCAGCAGCTTCACCTGTCCAGAGAGCCCAACCATCAGCTAGCTCTGTCGATCCATGAAGCCAGGCTGACAGATCCATCTGGCCAGGAACACAGTAAGATGTCCTGCCCAGCAGACCAGCTGTGGAAGCCAGCCTAAGGCCCCATCTGATCACAGAGGATGGTCAGTGACCCTACCTAAATGTGGGCCCCCCAACAAAGATAAGCTCAGGACCAGATGGCTTCACTGGTGAATTCTACCAAAGACAAAGAATGAATGCAGAAACTTCTCAAAATCTTCCAAAAATCTGAAGAAGAGAGAACACTTCCAAACTCATCTTACGAGGTCTGCATTACCCTGATACCAAAGCCACATAAGGACGCTACAAGAAAAGAAAACTACAGGATAATAACCCTGATAAACATAGATGCAAAAATTCTCAAAAAACTACTAGCAATCCAAAGTCAACAGCACATTAATAGAATCACACACCATGATCAAGTGGGATTTATCCCTGCGATGCAAGGTGTTTCAACATATAAAAATCAATAAATGTGATATACTACATTAATAGGATGAAGGATAAAAATCAAATGATCATCCAAATAGATGAAGAAAAAGTATTTGAAAAAGTTCAATATCCTTTCTGACAAAAACTCAACAAATTGAGTATAGAAGGAATGTATTTCAACATAATAAAGGCCATATATGACAAATACCGCTAATACCATACTTAATAGTAAAATGCTGAAAGCTTTTCCTCTAAGATCAGGAACAAGAAAATAGTGCACACTGTCACCACTCCTATTCAGTACAGTACTGGAAGTCCTAGCCAAGGCAATTTGGCAGAAAAGAAAGAAGCAAACTTACATCTATTTGCAGATGATACACAGAAAACCCTAAAGATTCCAACAGGAAGTTATTAGAACTAATAAACAAATTCAGTAAAGTTTCAGGTTACAAAATAAACATACAACAATCAGTTGTGTTTCACTAACAGTGAACTACCTGAAAAAAGAACTGAGAAAATAATCCCACTCACAATTGCACCAAAAACAACTAATACTTAGAAATTAATTTAACCAAGGAGGTGAAAAACCTGTACACTGAAAACGATAAGACATTGATGAAAGAAATTGAAGAAGACACAAATAAATAGAAAGATATTCTGTGTTCATGGATTTGAGTAATTAAATTGTTTAAACATCCATACTATCCAAAGTGATCTACAGATTCAATGCAATCCCTATCAAAATTTCAATGGCACTTTCACAGAAATAGAAAAAAAACAATCCTAAAATTCATATGGAGTCACAAAATACCCCAAATAGTGAAAACAATCTTGAGGGAAAAGAACAAAGCTGGAGGTATCACAATTCCTGATTTCAAACTATATTTCAAAGATATAGTGATCAACACAGTATGGTATTGGCATAAAAACATACACATAAACCAATGTAAAAAATAGAGAAACCAGAAATAAACCCCTATATGTGTTCAACTAATCTTTGACAACTGTGCCAAGAATACACAGTAGGACAGTCTGTCTCTTCAATGAACGGTGTAAGGGAAAACTGGATATCCACATGCAAAAGAATGAAATTGGTCCCTATCTTCCACCAAGCAGAAAAATTAACTCAAAATTAATTAAGACTTAAATGTAAGATGTGAAACCTTAAAACTCCTAGAAGGAAACGTAGGGGGAAACCTCCTTGACATGGGTCTTGATGATGACTTTTTGCATATGACACCAAAAGCATAGGCAACAAAAGCAAAAATAAGTAAATGAGACTACATCAAAAGAAAAAGCAACTGTATAGCATGGAAAATAATCAACAAAATGAAAAGGCAAGCTATGGAATAGGAGAAAATATCTGCAAACCACATATCTGATAAGGGGTTAATATCTAAAATTTATAAGAAATTTATACAATGCCAATAGCCAAAATAAAATTAAATTAAAAATTAAAACAAACAATCCAGTTTTTTAAAAAGGCAAAGGACATGAATAGACATTCTTTTAAAAAAAGACATACAGATTGTCAACGGGTATATGAAAAGGTGCTCAAATTCCTTAATCATCAGGCAAATGCAAATCACAACCACAATGAGATATCGCCTCACACCTATTAGATAGGGTATTATGAAGAAGATGAAAGATAACAACTGTTGATGAGGATGTGGAGAAAAGGGAACCCTTGTTACTGTTGGTGGGAATGGACATTGGTACAGACATCATGGAACACAGCACTGTGGTCCCTCAAAAAAAATTAAAAATAGAATTACCACATGATTCAGCTGATGTGGACATGTTCGGGATCGAAGTCGAGGGTCAACAAAGAATTCTTGAGACATCTTTGGTACACGAAGGTGTTTTTATTACAGCATGAGGACAGGACCCGAGGGCAGAAAGAGCTGCCCTGGGGTTGTGAGGAGCAATTGATTACATACTTTGGAGTTGTGGAAGGTAAAGACACGGGGAAGGTAAAGACAAAGGGAATTTTCCAAAACGACTTTCATATGCTAAAGACTCACAGGATCCTGGAGGCCTACCTATTGTCAAGTTAAGGTAGTTTTTCCCTTTAGGGAAGCATTAACAGTAAGACACTTGGGAGTTCCTGGAGCAAGGTCATAGTCTGCTTGCCTCTAGTATTTGTCAACGGGCTGTAAGTTACAAGGAAATTTAATTTTATATGCATTTCCTTTTGCCTTTGTTCCTCACATCACAACTATCCCAACTCTAGGTATATATCTGAAGGAAATGAAATCAGTATCTTTTTTTTAAAGATTTTATTTATTGATTTGAGAGAGAGAGGGAGAAAGAGAGAGAGCGAGTGAGAGAACACAAGCAGAGCCAGGGGCAGAAGCAGACTCCCCACTGAGCAGGACACCAGACACTGGGTTAGATCCCAGAACTCTGGGATCATGACCTGAGCTGAAGGCGGATGCCTAAGTGCTGAGCCACCCAGGTGCCCCATAAAATCAGTATCTTGAAAAAATATCTGCACTCCCATGTTCATTGCAGCATTACTCACAATAGCCAAGACATGGAAAAAAACCCAAGTGTCCACTGACAGATGAATGGATCAAGAAAATGTGGTATATACATACAATGGACTATTATTTGGCCATGAAAGAAAAAAAAAACCCTGCCATTTGTAATCTATTGGATAAACCTGGGGGCCATAATGCTAAAGTAAAATAAGTCAGACAAAGACAAATATTGTATCACTTTTATGTGGAATCTAAAAGAGCTGAACTCACAGGAACAGAGAGTAGAATAGTGATTATCAGAGGTACAAACACAGTTATAAGATTAGTAAGTTCTAGGGATCTAGTGTACAGCGTGATGATTATTGCTAATAATACTGTACTATATACTTGAAAGTTACTAAGAGAATAGATCTTAAATGTTCTCACTACAAAAAAGAAATGGTAATTATGCGATGTAGTGGAGGTATTAGTTAATGCCACGGTGGTAATTTTGCAATATGCAAGTGTAGCAAATCAATGCACTGCACACCGTAAATTTATAGAATCTCATATGTCAGTTATATGTCAAAAGAGCTCAAATATTTTTAAGTTAAAGAGGTGGGGAAAATGATGAATAAGTTCTGGAGATCTAACATACAGCATAGTGACTATAGTTAATAATACTGTACTGTATACTCAAAATTTTCTGAGAGTAGATCTTAGGTGTTCTCACCATACACACACACACACAATGGTAACTGTGTGAGGTAATGAATGTGTTAATGAACTTGATTTTGGCAATCATTTCATATGCATATGTATATCAAATCATCATGTTGTATACTTTAAATATATGTGATTTTACTTGTCAATTATGCCTCAATAAAGCTGAAAAAAAGAAACGACATACTGCTAAATACTACAACATGTATAGAACTTGAAAACATTACGCTAATTGAAAGAAGCCAGACACAATCAACCACATATTGTATGATTCCATTAATATAAAATGTCCAGAATAGGCAAATCTATAGAGAGAATAGATTAGTGCTGTGTCAAGAGCTGCGAGAGCAAGAACAGGGAATGACTACTAATGGGTACAAGGTTCCTTTGCGTGGTGATGAAAACATGCTGGAATTAGTAGAGACAGTTGCACAAATCTACAAATATACTAAAAACCATTGAACTGTACATTTTAAAAGGGTGAATTTATGGTTTGTGCATTATTTCTCAATTTTAAAAAGAGAATAAATAGAAAGGAAAAGAGAACAAGGTCTCTGAATCTAAAAAAGGAAATGCTCTATCCTAGGGCATAGCAGGGTCTGGTTAATCAACGCTCTTGCCCCCACAAAGGGGTAACCCACAATAAAAATCGAACTAGTAGTTTAGCTCTAAGCCCAGTTCAACAGAACTAGAAGTCAATGTCCCTATAAAAAAACATATTTTGCTTTCAGGAATGACATAAAATTTACCTTAGTGACTACTTAGAGCTGCTTAATGAAGAAGGACATGGAGGTCTGGACACAAAGAGGAAAGAAGGGTATTGAGCCCGGGAATGGTGGTGATGCCAAAGAAAAACTTTACCTAAGATTAGCCTTAGTTTCAGCCATGTCCAGTCTTACATTAGTGGTATGGCAATATTATGAAACATGAAACTATTGTTAACTGATTTGCCACTTCATGGTTCCTCAATGTCCTCTCCTAGTACCCGCAGCAGGAGCATCACAGACTTAAGTGCCCCAGGGCAGGTTGTTAGGACAGAAATATAAAAGCAAAAAGGTGACCAGTGCTGAGATTCTGAATTTCCCAGTAGAACTTCTGAATTTGAGACAGAGACAATTGGCTTTACAGGAAATACTTTCTTTGAGTTACAAGAGCCTATGTCTTTTGAGTCTCAGAAGGCAAAGCCTTGGTATAAATAATAGGAAAAGAACAATATCATCTCTCAGAATGAATTTCACCCCTCCCACCCAAATTTGTTTAAGATTTCATGTGAGTAATGGGGTAGGCATAGAGGAGGGGAGAGATGGTCCAAGAAAAATGCCAGATAGGCATTGGTGAGCTTTCTTAGACCAATCAGGAGCAGGAGGTGATAAAGCTCCCAGATAAATTTTGGAATCAAGATTAAGAAGATCCCATACACTACTTCCTCTAACTAATGCTCTGGGAGGCAAAAAGACTCACAGAGACATCTTTAAGCCATCACAGCTTAGGAGAGGAAAGGAAAGATGATTCATCCTAGGCAGATAGGCCTCACAGAATCTTAATAGATCCCCATGGCATGTGGGAAACATTTCATATGTCGCCTGTGGCCCACAGTGTTATGGATCTGAAAGGGCCTCAGAACTTGAATGAAAAGCTACTCAGCAGATACAAGAGGAACTTTAAGGCTGGGAATAGGAATTGATGGGAATGAAATATTTCAGCAGGTAGTGGTATGGAGGGGTGAGGATGACTCAAAACAGGACAGGAATAAGTATACTTCAGAGCAGGGCAGCATGGGTAGATGCCATCCTAGGGCCCACTATCCACCCAGCTGTGTCTAAGTCCAAGCTCCCTGGAAGGAAAGCCTGACACAAAGACTTTTCTTGGGAGTGTGATCCCCGGGGAATTAAGGATAAGGTAAAGGGAAATAAAGCAGGGAAGGGGCAAAAGCAAAATAAGAATGCATTATTGAGTTAGCCACTGCAAAAGGTAAATAGCTGCTTGATCTAATGGAATGTCTGAGAAACCATATAAAAGGCATCTTCCTGGGGATAAAACTGAGAAGGAATTATCAACTTGCCCCCATGCCCCTTGCTTCAAAGTTCTGCCCCACTGGCCATGAACTCCTCCCCATTTCTGTGCTGTGCATGCACGGGCTCTGAGTGATTTCTGAAACATCTCACAGTTTAGCTTCAATGAGGCCAAGCTGGTGACAAACTGGTCTCCTCACTGGTGGCTGAAATAGCAAAAGGATCTAAAGGGATGCATAAAAAGTATCAGATACACTTAAGTGAGCACATCATACCTACGTGCCATTGTGGACAGATGGTGAGGAAAAGAACCCTAAATTGACTGTGTATTCATTCCAAATCAGCTGCAAAAACCTGAGTCTATAAAATTAACTTGAATTGGCAAAATTAAGTTTTCTTCTTTGGAGCTGAGAAGGAGTTCAAAATAGAGGATAAATTGGGTTATACAAAAAATTGTTATACTACTTCAATGTCTAAGTTTAGTGGCCTGTAAAATTCATCTCTACTAAATATTCATTTAATATTCATTCAGCAAATATTTATTGAGTGTCTACTGCATTCAAGCCCCCACACAAGGAGTCACAGGGAGTATAAAGGCAAGTAAAACTTAGTACCAGTTCTCAAGTTGCCCACAGTCTAGTGGGGAGAAAGACAGCTATACACCCAACTATGATCCCGGAGAAAGAGCTAGCTATGCAAGTGACGAGGCCAAGCCCTCACCACATGTAGGTCTTAGGGCTCCCCATTAGTAAAGTGAAGTTGAGATAACCAGTTTCTAACACCTCTTTCTCCACTGACATTCTGTGAACCTCTTAGTGTCACACAAAACCAGATAACTTCAACATAAAAGCCATATTGTTAGTTCAAATGATGCTCCCCAACTCTCTCTTGAAGGGGAAATGGTTTCGGAGAAAGCAGGATGGGAACCTGTTAGTCATCATGCTCACTTGTCCAAAACAAAGCCGACATTAAAACAACCAACTTACAAGTGAAAAATGCTGGCAAAAGTTTTTTCTGAATGCACATAGGGGGAGAAAAAGAAAGCTTTTAAAACCAAATCCAACTTTGTGTACATAATACTATCATAAGCGCCTGTGAAGTCTCTTTAATACATGAAAAGTCTACCAACACAATGGGTTACTAAGCACCATATTTATTAACTGCTTGCCTGACATTATCTTACCCATTGTCTATCCAAATTAACTTCTCTATTCATTCAAAAGCTCTCATTCCTACTCTCCAATTCCAATTCCACCCTTTCTTTCCTCAAATCTCACCTATACCACCCATACTTCCATGACTCTCCAAGTTTAGTGAAATGTATTATCTTTTCTGCCATGTGAGTGCATTGCATACTAAAAATTCTAATGAGAAAAAAATATCAATGAAATTGTTTAACTGAATGGATGCTAAAATGCCACTGGATAGCCAATAGAAAGCCCCCAAATTTAATCCCACTGTATAATTATGACCCATCAAATTTTACTGAAATCTCTTGGGTATACCAGTTATTTTTTAAGCAAAAGTTTAAGAGCATGAAATACCAGATCTGGGTAAAATTTCTGACATATTCCTAACTTTTGAGGATTAAGCAGATTAAATACTGTGAAGGGTACCTACTGAATTAATCAGCCACACTTTTATTAATATAGTTTGAATGAACGCCCTAGATACTCTCTCTCTCACATGATTGAATTTATCTAGATTTAAGGTGTATCTTCGGTTCTCCCAATAAAGGAACTTCATACTTCAGACAGTGTAACAAAAAGTGTGTCTCTAACATACTCTTCTTTCTTACAAATGTTATCTTTGCCTTCAATACAGGACAAATCAAATGAAATGTGCAGCAACACATCCACCTTTACACACTATAGAACATTTAGAACTAGGAAAGGAATATTTCTGTCTCATTTGTTCTTTTTAAAGTCTAGTGATTTTGTGGAATCACTGCATCATGCTGTAAATGATGTATGAAATGAAAAATGGTCAGTTTCCTTTTCATGAAGAATATAGAGGCTGTTTTGTAATTTACATCTAGACTGAACTATTTGCTACAGTAAAGGTAGTTTCGCACTTTTAAGTTGCCTCGATGTTGTATTCTACTATAGATAGACCTGAGGGAATCTGGTGTCAGGGCCCCAGCAGAGAAAGTATACAGATACCCATTTGTGTGACCAGGTCACTGATTTAATTATTTTTTTAAAGATTTTATTTATTTATTTATTTATTTATTTATTTATTTATTTGAGAGAGAGTGAGAGAGAGAGAGAGAGAGAGGGAGAGCGACCAAGCGCACAAGCTGGGGGGAGAGGCAGAGACAGAGGGAGAAGCAGACTCCTCCTGAACAGGAAGCCTGATGCGGGGCTTGATCCCAAGACCCTGAGATCATGACCTGAGCTGAAGGCAGCCACTTAACCGACTGAGCCACCCAGGCGCCCCAATTATTAAACAGTTGGGCATCCTTCAGGGTAGAAAAGTCAGGATCTGTTGTTAAAATCTGATGTGCACAATGCTGCACCAATTTTAATTTTGGTAAATAATGGAGACAGGAATTTAAAAAAAGCTGAAAGAAGTGTCTGTGTTTCGTTATGAGTGTTAAAATGTAACTTTGCTCTTAGTCTTAGATTTGAATTCCCCATGGGCTTGGGTACATGTACATTCACGTACAAGTAGGGACAATATTAATACTTCGGGACGGTAAAGATGAAATCTCTGAGCTCATCCGCTATTTCCAAAATAATATATTTCCCACGGCCCAACCAAACTCTTGGCAAATCTTAGATTCTTGTGAAATAGAGTAGACACTTAATAAAATGTTAAACTCACGTAAGGCATGACAACAAATATGGAATGGAACCATGCTTCTGTTACTAAATATTGTTTGCTCACAAAGTGAGCAAAGTTATCAAGAAGCTATTGTGTAATATGTCTCTAAGTATACTCACATTCTGTATTTTCATTTCATATAATTTACTTTTAAAATTTACTCTACCAAGATGGCATAGGACACATTTTTCCAAGATAAATTACTCAGTGATTGGAATCAACTGTCACATACCGGTCCCAGAGCTGAGAGAAAGCAGAATTTAATGAGGTCACCATAGAAAAGACTGCTAATTTAACTGTTCAAAATCATTTATGTTTAAAAAGACATTATACTAAAGAAAAAAATATTTACAACAGCGTCAGCAGCAGATTTGCTTGATTGCTTTAACAGAAGCTGAAGGATTTGGTAAACCCATCTTGTGGCGACAGAACCATCAGGAGCCCAGGCAGAGGGATGCGGGAGCAGAGAGGAGGGCAGGGAGCGAGCAGGAAGGCAGTAGCTGAGGAGGAGAGACAGGAGGGATGGCGTGGGCTGAATGCAGACCAGCAGCCCCACATTTCTACCTCCTGATCATGCCCTTTTGCTGAGGCAGAAAAATACAGGGTGGGCAGCTGGACCATTGCCACGTTCTGCCTTTTGAATTTAGTCTAAATTGAATCAGGTGGTGAGAAGGGACAGGAAGAGCTCATGACTGCTATAGCAGGAAAAACCAGCCTTCAAACAAACGGAGTAGTCAGTTAGTGAAATAAAAAGGCAGCTGTGGTTCCTGAGAGACTTAAATCTCAGCAGCTCAGGGAAGCAGGGGGCAGAGGTGCAGGCAAAGGAATGCCGGAAAGCTTCTGATTAGAAAGGAGGTTTCAAAGCAAAGTGTGCTACAGCCCGGAGATGGAAGAACGTACAGATGTATATTTAGGAGTCACCTATCCTTGATTTAAAGCCTAATAACATATCTCTTTTATATCCTTTGTTAACTAATGGTAAGTCTCTTAGTGTTTTTCTTTCCATAATAGTTTCTTTTCACAAAACAGCCCCCACCCCCCACAATAGTACAAGTTCTACATGATGCTTAGACAGAAGTATTCCAAAATTAATACTTTCTGATGAACCAAAAATAACCAATTAGAAAATCTAAATAACCTGCTAATTGTATTAACAGGAAACAAGAGAAAATTATATGACAAAAACTAGAAGACATTGCTGAGCAACAGGAATAATGTGAATAATGGAGATAGAAACAGTGTATCTGAATGGAAAGAGTGGCTGTTAGGGAGATGGCAATAGTTCCCAAGATAATATGTAGTTTTAAAATATTTCTAATAATACCACCAATGGAAAAAATACCAGCAGGACTGTTTGGAGCTTTCCCACATTATTCTAAATTTTATCTGGCAGAAAAATCGAGCAAGAGTAAGTATGAAATATTAGAAAAAAAACAAAACAAAAAGATAAAGAGGAAACTTATCCTGCAAAATCTTAAAATCTATTATTAAGCTATAATAATTAAAATATTGGAGTAATAAACACGGAAACCAACAAAATATCAAGGGGACAGATCAGAGAAAATGACCCTAATACCCAGATAATCTTAACATATTATGAAGGAATTAAATCAAGGAAGAAGAGATGGATTATTCAATAAATGGTATTATGGAAATTAGCTTTTTTGGAACAAACAAAAGGAACTGTTCATTCTTTTCCTCATGCCATGAACCAAAATAAAACCCAGATGGATAAAAGAGTTGAGCTTAGAAAAAACTGAAACCACAAAAAGCATAGGTGAATATTTAACTGTCTTGGAATGAGAAAAGATTTCCTAAGCATATGATCAGTGAAAGACACCACAAAGAAAAAATACATAAATTTGATTACATAGAAATTTTAAAAATCAGTACCAAAAATTGGGGAAAATGTCTGATGAAAGGAAGAATGCTTTCTACAACTCTGACATAAAAGGGTTAACATTCTAAATACAGACTTAACTCATCTGTTAATATTTCCCAAAATGCAACATGTGAGGAAATACTCACCTTTGTTAAGTAATTGGAACTGCAATTCTTTTTTTTAAAAAGATTTTATTTTTATTTATTTATTTGACAGAGAAAGAGAGACAGCCAACGAGAGAGGGAACACAAGCAGGGGGAGTGGGAGAGGAAGAAGCAGGCTCTCAGCAGAGGAGCCTGATGTGGGGCTTGATACCAGAACGCCGGGATCACGCCCTGAACCGAAGGCAGACGCTTAACGACTGCGCCACCCAGGCACCCCTGGAACTGCAATTCAAATTAACACAAGAATGTTATTTTTCCTCCTATAAAATTGGCAAGGGATTTTTTAATGCAATACTCTGACTACACTATCCATTATGGTCATGACTAGCCACTTGAAATATGGCTAGTCCAATTGAGATGTGCTGTAAAGCATAAACTACACAGTGGAATTCAGAGGCTTTGCACAGAAAAGAAGTAAAATACGCCATTAATAATTTTATATTGATTTCATGTTGAAATGATATATTTTGGATATATAGGGTTAAATAAAATATACTACTGAAATTAAGTCACTTATTTCTTTTTGCTCTTTTAATGTGGTTACTAGGACATTTTTAATTCTATTTTTAACATAAATTATATATAACTTAAGGTCTACGACATGCTGATCTGATATACACATACACAGTGATATGATAACCATAGTCAAGCTAATGACCATATCATCTCCTCACATAGCCACCATTTTTTTAAAAGAAATTTTAAATTACAGGTATGGCTTACATTATATTTCTAGTGCATAGTGCTGCTATATGGGACTTGGGGGAGGGCAAAGAAATAGTCACTATCATACACTGCTGGGGGGAGTACAAATCACTGCAGTAGGATTTCTGAATGTCATTTCAGCAATGTGTACAAAATATGCTTATTTAAAAATGTGCTGTACCCTTTGATCCAATAATTCCATCTCTAGGGCTCTAAAGGAAATATTTAGAGACAGAACAATTAGATAATTAGTATATAAAATATATATATAAATAATAATGAAAGATTAGAAAAGTATAAACATTCATAATGGGTAAATAATTAAATTACAGCATGTTCATTTAGTGACATAATGAAATACATACAATACAAAGTGAAAAGAAGCAAGAAATAAAACTGCATATGCATTATTATCTCAAGCATGTACACACACATACTCATATACATAAATAAAAGACTAAATGAAAATGCACAAACATATTAACTGTTTCCTCTGGGTTATGAAATCATCAATTTTTTTCTCTTTTTTGTATATGTATTTGCTAAGTTTTGATAATAAGCATAGATTCATTTTAATTAAAAATGAAGTTGTATTTGTCAAAAACTTCTTGTTTTCGTTTGTTCAAACCAACACAAATCACAGCTAGTTAATAAAGAAATCTCTAATTAGCAATAAAATCCTTGAGGGGGAGCCATGTGTTTACGTGGGCAATATCCTGGTTGTGTTTAAATGACAGCCCAAAATAAGCTCAGGTTTCAACATGAAAGTCATACCAGTAACTTTTACCCTGGTCTAGGGGTTTTTCATTTTGTTTGGTTTGGGTTTGGGGTCTTTTTTGCCTACTCCCTGTTGGGTCAGGAACTTAACAAGCAAAGGAGACTAGACCTGGAGCAGATGACTACCAGGTGCAATAGACATGAGCTTTAGTGTCTTCCCACCTCATTTTTCAACAAAAAGTGTTCTAAATGCCCACACATTACTTAGCTGTGGAAATAACTAGCTTGATTTTCCACTCTGATCCATAAGTAGTTAGTTTCTCATGCTTTTTGCTGGTACGCGACCAATGGGAAAAGATTGATTTACCTTAAGGGATGGCAAATGCCAACTTTGCCCTGAGTCAGCCAGATCAGCTCAATCTCATCCTGACATCTTCAATTCATACCCCAAAAAGGTGTTTTAAGTTAACGTGAACTGGCATCAGAAAAAGTCTCCAAGAGTCTTAAGATCCAAGATTTGAGGCAATGCCACAATGAAGATTCATTCAATCCAAGAAGCCAAAAACCTGCAGTGAAGCTGGTTAGGTAGATTTATGCATAGCAACAGAAGTGAGAAACAGCTTGGTTTGCTATATAATATTTGAACATTTTCAAGAAGAGATATTTTAAATAGCACAAAAGAAACATTTTCAACTCATAACTGCTAGAGATCTGTATCGTAAATCTCACTAGCTACTGTTTGAAACAATATCTGTGACTATTGTTTGCAGTCAAAAACATTCTGATTTTAACATTCAAAACTGAGCATGAATAAACATACTCAGGGTGCATTCACGCAGTCACTCAACATCTACCACAATGTTTTATCAAGGCAAAAATCTGATATTCAAATCTCGTATGTCTTATTCCCATTAAAACACTTTTGCTTTTCAACAAAATTGGCTCAAACCAGGAGTTTGCTTCTCAACTCATAAAATAAGGCGACCAACTATAAATTAACTGTGTAAGCAAACAGCCTTGTCTGCACACATGGATTTATCACTGGTTCATTTATCTTTGTAATAGATGGATTTTACCATACTGCCACTATTTTTAACCATTATGCTTTAAAATAGTTCTAAAGTACAATTTTTTGAAGTGCCATGTCTATATAATGCACATCCTACTAATATTGTCTCAGTAAACAAAGGGAAAAATGTTTTTGCCTAGCAAAAGAAATTCAAAATATCATGTGAACAACCACTACTACCTGATTCCAATTATTTTAAAACAGACTGCATGGTATATGACATGAGCACCAGGTTTATAATCCAATAGACCAGGTTTCCCAGCTCAGTTCCACCACATACGAGCTGTCTGACCTAACTCAGTCTGGGTTCTGCTGTCTTCCAAGTAAGGATAAGTAAGCCTATCTGGAGGCTGTTACAAGGATCAAAGGATTGCTAACATCAAATGGATATTTAGGACCTTTACTTTCACAAAAGGCAAACTAAGCAATTTAGCCATCTCTACCACTGAGGATAATAAGTTAAATGCTGTAAAAATATTAAGACCATCTTTTAAAAGAACTGAAGGGCTAATAAATACAGTGAGAAATTGCCAGCAACCAAATCTCAGGGATGAATAGAACTTAGAGAAGAACTCAAAGCCATCTTAGCTCTAAGGATATATACCAATCCAAAAGGAAAAGCTGAAGAATTGAGCTGCACTGTTGGTGGCTTTGCAGGCCTAAAGCAATAAAAGTCAAACCCAGGGCTTACTAAAGTTAGGGACTCTGATCCCTTTTAAACTAAAATACTGAAAGACCTCACTTGCAAAGTCAGGCTGAAACAAAACAGTCTCTCACATTAAGTTGCTGCCTGATCTTGTAACATCTGGGATGTCCAGGGAAACTCAACCTTAAGAGAGAGAATGAATAATTTCAAAACCAGTTGAGGGAAAAAATGGAATGAGATTAATAATCAGTCCAGCTGAAATCAAAAAAGAGAGGGAAAGAGGCACTTGGGTGGCTCAGTTGGTTAAGCATCTGCCTTTGGCTCAGGTCATGATTCCCGGGGTCCTGGGGTCCTGGGATGGAGCCCTGCTCAGCTCCCTGCTCAGCGGGGAGCCTGCTTCTCTCTCTCTCCCTCTGCTTCTCCCCCAGCTTGTGTACGCACTCTATTTCTCTCTCTCACTCTCTCTCAAATAAATAAAATAAAATCTTAAAAAAAAAGAAACAGGGAAAAACAAAATATAGAACAGGGAAGACAAATACAAAGCTCAAAATAAGATGGCAAATTTAGCCTAAATATATCGGTGGTTATAATCCATGCAAATGGATGAACTGCTCTAGTTATAAGAAGAGGATTATAAGACTGGATTTAAAAAAAAAACAGCATTGGCTATTTATAAGAAACAAATCTAAAGCATAATGACATTTAAAGATTGAAAATACAAGGATAAAGAAATATATCATGCAAACACAAGAGACAGCTGGTATAGCTATATTAATAGTGGACAAATTTCACTTTAAGGCAAAACCATTATAGAGATAAGGAGGATCACTACCTAACGATAAAAGATTTAAATAACCAGTAAGCTTAAACAATCTGAAATGTATATATAACTAACAACAAACTAAAAACACATAAACCAAAATTTAACAGAACTATAGGGAAAACTAGACACATCTACAATTATATTGGAATATTTTAAGACAGAACTCTCAGTAACTGATAAAATGATCAAGAAGAACACAAACATGAACATATTAACAACCTCATAAACAATGACCTAGTAGAAATATTTAGATCACTGTACAAAAAAAACTGGAAAAAATACATCACTTGAAGAAAAATATAGAATGTTTACCAAAAATACTGTGATATTGTGGGCCATAAAGCAAGTCTCAGAAAATTTTGGAGCACTGAAATCCTAGAGTATATTCTCTGACCACAGGAAAACTAAGAGAGAACTCAATTTTAAAAATAGAAGAAATTCCCATATGTTTAAATATTAAGAAATACTCTTTCAAATAATCCACAAAAAACAAATGATAATGGGAAATTTTAAAATTTTTTGAACTAACCTGTAATAACAATATTACAGATCAAGACTAAACGCAGGGATGCCTGGACGGCTCAGTCGGCTGAGCGTCTGCCTTCGGCCCAGGACGTGATCCTGGGGTCCTGGGATGGAGTCCTGCCTTGGGCTCCTTGCTTGGTGGGGAGCCTGTTTCTCCCTCTGCCTGCTGCCCTCCCCCCCCCCCCGCTTGTGCTCTCTCTCTTTCTCTGACAAATAAATAAAATATTTTTTTAAAAAAGACTAAATGCCAATAAATCAGGACTTAGAAAAAAGCCTATATATTCTTAACAGCATATGTTAGAAGACAATTTAAAAATGAAGTTAAAACGAAAGAAAGAGCAAAATAAATCCCCCAAATTAATGGAAGCAAGGAAAGAATAATATTATAGAAAACAAGCATAAAAATACAGAGGGTCAAAAACCAAAATTTGGTTTTTAAAAACTGAAAAAAATGTATAATCTTATGGTGAGAGTGATTAAAAGATAAAGCATTTATTAAATGTAAGAAATGAAAAAGGGACATGATTACAAATATGACATGAAAAATAAGATATTGAAAATATAGTCTAAGAAGTCTGAAAATATAGACAAAATGAGCAAGTTCCTGAAAGATTGTAACTTATCAGAATGGCCTCAAGAAGAAATAGAATATATGAACAGTCCTATAACTACCCCACATGCACGTGCGCGTGTGCACACACACCCACATACACAAACACACATGCAAATAGTGAGAGACATTAACTTCCTTGTCAGCTTTCAAGTTCTGTTAATTGTTAGCAGAAGAAAAATTCCAATCTTACATGACTGTTCCAGAAAATATAAAAGGAGGATACACTCCCCCATTCATTTTATGAGGTTAACATAACTTTGATATATAAACCTGAAAAGATGATTTGGAAAAGAAAAATTATAAACCACTCTTACTAATGGGTGGAGATACACAGTCCTAAACAAAATTGTGGTAAACAAAATCTAAAAGTAAGTGAAAAATTTATACAGTTTGCTCAAGTCAAGTTTATTTCAGGAATCCAAGGTTGGTTTAATATTGAATAATCAAAAGAAATAATTCACCACATTGGTAGGTTAGAGAAGAAAAAACAAAACTGACCATGTTGATACATGCAGAAAAAGCACTTGATAAATTTCAACATCAAGTCATTAAAAAATAACAGTTTAGCAATTTTCTGGTTAAAATATCAATATAAAATAATTAAGTATATTTCTCTATATAAGCAATAACAATTTCAAAAGCTTTTTTTAAAGTACCATGAATAATAACATAAAATATCAAATACCTAGGAATAAATCTAAAAACATGATCAACATTTCTAATGAAGATCATAAAATTTATTTAAAGACATTTAGAAGATATAAATAAACGAAGGAATATACTATAGTCAAGGATCTGAAGACCTGATTTTTTTTTTTTTTTGCATGTCCACGTTTCTCCACAGAATGACCTATATTTAAGACAGGTCCAATCAAAATCACAACAGGAGGATTCAGAGTGCCAGCCAAAATGGAGTAAACCCCTCACAGCCTATCTGTCCTACTGATTACAACTAAACACTCTGGACAAAATACAAAAACAACTACCTAAGGGTCCTGAAAAGTAAATAGCAGGCAGAGGTTATTCAAATTTAGAAAAGCAGCTGATATAAAATTGATTTTCTCAGATTTATTTCCTCTTTTATCTTCTGGCTTTGACATGAATTATGGCTCAGTCATGGACCTGCACATGGAAGAAGTAGCCAAAAATTTGAGAGAATGTCTGTCTTTTCAGTCAGAGAACCAGGAAAGGGGGCTGGGAGCTAAGGCGTGTGATGGGAGCCCAGAGCCGGAGAAGGGATCTCATAATTCTGTGTTCAGACTGGCACAAGTCCCAGGCTCAGCCTTGTCTTCCTGGCCACAAAACTCAGAAAAGGAGCCAATGGAGAATGAGAGAAAAATCCTATTTTTTTCTCTCTCTGTATAAATATAGCTAAAATTATGGGAAAATCCAATATTTCTCACCAGGAATAAAGAAAAACAGAAAAAGGGAATCCTTTGGTCCAAAGAATGTAGAGGGAATCCTCAATAATTTTTATCTCTGTCTTTCAATAGAAATCATTCAAACTGAAAAAGAGAGAAGTTTAAAGAAAAAAAAAACCTAGAAACTAAAAAAACCTATATAAATATCTCAAATGATCTAGCATTCATGTCATTGGAGTTCCATGAGAAGAGAAAGAAATTGGTGCAAAAGAAATATTTGAAGAAACAATGCCTGAAATTTTCCTCAATTTGGTGAGACAGATAAATATTGATTTTCATGAAGCTCAGTTAACTCAAAGCAAGATAAACTCAAAAAAAACATGCAGAGACACATCCTAACTGGGATGGGTTTCATAACTGCTAAACACCAAAGACAGAAGAAGTCTTAAAGGCAGGCAGAGAAAAACTGAGACATTACAGATAGGGGAACGCTGACTCAAATGGGGAAAATTTTCACCAGAGATAGTGGAATACCACCTTAAAGTGCTGAGACTAGAAAACTAATATCCTAGAATTAAGTAACCAAGAAAAATGTCTTTCGGTAATTAAGGTGAAATAAAAACATTCTCCGATGCAGGAAAACTATTCATCACCAAGAGGTCTGCTTTGGAGCTAAAGGGACTTCTTCAGTCTGAAAGGGAATGATGATACCAGAGGAAAACTTGAAAATTCAGGAATGAAGGAATGGCAACAAAAATGATTAAGTCTGTGTAAATATAAGAGACTCTTTTGTTCCTTTTAAATTATTTAAAATGTGTATAACTATTGAAAGCAAAAGTTGACTTTGTCTAGTTTTCAATGTATATAAATGTAATACACATGAAAACAATAAAGTGGGAAGGACAAAAAGGGATCTATACAGCTGTGAACCTTTTACATTTTACTTGAAGTAGTAAAATATTAGACTGTAAAAAGTTAGGTAGGCATATTGTAATTTCTATAAAAACCACTAAAAATACAAAAATATGTAGCCAAAAAGCAGAGATATATTAAAAGGGAATACTAAAGAAATTTCAAAAATAGAGAGTATATAAATAGACCCAATTCAATGCTGAAAGGGTAGTCTTTTCAACAAATATTGCAGGAAATATTGGATATTTTATGCAAAAAAGAACCCCATCCCTTCTCTCACACCTTATCCAAAAATTAACTCAAAATAGATGACCAGCTTAAATGGAAAATGGAGAAATTTCCAAGAAAAATCTTTGTGACATGCATGCATATTCTTTTATGCATGATGCATAAGAGAAAACGCTGATAAACTGAACTTCCTCAACATTAAAAAAAACTTTTCTGCATGAAACACAGCTAAGAGAATAGATGTATGTCTTACATTTCCTAACAAAAAAATAAAAAATAAAATATATTTACAGCCAATTATTTTATAGCATTTCCTAGCAAAAATAGATAAGATGGTAAATTGTCCTTAGCTTTATTTATAACAGGCGTTTATCTTAAGAAATAGGTAAAAGTTGCATTGTTCTAAATCATTGGTGCTAAAAAAAAATACTACTTTTAATAATTTTTAAATTTTTAAAAAGTTTTCTTCCTAGTCCAGTTCAAATCACCTGTGTTTTCACCCACACTTAATTCTTGGAGTAAAAATATATGAGTTTGTAATCCAGCTCTATTACTTCCTAGCTGTGAGATCCTGGCTGAAGAAGTGACATTTTCTCTTTGAACCCGTTTCTTTTTCCTTATGTGAGTAATAATTGCATCTATGTCTTCTGATTCTGGGGAGGATTAAATGAGCTACTTCGTGTAGAGTGCTAGCGATGTGCCTAGCACACTGTAAACACTCAATACATGGTCATTGTAATAGCTACTTTTATCATTATATAATTATCATCTTACTCCCCAATTTAGGTAAGAGCACGCAGCCAGTCCTGGATTGCCTTTTGGCCTTTCTTACTTAGCAGTTGGTGATCTTGAACAAGTTCTTTAACTTCTGAAAGCCTCAATTTCAATGTATGTAAAATGGGGATAAATATATCTCTTTAGTTGTAGGACTCAAATGACAAAATGTATGCAAACTCTCAGCATCTGAAATATAGCAGATACCTCCAAGGCACAGCTGAATCACAGCAGAGGCGCCCTCTATGGTATAACACCATGGCAGAAGCTTAGATGGCAAGTTCTCAACTCAGAGTTCCTAAACGGTTTCCCATTGACCCTTTCTTTGCTCTTTGAGCACTCTCAAGATGTTATAGCTACAGCTGTTCCTCTATTTCTCATCAAATACGATGTCCCTATTCCCCCGCCCCACGCTTTCATTCTGTTGATAGATACTGATATGCTAATAGAAACTGTAGAAAAATTGCACACATTCTGAAAATAAATCTAATTAAAATATACGTCCAATCATCTGTTACTTGACTCAGATCATGATATCAATTCTATGACCTTGGTAAGTTACTAGTTTTGTGACATTCAGGCACCCCATCTGTAAAAGAGGGGTGGTAATAATGACGCACTGTTTGGTGACTAACGTAATAAGAAAAAAAAAGAGGGGTGGTAATACTGAACACTACTGAGGCCTATTAATACTGGGCACTAAAGCAGGTGCTTAACATAAATTAACACTTTTAATATCCATGCACCATAAAAGATAAGTATTATTATTGTTGTTGTTTCCATTTTACATGAGAAAATTGAAATTAAAGATGTTAAGTAAATTGCCTAAGGGTATACTGTAGAAAAATCAAGATTCGAGTCCAGGTTTCTCTATTGCCAAACTCCAATCTACTACACCAAACAAATAAGACATAATTCCTTTGATTGAATAACAGGAGCTGCAAGGCCTCTATTCTTACCACATATCTAATGTTCTTTCTACATATCTAACATTGAGTCCATCTGTACAGTAATATATGTAGTAACATTGTTACAAAAATATCTTAGAATGTAAGCTACTAGAAGCACATTTGATACAGAAAAGGAATCAAACTGACTCACTTTTTAAATTGTGCAAAAAAAAAATGATACCAAATTATTTATGTCATAGCCAAAACTCATGAACTCACAAGGACAGTCCTTCTGGGTGCATCAGAGGATCCCTTGAGTCCCCTGATATTCTATGCAAAATGTGTGAGTTTTGGTCACCAGCTCATTCTTTCCGGGAATAAGATTCTTGACTTTCATAAAATTTATATAGGATGTATGATCCCCAATGCTTCAGAAAAACTAACATAAAATAAATTCTATTTCTGTGAAGACTGAGTGTTTTCATTGACTCCTCTCCACCCCATTGAGGAAGCAGGGACCCTGCACTAGGGCTAAACATATGACACTTGATTCTGGACGGATGAGATCAACAGTATTTTATTAGTCACTTATACTCATAGCCTAGGAGAAACAAAAAAAATGAATGCTGATGTGATATCACCTCACACCTATTTGAGTGGCTACCATCAAGAGGAAGAGATAATAAGTATTGGCAAGGATGCAGGAAAAAGAAACCCTTGTGTACTTTTGGTGGGAATGTAAACTGGTACAGCCACTATGAAAACAGTATGGAGGTTTCTCAAAAAAACAGATCTACCCTATGATCTAGTAATTCCACTTCTGGGTATTTACCCCCAAAATACAAAACCACTAATTCAATGGGACATATGTACCCCTATGTTAATTGCAGCATTATTTACAATAGCCAAGATATGAAAGCAGCCCAAGTGTCCAGCGATAGATGAATGGATAAAGAAGATGTAGTATAAGTGTGTATGTACACACAATGAAATATTATTCAGCCATTAAAATGAATGAAATTTTGCCATTTGCAACAACATGGATGAAGTTAAAGCAAAATAAGCAAAATAAGTCAGACAGAGAAAGACAAATACCATATGATTTCACTCATATGTGGAACTTACGAAGCAAACCAAATGAGCAAAGGAAAAAAAGGAGCGAGACAAACCAAGAATCAGACTCTTAACTACAGAGAACAAACTGATGGTTACCAGAGGGAGGAGGAGTGGGGAGAGGGATGAAATTGGTGATGGGGATTAAGGACTGCTCTTGTTGTGATAAACACGGGGATATATGGAAGTACTGAATCACTATACTGTACACCTGAAACTAATATAATACTGTATGTTAACTACACTGGAATTAAAATTTAAAACTTACGGGGCGCCTGGGTGGCACAGCGGTTAAGCGCCTGCCTTCGGCTCAGGGCGTGATCCCGGTGTTCTGGGATCGAGCCCCACATCAGGCTCCTCCGCTGTGAGCCTGCTTCTTCCTCTCCCATTCCCCCTGCTTGTGTTCCCTCTCTCGCTGGCTGTCTCTATCTCTGTCAAATAAATAAAATCTTTAAAAAAAAAAAAATTTAAAACTTAATAAAAAAAGATATCTGCACTCCCATGTTTATTACAGCATTATCCACAATAACCAAGACACGGAAACAACCTAAGTGCCCATCAATGGATGAATAGATAAAGAAGATTGGTTCATATATACAGACAGCAAAATATTATTCAGCCACAGAAAAGAAAGGAATTCTTCCATTTGCAACAACATGAATAGACCTTGAAAGCGTTATGCTATGTGAGAGGAGCTGGACGGAGAAAGACAAATGTTGTATGATCTCACTTATACATGGAATCTAAAAAGGCCAAATTTGTAGAAACCAAGTAGAGTGGTGGTTACCAGGGGCTGAGAGTCAGGTAAATTGCAGAAATGTTGGTCAAAGGGTCCAAACTTGCAATTAAAAGATGAATCAATTCTGGACATCTAATGCACAGCATTGTGGCTGTAATCAATAATACTGCATTATATCCTTCAAAGTTGATAAGAGATTAGGTCTTAGATGTTTTCACCACAAAAATATAATGGTAATTATGCGACATGATGGAGATGTTAACTAACATCATAGTGGTAATCATATTGCAATGTGTAAGTGTAAATCGAAATACTGTACACCTTAAACTTACACAACGTTACATGTTAATTATATCTCAATCAACAAAATGAATGCTGAACTGGCCAACCACTTTTGCAATGGGCCTATGAGCTACAAGTTGTGCTGAGCTTATTACATATAAAGCCTTACTTACCACTATAGTTGATTTTCATCTAACAATTCCTATTCTGGCTCTACTTCTCTACTTGTCACCCGTTATGTATTTAAACAATTTCTTTCTGTTAGATGCAACGTTGCTGGTTTTGAAGATGGACAAAGAAGCCATGAACCAAAGAATGCAGGTGGCCTCTAGAAGCTGCAAAGGCAAGGAAACAACAGAGTCTTCCCTAGAGCCTCTAAAAAGAAAGCAGCACGGCGATAACTTAAATTTAGCCCAGTGAGACCCATTTCAGATTTCTATCCTATAGAACTGTAATATAAATTTGGGTTGTTTAAACCACTAAGTTTATGGCAATTTGTTACAGCAGCAATAGGAAACTAAAACAGTCGGCAAAGAATTCTATCACTCTCCAACATCCTTCCTCCACCAAAGCCCCTTTCTCTTCCTATATGATTCATAACCTCATTTAAATGCTGGTAACTTGGGGAGACAGATAAGGGAATGGCAAACGGCACGGGTCCTGCTTTAATAGATTTCCTCCGTGAAGATGCAAGGACTAAGAAAACATATTTTTAATCTTTTGCTCACTTAAAATTCACTAGAAAAATATTGTGACAGATGGTGTCCCTCATGCTGCCTTAGCATTTTGGCATGTTCCATTTAATATATGTCTTATGTTCCCAACTCAGAGCAGAAAATCCAATTACTTTAAGAGCATTGTAGTGTTTTTGACAACTTCACTTTGGTACATTTTAACTGAAGAAGGGAGTAGACATAGTGACCAGTGACAGATGAGAACCCAGAGAACTGGAAGGTAATGTACTTTGAGTAAACAGAATGGAACTCATGTCTAAGGCCTGTGAACCACTACTGAGGAGAGAGTGGGTAGCAGTGCATGCACTTTAGTCTCCATGCTGGATCAGCCTTATTTCTCCAGAGCACATTCTGCAAACTGTAACAACCATGTGAATTCTGCAACATGGTTAATATTCCCCAAAAAACATCAAATAACCAATCACATCATTACAGTTACCTTTTCCAATATCTGGCTTTTTAGTGATCCACTTTGGAAGCAAGACTGGGGATTATCACTTCCTTGTTTAAAACTTCAAAAGACATTTTAAAAATATGTCTACAAGAACTACAAAACAGTTTTCTGTTTTGATCTGAATTGGCAAGCTGTTAACAAGATCTGTTCAGTCAAAATGCACAATCCAGAATACTAGAGTTACCAGAGACCTTAGGGGTCATTTGCTCAAATGACTTCATCTCCCTGGGTGAGGAAATTGAGAGGGGACTTGCCAAAGATCACTCAGCTAGAAAAGGGTAGAACTGGGGCTTGAGCCTTGATTCATAAATTCCTGCCTCTTTTTTCTCTGTTTGGGGAAAATGCAATCATTCTTAAAAAGTTTCCTAATAAATGAGAAAGCTTCCCATAATCACAACAACTAACACAATTACAGTATTTTTATTTTCCATGTTATATTTTATACATAATTTTTATATAATCATGACTGTATTATATAAGGGAATTCAGGACAGTGTCAGTTTCAAAATGCATATTCAAAAATTAATAGCTTCTCCATACAAAGGAAAAAAGGAAATCAGAAAATGTATTAAAAGTAAACATGAGTGAAGAGTTATATATTGGAATGAAAAGATTCCTTCTAAGGATGTATAAAAATCATGAACGGAAAGTCAGCACTAGATTTTACTACATGAAAATATTCACTTATTCTAAGTGTAAAAATAAAGTTATTTCAATAAATATAACAATGTGAAATTGAGATTACAAATGATAACCAAATCAGCCTGAACATCCAGTATATTTTGTTTTCATTTTAAGAAATCAAGAAAGCTTTAATTCACAAAGATAAGTAGTTACATAAGTTAATACTTCTGATGGTTTCTTTATTTTTATAGCCTGCTTTGCCATCTAGGATACTTTTCTATTAAATTGATCCAGAAGCTAGAGCAAAAGAGTGGTAGACAATTGTTTTGAAGGTGACTCATCAACAATATCTAACAATAACTCAGAATCTCTAATTACAAATGGTTTTCTTTGAAGAAAGTCAATGAGTAGGTCCTCAACCAGTCTAAATCGTCATTGTTCAACAGCAATTTTTTTTTCAAACATCTTCAAATACTCTTAGATGTTTAACAATGCCACTTGATAAAATTTCGTATTCCTCAGTGGTTATCTTTATTAAATAGCTCTTCAAAGCTTCAAAAGAATCTAATTCATTTATTTTGATTTTGCATATTGAATAAAATTTGACATCAGTTTCAACACTGACACTTCATTTGCAGTTATAAACACAATAATTCTTCAACTCTACAATGCTAAATTGAAGTTACTCCACTAAGAAGTTTCACACACACAAAAATACAAGTTGAAGCAACCATTTCCTGTTTGAGAAATATTCATTTAATGGAGTTACTTGTCAAAAGAGGAGAGTTTTGGTTCTCGGGGTTTGGGGGGGGGGCTTGTTTATATTTTCTGCCTAATATGAAATTCATACCCTTGCCTCAATACAGCCAATGAATTTCAGCATGAAAAATAAATTCTGGAACCCACTGCCCACATCATTAGAAATAACTGACAAATGTCAAATTAGTCAATGGCTTCATGAAAACAACAAATTATATGCCATAATTTTACATAATTTTGAAACTTATTTGATAGGGAAAACACCTGTGAGGGAAAAGAAAGAATGAGTTGGGGGAGTTAGAGAGAGCCTCCCAACAATGACACAGGTCTGAACCTTGTAAAGGAGAGAGGGAAGGTAAGAGAGGTAGGAAGAATCTAAGAATGTAGTCCAGTTCTAGGAAAATTCTGACCAGACTAATGAGGAGTCCTCTTGCCAAAACCTTCCATTACAGGAATCCTGCATCTTCTAAGAATGGCCCTGCCTCAGTATCTTGGCCATGCTGTCATTGGCAGAGAACAACCATGAGAAGCATGGCCTTGGCATAAACTTAGTAATGCATTTCAGAACATAGCAGTTGGGACTATCTCTATACTCCTCTCTCTTCAGTAGGAGATCTCCGAAGTGCATTTTCATGACTGCCAGGGTGGTGACATGTAAGGGCAGAGAGATAAGAGGACCAGATCATGTAGGTCCATGTAGGCTTTTGGAAGGACTTTAGCTTTTACTCAGTGACAAGGGAACCATTGGAGAGTTTTGAGCAGAGCAGTTAGGGATTTAAATTAACCAGTAATGAGTTAAATTTTATTTAGCTTAATTTAGGGGATTTATGTGATTTAAATTAACAGGAATATTCTGTTACGTTGAGAATAGACAAAGGGGATGATGGGACAAAGCATGGAGACAAATCAAAAGCTATCTCATTAATTCAGGTGAGACATGGTGGTGACAGACTATGACTTTAGCAAAAGAAGTGGTGAGAAGGGGGTGGAGCCTAGATATATAATTTAAAGTACAATTGAATAGCATAGGAATTATATTTCAACAAAGGTATTTTTAAAAAGAAAAAAAATAAAGTACAGTCAACAGGATTTGCTTATGGATTGGATGTGGAGTGTGAACAAGAGGAGTCAAGGATGATTCAAAGGGTTTTGGCATGAGCGACTAAGAAAAGGAAGTTTACATCAACAGAGATAAAGAAGACTGTGGGAGGAGCAGGTCTAAAGAAGAATTATCAGGTTCTCTGTTGGAATAGGTTGCTGGAGATGTTCAAATAGAGAGGCCATGTTAGATATATGGTTCAGAGGAGAGATCCAGGCTAAAGATTGAAACTTGAAAGTCATGGTTGAATAGATGGTAGTTAATGTTATGAAACCAGATGGAATTACCAAGACAATTTAGATGGGCTACGTGAAGGCCAGGAAATGAAGCCTAGGACACTCAACATTAAGAGGCTATTAAGAAGAGAGATCCAGGCTAAAGATTGAAACTTGAAAGTCATGGTTGTATAGATGGTACTTAATGTTATGAAATTAGATAGAATTACCAAGGCAATTTAGATGGACTAAGTAAAGGACAAGAACTGAATCCTAGGACACTCAACATTAAAAGGCCAATAAGAGGAGAGATCCAGGCTTAGAACTGAAACTTGAAAGTTATGGATGTATAGATGGTCCTTAATGTTATTTAACTAGATGGAATTACCAAGGCAATTTAGATGGACTAAATGAAGGCCAAGAACTGAACCCTAGGACACTCAACATTAAAAGGCCAATTAAGAGGAGAGATCCAGGCTGAAGATTGAAAACTTGAAAGTCATGGTTGTATAGATGGTACTTAATTTTATGAAATTAGATGGAATTACCAAGGCAATTTAGATGGACTAAGCCAAGAACTGAACCCTAGGACACTCAACATTAAAAGGCCAATAAGAGGAGAGATCTAGGCTTAAGACTGAAACTTGAAAGTCATGGTTGTATAGATGGTCCTTAATGTTATTTAACTAGATGGAATTACCAAGGCAATTTAGATGGACTAAGTAAAGGACAAGAACTGAACCCTAGGACACTCAACATTAAGAGACCAATTAAGAGGAGAGATCCAGGCTGAAGACTGAAACTTGAAAGTCATGGTTGTATAGATGATAATGTTATAAAATTAGATGGAATTACCAAGGCAATTTAGGTGGACTAAATGAAGGCCAAGAACTGAACTCTAGGACACTCAACATTAAGAGGCCAGTAGGATGAGGAAGGACCAGCAAAGTATACTGAGAAGGAGGAAACAGTAAAACTGAAAGACATGTCAGAACCCAGAAGCCAAGACAAGAAAATGTTCCAAGTGTGCCCAACCATGTCAGATACTGTTGCTAAGTCAAATGATATGACAACAAATTTGACCACAGATTTCACAACACTGATGATCTTGACAAGAGCAATTCCAAGGAGGGTAAAAGCTTCAGTGGGGTGGATTTAAAAGAAAATGTGAGGAGAGGAATTACAGACAGTACAAAATTTTTCTTCTTCAAATGAGAGCAAAGAAATGTCCCGGTAGCTGAAGGCCTATATGGAGTCAAATAAAGGGATTTTTTCCCATCTGCTATGAAGTAACTTTCTTTAACTGGTGCTTTACAAAAAAAAAAAAAAAATGGTGCTTTACTCCAGGGGTCAAGAAACTTTTCCTGCAAAGAACCAGAGAGTAAATATTTTCAGCTTTGTGAGCCATATGGTCTCTGTCACGACTTCTCGGCTCTGCCATTGCAATGCACAGACAATACATAAGTGAATGAGCATGCTGTGTGCCAATAAAACTTTATTTGCAAAATCAGGCAGTGGCCCAGATTTGGCCCACAAGCTGTAGTTTGCTGACCTCTTTACACAGTCTAGCTCCAGTAATTATTTACAATGGTCAATAAGCAAATATGTATTAAGTCCTTAAAATATGGCATGTATTTTTCTAATTGTTATGAATATAGTGCTGAATGAGAAAACTGAAGTTCTGCTTCCAAGAGCCTCCATCTTAGGTCTAGAAGCATTATATAGAGCTCCAAGGCAAAACACCAGCCCTCACTCGCTACGCCTCTTCCTTACTCCTACAGCACCCTGCCCCCAGCCACACCCAAACTTAGTTAAGTGAGCCCATCCTGAGGCTACTTTTACCTTTGCCAGGCGTATACTCAGAGCTCCATTTCCCATTCATGTTGCCATCTCCTAAAAGAAGCAATTCCCTATCTTCACAAAGCAGCAACTTTTACATAACCACCCTGCAACATCCTTCACATTTTTAAAGAAATCATGAAAATGTGGCATTTCTTTGTCTCTTCCAGCTCCAGAGAGTCTCTCTCACATTACATGAGCACAGGCATCTGTCACTGCACGAATGTGACAGCCCAGCTTGTGTCTTCTGGCTGACCTGCCAGAGCACCTCATTTATCTCCTGTGGCAGCAGGTGCAGCTGTTGGAATGCGAGTTCTTTGTGTGCTTCTGGAGCAGTCTTCCTGAAATTACATGGTCTCTGGGCAGGAAGTAGAAAAGTGAGGCTCTCTTTGCAGTTTAAAGTACACAATGCAGGTTTTGGTGCTGGTTATCACTGACCACTTCAGTGGGAATTTCTCATTCCCCTCCCCACATCTTCCATAATCACTGAGTCCCCAGTTATGACTCCTGACATTCAATGAAGCTATGGCTGTGAAGGCTCTTTGAAAACAGCTGAGTTCCATATAAGGTCAAGGTCAGAATCCAGAACATGGCTACAAAACTACACATTTTTGGAGAAATGATTCTAATCTTTTACAACAGCAACAACAACAAAAAGAGCCAGCTTCACTCACACAATGGAGAGAACCCTGAAGTTGAATCTCAGCTCTGATCACTGCGTGACCACAGACAAGTCCCTTCGACATCTGATTTTCCATTTCTTCAGTTGTGGAGATGGGATAGAGTTGCTTCCACTAAAGTAGGTAACCTTTGCAAATCAGCAGGCCCAAATAAAGACATTCGGTAGGATATTTGTGTATCAGCAAAACAATCAAGGAGAATCCGGTGCGTTGGCTGGTTCAGGTTACAGCTGCCTGCTGAATTGAGAAGTTACTATGACAGCTGCTGGTATCAGAACCATGCCAATGGTGCTCCAACTCTTACCAGTTGAAATAGATGTCTCACACACTCCTCTCTACCCCTTACCTTACCCAAGTTCAAGTCTCCTGTAAGTACATCCGATTCACAGAACCTAAATCACATCCAGAACCTCAGCTGCAGAAGAGGATCCAGCCTATGCAGTATAGGGAAACATACTCCAAAGAGGCTAGAATGGCTGTTAAATGAGTCAACTCACCATTTCCTGCACATTCCATGTGGTAAGCCAAATTTTGACCCCATGACATTTGCTCACTGGCGTCATGCCTGTGAATATGTTTCATTACATGGCAAAAGGGACTTTACAGATGACCTCAAGGAAAGGAGATGGTCCTGGATCATCTGGGTGGGCCCAATGTAATGACAGGAGCCCTGAAAGCAGAAGACGAAGTAGAAAGATGTGGCAGAAGAGGATTTTAGAGAGATTTAAAGCCATAGAAGCATTCGCCCCACACTGCTGACTAGAAAATGAAGGAGACCACGTGGAAACGTTAAGAAGGAACTGAATTCTTGCCAACTGCCTCAGTGAGCTTCAAAGCTGATTCTCTCCACCCAAGAGCCTCAAGATAACAGCTCAGGCAGCCACCATCTTGATTTTGCCCTTGTGATACCCTTAACAGAATGCCTCGTTAAGACTGCTTAGATTTCTGAACTTGTAGAATTGTGATGATAATAAATGGATGTTGTTTTAAGCTGCTAAGTTTGCCATAATTCGTTATGGCAACAATCTTCAGCTCTGCATAGTATCACCTTCTACTCCTCTTTCTTCCTCACCCCCACACAATAAATTCACCATCAAGTCCTTTTAATGCTCCCCGGGAAATGGATCTCACATTCAGCCTTTCCTATATTCATTCCTACTGCCCTGGGTTAGAAATTTTTCTCTTGGGCTGCTGGAACAGCCTCCTAACCTGTCTCTCCCCAGTACTTGTCAAACTGCTCTGCGTCCACCAGTTATCCTAACAAAGTATTGACATTGCACATTTCTGATTTATTTATTTATATATTTACAAGAAGAATATGTTTCCTTTGTAATTAAAAAATAATAAACTCACAACACTAACACTGCCAGGAAAAAATAAATCAAAAAGCAAAACAAAACCCTGTTCATTTATTCATCCTGCAAACATTTAGTGAGTATCTATTAAATGTTAGGCACTAGAAACACAATAAGAAATTTAAATTCTCACGATAGGGTGCCTGGGTGGCTCAGTCGGTTAAGCATCTGCCTTCAGCTCGGGTCATGATCCCAGGGTCCTGGGATTGAGGCCCATATCCGGCTTTCTGCTCAGTAGGCAGCCTGCTTCTCCTTCTCCCTCTGCCTGCAGCTCTGCCTGCTTGTGCTCTCTCTCTCACTCTCTCTCTCTGTCAAATAAACAAATGAAATCTTTAAAAGAGAGAGAGAGAGTAGTAGCAGAAACTGGCTATCATTAAACTCATTTCCTCTACCCCTAGGCTCACAGACTACATTTCCCAGCCTCCCTTGCAGTTAGGTACAGCTAAATGACTGCCTTCTGCTCAGCGGAATGTGAGCAGAAGTGCCATATGTCACTTCCAGGCCTGGTCTCAACATCTTTCTTCCCATAGCCATTTTCCTTGCTCTTTGCCCTTCTGCCAGGTTGATACAAAAGAGCACAGCAATGCTGGTGGCCATATGTTAAAGATTATATCTCTACAATAGCTTATATGTGTTGTATCATAATTTGTGTTATATAGTAGATATAGTGACTATCCCAGAGCAATGTTTTCTTCCTCACTGAGTATCCAGCACCTGGCATCTATTAGGTGGCCAATAAATCTCTGTTGATTGATTGGATTTGTTGTAAGTCCTCACATATGATGTATGCCATTAACCACCATGCTTCATATAACCAACTTCTTCCTATTCTATAAGTTAAATGCATAATGGCATGTCTAGTACCCTGACTCTACATCCCTCCAACCAAGTAAACTGAATATATTTAGTCCCCACATGTCACCTCAATTCTGCCCCTGACTCTGGGACAAATCCTGATCCTAGGTATGGAGGTTCTAGAGGGCTTGCTCACTCAGCTACTGGTTCCACTGTGATCTTGAAGTCCCAACCTTTTGTTACCTGGGTTAACTGCCTCTAACCATGTCTCCCAAAGACTAGGAATCCTGGCTTTAACCTGGAACCTTAATGGATAAAATATCTGTCTTATACCGCAGTCCTCTTATAACTAAGTCTCTGATATTTGCCATACCTCTTCAACAAATGGCTAAAAATTGGACTTATACCAATTGCCTGCCACATCTGATCTTTGGACAGATAACATATTTGCAGGCTTCCATTTGGACCCTGCCAAACAAAACTAGTTTCCTGTCTGTCCTTTCCCATTTGGAATGATCTCCCATATTTAAGATATATTTTCTAGAAATCTACACGTACAGACAGATAATATATAAGTGAACCAGGCACATTATGAGACAATAGGAATTAGTGGGAATTGGATTCAATCATACCACTATTTGACTATTCACTGGACTCAAGAAAGCTGTCCCGTATAGTGAATAGATGATTAGCAATCTATAAGGCTCTTCAAAGTCGTCTGCTCTTGAGTAGTATTAATCTCTCTAATAGTGCAGTATTTTTCTATTTGATTTTCATTTGAAGTAGTAATATTTGTATTATGATGCTCCCCATTAGATTTTCCAAAGTAATATAATTCTTCTCTGATGCATATATTATGAAAAGTAGTCACTGACAGCTCTTAATGCTCAATAATACTTGATAAAGAAACAAATGACAAAATGAATGAATAAGTAAGAGCAAATGTGGCAAATGGTCCACTGGGTCTTTTGACTTCCAGAAGTAGTATTCTGGCCTCTGTGGCCTCTAAGCAATATGAAAGACTATCACTGATTATAAAGTACTTGTATTTCTTATCCTCAAATGGCATTTTTAAAATATTTTTTTAATTATGTTAGTCACCATACAGTACATCCTTGGTTTTTGATGTAAAGTTCCATGATTCATTATTTGCGTATAACACCCAGTGTACCATGCAATATGTGCCCTCCTTACTACCCATCACCAGCCTATCCCACTCCCCCACCCCCCTCCCCTCTGAAGCCCTCAGTTTGTTTCTCAGAGTCCATAGTCTCTCATGCTTCATTCTCCCTTCTGATGGCATTTAAAACATATGTACTGACAGACAAACAGACACACACACACACACACACTCCCCAGTCACAAAATGTGTGGATATATGAATGAGTAGTTCCTAACTACCGCTCGTTCTGTTCACTGGAAGGTTTTGTGTGTTAGCACTAGCCTGGCAATCAATTAGTGTGAAGTTGTGGAATATTAAGCCTGGAGACCTGGAAAGCTCATTCATGAAATTAATAAATATGAACAGAACATATACCCAAGGTCCAACCTGACCTCTGTGCTGGCCCACAGCCTACTGAACATGAAACGAGACTAGAAGAAGTACCATAATAGAGACAGAACCAAAAAAGCCAGGGAAACAGAAAAGAGGGAGATTAGACACATCTTCCTGAAACCAGGACAGAAAAGAGAAAATAAACTGTACAGTGCCTTAGATCCTGAAGAAAGAACAAAAGACATCAAAGAGATAGCATGTTCAAAGGATATCTTAGTAGACATGATGGGTTTTAAAGTCTCTTTGTAGATAAATATTTTAATATAAAGTTGCTATGATCATGATGATTAAATGAATAAACACCATAGAATTACAGATTTTAAGAACTACTAAGCATCTTAGAGATTACGTAAAATTGCAACCCTCACCACCCGTAACTTTGCTGGCACTCCAAAAACTCCTACCCCGACTCTACTGTTTTCTCCTTCCCATAGCACTTATCACCGTCTAACATAATATAAACGTCTTATTTATTTATTACGCTTATTGTTTGTCATTTGCCTCCCACCTGCAACTAGAGTGGAAACCCCATAAGGACAGGGTCTTTGCTGTTTCATTCACTGATATAGCCTCATCATTACAACAGTACCTGACACATGTCAGCTACTCAACGAGTATCTGTTGAATGAATCAAACCCAACTAAAAGCCCCCCTTTTTACAGTTGAGGAAACCAAGTTCCTAACAAGTTCAGTTCTTAACAGCTTGTCAACAACAGGGGTATGGCTAGAATCCAGGTCTAGTCCACTTTGACACTTTAGTTCTAAACAAAGGAATGGAAATCAGTTTAAGGAACCCCCATTTCGCCCCCAACTCTCTCCTTCCTACATGCACTTGACCTTTGATGGGTAATAGAACTCAAAGGTTTCTTTCATCCTAAAGTGCCCCTCTATATCATAAAGGCTTAGGTAGTGCTATCATGCATCAAACAAGAAAAATGCATTCATATGGTTCCAAATGGAAAGCTTCCTAAGTATGGCAATTGACATTTTCAGAAAACTACACTCTCTCCCTTTGAAGCGCCCCAAGTAGCACAGCATTATGCAAGTTGCCTTATCCAGCCTCAGTCAGTCACTGTCTCATGGGTCAGGCAGTAAAACAACTTGTTGGCTGGGCAACTTTCTAAATACGTTGGCTTGCTTTGCCGCACTGCACTCAGATCGCCTAAAGAATCTGTGGCTTTCTTTCAAGGTGAAGAACAAAAGAGTTTATTTGACATTTTTTGCTAATGATTTGTAGAAAAATATCCTGTAAACCACAGAGCTGGGAACATCCCTTAATCCAATTGTCAACAGGGATAATATCACAAATTCTCTTTGTTAAACCAATTTCCTGACTCTTCCCGGTATAATTAGCTCTGGGTCTTCTATCAGGGCTTAGCTTTCTAATTGCGGCAATTCTAAGTACATCAAAATGCATTCACACCTGGGGTTTACTGCCTTACCTGAGTCCTTTTGCATCTGTTATACAGAAATAAAGCTACATATTTCCTGTACACATTAGGCAAAGAGGAAGTGATATTTTTAGAACAGAAGCAATAGAAATAATTCAGCTCAAATTTCTCCGTTGCATTAGAGTTAGCAGTATAATCTCTGGGCACAAGAGGGAATCATATCTTCTGAAATATGGCTATATGTGGGCATTGGGGGGTGGGGAATTGGATAAAGGGAAAATACACACAAGAGGACCACTAGGACACCGGAAAGTAGAGCTCAGGCAAAAATCCTTACCAATGACCTCAACCCAGAAGCTGGCTCCAGAATGCGTGTGACATCAGCGTGTGTTTTCAATGATGTGAGGTGACAGAAAGCACACTTTGAAACCACCCTGCTTACACGCCTGCCCGTGAGTAAAGGCAGAACAAATCTTCTCCTAATATGCAGACACAGTCTTTGGAAAACATTTTAATTATGCAAGGTCCCCTTTGCAAATGGGGAGAGCAAGGGATTTTCCTCCATGTTGATGTGCCTAGGCTGGAGCACAGACAATCTAAAATAACTGCACTATCAAATCCTGTTTCTTGGGATTTTCACCAAAAAAAGGTCTGTATGGGGACGCCTGGGTGGCTCAGTTGGCTTGGGGTCAGGCCCCGCATCGGGCTCCCTTCTCAGTGGAGAGTCTGCTTCTCCCTCTGCCCACTGCCCTCTTCCCCTGCTTGTGCTCTCTCTCTCTCTCTCACTCATGCTCCCTGTCAAATAAATAAAATCTTTCAAAAAAAAAGGTCTGTGTGTAGCTTCATGAATGGCCTGAGAAAGCCCCCTCTGCGACCATGGCAATGGGAGCGTGTCTCCTCCCTTCGGATTCTCAGGTCCAATTCATCCTCACAGCCAAAATAATATTCCAAACCCCCAAATAATCATTTACCCATATGTGCTGCTTATGTCTGGCAAACTTTCACATACCCCATTCTTCCACTTGACCCATAAAAATCATCTTCAAAATATCTAAACTCTGACCCATTTTAACCACCTCCACAGTAGCTACCTGGTCCAGGTCACCAATGTCTCTAAATTTGGATTATTTCAGTAGCCTCCCAATGGGTTTCCCAAATTCTACCCTTGCCCATCGACCATCCACTTGCAAAACCGTTGCCCCAGTGACCTCTTTTAAAACTTAGATTACACCACTCTTCTATTCAGAACCACCAATGGCTTTCTGTTTCGCCATGACCTACAAAGTGCTCCGTGATCCAGCTCCACCCCCATTACTCCTTGAGTTTACCTCCTGCACCTCTCCCTCTCATAACCCTTTACTCCACAAACAATGGCTTCCCTGTTGTTCCTTGATCATCAAAGTACGTTCCTGCTTTCAAGCCCTTGTTCTAGTTGTTAGTGATAGCAATTATCAATTCTCTTCTTGTGTAAGAAATCCCACAACCTTTTCCTTAACTTCAATGATCCAGTAGAAAGAATCACACTTCAATAGCAGGTTTATACTCTTGGCTAAGATTAATCATAGCAGAAGAGTGAAAGTAGCAAGAAAAAAAGATATGTATTGACAGAGTCCAGAGAGATCCAGCATAAGCTTCTGATGCCCTTCCTCATCCAAGGCCACACAGGATAGGCTTTTTTTCCTCTGGCAGTGAACTGCGGGGACAAGTGTGGAATGTCTCTACCAAGGAAACCCATTTGAATCTCGGGGCCTGAGGCTTTCATAGGAAGTTGGTCACTAGGCACATCTTGCTAGCCATCAGCCATGGCAACTGAAACTCAGGACCAAAACAACGAAACCAGGTGTACATTATCAATCTTGATATTTGTGCAAAGCAACGCTGACAAGCTACTATGGTATGGTTTATTTCTCCCAAGTATACACAACAAAATAATCAATTCATCAGTGATATAGAGAACATTCTGGGCTATATTCCCAGGGGTTGGCTCAGAGTAAATCCAAGACACTTGGAGACATTTAAAGAGTGGACAACCAGACCTGGCTGTGTTAACTCTTTCTTCACACTCCCTAATCTTGCCATGCTTCCCTGTAGTGCAATATATTCCCCAGCCTCTACCAAGATTAAATACTTATAATTACATCTAGAGAGAGGAAAGTATTTAAAACAATTGTGGGATGGCTATTGAGCACATAATATGAGCAGAGCCTGTGTGCTTGTCAGAGCCTGATATACTAGGGTCGTTTGTTGCTGCAGTGGAAGCTGGTTAACACACTGTTCCTTCTGGCCAAAATGCTCTTCCCCCCGGATATGTCTTGGCTTATTCCTTCATCTCCTTCAAGTCTTTACTCAGATCTCATGTTCTCCATAAGGCCTACACTGATCATCATTTTTAATTGTTATAGGCCCCCATACCCCTGCTGCAAATGGCTGATACCTCTTACCCTGTTCTTTTTTTCTTTAGCACATATCACTATCTAATCTACCATGTAATGTACTCATTCATTATGTCTCCTCTCCCCACCACTTTCTCCCTGCCACTCCTACCCTGGCTAGAATGCATTCTCCATGAAGGCAAGAATATTTGTCTATTTTGTTCACTAATTTATTCGAAGAACCTGGAATAGTATCTAAGACATAGTGGGTGCTCAATAAATATTTAGTATTTACTAACCAAGGTATACAGGGTATATCAAGGATTATTATCCCCATTATTTTGGATAAGAAAATTGAGACACAGAGAGAGGTTAAGTGACTCAGGCAAGTCATTTACTAAATGCATAGAGCTGAGTCTAAAACCATTCAGGAGAATGAATTAATAAGCTGTGACCACAGAAAGAACAAATCCAAAGTAATATACAAAATTAAATTGGATATAATTTTAGTATCTAAGGAAAGTATATGATTCGATAATTCTTAAGGATAGCAAGAATCAGGGTGCCTGGGTGGCTCAGTCGTTAAGCGTCTGCCTTGGGCTCAGGGCGTGATCCTGGCGTTCTGGGATCGAGCCCCACATCGGGCTCCTCTGCTGGGACACTGCTTCTTCCTCTCCCACTCCCCCTGCTTGCGTTCCCTCTCTCACTGGCTGTCCCTCTCAAACAAACAAATAAAATCTTAAAAAAAAAAAAAAAGGATAGCAAGAATCCCCTGAGTTCAAAGATCTTCAAAATTAAATGGAAAAGACAATCTTAGGATACCTCCAATTCGAAGATCTTTAGAGTCAGAAGGAAAATACACATGATGGTAATAACAGTTAACACCCACATGGCATATACTATAAGCCAGGGACTATTCAAAGAATTTTACATTTACTACCACATTTAATTCTCACGACAATCCTATGAGTCAGTTTGTGGTGTTATCCACATTTTACACATTAGGAAACTGAGGCACAAAGAGTGTAAGCTCCTTGTCCAAGATCACACAGTTAATAACTGGTAGAGCCAGGATTTAAACCTAGGCAGTCTGGCTCCTGAATCCACACTTAGGCACTGAGCATTATAACATATCTCAAGAAGCATCAAATTATAAGCGAACAACTTGGGTAGGCAGTGGCAGACTTCTTTGAGAAATAAAAAATTAGGTAATGAGAGTTAAGGGACCTATTCTCTTTTAAGTAGAGTCATTTAAGACACATCGACTATATAAAAAGGGCTCAGAATGACAGCATGGGTGGTCCAAAGACCTACCACTGCAGGTCTCACACCTGGCCAACATCTCTGGTTCTAAGTAAGAGAATTTAGAACAGTATTTTCTTTAGTGAGTACAGATATTAATGTGAGAAGTTTTAGAACGAATAAAGGTTTGAGAGAATCAAACTGTTATTATATTTTTGTACATATGTGGTATCTATGAACTTGATACTTTAAGATAATTTGGACTTTTAGAGTGACAACCTTGCAACTCCAATTTAAAATGTGAAGCTCAAGAACTGATTATACTTATGATTTTAAGTGGAATTTTACTGCATTCTTCAATATTATTGGAGCATTTGAGAGAACTGTTAGTTCACTGTATACGTAAATTCTATTTATTATAATGATTAATTTAGTCTCAGAGGATTTGTTTACCAGACAATTAAAAGACTTAAGAAAGGAAAATGAATACTATATATTAAGTATATAAATGCAGTTTAAAATAGTTGAAGATATTTAATTAACTATGTTGGTAAATGCTACTATACATTATTTAGAAGCACTTTGAAGGATTATTAAAATCTATTAGATTTATAAAGAGAATAATAAGATTTGTATTAGAACTCAAAAGTGAAAAACTAGGTTTGGGGATTTATATATTTAATAAATTGAACATCAGTATTTAAAATCCAAAGAAAACTCCTGAATAGTTCGCCTCAAGAAGACCAAAAATTCCCTTCAGAATACCTAGGCTCTCTGAATTGGGACTGATGTCCCCAAGACATCACCATGTTCCCAGAAATCACACATCACAGCTGTCCATTTTCTTTGAGATAGGGAGGGAAAACTTCACTACTCAAGCTATTTCCTCACAAAATTAAAGCGGACAGATTTTTCCCCCATCAGGAAAACTGATTGTAACTAGTCTGTTCTTTAGTACCAGACCAGACTGAGCAGATCTAACTTAGGGAGCCAGGTGGCATTTTTTAGGAAAACTCTGAGAATCTTCAAGGAACTTCAGTGAAATCTAGGAATCTTCAAAGATAAGGAGTGTTATTTATGTTTCTCTTTGCTTCCTTTTCTCAACTCACAATCTACTCTGCCAAAAAATTATCTTCATTATCTAGTTAAACAAAAGATGTGTGAACGCTGTAATTTAGCCCATGTTTTTCCTCTGGCGACAAAGTTATTTAAATAATGTTCTCTGGCTCTGGTAATTCATATACTCAACAATCAACACTTTGGACCTCAGTATTGATTTGCTTGAATCTTGGATTGTTGTTAATGTCACAATCCCAGGAGGGTTGTTTGTGTCAGAGAAATCTACTTCCATTAAAACTCTAGGTGTCAATTCACTAAAATAATTTTCTTTTAGATTACCATTGCATTGAAAGAAAAGTTTTTCTAAGCCCTTTCTAATTGAATCATAAATCTGAAGAACAACCTTCTGAAAGCCATGAAGGATTCTCCCTAAGTAAAGAATATGCCATTCTTCAACCATGAATCTTATAAATCAGAATATCCCCAGGTATCTAATGTATAATGAATGTGGTTATTTAAATTCAGAAAGGTATAGCTATGTTGCACATTTCACAAGATAAATTTAACTGTGAATCTGTATGTAAGATCGCAGATTTTGACATTTAATAAATTTTATAACTCAATTCAGAACCAAAAGTATATGTTTGGTATGAGGTGAAATCAAACAACCAAAGAAAATTGAAAGATGTGGCATGGGAAGACCTGGACCTGAGACTTGGTCTTTAACTCCCTCTTGGACAAGTCATTCACCTCTTTGAGTTTCAAATTCTTGTACTGTATGGTGACTAACATAATATAATAAAAAATATTTTAAAAAATGGAGGGGGGCATTTAGGAATCTCTAACCCACCTACCTCCCAAACTTATGAAAATCACATGTTCTCTCTGCACTTTATAAATTAATTCTGATTTTCCCTTCTCTGTACAGTATTGTGCAGCATTGGTGGAGTTATTCATATAAACTGAAAATGGGTAACTAGCCAGATGTATGATAGGATACAGACATCATTAATGTTTCCAATGAAATGTTTGAATCTTTCAGGAACTTATTGGTCCTAATCTAACTTCCTGCAGTGATTCTGGTTTTAAAGAATATTAAGCCCATTATGATGGATGAACTCTTCCATTGACTAATCTGATATTAGATCGCAGAATGATGACATGACAAAAAACAGTAGATTACATGCTGGATTCCATTATCACTTCTTTGGACAATGGAAATTACTCTTCTCAGTTTTCAATTATCTCTAGTCCTACCTCACCAGTCTTCTTTTTAAGCTATCTTTCCTAATTGCTCTATATATGAGAAAGAGGCATCAATAATATTCACATATGATATAGCCTATAATTTTGCAGACTCAAAAAGATTTGCTAGCACACAGAAACTAATTACACAGAGTTTATAAAAGGGTCTCAGTCTTCATTAAAGGCACAACTATTATTATTTCCCCAGTTACTTTCTAATTGCACTCTTTATTATTGTTGACAAATTCAGAAGCTTACGACTCAATTATGGAGACAGCTTATTGACTGCAACTCTGTCCCTATTAACTGTTCCTATTATAAGGAATTAGCAAAACTGTCAGATTCTCTCTAATTCATGAGGAATGACTCTCTCTATGGATTAGAACTTGAACTATCTGATTAATGGCCTCTTGGAAAGACATTCTCTTAAAATGATTTTCAAGTCATGAACTGGCAATCTTCTTGTATTCTGAATTACAACCAATGTAATTCTTTCATTTTTGTATCTCACTCCTGTCACTATGATTGAATTCAAGGTTGGTTATGACTTTTTGCATATACTGTAAAACATTCTGCTGGTACAAAAATCAGAGAATCAATAAAAATCGGTTTACACTGCATATCTTTAAATTATCATCTCTGTATGTGTAAAAAGTTACTCTGAATTGAGTGAAGGAGATAAAAGTATAGTAAAAGGCATAATGCAGTAATCTTAGTGTACTATCTGCTAGGGAGGTAGATGAGGCCCTAGGTCCTGAGACTTAACACTTGTTTGCCCACCACAACTTTACCATGAACGTCCACTTTGACATCATAACCTTGGTTTCTTCTTACACCAAATGAGAAGTTGGAACTAAGCAATTACAAAGGTCCTTCCAGATCTATAATTTTATGTTTCTATACATTTTAATAAAAACAAAGATGATACTGCTACAAAAAAATGTTCTTTACCCTTTTTCTAAGTTTCCAATTTGTGATTTCTCCCCAGAACAAAACTGTCTCACAGTCAATATTTCTTCTTTAATATTTTATCATTTTTCCCCAAAGTCACCAAAAGATCCTTATTCTAGAAGAATGAACTCAGATTAATATTCAAAAATAAGAACCATACTAGACTAAAGCCCCCACGGGTGCATTCAATTTTTCCATCTGTGTCTTCCCAAATCGTTAATACTGGCATATACAAATCACATCAACAGGTCTTATAGAAGACGGAATTTGTCTTTCCCACCTCGTATAACAGAAAATGGAGAAAGTTATCCAGATCATTCAAGTTCTTTTATACATACACTCACATCTCTTGCTTCAATTACCCAGATATTTCAAGAGAAAGTGTGAGCAGAACAGACTCAAAGTGATATTAAACCTGCTTTCACAGATCAGAATACTGGAGAGGAGCTTCAAATATGTGAAGGTAGGAATAAGACTGAACTTCAAGGTCTCAGACAGCTCTAGAGTAGTGGACAGCACCATGGATAAGAAACCAGAAATCTTTAGTTCAAGTCCAAGGCCTGCCCCTTACTAGGTATGCAAAGCTCTTCACCTTTCTGTGTCTGAGTTGTAAAAAGAGGATGGTAACTCCGTCACCCTCACAGAATCGTCCTCAAGGACTAAATGAAATAAGTGTCTGTGAAAGCACCATAGGCTCTAAAAGTCTTTTGCAGTATGATCCCAACCCTGCAAAATCTAAGAGCCTATGAAAAATCTTTTGCATCTTGACTGTATGGAACAGCTACTCTCTTAACTTTACCACTAAGCAACGTGGTTGAAGAGGAAACTTCAAACTCATTATAGAAGACCTAGATTCCATGTTCCACGTGTTTACTGTGTTTACTCAGATCTCCTACTGTGTTTACTCAGATCTCCAAGTCTGAAGCCAGAAGTCTGGTAACATTTCCATTCAACTTCCCCCTTAACCACTTAGAGAAATCCAGAACCAAACAGTGATAACTGGAAACCTAGGTAGAAGAAACTTACAGGATGGCTAAAGTAAATTCTAGGCTACCATATTAAATTTAAAGGCCTATGAATCAGATGTATGGAATGGTGAGCGTGAGTAATTTCTTTAGATATGCTCAAAGCCTGATGGAACAGGAATTGGTCTTTAGAGTTAGATCAGCAGAAGCATAGGGAAGGATGACTGGCTTTGACAAGATGAAACTCTCTTCCTGGGAGAGAAACTGCACATAACGTTTTCATTCAAAACATTTAGGAAACAACCTGGTAAACTGGTTTAACTAATATGAATAATTGAAAACAAACTAAAATTCAATACCTTCTATTCTGTTGGTCGTACAAAAGGTGTTGCCCCCTTGAGGTCACATGTGACAGTGGCTGACAGATTTGACATCTCTCAGTAATAATCATGATGCCACCCCTGTATATGTCCACATAGTAGATTGACTAATGGCCCCCAAAGCTGTCTACATCATAATCCCTGGAACCCTTACATGTTACTTTATATGGCAAAGGGACTTTGCAGATATGATTAAGAACCTTGAGATGGGGAAATTGCCCTGGATTACACAAGTGGTCTAAAATGTAATCAGAAGTGAGAGGGGGTAGCAGAGGGATATTTAACAGCAGAAGAGAAGGTAAGAGATGTGACTATAGAAACAAGAGGTTAAAGTGATACAAGCAAAAGGCCAAGGAATGCTGACAACTCTAAGAACCAGAAAAAGGCAAGGAAATAGATTCATCCCTAGAGCTTACAGAAGGAGTGTGGTGGCCCTGCCAAAGCCTTGCCTTTAGACCAGCAAAACCCATTTCAGACTTCTGACTTCCAGAACCGTAAGATAATAAATTCATGTTGATTTAAGCCTCTGTGTTTGTGGTAATTTGCTACAACAACCATCAAAAACTACTACAATTCACTCTGTTATTTTCTTTTGACACTCTTGACTCCTGAAGGCTGACTTCATTATCACCTATAGCGGCTCTCAGAAAAGCTGGTCAGTGTGTGGGCCTCAGACTCTTTCCAAAGCCTTGGAACAAAGAAACCCAGCTACAGAATATGAATACTTCCTTCAAGTGAGGTCTGTTGACTGCTGGGCTACTCAGTTGTCTGTGGTTATACCATGGGTGGGAAGCTGGAAAACAAGACATTCTGTCTTTCAGACATTGTGAGAATAATTTCATTCAAAATATTTAAGATACAACCTAGTAAATTGTTTTGACAGTTATAAATAACTGCAAAAACTAAAATTCAATATCTTCTAATTCTGTTGGTTTTACAAAGTGTGCTTGCCCCTTGAGATCATATGTGACAGTAGTTAACTTGACATTTCTTAGTAATAATCATGAAGCCACCATCTTATATGTGGACAGCAACTTACAGCTTACATATATTTCTTCATCCTCACTATAATCCTACTGGGGGAAAATATTATTACTATTTTTTAAAGATATTTATTTATTTATTTATTTATTTATTTATTTATTTATTTGAGAGAGAGAGCATGAGGGAGAGAGCAAGAGCAGTGGGGACAGGGAGGAGCAAGGAGCCCAACGTGGGGCTCGATCCTAAGACCCTGGGATCATGACCTGAGCCGAAGGCAGACACGTTACCAACTGAGCAACCCAGGTGCCCCTGGGGGAAAATATTATTAGCCCCATTCTTTTTTTTTATTTAATGATTTTTTATTATATTATGTTAGTCACCATACAGTACATCCCCGGTTTCCGATGTAGCCCCATTCTATAGACAAGTAATCAGAGGCTCAAAAAAAAGTTTCCCAGTATCTCAAAACCTAAGGAAGTCTCACTCAGACCAAGGACTCCAAACCTGGTCTTCTGACTACAAAGTACACAAAACAGAGTCACTATCCAAAAAGATAAGTAATTTGCACCTAGCATTTCTACTGGCAGGATTAATAAGAACAGCTTTGCTTACTTACCAAAGTTATAATATTTTGTCAATTAATATATACTTCCTTCTTTGTTGTCTTCACAACTGAAAATTACTTCACTTGAGAGCCACTGTCCTGTTCTAGAAAGAAAGCAAAATGTAGAAGAGGGCACACTGGCCTTAAGACCTGACGGTGCCTCTTTTTATCTGTATGACCATATGACATCCAAATGGTCACTCTGTCCTCCAGGCTTCCGTGTACCACAAAGTGTGTAATGTATGGATAATCAACCCCATTTTACAGATGAAGACATAAATTTGAAGAGGTTATTTCTACAAGTTCACACACCTAATAACTAGAAGAGGTGGGACATAAAAACAGGTCTTCCAAATTCATTCGTTTATTAAACAAACCATAAATAAGCTCTATCTCAGGCTGAGTCCTGGAAATACAAAGATGAAAAGGGGATCAATGAAAAGCCCCTCATAGAGCTCACAGTCCGATGAGAAGGGACGTAAAGGTAAACAGGCAATTATAATGAAATGTGATGAGTGACATGGCCAAGGTATGACAAAAGTACATGGGAGGACTTCTCAGAAGAAAAGACAGAGAAATTGAGGTGTGCAGAATAAAATTTTACAGGCAAAGTGGGAGAGGTGAAGGGAAGGATTTTCCAGCGATGTATACCCCTTGTATGCAAAGTCTCAACACACTGTATGATGCACATCCGTGTCTACTAGCATTGTACCTTCTGGTCTTTACACTCAAACAAGTGGTCCTAGACACAGTTTTGGATGGCAACCAGGGCATTCCCATGAGCCCACGACTTTTAAAACTGGCTAAATGGATATAGCACACAGAAGATCGGTTCGCTGGCTCTAAATGTTCTATATTTCCTTCTTTAGATATTGTTTGAGGAGTAGGGCTACCAGCTGGGGTTCACATTTTGAAGGGATACTACATTATTTAAAATCACCAATGAGAATGATTTTTGACATCAAAGCAGACTGGACATAAACATTCAAGGAGATCATGCCAAGAGGGAGCAGCTCCTGATTTCCTTAACAGGAAAGGCAATTGTGACTGCTATTCAAGACCACCAGAGCTATTTTATACTAAATAAGATGCAATATATAAAGGTATCTGGAAAAGTCAAGGATAGAACTCAGTAATTTTCATTTTTCACATGAAGAATACATTTCTCTGCTTTAGACACTTTCCCATCAGATCCAAGACAAAGAATAAATCAACTAAAATACTTTTTTGAAAGGTTTAATGCATCATTCTAGTGGATGCCTTCTTTCATTGTGATCAGATTATCCCATTTTCAGTATGGTGCATATGCCCCCAAATTTCTGTAATATATCTCTAAGTTACAAAAGTGTTTTTACTTCCCATGTAACTGACTTAAAGAGAGTAAATTTTATATTCAAGAGTAACAAAGAGAAGAAAGAAAACAAGACTTAGAGCAAAGCAGCACTGATGTGTTCACTTCATTATTCAACCTAATTTCCTGAAAATGAATGAATTTGTTATAAAAAATGTCCTTTTCCATGACTGAACCCTTTAACAGACTATATTTGATTTTAGAACATGAGCAATCTGAACTGAATATTGAACATCTGTTTAATCTTAGACCAACTGGAAAGCCATCAAAGCCACTCCTCTGTGTCTCTGCTTGCACTGAAAAGAAAATGAATTCTCCTTTTTTGAATACTAAGTGCAATGATCTTTCCTAGATTCTTTCCTATATCTTTCCTGGGTGCAAATGTGAACTTGGTAAATTTCAACATTTACCAAGTGCCAGAACAATCTCTGTCCTAATTCTAAAAGGAGAAAATCAAACAAACAAAAAATCTGAAGCCTACAAAATGCTCATTAAAATATTCATTTCTTCAGCCTCTAAGTCGGGGAACAACAGTGATGCTTGTTAAGAAATCATATAGACCCAACTTAAAGCAACATGCCTCATCAGGCTCCAGACCATGGGCTGGCAGTTTGAGCAAGCTATGGGCAAGGCACATGGTATTGAGATGCAGCTGTTTTGAACGAGCCATTTTTTTTTTTTTGTCTTCTGCTTTAATGCAATGATTTTGATGCCTGGAACAAACCATTAAACTGGCAGCTTAAAAAAAATCACTAAATGTGTGAAGCAGATATCCTCACCTCGTCCCTCGGCTTCTCCTTCTGGCTTACCTCCATCCCAGAGCATGAATGGAAGATGAGGAGCAAATGCAGGACAGACTGAATCTCAGAGATGGGGTGAGGCAGGGTACATAGAAATGCCATGGGGGGCATACATCACCTGGAAGATAACTCACATAAAACCAGGAATCATATGCTTACCACATTTGCTCCTTGAATGAAGTGTCATTTATCATTTTAGCAATTTCTCAGAATACAATTCTTTCTTAAATGGTCTGCATCTCACATTTTCAGATTCTGCCTTGGAAGTTACAATGGTCACATGAAGTTATTTTCTGGATAGATACAGATATGGATATACATATAGATATAAGTTTAGAGATAGAGATACTCCAGTTGTCTTAATGGAACTATTTATTTGAAAATCATCCTGAATATGGAATTTTATTGATAGATCATATGTATGACAATGAGATAGGAGTGAAGGTAGGAAGGAAGAAAGCTATTTGGACCCCAATGTGGTCTCTTATTCTCTGTTCCTGAGGGCACAGGAAATCCTAGTATGAAATGTCTACCATTTCTCTCAGTATGGAAATCTCAGCCACAAAGTCTGGTCTAGGAGAAATAGAACTTTACTTTTCTGCAATTCGAGTTGATTTCTACTTTGAAACTTCCTTCTTCCCAGTTGGTAGAAATTCAACTTCAGTCAGTTCATGGGTCCATCTTCCTTCGCCCCGTCACACTTGAGTTCTAAAGGGACCCCTATTCCCACTCTGCCATACTAAGGAGTCCTGCTAGTTTTGCCAACATCTCCCCCAAATACTTTGTGCCAGGACAGGTTTGTTCCCCAAAGACTCACGCTTTTGTAAACCAGGGCCAGTTAGCCTCCTTTGTTCTGTGGCCCGCCATGCCAAATCCCTCCCCTGAGGCAACTGATTCCTTCTTTCAGTAAGTATTTACTAAGGTTCCACTACATTCCAAGCACCGTTCCAGCAGAAAACAAAACAGGACAAAATAAATCCTTGCTCTCCTACGGACAAACAAAATATGCACACGACTACATAAAATGCATAGTGTTTCAGTTGCAGATGGGTGCTATAAAGAAAAACCAAGCAGGGGAGGGAGTAGGAAGGGAGGCTGCAATTTTGTAACTTTAGATTAGCTGGAAGGCTTCGCTATCAAAGTGACATTTTCACAAAAACCTGAAGGAAGGGAAGGAGTGTGTCCACATGATTATTTGGTAGAAGTGCATTCCAGGATCAGGGAAGAGCAAAGTAAAGCCCCTAAGACAGGAGCAGTAAGGAGAATAGATGAGGTCAGTGAAGTAGCCGAGGGCCACATGGGGAAAGCCATCAGCGCCGTAAGGTCTCAGCTCTGTCCAAAAGAAGTAGAATATGAGCTAGATATTAAACCGTAAATGTTCTAGTAGTGACATTTTTCTAGAGAGGAGAGGTGAAACTGATTTCAATATATTTTATTTGATCTACTATATCCAAAATATTTCAACAAGTAAGCAATATAAAAAGTATTAATGAACTACTTTGCTTTTTATTACTAAGGCTTTACAATACAGTGTTTCACACTAATGGCACATCTCAATTTGGACAAGCCATATTTCAAGTGCCCAAACGCCACATGTGGCTTGTGACTATCACATTGGATAGTGCAGTTCTAGCTACTTGAAAGAGTAGGGCAAAGAGGGGAAATACCAGGGAAAAAATTAACATATGATTGACATCATCCTGTCATGCAACTACATTCGATTTCCTATTGTTATTCCTCTATAATGATGGTCTAGAAGAATAGGAGTACCACCTTAGACACAATATTTTCTTAAATCTTTTCCTCTTCTGATTATACAAGTCATATGTGCCCATAAACATTCAAATAGTACAGAAATGAATAGTGGAAAGCAGGTATTTGTTGAAATCAGGTAAAGGTTAGGGACGGAGTGAGGGTCAGGCAGCTCTTGGCTCACATTATGTGCTTAGTACCTACAGTTGGACATGTTTACACACTGTTGAGGTGTGACCATTTCAATTCACTTTTTCTAAAGTGAAAGCTGAGAGAGCCCAGGTTCTAGGGACAGAAAATATTTAATGAGAGCATGTAAATTGTCGTTACCAAGACCTACCCAAATAACTGCAAACTGATCTAGCAGAGTATTATCTAGAGGTTAAGACTGTATTTGCTTTGGGGCGCCTGGGTGGCACAGCGGTTAAGCGTCTGCCTTTGGCTCAGGGCGTGATCCCCGCGTTCTGGGATCTAGCCCCACATCAGGCTCTTCTGCTATGAGCCTGCTTCTTCCTCTCCCACTCCCCCTGCTTGTGTTCCCTCTCTCGCTGGCTGTCTCTCTCTCTGTCGAATAAAATTAAAAAAAAATCTTTAAAAAAAAAAAGACTGTATTTGCTTCTCCTCTCCTGCACATCTAATCCACTCAGGATAGCCCAGGCTCAAGGAGGAGTGGATAGATGCGTCAGGTAGCCATGTCTAGAAGCAGGAGGTTCAGGGGATGGTCAGGGGAGTGAAGCTGGAGGTGTACTGCTCAGGAGAGAGCAGATGTGTAACCAAATGACCACCAAATGCCCAGCCATGATCCCACTCGTTTCCTCTAGCAGGCCTGTTTCAAGCCTGCTTCTAGCTCCTCAAACCTTCCATACCCACTCTTTTGGCACTCAATCTTAGTTCCACTAGAAACTAAATTCCACGGGGACAGGGATTTTATCTATTTTATTCCCTGCTATATCCCCACAGCCTAACACGGTGCCTGGCACATAGCTGGTGCTGCAAACACAGGCTAAGTGAGCGCATGAAGCAGGTAGCATTAGGCTTGAACTCCATCATCTTCTCTTGGCCAAACCTGCAAACCGACCCACAGTGGCACCCTTTTCTCTTCTATTTACAGTGGAGGCCCTGTCTCTATTCCTCCCTAAGGCCACACTTCTACTGGGTTTCCAGGTCCTGTCCCCCTCCTGGGCTTCTTAAGACCTTCACTCCTTCCCTAACCACCACCACCACCATCGCACCCCCCCTGACTCTTTCTGCATTGGTATCTCCTCTCGCAACTACATATTCCCCTCCACTACCCACCCCCAACTTCTCACCTCCTTTTTACAGCTAAACTCCTCAAAATATTTATCTCTCCTCTCTGTTTCCAGTGCTTCTCCCATTCTCTATTTCACTCCTGTCTTTTGCCCACATAAGGACATCCAGGCTACCAAAGATCACCAGTGACCTCCACATTGCCTAACCCAAGGGCTATTTCTCTCTACTCATCTTACATACCTTCTCAGAAATCCCTGACAGAAGGAACCACACTGTTGATTTTCCTTTTATCTCAGGAGCCACCTCAAGCTCACTTTCCACTGGCTCTCCTCCTGCAGAGGTCTCTAGAGATTGGGGTGCTTCCCCAACCCCCATAGTCATATTTCAGGGCTCTCTTTCTCTCACCACCATGTTTAACTCATTAGCAAGCCTTGTCACCTCTATTCCCAAAATATATGTTGATTCTGTCAGCTTCTCTCCCTCTTCACCACCACCCCTCTAGTCCAGGTCACCATTCTCCTCATCTCAATTGAATCCTAAATTGTCTCTCTGCTCCTATCCTGGCTCCCACAGTCTATTCTCAGCCTGGCATCCAGTGATTTTTTTTTAAATCCAAGCCAGACCAGTCACCATCCTGCTCCATGGCTTCCGATGACTCCCCACTATGATAAGAGTAAAATCCAGAGTTTTTGTTTTTTGTGTGTGTGTGTGTGTTTTTAAAGATTTTATTTATTTATTTGACAGAGAGAGAGACAGCCAGCAAGAGAGGGAACACAAGCAGGGGGAGTGGGAGAGGAAGAAGCAGGCTCCCAGTGGAGGAGCCCGATGTGGGGCTCGATCCCAGGACTCTGGGATCACGCCCTGAGTCGAAGGCAAATGCTTTATGACTGAGCCACCTAGGCGCCCCTAAAATCCAGAGTTTTACCACGGCCCCTCCTATCTGCCCAGTCTCATTCTCCTCCCCTTGCCCACTGGACTCCAGCCACACTTAACATTCTTGCTATTTCTTAGAAACTCTAATCTCCTTCTTGTCTCAGAATCTTTGTATATACTATTCCTTCTGCCTGCAAGGCTCTTCCCATTTTCTCTCTCTGGTTGGCCCCTTCTCTCCTGGAACTCTCAGCATCAATGTTTGTTCTGCAGAGGCCTTCCCTGATGACTCTAACTTCCTTCCACGCTCTAGTTTTCCTTCTTGAGCTAACCCATTTGTAATTCCTTAGAACTTACAATAATTCATAATTATGTCACTTGTTTTTTTTCCTCTGACTCTCCCATTAGACTGTCAGCTGTTTCAGGTCAGTATCTCTCTGACTTGTTCACTGCTATATTCCCAGTATCTAGCGCAGTGCTTGGCTCATTCCATTATAGGTACTCAGTAAGTGTTTGTTGAATACTTGAATGAATGAATGAATGAATGGGCATGTGATGATATGGAAAGATGCTGGGGAAAGGGGGACAGAGGGGAGTGGTGCTGAATTCCAAATTCAAATAGTTGATCTTCATCCGTGAGACCACCCCTTGTTTGGACTGTGACAGAAAATGCTAGAACCAGTGGATCAGTAGAAAAACTGAAGTGAGCACCGATCAGCCTTTCTCAGTCAAGAGTAGACCCAGTCCACAGGCCCTGCCTTTATCTCAAGGCTGTACTTATAAACTGTCCAGTCACAGTTTGATAGTATTACTAGCACACTGGTGCTTCAACTCCTGAGCAACCACATTGCTTAGATACACGTCAGGACAGTTTATGCCTCAGGACATTTGTAAGCCTTTAGAATCAGCAAACACTGGACACAATGGGAAGAGAGCGAGAGAGAGAAAGAGATTGGGACGACCTCAAAGCTGGAGGTAAAGGGGAGAACACATTCCTATTACAATTACATTTCAAGAGAAAAATGCCCTTCTAGAATAGCAAAAAATGAAGTGTTTAGGTTCATTTAGTAATCAATCTATGTTGTTTCTACTTCCTTAATGCATACTCTGCAACAAAATAGCAGCATTCTCTGACCTTAATATTTGTGGGATGGAGTTAATAATAACAATACCCACCAAAGTTGTGAGGATTAAGTGAGATGATTCATGTAAAACAATTAGCACAGTGTTGGTACATAACAAGCGCTCAATAAAAATTTATAATTTTGATTATTAATGGTGGTAATAGGTACACCAAATGGAACATTTCTCACAGCATGAGATGCAACTAGATGATGAAGGTAACTAACCTAACTTAATGCCCAGCATTCAGTAAGTGGTCAACAGATGGTAACGATCACTAATATTATTTAGTTATATATTATTCTATTATTTTTTCTCTCTCAACAGATGTGCAAAGTAGGCAGAGGCAGGTAATGCCACTTTAGATATGTGGACACACTGAGACTTAAAAAGGTGACACAGTTAGTAGATGGCAGAGCCTACACACGAGCCCATATCTTAAGACTCTTGGGTCAATGCCATTATGATTACTGTGTGACTGTGTCACAGTTTATATCAGGCCAGATGTTTTGTAAATAAAGTTTTATTGGCACACAGCTACACCCATTTGTTTATATATTGTCTATGGCTGCTTTTCTACCACACCAGCAAAGCTGAGTAGTTGTGACAGACCATATGTCCCAGAGAGCCGAATATATTTACTCTCTGGCCCTCTACACAGAAAGGGTAGACCCTGCTCTTCAACAAGTTATTTAATGGCACTGTGAACTAATCTATGTATTGTAAACTATCAATACATAATCATTTTATAAATTACCAATTACGAAATGAAGTCTTAGAAACAGATCATCACCTAAATTCAGTCTTTTTCCAAAAGCAGAGCCGAATTGTGACAGCATTCCTTGTGGCCAGGGCTCCTTGACACTGCACAGGGAGAGCCAAAGCATAAAAAGCAGCAGATTTCTATGTAGACTTCCCAAAGTTTCTAGTACTAGGTGACTGCAGGTGCCTTTTGACCCCAGGCTAAGTGCCACCTACTGTGAACCTTCTCAGACACACCTTCAGACTAAAATCCACATCATTTCCCCCCTTTTCATTCTATTCCCTTTAAAAAGCAGTAGTAATGGTCATCCCAATTTGCTTGACCCCAGGAACCTGGACTGGCAAATTTGAAATGGTAACCCCAGCTGGCACCACTCATCACCTGGCCCCGGCAAAAGAGCATGAAACAAATGGCACTGTAATTTGTAATGATGCTGGTTGCTCAGTCCTAGATGCGCGAGATGTTTTTGATGACTAGCATAGGGTCCGGTCCCACCTGGAGGTCAAGAAGCCACAATTCAATTAAAAGTTTTGAACCCAAAGAGACCAACCACACTGTTGCCATCAAAGAGGTTTCCTTACTTAGTATATAATAGAGTTGGCCTTTCCTTTCACACAGCTGGTATGGAGAAAGCGTCTTATCAATCAAATCTTTTGCCTAGGAACTTCATCAGGGGCCCTAGACAGCAACTTAAGAAGAGTAGTCTATAAAGTTACTGAGAACAACTTTACAAATGTCATTCTGATAAACCCACTGACTGAGAACTTCACAGCTTTGAAGTTGTGATGCGTGTCACTGAGAGGAGGTTGAGTAGCATATCCTTATCACCATTCCAAACTTTTTGTTTCGGCAACTTCCTGTGACTGGGCTGCGCATGAGGCCATCTTCACCACGCTAACGCATGCAGTCAATTGTGTAAGGAATATGTGGGGTGGGTGTCTGTCCCCCTAAATATGTCATTACAAAAGAACGTTAATTGATTGGCAGTAGGGATGAGGAGGTCTTTCCTTCCTGGCTGAAGGAACATATTGATGTATAAATGCAGTAGAAATTGGAATGTTTACACTGGCTGACGCTCTGTGTAAGGAATTAGTACATTCAGAGAGGTATAGACTGTATTCTGTGGAAAGGCCATTCTTGAAAACATAAGAAAAAGTGAACTCTGAGCAAAAGACAATATCAGATCCTCCAAAGGATTCATCTTTAAAGAATGCAATACACTGAGGTATTTTAATTTCTAAATATCATTCACAATCCAGACATGGCAACACTAAGAAAACAACTGAATCATATTTTTATGCTAATTATCTGAGCAATATTCAAGCCTTTGTCATATTTATTTTATCATACCTCTTGAGGGCTAAGTTCTGGTTTAGCTTCTTTCTACCGAAATGAGATCAGAACCAGAATAACATTCAAGAGCTCGTCCACAACCTCTCCAATCGCCAACTCAGGTCAAGCACCCTCTCCTTTTTCTTATGTGTACAGAGAAAAAGACTAACTAAAGAAGTAGTAATGCGGTATTCTTGGCAAGGATGTATGCTGAAAGTTGATGTTTTAGTTACAATTAACCTTCTGGAAGAAAATACACACTCCATTTAAAGAAACCTAGGTGTCAACAGTGAAACTGTGTGGGAATATAATAGGCATTTGTCATTCTTTCTGGCAGTCCAGGATACAAACCCCCTTCCAATGTATGCTGGGAGGCAGGGCCCACTTCTCCCTTAGAGAGGCTGAAAATGCCAGACATTTGCTTTGCCAGGCTCCTTGCTGCTAGAGTATGCTCATCTGTCCTAGAAGAGTACTTTTCTAACTTCCCTGATGATAGAAATCGCCTGAGGTTCTTATTAACAGCTCCATGGGCTCTTCTCATAGAGATTCTGACTTGGTAGTTCTGGGATTAGGCCAAGGAATGTTTACCTTAACAAGTACTTAGGTAATTCTTCCTATCATAGAAGCCTGGTGACCAAACATTGGCCTGGAATAGACAAATGGCTCTTTGTCTTCAATGTACATTACATCTGCCGGTGAAGCTTTTGGAACCTAGGATTCCTGGACTCTAACCCAGACCAACTACATCAAAATCATCTCTGGGGAGGGGGCACCCAGGTGGCACAGTGAGTTAAGTGACTGACTCCTGATTTTGGCTCAGGTCATGATCTCAGGATTGTGAGATGGAGCCCTGAGCCCTGCATTGGGCCCCGCGCCCAGTGAGGAGTCTGCTTGCCCCGCCCCCACCCTCTGTTCTCACTCCAAAATAAATAAAATCTTTAAAAAAATAAAATAAAGTCATCTCTGGGGTGGAGGGCAGGGGAGGGGAAAGAGAGGAGGAGGAGGGGCAGAGAGAGAGAGAGAAAGAGAAATAAGCTTCACAGATGATTCCACTGTACGATGAAGTTTTAAAACCCCTATCTTAGGCTGAGTTCACCAAACAGGTGCTGGGACTTAGCTGTAGGAGTGTCTCAAGGAAAGCACGGTTGTGAGCTGGGGTTAGTAGGGACTGTAGACAATTGGGTTGCTGATATAGCAGGGACAGTAGTGCCAGTGACAAGCATTCATCATCAGTGGTCCAAACTATAGCATTCAGTAAAGTAGGGTCCTCCCCCACTCCACTCTGTGGTCTGAATCGGAGTGAGCATTGCTTAAGGTCGCATAGTTCTGAGACTGATATATTCCAACACTCCTAATGATTAAATCCCTTTTCTTTTTTTTCATCTTAAAGATTTTATTTATTTATTTGACAGAGAGAGACAGCCAGCGAGAGAGGGAACACAGGCAGGGGGAGTGGGAGAGGAAGAAGCAGGCTCCCAGCGGAGGAGCCTGATGTGGGGCTCGATCCCAGAACGCGGGGATCACGCCCTGAGCCGAAGGCAGACGCTTAACGACTGTGCCACCCAGGTGCCCCTAAATCCCTTTTCTACCTACATCAGCCAGAAGTGGTTTCTGTTGTTTGCAAAGATACAAATAATTACAAAGTACTGTGCATACAGAGTAGTCAGGGGAGGCTCTGACTTCACAGGAAGGGTACCTGAATTTGAATCCTATGTGACCTCTCTGAGTCTCTGAGCTCCTTATCTGTAAAATGGAAATGACACCTAATCTTACAGAGTAATTGTAATGATTAAATTAAATACTAACTCAAAGTGCTCTGGGCAGGCTCCAGAATCTCTGAGAGGGGCTTAGGAACAGCAGTCTGGAAAGGGGGTGAGGGATTATGTCTTGAAGCTCTATTGGCATAGCAAATACAATACATTTACTTTGATCATATATTTATGTGTGGTGAACTTTGAGGGTGGTTTATGGAGATTGGTTCCCAAAGCCAGACCAGAGAAGTACCACTGGAAAGGGCTTGGCACAAGCCATTAAGTTATTTTACTTCTTTCATACCTTAATACTTAAGCAAATCTAATCAAAGAATGAGATCCTAGGAGAGTAGGATTTCAGAACTTGCAGGAAACTATTGTTAGTTACCTAGTCTACTGAACAGTTTTAAGTTACAAAAGTTCCAGGATATTTAAAGAACATAATTGACACACCCCACATATTTTTCTCTAATATGCTTAACTATGATCCTATTTCCTATTTATAGCCCTTATTTATGTGATTCGGAATCCAATATGTGGCCAATATCTTCAAATCAGAAGGCTATATTTTGAGGTATCAACCAATATTAACTTACTCAGTAAGGTCCTGCCATTAGTTGGCTGTTGCTATAGCAAAATGGAAATTAAAACTTGAGAATTCTAAATCTGATATCTGCCAGACGGGTAGGATGCAGACAAAATATATTTCCATTATGATGATGATTTTTTTATAACTTGGCTCTCCACTCCCTCTTCTCTCCCCCTCACTCCATATGATCCCAGCCACACCCCTCCTCACAGGAAGATACACCACTTTAACCACCTAGAATTCAATCATCCATATTCTTCCACACTCACAGTTCTATATAGACACATGCCTATATATACATCTCACAAAGACTTTTTTCTGTTGATGATTGTGTTACATAGATAAGATCATCAAAAACAGTCTTCTGCATCTTGCTATTTTCATTTAATATTACTGTGTGGAACTCCTTCAAATACCTTTTTTCCTTAATGACTGCATAATATCCTATGGTTTAGATATACCATATTTTATTCAGCCATTCCCCTATTGATAGATGTCTATTTTTCTTCCACCTCTTTTACATTATCAAAAAATTCACAATGAGTGTGTGTGTATAGATATAGACATACAAATATAAATACATATTCATTCATATGTTCATATACATGGAGGTTTCTAGTAAACCTAAAAAACGGAGTTATTCAGGAGCTCAACACACCCCAGTTCCACACGGACAGAAGCTCCTGTGCTCGAGATCCTTCTAGACCTCACCTTATGTACCTCTTCATCTGGTTGTTCATACACATCCTTTCAATAAACTAGTAAACAACCCTGGAAAAGCCCAGGAATTAGAGATGGTGGGTATCACTTATGGCAGAGTGTGTATGGTTGTAAAAACCAGAAGGATTGAATGAAAGTCTGATTGAGAATCCCTTACATATACTGGCAGAGATAGACTGTGGAGAAGCTGATCCATAAAAACTCTGGATTTCGAAACACCAGTTAGAGCCAAAGATGGAAACACAAAAAGAAGAGGAAAATTAAGGAAAAGACAGCATCCTGAGCAGAGATATCCCACTATGAACAACAGCTAAGTAGCACCATACATTTGAGGAACAGGTCCAACATGAAAGGATCAGAAAAAAAGAATAACAAATTTATAGAGAAGATGAAGAAAATGGTGAATACAGGAAACAATATAAAATTATAAAACAAAAATAGAATCCTATAAGGAATATCCCAAAAATAGCTTTAGGAAATTAAAATACGGTAGCAGAAAGTTCAACATTCAATAGAAATACTGGAAGATACACTTGAGGAAATCTGCTGGAATATATAACAATAAAGCAAAGACATAAAAAGTAGGCATTTTTCAGAAATATGAGGTTGCAGAAGTTTACCTCCTTTGATATCTTGGAGGAAGCTACCAAGAAGAAATATACATATCTTTTAAGAGAATATGATGGTGTAACAGTGACAGGTACTATAAGCATATGAGAGAAAAAAAGTTAATTGGTAAATTCATGGAGATTAGAGAGTTACATAATAAGGGAAATATAATCATAATACACTACATGATTTAACCATCACTAAAATGGGACTATAAAATTAAATATAATTTTAATATAACCATATTAGAAGGATGGGATAGGAGATATAAATCAGGCCGGGAAGTCTGCAAGCTATGCAAGAAAGTCAAGTCCCTTTTGTTCATATTTGGAAGTGAAAGAGAACATGTGAAACTAAAATATAAAGAAATATAAGTATTATAAGTTATTTATATATATGGAGATGAATATGACAAGGAAGACATAAAAGAGTTCAAATATGGAAAATGGGAATGAGGCTTGGGAAATACTGGACAGTTGATTGCTATTTTCATACAATTTATAGAACTATTTGATTTTAAACTATAAATACATAAAACTTTGATAAAAATGAAATTTCAAATAATACTGAAAAGAAAAAACCAAAATGTTAACAGCAAGTATATCTAGGTGGTGAGACTATGAGTGTTTTGAATTTTCTTCATTATACTTCTCTGTATTATGAAATTTCTCTTTAATGAAACTGGATTACTATTATAAGCAGATAAAATACTGAGAGAAAAACTGAGGAAACTCAGCAATTGTGATTAAAAATACCCTACTATTGGGGTTAATATCCAAAATATATAAAGAACTTTATACAAGTTAACACCAGAAACACAAACAATCCAATTAAAAAATAGGCAGAGGACCCAAACAATTTTCCAAAGAAGACATCCAGGTGGCCAACAGACAGACACATGAAAAGATGCTCAACATCACTCATCATCAGGAAAATGCAAATCTAAACCATAATAAGATATCACCTCACACCTGTCAGAATGGCTAGTATCAAAAAGACAAGAAATAACAAGCGTTAGTGACAATGTGTAGTGAAAGGATACCTCGTGTACTGTTGGTGGGAGTGTAAATTGGTGCAGCCACTGTGGAAAACAGTATGGAGGTTCCTCAAAAAATTAAAAATAGAAATATCATATGATCCAATAACTCCACTACTGGGTATTTACCCAAAGAAAATGAAAACACTAATTCAAAAAAATACATGCACCCCTATGTTTACTGCAGCATTATTTACAATAGCCAAGATATGGAAGCAGCTCGAGTGTCCATGGATAGAAGAATGGGTAAAGATGATGTCACACACTCACACACACACACACACACACACAATGGCATATCATGCAGCCATAAAAAAAAGAATGAGATCTTGTCATTTGTGACAACATGGAGGGAACTAGAGGGTATTATGCTAAGTGAAATAAGTCAGACAGAGAAAGACAAATATGTAATTATTTCACTTATATGTGGACTCTAAAAAACAAAACAAATGAACAAACAAACGAAGCAAACAGACCCACAAATTTAGAGAACAAATGGTGGTTTCCAGAGGGAAGGGAGGTAGGTGAATAGGCAAAATGGGTGAAGGGAAGTGGGAGGTACAGGTTTCCAGTTGCGAAATGAGTAAGTTATAGGGAAGAAAGGTACACTGTGGAGAATATAGTCAATGGTATTGTAATAGTGTTGTATGGTGACAGCTGGTAGCTACACTTGTGGCAAGCCTAGCTAACATATAGAGTTGTTGAACTGCTACACTACACACCTAAAGCCAGTGTAACATTGTATGTAAACTACACCTCAGTAAAAAAGAAACTAAAAATACCTTACTGTTATGAGAAAATTATGACATTAAAGAAGATGAGTATATTCTAAAAATAAATATCTTGATTTTTTAAAAAAGGAGTTGTTCAATGTGTGATGCTTTTGGCTGCAAGTAACAGAATTATAACCAGCAACAGCTTATTTCAGGAAGACATTTATTGTTTACTGAATTAGAAATCTAGTGGAAAACAGCCCCAGGTTTTGAGTAATCAAAGACATGATCCACAAGTCAAACCCTTTTTGTCATTCTGTTATACCATTCTCAGGTTTATCACCTCTTGGTCTCAAGATGTCTCCTGCAGCTCCAGACATTCACACAACAAGATTCAAAGCACAATAGGAGGGAAGAGGGCTCCCCAAAACTTTTTATACAACTCTCTATAAGGAAGAAAAGTCTTCCCCATATGGCCCCCTGTAATCTAGATGGCCAAAAACTGGGTCACACATACTTCTCTCTAGACCAGTCAATGGTCAGTGGGAATTGGTTTAGACTAGGCACATTGTTAACTGAACAAGACCCAGGGTTCTGTTAGCAAAGAAAAGCAAGGTGGGGAAAAGGACTGTTCGAAAGAAAATTAGGAATGTCTGCCACAACAAGGTATGGAGCTAATACACTGTTTTAGACATTCTCACTAAAGTATCTAACCAATGTATATCTGAAAGAAAACAGTGATTCCACTTCACCAAAAAGACACATACCAATATTTTAGTACAGCATGTTCTCTAGAAATTGAGTATTTAAGGAGCATTTCCTAAGAAATTACTAACTATAAGGCATTGTGTTAGGTATATCAGTTGATGTCAAGATGCATAAGAAATGCTCCCTGTCCTACTTCCATACAGCTATTCCAGAAGAGACATGATAGATATAGTGATGGTTCTCAACCCTGGCTGTACAGTACAATCACTTGGGAAGCTTATAAAATTCTGGCTCCAGGGCCATGCCCTAAAACAATTAAAGGAAACCCTTATAGGCAAAGCTGGTCAAAGGTTAATGCTCCAGGGCAATTTTAATGTACAGCTAAGACTAAGAACAATAGCCCTTGCAACAGTCAGTAATCAAAGCTTTCTCTCTTGTTTTCACCCCTCTCCTCTATGTGGCCCATCTCTTTATGAGGGGTTCTCGCACAGAACCCAGAGCCCCCACCCCTGACACTGCCCCAGGATTTATCCACTTTCCATTTTCTAGACTCCCCAATCCTTTTAATCAAAATGACCTATCTTGTGGCACATGTGATGTCACAGTAACTGACCTGCTTCATTAATTCCCATTTTGCATTATATGACTTACTACCAGGGTCTTTGGGTGCCCTTAGCCTAATGGTAGGAGCCAGTGGTAGGGCTTAGAGCTGGCGAGGAAAAGGGTTGTGGAACTTCACTTCCAGTGTTCTGTGCAGAGAGAGTCCTCCTGTTCGGTCTTGATGGATCTGTGTTTTCCTCCTCTTCTCCACCTGGCAAGATTCTGCCCATCCTTCAAGGTACATTTCAGATTGTGCCGCCTTCTTGACCCTCAGGCTTGATTTACCATACCTTCCTTTCTGGTGCCATTGCACTAAATTCCCACCACTCACAGTGCACACCGTATTGCCACACTGTAGCAGAGTTGTTGCCACCTACAGTAGGCTTCCTCAGGGTAAGGATGTCATCTTCTTGCTCTTTGCCCCCCATTCCAGGACCTTCAACCAAAGCTCTTTTGAAGTCTAACAGGTTTTAAATCCTACCCTACACAAACTCTAAGAGATCCAACGTCAGCTGTCCAAACACTGTTGTAGAATTCTTCACTGCAGTAGGAAACCTTCCTTTGCTCAAGTTTTCTTTTAGATTCTCTTATTTCTTTTATAGTTTTCTTTAATTCTCATATTTTAATACTCAGCCTACTTCAGCAACATAAGAAGCAATGGGGAGGGGGAATGAACCACGAGACACTATGGACTCATTTAAACAAACTGAGGGCTTCAGAGGGGAGGGGGAGTGGGGGATTGGGATAGGCCGGTGATGGGTATTAAGGAGGGCACGTATTGCATGGAGCACTGGGTGTTATATGCAAACAATGAATCATGGAATACTACATCAAAAACTAGGGATGTACTGTATGGTGACGAACATAACATAATAAAAAATTTTTAAAAAAAGAAGCAATGGAGAAAGGTAATGAGACATATGCTGCAAGAACTTGATAATTTTTGCATCTGAGTAATAGGTATACGGAGGTGTATTATATATAACAGTGTTATTTATTTATAAATTTACACATATAAATTTATATATTATATATAATACTTAAGTGTATTATAAAATATATATACAATTTTAAATTTATAGATATAAATGTAAAATATATTGCTTTGTCAAAGATTAGTTGCCCAAAGAGCCATTCTCTATTCTGTTCCATTGGTCTATGTGTCTGTTTCTGTGCCAGTACCATGTTGTCTTTGTGATCACAGCTTTGTAGTATAGCTTGAAATCCGGCAACGTGATGCCCCCAGCTTTGTTTTTCCTTTTCAACAATTCCTTGGCAATTCGGGGACTTTTCTGGTTCCACACAAATTTAAGGGCTGTTTGTTCCAGTTCTTTGAAAAATGTCATTGGTATTTTGATCAGGATGGCACTGAAAGTGTAGAAAACATCCAGTGGAAAAAAGACAGTCTCTACAATAAATGGTGCTGGGAACATTGGACAGCTACATGCAAAAGAATGAAACTTGACCACTCTCTCACACCATACACAAAGATAAACTCCAAATGGATGAAAGACCTCGACGTGAGCCAGGAATCCATCAAAATTCTAGAGGAGAACATAGGCAGCAACCTCTTTGACATCGGCCACAGCAACTTTTTTCATGACACATCTCCAAAGGCAAGAGAAACAAAAGAAAAAATGAACTTGTGGGACTTCGTCAAGATAAAAAGCTTCTGCACAGCCAAGGAAACAGTCCAAAACACTAAGAGGCAGCCCATGGAATGGGAGAAGATATTTGCAAATGAGACTACAGATAAAAGATTAGTATCCAAGATCTACAAAGAACTTCCCAACTCAATACACGGAAAACAAATAATCAAATCAAAAAATGGGCAGAAGATATGAACAGACACTTTTCCAATGAAGACATACAAATGGCTAACAGACACATGAAAAAATGTTCAAAATCACTAGCCATAAGGGAAATTCAAATCAAAACCACATTGAGATACCACCTTACGCCAGTTAGAATGGCAAAAATTGACAAGGCAGGAAACAACAAATGTTGGAGAGGATGTGGAGAAAGGGGATCCCTCCTACATTGTTGGTGGGAATGCAAGTTGGTACAGCCACTCTGGAAAACAGTGTGGAGGTCCCTTAAAAAGTTAAAAATTGAGGTACCCTATGATCCAGCCATTGCACTACTGGGTGTTTACCCCAAAGATACAGACGTAGTAAAGAGAAGGGCCATATGCACCCCAATGTTCATAGCAGCAATGTCCACAATAGCTAAATCGTGGAAGGAGCCGAGATGCCCTTCAACAGATGACTGGATTAAGAAGTTGTGGTCCATATATACAATGGAATATTACTCAGCTATCAGAAAGAACGAGTTCTCAACATTTGCTGCAACATGGACGGCACTGGAGGAGATAATGCTAAGTGAAATAAGTCAAGCAGAGAAAGACAACTATCATATGATTTCTCTCATCTATGGAACATAAAAACTAGGAAGATCGGTAGGGGAAGAAAGGGATAAAGAAAGGGGGGGTAATCAGAAGGGGGAATGAAGCATGAGAGACTATGGACTATGAGAAACAAACTGAGGGCCTCAGAGGGGAGGGGGGTGGGGGAATGGGATAGAGCAGTGATGGGTAGTAAGGAGGGCACGTATTGCATGGTGCACTGGGTGTTATACACAAGTAATGAATCATGGAACTTTACATCAAAAACCAGGGATATACTGTATGGTGACTAACATAACATAATAAAAAATTATTATTTAAAAAATGTAAAATATGTTGTATACACATATAAATAAAAATATATAAAATATAAATATTTTAAAAATAAAATTATATATAACATTTTGATAGTAAAATAATTTTTTATAATAATTTTTTATTATGTTATGTTAGTCAACATACAGTACATCCCTAGTTTTTGATGTAATGTTCCATGATTCATTACTTGCGTATACTATAATTGCTTTCTAGTGTGTTGTTAATACAATTTATTTTATCAGTATTTATACTGTCTTATGACGTTTTTTAATAGCTACATTATCTTTTGGGCTTAATTATTTTCTACTGTGTAAGACTCAAAGGAGTTCTTGTCATTTTCGCTAGGTTTAGGGTTTTCTTTCTTGATGTTTTATTATTTCTAAATTACTTCTTAATCTCATAAGGCATTATAAACCTACTTTCTCTTTCACTATTTTTAGGAACACTGAGTAGATATGAAGCTCTTACAAAACTTATGAAATAGAATTCAACAAACACTGTCTACCACCTGATTTAAGTGTCACTGATATTGATATTCTCTGGAGGACCTTCCCTGTTCTTACACTGAATGTTATGTTATCATTCTCAGAATTTCTTTATTGGTTAGCCATATATTTGTCCTCTAAATAATGTGTTAAATTTGCATGTTCTGAATTTTCTGTAAATAAATCTATACTATATGCATTCTTCAATAACTTGGCTTTGTTGCTCTAATTATGCTCTGCTGCTAAGTGACTACTATCATCTCTTCAAGGACAATGCATAAATTCTATACTAAGGTTTTTGTGTATTTCAATTACATATATATTAAATATAAATGTGTGCATATGTAATATACATGCTATATACATGCAAAATGCTGTTGTTATTTTACTTTAAAATATTCATTTAGATTTACCAATATTTTCTACTTTTATCATTCTTTATTCTTTCCTGCATCTCCAAACCTCCATTGGGGATTATTTTTCTTCTGTGTGAATATTACCCTTTAAATCTGCTTATAGAAAGTTCCTTGTTTTTTGTTACTCTGAAATCTTTATTTTGTTTTTATTCTCTTTACATGTTTTGAAAAATTCTCAGCCATTATCTCTTCAAATATTGTTTTGTCCCATTCTCATTCTTGGACATCAATTTTGAATATATGTTCAAGCTTCTCTCTGTATCCTCTGTCTCCTATCATCTCTTCTATTTTCCATCCTTTTTGTATAATTTTGGATAACTTCTTCTGAATTATCATCTATTTCACTCACTAATTCTCTCTTCAGATGTTAAATCAACAATGATAGAGCTTGATTTCACTTACTTTTTTTCTGTTCTAGAATTCTTATTTGGTTCTCTTTCAAATATACATATATATTCTCATTTAATCTTCATATCAATCCTATGAGGGAAATGCTGTGATTATCCCTTATGTTATAGATGAAGTAACTAAAGTTCAGAGGGTAAGTGATTTTTCTGAGGTTACATAGCTTGTATCCCCAAACTCAAATATGCCTGCTCATTTTCCAATCTGTACAGTTAAAAAACCCATCCTCAAGTGTAAGTGGTAGTTAACATCATATAAACTACCTAGAAATTGAAGTTATAACCTGAAATCTTACAGGGAAATACATTAAGCCCATCTTCCTCCAGAGCATCCAGTCCATGCCACAAGCTAATGTATATAACTTTCTTCATCCCACCGAACAGCAATAGACAGAACCTGGCCGTGGGCCTCTTCTGGGGGAAAAAGAAAGCCCTAGCCCCTATTCATTATTCAGACGAAGAGTAGGCCCTGACTCAGAAGCAACCAATAAATACAGATTAACCAACGATGTATGAAAGTACAATGATAATTCACTAGACCAATCAGATCTTCATCCCCAGAGTGGAAATTGGGGGGGGGGGAATACAGCCATTTGGTACTTTATACACTCATTCAATAAATATTTAGATTTATAAATTAGTTGCTGTGTGCCAGGCATTGTTCTAGACACTGGGTATTCAATAGTTAACTTAAAATAACAAACAACAACAAGATCTTTGACCTTGCAGAGCTCATTGTCTGATGGGAAAAAGAAAGAAAAAACAAATAATTGGGTACAATAGCATCACAGATGACGATAAGACAGCTATGGAGAAAAGACAGTCAAAGAAAGTAGAGAGAGGTATCAAGAAAGCTGGAGTGGACTAAGGTAGGAGTGGTAGGTGAGGAGATGAAAAATTTGTTTTTAGGAGAGGTAACAGATGTCTTGTAGGCATTGTAGCCTGTTTGAGATGGTAAGCTACTGGATGGTTTGGAGCAAGAGATTGATACAATCTGATTTAAAGTTTAAACAGATCACTGGATGCTACATTGAGGATAGATTATAAAGAGAAAAGGCAGAATTAAGGAGACGAGTTAGCAGACTATTACAATAATTCAGAAAGAAGGTGGTGGATGTTTGGACCAGAGTAGTCCAAGGGCAAGAAGAAGTGGTTGAATTTTGTGTTTCAACTGGCAGTAGAGACACAAGATTTGCTGACATATTGGATGTGGGATGTGAGAGAAGAAAAAGAAGAGTGAGAATAATTCTAAGATTCTGGCCTATGCAACTAGAATAATGGGCTTACCAAGTCCTGACTGTAAGAAATGCTGCAGATTGCTCAAATTTGGGGCAGAATATCAGAAGTTCTGTTTTAGATGTTGTCTTACTCCATTCAGGCTGCTATAACAGAATATCATAGACTGGGTGGCTTATAACAACAGACATTTATTTCTCACAGTTACACAGGCTGGGAAGTTTAAGATCAAAATGCCAGCAGATTTGGTATCTACTAAGGGTCCACTTCCTGGTTCACAGATGGCTGTCTTCTTACTGTATCCTCACATAGCAGAAGGGCTGAGGGAGCTCTCTAGAGCCTCTTTTATAAGGCATTAATCTCATTTATGAGGGCTCAGCCCTCATAATCTAATCACCTCCCAGAGGCCTCACTGCCAAATACTATCACATTGGGGATTTTGTTTCAACATATGAATTTTGAGGGGACATAAACATTTAGTCCATAACAGAAGTATTAGGTTTAAGATGTCATTACCTATTAATGTGAAGATGTCAAGAAGGCCATTGGATATATGAGTCAAGCAATTAGGGAAAAGATTTTGGACTAGAGATACAGATTTGGGAATCATTAGCATATCGATGGTATTCTAAGCCATGGAACTGGATAAGTCAAGAAAGAATGAGTATAGAGAGAGAAGAGGTCTGAGAACCTAGTCCAGGGCAACCCAATCCTTAGGGGTAAGAGATGTAGAGAAATCAGCAGTTGAAATGGATTAGGAGTGGCGGGTAAGGTGGAAGGAAAACCAGAAAAGCACAGGTCCTGAAATTCAGGTTGAAGTGTTTCAAGGAGGAAGAAATGACCAACTGTATCAAATACTACAGATAGGTCAAGCATAATGAGGAATGACAATTGACCACTGATTTCAATGAGAAGGTCTCTGACCTTGGCAATAACCGTATTAGTAGAGTTCTATGCATGAATCCCTAATTTGAGTAGGTCCAAGAGGAAATGTGAAGAAATGAAATGAAGACAGGGAACACAGGCAACTCTTTTGAGGCAGTTTTGCTATAAAAGAGAGCAGACAAATAAGACAATGTCTGGAGATGGATGTGGGGCCAAGTTTTTGTTTTGTGTTGTTTTTAAGAATGGAGAAATTACAACATATTTTTGTGCTCACAGGAACGATGCAGTTGAGATGGGAAATGCTGATTGGGAAAGAGAAGATTGCTGGAATGTCTTTGAGCAGGCAAGAAGGGCTGAGATTGATGGCATATATGGAGGGTTTGGCTGTAGTAGGAACTTGTATGTCCTCCATTGAACCAGGAGAAGGCTGAGTATTATGGACAGAGATACAGAGGCTAGGGGGTGGGGTTCATCAGATCTGTTTACCAGTCTATTCTCGTAACAGGAGATAAGAGAAGCAAAAACTAAGAAATTAGTGAAGTCCAGTTAACAGAGTTCTGGAGTGGAGATCCATGAATAGTTTCAGCTAAGGGTATATGACAAAACCCATCCTTGGAGAAGCTTCCTTGGATACCAAATGACAGCTATCTGTTGCCCAGTGAGGTTACTCCTAATCTATATTCTTACAACAAACCCTAATTATGTAAGGCATCTTGAGTCTTCTTTGTTCTTCAAAATCAAGAGAGCTTAACAGACTTGTACAAACTTTAGTCCAAGTGTGATATCTCAGGGGCACCTGGGTGGCACAGCAGTTAAGCGTCTGCCTTCGGCTCAGGGCGTGATCCCGGCATTATGGGATCGAGCCCCACATCAGGCTCCTCTGCTGGGAGCCTGCTTCTTCCTCTCCCACTCCCCCTGCTTGTGTTCCCTCTCTCGCTGGCTGTCTCTATCTCTGTCGAATAAAGAAATAAAATCTTAAAAAAAAAAAAAGTGTGATACCTCAGCCTGCCTGTCCTCCACTCTGCAGGATCTTGCATTACATTTATCCCAGTCCAGTTTGTTATGGTTTTAACACCAGAACTAATGTTAACTGCATGACTTCTTGTCCCCTCCCAACCCTGTGAGACTTGGATAGTAGGAATATCAGGCATTATAGCAAGCACACGATGAATCTAAGACTGCTATTCTCTTGTGGCCGTTTTGACACTAAGGTATTCTAAATGCCATTGTACTCTTCTATTGCCATTTTTATGTGTCTGTTATAATTTTGCCTCAACTTTTCATCCATGCAAAATAATTTTGAGAGATGAAATTTTTTATACACAGATTTTGATGATTAAGTTCCCATAAATTTTGGTGTTTGTGATAGTAATTTTGCACTAATACAGAGCTCTATCTTTTAGTACACCTACAAGGTCTAAAATCCTTTATACAATTCTTCAGTAGTTTTCATATCGATGCACAGTGTATTAACAGCAATTTAGCACAAATTTTGACTATAAATAAGAGGGGAAAATTAATTGGTTATGACCATGAATTAATGGGAAATTCTTTAGTCAACAGAGGCATCTGTTGAATTTCCTCTATGAGTTAAATAGTTGAAATTTTTATGATCTGCATTTTAGTGTCTCCACAAAGTAGGCATGAAAACTATGGTGTATGGTATTCTTATACTTAGCATGCCAATCAGTACCAATTAGACTTCATCAAATACCACATTTCCTTTTTTTCTAATTTTTTTGAGTATAGTGACATACAATGTTAGTTTCAGGTGTACAATTCAGTGACTCAATTTTTCTGTACATTATGCAAGTACAGCTACCATCTGTCACCATAAAACACTATTACATTATCATTGACTATATTACCTAAGCTGTGCCTTTTATTCCTGTGACTTATTCATTCCATAACTGGAAGCCTGTATCTCTCGCTCCCTTCTACCCATTTGGCACCGCCCCCCCCCACCTCTCTCCCCTCTGGCAAACATCATTTTGTTCTGCATGTTTACAGATCTGATTCTGCTGTTTGTTTATCCATTTGGGTTTTTTCAGATTCCACATATGAGTGAGATCGTATGGTATTTGTCTTTCTCGGACTTATTTCACTTAGCATAATACTCCTTAGCTCCATTCGTGTTGTCCCAAATGGCCCAATCTCACCCTTTTAATAGCTATGTAATATTCCATTGTGTGTGGAAGATCTTCCTTATCCATTCATCATCGATGGATATTTAGGTTGCTTCCATATCTAAACTATTGTAAATAATTACTGCAATAAACATAAGGGTGCATATATCTTTTTGAATTAGTGTTTTTGTTTTCTTTGACTAAATACCCAGGAGGGGAATTATTGGATCATATGGTATTTCTATTTTTAATTTTAACTGTTTTCCACAGTAGCTATACCAATTTACATTCCCACCAACAGTGCATGAGGGTTCCTTTTTCTCCACATCCTCGCCCACACTTGTTATTACTTGTCTTATTGAAAGTAGCCATTTTGATAAGTATAAGGTGATACTTCACTGTGCTTTGATTTTCATTTCCCTGAGGATTAGCGATGTTGAGCATCTTTCCATGTGTCTGTTGGCCATCCATATGTAGTCTTCACAAAAATGTCTATTCAGACATTTTTAGATCGTTCTTTTTTTTTTTTTTTTGGTGTTGAGTTTTATACGTTCTTTATATATTTTGGATATCAACCTCTTATTGGATATATCGTTTGCAAATATCTTCTCCCATTCGGTAGTTTGTGTTTTTGTTCTGTTGATGGTTTCCTTCATTGTGCAAAAACTTTGTATTTTGATATAGTCCCAATAGTTTATTTTTACATTTGTTTCCCTTGCCTTAGGAGATATATCTAGAAAAATGTTGCTATGGCTGATGTCAGAGAAATTATTACCTGTGTTCTCTTCTAGAATTATTATGGTCCCAGGTCTCACATTTAGGTCTTTAATCAATTTTCAGTTTATTTTTGTGTATGGAGTTAGAAAGTGGTCCAGTTTCATTCTTTTGCACATAGCTGTCCAGTTATCCCAGCACCATTTTTTAAAGACACTGTCTTTTCCCATTGCATATTTTTGACTCCTTGTCATATATTAGTGGACCATATAAGTATGGGTTTATTTCTGGGCTGTCTATTCTGCTCCATTGATCTATGTGTCTGTTTTTGTGCCAGTACCATACTGTTTTGTTTACTACAGCCTTGTAGTATATCTTGAAGTCTAGAATTGTGATGCCTCCAGGTTTTTTTTTTTTTTTCTTTTTCAAGACTGCCTTGGTTATTTGGGGTCTTTTGTAGTGGTTCCATACAAATTTTAGTATAATTTGTTCTAGTTTTGTGAAAAATATGGTTAGTATTTTGATAGGCATTACACTGATTCTGAAGATTGCTTTAGGTAACACGGACATTTTTATAACACTAATCTTCCAATCTATGATCATGGAATATCTTTCCCTTTATATGTGTCCTCTTCAATTTCTTTCATCAGTTTTTTATAGTTTTCAGGGTACAGGTCTTTCACCTCCTTGGTTAAGTTTATTCCTAGGTATCTTATTCTTTTTGGTACAATTGTAAATGGAGTTTTTTCCTTAATTTCTCTTTCTGCTATTTCATTATTAGTGTATAAAAGTGCAACAGATTTCTGGGTATTAATTTTGTATCCTGCAACTTTACTGAATTCATTCATTACTTCTAGTAGTTTTTTGGTGGAGTTTTCAAGGGTTTTCTATGTATAGTATCATGTCTTCTGCAAACAGTGACAGTTTAACTTATGCTTTACCAATATGGATGCCTCTCATTTCTTTTTCTTATGTGATTGCTGCAGTTAGGACATCTAGTATGAGAAAATTTTAGTTGAATAAAAGTGGTGAGGACATCTAGTATGAGAAAATTTTATGTTGAATAAAAGTGGTGAGAGTCAATATCCTTGTCTCATTCCTAATCTTAGAGGAAAAGCTCTCAGTTTTTCACTATTAAGTATGATGCTAGCTGTGGGTTTTTCATATATGACCTTTATTACATTGAGGTATGTTCCCTCTAAACCCACTTTGTTGAGAGTTTTTATAATGAATGGATGTTGAATCTTGTCAAATGCTTTTTCTGTGTCTATTGGAATGATCATATGATTTTTATCCTTCATTTTGTTGATGTGGTGCAAATACCACATTTTTTTTATTAGTATGGTAACACTAGGCAGTGGTATCAAATATAATCCAAATTTTCAGGCACTTAACACAACCTAAGTTTATTTCTTATTCATATAATAGTAAAGGACTTAGGCTCCTGCTAACTTGTGTCTCTGTCATCCTCAAGATCTTACTGTTTGCATCTAGCCAATGAAAAACGAAAAGAGGATAGGAAAGGCACAACCATTCATAAAAACCTTAACCCTAAAGGGAAATACATCATTTTCACTCCCATTCCATTGTGATAATTAGCCAACAGCCACAACAAGAAGCAATGGATTCTGGAAAATATAGTTTCTGCTGGTGAGCTACCAACCAGCAATACCCAAAGGGATATGTATTGTACTCCCCAGTGTGGTAGTTAACCCAGAGATGGTTGCAAATGAATGATGCATCACATTATTCATGCCTTTGGTGGGCTCCACCCATACTACATCTGGTTGCTCCGTGTCCTACTTTAATAAACAGAATACAGAAGTGACCCTGTGCCTGTTTTGGAACAAAACCTTAAGAATGCCTTACAGCTTCTGCTTCTGTGCTCCTGGATGTGCTGAGGCACCATGTAAAAAGTCCAGCAACCATGATGTTGAGACCATGTGAAAAGGCCATGTGGAGAAGGGTGACCCAGCTGTCCCATCATCCCAGCCAAGCCCAGCCTCGAGCAATACCAACCAATGTATCGGACTATGTAAGTTAAGACAGCTTGTATGTTTTAGCCTCAACCATCATCTGACTGCAGTCATGTGAGAGATCCCAAGAAAGTCCAGCAGAAAAATCACCAGACTGAGCCTAATCAATCCACAGGATCATGTGAAATAATAAGATGACTATCGTGCCAAGTCACTAAATTCGGGTAGTTTGTTGTGCAGTAATAGGTAACTGAAATTCACAGCTAAGCTATCTTTGCTACAGTTTCCAAACAAGTGACCATCCTGTACTTAAAAGTTTTTCCTGACAAAGATCAAAGATCAATATTTTTCTCAAGAGAGAATAAAAAACTATTTTCCCCCAGAGGAAAGCTGCAGTATCATACAAAGTACTAAGCTATCCATAGCATCCAAATGGCCATACCAAAAGGTTCTTCTTTGGAGGGTCGGGCAGTTTTCTTTGGGAGCAGAGGGTCCTATTCACATTTTTCTAATACTACTTCATAGTTTGCTGATTAGACTGCTTTCTTGTAAACTCAGCTAAGGTACAAGCAGCAGGGGAGAGAAAGAAAAAACAGGAGAAAAAGGTAGAAAAGGGGGAGGAGAAAAGGAGAGAGAGATCTCATGAGGAAGAAGAATAAAAAAAGAAAACCAAACAAGAAAGGAACTACCTATTGAGTCAAGATCAAACTTAATGTCATATTATGTAGTTCAAAATGGGAGCGTGAAAGAAAGAGGGGTAGTATATTTTATTTATCTTAGAGTAGCCTGATTTATAGTAATATGAGCTGACTATAATATACTCATTTCACTGTACTGTGGAATAATTTCCAGTAATTATACTCAATTTTGAGGGAGGTTTCCTCCTCGGAGACTCTTCTAAGTCTGTTAAGCATTCCTCTGTACCCTACTGCATGTTTGCCATAAATTTGAAACAGTAGCAGCCTCAGTTAAAGTTCAAGGATTGAGGACATTCTATGCATTGAAATCCACAGTACCAGGATGAATCCTATGTAAAGAGTCCTATCAGAGTAACATTATGTTGATGAACGATCAAAGTAATTCAAATGTCTGGACTTCAATTTTGTAGACTCTGAAATCTGATTTTATCTTTTATTAGACCCCCTCCCCCAAAATGGAATAGATTCATCTCTCAAAGGCAAAGTCACATTAAGCAGGTCCCTAGCACTCACTTATAAAACCAGAGGCCAGTATACTAATTTGCAATGAGTAATATGATTATCATTACGACATCTTTCCTTAAGCCTCTAGCACTAACCGCCCAAACAGCGTTTATAAGAACACATTGTTGGGGCACCTGGGTGGCACAGCGGTTAAGCGTCTGCCTTCGGCTCAGGGCGTGATCCCGGCGTTCTGGTATCAAGCCCCACATCAGGCTCCTCTGCTGAGAGCCTGCTTCTTCCTCTCCCACTCCCCCTGCTTGTGTTCCCTCTCTCGTTGGCTGTCTCTCTCTCTCTGTCAAATAAATAAATAAAATCTTTAAAAAAAATAAGAACACATTGTTTCATTTGCTGTGTTACTATCAGGCTACATTCAAGTCCTACTGACCCATGAATCATTGCATTACTCTAAGGTGACTTTGCAAGCCATATCTCCTTTATTTAAAGACACCACTGATTGAGATGTACAATTGATTTAATAACAGCTCATAGGAAATAAAAGAAACACTACATGGAATGTACACCCCGTAAGTGGCATGCAAAGTTTTGGGTACGTTACTTGCACCTCACACTGGGTGAAAGATTATTGGCTACGTTTACTGAGTACATCCTATGCGCCAGATGTTTTACAAAGCTCTAAGGATACAATATGGAGCAAGAATTTGCATGATCTCTGCCATCATGAAGTTTATATTCTAGTGGGGGAGGTAGAAATCATATCCATCACAATATAGACTAAGAAACTGTAGTAAATGCCATGAAGGAAGCCAAGAGAATGCTGTGAAAGATAAATTGAGCAGACTGATGCATGGACAAGTAAGCTATGGCCTAAAAGACAGGTTAAGAGTCAGTAGGTAAAGAGCTTTTCTAAAATATGTTCTCCCCAAACCCCGGAGGCAGGAGTTTGTCATATTGAAGATACTGACAGGCAGCCAGTTTAGATGGAATGTGGGGGAGGGGAGGAGGAGTTAAAATGACCACAGCGAAACTATGTAGGGTTATTGAGGGACTTTGGCTTTTAAGAACACTGAGTGAAATCAAGAGCTATTGCAGAGATTTAAGAAGAGAAGTAACGTGCTCTGACTGAAGTTGTTAAAGGATCCCTTGGCTACAGTGTGTATGACAGACTGAAGGGGAGCAAATGTGGAAAAAGAAGTTCAATGAGGAGGCCATTGCAGTAACCATGGATGAGATGACGATGGCTTAGAAGGTTGAAAGAGGGTTAAGATGTGACATGGATTTAAAATACTTTTAGAAAGTAGTATTGACAAGCCAATATCAACTCAGCTGATGCTAGAGGAAAATACTTTCCCGATCTTCTCCACTAGTAGCTTCAGTCCACTACTCCCAGCCTTGCAATTTGCAGGCATTCAAGAAATATTTCTTGAGTTGCACCTCTTGACTATTAAGATCTACCCTTGCAGCAGCACTATATGGCAGTGGAAGAAGTAGCAGCAGGCCTTCCTCCTGAATCTAGGCTTAGGGGCTTAGTGATGGTGGTGGGCAGAGAAGGTAGGAAAAATCTTTTTCCTCCGTTTTCAAGGCACTGAAGTAAAAAGAGGGGCCTGTCCAGAGTCCTTTTGCCTAATCAAGCCTATCAAATTGTATGCTATAATTTGTGTAGCAGAAGGGAATATGATGCCCCAGGGTGCCCCTCCCCAAAGAGCCAAACACATATTCACAACACAGACCATAATGTTTCTCAGGGCAAAAGGCATCATGGTGGGATACCAAGCATATTTTTTAAGTATCTCAAATTGCCAAACTCTGGCCAAGACTTAACTACTTACTCTCTGACTCATTACAGCAAATATGCAAATATGTTGCCCCATCATTCCAGGATCCCTCTAAATTTTGTCTTCAGTCAGGCAGCATTTCCTACATTCCTGTTTTATGCCTGTGCTGCAAGATAAACCAGACACAGTCCCTACTCTCGCACAACTTGGAATCTAACAGGGATAGAAAATATGCTGTCCTTATCAATATTAACCACAATTTAAATATAGGGTTTTTTTTTTAAGGCTCTGATCTTTTTCGCTTGCTTTCTCTCAAGAATTGCCAAGGGCCTGGAATAGAAGCATACTCTGGTATTTTAACTTGCTCTCCAGTAAAATGAAACATGTAAAACCTAATATCTAAAGTCCATTTACCAGTATGATTTGAGATTCACTTTATCTTAATTTCTGATTGACATTTCTTCAGCAGGGAGTTTCAGTTTTTTACTCAGTTGAGTAATTAATGACCTATAAACAAATATTTGAGAGGTCTCCATTTTAAAGGACCTGTCATCCCTTTTGTAATGAGAGAAGTCCTTTTGTTAGATGACTACTTTCATCTACACAATGCATTTGCCTCCAACCAGCCATTAACAAGACTTTTACCCCCCACTCTCTTTATCATTTACTCAGGGAGTCTGCATAAAGAGCAATTAATTGGGTTAACCCATTCCTCCTGATAGAAGAGGACAGCTACAACCCATGAACACCAACTCTCAGCGCTTGCGGGTGGTTGGGCACCTCCGTGGAGAACAGCCATAATGACCCTGTTAGGCACAGAGCCCAGATCACTTCCTTTAACGTTTGTAATTCGGGTTTCCCTGTTATTTTAGACTTTTTCCTCCTAAACCAATTATATTTCTTACAGAATTTATGTTCTGAGTTTCCAGGGTTTTTTTTTTCCTGCCTCTTCCAGTTTTCCCTTTCATTTCTCAGAGAAACATCTCCAGTAAGTGGATGTGAGGCAAAAATGACAAACATACCTTACCTAGACATGCATGCTCTCTTGGCAATAACAGACTGGCAGTGGATTCAAACATGCTTTGGAAACTGTTAAGCCCTAAAATAATGTGTTTGGTGGTGGTGGTGATGATGATGATGATGGCGGCAGCAACATGGTCCTGAGATCAGTGCTGATTGCAAAACCTCAGCTTTCCTGTCTGCAAGGTCCATCGGATCCTTACTAAGGCTTTCAAAACAAATAAAGCAGTACAACCACTGAACCAACACTACTTTAAACAAGTCAATGAAAATACAGTGCTATATACCACTCAAGCTGTTTCTAATCACAGAGTGTACTCTACACTCTGTCAGTTGCATCCAAATCTGAGAACTGAGAATGTTTGACTCTTGTAACTGACCTTGATGACTTCCATACACTCCTAAAACCAAAGTTCTCTATAAATCACAACAAATGAATAGAATCCTCAAACAGAACTACTAAATCATACCTCTACATCAAACCAGGTTGAGAGGACATTCATTTGTTTCACAACATGTTTTCCTATTTCAACCGAAAAGCAATTTCTTGACAGCCCTCTCTTAGAGGTGTTATCACAGTGAAGGCTCTACTGCCGTTCCTAGAAAGCCAAGTCCTGCACTTCTCCTGAGTGTGTGAAGAATGGAGAGTGGCAAAATGCACTTCCCAAGTATGCGATTAGATCACCTGCCCTTGCTTTCTCACACGAGTGTCTCAGTAAATCAAAATGAATCCTCTCAAAGATAAACCATAAAGTACCTTCTGTTTTCTATCAGATCACTGAATGAGTGCAAAGTTGGAGTAGGATATGTTTTTCTAGGATGAGAACATTTCCTTCGTGGTTTCAGTGAATGGAATGCCAAGTGTGAATGGAGAAAGATCTATGAGAGTAGTGAGAGTTTGATAAATGTGTTGAAATAATGCAAAGGAATTTCACAGGAACATATTTATGGTTCCTTTTCTGGACAGGAAAAACTATGGATAATTCAACATTCAAATTCAAAATCATTTACTGAACCCCATGCTAGGAGATATGTACTGCACTGGGACCAGGAATGCCTACATAATTTGCAGAGCCCAGGGCAAAATTAAAATGCAGGGCCCCTTGTTCAAAATCATTATGAATTTTAAGATGGTGACAGCAGAGCATTAAACCCAGTGAGGGACTCTTCTAAGTGTGGCACGCTTTGTGACCATAAGGGCTATACACCCTGGCTGGGGCTCTATCAGAGTGTAGAGAGAGAGTGATGAAAAATGACTTAGCTCTGCCCATGGGTGTCAGGGAAGGTTGCTCAATGGAGATAATAAGTGAGCAGGGTCTTGAGGAGGAGGCTTTCTCTGGAGAAAGAAAGGAGGAGGACCCTGAGAATAGAGGCATTCTACAAAGAGGGAACAGCATGTATTCATTCATTTACCAAATACTGAAATCCTGCTTTGTTCTAGACACTGTGAGGACCCAAAGATGAAAAACACAACTCTTGCCCTCCAGGAATTTATAGTCTAGTAGAGAAGACACTCAGAAAACACAAGCTTATATGAAGGCTACTACAGACTGAATGTTTGTCTCTCCCCAAAATTCATATGTTGAAACCTAGTCCTAGCGTGATAGTCTTTGGAAGCAGGGCCTTTGAGAGGTGATTATGTCATGAGGGTGGAGCCCTCATGAGTGGGAAAAAGACTACAGACAGCTCCCATGTCCCTTCTGCCATGTGAAAACAAGGCAAGAACACAGCCATCTACGAACAAGGAAGAGGGTTCTCACCAGATACCAGCACTTTACCCTTGGACTTCCCAGTGTCCAGAAGTATAAAAAAAATGCTTGTTATTTAAGCCACCCAGGCTATGGTATTTCTGTTAGAGCAGCCCATATGGACTGAGTTATTCATTCATTCATTTATTCATTCATTTGATAAATGTTTATTGAGCATCTACTGTGTGCCAAGTACTAAGATAGGTGCCTGGGGTACAACTGTAAATATCTATACTTGGTCCTAGTGTCTATTGGGGAAATGGAGCAAGCAATTTAGCAAGCAATTATAATGAAGCATGATATTTGCTATGATTAGAGAATCCGGAAAGAACATCTAATCCAAGGATAGTAGGAGTGGTATATGAAATTGAGGAATGTTTCCTGCAAGAGCTGGGGGAGGCGAGTTGTTAATCATGTTTAAAAAGTTAAACTTTATTCTGAGGGCAATGGGAAACATTGAAACTTTCAAATAGGAGTGGGACATAATGATTTTTGAATCACTCTGGCTACTATGTGGATTGAAGGCAAGGAAAAGCACAGTATATTTGTGAAATAGTATTCTGAAAGGGAAAAATGTGCATTTCTATCCTCCTTTTAATGGTAAGCAAAAATGGCCTCACTCCAAAATTTGCTAAGAAAAACATCACCTAAGAATTTGTTTTGTGTCAGTCAGGCTTAGACAAAAGGAATGGTTGTGTGTGTGTGTGTGTGTGTGTGTGTGTGTGAGATATGTAACAAACCTTATGTTATCATCAAACTCATCATTAGTTCGCTCAAAATGCAGTCATTTTGCCAGATTCCTAAGTGATTACAATGCACGCGTTGAAATAATCATAGTGCCCAGATAGATTATAGACTAGATCCAGTCATTCTTCAGCAAGGGACCAGGTTTCTTATTTTTGTTTTCACAAGTACAGTCTTTGGACAGAAAATGGGTGCTCAGTAAATGCTTGCTAGCAAATTCATCTGCTTGGCATTTAAGAACACTGTTCCATATGATTTGATGTAAGATTACACGGTCATGCAAGCTATTTCTCTACTTTTGTTAGCTAACACAACAGAAGAACATCTACCATGATACTGAACAATATTTTTAAAGAAGTTGTTCATGGGAACTTCCTTTTAAATCAGTGACAGATGTATCTTTGGCAATATTATTTATTAACAGTCTTTATGAAGAGATAACATAGTTTGTGATGTGACTGTCATCAGGACTGGGAGGGGGGTAGAATTACAGTAAAACATCCCTAAGAACTGAGAAATGGGGAAAATGAGGCTACCCTCTGAGTTAAACTTTAAAATCAATATGTAATGAATCAGAGGAGATATGCAATCACCTTTAAGATAGAGAAGATCTCCCAAGCCTGCAGGACTATACCAGATTGAACCCATTAATATGACTAAGGAATGTGTTAGTCAGAAGAGGGCTTGGTTACCTAGGAAAGCAGGAAAACATTAAGAGTAGGTGACGCAAATGTTGGCAGCATCATCCAAACTCTGTCATAGGCTAAGACTTTCTAACCCCATCAACAAGGCCATCCTTGCAGTGAAGACGAACGCCTGAAAGCATTATGCATCGAATTCACATAATCTATCCACTAGGTTTCAGTTCCATTCTCACCCCGTAAGTTTCTGATTCTGGTCTCCTTCCCATGGAGATTAGCCTATAGTTGCCATTCTCAACCTTGTTTGCAAATTGGAATCGCCTGGGGAATTAAAAAAAAAAGTACAGATGTTTGGGTCCTACCCCAGAGATTCTAATTTAATTAATCTGCAAAATGGCCTGGGATGAGGATCTTTAAAACTCCCCAGGTGGATCTAATATGCAAGCAGGGATTTGAATCACTGACTTATTAAAAAAGAATATGGCCTTCCACAGATTCAGGGTACTCTAGGTATGCTCTGTGACAGGGGACAGGCAGGAATTAGGATCCACAAACTCAGAAGTATGGTAAAAAAAAAATTGCTTTTATTTTTTCCCATAGCTATGATTGCCATTTTGAATCCCGGGTAGGGAAAATTTAATCTTGGCTGCCTCCCTTTCTCCTGAGTTGCTAAATTGGTGAGAAGATAATAGCAAGATGGTTTCAGGCTTGTCCTTGGTCCCACGTTCCTCAGTCACATCCCCTGAGCTGTCTTCATTTCCATCTGGTCTTTGTCATCTGTTCGCTCAGACCACTGCCACATCCTCCTTGCCCTGACCACAAGACTTCTTCAAGTTTACTGTTTCTCTCTGCCATGTCTGTGTAGCTCCCACATACTCAAGAAATATTTGACTCCTCCTGCACTACTTTGGACTCTGGATAGTCTATGAGGCTTTCTCAAGCCCACCCACTAGCCACACCACTCAGACATTTCTCCCTTGGGGTGTCACTGCTCCACTGGACTCTATCTGGGAAAAGGGAGTGGGAAGCACAGGTCTTCTCTGCTCTCCAATAACCCAAAAGTATTTACAATTACAATTGTGCTCCTCTACCTCCAGGGCTCAACCTAAAGAGACAAGCATAAGGCCACTTCCTCAAGGACCCCACCAAAATCCAAACTCTCTGTTTTCACACTGACTTCCTGTCCCTCAGTCAAAAGAAACCTTAGCTGGTGCAGACAAACTGTGCTCTCATCATAGTCAAATTTGGTGTTCACTGTTACTGCTCTGGTTCTTATTTCCCACCCACCACCCTTCCCAGGGCTAGACTTTTGAAACTCAAAAGCCAAGAATTGAGTTCTCCAATCTAGTCTGTCATCCTTCCCCTAAGGCAAAGAATGGTGCAGCTGTAGCAGACGAAATGAAGAGGAGAGGGGATGTTGAAAAGGCCAGGGAAATAAGCAGAGGTTAATTTTTCAAAAATATTATCTTGCCATAACATTAACAGTTTTCATTCAAGTAAAGAAGGAATTTAAATTACCATTTGGATTTTCATGTCAGTGTACCTATAGTGATTCTTAACCTTCTTTGCATCATTCATAGACCTCTTTAGGAATCTACAACTATAGATTTTCCTTCAAGAAAAATGCAATAGACACATATTTTACATACAATTTTCAGGTGCCCTATGATCATCTGAATCCCAAGACCCCAGATTAAGAAGTGCCAAGTTATGTTGGTCATGCCAGTGCCTATTGGTGAAAATGATTTCTCAGTGTTTATTAGTAACTGCTCATTCTGGCTTTGTACATCACTCTTATGAACTTGGCCACTATGAATTCAGCTCTGAGAATTGAATTCACTCTCAGTGGGCTAACTAAGCATGTTCCTGTGCTTGAAAGATTGACAGATGGCACTGGATTCTTGCCAAACACTGTGAAGCCTCTGGTGTTAGAACAACAGCCTCGCCTCCGGCACACGTATTTTTCCTCTCATTTGAATTTTTAATGAATAAAGCATCTTATCCACATGGCGAAGCAACCTACCAGCAAGAATGCATAGAGCACTGCTATGTGTCAAAGACCGTGCTGGACAAAACAATGGTCATGGCCCTCAAGGAGCTTACAACCTAATATGGCAGGAAAAAAAAAACACTACAGTCCATCTACGGCACAGCTGGGCAAACCACAGCCCACAGGCGCTACACAGCCTGACCCTGCCTGCTCTGTAATGCAGTTTTACTGAAACACAGCCACACCCACGTACTCACACGTTGTCTGCGGCTGCTTTTGTGCTACAACAGCAGTGCTGAGCCACGGCCACGGAGACCATACGGCCGGCAAAGCCTCAAATGTTTACTGTCTGGCCCCTTACAGAAAAAAAGGGGCTGACCTCAGCCCCAGAGCCATGCTTCTCAAACTTTCATGTGCCTATGAATCACCTCAGCAGTATTGTTGAAATGTAGATTGTAAGTCAGTGGGTCTGAAGTGGGACCAGAGATTCTGCATTTCTGACAAGCTCTCAGCTAATGCCAATGCTGCTAGTCCAAAGACCACTCCTTGGGTAGTGAGGATCTAGAACTCTGAACTGCTTCCTGGGTTATTCACTGAGCGCTCCCCTGTGTCTGAGGAAGGCCCATGAGGAGATTTTCTCATCCTGAGGATAAGGCAACACATTTACCTTGCACAGTCGTTGATTATATACAAAATATATTTAAAACCTCTCACAGTCTCTGGCACGTAGTTCTCTTCATATACAGTAGCTAGTGCAATAGAATGTTTTGCACTTTATCTCTACTTTTCCTAGGAGAAGAGATGCCAGAAAACTTCACATTTGGAAGGATAAATCACTGCAGGAGTATTAAATAATCCTATTATTTTTCATAGATCTAGGCTTCCTTGGGGGTGACTGAGTTCTATTGTCCAACTTTCCAGACCTTTCCCAAAATGGTTGAGGGTCTTGCAGATCTATTTTTAAGTTTTTTACTATAAGCCCAACTCAGGCCCAATTCATGGACAGAGAAGATGTTATTCCTGGCTTAGATTTTCCTTTTCAACTACTCTTTCCAATCTTTGAGAACATATTAAAAGAGTCTTATGGCCCATATATAGCCCATATCACACAAGGTACAGATATGTATAAAATACCATATTCTGAACAGGCATGACAAAATATATACTGTACCTTGAGTTCAAATGTCTTGCGCTGTTCCCTCTCAGATGTACATGGCACCTAGGAACAAAGAAAAAACTGCTTTCATATGTTTTGAGAAGTTTTCAGTTGAAATGATGCCTCAAGCTGTCTCAGTGACTAGAGAATGAGGACAAAAAGTATTTTGAAGTATTAGGTTATTTAAATGACATGACCTTCCAGTGGACCTTGAAGGAGTATGCCCCCTTAAGATACTAGTATCTGGGAAAGGCATGTCTTAAGCTATCCCTTGATAAATATCAGTTCCAAAGACCTCAGCAAAATACATTGGACATACAGAGTCCCAGCACGCAGCAAGCCACAGACCTCAAAATGATACGAGCTGTATTCCACTAGCCATAGACAACTACAGACCCTCCTGGATTCAGTGGATTCTAAGAAACAATTATGAACAATCAGGCCAGGTTTGCCAAGCCATTTCATGATTATATTGGTTATTTCCCAATTTGCTCTCATCTCCAAGCCTACCTTTCTGTACTATGTTCTGTGATTCTGGGGCTGGGACTCTGCACATCTTATTTTCCAGACTGCCATGCCAGCTGGTTCCTAGATGGTTCTACTGATGGGAGGAAGTAGCAGGAGACTAGAAGGTAGGAGGAGGGGAGAACAGACATCCTTATTGTTTGTGCTTACCACCGGCATGACTTTAGCAACAGAGAACAGCTTTGGCTCTAGCATCCTGCTTATTTGGGAACCCCGACATTGGTGTAACCAGTTCCCCATGTTAAATCCCTGCTATTTGGAACACCTAGAGCAGAGTGGTTTTCCTGACTAGATGTAACCCAAAGTTATCAGGTCAAGACCAGTAAGCCAATAAAGGAAGGAGTCCCCAGAACCAGATTCTCAGCCTCCTCAGCCCCTCTCCAACTTCTTCAGAGTGAGAGAGAGGTCTGTGATCAGGGGTTACGATAGTGATAGGATGTTCTATACAGGCGTATGTTCTAGCATTTAATGGCTCTACTAAGTCCTCCATTGTGCACACAGATACCAAATTTGAAAGTCTCGATAGGTTGCTCAGCCCCTAAGATAAAGGGAAAAGCATTGAGAGTCATTCACCATGAGAAATACTTCAGCTAGCGGGGGTAAGGAAATCCAAGATCTCTATTTGCCACACACATGAAATCTCCAAAGCACAAAGTTTTGTGGGTCTTTTTAACCTGCAAATTAAATTGGGGGCACAATCCCAGACTGAGCAAAAAGAAACCAATATGACATTCTGAGAACGTGACTGATAACTACCGGATTGACACCACAGGATTTGCCTCATATTTCCTGATATGTAAGGGGGGAATCTGTCACTGCTAATCAATTTCTACTTTGGAGTAAGTAAGGATAGAGAGATTTCTAGGAATCTGACCCAGTGTGCCTAGAACCTTAGAGACCAATGATAGGAATCCTGCTGGCCAACTTCTGAAGAACACACCAAACTCATGGTAGGAAAACTCAGGAGCCTTCCTGTGCTCAAATACTAAAGAGTGAACAAGAAAAGTGAAGGCCAGCCACAGAGAGTGCTTCTTGCCCCAAGGAGAACTAGTAGGGGAAGCTGCCCCATACAGGATAAATCAGGGTTAGTCAGGGAAGAGTCTGGGTGCAGCCTCCAAAGCAGAACTGGAGGGTGTGCTTCCAGACTGGGGGTGTGGGAAAGGGGCGTGAAATAGGTAAATTAGTAAGGAGATTAGGGCAGGAAAATTGCCTTTAAATTTTAGGAATGACATAGAGGTAAACTGAGAACCACATAAATTAAAATTCTGGCCCCAAGGGGTAAAGGGAAGCAAGAAAATCATCTAGCATCCAGGCTCAGCTACACAGCACTTGGGAAGCCTGGGGAAAATACCACCCACACACCAGAGCACTGCTTTGTACGAGCAAATTTCCATTCTAAGGATCTGGATGGAAAAGAGAGCTAGTAAGACCTTGGGAAAATGCTTTCCATTCCCTGAAGACAAACTGAGCAGGGATGTGAATATAAAAAGATTTTTAGCCTCAGCTCTAGCGAGAAGGGTACCAGGAAGTCACCTTGGTCATATCTCAAAAGACAATCACAGTAAACAAACGTAAGAGGGCTAGGCAGAGATAGAGAATCCACCCCTTCCCTTCTTCCCCCACCCAAACAGGTTAAAAATGTGAGTCCCACGTTTTAAGAAGACACACTAGGATTCTGAGGAACGAATGCGGGGTGTAGCTCAGGCCAATAAAGGATGGGCACTTGAATTCATCTGGCCCTGCACTGTAGGCTGAGGCCCAGGAGAAGCTAGCACCGGGGGGAGGGAACGATGCTGAGTACTGAGCAGTAGCCAGCAAGAAAGACTGACCCCAGTATCGCAGCCTGGGGCACAGCCCGCCTCAGCAGCCCACCACCCTAATGACTCTCAACCACAGACGGTTGGTCGCTGCAGGAGCCAGAGCTAGCCCATCACCAGTCACCGCACGGAAGTCACAACCCCTCCCCATTTCCAGTCATTGTTTCCCTTAGCTGCTAGGTGTGCCACGGGCTGGAGCTTTCATTCCACACTCTAGGGATGGACTGGAGAATGCTAGTTCTCACAGTGACCCAGCGTGGTCTACTAGAAAGCATACAGCCTCTCAAGCCACAAGGAGCTATTTACATATAAAGAAATTCAATTAAAATTGTAAATGAAGCTCCTCAGTTGCACTAGCAACATTTCTACTGTTCCATAGTCACAGGTGGCTAATGAGTACTACAAGAGAAAGTGCAGACACGGAACATTTCCATCATTGCAGAAAGTTCTTTTGGACGGCGCTGCTCTAGAATCTGAACTTCCTCATTGCATCTTTGGGCAAATTAGTTTACCTCTCTGAGCCTCAGTTTTCTTGTCCGTCAAGTAAGCTACGAGGAGAATCAACTTCACAGGTAAGGATCCAGCGAGGTCATGAAAGTGAAGTGTTCAGCACATAATAACAATGATGAGTCATCTTTGCAAGTGAGCTAAAAAATCCTTGAAAGGAGATGCCATGCAGTCTGGTTCACTGGCATGTTCTCCAGGGTCTTGCATAGGGCACACAGTTGGCAAATATTTACAGGATGTCCTGCTAGACAAAACAGTTGGGTACGAATTGGAACTGCCCTTTTCAAACTGTACCCAAGCAGACCAGACTGCCTTTGATGCTTCCTATTTCAGAGAAACAATTGCGGAGGCTTCCAGTGAGCCGCTGTTCACTTTGAGAAATGCCAGATTGTTCCAATTTCATAAGAATGAGCTTTTAACCATGAGCAAAGCAGAAAACCAGCCAGGTTTAAGACACGCTTGGAAATTCTTAAGTAACAGATAAATTACCGCAGATAAAAACTGGCCGAGGCAAGAGGTAACCTCATGGGAACAATGAGCTTGGAGCATTTGTATTCAGGCATTGACATTTTCCCAAATGCTTTTAATTATCATCATTCCCAGTACATTTGCGAGAGAAAGCCTCAAGCCGACTTCTGAGCTACAGGAATTATTCTTGGCAATCCGGGCAGTGTCAGTCGGGGACCGGAGTCCATCAGCTATGGCTGGTCGCATTTTGTGATACTGGGTTCAAGCTACGTGACTTCCTCCACCCCATCTTCACTCTATGTCCCTAACATTTGTCCCAGCCCTCAATCCTAGCCCCACATTTGGATTATGGCACCCACACCTCTCTTCAACTGCAGCCTCATTGCTCTACTCCCCTTAATGCCAGGGTCATGTTTTCCTCAACCTGCTCGCATCAGGCCTCTGTCCCCATGCCTCCATGGAAACCACTTCCAGGACGATGACTTTTTCCACATTGCCAAGTCCAAGTTCAGTTTCCGATTCTCATTTGACTTAACCCCTCATTAGCTATCCACACAGTTGGCCACATGCTTTCTTTTGAAATTCTTTTGTGACTTCCTCAGTTCCTGGTTTCCCTCTCACCTCCCTGGCCTCTCGCCCTGTCTCCCTGGCTCATCTCCACTCTTCACATGCCAATCAGTGGGAACTTGCTCCAAATTCATTCAGATTATGGTACTCCCCTGATTGAAGCCCTCAAAACTCTCCCTACTACACTTAGAACCTTATAGATCTCTTTGGCTAAAAGCCTGTGTCTTCCTCTCCCCCTGCCTGCCGCTCCCCCTGCTTGTTCTCTCTCTCTCTCTCTCTCTCTCTCTCTCTCTATCTGTTAAATAAATAAATAATATCTTAAAATAAAAACTAAAAAAAAACCAGTATGGAGGTTCCTCAAAAAGTTAAAAATAGATCTACCCTAAGTTCCAACAATTGCACTATTAGTTATTAACCCAAAGAATACAAAAACACTAATCCAAACAGATACATGCACCCTGATGTTTATAGCAACATTCTATTCTACACTTGAAGAAACCAAAGTTCCAGAAAACAGAAAATGAACTATCTACAGTATCATAGCTAGAATGAGAACACAGCTCTCCTACTTATTGTATCAATGTTATTTCCACTATACCATGCTACCACCCTACAGGTAATGGCACATGCCTGGGGTGTCTTGCAAGAGAAATTTGTCTTGTATCATTTGACAAACAGAAAAGCAGGCTAAAAGAGGCCAACTCCCTTTATCCCCATTGTTCACTTAATGTTTTCAAGAGACAGAGAGGAGAGTTATACCCCAAGAGGTGATTTATGGATGGGAAAGGGGGAAGGGAGGATGTTAAAGTTTAGAGCAAATACTATTCTTCTCTCTCTTTATCACATCAACATCCCTATGGGTGAGGATAGATCAGAATATTGAGACAAATTAAGTCACAAATTGTGTATATGGGAATAAGGAGGGACAGTGCCGTCTACTCTCCCGTGATGACAGAGCAATGTTACCACAAATCAGTCTGGAACAGTATTTGAGAATTAGGTGGATTTTAGCACCAGGACAAGGTAGAGTCACCCCTTGACTAGCTAGCTATCTCACTAAGCAGAAGGTCCTAGGCTTTCCTCTTCTTATCCCACTTTCCTCCTCTGAAGTTCAGACCTCATCCTTGTAAAGCTTCTTTATCTGGACCTGATATGCCTGGTCCAGCAGACAGGAAAGAGAACCGTGGGCCAACAACTGTCAGAGATGGAGCAGGTGGGAGCTATGGATGGCAAAAGCCATCTTCCAGGCAATGGCCAGAGGCTTCTAACCAGAGAAAGGGTTCGGAGGTACAAAGATAGAGCACAGGCTTTTGTCCTAAAATAGAATTGTTAGAGTAGGCAGTTAGTTAGGCTTTAACAGGATACCTGGAGGCCAGCAAAGTGTGATTCAAGGCCCGTTATCAGGAAAGTTAGCAATCTGTCCTGGCAGCATTCCAGGAACAAAGCCACAAGAAGCCAGATCCAACCCGCAGGCCCAAGACAAAGAAGGCCGGAAACCCTGACCAAGTAAGGGAAAAAAGGCACTGAAACCCTGCTCCCAAAGAAATCCCCTCCCCAGATAATAAATATTCCATCCCTTAGTGAACAACTGCCAATAAAAGACAGACCCGAACCGCAGGCACAGCTCTGCCTTGAGCTGGCTGCTCTCGCTTCTCAAGAGTGTACTCTCTCTAATAAACTCTTCACTTGCACCCCTCAAACACGGAGTATGGTCCATCCTTGAATTATTTTCTCATCAAGCCTCCAGCAAAGTCCCAGGGACAGGCCAGGGGAAATCCTCAGGGCCCAGAGGTCTCCCCACTTCACCCAGCAACAAGAATGAGAAACAGAATCAATTAAGGCATTCTACTGATGTGTATACGGACAGCTACTATTGATTGAATATCTGCTCGGTGCCTCTCAAGTTCTGTGGTAGGTGCTTTACACCTTACCTGTAATTTCATCCTTATAATCGCCCCAGTTATCTGTTAGAGTGTATCAAGAAAACCAAGAAACTCTGTATATTAAATAGAAAGGTTGAATGTAGGGAATTGGAAGCTTTACAACCTTTGGCAGGGCTAAGGGAATGAAACTCAGGAAGGCCACTCTCCAGAAATCTGAAAGTGCAGAAATCTCAAGGAGGCCACTATGATGATCTCAGCTGTCACAGCACTTTAGTGGGGGGAATCTTGGGAGAACTCTGAAAACCAAGGGAAGCAGCTGCAAATGATCTAGCTTCTCTTCCTCTTTCCCCTTTCAAAATTCACACAAGTTCCCCTCCACTGGAAGATTATAATGCAGAGTCATGCCAGAAAGGGATTGTGTGAAATGCTGCTCTAAGTTTCTCCCCCATGAGCCAGAGAAATTTTAGAGAACAATGAGGGTGATGCTAGGTGGACAACAAACAATCCAACCCATTTATAAGATGGGCATCTTAACCCCTATTTACAGATGAGGAAAGCAAGTAAATTTCAAAGGTCACACCAGCTAGAAAGCAAGAGATAAAACCAGGCTCTTCCTATTTTGTCAAACAGCCTTTTTCAAAGAGGACCGCTCATGCTTACTGGATGTGAGAGGCTTATGGGGACCCCAATCAGAAACAAATATAGTCCACGTTCGATGCAAGTTTAAAGGAATTTTATCCGTGAATGTATGGGTTTTCCTAGATTGAGCCAAACATAAGATAATTATATATCCCAGTTCTCCAGGATAGTCCTCGTATATGCCTATTGTTCCAGAATCCCATTTAGTTTAGCATTTGCCCTGTTGATTTTTAAATGAAGCATTATTAGTAGTAGTTGCATTAAAATAAGCTGGGGTGTGTTTGGTACCCTCTATTTTGTGGACCCAGCTTCTGCCACGGTTTCCTCTAGAAGTGTGTGAGGGGCATGTATGGTGCACAGATTGCTCAGTTTAAAAAACTGGTAAATCTAAAAGATAACCAATTAAAAACCATTTCTGCTGATCCATGATGAACACTTACCATTCAAGGACATAACTGCAGCACACTCACTGCTCTCTGACGTAAGGTGCTAGGGACAGCTACTTCTTCCCAGTTTCCGGTGGAACAGGGGAATTATTTGCCTCTGTTGCCCTAGCCAGACACTTGATGTACAACCAAGTTCTGCTGTGGTCCAGGCCTTGACCTGCAAGTTGCTCAAAGCAGGATATGTTCGGTGTATATAAACAGGAACAGACGCATAGCCTTGCACTAGTGTATGGAAAGTAGTCTGCTTGCTCCTGTTACAGTGAATCTGTTATTTACTGTATGGTGAAAACGTATAACTTTTGATTGGCGATACTTTCTCATTTTGCAAGAATCCCTCTGGGAAGCAAAAAACTGAAAATATTAAAGTGCGTATTTAATGAAAAATTAAGTACCAAATTTCCATTTCCCAAAAAAATTGGTGATGAATGGGAAACTTGCACAAAATGCTTGCCAGCATTTACTCTCCACCATGGGAGCCAAAGTGATATCACTGTGCCCACATGATAACCAGAAGACACAAATATGCTGAACAAGCATCAGCATCTCCTTTAAAAATGAGCAGTTATTTTAAGAAGAATCTGCCCAAAGAAAATGTGCAGCTGCAGAGGGTAGATTTACATAACACTCCATAAAATGTGATTTTCATTTAGACCAAATGACTGCTCTTAATTAATTTAAATCACTTTTCCATTCCAAATTTCCTAATACTTTGAGGGAGGGTAAAGCTATAGCTGTTAATATATTGGTCCCATTAGCAGAAAAATCTCAGAAAGAGTTAAAAGATGTTAACTGTATCTGGGCTGTCAGATGCTTCAAATAGAATACCCAATAATTATTTGATTTCTTTCATTCAATTCATGGAGTCACATTAAAGCTATGGAAGTTAATTCTGGTGAAATATCTGACTTTGTTGAGAATTTGATTGTAAATTCAGTTAGAAGTTTCAACATTGAACACAAAATGTTTTTGAGTGGCAATACAAATACAAAACATAGGTAAGGCACAATGTCACTGTAAAAACATTGTTTTTGCTAATCTAAAAAGAAAACTATGGAGCATAAATGTACTTTGATTTATTTGTGGATGTCTCCCAGTTGAAATAGAAGCTGTACTTGTCAAAATGTACCAATATTTTTACATATACACAGTAATATAAGTCAATTACAGCATTTTCATCAAGAAGATAATGGGAACACCAAAAGTTACTCCACTATACTGGTATGTGCTTTTTCACTTTTTACATTTCAGACATTTTTGAGCCTTTGAAGAAATACATTTTAAATCAACCTAAGTGCCCTCTAAAATTGAACTTTCTTGTAAATTAGTTATCAAAATTTTGGTTGTGTTTTGTTCAGAATCATTTAAAAATCATTTAAAAATCTTATCTGAGGTTTTAGTAAGTGGACTGATAAAAGTTTTACCTTTTGAAGCTTTTAGTGAATTCTGTTTACTGAAAATGAAGTTTGCAAAAGATACTAAAATATATTTCTACAAAAGCAAGGAAGAGACTGAAACAAATCAAACAATGACAGTGCATATGGTAGGCAAATTTTGATTTTTACATTATATAACTGTGTTTTGGATTATTACTATTTGTGAGAAGAGTTTTTTTTCAAGAAGTTCCTTTTTTAGTTGGATAAATAGACATCCTGTACCATAACAGAATAAAATCTAGAAGGCCTATGATTTTGTACCATTTAAAATTGGCAAGGAATTCCTTAAAATCATAAATTCAGACAACTTATTTGACAAATTTTGTCTTATAAAATATTTGTTTAAGAAAGCATCTCTAAGGGGGCGCCTGGGTGGCGCAGTCGTTAAGCGTCTGCCTTCGGCTCAGGGCGTGATCCCGGCATTCTGGGTTCAAGCCCCACATCAGGCTTCTCTGCTGGGAGCCTGCTTCTTCCTCTCCCACTCCCCCTGCTTGAGTTCCCTCTCTTGCTGGCTATCTCTCTCTCTCTGTCAAATAAATAAATAAAATCTTTAAAAAAAAAAAAAGCATCTCTAAGGGGCAACTGGCTGGCTGAGTGTCCGACTCTTGATTTAACCTCAGGTCTTGATCTCAGGGTCGTGGGTTCAAACCCCCCATTACGCTCCACATGGAGCTTACTTTAAAAAAAAAAAAAAGAATGAAGGCATCTCTGAGTGGAGACAAAAAGTCAGTACATGTTAAAAAGTTCGGGTTAGGGGCACCTGGGTGGCTCAGTCGTTAAGTGTCTGCCTACGGCTCAGGGTGTGATCCCAGCGTTCCAGGATCAAGTCCCACATCGGGCTCCTCCGCTGGGAGCCTGCTTCTTCCTCTCCCACTCCCCCTGCCTGTGTTCCCTCTCTCGCTGGCTGTCTCTCTCTCCGTCAAATAAATAAATAAAATCTTTAAAAAAAAAAAAGGTCAGGTTAAAATATTTACAAAATTAAATAGGAAAAAAAGAATTAAGATTATTATCCATTTAGCAGAATTTGCTCTGAATTTACAAGATACCTCTGCACCCATGGAGATTGAATTTTCTCAATTAAAAATTTTATGGTCCACAGAGATGTCAACACGACCCTCTATTCCCTGCCTCTGACCTTTGTTCATCTGTCTTCCCTCACTGCAAACTCTCTTTTTTCATATGGCAGAAAACTCGGCAACCAATGTTTCAAAGTTTTACGTCTTATGGCTTCAGGCATTAAGTGGCTATCCAAGTCCCAAATCCAAAAATCCAAGAGAATGGGTTTATCTGTGAGGACTTGCTCAGGTGCTTTGGGCTACACAACACACAATGCACTGTGCAGCCATGTGGAGGGCTGACAGAGGTGCTTTCTGGAAAGGTGTGCCAGGTAAGCAATTCATAGGTGTCCACTACACTGCAGACTATGGTGCTATTAGAAAATGAGGAGGAAGAGTTGGTTTGGGACCAATGGGGAGATTATTAAGTTGTTGCCCAATTTTTTATTATTAAATTTTTTGAACATACAAAAAAAGTTACAAAATGAGCATCTTTCTATAGCAACCATCTAGATTCAACAATTGTCACCATTGTGTTATGTTTGCTTTATGTCTCTATGCATGTTTGTGTGTATGTATGTGTATTTTTCAAAAACTATTTAGAAGTATGTTGCAGATATCATGACACTTTATCCCTCAGTACTTCAGCATGCATCTCCTAAGAATAAGGTTGTTTTCTTACAAATCTCCAATACCAACATCACACCTTAAAAATTAATAATCCCCTAACATCATAGTTAGTCCATGTCCAAATTTATCCAGTTTTACAACTAATGACTTCTATAGCTGGTTTTTAAATCAGGATTCAATCGAGTACAAATTTATTTTTAGATATGTAGTTTAAAATTGCTGTTCTGATTTAGATATACAGTAGACAGTTCAAAGTGAAGGTCTGGAGTCCGTTCAAAAGGCAACCTATAGTTAAAAAATGACAAGTTCCCATAATAAAGAGGAGAAAAAAGCTGAGAAGCTATTGAATGGAATATTAGTGAATCAAAGAAAGGAAGGAAGAGGCTGACGTATCAAATACTACTGCAAATCACATGAGGTGGATAAGGCCTGAGGGAAACTTGGTGAGCCAAATCCCCTGGAGAGCAGTTCGGGCAACAGAGGAAGTCAGACTACAAGGGGTTAAGTACAAGTGAGTTGTGAAGAACTAGACCTGAGTATAGTCCTTTCTCCAGAAGTTTCAAATTGAAAGGAAGGAAAGAGGTTACATAGAACAGAAGTTCCCATGGTTTTCATCACCATGAGCCTTTTTCATTTTTCTCTCCCCTCACTAGCACCACTATCCTGGAGGCAATGTTTTGAAAGTTACTGTTTATCAAATGGTGTTTAATGATAATGGAGTTCATAACTTTTCTTAATCTAGGGTAGTTGCTCACTAGAGCTTCTCATTATCACAAATCAGAGCTCCCTTGAAGGGAAGAGCCGGTAGATAGTATAGCAATCCCTGACAAAAGAGGAAAAACATTGTTTTCTCTAAAACACAAGGGAAAGAAGAGAGAGACAAAGGAATGCTGAGGTAGAGATGGTGGCAGTAGAGACAAATGTAAGCTGTAAGTTTGAGAAAAAAGATGTTGAGGGAACACTTGTCACAGGACCTCAAGCTAAGCCATGTGATGAGAGTGTGAGGAGTCTGTTAGAAATACATGGAAAAGAACTGAAACAGCTGCTCTCTCAGCTATGAAAACATAGAAGTCAGATTAGTAAGGTTGCCTGTTTGAAATCAACAAATATTCATTGAGCATTTATGAGAGTCCAGGCACTCCGGCAGGCGCCCAGGTTACAAAGACACACAATTCAGATTTCACCTCCTTTCTAAGAAATAGTACACTCCTACCTTGGTATTCACGACAAAACACTCTCTCTGCTTCTTTTCCTCCTCCTCAGTCCACTCCGAGGGCCCCTTCGCTTCCGTAGCTCCCTTCAAATGTAAGGCTTAAATGTTTCTGGATACCAGGTTTTCGTCCTAGGCCGCCTTCTCTTCTCATTGTACAAATTCTCTTTGGATGATCACATTCACTTGTACTGCTTCAAGTAGACGCTCTCTACCTCCAGCCCACTCTCAAGAACCAGTCTTATATAAGGAAGGGAAACAATGGATACTTAAAATAAATACTACCTGCGGCCGCTTCTCTTCTGGGGGGATCATTCCTATCAGTGGTGAAAAAAACTCACACCCCTCCTTCTCCATACAAAGATGAGGTGGTTGGAAGAAGAGGGGAGGGAGGATGGTGAGAAACCGGAAGATACATACCACCGTTAGTAGAGCACCTTACGAACCTTTGAATATGCAAAGGCAGCTTGAAAAGAACTACAAAGAAATTCAGCATAATAAAATGGGAGGTTTGGCTTTGTTTTGCTTTTGTTTGTTTCCATCGCTACCAGGCACTGCGAGCAAGTAGAGAGGGCAAAGCAATTCGGGGGGAGGAGGCAGCAGCTGAGGTTGGCAGGTTGGCCCAGGGCTTCTCGAGAACAAGGATGATGGTTATTCATTTTAAAATTGTTCTGCGCTATTGCCACCCAAACCCCTCGCATCTCCACAAATCACTGAATTAAACCTGCCGCATATACAATGGTCTTGTCTGATTGAGTTTTTGGTTTGGGTTTTGTGAAAATTAAGGGAAAGTAGCTTAGTTAAACAGCTGCGGTAATGTGGCACGAAACCAGGCAGAAACATAGATCCATCAACTGAACAGAGCCCAGAATCGAGGTCTAGAGGCACTGAGGAAAAACATTAATCACCCTCTCAAGAATCTACAGAGACTTTGGGAAGGATGTAGAGCTCCCACTGCATGTGGAATGTGGTTTGAATCATTTCCATTTGAATTTCAAAGGCCAGTGTACCTCAGCAGACTTTGGTTATACACAAATACAACTGACTACAGGACATCCCCACTTGGAGACTGCCCCTGGGACATCAGCTGCAGAATGGCCACAAGTGACCTCATGCTCTCATCACACCCCTCCAAACCTGCTCCACCTGCACTTTTAATGAATGGCAGGACCCGGTTGCCCATGTCACCCCTCCTTATCCCTCTCCAACTATATCCCATTAAACACTAGGGTTTATTATTTTTGTTTCCTAATTATCAATCAAATTCTGACTCCCTCCCCTCACTCCCTTGGATCAGGCCCCCAGGGTCTCCAGCCAAGGCCTCAGGAATTTCAATGTTTCCATTCTCACCCTCCCACAGCCCCTTCACCTTGAAGTAGCTAAAGTGTTCAATCCGAAATGCAACCAGGTCATGAGACTCCCCTGCATAAACCTTTGGATGATCACTCATTGTCCTTGGTATAAAATAAAGTCCAACTTCCCCTTTATCAGATATGTCATTTGCAAATATCTTCTCCCATTCCATGGGTTGCCTTTTAGTTTTGTTGATTGTTCCTTTGCTGTGCAGAAGCTTTTTATCTTGATGTAGTCCCAATAGTTCATTTTTGCTTTTGTTTCCCTTGCCTTGAGAGACATATCTAGAAAAATTCGCTATGGCTGGATGTCAAAGAAGTTATTGTTTTTTGCAGTTTTATACCTTTATTTGACTGACGATCAGCAATTAGTTCTCATCCACATTAACTGTGTGTAGATGTTTGAAAGTGGTGACAGGTACATAGGGAGCCAACGTGTAGAGCTTATTTGGTGAGTCCTCGTCCTCGTTACATTTTCTGGACAGCCACACATGGATACAGTACGGAGCGTGCCTTATCCCTTTGGCCCACATAGCATTGTTGAGCCTGGTGTCAGTGCGCACATCTGGAGTTCCCATCTACTCCATGGCACATTTCCGGATCTCTTTGGGCGCCCGAGGGGTACACTTCTAGAAACCCACTCCATGGGTGTGCTTGTGAATGATGATGGTGTATTCTCTGGTCACTACCTTGTTGATGGCAGAATGGCCCTTCTTCTCACCACCCTTCTTTGTGGGAGCCATTCTGCCGGGCCCTGGTTGCAAAGGAGAAGTGCAGGTATTGTGGGAGAGGCTTGTTTGGAGTTTTTTGATTAGTGGCTCAATTTCTTTGCTGGTTATCAGTATATTCAAATTTTCTATTTCTTCCTCTTTCAGTTTTGGTAGTTTATATGTCTCTAGGAATTTATCCGTTTCTTCCAAGTTGTGCAATTTGTTGGCATATAGCTTTTCATAATATTCTCTTATATTTCTGTGGTGTTGGCTATTATTTCTCCTCTTTCATTTGTAATTTTGAGTCCTTTCTCTTTTTTTCTTGTCAAGTCTGGCTAGAGGTTTATCAATTTTATTGATTTTTTTTCAAACAACCAGCTCCTGGTTTCATTGGTCTGTCCTATTGTTCTTTTAGTTTCTATATCATTTATTTGTGCTCTAGTCTTTATTTCCTTTCTTCTGCTGGTTTTAGTTTTGTTTATTGTTCTTTTTCCAGCTTGTTTAGGTGCAAGATTAGGTTGTTTATTTGAGATTTTCCTTGCTTCTTGTGGTAGGCCTGTATTACTATAAACTTCCCTCTTAGAACTATTTTTGCTACATCCCAGAGGTTTTGAATGATTATGTTTTCATTTTCATTCAAAATACATAAAGAAGTTACAAAACTCAACGTGCCAAAAAACAAAAAATCCAATTAAAAAATGGCCAGAAGACATGAATAGACTTTTCTCCAAAGAAGACATACAAATGGCCAACAGACACATGAAAAGATGCTCAACATCACTCATCATCAGGGAAATGCAAATCAAAACCACAATGAGACACCACCTCACACCCGTCAGAATGGCTAAAATTAACAAGTCAGGAAACAACAAATGTTGGCAAGGATATGGAGAAAGGGGAACTCTCTTACACTGTTGGTGGGAATGCAAGCTGGTACAGCCACTATGGAAAACAGTATGGAGCTTCCTCAAGATGTTAAAAATAGAGCTACCCTATGACCCAGCAATTGCACTACTGGGTATTTACCCCAAAGATACAGATGTAGTGATTCGTAGTGACACCTGCACCCCACTGTTTATAGCAGCAATGCCACAAGAGCCAAACCATGGAACAAGGCCAGATGTCCATCGACAGATGAATGGATAAAGATGTGGCATGTATGTGTCTGTGTGTGTGTGTGTGTGTGTGTGTGTGTGTAATAGATTATTACTCAGCCATCAAAAAGAATGAAATCTTGTCATTTGCAATGACATAGATGGAACTAGAGGGTATTAAGCTAAGCAAAATATGTCAGTTTGAGAAAGACGAGCACCATATAATTTCACTCATATGTGGAATTTAAGAAACAAAACAGATGAACATAGGGGAACGAAAGAAAAAATAAAATAAGATAAAAACAGAGAGGGAGGCAACCCATAACAGATTCTTAACTCAAGGAAACAAACTGAGAGTTGCTAGAGGGGAGGTAGGTGGGGGAATGGGGTCACTGGGTGATGGGCACTAAGGAGGGCACTTGATGTAATGAGCACTGGGTGTTATATGCAACTGGTGAATCACTAAATTCTACCCCTGAAACTAATAATACAGTATATGTTAACTAAATCAAATTTAAATTTAAAATTTTTAAACTACAATGAGATATTACCTCACACCTGTTAGAATGGCTAAAATCTACAACACAGGAAACAACAAGTGTTGGCGAGGATGTGGAGAAAAATAAACACTTGTGAATTGTTTGTGGGAATGCAAACTGATGCAGGCACTCTGGAAAACAGTATGGAGTTTCCTCAAAAAGTTAAAAAGAGAATTACCAGGTGGCTCAGTCAGTTAAGTGTCTGTCTTTGGCTCAGGTTATGATCCCAGGACCCTGGGATCGAGCCCCACATTGGGCTCCCAGCTCAGCAAGGAGTCTGCTTCTCCCTCTCCCCCTCCCCCTGCTTGTGCTCTCTCTCTTCCTCTCATGCGCTCTCTCTCAAATAAAAATATAAAATCTTAAAAAAAGAAAAAAAGAGAGAGAATACCCTATGATCCAGTCATCACACAACTGGGTATTTATCCAAAGGATAGAAGAACACTAATTCAAAGGGATACACATGCAGCTATGTTTATAGCAGTATTATCTATAATAGCCAGATTATGGAAAGAGCCCAAGTGTCCATGAACTAATGAATGGATGAAGAAGAGGTGATATATATCTATAGATAGATAGATAGGATAGATAGATGGATAGATGTTAGAATATTAGTCAGCCATAAAAAAGTATGAAATCTTGCCATTTGCAATGACATGGATGGAACTAGAGAGTCTAATGCTAAGCAAAATTAGTCAGAGAAAGGCAAATACCGCGTGATTTCACTCACAGGTGGAATTTAAGAAACAAAACAAATGAACAAAGAGAAAGGAGGGGCAAACCAAGAAACAGACCCTTAACTCTAGAGAAAAAACTGATGGTTACCAGAGGGGAGGGGGTGGAGGGATGGATAATTTAGAGGATGGGGGATTAAAGAGCACACTTGTTGTGATGAGCACCAGGTGTTTTATGGAAGTGTTGAATCACTATATTGTACACCTGAAACTAATATTACACTGTATTAGCTAACTGGAATTTATAGGAAACTTAAAATAAATAAACCGACCAACAAATAAATAAAGTCCAACTTCCTTAGGTCCTTTGTGATCGGGTTCCTATTGGCCTCCCCACCTTCATCATGGCTCCCTCTTTCATGCAGACTCCCTACTGAAGTCGCACAGAACTACTTTATGTTCCAGGACTGCTTCATGCTCTCCTTTTCACCTCTTACATTTTGTGCATGCTATTTCCTCTTTCTGAAGCATTCAGTGCACTCCTTCACCTGGCTAACTCCAAGTCAACTTGTAGGTTTCAGCCTAGATGCCATTTCTTCCAGAAAGGCTTCCCTGACTACCCTCTCCAACTAGTTTGAGTTCTATGGCTCTCCTGTATGTTTTCTTAGCAACTTGTGCTTCCCCTAGCATATTGCTTACTACCCTCTATTTTCATTGTCTACTTATTTGCCTATCTTTCACCACCAGCTTGTAAGCTCCCCGAGGGTGGAAACATGTCTGTCCATCTAGTTCACAGCTATATCCCTACTATCTACCGCAAAGATTGGCTTATAAAAGCCAGGAAAGAAATACTGGATGAATGAATAACATGCACGAGATATTTTGCAAGTTATAAAGTGCCTTATCTCATTTTAATTTCACCGCCCTATGAGATAGTACCACCTTGAAACAAAGCACCATGCTACTGTTACATTTAAGTTGACATAGACTACATTTGTGAAGTTCTATTTAAGTAATAATTACCTGAAATCTTAACAAATCAGGTTTTTAAACAACTTTAAAGTAAATTTGACTTATATAAATCTTTCAAAAATTGTGTAATCATAACTAACTGCTAACAAAGTGTCCCAAAGGAAAGGTTCCTGTTAGATGTCCTTTAATGAATATAGGACACTCTGCTATGCATACAGAATATTTTTGCATTCATAAATGTGCTACAGTCCCACAAAATGCTTAATACTCTTAAGTGGATTAAGCATGCCTCCTGTGATCTGATTTATATGGTGAATGTGCCAAGTAAAACCTTTCTCCACAGAGCAATCAGACTGTAAACTTCAGCTGAACTCTGATAAAATTATCGTAATTCCAAACTAGTGGAGCCCGAATTAATGAGATTTTGCTTTAAGCTCTTCCTATGAAAGGGCCAACCAATCTTTGTTGAACATTTTAGATGTATCAAAAATGTTCCAAAATCATACTGGTTAAAATAGTGCGCACTTAGACACATGTGGCAGAACACCTGGAATGTGGCTAGTGTGAGTGAGGAACTGCATCTTTAATGTTACATCACTGTAAGTAATTTAAATTTAAAAACTGAAGCAGTATAATGTTTATATTGATTATATGTTAAAGTGAAGATATTTTGGATATATTGAGTTAAATAAAATATTAAAATTATTGCAATTATTTTTGCATATTTATTTTTATTTTTTTAACATGGCCATTAGAAAATCTTAAATTCCATAGTAGTTAACATTATATTTCTATTGGCCTTCACTGTTTTAAAACATGCTCCACTGTTCAACTCAGGAAAAAGAAAGGTACAGTTTAGGTAAAGGGTACTTGCAATTTTTAAATGTTGTGTTATTTATCCTCAATAGTGATTTAAAACTCTTTGGGCTAGATGGCTTCTTAATACTTAGAAAATGTTAAATGCCTTTCCTACCCATGATAACATCAGGTTATAAAACATGTTCTAGTAGAGAGTAACTGAGCATTTATTTACCTGATTATACTACCACATTAGTTATCCCAATTCATCTTTTTTTTTTATTTTATTTTTTTTTTAAAGATTTTATTTATTTATTTGACAGAGATAGAGACAGCCAGCGAGAGAGGGAACACAAGCAGGGGGAGCGGGAGAGGAAGAACCAGGCTCATGGCGGAGGAGCCTGATGTGGGGCTCGATCCCATAACGCCGGGATCACGCCCTGAGCCGAAGGCAGACGCTTAACCGCTGTGCCACCCAGGCGCCCCTCATCTTTTTTTTTAAAGAATGGAAATTGACTTATTTTTGTAGTTATTGCTTTTGTTTTGTTTTTTATTTGTCATGCGCATATCTGTTAATGAAATCTTACTTTCAATGTACAAGATATGTAAAGGGACATTGCTCTGGCTAGAGTGGAGGCAGAGCGTGACCACTGGCCTCCCTCTTCAACAAGCCACAACCCTAACACTGCAAACGTCCCCTTCCACATACACACACCTCTCCTGCCTCTAGCATCTCAGCAGAATCCTAGGGCCCTGCCATAAGAGACAGTGTAAACAACACTTCTCTACAACACAGCCTAGAATTGGGAAGGACACAAAGAAACCCTGAGCATTCAAATGAGATTTGTCAAATTTTAGATGCTTCTGTTCCCACGCTTCCCTCCTATTAGTGCTCTCCGCGACCTTACAAAATCTGTACACTCCATCTTGCATACACAATTTTAACACGCTTGGTTGTCATTTCCCAGTACACAGAATATCAGCTGCAGGCAACTGGAAGATAGGTGCTGTGCAGTTGGGAGAGGGAGGGGGAGATGCAGGAAAGAAGAAAGAGATTCTTGTAACTGGTAGCTCAGAGGAATGAAAGCAAGATAGAGAATTTTCCAAAGCAGGAACCAGAATTTATATATTCTGGTGTGACAGACTGGGGCCACTGAGTTTAGGGATGAGTTGCCCACACCCCTTAATAGTTCCTGTGGAGAACACTGTATCAGGACACAATAAAGTCACTGATGCTCATATTCACCCTTAAGCCTAAACGACAGGGCCAGTATACTTTATTCTGATATTCAATGTATAGGGCAGAGGAGTATACACTTCATTTAAGCAACCTGTCCATAAAAGAGGCTAAAATAAACCAAGCTTTGGTACTTAAAGGCTAACATTCGGCTACTTGAATAACTCTCATATGTGAAATAGCTAATTTCCCACCAAAGAATGACAAATGATGTGTTACAAGGAAGGAAGGATGCTTCCATGAATTACAACATATAACTAACATACATCTCCAGTCAACACATGCTTGAAAATATTCTGTGCCTATGGACTGTGAACTTGGCAAATGAACAGAAGACTTGCTCTTGTAATTCATTCATCCCATACGGGTATAAGCTGAGTCTGTGTTCTGACAAGGATTTCCTGAATCAAAGCATCTGTCTGGGAGCTGGGTCCAGATTGCTGTTTAACACTGTGGACTTGTGTAATACAACAGATACCTTTTAAGGCTGGGGGGTGCATGGGGTGGGGACGGAAGGGGATGTGGGTAATCATGGGAGGTCCACGAGGAAGACTGTTTGGGAATAGAAAAGAGCACAGAGGGAAACTAATAGCAACTTCTTTGCCAAGAAGAAATCATTGTGGGTCCTTTCCTTTAGCCCTGGATCCCACCAGACCACCACCACAGCTATTGGCATAAAAGGAATGTGTTCAAGAAACAAAATATGCATCAGACAGCACTTACTATTCTTTCCCACCGGGAGTATGCTGAACATGTAGGCAATGTTATGCAACCTTTGATATGACCCAGATTAGAAGCGACTGGTAATAGAACTTGGCATTTTTCTTTTGCTAGACTTATATTTCAAAACTTCTCAGGTGGTGTGACATAAACAGGAAAGAATGTGTTTGGTAAGAGAGTGTTGGCACATAATGAGCCACGACAATTGGTCTCCTTAATAAAACTACTATTCTTTTGGTTATGACCACCACAGCAGCCTACAAAAAGTGCTATACATGGCCATGGTGGTTGCAATGATTTCCTTCCATATTGATTTTCCTTGTATATACTGAACATACAGTTCAAACGCCTTATGTGGTATGCTTAAGAAATACATGCAAGAGTCGAAGTGAATTATTTCCTATAGTAGGAAGATCATCAGATTAAGAAACAGGATGTCTGTTGTGCATCTTTGGGTAAGTCAGCGGGCCAGTATCCCCTTCCATACAATGAGGAGACTTGATAAAATGACCTCTCTGTGTCTCCTTTATGGTTCTAATAACACCTAGGATATGGTACACAAAAACCCTCATGATTAATATTAGACAGAACTTGTGCCATGATCCCACTGACACGCTCTCAGTCACCAACACTACCATTACTACACAGTCTTGGCTTAGGGTGACTAGGACAGAATGTCCTTTGTGACTGATGGCAGCAGGCTCTCTGGATGTCTAGATGTGGCTGGTAACATGCCAACTTTTAATGGACTGTCCAATCGTTCTGATGCATTTTATGAAAAGATTAAGAATATCTTACTTCATAATGCCTTCCACACTCCCCTTCCCTGGGAGTCCCCTCAGTTACCTCTTTTGGGGATAGTCTTACTTCCCTTGTGACTAACATTTCAATCATTAATTCATACAAGGCGAGGAGAAACTGCTGCAAGTATCTTCTGCCCCCACCTTCATTTCATTCTCAAATGGTCACCAAGCACCACTTACATATGAGGAGACCTCATTCTGCCACTCATACATTTTAACTCTTTTTCCCCTTCCTAAATTGAGCAATTTCATTGTAAGATACAAAACGACAACTAAGAATTAATGAAATGCTCTTCCCTAGGCTTGTACATGACACCAATTTACAAAAACACTTATTTCCAATTGAAAGTTTATTTTAATGACAATAAATTGGAGAAATCCTTCCTTTGTCTCCCCCTAAGTTTATTAGCACCAGCAATTCCCCAAACCCTAGACAGTTCTCAAGAGAAATTCAGTCCATGGCAACCAAAATTCATCTGAGAGCTTTGAGTTTCCTATGAATTGATGCACCCTGTTCTTATGACTGTTTTCAATATAAACCTGTATATATGCCTGTTTATATCCAAATATCCTGCACATAGTAGGTATGATATAGTTGGCATTAGTCAAATAATTAGTGAGACTCTCACACTGAATAAATGTGAGCTCCTAGAAGGGGATTAATTATTTGAAGAACTGCCTTAACACTTTCATTCCACTAAGTTCCCATGTCATATTTATTAATGTTCAATAAACTAATTATTATTCTACATATCTTTAAGGACTTTACAATTTACAAAATCTATTCCCATTTTAGAGATGAGGAAATCAAGGTACTCACAACTGGTGAAATAATTTCTCCCATTTGTTAATATTTTTAATATCTTTTGTACCTAGAGCAGTGCTCACTGCTATTATCAGTAACTCAATAATTCACAGCTTGGAATGGCATCAGCTCATTTTAGGTTCTTTTTTTAATTCCAAAACAATCTTCTGATAGGAGAAGGGAAGAGGTTTTCAGTTCCTCATCCCATCTCAGTCAATTAATAAGCCCTACTGGAATAAAGCTCTCCTTATAATATTACCAAAATTAATACAATAACAAAGAAAAAAGCCAAATCATATATTGGTGTGAACAGTGCAACTCAATAACAATGTTCTTACTATGTCGCATTGCTATGTGTCTTTATACAATGAAGCCATTTCCTCCACAGCTTCCATACATTCCCAAACAATAGAAGGCATACACAATCAGTCCTCAGCGGAAGTATGAGGACACTGGCAAGTCACTCCATTCCATCTCAGTGACACCCCTCCTCCTCTTTCAGGTACCCTGTGCTTCCTATTCCAAACCTCCCTTCCACCAAAACAGAAGAGGACTTGATATTATTTTAGGGGTGAATAGAGATGTTCTGGAAAGGCCCTCTCAGCCTTGGCTTATGAGGAACTACTCTCCAAATGTATAAGCCAGAATCCAAGGCCTACTGACCAGTTCCTTTTCCCAAAGAATGTCACCAATATTAACATTTCTGTATAAAGGCCTAAGGAAAGGGAAAGTAAAAATTAGCATATCAACTATTTTTCTCTCTCTGGTCTGTGCACGCTTGAATGCTTCACTGGCCCAAATTTTGCTTATCAGTCAGTGCTATGCTCCTCTCAGGGAGAAATATAGCCACAAGAATTTTCATAGTAAGAGGTTTAGAACAGAAATAGAAATTTAGAGCTAGAAATGATCGTAAAGATGTTCTAGTCCAGCCTCTTCATTTTAGAGATGAGAAAATGTGAGACTCCCAAGATAGAGAGTAGCTTGCCCACACATAGCCTAGTAAGTGACAAGGAATAGACAGTATTCAGGTCACCCAGGCTTGCTCTTTTACCCTACCTACTCTGACTTATAGCTCAAGTCAGAGTTTCTCTAGGGCTTGGTCACTGGCCAGCTGAGGCTCTGGGGACTGCTGCAAATCCATCTTAAGGACAAGTTAGGAGGCTGAGCCCCAGTCTAAACAGCCATTAATAAATAATAGAGCCCTTGGGGCACGTGGGCGGCTCAGTCAGTTAGGTGTCTAACTCTTGATCTCAGCTCAGGTCTTGATCTCAGGGTCGTGAGTTCAAGCCCTGCGTTGGGCTCCACACTGGGTGTGGAGCCTACTTAAAAAAACAGAAATAGAGCCCAGCTCACCTATATGAATCCAATGACCAAGAAAATGAGAGTGACTAGTGCCTGAGCACATAAATCCAGAAGGACGCTATCACCCCCTTTCTCATGAAAGGCTGAGATTTCACTCCAGTTTAGGTGAGAGAATACAGCCATTTACTCATTTTAATGCCCCCTTCCCTGACAGGTTGCCCCATGCTCTCCTGAAACCTTCCCTCTCCAATTCTACCAAAATCATATTTATGTTTTCCAGTAAATTACATTTTAGTTTGCAATAAATTTTATTTTATTGTCATTGCAAAATCTACCCTTTTTTTTCATTACAGAGAGAGAGGGGGAAAGAGGGGCAGAGAGAGAGAGCAAGAGAGAGAGAGAGAATCTTAAGCAGGCTCCATGCCCAGTGTGGAACCCAACTCAGGGCTCAATCTCACAACCCTGAAATCACGACCTAAGCTGGAATCAAGAGTCGGACAGTTAACCAACTGAGCCACCCAAGTACCCCCCAAAATCTACTTTTACTCATGTCCTCAAGTGCATTTCTATGCCTTCCATGGGATATGTTTGTCTTGTTCAGCAAAAAGAATTATGTTTATTATTAAGCAATATAACAAAACACAGAGAAACAAAAATAAGTCCTAATCCCACCACCTCTGGAATTGCCACTGCTAATACTTGCAAAGTTTTCTGAGGATGATCTGAATCATTATAAGGCTTTCCTCTAGTTAACAGTGGCAGGGCCATAAGATCGTTGTATGCTATTCTATCAAAAAATGACACTTAACCAATCATCTTTCCAACATCTGATAGCACCAAGTTTATTTCTGCCTCAGGACCTGGAGTACTTCTCTTACACCTTCTCAGGCTAGTTCCTTCTTGGTATTTCATTTTTCTGCTCTTTCAGAAGAACCTTCCCTTACCCAACTTCCTCATTTTAGAACTTAATCATTTCTTTTTTTTTTAATGTTTTTTTATTATATTATGTTAGTCACCATACAGTACATCCCCGGTTTCCGATGTAAAGTTTGATGATTCATTAGTTGCGTATAACACCCACTGCACCATGCAATACGTGCCCTCCTTACTATCCATCACCAGTCTATCCCATTCCCCCACGCCCCTCCCCTCTGAGGCCCTCAGTTTGTTTCTCATAGTCCATAGTCTCTCATGCTTCATTCCCTCTTCTGATTACCCCCCCCCTTTCTTTATCCCTTTCTTCCCCTACTCAGCTATCAGAAAGAACAAATTCTCAACATTTGCTGCAACATGGACGGCACTGGAGGAGATTATGCTAAATGAAATAAGTCAAGCAGAGAAAGACAATTATCATATGATTTCTCTCATCTATGGAACATAAGAAGTAGGAAGAACTTAATCATCTCTAATCAGATTACCCTATCCTATTTTCAACATAACACTTATCACCACCTGATATTTTCTTATTTCTTTAGTTCTTTATTGTCTGTCTCCTTAACTAAGCTGCATGAAGACAGAGACTGTATGTGTCTTGTTCATCATGAGACTGCCCAGCACCTAGTATAGTACCTGACACACATTAGGTAGTAATGGAATGAAAGGAGTAATGGTTTGAAGTAAATGGTTTGAAATAAAGGAGCCATGAGAAAACATGTACTTTGAGTTGTACTGAATGATCCTTGCTCTCTTATGTTATCCCTCATAGCCAGCAGCACAGGGATGCCTTGGTATCTGTGGCTTCAAAAAGCACTAACTAGCCTAAACAGGGTTTAAGCCTGAGACTTATTAGAATTATTAATGAGAATGCAGTCAGTTCCCTCTTTTACTTTAAATTAGTCATAGCATTGGAAACACCTTGAATTCTTTGAATACCACATGATATAGGCAACTTGAATAAACATAACTGGTGAAGTTTGCCTTTTGTAGTCCTATATTCAGCTGAGCCATTTTGAACAAGCATGTTTCTCGTAAGTAGTTATTAATTTCTACACCTTTTAATCAAAACCTACTATTACGGTATGAGGTGAACATGAAACTCTACCCCTAAAAGTATACTGTAAGCCTAAATATCAGTGGTCAAATTAATCCTGATAGCTAGCACACTAAGTATTCAAATAGTTTCTCTTCCTTCAGAAAGCAAGACTTTTTGATATATAAAGCCCACTTGTCTGAATTCAATCTAATATGGGGGAAAGACAGAATAATTTTACCTTTGAGGACTGTGTTCAATTAGATTATAATCATGTAAAAAGTAACAAACATCAGAACTTTCTTTAAAGGCAACAAAATTCTCCCATTTGTAGATAGGTATTTGGGAGTCATGTCTAATCTAACTTTTAGGGTAGAAAGGACCAATACTGATAGGCAATCACTGAAGGCATGTGCTTTGTAGTCGAGAGTCCTGGCTCAAGTCTAAGATTCACCATTTACTAAGAGACCTTGGGCAAGTGGCTTTAACCTCTTTAAAACTCAGGCTACTCATCTGTAAAATCAGTAAGAGCGCCTCCCAAATGGGTTGTAGATTAAATAACAAATACATCGCTCTGGAAGGTACCTACCACATAGCAAATACTCAACAAAAAGTAGCTAGTATGACTCTATAGATAGAAAAAATACATATTTATTTAACTTCTTTACCAAATGCAAATGCTTATTAAGACCCACTTAGTATGAAACAGGGATTATCTAAGACACAGGACAAGTCAGTCGTGGTACTGTGTCTCAAGAAGTTCACATCTGAGGGTAAGAGATAAGATGAAAACACAAACAACTAGAATCCAAGGGAGACCATGGCTAGGTGCTCTAAAAAGTAAAATTGAATGGGTTAGAATTCCTTTGGTTGAAGGTGACAAAAACCCAACCCAAACCAGCTTAAGCATAAGGGTGACAGATTGGCTCTCAGAATCAAAGAATGAGCCTCAGGGGCTTGGACTGGAGACTTCATGCTACTGAGTTGCACAGGCTCTCTCCCTCTCCCGTTTCTGCCAGTGACCACAGATTTTTGCTTGACTCCATCCATTCTGTTCTAATACAGTAAGAATTCCTCCTTGTTACAGAAATTATGGCTACAATTAGCCTTCAATTCTAATCCTTCTAGCTTAGCCCTGGACCAATCCATGTGGCCAGGAGGATGCCGTATTATGATTGCTTTGGCTTTGATTATCAACCCACCTGTAAACCGTAATGAGGGCAGAAAAAAACTCCCCAAAGGAAGGTGGGACAGGTTGCTGGAAAGAGATAAATAATAAATGTTCAAACAAAAGAAAAGTATTGGTAAAAATGTGAAGAAATCTGATGCTGGGGCGCTTGGGTGGCTCAGTCAGTTAAGCAACTGCCTTCAGCTCAGGTCATGATCCCAGGATCCCGTGATGGAGCCCCACATCAGGCTCCCTGCTCAGCAGGGAGTCTGCTTCTCCCTCTCCCTCTGCTCTTTGCTCCCTACCCCCGTTCATGTTCTCTCTCTCAAATAAATAAATAAACTCTTTAAAAAAAAGAAATCGGATGCTAAATTGTGTAGCTACTATGGAAAATAATGTGGAGGTTCCTGTAAAAATTAAAAAATAGGACTACCATATGACCCAGAAAGCCCACTTCTGGGTTTTTATCCAAAAGAATTGAAGTTAGAACCTCAAAAGGTAATAGCACTCCCATGTTCTCTACAGCATTATTCACAACAGCCAAGATGTGGAAACAATCTAAATGCCCATCACCAGATGAATGGATAAAGCAAATTTGGTATATACATACAATGGAAAATTATTTAGCCTTAAAAAAAGGATTAAACTTCAGGACATTATACTAAGTGAAATAATCCAGTCACAGAAAGACAATCACAGAGGTTCCAATTACATGAGGTATCTAAAATAGTCAAATTCACTGAATCAAAGAGTGGAATGGTGGTTGCCAGGGGCTGGGGAGGGGAGGAAGGCGAGAGCTACTAATCAACAGGCATAAAGTTTCGGTCAAGCAAGATGAGTAAGCTCTAGAGATATGCTGTACAACATTGTACTTACTGTCAACAATAATACACTGTACACTTAACATGGGATCTATTCACTTAAATTTTTAAGTATTCTTACCACAATAAAATAAAGTTTAAAAAAGAACAAATGTCCACTAAAACAATGATCTGATAATACCAGTCATATTACATCATGACAAACAATCCTGCATTTTTAGTATGAATATACTTTTTATTATTATACCATTGGGGAAATGCTTAATATCAAAACAAATGATGTTTCTCTAACTTTCTTTTCTGTTGTTTATCTGGGAGGAGCTGGAGAGAAAACCAAATTTTTTAAAAATATTCTGGTTATAACAGACTCCATCTCTATCAGATTCTTGGTGATTTGGAAGTCCTGTGTAGTCAGTGGGTCCATTAAAAGGTAGAAATAGATTAAATTTCTCTTAAGAGACTTTAATTTTTATTAATTAATTAATTTATTTAAGTCAATTAATTAACATATAGTGTATTATTAGTTTCAGAGGTAGAACTCAGTGATTCATCAGTTGTATATAACACCCAGGGCTCACTACATCACATGCCCTCCTTAATGCCCATCACCCTGTTACCCCATCTTCCCTCTCCTACCTTAAGAGACTTTTAACCAAAATCAGAATAACTAGTTAATTCTCTCCAAAATCAATCATAAGCCAGCCAGCTGGTCATGAAAAATACTGCTGAGAAATATTTATGCCCAAGATGTGAAACAAACTTCATGAAACAGGAAAAAAGTCCTATCACCGCAGAGACATGGTTGGAATTCAATAGAACCCATTGCAGCTCTGACAAAGATTAATAAAATCATCATGTAAAGACAACAGGAAGCAAGCATCCTTCCCCAGTCCACTTGGATAAGGGAAAGACCCATTTGCCTTCCCAATATTCATTCTCCCCTTCTTTCTTAGTAAAAGAACCCCAATTTTTAAGCAGATACATTGCCACTTAGCTAAGAAAACTACATTTCCAGGACCTCTTCACAGTTTGGAATAGCTATGCAACTGGGTTCATGACAACTGGAAGTCTGGCATGGTACTTCCAAGAAAAATGGAGGTGGCACCCTTCTTGTTCCCTCTTCCCCTTTTCTGTATAGGGAATGTGAATGCAACAGCCAGAATCATCTTGGTCTCTGAGGTGACACTGGGAATCTAAACCCAAGCATGGATGAGCAACAAAGTAAGAGAAGCTTGCATCCCGAACACCATGGAGCTCCCCTCCCAGCCCTGAACTGCCTCTCTCCAGACTGAAATAAGCCTACATCTTGTTTAAGGCACTAATTTTCACCTATTTGTTACTCACAGCCAAACCTAATCCTAACTGATGTAAAAGATGTCCTTAATCAGTACACCTTATTTCATTTGAATTAAAATCCTAATAGCCTCTTCTCTGTGAATACACAGCCTGATACCATCCTGAAACTAGAAGACAAGCACCTAATAGTCTTTGAGCCATTACACATCTTTTTGTAAGTTTAATGCTGCTGTTGCATGAATGATAAACCTAAATTAATACAAATGTTTCTTATGAAGAATGTTTTCAGTTTTTACTTTAATAATGTTAAAATGCAAAGGTAAATATAAAAATGAAGCTAATATTTTATGTCAGCTCTTTATAGATTCATTGTATAACTGAATCATTTAACACCATTTTAGATGAGTCAGCTCCCAACAAGCTAGCCCTAAGAGGTGAATTAATCTAATTGTTCTGTCAATGCTTACACATTTTATGTTAATATTAAAAGGTTCTTCTATGGAAGTATTATATTCTTATTTTTAATATGCTGGCAACCCTCTCAAGGAGGCAATATAGTTTTCACCGATGACAATGAATGAATGGAAAAGCCGGAGTTAGGGAGTTTTTGAATTATTTAAAAAGAGTGACAATGCTGAGACTATAACCAAGTTAAACTCAGAAAAGTTACGTCCTCTCTCTTCATAGATGAAAACTTAGAGGACAAAATCAGTGACGGATACAGCATGAATCCTTCAACAGTGTAGACGGGTTTAACTTATGTCTATACTATGTGGTCAAGTGAAGTTAACAAAGCAATGATTTGACTAAATTTAATGAACATTTCCAGGACATTAGTGACTCATTATTCATTCACCCACCCATCCAAAGTGCTGTGAGTACTTACTATGTGACAGGTAAAATGCTAGGTGTTAAGGGTATGAGGATAAATAATACATGAAGAAAGGCAAATAATCCAGTGTGACTGGAGGAGAAGGTACATGGGAACATAAATCAGGAGATTTTTCTGTTCATTCATTCAGTCAACTCCCTCAACTGACCAACACTTACTGAATACCTACTATGCACCTGACTAGGAACTATGGATACAGAATCAAATTCAAGCATAAATTTGTCCCACAAAGAATTAAATTGACTAGAAGGCTCAATATTATCTGTGTAGTAGCTAAAATATTGTGTATATATGAAGAGGACTTTATCTGTGTCTTAATAAAAATATTAAGTCCTTAACACCAATCCCTAAGGGAAAAATCCCCCATCTAACTGGAAGCAGAAAACCCTTGCTCAGAAAGGCTCTCGGCACATATCAAATGTTCAATAATGATAACAAACAATACCTACTAATATTATTACTCTTGTGTAAGGTCTAATTCTTCTTGCATAAATGTGCCACAGACCTCATTCTCAGGAATACAGGCCATTCTTCCATTCATTCAATAAGTACTGACTGAACACCAACTATGCAAGGGGCACTGTTTTAGACCCTTAGATTACCATGGTGGAAAAAACAGACAATGATTCCTGCACTCAAGGAGCTTACATTCTAGTGGGGAGAAGCACGCAATGCGTAAACAACAAATGAATGATTATAGTATATTAAAAAAGGATAAGTAATATGAAAAATAGAGAATATAAAGGGGGTGAGGAGTGCCAGATTGCAGGCCAACTGCATTATAAAAAAGGATGGTCTTAGAAGTCCCCACTGACAAGGTGACATCTGAGCAAAGATTTGAAGGAGGTAAATAAGCTAGTTTCACAGAGAAATGGTAGAAGAGTAGAACAGCCAATGCAAAGGCAGAAGCTTCTGAAGAACAGCACAAGGTGTCGCTGGAGGAGAGTGACTGGTCGAGTGGGAAGGCATAAAGTCCAAGAGGTGATGAGAGATCAGATTAATTAAGGCCTTGTAAGCCATTTTAAGGACTTCAGGTTTTACTCTGAGTGCACAGTGAACTACTGGAGGGTTCTGAGTTAGAAGAACATGATCAGACTTAGGTTTTTAAAGCACCATTCTAGTGTTAACATTTAAGATAAGGCTATTGTAGCAATCTAGGAAGATGATGATAGCTTGAACCAGTATAGAAGTGGAGGTTGTGAAAAATGGTGAGATTCTGTATATATTTTAAAGTCAATAGAATTTCCAAAAAACAAACAAACAAAACTGTATGTAGGATATGAGAGAAAAAAATTCAAGAAGTGATCCTGAAATTTTTGGCTTGAGTGTCTGCAAAGATGGAATTACTCTCAATGGAGAAAAGGAAGGCTGTTGGAAGAACAGGCTCAGTGTTGGAAACAATCAACTCAGGTCTGAACATTTTGAATTTCAGATGTTTATTAGCTAACCATTTGAATATATTAATTAGAAAACTGAGTCTGGAGTTTAAGAGATGTACAGGCTGTGGGGCATCTAGGTGGCTCAGTCAGTTAAGCGTCTGACTCTTAATTTTGGCTCAGGTCACAATCTCAGGGTCATGAGCTGGAGCTCCACATCAGACGCTGCACGCAGCTCGGAGTCATCTGAGATTCTCTCTCTCCCTCTCACTCTACCCCTCCCCTTCCCACTCACATGCTTGCACTCTCTCTCTCTCTCCCTCTCAAACAAATAAATAAATAAAATCTTTAAAAAAACAAACAGATGTACTGTCTGCAAGCATTCCTTTGGTCTTTGGTATTTTGTTATGGCAGCCCTCACAAACTAATACAAGGGGACTGACCAGTCTATCCCCCCAGTGGAAGTACTGGCCCACCTGGTGTTATCTAGGTTATCTCCTTTGGCTACTAGATTGGGGGCGGGGGATTCAGTAACTGCTGGGTCTATGTTGCCTTCTGCTGTCGGGTAATGGAAAAGGTGGGATGTTTGGGTCCAAACACCAATTTGTGTTCTTCTTACCAATTTTCCCCTACTTTTCCAAGTTCCTGTTGGTTACCTCTTACATTATTTCCAGGGATTACAGTTATATTTAGCAAAGAGGAGCAGGAAGAAATCTTCTGGTCCAGACTGCAGTCCAAATACAATTATTTACTCAGTAATGTGTTTACAGAAAAATAAAGACAAGTGGGATGTCTCATACTGCCCACAGTACCTAACCTAGTGTTGGACATCTAGGGGAGGCTCAATAAATACCCCTCGCTTAAAAATTGAAGTGAATGTCAGGGGCGCCTGGGTGGCACAGCGGTTAAGCGTCTGCCTTCGGCTCAGGGCGTGATCCCGGCGATCTGGGATCGAGCCCCACGTCAGGCTCCTCCGCTATGAGCCTGCTTCTTCCTCTCCCACTCCCCCTGCTTGTGTTCCCTCTCTTGCTGGCTGTCTCTATCTCTGTCAAATAAATAAATAAAATCTTAAAAAATATATTTAAAAAAAAATAAAATAAAAAAAAAATTGAAGTGAATGTCAGTAAATGACTCTTGTGACCTTCTGCAGCCCAATCCCCTAACACCCTAATAGCTCTTTCGTCTATGAAGCCGTGGTTACTTAATCCTAAATATAAGCTCAGTCCCAACCAAGGCTTTGGGACCACGTACTTGACAATCTATTCTGATCAGTAAATGTAAAGAGCTGTATGCCAATAACTAGATATGAATAACTTTGTCTCTGTTCTTGCTTTAACTTTGTACCCTGGTTGTAGTAGCTGAGACCTTATCATATATTCCCATTCTAAAAATTGGGCTCTGTCCAATTATTGCCTAACTCCTGTGGGCACCTTAATCCAATGATGTATATATATATCTCAATTTCTTTCCCACTGGGTTCTTGTTTAGGTCTTAGGTCTTCAGACCTTGAGGCAGTATCCTTAATGGCTGGATCACCACAGTCATGCCTGTCTACCTGCCTAAACACCTATCTAATACTGTCATACTTCCCACCTGCCATGTTCTACCTAATGTCAAAATGTCTGCCTCCTGCCAGACCAGCCTGATGCCAACTTCCTGCTAACTGTTTGCTCCTAAGATTTATACTAGCCACCACCCCAAGAGACCAACAAAGCTGGGAGTAGTTTTGCCAGATAAATATGGGATGCCTAGTTAAATTTAAATTTTAGAAAAACAATTTTTTTAGTATATGTATGTTGCAAATACTACATGGAATATACTTATACTAAAAACTTATTTATTTGAAATTCAAATTTAACTGGGCAAAACTGCTGTGTTTTTATTTGCTAAATCTGGCAACCCTCACTGGAACCATGAAAACCAGAACTCCCAGATGCTTAATAATATTTTTATTCAAATGTGTTGTTCTCTTCAGACTTTAAGATGAGGTTTTTATTTATTCCAATTGGTAATAAAAAACTAAATCACCATGCAAGTAGACTGAAATTAATGTATTCATTTTTCATTAAAAAAAAAACTAAAAAATAGACAACTCCTTGTGTCCTAGGCACTACTCAATGAATTCATTGTGGGTAACAGCGTAAGTAAAATTGAATTTGGTTCCAGATGAAAATTGAAAATTAATGAAAGAAGATGATGGGTGAAGCCTGACAACACCTTGGAGAGGGATGTTCTATTTAACTAGTCAAGTTCATTTCATTTTATATATCAATCTGATTGATTAGAGGATCAGTCAGGGTACATTAATGTCACCTCATCACTGCCATCCTAAAAAGCTAGATGTGCACATATTTGGATAATACAAACTATATTTATTCTTCAGATTCCAACTCTGGAAAGAGATCAAGAGCTCTAGACTTTGCCCAAAGACAATGGCCTATCAAGTAGTGACATAAGGACTTTCATCAAAAATGCCTGAAACTGTGATCCTCCTCTTTTATAAATGTCAGAAAGCATCTGGTAGAGGAAACATTTTACTCTTTTTTGAAGCATAATTAACATACACTGTTAAATAGTTTCAGATGTACGATATAATGATTCAACAATTCTATACACTTCTCAGTGCTCATCAAAATAAGTGTACTCTTAATCCCTTCATGTTACCCATCCTCCCACCCACCACCCCTCTAGCAATCACCAGGTTTTTTTTCTGTATTTAAGAGTCTACTTGTTTGTCTCTTTTTTCTTTGTTTTCCTTCTTAAATTCCACATATGAGTAAAATTTATGGACTCTGTCTTTCTCTGACTGGCTTATTTCACTTAGCATTATACCCTCTAGGTCCATCCATGTTATTGCAAATGGCAAGGTTTCATTCTTTTTATGGCTGAGTAATATTTCATTATGTATAGATCACATCTTCTATATCCATTCAACTATAAACGGACATTTGGGGTACTGCCAAATCTTGGCTATTGTAAATAATGCCAAAATGAATGTAGGTGTGCATCTATCTTTTGGAAATATTGCTTTTGTTTTCTTTGGGTAAATACTCAGTAGTAGGATTACATAATCGAATGGTAATGCTATTTTTAATTTTTTGAGGAAACTCCATACTGTTTTCCAGAATAGCTGCACCAGTTTGCATTCCCACTAACAGTGCACAAGGGTTCCTTTTTCTCCACATCCTCAATAACACTTGTTATTTCTTGTCTTTTTGATTTTAGCCATTCTCACAGGTGTAAAGTGGTATCTCATGGTGCTTTTGATTTGCATTTTCCTGATGATGAGTGATGTTGAATATAATTTCATGTGTCTGTTAGCCATCTGTATGCCCTCTTCGAAAGAATGTCTGTTCAGATCCTCTGCCCATGTTTTAATCAGATAATTTGGGGGGTTTTTGGTGTTGAGTTGTATAATATCTTTATATATTTTGAATATCAACCCACTATCAGATATATCATTTGCAAATATCTTTTCCCATTCAGTAGGTTGCCTTTTTGTTTAGTTGAAGATTTCCTTCACTGTGATAAAGCTTTTTATTGTGGGATAGTCCCAATAGTTTAATTTCATATAAAAAAAAAAGGTATCTACAACTAATTTTCAAAGAAATTACTGCCTATGTATTCTTCTAGTAGTTTTTTGGTTTCAGGTCTCACATATAGGTCTTGAACCCATTTTGAGTTAATTTTTGTGTATGGGTAGGAAAGTGGTCTAGTTTCATTCTTTTGCATGTAGCTATCCAGGACCCTTTAATATTTCTTGCAGGGCTGGTTTAGTGGTCATGAACTCCTTTAGTTTTTGTTTGTCTGGAAAACTCTTTATCTCTCCTTCTGTATGGAATGATAACCTTGCTGGATAGAGTATTCTTGGCTGCAGATGTTTCCCATTCAGCACTTTGAATATCATGCCACTCCCGTCTGGCTTGCCAAGTTTCTGTTGAGAAATCTCCAGGTAGCCTTATGGGTTTTCCCTTGTAAGTTAAGAACTTTTGTCTTGTTGCTTTTAAGATTTTTTCTGTATCACTACCTTCTGCAAGTTTAATTATAGTATGTCTTGGTGATGGAATGCCCTCATTGATTTTGATGGGAGTTCTCTGTGCTTCCTGCATCTGAATGTCTGTTTCCTTCCCCAGATTAAGTAAGTTTTCAGCTATTATTTCTTCAGATACTTTTTCTGTTCCCTTTATGCTCCATCCTCCATTTCTTTCATCAATGTTTTATAGTTTTAAGAGCACAGGTCTTTTACCCCTTTGGTTAAGTTTATTCCTAGGTATTTTATTATTTTTGGTGCAGTTGTAAATGGGATTATTTTCTTAATTTATTTTTCTGCTACTTCATTATTAGTGTACAGATATGCAATAGATTTCTGTATATTTTTGTATCCTGCAACTCTACTTAATTTATTTATTAGTTTTAGTAGTTTTTGGTAGACTCCTCAGGGTTTTGTGTTTATAATATCATGCCATCTGCAAAAACTGGAAGTTTTACTTCTTCCTTATAAAAGTGGATGCCTTTTATTCCTTCCCCTTGTCTGATTGCTGTGGCTAGGACTTCCAGTACCATGTTAAATAAAAGTGGTAAAAGTAGACATCATTGTCTTATCCCTGATCTTAGTGGAAAAGCTCTCAGTTTTTCCACCATTGAGTATGATGTTCGCTATGGGTTTTTCACATCTGGCCTTTATTGTGTTGAGGTGTTTTCCCTATACCTGCTGTGTTGAGGATTTTTATCATGAATGGATGTTGTATTTTGTCAAAAATAAACAAATAAATATATAAATGCATACAAACATAGATGTATATATTTTAAAAAGTCCACACTACCCAAAGCAATCTACAGGTTAATGCAATCCCTATCAAAATACCAACAGCATTTTTAACAGAAATAGAACAATCCCAAAATTTGTATAGAACCACAAAAGACCCCAAATAGCCAAAGCAATCTTGAGAAAGAAAAATAACGCTGAAGACATCACAATTCTAGACTTCAAGTTACATTACAAAGCTGTAGTAATCAAAACAGCATGGTACTGGCACAAAAATAGACACATAGATCATTGGAATGAATAGAAACCCCAGAAATGAACCCACTACTATATGGTCAATTAATCTTTGACAAAGCAGGAAAGAATATCCAATGGAAAAAAGACAGTCTCTTTAACAAATGGCGTTGGGAAAACTGGACAGCAACATGCCAAAGAATGAAACTGGACCACTTTCTTACACCATACACAAAAATAAATTCGAAATGGATAAAAGTCCTAAAAGTGAGACCTCAAACTATAAAAATCCTAGAAGAGAACACAGGAAGTAACCTCTTTGACCTAGACCATAGCAACTTCTTTCTAGATATGTCTCCTGAGGCGAGGGAAACAAAAGCAAAAATGAACTATTGGGACTTCATCAAGATAAAAAGCTTCTGCACATCCAAGGAAACAATCAACAAAATAAAAGGCAACCTACAGAATGAGAGAAAATACTTGCAAATGACATCTGATTAAGGGTTAGTATCCAAAATATATAAAGGACTTATAAAACTCAACACTAAAAAATAAAATAAATAATCTAATCTTAAAAATTGGCAGAAGGGATGCTTGGGGATGCATCCGACTCTTGGTTTTGGCTCTGGTCGTGATCTCAGGGTCATGAGATCAAGCCCAGCATCAGGCTCAGTGCTGAGTATGAAATCTGCTTGGGTTTCTCTCTTGCTGTTCTTCTGCCTCTCCTCCTGCTCTCTCTCTCTCTCTCTTTCTCTCTCAAATAAATAAAATCTTTTTTAAAAGGGGGAAGAAAACATGAATAGACATTTGTCCAAAGAAGACATACAAATGGCCACAGACACATGAAAACATGCTCATCATCACTCATCATGGAAATGCAAATTGAAACCACAGTGAGATATCATCTCACATCTGTCAGAACGCCTAAATCAACAACACAAGAAACAACAGGTCTTGGTAAGGATGTGAAGAAAGGGGAATCCTCTTGCACTGCTAGTGGGAATGCAAACTGGTGCAGCCACTGCAGAAAACAGTATGGAGGGTCCTCAAAAAGTTAAAAATAGAACTACCCTACAATCCAGCAATTGCACTACCAGGTATTTATTTACCCAAAGAATACAGAAGAACTAATTCAAAGTGATACACCCATTCTGATATTTATAGCAGCATTATCTACAATAGCCAAATTATGGAAATAGCCTATGTGTCCATCAACTGATGAATGGGTAAAGAAGATGTGATATATATATTCAATGGAATATTACTCAGCCATAAAAAGAATGAAATCTTGCCATTTGCAACAACGTGGATGGAGTTACAGAGTATCATGGTCAGCAAAATAAGTCAGAGAAAGACAAATACCATATGATTTCACCTATATGTGGAATTTAAGAAAGAAAACAAATGAGCAAAGGAACAAAAAAGAGAGAGAGAGAGGCAAGTCAAGAAACAGACTCTTAACTATAGAGAACAAACTGATGGTTACTGGGGGGGGATGGGTAAAACAGTTAATGAAGATTAATAAGTGCACTTGTGATAAGCACCAGGTGTTATATAGAAGTGTTTAATCACTATATTATACACCTGAAACTAATATTACACTGTATGTTAACTAACGGAAATTTAAATAAACACTTAAAAAATTCCTAGCAGTTATTTTTCTTTTTTGAGAGTTAGAGAGAAATTCACCTTTAAAACAGATTTTCTTGGGGCCCCTGGGTGGCTCAGTTGTTAAGCGTCTGTCTTCTGCTCAGGGCGAGACCCCAGGGTCCTGGGATCGAGCCCTGCATCAGGCTCCCTGCTCTGCCGGGAGCCTGCTTCTTCCTCTCCCACTCCCCCTGCTTGTGTTCCCTCTCCCGCTGGCTGTCTCTCTCTCTCTCTGTCAAATGAATAAATAAAATCTTTAAAAAAAATAAAATAAAACAGACTTTCTTGGGATGCCTGGGTGGCTCAGTCAGTTAAGCATCTGCCTTCAGCTCAGGTCCTAATCCTGAGGTCCCGGGATGGAGCTTCGTGTTGGGCTCCTGCTCAGTGGGGAGTCTGCTTCTCCTTCTCCCTCAATCCTTCCCTCCCCTTCATGCTCTCTCTCAGTCTCACTCTCTCTCTCTCAAATAAATAAATAAATAAAAATCTTTAAAAAAACAGATTTTCCTTATTCTGGAAAAAAAATCTTGCAATATCCCCTTTAGATAACGTTAATGTAAATCAGTACTCTACCATTCTTCTTAGATAAGGATGTAATTGGATACTGTCATAAAGTACAGGAAGAAAAATTGACAATGGTTGTTTTTCAATACTCACATTAAGTGATTGTAGATAGCGTTTTTCTTATCATTCCCATGCATATCGATTTGTACCCTTAAGTTTACTTAGGAACCAAAGATCATTATGGAAGAATGAGTAGAATTTCCACCCCCCACCACATGGCAGTTCAAATATACAGGAGTAAAACCAATCGGCTGGGTGGGATGGCTCCCAATGAGGCCGTATGGTGAAAGACAAAAAGGATTCCTGGGGGAGAGAGAAAAGTCTGGACTAGTGACTCAAATGCAACATTAGAAGTCAAGCTAGTTCTAGTTGGAGTAGTGGTTGATGTATCTATCAGCTTTTGCTGGCTTAACTGTATTAGTGTTATAGTTGTACATTGACAAAAACAACGTGTGTGTGTGTGTGTGTGTGTGTGTGTGTGTGTGTGTGTGTCTGAGAGCGATTATCACAAGTTGTAAGTCTTGAGGCCCATACCAAATAAGATGTAGAATATTTGAGATGATCATAAGACCAGGAGGCGGAGTATGCTCTCCTTTATTCCAAGTTCCAATGGGGTGACAGAAGCAACAGCAGCACCAGCAGTGGGAATCACGACTTAGTTTCTGTAGAGATCCTAGACCGTCAGTGCAGAACAGCAACAGCAATTAGAACATCTCTTTTTACAGTTTATTTAACCTTCAGCAACAAATAAGAACATCAAAGATTAACCCTCTGAACCGAGAACCCTGGGAACTTTGGGAACTACAAGAGGCCAAGTCCCGGAGAGAAGCGACCCAGAGAGAAAGATCAGATTGCTTGAGCATGTGTATGCGAGAGGGTTTGGGGTCATTATAATCTACGGACAAAATAGGAAAGAAAACACAAAGTGCACTTACCCAGGAACCACAGACAGATGCAGTCTGGGATTCATGACTGTTCTGGATTTCTTACTTTTCTAGAAAGTAGAACCCTTTCCTCAGAGGCCCTTTCATTTGCATTCTCCCACCTGGCACACCATGGCCAGTGCTCAGGCTACACCCTAAAAAAGGTGTACTGTCCTTGGCTTTGCTACAGAAAAGGGTAATATAAATGATCAAAAGGGTGTGTGCTTGGAGAAGAGTCAATTTATGGGAATAGATTAAAATATGTTCAGATTCTTTGTATAGGACTGGTTAACAAAAGCATAGAATACTTGAATTATAGGAAAACATCACTCTCTCGACCTTCATCCCACCCTAAAACTTTAAAGTGGTAATTTTACTATGTTTCCTCTATGTTCAGCAAGTAGTAAGTAGTATACCCCGCAGAGAATGACAATACTGAGTTGTGTGGGTTTTTTTTAAATCCCATTTGACGACATAACTCTCATGACCTGAGCTGAAGGCAGACGCTTAACACACTGAGCCACCCAGGTGCCCCGAAACAAAAGATTTAATAAAGAAAATTTTGCCTATATGGAACTACCTTGCAGAGAATCAACAAAGACCCTCTCCCAGAGATTTTTTTTTTTAAGAGGGAAAAAAAAAGCAGAGTTTTTGTAGTTGACACACTAGTGAAGAAATTTCCTAAGCAGTTCTCTGAGACATAAAAATCAGGAAACTATAAGTAGTAGAAAGAAGAGGCTCATGACGGTTATGCTAATATGGGAGTGAAAAGTTACCTTCTGGTAAGTTCACAGGTCTTTGAATGGGACTTAAGTCTCATTTTCATGGGTCAAGAAAGAACCTTCATGTGTAGATCCAGACAGAGTCGACCAAACGGGTCACTCTCGGTTCATGATCTTTAATCAGCAAGCTTTGTGTGTGTGTGTGTGTGTGTGTGTGTGTGTGTGTGTGTGTGTGTGTGTTATGACCAGTTGTGGTGAAAGTCGGAATTCAGGTTTGATTATGCCTTAGCAAGTACTGCCATAAAGAATTTTCCTGCTCCTTTCCCCAGTGTCCATTTGGTGAAATGAACCTCTTTTCCATCAAATACAAACAGGCTCATTATGACAAGATTCTTTGCATCACAAAGTGCTTTCTAATGCAAAGCAAAAACCAAGGCTCCTTTGATACTCTTTCAATTTGAGTCAAAATAGCTTTGAGTGCAAAGCATCTGGGTGAGGTAGTCTCTGTGAGGCTGACCTGCATCCAGAATGAGCAGGGTCAGTGCCTGAGTCACCTGAGCTATCTAAGCTATCTACAGCCATGCAGGGATCTGTCCAGCCAAATTTGCCCCACCCAAAAGTAAAAGATGAATTTTTTTACTGTTATTCCTCATTAAGTCCCCATATCCTTAAAACTGCATTCCTCTCTGCATGGCAGTAGGAATAGAGTGGATCCTATCTAAGGACAGAAACTCTAAACCACTAGGACAAGGTCCCTTTTGGACAGGATAGGAACTCTGGGAACTACACTTGGAGAAAGAGTGGGGAAAGTAAGTCTAATGGAACAGAGGCAAGAAGTAAGGTAGGAAGTCTTGGTTCAGGAAGACAGAGGATAAGGTATGGTAGATTAGATAACAGCTTCCCAAGGATTTGCCCTTCTACCCCCTTAAAAAGGATTATACCCCCACACCCATAGTGCCATGTGACTTGCAATGCCTCATATGCAGGGGGTAAGGGGTTACTTTCTCAGTCCACTGATGTTGTACGTGGCCAATGGGATGTGAGTGGTCATGACATCTGTCACATCTGAGCAGAAGTCTTAAGCTAAATTGCATGGTATGAGTGTGATTCTTACTTTTTTCGCCCCTAGGCCATGAATGTAACACCCCTCCCAAACAGGACTGCTCCTTCAGCCTAGGTCCTAGAATGAGAAAAGCATGAAGCCACCTCACAGCTAAAAGCAGATCCAGGCCCACCAGCATGTACCACGAGCAAGAGAGAAATCACTGCTATAAATCACCAAAAGCTTGTGGTTATTTGCGACTGCAACAGAGCTGACTAATACACAAGGGATGCCAAGGCTGTGTCCAGAGACAAGGTGGGAAGGTAGAGGAGGGGACATGGGAGACAAGTATGTTGCAATAATTTTTTCTCAATTCCCAGGATCCACTCAGGAAAATTCTATGTCCTTGTATCACAGAGAGGCATAAGATCTTTCATTGTTGCCCCCAGGACTGGAGCTTTACCATGTACCTGGGTGATGTAGTATTCATTTTTGGAGTCATCCTCTGTTCCTTGGGTCCCCTAGATGAGGAAATTCATGTCAGTAGAGCTTCGCATGAATGGACTTTTTTTCCTCCTACTACCACTACCCTCACTGCAAAAACAGGAAATCAGAGCTGACTTGTTTCAGCAATAGTGGGAAAAGGATGCAGTTACCCAGCATAATATCTCCAGTGATTTATTAAACTTCATTTAAATATTTACTGCCTCACAACACTTTCTTGCATCACTTATCACTGGAACACGCTTTTTTTTTTAATACTCAGCAGTAGAAGCAGGTGAGCAGATGTTCTGAAGCTGTTACCAACCAGCCAAGCAATGTAATACAAGTCAGCTAAACTTGACCTTATGCAAAAGTAGTTTCACATATGAACAAAGATCTTTTTCTTTCTATTAACATCTCTTCTCTCCTATTTCTCATTCTGATCCTTCCACATATGAAGCTGTCATTTATTAGCTATTATATGCCAGGCAATTTACATATGTAATTTCTAATCTTTACAACAACACTTCAAGGTAGACAGTGTTATTCCCATTTTACAGTCAGTAACTTACTGTATAAGCTTTCTACTGCTGCTGTAACAAATTACCACCGACTTTATAGCTTAAAACAACATCCATTTATTATCTAACAGTTCTGTGGATCAGAATCCAGGGATGGCATGGCTGAACTGGCTGAAGTCAAGGTGTGGGCCTGTGCTCTTTATGGGGGGCTTTAGGGGAGAATTAGCTTCCAAGTTCCCTCAGCTTGTTGGCAGGATTCAGTTCCTTGTGGTTATAGGTCTGAGATTCCCATTTCCGTGCTGGCTGTGAGCCACGAGTCTCACTCAGCTCCTTAAGGCCCCTGCAGTCCTCATCTCATTGCCCTTCCATCCTCAAACCAGCAAAGGCAAGTCCAGTCTCTCTCACACTTTGAATCTCTCAGACTTCCTCTTCTGCCTAGTCTCTTCTGCCTCTCACTTCCCTGCATGTCTCTGACTTCAGCTAGAAAAAGTTTTCAGGGTTTTTTAAAATTCAATTAGCCAACTTAATTACATCATTAGTTTCAGATATAGTGTTCAATAATTCATCAGTTGTGTATGACACCCGGTGCTCATCACATCACATGCCCTCCTTAAGGCCCATCATCCAATTACCCCATCTCCCCACCCACCTCCCCTCCAGCAACCCTCAGTTTGTTTCCTAGAGTTAAGAGTCTTTCATGGTTTTCTTCTTTGATGACTTCCCATTCTGTTTTCCCTCCTTTCCTCTACAGTCGTCTGTCCTGTTTCTTATGTTCCACATATGAGTGAAACCATATGATAATTGTCTTTCTCTGATTGACTTACTTCACTCAGCATAATACCCTCAAGTTCCATCCACGTTGATGTAAATGTTAAGTATTCAACCTTTTGATGGCTGAGTAATATTCCAGTGTGTGTGTGTGTGTGTGTGTGTGTGCGCGCGCGTGTGTGTGCATACACACACATCTTCTTTATCCATTCATCTGTCGATGGACATCTCAGCCAATTCATATCTTTCAATAGTTACTCTGACTGTAAATGGGCTAAATGCTCCAATCAAAAGACACAGGGTATCAGATTGGATAAAAAAGCAAGACCCATCCATATGCTGTATAAGAGACTCATTTTAGAACTTAAGACACCTGAAAGTGGGGGGTGGAAAACCATTTATCATGCTAATGGACCTCAAAAGAAAGCTGGGGTAGCAGTCCTCATAGCAGACAAATTAGATATTAAACCAAAGACTATAGTAAGGAATGAAGAAGAACACTATATCATACTTAAAGGGTCTATCTAACAAGAAGATCTAACAATTATAAATATTTATGCTCCTAACTTGGGAGCAGCCAATTATATCAACCAATTAATAACCAAATTAAAGAAACACATTGATAATAATACAATAATAGTGGAGGACTTCAACACCCCACTCATAGCAATGGACAGATCATCTAAACATAAGATCAACAAGGAAACAAGGGCTTTCAATGACACACTGGACCACATGGACTTAATAGATATATACAGAGCATTCCATCCTAAAGCAAGTTTTCAGCTTTTAAGGGCTCATGTGATTAGACAGTACCCACCTGCATAACCCAGGACACTCCCCATCTCAAGATCCATAAACTTAATCATATCTGCAAAGTCAATTCTGCCACGCAAGATAACATATGCATGGGTTCTGGAGGTTAGGACATGGGCACCTTTGGGGGGCTTTATTCTACCTACCACATTCCCCCAGATCACATATTTAGTAAGTGACCGAAGTCAATGTGAACCAGGTCTATTTGGAATTAAGACTCAAGCTCTTCCTATGTGTCTACCCTGCTTTTTTAATATGTTCAGTTTGTTAGAACATATAGTAAGCAGGAAAACAGATGAGGAAAAATGTCTTAAGCAAAGCAGAAATCTATTTAGTGAATAAAGTCTGTTTCCAATTTTCAACATGACTTATACCTTTGGAATAAAGTACTCAAAATAGTCAACGTTGCAAATAAATCAATGCTGTTTTACTCCATATTCTGAAGGAACAGTAAGAGTGTATATTAAGTATATATATATATGCTTTTCACAATAAATGTAGATGAAAATTGCCAGAACTGCTCTAATTCATCCAAGACTGAGTATGCTTATTCCTGGCAGAACTGAAAGCACTTTAAACACGAAACACTCTTAGATCCACTAACACCAAAAGACAGCAGAAGGGTTTCAATATACCAGGCACCCACTGGCCCCAATTGTCAGTTTTCCAAGGCTCACTGTATTTCCCAGAAGGGGGCACACTGACTTCCTGTCAGGAACAGGGTTGGCTTTTCCTCTTACCATGAGCTTGATTATAGTACCCATGCTTAACCTGGATCCAGGTATTGGCAGAACCTTGTCAGAGCTAAAATTGTCACATAGAGCAGAATGATGACTAGGGCCGTGATGAATCACTTTTGGAGTTAATTTGCCTGTCACTAAAGCCCAACCACAGACAACAAGCACACACAAAGAGGATGATTAAGAAATGCTTGCTTACAAAGCTGTGGAAATGTCAGAGCAGTCACTGAGAGTGACTCTAATGTCTTATATTTTGATTACATCTTTCAGTTAAGCTAAGTCTGATCAAAGGGTGGGGGTTGTTACAAAGAAAACCACAGACCTAACATGGTGTCACTTAGACCAAGTTCCCAAACCAGGACTTAATACATAATCTCACTGCAGTTTCAACCTCCCTGCCAAAATGTACTTTTAACAGTTCTGTCAGGAATTTTCTGATGGGCCCCAATAAGTCTGCCACTTGGGCTGTCTCCATCCCCTTAAGAAAAACGTGATAATCTGCATGATAAGCCCCCTTGCCTTTCTCCCTAAGGAAAACCCAACTTGCCTGAAACAATCATTTTCTTTCCCTGACAACTTTCTTGCCTCATCCTCCTGCTACAAAAACTTTCCATTTTGTACATCTCCTCAGAACCCCCTCTACTTGCTAGACAAATTGCTGCCCAATTCATGAATTCTTTAATAAAGCCAATGAGATCTTTTTTAAAAAAAGGAAATGTTTGCTTTCGACTTCACCAATGAATTCCCACAGCCAATGATGATTTATTCATTTATTTATTCAATATTTATATTAGGTATTTTGAGGTGGCCATCACTGGGCAAGACTTCGGAGGCACAGCAATGCATGCCATGGTCTTTGTTCTCAAAAAGCTCATGGTCTAGTTGGGGAATTCTAAGCCATATGAAAATATAAGGATGACATGACCAAAGTAGGAATTAGTAAATATCTGTTCAATAATTAATGGTTAGAATCATATTGAAAAGATGCTCAACATCATTAGTTATTAGAGAAATGCAAATCAAAATCACAGTGTGATACTACTTCACACCCACCAGGATGCTATAATTTCAAAAAAGGGAAAACAACAAGTGTTTATAAGAATCTAGAAGAACTAGGGGCACCTAGGTGGCTCATTCTGTTAAGGACCCAACTCTTGATTTCAGCTCAGGTCATGATCTCAGGGTCATGAGATCAAGACCCATGTCAGTCTCTACTGAGCATGAAGTCTGCTTAAGATTCTCCCTCTCCCTCTCCCTCTGCCCCTCCCCCACTCCCGGCTTATGCTTGTGCTCTCTCTCACCCTCTCTCTCTCTAAAAAAAAATGTAGAGGAACTAAAATCTTCATACATTGTTGGTGGGATTATAAAATGATACAGCCACTTTGGAATATAATTTCCTCCAAGGATTAAACAGTTACCAGATGACCTAGCAATTCTAGTCCCAGTGGAGTTTATTAAAGTTCATTTAATGAAGTATATGAATTATGGGGTATATGGAGTAATGCTGTATATATACTCCTAGATGTAGGTGTAGGTGTGTGTGTGTGTGTGTGTGTGTGTGTGTGTGTGTGTGTACCCAATATATATACCCAAAAGAATTGGAAACAGGCATTCAAACAAAAACTTGCACATGAATGTTCATAGCATTATTCATGATAGCTGAAAAGTAGAAACTACCCATTTGTCCATATACTAATGAATGGATAAACAAAGGTAGTATAGCCATATAAAGAAATACAATTCTGCAATAAAAAGGAATGAAGTCCTAATACATGCTGCAACATGGATAAACATTGAAGGCATTATGCTAAGGCAAGTAAGCCCTACACAAAGGAACAAGTATAGTATGATTCCATTTATATGAAATAGCCAGAAGAGGCAAATCTATAGAGACTGAAAGTAGATTAGTGGCTGCCTAGGGCCGGGGTTGTTGAGGGGAGTTGGAGGGTGACAGCTAGCAGATACAGGGTTTCTATTTGGAATGATGGAAATATTCTCAAGTTTATTATGGTGATGGTTGCAGAGTTCTGTGAATATTCTAAAAACCACTGAATTATATACTTTAAAATAGTGAACTTTGTGGTATGTGAATTATATCTCAAAAAAGGGGATTATTGAAAATATCTTATTGAACTCTTCTAATGGGCCAGGAACTTTGCTCAATTATTTATACCCAATTTCTCATTTGAAAATCTGACTATAATCTTGTAAGGAGGTGCTGTGTTTCATTCCATTTTACAGTTAAAGGACATTGTGGCTTAGAACTGGTCCCATATCACCTAGCTAATTATCAGTGGAACTTAGATTCAAATCCAATTAGCCTGGCACCACAGTCCTCTCTCTCTTTTTCTCTTTGTTGGACTGAATAAACTCTTCTGATCAGAGAGGTGACTTGGTATCACAATCCGGGGACTGGGTCCAGACACAAATGGAGAGCTCTGTGGGAAGGTACCTGAGAAATAATGGAAAGGGTCATGGAATCTGGAGTCACACATCTGTGCTTGCTTCTGTTCCCGCCTCCACCCAACACCATGTGACTTATAGGTGTCAAAGACTTGCAAATTCTCTAACTTTAGTCTCTGACCCCGTGAAGGGAATATTAACAGTCAGAACTGCCTCTCTCTTAGAGTTGTTAATAGCAGCCAAAGAGGTAATAACTGTGGCCATTCTTGGAACCCAGAGAACACTGTGCATATGTTAGGGATTATTACATTCACTGCTTCAAATACTTTCATACAAAAGTCTGGAACCATGTACACAAAATTGTATGTATAAGGACAGTCACGAAAACATTGTTAGTAATAGCAAAATCTGGGGATATGATCTAAGTGTTTATCAACAGGTGAATGTTTAAATAAATTATGATATATCCATACTATGGAATGGTGGTTGTGTTCACTGAGTTGGTAGTTTTGTATATACTGACAAACAAGTGATAAAAGAAAATTAAAAAGCTACATGTATGTTACTGCCCTATTTTAGTTTTTTTTAAACTATACCAATGATTTCTATCTTGATCTAAGTAGTGATTACATAGGTGTATACAGATGTAAAAAAAGGGACAATATACTTAATACTTGTGTACTTTTCTTTATATATCTCAATAAAGATTTATATATACCATATATGTATATTTATACTTAGTCTGTGCACTGATAAAAGTTTTTAAGTATACACATCAAGCTGTCAATAGAGGTTACTCTTGGTGAGTCAGATTGGAAAGGAGGGTAGAATGAAAAGTTTCTATAGTTTTCTATGCCTCTCCATCATTTTGAATTTTTCAAAATAATCACATATATCTTGCATTACTTTTTTTAAAAAGATTTTTAAAAGTAGCCAGGGATCTAAATCCTGGATTCCACTTGGGCTTAAGTCAGAGAGCACTCACCCTCAGACACTTTTCCCAAAGGACAAAATCCTTAGCTAGGTGAAGGAGATGCATGGGCTTATAGGGCAGCAGGAGAAGCCTTCCACCCTGATGGCTACTAGGCCTGAGGCACACTTCCTGGTGTCTCTGACTCCAAAATGCCGTTTTTTAAAGCACTTCTGTTCATAGCCATCAGACTGTAGTGGTACCTTCAATTACCTGCCGCTCTTAAGTATTCAAATGAGTATTTATATATGCCTAGAGGAAACCACAGCTGGGATTCAGATCCCCAAGGGGGTTGCAAAACTCTTAAGAGGCCAGATATCTTCCAAGTTGGTGGCCAGCTGAGGTATGGCCAAAGGCTATAGAACAAACAAGGCATTAGAGTCACTCCCAAGTCCATTGGAAACCACTAATGAAGTACCTTTTCAAAGCCCATCTTGTGATCTCCTTCTAGAACTGCCAAGAGTACTGGCTTCATTTGAGCGCTTGGCAAATAATCACTAGTGAGGCTCTGAGAGAATTTGCATTTTACCAAATATTGACATCTGCTCAAATAATGCGGACAAGTGATTCCTGAAAAGCTCTCCTTTCTTCTCCCTTAACATAAATTGCTTATGTGGTAAAATCAGCCCTGGACTAAAGTCAACCCAAGGGGTGATTCTGGGCTCAACCACATTCCAGCTGTATACTTTGGGCAAGTTCTTTATCTGTCTGAGCCTCAGCTTCTGCTGCTGTTTCATGAAGATGAAGCTGTATAGGGCTGCTGAGAAGCACAAATGATATATGTGAATGTGTTTTCCACTGGAAAAACGTCCACTATAATATTAGCAGAGGTTATTTCTGCGTGATAGGACTATAAATTTTTTTTTTACGTTCTTTGCTATGCTCATCTATACTTCTCAGATTTCTACAGAAAGCTAGAGAGAAAAATAACATGTTCTTATAAATTACAATGCAAATAGTAGACATTGCTTCTATTTGATAAATTGGATTAGGGAATCCAGTGAAATAGTTTTGGGGAGGGGAAACTGATTTGGGTTTGGCACACCAGAGAGAGCAGGCATGTGTGGAGCAGACGCACTAGTCATACAATCTTGAATGAATCACGTAACCTCAGTGATCCTGTCTTATCATCTGTAAAATAGTGATAAGTCTTACCTAAAAATATTTTGTGATGATTAAATGCATGTGAAAGCATCTAGCATGAGGCCTGATTCATATAGTAGGTGCTCAATATGTCTGTTTCCTGTACTTGGAAGGAAGGAGGGAGGGAGGGAAGGAGTTTAGCTCCCTAAATCCACCCTACCCAACTTAGTGTAAGTACTTTTTAATTAATAGAGAGGGCTCTAATTGAGAAAGTGTAAAGCATTCTAAATCTCACAGATAAAAACACATGTCATCTATTTCATGTCTCCAGGAAAAACAAAATCAATATTTGAATTAATGGAAGAAATTAAATGGCTGCAGAAATAGTTTTTGACTTTAACAAGTTTCAACAAGAAAGTAGTTGGTAAATGATGACACGGAGAGCAACAGAGCACTTGCCTTTAAAAACATTCTTCACAAAAGTTCAGGAAGAAAAATCAATCAATCTATTGCCTGGTGGGTGCTCTGGCAGATGAGCAAAGCTAATAGACCTGGGGTAAACCCAAGCACCATTACTCATTTAAAAGTCAAGCCACCTAAGGAAATGCGATAAAAAGAAAAAACAGATTAGCAGTGTAAGTACTGAGCTGACTGGATTTAGTCTTTGCGGCTGGGTAGCACAGAAAATCCTAGACTATCATTGCTGAACAAGCCCACAGAGACAAAGTCCACAATCACTTTGCCTCATTTTAGAGATGGAGAAATGAGACTCAGAGAAAGGCAAATAGCATAGTGAAGGTCCTTGAGCTAGTTACAAGGGTTGGGACTCAAGCCCAGAACTCCAGACCCACAGTGTGCTCTTCTTTAAAAAAAATTATTTATTTATTTGTGAGAGAGAGAGAATGAGCTGGGGGAGGGACAGAGGAAGAGGGAGAAGCAGATTCCCTACTGAGCGGGGAGACCTGCAGGGGGCTTGACCCCAGGACCCTGAGATCAGGACCTGAGCCGAAATCAAGACACTTAACCGACTGAGCCACCCAGGTGCCACAAAACAGTGTGCTCTTTTTAACTCCTATTCAGAGTTTAATGTCCAGCCAACACAAAACAATGAAGCAAATACATGACTGCAATTATTCTCAAGGTCATATGAAGGAAAATTACTCACTACTGCTCCCCCTCCCCTTTTATTTACTTCTTGGAAGCAGAGCTCTGTGAGTCTCACCTGGAATATGATGCCCCAGGGCTGAGCCCTGCCACCCAACAATGCTCCCTGACACTCAGACCTTCAGTGTATTTCCTGATTACCCCTATTCCCCTTGAATGCCTGCTTCACAGGGCATTTCAACCCATAAGTCCAAGAGCAAAACAAGAGGAAATGGGAAAGCAAACCGTAATGTCAACAGCCCAAGAAGATAGAAGCAGGTTAAAATCCACTGGGTTGAGAAGTGGTTCAGAACTAAACCTAGGAGGGTGAGTGTGGTCTGAAACTATCCTCATACACAATGCTTAGATTGTGTCCTAGGGCAGACGGTGGAGCTTAAAGGAGCAAGTAGGCCAGACATAATGCCTCCTCATGAGATACTGTGGCTTTGTGCATTGCACAGGGGTGTGGATCCAAGGGTAACCTTGGAGAATGAGAAATTTATAGCAGCTCGTTTATTGTCTTGTTCTGGTTTCAGTAATGGTCCATGAGACACTTCTTAAAGTAATATTTGTGTTTACTTTACCCTAATAATGGGGAGAACAAGTCATCCAACAGTATCTCAGTTTAAAATGTCCCAGTCAGTGAGATCTGGCCACCAAAGCTTAGCTTCTTCATATTAGTTGACTCAGTCTCCCTGCGCAAGATAAAGTGGTTGCGCTAACGAAAATTAGATGCCCACTTCTCCAAGCAGGTCTTTGGCATAAATAGGCCAATAAGAAATAGGTCCCTGTCTTGCTTAACTAGCTCAGGTGACATGGACCAGAGAAAACTAGGAGTGTGGGCCCTGTCAGAGATCTGAATTATGGTCACCAAGTGAGAAGTAGTTTCCCCTAAGAAGGAGGGTACTAAACAAACTGAGTAATAAGATATCCTCCATATCTGGCTACTCCAGGTCTGGTCCACAGACCAGCAGACTTACTAATACCTGGGAGCTTGCTAGAAATGCAAAATACTCCCCAGATCTGCATTTTAACAAGATTCCCCATGATATGTATACACATTAAAGTCTGAGAAGCCTTGATCTAATAATAATAATAATAATAACAACAACAACAACCAACATTTATTCAATGCTTATTGTTGCTGGGCTCTCTCCTAATGGTTTCCACACATTTTCCTGTGGTGAAATGGACTTCCCTAAATGCCAAGAAAGCCAGAGGTGGAGAAACTGCTCAGAAACCTAGGAGACCTGATTCTGTGTTTTAAGCCAGGTTTGAAAAGGTATTAATTGGTTTTGGCCTGAGGACCAGGAAAGGCCAGATGTCTCCAAACCTTCCTTGAGATAGACAAATTTAGTGTGTACACGGTTTAAGTCAGCTCGTTAGGAATGGCGGCATAACTCCCAAATATATAAGGTCCCTGATTCCACATAATGCTGAAAGTTCTAGCCAGTGCAATAAGGAAAGAAAATTATAGTCATACAGATATTAAAGGATGAAATAAAATTAAAACAATCTCTTTTAGCAAATGACATGATAGTCTATATTAAAAACTCCAAAGGAATCTACAAAAAAAAATACCTTCTTAAATTTAACAAGTTCAGCAAGGTCACAACATACAAAAATAAAAGGATTGTGGAGTAGCACGAAAATGAAGCTTTGGAAATCTGACTGAACTTCATCTTGATTGAGACAGCTCCTCCAGCAGCTGGGCTGGGACTCTGGGGTCTTGGAAAGCCAAATTTGCTCCTTTCCTTCTCTGGGTGCCCATTATACTTCCTGCGAGACTTTGGATCCTTTAGGAAACGACCTCGCTGTGAATAAATGTGGTTGTATGGTCTTTGCCCACACTCCACAGCCCTTCTACAGATGTTGCAGTCCTGTCTGATTCTTCCAACAACACTCTGAGATATAGCCACTATTATCATCCCAATTTTTTAGACAAGTAAACTGAGGCTCATGAAGATGAGGCGGGTTGCTCAAGGTTATACAGCTGTTAGGAATCACAGTCAGGATTCTAACCCAGTTCTATTCCCGAGTCTATGCTCTTAACCATCTGACACAGTTTTAGTCGATCTTTGTTTTTCACAGATGTAAAAAGAAGTTCTAATTAACTATAGTATCTCAGACCCCTGGGGTTTTTTTGAAAATTTAATGGGAAAAGACAGGGTTACAAGATCTACTTCATGCAGGCTCCCCTTAAAAAGAAGAATTATTGAAATATCAGATTCCTCCCCTAGCCAAATAATAATAATAATAATAATAATAATAATAATAATAATAATAATAAAGGCACTGTACCTCTGTATCTTACCAAGAACATTGACTTTAGGAATAATAGAGCTAGAAGGCCCTCTGGGGTCATTAGTCCATCTTCAATTCACAAACAGGGGAAGAGGCCTAAAGAAGGGTGGATCATCCCGCATTGTTAATAAACCCCCACTCCTGGGGCGGTGCTCTTTCGGTGCATGCTCTCCACATGCACACCAAAAGGTAAGTCGCCACTAGATTCGCAGTGGTAGGCTTAAACAACAATTCCTGGAATCGTGTGTCCTAGGAGTCTAAAAGCTCTTCCATATGTCGAGCTGAAATTCTGCTTCCCTCAAACTCCCTCCCCATCAGTCCTGGTTTGACTCTCTGGAGACATATTCAGACATTCTTCAGACATTCCAATTTTAAAGCCAGGAAAATATCTGAGTTTGGGGTATAAATTTAGCTGTCTTATGCCTCCCATGTGCTCATTTCCTCATAACTTCTGCAACTTTAATTTATGCTACATAATGACAGTTTGTGCTGTCTGCTTTTCTATGGCCTAACTGATACTTTCCGTTTCTCAAGTGACCAGTGTAATGCAATCTGACCCAGTTGGCCTTTGAGCAAGGCAGACTAGAAAATCAGTTCTTTCCAGTAGGTACAATACACACGTGGAGCCCCCAAACAATACCTTCCAACTGCAAAATGAGCAAGGCTCTAGATTCCCAAAATGCAGGAGTCACTTGGAAAAGAGAGGGATGTTTGTAGGGACTGACGTTCTTTTGTACAAGCTCATTTTCCAGTGCCTTCTGCACTTGATCTGTGTAGAAAAATTCTCATAAGATATGTTAGGAAGTTGAAGTTTCTGCCTCAATATGGGTACATGTATGGAGCTTTAGAGGTCTGTAATCATGATCTAAAATGTGCCTTATTGGCATTCAAAGCAACCTCCCTACTCGAGGTTGGCCACAGAATCCAGAATCTCTGAGTTCGAGGGAATGAGGAAGGCATCATCCACTTGAAACCTCCCATGCAGGGCAGGATTTTTACCTACAATATCTCCAATAACCATCCATTAGGCCCCACCCCCTTTCCACTCTCCTCCTGCCAGCCCCACCTCCTCTCTCAGCATATAAGTGCTTGAGGAGGGTAACAGGATCAAGGGAAGGCTGTAGGGAGGTGACATATATTGCCCTCTCAAACAGTTTCCAATTTTTCCCCTTCCTTTTTAGCCACATTTCCCAAAAGAACAGTCCATTTTTGTACCTCTACTTATTTCTTATCCTCTGGAAGCCTGGCTTCTGCTCCTAACTTTTTCCTCAAAACTGCTCTCAAAGTCTACCAATGAACTCCTGAATGCAAAGCCCCGTTGTTTTCCTATGCCTCAATTTCCCAGGTGCTTCTGCCACTCTGATACTGCTGACAATGCCCTTTCTTGAATCTCTTCTTTACATTCTGAAACACTTCTTAGTTTCACTTTTCCTTTCATCTCCTGGGCCACTTCCTTGTATTTACATTGTTTGCTCTTTTTCTCTAACTGCCAATGTGGCCATTCTCTAACATTCTCTTCTCAGCACACCCAGTTTCTCCTTGGCTTCACAAATTTCTTCCATGCAGATAACAGAATTCCTAATCTCCAGCCCAGATCTCTTTTTTGAGCTCTATACTCATACCTATTGGACATTTCTACCTGGATGTCACACTGACATATCAAACTCAGCATGTCCAAAACCATACTCACCTTTGCTTTGCCTGTGAAATCTGATTGTCCCACCACGTTACCTATCTCATTGCATAATACCAACATCATCTAGTGACTCAGGAAGAAAACCCCAATCACCTGATTCTACTTCTTTCATCTCTTACATTGCATCTGTTGTCAAGTAGAGTTGATTCTCCCTGTTCACTGTTTCTTGCATCTGTCTCCTCCATTCTATTCTTCCTGCCACCACCTTAGCTTTTAAGATATAGATTATATTCCAAAAGCCTCAGAATTAATCTTTCAGTCTCAAATCTCCTACCTGTAACTTTCAGAATTGTCATAGGTTATCACTTCAATCTTGTCATTCCTCTGCTCCAACATTTTCCATTCCCCCTTGCCTAGCCTAAGTGTCAGCAATTTTTTTTTTCTGTAAAGGGCCAGATAGCAAGTATTTTGGGCCTTGTGGTCCATATGGCCTCTGTTGCAACTACTCAGCTATGCTGTTGTAGCATGAAAGCAACCATAGACAATTCATAAGTGAATGAGCCTCACAGGGTTCTAATACAATTTTATTCACAAAGACAGGCAGTCAACTAGATTTGGCCCAAGGGTCACAGTTTACCTACCCCTAGTCTAGACTGAATAAATTCACTTTCCAGAAGTTTGGCACTGAAAGTCCACCATAAATCTATAGCCCATTACTAAACAACATAAACAAACAAAACAAGCTATAGGTATATTGTAGTTCTCCGAACATACTTTCTCAACCCCATGGCTTTTTCCATGCTGTTCCCTCTACCTGCAATGCTCTGCCCTGCAGTCACTATCTCAACGGACTTTGAAATGTGGGACATTAGATGCACTGTCTGTTTTCAAGGACCAGAAATCAGAGCACACTAAAAGATACATCATTTGTGAAGTTCATAAGCCAGGACTCTAGAGGGTACTCACATTCACAAATTCAGCATTGTTGATAAGTCCAAAATATTTCACCTGATGATTTAGCCCATACATCATGGAAATAAATAGCACACCCAGCAATAAGTTCCTCAGTGTTGACACTGAGCCTATGGAAGGTAATGGGCAAAGGGGAGACATGTTGCCTTCAGGTGAAATGTGATGACTGTACAATCTTCTTTGTGTTGTGAATTCCTTTTTTCCACCTGCTTATGTTTCTAGTGTGCTTTCTTTTACACATATTATTACTTATTCTAGAAATATCACAAATATAGAGAAAATATGCAAACATGATTATCAATTATAAAATGAAAAGCAACAACTTATTCTTTATATACTTTCATGTGTAATTTTACCTGATAAATTTTCAAAATTATTACTTATAAGCAACAGCAGACTTACTTCCACAGGACTGTCAGAAGCTAAACAAATTTAGTGTGAAACTATATTACTCACTGAATAAAAAATCCATTCAAGATACACTAATTCAAAAAGATTTCCAGCTCAGTATAAGCTATTTATTTGGAGAGCAAACAACCATTGCATTCACATTTGGCACACACTAGAAGTCCTCAAGTGGTAAAGTTCACAAAGTGTACTCAGCACTGGATTCTCTGAATGTTTATCTCTTTATCACTTTAGGAAGAATTGTCATAGCTCTTAATATCTAATTCTCGATGAAAAGTTAAATATCACTATCAAGTACTAGTTTGATTCTAATAATCACTTGTACCCCAAGGAAAGATATATCCCTTAGGACAGTTCCGTAGAACACAAAATAGATTCTTATTTCAAGCATTTTGGTGACCGTTTTTAGGTCTTCATAACAAACACTAGAGTGGACCCAATTCTCTTACATCGAACTAATTTAGAGATTTTATTTTGATTTATCTGAGACAGAAAGACATAGCACAAGGAGTGAGGAGGGGCAAAGGGAGAGAGAGAATCAGATTCTCCACTGAGCAGGGAGCCTGACATGGGACTCGACCCCAGGACCCTGAGATCATGACCTGAGCCAAAGGCAGATGCTTAACCAACTGAGCCACACAAGTGCTCCTTAAATTAAACTAATTTAAATGGCACAACAAGTAAAATATGGTGCCTCTTAAATTGATTCAAATTATAAAAAAACCCAGGAGAACATCAGCAAGACTCTTTTTCTTGGGAAAAAAAAAGGAAGAAGAAGGAGAAGGAGAAGGGGAAGGGGAAGGGGAAGGGGGAGAAGGAGAAGGAGAAGGAGAAGGAGAAGGAGAAGGAGAAGAAGAAGAAGAAGAAGAAGAAGAAGAAGAAGAAGAAGAAGAAGAAGAAGAAGAAGAAAAGAACTTAGATATGGGGCCTAAAGCTAAAACTATTCTGAACAAACTTTGGGAGAAAATGCAAGACTGTCTGGCTGCAAAACAGCACCACTACCTGGAGGTTCCTCAGATCCAATGTTTCCAACTAACACTCCAAGCATAACCTTCAGGGAGGAAGAATAGATTGGCCTGGGCTAGAAATTCGGGTAGAAAATCCATGAGACCTTTATCAAGCATCCACACATTAAAATAAGCTGCATTTCATAGGTTATTTGGCAAAAAGCACCCCCAAAGCCAGCTACTATATCTTAAAAACTCTAAGGGTAAGACCCATCAATACCACTCTTGGCAATGACATTCTGTTGACCTGCCTCCAGCTTAGTCTTCCGTCCAAGTCTTAACTTCACACTATGCTACAGTGATTAGGAAATTTTGTATATAGTGATGTGTTTTCATAGGCAAACATTACCGTGTATCTTGGGCAGGCCTTGGCCATCATGAGTGGAACTAATATATAGAGCCAATAGTATTAGTTTTGCTTCAACCTCTTGAAGGCAGTAGACTGTGCTAATACAATTTTTTTTCTTCATTAAGGCAGTTTCTCAACTGGATGTTTCCATTTTTATCTCTGGAATATTTATCTTTATTAAATGCTTAAGTAGCACTCCCTATTTTCCAATGCTGAGCAGAATTATGGGAAAATTAATTAAAAGATGAGATTTTTCAAAGCACTTATTTCAGTCCCTTCAAGAAATGCATGAGAAGCTGCTCTTCATTTCCCAGAGATAGGGTAAGAATCAACTATCACATTAAAAATCCACAGACTTGGGGGATGCCAGGGTGGCTCAATCAGTTAAGCATCTGACTCTTGATCTCAGCTCAGGTCTTGATCTCACCGTCATGAGTTCAAACCCCACAGTGGGCTCTACACTTGGCATGGAGCCTACTTTAAAAAAATCCACAAGCTTGGCAATCTCCTCTCTTGTTTGGGAGTTCAAAAACTCTATGCAGAAGATGGTAAAACAAGAATTACCAGGAATGGTTAGAAGAGCCCTTGGCACACAAAAAAACAAACACATAGATCAATGCAACAGAATAGAAAACCCAGAAATGGACTCACAACTATATGGGCAACTAATCTTTGACAAAGCAAGAAAGAATATCCAATGGAAAAAAGACAGTCTCTTCAACAAATGGTGTTGGGAAAACTAGACAGCAATATGCAAAAGAATGAAACTGAACCATTTTCCTACACCATGACAAAAATAAACTCAAAACGGATAAAAGACATAAATATGAGACAGGAAACCATCAAAATTCAAGAGGAGAACACAGGCAGCAACCTCTTTGAACTTGGCCATAGCAGTTTCTTACTAGACACATCACCAGGGGTAGGGAAACAAAAGCAAAAATGAACTATTGGGACCTCATCAAGATAAAGGGCTCCTGCACAGTGAAGGAAACAACCAACAAAACTAAAAGACAACCTACAGAATGGGAGAAGATATTAGTAAAACGACATATCAGATTAAGGGCTAGTATCCAAAATCTATAAAGAACTTATCAAACTCAGCACTCAAGAAACTAATAATCCAGTTAAGAAATGGGCAGAAGACATGAATATACACTTTTCCAAAGAAGACATCCAGATGGCTAACAGGGGCATGAAAAGGTGCTCAACATCACTCATCATCAGGGAAATACGAATCAAAACTGTGATGAGACACTGCCCCACACCTGTCAGAATGGCTAAAATTAGCAGCACAAGAGACAACAGGTGTGGGTGAGAATAAGGAGAAAGGGGAACCCTCTTGCACTGCTGGTGGGAATGCAAACTGGTGCAGCCACTCTGGAGAACAGTATGGAGGTTCCTCAAAAAGCTAAAATATAGAACTACCCTATGATCCCACAATTGTGCTACGAGGTATATACCCAAAGGATACAAAAATACACATTCGAAGGATTACATGCACCCTGATGTTTATAGCAGCATTATCAACAATAGCCAAACTATGGCAAGAGCCTAAATACCCATCGACTGATGAGTGGATAAAGAAGATGTGGTGTATATATTATATAATATATATATAATGATGGAATATTACTCAGCCATCAAAAAGAATGAAATCTTGTCGTTTGTAATGACATGAATGAAGTTAGAACTATTATGCTAAGTGAAATAAGTCAATCAGAGAAAGGCAAATAAAAAAATACCATATGATTTCACTCATATGTGGATTTTAAGAAACAAAATGCATGAACATTCGGGAGGGGGGAAAAGAGAGGGAGAGAAAGGGAAACAAATCATGACAGACTTTTTTTTTTTCATAATATTTTTATTATGTTATTCACCATACAGTACATCCCTGGTTTTTGATGTAAAGTTCGATGATTCATTATTTGTGTATAACACCCAGTGCACCATGCAATACGTGCCCTCCTTACTACCCATCACCAGCCTATCCCATTCCCCCACCCCCTCCCCTCTGAAGCCCTCAGTTTGTTTCTCAGAGTCCATAGTCTCTCATGCTTCATTCCCCCTTCTGATCACGCCCCCTTTCTTCATCCCTTTCTTCTCCTACCGATCTTCCTACTTCTTGTGTTCCACAGATGAGAGAAACCCTATGATAATTGTCTTTCTCTTCTTGACTTATTTCACTTAGCATTATCTCCTCCAGTGCCGTCCATGTTGCAGCAAATGTTGAGAAATTGTTCTTTTTGATAGCTGAGTAACTACAGAGAACAAACTGAAGGTTGATGGAGGGAGGTGGGTGAGGGATGGAATAGATGGGTGATGGACATAAGGAGGGTACTTGTTATGATGTGGACTGGGTGTTATATGTAAATGATGAGCCACTGAACTCTACTCCTGAAACCAATATTGAACTGTACATCAAAGAACTAGAATTTAAATTAAAAAAAAAATAGAAGAGCCCTTGGCAAATTCCAGCAACATGCAAAAGAATGAAACTGGACCATTTTCTTACACCATATAAAGAAGCATTCCAGCTTCTTTTGGGAGTGGGCACGATGATAGCCATCAAGGACCTACAACTAGAGAATGAAAAAGCTTGGAACAAAGTAGTGGGTAGCCCCACCCTGGATAGAGTGAAAGGCTCTGTCATGTTCTCACCTTACCCCTAGTGGAGGGTGTCACAGTGCTGTGATTAGATGGAACCTTTCTAGGGAAGACTAAAGCAAAGAATTATTAAAAGCTAAAAGGAAGTTGTGAAGGGTCTTTTTTCTCTTTCAGTTTCTGAGCTTTGTTTGGAAGCCAACTTCTTAGAAGTATCTTTGGCCTTGGAGAGCTAAGAGAACAAGGCAGGGTCCAGATAGCAGAGGGTGAGGAGCTGGATTCCTAAGACTGCCCACAGGCTCTAAAGAAGGTAGAGAAGAGAAATACAAGTTTTCCTCCAGGTTACCGATCCCAACTCATCAAAGAAAAGAAAATGGGGTTTCAGGGGAAAAAACATGGCTTAGGAATGAAAACATACTTAGTGGGAATGTCTTGTGCATGTATTTGGTCTCCCAAGAGCCTTACATCTGTGAGTGCCAGACTGGAAGCCCCATCAACCAAAAGAGGGACCCCCCCCCAATAGTTCACATTCACAGTCCGGAAACCTTCACCCTAAACTGTACCTTTGTAGCCTGAAGAGTCAGTTCATTAACCAGGGCTCTAACCAAGAAAGAAATCAATGCCTAGGAAGAACAGAGCAGACTTATTTTGCTGCAACAATATAATCCCAACATTAATTCAATAACCCTTATATACAGCAACTACAGGTTTTGAAGAAGGCACAGGATGGGATTTTTTAAAATATCATTTTACTGACTTTCAAAATAGCTGTTACTGTTACTAAACTGTTGCTATTACCCACTATCTCTAGAATTTGCACACAGATTGTTTTCTGTAGAAAGTTTACATTGTGCCTGATATGTGTAAAGGCAAAGGGTTATTATGAGATTATAGAGAAAATTGTTCATGATTGTTCACCAGATCAATTTGAGGCCTTGTCCAAGTTGCTGAATTTGTCCTTCAACTTGACATTCTTAAGAAATGTGCAATTCAAACTGAAGAGATATTCTCATAAAATGTTGAGGTTGATACACTTTAGGGTTCAAATCCATTATCTAGCATTCCCCATATTTTCTTCACTATTTTTATTGCCTGGTACTTTTATCTGAATAGTCATAGACATGAGGCTATTGCGAATCAAGTTTTTCAGTTGCCATAGTGCTTTCTATTTTGAAGGAATAAATGCAATTCCCTCTCCAACAAAAACATTCCCCCCTACGGAGCTAGTGGGTAAGTGGTAGGTACACCACACGCCCCACCAGGGTCTGCTCAATGGGGGAGATTTTCAATGGAACAGAAAAAAAGGGAAGTTTGAAATCTCACTGCCTTCCTTTCATTCCATCTGTTGCCACTGTCTTATCACTTCCTTAGGAACCATGATTTACATTTCTATAATTTGTTGGTTACATGTAACTACCATGAAAGATGTTTGTTTTTAATTTTTAAAGAAAATACATACGCACATACAGGGAGAAGTCAGAAACAGACGTGTGTGCTGGTTCTCGACATAGATTCTTCTTCTTAGCCACCTTGCGTAGACAAGGCACTGTTAGTCTCCCCATCTAGCTTGGTGACAGGGCTTGCGTGGCTCCTCTGCTTTGAACATACCACCGAGATCAAAGTGTTGGCTAGGGAGAGGGTATCAAGATGACCCAAACTCCCAAGGGCCACTTTAGTTGTGTGATCTGTCTGCTACCTACATTCTGACCTGTCCCTCCCAGATCCCCCAATTCAATTACATGCTTCTGTGGGAGTAAATCTGGGAGTTCCCATCTTCTGACTATGCCTGAATTGGTAACTGATATAATTAGCCACTCCCTCACCCTTTTTTTTCCTTTCCGGCACGAAGAATGAAGATCTATTTCCCACATTCAGACACGGGGTAGTCAGGGAAGGTTTCAATTAGTCTGTGGTCTGGTTATTGTTTATGAATGATCAGTGAGGAAGTTTCTCTCTGCAGCTGAGCACTAGAAACTCCTTGGACCACACAAGGCTGCTAATGGTGTGCAGGAGACTCTCCCTGCACTTCGACTTCCTTAACCAGCCGACGTCCCCCATCCTGCTTACGAGGATAGTTCTTCAACAACAACGTAAAGGGACAGAGCGATTCAAGAGGAAATTAAAGCTTTCAATCATATCCAAAACCTCAATTTCACAAATGGAAATTCAGAGGACAAAAGATCGATGATGCCATGTGGCAGAATTAGACCAGTGCTGAAGATAAGTTTGCTCAGGATTCCCCTTGAAGGCTGTGACCATATCATAGGCATGACTCCTAAGGGGAAGCACTTGCTGCCCTGGTCTTCACTGACGAATGGTTCTCCTGTACTTCACCAACCTATTGATGCAGTTTCCAGTGGGATTCAAATAAAGAGGAAAAGGATAAAAAGTCAATGTTAGGAGTGGATTGCTCTACCGCAAAGTGAAGACATAGTCACCTGGTTGCCAGTGGGCAAGGAACCTCACAAGAACAAATGGATGCCTCTAGACAAAAGCAGTAAATGCTTACACCTAAAAATGAGTGTAGCTAGCAGTGTGGGATGGTATGGAAAGCTTGGGCTTCAGAGTCAGGCTGACTGGGGTTCTAGTTCCCATTGTAGTAGGAACTAGCCACCTACTAGTGCACATTAAAGCTGAGATGGAACTGACTATTCTTTCTTTCACTCCATTGGCCACCAGGGTAAAGGAGTCAGAGCTGACTGGCCAAAGAGTGCCTTCCTCCTTTTCCACCCCATTTGCATTTTGCTGGCAGCTCCATCAATAGCTCAAAGCAAACAATTCTCCCAGACAGAAGAGGACTATTCATCAGTCAACAGTGGACAGTAGCCTTAGATGGCTACTTAACTTCTCTGAACCTTGGTTTCCTATTTATAAAATGAGAAGAATTCTCTATCTGGCAGGCCTGGCATGAGGCTAAACTGACAGGATAGCTAACGGGTCTTGTATGTAGGAGGTGCCCTCTACAGCCGGATCGTAGACTTCCTCACATTTCCAGCAGAGCAAAGTGGATTCCTTGGACCATTTTCTACTTCAAACACATGCCACCACCCTGACAAGAGGTGCCTTTTTGGAATGCAATAAATAAAGGGAATCTGGGAGGTTGGTCCCAGCTGCTGCTGGTAGGGAGAAAGGGGGCAGTAGGGACAGTTTTATGAACAGGCAGCCACAGAACAACAAGCCGCACCCTTTGGGGTTAAAGCTACTACAGATAAGCATGTGGTAGAGGAGGTAAGACAGGAGGAGATGATACATCTTGCTTACCGCTTCGGGGACTTCTAAAGCATCCATCAAAAACCCAGACTATTTCCTGGGAACTAGAATGTAACTAATGTGAAGATGTAATTGAGTCAACTGCATGGTAACTGGACTGTCTGAAGCAACCATGTGGCAACAGATGGGTGAGGCCTACTTGGAGTCCAGCCAAAGAAGCCAGAGTTGGACTGAGTCCTAGGTCTGCAGCTTTGCCCAAGCCCAGGGGTTCTGGTCATTGAAAAACCAATTCTCATCTCAGTCCTAGCATCATCAGGATGTGACAGCTAATGGCACTGACCATGAAGGTCAGCAGGTTTCCTCTACTCCGAGTCCACGCACACCAAGACATCTCCCCATAGGAGCTTTGCTTTCTCGTGGGCAGAGAATGGGGCTGTATTTCTGTTTAAATGACACTGTTGTATTGTGGTCTGTACTGCTGAGTCTCTTCAGCAAGAATCACATTTCTGCTTTGGGCCCCACGCTTAACTCTATCTTGACTCAAAGCCATCCTAGTTACTATTTCTTCCCTGCTGTCCTCCTGGACTCTTGCATTCCTTTGTCTAATCAATTGCCACTGGGTGACTATTTGTGGCTTATTTGTCCTAAAATAGTCTCCCTTCTATCTGATATGCAGGAATTCTAAAACTCTGGGAATTTGACTAACTCATCCATGCTGGATAGAGGGGAAGGGCCCACATCCATCACCAGGGTAACCAAGGAAGCCCCACTCCTCTCAGTTCCCTACAGGCAGAGCACCACAAGATGCCAAAGTACCCGGAACAAACATCTTTGAATCCTTAAATGTGACTGGCACTCTGGAGTTAGGTGGGAAACATTAACAGCCAACCTCTCATGGTACTTAAGGCCCTGTGACATCCATAGAGCTTCTGAAGAGACTGGGAAAGCAGGCAGGCATTTGTTTCTTTTAAGCTTCCTCTAGAGCCTAAGAGTCGAGGTGACTGAAAAGACAGAACTCCATCAGTCTCTTGTGAACTTGGTTAATTGAGTCAGTCCCCACAACTCCCTTCCCTCCATGTTCTTTGACCCCATATAAGTCCTGAACTGTTAAGTCTAGGAACCAGCCCCAAGCTCTGGTGACCCCACCACCAAATGCCCTTGGTGAGGCTGACTCTCTCTTGAACTTCATTCTTACCTGCCGGAGGAGGAACTTAGAAGGGGCTCTTGGGCTCCACCAAAGGCAACATTGGGATTTCTAGAGTACTGAATACAAATGCTAGAAGGAATCTCACAGGACTAGTCGTTCCAACTGCACAGATACAGAATTTGCAGCCCAGAAAAGTGATGTCACTTCCTCAGAGTCACAGGGACTTAACTGCAGAGCCAGTACTTAAACTTGGCTCTCCTGGGCTACCTAGCTGGCTCAGTTGGTAGAGTATATGACTCTTGATCTCAGGGTGGTGAGTTCAAGTCCTGTGTTGAGTGTAGAGCTTACGTAACAACAACAACAACAACAGCAACAGCAACAACAAAACAAACACCTCAGTTCTCCTGGCTTTCCACCTCATCACATTGTCTCCTGTGTCCATGCAGCTCCAAGTGACCAAACCTTGAACACATTCAAGAAGGAGAAAAGGAAGAAGTAACAGTGAGGGCCTGCAAGCCCTGGGGCTTTATTCAACCCCTGAAACAGTACTGACTTAAGCAGTCTCTTTTGGATGACAGTCACTTTCAGGTAAATGCTTATTCCCTCATATTGCTTCCTTGACCCTTTGATCCTCTTCCTGTTGAGAGGAGATGGCTTACTTCATCTCAACAGTGGAAAGAGAGAAGTGGGACCTCAGTTTTCCCTTGGCTCTTCTCATTCTTTTTTGGCCTCTGCAGGGGAATGGCTGTACTAGTCTGGTTCTTGAACAGGTGACCACTAAGATGTAACTAGTCCCATCTGGCCTTTTGGGGTTATATACTCAACCCTGGAGCTCATTTTTCACAATCTCAAAGTCCCTACCTACAACCACTTCTTTGGCCCGACCCCAGGCTTCCATTGATCTTCTCATGTGTGGGAAACCTCGAAATTTCTGGATCTGCTGTATACCATGTGCAGGCCATGGAGAGCCAAGTCCCTCTATCTAGCCACCTTCCTCCCTCACTTGCTGGGGCTCTAAACAGGGAATGAGGAAGAAGTCTCTTTGCTTTTAGTTTTCCCTGTGTAAGAGCCTCCCAAGTCCAGGACCTGAGCCTATAGAGGGGTGATCAGGACTCCTGTGTCTCACGCTACTGTCCCCTACATCAGCCTTCTTTCTCTTCCCAAAGTCTACTTAAGCAGAATGGGTGGACTTTCTTTTCCCTTCTTTACTTTTGTGGTAGAGACTTCCCTTAGGTCAAAGCCAACTCCTTTTTCTGGGGCAGTAAGGCTCACGACTAAGCCTTAATGGCAGAAGAAACAACCTACGAAAATTATGGCAGAAACCCCATGACCTGTGTTGGCCAGGCATGCTTTTGATTCAGAAACCTTGGGACAGCTAGCAACTAGAGCTTAGCAAGGAAGCAAGTACACTGGCTTAATATTCCCAAAATATTACATCTACCACACAAATAAAAGCAGAGATGCTCTGGTCAAAACAGGAGACTGGACCCAGGGATGGCCAATCAGTACCCCTCTCTCACTGATGGCCCCGAAAGTATGTCCAGGACTTACTAGGACCCCGTGGAACACAGCTGGAAAAGGACTGCAACTGGATAACCCTGGAGAAGTCCCTTTCCCCTCCTGGACTTCAGTTCCCTCTACTGCAAAATAAGGAACATGAACTAAATAATCTTTAATCTCATCAAATGTTCTGGTCAATCAAAATTTTTAAAAATATACACACAGAAAAAAATTCTGCTCAGCAACAAAGCTCAGGAGATGCTAAGATCTTCAGTGTCTGTGGGTTATCAATAGGAACATCAATCCTCACATCCTGGAGCTGCACCAAAACGTGGATTTGTAGAAATTTCAAATCGATTGAATATCAAATAAATTGTTTGCAGCAGTCACTTTCATTTACTTTATCCTAGAACTTTACTTTAAAAAAAGAGAAACTGACAATATTTGTGTTTGTAAATTAATTTGCAAGGTATGCCCATGTAATTCATTTTCATTTTCTTATCCTGGATATTTTTTAAGATTTACGCATGTGACGTAGCTATAACAACAAAATTAATATACAATGAACTCTTTCTCTGAGGATGTTACATGTGAAACCCCCCACAGAAGAAAAAAATGCTTGAAATTGCCTTTGATTTGAGTGTTCAACAAGTAAAATCTTTCCACAAAGAACATCTTATTTTTTTATTTTGAGATTTTATTTTGCTCAGGCAACGTGGAGCTCTAAACTTGATTAAAACGTGTTTATGGGCTCTTGTAGGGAAGGAAATAAAGACACCTGCAGGAAAATAACAATCAAGAGAACCTTTTTCTCTGTAGCAAAGTCACGCTTCATTCCAACCTGTAAAGGTCAGTCCCTGCTGGAAACAATAGTATACTCCTATCTACAGTGAGATAGCAGCTCCCCCATGAGGCCTCATTCAGAACTGAGAGAGGGAAAAAAAAGATAATAAGCAGAATTTCAGGTCTAAGATCTCACACACCGTGAGTATGTCCCTTGAATCTCGGGATGCTGTGAGTGTGGCGAGGGTGGGTGGGAGGGTGAGGGCTTTGAGCTAATGCTCCTTTGGAAATACGCTGTTCTCTTTTTTGTTGTACTGCATGAAATTCTCGGGTGGAAAGGAAAGTTGGATTCTGGTGAAATAGTAATAAACTATAGAGTGCAACATTTGAAAATGTAAATGATCAACTGACTTTCGCAATGGTTTCCAAAGGGAGTTGGAAAGGGAAGAAGGGAGGGCAAGGGTGGGCGACTAGGAGCAGAGGAGAGAAGAAACAGCCCGCAGGGAAAGAACCAGAGGGAGGATGGAAGGGGTGAGAGAGACTGAGAGAAAGCAGGGACAGGAAAGAGAGAGGGAGCCAGTAAAGGGGGAGGGAGGAAGAAAGAGACAAGGTGGGGGCAGGAGGGAAGGAAGACAGAGACAGAAGGCAAGAGAAAACAGAGGGAGAGAGAGGGAAAAGCCAGAGCCAGCAGCTTGGCTTTGCTCACCGGGGCTCTTCATTTTCTCGAAGTCAGTCCTCCTCTTGAGGACCTGATTCGGGCCAACGAAATTAATTGATAAAGCAGAAATCCGTGGGTTCGTGTTGTATGAAAGAAACAGCTCTGTGCTATGTGACTGGTGTGTGAGGCCTCACTGGTAACGAGGTAGCCTGGAAACCAAGTTTCTGAAGGTTACTTTTCCAGTCTGCAATGAGAGCAAAAGGGATTGGCCTAGTTGTGGGGCCATTGTCTTCAGGCTGGGATAAGGGCTGCAGAATCAATCACCCCCACTGCACTCCTGAGTACGCTCTGGAAGCTGCGCAGTGGTCTGCAAGACACCGTGCCTGTCTCTCTCTCGGCGAGGACTGATTGGAGCCACTCTGCCAGATGCTTTCTCTTTAGAACTCTCTCCTTTTTCCAGGGGCATCCAGGCCCCACCCTTCTGTGACAACAGCGCCACAGGACCTGGGAGAAATTCCAATGGGTCTCTCTGGCTGAAATCCAGGATTGTTCCTGTCTCATAGAGGGAGACCTTAGGGACCACCTGGGTTCCTCTTCCACCCACCCAGGTCCCAGCAGGGGTGAGGCTAAGCCCTCCATCAGGTGGCTGACTGCTAGCAGACCCTTTCTTCATCTGTTCTTGCTTGATTTCATTTGGCTTCCTCATCAGAAGGTGACTCAAATGTCCCTGGCCTCTGCCAGTATGGGCACTGCATTCTACTTAACTGGAATGACCTTGAGCTATCTTTTCCCAAAGAGGGAAAGCCCTAGGAACAGAATTGAACAGTAGTAGAGCTCTGGCCTGTTAGTCATGGTGCCTTGCCCGTGACACTACTCCTCTTTACGCAACAAATCCTGCTCTGGCTACAACCCTTCCCTGGGGGAGAAGAGTCCATAGAGGGAGGATGCCCCTCCCTGGAGTCCAGGGTGGGCCCTTTCAGATACTAGTTTGGGCACCCAGGACCCAAGAATTCCCTTCCTGAATGACTTCAGCCTGCTTCTGAAGCCTGCTCCCATGTCTTCTTGTGGTTTGTCCTCTCGGGGCCAACCACACCAAGGCATGTGCACCCTAGATCCGAGGGTTGCCAATGGAGAGCCATTCAGAAGAGACTTGAATACATGGCCTGGGGCATCCACACGCTTGTGCAGGAGATCCCTCCTGAGGTGGGGCTGAGCTGGGTTGGGAAGAGAAGTGCACCATCACCCTCGGACACAAAGCTCTTCTGAGCAGTCCAAGAATTCTAAATTGGATCCTGCCCTCAAGATTATTATGAAGGTATATCTGTCAAGGTGGAAGGACAGAACATATTACCTTTAATAACCTATTAGTGTGATTTATAACTTTCAAATATTTACATAAAATGATATGTGGACCTCCATTTGTACTCTTGTCCCAGGCTCTGCAAAAGTTAGGAGTGGGCCTGCCCCTACATGCTCAGGATAGGTGAATTGCCAAAAATGATATCTATTTTTCTAATGTTGCAAGTTTTTATTTAAATTCTAGTTACTTCTACCCCTAAAACTAATAATAGACTATATGTTAACTAAATTTAATTTAAATTTTAAAAATTAAAAATAAAAATAAAATATCAATATCTGTAAAAAAATTTTTTAAACTAAATTCTAACTAAATTAGTAAACATATAGTATAAAATTAGTTTCAAGTATAGAATTTAGTGATTCATCATTTACACATAATGCCCAGTGCTCATCACAAGTTCCCTCCTTAATACCCCTCACCCATTTAGCCCATCCCCCCACCTCCCTTCCAGCAACCCTCAGTTTGTTCTCTATAGCTAAGAGTCTGTTTCCTGGTTTGCCTGTTTTTTTTAAATTCCTCTATGTTCATTTGTTCTGTTACTTAAATTCCACATGATTGAAATCACATGGTATTCGTCTTTTTCTGACTTATTTCACTTAGCATAATACTCTCTAGCTCCATCCACTTCACTGCAAATGGCAATATTTCATTATTTTTATGGATAATAATGAGTAACACATACACACACACACACACCCCACTTCTTTACCCATTCATCAGTTGATGGACATGGACATTTGGGCTCTTTCCATAATTTGCCTATTGTTGACAATGCTGCTATAAACATCACAGTGCATGTGCCCCTTTGAATCAGTATTTTGTATCCTTTGGGTAAATACCTTATAGTGCAATTGTTGGATCGTAGGGTAGTTCTATTTTTAACTTTCTGAGGAAGCTCCATACTGTTTTCCAGAGTGGCTGCACCAGCTTGTATTCCCGCCAACAGTGTAAGAATGTTCCCCTTTCTCTGCATCCTTGCCAGTATCTGTTGTTTCCTGTGTTGTTAACCTTAGCCATTCTGACCAGTGTGAAGTGATATCTCATTGTGGCTTTGATTTGTATTTCCCTGATGACAACGGATGTTGAACATCTTTTCATGTGTCTGTTGGCCATCTGGATGTCTTCTGTGGAAAAGTGTCTATTCATGTCTTCTGTCTGTTTCTTAACTGGATTATTTGGTTTTTGGGTGTTGAGTTTGATAAGTTCTTTATAGATTTTGGATACTAGCCCTTTGTCTGATAAGACACTTGCAAATACCTTCTCCCATTCTGTCAGTTGTCTTTCGGTTTTATTGATTATTTCCTTTGCCGTGCAAAAGCTTTTTATCTTGATGAAGTCCCAATAGTTCATTTTTGCTTTTGTTTCCCTTGCCTTTGGAGACGTGTCTAGCAAGAAGTTGCTGCTGCCAAGGTCACAGAGGTTGCTGCCTGTGTTCTCCTCTAGGATTCTGATGGATTCCTGTCTCACATTTACGTCTTTCATCCATTTGAGTGAATTTTTGTGTATGGTGTAAGAAAGTGGTCCCGTTTCATTCTTCTGCATGTGTCTGTCCAGTTTTCCCAACACCATTTGTTGAAGAGACTGGCTTTTTTTTTTTTCCATTGGATACTCTTCCTGCTTTGTCAACGTTTAGTTGCCCATACAGCTGTGGGTCCATTTCTGGATTTTTTATTGTGTTCCATTGATCTATGGGTCTGTTTTTGTGCCAGTACCATACTGTCCTGATCAATAAAACTTTGTAATGTAGCTTGAGGTCCAGAATTGAGATGCCACCAGCTTTGTCTTTCTTTCTCAGGATTGCTTTGGCTATTCAGGGTCTTTTGTGTTTCCATACAAATTTTAGGATGGTTTGTTCTAGTTCTGTGAAAAATGCTGGTGGTATTTTGATAGGGATTGCATTAACTGTGTAGATTGCTTTGGGTAGTATACACATTTTAACAATATTTGTTTTCCCAATCCATGAGGATGGAATTATTTTCCATTTCTTTGTGTCCTCTTCAGTTTCTTTCATAAGTGTTCTATAGTTTTTAGAGAAAAAATATTTTACCTCATTGGTTAGATTTATTCCTAGGTATCTCAAAGTTTTTGGTGCAACTGTATAAATAGGATCAATTCCTTGATTTCTCTTTCTGCTCTTTCATTATTGGTATATAGAAATGCAACAGATTTCTGTACATTGATCTTATATCCTGGGACTTTACTGAATTCCTGTATCTGTTCTAGGAATTTTTGGTGGAGCCTTTCAGGTTTTCATGTCATCTGTGAAAGTGAACGTTTGCCTTCTTCTTTGCCAATCTTTTTATTTCTTCTTGTCATCTGCGGTGACTAGGACTTCCGGTGCTATGTAAAATAACAATGGTGAGAGTGGACATCCCTGTCTTGTTCCTGAGCACAGAGGAAAAGCTCTCAGTTTTTCCTCATGTGGGATGATATTAGCCGTGGAACTTTCATATATGGTCTCTTTGATATTGAGGTATGTTCCCTCTATCCCACTTTATTGAGGGTTTTTGTGAAGAATGGATGCTGTCCTTTGTCAAATGCTTTTTCTGCATCTATTTTTCTGGATCATATGGTTTGTATCCTTTATTAATGTGGTGTATCACATTGATTGATTTTGTGAATATTGAACCACACTTGCAGTCCAGGAGTAAATCCCACTTCATCATGGTGAATGATTCTTTTAATGTACTGTTGGATTCGATTTGCTAGTAGTTTGTTGAGAACTTTGGCATCCATGTACAGGCCAATATCAGGGATATTGGCCTGTAATTCTCCTTTTCAGTGGGGTCATTGTCTGGTTTTGGAATCAAGTTAATTTTGGCCTTGTAGAATGAGTTTGGAAGTTTTCCTTCCATTTCTATTTTTTGGAACAGTTTGAGAAGAATATGTATTAACTCTTCTTTAAATGTTTGGTAGAATTTCCTAGGGAAGTCATCTGGCCCTGGACTTTTGTTTGTTGGGAGATTTTTGCTTACTGATTCCATTTCTTTGCTGGTTATGGATCTGTTCAAATTTTCTATTCCTTCCTGTTTCAGTTTTGGTAATTTATATGTTTCTAGGAATGTATCCATTTCTTCCAGAGTGCCCAATTTGTTGGCGTATAATTTTTCATAATATTCTCTCGTAATTGTTTGTATTTCTGTGGTGTTGGTTGTGATCTCTCCTCTCTCATTTGTGATTTTATTTATTTTGGGTCCTTTATCTTTTCTTTTTGATAAGTCTAGCTAGGGTTTTATCAATTTTATTAATTCTTTCAAAGAACCAGTTCCTAGTTTCATTGATTTGTTCAACTGGGCTTTTTTGTTTCTGTATCATTTATTTCTGTTCTAATATTTATTATTTCCCTTCTTCTGCTGGATTTGATATTCTTTCTCCAGCTCCTTTAGGTGTAAGCTTAGGTGGTATATTTGAGATTTTTCTTGCTTCTTGAGGTAGGTCTCCTATATACTTCCCTTTTATGACTGCTTTTGCTGCATCCCAAAGGTTTTGGATTGTCGTGTTTTCATTATCATTGATTTCCATGTATTTCTTTATCTCTTCTTTAATTTCCTGGTTAACCCATTCATTCGTTAGAAGAATATTCTTTAACCTACATGTATTTGTGGTCTTTACCATTTTTTTTCTTGTGGTTGACTTCTAGTTTCATAGCACTGTGGTCAGAAAATATGCATAGTATGATATCAATCTTTTTGTACTGGTTGAAGCCTGATTTGTGACCCAGGATGTGATCTATTCTGGAGAATGCCCCATGTGCACTCGAAAAGAATGTGTATTCTGCTGCTTAAGGAGGAAATGTTCTGATTTTATCTGTTAAGTCCATCTGATCCAGTGTATCATTCAAAGCCATTGTTTCTTTGTTGATTTTCTGCTTAGATGATCTGTCTATTGCTATGAGAGAGATGTTAATGTCCCCTATGATTATTGTATTATTATCAATAAGTTTTTTTAAGTTTATTGTTGACTGTTTTATATATATGGGTGCTCCCATGTTGGGGGCATAAATATTTACAATTTAAGATCTTGTTGGATAGAATTATTTATGATATAGTGCCCTTCTTCATTTGTTACAGTCTTTGGTTTAAAATCTAGTTTGTCTGATATAAGTATGGCTGCTCCAGCTTTCTTTTAACATCCATCAGCATGATATATGGTCCTTCATCCCCACACTTTCAATCTGCAGGTGTCTTTAGGTCTAAAATTAGTCTCTTGTAGGAAGCATATAGATGGGTCTTGTTTTTTTTTATCCATTCTGATACCCTATGTCTTTTGAATTGAACAGTTAATCCATTTACATTCAGAGTAATTATTGATAGATATGAATTTAGTGTTACTGTATTATGTTTAAATTTGTTGTTTCTGAGATTTTTCTCTGTTCCTTTCTAGTGTTCGTCACTGTTGGTCTGTCTTTCTCACTGAAAGACTCCCCTTTAATATTTCTTGCAGGGTTGGTTTAGTGGTCATGAACACCTTTAGTTTTTGTTTGTCTGGGAAACTCTTAATCTCTCCTTCTATTCTGGATGACAGCCTTATTTTATAAAGCATTCTTGGCTACATATATTTCTCATTCAGCATGTTGAATATATCATACCATTCTCTTCTGGCCTGCCAAGTTTCTGTGCTTAGGTCTACTGCTAACCTTATTTGTCTTCCCTTGTAAGTTAGGGTTTTCTTTTCCCTTGCTGCTTCTAGAATTTTTTACTTATCTCTGTATTTTGCAAATTTTACTACAATATGTGTTGGTGTTGGCCTGCTTTTGTTGATTTTGATGGGAGTTCTCTGTGCCTCCTGGATTTGGATGTCTGTTTCTTTCCCCAGATTAGGAAAGTTTTTGGGTATAATTTGCTCAAATAAATCTTTTGCCCCCTTTTCCCTCTTTTCTTCTTCTGGGACTCCTATGATATGAATGTTATTATACTTTATGGAGTCGCTAAGTTCCCTAAGTTTACCCTCATGATTCAATATTTTTCTTTCCCTTTTCTTTTCAGCTTCATTATTTTCCATAATTTTATCATCTATGTCACTTACTCATTCCTCTGTTTCTTCCACCCTTGTGGTCATTACATCCGGCCTGTTTTGCATCTCAGTTATAGCATTTTTTATTTCAGCCTGGCTAGTTTTTAGGTGTTTTATCTCTGTGGTAAGGGACTCCCTGCTGTCTTCTATGCTTTTCTCAAGCCCAGATAGTATCCTTATTATTGCTGTTTTAAATTCTGGATCAGGCATATTACTTATGTCTTTTTTGATTAGGTCCTTAGCTGTGACCTTTTCTTGTTTTTTCCTTTAGGACGAATTCCTCCATCTTGCAGTTTGTTTAGGTCTCTGTCTTCTTCTCTGTGTAGGAAAGCCCTATGTTTCCTGCTCCTGAGAGTGATGGCTTTATAAAGAAGAGGTCATACACTGTCCACGGCCTGGAACTTCAGGAAGTGTCTCTGGTGTATGCTATGTGCACTTTACTCCTGTGTTTTGGCTGCTCTTTCTCTCACATCAGTACCCTATAGAGTTTCTCCTTGCCTGCAGTGGAGAGTGTTTGGACCTTGTCCAGACTGTGGCGGGTTTTAACTAGGTGTGCTCTGGTCTGCTTGTTAAAAGAGGCCTGATCTTATTTCCACTAGAGCTGAAGCTTTGCAGCACTCTGTGGTCAGTACACTTGCAGGGGGTTTGTGCTGGTCTTCTGGGGAAAGAGCCGCTGCTCTGGTTCTCAGGCACACTGGTCCTAGTAAAGAAGCACCTGCAGTGGGCAGGGGAGTGAGGCTCGGTATAAGTGGCTCAGCCTCCACTCTTGGCGCTCTTCTCCTCACTGAAGTCTGTCTGTGTTGATGGGTGGGGGAGAAAAATGGAGCCTGCCTGCCTTCTCCCTCATCCCTAGAGAGGGGAGCTGGCACCCACCACTGTCTGGGATGCCCTCAGAAAAGAGTGAACAATCTCACCTCATGTGTCCCAGGTGCCCCTCAGATCCCTGCCTTCACCCTGTCTGTCTCCAAGCCATTTGCCTACTCAGCAGTGCAGTGTACCTCTGTTTTACCTCAGGTGTGCTGGCAGAGTTTCAAAACCAAAAACTTTAGGGACGCACTGTGGTTCAGACCCATGCTGGTCCTCTGGGGGAGGGTCTCACTGCACTGGGGCTGGTGCCAGTGTGTCCCAGAAGGACAGCCACACCAATGCACGGGAGCTTGGAATTTAGAGTAAAGGGCAGCAAAACGCCAGTGTCCAGGTTAGCTGCCCTCAGCAGGTGTCTTTGTCCCTATGCTAAGGAATGGACAGCGTAATGTCACCCATGGGCTCTTTTGTCCCCTTAGAGGCAATGCCACCTCTCCTAGATGGCAACTCCAAGAAGAGGGAAACATTTCTCCTAGTGTGTCCTAGGGGATCCTCAGATTGTTCCCAGGCCACTGCGCTCCTTTTCCACAGGAGAACCACTGCACCCTCGGGGCTCCGCACCAACCACAGTGCAGACTTCTAAAATTCCAATCTTTGAGCTCTGCTGGTTGTAAAAACTCATGATTAATCAGTCCCTCTTGTTTTCCCAGTCATTGGTTTTGGGGAAGTGCTTTTCTTCTGTGATCCCCTGTGTGCTGCTCTCTCTTTCTCTTTCTCTCTCTCTTTCTCTCCTCTCTCCTCTCCCCATGATCAGGGCTCCCTCTGTCTGCAGCACCTGTGATCCTTTTCTCCCCCAAATCATGTCTCCACACCTACTACTTTCCACCATGTGGCCTCTTCTTTCCCTCTAGTTGTGCAGTTTGTTCTCTCAGGCCTCAGATCAATTTCTTGGGTGTTCAGAATGATCTGATATTTATCTGTGTTCAAGGGATGAGGCAAGTATAAAGTCTTCATACTATTTTGTCATTTTAACTCTCCAAAAATGATAACTAAATATGATTTTTTTACTGTACATGCAGTATTTCTTTTCTTGAATCTCTTTTGTATTTGAAATACAACTTTGCATCTAAGAAATCCTTAAGGGCTCTGTGATGGGCTGTTTGGGGTACTTACTTATGGTAGCCCTAACAAACTAATACAAGGATCTTAAAGGAAGACATTCAAAATGGAAGTCTTCAGTGTCCTGACACTTATATACCCCACAAGAAAAAAACCTATCTCATCCAAACACAGCATAATTTTCTTCTTTTACAGTATCTGAAATTTCAGGTAATGCCATTTGCTCTGCTCACTTCTTCCACTTGGCCTTTACCATTGTCACAGTCCTCCCTTTTGGACAAACAACAGTGTACCTTGAGAGCATCCAATTACTTTCCTACAAAGACTCCAATGGTGGCAACTAGTTAGGTATGTGGTTAATCAACTTCTAGATTCTGTCCTATTGACCTAATCTAAAATGTCTCCCAGAAGGAAAGCTTGCAGCCTTTCAGATCAGGAAGCCATTTGTTACTGGGAATCTTTTTGGAATTTAGGTCAAGGGGAACCCTTTAGTCAGCTTTTTCTTATCCTTCCCTCTCTTCTGGCACAGTTAAAATTTCAAAACATGTCACTCAATACCAGAAATAAGCTGCTGACCTGACTGGATATATATGTGTCTGCATTTTCAGGAACAAAATATCCCAGAGAATTCATAATTTGTTTTGCCACTTTGTTGGTTTCTAGTTCTGAGGTAGATTTAGTGTCAAAATTTAAACTTTCAGGTGCCATTCCTCCTGTGTTATTTGACAGTATGTTACTTAATTAATGCTGTAACTATCACCACGTGTCCCTTAATTAGCTTCCCTGTCAGATGGTCCTCATGTGTGTTCAGAAATAGAAGTGGAGGAGGTCAGGTGCCACTCATATAGACTATGATGTGAATGGTGCTCCCTAGGGTTGTCCAGTGTCCAACCTGCAACCCATCCAAGGTGGCCCTGAGGGGATGGAGCAAAAGGATAGGGAAAAAATGCTCAGGAGCTCAAGTTCAGGCTTTCTGAACTGCGGAGAGCCTAAAAACCTGGGACCAACCAGCCAACACTGATGTTAATTATATTTTATCACAAGCTTAAAATTTAACCAGTGGCTAAAAGGTAATGTTAGTTTGAAAAACTATCTTTACTGTGAAACTACCTTTCAACTAAGAGAAAGAGAGAAAGTGTGTATCTCCTATTCAGGAGGTATGTACCACATTGGACAATTATCTTCTCAATTTAACCATTGAAGAAAATCAAATTTGGTGATTTAAATTTAAAAAGGGCCATATGCACCCCAATGTTCATAGCAGCAATGTCCACAATAGCTAAACCGTGGAAAGAACCGAGATGCCCTTCAACAGATGACTGGATTAAGAAGATGTGGTCCATATATACAACGGAATATTACTCAGCCATCAGAAAGAACGATTTCACAACATTTGCAGCAACATGGACGGCACTGGAGGAGATAATGCTAAGTGAAATAAGTCAAGCAGAGAAAGATAATTATCATATGGTTTCACTCATCTATGGAACATAAGAAGTAGAATGATCAGTAGGGGAAGAAAGGGATAAAGAAAGGGGGGGTAATCAGAAGGGGGAATGAAGCATGAGAGGCTATGGAATCTGAGAAACAAACTGAGGGCTTCAGAGGGGAGGGGGGTGGGGGAATGGGATAGGCTGGTGATGGGTAGTAAGGAGGGCACGTATTGCATGGAGCACTGGGTGTTATATGCAAGTAATGAATCATCGAACTTTACATCAGAAACCGGGGATGTACTGTATGGTGACTAACATAATAAAAAAATATTATTATAAAAAATTAAATGTAAAAAGACATTAGAACCATCATTAATTGATTCATAAACAAATGATGTAGTGAAAAGACTCACTTTGGAACCAAGCAGACTAGAACTGAAATCTTCGCTCTTCTACTTAATATCTGTGTGGCCATGGGCAAGTCACTCAACTTGCACATCAGTGTATTCATCTGTACAATGATACCAGTTAGTATGAGGATAGTCTGTGGAGTGGGTGTTGTGTATAGACACTCAATAAGCAGTACTTATTCTATATTATTTTGTGCTGTACCTAGAGTCACAAAATTTCAGATCACTAGAGAGGAAGAGGTGTTAGGAGTTCAGTCATTATCTGGTCTGAACTTATCCAAGAAGCTTTGAAAGGTCCAGGAGGAAGACAACGGCAATGTTAAGGAAAGCACTGGGATGGTGAAGCCCCTTTACACTGACTTCCTATTTGAGACACAGATCACTTCATAAGACTCATGATTTTCCATCAAGACTTTCCTCTTTACTTATCCACGGGCCAAGATTATGGCTTTTGAAAAAGATGATATTCTGGGCTAGAGCTAGATGGAGACTGCCAGATTTGGAGATGGTAGGGTTTCCATAGTCTAGCCCTTCTCACCATCTGCCCTCAGTCATGTGTGCACTTTATTTTTTCTGCCATATCAGCCTCATACTGTTCTCATCAATAGACACCTGGCAGCTAGCAGACATCAGGCTTTTCTGGAAGGCCAGTTTGCATTGGTAAAACTATCCAGTGGAATTGACAAAGAAGGCCCCTGAAACAAAAAATCTCTCAGGGACCTCAAGAGCACAGCCACAGTTTTATGCTCCACTGGAAAAAATATATATAGCTTCCTAACAGTAACTCTTTCTTTGTAAAAAAAAAAAAAAAAAAAATCCCTAATCTCAGTCTAGAACTTCTGTGAATTGATAGAAGGAGAATCCTAACTTGTTAGAAAGCAAATGAAGTTCAGTATTTTGTTTTCATCCTTATCCCCCCACCCCTCTTCTCTCTCACGTTCTTAGGAAAGACTACTTAGATTATTGTTCATGAGGTAAACTCCTTTCTCCAATATCAAAGGTTTAACTCCAACAGCCTAAAATATCAGATGACAATTTTGGAAGCACAATTGCTTTTAAAATGGGAAACGGTAATGTGGACACACAGTAGCAGAATCTTAGAAGCTTCGCATCACAATGGATCTTTCAAAGTTATCTAATTCAACTCTTACATGATGTCTGGATGACAACTACTTTATTCCCAGCAAGGGGTCAGCTAACTTCTGTATGACTGCCCCTCCAGTGATAGGGAAATCAGCACACTCTGGGACAAACCAGTAGATGAGGGGCCAGTTCGGATTGTATCAAGTCTTCATAAAATCACACAATCATGACAGCTTCATAAAGAGGAAATGTTGTACAAGTGGAACATTAAAGACAGTTATTAACATTTGAAACAAATCAATTCACAAACTTTCTCTAAACGATGTTTCTTCCTATGACCAAAAGAAATCTATGGTGATAATTTTACTCAAAGTTTTGAACTACGTGAAACTATGCATAATGGGATAACAGAAAAGATCAAATGGTTCTAGAAAAAGACCCTAGGATTAAATGGGATGATGTCTCTGAATTCACTACAGAGGAAGATCTATACTTTTCTGGTTAACAACAACCTCACCATTTGCTCCACTGACACCAACCCCTTTTACCTCTTCTGTAAAGATCTTCACCAATTTTTCTCTGGCATTCATTCATTTGACACACACTTGGTGAATGCCTGTATAAGTGCCAAACACTGTTGGAGTCATTGGTGATGTATCAGTGAACAAAACAGACTTTCCACTGGTATTTTTTATCTTATCCTTCTTGATTTGTTGACTCCACATTTCTACCTAGCGTCTACTCTGACCCTCAATTTTTCCTCTCATCCAAATGTCTCAATAGTTTTTCACACTTACTGCCTCCACTTTCTCACTTACCATTCACCCCCCCCCAACCCACTGCTGTCTGCATACACCTCCACCATTCCACTTGAACTGCTATGTCTCTGGTCACCAATTATTTCATAATTTCCAAACCTAATAGACTTGATCTCTCAACTGCATTTGATACTGTCTACGGCTCCCCGCTTTCTTAAACCTTCAATTCCCTTGCTTCTGTGACCTTTATTTCTCCCGGCTCTCCTTTTTCCTCTGCCTATTCTGTAAATGTTAATAAATCTCAGAGTTTCAATCTCAGCCAGATTCTCTTCTCACTTTATACATATTTCCAGGGTGATCTCATCCCCTCTTTGGGGTTTAACTACTAGATCAGATCTTTCCTAGTTTTAACCCACATACTCAGCTGCCTACTGGACCTCTCTATCTGGATATCTCATAGGTACTTCCATTATAAATATTCAAAATCTTCCCTCCTGAAAGTTCCTCTCTTTCTGTGTTCCTCTTATTCATGAATATAGCACCATTATCCACCTAGTTACCCATGCTAGAGACTTTGACTTTGTCCTGGATCTTCCCATTCTCTCAACCTCCAAATCTAACCAATCATGTACTAATGATTGTTACCTTTTAAATGTTTCTAGAGTGTGCACACTCTTCTCCATCCCTGGTATCATGCTTATTTCACGCCCTCACCATGGCTTGCATATACTTCTGTAACTGTCTTCTTGCTAGTGTCAATGTCCTTTAGCCAAAGACCACCAGGAAGACACCTTTAGCTGAATGAGTTGAGTTTCTTACTCATTGCAGTGAAGAAGAACACATACCATGGTGAACCATGGGTTATCTCAGCTAGAGGGTATTAAAAGAACCTGTGATAGGATTTGGGTTTAGTTGGTCCGAAGGGCTTCACTCTGGAATGGATGCTGTCAGAAAATAGGGACAATTTTATAATTGGGTCTCAATAAATCTTACCTACATGAGCAGACTAATGCAGAGATAAAGTTGTGATTGGTAAAGAAGTATCAATCACTCATTTTAACAGAAAGAGGAGGATGTTTGGTATTCCATAGGTGGCACAGCACATTATTTTTGTCTGTGCGTAGAGCAAATTTGTGAAGTGGTCATGATTTGTTTCACTTTATCATGGTCTCAGATTAACTTTGCCTGATGTTAGTGTTCTGTGAAATTGTTTATGTACAACAGGTCGTGAATACCAGGCCAGATTATCAGTGGTTGCTCTTTCATTTTTCTGTCTCCTCAGTATGCCTATGTTAATTCTTGTCTTCTCCTGATTCATCTCCAATGCTTCAGCCATGAGAATGCCATCTAAACCACAAATCTGATTGTATCACATCTAAACTCCTTCATGAAGTTTTTTCTGAAACTTCTTGCCAGATGTAACTCCTGCTTGCTTTGAGAGAGCATGTTATCACTGCCATCACGGAAGCACAGATATTTTGCCTTGTTACATTACAGTTATCTATGTTTGACTCAATGTAAACCCCCCACTACATTCTAATTTTTCAGTATGATGAAAGATGTCTATCAGTTATTGTCTTAAAGTCAGACCAATTTGGTTGAGATCATAAGAACACAGGCTGTAGTTGCACCGCTTATAAATCACAGATTTTAAAGACTGATATATTCGATCAAAGACCAGTAGATGGTGTTAAATCTTCATCAAAGGCATTTTTGCTTATTAAGTGCACATTTCAAATGATGCTAAGATAAGAACTCATCAAATTAGCTAACCAGACCCATCCCTATCCTCTTAGAATTTACAACATAATATAACCAATATAGACCAAGACACACATATTAAGAGTAGGCATTAAGCAAAGAAAAAATTAAAATTATATATCTACATTTGTCCATACAAAAGAAATAGTGAGTAGTGACAAGGAAAGCAAGAATTATGAGTTTTTTTGTATTGGAGGACAATTAACAACCAACTTATATTTTTTCCTTTAAGAAGTGATGAAAGCTCTGTTAGCATCCAGCAGACAGGCCAATGGTTGGGCCAACAGGCCAATGGTCAGGTATTTGGCAGGCGGTGGGGGACATGTGACCAGGTCAGCATGGGTCAGGCAGGTAGACAGGCAACAAGCAAGAGAAATATAGTCAGGGGGCTTCCCTCTAAGGTGAGGGGTATGGAATCCCTCTAGCCACTGCCTGCTTGGGCCTAGATCTATGGCTGTAGAACTCAGTGTCTACCATATGGAAAGCTGGCCTGCCTGAGTCAGGCTGGCCTTCTTTTGGAACTGGATCTCCTTTACTGTAAATATGGGCACAGTGTCAGGGAGTTTGTGGGTCTGCTTTCCCCAAACTAAGGAAGAATGAATGTTTCATGACACCCTCTGCAGAGATCCAATTGCAACCCTCAAACTACAGCAGCCTGGTGAGGAGGTCAACCTTGTCATTCTGTCAAGTAGTGTGCCTGGCTCAAAAGGGCCTCAACTCAGATAAATTCTAGAAGATAGAATTAGAGTCCATTTAATTGTGAAAGTAAAGATAAGTTCAATTAATATCAATCCCTTATCAAGGACATGGCACCGTATTCTAAAGAAAATGCAATGATAAGAAAAGCAAAGTTCTGGCCCTAAAGGAACTTGTATCTACCAGAAGGAATAAGACAAGCACACAAATAGCTACCAAAGTCTGAGGTGATGAGTTAGCTAAGAGTTGAGAGCAAAATCCTATGGAGGTTCAAAAGAATGAGAGTGCATCCACTTGAGACAGTCAAAAGGTTCCACAGATGAGGGCTCTTTTTAAACACGGCTTTAGAACAATTCCAATTGCCAAAGCAGTTCTGAATCTCAGGAAGAAAGTCTGGTTCAGGTTTGGACATCAGGGCAATGGGACAGAATAAATTCATCTCAGGAGAGAAGGGATTAACCCAGAGGAGGAAACCCTGAGTAAAACCTGTGTGTGAGAGGTAGGCAGGGAAGAAGAGTAAGCCACTGAATAAGACCGAAGAGAAATGTTAAGAAAAGCAGGGGGAGAACAAGAAACTGGTGTTATGGATACTGAAGAAGTAGAGAATTTCAAGAACCATGAGACAGTCAATAGCATAGTCTCAAAAGCTTCAGAAAGGTTCAAAAGAATGAAGACTGAAAGTAGGCCACTGGGTTTGGCAATCAGGAGGTCCATGATAACCTCAGTGAGCGCTTCACTGAAGTGAATTAAAAAATGAATAGAACATGTGAATAGAAACTTTTCTTTGAAGAAGACTACCTTGAAAGAGAGAAAAAACTGAGTGAAGGAGTTCTTTTTCTAATGCTCATAGTTCTACGATTGGGACAGAAGAGAGATAATTGGTGGAGAAAGGTCTCAAGCGGACAGAAAGAGATGGAATCCAAATGATACTTGGCTAAAATAACCCAGAGAGAAGAAAGTACAGAAATCAGAAGAAGGTAAGGCTATGAGTAAATCTGGGAAATGCGAGAGAGTACAATTGGGGAACTCATCCCTAATGGCCTCTCTCATCTCATATCTCTTCAACGTATGCAGGGGGTCAGCATGGCTCGGGCTCCGCAGTCCCGGCTTCTAGTCCCAGTTAGGCAATTATTGCTCCCATGACCCTGAGTATATCTTTTACTCGCTGGTTTTTCACCCGTAAAACTGAGAAAACAATTCTTTCCTTGCAGCAGTCTTTCCATAATAATAATGCATGTAAAGAAAACTGGTGGGGCACCTGGGTGGCTCAGTTGCTTAAGAATCTGCCTTCAGCTCAGGTCATGATCTGAAGCCTGATTTTCCCTCTCCCTCTACCTGCTGCTTCCCCTGCTTGTGCGCTCGCGCACTCTCTCTCTCTCTCTCTCTCTCTCTCTCTCTCTATATATATATATATATATATATATATCAAATAAATAAATAAAAATCTCTAAAAAAAAAAAAAGAAAACTGCCAAGGGCATGGCATATGGTAGGTACATGACAAATAATAGCTGTTACTATTATTATTTATATTTACAGCATGACATAAGAAAACTATTGTTATTATTTTCTAATACATAAAGTAGGAAGAATAATACCTATCACACAGGTTTCCTGGGAAAATAAAAAATGATCTATGTAAAGTGCAAGTTAGTCTTCTCCTTTGCAAGGATCACCTTCTAGGATATACTGAGAAAGGGCTTATCACATCTGCTCCTGAATCTCCCACCTCGCAGCTGCTCCTCCTGGCTATTCTCAACTTGGCCAGAAGCCACATCTTTCTTAGACTCTGGTTGCCTCCAGAAACACTTGAACACACTCACCCACTACAGAGCACGCTGGTCCTGCACACGGGCATTAGCAGGAGGGCCAATGTGGGGCAACTCACACTTCCTTGTGTGGCTCTGTCCCTTCACTCCTCACAGCTCCACCTCCCAAGATGGTGGCAAGTGAGTCTTTCCTGAGGAGTTAAGGGTAACTAAAGGGGACTGCAACACAGGAGGGAAAAGATTTGAAAGTGTATTCTTCATATGACTGTTTCCATGGCCCGGGAGAGAAGCACCCCAGGAGTTGCTCTTCAAGAGTTCCCACCTAGGACATTCCCAGCTACCAGCCTTTCTGCTCAATCTTGTAGGCCCATCCTCCTGGACCGTCAGTACAATAATCCACAGGGCCTTTTGTCCTCTAAACCTGGTCCCCACTCCAAGATCTTCATGCCAATGCAAAGAGTGGAATGAAAAATCATTCAGCCATCCAGTGGTCAATACAAAATCAAATACACACTTCAACCCTCCCTCCCAAAAAACCCCCTCACATACTTCCATAAAGTCATATTGAGCAAAGTATTTAAAGTTGTGCTCTGGGGGTGCCTGGGTGGCTCAGTCGGTTAGGCATCTAACTCTTGACTTTGGCTCAGGTTATGAACTTGTCATGAGATAGAGCCCTGCGTCATACTCCATGCTCAGCATAGAGTCGGCTTGTCCCTCTCCCTCTGCTCCTCCCCCCACTCGCTGGCTCTCTCCCTCTCTCAAATAAATTTTTAAAATTCTTTAAAAAATAAAGTTGTGCTGTGTGTATGTGTGTATATAAACCTCTCCTGCCTAATTTCTTGCCTTTAACCCATCTTTACACCTGTGTTCACAACTGCCTCCCAGTCCCCCCACCCCCAATACTGGACTTCAACCATACGCAAGTATTTGATAAGTTCCAATATACTATGCTTCCTATTGCCTTGGAGCTTTCTCGAGTGCTGTCATTTCACACAAAACCCTGCTTAGGAAGAGTTCCAGAGAGAAGGAGAGGAAAGGGTGTGGGGAAACAGACAGTGGCACACATCGCTAGCATGGTGCATGTAGTACAACCTCTATAATGGGCGAGCCTATGTATTTCAGCTGATTCTCAGGCCTTATTTACCAGTGACACATGTACACAATTACACACACACACACACACACCATACACATGCACACACACAATACCTATCCATACATATGTTCATACATTATATATATATATACAAAATAGTTCCAATCTGAGTAAGAAGAAAATTTCCCTAAATTAAACATGGTCTACACAGATCTCTGCCCACACCAGGAAAAGGCAGTGTGACATCCAGGACAAGGGAAAGGGTAGCAATTACAGGGCTATTATCCACCTAGCAATGTCTCCACAAACAACCTGCACAATCTCTTGAAACAACGTCCTTCCTATACTTAGGTGTCACATTCCTAGGTGTCACCAAGCTAGTTTCTCTAAGATGAAGTGCAGTAAAATAAGGACCTACAGTCCTCCCGACCAAATACACCTCCAATTGCATATGTGAAGGAGCTACTGTAGCACCAGGCACATAGCAGACGTTCAATAAATAATAGCTATTACTATTGCATTGTCTCACAAATTGAGAAATATGAGCTGCACCCTTTCTAACAGCCCTAATTCTCTTAAAAACATAAACCTCCACGACTCCACCATCAAGGTGTTATTTGTAAAACTTATTCTATTCATAGGTTGCTTGGAGCTTGTGGATATAAACCACACTCATCACAGACTGTCAAATACTCCCCTTTGTGCCTATTCTCTTCATAGTAAGATTTTGTTTAAGTGAGTTATTAAATGTTACACCCAGCTACTGCTTAGAACAGATGTGATGAGGTCAAGGCAAAAGAAACTGAACCCTGACATTTAGCCTCTTAGGTGTAACCTTTACAGGTTGAAGCTAGTAAGTTGTTTTTCTCTACATCATTTAATTTTTTTAAATGATGCATTTTTAATTAAAATAAACATCAGTTTCAAAAAAATAAAAATATATATAAAATAAAACATCAGTTCCTTCCAAATTGGTTAAAAGGCTCATGTAGAGGATGAAACATATCAGATATATTAGCTATATCAGAAAAAATGGCAGCAAGCTAACCAATGGGTTCAGAACTCAAAAGATAGGACCTTGGTTTCTAATTTCCCATTTGTAGTATGGAGCCCATATTCCTAGGACTTATGTCATTATTGTGTTCCTTGGTTTAGCTTGGGCTTTCAAAGAAACCAGTGCATTTCCATCAATTCCACATTCAGGAAAAGGTGAAAAGGAAACCACAGTTTATTTTGTGATTGCTTCTTGCTGGGTACTTCTATAAGCAGTCTTTCATTTAATCCTCACAACAACCATGTAATACAGTGATCATTATTATCAACTCCAAGGCTGAGGAAATGAGCTCAGAGCCTTTAAATGATTTACTCAAGGTCACAGCCTTTGTAATTGATGGGCTTTACAGCCAACCCCAAGTTACTGCAGGTATTGGAGAATTGTCTATAATTCTGATGCTTCATTAATTCAAACAAGTCTGTCCCCAATTAATTCAAGTGAATGACGCTGGACTAGAGTTCAAAAGCAATTGAATTTGCATGTGATCATTTAAAGCATCTAAAAAAAAAGTATTATTCTACCTTTTTCTAGAAGATTTATATAATGTATACATGGTTGTCTCTTTGATTTTTTTCCTCCTAAGGAAGATCGGCTCAACTTTCTCTCCCCTGCACAAGTAGAGTGTTGATCTTGGTCAATTTGAGGTCTATTTCCCCAGGGTTATGTTTACATCCCAAGGACCTTCTAAAACGCTAAAGCACAAGGGGGGTGGAATCTGGCCCTGGAGCAAGCACACATCCCTAGCAATGTCTTTTGTCACCTTAAGGTCTTGACTCTTTCTGCAGCTTCTGCCCCACACAGGAGGAGTCATCTGGCTGCTTCTGTGCTAGAAGGACATGAAACCCCGGGAGGAGTCTGTGCAGATCGCTCTCACAGTTATTCTTGTTCCCTCTCTGGGGCTCTGCCTGGGAATGGGAAACGAGGTGCATGTCCCCCTTTCCAGGGCCCACCAACATCTTTGCTCTAATCAAATTCCCTCTATTGTTTCCTCCCTCCAGCCTGAAGGAATCTCTTTCTGGTTCAGTGAGGGAGATCTCCCATTTGTTTCCTTCTTCTACCTTTTGCCTCCATCTACCCTCCACTTTACCCCCCCCCTCCATGCCCAGAATCTTCTAAGAAACCCTAAGGGCTTAGCTTTTTGAAGCACAAGCTAGAGAAAGGACTTGCATAATTTTCTTTCTGCCCTGTCATATCCACCCCTAATAAGCATAGAGGCAACTGTGTGCTTGAAAAGAGAAATGAGAAAGAGGTAAATACCCAGAGGAGAGAAAAATACAGCTTAATATCTCAAAAATATTTTCCCACCATCATTGCATGACCTATTATTAAAGGCACATCGCCCCACCTTTATTAATGATTCTTTCTTGGACAGCCCTCTTCATTTAGGAGGTATTCGATGAATGGTGCCAAAAGGCCATAAAACAAGAGCTCATAATCCATCTAAAAGGTAGGACATGTGCACTAAAAGATAGTTAATAGTACTAAGAATTAATCATATGTTAACATACAAACAAAACACAAGTAGAAGGCTAAAGGAATTCTGGGGAGGGAATAATTCCCAGACACCCAGGAAGCCAGGAGTATTTTTGTGACGACTACCTAATATGTGACAAACCTTAAAGGTCTTGTGGATTTTAAAAATTATGAAGGAAGAAGAAGGATACTACCAACAAGGAAGAAAGGAATAATAACCTGCTTCTCTAATCACCCCTTTCCTATCCACCCATCCCCTCCCCCATTCCATCCGGGAATAATTTTGCTAGAAGGGCAATTTCATCATGACTTTCTAGTACTCTCAACTAACTCCTCAGCCCAGCTTGCCAGACAGTGTTATACGGTAGTTAAAGTGTGGGGCTTGAAAAAGATGGTGAGCTGAACACGATATGCCTACAGCACCTTGTGAGATACCACAAAAATGATAAAATCAAAGATGGAAACACACATGCAGAAGAAAGAGACAACAGAGTCCATATTTTAGAACTCAGAAAGCAAAAGAACAGAGTACCCGACTTAGCAAACACAAGAAACCTGAATCTTAAACAGGTAATAGGAGAAGCCAAGAAACCACCTGAATTGTACTGAAGAGCCTCCCTAAATCCCAGGAATTGACTATACCAGGTACTTCTGGAAAGAGGGACATAAGAAAGACTGAAAACATGAAAAGTGCTGGTACGTCTGCCTATGAAGCAGGTAGACCCCAGAACTACACCTGCATGACTGACGACCATTCCCCAGCTTGCTCAGAAGCCAAAGGTATAGCCTGGGGAGAGAATTAGACAAATGATGTCTGGACAGGAAGACATATGCACAGATGAGGGTGAGGATAACACACTGGAAACTGACATTAAGTACAAGTCTCTGAGCACTGAGTGTTGAGACTCACAGGCTTTTTTACCAACTGGGTTCCCAGAACACCAGCAGCCAGTTTGTACACTCCAGGCAGGAGATGGGAGAATTTTTCTTTGTACTATACAACTAGCCTAAGAAGAAAGCTCTAAAGATGCTGAGTCTAAAGGTACAATCAGGGGTACCCCAATGAAACAGCCCTGCCTGCACACTCAGCATTCTCTAGTAATCTTTTTGGTGCCTCCCATGTAAATGTGAATAGATACCCAAAGACCACAGATATCTGAGGAAACTCTAACATGAAAGAGAGAGACCAAAACAAGCAAACAGAGGGAAAAGGCTGGAGGAAACAGGTGTTGCAGAGAGAAGAAAACTTAAAAAAAAAAAAACATATACATTAATATCCCCAGTATCATAATAATGTAACCACTGAATAGTGATCTAACGAATGTATAGGGGGACAGAAAAAAGGAGAAACAGGAAGTGTGCTTGTATGGGGGAGTGCAGGCAGTGGTTACAGAGAATGAATTTGAAAGCTTTTTACTTTTGTTATATGACGGGTACAGTTTGTATAACACTCTAATCACATATCTATGGAAGGCTTGATGGAACTCAACTATAAAATCATCTGAGTCAAGTTCATTGGGAAGATAAATTTTTTTAAATATCTTCTCAGATTCTTACATTGCCATTTTTAATTTAAATTTTCTACTACTTCTTGAGTTATATAGATAAATAGATAACCATCCATTTCCTAGAGTTTAAAAGTAGGGTATAACATTAGACATAGAATTCCTCTTATAAATTTTTAAATATCCTCTAGACCTTTCATTAGCCCACTTTCTCATTCTTTTTTTCCACTTTCTCACTCTTAATGTTATTTGTTTGTTTTTTTCATAATTTCACTTGTCAAAGGGTTTTTTTCCCTTGTTCTTTCCAAAATCAGATTTCAGTTTCATTGATTTAATTTAGTGTATTGTTGACTTGTTTCAATGTTTTTCTATTGTATTATCTGTATCAATTCTTTCTGATTTCTTGGGGCTTTTCTATTGATTCTACCTTGTTGAATTGAGCACTTAATTTTTTTTCTTCCAATATTTCTTGTTTTCTCATAGATACATTCAGTGCTATACTTTGTTCTTGGTTCAACTTTTAAGCATACCATAGGTTTGGATATATAACACCGTTTTTCGTTTGTAAGTAATTTGCACTTTCAGTTATCCAAGGGTGTCTTTTCATGTCCAGGTTGTGACGGACACAATAATGCCCTACTCCCAAACATGTCCACATCTTAACCCCCAGAACCTATTACCTTACTTGGCAAAAAGAACTTTACAGATGTGATTAAATTAGGTATCTTAAGATAGGGATGGTCCACTGAAATCACAATGGTCCTTAAAAGATAAAAGAGGGATGCAGAAAAGTTGGAGAACATGAAGTGACAAAAGCAGAGGTATGAGTGATTCAGGCAGCCTTTAGAAGCTGGAAAAAGCAAGGCAAGTATTCTTCCCTAGAGCCTCCAGAAGGAATGGAGCTCTACTGCCCCTTGATTTTAGCCCCATAATACCTATTTTGTATTTTTGACCTCCAGAGCAGTAAGATAATAAATCTATTTTAAGCTACTAATTATGTGGTAATTTGTTACAGCTGCAACAAGAAACTCATACACAGATGATTTTTTTACATCTTATTAAATTCTTTATGTTGCTATACTGTGGTGAGAGAAAATCACTTGCTTAATTTCTACTTTGAAGACTTTATTGTCTTTTCCTTTGCAGCCAAATTCATCACTAACCCTTGTAAATGCTTTATACTTGCTTGAAAAGAATGTGAAGTCTTTCTATGATACATATATATTACATATATATTAAGAATGAATATGTATATAGACTGAATCATTATATATAAGAATGAATATAAATGCATATATGTATATGTTATATATATATATAATTCATATATAATACATTCAATTCATATATATATAATGAATATATATACTTCTTAATTCTGGTCTATCTTTTCTCATCTTAATTATGTTTTGTCTGTTTGATCTATTAGTTTCTGAGAAAGAAATGTTAAAGTTTACTATATGTGTAACAGTATTTGCTCTAGGCATTTCAGAATGATACTGGTAGATACAGAAAAGTTTATTATGTTACATCTTCTTGGAGGAAGATAGCTTGTATCAATATAAGATAGATCTCCACGTCTCATTTTATTCTGTTTTTTTGTACCCCACATTTGGCATTTGGCCTTAAATTATATCTTGTATTAATATAGTCTTACATGGTTTTTCTTAAAAAGAAAAAAAAAGCATTTGCCTGATATTTCTTTCTATCTCTTTATTTTCAACTTCTCAGTGTCAGTTTATTCATTTGGCCTTTTTCTAGATGTATCTCTTCATGGTATACAACTAGACTTTGTCAGAAGGGGTTGTTTGGGTTTTCTTTAAATTTTAATTCCAGTATACTTTACAGTGTTAAATTGGTTTCAGGTGTACAATATAGTGATTCAACAATTCCATATATTACTCAGTGCTCATCAAGATAAGTGTACCCTTACTCCTGTTCACCAATTTCACCCATCCCCCCCATTAACATCCCCTCTGGTAATCATCAGTTTGTTCTCCATAGTTAAGAGTCTATTTCTCGATTTGTCTCTTTTTTTCCTTCTTCATTTGTTTTGTTTCTTAAATTCCACACATGGTATTTGTCTTTCTCTGACTGACTTATTTCACTTGGCATTACACTCTCTAGATCCAATCATGTTGTTGCAAAGGGCAAGATTTCAATCTTTTTATGGCTGAATAATATTCCATTGTATATATATACCACTTCTTCTGCATCCATTCAGTTTATCCATAGACACTTGGGCTGCTTCCATATCTTCACTATCGTAGATAATGCTGCAATAAACATAGGGGGGCATCTATCCCTTCAAATTAGTGTTTTTGTATTCATTGGGTAAATACCCAGTAGTATAATTAGGGTAGTCTTTTTTTTTTAAAGATTTTATTTATTTATTTATTTATTTATTTATTTATTTATTTATTTATTTAGAGAGAGAGAGAGAGAGAGATAAAGAGCATGAGCAGGGGGAGAGGGAGAGGCAGAGGGAGAAGCAGGCTCCCCACTGAGCAGGGAGCCCAACACCGGGCTGGATCCCAGGACACTGGGATCATGACCTGAGCTGACGGCAGACACTTAATTGACTCAGCCACCCAGGTGCCCCAGGGTAGTCTTCTTCTTAATTTTTGAGGACCCTCCAGACTGCTTTCCACAGTGGCTGCACCAGTTTGCATTCCCACCAACAGTGCACGAGGGTTCCTTTTTCTCTGCATCTCACCAACACTTACCTCTATTATTGTTTCTTCCAACTCACTATGTTACCTCTTATTAAATGGAGAGGGAACTTCCTAGATCAATTGACCATAACTGATTAATTTTTGTCTAAAATTTTCATTTCTTCGGTTTATCAGGTTTTTTCACTTTTCATTTTTTTATCTTTGATTTTATTGTCCAGAGCACTAATCTGGTCTTCAGTCATGTACATTCTGTTATTTAACCCTTTTATTACACTTTCCTTATTTTGGTAAAAATGCAATTTCCAAGAACTCCTTATTCTCTGACCTTTTCTTTTGCAGTGAAGCCTATTTTGTTTATTGGGTGCAATATCTTTTCAAATGTCTCTGAAGAAGTTTTATTGTTATTGCTTTATTCCTTGTGTGCTGCCTGCATTACTCCTATTTCTTCTGGGATCAGCCTTTCTTTTTCCAGTGGTAGCTGGCTGTTGATTCATGTTTATAAATGAAGGACTAGGCTCCAAATATATGTAGCTAGCATGGTTTTTCTCTGCAGTTGTGTAGATATGTTTCCCCGACAGGCTGCTCTGGTGAATGGGAGGTTCTGTGAGCTCAGCTCTATATAGTGGGATAGCACATGAAGCATGGCTTTGGGCACCTTTGCTTAAAGGTACGTCAACCTAAAGTAGACCACCGATGTTTCTCTTTTGAGTAGAACTATCTTTCCTTCCCATCCCACCTTCCTGGGTCTGTCATGAAGGCCATAGCTACCTCAAGTTCTGTTCTACTTCTCTCTGACTCCTATATCCATACTCACTGCAGTTCCTAGGTGGCTTGTTCAGTTTTGTAAAGTGCAGTTTCATTTTTTTGCCCCTGTGGTTAAATGTGTGGCAGCCTTCAGTTCCATAGGAATGGGAGGGTATTTTGAAAGGGGTTGAGAAAGAAGGGCAACTAGTCCTACGATTCTAATGTAGTCCTTTAGTGAATGTTACTGGTGGTTCTTCGGATTTGTTCTTACTTCAGCACTCATCTCCCACATGTGTTTTGGGATGTAGTGTCTTTTCTTCTTGTCTATCTGATCCTGTCTGCTTTGTATCTTCCAGGAATCCCTCATAATTTCTGATCCACTGGTGGCACACTCTCTTATTTATCTGCATTGTTAGTCATACGACAAATACCTATGGAGCTCCTACCCTGGAACAGTCACTGTTTTAGATACCAGGGATAAAACAGTGAAGAAGAGAGACAAAATTCTCAGCTCTCATGAAGCTTACCTTCTTGTAAGGGAGACAGACAACAAATATAACTAAAATGTCCAGTTTCTCAGATGCTTATAAGTGCTATGGGGGCAAATCTAGCAAAGAATAGAGGGAACGAGTACCTGCTTGGGTTGTGAGGTGGAGGTATAAAGATGTGCATATTTACATTAAGTATTATACATTTAACAGAATATTGCAAATCCAAAATGCACACATGACCAATTCTGAAGGCACATACTATTATCTGATTCAACAAATATCGTTATAAATGAGTTAAAGTGACTCACTGCATTCTGCAGTCAGAGCTCTTTTGTTCTGTCTCAGCAAGTTCTTGCTTAGAGAGGAGGAGTGGGAGCACTGCTGATTGAAGTAAGATTAAACAGGAAGATGCCAGATCAAACTAGGAAAGATGTTTATCTGAAGCAGGCTAAGAGGGGAAAGCCAAGGGGCAAGGTCAAGGTCACAGCAGGGAAAATGGTAGCAAACATCAAAGTTCAAAAAGGTGCAGCTCTGAGGGAAGTGAGTGGGAACTATATAGTTAGTAGCCAGGGAAACTGATCCTAGGACAGAAACAGGTACTTGGAAGGGGTCAAGGAACTTGATTCAATCCTAGTCTGGGAAAAGCAAATGTGGGCTGGAGCCAGGCAAGGCTGGACCCCTTACCCACATAATATAGTCACTTTCTGTTTTGATTCACTACTGTACATAAGTCCTCCTGTCACTACTTATACAGAGTTACATTACAAACTATGGTAGGATTAAAGCAATGTTCCTTCTGTACCCCAAAAAATGTTATAAATCGTGAGAGGATTAAGAGCTAATAACAATTAATAACCATAACAACTAACATTTTTGAGTACTTATGATGTACATTGTGATAAGCACTTTATGTGATATTGCATTTATTTTTTTAAATAATATTTTTTATTATATTATGTTAGTCACCATACAGTACATCCCTGGTTTTTGATGTAAAGTTCCATGATTCATTGTTTGTGTATAACACCCAGTGCACCATGCAATATGTGCCCTCCTTACTACCCATCACCGGCCTATCCTGATCCCCCCTCCCCGAGGCCTTCAGTTTGTTTCCCAGAGTCCAGAGTCTCTCATGCTTCATTCCCCCTTCTATTGCATTTAATCCTCAAAAGATTCTACGATATAGGTAGTATAATTAGTTCTATTTTAGGATGAAGAGACTTGCCTGAGGTCATAAAGCTGGTGTGGAGTCAAACCACAACTTGACTTTGGCCTGTATGACTTCATACCCCATGTTCTTAACCATAATATACTGTCTCCTAATTCCTGCCAAAATGGCACTTTTTGTAGCCTCAGTTCGCCATTTAGAACCCCCGTACCATGTACTATTAAAATTAGATTAAAATGGATTACCTTTTTAGATTTTAATGAAGGCATATATGAGAATATTAATACTGACAGTGAGATGTTTTCCTAATTACACTTCAGTTTAATAATATCAGCGTGGCTGAAATTTGAGCTCAACTTGTCTTTGCAGGTCCTCTTGTGGTACAACTCAACTACTACAGTTTGGATCTTTTAGCTATCTTGTAGTTTTGGAGACTTTCCAAAAGTGAATTGTAAAAGATAAAAGATAAAAGTCAGTATTTTAAAGGTCAGGAAACTTTTTTCTAAGAAATATGTTTTTGACATTTTTTTAAAGTTACTTTTTAAGTTATTATGTTAATAGCTAAACAATAATTCATAATATATCTGTCTTCTGGATGACGTTTATGACTGATTTTCAGTTACAGGGATGACACTGCCAGAGCTACAATGTCCCACACAATGGAAATGCTGCAGGTCTGTGCTGTCTACTGTGGTGGTCACCGGCTACATGTGGCTTTTGAACACCTGACATGTGGCTACTCCCCCAGAGAAATTAAGATTTTTGTTTTATTTCACTGTATTTGATTTTGATTAATTTGAATTTTAAAACTTCTAGCAATGTGGGCACCCGGGTGGTTCAGTCAGTTAAGTGGCCGACTCTTGATTTCCACTCGGGTCATGATCTCAGGGTCCTGGGATGGAGCCCCACATCAGGGTCGGGCTCCACACTCAACAGGGAGTCTGCTTCGGGACCCTCTCTCTCGCTCTGTCCCTCCCCCTGCTCACACATGCTCTCTCTCTCTCTCAAATAAATAAATAAATAAATAAATCTTATTAAAAAGCTGAAGCAGGGATGCCTTGGTGGCTCAGTCAGTTAAGCATCTGCCTTCGGTTCAGGTCATGATCCCACGGTCCTGGGATGGAGTCCCACAGGTCCTGGGATCCAGTCCTGCGCCAGGTTCCTTGCTCAGCAGGGAGCCTGCTTCTCCCTCTGCCTGCTCCCCCCTTGTGCTCTCTGTCTCTCTGACAAATTAAACAAACAAGCAAACAAACAAACTCCAAAAAAATAAATTAATTAAAAAACTGAAGCAATGTGAAATATTTTTCTGTTACACGTTCATTATTTTGATGACTACATTTCACTTTAACCACTGAAATTCTAACATCAGAATCGAGATGTGCTGCAAATGTAAAACATACACCAGATTTCAAGTACTTAATATGAAAAAAAGACTCTCAAACTCTTACTAATAATTTTATATTATGTTCATAAATTTCAAATATATTGCTTTAAATAAAATATAATATTAAAATTAGTTTCCCTGTTTCTTTGTACTTTGGTGATGCGACGATCATTTAAATTATACATGGCTGTTATATCTCTATTGAATAGTGCTGCTCTAGAATGTTCTACTATTAAGGAGTTCCAGCAGACACCCTGTTTTGCAGAGATAATCTATATGTGGGATATTACACCTGGAGCAAGGGTCACAGTCAGGCCTAATCTTTATCGTAGTCCAAGCAGCAGCTCTTACAGCTCTGTATCCCAACTGGAGCACAGGAACAGAACACAGTATGCAATGACATGGACAGCCATGCCCCTCCCCCAATTCCTACACTCAAGGTAGCAGTTGTTGGGAGCAGACCAGCATCCAGGTAGAGGCTTCTAGCTGGCACATCTTCAAGCATTGGCCCCAATCTCTGTCCTCTTCTATATTGGACACTTCTGTCTATTTTATGACAATATGTCATTTTAGTGGTGGCACAAGATAGCTGCATACTGATTGCTCTAAGAATGCATAGACATTCTACATTACTTTTAATAATTTTGTGTGAAAATATTCCATTGGATACCAAAATACACTTATTAACAAAAATTCAGTATTACATTTGTCAATGAAATAAAAAAGCTGTTGAGTTCCTTACATAGTTTTAACTATTGTATATTTTGAATTGCAAACAATGATTTTATATTTTGAATAAAGTTTCTCATCAATGGAGACATCGAGAATTTGAAGAGATGATCTTCTAAAAAGTCTTGATCAGACATTGCAAGAAGCCTTTCAAGCATAAAATCTTTCTTTATGCCTTCCTTCAACAAATGTTTATTGAATATCTATTCTAAGCCCAGAGTTGTTCTAATGAATGGCATACACCAGTTAACAAAACAAACCAAAAACCTGGCCCTCACAATGCCAGAGGTTGAGGCAGGCGCAAAAACTATTGGCTACCTCTACTTATAAATGCACTTCTGTACAAGAAATTCACTTTCTCCTTTGCAACCAGGGCCCGGCAGAATGGCTCCCGCAAAGAAGGGTGGTGAGAAGAAGGGCCATTCTGCCATCAACAAGGTAGTGACCAAAGAATACACCATCATCATTCACAAGCACATCCATGGAGTGGGTTTCTAGAAGTGTACCCCTCGGGCGCTCAAAGAGATCCGGAAATGTGCCATGGAGTAGATGGGAACTCCAGATGTGCGCACTGACACCAGGCTCAACAACGCTGTGTGGGCCAAAGGGATAAGGCACGCTCCGTACTGTATCCATGTGTGGCTGTCCAGAAAACATAATGAGGACGAGGACTCACCAAATAAGCTCTACACGTTGGCTCCCTATGTACCTGTCACCACTTTCAAACATCTACACACAGTTAATGTGGATGAGAACTAATCACTGATTGTCAAATAAAGGTATAAAACTGCAAAAAAAAAGAAAAGAAAAGAAAAGAAATTCACCCTCTTATAACATATTGTACCATCCACTCATCTTAGAAACAAAAGGACTGAGCCCTATGTATTGTTTGGTGGTGTTAATTCACTTCATTGATCAGACTTTAATAATTTGTTTTAATATTAAAACAAAAATTAGGATGTTTGCTTCATTGAGCCTAGATTTCCACCCAGAGACCTGTTTTTCACTTCCCCCACCCCAATCCCTCATTCACAGAGAATGGGACCAAATCTCATTAGGCTGGGACTTGCCTAACCTGGATTGGGGAAAATTGTCAATTTGGCTGAAACAGTATATTCTCATGAAAAAATGTTGAACTCTACATAAGAACTTTTTATAAAATCTCATGACCTTTGAGTCTGCCCACAACCCCCAAGTCACAATGGTGGGATCTCTATCTTCTTGGGGCACCTTTTTCTAAAGGTTGTGCTGCCCTCATCTCCACTATTCGCCTTGAGGGTCAGAATACCTCTGGGACTAATGTCAGCTTCTACAGTCCTCTCTGCAGTTCTTTGTAAGAGATCCCCGGATCCTTACTCAAATGACATCTGGCACTTGCTCTGACCTTCCAAAGACCCTGCAGTGAGTTATGTTACCCATGTATGGAGAGCCCCCCCTCAAGCACCATTCTGTAAGGCAGCACTTCCTACCTTTTTCATAGTAGGGCACACATAGGAAGTGATATTTGCATAGTGCCTTGGGGTAAAGTGGAGGGCATCAGGGCCTCTAAGAGAGAGTTGTTAAAAAAAAACAACTATATTTTCTTGACATTCTATAATTAGAAAATACATTAAGAAAAATAAAATACTAAGCATTATGAAAGAAGTTAAATACTGAATCTGATGAAAGTCATGAAAACTTTAAGCTTCATTTTGTAAATAGAATTTTACATTTGCTTTGCAGCAAAATTCCTCAAAGGAGTTGCCAATACTCTCTCCAATCCCTTTCCTTTCAATTCTAATTCCTCTCCTTCTTTCATAAGTTTGTGAAACTTATGAAACCTGCCCCATCCATCCTTTTCCTCCCCATAGGCAGCTATGTGTATTATTTTCTTTCTTATCCTTCAGTGTTTCTTTATAAAAAGAAAGCATTTATGAACACAGAGTCTTATCCTCCCCACCCTTTCTTATGCCAGAGGTAGCGTGGTTTTATACACTTGGCAGCATATCCTAGAGATCCTCCAATATCCAATGATCCGTGATCAACCTCATTATTTTTTTCAGCTGTATCTTATTCTATCTTGTGGATGTTCCATAGGTTATTTATGTAGCTTACATAGTGGCAGAACACTTGGACTCTTGCTATTCAAACAATAGCAATAGAGACAGATTTACACGTAGATACATCCATATATAAATTGTGTACATGTGCAGTGTCACTGGTAAATAAGGCCCGAGAACCAGCTGAAATGCATAGGCTCGCCCATTATAGAGGTTGTACTACGTGCACCATGCTAGCGATGTGTGCCACTGTCTGTTTCCCCACACCCTTTCCTCTCCTTCTCCCTTGAACTCTTCCTAAGCAGGGTTTTGTGTGAAATGACAGCACTTGAGAAAGCTCCAAGGCAATAGGAAGCATAGTATATTGGAACTTATCAAATACTTGCGTATGGTTGAAGTCCAGTATTGGGGGTGGGGGGACTGGGAGGCAGATGTGAACACAGGTGTAAAGATGGGTTAAAGGCAAGAAATTAGGCAGGAGAGGTTTACACACACACACACACACACACACACACAGCACAATTTCAAACAATTCATTCAATATGACTTGACAGCAGTACGTGTGTACAGAGGAGGGCAGGCACACAGATGTAAACACAGGTGTAAAGATGAGGGTAAAACCTGAATAATACATAATGTATTTTTTAAATGGAAGAATTAACTAAAAACAAAAATTTAAATGGCCACCTCTAGAGAGAAAGAGGAAACATGGTAGGAGAGACAAAGACAGAAGCTATACTTCTGTGACTAGGCCTTGTTTTGTAGATTTTCTTTCATAACTACAGAAATATATTTTACATAATTATAAGACAAAAGTAATTTTTAACAACAACTCATAAAAACGGAAAGCAAAACAAAGCAAACAAACCTAACTGTATACTGAGTTCATGGCATAACCTCACAGAGAAGAACAATAATATTCTGCTTTTGGGTGCATTTGAAATTTTCCATGGGAGGGAGAGAGGGGAGAGAAGAGGGGAGGAGAAAGGAGGGGAAGAGAGGAGATGGGAGGGGACAGGAGGGGAGAGGAGGGCTGGCCAGAGAGATGGGAGAAAAAGATAAAGAATGTGGAGGCACAGAAACCATTCTTTAAGCAGGAGGGGATAATCAAAACAGTCAAACACTGCCTGGGGGTCAAACAAAGTAAGAATTATGAAGCATCCATCTCACTGAGCAACACTGGAAGAGAGTTGATTAAAAAAAAAAAAACCATTACATGTGGTTTGAAAAGGGCAAATATGCTTATGACACAATAAAAGGTAAAATCAAGAATGACCTGCATAATCCAGGATATGTGGGTGTGGTTCTTGTACGCGTGGCCTTCTAAGCTTCCAGAGTCTAACCCTGAGACCCCCTTTATCTGACTCCCTTCCTATGAACAAGTCTGACTGCACCAAAATGAGGCAAGCTCCTTCCCTGAGCCTCCAAGTTTCAGAAAGCCTGTGTAAGCCTCTGAAGGCATCAGGAAAGAATAAAATGGGTCAGATTCGATCTGCTTAAGATGCAGCATGGTCCTATGAGCGTTGTGGCGGTCATTATTTAACAGATACTAGTATCATGCTTACTTAGGACCAAGCACCATTCTAAGCACTCTATAAATATGAACTTAATTTAATCCTCTTAATAGCCCTATGAGATGGATACTATTATTATGAGTTTTGCTCGGGCTCTATTACTTCCTCATCACGTGACACTGACCAAGTCATTTCTCAGCACCGTACTTCAGTTTGCTTCTCTGTACAAAGGAAGCTGTTGGCTGGGGATTTCAAAACTTCTTTACAACTTGAACATTCTCTGAGCTGTGGCAGTGATAAATCAGCACTGACCTAACACAGTGTGTGTGTGCAGGGTGGGGGAAATACTGACCTGGCCCCTTTTTTCCCTTCTCCCAGCTTAGTGTTCTATTACCTCCGTTCTGGTGTTTTCCCTGGGAAGGCAGGAAATGTTAAACACCTACAGTGCCTAGCTCTTGGTAGATGTTTAACAAATATCTGTTGGCTAAGTTAATGGGTGCGAAATTAAATTATCCTAGACCCCTTTTCTCAGAGACCCTGCTAGCACACTTCTCCACCCAGACAAGTGCTGAAATCTTAGCACATACCCATGCGTGTTTCAAAAGCCATGCTGCATTCCTGTCTAGATTCATTTTACTCGTGAAAAAGACTGTTGTGACTACTTAAAAGCTTTCAGTGAAGAATTTTTCTGCAGCAAAAAAATGAAGGCCAGATACTATAGGCAAAGATTTGGGGAAGTATTCAAATGCAACTTGAGACTCTTAAGAAACTTGACTAAGTAGTGTCAACCCTAAGAGAAAGCATTCTTATGGATGTTTGCTTTCGGATCAATCAACGAATAATTAAAACTGGAATTGCCATTCCTTCAACGTTCTCCTATGAAATTACTGACGTAAAAGAAAAATGTAGAGGCCCCATGCCTTAAGAAACTGAAACTCACAAAATAGGTATATTAAGAGATTATTCATGTTACCAAAAAAGAAAAAAATTTCACTGCACACAGAGTTCCTTTAAACAGCCTGCTCCTGCTGTGCCATTAAGATGTGACCAAGTTTTCCCGAATTGTATCTAGTATACAAAACTTTTCAGGAATACACGTTTTGTAAAATGAGGCTCCTCTGTATTTAATGTTTATCAATTTAAAGCTGCCACTGCACATTTTAACATTTATTTGGACTAAAAACTCACCGTGGAGAAGTAAAAAGTAAAATCTCCCCACTCAAAGCTTTCCAGTAAACACACACCAGAACGTTCACATTATTGGGGGAGTCAAAAGTTAATTAAATACTTGGTTGTCTCGTGTTAGAAGCATTGCATTTGATTTCACAGTTGCACATTACTTTCTGGGTGAAATTTTCCATGAGTACATTTCAGTATAATTTCTTCTAGGTCAGGGTTATCAGAAGCTCTTGGAAATTCCTCTTTGCTCTTTATGAGTTTTTTGTTTTGTTTCTGTTTTTCCAACACAGCAGTCGTGATTATCTTGATATCTCTTGGCATTTTTTCCTTCTGTGGTATACATGTACTACGAGTCGGTGTTACAGATTGCAAGGAACTACCAGTTTCTGTCATAGATTGTATAGATTGAGAAGGAACCTGCATGCCATGGTGGGGAAGGGAAGGAAGATTTAAAGCAGGAACATTTGAAAATGAGAAGCAGAAAAAGTGCTGCTCCTGAGGGAATAGCCTTTCTCAGGGCATGCTGCCCAGAAGCTGCTATTCCTTCCTGGCTAAAGTCACAGAGAAGATGAAAAGCGGAGTCCAACAAACAGAGCCGAAGTATGGTGGGAAACAGAGCTTCATGGAAGTCAGCAGTTTGCAAAGCTGGGGTGTCTCGTGTTAAGAGCCAGGCAGGCCAGGAGGCTCTACTCATCATGGGAGTCAGGGCTGTCACACAAACCAGAAAGCAGTGTTCACAGTCAGGGTGCAACCCCATGGTCACGCAACCAATCTTGGGGGGGGGGTTCTCGGGAGAATCATGAGACCTATGGCCCACCTTTTGGGGGAGCAAAGCAGCATTGAGAGGTTATATCAGACAAAAGATAGGAACACAAGGAAACCTGAAGCCCAAAGACAGCTCAAGGCACAGCTGTGCAGAGGCCAGGAGGGAAGGGTACAAATGACAGCAGTCACAAGCACAGTGGCAACAACAGTAGCAGAGAACTGGCAGATAAAGCACATGGTTTTGCATCACAATCACAGACACTGAGAAATGCACAGGGAATCTGGGAGCCGCAGATGTCCACTGGCGAGTACTAATGAGCTATCCAAAATAGGCATGACACATGCCACCAAAAGGAAGAAAGAAGACGAAAAAAATTAAAAACCCCATAAACAAACAACAACAAGAAAAAAAAAAAACCTAGAATTGAGACCTAGCCTACCATTTTAATGTTTCCTGATGCGGTTGAGCATGAAAAAATTGAGTCCAATGGGATCAGGTAGGATAGACAGAACCAGGTCCTAGAACAACGTGTGCCTGCCATGGTGGGGCATGGACTTCTGAAAAAAACAGGTTGCCAAACGGCCTCCCCAGTGAGAACACCGTCCCAACAGATACCGCTCCCTCAAACCAGCCGCACCCCAGCTGGCTCTCCGGTAGGTCAGGATTTCAGCTGCAGGCCACTTCAGCCACCTCCAGCCTGCAGCTGAACTCACTCCAGGCAAGCTGGGGCCAGCAATTAACCCTCTAGGTCACGGTTTCCCTCAAGGGACGTGACACCTGGTTCTGAAGTTTTAGCAAGATCCCAGGCTGAGTTCTCCTGCATTCCACTGGCTTGTTTATTAAGCCCCACATCTACTAAAACTGTCAGAAAATTTTCAAGCTGGTTTCTCATGACCAAAAACATAATCCTATAATCCTCAAAAAATATTTTGAACAGATAAACAGCACAGCGTAATATCTGACACAGCCAGGCACCTGCAGGCCAGGCTTCCCCCAGAGCATGGGCCTCCACACAGCACTTCTAGTTAGTGGGCAACCCCCCAAAGGTGCAATTAACCCTTTCATGTCAGTCATCATCCCAACCCTCCCTTGGAACCAGGGTGATGTTTTTAAATTTTTCCTAGTAGGGTGCAGGTTATGCACAAAAAACAATAGGTCCCTCTGGAATAGGTGTTAATTTTCAACAAAGACTGTTGTCGGTTGACCCAAGTGCCCAAATGGGGTACTTTGATGATATTTCCCTATGGAAATCCCAAATACAGATTTTTTTACCTCTAGATAATTAAAAGTTAGGGACGCCTGGGTGGCTCAGTTGGTTAAGAGTCTGCCTTTGGCTCAGGTCATAATCCCAAAGTCCTGGGATCGAGCCCCATGTCAGGCTCCTTGCTCAGCGGGGAGCCTGCTCCTCCCTCTGCCTGCTGCTCCCCCTGCTTGTGCTCTCTCTCTCTCTCCCTCGCAAATAAATAAATAAAATCTTTTTTTTAAAAAAGTTAAATATTAGAGTCTGATTTTATTTTTTAAAACACTCTCCCATTTAGGGGCTCCTGGGTGGCTCAGTCATTAAGCATCTGCCTTAGGCTCAGGGCATGATCCCAGCATTCTGGGATCGAGCCCCACATCGGGCTCCCTGCTCCGCTGGGAGCCTGCTTCTTCCTCTCCCACTCCCCCTGCTTGTGTTCCCTCTCTCGCTGGCTGTCTCTCTCTCTGTCAAATAAATCAATAAATCTTAAAAAAAAAAGACACTCTCCCATTTAATGAAAGGTTTGGGGTCTGTTTTGGTTGATATTTTCATTAAATACTACTTAAAATTTGATCCTGGGGACTTTTGAATTTTGAGAGTTTACATATATCTGAAAGAAAACTGACAATGAAGCAAAAGCCCTTATTAAATATGGAATGAGTACAATATTCCACCTGCCCAATAATGTAACTTCTAGCAACTTCAACCAACTGAAGCTCAAACAGGACCGTAACAGTAAATGAACCTTCAACAAAACAGCTGTAGCAAAGGGCATGGACTTTACTGTGTAGTAGACAAAAAAAGCTACCCTCTGACTTTTCATCTAGAAACTATTATTTTTGAATTTTGTGTGATATTTAACCAATTTCCTTATCTGGTTTCCCCTGGTAACCTTCCATTCCTTCTAAAATTACAATCCAATTAGACACAGTGAGCCGGTGAAGGAAGAACACTGTGAGAAATAGTTTCACTGAAAAATGAATCCCAAACAGAGGAAAGAAGTCACTAGAAGAGCCACAAGAGCCTCAGCAAACAACCCTCCACACCTTAGTGGCCCCTGAATGCCCTGACAAGGGCTTACAAATACAATACAATCCAGGATATTCCAAGTAGTTATCAAGACAGGGTTAAATCAGGTTCAGCGCTCTCTGTTGAGTAAAACAGAGAAAGTACATAAGGCAGTTGAGAAATTTTTCAACTTTCATCAAGCAAAGGGATAAACTGCAGTTATGTGAAAAATGCAGTTGCAGAGAATACCCCATTCCTTCACAGAGAACATTCCATCCCCTATAGAGCTCTATGATAAACAGTAAGAATGGTTCTCCCTTAATTGAGCACCTTCACTCAGTGCCTGTTCCTGGGTTCAAATCCGGGATTGCCAGGCTCCAAATCCTTTCCATTATTCAACAATTCAACAATAAAAAGAACACCTGATTAAAAATGGGCAAAGGATTTGAACAGACATTTCTCCAAAGAAGATAGAAAAATGACCACTGGGTACATGAGAAGATGCTCAACATCAATAGCCATAGTGTGACTACGAATCAAAATCACGGTAAGATACCACTTCACACTCACTAGTTGGGCTATAATCAAAAAGATAGATAACAGCAAGTGTTGATGATTATGTAGAGAAATGGAAACTCTTATACACTGCTGGTGGGAATGTAAAATGGTGCAGCTGCTTTGTAGAACAAGCTGGCAGCTCCACAAACAGTTAAACATAGAGTCACCATATGACCAGCAATTACACTCCTAGGTATAAACTTGAGAGGAAGAATGACAAAAATATCCATGCAAAAACTTGTACATGAATGTTCATAGCAGCACTATTCATAATAGCCAAAAAATGGAAGCAATCTAAACATCTATCAACTGATAAATGGACAAATAAAACATGGTATATCCATACCATCATATTACTCAGCCACAAAAAGGAATGAAGTACTGATCCATAGTACAACATGGATGAACCCCAAAAACACCATGCTAAGTAAAGGAAGGCAGTCACAAAAGACATTTTGTATCACTCCATTTATAAGATACGTCAACAGGCAAATTTGTAGAAACAGAAAGTAGATTAGCAGTTACCAGGGGCTGGGGGAGTTGGGTGGGGGGAAATGAACAGTGATGGCTAGGTGATCCAGGGTGACTTTTGGGAGTGATGAAAATGTTCTCAAATTGATTGTCATAATGGTTTTGCAATTCTGTGAATACACTAAAATGCCAGAAATGTACACCTTAAATAGTGGAAATATATGGTGTGTGAACTAAATCTCAATAAAGCTGATATATATGAAGGTATGATTTTTGCCTCAAGCAGTGTATCTGAGGGATCCTCAACACAACTTCTTTGCCACGAAATTTTTTAAATTGTTTATGAAACACTGTTGGTTTTGGAATAATGCTCGACAATGCACTTCTGCTTCTTGAAGTGTGTGCTCTTTCAAAGATGCTGAGTAAAGCCAAGATCGCATGTTGTTATTTATTCCCAGCAACAGGAAAAAATATTTAGTAATTATATTTCATGGTATGATATATTTATACTAAGGCACAGAGGCAAATGCATCTTGGCATGTGGAAGTTTTTTCTTCACATTTTTAATTGATAAACTTATTGCTCTATTATAAAACAATGCATAATCAGCATGGAAAATATGGAAAAATGCAGAAGACATAAGAAAAAAAGCCAGTCAACGCTATTCCCACCCACGAGATAACAACTGTTAACATTTTGGTTTATTTTTTCCCCTTGTTTCGCAATGCATATTTTTTTCACATAGTTGTGATCACATGATATATTTCACCATTTATCTACTGTCTGCTTTCATGTGAGCTTTGAGGAACAAACCTACTAAAACTTGGACCAGAGCACTGATCTTTCTGCCCAGATTCCCATCCCCTTGCTTACCTTCTTTTTCCTGGAGCTCAACACCACCACCACCCATGCCTGAAGACAATGAGGCCATTAGGAAGAAAAGCTACCAAACAAAGCTTGAAGTGCCCATCATCTTGAAGTGCCCATCCATCACCATGAAGCTTACTGTTGTCTCTCCCAGGCTTACATAAAATGAATCGGTACAACAGCAACAGTTCAATTTCACCTTTATAAAGGAGGTCATGAATACAAATGGAGACTCTAAGGAGACTCAGCTCTCTTGTAATCAAGTATTTAACCCCCTTACCAACTTACAGGAGATCTGCCATGATGTTGCCATCTCCTCGATAGATGATCTCTTTGATGTTGTTAGTAGAACACCAGACACAGTGACCTGTTCTCCAGAAAATGGAAGGCCGCTTCTCCATTGTTAGGGCATGATCATTAACAGTGTAGTACCGTTCCAGGCCAAACATCGTATTTTAAAAACCAATGACACAAATTGTATCTATAAGGCTTCAGGAAACAGAAGCTCCATCTATTCCAAAGTCCCCAGCCAGCAAAAGACAGGTAAATCAAGAGCTTGCAGATGTAAAGGTTCAGAAAGACACCGTGCATGGGAAATGCGTACTTACAGCGCATATATAACCGTGTTGGAGGAAGTGCAATTAGATCCAACAAAGCCCAAAGCCCCGCAATTGAAAATGCTTTGTGAAGGTAAGACCCACACGTGCACTGCAAGATTTAACAAGGCAGCAGCCATGATTCAACAAGGCAGCACCTGAAGAAGTTGTTAAGGTGTTTGGTAGACACCAGACAAAAAGAGACCTGTTGCTAATACCCTTATGAATCATAAGTCCCAATTTTCTCTATTATGTGCTCATTATTAAAGTGCCTTAGCCTTTCTTTTATATAGATGGAAATAGCGTGGTTTTTTTTAAAGGAATAAGTCACCTTAAGCCAGTTGTTGTTTGGATCTAGCTGTGATCAAAAGAACTGTTAGGACAAAAGCAGAAAGAAACCAATTATGCAAAGCCTGTAACATTAGTCATTAATAGCATCTTGTGGGAGAACCAAATGTAATAAGATGGGTACATAGTATGAAGTCTAATTAACCCATTTTGTCAGGGACTACTGTACTAAGGAAAGCAAAGTGAAAATGTGTGTACTTGTAAATCCGAAGGTTGAATGTTATGAACAAAGCTCTCAACTCATGCAATTTTCTGAAATGACCTGAAATTGAAGAAGCCGGTGCAGTAGACAGGAAAATATTTTATTAAAACATGGGAAGAAGCACAACTCAACTTGTGAGAAAATAGAGTGTCACTGAGAGACCAGCTCAGGAGGAATAGTTAAATGGATGTTTTTGTAGAGTTTACTACCTTCGCCCTGATCAACAAGCACTTTTCAAGTGAACTGAAGTCCTAAGGAACAGGCTTCCTATGTAACATAGGGTGTCTGGAGGTCAGTAAACAAGTGACTGAATGCAAAGGTCCCTTCCATGGCTAATATTTATCAAATGTACTAATTTCTATCAAAGCAGCCATGAGTCCAAGCACCCAATACTCTGACACAGAAAAGACAAATAAATATGGGAAAATATGGCATCATCATTTCATACCTTTCCTCAAACCTAGTCTTGCAGTATCAAGAGAACTGGAAAACACCATGATGTCACTGTGTTTCATGCTGCGGGTGGGAATTTACAGGTTATTCTTCAGGCCATTCTGTAGTTTCCATTTGGAGCAGAGAAAAATAATTTGGAAGTTCATTGTCAATTTCAGTTTGTCATCTTTCTATATCAAAGACAGATGGGATTGGATGCAAACATATGGGAAGATATTTTTTTCTAAGCCTAAAATGTCTTGGATATTTGTATATTTTCTCATTATTATACAGGGCTGGGTTGTCACTTGGCTGTCACCTTAATTTCGTCTGGGACATAGAGTGTCCAGCCCTAGGTTAATGAAGAATATAGGAAACAGCTTTATAAAGCAGGCTGGGTTTTCTCTGCCCTTCATAAAAACTACTTTTGGCCACTGTGCTAAGGCAGTTCCAGCTGCACTTTTCTAGTGCCTCCCTCTCAGGAAACTTCAGACTGTACATCAGCTTATGGAATGTTTCATGGCACAACTGCTCGCAAAATTGATCTCTGTTGTCTTTCCGTTTGTATATTCATACCTCTTATTTCTGAAATTAAACCAGTGTCTTTATTTCATATTCTCTGCAATCAGCACTTGAAGTTTGTTTACCACAAAACATATCTTGCCTTCATTTTTTGAGAGAGGGAAGGGGGGCGTACGGGCAGAGGGAGAGACAGAATCTTAAGCAGGGTCCGCGCCTAATACAGAGCCCAATGAGGGGCTCAATCTCACAAGCCTGAGATCATGACCTGAGACCTGAGCCAAAATCAAGAGTTGGATGCTCAACTGACTGAGCCACCCAGTCGCCCCACATTTCTTGCTTGTAAATATGCCAAGAGTCTACCTTATCCAGCTGCCAGCACTGCCCACCACTAAACACTGTAACATGAGATACTTTCTTGTACAGTTGGCAGGACTGGCTTGTTTTGCCCATGTTCAGTGGTAGGAGATTAAATGTGTTTCCTCCTAAGAAGTCAAACAGGGTACCATTCCAGCTTTTTTTAAATTAAAATGAAACCATGAAAGATCAAGTAGAAAATACCAAAGAACATTCATCTTTTCTCCAAATGGACTAGGCTTTTGTAAGCACAAGAACAAAAGAAGAAACCATAAAAGATATATGGTCCTAACAATTAGAAAACATCAACCTTCTGTATGTTGAAACAAAATTAAACTGCAAACAAGAAGCTGGAAAAAAATGTATCTGCCAATCAAGTCTGACATACACAAAAAAAGGGTTAATATTGTTAATATACAAAGAACTTTTATAAATCAATGAGAAGAGACAAGCATTCTAACAGATAAATAGGCAAAGGCAAACATGCACTGTTGATTGTCTAACTCAGCAAGCGTTCCCAGCACCACCATCCCTCTCCTGCCCACATCACTGGCAACCGGGGGTCGTAATGTGACACAATCATGCAAGCAACTATCTGCTGAAAGAGAGGAGCATTTCTAGGAAAATTTGTTTTCTTGACTAAAAGTACAGCTGTCACCCATATTCCTTACCTCATTCTTCCTGCTTTGGACAGGGATGGGATGGCTGAAGCTGGGGCAGTCATCTTGCAAATATGGTATCATTGAGCTACTAAACCAATACCACCAGCAGCTGGTTACTTCCAGACTCCTGTCTGTGTCAAGAAAACATGAACCCTTATGAGTTTAAGCCACAATTAATGAGGGCTTCAGATACTGTGAGCCAAAAACATTCCTCACGGATGTTCCTTATATGATTAAGCAAGTCATACTGAACAGGTGAGATAGACAATAAGCAGAAACACTGTTTTACCTCACAAATAATATATTAAAAATAAAATAGCAACCTTAGACATTATGCCAAGTGAAATCAGCCAGTCACAAAAGGACGCGTATCTTATGAATCTATTTATATGAGATGCCTAGAATAACAGAATTCAGAGACAGAAAGTGAAATGGTGATCTCCGGGGCTGGGGAGAGAGGGAGGGGAGAATGGGGAGTTAGTGTTTAATGAACACTTTCAGGTTGGGAAGGCGAAAAAGTTCTGGAACTGGATGTTGGTGATGGTTGTACAACAATGTGAATGTACTTAATGCCACTTAACTATACACTTAAAAATGATTAAAATGATAAATTTTATGTTATACATACTTTACAATAGTAAAAAATACAATAAAATCAGAAAAAATAGAATAGCAATGCAATACAATTTTTCAATTTTAAAAACTGACTAAATTTGAATTTTTAAAAATTCTGTTAATGATGGTACACAGTATTTCTGAGTGTGGGGAAACAAGGAATCTCGCATGCTACTATTGGGAATCTGAATTGGCGGCCAGACCACTTTAGAGGAACTATGGTAAACTGTACCCCCAAATCTTATAAATATTCATATGCTTTGGCACAGTGATCCAACTTCCAGGAATGTAGCCAATAAAATATCAGAAATATAATGTTTTAAGTCTAAAGATTCGTAATAGCATTTTTTATAATATCAAACCATTTGAAGTAACTTATGCATTGAGAAAGGGGTTTGTTTAAACACATTGCTCTCCCTCCCTTCCATGGAACACTGCACTGGCACGGTGAACAATAGTGTAGGTCAGTGGCTCTTCAACTTTGCTGCATATTTGAACTGCCTGGGGGAGATTTTATAATTCCCAGGACCACAATAATTCATATCCATTTCCATTAGGACTTCTGGAGGTGGAACGCAGACACCAGTATTCTTTAAAGCTCCCCCACCCTTACCCCTCCCTGAGATCCCACTGTGCAGCCAAGCTCAGGAACCACTGATGTAGATTTCTATTTAGTGACATGGATACAACATAAATATTCACTAGAATTTCTTTCATGATAAAAGTAGATTATAGAACAGTCTGTATAGCATGAGCTCATTTAAAAATATAAATGTGTGGGACTTCTGAGTAAAGATGATGGATTAAACACCCACATTTGCTTTTACTTCTTCCTAAAATGCCACTAAAACAACAATAAAAGATTTTTAAAAGGTCCAAACTGACAAGGAAAAAATAATGGAAGAAGGGAAAACAGCAACACAATTTTGGAAGCTAGAAAGCATCTGAGTGGTGACTTAGTAGAACCAAGAAAGCCAAATCCTGAACTGACAGTAGGGAAAGCTAAAAAGTAACCCAATTTATAATGCTGAACCCCTACTCCTGATGATAACTTAATTGGGGGAAACAGGTAGCTCTGGCAGGTTGGAAGGAAAGGTCACTTGAAAGTATACTTAGAATGCAGTTAAAACTCCAGGTCCCTCCCCTAACCCCAGCTGGAACGGAAGGTTTATTTTCTGGAGAGGCTAGAACAGCAGGTCTCTAGACAGGGGGCATCGGACACAGTGGTGGGCTGGGGGTGCTGTAACTGAAAGCAGATGGCTTCAGTGAATGCCAAGTCTCCAGCTCTCTTCTACTCCGTTCCCATGTGAAGTCCTTCCCCCAGTACCTCAGAATGTGACTGTATTTGGAGACAGGTCTTAAAGAGGCAATGGAGTTAAAATGAGGTCATTAGAGTAGGCCCTAATCCAATCTGATTGATGTCCTCATAAGTAAATTTGGACACAGACACACATAGAAGAAAGACTCTGTGAAGTCACAGGGAGAAAGTGGCCATCTACAAGCCAAGGAGGGAGGCCTCAGAAGAAACCAGCCCTGCTGGCAAATTGTCTACAACTTCCAGTCTTCAGAATTGGGGGGCAAAAATTTCTGTTGCTTAAGCCACCCCAGTCTGTGGTACTTTGTGACAGCAATAAACTAATACAGTACTATACCAGAATTCCTCCCCAAATGGCCCAGCCAGACCACCTTGCAGTGAAACTCTAAGATGGCAAACCCATACCCTCAGAGCTTCCAATCAACTCTTGGTCCCCCACTCTTAAATATCAGCAGACATCCAAGGATTATCACACATCCATGGAACACTTCCAACATGAAAGGCAGAATCCAAAGTAAACAAACAAGAAATAAATGAAAAAGATTTAGAGAAAGCAGGAACTATTCATCAATGGGAAAAAACACTTCTAAGGTACTGATCAATACTACAACATGGATAAACTTTGAGAATATTATGCTAAGTGAAAGGAGCCAGACACAAAAGCCCACATAGTGTAGGCTTTTTTATTTGTATGAAATATCCAAAATGGGCAAACTCATAGAGACAGAAAGTAGATTAGTGGTTGCCAGGAGATGGGGGTAGGAGGGAACAAGGAGAGACTGCCAATGGGTATGGAGTTTGGGGGTGGAGTCATGAAAATGTTCTGGAATTAGATAATGATCATGGTTATACAACTTTGTGACTATATGAAAAATTACTGAATTGTATACTTTAAAAGGGTGAATTTTATGGTACGTACCTTATGTCTCACTAAACTGTTATATAGATAAGATTATACAATAATATTCTCAGAGATATATGAAAAGATAGCACACACATGTAATGTAAACAGGGTGCTATAAACAAGAAACACTCAAAAAATAACTAAAAAGAGCTTCTGGAGGGGTGCCTGGGTGGCAGGGTCCCATCAGCCCACATGGGCTCTGCATTCAGCGGACAGTCTGCTTTAGATTCTTTCCCCTCCTTCTCCCTCTGCCCCTCTCACTTGTTCTCTCTCTCTCTCTTGCTCACTCGCTCTCTCTCTCTCTCTCTCAAATAAATAAATAAATCTTTTTAAAAAAGGAGCTCCTGGAAATTTAATTACATTAAATTTTTTTTAATTCAATATAAGGATAGGAATATAAAATTGAGACAATCTCCCAGAAAGTACAGCAAAAAGATAAAGATCAAAATGACAGGAAAAAAAAGTTAAGAAAATTAGAGGACCAGTTCAAGAGATACAGCCCAGAATTATAATGGCAGAGCAATAGAGACAATAGAGAGAAAAGAGGGAAAGTGTATTAGTTATCTATTGCTACATAACAAATTCTCCCAAAACTTGGTGGCTTAAATAACAATAATCACTTACTATCTCTTGTGGTTTCTATGGGACAGGAATTCAGACACGGCATTGCGGGGACTGTTTGTATTCCACAATGTCTGGGCCTCAGTTGGAAGGCTCCAAGCCTGGAGACTGGAATCATCTGAAGGTTCATTCATATGTCTAGTGGTTGATGCTGGCTGTTGACTGAAGGTCTAGCTGGGCTGTCAACTGACACACCCATGTGGCCTGGGCTTTCTCACAATGTGGTGGCTGGATTCCCAGAATAAGTGTTCTGAGAGAGATAAAAAAGAGAGAGAAGAGAGAAGAAAGAGGAAAGAAGGGAGAGGAAAGAAGGAGAATGAGAGGGAGAGGGAGGGAGAGATGGAAGAAAAGGGAGAGAGGGAGAGAGAGAGAGAGAGGACACACCCAGGCAGAAAGCATATTTCCTTTTATGACCTAGCCGTGGAAGTTGCACAGTGTTACTTCTGCCACATTCTATTGGTTTGAGGCAGTTACAAAGTCTACTTGTGCTCAAAGGGAGGGAATATAGACTACCACTCCTTGGAGGAATGTCAAGGTCACACTGTTAACAGAGTATATAGGGTGGGAGCTAAATAGGCATCACCATCTTTGGAAAATACAATCTGCCCCACAGGAGAAAAACTTGAAAGAAATATCAAAATACAAGAAAATTTTCCAGAACTGAAAGACATGACTTCCAACTTGATGAAAATAGAACCACATTAAGTCCTCTCACTGAGAAATTTCAGAACATTGAAGTCAAAGAGAAGACCCTACAAGCTTTTGTTAGTTTTTTGACTGCCCTATATCTTTTCTCCTGTAACCTTCCACTACCCCACTAGGGAAATTATCCATCTGCTTCCCCTACCTCGGGAGAATGCACTTGCCCCAGGCCAATCAATAAACCTCATATTCCTGAACGTGCTGATTGGTTCAGGGATGGACACATTTCACAAATAAAGCCAAGTCCGGCTCTTTTTCAGGGACCGATATAGATATTGGTTATGAAGGGGCCTCTTCTGAGACTGTAAGCACCAGAAACAATGTAAGCCTAGAGCTGCCAAGGGCTGTCTTTGCAGCCAAGTGTAAGAGGCCTGCTTGAGAATGAAGCCAACACTAAGGGAAGTAGAGCCAAGAGATGGAAAGAGAAAAACAGAATTGACATGATATTGTTTGAATGCCTAGAACTCGCTCTACTCTAGGCCATCCAAGATTATGTAAGCCGACAAATCCCTTTTGGCTTAAGCTCATTTGAGATAAGTTTCTGTCACTTAAACCAAGAGTTCCAATCAATTCAATAACTCAGTGCATTGGTATTTCAGAGGAGAATAACCATAAGAGAGGGTAATCACCAGAATATGCTAAATTTGTCTGTTTCCCAAGGGTAGATTCCAATAGTAGCAAGCATTCCTAGCTCACTCAAGAAATTCAAGTAACAACTATAAAAGCTTTTGCCCCCAGGATTTACTCACATTTCAGTGAGATCTTTTAAGTGAATAGAGAGAGGTCCTATTACTCTATCAAGTAATTTTGTATTTATAATTCAATATGATTGATGTGTGTACATAAGTTAATTTTTAAAAGGCAGTGTTATTTTCAGAAACGGCAATATATCCTAAATGTGAACTCTAAGATACATGGTAGAGATGAAGACATGTTAAAAAGGAGGTTATAATTCTGATCTGCTAAGTATTGCAAATCCTTTGGAATCTCTTAAATTTTCCAAACATTACTGTATAACTGTTATAATTAACTACTGTTCAGGGACACCTGGGTGGCTCAGTCGGTTAAGCGTTTGCCTTTGGCTCAGGTCATGATCCAGGGTCCTAGGATGTAGTCCTGCATCCGGCTCCTTGCTCAGTGGGGAGCCTGCTTCCCCCTCTGCTTCCGCCCTCCCCCCTGCTTGTGCATGCTCTCTCTCTCTCTGACAAATAAATAAGTAAAATCTTTAATAAAAAAACATTTATTACTGTTCATAGTCTGTGTGTATATATACACACACACACATACATATATATATTCTCTTCAGGATACATTTTAAAAATTAAAAGTGAAAAAATGTTTTCAAACACTGTTGCTATGAGCTTACATGGAACTCAGATTAGTGTGAGGTTCTACTTTGGTATAGAAAAGGGGAAAGAAGGAGGATAGAGAGAAGGAGGAAGGAAGAGAAGGAGGGAAGGGATAGAGAGAACTTGAATTGTTAATTATAAACATAATTTCAAATTTTTGGGTGTAAAAATACAAGGCAGAAGATTTTTGCATAATTATAATTCTATCAAGCCAGGTTTCCAAATAGATATGTTCTAAGCTTGGTATAAACAAATGGTAACTCGGGGTATGCATTTCCCCACTATAGTAACTCAGAGGAAAGAAAGTTTTCAAAATCAGTTAGCTTTACCTTTGGAGTTTAAGATAATAACTGTTTCCAGAATGAAGAATCAAATAAACCATGTATTACTAGACATATGTGAGGTCAGTTTAAGTGGATTTAGAGTCATCCAAACACTTGATCCAGATTTTTGCTTTTGTCTATCTGCTATTCACCGTGGAAGATATAGAGTCAACTAGGACTTTTCAGGAAAGTTATAAACCAAACAGTATTCTAAATCACCAACTATGATTCTTTGGAATTGACTTTCAAAAAGAGGTAAAATACATGAAATTATTGGTTCTGTCTCCATTTCTTGGATAAAAAAAGAAGATATTTGAAAGCACATTTTCCCTATGACCTATAGAAACTAGACAGTTGTTTTGTCTCAGATACTGCTTAAGGATTTTACATATTTTATCACATTTAATTGTCACAAAATCCTATGTGATGAGTACTATTACTGTCTGCACTTTAGAATGGAGGAAACAGAAGAATAGAGTTATTAACTTGCCAGAGGTCTGACAACTAATAAATAGAATGACCAGGATCTGAAACTTCATAATCTTAACCACTTCTCTCTAGTGCCTCCAACTCAGAACTGGTTTGAAAACGTCCCCTGGAAACAGCTGATGAGTCAGAAAAAAAAATCTTACTTCATCCTGTCTGACAGAAAGCCTCATTTAATATAGAAGTGGAAATACCAGCCACCTAATAAAATAAAATCTCCTTCTATTCGGTAAACATCTACTCAGATCAAACCATTTTTTAAGAATGTAAAGTATAAGGAAATTTCATTGTTATAAATATCCAATTCATGAGAGTAAGAAAACATCTGGGTCTAATTAATCATTATAAACTTTGCATTTTCATATTCAAAAAGCAATCAAATATACTCTGTCCACAATCAGCTAAGAGTGAATTATGGTAATTCATGCATATTAGCTTATCACAACACATAACAAAAAGCAGCATTTCTTGTCTTTGTTTTTATTTTATCCAAGTAATGAATGTAAATGGTAACAAACCAAAGGGTACAGAAAATCCTAGGCAAAAGCCTACAGATCCCCTCCTACTACACCCTTCCCCAACCCTAAACCCACTTCTCAAAAGCAATCTACTTTTCCTATTTCTGCTTTTAGCTCTCTGGAAGTATGGGTGATATGCTTAGATATCTATTTCTTGATTTGTATCTGTTGAATCCCTGGTAGCCCTGAAATGAAAGAAGCTCTTAACTCACAAGATCCCTCTGGCCCTTTCTCATCTCCCTTATTGTTGATCTTTGTTATTTTTAGTCTCTCTCTGGTTACCTTGGTAACTTTAAATACTGTACTTAAAGCTCTATTTCTAGTTCCATCAACTTTTGATTGTATCTCTTGGACAGAATGTAAATACAGACGATATTGACAGTATAGAAGGTGGAATGTGGACAGGGCTGGCTTCCTAGGTATGCGACCTGTGCAATCACACCGAGCCGAGAAGCACTAAGTACTTGGTTTAATGTTCTACTGTCATTGTCTTGAAATCCTTAAGTTATTAATGAAGATCTTAAAAACAGAAAAGGTATGCCTTGTTCATGGTCAAGTGATCTATGATTTGGTATAATTGCAACTAAAATCTCAACAGATTTTTTTTAAGGGTACTCAATAGATGCATTCTAAAATTTATATGCTTTAGACTATCCAAGGTTTGCCTTAGCTATATCATATGTCAACAATTATTATAAAGCAACGTTAATGTGATATTGGTATAGGGATAAAGAACTGAAAAATAAAACAGAATAGAGTGGAGAAAGAGACCCATAAATATATAGAAATGATAAATGCCAGGAGTAGTGTTACAGAAACAGGATAGACTATTCAACAAAGGATGCTGAGACAACTGGATATGCTACCATATGCCATACTCACAAATCAGTTGTTGATGGATTAAAACTCCAATACGAAAAAACAAAACTAAAAAAATCTTAAAACAGTATAGCAGGATATCTTTATAAACTCAAAGTAAGGAAGTGTTTCTTAAATAAGACACATAAAGCAATGACAATTAAAGAAACTATTGATAAATTTGACTCCTTTGAAATTGTTAACTTTTGTTCATCAACAAAGAAAGAAGGTAAGTGATGATCTAGGAAAAGATATTTGCCACAAATATGCCTAGAATACATAAAAACCCTTACTAATCAATAAGAAAAACAGCCAAGCAGAAAATTGGGCAAAAGACACGAATCAACACTTCACAGAAGAAAAATGAATAGCACATAGCCATGTAAGATACCTCAACTCATTAGTAATCAGGGAAATACAAATTATAATACAATTGGATATCATTTCATATCCAGTAGGTTGTCAAAAATTAAGAAATCTAATAACATCAAATGTCAGGATGAAGATCACTGGGAACTGCTGGTGGAAGAACAAACAGGTAAAAACACTTTGGAAAACAATTTGGCACTATGTTATAAAGCTGAAATTCAAAACCTGAAAACAGCAATTCTACTCCAAGGAATATGGCCTAGATATGCTTGTATATGAGTGCCACACTTATACCTACACAGTTTGCAATAGCAAAAAATAAAAAGGGGAAAAATCAAATGTCCAACAACAGGAGAATACAAACAAATGGTGGAAAATTCAGACAATGAAATATTATATAGCAGGGAAAATGAATTCACTATACATGCAACAACATGAATGAATTTTATGAAGACAATACTGAGTGAAAAAAGCAAGTAACAATGCTATTTCAGTATTTCATTTTTATAAAGTTCAAAAATACGCAGAGATTTACATAAACATAAACACAAAATGCAGGGTAATAGCTACCTCTGGGGGAAGGCACGGAGATGGAAGAGGGAGTATAGAGGTGGATGTACCACCCAGAGCCCTGGCTGAGACAGATAAGTTTTCTTGTTCTCCCCATTCCCTAGAAGGTGAAATTTCTCTAGTTTGCTTTTCATTTAGGCTGCCTCACTCAGTTTTATGTGGGGGGGTCTCAGTTCAACTCTCCATGTTATGCAGTCTCATGGGCTTATCTCCTGTCCTGCCTCAGTCATTGCATTCTAAACCCTTTGTTATTGAGATTGGCATTCATAACAGTGATAGGTTCAGCCCCATCTCCAGTCACCCTCTGGTTTTCAGCTCCATTTGATCTATTCCCCAGGAATTGTCCTTACTTTCTTTTGAGTTCAGATATGCTTTTCAAAGGATGTTTGTAATAGTTTGTCCAACATTCTCTGATGGATTTTGACACAGAACTTACATCACTCTTCCAAGCTCTTCTATGAAATTAATCTTTCCCAGTTTTCTACTTCTACTTTGGTCAATTTTGGTCATCACATAATACAAAGAAATCAGTAAAACCCTCCGTGTTTTCAAATCTGCTGTCAAAGACCTGTATGTAATAATTGACTGATAATTCTATCACTATGTTACATATGAGCTTATGTCTTCTTTCTGCTTATAAATTTTACTGTATTTTGTTTTTTACGCTTTTTTCCCTTAATCAGTCTAGCAAAAGGGTTTATCTAATTTATAGGTTTTTCAAAGAACAAGCTTTTGTATTTTTATCCTATGTACTACCATTTTTGTTTCCTAATTTATTAACTCTAACTTTCGTTTTTCTTAATCACTTTCTCATAGTTTCTCCTAGTTTCTTTCATTGTTCTTTTTCTAAAAAAATTTAGATGAGGACTTAGTTTATTTTTCACCATTTTTTTAAAATGAAAATATCTAAGGCCATGGGTTTTCCCCTAAAATATATATATATAAATTACTCCCTTTCTAAATAGTTTTCAATTTTCTTTTTTCTTTGATCCAGAGATTATTTTAAAATGTTTTTTTGAATATCTAAGTTGAGGAGTGCCTGGGTTGCTCAGTCGGTTGAGCATCTGCCTTCAGCTCGGGTCATGATCCCAGCGTCTGGGGATCAAGCCCCATGTCAAGCTCCCTGCTCAGCATGGAGCCTGCTTCTCCCTTTCCTCACTGCTCATGCTCTCTCATGTTGTCTCTCTTGATCTCTTGCTCTCAAATAAATAAATAAAATCTTTAAAATAAACAAATATCTAAGTTGATAAGTCTATATTATATACTTCAAATTTTATTTAAATTGGATCAGTGAATAAATCTGTAAAGGAACTACTTTTAAATTTCTTTCGACTTTCTTTTTAGACCAACTCATGATTTATATGTAAATATTCCATTACTTCCTACCTTACCCTCACAAAATAGCATGTTTACCAAACCACATACAGCTATTAACTCAAGTCTATTTATTATGTTATTCAAGGTCTCTATGAATCAGTCATGAATTGTGTTCAGCTGCTAGAAAGAGAACCAGTATGACAGTAGCTTATACAAGGCAGAGGTTTATTCTCTCTCTCCCTCTCTCTCTCTCTCTCTCTCTCTCTCTCCCACACACACACACATGCAAATTTGGCAATAGATGGCCCAGAACTGACATGGCAGCTCCCTGTCATTAAGCTCTGGGTTCCTTTTATCTCTCTGCTTTGCAATTTTGAGTGCTACCTTCCATCCTCAAAGTTGTTTCATGACCAAACAATAGCTGTTGCTGTTTTAGCCATCACATCAAACATGCTAAGAAGGAAGAGGAAAGGGGAGGGGTGAAAGAGATCTTACAGTTGAGGCAGCCCTCTTTAAACAGCTTTCCTAGAACCCCCACCTAATGATTTCTGTTTATAAATCAGTGACTGCTCCTAATTTATGTATTGGCAGCGATGTTATTTACTGCACATAGGTTTATGTTTATGTTTATCATAACCTTGCCTTTTATAATTACATAATATCCTTCTTTGTCCTCTTTGGTGCTTTTAACATTAAATTCCTTCCACATTCTTTTTTATTTGTATTTGCCTAATAATTTTTGCCTATTCCCTAATGTCAAATGTTATCACTTTATTTAAGCACATTTATTTTCATTTATTTATTTTTTTAGAGAGAGAGAATGCACATGAGCAGGGGGCGACACAGAGGGAGAGGAAGAGAGGGAATCTTAAGCAGGCTGTACACCCAGCATGGAGCTCAACATAGGGCTCGATCTCACGACCCTGAGATCATGACCCGAGCCAAAATTAAGAGTCAGATGCTTCACCGAAAGAGCCACCCAGGTGCACCTAAGTGTATTTTTAATCTACATGAGAGTCTCTGTTTTTTACTGGGAGAAATCGGTCTATTCAAATATAATGTAAAGTCTGATGTGTTTGGTTTTGTGTTTTGCATCTTGCTTTATATTTACTATTTATCTTGTATTGCTGTTTGCTAATTTTTCCTTTCCTCTAATATACATATTTTGTTACTATTTTTTTTCTAAGACTTTATTTATTTGAATAAGAAGAGAGAGAACGCATAAGCAGAGAGAGCAGCAGGCAGAGGAAGAGGCAGAAGCAGGCCCCCCGCTGAGCGGGGAGCCTAAAGCAGGGCTTGATCCCAGGACCCTTAGATAATGACCTGAGCCAAAGGCAGACACTTAAACAACCGAGCCACCCACGTGCCCCTTGTTACTATTTATTTAAAATAAGGTATCAAGGGCACCTGGGTGGCTCAGTCAGTTAAGAGTCTGACTCTTGATTTTGGCTTGGGTCATGATCTCAGGGTCGTGAGATTGAGCCCCATGTTGGGCTTTGCACTGGGTGTGGTGCCTGCTTAAGATTCTCTCTCTCTTCCTCACTCTGCTCCCCTTCCCTACATATGCTTTCTCTCTCTCTAAAAATATAAAATGAAATATCAAAATGCTCCATTTCCTCCCCCATTTTTCTCCATGCCCGCAAGATAAAACATTTAGAATACTTTCACTCTACCCTATCCACCTCTCCCTATCTTTTAAAAGGCCTTTATTTCCACTCACTTCCCATCTTCCAGCCTAAGCCCTACTGTTTTCCACACCTACACGTGGTGCTACAACATTTTGATATCCATTTGAAAAGAAAGTGAAGCACAACCCATACCTCCCACCTTATACAAAAGTTAAACTGAAGTGGATGATAGACCTAAACCTAAAAGCTGAAACTATAAAACTAGAAGATAACATAGGAAAAAAGCTTTACTACCCCGGCCTAAGAAAAGATTTTTTAGGTAGAGCACACAAAGCACAATATATAAAGAATAAATATATAAGTTGGACTTCATCAAAATTAAAAACCACTGCTCTTCAAAAGACAAACTAAGATAATGAAAAGACAAGCTACAGACAGGAAGAAAATATTCGAAAAACACATATGTAGCAAAGGACATGGATCAAGAATAACAAAAGAAACAAACCCATTTTTCCAATGGTCAAAAGATTGTTAGGTAATTTACCAAAAAGATATACAAATGGATAATAACCACATGAACTCAACTTGACTATTCATCAGGGAAGTGCAAATTAAAAACCACTGTGATATCACTACACACCTATTAGAATGACTCTTCTCAAAAATAACAAAACCAAGTGCTGGCAAAAATTATGAGCAAGATGTATGCACTGCTGATCAAAATGCAAAACAGTACAGTCACTTTTGAAAAGACGTTGGCAATTTCTTATAAAGTTAAGTACATACTTACTATATGACCCAGTGATCCCACTCCTGGGTATTCACTTGAGAGAAACAAAAACTTGTATTCACACAAATATCTCCAAACAAGTGTTTATACTAGGTTTATTAATAATCTCCCAAAAAATGAAACAACACAAATGGCTTCCAAATAGCAAATGGATGAAAAAACTGTGGTACACGTACAGATACACAAAATGTGATACTACTCAGTAATACAAAGTAATGAACTGCTAATACATGCAACTACGAGGATGAATTTCAAATGCATTTTGCTAAGTGCAAAAATTCAGACTCAAAAGGCTACATATGAATACATAAATATGACATTCTAGAAAGGATAAGGCTGTATGGAAAGAAAAGAGATCAGAGTGATTGCCAGGGGCTGGGTGTGAGAGGGAAAGGCTGCAGTTATACAACTGTATCTGTTTGTCAAAACTCATAGAACCATACATTGAAAAGAGTACATTGTGCTTTATGTACATTACTCTCTGATAATAAAAAGAACCCAAAGAAGCAAAATAGCCTAATCTTGCACTCTGTGGTTACCTTACGATCAACATAGTGATAAACTGCAAAGTCCATTCCTTCCAAGCAACCTAGTGAATACAACCCACAAAAGACTCAAGTATGGAATATGGTTTTGCCAGACCCATAACAGGTTAACTAGGGGTTGAAATTCCTACTCAAACTTGGGTGGGACCAAGGCCAGTAATGTATTCTTCAGGAATTTAACTGCTTTAGATTAACCCTTTTCTAGGGGCCAGTAATACTAACAGTTTGCATTTTGCACGTCCAATCAGCACCTGTTTTCAGCAGCAATCTGGCTTGGAGGCAGGGCTCAGTCAAGCTTCTCTCCCCAGAGTTCAGTTTTCTGAACAGCTTTTTGTTTTTCTAATTCTGCATCTTCCCTGTGCCTGTGCTCAGACTCTTCTCTGAGCTCTGGAGGTGAGAACTGTAGCTTCTCTTCCACCAGGTCCCACCTGACTTCCTTTGTGCATCTGACTCTGACATCTTTCTTTATTTTTATGTTTTCATTTTAATTCCAGTTAGTTAGCTTACACTGTTATATTAGATTCAGGCATACAATATAGTGATTCGACACTTCCACGTCACCCTGTGCTCATCACAACAAGTGCACCCTTTTTAATCTCCATCACCTATTTCATCCATCCCCCCATCCACCTCCCCTCTGGTAACCATCAGTTTGTTCTCTATGGAGTCTGTTTCATAATCTATCTGTCTCTCATTTTTTCCCTCTGCTTGTTTTGTTTTTTAAATTCCACATAGGAGTTAAATCATGTGGTATTTGTCTTTCTCTGACTGACTTATTTCACTTAGCATCATACTCTCTACTTCCAGCCATGTCATTGCAAATGGCAAGATTTCATTTTTCATGGCTGAATAATATTCCATTGTATTGTATGTATGTGTGTGTGTGTATATATACACACACACACATACACACTTCTTTATCCCCTACATCAATCAATGGATACTTGGGATGCTTCCGTATCTTGGCTATTGTAAATAATGCTGCTATAAACATAGGGGTGCATGTATCCCTTTGAATTAGTGTTCTTGTATTTAGGTAAATACCCAGTAGCGTGATTGCTAGATTATAAGGCAGCTCTATTTTTAACATTTTGAGGAACTTCCATACTGTTTTCCACAGTGGCTGTACCAATTTGCATTTACACCAACAATACACGAGGGTTTCTTTTTTTCTACGTCCTCACCAACATTTGTTGTTTCTTGTGTCTTTCTTGATTTTAGCCATTCTAATAGCTGTGAGGTGATATATCTCATTGCAGTTTTGATTTGCATTTCCCTGATCATAAGTGATGATGAGCATCTTTTCATGTGTCTGTTAGCAATCTGTATGCTTTCTTTGGAGAAATGTCTGTTCGTGTCTTCTGCCCATTTTTTAATCAGAATATTTTTTTTTTTTGGTGCTGAGTTTTATAAGATCCTTACATATTTTGGATACTAGCCCTTTATTGGATATGTCATTTGCAAGTATCTTTTCCCATTCCATAGGTTCTTTTAGTTTTTATTGTTTCCTTCACTGTGCAGAAGCTTTTTATTTTGATGTAGTTCCAATAGTTTGTTTTTGCTTTTGTTTCCCTTACCTCAGGAGACATATCTGGAAAGAAGTTGCTATGGCCAATGTCAAGTTACTGCTTATGTTCTCCTTTAAGATTTTTATGGTCTCAGGTCTCACATTTTGGTCTTTCATCCATTTTGAATTTATTTTTGTGTATGGTATAAGAAAGTGGTCCAGTTTCATTCTTTGGCATGTTGCTGTCCAGTTTTCCATAACACCATTTATTGAAGAGATGGTCTTTTTCCCACTGGATATTCTTTCCTGCTCTGTCAAAGATTAATTGACTAGAGAGTCATGGGTCCATTTCTGGGTTTTCTATTCTGTTCCATTGATCTATGTGTCTGTTTTTATGCCAGTACCATACTGTCTTGATTACTATAGCTTTCCAATATAACTTAAAGTCCAGAACTGTGATGCTTCCAGCTTTGCTTTTCTAAGATTGCTTGGACTTTTGGGGGTCTTTTGTGGTTTCATACAAATTTTAGGCTTGTTTGTTCTAGTTCTGTTAAAAATGCTGTTCATATTTTGATAGATATTTCATTAAACATGTAGACTGCTTTGGGTAATAGAGGCATTTTAACAATATTTGTTCCTCCAATCCATGAGAATAGAATGTCTTTCCATTTCTTTGTGTCCTCTTCAATTTCTTTCATCAGCATTTTATAGTTTTCAGAGTACAGGTCTTTCACCTCTTTGGTTAGGTTTATTCCTAAGCATCTTACTATTTTTGGTGTAATTATAAACGGTATTGTTTTATTAATTTCTCTTTCTGCTGCTTCATCATTGGTGTATAGAAATGCAACAGATTTCTGGACATTGATTTTGTATCCTATGACTTCACTGAATTTGCTTATGAATTCTGGCAGTTTTTTGGTAGAGTCTTTCAGGTTTTCTACATAGAGTATCATGTCATCTGCATATAGTGAAAGTTTTATTTCTTCCTTACCAGTTGGGATGCCTTTTATTTCTTTTTGTTGTCTGACTGCTGTGGTTAGGACTCCCAGCACTATGTTGAGTAATACTGGTGAGTGTGGACATCCTTGTCTTGTTCCTGACCTTAGGGGAAAAGTTCTCAGTTTTTCCCCATTGAGGATGATGTGAGCTGTGAGTTTTTCATATATGGCCTTTATTATGTTGAGGTATGTTCCCTCTAAACATACTTTGTTGAGGGTTTTTATCATGAATGGATGTGGTATTTTGTCAAATGTTTTTTCTGCATGTATTGAGAGGATCATATGGTTCATATCCTTTCTCTCATTGATGTGATGTATCATGTTGATTGATTTGTGAATTTTGAACCATCCTGGCAACCCAAGAATAAATCCCATTTGATCATGGTGAGTGATTTTTATAATGTATTGTTGAATTCTGTTTCCTAGTGATTTGTTGAGCATTTTTGCATCTATGTTCATTAGGGATATTGGCCTGTAGTTCTCTTTTTTAGTAGTGTCTTTATCTGGAGTTGGTATCAGGGTAATGCTGGCCTCATAGAATGAATTTGGAAATTTTCCTTCTTTTTCTATTTTTTGGAATACTTTGAGAAGAGGTATTAACTCTTCTTTACATATTTGGCAGATTTCCATTGTGAAGCCATCTGGTCCTGGACTTTTGCTTGTTGGGAGATTTTTTATTTCCAATTCAATTTCTTTGCTGGTTATCAAATTTTCTATCTCTTCCTGTTCAGTTTTGGTAGTTTATAGGTCTCTAGGAATTTATCCATTCCTTCTAGGTTGTCCAATTTGTTGGCATATAGTTTTTCATAATATTCTCTCATAATTATTTGTTTCTCTATGGTATTGGTTGTTATTTCTCCTCTCTCATTTGTGATTTCATTTATTTGAGTCCTTTCCCTTTTTCTTGATAAGTCTGGCTAGAGGTTTATCAATTTTATTGATTTTTCAGAGAACCAGCTCCTGGTTTCATTGACCCATTCTATTGTTTTTTAAGTTTCTATGTCATTTATTTCTCCTCCAATCTTTATTATTTCCTTCCTTCTGCTGGCTTCGGGCTTCATTTGTTGTTCTTTTTCTAGCTCCTTTAGATGTAAGGTTAGGTTGTTTGAGATTTTTTTTGCTTCTTGAGGTAGGCCTGTATTGCTACAAACTTCCCTCTTAAAACCAATTTTGCTGCACCCCAAAGGTTTTGGACCATTGTGTTTTCATTTTCATCTGTTTCCATATACTTTTTTATCTCTTCCTTCATTTCCTGGTTGACCCAGGCATTGCTTAGTAGCATGTCCTTTAACCTCCATGTATTTGTGGTCTTTCCAGATTTTTTTCTTGTGGTTAACTTCTAGTTTCATAGCCTTGTGGTCAGAAAAGATGCATGGTATGACTTTGATCTTCTTGAATTTGTTGAGGCTTGTTTTATGGACTAATATGTGATCTATTCTGGAGAATGTTCCATGTGCACTTGAAAAGAATGTGTATTTTGCTGTTTCAGGATGGAATGTTCTGAATATATCTGTAAAATCCATCTGTTCCAGTGTGTCATTCAAAGCCATAATTTCCTTGTTTATTTTCTGTTTAGATGATTTGTCCATCAATGTAAGTGGGGTGTTAAAATTCCCTACTATTATATTATTATCGATTAGTTCTTTTATGTTTGTTATTAACTATTTTATGTATTTGGGTGCTTTATATGTTGAGGGCATAAATATTTATAATTGCTACATCTTCTTCTTGGATTGTCCCCTTTATTATTATACTGTGCCTCTCTTCTTACAGTCTTTGTTTTAAAGCCTAGCTTGTCGGATATAAGCATTGCTACCCCAGCTTTCTTTTGACATCCATTTGCATGATAGATGTTTCTCTATCCCCTCACTTTCAATCTGCAGGTGTCTTTAGGTCTAAAATGAGACTCTGACATCTTTCATCTTGGCTAACTCTGGCTGCGCCTGCAAGAGGAGCCCCTTGTGACCTGAGAATGTGGGGAGATGGGAATTCTCTTTCTGGATCTCCTCCTACTCTCTCTTCTCTTGCGTGCTCAATGCCATAAGCACTATTGTACTGTGAACACAACAGATTTCTATCCTGTCTGATACTGTCCATTAAATACCCCTGCCATCTTTTACAATCTACATTTCTCCAGTTTTTATTAAAAGGATAGTCCAGGGGCGCCTGGGTGGCTCAGTTGTTGAGCATCTGCCTTTGGCTCAGGGAGTGATCCCAGTGTTATGGGATTGAGCCCCACATCAGGCTCCTCCACTGGGAGCCTGCTTCTTCCTCTCCCACTCCCCCTGCTTGTTTTCCCTCTCTCTGGCTGTCTCTCTCTTTGTCAAATAAATAAATAAAATCTTAAAAAAAAGGATAGTTCAAATTCTCTATTTGCCAACTCAGATCCCTCAGTCTCAAGTTGAGATTTTAAAATATTCTAAGAGTAAGAAAACAAAAGAAAAGCAAACAAACTACTCTTTTCCCAAGTCTGATAGCCTTGGAGAAGAACTATTTAATAACAACAGTCTGGGCTTATTGACAACTGCTCCCTTGCCCCCAGTCTCAGCAGCATCCCACTCCAGCAAGATCATCTTCTCCCTTAAATAAAATCATGACTGAAGTAAAACAAGGTACCTAATTTGTTAAAATTATACTTATTTTAATCCTTTATGTAAAGTACCTCAAGGCCATTTCAATTCAGTACACTTGGAGAGCATAGATCATTATGGAAATGCCAAAACTTAGATCGCAATTGCTCAGACCCATTAAAAGTCCCAGCACTGTCTGATCTACCTGCCCAAAATGCACGCATAAACTCAGTCATCTTTTAAACAAAATGTCAGACAGAAATTGTTTTTTGGACCACTAACCAATGGAAGTTTTGTGTAATATTTACATACACATTTTTGGGGGAAGGGTCATTCCATGTAGAAAATTATTTCTGAATCCTTGTCCTCTGACCATCACTTAAAAGCAAAAGAATTCATCTACATAAATCATAGAGCTCAAAGATTCCAGGTGCCTTTAAAGGGGAAAAGTTTAGTACACATTTTACAATAGTTACTTTTAACAAAAACTTTTAACTTGAAGTGTATTCCCTCCTTGGCCAGTTTTTCGGGAAAAGTTAATAAAAAACAAAGGTTTTTAAAACTTTACTGGTATTACTATTATCCATTTCTACATTTAAAACTTTAGGTATCTATTTAAATGTCCTGATTTTGTAGTCTCCATATTTCAGACCATTTCTACAAGGAGAGTTAGCTCTATGAAAGTTATCAGTTTTTTCATCACTGCTGTCTCCACTTACTTCTGGATTCTAAAAGCGCTGGGTACTATCAAATCCCTGCCTGAAAAGTTAGCAACTGCTCATTTCTTGGGGTTGCAAGGTGGTTCTCAAGACATCCCTAATTTCCTATGTTACCATCTGCAGTAACAGGACCTGGGGCATCCATTTGAGATACTTATTTAGGCCCCTGCTTGAATGTCTGGTTTCCTCTCCATTCAGGGTTCCAACTTCCTTTTGCTGTTAAAAAATACAAATGAGAAATAAAAAAGACTAAGACAAAAAAAATTGCAGAAACATTAAGATAGTATCAATTTCCCAGAACAGGGGAGAACTAGAAATAGTTGGTAAACAGCACTAATGGCTACCTTGGTATGAGAGTAGATGCAGCATAATTTTCCATGACTTTTCCCTTGCTTCTAAGTTCCACCTGGAGGTGCAGCTGCCAATGGCACTTTCCCTGTAGACGGGATTCCCCCAGGTCAGGGAAAGTAGCCAAATACTGCTATACCACTGCCCTTTTATTCTCAAACTCACATCACATTCCGGACAATTTGAATAATCTGGGTGCTTTCCTTCAAGGCAAGGTTTACAAACATTGAGCTCTCCTGATTATCGACTGGAACTTGGCCCCAGCCAGGAAAGGGAGCAGAGTCTGTGCCATGGTGTCCCTGTAAAGTACCTCATCCTGTGGCTTTCTGGTGGCTTTCTCTCATGATTTCCGTGTCCATTTTTTGTGTATGTTTTGGGTTGATGTTCCAGGCCGCAAGACTGGATCCCAACAGTGACTCTCCTCCAATTCATCTACTGTATCGTTTAGTTGGGAGATCCGGTTGTAGAGCTTGAGACTCCTTCTTTGTGCTCTTGAACATCCTTAAATGCTCTTGTTATTTTCTTTCTTTTTTTATTATTGTTTTTTTAATGTTTTTTTATTATATTATGTTAGTCACCATACAGTGCATCCCTGGTTTCTATTTGTTCTGTTTCCTCTACCAAGCCATTCACCCGGATGTGTCTTGGTGGATCTTTCTCTCTGGCTGCTGAGCCTCTGAGCTGATGGTTATTTTGTTACTCTTCCCTCTTTGGGGCTCAGTTCTGGATTTTAGAGAGTCCTAAGTTGAGGCAGTCCTCCAGCTGGAGGCAGGTGAAAAAAGATTCAGCCCCACAGGTCAGGAATATGGAAGTAAATAGATTGCCAGTCCCCAGCAAGAAGACACTGAAGATGACTCCATTTTGTTCTAACCACCAAGCTTTTCCTGGGATGTAAAGCATTCTTCTTCTAAGCCCAGGACTCCTGGATGCTGGTCACCAGGTGTTTCTGTAGCCCGTGTAGGAGAAAGTCCCACAGCAGTTGTCTCCACTGGAGCTCAAGCAGAGCCCAAAGCTTTACCTGCACTCAATGGCTGTAAGGGTCAGCATCTGTCTCAAGAGAGGGAAAGAGATTGGAGTTGGGATATATATGTTCAAATTCTCCCTCTCCATTTCCAAGACTTGGTAACTCCACTAAAATTAGGGAATTTTTTATTTCAAGCTATAAATTGACTTTGAATTTTAAAACTCTGCCTGATTTTCCTCTAGATTTATTGCAAGCATTTTCAGAAATTCATTATGGTAAAGAAGTTTCTGATTTTAAAAATTACAATATTTGTAACATTTTTTGGTGTTCTTCATATAGTCTCCTTACTATAAGACTTAACTGTCAATGATCAGATTGACACCAGCCCTAAACCCTTGTGCTGAAGAATTAATTTCTCCTGAGTAATTAAGTGGTCAATTTCCATGAATAATAGTAATGCTTAAAGTGTAGCTTATCTTCTTTCTTACAAGACAAGATCACCATTTACTTGAAGAAAGTAACATTTTCAAATACACATCTTTCAAGCCAAACTGATTTTCATTTCCTTTTTTATCACTCTGTATTTTGGTCAGCATCCATGAGTCAGATTTCATGTACTAAAAGAACCCAGCAAGTAGCAATCAGTTCTGCAGTGAGGCCTTGCAAAATGCATTCTCATATAAACTGTGATTCTCAGGTCATACCAATCTCAATGTAAAAGGAAAGTTGCAATGGCAGTTGCGTGTTAGTATTTTTATACAGTTCAGAGGAGATGTTGGCCTCTTCAGTATCGCAAACATACTTCTGGTGAGTCCCCTGGCTGTGCTTCATGTGTTCTCCTAGAACCAGCCTTCTTGGTTCCTGTGGCATTTTCTATGTCCCTCTTCTCCCATACTGACATCTTCTATCACTAAAACTATGCTACCACTGCCCTCCAATCAGACCACTGATGTTCAGGCCCATTGCTAACAGTCCTACGATAAGAAAATTAAGGATGCACACTCCCATCACTGCTAAAATGGATCATGTTGTGTCTATTGCTTGGAGAAAATCATGGGCCCAATGCAGTTGACACCTTACATCCTCTGTCGGCAAACTTCATGAGTTCGTTAATGTTTTCCTTACATCTAGAACGCTGGCATGATGTCAGGGATTCCAGAACTGGGATACAATCTGAATGACTGCTATCACACTATGAATCGGTCCTTCTGTCCCATGGTGGCATCAGTCCTTGAACCACATTTGCTTGATCTCTCCACCTCAGATATAACTTCTGTCATAGTAGGCTTTTCATCCCTCATGAAAAACAGACTCATGGTGGGTCTGCCTCCCATCAGTTTTTTGGACATGCTTAAATTTGAACTGTGAAAATATCTTATGCTCATAGTAGCACACTTGGATCCCATTCACTCTAATTACAGTTGCTTTTAATTAAATAGAATCACCTAGTTTGACATGAAACAATTTTTCCTACAACAGTCCCATAATTTTTTCATAAACTTTTTATGTCGGAATAATTTTCAATTTACAGAAAAGTTACAAAGGATGATACAGAGCTCCCATAAGCCCTCACCCATTTTCCCCTAGTATTAACATACACATTACCTTGTTATATTTGTCACAACTAAGAAACCAACTTCTGTACACTACTATTAACTAAACTAAAGATTTCATTTTGATTTCACTAGTTTTTCTGCTACCTTCTTTCATTTCTTCCAGGACCCAAACTAGGACACCACATTGCATTTTGTCATCATGTCTTTTTAGTCACCTTTGGTCTATTACCACTCCTCAGTCTTTTCTTGTCCCTTTAATTTTTAAATGGTTGAAGTATTTTTATGTCAGCTCTACTGGAAGAGTCTGAGCCCTGCTCTGCCTAGATTCTAAAGGTTATGCAAAACATTTTTCCCATTAATTCTGAAAAGACAGGTTTGCCAATAAAGAGAGGAGCAAGAAAGTTCTAGAATACAGCTTTGCAATATAAAAATTACATATTTCTCAGGTTAAACTTTCCTTTACTCCTTCAAAACAGGCAACCTTTCCATCGAGGCCAGGCGCAAACATTTCTACATTTCACCAACACCCTCTGCTCGGTTGACTAGCTTGCAAGTGTCGGCTCCTCAGCTATTATTGTTACACGTAGTTGACACCATGGATTCAGAGTGTGGCACTTGCAGCCAGCTGTGTACCCAATACCATTCCCATCTTCCTCCAAAAAAAAAAAAAAACCGTTTTGTTTAGAGCTGCAATGTGTCTGGCTAAGAGATGGCAATTCCCAGGCTTCCTTGTAGCTATGTGTGGCCATGAATCATCATCCCGGCCAGTGAGATGTCAGCAGAAGTTTATTGCATGGGGCTTTTGAAAAGCTAGGATTTTCCCGATTTTTTTTTTTTTAAGGAGCAGCTGGCATGTGCCTCGTACATTATAATCTTCCCCCTTTTTCCTGCATAAAATGTATACTCAAGGCCTGGAGAAGGAGCAGTCAACTTGCAAGCATTTGGACATCAAGAACAGTAAGTAAAAAGCAGAAGGATTCCCCCATACTAGCTCCACACTACCTGTCTTCAGGCTTCTCATTACATGAGAATAATAAATAAAATAATATTTTAGAAACCCTTTAATTAAGTCAATATTTGTCAGGTTTGAGTGATACGCAATCAAATGTAATCATACTGATAAACAAAGCCCTGCTCGTGGTATGTACTGACCCACTACTATAGTAGACAGTGACAGTTGGTAACTTCTTTAAACAATCTCTGAGAAATCAAGAGGATGAGAAAAATGCCAGAAGACTGAAGACAGACAATATTCCACATTTCAAAGAGGATGTACCGACCTCCAAGCTTAGTCAATTCCTGGAAGAACTCTAAACACGATTGTTACTCAACAAATTCACGCTTCTGAAGGACTTTACTTACTGCCCTCCAGGTTAAAGTTCACTTAATTTTGGCAGCTCATCAAGCTCAAATAAATGATCAAATCAAGGTCCACTGCAACTTGGAAACATTTCTCTGCCCTGCTATTAAGAGCCCTTCTTCGGCTCCTTGATGTGTGAAGAACAAGCCAGTCATGTGTGCCGCTCCCCAGAGTGAGGCAACGTTCTGAGTGAGTTCGTGGCTGGTAATGGCAATGCAAGGCAGAGGGCTATGTCCACAATCTAGTTCTAACACTGTTGATACAACACTTCTGATGTGTGGACGTTTGTTAAATTTTTCACATAGATTACCTTATTTAATGCTCACTATGCCTTAGTGAGGTGCATACTATCAATACTCTCATTGTATGGATAGGGAAACTGAAGCACACAGAGATCAAATAGGCCCAAGAAGACTGGTTAAGGAAGAACCTCTTACCCCTACTCAGACAATTTGAGAAATCTATCCTCTGGTTAATTTCATCTGCACAGCACTGGGACACTACGATAGCCCTAGTTCCTTAAAAATTGCCCTTTTCTCATGCTATTGGTCCCTGCGACTTTGAACTTACACAGAATCAACATTCCCTCCACATCTCACATAACATATGTGTAGAATAAATGGCAATCAGCAAAACTCTAGTCCCTGGTATTTCAACATTAAGACTAATCTTTCTTTAGTTCTTTGAATGGGTGGGTATCAGTATTACTATTTCATTGTAGTCAAACTTACTCCTGCTCTTCCTAGTGTTTATCTATTAGACTCATTTCTTGGTTTTATAGCTCAGATTCCATATGAGTTAGGTGTTCCATGAGTTAGAAGTGCATATGTCTGTAGGTTATAGAAAAGCCAAATTAAGAAGGCTTAATCAAATGGAGGTTTATTTTTCTGACTCAAGAAATATGGTGCTGGGTGGCTGCTGGCAATGGTTTACTGATGCTACCTGGCCATTCCCTAGCTTTAGGTACCAAATCTACAATCAAGGCAGGAATTACAGAGGAAGTAGCAACACCAGCCAAATTTGTCTGCTTTTCTCAAAAAAGCACTTTCTCAGAAGCTTGCTAATAAACTCATGTTTACAACTTATTTAAGAAGAAAGAAAGAAAGCCAGCCCTGTAGCCATTTTCACCTCTGGTAGCTGGAAAAAAATGCATATTTAGGTTATCTGGCCTCTAGGGTAGAGGCAGCCAAGGGAGAATGAGACTGGGAATGGAAGTGGAGTTAGTCAGCCCAGTGCCTGCCACAGATTGCATGCATATTTGTTCTTAATAGATAAAAAGAAAATAATATAACTATTTCATAATAAAGTAGACACTTCATTAACTTGAAAGTTAATACTTCTACCTGTGCAGGCTTACTGGTGATGTTTGGGCTATGAATTGGAGTTCTGACACACAACCCCAATGTCCAAGAGAAATTCCAACTTGAATGCCTCATACAGAGCTCTGAGACGTTGAGAGTTTGGAAGTTGTCACTCCCCGCCTCACAACAAGAAAGATGCTGAGCAAACAGAAAAGCAATGACTTTTCTTGGACCCAGAGAACTGATGTCACGGGGCAAACTGCCAGCCCAAAATGTGGGGAGACAGGTGCATTCAGAGAATCGCAGCAGAGATCAGATTACCGAACACAGAAGTTGCTGGAGCCAATTATTGATAGGAACACTTAAATGGTGGTTTTGATGAATTGCTTGAGGCTGGGTGTAGACTGGTTGAGAGTTAAAAACTCCTGGGAAACCAATCTTGTGGGGAGGCCTACATTTTCATGGGTTTTGCCTCCAGGAACCCATGAGGTTCTCACAGTGAAGATCAGAGAAAAAGTCCCTCCTGTTTCCCGGCAGAGGTGGGGAAAAGCAACCATTCTAAAATATACCCCCTGTTCTCCGCAACAAAGGCCTGGCCTCCAAGGGAAATTTACTTACCAGAGCCAGTCCTGACCTGGGAGAGGGGCTACTTGCCAATGTTAGTCCCCTCTAACCTTCCTGTATCTCCTGAAGGGGGTGGGGAGATAGGAAGTGCTTCTGAAAAACACAGGTCAGGTCACTCAGGTCTACTAAAACTCTGAGAGTCAATCATAAGATGATAGAATGTTTTCTCTCCCTGACACCTTGCCACCACATCAGCAGGGCTCCAGTGTAATAGTAGATTAGAACTAAGAGAGCTGAACGACAAGCTACGTAAGAAGGAGTTCTCAGGGAAACCCAAAGTTAACAAAGGAGACAAAAAAAAAAAACAAACAAAAACAAAGATACTAAAGGAAACTGAAGCCTCTTCCACCTACAGCTGCAATGAATAAACACAGCTACATTACTACCCAAATTAATATAAAACCTCAAACTAAAAGCCTAATTAACTCAGTTCCTATTACCCAATACACCATGCCTTGATTTCAACAAAAAATTGCAAGGCATGTGGAAAGGCAGGAAAAAAAATACAGTCTGAACAATCAAAGCAAGCATAGGAATAAGACTTAAAAAGGACACTGGTTTTAGAGTTATCAGACAGGGAATTTAAAACAACTATGAATTACATACATTAAAGGTTCTAATGGAAAAAGACAATATGCAAGAACAAATGAGTAGTCAAAATCAGACACCACACACACAACTGGTTTCCAGGTTACATTTTTTGCTATTGTCTCTAATCCTATTTTTCCTGCCCTTATAACCTTAAAATGTTCAGCACTGTAGTTTTAATGGAAATTTGAGGAAAAATATTTTCATGAACATAAGCAAGTAATGGAACAAGCAGAAACAGAAAGAATAAGAAAAACACAGCATCATTTCTCCAATATTACTACTGAGTCTAACACTGATAGAAGATAAGATAAACTCAATTTGAGTGACATTGTACAAAAAAACTATCTTATAATCTTGAAATGTGTCAAGGGCATGAAAATCAAGGTAAAACCAAGTATCTATTGTAGATACATGGCAATTAAATGTAAAAATATTATTATAGACTGGATCCATTTGCTATCAATGGTTTTACTGGGATAATTGGCCAAACTTGAACAGAATACCAGGATTGTAGTATTTTATTGATGTTAATTCCTGATTTTGATGGTGGTATTGTTGTTATGCACAGAATGTCCTTGTTTGTAGGAAATATGCACTGAAGTATTTGGGTGGGATGGGTATCAGATCAGTAACTTACTTCCTAAGGGGAAAAAAGACTCTGGTCTGGCTCTGGTAAGTAAATTTCTCTTGGAGGGCAGGCCTCTGTTGTGGAGAACAGGGGGTGTATAAGTATAAAATATAAGAAATAATAAATCAGTAGTGTAAGCAGACTGATGAAATCTCTGAGAAAGAATCAAAAAATTATGGAAATTAATAAAACAACACTGTAACAACAGAAATGAAGAATGCCTTTGATAGGCTCATTGGTAGATTGGGCATGCCTGAGGAAAGAATCAGTGAGCTTGAAGATATGTAAATGAAAACTTCCCAAACAGAAATGCAAAAAGAAAAACAGTCATGGAAGAAGAAAAAAAAAAAAAACAAAAGAGAATATCCAAGAACAGGGGAACAATTACAAAAGGTGTAACACTAACATAATGGGAATACCAGAAGAGGAAAGAAAGGAGAAAAAATATTTGAACTAATACAGGCTAAGAATTTTCCAAAATTAATGACAGACAACAAATCACAGTTCCAGAAAGCTCAGAAGACATCAAGCTTAATAAATACCAAAAAATCCACAGCTAGGCTTATCATGTTCAAACTGAAGAAAACTACAGACAAAGAGAAAACTTGGAAGAAGTCAGGGGATAGTGGTAGTGGGGTTTACCTATGGAGGCATAAGGAGAATTACCTCAGACTTCTCATCAGAAATCATGCATGTCAAAAGAGAGTGCAGTAAAATATTTAGTGTTGAAATGGAAAAAAAATAGAATTCTGTACACAATGAAATTATCCTTCAAAAGCGAAGAAGAAATAAAAACATTCTCAGCTAAAGACTGACAGAATTTCTAACTAGTAGATCTACCTTACAAGAAATGTTAAAACTTCTTTGGAGGAAAGGAAAGTGATGCAGATTAGAAACTCGAATCTATAGAAACACAGGAAGAGAAGGACTAATGAAGGTAAAAAAAAAAAAAAAACCCTCCTGTTTTTCTTAATCTTAACTGATCTAAAAGATATACATATAACTGTCTTTTTAAACCAATAACAGCAACAATGTATTGGTGATTATTGTGCATGAATAGTGAAATTAAATGACAGGAGAGACAGGAGAGAGGAATTGGGAATACTCTATAATAAGGTACCTACATTACCCATGAAACCATATAGTGTCATTTGAAAGTAAACTTAAATTAGCTGTAAATATATAGCAAATTCTAAGGAAACCACAAAAAAATTTAAATAAGTATAATTGATATCCTAAGGAGAGAACATAGAATCATATAAAATGCTCAATTAAAACCAGAGAAGGTAGAAAAAGAGGAAGATACAAAAGGAAAAAAACAAGTGTAATGGATTGAAAACAGTTACGAACATGGTATATTAATCAAATTATATCAGTAATCACTTTAAATGTGAATAGTCTACAAAAAAATGAATTAAAAGATGGAGACTGTCAAAGAAGATATGACTACATGTTGTCTACCAGATATCCATTTTAAATATAAACACAAATAGATTAAAAGTAAAGGGATGGAGAGAGATCTACCATGCTAACACTAATCAAAAGAAAGGTGGAGTAGCTATATTAATTTCAGATAAAGCAGACTTCAGAGCAAGGAACATTATCAAGGATAAAGAGAGGTATTACATAATGATAAAGAGGTCAATTCTCCAAGAAGACATAAAATTTCTTGAGGTATATGCAGCCAACAAACAGAGTATCAAAATACATGAGGCAAAAGCTGATAGAACCACAAGGAGAAATAGACCAATCTATTGGTCTATTGAAGACTTCAATACCATTCTGTCAGTAATTGATAGACTGAGCAGCAGAAAAACCTGTAAGGATATATAGTTGAACTGAACAGCTCTATCAATCAACTCGATCTAATTGACATCGATAGACTACTTCATCCAATAGCAGCAGGATACTTTCAAGTTCACGTGGAACATTTACCATAACAGTCCAACTTCTGGTTCACAAAACATACCTTAACAAATTTGAAAGAACAGAAATCATACGATGTCTGCTCTCAGACCACAAAAGAATTAGACTAGAAATCAATAACAGAAAGATAACTGGAAAATCCCCAAATATTAGGAGATTAAACAACACACTTCTAAATAACACATGGGTAAAAGGAGAAGTTTCGAGAGAAATTTAAAACTATTTTGAACTAAATGAAAAAAATACAACTTACCAAGATTTATGGGTTGCACGGGCACCTGGGTGGCTCAGTTGGTTGAGCGTCTGCCTTTGGATTAGGTCATGATCCCAGGGTCCTAGGATCAAGTCCTGCTTCAGGCTCCCTGCTCAGTGGGAAGTCTGCGCCTTCCTCTCCCTCTGCCCCTCCCCCCTGCGCATGCGTGTGTTCTCTCTCTCTAATAAATAAATGAAAATCTTTAAAAAAAGATTTATGGGTTGCAGCAAAAGCAGTGGTTAGCAATGAACAACTAGAATTTGAAAACACAATACCATTTACATCAGCACCAAAAAAATGAGATACAAATGAGGCATAAATTTGACAAAATATGTACCTATATGAGAAACACTACAAAACCTTGATGAAAATCAAAGAATATGTAAATGGAGGGTTATTCCATGTTCATGGATAGGAAGATTCAATATTGTTATCATTTCTTCCCAACTTGATCTATAGATTCAATGCAACTGCAATCAAAATCCCAGCAAATTATTTTGTAGATATTGACAGACTGATTCTAGAGTTTACATGGAAAAGCAAGACTAGAATAGCAAACACAATATTGAAGGAGGAGAACAAAATCAGAGGACTGAGATCACCCAACTTTAAGATTTACGTTAAAACTACAGTAATCAAGTGAATATGGTATTACTGGAAGAATACACAAATCAATGAATGGAAGAGAGAGACCAGAATTAGATGCATACAAATATAGCCTTTGCTCCTTTGGAAAAGATCAGTTGGCAATTCAATGGAGAAACAGTTGTCTTTTCAAAAAAATGGCAACGGAACAATTGGATATCCATATGCAAAAAAAAAAAAAAAAAGAATCTAGACACAGACCTTACTTACACCTTTCACAAAAATTAACTCAAAATGGATCAATAGACCTAAATGGAAACTGCAAGACTATAAGCTTCTAGAAGATAACAGGATAAAATTTGGGTGAATTTAGGTTTGGTGATGACTTCTTTGATACAATGCCAAAAGGATGCTCCATGAAGAAAAAAATTGTTAAATTAGACTATTTTAAAATTAAAAACCTCTGCCTTGTGAAAGACACCATTAAGTGAATGAAAAGAGAAGCCACAGACTGGGAGAAAATATTTGCAAAACACAATCTGATGAAGGGCTGGTATCCAAAATATACAAAGAACTACTAAAACTCATCAATAGGAAAACAACCCATTTGAAAAATGGGCCAAAGTTCTGAAAAGAGACCTCATCAATGAAGATATACAGATGGCGAATAAACATAAAAAGGTGCTCTACATCATAAGCCATTAGGGAATTGCAAATTAAAACAATGAGATTCCACTACACACTTATTAGAATGGCGAAAACTCAAAACCCTGATAATACCAAAAGCTTGTGAGTATGTGTAGCAGTGGGAACTCTCATTTACTGTTGGTAGGAATGCAAAATAATACAGCCACTTTGGAAGACAGTAAGCAGTTTCTTACAAAGCCAAACATAGTCACCATACAACCCAGCTACTGCACTCCTAGGTATTCACCCTAATGAGTTGAACACCTATGTCCACGCAAACCTGCACATGAACGTTTACAGCAGCTTTTTTCATAATTGACAAAAACTGAAAGCAGCCCAATGTCCTTCAATTGGTGGATAAACAAACCATGTACATCAGATGATAGAATATTATTCCTCAGTAAAAAGAAACATGCTATAAAGTCATGAAAAGACATGAAGGAATCTTAAATGCCTATTGCTAAGTGAGAGAAGACCATCTGAAAAGGCTACCTACTATAGGATTCCAACCGTATGACATTCTGGAAAAGGTAAATGTATGGAGACAGTAAAAAGATCAGTGGTTGCCAAAGGTTAGTGGGTTGAGCTGATGAATATACAAGGAAACACAAGGGATTCTAAGGGTGATGGAATTATTCTATATGATACTGTAATGGTGGCTGCAGGGTATTATGCATTTGTCAAAACCCATACACTGTACAACACGAAGAGTGAAACTTAATGTAAGTTATGGGCTTCAGTTAACAACTATGTGTCAATATTGGCTCATCAATGACAACAAATGTAACACAATAATACAAGATGTTCATAACAGAGGACACAGGGAGGGGGTATCAGGGAACTGATATGGGAACTCTTTCCTATCGCCTCAATTTTCCTGTAAATCTAAAACTGTTCTAAAACACCAAGATTATTAATTTTAAAAGGTTTTTTCCTAAAGCCTAGTTTAAAGGATAGGTCAAAGTGAGGTTAAATTGTCAGAGAAAGTGTCATGAAATAAGTGAAGTTTTAGCTGGGTCCTAGAGGATACACAGGATTTCTAGAATTAGAAAAGAGAAAGGGCATTTCAGCTGGGATTGAGGCATGAAAAAGACTCAGAGGGCTCAAATTGCGAAGGAGCAGGAAATAACACAGAATACATCAATGCAAAGACAACAGGCAGCAATTTAATGGAAGCTAGGGGCCAAGACAAAGCTAGAAGTGCTGAAGCATCAATTCCACTATCAGATAAACATAGTCATGGGAGCAGACTTGATCTGATCTGGGTCCTCACCACATATTCATTCATTCATTCACTCAGTAAATATTTAGTAAGCACCTGCTATGTTCCAAACACCGTGCTAGGCACTGGGGACAAGCAGTGAATAAAAGAAATCTCTGTTCTCAATGAGCTTACATTCTAGTGAGAGGAGACAGACGGAACCTGCCTGGTGTTTCAAGAAACAGCAAGAAGCCAGTATGGCTGGAATGGAGTGAAGGGGGAGGTGGAAGATGAGACAGATAACAGAGGCCAGAGTATATAGGGCACTGAGGCCAGAATAAATAAGCACTTTGGCTTTGACCCTGAGACAATCAGGGAACAACTGGAGGGGTTTTGAGTGGCAGAGTGGCTTGACTGACACCTGAATAAGGTCCTGTCTCTTCTGTGCTCAGAATAGACAAGAGGGTAAGAGGGGCTGCAGGGAGGGGCGCCTGGGTGGCACAGTCGTTAAGCGTCTGCCTTTGGCTCAGGGTGTGATCCCAGCGTTATGGGATCGAGCCCCACATCAGGCTCCTCTGCTATGAGCCTGCCTCTTCCTCTCCCACTCCCCCTGCTTGTGTTCCCTCTCTCGCTGGCTGTCTCTATCTCTGTCAAATAAATAAATAAAATCTTTAAAAAAAAAAAAAAAAAGAGGGGCTGCAGGGAGACCAGCGAAATTTTTGCAGTCATCCAGGCAAAAGAAGATGGGGGCCGGGAACATGGTCTTAGCAATGCAAGTGGTGAGAAAAAGATTGTAAACTTTGAAAGGATTTTGCTGATGGATTAGGTGTGTGATGGAAAGGGTCAAAATGACCCCGTTTTAGGCCTGAGGAACTCACTTGAAGAAAGGGTTGCCAGTCACTGAGAGAGAATATGGGAGGAGAAGGCTCATAAACAGGACCGAGCCTGTGTCTGAATTCAGCTAAGCTTGTCCTGAAAGGGGCATTGCAAGAGCTAGAGATCAGAACAACGCTAAGACGGAGTTAAGTGGGGGCGCCTGGGTGGCTCAGTCCTTAAGCGTCTGCCTTCAGCTCAGGGCATGATCCCGGCGTTCTGGGATCGAGCCCTGCATCAGGCTCGTCTGCTGGGAGCCTGCTTCTTCCTCTCCCACTCCCCCTGCTTGTGTTCCCTCTCTCGCTGGCTGTCTCGCTCTCTCTGTCAAATAAATAAATAAAATCTTAAAAAAAAAAAAAGACGGAGTTAAGTGCAAAACTAAGTCAGAGCACGTACAGGAAGTGAACCTAGGCAGGTATTCATTCATCAAACATTTCCTAAAATCAACCACTCTGTGCCAGGGATACAAAGAAAAATAAGACATCTTTCCTGCCTGGAAGGAACTCACAGTCCAATGAGGGAAACAGAAATATAAATAAGTGATTGTAGCATCATAGGAGAGGTATCCAACATTTACTGAATCCCTGCCATATGACAAGCAGTGTGGTGAGGAAGCAAGAAGTATGTACAAAGTTCTATGAGAGCACACACACACGAATTCTTGCAAAGGTTCGTAAAGACATTCACAAGGGTTTTCACCACAGTGTGACATCAGGGAGTTGGCAGTAACTTAGATGCCCATCACTAGGGAAATGTATCAGGAAAATCTACGGAATACTCAGCAGCAGTTAGAAGCCCAAAACTAGGTGTACACACAGCAACGTGGATATAGCTCAAGAACACAGTGTTGAGTGAAAACAGTAAGAAGCACATTTCTAGTCCAATACCATCTCTGTAAATGTAAAGGCATACACAAAACACTGCCTGTCTTAAATTATTAAGGATCTATATCAACACATTGCAGTTGGTATCTAGAAGAAGAATGGGAGTGGGTATTGAGTAAGACAATGAAAAATAATAGCAACAATATAAAATAATAAAAATAAGAGAAGGACCTGGCCATGACTGATGATGATACTGTGCTGAGAATTGAGGAGCAAAGTTAACTCAACTCTCTGCACCTGAGGTAAAATAACTAGCTAATAGGAATCCATCTAAGAGGCGCCTGAGTGGCTCAGTCAGTTAAGCATCTGACTCTTAATTTTGGCTCAGGTCATGATCTCAGCATCTGGGATCGACCCCCACGTCAGGCTCTGTGCTTAGCGTGGAGTCTGCTCGGGATTCTTTCTCTCCCTCTCCCTCTGCCCCTCTCACAGCTCACTCACTGTCTTTCTCTCTAAAATAAATACATCTTAAAAAAAAAAAAAGGAATCCATGTGATAACCCTAAGGAGAAGGGTAGTTCCGGGGAACCAGAAGTTTGTGTAAGAGCCATGGAGGCATGAAAGTCATAGGTTCAGGGGACAGCACCATGTTTAGCATGGCTTGTACAGGTTCTGAAGAGCTGACAATGTTTGAAAGCCCTGGGTGAACTGAACAACACCCTACATGTGGACGGTATAACCATTCTAATCAAGTTGTCCCCTTTTACTACATTGGGGTTAAAGAAAGGGCTCTGCTCCCATCCAGCCTGTGGTGAGATTCTCTTTCAGCCATCCTGCAGTCTTCACATCTCGTGACTACCCCAGAAATCCTATTCCAATGGCTCATTTTTGTGTACTGTGGCCTCAAGGAATGTGGCCCTTGATTTGCTGCTTTAAAACTGGAACTCCACCCCAGTAACACTGCTGTTCTGGCTAGGAGTAGGGTGGGAAGGGAACTGGAGGCCCAAGCATGCCTCTAATTCTGGGGCACCTGTCTGGGGCAGTTCACCCCACCTCCACCAACTCTCCCTGGTCACAGTCCAGCTGGAGTCATTTCCCAGCTCTGACCGCCCCTCACACACCCCAGACTGGATCCTGTTCCACTATTATAGGTGTACCTAATTTTTCGTCACCCTTGTCACAGTTGCAACTCCACATTTACTTTTCTGATAATTTGATTTATGTCCATCTATGCCCCTAGGTTCCAAGTTAAATGTTGGCAATCTTTCTCTCTTTATTCTTCACCAATTTCTCACTAGCATTTAGCACAGTGCCTGGCATATGGTAGAGGCTCAATAAACTTCTCAGTTGGATACAAGCTTTCCAAAAGAAACCTAGGTCAAAGTGGATACAAGCACAGTGCAGAAACAGGAATGAGAAAGAGCTGGGGTTTGTTGTACTGTGGAGGGTAAAGGGAGAGAGCTGCAAGGAAACAGGTGCACTGGCCCCTGTAGATAGGTCACCTGACTGCTGCATACATGCCCACCCCACCCTCCAGTACAGGGTGGGCACACAGTAGGGGCAAAATAGTAGGAAAATAAACGGTAAAGAAATTAACGAGTGTTTAAGACATTCTTTTTTTTTTTTTAAATGTCAAGTATGAAACTGAATCGAGGGAAGGGAAGTACATGGGTCAGTACTGGGTCTGAGGGAGGACTAACATTTCCAGAGGTCCTGACACAATCCACTGCCCCTCAAAGGGCACAGAATGTATCCACAGGACAGCCCAAAATTTCTTGGGGGAAGGGGCGGCGTTACTCTCACCTTCTGCCTCTAAGGGTCACACAAGCCTGGGTCACCGTGGTTGCCACTGTTACTAGTTCAAAGTCGTCTTCAATCTAATTCTTCAGCTTTAGTCTTGTCCCCTACTCCACCTCCAGCTCAGACTCTGCCCCACTTAAAAAAAACAAACCCTCCAACCCAAGCCAGCCCAGATTCGGATAAGTGAATATACTTGATTGCTACAGGAGGACCTTTCCCACGCCTGTACTTGACCTTCTACAGGAATAGGCGTTCTGGCCCTCGCCAGGCGACGCGAAGCCGCGCGACCTCGGCCAGCGGTGCGACCTGTCACCGCCCTTCCCGCCTTCCCGCCCTCCCCCGAGCCCGCGCACGCCGAGCCCGCGCGCCTTACGTTGGGCCCGGCCCCCAGCTGGTTTCCCAGTAGCACGCATGCGCGCGCTCCTGGGCCCGCGGGGAGAGAGAGGGCGGGGCCGAGGGGGCCAAGCCCGCGGGGGGAGGGGCGGTGTCGGTCACGTGACGCGGTTTCAGTGTTTACACGCGGAGCGGCCGGAGCGTTCGGCCTCAGTCAGGCGCTCGGCTCCGTTTCGGTTTCACTTCCGGTGAAGGGCCGCCTCCGAGCGGGCGGTGAGCCGACGGCGAGCGCGGGTGGCGGCGGTGACGGCGGCGCCGCTGCCGGGGGGCGTGCGGGAGCGCGGCGGCGGCGGCGGCGGCGGCGGCGGCTGGGCCTTTTGCGCCCGCAGCCCACCTCTCGGGGGCGGGCTCCCGGCGCGAGCTGGGCTTTCGAGAAGATGGAGGAGCTGGTGGTGGAAGTGCGAGGCTCCAATGGCGCTTTCTACAAGGTACTTGGCTCCAGGGCAGGCCCCATCTTCGCCCTTCTTTCCCTCCCTTTTCTTCTCGGCCTCGGCGGGAGGCAGGCCTGGGGCCCTCTTCCCGAGCGCCGCGCCCGGGGGCCAGGGTGCGCTCGTTGGGATGTTGTTTGGGAGAGAAGGACCGGACTTGGGGCCTGTAGGAAGCTCCTCGAGCCCCACTGCCTTTCCTATGAGAGGCCCCGGCGCCTATCGGAATGAGAGCGGGCAAGGAGAAGAAGGTGTCCTCTCGGGAGCCGAGGGAGACCTGGGGATGGACAAGGGTTGGCGGCAGGTACAAGATCCTGGCGGGAAGGGCCGGTATCCCCGCGAAGTGACGGCGACGGCTTATTTCCCTTTACTAAATATCCTCTCCCAGTGGGATCCGGGCCTGACGTGTGGGTAGTTGCTGAGTAGCGGGGGGCGCTTCCGTCGAGCCGCCTCCTGCCTTGTAAAGAGGGTTTGAGATCTCCTTTGGCTTCTCTTTTCCGGTCCAGCATTGGGACTTCGGAGAGCTCCACTGTTCTGGGCAAGGGGTGTGGAGAAAGAGTAGTAAGACGCTGTAGTCAGTTCCGAATCACAATGGCAACTGATTTTTAGTGGCCTCTCTTTGTGAATTTCAGAAGAGATTTTAGATCCAAAAGTTTCAGGAAGACCCTGACATAACCGAGTAATGCATTAGAGAAGTTCGTAACCTTAAATATTCGCGGTCCCCCTCCCTTGTTATAAAAGCGGCCAAATTCAGGAATACAGATGCTTCGGCATCTAAAAACATTATAACAACTCTTCTAGTTAAGGAAAACATTTTTAACCCTCCAAAGGCCTGAATATATGCCATGAAACTGCAAGAAATTAACTGAAAGTACATCATTACTAGAGAATTTTAAATCATGAGTGGAAATAATTGTTTTGTGCCCCAGGTACTTGACTGTCTTCTCTGAATGTGTAATGTTGCGGTGGACAGTATTGAGGTTTTAAATAGACATGCAGAGTATTACGGTGGATTTTTCTTTTTTAAGTTACACCGTTGCAGATCAACTAATAGCTTAGATTTTCAAAAGGAGGATTAAAAATATTTTAATGTATCGGTTGTGCGTCTGTTGGTACTTACTTACTGTACTAGTAATCTGTAAATTCTCGTTTTCTCTTGAATGTTCCTTTATAACTTCTGTAGGTAATATCCCACCTTAGAGTATTTGGGCAATAGAAGGTACACATGGAAATTAGCTATTGTAGTTGTCCAACAAAATTCTTAAATTTATTATAGCATAACTTCAGCATTTCAAACGAGACTCATTTGGCAAAGAGAAATTTAACAATTGACTTCTTGTGTGTGTTTACCAATTCTATGGAGATATTTGGAGATCAGCGTATTTCATAAGTGTGTAAAGTATGTAAACTGTTTCATACTTTTAGCCAAAAGAAAAAACCTATAGCTGTAAAAGGAAAAAAGCATTTATGTCCTTAACAGTCTCACCAATATAAAATTGTTTCAGTTGACTCTGCGGGCAAAATTTTGATTGCATTTATTTCAGTGATCCATAATAATTCCTGCTAGTTAGTGTAGAATCATTCTGGTTCCTAGATTGGCAGTTTTGCTCACTAGATTTGTGGTGCTAACTGTAATAAATATAAGCAGTGGTTAATGATTGAGCAGTATTCTAATTTGTGATATTTGCTTAGATTGGACACCACTCTAAATGTCTTTCAGTGGAGTTTGCCTGCTACAAGAGGGCAAGTAGCACATCGTGGTCTTGAAGGATTTATTGTTCTCTTCCAGCAACCTATGATTTGTTCTGGTGATTTTGCTTGCAAACTGATTGGAATATAATAAGAAGTGCCCTCTATTTTTGCTATTAATCCCCCATTTTAGTTGGTTTTTTTCAAAAACGAATTTGCTTAATTTGAAGATGAATAAAAAGAATGGATTGTCCTTTAGTTCCTTGAGGAGAAATGTCAAACTTGATCAGGTATGTGTGGAGAGGGGCGCCTGGGTGGTGCAGTCGTTAAGCGTCTGCCTTTGGCTCAGGGCATGTTCCTGGCATTCTGGGATCGAGCCCCACATCAGGCTCCTCTGCTAGGAGCCTGCTTCTTCCTCCCCCACTCCCCCTGCTTGTGTTCCCTCTCTCGCTGGCTGTCTCTGTCAAATAAATAAATAAAATCTTTTAAAAACATGTGTGGAGAAATTGCTGTTACATTTACTTAATTAATGTTTATTTTTAAGAAAACCTCAAATGGTCCGTATTGGTAGAAAAATAGTTCCTATAATGAAAAGGTTTAAGTTTTTATAGGACTCATAGTGTTGTGAGTTATAAAGTAAAGCAAAAAGTAAACTTGAGTTGCTTTTCCAGTGAGATGGGCAGAAAATATGGGAAATAGACCAATAAAAAAATTACTACTGGTAGAAATGTTATATTTATGAAAAAAATAGGAATGCAGTTCATCAAATTGATAGAAAAGCCTTTAAAAAACTGAACAACTCAAATGACTTCAATATTAGTGAATTTGACTTTGATTTGCCTAACAGAACCACCATATTGCAAGGGATGATTCTCCATCTTCTGAGCACATAGTCCAAGTTTACAATATAAACTGGATAGAGTATAGCTGGGCATATTTGGATTCTTTCTCTGCAAAATATCTAAAGTTCAGGATTTAGAATTAACAGAACCATGAAACCTAAACCTAAGATTGGACAGCTCATTTTTATTTTTCCCTCTGGTGTTTATTCTTAAAAACTTGAAAGTTAGATTTAGTAGTTGTCAGAGCCACTACTCTCATGCTTAGGTATTTCTTTGACTTAGAAAAAGATAGTCTTGTGTACAACTTAGAGTCTTATGTTATTTAAGACATGAAGACACTTGGATAATCTTTACAAAACATTTCCTAAATGCATAATGTTGAAATAAGTTCTTCTAGGGGCATCTGCCTAAAATAGTGTAGTGTTTTGGGTTTTGGGGGTTTTTTTTTTGGTGTTGGGGGTTTCTTCTTTGGGGGGGGACTGAGTTTTAGTATATTGAGAATGGACATGAATTTAACTCCATTTCAAGTATAGAATGTGTGTCATTCTGATATGAATGTACTAGCATATCCCGATCCTAGGTTTTGGTACCAGTATGAAAATTACTAAAGATGGATAAATCCTGTGTTGGAAACATAAGATATAACACCTTTTTATTTTCTGAAAATGTAGTGACTGATATCCGATTCATTACTGTAATATGGTGTGAATATGCTAAATTATATTCTTATTTTTAGATTTTCATGTAATATATCTTATGTTTTTAAGTTTGGTGTCTGAGGACAGACTTTAACATGGTGAGTAATGTTATGGAACTAGCAGCTAGCTATGATAAAATGTACAACCAGGAAGAAATGTTTTTAAGGAAGACATTGGTGGCCTAGCATGTCATGTTAGCTACATAGCCTTCTAGAAATCAGTGTTTTACCACACATAAACTTGCATAAGGTGTTACTCATGTTTTCTCTGAAGTCTCTAGATCTAACTTTGCATACAGGTGTTATTATGTACTTCAAGGAAGTGAGTTATTCAGGTCAACCACATTTTTTTTCTTCCCCAAGTCTAACTTTTTAATGTTTGGTGTCTGTGGAAGCATCATTTTTCCCCTTTTGAACTGTGCATTTTCCAACTTCATGTTCACACATTCTGAAAACCTCCAAATTATTTAATACAAAATTTAGTGGTATAATAATTTACATCTGTAAATAATTTATTTAATCCTCTACCACAATCCTGAGGTACTGTTGTTATTCCCATTTTATAGATGAGGATGAAGATGTACAAAGAGATTGGGTAAGTGGCTTACTACTAAGCATTAGAGCTAGGAAGGGTCCTCAGATCTGGAATTTGAGATCAGATAGTCTGACTTCCTGAAATGATGAAAGTTAGCTTGAAGAAATGAACTGGATTTGATTTCCTGCCCATTTTTTTATTTCCTTGTAACCTTCTATTTTATTTTGTTACTCTAAAACCTCCTTAGCGTTTTTTAAGTACAGTTGCAAAGTGATGTTACCACTTTTTTACTGTTGATACAAAGATGTCATGACCTACTCAATGTATGTATCAACTTCCTTTTTATTACCTCTTGCAACTTGTTATTATTACACTGTAATTCTTCATATGAATACCCACTAAGGAAAGAGAAAGTTGAAAATCTCTGACCTTGCTCTGAAATTTGCTTTTGTTATATTGGAAGCACATTAAGAACTGAAGTATTAAAAAGTTAGACTACATACACACAGGAAAGTTCATACTGTTCTCTCTTTACCTGTGTATTGTCTTTGGGTCAGGATGAATAAAAAAGAATGCATTTTTTTTCCTCAGAATTTGTGGTAAGTGCCCAAGTAAAGTCAAGTATTCCTGGACCTGTGCTGTGGTTGGAAGGATTGTTGATGAGGTTAATTGTACTTTTCCCTTTACATTGTTCATCCCTTTATGTTGTTAGTGCCCACATACAAGGGTGACAAAGCGGTAACTCACTTTATCTGTGAAGCCTTGGATTTGTATTTTATCCCCCTATCCTCCGGTCCTGTGTGCTTTCGTTAGGAGGGACATTTTGTGGTGCTCTACATTTTCTCTAAGGAGAGTTATTGCACTGCATGTGTTGTCTTCAGTGATAATGTAGTAGTTGTTTTCAGTGGTGGTCAGGGCCTCACATTGAAATTTTGACTATACAGTAAGTACTCTTGTGACCAGTGATTCATTTGTGAGTTTACTAAGCTAAGGGGTGTGAAATTGAGGGTGAGGGGGTGTTCACCCAGATAAGGATGGACTTCTTAATTTCATCAATCCTCGTAATGTTTGAATTGGATAACTCTAGTCTTCGCACACTTTGGTAAGTATGATTCTGTGACTGCCTCTCTGATCTATTTGCCAGTAAGTTGAGGATCCCATAATGACTTTTTGATTTCTTGTTTATTCCCCCGATGAGGAGCCCGTATTTGTCTTTCACACTGCACTTTAGCACCTTTCTCGAACCCCAGAGATTTTCAGCACTTTTTTTTTCTTCTCAGAATCTAAATAACCTTTCAGTATTTAGTATCCTTGAGGAAACAGCCTTTTCTTTTTGTATCCCAATTTTTAAATTTTTTTTAGTGTGCTTTTGTTAAGATGTAACTTTCTCAACTGCAAGAGTATTTATGGTTCTGCATCTTTTATAAAATACGCCCCTCTCTGCTTTGCCTCTCATTTGTTTAGTGCCAACTATGTGCCAGGCGGGCATTGTAGTAGGCAACAGACATGTATGATTTCATTACAACACCCTTAGAAGGCAGTCCCCCCGTATCCATTTGTTCCTTGCATTTGAGGAGTCTGAGGCACAGAGATCACTTGGAGAGTCAAGCCTTATAGCTTATAGAACCAAAATTTTGAGCCTACGTCTCATTCACAGCAAAACTCTTAACTACGAAGTTTACTGACTCCTATAAGATCCCTAGCTCTCATTCAGTATGGTGCAGCTCCCTTTGTGCCTTCTGTTGTTCAATCTGCCTTCTTTGGTAACCTCTCAGGAATCTCCTGAACATCTTCTCCCCAAATACCAACTTCGCTTGGTGTAGATAGGTAGGGATCACAACAAAATGTAGTTTTCCAGGTTGGTGGCAGGGGAGGTAGTAGTGCTCTGGCGTTTTCCAGGGCACAAGGGTAAGAGTGTTGGGGTGAGGGAGGGGTGGCCAAAACAACGGTTCCTTGGAGAAAATATGATGAGCATCAGGAAGATGGGACCCTTGTTGGAAGTGAATGACAGTTTAGTAAAAAGGACTTAGAAATCAAAAGAGGTGTTTGTCCTTGGTGTAAACGCAGGCCAGATGCAAACAATAGTTTTATTTAGTGTGTTACAGCAGCAAACAGAAGATATTACTTACCTTCTGTATTTACTTAATATGCAAACAATGACTAAAAATGACTGATTTTGGAACAGTCGTGCGAACATCCACATACAGATAAGCCTTGTTAAATTGAAGGCCGTGGGCACACTCTATATCCGGAATTGCCTTGGAAGCCTTTGAAAGCTTTTGTTGTTAATAGTCACAACAGTTGCAGACCTTCCTCCTTTGAGGCAATGTTTGATTTTAGGAACTAGGCAAATGTGAGTATGATTAAACTGTGCAATAACTTTGTGGCAAAGAGAGAAAAATAAGAAAAATAATACAGCAGTAAAGTAATGAGATTGACTTTTAGAATGCTTCTAAGGTGGGTTTGAAAACAGTCCCCAACATTTGTAAATGTTTTATTTATTTTTATTTATTTTTTTTTTAGAGAGGGAGGGGGGCAGGGGTGGGGCGAGAATCCTAAGCAGGCTCTATACCCAGCACAGAGCCCGAGGCAGGGCTCCATCTCACAACCCTGAGATCATGATCTGAGCTGGACGCTTAACCGACTGAGCCACCCAGGTGCCCCTGTAAATCCCTTCTATCCAATGGAATTTTCTGCAGTGTTGAAAATGGTCTCTGCCCGTGCTGTTCACTACAGTGGACACTAAGCCATGTGTGGCAATTGAGCACTTGGAATGTGGCGAGTATAACCGGGAGACTGATTTGTAATTTTATTTAATTGTAATTAATTTAAATATAAATAGTCACATATGGCCAGTGGGTGCTATGGTAGACAGAATAGTTTTAGACAAGGTAATAGTATTGGAAAGATGCCTGTTTAAGTGAGAACAGTTCCTCACTCAGCTACAACAAGGTTCTCTTAACTGACTAAAGGACTTAACGTTTTCAGCATAATATACTGTAAGGAACTAATGTTAATTACTGCCAATACATACAAATGTGAAACTTCAGACAAGAATGAAAGCAGAAGCAGTGGCCCTTCTTGGTAAGTAAGGGATCACCTCCTAATAGGAGTCTTGATTTTCATCCTTGGTGGACTCCCTTTCCCCAAAAGCAGATTGTTAATTTGGTATTAGCTATCAGGTAAAGAGAAGGGAGAAATGGGGTGGGGGAGTCCCGTTGGTCCCATTCTTCAAAATTTGGGGGGCTTACTTTATAGAATTAAGAGTAACCAATTCCTTTAACTTTAACTCAAAATCGAGCCTTTCTGTTGGTGAAGTAATAGGCAGACAACCCCTTAGAGTACTCGGGGCATGCACCCTTATGAAATCTAGTATATTCTAAAACATCATGGTCGGTATTAAACTAGAGTTTTCAAAAACTGCTGTAGAAACTACTCATGATTTAAATATAGCTGAGGAAAAATAAGGAAAAGCAATGGGAAGAAAATATGAATTCCCCTCCAAACTAGCATCTATAGACATGCTTAACTTAGAAATAATAATTTAGCCATGCTGGGGATAGCAGAATACTTGGCTTCCATTATAGTCCACCTTGATCTTTTTTTTTTTTTTTAAGATTTTATTGATTTGACCGAGAGAGGGAACACAAGCAGGGAGAGTGGGAGAAGGAGAAGCAGGCTCCCCACTGAGCAGGGAGCCCGATGCGGGGCTCCATCCCAGGACCCTGGGATCATGACCTGAACCGAAGGTAGACCCTTAACGACTGAGCCACCCAGGTGCCCCATCCGCCTTGATCTTATAAGGAAGCTTTTTTTAGCATAACTTTGCTTTTATTCTTTTAAGCATAATTTTAGAAGATTGGTGTGTCTGTTTATGTAGTTTCCATATAAATGTTTTCCAGGGCCCCGCCTCACCTGATTATTTTTCTTAAGAGCAGCTAATTAATACTTGACTGATAAGTTTTAATTTTATATTTGAAGAAGTTTAAGGTTTTTTTTAATCTCTTCACTTCAAGCCTTTGAAGATGTTTACCAAGACATTTGCATTGGATCACTGGTTTGTTTATAGTTCTAGCTCTGACATTTTGGTCTCATGCATTTTCAGGTGGTTTTTGTGTACGGTCTGAGATAAGGGTCAAAAATTTATTCTTCTGCACGTGGATATGCAGTCGGCCCGGTGGCACCGTTTGTTAAAAACACTACTATTCTTTTTCCCCATTGAATTGTGTTGGCTTCTTGGTTCACAAAGGATTTATTTCTACCATACCCTAAGCTGTTTCTCCAGGTCAAAGCCTTTGTTCCTTCCCCCCCACCCCCACCCCTTAGGCCTGGCAGGCCTCCTTTTCCTCCGCTCCTTTTTGTGTGGCTAACTCTGACCCAGCTTTCAAAGTTTGATAGGGAAACTCACCTTCTTCACTTTGTCTTCCCTGATGAACGTACCACCCTCCCCCCCCACACATAGTCTTTCCTCTAAGGGTAGGATAGGAACCCTTTAAGCAATGATCCATTTAATAACTACTCATTGAGTTCATAGGCACTCTGAAGTCCAACAGTAAATAAAATAAGACCTTAGGAAACTTAGTGGGGAAATGAGCAATAATAATATAGTGGGGTAAGTTTATAGTAGGGATAAGCACAGGATATGCTGTAAGAATGTAGAGGATGGATTTTAACCTAGTCTGGGTTTTCCCATAGGTGGTGACATCTGAACTGAAACCTAAAAAAAACTAATAGGAGGTAGCTAGATGAAAAGAGGGGAAAGACAATGGGAAAGAAGGAAGACCATTTAAGGGAGAGAGGCCCAAGTCCTTTAGCACTGCTGGATCACAGCCTCCAGGGATGTGAAAGATGAAGTTTGGAGAGCTGAGGGGTAGGGCCAGGTCTTGAAGGGCCCTTTACAGCCCGAAAGGAGTTTGGCTGTAATCCCACAGGCAGAGAGAAATGTGTATAGAACAAATTTGAGTAAGAAGCTTAAATCTCTCAAGCCATTTTAAAATGAATTAAGATATAAAGCCTCTTGGGTTTCTTTATGTTTTATCCTACTCCTCTGATTGTGAAAACAGAAACAAAACCGCCTTTCCTGCACCTATTAAAAACTTAATTTTATAGAATTATGGACAGCATGCTGCTTAAAGAATTCTTGATAATTAGTTAGCTATTACTTTAGTTATGTCATTTTATAGAATTACGGACGGCATGCTGATTAAAGAATTCTCGATAATTAGTTAGCTATTTTGTTATGTCTTTCTGCAGATTACTAGCAATTGCGTCATCAGATTTCAAAGATTTAAACCTCTACTCTGTATTACTGGTTTTTTTCTGCAGGTGCTTATGAGATTGGGAATTTAATTAAACTCTGCTAATTGGACATTTTAGTGGTATTAGCAGCATATCGTTGGTAGGGAAAATTTAGTGTGCTTGTGTCTACCTAGATTTGAGATTATATTTAGTCATTTACTGTGGTATTCTCCTAAAATTTTATTAAGGAGAAGAAGAAAAGTTGCAACAAATCTGTACTGGCTGGCATGTGGTACATGGAACAAATTTCTTTGTTTTCAATAATTCTAGCCTAAAGTGCACCTCCAGGTTTGTACTCAACACCTGCATTGTAATTTTCAATTACTTAGCGCTCTCACTCTCTCATTAGATGCTGAACTCTGGAGCATTTTTTTTCATGTTTTGTTTTAACTAATCCGTATCCCTAGGGCTTTGCACATAGTAGGTGGCCAAATATAGATGTGATTTATGAATGAGTTATCTGCACAAACTGACAAACTTTCATTTGAAGCTCCATTTTTTTCTTAAACAGAAAATGTTTGGTATCTATAAAATTTATTAAAAACATGATTTTTAAGCTTAGAAGTTAATTTAAATGGTGTTTTTCTTCCAGGCATTTGTAAAGGATGTTCATGAAGATTCAATAACAGTTGCATTTGAAAACAAGTAAGTGTCTTGATATAATTTTAATGTTCAGGTTCTATACTATTTTATACTAATTATTCTTTTTACTCCTCGTTTAGAAAAATTCAAGTCTCGTTTGAGTGTTTTTCAGGAATGGATCTTCATGTTACTGCCCAGGAAATTCTTGAACAACCAATGGAATGACTGTTCCCGCTAATGACCTTAGAGATCCCTTTCATTTAACCTTGATCCCTACATCCCAGTCCCCTTGAATGTAAAGAAAAAAACCAGAGTCTTCTGTGTTAGTAACTGAGAGTTTAGATAGAAATGTTTGTATTGTTACAAGATGAAAATGAATGGATTCATGGGTATTGGTAAAATTAATGTGGGTTTTATAATGTTAAATCTAAAATTGATGGTTTTAGCTGTCCAGTGTATTTTATCAGGAATAATCATATTTACTTATTAGCTTATTTTACATGTTTCATGTATTTATAGTCAGTAATAGCAGTAATCAATCTTTTCTGCTAGAAGAGTATATAGAAATACTTATAGCCTAGGAACGTTAGCTATACAAAGACATCATTGGTATAGATGTTAGCATTTTGTCAGGAGAGACGAATTTCTTGATTAAATTTCCTGAATACTAATAAAGGCTGTTTTCAGAGTAGCCATTCAAGATTCTAAAGTACATATAAACTCCTTAAACTAGAGTGTCGATGTTATGATCTTAGGATTATATTGAACTCTGAAGAATGATCAACAATTTTAACATTTTGGATTTTGGGTACCAAGAGTATTGATAGTATCCCCAAAGCAGGTTGCAAATCTATAGAGAAAAGAAATAGCTTAGTAGTTGTTTAGGGCTGGGGGGGTTGGGGAGTCATAACTAAGGGCATGGGGTGAAAATGTTCTAAAATTGACTGGTAATGGTTGCACATATCTGTTAATATACTTAAAACCATTGAATTGTACATACACAAGTGGATGGATTTATGGTATGTAAGTTATATCAGTAAATTTGTTAAAATATAGTATCTGACCCAGACATACTGTAATTTGACTGTTAGCAGTATCTTTTAGCTACCAAGAGAACAAAGTAGTAGTACTCTTGGATGCCTGCAACACATTTAGGGGACAGAAATAAAAGGATTTAGAATATCCAACCTTCTTCTCAGTTCTATACTAATCTCAGTCCAGAATACAAGTACGAGTAACAATAACTTTTTCTGAATGCATAGAGCCAGAAGTTCCAGAATGTGCCTCTGCTGGCTCAAGTATCCATGGATTCGCATTGTTTATACGCTAGACAGCAACATCACGCTTTTAACAGAAGGATCTTGAACTTGAAAGTTTTTTTTTTTTTTGTAATTTACTCTTAATCCGCTTGCTCCCATCACTAGATAAACACTGTTTCCCATCAAGGAAGAGTTATCTTTATTTGCCACTCTTTTAATTTCTCCGGTAGTCTTTAATCTAACGTGTTAAGCAAACACTCATTTCCTCCATGCATTTAAGAATGTGTCTGGTTAATACACTGACTTATCAGATCAGTTCTCTTTTGTTTTGAGTCAGATTTCTACTATAAACCTAAAATTATTCTGCATTCGGACCTCCTAATTCTCTTCTGTTCTATATCTGTATAAACGTTTCTCTTCAAGATGTCATCCTGGGAATTTGAAACAAATGAACGGTTTTCCTTGTGTTCATGGAGTATGTTTGAGATTCAACACCGGGTTTGAGCACATCACTAGGGTATGATAGGTCTCTACCAAAGTAGTCTCTGCCCTTCCTTGGGTGTTTCCTTTTTGTTTTTCTGTTAAAAAAAAAAAACAACAAACTAATGTTTTATAGAACTTCAGACTGTATTTACCCTTTCTTTCCTTTCAGTCGTAAAGCAATTCCTAATACTATAACACCAGCTTATTTTAGGTGCTATGTTTTTACCTTCCATATTTCACATTTTTGAATAAAGAATTTGAATTTTTATCTCTGTACACTTAAAACTTAAAATAATTCTTCCTTTGGAACCCAGAAAATTATGTTATGTATTATTACATGTTTTTCCACTCACATTTAGCAATGAATTTGTAAAATGTTAAAAGTCATTAATTTTCAGTAAATATAAAAAGGATTTTCTGAGGTAAAGACACTGTTTTCTAAAGCTTCATAGTTTTCAAATGTGTATAATAATGGGTTCAGTCTAATATAGGCCTAATCAGATTTCCACAAATTCTGTCTTAATTACCTACCCTTCTACCTTATATATGGCTCTTCTTTAAAAAAAAAATTAGGGGCTTCCAGGTGGCTCAGTTGGTTAAAGCATCTGACTCTTGGTTTCAGCTCGGGTCACGATCTCGGGGTCCTGAGAGCGAGCTTCGAGTCAGGCTCTGTGCTCAGTGGGGAATCTGCTTGAGATTCTCTCAGTCTCCCTCCCACTCTGTCCATCCCTCCTGCCCCCACCTCCACGTGCTTGCTCTCTTTCAAATAAATACAATCTTTTAAAAAATATTAGCACTTTTCTCAGTAGGATTTTACTAAAGAAAGCTCTTTAGGAAAAAACCCAGAAATGACTGCTGCAGCAGTTGAGTCCTGCAATGTTTTTGCAAAGTTTGTCTTTTAATATTTTATATCATTTTGGATATAAAAGAATAAGTTGGTGTTTTTCAAAATTGTTCCATATTATTTTAAATTTAAAAACATAGGCAACTTACCAAACTCCTGTAGGCTGTCTCCATCGGGTTTCTGTGGTTTAACAGACCCCACCAGGCCATGCTGATCAGCAGCCAGCTATCCATGGCAAGAATTGACCACCTCGTGGGATCTTAAATTTAAAGGGGGAAAAGTGAGTTGTGAATTCCTGATGTGCTGGCTGCCCCATTTTGCTTGGGAATTAGAGGGCATTTAGGACCAGTTTCTGTGGTCCTTAGAATGTGGTTAAAATTCTTTTGCAAGTAGAAGTATGGTGATGATGTTACTAACACTTACTGATACTAACATTTAATTTAAGCATCAGAGGAAATTGCTGTTGTGGCCTTGCATTAGCACTCTTAGAGGTTGAAATTACTGAAAGAAAGACCTGTTTGGAAAATTGTAATGTCGATCTATTGTGTTTAGAGGAATATTCCAAATAGAACTACAAGGCTGCTATGCTGCATGCAGAGTTTGTTGAAATGTTTCTACATTGCCATTATGCCCCACTCAGCAAAACACTGTTTTAAAAAGCATTTGCTTCTTTAAACTAGAAAAACAGAAGGTCACACTTAACCAAGAGTTGATGGCATTGTGGTCATTGTTTCCATTAAACCGGAAAGCATGTTAATTATGTGTTTGCTTATTTGCAGTTGGCAGCCAGAGAGGCAGATTCCATTCCATGATGTGAGATTCCCACCACCTGTAGGTTATAATAAAGATATAAATGAAAGTGATGAAGTTGAGGTAAGTTTCCCCTGCCCTCAAGTTACTAAGCACTGAAGGAGTGGGTGCATTTAATTTGCCTGTGCCTTTTCTACCTCTTGTCTTTAACACAGCTTAAACTACCTTGAAAATTATAGCTGTGATGGACAAGTGCTTTTGATTGAGCCATCTTAATAATGATCTGAAATACTACATGATGCTTAAATGTGGCTGCCTGAGCAGCACTGAGGGCGCATCGTTGAAAGTCACTGCTAATTTCCTTTGCCTGCTAGGAAATTCCTTTTACCCTTTCCTTCAATCTCTGAATCTTTATTTGAATAATGTATTGTTAGCTTACAACTTTGTCTCCATTTTAAGCAAAATGGATTAGGAAAATTAGTTTTACAAAGGAGAAGAAATCATGCCTTGTAATAGAGCAGCATTCTAGAATTTCTTTAAGTAGTAGTAAATCCTTCTGGTGTATTAAAAACCCAGCTATGAGTTTTAACATAAACACGTTTAGGGAAAACATCTTTTCACTGGGCATGCTGTGAACCACCTGCTCGTGTACCATTGATGTCTTTGACCAAGATGTGCTATAGAGATATAACACATTAACAAAAACATTGTGTTTATAATTTCTCTAGCCACTGAAAATTGTTTTGGGACTTAAAGCACTTGGAGTCTGCTTTATGTTGTAGTTGATCTGTGTAGTATCCTCTCCTTCCTCCCCTTTCACACCATTTTAAGTTGCTTCTCTTCTTTCTCCACAATATCTTGTTAATAGTTGCAACTTCATGAATATTTGTGGTATGAAGGAAGCAGCTAAGTAGACATTTATATACAAGTAAGGTGTAAAGTGTACTAGGTCCTTGAATTCTTATTTCCTGTGCTAGGGTACAGATGGTACAGTGAAACAGAAGAGTCCCCTGCCTTTGATGAGGTCGCATTCTAGTCAGGGTAGCTAATACTATGGCAGATGGAAGAAAAAAAGTAAGAAGATGGAAGGTGATATACGGGCAGGAGTACTACTCTAGAAAATACTCAGGGAAGGTCTCCAGATGTCCAGGCCTGTGTTCTTTTCTCTTTCTCAAGTAGAATAAAGTACTATGTAATTACCAAAAATGTACTCAGTACCCTACTAGGTATAAGGGCCTGGGCTTGGTGTTGTGAGGTGTTGTGATCCTAGTAGGAAACACAAACATTGTCTGTACTTGAGGACCTTTAGTTTTTCACTTCCCCAGGAGACTACAAGCTTCCTGAAGGCAAGGACATTTGGTCTGTCTATGTCTGAAATGTTCTAATAATGTTGGGGTGGACAATGGAGACTTTTTTTTCCCAACTAAGTCACATGACAGGTGGTGACCAATGAGATGCTGTTGCTAGAGTGGCCTTACTGTATTGCCTCACAGTGATACATAACTGAGATTATTGCTCTAGCTAGAAAAGAGTTGAAAGGGCCTGATGGTGGCAAGAGGGAAAGGTAGGTTAAATTAAGTTGTATTAGTCACTGTATTATATGACCATTAACTTAGGTTATGAAAGGGACACAAGACACCGGGTCTTTTGGTCTGTCTGTATCAGGAATGCTCATAATAGTGATGGATTAAAGGAAATTTTCCTCAACTTAGTCACATGACAGGTGGGAGACCAATGAGGTGCTATTGCTAGGATGACCTCACTGTATTACGTAAAAATTAACTGAGGTTATTTCTCTGGCTAGAGCAGAATTGAGAAGACGTGATGAGGGCAAGAGAGAAAGATAGGTTAAGCTGTATTTAATCACTGAGTTGTGTGACTTTTAACTTCAGTTGTAAAACGGAGACAAGAATTGGAGCCTTGAGTTACTCATCAGCCTTAGGCTCTGAGCTCTCTCTCCTCTCCTCCCTGTCCCCCTTATTCTCCATGCTTTCTGCTTGAGTATTTTTGTCTGTCTCTTCATGTTCACTGTGCTCTTTTCCCATTAACCTTGATTTGCTAGTGTCTTCACAAAAGGTTCCATGCTGCACATCGTAAGTGAACTTTGACGTGGTCACCAGAAAGATCGGTTAGAAGAACTGATCCAGTATGTGAGAGCAGGAAGGTGGTATCCAGAGGATTGCCAGCATGGAGTTGTCCATTTTAGTGGAGAGAGAAAGGGGACAGGAGACCAGTGAGTGACCAGGGATCTGTTCATTTAGGCACCAGGTGACATGAATGCCAGGGTGGTATCCTTAGTGGGCTTGAGTGGTCAGAGGCCTCACCCATTTAGTGACCAGGCAGTAGGCCAGGGTTAGTAACTTCCAATCAGTTATTTACTTACTAGAGTAAAACAAAAACAAGTTAATACATTTTTAGATACATTTTCGTAGTTGACAAAGTATCCAAGGCAAGTATGCCCAGGTTTCTGAGCAATCTGCTTTTCTTGAGCATTCATATACAGAGGACTGATTATTACTGATGCGAAACAAAGAAAATAGGAAGGTGCTTTGTACAGGGCTCTCCCAGGTAATCCAGTAGTTTCTGATTATGTGTCTATGACTGACTGTAGGGTTGCTGTCCGCTTTAAGGCATACAGCATATGGGTTTGAAAGACTCATTTTAAGAATTTGAAAGGCTCATTTTAAGAATGTGTCTATGTGTCTATGACTGACTGTAGGGTTGCTGTCCGCTTTAAGGCATACAGCATATGGGTTTGAAAGACTCATTTTAAGAATTTGAAAGGCTCATTTTAAGAATTTTCTTCAATGTCTGATAATCTGTAGATTTCTGAATGATGTTAATTATGAAATAATCTATGTTGTAATTTTTGTGTAGGTTTATTCCAGAGCAAATGAAAAAGAGCCTTGCTGTTGGTGGTTAGCTAAAGTGAGGATGATAAAGGGTGAGGTAGGAAACTGCATATTTAAAATTTTTTGTACTGTTTGCCTTTTCTAAACCCAGGTATTACATTTCAGTGTGGATTTCTGTTTTAAAGTAATCCCTAACTTAGGTCATTTTATTAAAATGTTTTCTCTACATGTTCAGTATGTTTTGTGTGTTTTAGTTAATTCATCAAGTAGAGTTTTTTCTTCCCTCTAGAGAACTTAAAAATAACTGTATAGGTATAGCTTATTGTTCTCCCTTTAAAAACTATGACCAGGAATGACTTTTATCTATTTCTCTCAGTTTTATGTGATAGAATATGCAGCATGTGATGCTACATACAATGAAATTGTCACAATTGAACGTCTACGATCAGTTAATCCCAACAAACCTGCCACGAAAGATACTTTCCATAAAATCAAACTGGACGTGCCAGAAGACTTACGACAAATGTAAGTCGTTATGCAAGAAGTGCTGAGAACTTACAGGTGATATGCAATTAATTTAAAAGAATATAAATTTTAAAATAATAGATATTAGTTTTTAAATTCAATGAACTTTGGCAAAAGTGGTTTACAAAAGTTGTGAAAAAAATGTCTCCTTTAGCTTTTCCAGTTAAATAATCAAGGCAGCACTGCACTTGTCTAAACTTCACTGGCTAGATACATAGCTAATGTCCATTTGTTTTCTAAAATACACTTTGTTCATAGAATTTTGAAATTTTACAATCAATTAGTATAGGTCTTCTGTCATAAGTCACAAATCAAATTCTAGACAATGAAGATTTCTCCAGGTCTTTTTCCTTTAAGTTAATATTTTCAGGTAAATATGTAATAAGTAGAGTTAAAGAAGCTTCCAAAGGTTGTCTCAATCTTATCATCCTTGGTCTGGAGTAATGCTTAAAGACTTTTTAGATAAGAGATTCCTTTTTAAAGGTCTCATCAAGGGGGTATAATGAGTTTGATTTGGATATGTCACACTTTAGATAAATGTTAACTTGCAATTCAACATGCATAGAAATCCTGCTTTTTGACCAAGAGATTGCATATTTATGAAAGTTTTGTGCTTTCTGATTCATATACATTTCCTTCTCTCCCTTAAATTGGTCAACGGTTTTTCTGTAGAAAAGCAGCAGAATAAAATTGGGTACCATGTAGCTATCCCCAGAAGTTTTCAACAGTTAAGAAAATTACTAATCTTATGTAACTGAAATAAAGAAGCTTCAGAGGAGAGTGACTCTCCTAAATAATGTCATCTTTGGTAATCTAAGACCACAAGCAATCCCTTAAGAGCATAACCAGTTTTTTCCTTTCTCTGTAATCTCAGATTTTTGAATGGGCTGAGTATTACAGAGATGGACAGCAAAGGAACCTTTCTTTGTAATCTCAAATACTTGAGTGGGCTAAAAGTATTTCAGGGATGTACAGCAAAGGAATTAAACTTTTAAACGCATATAACGTTTTGCATGTATCACGTTTAGTATGAATTCACAGTTCTACCAAGTGCAAATCTCTGCATATACTTACGCCAGTAGTTGGCAGTCATTCATCTTAACGTCACAGTGGGTATTCTTTTTATTTCTAGGTGTGCCAAAGAATCGGCACATAAGGACTTTAAAAAGGCAGTTGGTGCCTTTTCCGTAACTTATGATCCAGAAAATTATCAGCTTGTCATTTTGGTGAGTGTTTTTGACTTGTCTATTTTGGTGTACTTCATTTGGAGTATTTGCTTTGATAATAATGGTGTTAATTCAAATATTGTTTAGTCTATCAATGAAGTCACCTCGAAACGAGCACACATGCTAATTGACATGCACTTTCGGAGTCTGCGCACTAAGCTGTCCCTGATACTGAGAAATGAAGAAGCCAGTAAGCAGCTAGAGGTATGTGGCTTTCCCTAGTGCTGCTTGTAAGGCTATCTAGAAATGATAACTGTGGAGTTACAAAACTTGAATATGGGCAGGTTGTCCTTTATTTACTGTTTCTTAGCAATTTCCCTATGTTTTATATTTTGAAAAATTAAATTATACAAAGCCTAATCATACTAAAGTTTTTCATGCCTAAGGTTTCAGAATGAAGCAGCAGTTGATATATATTAAGGAACTTCTGGTCAACTCACTTTTTCTAGAAGTTCATCAAAGCTGCTAATAAAATGAGGCAATGCTTCTTCCATATAACATGTTATCATTTAAGTACTAGAGAGTATTTAAATATCTAATCATATTCCTTTCATTATGTATGTTTATCTCTGTTTAAAAGGGTATAGAACTTCTTCATTCTAATTGGTTGTCACTCTTTAAAACTCCTGTCTTCAGATTCCTGCCAGAGGCTATTTCCCTAACTTACTATTTCGTCTCTTCAGGTGCATTTTATCTACTTTTATTAATCTTCCAATAATTTCCATCACCATACATTTATTTTCATTGATAACTATCTAGTACTTCCATCCATAACCGTAGAAACTAAATGGATTTTAATGTCCCAACTCAAGTGTATTACCGTCAGATTCCAGAGTTCCTCGTCATTATTCATTTCATTAGAGGGAAAACACCATGCAGTTGAAATAATAAAGAAAAAAAAAAGAGTTCCAAATTGCATATTAAGAGAGAAGGTAGTCAAGGCTGTAGTCTTGTACAACCCTGTGAAACTTGCCACCTTCCCACTTGATGTGTGATTGCTGAACTCTTAGCAGGAAAGGAGACACTCATATCTCCTTTTGCTACTTTGTTTTCCTTATGGCCATGGAGGTCTGTTTAATTGGTTTTTTACTCTCATTCTTTCTTGATGTCCCTATGTTCACACATTTGTGGTTTCTTTAGCAATTCTCTCATAACGTTTAGGCCAGAACAGCCTCCTTATTTTCATTGTGAGTATTATGAAAAATATACTCATGCCTCTTCTTAAACATCCAGTTCTTCTTAAATGATCTGTTATGATACCTTTGGCTTACCATTTATCAGTGAATTATCAGTGAAAAGAATAAACTAGGTGAATGAACCAGGATGCAAAAAACAAGACTTCTTGAAAAGTCCTAGGAATATTTGATACATTTTGTTACTCTGATCTACAAGATGGATATTAGACTTTTTTAAATTGTTTACAGTAGTTACACTCATACATTCCAATTAGCAGGTATGTTGAATACTGAGAAACTAGTGTGCATGCCTATCTTTCCTCACTACTAATATTAAAGAGATCCACATATTCAGATAAGAAATTTCCATTTTTCAACATGAGCCACTAATATGTTTGGCTTTCATTAATGGCATGCTAGAACTAAACATTAAATTTTGATAATGCTGTTTAAAGAGAGAGCAGTTATCCACAAGTTTGGGGTGTCAAGTGTGACGTAGTTCAGTCATTACTGAATATTTGAAAGAATTCATACTTGTGGATCCAGATCACAAGGTCTTACAGACTCTCGTATTAGGTTGCAGGTGCATATGCAGGAGAAGTTGTAAATCTTTGGTGTTCTGTAATCATTTGATTTCATGACTGCACCAACAATTTTTATGATTCCATTCCTCAGGTTAGGGAGGTAGGGGAAAGAGAGTATTTTAATACCACCACTTCATCAGAGGGATGGATATCTAGACCACAATATCTAATGATAAGTTACATAAATGGTGCAGTTTCCAGGGAAAAAAACTGAAAAAATATGTATGTATATGTACTGATATCCTTTAATAAAAATGAGGTGAATACAATTTTCTGTAAAGATGGTATTTAATTTTTTTTTTTTTTTACTTAAGTAACACTGAGTCTGTCAGGTCCGGTGAGCTGGTTTTTATTTGGGAACATTTGAGCTGCTTCTTAATTATTACATTATTGATGTCATTGGTTACGTAGGGCAGCCTTGCAAGTAGGTTTTCAAAAGTTACCTTGGAAACTTGACAAGAAGCCCTTTCCTATTAATAAAAATATATCAAATGATATAGACCTTCAATAACCTAAATTGAAACTAATTTATAGGCCCCTAATATATAGGGTCAAGATAATTTATATGGCTGACCTAAATACAGTTGTCTTAATAGTTGATAAAGCATATTAATGAGATATGCATTTCTCTTCAGAGTTCAAGGCAACTTGCCTCACGGTTTCATGAACAATTTATCGTACGAGAAGATCTGATGGGTCTAGCTATTGGAACTCATGGTGCTAATATTCAGCAAGCTAGAAAAGTACCTGGGGTCACTGCTATTGATCTAGATGAAGATACCTGCACATTTCATATTTATGGAGAGGTAAATATTTTACTATGTATTTTTTCTAAAATAACAAACAATATTTTATATGGCTCTTCTTTTGCCTTAAATCTTTTCCCTTTTGTTGATAGGATCAGGATGCAGTGAAAAAGGCTAGAAGCTTTCTTGAATTTGCTGAAGATGTCATACAAGTTCCAAGGAACTTAGTTGGTGAGTCAGAAATTACTGTTGACATACACTACAAAAACACCAGTTAGGGAAACAGTTTAGTTTTACCAATAGAATTCAGTCTTCACTCACGTTGGGAGTCATTTAATTGAAGCTTAATCTTTGAAATATGGTCTGTTGTTACGGTATACAGAAAATATTTGATAAATACGATACTCAAAAATTAGAAGGTATACAAAAGATACTGCTTTGCTAGTTCAAACCTACTAGTGCCTGGAAGGATAAGTTTTGTACAACCTCTTCAGCGTGAATTTTCTGTATCTTAAAATTAAACATTTCTTCAAGGGGTGTCTGAGTGGCTCAGTGAGTTAAGCATCCAACTCTTGATTTCAGCTCAGGTCATGATCTCGGGGTCGTGAGATCAAGGCCCCACGTTGGGCTCTGTGCTCAGCAGGGCGTCTGCTCCTCTCCCCCCCTTTTACCCTCCCCCCACTCAAGCTCATGTGCATACTCTCTCTGTCTCTGAAATAAATAAATTTTTAGGGGTGCCTGAGTGGTACAGTCAGTTAAGCATCCAACTCTTGGTTTCAGCTCAGGTGGTGACCTCAGAGTTGTGGGATTGAGCCCTACATTGGGCTCTGCGCTCTGTGCAGAGTCTGCTTGGGACTCTCTCCCTCTGCCCTTAAACCCTGTGCGTTCTCTTTCTCTCTCTCTCGAATAAATAGATATATCTTGTAAAAAATCAGTCTTAAACCATTTTTTCAAAATGAATGACATTTGAGGGCTTTATAATTTGGAGGATATTGGATATTTATTGGATCTCTCTGATGGGGCTATGACAGCATTCTGAATTATCTCTGAGTTGAAGATCTGAATGTAGGTTACTTAAATCTAATAAGTCGCAAAGCTACAAGTAACTCTGAATGTCTCTGGGGCTTTTTGCAACATCGATAATTATTCATTTTGTCTTTGAGTACTATTGTTTCATTACCATCATCATCGCAAGTACCAGCAAATACCAGAAACTCTCTACCAATATTCTCAAATGCTGCAGATATCTTTAGCAGAACATATCAAAACGAGTTGCAGCTTTTTGGGTTTTTTTAAATCAAAACACTACCTATGTCTTTAATTTATACATAAAATTGGGATATACTGCCTATACATTTTAATTTTCTGAACTTGATATCACAACTGATTATAAAAAGTAATGCATGCCCTTTGGAGAGTTTAAAGAACAAGAAAATAAGGACTTATATGCATTTTGTTCCCATAGTTTCAGTCCTGCTTAGCCTGCTTTTTTTTGTCAGCATAGAATTAATAAACATCTTCCTATGCCATTAAAAACACTTGGAATAATATTTTTCTCTTGAATAAAATTAGTTCAATGATAAATACTAGTGAAATTAATGCAGAATTAATCATTCAGCTGTGTTCTACAGACAGCTAAAGAATGTGATGTTACTGAGGTAACTTGGACACCGTTGTGTGTATAGTGCAGTCCTTATTACCTCAGGATAAGTGGGGTTTTGAATGATTCTTATTTTCCTTTTATTTACAGCTTGTCAAGCCAATTGCATACATTTTATAGTTAGAAAAGTTATTTTAAATTTAGAAATTCTTATATAGCCAGTAGACAGTTTTATCAATGATTACCAAACAGAAACTTATGTGTCGGATTCACTAACATTCATTTGGGAGATGGCATGATGCCTCTAGGGGAAAGTTCTTGGGTGTTGGAGTTGGAGTTGGATTTAGATTTCAGTCCTTACCTCACCTTTTGGTAGCTATTTGGTAGCTCACCTTGAATCTTATTTTCCTTACCTCTAAAAAATGTGAATAATGTCCACCTCACAGAGTTGCCATGATAAGTAAACAGGAAGATGTAGATAGAAAGGTTTAGATAGATGTACATTACCTAAGCTCTGAACATAGTAGGGGACTCTGTAAATGTTACTTCTCTTTTCTCCTCCTCATTTAGAACAATTCCATCCGTTTCAGTAGGCAGAATTGTAGTAAGCTGTCCGTTGGGATTTGGAAATGACTGTGTGGTGTAGAATTGCGTTATCTGCTATTAAAAGTAGGTTCTACCTCTGGTCATACCTGAAGAGAAGAGGGTTCCAGCCGTGACCTTGCACCAGAAAGCCTGCTGAAGTACAATCAGCCTGGGTTTGGTTTTGTTTCTAGTGAGTAAAATAAAACAATTCTGTTTAGAGATGGTCTACTACAACACTGGGAATGTTGAGAGTTTTCAGAAAGCATTTTTGTATAATAAGAGATTTGGCAAGGCAGATCTTTAGGGAGATGTCTAATTAATATTGCATGAGTTTTCCTTGAGTCCCACAGTATGATTTATGATCTCTTTATTTTTCACAAACTCTCTTTAGCATGTACATGAATTTGTCATTCTTTTCTAAAAATTTCCTTGTTTTTCATCCACTTCGACAGTGAACTTGTTTAATTATTCAGTTAACTATGTTAACACATAATACTTAGGATAGTTAAGATATTAACAGCAGCATGTACCAAGCTCATTTTTCTTTTTCCTGACTCATTTAGACCTTTATTAAAATCCCATTAATTCATGAAAATATAAGTGTTACAGATTAAAGACAAACTGTGGGATGACTCCATGTAACTTCTTTTTTCCCCCCACCTCTATTCATTTGAAGACAAAAGGAGCAGAAATAATTGACAAAAGGACCTACCTATATCAGGAGTCCTGATTTGGTGTCAGTTCTGTTCCCTGACCACTGACCAGTCAAAAGAGGTGATAGGGATGAGTGGGGCTGCCAGACGTGGCAAGAGTGATGGGGTTATGCTGATTAGAAGAAACACAAGTTCCTGTTGTGAGGCTTTCCCTGGGTTCTTCTGTAGGACTGACTCAAAGCAAATTTTGGCTTCCACTTTTTTCCCCATCCCTGCCTTAGATGAGGTGGTGGGACAAGCACATGATGGTCTTGGCTAGTGTAAGGGTGCTTTTAGGTACCTTGGGAGGGCACTTAGAAACCAATGTAATTCACATGTAGACTCCTGGAACCAATAGTTCTTTTATTTGCAGTCTTGCTTTACGCAAATGCATGATGATGGCTACGAAAGCAGTCATTTCCCAGTTGAAGGATATGATTGAGTTTTATGAAATGAGGGAAAGAATGCCTATTTATTACCAGTATTTGAAGTCTCTGGAGTTTTAACAGATGGTATTGAATAATAGTTAATCTTGAACTGGTTTTAAGTTTTTTCTTTGTGGTTTTGAGTTATTTTAAAGTGTGATTTCTTAATCCTTTATTCTATGACTAATAAAGATTAAGAAGTCACATTTCACCTTTTAATATACTGATACAACGTATGAGTGATACACAGGAGTAATATTATGTTAACACAGTGGCCTGAAAAAGGTGCACTTCTTTTAGATGTATGTACAGCTGCTTAAATCCCTTTTAAACTTAGAGTATCTTTTATAAATGTGACATATAAAATTCTAAAAATATTTACCACGGGCAAAGAAGCGAATTTAAATCAGGTACAGACAGAACTAAAATTGTCGAATAAGTGAATTATCTGTCCTTTTCCTTAATTCCTTTCACAGAACTTTGCAGAAAGAGTGATACATACCACTGTACCAGCAAGTTCCAAGTAGACCCTTTTATGTAAAATAAGAGCCTGTGTTTGAACTTCCTTAAAAATTCAAAATTACCCCATCAATTCCTGAGATTTAAATACCTCTGATACTTGACCAAAGTAGTTTAAACAGTGACAGCCTAATAAAACAGAAAGCCAGTTTAACTCTGTCTTTTTTCAAAGAGTTTTTGTTTTGGTTTTGAAATCTTATGGTTTTATGTGATAGTTTACAGTGGGGTGTGCTTACTGGTTTGAGATATATGTTTTTAAAACCAAACATGAATTATTCATTTCTTAACTTAGGCAAAGTAATAGGAAAAAATGGAAAACTGATTCAGGAAATTGTGGACAAGTCAGGAGTTGTGAGGGTGAGAATTGAAGCCGAAAATGAGAAAAGTGTTCCACAAGAAGAGGTATGTTATAGTGCATGTGTTTCTGGTTTGTCTGATAAAAATTTCGTATTGTTTTATTCAACATTTTAATTTAGAGGCCTCTGTACTATGCACGTGCTGGGAATGTAAAAATTCTGACAATTAGTTATGCCAGTCATTGTCATAGCTGGAGAGTGACTTTGGGACTAGTTACTTGAACGCCTTCAGATCTTCTTTCTCAGTCTTTAAAATGGATGTTCATAAATTTTAAAAAGAGTATAAGGCACATTTGAAATATTACTTAATGTTGCTGACAGAGACCAAGTTGGGACACTAGTTAGGTCCTCTGGCTTTCATCCTTTGTCTTTTTTAGTTTGTGTTTATGTGTGTTTATTTTGTGTGCTTTAAATTTTTATCTGGGCATGATATCTCTTCCCAGTCATTAAATTTTATAACCCTCACTTTTATCTTCATGAATATATGCTTTTTGGCCGCAACTTTTTAAAGTATTTGTGTGGGTTGGGGGAGGTAAGGGTGTGCTCTTCTGTACAACAATACTGTTTGGGGAACCCTCTTACACTGTTGGTGGGAATGCAAGTTGGTACAGCCACTTTGGAAAACAGTGTGAAGGTCCCTCAAAAAGTTAAAAATTGAGCTACCCTATGATCCAGCAGTTGCACTACTGGGTATTTACCCCAAAGATACAGATGTAGTGAAGAGAAGGGCCATATGCACCCCAATGTTCATAGCAGCAATGTCCACGATAGCTAAATCGTGGAAGGAGCCGAGATGCCCTACAACAGACGAATGGATTAAGAAGATGTGGTCCATATATACAATGGAATATTACTCAGCCATCAGAAAGAATGATTACGCACCATTTGCAGCAACATGGACGGGACTGGGGGAGATTATGCTAAGTGAAATAAGTCAAGCAGAGAAAGACAATTATCATATGGTCTCACTCATTTATGAAACATAAATAGCAGGGAGATCGGTAGGAGAAGAGAGGGAAGAATGAAGGGGGGGTAAACAGAAGGGGGAATGAACCACGAGAGACTATGGACTCTGGGAAATAAACTGAGGGCTTCAGAGGGGAGGGAGGTGGGGCATTGGGATAGGTCGGTGATGGGTATTAAGGATGGCATGTATTGCGTGGAGCACTGGGTGTTATATGCAAGCAATGAATCATGGAACACTACATCAAAAGGATGTACTGTATGGTGACTAACATCACATAATAAAAAATTAAAATTAAAAAATAAAATCCCCCCAAATTGCCATAATTTTAACATATTGTCTAGTCTTCTTTTCTTTTGTGAAAGGTTCTTTTAGCTGATGTTATTAGATCTCTTGGGAGTTTTACTGCATAATATTTGCATTCTCTAATTCTGTCTGCCAAAATGTTTATAATAATTTATATTCTTAAAATATGATCATTGATACAAAACAGGGCTAAATACAGTCTTTTAAATTGGTCCTTTTTTCTCTTTTGTGTTTTGTGTGTTTTACCAAGGAAATCATGCCACCAAATTCCCTACCTTCCAGTAACTCAAGGGTTGGACCTACTCCCTCAGAAGAAAAAAAACATATAGATATAAAGGAAAACAGCGCTCATTTTTCTCAACCTAACAGTACAAAAGTCCAGAGGGTAAGAAATATTTGTCACTTTGAATTATACTAAAAGGAATTTCTTTGACCCAGATGTCACAGTTCGTGTTTTGGGTGTTTTCTCTGGTTAGGCTTACAGGCTACTCTTTTTTTTTTTTTTTTTTTTTTTTTTTCGAAATCTGATTGCCAGCTTATGAGACGTTACAAACCAAAGTGATAAACGTACTTCTCAGTTTACTCACAGTGACAAATATGATGGTATAAGCATAAAATATGGGGTTACAATTAATGATCACACTTTTTCTTTTGAGGGTGGTCTTTCATTTTTTCATGCTGTATCTTGAAATTTTGCAGGTTGTGGTAGCTCAAAATGTACCTTCTGTTAGATACATTTAGTTACTACTTAGAACCATATTCTAGAAACTGGTTTGCAATAGGTGAACTAACCTGTTTAGAAATGGGTTTAGAAGTCCTACAGTGAAAGTCCTGCGTTCAGGCTTCTGTGTATCATTTGTTATAGTTAATGACATCACTTGCATTCCTTATACTGCTTTAGGTGTTAGTGGTTTCATCAATTGTAGCAGGGGAATCCCAGAAACCTGAACTCAAGGCTTGGCAGGTAGGAAAACATTCCTTGAAAAATACATTTTAATTTTATATTTTAATGTTTATTCCCCTTGTTAAGAAAGACTACAAATGATCATCAGGGTTGGGGGATGGTGGAGGAGTGTTTTGGGGTATGTTCATCCATTGCCCGGGGGAGAAAGCTCAAGTTCCATCTTGTTGCTTATCGGGCCTTTCTTTGATGTTCACCTGTCCAGTGTCACCTCTTATCATTCCCCCCTTTGCCTTCCAGAGTGGCTTGAACCACACTGAAGTACTTAGAGTTCTCTGAACACTATTATCTCTGTATGCATATGTTTCCTCCACCGGGGTGCTCTTTACTGTCCAGCTTCTCACCTTGCTTTGACCTTAACTCCTTGTGCAGTGTTTCCTTGTGTACTTGCCGCAGGTCTCCTCCCCCTGGCTGGGCCAGGGGCCTTTCCCGCTTCTGTGTTCCAGTGTGCTGATCCCTGTCAGTAGCACTTCCTACATAGACATTCACTTGTTAATCTCTTTGGCCACATCATGAGTTTCTTGAGGGCGCAGGGCCCCCTACCTGGCCTGCGAGAACTGTTTATGGGGAAAATGTTATGGCTCACCAGAGATTAAAAGCAAAAACTGCCATTTTATAAAGAGAAATATAACCACAAGTGGATCGGATATTCCTTTCTGCTGGGCAGCTCAGTTCTTAGCCCAGTCAAGGAATCCCTTTCTTCTGGTGTCCATGTGGAAGGCCGCCATTGTACTCTTGGCCCTTCTTCATTTTACTGTTCTGGTCCCCTAGTGATGTGCTCAAATCAGTGGCACTTGGGTACAACAACAGTTTGGATGTGGGGAAAGAAAAAAATGTTTTAAAATCGTTTGCTCCAAAGTGATCAGACTATATCTGTGACATAGGGTTTTTGAAGTTTATTTTGGACATACATATCTAGAGGGAAGAGTATAGCATTTCATCATATGATGTTTTGGAGTATAATAAGGTTTAACTGCTTTGTAACAATGTCAGTTGGGGAAAAAACAGTCAAAAATGTTTTTGAGAAAAGGCGATCTGATTTATAGGCCTGATTATTTCCATAGTTCATATATTATTCAATGCAAAAAAAATCCATATTCATGAAGCCCATGGGTTTTCAGTGGCACCTGACTCTTCAGGGGGTCATTGCTACTAGGAAGCAGTACCTTGCCTACCAGGTAAAGGTCATTTTACAAGCATTATTTCCTGATTGGTCAGTTTTGTTCCCCATCAACCGCCATGTTCACGTGGAAGGGTAAAGAAAAAACCTGTTCCAACCCCACATACATTAAGATGCTGTCTCCTGAATGCCTGCAAGCAGAAGCCGCCCAGCAGCAGCCACGCCCATCAGATGAAGGCTCTTTTCATTTAAAAGAGTGATACTTGCTAAAGAGACAGCGTCTTGATTTTTCACACCTAGAAACTTCACCTAGAAAATTATATCCTCATCAAAGCCACCGTATGGTTTTCTGTAGTCATATGTGAATATCAGTAACCATGTGTATTTCTCCAGTAGCAAAATTATTGAAGCATTCTCGACTTTGAATGTCCTAATTGCCAGCTAGTAGTTTGCACAACACCTGGGCTTCCTAGAACTTGTGACAAGAAATATTTTTTTTTTTCTCATTTGTACCGATGGGCTAGAAGTATAATTTTTTTAGTATACTCCTTTTTAAAAATCTGTCTTTGTACTGAAGTAGTACCATAGAGAAAAGATCAAGCTTTCCTTGTGATTCAAACTTTTATAATTTTTTAGAGTACATTATTGATATTTATTGAAATGCTGAATTTTGTGCTCATGGATCTGCCTCTTACCCTCAATCCCCCACACAGAATAATTAGTGCATTTTAATTTATCCTGATTCTTTTTGTTTGTGTTTTGTTCGTACTCTCTTGCCTTGGTTAGCAAAATGGATTTAGTTTTTACTACTGTGCCCTAGTATTTAATTTTGAATTTCTCTTTAAAGAATTTGATGTAGATAAAACCTGTAGTGTATGAATTAGAGTACTTTAAAGTATTCGTTTTGTTTATGCATCTCATGTCAGAGCTTGTATAATTTTGAGTTACGTAATTTGTGATTTTGCCAACATTGAATAGTAGCGTTTAAAACATAATCTGGTACACTCAAGGGGTTGCTGTATTGATCTGTCGTTATTCACAGTAGGTGTGTAAAATATGCCAACTACTTTGTTTCCATGTATTGATTTACATTTTCAACAAACATTTGTGTACCTACTGTTCGTCAGGCCCTCTGCTAGGGATTTAGTTATTATTTTCATTTTTGTCAGATTAATCCATTATTAATTTTATAGGATTATTGTTGCCATTTATTTTTCAGGGTATGGTACCATTTGTTTTTGTGGGAACAAAGGACAGCATTGCTAATGCCACTGTTCTTCTGGATTATCACCTGAACTATTTAAAGGTGAGAACAAGAAGAACTTTAACTTCTAATCCTTTTGTACTAAAATATAAAAACTCCACAGTCAGTCTTTCAGCAGTGAAGGTTCTTTCTAGCCTGTACATTACAATGAATGACCTGTAAAAGGTAATAGAGCAAATATTCACTTTGGTTTGCTTATTATATTCCTTCTGAAAGCACAAGTCCATTTTCTATCATTATAAATTTAAGGACCAATATCCCAGTTCTCAATAAATCCCTCTATTTCCCATTATTTTTCTGCTAAACCCTTACATTCAATGTGGGTACTCCTGTATATTGCCTTTTCATCCAGTTGATCCTTTCTAGCCTCTATGAGTTTTTTCCCAGGACAAATTTTGTGTCTGTTAACACTTGCCTTTGTTTGTCCCTTTTATGTCATTTATCGAGGAAATCCCAGTGTTTCATGAAGTCCTCTGTTTAAATGTTTACCCTTTGTATTTTTCTCTATACTATGTTACACAAAATATAAATAACGTGTGTCTTGTAGATGCTCATTTTAGTATTTATACAGTTATGCCTCCTCTAGATTGCAAACTGGAAATCAGGAACTAGGAGGCTACAAGGTGTAGTGGAAAGAGCACTGGATTGGCAGGCCAGTGATTTGCTTCTAGTCTCTCTTCTACCATGAGCTAGCTTATGTGACTTCAGGCAAGTCACTTCTCCCTAATTACTGGATGCTTTTTAAAATTTCTTTTAGCCAAAATATTCTATAATTCAATGAAATAAAATCTTACCCATGTCACTTTTATAATTTCTTCTTTATATCCATATGCATCAAAATTACAAGTGACTAGTACTAAATAGAATTTTAAAAATAATCCAGCATTCTATTTTATTTATGATCCTATCTTAATAAGAATATTTTTGCTGATTTCTTGAAAGAAATAAAAAATTTTGACTTGGATGCAAATAGGGGGGAAAAAGTGCAATAGTTAGGCATTTTGTTCATCTTATGGTGGTCAGCTAATAATTGAAAATGGGAAGGTTTCATCCAGCAAGGTTTGCATGGGTAGGATACCCCGTTGGTTTGCTTATTTATTTTTGTTTTAAAGTGTGTTTTATTTGTAATCTGTTGTATGTGTTTTTCTTCATATTCTTAGCTTAAATAATTACGATGACCTGGAGAGTTAGGGTTGCATTGTAATCAATCCCTTGTTCTTTTGACTAATGTTCTTTTTTAGATCTTTTTATTTATTCTTCACAATTGAATATCTTTTTTGGTTATCAGCAGCTGTCCTGTTGCCATTCTTTCCATCACCAGATCTTCCCTTGATTGGGCCTGGCATCTCTCACCAAAAGGTGACTGCTTTGCCCCAGTGGGATAACCTGGACTACCATTCTGTTTTGCAAGATAACACCCATTCCATGAGCTATAACTATACTCTTGGAGCAAGCTACTCACTCAGTCTCTCCTTTGCTCAAGTCCTTTGTAAAACAGAAGTTCTGGTTCCGAGCACAGATTGAACATATCTGCCCTTTCTTTTCCAGAAGCTTCCACAACCAAGATTTTAAGAACTTAGCTTAACAGAGGCTTATCCAGTGACTGTCCATGTAGGCAGTCCCTATGATGGCTGCTGCTTTACTCAGACACCCAGTACTGTTAGAGTTATGGCTCCAGTTCCCTATTAGCCAGTAAAGGAGATGTTTTATGGGTAGATTGCAAGGACAGAGGTTAGAATTGAGGCTTCATCTGAATTTGACAAAACCCAGCATATCAGAAGCACTGTGTGTAAGGGTCTGTCAGTGGACCCCAGGTGTATATTTTGATCAATATTAATACTGTTCGTTGTACTTGTTCTAGCAGTTGTAGTCTTTAAGAGGTTTCAAGGCATGATGTTAAGATCTAACTTTTTTGGTTAGCTCTTAAATAGTTGTCCCCCCCTTCCCCACCATATAAGGAATAGGAGCATTTTCAGTTCCCTGAAAATAATTTTTCCTTAATGGTGTAATCACATCCAAAGACCTACCATAATGTATGTTGTTTGAAGGCAGAAGATGGCCCAAACTCAGTGCTTCATAAATTAAGATATTAACTGGCAAATATATTTCAATTAAGATTATTTACAGTGTGTGATTTTTTTTAAGGTTGGCTCGTTAAACCTTAAATGTCATTTACCTGCATTTTAAAGTTGCTTTATTCAATATCCTATCATCAAGAAGTCCCCCAACTAGCATATCTGTGCCTTAACAGATTCTATTGGATAATAGTGCCAAATCAACTTTAAATTCTATTTAGTAGAAATTTAATGCTGAGTATTTTTGTTATAGCTCTAATTATGGACATCAATAATCTGTTATCTATAGTAATTTTTCTTTTTAAGGAGACCATTCAATTTCCTGATAATTCTGTGTAACAGTGTTTACTATAAATTTAGAACTGAAATTGAAATATTTCCAGTATATTTTTTTATCTGATGAAAAGGAGAAAGGTATTATTAAGTAAAATGTCAAATTATTTTTACTGTTATCTTGTATATTTTAAATAGGAAGTAGACCAGTTGCGTTTGGAGAGATTACAAATTGATGAGCAGTTGCGACAGATTGGAGCTAGTTCTAGACCACCACCAAATCGTACAGATAAGGAAAAAGGCTATGTGACTGATGATGGTCAAGGAATGGGTCGAGGTAGTAGACCTTACAGAAATAGGGGGCACGGCAGACGCGGTCCTGGATATACTTCAGGTACAAACTAAGCATTTTACTCAGTAACTTTATCTGTTCCTAGACTTAATAGCTGCTAATCTCTAATATTCATTAGAACCCCATTATAACGGTTTCTCACTACATGGTTTCCAATTCACAGTGGGTCAAATTGTGTTGCAAGAGACATATAGAGTTAAAACCTGATGATAACACTTAGAGTGTACAGGGCAGGTGTGAGTTCTGTCCACATTCTGACTGGGGATAAATCTGCTTAAGCCCTTGTGTGTTGATAACTTTCTTAAGGCCTTTCCTAATTTTATTACTGTATAGCCAAAATTTTTTTCATTTGTGTACTGTGGCTCATTTTTTGTCAGGCATGTGCTGGTCATACTTGCTGGATGGACTGTGTAAATCAGGGCTCTGCATCCTATGGCTCATAAGGTGAATTTGAGTGTCATGGCCAAAGTCAGCCCTAGGCACAGTCAAGAAGTAGGCAAAGTTTCTCTTTGCCTTCCCAGCTCTTCTGTCAGTGCTTCTTTCTTCTCTCCCAGTACCTTCCACTGAACACTGTCCCCACCTGCCAGTGCCTACTGTCTTTCTTGCTCAACTGTGTATCTACTATGTAACTTGCTAATGATGGTATAAGGTATAATCCATCTCACAAATATTTGCATTTCAAAAAGGAACTCTTTAAGATGGAAAAGCCTTCAAGATCCACAGGAAAGAAGCTATAATGGTGAAGCTATAATTGGTCATTAGCTCCAACAGAGGAAGAGAGAGAGGTAGTAGAGTTGATATTCTGGAGTGGGGGAGAGAGAACCTACTCCTAAGGCCAACCTTGAACCTAACCCCTAACCCCTCTCCCAACAGTCTGTTCTTTTTGCTGTTGAAGTCCCACCTCACCATGGAGCTCTTTTCCCCCACTCCCATCCCCCCTACATCATTAACCCACCCCCTCACGCATAATGAGTTTATCGTAATAATTCCTTTATTAATGATAAATTATTTCAGTGGGAGTGGGAGGGAAGGTTGTGGACCAAGCATCAGGCAAGCATATCCCCTTTCAGCTAAGTTCAATCCCTAATCCCACAAAAGATCCTTCCCCGAGACAGTCGCCATGGTGGCCTTTGCCACCCTCTCAGAGGTGACCAAAATGTATGCATTCCCCTCTGTCCCTGGGCCAAACCTTGTTAAAAGGAACTCTCTTTATAGAGGTTTGTTTATCAAGGTATTGCATTTAACTGTTGTAGACAACTTTTCCTCCAGAGAGCGCAGATGTTTAAAGGAGCACAGCTGTTTAATGATGTGGCATACTCAGGTTTGAAATTAGATGGCTAATAAAATACCTTTTATTTTTTTTTTAATGAGAACCAAAACATTTAAAACCAAAATTACCTCAAATATTGTGAAACCCTTCATTTTGAATTTAAGATAATTTGTTTTACAAAATGGAAGGTGATAATACTCTTTGGGCTTATAAATTGGGAAGAGTATTGGATTACCCCTGAAACGTCTCTGGAAGCTTCTGTTAACCTAATTTTTTTTTTAAGTCGGACAATGGTATATAACTTTTAACTCTCGATAGGAACTAATTCTGAAGCATCAAATGCTTCTGAAACAGAATCTGACCACAGAGACGAACTCAGTGATTGGTCATTAGCTCCAACAGAGGAAGAGAGGGAGAACTTTCTGCGCAGAGGAGACGGACGACGACGTGGCGGTGGAGGAAGAGGACAGGGAGGAAGAGGACGTGGAGGTGGCTTCAAAGGTACAGAGATGTTCATTTCTTAATAATTAGAGGTGAATTTTAACAACTGAAGTTCTATGAAAAATCTTGGTGATTCAAGGACGTATTACTAAAACCCCATTTTTCCTGTTTTATACCGGTCAACAGAGGAAAGGCTCAGCAGTAATCAGTGGAACATTAGCTTTCTATGGTTTGTGTAGAATATACAAATAAACACTGATAACTAGTTCAGCTTCTTTAGGGATTCTACACATAATGTGATCATTAGCTCAGGTTGACCTGTAACATAGTTGATGCAAAATTGTAATGCCTTTGAAATATTTTCTGCTTCTTGGTAGCTTGCTAAATTTCTAAGCATTATATAACTGGAATCACTAGATTGTTGATTATATTTTAGATTCTGTGGTCTGAATAAATTAAGAATGTAGGAATAAAGAACTTCCAATAAGCACATCAGAATCCGTTAACTGTTGAACCTTTTAAAAATGGCCCTATAGGAAATGACGATCACTCCCGAACAGATAATCGCCCGCGTAATCCAAGAGAGGCTAAAGGAAGAACAGCAGACGCATCCCTCCAGGTAAACTATGTGCCTCTTTATATCTAAATTATTTGAATTACTGTAGTTTGAGACTTAAGAGTTTTTTTACTTGATTTTTAAACATGTTCAAAAGTTGCAAAATGGTACATGTGAAATGTTTTCCTTTCAACATTGTAACTGTGGGCAATCTTAGTTCTTCGTGACAAATATACAAAGAAAGTTTCTCTAGACTATCCAGTCTTAAGCATTTGTGAAGACTTTGACAGCCCGTTAGGACTTCAATACCACATTGGTGGTCCCCCTCCCTATTCCCCCAAGAAAAGGGACATCCTGGAATGTACTGAGAAAGAGACCTGAGTAAACCCTGTGGACCCCTCTTCCCCTGAGTTGCAGGGATAGGGTGATCTCTTTGAGTGGAAAGTAAGGAAGAGAAGGTGTCTATCTCAAAGGTAATAATCGTGATAGACAGGGCTAATGGGGCTTTCAGCTAGTACATGCTGAATCAGCCAGCTGTACATTTATAACCAGCCCCTATTATGAGATCCCATTTCAGTTGGTCATCACCAGTGCTGAACCCATTGTTAAATAATTTTAAAATTACTCCTGAGCATGTCAGACACTGTTGCTAAGTGCTTTGTGTGTGTGTTATCTCATTTAATCTTACAGCAGCCCCCTGAGGTAAGTAGTTTTATTTTTCTGTTCTTTAGGTGAGTAAACTGAAGCTTTCAGAAAGATTCAGTCCTTTGTCCACAGTCACATAGTGAGCATACAGTGGAGTGATATTTGAACCCTGGTGTCTGATTCCCAGAACCCATATTCTCCTCTGCTTCTTTAACTCTTAATCCTTAATCCAAGTAGTTAGGGTTCCTTATTGACTATGAATTGGCTTAGGACCAACAGCCAAGATTAGTGAGATGCTTTTTAAGAGCAGAAACTTCATGACAGAGTGTTCCGTAGGATTCATAGTAGTTGTAAGTAGGTGTTAACTATTGGCTGGTTCTTAAGGAATAGGCAAGACCTTAGATCTAGGTAAAGAGATGATGAAATGATGTACGTACATGTACTTTACAGAGGTGTAAGGCATTTATCTGCTGGCCTTTTAATTCCCTGCTTAAAGTGACATGTTCCAGGAATTTGGCAACCTGATCGTATTGATCAAAAGGATGTATATTCATAATTATATTTAAAATTAAAATGGGACATCAAATAAAAAGGTGGTGTTTTCTGTGTAGGTGAATAGACCCAAGTCAAAGCACTAAACCCTTGCCAGCCAGACATTTAGAGCACACACAGAGCCCCAACACTTGGACACACTTTGAAATTAGAGATCTATGTAGCATTTGTACTTCAAGCAGATCAATATTATAGTTGTTTTAAGCCCATTGGTCAATATTATCTTCCTTTTATACAGCATCTGGAATTGTTAACGATGTTTTAAGTGTTCTGTGTTGGCACTTAAACTATCGTATAAATCTTAGGATATTATTTTCTGAATTGCATTCATCTTTACACATGTCTTAGGATTCCAATCCTTCCACACGTTAGTGTTGTTGAATTTCCTTATACCATTATTATTCTTCAGGTAGAGTTCAAGTTGTATGATCATCTGACTTGCCTTACTGAAAATACAAGCTATAAGAAAGCAATGCTCAGATTTTTCTACTGTAAGACAGTGGGAGCCTCAGTTAAGAGAATGTTAATCTTACCCATGATAGGTAATTCAGGTGTAAACTCAAGTGAGTTGAGTTCTTATCCTGGTAAAGGTGGAATTGGAAGGCATCAATCTGGGTCCCTCTTGGGTTTCACAATCTTTAAGAATAACCCATTCTTTTGAACTCTAGTATTGTAGGTACATATTATCTCGTAATTAGTAATAGGAAATCATTTTAACTATTTGTCTCTCGCTATCTTATTCTGCTTAGAAGAAGACACGGTAGGATTGTGAGTTTTTATCTAACTTTGGATGCAATGAGATGACCAATGTGTTCCAGTTAAAGAAGAGGAGTGTTTTAAAATCATAAACTAAATTAAAAAGCCCTGCCTGATCTTAATTTCTTGCACTTCCTCTGTTCTCACTCCCATTTCCCTTTTTAACATGTGGAACTGACACTTCAGGCTTAAATTTCTTGTCAGGCCAATTACAAATTACAATAGGATATGGTCTGTGTATATAACAACTATAACTTGTTTTAGATCAGAGTTGACTGCAATAATGAAAGGAGTGTCCACACTAAAACATTACAGAATACCTCCAGTGAAGGTAATCGGCTGCGCACGGGTAAAGATCGTAACCAGAAGAAGGAAAAGCCAGACAACGTGGATGGTCAGCAACCACTTGTGAACGGAGTACCCTAAACTGCATAATTCTGAAGTTACAATTCCTAAACCATTTCCATAACTCTTATTCCATATTAGAAAACTTTGTTAGGCCAAAGACAAATAGTAGGCAAGATGGCACAGGGCATGAAATGAATACAAATTCTGTTAAGAATTTTATTTTTTTGGTATTGGCCATAAGCAACAATTTTCAAATTTGCACAAAAAGATACGTTGAAATTTTGAAACATTGCTTTTAAGTATACTTTAACACTTCAGGGCAGGATTTTAGTTTGGTTTATTTTATAAAGTACTGAGCAGTGATATTTTTTGTTAATTTGGAACTTTTTTCTGCATCAGGTGATAACTCGCCGGTTCATTTCAGTTTTTCTGAATAAATAGCATTTTTGGTAATCATATTACACTTCTGTTTTCAATCTCCTGTAGAAGTCCATGAAATACTATGTCATTTCATGTCCTGTGTCAGTTTATGTTTGGTCCACTTTTCCAGTATTTTAGTGGACCCTGAGATGTGTGTGATGTGACGTTTGTCATTTTCATTAGCAAAAAAAAAAAAAAGTTGTATGATCTGTGCCTTTTTTATATCTTGGCAGGTAGGAATATTATATTTGGATGCAGAGTTCAGGGAAGATAAGTTGGAAACACTAAATGTTAAAGATGTAGCAAACCCTGTCAAACATTAGTACTTTATAGAAGAATGCATGCTTTCCATATTTTTTTCCTTACAGAAACATCAGGTTAGGCAGTATAAAGAATAGAACTTGTTTTTGTTTTTGTTTTGTTGCACTGAAGTTTGACAAATAGTGTTATTGAGAGAGATGTGTAATTTTTCTGTATAGACAGGAGAAGAAATAACTATCTTTTCATTTGAGAGAGGCTAAAATGTTTTCAGCTAGGAACAGATCTTCCTGGTCGAAAGTTAGTAGGATATGCCTGCTCTTTGGCCTGATGACCAATTTTAACTTAGAGCCTTTTTTATTTTGTCCTCCCCAAGTTTTGTGAAGTTTTTCATATTTTAATTTTGAGGTTATTTGGGGGAGATAGAAAGGTCATTTTCATGTGTGCATAATAATCCTGTGAAGTTACAGGTACTTTGTCTAAGAAACATTGGAAGCAGGTTAAATGTTTTGTAAGCTTTGAAATATTAGGTCTAATGTATAAGCGGAATTGGAAAGCAGACTAGAATGGGTTAACAAATACTTCTTTAGTTTTTTTTTTTTCTTTTGATTTTTGATGTGTTGGGTTTTGGTTCTGTTTTTGAGTCTTTTTTATGAATGAAATTTACTGAGGAAAAATATGTGAAGGACCTTCACTCTTAAGATGTTATATTTTTCTTAAAAAATAACTCCAAGTAGGGGTACCACTGAATCTGTACAGAGCCGTGCAAACCGAAGTTCTGCCTCTGATGTATTTTGTGAGTTTGTTTCTTTGAATTTTCATTTTACAGTTACTTTTCCTTGCATACAAATAAGCATATAAAAATGGCAACAAACTGCACATGATTTCAAGAATATTAAAAAGTCTTTTAAAAGTATTGCCAAACATTAATGTTGATTTTTAGTTATTTATTCTGGGAATGTATAGTATTTGAAAACAGAAATTGGTACCTTGCACACATCATCTGTAAGCTGTTTGGTTTAAAATACTGTAGATAATTAACCAAGGTAGAATGACCTTGTAATGTAACTGCTCTTGGGCAATATTCTCTGTACATATTAGCGACAACAGATTGGATTTTATGTTGACATTTGTTTGGTTATAGTGCAATATATTTTGTATGCAAGCAGTTTCAATAAAGTTTGATCTTCCTCTGCTAAATTGATGTTGATGCAATCCTTAACAAATGATTGCTTTTAAAATTTTAAGATAGGAAAAGAAATCTATAGAAAGTGTTCTGTTACAAAATGTAACTGTTACCACTGGAAGTTTCACATGTCATAGGAAGTTAGCTATTATCTACCAACTTTCAAGAACCTGGTCTTGTTTAATAAGGTGGAAAAAAAATCAACAAAATGGAACAAAAGCACATTGTGCCATTACAATATGCACTAAGTCTCTTTTTTTACAAAGGCTGAATTCAGCAAGGCGCTAACTTGCTTAAATGTGAATTACTAACTTCTAAAACTGTAATTTGATTCACATGTTTTCAAATGGAGTTGGAGTTGATTCGTATTACAATATTTGTGTGCTAAACGTGTATGTTTTTCAGTTCTAAGTCATGATGTTTTTAAAATCTTATTAAAGTTTCAAAAATCTGAAGATTGTTTATCTAGATGTAAATTTTTATTAAAAAGTTGCACTTATGAAAAAGCAAAAAATTAGTCTGACAGATGTTTGCTCCTGGTCTTAAATTTCTAAATATAACAAATATTAGCAGAATATGGGTGGGGGGAGTTATTTATCATGCAAAGCGTATATGCCTTGCAAATAACGTTTCATGTGCCCTTAAAAGGCAAAAACATAACTACTAGAAAATGATTCTCTGTATTCCCAGTTAGAAGATTTCAACACATTAATTACATAGGGTGCCACGAAACCATATTAAACACATACTCCTGTCTGCACACACAGAAATATACCCTGCTATTTGGAAAATACTAAAGTATCTATGTAGTTTTAAAAAGAAAACAAAACTTTTGATGTATCTCCGTAATAAAATAAATGATGAGTTTGTAGGTAGATGGTGCCTGAAATGGTTGTTGTAGTCACTTCAAGAAGCTCAGGCACAGCCGAGAAAAAAGGGTAGAAGTAGGGAGGTGATTGGGTCAAAGTTCTCCGTGTTAGCATCCAGAATGATTTAAGGATGCAGGACAGTGTCCTCTACATTGATGGCCTGCCTCTCTCCTCGCCCACTCTCTCTCTGAAAACTCCATCTTCATTTTCTGCCTTTCTGGGTTTTCATTCTACTCACCTGGTTCTCTGCTACCTATTCTGCCTGGTTCTGGACTCTTCTAGGGCCAGAAGAGCTAAGCACGGTCCATTAGATGTGATAGGTAAAACCAGTCTACAAGTAATTCGGTTGGGTTTTCCTGGTTTCACAGTGCTCTTCAGTGCTACATATGAATAGCCTGTTGGCGACATCAGCCTTGAGACTTAACTCGGCTTAACTCAGAGGCCTTTCTCCCATCTGATCATGATCTTAGAGCTCCTGGTGTTTAGGACTATAATGCCTTTTAGAGTCCGTATACTGATTTGATCCCTGTTGAGTCCATTTGTCTCATGGCCATAAATAGTATCTTTCCTTCATGACCTTCTGATACCTTTGATAACCGGTTATTCTGAAATAGCCATTAGCAGACGCTAATCTTGATTGCTCAGAAGGCTTAACAGGTGCCAGCATTTATTTATTTATTATTTTAAGATTTATTTGAGAGAGAGAGAGCACAAGCATGGGGAGGAGAGGGAGAAGCAGGCTCCCCATTGAGCAGGGAGCCCAGCTTGGGGCTCGATCCCCAGAACCCTGGGATCATGACCTGAGCCGAAGGCAGACGCTTAACCGACTCAGCCACCCAGGCGCCCCACGGGTACCAGTATTTAAATCTTGAGCATCTTTTCCACTGTATGTTTATTTAGGGCTATTTAAAAATTTTATTTGGGGCTATTTAGAAGTTTTCTTTCTGGAGCGCCTGGGTGTCACAGTCGGTTAAGCATCTGACTCTTGGTTTTGGCTCAGGTGGTGATCTCAGGGTTGTGAGATTGAGCCCCATCTTGGGCTCTATGCTCAGCGAGGAGTCTGCTTGAGGTTCTCTCTTCCTCCACCCCTCCCGCTCATTCTCTTTCGCTCTCATTCTCTCTCTCTCTCAATTTTAAAAAAGGAATTTTCTTTCCATTTCTTAGAATTTGCCATGAAGAAACGGGGAGATCCTTTTTTTTAATGCTAAGGAGTTTTATGTTAGTGGGAGAGGCATTAAAACTCTGCAAATTGCACTTGCTAAATGATTAAAGACTAAGCTTCAATGTTGAGTGCTTAAAGGTTTTCCCACCAATGTATGTGTACCATAGGCTTGATGACAGAGGTAGGTTGAATAGTGAAAGGAAGACCGAGTGTCAACAAGAGACGGTTACGCAGAATCCTGGGAATTGGGGTATATGGTGATGATTCAGCATCATCCAAAATTTGGATGGCTTATGCGGGGAAGAAAAAGTCCAGTGTTATTTCTTCAGGTATAGATTTCCTTTGGTAAATACTAAGGCATCTTTGTCAGATTTCCCTGGAAATCAAAACCGGTGAGATACTGCATCAAAGAACAGAGTACTGGTGCTCAAGAAATATATATCATTAAAAGTTGCAAATGCAGTGTAGCTACTACATGACAGAAAGGGACCTAGGGAGTTACGCTGCGGAAAAGGGAATTGAGGGGTAGATTCCACACCTGTCCAGGCATAGGCTAGCTCTGTGGTAACTGAGTAAGTCATTTCATCTCTCTGTTTCGGTTTTTTCATGGGTTAAAGAAATGGTTGCTAAGGTATCCCAACTCCAAAGTTGTATATGCATTAATAATATTCATGTTTTATGTGGAGAAAGCTACAGAGAGTATTAATGAACCACCCCCATGATTTCATCTCTCATTAAATAGTTAATATTTACTATATAGCAGGCACTTCACAAGCTTCTTGGGGATACAGGGATAATATCTCAGACCTTCAAGAAGTTCACTATCGAGTGGGAGAGCTTGAGTCAATGGGCAGTGGCAGCATACGGTACCGTAAATGCTCAAATGCACAGAGCGAGGTGGGAGCACCGAGGGACCCGCCCAAATCAGGGTGGTGTGGAGCCAGTCAAGGGCTTCTCAGGTGAAGTGAATCTTACTTAAAACAGATGGGAGGATATTAGGAGAAGGACGGGAAAAATGAAGAGGGGGAATCAGAGGGGGAGACAAACCATGAGAGACTATGGACTCTGGGAAACAAACTGAGGGCTTCAGAGGGGAGGGGTGGGGGGATGGGCTAGCCCGGTGATGGGTATTAGGAGGGCACGTACTGCATGGAGCACTGGGTGTGATACACAAACAATGAGTCATGGAACATTACATCAACAACTAAGAATGTACTGTATGGTGACTAACATAACATAATAAAAATAAACAGATTGGAGGAGTTAGCTTGGTGTGAGGGTGCTGCCGGCAATAATCTAGGCATGAGGAAATCCGTATTTGGGAAGCTTCCAAGAGTTCCGTGTGGCTAGGGCACAGAATTTGAGGAAGAGAGGTGAGACGAGGTACTGTCAGGGAGGCCTGCGGTGCCACATTAGAGGATGGACCTCAGAGAGCCTTGGAAGGGTCTGAAATGATCAGGTTTCCACTTGAAGTGTGGCGCGGCAGACAGGATTGTCCCATGACTCTGGGAGCCCCTGTCAAGTTACCTTGTAACCAGCTGGCGGGAGGGACTGGGCGCAGATCCAGCTTTCAGGAGGCTCTTCAGCCGCACAGTCCAAATCCAGCTTCCTTCCCACAGGGTTGCAGGTGCCAGCGGTCTGCGTTCCCAGACGGCGCCCCTGACCGCTGGCAGTTTCAAGCCCTGATTTGGTTGTCTGCGTACAGGGTTGTTGCGAGGCTTACCCTGTGGGAGGGTAAAGTCCCAGAGAAGAAATAACCTTCCCCCGGAGCGCAGCCCCGGGGTGCAGCCAGCAATGCCGTGACCTTTGCATCTCTGCAAGAGAAAATGGGCGTCCAGGTGCCTCTTCTTGCTGATAATTTTCCCTTATTAAAACCTCTTCCTTTTTTATGGTGTTGTGCCGTTTGCCTTCACCCACTGTTTCACAGATGATGCCCAGCATGAGGCACCTGCCATTTACTCCAGCTCGGGCCTTTTGGAAACTGCAAAAGGGATCAACTAAGCCATACCAGGATGGACAGCAGCCCTCCGAGGGTAGTGGGAAACCTGGATGAGCTGAGATCCCCGGTGAACATGTTATTGCGGGGCTTGTGGCCGTCCCAGGCGCCACAAAGGCCCTGGAAAGTCCTCCATGTAAGGCAGATTGAAACAATTTGGTCCCTCAGCACTCTCAAGTCAGCCTGTGAGCCCTAAGAAGAAAGAAATCGGGAGAAAAGAGCCCTTGGTCCCAAGTGCCATTAGAATAGTAGATTTAGTCTAACTTCTTGGATTTGAAACCTGTCCGTTGTGCAGTGTACCTACCACCCAGGGGCTGGTCAGGGGTGGGGGCGAGGTTCACTAAGTAGTCTCGGGAATCCCTTGAGCCTTGAACAGCTTACATGATGAAGAAGGTGCACCCACGAGGTGAGACACGGAGTGACCAGAATTTGGGGTTTACCACAGGATTCCCTCTTGCCGGATGAATTGGCTAGTCTGACCCATGGGGAGAGAGCAAGTGTGCCTGCCCTGGGCTTGAGCTGGACGCGCAGGGAAGTCAGATTCACACAGCCACAACGAGGAGCCTCTCCTGAGACACTGAATGCAAAGTGAGACCTCCCTGCTGAGGTCCCAGCAGCCTTGAGGCACTCTGGCACTATTAGCATGCTCGTAGGAAAACCCTGGACGTCGGGGATAACTTGTGAGCAAATGACTTTCATTCAGCATCAGCAAAGCTGATGTCATCTTACATGAGGAAGACAGCCCTAATTTTACTCCTTCTGCCAGGGAGTAAGGGATGGGATAATCCTCCGGGGGCTAACTTAGGCCCCATGCAAAGGGGGAAGATGAGATATGGGGTCCTGTAAGGCGCCTCAGGTCTCAGCAAAAGTGGAAAGGCATCAAAGCACCACTCCAGACCTCTTCTGAGGCTCCCTCAGGCAGCATGCTGTGGCACTGGGTCTTGAATGAAGGGATCCCGAAGTAAGGGGAGAGATGGGAAAAGTAGAGGCCAGTGGGCTAAGTAAACCATAAATCACTCTAAGGAGGTTGCAGAGAGAACATAGGGAGGTGTGCAGGAAACATTTCTTTTAAGATTGATTTATTTATTTTAGAGAGAAAGTGAGGGAGCCAGCAGGGGCGGGGAGCAAAGGGGAAGGGAGAGAGAATCCTAAGCAGATTCCCTGCTGAGCACAGAGCCCAACACAGGGCTCCATCCCACGACCCTGAGATCATGACCTGAGCTAAAATCATGAGTCAGATGCTCAGCCGACTTGAGCCACCCAAGCGCCCCATCAATGACTGATTCTTTTTTACAGAGAGCTGATGCCAGGAGGTCCCGGGAGGGGGATTCCCTTTGGAGATGGAGGCCATTCATTTTCCCTACTGCGTGGCCAGCAAATCTGCAAAGCCTCCCATGTCCTTGGAGAAGGCTCCAGAGGAGGAAGCAAAGTGGTTAGCCACATCTTAATGTTGCTGAAAGAGACTCTCAGAGACTCCCTATCTCCAACAGGGGTCTGTGCCACCCAGGAGACTGGTTTTCTAGCCCAAATGCTAGAGGGCCCTTCAATTCAGACTTGAGTTCATTCAAAAGCAAACTTGGCCCAGGGCCCAGCCCTCTGCCCTCTTCAAGGGGATTGCTGACTTTCTGTCCTGGTCCATGTAGCCTGGAACATGCGTGGGGAGGATTCAGCAGACTGGGACCTACCAGACACTAGAGCCTGAGGCATTGTTGTTCTTGGACAACAAAATGAATTTCCATGGCAGGGTTTGAGATCGGTTTTACTTACAGCCAAGAGACTCAGCACAATTTCTGCAGATGCCATTGGTCCCTTTGTCAGACTGCATAATAGGTATGGACATGCTGGGCTCCCTCAACCCAGCGTGGTACACTGACCTACTGAGTGGGTGTGGGTGTTGCCATCTTCCCCTGTGAATTCAGAGCCTCTTGTATTTCCAAAGCCTGCCAGGATTGTGCAGTTGAACGAGAATCACATACCAGTGGGTGAGAAAGAATACATATAAGACTTATTCCATTGCCAGGAGGGAGTGGTAGGCCACAATATCTTCCAATTCCCAGCCCTCTTTAGCCAGTGAGTAAATGCAGTGTCTGTGGCCCCTGATTGCAGATCATTGTGGTTTTAATAGTGGCCACCATGACACTCAAGGCATCCGATACACCAACAGGTGACCGAACTGATAGCAGCCATTCCTGGCACCTGGTATGTGGCCTTAGAGTGGCACTGTCCAGTTCTTCAGCCACTAGCCACATGTGGCAGCTGTTGAGCGCTTGAAATGTGGCTGGTCTGAACTGAGATATTCTGTTAAGTGTAGAATATACGATGGATTCTGAAGACCTAGTTTGAAGATTATCTCACTAATTATTTTTTATATTTAAATACTGAATTGTTAATATTTTGTATCTATCGGGTTAACTAAACTCTGTCATTAACATTAGTTATACCTGCCTCTTTTTACTGATTTTTTAAAAATAGATCTACTAGAAAAATTTAAATTACATATGTGGCTCACAGTATGTCATTCTTGGACAGAATTGCCCTAGACATTGCTGATGTCTTCTCCCAATTTCTCTGGGAAGAGCAAAAATTGTTTTCACCTGGAGCGCCTGGGTGGCTCAGTCGTTAAGCGTCTGCCCTTGGCTCAGGGTCTGATCCCAGGGTCCTGGTATCGAGCCCCACATCGGGCTCCCTGCCTCGCTGGGAGCCTGCTTCTTCCTCTCCCGCTCCCCCTGCTTGTGTTCCCTCTCTTGCTGGCTGTCTCCCTCTGTCAAATAAATAAATAAAATCTTTAAACAAAAATGTTTTCACCTGCCAAAGCATGAAGTTTGAGCTTTACTGTCCTGCCGCAGGTGTTTTGAACTTCCCCAGAATTACTTCATAACTGCAACATCAGGAATGAGCTGGGCAAGTGTATTACATTATATTGATGATCCTTTTTTTTAAGTAGGCTCTGAGCCCAGCGTGGAGCCAAACACAGGGCTTGAACTCACGACCGTGAGATCAAGACCCGAGCTGAAATCAAGAGTCGGACACTTAACCAACTGAGCCACCCAGGTGCCCATCTAGTAATGATATTTTTCTGGTGGCCCTCACAGCTCTGTATGCATGCTAAGTACAGCTGTGCACAGGTGGCAAGACCTTGAATTAGGATAGAGACCAGGACCAGGTCTCAACTTTGGGGGCTATAAGAGCAGCTGCCCAAAGAGCTATTCCACGGCCTAATAAGGAAAAACTGTTGGCCTTGCAAACACTAGCAACGCAAAAGGAGCCCTTCTCACCTGTTTGACCTCTTTGGTTATTAGAGACAGCACATCCTGCACCTGGGAATGTTATTTAAGAATCTCTCCTAAGTCATCAGCCTGGTAGCCAAACGTGATCAGAGCCCCCTGCAGTAAAGCCACGGAAGGAATACAGGCAGTGGAATGACACCCGCCCTGCCCCCATAACTCCTTCTGATCCCATGGAGTTTTAAGTATCTGGGACCTGTCTTCTCACATCTTTTTTTTTTTTAATTTTTATTATGTTATGTACGTCACCATACAGTACATCCTCAGTTTTTGATGTAGTGTTCCATGATTCATTGTTTGTGTATAACACCAGTGCTCCATGCAATACGTGCCCTCCTTAGTACCCCTCACCGGGCTATCCCAATCCCCTACCCCTCTCCCCTCTGAAGCCCTCAGTTTGTTTCCCAGAGTCCATAGTCTCTTGTGGTTCATTCTCCCTTCTGTTTACCCCCCCGTTCATTCTTCCCTTCCTTCTCCTACCAATCTCCCTGCTATTTCTTATGTTCCATAAATGAGTGAGACCATATGATAATTGTCTTTCTCTGCTTGACTTATTTCACTTAGCATAATCTCCCCCAGTCCTGTCCATGTTGATGCAAATGTTGGGTAATCATTCTTTCTGATGGCTGAGTAATATTCCATTGTATATATGGACCACATCTTCTTAATCCAGTCATCTGTTGAAGGGCATCTCGGCTCCTTGCACGATTTAGCTATTGTGGACATTGCTGCTATGAACATTGGGGTGCATATGGCCCTTCTCTTCACTATGTCTGTGTCTTTGGTGTCTTCTCACATCTGATGCCTCTGGCAGTAAAACTCTGCCAGTATATGGATGGGTCATCTCTTCACCACTGAATAGTACATGCTTTTGAATGACCATTATTGGTTCTGGTGGGGACACATTGTCTCACTGCAGAAAAAAGTGTGAGTCTCAGCTCCAACATTCCATCCTGCAATGGGTTGTTGTCACTAAACCAAATTCTATCACATAGGCGTATCAGCAATGGTCCTGTTGGGAAACCAGAAATCACACCAGTGCTTTTAATAGAGAATTTAATATAGAGATTGGCTAGACGGACATTAAAGGATTGAAAATTCAGAACAGGAACATTAAGGTAGCACAGAGGTGGGGTCTGCAGGAAGCTTCTGCCTTCCTGAGGCCTGGGGGAACAACGGGATGAGGCTCAAAGGAGAGGCCCACAGAATTCAAACCCAGACCTCTAGGAAAGGGATGCTGTTGTTTGGTACTGGTACCATGGTAACTCACGGGAAGACCCCCATTGGGGCGGGGACTTAGACCACTGAGGAAGGAGTGCCTGCCAACTGGTTGATGCTAGTGTCTCTGAGCAGACGTGATGATGCTGGTTCTGAGACAGAGGGGGGAAATCTGGAAATTGGATTCAGCTGCTACTACTGGAGCAAACCATTCCCACCAGAGTGAAGAACCATGAACCACTGTCTTCCAATCTCCCTCTAGAGCCTCTTAGGGGCAGAACCTAATAGGCAGCACTGGCCTCACAGAGTGGAGCAGAACATGGAAGGATGGTCTGGAACTGAGAGACAATTGCTTCATCATCGACAACGTGCCACAAGCTGAGAAATGTGAAATGGAAGTACCTCTGATTGGGGGTTAAACCACCTGTAAGAATAGGCGGCTACCCACTCAGAGGGAACCGAGATCCGCCCTTTGGCTGCTTTGCCTAAGTGACTGGCTTAATAGGGGCCTCAATTTTGAGATTTGGTACCATACAAAGAAACTTGTTTCACTGATGAGTGAACAAGTTCAGTAGAATACCAAGCCATCTGTTATGATGATGGTAAGTGCTGACAACCCGTGGCATTAGTTGCTCTGCACAATGGGGGAGACTGCAAAGTGCTGCGTTCAGTAATAAAGCATTCTGCTCCTCAATGAATGAAATACACCTTTTCATGGGCTCATGGGCTGCTGGTATTGGCCCCACTCCAGTCAGGTCTTTAAGCGACCCAGGATGAGACTAGTCAAGTCATACCCTATGAAAACAAACACAACTCACCCCCAAGCTCAATTAATAAGTCACATACGTATTTGTTTCCTAGAAAGGGCCATATCCTGAGAAAAGCAAAGCATCTGCAAGAAGTAAGTCACCTGAGCCCGTGAGACATCAGTCATAGCCATATCTACGGTGGCCTACTAGATCCATGTGCAGCCCCAGCACAGTAACAAAACCACCAAGAAGGGCTGTCGTTTGACATACAAAGAAGCTACCGACGCCACCCAGAGCCTGCACTCACAGGCAGCTTCATAAATCTGTCATTCAGGGTGAACTTGGTCATACTATGGAAGACAGGACTGGCTCATACAGGCCTTTGGAAAAGGAAGGAAGGAGAATTGGGTAGCAAGGATCTTAGGCTATAACACAGTTCCAAGCAAGTTTCCACCAGGCTGATGGGGAGTTCTTGAGCCAAAGTCACCTGTTACAGTGGTTCTTCCCCTCGTAAGAATGGATCTGCATTCGTACCCCCACTGTTGCTCAATTATTGACTGGAAGCGGTCTACAGGAAACATGACCTTGGCACAAACACAGTCTTGGCTGCAGAAGGGTAGCAAGTGGGGCTGTCAGGCGATTGAAGCGGCGTAGTTGCATGGGCACCACACTACATAATAATAATTCCCCCCTGTCTTTGGCTCTTCATCGACCATAGTTAGTAGCAGGAAAATTTTTACTACATAGATCATGGAAATGTGGATGAACACAAATTTAAAATGGCATCTGGTGTCCTTCCCCAGCAGGCGGACAACTCTGACACTGGGTTTGTCATACCCCTCTTCTGCAAGTGGAGGACGCTCCTGTGGTTCTAATGCTCATACAGTAAGTCACCTTTACACTGTAGCCGTCTTCCTTGATGTCAAGAGACTGCCTTTGGTAATGGAATTGCTAGCCCTGGGTCTCTGTGGAGCTTTTCACTCCAGCCCGAGGGGAGGTCCTGGACCCCATCTGGTTGGGCATAGACAGATCCAACTCTGGGAAGCAAGTAGAGGATCAAGGGGCAAATAATCTCTCTTTTCCTAGTCCAGATATGGACAGACTGTACCCGTCTGGGGCAGTGACCATACTGCCAATTATCACAAAGCTAGATATGTCATCCCTAATTTGATTTGGCTACGGGGGATCTTATCAGCACCACACTATCATACAATGCCTCTGATATTGCTTTTGTCAGGCAGGGGACTCAGTCACTCTTTGCCTTGATTTTCGACACTCATATGTCCATTGCCTGTGGTGTCCATTGCCTGTGATATCCATGCTAAATACAGAGATTCACCTCGGACCCAACTCAAAGCAGCATTTGTGTTCTTCTCACCCACTTCCAGGGCTAGTTTTCCCGTGTAGTAAGACAGCCTCCCCGCCTCCCCTGCCTCCCGCTTGGATACAGGGTTACCCACTTCCTGAGAATCGCCGTACAACTCTTCGGTAAACGAAGACCCGGTGGGCGCAGGCTATATATCCCCAGATTCTGGTGCCATTAGCGGGATCTACCTGAGGGCACGAGGGACACAGTTTATCACCATTTTATATGGGTTTTCCTCCCACCAGGAGGTGTTTCTAAGGCTCACTCGAGATTACCAATGAGATAGCTGGGGTCTCACTACTGAAGATATTCTTGATTCCCTACCAGTGCTTGTGTTGGATACCTGCATAGCTTCCGGCCGTTTACTGACTAGGCAGTACGCGCCCTGGCCAACAGCTCCTGCTATTTCTGACTGAATAGCTCACTGCGAGTGAAGCTATCTAACAACTATAGGAGCTAGCCACATGGCTCTCAACCACCCCCCACCTAAGCCCTACAGTTTTCATGAGGAAGTTTGTATTCTTAATTAGGACCCTCTTCATTTTACAGTGTCTTCTTTGCCATTGTCAACACTTCCAGAAACCCCACTGATAAATCCAGTTAATTTCTGGGCCCATTGGGAAGGCAGGTTTCACTGTGGGATAATGACCGAACATGAGACCTTGTGCCTCATCTTAGTAACACTTAACAATTAAACCTATTCTTGTGCCCATTGTACAGGACTGGTGTTTTCTCTCGCTCATCTTCCAAAGATAAATTAAAGGGAGCAAGACTAGAGGCAGGGAGGCCAAGTTGTTGGACTAATGAGCCAATACAATGGCATCGAGAATGGAGATGATGGGATCGCTATGATATTTAGGGGAGAGAATCAGTGAGACTTGATGATTATTATGTGTGGGGAAAGAGAAGGGGAAGAAACTAGGGTTATGATTCACATAGTTTGGGCTTGATTAATAGTTTTCTTTTAGAGGAACGAAGATTTATTCATACAACTAATGTTTATTAAACATACACCATGGGGCGTCTGGGTGGCTCAGTCGTTAAGCGTCTGCCTTCGGCTCAGATCATGATCCCAGGGTCCTGGGATCGAGCTCCACATGGGGCTCCCGCCTCAGCAGGGAGCCTGCTTCTCCCTCTCCCACTCATCCTGCTTGTGTTCCCTCTCTGTCTCTCTCTCTGTGTCAAATAAATAATAAAATCTTAAAAAAAAAACCACCATACACCATGAGTCAGGCAGTGTATTTGACGTGGAGATGCAGAAGAAAATGACAGTGGGAAACAGAAAAATTAGCATAAGATAATAGATAATTACAGGGACAAAGAGATAATCATGCCTCTTTATATGATGCACTGAGAAGGGCACAACTCACTCAGCAGTGTTCCTGTTAAAAAAATTAATAAGTGTAATCTAATAATGTGGAAACATTGGACAAGCTCAAATCGATGGACATTTTACAGAATAAAAGGCTTGTACTCATCACAATTATTGAGGTCATAAAAGACAAAGAAACACTGAAGAACTGTTTCCAGTCGAAGCATACTAAAAAGAAATGACAGTTAAATGCAACATGTGGTCTTGCACTGGATTCCGAACCAGAAAATAATTGTTGTCTTCGGTTACAGTGGACATTATTAGGAAACTTGGCTATGAATAAGTTCTGTAAATTACATAATAGGACAATGCTAATTTCCCATCTTTGATAACTGTACTGTGATTATTTAAGAGAATATTCCTGATTTTAGGAGATACATGAAGTATTTAGGAGCAAAGGGCTAAGATATGAGCTGGAAGACGTTTTGAGCAGAATAGTGGCTAAGCATGCTTAGGCTCTGGGGTTAGACTGCGGGAGTTCTAATCCCAGCACAGTTATTTACTACCTATGAGGCTTTGGGCAAGTTATCTAAACATTCTCTAGTTTACGTTTCCTCACTGGTAAAACGGATGATGGAAATAATAGCGCCCAACTCACCGAGATGGCGTGAGAGTGAAATTGGCATATGTAAAGCGCTTAGACCCGCATCCGGCATGTCTGCATAGGCAGTGCTGGCTGGATTCCAGCTCTTCTGCCTCTGCCCTGGAGATACAGAGAGAAATGGGACATGGAGTTCAAGGAGCCACAGTCTCGTGGAAAAAATAAGAGGGTTAACAAATAATAACAAAACCACGTGATGAGTGTTCTGCTAGGGATCTGAGCTGAGTGCAGCTGAGCCTGGGGCAATGAGTTCTGCAGGAGGAAGTCAGGAGAAGTTTCACAGAGGGCTTCTGGTTTGAAATGGATCAGCAGGGGTGAACTGGAGTTTGCCAAGAATGCACTTTTCCCACTTTTGTCAGGCCCAGGCATCACCGGTAGAAAAACATGGAGTTCTGGAAAGGGCATTAAGTACAAGAGTGTGGCATCGGCAATGCAGCAGCGCTTGGCAGGAGAGCCAGTAGTGACCGCCAGTCAATTGACGAACGTTCAGATCCCAGCTTAAATATCACCTACAGCCTCAAACAAATCACACAATCTCCCTGAACCTCAGTTTCCCCGAAATATGGAGATATTAACACTTCCCTCAGGCCTGTTAGGATTAATATAATGTTCTTAGCACAGCGTGCAGTACATGGCTCATCCCCCAAAAGATCGGCTGTTCATATTAATGCCAGTGTTAGACATTTCTAGGGTTCACCACATTTCCTGAATCTTCTTTGCTTCCAGGCACATGCCTCCCTTGAGAGAAACCTGGCCCTGTAACTTCCTCTGGCCGATGAGGTGAAAGCAGAAAGGATGCCCATCCTTTCTGGGCCGACGCGTTGACGAGCCGGGATGCTGTGATTGTGCACACTCTCTTCCCCTGACACAGCAGCTTGGAAGCTCAAGTTGAGATGGTGGCATCCTAAGACAGTGGCACCTCCGTGAATCCAGTTAACGGGGACAACGATGGGCAGAGTACCCCTGCTCACTTGTGTTGGGCATGTAGCATGAGCAAGCGGTCAACCTTTGCTGTTTTAAGGTACTAAGACTTTGGCATTTTATTATCTTTAGCCACCCTTATAATCCCTGAAGAATCAGAGACTTTTCTAGACCCTTTAGTGTCCCATGCCAATTCCAGCTAGGGGAACATAGGCATTCTTCCCTCTCCTACCTTGTTGATGGGGTGATAAAAAACGGAAGATTTAGAAGCATGTGTGTTTAACAGAGGAATTCAAACTCAGTGTAAACAAAAAAAAGTCATCCTGTCTTGCAAAAAACTCCCAACAGTGAGTGGAGGAGGTGATAAACGTGGAGCGGACCTTTCTTTCTCTGAATCAACTGTGATTTCGATTTTTCACATTCAAGCACCATAGGATTAGTAGTGTTATAATCTAACCTCATAGGAAAGTATCAGAAGGGGATATAACCTGGGGGTCAGGAAGAGTCTCATGAAGAAGTGATATTTAAGCTGAGGCACAAAAGAGGAAGAGGACAGGAGGGGAAAGCAGATGAAAAGGCAGCAGAGGGCCTCATGCGTCTGGGCAAGTTTTGCGCGCGGCCATAACGTGAATGAGGGAGAGGGGCAAGAGCTGAGGCTGGGGGGTAAGAGAGGTGCAGAGCAGGTGAGCTTTCATGAACCAGGAACCCAGGAAAGGCATTTGGGCTGTCAAGGCCATATCCAGCTGTCCTAAAAAGGTTTACGGAACAGGAGAGTGATGTGGAAGCAAGAGCAGTGGATGGAATAGAGACATTGTGTATCGGTCAGGGATCTCCAGAGAAACAGAACCCATAAAAACTTATAAAATAGATACAGATTTAGTTTGAGGAATTGGCTTCTGTGATTGCGGGAGCCGGCAGGTTCAGAATTCCTAGGGCAGGCTGTCAGGCTGAAAATGCAGGCTGGAGTTGATACTGCCATCTTGAGGCAGAATTTCGTCTTCAGGGACATTTTAATTTTGCTCTCAAGGTCTCTCAACGAATTCGATAAGGTCCGCCCAGATTACTGAGGGTAATGTCCTTTACTTGAAGTCAACTGGTCGTAGATGTTAAGCCACAGCTATAAACTACTTCCACGGTGACCCCCAGACTAGTGTTGGCTGGAATGACTAGGTCCTCTAGCCTGGCCAAGTTGACCCCGAAAACTAACCGTCACACCTAGTTTCAGAGTTAGAACAGAGAGCTTTTGTTGATTGACTGCGTGGGGATTGAAAACTATGTAGCACTCAGAGAAGACCCCCAGATTTCCCACTTTAGCAACCGGATAAAAGGGAGTACCTCTGATTGAGATAGTGAACACTGGAGAAAGTGCAGGTTTGTGGTGGATAATCATTCAATTTGGGATGTGAGCAGTTTGAAGGGCTGTGAGTCAGCCAAGCAGAGGGGCTTCAGTGGGGCTCGGGAGAGAGATGTGAACTGCGGTTTTGTAAATAATCAGGACGTAATGGCAAGTCAGCTGCAGGAGTGTATGTGATCCTTTGGGGGGACAGTGTAGAGTGAGGAAGGAAAGAGAAGAAGGCCTAGCAGAGGGCCCAGCACCAAAGAGAGAGACTGCTTCCTGAAGGAAGGAACAGATTTATTGTCATCATTTATACTGTAGCCTTTACGGAGCCAGCAGAGGTATTTCCATAGGAAGAATCATTTGGCTGCAGTAAGCAGGGTGGGTTAGAACTGTGAGACCCTGTTGGTTGAGAGATCTCTCAGGAAACTTTTGCTGGTCAAGGGAAGAAGTAATGCAGGTCTAAGCTAGGACTCTTTAAGTAGAAATAGAAAGGAGGAATGGGACTGAGGAGTATTTTGAAGCAAAATCAACAGGCATCTAATTGGACATGAGGGATAAAGAATCCAAGATAACCCAGAGGTTATCAATCAAAGGGATCCAAAGGATGAGAACATCCACAGGAAAAAGGAAGTCGGGAGCAGGTATTGGTTTGGGAGAAGAAGATTGAAAGGTCGGGTTCGTACATACTTCGGGGTGTGGCAGAATATTTATCCCTGGCTTGCAAACATACCATATCTATCATGTCCTTCCATTCCTCTGGGTCTCTGTTCGGCCTCCTCCATGAAAAAACAAACAAACAAACAAAAAAAAAAACCTTTCCCATCTTATTGGCCTGAACATTTTCTATTCAATCTTCAAAACTTAAATTAAATGTCACTTTTCAGTAGCTTTCACTGACAACTTTAGGCTGAATTATTTGCCCTCTCATCTGTGCTCCTACCGCACCCTGTTCATATCTTTGTTTTTAAGAGCATTCATCACATTGTGTTATAATTGCATTTTATATGCCTGCTTCTCACACTTAAGTGCAAATCCCAGAGCCCAGGGCCTCTGACTTATTCCATCTGGTTCTCCCAGAAGCAACAACATTGAACTTGCTTTGTTGATCTCCAGTTTGGAGTTCAGGACAGGGGTGAGGCTAGATATATAAAGATGAAAGCCTCACCGACAAGGAGTGACCACTGAAAAAATGAAAATAACTATATCACTCAGGAAAAAAAAACAGCACAAATAGGTAGCCATGGGCTAAATCTCAGGGAATACCTACATTAGCCAATGGGCTAGGGATTCAAAGGATGTGAGAATTGTGCTCTGTCATAGCAATTACCATTAAAATATATTTATTCAGTGACTACCATGTGCCCTGTAGGCACTAAAAATACATCAATAAATAAGCCAGATCCCTGTTCCCATAGAGCTATAGCACTGTAGGGACACGTAGCTTCCCTCACGGAAGGAGGAAAGTTAAGAGTTTCAAATGCTGCAAAGTGTTTGAGGAGGAGAAATACTTCAGTGCCCTTCTGATTTGAAAACTGGAAGGTGAAGGAGCCATGCAGCCAGTTTCATTGTGAGGATAATGGCCGAGAATTGTGATGGAAAGGAAGTCAGAGAAGTAGAGGATAGAATTTTCTAGAATGTACTAGGCCCTTGAGATGCAGAAAATGAAACAGATGGTATAATCAAATAACATGAGCTCCAAAACAGAGGAGACTGACCGCAAACACTGAAACCATGGTCTGGGGTAGCAAAGGGATCTAAGGCATCTACTGACCCCTTCTCTTCACCTGGAAGTGGAAGGAGGAGCAGCGTCCACCACAGAGAGTTTTCAGGACAGTGATGAACCCAGGAAGGGTTAATCAGTAGGAAGCTAAACTTGAGCTCACTCAAGGGGCGGGAAAGCAGGGAAAAGGAAAAGTGTAACGATTTGGCATAGTTTCTCTGCATTAGGATGGAGATGTAGGGATGCCTGGATGGCTCAGTTGGTTAAGCATCTGCCTTCGGCTCAGGTCATGATCCCACAGTCCTGGGATGGAGCCCCACATCAGGCTCCTTGCTCAGCAGGGAGCCTGCTTCTCCCTCTGCCTGCTGCTCCCCCTGCTTGTGCTCTCCCTCTCTCTGACAAATCAATCAATCAATAAATAAAATATTTTTTTAAAAAAAGGATGGAGATGTAGGATTCTGTACGACAGGAGGCACAGCGGAAGGAGCTGGTAGAGTGAGTCAGAAGTGGAATGTGCCTGGGTGGCAGTAGCCTTGATCTGGCTGGGTGTGAGGCTACTGAAGGGGACAATGGCTTGCTCTTTGCTCAACATCCAGTCTTTGGGGGTTTGCCTTCTATACTACAGAAGTTACAAAGCTAAAAACTACATTTCCTAGATTACCTTGCAGACAGGGTTTTTGATATGATTTCGGTATGACCAATTAGACAAAAACTATACTATGCTTGAATTCCAAACTGAGCCAAAGGGGGAGCAAAGCGTCATATGCAGGGCACTCATTTTGCTGGTGAGGGTCTGGAGTCAAGAGTTCCGGCAGCAAGTTCCCAATCCCCAGATCCCAGCTAAAGTTGCATTTTCCTAGAACCATCAGTTTTAGAAAAGACTTCCTAAGCCCCAGTCTTCCAACTAGAGCAAAGGCAGCAGTTCCTTTCACTGGATGACAAGCATATCTCACACCAGATACACTGGAGTGGATTGTTTTTTAACACCTCCCTCTTCCATACGACACAATGACTTTCAGGAATAATCATTAAATGAAATGAATAAACATAAATGGCCAGAAAAAAATGCAGACAGTGTGAAAATTTTCTTTTATTGAACTTCATATATAAAATTATACCAGAAGTATTCATAAATAATAAAATAAATATTAGAATTTGAATGCAAAAAAAGAGAAGAAAAACAATGGGTTAATTTAATAATGGGGGAAGGGGAACAAACTTACATCTGTATATTGGTCTGTTGCAGTAATGAATAATAACATTCTAGTTTAATAAAAATCAAATAACAAATAAGAACAGCAATGTACAAGGAAGGATCCATCTCAATTTTAAAGATTTTCAAATTCAGTAAAATCGTTCATGAATGAACTATTATTTTTCATGTATGAGCTAATGTTTACACTTACTAAACAACCACAAGTATTGGAGACATGAACTGTACCTGAAGTGACCTTACATGATTTTAAACTGTAATGAACTTATTCTCAAATATTGTTGGGGCCAATGGGTGTTAGGGATTGCCCAACTGGGAGTTCTTTAAAACTGGAAGTTCTCCAACTTAACTTCCATGTAAATACAATGTTGATTAAAGGATATGTAATTCAAATGTGCTGAATTGAAGCTTACACATCTATTATTACAACTCAACAGTAGTCCCAGCAATTTGTTTAGAACATAGTCCAATAAATGATTTTTTTTCCAAAAATAAGCCAGACAGAGAAAGCAAAGACTTTGTGGTATCGTTTATATGTGGAATCTTAACTTTTTAAAAAAGTCAAACTCATAGAAATAGAAAGAGAGATTAGAAAACTGATTGCCAGGAGCTGGAAGGTGGGGGAGATAGGGAGAGGTTAGTAAGAAGAGTATAAGCTTTCAGCTATAAGATGAATAAAGTCTGAGGATCTAATGTGACACATGGTGACCCTAGTTGATAACACTGTATTATATCATTGAAATTTGCTAAGAGAGTAGAACTTAAATGTTCTCACCAAAAAAAGAAAGAAAGAAAGAAAGAAAGAAAGAAAGAAAGAAAGAAAACAAAAGATAGAGCTAAATATGCAAGGTAATGGATGTCTTAATTAACTAGATAGAGGGAATCCTTTCACACTGTATATGCGTATCAAATCACTATGTGTACATTTTAAATATCTTACACTTTTTTTAGCAATTATACCTTAATAAAGCTGAAAAAAAGAGGTTGGTCTAATAGAACAATGAAATCATATCTTGAAAACCTAGTATGACACCACCTAAGAGAAAACACCCTGTGAGTTCGAGGTGCTGTCTTGCAGGATGTGTCCTGCGCTCTGAACTAGGGCCAATCAACATACAGCATGGTTTCTTCCATAACCAGACGCATAAGGCTGAGAACTAAGGGGTGGTGGTGAGAAATACCTAATGACCCACTTGCAAAAATTTTGCACTTTACTTCTCATTCTCACAACTCTGGTTTCTGCTATGTTTGGAAGCTTATTATCTAAGAGAGGACTATTTCTTTCAGGGAACACAACAATGGTTCCACTGAACTAGAATTTGGGACTGCCGCTTCATGCCACTAGGCAAAGCAGCAAAAAAAAAAAAAAAAAAAAAAAAAAAGAGAGAGAGAGAGAGAGAGAGAATTGCTATGTTGGCTAGGGTGATTGATCCTGACCACCATTAAGTACTAGACTAGTAGTATACTACATTATAGGATTGAACTACACTGTGTTTCCATTTCCCTACTGAGACATCCTTTACACTGCTTTCACTAAAACAATGAACATCTTTGTACATGTCTCCTTTGGATGGCAGGATGGATGGCAGGATAGATCCCTAAAAGTGGAATTTCTGCATCGCAGACTATGTGGATATTTAACTTTACAAGTGTTGTCAAATTCCACTCCAACGTGGTTGTACCCACTTACACCTCCACCAGCAATGACTGAATTTCTATTTCTGCATATTCTTATGAATATTTATTAATTTTTGCCAATCTGATGAGCATAAAATGATATCTCATTATTGATTAATTTGCATTCCCGTGATTACCTGAGGTTGAGCATCTTTTCATGGCTGTCTATAGCAATATTTAAAAAATAGTGTCAATTCTCAATTTTCCACAAGAACAGTAGTCACATTCTGAGCAGTGGTAAGTACCACCTCATGGAGCAGTTCTTGTATTCATGCCCATACAACAGATTTTCCTCCCTAATTAGGTCTGGGTTGACTAGTATCAAATTTAGCTCCCTCGAGAATATAGAATGAAAGAGGAAAGCCAGTGCAGAATTTTAAATTGCCATCTGAAAATCTTCAAAATGGACACTTCACATGGCTTTTTGTGTCCCCAATCTGGAATTAGTCTTATGTAATCCAGGGACTGCTCAGGCATAATCTTAGGGATTTTGTCCCTCTGAGTTCCAGTTAGTAATTTCGGTTTCTAAAGGCATAACGTGGCTTGCTTCGGAGTACTGCAGCGTTTTAGAACTGCCATGCCTTGCCTGTCTACAGCAACCCCAAATGCTTCTGTCCAGGACAAATCACAGCAAGCCAGAGCTAGAAGGAACCTTCATCATCAGGCTGCCCATAGCCCATAATTTGCAGAAGGGGAATCTAAGTCTCAGAGAGCATAACCTGTGAAGTGCTCAAGAACTGAGTGCCCAACCTGTGTGCTCTAGCTTAATCCCCTGAGCCCTCAGGGTGGTTGCGTGGTGCCTGGTCACACGATCATTTTCCACAGGTGCTATGACATGAACAAGGTTGCTGTTGGGAGGCAATTTTTCATGGGTCTCTCAAGTTTCTGCGTGTCTCAGGGGAGCTTTCGTCTTTTGTCCCTGACCCAGTTGTCTTGCATCTTCTGCCAGCACCCATGAAACTGCAGCAGCCTACCTTGTTACTCGCAAGTAGGGTAAAATCTCAGGTACTTCAGTCTCTCAACGTTGCAAACAGTAGTTTCAGAAGCTGTTAATAGTGTTTTGGGGGGCAGCTGTCCTCCGGTTAGTTTGGGAAAAGCTGAGGCAAAAAAAAAAAATTATAAAAAATACAAGGAAGGAAAAGCAGGTTTTTTTTCTTGTCAGATCCTTTAAGACACTAAAGAGCATTATGAATTGCTCCTGGATGTGGGGGTGGGGTCGAGTGGGCTAAGTGTCAAGAATTAATTGCATAGAAACCTTCCTCCCTCCTTCGCCCTTTGGACTGCCTATTAACACTGGAAAGAACAATAGAATAAAATCAGTAGAAAACCATTTGGAAAGCCAGAGTAAAATATTGTAAGACTAAGGATAGAAATGCAGTCGAGAGGGGCAGTTTTCACATCCTTTGAAAACTGGAATGAGGTAAGCTGCAGGTAAGCCAGCATCCACTACATGGTCCTTTTGCAGATGGGCCCAAACCACGCAAGCTACTGGGATTTTGCCCTAGGGTCAGATTTTAGAGTCAAAAGGGGGCTTAGACACGATGCTAACTCTCTATTTACACATTGCAGCACTGAGGCCCAGTAGGAAGGCATTTAGGGCCACCCGAGTCGTTGGTGGCAAATGATGGGAATAAAATCTAAGTGCTCGGAGACACTCTTCAGTGTTCCTCACACATTCTCTGTCCTCACGTTGTCCTGTTTCATTTATTTGTAACTAAACCTTAAAATCTCTGAAGGCAAATACCATCTCGCTCCACTAAAAGCTCTAGTGCAGTGGAACAACCTACCGGTAGAATGATCTACCGTGTTCGCTGGTCACCACGCACGTACAGCGCTGCGCAATCCAGCTTCCGGCCGTGGTGGATACGCGGCATACCGGCTCTGTCCAGTACGGTCGCTGTGAGCAATGTATGGCTACGGAGCACCCGATACGTGACTACTGTGACCGAGCAACTGGTTCCTGAATTCCGTTTAATTTTAATTAGTTGGAATTTACATTTAAACAGCCACATTTGGCTAGTGGCTACCGCAGGGACTAAGGATGGTGGCTGTGGAGTACGGGGCGCGTCACAGGGCTGAACCTGAGGAAGAACGAGTCGCCAAGGCTGGAGTCTGAATTCCCGCGAGGTGTTTGGTTGATCGGCGATAAGCAGTCACGCCACAGACGCAGGCCTCAGGCCGCACGCCTTCATTCAAGGGCATTTCACAAGCAGTAGAAGGGCCAGGCCTTGAGCGGGGGAGGGGGCATAAGACCCCCTGACGGCCGTTAAAAAGGGGCGGGGCCTGGCGTCAACGGCTGGCACGTGCAGCTGAGGGGGGCCACGTCAGCGTCAGCGTCACCGCCGCGGGGGCTTCTGGGTCACGGGTCGGCGGCACCGAGGTGTCACTTCAGCGAGGCAGCGGCCCGGAGCCATGCCTTCTGAGCGGAGATCGATGCGGGGGAGGACTCGGTCGAAGTCCAGGGTCCTGCAGGGGATCCGCGCCAGGCTGCTAAGTTGTGAGGCGGGGTGCAGTGCCGATAACCCGGCGATCGGGTCGCACCCGGGGGGCAGCATCCCCGGGCGCCGGGCCGTCATGGCGGCCACGCCTCAGCCCGGCTGGCAGGCGTCTCTGCGCGGCCTCCGGGCTGAGACGCGCCCTTCTCTGGTGAAGATGTGGGCCCGCAAGCGCTTCGGGCTGCTCTTGCTCGCCATCTGGATGTTGCTTTTGCTGTGCTACTACCTGAACACCGGTGAGTGGCCGTGGCCAGCCTCTGCCAAGCCAGGCGGTTGCGTTCCGCCCTCCCGCCCGCTGCTGCGCGCTTCCCCCGGCCTCCGACTTCTGCCCGCTTCATCGCCTCGCACGCGCCCCTCAGAGCCCCTCGGAAAGCCCTTCCCTCCCCAGCCCCTTCATCACGACCTGCCCTCCCCGACTTCCCCCACACAAAATTCTGACCCCCCTCACCCCCCTGCCTTTTTGCAAAAAATGGAGGTGAATTTCACCTCAAGTAAAATGGACTGTTTTGTGATGAGCTAGTCGGTGGCATTTAGTCTATTTCAACGTGGCAAAGCCACCACCTCTGCCTACTTCCAAAATGTTTTCCTCACCCCAAGTTGAAACCCGCACTCGTTCGTAAAGCAGTTAGTCCTCATCTCCCAGCCCCTGGCAACACCAAGCTGCTTTCTGTCTCTGTGGGTTGACCTTTGGCAGACATTGCATATAGAGGTAACCTAGAATATCTGTGCTTTTGTATCCAGCTTATTTTACTTAGCATAACATTCTTGAGATTTATGCCTGTTGTAGCACGCATCAGCACTTCATTTCATCTTAATGGCTGAATAATATTCCATTGCATGAATATACTGCATTTTGTTTATCCATTTATCACTTGATGGGCATTTGGGTTATTTCCAGTTGTTGGCTATTACTAATAATATTGCTGTGAATATTCATGTCCAAGTTTTTGTGTCAACGTGATTTTAGTTCTCTTGGGCATATACCTAGGAGTGGAATTGCTGGGTCAAATGGGAATTCCATGTTGAATTTTTGGAGGAAGTCCCAAACTATTTTACAAAGTGACCAAATCATTTTACATCCCCACTAACAATGTACGAAGGTCGCAATTTCACCAACATTTGTTACCCACACCCCCTTTTCGATTATCACCATCTTAGTGGGTATAAGTGGTATCTTATTGTGGATCTCATTAGCATTCTGTAAAGACTAATGATATTGAGTGTCTTTTCATGTGCTTTTGGACATTTGTGTATCTTCTTTAGAGAAATGTCTGTTCAAGTTCTTTGACCATTTTTAACTGAATTTTTTGTGGTTTTGTTATTGAGTTGTAAGAGTTCTTTTTATATTCTGGATATATGATTTATACATATTTTTCCCATTCTGTAGGTTGTCTTTTTACTTTCTTGATAATTTTTTTTGATGCACAAAAGTTTTTAATTTTGAGGAAGTCCAATTTATCTGTTTTTTTAATTTTTAATTTTGTCACTTGTGCTTTTGGTGTCATATCTAAGAATCCATTGCCAGATCTAAAGTCATAAAGATTTCTTTCTTTTTTTTTTTTACAATGATTTTTTATTATATTATGTTAGTCACCATACAGTACATCCCCGGTTTTCGATGTAAGGCTCGATGATTCATTAGTTGTGTATAACACCCAGTGCACCATGCAATATGTGCCCTCCTTACTACCCATCACCGGTCTATCCCATTCCCCCACCCCCCTCCCCTCTGTAGCCCTCAGTTTGTTTCTCATAGTCCATAGTCTCTCATGTTTCATTCCCCCTTCTGATTACCCCCCCTTTATAAAGATTTATTTCTATGATTTCTCTAAAGTATTTTATGGTTTTAGCCCCTCTATTTAGGTTGTTGATGCATTTTGAATTAATTTTTGTATATGGTGTGTGTTAGGGGTCCAACTTCATTCTTTCTACATGTGGATATCCAGTTGTCTCAGCACCATTTGTTGAAGAGACTATTCATTCCCCATTGAGTGGTCTTGCCACCCTTGTTGAAAAGTAGTTGACCATAGATTTATGGGTTTATTTCTGGACTCCTAAGTTCTTTTCTGCTGGTCTGTGTATCTATGCCTATGCCAGTACCATCCCTCTTTTGATTACTGTAGTTTTGTGGCAAGTTGAGAAATTGGGACTAATGAGTTCTCCAGTTTTGTTCTTTATTCATAACATTTTAAGCATTCAAGGCCCCCTTGTAATTCCATATAAATTTGAGAATCAGCTTTTCCATGTATGCAAAAAAGCCACTACAGTTTTGATAGGGATTGCAATGAATCTGTAGACCACTTTGCGCAGCCGTGCCATCTTAACAATATTAAGTCTTTCAATCCATGAACATGAGATGTCTTTCCATTTATTTATGTCTCCTTTAATTTATTTCAGCAATGTGTTGTAGTTTTCAGGAAACAAACCTTTAACCTCCTTGGTTAAATTTTATTCCTAGATATTTTGTTCTTTCGAATGTTATTGTAAATGGAACTGTTTTCTTAATTTCCTTTTTGGATTTTTCATTGCTGGTGTATAGAAGCACAATTGATTTTTGCATGTTGATCTTGCAAATTCAGCAAAGTTGCAGGGTACAAGATCAACATGCAAAAATCAAAGTACTAGCCTCCATCTCCCCCTCTCTTAAAGCTCTTCTACCTCTAACCTCATCTTACCAATCCCCCTTTACCTCATCTCTCAAATTCCTTTCTCCATCACCTCCCTTCACAGAGACCTTTCTTTGCTAACTTCCCTACACCAAGGCCTTCCCTTCTTTTATGGTTGCTCTCCCTGCCTCCTCTACTCCCACAGTTGACTTCCCTCATTTACCTCCTCCCTTGAAGGCCTCCTTCCCTCAAGCCCTTTCCCAAAGTAGGAATTTCCCTCTCCTCACATTAACACTAAACTTTCACCTCCCTCACTGCTCAAAAGTTCTTCACTTTCTTATATTATGTTAGTCACCATACAGTACATCCCTAGTTTTTGATGTAAAGTTCCATGATTTATTACTTGCGTATAACACCCAGTGCACCATGCAATACGTGCCCTCCTTAATACCCATCACCGGTCTATCCCATTCCCCCCACCCCGAAGCCCTCAGTTTGTTTCCCAGAGTCCATAGTCTCTCGTGGTTCATTCCCTCTTCTGTTTACCCCCCCTTTCTTCTTCCCTTTCTTCTCCTACCGATCTTCCTACTTCTTATGTTCCATAAATGATATTAACATTGTATGTCAACTACACTTCAATAAATTTTTTAAAAGAAAAAAAAAGTTCTTCTTAACTTTTAATCAAGGTCTTTTCATTGTTCACCTCACCACAATGACTTTCCTTTGCTCACCTTACAGGCCTCCTCTCCCCTCACTCAAAAGCCCTTCTTCTTTTTTATTTTTTTTTTAGGTTTTTTTTGTTTTGTTTTGTTTTGTTTTATTTTTGCAAATGACACTACAGATAAAAGACTGGTATCCAAGATCTACAGAGAACTTCTCAAACTCAATACTCAAAAGCCCTTCTTTATCTCACAAAGCCCTTTATTCCCCTTACTCGAGGTCTTCACTCCACCTCCCTTTGAAAATGCTTTCATTCACTAACTTCACACTGTCCTCTCTCTTACTTTCACAAAGCCCTTCCTTCCCTCAGTCAAAATCCTTCTCTTACCTCCTTATTTACCCTCCTTCAGGCCTTCTTCACTCACTATCCTCTTAGAGGCCTCTTTCAGCCCTCCGAAGACCCTCCTTCTCCCCACTCACAGGTTTCTCCTCCTTCACCACTCAAAGGTACTCTCTCCTTCTGCCCCAGAATCTTCTTTTCCTCCTACTCAGTGGTCTTGCTGCCTCACTTTCCTCACTCAAAGTCTTTCCCACCTCCTTCTCCAAATATTTCTTGTCCCTCACTCAAATACTTTTCCTTTCCCCACAGCCTTCTCTCCTTAGCTCCAGGTTGGCCTTCTCTAAAGTACCTTCTCTACCTTACCCCCCTGGCCTGCCCTCCCTCCCAACTTCCTCTCAGTGGTGTTCTGTCTCCTCATCTGCATGAAGGCCTTGGCTTTCCCACAGTCTTTCTCCCTCCCTCAAGCTCCAGCCTCAAGCCCAAAGCCCTTCCACCATCCCCACCACTAATCTCAATGACTTCTCTTTCCTTGCCTGCTCCAGGGCCTCCCAAAGCCCTTCCACCATCCCCACCTCTAATCTCAATGACTTCTCTTTCCCTGCCTGCTCCAGGGCCTTCCATCCCCCCAACCAAGGTCCTCCCACAGTCAAAGAAAGAGGCAAAAATTGGGCAGAGGCATTGTAAGTAAATGGAACAGAGACCTCTTATACTATGTCATAAGTTTGTGGTTTGTAACTTTTGGTGAGGGATGAAATTCAAAGTTAAATAAAGTATATGCTGTGCATTCTTTTATCAGCTAATTTACACAAGTTGGGGAAATATAATTTTTGCTCTTTCACAAATATCTTAAAATACTTTTTAAATGATTGCTTGCAAATCATATTACTTCAAATTATTCATATTTATTTTTCCTTCTATTCATCTAAAATACCAAAGTATTTCTGAATTACTTTTACTGTATTTGTAAATGTTAGTTACAAATACATTTGAGAGCCTTACAAACTGAGAGCTTTTTCATTCTCTGAAAAAGTAAGTTAAAAAACAAAACTATAAATTGTACATCATTTTTTCTTAGTCCATGATTTCTTCATTTTCTATTTCTATTTTGAGTAGAACTCTCACCAAAAAAGAATACTGTTATTCAGTGTGATTTCTTTATTTCCATGGGGACTTTTTCCAATATAGGTTTAACATGTTTTCTCCTAAAATAATCCATGATTCATTCTTTATATTGTCAGATTTCCCAGATTCCCAGGAGGTGATATGTGACTGGATGGATTAAGTATCATTTTGCATTTTAAATGATTTAACTTAATTAATTTAACTAAATGCAGTGTGTTATGGGTTGAATTGTGTCCCTTCCAGAAAAAAAAGTTAAAATTTTAAACCAAAGTACCTCACAATGTGACCTTATTTGGAGAAAAGTTCTTTATAGAGGTAATCAAGTTAAAATGAAGTGAGCCCTAATCCAATATGACTGGTGTCCTTATAAAAAGGGGAAATTTGGGCACACAGTTAGACTTTGGTAGAGGAAAGACCAAATGAATAGACACAGGGAGAAGACAGCTGTCTATAAGCCAAGGAGAGAGGCAGGCTTTTTCTCCCAGCCTTCAGAAGGAACCAATCCTATTGACATCTTGATTTTAGACTTCTAGCTTCCAGAACTGTGAGACGATAAGTTTCTGTTGTTTAAGTCACCCAGTTTATGGTGCTTTGTTTCAACAACCCAAGCAAACTAATACACACTGAAGAGTAAAATAATGTGGCCATGGCCTGGAGTATTATGGTGAAAACAGGTTACATGGTCCTAGAGCTAAAGTTCCCCTTCTCCTTCCTAGACAGACCCTTCTGATTTCTCTTAGACTTAATGTCACCAATGGAATTTGAAGTTGAAGGACTTGAGGTAGCTCTGGAATATCTCTAGTTTTGTATTTTCATTTGGTCTCCAGGCTGCTTTGCTTGTCAGGTTATATTTAGGTAGAAGACATAAAGACTAGTGGCATACAGGATGAGGAGACTAGCAGACTGGGGACTGGGAGTTTGATCCCACCTACTTCACCAATTCTCTGTAACCTATTGAATCAGTCCTCATTGCACATCTTTTCCAGGGAGATTTAAAAAATAAAACAAGAAGTAAAGATTGACTAATAGGTCATATTTTCAAAATACTTTAGCTCCATGGAAAAAACATGTGACTAGTTTCTGTATTATTATATTAGAATACTTCACTTATCTCCTATCTTGGGGAATGAATGAGGCAGCGTATATTGAAAGAAGGTCTGGCTATCTGCCATGTACCTCATTAAACATCAAGCTTGCTCTTGCCTTAACCATTTGTGCATGTGTGCTCTGAATTAGGAGTTGAGAGACCCAAGTTGTCTTGATTCTGCCGCTGACATGCTGTGTAACCTTTGATAAGTCACTTTACCTCTTCAGGTTTCAGTTACCTTCTCTAAAAATTGAGATTTCCTAGATGAGTGTTTCTCCTGCCTCAGTCATTTGTATAACACCTGCACAGTTCTTGATTATCTTAATGTTACCAGTTCTCCATATTTTGTTAAATTGCCCCACTTTTTTACATAAATATATTTATTTTAGAAGGAAACTGTAGCACAATTATAAATTGAAAACTGGTCATATTTGCTATTAAGATAATTATTTTAAAAAATAAATATCCTGAAAACAAAGTAATGTTATTAAATTTAAAATTATAAGCAATAAAAATAAACAATGAGGGACATATGACAAAATACTCATTTTACATTGTACTAAGCACTTCATTTATGACTTCATTTAATCCTTACAATCCTTCAAAATAAATATTACCCCCATTTTGCAGATGAGTAAACTAAGGCAAAGAGAAGTTTACTGATTTGAAGTTCACCAGCTAGTATGTAGCAGAGCCAGAATGCAAATTTGTGTCTATTTGAGGCCAAAGCCCAGAAAGACTGACCCTCATCTATGAAAGCCCCAGCAGAATCTTGTCCAACGTGATACCATTAGCCACTGCTCCCATTCTGTCTCCTCACTCTTTAATCCAGTTCCTTATCTGAGAGATCTCCCTGCAGAGCAGGGCTGGCAACATAATTCACATAATGAAAATGCAAGGTCCCTTGTTCAAAATTTATTACACATTTCAAGATGATAGCAGAACATTGAACCAAGAGTAGGGTCCTTCTAAGAGCCAGACTATAGATTGCACAGGTCTCATACCCATGGAACCTGCAGCTTTGAGTCTGTTTTTGTTTTTCTGAAATGTAGTTAGATTTTCAGTCTTTTTTTGTAACAGGGAAATTAAAAAATAAAAATCATTGTGATGGGGAAACATGGTTCTTTACCATTTCTTGCTGCCTTTTAAGGAAGCTGGATCCTAATCTTTTGCTTGCTGAGCATGTTAATGAGTGTACAGATGCAAATTAGAGGCAGAGAAGATGGAGTTATTCTGCCTATGAAAAGCAATGCTGGAGGGGAAAGAGTCTAGAGCCTAATAGGGTGAAGAGGAAGATCTGGGAAGACTTGGGTGAGGGCTGATTGGAGATTTTGGAGAGAGGGAAGGACAGTTGAATTGCTCCCAAGGATGAAAGAACAGAGGTGTTAAGGGGGATTTTATAAAGGTTTGCCATATGGTGAGTTATGTCAACCTTGTTTGGTGTCATGGTAGTTTTGATATCCTAGTCATATATATATATATATATGGAGAGAGAGAGGAAGAGAGAGATAAACAATCATATATTTCTTTCTACACTTATAAAGTAAATACATAAATAGCAAAAAATAAATACATCTATAAATATTCAACTGTGTTCCTCCTAAAATCAATTCATGTAATGCTGTTGATACTCATACCACACTTTGGGAAATACTGCTCAAGGTAATTTGTAACTAATTGTCTTTCAGTGTAGGGAAGAAACTAGTGGTAGAGTGCAGGTTAAATATACTGGAGAATTTTGGTTCAAGCTGCCACTCGTGGTGCCTATCTGAGTAAAATGTTTAATTTTACTCTATTTCAAATGCTCATTGAACTGACCAAAAGATCTATAACGGTTGAAAACTAAGAGAACCAAGAAGGGTTCCATCTGCCATCAACATGCCAGAAATTTGGAGGGATTTCTGAAATATAGAGAGGAGGCCAGGCCAGACACTACTGAGAAAAGTTGCAGCAATATGTGTTTTACCTCAGGCTTAGGCCAAACTTATCTGACAGGGGCTGAAGGCTAGGGTACTTTGAGTTGGGGCTTAATCTCTGTCCAGGAGGGGCTCCAGGAAGCACAGAAAGTAGAAGATAACATAGAGTGGAGACTTAGGCCACAATGTGCTACTGCCAGCCAATACTTCCTTCAGATGGTGCACTGACAAGGACAGTCAGTTGGGGAAGGGGGGCACCAAGTGAACAAATGGCAGTTTCTCGTCCTGTCAAAGCCACTTCTAATTGTCGTTCCTTTCCTGTATGGTGTAGGGCAGTGAGCCCTCTACTCTGTTGAAGTGTGCCTGGCAATATTAATCTCATTTTTTGTACCCTGTTCTGGAAGCACTCTTCCAAGCCCTTTGTGTGCCCAGCTTCTAATCCTTTTGTTAAGCTTAAATATCATCTCAGATAGGCCATCCTCTAGTTAAGTTAAAGTAGGTCCCTTACTTTAAACTGTATTGGTATCCACTTTCTTCACAGCACTCATTACAATTTGTAATTATTTGTTAGTTTACTTATTTTTTGTCTGTTTTCTCCACAATATTTTAAGCCCCATGAGGGCAAGGTTCTTATCTGATTTGTTCAGTGGTGTATCCCCCAAACGTAGAATATAGTAGGCATTAAATACATATCTATTGAATAAGTAGGAGTTAGGAAAAAAAAACTGAACAAAATGGGTTATTTTAAATATTGTCAAGATATGTAATATACAGTGAAGATAAAACTGTAATGAATGAATGTTTATGCATAGTGTTAAAATACATAAAACAAATGGTTTAGAAATTCAAGTAGAAATGGACAAAACCACAGTCATTGTGGGAGACTCTAATACATATCTTTTAGTCCTTGACAGATAAAATAAAGATACTGAGCATTTAAATAACACACTTTAGCTTGATTTAACATGTATAATAAAGTTAATATTCATATAATTTCATATCATAAGAAAGTGCCTTACAGGCTGAAAACACACATTCAAGTGTATGTGTATGAAAATTGGTCTCATTAAAATAAGAAAGGATATTTTCATTGATATAAAGGAGATTTAAAAATTATAAATGACTATTATTATGATTCCATCCTAATAATTATTTTGTAAATGGATGATTTTTTAAGAAAATTGAAATTAAAATGGGCTCATGAGCATGAAGTAGTGCAATGTTGCTAAGGAACTATTCCCTCTACAAAATAGAGTCAGACTATTTATGGAGGAGTTTTCCTAAACTTTTAATGGATCAAACATTTCCTATGTTGTTTAAATTGTTTCAGTATAGAAAAAGAGATGGGAAGCTTCCCAGATTATTTTATGAAGCAAATATAAACCCCACACCAAAACCTACAGAGATAGGAGAAAAGGAAATGCAGGCACACTTTACTTAGGAATGTTGATCCACAAATCCTACATAAAGTGTTAGCACTTGTGCACTTCAGGAATGCAAGAATATTTTAATATTGGAAAATATATTAATATTCAACTGTTAATAGGCAGAGGGAAGTATGATTGTAACAGTAAATATTAACAGCACTTGATAAATCCCACTTCCATTCTTGATTAAAAATGAAACAAAATAATAAAAGAAAATTTGTAGTAAGCCAGGACTAGAGGAATGCATTCTTAATTTAAAATAAAAAAGTATCTATCCTAAACCAGCAGCCAAAGATTTACTTAATGATGAAACACTAGTGCATTCCCATTAAAGTCAGGACTGACTGTAGGATGCCCATTATCATATGTTTTTCACCATAGTTTCAGAAGTTCTAGCAATGCAGTGAGAGAAGAAAAAGAAATGAGCCCTTAGTATTGGAAAGAAAGGAGGCAAAACCATCTATATTTAGTGATAATATGATTGTATAGATCTGGAATGAAACCAAAGAACAGTGGAGATCTAATGAGAGTCAAATAAGGTAGTAAATCAGAATATACATGAACCAAAATCAATAGCTTTCTTACATACCAACAGTAAATCAGCTAGAAAATGTGATGAAATAGATTATATTTGCATAGGAAAATATATATGATATAAGGGAGTAAACATAGTAAGAGAGATATGGGACCTGTATGAATATAACTATAAACCTTACTCAGAGAGAGAAGAAGAGAGTTGAATGAGTGGAGAAAACAAACCTATTATTGGGTGAGAAAATTTTGTACAATTATCACTTCTCTCCAAATGTGTTGACATATAACTGAATTCATGCTTAGCACATGAGACATACAATAAATGTTTTTTAATGAATGTTAAATAACTGAACATCATTATAATAAAATATTAGATTTTTTGACTTGATAAAATGATTCTAAGCTTCATGTAAAAAAACTCTTCAGAGTTAAGAATAAAATTTTGATAATGAAGACTAATGAAAGGATTGCCAGATCAGTTATTAAAACATATAACAATGTAAGATAATTATAACAGTGGTGGTATTGGTGTGTGAACACATAGATTTATGGAACAGAGTAGAAAAGTCAAGAATCAGATTTATAACTGTTTAATGACCTAGAATATGATGGTGGTATCATAAGTAGGGAAGGATGGATTTAATGTATTTGGAGATCTAGAAAAAAAGCGTCCCTGCTTCATAATATACTCCAGGTGGATTAAAGATTTAAATTTCAAAAGTAAAACTATCAAAGTGTTAGAAGGAGGGCGCCTGGGTTGCTTAGTTGGTTAAGTGTCTGCCTTCCGCTCAGGTCATGATCCCAGCATCCTGGGATGGAGTCCCACATCTGGCTCCCTGCTCAGCAGGGAATGTACTCCTCCCTCTCCCTCTGCCTCTCCCCCGGCTTGTGCTCTCTCTCTCACTCACTCTCTTTCTCTCTCAAATAAATAAATAAATAAAATCTTAAAAGAAAGTGTTAGAAGGAAGATCGGTAGGAGAAGAAAGGGAAGAAGAGGGAGGGTTAAACAGAAGGGGGAATGAACCATGAGAGACTATGGACTCTGAGAAACAAACTGAGGGCTTCAGAGGGGAGGGGGGGTGGGGGAATGGGATAGGCTGCTGATGGGTATTAAGGAGGGCACGTATTGCATGGAGCACTGGGTGTTATACGCAAGTAATGAATCATGGAACTTTACATCAAAAACTAGGGATGGTGACTAACATAATAAAAAATATTATTTAAAAAAATAAATAAATAAAATAGTTAATATTTATCCCACAAAAAAAGAAGGAAACATTGGAATTTAGAATGTCTTTCTAAACCTGACCCAAGAGGCAGAAATAGTAAAGGAAGAGATTGATACATTTGATTACATAAGACACTTAAAACTTTTGAACTTCTCAAAAAATCATAAAAAATATAAAGGTAGCTGACTACCTTGAAAAATATTTGTAACATATGTGACAGACTAATAAAGCTTAAGTTCTCTACTATATAACAAATGTATGAAAGATGTAAGCTCACTGATGAATCAAGGTGAAATTAAAACCAAAGAAATACCATTATTTTGCCCATCGAACTGGCAAACAACAATAAAAAGTCTAGGGTGCAAGAAAACTGGTATTTGCCTGCGCTACTGGTAGAAGTGTACTTTCGGACAGCTTTGCTGGAGGGTAGTGTGGCCAAAATCAAGAGCCATTCCTTAATAATTTATCCTAAGGTATTTTTCATAGCTATTTGCAAATCTATAGTTCCAGTGGTAATCATTACAGTGTTTTTTATTTCTTTTTTTCTTTTTATATTGAGGTATAATTGACATATTATATTAGTTTCAGGTGTACAATATGATGATTAGAGATTTGTGTATATTGCAAAATGATCACAATAACTCTAGTTAATATCTGACATCATACATAGTTACAAAATGTTTTTTTCTTGTGATGAAAACTTTTAAGATCTACTCTCTTAGCAACTTTAAATATGCAATACACTACTATTAACTATAGTCACCATGCTGTACATTATATCCCCAGAAGTTATTTATTTTATACCTGGAAGTTTGTACCTTTTGATTCCTTTAACCCAGTTCACCTACCCCTACCGCCTGCCTCTGGCAACCACCAGTCTCTTCTTTGTCTATAAATTCTATTTTGTTTTGTTTTTGTATCTATGAGTTCTATGCAGTGTTCTTTATAATATCAATGTCTTGTGAATAACCTAAATGTCTTTCTATGGGGGAATGGTTAACTCAGTTGTAATAGAGCCATGTAATGGAATACTGGGAAATTATTAAAGATAGTGTTGAAAAATATTGAATGATATGGACAAATCCATGCTACAGGAACAAAGATGGATATACTTTCCTGTGCTATAAGAGGGAATGATGTAAATAAAACTAAAAGCAGTTTGTTTGAAGTATTGAGGAAGAAGGATTAGGAGAGTTTCACAATGTCTAAGGTCTTGATTTTTATCAGTAAATAAAGAAGCCATCAATATATACCAAGAGTTTCTGTGATGGGGTCCGATTTAGTTGCCTTACATACCGTTTCCAAGTTGTTAATTGTTTGGGCCTCTGAATCTTAATGCTGTTTGTCAGAGGCAAGTTCAGTTTTGTAATTCAGATTAAAGCAAAACAATGAGATGTGTTAGCCTATGGTTTAAGCATTTTAAAATTATTTTTTAATTAAAACATTTAAAAAATTTAATACTTAGCTTTTCAGCTTCGCAGCAGAATCACATTCTCATTATTAATAGTACCTAAGCTGTTATGAGATGTAAGTATAATAACTGTTAGCTCTTAGACTTTCCATAATTAATTTAAGTAAAGGGTAATTACTATTAAAGGGTCATAAAAAGTGATGAACACTTTATATGTTGGGATTAATAATTTCACTTTTTCTTAAGGGTTCTCGAATTCTGTGTCTCCAAGTGAACGTATTCTGTGGAGCAGTGAAAATGCTAATGGACAATCTCTGGAAAAAAGTTCCATTTGGGAAGCTCTGTTAAAATTTTTCTTTCCAACAAGTAAGTTCTTCGATTTTTTTCCTCCCAATGTCCTCGTTTTGGAAAGAGTAGTTAAATGTTTAGGAGGCAGTGTGGTCTACTGGCATTGGGGTGAGACAGACCTGAGTTTCAATCCTGATTCTGCCCTTTGCCTTAGGCAGTGTAACATCTCTGAACCTCAGTGTCTTCATTGTTAAATGAAAATATTTACCACCAAGAATTGTGAGGATGACCTGAGACTATACTTTTAAGACATTCCATAAATGTTTGTTACTCTTTATGGAAATACTTTTCCTTCACAAATATCTAAACCTTTCACAATTTATCTTAATGGCATTGCCTGAAATTTAGTCATTGACCCAGTGTTGTGAAATCAATGTCTTCTTTAGCATTAATCAGGGAACTGTGTGGCTCTGATGTTATGGAATATACCAGATGTTTTCCCATCTGTTTTAATGATAAAAAGTTCAGATTTCAAGTCACATCATCTTTTTGTGATTCTGTATATAATATGTTTATCAAGCACATGATGACCCCTGAGAATTATTAAACACAAATAAACGTGTTTCATTTTCTACAGCATGTGGTGCCCTTTCAAGGAGAATCTTCAAATAAATTGACATGTGAATTACAAAGATGAAGCTTTTATTAAAAATCATGAGAATTTATTCTAACAAAATTTGATGTACATATATGAGCACAAAATTATATCCATTGTTTAATTTCAGACTCTACCACTTAATTTACTTGTGATCTTGCATAAATCTCTTCACATTTCTCTATATTGGTTTCATCAAGTACAAAACAGGCATTATAACACCTACTACTAATGAGAATAGCAAAATAAATGAGGCCTTAAATAAATTTAAAAACTGCATGGTCAAGTTGAGTGAAGAAGGAGAAATTTGAGGTGTTGCCTGGCTGGCTCAGTCGGTAGAGCATGTGACTCTTGATCTTGGGGTTGTAAGTTCAAGCCTCATGTTGGGCATAGAGTTTACTGTAAAAAATAAAAATAAAAATAGGGATGCCTGGGTGGCTCAGTCAGTTAAGCATCCAACTCTTGATTTCAGCTCAGGTCATGATCTCAGGGTGTGAGATCGAGCTTTGCATGGGGAGTTTGCTTCTCTCCCTCTCCCTCTGTCCCCCACCCCCACTCACGCATACACTCTCTCTCTAAAACAAATAAATCTTTTTAAAAAAAACAATAAAAAATAATAAAATACTTATAAAAAAAGAAATTTGAGAAGGTGGTATGTTGTGAAACTAAAAGAAAAGTTTAGTGAGTGCCAACGTTGGTCATAAACAACAAGAAATGATGATTTAAGCTTTAGAGCTTATGAAGATAACAGACACAAACTGTCCCATAATTACCTCTAATTAACATTATACAAACACTAAAGCCACCTTTAAAAATAGTCAGATAAGAATATCTGCATTTCCAAAATATTCCTTCAACCTGGTGCAGTAAGTTGAGTCAAAATCAATTGTATGAGATGCCCAACAAAATCAGACTGTTCCATTTTAAGAGAAACATTGGACCCAGGGTGATTAAAATCTTTCAAAAACAGTGATTAAATATTTATAAAATGTATATGCTATCTCTTTGAAAAGAATAACTATAAGTTCATAAAATGTGAAATACTTTTAACCAATTTATTTCTTCCCCTGTATAATTGAAAAGGAACACTCTTCCCCCTTAAGCACTAAAAAAAAAGCCTCCCGCTTTGTCATCAGGCTGTTGTTCATAAAAGATTTATCTCTTGCGCATTTAAGTGATAACGTTGAGACAGACTAGCAGGGAAGCTTGAGAGGTCACATGATCCTTCTCTCTTTGGACAAAATTATATACTTAAACCTGATAAAAATTATTGTACCCTTTTTATTGTTCAAAATACAGGTGTCTCAGTAATTTAAGTCTGAAAAAATACAGGTGTCTCAGTAATTTAAGTCTGAAAGTTAATTTTAGTATCTGGCATAAAGTCTATCAGATGCAATTTCAGTATAAAATAATAGAAGCTCAGCATTAGATGGGATCTTAGAGATCATCCGGTCTGGTCTCTTCTGTGATTTAAAATCTCTTCTTTGATTTCCATTCCTGGAAAGTGGTCTTTGAACAATGCCAATAGTGAAGAATTCAACACGCAGTAAGTCCATAGCATCTCTGACCAGGCCCTGACTATAGTCACACGTTCTTGAGTGTGTGATGCCCAGGACTCAACGTGGTACTCCCGATGCAGTCCAGCCTGGGGAGAAAGTCACTGTGGGCCTGGTAGAATTGGAGAATAGATTGCCCAGTGAATATAACAATAAAGTAGACCAAACTCTCACATGTCTAAAATGTTTGGGAAACAAATATCCAGGCCAGCTGGAAAGGCATTAAATTTTTTGCACAGGTTACTTTGATCCTTCATTTCTTTATTTCTAGAATGGGGGTTTTAACACTCATTTTGAGAGTTTGTTGTGAAAATTAGAAATAATATGTGTAAAGCAAGGAATCTGGCCCAAACAGGTGCCTAATGAATGGTAGCTGTTATCACTTTTACCTTAGTTTTAGGAATTGCAAATATTTAAAAAGGAGAATATAATGAAATAAACCAAGAGATTAAAAAATATGCCTGTAACCATGATATTGTTCTTTGCTGACATTAAAGTTCTTTGCAGTGATCATGAAACATCAGTTATTACTTTTCTAAGTCTGTAGTTGTTGATAGTATTGGAGATTGAACTGAATCTATGCTGGCCGGCCTTAAGCCATACTATGGAAGTTATCTTTTTGAATAAAAATATGATATCTGCCTTTTTAGTTGTCATTTGTTTCTCTTATAAAACAGGATTTTTTTTAATCAGCTATTTGAGCTTGTGTGTCTCTATTTATTTATTTATTTATGAGCTTGCGAGTCTTATAGATTCAGATATGTATGGATTTATTGCAGTTGCATGAACCTTGGTGTTCATGCTACAAATCATTGCCTTTTCAAAATTATAGAGTCATAACTTAAGGGCAGAAGGAAGAGTCTTAAAACATACTGTAGTGCCAATATGGTAAGTGTTCACAGTAAGTAGGTCAATGTCAATAGTATCTACTTACCTTACACTCTAGCAATAAACTGTGAATTTTACTTACATTCATTTTCATTGACATATTCAGTGAGTTTCTGTAGCTTAGAAAAATTGAGTGAGAAGATATCTGTGGTATTATTTTAACAAGGTGTTAGTGTTAAGGACATTTGATATTTCTTGTTATTTAGCTCCTTCTATGTTATATTTGCATCACTACTACTCAGCTTATGATCTATAGTCCTTTAAAAACTATCTTACCAATGACCTGTTAACAATTTATATTTTTCTGTAGTTCATCTAAAATTGAAAATGTGACGGTAATAACTCTGTGGTAATTTTTAGCTTAGCTCTTATTTTTTCAGCATTCATCACTATTTGTATATGTCATTCAGTCTTTAAATGCACCAGTTAGAATGGTTTTTTTTGTTTTACAGTCATTATTTAATTAGGGAAAGTGCTTATTAACCATACTGAATTCTTTTTCTTGGATTTTGTTTCTAAAAGCATGCATTCCAAAGGAGAATCAGGTGGTGAAGGCTTGCAATGAGCTGCAAGATTATAACATGAGTGAATGTTTGGAATACAAATGCTGTTATTCACCCTTCAGGACCAGTAACTTCAGCTGCTTTGCCCCATTAAAAGATAGTAAGTTCATCCTTTTACATTTATTATATTTTTATTTTTAAAAATCAAATAAATAGGTCACAATGGCTTAAATTTAAATTTGGATCTCCCAGCTTAACACTTAAAGGGGGCTCCCAACCCTAGAGCAACACTGTCTGTAAAAGTCCTGAGGTGTTCAGGCCTCTATTCATGAACAGTTTCTGCTTAGCCCTTAGATGTGACTTTGGCAGTTCAAAATTAGTCTCATCTTTTCTTTTGTTTTAGTCACTTTCTGTCTTCTTCCAAAGATTTCAGACTCTATGAGATGTAACCCTCAGTGCCTGGGAAGAGATACCAACAGGCATGCCTTAGCTTATTTTTCTCTTCTCACTTTCTCTTCCTACTTGAGTAGAATTCTTCCCATTTTTCTTGTCTTCAACATCTCAGTATGTACCAGTAGACTCAAATGTTCCTTGTTAACGTTTATTAGTTTCTCTTTGTTCTGTTGTTTTTGAATCAGTTTCTTAATATTTTTTTTCTTTATGAAGTTTTAAGAACTAGACCATCTGTTTTTGCTCCTGCATTTGGATAATGGGGACATATTACCAGTTGGTCCCATGATGGACATACTAGGTATGATTAAACACTAACAAATACTACAAAAAGTATGCATGCAAAACAATGTCTTAGGTTAATACAGCCCCTATTCAATTTACAACTCTTTGTTGAACATCTAGTATTAATAATGGAATCTGAAACCTGATCATGAATATAGTATTACAATTTCAACGCTGTCACATGGTGTTTATAATTCATTCATCAGTTTAGTCTTTATATTATGCGTGAAGAGACACTTGGTCTTCGTAGAGGGAAAAATTGAACTGTGACTTTTAATTCCCCAATCATATTAGAATGCATTTCCAAATGAATATAAGAATAAAATATGCTTGGAGCACCTAGGTGGCTTAGTTGGTTGAGTGTCCAACTCTTGGTTTCGGCTCAGGTCCTCATCTCAAGGTTGTGAGATCAAGCCCTGCAACAGGCTCTACACTCAGCGTGGAGTCTGTTTGTCTCACTCCCTCTGCCCCTTCCCCTAGTCTCTCTCTAAAATAAATAAATAAATAAATAAAATCTTATAAAAGAATAAAATATGCTTATTTACCTGCAAATTCTTGATTTCTTGTTTAATGTTTTATAATTTGGAAGTAAACATTTAAGAAGCCATTCCTTTAACAAGTTAACTATTCATAGATTAATTCACTCCTTGAGTGCTTGAAGATGTATAACATATGGCCAAGGGAAAAAAACACACTTAGGCCATAGAAAGAAATATATAGTATGAATCATAATAGTCTGTTAACAAAAACAGTAGAATCACTTTGTTAAGGCTTCCTTTGGGAGGCATGTATTTCAAGTGTAGTGTTTAGTTGTATTTCAAGAACATTTCATAAACTCCTGCTACTGATAGAGTAGCAAAGATATTCACCTGTCATTTAAGAATACCTCCTTATTTTGCTTTATTCACTGGTAGGTTTTTTTTTTATAAAAACTTTATGAAGGAGCTCAGATTTGCTTTCTTGCTTAAGTCATAAAAGTAACAGGATATAATTAAACCAACAGAGCCTACACAGATGTTCCGGATGTTTGGGCTTGGTGTGATCAGCATGATCATCCTGGGATGTCTGCCCATTTATTGCTGCTCTCTTTGCCGGAGGAGGTAGGCAAACATAAACTTTTATTTGCTGATTGCTGAGTGTATTTGGATATTTCTGTGTAGACACATTTTTCATATGCACTAGAAACACAGGGATTATGTTTGGATCCCTTTTGTTTAAAAGAAGGTAGCTTAGGAAAAACCTAAAATAGAGTTACCATAATATTCTTAAATGCATGTTATTTTATTTTTCCATAAATTTAGACATTCTCCTGCATAGTCTGTACATTCCCTCATCAGACAGTTGGAAGGGAAAATACATCAGTGAGCTGGGAGTGTGTGAGTGGAAGTGGTTATTAACTGCAAGTCAGAAGAGTTCCCAGAACTGTTGTCTCCATCTAGTAGCCGGTCATCTACTATTGGGTCTTAAAAGCCTTGGTCTGTCTTCAAGCCAATTTGTATCAGATTTCTTCTTAGCATCTTATAAAAAATCCCAGTGGCCTATTGGCACAATGCTTCTAAGTTTAAAAAAAAATAGCTCCCTACCAGCGGAACAGTGGATGTGGAGATAGAGAGCAGGGACAGGGTGAGTGAGGCAGTTGGAACACAAAATTTAAGGAGGCACTCACTCTGAGGTTTGTGCAAGTGCAGAGTCGGCATTAGCACAACCCTGAGAGTAAGTATTTCCTTCAGTTCTCAAGAGAAAGAAAGGGTACCTCGGGTGTTTGGGTGGCTCAGCCGGTTGTCCGACTCTTGATTTCTGCTCAGGTCATGATCTCAGGGTTGTGAGATCAAGCCCTGCGTCGGGCTCCGTGCTCAGTGGAGAGTCTGCTGCTCTCCCTCTGTCCCTCACCACCCCCACCCCACCCCTGCTCGCATGTATGCGCTCTCTCTCAAACGAATGGATAAGTCTTTAAAAAAAGAAAACAAGAAAAAGGCACCTGTTGAAGATTAAGCATCTTTAATGTTTTTATTTGAGTTAATGAGAAAGTGGTATTTGAGGTACCAAAAAATTGTTTAGATTTCACTGGAAGAGTGACACTATACACAAGTTACCTTATTTTCCATAAAGATCATCATGTCTTTTTTTTTTCTTTTTTGTGCCTTTTCCTTGAGTTTGATGAATATGTCATATTCATCACTGTATTTTCAGTCCATAGCAGAGTGCCTCATATATTAAGGTGCTTAATATATTTTTGTTGAATAAATGAATGGTTGAACGAATAAAGAAATATAGTAGATGGCATTGGCTAGCCTGGAAGGCAGTCTAACAGTAATTTAAACTTTCTCATTGCTTACATAATTTTCTCAGACCATTTTGAAGACACAGTGGAGTCACAGCCTTTCAACTCCTCCAGTTTGCTGACAGTCAGTTCTTCTCTCAGTTTTCACTTAGTTTCCTATACTGAGTGTATAATCCTTAGGCCTCTCTCATTTTCTTTGTTTCCACAGATGATTGGGAATAGGAGTGGAATTTTTGACCATTCCTTCTTCAAAGTTTGATTTCAATTAAAAGATAACCCATGAATAAAAATGAAATAATATTTGCTAGAAAATGGTGGCTAGGATTATGCTATTCATTTTAGAGTGTCTGGTATAATAGGCCTGGTATAATAATTTCATTATGGCCCTTCTATTGTGTCTCTGCCAAGGAATTTATTGGGGATATTCAGGCACACTGGATTTTTCTTTAAAATGAAATTCAAAGAATTATTCTTGATAAGAACGTATTTTCTTCTTTCTACGTAGTATAAACTGCTTGAGAGACTTCAACAATGTGAATAGTATATTTATTGAACACCAGAAATTTTGGTTTACTATGATTTATTTATTTACTTGTTTATTTTTTAAATTTATTTTATGATTTTGTGTAAGAGTGTTATGTTCCTTCAGACATTCTGGGTTGTTTGTTGCAACCCCAGAGTATGTGCTTATTAGCAGCTTGCTGCTTAGCTTAATTTCCAGGAACAATGGATGTTTGAGGGTGGATGTGGCACTGTCAAGTTTTTTCTGGTAAGCTGATTTTAGAGGAAGGGGAATAATTGTGTTAGAATAAAGATCCTATCCTTGATACCAAACAAGGAGATTAAATGGAAGCCAAAGCCTGCTAACCACCCCTCTGCCTTTTTGGGGTCAAGATATCTCTTTAGAACTATCCCCTTAACTCACTTCCTGTTCTTCATTTCAAAGAATAAAGAGATAGATAAAATATTACAGTAGGTAAAATAAATGACCACATAAAAGGGAAATAGATGCAGCAGCAAAATCAATATGTAGTGGTTTTAAAAAGAAAAGAAAGTAGCCAAACAATTGTTTGTCTAAATCAGAGGGGCTAAAAGCCAAAAGCAGATCTGCAGTAACATGATCTGGACCTATTTGTTGGAAGAACTCTTGAGGCATTGGAAGATACCCTTAAGCTCCTTCTCCTGCTGGATCCTGTCCTATACATTAAATATACATACCTTCAGATGTTGTACCTCTCCCCTCTCGGCCTTTAGTTGTAAGGCAAAACAAGTGATGTTTTGACACTCCCCAGCTCCTGCAGTTTGGACAGTGAGTTTTATTTACAGATTGGCTTGGGAGCTCACAACTGGCAAGAGTTGGAGGGAGTAAAAATGAGAAGTAATATGAGCAGGTGGGAGAAATGAAAGAAGTTTGGGGGAAGAGAATAATCACTTTCCAGAGCCAAATATATTTCATTCTTTTGGTGCCTAATTCATGCTTTCCTTAGTTGACCATATTTAATCACTGCTTGTTCTAGGAAAGATTCAAAAATGTCTAAGACATAGGCCCTACTTTCAAGGAGCTTAAATTTACCTTAAAATAAGTCCCAAGCATGACATGTTAAATAACAGTATAAGATGGAATATAATTAAGGACTAAAAGAGTGGTGGCAATAACTTGTCAAAGTTCTGAGGCAGTGGGGATCAGGATGAGTTGGGGAGAGCAGAGTGGGCTCCACAGTGGAGGTGCTATTTGAGCTGAGTTTTGAAGGGAGGACAAGATTTAGGTTGGAGGTGGGGCTCCCACAGAATTCATTACATCCAGATGGAGTCTTCTCACTATAAACCCCTTAACTGCTCATGATTTGTAAGCAGAGGTGGCTGAACTTTGCCCCTGGAGTAATCTATAATGGAATCTCTAGTTTACTTCTACTTGGCTTGAGTTCAGGTGTGGTTCGAACCAGGTACGCAGAGAACTCAAAACAGCTTGAGCTGGTTGCACATATACAAAAGGGAGCAGAGAGCATTAGTGAAAAGCTTTCTAAGAATTTGTGGCTAATAGCCTTATTAAACTTGCATATAAGATGAGTTTTGAAATTCATTACATCTTCAAGGTTATGTAAGATCTATTTTTATTCTCATTAATAGGGATCAGAAGCCTCATTAGGTTTAAGTGTCACTGGCAGGCTTAAGACTTATATAGAGATGAAGGAAGGAAAAGATCAGGTGGATGAGGACAAAAGGAAGCAGGGGAGGGGGGCTGTAGTGAAGAGAGGAGAAGAGTGGTGGCTGAATTGTTTCCGTTACAGTAATGGAGTGCCAATAATAGTAGTCTCAAGTGCCAAATTGAGTTTCTAAGCTTTATCTGTTTTTAGATAAGGTTTAATCTCTCTGCATAGGCCAGTTGAACATCTGTGTATCATACAGTGATATGATACTTGTGTATGTACATAGCTTTGGTAAGGTGGAAAATTCAAACATTATAATACTATGCCTATTAGACTCAGATGGAGTGCATTTGCTTGTTTTTTTTCTTCCTATCAGATTGAATTTGCAACTTTGAATTAAGCAAAAATTCAGAACTCAGTCTGCAAATGACAAAACTATGTTTTCTTTCAACTAATAAAAAGCCATTTTTTTAAGATTGTAGATCATCTGATACACAGATGATGTAAATAGCACATCCCCCATACACTTTGAATGTTGCTACTTGCCAGATGGCTGTTACTGAAAATTTCTACATTTAGACAAATCCTGCTGCGTGATTCTCTGTATTATAATGTGGTTTTCATTATGCAGATAGTCTTAATACCACTTCGTTTCTTAGAATGGGAGGTAAAGAATTGGGAATAAATGTGTCAAAAATTGCCTAAAAATCATCACCCATTGAATTTTAAAAATAGGCATTTACATTTTCAAATCCCCATGTTTGTGTGTTTCATTATACTGTACAATATAATTAGTAATGTTATTTTGAAAAGCTTTATGCAGTAATTAGCCAACTGCTGAAAGGTTTGAAGTTCCTGGATTATATACATATGAATTCAGAGAAAGGAAATAAAGTCTATAAATTTTGAAAGTATGGCTAGTCTCTAAGAACTTTGATAAAATATGATCAGATGAGAATGTGAGCAAATTGGAACCCTGCTCTATCATGAGTCAGTATAGATTTGAAACTCACATAAAGCCAGTTCTTCTTGGACCCTGTTCAAGGTAATTTAGTTACTGAAATAATAAGAGAATCTCATTATATGCAGCTTGTATGTCTGAGGTGTTCCCATTGCAAGGACTCCAAGGGCAGCATTTTAGAGAATTCTGAAATAGTAGGTACTATTAAAAAGAACATTTTGTTGCCAAGTAACTAATAACCTCATTGCAAAATACAGTGGCCTTTTCTCAATTCCATCCAATTTGACCTTTTTGTCACATAGTAGTACACTGTTGACTGCTCCTTTTTTGCAACTTTCCTTCCTTGGATTTCATTGTCCCCTTACCATTCTGATCCATCTCAGTTTGCTTTTCTTTGTTCTCCCAACTGTGGTTGTTCCCCAAAGTCTTTTTCTCATCTACCAGAGAATATTACAAGTATGTATCAGAAAGAACATTTGAAAAGATCTGTGTTCTAGTTCTGCCTTTTCTACCAGTTTTATAGTGAGCTTAACTTCTTTGGTACTGGTTTTCTCTTAAAATTAGAGTAGAGAATTGAGTTAGATAATTTCTAAGTTCCTTTCTGATCATAACCCATTCTGGGTTTCTCTGGGTGAATGACTCTTTTAAATCTGAATCCTGGGGGGTGCCTGAGCGTTTCAGTCAGTTAAGCATCTGCCTTTAGCTCAGGTCCTAATCCCAGGGTCCTGGGATTAAGCCCCCACATCCAGCTCCCAGCTCAGCAGGGAGTCAGTTTCCCCCTCTTCCTTTACCCCTCCCCCAGCTTGTGCTCTCTCTCCCAATCTCTCTCTCTCAAATAAATAAATAAATCTTTTTTAAATAATCTGAATCCTGAAATCCTTACCTCTATCTCTTCCACATTTCTAATTGCCCTCATGAATTAGATGTTCTGTTAGCACCTTAAATGCAACATGTGGAAAACTGAACTTACCTTTTTTTCCTCTCAAATCATCTCCCCTTGACACCTGTCCATTTCTATCAGTGATTTCTTTAGTCTCCCAGACTAGAAACCTTGGAGTCGTTTGTGACTATTTACTTTCCTTTATTTTCAGTATGTAATCTAGTCTCTTAGTCCACTGTCATTTTTTGCTTTCCTTTAGAATGATTCTGGAATTTGCCTCTTCTCAAATTTATTTGTTGTTACAGCTTGGTCCAGGTCTTGTATGCTGTCAACTTCTGTCCCGGGTAGGTGGTTTTGGGAGAGGAGCAAAAAGGAGCTAAGGTGTATTAGTCTTCTAGGGCTGCCATAGCAAAACACCAGAGAACAGGGGCTTTAAACAATACCCATTTTTTTCTCACAGTTCTGCAGGCTAGAAGTCCATGATCACGATGTCAGGTGATTTGGTTTCTGGTGAGGACTCTCTTCCTGCAGATGGCCATCTTCTCACTGTGTACTCACATGGCCTATCCTTGATGCATAAGAGAAGGGGGAGAGAGAGAAAGAGCAAGATCTCTGGTTTTTAGTTTAAAAAACTGAAAAATTGGAGCACTTGGGTGGCTCAGTTGTTTAAGTGTCTGCCTTTAGCTCAGGTCATGATCTCAGGGTCCTGGGATGGAGCCCTGGTCTGGCTCCCTGCTCAGTGGGGATTCTGCTTCTCCCTCTCCTTCTGCCCCTCCCCCTGCTTGTGTGCTCTCTCTCTCTCAAATAAATAAATAAAATCTCTTAAAAATAAATAAGTAAATAACTGAAAAATTAGTTTTTGTAATGACATTCATTTTACTGATTGGGGCCCCACCCTTATGACCTCATTTAAACTTAATTACTTCCTTAATTACTAGAGCCCCCAATCTGCAAATATAACCACACTGGAAGTTAGGGCTTAAATATATGAGTTTCAGGGACACAAGCATTCAGTCCCATAACACAAGGCTAGCAAGCATCCAAGGGCAAAGAAAGGATTGAGAACTGTGGAGGGCATTGGAATGAGGTGTTTAATCCAAAGAGTTTGTACAAGAGAGACTATAACTAGTTTGGGACTGCAACTGGGGTTTGGAAGATGGCTAGGAGTTGAGTGCTGGAGAAGTTTCCTGGCACCTTTATAGGAATATATGGCTGTGCCCTTAAGAAGGAGGGCATTAGTAAGGATGCTTACCAAGCCAATTTGGACATATACCTGGATTCCTAATCTATGCTCCATCTAATCCATCCTGGAATGTCCTGCCAGATTAATCTTCCAAAGATAGTATTATTTCATTTCATTGTATTATTCAAGAACTTCTAATGCATTCAAGAATATCTGGATTCCAGACCTTGTGTTTGGTAGCGTGAAGAACAAAGAGGTGATTCAGATCATGCTCTGCTCTCAAGGGACACCATAGTCTAATAAGGGATATATACAAATACCCAAAGTAAAAAGTCACACTCCATAAAAAAGGTACAGGTAAAAACAATTAGCATGTTTTACCTTTTCCAGTTTATGTGAAGTTTTCACATACATTGTCTTATATGACCTTCAAAACAGAGGTGCAGGAGGGTTTGGTCTCTTGCTCAAGATTACATAGTGATAGAGCAAGGATTACGATCTATTTTCTGAGTTCCTTGCTTTTTCTACCATAGAAAATAGGAAGAAAAGAAATGTAGATAAAAACACAATGGCATCTTGTTACTTCAAGTCCACTCAAAAGACTGTGGCTTTCAAAGTTATCTGTTAGATTCATTCTGTAACTCCAGTAACAGTTCTTATAACTCACCATGTATCTTGTGTTCCATCCAGGAAACTATCTTTACTTTTCTTGGCATACCCCAGGCTTTATTCTTGCCTCTGTTCTTTTGCCCATGTTGCTCCCAAATTTTGTGATTGTTCTTCATCCTCTTCACTAATTTAAATTCTTTCTTACCTTCCTATTGCAACTGCCCCAATTCGTCCACAAAATGTTCTGCAACTGCTCCAGATCCCAACGTTTTCTTTTTCTTGGAGCCTTTCACTGCACTTGTGTTTTTAACCACATAGTATAACACATAATTATCCGTTGTCTCCTGTTATTAGTTTTCTTTCTCTGGCTAAATTGTAACTTCTGTGAGGACAAAGGGGCAAACTTTATACTTCTCTGAGTGTAGAGCTGTGGTTCCCCAAATGGGGTCCCTGCACTAGTATCATCATCATCCCCTGGGAGCATATCAGAAATACATGTTCTCAGGGCCTACCCCAGATCTACTGAATCAGAACTCTGGGTTTAAAGCCCAACAATTTGTGTTTTAACAAGCCCAACAATTCATTCTCATGTACACCCAGGTTTGAGAACCACAGGTCTCTAGACCATGTGGTATGCAACTCAATAAATAATGATTGAAATAATCTAGTCAGCCTTTTTGGTGGATTCTCTATCTTTTTGATATTGCAAATAGTAAGTTAAATTGATAATTTTTTTATCTATAAGATCAATGTTATGTTCTTTAGCTATCTTAAAGAATTTACATTTATATTAATGAATTAGAGTTTGTTAAGAAACATGGAAAAATCAACCTACTAGACCAGTATTTATCATGCACTAGTCTGTAGATGACTTGTATGGAAGTAACCTTGGGAATATTTAATAATATAGATTCCTAGACTATACCCAAGAGATTCTGATTTAGTAAGTCTGGGATTTGGACCTCAAATGTGTATTTTCTAAAGCACCCCAAATGAATCTGGTACATAGCCCATTTGGAACTACACTAGACTCTCCAGTTCAATCCTTTATACATTCATTCTTTCTGCAAATATTTATTGAGCTCCTATGGGCATTTGCTAGGTATTGTGTTTTTCTCCATCTGGTCATCTCCTTGGGCAGCCTCACTATCTATGTTATGAGCCATCTAAGCCCATAGCTTCAGAGTTCCCTGATGCGCTCAATTCTGAAGAATCTCTCCTGTATTCTGTATTGACCACCCACATTCATGCCCATATCCTGAATCTTGTCATTCATCAAAAATTGAACCTCTGAGTCTCTGAAATCTTAAACTTCAAATCTCAAACTACGCTCTTTGACCATAGGTGCTTTGTTTGTCCTCTCTGTTTTTCCTTTCTTTTACTCTTGCTACACCTGTTCTTATTGGGACCACTAGCCTTTTTAACTCTGTTTTCCCCTATCTTCTGTTTTCTGTCTTTTAATATTATCTGATTTCTTTATCCAGCCTGGATCCTATTATCTGATACATGAATCCATTCTTTCCAGCTCCTTTGTTTCATTGAAATTGAATCCACACTACTGCTCTGCTCCTAGATCTATAGGTTCCTGGGATTCTTAGAGAAAAAAAGTCTCACAACCGTATAGATCTGTATCACAAGAAATTCCCAGTGAGCCAATTAGTGTTTCCAGCCATACCACTCTACTTGATATTTACGAACAACATACTTCTTTGCCACTCTGATCTTTTCACACAGTGTACCACCCACTGTTTGACATGCTTTTATACATCTTCCCATCTCCACTCTTCTTTATCTGGCTCACCCCACTCTGGATGCAAGCCTCAGCTTAGATGTCACCTCCTCCAGGAAGCTTACGCCAAACCTCCGGCCCAGACTGGGTCAGGCTTCTTCCTTTTTGTCTCCTACCAATCTCGGCTTACCTGTGTTTGAACTATCTCAATGTGATATAATTATCAGCTTATATATCTGCCTTCCCTTCTAAATTTCAAGCTTCTTGAGGGCAGGATGCATATATTATTCATCTTTATGTCTTTAGCATTTAGAATGGTGTTTATTCCATAAATGAGCAAATGTGTCAGTGAGTGAATGAGTATGAGATAAGTTGATCTGTACATTTCAAGTATGAGTATGCTGGTAACAATATGATATTTTACATAAAAAGAAGAAAATCAGGGGCGCCTGGGTGTCTCAGCTGTTAAGCATCTGCCTTCGGCTCAGGGCGTGATCCCAGGGTCCTGGGATCGAGCCCCGCATCAGGCTCCCTGCTCCGCTGGGAGCCTGCTTCTTCCTCTCCCACTCCCCCTGCTTGTGTTCCCTCTCTCACTGGCTGTCTCTCTCTGTCAAATACATAAATAAAATCTTAAAAAAAAAAGAAGAAGAAGAAGAAAATCTCCTCTAGGACTCTGGACAAATCATTTCACCCCTACCTACTTTCCCTCTTGGGTATTCTCATTAGATAGTGAGTAGAATATCTAACTTTGGATCTTAGTAATAAATTTTAAGGCTGAACCTAAAACCTAGTTTTCTGCAACCTAGACTAGTGCAGTGCATTTCAAAATAAGGCCATATTTCATTTTTCTTTGTCAATTAAGGTCAAATGTACTCCATTAAATTTAAAGTAAAATCTATGGATAAAGAAAACATAGTCATTTTAATTATGTGAAATAAAATATTTTGAAGTCACAACATTAGAAAAAAGTATAAGTCCCCAATTTCTTATCTAAAATTCTGAAGTTCAAAAACTTCTACAAACCCAAAGCTTTTTTCCTAACTCATTTGGTAGCAAAACATGAGCTGACCTGACCTGAGACATTTTCTAGCATTATTTAATGTTTAGAGTAATAATCATATATTTTGTTATAGAAATATTACTGTGTTTGATAATGAGATGTTGCTCCAGGCCTTATGGGAGTGTCATGTAATATTCAGTATATCATGTCATATTAGTTTTCTAAAACCCAAAATATTCTGCATTCTGAACCACATCTGGCCCCAAGAGACTGAGAACTATGTAGTTGTTTCAGTTATTATTTTTTTGAGACTGAAGTTAATAGCACTAAAACATAAAGAGGCCGTAGGTAAATCACAAATATATTTTTGGCCTTCACCCACTATTTCATTTATACCTGGAGACTTTTTTAATGATTAATTGAGGAAAAAGTATTTATTTGCTCCACGTATGTCTTACCTAGTGGAGCTCAGTGACAACTCAGTAATGCAATTTGAGGGGAGAAAAGTGAGTATTACTTTCAAAGTCATCATTTCAAAGGCAGGCTTATCAATCTCTGGGCCCCACATGCTAAGAACCTGGTTGCTCTGTATAGCTAAGTAGCACTGTCAGGAGCCAGGTGTCCTCTTCTGTACACTACCTAGCTTTGTGCTGAGGATAGGCCTATGTATCTGTCATTGCCTCTTCATAATGTCATATGGAAATTTTCCTTTCTCTTTTGGGTTTCCGTCCTTACCTTTGCTTTGAGCATTTCTAGTTTTTCTCCTTGGCTTGTGCTTAGGTCTTTAGAAAGTGAAAGATCTTGGGGCACTTGGCTTGCTCAGTGCTTAGAGCATGCAACTCTTGATCTTGGCGTTGTAAGTTCAAGCCCCATCGTGGGTGTAGAGATTACTTAAAAAGAAAATCTTTTAAAAAAAGAAAGTAGGGGGAATGAAGCATGAGAGACTATGGACTATGAGAAACAAACTGAGGGCTTCAGAGGGGAGGGGGGTGGGGGAATAGGATAGACTGGTGACGGGTAGTAGGGAGGGCACGTATTGCATGGTGCACTGGGTGTTATACGCAACTAATGAATCATCGAACTTTACACCAGAAACCAGGGATGTACTGTATGGTGACTAACATTATATAATAAAAAAACATTAAAATAAAAAAAAAAGTGAAACCTCTTATAAAAATAAATATCAGCTAACATTTCCTGAACCCTCATTGGGTACAAGTCTCTGTGGGGTATATAAAGTTACAAGGTAAGGCTCTAGCCTGAAGTTATTTCCAAGCTCTGAGGGGAAAAGGGGACAGGTTTGCATAGTGAGTGAGAGATTGCTCTTTGGATTAGGCAGGTCTGGATTTGAAACCTGGCACCATTGCTGAGTAGTCTGGTGACCTCAGGCAAGTTGCTTTCCTCCTCAGTGCCTCAGTTTCCCCATCTGAGAAATGGAAATGATAGAAAAAGAACCTGCCTCATCAAGTCATCATGAAAATTGAGTAAGGTCGTGCACATGAAGTGCTTATATAAGGCCTTGGCACATGGGACGTCTGTCATACTTGTTATTAGTCATTATTTGCTAATGCTGCAGTGTGGTCTAAGGGAAAGAGGCTGTATTTTAGAGTCAAACAGACATTGGTTCAAATGCTAGCATCTCCATTTACTATCTATGTATGACCTTGGGTGAGTTATCTTACTTCTCTAAACCCCAGCTTAATTATTTGCAGAACAGAAAACACAATATCCACCTTATAGGGTTATTGTGAGGATTAAGTGAGATAAAGTATGTAAAGCACCTGGCCAAGTTCTTAGCCTGTGATAGGCTCTCAAGCACCCCCAACCCCGACTATCCACACAAATGCAAGGAAGTACAAGATTGAATACCAAATGATAGCAATAGTCAGTGAAAGTGCAAGCTTGTAAAATTATAGATGATAATGTAATGTGAACTATTACCATTTAGTTTTGAAATTAATAGGATGGAAGAATCTCTATAAGCTAGAAGTAAAAGGGAAGGTTTCCTAGGCAAATAATATATAAGCCAGATCTTGAAGGGTGAGTAACATCGATGTCAGCAGAGGGGAGTATGACAGCATTCCTATTATGGAAGACGATCAAGTGATCAAAATGACACTATGTAGAGTAATAGTAATGGTTACAGTGATAAATATGAATGAGCCAAGTGCAATATTTTCTATCAGATTTGTTAAATTTGATGAATTAAACAATCAGGTGGGAATGTGTAAAGAGTTATGTGGGTAAATAGCCTTTTCCTTATAACCTATCATTTTTTTATAACCCATAATTGTTATTGTTCACAATCACTGTTGAGAAATAAGGATTCACTTTGAAATTTTAATATTACAGCAAATGGGCCAATCCTTTACGAAGGAAAGTCAACAGAATTTTAAAGGGTTTGAAGAAACAAAGAAAGAAAATAAAGAGGGATGCTCAAATGTTAGGGAGAGCAGTAGAAGACAAGGAAGGTGTAGGTGATGAAAAAGAACAGGAGACCAAAGGTAATTAGCAGTAGGATATAAAATTGAAGTATTTAATATTTGATTCTTGTTACCACCATCTTGGTGCAATTGATGTGTTTTGTTTGTTTGTTTGTTTGTTTGTTTGTTTTTACCCCACAAATGCTTGGACTACAGTAGTATCAGCTTCTGAAACAGTATTATCACTAGGGATATTTGGATTCTAGGAAGGTGGACAAGAAATGAACAAAGTTGTTTGGGTACCACATTGTTTGGTATTCATAGTTCAGCTCTTTAGAAGAAATAAGTGGGATCTGCCTGTTCTGACTCTATGGGTCCATGAAAGACACCCATGCTAAATAACAATGGCTATAGTTCCCCATATGCATTGACCATGCCAAATATCCAGGGGAAGGAGGGTAGCTTCAGGAATCTGAGAGATCCGCAATCAAATCCTGGGTCCCAGCTGTTAGTTTCAGCTACCTGTTCCCCAAACTTAAATAATTCAGTATTATGAGTGGTTGAGGTATCCCAGAATTATACAGCAGGGACTACCTGGCCCTTAGGCTTACAGATCTCCTAGGCTTGGCCTGGGTTTCCTTCTCTCATGGTAATTATGAAGAGCCAACTAAGAATAAAATGGTCAGTGAGAAAAGAGGTATCAGGGAATAGAGTATTGGACTGGGCGGGGGGTGGTCAGGAGACTCAGGCCATTAACTTGTGGCATTTTCTTGGACAAGTGAGTTAACCTTTCAGCAGCTTGATACCATCAGCTGAAATTTTTTGTGTAGCTTAAACAATATATGTGAAAATGCTTTGACAATTGCAATGCAATACTCGAATTTAAATTGTTAATTTCTAGCCTCAGTTACAGAGAAGCAGAGGAGTGGAATAACAGACCACTGATCTTAGTGTCAGGAGACTCTGTCTTTAGTCTCAGTTCTGCCATTATGTACAGTGGGAGCTTGGGCAGTTCCCTTAACTTTCCTGGGCTTCAGTTCACCAAGCTGCAGAATGAGAAGTTTGGACTAGATGAACAGGAAATGTGACTTATCTCAGAAGAAACAAAATCCTTATATATTTTATATATATATGTATTATATTATTATATATATATGTATATGTATATATGTGTTTTATTATTATATATATAGGTATTATATATATGTATGTATATATTTATGTAAGGTAATACATAAATATATATATAATCATACATGTATATACATACCTATATATTATTGCTTTGTATAAGTTTAATGAAATACATACATATGCATATGTATGCACACACAGACACACATATATGACATTATAAATAGACTAACAATACAGTTTCTCTGGGCCATGTACTGGGTCATGGATGTTCACCTTGTTATTCAGAAATTGTGATTGTATTTGCCACAGTGTATTTTGTCTTTATGCTTCACAGTAACATAAGATGGTACACTGGCAAACTGAAAATATACAAGTTAAACATAGCATTGAATATATAGAGTTTGAAAACTTTGTTGCAGTCGTTTCCTTTTCTAACAAAGTGTGATGTATGTATACTAGTCCTTTCAAGTTGCTTAACTTTGTTTTACTTTTCTCCTGTAGCATTATTTTCCCACTGAGAAGAACACAAACCATTCAGAGCAGAGGAGACTGTCCCAGTCATCTAAACCTGATGGAACATTTTAGAAGGACAAAAATTCGTTCTTATTTTTGTCATGTTTACTTCCAAATATAAAATAAAGTTGATAGTTCTGTTTCTGTGCATCAAACCAGGATCTGAATTCTTCTTATTAAAAACAGTTACTACAGAATTTTAAAAAACGTATGAAAAGCACTGGTGGCATTTCAGTCCTAGGTAGTAGTGTGATTTTTGCAACTTCGGTTATGTTATCAACATATACTTCTGTTGGGGTTAAATAAGGCAGAGATTTCTTGTTGTTTTTCACCTTCCAGCAAAGTGGTTGGGGGGGTGGAACCCAGTGATCATATTTCACTGTATATGATACTGTGTTTATTTTGAAGAAAAGAGGTAACAATATTTTGTAGTAGGGTTCTTCTTTTTATTTTATAATTTATAACATTATTTTTTCCACCATAAAAGGCACACTCATTATAGAAAATTTGGTAAATAAAGCTCTGTAGAAGAAAGAAAAAAAATCATCCATAATCCTACTACCAAGATCTGAACACTGCTGTTAGCTTATGTTTTTTTTTAAAAAAAAAAAAAAAACAATTGTGTTCTGTGACATACATTAATTGATTTTTAAAAAGTTGTCTTTTCTTTAATATTCACTTTCTTCTTTTTAGATGTATAGGACTCAAGTTTACCTAGGCTTGTTGCTCTTTCATTCAACAAGCATTGATTAAGCCTCTGCTATGGGTAATGCATTTTCTATGTGCTGGGGATGTAGTCACAATCAAGATAAAGTTGGCCTTTCCCTCATGGAACTCAGAGCCCAGCTGGAGAGGAAACCAGATAAAGAAGTAATAACAAGGGTATGATAGAAGGACTACCAAGTTCTGTGAGGGCATTTAGCAGGGGCACTTAGCCCAGACTTCAGGAAGAGGCATAAAATGGAAGGTAAGAAGGACCAACAGGTGTTTCCCATGCAATCACTGTGTGGTGGGAGGAGTGTTTCAGATATGAAGGCTCAAGTACATGGAATATTTGGAATATGGCAAAAAGTTCAGGATAGCAACAACTTCGACTTAGGTGTTAGATTAAAAGAACTTTATTTTTTTTAAGATTTATTTATTTATTTGAGAGAAAGAGAGAGAGAGAGCACACACGTGGGGGGAGGAGCAGAGGGAGAGGGACAAGCAGACTCCATGCTGAGTGCAGAGCCAGAGACCATGATCTGAGCCGAAATCAAGAGGACACTTAACCGACTGAGCTACCTAGGTGCCCCAATTAGAACTTTATAACCCACATTTATTTATTTTTTAGGCCATTTTTAAAATTTTAATTCCAATATAGTTAATATACAGTGTTAAATTAGTTTCAGGTGTACAATACAGTGATTTGACATTTTTATATATTTCCCTGTGCTCCACAAGGTAAGTGTACACTTAATCCCCTTCGCCTATTTCACCCATCCCTTCTGATAACCACCAGTTTGTTCTCTATAGTTAAGAGTCTGGTTTTTGGTTGGTTTCCTTTTTTTGGTTATAACCCACATTTTAAAAATGGGTTTTATCTTGTAGACAGAAGGGAACCAATGAAGGGTTTTAAGCACAAGAATGGTATGGTTAGATCTATATCCTTAGAGGTCACTCTACCTATTGTGTGGAGAATTGGAAGTGAGCAGCACTGGGATCAAGAGAATCAGTTATGAGACTGTTGTATCAATATAGATGAGAAAATATGGTGTCCTGGGCAAGGGTAGTGGCACTGTGGATAAAAGTAAATAGATCTAAGAGCTGTTTGGCATGTAGCATTGGTAGGACTTGGTTATTAGTTTGTGTGGGGAAGGAATGAGGAGGTTCAAAGAGTATAAATTTCAGGTTTCTAAATGATGAACCAACTGGAAAGATAGTGGTACTCTTCCTATTCAGTGAGATGGGACAATTAGAAGGACAGGTGTGGCAGGTGAAGATGAGTCATTTTTGGATAGGCTTTTTGAAGTGCCTGTGGAACATCCAGGTAGAAATGACTAGTAGGCAGTTAGATATATGGGTTTGGAGCTCAGGAGAAAGGTCTGGCTGTGTGTAAAAGTTTAGGAATCATCAATATATAGATGATAATTGAAGTCCTAGTGAATGATTGATATCAACCAGGAAGAATAAGAAAAAAAGAAGGGACTGGAATAGAATCCAGAAAAACACAAGCATTTAAGGGGTGGTCAGAAATGGTGTGCTGTCAGTGGAGACTGAGAAGTATGAGGATAAACGAGAGAGTTGTTGGGGAGGAAAAGTTTTTCTATACCTTTCAAAATTCTTTTGGCTGGTCTAAGAATTAAATTGACATGAGACGAACTAACAGGAGGAAATCAAATTTAATTATGTACATACAGAGGCTCCATAAAGAATTTGAGGCCTACAGGCAGGCAGGCAATTGAGGCTTATATGCCATTCAAAACTAAGGAGAAAAGGGATAGGGGTCTGGGACTTCAAACGGAAGAAAATTCACAGGTAGATGAAAAAGAGTACATTTTTCTGGGCGCCTGGGTGGCTCAGTCATTAAGTGTCTGCCTTTGGCTCAGGGCTTGATTCTAGGGTCCTGGGACTGAACCCCACATCAGGCTCCCTGCTCCGCTGGAAGCCTACTTCTTCCTCTCCCACTCCCTCTGCTTGTGTTCCCTCTCTCGCTGGCTGTCTCTCTCTCCGCAAATAAATAATAAAATCTTTAAAAAAAAAAGAAAAAAGAAAAAGAGTAAATTTTTGGTAAACAAATGTTCGCTGGGCCTAACGGAAACAATGGGATACTGAGAGAAATTTTAACAAACAAACTTTGCTAGGTTCCTCCCTGTCTGCCACACCTAGTCCATAGTATACTGTAGTTATCTATGCTAATAGCTCCCTTCCCAGAGTAGGTCCTCTATCCAAATTCTTTCAGGCAGTTAGCAGGAAGGCAAAAAAAAAAAAAAAAAAAAAAAGTCTCGAGCTTTCGGTTTCTTAAAAATAATCAGCCTAAAATAATCCACATGCCAAATAGACACATTTTGGGGCGGCAAGTTTTGCTCCCCTACAGAGCAACATAATGAAATCTAAGAGGATGGCGTGTTTCAAAAAGGAGGGACTGATCAACAGCATCAAAATTCTGATTCATTTCCGCTGGATTTGGCAACATGGAAGTCATTGGTGACTTTGGCAATAACAGTTTCAGTGATGAGGTGGGAGCAGAAACTAGATAACTTGAGCTGCCGAGTGACTTGGAAGTGAGAAAGTGAAAGCAGTGTGGACAGCTTGTTGAAAAAGGTTGGCTGTGAAGGGAATCAGAGAAACAGTGGTATAGTAATTGGTAGTTTAGGATGGGGAGAATTTTTTCAAGATAGGAAGTAGAAAGAGCATTGAATGTAAAGGCTGGAGGTGTGGGGAAGTTTCAACCTACCCTTCTGATCCCCAACTTATCCTGTTCTGTTTATTCCATAGCATTTATCACCTGTGAACATACCATATAACTTAGTTATTTATTATGCTTACTGTTCATTATTTGCCTTCCCCTGCCAGGATATAAGCTCTCCTAGGGCAGAGGGAATTTTATGTGTTCAGTTCAGGGATACATCCCAAGTGCCTAGGACAGTGTCTGGCACACAGTAGGTGCTCAACAAATAAAATAACTATTGTATGATTGGATTGGAAACAAAGACATTTTTGTGGTATTCTTCACTTTTGCTATGATTAAGGGGTGCTTCCAAGGCAAACTGAAGTCTTAGAAAAAAAGCCAAACTGTACGACAAATGATCACCAGAGTTTAGTAAACAAGTGGTTGCTTTCAAAGCTATTCCCTAAGAATCTGATACTGCTGCTCTAAATTTTAAGAGGGGCATTCAGGGAAAATGAACAAACAAAACGAATGAAAAAGAACAAACAAAAAAGTTCTCTGGGTAGAAATAAGTAATAACTACATAAGGAAACAGATACTTTAGAGTATAAAATTGAAATTTTAACAAAAGCAGTGGCAGTCTACAGATATAAGCATAGTCTGATGCAATACTTTGAAAGCAATAGATAGGAACATCTGCAATGATTCTCTAACAGTTCAGAAACTAAGTTGTAGGGGACACTGACAGAGATTACCATTAAGTGGTAATGTGAGGGGAAAGAATATCATTTTACAGTGGCAGTCGAACAACTAGAGATGCAGAATAAATATTGGGCCAGAGATGAAAATTTGAAGCAATTGAGGGTTGTTATTATTAAAGATTAGAAGCCAAAGGGACCCTCACAAGAGTGGGAAGGAAATAAGTTTTTCAGAGAGCTGTCCCCAACACCAGTGCCTAATACATTACTAAATCATGTCTGACATGGCTGACCAAGTCCTGCAAGAGATAAATTGGTAGATCATAACTGTGTCACTAACATGCAAACTTTAATAGTCATGGAGTCATTTCCCTCAATCCATTCCTGTATCTGTTCCAAATAAAAAGACACTGAACAAGAAATACCTCTGATGCAGAGCCTGAAGTTAAACTGATTAGGGTGACTGCTTTAAAACCAGAGGTGATGAACATTCTCTCAAACTACACAGACATTGAGACTTTAAACCAAGAACAACCAGGGCACCAGGGTGGCTCAATCAGTTAAGCATCTGCCTTTGGCTAAGGTCATGAGCCCAGGGTCCTGGGATTGAGTCCCACATGCAACAGGCTCCCTGCTCTGCCGGGAGTCTGCTTCTCCTTCTCATTCTGCCTCTTCTCCCCACTCGTACTCTCTCTCTCTCAAATAAATAAATAAAAATCTTTAAAGAAAAATAAACCAAGAATGACCAAATGGTCAAAAACAAAGCTCTTCCAACTTAGCCCATGGCCAGCTAGACATTGGTACAGAGAGAATCTGGATAGATGTAAAGTTCAGTTGTTTAGAAAATGAGGACAATATCTCTCTTAGATATCAGCATCATGGACAATGGAAATGCTCCATAAAGTAAGGGCTTCTCTTTAGTATAAGAAAACACATTTTATTCATTATGGTATTTTGTAAATATTTCTTGTCTGTTTATGGTCTAAATGATGTCAACTTTCCCTTGGGAGGAGTAGGAAAACTGGTAATACCTACTATAGGATTGTCAGGCTGAATTTAAAGCCTCAGACCAAGCTGTAATATGTGGGTTAGCTGCTGCCTGTCCCAGATCTCAGGCAAAAAATGTAGTTATACGTGGGTAATAACTTCAGGGTAGAAAGAGCAGAAGGAGGTGAAACTCAAATAGATAATTATTTAGGAGTAGCAAGACTAGCTATATAATGTGTGGAGCCTTTTACAAAATGAAAATACAGGTCTCCATTTTTACAATTATTAAGAATTTCAAGATGGTGACAGCAGAACATTAAACCAAGCACAGAGCCCTTCTAAGAGCTGGGCATGTTTATGAGTGCATACGTTGCATGCCATGAAACCAGCCTTGAGGGATAGTCGTCATATATGGCAAACTGAGTTATCATATATGGATCCCTCCTCCACCTTCACCCCTGCTGAAGCGGGAGAGCTAGGTTCTTGTCTCATGGAGTTGAAGAATGAATCTCGAGGGCCTAAGGGAGTGAGTAAAGCGATAGAGTTTTATTAAGCAAGGATACAGAAAAATGTCTCAGGAGTGAGAGGGGTCCCAACAGGGTTGCCTCTGAGGGCTTGTAGGGTTGGTCTTTTATTAAAAGCTAACCAGGGAACTTCTGGTTAAAAAGAAGTCTTTTTAACTTCTCTACCCGCAGCACCATTGATTAAGGACTAGTGATAACATTTTTAATGGCTTACTTCTTTTTTAGGGCCTGGTTGTTTTCTGTTGACCACAAGAGACTGTCATAAATAAGACCCCCCACCTCAGACACCTAGCGTGGGGTGGTCTGGTGTGTTCCCTTATCTCTGGTTTCCTTACAGCTCTGCATTTTTGGGCTTTCTGTGAGCCTGATCACTTAGCCCCCTATCATCTCTCCCTACCTAGCCCCACCTGTCCCTTACTCACTGCCAATGCCAAAAAAGTGATGGAGAAGTTAATGGAACTCAGTGTCAAATTTAGCGACTAAAAATCTATTGAAAGCCTTAGGGCAAGGTTCATACATGAAGGGAAATGCAGGGGTTGCCCAGGGCCTACAGATGCCAAAATGGTTAGGTAAGGTTTTCTAGTTGCACTCTTTACTTTCCCTTCATTTTCTCCAGAGTCAGACCCCATTTTCAAAAGGTGAATATTACTGAAATTTCAAGAACAGATAATAACAATCTTACACAAATTGTTCCAGAAAGTAGAATAACAGGAAAAGCTGCCCATCACTTTTATGAAGCTGGTATGCTATAGATACCACAACCAGAAGCTAGTGCAAGAATATTAGAGAATATTAGAGGCCAATTTAACTTAAGGACATAGAGACAAAAATCCTACAAGTGTGTGCGTGTGTGTGTGTCTGTGTGTGTACTAAAGCCAACTATGTATTAAGTAGGCTTTGTTGCAGCAGTACAAGGATGTTTCAATGCCAGAATGCATAAGAATATAATTACATTAATGAACTGCAGGAGAAAAATTACATGATTTTCTGAAAAGGTGCAGAAGAAAGCAATTGATAAATATCAACACCCATTTATGATTTATTTTTTAAAAATTTTATTTATGTATTTGACAGAGAGAGAGGAGAGAACAAGCGGGGGGGGCAGCAGGCAGAGGGAGAGGGAGAAGCAGACTCCCCGCTAAGCAGGGAGCCTGACCTGGGGCTCCATCACAAGGACCCTGGGATCATGACCCGAGCTGAAGGCAGACGCCTAACCCACTGAGCCACCCAGGCACCTGACACCAATTTATGATTTAAAGAAATCTTAGCAAACTAGAAATAGAAGGAAACTCCCTTAACCTTTTAAAAGAAAATAAACAGTAAGTATTAATGAAGACAACTTAGAGGTGTTCCCTTTAAGGTCAGGAACAGGGCAATGAAGGCTGGTATCGCAGCTGCTATTTTTGTTTTGTTTTGTTTTGAGTAAAAACTTTCCCCCCAATGTGGGGCTCAAACCCATGACCCCAAGATCAAGAGTTGCCTGCTCCACCAACTGAGCCAGCCAGGCGCCCCACAGCTGCTGTTTTACATAATACTAGAGTACCTAGCCAAAGAAATCATTTAAGAGAAACAAAGATACTTTAAAGACTAAAAGAGGAAGACTCTGTCACTTGTATACAATATTGTCATTTACATAGAAAATATAAGAGAATTAAATAACTGGGACTAATAAGACAGTTAAGCATGTTATATCCAGCACCTAGAGTCCCTAACAAGTCTATTGTATATCAGCTTCCCTTAACCTTACTGCTCTGGGCAAGGATAACCACTCTCCTGGTTGCCCAGAACAGAGGGGTTTTCTTGGATGCAGGACTTTCCATGCTAAACCCAAGACAGTCACCCTAACTCTGGCTCTGATTTCTTTCTTCCCTTTTAACCCCTGGAAATTTACTTTCCTTTCAAGCTAGTCTATGTATTAAAATTTGTTTGGGTATTTTATTTTATCCAACATTCCTAGATATATTTTAGCATAAGGTATGGGTCTACATCAGCTCAATCTGCTCTTTTGTCAGAATTCTCCATAGTAAAACTGTAAGAATAATGAAATGTTTAATGACATGGAAAAAATGTTTATGTGTAGAGTACAAAAGATGACACAATTCTCTGTATAGTTGAGTACCATTTTTATTATAAAAATATATCATATATTCATATCTTTGAAATGTTTGAGATAGCTAATAGAATTTCTGCAGATAGAATTGACTTCAGTGTCTTTTGGGGGTGGATTATTGTGGGTAGGGGAGAAAGGAAATCTGATAGGTTGGAAAAGGGGAAGGATGATAGGGTAGGATAGGAGAAGAAAACTGGTGGAGATCGGGAGATGTAACACAGAGGGAACATTCCCATTGTAGTGAGAGGGTTTGTATTTTAGATATTTATGACCCATAGTTCTTTCTCTTTTTTCACACTGTATGACTCTTCTCTCACACTGGAGAGAAATAGTGATCGAATGTTATTCCTCAGAGCCCTGGATCCAGATTGCATTGTCTTATTGAGCATGTAACTAGGTCACTGGAGCAGGCATTTTAAACACTTACTAAGGGGATTTCGTAAAATCCATGCTTCAACCAGAACAAGAACATAATAAGTTAACTAACATATATTTGAATGTTAAATATTCCTAGAAAGGTTCTGATACATCCTGGGGTTTTTTGTTTGTTTGTTTGTTTGTTTGTTTGTTTTAATGGCAATAAAGCAGCTTGATAGCTGTGAGCCCAGGTTCAAAACAGCTTTGATGAGTTGTCAGGGATTTCTCAGTTATGAAAATGAAGGAAATCTGTTCTTAGAATTTTTAGGTGTATGTGTGTCACAGTAGGGAAATCCCATCTGAGACAGTTTCTTCTTCTCCTTTTTTTTTAAAGATTTTATTTATTTATTTGCGAGAAAAAGAGAACATGTGCGGGAGAGAGAGCACAAGCGGAGAGGAGGAGCAGAGGGAGAGGGAGAAGCAAACTCCCCACTGAGCAGGGAGCCTGACGCAGGACTCGATCCCAGGACCCTGAGAACATGACCTGAGCCAAAGGCAGATGCTTCACCCACTGAGTCACCCGGGTGCCCCTAGGGCAGTTTATTCTTTCAAAAGTAAACACAGGTAATGTAGAGAGGAGGGGGTAGATATAACTATGAAGGAGTAGCACTAGGAGATCTTTGGGGTGATGGAATAGTTCTGTATCTGGACTGCGGTGATGGTTAACAATGAATCTACACACGTGATAAAATGACAAAACTATGCACACACATTGTACAGATGCAAACTTCCTGGTTTTGATATTGTACTATAGCTATGTGAGATGTAACCATAGGGGAAAACAAGGTGATGGATATGTGGGACCCCTCTGTTGTATCCTTGCAACTTCCTGTGAATGTATAATTATTTCAAAATAAAAGTTAAAAAAAAATAACACCAAAACTAAGGTCATGTAGACTAGCGTCACCCAGGGAAAGCCAATGTAACTCCCAAATATTCTGTCTACTTTGTCTTAGTTGGGCACCAAGGCTGGGAGACGAGTTTTGGGCTGGCCGACACTTGCATGCCTTGCCAAGTAATGTGTTTGACAATGGAAAGTTAAAGATAGCCTGAAAGTACTTGTTCATTTTCACTTTTATATAAGCCACAGTGTCCTGCTGCAGTTAGACAAATGACCTTCCAAAACATTCTTCCACAATTGGTTTATTTAGACTGTTTAGTCAAATGATCAGTTGATTCACTGGAGGCTGAAAAAATCACCTAATGAATTGAATGATTAATCAGCCAGAATGTTAAGTCCTTCACTCAAGTATAGACAGACATGGGAAGCATGTTTATGATAAAATAGTTTACAGAACAGCTTTTAGACGATTTGACTTACAGTTTTTTTAAGTGAGGGTCATACTTGGAATAAGCATTAACAATAACTAGTACATTGGAAAATGGACCTTAAGCATCTAAGCTAAGTTTAAATGTAATAAGACTATTTAGAATTAGAAAAGACCAAAAGTTGTCTAACCCAATCACCTCATTTCATATGTAGTGGACGTTTGTATCTGAGTAAATACTAAGATTTAGACATATCTAGGCATTCATTTTCATAGGTTCATTACATCGGGAATGGGGCCCGGTTAGGTTTGTGTCTGGCCACTAGTGGCAGAATCTTAGTGATGGATGAGTGAGTGGAGTGCCTATTCCTCTGATTGGCCCCATAGACCAGGCCAGAGTCCAATGGAGAGAAGAGCATTCTTTCCGTTTCTCCTTGGAACATAGCATGTGTTAAGGGTAAAACAGAGAAGAGACAATAGGCATAATAAATAAATAATGTGGTATGTTAGAATGTCATAAATACAATGGAAAAAAGTAAAAAGTAAAGCAGAAGGAGAGCGGTTCAGGGTGGCACTGAGTGGAGGCCCAGATTGCGCTACTGAATAGTCAGGATAGAATTCATTAAGCAGGGACAATTTGAGGAAAGATGTGAAGGTGTTAGCTGAGCTGATATCCACGGGAAGTGCATTCCAGCAGAGGGGACAGCTACAGCAAAGGCCACAAGGCAGAAATGTGCCTGGCCTGTTTGTGGAACAGCAAGGAGGCCTGTGTGGCTGATTCAGAGAGCAAAGGGAAGGGTAGGAGGTGAGGAGATAAGAGTGGTGGGCAGGGCCAGAGGATAGATAGGGTCTTGTAGGCCATGGTGAGGACTTGGGCCTCTTCATTTGACATGTGAGCTGGTGTGCGGTTTTGAGCAGAAGAGAGATGGGACCTTGCTTGTGTTTTAATAGAATCACTTAGGTTGTTGTGTTGAAAATAGACTTTAGAGTGGCAAGAGGAGAAGCAGGGACACCAGGGTGGAATCAGGTGAGAAGTGATGTTAAGAAGGTCTGATTCTGGGAATATTTTGAAGGAAGGGTTGATGGGATTTCCTAACAGATTGGTTGTGAGGTATAAGAGAAAGAGAGTAATCCAGGAAGAACTGGAAGGATGGAGTTGCTCTCAGTACTGATCTGGGAAAGGCTGCAGGAGGAGCAGATTTGAGGGGATGAATAGGAATTAGCCACATTAAATTTGAGATGATTATTAGATATTCAAGTGAAGATGTTGGCTAGGTTGTTGGATAGGATTTAGGAGTCCAGGGCTGCAAGATAAAGATTTGGGAATTGTCAGCCTATAAATGGTATTGAAAGCCCCAGGATAGTAGGGGAAAAGAGGAGAATCAGCAAAGGAGGCAGTGTCAAGTGAGGTAGGAGGGAAACTCAAAGTGTATGATGTTCTGGAAGTCAAGGGAGGAAAAGAGGAAGATGTGATCCACGGCCAAATGTTGCCAATAGGTCAATAAGGTGAGAGCTTACACTTGAAGGCTTATCAATACAGAGGTCATTGTAGACCTTGATGAGAATGCTGTGGTGGAGTGGATGGCGTGAAAGCCTGCTTCACGTGAGTTTAAGGAAGACTAAGTAGAGGAATTAGAGACAGCAGATACAGGCAACTCTTTTGAGAGGTTTTGTTTCAGAGAGGAACAAAGAAATCAAGCAGTAGTTGGTAGGTGGTGGGGACTGAAAGAGAAGTGTGGTTTTCTTAAGATAGTGTATTTCATAATGGGAAAAAAAGAGATCATTTCCCCATTTGAAGTTTATTGACAAATGCACAATTAATGCAGATTGTGTTGAATTAAGACATGGTCTGTGAAATGGAAAAAGAGGGAGTAAAGCTGCAGTTTTGAAAGTGAGGTTCCTGGAACAGCAAGACCAGTATCAATCGCGGGGATATGTTAGAAATGCAAATCTTAGCACCTGTGCACCTCCCCCCACCAAGACCTATAGCATCGGAAATCCATACTTTAACAAGCCCTTCAGGTGATTCTGCTGCACACCAAAATTTGAGAGCCACTGGTGAAAGCACCATTATCAGGTGAGTGTACTTCAAAATCCTCAACAGAGAGAGAATATCTCCATTTCTTCATTAAGAGCAGAAGGTATGTTTTTTCCCCCCTCTTCCCTCCCATCTCTGTGTTGCTCAAGCGTCTTCATCCTAAAAGAAGTCTCTTTCTCTCTCACGGGAGAAATAACAGTATGTTTGTATGCTGATGGGAAAGATGCGGTACAGAGTAAAACACTGGGGATATAGGAGAGAGGGTGTAAACTTGCTGGAATCGTGTGCTTCAGCAGGTGGGAATGGAGGGATCTGATGCATAAGTGGCATTAGACAGGAGCAAGGAGCACTCACATACGGTGATAAGCAAGAAGACAGAGAGTGTGGGCACAAACAAGCGCTGTGGCAGTGGGAGTCTGCGCCAGGTTTCTCAGTTAAGTAGGAAGCAGCATCATTAGCTGCGAGTGAGGATGGAGGAGTCTTGGCAGGCTTGGCATCACATTCTGTGAGCAATGCTCTGTAAGAACAGTCACTCTCCAACTTTGCTAGTGGGAGTATGGAATCATTCTAAAACGACTCCTATGGAGAAAGGTTTAGCAAGATTTTTATCCTTCGACACAGCAATCTCACTTCTGGTAATTTAGCCTGAAGCTATCCCTCCACAAATATGAAATAACATATGTACAAGGTCATTTTTGGCAGCATTGTTTGTAATAGCAATATATTAGAAATAACCGAACTGACTGTTCATAGGGGACTGGTTGATGGACTACCGTGCATCAGTAGAAAGAATAAGGAAGATCTCTACAAGCTGACATACAGTGATTTCCTGGCTATACTATTAAGTGAAAAATGCAAGGTACAGGAGAGATTATATTGTGTGCTACTTTTTGTGTAAGAAAGAAAAGGGAATGAGAATATATACTTAGTTTTACAAAAAGACACAGAAGGGTAAACCAAAAGCTAAGACAAATTATTACACAGAACAGGTGGGTAGAAATAGGGTAAAGGGAACAGGGATGGGGCTAAGACTTCTCTGAGTATCTCTTAGCATAGTATTCTTAAACAGCCTTATTGAGATATAATTCAGTACATAAAGTTCACCCTATCAAAGTGTACAATTCAATGGTTCTTAGCAAATTCACAGTTTTTCATCAATACCCATCATCTAATTCCAGAATATTTTCATCAATCCCAGAAAAACCCCATACCTATTAGTGCTTATCCCCTTGCCTTACCTCCCCCAGGCCCTGGCAACCACTAATATACTTTCTGTCTCTATGAATTTGACTATTCTGGATACTTCCTATAAATGCAGTCATGTGATACGTGGTCTTTAGTGTCTGGCTTCTTTTACTTAGCATCATGTTGTCACGGTTCACCCAGGTTGTAGCATGTGTCAGTATTTCATGCTCCTTAATGGCTCAGTAATGCTCCACTGCATGGATATACTGCCCTTTGTTTATTCATTCATTAGTTTCATGGACATTTGAGTTGCTTCCTTCCACTTCTCGGCTATTATGAATAATGAGATTATGAGCACTCATGTACAACTTTTTGTGTGTTTTCACATCTCTTGAGTATATATCTAGTATATACCTGGAATTGTTGGGTCGCATGGTACTACTGTATTTAACATGTTGAAGAACAGCCAAAGTAGCAATGTATGAGGGTTCTAATTTCTCCAAATCCTTACGAACATTTGTTATTCTCTGTCTTTCTGATTGTAGTCATTCTAGTGGGTGTGAAGTGGTGTTACACTGTGGTTTTGATTTGCATTTCTCTAATGGTTGTTGAGGTTGAGTTCCTTCTTATGTGTTTATTCTATGTTGATTCTTATGTGTTTAGGTGTCAATTCTATATCCTCTTTAGAGAAAAGCCTATTCACATCCTGTGCCGAGTTTTTTAAAAAGATTTATTTATTTATTTGAGAGAGAGAGAGAGAGTACAAATAGGAGGGGCAGAGGGAGAGGGAGAGAGAATCTCAAGCAAGCTCTGTGCTGAGGGCAGAGCCAGATGTGGGGCTCGATCTCATGATGCTCAGATCATGATGTGAGCTGAAATCAAGAGTCAGATGCTCAACTGACTGAGCCACCCAGTTGCCCCTCATTTATTAGTTCTAATAGTTTTTTTTAGCAGATTACTTAGGATTTTATATATAAAAGATAACATCTTCTGTGTATAGAGAGATAGAAAATATGGCTTTACTTCTTCCTTTCTGATCTGAATGCCTTTTATTTCTTTTCTTGGCTATACCTCCAGTATAACATTGAGCAGAAGTGATAAGAGTGGACAGCCTTGTCTTGTTCCTGATCTTTAGGTGAAACATCCAGTCTTTCATCATTGAGTACAATGTGCAGTTTTCATAGACGTCCTTTATCAGGTTGAAGAAGATTCCTTTTTTTTTTTTAATTTTATTTATTCATTCGACAGAGATAGAGACAGCCAGCGAGAGAGGGAACACAAGCAGGGGGAGTGGGAGAGGAAGAAGCAGGCTCATAGCAGAGGAGCCTGATGTGGGGCTTGATCCCATAACGCCAGGATCACACCCTGAGCCGAAGGCAGACGCTTAACTGCTGTGCCACCCAGGCGCCCCAAGAAGATTCCTTTTATTCCTAGTTTATTCCTAGTTTGCTGTTGATGGGGTGTTAGATTTTGTCAAATGCTTTTTCTATGTCTATCAAGATTATCATGTGGTTTTTCACTTTATTTTATCGATATGGCATATTACATTGATTTTCATATGTTGAACCAACCTTGCGTTCTTGAGCTAAGTCCCATTTGGTGATGGTGTATAATCCGTTTTATATATTCTGGGTTTGGTACTTTATTGAGGATTTTTGTGCCTATATTCATAATGGATATTGATCTGTAGTTTTCTTTATTGTGATGTCTATGTCTTTTTTTAAAGATTTTATTTATTTGAGAGAGGCAGAGGGAGGAGCATGAGTCAGGGGATGGGCAGAGGGAGAGGGAGAGAGACAAGCAGACTCCCCACTGACTGTGGAGCCTGACATGGGGCTCGATCTCAGGACCCTGAGATCATGACCTGAGCCAAAGTCAGACGCCTAACCAACTGAGCCACCCGGGCGCCCCTATATCTTTTTTTTTTATGGTGAAACATTTTAGATTTAGGTTTAGCCAGCTGGACTTAGTTTAGATGATCCCAATTTTGTCGGCAACATCCAGAGCATCATAGTCAGGAGCCAGTCAGACATATACCTTCTTCTCTCCATCGGGCCTGATCAGGGTGTTGGCCTTGGCCACAGCAATGTCATAGAGTTTCTTCAAGTTTATTTGATCTGGTGCTTGTTGGCCTTGACATCCACAATGAACACAAGTGTGGTGTTGTCTTCTCTTTTCTTCATGGCTGACTCAGTAGTCAGGGGGAACTTGATGATGGCATAGTGGTCAAGCTTGTTTCTCCTGGGGGTGCTCTACTGAGGATATTTGGGCTGCCTTGAGAGATGCAGTGTCTTGGGCTGTTGGAAGGTAGGTGACATGTAGGTCTTCTGTTTTGTGTGTGACTTGGACACTTTTTGGCACTGCTTTCTAGGCCTTCAAAGCTTTTGCTTTGGCTTCAGCTTTGGGAGGGGCAGGGGCTTCCTTCACTGCCTTCAGCACCATCTTCATGAAAGGGCTATGTCTGCTTTTGATATCAGGGTATTAATGGCCTCATGGAGTGAGTTGAGAAGTGTTTCCTCTTCTTCTATTATCCGAAAGAAATTGTGAAATCCAGTGAAGTTATCTGGACCTGGGCTTTTGTTTGGGGATAGTTTTTAAATTACTAATGGAATTTCTGCTTTTAAAATCTATTTGGATTTTTGTATTTCTTCTTGAGTTTCAGTAATTTGTACCTTTCTAGGAATTTATCCCTTTCATCTAAGTTGTCTAAGTTATTGGCATATAATTGTTCATAGTAACCATTTTATTTCTGTATCCTTTTTTATTTTTGTAAGGTTGATAGTAAAGTTCCCTCTTTCATTTCTGATTTTAGTAATTTGAATCTTCTCTCTTTTTTGCTTGGTTGATATAGTTAAAAATTTGTCAATTCTGTTGATCTATTCAAATAAACAACCTTTGGTGTCATTGATCTCTATTTTTCAACTTTCTATTATTAATTTCTGCTCTAATCTCTATTATTTCCTCCCTTCTGCTTGCTTTAGGTTTAGTTTGCTCTTCCTTTTCTTGTTTAGGTTATTGATTTGAGTTATTGATTTGAGATCTTTTTCTATTAATATAGGTCTTCACAGCTATAAATTTTCATCTAAATACTGCTTTAGTTGTAACTTATAAATTTGGTATGTTGTGTTTATATTTTCATTCACCTCAAACTATTTTACAATTTTCTTTGTGATTTCTTCTTTGACCTTATGGTTATGAAGCAGTGTGTTGTTTAATTTCTACTCTTTTGGGGTACCTGGGTAGCTTAGTCAGTTAAGTGTCTGACTCTTGATTTCAGCTCAGGTCATGATCTCAGGGTCCTGGGATCAAGTCCCACATCGGGTCTGTGCTCAGCCCAGAGTCTGCTTGAGATTTTCTCTCTCCCTCTGCCCCTCCTTCCACTCATGCTCTCTATCTCTCTCTAAAATAAATAAAATCTTTAAAAAATGGTAATTTCTACTCTTTTGATATAGTTTTGACTTTTGAAACATGTAAATATCTGACATATTCAAAAGAGATTTAAGAAATGCAAATCTTAAGTTAAATGCATACAAAAACAAATGATCCTAACTGTGTATCAGATTGATAACTTAATCACAGAAGAAAGAATTCAAGTGAATTTTGACTCTGAATAATCTTAGTAGGATATATCCTAAAAATATAAACCAAGGGCACCTAGGTGGCTCAGTCGGTTAAGTGTCTGCCTTTGGCTCAGCTTGTGATCCCAGGGTCCTGGGATTGAGGCTCACATCAGGCTCCCCACTCAGCAGGGAGCCTGCTTCTCCCTCTCCCTCTGCCTGCTGCTCCCCCTGCTTGTGTTCTATCTCTCTCTGTCAAATAAATAAATACAATCTTTAAAAAAAGATACAACAATCAGGAGATAATATAATTGTGGTTTGTTCCTATACTTTTTATTTTGTTTCATTGATGCATTTATCTATGCTGTCCCCAACAGCACACCGTCTTATTATAACTGTATAGTGGGTCTTGATACCTGGTTGTGTAATTCCTTCAGCTTTATTCAGGTTTGGCTATTCTTGGACTTTTGCATTTCTATATAAATTTCAATATCGGCTTGTCAGTTTTCATAACAAGCCTGCTACAGTTTTTATTTAGATTTCATTGACTCCATAAATCAAGGAGGAATTGACATATTAACAGTGTTCCATGGTGGCCCAGCGTAAAATGGCTGCAAACAGTACCCTCCTTGATAGTGTATGCAGCCTGTTGATTTTATGGGTTGCCCTAAGAGGCCTGGGAGACAGCCCTTTCCAGTGAACATTGATGTCTGACCTCATGCTATCTCCAATCTAGGCACCAGACAGGTATACAGGGTACCTTTGGAAAGCCCAGGGCACAGTGGCCAGGGTCCACATTGGCCAAGTCATCATGTCCATCAGTACCAAGCTGCAGAACAAGAAGCATGTGCTTAAGGCCCTATGTGGGGCCAAGTTCAAGTTCCCTGGCCACCAGAAGATCCACACTTTCAGAAAGTGGGGCTTTACTAAGTTTAATGTAGATGAATTTGAAGATACGGTGGCTGAAAAGTGATTCATCCAAGATGGCTATGGGGTTAAATTGTGACCCCTTGGACAAATGGCGGGCTCTGCACTCCTGATTACTTTGGCACCGCCTTCTCCCTATTCATCCCCACCAATAAATCCTACTTTCTGTGAAAACCTCCCCCCCCCAGTATTAACAATATTGAGACTCTAACCTATGAACATAGTATAACCCTACATTTATTTAGGTTTTCTTTAATTTCTCTCAACAGTATTTTCTAGTTTTCAGTGTAAAGATCTTACAGATCTTTTGTTAAATTTACTCTTAGGTATTTGATGGCTTTTAGGTGGTATTATAAATTAAAATTTTTTTAAATTACTTATCCTGATCTATAGAAATTGATTTTTACATTTTAACCTTATATCAACATTGTTAAATACACTTATTAATTCACATTATTTGTAGGTTCTTTTGGATTTCTTATGTATACAATCATGTCTTGTGTAAATAATAGTTTTTATTTCTTCATTTCTGCTCTTTTCGCCTTTTCTATGTTTTCCTTGCTTGATTACACTGTCTAGGACCTCCAGGACAGTATTAAATAGAAGTGTTGCTAGCAGATATCCTTGTCTTATTCCTGATCTCAGGGGAAATTTAAAAAATAATGATTTAAATGAAAAATTAATGATTTTTTTGCAGCTACTATTTATTCAGACTAAGAAAGGTGCCTTTTCTTCCAAGTTCACTACAAGTTTTTTTTTTTTTTGCTATGAGTTTTTTTTAACATCAAGTGGGAGTACAATTTATTAAATGCCTTTTCTGCATCTGTAATTTTCTAGCTTTTTCCTGTTAACATGCCAAATTACACTAATTGATTTTCCCATAAACCCTACTTCGTTGAGATATGTTAATCATTTTTAAATATCACTGGATTAGATTTAAACATATATATCATTGTTTACAATTTTCATTTCTTTTTTAAGCCACTTTATTAAGTTATAGCTGGCATGCTAAAAGCTGTATATATTTAATGTATATAACTTGATGAATTTGGGGATAGGTATATATCTCTGAAACCATCACCACCATCAAGACCATAGACATATCCATCACCTTCCAAAGTTCCTTCCTGCCCCCTTTATTATTATTATGTGATTTTCATTTCTTGTCATTTTTTCAAATTTTAGTTATGCCAGCTTCATAAAATATGATGGCAGATATCCCCCTTTTTTTCTGATTTCTGCAAGTGTTTGTCTAAGATCAATGTTATTTCTTCTTTAAGTGTTTGAAAGAACTTACCAGTGAAACCATTTAGTTCTGCAGTTTAACTTTGTCGGGAGGTTTTTTCTGAGGGAGAAGGTTTTTAATAACAAGTTTCATTTCTTACACACATAGAGGGCTCTTTTCTTCTTATATCAGTTTTATTGAATTGTGTTTCTCAAGGAATTTGTCTAAGGGCTGCTTCTGACCCATTCTCTCACTTTTCTTTTCTGGGTCTCCCAAGTACACTCTCTACCATATCTCATATGTCTCTCATATGTCTCATTTCCAACCTTTTTTCTCTCCATTCTTCTTTCTAGATATTATCTATTGACCTATCTTTTAATTCACTAATCATGTTTTCAACTTTGCCCAATCTGCTGTTAAATCTATTTATTGAGGTCTTAGTTTTAGTTATTTTATTTTCTGTTCCAGAGTGTCCATTTGGCTTTTTATTACAGTTTCCAGTTCCCTGGTGAAAATTTCTCTCTTGCCATCTATTTTCTTGAACCTATTCATCACACAATTATTCCAGCGTCTGTGTCTGATAACTCCAGTATCACCTATGCTTCTGTTTCTATCCTCTCTCTATTGCTCTTGGTCTTGTTTGTTTTTATGCCAGTAAATTTTGATTGAACGACCAACATTATGTGTGGAAAATTATAAAGCCTCCAGATCATGTTATCTTCCTCCAGAGAGGATTACCCCCTCCTCTGGCAGGTAGCAGAGATTCAGATCACCTTATTTCAACTACAGACTTTGCGGACTCAAGGCTAGTTTGCAGTCTTTATATGTCCAGGTTTGCCTCTGGTTCACCCCCATTTCTAGGGGGTAGCCCTCTAGGAGTTCCAAATAAAAATCAGGGTGGTTTGCTAGGGCCCTTTCTACTTGGCACTTTATAACCTCCTCTTTTTCTCTCTCCAGCGCTGTGAACCTGTCACAAACTTGCTCTACTTTGCTGATGCTTTCTGCCTGATTTCTTTTTTTTAAATAATAATTTTTTATTATATGATGTTAGTCACCATACAGTACATCCTTAGTTTTTGATGAAAAGTTCCATGATTTATACTTGTGTATAACACTCAGTGCACCATGCAATACGTGCCCTCCTCTGCCTGATTTCTTAGCCTCATTCTCTGCACAGCTTAAACTGTAAATACCTCTAGAAGAAAACTGGTTCCACGTGTTAGGTTCTATTTTGTGTCCTCCTATGTCTCTAGGATCTTGGTCCCTCAACAGTCAGCTACCTTGACAACTCCAAACTTTACTTTTATAGTCTTCTAAGTCCCATGAGGCAACCTAAAGCTGATCCACTGGCTTCTTTGCCTTATGTCCATATGCCAAAAAGATCCTGAGGGGAAAACAGTGTGCAGAAAGTAAGGCTTTCCTTAATGAGCTTCTCTTCTTTCTGGATCTAGTCTCTCAAATCTTGGCTGCCTCAGTAGTCCCCTAATTCCTTCACAAAAGGCATTTTTTAAAACCTGACTTTTCTAGTTTCTTGTTAGAATATTCATCTGCTAGAAGGCTACTCTATCATGGAAGTCTTCTGAACTCATGATTAAAATGTGTGTGTATGTGTAGGCATGTATTTGCCCTTAGCTCTGTACGTTGATCAGAAGGATATAAGAACAAACTCTCTAGTAGCAGTGAACACACCTAGCGCTCAGATATTTGTTTCTGTACATCATTTCCCACTAAGATGAATCAGGTTTCCTTAAAGAAATAGCTGATTTCGAGGAAAGTACAAGATGAGCCTGAGTATCTTGCTGGATCAAAATTAAGAAAAAGATCAGAGAATGATGGGAACATGTCGTAAGGACACAGAAGCCAAAGTGAAGGAACACCCAGTGGCTAAGCCTGGAATAATTTGAACATCAAAAATAATAATGATGGGAAAACAAAAGCAAAAATGAACTATTGGGACTTCATCAAGATAAAAAGCTTCTGCACAGCAAAGGAAACAGTCAACAAAACTAAAAGGCAACCTACGGAATGGGAAAAGATATTTGCAAATGACATATCTGATAAAAAGTGTCCAAAATATATAAAGATCCTATACAACGCAACACCTAAAAAACCAAATAATCCAGTTAAGAAATGGGCAGAAGACATGAGGAGACATTTCTCCAAAGAAGACATGCAGATGGCCAACAGACACATGAAAAGATGCTCAACATCGCTCATCATCAGGGAAATGCAAATTAAAACCACAATGAGATATCACCTCACACCTCTCAGAATGGCTAAAATCAACAACACGAGAAGCAATAGGTATTGGCAAGGATGCAGAGAAAGTGGAAACTTCTTGCACTATTGGTGAGAATGCGAACTGGTACAGCCACACTGAAAACAGTATGGAGGTTCCTCAAAAAGTTAAAAATAGAGCTACCTTACAATCCAGCAATTGCAGTAGTACGTATTTACTCAAAGGATACAAAAATACAGACTCAAAGGGGCACAGAGAAAGCCCAAATGTCCATCGACTGATGAATGGATAAAGAGGTTGTGGTATATATATATATATATATATATACTATGGAATATTCCTCAGCCACCAAAAAAGAATGAAATCTTACCATTTGCAACAAGGTGGATAGAGCCAGAATATATTATGCTAAGTGAAGTAAGACAATCAGAGAAAGACAAATACCATACGATTTCACTCATATATGAAATTTAAGAAACAGAAAGATGAACATATGGGAAGGGGGGAAGAGAGAGAGAGGGAAAGAAACCTCTTAAAGCTAGAGAACAAACTGAGGGTTGCTGGAGGAGAGGAGGGTGGGGGATGGGCTAGGTGGGTGATGGCTATTGAGGAAGGCACTCATTGTCATGAGCACTGGGTGTTATTCGTAAGTGATGAACCATCGAATCCCACTCGAGAAATCAATATTACACTATATGTTAACTAACTAGAATTTAAATAAAAATTTGAAGAAAGAGAATGAAGACAACTTAAAAAAAATAATAATGGTAGGGGCTCCTGACTGGCTCGGTCAGTAGAGCATGTGACTCTTGATCTCGGGGTCATGGGTTTGAGCCCCACATTGAGGTTAGAGATTACTTGAATATATAAACTTAAAAAATAATGATGGTCATAGTGTATGATACATTGAGTTATATAAAATCCGTGAATCTGTGCTGATATTTAAAATTAAAGGAGAAGAGAATAAAAGAGGAGAGCTCTGTTTTTGTTTTTATTTTTACAGAGGAATGCCAGCTATTAAATGTAAAAGGAATGGTTTAATTAGGAAATTGCTGTCTTGTAACTCTTGAAGGAATAATTGGTTGAGGTAAGGATCGTCAGTTGATGCAAATATGACTGGCCAAAACGTTCTTGGGAACAAGTCTCAAATGATCGCTCCACAGAATATTTTTAATAAAGGGGAAAATGTGCTCTTATAATGGGCAAGTCCACTGGCCGCCACCTTAACCAGTGGTCAAGCCTGGCCATGCCAGTAGTGGTTTGACCAAGTGCCTCCAGTATGATCCAGTGGGAGGTACACAATGTCACTTATGTGACAAGAACAATGTGATGTTCTTGCTGGAAATGTTTTACCTGAATTTCACCATGAGGAAACCAGGCAATTGTGTAATGTGGGCAATGATGAAAGACAACTGACCTGGACTCTTCAAAGGATTTGATGTCGTGAAGGACAGAAGGAGTCAGGGGGATTGTTCTGGATTGCAGGACACTAAAGAGACACAAGCCAAATGCTCTGGGTCTTGAGTGGATCCTGGATTGGAAAAACAGAAGCCGTAAAGGACATCTTGGGGACAATAGAAGAAGCTATAGTATAGACTGGATGCTGGATATTGAATCTATGGTGATTTTGTGGAAAGCATGCTAATGTTGTTCAATAGGGGGATCTTCTTCTTGGGAAACGGATACTGAAATATTTCATGGCGAAGTGTCATGATGAAAGTAGCTTACTTTTCTATGATTTGAAAAAAAGGAAGTGTGGGCATGTGGGTGTGTAGCCAGATGGACTGGGTGTAGCTAGATGTTAACAGTTGGTGAACATAGGTGAGGGGTATTTGGGTATTGAAAATGAGAAGGAAAAAAATATCCTTGCAGCTTTTTACCTTTTTTTCAACAAAAATCCACCAGATGGCAGTAGAAGAACACTCTTAGAATGTGTTTCTTTGCAGCAGCATGTGAAATCCAACAAAAGGATTGGTTTTGGTTTGTGAATACATTTCTATGAAAAGTCATACAAAAGTACGAACACAAAATGCTATTTGGCTGTCTCATTCTACGGATTGCTTTTATTGAAATACCATTTTGTTAAATTTGGCCCCAAAACTCTTAAACTGTATCTACAATGTTGTGTGTATGGGCACTTTTTCTGGTGAGAATATCCACAACTTTCACCATGTCTCAAAGTAGTCTGTCATCACCCCCCAAACTGAGAAGGTTGAGGGGTTCGAGAAAGTGGCACTAGGTCAATGCCTTAACGACATCAGGGTTGGTAGTAGTTTAAGCCGTTTCCTTTAATAAGTTCTTTAAAAGTGTTCCATTTTAGTGCAGTGTCCTGGCAATGAGTGTTTGTTGAGTGGATTGACGTCGGGATGGATGGATGTAGATGGATGGGAGTCAGAAGACCTAGGTGTGAATGTCACCTTACATGTCCCTCCTCCCCACCCTCCTCCCCAAACCCACACACGGAGATCCAATGCATTTAGCCAAATATTTGTGGTCACTTATTGTTTTACTTCCCAAAGAAAAATAGTTTATTGGTCAATGGAGATGCTAGCCATATAAAGCTTTCTCTTTATAAACATTTATCCAAAGCGTTCATTTTTTTATGGTCACATGAGCCAAGCTTCTTGTGATTACAGAAAGCGTCTACTGTCTTGTGCGTGTCACCTGTGCCTGTCGGTTTCCTCCAAGTGTTCCTGGTTTGGATCAGGACTAGGTTTCTACAAATTGCAGTATGAGCCGCTTGCAGGGTGAAAGCCAAACCACATAACACTCTTCTCTTTTTGATTCGCTAACCAAAGAGCAGGCTTTGTTTTGTGTGGAATTGAAAACAACCCGGCAGATAGCTGTCTTAAAAACTTGTCTGTTGACTTGATTGCAAAAGGAAATCCCTGCTAAGTGCCTTGATCTGGCTATCTGGGTGGTATGGAGTTTTTTTTTTTTTTTAAGACTCACGTATTGGAATCAACCGAGGGAAAATAAAATGCCCATTTAAGATGCGTTGGCAGTGTGTAGTTGGTTTAAAGTGTCATTTACTGGATTCTTCTCGTTTTTCTTTTTGCTCTCTCAACTTCATTAGGGCTGGAGAATTCCTCATTGAGGACTGCAAGGGAGAGACTAAACGGTAAAATAGGCATGTCTTTAGAAAAGAACTCTTAACTTCTCCCCCTGCATGTTCAAGGATTTTTTTTTATGAGAATGTAGTCTGAATAAATACTGATCTAAGGGGAACATATGTCGGCACAATCCTCTGAGACCGTCATATGCTGAATGTGATTGCTGCTCAGTATAATCAGTTCTGTCATTCATCTCGAACAGACCAAAACCAAGGAATGCCAATTAATTAACCTATAAATTATATCCTTTCTACATTCAAAGCTGTTCGCAATATTAAAAGACCTGAAATGGAACAATAAAAATAAATGTATAAATTAAAAAAGACAAATTGTTGAGAAGAAATGAGATAGCCATTTAGAAGGAATGAGATAACTGTACCACGCGTGTGGAATGACTTCTCTACTGCAGAGAGCAGAGGTCAGCTCTGAGCTTTCTGGTTCCTCAGCACAAAAGACAAGCAGGTCGGCTCTGTTGTTTGTATTTGTGTTCGTATTTATACTAATGGAGGGATATGAAAAGAAAATTTATCGTATGGTGTCTTGTATAAGCAACACCGAGTGATATTGTTAAATTAATTAATTTAATTATATTAATTAAAAACATTTTTCCTATTAAAATGTTTTTTATTATATTGTTTACAAAAGACACAGAAACCTTTGACTAAATATTTTCTCTACTTACTCTCTATAGAAATGCAGACAAATATCAGATCACAGCTCAATCACTGCAAAAATGTCTTTGGGGAAACTGAGGGAACATAGTCCAGGAGCGTATTTTCCTGATGATCCAAACAAATCGTTTTCGAATCTGGATGTGTTGTGCAAATCCTGGTTTGGGAACCATTCCTCTATGGTACGCAATGAGCATAGCATATTTTCCTCTAGCAGATATCTTATTTGAAGGCAAAAAATTAAAAACATCTTTCCTATTAAAACACACAGATGAATTATGACTCAGAATTCAGATTTCGCATTCATTTCTGAATTAAAACATGAGCCTTAGACATTTAATGCATGCAAGTGTTCATTTGGGGCTGTATTCCCAGACCCTGAGGAGATAGAGTTCATGCCTCACTACTATTAAAGTATTTTGATGGAACGGTTTTTAAAGTGTCTAGGGAATTGTATCAGTCAGGGTTCAGTGCTTATAAAATCCTTGGAAGGACTAGAAGATTGGGGATGAGGAGATAGCACTGTAACGGGGACCCAGAGGCTAGGAAGCTGCTGCTCCAGCCCCTGCCAGCACTTCCTCTGCCTCCCACTCCTCACTGACACTCAACCAGCGGTGACAACAGCAGCAGGAAGATGGCCTTTCGGTGATGGATATTAAGGAGGGCACATATTGCATGGTGCACTGGGTGTTACATGCAAGTAATGAATCATGGAACATTGCATCAAAAACTGGGGATGTACTGTATGGTGACTAATATAACAAAATAAATATTATTTTAAAAAAAAGGAAGATGGCCTTTGTCTCACTTCCACCTTCCAAGATTTGGAAGCACAAATGCATCTCCTTGGCTGTAAGAGAGCCTGCAAAATTGACTTTCCAGTTTTTCCATCCCTGTGGTTTATCGGCAGGTGCATGAAGAAGGCAGGAACGGACCCCATCAAGGGATGCTGTCAAACACGATCATGAGTCAAAAGTGCTAAGCAGCTGGGTCTAACTGACCAGGGAAGGCCCTGAGAGTCATGAAAATGGAAATATTGCCAGGCGCTTGTAAAGCTGAGTGGGATAGTCTTTCTAGACACAGACTAAGATGGGAATTAATTTTTCCCTTTTATGGAAGATGTTCTATAGATGACTGTCCCCCAAATGATGTTGGTTATTGGCGTTGGCATCTGAGCCACGTATCTTCAACCGAGAAGTTATGAATCACATTTTTTCCATTGCTTATGAAAAACCTTTTCTTTAAGAAAGTATGTCGTGGAAGGAGCCGAGATGCCCTTCAACAGATGACTGGATTAAGAAGATGTGGTCCATATATATAGTAGAATATTACTCAGCCATCAGAAAGGAGGACTGCCCAACATTTGCATCAACATGGATGGAACTGGAGGAGATTATGCTAAGTGAAACAAGTCAAGCAGAGAAAGACAATTATCATAGGATTTCTCTCATCTATGGAACATAAGAACTAGGATGATCAGTAGGGGAAGAAAGGGATAAAGAAAGGGGGGTAATCAGAAGGGGGAATGAAGCATGAGAGACTATGGACTCTGGGAAACAAACTGAGGGCTTCAGAGGGGAGAGGGGAGGGGGATTGGGATAGGCTGGTGATGGGTAGTAAGGAGGGCACGTATTGCATGGTGCACTGGGTGTTATACGCAACTAATGAATCATCGAACTTTACATCAAAAACCAGGGATGTACTGTATGGTGACTAACATAATACAATAAAAAATATTATTAAAGAAAAGAATGTATGTGACTGAATCTGAGTTATATGTGACCTGCTATCCCATTATTTTCCTTGGTGTGTGTGTGTGTGTGTGTGTGTGTGTGTGTGTGTGCACGTGCACCCACATGCACTTTCTGGAAGGCTTTACTGGGTTAGGAGATAGGCTGGCAATTGCCCTGATTGTCCAGACATGGGTTATCCAAGGCAGACTTTAGCCTGCCTGTGTTTGTGTTGGCTTGGTATCAGAAGGGACACTTATCTGAGAGGATCACTGTATTTATTATTATAATAAATATTTATTGAGCACTTGCTCTCTGCCTAACATTCTGCTAAGTGCTTGACATACATCATTTCTCTAATCCTTATAACTCCTTGAGGTATGTGTTACTACCCTCATTTCACAGGTGAGGTAACAGGCCCAAAGAGGTTAAATAACTTTCCAAGGTGACAGAGCTGGTAAATGGTAGAGCCAAAATTTGAACTCAAGTGTCTGATTACCAAAGCATCACTGGGTTCTATGACATGAAGAAAACTGCTGCTATCTCTTTTCTATTTTACTCTTATTACTCTCTCATTCCCTCTATTTTGGCCCACTGTATGGCCAGACTCAGAGCTGCAATGTTGACGGTGATAATGCGTTTAGGAGGGGAAGGGAATGTGTTTAGTAGGAGCTAAGATACCCACTCGAAGATTCAGGCAGTCCAAAAGTGTGTGGTTTTTATTTTATTTATGGAGTAATTAATTGTTCCCAAGCAGACATAAGACGAGAATCCTCTTATTTCCCCTCCTTTCATGCTATTTGCAGCATACAGTTAAGGGGTGAGGCTATCATACCTTCTGTGTATCCCTACTATGCTTAGCATGTAGGTAGTGGAATAGATTGGAAAAAATAGTAAGAAGGTAGAGAAGTAACATGCATTTGTCCATTGTCTTGTCTGAACAAATTCTGAGTAAAAGAGGAAGTTTCTCTCAGACAACCATGCGTATTGGGAGTTTGCTGCTTGTCCTTGGAGTGATGGCAACAGAACTGGAGAGATTTCTGCTTATTCTTTAACTTATTATCCCGTAATTTCACCATTCCACTTTTGTGTGTGGCACAGGACCATAAGTAATCAAAGTGAGGGGGCAGACAACAATTTCTATCCAGTATAAAATACCCAGCTCAGCGTCTGCCTTCGGCTCGGGTTGTGATCTCAGGGTCCTGGGACTGAGCCCCAAATCGGGATCTTCACTCAGCGGCGAGTCTGCTTCTCCCTCTCCCTCTGTGATGGCTTTTGCTCTCTCAAATAATAAGTAAAATCCTTAAAAATAAATAAATAAAATAAAATACCCAGCTCGATAATAAATAGGTGCGGTTGCCCTCATCCCGCAAGTATCTGGTACAATGTTTCTCGAGTAAGGCACCGTGTGTACTTTGGGAGGAACTGTTCTTCATTGGGAAGGGCTGTAAGTAGGTCGCTTAGCGTCTCTGACTTCAGGGCACTAAGTGCCAAGTAGCTCTGACCCCATCCTGGGGCCAGGGATCTACCTCCTCCATGGCAAGACGCAGAATAGGGAATGCTGATTTTCTGTGGGACATTTCTCCAGGGAAAACTGAATCACAGAGAATTCATTTGGTCAAAGTGGAATCACCAGATAAAATACAGGATGCCCAGTTAAATGTCAATTTCAGATACACAATGAATAATTTTTGATAGAAGTGTGTCCCCTAAATTTAACTGAGTGCCCTGGAGTTTTATTTGCTGAATCTGGCAAATAAGCAGGCAACCCAAACCCAAGGTCAGTTGCAGATCTGTGACTCAGGAAATGGCAGACCTGGTTTTGCTTTGTTTTTTCAGTGTAATCTCTACACCCAAGGCGGACATGTTTTCCAAGGCTCTGCATCGCCTTCCACCTCTGCTGAACAGCTTTCCTGTGCAAAAACCATGCCCTGCAGGATGTAAACATGGGGTTATGATTCCTGCCTTTTAATTGTTTGGCTTCTCCATAGGGAGAGAAGAGAGTCGGGAAGACCTGTGTACTGGGGCTATCTTCTCGAGGACCTACTATGTGATAAAGCTGCATCCGTTTACATTCTAGAAGGATGTTGAAAGTTTAAACAAGGTCCTTATGCCTTCTTCTGATGAGTCTTTTGTAGAAACATTGAGGTTATTTAATGGAGTGAGTATAGAGGCAGCACCATGGGACGCCCTTCCTGGGACTTCCTAGTCTTCTTTGGTTCAAGGAGTAGCTGATTAGGAGGCTGGACCAAGGTCAGAGGCTTATGTCAGTTGCTGGGTTTCACATGTTGGCCAGGACAGTGCTCCAGATAAGAATACAACCCATCCAAGTAGCTTTCTCAAGCTAACCAAGGGAGGGGTTTGGAGCTCGAGCTGTAACATTTTATATCCGAAACAGAAATTCAGAAGCATATATGACAGAATATTCACTTCCGTTAAATCTGGGTAGTGAGTACATGAGTGATGTTACTTTTCGGATAATATGAATATTTCATAAATGATAATGAAAAATACTAAGTTATAAAACTAAAATGATAAGTTGAGGGAATTCAGGACATCACCCTTCGTAGCTGACCACTAGCTCACACTCTGATAAAAATGGAAGAGTATAGAATTCTCCTTCGCCTTAGCCCAGCACAGAGTCACTTCCTGACGCGCTGGACTCCCAGAAAGAGGGGCACACTTGTTCAAACCGAAGCGAAATACACCAAAATAAAATAAAAAAAAAGGTGCAGAGAATTTCTAAACAAATCCCCGTTCAGTCACATTTCATGCCCTCTGATGGAGATGAGGATCCAGAAAGATCTTCTGAGATGAGTGGTTTAAAATGGAGGCATGACATTTCTATAGCTGAAAGGGCTGGATTTTTCCACTGGCAGTTTCTTAACAATTGTAGTGACAAATCACACGGGGGAGCTCTGGGCCAAGGGAACGAGAAGAAGGTGCTGCGAGAGGAAGGCTATTTTGCCCTAGAAACAGACGCAGGCACTGTCCAAAAGCCCTAGCTACCTTTCTGAGGCCGCTTGCTTTCTGAGCAAGGGGGAAAGCTCTCTTGCAATTGCACAGCTGATCTGAAAATCAAAGGGCAACAGGAAAATTTTACCAATTCCTCAATCTGTCAATCCCAAATCCAAACCAATTCAAAACAATAGGTAACTAGGGCCCAAATGCTACAATTTAAGAAAAGACATTTTCCTCCCTAATTAAATACAAGGCTATGTCACTATTTGATGTTACTGGCCAGGAATTGTAGGGTGAATTACTGAATTCTGGCACATAGATATTTGATTAAGAAACATAATAATGTTAAGAGATAAGAATAGAAACCCAAAGACTCTATAAGCCGGGAACAAAAATCACATTGGTGCCTAATCAGAAGGTTATTTAATATTAATCAGCAATCATTCATTAATTAACGTAATCTAGCAAACCAGGGTGTAGTTTATTATGGTTTGCTGACCAAAGCCTAATCAATGCAGAAGCCATTTTACTTTAGATAAAACCACATTCATGTGGAAATCTTCTGCTTTATATTTAACTGCCTCATAAATTCATCCCCCATTGCATCTCACAGATCAGATTAATCTACCAATATTAATAACAGAAGTGAAATTTAAAAAGAGATCCCAGCCAGTCATCCAAACTACTTGACCAGCACCGAATTAAGAAGGAGCTCTGTGTTTTCCTTTCCCCAGACCCCACACCAGCAGAGGGCTTTGTCCGCGTGGCCAAGCTGACCACGTAGGAGAAACGTGCTGAAGTGGCTTTTGTGTGTGCGGTGGCCTCGTCAGGGCTGGCTGCTCTGTGCTGTTTGCCAGCAACCGTTTGCCACCTTCCCTGCGGCTGCCCAGGCTCGAGGTTCGACGCAGGCAGGAGCCAAGCAGCAGCGGAGGGGGCAACCTTAGGAATCATCCATCTGAAGACTCTGCCTCGAACTGGCAAGTCAGAAGGGGAAGGGAGTAAACGGGACTCAAAGTCAAAGGGCCTGTGATGGCTCCTTAGAGAGACACAGAGAGAGAGAGAGCACAATCTTTGGGAGCCAGGTGGGTAGAGAGGGACACTCTTCTGATGGGGACAGTGTGGGAGGCAGACGAGGTTCGGTTACCGTGGCACAAGGGGTCTCAACGTGGCAGTACGGGCCCCATATTTCTGTGTTGTGCGGGGCTGTCCTGTGCTCTGTAGGGTGTCCAGCAACATCCCTGGTCCTCCCCCACTAGATGCCAGCAGCACCTTCCCCCCCTCTCCATCAGATCAGGCAACGAAAATGTCTCCAGACGTTGCCAAGTGTCCCCCCAGGCGGCCGGGCTTGAGACCCAGGGCTGTAACCCCCGGTGGCCTCTTCACTGTCTGCATTATGGATTTGGGGGCAGCACATGTGGCCTAATTCACCTCTATTATGAGTTGGGTTGTGTCTCCCCCAAAAAGACATGTTGAAATCCCAAGCCTCCGGACCTCCGCGTGTGACCTTATCGGCAAGTAGGGTTCTGCAGATGCGAATAGTTACGATGAGGTCGTGTGGGCTTGGGGTGGGCCCTGCTCCAAGACTGACGTCCTTAGAAGACAGAGCTGCACGCAGGGAGAAGGGCATGCGCGGATGGAGGCAGAGACTGGGGGGAACACGAGGACTGCCAGCGGCAGGAGGACTGAGAGAAAGGCATGCTAAGAGAAAGCGCCCTGCCCACACCTTGACCTTGGATTTCTAGCCTCGGAACAAGGACACAATCAAGGGCTCCTGTTTAAGCCGCCTGGTTTGCGGTGCCGGCTCCCGCAGCTCCGGTCCCACAGCCCTGCTAAGGCGGGTCGGTTAATGAAGCTGCATTGCGGGGAGCTGTTTCCAGGCAGGTGGCAGAGGCCTGCCAGCTCTCCCCAGGCCTACGTCTGTTTGCTTGCGGGGAGTCGGAACCTCTCCTTTACCCTCTCCTGCACCTTCCTCTCCAAGTCTTTCGCGCAGAAACAAAGCTCACGAGAGTATGACGCTCAGTGAAAGAAGTCAGTCAGAGAAAGACAAATACCACATGATGTCACTCATATGAGGAATTTAAGAAACGAAACAGATGAACACAGGGCGGAAAAAAGAGAGAGGCAAACCAAGAAAGAGACTCCTCACTATAGAGACCAAACTCAGGGTTGATGGGGGGGTTGGGGCAAACGGGTGACGGGGACTGGGGAGCGCACTTGTCGTGAGGAGCACAGGGTGTTGTGTGGAAGTGGCGATCCCCTGAGCTCTACACCGGAAACTAATAGTGCACTCCATTTCACTAGCTGGAATTCAGACAAAAACTCGGGGGGAAAAAACCCTCCCAAGCCATAGCGTAAGCATTTTTCTTCTTGCCCTGACAACCGGCATTAGTCCACGAGAAACTCAAATCCAACCAGCCTTTCATGCTTGTGGTCAGACCGTGGCAACATGAGTTAGGGTCTGCAGCCCCTGGCACCTGTGCTGTCGGTTCTCCTTCCTGAGAACCAGGGCTCGGTGCGCAGACTGCCTGCCAGGGACGTTGTGCTTGCTTAAGAGGTGTGAGGCCATGACTCAAAGGGAGTTGGTGGGGGCTGTGGACAGTTCCGATTTTCTGTCTTCGACAGTGTTAAGGCTAGGGTCTTTGGCGTGTTCAGAACTACCCTAGGCCTTGGCTGCAGGGTCTCCCCTGGGGTTGAAGTCCTCTGCAGCGTTCAGTCCCAAGTCCAGGGATGGTGGCCAGATGAAGGGGGAAGCCAGGGTGGGATGCGGGGGGCACTGCCCCCACCCGGCCTGTGGCCTCTTCATTTAGCTCTTACTCTGCCTTGGCAGGGCCAGCTGGTCACCCAGAAAAATCTGCTGTTTCAAAGTAGAATAGAAGTGTCAGTGAGAGTAATTATGTGGAACAAAGTTTTACTTTTTTTCCTTGAAAGTTGGGGTGTGGGGACACATGATCACAGCTCCCGTTCCATGTGCGCTTCTGATGCGCCAGGTGCTTTACAGACTGGCCTCGTGGAATTATGACATCTACCCTTGGGAACTGGAGATTATTAGACCTGTTTGCATATGATGTAACCGAGAGGTAAAAGGGTTTGCTCTCCCTTTGTGCGCCTGCAAGGAATAGAGACCAGTTTGAACCCAGTTTGGCAAGGGAAGGACTCTTTTTGTGTCACCACACTCGTCCTTGCTCTCTAGCCCTTGCCTCTCCTGCAAGGCCTAGAGGTCTTCACGGTGTGGATAAGAGAAGCTGTCTGGGGAATCTGGAGAAAAATGACCCCTGAGATGTCCCTGTCCTAACCCCCAGAACCTGTGAATATGGTACCTTACGTGTTGTTAAGGATCAAATTATGTCCCCTCCAGAAGATTCGTTGATGTCCTCATCCCAAATACCTCCTAATGCGACCTTATTTGGGAGCGGGGTCATGGCAGATGTACCTAAGAGGAAGTCATATTGGAGCAGGGAAGGCCCTTAACCCAAAATGACTGGTGTCCTCACATAAAGAGGAAAATGTGGACACAGGGACATACAGAACACGGAACGCCATGTGATGATGGAGGCAGAGATTGAGGAACCCCTGTGACTACCAGAAGCTGGGGAGGGGGGGTGCGGAAGAGGCAAGGAGGGACCTTTCTCTGGAGCCTTTGGAGGGAGTGTGCCTGACAACACCTTGATTTCAGTCTTGCAGCCTCCAGACTGTGAGAGGACTCATTTCTACTGTTTGGAGCCCCCCGGTCTGTGACACTTTGTGATGGCAACCCCAGAAAACGAGTAACACGTGGAAAAGGGACTTCGCTGGTGTGATTACGAGTACAAACCTTGAGATGGGGAGATCTTCCTGATTTATTGGGGTGGGCCCAATAGAATTACAAGGGTCCTTGTAGGAGGGAGGCTGGAGGGTCAGAAGCAGAGAGATTTAAGGACGTTCTACTGCTGCCTTTGAAGATGGAGAAGGAGCCATAGGCCAGGGAATATGGATGACTTTTAGAAGTTGGAAAAGGCAAGGAAATGGGGCCTCCTCTGTAGCCTCAAAAAGGAGCATAGCCCTGACGACAACTTGGCTTGAGCCCACCCAGACCCATTTTGGACTTCTAACCCCCAGAACCATGAGACAGTACATTTGTATGGCTTTAAACCGCTGAGTTTGGGGTAATTTGTTACAGCAGCCGTAAGTGACGAGTACACCGGAAAACCTGGCAGCCTTGCCTCTGGCCCGCATCCAGCCCCCAGCACCCAGCTGCTCTCTTGGACACCAGGGTTAGAATGAGGCCTTGCACGATTTCACTCACATGTCTCTGGGTATAGTCTATGCAAAGGAACAAAACATATTCACAAAACAGTTGTTTCTCTAGACACTGACAATAATATCTAAAAATACGAAAAAAGAAAGGATAGTAGTACAAGATAAATGAAAAGAAATATGTAATTGATAATAACCCCTAATAAGGGTAGAGAACTTTACATTTTGTAAAACGCTTTCTCCTATATGATTTTTCTTCATTTTCATGATGGCACTAAAATAAAGGCACGGTAGGGATTCCATCACATGGATGAGAAAACTGAGTTTCCAAGAGGTGAAATTACTTGCTCAAGGTCACACTGCTAGTAAATGGCAGGGCTGGGACTTGAAGATAGTTTCTGATTCTAAGTAGAAGCTTTTTCTCCTAGATCATAATTTCTTTAGCCCATATAGTAATGTTTGGTTTAAAAATGATTATATAGTGGATATAAATTTTATAGTCCATACAACTCAGTTGTACAAGTTAGCTCACTATTTCTATAAGTAAATTTAGCTTCTTTCTTAAGTCCTGAATCTGCCAGATAGTACGAAGTGTAACCTCAGCCCCTTCCAGGTCCTAGCTCGTATCAGCATCCTCCTCCTCATTCTCTTCCCCACCTGCCTTCCAGGTTAGAGGAGGTTAATAAAACTTCATGGCGTGGGCAAAAGGAGGGGCAGGCTGGCTGCTGCTGTGATGTACACGGTCCCCTATGGTTCTTGTCCACTGTCACCTCCACGGAACAGTCTCTGAGACAGTTGCATCTCCTTCTGGCCCCCCACCATATGGCCCACGCCACTTTATCGAGCACTGTCCCCTACTCACAACCACATGACTCTTTTGGGCCCACCAGCTCATACTTTCTCTTAGAAGTAAGGGGACCTCATCATGCTGTCTCTCTTTCACACACCATCTGGGGCTGTCTCAGGGTCTAGTTTTGCCCCTGGCATTTCTAGAAGTTATCTGTGCGGCTCCCATGCTGTGGTGGTGCAAGGGACTTCACCTTCCATTCATTGTTTCTGCCATGCGCTTCAAAAGCTGAAAGGGAACATTCACATGTTCTTCTTTTCCACATCTCTGCAGTGACAATCCTAACATGAAGGCAATGCGTGTGGAATTCTCTAGCTGTTTGGGCTTGAGTGGTGCAAGGGCAAGTTGGTGTGGGAAAACGTCAATGGGGGCGCCTGGGTGGCACAGTCGTTAAGCGTCTGCCTTCGGCTCAGGGCGTGATCCCAGAGTCCTGGGATCGAGCCCCACATCAGGCTCCTCTGCTGGGAGCCTGCTTCTTCCTCTCCCACTCCCCCTGCCTGTGTTTCCTCTCTCGATGGCTGTTTCTCTCTCTCTCTGTCAAATAAATAAATGAATTCTTTAAAAAAAATCAATGGATATTGCAGAATACGCTACCACTGAGTCATCTTAACTCAGTTATCAACTATCTGGAAATGCACTGGAATTTGGGAAGTTTGGCATGACTGCATGTGAAAAAATACTGACTTCAGAATAATTAAGTAGGTCATGTTGTATGTGCATAATTTAATGGCCATTAAATCTTAGAGAAGTTACTTAATTTCACTTAGCTTCAGTTGCTGTCTGTAAAATGGGGGTTATCAGGATCAGATCCAGGTTTTGTGGGGCCCAAAGCTTATACTGCTTGGGGGCCCCTCTTAAAGAAAAATAATAAAAAAGTTACAAAACCAAAATTCAGTGTGAGAGGGGATATTTGGTTTATTTTTTTTCCAGCTTATCCATTTGGGGGATAATAACAACCTCTGCATATCTGCCTCAGGATTGGTAAGAAGCCCAGAGATAATAGATGTGAGAATGTTTTGTAACCTGTGACGTGTGGTATGGCTACAAGATTGGGATGAATTTAGAATGATTAATTTGATACGTTACATAGAAATTCTTGGTCTAAGTGATTACATGTAGGGAATTTTAACTTATCTCTTTTCTGAGGTATATTCCAGGTTATCTTGGAAAAGATAATTTGAATGTAAAAAGGAAATCAGTTAAAAGGGGGCCTTTGAACTCAGGACTTAAAAGGTATTGAGCCGACACTAAGAGAAATCAGACTCTTCTAATATAGGTGTAGAGAAAAGAAAAAGAGAAACGCACAGGTTTGGGAGGTGGCAGTACCTTTTCTCTGTGTTAATGAACCCGAGTATTGTTTCAGAATTGGAGTGTGGTGGGGTGAACCTGGAATTGGGGGTCAGTTGGATTCAGCTTTGGCTTTGACCTAATTCCCTGTGTGACCTTGAAATGGTGTCTTGAAATTAGACATCTGATTGGGTGTCTCATTTTCTTACATATAAAATGAAATGATTATACTGGATAGACCCCAAAGTTACTTCCTCATTCAGTTTTTAAAATTTTAAAACAAATTGAATTGTTTTGATATAAGTGACAAATTCTAATTATAAATAATTTAAGCAATACAAAAAAGTACAAAAGAAAGTTAGAAAATCACCTTAAAATAATTGAAATTCAAAATTCAATGACTGTATTAGTCAGATTAGACACAGCTGGAAAACAAATTTATGAATTGGAAGACAGACCAGAAGAAATTCTCCAGAATATAGTACAGAAAGACAAAAAGATGGGAAAGGTGAAAGCAAGACAAAAACATGAAAGGTTGTGTGAGAGGTTTAATGTAATTGGTGTTTTGTTGGCAATAATAGAAGAAAAGGCAATATTAAAGAATTAACTTTTCAATTTTTCAATATTGCTGAAAGAAACCAACCCTCAGATCCAGGAAACCAAAATGAATCCAAAGCAGAAAAAAAAATCCTCATTTAGAGATATTGAAGTGAACCCACAGAACATCTAAGAAAAACAGGATATCTTAGAAGCAGGCAGAGAGAAAAGATAGGTCACCAAAACAGAACTACCAATGATGAATGCCATTTCAACAGCCACCAAAGTGAGAAGGCAGTGGAATCATATCTTCAGTAGACTGAGAGGAAAGAATCATCAATCTAGGTTGTACACACAGCAAAAATATTTTTCAAAACTGAGACAATTAAAGATATTTTCAGAAAACAAAAATTGGGCTTTTATTATCAAAAAATTCACTAATGGAAAATTTTAAAGCTATACTTCAACAAGGAAGAAAACGATCCCAGAGAGAAAGCCTGAAAGATAAGAAGGAATGTGAGTCCAGATGTTGGTTAATATCTGTGTAAATCTGAAGAAACAAGATGGTATTAATTAATAAAGGCAATGTCTAATTTGTGTAGTAAAAAATAATCCAGAAGTAAAATACTGGACAATGATAGCATCTAGCATCATGAGCTCGTTTGAGCACCTGACCCCCGAGGTAGATCTGAACTTTAGATCTGGATCACTATCTGTTGCCATTTGTTGAAACCGTAGGAGACGGGGAGACTCATGCAACTGGCTGCCCTTTGAACTGGGCATGGCTCCAAGCGAGTTAGCTGTGCTTATATTGTGGCTAGTTTAGCACTTCATCCTGGTGGTTCTATAGCTAAGGCTGAATGGAAGAATTGATATTGAGTTAGGCACCTAGAGGTCACTGCCACAGCTGTAGAGCTACACCTGATTACCTCGAGTTGTGGCTGGGGGGGATGAGGCTCAGAAAGGTCGCAAGGCTGATGATGATGGCTGGCAGAGAAGGGGCAATAGTCTGGTTTCTCTGACTCTGAGTTTAGCGTTCTTTTCCCAGCACCAGCAAAGTTCCCAGAGAAGGTATTTTTCATCTACAACTCTTTGACACAAGTGTGCTTGTTTAGAGGCTGGTGTTTAGATCTGATGTCAGACACTGTCTGTGGATTAGCGTGTCAGCTGGACCTAATCTACAGCTGTCTCAAGCGGGATGAACACAGGCTCTTTGAGCGGACTAGGCAGTTTGAGATCCTGTTATTCATGAATTTCAGCCCACTCTGAGGGGATCCTCCAGTGAACTGGGAAATAGCTTTCTTCCTCCCAGGAATCACTTCAAACACCAGTTCTCAGAGGTCTCAGACCCTGGACTGTCTGGGGGTGTCATCTGACTTTGGAGTAATCCAAGACTGTAGTTTGCCTAATTGACAAGAGGAGATCGTTTTAGGCTTGTGGGGCACTGTGGGTGAAGATCAATTGTCTGGTGTAACATTAGAATAGAGGTAAATTTCCGGGTAGCCTTGATACTTTTCATAAGAGAGTAGACATTTGATAGAGAGGTTAGTGAGGGTCTACTTGGGGTCTTAGGTGGTCAAAATACTAATGAGAATATGGCAGTTCTAGCAATAGCTTATGCTGGCTTAAGGCAGGAAAGCTGACTGCAAAATTTAGAAATAGACCACATGTGAGTTCATCTTCAGGGATTTTGGGAAAGAGAGTCTCTGAGATGCCAAGAATATGGCTGACATACTTTGGAAATAATTTAATTGGCTAGTATCCTTGTGTTAACAATAGTTGTTGGAAGGAAGAAAAGGCTCCCTGAGGAGACCTTGACATGCTGGTAAGAGCATTACTTAACACCACTAAACTTAACTCTATACTTTTATGTCATGGATGAATTTTTACTTAAAATAGTTCTTGATGGTGGCAACTGGGTGGCTCAGTTAGGCGTCTGCCTTCAGGTCAGGTCACGATCCCAGGGTCCTGGGATCCGGGGCCATGTTGGGCTCCCTGCTCAGCAGGGAGTCTGCCTCTCCCTCTCCTTCTTCCTCTGTCCCACCCCCTGCTCCTCCTCCTCTCTCTCTCTCTCGCTCACTCTTTCTCTCAAATAAATAAATAAAATCTTTTAAAAAATTCTCCTTGCTGATTATCTCTACTCATCTTTTTTATACCCATTTCGGATGACACTTTCTGTTGTCAAGCCCCCATGTCTGGGAGAGGTGTCCCTTTTCTGTACTCTCACAGTTACCTGCAGTGTAATTTCCTGTTTATTTGTCTTTCTCTATCCTCAGTGCCCTGTGCCTGGCATATAGCCAGCTTCAGTGAGTATTAGTTGAACAGAGGGATGCCTGGCTGGCTCAGTCGGGAGAGCATGCAACTCTTGATCTTGGGGTTGTAAGTTCAAGCCCTGTGCTGGGTGTAGAGATTACTTAAAAATAAAATATTTTAAAAATATATTGGTTGAAAAAAAATTAAAGAAGGAATTGTAATTAAATATTTGTGAAGATTTGTGGGAGAAAGAATTTGTATCTCATTAGGTAGAATATAGGCTACTCTCCAAAGGATATATCATTAGAGATATTTTTCATGAATATGTAGGATTTTAAGGGCACCCGGTTGGCTCAGTCAGTTAACCGACTGACTCTTGATTTCAGCTCAGGTCATGATCTCAGGGTTGTGGGATCAAGCCTCGAGTTGGGCTCCATGCTGAGCATGGAGTCTGCTTGGGATTCTCTCTCTCCCTCTCCTTCTGCCCCTCCTCCCTCTCTCTCTCTCTAAAATAAAATAAATAAATCTTAAAAAATTATTTTAAAAAAAGAATATTGTAGGATTTTATAAGGGTGAAAAGCCAAGAGGAATTCCAGACAAAGGAAACATCGTAAGTAAGCCTCAGAGGCAGGAGAGGTAAGGTATAATTATGTAATGGCCAGTTCATATTGGCTAGATTGGTGGTTTTCAGACTTGAGGTATATCAGGATGACCTGAAAGGCTTATTAAAACTCAGATTGGGAGCACCTGGGTGGCTCAGTCAATTAAGCATCTGACTCTTGATTTCGGCTACAGTCATGATCTCATTGTTGTGAGATCAAGTCCCATATTGGGCTCTGTGCTGAGCGTGGAGCCTGCTTAGGATTCTGCCTTCCTCTCCCTCTCCCTGCCTCTCTCTCTCTCTCTCTCTCTCTCAAAGTAAATAAATAATTAATTTTAAAAAATACGCAGATTGCTAGGCCCCACCCCTAGAGTTTTTAATTTAGTAGTTCTGTGGTGGGTTCCAATAATTTTTATTTCTAACAAGTGACCAGGTAATGCTGCTGCTGTTGGTCCAGAAACTACACTGTGAGAACCACTAGGCTGGAGAACAGTATATTTGGAAGGAATGGTGGTAGATAAAGCTGGAAAGATAGATAAGACAGGTTGGGGCTGCGGTGTGGATGGTCTTTAAATGATAAGTTGAATATTTTATTTTATTAGTTTTATTGGTGTCAGGGAACCATTGGAGACTGCTAAAGGTGGAATTAATTTGATCAGAGCTATTTCTTTTGGGAAAATTAATCTTGTGGTAACCTAAAGGGGGACTTGATGCAGGTGGGTAGTTGGGGGTCGGGTAGGCGGCGATTTCCATAATCCAGGTTTCAGTAACCCATTCTATATTGCTGAAGCTTACCTTTTAAAATGTTAATCATTTTGGATGGAAATCTTCCTAAAATATATTACACACTTTCTGCTCTCCTACAGAGAGAATCCTGTACATAATGCATCCTCCTGATGACTCCAAGTTATCGTTATAAACATCGATGATTGCACTGGGTTGTAACACAGTGTGCTCTCATGGGTATGGAGGTGTAAAGAGCTTTTTGCCCAATTTTAAATGCCCTAGAACTGCTGTGAATTTTTAGTTTTGTGTCTTCTATTGATAACATTTATAACTCTCCCTTGGCAGCTCCTCTCTTCATTCTAATTGGCTGATTCTAATCTGCAATGGGCTGGAAAACCAGATATAATTGTGTGTAATGTAAGAGTAAATAGAGTGTGGGTGAAGTACTATTCTATGAATAAAGTCTATAAGCTTTGGGGTGTGAACTCTGCAACATTTATTTGGGCCGCTTACAGGTCTTTCAAGGTTCTTCCTTGAAAATGAAATATGGCTCCATTCCATGTAAGTGAGATTGCCAGAAAGATGAGAAAGTAAATGTGTTGTCAATGGGAGTATCATGTGTTTTCTTTTTCAAATAAGAATACTTGAAAGACTTTATGAAAGTCATAATTCTGAGGAAATTTGCTTCAAAAATCAGGGGGGAGGAGTAGCATTTTAAAAAAGCAAATTGTTTTCAGCTCAATCCCCCTTACCCCTAATATCCTCTCCCCTGGTAGGGGATAGAAATTATACGCTAGACCACAAGTCATTTGTCATATTCCTCTTGAGAAGCCACCATAAAAGATGTAGAAAAGTTTCTAGTGTTTGAGATAATAAAGAGTGTTTATTAAAGTGATAAGATAAACCATTTCCTTGGTAGACTGTCAGGGGGCAGAAAGGTAGGGAAGAATCCCGTCGGTAGCATATCGAGTCTCCAAACAGCCTGCCTTTCCAAAGGAAGCGGGGTCCTGCAAAAAGTCTTCAGGCAACTGCATATGGGCCCTGTGAAGTTTATTAACTTGTTTTCCACCAAAGTGTAAACGTAGATCCAAATAGCAGCAGTTGGGGGAGGGAAAGGGAAGAGAGAATATGCTAGAACGAAATATTTATCACCACAATGACATTGTAAAGAACTTAGGGAACATTTATTCATAAGTTAAAATATATGTGTGTGTGTATATATATATATATATATATATATATATATATATATATATATGTGTGTGTGTATATATATATATATATATATATATATATACACATTATTGGCAGAAGAAATTGCTTATGAAGTCATCAAATTTTTATCCTTAAAAGAAAGAGCCAGAAAACAAGACCGCAAATGACAAAACATCCTAGTTAGAGCCCAGATGGCTGCATAAAATAAATAGCCATCTCCTTGATGGAAGCATAGGCAATTTGGCTGTGTGAAGCTGCAACTCCAGCAGAGACCCTTGAAACAGATGTTGATATTGCTTGTGCATCAAAACTTTCCGAAAGAGCAAGATGTTCAGGTAGGATGAGAAACAAATAACTGGTACCTTCAAATCCTTATGTCAGTGTCACAGGGAGACAGCGCTCTCCCCAAGGGAAATCGCCTTGAGATACCCACGGTAGAACGCAGAGGAACAAAAACGAGGGAAGATGGAGCTTTTCTATTTCTATTATAGACTGGGAACATCTCACCAATCTCCATGTTTCTTGTGTTCATTTCGATCCCCCCACTCTGCCTCCCTATGTAGCTCTGCCTCCCTGAAATCATGTCAGAGGGAACACTGCATCAGCTGTTCCTTTGGGGGTTGATAAAGGGACCGTAGGAAGGAGAGTGAGATTCTCTCATCTTAGGAAGAATAGTTGCCTATGTGAGAACGGTTAGGACTCTAACAGATGGAGATAGGTGAGGAAAAGCCATACACGTAGAGGAAATAGCAGAAGCAAAGACTAGAGGTGAAAGAGTGTGATGTGTTTGTGGGACGGTACCAGAAAAATAGAGCTAGAATGTAGGGTTTGTAAGAGAGGAATGGAAGGTTAGAAAGAAGACTGAGAAAAGTGCATGAAAAATAATTGGCAAATAATGAATTCAAAAATATTCCAAGAAATCTTATAAAACCAGTGATAACTTCGTTAGAGTTTTCCATCTGATATCTTATTTGAGAAGAAGCACTGAGTTCCAGTAACTCCAGAAACATTTCCCTTTAGGATAGAAACAAATATCAGGAATTTTGAAAGTAAGTTGTCTTTATAAAAAATTCAGTTATCAGAACAGAAGTTTTTTACAAATAGAGAAAAATCATGTATTTTTTATACACGATTTTAAGCCCAGTAAAATATCCATTATCAGAAACGAAAAAGATGTCACTAAAGATGCCCAGATATTAAAGAAATAATAAGAAATGATTATGAAGAACTGTATGCCAATAAACTACAAAATTTAGATAAAATGGATGAATTCCTAGAAAACATAAACATACCAAAACTCATTTGACAAGAGCTAGAAACCAAGAAATTGAATCACTAATCAGGAGCCCTCCCACAAAGAAAACTCCAGGCCCAGATGGCTTCACTGGCAAGTTCTACCAAATATTCAAGCAAGAAAAAATTCCAGCTTTGTACAAAACCTTCCAGTGAACAGAAAATGAGTGAACATTCCCTGACTTGTTTCATGAGGCTAGTGTAATCCTGATACTGATGGATAAAACATTTAGAGAAAAGAAAAATGGAGGACAACCTCCTTCATTTTAACAGATGCAAAAACCCTAAGCAAACATTAGCAAATACAATTCAGCAATAAAAAATAAGATAAATCATCATGACAAAATAGGATGTATACAAGGTTACCATTAGAAAGCCAAACAATGTAATTTACCACATCAACAAATTAAAGGAGAAAAATCAAATGATCATCTCAATAGATACAGATAAATTGTGATAAAATTCAACATCCTTCGTGATAAAAATTCTCAGCAAACTAGGAATACAAGAAAAAACTTTAATCTGACAAAAGGTATTTATTAAAGTCATACAGTAGAAGTGGAGATGTCCAGAATGACAGAGTAAGGACCTCCGTAATCTTGCCTTTCCATAAAACAATGAGAATTCTGGCAAAAAAAAAATGTCAAAATCAACTTTTTTAGAGCTCTGAAAATTAACCAGAGGATTACAACAATTTTGGGAGTGTTTATTCAAGCAAAACTGCTGACTCGCAATAAGGACAGCAGGGTTTGTGGCCTTTAAACTTCTATCCCCATCTACGTCTCCACAGTTCCGTGATAGCCTTGAAAACTGGGAGCCTCGCAACCATTGAAGTTGTGAAAAACAGCAGCCCCGCAGCCCCTGGAGGGGCACACTAGTTTTGTAGCTCCTCAAAAAATCCCATCCCCTGAGAATTATCACTATTTGACCTGTCTGGAAGGTCCCTGGAAAAGACCTATTCACAGGGCTTGTCATGTTTGACTAGACTCGGAGTTTACTCTTCAAGAAAAGCCCTAACCCCAGGACATTTATTGAAAACAGTCAGGAGTGATTGTTTCATCTCATAGCGACACGAGGCTGTGACACCAGTTGGGGCAAAGAAGAACATGATCACAAATATAAACAGAAGATCTGGAACCACAGGTCAATAGGGAGCTTTGAAGGCTCTTACATTCCTGGCGATCTTAGAAGTCCAGGCGCCCAGGCTGGGCTGAGAAATCCCGAACTCAAACCAAACACAATGAGATCTCACTTTGTAAAGAGTAAGAACTGATACACACACTTTGGAAAGTAATTTGACATCTTCTAATGAAGTAGGAGATGAAGTATAACAATGACTTGGGGAGTCTTCTCCTATGTATATTCTGGAAATCAGGACGTGCTTATAGTCATGATAATACTATTCTAAGCTGCCAAAAACTGGAAACAAACCAAATGACCATCAGTAGAATGTGTAAGTAAATTGTGGAATAATATGCAACGATAAAAATGAATTGACTGCAGCCAAGCCCAGCACAGGTGAATTTTACAGCTATTATGCTGAGTGAAAAAAACAAGATCACAAAGAAACATACAATGATTCCATTTATAGAAAATTCAAAACCATGGAAAACTATACTGAAAAGTTTAGAACTGCATACATGCAGTTAAAACACAAAGAAAGGCAAGGAAAGTTATGTACGATTTAGGACAATGACATCTTTCAAGGGGTTATGATGATATGGAGAGGCTACAGATGGGCTTCTGGGGAACAGCAGTAATCTTTTTTAAATTTGTTTGATGTGATACTGTGATTTATAAGAAATACATATTTGGTCATTCAGATGAGCAAAATACATTTCTCACACAGTTACCTATGGAACAATCACAGATGGACTATTCTAGAACCAAACTGCAGTCACTAATATCAAGGACAAAATGAGGATGGTCAACACCGGTACATAAAGGAAATGTAACCTTACAGGAACTTATGACTCTTCTCAGAAAGCGGCGGAGGACACCAGCTAATCCCCAAATGTCAAGTCTGTTCATACCGTCTCGGGACTTCTTTGTTCCTCTGACTCAGCTACCCTGAGCCAAATAGGGAAGAAGACCACAAATTAACCAATCCGCTGAAAAAGCCAAATAACTTCTTCATTTAACCCATGAAAAAATACCTGCGTCCGTGAGCAGCTTGGAGCTCACTGTTCCCATAGCCTTGAGTTTCCGGGCTTGCACGTTGAAAGCCTTGCAATAAACCCGTCTTTCTGCTTTGTTCCATTCAGCATGCAGAGTTTGGCTTTTGACACGATGCACCATCCGGACACAAAGCAGATTATTCCTGACGGAACAGCCAGCCTGGTAGACTGGATGAAAGCCACTGGAAAGTCTTTTTACCCTGAGAAGGGGGACTCTCTATCACCCCCTATGAATGCCAAGTGGAATTCCTCAGGGGAAGCAGCTAATGTGCTTCCTAGGCAAGCTACGTGGGACTGGCTTTTTGATGACCAGGATATTTGCCCACTGAATAGGCCCATTATCCAGGTCATGGCAACTTCCCCCCTTTCACTTGGGCACCCCTTTTAACCTTATTGCTGCAAAACCAAACCAAACCAAACCAAACCAAACCAAACAAAACCCAAAAACCCAGATCTGGAAGTCTTAGTAAATTTGCTGTCTCAGCTTCAACTCATGGGTCTTACGGATGCTAATAAAAACGTGAGGCTAATTAACAAGGGACTAGGAAAGGCCAGGGGCCGGTCAAGGGACTCTGCCCACCAAGGTGGAGATTTTTTTAAAGATCTTATTTATTTATTGAAGAGAGAGAGAGAGAGGGAGAAGCAGGCTCACCGCTGAGCAGGGAGCCCGATGTGGGACTCGATTTCATGACCCTGAGATCATGACCCGAGCTGAAGGCAGATGCCCAGCTGGCTAAGCCACCCAGGCCCCCCTACCAAGGTGGAAAATTTTTAAGCAATTGTGCTACTCAGTATTTATACAAAGGATACAAAATTACTGATTTAAAGAGATACAGGCACCCTGATGTTTAAGCAGCATTATCAACAGTAGCCAAACTATAGAAAGAGCCTGAATGTCCATCAACTAATGAATGGATAAAGAAGCTGTGGTATATGGGGGCACTGGGGGGCTCAGTTGAGCGTCCAACTCTTGGTTTCAGTTCAGGTCATGATCTCATAGGTCCTGGATCTGAGCCCCATGATGGGCTCTGCACTCAGTGGGGAGTCTGCTTGGGATTCTGTCCCTCTGCCCGTCCCCCAACTCTCACATGCACATGCACGTGCATTCTCTCTCTCTCAAGTAAATAAATCTTAAAAAGTAGTTGTGGTATAGATATGTACACACACACACACATATAAAATAAATCACAGAAATATATATATCTACATATATATCTAATGGAATATTATCAGCCATAAAAAAGAATGAAATCTTGCCATTTGCCATGACATGGATGGAGCTAGAGAGAATTATGCTAAGTGAAGTAAGTCAGTCAGAGAAAGACAAACACCATATGATTTCACTCATATGTGGAACTTAAGAAACATAACAGATAAACATGGGAGGAAAAGAGAGAGGTAAACCAAGAAACAGACTCTGAGGGTTGCTGGAGGGGAGGTGGACAGGGGCATGGGTGAAATAGGTGATAGGGGTTAAGGGTGTTGTATGTAAGTGATGAATCACAAAATCCTACACCTGAAACTAATATTACACTGTACGTTAGCTAACCAGAATTTAAATGAATTTAAATAAAAACTTGAAACTACAAAAAAAATTGTTAAGAAATAAGGGGGAAAATAAGGGGAGGTGATGGGGGTCGGATTAAATAGATGAAGGGGATTAAGAGGTACAGACTTCCAGTTATAAAATAAATAAGTCATGGCGACGTAATATACAACATAAGGAATATGGTCAATAATATTGTAATAACTTTGTATGGTGACAGATGGTAACTAGACCTATTGTAGTGATCATTTCAAAATGTATAAAAGTATCAAATCACTGTCTTGTACACCTGAAACTAATACATATCGTATGTCAATTATAATTTAATAAAAAATAAATAAGATAAATAAAGCAAATATTCAAAAATAAAGGGGTGAAACTGAAAGGAAACAGAAAAGGGAGAGTCACAGGCCTCATCTCAGCAGGGTGGAAATTTTTAGATAGCTGTTAAGAAATGTAATGAATAAAAATGGACATTTGATAGGATTAAAACAAAGGTTTTATTTATTTATTTTTTAGATTTTTATTTATTTGAAAGAGAGAGTGAGTGAGAGCAAGGGTGAGAGAGAGAGAGAGAGAGATTGCTCACAAGCTGGGAGGGGGGGGGGCAAGCAGAGGGAGAAGCAGACTCCCCTCTGAGCAGGGAGTCGATGCGGGGCAATCCCAGGATCCTGGGATCATGACCTGAGCCAAAGGCAGATGCTTAACCTACTGAGCCACCCAGGTGCCCCAAAACAAAGGTTTTAATACAGCACTACCAAAGGTTGGGAGGACCCGTGAGATCCCCTGCAAGTCCCCTAGAAGTAAAGGGCCGCAAACAAGTCTGCTCTTATTTACCCATTTGGAGAAATTTTAAAAGGCTGGAAGGCAAAAATTAAAATGAAAAACCTGACCAGCAATCTCTTGGGGCAATGATTAGGCCAATTAATCAAGATACAAATTGAAAAAAGATGGGGTACCTGGCTGGCTCAGTCTACAGAGCGTGCAATTCAATCTTGCTGTTGTGAGTTTGAGCCCCATGTTGGGTGTAAGAGATTAATGGTTAATTTCCCACACACACAAAAAAGGATTGATAAAAGGGCCAGAGTCTCTTGGCTGGATCCCTCACTGAGGACTCCAAGCCTTTCGCACAGGAGTGAGTAAAATAATGGTCAGGGGATAGAGAAGAAAAGTTTCCAGTACTCTTTGGTAACAGGTACCGTACAAACTAGGGTACCAGATCCCGTTGGTGAAGCCCTGACCTGGGCTGCGATTACACTGAGAGAATGTAGAAGTGTAAGTTTTGGCAGGATTATAAAAGTTGGAATGTTTAAGGAGGTATTATGTACAGAAGTTGGGTCAACTTTTCCTGAATGTCTTATGGGCGTGGATATTATGTCTGGCTGTGGAGCGCTCCCCCTAGCTAGGATTACAAAACCCAAACCTGTCGATGAAGTCCTAATGGGTGCTACGGTTAGGAATGTAAGGGTCCATGGAATTAAGGTCACTGTTTGTAGGAGAATTGGAATGTTTGAACAGGCTTTATGTGAAGTGTTTGTGTCTCTTTTACCTGATGGTATTTGCGGGATGGACCCTGTATCTGACTGGGGAGCACCTCCCCTACATGATATTGTAAAACAGAAGGCATGTAAATCCGCCCTTGGAGCAATTGGAATTGTACGTGCTGAAAGGGAATCAGATTGCCTGGGGCCGCACAGTGTAGACTAGAAGCCGGAGCGTTCTGCTGTTGGACATTATTAATTGAGACTGCCCCTATGACTGCAGAACGTAAAATGATCTGAAAACCTGCAATACCCCCAATGCCGCAGGTGATGTCCCAGGAACACTGTACTGGGGACCGGCAGCGCCCAGAAGAGTTCCACAATAAACTGGACGTTGTTTTATACAGGATCATTGTGCCTGGGGAATGCAAGGAGGCTACCCACTAACAGGGGGGCTCGTTTCCCTGAGGACGGACTCTGGAACTACACGAGGAAGGACCAGATTCTATCATCACGCGGACAGTGCCCGGTAAACAGCTCTCACAGACAAAGAGCTGCTTGGCTTGTGGCTGGCAGTTCCAGGATGAATGGACGACCTCCTGCTCGGGAGGCCACCGCTGAAGGAGGTAAGAACAGATCAGCCTGCTGGAGGAATTGAGCGGTGGGGAAAGCCCCTGTGTTTGGCTATTTACTGGCTCATGGGCGGTGGCCCGTGGTCTGGCCATATGGTCGCGGAGGAAAGCAGTGGAAATCTGGCTTATTCGAGGGATGCGGTGTGGGGCACAGCACGCCGGAAGTGTGAGGGGGTTGTTGAACCGCACCACGTGGATGCCATCAGAAGAAGGCCTCCCAGGTTTAGGAGGTGACTGATTGGAATTGCTAAGCAGCTATTCCCACGGGCTCGCTTAAGGTAGCTACCTGGGTCCCGGACTCGGGGGTCTGCAGCAATGCAGGGACGAGCAGAAACTACACGTACTCCTTTTGCATGCTCTGAGGCCCCGGATGCCAGCAAGAACTGTCCTGTCTGCCAGCACGAGAGGCCGAGCGCAGTGTGCAGATGGCTGTGGGGCCGATCTCCCGGTGGGAAGGCCCGGAGCACAGCTGGCGAGGGAGACTGATGCGAGTGGCCCTGGGGGGGCTACAAATGGGTCTTGACAGGAGTAGACACCGACCCTAGCCTGGGCTCAGAAGGTCTTGCCCTAATTTGGACCGCTGAGCGTCATTTCTTCAGACCAAGAAACACACCTGATGGCCCGGAATGTCCAACGACGAGCAGAGAGCTTTCCTCCGGAGACTACTAGTGTGACAGGGAATCGGCCTGGGCCATTAAAACATCGGTGGTCTAAAGCAGTGGGAGATGAAAGCATGAGGGGCTGGCTCACACACCTTCACAAATGTATGCTCACACTTGACATGAGCATGAGTGTGACTAAAAGGAGTGTCCCCACTGGATAGATTTCTCTGTTTCCCTCGTGGAGCTGGGGAAGAAGGGAGGGGACTCCCCCTCCTACTTGGCGCAGTGGACCAGGAAGAGCTGGAAGCAGGGATGATTCCTAAGAAACTGTAACTGTTTTTAGCCTTCACGTCACAATTCCTAGGGGCCTGATGGGACAGGATGTGCCTTTACCCCTTCCGGGGAAACTGGGGCTAACAGTGAATGAAGCTATATGGCCTGGTGGTAAATTCAGCTCTCTGGTTCTGCACCTGTCTCTGAATACGAGTGGACTGTAGACTAGAAGAGCACCGAAGCTAATGTCCCTTCTCAAGGTGGCAGAAGTTTGGGTATAAATGGGGAGAAGGAAAAATAGTAGCTGATGGGCAAGAATGAATAGATGGGTTATGTAATGAGAGCAATCCAGTGTTGCCTCCTAGCTCAGGTATGCTGGTGCTGACACCCTCCTGCTTTTGGAACCTGACCAGGTAGAGCAGAAGCCTGTGCACCTGAGTGGCCCTGTCCTGGGAGACATATTCATAAGATATGATTATGTGCTAGATAATTATTAATGCCTGAATGAGATTCTAGTAATGTGCCAGCACCTTTTGACCTTTATGATTGTTTTGCTGTAAGAGATCTGTGTTAGAAGGCCGGTGGGGGGGCGGACAGCAAAATTGTGGTTTATAAGAAATACATACTTGGTCATTCAAATAACCAAAATACATTTCTCATACTTACTTAGTTTTTGTTCAAAGTTCCTGGCCACAGCTCCTAAAACCTTCTTGAATTTCCTGTGATAAAGAGCCCTAGAGGTATCTTTTGTTATGTTAATGAATCCTTTTGGAAAGCCCTTAGGTAACCTAAGGATGGGGGCTGGTTGCTGGGAGAACCAACCTTGCAATTAAGAGTTGGAATTTTCAGCCCCACCCTCAGGCCTCAGGGGAGGGGAGAGGAACCAGAGATTGACTTTAACTGCCCATGCCCCTGGTTCATCCATTATGCCTACACAATGAAGCCTCCATAAAAACCCAAAAGGATGGGGTTTTGAGGGCTTCTGGGTTGGTGAACACCTGGAGGTGCTGGGGGAGTGGTGCCCCGGAGAGGGCGGGGAAGCTGTGTGCCCTTTCTGCGCCTTGCCCCGTGCTTCTCTTTCATCCGGCTGTCCCTGACTTACATCCTTTTCTGATCAACCAGTGGTCCAGTAAGTAGCATGTTTATCTGAGTTCTGTAAGCCGTTTTAGCCAATTAATTGGACCTGTGGAGGGGGTTCTGGGAACCTCTGATTTATAACCAGTTGGTCATAAGCGTAGGTGACAACATGGACTTGTGATTGGCATTCTGAGTTGGAAAGGGGTTTGTTGGAACCTCCAATCTGTAGCCGGTTGGTCAGAAGCTCAGGCAACGGCCCAGGTTTGCAGTTGACGTCTGAAGGGCAGGGGACAGTCTTGTAGGACTGAACCCTTAACCTGTGGAACCGGATGCTGTCTCTGGGTAGAAAGTGTCAAAACTGAGTTGTAGTGTAGGACATACAGTCGGTGTCTAGAAAATTGCGTGGTGGTGGGGGAAACCCCTACCCCCATGAATAGGAATTGAGTTCTGAATATTTTTAGTTGAGTTGACTTAGGTGTTTATTAATTCATTTGCTTTATGTATGCTATTTTTCACAAAAATGTAAGAAAGAGCTGTTCTTCGAATTATCTAAAAAACAAGAAATTACTGTTTATTGTAAAATTAACCTTAGCAAAATAGAACTATTGAGGTGATTTTGCTGCTTAAACAGTCATCTATAAAGCATGAGTCTCCATTTCTCTTCTCCCATGGCTTACGTATTTCCATTCATTACGTAAGGCATAGTGATATATCTATTAATAAGCATACGAGGGGCGCCTGGGTGGCTCAGTCGGTTAAGTGCTACTGTTTATCTCCCTCTCCCTGTCCCCTTCTCCCCTGCTCGTGCTTGCTCTCTCTCGCATGCTCTCTGTCTCTCTGTCTCTCTCTCTCAAATGAGTAAAATCTTTAAAAAGAATAAGAATATGCTATGTATATATTTCAAGGTACATTGTATAATGGAAATATTCAAGGTACTAGGCATACAATACGTATTATAAATGTATTAAATATATGTAACTAGATATATCCATTATATTTCTAGTGAAATACATATATATAGATAAGCTATATAAGGATAAACAAGGTGCTCTAAGTATTGTTATTGGTATTAGTTGAACTTGCACTGGTACATATCAGGAGAAGATGTAGAGGAAAACTCTAAGAATTTATAGAGATTTCTTTTGAAAAATTATTTTCATAGCTCTCTAAACAATACTAGAATGTTCTGATAGTTTTGCTCAACTCAAGAATCCATTCACACTAACAAGCCGTTTACCTCCCTCAGTTGTTCACTGTCTGCTTCTGGGTCAGTGACGGATATTGCCAATGGCCCAGATGGCAGTGTAGACAGGTCATACTTATGAGTGAGGCCTTTTGATGGAGCGATCACTGCTTTTAATATATCTAACCATTGTACTCAGAATCCTACTTGTAACTCTTCTGATTTCCAGTACATATAAAACAGTTTATAAAATGCTCTTGAGGGCAGCCAGGAAGATTGCTAAAAAAGCACAAGCATTTTTTTGGCAGTGGTCCCAAGGGATTCTCAGGGGAAAGTTGTCTTGATATAAAGGAATTATCTTGAGGGCCCTGGCTTGCACTAATTATCTGATTTGCCCTTTCTAGCGTTCACAGTTATAAAAAGTTCAACTGCAGATGATGTCTGCCTGTCCACTTGTAGTTTCTGATCTTCAGCTACTAAATCGGTCCTGGAGACGGAAACACAGAGCACATTTCTTTAACCATGCAACCCTCTCACCAGGCTGATCTACCCAGTAACCGATCTGGTTCACTCTGGGTGTCTTTAGAGCACGTTTTCATCACCATTGCTTCTCTGTACACCCAGAGAAAGAATTCTTTCTTGGCTACGGTTAAATTGGTAAGGCTCTCACGCTCTCGGGTCTGACCCCTTAAAAATCTTCTGCACGCCCATAGGGTTTTTCCACGATCCTCAATGGGTACGGATTAGATATGTGGTGGCAAGTAACAGGGCCTGAACATGGTGATGGGCAAGTATGTCAGGGGACCAAGCAGGGTGCATCTCGTTGGAATATCCTCCACCTGCACACAATGCAAGCCGTCTGACAGAATGCAAATGATCTAACTGAAAATAGGACAGGTCCTGAGGTCAACATGCATCCCTCACACCTTTGTAATGGACAGTCACATTTTCTGCTCAGAATATGTAAATAGATGAAAGTGACCCTGAGACAACCCACAGAATGCACTGACTCCTCTGCTGATCTCCAGTATTGATACTTTGTTTTTCCCTTTTCGTCCCTTTAGAAAATCGATTGAAGGATCAGAGCCTGGTAGATGTGGGAAGGATCCCAGGGAACTTCTAATCTGGTGCTTATTCAGTTGTGCTCTGAGGCTACTTCTCAGAGCCACCACAGAGGGCACTCTGGACTCCCCCGTCCCAATATAATCAGAACGCCATTTATCTATTTATCAAAGAAATATTTTCTTAATGCCAATTGTATGACAGCCCTCCACCCCCACCCCATTTGTGTGTGTGTGTGTGTGTGTGTGTGTTTGTGAGAAGACCCAATGGTAAGAGAGAACATGAGTTTTTGGAGGCAGTGAAAGGTGGGCCAGCATGACGAGCATAGAGTAAGGATGGGAAGGGTGGGAGGTTGATGATACTGAAGGAGGGAATGTCTGTTTTGTGTGGTGGATCCCAAGTCTCTGGACTCACTAGATGGTATTTGCCTAGCAGAATCCGGGGACAGCTGTGGCTTACCCACGTCCATCTCAGTAGTCCTCTCTCTCAGACGGCAGATACACTGTCAAGTATTCATTTGGGTGAATACCTAGGAGGGAGTGATGTGCCTTTGATGAAAGTAATTTATTTTATTTTACTTCATTTTAATTTGTTTTATTATTATTCTATTTTGTTTTATTTATAACTTACTCATTTTGCTTGACTGAAACTTTGCCTACTGATCAGTAATTTCCCACCTCTCTGACAGCCACCATTCTACTTTCTGTGATTCTATGAATTTGACTATTTTAGGTACCTCATGGGAGTGAAATCATGCAGTATTTCTCTTTCTGTGACTGGCTTATTTCACTTGGTATAAGATTCGCCCATGTTGTCGCATATTGTAGACTTTCCTTGCTTTTCAAGGCTGAATAGTATTCCACTGTCGAAAAGCCAAAGATAATAAGTGTTGGCTGGGACGTGGAAGAGCTGGAACACTTTCACACTGTTGATGGAAACACAAAAATGGCACAGCCACTATGGAAGACAGTATGAAAGTTCCTAAAACGATTAGAAATAGAATTACCATATGATCCCACATCCCACTTCTGGGTATTTATCCAAAGAATCAAAAACCTTGAAGAGATATTAGCACTGCCATGTTCACTGCAGTAATGTTCACAATAGCCAAGATGTGGAAACAACATGAATGTCCCCCAACAGAGAACGGGTAAAAGTGCTCTTAGTCATAAGGAGGTACTGGGTAGACAAGGAGAGTGTTATAGAGCTTAACCGCCAAGTCCTGGCTTCTAATTATCTGAATTTTTCAACAGTTAGTTCAAATCCAGGTGTTATTTCTAGAAATTCTCCATGAGAATCACGTGCCAATGTCGGAATATGTTGCTTTGGAACAACTATTACATATCTCACTTAAACCTCACAATAACCCTGTGAGGTAGACACTATTTTTATTCTCATTTTACAGGTTTTGCAGGGATTAATTAACTTGCCCAAAGGCCCATAGCTGGTGTGTTGCAGAGCAGGGGTTTGAATGTTCTGCTCCTGACAAGCAGAATAAACTTTTGAAAAAGATGCTATCATTTCAAAACTAGATTTAATTGAAATACATGAGCAGTAACAGCGTCAGGGACGACCCCCCCCCCCCCCCGCCCCGCAGCTCAGTGTGCCTAGTTTTCTTCACTTGTGAGCTCAGACAAATCTATACTTTGAAGTCTGGAGTTATAGCTCCAGAAAGATGTGCACATAGTGTCCCTGCCTGAAAAGGCCTTTGATGTGTTTCTCTGGAGAGCCCTGATTAATATAGGAGTTAAGTATGACAAGAAAGTAAATGTGGCAGATTCATTTAGGAAGCTTCATTTCAAGTGGGAAGAAAGGGAGAGGTTTGAGAAAAAGAAAAAGGGAGAAAGAGAGAATGAGATCTCGATAGCTAGAGAAGGGTGTAGGGAGGGAGTTGCTGATGCTGGGGTTAGTACCTACGTAAGCCTGTTGGGATTCAATGTGGGGCAGTAGTCCAATGCGGCCAGGAAGAGGGTTCCATGGTGAATATTCCTGAACCAAGAGAGAGGTTTAGTAGCTGGGAGGAATATACAGAGGACTGGTCTTTACCACAAGGATGGCCCCTAAGAGGGAGCCAGGGATTTGTCTGCTACAAGAGTAGTCCCTAGGGTTTAAGGTCATGGTTTGAGAGCCAGGAAGCAGTGCCAAGAATAAGTTTTCTACAGACCAAACTGGACAGCTGCAGGGTCACACAGGTTTCAAGTTGGGACAAATCAGCCTGTGGGGGGTGGGAGGGACTGGAAGGGCTGAAATTATGAAGTCTAACAAATGGGAGCAACGGGTGGGCCAAGAACCTAACTGATGCTGTATGAGTCAGAGAACAGAGCAAGAAGCTGGCCAGGCACGGATGGGAGACGCGAGTGGGGAGCGACTCATTGAAAATTGAAAGGAGATTCTGAAGTAGAAGGGAGTGCTCTTGGCTCCTCCTTTTTGGCTCTCCAGGGGCTGGCTCCAGCTGGTAGGGTGCAAGTTAAAGGCAGCAGAACTGTTGAAACTGGGGACTCAGGTATAGTTTTGGCATTGCTCTGTAAACGAGTATCTTTCCCTCGATTGTTGACCGTTTCCAAAATAATACACAATGTAAAAATTGCTTTACATTTCAGCCAGATTCATAATAGAAATTTGGTAGATTTTCTGACTAAAGTTCCATGAGGGCTGGGCTTTTATCCATATGGTTCATCCCTCTAATCTGACTAAGACTAGAATCTGGCGACAAGTAGATGTTCGATGAATGCCGAGTGACTTAGCAACATGGCTGAATGTGCTTAAAACGAAGACCGAGGATTTGAGGAAACAGTGAAGACGAAATGGACCAACTGATGCTGAAGATTCAAATGAGCTTAGAAACACCAGTAGCAAAAGCTTCAGAAAGATGTAGAAGGTAGAGTTTAAGATCAAGAACAGGGAATTGTAGCACCTTCTAGAATGGCTGAAAACCAGGAAGAGCCACAGCAGCCTAAAGCAGATTAGAAACAACATGAAAAGGAGGTGATGTACTTAAAGCAAAAAAAGTACTCAAAAAAATGTACTCAACATCTTTCCCCCTTCTTAGTAAATGTGTATTTCAAGTACCATCATTGAACGGTAACACGGCTCTTTAAAAATGATCTTCTGGACTTTCAGGGTTGGTGTGCTTAAGGGAGAGTGCTCTCCAGTAAGGTGTCTTATACTGAGGAAAAGAGGGAACAGATTTTTGTTGACAAATGAATGGCCGTACATGGGTGGCTCCCAGGGAACCAAAGAGGGTCATACTGATATTGGCCCCAATTAATCGACTACCTTCACCGTGTCAGGCACTTTATGTACATCATTTCTAATCCCCTCCTCAGTCCTCCAAGATGAATATTATTATCCCTGTTATACAGATGGAGAGACTGAGGCTCCGATGTAATAAGTGCCTTAACATTAGGTCCTGTACATGGAACTGGTGGAGCTGAGATTCTCAACCACTGTGCTGTGCTCCTGCCTTACACCCAAATAGTTCTCCCACCAAGAAGGAACAGAAATAGCCAGAATCACCTCATGGATTTCCCATGTACAGGTTTCTGGGCATCAGCAATCCAAGAGTATGGCTATAGCTGTCACTGTCGAACTTGTATTCACTTTTCTTTTTTCATTTCAAATTTTTATTTAAATTCTAATTAGTTAATATATATGGTAAAATTGGTTTCGGGAGTAGAATTTAGTGATTCATCACTTACATGTAACACCCACTGCTCATCACAAGTGCCCTCCTTAATACCCCATCACTCAGTTACCCCATCTTTTCACCAACCTCCCTCCCAACCCTCAGTTTGTTCTCTATTGTTAAGAGTCTGTTTCATGGGGGCGCCTGGGTAGCGCAATCGGTGAAGTGTCTGCCTTTGGCTCAGGTCATGATCCCAGAGTCCTGGGCTCGAGCCTTGTATCGGGTTCCCTGCTCAGTGGGGAGTCTGCTTCTCCCTCTGCCTCTCAACCTGCTTGTGCTCTCTCTCTCTCTCAAATTAATAAGTAAAATCTTTTAAAAAAAAGAGTCTGTTTTATGGTTTGTCCCTCTTTTTTCCTTTGCTCATTTGTTTTGCTTCTTAAATTCCACACGTGAGTGAAATCATATGGTATTTGTCTTTCTCTGGCTGAGTTACTTCGCTTAGCATAATACCCTCTAGTTCCATCTGTGCCATTGCAAATGGCAAGATTTCATTCTCTTTGATGGCTGAGTAATATTCTGTTGTATATCCACATCACATCTTCTTTATCCCTTCATCACTTGATGGACATTTGGGCTCTTTCCATAGTTTGGCTATTGTCGATAATGCTGCTGTAAACATTGAGTTCATGTACCGCTTTGAATCAGTATTTTTGTATCCTTTGGGTAAATGCCTAGTAGTGCAATTACTGGGTTGTAGGGTAGCTCTATTTTTAACTTTTTGAGGAAACTCCATACTGTTTTCCAGAGTGGCTGCCCTGGAAATTTTGCCTTCTCACCAACAGTGTAATAGGGTTTCCCTTTCTCTGCATCCTCACCAACACCTCTAGTTCCCTGAGTTATAAAGTTCAGCCATTCTGACGGGTGAGAGGTGGTATCTCATGGTTTTGACTTGTGTTTCCCTGATGATGAGTGTTGTTGAGCATCTTTTCATGGGCTTGTACTCACTTTCAAAGACACACAGGTGTTATGAAACAATACCAGTGAAAATGGTAATTCAGAGGATTGGGAGCAAGTCTTGTGTTAAAACCCCATGATTCCTGGACTCGTCTCCAAGAGAGACTTTCCCTACATAGCAGAGGACACTGGTGCCACACGGCACGCAGAAAAGAATAGGTAAAAAAGTACTGTAAACAAAAAAAGCCCTGTGCACCCACTGCATAGAGTTGTCGTATGGATTAAATGAGTTAATACATGTTAAGCAGTTAGAATAGTGCCTGGCTTGTGGTAAGCCCCCAGTCCATGCTAGCAGTCATTGTTCTCTTCATTTATCACCATTATCATCACCATTGCCAGCTAAGTGAGCAGGGCTGTGCTGATGTATGTATTTTTTTCCTTTGGGATCTCCAGCAAGTGTCTTGATTGGAAGTAGCAGAGGTTTCTTCAAGAAGGAAGGAAGTGCCTCTGGCTGTAGGAGGAAAACAGTGAATACAGTGGCACTGCACCCAAGTAGAAGTGATGGAGTGAAGCAGGGGAGGATTCTTGCTTGGAGTGAGGATATCTCCATGGTCCTGACACTCATTCTGCACTAGGAACTTGCTGTGCAATCCTGGGCAAAATATTTAACCTCTCGGAACTTCAGTTCATCATCTGTAGGGTGGCGATAGTTCTACCTAGTGGTTAAACATTGTCTGTGCCCTTTGAAACTCTATGATATAATTATATTGGGTATAGATCACAGCAAGCTGAATTCAGTAATCAAATGTGATATACTCCTTATGCCGGAGAGCATGGTTTTGTCAAAGATCCTGAGGAGCATCGAGCCAAAAAAAAAAAAAAAACAACCCCTAAGTAATTACAGTGTATTGCATTTCAGAACTGTAATATAAATGGAAAAATACAACATATAAACTTTTGGGACTGTCTTTTTCCGACTAAGCATGATGTCTTGGAGATTCATCCGAGATGTTGCATGTATTGCTGAATAGGACTCCGTGGCATGGATGTTGCACAGTTTGTTTACCCATTCATCTGTTGAAAGATGTTTGGATTTTTTTCACTTTGGGGATATTACAAATGAAGCTGCTATGAACATTTGGTTACAGATTTTTGGATTTTCACTTAATTGGGATAAATTTCCAAGGGTGTAGTTGCTGGGCTATATAACTGCATTCTTAGTTTTATAAGAAACTGCCCATCTTTTTTTCCACAGTGGCTGTATCATAATCATACCATCAACTGATGAGTCATCCAGTTTTTCTTCATCCTTGCCAGCATTTGCTGTTGTCACTATTTTTCATTTTAGCTTTTCTGATAGGTTTGTAGTAACATCTCATTGTGGTTTTAATTTGTATTTCTCCAATGGCTGGTGACGTTGAACATTTTTTACCTGCTTATTTGTCATCTGTATGTCCTCTTCCTCGAAATGTCTCTTCATATCCTTTGCCCATTTGTATATCCTGGAGAAGAGATTAGTGGCTGCCAGGGGCTAGAGATGGGGTGGGAGGGGGTAGAGGAGGAAGGTGGGTATGGTTATAAATGGACACAGCACAAGGGGTCCTTGTGATGATGGAACTGTTCTGTATCTTGACTAGTGGTGTCACAAAGTGACGAAAGTACATAGAACTAAATACACATGTGCACACAACATGCAAACGCACACAAATGAGTACAGGTAAAACTGGGGAAATTTGAATAAGTTGGGTGGACCATATCAATATCAATCTCCTGGTTGTGATATTGACTGTGGTTTTGTAACACGTTACCATCAGGGGGAACTAAGCAAAAGGCTCGTGGAAACTCTGTATTATTTTACAACTGCATGTGAATCTGCAATTATCTCAATAAAAATTTCAATTAAAAATGTAATTGGAGACAGTAATTGTATTAAATGCCTTGTTCTTTTGTTTCATAAGACATCACCTTCTTACTAAAACTGACACATTATTCAGTGAATTAGGATCATTTGACATAGCCTATATAGAGATGAAAGGACTAAGCAGAGTACAGGGAACCATTTGTAATAGCTTAGGATCTCTTAAGCACCATTAATGATTGCTTAATCATGTAATTTACATAAAGTTTATCTCCTAATGTAGCTTTTTGTATGCAAAGCCTGTGTCTGCATATTTTACTTACTATTGCCTGGCTACACACTAGTAGATGCTCAATAAATACTACACTAGATGGATGAATGAACGAACAAATGGACAAATGAATGAGTAAATGTCGTCCCAGAGAAACTTGTCAAATGTAGATGTGAACTTCCAGAGGACAATGGATCATGAGATTAGCAATTACAACGAGACCAGGATTATCTGAAGCTAACATGAGTAGCTTTTATTTTTCTCAGATCATAAAAATAATATATACTCATTGTAGATAATGTGAAAAGCACAACTATAAAGCCATGAAAAAGTAATTTAATAACTTCACCACTAAGATACTTGTTAATGCTTTGGCCAGTATTCCTCTAATTCTATATTACATATGTGTATAAACACACACATACACACACACACACACACACACACACACACACACACATGCACTTTTATGAACTGCTATACCTGCCCTTGATCCCTCTTTCTGTTAAGGTCATAACATTTTTCTTTTCAATTTGTATTGTTCTTTGTATGTTAAGGGTAATTCCCTTTTGCCACATTTGTTATTATATTCCTAGTTTATTATTTGCATTTTAATTTTGTTTATGATATTGGGCATGTAGGAGTATATTTTTGCCTATAGCCAATGTGTGGCTCTTTCAAAAAGGGAGTGCAGTGAAGCATATAGCTTTGAGTCAGAAACTGGACCCTGACAATTGCTACTAGCAGTATGACTCTGGGCAACCTCATACTCTATAACTCAGTTTCATTAGCTGTAAAATGTGGGTAATGATACCTAAATTATGATTTGTGAAGATTAGAAATAATGTCTTAATAACATGGGGAAAATATAGCCTCTACTTTACAGCTTTGATGTAAAGACTAAATGAGAATAATGCATATGAAAAGTTAGCATAGTGGTTCCAGTTCAAGATGGCGATGGAGGAAGACCCTGAACTCACCTCTTCCAGGCAACACAGCAAATTACACCTGTTAATAAAACAATTCCCCTTGAAGAAGAACTGAGGGCTGGCTGAATAGCTACCGAACAGCCAAAGACAGAGAGAAGAGCAAGACAACAGCAAGAGAGATGGAGACACAGTAACAAAGGGAGGGGATGGCAGTGGGGAGGGAGAGTCCTGAGGGACTGGGAACAGATTCTTCTGTCTTTGGGCATAGAGAAAAGCCACAGTTTAAAAGAGCAACTAGCATATAATAGAGACATCATTAGGACTCTGCCACGCAGTTCAGGAGCTGTGGCAAAGCTCTCCAGGTCAGAGGGACTGGAGAATGACCTGGTTTACGTTCCTACCCCACCTTAAAAGCTTAGACCAGAGCAGAGTCTGGACACCGTAATGGTTAGGTCCAGTTGTTTCAATGAGCTTGCTACTTCAGTGAGCCCAGGGTCCAGAAGCCCATACCAGCCCCCATTGTACTGGGGCACAGAAAAAAAAGTCAGGTTTTAAAAGGGCTGAGAAGCTGGGGGAACATTCTTCTTGCCTCCACCTGAAATTCCTCAAATAAAAAAAAATCTAACTTGTGCCTAATGAATTAGAAAAGAAGAACAAACAAAGCCCAAGGTGAGTTGAAGAAAGAAAATAATAAAGAGCAGAGCAGAAATAAATGACATAGAGACTAAAAAACAATAGAAAAAAAATCAATGAAACCAAGAGCTGGTTCTTTGAAGCGATAAACAAAATTGATAAGCCCTGAGCCAGACTCATCAAGAAAAAAAGAGAAAGAACCCAAATAAATAAAATCAGAAATGAGAGAGGTAAAATAGTAACTGACACCACAGAAATACAAAGGATGTAAGAGAATACCATGAAAACTTATAAGTCTGCCAACAAATTGGACAACGTAGAAGAAATGGATAAATTCCTAGAAACATACAATCTTCCAAAACTGAAACAGAGAGAAATAGAAAATCTAAACAGATTGATTACAAGCAATGAAATTGAATTGGTAATAAAAAACTCTCCCCAAATAAAAGTCCAGCATTAGATGGATTCACAAGTGACTTCCACCAGACATTTAAAGAGTTAATACGTATTCTACTCAAACTATCCCCCCCCCAAAAAAAGAAGGGGAAGGAAAGCTCCCAAATACATTCTACGAGGCCAGCATTACCCTGATACCAAAACCAGACAAAGATACCACAAAAAAAAGAAAGAAAACTATAGGCCAATATCCCTGATGAGCATGGATGCAAAAATCCTCAACAAAATATTAGCAAATAAGCATACAACAATACATTAAAAAGGTTATTCTCCACCATCAGGTGGGATTTATCCTCAGGATGCAAGGATGGTTCAATATTTGCAAATCAATCAATGTCATACACCACATCAACGAAGCAAAGAATAAAAATCATATGGTCATCTCAACAGATGCAGAAAAAGCCTTTGACAAGATTTGACATCCATTCATGATAAAAACTCTCAACAAAATGGGGTTAAAGGGAACATATCTCGACATAATAAAGGCCATATATGAAAAACCCACAGCTAACATCATCCTCGATGGTGAAAAACTGAGAGCTTTCCCTCTAAGGTCAGAAACAAGATAAGTATGTCCACTCCCACCACTTTCATTCGAAACAGTAGTCAAAGTCCAGCCACTGTAATCACACAGGAAAAAGAAATAAGAGTCATCCATTATGGTAAAGAAGAAGTTAAACCATCACTGTTTGTAGATGACATGATATTATACATAGAAAATCCTAAAGACTCCACCAAAAAACTACTAGAAGTAATAAAGGAATTCAGTAAAATGGCAGGATACAAAATTAATACCCAGAAAATGGTAGTGTTTCTATACACTAACAATGAAGTCACAGAAAAAGAAATTAAAAAAACAATATAATTTACAATTGCACCAGAAAGAATGAAATATCTAGGAATAAACTTAACCAAAGAGATGAAAGCCCTCTAGTACAAACACTATAAACACTGATGAAAGAAACTGAAGACGACACAAATGAAGGAAAAGGTATTCCATGCTCATGGACTAGAAGACTTAATATTGTCAAAATGTCCATATTGCTCAAAGCAATCTACAGATTCAGTGCAATCCCAACAAAATACCAACAGCATTTTTCACAAACTAGAACAAATAATACTAAAATATGTATGGAACCCCAGGAGACTCTGAATAGCCAAAGCAATCCTGAGAATGAAGGACAAAGTTGGAGGTATCACAATTCTGGATTTTAAGATATACCACAAAGCTGTAGTAATGAAGATAATATGGTACTGGCACAAAAATAGGCACATAGATCAATGGAAAAGAGTAGAGATGCTAGAAATAAACCCACATTTATATGGTCAATTAACCTATGACAAAGGGGAGAAGAATATACAATGGGGAAAAGAGAGTCTTTTCAATAATGGTGCTGGGAAAACTGGATAGCTACATGCGAAAGAATGAACCTGGACCACTTCCTGACACCATACAGAAAAATAACTGAAATGGATGAAAGACCTAAATGTGAGACCTGAAACCATAAGAATCCTAGAAGAGAGCACAGGCAGTAATTTCTCTGACATTGGCCACAGCAACATTTTTTGTGGATACATCTCCTAAGGCAAGGGAAACAAAAGGCAAAAATAACCTATTGGGACTACATCAAAATAAAAAGCTTTTGCACAGCAAAGGAAACCCCCAACAAAACTATAAGACAACCTACTGAATGGGAGAAGATACTTGCAAATGATATTTCTTTCTCTCTCTCTTTTTTTTTTTGATGTAAGCTCTATGCCCAATGTGGGGCTTGAACTCATGACCCTGAGATCAAGAGTCACATGCTACCAACTGAGCCAGCCAGGTGCCCCACAAATGATATTTCTGATAAGGGGTTAATGTCCAAAATATATACAACTCAACACCAAAAAACCCCCAAACAGTCCCATTAAAAAATGGGAAGACGACCTGAATAGACATTTTTCCAAAAAAGACATCCGTATTGTCAGCAGACACATGAAAAGATGCTCAACATCACTCATCATCAGGGCAACACAAATCAAAACTACAGTGAGATATCACCTCACCCCTGTCAGAATGGTTAAAATCATGAAGACAAGAAAGAACAAGTATTGGTGAGGATTTGGCGAAAAGGGAACCTTCGTGCACTGTTGGTGGGAATGGAAATTGGTGGAAGTGGAAAACGGTATGGAGTTTCCTCAAAAAATTGAAAATAAAAATACCATATGATCCAACAATTCCGCTGTTGAGCATTTGCCCAGGGAAAATGAACACACTAACTTGAAAAGATATATGCACCCTTGCGGTTATAGCAGCATTATTTACCATAGCCAAGACATGGAAGCCACGTAAGTGTCCATTGATAAATGAATGGATAAGGAAAATGCACAGCCATACAAAATGGTGAGATTGTACCATTTGAGACAACATGGATGGAGCTAGAAGGTATTATGCCAAGTGAAATAAGTGAGACTAAGAAAGACAAATACCATACTATTCCACTCATAAATGGAATCTAAAAAAAGGAATAAAACAACAAAAAGCAGAATCAGTTCTATAAATACAGAGAACAAACTGATGGTTTCCAGAGAGGGGGAGGGTGGGCAGTTGAGCAAAATGGGTGAAGGGGAGAGGGAGATACAGACCTCTGGTTATGGAATGAGTAAGTCATGGGAACAAAAAGAGCATAAGGAATACAGTCAATGATACTGGGTTTTTTTTGTTGTTGTTGTTTCCTCCCTGACCCCTCGATGATATTGTACTAGAGATGTAATGGGATAGATGGTAGGTATACTTGCAAACATAGCATAATGTATAAACTTGTCAAATCACTAAGTTGTACACTTGAAACTAATATAACATTGTGTGTCAACTATACTTAAATAAAATAAATTTAAAAACTTGAAAAAAATCTTTACTATTTATAAAATTAATTAGCATAGTACCTGGCATATGATAAGTGTTCAGTGTTAGTTTTTATTCCTCTACTGCATTTATCCATGGGAATTCTTTTTCATTCAGCCAGAGAATACCCATCCATATTTTATACATTTTAGCATGTATTATACACACACACACACACACGCACATTTTTTAAAGTTATTATTTTTCTAGCTTTGTCTTTTTAATCCCTGTGGAATTTGGTTTTTTTTTTTAAAAGAGATTTTATTTATCTATTTGAGAAGGAGAGCAGAGCAAGAGAGAGATCATGAATGGGGGTGAGGGGCAGAGGGAGAGGGAAAAGCAGACTCCCTGCTGAGCAGGGAGCCTGATGCGATGCGGGGCTCCATCCCAGGACCCTGGGATCATGACCTGAGCCGAAGGCAGACACTTAACGGCCGAGCCACCCAGGCGCCCCCGCTGTGGAATTTGTTTTGGAACGATGCTGTAGCTGTCCTACCTGAATTGCTAGACGCTCTCCTGGCACAATTTATTGAATGGGTATTTTTGGTTGGTTGAAACATCCCCTAGCTTTGCCAGTTCTGAGAATGAGAATTTTTCTGAACCTTGCTTTGGTGTTTGTGGGAGCTGATGCATCAGAATCTGGCATGGGTAGAGGTTTGTGACAAGGCTTTTATGATGTAAATTTTCTGCAGTGTATCTTAATAAAAATGATTCGAAATGGAATAACACTTGTTTTCCATTCCGAAGAACTATTTGGTAATCGTTTTGGGCTTAGCTCAGCTAGATCCCTGCTCCTCCAAAGTGGACCAGCAGTGTAGACATAGTGTGGGAGCTTGTTAGAAATGCAGAACCTCAGGCCCTTCTCCAGACCTGCTAAATCAGAATATGCATTTTAGCAAGAGCACATGAAAGTGTGAGAAATACTAAGCTAGATCATGCTTTAATGCATACCTATGGACACACATGTACACACACATACATACTTCTGTTCTTGCAAAGTAATGCATATTCACTGTATAATATTTGGAAATTTTAGTAAAGTGTAAAGAAATAAAAATCGCATAAAATCCAGCCACCTAGAATTAGCCTCTGTGAATATGATACTCTTCTAGAATTTTATTCATTAATTTATTTTTTTAAATGAGCATTACAGTATACATATCACTGTGCATCCCAATTATTACCTTGCATTTCCACACGTACTAAATATTCTTCAAAATCATGGTTTTTAATGGCTGCATGATAATGTACCCTATGGACAAGGTTCATTTACTTAGCCATAACTCCATTGTTAAATCGTTTCTGTCTCATTGGTATTGTGCTACGAACATTCTTGTACATGCATTTTGAATAAATATCTGATTAACTCCCAAAGATAGAATCCTAAAGGATTAAAGAGTAGAAATAATTGTAGGCATCTTGGTATCTATGGCCCAATTGTTGCAGCAATTTACCTTTCACAACAGTGTACAAACATCCCTGCTCTGCTATCTCTTCTAGCCAGTATTTCTGTAATTCTTTATTTTGAAAAGAATATAGTTTGTAGTCTGATGATTATAGGCTCATAGGACGTTGGACAGTAGTAAGTAGTAGAGTCCCTTGAGCCCTTCTCCCAGTGTCCCAATGGTGACATCTTAAGTAACTATAGTGGAACATCAAAGCCAAGAAATTGACATACAGTGGTATAATACTCAACTAGACTACAATTTTTTTTCAGATTTCACCAGTTTTTTTATGTACTCGTTTGTGTGTGTGTGTGTGTGCACACGTGTGCCTGTGTGGGTGTATGTGTAGCTCTAGGCCATTGGATCCACCTACAGATGTGTGTAATCTCCGCCACAGTCAGGATACAGAACTGTGCTATCATCACAAAGGAACTCCCGTGTGCTACTCCTTAATAGTCCCTGTCCTCTGGCAATCAGTAATCTCTTCCCATCTTTATGGTTTTGTCATTTCAAAAATGTTATATAAATGCAATCATACAGTACGTAACCTTTTGAAATTGGCTTTTTTTCACTCAGAATGATGCATGTGAGATCAGTCAAGTTAATGTATGTATCACTATTTCACTCCTTTGTATTGCTGAGTAGTATTCCATTATGGGTATATTAGAGTTTGTATCGGAGACATTTTCGTTGCTTCCAGTTTTCAGCTGCTCTGAATAAAGCTACATGAACGTTTATGTATATGTTTTTGAGTGGACAGAAGTTTTCATTTCTCAGAGATAAATACCCAAGAGTGCAATTGCTGGGATTTAGGGTAAATGGAGACATAGTTTTGCAAGACATCACCGTACTCTTTTCTAGAGTGGCTGTACCATTTTATATTCTCACCAGTAGTGTATGAGTGATCCAGGCTCCACATCCTCTCCAGCATTTGGTATTGTCACTATTTTTATTTTAGCCACTCTGATAGGTAAATAGTGGTATCTCATTATAGTGTTAATGTCCATTTCCCTGCTGGCTAATCTTGAACATGTTTTTGTGTGCTTATCTGCCATCCATAGCTTCTCTTTGGCGAAATGTCTTTTGTACAATTTCTAAGTAGATTGTTTTCTTTTTACTGTTGAATTTGAGAATTTATTATATATTCTCTTTGAGGTCTATAGTCAAGTTAACAGTGTTGTACTGATGTCAATTTCCTGATGTTTTTTTAAGATTTTATTTATTTATTTGACAGAGATAGAGACAGCCAGCGAGAGAGGGAACACAGGCAGGGGGAGTGGGAGAGGAAGAAGCAGGCTCCCAGCGGAGGAGCCCTATGTGGGGCTCGATCCCAGAACACCGGGATCACGCCCTGAGCCGAAGGCAGACGCTTAACGACGAGCCACCCAGGCGCCCCCAATTTCCTGATTTATGTAGAGACAGGGCGAAGTGTTCAGAGGTCTCTAATGCTAAAGTGATTACCTTTTTCAGACATGGGGTTTGCAGATATTTTCTCCCTGTGTGTAGCTTTGTTTTTCATCCTCCTGATGGAGTCTTTACTCTGTAAAAACAGAACAGAAGTTTTTACACAGTTTAGTGTGAAGAATAAACAAGAAATTGCAAGTGAAGTATGGAGACTTGTAAAACACTACTGTTCATCAGCTCGGCTGATGCCCTTTTTTGTAGTCGCTGTAAGCAGCTATGAAAACATTCCTTGTCACCTTAGTGGTATCGCACTCATCTGGCTTCATCTCCTGCCTCAGACTGTGGGGCCTTCTCTGCTTTGAGATTCCAATCTTGGGCAGGAAATATACAAAGTGTCTCTGTGTCAGAAGGCCTTCGACTTCTTGTTCAGCTCCAATCTTTCTGCTGGATGTTTCTGGATCTCTTGGTGTATAAGCCTTCTGCCTGGCTTTATGCTTCCAGAAGCCTGGGTTTCCAGCCTCTTTTTGAAGGCTGGCACTGGCCCTGTGCCATTCCTGTCTTTGCTACTCTTCTGGTCTTGGCTGATCTGTGGTGTTGGCTGCCCTGAAGTAGAGTACAAAAGCTGTCATAACCCGTAGCTGCACAGCCTCATGAAAGAGCCATTTTAACCTAGAGAACTCAAGATAGGAAAAATTGCAAGATTAAGTTCCAATCTATTCGAAGGTAAAATCGAGGATGGCGTGTGTGCCGCATCCATCAGTGGCCAAGCATGGAAACACAAAGGGTACGTGAACAAGGCACCACAACCTGTAGGGTCCTGCCATTCTCTACTTGAAAGAAAGAAAAATGTATGAGAAAGGGAAGAGACTAGAGGGAGAGAATGATCATATTCTTTCTGAGTTCAGTTATCATGCATCATAACTAGACCCAGGATCTGCTTTTGTTGGATGAACATGATTAATCTTACAAATGAACAATCATTAATTAGAGGAAATGACATTCATTCCACTTGCCTCTCCTACAATTCCAGATTTAAAGTCATTCTGCAAATTGAAGAAATGTTTACTGAATGCCAGTGTGGGGCTGGAGCCAGCTCCTACCTGCCAGCAAGAGCTGATTGCACGCACCTCTTGCCGACTCTGCCTTCAGGGACATAGGGTTCGTAATGTGACGTCAGCCATCGTCAGAGTATTTATGCCATGGAGTCAGCATACACATCAGGACTCTTTTCTCTCTCGGGGAGTCACTTGCTCAACATTAACCAGTTCACCATTGGGTGCCTACCATTGGGTGATTGTGTAGACCCTGGGAGATGAGACACAGTCCTGCTCTCTGGGACCTCAAAATCTAGGAGTCACAATCCCCTTTTGGCACCCAAACGTCTTTGGTCAGCTCTTTTCTTCAGCAGTCTCACCCTAGCCCACCTTGTCCTTCCTTTCCCTCTTCTCAGCCCTTTCTTTTTGTCTTTGGGAACTCCCCATCACTGTTAAGCAACTTCTTTATAATCTTATTGCTTTCTCTAGCCACCTCTTGCCTTGCCTTGATTGGACATTGCATTTCTGAGGATAGCCTTTTTTTTTTTTTGCAACCCTCTGAAGTGGAACCCATGCTCCCATGCCCCCAGCCTGTAATGGGTCTCAAGGAGTGGTTGCCATTCTGTTGGTTTTCTGTGGCTGTTTCAGACCATTATTACACCACTTTTATTCAACTGCCCCTCTCCCCATACTATCCAATTAGACTATCTCCCTTTTATTAACCCAAAGAGGGAACACAGGAGGAGGAACAGGTTTGGGAGGGATTTTTTGACCTGGGAGGTGCTGGTGAGAGGTATTGCTGGGACATCAAGGTCTTTGTAAGCAAGAGACTTTGTTGGATTTTCCTGGACTCAGTACAGGGGTTCCTTTCCTCTTCCTGCTTCTTTTCTACCTATTTTTCTAGCACTGGATAAGGAAAAGACAACAGTCTAGCAGAGATAAGACAAGATTTTGTTTTATCTTACAAATCATCAAATTAAAACGAACTTCTATCTAGTGTCATTTCAGTAATATTTATTGCATTTTCACGTCAGAAATCAAGGCTCCAGTGGTGTGTGGTATACAGTTGTGGTTTACCGCATGTATAAAAACAATTTACATGCTTGACAACAAAGTATTTTCAGTGTTCTCAAGTATTCAGTTAACCCCCAAAAATCCCTTTCTGATCGTTCTGATTAATTAAAGTACACTTTAATGCTAGGTCCAGGACAGCAAAATAAAATCTTGGACTTTGACAACCTTGATCTGTTTCACCATAAATAACAGGAAAGAAGAGAGGGAATCACAGCCTCCACTGGGATCTATCCCTTTCTACATGTATAAGCCCATCCCGAGACTGCATGCCCCAGTCTGATACAGGTATGATAGCAATTCACTTCTTGTTTTCCCTGGAACACACTGGTTGACATTGGAACATCAAGAACTTTTTGACAGATTTCTTAAGAAGAAAATCTCTCCTAACAGCTTTATTTTCCCTATACTACCAATTACTGTCTAAATGCTTTCAAATTCTGAAAGAGCAAGGCGAGAACATGATACAGTTATCAGTCCAAGTACTTTCAATGCACTCTTCTGTCACCAAAGTGGTTTTTATTGCTCTTTTATCAGCAATCGAGATTTTATAAAGTGTGTGCTGTATTAATAATAGACCAGGTTGATGAGTTACTTTGTTATCAATCAATTTACTGAGCAATCATCATTACAAACCACTTAATCTTCACTCTGACAGCTAGTGATAATGCCAGAAGAACTTCCATGATTAATTTATAGTTTGCAATCCATATACATCAAACGGATAGTGCATATAGTAATATTTGCCACAGTTAATGCAAAGAGTGAAGGCAACAAAACGGTTTCATTATGATGTGGAAATGCACCTTTCTAGGCAGAAATAAGGATTTGAAATGCATTCATGGATCTAGTTCATATGTAATTCTTCATAAATCTCTTGGGTTATATATACCAACCAGCCTTACATATCATTATGAATATTTAGCCAAATGCTAAAAAATGTTGACCCCATTTTACAGGTATCAAGATCAAGGTATAGAAAACAGTTTGTCAACATCCTATAAATAAAGCAGCATATAATTCTACATTCCTGATTGTAAGCAACTGCTGAGTGGCATTGATGTGATAGAAATATAAACAGACAACAGTAATGAAGGTTTGGAGGAAATCCAGAGACATTTTCTTTTTCTTTTCTTTTCTTTTTTTGCCTAAATCTAGTAGAATGAGATGCAGTATAAAATTGTGGTGAAGAACAGGCCTCTAGCATGACACTGTCTGCGTTCAGATTTTGGCTCCAACATTTCTTGGCTGTGTGATATTCGACAAGTGGCTTAATTTCTATGTGCTTTAGTTTCCTCATCTGTAACAATAGGGATGATGACGATTATGGTAGTCCATGCATCACTGGATGCTAAGAACATTAAAGTCAATATTTAAGGTGCTTAGAACAGTGTGTGCCACATGGTAAGTGGTATATAAGTATTAGTGTATATATATATATATATATATATATATATATATATATATATATATATAAAGATTTTGTAGATCTTGGTTGCAGATTGGGTAAGGGTCTGCTGGTTGATTTTTGTAGCATGTCTATATAGACCATTGGTTTATTTGTTTTGTTCCATCCAGGATAGATAGCCATTCCCACATCTGTGTAGTCCTCCTTCATTCACTACTTCAAGATTAAGTTCCCTCCTAGGCTTTCTTGCTTCAGGTTAAAGTAATTACAGATCTTTTCATCTTTTCATCGTAGCTCATATTTTCCTATACCTTAATCACCTCTTTTCGGTGCCCCTAACTCAGATCAGGAACTGTTTTGCCCATTGATGAGAATGACTCTGGATGCCCCCTCTTTTTTTTTTTTTTTTTAAGATTTATTTATTTTAGACAGAGAGAACAAGCGAGAGCAGAGAGGGGCAGAGGGAGAGGGAGAAACTTCAGTAGACTCCATGTTGAGCGCGGAGCCCAACACGGGGCCCAATCTCAAGATCCCAAGATCATGACCTGAGCCGAAACCAAAAGTCCAATGCTCAACACACTGCGCCACCCAAGGGCCCTTCTGGATGCCTTTTATAATGGAATGAGGGTCTTCTAAGTTTTGAAAGGCCCATGAGAGATTGTCTAAGGCAGTGTTCCTCAAAATGTGCTGTGCGTCAGAATCACCAATGGCTCTTATACGAATAAGGATTCTTTGGACCCACACTGAAGATTCTGATTCAGTAGGTCTGCTGGGGGGCTCTGACGGCTGTATTTTTAAAAATCTTACAGGCGATGCTGAAGCAGAAGGGTTGGGAGCCTCGCACTAGGGCACATACTTCCCTATAGACAGAACCAGCTAGATCAACTGGGTTCAAATACTCAAGAGACTCCTTAATGGGAAGCTGGAGCTTAATGCAGTCAGGTATTATAGTTCTCAAGGGGCTTTGTTATTATCATCATCACCATTAACAATATTTAAAACGGAATAATGAAGTTAACACTTACATAGCACTTACTATTTATCGGGCAATGTTCTAAATACATTATATTGACATATATCTATCAGGGTATTTAATCTCCATAAGCCTGTAAGGTAGAGGCTACCCATCTTCCCTTATTCAGCAGAACTACCTACCATCCTTGTTTTCAGAAACAGAAACAGAGATACGGAGAGGTTACTAGCTAACCGTATTGACCACTTACCCTTTGCCAGGTTCTGGACTCAGTAATTCTTTCACGTGCCTCTAATCCTCACAACACTTAATGAGGACAGTGAGACCTCAGTGAGGGAAGTTCTCTTCCAAAGTTTCTGCTGCTGGTGGGCGACGGCACCACAACCGGAGCTCAGGTTTTCACTGATCTAAAAGTCGTGAGCCCTGGTTGTCGAGCTAGGTTATTGGCTTTTTCTTTTCATAATATGGAGAGTGATAATGAGTGTATAACCATCACTGATTTGTAGACTCTTTCATGATGAGATAAAGGAGTTGGGAAAGACGTCATTCTTTGAAAAGGCTTTTGAAGCCCTGTCTTGAAGAAAGCGGGAGGAGTTTCATTCAATATATGCTGTAGACAGGTCCCCCTAAGTGCAAATCCAATAACTTAGGGCAGGAACCTCTATCATGCCTTCCTCAAAGGAGTCTTTACAGGAATGTTCATGAAGCTCTAGGTTTTTAAGAGAATGAAATGGAAGAGGAGGGATTAGTCAGAGGGGCTTCTTGGCTGAAAATTTTCACTTCCTCCTAAGTCTTGAAAATGTTCAGAAACAAACCCCAGAACACTTGAGGAAAGGTGTTTGTGACGCACCTAGGTATGAAAGGCAGTGCCTTTGGGTGACAAAATACTGGAATTTAGGGGAACATTTTTGATGTATTAAGGAGATAGAAAAACCCTTGAACTTGGAACTGGACTGGAAGTCTGCTCACTAGGCCCTGGGCAGGAGGCTTATACAGATTTTGACTTTCTGATCTAGGAATTGTGTGATCCTAGAGATAAGACAGAGAAGTCCTTGCTGTAGTTCTTTGAGCGCCTAGGAGATTAAGAATATTTTTCTCCTGGGCAGAGTTTTGGATTGCCCTTGCTCTTTGTGGCGTGGGCAGCTGCATTTTGGGACTGGATAGGATTCTACAGACTCCAAGGGGAAAACCAATTTCTTTGGGGTGTATGTATTTCCTGTCCTTCATTACAAATAATATAATAGAAAAGCACAGGCAACATTAATAAGAAGCAACAATAGATAAATAGATATGTGGAATAGAATACAAGAAATAATCTGCCAATGTATAGCAAAAAAGTAAGTAAATAAATGACGTGGCAAAGGCCGTGTCCATCTGTGGTGGTAAAGATGGGCTCCTTCGTAGGAAAGGGTATGGTATTTTGGGGAGAGGGTAGACTTGCTACTCCAAGTGCGATCTGTAGACCAGCCACATGGGCCTCACCTGGGAGCTTGTTAACATGCAGAATCTCGGGCCCCATCCTAGACCTATTGAATCAACGTCTGCATCTTAACAAGCTCAGCGGATGATTTGTTCTCACTTTAAACTTTGAGAAGTAATGGGTTCTAAGAGTTATTTAAGGTTTCACATTTGCTGCTCTATTTTTGTGTTTTCTCTATGAGGAAATCCCCCTCTTTTTTGTGGCAGGGAAAGGGGAAAGGAACCTCCTCTTGACTGGTAAATGTAGAGACCAAGCTTGGAAAAAAGCATAGAAGCATATTACTGTCTCCTTCTCTGGTCCCAACAGTGAAAGAGAAACCAAGCAATGGCTGGGCCTTTCCATTTACATTGCACGTTGTAAATAAGAATGCAAAAATCATTACCTTATTCTCCATAAACATCTATGAGCAAGGCTTTGTGCATGTGACAATTACTTGGTTGTGACACCTTTGTTCATAGCTCAAAAGTGCTGAGAAGCATCCCTAAAATGGCTTCAAATTTGGGATAGGTGAGGAACTGCTGGGGGAAGTTAAATGAAGTTGGCGAAGAATCATTCTGACAGGATAGGTATTAAGACTACTTGTGTGATGGTATGGGAGCCTGGAGCACTGGCTGTGATTGAAAACCCGAATCTCCCTTCTGTTATACAAGTGGACAGTGAAGGCCACATAGTCGAAAGTATTCTAAAGTTATTTTCAGCCTATAGAGGGACTTTGTCTTATAGTAAAAAGCACCAATATAAAACCTTTTGTTGGGGCGCCTGGGTGGCTCAGTCGGTTGAGCGTCTGCCTTCGGCTCAGGTCAGGATCTCCCTGTCCTGCTCAGCGGGGAGTTTGCTTCTCTCTCTCTCTCCCTCTACCCCTCCTCCCTGCTTGTTCTCTCTCTTTCTCTCAAATAAGTAAATAAATAATCTTAAAAAAAAAATAAAACCTTTTGTTTTTATTTGGTAAACTATTGACAGGTGGAATCTGCATGGCTTTCTCGTCGTGGGACTGAATGACAATACCAGCTACACTGTTTGGGGTCTGGTTGTGGTTAAGTATATAGGTTAGTAAGGACAAGTTTGGGGCAGTCAAACAATCCAAGGGGTAACCGCCCGCTAGTGGTGCAAATGCAGCTATGCTTCTAAATGTAACACTATTTTGCAGGGCTTCCAGGGACTACAGAATACCATGAAACATGATTTGTGTGTATAAGTCCATTGTCACATTGAGACAGTTCTTAAACAGTATCTACAAATAATAGCCAGACTTTAGATCCTCTATAGAATGATAAAATTTACTGATAGTCCTGCCAAGTCTATGACCTCCAGCTACTTGGCCCAGGATGCAGTTTCTTAAGAGTACATGGGGGATGACATCAGAATTTAAATCCAGACCCAGCTCGAGACCTCACAATCATGTTTTCTATCCATCATCAGCAATGAATAAATGGCCTTACTTGGTTATACCTCCTGGAAAGAACTGAAGAATCATCTACTTACGTCTAGAAAAATCTACCAATCAGTCAATGAGCCAGTCTACACCACGCAGCCAATTTACCCGAATACCAATCAAGCAAGTAAGCGAGCAACCAACAAATCAATTGAATTTCACAGATTCTTAAGCATTTTGTACCAGATACTGTGCTAGGCGAGGATACTAGAAGATTTAATAAGGTCAGCTCCCTGGTCTTGAGGAAAAGACAGACATTTAAAGAAATAATATTAGATGATAAGTGATAAAATAGAGGAAACCATATTTTCTGCTGGAAATAGCGGTGAGATGGAGGGACAGGTCCAGGTAAGATAGAGCAAGAAGATAACATTTCAACTTTGTTTTAAAGAATGAGTCTGAATGGTGAAATAACCTCTCCAGACCTAGGTCACAGCATGAGCAAGATCATGGAGGCATCAAAGGTCATGGGTTGTTTAGAGAACAGTGAGGATTGAGGATAGCATGGGGGTGCGAAAGCCGTAGCACGTAAGTGCCATCTCCACATGCCTGAATAGATTAATCTGAGCTCACGTTACAGCTGCTCAGCAGCTGGATTTCTCTAAAACAACCCAAATAGGCTTGAAAATTTGTCATTTCCCACATGGAAGGATTTAGACCCCTACTAAGCCAAGTGTATTCACCTGAATATTAAGAGGTTTGGGTTGCTAGATCATTTCTAAGGGCTCTTCCAACCCTAATGTTTTTGGTTTCCATGCTTACGTTTGAAAAGTAGGTAATTAGGTAGAAATGTTTAAACCTTGAAGGAAAGAGGTATATTTCAAGCTGAAAGGTATCACTAGGTATTTCAATCTGTTCTCGATTTCTGTCTCAATGTCACAGCTCTAAGATGTTAGTTTGAGCTCTTTGATAGTGCTTCACATTGACAAGGATGCTAAGGCGTGGGCCTTGTCAACTTTTTTTTCTTTGTGTTGTGTTTACTTTTTCTGATTTAAAGAATGGCTTGTAATGAAAATGCATTCAAGTGTCTGTGCTGTGTGTGGCGTTGTGCTGATTTGCATGAGACCTCTTAGCCGCATGGTGATTAGAAGTAAGAAAGAACACAAGGCCCTCGAAGAGGGAGCTGTTATGAAATGTCAATGAAGATGATTCATCGTAGCAGATGACCAGGCTTTTCTCTAGGCGTATTGGCCAAGAGAAAGTTTTGGCCGTGATACCTTCTCACTTCCCCTTTCTATATCCTTGTCCCCTTTATTCTCTTTTCCCTTGGAATTACCATGTAGTCATCTGGAAAGAGCAGATATTCTTGGCAAAGAATTTACTAGAATCCCTTGAATATCATTACACTGATAACCACTTATTCTAGCTACTCTCATGTTGAGCCCTCAATGGGCCTACCTGCTTGTAAGACAGTCAGATGTCTTGACAAAGATTTTCTCCTTAACCAAACTTTAGTCAGGTTCCTCTGAGTCTTCTTCTCGATTAGGCCTTGACCTTGGCTGAGCCCAGTTTTAGCAAAAAGTTTTGTTAAGCCAATTTATGGAGAATCCCCTCAGCTTTGGAATCTAATCAAGCTCTTTTTTTTTTAAGATTTTATTTATTTATTTGACAGAGACAGCCAGCGAGAGAGGGAACACAGCAGGGGGAGTGGGAGAGGGAGAAGCAGGCTCCCAGAGGAGGAGCCCGATGTGGGGCTCGATCCCAGAACGCCGGGATCACGCCCTGAGCCGAAGGCAGACGCTTAACCCCTGCGCTACCCAGACGCCCCTAATCAAGCTCTTCTTTTCCTATTGTCTATCTGTGATCAAGCTCCTCATTGCAAGAATCCTATGAAGTCAGTTTAGTAAGAATCTCTACCCTTGATATCTAATCAAGTTCCACTTGGCAACTTTCCCTTCACTGTTCTCTTCACTCTCCTCATTTGCTTCAAACCCCCAGCTGTCTTGGCTATACTGGAAACTGAGTTCAGTCTCTCTCTCTTATTGTGATAATCTCTCCCTTATTGCAGTAATCTTGAATAAATTCTTCCTTACATTTTCACAAGTGCCGGAATAGTTTCTCTCTGACAGTCTGCATGAGTCTTTGCGGTAGGCACATTCTAAGGTTGCACCCATAACCTTCACCATGACCCCCAGGCCCCAGGTGTTACTCCCACGGTTATCTTGTTACGTGGCAAAAAGAACTTTGCGGATGTAATTAAGGTTACTAACTAGTTGACTGTAAGTTAAGAAAATTGTGGAGGCTGGCCTATCCCCATCATGTGAGCCTGTTAAAAACAGAGTTTTCCCATCTGGTAGCAGAGGAGGAAGTCAGAGAGATTGAAAGACTGAGAAAGGATTTAATGTTCTATTATTGATTTGAAAACAGAGGAGCTACGTGGAAAGGATCCGAGAGTGGCTTCTTGGAGCTGAAAGTAGTCCCTGGTCAACAGCCAGCAAGTGAACAGGACTTCGGTCCTGTAGCTGCAAGGAACTGAATTCTGTCAACAACTTGAGAGAGCGTGGAGGGAGACTCTTCCCCCAGAGTCTCTCTAGAAGAGCCCAGGCTAGTTCACCTTGATTTTTTTCGATTGTTGATGCCTTGATTTTGGCCGTAATGAGCCGTGAGCAGGGAACTCGGATGAGCCTGCTCAGACTCCTGACCTACGGGACAGGGAGCTAATAAATGGGTGGTATTTTAAGCCACAAAGTTCACGGCAGTTTGTTACACAGCAATAAAAAACTACTGTATCTTATTCCCATATCAGGGAGAAGGTTGATTGACTGCCAACTTTTAGCCAGCTCTGCAATCTCCTCTATATGGCACGAAATCGTATTACCAGGTTTTTCTTAAATTCAGTCATCTCAGCTCCCTTATTTGAAAGACAGGTAAAATCAGCTCTTTATTCATGTGGTGTGAGGCATTGAAAATAGAAGTTAGCAGTGTTTATGACACAAACTCACTCACTTAACAAATATTCATTGGAGGTCTACTATGTATGAAGTACTCAGTGATACATGAAATCATTCAGGTTATGATCGAAGGTTTACAGGCAGCTGATTTCTTATACCTGATTTTTTTTTTTTTACAGAATTAGACCCTACATGTGGAGAATCAGCTTTTTAAAATCTATATCTCTATTTATCTATCCATATATCAAGATATTTAATATAAGGATTTGGCTCATGCCATTCCTTAAGGCTTGGCAAGCCCAAAATCTGCAAGGTAGGCCACCAGACTGTAGATACAGGGAAGAATTGCTCTTCCAAGTCCAAAGGAAGTCTGCTGGCTGAATTCCTTGTTCTTTCAGGGAGTTCAGTCTTGTTCTCTGAAAGCCTGATTGGATGAGGCCCACCCGCCTTACGGAGGGTGTTCTGCTTTACTCAAAGTCTTCCGGATTTAAATATTAATCTCATTTAAAAGATACCTTTACAGAGACATCTGGAATAATGTTAACCAAGTATCTGAGTACTGTGGTCTGGCCAAGTAGACACATAAAATTAACCATCACACTCCCTATCATGAGTGGAGCAGCTAAAGATCAGCCCTGTTTAGTAGCTTGCCAGAGACAGTTTACTGCCAGAGAGAGAGAGAGAGAGAGAGGGTAAGAGAATCCCCTTACCTGCCCCCTGACTTCTGCCTCATACCCAGCTACCGGATGAACCTTCCTTCGGTCTTTGAGGAGGATCCAGGGAAGGGCTGGAAAAAAGAATGGGAAGTTTCTCGTAAGCTCCGGAGATAACAGAAATGTCCTGACAGAGACAGGAGCTTGGGGAGTAGAAGAGAGGAGTTCTTCCAGAATGCAGTGCCTGCCTTCGAAGAGCGTGTAACCTAATTGGAATAATACAGAAATGACTGGTTAGCCTTGCCCCTCCTGTTCTTTGGAGGAGAAATCCAAGAATTTGTATAATCAATATTACATAATTGTCCTTTATCAGCAGTTTCACTTTCCATGGTTTCAGTTACGGTCCTCTGCAGTCCAGAAGCAGACGATCCTCCTTCTGATGTATTGCCCAAAGGTCAAGAGTGGCCCAGGGGCGCCTGGGTGGCGCAGTCGTTAAGCGTCTGCCTTCGGCTCAGAGCGTGATCCCGGCGTTCTGGGATCGAGCCCCGCATCGGGATCCCTGCTCCGCTGGGAGCCTGCTTCTACCTCTCCCACTCCCCTGCTTCTGTTCCCTCTCTTGCTGGCTGTCTCTATCTCTGTCGAATAAATAAAATCTTTAAAAAAAAAAAAGAGTGGCCTAACACTACATCACATGCCTACTGACGTCATTCTCCTCATGTCATTCCATCACAGGCATTTTATCATCTCACTTCATCACAAAAAGTGTGAGTACCAGTACAATACAGTATTTTGGGAGACCACATTCACATAACTTTTATTACAATATGTTGTTATAAGTGTCCTATTTTATTATTAGTTTCTATTGTGAATCTCTTAGTGCCTAATTTATAAATTAAGTTTTATCATAGGTATGTATGTATAGGAAAAAATGGTGTGTGTGTGTGTGTGTGTGTGTGTGTGTGTATAGGGTTCAGTACTATCTGCAGTTTCAGGCATCCACTGGGGGTCTTGCAACATATCCCCCATGGTTAAGGGGGAGACTATTATAAATCATGAAGGGAGAAGTAATTCCAACCATGAATTGTAAACTCAGTGAATATAAGCCATCAATTAGGACCCAAGAAAAGGACACACGGTTACTTTGTTCAAGACCAACAGAGTCTTGGAGATAAGAGCCTGAGCTCAGACAGACCTGAGCTCAACAGTGACTAGGGCCACCTGCTGTGTGTGTGTGTGTGTGAGATTGTGCACGTGTGTGCGTGTGTGTGTGTCTGATCTATAAAATGAGGTATGCGTCTCTACCTCACAAGGCTTTTGTGAGGGTGGTTTGAGATATCTTCTGGAAGGCACTCCAACAGTGCCCAGGGCATAGCAGGAGACTGACAAACTGGAGTTTGTAGTATTGTGAATAGTAGCAGTACGATCAGGAGAGATGCCAGAAATGGAGGGTGCGTGAAATGTCAATTCTTGAACACTCACTGAACAGTATGGGCTTGTTCATAGACCTACTCACCTTTGTCAGTGGATAGCAGATGGGGAGCACTGGATCTTTTCTCAATCCTTCCTTCTTGTCTCATAAGTGACATTAACAGGACCTGTACACAAGAAATAAATGTGAAAAATCAAAAGTATGTATATTGTCTGCCCTGCACAGTATTTGCCGTCTTATATTATGCCATGACTTTTGTATTGAGCTTTGTGACCTTGAATGGGAACAGCAAGTTACTTTGGATTTAATTGTTATAATTTATTGCTTTTTCTGCCTTCAGCTGCTGACTGTAAATTTTTATAGAGAAACACAAAATCACTTCCTGTTCTTGACACATAAAGGGCTTTTTCCCCCTAGTTGTGCTCATAATTTTATGCTGGGTGACCTTTGCATCTGTGGCTTGGTTTTATGATTTAAAAACTGTGCTTTGGCTGACAGACAATTCTGGAAATGATTTTTTTTTTTTTACCTAATGCAAATTGCCTGAGCCCAAGACATAACGCAAGTTCCTCTCTTTATATTTCCTGTTAGCATCGCCAGCGTCATGCTGCCTATAAATCAATTAGTCTGCCCTGGATGAGAGGCTCCAGTCCTGTGCAAACCGCTTGAGAAAATACCTTTGTCTCTACCAACTTTCATTTCCAACATGGAATTCTTGTAAAATCACATTAAGAGGCAGTTGGAACTAAAAACAATCAATTCGTTTCTTGTTTAGATAAAAGGCTCAGTTCTGATCTCTAACAAGGTCCGTTTGAGTGGGGAAGAAGAATTTTTGTACTCATTATTACTTGGTTGCGTCTGAAGCCTTCCCCTCTTTCCCTTCCCCTGTTGTGTGTGCGGAAGAGGAAGTGCACCACAGGTAATTGGTCTGTGCAGCCCCCACCGGTTTGTGATTGTGGAGACACAGGCCAAGGCCTGAGCATCTTGTTGACTCAGTTGAACAGATGGAAAGCATGAAGATTCACCCTCATCAGCAGGTTACAATTTGGCAACTTGAGTTTATGAGATTTAATATGCATATGAATAAATAATAAGGAAGAAAAAGTATTTATTCCCCACGAACTTAAAATAATTTTCTCTTTCACAAAAATGCAATAAAAGCAAAATTAAAAGAAGTATTTTATTTTCTCATAAGCACTAATGAACAAGGGCAGAGTGGTCCTGGACTTGGAACTGTAGCTCATAAGCCCTATTTAAGGCCGTACCGCCCATAACCCCTCGGCAGGCCAATCGCCTGTTGAAATCCATGGGGAATTCGCCAACTTCTGGGGGAGAAGATGGAGTCTCAGAGAAGCTCCTGCCTGTAAATGCATTCACTTCCCTCTTCTCTTTTTATGGTACATATATTACGATGATCAGTTTTATTACTCCTAGAGCCATTTAAGAGAAAACATGCTGGCAGATGATTAAGGGTGGCCATGTCCGCTGGTGAAGTTACTGCAAGGCCTTGCGAAAGCACAGTGCTGACCCGTGCACAGACCCATGGGAGTTTGCATTCATTTCTTTATAGATTAGGCCCGTACATGGGGAACAAAATATGAAAATAAGGGGGCAGAGCAGACACGAAGGGGTTGAAACCATTTTCACAGCAGTATCTTGTCAGCTTTCCAGTATCCTTGACTTACAAGATCCAAACTCTCACAGCTGGTGCACATTTTGATGCCAAATGGCTGGCGTGGCTGAAATTGGAAGTCACCATTGTCTCCCTGTATCAATGTAGTCTGCTCATTGTCCCGTGTAACTTCCGAATGTAAGTTTGGATTGTAAAGAGAAATATATATATATTTTAGGTGTGGGCTTTTTGAGCTTAGGTCTAGGCCCAGGGGATGTATGGCTGAGAAGTCAAGTGAAACGAAAATCCTGCTGAGTGCCTGCTTTAAAGTTGTCAACGAGGGGTGTGCCAAAGCTATTGGCAGAAATTCAGGTTCTTTCGAACAAGGGCAACGTACCAATCCAGGAACCAAGGACGGCAAAGGAACTGTGCGCTTGCGCTCTCCCATATTGGCTCATTAGGTTCGAGTCACCCATTCTTAATGGGAATCATTCTCTGGCTGCCGGCGATATCAACCTAACAAGAGCAGGCCCAAATTTGGGGTTCTTCAGGGCTATTCAGAGGACAAGGGAACAACTAGAGCAATGCTAACGGAGTAGTTGAGCTGGCTGGGGACAAGAGTGGTGGTGTAGCCATCTGAGAAAAGGTGTTCTGAGTGTCTGATTTATGGAGTCAGTCTGAAGAGTAAAACAAAATGATTTAGATGGGTTCTGAATCACATGTGCACGAACGTATGTGTGTGTTCATATGCATGCTCGTGATGTCCGTGCTTGCAAATGTGCATCTCCTGATGTCCTCGTGACATCACCTTTTGGAGAGAGCTGTCAGGTTTCGAAGGTACAGTCCGGTCCAGTTTCTGAGCCCCTCCGATGGGAGCAGAGCCAAAAGATCCTTGTGGTTGCTGGATTCTAGAGTTAGCCTCATTTCCATTGGCTCTGGACGTCTAATGTGCTTGGCGGTGTCCCTGGTTCTCTCAGATGCTAACCAAATCGCCACATTCCCACTCCTGCCATGACCGCCTGGCTTCCATGTCTGAGTTCATGGTTTGCTTTTGAGTTTCCCACTGGGACTAAGTTTGCTTTCAATACCTGCCCACTTTGGCCCAGTTCTTACACTCAGATACTGACTCTTCCCTTCACCAAACCCTACATTTAAGAGTTCCTTTAAACGTGGGACCTTGGCGGGCCTCCTGCTCTAACAAGTACCGTACAGTTGGACCAGTGCCCCTCACCCTGGTTGTCTCCTCACCCGAGTGGATTGAGAAGTCAGAGCATGTCATTTGCTTGAGATTTTCTGTTTGATGACAGTTGACATCTGAGAGTTCATACTTTGACCAAAAGTGCATTTGCAGGTTCGAATACCCTGAAATGTCGAAATGAATGGAAGGATTAAATAACTAGTGATCTTAGTGTGTTTTAGTCATGTACGACCTAGTTGTATATAATTTCGTTTTTTAAACAACTCATCACTGGTCTCATGTGTTCCTAGTTCTGGCTCTGATTTGGTCATTAGCAGTATCATTTTGTATCAGTGTTTCCTTTTATGTATGTTATAAACTTCGTTGCAGTGTTTATAAGCCATGGTTGTCACACATACGTGTAAGTGAGGTATGTATTTTAATGAAATCTGTCACATATTTATAATTAATTAAACAGAACAGGTAGGATACGGGCTGGTGTTTTGTAAACCAAAATTTAGAATTCAAGGATTTCTAAGTCGGTCTTCTTTATTTTTTTATTGTTTTTTTAAAGTAAGCTCTACGGCCAACATGGGCTCAAATTCACGACCCTGAGATAGGAAGTTGCATGCTCTATAACTTGGTGTTCTTTAGAAACAGACTGGGGGGCAGGGGATAAAAGATAAAGGAGGAAGGGCTTAATGATGATGAATCATTTTATTATCAGATCATATATGTCCTCATCATTTCTCTACTTTCCTGGGCTTTCATAACTGTAAATAAACCACGTGTGGTAATTTTATAAGGATGCCAGATTGTAGAGAATACTTCCTACACTGCTAAACCAACAAGGGGCTTTTTAATCCATCCCTGGTGCTAAAATATTACAAGTATTTCCATTTTCCCCAGGTTAACACCTTGTTACCAATAATTGCCAAAAGCTTACAGTGGGACCTAAATAGATTTCTAAGTACCCAGAGGAAGGGAGGGGTGGTCCTACCTTCCGACGCCGCCAGATTTGCTGCTTTGGGGTCTCGTGAGGCATGCAGCGGGGGAGTCCAAGCAGAGAAAATGGTGAGGCGATTCGGAACCCAGCGACGCTTACTCCTGCTGTGTGCAGAACGCTTTTTGTGCAGGCTTTGCGGTCAGACTCCTGCTTGGGATGTTCGTGTATTTATTGGTTTACGGTTTTTGAATATGTTGCTGATTAACAGAGCTAGACTTGAGATGAAGAGGGGCTGAAGTGTCAAGCTGAGCCATGTTCCTGCACATAGAATGGCACACGTGAGGTCACTACTCGACGCGTGTGTATAGATCCTTAGTTATGTGAATTATCATTTTTCCGATACTAGGCAACCAAAGGAAGTCCAGAAACAAATTAGATGTTGAGGCAAATGCCAGTTCAGTTGACAACCATAGGCCCGGATTTCAAAACTTCCCGTGTAGCCCAGACAGTTTTGTGCTTGTCATTAATGGACTTGATTAATAAGTAAATAGTCTCATCTTTGAAGTCCTACAATACACCTAACAAAATTGGTTCGATATATTAAAGTTCCATGTAAGATTATGTTTTAAAAAATCTCGCTGATCCAAACCGTAAAAGCTCTAAAGCTCACTGACTTAATGAAAATAGTGTCTCTTTTATTGTAATGATAATGATAATAATAATAATTTTTACCAAGTATGATGTTTCCTGTAATCTCGTTTGTTACAACAGCCCAGTACAGTAGGTAGCCTGGGAATTGTCCTTTCTATTTTACCGATGAGAAAATTCAAGCTCAAAAAGGTAAAATGACTTACCTAGAGTCACAGGGCTATTGCGGCCCAAAGTCAGGATTCCAATCCAGTTCTCGATTGCTCACTCAGCGATTTCTACTCGACCCGCCTTGCAGCCACACTGCCTAAGCACTCCTTGTTCCGAAGTCAGGGACCCCTTCTCCTGTGCGCCTCCACGCCTTGCTTCACAGGGAGGTGCCTCTGTCGCTCAAGGAGGGAGATGCTTGGTGTGCCTTGGATTCTGCCCAGCGTGGTGAACTAGGAGGTGCCATGCTGGACTTGAATCCGGTGATGTGAGCCCAAGATGAGAAGTTAATTAGATCTTTCGATATCTAATGAGGTTTCCCGTAATTTATCACCAGTAGAGAGCACTATAAGATTAGAATTAATGGTGGGCCTTCCTTGAAGAAAGGATTGTTTATATCGTGAATGCGTTACAAAGGCAGAGTAAAAATGATTGATTTTAAGCAAGAATGATCTGCCCTTGTAATAGTAGGTCATTTCCATCAGTTGAATCTTTAGAGAGCAGTCATTCAAAACTTGCATTTAAATATAATACCAATATTAAAAGAAGTAGGCATTGCTTGCTTGCTGAAGTGAAATGGAAGAGATTCAATTCTGAATCAGAACCCAGGCTTGCCTGCTTTCTCCTTGAATAGCTTGCTTCCAAACTGCTGCTGGAGTATCCGGAACATAGAGCTCCTTCTCTCTCCCAGGTCCTGTTGTTGCAAATGGGACTTCACATATATGGAATAGGCTCTAGTATCAATTAGTCAAAAATATTACCGGGCTTCATTCTGATTGCTTTTATTTCTCTTGCTTGCCATTTGCAGCTGTTGGGTTTTCTTAAAACATTTTTCTGGTTATAAATATAAAGTCAAGATTCATTTCAGAAGTAGCCTTTAGTGTATTCATCGTATTCACATAGTTAAAAGACATGCAGTCAATATAAACCAGTGCTCACAGTCCATGGACTGAAATATTGGCATTTAGTTGCAACCCGATTATGGTATTTTACTAGTCTAAACACTGAGATGTATCACGCAATGACTTTCTTGCTGTGGAAAGCTTTGAAATGGATCTGCCTTAAAGATAGATGCATTTACACTTCATATGTTTTCCATCTTTTTTTTTTTGTTGTTGTTACCAATTTGCCAGCTCCCCAAACTAGCGGTATTTAAACAAATTCTTCCCCCACAGCCATTTTGTTCTCCGATTTCACCCTGCCGTGAAGTCTCAATGTGAAATTGGCGATAGCATGATTGATCATTCAGCTGACAGCATAATCATGAGCACGGAGTAGAAACTTAGCTTCACATCCAGTAAGAGGAGAAGCTGGAACGCAGAGGTATTAAAATAAGAGTATCTCAAACGAAAACAGAGGTAACATGAGAGCTTTAATGTTTGAATAAATCTTTTTCCCCCTGATAAATGTGCTTTCCTTTTCAATTTTGTTTCAGTACTCAGGTTTTTTTTTTTTAAGATTTTATTTATTTATTTGACAGAGAGAGAGGCAGTGAGAGAGGGAACACAAGCAGGTGGAGTGGGAGAGGGAGAAGCAGGCTTCCCGCTGAGCAGGGAGCCCATGCGGGGCTTGATCCCAGAACGCTGGGATCACGCCTTGAGCCGAAGGCAGACGCTTAACGACTGAGCCACCCAGACGCCCCAGTACTCAGGTTTTCTTGTAAGTAGTATATTTATTGAAAAAGGCTCTCTTCCTTTACCCCTCCCTTATCACAGTAGTAAAAGAACACCCTCCTCGCTCCCCCTTGCAAAATGAGCCTGCAAATGCTCTCTCCTCTAAGTCCTTAGTGACTTGTGTGCCTGAATAAGGAAAGGGCATGTCTGTAGTAATACTGCACATTAGATGAGCCCCATTCAGAAAACAATCACAACCAGGTTTCTGTTTATGCAGGTGCCGTTAGGTGGGCTTACGGTCACAGTGAGAGGTTAGCTCGCACACCAGGTGCGCTGCATGTGGGGGTGAGGATTTTGGTTTTTAAAAGTGCAAGGAAGCTAACTGCTGCCATGAAAATTGAGTCCCCCGAATGTAGATTCTATTGTTTTATTTCCCTGGAGGGGCTCGATCTGCACTTACCTGGTGTACGGAACCACTGTGCCCATTGTTGCTGTTGATACCAAGTCCATTAACAAAGGTTTTTATAGCCTTCAGTAGGGTTTTCAATTGGAGGTTGTTGTTTTTAATTTTGCCTTTCATGTAAGGATTGGCATTTTAAGGCTACTGTGAAAGTTAATCTACTGACAGTGATAGATAGCATTTATGAAATACAGAATACAGTTCTCTAGAAAATACTAGTGTGAAAGTGCACATAACAAAAGAATGTATGATGAAAAGATTTCAGATTATTTGGGTTAAATATCCAATGAGACAATGGATATGAATGCCCTTTCTGTACGCCAGAATCCCACCACAGCAAGATAGCATTTTCTTATAATGCTTCAAATCTTACGTATTTTGAATCTACTCTTTGCGGCTAGCACTTTTATGTATACATGAATGTCTCTGAAGTGACGATGTGAGCAGAGGTTAACTAATAAGGCAAAATGGCAAATACTGAGGCGCTTCCACTTAGCCTGTGTGAAGAAAGAGAGTAAAAAAATCCAGAAGGTATCCTGAGGCTTTCTGTATGTTACAGAGCCCTTGCTCTTTCCAGCCCTTTCCAATTCACATTTCTTCTTGTTCGGTTGTTCGACAATTGCTTTCCATTTTTGCTTTATATTTGACTTATTGTCTTGTTTTTATAGTAGAGCGTAGAAATGATAAATTAAAAGCATGAACAGAGGAATTTATCAGAAGCTTCCATCACTGAGCAGAAGCTCTCAGATTTGGGATGTGGTTCACTTGTGTCTTTCATGTAATTTTTGCTCTTTGCAGGCCAGCCTTGTTCCGCCGAGAACTCATGGTTGCTGTTTTTCTCATTATTTCCTTATTTCAGGTTCCAGTGATATGCATGTGTGGAGCTCTAAGAATATTCTTCTTGTGCTGTATGTGTCCTCCTAACATATACCTAAAAGTCATGAGCATCAGGAGTAATAGGATAGACTTGAGACAGCTCAACTTTTTTCTTGTCTGGAAGATCTTGTGTTACACAATAATAGAAAAGTAGAAAATTTGGAGCCAGAACACAACATATGGGTCTCCGAGTATCATGTGATCTTCTCTACACACTACACAGCACAGAGTTTGGCATAACCCCCCTTGGACCAGGTCCAATGTGGTATTCAGTTACTGGCAGTGCTAGAAACACTTGGTGAATCATGGACTCGCCACTAACCAAGCAGTTCTCTGGCTCTGACCCCAAGGATGGTATAACAGTGGGATTCCTTCGTATTACACAGAAAGAAACACACACACACACACACACACACACACACACACACACACGGAAATGTAGGGAAAGATCTTGTCCACCCACCCTCCAGTGGGGTTTAACACCTTCTTCTGTTTAATTCTTCACATCTGTAGACTAATATTACATTGTTTCAATGACTCTATGACTCTTAATGTTCCCTGAAAATTGACTTCAGGAAGAATCTGTTACATCATTCTGCCATCTCAGCCAGGGCCACATGGTAAATACTCAGTACATTTTCATTTTAGTAATGAATGAATTCATCTGTTAGGACGAAAATAAGGATTTCCAAATTAGATTCATTTTGTTGGTCTTTCACCTTTGGTACCTCTAATTACGTTTCTCCTTTCAAAGATTGATCTCAAGCAATATCGTTGCTGTTTCTAATTTAAAAACCTCTGTTGCTTATATTAATTGAGAACATGTTTACCAAATGCCTGGAACGGTTCTTGACACATGGTAGGCAGGCACTATTAGAATAAAAGTTTGTTAAGCTCTTCCTTTGCAACCAGGGCCCGGCAGAATGGCTCCCGCAAAGAAGGGTGGTGAGAAGAAGGGCCATTCTGCCATCAACGAGGTAGTGACCAGAGAATACACCATCATCATTCACAAGCACATCATGGAGTGGGTTTCTAGAAGTGTACCCCTCGGGCGCTCAAAGAGATCCGGAAATGTGCCATGGAGTAGATGGGAACTCCAGATGTGCGCACTGACACCAGGCTCAACAACGCTGTGTGGGCCAAAGGGATAAGGCACGCTCCGTACTGTATCCATGTGTGGCTGTCCAGAAAATGTAACGAGGACGAGGACTCACCAAATAAGCTCTACACGTTGGCTCCCTATGTACCTGTCACCACTTTCAAACATCTACACACAGTTAATGTGGATGAGAACTAATTGCTGATCGTCAGATGAAAGTATAAAACTGCAAAAAAACAATAAAAACAAAACAAAACAAAATGAAAGTTTATTAAAAATAGTGTGACTTGTACTGGTAGGTTCAATTGCTTTAAATAAAAGAAGAAAATAAAAGGGTATGGCGTCCACGAGCTGTAATGCAAATGAAGGAATTTAGGGACAGCTTTATACTACATAGGGGTAAAAAAAGCTGAAAGGAAAGAAAATCCAAGAAGAAGGAAGGAAAGAATTGTTTCAGTTTCTGATTGATTAAAATTCCATCTTCTTTTGGACAAAAATAAATGTCCTTCATACTTTTTTTGACATTTAAAAAAATTATGATAAAATACATGCAACAGAATTTACCATTTTAACCATTTTAAAGCATACAATCCAGGGGTATTGAGTCCCCTCACAATGTTTTACGCTGATCACCGCTATCTAGGTCCAGAGCACTTTTATTTTATTACCCCAAAGGAAATCCCCTATCCATTCAGAGTTACTCTCCACTTTCCTCTCCTCTAAATCCTCTGTGGATTTGCCTGTTGTGGATATGTGGTATAAATGGAATCATACAATATGCGGCATTTAGCTACTGATTTATTTCATTTAGCATACAGTTTTTGAAATTGACACATGTAGCGTGTATCAGTACTCAGCGCTTCATCCCTTCTTAGGGCTGAATAACGTTCCGTCGTGTGGATAGACCACGTTTTGTTTATCCACTCCTCTGTTGACGGACACTTAGGTTATCTCCACCGTTTGGTGATTGCGAATAGAGCTGCTATGAACATTTGTGTATAAGTTTTAATGGGAACGTCTGTTTTCAGCTCTTTTAAACATACACTGAGGTTCGGCGATTCGGAGACTAGCTTCTTGAGGACCCGCCGTTGTGTTTCCCGCAGTGGCTGAGTCACGCTACCCCCCCACCCCCTCGCCCCAGCGGTGTACGAAGGTTCCGCCTTCTCCATCATTTTCGCCCACACTGCTGATTTTCCACTTTCTACACTGTAGCCACCTAGTGGGTGTAATTCTTTATGACTCTAAATGTCCTCCCAAAGGCCCACTCCGGGAGCCTTCAGTATTGTGCAGGGCACACACGAGCATTCTGTCACCATTGCTGGCCCAGGGCCTCGTGGCAAAGGAGGCATGTTTGGCCTTTGTGCCTCTCCGTCCCCATTCTGCATCTTTCCTTTATCCATCTTCAGGAGTGCCTCTTCTCTTCTTTTTTCAAGTGCTTAGTTTCTGCCTCACTCAAGGTCTGACCGACTCACATCAAGAGAATTTTACGGCATTTCACTCCTGATGGGGGTGTTTAATTTTAATCGGCCAACTGCACTTCTGAAGTTGCCGGCCTCTGTCGGTAGGCACAGTTTTAGGAGACAGGGAGTAGATAGTAGGCTTGCTATGAGCAGCTGTTAAACACAGTGTTCATGAGTTCATAATCTGTTGCCTGGGTACATAAGCGATGTCTAGTGTGAACTAGGCTCTCATTGTAAAGCACATTGCTTGCCTGTCAGGAGAGCACTCATTCATGCGTTTAATAAGAATCTGCCGAATGCTTAGTTTATGCCAGGCACTGGACAAGGCACAATGGGTTGAATCTGTGCTGGCTTTTACCCTCAAGGAGTCGTTTTTTTTTTTTTTTTAGATTTATTTATTTGAGAGAGAGAGAGAAGGAGAGCACGCAGGGAGAGGAGCAGAGGAAGAGGGACAAGCAGACTCCCTGCTGAGCACAGAGCCCGACAACACAGGGCTCCATCCCAGGACCCTGAGGTCGTGACCTGAGCCAAAATCAACAGTTAGACCCTTAACCAACTGAGCCACCCAGGTGCCCCTCAAGGAGTTGTTTTTACAAGCAGTGGGTAGGGCTGATGTTATGGGCCTCCAGATTATCTTCTGATAGGGCTGCCTCATGAGGTGTGGAGAACACGTGTTCAGTGGCTGGCCAGGGATACAAATGTAGCCTGTGCCCTTGAAAATGGCAAAATGAACTTAGTAATACTCACTGTGAAGCTGTGACTCATACACGAAGGCTTTGGCTCCCGATTTCTTACACCCTAGACCAGCTCTGTCCAATACAGTAGCCACATGTGGTTTGGGAGCGTTTGAAATGTGCTTAGTGCAACAAGGAACTGGATTTGGAATTATAATTAATGAAAAAATTTATTTCAATGATACAATTTAATAGTGTCAACTGTAGTCACCATGTTGTACATTAGATCCTCAAACCTTATTCATCTTAGAGCTGAAAGTTTGTACCCTTGGACCCACATTTCCCATTTGTCCCCACCACTCCCATGCCTCTGGCAACCATTCTCTACTCTGTCTCTGTGAGTTTGACTTTTTATTTAGATTTCACATATATGTGGTACCATGCAGTATTTGTCTTTCTCTGTCTGGCTTATTTCACTTAACACAATTTCCTCAAGGTGCCTCCATATTGTTGCAAATGGGAGGATTTCCTTTTTTCTCATGGCTGAATAATATCCCATTGTGTATATACACCACAACTTCTTTCTCCACTCATCCATTAACGGACCTTTAGGGTGTCTTCATGTCCTGGATTTTGTGAATAATGCTGCAATGAGTATGGAAATGCAGAAATCTCTTTGAGATCCTGTTTTTATTTCCATATAATTAGTTGTGATTAATTCGTATTTTAAAACTGATAGTTGATTCAATTATTGGAAAGCTTTTAAATGTATTTTGAACAATTTGGGTATGTGAACCTACCTTACCAACTGTAAATATTATGAGATTTAAAGGGAAATCAAATATTTCCAAAGAGCATTCAGCATCTGAACTGAGGTGTGTCGTAAGTGTAAACTACACAGCAGGTTTCTGAGACTTACTGTACAAGAGAATGTAAATGGTCACCTTAATTAGTTTTTATACAAATTATATTTGAAATGATAATATTTTGGATACAATGAGTTAAAGAAAAAACAATATTAAAATTACTTTCTCCTGCTTCATTTTACTGTAAAAAAATGTGGCTACTGGACGATTTAAGATGACGTTTGTGACTCACGTGGTCTTTCTACTGGATAGTGTGGTTCTAGAAGACCGCCAGGGTCATCTAATGGTATTTAATGTACTTAGTATAAAACTTCCCCTTTGGAATTCTACTTTATTCCATCGTAACTCCCAAGTATACCACCACCTTGCCAAGCTTCTCAAGGCTGACTTCAAGCCAAATGGCCAAGAAGTGAAGCTACGTCTGGGACTTTCTCAGAGCCCTCTTTTTAAATGCATCCTTTCCCTTTCAGACCCTGTCCGATGCTCTCAAATCATGCTCCCCCAGGCTTGACTTGAGTGACAAAGCCATCCAATAGAGTGATTCACACGAAAATGATCTTAGTTCAATGTGTTATTCCTCTCAGGAATATCTGCATTTTAAAATTTATTGCCTATAGGGAGTGACAGTTAACTCAAAGGGATGAATGGAAGGGTGGCATTTTCAATACTGTGACCTCTAAACTTGAGCGATACTCTGCCAGTGGGACCTTCTTGATCCAGTTTCCTAGTAATAAAGGAAACAAACAAAAGCCCAGGTCTTCCTCAAGATTCTCTTCCTTTACCCACCTCCTGTACCCACCTTCTGCCATTGGCAGAAAAAATGATCTTCTGCTTTAGATAAATTTATCTGTTTCATACTGATGAGTGGGGATATTTATGGCCATTCAGAGACAAGATGTGAAAAATTAATATGCCTTTAGCTTCTTTCTTTGTTCTAGAAATGCTAATGATGAGCGGTTTCCCTTTAATAAGACTGCTGGCTCCTTTAGGGTTGGCTGCCTAGAACTGAAAATACCAAATGAGTGTTCAGTTTATTTGACTTTATTTTTTTGTGAGCTTTCCAAAAAATACATCCAATCTCAGTAGGGCACAGCCTGTTAGCCAGAGGAATCCAGGGGCAGGTGATGGGTCCATTTTTTACTCTTTCCAGGGGGATTTATGGCTTGGAGAACTGGACAACTGTTAAAACTGTATAACCTCTGGCATAGACCCTATCTCCGCATTTTATTACGGAATATTTAATACGAGATCATAGATATGACAAAATGGATATTGGTCTTCTCAGTGTAAACATAACCATGTAATTAACGTTTGTGATTTTTCTCTTAGTTCCTTAAAACACTCTCTTTGGCTAGAAGACTGATCTGTTGCATTTTTCTCCAAGAGTCGACAGAGAATAAAGATGTCAGTTCCTTTTCTTTGGGCTGAAATGGAGAGACCCCTTTAAACTGGAAAGGGAAGAACAGTGTTAGAACTTCATAGTTATTTTGTATTTATCAAGAATAGAGGAATGTGATTTTGGAGTACCCCCAAAGCATTTCTTTTACTGCCCTATTACCACTGGAGAACTTGAGACAGAATAGGGTTAAGCAGTTTCCCAGTGTTCCACAGTAAATTGGCAGTTGAATTGGGATTAGAATCTAGGTCTCCAAACCTTGGGGACTTCTCCATTAGCTCAGATCATGTACGGCTCAGCAGTTTCTTTCACAAGATCCTCCTGACATGACACATGCCATCAGTCTTATTTTATAACAGATGTTTTGAGGGTGGAGCAGATGGTCTCTTCCCTTCACCCTCCCAGCCCTTGACTCCAGAGAGTCAGATCGTGTCAGAAATGGCACTCGCAGCCCTCTTTCCCCAGAGGTCCACCTCCCCGTCTGCTCATCCTTTTTTGTGTGCTCATCTTTCCTATGCTCAAGCAAACACTGTTTTACTGTTCCCTTTTCTTATTAGGCTATGTACTTTCCACCGAAGACTTTCTGTCATTCATGTTCTTGCTGTCCTGCCTCTTCTTGAATGTTCATAGTCTAGTCAGTGGGAAGACCATTGGCTTTGAAGACACTGGGCTCTACAACCCATCATGACTCTTAGTGTAATGGATGACCTGTGACAAGTTGCTTTCTACCTTTATATCATGCACATTTTGAGCTAACTTTGGCCCCCCAGAAGTCTACTATGGATGCCACTTGAGGACACTGTCATAGAGTACTTTGAAAGTCAGAGAAGAAGAACAAGGCCTCACCTACAAGTTTCTGAATCTCTGTTGGCTTAATTTACATATGGCTTAATTTTTACAGTACCACTTTTGTTCTTGAATGTCATTTCTACATTATTCTTCTTGAATATCTTAACCTCCTGACATTCATTTTCTTTTTATCTAACCAGTGAATTTCGTTTTGTGTCTTGAGGGAACCCACTATGAGAAGTATAAGTGTGTGTTTGTACTTACACACAAGTGCATGTGGGCACCTACATAGACGTGTATTCATGCACCTCTACCCAATTCAGGGCATTGTGTTTAATTATGAAAACATTGACTCTGGAGTCACAGATGCTTTTAATGCCCAGTCTTGGTACTTACAAACTGGGTGACTTTGGGAAGGTTATTTTACTTCTTAGTCCTGTATAGACACTCAGAACATTACTACCATCGCGGGGAAGAAGTGGAAGAAATACGTTGTGTTGGGAAACCATGAAAACCAAAGAGAGGAAAGAAGGTTCCTCACTGGTGAGCCATCACCTCCAGGAGGACATTATTGCCCACTGCTCATCCCCCTGCATCAGAGTGGGCAGTCCTGAGTAGACCGAGCAGCTAGGTTACATGTGAACTTGTCCCATTCTGGGAAATCCTGTAAGGGGAACTAGTCAGCATTTCTTTCAATACTGTAGACAAACTATTTCATTTACATTTTATTTTTTATTTTATTTTATTTTTAACTAGGCTCCACACCCAGCATGGAGCCCAACGTGGGGCCTGAACTCACCACCGTGGGACTGAGACCTGAGCTGAGATCAAGAGACAGATGCCCAACCGACTGAACCACCCAGGTGCCCCTCATTTACATTTTAATGCAAGAAATGGTTGGACATTATGGTCATTTGCTTCTGACCATAGCCATAGTCATTCAGTTTTTTAAAATTTTGCTATGTTATAAACAAAACAACCTTATAATGGATCCCAGTGTACTTTCCGGTGTTGAGCTGAGTGGATATAATAAGAATGAGGATGTTGAATTATAAACTGAAAGATTCTCATTTTCCTGGTGAGTCTATCACAAAGCCCTTCTGTGCCCCCTTTGTCTTCACATATTGCAATACTTTTATCTGCAGCCAGTAATGGGCCTTGTTTTTACTCTCTTCTGTCCTAACTTGGGATTCAGTTGCGTTTCACTCTCTGCTTATCTCTGTTTGAGGAAGTGCAGAATGCAGATGGAGAGCGCTGATTCTCCTTGGACATAACCTTGAAGTTGGACCCTAGAGGGTCTTAGGAATTTTCCAATTATTTATTCCAGTGTTAACATGTTTTATGATCTCCCTGGGCTCTTCTCTGCTCACACTAACTCTGGTTAGGAGATGGGATTAAGTGACCTCTCATTAAGTGAATACCATTGCCCTTGGTTTCTTAATTTGGCTGCTAGCCAATATCTGTCCCTTTCTACTTTTGGGTCTGAAGTGTGTCACCTTTAGGTCTGAAGCCGATTCGAGGATCATTGCAAGTAAGAAAGGTTCATTTAAAACAACTGAAGGGATCAATCGTTTTTAAAGACTTCATCTTACTCGGTCATTGCTTCATTACGTTTTCAAGGTCTTTTTAAAAAACCCTGATATAACGGCAGAGAACCCTTGTTGGAATATTGGCCCTCCTGAATGTACAGCCACCTTGAAGTATACTGATTTTTGTATCATCCCAGAACTAGAGGAAATTTCATGAGATCATTGAACCCAGCCTCTGCTTTTAAGTTCTTTTCCTAAATTCTCCATGATAGATGATTGCTCACTAGGGTTGGAAAATACTATAATAACATTTGATAGCCTATTCCAATATCTGGACAGGTGTAGATTTGAGACTCATAAGACCTTGCTGTGTCTCACTGGAAATTAAATGAGATTCTTGCTCTCCTAATTTATTTGAGTTAACAAAATACCAGCCAGTATTCTACTCACAGAGGCTCAGATGTGAGGGCTGTGACATCTATCACCAGAGTTGATTCAGCTGCTCTAGCTGACGAGGAGGCTGTCCCCTTCCTTCCTCACTGCTCTGGGCTCAGCCAAAGAGGACAACCTTCCCAGATACTTACAATGTCATGGTAATTGGTAGCAACACTAAGCATCAGCCTGTGAGCTCGAGTTCACAAGAGTCTTATTATCCTTCATTAGAATAGAATATGCAAGGAGTTTGAGTTCTCATAAACACCAGAAGGGCTGCATAATGATGCTGTCCTGCCAATGTTGACTCCTGTGGAATGCATTTTGTATACAGTTTTCTAATGATGCTCCAGGGACTTTCTACTTCATTAGGTCCTTTGGCACCTTCTAATATATTTACTGACTTAGGACATGCCTCAGTACCCCCACTAAGAAGGGTTAGAATTGGTTTCCATGTGCTGGGCTGCTTGGTGGGCAATTTAATACCCTGGAAGATTTTCATTCTGGTTGTTAATTTCTGCAACTTTGAATTTTCTGTGCAAGAGTCACTACAAGGAGAAAACTTGAGTGAGCCTTGCATATGGCAGAGGATGTGGTGGGAATAAAGAGGTGGCTGTCCCAAACTTAGCCTTGTATCCTGGCTTTGGTTCTCACCTACTTCTTAAGGTTCTTCTCTCTTCACTTTCTGCATCAGGGATCTTTCCATCATAGGCCTTCGTATTTGTTGTTTTCCTGTTACTCTGTTTTTGAAGCTTTTTCCTCTTAATACCCAAGAATCCCTGCATTTGCCCAGCTAGCTCCACAGTCCTGACTTAAACATCACTTTGTGATATGGATAGGGTGAGATAAGCTATACGCTCAAAACTTAATGACTTCCTCTCCTCACTAAAATAGATTATTTACTGTTATAGTGCTCTGAGCTTTTCATTCATAACACTATTAACTTTGTCACTATGGTAAGTAGAATTTTAAGGTTGTCTTCATGATCCCCACCTCCTCGTGATCACATCTGTTTATAATCCTCTCTCCTTGAATATGAGCAGGGCTTGTGACTTGCTTATAACCAGTAGAATATATAGCGAAGGTGACAGGATGTACACGATCACATGTCCATGATCGTATATCTAGCCTGTCTTCCTAGAATCTTCCTAGAATCTCTCTGTTGCTGGCTTTAAGAACCAAAATACCATGAATTTATGGCCAGCTACAAAGAAAATGATTCTGTCAGCAAACTGGGGGGCCTTGAAAGTGGATCCATCCCCAGTAGAGCTTTCAGATGAGATCTCAGTCCTGGTCAGCCCTTGGTTGCAATCTTGAGAGAGATCTTGAGCAGAGGACCCAGGTAAGCTGTGCCCACATTCCTGATGCACAGAAATTATGAGATAAGTGTGTGTTTTATGCCTCTAAGTTTGTGAAAACTAATACTACTACTGAATAATTATTTGCATAATTATAGTGAAATGTTTATTTCCTCACATCTTGTAAGTCCCTTGCAGGCAGGACCATGTCTCTTTCTCATGTTGCTATATCCTTTATGCATATTACAATGCCAAAAAGTTACCGCTAAATAAATATTGGCTAAATGAATAAATTTATGAATAAATGAACAAATGAGTTTGAATGCCAAGCTTAGTTCTGGGCATCACACATGGAGACACATTTAGCCAATTTTTGGATCTTCGGGGAAGGCCAGAAGACAGATTTTGTTTGATGTAAGGAAGAGTGTGTGCATGGTGTTTGCAGTGGGATTGACAATTATAGTTGCCCCTTTTGGGTTACTCTGTGAAGTGGTAGTGAATTCCATGTCATTTGAGGTTACTTAATCAGAGAAGAGCACCCACTTTTTAAGGATGTTGTAAAGGGAATAACTATTTAAATGACTTCCTGTTCAGTTGGAAAAGAGCGACATATGGAAGGAAGATAAATATTAACAAGAGCCTATTGGTAGATATGTGTTTTTTTAAAAATAATGAATGTGATTATGTCAGAACACTTTAGCTGAAAACAGAGTCATTAGTCAAGTGCTTTTCCAGCCTCAGCAGAGAATTAATGTGAAATTTGAACACATTTCTTAGCTTCTTGATTTTTTAATTTCTGCTACAAAATGATAATGCTTCTTGGTTTCTCATTGAAACCTCAGGGTGCCGAGTATTAAGTAAAGAGAAATGGCAGTAACTGGCACACTCTGGGTTTACTGTATTACCGAAGATGTCACCAACAAAAATAAATCCTAGACCTCATTCTCAACCACTATGATGGGTTTTTCAGAGAGCTGGGATGCCAGAGAGGGAATTGATGATGAAGTATTCTTTTCAGATGGAAACAAGAGTTCTGCCTATTTCAGAATTATTTCTTGCCTTTTAACATTGGGTTAGTTACTGATTTATGGAGTAGCTTTTGACAACACCATGGCCTAGAATTCTCTTCACAGCATGGTTACCAGCAGTCTGAACTTTTTCCCTACCCTATTCCTAGGAACTTTGACCCCAAAGGACCATCCTCATACTTCTCCAAAGAGAAACACATATTTCATTCTATGCTGCCAGGACATTTTAAAGCTAAATAGTGTAATTTAAGATCACCTGTCTGGGAAAATACCCATTTGAGTAACAGCCGAATCTTTCTTATGTATGGTTTTTCTTACTGATTTGAAATGTAGAACTGCTTTTTTTTTTTTTGGTGGGGTGGCGGGGAGCTGTGTCTGGGACCTTAAATGAATGGTCTTTGTTCAAAAACTTTCTCCATATTAACTTCCTTTGGCTCTCACCCCAGTCTAGTCAACTTCATAATGTAGTCTTTGCTGGTTTTCATATTTCTATCCCTGAAATCAAGCACTCCCTGTACCATTTTAACTTAGATGCGATGGGCTCCCTTAATATATCGTGAGCTATTTTTAACGGAATGGGTTTCAATCTTACAGAAAGAAAAACAATTACTAACTGAGTATCAGTACTTAAACGTAGGGATATTACTGTTAAAAGCAAATGGGAAGGTCTGTGGGAGCACTACACAACAAAGAGGGGGGCCAAGATCAAGAAGGCAAGAGTGTAAGCTATTCCCCCTACTAGGTGAAGCATGGTTCTTCAATGATGAAACATCAGTTTTTAGTATCGAAACACTGTTCCATCTCCAGCCTCTGCCACAGTGCCTAGAATGTAATAGGGGCTCAGTAAATATTCAAGGAAGTAAAGAATGAATCAGTCTTTCAATTTATTCGTAGCCCTGGCTGTGACTTTAACAGCTATCTTGGAAGTATTTTAGTTTGGTAGGATTCCTTCTACAGGAAGTGGTGACAAAAATATACTGATCTTTGAATCTGTGACTAAAATTGACTAGCACATAATAGGTGCTCAATAAATATTTTCTAGATGCAGCTTTTAATGAAGATTTTTTAAGTAGGCTCTACACCCAGCATGGAGCTGAATGCAGGGCTTGAACTCATGACCCTGTGATCAAGACCTGAGGTGAGATCAAGGGTCAGATGCTTCACTGACTGAGACACCCAGGTTCCCCTAATGAAGATTCTTATTGCTGCTCTTCAAATTCCAGGATAACTCCCCCCCATTTTTTCAGGTTTTTTGCATAAACCTTTGTGGAAAGACCAAGTGGTCTTATACCCAAAGGGAGAAAGTCTGAATGCATTTGGCATAGAGTGTTTTATGGATCGAATTGGCACTCCCACCTCAATGATAAAATTAGAGTGCACATGCAAATTATGCAGAATTAAAATTGGGTGTGGGCCAGGGCACCAGAGAGTTGAAAATGATGGTGGTGGCCAAGAGAAAAGAAGTAAGTGGGCAAAGATTGTCTTTGTTGGGTAATATCGGTAGTATAAACAGCATTTCATGAATAAGAAGCATATCCTTTAAGGTGCTCTTTATACATACCAGTGCCTACAGCATAGAAGAACAGGCAATGACAATTGTCATTCATAGGAGATTTGAATTTGCATTTGCATTATGCCAGGGGCTTTGTAACAAGGAAGTAATTGCAAAAAGTCAGTGTTCATTGTTGTTAGAAGATGTGTAGAAAATAAAAGTTCTTAGTGGAATGGTAATGCAGTAGGAAGGATGTTCTTGGATTACCTTGTGGCATCCATGCTGAAAAGGCAATGGCCACCTTCGCTTTCCTCATGCTTCTTGCTGAAAAACAGCAACCACTGTTGACCTGGAGCAATTTTTCTCAACGTGTGCCTCTGTTGGAGTATTGGAACCACTTGGGAGCTTGTTAAATATGCAGATCCCATTAGAGAAATGCAGATCAAAACCACAAAGAGATACCACCTCACACCCATTAGGATGGCTGTTATTTTAAAAAAAGAGAAAATAATAAATGTTGGTGAGGATATGGAGAAATCGGAATGCTTGTGCACTGCTGTTAAGAATGAAAAATTGTGTAGCCGCTATAGAAAGCAGTAAGGCAGTTCCTCAAAAACGTAAAAATGGGGCTACCATATGATCCAGCAATCCCACTTCTGGGTGTATACAGTATTCAGAAGAACTGAAGGCAAGATCTTGAAGAGATATTTGCACATCTATGTTCATAACAGCATTATTCACAATATCTAAGAAGTGGAAGCAATCCAAGTGTCCATCAAGGGGTGAATGGATAGAAAAAATGTGAGATACACACACACACACACACACACACATGCACACACACACACACACACACAGAGTGGAATATTATTCAGCCTTAAAAATGAAGGACAGTCTCAAATATGTTACAACTTGGATGGATCTTGAGGACATTATGCTAAGTGAAATAAGCCAGTCACAAAAACAGGTACTGTCTGATTGCTTTCATGATGTATCTAAAATAGCCAAATTGGAGAGTAGAATGGCAGCCAGGGGCTGGAAGGAGGGGCAAATGGGGGAGTTGTTCAGTGGATAGGGTTTTGGAGATCTTCTGCACAGCAATGTGAATATACTTAACACTACCAAACCGTGCACTTAAAATAGTGAAGTTAGTAAATTTTATGTTATGTGTGTTTCTTTTGAGCCATAATTAAAATTTTTTAAAAATGAAGATCCCAGAACCCTACTGCCAACCTGTTAAATCAAATCTGTGAGGCCAGGGGTCTGGGAATGTACATTTAAAAGAACCTCCCCGGTGATTCATTTCCAGACACACACCAATGTCTGAGAAGAGAAGAGTTTGGCTTTCCCAATTCGCAGAGCTCTTTTACCTCCCTTTTCTATTTAATATTCACACCAACTCTGTAGGTGGATATGATTGTGCTCACTATTTTGCCTCTAAGGAAACTGAGACTCAGAAACTAAGCAAATTGCCCCAGGTCACAGAGCTAATAAGTGGTGGAGGCAGGGTTCAAGTCCAGGTTCAGGTGGCATCACACTCATCCTCTATCTGTGTCTATCTCAACTCACTTCTTATCTCTGCATGCCTGTTTCATCTTGGACATAAAAGTTAGGCTTGATCCGCCTTCTTGTGTCTGACAAAATCTTGAATGTCTCAGAGTGGTATTTGTTTGATCTCTCCTGGTTGTTCGCATCAGCATTGCTAGAGGACGCTCATTCTTATTTATTACCATCTGATTGTCACCCGCTCTGATGCCCAGGTGTGATTTGACTGTACCTGAGGTTTTCTTCTATTTGGGTTGATGCTCTCTATTTTTCTCACTCCGTGCATATAACTTGTGTGTTTTCCTATGTTGATTTGTTCACGTGTATACCTTGTATGGTTCCCATGTAGATTCATCTGAGCTTTCCTGTATTTACTTTCCTTTAACTTTGGAGTATAACTTTGAATTCTGTTGATACCTCTCACAGTTTGTTGAATTAACGTTAGTCCAAATCTTTAGTGGCTTCTGAGTAAAATTCTACCAAATTGACTACTGAATAATGTTCAACTTCCTTCACCTGGTGTGTGGAATCTCTATAATTTGCCCTCAAGACACCTTTCTAGTCTTCTCTTTTCCACACGCCCAGCACTACATCTAACTCTATCTGGAGGAGTCATCATTTTATGAATACGCACCGGATTTTCCTACCTTCCTGCTTCTGCTCCCGGCATTCCCAGTGTTGAGAATACCTCTTCCAGTCATATTTACCCATCTTTGGAAATTTGGTCTAATTCTGTTTTCTCCCTGACTTTCTTTGTAAATGACCCCCATCCTAAAGTGACCCCTCATCCCATGTATTTTTATTGTATTTAATTTGTTCCATGTAAAACTGCCCTGTATTCTTGCAATTTGCATGTGTGCCCAATGTCCTCTATCAGATGATGAGGACTTCAAGACACAGACGGTGAACTTACAGTCCTTAGTCGAACATTACTTTTGAACCTACTATGAGTCACTCACTCTGATAGGCACCAGGGCCCCTGAGATAAAAGACAGTTCTTGCCCTTATGGAGTTCACAGCCTAAAAGAAGAGAGAAAAGTAAACAATTTTATATCTTACTCAAGTATAACTCCTTGCATTCACCGTTAGAAACGCCATTCTGTACATATCTTTAAACTTGAGCGGAGTGGTCAGTAATCTAATTTCCTTGATAATTGATTAAATGTTTCCATCAGATCAAAAACTACTAGCCAGAAATGACTTATAACTTCTGAGCTAAAATCAAATATAAGTGGAAATTCACTCAACTGGCCTTGGATAACTTAATTCCTATTTCTGAACTTGGATGGGACCCACTAATTTCTCTTCAATAGTCAATAAACCTTTTGCAATGAGGAATAAACACAGGAGAGTGATGGTTTCTTATGTGCCAATCCATGGCTGGTGGACTTATTTGGGGGGACGTTCTTTGTAGCCCATGATTGTGCTCCTCTGTAACTAGGGAAAACAATTCAATAATATATTGGATTGGTTTTGGGTGCGAGGAGGGCAGATTGGGGAAATAAGATCACGCACAAATGCAGTGACATCGTGAGAAAGAATTACAAACACATAAATACAGGCTGATAAAGTCCTAGAGTGAAAGCGAAATCACTCCTGCATTCACTTATTTTTTTCTAGCATTTGTAGCAAAGCTTAACACAACCTTTCTCGGGCCTAAGAAAATTGTCCCCAGGGACCATGCACTTAAGATACGTCTGTCAGTTGAGGAGTGTCAGTGTATTTTAAATGATGGAAAGTTTATTGTAAAGGACAAATAACAAGAATCATGGAGTGTTTGGGGGCCCCTGTTCTTGAAAACGATAGTAGGTAGTGTTCTTGGGTGTCGCCCTCCTTTTTCTTTAAAAAGACTGAAGCTGTTATTTGGGCTTGGCCCTCTGGAAGAGATGGATATCTCTATTACTGTGCGTTTGTTCGGTCCTCTGTGCTGTCAAAGGCCTTTCTTTGTTCACCTGCTGGATATGTCAGATGTATTACTGAGATGTTTTAAGTCACCATTCATTGGTTTCTTTCCATTTTTGGCTTTTGATTAATGTTGAAGGCGGAATTACTGACTGGATATAAGATCACAACAGTATCTTTAATTAAAACACATCAGACACACAACTGCATTTAACGATGCTCTTCAGTTTGCTCAAACTCTCTGTTAGAGATTTTCCCAGGGAAACCGGTTCTGTTTTTGGACTTCATGTTTGTCGATTGGTATTTGGCCCTGAGTATTTTTCTATTAATTTATGAAGTCCAATGATGTGAATGAAGAAAGATGTTTTCTTATGTTTTTTAAACATGTACTTCAATACATACATGTATCTATATGGACACGTGTGTACACACACATGTATGCATCTCTTTTGTTTTGATCTTGGCCCTTCAAACTCAGCTAATCCACCTACACACTCTATCTTGAAATTGTGGACAAGGATTGAAGATTCTAGGTACCCCAGTAATCACTGCCCACTCCCCATTTGATCTTGACCTTGATCGTCTCTCTTTCATTCCATACCTTGCCTCCATGCCTTTCTCTAGCCACCTTGGGCTTTGACATCTTTCCTTCTGGAGCCCCCTGTCGCCCTCATATATCATGGCTTTCATACAATGTTCTGGGTTCTGCGGGTTCTTTTCGGTGTGATGTGTCTGTTGCTTTATAAAAGAAACCTCCTGGGGTACCTGGGTGGCTCAGTCGGTTGAGTGATCGAGACTCTTGGTTTTGGCTCAGGTCGTGATCTCAGGGTCGTGGGATCCAGCCTCAGGTCAGGCTCCGCACTCAGCATGGAGTCTGCTTGAGATTCTCTCTCTCTGCCCCTCCCCCCCACAATAAATAAATCTTAAAAAAAGGAACCTCCTGCTTGCTCTAGCTTTGCTGGTTGATTCAGACGTTCGGCATACAAATATACTGGATTACTGGTATGAGAAAATAAGAAGGGAAGGGGGTGAAAATAAGGAAAAAATATGGCATTTCAGTTTGTGTGGGTCTGAATCGATGTATTTAATCATTGATAAAATATTTATTGTACTGAATGACCATCTGCAGTGCTCCCTCACCCCTGCCCTCTACTCCAATCCAAGTCACCATCCTTTTTTGCCTGGACTACGGCAGCACTACTGCCCTCCCTGCTTCAGCCCGTGCCCCCTGGAATCCGAGCCTCATACAGCAGTGGAGGTGCCTTTCACCTGGGTCAAAACCTTCAGGTGGGAAATCAGATAACAGCAAATTCATTTTTTTTTAAAGATTTTATTTATTTATTTGACAGAGACAGCCAGCGAGAGAGGGAACACAAGCAGGGGGAGTGGGAGAGGAAGAAGCAGTCTCTTAGCGGAGGAGCCTGATGCGGGGCTCGATCCCAGAACGCCGGGATCACGCCCTGAGCTGAAGGCAGACGCTTAACGACTGCACCACCCAGGTGCCCCAGATAACAGCAAGTTCTTGATCGTGGCCTACGAGGCTCTATATGATCTGGCCCCTACCTACCTCTCCCCTTCATCTCAGCCCTCTCTCCCCCTGCTTGCTCTGCTTCAGCCTCAGTGGCCTTCTTGCTGTTCTACAGAAACACCAAACTCTTTCTCACTTGAAAGCTTAGCGCTGCTCTTTCTTCTTTGTGAAATACCTGCCCCTAGATCTTCACTCAGCTGATTGCTTCTGGTCATTCAGCTTTCAGGTCCAATGTCACCTCTTTGCAGATTTCTGTGGTCACCCAATTGGATGTATCTCTCAGTCACTCTACCACATTGCCCTATTTTAATCATATGTTCTGGTTCACTATTTACTATCTGTCTCCTCATCACTAGCATGTGAATTCCATTAAGAGCAGGCGCCTTGTCTGGCTTGTTCATTTCTGAAAACCTAGCAACTGGCATTGAGTGGGACTCAATAAATTTCTGTTTCTTAGTATTTTGTGTCTGAGTGATAGCTCGAGTGTATAAGGACTTACCATGTGTTAAGTATACTTAACATATATTTACTCTTTACATCTCATAGTGGCACTGTAAGATAAATGACATGATCTTTATTACATAGATAAGGGAACTAAGGTCCAAAGTTTAGAGTGATACACACACAGGAAAAAGGGGGTGCTAGTATTGGACCCCAGGTGTCCATGATACTATATGTGTTTTCTATTGCTGCATAACAAATTGCCATAAATTTAATGACTTAAAACAGTTTTCATTATTGTCTCATAGTTTCCATAGTTCAGATGTACAGGCATAGCATTGCTGGCTTCTCTGCTCCCGGTCTCACAGGCTGTATAGTTAAGGTGTCAGCTGGGCTGCACTCTCATCTGGCAGCTCAATTAGGGATGGACCCACTCCCAAGCTCGCTCTAATTGTTGGCAAAATTAATTTCTTGTGGCTGTAGAATTCTTGGTAGCTTGCTTCTTCTACACTGGCAATGACAGACTCTCTGCTCCTTTGAGTCTCTGACTTCCAGGAAGTTCTAGACCCTATTTTAAAGGGCTAACCTGATTAGGTCAGGTCCACCCAAGATTCTCTCTCTTTTGATTAACTAAACGTCAACTAATTAGGGACCTTTGTTGCATCTGAAAAATCCCTTGACCTTTGCCATATGATGTAACATAATCAAAGGTCTGATATCCTATCACCTTTGCCATATTCTATTGCTTAGAAATAGGTTACAGGACTTCCCCTACTCAAAAGTAGGAGATTTATACAGGGATCTGGGTCACTGGGGGTCATCTTAAAATTTTGCCTACTACATGAGACCATGCTATTTGTACTCTGATCTCTTGTGGGCAGAAGATTGGGAACAAGGACCTTTAGAATATTAAGATATTATCATTACCTAGGTAAAAAGGAGAAGGAGTGACTCCAAAATGAATGAAGGGTTTGAAAAGAGCTTAGCCATACTGTTGTGCTTGAAAACACAGTGCAAATCACAAGAAATCAATGGAGCCTTGCATATGACTGAAGGGAAGAGGTTGACCCTCACCTCTCGTTTGGGATCACAGTGTGCTCTGCGGTTTTCTGCCCCTCCCGGCCATCTCATTTTGTCATTCGGAATGGAAACACTCCACTTTAAAGGTAAACTCGCGTTGTCAGATGTGTGCCTTACTGAAGCAAAAAGATGGCCTTCTATGGCAAGGGAACAGATTTAACCAGGCAGCTGTAGTAACGACATGCTTTTGAAATGCCATTTTGAATTTTCTGCTTTGAAGACTAGACGAACCGGATGAGCCCCATCCAGAGAGTCCACGTGTATTCACTCACGGAACTTCCACAGAGCGTTACCAGGTGCCAGACCCAACAGAGCCCAGGCACGGAGGCCCCGAGATGCAGAGAAGAGAGCCCGTCTTGAGGAGCTTTCGGGTTTCGTGCAAGACACAGACCGTGTCCGGATGGGTGTGAACGCAGGCATCAGAGTGGCCAGGGGGCCATTGGCTCTGCCGCTGAGCTGAGCAGAGGTTGACCAGAGCACAGCCGGGTCATGAAAGAAGTGAAGGTGCTCACTTTGCTGACAAGAGGGATGGGACAGAAAGGTCATTCGAATGGAGGTGAACAGCACGTGCAAAGGCCTGAAGCCTCGAAAGGACATGACGTTTGGGGCACTGTGAGGCATGCGGAGGAGAGAGCGCAGGACGGGCCGGGACAGGTTGGTGACAGAGCTAGGTGGTATTTTGGGCACCGGTGCAAACGACAGTGTGAAGAGAGATTTGACACTGAGTGGCACTGGGGTTGTGCTGTGAGCGGCCTCTTTCAGACACAGGCACCCGATCAGACTCCGTGCTGCCAGGCCACGGCCTGCCGTGCTGTGCTCCTGTAAGAGCTGTTTGCCAGGGACCCCAGCGCAGGCGGCGTGATAGCTGGCACTTTCTTCTAGAAAGCTAACCAGTGAAAATCTGTGAAACTCCTAATGCTGCTTTTGCTTTTCCTATCATTTCAGCTGAAATTTCGCATTTGCTCAGTTCTCAATAACCAACACTGACAGTTTTACCAAATTGGAATATATGGGGAATAAAAGATACATTTTATTTTTCTTCATTTCTTACCAACTGAAGACCCACAAAAGTTGTCCATTCGAACTTGCAATATTAAATGTCTTGCAGCACGAATGTGTCTGCTTTCATGTGAAGGTGAAATACATGGAATTGAGGGAGGAGCCAAGAGAACACACAAGTCGCTCGTGTGCCTCCTAATTCTCCCGAGGTGGTTCAGATGGCTGCGCTACGGGTGAGAGGTGCCAGGCTGGGTGTTCGGACTGTATTTCAAATGATGCCAAACCGGAAACCCAAGAGGCCAATGGCCTGGGTACACCTGTCTGCATTTACGGGGGAAGGGGATGGCAGCAAAGTTGAAAAGGAACTCAGGGGGCACTGGGGTGGTGCAGTCAGGGAAGCATCGGAGTCTTGATTTCAGCTCAGGTCCTGCTCTCAGGGTTGTGGGGTTGAGCCCCGTGTCAGGCTTGATGTTGGGCGAGGAGTCCGCTTGAGATTCACGCTCTCCCTCTGCCCCTCCCCCTGCTCTTTCTCTCTCTCAAATAAAAAAAAAAAAAAGAAAATGAACTCAAGATACACAAATCCATCACTTAAAATGAAATTCTACAAGGATCACTTCTCTTTTTCTTTTTTAAAATAATAATTCATAATCAACAGATCACTTGAAAATCTTGTAAGAAGGCCAGTATTTGGAACTAGCCAGATACTCCCACTTCCTAGCTATTTTTATTTGTAGATTTGAGTAAGTCACTCCCCTTCTGCAAATTTCACTTACCTTGATTCTAAAATGGGAATAATTTTATTTGTCTCAAAGTTTCACGAGATGAATTATGTGAGCTAACATATGTAAAGTACCTAACATACTTTCTGGAGCGAGCCATAGAAAAAGACAGCATGGGGAGGGGTGGGAGCAGTCTGGAGTTACTCCTTCACTCGGTAAGCACTGGTTGAATTAGGCGTTAGGCACGCAGGGAGTGCTAGGTCCTGGGCTAGGGACTGGGTGCACAGTGCCGAATGAGGTGCCGTGATCGCCTCTGTGAGACCTTGAAGCCCCATTCAGCTCCACCACTTGTCAACCGTGTGACCTCGGAAAGCCATTTCATCTCAGCTTTAGTTTGCACATCTGTAAAGTGGGTATAATAATACCCGCCTTGCAGTATTCTGCAGCAGTTAAAGGAAACACTGTACATAAAATACTAGGCTTATTGTAGGTACTCGGGAAATGGTGTCACTAGATCATCATCATCGTCATTGTCATCATCACCATCATCAAAATCCCGTTATTACCATGAGAAATTTCCAGCACTTGGGGCTAATTGAGGTTCTATGGATTTTCCAATGCCTTCTCTGGTGTTTCAGCAATTGAATCTCCCGCCGCCCCCCACTCTGCCCTCAGTCCATTTAGGTTCAGGGGATAAACATGAACTTCAACACTGCAAAAGCATACAGTTGTGGCCCCTGCAGAAGCTTCATATGGAATCTATTCCAACCTCCTTAACGTACCAACAAGAAAACAAGGGATAGTTAGCGCCAGTCAGGACCAGAAGCCTGCTCTTCGGACTGCAAGGCGACCGCTTACAGAACGAAGGAACAATGGGACAGGTGTACTGCAAACTGAACATAACGCCAAGCAAATGGTGTCCTAAATATATCTGAGCGCGCACTGATAGCAAAAAAGAGGGATCACTCTATAAAGGGCCACGTTGTCACTGAGGTCATTATAGATCATGACTCTAGTTTTGTTGATCTTGCGATGACGAGCTTCAAGTGTAGTTGGTTTCTGTCTGCCGTGTAGTTACTGGGGTCTATGACATCAACGTAAGTCTGGTTTGTAAGTAGCTAATGGACATTTCCTGCTCCCTGTTTTCCTTTGATCTTCAGTTGTAGAATGGCATCATGGAAACACCCAGGTTCTCGAGCCAGGGATAACTCTGAACGCAAATCCCATCGCTCTCATTTACCCCCAGTGTGGGAGACTTGAGACATGTCACTTAACCTCGCTGAGCCTCACATTCCTCGTAAGTAAAATCAAGGTAATAAGTTTTTATACTGTAAGGTTGTTGGGAGGATTACATGGGTTAATCCATGTAATCAGCTTAGAATATTGCCTGGCGCCTAGTATGTACTCAGTAAATATTAGCTCTTGTTATTGCCTCCATATTTCTGTGTAAGACTTTATCAATCAGCAGTTGTGACCATCTTAGTTTGATGCAAATATTGAGAAGCGTAAGAGACATTTAAAATCAATCGCTATGGTGATAACACTTTAATATCACCTTACACTTAGATGACACTGTAACTTTCTAATCCTTCAGTATGTTAATAAATATTGATTGAGTGCCTGTTCTGGGCCAGGCACAGTTTTCTCCTTATGAAAGAGGCAAGGTCAGTGTGATTCTCTCCATCTGAAAAAGGAGAAAGCATGTGTGTGGAGAGCTTAGTGGATTTGCTTCCTGTCGTGCTGTTAGCGGTTCAGGTGGGGCCGGAGTTCGGAGGCATGGTAGGCGAGTGTCAGGGCAGCTCCTTCAAGGGCGCCGATAAAAAAGAAGACGGGGGCCACCCAGAGCTAGAGGGAGAGTCCGAAATCAAAGTCCAGGAGAAAAGCGGGGCTGGGGTAGGGGGTAGACAGGTGTCAGGAGCCCGGTGGGGAATGGGTACAAGGAGCCCCCAGGGCTTTTACAGACAGCCTGGCTGACCTGAGTGGGCTTCCTGTCTGAGCGGCGGCTTTGTTCCGAGGCATCTCTGGCACAGAGCCGGACTTCTCGCTTTGTCTTCCTTGCGATGTTTCTCTCGAAAGGGTTTCTGTTGTCTTGATCACAATACCATAGAGTAGCAGCATTATAAATCGGTGAAGTTCGCTGGTATAGGTTAGTCACAGGCAAGTGCCGGAACCCCACACAACTCTGGCAGTGATGACGGCTGTAAATGAAATTGAGTGTGGGAGCAGCAAAACGGAATAGGCTGTCGTGTGCCTTTCAACATGGCCCTCCAGACTTCTGCTCATTCTGTCTGCCGTGACAGACACGAGGACGGGTTTGCACTGGTCTGGCCGCATTTTCTCCTTAGCTCCCGTTGTGACCAACAACACCATTTGCCAGATGGTTCAATGGGGTGAGGGGACAGCATGCGGCTGTGACATGTGACAGAGTGAAGTGAACTGACCCATGTGGGAATTGGACTGAGAGCTTTCATATAAGCTTTCAGAATCTCATTTCTCATAAACTATAGAATTAAACAAAAGGTTATGTAAACAGATCCAAACCAATTGACTCTGGAGTAAAAACCAGCATTCATTCTGATTTCTAATCCTCATCAGTCTTTTAGACAGATGTCCGGGGTTAGGGGTTCAGACAAAGAATTAGTTTGAAAATGACAAGGCCCTCATGGACTCCGGGAGGACTTGGGCACCTATCAATTGCTGGCTAGTGAGAATATACCGTCGGCCCCGAGCAGGCAACTTTAAATGTCAAGAGGTTCGGGAGTAAAGGGCTGAATATCCCCTAAGTCAGGGTCTCCAAATCTCAAGATCCTCGATACGATTGATTTTGATCTCCAGCGCCTCTGTGGAAGAAAATACTGGCTTTAAAGAGCTCCTTGAATTTCTTGAAGTATGAAATTCCTCTCCAGGTTGAAAGTTCTTTTCCATTTCTGTGCTTTCAATCTATGGAAATATAGGAATCAAAGTTAAACACGCTGTCACACAGAAAGTTCAAGTGCCACATTTTGCTGCACGGTAAGGAGTCTGCATGGTACATTCCTAGCCACACTCCTACTCTCAGGGCTACCAAAGCAATCAGTACCATTTTCATGTTCTCTGGGGTGTCAGCCTTCTTCCTCGCCCTCGTCCCTGTCCTTGGCATCCACCTCTGCTCACCCCTGACTTGCAGGCGTGGAGACCGTAGTAGAAATTCACTTGTCCTTCCATTTCCATAAAGGCTTTTCCTCCGTTCTTTCTCTCCATTGTCTCTGAATCGAGCCTGATTTTTACAGTAAGGCTCCCACCTGCTTTCGATTGCAGAATGACCTTGGAATCTTTTGCCGGGGGAGTACAGCTCTCTTGCCTTCTAGCTAGTAATTGGTGTCAGGTGATGTAAACTGCACAGGTTACAGATAGACCTGGGAAAGGTGAGACTTGTCTTTTGGTTGAAAACATTCACATTATGGAATAATGGGAAAACTCGAATGCTGATCCCTTGCGCATGTATATACATATACTGTAAATGTGTGTATGTCACATACACACGTATCTACACACACATATACGTACGTATACGGATGCATAGATATAATTTCTAATAGGATACGGATGGGGTGCAAAACCTCCTCATTCTTCCATTTGGAGCGGAGTTTCTTCACACTGCAGTATTTGTTCTGATAACCGTGCAGAGACAGATGGCATTTTGTCCGCCTTCCAGAACAGAGGACTAGTTTGCCGGGCTAGAGCTAGTCTAATGAGAAGCCATGTAAGTGGAAGCTGAGGTAAGACTGGAACATCTGTCAGTCCTTGCGTGCCAGATTGGAGATGCTGCAGACAAACTAATATTGCAACAAAAAGTTGAAGCGAGTATAGATTTGTGACCAAAATGATTGCGTTTGATAACAATGCCATAGCAGATGTCCCAGAGTTCATGCTTGGTTTTTATTACTGCTCTGTGAGTGTTTTTGGAAGCGAGACCCACCGGCACAGCTTGTGTGGAGTGTGTTCGTTATAAAATTTTATTTTACAGAAAACAATGAGATGGAAAATTTGTAGCTAATTTGGTACTTTCCTACTCTATCGTGTTTCTTTACTTATTATTTAGGGAAAGATTCTATTCTTGCTTGATTTATGTTGGCACTTTCTAGCCTAATAAAAGAACATCATGTTAATTTGAAATAGGGAATGAGAAACCCGAGTTAATGTTCATGATCTAATATTGAGTTTTCGGTGTGCAACTCCGTCTATTCAGTGCCCTCCTGTTCAACCATCCAGCCTTATGTTTTTTGTTACCTGAGGGTAAATTTTGAGAATTTTAAAAAGAAATCGGATTTGGCCACTAACATCTTCTGTCTACGGTTGGGTTAGTGGTTGATATTTCCTCAAAAAAGCAATTGTTTCAGATTCAGATGACTTAAGGTCTTTACATATGGTGAAAAATGTGACAATTTTTCAGGGTTTCTGCAGAATGGGAAGTAGCTATATAACCTGATTGCCTTCTAACAGATTCCTTATTGGGAGAAAGCAATTATTTTCAAACGTTGTTGAATGTTAATAAAAGGTTACGTGTGGCAATGAAAATGTTATAGCATCGAGTTTACAGATGGGAAGATAGTCCAATTACAGACAAGAATATTTCTTATTACAAGGGCCATTAGGACTCTTCTTGTGCCATATTGCTTAAGTGAACAGTATTCATGGACAAGTGTTTCTGCCTCCCAACAACTCACTGTCTCCTGGGAAACATCTATTTCCGGCACTCCTCTTTTTCACTTCCCTTCAAAATCTTTGTTTGCACTGTTCTATTTCCTAGCGGTTTGTGGTGTTGGAGTCTTAGGGTTACAGCAAAGACAGTAGCGTGGTGTCAAGCTTGCCTCAGTGGCTTGATCTGCAGTTGTTTTGCAGAGTGTTAAACCATGCTCCCGGCAAGTCTCAGTTCGAATTGGAAATGTTGTGATATAGTGACACACTAGTGTGTAAAAATAGATATGTGCATAATTAAAGAAACATGTCGAAGCTGAAAGAAGAAAAACAACCCATTCAAGTGTACTCTCATCTGCCTGAATGCAATCCTGCTGGTCTGTGGTCCTTACATCGCCTGCTTTCTCAGAGCTCTTTTGTTAAACATCTCTCTCTTTTTTTTTTTTTTACTTTTAGAGAGGATTGAATTTTGTATCTTTTAAACCTTGACTATATTATAAATAATTATCAGATAAATGTAGTTTTATGAAAGGCGTGTCCAAGATATTAGGCTTCTGGGACTTTTAAACTATTTAAGTTAGGTTTTTAAAAATATGTAGATTGCATTGCAGAACAGTTTGGTGTAGGGTTAGCTGTCATACTGCAGAGAATTTCCTTCTGCTTCCCCTGGATCTGATCAGATCGCTTGCTTGTGTAGAAACCTTCAAAGGCCCAGAGGGGAAACTTATCCCAGAGAAGCACCTTTAAATGGCATTCAAGGTCTTTCACAGCTGCTCCGTACGTTCCTAGTGGGCCCCGAGTCCCAGCACCCCTCCCCACCCCACACCCATACATCACACATTGAGCTCCAACCCTTAAAACCCAAGTCACCTGAAGGCTTCTTCATGCTTCCTCACCTTGGTACATGCCTGTAGCCTCCAAGTAAGTTTCCCTCTCTTTCCCCACACTCTATTCCCTCCTTTAATTTCCCTATCAGACATCACATGTATATTCTGGTACTGAAATTCTTGAAATTGCCAAATAGGTATCCTGTAATAACTCGTGTGAGCTATTCTGAAAGCTCAGGGTGCAAATATGTGTATACCTCTCCCTTTTTCCAATTAATTGCTCAGGCTCCCACCTGCTCGTTAGCAGGAAATGTATCTCCCTCTTTTTCTGTTTTATAAGAGAGAGAGATGGTGGGGAGGGCCAGAGGGAGAGGTAGGTAGAGAGAGCATCGTAAACGGGCTCCACGCCCAGCACTGAGGTCCATTGTGGGGCTGGATCTCACGACCCTGAGATCAAGACATGAGCAGAAATCAAGAGCTGGATGCTCTTTTTTAAAAAAAATATTGTATTTATTTATTTGAGAGAGAGAGAGAGAGAGTGCAAGTGGGGGCAGGGGGAGGAAGAGGGACAGGCAGACTGCGCTGAGTGTGGAGCCCGACAAGGGGCTCCTCCCACAACACTGAGATCATGACCTGAGCTGAAATCAAGAGTCCCACACTTAACCAACTAAGCCACCCAGGGGCCCCTGCAATATCTCCCTCTCGATACTGCTCCTCCAGCTCCTCCAAATGGCTAGGAACAGTTCAGCGAAGATGGGCCTCTGGTTTCTGTACCTAAATAAATGGGAAACTGAAATCCAAGTTCACCTTTACTATTGCCATACAGGGACGCTTTTGAAAATTGACAATGTTCGGGGTGCCTGGAAGGCTCAGTTGGTTAAGCGTCTGCCTTAGGCTCAGGTCATGATCTCAGGGTCCTAGGATCGAGGCCCTTGTGGGGGCTCCCTGCTCAGTGGGGAGTCTGCTTCTCCCTTTCCCTTTGCCCCTCCCCCTCAGCTCATGCTCTATCTCTTGCTTTTTATCTCTCAAATAAATAAAATCTTTAAAAAAAAGGAAAAAAAAGAAATTTGACAATGTTCAAAGATTTCAAGATGCTTTTTCTTGCACCTCTCACACTGGCAGAAAGAAAAACACATGTTTGATTTCCATGGGTCATCTCTCTATCCTAGAATTTCAAAAACAAGTGAACTCTAGTGACAAAATGTTTGTACTTAATAACATACAGGACCTTACATTTGAATCTCTTTCAAAATATATTCATATGATATCAGCAGAGCAGATCTAGTTGCCCCTTGGTAGAGATGGAAATGTTGAGGCTCAGAAAAGTTAAAAGTTGACTTAACATGTTTAAGTTTGCAAAGCCAGCTGATCATGGATTTGGGACCAGAGCCTGTTTTTGACTCTGTCTCTCCTTTAAGTTTCTGCTTTGGCATTGTGGATCTCCTTTGTTCTGGCCCTCTGGCTCCTGGCTCTGCCCTTCCCTCCAGGATTGGGCCCATACTAGGGGCTCTCTCTGCTTTGGGCTACCTGAAAGGTGCACCCCATCTGGCCAGTCCCTCGAGATCCGACCCTGACCACTGAGCCCAGAGCAGAAGCAGGGAGGCAAGAGTTTAGACCACTTTTGTACCAAAGTTCTTTCTCCTCAATGACTTTTCATGTTATGAGCAAATAAGCATCATTTCTCTTTTTCCTACTTTTACTCTAATTGATTATCTTAACCTAAGACAGGAAAGTAAGTTGTTTTTCCGTTTTATCCGCCCATATGTGAGTGTGCAGCTAGGAACCATGGTGACTCTTCTGTGTCCAGATGGACAATTGCTGCACTCAGGAACTCACCTTTTGAATGACTTTTGCCATTGTGCCACTTATTAAATAAAATATGCTAATTAAAAATAAGAAATCAGGGGCGCCTGGGTGGCACAGCGGTTAAAGCGTCTGCCTTCGGCTCAGGGCGTGATCCCGGCGTTCTGGGATCGAGCCCCACGTCAGGCTCCTCCTCTATAAGCCTGCTTCTTCCTCTCCCACTTCCCCTGCTTGTGTTCCCTCTCTCGCTGGCTGTCTCTATCTCTGTCGAATAAATAAATAAAATCTTTAAAAAAAATAAGAAATCAAAGGACAGTTTGTGGGAGAAGTTGCCTCTGGGTGGGACGAGGGCAGACTGTACTGAATGTGTACTCTCTCAGGGTCAGCACATAGGCCCTGTTTCTTACGAGATAAACAAATGGCGTAGACCCAGAGATGACCCAGGAAACCAAAAGCAGCCTCATTTCATCGTCTGATAACTTAATCCTGTACATAATTCTAAACTCAGATCCTGCAGATCCTGCTTGTGCAAGACCAGTGCTGGCTTGGAAAATGGACAAAGAAAGAGTAAATTAAATTCAAGATGGAAAGAAATTATTTGAATCCTTTTTTGGCCAAAATGGGCACATTTACACACACAAAAATAAGCTCACCAAGAATAAGAAAGTTTACAAATCAGTGAGTTGGTGAAATCTGTCAGTTCTTCCCTCAAAGTAACTTAAGAGGGGCGCCTGGGTGGCTCAGTCAGTTAAGCACCTGGTTCTTGATTTCAGCTCAGGTCATGATTTCAGGGTCCTGGGATCGAGTCCTGCATCAGGCTCCCTGCTCAGCAGGGAGTCTGCTTCTGCCTCTCCCTCTGCCTCTGACCCCCCAACCCCACTCATTCTCTCTCTCTCTCAAATAAATAAAATCTTTGAAAAAAAAACATAACTTAAGAAAGGGTAGGAAGCTCCCAGGACTGATGTGAGGGAAGTTTAACATAAAAATGGGAAGCGATATTGAAGAGATACCCGCACACCCATGTTGATTGCAACGTATTCACAATAGCCAAGATAGGTAAACAACTTATGAGTCTATCAACAAATAAATGGATAAAGATGATATTGTATGTGTACACACACACACACACACACACACACACACACAGGAATATCATTCAGCCATGAGAAAGAAAGAATATCCTGCCATTTGCACCAACATGAATTGACTTTGAGGGCATTATGCTAGGTGAAATAAGCTAGGCAAAGACAAATACTGCATGGTATCACTTCATGCTACAAACTTTCAACTATAAATTGAATAAGGTCTGAGGATCTAATGTGAAACATGGTGACTAGAATTGATAACACCATTGTATAATTAGAATTTGCTAAAACAGGAGAACTTCAATGTTCTTACCAAAAAAAAAAAAAAAAGTATGCAAGGTGATGGATGTCTTAATTTTAACTACACTGGGGGAATCCTTTCACAGTGTACATGTATATCAAATCACCATGATGTATACTTTAAATATCTTTTAATTTTATATGTTAATAATACCTCAATAAAGCTGAAATAAAACAATGGGCAGCAGATCCCAACAGTATATACTAAGTTTAGATGCATCTTTTTTCAGGGGAGAGTTGAGGTAACCCTGAGCTATGTACAGGTGAGAGGTGACAGCCAGCCTTGCTCCATGTCACCTTCCCTCAAAATCCCTGTGCCTTAATACTGACTCATGGGCTGTACTAAAAGAATTTTCATTACTTTGATCACCATTTTAGACTAAAATTCAAATGACTCATTTGCATGCTGTTGACTTTGGGTAAATTGAATCTTTTTCTTGTACCCACTATGGCTTTTTTACCTTTCCATTATGTTAACTCCTATCTTTTGTGATACTTTTTATTGGTGTCCATTAAAACAAAGTGGTCTGTTAGGTTTGGAGCAAAAACACTAAAAGTGTTTCCAACAATAACAAAATTATATAATGCAAATCTGTAGATTTCTATTTCAAATATCAAGTCACACAAATCTGTACAATTTGTGCAAATCACCACCGGGGCACCATAGTGTATACGTATTTGACATAAATGGTAGCACACTATGTGTTTAATTCTGTAACTTACTTTCATCATTCAAAGAACTGAAAGAAAGGATAAAATGGTTGCGGACATATTTCCACACTCCCCCCCTCATATCAGCATCTTTTGTATTGGCTGCATGGTAAATAAATTAATCTGTCTCCTGCTGAGGCACATTTGGATTTTTTTCCAGTTTTTCAAACAGTGCTCCAATAAACATTCTTATGAATACTGGGATTTTGTATTTTGTGATTGTCTCCTTTGAGTTGACCTTTTTCAATTTTGCTAACCTGGTGAGTGAGTAATGATATCTCACTGTAGTTCTTATTGTGCTGTTTAGATGATTACTGACATTGAATATACTTTCATAGTATATTTGTTTTGCTTTTCTTATTTTATAAGATGCCCTTTGCCATTTTTTTTTTGTTTTAACACTTTTTCCTTTGAAAATTTTTGGTTTGAATCATGGAACCCTACATCGAAAGCTAATGATGTACTATATGGTGACTAACATAATCATAATAAAAAAATAAAATAAAAGTTTTTGTTTGTAAGAGCTCACCATATATTGGGATATGTTCCTTTATCTTATCATATGTGGTTGAAAATATTTCCCCCAGTTTGTCATTTTTCTTTAAACTTTGTTTGAGGTGTTATTTTACTATATGTAAGTTTTTATTTTCTAGTTTTTATGTATTCAAATTTTCCAGACTTTTAAGTTATGGTCTCTGGGTTCTTATGTCATGTTAGGCATTTGTCATCCCAATATTTTAAGAAAAACCCAACCAAATTATCTTTTGTAACCTTTATGCTATTGCTTTTTATTACTGTATCTTCGATCTATCTCAATTGAATTTGATGTAGAGTCAGGTAGAATTTCAACTAGCAATGCAATTTTTTTATTTCATCTGATATACAAACTTTAATGTTAGTTGGGGTTGATTTTTTTATTCTTGATTTTTCCCCCCAATTGCTATCTAGTTGACCAAATACAATTTATTAAATAATAATTCATCTTTTCCCGAATGATTTATCATATGGGCATATATGATAACATTACCACATATAATAGGTTCTATTTCTAGATGGTATTTAATGAAATGCTCATATTTACTTTAGGAAGTTGTGTCACCTATTACAAAGAGTGTACCTTTGAGGCCAGTCATACTTAGGTGTTTAGATCATTTTGAAGAAAATTTATCTCTTCTGAGTGCCTACTCTTTGAAGGCACTTCATATACCACTCTATCATCTATAAACTTTTTGCTAACTTCTCTGATCTTCACCTGTGACATTTGGACCAGATAACCCAGTCCCTAAGGTTTTTGTGCATCTCAAATGAAATAATGTAAGGCTGTCCCAGCTTTGTACAATCGTGCAGAACCATAAAAATGACCATGCAAGTTAAAACTAAGCAAAGTGGTCCCATTAACGGGAAGAATTACAACTGTTTTGTGACCTTATAGTTTTTGTCAAGATATTACAAACTCTTGGGGCACCTGGGTGGCTCAGTCGGTTAAGCGTCTACCTTTGGCTCAGATCATGATCTCAATGCCCTGGAATCGACCCCCACGTTGGGCTCCCTGCTCCGTGGGGAGCCTGTTTCTCCCTCCGCCTCTGCCACTCCCCCTGCTTGTGCTCTCTGTCAAATGAAGAATCTTTAAAAAAACATTACAAACACTTTTACTGTCAGTTACAAATGTACAAAGAGATGAAATAAAACTCATATTTATTTAGTACTTTATGATTTTTATTTATTTATTTAATAATTTTTTATTATGTTATGTTAGTTACCATACAGTATATCCTTCGTTTTTGATGTAATGTTCCATGATTCATTTGTACTTTATGATTAAAACACTAGAAACATGGAAAACTAATTTTTTTATATGTATCAGGAGTAGTTTGACCAGTACTTGCCTTCGTGTTGTGTAACTTCGGATATGCAGTGACCATCATTTTTATGCCTTGGTGAGTTGTCGTACTCTTCCACGTTTGGATCAGTTTCCAATATTTTAACCTTTGTACTTTCAAAATTGTGAAATATCTCCAAGAGTTCCTTTAATATGAAGATTTTGGCCAGTGTCACTTCCCTTGGAAGTTATCCTTTTCTCACCACTGGTTTGCTCATTTATGTTGATTAGTTCACCTTCACTGGGGTTCTCTGGCTCCATATCTAGGGTCTCTTGAATGGTGGCAAGGTCATCAGTCCCATGGTCAAGAATTTCTCCTATAATTGCATTTGCGTTTGATTTGATTTTCACTTCCATTGTTATCACTTTTTGTTTCTTTGCTTCACTATTGTCTTTGTTGGACAATTTCCTCTTTGAAGTATCCATTTTTGGGTAAAATGTCACATGGGTTTATCACTGGGACACAAGGAGGCAACACAATGACACACTTTGCTTAGTGTACTTGAACCGAATAACAGATGCTTAGTGACCAATCACAGACAGACTTTGAAAGAAGTGACATAACTGATCACTAATGATGATGCACACCTGTTATGTATGTAGTGACTTACGGGCTGACAAGCTAACAGCAAAGTTTATACTCAATTCATATACTGTGGTAACAAATTTGAACTGTGTTGTTGGGGGCTTGTTCTTTAGGGAAACTACGGTAACAAAAATTTGTGCTATCAGAATTGTGTAAAGTGAGGACTGCCTGTAAATTATATACCACTGTGCTTGACACATAGTAGGCACTTGTGAAAATAAATTCCCTTTTCTCTTATTTTCCCTCCAGATGGATTTAAATAGCCCTACACAAACTTTAGTGTTGATTGGGGTTAGTTACTGGGTTCATTATTTGAGGAAAGGAAATGATATTGCATTGTTTGCATGACCAACTTCTATTCCTACAAGGGAGTTCAGAAAGAAATCTGTGAATATATGGCCTACACCATATCATCCAATTTCCATATTACGCATTATTGTCATATCCTAAATATAGTCTTTTCCTTCAGCTACTACTAATTTCGCACACTCCATCTCTTATCTTCGTGGTTTCTGTCCCCGGTTTAGGACATTAGTTATAATTTTCAAGATGATTCTGGCTATCCATCCCGATACTTTTTGACATGACTCAAACATTTATTAGGTTTCACTTCTAACATTTCCAACCACTATTTGTAAATGCGTGAGTTTTAAAATTAGGTGTTCTTCCTCAAAAAATCAAATGTTCCCAAGTCACATACATAGGCATTGTTAATGGAACAAGTGTGTTTTCTCAGTGGGAACAGACCTAGGTAGGTGAACCAAGCAGGAAGTTCATTCTAGGGACAATGTTTTAAAATATCACTTGTAATGATCCCGGACTTAAATTATTTTTAAAGATTTTATTTTTAAATATCTCTACACCCAGCGTGGGGCTCGAACTCACAACCCTGAGGTCAAGAGTTGCATACTCTACCAACTGAGGCAGCCAGGCGCCCCTGGACTCGAATTATTTATTGGCTCTAGGAGACTAGAATTTTGAATTTATTGGGGAAACTTAAAGTGTGTTGTTATCTCCTTTCGCTAGCACCTTCGGACAGATACATCAGTGTTGCTGTGCCATTTCTTCCCCTAGAGCTCTTCATTTAGCATGGGAAATGACTCCTAAATACCAATTTTAGATATATCAGTTATAGTTCATGGTTTATCTTCCACAGAAAGGTAGACCACCATCTTGTCATTCTTCAGTGAGATGCCAATTGCTGTTAAGTTAAACTTGCTAGAAACAATAGTAGTTCTCTGGCATGATGACTCTCATGGCCATCTGTTAGGGTGGCACTGTGCCCACCCATAGGATGGTATGCCAGTTTCAACAGGGCACAGGTGCCAGCCAAACATGGGTTTAGAAGGATAGCCTGCAAGAACTCAGCAAGGAGATCCTCCAAGTGGTTAGTGATGCCAAATTAGACCCACATGCTTCATTACAAGGGATCACATCTGTTGATGCTTGTGGGCATTCTATTGTCAATTAAGGCTTTCTTTTTCTGTTTCTTTATTCATTCTGACTCTGGACTGGGAATACAGAAAATCAGGGGAAAAACTAGTCCTCAGCCAGAAAAACTATCGGGATTTCCCATGTCTTCCTCTAATGTCTGTCTTCTGCAGTCCCAAAGTTTATTCTGAAATATGTGAAAACTAGAAGGCACGTGACATTAGCTTATGAAGCTCTCTGTTATTAAAAATAACATTTAGGAAACAACCAACCAACTTAATGTCTGATTATCAGCAAAATTTTAGGAATTTATCTGCTGGAAGTAGAGATTGTGATTCTAGTTAAATGTGTATCTGATGTATTATCTGTTATTTCCTTATTGAAGGATTATTTTCAACCAAGAATGAGACAGACCATGATGAGTCATTCATTATCCAGTGTTCTTGTTCAGGTCTGGGCCGCAGTGCATGGCTTGACTCCAGAATAGTGTTATTACACCTTTGTGTGTTTCAAACTACATTCTAGGTTAGGCACAGGAGGCATGAGGGAAATACAGCTATCTATGCCATACAGAAATCGGAGCTTGAAAGAAAGACTTTGGAGATTTAGGAGCAGAGGCAGAGTTGGGGTTGGAGGTCTTTCCTGTCACATGATAGAGACTGTGGTATGTGGTAGTAGGTAAGAACCTGTCCTTTAATTATGGGGTGGAATTTAAAAGGTCACGTCAGCCACTTTTCTCTCTCCCAAATGTTTGTGCACCCAGATTACAGATAAATTCTTGAGAAGTTAATAATATAGCTTGTCACGTAAAAGAACCTACAGGATTTTGAAATATATTCCCTATTTTTTGTGGTTGTTAGCTTGCTTGGCCTATTTTTCCTCTGTCCCTGCTTTCTCTTAGTCTCACTACCATAATCAGAAATCAGAATTTGCATGGAAACAACATGAAGGGTTGTGGATGGCGGGGGAAAGAGGAAGAGAGTAGAATGGTAAGCACACAGTCTCTGGAGTCACAGAAACCTGGGTTTGAATCCCGGCTCTACTAATTAATAATGCTCCTCTTCATGCTACTAACTGCTACTACTAGCTCTGTGACCTTGGACAAACCATTGAAATTCTCTGGTCCTCAATTTCCTCATCTGCAAAATAAAGATAATATATAAGGTACGTGGCATATGGTTGGCACTCAGTGAATGGTAGTTGTTAATATTAGGGTTATTATTATTAGGGTGTAGCATCAAGGAAAGGAAAAGGTGGCAAAGGATTGGCTTTATTTCATCAGCGTAGGGCCTAAGAGGCAGAATTCTTTGGGAGAGCTGGGGTTGATTGCCATCACATTCCCCACAGTAGCTGTCCCAAGTTCCCATCTTTCTCCCCTAGCCTCTCATCCCATCACAGTGCTCCTCACCAGGCACATCTGACTGTCCTTGTCTGTGTAAATTACACTTTCTCTGTTTTGTGTTATGAGATACTTAGCACACACAAATGAATGTGTATGTATGTGTGTCTATGTAATATCATTGTCTGACATTAAAATTTGCCAATCTGGTGCTATAAAACTGTCCCTTGTGGTAAGTCAAATTTGTGTTTCCTTTATTACTAATGAATGTGAGTATCTTATGTTTAATGGCCATTCATATTTATTATTCAGTGAAATGCCTGTTAAGTCTTTTGCCTGCTTTTCTACTGGCTTATTTGAAGTGAGTATCTTTAGTAACACTATTTGCCTTGATGTTGATTTTATCTGATATTAATGAGCAATTCCAGCTTTCTTCGAGGTACTATCAGCACAATATATCTTCTCCCTCTCTGTTACACTATGTTTTAGATATGTCTGTTGTAACTAGATAGATTTTTAAGTAACAGATAGATTTTAAAAAATTCAGACAACAATCTTTATCTTCTAATTGGAGCATTTAGTTCATTTACATTTAATGTAATTGATGACATATTTGAGTTCAAATCTACTGGGTTTTTTATTTTTTATTTTTTATTATTATGTTCAGTTAGCCAACATATAGTACATCATTAGTTTTTGATGTAGTGTTCAAATCTACTGTTTTCATACTTTCAATTAGTCTTGCCTGTTCTATTTAATTTTCCTTGCATTAATCAATGCCTTTCAGAGTGGTTGCTTGTATGTTCATAGTGTCTCCCCAACTCTACTTGTTTAGAAGTTATATACCCTATACATACTATTCTAATTATAATATGCATACTTTATTTCTACTATTCTGGTTTATAATAGGCACGACTAACTTATTAAAGCCTAATGGTAATAATAACTTCACCCTTCTCCTGGAGAGTACAAAGAATTTCAGACATTTTTGCTCCATTTATTCACCTCCCAACTTGTATTACTATTAAATATCTTATTTCTATCTTGTTTACTAAGCCCAGTGGACGTCATTACTACGGTTTTATACACTCAGTGCTCATTCCATTGCCCGCACATTTACTATTTCTTTTTTTTTTTTTACTATTTCTTTTTTTAATACTTCTTGCTGCTCAGACCTTCCATCTGTGATCACTATCCTTCTGCTCGAAGTATATCTTGTAGAATTTCCTTTAGCGAGGCTCTGCTGGTGGTAAATTCTGTTTGGGTTTATTTTTAAATGTCTTTATTTCCCCTTCATTTTTGAAATATATTTTTTCTGGGTATAGCATTTTTTTTTTTAGCACATTGAAGTTCCACTCTCCTCTGGCTTCTATTGTTGGTATTTCTCTGGCTCCTTTAAAAAAGGATTTCTTTCTGCCCTGTGATGTATCTGGGCATAGATTTCTCTTTGGTTTTTCCTACTTAGGAGTCATTGTGCTTCTGGAATCTGTGGATTAGGGTTTTTAGTTCGTTCTGGAAAATTCTCAGCCCTTCTGTTTTCAAATGTTGCCTGTCCTCCATTGTCTCTCGTTTTTCCCTCTGGGAGTCTGAATAGACTTAGGCCTTTACATACTGTATTTTGTGTCTCTTAGCTTCTCTTTCATATTTTCTCTGTGCTCTATTCTGAGTAGCTTCTTCAAATCCACATTTTACTTCACCATTTCTGTCTTCAGCTGTATTTTGATGTGTTGCCAAAACCATGCATTATGATTTATTATCAGTGGCAAATATTTATTTGTAGTTGTGTTTTTAATTCTCAAATCTTCGTGTTCATTGTTGATAGTCTTTTATTTTCTGCTCATTTTTGGCTACTATCTTTTATTTTTTTAAGATCCATATTATATATTCTATTTCTTATCAGTAATACCTATAATCCTTAATGGTTTAACTGTTCTTTCTTGTTTCTTCTGTGTCTTGTTCATGGTGACTTGTTTCCTTGCGTGTTTAGTGACTATTATTGCATACTTGGATTTGGACTGAGGTTAATCTGTGGAACTTTCGTAGGTCTGGGTTGAGGATGCTTTATTCGTAGAGGATCTATTTGCTTTTGCTGGTCAACAGGAGTGCTGCTATATTAGAATAAGTTCTAAGCTTGGTGTTTCCCAGTCATGCTGGATGAATAAATTTAAGCCCAGCCCCTTCTAAAACAGATCTCTGGAAACAAATTCTTGGGATGGGGGTGGTAAGAACTGCTACCGCTCTTACTATTATTATTAATTTCCATTCATCTGCTACTGTAGTGAAGAAAGGTTTCCTTGTGGGCTTGCTCTGATGGCTACCAGATATTGTTTCTGGCCTATCTTTCACTGATGATGTAGCACTTTCAAGAGGGCCAGATTTAAGTAAGGGTCTCAGGTACAGCTTCTCCATTTGCCTAAACCCAAGGATTAGGACTTCATTTTTAGCTCCCAAAACTCTGGGTTACTGGCATCACTATTTTCACCCTGAGCCTTCCTTGCTTTTAAGTGTGCTTATAGTCTGCTGTGGTTTCAGCTTGCTTTTCCATCTCCTTTACCCCCCTCCCACCCTCCCCTACCTCTCTGACTTCCCCTTCTCCTTTTCTTCCCCCTTCTCCACCACCTGGGATTTCTCTTAGTTTTTTATGAGCCCAACAATGCATTTAAAAATATATTGTTATAGTTCATCCAGAATTTAGGGGTTTTGAAGTAGGAGGGCTATTTAGAATGTCCTAGTCACTGTGTTGCTAAAACAGAAATCTACCATTCTCTTAATTTCTAACTCTCAAACCATAGTGCCTTTCTTCTTGCAAGTCAGCACCTCTTATTGTGTTCTTGATTTTATCTCTGCCTACCTTCTCCTAAACCTGTTTCTATAATGTCTCCCAAAAGTCTATTTCATCTTCAACCTTTCTTGCCTTCTGTATTCAAATACTCTTGGGTTTCCTCCTTCCCAAGAAAACTTCCCACAGCCCTGGTACCTTTCATCCTACTATTCTCTCTCATTTTTTAACTAATTAATCAAATAAATATTATTATTAGAAACTTACTATGTCCCAGGAACTCTGCTGAGTTTTAAGTATTGTCGAATATGACAGTGAAGGCCCCTTCCAGAACTGGAACTCAGGTTTGTCTGACTCTGAGGTTTAGAATCATTCTACTATAGCTTACCTCATGTTTTCAGAATGGTCAGAGATGTATTTTAACTTAAGTAGTGAATATTTAATGAATATTCACCATGTACCAGGTAATCTGCTAGGGGTTATGATACAATAGTAAGAAAAGATTGTCTGGGAGGAATAATTTTCCTCTGCCCTTCAAGATCATTCTAGTTGGACTAAGAATCAAATTGACACAAGACAGATGAACAGGAGAATATCAAATTTAATAGCGTACATATGGGGAATCCAAACAAATATGAAATCCCAAAGACAAGTAGACAACTTGAGGCTTATTTGACACTCTGAGCTAAGGAGAGGGGTTGGGGTCTGAGGTATCGCATGGTGCACTGGGTGTTATACGCAACTAATGAATCATCTAACTTTACGTCAAAACTCAGGGATGTACTGTATGGTGACTAACATAATATAATAAAAAAATATTTTTAAAAAAAAGGAGAGGAAGACTATTAGCAGGACTGTGAGAGGAGAGGATCAGAAGACAAAGGTTGCTCTATTATGCAGATAAATTTCTTAGGTCTTTTTTTTGGTACTACAGGGCAATTGAGGGGAAGGTGAAGAGCTTTTTCTGAATGAGCTGGGTTTTCATTGCTTTTAACTCAAAATAATCTCTTACCTCAAAGTGGCCCATCTTGGGGCATCCTGCCCTTGGCCCCTTCAAGTTGTAACAAGCTCCCTCATGGAGCATGGGGTGAACAATTAAATGATAAGGATGTTCCGGGTGATGGGAGAGGGTATAATAGAGGGATGTAATCTATTTGGGGGGTCAGAAAAGGCATCCCCAAAGAAGTGACAAACTTGCATCAACAGCGCAGTACCCTCTCTTTATGCTTATTCTTCCTCACCACTGCTTCAGCTTCCTCTTGTGCTAAAACGCTGTCTTGAGGATTGCTAATGACCTCCAAATGATGAAATCCCATGGCCTTTTCCTCCTCACCTTTTTAAATGTCTCAGTAGCAGGCAGCAGTCTTTGACACCAGCCAGGTCTCTTCCTTGAAGCCTTGAAATCCTTGGATTCCTCTCTCACTCTACGTACAGGTAGTTGCAAGATCCTAAACTATGGGCCTTCCTGTGCAACAAATTTCATATCCGGTATTTCTGTCCCAGGACACAGCCCTACTTAGGACCTCATCATCTCTTGACTAAATTATTGCAACACTCTCTGCTCAGTCGCTATCCCTAACTCCATCCTTGCCAAAGCAGCTTCTTCAATTCAGTAGTTCGCAGCCCTGGTTTTTCATTAGAATCACCTGAGGTGCTTTACAAAATGTTAATACCCTGATATCACCCCCAGATTTCTGGCTTAATGGATATGGTGGGGGGTTTTGTGCATCAGGTTTTTTTTAAAATAGCTCTCTAGGTGATTCTAATATGCAGGCAAGATTGCGATCTATTGCTCTAATCTGGCGGTTCTCACGATTTGGAGTGTATCAGAATCTCCTGGAGGGCTTATTCAAATGCACTGCTGGGCTTTACCCCTAGATTTTCCATTTCAGTGAGTATGCAGCGGGTCTGCATTTCTAATAAGCTCTCGGGTGAAGCTGCTGCTGCTGGACCAGGGACTACAGTTCAAATTCTATAGCCATCATCAAATTTTCTTAAACAGGAAGTCTCATAATATCACTCCTCTGCACAAAAACCTTTAAGGACTCCCTTTGATCTATCAAAATTAGTACAAACCACTCATCATGGCCTTCAAAGCCTTTTACTATCTGTTCCTAGATGCCTATCCTATTATATTTCTCATTACTTCTCTGAACCAACCAAATGGAACGACTGGCTCTTCTTTAAACACACCCAGGTACTTGCTAGCCCTCATGTATTTGCTTACATTGTTATCCTGGCTGAAGCTCTTGTTCTCTTGTTGAAATTCCATCTGTCCTAAACCTAAACCTAAAGGTTTATCTCATATACTTTCTCAGTGGTACTTCCTTCCCTTACTCCCCAATTCCCAGTACATACACACTCATTCACTCACTCGCTCTCTCATTCATTCAGTGTCACAATTTTCCTTCCCTCCAAATGCGTCTCCCCCGAATCTTTGTACTGTCAACAGGCTGCTCAGCATGTCCTGCCTCATATTATACTATACGTCTTCATGCGGAACCCTTCCCCAGCCTACGCAACTAAGTTATACATGCTTTGAAGGCAAGGTATACTTTGTATTTCTCTTTTGCTATCCTATAGCCTTGCTACTCCAAGGGAGGTCCAAGGTTCAGCAGCACTGCCATCACTTGGGTGGTCACTGGGGATGTAAAATCTCAGATTCCACCCCAGAACTATTGAATCAGAATCTGCATTTAGGGCACCTGGGTGGCTCAGTTGGTTAGGCATCTGCCTTCAGCTCAGGTCATGATCCCGGAGTCCCGGGTTCGAGTCCTGTATAGGGCTCCTTTCTCAGTGGGGAGTCTGCTTCTCCATCTGCCCCCCACCCAGCTCTCATGTGCTCTCTCTCTCCCTCTCTCTCAAATAAATAAATAAAATCTTAAAAAAAAAGAATCTTCCTTTAAAGGATCCGCAGTGATTCGTATGCATGTTAAAGCTTGAGAAGCTGTTCTGTGGTGCTTAGAACAGCTTGACACCTAGTAAGTAGGTGTGAAATATTTGTTGACTTCGATTACCTAGAATAGAAGGTATGGCAGAACAGATCGATGTTTTTTCCCACCTGCCCCGGGGATGCTGCTCATTCAATTGCTTCCTGCATCTTTTCTGCAATAAACAATGGGATTCGTTGAGTTACGATTGAGTCAGAACACAGGCTGAAGTGCACTGAGGGGGAATATCAGAAACTAGGAGCCCTTGTCTGGAAGAATGTATAATCCAGCCCAGCAGACCAGACAGGCCACTAAGATAATCTGTGTTCGGGATGACTACATTTCAGGTTACGAAGTGGACAAAGCCCCCACCACCTGTAGGGGCCACAGCACAATCAGAATATCTCAGTTCCCAAGGGGTTCTTTCCCTATTTCTGGAGCTTTAGCACCTCTCCTCTTGAAAATTTCGAATTTTTATTTATAATCCTAGAAGAGAGACATGGGTCTGGTGGAACATTGCCTCGTACTGCTAGTCACCTCAGCGTAAGGGACTGCCCTGAAGTTGTGCACATCGAGTCAATGAATCAAAATTTTCTGTCAGGTATTTTCTGGTTCCATACGGTGGAACAGTCTGTGTACATACTACATTCCTGGCTTTCACTGGCACAAATAAAGTGATCATTTAATGAATTGTTATTTTTAAAACATTTATTTGATACTTCATTCTGCAAAGGATTTGAGGCAGTTTACAACATTAACGTGTGAATCGTATGTGAAGAAAACAGAAATGCAAATTTAAAAAAATTAAGAATATCGAAGGAATCATACTAATACATGGACGAAAAACATATTCTCCAATGTATTTTGAGTCCATCCAACCATTTCTCAACTCCACTGCTGACCTGTAGTCCAAACCAACATTCTCTCTGGCCTAGCTTCTTTCCCACTTCCACGATTGCCCCACATTCTCATCTATTGTTCACACAGCAGCCGGAGGATCCTTTCGAAATAGAAGCCCGATCCTTTAAATCACACTTTTCCCCTACCCGCCCTGCTTAATGGCCTCTACATGTTCCCTCTTGCACTTAGGATAAAAGCCAGTGTCCTTCAGTACAGCCCACTGGGCCTTTTGAGGTCTGGTACTGACAACCTGTAGTGGCCATTGTTGATTTTGAGGTGCTCAGTATCCATTTGCACTTCCTAATTGCATCCCACTTTTCTTTTAGGAAATCACCTCTTTCCTATTGGATACGGTCTGGTGGAACCATCAGTCAGGAGCCTTGCCCTCCCCTAGGTATGGGGCAAGCATAGTTTCTTTTTTGCAAGCATATCTTAAAAGCAAGGCCAATAGATACTGCAAGAATGTGAGCTGGGGAACAAAGAGGTGAAAGTTGGTTAAAGTTGATTCATCCAAGGGCAGCACCCAGGCCTGGCCATTCCTGTTATAAGACTCTTCCTGGATTTCCTGCTCCCAAGCCCTTTGGAGCTTCCTGAATCCTCCCTATCTGGGAGCCTTTTCATCAATCCTGTTTGTCCCCAATATCCTTCCAAAAAATTTCATTTTACTTATGTAAGCCAGAGTTGGTTTCGACCAATAAACCCTACTGATATACTGCTTCTCCTCTGTCACTTGTGTTGCTCACCCCCTCTTTTACTCTGTTCCACTTATATTGGTCTTTTGTCATTTTCTGAAAGTGTTCTTGCCTGCCTCAGGGTCCTTGCACATGCTTTGTTACCTTTATTCAAAATGCTCTTCCCCCACCCACTTTAGTCAATCCATACTCACCCTAGAGATCTCAACTCAAGGTCATTTCATCATGGATGACTGCCCGAATTTCCCTGATTGGTTCAGATTCTTCTGTTGGAACTCTTTTGGAACAATGTCCCTCTTCTCCATAGCTCTTATCACAGTTGGCATTTTATATTGAGTTGTGTGATTCTTTGTTCTCTCTCTTGGCTCTGGGGTGTTATTTACAAGAGGGCAGGGACTGTGCCCACTTTGCTTACTGATGCACTCTTGGTACACGGGGCAGTGCCTACCATATATGAGGCTCTCAATATATAACTGTTAAATAGATGAAAGCAAACTTCGTGTGGAAACTTAAGCCTGAGTATGATACTTCTAAATAGTTCATGTTTGCTGCCAGTGTAGTCATAGGAAAACGCAGTCAGAGGCTCTTCAGTGGGAAAATTGAAGACATACTGAGATAGTTGTGACTCACACGAACAAAACAACCCCTTGGAAGTCATATTTCCTCCTTCCTTCACTTATTTGTTTCTCTCTCCACTCATCCATGTCCTTAACAAAAATGTATTAAGTACCCAATTACTAGGGCTGCAATGATGAATAAATATGAACGAATAAGTTTTGAATATTAGAAATGTGTTTTTGTTATCAATATGGCCAGTGAGAAGCGTGAACAAAAAGTTAACTCGTTATTTGATGTGCAAACAACTACAGTTTTATGTACAAATTGCCTGATCTTCTTCTTCCATTGAGATATTGGCCTCATATAGTCCCCAGAATAAACTTCATTGGGTTTCTGTTTTTATTTTTACTTTTTAGGTGGCTCCCTTCACAGTTTTCCCAATGTTGCGGCTCTTTATCTCAGTATGAACAGAGACATGTCCAGCTTTCATTGCCTGATATCCCCAAGTGTCTCCAATTAACTTGTAGACCATTGTGACAGATTGGTTTGTGTGTGTGTGTGTGTGTGTGTGTGTGTGTGTGTGTGTGTTTTACCATTTTCATGCTACAGAACTAATTTTCATTGGCTGTGTTTCTTAAATAACCACATGGCATTTTTTGAGAGAGGAGATAAGTAAGGCATCAAATAAAATAACAACAAGATAAGGTGCTCTACTCCAAAAAGACTGGAAATTACTCGTTATCTTTTTAGAGTCAGCTTCCATCTGTGATATTCTCTCTCTCTCTTTCTCTCACAAAAAAAATCACAGCCTGACCCTGTCCATAAACAATGAATATGTTACTCTAAATTCAATAATATTTCAGTTTAAAAAATAATAAGTGATCGTTTCTTTGTTGTTAATCACCTGCCCTACTTCGTTCATTCATTATACTCTGAAGCTCTGAGATTAAGCCCCCAGGCTGGAGAGCTTCATATGAATCCTTTCTTTTTTATCTATTCCAAGTTAGATTAAGTCTAGGTTCTGTTTAATGAGGTGCCACTTGCTGGGTTTTCATGCAGAAAGAATTCCTCATCCTCAGTGGTATGTATATACCAAATAAATTATCAGGCTTTTTTTTTTTTTTTTGAATTTCCGACTACTGCTTCCTGCAGGAAAGGCTATCATTATGAGCTCCCTGGGATCTGGGCAGCTGGATTTCTTTGATTTGGATTTTTTTCCTTTCATCAAAGCCCTATCTTGTTTTTCATTATATTTAGGGGGTGTGAGATTATGAAGAGATTTCCAGACAGCATTAAGTGTCATGCCATGATGAACATGGGGATGGGGCTCTGGGTGTAAGAAATGAGTCACGTTATGGGACTCTCCATGCTCCAGTCCATTTGTACTCTTTTTATATAACCTGCTTAAAAATGAGCACGACCACTTCATGTTTCTGCCCCAAATCCTATCCTGTGTGTGTATATGTGTATGCACAGATGTGTGTCGGGGGTAGGAGTTGCCAGTGTTTTTATGTTTTCATGCATGATTCTACACACAGGATCAATAACTGAATATCCCCTTAAATGCTGCCTTTTGCTGAATGCCCCAGCTCCAGACTAAAAACGCACACATGGGAGTGTTTGCAGTGTGGACTGCATTCTGCCGAAGACGAGGCTTATAAGGTTCTATTGCCCCAAATGAGAGTTGTCCCATCACTATAGAAGTGTTCACTGCTGTTGCTGAGGTGACAGTACTCCTTCCCCATAGGTCTGCTTGGCTACACTGGGACTCAGCAGCCCTGTAGCAGGCTAGGAAGTTGTCAGGGAGACAGGGAAAAGTATACAGAAAAAAAATAGAGCGAAAGGTTGGAGGTGGAAGGAGAAGAAAGAGGAGGTTCCCATGGAAGGAAACAAGACACCGGTAGTGTGAGCCCAGCACCCCTGATGGCGCCACTCCTGGTCTCCTCTAGATGATTTGGGTCCTCATGTCTGCCTATTGGGACAAATCAGTGTGTTTGATAAGAACCCAGTAGTAATGAGGCCAGCGTCTTGGGTGATGTTATCATATGGTCTGCTTGGCTGTGTATAGAGGAAAAATAGTACCTAGACACCCTTTACTGCCACTATTACCAACTAAGAAAACCAAGACAGTGGAAATGGCAGAATGCGGCCCGTTCCTAACAACTGCAAACCAAATGCAGCAGCAGATCATATATAATGAAAGCCTATCCTCAACAAAATGAAATGTACAAGAACAGATGGATACTACCAGGTTTAATATTCCGCTGTTTTAGCGTTCTGTCCTAGCAGTGGCGTTCTGGAGCAGTGTTTCCCGAACTCCTTCATGCTGTGGAACACCGAGAAAGTGATGTCTCTTCTGCCCCCTTGGGAAACTCGAAGAGACTGTGCATGATCGCAAGAGATAGGCTCAGGGGCTCTGGCTATCCCAGGTCTCGCTCAACTACCATGGGGACTGTAGGGGCCATTAACAGGGGGCACTGTAACCACTAGTTGGGTGAGCTCTGATCTACAGCGTTTCAATGGGGTCCAATCACTTCATTTTTGAAACCAGTTTCAAAGGAATTACCCTGCCCAGCACATTTTTCTGTTTAGCCTCCTGGATATTGTATGTATCTGTGAATACGTTTTTATTTTTCCCTTTAATCAGTTTTCTTCCAAGCTTCTACTTCCAAGACTGAGTCATGAGGCCTATTGCCCCAAGGAAGAAGAGGGCAAAACCTGCCCAAGACAAAGAGGTTGTTGATCAGCTTTAAGTCTCAAAATTGACTATTTTGAGACCATAGAAAGACCATTGTTTGAAAGCCCGACTCTGTTGAGAGAGAAAGTGATTTCCTAAATCCCTTTAGCTCTTATTTAGCATATGACAAACTAGGCATAGCCCACTAGATCACGGATGTTTACTATATTCTTAAAATAGAAGTCAGGATCTGAGAAAAGAAGTACAAACCCTGTTTCTTCTGGTCCTGGTGGGTAGGGGAAAGAAGAGAGGAGAAGGGGAGAGGGGAAGGAGTTCCGATGCTGGGGTCTTCATTGTCCTTTTCTTTGGGGATGTTAGAGTAAGGAGGTTATTTAGAAGTTTCCAGCTGGGTATGAAGGAGCCTGAGAACACTGGGAGGCAGAGGGATAAGGTACTCTTGGCATAGCTTCAGGAGGTCTCAGACCTGTTGCAGAAGCCCTGCCCTGGGCCACAGCCAGCATGCTGCAGGAGGAATAGTGCGGCACCAGCAATGGAAGGCATACTCGAGGATCCCCCTGCACTGCAGAGGCTGGAAGAGTCATGTACCCTAGTGAGGGAGGGAGGAGGGCTGAGAACGCCTGGGGTTAGAATGCAATCGACTCCGTGAGTGAGTCCTCACGTCTGAAGGAAAATGGTTACGATTATAGACCCTGGTGCTGGCTGTGAACTGATTGCCCCCAAAGGTAAAATGGAACCCACTGTACCTTAGACATCACCAGTCCAAGAGCAGAAGAGAGTGCTCTGCTATAGACACCAGTTAGGATGTAGAGGATACCATGTGGGCCTGTGGACCTTTCATGTCTACCATTACTACCATGGGTATGGTACCAGCTGCTGGTGTTTACAGCCTTGTGTAATACCCTCCACTTGACTGTGGGTGGGACCTGTAACCAGCTCCTAACCATAAGATGGTAATGGGATGCCATTCCCATGGTTGTATGTCAAAGATGAAGGGATGTCACTCCTCTGATAATGTTTTTTAGGTCCTGTCTTACTGGCAGACTCTCTCTAGAATCTCTTTTTCTCTGTTGCTGACTTTGAAGAAGCAAGCTGTCATCAATCCCACTGCCACAGAGAAATGAATTCTGTCAACAACATGAGTGATCTCGGACGTGGATCCTTTCCAAGTTAAGCCTCCAGATGAGAAACCAGGCTTGGCCAACACCTTAACTGTAGCCTGTGTGATCTTGAGCAGAGGACCCAGTTAAGCTGTGGCCAGACCTCTGACCTACAGAAACAGTGAAATAAGGAACGTGCTTTCTTTTAAGCCACTAAGACTGTGGTGATTTGTTCCATAGCATTGACAACAAATACACACAACATTACATAACTTTTGGGCCCCTTATACCTACACATCATCTTGAAGAGAAGGAGAGGCAGAGAGAATATGAAAGAAAGGCTATTTACCTGAGTCCATGAACATCAGAAGACACTGGATTGGACTGTTTACTCAACCGCAAGAAGTCGTTCCTAATATCCAGGACTGTGGGGTGGTTAGGATCAAGGGGGAGTTTTGATAAACTATAGAGAAACAAGGTACCTTTTTGTACATCTGATCCTAGTGGAAGTACATTAGTCACACACACACACACACCAGCCACAGTATTAAGTTTATCTTTGAATTTATGTCTGGAGTCATTTAGGGGGTTGCAATCCTTCTTGGATCCAGAGTGTTCATGTCTATGGGACGTCCTTGCTGAATCCTGGTATTAAGTAAGGATCAACCTGTGAACATCAAGCAGGATGGAGAGTAAGTTAAAGAGCCCCATCAGCATCCTGTTTCTTTGAACACACTTCAATAAAATGAATAAAGCCCAGTATCGACGGCTTTTGTTTGTGAGGTTTGGACTACGCAGTATAATGAGCCCTCATTTGGGAAATTGTAACTTCATTTGTAAGAAACCTTAAGATATGGAGGGAGCATTAAAATGGCCCAGTTGATTAATTATACTTGGATGCAGTTCAGACTTGTTCTTGTCAATGCATCTGGGAAGCGGTACCCAGTCACAGAGTTCAAGCATCCTTCAGCCACCATGTGGCTCGTGTTGACAGCGCAAAATGAAGGCTTTGCCCTCTGACAGGGAAACTTGAAGAGATCACATGCAGAGTTCAGGAGACCGTTCACTTGGGCTTCCCTCAGTGGACTTGGATCTCTCCAAAAAGGGAGGCACTGATGGAGTTTTGTTAGATTCTGGCAAAATGAAGGTTGGCAGGGCGTTTGGTTTTCCTACCCAGCTCTGCGAGGGCCAGTCACTCCTGAAGAGCAAGTTCCCGGTCACTTTCCAGCAGCAGTGTGCCCTCTTTGGGCGCCAGATTCGGTGCCTCCCTGACTCCTCACTTAATGTGGGCAGGACTGCTGAGTTCCCATGCATTTGGTACCTGAGGAAAGAGTCATTTCAGACTCTAACATGATGACCCAGGACTCCAGTGAGCCCCGGGCTGAGACAATGTCTCTGGGCAAGCGTTAACCAGAAGGAAACAAAAGGATGTACCGTTGTCCTTCAAGAAACGGATCTGAAGAGGAGGTAGAGGGATTCCATCATGGAGGATGAAGGTTTGGCTGAGGCCACACGAGCAGCTGGCGACTCCACAGGGTTGGCAAGCCCTGGGTGCCGCCCGGGGCCTTCAGTACAACAGAGCAAGGAGGAGGATAAATCAAGCCCCGGGTAGTGTTAGGAGGTACTCCCCCGTTCCAGTTCATTTTCAGCAAAATTAAATAACCAACTGCTAATTCAATTTTTCTCACATATGCACACACCACTAAGAAAGAAGGGATGGAGCCCAGTACATATGTCCTGAGTTATGTTAATTTCCCCAAAAAGAGAAAATAATCACTGTTGAGACAGTGTGATGGTGTGAAAGAGTTTCCTTTAATAAATTGAAAACTGCTACGGGTTGATTTATTCTTAAATGACCAGGTTGGAGTTAGCAAGGGTGAGCATGGAGAAACGGAAAGGGAAAGAGAGAATTACTTATGTCTGTGTGTCCACATACGTGTGTGTGTGTGTGTGTGTGTGTGTGTGTGTGTGCACTTTCCTGAAATGGATATGCTGGTTTGGCTATTGCCCCATCCGTATATTCTACTTCCTAGAGCTGAAACAATCTGGTTTTTTTTTCCAGAGGAGTAACAAATGTTTTGCCTCCCTTTGCATCTGGGTACAATACTGGCGGCTCTGTGCAGGAGGCCTGCTTCCCACTGACTTCTTTAGAGGGAAGAACAGTAACATTTCAGCTTCATAGTGGGCTGTTATCAAATATTTTGAACTGTAATCTTGTAATTACTATTAATGTTGCATTAAAAGATTATTTAATGAAGGAGATCATGCCGGGAACAAGTATTATAATGGCTCCAAGCAGCCTGCCTCCCACATACCTGGAAAAATTCCGCACCCTTGTAGAAAGCGAAGACGAGCGCTGCTTGCCAGTTCTAAACAATAGGCTTCACGCTAGATCTGTTAAGACCTGTTGCTTTTGGCAAACACACGCACACGCACATTCACACACCTTGAAGACATGAGTAAAAATTGATACCTATGGCTTAAGACAAGTCGAACAGAAGTTTCTAGCTTTCACTGTGGTATTTAATCTGAGATGGTGCGGCAAAGACTTCACACAGAGAAGCTCTATGGCGTCTGACTTCAAGTGTGTTTCATCTAGAAAAACATTTTCTCTGCCTCTCTCCCACCCGTTTCTGGGCCATCGTCTTTCCGAGCCAGGTTTTCAGAGGCTTCTACCTAATTCTGGAGTAAAAGCCATGTCCGCGCAGAGGAATTGGGTGACGAATCAAGGAAATTACCTGATTGCAAACTAGTTAGTGGTGGTTGCCAGAAATTGGGTTCTGTGTGGGGCAACATGGAGCTTTAGGCTATGTATTTGATCGGCGTATTTTCTAATCCTTTGGAAAGCCCATTTGAGCATTCACCTGTGCACACTGAGAAACAGAATTCCTGCAGAGCAAACCAGGAGTTGGGTTTCTGTAAGCAAGCCCTCCAGACACCAAGAGCTTATCCGTAGTCACCAAGGAAGAAGGACCGTGATTCGCTGAATGCTCACCGCGTTCGACAGCCGAGCGCGAGAGCGTGCACACATCTGTCTAGTGCGGGGCTTTCCACCCGCAGCTCTGTTGACATCTGGGGCCGGGTAACGCTTTGACGTGAGGGGCTGTTCTGTGCCTTGTAGGAGCACCCCTTATGCCCCGTCGTAACAACAAAAACGTCTCCAGACATGGCCAAATGTCCCCTGAGTGGGGGGGGGTGTGTGTGAGCAAATTCATCCCCAGTTGAGAACCACTGCTGTCGTGCTATTATTGTCCCCATTTTACAGATGAGGCTGCTGAACCTGGGAGAGGTAGTGACTCGCCCAAGATCACACAGCACGTGTGTGGTAGAGTCCCCAGCTCCTTCCCCTCTGCTGGTGTCTCCATTAGGTAATAGGAACAGCAGAGCGAATGGGCCTGACCATCAGCTTTGGGCCACCTGGGAGGTGGGTCTCTACACATGTGGAGGCCCGAGTTTCTGTCCAATCTCCGGAGGTGAGGTGGCTGTAGCTTTAAAGGATGAACACTAGAATTATGGCGGAAGCCCGAGGGTGGTGGCCATCGGCACCGTCGTCATCGTCATTGCAATGGAAGAGATTTCAGATTTTGAGGATGAGTCCTTTTCTAGAGCTAGGTCTCACAGTCTCTGGATGTCAGGGATTCACCTAGAGCCAAAGAGAAAGAAGAGGAGTGAAGCATCGGGAGGCTGGGTCCTAATCCTGTGTGACTTTGGGCAAGGCCTTGCCCCTCTCTGGACCTCATTTGGACATGAGTAGAAGGACAGGGTGAGACTGATGATCTCAAAAGGCCATTTTAGCCTTACCCCTCTTCAGAGGACTTGGCCAACATTAATGGTAACAGGTGTGACACAGGCCCTTGGGACTCGGCATTACTGGCTTAATGGCTGTGATTTGGGTGAATGACTTGGTGAAGGCATATAGCCTATCTCAGAGATACCTCCCTTCTGCAAACTTAAGAGGACCTAGGCGCAGCCTCCTTCTAAGAGAAAAGGCACAGAGAGGAAAATTCCTTGTCAGTGCTTGTTTTTCTAGGTTTTAAAGACCACTGCTGTCAGCCTGGGGAAATGCCACTGATTTGGCATCATAAAAAGAGTATAAAGACTTTTGCTCACAGTGCTATGGTTTTTATTAGGTTGCTGGGGAAAGAACAGCAGAGGATTCTTTATTATATATCTTCAGGTCAGAACTTTATTGCTTTTGGCCAAAGGCCATTGCAAGACTTATAGAGCAAAGGGTAGATACAATGTGATTTTTAAAAGAAATTAGAAAGATCAAAATAGAACTAATTTCAAGTGAATCTGTGAGTGTAAGAGCATTGTTTTCATGAGAGGGCTTCTCATCCTCTTCCGCTTTAACTAGGGTCTGAATAGCTTATGCTTTGGTAATTGAAGAATCCGATACAAATAGACACTTGATATATACACCTGCAAAATGTAGTAAGTGGTTAAAATTAGCCCTCAGACGTTTGGGTTATTTCCAGAAACAGCCGACTTTGCGCACACCCGCAGGCTTCAGCCACACGTACAGGTTCCTCGGGCTGCGAGATTCTGGCGGCTCTGCCTTCAGTCATGGAAGCAGCTGGGCTTCGTCAAGGGTGTTTTGTAGAGCAGCGGGCCCTCCCCTTGGCGCACATTGGAAGCACATGGGGAGCTTTAGAAAATACTGTTGCCCGGGTCTCACTCCCTGGAATTCTGACGCAACTGGCCTGGCATGTGGCCTGGGCCTAGAAGTCCTGCAGGTGATTCCATTGAGCAGCCAAAGTTAAGGAACGCACTGTGAAGGCTCGTCTCTGAAAGGTGACTTTTCCCAAGTGATTCCTTTTCATTATCCGCAACCACCTGGAAAATGGTATGTGTAATGATAACAGATCTAGGCACATGCTAGTACTCAATGGCTGTGTGTTCAGTCCCTCCAAAAGAGCCAGCGCATCAGAGTATCTAATCTGTTTGCATAGTTTCTCTTTGCCTCCCCTTCTGACCTCAACTCCGAGTTTGTATACCCAGTTGTCCAAGGAGCACCGTCTTAGGTGTCCCGTGAGGACCTCACATGCCATGTGCTTGAGCCTGAACTCATGATTGTCCTCCTCAAAACCTGCTTCTCTTCCTCAGTTCTCTCTACTGACAGTGAGACACACCATCAGCCAAGCACCATCTAACCCATCTCTTCCCCTCCCTCAACTCTGCCATCATTCAGCCTTTTAATTTGACATCAGGAATATCGCTTTAATCGGTCTCCTCCCTTCTCTTCTCCTGTCTTCTTCATCATCATCATTATTGCTTTAATATAGGCACCTCCCCTCCCCTGTTGGCCACAACGTGTTTGTCACAACTGTAGATGTTTATTAGAATTATCTGGGTGAACTTTGAAAGTGTCTTGATGTCTGAGATCACCTCCACTGCCTTCAGATGCTCTGGGATGGGTCGGTACTCAGGCATGTTTTTAAAAACTTCCTGCTTTCTAATACGTGGCCAGGGTTGAGGATTTCTGAGTCTTATAAACTTCTCTTAACAGCTTCCTTGCCTCCAACAGGTATATTCTGTTACTGTCTGACATAATCTTATGAAATTCCCATCTGGACCCTTCAATGTCTCCTCAATACTTTTATGGTAAAATCCCAACTCTTTCGCAAGGTGTCATTGGTCCTTGAAGATCTGGTCCCAGCCAACTTTTGTGCTCCATCCCTCACCACTTCTGTTTGCACTCTGCTCTGTGGGCTCACATCACATGCCTCTGAGTTTGCTGTCACTCCTTCCTCTCCCTGAGCACCTTTTCCTTCGTCTCTGCTCAGCATTAATACATCAAGATTCATCTTGTGGGATCCCCCAAAGCGTGTTGCTCGCCTTTGTTTTAGCAATGATCATATCGCAGACTGATTAAAAAATGCTCAAGTGTTTGTCTCTCCACCTTTCTGCACCGCAACTGGACTGTGATTTCTTTGAGGATGGAGCCCATGTTGTACTCATCTTGTAGCCCCAGTGCATGGGTCACTGTTTTGTGCATTGTAGAGATTGAATAAATTGATTCAACTAATAGGCTGGTGTCCGCTTCGGCCCTGTAAATCAAGATAATAGAATTGACACAGTACAAATTATTTATAAAATTTGTTCTTCCGATTGTGAAGCTGAAGCCAACATAAATTTGAGACCTACTTCTTGAGAGAAAATGGCAGGTTCTTTAGGTATTTTATTATGGTCTCATGAATATAGATTTTTTAACAAAGATTTTATTTTTAAGTGATCTCTCCACCCAACGTGGGGCTTAAACTTAACAACCCTGAGATCAAGAGTCACACGCTCTACCGACTGAACCAGGCAGGTGCCCCATGAATGTAGATTCTGGTATGAATCCAAAATGACTGAATCGACGCTTCCAAGGACCTGGAGAGGTGGTGGTGTTGGTAAATACAAGTGGTTTTAGGAGGCTCTTTGCAATGTTTCCAGGTTTGCACTAATTATTGTCCCAGCCCCATTCCTTTGTTCAGACAGAATTTGAGTCATTGAATTGCACTGGAAAGAGTTTTAGAGAATGATCGATTAAGTGGCCCCCTATGGTGCAGGAGAATTTCAGTCTGGCTCCTATGGCTTTAGTGACTGTGGCCTTTCATGTCTTAGTGTGTCATTTCCCAGAAAGTGCTTTGTTAAAATAAATACCAATATCCGGTATCGATCAACTGACTGCTAATATAGAGCCCATCAAATTGCCAGTTTACCCTCTCCCAATCATCAGTTTTCTTTTTGGATAATTAATATTTAATGATGATTCGTTAAGTGAATCATACCATGTGGACATATATAGGGGCTCCTAAGCGAGTATTTTTAGATATATTTATACTACACCTCATTTCACAAAGGACTTGAGGGAACCTCTAAGAGGACAAAAATATACATTAAAATTAAGAAAAAATTCCAGACTTACAAAGGTTACAAGCTTTATAAAATATTGGCAAATACAGGGATAGAGGTTTGAGGGCCAGTCGAGGAAGGAAAAATACTGGACAGGGAGCTTTTGACAATTTGGTATTAGATTATTAACCTGAGAACTAACCTACAATCCAGCAATTGCACTACTAGGTATTTGCCCAAAGGATACAAAAACACAGATGCAAAGGGGTACATGCGCCCCTATGTTTACAGCAGCGTTATCAACAACAGCCAAACTGTGGAGAGAGCCCAAATGTCCATCGACTGATGAATGGATAGAGAAGATGTGGGGTGTATACACGCACGCGCGCGCACGCACACACACACACACACACACACACACAGGAATATTACTCGGCCATCAAAAAGAAAGAAATCTTGCCATTTGCAATGATGTGGATGGAACTAGAGGATATTATGCTAAATGAAATAAGTCAGTCAGAGAAAGACATTTAACATATGATTTCACTTGTGGGGAATTTAAGAAGGAAAAGAGATAAACATATGGGAAGGGGGATAGAAAAAAAAGGAAAGAGGGAAACAAGCCCTAAGAGAGTCTTTTTTGAAAAGAGTTATTTATTTCAGAGGGAGAGAGTGGGAGTGGAGGGGAGGGGCAGAGCGACAGGTGCACATAGTCTCAAGCAGAGTTGGATGCTCAACTGACTATGCCACCCAGGTACCCCGAAAGACTCTTAACAGTAGAGAACAAACTGAGGGTTGGTGGAGGGAGGTGGGTGGGAGATGGACTTGATGGGGGATGGGCATTAAGGAGGACTCTTGCTGTGATGAGCACTGGCTGTGACCTACAAGTGGTGAATCACTGAATTCTCCAGAAACCAATATCGCACTGCATCTTTACTAAGTAAAATTTAAATTAAAAAAAGATTATTAACCTGGATCTTGTAGAATAAATGTATGCCAAGCTATTTTATAAAATATTTATTAAGAAGGAAAAGGTTGCATGACCATTTATTCTATATTTTATTGATTTATGTATTAAAATGTAAACAAGGATCATTAGCAGTGCCCATCTGGGGTTTTTCTAGGGCCCCATCCTCAAGCAACACGTTGCAATGCCCTCCACTGCTACCTTGGTGGGACCGACCAGGACCCGGGACTACCTCACATTTTAAAAATGACGGAAAATAAGAGGGAACCACAAAGAAGCAGGAGAAAAGTCACCAGAAGCAACCACTACAGTAAATAAACTGAATAATAGAAGCAGGCCAAAAACATAAAGTTTATTACTTGCACACACAGCGATTTGGAATTTGTATGGAGGTAATGAAATAGCCTGTAATCTGATTTCAAGATTAAGTATGTCATTAAGGTGAAGGTTGACTAGAAACGGGACTAAGATATGCCCTTGCTTCACCCCTTGGTCAAAGACCTGGAAATTCTTACCTTTATTACATCAGGGTGTCAGTGAGAAGCCGCCGAAGCAGAACTAAGAGACACCTGTCCATGATGGGGCGAGGCCACTGGGCCCGAGCTGGTCTCTGGTGATGGAGCCAAAGGCTGCTGAGGAGATTTCATAGGGCTTCATATACTCCGTTACAGAAAAAGAGGAAGTTTGTTTTGTCACGTATAAAATTCTATGTGTGCTGAGAGGAAGTCATGCTAAACTAAATTTAATGCCTTAAACATCTATTTAAAAGAATGTTAAAGTCTATTACTAGACTCTTGGGTCGGCAGCATGCTGTAGATGTGGCACGTTTGGTTTTCTGCACAGTGTTTGACATTTATTCATTTGACAACTATTTACCAAGTGACTACTATCTGCTACCCTGTGGCGGGTAGTCTTTTAGGCACTGGTGTGACAGTAGTGGACAAAAACAGTAAAAAAAAAAAAAATCCATGTTTCTTGGAGCCGACATTCTAGTGGGAAAGAGAGAAAACAATCACCTAAATAACGGAGACAGTTTTCTTGCTGATGTTCAGGGCTAGAAGCTAGGGAGGCGGGGGGAGGGCTGGGATAGGGCAGGAGATATTATTTAATCTAGGACAACAAGGGCAGGCCCCTCAAGGAAGATGACTGTGAGTGAACCCTGAAGGAAGGGAGGGGGCAAGCCATGTGTCCGTCTGGATAGAGGATCCCAGGGCAGCAGGAACAGCGAGTGCAAAGGTCCTGAAGCACCAAGGCGAGTGTTTGCAAACCCCGGTGAGGAGGCCAGCCTGGTTGGACCTGATGGAACGCAGAGAGGGCGGGGAGAGGAAGGCAGTGATGGGCAGAGGGTAGGCACAGTGGGCATGCAGTGTTCAGGCATGGTGAGGGCCTCGGGATTCACTGAAGCAGAATGGGCTGCCAGGGCCCGTTATGGCGTCTTGAAGATGGAGAAATGAATACTGGATGAAAGTTCAGTTGAGTGAATTCCTGGCCGGTGGAGGCCCTACATGCCAGGTGAGTGGATCAGTGCCAACGTGGTGGGAGGGCTCTAAGTGGCCTACCATGGAGCTCCGCACTGGGCTCCTCCATCACATGTAGCGCTTTCCTTTGGGGTAAATAATCGCGGTTATGTGAATAATCACCAATACTTAACTAGCACTTAGTGCGAGCCAAGCACATCTCCAATTGCTTCACATGTATCCACTCACCTAATTCTTACGACAGCTTTACATGTAAGCACTGTTATTACCATCACTTCACCAATAGGACAGCAGAAGCCCTGGGAGGCAAACGAAGGCTCCCAAGGTTTTAGGGCTAGCAAGATGGCAGCCTGGGTCCAGAGTCCATCCTTGGAATCATCATACCATACTCTTAACATAGAACACTGACGCGTTCACCAGATTTTCAGATCAAGCAACGCTGGAGTAGATGATAATGTGTTAGTTGACAAAAGCAGGGTTCATGTGAAAGACATACACACACACACACACGATCACCTAAATACAAGGTTTATAACAATGTGTACTTGGTTTTACTATCTCAGATGTATTCTGATCTTTTCCTTTCTAATTTTATTTTGTTTAAAGAGAGCACATGCCAACGAAATTAATCTCACATCTCAGTAATGGGTCCAGCCCACAATTTGAAAAACACTGACCTAAAGCAACGTCTAGTGAAGCATGATCTTTCCAGGATGCAGGGGACCACTTGCTCCTAACCCACCAACACACAGACACAACTCCCGTCCACGAATTTCCTGGGAATTGTGCTCCCTGAGTAAAGAAGAGCTACATGAACGGGCTGAGAGGGGAAGAGCATATTGGCTATATTCGAAATTTGCGCTATGGAGCAGAGGGACAATGACCTGGTTTTCTCGCTAGGGAAACCCACCATGGCTGAGCCAGTGGGGAGACAGTGGGAGGCGAGTTCTGTGTCCAGTTGTGTAGCACAGGCCGGACCACGGAATGTGTTGTCCAGTCCGGTGTCTACGACTTTGCAGTTGTAGTTGGTAGAAATTCCCCTGTGATTTTGGCAATAGACTTCCCATCGACCTAGTGTTTCATCCTAGTGTTTCTTTGGTGTTTTATGGGAATTTCAAGAGAGAAATTGTCAAGAGCTGATAATCTCAGCTGTGATGTGGTAGGTGATTTGTGCAAAAATTCAGTATTTATTTGCTGAATTTAGTAGTTTTATATTCCAATTCCTTCATACCTTTCATTTCCTTCCTCCTTCCCTCCTTCTCTCCCTCCTTTCCTTCCCCTCTTTTCTTTCTGGCACAGCAGACTGTCATTTGGGTCCCAGTCATTAATTATTTTCCCTTTTTAACAGAAAACTAGATTTGAGGTAATCATTGATTCATTTGAGGAGACAGTAAATTTAATATCCCAAAATACAACACTAAAATATAAAAATGTCACTTAAAGAGAAATGCATCTTGTGTATTTAAACTGCCACGAATGTAACGACTTGGTAGATAGCTTAGTCTCCCACCCCTCACCCCTCTTTGAACTACTGTCCTCTCTTCGCCTTGCATAACGGCATTTGGCCATTGCTCAGTACTAAAGCTCTCGTACAAAAATACAAGTGTGAGTTCTGAACGTATGCTAGTACGTGGCTACAGGGTGGCCATCAGATGAAAGTGATTCTTTCAGATCACAATAACAAATGAAAATATAAAACTAACTCTAAAACTCCAGGGTTGTGGAGAATTTGTCATTTGATCTTGGAGAATCATGGAGTCACCCAATTCATATGTTTCTAATGAAAGATACTACTGTTTCTTTCGAGGGAAACAGAAGTGTTTCATGGTGAGGAATTTTAAGTTGCTCCCGTGGTTATCCATGGTGGGCACCGCCAAAACAAGTCTGAGTGTCATCTGGTTCTTTCTCCTGACGTTGTGGGCTCATCGGAAGTGAGTGTCATGGAGCAAAGGCAACATGGTTCAAGGAGGCACCATTCTGGTTGATCTCAGGAGAGAATGTGAAGATAGGAAGGCGGTGGTAGATTACAGGTCTTTCAGCATGGTGTCTGGTGTGAAAGTTGCTTTAAGAGAACAGGCTGCCAAAAAAAAAAAAAAAAAGGCACAGGCTGCAGAGTCACAGATCTGGATTTAAATCTTGGCTCTGCATCCTGGGCTGGTCTCTGTTATTTTCTCATTAGCCTGAGACACTTAAAATATTTCTAGTTGGCACCAGTGTGGCTGTAAACACAAAAGCCGACGTGGGAGCTGAAATGACGAGGCCGCGCCCGGCTATAGGTGGTCATCCAGATGGTTTCTGAAATGCTGAGAGCGGATATTAATTTTTTAGATCTCTTGATTGAAATTAAAACCTTCACTTTAAAAACATTGTTCTGGTGCTGCCGAGCGCCGGGACTATGACAGTGGGTCTTAGTTTAGGAAACGGTACACCAGATACAGCCTGCTAGACCCAGGGAAGGTGGATGGCCAGGGCCCATATGTGGCGCTGAGAAGGATTGAGTCAACCCTGAAATGGATAAGAAGTGGGCCAGGGGCAGTCCCACTGTTTTGTGGCAAACCTTGAGTCAGAAGAACCTTGCTTTGTTTGAGGATAACGGAGCATAAGATCTAAGAAAACAATATATGGAGACAAGGTGGAGATGGGATGTGCCTTTCAGCCTGGCTTCTCATGCTGTAATGTGTGCGGGAATCCCAGTGTGTCTGGCGAAATGCAGATTCCCATTCCATAAAACTGGGGCAGGGCCTGAGATCCTGCATTCCTGCCTCCGCTCTAGGTCATGTCATTGCTGCTGGGCTGTAGACCACTCTTGAATAGCAAGGGATTAGAGCTCTGGCTCTCCAATTTGAATACCCATTTGGATTACCTGGATACATTGAAAATATTGGCGCCAGGGACCCATCTCCAGGGATTCTGACCCAGCTGGCATGGAGTCTGACCCGGGCATCACGAGCATGAGAAGCACTGCATTATGGAGAGCATCCAGAAGTGGGTGATGGACGGGTGGCAAAAGATCTAGAAATCATACCACATAAGAGAGAGCTGAAAAACACTCAGCTCATTTAGTCCAGATTAAGGGGAATGTGTACACACACGTGTGTGCCATGAAAGTCCCCGAGTTCGTGTGTTTGATGGTAGAAGGGAGTAGAGTGAGTCTGATGGTTGCAGAGGGTAAAGCCAGGGCGGCAGGACGAAAGCTACAGACTAACCTGAGTTTAGCCCAGGTTACCACTTCCCGACCCACTGGGCTGTCTGCCAAATGAGCGAGCTACCTCTTGGGGTCGTGAGCTCCTCATCACTCAAAGTGTGCCCTGCCGGCAGGGTTTCAGAAGGGCTCAGTGCAAAGGACAGGAGTTTGGACCTACCTGACTTCTAGTTTGCCTCCTGAGGGGCAGGGCTCGTGGAAACCCCTAATTGGACCCCATCCCCTGCCCCACCCATGCCAGGTTGTGACGTGAGTGGTTACTGCGCTCTTCAGAAGTTTTAGCAACTGGAGACTAGATAGAGCCGAAGAGACCTCATTACCTGACTAGGGCTTTAATTATGAGATAACTCTCTTTCCTTTTAAATTTGAGTAGTACATTATTTTTATGCAGTTGATTAAATAATAAACCTACCTTCTCACCCTTATTTGTGATTGCATTCATAAGCCATGAATAATTAGAAATAATATTTGAAACAAAGGCCTTCTGGGCTTATCTCATGAAAAAAATAATTAAACTAATGAAATTTCTTAAGAATAATCAGCCTCCCTACCCTCCCCCCCAAAGACCACACACACGTGCATGCACACACACACACACACACACACACGCACCACTACGTGCGATGTTTCTCAAAATCAGAAGAACTAGTGTAGGTCATGTGTGCCTTCTGTGCGAGTTGTTCTGGGCATCGTGGGTGATCGTGTTTATCTCTGTTAGATTTGCCGTTGTTTTGCGTTGACCAAGTGGGCAAAACTCAGACCTCTTCGCAGAGGTCTCGTAGAGGAAAAAGACCAGGCTGGGGGCTCAGAGGGAGCTAGCGTGAGTACTGAAGCTGCCACTCCTTAGCTGCCCCAAGACCTCGGGCAAATTGCTTTGACCCCTCCACGTCCTCACACGAATACCGTCCTTGCAGGGCCGTGGCCGTGATCACCAGGATAACGCCTGTTAAGTACCTAGTACAGCGCTGGGCACATTTTGGGGCTCAACACAGGGCACAGCTTTTATTGCTATGCTGACAATATGATTTATAAACCCCTGACTCACAGGCACCTCATACATATACATGAGTCGTGGGTCCTACTGAATGGTGGCTGCCCCCCAAGTGGCAGCTGTTCTTTGTTTGCTGATTGAGAACACCTGAGAAGTGCTTCGTCTCAAGGCATGCCTTTTCTGGTACAGAAATGGAAAATTAACAAATCCCGGTATCTGGGATTTTGTGCCACCACCCCATCCCTTCTAGTTCCTACTGTCGTGGAGGGCGGAAATGATGCTAGTGATGACCTCGGCAGCAGTAACCGTGGACATAACATTCCTTCCCCCCACCCAACCCCAGGTTTGAGCTACAATTGCCAAACATCACCGTATGGGTTTCAGGTGTACAGAGAAAGGTTCGACCTACATTGTGAAGTGATTATCACAGTTACCATTCATCATCTCATGTAAATCCATAAAGAGAAGTTAAAAAAAAAATTCTCCTTGTGACGAGAACTCTTAGGACATACTCTCTTCACACCTTTTCTATCACGCAGCAGTGGTAACTACAGTCACGTGTTGTACGCGATATCCCCAGTGCTTATTTATCTTACAACCAGAAGTTTGTACCTTTTCCCAATTCTCCCTCCCCCACCTTCTGCCTCTGGTAACCACAAATCTGATCTTCCTGTGAGTTTTCTTTCTTTCTTTCTTTCCTTTTTTTTTTTTTTAAGAGAGAGAGAGCATGAGAACAGGGGTAGGGGGATGAGGGGAAGAGGCAGAGGGGGAGAGAGAGAATCTTAAGCAGGTTCCACGCCCAGCACAGAGCCCATTGCAGGGCTCAATCTTAGGATCCTGAGATCATGACCTGAGCCCAAATCAAGATTCAGATGCTTAACTGACTGAACTACCCAGGAACCCCGAGTTTTCTTTTTAAGATTCCACACACAAGTGATATCGTACAGTATTTGTCTTTGTCTGATTTATCTCACTTAGCACAATGCCCTCAAGGTCCATCCATGTTGTTGCAAATGGCAAGATTTCCACATTTTTTATGGCTGAATAATATTCCATCGTGTATCTCTCTATACTGCGTCTTCTTTATCCATTCGTCAATCCATGGACACGTAGGTGAGATAACATTTCTTGAGCTCTTCATGTCAGGCACCACTGAAAGCTTTACATATACTCGTTCTTTTAATATGAGGTAACTGTTGTTGATCCCATTTTACAAATGAGGAAAATGAGGCCCAGTCAGGTTAGGAAATTGCCCAAGAGTACACAACAAGTAATGTGGACACGATCCCTTACCTGTAATTCTGAAATCCTCTACGGACGGGGAAACTGAATACGTTTTTGCAAGTTTGCTGCTTTGGTGTCAGAAGTTGGTTTTAAGTTCCCGGGAGGCTATTTACAACCCTTCTTTATCCTACTTCATCTGAGCATTCCTGGTTGTCTTGATCACAGGACATGCTCCTGACCCCAGCGGGGGCCTTACATTATACACAGTATATACACCGGGTTCCAGTTTCTGAAATGCAAGTAATCCTGATTTCTGAAACATTAGGCTCCAAGGGTTTCAGGTGAGGAAGTGTGAGCCTGCTATTGAAAATACCTGTATTTTGGGGAATCTGTCCATATTTAGGCTACACTACCTGCGGATCAATCAACGCTTTGTGAACTGGACTGGTAAGCTCACCATGTAAGGGACCGATTCACGAATGGACTTTGGAACAGACCCCTTCGCTAAATTTGCCTCCCTGCCTGTAAAATTCGAGGAAGAGAAATTGTCCAAGCCCTGCCCTCTCTGATGAGCTGGGGTTATGCGGGGAAAGCTCCTACTAGGATTAAGGTTAAGGGCAAGGAAACCTACCTTGCAAACAGCTGCAAACAACACAATCTAATTTCCATAATTAAAGTTAAAGGAGACATTTGGGAGTGTTGAAAATGTGGTTTCATTCCCCAGCTCCTTGGAAAACGTTTACGTTTCCCCTTCTCTTTGGCCGCTCTGATTGGGGTAGAAGCTATGCCATGTGCAGAGAGAGGCAGCTGCCGGGCCATTGTTTATCCCGTGGCTACACCTGTGTCTTGGCCAGCCACAGCTGGCTCTGGGGATTCCTCAAGCACTTCACCGTGGAGCAGGCGCCAGGAAGAGTTGCTGGTGTAGGTTGCTGCAGGCCGACCTCTACTATCCTGTATGTCGACTTCTGCTTTGTACTTCTCCAGGCAAGTATTTGGTGGAAGAAGCAGCTAAACTTTTGGGAGGAGAGGGAGGGCAGGCATAGAGGAGGCACGGCACAGGAAAGACACGGGCAGGACGTCTTCCTGATAATTCATCGGTCCCCAAAACACAAACAGGATGAGGTGCTTTCTCACTGTAGTTGGGTTTTATTTTGCTTTTGTTTTTCTCTCCCCCCCCCCATACATTTCGGCACTTCTCACTGTGTATTTCAGGTGACAGTACAGAGGGCACTTAACGACTTTCAGGAAAACACAGTGAAATCAGAGTGAGAATTGAATGTGATTTCTTATGGGGCCCAAACAAGAACCAAGCTCCCAAATCCATTCTGGTACATTTTTTCGAATTTTTTACAACATAAAGACAGCTAACCTGTATTCAGAGCTAGGTACCAGGCACGGTTCTTGGCACTTAATTCATTTATGCCAAACAACAACTTCGTGTGGTGAGGTAGTGTTTTTTAGACCCATTTATTGTGTTTTTTAGACCTATTTGTTAAGTTTTAATTCACATACCATACCACTCATCCATCTGAAGTATACAGTTCAATGGCTTTTAGTGTATTTACACATATGTGCAACAATCACCACGATCAATTTTAGAACAATTTATCACACCCAAATGAAACCCCATACCCATTAGCAATCACTCCCTAGTCTCTCTCCCTCCAGTCCCTGGAAACTACTAATCCATTTTCGGTCTGTAGATTTCCCTATTTTGGATATTCCATATAATTGGAATCATATAATATCTGGCTTTTTGTGCTTGGCTTCTTTTACCTAGGATAATTTGTCAGGGGTCATCCATGATGTAGCACGGATCAGTAATCCATGGCTTTTATGGCCGGATAATATTCCATTGCGGGGATACACTTCAATTTGTTTCTCCATTCATCTATTTGAAGGGCGTTTGGATTGTTTCCAGTTTGGGGCTATTGTCAATACTGTTGCCACATACACTCCTGTGAGTTTTTCTGTAACTATATGTTTTCATTTCTCCTGGGTATAGACCTAGGGGTGAAAGTATTTTCATTAATCCCCATTTTACAGGAGAGAGAAGTGAACCATTGAGAGCAGAAGGGGTAGAGCTGGGATTTAATCCAGGAAGGGTTGGGAGGGAGCCCACGCTGGCTTTTTCCCCGTGAGGTCACATGTCTCTTTCACCAGAAGGGCAGTTCATTGAGTCTCGGTGATCCAGTTGAGCATACCGGCTTTAGAGTTATACTGATGTGGGTTCAAATCCTGTCCCACTTCCTCACTGTGTGACCTTGGGCAAGTCAGTTAATCTCCATGAGCTTCAGTTTCCTTTTCTGTAGCATGGCAGTGAAAGCAATAGCAGTTGCATCGCCGGTCACTGTTGTTATGAGGGTTGGAGGGAATATTACACGTGAAGGGCTGAGTATAAGACTTGCCTGGCCCGCAGTGCTCAGTAGCTTTTAGTTGTTATTATTATTAGCTTTTCCTGCAGCACCTATGACAGGACTGATAAAGCCTAGCTCAAAGTAACATTAGCAATGAGATCTGTGGTATTTGAGTTGTCACTGAGTGCCAGGACAGAGTAGTAGTCTTCCAAAGGATAATGGTCTTTATGAATTACAGGAACTTGAGTAAGTGCCCCTGCAGCTTGGAGACTGACCAGGGGCAGAAGAGCCCACCGAGCTGTCGGGAACACCACTGCGGATGGGCTTGGCGATCAGGACCAGGAAGCCGGCTGTGTCGAGTTTTTCGGAAGTCTAGATGTGTCGGTAAGCTTTCTCGTACATACTTGACATGAGTGAGGTTGTAGAGTGTGCAGACTATTGGTGAGGACTCTGGTACTAGGCTGCCTACATCCATGTCCTATGCTACCACTTACTCGCTGTGGGAGCTTGGGCAGGTCACTTGACATCTCTGTGCCACAATTTCCACATCTGTGAAGTAGGGATAATAATAGCACTTACCTCACAGGTCCGCTGTGAGGATTAAATGACTTCATAGATATAAATCACAGGAACAGTGCCCTGTGCAGAGGTCATCCTATATACGGGCCCATTGTTGCTGCTGCTGTTCCTGTTCTTACTACTATCCTGTTGACTTGTAGCTAAGAGTCTTTCCAGGTACCTGTTGGCCCAGTAAGATAATACTTAAGTGGGTTATGTCTTGTTTTTGTTATTGCTAATGTATATTGACAAATGGCCCCAAAGCTTAGTGGCTTAAAATAACAACTGTTTTATTAGGCTCACAGATTCTGGGGTCAAAGAATTGAGGTGATTCTTTTGCAACTTGCAGCATCAACTCACATTCCTCAGTGGCCTTCAGCTGGTATGTGGACTGGTCTGGAGAATCCGCGGTGATATTTCCATATCTGGTAGCTGGGTAGGGATGACTCACAGATCAGGACTGCCCCCAGAGCACTTTCCCCTGGCCTCCTCATGTGGCGGGGGCTTCCTCACAGCATGGCAGACTCAGGGGCTCCAATGCATAGGCAGAGGTCACATAGCGTTGCTTTGCCACAGAACCGGGCATTGAACCAGCTCTTTTTGTCAGCAGAGCTTGTATTTGTAATGATCCTTTCTCCTTGCTCTAGGGTAGAATGGGATGTGCAGAAAGACCTCTCATTGGTATGGTCTAAAGCTAACTACATATGACAATTTTCACTGAAGTTATTCACTTGGTTTCCTCCCATGGTCACTTTATTATTGATAAATACAGCTGATGTTTCCATTGCACGTGATATGATTTTGAGAGAAGGGGAGAGGGAAACAAAAGGAATTCCTTTTTCTCAAAGACAATCAGGTCTACTCTTGCTCCCAGAGAGCTTGTAGTTTGCACTTAACTCAAGAAAAGAGAAAAAATACTAACCAAGAGCCAACTTGAGGAAGTGGCAGTTGGGAGCTGCAAAGATACGTTTCTTTGAATTACCAAGTGTTATGTGTAGGGGGAAAATGGGTTTATTGAAATGCAAAAATATACAGTACATGTTATGCTAAAAAGTGCCTATGGTGTAATTTAAATTTAAGTATGCTACCAAAAAAAAAAAATCAAATGTGGAGTAGGCTCACTTTTTCTATCCTGAGATTGAGTCTGTCCTTCATACAGTAATTACAGTGATTACACAATCGTTGTTTAGAGGGATCAATGATTTTAATGTGACTGACGTTGTATGCAGTGTGGGCTTTAGAAAAACATTATGCCTAAGAATGAGACACGGCCAAAACCGTTGAAGTTCACATGTGTGCGGGTTTCTTTGTTTCATTAAGACAACTGTGTCAGGTAACATGGAAAAATGACAAGTTCATATCATCTGTTCTGCGATTTTAGTCCCTTTGGTTATGAATGTCAGCTTCAGCAAGCCCGCAGGATGAGAGTTGAGAATTTAAGGTTATTGCATTTTCTTAGGTGAGGGTTCAAGAGAGATTCTCAGTGATCAGATTCAGGTAATGTTGATTTAGTACCTGCCCTGTGCCCGGCACCGTACCAGGCATTTTCATCTTGTGCTGGCTCCATTACTCTTCCTTACAACTGTTTGTGGTTGCATGAGTCTGCTTATATTATAAATGCCTGACTTGTGATGATCACACTTGCCTTTGTGGCCTGGAAGGCTTTCCCCCTCTTTCAAAGATCCTTCAAGTCTTGCTGTAAATGACCCTTTCGAAAGATCTCTTCCCTTACTCCTCAGATGGGGCTAGGCCTTCTTTCTATCTGCTTGAGAAAGCGCATCCCCCGTGTTCATGTCCAGTCCTTTGCACACTCAACATTAGTAAAGTATCTGAGTGATTCCTTGCTTAGTTTGTTTCTCTCATTAGCATTTATAGTCCAGCTGGGCAGGGATTTTGTCTGTCTTCTGCTTTAGCACATCGTCCATACCTACTTCGTCTATTGCCTGGCACATAGTAGGCGCTCAATAAACGTTAACTGATAGGCGGATCCAGAGAGAAAGATCACACAGTTGACATCTGCAACAGGGAAGAGCCATCAGTAGATTCACGATTCCTCCTGTTTGTACTCCAGTAAACACACTAATAGTTGACAGATAAGGTTCTGCCCAATCAGAAGTGTGAGTGTAAGTGGTATCAGCTGAGTCGGGTTTTCTATTAAGAGGTGTAAAGAATGACAAATAGAAATTGAGTTTACTTTTTCAACAGTTATTCACAGCAGATTGTGACAGCGGTTTAGAATATGACCTTTGGAGCCAGAATGCCTGGGTTGGAATTCAGTGCTGGCATTTACTCTATGTGTGACTGTAGACAAGTTACTTACCTTGCTGGACCTTGGTTTCCCCCTCTCTGAAGTGGGGATACACATTACAATATCTACTTCTAGGAAAGTTGTGATGATAAAAAGATTTAATACAAGTAAAATGCTTCGAAACATACTTGGCACAAAGTAAGTGCTCTTTATAGTGCATTGAATCGTGTCCCCCGGAAATTCATGTCCACCCAGAACCTCAGAATGTGACCTTATCAGGAAATAAAGTTTGTACACAGGTACATAGTTAAGGATCTTGAGGTACAATCCCCCTGGATTTAGGGTGGGCCCCACATTCAATGACTGGTATTCGTAGAAGAAGGGGAGAAGACCTAAGGAGAGGACAGAGAAGAAGTCCGCGTGAAGATGGAGGCGCAGACTGCAATTGTCCATCTACGCACCAAGCAGTGCCAAAGAGTGCTGGCAACCAGCAGAAGCTAGGAGAGAGGCCCAGAACAGCGTGAGGCCGGCTGCTCCCCCTGCTGATTCCTGCTGATTCCTTTCTGTAGTTCTCCTTCCACGCTAGACTGACCTACCTTCCGTCCAGTGCTTTCCTGACAGGCCCTTTAGAAGCCCTGTCCTAGCTTGATTGTTTTCCTTATGGAAATCATCCCTTCATGGAAAGTCCCCCTCCTGCCTCACGCGAAAGCTAGCTCCAGGGCAGGTGCCCATTCCCCGCGGGGCCGGGAGCTCTATCCTCAGCCCCCCATTGCACTGTTTCCCCTGGCTGCTTTAACAAGGGGGCCACCGATTTAGGGACTTAGAACAACAAAAAGGTATTCTCTCAGAGTTTTGGAGGCCAGAAGTGTGAAATGCACCTCACTGGGCTGAGATCAAGGTGTCAGCAGGTCTGCGTTCCCTCTGGAAGCTCTAGGGTAGAACCCGTTCCTTGCCTTTTCCAGCTTCTGGTAGCCGCCAGCACTCCTTGGCTTAGGGCCGTGTCACTCCCTTCTCTGCCTCCACGAGCACATCCAGCACGGTGTCTCCGTCTGCTTCTCTTCTATAAGGACACTTGTGATGTCATGTAGGGCTTGCTCAGACGTTCCAGGATAATCTCCTCACCTCAAAATCCTTAATTTAATCCTATCTGTAAAATCCCTTTTTACCAATAAATCAACATTCACACATTCTAGGAATTAGTCTCGTGCATATTCTCAGCCTCCAGCACCACTTCCAGTGGAGGATGCTATCACCTTAGTGCTGAGGCACCTGCCCCCTCAGTCACGTGGGATGTCCTGGTCATGGCCTCATGGCTCCTGACTCGAGCAAGGCTTCCTCTCTATCCGAAGGCCTGCCATGTCCTGGGAGGTTTCAGGTCTTCATGCCAACAGCCCATCAGACTCCCTGGTCTCCCAGCTCTCAGGCCCCTCACCTTCTAATGAGCTCGACACTCTACAGCCTCCTCATCTTTATTGTCCGTGTCCCCTTGAGACCAGGAATTTTAGCATCTCACTCTCTGGCCACACCACTGACCCATCCATCTTGCTTACATTGTTCCTTCTCTATTCCTGCTTTAAAAAAATTTTTTAACAATATTTAACCAAGTATATCCAAAATATTGTTTCAACTTATAATCAGTTTATAAGAGTATTAAAGAGAGATTTTATATCATTTTCTTTATGCAAAAATCCTACACAAGAGTGTATTTTATATTTACAGCATGTCTCAATTTGACACTAAGTTTTCATTGGAAGTACTTGATCTGGTTTGAATTGGGGCTGGCTAGTGCACCTGAGGAACTTTACTTTTAATTTTAATTAACTTTAATTTCAAAACTTATAACTGGTTCAATTATTGGGAAACTTTTAAGTATGTTTGGGACAACTTGGGTACATGTCCTGCTTCCTGATTTTGGATCTCAACTTGATCTCTGGTCCAGTTAGCCTCCCTCCTGGTTTCATTGCCTTTCCTGTCTAGAAATAATCCAGCTTTCTAAAATCCTTTTTGTCTATTGGCACACATCTCTTTCATTTTATTTTTTGTGGCATTTATCCTATAAAACCCTGGATCAGTCTGGTTCTCTAGCCTCTTTGCTCCCACACCCACGCAGACCAGTGAGGATAGCCAGAGAACATCCCAGCCCTCTGTAGCTGTGGGCTACAGTGACATCACCTGGGGTCTGGCCATCCTTCCCTGGTTCCTAATCAGCAGCCTTGTTCATTTCCCACGGCAGCAAGTTTAGATACCTGTCTCCCGCCTAAAGCCTTATACCCCTGGGGTACACAAACCTTTCTGGACATCCAGGTAACCTGGAGGAGGTTTTATAAATCAGAACTTTAGGCCCCACCCCTAACCCAGCCTACACTCTCTCTAGGCCTTAGACATTCCCAATTGCTTTTAATCATCCGTAATATACTTACATAAGGAGATCGGTGTATTTACATTTTTCCAATAATCCTTTGATTGTTCTATAAGGGAAAGTAGCAAGTTTGTTCCATTAAAATCAAAACAGCAAAGCTGAACTATATGATATTTTAATTCCAGAAGAACTTGGGTAAGGATTCAAATACGTTGACTCTCACTCTGGATGTTTAGCCCATCCTTAACAGGAGGAGGAAAATAAACATGGCTAGGAAATAGCTATTCTCTTTGAAAGTAACGTTAACTCCATCAGTTGGCTTCTAAGTCGTGTTTGTAAGCCTTCCAAAGAAAGGTAATATTTCTTCATTTTGTGGCCTCATGTTACTGATGTAGGGAGAGGTGGGAATATTGGAGTCCAAACAGTTTCAGAGTCCCTGTGAGCAGTGGAGTGCCACAGCATCCTCTGTTCCTTTGACCCACCTGGGTCCTTGCAACAGCACGCGGAGGTTTCCTTGTACAGTCTTGCCTCATCCATTGCTTTTCCTTCTCCTTGGTTCAGACCTGGGGACATTCTAACAAATGAGACAAAACTAAGCTAATACAAAAGTAAGCCAAAGAATCCCTGGGGCAGTAAGACCAGGCCTCCAAGACCAAGTTGCACCCTGTTCTCCTGGCACCGAATTTACTGTGGCTCTCTCTGCCCAGAAATGCTGGCCTTCCCTCTGTTCTGCCAGTAACAAGACCTCAGTGTTTTAGATCTTGATGGACAGCTCCTTCTAGAGCTTCGCGCTAGGATACGGATTCAGGTGTCCATATTGGGGTTAATTAAGTTCCATGTATATGGCTTGCAGTATTCTAACATTTTATCCAGACCTTCCCTTGCTCACGGTACTGAGCTAGGAACACAGAGATGATGAAAGACATGACATCTTCCTTCAAGGAGCTTATATAGTAGAGAGTGGGAGCGATGGTACGCTGAAACTGGTTTAAGCCAGCTCACAAGAGCTGAGCATTAAAGTTGTAGGAATTTTGAAAGCTGGTTGCTAAACACAAGCATTATTGAAAATCGAATTAGATAAACCTACAACGAATTTTATAAAAAGCAGAAGTAAATCATTAGTTTTTAGTTGTTTTACTATATTGTTGTCTATGCTCTTGAGATCATGTACACCTATTGTATCTGTATGGTAGGAATACTATATAATCGTTTTCTGTTGCATATCTCTTCACAACTCTGTGTTCAGTGACATCGGATCGGTAGCTCGAACTTGACTGTGGTGGGAGTATTTGCACCATAGAAATCGGCAAACACTGTATGTAAATCGGGACTTTCAGTCTGTTGTGAAACATCTCCATGCGTGCCACTGAGTTGGGCAGGGAATGAGTTAGAGAAATGCCATTAGAGGAGATCAGAGTAAGTTCTCTGCTGGGATTAAGGAAAATGCTTCAGGGAGGTGAGGGCAGTTGAGAAAGACCTTGAAAGATGGACCAGATGTTATCAGGCAGAGATTGATAGGTATGGTAAGTTGACAGAGGGGAAAATGAGTAAGGTCATGGCGGAGAGAAGCTATCGGACATACTTGGGGAACAGCTAGGAATGTATGTGGCTGACATACGAGGCCAGTGTAAGTTGGTAGTAAAGATAGGGATGAGAAAGCCAGTTGAAGCCTAATTGTGGAGGGTTTAAAAGTCCCAGTGAGCAGCTGGTTTAAAAGTCAGTGGGAAATGAGGAACCACGGGAGATTTTTGAGCAGAAACATGACATCTTGAGAGTCATGCGTTTGAAGGTTTAGTATGCCAGGTATATGCCGTAGGGCTAGAAACAGGAGGTCCTTGCTTAGTTAGGAAAGTCATTGCTACAGTGCCATGGTGGTAATAAGGACCTGAATTGGGGTTGCTGTTTCAGGAAGGAGAAAGGACGAGGGTCCTGATGCAAGAGACATTTTGAATGTGGATTTCACAAGTCTTGGTTACAGTATTCATCTGTCTTCTGATGCCAGCAGTTATACAAGCTTCATTGTTATCTGATGTCTTGGCCATGTGATAAGAGAAAAAAATATATAAGCAGATAAAACACACGCTTTTAATGGGAACTAGTGACAAGGGTTTTGCTAGTCATGTTTTGATTCAACTCCCCAAAAGGAATGGGCCTAATATCCTTAATGTGAGTTCAGGAGAATGAATAACAAGATTTAAAATGTTTCATATGGCTAAACTAATTCTGGGAGTCTGTGTAATAAGGCAACTCCCATGGTCATGGTTCCACAGCTTGACCTTTAGAAAGTTAGTATGGTAAAAGGTTAACGTGGGGCTTGGAAGAAACAACCTCTCTCTTTCTGTCTGTCTGTCTCTCTCTGTCTCTCTTTCCCTCCCTCCTTCTCACTATTCCCTCTTTATTTTTCTCCAGCAATTAAATCAATACTCTTTTTTCTTTCGCAATATCCATGAAATCCGGCTATGGAGCCATGGGATCCTGGGGGAAGTGTTTGGGTATCCTCGCCGTACCCTGAGAGGGGGAATTGAATCAAGTATCAAAAGTTTCCTTCTAAGGAGGATTGTGTGCCGGGTCTTTCTTTTTTCCCCCTTTCCACCTCTCTTCCTCTATGGAAAACTCAGCATTCTCAGTTGTATCAAAAGGTGTCTGAAAGTTTTCCGAGGCGTGGTTTGAAAATGTCACGGTCAGTTCGCCCATCAGGTAACCCTTCCTCAAGAACACCAAGTTGACTGCCTTGCTTTACATTTCTCAGCAAAGATAGTGCCCCCCATCCCCCTGTCCTGAAATGTAAGAGAGATAAGGTTTCTACTGGCACCAATTCTATTCACATGCTTGTTCTTAAACTCGCTGAAGAGCTTTGGATGTGGAATTTGCATTCCCGCTGCGTGAGAGGAGTGTGTGGTGGTCCATCGTGTGAGCTGGAGGCGGCTCTTGGAAATGGTGGGTGGGTGGGGCAGGCACGGCTGAAGGTATACAGAAGAGGCCAGGGGGAAGGGTTGGAGCGTATATTCCAGAGGTGCAGCAGGACAAGACTGGAGGAGAATGGGTTGGATGAAGAACGCCGTGGCTGCTGATGGGTTGTGGTGAGAGGCGTTGAGTGGACGTGGGTACTGCGCAGAGGGCAGTTGGGTATTTGCTTATTGCTTGCGGGAAACCCCGCAGAGACGATGCTGTGGAAAGAGTCTGAGAGAGGCCCGCCGGCCTAGTGTTCTCTTTGAGACTTGAGTTTGTGTCCCCGCCCATTCATATATTGAACCCCTAATCCCCAATGTGATGGTATTTGGAGGTCGGGCTTTTGGGAGATAATTGGGTCACAAAGGTGGAGTCATCTTAAATGGGATTAGCGTCCTTATGAGAGGAGGCCAGAGAGCTATGTTGTATTTTTCTGCCGTGGAAATACAACATATCCCAACAACATGAGATGGACCTTGAAGGCACTGTGCTGAGTGAAATAAGTCACACCAAGAAAGACACACACCGTATGATTTCACGTACATGTGAAATCTTAAAAACATACCTCTTGAGACAGAGATCGGATTTGTGGCTACCAGAGGCCAGGAGTGGGGGAGGGGGCATTGGACGAAGCAGGTGAAAAGGTCTAAGCTTCAGTTACAAGCTAGTAAGTGCGAGTTTCTGGGTGGACATGAATTTCAGGGGGACACGATTCAATGCACTACAAAGAGCACTTACTTTGTGCCAAGTATGTGACATTTCTGTTGTTTCTTCATGTCCAGCATCGACACTGTATGGGGGTGCTGAGGATTTACTCTTTTCTCTCTTAACTGTGTACCTGCATTCAAACTTGATCTCCCGGTAAGGTCACATTCTGGTGAGTACAGCTAACAGTGCCGTAGGGTGTGCGGGAGAGAGAAGACAGTACGTCCTCAGCACCTGCATCTAAAGAGGAAAGAGAGGATACGATGTGAAGTCGGCAGTCTGCAGCCCAGAAGAGGGCCTTCAGCAGAACCCAGTCGTGTGGCCTCCCCGATCTCGAGCTCTGAGCCTCCAGGACCCTGAGAAACACGTTTCTGTTGTTTCAGCCAGCCCGACGGTGCTACTGGGTTGGAGCAGCTTGAAGCAGAGGGTAATAGTGGGTGCAGGGAGGACAGCTGGGGGACTCCTGGTGACAGATGACATGGCTCTGGCTACAGTGTTGATGCCGGACATGAAGAAACCAAGGTGGAAAGTCGTCGTGATGACAGATGCTAACGGACCCGAGGGGAAGGGAAACTTACAGTTCGTGTGATGCTGGGGAGGGTCGGCTGCGGACCCAAAGCTGGGAACCACACACCAGAGTGGAGAGCCTTTCGGGTACTGCAGTCGTGGTCTTTGACCGTCAGCTCACAGGCAAGGCACAGTCTTCAAATCCCGTTTTCCACTGAACTCTCTGGGAGCAGATGTTTCCAAACGGCAGTCCCTTCCGGAGTGGGCACCAACCTTTTCCTCTTTGTGTGTTTGTTTTTTCCAAAGCTGACCCCAAGCCCTCGCTCCACATCATTTCCTAACCTCCTGACCTGACCTCCTTGGGGCTGCCCACGCCCCGCCACCAGAGGGGCCCAGAAAGCCTCAGCTGCAGCAGAGAGGGGGGCTGGATTAGAGGAAAGCCCAGCACAAACTACCTTCTCTTCCGTCTGTGTCTGGGGCTGGCTTCGGGGGCTATCTGCTCCCCTCCAAGAACAATTCAAGAAAACGTCTTTGACCTTTGCTTTCAAAGGTAATCCAGCGACAGTGTTCTCTTCCCCATGAGGAAAGATCCAGGCCAGTCATCACTGTAATTCAAGGCACAGGTTTCACACTCCAGTTCCCAGAATAAAACTCCCCTTCCGGGGCCCATCTCTCTGTGGCAGAATCCCCAAGCTTAGTCAATGGTGAAGTTATTCCAAGCAGCGGTCAGTATGATTGCTGTCATGACATCCCAGGACAGCAAGAGAGTTTGGACCATCTTTGGACTCCATTACAACCAAATCCTATGTAAAATGAGCCAGTGTCGAGCCAGCTTTGCTCCTCCACTGTATTTGAGCATGTTTCTCATGGTGGGCGTGGGAGTGTTAGGAAGGTTCTCAATTTCTGTCCCCGGATTGATAATTACTGTATGAAAGTTTGTCTTTTCCAGTGTTGTGTTAGACCATGGCGATAATTACGTAGTCGCCTGTATTCTTTGTTTCCTCCCAAAGCTAGGCCTTGGACTGGCTTATGTTATTTCAAGAGTGATGGCCAAAGGAACGGTGTGAAGAGGGAAAGGGGGATCTCGGCAGCAAGAGATATTAGTGGAGACTTTTTTCCCTCAGCAGGAGAAGTTGGGTACAAAATTCTAAACAAGTACTACAGTTTCTTGACCCTTCTTAGCACAGAGTCCTGGGACCAGTCCCACACCTTTCATCCTGGTTCCCAGACCTCCTGATGTTGGGAATAGGGAAAAGAGAACTGTATGGGATTTGCAAGCCTTAGCTCTCCACCAGGTCACTGGAACCTCTAAAAGCTGAGAGATTGTGCCAGAAGGAGGAGGGCACTCTGCAGAGATGCTTGCTTCTTGATCCTGGACACTCCACAGCCTAGGGAGCCAGACAGGCCAAGGACAAACTTGGACTTCTGGCTACATGACCCTGAGACTCAGTTATTTTTTTTTAAATCTGTAAAACAAAGCTATAACGCTTTCTCACAGGATTCTAGATACCCCCGTCCCACTCCAAATCTGGTCTTCCTTCAGTGCTCCCCATCTCAGAAAATGGTACCACTGCCCAATCAGTTACTCAGACCCCAAACCCAGGAGTCATCCTCGACTCCTCCCCTTTCCCTCCACCCACATCTGGTTCATGGCTTGCCCTGCAGTTTCCACCTCCGAAGCCTGTTCCACGTTTGCCTACTTCTCTGCAGCTCCTCCAGCAACCCACTAGCCAGTCCCTGGCTGTCTCTCACTAGGACTCCCTATAACTCTGAAAATGCAGATCGGTCACAACCCTCCAGTGGCTTGCCATTGCCCTTGGAATACAGTTCACAACAGTCCTTCCAATTGGTTTCGAGGTCTTCGCTGATCGGTCCCTGCCTGTCTCTGTGGCTCCATCTCCTGTACTACATTCCAGCCACCCCCCAGCGTCCCTCCAGTTGCGAAAACACAGGGAACTCTTCCCTGCATCAGGGCGTTTGCCTGACTCTTCTCTCTCCTTGGGGCACTCTTGTACCTACGTATACCCACCTCCGGTCCTTGCGGGATTAGCTCCTTCTCATCCTTCAGGTCTTAATCCAAATGTAACCCTTTTCCTTGTCCACACTGTTGAAAGGCACGCCTTGCCCTTAGCCCCCTCCATGGCATCACTCCATTATTGTTTTATTCACAGCACTCGTCATCCTTTGTACATTTGTGTGTGTGTGTGTGTGTGTTTTCATGTTTATTGCTGGTTTCTACCCAGACCATAAACTCTACAAGAACAGGGGCTGTGCTCTGCCTTGTGACTTTGCAGTGGTTGCTTCCTCACTCCCCTGGCACACCCAGCATTTATTTTAGCTTCATGGCCCATCCCCCCATTTTCTATTTCTAAACACGATAAAGCCTGAATTGTTAGGTGAAAGAACTCAAATTTATTTTAGGGAATAGTTCATTTATCCGTTCACAGTGATCCCTCGCCTTTTTGTTGGAAGGACTGGTTTAGGTATGTGGTTTGGGCCCATAAAGCATGAAGGAGGTTTTCTTTTGTCGTTAGTTATCTATTTGTCTCCAGTAGGATTAACGTGGACTGTTATATGAGTTTCAGGTGTACAATATTGTGATTCATGATTCAACAAGTGTATACATTACTCAGTGCTCATCAGGATAAGTGTACTCTTTTTTTTTTATTCAGAGCCCAACATGGGGCTTGAACTCAACAACCCTGAGATCAAGGCCTGAGCTGAGATCAAGAGTCAGATGCTTAAAGGACTGAGCCACCCAGGCGCCCCAGTATAAGTGTACTCTTAATCCCCTTCACCTAGTCCACTCATATTCCTCCAAGGTAGATTAGATAAAGTAAACAGTTGATTCTTTGTTTGGGAGTGCCTTTCAGAGAGCAGCTTAATGGTAAAACACTATTGTCTTTGGATAAACATTAAAAAGGCTAGGACACTTCTCCCAAGGATGTTCCTTACACCTCCCATTTTTGTCTTTCCCCAAATCATTGGGTGGGGAGCTTCAGTTGGTTGCTTGAGTGACCTGTCATAGGCCTCTCCACGTAGTAAATCTTTCTTGGCTTCTTCAGCCAAACCAATCCCTCACGCCATACGTAGAAGTGCAGTTGAGGTGGCCACCGCTCTCCCGAGAGGTGCTGAGCGAGGCTGGCCCACCCAGAGGGCTCTGTGGAAATGGGTGTGACACCACCTTGGTGGCCACAGCAACACTGTGCATTACAAGGGGCCTTGTGTCTTTCCCAAAGGATTGCCCATGAATTGTGGATTTCCTCAAGGGCACTTGGAAGAAGTTGCCTCCAAAACCAGGGTATGTAGGCTGTTTTCTGGCTGCAGTTTTCCAGTAAGGCAAACTAATATCCTATCTCCTAAAGCCACTAACCCTCAACTATGAGAAAACTTTAGGGGCCCTGATTTCTAGCATTCAGGTGTTTATTGCTCAGCAAACTATGTTATTCTTGTTGTTGGACTTGAATTCCCTTTTAGATTTCTACAAATATATTTGTCTCATTTGTTTGAATTTAGCTGTGTCTCTTAGGGATAGGATTTTCTTTTGCCTTGTTCCTTTGGTAGTGTTTTTCTTTTTTTAACTGTGGTAAGCCTTGCAGAAAGACATGGTATCAATTGCAAGGTTGTGCTCATTCACAGTGGAGTGGAAAACACAGAATGCCATCAAGCTCAGGTAGCACATGATGGAGCCTACAGTGCACATTGCTTAAAAACCTTAATTAGGATCCTTCCTTTTGGGGATGACTGGGTGGCTCAGTTGGTTAAGTGTCTGCCTTCAGCTCAGGTCATGATCCAAGGGTCCTGGGTTCGAGTCCCATATTAGGCTCCTTGCTCAGCGGGAAGTCTGCTTCTCCCTCTACCCTCTGTTGCCCCTACTTATGTGTGCTCTCTCTCTCTCTCTCTACAAGTAAATATATAAAGTAAATAAATAAAATCTTGAAGAAAATGAAAGATCCTTTTTTTAAATCTTTTATCAACTGTCAGATGGTATTGTCAGAGTAGTTAAGACTCCCAGGACCTTAACCTTTTGACACTCCCACTCCTGACCAGAAGAGACTGACAAATGACATCATTTATTCTGAGAGCGGGTTGAATTTTAGCTTCCCAGTCAACACATTTGCAACCATCTCTTGCCTTTCCACTGTTAATTTTAGGGGGTACCATCATTTGCATTCTGCTGGTCTGCACTAGAGAAACCAATGTCCCTCGCGAGTGAGAAACTGTGCACTAAAGGGAAAACTGCTGGATAGCTGCTGTCAGGATTCTGAGGGTCAGAGAAAAACCAAAATCCAAATCCTTGCAAAAGCAAGTTGTTCCGATCCATTTGCTATGAAAGCTCTCCTCACTGTTTCCTCTTACTCCCGGGCTTGTACATCAGTAAGCCAAGAGCCTTATTGCCATGAATAAGAAATCCTCTTTTAGGGTACAGTGCTAAGTGAAATAAGTCAGTCAGAGAAAGACAAATACCACATGATATCGTTCACATGGAATTTAAGAAAAAAACAAATGAGCAAAGGAAAAAGGAGACAAATCAGAAAACAGACCGTTAACCATAGCCAACAAACTGGTGGTCACCAGAGGGAAGGGGGGGCAGGTGAAGGGGGTGACGAGTACATTTATCTGATGAGCACTGAGTATGTGTAGGATTGTTGAGTCACTACCCTGTACACCTGAAACTCATACAACACTGTATATTAAACTGTACTGGAATTGAAATTTTTAAAAAATTAAATTAAAAAAAAAAGAAATTCTCTCTTATAATATGCATATGTCCTGTCAGGGAGGAGAGAGCCTAGCCTGGCTGCAGCTGTGGGGTGCCTCTGCAAAGCTGAGATTTGTGGGGGAGGTATGTCTTGCCCAGAACATCTGGGGCCAGGAAAGTCAAGGAGGATGCATCCTGAGGGAGGTGGGCGTGGCTGAGGTCAGAACACCAAAGAAGGGAATAAAGAGGTCATCAGAGGAAGGGAAAGGTTGAGATGCTGCTGTGGAGACAGGGAGGAACAGAGCTGGGGAGAGGAGGGTCAGAGGCCATGGGTTGAGAGGTAGGTGAGTGGGTGGGCTTGGGAGAAGTCTCACGTGGTAGGCGTGGGGAGCTAGGACTCGCATCTGGCTTTGTATTTGCTTTCCTTGTCATGTGCATGGGAGAACCAATCACATTTCCAACCGTGACCACTGACCCTAATCAACTGTATCCTGCTCTGGGCAAGCACATGCCTTCCTCCAGGGGTGAACAAACTTTTGTTCATGGGAAATAATTTTAGGAAATAAAAATATTCCCTGGCCTCATGTTTCCCCATTCAAGATGGAAATCTCTGTATGGAGTTTGTGGCAAAAAAAAGGAAAATGTTTACAACTTAGCTTACCTACTTTATTGAAGAACACCGATGAGAAAATCGGCATTGCTTTTTAGTCACTGCAGTTAGTCTCTGGACACATTAGACAGAAATAGCTCACTGGGAGGCAGACTTCTCATCTTTTCTCCTGAGATGGGCGAGCAGGTGATAACGTCAGTGTAGGCCCACCGTTTGCCTACAGGTCCGGAGTTGCTCATCACTCCTGGGTGTCACAGAAGGTGTGTAGACATACCCTAAAATGGTTTCGACTGGCTGCCAGGGCAACAGTGGTCTCCAGAGTTCTGGAAAGTAGGCCTCATTGAGAAGGTGACGTGTGAGAAAACATTTACAGGAAGTAACGAAATGATCCAAGAGGATATCTGTGAAAGAACATTCTAGGCTGAGAGAAGAGTAAGTGCAAAGGCCCTGAGACAGAAGCTTGCCTAGCATGTGTGAGGAACAGGAAGGGGGCCAGTGTGATATGGTCTCCAGGCATTATTCAGGGAGAGGGAAGCGCTGCAAGCAGGGAAAACCTTTGGCTGATGGTATTTTCCATTGCTGTAATTGGCACCACCCGCGGCCCTGAGTAAGGGAAAGATGGAGGACTCTGGAATTCAGTGGTGACAGACAGTTAAAATGAAGAGACATAGAGAATTGTGGTTAAAAGCGGAGGCTTTGTGAAAAAAAATTTAAGTCTCTCTGTAAAAGACACTGTTAAGAGAATGGAAAGACAAGCCAAGACTAAGAAAATATTTGCAAGTCACATATCTGATAAAGGACTTGTGCCAAAATCATACAGGGAAACTCAACAGTAAGAAAACAAATGAACCAGTTTTTAAAAGTGCAAAATATCCAAGCAGACACCTCAGCAAAAAAGACATACAGATGGCCAATAAGCACATGCAAATGAAAACAACAAGGACATACTACCGCACACCTATCAGAATAGCTAAAATCCCAAACACTGACAGCACCAAATGCTTCGAGGATGTGGAGCAACAGGAACTCTCATTCATCGCTGGTGGGAATGTGAAATGGTCTAGCTACTTTGGAAGACAGCTTAACAGTTTATTATCGAGTTAAAATATGACCCAGCAATCACACTCCTAGGTTTTCATCCAAGTGAATTGAAAACGTATGTCCACAGCCCACGAATGTTTATAGTAGTTTCATTCATAATTACCCCAAACTGGAGGCAGCCAAGATGTTCTCCGGTAGGTGAGTGCATAAACAGACTGTGGGTCCCTCCAGACAGGGATATGCTATTCGGTGGTAAAAAGGGATGAACTGCTGATACACTCAACACCCCGAATGAATCTTAAATGCATATTGCTAAGAGAAAGTAACCAGTCCGAATAGGCATGATTCCATCTATGTGATATTCTGGAAAAGGCAAAACTACAGAATCAGGAAACCGATCTGTGGTTTCCAGGGGTTTGGGAAGTGGGGACGGTTGACTAGGTGAAGCACGGGGATTGTTTTTTTAGAGTGGTGGAACTATTGGTGCATTTGACCTCATGCATTTGTCAAGACCCACAGAGTTTTATAGCACGAGGAGTAAACCTGAATGGACACAAATTAAAAAAAAAAATCATTTTGAAAATGGGAGAATCCCAGGACAGAATGCAGACCATGACAGAAGAACCCAATGCATTACAGATATCTGAAGCCAACTTACCGAATGAGATGGCAGGGGACTGGGGGAGCTCCTGGCCTAAATAACTTCGGAAATGAGTAGAGTTGCTAAGACCAAAGGCAAAGAATCTGCACATAAATGCCGGACTCTGACTCATAAAGCAGTTTCCTCTGCAGGTGCGGATGCAGGATTCTGATGCTGCTCTGCGTGTCCACTGGCATGGAACAGCTAAGTCAATGGCTGGCAGCTGGTGGGAACCGGGATTCTCACTGTTGGAGTGGGAGTTGAGATAAGCAAGGGGATTGGAGTTGGAGACCCGTGTAGCTGAGTACAGGTACAGATGGTTACATAGAGAGCCACATGTGTTTAAAGGCTCACAGGTAGGTGAACCATGTGAGGCAGGCCCCTTCAAGAGGCACTGTCACTGTCTCAGTCAGTATTTCTCTCATCAGCTCCCTCTCCTTACTATTCTTTCGTCTCTTGGTCTGATTCGGTCTGATGTCGACCTTTCCAGCGGGATGAAAATAAAGCCATGGCTAAGCGATCTGAAGATGTGTTGCTTATTGACATTATTTGAAAGGAAGTGTCATTGATAATACATTCTCCAGTTCTGTCTGGGGTAATAGTTGCCAGGTTCTCAAAATATACGGAGGCCAGACTCCAAATCTGCATGTACAGAGCTACTCTTTGAAAATGAGCTCTACCAGTCCCTGCTTCATTAATTTTGTGGTGCTTACTTCATTAACTAATTTAGTTTTCACTTCATTAATTTGCCCAGAATCTCTTTAACTTTTTCAATGCCAGTAGCAATTCCTCTTGCACATCCACGTGATGAAAATACATGCTTGCGTTTCCCCTCCCCCCTTGCTCTCTTTCTTCCGCAGTCTCATATGCATACCACACTTGATTTTGCAACTTGCTAATTATCTGTGGGAAATATTTGATCCCAGTGTTTATTCTCAGTACTCCCAAAGACAGGTTTCTGCAATTTTTTTCCTTCTCTCTTTAGTTTTCATGCTCAGGGACGGAGCCAAAAGAAGACCTACAATTTTTTGGCTTTAACATCAAGGTCAGTGGCCCTGAATTACATGTTTCTGGGACCTTTGGATCTAGATTCTTACTTCTTCTAAGAGTGGAGCTGTGTCACCTTGTTCCCTTGAATTCACAATGTGCCTATGATGTAGTAATAATGACCTGTATAGATATGATCACCAGGCACTAAATAATAGCAGGAAAAGTCCCTTTACAAAATCCGAACCTAATTTATAATGGCGAAAGGGAATTACAGAAGTGCTCGGCGTCTGCGCTTCAAAATGACAGTGCAGATGGAGCTTTTCTACAAAATCCGTGGCACTGCGTAGGCCAAAGAGAAGATACAAAATAGGGAGAAGTCAGTTGTACAAGCTCAGTGCTGCATCCCTGCGAGGACTCAGCCTGTGGGACAGCAGGCACTCTATGGAAAGCACATTGGTATTCTTAGCTCTCTGGACGTTCAAGTCCCTGGGAGCAAAAGGAGGCACCCGCCACCTCATTCGCAGCACAGAGATGCTATTCTTTGATAAAGAGCTGAGCCATGGAGGTGTCTCAAGACCATTTTTGTGGGCCTTCAAAATTTAGACTTGCTTATTTATATGTTCTTTGTCAGTTCTGCCTAGTTTTTTTGAAAGAACATTTTCTGATGCAGCCCACAGCTGAAATCAAAGGCTCAACGTAGTACAAGGTTTCAGTGAAATACCATATATTTGAAGAAATTACTATGGGATGCCACACACACCAGACTGGGTAGATGATTTGCCTGACCCAGTAGGGCCTCTGCATTTGTGAAATAGTCCACTATCGTGTGTGTTTCTCAGCAGGGATGGTATAAATGGGCGTACTCAATAAATCTCCACAAGTGGGGCTATTATAGAATGAAATTTGGTGTTGTATGTTCTAGAACTTTGAACACTTAAAGTTTTAGAAGAATTTGCATCTTGGCTAAAGACAGAATAAAGGAAGAATACCTACCAACCTGGTAAATTTCTTTCTGTACAAGTCAGAGCATGCTAAGAACTGCCTCTTAGTCAATGAAAGCTTCTTCATTTGCGAGATAAGCGTGATTATCACAAGCCAAGCATTCATAATACAGCCAAGCCCATGCTATTTTTCTTCTGTTTAAGACTTTTCATAAGGCAGGAGGACCTAGTTAAACAATGGCTAGCTTTTGGACCAGGGATATATTCACAATCACAGTGAATTAATTAAACACAATGAATTAATTTGATCATTTTTTCCTGCTGTGGCTAATATTTGGCATTTGGTGTATTGGTTCTAAAATGATCAACTCCAAGTTGTTACTACAAAGTGAAAGCACTGGGTTTTTTTTTCTTTTCCTTTTTTTTAAACAAATGCACCAGAATTTGTCTCACTCTAAACGAGCATCGTCCTTCAGACTAGTCTCCTTGGTAGAAAGACAATCATTCCAATGATGTTGCAATTGGTCAAACCATTTTTGGAGTTTCTCTCTTCATTTATTTACTCCATAAGTATGTATTAAGTGCCTGCTTTGTGCCAGCCACTGTGAGAGGTCCCGGAGACAGAGTGGAGGATGAGGCCTGGCCTCTGACTTCCCAGAGTTTTTAGCCTAGCCTCATGGCAATGCCTTCAGATAGTTGTGGTTCTCGTAAAAAAACTACTTCATTTAATACTTTGTTTTTCTTGCCAAGTCCTTTCTATCAGCCTGATTGCCCACCTGATTCATTACACACGTATGCAAATGAATTTCTACCAAACAACAAACCCGAAACACAAGATTCCTGTCCAGTAGCCTCCCTCCTCTGGATCGTTACCACTGGTCTCCCCGCCCATTACTTGAGTCCCCTACCATTTAAAACCCTTCAAAAGCTTCCTATTACCCAAAAGATAAAGCCAAAACTATCTTTCTGGTATCATCTCTTGGCCCATCTTCTGATTTTCATGCTTAGTAATCTAAGCCACCTCTTTACTGGGCTGGTGCATTATCTAAAACTTTGCAGATTTCATGCTGCCCTTCTGTTTTCTTTATATGTTCAAGACGGCTTTGTTGGGTCTAAATTCTTAGGGCATCAGCATTCTCCCTCAGAACCTGTAGACATTGCTCCTTTGTCTTTGGGTAGTTTTTGTTGGAAAAAACAAATCATGATACTTTCGATTTGAGTATTTGTTTGTTCCTTGAATGCTAAAGGGAATCTTTTAAATTATTTACCTGGGCATAATAAACAGGACATATCTGGATATATATTGATCTTTGGTAATTTCGTTTATGACATGGAACGTGATGGTCCTCTGTAATACCTAATCTCAGATAATTTTTCTAAACTGAAACATTTTCTTCTGTTCTAGCTTTGATTAATTTTTCTAATCCATTACTTCCATTTACTTCCTCAGAAACAACTGGTACTGGTAGGTAGGCTATGTGACCTCCCTTCCACATCGGCTGTTTTTTCTCTATTCTCTACAAAGCACTTTGGGGCTGTTGTTCCATTTATTTATCTGCTTCCACGATTCAGCTTTCTGTGGTGTCAAGTCTGTTTTCTCCTTTTGATTCATTCTTTCAGCTTGACCATTGCATTTGTTCGTTTGGTTACATCACAGGAACCTGGCGTAGAAGATTGTGTAAATCTGTAAATGAATACGGAATAGGTTATTTTTAAAATTTTCACTTTGCAGAGAAGGCTCTTTTTTTTCTTGGTTGCTTTATAGCTGTATTAAAGCTGATTTGGGAGAGAGATTTTCAGGTGACCTCACTCATCTCTCTATCTTCCTGGAAGACAGATGTATAAATGCTGACACATTTATACACAATATAAATGCTGAATTCTGGGAATTTTGTTAGCATATTCTAAAAGCACCAGCATGTATTTACTCCATCAGCTGTAACCTGGATAGGGCTCCCATATTTTGTAACTATGTTGCTAGTTCTTCCCTGTAAGTTTTAGTACTTTATGTTGATTATTATCTTTGGATAGTAAATACATAACTAAAACTCATTTTTCTTCTCTATGTTCCTCTTTTTTGTGGTGGTCTCTCCATGTCTCTTTCTCATATCTCTTAGTGAATTTGGCACCATGTGCCGTTCTGCTAATAGCCCAATTAAAACCTTAAATGAAATTTTGATTGTTATTTAACTTTTTCCACAAAACGAAAATAACTTCAGTGCTTTTCTGATCACAAAAGCAATGCATACTCCTATCATAAACACTCAAAAAATATAGAAGCAGTTTATTTGTTCTAAAAAAGAAGTTCATAGGAGGGATAAATGATATAGATGATTGATGGTTTGACTTTTGGGGAAGTATTAATGGAACTAAGTTATGTTGCCTAGGAAAGAAGTAGTTAGGCAGTGTAGGCACTATTTGTATTCATTTTATGAAATTCTTTTTTTCCTTCATTTTATGAAATTCTCAAGATAATGTTTAGGCTCCTAGAGTGAGTAGGAAAATGTTTTGCTGGATAACTCTCAGAAACTGCTAAATACTTAGAAAACACAATTATGTAATGCTCAAGAAGTATGTAGTTCAACTCTCTGTTTAAAACTCAGATGCTGTACATGTTTCTAACTAGTTGGGATGCCTGCATGTTGATGATAGAGGGAGCGTTTAATGGGGTTGGACAGACTGGAGTTCCAGACTCCAAAATACGGATGATGAATTGCAAATTCCTCTCCTTGATCCCGATGGGTTATGGTTTCCTCCTTAAAAGCTGTATTTGAATGATATATAGTGGCTGGTAATAGCATCCGGCTCCAACCTTGTAACTCCCTTTGGGACTTGGTAAAGCTTATGGGTTTTGTTCATATTCCTTTATTTTAAAGAATAGCTTCCATGTTCTTCTCTAAAGGACAATTGTTTGGAGCAGCAATTAGTTGGGCAGTTAATAAGTTCATTCAGGTATAAGTGTATATGTGTAAATGTGAGTATAAATGTGAGTGTACAGATGTGAGTGTAAATGTGAACCGTGTATATAAATAATGCATATTTTCAAAAGAATAGAGACTTACCTTTGACTGGTTAAATGATATCTTAGCAACAGTGAAGTGACTGATGAAGCCCTTTGGATTTCACTTTTATTTTTAATGTAAATGTATACCTCTACCTACCTGATTGATTGTCCATCATTTCCAGAGAGCATGAAATTCACCATGGGAACATTGTTTCTATACTCATTCATTATTTTGGTCTTCCATTAATTTATTGAGAACCTATTATGTGTCACGCGATGTACTGGTTTCTAGATAAACAAAGACAGAAGAGGCTTTGATTTCTCTTAGCCAATAATACTCTAGTGGTGCCTACAGATAAATACAACACGGTGTAGTAAGCACAAGGACAAAGATGGCTCCATGGTGCCAGCGGAGCACAGAGTAGGGACAATCAAGATCGTAGACAGAATGTAAACTGTATTTTTATCAAGGACAACCATTGGCTAAGTTTCTATCATAAGGAGAATTCCATGCTGAGTTCTGAGTGTCCAAGAGGTGTATGACCTCAAGTTGCTTAAGATCAAGTTGGTAAGGAGTATTTACATGTTTAAGAAATAATGAATAGAGATAATATATAGGACTCTTGTAGGGTAATAGCAGGAAATAGAGGTGGAAAGGTAGCTTAGGGCCACATTGTGGAGTTCCCTGAGTGTTACACTACGAGTTCTTACACTGAATTCGATGTATTAGTTAGTGGAGGGACCCTTGAAGGTCTTTGAGAGGGGCGAATGCGAATGTCTAGCTTCCCTGCTAAATACAAGCTCAAAGAATCAAGCAGCTGCTCCTCCCTTGCTTACCATTATCAGCCCAGAGGCAAGCACAGTACTTAGCATGTAGTATGTCCCCGATAAATATTTCTTGACCAACTTTCTATGTACAAAATGGTGTCTTTGACAATGCTGGCCATTGTTAATAGCATGTGTTGGGTGACAGATGAGAGCCGGGAAAACCAGTTTGGCTGCCCTTGAGTAAAGTAATGAAGACCTGGACTTCAGCGGGGTTATTGGAAATAGAATGAAGAAGTGATTGCAAGAAAGAAATGGATAGTACTTCACGACCAGATAGGTTGGTGGAAATAGGGAAATGAAGGAAACAAGGATTATTCTAAGGTTTTGAGAGAGGGTGAGAGAAAAGGGTTGTTAGCAGAAATGGGAAGCCTAGTGAGGAAGCTAATTTGGAGAGAAAGATTATAAACATGGGCTTTAAAAATGTGAAGACATAGTGTTGAACACTAGTCCAGCAGTTTTTGACTAACCTCCGGTAAACTAGTCACGGAGCATGGAGAGAACAGGTAACTTTGTTTTGTCTGTTTCCGTATCACACAGTGGTGATGTCCAAGCCATCTGTTATGGGAGTGGCCTGATTCCGAGGCCACACACACACACACACACACACAGAGCGGTAAGCAGAAAGGCCAGGGTGCCTTCCAAGATTGAAGCTTTTTAAATGTGAAGCAAACTAATCAATCAGATAAAAACACAAGGGACTCCCACATCGACTCAATAATAATAACAATAATAATACTACTGCTAATAGTAATAATAAAAATTACACAGGATATTTTAAATACCTAACCATTGAAATGTTATCTTTTGCAATTCAGTACTGCAATTTCAAGGTCCAGTTCCATTAACTAGCATAATGAGAGAAAAATGCTATGTATGTCCTTACAGAGAGCAAGCATTTGAATAGTGTTTAAAAAAATAGTAATAAAAAGACAATAGCAATTTGCTAAGGCAGTGTGTCATAACTTCGATTATGCAAAAAGTGAAGTGGAGTGTAGTGAATTTGAGGTCAACTTTTCAAACAAGTCATCAGGGGGAAAATAAGAAAAGTGCCAGAGAGCTAAATATGCATGAAGCTGCTATTGAAGTTTAATGGAAAAATGGGGCTCTTGTCAGCTAGCTGAGTACTTAATAATGTTAACACCACTACAAACAAGTTGTGCTTTATTGCTTCAATCTCCTACGTACTGGCAAGAGAATTAACAAGACTGATGCATTAAGATCTTAGATTTCAGTCAAATTAGGTGACTAAGAGGGTGATGAAAAACACTTGTTCTCGAAGGGAACACAACTCTATCAGGAACTTGTTACATTCTGCATCAGATCATTGGATGAGCTGCTGATTTAACAGTTACGCCGAAAAGGAAACCCCTTAATCAATCCTTTTGGTACAAAAGCTATTATGTGTTAGGTGATTTAAAGGGATGATATGCAAAGGTAGGGAGCACAGGTACATCTCTGAATGTTTATGTTTGAATTCGGAGAGACAGTAAAATAATGGAGCTTTGTGAATATCCCCGTTTCGTTTACAATGTAAGATGCTATCAAAGTAGACTTTTTGAAGACGAACTCACTTTAGTTTTCCCTCAGATTTAATGGAAGGTCTCCATGCAATTAAATGACTCATCCAGAATCGCTTGGTCAAATGGAGGCTTTCTCCTTCAAGCTCTTTCTCAGCACCAGTATGGATGACAATTGTCACTGGTATCCTCAAGTGTCTACTTGTACTGCCTTGTAAGCCAGACAGAGAAAAAACTAGAACATATATACGGCCTCTTCAGAAAAGGGGTACGTGAACAAAAGGTGGGAATAGTGGACTGGTTGATGAAGGGCTGAAGATGTTTGAAGAGAAAGTACAGCTTCCACTTCTTCAGTGAAAAAGATCCTCATTGTATGCTTGACTCAACTAAAAGTCACCCAGCCATAGTATATAGAGAAAAAAATCAGACCGTCATTGTCTGAATATTACGTTTCCTCTGTAGAATATGGGAGGCCTCTCCTAGGTCGGTATATTCTCCAGAAGATTTATCTGGTACAATTCATCTCTTAGAATCAAAGTTACAGATTCACTGATTCATCAAATGTTAGACCTTAAAGGCCAGTGCTTTAAAGATCTTAGCAGCAGGATTCCTTGCAAGATGGGATCTTAGGTGAATGCCCGCTATGGCTGTGTATGAAAGCAGAGCCGCTTTGAGAAAGATGGGGAAGGGAACTGAACCCACCAGCTGTCCCTCCAACTCCTCAGCGACCACCCCTAGGGCACCTTCGAGGAGCCCTAGAACAGCATGTGTGATTGGAAAACACCCCAATTTCATAGATGATGAAACTGAGGCTCCGAGTGGTGAAAAAATGTGGCCAAGGTCATGCAAACCCATGAAGCCAGGGCAGTATTTAGCACTAGAAGCCACGTTTCTTCTAAGTTGGGCTAGCGTGAGGTGAGAACAGCCACCTGCTGGATGGGGAGAAGGTGGCTTGGGTCTTCAGGTCTCTCCAGCTCTCAATTTGTGGCTACTTTCAGAAAGAATTGACACAAATAATTAACAGACGTTTGCATTAATTTCCGTTTCATTACATAGATGGTTTGGGAGTAAAAGGCAAAACTGCTTTTGTCTAGTGCTTGGTAGCTCTCAATTCCACAGAGGAAAGGAAGAGGTTAGGCACAGTCATTAGGAAGGTTTCTTACAGAAGCCGAAGTTGCTTGGGAAATGACACCACCATTGACTAGAATACATCAAGTACAAAAGGGGCTGTAATAATAGAAAAGTAGTTATGCACCTAAGTCCTGAAATGTAGTATTACATCCATTCTGAGAGGTAATCACTCCTGTCATTACTGAGCTCTGTGATCGCTCAGTCTAGCATGACAGACGGCTTCGGGCTCAATCCCATCACCGGCGGATCTTGCTGCAGAAGCCCGGGCTTGTACAGGGTTCAGGCAGAGCAGAGAAATAGCCGCCCTCGCAGTTCCTCACTGACCTTTAGGTATTGGTTATAGGCCTACGTAATTGAAATAAATGATTTTTTTTCATTAGTGCTTTATGGAACCATTTAAAATTATAATCTTTCCTGTCCGAGAATTAGTTTAATATGATCCACTATGATTACCTCTAATTGGATTTAATTTAGATTGAAATGTTTGAGCTCATATAATGGATAAGGCTCCAGTGCAGTGTATGTGTGTGTGTGTGTGTGTGTGTGCGTGTGTGTGTGTGTTCAAATTTCAGGAGATTGATTTTTCTTGCTATTGACTGCTGTGATTGTATGTTACTAGACCCTGCACTGGCAAAACACCTGGAATGTTATTTTACTCCAAAGATAGTTTGGCCTCGTTGAAAGTTGTAGTTAGAGAACATACAGGCGACTACAGTTCTATCGCGGGAAGGGACAAAATAGAGCCACATGATTTGCTTCTATCCCTTCTCCCATTCTCACCCTTGAGGGGACGCTGCAGCTTTCCCCGCAAAATGCCATTTTCTGTCTAGACATCCCTCTAAGTCTCTTGAGGTCTGGGTGGCCATTCCTTGCGTGGATGCCGAAAACCCTCTTTAACAGGCAAAATGGTAAATGGCATGAGCATTTAATGGGGGGAATAGACTTGGAAAAAACAGTCTGAGCCTCGGGACAATGGATGAAATGCTGTGAAAGCCTGGGGCAATAATGGTGTCTTGGGAGAGGCCGCTCCTGGCACGTAACACTGCCGTTTGCTTTCTGCCTGCTTCTCTGTCCTTGGTGGATTTTTTGCTTGCGTCTTGCTGCTTCTTTCCTCTGTTAAGGCTATAAAATGCCATAATCAGGCAAGCATTTGACTGAAACATTTTGGGGCTTTTCCAAACATGTATTTTTAAAGCCATTGACACAGTGACACTGTGTCTTCGGAGCTCAGCGTCTCACCAGGGGCCTGGCACTCACACTCACTAATGCACTGGCTTGGTTCCCTTTCTAACAGGAAGCACTGGTTAGAACCCTGCTCCCACCTCAGGCTCGCTGGGTCTAAAACCTGACTGGCCCAGACGAGCCTTATTTCAGCGATTAAGACTTCAGATGGATTACCCCCAACTTGGGCGCTATGGATGGATTTTGTTATCACAGTGTGCAGACTTAAGGCTTGCTATCGAAAACCACAGAGATGAGTTATCAGAACCGTTCCCTGTAAAATTGGAAGCATTAAGTACCAACCACACATGCGCGTGAAACCAAGAAAGGGCAGGAGAAGCAAATCGGGTTCTAGACCAAACGGGTACAATTGCCCCCTTCCTTTAGTTTCTATCCAGTCTTTCCTAGTGTTCTGGGAGCTAGAAGCCACAGCGTTGGGAATCTATTAAAATGAGTTTCAGAATAGTGTTGGATTGAAAAAATAAGGAGTTAGGGGAAAACAGTGCTACCTTTTTGGAACCAGGCGAATTTGTTATCACTTCCTTCACTGTGATTTTGCTCTATCTGAGAACATCTCAGCACCAGGGTAATAGAGAAATTGTCTCATCAAGGGCAATGAGCCAGATGCTAATAAACAACTGAGATGTTGGTCTGGAAAAGCCGGAAGGGAGAGTTGGAAGTTGGCGATTCATCTTTAATCCTTTAGAGGCCGGTTGTCCTTAGAGTGAGATGTTGATTGTAACCAGACTTTCTACTTCACCATGGGATTTTATCTCTTTGCTTAAGGACAAGCAGAAAGTGTCAAGGCAGGTACCATTGTGGTCAAGAGGGATGGGTAATCCTCATAGACTATTCAGAGAAGGGAGGAAGTCCAATGTTCATTTTCTTCATGAGACAGAGTATATAAAAAAAATCTGAGCACCTCTCAAATAGATACCTCTGTTTAATCTACAGCCAAGGGTAAGGTTCAACATAAAGGGAAATATTATATGTATTCCATGTAATACATGTGCATATATTGTTATATATTAATATAATATACTATTAATACATGTTAACATATTTAATACATAATATAATATATGTATACAATAAGTTGGGAACTTACATAATTTAGTCAAGTGGCTCCTGAATGAAACGAATGAGGTAAAGTCTAATGAGACTTAATAGGAGAGAGGAGCTGGTAGCACAAATAAACAGTTTCATGGATGGTCTGGACACTTATTTGTTCATATAAATAAAATCCAGCGTAGGAACTGGGGATTCCCAACTCTACCATAGTTGAGATGTTCGTTATTTTAATACCCTTCCATGCCAGCCCCATTCCTCTGAGTGAAAGTAGTGAATGACATACAGTTGTTATATCTTAGATTAAGGTGAACATAAATTATTTTTAGGGTGGGAGAATAGAATTTCACAATGTTCCTTGAGATAATTGGAGGCACTCAGAGGTGTCACAAAACCGATATTGGGAAACTGAACTAACTCTTCCGTTAAATTTGGTTTAAAGGGTTGGTAACGTTCAACTTTGTAATAAGTATGTTTAGAAATCATGAGGACAAACTTCCTTTGGGTTTTTACCAATTTCACCTTTTACCACAGCTCTTCCAACACCGTGGCCATCTGGTTTGAGGTGGGGCCTGATAAGTCCCACAGGGAACTTAAAATTCTTATCTGTTCTTGGTGGTGGGAGACACGTCTTTGCTTTGGAGGAATTCTGTGGTCCAGATCTTTAAATAATAGCACCCATATGAGAAATCACATTTCATGATTTTGTGCTCCTGCACAGACAAAACAAAATACTCTGTGACATTGTTGAGTATTAGTACAAACAGCCCGAGGGAGCACAGCCAGGAACCCACCATTTGATTTTGCAAAGGGTGAAAGGAAGGTGAAGATAGCCAGCGGAAGCTGTTCTTGTTTTTTCATCATCACCATCACCTCCGTTGTCATCAATGTCATTTGTTGTCGCTATAACGAAAGAAACGTTCTACTCAGTGGTGCAGGATAAAAAATCAAAGTCTCCCCCACCCTTGCTCTCTTCTGGGTCCATTTCCCAGAGAAGCCACTTGTAACTGTTTTACAGATTCTGGAAGGGACACCCGGGTGGCTCAGTTGGTGAAACGTCTGCCTTGAGCTCAGGTCATGATCCCGGGGTCCTGGGATCGAGCCTCACATTGGGCTCCCTGCTCAGCAGGAAGTCTGCTTATCCCTTTCCTTCTGCTTGTCGCTCCCCACTGCTTGTGAGCGCTCTTTCTCTCTCTCTCTAATAAATAAATAAAATCTTAAAAGATTCTGGAAGATATCACCATAATGCTAAATAGTATAGCACAGTTTCTCGATTTGTCCATTTTAGATAGTACGTATCGACTACGTTTTCTGTTGCTATGACAGATGATGAATTTAGCAAACTATGCTGTTCTCCGTGTTTTTCTCCCTTCAGCTTCTTGATCAGGTTAATTACATTATTTTTAAATTTCTTCCAGTGATTTTTTTTTACAAGCTTTAAACACTATATATCCTGTTCTATTTCTTGTTTCATCAAATGTCGACACTCTTTGCTCCCTACCTTATAAACAAAGCACATGCCCACTTACCACCATCTCCTTCCCCTTCTGCCTCCTGACTGTTTCCTCCTGTGTCATTAATTTTATGTTGTCAAGGTTTATAACATTTACAATTTATTCTGTAACTACTGAGTTCAACCGTATGAAATTGTCATTTTTTATGTCAAAATAGCCCAATATCAGCAATTTCCTGTGGTTCGATCGAATGCGATTATACTCTTTTGCTTGTCTATAGCTTGATTCTGAACATTGAAAACCAATAAATATTCATAATATTAGAGGTATGTGTGTTTTCCATGATGGGACAAAGTAGTGTCACTGGCCTCATGATTTTAAATATCATTTAATGACTCTCAACTATAAATTCCCACTTCCAACCTCTCCCCTGTAGTGGAGACTCCTATCTAACTATGTACTTGATACCTCTGTGTCACATTCTAGTGACAGTCACCTAACTGGTTTCCCTGTTTCTATTCTTGTTCTCATCCTGACAGTCCGTCCTACTGTCCATTCTCCAGAGAGCAGTCAGAGTGATTTTAGAGCAGAAATCAGATCATTTCCCTCCACTGCTTAAAACCTTCCAATTGTGGGGTTGCCTGGCTGGCTCATTTGATAAAGCATGCAACTCTTGATCTCATGGGCAGGAGTTCTAGCCCCATGTTGGGGATAGAGTTTACTTTAAAAAGAAAAAAACAACAACCTTCCAATCATATCTTTTTGTATTTAGAATGAAACAAAACATCTTGTGCACGATTCATAAGGCTTTGCTTAATTCTGATCCCAGCAAACCTCTCTGATCATATTTCCCATCACTCATGCCCCTTATTTATTGTCTTCCGGCTGTCATGGCCTTATGCTGTTTTTGCCATGATGCTTCTTGTCTTAAGGCCTTACAATGTGCTGTTTCCTCTGCCTGCAACACCCTGCTTCCAGATCTTTCCACGGCTGACTGTTTTTTGTCATTCAGGTCTCAGATCAAATATTGCCAGATGCCTGACCACCCAGTCTTAAATAGTACATACCATCTATCCACTAGTTACCCATCCAGTTTTATATTCTTCAGAATGCTTAAAACACACTTAAGTTTTCTTGTTTGTTTATGTATTATTTTTTTTAGTAAGCTCTACAGTCAACATGGGGCTTGAACTCACAACTCCAAGAGTTGCATGCTCTACTGACAGAGCCAGCCAGGCATCCCATGTTTATTTTTTATAATCTATCTTCCAGCCTTTGAATGTTTACTCCATGAGGATACAAAATTGTTTTATGTTTCTTTTCACAGCCATATATCCCTTGAGCACCTAGGACACTGTCCAGCATATCATAAGTACTCAACAAATATTTGTTTAAGAACATACTTCACTGAGGGGCACCTGGGTGGCTCAGTCGTTAAGCGTCTGCCTTCGGCTCAGGGCGTGATCCCGGAGTTCTGGGATCGAGCCCCACATCAGGCTCCTCTGCTGGGAGCCTGCTTCTTCCTCTCCCACTCCCCCTGCTGTGTTCCCTCTCTTGCTGGATGTCTCTCTCTCTGTGTCAAATAAATAAATAAAATCTTAAAAAAAAAAAGAATATACTTCACTGAGAAGGAAATGTAATCCTAAGTCATTGAGAAGCATCAAGATCAAATGGATTATCTTTTTTTTATACTCTGTCAATTATTCAAAAGGTGCCACATTTTATTTTGCTTCATATTTGGACCATGCATTGTTTTTGTTTTAAAGATTTTATTTATTTCTTTGAGAAAGAGAGAGTATGAGCAAGGGGGAGGGGGAGAGGCAGAGGCAGAGGGAGAAGCAGGCTCCCCGCTGAGCAGGGAGCCCTATGCAGGGCTTGATCCCAGGACCTGAACCGAAGGCAGACTTTTAACCAACTTAGCCACCCAGGTGCCCCTGGACCATACTTTGTTTTGTGTGGATTTTTTTTAAACCGGAGCTTTTAATTGTCTCTCTCTCACTCTCTCCCCTGACCCCCTCTCCACCTCCCTCCCTCCCTTCCTTCTTTCCATCTTCCCTTTATGAAAGAAGAGAAATTTTCCTTCATTTCATCAGTAAGAACCTTAAAGTTATTACACACGTAGTTTACGGGGTAGCATTTGTTTTTTCTTCTCGAGCATATTTTTCAAGCAACCTTCTAACTTCCTGTTCAGATTGAGCCAATTACATTCTATCATTCTGTGATATGTATGCCTGTCTGGTGCATTTCAGGAGCAGAAAGGAGGCTAGTTTGACAAGAGTGGGGTGAATGAAAGTGTAGTAGGAGATGAGGTCACACAGGTTATAGATATGTCATGGAAGACCTGATAGGTTAGAATAAAGACTTTAGCTTGAACTCTGAGATAGGAAACCATTGTAGGGTTCTGAGCAAAGGCTCAGTTTGGCTGCTGGACTGGAGAATAGATTAAATGTGGGCAAGAACAGAAGCAGAGAGACAAGTGAGGAGGCTCAGGCAGTATTCCAGCTAAGAGATGATGATGGCTTGCATCGGGGTGGTGACGGTAGAGGTAGTGAGGAATGTCCAGATTCAGGATATATTTTGAAGTAGAGCCAACAGGAGTTTCTGGGTATAAGGTATGGGAAAAAGAGAGGACTAAAGGATGAATCCAAGGAATTTTGCCTGAGAAATTGAGAATATGGAGTTACTAATATGAGAAAAATTGCAGGAGAATGTTTCCTTGGGGGTGGGGTGGATGGGATATCGCCAAGTCCAGTTCCCGATATTAATTTTGAAATATCAAGTGGGCAGTTGGATATACTAGTCTGGATTCAGGAGAGAAATACAGGATGGAGATGTAAAGATAGGACTCAGCCTGTAAATGGTCCTTAAATTCATGATACTAGATGATCTTAGCTAGGAAGTAAGAGGAGGGAGAAGAGAAAGAGGAACTAAATCCTGGATTTAATGTTTAGGATTTGTGGAGATGAGGAACCAGCAAAGAAGACTGGAAAGGAATGGCTAGGGACCTAGAAGGGAAATCCACTGTGAAGGAGGTATTCTGGAAGCCAAGCGATTTTCTATTTATCCTTAAGAAACTGAAATTTCCACGTGAATAGGTATGGTACTTGAAGGGCCCTTTTCATCTAAAGATTCGTGTGTTTCCTCTATCTGTGAATTTTTCCGCTCTATTATTTCCTAACCACTAAAGTCTGTTTCATTCTAGAACTCTTATTAGATAAATATTAGACCTTTTGGATGTGTACTCAATATTTTTTTTTACCTTTTTTTGCTTCTATTTGCCATCTTGTTATCTTAGGCTATAAAATTTTTGTTATTTAGCCCTTGTACTTGAAAAGATCTGGAGTCTTTTAAAAAAATTTCTAAGAGCTTTCCTATTCTGTTATGGCTTCTTTTTTCATAGGAGCTCATTCTAGACTTCTGTTCCCAGCATAATCTATTTCCTCTGGGGTCATTTGTTTTGCTTATTCATGTTGGTCCTTCTCTTTTATGCTGTTGGTTTTGCACAAACATCTGGTTATTTATGATTTATGAATGAAGAACTACATTGATTAGAACAGTAGCTGGCCTGAGTTTCTTTCAGAGTTGAACCGACAGGCTGCCGTCTGGATCGACAGTGCTCCTCCATAGAAGTGCTAACACGAGAGGATCTTCCCTTTGAAGACTTTCAAAGTATTTCAGACTTTGTTCTCGAAGTAGTAGATTTTAATGTATTTCATTCTTTGGAGAAGCTGTCTTTTCTTGTTTGTTTCCCTTCCTGTGAGAAAGAGTGTCATCCTATTCTGTACCCTGCCTTCTCCAGGCAGGTCTTTTACTCTGCTTAGGAAAGAGTTCTTGGGACTCCAGCTAGGACCAAACACAGCAGCTACTTTGCGTACATGGAGGAGGGGGAGAGGATAACTGGCTCTGTTACCCATTGACAGTCCTCTAATGTGGCCGTCCTGATTGCTGTCCCACAGCCCATGTTTGCTCTTAGTACTTGTTGACTCTGAGCTTGGAGCCTCTTGGGTGCTCTGCCAAAGAAAGTATCCTCCACCTCCCTTGAGCCTTCTTCCATATATAGTTTGATGACACCGGGGAGTGTGGTCCTAACCACGGCACTATGCTGCTTCCCGGTATGTATTTACTGTGATTTGTTTGGGGACTTGCAGGACAAAGAAGTAAACACATGTGGTCAGGTGGTCATGTGGAACAAGAAACGTTGAGACTACTTTCCAACTTTAACTGCGGTACTTTGCTGACTTTCCAGTTTATTTAATAAAATGTTTACTGAATCAAACAGCTAGAGATAACTTCATTCTTTTTCACATACTGTCTGTAGCCTTCAGATACGGATCCTACCACAGACTTACCTTTGCTTCCTTTGGCCGATGGTTGGAAATGGGGGCTACGGTGGGTAGAAGACCAGTGAGGGCCTGTGCCCTACATAGGGCATACATTTAATATTCTTAGAAGCCTTATGAGGTGGATAATATCCCCATTGTATAAATGAGAAAGCAGAAGCTCAAAGAACATAGGAACTAGCCCAATGCTGTATTGTTGGTGTCACCTGGGACTGGGATCCAAATCTATTTTACTTCAATCCTGTGGCCTTTCCTTTACATCAATCTCCCTCCCCATCTCTTTGCCATTGTCCTCTACGATAAGAAAAAACTCTGACCAAATTACCTGTAATCTTCGTCAGCATGAGAATTCTATATATGAAAAACATTGTTAGTTACAGGTTTTAATTGGTAATCCTTGAAGTTTCTTGGTATTTTATCCATCTCTTTTCTTTGTCTTTGAAACACACATTACTTTTCAAATCTCATGAAATTTTGCTCAGTGAAGGGGCTGATACAGTGTGCCCCTTATTTCTATCATAAGCTTAATTAAAACCCAGTAAATTCTGTGAAGGGGGTGGTTGCATTAATACTTCTGGGTGTGCGTGGACTGAGTTTGCATTTCAGGTAGTGGCTCATTTTCCCCCGATAGGCAGCTTTTATAGAACAAAAGAGTGGCCATCCTAAACACAGTTGAACGTTCCTGTCCTGCTCCAACCAGCTGAACCCTGCGGGCACTTGCTCAGTGGTGAAGGTGAGACTGTACCATGGAAGCAAAGGTCGGAACAGGTCAAGACAAGTGTGCTGTAGACTCAAAAGGGCGGGCTGGCTGCAGCAGGATAGACCCCCAAATCAGGGCCACAGTGACAGGGGCGGGGGGCACTCTTTCTCTTCATTTTGCAGTCTTTTCTCCACTCACTGCTACCAGGGCATCTCAGTTCCAAGTGCAAGGACACAGCGAACCCAGGGACGCACATGACAGTCACAGAAGCAGCCACTCCTAGCTGCTGGAAGATGTATGTTTGGGTCCTGGTGAGGGTGCTTCCAGCCTTCTGACTCACTTTCCACCCCACTTTTTCCCTCCTTCAATGACTTTGCCCATGTTTTGAGGGACTGCAGAACTCAAGTACGATGTCCTCGCCTATGTGCAACATCACCTTATAAACACTTCTTCACTTCATGCTGCTTTTAGACACAACTCAGAGTCAAGGTCAAGGAAGGCTAGGAGGAGGTAAGTGAGGTTCTTGCCCTGGGCACAGAATTGAAGAGGTGCAACCCTCCCTTAAATAATAAAGATTATTACCATTTCAATGTAGTAATTTTTAAAAATCACATTGAATGCCGGGTGCCTGTGGGGTGCAGTCAGTTGAGCGTCAGACTCTTGATTTCGGCTCAGGTTATGATCTCAGGGTCATGAGATCAAGCCCCACACTGGGCTCCGTGCTCAGCACAGAGTCTGCTTGAGATTCTCTCTTCTCCCTCTGCCTCTCCTCTTGGCTGTCTCTGTCTCTCTCAAATAAATAAATAAAGCTTTTAAAAAAATCACAATAAATGTAAAATATTCCATGACGAACAAAATACTAAAATGTTGAATAAAGACAGGATGTGACAGGGCTGGGATTTGGAGGAGGTGAAAGAGATGAGCCATGCAAGGGCAGGCTTGGATCCTGTCAAAGCATTTTCTCAGAATTTGCGAAAAGGGCAAGAAACATCCTCAGGATTGTTGTTTTGCTTTTTATCACTTTAAATGGGAAAGATGTATAAAAGTGCTTTCAGAAGTTCTTAAATGTGACATAAATGTAAAATACGACTGTATAACCATTATCATTTGTTCCCAATAATGACTTTAGCCTGGTCGGATTGACATTTTAAACAAGTCTGTTCTGTTCTTTGAATCACTAAAGATTTATACTAATTTGACTCATTTTTTTTCTCTCTAAGTCATACAGGGAGCATTTGATTCAACTTTCCGCCCCTTCTTTCTTTTCTTAATTACCATTTACTTAAAACACAAAACAGAGGGAAACGCAGTGCCCAGCTCCCAGTCACAGTGAGGGAGATGCTGTTTTCAGTCCCACACTGAGAAAGGATAAGATGGCAATCGCATTTTAGAAGCAATTAGAGAAGCTTCTGGATTTCCACACACTCTGTGACTTGGCATCTTGGTAGAATCTAAAAGATTTTAATGTTAGTGCTGAAAGATGGTAAAAATCATGTCTTGTGATGTAGAAAATGGAAGTTCCTGCTACAGCTGCATTAATGAGCCTATTTCCCAAAACTTCATTAAGCCAACCGTAGACGCTGCCCGGTCGCAGCCTGTCTTGCAGTTATTAGAAAGTGGTGTCAACGCAGCAAAGATTTAGAATGTACAAGTTAGGACTTAGTGTTCAACCCCAGCCTTTGAACTACCCTGAAGTGATCGTCTCGTTTAATTAAAGGCATGTGTGAATCCAACAAGCTCCCTATCTCCTGTCTTGGCGCACATTACAGGTAGTCTAGGAAGAGAGCAGAGAGATGAAGGAGTGACGTTTCTATAAATACGGTGTAGTACAGGTGTGCTGGCTCCTGGAGGTATTGGATTCCCATGAATGAACGTAGCATGGCAGGAATTTTCGACAAGCCCAGAAAATGACAGATTAGACAATGACAAAACAGAAACAAGAGCTACAGCTGATGTAAGGAAATTGAAATCACCGTTAGACTGGGGACTGTGTTCAATGGAGCGTGTGTGGCCTAAAAGTACAAAATACAACTTACCCCCTGATTGGGGTAGCTCAAGGTTGTGCTCTTTCACTTGGGATCGATCACCCAGTTCGGAAGATCTGGATGAGGGTCAACCATTTCCCCTCACATCCATTTCAGTTTTCAGGAGGCTAGTTCTTAAAGGTTCTCATTTCTGTGCTTTGGTGTCCAAATTTACGAATGGAATGAACACTCGAAACATCCAGCCACCCCATCTGACGTTTTACAGTACCTTACAGGTTGCAAAGCCTTTTAACCTCCCCTTGGTGATTTAATGCCACTCAGGCAGAACCTGGGAGGTGGGAGAGCCACACAGCAGAGAGCCCTGGGCATGAGGCTTATCTCTGAGTGGTAGCTGGATACCCCTCGGGGAAACATAGAATCTGGCTGAGCCCCCATTTCTTTACTTGTCCAAAGAGGATCACAACACCTGCCTGCAAAGATGGTTGTGAAGTAGAAAGGAGGAAATGGAAGCCAAGTGCTGGGTGCTGCCCTGGCAAACATTAGCTGCCTTTGGTACCAGTTCTCCAAAGACCCCTGGAAATGAGACAGGATTATTTCTAATTTATAGACTGAAAAGTCAAGGTAGGGGGTGGGGGGTAGGGAGTGGTATATGAAATGACTACCCCAATTAGCAGAACAAGGACTCAAGCTCAGATCTTCTTTTTTTCTTTTTAAGATTTTATTTATTTATTTGTCAGAGAGAGAGCACAAGCAGGGGGAGGGGCAGGCAGAGGGAGAAGCAGACTCCCCGCTGAACAGAGAGCCCGATGTGGGACTCCATCCCAGGACCCTGGGATCATGACCTGAGCCGAAGGCAGACGCTTAACCGACTGAGCCACCCAGGCGCCCCTCAAGCTCAGATCTTCTGACTGAAGTTTAGAGGACACTCCAGGCCCTATAACCACAACTGGTAAGCTAGTATTAATTAGTTTCCAGTGGCTTCTGTAACAAATGAACCCAAGTTAACAGACAGTTTTGGCTCACAGTTCTGGAGGCCAGAAGCCCCAAATCAGTTGCGCCCAACTGAAATCAAGGTGTCAGCAGGGCCCACCCCCTTTGGAGGCTTTAGGGGAGAATCCATTCCTTGCCCTTTCCAGCTTCTGGTGGATGCCAGCAGTCCTTTGACTGTGGCCACATAGTTCCAGTCTCTGCTTCCATGGATACATTGTCCTCTCCTCTTCTTTGTGCATCAAATCTCCCTCCACCCCTTTCTAAGAAGGCTACGTGTGATTGCCTTGAGGGCCCACCTGGGTAAGCCAGCATGACCTCTCCCTGGCAAGAGGCTTAACTTAATCACACCTGCAAAGTCCCTCTTCACCGTATAAGGTCACATTCATGGGTTACAGGGATTCATTAGGACACGGACACCTGTCCGGGGGCTGATTATTCAATCTACCACAGCCAGCATGTGAAAATTTCAGTCTGGGCAACCTGTGCCCAGCTCGATTCCTACCTCATGGCAGTTCATTCCAATGCAGGCCCTCCCTCTACCCTCCTGCTGGCTTGGGCATCTGCAGCTCTGGTAGCCAATCGGGGCTCCTACGCTGCCTTTGGATAAGCCTAGCACGTCGAAGTCTGACTCCAGCTTCATCCTCAAGATCCGTAATAGCCTTTCTGCCTGGGCCTAGCATTTGTGGACTTGCCATCCCCCCCCCCCCGACATATGATCGGTGTGGCCCCGGGGGGTGCCTTCCAAAGTCAGCTTAGTTCCATCCTCACACAAGCAGGGTTGATCTGCGTTGTACAGCTAGACAAGGGGAGACTAGTGGGAGGTTCTGTTTCACTCAGGTTGGCTGGAATATGAAGCAAGGATTTTAGGGCCTACACCCCTGGACACCTTCTCCAGGATTGGAGTACTCCGAGGAAAGCCTATAGACGGCTGCTGGTCTGTAGTCTCCTCTGTGGATTTATTAATGGCTACAGAAATTTATTTTTATATATGATGCGTGTGCGTAAATGTGTATGCTCGTATATGCGGATATGTGTGTGTATCCTGTACTTTTCATCAAAACACCTCATTTTTAGATTTAAATTCACATGAAAACTCAAATAACACCTCTCACTGGTTCTCCTGCTTTCACGGAAGATTGCCCGAGCACCTCCTCCGTGCCGGCCCTTTGCCAGGCTCTAGGGATACAGAGGTGAAACTGCTGTTTCTCCTCAACTCTTAAGGGGATAACAGTCTAGGGAGTAGACAGATTTAGAAACGGGTAATTAAAGCACAGTGTGATTAGTTCTGTTCGTCTACACAAGGTGGGAACAAGGGTGAGGTACTTGCCTAGGGCGTACAATTTAAGGAAGCTTCGAAACTCACTATTGATTACTGAATTTTTCCCCTAATGGTAAACAACATTTTAATGCAGTATTTTAAAAAATCAAAACTACTGCCCAGAAAAATCTGTGATGAACAGAAGTGCCCCTTTTTTTTCCCATGCAAGGTAATATCTCCACAGGTTCCAGAGATTAGGTCACGGACATCTTAGGGGAGGAGGCCCTGAAACGAGCGGGTCCTCTGTGAGACAGGGCCTGTGGAAGGGTGAGGTGGCAGGAGGGAGGCCAGATGAGCACCATTGAGTCTTCATACAGTAGGTGTTTAGGGTGTTGGCAGGCTTAGCTGTAGGTGGAGGTCTGTAGGAACTTTTGTGTTGCCAAAATAGCCTGGGTACCAATCGAGTCTGGCTGCTCTGAGAAATCAAAGCAGGAGCTTGTCTAGAAATGCTCTACTTCGACGTCGTGCTAGCCAGATGTCGTGTTCGGCCCCCTGGAGAGAGGACTAGCCAAGCTTCTGCATGTGCTCAGGGGACTATGGGACTGGTCAAGGTAGTGACCGCTGTGGGAGGGCCAAGACTGCGATCCATGAGTCCATCAGGGCTGTTGCCTCATGGCTGACGTCCTTGGGATTTGGCATTGCAGCAAGTACTGAGTGCCACGGTGGACACGGGGGGATTGGTGTAATGCAACTTTTAGAGGCAGCACCTAGTAAGCGGGGGCTCATGTTGAACTCTCTAAGCTTATCTTGCTTGCATTGAGGAGAATTTGTCTTGGGCTGTTTCAAGACAAGACCCACAGCAGTATGACTCTTGATTAAGTTAGTAGATCAGAAAAAGAAATAGAAGGCTTAAGAGTTTGCAAAAGGGCCAGGTTTCCCAGCTCACACGAGCCCTCTCCTCCCCTGCCCCTACACTCCATCCACGGAGCATCCACCTGTTGTGAAAGCCTCCAAGAAGGTACAAGCTCCATTTCCCAAACAGAAGCAGTTTTCATAGTCTTCTAGCAGATCCTTGGTCATGCTCCATTTCTATTCCCGAGTCAGGGCCACATCAAGATCAGCTAAGAAATCTCTCTCTCTTTTTTTTAAATGCAGTTTTCTATTATAAAATTAATAAATATTTGGGACACCTGGGTGGGTTGGTTGGTTGAGTGTTCAGCTCTTGGTTTTAGCTCAGGTTATGATCTCAGGGTTGTGGGATCGAGCCCCGCTTCAGGCTCCTGGCTCACTGGGGAGTCTGCTTGTCCCTCTCCCTCTGCTCCTCCCCTTCCTCTCTCTCTCTTTCAAATAAATAAATAAATCTTTTTAAAAAGTAATAAATATTCATTATAGAAAACTGGGAAAATACAGAAAAATGAAATAAAGGAAGGAATCCTATAACCTGACTTCTGAATGTTGGTTATTGATAATATTATAGCATATTTCCTTTCAGTCATTGTCCAGGATAGTGATTTTTCTATGCATCATTGTATGTGTATATATGTATATATATATGTGTGTGTGTGTGTAGGTATATGTTTGCATTAAGGGTGTTTACAATTTTGTACTTTGGGTTTTTTTACTTACTATTCTTTGTTCTCACTGTTTTGACCTATCAGCATCAGCCCACACAGTCAACCACTTCCTCCTTGAGACACTCACTTGCCTCGGCTTCTCTGTTAGCACATTCTCTTAGTTTTTCTCTGCTTCACTTCCCAGTTATTCCATAGCTTTCTTTATCTGACCATCACATATTGGGATTCTGCAGAGCTAATGCCTTCGCCCTCTTCTCTTACTTTGCATTCAGGTTTTGGGGATTTTACCCATTGCCATGACTTTAAGTAAAACATTTAAGTAAAAATGACATGCAGATGTCTCCCACATTTCTTTTTGTTAATTTTAATTCCAGTATGCTTCACATACGGTGTAATGTGAGTTTCAGGTGTACAATGTAGTGATTCAGCACTTCCACACATCACACGGTGCTCTTCAGGACAAGGGCACTCCTTAATCCCCAGCACCTAATTCACCCAGCCCCCACCCACCTCCCCTCTGGTAACCGTCAGTGTGTTCTCTATAGTTAAGAGTCTGTTTCTTGGTTTGTTTCTCTTTTTTTCCCCTTTGCTCATTTGTTTTGTTTCTTAATTCCACATATGGATGAAATCATGTGGTATTTGTCTTTCTCTGACTGACCTATTTTACTCAGCGTTTTACTCTCTAGGTCCAGCCATGTCATTCCAAATGACAAGATTTCATTTCTTTTTATGGCTGAACACTATTCCATTGTATATATATACATCATATCTTCTTCATCCATTCATCTGTTGATGGACGCTTGGGCTGCTTCCATAATTTGGCTATTGTAGATAATGCTGCAATAAACACAGGGGTGCATGTATCACTTCGAATTAGTGTTTTTGTGTTTTGGGGGTATATACCCAGTAGTGTGATTACTGGATCATAGGGTAGTTCCATTTTTAACTTTTTGAGGAACCTCCATACTGTTTTCCACAATGGCTCCACCAGTTTGCATTCCCACCACAAATGCAAGAGGGTTCCCCTTTCTCCACATCCTCGCCAACACCCGTTGTTTCTCGAGCTGTTGATGTTAGCCATTCCGACAGGTGTGAGGAAATAGCTCACTGCAGTTTTGATTTGCATTTCCCAGATGATGAATGATGTTGAGCATCTTTTCATGTGTCTGTTGGCCATCTGGATATCTTCTTTGGAGAAATGTCTCTCCATGTCTTCTGCCCATTTTTTAATTGGTCTATTTGGTTTTTGAGTGTTGAATTATATATGTTCTTCATATATTTTGGATACTAACCCTCTAATGTCTCCCACACTTATATCTTTAGCACAAACTTCTTCTTTAAGATCCAGGTTCACAAATTGTGCTGCCTACTTGACATTTCAACCTGAATGTTTCGTAAGCATCTCAAACCCAACAGGTCTGCACAGAGCTCTTGACTTCCCCTTCTTACATTTGCCTCCTCCAATCTTGTCCATTTCAGCAAATGGTACCACTCTCAAGGCATCATCCTTCATGCCTCCCTTTCCCTTACCTCATCATCACCAGGTCTGGTCTGTTCTACCCTATCTCTTGAATTGACCCACTTTTATATATCTCCCTTGCTATTCCTTGGGCTTAGCAAATATCCTCTTTCACTTGGCTGTGACAATGCTCTCTAAGTCTTGCCCCTTCCGACCGATTCTCTAGAGAGCATCCATAATCATCTTTCTAAAAGACAATTCATATTATGTGATAAAAATCTTTAGATAACCATTGACTGGTTAAATGAATTGTGGTACAACCATATGATGAAATACTATACAACTATAAAAATGAATATGGAAGGCAGCCATGTAATGAAATGGAAAGAGCTCCAAGTTTTTATTAAGCAAAAAAAAAAGCAATGTATAGAGTAACCTGTATGGTATATGAGTTTGGGCATATGACGTAGAGACAGGTCAACAATGTGCATTTGTATCTGCATCAAAACTAAAAGGATTCCTAAGAAACTAATGAAAATATTTACTTGTAGATGAGTAGGGGGAAATATCCAATGGATAGTACAGGGGTGAGAGCAAGACTCATCACAGTAAACCTTTTTTATATTGTTTGGACTTCTGAACTATGTGGGTGTATTCCCTGTTCAAAAGCTAAACAAATGGACATATCTTCCCATTGCACTTAGAATAGTACCACTAATATTCCCTGCCATGGCCTACAAGACCCTACTCGTCAAGCCTCTGCCCACCTCTCCACTTTTACCTTCTACCATTTCCATCTCTCTTTCACTACTTCCAAATCCAAATGATCATCTTTCAATAATCAGATAGACCCTGAGTTTTTCCTTGTCGATGCCTTTGCGTTGTCTTTTTCTTTTCTGTTGATTGCCATTTCTCCTGGACTTCCTATGGCTATCTCCTTTTCAACCATAAATCTCTGTTAAAAATGTCATCTCAGAGATACCTTCCCCAGCTTCTTCACCTTGGGATGTTCACCCCCCATCCTACCTTTTACTCTCTCAATCATGGCACCATAGTCTCTTCTTTCCTAGCCCTCCTCATCATTTTTTATTGTTTGTTTAAATAAGTTATTTATTTTGTTGGTCATCCACTAGAGACTAAACTTCATGAGGATGGGAACCATTTATATAATTTTAACTGCTGTACAACCAGCCTGTACCTAGTACCTGGTACATAGCAGGTGATCCATATGTCTTTGTTGACTGAAGGCATGCTTGTAGATACATAAACATTTACCCACATCATTGCAAATTTTTCAGCAATATCCTTATAATAAGTTACATAATATTTCATACAGTGGATAAAGCACAGTTAACATAACCGTTTTCATATTATTTGACACTTCAGTGGTTATTGAAACAATGTATAAAAGTAGGTTTAACCTCGACATTGTTAGTATTGCTTATTGTCATATTTAAAACATTTTGATTGATGTAATAGCTCGAAAAGTGGTCTCTTTTAAATTTTTAATTCATGTTTCTTTAATTACTGATAGTTTTACGCATTTTCCATATTAGCTACTTGGATTAATTTTTTACAGACTGTCCTCAACATCTTTCGAATTACAACCTTCTCCTTCCCCAGTGCTACTGTCTGAAATCAGAGTCTTACTATTTTTAGCCTGAGTTGCTTTAACAACCTCTCTACTGGTCTCGGGACCTCTGATCTTGCTGCCTTCCTACGTGTCCTTTCTCCTGAAGCCAGAGTGCTTTTTCTAAAATGCATATTTGTTCACAGCACCATCTGCTCTCCATTGGGCTCTCCATTGCCTGGAAGATAAAGAGTAAGGTCTGCCATGGTATGTCCTGTAAGGATAGCCTCAATGGCTCCAGCTAAAAGTCTCACCCCAATCCAATATCACCCACAGGCATGCTCAACACGTGCATCTATCTCTGGGTCTACTTATGTTGTGCTCTCTTTCTGGAAAACCCTTATATTGCATCTCCTGTCCAGCAACTATAACACTTACTCATACCACTTTTTTTCCGGTACTTCAAGAGACAGATTAGTCATTATAAACTCAGTGTTCCTTAGTGCCTAGCACATTTCTTGAAATAGAGTGTGTCCAATGAGTATTCGTTCAGTATTTTGTCCAGTTATTTGAGAATTAGTATTTTCCTTATAGATTTCTAATAGTGATTTATATATTAAAGTTAGGAATCCTTTGCTTTATTTATTATGAATATTTTTATCAGTTTGTAAATTGCCTTTAATTTTGAATGCTTTGGTTGTTTTAGAGGCGTTTTTAATATGTATAAAGTCAAATTTATTAGTGTTCTAAATTATTTCTTACATTATTTCTAAATTCAGAAATTCCTATTCCTGTTAGGGATTTGATAAATATTTATTTGTTTTCTTCTAGTTTTTTGATTTGAAATTTTTTTTTACCATTTAACTCAATAATCCATCTAAGAATTACTTTATGGTATATACTAAGAATTTCATTTATTTTTCCCCCAGAGAATTAACCACTTGTCCCAATACCATTTATTAATAACCCTTTTCTTCCTGTTGATTTGAGATGCATCCTTTATCCAATATTAGTTTCATATACATAGTGGGATCAGCACGGAGGATATATATGATTTCATTGATTTGTATATCTAAATTTGTTCCAGGATCCTAGTGCTTTAATAATTATAGATTTATAACATGTATTTTGAATGCAGTGGACTATAAATAAGAACTGTAATATCTGATGGGGCTAATTCCTCTTCATTACTCTTCTTTTATGAAGTTTTGAATGCAATTTTCTTTCATTTGTTTTTCCTACTAAATCTTAGGATTATTTTGTCAAGTTCCCAAAAGAATCCTGTTAGTGTTTTGATTGGAATTCAACTAAGATTATAAATAATTTGAGAGCAAATTGATTTCTCTCTATCACATTCAACTTTCCAATTCAGGAACACGGTGTGTCTTCCTGCGTATTAAAGTCTTTTTTATATAGTTCTCAGTGAAGTTTTATAGTTTTCTTTTTGTAGGTCTCATATGGTTCTGATTAAAGTTACTCCTAGGCATTTTGGATTTCATTCAGCAGACTTCTCTGGTATGACTGAAAATGCCCATGCAGGCTCACTGATAAATCTAAACCAGAATATTGGGGCCCATATTTTCTAAGCCACATGGTTTGACAGTAATTGAGGCCATATAGTGTAGTGGTTAAGTTCATGGGCTTTGACATCTAGACAGATCTGGTTCTGAATCCTGGTTCTGTCACTTATTAGCTATGTAACCTTGGGCAAGATATGTAAACTCTGTCTCACTTGATTAATTTATAGACCTGGACTACTAATAGTACCTTCCTGACATGGGTTTGGTGAGGTACATGCAGGGTCATGAAAGCAAAGGTTTATCATGGCACTTGGGTGTAACGAGTGCTGCTGATGGTGACAAAAATTAGGGTATACAGAGAACACATGGGGAATAGGACTGTCTTGAGAAGTTCAGATTGCCAAAATCACAGGGAAATGAAAAGGATAAAAGAGTCAAAGGAGAAGGAAAGGTGAATAGGGAGAGAGAGAGCAGGAAATAAAAAGGTGCTTACAGCGAAGACGATGGGAAAAGGCTGCATTATTGCTGGAATCAGGAACAAGGACCATTCTGGGGAAACCTCCAGAAGCTGAGGAGGTGGAAGGGGAAGCAAATGTAATGCGTGGATAGCCGTTCTTCACGCAGCTACTCCCCTGCCTACCCAGCTGGGCCTTAAACCCAGGATGGGGAGAGAAGCTCGCCCAAGAACCACTGTGTTGGAGGGAGCTGGCCTGGTGGCCATGGGAACCCCAGGAACCAGATTTCTACTTGTAAGAGATGCTCTTCGGGACTGTGTAGATCAGAGAGGGCAGCTGAGTGATACTCTGAGGGGAGCCACAAAAGGAGGCAAGCCTGGCTCTCGGAAAGTGATGGAAAAGTGTCTGATAACCCAACCCCTTGAGCTGGGAGGCCATGGAGTTGACTCATTATTATTCTATTAATCATGGCATACATTGTTTGAGAATGTTGCTGGCATTTAACTAGAAGGGGAGATCATTTCTTAAATGGCGATGGACATGGAATGGGGGAGCAGGGAGGATGGAATGGAGGGAGGGAAAGAGAAAAGAAAAAGGAGAGATTGGTGTCTGTATGTGAATGCTTACACAAATGTACACTCAATTGAATCATATGCACAGCAGAGTGTGAGTTTTAATCTGTAGGTGTTTTTACACAGCCAATTGCAAGGATGAAACTTCATCTACCGTGTGTGGCATTGTTTGGGGAAAAATAGAACTAACATCCTTAATTTAATCTGAAGTACAAAGAGTAAGCTGAAGACCCAGGACCCCTGTAAAGAGCATATGAGAAAACATCCTATTGCCTAATGGCTCCTTTCTAACTCCTTTATATTCCCAAGAAAATTTTCTTTGTGGGGGAGGGGGTGGGGAGGGTGGGCAAGAGAGAAGGAGGAAGAGAGAGAATCTCAAGCAGGCTCCATGCCCAGTGTGGAGCCTGACTCGGGGCTCAGTCTCACAACCCCAAGATCATGACCCAAGCCAAAATCAAAAGTTGGACGGTTAACCAACTGAGCCACATGGGCACCCCAAGAAAATTTTCAAGATGCAATTCAGCAATGATGTTTTCCAATTAAAGGTCCATTATTAAATAGCAGATGTTTGAGATATTCCTGGATAGCATGGTACCCTAGAACATTAATGTTGGAAAAGCCTTCGAGACCAACCGACAGAGCCACTAGAGGAGGGAAATAACTCACATACAGCTGTGCAGTGCGCTGGTTAGTAGAGCCAAAACCCAAAATGAGGTCTGACCTATACTGCTCTTTTTTCCCCATCATAACATAGGATCTGCCTATTTGGGGAACCCCCTAGGACATTTGTCTCTTAGCACTTTTTTTTTTTTTTTTTTTTTGCCATGGGACCTTCTTTGTGCATGTAGGACCTGTGTTACAAAACCCACTAATGTCATTTCCTTTCTTTGGGGGAATAGGGTGATGGGAACATAGTACAGCCCACATGTAGAACGGGAAGGAAGATCTTCCAGAAGCTAAATTGTCCACCTTTTTTCTTCCTACTAAAGATATTTCTGAAAAGATATTTTAAATTTTAAACATTCTCGTTTCACAGCATGAAATACTGGCCTGTGTGGGTAAGGCCTTCGGGATGGGCTATGCCAGCTCGGCTCTCCATCTGTTCTTCCCACAGGATCTCGAGCACACATTCAGGTATTACTTATTTCATTGTGTGGTAATTAGTCGAATCTACACCCCTGTAACATTCTCTCTCTCCCCAACCTAGCTGTGATTTCCTCCAGGGTCCAGACCGATGCTGATCCCCTAACCCCAGCAAGCGGCACAGACCCAGGAAATACCTGTGGATTGAGTCCCAGGAGCAGAGAGGATATGAGGAAGAAGCTCAGGTTTTAGGCTCGGGGCTTGTACATGTGCTGTGTGGCCTTGGGCCAGTCAAGGAACCATTCCCAGCATTTGTCTCCTTCCTGTAAGGGGATGGTGATAATAGCGCCACCACCACCTCCCAGAGGATGTTTGGATAAATGAGATTTTGATCATCCAGATTTCTGGAAACTGAAAGGGACTATAAAACAATAGAGCATGTGATAGCAATGGCTAACATGCCTCGAGAACTCGCTGAGTGCTAGAAAGCACATTCAATCTACATGACAGCCCCATGAGGAAAGGGCTGTTGTTATCCCCATTTTATAGATGGGAAAACTGAGGCAGAGGGAGGCTAGACAATTTTTCTAGGATCCTACATCCCCAAGGACACACAGCTAGGAAGTGGTTATGATATTATAAACTAGAGAGGGGCCATAACTTACTCAAGCAGACAAAGCCAAGGATTGGAGACAGAACTGAAATCTAGGTCTCTTGACTCCCAGTCTAGAGCTCTTCCTACTGAACCTAAGGTATGATGTTCTGGGAAAACCATCCCGTGTATCTCCTATGGGAGGATGATGGGGGCGTGGTATTGCTGCTCTGAATATGGCCTCTCGCCTGAGGAAAGGGTACAGAAAGTGAAAATAAGAAGTTCTTCCTGGGCTGGAGGACTTCAAATCATGGGTCACTTTTCAAAATGAGTCACTGAGGGGCCCCGGGGACAGACTGTCATGCCAGGTGGGTTGGTGAAAGTGAAGGGGCACAGACCAAACTTGGTTTAGAAATAAATGACACATTTCTGTCTCTCCTATATTTCTATCCTAAACAATCTAGGTCTATGTCACATATATTTTTTCATGCCAACTTGCTGAAAGGTTATTTTTAAATAAGATATGACACAAATATAACTTGGCCAACAGCAGGCACCTTTGTATTACAATCTGACATTTCTAATAAACACCCAGTGATGTGGGGCTTATTACCTGGCCTTTGCGTATAAAGCTAGGACCTTTTTGCTGTTTCTGAAAATAAATTCTACCCCTCAACACTATTCCAGGGATCCTTTATGCACCAGTAGCCCACACTGTGTACGTTTCTGAGCCATCTACGTCTTCAGTCTGTGTGTATGTGTGCGTGTGTGCTCGCAGTCCCTGTCCTCACAAAACGTAGCATCAAGTGAAATATCTTATATCTGCAAAACACTGGTTTTCTTCAAAGTGTATAATAATAATAGTAGTAATAATAATAATGATAGCACTTACAGAAGGATTTACAGTTTTCAAAATAACATGCATACTCTAATTTTTAAAAATTTTGTATTTCAATTCAATTAGCCAACAGACAGTACATCATTCGTTTCAGAGGTAGAGTTCGGTGATTCATCAGTTGCATATAACACCCAGTGCTCATCACACCATGTGCCCTTCTCAATGCCCATCACCCAGTTACCCCACCCCCCACTCCCACCCCTCCAGCAATGCTCACTTTGTTCTCTATAGTTAAGAGTCTCTCATGGTTTGTCTTCTCTCTGATATTACTCAGCCAGCAAAAAGGATGAATACTTACCATTTACATTGATGTGGATGGAACTGGAGGGTATTATGCTGAGCGAAATAAGTCAATCGGAGAAAGAGTTATATGGTTTCACTCATATGTGGAATGTAAGAAATAGTAGGGAGGATTATAGGGGAAGGGAGAGTAACGGAATAGGAAGAAAACGTGCATATTCTTTTAAATACTGTATTGTTTTTCTGGTTATGCACATGTGCCTGGTCTTTTACAAGATTATCAGGACTAGAGTAACATACAACACAGACCGTGACTGTCCCCCATAATGCCACACCACTGGAGGGGGCTATCTCCGGTGACCATTTGGGTCTATTTCCTATATACCTTGCTCTGTGTGTATGTGGGGGGGAGTATATGTGACAAAACAGGGAGAATCCAATGCAAGGAGTTTGGCGCTTGCTTTTTGTCACTTGGATGGCTTTGTATCTCCACACACATATCCTTATAGCAGGGGTCAGCAAATTACGGCCCACCAGCCAAATCTAGCCCACTGCCTGTTTTGATAAATAAAGTTTTATTGGCACATGGGCATGCCCACTCGTTTACATATTGTCTATGCCTGCTTTCAGGCCATGACTGCAGAACACATTGAGTATCTGGCCGTTTACAGAAAAGCTCTGTTGTCCCTGCCTTACGACAACCACCCAAATTAGTTAAGCAAGGCAAAGGTCACCTCATCTAGGTGTGTGCCTGTGTACTTACATATGTACGTGTCCTATAAACCTCATGCTATGTGATATTCTCATTCCTGAAATACCATGTGTCAGTTGAATCAGATGTTCAATGCCCTCAGTTTGCTAGTCAAAGAGCCATTCTATGAAGTGATTGGTCCAAATAAGTCCTTCTGTAAAGCAAATAGGGACCGCCTACTTATCTGGTTTTGTACAGTATCTTGGCTTACTAGAAAGCATTCCTGTTCATCTAACCCCCCCCAAACACACTCTCATACACCGTCAACCACGCTCAGTACGCACATTCTCCCACAGGCACTAATTAATGCACACGCGCTCGTGCTCACAGTAGTAGCACGTCGAGTGATCTAATAGGGTCACGCCAGCAGCACTGACGGCTTGCCGTCACTTAAATCCAGGAGGTGCCCCAGACTTCATTTCCACTGAAGGAAGGATAGGTTTAAGAAGGTGGGATGGTAGAGCCTTTGATAGGCCCATGAGCCTGAGGTTAGGGAAGGCATCTAGGGGAAAGAACAGTAGGAAAGACTAAGTTGGAAGGAGGTCGTCAGATGCAGAGGGGGGAGGGGAAGGCGGGAGACTCTAGAGAAGGCCAGCCTAGCAATCAGCGCTTTGTTCTGGGGCAGAAAGTAGAGGGGGATGGGAGGAGTGAGAAACCACTGGCGGGGCTCTAGGAAATGTGGGAAGGAAAGAACAAACTCATGGAAAGGATTGTGGCATTGATTGGAAGAAGAGCAAACAGACACGAATGGCAGCCACCGGTTGTGGGACACTGCATGTGTTACAGGAATGCCAGTTCTGATCCCAGGTGAAAGCTCTTCTTAAACACTGCCCTCTGCTTCAGGGCTCCTCTACCTTCTGTGTGCAGACGTGTGACCTGGGCATCCTGTTAAAATACAGATCTTTGGGTCTTCAGGTCTGGGGGTGGGCCCGAGATTCGGCACTTCTAAGGGGCCGCCAGGTGACACTGAGGCTGCTGGGCTTCGGGCCCCGCTGTGAGGAGCGAGTCTCGATTGCTTCCCTGGTGGAGACGTAGGTCTTCACACTGGGTTGACTCTCCTTAAGACCCTCCTGCAAATTTCCCGACTCTCTCCCCACCGAGTTTAGAACACTGGCTGTCAGGGTTTCTGTGCCTACATACCAGTCTCGCTGAATTCAACTTAGTTTGTCCTGTAGCTTGTCCTCATCCCCACACGTATCCTTCACGTCCACCATACAGAAACACTGACGTGTCCCTGCTGCGTCAGTCAGTTGCTTTCAGGGCTTCTCAGATTCATTTCTGAGATGCCAGATACACATTGTCAATTAGTACTTTTTCACTTTTCTGAAAGGTACTGTAAGGGACCGCCTTGGTTCTTTTCCTAACCAGTCACTCCACAAATGTGTACGGCCTTCCTACTCTGGGCCAGGCGCTGTTCCAGGCACTCAGGGTAGAACGGTGAGCAGAGCCAGAAGTGCCCATCCTTGCAGAGTCTGCATAGTTTTGGGGAGGGGGGAAGGCAAGAAGCGAATAAGCAAGAACACTAGCAAGTGCGTCAGGTTTTTAAGTTACGATGGAGGTGAGTAAATCCAGGCAGGAGGGTAGAGACGGCTGCGGTGGGAAATGCTCTTCTCTGTAGATCGCTAGCAAGGGCCTCACAGATGATGTGGTGTCCGAGCAGAGCCCTCCGAGAAACGAGAGAGCACACCAAGGGGCTATTTGGGAAGAGAGAAGTGTAGGCAGAGGGAACAGCAAGTACAAAGGCTGGGGGCCGTGTTTGGAGACCAGCCAAGAGCAGACTGTGGGTGGGAGAGAGAGGAGAGTAGCAGGAGGTGAGGTTGCAGAAGCCATGGGGGGTCAGGGTGAGGAGGACCTTAGAGACCTCAGAAGGAATCGCCTTGGACTTTTGTGCTATGGGAGCCATGGTAGGATTTAGAGCAGAGGAGTTCTTACAAGATCACTCTGGCTTCTGTATTAAGAATGACAGGAGGAGAGGGCTTGGGGTTAGGTAGGAACGGAACAGAAACACCAGTCAGGAGGTTGGAAATATTTCTTTACAATATCTCATGACATGGTAAGCGTTTAGGGTTCCTGGGTTGAACTCTGTCCGAAGATTCAGCAATAAGGATGTTAGCAGCAGCTACCACTGAGGACCTTCTCTGTTCCAGGCACATGGATAGTGGCTCCACATGGTGTGATCTCGCCACACCTTTACCAAGTTGAGGATTCTCTTGAATCTTCACCACAACCTTACCAAGTAGGCCACTGCCATTTTCAGAGAAGGAAACTGAAGTTCAGAGAGGTTAAACCACTTGCTTAAGGTCACACAGCAAGTAAAGGGCAGAATCAGGAGTCAAGCTTCGGTCTCTCATTCCACAATGCCACCTTTTCTCCCATAATCCTAAGGATTACAGTTAAAGAAAAATTAGAACTGCTCTCAACTCTGCAACTCATCATTATTATCTATCTTTATTGATACTTTTTAAAATGGTCTACTGTTCTGTGGCTTTATAATCAGCTTTTAAGTTCAAATGCTTCAAATTAATATCATGAGTGCAAGGTCTCAGGCTGGAAAATTGGGGCCAGTGTCATCAGATGCTTCCCCTGGCAAAGAATAAAAAGCCCGTTGGTTAGTTTATGCTGGAGGCCGTCTCCTGTGCTGGGCTGCATATGGCGTCTCACCTCTCAAATGACATGAAAGAAAAATAAAACAAAGCAAAGTTTATATTGCTTCTCAAGCCTGTTGTCAGGATAGTATCCACAGTGGCTCATATACTCGTGGAATTTGCTGCGACGTTTTCAAGACTCTGCCAGGCACCCACTGCATCTTGGCAAGTCAACTTAGAAGAGAGTTGCTGCTGTAATCTTCAAGAGACAGCTGTGGGGACTTAAGCAGGGAAAAGACCTTTTACTTCTAAGTTGAACAAATCTACTAATAGATCCATTTAACTTCATATTACCCTTCCACTCCTTCCCTGCTCTCCTGAACATGTATGTACCCTTGCGTACGCACAAGTGTGCACACACACACACACACACACACACACACACACACACACAGGAAAGGCTGCAAGCTGTCTTTATAGACTTTCTATTGCTTCAGAAGCCACTTCCTGGCCTGTGCTTTCATCTGAAATCTCGGTATGACATCTCAGCCCTGAAGGCAGTTATTTCTGTTGGTCTCTGGTTGAGAGATAGGCAACGTCCCATCTCTGAAGCTTCGTTCTGTGGGTTGGGTAGCCATGCTGCCCGCCACCCCCACCCCAATCTGCTCCCCACCCAACAACCAAAGAAGAAGAGTGAAACCCTGGAGTGCAGACCTAACTATTTTTTTTTTAAGACTGAAAAGCTTTACTATTTTTGCCAGTGCATAAGCATCCTGCAGATTTGTGTGTATTTTCTGGCAAATGCTCAGAGACGCATGGCCAGCTGTTGCCCAAATTAAAGGGCATCAGGTGTTCCCTCTGGGCAAAAACTGCAAGTCCTTTATCTGTCAGATGGCAAGCAAACCCTAAGGCTTTGCCACTTAACTGTCTTGTGACCACGAGCAAGTCTCTTCAGCTCTCTGAGCCATAATGTCCTCCCTGGTAAAGGGGGAAAATGGCACTTCCTTTATTTCTACCCATGTGGGCCTTTGTTGGCTCTGGTGAGTCCATTTCCCATCCTGACTCGCCTTCAGTACAATCTCCAGATAATGGGAAGGGGGGAACTAGCAGGTGAGAAGATAGAGTGGATCAGCCACCTTCTCCCCAACTCCATGAGAATTCTTGGGCACACACGAAGTCCTTGGCCAAGAACACGGGTCTCTTGTGACCTTGCAGAGACCCTGAGAGACCAGCCTTTGGAGGAGGGCAAGCTGTCTCAAGTGGCCCGAGGGCAGAGTACCACAGGCAAAGGTGAGGCTTTTCTCTACTTCTGGGCAGCACTTCTCCGTTTATAAACATTTTACTATCCACAATCTCATTCGAGACTTCCGCCAGTGTGTGAAGTAGGCTGGCCAAGTGTAACTGTACCCAATTTTACAGATAGATAAACTGAGACCCAGAGTTGAAGGGATTTGTTCTTGGGTACAAGAGTCAAGTCCCCAAGACCAGCTTTCTTCATCATTAACTCGGTGCTTTTTTATTGTACCCCTACCTTATTGCTAGGTATGCCCACATTTTTGAAATAGGAATTTTCCTTCATAATGCATGTGGGAAAACCAATCAGAGCTGAAAGTCTTCTGTGTCTACACTTAGTGCACCATGATCTCATGGCTTTAAAAACCATCTGTGTACCAATGGCTCCTCCAGTGTGGACTCTTCTAGAACTCCAGACTCATCTATGCAACCGACTACCTGGCATCTGCACTGGGATTGCTAGGAGATGTTTCGAAGTTCGCAGGTCCCAAACTGTAATCCTGATCTTCTGCACCCCCGCTGCCCGCAATGGGCCATTCTTCCAGTTGCTCGGGCCAGAATCCCTGCGGTCACCTTTGACACCTCAACACTCACATCCCACATCCAGGCCATCAGCAAGTCCTACTTGGCTGTGCTTTCAAAACATGTTCCCCAATCGAAGCATTTCAGCACCTGCCGCATCTTCCAGTCTGCGGTCTGAGCCTCTATCGCCTCTCACCTGCGTTGCTGTAATAAGTTTTTAACTGGTGCTAGTGTCTCTGCCCTCTCCCCCCTATGCTTTATTCCTCCCACAGAGGCGAGAGAGCTCCTGATAAAATGTAAATCAGAGCCCAAGCCTCCTCTGCTGAAAATCATCCTGTGATCTCTCAACTCACTAGGAGTAAAAGTCACCATAGTGGCCGCTGAGGCCTCATGTGACCCAGGCACACTATGACCTCTCAGACCTTCTCTCCTACCATTCTCTTGGCTCCTCTTGTTGCCCACCTAGCTGTTCCTGGAACACAGCAGGCACGCTCCTACCTCTGGGCCTGGGCCTTACACTCTTCACCCAAGTGTCATCGGAGCCCCCGCTGCTCCTGTAACTTTGCTCACGCCTCCCCCATCTCAGCGAGGGCAACACCAGTCATCCTCACGTGTTTACTTATTTTTCTCCCCTCCCCGCTCCCCCTCGGTGCCCCCCACTTGTAATGTGACTCACATTCAAGCGGGCCTCTTACTGTGCTTGATGTTCCCCTGAGAACTTCCAACCCTGTCACGTAGAGAATTAACCGGTTAACTTATTGTCTGTCTGCCGCCTCCTAGTCAAGTATAAGATCCACCGACAGGGATTTATTTTTGTCTTTTTTGCTCACTGGTGTATTTCAAACGTTTTAAACGGTGTCTGCCAGATCGGAGTGGCTTGAGACATCTTGTTGAATGAATATTTGTTGGATGTAGAAGTAGGGAAATAGAAAGCCGGTGAATGTCACAGAGGAAGAGTTAAGGGCACCAGGTCACGCCCCGCTCGTGCTGATATCTTAACGTTTGTCCCACCGCATCGTGATGTAGGGTTTGCGTATCGGAGCGAGTCAAGGTGTTAGGGTAATGATGAGAGCCAGGGACCTTACAGGCTTCCTCTTGGAAACCCTAGTTTCTAGCACAGTTACCAGGGAATGCTGAGTGCTGAGGAAAATGTTTATGGAGTGCATGAAGCAATGATGAATGAGCCCATGAGCAGCATGGGTAATTATTAACTAAAGATCAAAATGAGGAGGAGAGAGGGAGTATATATTCTGAAGGGCGATAAGGATGCCGCAACTCGCATATTAACTCACTTCATTCTCACATAACCCTCTGAGCTATGTATGTGTTATAGGCCTCCTCTTCCCAAAGACAGAACAAAGGTATCGTGGGGTTAAGGAACTTGACCAGGGCCATACAGCTAGTTAATTTTGGAGCTAGGATTTGAACCCAGGCAGTCTGATCCAGAATCCATGTTCTTAACCCCCACATTATAGCAAACTAGAGTTTAAGATTATTATTATTAAAAAGATTTATTATAGAAAAGATTTAAAATTATTATAAAAAAGTATTCATACTATTTTCACGTGCTAAGTCTTAGAGAGAAGATCAAGGGTAACGCTATTAGAATTCAGTATTTTCCAGTATTTTTTTATTTTATTTATTTATTTATTTATTTATTTTAAAGATTTTATTTATTTATTTGAGAGAGAGAGAGACATCCAGCAAGAGAGGGAACACAGCAGGGGGAGTAGGAGAGGAAGAAGCAGGCTTCCAGCGGAGGAGCCTGATGTGGGGCTCGATCCCAGAACACCAGGATCACGCCCTGAGCCGAAGGCAGACGCTTAACCGCTGTGCCACCCAGGCGCCCTTCTGAGACCTTTTTTAGACCAAACTTTTAGACTGCCCTCTTGACTGTTTGACATGTTGTAGTATATACAGATTATTCTAGTTGCTGTTTTTTTAAGCTCATTGTTAACTTATGGGTTTGCATGCCTGACCAAGAGTGAGACAGAGTTAGGGTAATGATTAGGAATAGGGTTAGCTGTTGGCCCTCAAGAGCAGAAACCTCATCGGCTTTATCTTTGAAACCTAGCTTCTAGCACAGAGGAGGTATTGTTCAAGGAAGGATATAAAAATAAAAGGTTTTGCTCACGTACTCCTCTGAAAATATCATTGCTGGGCCACAGAGTGGGCTGACTTTGACCTAGGCTAGAATGCCATCTATCAAAGGACAGGAACAGAAAGTATGTAACCTTGGGAATTGTTTTGAGACCCAAAGACTAAAATGCTGTGGGATTGCCCTACAGTAAGGAACTCCACTGAGATGAGTACATATTTATGCCAAGCAAGTGTAAATTAATGTTGTTTTCATTTTGGTGGTTATTCTTTGAACATCCTGGGGAGATAGACTGACAAAATTTATATTCAGCCTTCCAAAGCCTTTTAAAAACATGTCACTATTATTGGAATGATGAAGAGACTCAGAACTGTTCGATGTTGTTATCTTTAAATTGCGTGATTTAACGTATGGGATTTCAAAGCTATATTCCTATTATGGAGTTCCTTTCAGCTAGTGAAAACATTAAAACTACAGTGAAAGTTGAATCAATGAGATCACATTATATATACTTAGCCGCACATCTCCATTGACAAAAGTACAACAAAGGGGGCTATGTTGTGGTTTTACGCAAATCTGTGTTGGTGGCTCTCTTGACTAAGTAGATTATTAAACAAGTTAATACTTCCTGTTAAATGTATACAGAGGACAGTGATGTCTAAGCCCAGCAGGCTGCACCCTAAATTTTGTGATACAGCCACTGTCTTTGTGGCCATCTATATTTCAATATAATTAAGTGATTGGACCAAGTGATTCTGATGTCTGGGGTGTCCGGTGCATGAAATTGAGAGACTAAAACAACAAAAGGTTGACCAATATCCTTGGGTGGTAGTTTCCAGAACTTGCTATGCTTTTGCACTCTAAGGTACTAGGCCTGTGACGACATTTTGCTAACTTGGCAGACTGTATTTGCCATGTGCGGTCCCTGATATAGAGGTCGTGAGTCATCGTAGGGAGGCTGGCAAGAGACAGTGACATCACTCAGCACCACCGAACAGCTGATTACGTAGGGCCCGCTCTGCACTAGGCCCTGTGCTGGGCCCCGAGATGAAGAAGTCATAGTCTGGGCCCAATTTGCGGGTTTCCTTTGGGTTTTGAGGTAGTCGCTAATAGCATTAGCATTCAATGGGAAGCTGGTTTGTGGTCCTGGAATGTAAAGGTTCTGTTTGCTTTAAGAAAGAAAGGCATCATCGGGGCGTTCCAATTTGATTGCTTGACATTTTCCCTTTCACATTTTCTTCAGTGAACAATGGCTCTCCATGCAGAAATCAGATGGGTTGGCAATTTGTAATGTGGGTGATTAAGGATTTTCCTAAGAAATGTGGGGCTGACAACAGTTGTAAACAAATGTTTAACTATTCATAATTAATTTAGTTATAGTTTATGTATTACTACAAATGTTAGTAATGTCACTTGTAAATATATCATTGACTTGGAAATGGAAATGGCTTATTGAATTTTCTAGTCCATTCTCTACCCATGCAAAATTGTTCCCTCCTGTATTTTCTTAATTGTTTAAGCCAATCAGTCATGTTTTTAATGACTTGATACATTAATAAATTAAGATTTGGGGCCCGCAGAGGGAAAACATATACACATACTAGAGTAGATTATGTTCTTACAGGAGGTCATATTCCTGCCAATATAGGAAATATTTGCTTGTTAAAATAACAAAGGAGACTTCAAATTTTAGGAGGGGATCTTGAGCTTAATATAAGGGCTAGCAAGAAAATTATAGTTATTAATGAGCCTTCTATTTGAGTAAAGGGAAAACAATTTAATATTTAGCTTTACCCTGTCACAATATTTTTCTTCCTTTCAGTATTATGGTTACATTTTGGATACCATGTACCTTGGGATTTTTCCAAAATGTCCTTGAAGAATTGAAAGAACAATTGATTTTTTTAGGGGGACTGAATCTTCATCTCTAGTATCCCTGCCTTTACCTAAGACACAGTAAAGTTGTAACTCTTCCACAGGATTCCTCTGCTGTGAATGTCAGTATCCTAATTATTATTAACAAAGACAGTCTGTTGTGTCCTGTTGACGAATCGATCTCTCTCTTCAAAGTGTTGTTCCCTTTCTTCAGTACATCTTTCCTCTTCCCCAAGAGATGCCCAAGGTAGAGAAAAGACCTGTGAACAGAGTCACTTAAGCAACTATTTATACAAATCTCAAAAATAAGGTCAACTATAAATGAATAGCTCAACAACTGGACTTGAGTCCAATAGAAATTTGAAAACATGAACAAATTATGGCACATGTAGTCTTTAAAACATGGGATATTGCTCAATGCCCCAAATAAGTTGACATTTATATGAGACTTTATTTTCTTGAGCTTTTTAAGTACAAAGAACTTTGTGAAAAAACAGACACATAGACCAATGGAACAGAATTGAGAGCCCAGAAATAAACCCACACATATACAGTCAACTAATATTTGACAGAGGAGCTAAAAATACTCAATGGAGGAGAGATAATCTCTTCAATAAATGGTGCTGGGAAAACTGGACATCCACATGCAAAAGAATGAAATTGGACCCATATCTTATACCATTCACAAAAATTAACATGAAATGGTACAACGACTTAAATGTAAGACCTAAAACCATAAAACTCATGGAAATAAACATAAGGAAAAAGCTCCTTGACAATAATTTTTTGGATGTGACACCAAAAGTACAAGCAATAAAAGCAAAAATAGACAAGTGGGACTACATCAAACTAAAAACCTTCTGCACAGCAAAAGAAACAGTCAACAAAATGACAAAACAACCTCTGTGGTTGCAGAAAATATTTGCAAATAATATATCTTAGAAGGGGTTAATATCCAAAATATATAAGGAAGCCATATAACTCAAAAAAAAAAAACCCTCTGATTGAAAAATCAGCAGAGGACTCGAATAGAAGATTTCCAAAGATGATATACAAATGGCCAACATCACTAATCATCAGGGAAGCACAAATCAAAACCATAATGATATATTATATCACACTTGTTAGAATGGATATTATCAGAAAGACAAGAGACAACAAGTGAGGGTGTGGAGACACGGGAGCCCTTGTGCGCTGCTGGCGGGAGTGCGAACTGCCGTGGAAAAGGGTGTGGAGGTTCCTCAAAACATTAAAACTAGAGCTACCATATGATCTAGCAGTCCCACTTCTGGTTATATATTCAAAGGAAATGATTGCTATGGAGAAGAGGTATCAGCAACCCCATGTTCACTGCAGCATTATTTACAATAGCCAGACATGGAAACGACCTAAGTGTTCGTGGATGGATGAATGGCTGTAGAAAATGTGATTTGATACACACACACAAACACACACAAATATACACATATGAACTGTGATATATATATATGCGTGTGAAATCACATTATAGACTTTAAATATATGTCATTATATTTGTCAACCCCAATTATTTCTCAATAAACTTAAAAAAAGAAAATGTGCGGGCACCTGGGTGGCTCAACTGGTTAAGCATCAGACTCTTAATTTCGGCTCAGTTCGTGATCCCAGGGTGGTGAGATGGACCTCTGAGTTGGGCTCCACACTCAGTGCAGAGTCCGCTTGAGATTCTTTCTCTCTTCCTCTGCCCCTCCTCTCATGCCTTCTCTCTCTTAAATAAATAAATAAATAAATAAATAAATAAATAAATAAACAAATAAAATCTTTTGGGAAAAAGAAAATATGGTATATAAACACAATGGAATAATATTCAGCCATATAAAAGGAAATCCTGCCATTTGAGACAACATGGATGGACCTTGAGGGCATTATGCTAAGTGAAATAAATGAGACAGAGAAAGACAAATACTCTATGATCTCACTGACATGTGAAATCTAAAACAAAACCCCAAACTTATAGAAACAGAGAGTAGATTAGCGGTTACCAAGGAGAGGGAGTGGGGGAAATGGGGAGATGTTGGTCAAAGGGTAGAAACATCCAGTTATAAGACGAGTAAGTTCTGGGGCTCTAATGCAGAGCATGGGGACTTGTAGTCAACAGTGCTGTGTTGTATACTTGAAAGTTGCTATGGGAGTAGATCTTAAAAGTTTTCACTAAGAGAATAAGTGTGAGGTAATGGATGTGTAAACTAACCTTGTTGTAGTAATCATTTCACAATATGTGTGTGTGTGTGTGTGCGCACATGTGTGTGTATCAAATCACCACATTGTGCACTTTAAATTTACACAATGTTATATGTCAATTACACTTCAATAAAGCTGGAAAAAACAAAGAGATTTGCGATACTTACTCACTTCCATGTTCTGTGTGGGAGGTCAGCATTACCTCAGGATCTCCTTTACACAGGGGCACTTGGAGACTGATTTAGGAAGGACCCGCTTTCAGCACCACTGACTCCTGGGAAAATACAGAGGAAACCACGGACAATACTAATGTAACCAACCCCAGCTCCGAACTTGGGCACTGTTTTCATTGGGATCAGTAGATTAAAACCATTTCCAGCGGTTCCTGTTCACTGCTTGAACTATGACTAAGGGACAGGCAGTCTTTTCTTGAGTTCAGAGAATAAGAACTTTGTATCCTTATATTCATATTCAGGGCCACAAGATTTTTACTTAACTCCATTAATCTTGTTTCTGTATCTTTTTTCTCATGCTGAAAATCCCAGTGATATGGAAGAGGCGTGCGGGGTCCTGGTAGTTTATCAGAATGGAAGAGACTGGAGTCCAGTGAAATGAAAGAGCTGGCACACCAGGGAAAGTTGAAAATAAAGGAAAAGAGGGGATAATCGGTGGTATAAAATTCCTGATTAAATGAGAAGAAGGCTATGTCGCCCATGGTACCAGTAGGCAACAAGTAAGATTCTAGGACACTGATGCAGGAATCATGCAAAGTCGTTGTCACTTGGATGGCTCCTTCCCCTGGACTCTGTGGGAATGCAGGTTCTGTCCTATAGTGATCTCGTCGTGGCCATTAGACTAAAGGGGGGAGTCGTGTGTGGGTTGTCTACTGTCCATGGCAGTGACTCACTTCAGAGTAGAGCCTGCTTGGATTCCCCAACCAATGGTCTTTCTCCACATGATGCTGTGGTTGAAAACAACATTATTTAAAAAATTATCTTCATTATTTTTAATTGTCGATTATCAGTTTTCTCTGCACTTTGTACGTTCCATCTAGCGGTTCGATTCAGAGCTGGTTCCCACATGCGAAATCAGTCTGAGGGCCTGGATCCTCCCTGCCCAGATGTCTAAGGCAGCCCTCTTCTCCCATTCTCCTGCCCATGTCCTTCTCGTTTCTCAGTGCAAATGTCTTTTAACACTTACTACCAATTGAAATTATCTTGTTAAATGTTTTACTTCTTTATGATCAGACTCCCCAACCAGACTTAGAGTCCCATGAAGACATGACATTTCTCTGTTCTGTCCCTACAGCCATATCCAAAGTTCCTAGAGAAGTGCCTGGCACATAGGCAGCCCTAGATAAGGCCATATCAGGAGTCTCTAAGAATGGAATGCCTGTCTTTTCCCAAAGGATAGAATTTGTAATAAATATATACTTGCATGCATACATACACACTTCTTTAAAAGGGGTCTTTGTAACAGGGTGGGATGTATTTACTCATTCTTTTTTAAATAAATATTTATTGAATTAAAACTATGACCCATATTGCTGGGCTAGGTGTTTAGGGTACAACAAAAATATAACATGTTCCCCGCCTCAAGGAGCTCATAGACTAGTAAGGAAAGAGATGTGAACAAAAATGGAAATCTGGGGTAAATAGTATCATATTCAAAGTTCACATAAGTCGTCCTTGACTTCTCATTCCTGGCCTCGTTAAGAGTCATCCAGGGAGACTTAAAAAACACTGATGCCTGAAAGAAGCCAGACTCAAAGGCCATATATGATAGGATGCCATTTATATGAAATATCTGGAATAGGCAAATGCATAGGGACAGAAAGTAGATTAGTGGTTGTCAGAGGCCGTGGGGGGGGTGAGGGGGTGGAGGGTGAGAGGGAATGGGGAGTGACTGTTCCTGTGTATGAAGTGTCTTTTCGGGGTGACAGGAGTGTTCTAGAATTTGATAGTGGCGATGATTTCACAACCATGTAAATGTACTAAAAACCATTTGATTGTACACTTTAAATGGGTAAGTTGTATGGTATGTGAATTCTCTTGCAATAAAAGTGTTAAAAATGCTGGTGCCTGGCTCCTACCCCTAAAGATTCCGATTCGGTTGGCCTCGGGGATATCGTAGGCATTGGGGCGTTAGAGGCTGCTCTGGGGACCCAGGGTGAGGACCACTGGCCTAACTACAGTGGTGGCTCAGAGGAGACAGACATCAGCCCTGTTTGGATGGATTAGAAAAGGCATTTTATGCTCCAACCAGAGCTTAAAAGATAAGCGGGTCATTTGATCTTTCACAGGTGTGACTAAAACTTGATTGGGCATAGAGATAGACTGTTATTGCTAATTTTTCAAGATTTCACCAATATCTAGGCATTGATCTATTTCAGTAGCATCGGCAGCAAGGGTGAGATTTTTTTTTTACTTCGAATACAGTATATGGGATTGTATTTTTCCACATTTAAACAGTCAATATGTATTCTGTTTGAATATGAACTCCAGCCCTAATGTAGTCAAATTTCTTTTTTTTAATTTACAGAGGAGTTGATAAAGCCAGCAAACATAACAAATTTTGAATAGTTTTGGATCACAGATGACTCACTGTTTGATCAGATAGATTGCTTAAACTGTGGGTTTTTTTCCCTACCCAGTATCTGCTAAGAGAATAGATATATAGAACCAGTACAATTTAACAAAGGAATGTTCTTACATGTTAGCCCCCACTTTTACTATTCTTAAAGTTACCTTGAAATTCTAAGGCAAATGAGTCAAAGACCCTTTGATTATGATTATTTTTGCTATAGAAAACAAGTCCATCAGGGAGAGAATTAGGAAATCCGATAGGTTAGAGGTACCACTTCATGTTCCATAGCCTGAAATTTACATGATCAAGCTGAATTACCAAATTATCAACTACAAATCCTTCCATCTCAGGGGACTATTAATGTTTTACCGCTTCTCTACCTCCTGTTACTTCGGCATTTAGAGTACAAACGTAGGAGACAAGAACTTTCTCATTCACTGCTGATGACTATGGAAAGTCCGCAGGAGTAAAGCCGAACAGTCAGGAAAGATGGTAAGAAAGAATAAAAGAAAAAAAGAACAGAGAAAAGGCAGCAGAGACGGCGAGCTACAGAAAGGCAGACTCAATAGGTAATAGATCGGCATCTCCAAACCCTTACATGCTCATCAGCAGGACCAGGTCCTTATCAGGAACACAGATCTCTGGTCTCCCGACCAGAATCCAGTTCAGCAAGCCTAGGCTGGGGGTAGAATGTGAATTTCTACATGGCCCCACCCGGATGCAAACGGTCCCAAGCCCACACGTGGAGCATAGCGATTCAACAATTCTGCATGTTACTCAGTGCTCGTCAGGATAAGTGTGCTCTTCATCCCCTTCACTTATTTCTTCCATCCCTCCACGCCACCTCCCCTCTGGCAACTACCAGTGTGTTCTCTATGGTTTACAGCCTGATTCTTGGCTTGTCTCTCTCTCTTTTGCTACTTTTTAATTGTTGTTCCTCATACGATCTTAGGAGACAGACACTGGGCAGGTATTGTCTTGCCCATTTTACAAACGAGTACCCTGAAGTTCCAATAAGTAAAATGATTTGCCCAAACCTGCACTAGAGTCGGTGAAGTAGATGATAAGAGGACTGAAATCCAACTCTTTCTGATCCTAAATGGGCATTCCTTCCATTAAACCAGGAAACGCACACAGAATAGCTCAGTAACATGGTGCCGTTCGGTGCAGGGGCGAGCGGTCACACACACCTCACTACTCTTTATGGGAACTGGACAATAATCAATGCTACGGGCTGTCTCATCAAGAAAATCGTCTTTAATTCGGGGTGTTATATCTGGGTAGAAGATAATAGAATATATCGTGGAAAGAATTTTTTTGTTTTAACATTTTACAATTGAAGATACTTCAAGTCCTTTTTTTGTTGGAGCCCTCACTTGTATAGAATAACCTCATGAGCATTTATTCATTTATTCAATAAATACGCCCCCAAATTAAGATATTACTAGTACAGCCTGCCCACAACCTTGCATTTGTGAATCTCTGGAAACATCCTCAGTTTTGTACATATTATTTTATCCTTATCATCCTTTATTATTATAAAATGTATCTGCATATTACACATATTTTTTATACTTTGCTGTTTTCCATCTGTAAATGCAATAATAAGCCCGTAGGCTGTGTTCAACAATTCCTCATTAAGTCATTGCTCTCAGGCACTCGCTGTTTTCCTCATCCTCTAGATGATTTCTAGCTTGAGTTGCCCATTCAGGTGATCATCATTTTTTTATCCCCCAGATTATAATTCTTTGCTCTTGAGCCTCATCCCTTCACTCTGTTTGAATGGACCCTATAAACTCTCTCAATGGTCATTAACTTGTTTCTTAATTTTTTTCTCACCTAATCTTGGCCAAAAGGCTCTTGTGTGGCATGTTCTGAGCCTATGTTGCTACATGGACCGTTGGGTTGGAGCTAGCCCCCAATGACTTTCTTCTGCCTTCTTAACCTTGGAGCACTAACATAATTCTTTTCTTTTAAATTTTTTATTATGTTATGTTAGTCACCATACAGTACATCCTTAGTTTTTGATGTAGGGTTCCATGATTCATTATTTGCATATAATACCCAGCGCACCATGCAATATGTGCCCTCCTTAATACCCATCACTGGTCTATCCCAGTCCCCCACTCCCCTCCCCCCTGAAGCCCTCAGTTTGTTTCCCAGAGTCCATAGTCTCTCGTGGCTCTTGATCACATTCAGCATTCCCTTCTCTAGTGACAAGCTGCCTTCTGACTACAAATCCAGAACACATTTTGAAGGGAGCCATGCAGGGAACAAGGAACTGGTACCAGAACGTTCTTGATCAGTCCTACAATTTCCTAATGACTAACCCCCAAATCCTCCACGTGTCCCTGCCTTTTCTGATGCCTTTATTCCCATACACCAGTTTCTTTCAGTATCATCTTCCCTTCCGAACAATTGGGAAGGATTCTGCCGAGCCCTTCGTCCATGTGCAGTCTTATATACTGACGCTTTTCCATTTAGGTCTCCTGTTGGTAGCTTTATGTTTTGTCTCACCAAGTTTGTCTCCTGCCTCTGAAGCCTGATCGAGATATTTTGAGTCTCTGCTGCCTTTCTCTTGCTGCTCTTGCCGATGCGGTATAACACAGCAGCCGGATCCGCTGTGACGGGCGTGGCTGGCCAAAGGAGGCCCTGATGTGGGCCAAAGTGGAAAACAGCACAGGTGCAGAAAAGTAAGTCGCCCGCCAAGTTTAGCAAAGCAAGAGTTTCAAGTTTTAAAAAAGCACAGGGGCGCCTGGGTGGCTCAGTCGGTTAAGTGTCCGACTCTTGATTTCAGCTCAGGTCATGAGCTCAGGGTCCTGGGATCGAGCCTCCATGTTGAGCTCCATGCTGAGCAGGGAGCCAGCTTGGGATTCTCTTTCTCCCTCTGCCTCTCCCCCTAACACCCACTCACATGCTCTCTCTCTCTCCCTCTCTCTAAAAAATAATAAAATTAAAAATAAAAAAGCACAGACTGGATGATATGGTTTCCTGAATACTATACTCTGTACAGTATAACTTGTCCCTGGGTGTTGAATACTAAATGTCCTAGTCAGCTCAGGCCGCCATGACAAAATACCACAGACTGGGTAGCTTAAACAGCAGAAATGTATTTTCTCACACTTCCGGAGGCGGGAAGTCTGCAATCAGGGCGGTAGCATAGTTGGGTTCTAGTGAGGACTCTCTAGCTAGCAAATGACCACTTCTCATTCTGTGCTCACATGACCTTGCCTCTGAGTGCATGGAGATGGGGCGAGCAAACTCTCTGGTGTTTGGCGCTATTCCCGTCGTGAGGGTGGAGCCCTCATGACTTCATCTGTGAGCTTCCAGCACTGCGGAACTTCAGCACTAGGTACTCACGGCATGCCTCCGAGAGGTGCAAGGGAGACCTGGGCCGCCAAGCCCACTCATGAGTCCTTTGAGATTCAACCAAAGTGACCTTGAACCTGCACCACACTTTCTGGTTTGGTCTCATGCAACTATTATCAACTGTTCTTTTTTTATATCTCCAATGATCTGCCATAGACCTTATCAGTGGGTTCACAGTCCACACATGGAGGAAGGGGCTCTGTGGGAGGTTCTGCTTCCCTCCTTGCTTCATGTTTGTCTCTCGTCTCCACCTCCTTTATTATAACTTTCCTGGTTGTTAATCCTGGGCATGTAGTTGCATTGACATTGAATAAATTCATTTATTGATTGATTGGATAAATCATATAGTCTTTTAAGAAATATTTTTAAGCACCTATGTGTACCAGGTAGGGTTCTGGGCGCTTAATATAGAGGTGTGGACAGTGGAGGTGAAACCCAGCCCTTGGGCAGCTGACATTAGAGTATTAGATAGTGTGCAGAGCCATGGGGGAAAGGACACAGGCAGGAAAGGGCGCTAGGGCATGCTAGGGGGTCACGTTCAACAGGACGGTCAGGGAAAACGTGATAAGAAGTCCCATTTGAGGAAAGCCCCGAAGGAAGGAAGAGCACAGGCATCTAGATATCGTAGGGAAGACAGTTTCATGTGGAGAGGATCGCAGGTGGACAAGTCTTGAGGTGGGAGCAGGCTTGGGGTGTTGGAGGAATAGCAAGGAGGCCAGGGCGGTTGTAGAGGAACAGGGACTGGTGTCCTGCAGGGCATTTGTGGGGCGCCGACGCAGAATCACAGCTTCCTATCGGATACCCCAGCACACCGTCGCTTGAAGAAAAAGTCAAGATTTGTTGAGGATCAAATGGATTTTCCTTCATTCACCCATAAGAAATACCCTTGATGGGCATTTTCTACCATAGCTCAAGTCCAAGTCTACCAGTGATATCTGAATGAAGCCCACTGCCATTCTTGCCTGTCATGGCTGTAAGTTTGTTGCTTAACTTAATGTAGTGCACATTCAATAATGCCCATGGGTCTAGTTTCTAACATCCTGTACCTCCCTTTTATAAGCTTTGTTGTACTATACAGTAATATTGAGAGCTATCATCTCGTGAAAGGCTGCCATGTGCTAGACACTTTACTGATGTTGTATCATTTGGTCACCCAACGATTAGCCAACCAATTAATCCCTCTGGGGTAAATATTATCATCCCCACTTTACAGATAAGCACACTGAGCCCCAGGAAGGGTGGAACACCTTATCTAAGGTTTTAAAGTCAAACTTTAAACCTGTACCCAAGTCAAAAGCTCCTCTTTTCACCACACCAGGCTACAGGTCTCCTTAGATAGATCAGTTTCCCCATAATGGAATCTCATAGAGTTTAACCTTGAAGGCTCATATCTTGAGACCTTGACAACTTGGTCTTTTGTAGCAGGTCCTACGACTCCTAACACCTTAGAAAGCAGAGAAGCTTTACATTCTTTGATCCTTTCTATTTCCGTAATTTAAATTTTGCTCTGTTTTAATAGGGATTTACATATCCTCCCTACAGATATATGTCAAGTGTTCTGTCTTTTGATAAATTAATTCCAGTTATTACCAGAGTATAGTCAGAGAAGTTAGTCTCTTTCCCTTTTGATTACATAGCACCTATTCTAGCATTCACTTCTTAGCAATTCTGTTAACCTACTTCTTTTTCATACCTTTTTTTTTTCCAGAAGATATTCATAAGTAACCTCCATTTCAAGATTCTTCCATACCAATTCTAAATGTCTGGCAGGTTTTTGCTGTTTTCAACATTGTCGTCTTTTTTGTTGATATAGTTGATATTGCCTCCCATCCTCACCCTTCAATCAAATGACCTTTGCTATTTTCCCTTTCCTATACAGTTAGGGGTCATAAGGTCATATCCATTCCCAACGTTGATCTTTTCCACTCTCACATTCAAGAGTGTGTGCGTGTGCATGTGTGTGTGTGTGTGTGTGTGTGTGTGTGTGTGTGTGTGTGTATCAGGTACCCAATCAATATAACATAAGGGCAGTACTTTTTTTTTTAAACAGCTATTACTGGGCTTTCATCATTAAATTAGATGTATTTAAAATTTTTTTAAGTAGGCTCCACACCCAACATGGGGCTTGAACTCATGACTCTGAGATCAGGAGTCACGTGCTCTACTGACTGAGCCGGCCAGGCGCCCAAATTAGATGTATTTAAATCCTCGTGGAGACAGTGGCTTTCAGAGTCAGGATTCTCTAAATTTCCAAAATTCCTTTCATATATTAGAAGGCAAAACTGTCCCATGCACTTGGATGGCTGTAATAAAACCTGACAGTGCAAGTGCTGACAAAGATGCAGGACCACAGCTGCGCCACTGGCGTGGGGTAAAATGGTGCCGCCATGTTGGAAAACAGCCTCATAGTTCCTCAAGAAGTTAAATGTAGAGTTATCTGTGACCCAGCAATTCAAGTCCTAAATAGATACCCAAAGGAAAAGAAAATCTATGTTCAAAAAAGAGCTTACTCGGATATTCAGAGAAGCATTATTTATAACAACCAAATGGTGGACACGACCCCAATTTCTACCAATTAGTGAATGGATTAGCAGAATGTGGTCTTTCCACGAAATGGAATATTATTCAGCCTTAAAAAGTAATGGAGTCTGGTGCATACTATAATATGGATGATTCTTGAAATGACATGCTAAGTGAGAGAAACCAGTCACAAATGTACACATATTGTATGATTCCGTTTATATGAAATTTCCCAAGTGGGTAAATCCATAAAGACAAAGTAGATTAGCGATTGCCTGGGATTGTGGGGAGGGGGGAATAAGGACCTCTAATGGATTTGGGGGTTTTTTGGGGGGTGATGAAATTGTTCTAAAATTAGATAGTGGTGATGGTTGTATAACTCTGTGAATATACCAAAAACCACTGAATTGTACACTTTAAATGATGAGTTTTGTGGTAAGTAAAATACAACTCAATAAAGCTGTAAGAAAAGAAGAAGGGAGGGAGGGGGAGGATGGGGCAAGCCTGGTCAACTGGGACTCTAGCCATGAACTGGGAAAACTCAGAATATGGTGCAAGCAAAGGATCTACTCTTTAGGAACAAAAGTGGAGCATGCCGAGACGTGGCAGAGAGAGGGAAAGAGAGAAGTGTGAGGAAGAAGCCAGACACCAGGGTTCCATCTCTCCCACTTATCCCATATTAATAAGGTGGAACCTGTGGGGCAGTGGAGGTTCGGTGAAAGCATTCCCACCAGGTGTGAGGAGGAATTGACAACAGAGTGTATTTAAGCCATCTTTGCTCTTTGGGACTCTGGGAGACCACCTTTCAGAGTGCCCCCCATTAACAAGGGGCAATCAGAACAGAGGAGAAATCAGTGCAAAAGGGTGGGCCACTTCTCCCTCAGCTCCTATCTGGCTTAGAGGGATCCAGAAGTTTGCATGTGCTCCTAGTGGAGGACATGTAGGCAGCTGAATGTTGGGAGCCAGCAGGCCTGCTACGGGGCCACCACAGTGAAGGACATGGTGGCCCAATGGCAGAGGCCACAGGTGGACAGCCTAATCCAGGAGCTGGTTGGAGGACGTGGCTGAGACTCAGAGGACCTGACAGGACAGTCGTAGGCTGAGGTAGGGCTAGGTTGGCAAGGTCGAGCACGACATCAGGCTCGGACTGGGCTGAGAGAATAGACTGTGCATTTCACAAGCCCTGGGACTCATCATTGGATGCCTGGGGGTATCTAGGAACATTACTATAGAAGCCAGTGAGGGCCCCCACAGGGACCCCCATACCAATCTTGGTTGCCATTTTGTGGAGTTTGAAATACAGCTGGGTGGTGAAACTCTGAAACATTGAGAATTTATCCAAAGTTACTAAGTTAACCCAGAAGAAACTATTTTTAATGGACAGAGAACCGAGTTCCCAGGATATTTTAAGATACCTTTCACTACTGCCATCCATGAGAATAGGGGTTTCAGTTGGATATGAGAACTTGTACCGGGGTTTCTTGACCTTGGCATCATTGACATGTGGGTTGGTTAACCCTTTGCTGTGGGGGTTGTCCTGAGCAGTGTAAAAAGTTTGGAGCATCTGTGCCCTCTACTCTTTACCCACTTTACTTTGCCAGTAGCAAACCCCCCAGTCGTGATCATCTGTCCGCTGGGGGGCAAAATTGCCTTAGTCAAAAACCACTTTATTATAGCCATAAAGAATGCCATGCGTTGTACACATATCTGAGTTTTCAACCCCTCTGTCTACATACATGTCCCAGCTCGGGCCTCGGCTATTCTACGTGATATGAGCCAAGCAAACTTGCTTTCTTGTATGACTTCCTAGCTCTGTTGACCACTGTGAAGAGCCTGGAAGCCATATTCTTTCATGCATAATACACGTCCTCCTTTGTATGCAGCCTTGTTTCTGAGACTAAAATGGCATCTTGTGTCTTTGCTCTCAGAGCCCCACAGGCTCCGTGTTGAGCTTCCTGTGTTCTGAGATTATTTGTATTACCTGTTCTGAGATGTGCTTTCCCCGTTGGTGTGATTTTAATGAGTCCTTCCAGGTTTCCTTTGATCTCCCTCGTCTTTCTACCCTCCTCTGCTGCTTCCCCTCACCTGCTGCTCCTCCTTCTGCCTTTTGCTTTGTCTCCTCTTGCTCCAACTGGACCCATCTCTCTTGGCTCACTCTTTTGTCTTGTTCTCCGTTGGCTTCTTGGAGGCCTACCTACTCCCCCTCCACCCTGCTGCCCTTCTCTGTGGAAGCTGGCAAACCACGTCTTCTAACTAGAGCAAGCTTGAGCTTTCTGTTCCTGTCCCCACCTCTCTCTTCCTGACACCTCTTCTTCCTCCCTAGCATCTTCCTCTGCTTTTCTTCTTTGTTTCTTGTCCACCGGCAGCTGACATCCAGCTTCTTCCTTCGTTACCGCACTTGTGACGACATGGCCGTGGCCCTCCAACTGCTGGAGGGCGGACAGACAGCCTGGTGCAGGGGTGTAGGGCACAGCGCTGCGTGTCAGGTAGACAGGGATGTGGATCCTGGACCCTAACACTTTCCTCACCTGTGTAAAGTGGGAGTGACAAGAGCGCCTAGGCCAGGGGCCCACTGGAGGATTCGAGGCATTCGCAGCATACAGTGGGCAGTATATTCTAGACCCTATGCTCTGGCATCCAGTAGATAACGGAGTGAAGGTTTGTCAAACGCCCGAAAGTCTGGCGTCGCCAACATCCAGCCTGAGGCCTGGGGCACAGGAAGTACTCAAGGCAGAAACATCCTTGAACGGAACTGAAGCGAACTCTCCTTCCCACATTAGCTTCCATAGTCCAGACCTCAAAGCTGAACCTTCCTTCCTTCCTACGTCACAACCTTTTCCTCTTCAGGTTGAAAGCTCTCCTGCATCTATGATTTGATTTCTCAAGTAAACAAGGACATTCCCTGAACCTACCACACAGAATCCGTCTTAAAAAAAAAAAGCCATTCCGGCTGCCTTTCCTCCTGGCGCACTCTCCAAAAGAAATCCAGTTTTTCTGCTGATCTGCAGCTTCTATCAAACTCCTTTACTTTCTGGGATTTAATTATGACGAGTATGTCCCTAGGGCTCATGGCAATGGGATTAGTAATCAGGATCCCCAGCACACGGTCACCGTGCAGCTTTTGAAGCAGATCCCCACACCCATTCTCCCCTTGGGGGACTGTCCCCACTTGCTTCGCTCCCCAGTGTGGAAAGCCTCTCTCTTCCCTCATCCTCGGGCTTCCTCTCTGCCCGCAGCTCTCATGGAAGGCCAAGGACAGCCGCGCCCGCGTTATCCGCTTTCTTGTTACTCCCGGCTTGCTGCTCCCCATTCTTGCGTCTCCCCCCAACCCCGCTGCCATTCTTCGGATTTCTCTCTTTTCCCTCTGGTTACTAAAGTCCATTTAATCCTGTTGGATGAATTGAGCAGGTGATATTAGTTCCCTTGGCAGATGAAGAAACAACCGGGAAGCAGTGAGGGGACCTGTTCATGTCATAGAGCCGCGTGTCACTGGCAGAGCTGAGATGACAAATAGAAGCCCCGCCTCTTAGCTGTGCCTTTTTCACCTTATCGAAACCATATGGACTTTATTTTTTTTTAACATTTTATTTATTTGAGAGAGAGAGAGAGAGAACTCGAGTCAAGGGGAGGGGCAGAGGGAGAGGGAGAGGCAGACTCCCCGCTGAGCATGGAGCCCTATGAGGGGGATGAGGGGCGGGGCGCGATCCCAGGACCCCCGGGATCATGACCTGAGCCAAAGGCAGAGGCTTAAAGGACTGAGCCCCCCAGGCGTCCCAAAACCATATTGACTTTAAATGGAGCATCAGGGATAGCAGCAGTGGTCATTATTTAGTCCCTACAGAATCTATGAAATGCTGTGTTTTTACCCTTAAGGGTTAATGCAAATCTGACAGAAGGAACCCGCATGAGTTCCCTCTAATGCTTGTGTAGAGGTGGTGGTGGTCAGCATCTTTAGTCATTTGTTCTTTCAAAAATTATTTATATACCTACACAGGAAATCATGACTACAAATTTATAGTACTTCAAATTTACAAAGTCCTTTCACGAGCCATCATTTCATGTGAATCCTCAAAATGATCTTGCAAAGAGGGCATTATTAACCCCATTTTATAGATCACGAAACTGAGGCTCAGAAAACTTAGATGATGGATGCAAGACACAGCTAGGAAATAGCAGAGCTGTGACTCAGATGCTTTTCCTCTTGACTCCAAAGCTCATATTCTTTCTATTTTAGCATTTCACTTCACACATGAAGGGGCTGCATTTCTAAAACCCATTTAGCTTAGTTTATGAATATTTATTGTTAAGAGTAGAAATGCATCAAATTTACCAACAAACAAGGTAAAGGCAAATCAGTAATATTATGCTTAGCTATTGATATGAGATGGAGTTGCTTGCAAAATTAGAATTCATTACAAGCAATAGATCTTTTTCACGACTAGGCTTTGCTGGGTCTTATTATCTTGTAAGTAGCACCAAAATAAAAGACTTGGGGTTTAATAGGGTAATGAAACAAGTTGATTTAGTCCCCAGTTGAGCACGGTGGGCCAAGGCCTGCCCGATTGCTCACTCACAGTACCCTGAAGGGCTGTGGCAGGGTCTGGGGGCCCAGGCTGGGCTCTGCAGAGCTGCGTGTGAGTCACCTGCATTCTCGGCATTGAGAGCTTGATCAGGATTTTTGTAATGAAGTTAGAGGCGAGGAAGATTTGGGTTATATTATAAGACTGTATTATGTCCCTCTTCGAAAACTAAAAGTTTGTTTCTGTGAATCGCTGGAACAGAATTAAGCCCCAAATGCCTGAATCCGCCTAGTACAAGGAGATGTGTTTTCCTCTAAGCCAGAGATTCTTAATCTTGGGTCCACGGATGGACTTTGGGTACACGTGAGTGCCCTGAGGGTCAGGGGTCACATTGAGGGGATGTATGCTTATGTGCGTGTTTCTCGAGTTTCACAGAGAAGGCAGAGAATGGTTAGCTACTGATAGAGAGGGCGTGAGGAGTACTTACTAGGGAGCAAGTAAACCCACCTGGAGACAGTGGGGACAGGGGAAGGTCCCAGGCGGAACCTAGGAAATCGACCAACTGTAAGATATGTCCGCTCTTTTAATGAAATGATTCTTAAGTCAGTGCTGCGTGAATCACAGATGGCATGATTGGATGTCATGGTGGGGGGTGATTATTCATGCCTTTTGACCTGGGCCAACGGGTGTACCATACGAGGTTCATAAACTCCCTGACCTTGGGTGGGACGTTTTTCATGTACGTGCATATGAACATATTTCTAAGGAGAGGAGCTCCAGCGTTTCATCAAAGTCTTAGAGAGGGTCCCTGATCCCTGAAGGTTAAGAACCACTGAGCTGGAAGAATCGTTCATGAAGCTTTGAGCTTCTGGCAATGACAGTGATTCAGGTTCCTTCCTATGTCCTACTTTCATCTTTATAGAATCTCTCTTCTCTCTCTCTCTTTTTACTCAGCACTTGAGGCCTGCACTGGCATGCAGGAAGAAGACCGCTTGGGTAGAGAGGCATGGACAGGAGGGCTCGGGCTGACCACATAATTGAGTATTGAGTTCACACGCAAGACGAGGGATTTCCCCTTTGATTGTGTAAGACACTATAAATGAGGGAGGCCATTGCCAGATGGAATGCTTCATGGGCTATTTATCATTACAAAGTGGGCAGGAGGAATTGACTGACCTGGTGGGTTAATCAGAATTCTGAGCCATGGCTTCATTACGTGATAATTCAGCACACAAGATTTATACAGCCCCTGTCTTCATTAACAATATAAATATTTCTTTAAAATAACATTTTGGAACAGAACACAGAATCATAATAAGTTTCTTTCCCCACCGAACTGCTCGGAATTGATTCTCACCTAGTTGGGTGGCTGGCACTTAGGCTTCAGTGCTCCCAAGAACCATCCGTAAGACATGAGTGACTGTGCTATCATTCTCACCTTGCCAGGGCTTCTAGCTTTCATAAAGAAAGCTGTCCTTGGCATCAGCAGGAAAGCTCCAGGAGCAGATTGGATCTGTGACAGGACTGCCTCAGAATAATCTGGAATCCAAGTGGTGCTCTTGAGCTCCCCAGTTCACTCCCAGCAAGAGCCAGAAGCTGTTGCCAGTACACCCCATTTATGTAAGAGGGGTGCTTCTGAAAATCAGTGACTAAATTACACAAACATATACATATGTAATGAAGCTTTAAATGAACATAGTCTGGTCACTACTGCAGAGCAAGTTTTTGTAAAGCAAAACGTCTTTTTGTAATATGACTATGACCACTGATTTTATAAGCTTGTGTTTGTGTATATGAAATTTGCTTAAACTAAAATCTATTTGTATGTGAGCCTAGGGAACTAGTAATCACTGTTTCCATGTGTCCGAGCTGATTGGGTCAATATTTTCATGGAGTCTCTAATTCTTCTTTGTTGGGAGCAGATGGCCCTGTTACATGAATAATAAACTATGAAAATTGAGCATACAAGAAAAAATTAGTATTATAATCAAATAAAACTTGCAACCAAGGGTAAAATGAGACGCGTCAAATGATTTGTGTGATAATTGCATCAAAATATTAAGTGGTTTCAAAAAAACCCAAAATATTAAGTGGTTTCTATAAGTGGCTATAATTAGTGTGACTCCTGCAGGCCGATGACACATTTGTAGGGACAGAGGTCATTGAAGAGAGAAAGGACAACGGACCAGTGGCCTCTTCGATGGCCCCTAATCCATGGCTCAGGGAGATGCAAGCCTTTCCTTCCTTCAGCTGGGCATGTCTTTGGCCAAACTTTCATGGAGCTCCTGATGGACAGAGATTTATTGTGTCAGACCTAACCCTGCAAGACCAAACCAGGTAAGTCACATTTACTGGTGGGTGGTGTCTCAGCTTATGTAGGAGTCAGAACCCCCAGGGAAGCTTGTTAAGGCGTAAATTGCTGGGCCCCAATTACACAGCTTCTCATTCAATAAGGCCTAGGGTTGGACTCAAGGATGTCTATTTCTTTTTATTATTATTATTTTTATTTATTTTTTATTTATTTTTAAGTATGCTCCATGCCCAACACAGAGCCCACCACGGGGCTTGAACTCATAACCCTGAGATGAAGACCTGAGCTGAGATCAAGAGTTTGGCACTTAACTGACTGAGCCACCCAGGCGCCCCTCTTTCTTTTTTTTCTAAGATTTTATTTTCAAGTAATCTCTACACCCATTGTGGGGCTTGAACTCTTGTTCTTCCCTTGGCTATCAAGACACGATACTCTTTGGGTTTTACTCTTCACTGACTAGCTGCTAACTTCTCAGTCTTCATTGCTGGTTCCTCCTCCTCTTCCTGACTTCTAAATATTGGAGTAGCCCTGGGTTGAGTCCTTGGCCCTCTTCTCATTTCTACTGTGTCCACCTCCTAGGTGATCTCATCTGGCCCAGAGACTTAAAACATTTTGAATATACTGATGACTCCAAGTTGCACACTGTCATCAGCACTCTGAAGAAAAGATACACGGTATTGTGAGATCATACGCCAGGGGTTCTTGCCTCACTGTGGAACAGAGGTCTGTCTGCACACTTTAACCTGAGGGCTTGTATTCAGCTTGGGACCTCTTCTTGCCAATAAAGTTTTATTGGAAGTTAGCCACACCCATCTGTTGGTATCATTCCTCTAAGGCTGCGCTTGCACTAAAATGGCAGAGTTGAACTGTTACCACAGAGACTACACACCTTGCGAACCTGACGATATTTACTCTCTGGTCCTCTGTAAGAAAATCTGTTGATCCCTGGGCTAAGAGATCAAGGAGCAAATGATATTTGAGTTGAGGTCAGAAAGGTGAATATGAGTTATCCGGGCAACCAAGTGGGGAGAGTGTTCTAGAATAGCACTATGTGGGCCTTGTGAAGGAAGGAAGCTTGGGAAATCAGAGGACCCGATGGAAAGCTAGTGTGGCAGGAGAATGAGATCAAGATGAGACTGGTCAAAGATGGAGGTAGTCACGGACTTCACAAAAACTGCCTACAGCAATGCTTCCAAAACTTTATTGTGCGTTAACAGATTCTGATTCAACAAGGTCTGGGATGGGGCCTGTCCTTCTGCTTTTCAAATAAGTTTCTAAGTGATGCCTAAAGGCCAGGTGCCGTATGCCACCTCGAAAGTAGACAGGATGTCATTAAAGCTAAGGGGTCAGGTGAGGGGCATGAAGAGGAGGAAGGAATCAAGGATGATTCCTGGTTTCTGACTTGAGCAGCCCAGTGGGGCCTCTTCCTGGTAAGAGAAGACTGGGGAGCAAGCAAGTGTAAGTATGGAATTGAGACGTTAAATCTTAGATGAGTTGAATTTGTGATGTCCTTGGGACATTAACATGCAGAGCAGCAGGTATAGCTAAATGTTCAAGGTTGAAGCTAGAGGCGGGGGATTAGGATTAAGGAAGGATTTTTCAAAATTAGGTGAGTGAGACTTGAGTATTTTCATAGGTTTAGGGGAAGGTGTAAGTGATGAGGCCAGGTCTTATGGGGCTCAATCCAGGCCAGGAAGAGGTTGGGGTATGACGGGTAAGAATAGATATTTATGCAGGTGTGTTGGGCGGAGCTTGAGGGCACTTACTGCTTGTCTCTATTTCCTTTGTGAAAAACGAAGCAAGGCCATCCACTGACACGGAGGCGATAGGGTTGAGAAGGGAAGAAGAGCAGGGAGGAATTTATGTACATGTGTGAATGTATGTGCAAAATATCAAAAATTTGTGTCTTTTGATAAGATTTTATTCTGTTTTCCTTTAAGTATCATGGTTAAGTGGTACTTTGGAAAAGGCACGGAACTTGGAAAGAATCAAGAAAACTGCTATTGACTTTCTATTTGACCCTTGACAAATCCTTTCCTTGTGTGAGCCTCAATTTCCTCACTTGTAAAATGAGAGGGGTTGGAATTGATCCCTAAAGTGTCATCTCGTTTTATGGTTCTGGCTCAGCACAAGAAAAGATTTTTAAATTTAGCGTATAGATAAAGAAATATTTAATAGAAGTGTTGACATTTTATCTCGGGTCTTAATGAGGAGTACCTGCTTGTCTGGGATTGGATGAGAGTCAAACATTTCATTTCAAACCATCCCGAAGGTGTTCGGTGCATTATAAAGAGTAAGAAACATGTAGGGATTTCGGTCTTGCAGAATTTCTGACTGAAGGCGCACAACACCGTACAACGCTTAGAATCTTCCAAGCATTGGGTAATCCTGAGTCCAACTTCACCAAATGTGGAAACGGAGGGAAGGGGATGGTGACTTGTCTAGGGCTTGGGAGGGAATCTTGTAACCCTGTTCATTAATGCTGGGGCCTGAAGAAGTGTCATGTTTGGCTGATTTTCTTTACTTGAAGTGAAAGGGCTCTGGGCCACACTTCTCCTTCACATAATGACATGAAGCGGGTCCTATTGGAGAAGCTCCTTAAGATCTGGGACCGCATACAACTCATCTTGATATTTCTTACAGTAGTTGAATAGGGATTTATTTCTTTTTAAGCACTCTTTCTTAGAATGAGAAAATGAGATTTTTCTCAGCTAGGGTCTGGCTCACAATTAGGAAAGTCACGACTGATTCTCAGGTTCATAGTTTTCTTTACAGAGAATGTGATTCCCGGCAATAGCTCTTCCTCCTAGCTACCTCACGGGCTTTTGTGAAGATAACTTTTAAGTATACTGAGCTCTTAGAAGAAAGGTGTTATATACATAAGCAAAGTATTGTCCTATACGTGCTAGATGTTTTATAGCTGAGATAAATTTTAGAAGCAAAATCAAAAGAGTTTGTAGAGTACTACTTAATAAATATAAATGGATATACTGGCCGTATCTGCTTCACAAGGGGAGTTGAAAGAACTAATTGAGGCTTATAAGTTCCTTGAAGTCTTTGAATTAAAGAGTCTCGAATCTGCAAGGTATGATTACCTTCTGTATTATAAATGTTATAATTAATCCACACATATTTTCCAATTCAGACGCATAGCTAGGACTTGTTCAAAACACATAAACCCTTTAAAATGAATATTTGGGGGGGTAGCTTTTATATCCTCCCGAGTTCTGACTCATTTGGGTGGGCACCAATTGATATGGACTCTGGTCTCACCCAAGTACATTTTACCACCTGTGTTTTGTAATTTTAGGAATCTGCCTTGCATGTGTGGCTGGAAAGAGTGAAATAACCTTGTGTTATGATTTATTCAAGCTTGACAGAAATCAGGAGCCAAATAAAAGGGAGGACAGATATTTCTCTGTCTAACAAGGTTACCTCAGATTGCTTGATGTTCTCTGTGACATTTGCTTACAAAACATTCTCCCAGCTTCACTAAACTGTCTTTGGTACGTAGCAACTAAATATTCCCTGTAGTTTAGATTTTCATGTTCCCAAATGATTGGCCTTAGGGTTGGAAGCAGAGGAGGGATGCACGAGTGAATGGGCTCAGATGGGGACGGCGGCGGGGACGGTAGCAAAGGAGTGGTCTTTAAGCAGCAAAGACCTTTGGCACTTTTTAGAAACATACTGTATTTACCTTCATTTACTGAGAATATGGATACAATTAGTTCAGATTACAAAGGAATGTTCCATTTAGGTACATACTGTTCAGAGAACAGAGAACGAAATGCCTGTGCCCAAGCTGGCCTGGTCAGAATGTACCAGGGAAACTCAAATGAGACTGATGATTTTATAGTTCAAAAACACTTGAGTACTGTTAACTATAAAGTTCTTTCAAGTGCACTGTGGATTTGAAATGTTTCTAATAAAATGTTTACTGCTATGACCATCTCTCCCTACCTCAGACTTCAGACACAGACACAGAGTCGGAACTCCCTGGATCTACTTCATTACCTTGTAAGTTACGTATTCTAGAATGTCCTTTGCCCTTCTGAAATGAACATTAGGCATTTCTCTCCCCTCATGTAAAGGAGTAACAATAAGATGATGAGAACCACCTACGCTAACGGGTTCTCAAACACACGGACTCAGGAGATAAGAAAGATGGTAACGACAGACCTCACTCACTTGTTATTAACACCCAAGTCGCCAGAGGTGACCTGAAATTTTCCATTTTGGAGATGGGTGTGGGGGAGAGGGGAAAGGGAGAACAGTTGACAGGTAAATTAAAAAGGCGATGGTGTTCGTGATGTGATGTGCCGAGTAGCTTCTTTAAAGACGTGAATTGACCATCTCAAAAGGGAACTAACCAAATCTCATTGAACGACTGTTGCAATTGTGAGGATTGTATTTTCCAAACCCCAAACTGGGACACGTACTTTGAAAGTGGGACTGCCTGGAAAGTGCGGGATATGTAATATAGCCCACGCTCTGGTTCCAGTCTGTCTTTGTACTCCCAAAGGCTGAAGGAAAACATTTGTGATAAAGTTCTATGGTTTGTCATGAATCTCATTTTATGTAAAGGGACAATTGGCATTTGGAATTGGAGTCCTGGGGCTGAAAGCACATGTGCATAATGTAAATATCTTAATTATCATTCATTATGCATCTTTGGGAGGTACATTATTATACATAATTATGCATATGCCTGTAAAGAGGTATGGCTCCTACCTACAGTGGCCACATCTCCCAAATCCCAAACTGAGAAGCGTAATCAGAAACGTGGTCTGACAAGGAGATTGGATTTTTAAAAATCTGGGCTGTCTTGGAAAGCGCAAATGTCCCTCGGCGGTGGCTGTGCCCATGTGGATACACTTTTTAGCAAAGTACTAGGACACTTTAAGCTGGCCCAGGTCTGTAAGACCCTAAAGCTTGGCAACATGGGCCTGTTCTTCAGAGGGGAAAGGTTAGAAGGAGGTCATGAGTGGGTGACCCGAGAGCCATTTGGTTGTGTATCTTTGGTATCTGCGAGGAGTGAAGGAGACTTAGAAGCTTTAGGAACAAGAGAACATGGTCTCCATTTGGCACTGGGACAGAGGGGAAGAGGAGAAGAAACTAGTATTCCCAAGGGCAGGCAGTACCCCAGCTTGGGCTGGGGGCTGGAGACACAGGCCCCAGGCTCACTGTGTGTCAGCATGCAAGCCATTAGGGGCTGGTTTGTGTCCCCCCAAATATATATGTTGAAGCCCTCACCCCTGGTCCTGCAGAATGTGACTGTATTGGGAGACGGGGTCTTTAATGAGGTAATTACGTGAAAATGAGGTCAGTGGGGTGGGCCCTCATCCAATATGACTGGTATTCTTTTAAAAGGAGGTTAGGGTACAAAGAGAGCCTGGGAGAAAAGCATGTGAAGACACAGGTAGAAGACACGGCCAAGCAGAGAGGCCTCGGAAGGAAGAAACCCCGCCAATATCTTATCTCAGACTTGCCACCTCCAGAACTGTGAGACAATACAGTTGTCGTGTGAGCCCTCCAGTCTGTGGTACTTGGTTATGAAGCCCTGGCAAACTAACGCACAAGCATAATGTTGATATGATACAGGGGCTGCGACAGGAAGGGAGCCATGTGGGGCTGGGAGAGAGTAGGCCCTCTGGGAGAGGCTTGGCCCTGGGGTTGAACTTATCTGCTCCCGGAAGCGAGCTTCAAGGAGAAAGGTAGGAAATGTGGCACTCTGTGAGGCCTTACGGGCTGTGAGGTTTTTACCCCTGGCTCTAGCGTCCCCAGAGGGATTTGAGCATCATGTATACCCAGTAGGAAGCTCGCCCAGAATTGACATGAAACCAGTTTGCAAAGGCACTGAGAAGGCTCGTGTGTGGATTTCCGATGATACTGCTGGTGGATGTCATTACCCACTAGTACCCTACAGAGGGGTACATGATCATGAAACGGCATCGTCTTCAACCGTGATAGTTGTGTGAATCTGACTGTGCCCAAGGACAATGTTCACCTGCCGTCAGCTTGTTTTCATCTGTTCGCAGCATAGCTGCTTTTCCCAGACGCAGTGGGACTCGGGTTAACCACGGAGCCATCCCATCACTTGTGTCTTGACTAGGCACATTGAGAGGGATCTGGGAGGAAGAATTTCCTCTGCCCTTCCAGGTCCTTCTATCTGGACGAAGAATCAAATTGACATGAGACAGATGAACAGGAGAAAATCAAATTTAATAGCGTACACACAGACATGGAAATCTCAAAGACACTGGGGCAACGTGATGCTTATAGGAGCTCAGGATAGGGGCAGGGGTCTGAGGATACAAAGGGGAGAAAGACCATTAGCAGGAAAGTGAGAGGAGGTGTTTGGAAAGCAAAGGTTGCCCTAGCGTGCAGGTAAGTTTCTTAGGTAAAGAGGAATCTGCGTTGGCTCTCTTCCTGCTACTTCCAGGCAGTTGAGGGGAGGTCAAGAGCTTTTTCCGAATCTGCTGGATTCGGATTGCTTTTAACTCAAAATAATGTTTATGCCAGAGTGGCCCATCTTGGGGTGGCCTGCCCTTGGCCCGCACAGAGGTCTGGACTTAGCTTGGGAAGACAAAGCCTGGGGGGGGGCAGGGTGGCTCCTGACACCTCTCTCTCTGCCTCGCGTCCCTGTCCTCCGCACCAGGGCCGCTCTAGCTGCTGGACATGCCCTGTCTTATTTCCTTCTCGCATCCAGCATACGAGGAAACAGGCTCAGAGAGCCAAAGGAACTTACCTAAAGCCACAGAGCCAGGGAGCGGCGGGGCCAGGGAGAGAAGCCAGGTGTGCGTGACTCAAAGCTTATGCCCCTGCTCACCCCACATGCCACCTCTCCCCTGAAAGGATATAAATAGCTCATCCTGGACTTACTCATTAAATCCCCGAATGCTAAAACGAAAGAACAACTTCCTTCCCTGCACGCCCCGAACACGTCCTGAAACCGTAAGGAGGTACTCTAGAACAAATGGAAGGCAGTTGTCTTCGGGTCGGGGTGGGGGGGTACAAGAATACTACTTGGGTTTTTTAACCTCAAGTTGTCGAGCCTGGAAAGATTGGCTGGAGAAGAGTTAGAGCGGTTCCTTAGACACCTGGAGGTCTGTAGGGTTGAAATGGGGGTTTTGCTATCCTCCTAGCCGAACAAACAAAAGTGCTCTCAACGTGACAGAGACCTGATCTGTGCTCCCCTGAGGATCGTGCAGGCAGCCAAGGCCCCGAGTGCTTTGACGTTGGGCTGCGTTTCTGCGGAGACCGACAGTTTTGGCTTTAACGTAGCCTCACCCTCACACACATTACGGATCATCAGTGCCAGCCCCCCTCCTACCTCACCCCGTCTTCACTACGGTCCTGGGGCGGTGGCTAGGCTCACCTCTGTTTTACAGGCGAGGAACTGGAGGCCAGTTCACACTGGCAAGAAACTGGAATCATCTGATCCTTTTCATTCACTTTTTGGGGAAACAAAAGGGGGGGAGTTTAATAATTACTTCATAAGTGCGCTTGGTTAAAGAAGGTTATTCAAATAAATAAATGCAGTTTGGTATGTCGGAACGTTTCAAGATGTGTGGCTCCCAGTGGGGAAAACCTTAAAAAAGGTAATGATGAGTAGATGGGGCTGTTTGTTGGCTTACGTCATGTCGTGAGTGAGGGCCTCATCCTGGGCTGTTAGAGAAGTTGGGGAAGTTTAGAATAAACCCTAACCTTTGGGGCCACCTTAGAGCAGTCTCCGAACTGGCTGACTCACCGGAATAAATGACTTCTTCTGTCAAAGCACAGAACACGAGAAATCAGTCATGCTATACCACTAAGATAACTCACAAATCCAGCCATATGCACAAAAACTACACACATAGACGATAAATCCACGGCTTGAGCCCCATTCCTACATTCCTATGCTAAAATGCACCACTCCCGCCTCCTGGTCTCCTTACTGTCGCAGGCTGCACTTTGCTCGAGTGCTCAGATCCATTGGGGTTAGAAATCCCAAGCATAGCAACAGTGTCCAAGCAGAAGAAGCAGTCAAATGTCCCTAACTAGCAGAGGAAAGGCCTGAGTGACGATAATCAAGCTTAGGAGCCAAATTGGAAGGGGGTTCAGTTGTGGCTGGCATGGCGGGGGGTAGGAATGGCAAGGGCGGCGGGGGTGGGGGTGGCAGGCAGCCCCTGGCTTTTCAGTTCTCGCCCCAGACCTGTGGAAATCTTGTGCTTCCTGACGGTCCAGCTGAGGGCGTTGCAGCTAGTTAGGAGAAAACCACTGGCAAAAGATGCTCGGTTTTCCTCAGAAATAACAATAATGGCCATTGAATGATAGCTTACCATATGCCAGACACTATTCTAAGCGGACATTATCTCCTTTAATTTTACCAAGTGACCACCACCAACCCTATATGGCAGGCACACTCATGCCCCATTTTACATGTGGGGAAACAGAGGTTCAGGAAGGTTCAGTAACTTCTGAGGTGACACAACTTCAAAGTAACAGAATTTTTGGTGAGTGTGAATTCTGAGTCCAAGTCTTTACCCACTAGGCCAGGGGATAGCAAACTTTTCTGTAAAGCGCCAGGTAGTGAATATTTTCAGACTTACAGACCACCTGGTCTCTGCCGCAGTGACTGAACTGGGCCCTCGTCCTGGAAAAGCAGCCATGGGCGATGTGTAAATGAATGGGTATGGCTGTGTGCCAGTAAAACCTTATTTAAAAGACAAGCAGTGGGCCAGGTTTGGCTGTAGTTTGCTGATCTCTGAACTAGGCTATAATGCTTGGTCTTACAGTTATATGCCCTGGAACTGGAGCCTGATCTATTGGAAGGACAGAGAACTAAGGAGTCGGGGTTTGAGCCCAAATCGTGCCACTACATTTCTGTGGAAACTGGGGGGAGTTCTGTAGTGCCTTTGTGCCTTAGTTTTTCTATTTATTTTTTTAAAGATTTTATTTATTTGAGAGAGAGACAGAGAGAGAGAACATGATGAGCAGAGGGGAGGAGCAGAGGGAGAGGGACAAGCAGGCTCACCGCTGAGCAGGAAGCAGGATGCAGCGATCCCAGAACCCCGGGATCATGACCTGAGCTGAAGGCAGACGCTTAACCGCCTGAGCCACCCGGGCGCCCCCAGTTTTCCTATTTATGAAAAAAATGAGAATCACTGTGAAATCTACCTCTCCAGAATGTATGTTTTCAAGATGACAGGGAAAACATGCATGGCCCACATGTTGAAAAGTGAAATTACTGTGCAAATCTTGAGTGCTTGCTTTTGCTGACACCGGGGAGTGGCCGTCTGGGGCCCTGAGCCCTCATTTCCCCATAGATTACAACGTCGGCCTGGCCCCTGGCGTCTTTGGACAGAGCAGCGGGTGAGTCGGTGGCACTGGCACATCTGTATGAAAGTCGATTCCTATGGCAACAAACAGAATCAGAAGCAGCTCCCTCGCTGTGCGAAAGAACAATGGGAGGATAGTCAACCAGAAAGTGAAAATCAGACAAGATAGGGAATTGCAAGGAGAGTCGGTTAAGCTCAGCTTGAGTGGCTAATGCTGATATGAGAATCAACTGCGGATGTTGATAACGTGCCGTCTCCGTCCGCAGTTAGGGATTGTTTTCATCGGGCGAGAGGGAGCTCTTGCTTTGGGGCAGCGTTGTGTCCGTGAAACCAGTAAGCAGTCGGATAATACACTCCTGCCTAGGCGAGGAGCTCCTTGGTGCCAGTTGCCAAGAGAAGGCGCTTCCTTTGGCCTTGCTGTCCGTCACATCTGGGCACTGGGAGGAGGGTCTTCGGTAGTCCCAGAAAGCTCGCCCCTAGAAAGAAACCTCTGATTCTGGCCAGGGAACCCACATCCAGAATCTCCTCACATCTTCAGTTCACAGCCAACCACTGGGCCTCTTTCTTTCCAAAGAAATGAAGAGAAGAGATCCTACACACCTCCCTGTTCCCAGGGAGTCGTTTCAACAGTTAGGCTGCAGACAGCACCTCGTTCTTTTGCCTTTGTTCCACTGGTTATGACTTACAGTCACACCGGAAGTAGCTGAAACTGCTCTTCGATGTGCGTCCAGAGAACAAGTATTATCTATTATACGATACCTTTTTAAAAACTTTCCTTTACTAACAACTGCTAGACCTAACCACTGTGTAGTACCTTTTAACTAATACTCAGCAAATTAGGCCACTAAGTTACCAAACAATAAAGTATCTTCTTGCAGCTTTGCCAGTCCATGAAGGACTCAAACAGTGAAACCTCTTTCTGTCTGGACGTGGCAGGCGGTAAGAGTCAGCTTTGCCCCCAATTAGCTTCTAGACCTATTTGCACAGAGCTGTAGTAGTCTTCAAATACATTTTTTTGAAGAGAGAGAGCGAGCACGTGTACTGCATGCAAGCAGGGGAAGGGGCAGAGGGAGAGAGGGAATCCTAAGCAGGCTCCACACCCAACGTGGAACCCGATGAGGGGCTCAATCCCAGGACCCTGAGATCGTGACCTGAGCTGAAATCAAGAGTTGGGCGCTTAACTGAGGTGCCCCAGTTTTCTAATACTTCCAGGTAGAGGATTTCTTCCACGTTCCCAGGGTGTTTATTTATATCCTATGCATTGTACACTTGAGGAAATGGGGGGGGGCAAGAAGAGGTTAAGTACAGAGGTTAAGAAGTTGGGGTTTGGAGTTGGAGTGGAGCGACGGTGGGAGAATTACCCAAACTCTGTCCACAGCTTTCTCATCAAAAATGTCGGGAAAATAATGGTACCTGCCTCGAAGGACAGAGTTGCAGGTGAAACGAGCTGATGCAGTCAGTACTTGGCAGACGTGTGCTCGGAAAGTGTTAGCCATTATTTCCTCGGGGAGCCTGAGAAGTTTATGCTACTTATTTGCTGTGATGCAGGAAGAAACAGAAAATATTTATTTTGAAGCCGTGAATAATGTGAGATAAAAATACAGAGATGCCAATTGTTAGTGCTGACACACACACCCTCTACGTTAGGCCCTACGTAAAGTCAATTTCTCCATGAAAGATTCTGTGCCGTGAGAGAATTATTTTCGCTCAGCCAAATGCCTTCCGTTTTTGATGTAATGGGTGTGTTTTATTATCGCTACATCATTTCCCACTGAAATGTCTTTCCTCCAGAGCATGTGATGTCATTTTTAGCTACTGGCACCAACATTTTTTCCATATTTTGTCAATTAAGCATGTCACCGAATTTAATATTTACAGTCTTGTATGGTTTACGGAACTACTTGGAGGAAAAGGGAAATAAGAGCTGAGGGTAGAAACCTATCCTGTTGATTTCATTAGTGAATATTAAATATAATTAGGAGGCTTGTAATGAACATACTGATAACTTTGGTAAGCATTTCAAAGAACAAATTAATATTTAAATATTTAATATTTGGAACTCAAACTTTTGCACTGATGCTTGCCAATTCTCTCGTAACAGATAAGATCTGCCTTAGGAAGCAGATGGTACGGCGTGCTTGTGCAAGGTAAGGTTGCTTCTTGCCAAAACCTAGGTAGCAGACAGTCCAACTCATTTGTGTTGGTGAGGCTGGTGTGGTAACACGAGCAGCTCACAGAAATCTTGGGTTTTCTTACACGCTTGTGGTTATGTCTGAATCGCGTTCCCCCGAATGTCACATTTTGAAATTCTCACCCCCAGTACCTCAGCCCATGCCTCTATTTGGAGACAGGGTCTTGAAGAGGGGACGGAGTTAAAATGAGGTCATCGAGGTGGGCCCTAATCCAGTCTCAGCCTTCCAGCCCCCAGAACTGTGAGGAAATCATTTCTGTTGGTTAGGCCCTCCGGTCTGTGGTACTTGGTTATGGTAGCTCCAGGCGACCAGTACAGAAGGCCAGTCCTTGATGCCGTGATCCCGTCAGCCGAGGCAGAGAATCAGAGTTGGCTCCTAGTTGTGTATCCTTCTGCTTCCGTGACTCGATGCGTGAGGAGCAAAGCCGCCACATGCCCATCCGGCCTCGGCTGAATGGCTGCCCCTTAGGTAACAGAAGAGCTGGGTTTCCCAAACAGAGGTCAGGCATTGGGCACCAGGGAATGGCCTGGAAGTGGGAAATCTAGGTGAACGAGGCACCAGCTAAATGGACACGAAGGTGTCAGGAGTCAGGACGGGCCAGTAAGTGAGTTAGGCTAAGCTGAAAGTGTCAGGGGTCAAAATGCCAAGACGTGAACTTGATTCACGTGCTGCAGTATGTTTTAGCCAAGGTCTCCCTTGCTCCCCCTGCAGCTGCAGGGACTAGTCTCAGAGTTTATATGCCAGTTCTTCTGGCAACTCGTTGTCCTAGAATGTACTGGGTGTTTATTTACAATGATCAGGTGCTGAACAAGGGGCAAGGAACACAAAGGAACTCGTGGTCTAGAGGGAGGGAGAGGGAGATAAAGAGGGAAATTGTAGCAGAGGGGGCAACTTCCACCTAAGCTGAGTCAGGAGCCCCCCACCCCCATGAAAATGTAAGACACTGGGTAGGACCAATGTGCTCAAACTGCCCAACAGCATGAAAGAAATAACAGGCTATTCAAATACCAGCAGGTCAAAATCTCAGGGAAATGGGAACTGAAGTGTTTTGCCAATCCAGGGCAACTTGGCTTTCGGTTATGGTGACCTCACAGGGTGAGGGGGCAGAAGCAAAAACCCAAGGCCTGCCCTAGGGAAAGAGACTAATAAAAGACTTTCTCCCATATTAAACTGGGACTCCAAAGGATTATACTCTGGTAGAAAGTAGGAACCAAAGGTATTCTCTCCTTCAGGGTTAACAAGAGCAATGGAAATGAAAGACATAAAAGAAGAAAAACTTGTCATTGAGAATTGTGGCCATGGGTCTGTCCTCAGGGGAAATTGGAGCCTGTGTTGGCATTGTCTGCCTTGGCAATAATGGGTTATCAAAGAAATATCAAGCCATGAACTGTGCTGAAGGTGGTCTTGGACCGGTGATGTCCCCAAGCACTAGGCAGAAGCAAACGCAGGTCCTTCTGGAAGAAACTGCCTTCATGTTCAGCCTAAAAAATGTACACAAAGAATTCTACAACAATGACACAAACACTCCACCTCAGTTTAAAGAAAAATAGTGAAATATTTGGACAACACATTAAATAAATTTGACCTAATAGACTATGTAGAAAATATTAAAATCCACAACTATATTACACATATTCTTTTCAGGCACATCTGGAACATTCTAAAACTTTGACAACACGTTGGGCCAAAAGCAAGTCTAAACATATTTCGAGGTATTACCATCAGCTCGCTGTAATAAGCAGAAATCAATAGGAAAACACAATTAGCGCAGTCCCCTGTATTTCGTTTTTTATATCTTTTTGTCACTTAACTTTATTATTTTTATCTTTTTAAGTAGGCTCTGTACCCAGTGTGGGGCTTGAACTCATGACCCTGAGATCAAGAGTCACACGCTCTACCGACAGAGCCAGCCCAGCACCCCTCATCACTTAACTTTAATTGAAAATGCAGACATTAAAATATGGCACAAGTCTTACATTCTTCTTAATTTCTTGATTTTTCCATTTAGTTACAACACAGATATAGTAATGTATAATGTGCAGTGTCGTTGGTATCTGGCTTTATTATTATTTTTTTAATTAACATATAGTAGAATTGACTCTTTGGTATATAGGTCTGTGAATTTTATGCCATTTGTAAATTCATATAACCACCACCACGATCAAAATACGGAATTGTTCCGTCACCCCACCTTTAACCCCTGGCAACCTCTGATCCATTCTCCATTTTTACAGTTTTAGTTTTGTCTTTTAAAAAACATCATTAAAGTTTAAAAATACATACATGCAGGCTGTAACTTTTAGAGATTGGCTTTCTTCATTCAGTGTAAATTCCTCCAGATCCATCTAAATTGTTGTGTGTGTCAATAGTTCATTCCTTTTTATTGTGGAATAATATTCCATGATATGGATGTACCAGTTTGTTTCATCATTTACTTGTTGAAAGACACGGGGTTTTGCTTCCAGTTTGGGTTTTCGTGTGAATATACCTTTTCTTTTCTCTGGGCTAAATGCCCATGAATGTGATTACTAGGCTGTATGTTTAATGTATATTTAATTTCAAGAGAAACTGTCAAACTAATTTCTAGAGGGTCAGTAATACTTTAAATTCTCACCAACAATGTATGAGTGATTTGCCATCACTTGGTATTTTCAATATGTTTTAAAAAATTTTTTTGCTTTGAAATAATTTTTTATTTTTCAAATAGACATTTACTTAATTAATTAACTTATAAGTAAGCTCCATACCCAACATGGGGTTTGAACTCATGACTCTGAGCTCGAGTAGCATGCTCTACCAACTTTTGCCCTGCCTGATAACTTATTTCCTAACCCCGTCATAAAAATTTTCTCCTATGTTATCTACTAAAAGTTTTATGGTCTTAACATTATATATTTAAATTTATTATCTATTTGAGGATAATAAGATATGAAGTTTAGATTTAGATTTTATTTTTTTGCCTATGGATGTCCAATTGTGTCAGCGTCATTTGTTGAAAAGACTATCCTTCTTCCATTGATTACTTGTATTTCTTTGTTAAAAGTCAGTCGGTCATACTTCTATGTGTCTATTTCTGGGTTCTCTATTCTGTTCCATTGATCCACGCATTTATTCCTCTGCCAGTACCATGTTGTCTTGAGTATTGTAGCATTATGATAAGTCTTCAAATCAGGTAGAATGATTCCTCCACTTTGTTTTTCTTTATAAAAAATTGTTTTGGCTATCCTAGCCTTCACCTTTCCATATATTTTTTAAAATCCTTTTGTATATCTACAATCTACAAAATGATCCTGCAGGATTTTGATAGGAATTGTGTTAAACCTGTGTATCAGTTTGGGGAGCATTGACATATTCACTATGTAGAGTTTTCCACTCCATGAACATAGTGCATCTCTCCATTTATTTAGGTTTTTAAATTTCTTTTATTAGCATTTGGTAGTTCTAAAAATATTTTGTGCATTTTTTATTGGATTTACATGTAATATAAAAAGAGACCAGGGTAATGAAGGTGGGGGTTGTAATTTCAAATAGGTTAATCAAGATAATATTTGAGAAAGGGCATGAGGGAGTTAATCATGCCCGTATATGGGAGATCATTCCTGGTAGTGCAAAAACCTTACCAGCACAAAAGTTCTAAGGCAGGAGTATTCTAGGCGTGGTGATAGTAAGGAGGCTAGTTGATGGGTAGGGCAAATGAAGGGGAGATTAGTGCGAAAGGCAGCCAGAGAAAGAATGGAGGGACAAGGATGTACAGGACCTTCTAGTTCGGGCCTTACACAAGACTTTGACTTTTATGCTGATTGACTTGCTGAGTTACTGGAGGGATCTCTGCAGAGGAAGGCCATGAGCTAACTTTGGTTTTAAGAGAACCCCTGTGGTAGCTGTGTTGAGAACAGACTATCAGTGATCAAGGATGGAAGAAGCAAGACCACGTTAGGAGGCTAGGGCAGTAAACCAGAAGTGGATGGGTTCTGAAGAGTTGGTTCACTCAATAAATAAGCATTGATCAATGGCGAAAGCCGTAGGAAGTCGTCAATGATGCCACCAAAACTCAGGTAATGAGCTGGAAAGTGACAACTATGAAACCAAGTTTGGAAAGGAAAAGTACATTACAACAGCATGAATAACCATCTAATTACAAGTGTTAAAACCTAATTAGTATTCAGTTTATAACACCTAAGGTGCAAACAGCAGTGTGTGGGAAGTGTAGGATGCTGTCGGACCCATCCTCTTTGCTTGGATGAACAGCAGAGTCTCTGTTGTCTGCAGTGGGTCTCCACAGAAATACGTATGGCATATCTACTTGCTTTGAAAAAGTTACAGGGACTCGGTGTTAGGAATTAGGCAATTAATTCAGCTGAAATCGTACTGCACCATAGGTTTACTCCTTGAGGAAACCAAAACTTGAATTAAACTGAGTCAATCCTGTTAATTTGGGAAGCCAAGCAGAAATTTACTTAGCTTTGTTTCTGCTACTCAGCCGATGATATGTGACCCCAAATCACACCTCCAGTTTTTGATGTGTGCATTCATAAATGCTTGTCATTGGGCCTGATATAATTAAATGGATTTTGAAATGTTTTTCGAGGTACATTGCCCCTCCATCCTCAGAGTACTATGGCCATTATACCGTAGATCCTCATTAGGCAAAGGCTTACAAATCTTCAGTGACTTCATAAGGATGGATTATAAAATTAAATCAGGGTTTTTAATGTTGAAACTTATGAGCTGTAATTTTATTAGGGCATATTTTTCTTCCTCCGACTGCACATATCTGCAAATAGCTTCTACTCTTTGTATAATCCCAGTACTAGTTATAGACTATTTACTTGTTTTAAGAAGTCATTTAGACTGGAATGAGTAACTGTGCCTTAATACATATAAAATAAGTTGAACCTATCTTTGTGATTAGTTCATCATTGTTGGGAGGGCGGGAGAATTTTCCATAAGGTGACTTAAAACCTAGTGGAATCCTCCTGAAATAATGAAATAATAGATGTGAATTCTCTGGCTTTTTATAGAATCACTGGGTAATGTCATCTTAGAGGTAGAAGGACACTTAGCTGTTATCTAGACCCATATCTTCCAAAGGAATACATTCTTTCTCCAGACTCCCTAAGATTTGGTCAGCAAGCCTCTATTTAGTCATCTTCATCAATGGGGGGGTCACTACATATTGGAACAACCTAGTCTCATCAAATCTGTCTCCCAAGCCCTTCTGCCTACTGGTCCCATTGGAATAAATCAGAGCTGGTCTACTCTCTCTTCCACTTGAGAACCCTTCGAATACTTGAAGCCCACTGTCCCTGACCTCTAGACATTTCCCCAAGCTGGTTGCCTTCCTCTGGATGTGTGTATGTTAGTTTATTGCTCAGCATTGACATTCTTGGCTTTGAATACCAAACATTTTGGTATCTCATTGGACCTTTCCTGGAGCTACCCGAGGGTTATGTCTCAGAAGATCATTTACTTTAATAAGAAAATAGAAAGTCTCCATAATGTTTCTAGGTCTGTATGGGCTAGAAGGGGAAGGAATCCAACCATCTGGAAGCCAAGCTAGCTCAGAGTCATGCAGGATACTTTCCAAGTGTGGACAGGAGATCAAAGAACGCAAGCACGGTAAAGTCTTTGGGTTCCTCTACACAGGTATAACACTCCTTCCCAGGTACAACCACACAAATATATTTGCTGGAATTTTCCGAAACCTTGCCATCCATTCTGTCTCCCCATCCTGTAACTAATTGCTAGCAGTTACATTTCACAGTAGTGAATTAGGCCACTAAATGCCCTATTTGATTAGTAAGGTGATATAACTGGCCCACAAGTAGGGTAAGGTTACCTCAGACTTCTCAGGGGCTGAACTGGATCAATTAATCAACTATCCGATCCACCATTCAGTGACTGACCCTGAGAAACAAATGCTAATTTGCTTGGTTTGGGTGTATTAATAACAGCTAATATTTATTTATTGCTTGGTATGTGCGAGACAATGTATTAAGCATTAAGTCATTTAATCCTCATAACAACTTTATTAGGGAAGTTTCATCGTTCACATTTTACAGATTAAAAACTGAATGTTCAGGGGCGCCTGGGTGGCACAGCGGTTAAGCGTCTGCCTTCGGCTCAGGGTGTGATCCCCGCGTTCTGGGATCGAGCCCCACATCAGGCTCCTCCGCTGGGAGCCTGCTTCTTCCTCTCCCACTCCCCCTGATTGTGTTCCCTCTCTCGCTGGCTGTCTCTATCTCTGTCAAATAAATAAATAAAATCTTTTTAAAAAAAAACTGAATGTTCAGAGAGGTCGAGTAACTTGCCCTGGGTCACACAGCCAATGAATAGCAGAGACAGAATTCAAATCTCAGTCAGTTTCACCGCAAAAGCGTAAGGTCTTGATCTTTGCATTATTCTGTAGTGCCTATGGACTACAGCTGTATACTGTAACATCAGATTCAAGGCGCAGCAGACAAGCCTGTGGCAAGGGTAGAGGTGGAGTTCTGGTGAGCAAATTGAATGCTGGACCATTCTAGCAGAGATGTTGTCAGGTTATTACTAACTGTACCTCTATTTTCACCCTCAGTATCATCATCCAGGACCCGCTGGGTATCCTTTCCACTCCCGCCCCCATTCCTGGGTCTCATCCTTCACAAAAAAAGTTCTCTCTGGATTCTGAAATGTGAAATATGTGATAAGTAAACAAATTCACCCTAATATGTGAGCAAGAGAAGGCTGGAGTGCATGCGACTCAGCATCTTCCTTACCCTCTCTGGTAAGATGTTCTTATTTAATGGGAGACTTCTGGATGGACATCTCTGTGTTAGATATTTAACCTTGAACCATGATTAACATGCTGGAGTTTCAGGTCAGGGAAACTCCCCAGCAAGCAGGTGGAGGAGATGCCTTGGATCAGATATGACCTTGGGAGCCTTCATTGATTACAGCTTTGCGTAGAGCTAATTCTATAGAAACCTGATGAAAGCCATCAGTTAAGAACTCCGATATCACATCTACTCTGTGTAAGAACATGTGCTTCATGGGGCGTCCGTGTGGCTTAGCTGATTGAACATCTGGCTCTTGATTTCGGCTCAGGTCACGATCTCAGGGTCGTGCGATCGAGCCCGGAGTCAGACTCTGCACTCAGTGGGGAGTCTCCTTGAGATTCTCTCCCTCCCTCTCTCCTTATCTCTAAAATCTTTAAAAAGAGAACATACACTTCATGTGCAGAGTGTGGGCAATGTTTTCATCTGTGGAAAAGCCGCTGATCAAGCCACTTAACCAGGTCAATCAGGTTCTTTGGTTTCCTAACACAAAAAGTTATACTGAACAGTAAAGCTAGCTTCTTGACTTCAAGATAAAGGATAAGGTGGTGCGTGTGTATTTAAATACATTTCAAATAACAACCAGATAACAATCACAAAATTCTGGGGTCTATTGGCTATAATGTGATATACTAAATATTACTTTCCAATTTTTAGTTGTAACGTGTGAAATAGATAAGCACATCCTTTTATCAACAGCAATAGAAAATGCAAATGTATTGGAATAGTGATGTGAACTATGGGATGTTAATGAAGAGAAACATTTTTAAAGGAAATAATAGGTGTTCGGGACTCTTTATCACTGAAGATCTGTTTCAGAAGTTTGAGGTGGTTTTTGCGATCGACTCCATGTGGGTAACTGTCTTCTAGGAGTTGATCTCTTGTTGTTCCAAATTGAGCAAAGAGGGAAATGTAGAAACTAGAAGTCTAAAGAAGCAGAGCAATATAAAAATGATAAATCAGTGAGGCCTGTGGAATTAATTTAGCAAACAATAAATACTTTAGTTTGAATGTCCAGTCTGCACAGTAGTTATCTGTAGTTTAGTATGAGTAAAGTATAGCATAATTAAAGCTTCACCCTAATGTTCCTGAAAAATGGTATAGTTGGGGCACCTGGGTGGCTCAGTCGGTTAAGCATCCAACTGGTGCTTTTGGCTCAGGTGGTGATCTCAAGGTAATGGGATCGAGCCCTGCATCGGGCTCCATGCTCCGCAGGGAGTCTGCTTGAGATTCTCTCTCCCTCTGCCCCTCTCCCCACTTGTCTGCACTCTCTCTGTCTCTGTCTCTGTCTCTCTCTCAAATAAATAAATAAATCTTTAAAAAGAAAAGGAAATAGAAAAGTGGTGTAGTTACCCATTTTGGGTACCCATCCAGAGTAGATTAGTATTAGCATTCCGTTCTTCATATAAGCAAAAGAGCCAAAATAATTTTTGTTCAAGGGGAGACTAATGTCGTTCCTTAAGGCAAGAGTGTCCGTATTCGTTTCCCAGGGCTGTTGTAACAAACTGCCCCAAACTCGGTGGCCTTTACACGACAGAAATGCATTGTGTCCCAGCTCTGGAGGCTAGAAGTCTGAAATCAAGGTGTTGGCAGGGCTGTGCTCCTCTGAAAGCTTTCGGGGAAGATAAACACCTGCCTCCTCCGGCTTCTGGTGTTGCCAGCATCTTTGGCTTGCGGATCTGTCACGCCAACCTCTGTCTGCCCCTTCGCACAGCCTTCTCTTCTGTGCGCCTGCATGTCTGTGTCTACATTCCCTTTGTCTCATAAAGGACACCAGTCACTGGATGAGGGGCCACACTAATCCAATAGGGCCCCATCTTAAATTGGTTATGTCCTCAAAGACTCTGTTTCCAAATGAGGTTGCCCTCATAGGTAGGAGGGGTTAAGACTTCACCTGCCTTTCGGGGAGACACCGGTCAGTCCACAGCAGTAGCCTATAAAATCGCTCTGTTTTTGAAAATCTCTTTATTCAAGAAAGCAATGCCAATCGACTGCACTTCTGAGGGTGAAATCTCTGCAAGACGGACCTTGGAAACTTGAACGAGAATTTGGCAAAGGGCGGAACCAAGAACCGGAGTACTCTTTCCGAATTCGGAGAAGCCCTCCTCCCACCCACCACCTCTGCTGCCCAGGGTACCTCTCAGGGCTAGTGGAGAGGGTGGGGCGTGTCCTCTGAGGCACCGCACACCTCAGCCCTAAGCGTCATCCGATCCCCATTTCCCCCTAGTTCTGAACTGGCTCCGTCCCCCAGTACCAACTACCAGGCAAATTGGAGGGGCTGGCGCAATTCCTCTAATTGAGTTTCTTACGGTGAAGTTGTTTAGGGACTTCTGTCATGTGGTGTGAAACTCACTGCTCCAACTCTATTATCTTTGGGACACTTTATTTTTTTATGGTTTCATCAAAAGAAAAATGTACTTCTTGATGCATTCCATTCTTTTATTCGTATACAACTGGATGCCTCGCTCTCTATTCTGAACCTACTGCTTCACGTGGGGTCTGGCCCATTGACCTTTACAGTCTAGTGGAAATGAGCACAAAAATATTTTCTAGGAGTCCTTTTTTCTAAATATTTTTGACAAGTGCTGGATATTTTAACTGATCTTTGACTTAAACCCTGGCAGTCTTATCTTTTATGTCCTCCTTTACTCTTGTGGATGCGTTTGGGTAATTATTCTGAAAAGAACGTCAAAACACAGCAAATGGTTTAGAATAACTCTGTTTATATCCCTGAGAGTGAGAGGGGAAAGGTCTTGGGAGAGAATTAATAATGTCCTATAGCTGCTTGCAGGGGACATCAAACAAATTGATAGTGATCTTGTTTGTACTGTAAGATAGCACTGAAATTCATAAAGATGAACTAAAGCTGCAGAGCCAAAGGCCTGGACCAGATGGAGAGGGTGTTTCTGTGTGGGTCCGGGTTGCTCAGTAGCGGAGAAAGGAAATTCAGAGACTAGATGGGTGGTCGGTAAGTCCATTGGAGAAATGTCTTTGTGGGTGCCGTGAGGGCGTGATTCTAGCCAGCGGCAGAACATATTTGCTTTAGTCTACATTGTGAAATTATTCTGAACAGTTTTGAGAATCCCTGGCTTGCATCTGCATCTCAAGGGAATCCTTCCAGGCCGCTTTGAAAGGAGCTTCATCTTTTTCTTCTCCCAGGTCACGGAGTACTAATGGGACAAAGCATCACTCCGTGGCACCAGCATGCGTAGCAGGAAAGAGCAAGTTGCCCTTTAATAAAACTAGAAAACAGCAATATTTTCTCAGAAGAAATCGCAATTTTCATTTTTAATGCGTTCTGATAAAGTTGCGGAAGATTCAGGGCTTTCTTTGCTGCTCTCAGGTCAGTAAGGGTCCTTGACTAGTATTTCCAGGCCTTCAGTCGAGCCCTCCTCCACCTCCTGGCCTCCCAAAGAACCCAGTCCACACCGAGGGAGTTCTCTTTCACTTATAAAGTGCAACCTGCAATGAAGACTTGACCTCTCGGGCGGGAAGTGGCGTGAATGTACCTGCAGCTCATTGTAGACATTCCAGGAGGACAATAGTTACCCATTTCCAAACAAAACTTCCACCCAGGAGGGGCAGAAATTTCCAGATCTCCAGGCAGGAAGGCAGGTGGCCAGGGTTCCTGCCCCAGCTCTCCCCCCGACTCCCTACGTGGCCGTGAGCAGGTGGGCCTCAGTGTTTCCATCTCGAACACGGTCAGGTCTGATTACGTGAAATTTAAGGGGTTTTTCTTGCTCTGAAGCGGATGTGCTTCCCAACACTCTGCAGCTCGTGTCCCAGTGTGGCTTCCTGGACCATCTCTGTGGCCGGGATCTTCCCCACCTGGCTTCAGGACCAGCTCTACTTCCTCCCCTCCTCGGCTCCTTCCCTTTCTCATCATTTTGCCTCTTCTCTTTCTTTTTGCTGATCCCTCGTCTCTTTCCCCTCAGCCCAGATTAGGAATAGGTAAATTCCCTTTGGGCTCTGCTTAATGTGCGGGTGGCGTTTGGCTCTAACAAGGCTGTCAACCTCTGTTCTGTAGACGAAGGAGACTTTTTATTTCAAATCAAGTTTTAAAATGTATTCGGGGGGCTCTTCCTACCACTAGAGTATCCGAAAGATGCTGCAGTAGCCCTGTTTTCAATCTAGCACTCGGGGGTCCCTTCACGAGGCTGCTGACATCATGGCTACAGTCTGCAGTCCCCCTAACCGCAAGACCTGCCCCCCAATTCAGGGAGTTTCCCAGGGCTGGAGAGATAGGCTGATTTTATGGGACTCTTCTCTGAAAGCAAGATACTCTAACTGTAAAAGTACAGATGTTGGTCTGGAAGCTCTAGGGGCCTGGCCGCCTCAGGAGCCACTGAGACATCGTCCTGATGGGTGTCTCCATAAGCTGGCCCTCACAGCCTTGTTGGGCCCGCTCCTGTGAAGTATTTGCAAGCCTCCCCCTCCACCGAGCAAAGAGAGATCTGATTTGTTTCACTATTTGTAGAGTAGCCTTTTGTAGCCTTTTAGGTTTTCAACAATCACAAAATACTCTCTCCGCTCTGACGTGGGACTTTGGAAACGAGTAGAAGCTAACGTGTATTTGCCAGGCACTCAGTGGCCCCTGGTCACAACTCCACGGGGTAGACACTGTGATTATCAGCCCCCCTGCAGCCGAGGAAGTCAAGGCAGGGAGATGTGATGCCATTTATATAGCATGTCCAGCAAGGAAGGAGTTGAACTGGGTGTCAAACGCAGGTAGCCTGGGCGAAAAGATTGACATGCAACCGCCATGCTCTGCTTGCACGTGCTTTCCCATAGTGCCACATGTGGGCCGTGGTGGGGCTGGAACAAGAACCCGTGCTGGTCTGGGACCAGAGAGCACGTCCCCAGCTACCACGTCCTGCTGGGGCACGGTGGAGAGAGGCAGGGGCTCAGCCATGCTCTGCCCTCTTGTTCTTGATTCTTTTGCTGCATAATTGAAGTGTCGGGGGCACCTGGGTGGCTCAGTTGGTGAAGCGTCCGACTCTTGATTTCAGCTCAGGTCATGATCTTGGGGTCCTGGGATCGAGCCCCACATTGGGCTCCATGCTCGGGAGGGAGTGTGCTTGAGATTCTCTCTCTTCCTTTCCCTCTTCCCCAACCCCCCCTCCGCTTGCCCTCTCATGCGCACGCGTTCTCTCAAATAAATAAATACATCTTAAAAAATAAATAATTGAAGTGTGGGGAAAATTCTGTGAACGCAACCAACAGCGGTAGGTTGCCAGGCATTGGAGTGTCACTTTGTAAAGCAGAAACCTGAAGGTAAAAGCATACCTAGAGAATTCCAGAACTGCCAAACTAAAATGGCAGGTAAATTGTGATACCTGAAACCTGGGCTTGAGGCAGAAACCAATGGGAGGGAGGCAGGGAACTCAGTAAAATAGACTTTTAGCATTCATACAATAAACTATCTAATAAACTTGGCAATTGTCATAATATTTGGTTTCATTGAGAACACAGCCTGTTAGCAACAGGGAATAACTTAATCTGTTAATTAAATACAAAATTCAGTTCTCATAAAAACATCATAATTAGCCTTTTCTTACCTTAGGATATCTGCATCAGCAAATACCGGATTTTCTCAAGAAGGCAATTGAGGGGCTTCTGACATCTGTGGGGCTCACTGTGGCTTTGCCACTGTAGCTTTGCAAGTTCAGCACTCAGGAGACTGTTTTTTCCTTCTAGATGCTTTTCTTGCAATTAGGGTATGCTACTATCCAGCGACAGCAGATGACTCAGTTAAATTCGTGTTGCTTGAAGTACAAAAGATTCATATATTACAAGCGTGCATCTTGCTGTGAATTTCCACTGCATTAAACCCAACTAAACCTTGCCTCCTCCCCCCTCCCACTAGAAAAACACCTCATTTTAACCGTTTTAAGAAGCAAAGCAGCTAACCACGAATTGGTAAAGTTGTGTAGAACTCGTGTAGAACGAGATCGAAGGGGCAAACACGTAAAGATGTGGATAATCGTAAACATCTGTGCAGGTCGGGTGGCGCAGCGATTAGGTACCCAGGGCCTCTGAAGGACCCGGTTTCGCAATCCAGCTCTTTTATTTGTTTAGCCGCAGGATGATCCGTAGGCCATTTATTTAATATCGCAAAGCTTCCTTCTCTTGTCTGGAGTGAATTATGTGTACCTATTGTAGTCTCGTTGTTGTGAAGATTAAGCAAGATAGTATGAACGAGAGGCTTGGCCCAGGGCCAAGGTCACCCCACGCTCCAGTCGCTGAACTCCGTGTGGTTTTCCACAAAAGCCGGGTTAGGCTCTCTCCTGGCCTTCTCAAGGCCTTCTCGTCCCCTTGGCCCAGCTGTGCCCTCTGCCTTCCCCTGGCTTACACGTACATGTCCTCAAGGAGCCTTCCTCACTGTTAGTTGCGTGAAGTGTGATGGCGGTTATGTTTTCTTTTTAAGTCCTTATAATAAGTTACAGAAACACAATAAAGTATTTATAGGTGAAATGATAGAATGTCTGTGATATGGTTTGAAATACCTTAGGAAGAAAACGAGGGGAAGGGAGTGAAGGAAAGAAGGTTGGCAACGGTTATGTTGAAGCTGGGCTATGGGTATACAGGGGTTTGCTGTATGTTTCTTTGTACTTTTGGATACATTTAACATTTTCCATAAAATGCAAACAAATCTTCCTTGACCTCCCTCCTCAAGTGGATTAGGTGTTTTTCCTCGAGACTCCTTCACAACGCTGCTCTCCGAATCTCCTGGCTCCTGGATAGTCCCCACCGTTAGACCACGAGCTCCCTCCAGGCGGAGACCTCCGCGTTACTCGTGTGTGTGTCCCCGCGCCTGGCACAAAACATCAAAATGTAGGAAGATGGCTTGGGAGCAAATGATCCATTGAATTGAATATGCATTTTGTTCAGAATGTCTCTTTTATGTTCTGAAGCCTCCTCCTCCCAGGAGCTTGTTTTCAGGACCTTCCCAAAGTAATTTTAGGAGCTGGTAATCCTTTCCTATTTCAGCCATTGGCTTTGAGAATTAATTAAAGAAAAAAGCCATTATAATACATCTTGCACTAAGAATCGAAAACTCTCCATCACCAGTTGTTTTTAATTAGAAGGAGGTGATTTTCCACTTTACTCAAAGAATGAAACATCCTCCTTCTCCCGACAGCTTCAGGCTGCAACTTTGATTTCACACATGCGTACAGAACATTTCTGAACCGTTCCCCAGCAGGGGCCGTGGCCTCCCAAACCATCATTTTCTAGGTCATGAATATAGACATGAGGCACATTTATGACAGTGTTGGCGGTGCCTTATGGGTCTCCACACGTCCGCTTGCCTGGCCCTTTTAGATCACGCATAAAAGTGACAATATATATTGAGAACATATGGTATCAAGCTTCTGATGGTAGGATACATTCCACTTAATCGCCAGAGGTCCAGAGGACTCTTTGGCCCATCTTGAAGCCCTGAAGCCTTTCAATCAATAATTAGAAGCGAGTTAGTCATTCCTTCAACAAATACCCATGAGGTTCTTCCCATGCACGCCAGGCCTGGTTCTAGGCGCCGGGACTACAGCAGAGGACAAACCACACGAATGCCTCTGCCCTCTTGGAGTTTACACTTTAGAATGTTCCACTAGTCCCATTTTAAGGATGCAAACAACTAGTATTGGAAGTTCTTATGGGGGCTGCTGGTGAGAGTTACTCATTCATGCACATTTCTCCCTTCTCACCTACTAGTCAAGGACCTTAGATGGTTATTCTCCTCTCTCCCTCCTGCGTCATGTTTTCCTTTCTCGGCGGGATCATTTCCATCAGCCTACACACGTCACAGTTTCTCCCAATTAAAGCAAAACCTTTCCTCTAGCAGCCACCTGCTTTCTCTGCCCCCCCCCATAGTAAAAATGCCTCAAAAACATTGCCTGTACGCACATGTCCACTCTCACTCCTCTCATTCTCCACTCATATCAGCTCTTCCCTTCCACTGGAAAGGCTTTTGTCAAGGCGACTGATGACCTTTGCATTGTCCAACCCAATGATCAACTCCTAGTCTCCTGACTTGCCTCTTCCTGAGGAGCCATTCCTTCTCAGTCTCCCGTGCTGGCTCACCTCTTCCCTCCATCCTGTATCTGCGCTCTACCTGCACTCCTCCCCGTGCCACTGTCCTCCGATCTCATGGCTTTATTTTTTTATTAAAGATTTTTGTTTATTTATTTGACAGAGAGAGAGTGAGCGCAAGTGGGGGGGAGCAGTGCAGGGAGAAGCAGGTTCTCTGCTGAGCAGGGAGCCCAATGTGGGGCTCGGTCCCAAGACTCTGGGATCCTGACCTGAGCCAAAGGTAGATGCTTCACTGACTGAGCCACCCAGGCGCCCTAAATCTCATGGCTTTAAAGACCATCTGTATGCCAACCACTCCCAAATATCTCTCTCCATTCTAGACCTCTCCCCTAAACTCTGGGCTCACACATCCACCTGCCTGCTCAATATTCCCTCTCGGGTGTCTGGTGGCCGTCTTAAAATTTGCATAGCCCAAGTGGACCTCCTAATCCTTCACTCCCCTCTAATGGCTTCCTATCTCCTTTAGAGGAAAACTCAGGTTTCTATAATCACCTCTAAGACTTTCTATGCTTGTTGCCTCTGCCTGGAATACCTTTCCCACAGATATCCACATGGCTTCCTCTTGCCCTTCTTTCTGGTCTCTGCTCAAATGTCACCTTCTCAGTAAGACCTTCCCTAATAACTCTATTGAAAATTATAACCTGGAGCGCCTGGGTGGCTCAGTCGGTTAAGTATGTGACTCTTGATTTTGGCTCAGGTCATGATCTCAGGGTCCAGGATTGAACCCCACTTCGGGCTCCGAGCTCAGCGGGAAGTCTGCTTCTCTCCCTCTCCCTCTGCCCCTCCTATATAAATTAATAAAATTTATTTATTTATTTAAAGTAAAGAAATAAGTCTTAAATAAATAAATAAAACTGCAACCTTCCTCTGCCCCACACTCCCTACCCCCTTCATTTTTATCCAAAGCTCTTGCCCTAATTTAACATGCTACATATTTTGCTTTCTTGCTTATTTTCTACTCCCCCTTCCCCACACACACACTGAGAATGTAAACACCAGAAGAGTCAGGGCTTTTTTCTTTTATCTGTTTTATTCATCGCTGAATCTCCAGCGCATAGAACAATGTCAGGCACATGGTAGGCACTCAGTAACTAGGTATTGATTTCTTGAATGAATGAATGAATGAATGAACACCTCTTAGCCAGGCACAGGAGATACAGTAATCAACAAGACATGGTTCTTACCCCGAGAAGCTCACAATGTAAAGAGGAAAAATAGAAAAGTTAACAGAATTTCTATTCAATGTGTTAATTGCAGTCCTAGGGATGCATGCCAAGAGGGCTACGGGAACACACAATAGACACTCAGTAAATGCTTGGTAAATGTTGAATGAATGGTTTCTGGTTAGTTTTATTAATAACAACAGAAATACTTCTCTTGAAACACTGACAGCCTCCTAATGACTCTTGTTCTTTTCAGCCCCTGGGGAACGACTGAAGCTAAAAGAGACCCTGTTGATAGAACACTGTCCAGCTCTACCCTGCAAAACCTAAAGCACCGATCTTTGTTATTTGCTAAAATCACAAAGTGAAAATAGTATTAAACTGAAAGCAAAAAAAAAAAAAAAAAAACACCCCAAAACATGCCAGGTCTGTAGTTCCTGAGAGAACTATAATGAGACTTATTACGCTGCATTAAGATGTAAATTGCATAGTCTTTCAAGTCAATATTTGCCGATAATATATTTCTTTTAGCCAAAGGTGAGTCAGTTTGAGGTGGGGAAAAGAGAAAATAACAGAAGCATGAGTTGCTGAAATGGAACCTTCCTCCTGCTGCTAAAACTTTGCACTGAAGCTGTGTTTGACAACAAAGCAATAGATTGAAAAATGAAAAATTGAGTCAAGCAATTGTTCTGTCCACATGACATGTGTTCTTTGACATCTTCCCCCACTGAATCGATATTGTGCATCTGTAGTTTGAAGGGTTGAAACTGGACCAGTGGCAGGGAGGGTACCATGAGAGGGATTTGGCTTTTTTGGGTGGTGGGAGCTTGGGAGACAGCATAAACCATTCTGCAGCTACCCTAAACACGGTGTGCATAGTGGGGTCCCCAGTATTCCCATTTCACTCTGCTTCACATCCTGAGAATAACATCCCTTGATCTGTACTAGAAACAGATGACGTTTTCACAGGGGCCATTGGTAGTTGGTAGTGTGGGCAAGGGGCACAGAGAATGCGAAAAGAGGACAAAGGCCAGTCTCAGGGGAACCCCTTCACTGAAGGGGCCATGAGAGGAGGATGTGAAGAGAACAGTCAGAGAAGCTGTAAGAGTGGTTCATATCAGAAGTCGAGGAAAGAAAGGATTTATGAAGTAGGCAGCATCACATGTCTCCAAAAGGTCAAATAAGATGAGAACCAACCATACATAAGCTTGGATCAACCTAAATACCCATCAACTTACGAACAGATCAGCAGAAAGTGGTATATCCGTGAGGTGGAATATTATTTAATCTTCAAAAGTAACAAAGCACTGATCTGTGTTACAGTGTGGATGAACCTTGACAAATCATCCTAAGAAGCCAGTCAAGAAAAGACCACATGTTGTACGATCCTATTTATAAGGACACGCAAACAATGAATCATGGAACACTACGTCAAAACCTAATGATGTGCTGTATGGTGACTAACATATCATAATAAAAAATAAAAAAAAGAAATATCTAGAATAGGCAAATCCATAGAGACAGAAAGCAGGTTATTGGTTGCCGGGGGCTGAGGGGGAAAGAATAGTGACTGATTAATACGTACAGGATCTCCTTTTAGGGTAATGGAAAATATTCTGGAACTAGAGGCGATGGTTGTACGTGTGAATGTACTAAATGCCACTGGATTGTACAGTTTGAAATGGTTAACTTTATGTTAATGGGAATTTCACCTCAATTGAAAAACTACGATTAGGTCTGAGAAGTGGTCATGGGATCAGAAGCCAAACTCCAGTCAGAGGAGGCATGACTGACTGTTGAGGAAGGGGAATACAGGGATTATAGAGATGTCTTTCAAGAAGTAGAGAAACAGGGTTAAACCGGGAGGGTGAAAGGAGGGTGTCATTCATTCATTGTTAGATGAGGGAGACCTGAGCCTTTGTATTAGCCGAGGAGAAGGAGCCAGTGGAGAGAGTGAGGTCGAGGATCCAGGGAGATGCGGGCTGTCTGATGGAGCAAGGTCCCTGCGGAGGAGATGGTGATGGGAGCCAAAGCCAAAGCAAAGCAAAGGGGTGAGCCTTCAATAAAGGGCAGAGCCATGCCTCCACTTGCTCGGGAGGCAGGTGGAAAGGACGCCAGGGCAGATGGAAATGGTGAGAGGAAGTGCGAGCTTTCCCATCTGTTGGCACTGTCTCTATGAGATGGGAAGGAAGGGAAATACATAGAGGAATGATTAAGACTGGTCACTTGAAATGGCCCCATACGGTTACTGGAAGCTAGCTGACTTCCTAAAATTGTTAATGAGGGAACAAAGATTGGCCTCAGGAGTCTTTCAATTTTACTTATTTCAATTGTCTAAATAAGGTCCTATTTTTTCACCTTAAAACTCTTTATCCCACACACATGTGAATTTAAGTTTTGAATTCCATTTGTCTAGTGATGATAAAAATAACAGTAAATTCAGCAAATACTCCAATTGTAATAATCTGCAAGTACAGTGTCTGAGGCATCGAAAGTTCAACACCTTAGAGAGTTAATTAAGTCAAGTTAATTGGAAAAGATCTAATCTCCAGATAGGTAACATGGTTGATTATCTTATTTATGCTTAAACAGAGTAACAGAGGTCATTACAAGACTTTTTAGAAGATTATTGATTGATATATAATTTCTTAATTAATTTTGATTGACAATATCTCTTACTACTTGAATTCACCCTCCTCCTCTTTGGAATCTCCTCGGCACAGTTGATTTATTGAAATCATGATGATTTAGCAAATGTTGTTTTTAGTAGAACCTAGTTTTAACATAAAAAATCCCCTGCCATTTGGCATTTTACTGTGACTATCTACAAATCAAACATGTGTGGCATGCAGCCAAGGGCAGAACTGGGAAGATGGAAGTTTCTGGGGCATTAGAGGTGCTAATGCCTGGTTTAGTCTCCTTTGATCTTCCTAACTTTTTCCCACTCCCAAACTATGTGAAGTAAACACACACTCCAGGTAAAAAGCATGTGCTTGCTAGGCAAATGCAATTGCAAGACTAGCCTTCTAATCCCTCTTCCCATCCAGTCTGCAACCTTCAAGCCCTGCTCCATAGAAATGCCAGCATAGGGGCGCCTGGGTGGCTCAGTCGGTGAAGCGTGGGTTCTCGGTTTCAGCTCCAGTGACCATCTCATGGTTGTGAGATCAAGTCCCCCCGTCAGGCTCCACACTCAGTGTGGAGTCTGCTTAAGACTCTTTCTCCTTCTCCCTCAGCCCCTTCCCCCCTCAAATAAATAAATAAATAAATAAATCTTAAAGAAAAAGAGGCGCCTCTTTTTCTGGGTGGCTCAGTTAGGTGGCTGCCTTCAGCTCAGGTCATGATCCCAGGGTCCTGGGACTGAGTCCCTCATTGGGCTCCCTGCTCAGCGGGGACCTTCCTTCTCCCTCTGCCTGCTGCTCCCCCTCCTTGTGCCTGGGCTCTCTCTCTCTCTTCCTCTGTCAAATAAATTAATAAAATCTTTAAAAAGAAGTGCCAGAGTCACTTCTGACCACTCTGCTTAAAGCAACCGTTTCTAACAATGCAGCTGGAACTGACTGCTTTGTCAGTGGAAGGACTGCAGGCAGGAGAGAACATCTGCCCGAGAGGCTGTAGAAGGAGTTTCTAGTTTGGTTAGTTTAGACTAATGTGATATGGATACATTTAATGATAAATTCTTTCATTACAAGATCTACGATAAGGTTGAACCAAAGAGATCTCGAAATTATTCAAGTGTAACTATCTATGTATCTGTACGTATTTCACTGAGATTTCTCTGGTATTATATTACGACTATTAAAATAATTGTTTATCTAGGGGCGCCTGGCTGGCTCGGTCAGTAGAGTACAGGACTCTTGATCTCAGGGTTGTGAGTCCGAGCCCCGTGTTGGGTGTAGAGAGTACTTAAAAATAAAATCTTTAAAAAAAAGATAATTGTTTATCTAGATCCCTCTGTTTCCTCCAAAATATTAATTATCATAAAATGCATTTCCTATCTTTCCTTACAATAGTAGTTGTTTCTAAAAATATATTCCCAAAATACATTCTGAAGGCAAATTAAGTTTCCTTTCTGCGATATCCCATATATTAATGCTAATGATTTCAAAGCATCTATCTGGAACACACCATGGGCTTTTGGAGAAGAGGAGCTCACGTGGATTCTAACTCACTTTAAAGTGCTTGCTTCCACATTTGCAAGTTACCTTCACCAAATGTCTGCTATTCTGACCATTTTAGAAGCATAAAAGAGAGAGTCCAAATGATCAAATTGAAAAGAATGGAGAAAATTGACAATAATACATAAAGCAGCTGTGTTTAAAAGAAACCTTCGAGTATTCCCCACCTCATCACTGGCACAGCTGGAGGGGAAACTGCCGTAAATGAGCGTGTTTTACATTTGGACAGTATAATGAATTTTCCCATAACACTTAAGCAATTAGCTAAGCATTGGTGTTTTGCATAGAATTTTGTCCTTGTTATAATAATTTCTTACATGTTTATATCACTTTAGGGTTTACGAACGTGCTTTGATGTATATCGGCTCACTTTAACAAGTTTCTGCGCCAGGCACTTGCCGTGCCCTGGGAGCCACCTCATTTAGCCCTCGCGACGGTGGCGGGCGGTAGGGCCCAGGCTCGCAGTTTGTAAATGAGCAGACTGAGGCGTGGCTTAGGTCGCGGCCTGGCGCCTGCTGGTGCCTTCCAAAGCAGAGCCCAGCTTGTCGCTCCAGTCCGAGGGGCCCAGAACCCACGCTCTTGAGCACCACGCCGTGTGGCCTCTGCACCTTGCTTTTCCTTTCCGCATGTTTTACCCCCTCTCTTACGAACCTGTGCTCCCTTTTTGTGCAAAAGCTCATCACTACCGGGGGGGGGGGGGTAGTCTTACAAGAAAGAAGTGCTGATCTTTATTGGGCTCGGCTGACCATCTGGCCCTGACTGGGGGCTTTAGATTCCTTATCTCATTGAAGGCCCACATCGTCCCTACGTTGCATTTGGACCTGACCCAGTTCTGGGAGGCTCGCAGTGCTAATGTCATTCTTCACTTTACAGATAAGACCTCAGGTTCCTTGAGCTTAAAGGACATGTCTAAGGTCACAGTGCTTAGCAGTATGGATTCAAGAGTCCAGGTCATCTATCTTCCTGTCAGATACCCTAACTCTCCCCACTACACCTCACAAATACCAGCCCTCGGCCACGGTGCCCCACAGATGATACTCTGTATGTCTGTGTTACCATTTTATTTCCACAGCAGGCACCAATACTGCAGTGAAATTAATGCTTGTGTCCTTCTTTAGTGCTCCTTTATTCAAATTGCTTTATGCCCCAAGGATAAGCAAGTGATGGCCTCTCTGTGCATCCGTGTCTCTTTTTCATTTCATCTTGTTCCTGACAACAACTTGAACTTCTGATGGGGATAGATAAGATTCTGACTCATTGAGCTGCAAGCAAGAATGACTCAGTAGAATGAATGTGTTCTCTGGGAAGGCTACAGAAGTGATCTTAAGGAAGAAGAGTCTGTACCAAGAAAACTATGTCTCTCTACAGGATAAGGGACTGAGTCAGTGCCCCAAAGCATATAACCCATTTTGTTCCGACTTCTGTGAGACATCCAGCTACTTTGCTTCCGTCGTCTCGGAGGAAGCGAGCCCAGGGAATGGGAGAACTGGGTTCTAGACCCAGCTCTAGCACTAAGCCTAAGTCTCTTCATTGGCGGAAGGAAGATGTTGTATTAAATCATCTCTGAATGGATGCCTTCCTGCTTCAGAAGTAGTGATGGCTAAGTCTGGTAGAAGACTTTATGAACCACTTTTATGAACCCCATCCAATTTGCTCATCATTACAAGCCTGCAGGGTGGGTGTTTGTCTCGCTTCATTTTACGGATGAGGAAAGGACAAGGGCTCGAGAGTATAAGTGACTGTCCAAGGCCGTACGGCTGGCAGTGGTAGAACGAGAACAAACTCACGGCTCTTCGGTCTTGAACTCCATCTTCTTTTTTACTATCACACATCTGTCGTTGCTTATTCGACGTCTGGGCAATTGTGCTACACATTGGTCTGGATCTTATAGTTGATGAGATAGTCCCAACAGTTGATTCAGTTGTTTGTTTAGATTTTTTTTTTCTAAATGGCCAACCATCACCTTAATTTGCTGACTTCCAAGTTCGAGCAGAGCATGCTACCATTTTATGGGAGAATAACCTTTTTAGAAAGTAAATAACCTGCTGAATAGAAGTTGATATTTACAAACATTTCCCTGTATTTAGGGCTTGCACTTAGTCGGAACTCAATAAATCTCCAAGAGAATTGCTCCCCCTGCAAGGCCAGCCAAGGTCTGCTTCTGAACCTCTTGCAACTTCTGCCTTCCACACGGAAGTCTGGGGTAGAGGCTCTGATTAATATGTGGCCTATCATCCATACCTTCTGACAGGGCCCTGGGGATTGCAGATGTAGCTAGAAAAACACCTAGATGGACTTTTGGCTGGGTTTCTATAGGGTAATGCTATCTTCCCAAAAGTAGAAAACATACAAGTTACTCTTTTTTATTACTTGGTGGGGACTTTCAGGATCTATGGTTTCAAAGGGTCTTGTTAAGTTTGATTCTATAAACATGCATTGATCTCATAGACAGCAAGCTCTGTGCTAAGTGTGGAGAAGAAGAGAGATGAAGAGAGGGATGGTTCCTATTTTTAAGGAGCTTGGATCCAAGTAGGGAAGATAAGCAAATCACAGTTACAACTCCACATAGGATGGAGTGAGCAATACATGAAAATATGAACCGGGCATGGGCTATGGAAACCCAGAGTATAGAATAAAGTAAATCTGACTTGGCAAGGGTGGGGGGTTGGGGGGTGGAGAGCAGACTGATGATCAAGTAATCAAGGAAGGCTTCATAGAGGAAGCAGGACTGGAATGATGGCTTAAGGAAGGGTATGATTGCAAGAGATGGAGAACAGAAGAAACAGCATGCCAGGCTAAAGAAAAAACAGCATGTGGCATGTCACAGAAGCGTGGATGTGCATGTCGAGACCTAGATGGTCTTGAATCCCACACTTCATTCTGTAGGCAGTAGGGAAGCGTAGTGGGGTTTTGAGCAGGAGATAGATGTGATTTATCTAGGGTTTAAGAAGGAAACCTTAGGTGGAGGGGCACCTGGGGGGATCAGATGGTTAAGCGTCTGCCTTCGGCTCAGGTCATGATCCCAGGGTCCTGGGATCGAGCCCTTCGTCGGGCTCCCGGCTCAGCGGGGAGCCTGCTTCTCCCTCTCCCTCTGCTGTTCCCCCCTGCTTGTGCTCTCTCGCTCTCTCTGTCAGATAAATAAATAAAATTAAAAAAAAAGAAAGAAAGAAACCTCAGGTGGAGGTATGGAAGGATGAATTCGTGGGCAGGGGTGATACAGCAAAAATTGATGTCATCACGAGGTTGTCATGACACTGATGATGAGATTCTGAGTGCCTAAAGGGCAGTGAGGATGGAAATACAAACATGAGTGTAATTCTTTCAGCGTTTTTACCCTGAAGAGGGAGAATACAACCATTTGGATGAAGGGGTGATGGAGAAAGCCATATCTAGGATGACTTTCAGGTTTGGGGCCTTGGGACCTCGGTCAATGGCTCCCTTCCACAAATAATAATGATGATTTAAAAAAGCACAAAACTTGGGGCACCTGGGTGGTGCAGTCAGTTAAGCATCTGACTCTTAGTTTTGGCTCAGATCATGGTCAAGGGGTTGTGAGTTCGAGCCCCGCGTCAGGCTCCACACTCAGCATGGAGTCTGCTTGGGATTCTCTCTGTCCCCCTCCCTCTGCCCCTCCCGCTTGTATGCTCACTCTCTCTCTCTCAAATAAATAAATAAATCTTTAAAAAAATTAAAAACCACAAAACTTGCATGGCACTTACGATGAAGGAGGCCTGTTCTACGTGCTATCCATAGATGGACTCATTTAATCCTACCAGCAGCCTTTATGAGGCAGAACCTCTGATCATCCCCACGGTAAAGCATGAAGAAGTTGAGGCAAAGGAAAGCATGATTATCTGTCCAAATTCACACAGATAGTGCTGTGGTAAACTTGACATTGGAATCCAGGCACTTGGGCTTTTGAAACCCATGCTTTGTAATCACTATGCTAAGCCACCAATAGGACATGGGAGTGCCTGTAACCCCATAGCCTTGAAAATACTTCATATCCTGTCAAAAACTATGGCCAGGGATGCCTGGGTGGCTCAGTTGGTTAGGCGTCTGCCTTTGGCTCAGGTCATGATCCCAGGGTCCTGGGATTGAGTCCCGCATCGGGCTCCCTGCTCAGTGGACAGCCTGCTTCTCCTTCTCCCTCTGCTGCTCCCCCTGCTTGTGTTCACTCTCTCTCTCTGACAAATAAATAAATAAATGAAATCTTAAAAAAAAACTATTGCCAATGTAACTACAAAAGAATACCTCATAATTGTTTTAATTTATATATTTTTATTATTTATAAGATGGAAAAGTTTCATGTATTTATTGACCATTTAAAATATGTCCTGCCTGTTTGTATCATTCGCTAATTTCCTTATTGGGATTTTTTTTCGATATTGTAGAGCTATTTATATGTAACGAACATCAGGTCTTTGTTATATATATTAATTTGTATTACATGAATTGACCAATATTTGACCATGTATGACTTACAAAAATGGCAATTTCAGATTGTTCAGCCTAATATATTCATTCCATTAGTCATAGAAACAACTGGGATTTATTTTGTACTTAATATTTACCAGGCATTGTGCTTTACTCACAGGCATTCCCTCATTTAATTCTTACAACGACTCCAGGAGGTATGCACTCCCATCTACATTCTAAGGTGAAGAGTCTGAGGGACAGAGGGGTTAAGTAACTTGCTCTAATTCATGACGCTAGTTGGTAGGCATGTGTGGGAGGTCTATCAGGAGTGAAACACGGTCTTTCTGACTCAAAAGCCTATGATCTCAACCATGGCATGATATTGTCTTGCATTCTTCTTCTTTTAGATAACTTTTAGAACCAAGTTCCTCAAAAAAAAATTCCTGGTGGAATTTTAATCAGGATTGCTTAAGTAGAGATTAGTACATATGCCATTTATACTATTGAGTCCTCCTATCCAAAAACAAGTTATGTTTCTCCATTAATGCACATATTCTTTTAGCTCCCTTATGGAGTTTTATAGACTTATTTATTTTTTTAATGATTTTTTATTATATTATGTTAGTCACCATACAGTACATCCCCGGTTTCCGATGTAAGGCTCAATGATTCATTAGTTGCGTATAACACCCAGTGCACCATGCAATACGTGCCCTCCTTACTACCCACCACCAGCCTATCCCATTGCCCCACCCCCCTCCCCTCTGAAGCCCTCAGTTTGTTTCCCAGAGTCCATAGTCTCTCGTGGTTCATTCCCCCTTCTGTTTACCCCCCCTTTCTTCTTCCCTTTCTTCTCCTACCGTTCTTCCTACAGAGTTTTATAGATTTATTGATAGGATTATTGAAAGTGATAATTCCAATGATTGACTGAAGGTTATCCTTTGGGTTTTTAACTCTTGTGTTGCTAATGTGATAGGAGGTTTTCTCCATTATACGATCTAAATGGTTATTATTCATATATGGAAAAGCTACTGATTTTTGGCACATTACTTTTGTAGTTATCCATGTTATGGGACTTTCTGTATCTCTTCCCTCCTGTCCATCACAAAGCCACCATCTTCTCTCAGCCGGATAATCGAACAGGCTTCTAGCTGGCCTCATCGCTTCCTGGCTTGCCCCCCTAAAATCTGTCCTCCACACTGTTGTCGCGGTGAGCTTTCAAATCTCATGTCCCTTGCTTGAAACCCTTAAGTCGATCCATCCCCACCGACTTTAGGAGACATTTATGCCTCCTCATAAGGTATCCAAGCCTCCCTGGGGGCTGCACTGGTCTGGCCCTCCTACCTTTCTGATAATGTCTCTTGCTACTCACCCACGTGGGTTCAACACTGGAGCCAGACCAACCGTTCATATTTCTCATAGCGCAGTGTTTTTCCGTGCCTTTCTTTTTGTCCCCACACAGCACCAGGTATAGACTCCCATTATTGCAGTTGTCACACAGGAATGTCATTGTTCTCTACACCAGTTAGTGGTTGAGATGGACTTTAGAACTAGACAGACCTGGGTTTATCCCCAACACAACCCCTTCCTATTTGTGTGACCTTGGCAAAGGCATATTACCCCTGTGGATTAGAATCCACACTCCGCAGGGCACTTGGGAGGATTACTTAGGACGATGTGTGCCAAGTAGAGAGCCCGGGGTTAGACACATGGTAGATGCTCAGTATCTTTTTAAATTAACAGTGAGGGAGAGGAGAAGAGGGTAGACTAACTGGACGATGTGGGCTTCAGGGGCAGAGGTGTTGCTGAGGAGAATTTAGGGAAGTTACACGGCAGAGCAGGGAGGGGGACGACTTATCTCTGGGCCGTTATGTATGAGGGCTCTGGTAAATGAGCGCCCTCCCCGGAAGAGTGCTGCTGGATGATGGCGTCGCAGGGAGATTAGAGTTTTAGTCAAGGCAACGGAAGCTGCAGAGGGCGTGTTTGAGGCTTCCACCAGGAGCTGCATGTGGTGTTCTACGGGGGAGCCTTCACCCCTCCTACACCAGGGACCAAGTTGGCCTAACAGTTTGAGGTAAAAATGGAGTCATAACGGCGAGTCTTGGGATGGAGGCCAGACGTGGAGCCACCACACGTGCTAGTCAGGTTGGGAGTGACGAGAGTCTTATTTTACCAGCTGCTTGGGGTTCTAACAGTCCTGAGGCCCCAAACTGCCTGAGGCTTCCTTCTGAATCAAGCTCAGAAAACGAATCCCAAAGCCCGGCCTCGTGATATGAGTTCCCCAACCCTCTATCCGATAACCTTATTTCCAACTCCAGTAACCAGAGGCCCTCTAATTACTTTGTACCCCTTTCTCTTGGAATAATCTGTATGGCTTTGGTTATGTGGCAGCTTCGATGCCATGACGATGGGAAAAGAACACCATTATCTTCTGTTATGGTCTCTGGCCCTCAGGCATCGTCTGCCTGGGAAGGCCTTTCTGGAGGTTTGGCTTAATTCTGGTGGATAATACACCCCGGTGCTGTGATGTCTAGAACCGAGGCAGGCCTGGACTGGGGAGTGGACCCCTTCCTTGCCAATAGTTTTGCTTTTGTTTGTGTAGCTCAAAGGTTTGCTCTGGTAAGGGAAGAGATGGGAAGGAGAAGGAGAGCGGGAGTGAGCGAGCGAGACAGACCTCCCCCTCCCCCGAGACAGAGGCAGAGAAAGGGAGGGAGGGACGGGGGGGGGGGGGGGGGGAAACAATTCACTGTGTCTTTTGTTGGAAGCCATAAGTCAGTCAGAATGCAGGCGCTGGAGACAGACAGTCGCAGGTAGGGCCCCAGCTTTGGTACTTCTCAGGTCTGGGCTGGGGGCCTGGTTATTTAATCTTTCTGAGCGTCATTTTGTCCATCTGTCAAATGAAGATATCACCGCATGAGCATCAGCAAATAAACACACAAAGAAACTGTGAATTTTTTACATCTACTTAGAAAGACATTTTTTACAAAGCAAGACTGGCCCGGAAGTTGTCTGGTTGGGAGCAACGCGGCCCCAGGACGCACGCAGACCGGGGCTGGAGTCCTGGCCCGTGTGACGCTGAGGAAGTCACGTCGCATTTCAGAGCCTTGGTGATGTTCTGAATGTTAAACTCCTTCGATTGAATTGAAGTCAGTGTAAAGTGTACATGACATGCCTAGTGCAGTTTCTGGAATACAGTGGGGCCTTAGCAATTGTTAGCTCTTACTGTTGTCGTCATCACCTTCCTCCTCCTCCTGAAAGGTGAGCCAAGCCCGGAGATGATGATCTGGAGGGTCCGCACGAAACAGGTTTGCTTTTTCAGGTTTGGTGTCAGTAGCAGCAGCAAACGTTTGTTATCCCACCTGCGAATTAGATGTTGCATAGTCTCGAGTGATGGAAACAAAAGTCGTATGGTGGTTTGGCTTCTGTCTAGTTATCACCCGTCAGGACACAGGACAACATGCCGTCTACGGAGAGTCCTCGGAAGTTCTTTTCCTCTAAACTGTGAACCCTGCCAGCAAGGCGGGGCTCATCAAAGAGTTTTTTCCCTCTCTTGTGTGCCTGTGTGTGATGAGTGGGGGTGTTGAAGGAAACTGGCCAGAGCGTGGAAATGGGCCAGATCTTCTCCCTCTTTGTCATTTAACAAAATGATTCAGCTTTCCATTTGGGGACTTTCTAAGGGTCACCTTCATCCAATTATGACTCATTTTCTGTTTTTGTGTGATATTCTTAGACTTGAAAACTCATACAAATGGGATTTTTTTAATATACGTTTTCTTAATAGTGGCAGTGACTAAAACTCACTAAAAATCAAAGATCTTTGTGAGGGTGTCACTTAAAATTGGAAAAAGAAATCTTTTCTTGAAAAAGAAACTCTTTTATAGGCAGTAGTAATTCCTTCTCTAACAATGCCAAGGTGGTGAAAGAATTATTTCAGATATTTTTTAAAAAATGGATGGATTTAATTTTTCATATCCTGAATTGTTAACAAAAGAACAATAAGAAAATATTTCAGTAGGCAGACACGGACACACACCTGGGACCAATTAAATATTTTTCCTTCATCTTAATCAGAATGCTCAGGCTTTCTTTCATAGTAGACCTACATTCCCTAATTTTGAGGTTTTTTTAATGTTATTTTTAACAAGCCAAATTCAATGATATTATTTGGGGATTTATTTAAATCAAATAAATGACTAGATCTAATGCTAGTTATAATACCTCACATTTGAATTGATTTTACAGATTTCAAATGGCTTTCCTATATTATTTCATTTGATTCTCATGCTAGATAACAGATAACAGTCTTGAAAGGTAAGCTGGCCAGGCGACATTTTCTCACTGCTTTACAGGTGAGGACATTGAGCGTTCCACCAGTTTAGGGCCACACAGGATTACACATCAGCCACAGAGCCAAATTCAAACTCAGGTCAACTGACCGCCTATCCCTGTGCTCCCCCAAATTACTACCCTATGACCTGATCACTCTTTCTTTCCTTTCCATTCCTTTAAAATGGTGTAGGGAACTGTATTAGTTTCCCACAGCTGCTGTAACAAAGTCCGCAAACTTGGTGGCTTACAATAATACAACTTTATTTTCTCATAGTTCTGGAAGCCAGAAGTCCAAAACCAAGGGTTCAGCAGGGCCATGCTTCCTCTGAAAGCCCCATGGGTATATGCTTTCTTTCTTCTTCCCAGATTTTGGGGATTGCCGGCAATCTTTGGCATTGCTTAGCTTGTAGCTACGTCACTCCAGTCTCTGCCTCCGTTGTCATGTGGCCTTCTCACTGTGTGTCTCTGCGTCTGTGTCCAAATTTCTTTCTTTTAAGGATGCCAGTGATATTGGATATCAATATCCAGTGGGCCCACCCCACTCCAGTATGACCCCATCTTAACTAATGGCATGAGTAATAATGTTATTTCCAAGTAAGTTCTCATTCTGAGGTACTAAGGGCTAGGACTTGAACTTCAATCCTTTGGGGAGACACAACTCAGCCCATAACACGAATGAATTACGGCTCTCTTTTTTTGGAGTGTTATTTGATAAATTATACTAAAGATCATAAAATATGATCACACAAGAATCAAAGGACATATGTAGATACTGACAAACATACACAGAAATAACTTAATCCGCGGTGTGTCGTTTGGTGATGGGAATCTACTACAAATGGCCAGAGGGTTGGCACTTTCCGGGTGGTGTCTTGCGTGTGGCCATGTTTCCTCCCATAACTGACCTTTCTTCTTTGAGGGATACCAAAATCTTTTAGTTCCCAAGGGGAAGGAAGGTTACTAAAGTCAGATATTTTTGAAAAAATATCTTCAAGTGTTTATTCGCATCTTTCGTAATGTGCATCTGGATATGCAAGAGCTGGAATTGAATCCATGTTTGTGTGTGATTCTCCTGGTCGCTTGCTTTGGGGGGGTGTTTGGAGAGATTTTGTCATTAGAGAGGCGTCATCAGAAGCTATTTCCTTCCAATTTGAGCAGGAGTGTAAGTTTAGCTTTGAGGGACGGCCTGGATCAGCGCTTTGTAGTGCAAGCCTCCATTACCTCCATGACCACGGGCCTTGCAGAAGGCCTCTAAATAAATCGTGGGGATTCAATGAAATGGACATTTATCAGGCCGTTAGTCTGTGCAAGGCCCTTTACTGGGGTGGACACAGAAAGGAGTCAACCATGCTTCTCACCCTGCAGGGAATTGAGTCGAGTTGTTCAATTAAAAAATACTGGCAAGCTAGTATGCGCCGGAAACTGGGAAGACACTGGTGATGTGAAGGATGTGGAGAGAGAAGGAAGAGGAAGGGAAAACTTCACAGAAGGTGCTGCATTTCTAGTGTGCTGGGGAAGGCAAGCAGGCGGCCTTCCATAGTTCAGTAGGTTGAGGCTGTGGTTGGGCAGAACAGGGACACCTCATGCAGCCCAGGGCCTCGGGGAGAGCCACCACCTCGCACGACTCAGAGGGCCCTCGGTCGCGTACCTTGCAACGTGTGGCTTTCTGCTTCCAGGAGGAGGTGCTGCCTGAGCGGCTCGGAGGATGACTTAGACTCAGCCCAGTCGAAGGTGGAGCAAGGAGAGATTCACCACTAGTCCCTGCCGCTCTGCAGAGTCGCCGCTTTCTCTAGCTATGTGCAGCCTGGCGAATGGCTCATGGAAGTCTCCACCTGCGTCTGCCAGCAGGGTGGGGGCATAGCCCTGACCATACTGGGAAGAGCAGGAACTTCGGAAAGATGGTCCTGGCAGCAAAACAAAGAGCAAAGGAGGGGGGAGAGTGTGGAGGCAGGGAAGCCAGTTAGAGGCTCTCTATCGCAAGGGTCTGTGTAGAGGGGAGTGCCATCATTTCCAGGCAGGCCCGGAGCTTGGTCTCCCCACTCCTCCTGTGGCCGCGCTACGACCCATTCCCCATCCAGCAGCTAAATTCAGTGGTTTAAAGCGTAAGTCAAGTCATGTCACTCCCTACTTACTGCCTGTCAGTGGCTTCTTATTGTCTTTTAACACGGCTGACCTCGGTGTCCAAGGCTTGGGGATGGCCCAGCCTCCCTCTTCAGATTCCTCCCATTTCTCTCACCCCTTTCATTTCCTGCTCTCCAGCCAAACGGCGTTCTTTTCAGGACTTGAAACGCAAAGCTCTTATCTGCTTTAAAACCTTTGCACTGGCTATTCCCTCTACTTGGAAAGCTTTTCCCCCACATCTTGTTATTATCCTAATCTGCCAGATTTCAGATAAAATGTCATCCACTCTCAGAGAGGTCTTTACCTCACCACCTTATCTAAAGCATCCTTCCTATTGCCCTATCTCCTCACCCTACACACCGGACATTGCTGATTGCCTCGCCAGCAGGAATCCTGCAGCCCTTCCCCCTTCCTTCCTAACAGAACACTCTTTTAGTTCATGTGTTCGTCCCTTCCCCGTTCAACCCCGAGTCTAAAGGGAAGCTGATGCCGCCCCAGGTCCAGGAACGGCCATGCTTGGTCTATAGAGTATTTAGCTCACCTGCCGGTGACGGGTTGAGGCATGGGCATGCGACCCAACTCTGGACAATTTACTCACTCCAACAGAAATGTTCGGCACACTGTTCTATGTCCTGAGGAAGCTGCAGGGAACAAAACAAAGAAAATATCTTCCTTCATGAAGCTTGCGTCCTGGTAGGCAGACAGGCAAGGAGCTGGGGGCAGAAACACACAGCGTGACTAGAAGATTATTGCAATAATCCAGGCAAGTGATGGTGGCTGTGGTGACAGTGAAGGGGTGCGAAGTTGTAGATTCTGGAGATGTTTTGAAGGTATAGTTGATAGAATGTCCTGATGTATCGAAAAGAGAGAAATCAAGGGTGGCACCAAGATTATTTTCCTGAGAAACTGAAAGAACGGAGTTCCTACCAACTAGATGAAGCAGATGGCAGCTGCTATGGTCTGAATGTTTGTCTCCCCTGCGCCCCCCCCAAAATTTCGTGTGTTGAAATCCTGACCTTCGAGGTGATGGCATCAAGAGGTGGGGCCTTTAGGAGATGATTAGGTCATGACTGGGATTAACCCTTATAAAAGAGACCTCAGAGAGCTAGCTTGTCCCTTCTGCCATGTGAGGTTTGATGAAAAGATAGTCATCTATGAGGAAGCAGATCTTGCCAGACACCAAGTCTACCAGTGATTCAATCTCACACTTCCTAGAATTGTGAAAACTAAGTGTTTGTTGTTTATAAGCCCCCCAGTTCGTGGTATTTTTGTCATAGAAGCCTGAACAGACTAAGACAGCAGGATAAGCTGGGTTTGGGGAAGAAGGGTAGGACACGGTGGTCAGGAGTTCAGCTTGGAACTTAAGTTGGAGATGCCTATTAGACATACAGGTGGAGATATCAAATTGTCAGTTGGTTATCAAGATTCAAAGGAGAGGTCCAGATTGGGGGTATAAATTTGAGAGTCATAGGCACAAAGATGATCATTTAAGTCTTGAGACTGGATGATACGACCATGAGACGGACTGTAGTAGAAGAGAAAAGGAATAAGAAATGAGCCCTTAAGCTCACATGTGTGGTAGATGAGAAGAACCAGCAAAGGGGACAGGAAAGAATGGTTAAAAAGGTAAAAAGAAAATGATAAACTTATGGTTTCATGCAAGTCAAGTGAAGAAAGTTTTCAGGGACGGCGAAGTAAGTGATCAATCATTTGTGTCACGGGCTACAGAAAGGTCAAGCAAAGTGAAAATGGAGATATGACCATTGAATTTAGTCACATGGCAGTCCTTGTTGACCTGGACAAGAGCAGTTGGGGTACAGATAGGGTGAGCCTGATTGGAATGGATGGAAGGAGAACTTATAGAAAAAAAGAATCAAAGACTGGGTTTATATGCTATTCTTTCAGGAGTTTTGCTGAGAAAAGAAGGAGAGAAATTTCCCACCTGGAGGGGAAATCAGGGTCAAAAGAAGGTTTTGTTTTTTAACATTTCTGTCGAGACAGAAGAAATAAACTAGTCTTTCCTCTAATGTGATTGATAACTTACGGCAGTACTCATAATAATAATTAGAAACAAGGCTTCTCATTGGGTGATTTCAATTAGTGAGAACTTCCATTTTGATAGGTGTGAGTGAAAACCAAATTTTCTCCTTGTGGTTTTACATGTTTGATGGTTGAAAGGATGTTCCACAGATTAGCTTCTGGCTTCGGATGTTTGAAACCCTGTTTTTTTCTTCAATATTCACAAATTCCTGGGCCTGGGTATGGTAGGACATATACTATAATTTGTGCTGAGCACCTTCATTTCATGATACAAGGTGAGTCACCACAACCAGCCCTGGAAATGTTCCCGAAAGCCATTGCTACTCCAGAATGTCTAGCGGTAACTTAAGTTTGTGTAACAGTAACTGAGAAACATATTAAAATATCTTGCTAGATCCATACTAAATGTATCTACAACTCAAGTCTCCCTTAGCCGGACCCCTAAAATTCCCATGGTCCTTCTAGTGCCTTCTGACCCAAGGGGAAGCGTGACGGGAGATGCCAGAGTGGAAAGAGACAGAGGCCTAAATGAAAGTACTTAAAATACCTTATCTTTGCACGTTTTACGAAAACCTATGACCATGTCCGTGTGATTGCTAGGCGTCTGCAGAGCTTAGGAAGGAGTTTGTGCAAGGTCCCTGAGGCTTAACAGCTTTATTAGCATCGCAATAAGCCTTCCTCTGTTCTTGTGACAGGCACCCCCAAGAACATCTCTCTTTCTCTTCTGGAAGTTGTAGTCTTTTTTTCGTGACACGTGATACTTAGAATTGCTGCAGCATCTTGTTCCCAGTCCAAGGATGAAGCCAATTTTAAGATGACAGCGTGGCGATGGATACTAGTTGGATCCTTGATGATATTGTTGAGCCATTGATGAACCAACCCTGGAACCTACCTACTTCTGGACTTCCTGTTACACAAGATAATAAATTACCTTACTCTTCAAACCATTTTGAGTTGGGGTTTCTACTACACATAGCTGAAAGCATCCTTATTCCCTTTCTTTATTTTCCTTTAAGCATTTATTTTCCCTAAAATTATCTTTTGAGTTTATTCCTCTTCTTCTTTTTTTTTTTTTTTTGGTCTATCTAAATGTAACTTCCACAAGACTTTCTCTTGTCCAATGTGGTATCCACAAAACCCCCAAACAGTGCTCAGTTCATAGTAGATGTTCAATAAATATCTGTTGAATTGGACAAATGAATGAAGCATGGCACTGAGAGTTAGTGAAGCCGGCAACGAGTCTTCACGTTGATTATACTTTACACTCCCAGCTATGCACCCTCACAGAAAGAAGCTCATTTCAGTAAAAATATTCTCCTGATATTTTGAGATTGCTGTGCTGAAGCGCTGCCATTACAGATGTTTCTCTGTCGCTCTCAAGACAAGTGACCCACTGGTTTCATCCTGTCGGCAAGGCCAGTCTGGGAAACGGATGTGTAAGAGCAAAGGTTGCATTGTCTTATTTCCATATGAGTACTAAATTATGGGCTCTATAACAGTTTAAAAAGCTAGACCTCTTGGTGGGGAAAAGAAAGAAATTTTCTTTGGAGAGTAACTTTTGGCTCCTTAGTATGCTTTGTTCCTTGCATTCCATCTGTCATCATGTTCTGACATTTCCCTGAACAGAACATCATCTGTGTTTGCCCTCTTCTCTTTATTCCCTGAGTTGGCTCCTTCTTGGAGTTATCTAGTGCCCTCAGCACTTTCACAAATGTTCTCCACCAACCCACTCTCCATCTCTGGCCAGTTTCATCCTTAATTCCCTACATTCATAATTGCTTTCTGCCAAAGAGTCTTTAGTGGCTCCCTGGAGTGGAGTCTTGGGGGTTAAGGCCACATTCGTTCCTCTCAGTTTTAAGAAAAAGTTCTTGGATTCCCTGGAGACAATAACTAGGGACTTGTAGAATTAGTGCTAGTGACAGCAGCCAATTCCGACTAGAGGATTAGTAAGGCACAGACAGGACCATCCCGCAAATTAGAGAATACTGCCTGGATGTGAATCTTTTCTTTCGTTCTTCCTTTTCTCTTTCTCTCTTTCCCTCTTCCTCCCTCCCTCCCTCTCTCCCTTCCTTCCTCCCTTCCTCCCTTCCTTTTCTCTTACTCTCTCTTTCTTATGTGCCAGACACTGAGACACTGTGGTCAAAGCTGGGGATACAGAAAAGAATAAGACACAGTTCTTGTCTCAGGATGCTCGCTGTGTAGTTGAGGAGACAGACATGAGCTGGTGTTTACAGTGCAGTGTGGTGAGGGTAAGCATTCAGTGTTATGAGAGCCTTTGGACGGGGCATGAAGCCCACTCCTGGTGACTCAGGAGTGCATAGAGGAGATGAATCCTATGGTCATCTATCAAGGATGAATATGAATTTGCTCAGTTTTGGTAGAGTATTGAAGAAAGATATTCCAGGGGTAGGGAACAGCATGCACAAAGGTCTAAAAGTGAAAAAGTACATGGGACATTCAAGGCAGTTTGGCTGGTAGAATGGCATTAGATAAAATAAAGCAAGTAAGAAAGAGCCATAGCATGGAAGACTCCAAGAGAAATGTTTAGGCATTGATCGGTTTTCAGCATGGTCAGATTTACATTTCAGAAATGTCACTATGGTTTCAGTGTAGAAAATGGATTGGAGAGGATTCTGACAGTAGGGAGGTCAGTTAGGAGGCTGGTGCAGTAGCTCAGGTGGGAGATAATGGTAGCTTGACCTGGGATGTTACCAGTGATTGTGGAAAACACTGAACATATGTGGAAATATATTTTGGAGGTATGGTTTACAGGAATTGCTGACCAGTTATTGGGAAGTTGAAGGAGAGGGAGAAGTCAAAATAAGGATGAGTATAGGCAAGGATTTCTTGAACAGGACACACATTAAAAAAAACACACACACCAAAATGAAAGATTGATATATTGACCTCATTGAAATTAAGAACTGTTCATCAAAAGATGCCTTCAGAGAGAGAAAAGGCAAGCCGCAGATGAGGAGAAGATATTCACTTATGTATATCTGTCAGAGAACTCACAGACAGGACCATCCCGCAAGAATATGTATGTCTAGATGTCGAATCAATCCCCAGCTCTTCATGTCTAGATATGTCTAGAATATGTAAAGAAATTCTACCCATCAAGAAGAAAAAGGCAATCCAGTTTAAAGTCTGAGTGAAAATCTTGAATAGTCATTTTATAAGAGGACTTCCATATGGCCAATAAGCACATGAAGAGGTGCTCAACATTATTAGTCATTAGGGAAATACCCATTAAAACCATGATGAGATACCATTATACACCCACCAGAATGGCTGAAATTTAAGTCTGACAATATCAAGTGCTGACAAAGATGTGCGGCAGTTAGTGCTTGTATACTGCTGGGAGGAGTGTAAACTGGTACGACCACTTTGGAAAATTGTTTGGCAGAATCTACTTAAGTTAAATATACCTATTCTGTGACTCAACAATCCCACTACTGGGTATATACCTGAGATAAACAAATGGCTATGCCTACCAGAAACATGTACAAAAATGTTATCATCATTGTTATCCATAAAAGCCCCAACTAGAAACAACCCAAATGTCCACCATAGGGTGGGTAAATGAATTGTGGTATATTCATACAATGGAGTATCACACAACAATAAAAAGAAGAACAAACTATTAATACATGCAATGACATGGTGAATCTTAGAGATACAATATTTGTGAAAGACAAAAGAGTACCTATAATATGAACCTATTTATGTGAGCAGACAAAACTAATCGAAGCTGATAGCTGTCAGAATAGTGGTTATCTTTGGATGTTGGTACTGACCAGGTAGGGGCACTCAGGAGACTTCTAGGTACTAAAAATATTCCTTATCTTAATATGGGTGGGGGTTACATGGCTGTATACATATGTAAATATTCACTGAACTTTGTACTTCACTATATGTGTATTATAGTTTAGAAATAATGAAATAGGAGTCAAGGATGATTTCCAAATTTCTAATTTGAGCAACTAGGTGGATGGTGGTATCATTAGCTGAGTTGAGGAATGTAATTGCAGTAGGTAAGTAGGGAGAGGATGAGGTCGGATTTGGACATCCGGAGTTACAGGTGCTTAAATACATTGAGATAGGTCAGCATCAGCCTCGGGAAAGAGATCCAGACTGCATTTTTCAAATTTGTGGCTATTTTCCACTAATTGTACATTGTGGCCATAAAATAAAAGCATGAGCCCGTAAGATTCACAGTCATGAATGATCTTTGCTTTTAGAAACCCTCATGCAGAAAGTAGTGTGGAGTAATGAATAACATTGGTGAAAAACAGGGAGATCAGTTGATGAAGCGTCTTAAATCTTCATCTGAAGAGCTGGGGATTGATTCGACATGTAGTTGAAAGCTATTATGGGTTCTTGAGCCTGGGAGGAACCTAATCAAAATACTCCTTAAAGTAGATTATTCTTGTAGCCATGTGAAAGATACACAGGAGCCGGGCAAGGCTGGCACGGGAAAGACCAATGAGGAGGCCGGCTGCAGTCACCCAGGCTTGAGGTCAGAAAGGTCTGGCCAGAGGAGTGCCACTGGGAAGGAAGAGGAGAAGATGCAAGACCAAGAAGTGGTGAGGAAAAAAATCAACAGCACTTGTTGGCTGATGATGTAGGGGTGTGAGGGAGAAAGAACACTGAATTCTAGCTCCAGCTGAAATAATACGAGTTAGCAGACTTCTTCAAACCAGTACTTGAAACTGTTTCACAGTTGTTGAGCGCATTTAATGAGGTAACATGTGTAAAGTGGTTAGCACAATGCCTGACACACGCTAAGTATTCAATTAAGTTAGCTGCTATTATGCCATCCACAGCTGCTCACTGCTAGAGAACTTCACACGAGCAGGCGGGTGGGTTCCACTTTAAATTCATGTTTACCCACCTCAAGTGGGTCCCTAACACAGCTTACTCTTTCACTTGCTGTACCTGCTGGTACAAATCTGTTCCACCTTCCTCAAGCACCTTGCCTCACTCCACCTTTCACTCTCAGTGTGCGACCTAGCCTCTTGCATTACGGGGAGAAGAGATGCCGTCAGAAACCCTGTCGGCATTTGACCACCCAGCCCACGTGTTTGTGTCTGCCCCATCGTCTCCTCCTCAGCTGTCGCTACCATGCAGAGCTGTGCTGTGCCAAAGACTAGGACCCTCGACAGCGTCACTTCCTGCCTACTCTGGACCTTTAGGAAACTTGGGGTCAACCCATCACCTGTCTCTTCCACCTCTTCAGCTCTAGAGCATAGCAAGTAAATGCAAGGCTCTTGCTGCTTGGGTTCCCACGCTGGCTTTGTCACTTCCCAGCCATGGGCAAGTCTCTTCACCTCTTGGCACCACCAGGTCCTCAACTGTGAACAGCCCTTAGCTGTGAATAAGGACCATCGTCTTGGTTTGATGTGAGCCTTTAATGAGATCATGCATGAAAAGTGCTCAGCCAGTGCCAATATGTGTATTATCTATTACTTCTTGAGTCTTGCTGTCAGCATTTAAATAGTCTCAATTCTAAAAAAAAAAAAAAGCTGTTGTGGATCCCACAGCCTCCTCCAACCACTGCTTCATTTATTTGCTGCAATAGAACAATTGAACAAATGTTCAGTGCACGTTGTACTCAGTTCCACCTTCCCATTCACTCTTCAAATCTTTCCGATCTTGTCAAGGTCACCAATGACTGAAATGTTGTGGAATCCACCAGACACTCTTCTATTCTCATCTCATTTAACATTTCTGCAGAATTCCCATGTTTTCTGAGCATGCCCTCATGTTTTAATGCTTCACCTGCCCTTGATTTCAGGACCCCCTCATCTTAATTCTCCTCCTACCATTCTGGCAGATCCGGTACAGTCTTTGCCACTCAATCCTCCTCTACCCAAACTTTAGCTATCAGTATGCTTAAAGCTGCATTCTAGACCCTCCCATGACCTTAATTACCATCCGCATCAGTCAGGCTGGGCTGTGTTGTGGTCGCCAATTAGTCCTGATATCCCAGGGGTTGAACACACATCAATGGTTTCTTTCTCACTCGTGGCCAGTGCGGGGACTCAGGCTGACACCTTGCCACATCATCATTTTGTGGCATGGCTTCAGTTGACCACCACATCAGGAAGACAGGATGTGGAGAACTTCCACTCCCCCTTAATTGCTTCCCACTTTATAGTGACACCTGTCACTTCCACAGCCAGAACTAGGAACATAGCTCAACCCAACTTCAAAGGAAACTGGAAAGTTATATTATGTGCCCAAGAAGGAGAATAAAGCTGAATATGGTGAGTTCTATCAATTTCTAATACACCATTTCTATGCCAGTGACTCACTGGGTGATGTGTCCAGCTCAGACTTCTCCTCTGACCTCCAAATTTGTTTAAGTTGGGACTCCCGGTTGCAAGAGATAGAAATCTAACTCAAATTATTTATGGGGATAAAATAATTTGTTTAAAAGATTATTAGATTGTCTTGAGAAATCTGGAGTCTGATAGAGCTGTCTGATGTATCTGTTAGGAATGAACGGGAGCCGTGGAAACTAGAACCTAGGAATGACTGTGTCCATCTCCCACCTCATCCCTCCGTGTGTGTGTGTGTGTGTGTGTGTGTGTGTGTGTCTGCTTCATGATTTTCGTTTGCTTCTTTCTACCTGCATGTTTCTGGCCCCGTCATCATGGCAGAACATGATCACTGCCAGCGCCTCGGTGTCAAAGTCCTGTTTCAACCAGTAAAAGAGATTATGATTCCTTTTCCTCAGTCCTGTGTCCCAAATGCTGAGAAAGAGGGTATATTTTCCAACCCTGGGGTAGGTGCCAGCTCCCTAGTTAATTCACTGTGTCCAGAGTGTCTGTCAACCAAGTTAGTGACGAAGGGTGGGGCGGGCAGTAGGAAGACAATGCCCAGAAATGGAGGGCACTTTGGGAATAAAAAAAACAGCAGGTGTCAAATTAAAAGTAGTTATACATTTATCAAATAGTTAATGAATCCCTACTGTATTCCCAGCCCCGTTCTGGGCACTGGGCATACAATATTAAACACAACAGAGCCCCCGCCCTCAAGGAGCTGTATTCTGATGGAGGCAAACTAGGGTACAGAAATAATAATAATTTGAGGTGATGATAAATATCAGGAAACAAAATGAGATAAAGGGATTAAGGAGTGATAAGGAGTGACATTCTAGCTGGGATGCTCAGGGATCTGCTAGGGCCATCTGAAGAGGCTCTATTTGAACAGAGACCTGGGTGAAATGTGAGAGCAATTCACGAGGATATCTGGGAGGGAGAGTGTTCCAAGCAGAGAGAAGAGCAAATACAAAGGCTCTGCAGCAGGACTGCGCATGGCATGTGCTAGGAGGAGCCAGAATGCCCGTGTGGCTGAAGCGGTGTGAGCCGAGGGCAGACTGATGAGCGCTGAGCTTGGAGAAGCAGGCAGGGTCAGGTCATGGAGGGACTGGTTGGCTCTCAAAGGAATTGGATTATAATCAGAGCACAGTGGGAAGACTTTGAAGAGGTTAGAGAAGCAGCGTGGCATGATCTGATGTATATCTTTTAAAGATTGTTCTGGCTGCTGTGTTGGTAATAATCTCTAGCAGGGTGAGAAGAGAAGCGGGGAGCCCAGTAGGAGACTGAGAGACTGTGGCAGTGTCCGAAGGAGAGAGGACAGTGACTAGAACTAGGGTGGTCACAGTGGGGGCCATGAAAAGAAGTGGTTAGACTGTGGATGTATTCCTTTTTTAAGTAAACTCTCCACCCAGCGTGGGGCTTGAACTCACGACCCCGAGATTAACAGTTGCCTGCGCGACGGACTGAGCCAGCCAGGGCCCCCGACTGTGCATGTATTTCGAAGAGAGAGCTGCCAGAGCTTCCTGCAGATTAGACGTGAGGAGAGAGAGAAAGGGAGGAATCCAGTGAGACTCCTACATTTTTGGCTGGAGCGCCCGCATAGGTGGCGTTACCAGTTCCTGAGACGGGGAAGATGGGGAGAAGCAGCCTTTAGTGTGGGGGTGAGCAGGATTCAGGTCATGTTTTTTTGGACGGATTAAATTTGAACTGGCACTTCAGACAGAGCATGCTTGAAACCGAGCCATACCAGCCCTTGAATCCCACCACTTCTCACGGAAATGATCATGCCACCCCCCCCCCCCAGACCTATTCAAGGGCTTCTCTCATTGCTTCAGGACAATTCCAAACCCTTTCCCACAACCCACAAGGCTTTGAGCAACCGACCCTGCGGTCCTCGCAAGTTTTCTCCCCCATCTCGGATGCCTCTTTCCTGGCACACTCCGCTCCTGTCACTCCGGCCTTCTTTCGGTTCCTTGAACACACCACAAACTCTCCCTTCTGGACCTTGTTTGTTGTTCCTGAAATACTCTTTCTCCACCTCCGCAATTTAATTTCAATAAGCAGTATAGCCTCAGGGAGCCGAGGGCGGGCTCTGCGGCTGCAGAATCTATGAGAACTGCCTAAATTTACTGTGTGCCTCAGTTTCTCTATTTGTGCAATGACGATACATGGCTTTTGTGAGGATTAAATGCATTTGATCATGTAAAGCCCTTCAAATCATAGCTGGCACAGAGCAAGTGCCCAATAAACAGATACTCTTTTTTTTTTTTAAAGTAATCTCTATGCCCAACGTGGGGCTTGAACTCAGGACCCCGAGGTCAAGAGTCACAGGCTCTGCTGACTGAGCCAGCCAGGCGCCCCCAGATGCTGTCCTTAAATTGCTTCTCTGGGTCCATTTTCAATGTCTCGTCCTAGATGTGCCCACAGTCCACTGTGCACGTCTTCACCTCCCTGACCATGGCGGTAATTTCATGTGACGTGGAAGTTCCAGTTCATTCTTTCGCAGTCATCGGCTTCCGGCAGTTGAGCACAGTGTTTGAATACATACCACAGAACAAGGTAGCTCAGTGCAGCACACCCCCCATATCATCCTCACCGACACACACATCCAGCTCTGTGAACAGACTTTCAGCGTCTGTCCTTCAAGAGAGTAGTGCATCGTAAAAACAACCAGTGCCCCAGTCAACACGAGGTGTCACAGGCATATCCCGGCAGTAAGTCACTCGTGCACCTAGCTCTGTGGAAAACAGTGCCAACATATGGCCCTCAAGAAGCACACATGTAGCATGTGTTATTACACAGTGTGTCACACCGCTGTCACTACAGTGAGTCACTCAGGCACCTCGCTGTGTTAAACACCATTTCAACAGATGTCACTGAAGACGGGAGTGCAGGTACCACACACGGCTACGCACACCGTTTCGCAGAGATGGTGCCATACCCGTAGCTCGCACATCTAGCTGTTAAGTAGAACGTCTTTGGGGGCATAGTTGGGAAGGAGGAGCGGCTCCAAGTCTACTCCTGAGGCCATGGCTGCTGTCTTGCTGGTTCCTTCTCGCCGAGCCCATCTCCACCCCATTGCTCAGCCTACGATTCCCATAGAACTGTTAAGCATCGTCCAAAGAAGGAACTCGAACATACAAGCTTTCACAGGAGAGCCACTCAAGGGTTCACTCCAGTACTTAGAGATATTTTATTGTCCTCGGGTGGGGGTCCCGTGCAGCCCTCAGATCCACAGAGCACAGCCCTACCTTTAGACCTCCTTTGCAGAATCCCACACAGCTCTCGGGAAGGACTGGGCAGGCCATCGGTAGAATCCGTGCTTTCTCTGCCGGGCCACAGTGATCGAATGGGCCCACAGCCTGTGTCCCAAACTTGGGTCTAGGTTAGAGTGACTCCTGGAGCATAGGTCGGGGGCTTCAGCACTCCTATCTCAGGCGCTTCAATGCCTCCCCGCCGCAGTGGAGGGCTCACTTACACGCCTCCTCCTTCCAGGTGACCCAATCCCTACTTACTGGAAAGAGACGGAAGCATACATACAGACATAGGCACACCCCCAAAGGACACATCAAGATTCGCCCAACAGGGCTGTCTGAATCCTTATTAGGGAAGAGAAACATTTCCTGACTCCACAGTGGTCAGCCCAGCTGACCCAGGACTGCTCTGGAGGTAGCATTTTCCTCTATTATGCCGAGCACTGCCAACCCCTTTCTGTTCACTTTAGTGCTTTCTAGACTGTGCCCCGGGGCCTGTAGGTGCATACGAAATGGAAGCCATTACCGGGCTGCTTACCTCTTAATGGCCACCACTTAACTACACAAACACCTGGCAGAAGCTTTGAAATGAAAGGGTTTCCTTTGTCTTGCCTTTTTTTAAATTTCATAAATTTGACGTATTACATTTTGTAAATTTAAGGCATACAGCGTGTTACTTTGATATATTTATATATTGTAATGTGATTGCCATTGAAGCAAATTTATCACATCACATCATTCTAGTATAATATTATTGTCTGTATTCATTACAATGTACATTATATCTCTATGGCTTATTTACTACCCCTTACAAGTTTATACCCTTAAACCCCATCAATCTTATCCCCCGCTACACCCCATCCTCTGGCAACCAGCATTGTACTTTCTGTTTCTTGTGGGGTTTTTTTGTGCTTTTTTTACTGGTTTGAATTTTAGATTCCACATGTAAGTGATACCCTACAGTCCTTGTTCTTCTCTGACTTAGCTCACTTAGGATAACGTGCTTAAGGTCCATTTGTGTTGTGCCAAAAGGCAGGCTATCCTCCTTTCTCCTTGCTCAGTAATATTCCTATATATGTGTGCATGTGTGCGTACGTGTGTGTATATATATGTATATGTATATACTTTTACACACACTATATATGTATATGTGTTATATACATGCAAGCTGTGTGTGTGTTTATCTATATCTCTTTTTTATCCATTCATCTACTGATGGGCATCTAGGTTATTTCCATATCTTGGCTATTGTGAATAATGCTGCAATAAATATGGGTGGGCATATATCTCATCGAAATTCTGTTTTCATTTCCTTTGGGGATATACCCAGAACTGGAATTGCTGGCTTGTATGGTAGATCTATTTTCAATTTTTTGAGGAATTGCCATATTGTTTTCCATAGCGGTTGGACAAATTTACATTCTCATCAACAGTGTTATGTGTTCCCTTTTCACCACATCTTGCCAGCACTTGTCCCTTGTCTGCCTGGCGGTCGCCATCCTAACGGGTGTGAGGCGGTATCTCACTGTGGTTTGGATTTGCGCTGCCCTGAGGATGTGTGACGGTGACCATCTTCTCATGTGCCTGTTGGCCATTTTGATGTCCTCTTTGGAAAAATGTCTGTTTAGTTTTTCTGCCCATTTTTTTAACCAGATTGTTGCTTTTTGTTAAGTTGTGTTAGTTTCTTATGTTTTGGATATTACCCCTTATCTGATACATGGTGTACAAAACCTTTCTCCTGTTCTGTAGGCTGTCATTTCATTTTGTTGCTTCTTTTGCTGTGCAGAAGCTTTTGAGTTCGATGTAGCAACAAAAGCAAAAATCAACGAATGGGACTACACCCATGTCTTGCTTTTGGGAATGTGGTCACTCGGCTGAGCAGGGTGCTCAGCTGTAATCTCAATGAGCCAGAGGGGGTCCAAAGTGAGGCTCTAGTATCCTCTAGTCTAAGTTGCTGTCTGGGCTAGAGGTGCTGATGGGACACCAGCGCCCTGCCCTTGTGGTTACCTATGATTTGAATGATTATTTAGCATCGATCTTTGCCTCAGACTGGATTCTCCATGTTTGATTCCATATCCTAGTGCCTGGCACATAGTAAGTGCTTAATGAATATTTAGTCAATGAATGGATCTTCTGGAAGTATGAGTAGGTCATTAGGCTTTTAGATACATACTTTCAGAGGGGACTCAGAGAGCTCAAGTGGCAGGGCTGGTGGTGGAGGCTACAAGAGGGGCAGAAAGGAGACTGGCCAAGTTCACTTGGTGTTAAGGAGTAAAGGACTTTATGTAGGAGGTAAATGGGTATAGGATTTGTATCGCTAGTTACCACTGGTCCAGGTGGGGAGGTCAAGTCTAGAGGCCCCGGGCGGGAACACAGAAACTCAGCATCATGGAGTGACAACTTTTCCAGGGAGCAGGCAAATGCAGGGGAAAATGGATGAGTTCCAGATGCCTGAGCAAGCAGCCTTGGCAGGGGAGGGGAACAGTGCCGGATAGTATAGAGGCTGGATCCTGGCAATTGGAACCTCAGTGCAGGGCAGCTGGGCAGCAGGAAGCGAATCCACAGTCCCAGCTGGACTCCTCAACAGAATTTGCTGATTCACACACCCGGAGTGTGGATCCTAAGCATACAAGTACCGGGTCTGAGTGGCAGGCCCTGAACTGAAGTAACCAAATTGGAGTCTACGTCACTGTAAAACAGAGGCCGTGCATCCTGTCTGAGGCCAGGACTAGGATCCTAGTGTTGGCAGGATGGAACTGCCAAGTGCAAACTGACTTGAGTGTGGGAAAGTTTACAAACTGAGGGAACCAGGCAGCTCCTGGAAGCAGAGGATGATGGGGGAGAAAGGGCACCTGAAGTATCCCGACCTCCTGGGCATGGTCGCTTCATTCCTATTCATGTTCCTTTGGGTTTGCTCTTCTCTTTCCTTCTGTCAATTCCATTCTATTACTTTTATTATTATTAATTATTATTATTGAACAGGCAATATATGAGTACTTTTTATATTCATTTATATAAGATTCTGATGTTACTATTACTTCTCTGAAGTCCAGTATGTTCTCTAAGAAGTCTTTCTGACTCTGACCCTATTCTGATGTTTTAACGTGTCTCTTTGGAACTTGTTTTTTTCCTCTCTCTGTCTCTTTGGAACTTCTAATTCTGTTTTGTTGTTGTTATTTTGTTTTGTTTTGTTTTGTTTTGTTCTGTGTCCCATTACTATGACCTCAATTTTGTCACTTTGAAAACTTTCTAGAATTTCATTTATGGCTATTGTAAGCTTTTAAAGACAGGGTCTATTTCCCTGGTAAGCCTTGTCATCATCAATTCATTCATTCAAAGCACCTGTTGAATGCCTCGTCTGTACCAGATGCTTGTTTAATCTACAGAGTCATTGCTTTCGGAAGGAGAAGCTACTGGCCAATATAGAAAATATATTTATTGTCCGAGATCTTTTTTAAAAAAAGAATAAAAGAGGAAAGCAATTAATATTGGGAATGCTGAGTAAGCAACCAAACTTAGTCCAATTTTATTTTAGGACTAATAGTTGGTCTAGCCTAACTGGATTGGCCTTTTGCCAGCTCTTTCTGCCCAGCCTCCAGTGCAGCCCTCTGATACCTGTTCCACTGGCAGGGAAGTTAGCTGTTCTTGCTAAAGGTCATCATTATTGAAGGCTGCTGGAGTTTATTGCTCCTAACCTGGGAGAATTCCCTTTAATGGGTTCAATTTTCATAAAGTCTTTTCTGCTCTTCGGAGCAGCCGTAATTTAGTGCCCCCAATTAATTGAGGGAGCTAAAATTTCATACATAGTTAACTACGCCTTCAATCAGTATTTGGTGCCTAGAAAATAAGTCCCCAATGGACATTTGCCCCTACAAGTCATGCTGCACCGAAAAATTGGTACCTGTTTGCAGACTGTTCCTCCTTCAAATGTTCAAGTTCAACAACGAGAGCAGTCCGCCGAGTGGAGAGTGTTTCCAAGAAAAAGAGCACTCAATGCTACTCTAGGGTATCCAACAGAGAAATGGAAGTGACTTTAACTTCCTCCAGGTAGGTGAGTCAATGGTTATATTATCCACTCTTCAACCCATGCTAAATGAGTGAGGGTCCCCGAGAAGCAATCCATTCTCTTCCAATGGGTCGTAACTGTTTGGTAGAAGCAGTAACTCAACGCAGTGGCTGACAGGACCTCGCCAAGTATGGATTGTTCAGATATGGCGGCTCAACCTATACACGCCTTCAAACCCCTGGGAAGAAATATTTTCAAAAGGTTCACACAAGGGGCGCCTGGCCGGCTCAGTCAGAAGAGCATGCAACTCTTGATCTCAGGGTGGTGAGTTCGAGCCCCACGTTGGGTGTAGAGATGACTAAAAAAGATAAATGAACAACAACAAAAAAAAAGTTCACACAGATTTCTGACTGGGATGGCCACTGTGGGGAAGGGACTCTGAGCATTGACAACTGTCACCACACACTGCAAGAGAATTGCAAACAGGTGTCCTCACAATGATTCCTCATAGCAGCAGTATTCATAATAGTCCCCAAATCGAAACAACCCAAATGTCCATCAACTGGCAAATGGTTAAACAAAATGTGGTCTGTCCACACAACGGAATGCTACTCAGCCACGAAGAGGACTGGAGCGCTGAGACACATAGCAACAGAGATGAACCCTGGCTACGTCATGCTAACTGAAAGAAGCCGGATTCTACTTAAATGTCCAGAATAGGCAAATGCATAGAGACAGAAACTAGATCAGCAGTTGCCAGGAACTGGAGGAGGGGGAATGGGAAGCAACTGCTTCATGGGTACAAGGATTCCTCCTGGGGTGACGAACATGTTCTAAAATCGAGTGGTGGTGGTAGTTGCACAACTCCGAGAATATACTAAAAGCCACTGAATTGTACACTTTAAAAGAATCACCAGAGTGGGTTTAAAATGTGGATTCCAGTCCCCTCCCTTATAGATCTGGCCATCAGGAAGTCAGGGGTGGGTGCTGGGTAATCCATATTTTTAACAAATGGCCAGGTAACTCTCATTGGCAGAGAAATGTATAGAACACTGCTGTAATGGCTCCCCTAAGAGTTCTTCCAGGTCTCTACTATGTGACTTCTTTGGTCTCCATGTCACTCATTTGTTTATCCGTGTGCCATGCTCTGTGCACTGGGGAGATAGAGATGGGTAGAAGGGTGGTATAGACGGTCCTCGCCCCAGTGATGTGACGGAACTCACATGTGGTACTTTGGGTCCAGGGGTTGCTTCTAAATGCCTTTTAAATTCTTTTTTTTTTAAAGATTTATTTATTTATTTATTTATTTATTTATTTATTTATTTGACAGAGATAGAGACAGCCAGCGAGAGAGGGAACACAAGCAGGGGGAGTGGGAGAGGGAGAAGCAGGCTCATAGCGGAGGAGCCTGATGTGGGGCTCGATCCCAGAACACCGGGATCAAGCCCTGAGCCGAAAGCAGACGCTTAACCGCTGTGCCACCCAGGCGCCCCTAAATGCCTTTTAAATTCTGATTCACATTCTATTAAACAACCAACCAATCTATTCTAAAGAGAGGGCCCAGGACATCTACCTAATAAAAACTTTTTTTAGGTGGAAAAGAAAAATCAAGATATCAAAGTGTGGCTTCCGACCAAATTACCCTCTTTCAGCCTCGTCCTGCAGAGTCCATGGCCGACTTCCACGGTCCCTTTGGTTAAATTAATAACCGAGACACTCGATGGATGGTTTTTCAGAGGAGTGCAATAATATGGAAGACTCCACACTGAGATATTGCTTCTGAGGGAGCTTTGGTCCGTGGCAACACAGAAGGCTGAGTATAGTCGAGGTTTGGAGGGAGGCCTTCCTAACCGGCCAGTGAGAGGGGGCCTCACAGCAGATGCCTCTCTTGTCGCTTGGAAAGAGGGGCTTCTCACACTACTTGTTGCTGTCACAAAGCCTTGAAAATTCTGAGGTTGACCTTATAAAAAACTGAAACCGCTACACAACGGTGAGATTGCTACACTAATTAGGGCTGAAGGTTTGGAGACAAATTGTCTGAAATGAGGCTGATATTTTTGAATGCAATAGAAAAATGGATATTTCCTTTTTAAAAAAAGATTTATAAAAAAAGATTTATTTATTTATTTGAAAGACAGAGAGAGAGAGCAAGCAGGGGAGGGGCAGAGGGAGAGGGAGAGAGAAAATCCTCAAGCCGACTCCCTGCTGAGCGCAGAGCCTGACCCGGAACTCCACCCCAGGACCCTGAGACCGTGGCCTGAGCTGACATCAAAGTCGAACGCTTGACTGACTGAGCCACCCAGGCGCCCCTGGATATTTTCAACTAATAACAAGCCATCAGTAACTTGCTAGAATTGAATTGAGGAAAAAGAAAGCATAGCAGAAGGTTTAAGAAGGGGGGTACACAAAAGAATTCACAGAGTTTCAGAATTCCTGGCTAATTCTGCTGCCACCCCATCTTCTCTGCATCTTGGGGGCTCCAAGGTTCTGTAAGGAGGGCTCTGCATGGCCAGAGGAGTGAGGGTAGAGGAGGAAAGATGATGCCAAAGCCCTCGCTTTTCCTGCAAAAATATTGCCACTCTGGATAGAGCCATCGAACACCATCCTTTTTTTTTTTTTTTTTTTTTTTACTACAATGCTGGAAAGCTCATGAAGCTTCTGGTTGAAGTCCCTCTGCCTCTTGAGAGAACTAGGCAGGGCAAACTGGAAGAGAGGAAGGGAGGGGAGAAGTAAGTGTGGGTCCTCTTATAAAAAGACTATTCAAGATTTTCACTCAGACTTTAAACAGGGTTGCCTTTTTCTTCTTGATGGGTAGAATTTCTTTATATATTCTAGACATGAGTTCTCTGACAGATACACATAAGCTCTTCGCACTCCCTTCCCTTCTCGGTCTTCTCTTTCTCCACCTCTTGCCCACCCTTCCTTGGGACCTGATCCCTGTTCTGAGGACCCAGGGATGAGTTGCCTTGGGCGCTGCCTGCAGGGAGCTCGCAGCCTGCGGGAGACCCGACAAATGAATAGGAGGTGTCAGTTTTTGTTTGCTTGCTTGTTTTTGAGGGAAAGGCTGCCCCGAAGACCTGGAGCACCGCGAACTAAGGGTACCCATTTCCTTCCTTGGAGGAGACACTTCGAGAACGTAAGACCCCTTCCGGATCCCCGAGGGCTCCTGGGTTCCTGGATGGTGGCGCAATACAGGTTTTCGGGATGGAAATGTGTGTACTCAAAATCCCAGAATGAGAAGGCGTCTCTCTGGCTTCTAATACCCGGGCTGTGGACTGCTCAGTGTGACCGGCTGGAATGACGGCCAGGAGTCTGCTTCTGTCCTTTGTGCCGCGGGATATAAATAACGGTGCCGGGGGCTCGGTCACTCGCACGCCGCGGCTTTATCGCACCTGCAGCCCGGGCAGCCGGCGCTCGGCGGGGGCAGCGGCTGACAGCTTCCGTCAAGCGGGACCTGGAGCTCACACTAATACCCGCTCGGCTGCTATCCGATGGAATCCTTGATTGCACAGAACTGCGAAAATTAGAGCTGGACCAACCCTGGCATGCCTTCTCCTGGAATAGAGACTGTTAAATCGGTCCTTGCCGTCTAGCGTCAGTTCACTAAGCATTGCTCGTATATATGCTATTATTTTCCTCTTTAACTCTAAAATCTGAAGAAATGGTAATACAGTCATGAGATATTACAAGTAATCCGATGATGAGAAAAACAGAGACATATTGCTTATTTCTCACTTTTTTTCTCGTGTTACTGAATGCCCTTCTCTCCTCTAGTTGTTTCCTTGTGATTCTGTGCCACAGTTTAACACCGCACATGTCCTAATTCTGCAATACGGTTTGCCGAGGATCTCTAGGCGTGGAGAATAGAGCTGAAATAAAATGTATTTTTAGCCCATCATTAACTCCTGATTGCCCATGCACACAGACGCTATGTTGCAAAGGCTACAGGCTTTGGACGGAGCGGGAGCTGACATTCTTCACTTACTCAGTGTGTGGACTTGGGTCACAGCCTCCCCCGTGCTGGGGACTGTTCGGAGTGCCTTACACATAGAACTCCCTGAGGCATCGGAACCACCCTATTCCTATTTTAACAGAGGAAGAAACCAGAGCGAAAAGAAGTTAAGTAAGTTACCCAGGTTCATAAATGATTTAATCTCCCTGGGCTTTGGTTTTCTCATCTGTAAAATGTGATAGTAATAGTACCAAATTTATAAGATTCCTGTAATGTTTAAGTAGGCTACATAGATAAAGCCGCTAAGAATAATGCTTGGAACAGAATAAGCCCTCTCAATATCCTTGTTACCATCTGCATGAAGTTGGGGGAGGTCTGGCCTAATCCAACTCTCTATGAGCTGGCCCTTCCTTACCTCCCTGACTTAGTTTTGTTCATTCTCTACCTTACTCATATTGTTCTACCTCGTTGGTGTTTGTTTGTTGGTTTGTTTGAGGTTTATCAACATATTATACTAGTTTCAAGTGCACAATGTAGCGATTTAATATTCGCATATTTATTGCCAAAGGATCACTGCAGTAAGTCCAATGAACATCCATGACCATACACAGTTACAACAAAATTTTGTTTCTCATGATAAGAACTTTTGAGGTCCACCACACTGCTCTTTTTATGGTTCGCATAACGTGCCAAGCATCTTCCAATCCCAGGGCCTTTGCAATTTGATGTTCTCTCTGTTTTCTGTGTGACTTGTTTGCTCAGTTTATTCAGGACAATAATTGAGTTTATGCAGCTTCATTCACTTCACTGAGAGCTACTAAATATTCAGGACTATGCTTAAAAGACACTCTAAGAGGGGCGCCTGGGTGGCACAGCGGTTAAGCGTCTGCCTTCGGCTCAGGGTGTGATCCCAGCGTTATGGGATCGAGCCCCACATCAGGCTCCTCCACTATGAGCCTGCTTCTTCCTCTCCCACTCCCCCTGCTGTGTTCCCTCTCTCGCTGGCTGTCTCTCTCTCTGTCAAATAAATAAAATCTTAAAAAAAAAAAAAGACGCTCTAAGAGGTCTTTCCTGTCCCTCTCCTTCTCAATCCCCTACCTGCTGTATGGCTCTTCACAGCACTTATTACTACCTGGAGGTAGGTAATACGTTTCTTTTTTGGCCGTGGAGACTACAATGTAAACATAGTAATAGCTAATGCTTGCTATCTTCCAGGTACTATTTTAAGTGTTTTGCATATAATATTTTTTTCAATCTTCACAACAGCTCTAATATTACTATCACCTTACTCACTTTGTCGATGTGGAAACCGAGGCACGGAGCGGTTAAGTAGCCAGCCCAAGGTCACACCACTAATAGGTAGCAGAGCCTGGGCAGTTTGGCTCCTGAGGCTGCCCCTTCTGAGGTGATCTGAAAATAAAGATTTGTGTCTGTTTTATTTCCCATTCTAGCTCCAGGGCCGAAACATGCTGGGCACTTGGGAAGTGCTCAATAGATAACAGTTAAATGCTGAATCATCTGGGGCTTTCATGAGTCTGCTAGGACTACTCCAACAGAAGGCCACAGACTGGGTTTCGGAAACAACAGAAAACTATGTTCTTATACTTCTGGAGGCTGCAAGTCCGAGGTCAAGGTGTCCGCAGGTTCGGTTTCTCCTGAAGCCTCTCTCCTCTGCTTCTAAGTGGCCTTCTCCCTGTCACTTCACTTGGCCTTGAGTCTGTGCGTGTACAGCCCTGGTATCTCTTCCTCTTCTCAGACCACCTGCCCCGTCAGACCAGGGCCCTTCCCTTATGAACGCATTTAACCTTAATCACCTCTTCTCAAGGCTTTCACAAGGCATGCCAGGGTAAAGAGAGATTGATACACCACGTGGACCATTGGTTTTCAAACTCTTTTTTTTTCTTTTTTTTTTTCCTTTTAGTGACTGAAGCCCTTTCTCCAGAGTGATCTCCCGAGGAAGCCTACTGCCGCAAGCCTGCAAACAGCGGCTTTACGTCTGCGAGCTGAGCTGAAGGCCGTGTGGAGCCCCAGTGAGTACTGCCCCTGGAAGGCCCCCTGACCAAATCCCAGCACCTCACTTCACAGAAAAGACTTTTGAGTCTAGAAAGCAGCTCAGACACTCTCTACCTTCTCCATGTCTTGCCACAGGCTTGTCCTCAGCTCAGAGAGAGGGTGACTGAACCCCCGGCTCAGGATTCAGGGACTCCGGGTGGAAGCCTGGAAAGCTAGGCCGCAGGGATCGAGGTGCGCCTTAAACCTAAACCAAGGGAGGGAGACAAGCGCCCGTCGCAGCCACGGCAGGTGTAGCTGGGGGGGCCCGACCGCACCCCAAAATCAGAATCACGACCAGGCTGCTGCTGCCTTTGCGTGAGTAGCAGCCCCTCATTTTTATGAACGGCTTAGGCCAAGTGTGAGTGAGACAAAACCTGGCAGTTAAAGTTCTCCGACTGTATAGGTCTCTATCGCCTTCATTCTAAAACACAGGAGCTGCTGAAAACATTATAAATCACTCCCAAGTGCCTCAGTTCAAATATTATTTCAGTATGCAAATTATACTCATAAAGCATAATGAAGCGCATTTGAATATCCAGTACAAAAGTTATCATATAAATATAAAATAGGAGTGAATGAATGTGGTCAACGTTTTATTTTATAAATGCAATTTGCCTCCTGAAGCCTTTAAAGAGCTCCTGGCCAAGACGCTGAATCTCTGACCAGGGATGTCATTGTTTTCGTTTGGAAAGAAGCAAAACTCTGAATATATATGCGCGTGCGTGCGTATAGGTATAAATACAGATGCAGGTAGAGACAGAGATGGAGATAGGTATAATGTCATCGTGGTCTCTGTATTTCCTACCGACGCCCGGGGTGGAAGTAGCTTCTCTGGCGCGGCCATCCGTTGCCTCTGGGATTCTTACAGGTGGGAAATCAGAAGGACGCCTTGGACCACCTTGCTGGCAGGGCTGGGGCGTGGAAAGAAGTCAGAGAGGACTGGCTGGAGGAACATGTGAATGAGCCAAGGATTAGGCTGCCTTTGCTGAAGGGTCAGGGTCCCAAGAAACCAAGCTCCAGTACTGAAGAACCCACGGGGACTGGAACGACTTTTGTCCCAGGATTGTTTCGTTTGCTTGTTTTATTTTTTGTCCCTGGGATTTTTGTTTAATCACAAGTGGTAGAGTCCCTACGGATGCCCAACTTAGTACAGTTTACCCTTCCAGTAGTAGAGGACGTCAGAAGTGAAATTCAGATGGTTGAAAGAGAGTATTACAAAGATAACACAAAAAAGTCTTTCTCATACTCCAACCCAAACCTGTGTCCATCTTCAAACATAAATGGGAAGGAAGGTCTCGTCCTTAGCCCTGTGGTTTGCTTTTGCTCCTGTCTTTCCTTCCTTCTCTTTGTCTGTTACATCCCATTACATCTTTTAAATTACATAGGTAATACAAGAGTACATCCATGTCGTATAAGGTTCTGGTTACTGTTGCTTCTGTCAAGGCCCAGCGCCAGATTGATGCTTCTAAGAAATCTTTCCCACACTGATACCTATCTGATAGTTTCGTGACTGCCTCCTTGGAACTTTAAATGTTACTTTGTTCCCTGTTATCAGAACTCATGGTCTATCATTTGGAAATGATCCTAGAGTTTTACTTACATGTTTTTCTCTCTGAGTAGATTACCATCTTCTCAAGCAAAGGGCTATCTATATAAGGGTCTGTTATTTCTTTGATAACGTCCCATGCTTCATTCAATAATTTAAAGTATTTGGGCATGTCCGCTCTGTGCAAAACAATGTATCAGGTACTTTTTACATTAATGAATGGATTAATAGCTTGAGGAAGGAGAAGCTTCTGATTAGATTTACAAGAGGTGAACCTCAAAGACCTATGCACCCAAGCTTCATGACCTTCACTGAACTCGTAGTCACTTCCTTTGCCCCTGGATTGGGAAGATTCTGTGGTTCTTGGCTTGTGGAACCCTATCCTTGTCCCCGAACTATTCTTTGTCCTTTTCTATTTGTTGGAAGCTGAGTTTCTGTTCACTGTCAAAGCCAGACTATCCATTACAAAGGCCTCTTCAATCTTTGTTCTAGACTATTGTTTGGGTCAGTCTCTCGAGTGTGAGTTTTTACAATATGAGGCCCAGTCCCCTAGTGTGCCTGATAAAATATAGATTCTAAGCCCAATCCTAGACCCTCAAAATAAGATCTGTGATGGGGTCTGGGAATCTGCATCTTAACATATTTACCCCAAGGGTTTCTGAAGCGCACCGGTGTTTGAGAGCCCTATTTCTAGTAGCTCGGCGGCCACTGTGGTAAGGTCTCTCTTGACCCTCAGTGTCTCTACTTTGCCTCATCTTCCGTCACCAACACAGAGCACACTGCCTCCTCTCTCTGAATGGCTGTTTCTAGTCTATGAAGTCAGCTCTTAGATGCGAAACAGATCTGCCTGCCAAGGACTGAGCTCAGTGGCCAATGAAACCCATCATTTACATAGCACTTCTATTGTCCTTTTCTTTAATTATTTTCCACTAATTTCACAACCCAGGTGCCTTCAGGGGTGTGGTCTTCCAGGAGCTTTCATAATTTGCGCCATACCATAATATTGTAAATGAACATTGATCATGGTGTAGACATCAATCCCACCAAGAAAAGAGGAAGTTCTGTGTATATTCAAAGTCGTGTGCTCACATAGAAGCCGTTTTCAACATATTCAAAATACTGTATATTTGCTTTAAGTCTGGTACTATTTATTTTGCATGCTTTATGTCCTGGATATTACATTAAGGAATATGGGGCTAAAAACAAATATTAATGATCAATTATTACACACGGTCTGTATCTTCACATTCTGATTGGTATTTGGCTGCTCAGCTTCTTAAGCAGTTGAGTCAAAATGAAAGAAATCACTTATCAGCAAATATTGAATGAACCCCAAGCACTGTGCTAGGTCCCAGAGACACAATGGTAACCAAGACAGACATGGTTGTTGCCCCCTTGGAAATAACAGCCTAATAGGGGATAGAGGCAATAAATAAATAAATAGATGAAACAATTACATATTACAAAATGTGTAACTCAACACAAACCATGGTTTGGTATATTCTAGGGGATAGAGCAGAGATGAAGAGATGTGAATGGGTTCAAGATATAATTTGGGTATGCAGCCATCTAGACATGCTGATGGATTGGATGCGAAGGGATAAAAGACCAAAAGTGACCAACGAAGGTTTCTAGATTTCTGTCTTGACAACTGAGTGGATAGTGGTGTCATTTACTCATATGAGAAAGACAAGGCTTATGATATTTGGCTGATAGATGGATGGGAGCTAAAAGCTCTAAATTAGATATGTTATAGTTGAGATGTTTTATGAGAAATGCAAGAGTATATTTGTATATGTGCACATGGAGTGCAACAAAGGGTCAGGGCTAAAAATTTACAGTTGGGCAGAGAATGTGGAGAGAGAAGAGAGAAACCAAAAAGCTAGAAAGTATTTGAAGAGATGCTCAAACTCACTAGTCACCTGAGAAATATAAATTAAAACTACAGTGCAATCACCCAGTGGAAAGATGACGTTTGGAAAGTGGAAAATGGCAAATGTGGATGAGGTTGTGGGATCAAGGAGCCCTCGTGTGGTATTAGCAGGAGTAGAGACTGGAGCAGCCATTCCGGGTAGCAATCTGGTTAGTACGTGCTCACATTCAACACATACTCCGTGACGTAGCAATTCAGTCCCTGGGTGTGGAGCTCAAAGGGTCAATGGAGGACACTAGCAAGGATGTTCATGGCAGCACTGACAATCATAATGGTTGTGGGGAGCTGGAGATGATTTGTGTGTCTACCTCTGGGGGAGCGGATAGGCAGGATGCGGTATGAGCAAGCACACCATGGGATATTATGTAACAGTAAGTAACAGATCAGATGGATCTAACTAATGTCGAGTAAATAAATGCAAAACAGCATGGCACATATAATACCGTACCTTTGCAGAAGTTAAAATATGTGCATACAAAATGACCCTCTGTATTTTATAAGAACACATACAAACAAAAGGATACACAAGGAATACATTAGAATGGTTATCCACAAGGCCACAGGGAAATGAGATTGGGAGATGGTGATGAAAGGGAGTAAACACATAAATAAAACAAGAGAAGGGCTTTGTGCAGGCCCAAGATAATGGGCCGTGATCTGAGGGCTAATAAAACCCAGTCTTCCAGAGGCCCAAATCAAAAGGAAATAAAAAATGGGGAAAGCAGTATGTGCCAGACTGACAAGCACCAGCCCTTAGAGGTTGAGAGAGGTGAATGAATGAATTCATTGGGTCAGTATTGTGTTCGCCATGCCCTGAGATTACAGGCAAGATGTGTACAGATGTCGGTTCCAGGCTGGAGGTCAGGGGTTTCTCCCTTCTTATTTTCTGGAACTCCGAATCATCCCCACTCCACCAAGGTTTTTATGTTTTAATTCTGGAGATAAATGATACACAAGTCAGAATGACCATTTCTGATTTGTCTCAGGAGATACTATCCTTCAATGATTTAAGAGTAAATGGGGCAACAAAAATACGCTGTGCCTCAGTTTTCTCAGATATGAAATGATAATCATATGGCCCTCATTGTCTCTTGTTGGTTTATACCAACAGCCTCCTAATTGATCCCCTTGCCTGAGAGTTCTCCTCCAATCTACCTTTTATGTCACCAGGATAATATTTCTAAAATACAAAGTCATCAAGTCATTCCCTTCATTAACAATGCCGTGTGACTCACCAGTGTGTTCAGAAAAGAAAAAAAAAATCCCCTGCCAGAAGCAAGGCAGCATGACATTGGAAGAGGATCAGGGGTTTGGGGGTTAGACAAATCAACTTGACCATAAATTGGCTGTGTGACCTTATGTAAGTTACTGTACCTCTCTGAATTTAATTTCTTTTTTAAAAAAGATTTACTTGTTTATTTATTTGACAAAGACAGAAAGTACACAAGCAGGAGGAATGGCAGGCAAAGGGAGAGGAGAAGCAGTCACCCCGCTGAGCAAAGAGCCCCATGTGGGATTTGGGGCTCCATCCCAGGACCCTGGGATCATGACCTGAGCTGAAGGTAGACGCTTAACCGACGGAGCCCCCCAGCCCCCCTTTCCTAAGAATTTTAATTTCTATGCCTGTAAAATATGGGATAAGAATTCTTAAATTATAGGGCAGTGGTTCTCCTACTTTAGTGTGTGTTAGAATCCCCTTGAGGGCTTGTTAAAATACAGAGTGCTAGGACCCGTCCCCGGAGCTTCTGACTCTGCAGGTCTAGGATGGACTTAAGACCCTGCATTTCTAATAAGTTCCTAGGTGATACCGATGCTAGTGCTGCTGGTCCTAGGACCACACTTGCCACGCCACTGTTACAGGTTATTGTGGGGACCAGAAATGATGCATGTCAAGAGCTTCCCTGCTATGCCATGCATAAATGGACATTACTGTTGTTACTTTCATGTCTCGCCATCTCTGGTTCTTTACTTCTCAAGTTTCATTGCCCACCGCCAGCCTGCACACATCCTGTGTGCCAACCACAGCCAACCACTCACTGTTCCCTGAACTTTCTGTGCAGTTTTTGTCCTTGGGGGTTTTATGCCTGTTCTTGTCTTTCTTCCAAGAATGTCCTTGTCCTTCCTCCCACCCATACCACAGTCCTACTTTGGAAGAACTTCCTCCTGTTCGAGGCCCAGCTCAAATGCCCAGGAAGTTTTTGCATTTCTTCTCCAGTCGGGATTAATCAGTCTTTCGCAATAACACTTCGTCCATCTGTTCATTTATTGATTCATTTCATAATTATTTATTGAGCGTCACTATGTGCCAGACCCCACGCTAGTTGTTGGGAGGACGGTGGTGAGCAAAAACGGATATTGTTCCTGCTCTCAAGGGCTTCAAAGCCTTAGAGGAGGAGAGAGATGGACTCAAACACAAATGAATGTAAAATTGTAATGGTGACAAGCAGTAAGTGGGGGGGAGGGTGCTGCTGCTGCAAGCACCATATAACAGAGAAAGAGTCACAGAAGTTTACGATGGCCTCTTTTCGATAGGAATCATTGAACTCTGTAAGGCTGGAATGGGGGAACAATCCACAAATGACTTGGGTTTGCATAGTGCCTTGTATACCATGATCTTATTTTCTGGCCCTTTACACGATTATTTCATTAATTCTCATAACAGCAGCATATGTAATCTCCCAGCTCACACTTGTTGAGCATATACTATGTCCTTGCCAGGTGTTCTAGCTGGTATCAGAGGTGTCAAGATAAATAAGATACCATGTTTAATTCATCCCCCATACCACAGTAAAAAAAAGAAAAAAAATCCCCCAAACACAACCACATGACTCGTATTTAAAACCTTTCAGCAGTTCCCTCTGTGCTCTTGGGAAAAGTCCAGACCCTTTACGCGAGCTTTAAGGCTCTTTGTGATCTGGATCTGGCATATATCTTCTGTTTCAGCTGCTGTCCAACACCAGTGCCCCCCATGTGGCCCAGCCAGAATAGTGGTTCCTTGAATGTGCCAGACTCCTTCCTGGAAACTCCACTCCTTACTCCTGTTTCCATTGGCCACTGCTGGTGAATATAAGCTAAAAACTGAGTTTCCCCATATTGGCATAAACCTGCCAAAAGACTTCCTTATATCCTTTCAATGGGGGTGGGTGGGAAGACAGAGTTATTTATTAATGATGATGTCATTAACAACTGAAAGAAGTCCAGTGGTCTTATAGTTCCCCAGACACTTGTAGCTCCTGATTCAGCAACCCCATTTTCAAATTAATTTCAGATGAATATGTGATAGTTCTATGAATCAACACAGCAGTTTCTGCAGAAGGAAAGGTAAGTAACAGTGACCTTGTCCTTCAGGAGAACCTCCCCTGTTTTATGAATTAATGAGGGACCGAGAATGTTGTCCCTTGTGGCTCTGCTGGAGACAGAGCATATCTCTGCATTTCAATTTTCTTAACCTATAAATGGAAAATCAATCTGTGTCCTTATCTGCAGAGTGCTTCAGGATCCCAAATGGGTCTGCCCCATGAATTCCAAGCATGCCGTAGAAAAAAGGCCAACACAGAGGTCGTGGCCGGATCCGGTGGCTGCTCCTTGAGGGAAAGTTTAGTCTCTTAGGAATGTCTGCATCCTCTTCCTGCCATGTTGCTGACTGTTAACACCTGGCCTTTCCGGGCCATAAGAAGAAACTTTATTAAAATATTTTGGCACTTCTGCTTTTAGTAGAACTAGGAAGCCGTGAAGCATGCAAACAGGGCATGAAAATGAAACACATCCTGAGGATAGTTATGAAACTTTTTCAGACCCAAGAAAAGTTTCACTTTAGGCCATATGTCGGCTTGGGTGGGAGTCGCCATGATTCCCTTCACATAAGCCAAGAGATCCACAGGTATTTCTGACCGTTCACTTCTTGGCTAAAATGGCCTACTGGCCTCCTCGGGGCAGACGTGGGCAATTCTAACAAGGTCAGGCAGTGGAAACTTCCAGGTAGAGATGGGCCTCTGCTGTCCATTGCCCCCATCCTAAAAAGTCAGAAAGTCAAGGTTGACTCACAGACTTCTGAGCCAACACTCTGTGAGCTGAACCAAACTCAGTCAGTTGATCTCATAATATGCTTACTTGTGTGCCTCCTTTCTCCACTAGCATCTGAGCCTTTGGAAGGCAAAGATTCCGATCAATCTTTTGTATTCTCCTCTTCCAACCTCCCTTTACCATTCCCCCCACCCCCCGCCACTTCTTGCTTCTGGCACAGTGTCTTACGGGCCTTCATGAAATATACTGAATCAAAAAGTTGCTTATGTTCATGTTGGTATGCTGACCTCTCACCACACACCAAGCTGTATTTGCGATATAGAGTTGAATGCAATGCACCAAGGGGCCACCTGGGACCTTGCTCTTCTGGTGGATTTCAGGAAGACTTCCCAAAGCACAGGTCCTGAGTCCAAAACTGTAGGAAGGCTTCCAAGGAGCAAAGTTATGCCTTTTCCATTCAAAGTTTTCCTTTCACTTAGTGAAAAAGATCAAGTTATTTTTCTTTCTTTACCCAAGGAGAAATATGGCAGTCATACCCTCCATTCATAAATATATCGCCAATGAAATATCGTGATGTTTAATTTTCCTACTCTCTGTCATACCCGAATCCTATTCGTGAAGTTAATTCACCTAAGAAAGAAATGGTCCCTGCCATTCCTCTGTTTCTGCTGGTCTGGCAGGTGGCACGTAAGTTCCTGGACACATCCAGGCAGGACCTGGAGGCATAAAATGTTCCAGGATTGTAAATGATGCTGCAAAACCATTTTGCCACAGCCAATTGGGAGAACAAAGCACAAGGAGCTCTGGCCATTGCATTCTGGTAAGCTGCTGGCAACTGAAATGTGTGCAGCATTCTCTTGTCCTCTCTGTTTCTAAGAAAGGAGTTATAATTATGAAAGGGCAAACCACAGCGTTTGGATGCTTAGATAACTGTATCTTTGATGAGAATCCATGCTGTCTGAATGTGGGCTGGGAGCCCGGTTAGATGAAAAGAGTCGAGCGATTCTTTTTCGTGAACCATTTTGGAAGTTTGAGCTTGGCCTATACCTGGAAGGGCAGCGTGAGTAATTTTCATCTTAACTATTTATTGTTGCTCTGGACACCAACGGCTATCAGCAAAAACTAACACGGGAATACATTTCTTTTTTTTTTTTTCAGAAATACATTTCTAAATCAGAAATTTGAGAAGTTGTCAGCTCAGCTCTGAGCTGATGGTTCCGATTCCAATTGGGCCCCTTTCAAATGAGAGTCATTTGCCATAGTTCAGACTTCCAGGTCCTCTGGCCAAAAACCTTGGAGTGATCCTTGAATCCTTTCACACTTCAAATTCAAACCATAGGGGAATCCTATTGGCTGTACCCTCAAAACATGTCCAGAATGGGACAAATTCTAATTACTTCCACTGCTGTTACTCAGTAGTAGTTCCTTTCTTGGATCTGTGGGTTTATACTTTTCATCAAAATTGGAAATCTTCTTACTATTAATTCATCAAGTATTTTTTCTTCCCCCTTTCTTCTCCTTTGGGGACTCCAGTTACACATATATCAGGCAGCTTGAAGCTGACTTACTGCTTATCAATGCTCTTGTTTATTTTTGCAGCGGGATTCCTTCTTTGCTCTGTTTCATTTTGGATGATTCCTATTTCTGTGTCTAACAAATGTATTAATCTTCTCTCATGCAATGTTGAATCTGTTGCTAATCCTAATCCAGGGTATATTTCATTTCAGACATCATTATTTTCATCCCTGGAAGTTCAGTTTGGATCTTTTTTGTATGTCTTCCATGTCTTTATGTAATGTTCAGTGTTTCCCCTAGCTTCCTGAATATATGAAGTACAGCTTTATTGTTCTTATCTCCTAATTCTATCACCTGTGGGAATTCCAGGTTTGTTTCAACTGATTAGCTTTTCTTCTTATTATAAGTAGTATTTTTCTGCTTCTTTGCATGCTTGATAATTTTCGATGGGATGCCAGACTTTGTTTTTTTGTTTTTTTGTTTTTTTTTTTTTACTTCGTAGGGTGCCGGGTAGTTTTTGAATCTCTATGGATATTTTTTGTAATGATCACATTTCAGCTTTTTGGGGGGCTAAATCTGTGACCTTCTCTATGGTACCCTTAACCTTTTCTATAGATAATCAATGTTACTGCGGCGTTTGGTCTTTGACAGAAACAACTATCTACAAACTACCCTGTGAAATTTCCTTTGAACTGAAATTCTCACTTACAGGGCTCCTTTGCCACTTTTCACATTTTGAGGGGACTTACATTGCCATTGGCACTGCCTTATTCATCTCGTTCCCACCTTCGCTCCTTCCCTACGCAGCTATCCCCGCACCGTCCTTGTAGCTGTTTGGGGCCCTGGCCTCTGGCTGTTAATGAACATGGCTAAGGGCCTGTCCAGATTCAAACTCCGTATCCTCTTCATTTGGAGCATATAAGGGCATTGTTGAACAAATAAAAACTAGGTGTGGATAGGTTAATACAAGGAACATGATTATGAGCAAGATTTTCCAAATTTCTTGAGAAAATCTACCCTCCTTGTGTCGGATGCATCTACAATATATCATAATCAATGTATTTAGTGAGGCTTGAGCCTTAAGTATATGTCATTTTCAAGTAGAAACAGATCATGTTTTTAAGGGAGGACTGAATGATGACAAATGGAATGGAACCATACCGTTTCCTGAATCCAGTCTATTGAAATATAGTGTAAAAAATTAGGTGACACAAATGTATTCCCTCTTGAAAGGCTTTTGTTGTATAATTTCTATGTGGGAAAAAAGAAGGATAGATGACAGTTAATAGTTTTTGTAAATGGAAACAGCACCGAGAGTCTGCCTGAAGAGAAATTGTCTATGAAGATCATATTTCTGAATAAAAACAGGATTTCCTTTGTGGCTTAATTCAATGAGCAATTATGGGAAAACATTATTAATTCAGATACACTCATTTTCACAGTGGACTGAAGCTTACTCCTGTCTCGCAAGTTTCTTCTTTACATTTGGCTATTATCTGTAACTTTATCTTATGAGGCCCCTATCCTTCTTAATTCTGTTCCAGTTTTCGTCATTTTAGCTACCCACCCTTCCACACAGTTCATTTGTGACTCATGTTCTCACCTTGATCTCAAAGCAAAGACCCCATGAGCTACCTTGATAATGGTCCTTTAGATGTGTAGAGCACTTTTCACTTTACAAAGACTTTTAATTTGTATTTCTTTTTATCTTCACAAGAGGTGATTTTTCTCCCCATTTAACAGATAGGAACATTGACGTTCAGTGTGGCTGTCATTAATACTGTTCACCAACTGTTTGCACTCCCCCCCCCCAAGCAGATGGTAGGATGGCACTTCCTGGCTTCTTTATGGTTGTATGAAGCCAGATGACTGGTACTCACCAATGAGTGGCTAGCGGAAGAGACACGCACCACTTCTAGGCTGATCACTTAGTTATCAGCATCATACCCTCCAGAGTGCTCTTTTGCCCTTGCCACGGTGACTGGCAATATTTGTGATGGTGGCTAATAATAGCATGATCTATTGGGATTTGGGGGTTGTAAGTTTATTGTAGGCATCCCAAGTGCTGTATTCGGTAATACATACAAACTGGACTGTAATGCAAGTCTCCTCACCCGTCCCACTTTCCACTACAGTGGTGTTTCCAGAAGGCAAAAATGTCGTCCAGCGAACAGAGTTAAACAGTGTTCTGTTTAACTTGGTTTGTCCAAGTCTCTAAATACTAAGATGCGCTGTGAAGCTCCAGGAGGTGAATAGGTGTGAAGAGTATGTGAAACTTTCCAAAATTATTTGACCAGGAAAACCTGTCTTTTCGTGCATAAGAATTGCAGGAATCGCATTGTGCGTAGCACACTGGAGAACATTGTATTAGACGCCCTATGCTTCTTCTCTTCGTGTACCTTTTTTCATCTTCCTGGGGTTAAAAGCTTTGGTTAGAGATGTGGTTAGAGAAGTTAGGTGGAAGTCTTAAGGAAGATTAGGGTTAGACTGAAGACCACTTATCAGCAAGATCAGCCCAAGTCGGGGAGTGTGGTGGCCGGGGGATACATAAAGGAGTAAGATGAAGACAAGCTGTGGGTACAGCACAGCGTGAACATGAAGAGGGAGAGAAGGGCAGCCGCCTAGAGAAAGCTACCACGGATGAACAGCCAAAGGAAACTCCAAAAGACGTGGTTGGTGCAGATGGGGCAGAAGGTGGTCCGGCAGTGAGCGTGAGAAGGGCAGTGTCAGAGGTGCGGCCTCGCAGACAGCTGTGGGACCAACCAGGAAAGCCTGTAGTTAGGGAGCGCCCTAAGTGCTAGGTACTTTGATGAGCACTTGACGCATTTCCTCGCTTAATCCTACAGGCGTTGTTAGTGTCCCTGCTTCGCAGACAAGGAACTTAGCTGTTGTTACCCAGACGGTTAAGAAAGCAAGTTGGCAGATGCATCCTTGTAAGTCTAATTTCACCACCGGGTGTTTAGCCCCCGATAGCCAACCGCCTCCCCATAGTTCATGAAGCCCAGTGCTCACCAAAGATACCTCCTGCCACATTGGCTTTTCCCTCTAATAGCTTCGTGGACTTTGAGTGTGTTATCAATGGAGAATCCAGAACACTGGACCCGTGGGATATACTGGAGGGGACTTTCATGTTTGGGCAACCAAACGTTCTGGTTTTCTTCTCAAAAATCAATCTCATAGACAAATCATCTTCCAAAATTGTGATAGTCAGTAAACAAAATGCTTTCAAAACACCTTGATGAAAAGCATTTACTTTCTAATTTAAGGCAACATCATTTTCATGTCAAAAAAAAATGGGTTACGAACTGATCTCTTCTGTGGATGGTTTAGGTCATTTGTAACTGAAGAATAAAGTTTTAAATTGCTAAGCCTCTAAAAGAAGGCAACTTCTTCTAATTCCAAAAGTCTCTTTTTCTTCTTGCATTGCTAAAAGATTGGATTTGCATCATTTTCTCCCCTAAACAAGATTTAGTTTCTGTGATTAAGTCCACAGAGATCAAGAAACATGAGTCATAAACTTTGAAACTAAAAGGCCTTTGATTCATCTAGACTTTGTTGAGTAGATGAGTCAGTGTATTGATTAACTTGAGTGGTTATGACATTTTCCCCTTTCATTACCAGTCATCCAGACCCAGAATTGGTAGCTAGATACTGTTTTATGGGTTTTTTTAAAAGATTTTATTTATTTATTCGACAGAGATAGAGACAGCCAGCAGGAGAGGGAACACAAGCAGGGGGAGTGGGAGAGGAAGAAGCAGGCTCCCAGCGGAGGAGCCTGATGTGGGGCTCGATCCCATAACGCCAGGATCACGCCCTGAGCCGAAGGCAGACGCTTAACGACTGTGCCACCCAGCGCCCCTGTTTTATGTTTTTTGATCCTCAGACTTAGTTTGCTGTGGTTTGGTTAGCGTTTTTTATTTATTATTATTACTATTATTTCTTAATTGTCTCTTCAGGGCTGAAAATCAAGCAATAAACAAAGGCATTGATTGACTCAGTAAAGTTGAATCACTTGGTGTTTAATTACTAACTACTTGGAGATTGTTAAAAATTCATGCAGTCTTGTATTTGTGGTGGTACAGGTTTAAAAGTCATTAAGAAACAGCATGACTAGCTTAGCTAATTAATATTTGGCTTGAAAAATAAAAACATTGCAATTATGAACAGCATGACCCATGGTCAATTATCTCTCCCATTTTTTTCAGGTAAACTCCACAAATCAAATGGATTCATTATGAAAGTAGCCATTCATTCATTCATTCATTCAACAAGCATTTTTTTTATGATTATTAACTACTAGGTGATGAGAGCTATGCTGGAAACTGTCAAGGTTACAGAGATGAGCAAAATCCTTCCCTGTCCTCAAAGACCTTATAGTCTAGCAGAGGAGTTAATACCTCTACACCCCAAATACCCAATTAATTCAATATACATGTAGACAATGAGTAATGGAAAATACCATAGTAATTCAGAGAAGAAAGATCTTACTTTCAGGGGGGAGTATAGGAAAAGCCTCACAGGACATATGGGATTCTGAGAACCAATAGTGGACAGAGGAGGCATGATTAGAAAGCAAAAAATTGTGAAAAATAAGGAACATTCAGGGACCGAAGCAAAGATATTTTAACGACTACGAATGCATGGCGTGAGGCAGTGCCTCCCAAGCTCTATTGTTTGTACAAATGTGAAGGTCTTGTTAAAATCCAGATGTCTTTCTTTGGTAGGTCCAGGGTGGCGGATACAATCTGTGTTTCTAACCAGCTCCCAAGTGACATCCGTGCTGTTGGTCTGCAGACCACATTTTGAATAGCAAGGTCCTAGGGCACTGCATTAGGAGCCAAAGACCAGGGTGTGCTAATGGTCAACAGGATGATACAGACTGGATTTTATGAGAAGTTGAGGTCAGTGAGCACTGGAGTGGTTAGAAGATGTTTCTGCAGAGAAGCAGAGCTAGAACTAGGATGTGCAAGGGTAGAGGACTCAATCAGACCTGTGTGAAGACGCAGAGATTCTAGGAAGGTAAAATAGGGTGAACAAAGGTGCAGAGGAAGGAATGCCTAGGGTGTCTCCAGGCAACAATGAGCAGACCAGTCTGGCTGGAGTAGAGGCATTGTGGAGGGGATTAGTGGGTTATAATGCTGAAAGCATAAGGTTAGGACCACGTCACGAAGGGCCTTGGCAATGAGACCAAGATACCTGGGTATCAGCTTGTCTACAAGCTTGGCATGATGGGAGTACACACTGAGAAGTCAACAAGAAACACAAAAGTACTGTCCCGTTACTAAGCCATGTACCTACCGTACTGGCCCTGCCTGGAGGGGATGCTTTTCCCATTTAGTACAGAGCTGCATATGGGCACCTGAGAAGGAAGGCTGGCAAGGCAAGTGTCTATCTGGCTTGGGCTTCCACAGAAGGTATATTTGCTAATGCTTCGTACTCCTGTAAACCAGGAGGAAACATCAAGACTCAGCTAGACTTAAAGGACTGAAGACTGGGAGGAAGGCAACCGTTTCAGCCTTGGAGGATAATGAAATTGCCCAAGGAGGAAGTCTGGAGTAGGAGTTCCTGACCTTTCCTGCAGGCTCATGGACCCCTATGAAATCTGGTGAAAGTTATGGACCCTTTCACCCGAATGAATACACAATCTGGCATAAACGTACAGAGGTTTCCTGGAAGTCACTTCCAGGGAGCCTTTCCGTTTATTCAGAAGTTCGGAAACTCTTCCTTCTGGAGAGGAAAAGAGAAGAGGTGGAAGTAGAAAGCCTTGGAAGACGAAGCAGTAAAGACAAACAAGGAGCCCTCAGTGAGTGAGAGGAGAGTCTAAACACTTCAGTGTAGGATTGCCTGCACCAAGGGAAAGGAGAGTTTCTAGGGGACTGGGTATGTCAGCATTATCATAGGTCAATGAGGGACAACATACGGGTTAGGCAAAGTCAAGGGTGACGTGCAGAAGAAATTTTAGTAGCATGTTGAGAAAAAAACCCCTACAAAGACAGTTGAGGCATGTGTCGGCAGTGAGGGAGTGAAGTTGGAGAGAAAGAAGGACTTTCAAAAAGAGGGAGACATGATGGGAAAGATGGATAAAGCAGAGAGGAATTCTAGGATGAATATGAAGAGAGTTCAGGAAGCTCATGTCAGTAAGTTTGGGCATGAGGTCATTGACCGAAGAGGGCGTGTAGAGTGGGCAGTTTGAGAAAATGCTGGACTTGGCATTGTGAACGTAGGGAATCCATCGAAGATGAAATCAAGATTTGTGATCCATACCTGACGTAGTACTGACGATGAAATGGACGGTGCTTTTGAGTTTGCGATATTTCTCTGTGCCAGGGTCCCCAAGGATTGATCGTAGACGTCTGAGACAGTCACCTACAGGGCTAAATACTTGGGGCAAAATGCTGGTCGTACAGGTTCCAAGCTATAATCATCTCATGTTACTGTGAGTTTGTTTTCTGTAAACAGCTTTCCAAGAGTGGTTATTTCACCCATCTAGCCAAATTCTTCCCGTGGAGAGGCAGCGTTATCTGTACAACCGATCCATTGGAGAGGCAGCCATCGACAGCGAACTAAATTAAATACTGCACCTATTGTACTTAATCCACTTAATTGAAACTACCGTGGACACATGCAGATGGAGTGCAATTTCATATTAAAATGGGAATGTGAATCATGAGTATCCGATAGCCAATCAGCAGGAATTTGGAATATATAATGGTTATTGGCATCTTACCCAGTGTAGTGATAACAGTCCAATTTGGAGCAGGCTGAATACAGGCAGATTTGGGTTTTCTCTGCTTCCTGGCGAAGGGTCTAAAGGTCCCGAGGGGGAAGTTGCGCGGATCAGGAGAGATAGAGACTGATCCGGGCTAACATGGTGAGGCACACACACATTTTGCAGACAAATTATAAGTTGTTCGTGTGTGCCAAAATTGTGAGTGGATTTGCGAGACTGATTGAAATGATCGCCTGCAGTGTAGACAGCCTGAAATCATCACATTCCCCTTCTATTCGCTCTGGCATAGGCGCCCACGGAGAGAGCCTGCAGACAGCACCTTGCCCAGGCCCGCTTGGCACAGTGGGTTCTCGAGGAGGGCGCTTTCCCCTTTTTTGTTTTAGCAACTAAGCCTTCCACCCGTGGTAAAACTTAAGTTTGATTTTAATTCATAAATAGATTTCTGGGCCTCCGAATGAATTTTGGCAACACTTGTCCACATTGCAGAAACGCAACACCAGGTGAGCGTTCTGGCACTGCATTTTGTCTCCGTTTGGGAGACGGAGAAGGGTCATGGGGAGTCGGCAGAGGTGTGGATCTGCATTTCTAGCTGGTTGTAGCGCTCCATTCCTCTTGGAAACTCTGAAAGTTCTCCCTTCTGAGCTGCGAGAAAATGGCGGGACTCGCCGAGATACCAATATTTTACCGTCGTCAATTCATCTGGCGCCCGAGAGCACACTCATTGGTCACCTACGCTGTTCTAACGAAGTAACCAAAACGGGGCATTGTAAACGTTGGGGTCACAGCCTGTGAACCCCTCAGCTGTTCTGTGTGATACAAGCACAGCACTGCCTCCATCAAAAAACATTTGCTAAAAACCTCATTGCCATTCTGGGGTCTTCTAGGAAGAGAGGGACATCAAACCCAAGCCTTGGAAGAGGAAGACATGGACCCCGGGCCCTCAGAGGCCTCAAAGGCTACACAGGGCCAGTGGGGCACGTACACGGAGAACAGAGTAAACACGCGTGGCCCACGTGACCGTCCAGTCAGGCCTGTGGCAGGTAACCTGTCCTCATGTGACGTCTTTCCTCTGTTTTGGTATCTCGCGACCTGTGCACATCTATTTTTGAGGGCCTACTGTGTGCAGACCCTCATGTTTCTATCTGTGGTGATCTACCCAACTGACTGGACTCAGGAAAGACCATGTAGTGGCCTTGGTGATAAGTCACTCTCCTTTCTCCAGAATTTTCTAGGCTTTTGATGAAGTGTTAAGGGGTGGTAATGGGGACATGAGCTTGATGTTTTCTTTAACTGAAAGACACACATAAGGCCAACAGAATCTTGTCGGTAAAATATCAGATCTTAATGTGAACTCATTTTAGGTAGAACGGAGTTAGTTTTGTGTGGGGCAAGTTTCTGTTCTGAGGGTAAACTCCATGACAGAGCATTTAAAGAAGGGACGGGAGCTAGCAGTTACTGAGATAACTCTGTATCTGTGCTTGAAAAGGTGCGGAGAACACTGACTGTGAAGCATCAGGTGCTGCCATCCCCACACCACCCCCCCCGGGCACGCACACCATGCTGTATTGTGCTCCTAGGCAGCCCTCTTCGTTACCACAGGGAAAGGATGCTACCACCCACTCCCTGGGTCAGTACTCTCTGAGAGGCAGAGCGTGATTGTTGGAGACGGGCCACAGGAGTTCAGATCTCAACCCTGCCACCTCCTAGCTACACGACCTTGGGCCAGGCCCTTCATTTCTCAATGCCTCAGTTTCCCCATCTGCAAAATGGTGACGATAACTGTAGTACCTGCCTCATTGGGCTATTCTGAGGACTGAGTTTGTGAAGTGTGTAGAACAGCGCCTGGCCTATCATAATAGCGATCCCTGTGGACGTGTAGTTGTGGTGGGGGGTGGGGAGAAAGGGGACTGAGTGGGGGGAAGCAAGAGGGTATGTCCCTGAGATGCAGACCCCCACCCCCGGTTCGGAGGTTGCGGACAGGAGGATGTGGGAACCGCAGGCAGGGTCTGGGATTCTGAGAACAGATGTGACCTGGGCAGTAGCGAGCCTCAGAGTGATTTCCCCAAAAGCTCAGCACGGTTCAGGAGCAGAAGATTAGAAATGACAGGGGTATCCCTAGACCAAGGACACAGAGGCAGCCCCCTAGTCTTCCTCAGCTGGACAGGACTTCCGGAGCTGAGAAGCAGCCAGGCTGGGGGGAGGGCCTGCAGCGGGGAGCGAGGGACGCAGCGGTGGCAGCTTGTGTGGGTCTCAGCAGGTGAGGACGGTGTGTGCTAACGACCCCGACGCACTTGTCCCTGGAACTCCAGCGTTACGTGAGGAGAGAGCACCCCTGAACTGGCAGACACAACATGTCTGCCACCGAGCAAAATGGGGAGCAGGAAAAGGGGCAACTCTGCTCTCACTTGTTATTGTGACTGTCACTGCATAGATGAGGGACGTGAGGCTGAGGAAGGTTATGTAACTCACCCAAGGTCACAGCGCCAGTGAGGGACAGAGCTAGAATCCTAACCCCGTCTCTGGGGCCGAAGGCCTGGAGGGAGTGTGCACTTCCAGGTCTCAGTAAAGTGGGACTCAGTCGGGCTTCATGAAATGATAGAAAGCACGCTCTGTACCTTCCGCTGGGCCTCCTCTGCCCAGGACTTGAGCAGGTCCATTTGATGTGTCAGAATGAAGCTCCCAGCCAGGGCGCTCACCTCGGCCCTGCTAGCCTTTCAAAGCTCACCTGGCAGGTTTCCCAGAACAAAACAAGGCAGGGTCATTTCATTGCCAGGAAAAGAGCTAGATAACACTCATTCGAACTATTTTCACATGGTGTTATTTCTTACTGTATGAAATAAATATGGCAGGCATCAGACCGTCAGTGACAAGAAATCTCCAAGAACATCTTGGATACTGTTTTTGAAGAAAGGCTTAATCCATAGATTGGTGTGTCATTGGAAGAAAGATACCGTAAACCCTTAAGCCTGGAATTGTTTTGGCAGCCAAGCCCCGTGCTGCCTTCTGACTCAAACAGACACTTCCTCTAATTGATTTAGATCTCTATAGGCTATTTTATCAGGCCTCCGTCTCACCTGGAACGTTGCGCCTTCTAGACTGTAGCTTCTGATAATTTGACGTCTTAAAGCACGTAGGAATCAGCTCAAAAAGTTAAGTAAAAAAGATGCGAAACTAGACAGAAGAAATTTCAAGCTAACACACCCGTCCGGACACAAAAGAAATCCCAGGTCCAGCATCCACCCTAACAATTCGAGGCCGTGTTGAATGGAACACGGATGGTGGAGCAGCGGCTTGGAGGGCTCCACTGCACTGGGTTTGGTTGTCTGTGATGAGAGCCATTATCTGAGTTGAGTTTACCTTATTCTCATCAAGCTCCACACAGCCACATAAGCCACAGAGTTTAAACACTTTGTAGAAACGCACCTAATACCCGATGTGCTTTTATTTGTAAAAATCTCCCCTACTTATGCAAAGAATATTGAATCTTATTTCCTTTCTATGTTTGGAATTCTGGCTGAGCTTATTTAAATCTTCCCTGACTCACCTTTCAGCAGTTATCTCCTTTGAATGCTTTCATTGCCTAATGCTAATAGTACAGTTTTTCTTGATGCTTTTGGTTTCACTTTGCTTCCTAGTGGGATATGGCATTTTTAGGTATGAACGATCATAGGCAAAATCATGCAATGAGGGATTTAGATCCACAGAGAAATATTACTGTGTGCTTTCCGAGATGATAAGACTCTCCCCGCAGGTATGAAGGCACAAGACTGAGCAGGCACACCTCCGGCCTTCTGAATACAGTATAATAGAGTCAACTCCTGATTATCCACAGAGACCTTATCCTCTTTGTGAGTTGTTTGCATTAATTTTTTAATGCCTGTATCAGCTTCCCACACCTCCATTCGACCTTCTCCCAGTCCGTCTCTTCCCACGGACTGGAACAATTTACATTATCATTTGCTGGGAGTAGTGACCAAAGTTAAAAATGTAAAACAGAATGAGGAAAGCAGGATTAAGTAAAAGACGAAATGTTCTAAGCTAAGGCAGTACACTTCCAAAACCAAATAGCAACGACTTTGGGCTTTTCGGACAGCTCGAGTTATCTGTACTGCAATTCCTCTCCCCTTCATGGCTTACTGAGAGTTGGCTACAGTTTCCATTTGGTGTTGAATCATGCACATACGAGCAGACTTAAGCCAAGAAGCCTGTACGTCTTCCATATGGAGCTGTTACAGAAATTAGCCAGCTGAGGTTGAAACAGTGAAAATAAGAGGCCAATCTTGCTGGAACAGTAGAAGTAATGTGAAGATAAAAGACCAGAGGACAGAAAAGTTGACCTCCATTTTCTTATTTTTCCTACGCTACTCATTTTTCTGATGATTTTTCAAATAAAAATGGCTGTCGGATATAGAGCTTTGGGTGAAATTCATTAAAACTTGTGTTCTGGGGGGCACACGCACGCATGTTCTCATCTCTGAATAATTGGTCACAGTGAACCAAGCAAACTGTGTGTGGACCGTGGTGAACCTAGCAAACCATTCTTCAGAGAGCTGTGAAAACTTCAAATGCCTTTTCTCAGACTCTTTTTCAAACAGAAAAGTGAATCTGTGTATTTGAGAAAAATACTGATAAGGAGATGCTGTGTATTATCCCAGTAAATCGTTAAGCCTTTTAAAAGGATTTTTCTTGGAGACTGAACGTCCGGTTTTGTACAATTATGCAGACTTAAAATGCGATAAGGTCATGTTCATTCAAGAGGAACTTGGAAACCAGTGTTGGTTGTAAACTTTGGTTAAATTCATTCTTCCTTCTTTCCTCAGGGTCTCTGTGAGTAGTTCATAAAAAACATTCTCAGTAAAGCACCTTTAAGCAGAATCTCATTTGGATGCTCTCATTGCCTAATGCTAATTTCACAGTTTTTCTTGATGCTTTGGGTTTCACCTTGCTATTATTAAGAAGGATAAAGAATAAAGTCTAACAGTGGAGGCTATTTTTTTCTATCTTGGATTCGTCTGGCCTTACATGGCCACGTGACTGAAATACCAGGATTTTCTTTTGGGGCATTATCCGTGGATCTTGTTTTTCTAGGTAAATCATATTATGATTGTGCCGTGGGTAAATCAGCTCTTGCTTGTGACCATGTTGCAAGTGACCTGTCGAGTTTATGTCCAACTGGAAAAGAATGAGAGCCAGCTCGTGGATGACAAAATATCTTCTTTACTGACAGCAACTGCGATCCAAGGCATTTGATGTTGGATGAATTCCTTTGAAATTTGGTCCCAAGTGCCCTGCTGGGGTGGGACTTCAAGTTCATTTAGCACGACAGAGGAAATAAAGTGGTCAGAAGCACGTCATTTCCAAAGCTTGAACCGGGAGGTAGTCCAGGAAACAGCCTGAAAGGAGGGAAGGGCCGTAGATGAGGGCTCAGGGAAACTGGGGGACTTTGGACCAGTCACTTCCCCTCCTCGAGACGATCTCTCTCCTCTGCAAAGTAAGAGCAGTAATACACCCCGTGTGTTCTTGTGAGGATGGCATGGAAGAGTTTTCCAAGCCATAGAATACCAGAGGCTTGTACTGGATTTGTATTATTGAGAAAGGGGATTGCGATTCTCCTAAGAGAACAGAGAGACTGTTGGTTGTTTATCTTTATGTCACATGTAATATGTGATTTGTTGTTGTTTAATAACTATAGAATGTTTATATTCCACTAGGATGCCAGCTGGCAGAGTTTACACTGAAGTCAAAACAGATAAAGAAGGAGATGGATCATATTAGAAGGAAGAGTGGGAGCGTTCTTAAGAGTTCTATGTTAATGGTTACGCCTAAACCAGTTTCCTTACCCAATGTTTCAGTTAGGAATTTATGAGATGTGGTTTGGTTTCTCTGAGTTTCTGAATCCTATTTGGACGCACTGTTGTTCCCCAGTCCAAATTCCTTCATTTAGAAAGCCAATAAGCCGTTAACAGCCTCTACAATTCAGTGCCTAGCACACACAGTGTGCTCCAGGTATTATCAATTGGTGATACTCAAGAAGGAAACAAGTCATTTTCTAGACTGTTTTTTTCAGTAACACAATGTCACGGTGACCTTCTCAGTTCTCTTAGTCACTCAGGTCAGACAATGAACGTCACTGACGCTAATCACTGTGCTTTGTATGCAAACTCTACGCATTTCCACTGGACCCACTGTGCCATCTTTTCAATCAGCCGTATGTGATGGTGTGGCTTTGCCTTCCTTCCTTAGGTCATGTGAGGCATAAATACAACAGGCTGGTCAGAATGAGAAAAACTTTGAAACCTCATATCTTGATTGTAGGAAGTAGTCTTAAAGTGTTAGTGACAAGGACCATTATTTTGGAAGCACTTAGACTGGAGGTAGCCTTGGATGTCTTTTGTGGAACTGCTAGGGGCAGCTATTCTGGAATCATTAGCAGACATTGTTGGTTGGCAAGTTCAACAGCCATTTTCAGTTCCCTGTGGATACGGAAGCGAGGTACCTGTACCTAGGTTTGGCCGTGTGGTTCAGTGCAGGACAATGAGACGTGAGGGGAAATCTGTTGGAGGACCTGGGGAATGCTTGTGGTTTCCTGATAACAGGGTATGTGTGGCTCCCCCCCTTTTATTCTTTTTTTAAGCTTATTTATTTATTTAAGTAATCTCTACACCCAACGTGGGGCTCAAACTCATGGCCCCGAGATCAAGAGCTGCATGCTCCTCTGACTGGGCCAGCCAGGTGCTTCCTGCTTTTTATTCTTCTCACTAAAATGTAGACACAATGTCTGAGGCTGCAACAGCCTTCTTGTGACCATAGGTGATAAGACCTCACTGCCATACACATATACACACAAAGCCAAAACTCTGAGTGTAGCAGAGTAGAGATGGAAAGAGCCTAAGTCCTCGAGAACACTGTTGAACTACCTGCCCAACTCTGAGACTGCCTTATTTCATACTTTCTGTTAAGTTAACAAAAGTGTTCTTATAGTTTCAGTGACTATTCGGCAGGTATTAGTTACTTTTAGCCAAAAGCATTCCCAGTGACCATAAAACACAAACCTGCATGACAGTTTCAGAAAGATAAGGATGGAGGCACTTTTCCTTATAAATATGCATGACTTCTATCCCTTGGTTTGCCAACAAAGCTTTATAAAGTATAGTTGAAGGAGGAGTCTGACAGAATGTTTTCATTAGATGTCATTTTATATCTGAATTTTGGATTATCTATTGCCAACGGGCAGTCCTCCCACCACAAATGTAAACCCTTATACTTACTTCTCCATTGAGTTGTAGCAATATTGCTGTTATTTACTACTCCCTCACAAAAGGAAGTAAAGTTAGTTTTCTCCAAGTTGAAATAAAAAGCATCCTTACATAATAATAAATAAATAATAAACACAAACAAACATCAAGTAGCTGACAAATAATCCCCCAAATGGATTTTTTACAAAAGAAAGAAAGAGAGAACGTATATGAAAACCATGCCCGTAGCGTAACTCGAAGACAGAGAAGGGCCAAACTTCAAATCACTGTGAGTGAAAAGAAAAACTGTGCCAGTTCGCAGACTGTGATCTCTCATGGCCCTGACCCGTGCCTGCCCTGCCGTAAGGCTCGTGGCAAAGCAAAGGCAGATGAAGGAAAACTTACGGGAAGACAGAACAGGGAAGTCAGCAAAAGGTCCTAAGTTTATTTGAAATCTACTTCCAGAAAGACTAAGTCGACAGTAAGTTTGAAAATATTAAAAGGAAAAGTTTCTAGGAAGGAGCATGAACCACAAGCAGGGAACTTCAAATTATACATGATTGAAGTGACACATATGGTCAAGGCCTGGTTAAACGAGCAGGCATGAGGTGAAAGGACAGGCAAGGGATAAAGGAACAGCTTTCAAAACACACAGCTTTTGAGGGAAAAACACAAAAAGGAAGGGAAAAGAATCATTTGCCAATTGGGCAGTCAAGAGGAATACAAAGGAAAAGGGGGAAAATTCAGGGCCTTGTGAGACGAAAGAGAGCCGCAAAATCTAAAAACTTCCAACCCCCACCACCACTATGAAGTTACCTGAACCTTGCTATACTGACAGAAGCAGCTCCCTGGATTAAGTCAGCCTGAGGTGCCACAACAAATACCATAGACTGGGGGGCTTAACCAGTAGACACTCACTTTCTCACAGTTCTGGAGGCTGGGAAGTCCAAGGTCAGGGTCTGGCAGGGTTCAGATTCTTGTGAGGGCTCTCTTCCTGCCTTGAAGTCAGCCACCTTCTCACTGTGTCCTTATATGGCCATTCTTCTGTGTATGCATGGAGAGAGAGAGAGAGGGAGGGAGAGAGAGAGAGATCTCTTCTTCTTCTTATAAGGCCACCAATCCTAAAGGATAAGAGCCCTACCTCTACTTACCTCTTTAGAGTCAGTCGCATTGGAGGTCAGGGCTCCAATGTATGGATTTTGAGGGGATGCAATTCAGTTCATAGCAGTGCTGTTACATTAGAAGTCCTGTAAAATGCCCTAATGCCACAAAAATGAACATAAGAAAAGAAAGCTCCGGCAGAAAATCAGGAAATAAAAAATACATATGAATTGAGGTAGGTACCCCCCCCAAACCAAGACAAAACATGAAGCCTAGAAAAAACCATGTGTAAACCAGCAGATATAATTAAATATGTTTAAACAAGCTCTTAAGGCTATAAAAAACCACCTTAAATCAGAAATTCAAAACTAAAAGTAAAAATGGACTGAAAACAAGGAAAAATAAAGAGGCTTGAGTGAACTTTGGAAATAAATGGAAGAAAATGACAAAATTTTCTCATAAAAGAAGAATACATTTCAAGGGGCCCAAGGGAAGGAGAACAGGTTGAAATGAAAAAAGGCAAGGAGGTAAAACCAAGAGAATAAAAATGCCATAAAGAAATAAGTAAAAATGGTCATGGAGAAGGCAGTAGGAAGGGAAGAGAGGCAAAGAAGGAATAATACTTGTATTATTGGAGTCCCTGGAGAAGAAACAGCAAAGCACTGGAACAGAGCTAAGATTTAAAACTATACAATAAGAAAACTTTCCAGAAATAGAAGAAGACCTGGATTGACCCACAGGCACCTAGGGAAATTAACAGAGAATGATCAGCTCCAAGGCATGACCTGGTAAAAGTATTAGATTTCAAAAAGAAAAATAAAATCTCTGAGGCCTCCAGGCAAAAAGATCAATTAGCTGATAAAACAATTAGACTGACATAGACTTTTCAAAACCAACATACAAAGCAGGGCAACAATGGAGCATGGCAGCATTAAAAAAAAAAACAACAACAACAACAAAAAACCCAACCCAATGAAAGATAGCATGAAGCAAGGATGATATATCCAACCGGGCCATTCTTCAAGTTTCCAGACTACAGGAAACCAGTGTGCAACATACAAGAACTCAGGGAATTCTGCATTTCTCAGCTCATTTTGAGGAATATCATAGGGGGTGACCTTCATCCAATCGTATTAACTGGGAAACTTGTGCAAAAGGACTGGCAGTGAGCATATTAAGATATATCTAAGACAGAAAGTAAGAATCGTGGTGGGATATTAATGCACAAAACTACATATTGTGACAGAGTAGAAATAATCCAGTTACCATTAGGAGGAAAAAGGAGACTGAAAGACAAAATAGGAAAGGTGATGGTTGTGTGTTACAGGAACTGGGAAGAACCAGTAGGAAAACCAAACAGTAAAAGGTTAAACAAGAAATCCAGGTATGTTTAAAAAAAAAAAAAAGTATAACCACAACGGTAAACACTAGCACAAAAAAACAGGCCTTCCTAAGTAACGGAAGAAAATTATAAACAAAAAGAGAAGTATTTGTGTCTTGTAGAGAAAGGCATGGAAAATAGAGCAAAATAAGCATAACTATATAATATTATGGCACATTTGAGAGAAAACCTATCAGTCATATCAACAGATGCAATTAAGCTGAACTCATAGATGCAATTAAGCTGAACTCATCAATTCATTTTTTTAAGAGAGAGAGAGAGGGCACATGCACACACATGAGGGCAGGGAGGCCAGAGAGAGAGAGAGAGAGTCTTAAGCAGTCTCCACACCCAGCGCGGAGCCCAACATGGGGCTCGATCTCACGATCCTGAGATCATGACCTGAGCCAAAATCAAGATTTGGATGCTTAACCAACTGAGCCACCCAGGCGCTCCCATCAATTAATTCTTAATCAACACCTTAGTTGGCTCATAACAGAAGATCCAACTATAAGCCACATACAAACCTGGACCTAAAACAACTCGGTGTGACAAGGCTATGAACAAAGGATGAATGAAAGAATAACTGACAAATGGAAACCAGAAGAGACAGTGATACTGATACCGGACAAAGCCGATTTCAAGCCACAGAACATTAACTGTGACCTAGTAGAAAACTTTTTTTATTGTCGATTTTTTTCTTATCTAGAGTTTTATCAGTTTTATGAATCTTTCAAAGAACCATCTTTTGGTTTCACTGATTTTCTCCATTGTGTTCGTTTTCAATGGAATTGATCTCTCTTCTCATCTTTGTTATTTACTTCCTTTTCCTTGGGGGTCCCATTTGCTGTTCTTTGTCTATTTAAGGTAGAAACTTAGGTTACTGAGTTTAGATCTTTCTCCCTTTTTTTTCTAATTTATGCACTGAATGCTATACATTTCCCTCTGGCACTGTGTTAACTGTGCCCCACCAATTTTGATATGCTGTATTCTTATTTTCATTCAGTTCAAAATACTTTTTTAACTTCCTCGGGGGATGCCTCATTCACCTATGGGTTATTCAGAAGCAGTATGTTGTTTAATTTGCAAATATTTGGGCATTTTCCAGATCTCTGTTATTGACTTCTGTATTAAAACTGTTATAGTCTAGGAACATAATTTTATTATTTCTCTTCTCTTAAATTTAACTTTTGTTTTATGGCTCAAATTATGGTCTATCACGGTGACTAGCCCATGTACCCTTAGAAAGAACGTTTATAGATACACTGTTGCCAGGTGGAGCATTCTATGAATATCAGTTATCACAACAGTGTTGTTTAGGTTATCTGTATACTTTCTGAGGTTCTGCCTATTGTTTTATCAATTACCGAGAAAGGAATCTTGGAATCTCCAACTATAAGTATAGATTTGTCTATTTATCCTTTCAAATTGATCAGTGTTTTTGCCTCAGGTATTTTGAAGCTCTGCTGTTAGGTGTATGAACTTTAAAGACTGTTATGTCTTCCTGAGGAATTGACCTCTCATTATTAGGCAATGTCCCCATTTATCCTTGACGATATTCCAATGTCTACTTTGTCTGAAATTAATATAGCTTTCCTTTGGTTACTGGTTGTGTGTTATATCTTTCTCCATATTTTACTTTAAACCTATCCATTTATTTCTATTTAAAGTGGGTTTCTTGTAGACATAAGGATACATATTAGTGCTAAAAGCCATGATTCACAATAAAGATATATCATTTATGAATATTTATGTACCAAATAAGACATCAACAACCTTTAAGAAGCAAAATCTACAGGAGATGGCACTAATAATGGAGAGATTAATGAACCTCTCTCAGCATAAAAAAGATCAAGTGGACAATAATTAAGCAGGGACAGAGAAGAGCTAAACAACACAATCAATTGGGTGGATTTTATGGATACATATTGAATTCCCTTATAAGAGCAAATGCACATTCTCTCAATAAACCATGGCACAGGCACAATATTGATTGATACTAGAGCATAAAGAAAATATCAGTAACTTCCATAAAGCAAAAATATTACAAACAATACTCTCTAATCACAATGTAATAAAAGTAGACATTATTAACAAAACAAAAATAGAAAATGCTCTTCAATTTGAAATTAAGAAAACCTTCTATTAAACAACTCTTCAGTAAAATAGAAAATGTAAACTGACATTATAGAATTTACAAAATAATTACACTGAAAACGGTATACATCAGAATCTATGGAATACATTCGAAGCAGTGATCAGAGACTAATTCAATGCACTATACACTTTTTTCAATAAAAATGAAAGACTGCAACTATATGAAATACTTAGCTCAAAAAAAAAACTAGGAGAAAAAACCAAAGTAAACAAAAAATGAACAAGGAAGAAAATAATGAAGTTAAAAACAGGAACTAATGAAGCAGAGGATAGAAAAAGTAGATGTATCTAGTAAATCAAAATCATTGGAGATTGTTTCTTGAAAATTATCAGAATAGTTAAATCAGTAACTAAAGAAAAAAGGGGAAAGTAAAATTGTACAAAACAAGCAAAGATAAGAGGGAAGAAATTTAAATAAAACCTGAGATATGACTTTTCATATCTGTATGTAAAAACATTTGAAAACCTTAATGAAGTAGATGATTTCTTATGAAAATCTAGATTACTGAAAATGAGCTTTTTGATTTTTTTTTATTTAGAAAGCTAAGCAGACCAATTTCCATCAAAGGAGTACAGAATGTTTTAAGCTTTTACACCCACACCAAAAGAAATACCAGGCTCAGGTGATTTTACAGAGGAATTCTACCAAATCTTCAAATACCAGTTTGTCCCAATGCACTGTAAATTCTTCCTGAGCATTGAAAAGAAAGGAAAACTTTCTAACTCCTTCTACGAAGCAAATATAACATTGATATCTAAATTAGATGAAGGTAATAATAAGAAACAAAACTAGAGAATAGCATCACACATGAATATCAGTGCAAAAATACCAGATGAAATATTAGCAAACAGAACCCAATACCGTATTATGAAAATAATACACCAGGACCATGTGAGATTTATTCCAGGCATGTAAGGTTGGTTTAACAATAGGATATTCATTAATACAGTGTATTAATAGATCAAAGGAAACAAGTCATATAATTATCTCCATAGGTGCTGAAAAAACTTTCGATAAAATTTATTATCCATTCATGAATAAAACATTGAAGAAAAGAGTAATTTGATATGTGACAAAAGTGTTATCTCAAATCACTGGGGTCGAGATAGTATAAGGATGGACTTTTTCATAAGAATTTCTGGGAAAACTGGGAAGTCACTTGGAAAAAAAAGTGTCCTTTTTTTTGTTCACATAAAAGACATGAATAGACTCCAAATGGATTGGGATCCAGATGTCAGAAATGAAACCATGCAAATACTGGAAGAATGTTGGGTGAATTCCTCTTAACTTTGATGTAAGGAATGCCTTTCTAATTAGAACTCAAATCCAGAGCCAACAAAAGAAAAGATCAATGAATTTGACTATATACAATTAAAAAATACATGGCAAAGACCACTAAAAAGAAAGTCAAAGACAGCTGACAAACCGGGAGACAAATATTTGCAACATACACCATAGATGAAAAGGCTTATATCCTTCCGATATAAAGAACTCTTAGAAGTTGAGGGACAAACAACCAAGAATCTAATATAATAAATGGGTAAAAGACAAGAATAGACAATTCACACATGTGAACACATGGACACGCAGACACACACACACGTAAACACACACACAGACACACTTCCCAGCTCTGTCTGCTGAGAGATGTAGAGCAATGATACCCCAGTAGCGATGAATACACCTAGTGCCCAGATCTTGGTTTCTAAATACCTTGCTCCCATAAAAGCAATCGGGGACCCTCGAGGAAGTGGTTGTTGATTCCAGGGCTGGGGCAAAGCAAATGCAAGATGAGCGTGGAACATGTTGTAACTAAGAATAGAGAATTGCTCAAAACGGTGAGTACATGCCAATAGGAAAACAGGTCTCAAACTAAACGAGCTCCCAATGGCCAAATATGGTACAATCTGAGAGACAAAAGAAATAATGATAGTATTAGATTGTAACTTATAAAAGATAATAAGTGTACATGAGTCCATGGTGATATAAATAATTCAGTAAATGGGGGCAGCTCTTCCTTAGAGAATGAGGCCAATTGATAAATGAAGAAGGAAAGAGGGAAATAGAAAATCACCATTAAAACATCACAATAATAATTGTTGTAGCACGATCCACTGATGGATGGGGAAAAATTTGTGGAGAAACAGATTATTTCCACAATCTCAAAGTCTCTTCCCCAAGGTCTTTATTAATTACAATGGGAAAAGTCATTACTTTACAGTGGAGAACCCCAGCAGATGCTTTAACCAGGTGATCAAGGTTAATAATATCACCAGTGATAACGTTAGCACCATGACCCCCGTAATATAATGCAATGAGGAGGGTACAGTATTACTTCTTTGATATTCTTACCAGAATTGCATGACCTCACTCTAATCATGAGAAACCACCAGACAAACTCAAATTGAAAGACATTCTCAAAATTAGCAGCCTGTGCTCATCAAAAGTATCAAGGTCATTAACATCAAGGAAAGACTGAGAAACCATCACAGATTAGAGGAGACTAAGGTGACAGGACATCAAAATGCAATGTGGGATTCCAGATTGGATTCTTGCACAGAAAAAAAATGAGACTGGGGGAAAGTGGTGACTTTTGAATGATTTCCCAGTTTTCTCCATCTCAGGACCGCTCTGCAAGTTGCTCACCATACGGGAAGCTGGGCGAAGAGTTTATGGCAGCTCTTTGTACTGTTTTTGCCACTGTTCTGTATGTCTAAAATCATTTGTAAACAAAAAGTACAAAACAAAAAGACAAATACATTTCCCCTTCTGAAGCTGCCATTCTGATGGGGAGAACAGAAAATAAAGCATAGACAGAGGAGTACATTTTAAAAAACGGAACCTACCGTCTCAGGAAATACAGGGACAACCTAGAGTGACCCATGATCTTCAGGCATCTCGGGGATAAAGGGACTGAAATTCCTGCACTTTCATAGTTTCTGTTAGCTGCCTTGAGTTGCTGTCGTGGCTTTTTTAGGAACCCTTGCTGAGTTTGGGATGTTAGCATGAATGCACGGAGACTTAAACAGTTTTGAATCGGGCGTGACAAGGACTTGGCTGTCATCTTCCCTCACTCTTTTCAATTTCTTTTGATGGGATCCTCTCGAAATCGATTGTCCTTCTCACCCCTTCCCAGGAATACATCTCCCTGAGGGGATTCCTACTAATGTACAGCACTTAGAGAAAAGAAGGTGGGGTCTTGGTCGCCAGGGGGGATCGGCCCTGGAGCTTCTGAGGAGACCCTAGTCCAATCTCTGCACAAACTTTTTTTATATGAAAGTTTAATTTTTATGATTAAAGGTAATACAGGAGAATTACAAAAGTTTCTGAAAAGCACCGAAAAGGAAAGGAAAAACGTCACGCAAATCTCAGCCCCTCTTCCCCTTCCCCCACAGACTACTACTTACTTGGTGCTTTTGCTTCCAGTTTTCTTCCCATGCACCTGTTTCGTGTAGTTGGGGGCTGTACTGTTTATGCAACGGTAGCACATACCTTTGACATTCCCAGCACAGCCGTTTGGGGGACTATTACAAGCCTTTGTAAACATAACCAGAGTGATCGAATAATGTTTCCGCATGTGCCTGGGGCCTCGATACCTTCCCGAGTTTGGGCTATTTCGTTTGGAGGACTGACTTGTTGCTCTTCTAAATGATGCCGACTATTGGCATGTTTTGCGGAGAAGCATGTGATGGAGAGGAACGGGCGCTGGGCTTGACGCAGGAGACATGGGTTAGAAGTTGGATTCTGTTCCTTTAAAGCTTTCACAGTGGCTTCTGCTCATTTTCCCTCTCTGATCTTTTCCATTAGCTGCAAAATGCCATCGCCGACCCACGATCTCTAAGGGTTTTTCAAGCTCTAACATTCTATGAGAAGAATATTTTAGTTAAAAACTTTTGTGAGGTTTTTAGCAATTTTCAAAATTTTGTGTGTCTATGTATCAATGTTGACACTGATATTTACATGTTGATACCTCAAAGTTTTTATAGGACATATTATATGGTTCAGAATGTCAGTCTTGTTTTGCCAGGAGGCACGCTCTTTGGCAGCTGGAAATTCCAAAAAAAACTGCTAAAAGTTTTATATATTATCCCCTGTTTTGTATAGAAAGCCCCTGTTTATACATTGCAATAGCTTGCATGGTCTTAACCACATTCCAAGAGGAATACTAGGTCCTTGATTAATGGACTCACCGTGAGAGGTTTGTTCCTTATTTTATGGTTATCTTCGGGTCTCACTGAGATTGCGAACTTGTCCCCATCAACTATTTTAATGCCTCTTCAACCTTAGAAAATGTTAACTATAAACAGAACTCTTGCAGAAAGTTTTTGTCATTATGCTATCAGCGAACTTCAAGAAACTACACTTTAATGAGTGCTATGCATAGGTTCTAACTGGCTACATAGAAGCCTATTAATACAGGCTGATGGCTCAGGAAAAAAAAAACCCTACTCATTAAAAATGTGCTTTCAGTCGAAGGCAGATACTGTAACAAAAACTGTGGTGTGTGAAAATGGAAGGAAAATACGAGGTCATGTGTTCAGCCTTCACTAGCTCTTGAATATGGTATCAAAAGTTTTTTTTTTCAAAAACATTTTATTTATTTGACAGAGAGAGATACAGCGAGAGAGGGAACACAAGCAGGCAGAGTGGGGGAGGGAGAAGCAGACTCCCCGCTGAGCAGGAAGCCCAATATGGGGCTCGATCCCAGGACCCTGGGATCATGACCTGAGCCCAAGGCAGACGCTTAACGACTGAGCCACCCGGGCGCCCCATGAAAACTGATTTTCTTCCCACACACCACATTTGTCTCTGATGCATTTGAGATGGATGAGCAAAGTAAGCAAAACTTTTGCCTGCTTTGGAGATAGACTATGGTTGCTGTTCGGTCTAAGCGAAGCATTTGCTCAAACACAGCCCAGCAAATCAGAATGGGGAGGGAAGAATTCTATCCTGATAGAAATCAAAAGAGGGATTTGGGGAAACAGAAAGCATGTAGGTCCTACATTGGCGGGATTTTCTTAACCCGCAGATACTGTGTAAAGGATACCATGTTGGAGAAAACACACATTCTTAATGAGATTAATGGGAAATGAAAGTATGGTCAGCGCATTTCCCTCCCCAGAGCCCGTGGCTTTGTTTTTGGTTCTATTCTTTAACTGAGAACTACTTTGGTACCTTACAGTCCATAGAGCCAGCATAATTCATTCCAGGAGGGCCAGCTTTAAATAAGGTAAATTGCATGTGTTTTCTAAGTAGAGCTTGTGTTTTCTCTCTTTAAGCAGTGCTGTGGGGCAAAGTGTCTACCTAACTTGGGACCTTTTGAAGCTTAATGAACACTTGCTGACAGTTATTGACTAGAGACTATCAATCCTCAAAACAAACCACCACCTCAACAATTCTCTTACAGACTCTTGGATGGAAATTTGCATTTTTCTCCAAAGGACAAGAGTTACCTTAATTAATAGTTCAAATAACAAGTATTTTATCATGTAATTAAAAATGGTGTAAGATGCAATGACTTGAGATTTCAGGACTGTAGGATTTGGGTATTCAGCTGAGACTTGGAAGACATGATTAGGGCTCTGACTCGGATAGAGCTAGCTGTGTGATCTTGGTAAGCAATCTGGGCCCCTGTTGGGCTGGAGATAATCAGTAAGGCTCCTGGTGGTGCTGATATTCCATGATTCTATGATATACAAAACTAAGTGCTGACAGGAAAGAAAAAGGCCATCTTGGGGGCATCATCCTGCTGATAAATTCAAATATAAGTAAAAAACCATCATGCCCTAACAAGTAAGGTCATGAAGTCTGGTGAGTTGACGTAAAGAAAGGCTACTGAGGCTCCAGGGTAACACCTGGAGGTGCTGCTGGGGGAGGGACGTGGCCCTCTTCTTGGCTGTAGTCTCTCAGAAGGAGGAGCTTTGGACTGGAGGACACCTTTTAATTGGATCCCTCGTAGCAAAGCCAAGTAGACATTGGGTGGTGATGGGCAGGGCCTACTGGCCTCTTCATAGTAGATCCCGTTATCACTGGCAGGAGATCCAGAGTGGGCTGATTCGTGGAGGTGGTTGTAGGTTTAGGAAAGGAAGAGCCCAAGCCAGGCCGTTGGATAAGTGGTGGAAAGCCTTCTCGGCCGCACATCTGCTCCAGGGCAGCCGATTCTGAGTCTCTCCTCCATCACACCGAGCTGGTCCAACTGCTGTGAAAAAGAGCAAGGGGCAACCAGCAAGTGGCTGGGCAGCAGGGCCTCTTTGGGGCAGCTGTTCCCAGGAGGGAGGTGATTAGGCGAAATTTCCCAGTGCTGATGCCTGTGTTCTCCCTCCCCCCATGGAACAACTGGCCTACTTGTACCTCTGATGTCCATCCTTGAAACTTGCAGTTAAAGGATGAGTAAGTTCTGGGGATCTAGTGTTCGGCTGGTATATAGGGATCTGTCCTATGTACTTGAAATTTGCTAAGAGAGTAGGTCTTAAGTGTCCTCAGCACACACTCACACACACACACACACACACACACACACACACACAAATGGTTACTATTTGAGATGATGGGTGTGTTAATTAGTTTGATTGTGATAATCATTTCACGATATATCAAACCGTCCCTTTGTGTACACCTTAAATGGATGCAATTTTTGTTTCTCAATGACACCTCGATAAAGCTGAAAGAAGGAAAAGAGTACTCCAAAGCATGAGGGACTTACAGTGCATTCCACTTCCTGAAAATAGAAAGGCAGAGCAGCTGAAAGCTTACTGTAGGCAGCCATTTCGTTTCTTCTAATGCCATTGCTAAGGATTTGATTGTTAGCAACTTCACAGAAAAATAAAGGTTTCACATGCTGCTAAGAACCAGGAAGCTTTAAACAAACTCTTAAACGTTTCAGTATGAAAATCGATAACCTGAACCCTTTCCAAAAAAATGATTACTCAGTGAAAAGAAGTTTCTACTTCTTAATATAATTTTGACGGCATCAAAACTTATAGCTTATTAGCCAGACTCTGGCCCCCACAGCATGTTTGTCCCTTTGCCAAACAAAAACAGAAACAAAACCACTGCTGATTCTCACCTGATGTAGACAAGACTCCGAGACAGCAACCCTAGGGGTCAGGAGAGCACACGTTTATATGGGGCTTCTTCCCATTTACAAAGCACTTTCAGAGACATTAGGTTCCCTCTCTCTGGCCACTGGAATTCGGCCCTTCAAACTTGCAGAGTGGGCTCTGGGAAAGGACTCTTGGCAGCCACGCTGCTGAATGGGTTTATGAGAGCAGCCCAGGGACAGGGCACTGGAGCTCCAGGAAGCAGATTTTTCAATCACCGGACCAGGCATGGAGATGATCGATCTGGGTAATCGGGGTGACTCATCACTTTACCTCTCTCATCATTATAAATTACCAATCCACGCTTGGCCATGGATGGAGGTCGGGAGCGGGTGTTGTATGAAGGAACTTCAAATCAAGGAGCCCTAGAATGTCAGAGCTGGAGTGTTTCCAACCCCCTTAATTTATAGACAAGGGGATGGAGCCCTCAGATGCGGAAGAGGATTCCCCAGGGACAGCTCAGGGCCAGCCACCGGGCACTCCCCGCCAGTCAGCCTAGATTTCTAATCTCCAGGAAAAAGACCCAGCTGAGTCTCCTTGAGTGATGAAGCAAGAATTGCTCCACCATCTTCTTGCTTCCTGTTGCCTGACTGACTTTCTTTAATATGAGGGCCTGGCTCAGCCAACTGCCTTCCCCCAGTTCGGCCACAGTTGAGATCAGGGAAATTGCACCATGAGAATTTTTTTTTTAATCCAACAGTTAACTGATGCCACTGCACTGCCAAAGTCCCAGGGTGTTAGAGTGCCCGGGAGTGGTCCTGGGACTATAAACGGTAATGTGGTAAGTAGAGCACATGCTGTATTCGGACCTAGATGAGCGTGTTTTAGCTTAAGTTGCTCAGCTGTCCCACGGTATGATCTTGGCAAAGTCACTTAACCTGTTCCTTCAACTGTCAAACCGAGATAAGGGTCCCTTCCTTGCCTCCTTCCCCGTGGCCACAGTGAGAGGAAACCCTTTGTGAATGCAGAATGGAGGCTCTCGGGGCAGCACGTGTGAGGACCTGAGCTTTGGCAGCAAACTTGGGGACAAAGCCTGGCTATGGCGCTTACGAGCTCTGTGACTCGGGGCAAGTCCTCAGCCTCTGAGAGCCTGGGTTTCCTCTTGCAAGATGTGTGGTAGACAATAACAGTGCCCACCTCAGAGAAGCATGGTGCGGAGTAAACAGAATAATGTGCGTAAAATGCTCAGCACAGCTCCTGGGATGTCATAAAAGGGTCAGTCGACATCATCTCTTTATTTTTAGGCTAAATATATACAAGGAGTCACAGGAATGTCCCATATAAAATCATAATAGCATCATCTTCAATACTGTACATCTTATTAAACAGTGATTGACATAAAGTTATGTGGTATTTGATATTTAGGACCCAGTAGGCACCCAGAGCCGGGGACTTTGGAAGATCCCTGAGACGGGGTCATTGTCCACGATCATCAGAAAGCCCAAGAGTAGGGACTTGCAATTGTGATACAGGATTGAGATCCACAGGACAAAGTATGGAAAATTGTCCTGATCTACGTTCACATCGCCTCCTGGGATCGGGGGCCTTTGCGGAGCCTGGGGGGCTTGACCCTGAAGGGACTTGCTACGCATCAGATCCTGTGCTAGGCTTTGATGACACCGACCTAGGTCCTCCTGTCATGAGGCTTACAGTTTCTGGGGGCACGTCCATGGAACAGATACAGATATTCTGAAGTTACAAGGATTGGCACGCCAGAGGGCTAGACACAGTGGTGGAAGGTGCTGCTTCCATGAGCCCACGGATTCTGGAGTTCTTTCAAGCACGCTCCCTCAGATGAGCCATTCCCTGGACCAGAATTCCCTCCTAGAGAGAACCTCGGCCTGATTGCACACCAGGTCAGAAAGAAATGCTTAATATTTTAAGTGGAAATCTGAGGTGTGGCAGGATGACATATGTATCACACGCTGTCGATTTGTTCATTTCTCGGAACTGACATTCACAGTGAAACTTTCTTAAATTAATCTTAATTGTAGACACTATCTACCAGAGCCGGCGCGGTCCTGCCTTTACTGCAACTGGAAGAATGGAAGATTTCGAGTTCTTTGAAATGAAGATTAGTACCTGGAGACTCCAAATTAAACTCATTTAGAAGTAATTCAAGTCAAAAATCTCACTTTAGAAAGTCGGAGAATCAGCATTTCTATACAATCAAGCCTCTTAAAAAATGATTTCTGGTTTTACCTCCAGAGATAAAGATCCATCAAGTCTCCTTGAGTCATGAAGTCTTAGTTTTGATTCTGTTCTCTTGAGCCAGCGGTCCTTCCAGGAGGTTCTTTGGGTCAGGGTTTTTGAACACGGGGGATCGGTGAGGTGTGGTGGGGGCCTGGTCAGAGAGAGGGGGAGAAGCCAACAGTGAGGGGAGGGCCAAAGGGGAGAAGCTGTGACTTCTGGAAGTTGGGCTGAACTCCGAGCTCAGAGCAGTGTTGCCAGATCAGAGAGGGGCTTTGCCAGGCAAAAAGCCAGGACAACAGCCTGGCCCAGAGGAATCTTCCACCGCAGCTGAGGTGCCCCAGGGGGTAGAATGGGAGGAAAGCAACCTGACTGAGGCTGAGCCGCCAGTAGGACAGCAGCAGCTGGCTCTGATTTTGTACTTTCTGTTGCTCCTGCCCTCCCTGCAACCTGCTTTCCCTTTCCTCCGGCTCGCGTGCTGGAGGGAAGCTTGGCTTGAAGGCACATCTGAAGGTCCACTGAAGAGCTGAGTTCTAAGGCTCTGGGGCCCCATCAGAGCCCGAGATGGGCAGGAGGAGGAGGAAGGGAGAAGACGAAGCTGCTACCCTGCCTGGGAGCTGATGGTGACAGTGAGCGAGTGTTGGGCCTGGGCAGGCTGGCCGGCCCCTTCGAGGATGCTGCCTCTCTCAGTGTCCTCCCTGTTCCAGGAGGGTGGCTGGAAGTGCGAGCTCCTTCTCCCAGCCCAGCCTTCCCTCCTGGTTTTGATCTCGGAAGAGAAAGCCCCTGCCCCTTTTCCGAAGCAGCAGCAGGCACCACTTGTCTCTTCTCTCCTTCCCGCAGGCGCTTCTGTTCCGAGTGCTGCCTCTTGCTGGCTCCTTCTGCTTTTGCTTGGTCCTCCCGCTGATTGGGAAGAAAGTGCACCAGTGGGGTGATGGGGGTCTGGAATTCTTAAAGGAGCAGCTTTATTTCTGTTGGAAATTTGTTTACCCAGCACGTTATTATTTTTTGTGTGTCTTTCCACAATCAATATGATCTGGTGAGAAAAGTGAATACAAAGTGACCATAATCACCACATTTAAATGTTAATTGTGGATGTTCTGGTTTTCCTCTAAGGATTTTCTAGCAGATCAAGCACTAGCCCTGGCAACAATCATTATTAGCAATCAAATCCAATTTGAGAATCATTTACTGAGGGCACTGAGGTTGGGGGCCACGAATCAGAATCAGAGCAGAGCAGCCCCTGCCACCTCCGGGGCTCACAGGCGAGGGCTGAAGACTGGAACGCCCACGAATCAACAAGCCTCAGAGACCATTTGCGCCACTTTTGCCAATAGCTCTCCTCTTTGACCAGAGGAGTTTATGAGAAGCCAAACTGACAAGGCAATTGGAAACGTACTCTTCCCTTGGCTGCTCTGTTGGCTGATTGGCACTCAGTCACCCAGAATTTGTTAAGAACTTGGTTTTATGCAAAATAATTACACATTTGAGCAAAGCCTCACTGGGTGCAAGAGGAGTCATATCTTAGCCCCTTGTTTCTATATGTTAGCAATGTGCTCTTTTCTCATACTAAGATTGCAGAACAGCTGAAACTCTGGGCCCCTTCAAGTTCAGATTCCAAAGGCAGCCACTTCTGGAAGCTGTAGCACCTTCTACTTCATTTAGTGGCAAAAGGGCTTCCCGGATGCTAGGCTCCTGTCTAGTTCCCCCTCGAGGAGAAATGTCATACCTTGAGCAAAGTACCCAGTCTTAATGCCTCCGTTTCTCCTGGAAAAAGAAAAAAAGTAAAGCAAAGCTGTTTGGACGATTTGGAGAATAATAGATAGTGTTAGAGAACAGGAAGGAGAATGGCCAGAGTGGCAAGAGCCAGATGGCAGCTGGATCAAGTCTCTCTTTTTACGGATGAAGAAAATGAGCCCCAGAGAAGAGGCTTTGCTCAGAGTCACACAGATAGGATCAGAACTGGCACCCTGCTCTGCCAAAGCTCAGTCTCCTGCTCTTCCTAAGGGTCCTAGCCTTAGTGTTTCAATAACACGCTGATACGACTTCCTCTGTATAATAACATGAAGAAGGCAAGTGAGGTGTCCGGGACTTCAGAGTACCACCGCTCCTGAAACGCCAGAACGCGGCCCCACCCCTTCCTTCACCCCTTCTCCCTTCGGAGACCAGGAAGCCTTCCCTGAGGGCACTGGCTAAAAGGATGCACCCTGTCCTGGACCACCACTGGAGGCTGAAGGGGGGGTGTAGAAGTTGCACGTGGACAGAGACAGATTCTCCGGCCGAAGGGAGACAGGCAGCCGGTGGGTGGGCCAAGGGGCACATACCCCGTGGCTTTCCCATTTCCCAGAGGAGGAAAAGAGCAGAAGTCCTTTGCCCAAGGCACGTGGCAGCTGTGCGGGGAAGGTGATAGTGCAGCCGACTTTTCCAGCGTCCTAATCCCGAACCCATAGTTCACACAGGGGTAGTCGCTAATGCCTCCCCTCGCAGCCTACGGAATCCGGGGCCCGGAGCTCGCGGACCTACTAGGTGCGCGCCGCGCCCCGCGCCCCGCAGCCGGGCACGGCACTGCGGCATGCCTGGCCGGCCTGGGTGCGGGCACGCGGCGCCGCGGGGACGGTGAAGGTGACCGCCTTCTCCTTCCCGGCCCCGCGTGCTCTGCGCTGCGGGCCCGGGGGATGCTCGGGCCCGCCAAAGTTTGCTCCAGTGCTCGGGAGCCAAAGGAGAGTCTCTGGGCAGTGGGGGGTCGACCCCGATCCCCGCAGCAGTTAGTGCGCTCTTTTCTGGTTCCAACAGTAACTCCCGCGGTGGGAGCGGGCGGGGGTTCGGGGGGGGGTCCCCTTCTCGGAGCCTGGGTCCCGAGTCCCCCGCCCGCATCCCTGCAGCTGCTCCTCGGGCTCGGGCCCGAGTCCCCGGCTCTGCGGCTGCTCCCACCAGCTGATTTTGACAGAGGGGGGTCCCGGGCGGCGCAGGCGGGCGCGGCGAGCCCCTGCCAGATCCGGGGCCGATAACGTGCAGGCTCCATGTCGCGGCTTCGGGCTGCCCAGGCTCCGCCCCCTGTGAGTGTGTAAGTGTGTGATGCTGCCGCGGCCGCTGCCGCCGCCGCCGCCGCCTGTGCAGCCGCCGCCGCCGCCGCCGCCGCTACCGCTGCCGCCTCGGCTGCCGCGCCGCGCCGCGCCGCTGCCGCTGCCGCCCCGGCCGCCCCCGCCGCCGCCGCCGGCCCGCAGCCCGCCAGGCGGGCGGCCCCGCCGGCCCGAGCCCCCAGCGCCTGCCGCCGCAGCGTCGGGGCGCTGGGCGCGCGGGCAGCCGCGGAGCGAGCGGACCCGAGCGGGCGGCTGGGCACTTGCCCGCCCCGTGCCACCGCCGCCGCCGCCCCGGAGCGCAGGACCCGGCACCCCCGGCGCCCGCCGCCGCCGCCGATGCGGCCTGGGCACTTTTAGCCGGGCGGGAGGGCCGGAGAGCCGGGCCGCCGAGAGCAGCGAGCGAGCCGCGCCGAGAGCCGCGCCGACCCGCCGCGAGCAGGGACGGACGCCCGCCCGCCGCCGCCGCCCGGCCGCTATGGATCTATTCGACTTTTTCAGGGACTGGGACTTGGAGCAGCAGTGGTAGGTGTTGAATTTTGCCTTCTCCTTGCTACGCAGGTCCCCCCGGCTGGGGCTGGGCTTTTCGCCTTTGTTAAGAGGAGCCGGGGCTGTGGTGGGGGCGCCCCATACGCCCTCCCACTTGATCTCAGCCACCTCTGGCCCCGCCGCCGCGACTCCTCGGTCGGGTGCCCGGGTGGTGGCGGGGGGAGGTGAGGGCAGAGGGTGGGATGAGGGTCCCGAAAGCGTCGCTTGGCACTCCAAGTCCAAAGAGTTGCCTTTGGCCCAAATCGGAGCCGGTGCCGCCTGCGGGCTGAGCCGCGCCACCTCCGCGGGGATTTTCTCTGCGCACCGCTGGCCCGGCCGGTCTCCTGGCGCACCGGATCCTGCCCGCCCCAAATGCTTCAACTTTCCAGGTGTCCAGCGCCGGCGGCCGGCCGCGAGGACAGGCGGCGGCAAGGTGCCGCCGGCCTCCCTCCGCTTCCTCTGCGGCCACCTCCCCCGCCGCCGCCGCCACCGCCACCTCCTTCCCCGCGCCGCGCGCACACCTTCCTTTCCACTCGCTCAGCCCAAGTTCCCAGCTCCTGGGTGCCTGGTGCCTTCGGGGGCCACCAAGCGGGGGACCCCGGGTCCAGGCCGACTTCGGCGTTGGCTTTCCAGACTGAGGGTTTTCGAAGTTGGCCCCCTGAAGTAGGCTGCCCCGACGTCTATGCACATTTAATTACCGGCTGGACCCCTGTCCGCCCCCACTGGGAGGCAGCCGCAGATTTGTGTAATGGGTACCCAGCTCGGATTCAAAGCTTTAGTCAGCTTTTCCCAAAATACCGTAAACTTGTCGCTGAGAGCATTTTGAAAGATGGTGCAAAGGTGACTGGGGAGCCTGAAAGTTGTTACTGCATGCTGTGCGCGCGCGCGTGCATAAATAGTGATATACATATCTATTAACTTTTTAAAAAACTCCATCTTCTGCCACTTGCGTTATTATTGCTAATCCGTCACAACATTTTAACATATCAATTGCCCCCTCCCTACAGCCCGCGGAATGGGGGGGGGGGATGCGGCTGCAGCGGTTTAGAATTGCATCCTTGGTTATAGCCTTTTTAAATGTAGTTAGGATAATGTACGATACCGACCGATTGTGCGAAATCTTCTGCAATGTTAAACTGCTAGCAGCCGTTGGCTATGAATGCTGTGTATTTTTACAAGGATTTCCCTTGCTGATGTGATATTTTAGGCAATTTCCTTCTTTAGAAAAGGGTCATACTCTTAGCCAATAGCTTCATTATGCCAATCGTGACTCTTTTAGTTGCAAATCCAAGATAATCAGAACTTAAATACATTTTATTTTACAGCAATTCTGGGTAAATCCTTGAAGCCACAAATTTACGCTGTATCAGTATTAATCTGTAAGGCATTTTTGATACCATGCAGGGTTTTATCAGCCCTGCAGAAAAACATTATGTTACAATTTTTTAATAACCATGATGTTATTTAAAAGTAAAGATCACAATAAAATTACTCCTCAATTAAATAATATGTTCTTGCACACAGCCTTTACTCTGCTTCACTAATTTATTTTGCAGGCAACTGATAACCACAGCATTACTATTTGCATACAATTTGCCTAATATATGGTGTGGGTAACGTCATTAATTTAACAGACATTGTTATAATTGATTTCATGGGTGTAGTTCAAATGTTAAACACATCTGGGGGATTAGGTTTTTAAAAACATGTTTATTATATTATTTTAACTTCAGTTTAATCTTAGAAACATACAGTTGTATATTTAAAGGGGATGGGCTCTTGTGATTTCTTTTTCAGAAAGACACGTTCCCCCGCCTCCCATTTGGGGACTATTTTTTCTTTTATTAAGGAAAATCCAAACCTTTTTTCCTCCAGTTCTGTAACTCTGCCACATCAGTTAAGAAACATGCAGACTTGGACACTCTGTGGATCTGATGTGAAATATGGATGAATTAATGTAACACATCTGCATAAATAAGCCGGCCTTTTCCCTCTGTGCACATGTTCCAGGAAAATTTCTCCTTCTTACTGTGTGATTGTGAGGGGCAAACTTCTTTATGAATCTGTGTGTAGACATTTGTAATGAGGCTTGTGCATCTGTTTTGACACCCCCCCCAAAAAAGGGAACATAAATGTGACAATAGTGGATGAACTAAAAAGCTTGATAGTGCCTTGAATGGAAATCTGTACCTTTCCAAACTCTGTGGACATCTAGAGCATGCCAATTACATGTTCATTACATGTTCACTTCCCCTCCTAGGGAGTAAGTAGCTGCTTAGAGTGCTGGCATCCATTCCAGGCCCCCCCACAGGAGGTCCAAGGAGGAAAAAGGCGCCAGCCAAGTTAAGAGTCTCATTTACATTGGATCTTTTCTCAACATTCACTTGTGGAACAGAAAACTCTGAGCTATGTCTACTCAACCCTAGACATCTGACAACAAATGGATCAGGCCAGCTAAAAAACAAACTCATTTACCTAGACTTAATGAAGGAAGACTTTACATACACAGGCATATGTGTTATTTGCAAACACTCTACTACAGTAAACAAAAAGTACAGGCCCATTTATAAACACACATTTGTCAGGATGAATGCAAATGGGAAGGATGGGGCACAAATGACGATGCTGCAGTGTGCTTCCGTGCTGGGTCCGGGAGCGGTCAATGCCTAAAGGAACATACCCCTGGATTTCACGAACTGCACAAGTATCTTAATGGGTCATGCTCTGGACTCAATGAAAGGGCCAAAGCATAAGTTCTTTAGGATTCTTGGATGAATGAGCAATGTTCACCTGAGTATGGATTTAATATGAACCACTCTGTGAAAGACACCATTGCTCTTAAAAGAAAATGAAAGAAGATAAAGGAAAAAATGAAATACAATTGTTTAAATCATTCTATAGATTTTCCTGTGGTAACCCAGTAAATGAGTTCTTGAGGTGTCTGGAGATCCTGGGGCTAGATTTAGGCTTGTTTACCACCAGTGGGGATGTCATTAATCCCCATTTAAGAGGGTATAAAAGCAAAATCAGAGGGCCTACCAAGTGTACAGCCTGTCAGTCCTCTGAGCACCGCCCCCCCCCCCGTATTGATTAGGTATTGCTTTGTGACAGGCCACGGTCCTTTGTGGAGATGCTATATTCTTTTCATTATTGAAAGAAAAAGCAAGAAGGAAGGACAGACAGATGCAGAAAGGGACACATCCTTAAACATAAAACATGAAAAGAAAACCACCATGACAGCAAAATCGAACTGTGAAAAAGTCTAGTGAAAATGGTGGCGAAGCAGTGGTCACTGCGAAGGCGGGCAGCGATCGTTTGTAGTTTCCAAGTGATGTCTCACAAGTAGCCTCATTAGAGGCGAGCTTGCACACGGGCAGTTACACAGGAAGAGACTTAAACTCACTAAACTGTTATATAAATAGAAAGTTCAAAGGTCTGCGTGGGGCTGTCAAGGCTGGGAAGGGGCCATGTGCAGGCCGGGCTTCTTCTCCTGGGGGGCGGGGGGGGGGGGAGGGAGCCCCTGGGGCCTGCCCCAGCAGCCCCTGCTTTCCCCAGTTGGCCTCGACCTTGCGGGGGAGGGGGAGACCCTGCTCTCCAGACAAAAGTGAACTGTTTCAGATGCAGCCGGGCATGGCCGCCCGCGCCCGCTCCCTGCGCACAGGTCTTGCGAGGCCTCTGTAGCCGCGGTCGTGCGCCAGAGCAGCACAGACCTGGTTATGGATGGAAAGGTGCGGGGGAGAGAGAGCAAGAACACAACGGGCGCCAGCCTTGGGGTAGGGTAGCAGGAATGTGGACGCTGCAGGGCAGCTTTGGGTTTTGACTAAGGCCTACAGGTTGCCAGGATTTCTTATTCTCTACCTGCATCCATTTCTCTTTCCCCCTTTCCCTCTGTCTTCCATTAGAAGGATGACTGTGATCTGTTCTCTTTGCTCGTACAGTATGCATTCATTCAGCAAAGGATTTGGGGTTGAGTCTCTTAAGGGAGTGTCTGGGGAGGCTAGACGGGAGGTGGTGAAATTAGCTAGTGTGAGAAGGTCTCCTCTACAACCCCCCCCCCCGCAGACCCCCCCAAAGAATAAAAGCTATCTCTGTAAATCTTAAAAAGGCACATCTATTGGACAAGAAAGAAAATGATCTCATGTTAGAAATCAGTTTAATGATACATGAATTGTTTTGCTAATGATTCAGTCAAGCATTTAACAACTTTAAAATATACAAATCAAGATTGAAAATGACTGCCTCAAAAATGAATCTGTCATTATAGACATAAACGAGATTCCAAACATTTAAGCATTTTGTAGATGAATAAAAATTATATTGTATTTAAACATGCTAATTATTGTTGAATAGCAATGGCTTTAATGTGCTGAACCTTTATCTCGTGCCCATTATTCTTAGCTAAGACTATTTCTTGCATGCAAAATTTGTACACATTTAACATAATTTCAAAATCATAAAGGTCCAGTAAAATGGCCATCTCTGGAACCATCTGGAAGCTGTAGCCCTGTGAGCTTGTAGCTCATACCTCAGAAAGTGAAACTGCTACATACTTGATTAGCCTGTCATGTAGACAAAACAATTGGTACAGTGACAACATTTTTCACTTTTAATTTTGTCTTTCTTTTTCTGATTGTTGTGGGATAAAGAAAGAGAGATTTTAAGAACTTGTTTACTGATAACGGGAAGGAATGTGTTGCTGATTAAAGAACTTGAGACCACAACTTGAGGAAACCTTTTGAACAGTGTGTGTGTGCGTGTGTGTGTGTGTTTTTCACCTGTGCATTCTAGAACTCATCACCACCATTGCTACTGTTATTTGAGTATTTACGCTGTGCCCCAGGCATCACCGAGTGCTTTAAATAGTCAATCTCATTTTGTCCTTCAGACATCTTTATGAGACAGGACCTGTTAGGATCTCTATTTTACAGATGAAGTAATGGAATCACTAGCATTGGTGATACAGTCCAGGTTTTACCTGAGATGCAGTTGACCCCAGAGCCTGCACCATTGACAACTGACATTTTGTCTGAGCCTTTGCAACATGTGGAATACTTTCCCATACGTCACCTCATTTGGTCCTTGTAAATTAGGATGTGCGGGTGTTATTCCCATTTTACAGATGAGCAAACAGCCCTAGAGAGGTTGTTTGACTCACTTAAGTTCACACAACCTGGCTCGTAGTAGAGTTAGGTCAGAAATCCACATCTCCCAATTTCCGGGTCAGGTGCCTTTCCCCAAAATCTCATTGCCTGTTACTTATTGTTATTGTATGTGTCTGAGCACTCAGCTGTCACTGAAACAAATGGACTGGATTGTGTATATCATACTTGTGTAAAAAAAAATCTGTGGAATTAGCATGTAATTGACTAGCCATGGAACTCTGCTTTTTTCTTTTAAATAAAAAAAGAACAGTTTGTGTACTGATATAATCTCTTAGCACTTCTTTGGTGGATGCCCCTTTAATGAAAACATGTGAATGATAAATCATATATATAACTTGAGTTTTGCCTCTTTTATATATATAAAATATATAAGGATATATATGTATCTCCTTGGGAACTGTCCATTTAAATTTGAATGCCTTAATTTTGAAGATTTGATACTTGAACATAAAGAAGACCATGGGATATTTGGTTTTCTGGAGCCTCAAAGCTGGGAACCCGAGGTGGATAATATTTCTTTCCAAAGCTTTGTAACTTACCACATCTGTTCTTTGATTTGATCCTCACAATAACCTTGTGGGTTTGTCAGGACCTATATTATTAGCTGCATTTTATAGATGAAAAAACTGAAGTTCAGGGAGGTTAAATGACTTGCCTAAGTTTACACAGTAAGTGGATGGTCTTAGGATTTGTGTTTATTGCTCTTTTCACTGCGTTACTGCTGTTGCATTAAGTCGTTTATGTTTAAATATCCACACTGCTTCCCAGGGAATGGTGTATCACCCTCTTGCATCATCTAGCACAGTGCCTTGCCCATTACAGGTGCTCAATAAACATCTGTTGATTGATGTTAGAGCCCATCAGCTCAGAGGGCCCTATGCAAATGCTTGTATCTTTCAAAGATAGTTGCTCAGTAAATCCTGGTGATAGTACTGGCCCTCTGCCTCTTTGATAGTGTTTTAATTGTCTGTAATCTTTCTGGAGGTCTCCTAGCCTGTCTGGTCTCTTGCAGAATGTAACAAGGAAGAAAAACGATGACTAAAGAAGCTTAAGAAGAAGAGGCCAAATTAGAACCCTTGTTATTTATTGGTGTGATTGAAAAAAAAAAGTGTGAATTCCAATATATGTGTAGAACTGAAAACCCCAACTTTTAAGGCAAAGGGTGCAGGAGTTAACGGACTAGTATTGTGTCTCAATCCGTACGGAGAACGTTAAAGAAGAATGTGTGACAAAAAATCTGAAGGAATTGAATGGTCGGAGGTTGGGATTCCTCCAGCTTTCCTTGAGTTTCAGCCTTCATGACTTGTATTTCATCACGAGAAGGCTGTTTTTCTACTTAACTGTAGCAGATCCACGCCATAAATTATCATGACTGTTAAACAAAGGTCCGGCACTAGGTTCCTCTAATGTAAAACTTTTATGTTGCACTTTAATGAAATTTTATATGCATGTTCAAAGCAAGGCACACTTTACGCTGTGGAGAGGGCGATGCTCTGAATTGTTGAATTTATTTTAAAGTAAATCTTTTCGATGACCTTAGCTGCTAACATCCACCTACTTACTGAGCTGAGAAAAATTATCTGAGGGCTTAAATAAAATGGCATGATTTAAGCAGGGCTGACGATAGCACTACAGCTAGAGTCTGATTTTGATTATGGATTGCTCAGTTTATGGAATGCCATTTTTTTAATATACCTGTGCATTTTGCTTCATTTGAGAAAGAAAATCAGCCAGTGATTTAAAGTAATCTTTGATTTGGTTCTTCAATAGGCACGTGCTGGTATGTGAAGGTATAAAAGGCACGCACTGGGAAAGAAACTGAGGAAACAGGTTTGGCTTTCATTACAAACTCAAGATCACTCATCTGTTTATTTTTTCAATGTTCCTTTTGCTGGGAAAAAAAGAAAAGGAAAAAAAACCACATTACTTCCATCCTATGAAGAATGATTCATTTTGTTGCATTTCCAAATAAGAGTTCCCTGTATTGTCTGTCATCTTTGGTGGAAACGAGGTCTCGGTAGCAGATACTGGTTCACCTGGTGGCCTTGATTAAACTATATGCCTGGACTCCGAATGTTGGCTTCCATAGGCAACATATCTCCTGGAAAGAGCATCGAAATGGTTTCTTAGGAGTCCGATGTCTTCTTGGCCTTTGGGTGTCTCGCTTGGTTCGATCAAACCAACGGGCTGGAAGGAATATGTTACGAACTCAGTTAACCTTCTGACTGTGGCAGTATGTACATGACGACCTGGCTATCTAGTGACCGATGAAAAACGCATTCACAGAGGCTTTACTTCTCCTTTCGGTATGTCAGCCAACTAATTTTTAAAATAAATTAATTTTCCAAAGGGACTGGTGGTTTGCCTGCCAGGTCGGCACAGCCACGGTAACTAGATTAAATCCCAGTGTGATGGATGCATCCGAAGAAGTGCCGTGGAATCGTGGAGCGGTCTCGTCAATTAGCCAGTATTTATTTGCTGGCAAAAGGCTTGGCTCTGGGGTGTAGAAATGAATCAGTCCCTCAGACCTGGTGCTTCAACACCGGAGGGCCCTTCAGAATCATGTGGTCCAGATTCCTTATTGTACAGATGAGGAGACTGTGGCCTAGGATGGGGAAAATGGCTTGCCCAAGGACATACACTCAGTAAGTGACACGGCTGGGTCGGGAGGCCTCGTGCCCTGGTCCAGTGTTTGTCAACTCTATCGAGAGCTGTTTTCACTGCGTGCCTACTCTGTGCCCAGTGCTCTGCTGGGCGGACACTTTTGGTGGGGGAGGAGAAAGGAATATAAAGATGACCTCTGGCCCCACTGAGTTGACAGCAGAACGTAGAACTAGATTTGGGGAAATAGTGTGTCATGGATGGAAGTGAAATAGGAATTCAGGGAGAGCGAGAATGTGAGCTAGAGTAAAAAAAAAAAGTCGTCATCGAGGCCCGTGAAAATCTTTGAGTACCATTAGCACAGGCCAGATGGAAAGCCAGAAATTTGGATTGTTCAGAGGACCAGGAGCAGCAAACACTCAATATTAAACAATGACTTTGGACCCTGAGTTCTCTGGTTTGACAGTAGCTTACATTCATCTCACGATGACTGAAGTTATGTTTTGCCACGTGGATGGAGGGTTCTCAGTAACACTGACCACCACTTGCCGGGGGGACAACCACAGAACTCTTGACAACGATTTTGACTGTCTGAATTATGGAAGTATTTATGCAAACATTCTTCAAGTAAATACCAAACGAAAATTTGTTTTCCTGAATCCGTTGAAACAAATGTTTGTAAATTGGCACAATTGCTAACAAAAATAGCTGTTTTCAAAAGAAGCGTGTATTGCGGCTCTTGAGATATACCCAAATCTATCTCATCTTTTGTTCTTTCTCCTTTTTAAACAAATAACTCATTTTTCTGGAAGGTACGTACCGATATTTTGACTTCTGCCTTTCCTTTCCCTGAAGAGTGAGTTGGTGCCTTGGCAATCTAATTAGGGTTTAGATCTCTGTTTATGATTAGTTGTTTGGCCATCAAATAATTCTTTGTCTGGCTATCTCATCCTTCAAATCTCAGCTGTGTCTCTGGGAAGCCACTAGCTGTCATCCTCCTCCCTCCTCTGCCCACCAGACCCACATCCTCCGGCCCTGTTGAGTTAGACGCCCCTCCTCAGTGCTGCGTACCAACTTGTGACGTATCTGAATTGTTTTGAGGGACGGGAACACGTGTTTTATCTCTGTATTCCTAGTGTCTGATCCATTCGGAGTGCAGCATCATTCATCCAGTCGATTAATTCAGGCACTGTGCTAGGTCTCAAAATATGAAGTGTGGGTGGGAAGCCGTAGTAATCAAAATCAAAGTGAAAATGATAAGTAAAGCTAACATTTTCTGGGTGACAGGCTCTGGTTTGTGTTATCTGATTTCCCAGTTTTAGGGGGCGGGGAGACTGGGACATAGGGGTTCAGCGACTTGTCCAAGGTCACATAGGTTGTATGTTGCAGCTGAAATGAACACACAGGCAACATGAATCCTTGGCTTCTCTGCTAACCCCTGACAATAGCCTGAGAGAGAGGCTAGGAAGTGGCAAGCTCTGTGTGTTGAGGCCTTTGTCATGCAACTTTGGTATTTACAAATCAGGTTGGGTTTGAGACCATAGCCAAATAGGAGCTGTAACTGACCCGATATTGACAGCAAGAGACTGCAAGGTTCCGCTCCTCTTGGATGTGAGCAACAGATGAGGTGTTTGGCAGGGAACCACACTGATCTGTAAACTTAATTCAGACTTGACAAGAACAGGAGCTTGAGGAGGGTGGGTGTTTGGTTTGGTTTTGTTGTATTCACTCATGCATCGGCTGTGCTTAGAACCTTGTCTGACGCACAGTAGGTGCTCAGTTACGTTTTGCCGAATAAATAAATGGGTCGATCTACGAGAACTGCTTCATGCTTTCTGTGGTTGAATTTCTGCAGAGATAGTTCAGAGGTGTAAGAAGGAGGTCTAAGAAAAGAGCTGAACTCACAGTGGTCAGACCGGTAGGTACAGATAGATGGATACATTCTTGAAATGGCATGCTTATTAACATTTTATAAATTAAATGCTTTTATGTGCATCTTGCTTGCCAGGAATCCTGTGGGGGAATTCTTTACTGATGGGAATAATCCCTCCCAAACAGCCCTGAGCTTATCAGGTTTGTGATTTTAGATTTTTACATATAGCATTTTCCCCCATACATTATGCCTACATTTAGTATCTACAGTAATGCCGTGAGGGTGATTATGCCGACTTAAAAAAAAAAGATGTCTTAATTTATTGCCATCATTAGATGAGGCTTTTGTCTAGTACCAAGTGGGGAGGAGGGAAGCACACACCTTCAACTTTTGTGAGCCAGACGCTTGTTTGTTTATTTTGTCTTTTTTCTTCTTTTTGAAAAAAAAAATAGTTCCTGCTTTGGAGGCTAACCTAGGATTTGGGTTTTCCTAACATATATTTTTAGACTGAACACATTTTCTATTTAAGCCTCTGGAGGATTCAGATTTCAGTTTCGTCCCAAGGATGTGCAGAAAAGGTTCCATATGTTCCGTAAGATGGTTCGATAGTCGAGGTAAGAGAACCAGCATTTGCAGAGCATCATGTCGCGTGCTTTACACACAGGACCTCGTTGAACAAGCACCCCAAAAGATTGGAATCAGCCATGTCTGAGTTGGACATGACAGAGTTTGATGGGAGGTGAGGAGCATCTTTTCTTGTGTCTGTCGGACGTCTGTGTGTCTTCTTTGGAGAAATGTCTGTTCATGTCTTCTGCCCATTTTTTTTTTCCATTGGATTATTTGTTTTTGGGGTGTTGAGTTTGGTAAGTTCTTTGTATATTTTGGATACTAACCCTTTATCAGCTATGCCATTTGCAAGTGTCCATCGATTGATGAATGGATAAAGAAGATGGACTATTACCGAGCCATCAAAATGAAAATAAGCAAAGGGAGAAGAGAGAGAGAGAGAGAGAGAGAGAAATTAAGAAACAGACTCCTAACTACAAAGAACAAACTGTTGGTTACCAGCGAGGAGAGGGCGGTGGGATGGGGGAAACAGATAATGGGGACTAAAAAGTACACTTATCCTGATGAGCACTGAGTCATGTATGGAAGTGTTGAACCACTGTGTTGTACACCTGAGACTCATACAACACTGTATGTAACCCACTGGAATTAAAATTAAAAACTTAAAAAAATAGTTTGATGGGCAACTTCAAAGCATTAAAAATAGTCTTGGAAAAAAAAAACCCTCCAAACGTTTTTATTGTTTTCCCAGTACAAAATTAAAGGTGATAAAATGCACATGAAGGAAGACAGACAGATAAAAGGTGATGAAAAAATCTGGGACATCTTAGTGCAGATAAAATACCCAAGTAGTTCAATTAATCAGATATTAAGATACATACTAGGAGGAAAGACAGTAGGTACTTACGGTCTTTAGTAAATTAGGTCTCATACTCAGAAATGAAACATACCTGAGTATTAAAGATCCAAAAGAAGTGCAAGAGCCACAATGGACCTTTTTTAAAAGATTTATTTATTTACTTTAGTGAAAGAGTGCAGGGGGGAGGCGCAGAGGGAGAGAGAAACTCAAGGAGACTCTGCGCTGAGCACGGAGCCCGATGCGGGGCTCCATCCCACAACCTTGAGATCACGGCCTGAGCCCAAACCAAGAGTCGGGTGGCCAACCGACTGTACCACCCTGGCACCCCCGCAATGGACTTTTTAAAAAGTCAACTGTTACGTATAAACTCGATCCTTTTTGCTACAATTAGTCATTTTGGCCAGTGGGTTTTGAAGTTCTATAATAGTGCACGTGTGTTCAGACCGCAAGTGGTAGAAGTCGTATCTAGAATGATGAAGACCATTACCTTTGGATTTTAATTAGCATTTTACCCAGAAATTGCATGAAATACCAGTGCACACTGTAATGCCATTGAAAATTGGCATGAGCGGCACATTTCTACCATTCAGGCTTTTGTAAACAATCGCAGTTATTCATGTATTTTGAGCCAAAAGTAGGAATTTGATGAACCTGTTTCAAGAAGCTTGAAAAGTTAAAGTGAATTCTAAATGTAGATTAGCAGCAAATGATGACAGCCAAGCCAGTATGACCTCAGTTGATTAATTTATAAGGATACTGGTCAATGATTTTAACCAACAGCTATGCATAGTAGAATCCTAATGGGATCTGTCTGTTAAAATTACATAAAGTAGGGCATTTGATTTATTTCATAGTTTCTCAAAGCTCCATTTTAACTTCATACAAATAATGCATTAGTCACCCGGGATAAATGACACATTGAATAAAGTTGTGATTTTGTCTGCTTCCCATAATCTGATTTAGTGCAAGATTACATCTGGCTTCGTAGTTTATTCCTTTCCTAAATGTTTGGAGGGAGAGTGAGGTCCTTACGTCTCCTGTTTCCTATCTCATTAGATGAGACCGGACTGTATAGCCCTTATCCTGCCTCCTGTGTGTGAGGAAGGCTTTCTGATTTGGGTGTAGTATTAAAAGCTACCACAGCTAGGGGCGCCTGGGGGACTCAGTCACTGAAGCGTCTGCCTTTGGCTCAGGTCATGATCTCAGGGTCCTAGGATCGATTGGGCTCCCTGCTCAGCGGGGAGTCTGCTTCTCCCTCTGCCCCTCCCCTGGCTCATGCGTGCTCGCTCCCTCTCTCTCCCTCTCTCTCCCCTAAATAAATAAAATCGTAAAAAAGAAGAACTAGCACAGCTTCACTGAAGCAGATGGAAGGATTTCTAGACCACACCCCTGTTAATACATGGTGAGCCAACACATTTCAGTTTTGGTTGGTAACCAATTGGAGATTGGTTGAATTTTCAGACCTGGAATATGCATTATTACAAAGTACATTTCCTGAAAGAACACAAATCACTACAATTCACTAAAACAAGTAAAAATGTGAAAGAACACCAAGCTTCGCCTAGGCGCCTCATTCCAGCCCACCATCTCCGGTCATGCCTTTACCCTTGACCCTGGGGTTGGGGAATCTTTCCCTTGGACCGTGAATAGGGCAGTGGTTGTTCCAAGGGGGGTACATCCCTCTGAGCCATACGATGTCACCGCGCATTCAATGTCCGTGCCGAGACCTGACAAAGTTTTCTACTCCGATCACTGTTACTTCCATCTTTCCTTAGGTTCGTTGCCTTACTGGAAGGTGGGAAGGTGAGTTTGTCCAACAGGAAACTTTGAAATCTGTTCGGCCTGCAGTCGCATACCAAAATCAGAAGAAAGGAGGGGTTTTACGTTCATGGCTGACTGGAAATATGTGGGCTTATATTTTTAAGATGTAAAAAACACGATTAGTAGAAAGTTCATAGAACTTCATGGACATCAAATAACTCTTAAAAACAGGTAACTGATGAAGTAAGTTTCCCTAAATTGAACATAATCATAAAAATTCAGGGAAAAGCAATATATTCTGCAAAATTTATGAGTTTCTGGCGGGAGGAGAGTTTGCAAGGCTTGACAGCCCCCAGTGCATCTGGCCCTGGCACATTCCTGTTTGTAATGAGAACCTTACGAGGTTCTGGGCCTGCTCCCCAGGGGGTGGCATAAATGATATGCAAGTCAGAAACTTCATGGCTCATGGCAATTCTCAGAGATGTTGTAGTTAAGCTGCCTCACCCAGCCACAGGGGCAGAAGTTGGGAAGAGAGTCCACTCATAAATCTTCACTGAGCTTTCATTATTTCTTTGCTATTGTTCATAGAAATTAGAGAGGGGAAGACCTAACTGAATTAATATACCCACCTGACTTCATAGAAATGGTCCAGGTTCTTGGGGTTAATGTGACTTTCATTATTTCATAGGCACCCATTTTTTTAACAACAACAACAACCAGAAAACCACAGAAGTGTGAATACCAGTAACGAAAAGTTGAACAGAGACAGAAAAAGAAGGAAAAGTACAATGCCAAAGTTATGGCCATTTTTCCAGGTGTTTTCTTCTGTCTTATCTTTCCTTTTATTACCCACGTGCTGTGCAAGGTTGGAATTGACCACAGTCTCACTTGTGTAGGATGAGTGGGGTCGCATGGCCGGGAGGTCATGCAACAGACGTTTGTGAATTCATTGGATCTCCTGAATGTAATTGTGATGTTACTTTATCATCAAGAGATGGGCCTTTATTCCAACCCCAACGCTGCCTCTTGGGGGGACGGATTGGGGGGGAGAAAAGTTCAAGTTGAATTGGCCTGTGTAACACTGACCCTTGAACGTACTCCTGCCTCCCGTGGGAATTCTGGCCCCTCTCTTTGTGTGCTTGGAGCTCAGCAGCCTTTGAGAGAAGCCTGATGTTGCTTTGAACTACACCACCCTTGGGGAGGCGGGGGGGGCACCTGGCTGGCTCCGTCGGTAGAACACATGACTCTTGATCTCAGGGTTGCAAGTTCGAGCCCCATGTTGGGTGTACAGATTACTTAAAAAAGAACTACACAACCCTCTGTCCTCTTTCCCTTACCTGTTGTCACCATCTTTCGAATTCCTGACATTTATTCCTCCAAACAGCTTAGTTGTCCCAGTTTTCTTTGCATCCTTGGCTAAGTCTAATAGCATTTAGAAAAAGACAGCTTGAGCATTGCTGTCCTTTTCATTGTCTTCCTTTTAATCATATCTGTTACATCTGATCAATTTTCAGACTTGTTCACCCTTTATTAGTGAGCTGGGATACTTACAGCCATGTTTCGAAAGGGGAAAAGCAACACTGCTTTCTGGGAGCCATTTAACTAATTTCTCCTAAGGACTGCGTGTGCATTTTACGAGAGAAATGTTTAAAAGGTTGTAGTGAGTGAGGCGGTTACCCGGAAGACTGAAGAGACTAGACAAAATCAAACATTTCTTTTTTGAAAGGGTGATCGAGAAACCGCTGTGTTTCCTCACTGGGAAAAACAGGGGAAATGACATCTTGCCAAGTGTTTCAGTGAATTCCAAATTGCAGGTCCCAAACTATTGCGGCCCATGGAGATTTAGGCCCCACCAACTTGAAGCATGGAAGAAAGCCTCTTTTATGTAAGTTCTTAAATTATTTGACCTTCATCTTCAATGAAATGGAAAGATGCTGGAAATGCCGGCCATTTTGCTTTGGCCACTTAAGCCACACTTATTTCTGTTTCTGGTGTCTAACAGTGAGACTGAATTTTCATAAACAGACAAAGGACGAGGGAGGCTTCCCAGCATCAGTCCTATTGACAGGAGAATTCAGGCTCTCTGTGAGCCACGTTTCTTTTTTTTTTTTTCCATAATGATACTCTCCCATTTAAAAACTGAAATGTAAAAATCATAAAAGCTATAAAAATATAAAAAGAAATAGGATCAATTTTCACGAATCAATCTGAGCTCCTTTTAGTGGTGTGTAGGTAACATGATAAATGCAAATATTGGCTTGATTCTCACGAAATGCGAGATCATCAAGAGCAGTTGCGGTGTTCGAACTTCAGGCTGGTGGAGGTCTTTAAGGGGGTTAGAGCAGGGCCAACTCTTGGACAGTGCCGAAGCCCTTTCCTCAATCTCCCTGCCAGCTTCTGCCAGTCCAAAAAAAAAAAAAAAATTGGAGGAGAAAGAAAATACCTCTCGAGGCAGCTAATTCCCTTCTATGTGGGCAGCTCTGATACGAAAGGGGCCTCTCTAGAGACCACACAGAATAAATATCATCTCTTCGGTTTGCCTGAGCCCTTCCTGGGTCTGAAGCAGCCCTCCCTTGTTCACTGTGTTCTCATTTCTCAGGGCGAAACGCCCCAGCCTGTGGATAATCGCTTCGAGAGACTCAGGGCGACTCTGCCTTGCAGTGTGGGTGGAAGGTGGCTGTGCCCTGGAGGCTCTTGTCCTGTTTCTGGGGTGGCCTAGAGAGGCAGAGGCCTCTCTGCCCTGTCCATAGAAACTTTTTCCAGAAGTTGGGGTGATGAGCAGATCCTCAGCAGCCCTTGCTCAGGATAACTTCCCTCTGGCTAGCTTCTCCTTTAATTGCCCCAATATGGGAATCCCAAAGGATCGAAGGACGAACAGGAACTTCTCCAGAAGGAATCGAAGAGCTAATGTTGAACACGGGCGCCTCCGGGGAAACTGCGTATCTCTCACCGTGGCCACGCTGGCCCACGCTTGGCAGGTGCCGTGGCCTCTGGGTTGAGCAGTTACTGCACACCGTAGACTTCCCTGGCCGCGTCTAAGCATGAACTTCGCGAAGCCTTCCAGTAACCCCGTAAGGCAGTAGACACGTTTACCACTGACGTTTTTCCAGTGAGGAAATTGAGGCCCAGAGAGGCTCAGTCATCTGCTCGAGATCACATCGGTAGGCATGGTGGCCGTTCGAGCCTGGGCCCTGTAACCCTGCTCTGTGACACAGCTCCTCAGAGACGAGTCTTGAGGTGTCGCTCCACAGTGGCCAGCTCTGAACAAGCCACTATTTGGGTGGTGGGAAAAGCCCCTCTTCTTCTTGCTGTGACCCTCACTTCATCTCAGAAGATGGGGAACGGGATCCGAAGAGCATTCCGCTGTGGTGCTATACCCTTGACTTGTCACGTTCTCCTTGTGGTCTGTACTGACACCCAGCCTTTGCGGTAGATGAAATCCTAAGTGTGTCGTCTTCTGAACCGGGGAGCAGACGTTCATTCATTCCTTCATTTGTTAAACATGTCGTGGGTGTCTCCCACTGGCCAGGCACTGGGGATCTCATGGTGGCCACTGTAGAAATGGCCCCTGGAGTCCCACCATTAAATGCTCGAAGTAGGAGGAGAGTTGGGCAGACGTTCCGTCTGAAGATCCTTCTAGCTGCAGGGATCCCGGCCCTCTTGAAGATGACAAAAATAGATACCCCTTGACCAGTCCTGCTCAGCCTGCCCTTCAATACCATTGCTCTGGTCGATGCACGCTGGAGATTTATGTGAAGGAGGCGAGCAGGAGAGAGAGGATTTGGCTGGAGCCACATTTCCAAAGGCACCGATCTGAAAGGGCTTGAGTTGTCAGTCATTTGTTGAAACGTAGGGCATGGGGCATCTGGCTTTCTTTGTGGCTGCCAGGAGGCGAGGCTGACCCAGCGCCGCCTTGAACAGTTTCTTCGGGGTCTAGTACTCATTATTTCCACCTGTTGCACGGAAGGATCTTAAATCACAATCTAGCCTCTCTGACACGGCACTTAGTTGTTGATTTCCGCAGACTTTCCGTCGGTAGTCAACAAACCACATCCTAAATGGCGCGATTGGCGAGTTCACTGTAAAGCCCTGACTTCAGCTCTACAGTATAGATTCTTTGTGCCAAAAGGAACTTAAATTATAAAACAATTTTTTCACACCTCATTGTCACTGCTATTAGTGGGGCATCCTAAGATGAATAATTTCTTGCTACACAGTGCTTTTTTAAAAATAAATACTTAGTTTAGAATGCAGACTTAGACAGTCGACCTGGGGGCTTAGCTTAGTAAGGAGCCTTTAGATTCCATTTCGTTTTGGTCTAGTCTTGGCGCTAGAGTATGAATTCTGCTAAGAAGACCGAACACAGCCAGCTGTTTTCTTCCCGGGAGTCACCCTGACCGTCAGTGCGGGTGATAGATGACAGCCTTTGTGTTGAGAAGTTTATCGTGTTTAATAGGACTGTGGTGCTTCGTTGGCATGTCTACCTCTTCTGCCAGAAAGTTACACGTGACTATGGGTCATTTACTGAGTGTCAGGCGAAACCTTTGTAAGCCAGGGTCCTCTGTGCTGTGCCCTCAGCAGTGACGCCGCAGATGACCGACCTTTGATGGGGACAGGAAGGAGTGGTGTGTGGTGCTTGGTCACTTTCCACTTGAGTGGAGGTTAGTTTGCGGAGTTTCACGTAGGGGAGTGCGTATGTCGTGTGTTTAACCTAAGACCGGTTGACCCTTATCAGGAATGTTGTAGAGGGGATTCCAGCAGTAGATAAAGGTTGAACTAGATGACCTTTGAGGTTGTTTCAACTGCTGAGTTTTTATGGTGCTTTAAAATCCCTTAGGAGAAAAGCTGTGGTATAGGGCACTGGCTGTGAATCTCAGGCTTGAAATTGTCAGAAAATAATGCCCTGGTCAAATCACACTACATTCACTTTACATTTTAGAAATACGTGGCTTACAGTATTTTGCTTGATTTGAGGTGGGGGGTGAGTGGGAGGGACTATGGCGAGAGGGAGAATAGGAAGATTACCATAACATCAAATGTAGCAGACCATGAAAATAGCATCAATACCCCAAACCTTAATTAAAAAAAAAATTAAAAAAAAAATTAAAGGATGAAGAATCACGGACACATATAGCGTCTGAAAAACTTTGCCTCATTTGTGAGCTCATAAAATGGAGCCTATTAATTACTGTTGCCGCCCATTGACATTTAAATGGTGCCTTTATCTAAATAGAGACTGGGAAGCTGGCCGCTGGGCTCCCACACCTCTTCCTTCTTGCCCTCCTGACTCGGCCCGCGCCTTACTCCATTTGGTTATTGACCTGCTTGTTACAGAAGCGGCTTCACTCTTCTCTGGGTCAGGAGGGAGCTGCTAACAGCCTCACAATGGAGAATGTATATTTACCTCCCTCGTACCCACTCACTTTCTGTGTGTTTTCAAAATCAAACCCAGGCGTCTTACTCTTCTTTGTTCCATAACACCATGGAATAAATATCACAGTCTTGAGTCACATTCTTAACGAAATCACTTGCAGCGGTTCCTAGTTTGTAGTCGATGTCTCCCACTCGTGTAGACATGAGCATAATACGAAGCGAAGGGAACTACCAATTAAAAAAAAAATAAGAACGAGAGCTTAAAAACTCAGGGAGGAATTTGAACAGCCCCTTGTGTCCATGCACGAGGGCATGTACCATGCATGTGGCCTCAGTTAATGCCAGCAGGATGGGCTCTTCAGAGACGTGAGGAAGTTAATAATGTTCACCTGTGTGCATATAGTGTGTGCTCACACACACGTGTGTATGTGCATATATGTACACCCGCGTGCATACACAAGTTAGCCGTAGATTCTAGGCTTTTGTGAAACCTAAACTCTTAAGATATATGGTCCTGATACGCTCTCCCTCCTCCCTCCCCGTATATACAAACAACCTGTCTTACTCTGTTAGCCTTTGTGTTTGGTTGAGGGCTGTTTTGTCTAAACAACTTATGTCATTATTTTCTTTTAAACACTCTTTCTTTTAAAAACAATAAAATCATCAATGCCAGCTGCCCCAAACACTTGTGCATTTCAGGAGAAAAAAAAAAAACGATATAAAACTAGCTTACATCTGAGACGCTTCAAAGGGGGAACTTTGTCCAGCATTTTCAAACTTATAAAATCTCTTCATGTCCAGGCTGCATTCTGGGTCTGCTGCTTGTCGAGAACTATTTTCAAGTGTTTTTGGATCCAGGGAAACCCCAAATGCATGTTGCCCCACGCCCTTTGCCCCTCTTTAGTTTTGAGACCCCTGTGTATTTGGAAGGAAATGTAATCCATATGTTTCTGATTCATTTACACTCAACTCATCAAAATGTTGTTTTGTAAGAGCCATTGGATATTTTGAGAAGCTTTTGTGCCTTCTTTAAAATAAGCTTTTGAAAACCTTCCCCACCACCCCCACGTCCCCCAGGAAAGGCGTGTTTTGCCGAGGGTAAGCAAACCGAAATGGCCCACAGCTCTGAAGTCCTTGGTCACTGTGTGCCAGGGGGCTCCCGGGTCAGGCCCGGGGCTCCCATGTTTTCGTGTTCTTCTGGTTCTTCGCACTGGCTCAGCGGGTGCTGGTTTGGATGCAGTGGAAAGGATTTCGGAATACATTTACCCTGAACAGGGAATTGACTCCCCTTAACCGGAACTTTCATTCACCTCTTCAGAGGAGAAAGGCATTTGTCCTAATTTGCCATCTGCAATAAAATGTCTGAAAGTGGAAATAACGCCACATCTCTGCTGTAACGTGTCCTTTACTTTAGGCATTCCAGCTTTTGAAAAAATTGCGTTCGCTTCACCGGCAGTTAATTTTTGTTTTCCTATTTACTAAACAGTGTGATATAAAACAATCAGAAATCTCTTTGATTGCTGCTGCTGGCAAACAGTGTCCCCGAGAAGTGTGTATGGAAGTCGGTGTAAGCAGAGCGTGAACACAGCACACGTTGCTAAGGCGGGATGGTCAGTTAGTGGCGCGCTGCTTACAATGCCCTGACATTGAACTTTGGCCTGAAGGAAGCAGGTACAATTCTAGGGGAGCCTCTGACGGTGCTACTGTCACCATTCCTGCACCCTGGGACAACACAGAGGGCTAACGGCAAACCCAGTGCAGCCTCTAGTAATTACTTGAACTCAAGGTACATTCAGATAGAACTTAACTGGAGTTCCGCAGCCTGGAAAGGAAACTTTTGTCTTCTTCGTCCTAAAAAGTTCTCTTAAAGATGTATTTGTTTATTTGAGAGAGAGAGAGAGAGTGAGTGAGTGAGCAAATGTGCAGGTGAGGTGGGGAGGGACAGAGGGAGAGGGAGAGAGAGAAACTCAAGCAAACTCCCTGCGGAGCGCCAAGCCCGACTGGGGCTGGATCCCAGAACCCTGAGGTCACGACCTGAGCTGAAATCAAGAGCCAGCTGCTCAACTGACTGAGCCACCCAGGCGCCCCAAGTTCTCTTAAAAAAGAATATGTCTATTTCCAGGAATTAACACTGAAACATATCATATGCGATCGTTTGGGTTCTCAAGAGACCTTTCCCCTTCTATCATAAACATTAAGAAGGTCTTGGAACCAAATTATATATATTCCAGTGTGTGTGTGTGTGTGTGTGTGTGTGTGTGTGTGTGTGTGTGTAATCTCCAGGGACTTCTAAAGCTGATAATGCCAATCCTTGGATTTGTCCTGATGTGGAAGTCAGTGGCTACATGACTACCTGGGTTCTCAGTTGGGACCACGTGAAATTTCACATGAATATTTCAGGTCAGATTTGATCTGATCTTAAATACTTATTTGCTTAGCTTGTGAGTGTGTGGCTTCAGGGTGAAAAAGAGAGGTCAAATGAGTTGTGTCTGGGAGTCCTGCGGTGAGGTCAAAGAGGCATTGCGCGTGTGGGGCAGGCCTCGCTCCGTCCATGGATGCCACACCGCTCTCTCCGGTTACAGTGGCTTTTTGCAGAGCTCCTGCCCCTGCCAGGTCGGAGCAGTGAGCAGGAGCAAAGAGCTTCAAGTGAAACCTTTGCCCGAATGCAGGCATCTGTCAGCGAATGACCAGTGAGCCGGAGCCTTTCCCTTCGCGCTGGTGGCTGCACAAGGTCGCACAGCTGGCCTCCCCGGGTCCCAGTGGGTTCCGGCTTGCCTTTGGGCTCTCAAAACCTCCCCCAAAAGGTTCTAATGCAAAATAGTCAACCATGGCTGTTTTTTGCTGGCCACCTGTCCCAACCTAGAGTCTTCACTTCTCCAAGGATGGCAGGTGCACAGTGCTCTATATTTAACTTTGTGGGCTCTCGCCGAGGCGGTTGACAAGGCTGTGCACGCGTTTGTGTGGGCTGGATGACCAGCTCTTGTCTGTGGTCCATCTGGTGATAGGGACAGTTTCACATTATGTGTATTTTGGGGAGCATTTTGTATTAAGAGGCGCGAGCGGGCTTTCTGGGCATGCACTCACTTGTTTATAGAAACAGGCACACGGTGCGTCTACAAAGCAAAAGAAAAAAAAACAGGCTTGAAGGGAAAATTTCAGTTCCTTTCTGCTGGGGCAACATGATGCAGGGACCTTTTCAGTTTCATATTCACTGTTTTACTATTTGTTCTAGGGCTCCATTGAGTGGGACTTAAATTTTATTTTATTTATTTATTTTTTAAATAATTTTTTATTATGTCATGTTGGTCACCATACAGTACATCCTTAGTTTTTGATGTAATGGTCCATGATTCATTGTTTGCGTATAACACCCAGTGCACCATGCAATACGTGCCCTCCTTACTACCCATCACCGGCCTATCCCAATCCCCCACCCCCCTCCCCTCTGAAGCCCTCAGTTTGTTTCCCAGAGTCCATAGTCTCTCATGGTTCATTCCCCCTTCTGATTACCCCCCCTTTCTTCTTCCCTTTCTTCTCCTACCGATCTTTCTACTTCTTATGTTCCGTAAATGAGAGAAACCATATGATAATTGTCTTTCTCTGCTTGACTTATTTCACTTAGCATAATCTCCTCCAGTCCCGTCCATGTTGCTGCAAATGTTGGGTAATCGTTCTTTCTGATGGCTGAGTGATATTCCATTGTATATATGGACCACATCTTCTTAATCCATTCATCTGTTGAAGGGCATCTCGGCTCCTTCCACAGTTTAGCTATTGATAGAATAACATAGTTAAAATGTCTCTGCTACCCAGAGCTATCTACACTTTCAATGCCATCCCAATCAAAATACCAATGCATTTTTCAAAGAGCTGGAACAAACAGCCCTTAAGTTTGTGTGGAACCAGAAAAGGCCCCAAATCACCAAGAATTGTTGAAAAGGAAACACAAAGCTGGGGGCATCATGTTGCCGGATTTCAAGCTATACTACAAAGCTGTGATCACCAAGACAGCATGGTACTGGCACAAAAACAGACACATAGACCAATGGAACAGAATAGAGAACCCAGAAATGGACCCTCGGCTCTTTGGGCAACTAATCTTTGACAAAGCAGGAAAAAACATCCAGTGGAAAAGTCTCTTCAATAAATGGTGCTGGGAAAATTGGACAGCTACATGCAAAAGAATGAAACTTGACCACTCTCTCACACCATACACAAAGATAAACTCCAAATGGATGAAAGACCTCGATGTGAGACAGGAATCCATCAAAATCCTAGAGGAGAACATAGGCTGCAACCTCTTTGACATCGGCCAAAGCAATTTTTTTTAAGACACATCTCCAAAGGCAAGAGAAACAAAAGATAAAATGAACTTGTGGGACTTCATCAAGATAAAAAGCTTCTGCACAGCCAAGGAAATAGTCAAAAAACTAAGAGGCAGCTCACGGAATGGGAGAAGATATTTGCAAATGACACTACAGATAAAAGACTAGTGTCCAAGATCTACAAAGAACTTCTCAAACTCAATACACAAGAAACAATCAGTAAATGGGCAGAAGATAGGAACAGACACTTTTCCAATGAAGCCATACAAATGGCTAACAGACATATGAAAAAATGTTCAAAATCATTAGCCATCAGGGAAATTCAAATCAAAACCACATTGAGGGACTTAAATTTTAAGTGCACGTTACGCGTTTGAAAAGACTTTTAGTATACAGTTGTACGACAGTTGCTTCCACAGACTCCAGCTAGGCAGCAGTGGCATCACTAGCCCTGTCCCAGTGTTTGCAAAAAATCCCTCAACAACCCTAGTTTACTAAGATATATCTATCTTGTTAATATGATAATGTTTATATTTTTAAAAAAATATTTTATTTTTTTATTTGAGAAAGAATGTGAGAGAGAGCATGGACGGGGGGAGGAGGAGAGGGAGAGGGAGAAGCAGACTCCCCGCTGAGCAGAGAGCCTGACATGGGGCTCGATCCCAGGACCCTGGGATCATGACCTGAGCTGAAGACAGCTGCTTCACCAACGGAGCCACCCAGGTGTCCCATCTTGCTTGTATTTTGATTTATTGCAACTAAAGCCTTTGGCACATATTCATTTATAAACCATTCCAATACCTTAGTGTACACACACACACACAACATACACAGGCACACACATACATAAAAAGGGAAACCAAGGCACAGAGATATCACGCACCTTTCCTGAGGTCAGATTTTATGTTGGTGATAGCATTGAGAAATCACCCCTGAAATTGCCATTGAGATGCAGTCACTAAAGCATCTGCTCCCTGCAGCATCTTTGTGGAATGTATATGCATATAAATCTTCATTAAGATGAACATGAGGTATTATCATTACTGTTAATGTTAATATCTATTTTCAACATTAATAACCAGATGAGAAAAACGAGGCCAATAGATCTCGGTTCTGTATGTGATTAAAATTATTTATTTTCATTTTAAGTGAAAATGTTAAGTCAATTGCATGGTTTCCCCTGGATTTGTGATAGTGACATTGTAAAACATACACGTGCACATACACCCCATTCATGTAATTAAACCGATTCATCAAACATACTGTTGGAGAATCTCGGAAACGTGTGGGACAGAGAATTAATTAACTCAGAAGCATGTAAACTCTAAAAAGTTTGTCAGTCTATTTTTATTACACATATGCTCTTCCATGTATGATTTGTGACAGCTTAAGGACAGATGGCCAAGTGATTTACAACTCTGACTTCAATTATATACCATGTAGTTCAAGTGAAAATAGCTCTCTTGCAGCCCAAATAGAGATGTTAGCCACCATTTATAAGAAGTGTTTTGAAATTCGAATCAAAGTCGAAGCCTGCTTTGTTTGATTTCTTGCAAAAAAATTGGATCTCCTGTGCCTAAAATAATCTTCAAATATTAATCTCCATTCCTTGGGTGGTTTTAAAATTGTGCAAGTTTAAAAATGATGCTTTTCTTCTCTTTTGTGTAATTCATAGCAGATATTTCAACCCTATCACCTCTCAAGAAAACCCTTGGACCCCGCTCCTCCAGATTGAGAAAGAAATGACACACCGCTCAGTGTAATCACGTAGGCAGGGATGAGGAGGACGGTCGAGGGGAGAGAATTCTTTTTTGTGTTTTGATTTGTAAAGGCACCCACCCCACCCTTATATTTTCAAAGTGACAGTATGATTCTCAAAGCATGGGGCACCACAGAAGAAATCCTTCTTTCCTGCCACTTAAACTTACTGTTAGCCTTTCAGTACTGATGTACAACTTACGTTAAAACCTGGGGGGGGGGGGTGCGCGCGCGCACACGCGCACGCGCGCGCCCGCCGGTGGTCTTGGGTGGTGGTGATTTGAGAAGCATGTGCCTCCCTCCTGCAGACTATAACCTAGCCTTTTAATGTGAGGGGTGAGGGTAAAAATAAATATATGCCTCTAGAGAGAGGAGGTGGTAATATATTTTTGCCTTTCCATTTTTAATTTGCCCATTCTAAATACTGTTCCAGAAGGGTTTGTATGACTTTATACTTTCCAGAAATATTCTATTTTTGTAGGCTAATGGTTCAGTTTACTTCTCATTTCTTCATTGCCTTTCAGATAAGTACTTCCCCAGGAATGTAGTATTAAAATTTGCCTTTCCAAATGTACCATATGGAATTCCCAAAGGAAATTTTTTTCCAAGTGTCAGTCTCGCTCATGAATTTGGCTGTAGAGTTGACTTCTTTTCCTAGCACAACCGCCCTCCCCAATTTAAAACATTTTCATAAATGAAGATACAGAGGGACTGAAAAAGGATCCCTGGACACTTGATTTCCATAAACATTTATTCATGTAGAATTTTCCAGAATATTCCTGTCATAAAGGGAATGTAGAGGCAAAGTCTGAACTGACAAAGTTACAAGAATCTGAGATGCCCGGCATAGAGCACTTTTCCATTATCAGGGCTGTTTCCCTACATAGACTCAGAGACATTTTCTGCCTGGACTGCTGATGGCTTCTAGAGAGTGGGCGAAAAGCAGCGTGTGTGTGTCCTGGGATGCTGGGCTGTCTTCCCCTGGACTCGGGGGCTGCGGCTGCCACATCACCATTTGGAGCTACGGCTTATAAAGTACTCGGTTTACTTGTCGACAACTGGTGCAGGCACCCCTCCCTAAAAGTTTTAAGAAATCAGGTCAGTTGAATTTTCTAGTATTTTTGGAATGCAAATTACCCCTACAAAAAGCTTCAACTACAGTTGTAATTGTAGCTTGTTAAAAGTGAAAAACAGAGTTGTCAGAATTCTATTAGGAAGAAATAGTTTGGGTAATATTTTTCTGCTATATTGACCTTGCTAACTCTATAAAAAACTATTGAGTACAGCATTTCATTTGTGTGTGTGTGTGTCTGTGTGTGTGTGTGAGAGAGAGAGAGAGAGAGAGAGAGAGAGAGAGAGAAAGAGACAGAAACAGAGACAGAGAGACAGAGAGAGGTTAGTACTGGTTTCTTCTTCTTTCTATAACCAAACATAAGACATTGAAAGAGCTTTGACATAACATTTAAAATCTAAACTACAGCCAATGTCAATATTATATAGCTAATATTGACTTTAATCAAAAAGGTCTGGCTAATGTTAAAGCTTATAAAGAACAAACAAAATTGTGACACTTATCACTAAACCACCACTATTCAAGTCTATGGGCGATAATCTCAGCTCAGTGAATGAGCTGACTTTCGGAGATAATGGTGCTATTAGTCAGATTTGGTTATTTTACCTTATCTACATTATAGATAAATAGCTCATACTTAAATAGTCAGAATAGAAGACTTCATAAATATACATTAGGTTTTTGGCTATAGATTTCAACACTACCTAGCTGTAGATATAGCTACAAAGAAATGGATATTAAATGTAGTAAGTTATCACTTAAGTGTTTTGTAGTATCATTGAAAGGGATCACACCCGAGCCATAATTGAACAGATTTTAAATCTTAGAAAAACAACTGAATTGTGCAATTCACAGAGAAAGACAGGAAGAACATTCTGAAGCATTAGGTCAGTTTGGAGACGAATGAAGGCAGCAACAAGAGGTGTGTGTGTGTGTGTGTGTGTGTGTGTACACGTATGCACGTGCTTACATGTATAATTCATCTCACGGTGGCATCCTGGTGTATCAGTGCGCTACAATGACTCAGAGCCTCCACAGAGCTGGAGACCTTGATGGCCAAGTTCAGGACTTCTGGGACTCTGCAGTCACCTGGGCACAGCTCACAGAGACAGACCCTTCGATGTGGTGACATCTGCAGGTGTTTCTGAGAGCAATTACAGTAGTCGTTTTGACCCCATGCAGTATCTTCCGTAAGCAAGAAAACTTTGGCAGAAATGGATTAGAAAATATGGGCAAAAACCTTGGTATTCTACTCTAAGAGCTTTCTCTTCTCCCGTATCGATTGGTTTAATTACTTAGTCGGTTCTTATTTTATTCCACTGTCCTTTGTTTTGGAGGTTATTATTCCTTTTTTTTTTAAGATTTTATTTATTTGACAGAGAGAGAGAGAGAGAGAGAGAGAATACAAGCAGGGGGAGGGGTAGAGGGAGCCCGAGCAGGGAGCCTGACTTGGGGCTCCATCCCAAGACCCTGGGATCATGACCCAAGCCGAATGCAGACACTAAATGACTGAGCCCCCCAGGTGCCCTGGAGATGATTATTTCTGTATAAGTAGCCCCCATGGCTGCTGGTGTAAACTGCATCTCCCCATTGGTAAAGAGTACTAATAAGATTTTTAAAAATGCCTTTGAAAAACTACATTACTGTCATTGATATTTATCTCCAACATTCCAGATAGCTCTCAATTCATACACAGTGGCAAGAAATAATACACAGAGACCCTCTGTACCCTTATCCAGTTTTCCACTTGGTAATAGTTTACAGAACTATAGTACAACATTACCGTCTCATTATTTTGAAGCACATTGTCCCAGACTTCACCAGTGGGAGACCCTTCAGGTTGACCCCTGTGTTCTTTTGACCTTTGAACATGTCCTTAGCTTCTGGTACAAGGAGATACCCTGGCTCATCTTGTGCTCCCTGGCTTCAGTCCTGAGGAGCTTTGATTCCTTTTATTGGAAAATGGTATTTAGAGAACAAGACGTGGGGGCTAGGTGTGCTTTTTTTTTTTAAAAAGATTTTATTTATTTGAGAGAGAGTGTGAGAATGAGCAGGGGGAAAGGGGCAGAGGCAGAGGGAGAAGCAGACTCCCCACTGAGCAGGGAGCCCTACACGGGGCTCGATCCTGGGACCCTGGGATCATTACCTGAGCTGAAGGCAGATGTTTCACCGACTGAGCCACCCAGGCGCCCCTAGGTGCGCTTTTTACTACCAGAATGCTGTTATTTCTACGCCACGTGATATTCGTATATGCTTATTCGCCGGTACACACATACACATCTATGTCCGTCCATCCCTATATGTTAACATACCACAAGGTCGTACTCATACCACCTATTCCAGTGAAAGACCACCTCATTCCTGTCTTCCCCGTTTGCTAACTGGTAACTCCCTTCTCTAAAATTTAGAAACCTAGCTCTCATGATCCACAATACACATTCTTATTTGGCTCAATCCTACCATACTAACCCACACCACTAGGAGAAATTGATTCAGGCAAGAATCTCTGAAAGATTCTGAAAATAGTGGATGGAAGTTTGAGGAGGAATGAGATATTTACACAGTTTCTTGGTACCTGTCCACAAAATACTGCAAGGGGAATAGTACCTCGGCAGTGGAGAAATCAGTGGAGAAACCACCTTAACCAAGCGATCAAAGGTGCCATCACTAGTATTAGGACAAATGGACTTCCTCTGCCTCCCGGTATGAGGTATTGAAGAGGATACAACATCACTTCTGTGTTATTCTTGATGAAAATGTGGAACTTGAATCTAATCCTGAGGAAACATCAGACAACAAACCCAAACCGACGGGGTCATGAAAAGCAGAGGAATGGAAGAACGACTTCAGGTTAAAGAGACTACGGCAGCTACGTGTAAGGCATCAAGCTAGATTGGCTCCCAAGTCTATTTATATTTTTCTGTAAGTGTAGTATTGAGACAATTGGCAAACTTGAAATAAAGTTGGTAGATTAGTTCTAACAGTAGAGTATCAACATTTAGGTCTTGATTACTTGATAATTGAATTGTGGTTATGTGAGAGAATGTATATTCTTGAAATACACACTAAAGGATTTAGACGTAGAGGAGAATCGTGTCTTGGTGAAGGATATATGTATGGGCTTTTGTTTAATATTTTTGCGACTTTTCTGGAAGCTTGAATTGTTTTCAAACTAAAAATGTTTTTTAAAAGAGATACATGAAGGTCTGCTCGTGTACCTCCATCATTTTCTGGAACAGTTATAGGGTCCCTTCTATGCCACCTCACACCATCTCGTCTAGCTGGGCTCAGACGAGCCTGCCTCTCTATATCCCATTGCTCCTGGAAGTTTCATTCTTCTCGTGACTGCAGAGAAACAATTGAGGGACGCTGTGTATAGTGCCCCTTTGCTTCCCTCTCCTCACAAGCTCTCCAGTGACCATTTGTGTCTAGCTAGCCCGAGAGAGTGATGAAGCTACGAGCCATAGGCAGTGTCCTGTAATTTCAGATTTCAATTCCTTTGATGTGCCCAAAGTAGTTTATGGCAAGTAACGATTTGTGCCAGGAGAAGAGCAGCAACAATTGTAATTCATTTTGCTTTTTAAATTCACCTCTGGAAAAGGAAGGACAAGAGGGACAATAAAAAGTTGAGGGATTCGTTAATTTATTTATTTGGTATTTGCCCTCAAAGGTAGACCTCGGTTTATGTATTGTGTCTACTTTGGGAAATCATTAGCACATTAGTGAAGTGTATAGTATTTTTACATAGCGTGATGTGCTTCCCATTTAAAGGGGAGTCGAGGGGTGCCTGGCTGGTTCATTCAGGTGGGGGGGGGCATGCGGCTCTTGATCTCAGGGTTGTGAGTTCGAGCCCCACGTTGGGTGTAGAGAGTACTTAAGAATAAAATCTTAAAAAAATAAAGGGGAATTGAGATACATTCCTTTGTAAACTAAGTCATCCCTTCCTACTTTTGACAAAGGAAATATTTTCTGTGTTCGTCTGTCTTTTGCTGTGAGGTGCATGAATCTGTTAGAGAAATCCTTATGGTGTTCTTTGTGTCTAGTCTTTAGACCTCAGACAGAATCCTGATTACAAGGTCTTAAAATGCAGAGAGTGGAAATTGGTGCTGGGCATGATGTTACATGGGAATCAGCTGGGTCAGGAAAGGTTCTAGAACTGGAGAGGGAGGGCAGTGCCTTCCCAATACCATTTTGGAGTCACTTCAGTTCATTGGGGTTTTTTTTTTTTTCCTAAGTAGCTATAATGGTTTAAAATGATGAATATTGCTAAAAGAAACCATTGGTCCTCAAGTGACTTAAATCAGTGTATTCAAAAAGCCACATAGACGTTATTTTCATTGAGCTTCAGCGTGTTTTGAGTGCAGGGGCTCTTTTTTTAAGACTTTTCGGCGGCGGGAGGGGGTGGGTGGTGGTAGATACCTAATGATTAAAGTGACACATCGCACGTGCTGATAAATGCTTTTGAAGACTTTGCTTTAGCAACTTCTTTAGTTCTCTTTTTCTGCTCATAAAGTTGAAAATCATAACCTAAAATTATATCGATACAAATTGCGTCCCAGCTTCCACATCGTGAAATCTCACGAAGCATCAAGATTTCCAGACAAAGCGCTGGGAAGAGCAGACCCATGGTCTGCTCCGAAGGTGGTAATGGAGGTGGACGCCAGGGTCACGTCCAGGACATTTTGTCAGCGTCTTAATGAGAGAATCTGAGCTGCCTGCGGCTGGCCTTGGTGGGTTAGGACAGTGATCCCACCATGATGCTCTTCACCGTCTCTCTGGAACTTTCTTGCAATCCTGCATCCCCCTTCACTGAAGGCGGCATGAGGCAGTGTGTTGTCCTTGAATGAGCGCCCGAGGAGGAGGCAGGGGAAGCTTCTAGAGAAGGACCAGAGAGAATCTCTCAGGCACCTTTCTCGGGCACCCTCTCTGTTCCTCAGCAATGGGGCCTTTATCCGCACCCCCAAGGTACAGATGAACACAGCCGCAGCAGCGGGCAGATCAGCAAATGACTCCACTGGCTGTGTTGACATTTCCGTCCTCAACCTAATCACTCCTTTGTTTAACTGATGGCTGTTAGCATATCAAAGCCGAGCTTGAAAAGGGGCAACTTGGGTGCCTGTTGATTCTCCTATCTAGGATTCCAGATGATTTCCAACCAGATCCTCAGCGAGGTCAGGGTCAATGAATCGAGCTTTGAACTTTCTAGCACCCTCACAGCCAGGTTTCCAAACCAAAGAATGAGGCATCTTGCAAAGCCACCCAGATTTTCCTCAGGATTGCCAGGTGGTCGTCACGATTATTAAAACAGAATTGGAACATTTTTCTTTGCTTCTGCTGCTTCCTCATCATGTTGGCTGCCTGTCTCGCAGGTTGGTTGTGGCTGTTGGACAGGTTAATATGTCAACAAAGGGGCTGAGAAGCGGGCCTGGCACGTCCAAAATAGCCGGGCCTACCTCACAGGGCTCTTAAAGAATCTAGAACAGGTCCTGAGTCCCACTGTTACAATTACTGTTCTCAGGTCATCTGGGGGCAGCTTTGATACTCGTTTCAGCTGAAGAGTTGATGCTCCGTAAATGGTATCTGTTACTATCCGGTGATCTTCGGCCCAGCACACACCAAGTGCTCAATAAATATTAGTATCATTCCTATCACAATTGTATAGTATTGCACTAGGAAAAGGCCCAGAAATCTCCCATCAGGTTGAGCCGAGAACATGGTCCAAGGTAGATGATTTGGCAGGTGTTGCCTTGGGGTGATTTGCAGATTGTTCACAATTCCAGTGCGTGTCTTGCCCGCCCGTGTCCTCCTCTCTCCGTGAGAATTAACCGGATGCACTGAGATCTCCTTACTCCAGTGGTTAATTCCTGTAAACCAGCTCTTCTTTCTAGCCCTGCTGGCGAATGTCTAGTACAGTTAAGCTGCACTTCCCCATGTCACCAGCAGGTGCTGACGACTAACACTTGATGCCAGTCAGCCTCAACATTTTTAAGATCGGAAGCTGGGAATTCAGGGAAACACATTCGTGCGTACTTAGGAAACAGGGACGTTGGGACTTGTGTACAGTGTGTACAGTTGTGTACTCGGCCCACAACAAGTAATGCCAGTAGGTGTGGGACCCTGGCTATTTTTGTCAGAGAATTTAAAGCTTAAAGCCTCCTGCTCTTGTTTGTTCAATCACTTAGCAAATATTTGAGTGCCTACTGTCTGTGAGGTGCTCGGTTGAGTACTCTGGGAACCGATGGCAAGAAAAAGCAGAAAGCAGACATCAGCTGCGCCCTGGGTTTTCTTTTTTTATAGGCACACACCCAGGAAAAACGGCTTTCCTGGTGGTTTGTTCAGGGAAATAAAACTGTCATTAAAACAGACTTTCTTTACTAAAGGTGTATTAGAAAGATTAAAGGAAAAATAAAATTAAAATATAGTTAAAGGGGCACCTGGGTGGCACGGTCGGTTAAGCGTCTGCCTGATGCTCAGGTCATGATCCCAGGGTCCGGGGATTGAGCCCCAAATCCGGCTCCTTGCTCAGCAGGCATTCTGTTTCTCCTTCTGCCTGCCCCTCCCCCACCGTGCATGTGTGTGTGTGTGTGTGTGTGTGTGTGTGTGTGTGCAAGTGCTCTCCCTCTGTCAAATAAATAAATACAAATAAAAAAAAGAAAACTAAAATATAGTAAACATCTGAACAGAACATTCAAATGCATTTTTGAGATGATGAGGTGGAGGTGAGCCTTGATGCCACAGTGCCCCCTCCCACCCCCCCTTTGGAAGTAGTCTTCACAAAACACGGACTTTATTAGGACTGAATATTCAACTTCACAAAAGAAGGCAATTTAACTTCATACTGATCTAAAGAAAATGAACTGTTATGTTCCAGAACTCTGAATATTTTCCCCCTGTACCTTCCATGTGGCAATGATATACAAGTCACATTTTTCCAACCTGTCCTTTACCTTGCATTTATTTTTTTAAGATTTATTTATTTATTTGAGAGAGAGAGAGAGGCAGAGGCAGAGGGAGAGAGAGAATCCGAAGCAGATTCCCTGCCGAGTGCAGAGCCTGATGCTGGGCTCGATCCCAGGACCCTGAGCTGAAGGCAGATGCGTAACCAGCTGAGCCACCCAGATGCCCCTACCTTGTACTTTAAATAGAAAATCTGTTATTTGTCAGCGTCTTCAGGAGCGCTGCCGTGCATGCCACTGGGGCAAGAGGAATGTCAATGTGTATTAATTTGTGCATGACCACTTCCTGTAGGTAAAACGTGACATGGGGGAGGAGCGTGGGACCTCTAGGAGACTCAGTCTTTCCATTTGTGTGATGGGGCTGTTGTGAGGGTCCTAGAAGGCAGTATAGGGGAAAGCGCTTGTAAACTATTAAGCGCTATACAAATATGGGGGTTGGTTAAGGGGTTAGCGCTTTTTCCCTGTTAGTTTTAAATTTGGAATTGTTATACCCTATGGCATGTGTCTGTCCACATAATAAGCTGGAAATATTTGTATTTTTTTTTTTTACCAGGGGATCAGATATTTGGTTGTTTCAAAAGGCACACACAACTCAGCTGATTTTACTCAACTTTTATTTTTATTTATTTATTTTTGTAACGGCTGTGTACCTTTGTGGGACGAGTAAGTATTTACAAGAGATCATGAATTGCCCTTTTAAAAAACAAAATATTGGACTAGCGTCTGCCTGTCTTATTTGTTCAAGTGTTGTTAACACTCTTCAGGGGTAGTTTTTAATCAGTTCATCATCATCACCAAAAAGTACATCATTGAAATCTAGATTTAGTAACACAGCTAAGGCCGATCATACAAATTGACATTTGTACGTTTCCCCGATTCTCATTTTGTGCGAAGCTAACTGAAGATGCCAGTGACTCACAAAACATATTGTTTAAACATGTTCAGATTGCTAACAGACCATACTGTTATGCCTTTTAGATTCCAATAAACCATATGAAAATGCTAATTATTGAGTCTACATTAATTTGTATAAATTATGCAAATTGAGTAGCAATTAAGCACTACTGTGGTTGAGGTAGATTCCATGCTATTTTTTAACTTAATGTTGGACTGACATAGACTCTGTTCACTAAAATAAATTGTTTTATTGTTGAGTGTTTACAAAGCAATCACTGATGGTAATTGGTTGTAGATGACACTATTGTGCATTGCAGTAAGATTTATTTAACCGTATGCACCACAAGCAAAACACGCACACATAGGAAGAATGGTCAAGGAACAGCTTTATGACGGTTCATTCAGAAGAAAACAGAACTTCCGACCATTAACAGACATTCTTTGTGAAAGTTATTTTAGAAAGATGAAAACAAGATAAAGGGAGAGCACTTGGAGAGATGGAGTTAAGAATATTTGAAAGAAGTAGACTGTAGCAGGAGGTCAAAGCGTCTCACTCAGTCTTTTGAGCGGGATACTGGGGAGTGATTGTAATTTCAGACGCCTCCTTGGTATATGGATGAGAAGCTCGGCCCTGACTCGGTCAAGGCCGCTGTGCGTGCTTTGCGCTGGTGCACAGTGCTTTCTCCCAAATCCCTGACGCGCGCACCAACACCCTAAGCAGATAGCGTGCCTGGGTGCGTGCGCATGCGTGCACACACACGTGGGCGTATGTAGCAGTCGGTGCAACACCATCTTCAGACTCAACCAAACATGAGTTACATTCTTAAGTGTCAGCATCCTGGGAGCAGCTTAGCCACTTCACAGTGGTGTCTCACGCAAGGGCTAACTCTGCAAGAGCTCATGTCAACCCATTTCTCTGGAAGACAGGAATCCGCAGTCTTCTATTCCCACTGAACAGAACTCCAGGCCAACCATCTTTCTGTCTTTGGGATTCAGATTGGGTTTTCCCGATGCAAAGGTTAAACGCATTGGTACGATAACTGCGAGAGGAAGATAAATCCTTCCTTTCCTCCAAAATTATTGTGGGAAGGAGTGTGTAAATTACGATTTGCAAGTGCAGTAATGGCTTTAATGTTGAAACATGGCATTGTGGTGATGAACAGATCGTGTCAGCCTTTGGTAATTTATTTCATTTTAGTTACTCTAATCGGTGATGGATTTGGGGAATCTAGATTCATAGCAAGTGATCTTCCTGAGAGTTTGACCAAAAGAACGAGAAGTTGTTATGGAATGTCTGCAGAGGTCAGATTTATGCCACGATTCTAATAAGAACTTCACTGAGACAAATCTAGAAATTGATTAGTTTTACTGGCTCCATAAATGTGTTTTCCATAACCTCCAAACCAATTTCATCGGTTTTCCCTGGCTTAAAATATATCAGAATTCTGAAAAATTTGTCGAGTAAATCATTAACTTCAGTTTTTGGTACCGAATATTTTAATAATGAATGATAAATCTTCTGCAGGACTTTTTCATTTTAAACTTCCTGGCTTGAAATACAGCTCACTAAGTCCTTTGGTTTTCCTTTACAAACCATACTTAATTATAATCCCTGTTACTTTTGCCAGATTTTCCGTTTCCCTGGCGAAATCCATCAGGGAAGCAAGGTTTTAGAGCAAGGTCTGTACTGTGAAAATGTCATTCACACTAGCTCACTAAATCATTTAGAGCCCAAGGATTTGAATAGAACTCTACTTCCAGCAAAAGAAGCGAAGCTGTACATTGCCATGGGAGTCAAAACTTTGTTGCAGCTCTCAGGTAGGATGACTGGGGGCGGTGGTGGGCCAGCACTGAGCCAGCAGTCCAAAGACCTCTGTTCGGGACCAGCTTCGTGGCTTTAGGCGTATTCAAATTCTGTGCCTGAGTGTCCTCATCTGTGACTCCCATGAAGATCAAAAAATACACGTATGGGAAAGCTCTTCGAAAATCTGAAAGGATGTATAAATGGCGGGGACTATCACTTGTCAATAGAGCAAGGTATTGAAAAGTCGGCATCACATGTTGATTGAAGCTGGTACCATGATACCAGACAGGCCTCAGTTTCCATATCTGTGAAGTGCTGAAAATAACAGATCATCTACCTCATGAGATTGTTATAAGGATTGAACAGATTCATGTCTGGCACATAAAAAGCACTTAATAAAGGTTAGCTATTACTATCGGGATCCAGTGTATTACTGTTGACAAAATAGAAGCATTGCTCATTTGGTAGGTACTAGAAAATGTCTGATAAAGTTTTATTCCTTTTTGTGTTCATTCTCTATGTACAGAAGTTTTGATGCTTAGGACTTTATTGAATTCTCCAGGCTACCCCAGATTTGCCAACAATGGTACCATTTTGTTTCTAAATCTTGGATCCAATCTTGTGACCTGCTTACTCAGTAGAATAGGATGGCCCCACAAATGGCATCCTGAGATGATGATAAATGATAAAGAAGTATAGTTTTGTGGTCAAGGGGACATGGGTTCAGATGCTGACCTTTTCACTTACTAGCTGGGTGACCTTGGAAAAGTTAATTAAATTCTTGGTGCTTCAGTTTTCTCATTTACTGGGAGATACTCCCAGTACCTGAGTCATAGGGTACCTGATTATGAGGTTATCCACGCAAGGACTCAGCCGATAATACTAATCTTCACTGCTACCACCATCATTGTGGTTATTTTTCCAAAGGTATTGTTTTGATTTTTAAGAATTAAATCCAAATTCCCGAGACTGGCATTGAGTGATTGAATTATGGTTTATACACACTGTTACATTAATTTCAGGTGTATAACATAGTGATTTAAGAACCCTATACATAAAGGGAATTAGGATTTAATTTACCATACAACGCGATTGCCATACCACTGACTCTATTCCTCACGCCGTACCTTTCATCTCCGTGACACCCAAGACTGGCATTTAAAAACTCTCCATAGTATGGTCTACCTCCATTCTTTTCTTTCTTCATATGTTGAAATTTTAAAGTATAAGTATGTCCCAAATATTGCATGGGATATACTTATACCAAATAATAAGTCATTATTTACATGAAATTCAAATGTAACCTGGCATCCTGTATTGTCACTTACCAAATCTGGCTGCCTTACTCCCGTGTGTGCTTCTCCCTTTCCCACTTCCTTCCCTTCCTCCAAAGGGGGAAGGCCTCCAGGAAGGCAGAGCCTCCCCACCTCCTGAGTCTCTACTTAAGAGCCGCTCAGACCCTGGAGCATGTGATTATGGCGAGAAATATTTTTATTCTTTCCCTTCATTTCTTTTGGTTAACATGTCTTTATTCTTGCTCTGCAAGTGGGTGATGTGTAGATAGGAGGGGACCCCCACTTTCCTCGTGGTTCCTCGCTGCAGCAGCCAACCCCGTTCACTGCACTGCCCTGCCCTGCCACCCCCTACCTCTCCCTGTGGTCCTCCATCCTGGCCAGTGGCCTCTGCTTCTCTGGTGTTATATAAGCTCTCCTGTGTGACGCTGATGGATGGCCGGGGTGGTGAATAATTGCTAAGCCCCTGCGGCAAGCTCCTTTCTACCCGGACTGCCCCCCTTAGTCTCATGCCCCATTTTTCCCTTTAAAAGTTCTACTATCCGTGAAGACCCTAAGTCCTGCCCCTGTAGTCCTCTTCCCCAGATACTCCTCCACACCTGCCTTCCATCAGGGGACAGCCTTCTCGTGCCTGGCTACTTCCCCCGTGATATCGGAAGCCTGGGGGGCCGGGCTGCCAACTGGGAGTCACTGTCCCTTCCCCTAGTGCCTCATGCAGTGCCGTTGGCATCACTGGGGTGCCATCGCTGGCTGCCCAGCGGAACTGACCATGCATGTAGAGGCCCTGACCTACCACGAGGCTACTAGAGACAGAAACTTGGCATAACTACTCTCAGTCTATTTTCCTGAAAAATTAATGCGGATATTCAGTGATCATTTTATCCCAAACTAAAAGAAGTTCTACCTACCTGTATTGAAACTTTTTTTTTAAAGATTTGTTTATTAGTTTGAGAAGGGGGAGAGAGAGAGAATCTCAAGCAGACTCCCCGCTGAGCACGGAGCCTGATGCATTGTGGGGCTTGATCCCATGACCCTGAGATCCTGACCTGAGCCAACATCAAGAGTCAGACGCTTAATGGACTGCGCCACCCACACCACCCCCCCCGTATTGACACTTTGTAAAGAGAGTAATAAATATCTTAATAGGAAACATGAATAGTAGGTTTTGGTTTCTAGTTTTACCTTGCTACCTCAAGACCCGTAGAAGTTGTTTCAAAACCCAAAGAGGAGACATTAAACTGGCCTAACTGTATACTTTGCAGTTATGAACTTTGGGAATTGTCGTCTCTGTGTGTGACTCCTAGACACCCATTATGATATCTGTGCTTTTGTTTAAAACCGATTAAGCCAATAGGAAAGTAGAAAATCTTGACCCATCTCAGTAAGCAGTGAAATCTGAATCTATAGGTTGCAATTGAAACTATTTTTTCCCCAAAGCCTTAGAGGGCTGTTACTCAGTCTGGTGTAAACAATTTATTGTTAAAGTCCTAGAGTATTTGCATTTTAATTAAAGAAAATTTTAATTAAATTGGAAACTTTGCTCAGAAAAGGCAAGTTTGGGCAGCCAGTACGGTTGTACATTCAGGGATGGCATACACTTGGGGAAGTCTGTGTTTGGTGCCATTTAAATAGTAAAATGGCGTATGTGTCTGTCTTGCTAACTTATTTGCAAACGTCTCCCAGCCACCTTTGGGGAGCCTCTGCGGGAGCAGCTGAGGGAGGCTGGCCTCTGAAGGGCTACAGACTGGCTGGGTGTTGGGATGTCGTAGACAGACAGAGACAGAGACAACAAATCGGATTTTCTTTGGCAGGGGATGGGGGGAAGGTTAGATAGTCAAAAGAAATACATAAGCTGTCTTAATAGAAATATTTTAATATATTTATGTCCACTGTGACCATGGGAAAGAGATTTGACAGTACTGAAACTAAGCGCTTTTACTAAATTACCTCTTAATATAGCACCCCATCGGCAGTTGCTCAGCCTAGACACACAGTGCCATTAATGGACCACAGCAGCTTAAAAAATATTTTGGTAAGATCTGTGAGCAAATTTACTGCAAAGTACAAAACCGGTGAATTAAACATTAGGAGGAAGTTCCTCATTCTGCTGAAATACAAAGTAGACATCTTGATCTGTGACGATTCTTAGTGCAGCTATGAGTAAATCAGGTTTGGGTTTTGAATCCATCTCCCAACTTTCAGATTGACAATAGTGATGTATTGATTTCACCTTAATCCAAGACTATTCTGAAAGACGAGGTGCCTGAGTTTCTCTAAAAACAAGCATGGAACAGACAAGGCTTCTTAATATCCTGTAAGCAAGTTCAGTAGAAATAGCAACAGATGTCAAAGAAGAGGTTTGGCGAGCTTGGGTCAAGGTCTGGGGCATTCAGCGCTTGGGTGAGAGGTCCGTATCAGCAGGCACAAACACTGACGGAGCTCCTCCCGTGTGCTGGGCAACAAGAAATCAGAGAGAAGGTTTTCCGAGGCCATTGACATGGTCCAGGCAGTAGGTTTTTGTTTATTTCCAGGAGCTTTCACTGAGGTCTGTTCACTGTTTATGTCCCGGCGGTGTGCCTTGCTTCTCCTCCCCACTGCCGAGCTCACAGCTGCAGGTAGAGCTTTGCCCCTTTGGGGAGGTGAGGATCATGAGGGTGTCCCTCTGTTCTGAGATAAAACTCTGAGAGCAGAGGGGGAAAAGGCAGCGGCTCAGGGAGAAGCGGAAATGGCCGTAGCGGTCGCATCGAGATTAAATGGTTCTCCCATCTGATGGTAGGAAAGGAGGCATTTTCGGCGGAGCAGGCTCCCATAGCTGTGTCCTTGTGGTGCCACACAAGGCGTGTGGGGGTGGAGGTGCTTTGTAATGAAGCAAGTTAAGAAATAGACCCAGACATGGGCATCTTTCTCCTCTCCACAAAGGGGGCCTCCAGTGTGATTAGAACAGCCCCCACTCCCCACTATCAAAGTCTTATACAGAAATGCTGACGGATATTTTACTAAATCTGAGAAAATCTACCTTTTCTACTGTAGTAGCTATTTATCAAGGAATTAATTCCAGCAGATGTCACGGGGGCTTGTGTGGAATGCTTACCACGCGTAAGGCGCCGTACCTAATACAGTCACCGTGTGGCTAGAAACATGCAGCTTGCTGGGCTCAGCCCCAGAGACTCAAATCAACAGGTCCAGCGTGGGACCTTAGAAGCTGCCTTTTTAACAAGCTTCTAGCTGATGCCCACGCTGCTGGTCCTGGGACCACACTTGGAACAGCCACGTTGAAAGGCACCTTTACTAGATCCGTGCTTCTCACCATCCGAGTCTACCTGACTATTTGAGCAAAGCCTATCGATGTACTCACCGGAACGATTTGATCCTTCCAAGAACAGCATTTACAAAGAAAATAAGGCTTGAGTCCCCAAATAGCTACCATTTATGAATTCTTGCCATGTGCAGCGAGTTGAGCTAAGTGCTATGCGTGCCTTCTCTCATGTAGTCCCGACAAGAACTTACTGAGTGACGACAATCCCCATTTTACAGATGAAACAACTGAGCCTCAGATCACTCGAGTCCCACCAGCGAAGTCAATGGCAGCCTCCAGACCGGAAGCCAGCTGTGGCTGACTTTGAAGCCCTAGACTTCTCCTTCCTGCTACACTGTTTCCTTTCATAGCTTCTCAGAATGAAGACTTTCATTCGATACTTAAAGTACCTGTCCTTTGACGTGTTCTCTGCTAAGCAGAATCTTTATGGCTCCACACAGATAAGCAGACAGGCTCCGCTAACTGGAAATTTCTGTAATCCCCCAATAAGCGTGTGATGGATTACAGAGTTGTACTTTTTCTTAAACTCTGGGTAACCTTTAAATTTAGTCTTATGAGAGTTACAAGCAGACAAAACAATGTAATTTATTAGGCCTTATTATGTACCTTGTACTTTCATATCTGTTTTCCTTTTCCTAACTCTCTTTACTGCCCTAAAGGTAGGAAGTATCCCCCCTCATTTGAGCAGATGACAACAACAGGAGTTTCTTGACCTGCTCAGCATCACACAGCTAGAGAGACTGAGTTGTGCTCGGAAGCCAGTTCTGCCTCTCAGTTCCTCATCTGTGAAATGGGAAGAATAATACCCATTACTCGGACAGATCCTAGTAGCTGGCATTGATGACGTGTTTAGTACAGGGAAGCTGTGTATTAATTGGATTATTTTGATGAGGCTCAACATGGATTGGAAGCCCTTGCTTCTCTCCCCCTGCCCCCCCCCCCCCGCTTCTCTGGAATTGAAATATACCCTGTCTAGCCTCCAGTTTGCACTTCTGTATCTTCCGGCTCGTGGCTTTTGCTCTTGCCCTCACAGTTTCAAAGAGTGCCATTCACTTCCCTTTAATTAAGGTCAATGCCCCATGTCACTTGGAAAGTTTCAGCATTAGATTATGTCTGAACTGTGGGTTTAGAAGGACCTGATCTGAGTTGCTAGATCAAGACGTCATTTCTTTTCTTGTAGCCCTAAACACCAGCTTGTTCCAATTAGAAATAACTGTAAGGCATCTGCTGAAAATATGTGCACTTTTGTTAATCTGAGGTTACTCAAGAGAATGGAAAAGAGGTTTATATATTACATTTGCTAATAAAGAGAAATGTTAAATATAAACAGTATTTCAAGATGAGGACTAAAACAAAATACCTAAAACCTTACCAGGTCCAGCTGGTTCATATTTACATTGCCAGAAGGAAACACTGCAAATGCACACCACCTTCTGCATTCTTAAAATTAAAGGAACAAATCGTTATCTGCAATGAGCTGTGTGCCAGAGTGGGTGGCGGGGGTCGGGGGTTGGGGGGAATAACAGAATCAGCAGGAACAAAGACCGTCACTGACCCGTTAAAGATTGACTCCCTCCCCCCCTTTTTTTTCTGAATCTAAAAATGAATCCCATTAAATTGCATTATGACACGAGGACCGAAGTATGACGAAGAAAAGCCGATAACAGTCGCAGAAGCGAAGTTTGTACTCACCGCGGCGGACATTGTCCCGTGGCGGAGTTCCCATCGACTCCGCTTGCCCCGGAGCAGACACCACTTCCTGGGAGTAAATGAAGCAGTTTGGGTAGCTGCCGTCCCGGTTGGGTCTCAGGCCACCAGGGTCCCATTCACTTGAGTTATTGCTTCAGGCCACTTCATGGTACCCTAGTGGCCCCAGATGAATGAATACAGCTTCTGGAAGATCCTAACTTCTGGGAGTAGCTAGTGCACGAGGAGAATCTGCTGCATTGTCAGCCAGGCAAAATCTACGCCACGAGATGCTTCCGAAACTTCCAGAATCCCATTACACCCCATGTAAAGCTGGAACACAGCCACACTTGGTACCTTGGTGGGTAAAAATCATTGACATCCTTCACAAAAGCAAAGCTGCCTTCTCGCTACCGCTTGCCCTCTCCGTAGCCAAGACGGGTGGGAAAACAAGGTCTGCAAATTTAAGAGCTTTCAGCTCCGCCAGATGCTTTTGAAAAGAAAGAGCTCAGTCATTCAAACAGCCTGATTTTATGAAGTGACATTTAGATTATGATATGACATTGCAGATTTGACATGATTGTGCTAATTGTGAGAAAATATGCTACTTTGATCAAAGTGGAATAAAGGAAATAAAACGACATTGTGGTTCAACTTGTATTACAGAGTGGCTCATCGTCATGACTTTTTGATTGTTGCCATTGCTATCCGCTCAGCATGGCTCGCACCGCACAGTTTTAACGCATCCCCACCCGTAGCCTGTTGCGTGCCCATTGTTGAAAGGAATTTAACATACAAGTTTTCGTATGAGTTGTTTGCCTAATTCTGATTCCTTGTGCTGACTGGCATGAGACAGGGAGCTGGATTGTATTTAACTGGTTTTATTGTGACGTGACTATGATGGATGTGACAGGGGCCTCTATTATTCGCTGGGGAGTGTGGCCGTTAATGAAGCCATTAGCTGAGCTAAGGCGAGTGAGGAAAATAGGGAAATTACCATTATTCTGAATCCATTAAGTTGTAATCCACCACTTTCTCTCCTTGCTCAAAAAGGCATCTTCTTTTTAAGGCCTCCCTGACTGTCCTTTAAAGATTCATTAATTCATTAACTTTCCAAGGAGATGGGGGTGGATGGCATAGTTGAAATTTTAATCAGTCCAGCGTGTCGTAGGATTACCATTATGCTGGTGTCTGTGTTCAGTGCTGGACCACAGCAGGTTAATTTTAAACAAACCGCGTTACGGCAGACGTTCTGTCCTGTGTGTAACAGAAGAGCTTCCAGTTGTAGAGTTCACGGAGCCCTCTCACGCTCAGCAGGTACACAGGAGAGGCAGTATGTACCCCTCCTTTACAGATGGCTGAACCGCAGCTCAGCCAGCCTACAGCACCTGAGGAGTGAGTATCAGGTGGGAGGAAATGGGTTTCACACTCACGTTCTCCTTGAACCTTTTTTTTTTTTTTTGGTATCAGGACTCGTGCTCCTTCCATGTAAATCCTTTGCTGGAAAAGGGAAACTAAGCCCTCGTTAGCACCCAGCTTTCGAAGAGGAACGTCTTGCGTTGGTATTCTGTCCGAAGCGTGTGCCGACAGTCTCTAAATCCCTCTCGAGTCGTAGCTAACCAGGGCTTTGCAGAGTTTGTTCAACAACGGCTCTGTGCTAGTTCGGGCTCTGTGGGCAGAGTCTGCTCCTTCTGCGTTTATGCGGAGGAAAGGCAAATGCTATGTGGACGAGTCATACACATCTTCTGTAGCACCGGGAAGCTTGCCCTGTGCGTGGTTTCAGTTGACTCAAAAAAACCAAAAAAACAAAAAAACAAAACAAAAACCAAACCAAAAACGTTTTGCTCAAATTGGGTGAAGTTTGCTTTCTGGCAAAGCAGAGGGCTCTTAAAGACACAGGCCTGGCTCCTACGGCCCTCAGCAAATCACTGTGTCCCAAGCAGCAGTTGGAACAGCTTCTCCTTTAGGGATGGTGAGGTCCGTTCCCTCACCCGATCCTTGATCTGCAAAGCCAGCTGGCTGCCCAGGACCGGTGCCGTAGCTCACTGGTCATGGCATGTCCCCTGACGGCGGCATCTTTGCAGCCATCAGTGCGGGCGTGGTGCCTGTACACTCGTGAAAGCACACTTCAGGGCGCAGCTGGGTGAGGGATGCAAAGGAAAGTCTAGATCTCCTGAAGGGGAGCGAGCAGATCTGCGGCGACCCACCCTGGTCAGCACCCACCCGTGCATGCACGTGCCCCCCCACCGAAGGGCACTCATAGGACAGAAGGAAGTGAAACAAAGGACAGTTCTTGTCAACATTTGTGCGTGTTTCTCTAGGTGGGCCGGAGCCTGGCCCTGAGCAGAAGCTCAGTATATATTTGTTAAAGGAACGGGGTGATCGTGAGGGCCATCGTCCCCTTCTTTGCCAGCGAGGCCATACACGGAAATGGAGCTCAGTCCGCCCCATCACAGGCTGGGTCATCAGGGGGAGAGCAGGAGTGAAATCTGTTTCTGATGCCTGCCCAGCCCAAACCTGGCCACCGGGCCTTGGACATGCCTGTGTGAGTTAGCAGATGGTTTCCTGACGCCTTCCTGATGACTTCCTACTCTGGGTGACAGAGCCGGGACTAGAATGTGGGCCTATTCCTACTGGGGTCTGTGGGCCAGCAGCGCCGACCTTACTTGGTGGAGCTTGTTAGAAATGCCCCGTCTCAGTGTCCTGCCCGCAGTGTCCCAAGAGCCGCAGGGGACACGGATGCGCGGTCAGGACCCAGAAGCCTGTCCTGGAGCACAGTGTTGATGAATCTTGACACTCACTGAAATGGGAATCTTATGCCGAATGGGCAAAGCTAACGTCCTGCTTTACTTTTGCAGAAGAAGAGGAAGGGACCTGACTTTGACCGAGGCCACTGAATGTGCATGGTGTGTTATAGCCATGCTTGCTCGGCCTTCCCAACTACCCTGTGACATAAGCACTGCCTTCTGCATGGGATAAACTAAGAGATCAAGACCAAAAGACACTGAGGCAGCTTGCCCACGGTCACGGGGCAATGGTTTGTGTGGTTCCAGAGCCTTCTGAGGGGAGATCCAGTGGGGGTGGCATTGTCAGGGCCTTTCATTATTGTTACTGAACACTGCCTGATAAACATGCGGTAATTGTTGTTTGGGGGAAAAAATAACATCGGGCTGTCAGTGTTTTAAGTTCAGATGCTTTTGTCGAGTGCTCCGTTATCTGCATGTCTTACCTTCCACTTTTTAGTAACGGGGTAAAGCAGGTGTTCAGACCCTTTGCTGCCACTGTCCCTGTCGCTTATTTATTTTTGTCCCTCCATGTTCCATGAAGACAGAAGTCTTTTAAGCCACAACGTGTAATTAGCTCCCACGGGAGGGAGCTGGAAAGACAGAAAACCTCCACAAGGTCAGTGAAAGCTGGTGATTTGCCACAGGCTGAGGTGAGGCTGTCCTTTTCGAACTTGGAGTGGACAGTCACTAAGCAGGGACCCTGCCGGGGCCACCCTGACCACGAGGCCCGGTGTTCCATGAGGCCTTCTGCGGCCTGCCCAAATTCATTCTGTGGTTACATTTTCCCTGAACAAAATACTCACCAGGTTTAAATATAAACTAGCCCTTGCCTTCATTACTTTTTACAAACAATTTTGGGATTCACCGTTTGAATTACCCACGTGACTTCTTACACTCAGGACTGTTTCTTAAAAGTGTTCCTCGTGGGAACTGATTGGATGCCCTAAGAAAACAAGTGGGTTTCTAGCCGCTCTTTTTGTTGGTTTCTTCCACTCGGACCAACAGAATCCTCACAACAGGCATCTGTGTGTGAGTGTGTGTGTGTGTGTGTGTGTGTGTGTGTGTGTGTGTATGTGTGCACACGTGTGCAAGTGTGTGCTTGGGTCTCGATTCGTCTCTGCTTTATTTTTTTATTTTTATTTTTATTTTTATTTTTTTAAAAGATTTTATTTATTTATTTGACAGAGAGAGAGAGACAGCCAGCGAGAGAGGGAACACAAGCAGGGGGGAGTGGGAGAGGAAGAAGCAGGCTTCCAGCAGAGGAGCCTGATGTGGGGCTTGATCCCATAATGCCGGGATCACGCCCTGAGCCGAAGGCAGACGCTTAACGACTGAGCCACCCAGGTGCCCGATTCGTCTCTGCTTTAGATTGGGCAACATTATAATGGGCAGGTTTGCTTCCATATTTATTACTAATATTAGTATTTTCTTCTGCATTTTGCTTTTTATTTTTTTTTAAAGTAGGCTCCACGCCCTGCATGGGGCCCAATGCAGGGCTTGAACTCATGATCCCTGAGCTCAAGACCTGAGCTGAGATCAAGAGTTGGACACTTAACTGACTGAGCCCCCCAGGTGCCCCTTTCTCCTGCATTTTGTTCATATAATTCTGTATGAGCAAGCTATTGTCTTTTGCTTACTTTGAGGCTTGTCAACTGCCATGCTCTCAGGCTCATGAGTTTTTAAGAAGGTGTCTTCTCAAAAAGCCTTTAGTGAGAAAGACATGAGACTGTGAGTCCATTGAGCTTAGTTCGTGTGGGTGGCCAGGCCCGCCATCGGCAGAATTGGTGGTCCCGTGTGACAGTCACCACGGTCATGAGTCAATTTGAGAGGAGATACCTTGAGGCTGCACAGATATCCCATTGCTTTTTGAGGTTTCACCTGCTGCCATTAGCATGCATTGGGGGGTGTTGCCCACGGAAGTTCTTACTGTGGTGCTCTAATGAAGATTTTCCATTTCCCTCCTTCCTTCTACTTTTATTGATTGGAATTCTATACAGAAGAGCTATCCTTTCCCCCCTTTGTGTCTTTATTCAGTCGTTTATTTATATTAGTAGGAACTCATGGGTATTTATTTTTTTCTTTGGGTTATAATCTAATACTGTTGTTATTTACGTCCTTGCTCAAATTGTTCCACCTTTTGCCATTGCCAGTCCTTCATTTCAGCTGGGGAAACAGGCTGGAGAGGGGGATGCCCTGTCCCAGATCATGGCGTGACCTCAGGGACAGAGCTGGCGTTAGAACACGAATCTCTTTTTGAACTCAAGGTTCAGGCTTCTGCGTTATGTTGTGCCATTCTGGGAAGCACTGTGAAAACTATGTAGGTGCGTACTCTCACCCTGTGTACATTTTGTTTATCTTTTTCTTAAAGATTTTATTTATGTATCTGTGAGAGCTTGCGAGCACAAGCAGGGGCAGTGGCAGGCAGAGGGAGAAGCAGGCGCCCCACCGAGCAAGGAGCCCGATGTGGGGCTTGATCCCGGGACCCTACGATCTTGACCAGAGCCGAAGGCAGATGCTTAACGCACTGAGCCACCCAGGTGTCAGCGCGATCCGCTGGAGAACAGGATTTAAAATAAGCTGGGTGCATCTTGGGTAAGCGGCTACCCCATTATAAGGCGGTATAAGTAGGGGGACCATGTGGTCAGCATCCTAGTTTGCCTGGGGCAGTCCCAGTTCGTACCTGTTTTCCAGGTGTAATTGTAGATAGTGTCCCTTTTCTCCCTCAAAGGCACACAGATTAGTTACATGGTTGCCCCGGGCCACTGGTTTTCAATCTTGGGCTCGACATCAGAATCAGCTGGAGGGCTTGTCTAAGCACAGACTGCAGTGCCCCACCCTCCACAGTTTCTCACTCATTTCGTTTGGGGCAGGGCCTGCGAATGGGCGTTTATAGCAAGCTGTAAGGTGATGCCAGGGCTGGCTTTCGGGGACCCCCCTTGGAGAAGGACCCCCCCAAGCGTTGGACAGACGCTCCAGGTGAATGAATGGATGGAGAGTGTCCGCGGTGTGACGGGTACGGTGCTGGTTGTTGGGGGTAAGATGCGGTCTGGAGGCAGTGAGGCAGATGCCTGGTGACGAGACCCTGCAATGGGGGGTGACAGGGCAAGCACGGGGTGCTCTGTGAGTGGGCACCGGAGGCACCTGACGTAGTTTTGAGGTCTCTCTGCCTAGACTCCAGGAAAAAGGTTGTTCTGAGCTTCCAGTACCTTGTTAAATCATCTTTTTTCCTAGTCCCATTCTGCAAGTGTAGTAATCATTCAGTCGATGGGACACCAGCCGAGAGCCTAAATCAGCATTTTCTACTCATTTTTATTTAAATTCAAGAGGTAGAGGAGCAGTTGCTCCCCACTCCCAGTGCGGGCACGCACGGGCTGTGAGCACGATACATGCCTATTCGTTAGGCTGGATTGGGTTCCCTTGCTCAGTTAGGTTACAGAGCGAGGACGGAGTCCTTCCTTTCTGCTACCTGTCTGCATCTACTAGACTGAATAATGTTCAGAAATGACCTTGAATCTCTGCGGGGTGCAGAAAGAGAAGTACTTTATTACTGTATTTATTAAGGCAGGCGACATGAAGGGATATGGCAATTTTCAAAGGAATTTTAGCAATAAGAGATGGAATAAAAGATTTTCAATGAACCCTTTACTTAACCACAAAGTGTACTTAATCAGAACAACCTATCCCTCAAATAGTTTAGTAAAATTGTGTTTCCTTGGGGGTTCGTAGTTTGAATATAGTGATGGGGCATCTGTTTTTCATAACACCACTAGGAAAAGTATTCCGTAGGCCAGTCACTCTGGCCACGTACACTTCCCAGTAAGAACCCAGCCTTTGGACTCTGTTCTCCACAAGGTTTAAGTTCGAGTTGGAATCTGTCATTGAACATGGCTTATCCTCGTATCACCTAGTGAGGGGCGTGCAAGCTGATGGCATAGTCATTGGGTATCTCAGCTCTTGCTTGGGGTTAGGAATATTGCCCTACTTTCTAGGGCTAATTATTTGGCTTGGCCTCCATCTATGGCCTGTTGACCAGAATTACCAACAGGTACTCTCTATACTGTGCCCTGATTTTAGAGCTAAGATGCAAACAAAAATGGTGGGACTCATCCCCTTCAGAGTCAGGGATATACTGTGTGATTATTATGGTAACATCACGAAACTTTTCACTTGTGGGTATTATTAATGTTTGTTAATAGAAAGTAATCTTTTATACCTTGGCACGATGCCAAGGGATCCATTCATTTAAAATATTTTTCACTTTTTCCATCTAGTAAATTATGTTTATAGAGCTGTAGTTAGTGACACAGGCAAGATAATAGTAATGGCATTACTAGTTATATTGCTTTTCATAAAAAAGTGACATCGATATTATGAAGTACCATTAATAGTCCCAAACGGAGTCGGATGCAGCAACCTCTGATTTGAATACAGCTTGTAAATCTTGCCAACCCTTTTTGTCCCCTCCATATTTTCCATTTTGCATTGGCTCTGTAGTTAGTTTTTATTTAAAGAGTAACAGAACTGCTTAGGAGAGCCAGCATACCATCCCTTTATAACAGTGGCTTTGGGGACAGTGTTGACACCTGCTTCCTAGATGGCCCGGGTCCATGACCTCTTTATCTGGTATGCTAAGCACAAAGTGATTTCGTGGCCAGGTCCTTTGTATAAACGAAGCACGGAAGACGGATGTGTGCATGCACGCATAGCACCGACTGTAGTGATGGCCACAAACTTGGTAGCCATCTTTCCTTCTGCTATTTCTTGGTAAAGCCACTGCCCCACGACGGCATCTCCAGCTTGTCGATGGCTGCCAGGCGTGTTCCGCATCGCTCCCCATGTAGAACTGAATTTGAGACCCAGTGTGTATCGTCATATCATGCCGTGTTTCCACGTTGTTGTCTCCCTGATACTTGATTACTGTTTGAATGCTTCCGGAGGATGTTACACATTAGTGATGTTCCTCTCGGCCTCCGAGGGAGAAGATCCCTTGGACGGGCACCTCACCTTGGCTCTAATCCTATTATCAATCGTACGACAAATGCTGAAGACTTGTGCCTCAGCTTTTCCTGCTCTGTAGGCCAGGTATGTTTAGAGTCTTGGTGGAAACAGCACTGAGCTGTGTGACACCGCTTCGTGTTTGCTGCAGTCACGGTCACGTGCAAAAAGATACTAACATTTAGCCCTGATTGGGCGTCGGTGGTAGTTTATATTTATTGAGTTATTGAGGGGCTAGTAAGTGCAAGGGGCCATGAGAAATAAACATGTGATTGAGACACTGACTTTGCCCTCATGTCATTTGCAGTCTTGTGGGGGAGACTATACACGCCCACAAGCATCACGAAAAGTAGACAGAGTTAGGAGCCAAGAGAGAGCCTGGTGGGAATTCAGAGGAAGGACTGCTCCCTTCGCACAGTGAGGGGTAAAGAGTTGCCTCGAGATTGGCTTTGTACATAAGGAGATGAGAAAGGACAGACACGGGAGAAAAAAGGCCAAAAAAAAAAAAAAAAAGGCCAGGGACCGGCCTGCAGGTTCATTTGGCTGGTTGCGTGCCAGGGAATATGGCAGGAAGCCCTGCGTGAGCGTGGCCAGCCTCAGCAGAACGAGGGCGGCCCACGGCGAGGCAGCCACACGGCCCCTGCCACACGGCCAGCCACTTGGGCTGTTGGGGCCGGGAGTGGGACATCTGTTCTGCAGACAGCAGGGAGCTGCTGTGGCCCGGACGCAGCACCTCGGCCGATGCGGGTGGTCTGGCGCTGACACTTCGTGAAACACTGGGACTGTCCTTTCTGGTGTCCTTCGCCCACCAGCCACATGCCTACTGTGGGCCCGTGACCATGGTGGGGATCCTCTAGGCCCTCTCTCGTGTCGTCCTCAGCATTTCTCTGTGGCAGAGCAAATGCAGTTTCCATGAGTTTCGTCCGGTCCCAAGGCCCCTCTATAATTAAGAAGCTCTCAAGGGAGAAGCGTTGACTTCCCAAGCATCTAGGTTTAATCAAAATCGAACAAGGAAAAAGCCCTTCCTTGAAGACGTAGATGGAGCTGGAGGTGCCCCCTTCTCTTTTGTGCTCCCTGTCTCTCTGGGTGTGTACCAAGATCAAGGTCACATCTCTTCATTCAGCATCTGTCACTCTCCACTGCTCACCCTGCCAGGCTCTCATGACTGGACACTTGTCACTCGACAGAGGCCTTGTGCAAAGCAGGACAGGGCCACGCTGTGCGGCCGCTGTGGCTCAGCGCCCCCACCCCCACGCACAGCAGCAGGCACTTCTGGCCAGCTTTGGGCTCTACCCGTGTCACACTTCGGGGCGCTCTGCGGTGGGAGGGCTGAGGTCAGTTCGTTCTGCTCCTGCCACCCACGGCCATCACACACTGCCCTGTGCCCGGTGCATTTCACCCACGGATACTCTGTGCTGGGATACTGGCCAAATGCTTCATTTCCAGCCACTATCTCCCAGTGTTTCACCACACGCAGAGTTCTCATTATTTGCTTTCCAGAGCCGGCTGTGACTGAAATGTCCATCCATGTCTGAGAGCTGCGGCTACAGAAAGCAGCCATTTCCCATTTATTATGTTTTAAAACATAATGTTCTGGTCTCACCGTGTAGACCTCTCGGTAAGGTGGGAATACCTTTAGCAGAATGGATTCTGACCAATTAGCTCTTGGAATCAAGAGGATAAAAATGTAATCTTTTCACCTATGTGTGCCTTTACACTGGCTAGATAGATCTTTTATCTTTTTTTTTTTTCAGAGAGGGAGAGAGGGGGGCAAGGGCAGAGTGAGAGGGAGAGAGAGAATGTTAAGCAGGCTCCACACCCAGCATGGAGCTGGACGAGGGACTCGATCTCCTGACCGCGAGATCATGACCTGAGCTGAAACCAAGAGTCGGACGCTTAACCCACTGAGCCACCCACACGCCCCTAGATAGATCTTTGGTCATTTTAACAAGACTTCAAATACTGTCTGTCATGAAAATAACTGCACTGGTATAAAGTTTTTGGTTTTTATGATTTTTTTTGTTTGTCCTAATTAAAAAGTAGGACCAGACAGCTAAAGGGAACTTTGAGAAATCATCGGATTTGTCCACAATATAGGGATTAACCATTCTAGGCAAATGGAAATATCGTTTGCTTCTGAAGGTGTCCTGAGAGTTTCCACAGCCTTGAGGGAGGGGCTGTGTCAGTTAGTTCTGTGTTTCCTTACCTGTAAATCACAGAAACTCAACAAATACTCATCAAATTAATGGATGAGCCTTTATTGGAAACACACTTAATTGGCTAGCAAGTAAGTTCTGAACACCTTTTTGTGGAGTGGACGCCTAGGTGACGAATGGACAGACAAGTCACTAGGAAATTGTCCAGCCAAGCTAAGGTGATTTTCTCCTGTTGCAGATAAAATCCATTTCTTCTTATTCAGTTTGCAGAGTGTGAGTGAGCTCCCCTGGCTATTCACCATCCTCTCTATATTTGAAGGAAGTTATGAATTCTTCCCTCAGTCCAGTCTTCCTCCAGCTGGATAATCACAGCCTCATTTACCTTTCCTCAGAGTTTCATCTTCCCAGGCCTGGAAGAGTCCCTGTGGCTGTCTGAGCCCCAAGTGCATCATAATCCCCTCTCTGTTGTGGATCCCAGGCCTGGATATGCCAAAGTGAGGTTTACAGAGGATTAGTGAGCATTTTGTATCTAAACCTGGATGATGGCGATCACAGATTCATTAGTGGATAAAGAAAACTGTAAGACAGTGGAGCTTCTGTTGGATTTGTGATGGGTTTTTCAAAATCTGGTTTGACCACTCTTTGCTTTTCCTTCCCCCAGATGCTATTTCTAGAACTCACAATTGTGATTAGACAGCAGCGGGAGAGGAGGCTACTGTGTTTCCCTCTTGGTTGTTGAAAATGATATGCTTAATAGTTTATTAAGCATTTTCAAATAGCTTCCTCCAAGAGCTGGAGAAAGATTTCTCCTCTCTCATCTAGTTCTGTGGCTCCAAAATTGTCTTTTAGCTGGAAAATATTGATTTGCTATTGTTTAGCCCCCAGTGGATTGCTTCTTATCTCCAAGACTGGATTTTTGTCAGAATGAGAGCTGACAGAATTCAGATTTAGTCAAGAGAAGTGTGTCAGGGTCGGCAAAATGGTAAACACCGAGAACAAATGGGGTGTTAACTCGGGACATTGTGTGTGAATTTTGTGAAATGAAGTTAAGTCAGGAATCGGGACCTTTGTGGTGTACATTTGTTGAAGATAATTATTTAAATGCCCCAGTCTCCTTGCAGAACGAGGGGACTGATTTCCACGGGTTTGTTTATACAGGTTAAATCATAAAGCAAGACTAAAAAGGGAAACAGTCCAAATTTTCAACAGTAAGTTCGGTATATCCGTATCCTAGATGACAATGAATTTTTCTTCTCTGTCCTTTTTAGAAGTTTACAGTATTGTTTTACAATGACCCTGTGTTACTTTTTGTACGTACTCCTGCAGTAAGTGAGTTCTGTGAGTCATTCTGGTCATTCGTTGTACCTGAGCTTGGTCTTGGGGACCCTGATGCAGACGTGGGTCCTCTAACTCACAGTGAGTGAGGGGGAAGGGTGGGGGTGAATTGTGGCGTGAAGAGCCCACGTCCATACCCTTGCGGATATGTGCCGGCCCCGATTGGCTGCAAGGCTGTCTCCACCTGGGGAGGCTCCTGGTCTGTCCCTCCGTCCCCGCGGAGTCAGACACACGGGTCAGACATGTGGGTACGTTTGCCAGCGAGCAGAGCAGAGGCGGGGCCTCTAATTGCATTTGGCTCTCAGTGTGTTCTGAGCGGTGTTCCTGAACGGCCCGCCACGCTCCTTGGTCTGCTCACTTGGCTGTTTTGTTTTTGAGTGGAAGGACCAAGTTTAATATTACAAAGCGAGTCTCGGCTTCACAGTACAGATACCTCTGCGTGAATGCAAAAGTCAAATCTGGGAGAATGGAAGGCTTTAATGCTCTTCGATTTTTCTCTAACATGTTTGGTTCGAAGTCTTTTTACCTCTAGATATGGAAATCAGGGACATCCCTCACTTATTGCCTCTGTAGTGACAATTCCTAAATCAGTCAGGGCCCAGCTCTCTTCTGAGTATTTGTTGCTCTGTGGGGGAAAAAAAGGCAAACAGGAAATGAGAGGTTTCTCCTCGATAGCGTGGTCTGGGTGGTGAGACAGGGAGTTACACCAAAGATCTGACTTCTAGTGGGATTCAAAGAATGCTCGGGGTGGTTCTCCCTCTTCTGTCAAGACGTATTCTTTGAGGGTGAAAAAAGAGGAGACTCTTCTGTAGCCTTCTGTCTTGTGTGTGCATGTCATTTTTCTAATGGAACTGTAACGAACAGACAATAAAAGGCACAGATCTTAGGTGTTCAATTCGATGAGTTTTGACAGTTGCATGCACCCAGGTAACCAACCACCACACAAGACAAGATACAGATGAGCTCTGTTCATTAGCAGTTGGTGCGAGCCACATGTGTAATGTAGCATTTTCGAGAGCCACGTTGGAAAAAGAAAAAATAGAAATGATACCAAGAAATGTTAACTTTTTGGGGGAAAACAAGTCTTTGAAACTTGGTGTAGGTAACACACCTCAATTTACGTGCTAACTTTTTGAAGAACATCGCAGTGAATCACACATAACGTAAGATTTACTATGGCTGTCTCTGAAGGGAGTTTTTTAAAAGTGCTTGAAATGAATGAGGAGGGGCTGCCCGAGAGGGAAGCTCTCCCTCAGTTTCTCCTTCCCAGGGACACTGAGTTCCCGAGCCCTGTAGACAGACGGCAGACACGTCTTTCTGTGACATGATCTGAAGACCTGAACCTCTCTTTGAGCCTCAGGCTGTGCCCTCAGTCTACTCTGTTTTTTTCCCGTCTCTGCCCCCCAGCCTCCTACCGCTTACGTTATATTAGCGAGTGCTTACCGAGCGCAGGCCATCTAGAGAGCTGCTGGCGAGGGAAGGACAGCGACATCATCCTGGCTCCAGAGCAGCTTACGACCCGGTGGAAGGAGATATTTCCACGCCCCGCTGTGGACAAAGACGACAGGGCCCTTGGATTAGATGAGACTTCTGGAAGACGAGGCCTAACCTTTAAAGCATGGTTAGAAGTTGATGAGGCAAAGCAGAAAGAACAAAGAGGCACGAAGAATGAGTAGAGCATGAATTAATATTTAGACAGATGGCCAGCTCCACCGTTTACAGGCTGTGTCTCCTTGGACCAGTTGCTTTACATCTCTGGGCCTCTTTTCCATCATCTATAAAGTAGTGATAATGAGACCTCTGTGCCAGAACTGTCAGAAAATCAAGCAGGAAAAGATTATTAAGAACCTGTTATAATGATTGGGCCATTCACTCATTCATTCATTCAGTAAGTGCTTGAAGACCCCTGCCATGTGTGGGGTGCTGGGCTAGCTGCTGGGAAGACCGTAGCATGGTGTGTCTCGTCCCAAAGCTTGATGTCTGTCCGAGGGGTTTAATTCACAGTAGCTGTTTTATCATGAGGAGAGACATTGTTGAGGAAGGGAGGGCTTAGTGGAGGGAGAGAAGACTGGGGGGTAGAGTGGGGCCCACCTCACAGTCTCACTCCTGCTGAAAACATTTTGAGGATTTTCTTCAGTGTTTACCAATATTTGGGATTATTCACCTACTCCAATAAAACCAGAAGAGACTGTGCCGTTGTGGGGATAACAGAAGCCACTGTGGTTTAATTTGCATTTGCCATGTCTTACCATCCGGATTTCACTCTGGGACGGGGGACCATGCTGCATCGGAATCGTTCACCCCATTCCCCTGCTAAGTCCTTTCGTAGTGCTACCCCGATCAGGTCTTTACTGACTTAACGGAGCGCATAGTCCCGGCACCAGACCTGCCACCTGACGTTTGTCCCGTAGATGCGGGGTGAGAAGCCGAAGGGGCAAATTGCTGGTCTGAGGCCTGTGAGCATCCAGACTGTGGATGCCCAGGCCTAGCAACTAGGATATCTGGACTGTAGCCCTGTCTCTGTCATTCATTTGCTTGTGACTTTGGGCAAGTCACTTAACTCCTCTGGGCCTGTTGCCCGACCTGTTGCCCAAGCTGCAAAAGAATGAGCTTCAGCTCCATGACCTCTGGGATCTCGTTTCGCATTCCATGATCCTCTGGCTCCCAGGGTTCGTGTCTTCTGCTCCCGGCCCCTGGCACATACACATTGTACTTTGGGCCTCGGAACTCACCCCCATTGAAGACAGAGCACGTGGACAAGAGTTTTGGTGGAGATGTCTCATTCCGTTGTGGCCACAAAGGGGAGTGAAAAAGGGCAGCAGGGAATTCTGGTCTCTGTTGGGACCCGTGCTTGGTTCTTTGTCCTCATCATCCGGGCCCTGCGTGCTTGATCGTTGCCTCGTGTGGCGAAGAGGAGTTCTGCCTCCTCTGGTCTGCGTTTAGAAGTACGTGTTAGTGTTGTGCTAGAATGAGTCTGAATTCTGCCCTCATAAGGCAGTTTCTCTCTTGACCTTTTCGATCTTGAATATGTTCTGCTTCCTGATTTGAGCACCAGACCTGGATTTGAGCAGACGCGTCCGGCAGCAAGATTGGCATTGCTTTTTGTAGCTGGTGACTGTGTGAGCTTACAGCACTGGGGAGAGGAGCCACCGAACAGTTAGAAAGATGACAGCAGCCAATGACTGGAGGTGTCCCGGCACATCTGGTCCTCCCATACAAAACTAAAATCACCATGAGAGATCTTTCTGCATGTTGGCATTTTCAGCTCTGGGATATCCGTTCGGTCTTTATGCATCAAATCATGCACATACCAATAACCCTCTAATTTATGGATGCTTGCTATTAGGTTTTGTTTAAATGAGTTCCTTCCCAAAAGGAACCAGCTTCTGTTCTGAAAAAATAAATAAACTGCGTGAGGTCAACTTTCCTACAACCGATTTTCAGCGTGGAGTTTTCAGGGTGTAATTTAGAAGTAGCCGTGGTGGTTTACGACCAGAGAAAGTGTATGTAAGTCTGTAGGTAGGAGGCTACATGAATGTACTGGGGAATGACTGGGAGCCAGAGGGCAGAGGGAGAGATCTAGCGGTGCGGATTTCAGCTCAGTTTCACATCTCTACCCTAAGGCATTAGATGCTGCTAATTCTTCAAAAGCCAAAGATTTGTTTTACAGAAGAAGTTCTGATTTGATTAAGATATTGCTTCCAGACCTAATGTTCCTTTAGCAAATCATGCCTACATCCATGATTGGAAATAAACTGCATGTTATCTAAGCATAAAAAAGCCACAGGATTTGGAACTATTCTACAGAAGTAACATTCAGTGTAATTACAGTACATTTAGATTAATTATAGTGCTGGTTCCGGGCGCCACCACACTTAAGGTCGTATCAGCGTTTTCGTTATTAACCCTGTGTGGAAGAAGTTTATCTTCTGGCTGTCTATTCTTTTCTTCAGGAAAATATTTGCATCAGATATAGGGCTAGATCGCAATTGAAGGGCCTTTCTACTTTTAACGTAATTTTAAAAAGGTAGGATTTCAGAGGAATTATTCTTGTGAGGGTTACTGTTTCTGTGTAGAGTCTCAAAATAGGCAGAGATTAATTTTCAAAAGGTGAAAATGGTCAAAATGTTTCGTCGGGAAATTGGCTTGCTAATAAATGGCTCGTGCCTCCCTTTCGTAGGCTGTATAACATTGCCCAGAAAGCACAAAGTGGCTGATGCTTAACCGCCATGTCCAGAACTTACCTGTCCCCCCAGCTTTGGCTCCATCCATAGTGACCTCCTCAGGAGGCACCGCCTTCATCCAGCAGCGCTGCTGGACAGCACGATGGTTGGCAGTGTTGTTCCGTGTGACTATCATTGTGGGCCTCCGGTCCTCATCTCTTGATAGCATCGGTGAGTCTTTTCTGAAACAACCAAAAGTGATTTGGAGCCAGATTTGGCAAGTAAGGAGGCTGACAAGGTCGCATACACATTTTACTAAAGAGAGAGCTGTGGCTCTGAAATAATGAGCTTCATTTTCAGGCGTGGTTCCTAACTACAGCGGAACGTAACTCCCTCGGAGGAATTCCTGGTTCCTCTTGGCGCTGCTTTGAAGGTGCGGTGTTCATGTCAATGTCACATGTCTGCTAGTTCGGTCTATGCGGAGTCTCATGATCGATAAAAGGAGGGACTGGTGATGGGTAGTAAGAAGGGCACGTATTGCATGGTGCACCAGTTGTTATACGCAACTAATGAGTCATTGAACTTTACATCAAAAACCAGGGATGTACTGTATGGTGACTAACATAATATAATAAAAAAACATTAAAATAAAATTTAAAAAAAGGAGGTTTCTTAAAAATTCTCACTGATGGACTTAAACGGCACTAAAAACCGTTCTGAACTGTGACACGTGTTAAAAAACTTCCTATGATATATCTTTCTGTAAAGGAATATAGTCTCAAAAATATTTGGAGTAATAGCTCACATCTTGCTGAGTACTTACCATGAGTCAGGCAGTGTGTTTTCTGTGCTTTAACTGATTCACCTGTGACTTTTTTTTTCAAGATTTGAGTTTTTTAAAAGTCATCTCTATACACAACGTGGGGCTTGAACCCCCAACCCCGAGATCAAGAGTCCGCATGTGCCACCGACCGAGCTAGCCAGGCGGCCCACCCGTGATTTTTTTTTAAGAACTTTAGGTACCCGTCTTTTCAAAGGGTGCCACTCGCATTGGCTTGTGAAGGGCCGATCTGATATCTCACCCCACACGATTACCTGTGATGAGCGCGTGCACCGGGGCGTACTTACTCTCCCTGCCATTGCAGCCGCTCTCTGCGGACGGAGGCGAAAATAGGGACGGTGTAGGCAAGTTTTACAGAGCAAGTTATATTAAATGAACAAAAGAATCAGGGCAAAAGCAGTGAATTTTTTAACTCCTGACCTGGTTTGATTTTTCTTTCCCTTTCTAGTTTGCCCTGCTGGGTTTTATTTTACCTTTTCCTGGTGGAGTCGTGCAGGCGAGTAGCTCTTATCAGGAACAAATGATGCCATAAATCGGGACTGAGATCAATGAGGTTCTGAGCTGAGAGTGAGAGGCCGTTTTCCCTGCTTACCACGCTGCATATGTGAAGCCAGAAGCCGGAGGCTTGGGTGTTGTTGCACACGCAGCTCTCTCATTTACGGACCTATATATAGCTGCTCTGTCGCCAAGCTGGGTTCCCAATACCCATTGTCCTCTTTTCAACAGGAGGAATATTTAGAAGAAATAATAGAGAGCACATATGTTCTCATGTCTGTCTCCAAACATATAAGAAAAGACATGGAAAACGATGTGCCAAACAAAACCACCCCTCGGTAATAACACTGTGAAGTAAACGTTACAGCCTGGAATGCTGGGAAGTGGCTCCGTCCCCTCCCCAGCCCCCTGGCACTGGCTCCGTAGCTTTCCTCAGTGGAGGGGAACTTATTTACCGGTGCCAAAGGCACGGATTTAGTCAAAGGGGGGAACCAGCAATGGACACCATTCTGCTTTCTGATGACCGGGTCGGGCCGTGTTCTGAAGTACTCGCTTCACTTAGGGGAAGCCCATTCGCAGACAGCAGTGTCAGGCCCGGTTAGGCCTCTCAGCTCTTGCTACCTCTGCTGTGGAAATCGTGGAAAGCGCGAGTGACCATTGAGGTTTGCGCTCTGAGAAGACAGGTTCGACCCTGTCATCTTTTACGTAACGTGGGGGAAGCTAGTTTGGCCGCTTGAGTTGGTCTTTTTCTAGTTGAGTAGATGGAAAACTGGACTGATTTTCTAGTCCCGCATCACATAGATGGCTTGGCTCGGGGAGGGGCCGTGCCCGGGGTGAGGCGGGTGCGGCACTCGCCCAAACACAGCATTTCAGGTGGCACCAAAGACTCGGTAATCGAGGCAAATGATACTGAATGTGGTATTTGTAAAAAAAAAAAATCAAAATTAAGGTAAAAAGTCCGTGATGAATGGAAGATCTGATTGTTAAATAAAGACAGGATCAGTAACAGTGCTGTTCTGAGCGATGTTGGAGCCCGGAGCAAAAGGAAAAAAAAATACTGCATTCATTTTAATTAAAAAAAAATAGTGCCTTAAAATTCCATTTATCTTGATGACTGAGGTTTTTGGACACCTCCTGCTGTCCTGAAAGCCCAACTCTACTGCCATCTCTCTTGAGTTTTCCCTGATTTCACCCCCCTCCCACTGGCTTCTCTGTCAGAAAATATTGTACTTCTGCAGATCTCCTGACAACATTTGCCACCGTAGGGTCTAATTATTTGTTTGGGGTTTCTGCCTCTTTCAGAAGACTGTGGCTTCCTTGAGGATAAAGACCATGATGCCAGCCAGACATGCAGTAGGTACTCAAACATATACTCGCTGGTTGTTAGAAACAGCAAATGAGCGCGTGGATGCGCCAAATGGATAAGTGACGACGACCTTGGAGTCTTTTAGGACTTCATTAGCGGGTTGCCATTTCCAGTGATTCCTAACTCTCTTTGGGTCGCTTGGGAGCCTCTCTTTGGGAAACCAAAGTGCCACGGAGAGAACTTTCCTTTCTGAGGATGGAGCGGGGAGTCGGGCAAGTGAGCTGGGTAATAATCGAGTTGGTTACATGCCCGGGTCCCGGCAGTGACTGGACTTCACGGCCTGGGGACCACGCGTCAGGAGTGCGTCCGCCCGGAGCCCCGGCTCCGCAGAGCCTCCGAGCCCAGAGGGGTTGTGCCCGATGGGGGCTTCGGGAGGCCCTCCACGGCTCTCTTCCTGCTGAGGCCTCTGGTCCCTCGGCCGGGCTCTGCCTCAGGGTCGGGGTGGGGCGGAGGGGGCGGGTGCCCGGGGTGCTCTCCGGGGGTGCCAGTGGGTGCCTGGGCCCCACCTCAGCCCCCGTGGAGCCAGAGCTTCCGGGGGTGGGGTGGGGTGGGGATGGGGGGATGGTCGCCCTGATCCTGAAGGGCCACGTGCCGTACACGACCACGCTCAGGAATAGAGCCCAAGGCTTCTGTGTGTGCCGACCATCTGGGGGGCTGCTTCACTTTCTTAAGTTAACTGAAATGGTTTACCCCAGGGCATCCTATTAAAAGGAAAAAAAAAACACCCAAAGAAACAGAGTGAGGCAAGCTATACAATATTCACGATCACTTGAAATCAGAGACGCAGAAGTCAGTATCGAAATGGCCCCTTGCACGTGCAGCTTGTGATTAAGACGCAGGGTCCATGAGTTCTAATCCTAGCTGGAGGACACTGGGAAATTATAGGAAAATGTTAATGAGAGTGAGGAGTTCGCCCGCCCCCACCGTTGTTACTTCTTTAACAATTTAAGCTGGCGGAGTAGTGGCGGCCCGTGGCAGCATGGCTCTGTCTACCCAATGACAAATGACTGCTCTGACTGATTTCTTTTTTAACCACATCTAATCACTTGGCAGGCTGCTCTGGCATCATGTAGACACAGCCTGGGCTGTCCTGGGAGCCGTGTATTGATTCCGTGTTAAGAAGCCATGGCCGAATGGGGAGGAAGTCACGCAACACTAGAATACAGCGCCATGGCAAAACAGAGACTGTGCTGCTCTCAGTCTTGCCGAGATGCTCAGGAAAATGGCACCTTTGCTGTGTTCTCCTGGCACCCTGTCTCCTGCAAGCAATCTCAGAAAGATCCCAAACCTCGCTCACCTGCACGGAGTCCTGTCCCGTCGTGTAGGGCGTCAAGGAAACCGGCTCTCTGGCTGTGCTCCCCTCCCTGCCCCAAGCCCTATGGCCGCTGAGGCTACACACACCCCTGTCTTTCTTCTTCCCTCCCAGCCCTCCCCTCTTGCTCCTCCTGTCCTCCCTCTGTCCTTTCCCTCCTGTCCCCGCCTCTGGCACGGGCCTAAAGGCCAAGCACCTGTGCGAAGTGCCGCGGGCCCGGGAGGCGCCTGGGTGCCCGCTTCCATGGTGCTTACCCTCTAGTCCGAGTGGGCAGACTTGCAGAAATCAACACAGAGAGAGGGTGTCATTTTCAATCGCAGTGAGTGATCTGAAGAATGAAAACAGGATGGTGGGGCACAGCTACAGAAGCAGAAGGGCCTGGCTGAGCGGAGACTTGACCAAGGAGGGGAAGCAAGCATCTTGGGGAAGCTGCTGGAAGAGATGGTGGAGCCATTACAAAAGGCCCTGAGGCAGGGACATGCTTGGCTTGTTTGAGGCATGAAGCGAGCCTTGTCAGGGTGGTAACCTCCCAGTGGATGAGGTCAGGGAGGTAGGCAAGGACCAGATCAGTGGCTCCTTCACAGGCTGAGCTAAGCGGTTTGAATTTTCTTCTACCTGCAGTGGGAAGGCATTGGAGGAACCCGGCGGGCCCTGTCCATTCTCGGAGTCCGATCCGGCATATGGTGGCCCGCTCAGTTCTCCGGACAGGGGCTCCATCATTCATTATGCTTTGTGTTCATGTAACTAGCGTGTCTGCTGAAATGGTTTTTCCAACAGAGGACTGGTCTTTGCCTATGGACGGCTGAAGTTTTATCTTTGGCTCGACAAGAATAAAATAAAGCAGAAGCGTGTGCAGCACACTAAGGCTCGCCTCTTACTCCCCATCCCACACACTCATTTGTAGGCTCTCAGACGTCCTGGGTCGGTGAGCCGCGTGAGGGCGGACAAGGCGCTCCGTCTTGTTCCTCTGGGGATCCTGGTGTCAGCGTGAATGTCTGGCACATGGCAGGGGTGTGCTAAATGCTTGTTGAAAAGAAGGAAGAAAGACAACTGCCCCTTTTTAGGACTTGTCCACCTTTTATTTGCCGGGGCTATCACGAACATGAAGGGGATATGCAAAGGGAAGTGAAATAAGGGACTCTCTGCGGAGTGGGACGGAAACCTCAGTTTACCCAGAAGGGAAAAATGTGATCAAAAACAGCAAACACGCTGTAAATAATTTCTCCCTCGCTGTGGAAAGATTCAGTAAATGTACGGTGGCACTTACTTGTCTGGCAATATCATCATGTTAGGACTTAAATTTCAACTCTAGTTGATTGTTTGAATTCAGTCCCAGATACATCTTAAATATATATTTGGTTTATGTCTGAGACCCTTAGGATGACAGATACACTGCCATAAGGCTATAGTCAGTGACTAAGAAGGCGATTACTAAGAAAGGGAAGTCCAAAATGGCCAGGGAAGTATGGAGGAGCTGCCTCATTCAGTAGACGCAATCAGGGCAATGACCTGTCTGGAAGAAATGTATTTTTCTCCAAAGCATCTGGTAGTTCCTTCTTGATTAAAGAGAAAAGCATCGACATTACTCAACATGCTGTTTTGGAGGCATCTTGAATTGGCCTCACCTGGCTTTCCGCATTCACTTTCTGCTCTGCCATTTGACACCATTTCACATTCTCGCTTAACTTCTTCTTTCCTTCATTCCTCTTCTGTGCCTTTACTCTTGCTCTTCCAATGGTCAGGAAGACCCCTCCCTCACCTTCTCTGTCTCTAGTCGCCTAATTATCCTTCAGCATTCGGCCAAAGTACAACCTCCCCCAAGCAGCCTTCCCGGATTTCCCCAGGCTGAATGTCTACTCTTCCCGTGTGTTTCTTCTGGCTTATATTATGTTCATTTTTTATGGCTGCCTCACACGACTACACTGTCCTGATCTTCCACAGTCCCTACGGAGTTCATTCCACAAAGTGGTAATGCTCAGTAGGGATTATTGAATGACTGAATGGGATTGCAATAGTATCACAATCGTTTTTCTCATCCTCTTCCTCTGCACCGGAAGGAGGGTGCATGAAGAGTTGGCTGCTCTCTGCCATGCTCTTTACAGCAGGTCAAAACAGTTGCAAGCTCTGATCCATCACACACAGTCGAAGTGAAGAGGCAAGAGTGTGGGTGCTTGTCATCAGTGGGATCGTGGACACGAGGGGGGAAATTAGGCCAATGACTGGCCTGTTAGTCTCAACTCGGGAAACTGGTGGTGCTTGGCCTTGTGACTACAGCCTAAGATTTTGCCATAGTATGTATCAAAAAATAGTTGAATATTTCTCAGTGCTTGGAGGAACATTGTGTAATTCATCTCTAGTTTATATATATGATAAGAACAAATTATGTATCCCCTGTATTTTATTTTCTTAGGTTGTAAAAACTGACTTCTTTCAACCACTTTATTCAATATTCCCCCAAAGGCATCAGCAGCAAAAATTTATGGATATTTTTTTATTACAGATGATTTGGCTTTTATTCTTAGGAAACAGAGCTAGAAAAATTTTAAGGTCATTAGCCGTAATAATTTTAAATACATAGTCATTTGAGTACTTTAGTTTTAGCTTTTAGGTTCTCTGCTATCTTTAGCTTTTTCCATTTTAAGTTAATAACGATAAAAATAAATCTCATATTTATTAGCTTTTTTCATCCTAAGGTGTTTGACAAACCTTAGGAGTGCAAATATAATGTAGTAATCCATATGCCTGCTCCTAGGTTTATGGCCCCGAGAGCACTTGATTACAATTAGTTCTATTTCATTAGAATTGCCCATGGTCAACGGAAGGATTGAGTCCAAAATTACTGGGAAGTGCAAGCAGAAACCCTTGTCAGCCCAGCTAACCTGCCTTTCGAGATAGCATGCTAATGCAGAGCCTCCATGTCTTTAAACTCTAAAATATCTATCTCTCTTCCTATCCTCTCTTCTTCCAGAAGAACAACTATGTGTTGGATTCTGAGCTCAACTGTGGGGACAAAAAGGTCAACAAGGCTTTCAGAAGGCTGGATAAATAGGTTGTATGTATATAGCAATATATATATATATATATATGTATATTTATATATATTTATATATATATAAACACATACATATATATAAAGTATGTATGAAGGTTTGTGTCAGAAGTACATTGTCAAGCGTGTGCATACACTAAGCCGTCGTTTATGGAACGTTTACTCTCTGCTAAGCACTGTGCCAAATAGTTGACATGCAGTATCTCATTTAATATTTGCAACAACTCCAAGAGTTATTGCTATCCCCATTTCACAGAAAAGAAAACCAAGACTCAGAAATACTGTGCAATTTGCTCAAGTTCGTCTGCTAAAAGGTGGTATGGTCACGGTTCAGACGCAAACCAAGTTGTCTGACCTCCAAGCTCATGCTCTTCGCCAGTATACACTTTAAGTGTCTCTTTTCACTGGATCCAAATTTTGTCCCAGAAGTTCAGGCTGAGAATAAAAGAGAAAAGAATGAAAAGTATGAAATTGGTTGGGTGAATATGAATACCAAGGTATTTATCTGTTTACTCGAGACACGCTTAGTAAAGAGTCAGCCTTCAGACTCTGGTGCTCGGTCTGGATTTGTTTCAGAGCATGAAACAGAGCATTTCAGTGACTGCTGCGTCCCCCTCCCCCCCTCCAGCCGAAGAGCACCTGATTAAATGACTTTATGGCGCGGTCCTTTAGCTATCATCATGGTAGCAAAGAAGGAACTTTCAGACCTACAATGTGTTGAAACATCAGATGAGCCACCAAGGTAGTCTGCAAGGCCCCCATCCTTAAGAATCTCTACATGGAAGAGCTTGGGAAGAGCTGAGCCATCGACCTCTCAAGATCTCAGACCGTGTTACGATTTTGCAAAACACGCACAAGTTTCAAGTTAATTTCACCTGAGGCCAGACCCTACTTTGGAGTTCCTTATGATAAGCAAGGTGCCAGCGAAATGCCAAGGTATGTCTGCGGCCCCATAGACTACCTTTTGCTCCCTCGTGGGCACTCAATGCTTCTGGCTCCGTAGCATTTCTCATAGCTGTGGGTCACCATTATTATATGGGTGTCATTATTTGTTTACTCCCTGTCTCCCACGCTAGATCATGAACTCCAGGAGAACGGGGATTGTGTCCTGCTCAGGGCTGCCCCTCACCTACAGTGCTGAAGACCCCCGTGACTAGCACTCAATTCATGTTTATCGAGGCAGGAATAAATAAATGGAATCTGATAGAAGACGAGACACACGGCACCACGTCTCAGATTTAGTCTTGACTGATGCCACGGAGATCCCCATTCTTAGTTTTTAAGCACAGCCCTAGCTCAATACCTCTTTCATGGCCTAACAGCTCTGGGGGTTTTATGTGACGGAGGGCAAGTCTGTTTGTTCGGTGATTACAAGAGACAGATACAATATTTACTAGCCTTAGCAACTCCTGAGCAAATGTGGTCCCTGGAGAAGGGCACACGATAATAAAGCAGGGAAACCCAGCCGTTATCTTGAAGCCGAGCTCCACAGGCGTCAAGGCCGTGACTCACGATCCTGTGGTCAGGAGCTCTGGAGTTCTCAAGGATGATTTATGGCAACACTGAAGAGACAGAGTTCATTTAAATATAGTGACGGCTGAAGTATTTTGAAGTGAGAAAGTCAGCTCGTGGCTGGGCAGATACCTTGTTGACCCCGTTCCACTCTCCGATACACCATCGTTTCCAGGATTTACTCTAAAATGCTTGAGTCCTAAAGTGACCCAGGAGCAATGAACTGACCACGGCTCCTTCACGCACAGAGGATTCGGTTTCTGGAAACAGAGCACACGTTCATCTCTACCCAGCACATTGTTCTTTGATTGGTTAAATGACGCTCTAAATGGAGGACTGTGATAGCAAAAAATAAATGTTTTATACAGTGCTAGAAAAAGCTTTAGGGGAAAATTTTAGCAAAAGAACAGATTCTTTCTTGTTTCTATAGAAACCGGTAGCGATCAGGAGAAGTGAGCTGTTCTTTCAAGTGTACATGGTAGTAAGGCCAGCTCAGCAGTCCCCTGCCCCACTAACTGGGGAGCACCTCTGTGTGTGTACCTTTGATCTCACTGCGAGCTGGGGACATCTCGCTGCAAATCCCCGCTTCCTCACGGGCGGAGGAGGGCTGTGGTCCAGAGTCGCTCAGCATCCCAGAACCAGAAAGGCTCTTAACAGGAGTCTCTTGTTGAAAGAGGAAGAAAAAGATAAACAGAAGGAAAGCTTTACTATCAGCTGTCAACAGGCCTTTAAACTGCTCCTTACCAGTGAGCAGAAAATGTCCTGATCGCGGCCTGCCCGGCCGGCTGATAGCCTGGCCCATGCAGGCATTTGAGCCATCGGATGGTTCGGACAATTTGTTGCCCTGCCAACTTGTCTACTTCCATAAAATCCCTTGCTTAATGAAATTAGAATTAAATGTGTCCCTTTTAGTTTCATTTGTGAAGCTGTTACATTCTTGACAAGTGAATGGTGGGCAAGACTTAAATCAGATTCTGAGGCAAGTGCTTTTCTAAAGCCTAATCAATACTACAGCTTTAAAATGAAGTTTAGGTCAAATGTAATGACAGGAGGAAACAGGCGTGTTTTGCTTCAATCTGACATGTCCCAGAAGGTAAGAGGCATATCTAGTAACTGACAAAAGGGTTTTCCCTTTGCTCGACATTTACTTTGTATGTAAACAATCCGGTATATTGGCATGTCGATGTATTAGTTGGTGGCGGTCCAAAACATGATGTGAATTTAGACAGTCTGTCTTTCTGCTCACATTTATTGCAGTCTTGCCTTGCAGTTGGCAGAGCCGAATGAATCATTTTGAAATATAAACTTCCTCACATCTAAAATATGGCACAAGCAAAGCACAAGACGTAAGGGGAGCGGATTATGAAATAAAAGGAATGCTGTTAGTCCATAGGTTGTAAACATTGGCTGTTGTTCATAAAATACTGGGACAAGTGTAGAAGGCTGCACGTAGTGTAGCTTCCTTGAAGCGGTGCCGTGGAGGGCAGGAAGTGACTTTCCACTGGCTGTGAGACCTCAGGTAAGTCACTTCCCCTCTCTGAACTTCAGTTTCCTGTCTCTCTTGTTCAGCTGTCCTCTCTCCGCTGTTAAACGAGCGCTCAAGTTTTGCCCAAAGACACTTTGGCAGAAAAGTAAACAAACTTCCCTAAGTCAGAAGCTTGCATGGAATGGGAAATACCCCGTGTTTCCTAGACACATTTTACTTCAGCTCCCTTTGCCCTGGGAGTAGTGTTCAGGTGTACAATCTATCACATCCTTCTATGGATTGCAGATGCGGAAACCTTGGGACCTAAAGCTTTTCTGGAGAATTGTGTGTGTCTAACTTCTGGGACTGAAGTCAGAGTATCAGCCTCATCTGCCGTTAGTACTCAGAAGCTCTTCCTGTTTCTGGATGAGTCTTGTTGCCCGGCCTGCATAGAATCGAAGCCCGAGAAATATTTTTTGGATGAATAAATGGCAGTATTATGGAATGAAATGGAAAGCATAGTGCTTATCAAACAGCTCTCACTAAATTTGTTTCAATGATTTGTTTCCTCCCACGCGATTGTGTATCCTGTCAGCCCACATGCCATGTATGGCAAAGGGGTGGCTGTAGGTAAAATGGGAAGAACCTTCGCTTCTATGTCAACTGGCCTTATTGATATACACCAATGCCTCCTACTGACGTGATTGATCGTATTAGTATTTGACTTAATTTTGACTGGATCGGGGGCAGGCTGTTTGTAATTTCCTCAAACAGTCATTACCACCATCTTTTACCCTAGTCTGCACCCCACTCATTACATTGCATCACAATATCTACATAAATAATACGTGACTAATTTCTAGAGTCACTCAGCTCCCAAACTCATCAATGTGAGCCAGACGGCTATTGCTCTTCCTTTATTATACCTGACGTCTCGTGGTATTTAGGGAAGTGGAAACGTGCGTCTTCGGAGAAGAAATGTAGAATGTATACTGTGGTGTTCCTTTTCATGTCAAAGCTGGTGCTGGTGACGGGGAAATAAAATACCACAAACCGTGTGGCTTAGAACAACAAAAATGTACTGTCTCCCGGTTCTGGCGGCTAGAAGTTTGAAATCGAGATGTTGGCATGGCCATGCCTCCTCCAAAGGCTCTAGGGAAAGGCTTCTGGTGGCCTCAGTGTACCTTGGCTTCTAGATGCATCACTCCGACCCTCTTTCACATAACCGTCCTCTTTTTGTGTCTTCACATTGAAGTCAGGTACACCCTAATGACGTCATCTTACCCTGACTGCCTCTGTAAAGGTCCCGTTTCCAAACAAGGTCACAATCCAAGGTAGTGGGAGTTAGGACTCCAGTGTGTCTTTTTTGGGGGGAGATACAATTAAACCCACAATGACCTGTCATCTCAAAAGCTGGTGATTTGCAGCTGTGCCTCTGACACTTGGGGCCCAGATGGAGCTTTAGCCCCCAAAAAGCAACTCCAGTCTTTGGACCTGCTTGCTGGGCAAGCCTGTGGGCTACCTAATTGTTGCCCAGGCCCCACTGTTAGGCCACGTGACCTAAGGCCCTGCTTCTGTGGATCCTTAAAGATTGGACATGATTACCGTACCTGATCAGTTACTGTGGCATTTCTTTCCAGATACTCTGGAACTCGAATTTGTTACGAATTCAGCCTGGCTTGCCCTCTACTCCCCTTCCCCCACCCCGCAGTTAGTCTAGGTTGGTAAGTTTAACTGGATCTGAATGATATAAAGAAAATTTAAACTTTTGGGCAAATTAAATTTAAATGGGAAACCAGATGGCAAAGCTGTCTTGGATTGTAAAGTACAAGGTAGTATTGATTAAAGAAAGGATTTCTAAAAGTCTTGCAGCTACACTGTGTTCCAGTGGGAGAAGCTGCTAACAGAAATCCTCCTAGGTAAATAATGCCAATTTAGAAAAAAAAAAAAAGTACTGAGTTCACTTGTCCAGAAGCAGGCATTCTCAATGCAGCGTTATCATTTTAAAACTAAATCTTTTTGGGAAGTTTGAGAAGGTCCTTGTCCTAAGGGCAGATGGACACCTGATAAAGTATTTGTGGTCCAATCTAAGCATCAGCTCAGGGTCAGAGGACCTGTGGTAGTAGAACTAATATTTCTCGGTCCATCTACATATAGGAAGCACTTTCTAGAAATTATGAAAAAAATTATGCTGGGACATTAGCAATTATGTTAATTAAAAATTGATAGGGACTTTCAAAGGACACTATCAAGAAATTGAAAAGATATCTCATTTAATGGGAGAAAACATTTGCAAGTCATAAATCTGAGAAGGTGCTACTATCTGGAATATATATAAAGAGCTGGTACAACTCAATAATCCAAAAAATGACCAAATTAAAAATGAGCAAAACCTCTGAATAGACATTTTTCCAAAGAAGATAAACTAAAGATCGATGAACATGTGAGAAGATGTTCAACGTCCTTAGCCATCAGGAAAGTGCAGATCAAAACCACAGTGAGACTAACGTAACATAATAAAAAATTATTATATAAAAAAAAACCACAATGAGATACCACTTCACACCCTCTAGGATGGCTATACTCAAAAAGATAGGCCAGAAGTGTTGGTAATGATGTAGAGAAATTAGAATCCTTCTGTATTAATGGGGGAAGTACAACGGTACAGCCACTGTGGAAAACACTTTGGTGGTTCCTCAAAAAGTTAACCGTAGCGTTACCATACGGCTCAGCACTTCCGCTCCTAAGTGTAGATCTGAGAGAATTGAACCCACGCATCCACGCAGAACCTGTACGTGAGTGTGGGAAGCAGCATTATCCATATTCGCCCCAGAGTGGAAACAACCCAAGGGTCCACCAACTGATGAGCGGATATGCCGCATATGGTTTATCCATATGACGGGCCATTAGCCGCGGAAAGGCGTGAGGTACCGACACTTGCTACGGTGTGGATGAACCTTGAAAGCATTATGCTAAGTGAAAGAGGGCAGATCCAAAGGGTTGCATATTGTACAACTTCATTTATATAAAATAACCAGAATATGTAAATCCATAGAGCGGTTGCCAGGAGCTGGGGGAGGGCAGAATGGATGGTGCCTGCTAATACGTACAGAATTTCTTTTAGGGGTGATGAAGATGTTCTGGAATTCGATAGTGGTGTTGATTGCACATTTCCGTGCATATACAAGAACCACTGGAGTATAACCTTTAAAACGGTGAATTGTATTTATATGAATTCTAGCTCAGTAAGGCTGTTAGAAAAAATATCACTCACTGGCTTTAACATTCATTGATGATTCGTTGAAACAGTAACTAGATCCATTGTTTACAACTTAGCCCAACAAAATTTCTATCAGGGAGGAGTATTTTATCACTGGCATTTAGAATTGCTGCTGCACGGTGATAATAAATAGCAGGCAGCCTTACAAATTGTTCGAGAAGTTACGCTGGAATACATTAATCACCCCAGTTAGGTAAGAATCACCAAGCTGCTGGAAAAAGATCCACAGGGAATTTTCAGTGTTGGGCCAGGGAGCAGTGACTTGCTGGCATTCCAATGGGGAGATCAGCCATTTAGTGTCCTTGGAGCCTCTGGGATCCTGATCCCCAGCACCTCCACTAGAGGGGGAGCAAGCCAGATAAGGGAGACTTGAAAGTCCGGGCTAGCCGACCATTTCTGGTGTGTGTCTGTCAAATGCAAGTCGGTTCTAACCTTGCATTCTTTAAAATGGTGATCGAGACAGAATTTTTGTCCTCAGGAATAGCAGAGAAGAGACATTACAGTTAGAATCTGTTGCAGTTGAACATTGGGGTTATTTTGAATTACATTTAAAATTAAAAAAAAAAAAGCATGTGCGGAGGAAGGCTAACTTTGATGTGAACAACGGTTAGAAACCAACAGGACATTTAAGGTTAACATCTCTTTTATTTCCACACATGGAGACCTTTAGTGTTTTCTTGCAGTCCTGGAAGCCACTTGCAGTTAAATAATACAGGGATTTGCAAGTTTATCCTCTGGAAGGGGAAGCTAAAAGATGGGGGAAATGGAATGTTCTGTATATTTGAGGAGAGAGAAAAACCAAAATTTAGCAATAAAATTAGTGTGAGCTGTCGTGTTCTGATCTGACCACGAAACTAAGAATGTGTGGCAAATGTGCATTTCTCAGACTGCAAACTGAAAAGCTTAGAGCTGGATTTTCTCACCCTTCACATCGTGTACTCAGCCTTGATAAGGAGGAGACAAAGGATAAGCCACCAATCTTTTAAGAGAATAAATATAGAGGTAGTGTCAGAGGGATAGTGGAGATTTAGCCCAATCTGTATTTCTCACAGCAGCATCGGGGTTTATGATGACCTGAATCACCCAAAGAAAGAATAAATAGTGTTCAGTAACGCCTGGATTTTATCATCGTCTGAGTCCTGAAAATTGGTAACTCGTGTCTATAAGTGTACTGAGGGCTCATGAAAATAGTGATCTGCATCAGCTCGTTCGATGTCGACAGCGTATCGTCAGTTCTTACCGATCTATGAACTGATTTTCTGATATGTAGATTACTCGCGGCTCTCATGCCCTGCTGACAAAGGGGAGGGCTGGGGCTTTGTGGATGGATCTGATTGAATAGCCCTATAAGTGTTGGTGTTGACAAAGCCAAAGTTAGTGGATTCTTCATTATGATTCATGGCCTCTTGTAGGCAGCAGCACGACAGACTGAGCCATAACCACAGCTCCGGGTCTGGTTGCTTTGATCCCAGTCAGTGACCTGGAAATCTCTCTTAATAACAGGAGCACACAGATTCGTTCTGTAGCACAGCAACTTGCTTATTCTTGTTTGGGTCAAACTGTTCATGGAAGGGGATGTGACTGAGGATGTGCGGGGACGGCGGGCTGAGTCGGTGGTGCTTTCGCCTGTCCGTCTGCTTCGCGAAGATGACTGATTCATTTGCTGCTAGGTGGCTTTGGCCTTAGCCTCGTACCTACTTGCTAATGTGTAAGAGTAACGGTTGCCATTAACTAGTACCGGACCGTGCCCTTTACTCACCTTGCCGCTTACTCCTCAGCAAAAAGCTAAGGGGTACGCATTATTCTTTCAGTTTTAGAGACCATGAAACCGAGAGTCTGAGAAGCCCCTACCGCTGGTACCCTTCCCTGCTTCTGTTGGGGTATTGCACAGGTTCATGAATATACGCGTGGTGCTGGTGGACCGATATGTGCGTGCGTGCGTGCTCGTGTACGCGTGCGTGGGACTGGAAACTGATCATGGTGCCTGGGACATGAGAAGGACATGAGAAACCCTCAGGAAATGAAAGCCATACTACTTTTGTCTTGCACAGCCCTGACTATTTTGCCAGTGCCTAACAGGTTCGATAGATAGTAGGCGAATTGAATTAAAATCTTGCTAAATAGATTTTGCAAGTTGGCTTTCTTTCTGTAATTAGCTTTCTGACAATTTGGGTGGTAATTGGTTGATGGAAAGAATAATTAATAATAAAGGTTGTTTATTTGTGGGGTAAGCATTTATCATAGTTTTCACTCCTTTCCATCAACATTTAATTCACGAAAAGGCTCATAAGTTAACTACAGAGAAATTATATTACTAAATATTGAATAGTAATTACAATATATGATCTGTTTTCCCTTTAATTAGCAAATAGACTGTTCATTATGTTTTAGATAATTGTTACATATCATTTGATTTTATTTCTTTATCATTTGTGGCAGGTGATTACATTCCCACAGGGTATAATTTTTTATCACATTATTTTGAAATTTGATTGCAAGATTATGCCGTACAGAATTCAGTGTATTCAAATCACCCTGAATTCTCACATTCTTTGCTTCTGGAAAATTTGCACTTCTTTTCCCCTCCCTGCATGCGCATGATACATAACAATTAAGTGTTAATGAACCCTGATAATTGTGCAGATCTCTCTAAATGCCCCAAATCAGAGACCTTGGAACTTGAACTTGGGAACTTCTACCTGTTTCCCATTGCGATAGCCATCTCTTTGAAAATCTGTCTCTTTTGCTAATAAATGCACGTAACATATCAATGTAAACAACAATGTAAAACGATACATAATGATGCAATAATGTATAAGCATTAATGATACCCTCATGTCTAACGATGATATAATAAATACAAATGAGAGTAAATGCAGATGTTATGTCCAAGCATCTCTGACCCCTGAGGGAGCTCGAGAGCAGGGGAGCGGTAGCGGCTGGCTTTTCTCTCCCCTGTCTTCGAGTAATTGGACTGATAATGCCCCTCATTGCCCTGCTACAGGATTGACACTGCGAGTTTAGCTATGACAGGAAATCAGTAACGGTGTGTGTGTTGCTTGAATACATTCAGACCTCCCTGCCTCTGCTTTGATAATGTTATTTATGATGAAGGCGAGATCACAGGCTGCACAAATTATGGTTATTGCGGTATTCAGGCATCGGCGGATATAGCACCCAGATGCCTGGTCACAATTTGTCTTATTAACTTGATTATCTGATTTCCTACAAGTTCTGCAATGTCTAAGTGGCAGCCTTTGCGGGGAAAGTTTCATAGGATTAACACCGTTCTATGCAAGGCAACCGACTTGCGTTACAATAAGATCATATCAGAGGAAGGGGCAGCGGCTACAATTATATGGTCTTACAAAGATTGTTAGGATATTACATGTGAAGCCAAACTCTTTCATTCCGTCATTTCCTTTTGTTCCGAGGAGTTTAAATAATACTGCTTACTGCTATCAGGACGATATCAGTACTTCAAGGGAATAACTTTCCTATTTAGATTTGGCCATGCAGTCTGTTTACAGCTATTCCCTTTATAATGGCATGTTGCGGTTCCCAGCATTCCTTAGGGCATGCAGGGAGAATGGCATGGACCTCTTGAATAATTAATATGGTTTTCAGAGCAGTAGTCATGGAAACGCAAGCAGTGTCGCATATTTGGATTATAAGAATTAGGCACATTTTGAATATTACATTGAACCAAAAGAGGTGGCTGTCCCCCAAAGACAAAAGCATTTTTCCCAATTCTCCTAGCTCAGTGAAATGAATCCGGGTCTGTTTGTTTGTTTGTTTGTTTTTAGGGTGTGTGTGAGACTGCGCCATGCTTCGGAATAAAATTATTTTCATACTTTGGTGTTTGAATTGCTTAATTGCTTTCCTTTGCTCTATATTTGGATTCCCTGTTTAATTGAGATGTTTTCACAAGCAAGCTTCTGTTTTCATACTTTACCTAGTGCTGTTCGTGATCACAGGTTATTACTTTTTTATTAAAGAGAAAATGTAGAACTTAATTTACAATAAGACAGCGTAGACCACTTGCTGTCTTGAGTAGCTCGAAGGCATCACATCCTTTCTAAGGCCACCCCAAGCCTCTGGTGATATTAGGATGGAGGGTTAGACCGTTGCTCTATACAAAAGGGCTACAGTGTTCCCGTGAAGTTTCTAGACCTGTTCTGTTAGACCAGTTGTATAGCTCTTTTATTTGTTTCAAAAAGTATCTCTTCAGAATCAATATCGTCATTACCTTGAGGGGTGTGTGCGCGTGTGTGCGCGTGTGTGTGCGTGTGTGTGTGTGTGTGTAAGAAGTCAACCAGGCAATAGCAAAAAGCTATCATCCAGTCTTCAGTAAGAGTGTACGTGTAAAGAATAAGAATAAATGGAAGTTATTTATAGAGTGTAAACCCTCTGGTTTCATAAAGCATCTTGTGCTCTTATTTGCTCAGGTTTATCCCACAAACAACTGCAGTGTCTAAGGCTCCCGAGCCTCTGCTTGCCTAGAAGTGATGAAGGAAGTGATTAGTAAAACCCTTAACAAAGAAGGAAGGGGTAAAGATGATAAAGGAAAGCGAAGACCTCGCTTCGTGACTACCACTGGTTTTCTGCCTGCTATTTAGACTTGACTTTCTCACAAAAATGTGTCCTCTCGGGGAAGCCCACGGACGTTGGGACTGTTTCGTTGTGTGCTCCCCCTTGCCGTGGACTGCTGAGCGGTGGGATCCTCCTTGGAGCCCCAGATTCTCCTCTTGCCTGACGCGGGTCCTTTCTCTAGGATGAGCACGCGAGGCCCCACCTGCTTGTCCCCTCTCAGCCCCAGCTCATGCCTGCCTTAGGGTTCTGGCTGCGTCCTTGGCCCGCCTTCCGTCTGTCTCTTGATAAGTTGTAGCTCCTCTGCGATTCTTTTTGGAATTACCAGACAAGCACTGGACCCATGCTTCCGCAGAAGCCCCGCAGTTCTTTCTCTGGTCCCCCAGCAGGGACACTGTCCTATTATTATTATTATTATTATTTTGATTTACTTATTTATTTTAGAGAGGGGGCAGTGGCAGAGAGAGAGGGGCTCGATCTCATAACCCTGACATCAGACCTGAGCCGAAACCAAGAGTTGGATGCTCAACTGAGTCACCCAGGCGCCCCTCATTACCTTTTTTTTTTTTTAGTCATGTGTTGCATTGTAGCTCTTGGCCTTTAATTTTTCTGTGAACTGATCCAGTCAGAAAATTCTGAATACCCCCGATTCGAGGTGCTCTTCCTTCTTGGAAATTCCCAGTCTGTGTTTATGGAGTCTACCTGCTTGCAAGGGCTTGTTGACTTATTCCCCTATGCCCCTGCTTCACCCCCAGGGCCGTCTCTTTGACATCGCCCCAGTCCTTTCCTCCCTTCATTGTTTCTTAAGGTCATTTGCCATGGCTTTCCAGCTTCCTCCCTCTCCCCCATCGCTTTTTCTCGCCTGTTCCTACTCCTCCTCGAAGGTTCTACTTCCGGGTCATCTCTTCCCCTTTCGAGCTCCCAGACTGAACCAAGCGCCCTGTGTGTAGCCACCGCCAGAGCACTGGCAGGGGTGTGTGGGGCAGATCTACTCTCATGCTTGCCCCCACCACCCGGAAATGGTGAGGGTCTTCAGGACAAGCACCCTGTCTTAGTTATCTATCCCCAGCCCTTCACGCAGTGTCCAGCACATAGGACCCTGGGACCGTGACCTGAGCTGAAGGCAGATGCTTCACTGACTGAGCCACCCAGGAATCCCGGAACATACTGATTTAAAACATTAAATTGTTTTAAAATGTCTCAATTCGGTATCCATATCCGTAGAAGGAAAAAAAAAAAAACCCAAATATCGTGGAGAGTGTCCAGTGACAAGAATGTTAGAATCTGACCTCTTAGGCAAATGTTTGAGAATGGTACTCCCTGCCGTCCCCCCAAAACCACCACTGTCACCTTAATTAACCACAAATAAAAAGATCTCCCCCAGAGAGGGGCTCCAGGAGTTACCCTAGGAAGGACACCTTTTCGCAGAGGCTGTGCTCGGGCGTGACCTTAGCTGCAGATTTTGTTTCCAGGCTGGAGTCCGCTATGCTTGCGTCCCGCCTGTGTTAACGTGGTCGCTAAGCTGTGCTGAAGCGCGAGACGCCAGGGCTCTCGTGAACTTACGGAAAATGTGTCTCTGATCAGGAATGCAGCAGCAGACAAAATCAGAGAGTCATTTGAAATAGAAGAGTTTTGTTGTGACAATTAAGCACCATTGTTTGCCGAACTGAAAACCCAAGTTAAGTCTGTAATTGATGGCTGAAATGGCTGAATACAACCTCCGTATTTGTTACCAGATTGTCTCCAATATATTTTGTCTGTAAATAACGTGGGAGTAGGACACACGTCTGTACGCAGCTAAATTTCACCTGAGAAGCACACTCACAATTTTCTCCGAGTTCAGTGCAAGGCCAAGCACAATTTAGTTCAGTGAATAACAGGCTTTTATCAGCCACATGTATATCACAGCCACATGTGTTTTGAAAAATAAAGTGATTGTTGTCATTTGCCATAGTGAAAAGGGAGTTGTCTGTAGTAATATATTTAAATGATGCTATTAGTCACTTATGCCCCTAATATAAATGCTGTTTCCTGTTTGTTTTATTAAATATAACAGGACAACAAGAATCTTTTGATGCTCAGAGACCTAACTGGAAACTGGGCTAAATAAAATTAAGGAGCAATCACTGCATGCAGCATGTGGGAACCCAGTGAAAATAGTCTTACGTGTTGTGACTGCCTGGAAAGCTTGTCGTGAAACTCCCAGCTGGGATTTACTGCATTCGGTCTGCAAGGTGGGCAAGTAAACACGATGCGGTAGCAATAGCTCTGGGAGTCCGTCGTCGTGGCCAGGAGAAGTGGCCGAATCTGGCCTGGGCTTCTCGGTGTGCGGGCAGGGACGAGGGCGGGATGGGCAGCGCTGCTTTTGTGATCCTATTTAACGGCTCTCCTTTGGGTCCTGCATTTCTAGCATGTATTTTAGGGATACCATGGGGCTTTTTAATTTCTCCATTGCTCAGCTCGGTGATTGCTGTCTCCTCGGCTGCCCGAGCCGCGGACTGAGCCAGACACGCTCTGCTGCTTATAACCAAGGTGCTGCCACGGAGCCAGCACTGTGGCCACTTCTCCGAGAAGCGCCCGATTTGCCTGGCTAAGCTTGTCCATTCACATCCAGTGTCTTTGTGCCCCGTGCCTCCTATTTGCCAGATGGCTGCTACTAGTTACGAGTCAGTGAGGCTTGTGCTTATCAAATTGAACTCAGCTTCTAGGAGTCTCAGCTTCTAGGGGGCTTATCCTTGGAATGAGCCAGTCCACCTTCTGTAAAAGAATGCCCCCAGGAAAAAAATTCAGGTCATTGCGTATTTCTTTTAAGGTAAAATAGTTAAAATAAAACGAAAAATAAATTTTGCCCGTTCTTTAAAATAATGGTGCAGTCCAACCAGAGTAGCAGAGAAGGCCCAAACCCTTTTTTTCAAAGGAAACTATTGGAAGTTAGACACTTTGTGGAGGGAATTAAGCTTCTGACAGTTCTATTAAAAAACACACACACAGCAAACTCAGACCAGTGGTTGAAAGTAAACTACTTCTTAATGTAAATAATCAGAAAAGTCAACTTTATACTCTTAAGGCTTAGGTTTTATTTTAACTTCTAATTTTTATAGACTTTCAGACATACAGAAAAGTTGCAGGAATCAAGCAAAGAGTTCACATATACGCGTTGCCTGGATTCGCCCAATGTCATCACTTTACCACACTTGCTTTTTCCTTCTTTATATAACTATCTCTCTATGTACTTTTTTCTGAATTGTTTGAGACTCAGCCACACACATGGTCCCCCTAAATAGTTGGATGTATATTTCCTAAACCCAAACACATTCTCTTACGTGAAGTTGCCATTGAGGCAATACTGTCATCTAATCTAGAGATACTCTGAGCTTGCCAGTTGTCCCAATGATGTCCTATATAGCAATGGAAGTCCAGCATTCAACCTTTATGCCTTTTTTAGTCTCCTTTAATCTGGAAAAATTTCTCAGTCATTGTTATTTCATGACCTTGATATTTTGTTCTTCTCAGTGCATCATATCAACAAGCACATACTGTTGATTTGTCCAATTACTGGTGATATTCTTTGATCACTCGGTTAGGGTGGTATCCGTCAGCTTCCTCCCCTGTAAAGTTTGAATTTTTCTCTTTGTAATTAATAAGTGTTTTCTGCGGCAGATACTTTGAGACTGTGTTACTTGTTTTGGTCCTCATCTCAGTTTCACCCACAACCCACAACCTAATTGGAAAATGGACAAGAGCATGTGGGTGGACATTTCATCAAAGAGGGTTTACAAAAGCACCGATCGTCAGGACCATTAGCCAGCAGGGAGGTCCAAATTAAAAGCGCAGTGAGATCGCGCTTCACACCCACTGGGATGACTGTAATCAAAAAGAAACACAACGATAAGGGATTGCTGAGACAGGAGAGTTTGACGAGGAAGCAGAGACACTGGAATCCTCACACGTTGCTGGTGGGAATATAAAATGGCATAGCTGCTGTGGAAAAAAGTTTGGCAAGTCCTCAAAAAGTTAAACATAGAGTTCCCATGTGACTGGAGGATTCCACTCCCAGGTATATATTCAAGAGAACTGAAAACAGATAGTCACACAGGCACCTGCACACGAGTGGCCACAGCGGCGTCACTTACAGTAGTCCCAAAGCGGAAACCTCAGCGTCCATCAACTGATGACTGGATAAACGACATGTGACGTCGCCATAAAATGGAATATTACTTAGCCTTTAAAAGAAATGGAATTCTAACAGATGCTAAACATGGCTGACCCTTGAGAACATCATACTGAGTGAAAGAAGCCAGTCACAAAAGACCACATATTGTATGATTTCATTTACATGGAATGTCCAGAATAGACAAATCCAGAGAGACAGAAAGTGTATTTGTGGTTGTCAGGGGCTGAGGGACAGGGGAAGGGGGAGCAACTGCTTAATGGGTGCAGGGTTTCCTTTGGGGTAATAAAAAGTGTCCTGCAGTTGGTGGTGATGGTCGCACATGCTTGTGAATATACTAAAAGCCACTGAATTAGCATTTGATGATGATTCATTGGTGATTCCATTGAATCAATTATGATGGCAGGTGCTAAATGGTGATTTTTAAAATTCCGCCATTCCTGTGACATTTATGTTGGCTTTCTACAGCGAAGACAGACTTTCCTCTCTTCATCTTTCTTCCTTTCTTGTGCTTTCAGTGTGGATTCTTCTGTTTTTCAATTGGCTGTAATCCTTTACCATCATTATGTGTTCTGGTGCTCAAATTGTTCCTCGTTTGACCAGCGAGAGCCCCGTGAGGGTGGTTCTGATGCCTTTTTTCATGCATCCATCATTCTTCAAGTCTGCTCTTACTTTATACATAAAAAATAATCCTGGTTCATGCTGTACTTTTCCCTGTTCCAGCTCTGAAACCAGCTGTTTTCCAAGGAATACCATCAGAGGCAAGGGCGTTTGAAAAGCAAGATCTGGGTACTATGTGTGCTTATTACTACCGGAATGCAATAGAATCTAAGCCCTCTTAGCAAATAGAGCTAGAAAATGCAGGTGCATACAAATGTGCGTGTATGCATACACGCACATGTATATATACATTTATTACATGTTTCTAGATTTATCTATATGTCATATAGACTTTGATATATATGGATATAGACTTCAATATATATATGTATATATGATATCTATAATTTATACACCCACATGCACACACACACGCACACAAACACAAATAAAACCATGAATTTGTACTTATACCAATACCAGGGTTCATTCTATTCTTTTCCCTTTCCATATTTATAACTCCTTTCTCTGACACTGAGAAACCTGGATCCCTTTACTCACTGTATATGAACTTATTTGTTCAATTCTAGAATACACAGGAAGTTTCAAAACTGCTAACCCATGACACGATGAAAAGACGTCTACTAACTAGTATATAGTATTCACTTCTGGATTTCTTTTTGTCTTTAGCCTAAAGGTATATTGTTGAAACACTGGTTTCAAAAGTTACCCTGGTTCCTTCTCCATCTGCACCCCCCCCAGTTCCTGCCTGGAGTGTGGTTATGTTATTCATTTGAAAGATAATTCAGTTCATTTGTTTCTTTGGAGGCTTTTGTTTCCCAATCTTCAGTATTTATTTTCTTTCTTTGAAGTCATTGTGAAACATTAACATGGTTTCAAATGTTAGAAGTTTTTCACTTAAAATTATGTCCTCGAGCTCACTCCATAGCAGTTCATAGAGCTCTTCCTCATTTTCGAGCTTGTAATTAAACGAATCTCTGGTAAAGGAATCTCAAATAATTTATTGCTTGTTTACAAAAAAGGTCACTTAATCTTTTGTTTTGAAACTCATTTTCAAATGCCTGGGATTTTTTAAAATGATGGCAGAGAATATACAGGAATCATTAGCAATCCAAAAGAGACAACTAGGAGAATGGCTATTGTAATAATCAAATAATCAAGGAAGAGATTGAAAAACTGAACTTTATTATGTCTGCTTACCAGCTGTTAAAGTGAGTCACCAAGGTCAGCGTGACCTAGTTATGTGTCCCTGGGCATAAATCAAATCATCGCTTTTTTTTAAACAAATTTTTATTTTTTTACTGAGTATCTACTTTGTGCCAAGTGCCATTCGAGCATAGGAGAAACATGAGATGTAGTCCCTGACCTTAAAGAGCTTTAGATCTAATTGGAGAAAGAAGCCAAACATGTATAAACAAAAAATCAAATCCTGTAGAACTAGGTGCTGTTCCAGGATAGTAGATAATTATTTAACAAATGGATTGTTCTAGCTTCCAAGAAGATCCTGACTGCTCTGAGGGTTCGGAGTACTGGCCCGGCCTCGTCTGGTCAGGAGATGCCTGAAAGCTGGCATTTGAGATGGTTTGGGAGAGCACACCGGCTAGGTGCGGGGAGCAGGGAAGCCGTTGGAGGACGTGGAACGGCTAGCAGGTGCAAACAGTGGTTTTGAGGCCAGCGCGGGAGCCAGACTGCCTGTTAGTTACCTTCATCTATCAAATGGTGGGACAATGGTACCTATCATCTAGAGATCCCGTGAAGCTTCAACAAGATAACCCATGCAACATTTCGCACACAGTCTGGCACATCATGTGCTCTCAATAAATATTTGCTAGTCTTGTGTGAAAGCGCAAAAGTAGGAAAGCAGGGGATATGATTTAGGAAGAGTGAATAAAGCGGTCTGATTGGATTGGAATGTTCAGGCATACTAGTTAATATTTATATGGGGCTTACTGTGTGCTGGGCACTGTTCTCTATGCTACCTATATCAGTCCATCTAGGGATTACTAGATCCCCAATTTGCAGATGAGGGCACGTTGAGGCACAGAGGTATTAAGTAACTTGCCCAAGTTCACAGAGCTGTCAGTGGTCTTTAATTGTGTGTGTAGATGTGCGGGGCTACTTACGTGAACTTGCCTGAGTTAATTGTTCAGCCTACCACTGATACAAGATGGAGCCAGAGGGGGCGCCTGGGTGGCACAGTGGTTAAGCGTCTGCCTTCGGCTCAGGGCGTGATCCCGGCGTTATGGGATCGAGCCCCGCGTCAGGCTCCTCCTCTATGAGCCTGCTTCTTCTCCCACTCCCCCTGCTTGTGTTCCCTCTCTCGCTGGCTGTCTCTATCTCTGTCTAATAAACAAGATGGAGCCAGAGAGAAGGGGAGAGAGAAAGGGAAGGAGGGAAGAAGAGAGAGGCCAGGAGGGAGAGAGCGGTATCTAAGGCTAAGTAAATGAATGAATGATAACAGTTCCTCACTTTGAGCTACCTCTTTTAGCGTGTATAATGGTGTGTAATGGAGAAAGCATCTCACTGGAACAGTTACAACTGTGTGCACACTAAGAATTTTGATTGGTGTGCGTTCAGATGAAGTGTATGACCTTAGAATTTTTTTCAATCTTGGGAAAAAGTGATTTTCTTTTCAAAGGTTTCTAAATTAGGACTCCTGAGTGGCTCAGTCGGTGAAGTGACTGACTCTTGATTTCTGCTCAGGTCACGATCTCAGATCGAGCCCCGCGTGGGGCTCTGCGCTGGGCGTGGAGCCTGCTTGAGATTCTCTCTGTCTCTCTCCCACTACCCCTCCTCTCTACCTCTCTCTGTCTCAAAAAAAAAGTTTCTAAATTTGTTCACTGTAGAATCACACATACTGAATGTGAAGTTGCACTAATACTCTTGTAGGTCGTACTATAAATACTAGCTCGGCAGATACGCAGCATTAACTAGCCTTGAGTTATAAGGTTTGTGGCTACTTGGAAGAGACGTCATTGCGTCACTTCCGGGAGCTATTAATTTGGGAAGCAGAGAGTCAGTTGCGGCAGTGCTGTAATTAGTGGAAGATAATCTCAGCCACAGTTTGATGGGAATACTTTTTAAGCTTTTAGAGATTCAAGAGATTAATATTCCACACATGTTCATTTTAGGTGACACTAGCTTTCTTTTCTCTCCTGAGTATACATTATTACGGGAGGATAATACTCAAATTGTTGAACTAGAGTGGTGACAAGTGTTTTAGTAAATCTGTGGAAACACTTTGGAATCTGAGCCCTGTCAGTCTACAAATTAAGCAAATATATGCCCAGTTCATCTTTCCAGTGCAGTTTAAATATTTGAAACAAAGAATTCTCCAGCATTTGGACAATGGGGCAGATATTGGACTAATAAGGGATGCTCTTCTGAATACTTTCACATGTTTCATTGGCAAGCGGAGAGTACTTTTACAATTATCTGTATTACCATTGACATCAGTGGGTGGTTTAACTCATAGAATCGTAGACTTTTAGAGCTGGCAGGAATTTAAGACATTATCTGGTCTTCCCTCTTCATTTGACCCAATAGAGAGTGAGGCTTATAGGGGTTCCATTGCTTATCCAAGGTCACATACCTAGCACAGCCTGTCTGCCCGCCTTCTTCCTTCCCCTTCCTGCCTTTCTTCTTCCTCTGCTCCTTCCATCTCTTCCCTTCTTCCCTCCCTCCCTCCCTTTCCCTTCCCTGTTTCCTGATTTTCTCCTAATAAACATTTATGTACTGGGCACCTTCTAGGTGCCAGATTCCAGTCTGGGCACTGGCGACCCATCAGCGAACGAGGCAGCAATGCTCCCTGCTCTCATAACCCCAGTCTGGTATTCTTAAATGCCTTCCTTCCAGACTGGAGCTCATACCTTACTCTATTACTCTGCAAGGGATTCACTGACCAAGACAGTCTAGAGGGGGAGGTAGTCTCTGCGTTAAACAAAAGCACGTGCAACATTATGCAGCCGGCGTTTTGCATATTTTAGGGGATAGGTACAGGGAGAGGCTGTTCTGTTTATCCTGAATCTGACAGTGTTTCCAAAGCCAGAAAGGCCATCCACTCCAAAATTAGATGACCAGTGGGAAATTACTTTTAAACATATCACTCATGATGAAAAAGCATGCATTTTAGTGTATGAATATTTTATTGAGCAAAGTGCCTGTGAATAGCTCCAGAATTTTGTAATATGCAGCATGAAGTATGTAATAAATTTCTTAATTGAAAAAAGAAAGGTGATTACAAAAACATGGCTTTAAGAGGGCTAATAACTCCTGGAAAGAGCTTGAGCATTAGCGTGCTAGATCTTGCAAAAGGCCTGTAGTAAAAGTTGGAGTTGAGTCCTTAAAAGGAAACATCACACTAAAGGTGCCTTTAGCTCTTCGCCCTGGGAAAGAGGCTGCGTGGGGCAGAGTGCCTGGCCCTAAGTACCTCTGCAAATGGGACGGATGGCCTCCAGGGTCAGGCTGGCTCCTGTCGGAAAAGCAGACGTATAGATCTAGAGAGGTATTTGTTTACGCCCCACAGTTTCCTGGTTACCTGGTGCGCGCTTTGCACAGAGGAGGCGTCCCATGCGCGTGGGTTTGTTGATGCCCAGTTTTCAAGGGTTTCTGCTTCCCCCAAATGGCAGTCCCCTGAGATTGTCTTCGGAGAGCACCAGTGTTCAGTCTGGGAGTGGCAACATTTGCTAATATGGATAAAATGTCGACATTTCTTTTTTTTAAATATTATTTATTTATTTGTCTCAGAGAGAGAGAGGGAGAGCGAGCACACAAGGAGGGGGAGCGGCAGGCAGAGGCAGAGGGAGAAGCAGGCTCCCCGCTGAGCAAGAAGCTCACTTCGGGACTCGATCCCAGGACCCTGGGATCACGACATGAGCCAAAGACAGACGCTTAACCAACTGAGCCACCCAAGTGCCCCAAATGTCATTTCTAATGCAGTGATGTGTGCCGGCCAGAGTCCCTCTTTGAAATTACAGAGCAGCAATAGTGCTGGTGCTTTAAGTGTTTCATTCATGAAATGGGCAGAGGCCGTAGATGTGCCCCAGGCCCTGCGAGTTTCACTGTTGTCACCTCATCAAGTCTCCCTTTGTGAGCCCTTCTGACTTTTGAATTTGCGAAATCAAGCGCAACTTTTCCTCCAGAGCGATCGTTTCCTGTTCCCATTTAAAAATCAAAATCGAAATGCGAGTGTGAACTGATTAGTATGCTTTCTTTTCAGCGTGAGAAGTTGTGCTCTAGGTCAGGGCGGAAAAACCAAAGTGTTATGCAATTTACACTAGCTTACCGGGGCCAAGGCAGGCGTGTTTGGTCACCGGCACGCGGCTGTCGCTTTCTTCTCTCTAATCGTCTTGCCCTGGATTGTTGGAGAGAACCGATAGGAGATGAGGCTAGATTAAAGTGAGTCCCAGGGCCCCCCCGTCTGTCTGTCCGCAGCTTGTCCGGCTGCAGCGACACATTTGGCATGCACATCAGAGGAGCTGCTGTATGGCACTGGCGGAAGGAGACAGAAGCCGTGCCATCCCGGCCGGTGGAGAGCGGAGCTAGGCTGGCATCCACAGCAGGGGCTTGGAAAATTGCCCAGGTCACACCTAGCCCAGCGGGTCCCTCGGTGTGGTGACAAGACAATCAACCTGACAGACTTTGAGAACTTTCCTCTTGCAACATACGGGGGAAACACAGAGGCGGTGAGGGGCATTTCGCTGTGCTGATGTGACTTTGTCGATTCACCACCACTGCTGTCGCGGCGGCTCATTCTGGCAGGGTTAATTAGGAGGAATTAAAAAGCCGCTCTGAACAGACTGTACCCTTCGCACTCTGATAAAAACTAGGCGCGGGCATGAGAACGTTTCTTCATTAATATCCATCCCCAAAGGGCTACGACATGCGGCGTTCTGAACCCGAATCCTTAACTTACAAGGGGCGCTGCCTGAAGCCAGGGAGACAGGGTTCCGAGGAGGGGTGACTGTCTCAGGAAAACACTGTAGCGCCTGCCTGGAAATCACCCGTCTGGTGTCATCCGGGAAAGGAGAATGTATTTCTCTGCCTGCTGGCATGTTCTGAGTTTTGCAATACGGTTTTGACCGCATGCTGTGTAGACCCCACTGTGTGCGGGCTCTCGGTGTGCATCGCCCAAGTGGCTCTAGGGCGTGCATTTCCCTTTCAGGAAAATTTCACCAGCTCCTGACAAACGAGGCCCTCTCCCCCAGCCTGATGTATTATACTAAAGAGCAACCTGGTCACCCCAAATACATCGCGGAACGTCAGCTGTGAAAAAATACCGATGCAAATAGTGCAGCTGTGAGGCCGTATTATGGAGGAGACCCACCTAGAGAGGAAATTGGCAAAACTGTAAAGTGCTACCTTTCAGCCAAACTACAGCCCTGTTGTTCAATGGATTAGGCACTGAGCCTGGTCACAGAGCAGCTCTGCCCGTCAAGACTTTTCCAGAACACGAGTGTTTTAGTAAAGGCATCTGCTAATCATTACCGGAAAACACACAGTTGGGTAGGCATTAAAACAGTGTGAGTACAGAGCTCTTCTTGGATTTGCTGGCTGGCTGAGGCACGAAGGCAGCCATTGGCTATTAGGAAAAAGAAAGAAGCAAATCCATCAATATGTAATTAGCCCTTCCCTTTTGTTTAAAGATCATATTGTTCAAGGGGACCTGGGCACACCCCTGTTTTCCTATCCGTGTGCTCTTTTTAACACCTGTCCCTGCCTGGTGAGTGGCCACCTCCCTGGCCTTGCTTCTGATCCTCTAAGAGCTCTTGCATAGCCACACTCTGCATGCTTTTAGACCTTTCTCTCCTTCCCTCCCTCATTCCCTTCCTTTTTCTTTTCTTTCTTTCATCTCTGGAGCCCCTGAGACATCGGTGACTCTCCAGGGAAAATGCATCCTCCCTTCCCCAGATTCTCTGCTAGGAAGTGGGAGCAAACCCAGCGTTGCCTCATTCATGGTCCCAGGGTGTCAGAGCATGGGAATGTTCTCAGTGGCATCCTTCTAGAAGAACCAGAGAGTCATGAGGGCCAGGTGCAGTGGAGCCCAGGGTTACTAATATCCAAAATGAAGGGTTTCCATATTTATTACATTTCTTTCCTTTAGGAACTGTTTCCTACACTCAAGACTCAGTAAAATGGTTACTTTTCTTTGTGATTTCATAGGGGGTAAATGAAGACAGGGGGTGGTCATATGTGCTAAATGACTGGAGCATAACCCCAGAAGCCATATGTCTCCTCTTGTGATTTTTCCATTTAAAAGTACTTGTATTTATCCACCCAGTAGTGCAGCTTACTGTGTAACCCCTGTTTTCAGTTTCCCTTACATGCATGAGATGATGGTTTTTGTTTCTCTTTGACTTGCTCTTGCAGCCACCTGGGTATCCTAGACATACCCAAGTAAGTGACGAGCTTGAGTGTGTATGGAAACATTGGCAGTCCTCGTTCAAATGCATGTTTGGTCTGGTTTTTCTTCCTCTTGAGCTTCTCGTTCTTGCTGTGCTGCGGTTACTGGTCACGCCATCCAAAGATAATGTTGGGGGGCGCCTGGGTGGCACAGCGGTTAAGCGTCTGCCTTCGGCTCAGGGCGTGATCCCGGCGTTCTGGGATCGAGCCCCACATCAGGCTCCTCTGCTATGAGCCTGCTTCTTCCTCTCCCACTCCCCCTGCTTGTGTTCCCTCTCTCGCTGGCTGTCTCTATCTCTGTCGAATAAATAAAAATCTTAAAAAAAAAAACAAAGATAATGTTGGACCCAAGGTCCATCCACAGACACGAGCTGCAGGGAGTAGGGGACACAGAGGTCATCATAATCAGCTGATGGCAAAGTTCTTGGGCAGTGCTGGAATCAAAGGAGCACTTGATGTGTGTGAAAGTTTGTCTGCAAGTCGGTCTGCTGGCTCCATGGTAGGGCAGAGAGTTCCAGAGTCCTGGAGTCGAGAACTACTACTGACAGGCGGGCTAGTTCACGGGTGAGAACTTCAGTCTTTCTCTCTCTGGGATTGAGCCGATCATCACATCTACCTTGCTTTTGTCACTAAGGATCAAAAAGAGGGTTATTCTTGTGCATTGTGTATTATTATCTGCCTCCCTTATTTATTGAACGGCTTCCAGCCTCAGTCAGCTCTTCCACGGCATGGACTGGGTCTATTGCATCATTAGCGAAGAAGCTTCCTTTGCTGAGAAGGCCAAGATTAGAGTCTGTGTAATGTTGCCTTCCCTAGAAGTGACCACTTTCAAGTACTAATTTTACGTGCTTTTGAGCGTTTGGCAAATGAAATGGAACACATGTGAAGAAATATCTTTCCATTCAGACAATTGTTTCAAAGCGCAGACCTCTCATTTCTGATCAGAGCAAGGCTGCACACCATTTTCACCGGGAATGCTTTTTTTCGCAAAAAAAGCAGCTCCCCCACAACTTGTTCCTGTCTCAGGAAAACGCTTACCGCCACATTTCCTCAGTAGCTCTGCCTAAGAGAGGCTCCTGTGTCACAGCTGATGGAGCCTTTATGAGCCTTTTAGCCAAATGACTGATGTTTGCCTCGTCGTGTCCGATCTGAGGGCACTCCTGGCACCTCTCTTTACTCCCTAACACCGTCAATCGAGCAGCTGCTGTGCACCCGTGATTGGGCTGCTGATGAAAATTGCTCTGGAGCCTGACGCCGCCAATCGTCTTTTCTCCGAACAGGCCAGTAGACACGGCCTAGAGCTTGCAGTTCTGTGACCAGCGGAGTTTGTCCTAGGACGGGCAGGCCAGCATCACCCGAGTCCGCTGGCACGAGGTGTGGGCCGTGCAAATGAATTTTGGTTCGTGATGGAAGATGTTCTGGAAGGGACGATATTGTTCCTTGTAGCCATTTCTCCGTTCACCCCTGAGAAGGTTCTTTGGTGCTTTCATTGTGATTTCTTGTCCAGGAGACAAGTTCATTATTCCCGGGGCTGTGGGAAGAAAGGTTGAACCCAAGGCCTGTTGAATCGAGAATACGTTTTTCTAAATGCACTTTTAAAGAAATGAAAGTAAACACTTGTTCATAGGGAGCATCATATTCCGGCTGTAGCTTCACGAAGTGTCCCTGAATATGTGAGGACCGCTTCCTTCGTGGCTGGAGAGAAAGACGATCCGGGAGGTTTTGCGATTCTGGGACCGCTCCCGGCCGGCCCGGCTGCTGGAGTGCTGTGCACGTGATGGGGCTTGGACTTCCTGAGGAGATCCGAGACCCGCACCCCGCCCCCATTCCCGGGCCAGCTGGATGGGGTTAGGGGCTATTGGCCTGTGGCCTCTGGATAGAGTGTGGATCGGTGCCTTGTGCAGTGTCTGGTCTCATCAGTGCCACGTGCTCCCACCCAAGCTCGGGCAGGGTGACCTGTCCCCGACGGCTCTGAGGTTGTGGCAGCCTTATTGCCACGTGGCATTTCACTCTTTGTCCCTGGATCCAGCTTCGCTTCATATCCTCTCTGGCTTTGAAAGCCAGAAGCTTGCTTTTAAAATAATTTTGTTTGGAATCTCAGGTTGCCCTAATGGTGTTTGAGATAGAGCATTCTGCAGACCCTGTAGGGAGGTGCAGGCTGACTGTACAGAATGACCTTCCCACGTATTCAGGGAAACTCAGGGAGACTGTAGCTGGAACTTGACATGCTCATTTCTAGTCATTTCTGCCCAGCTTTTCATTCTCTAACCCAGCAAGTTCCTGTGGTGGTCAAACAGTGGGGTGGGTGGGGAGCAATCTTTATATTTAACACTTTGTATAAATAGCGTATCATGATTGCATTTCTCTGTAATGACAAAGGGTCTAGAGCATGGGTGTGAAGAGGGGCCTGGTGGTACCTAAAATACATAGTTCAAGGCCACCTGGGACCTAAAGAGGAAGTTTGGTAAAGAGCATAGGTTTACAACTCTGGCTTAGCATCAGACCCACCTGGGGAGCTCAGAAGGCACACCCAGGTCCGGAATCCGTCCCAGCAGTCACGGCCAAACCTCTGGGGAGTGGCCTGGTGTGGGTCTGTTTCCACAGCTTCCCAGGGATGAAAACCACTTGTGTGATAGAGGAAGCATGAGGCTGTAGACCTTATTGGCCCTGTGAATGGAGATAAATCATTTAACCTCTCCGAATCTCAGGATCCTTATCTGTAGAATGAGAATCTTCACAAAAACTTCAGAATGTTTGAGTACTCTAGTTACCTCCATTATACAGATGTGGAAACTGAGGCTCAGGGAATTGGGATCATTTGTCCAGGGTTATACAAATAATGAACATAGAACCAAGACTCTAACCCAGGTGACACTGACTCCAGAGTCCCGAGCTCTTAACCAGTATTCTAGGAAATACGGATCACCAGGGTCATGATAGTTTCTTTGCAGAGTTTCTAGATGTATGAAGAGTCTTTAAACTGTTCGTAGATAGGCACGTGGAGGTTGTTTATTAGTAGTGGTCATAGTTGTAAGAAGACTGGGCTGGGAATTTCAGTTTAGGAAACATCAGCCCTTTGGAACTGCTTATTCTGAGCCAGCCAGGCTTTACTGAGGTCTGGAATCAATTCAGAAATACATCTGGGACACCCTCCTCAGGACCTCCTTTGACCTCATGTTTATGTCTGCTAAATTTCGGGGTTTTGCTCAGTGTACGCAGCTAACTGTGTAACATCAGGAACAGAATTGGTGTTTAAAAAAAAAGATGTACTTGTCATATGTGAATTAGCTGCTTTGACTTTTTTCAGTGCTGGATTGATCACACGCATCTAATTTCGCTCTCTTCCAAAGCCATACCAAAACTACAGGGAAGGGACTTTTTAAAGGGATAAACCCCCAAGGACTGGGAAAATGGGGGAGGAAATCGAATTTAGGAAGCTGGAAAGCATTCGAAGAAATAGTAACCGATTTAGCAGATCTAGAAATCAAAGTCCTAAGCCAGCAGTTGGAAAAGCTGAGAATCAATCCAATTCATGTCACAGAACCCTTGGAAAGCCCAGGGATTGGTGGTGCCAGATATCCCTGGAAGTGGGAGAAAGGGAGTCTGAAATATAGATGATTGGTTGAGAGCTATGTAAGAAGACGTTAGACCCCTCACTGTCCTCCCTTACTCTTCCGTTCTCCCACCTCTGCAGAAAATGGGAGGTTTATTTTCTGAGAGTGTAAAACAGAAGTTTGTCCTGGGGTACTTGCCTGGAAACAGGGACATTAAATGAACACGTGCGTACACCACCAACCAAATTCAGGGACTGCCAGTCTGCTTCCCCTAGAATGCTGGCAGCCAGGATTCATTGTGATATCCCAGAAAAAAAGGAGATAAAGAGAAATGTCCACGAGCTTCTCAAACAGGAAGAGGGAAGAGGGGGAGGAGAGGTGGAGAGAGAGAGAGGGGGGGGGGAGAGAGAATGAAGAAGCAGGTGTCAAAGGGACAGAAATAAGAATGGGTATGAACTTCATAGCAACATTGGAAGCTAGAGGACAATTCTCAAGGAAAATTACTTCCACCCTAAGATTTCTACCTAGCCAAATTATTGGTCAAGTGGGAGGGTAGAATGAAGACAATTTCAGACATTCAAGATCTCAAAAAAATTTGCTTCCAACCAATCCTTTCTCAGTAAGCTAACCAGAGGATTTGTTTGTCCCATGAAGTGAGGGAATGTATCAAGGAAGAGGATGGCATCCATACAGGAAGGGAACACAGGAACACAAACATAGGAGACAGACAAGGGCAGGCTGCTGCAGGATGATGGCGAAATGAATCCCACATGTAGAGGGGACCAGTCAAGGTTGGAGAAGGTCAGAAAGCTCTGAATGAAATTTATCTAATTTATCGAAGATAAAGTGATGGTATTTCCACAAGTGGTAGAGAGTTTGGGTTGGGATTAGTGATAAGTGCATAGAAAAGCCAAAAATGAGGATTAACTCCAAAGCATTGTGCAGGAAAGGAAAATCGGAGTTTACTTAGATGGCTTAGTGTTGAATAGCATTTGTAATCATGAGAATGTTAAAACAGATTTCGAGGAAGTACCTGGGTGACTCAGTTGGTTAAGCGTCCGACTCTTGGTTTTGGCTCAGGTCATAATCTCATGGGTCGTGAGATCAAGCCCCATGTCAGGCTCCATGCTCAGTGGGGCATCTGCTTGGGATTCTCTCTCTCCCTCCCCTCTGCCCCGCCCACCCCTCACGTGCATGGATGTGCTCTCTCTCTAAAATAAATTAATAAGTCTTTTTAAAAAAATTCGATGTAACCAAACTTTTGATAAAATATGTCAGGAAGATGGAGGGATGAGAAGGACTTCAATACATGGTGGGGTAGGGGGAAAGGAAGAAGGCGAGGTGCTCCTCTTCCATTGAGGGGCATCAGTAGAAAATATCTGAAGCTGGAAAATCAAGAAATAGCTATACAGTTGTGTCCTGTAGAGAAATGGGGCATGTGTGGAAATGATGAACTCAGGAAACGTTACGGTTGCCTCTTGAGGGGAAGGAGGTGGGGTTAAGGGCAGAGCTGGAGACTGCTGTTTACTGTAGTAACACATCATTTGGAGCTAGTTGACTCTGTGCATATACAAATCTGATAACACCCCAAGCACCCTCTGCTCCTTTCTGCAAGCACAGCAGTGAAAAATACCTTGAGAGAGAAAATGAACAAAGTAATAGAAACAATGCAACAGCAAGGAGATGAGCTGCATGCATCCAGAGGAACTAGAACCCGCCCCCGCCAGTGATGGCCACTTGCGCACTGGTGTGACTGCCCAGCCAATGGGCCAGGAAAGCAGCACAAGGACCCCTTCACCGAGCCAGGTCGCCTCTTTCATTGCCTGCCAATCCCAGTGGCACTAACCCAAAGACAATGGGCACTTTCGAGGTAACCTCTGCAAAGAGCATAAAGGGGGATTGCTGTGTTCCAGTCTCCTTTGTCTAGGGGTCGGGACTGTCCCTGACTTTGCCATTGGCATTGCTCTTCAGTATTTCAGCTCTCTGAATGAGGCCGAACAGCGGTGTGCTGAACACTGGGACAGATCCTAAATGCCAGTTAGCAAGGGTTAATGGAATCCAAGAGCTCAGCGCACAGGAAAATTCTATTAACAGATATTTGTAGACATTTACATTTGTAGACATTTACATTGCATAATTGATGCAACTCAATAGTTTAACCAGGAGAATATGGGAAATATTTGTTACTGTTTTCATTTCCTTTTGTCTTTCTGCATAATAAAGACATGGCGATGGCAGTGTGCATTGACTAACTCCTCAGGGAACGTGATCAATCTTGCCACAATGAAAATTCCCTGATAAACTCTCAGCAGTCTTAATGAATGACTCCGTAAGGATGCTATGTCAACACTTCCTGTCTGTCACCAGGTAGCGACCAAGGGGTTACTGCAGCTGGACGCTCTAGAGAAAGGGCTAGCAATGTCAGACGGGGCAGAGGAGGATGAGGGTGTCCACACTGCCGTGTTTTCTGGGGTGAAGCTCCAGTAAGTTCCTTTGAAACGGATCGTGCCTTGGTGGAGTTTTCCAGGACCCTCTGCTTGTAGGGCTTTGCAACAAAAGGGAGAGCTTTTAAGCTGGAAAATACTTAGTGGCACTTAAAATCTCCAGCCCTGCTGTTTTTGTGTGTTGCCTTAAGAAAGGCCCTAGAAGGGGGTGGGGAAGCCAAAGGTGGGCGAAGAAGGGAGTGCAGTCATCTCAAAGAGCTTGGTGGGCTGGCCAGGGACTTTCTTTCTGTGCACCAGGTAAAATCCACACAGGAACCCTTAATCGCATGTAGTTCTATGGTATTATTAAGTGAATACATTTTTCATGGCCCACCTGCTAGTGTAACTAATTAACAGCCATTCTCATTAATTACATTGATCAGGATCATAAAATAATTTCAAATTGCTGAACATGATCAGCAGGAGTAAAATGGTTTCACTTTAATCCCTTAATGATTTTTTCATGATTAATCAAACAAAATATATGTAGTTATTTGATCCACTTTTTTCATCTTGGAACTGCAACTCAGGGCAATTATAGTAGACATAAGGTTGTTGCAAACAGAACTACATTTCATGCGGTAGCTAATTAAGCAATAAGGCGCAATGGGGTGGGGGGTATGATTATCATGAGATAATCACCCCCCTGAGGAGTCACAAAGCAAAAGGTACAGTTGAGCACCTCTGCTCCCACAGGGCTGTGATCACCTTCCGATAACCACATATCCCACCGGCGCCTTACTGCTAATCGGAAACTTTCTGTTTTACGCAGAAATAAATTGAGGAAAAATGACTTTGATCATAGGAAATGGTTCACTACAGTATAAAGGTTTCGTCCGTCTATTAATAGCGACCACATTACTGCGTGCTTTAGAAGGTGAAATCCTCAATCATACTGTTTTTGTGTCATCCATGGGTGTGGGACCTATTTTAAATTTATTGTTTACACTTTGGAGAATGCCTGTGTTTGGTGGTTCGGGTATGTAAAATGATATCTCCAAATGCTCATACGTCTAACGATTTTTAATTGAATCAGAAAGTTCTTGCATTCAAGGTACTGAACATCTTTTGAATGAAATCATCAAAGAATAGTGGGCCAACTTACAATGTCTAAGAAAGAACAAAATACGTCTGTTAGATTTCAGCCGTGATCACCTCTATCGCTTCCAGCTCCAGACCTGACAGTGGGAACGCACAACCATTTAAGCAGGGAGGATGATTAGGGTTCTTCCTAGGACATGGTTCCCCTCCCTTTCTTCCAAAGGAAAGAGGAATGAAAAAAAAAAATCAAACGCACACAAAGAAAAACAAAGCAAAATGACCAGTATCCTTCCTGTGCCCGGGGCCAACCGGCAGGGTAGAAGGTCCTGCTCTCTGGGTCTGTGGCATTAGTTTCTCTGTGTTCCTCACCTGTGCACTCCATGGTGTGGGAAAAGTGAGTTCCCCCCAACCACTGGGACTGAGTTATTTCTTCATTTAGGGACAATAATGCGGTTAGGGCAGGGTCATGCAAAAGGAGAGCAAAGTAAGAACAGAAACTCCACCCATCACGCTGACAGCGTCTAAGCAACAAAGAGTGGAGATTAACCCCTCATGGTTGACAAACTTCCATCCCGCCAGGGTGCCTGGCTGCGTGCTGTTTGCATTTACTATACAGAACTATTTCCCTGTTGCTAACTGTAAAGACATACCCCGTAAACTTTATTTTGACCAACTGATCTTCCTTTTCTGTTAGTAAAAATTACCATATTTGAGTTAGACCTAGTGAGCAGATTTATTTCATTTCATATTACCTCTCCCCCCGCCCCGCATCTTTTGGCTAAAATATTTAGGGCTTTTTCAAGAGTGGTTTTTTCTTTGTTTGTTTTTTCTTATTTTAAGTGTAGAGCAATCACAAAGAGCTTGAATGGTTGTTGATTGGTGAAGATGTTCATCCAGATTGGCCCAGGTTTGTTTCCAAATGAGGCTGCCTGGTTTAGCTTCTGTGGGCTTCCTGAAGGAAACGTAGCCGTGTACTTATTGTGACCCTGCACAATGAAGATAAATTGTGTCACGTGCAGGATACATTACCGACTTTATGACAGGCATAAATTGACAACTGAGTGTATCCCTTCCATAAAAGCATCCTTCCACTGCTTACACTGTGTTTTTAATGGAACTTTGTTAACAGTGCGATGCTTTGAAAAAATACGATGGTAAAACAGTTGGACACCAAACCCAGGGTTTTGCCTTCAAGTGTCGTAAGTGCTAGTTTTGAAAAGAACAGTATCACTTTAACCTTGCTAAGCATTCAATTCAAGCCGTATTGCTTGATCAAGTCAAACCATTTGGCTCCATGTGGCTCTGCTTGGCATGGGGCTCTCTCCCCTCAGAAGCCCATTTTGGTCAGGGTTAAGAGTGAGCAAGATTTTATTGAAAAACAAAATAGGCACAAGAGATAGGCAATCAGTATGATCTTGAAACATTGGCTTCATACTGAGCGTACTGGTCTCGCGGCTTATCTCAGGTTCCCAGCAGTACTCAGGCTCACATTATGCATTACGAAGAGGAAATGTCAGTTATTAACTTAAGTAGCATAGGTACGAATTGTAAAAGGGCTTTTAAAGTGCCAAACGCTGAGAAAGGAAATTAAATGCAGTTATTTATGACGGAGCTTTAGAAATACTTCGATTTGTTCTTGGGAGACCTGGCATTTCGATTTGAAGCTGTGTCAGTCTTCAAACTTGCACAATTCATGTCCAAATAATAATACAGGCATCTTCCATATGCGTGTTTGCCCGTGGATGTTCCCCCTCCCCCCTCCCCAGAGCAACCGACCATCACGACTTTAGTCTTCTCCACGATGTGAAGCGTCATGGTAGTTGATGAGTTAAAACGATGACAGATGAAACTTCATGGATGAATGAAGGTCATTTGGAAAATGCTATCAGTCGGAGTGAGTTAATTTTTCGGTTTGAATTCTTGCTACTCATCAACATTTGCTGGAGACCGAACAGAGGAGTCCGCACCTGTAAACATCGCGGGTGTTTTGATCTTCCCAGGCTAAGCAGACCTGATCACATCTTTAGCTAGACAGCCCACAAGATATCAGTGAAGTGCCATTTAGGACTTGCTCATTTGCTCAAAGAAGTGGGGGGCCAGCTTGGCAAGCAGACAGAAAGGGCTCCTTTAAGAAGGGATCAGGAGAGGCATTCTCCGCTGGCCTAAATCCACTAATCTGATGTTATTATTAGCGATAAGGAGCAGTGGCCAGAAGAAAATCTCATTCTCTGCAAATGTCATTTAAATAGGACTCTGATATTTTCCGGTCAAGTCAACAGGCTTTAGTCAAATAGTGAGTACTTTATTTGTAAATGCCGGCTGGGGGGTGAGGAGGGAGAAAAGCTTCAGTTCAGCAGTTCTTCGGATGTCAGCTTACCGGTATTGATTAATCGTCTAGCAGTGGCAGCTGCTGCTTTATTAAATGTGCAGCTCGCCAGACCAGAGCTATCAGGTGTAGGAAATGTTTGTTGACAATTCACCTTTTCTCCCAGTGTGACGCACCAGACTCTTCCGTGTTTCTGAACCACCGTTCCTGGGAGATCGCCCCCTTGCCCTCTCCACCCACGGCCCCCCAAGTGTGAGTTACTAGGGTGAGCCCCCCCCCAAACATGTTGTGACTGCACAATTAAAATCTTTGGAAATATTTTCTCTTTCTTCACCTTCTTCCTTTTGGTCATTGTTAGGATCTTGCCACTTATGTACTAATGAATCCTGTTCTCAGAATGGTGAAGCCATGGGACTACCGGGGGCCCATTTAACAAGTTATCTGCTTTTTGTTTTGAAATTGTACTCCAGCGAGGGCAAAGCCTTCCCGGTTTCCTCAAATATGTCAAAGTCAGAGGAGAGTTGACGCTTTAGAAGAATCTGACATATATGTAAATCTTCTGTGGGTTTACCCCCAAATGCACCCTTAAGAAACACACATCCAATCAAAAAGCTTTCTAACCCCTTCCCATCCTTCAAGATCAAGTTTCAAGGCATCTACCTTTGGGATTCCCCAGCTCTTTAAGCTCCCTCGGCATTTCACTTCTGGGGCCCTCGCTTGGCATTTAACATAACTTACACGTGCAGACGTTATGGGAGCCTTTCCCCCCTTCCAACTGGAGAGCTGGAACTTCGTAAGGCAATGCCTTTGTTACTGGAAATCATATATTGTGCATTTTCACCAACAGTTCATTTGAAAAGATTTTCTCTAAGTCTCATAATTCATCACAATGCCTTAGAAATTTCGGTATCTCAGCATCCTAACAACAAACTCTAGAAGCCCCTCTTGGCAAGCAGCATAAAAACGTTTGGTTATACCCTATGTCCTCATCATTGATACACAAAGTATGACCAGTATACTGATGACTCATTCCTCATTCAGTAAATTTCTACCAAGTGACTGCTATGTGCGACACATTCTAGGTACTTGAGGACACCGCAAACAGCGTGACAAAGCAAAGGGTGACGCCCACTGTGAACGAAATAGCCTTGGCTAATGTCGCTATGGAGGGATGGGGTGAAATGGTGGAGTGGGACACTCCCTTTGATAGGGTGCTCAGGAAAGGTCTTTCAGAGGAGATGATATTCAAGCAGAGGAGTGAAGGAAGAGTCAGAAGAGAGTATTCTGTGCTAATTGTACAGCATATACAAAGGCTCTGAGGCACGAGGGAGAGAAAGAAGGCCGCTATTGACGTGAAGAGAGTGGTTAAGTTGGACAGGAACATGAGGTACTTCCAGAGAGAAAAGAAGGGACAGATACATTGCATTCTGAGGGCGGTGGGAAGCTACTGGAAGATTTAAGTCAGGCAGTGACCAGTTTTGATTTATGTTTTATTAATACGAAGTGGCTCTGGCTTCTGTGTGGAGAATAGATTGGAGGGGGTGACAGTGGAAGCAGGAGGTTATCATGGCAGTTGTCCAAGTGGGAGTTGGTTCTGGCTTAGACCAGAGTTATGGACTTGTTACAAATGGAGAGAAAGGGAAGACATCTGGGAGGTAGATGGAGGATGAAGGGAGAGGTAGGCGATATGGTGTCATCACTAGGCACTCCCGCTTTGGAATGGAGTGGCCTTCCTTGGGTTTTGATCCTTGGGCGAGTTAGTTCACTTCTGTAGATCTGACTTTCCCCATCTGTAGAAAGTGGATAATAATAGCTACTTCACAGATTTTTGTTTAAAAAATGGAATGTGTAAGAACTAAGGGCAGTCAAGGGCTTGTTAGCACCGTGCATCCTCACAAGCTCTCTGAAGATCGTTACAGGGGAATGTTAAGAGACGAACAACTTTGGACCTTTGTGTAAATTTTATTAAATAACTGATTAGAGACATCCCCCCATGTGACCTTTCTGATCTGACGTGTTAAAAAGTCAAGTCAGAAATTCCAGTTAGCTGAGAGCAATGTCAGCAGCGTAGCTGGCGATCTTGAAAGATTCCTGTGTGTCCCTCCCCCACCCCGAGCTCGAACCATAAGAAATAACAGCATTGGAAAAGTGAATTCTACACAAAACCTAATGCTCAGCATAATTTGAAGACCAAGAATGCCAAGAGTGTGAAATAACTGTGAGTAAAGAGGGAGAAACGACCAAATCCCAGCGCGTGATCGTACTCTTCCGTTCCAGCCCCTGCTCCGACCCAAGGCTTTGCAGCGAGCAAAGGGAGTCTGAGAAAAACTTCAAAAGGAGCTCATGAGTGGAATTCCCTGAGTTCTTGTATGTTGAAAACATTTTTTCCTTTTTTTTTCTGTAGCCCTGATGTAACAGCTAGATACAAAATCTAGTGACTCTCTTTCATTGAATTGAGTTTTTTTTAGAGCTGCTCCATTGTTTCTTTGGTTTTGTAAACTCTGATGTCAGTCTTACTCTGTTGCTTTTGAGAGTTACTTGATGGTTTTTGTCAGGAGGGCTTGAGAGCTTTGTCTTTATCTTTCTAATCGAATGGTTCTGCTACCTTTTGTCTTGGAGATGATCATAATGGATAATTTTCCTAGGTATGCACTGAGCCTCTTTCAGTGAATTTATTCAGCTCTCGCTTTATGTTTGGGGAACATTTTCTTATATTATAATTTTAAACATGAACTGTTCCAGTGTTTTGTTTTTCTTTTCCAGGGACTCCAGGAGTATGAACATTACTCCTTCTTGCCTTCCTTCCGTTTGCACTGCTTTCTCTCTGACCTTTTTTACTTTTGTTTCTGGGTCAGTTTCAATCTCTCTTGGTTGTTTTCCTTTCTTTAATGCCTCTTCTTAAATTTTCATTTGAAACTATTTTCCCTTGTAATTTATTCTTTATTTTCCAGATAATTTTGTCTTCTCCATTTTGTTCCTGTAGTTCATCAACAAAGTTCTCCTTCTTTTCTGTTTTTCTTGTACATTTTTAATTTTAGCTTTTGCATTTCTGACTCAGGGTGGTTTTTCATATCTTCAAATGACTTTTTGAGAATGTTCTTTTAAGTCTATTTCTCTTTACAGTGTTAGCATAACACTTTTCTTTTTTTTAAAGATTTTATTTATTTATTTGACAGAGAGAGCACAAGCAGGGGGAGTGGCAGAGAGAAAGAGAGGGAGAAGCAGGCTCCCTGCTGAGCAGGGAGCCCAATGACAGGTGATCCCAGGATGGCAGGAACATGACCCAAGCCGAAGGCAGATGCTTAACTAACTGAGCCACCCAGGGGCCCCGGCGTAACACTTTTCTTGTGCGTCATAATGGTTTCTTGGAAAGGGAATTCCTGCAATTGATGAGTATAAATTTTCACTTCCTATGCAATGACAGCTTCTCAAAAAGTGATCATTTATTAGGTCATAAAGCAAACGTCAGTTTGGTTCATAAGGTAGAAATAGTGCAAATGTCATTCTGCAATCACAATGTAATAAAACTAGAAAACACTAACAAAATAAAAACTAGAATGTCACTTTTATCTAGAAATTTTAAAAGCTCCAGTTAACTCCTTCATGAAAGAGGAAATACAAACTGAAATTATGGATTCAAAGATAGAAATGAAAACACCACATACAAGAATCTATGGGATGCATTTCAAACAATGATCAGAGGAAAATTCATCACAGTGAACACTTTCACCAATGAAAATGGAAGACTGGAAATAAATGGGAAAATACCCAGATCAAAAAACTGGAAAAAGAAGAACAAAATACAGCAAGAAAAAAATATAAGGAGAGAAATAATAAAGATAAAAATGGGAAATAATGAGCTAAGGAACAGAAAAAAGAGTAGATCTTATCAATAAATCAAAATCCCGTGTCTTAAAAAATTATTAAAATAGAGAAACCACTAACTTAATAAAGAAAAAGAAAGGGAAGGCAAAACTTCACCAAATAGTAGATGACGAAGAGGAAATATCCATTTGAAAAGAAGAAATTTTTAAAAAATCACAAGAGACTACTTTTCAGACCTCCATGGAGAGTTGAGAACTTATATAAAATTGATAATTCCCTAGAAAAATACAGGCTGCCAGAATTTAGATGATTTGATTTAGAAAGCTTAAACATATCAACTCCTATGAAAGCAATGGAGAAAGTTATTAACGAACTACCTCACAAAAGACCAGATGGTTTCATAGTTCTGAAACTATGTGTATGTTAGGGTTGATCGAACTTGTGAATATGTTGTAGATAATGACTATAGGTTTCTCACTGTTGGAAGAAGGAGCTACAAATAAGCAAAGGGAGAAAGGTAGAATGAAACTTGTGGTGTCGGATTGTAATTGGAGGTATCTAATGAACTCCTATACTGTAGATAGGTAAGTGACAAGGATGTGCATACCTATATATATTTCCTGGCTTGATCTGCTATGAAAGCCTTAAAGTAATGGCATCGTCATAGCAATGAGCACACCTAGCACCAGATTTTGGTTTTTAAATACCATACTCAGCATGGGAAACCAGGAACACTTGGTGAATAGATTGATTCCAGCACTAGGACAAGAAAAGAATAGAGTAAGTCTGGAATATCTTGTGTCAGAAGTAAGGAAGTGCAAAAAGTTGTCAAGGCATGGCAGAAGGACACTGGAGCCAACATGAAAAAGCACACAATGGTCAAATCTCAGACACTTTGAACAAGAAAATAAATAATGGTAGTAATGCAGTATAATTCATAGAATAAAATAAATATCCATGAGCTGCTGCTGCTAGGAAAGAATAAATGAATGAATGAATGATTGAAATACCAAGTCCCCATGGTGTTGTTGTAGCCAGCAGGGTCCACCAATGGCTACTAAAATCTGTGGATGAACGTTTGAGGGGAAACAATATGTTAGCATGGTCTCAAAATCTCTCCCCCACATTTTGATCAGTGGCAAAGGAAAAAGTTGATAACAATTTAAACATTAGCAACATAGCAGACATCTCTGGAACTAAATGATGAAGGTTCCCATCACCGGTAGTAAGATACACGGACCCCATGAACTTCCTGAGGTGATGCGCTGAGAAGAGGAAGAGGACTTTACTGTCACTTACGTGGAATTCTTGCCCTTATGCATAACCTACATAGAACCGTGATAAAACATCTGACATAACCAAACTGAGAGACCTTTTACAAAACAGTTGACCAGTATTCATCCAAAGTATCAAGGTCATGAAACTTTGACCTTGAGAGGAAAGATGCAGAACTGTCTCAAATCGAAGGAGACCGAGGAGACACAACTAAATACAGTACAGAATCCTGAATGGGATCCTGTAACAGAGAAAAGGACACCGGGGGGAAACCTGAGGAGATTCAGTGTTTTATTAACGTCAGTTCCCTGCTCTGCAGTAATTGGATTGCAGTTATGTAGGTTAACACCATGGAAGGCTGGGCAGAGGGTGGACATGCGTTCTTTGTACTATGCTTGCAACTTTTCTATGAAGTCTGACATTCTTTCAAAATAAGAGAAATTAAGTTAGCCTCGCAGAGAGGTTCATAACACTTTCTAAAGCCAGCCCACGTCCTAGTAGCCCTCATATTTTTCACCGTGTTCCCAAGCCTTATAAAGGCCATAGTATGTTGCTATGAATGGAATGCTTGGATCTCCCCTAAAATTCGTGTGTTGAAAGCCTGCCTCCCAGTGTGGTGGTATTTGGAGGTGGGGCCTTTGGGAAGTGATTAGGATTAGATGAGGTCATGCGGGTAGAGCCTCACACCCCGCTCGTGGCCTCCCAGCCTCCGGAACTGTCCGATGTTTAAGCCCCCCGGTCTGTGGTAGTCCAAGCAGACTAAGAGACATGTGAAGGCTCTACGACACCTTTTTCAGAGTTTCCGTACCATGCAAGGACTACCGATTTTCATTCACTTAATACTAAATCTACATTGAATATGAGAAGCACTCTCAGAGTTTACATTACCTCTGGGTCGTGATTCTGGACATCTAGTTCTCATTGTACAAACCTAAGAGACACGCACAGAAGGGCCAGTTAACAGAGATTTCTGCTTGATACAATGCCACGAAAAGGAGTTTTCCCCCGGATTGAGATCCGAGTCAACGAGAGTGAAAAAAATGACTTGTTCTCTCTCTTTTTTTAAAGCATGAACGCTGAGGGCAGTTGACCTTGCTTCTGGGCATTACACAGCTCTATTGCCCTAAGGCCATGAGAAGAGTTTGGCTTCGTGTGCCAAGCACCATATTTAGGGTCATGTGCGTTAAGATGTAAAGAAGAGCACTGAGGTCCTGCTATGTGCTCAGTACTTCGAGGTGAGGAAACTGAATCTCGGAGAGGTACAGTAACTGGCCCCCCATCTCACTCAGCTGGCAAACGGCCCTGTCACCCAAATCTTCCATATTCCACAACCCAGGTTCTTTGCATTATCCCACGTTGTTTCTAGAATGGGAGTGTGAAATCATTTGAGGATATGGCCAGTCTAGACTTGGGGGGGGGGGCAACATCAGAGCGGCACACACCACTCTTTACAGATCCTGGAGGAATGCCCTGTACGTCACAGATATGCGACCCAATACCAACTCTTTCTTTAATCATCTGAAGATTTAGATCAGTGAGTTTATGGCATAAAAACTTTGTTTCGTATTTCAACATAAGGGAACAAATCTCTCTGAAATCGTTCTAAAACTCTGTTTTCTTTCCTTGTACGTAAGCCATATACGGATAGCGTGCCCGGTAGGCCCTTGCTCTTTGATCAGACCCAGAGGAGGGTTTGGACTCAGGATGGCTCCTACTTATGTCAGTCTCGGAATAAGAATAATAAGATGAGCCTTGTAAGAAGTTTTTGCCGCCTTGCCATCTTTAGAACTCCTGCTAAAAGGGCATATTTAACAAACCCTATAAAGAGGCAATTGTATTCTGTGCATTGGAAGTTTACCATACAGCCAGAATCCAGCCCTGTTGCCTTTCCTGAGGTCCAGGAGACGTTGTGACCCCTGAGAGTAGGGTCCTCTGTCGGCACTGACCTCTGTCTCTATCTGCTATTTGATTAGAGAAGTTGACCAACGAGGCCTTGGTGGGTTATTCCATTCTGTGGTCTGGCAAGGCTTATTCCAAGATTCATAGCCCTGGGTTCGACATGCCCCAGTGTGTCGATGCACTTGTCCAGATGACGTGATAAAGCTATCAAAAGCCTGTCCAGGCAAAATTAATTTAAGTTAGATTAAAAAAAAATAAATATAGGGGCGCCTGGGTGGCACAGCAGTTAAGCGTCTGCCTTCAGCTCAGGGCGTGATCCCGTAGTTATGGGATCGAGCCCCACATCAGGCTCCTCCGCTATGAGCCTGCTTCTTCCTCTCCCACTCCCCCTGCTTGTGTTCCCTCTCTCGCTGGCTGTCTCTATCTCTGGCAAATAAATACATAAAATCTTTAAAAAAAAATAAGTAAATAAATAAATAAATATAAACCAGGCAGTACTTCTCTAAAAAGGAATGGGATGGGGTGTCATGAAGTCCGAGGAACACGGGTAAGGGACTGTGTCTTCAGAATCAGTGGGAAATTCTGGCTGCCTGGTGACTTTGGGGAAGGTGCCTGGCTCTGTAGGAGGCAAAGGTGTTTGTTTGTTCATTCATTGGTTTGTTTGTTTGCTTGGCAGAGGAGTTGGTGAAATATTCCAGACTGTTCTGTGGGCATCTCCAAAGTCTGCATTTTATGTTCTCGTCCTGAAATTCAATCTTACTTTGTAATGGCATGTGTGTGTCAAGGTGCTTTTAACAATAGGAATGTTTAGTGCAGTGCAGAAAGTCTTTGAGCCAAATCCTGCCTTCGATGTGCACTTAAGTTTCCATTAAAGGGGAGTTGCAACTGAGCTCGCAGAGCTGAGGGTAAAATTTGAATCCTGCTGTAGGAGATCGGAGTATTAGAAGCTGGGATATGGAATTTCACTTCTCCCCGTGCTGACATTGACTTTCCTCTGGAGCGTCACCGACTAGAGAGATCTAGTTCAGTCGCGTGATTTTTTATTTTCCTCCACTAACCCAAATCCGGAGATACAAATCCGGGGCTTAGGGGGGTCTCGTATAGATTTGTGATATTCCTGAGGGTCTGTGAGATCTTAATCACTTTCATATTTTATTTCTAAAGCAAATGTTTCATGACATTGAAACATTAAATGGATTTTACTCAGCCATGTGCAATGTATAATTTTCTAAAATCTCCGATTCATTTAATATGGGTGATTTTCATTCTTTGATACATGGCCTTACTATAATTTACAACAAGCTATAAATATTTGAAATGCCGTGGAAAAGTGGTTTAGGGAATAGTATTAACACCTGCCTTATGTGCTAGTTGGGTTATATTAAGCTCTGAACATACATGGGTGTGTTTCTGGGATACCGTTTGAGTGGTGTTCCATGTGAACTTATGTATGTAATGACTGGCTGGATTTTAAGGGGTTCTCACTATTTTCTTAGCTTTCGATCCAAAACCATGTCTCAGTTTTGGGAGTTTTATGGCAGCAGTCCTTCTTTTATGCGCTTTTAAATTTTTGTCGAAGCAGAACTGCCAAATCTGATCCTTCCCTGCTTCTGTGGAAAGGCAGGTGGAAAGACAGCCTGTAGCGGGGAGAGGAGACTTTCTCTGAGGTCAGTGGCCTGCCCTTTGCCTCTCCGGCATCCAGCTTGTCCTTGGGAAGTAGGGGGGCGCGAAGCCCTTGCCCAGCGCTACTGCTGAGTAATCTGAACCTCGCAGAACCTCACTTCCCTTATCTGTAAACTAGGAGTGTTTTAGGAATTATTACACACACACACACACACACACACACACACAGAGCGAGGGAAGGAGGGCAGGCAAGCGCCTAGTACATAGTATGGGTGCATCGTGATTACCACTGTTGATCGTTTCCTACTGTGAATAATCCTGATTGGAAATGACTTGGTATTAAGTCACAGGTGGTAAAAATGGTCTACGTGCTGGCCATTTGGTAACTTGGACTAATGGCCCACGCACAAACAGAATCTGGGGTGTCTGACTCCTAGTTTAAGGTTTATCCTGCTTGATCATGGGCTTTCTGCAGGTAATGTCTATGTTGTTATGCATTTCCTTGCCAAACAATACAACAAAGCAAAACAAAAGAGAAAATTAAGGTTCTCGCACATAATTAACAGGTAATGAGGCCAGAGCGAGTTGTACTTCTCTTTTCTGTTTCTCCCCTTTCATTTTGAGGGAGCCGTAATAGTACGCATAAAAGGTGTATAGCTGCCTCTTTTGTAGTCTTCGAGATTAGTGATTTATGAAGTCAGCTGGGGCTCTGTTCCCCCAAGTGAATTTCTGACATTCCAACTGCATTTCTAATGGGTAACATGCCGGGAGAGTCTTGTGGGCTGACGGGCTGATGCGGCCGACGTGCCAGGTGCAGCCACAACCTGGCATTTGGGAAGTGGCATCAGGTTATCTCTGCACAGAGTGACAGTGGCCTCAGCTGGTCCCGTCAGCCTTGCAAAGTCCACGGTGTTAAGATTTAGGATAAAATCTATTTTCATAAATTTCATTTCTCCATTATAAATAAGAAATTCCCCTTAAAAGGTAATTCGGGGACCTTATTAAATGGTAAATACAGCTAAGGAAGAAAGAATACTTTGAAAGAATTGTATTGCAAATACTGAAAGGAGTAGCTTATTAAAAATGTTTTAGGGGCGCCAGGGTGGTGCAGTTGGTTAAGCTTCCGACTCCTGGTTTCTGCTCAGGTCATGATCTCAGGGTCGTGAGATCGAGCCCATGTTGGGCTCCATGATCAGCACGGAGTCTGCTTAGAGTTTCTCTCTCCCTCACCCTATGCCCCTCCTCCCCACGCACTCTCTCTCCCTCTAAAATGAGCAAATCCTTAAAAATAAAATAATGTTTAATAATTCTTGTTACTCAGTCCATGTTTTTCAGATAATACTCTGTCCTCCTAATGTTCCCAGTGTGAACATAGGAAACAGACCTGTGTAGGAGCTATATAAGGTGACTAGGGTTAGGCCAAAAGCTGGAGCTTGGACATTCAGGGTCAAGTACTGGCAGGTAAGGAAGTCCTTGGGTGAGTATTTCTTGCGTTAGGTAGCAGAGTATTTTCCATGGTGCCTTCTGGCTTTATAAATTTTAATTCTAGCATAGTTAGCAGACAGTGTTATACAAGTTTCAGGTGTACAACGTAGTGATTCAGCAATTCTATGCATTAGTCAGTGCTCATCAGGATAAGTGCTCTTCCTCCCCTTCACCCGTTTCATTCATCCCCCGCCCAGCTCCCCTCTGGTGACCATCGGTTTGTTCTCTATAGTTAAGCCTCTGTTTCTTGCTTTGCCCCTCTCTCTTTTTTACCCTCTGCTCATTTGTTTTGTTTCTTATCCCATATGTGAGTGAAATCATGTGGTATTTGTCTTTCTCTGACTGACTTATTTCTCTTAACATTATACTCTCTAGATCCACCCATGTTATTGTAAATGGCAAGATTTCAATTTCATTCTTTTTTATGGCTGAGTAGTATTCCATTGTATATATACACCACATCTGCTTTATCCATTCATCTATGGATGGACACTTGGGCTGCGTCCATATCTTGGTTATTGTGAATAATGCTTCTGTAAACATAGGGCATGTATCCCTTTGAATTAGTGTTTAGGTAAATACCCAGCAGTGTGATTGCTGGATTGTAGGGTAGTTCAATTTTTAACTTTTTGAGGAACCTCCATACTGTTTTCCACAGTGGCTGCACCAGTTTGCATTCCCACCAACAGTGCAGGAGGGTCCCTTTTACTCCACATCCTCGCCAACACCTGTCATTTCCTGTGTTGTTGATTTTAGCCATTCTGACGAGTGTGAGGTGGTGTCTCATTGTGGTTTTCATTTGCATTTCCCTGATGATGGGTGATGTTGAGCATCTTTCCACATGTCTATTTACCATCTTGTATGTCTCTGGAGAAATGGCTGTTTATTTCTTCTGTCCATTTTTTAATTGGTTTATTTGGGGGGGGGCTTGGTGTTGAGTTGTAGAAGTTCCTTATATATAAATATCAAAATATATATATCAAATATATATGTGCATATTTGAAAGATTTTATTAATTTATTTGAGAGGGAGAGAGAGAGGAGATCATGAGTGGAGGGGGAGGAGCAGATGGAGAGAGAGAAGCAGGCTCCCCGCTGAGCAGGGAGCTGGACACAGGGCCCTATCCCAGGTCCCTGAGATCATGACCTGAGCTGAAGGCAGACGCTTAACTGACTGAGCCACCCGAGCGCCCCATAGAAGTTCTTTATATATTTTGGATACTAACCGTTTAGTGGACACGTCATTTGCAAATATCTTCTCCCATTCTGTCGGTTGCCTTTTAGTTTTGTTGATTGTTTCCTTCACTGTGCAGAAGCTTTTCATTTTGACATAGTCCCAACAATTTATTTTTGCTTTTGTTTCTCTTGCCTGAGGAGACATACCTAGAAAAAATGTTTCTATGGCTGATGTCAAAGAAATTACTGCCTAGGATTTCTCCAGGATTTTTATGATTTCAGGTCTTACATTTAGGCCTTTAATCCATTTTGAGTTTATTTTTGTGTGTGGTGTGAGAAAGTGGTCCAGTGTCATTCTTTTGCATGTCGCTGTCCAGTTCTCCCAACACCGTTTGTTGAAGAGACTGTCTTTTTCCCATTGCATATTCTTGCCTCCTTTGTCGAAGAGTAATTGACCATATAATTGTGGGTTTCTTTCTGGGCTCTCTGTTCTGTTCTATTGATCTTGTATCTATTTTTGCACCTTCCGTGGTGCATTCTTGTGATGCAGCTTTCTAAATTGTTAAAATTGACAACAACTAATGCTCTGAGACTTGCGATTTTGAGAATGCCATGCTTTGGAAGGTGACACTTCCAAGGAGGCATGTGAATTTTAGAAGGTAATCTCTTGGGAGAAGCTGGCTTGTTCCCTCCTGCTTCTGGATGGTTCTCAATGTCTTGCTGCCTTGTTTACAATTTGTTGAAATTAAATACAAATTTCAGGTAGTATGTTCTAGTGGTTAGCATGAGTCTGTGAAAATGAGAAGTATGTTTGTGTATACACATGCAGGATTTGTTTTCTTGGGCTGCTGTAAGAAATCACCGTATACTTGGTGGCTTAAAATAACACACATTTATTCTCTTACAGTTCTGGAAGTCAGAAGGCTAAAATGGGTTGATAGGGCTTCACTCCTTCTGGACGCTCTAGCGGAGAATTCCTTTTCTTGTCTTCTCCAGTTCCCAGAGGCTGCCTGCTTTTCTTGGCTGTTGGTTCTCCATCACCCTGACCTATGCTTCCATCGTCCCTACGGCTTTCTCCTTCTCTGATTCTGCCTACCTCTTCTAAGGACCTCTGTGATAACCTTGGACCCGCTTACATAAGCCAGGATAATTTTCCCACATCAGCATCCATAACTCAGTCACCTCTGCAGAGTCCGCTTTGCCCCGTAAGACACCTAATCCCATGGTCCAGGGATTTGGATGTGGACATCTTTGGGGACATTATTCCGTTGACTGCACATATGGTTAACCCCCTGCCTCCGTTTCCTTATTTGTAAAGGACTGGCTAAAACACCCCCCCCCATGAACCCTTCCACTCTTTGAAATTTAGTGAACAGTCCCCCAAAGTGCTTTAAGCATCTCGGGAATTAGTTTCCGTATGAATAAAAAGTGGTTAACAATGACATGCTAGTTGAAATCTGAAACACCAAACTCGGCATTTTCTTAGGTTCTTCCCTACCCTTCCCTGGGTTACTTGGTATCTCCTACCATGTCTCCACTGACCAAGTGCGACTGCAGTTATTCTCCTGCTTGGAGTCACTTCGCCCTTAAGCCATTTGACATCTTCGCCCCAGCTTGGCTGGAAGCCTCCCTTGGCATGAATCACTTCTTCCCTGGGCTGTAGGATGGAGTCTGAACTCCTCAGCCTGCACCCCATACCTTCCATGGTGCCCCCAAACTACTTCCCCATACTTGCCTTCCTTTGATTCCCGAAGTGTCCTCTTTCTTTAGATAGACTCGGACACTCGCCATCCCCTGAGTGGGCTGCGTGCACACCTAGCCCCGAGCCTCATGTCAGCCCCATTCCCAAGGCCTCCCTGGGCATCCTCCCCATGTGGCTCTGGTTTCAACTCACCCATGAAGCCTTGTTTGCCCACTCCAGCCTTCAAGGGTTTCCCCTTCTGTGAACCCTCTAATAGTTCTAATCTATACCACTCATTTTGGCCGCTATTAGGGAGTGTCCAATTTGGTTAATTATTTTTATGTGTCAATAAGTCTTATTTCTCCAAACAATTATCATCTCGAGATCAAGGGCCATACCTTTCACATTGGCCAGCTCTCCACTCAGCATTTAGCACCCAGTAAGCCTTAAATACATCTTTCTTGATAACAGTGTGTGTGAATAAGGATTAGCTTTGCAGACCTTTTGTTCTGGGATTTATTTTCCTGTGCTATTAATCAGGCACTTCAGGCCATCTAAATATATGGACATTTAATTTCTTAACTTGCACACGGAAGCCCCCTCTGTCTGCTATAGAAAATTACGTACTGGCTCATTTTTCTGACTGTGAAACTATATGAAAGTTCATGTAATTCTGTGGTAAGCTACACAGACAACCTTTTGTAGTTCTGACAACAGGAACTTTTTTTCAGCTTCAGTCCATATATTTGACCAAGTCCATTTAAAGAGATCGCTCATCTATGGATATTTTCCCCCTGCTTGATATGTACTCTCTCCTTATGCTCTGTTTTTGTAAGGTATCATCTCTTTTTGGTTTTGGTTTTTGTTTTTTAGAGAGAGAGAGATCACGAGCGGGGATGGGGGCAGAGGGAGAGGGAGAGAGAATCTTAAGCAGACTCCACACCCAGTGAGAAGCCCAACTTGGGGCTCGATCTCACGACCCCAGAGATGATGACCTGAGCCAAAATCAAGAGTCGGATGCTTAACCGACTGAGCCACCCAGGCACCCCAAGTAAGGCATCATCTTTGTAATTTCCTCCAAAGATGCCCCCAATATGAGGCAGTAAACAGTTTACGAAAGCTATTGTATGTACGCTGCTTTCCCAGTAGGGCAGCTTGTGCCCGCCACCACCCCTGTTGTTGCCGAACTGAAAAGTACATGCGGCCATAGTAGCAAATGAAAACAGACGCTGCGTGTGTAGGAAAAACGTCTCTAGGGGCTTTCAAAGCGGTGAGAAGCCATGATTCTGAGACCTGTCCCAGGTTTGTGGGTTCCCCAAGAGCTGGATTGGTGAGTTGATAACTCTCCTTGTGGCAGACTGGTCACAGGAGAAAGCTTGCCCTGGACATTTAGTGCAACACGATTTTCTGGTTAGTAAGAGGAAATAACCAAAGCATGCAAATGTTTATGAGCCTATTGATGAAAATTCCAAGTGATTTGAGGCCCCAGAAAATGTGGCCTTCGTGATCCTGTTTTTTTTTTTTTTTTAATTTGATCCTTTAAAAGGAAGGGGAGGGAAAGAGGAGGCGCTTGATCTTCCATAGACGTTACAAAATAATCACCGTATTTGTGTCAAAGCTGCCTTTTGAGGCTATAATAATGATCCCATCACAAATTTTAAGACGGTCTTTCACTCCAGTTTCTAAATTGGAGAGGCTCTTTCCAGGACACTCAATGGTGACCGAAAGGACGGTGTTTAGCTTTCATTATGGCTTGCCTCCATTTTGTACCCCTAATATACGAGGCCATAGAAATCAGAAGTATGAATTCAGCCTTTCATTTATCATTGCAGTTACCCACTTACCGTTAAATCCTTAATTTTGAAGGCTCAAGTGGCCTATTGTGCTGGCAATTAGCCAATTGCAGGTGCAAAATCTTGAGGGCATCGATAGAGAGGTCTTGGTGGGAATCGTCTTAAGAAGTGGATCTCTCGTAATGCACTGGGGTGCAGGATTTGTGAAGGGTGGATGTAAAGAATAGTAAATGGATACAGATGCCATTCCAGGAAAGAATTGCCGAAGCCAGTGAAAATGAACGTGACATTGCTTGTCTGAGGGTTGACCTTCTTTGCTAGGCAAAAGAGACCCTTCACCCTAAGCCCTTCACAATAGAGATGGCCAGGGCACAGTGGAAAGGGAGGCCGTTAGAGGTGCACCGTGGCTCTCGCATCTGCTTGTGGGCGTTAGTAACAGTGCAGCCTTCTACCCCTCTCCATCCCATTCAAAGTCAAGGCCAGGTGTTTGGGCTTGGCTTATAAACCCCGACACAGCTTGGCCCCCAGCTTTATCTCCCATTAGCCCCCACCCCCCACCTTGCGCTCTAGTTACATGTTGTTGTTGTTGTTTTTTACCCAGGCTGTTCCCTCTTTCTGAAATGCCTTTCCCTGCTCTATACCCCTTGACCAATCTGTCAAGAACCACTTCAAATCCTCATCTCTTCTGAGAAACTTGTCCAGACCCTTCTAGCCAAAGGTAAAATCTTTGTCAGCTATGTTCCTGCAGTACCTTGTACCCCCCCCCCTTTTTTTTGGTACTTAGGCCTGAATTAGAGTGATTTATGTCTCATTCATCTGTGTATTCCTATAAAACCTAGCCCAGTGCTTTGGCGCCAATTCATTAAATTAATAACAACCATATATCCAGCTTAGGAAAAACTTGGCGTAAGAAAATCTGAGCACATTTCTTTAAATAAGATATATGAAGAGTTGGCAGCTCATTAACGACTTAATGGAGAGGCTGGGGGCCATCGGAGACAAAGAGCTGAATTGTTAGGATAAACTATCAATTGGTGATCAATTGGAGAGGAAGACAAACCATTTTTAAAACCACAGTCGATGAGAAAGTGGCGGTTGACTGATGGTAGTTGAATTGGAGCGCACGCACCTTCGCAAGGACGCGCTGTCACAGCCCTGCGACACCTCCAGGCTGTGTTTTGTTTTCTAGCCTGCTAGGCCTTTCTGCAATACCGGGCATTATTGTCGAATTCGATGGGAAGCTGCCTTGTCCTTCGGAGGGAGAGCGGCATCTGTTAATGGCATTTGTGGGTCTAACCTAAGGGGTCCGAGGGAACAAATGAGATCCAGTATTCTGGTTTTCCGCCCCTTCGAGCAGTGATCCCAGCCAGCAGGACTCGTGGAAACCAAGCTTAAGAGTCAGCTGAATCCAAATTTCTGTAGCGGGCGACTTCTTGCGCAGCTGTCTTTTGTTGGCTATCGATGTTGACCCTTAACCTTTCTTTCTGGGCAAAGAGAAAGGACCGATCATTTTCCTGAATGAATGATTCCATGCAAGACATCCTATGCGTCACTTTCCCACCCTTGCTTTCTTTTTTATTTTTTCTTCCCCCAACGAAAGTCCATGTCTGTTAACCAGAGTAATTTTTTGCTTAGCTCCAACGATTTTGTCATCAATTCTTGAACGTCTGCCGCGAGTTTATGTCGCCTTGGTCACCCCGCACAATGGGTGCCTGCCTCTTCCTCCTGTCATTTCCAAGCCGAGGGAGTTCAAGCCCATTTTTTGGTTGGGAGAGTAAACAGAATCACGAAATGCCAGAATGCTCTCAGCGGCTGAAGACAGACTCTCCTTTGCTCAGACACCTTTGTGGAGTCTGTGCGACTGGCTGCCTTGCACCCAGGACGCGTGGGGTGACTTGGGAAGAGTTACAATGGAACCTTCCTTTGACGGTGTCATTCTCTGGGCGTTTTAAAGTTTAGACAGAGTTGTCAGCTATCACCGTGGTTCTGCATCATAATCCCTCCAAGAAAATTACTGTATGTGAAATTAAAATGAATCATTCCTGATTTCCCCATCTCTTTTCTATTTGTGCCTTTAGGGGGCCTTTAAGGACTAGGAGGCAGAATATTATGAAAGGAGATATATTTATTCTACTTCTGAGAAGGCTGCGTGCTCTTGGCCTCGCCGCCTGTGAATCATCCTGTCTTTCCTCCCTTGAAGGATAAATATGGCATTCATTCCAACCCATTTAGCCCATTATTCTTTTGTATATAAAATAGGCCCAATTAAGACATTCTTGTGTTAATTTCTGCATTCTATGTATGGCTAGAAAGAGTTTAAAAATATCCATCGCAGCAAACGTCTCAAAATGCTTCGTGCATACTGAGCATAGAGCCCTGGCCCCCCCTTCCCCAACCGAAGGCAATAATTCACCCAATCATGGAGATTTGCGATTTTCTGTTTTCCACTTACCTACATTAAGGGTCTGTCTATGCACAATCCAATATTTAGATGAAAACATGTGTTTGTAAATATCTGGGGTTTTGACTAAAAATTTCAATTTTCATCCAGATGTCTGGCATTGTAGAGACCCAGACTAGGAGTCTGCTCTCGCTCTCGCGCCCTCTCTCTCTCTCTCTGCGTGTGTTAACTCATTCATGACTATTCCAGTGCACAGACAGAAAGGGACGCGCTTGCCTTGTTCCTCTCTCCCTCACCTGCCTCTGCCTCCCCTCCTCCTCCCCACCAGTGAGGGGGCAGGGTCATCGCTTTCGGAGGTGTCTAACTGAAATTCCATTTCATGTCTGCCAGTGGTTATGCCAAGTCATTAGACAAACCACATTTGACCAAGTCTGGAGGTCTGGGCTCTAGATCTTTGGAGACTCATTGAACTTCTCTTGGGATCTGGCTTCTCCAACGTTGAAAACAGGAGTCCAGGGATGAGTTGGGACCCCATAATCGCTAAGACTCCATTGTAACCCTAAGTTCTGTGAATTCCCTTTGCTCTACCCTGTGTATAGAAATTAATTGCCGACGGATATCACTGTGCCAGTGTGTGCCTTTTGGTATCCCTACCGGCTCTGACGTTATTATGGCATCTTGTGGGTAAGTTGCTAGAGTATGCAATAACTAAAAACATGGTTTTTGAAATTCTCTTTTATAAAAAGACATTTTAAAAGACAATTCCATTTTCTTTATGTTGATGTGACGCAGTCACTTCACATTTACTTCTTGTAAAATCTTTCTTATATATATACCTTTTTGATAAATTCGGCATATAAGAAACTCATACAGAATATCTATCCCCAAGATGCCATAATATTTGGTTACTAGAAAGATTAGCTTCCAGAAGAGATTCAACAGAGTTCCTCTGAATTATGATATAAAGCTTTGAATTTCAAAATGTTGCTTTCTGTTAAAAGGTATCTTATGGCAGGGAGAACGTGATAAACCTTGAAACTGAAGTGACATCTAGTGAGAATATCTAGAGTGTATGCAACCAACCTTCTTCCTCATTCATGCTCGCTTGCCTGTTCTCTCCCTCTCCCTTTCCCTCTCTCTCTCTCTTATTTATAACCTGAATTCTATCCCTCCTGTAACTGACTCTTTCAAAAATTCCAAATATCTGAGTCATTAAACAAAACTCATTTTCTTACCTAGGGGACAATTGAAGCTTATAACCTTTGAGATTGAATGAATCTAATGAAAAAAAATCATACCATTTCATTCCTTTCTGAATCTTTCCCTGTCTGATGACATCAGCAGAAATTGGTACAAGGTAGGTTTGACAAGAGGGCCTCATTGTAGCTGGGAGGGGTTATTGAGGCATGGTTATAATTTTCTCGATGAAGAAAATAAACAAACGAGTTCTGCTACTGGAAGACACGGGCAAGTACTCCATTGTCGCTGCCAGACAGCCCCTCAGGAGGAAGGCACCACCCGTGCTCCTGAGGGAGGTTCTGTGCGCAGAGCGTGCAGAGGCTAAAACCCGTGTGGGATCACCCAGGGACTCCGGGGGAACTGAGGTGAACCTCGTTTTCTTCCTGTGTCTGCTCCAGCTGCTCATGTTCTGTTTTCCTTCACCGAGGCCTGGGACTCCTCTTCAGAATTCCTCAAGCTGGGGCTTTGAGAGGATTCCCCGCATAGCCCTACATGCAAGCCCTCTGGCTTTCAGAAAGACCCTAGAATTTGTCCTGCAGGATCACCTCTGACCTCTCTTTCCCCCGGGGCCAGACTGCCTGGCAAACGGCTCAGGTGCTACCGGCGGCAGAGCGGGGCCAGGAGCGGTGGGCGCCACGGGTGGGAGCCTTGCTGCAGAGGCACGACCAGAACAGGGACCTCTGACCCGACAGACGGCTGAGCCCTGAGCCCCCCGACTGCCGCCGTCGGCTGCTTCTCCCGGGCAGCTCCCCCGTGTTTGGTGTACCTACTTGTGAGCAGAGCCATTAGCAAATGGATTGAGGAAAACCGAGTTTCATCTTTGATTCCTGCTACCGATCTTCTAAGACGTACTTGGGAGGCCAGAAGAGGAGGGGTCGGTCGAAGAGGAGCCGTCACATCGATCTGAGACTTTTCTGTATGGATTATAGCCATATACACCACTTACACATTCTGGAAACAACCACGTGGGCGGGGGGGCTTTGTTGCATTTTGCGTGTCTGGGCTCCCAGCTGCACAAGTTATGTAGAGAAGGCCAGGGGAAGATACATGCCTAAATATATAACATTTGTTTTCTGTCATCTTGCCTCTATGGGTGACTTTGCCAAGGGGCAGTCTTGGGGCTAGGTGGTTTTCTGAGTTCTGTGATATCTACCGGCACATTTTTGTTTGCTCTAGCAATTTTGTCAAGAAATTCTTAATTGGGATTATTGTCCTGACAAACCATTTTCCTCAGTGTGATTTGAAGTTCATCATTTGGGGGAGTGACGGTAATTACCACCTCGATGCAAGCCCTTTTGTGCTTAGCTTGGGAGGACTAAGTCCTCGGCACTCCACCAAGGCGAGCGTGCAGATGGAGTTCGCGTCGTCACACCCTGGAATTCAGGCTGGGCAGAGCTGACACCAAGACAGGAGCCAAAGGCCTTCGTTTGTCTTGGGGAATAATGCCTTGGGCCATCAGTTGTATGAAGTAAGGCTTGTCTCTCATTCCTACGCAGTGATCTAGCAGGTGATTTTCTTAGGGAATGATCAAGGTGGCAGAGAGCTGGGTTTGTCATAAAGGTTGTTTTCATGTTTCCAAGAACGACCCTTTGTCATACCATTCTCGCTCATAAGCTATACCTTGGAACTTCCCCAAAATATAAGGCCAGGATCTTTGAAAAATCTATATTAATTTATTCATTTAGGAGACACTAGAATTGTAAATTGGTGCATTTCATCTCATCTGATTAATGTCAGAATCACTCAACATGCCCTGGGCTCAACACAGAATATAGCCACATCCTCTCTTTTTGGTTGTAAATCAGACTGGCCTTACTCTGGAAAGACATCCAGATTGGAAGAGCTGGATTCTAGTCTCTCTGACATTCTGATCATGATTTGTGTCTTGGAGCAAATCGTCTCACACATCTCTACTGGGTCTTATTTACTCTACCCCTAGTGGGGCTCTTTTTTTCCCCCCCTCTCTAGAAGGTTTCGGTACTCTGTTCTCCCCAAAAGAAAGCAGTGCCTGTTTAGCCTCCAAATTTTAGTGAACTGTCGTAACCACTTGTTCCAAGAAAACCTTTTATCAGAAGTGCCAACTCATACCATAAAGGATGGATGGGCAATCTCAACTCTTCTTTTTCCTAGTCTGCCCTCTGTTGGCTATATCAGTGAGTATTTGCACACTTAACAATATTGTCAGAGAGCAAAATAATGATGGAAAACTGTCTCAAGGGAGAGCTGTCCAAGGCAGTAAAAGCTTACAAACCAAACAAGTATATGAATTCAGAAGAGGTGATCTCTGGGAGCTGTCCTGGTCTGGCTGCAGGAACTAAGGGCATACCTTTGCTGAATTTCGGTTCCTGTATCAGAGCAGAGGCCCTCTTGGACGAGATTGGGACCAGTGGGTAGTTCACTAATCTGAAAGTCAGAGCAGGGAATTATTAAAAAACTATAATATATAAAAAATATATTTACTTAACATGCATTATACACACACATATACATATATGTGTATATATGTACATATATATATATATAAGATTTATTTATTCATTTCTGAGAGAAAGTGTGGGCAGGGGCAGAGAGAGAGGGAGAGCCTCAAGCAGACTCCGTGTTCAGCATGGAGCCCAACACGGGACTTGATATGGGGCTCGATCTCACCATCCTGAGATCACAACCTGAACTGAAATCAAGAGTTGGATGCTTAACCGACTGCGCCACCCAGGTGCCCTGTGCATAAAATATATTTATGTACTAATTTTTGGTGGTCTTTTTAAATGTATTGGATATAATATAATATAATATAATATAACAACATATAATATATAGAATAGTACGTGTCAGATCTGCACTCTGTCTTTCTGGGTGAATCACTGCCCCTCTCTGGCCCTTATTTTTCTCGCAGGTAAAATGCAGGGGCCGCATAAAATATTCTTATAGCTCTAATTGCCAGTGATTTTAGCTGACTCTCGTGCAGTAGACCATGTACGGTCATTAATATTGAAAGAATCACAGACGTGGTTTCCTAAACATTTGAGAGGCTTAGAGCTTGAAAGAAATTGATTTTCAGGGCACCTGGCCGGCTCAGTCGGTAAAGTATGCGACTGTTGATCTCAGGGTCATGCGTTCAAGCCCCACGCTGGGCATGGAATCTATTTTAAAAAAATTGTCTGTCTTAAGATCTGTATGAATGGGTGCACCTTGAAAAAAATGAAATGATGTCTTCGCATGCCTCCAGTCTGTGGTGCCTAACTTGGTGCCTGGCATGGGGGAGATGTTTGCAGAAACTGACTGGAGGAAGAACAGAAGTATTGGAGGGTTTCTTTGAGTTCTTATGTTTTACGGGAGTGTATTACCTCTTCCGTTTAGGTAGTTCATACATATATGTTCTGTGCAAACATTTAAATAAAGATGTCCTTTTTCACTTGGTCTAGAATGAATGAGCGCATGTTTAAAACCACCTCAAACAGTTTGAGGAACGTGGAGAGTTATAACTAGATAGGTAGTAAAATGATACAGAAAGCCGATGATCTCTGTAGGGAAGACCAGGTGGGTGTTCGTCATTAACATAAAAGAAACTGCACCTTTCGTAGTGTCGCAGGCTGAAGGGCCACAGCAGACCCACAGCCCGCAGGGGAAGCAGCTCCTCTCTCTCACAGCTCCTCTTCTCACAGCGGCTTTCGTAAGTTGGCCAAGCACATGTGCCCTTTAAAGCCTATAGGGTCAGGGGAAGGGCCGCAGTAAGCTGACAGTTTTATATTCAGATCGTGATTTTCTAAGTGCAATTTGACAAATGCCACACGTTTAATTTAATTCTTAAGTTGTTTCTAAACCAGTAGCTCTAGACATTGCAAGCTAATGATAAATACCATACCATAGGCTTTTTTTTTTTTTGAAAGGGCCAGATCTTTACAATTTCTGATTTATTGGGCAAATTTGAAGTGTTGAGAAATACATCTTCTGAAGTTAAGCTTTTTCGAATCAGCAGAGGTTTTGCAGTCCACAGCCCCCATTACCGCTCCTAAACTTGTCACCAGCCACTCTGTCTGGGGCTTCTCTTCTTTACTGCCGACATTGTCCAAAAAATCTTGTGCACACAAAACTGTAATGCCCTAGCTTTAAATGTATTTGATTCTAACTTGACATTGTTATTTTATTTTTTTAAAGATTTTATTTATTTGAGAGGGAGAAAGAGTGTGGGCAGGGGTAGGAGCAGAGGGGGAGGGAGAGAATCTCAAGCAGACTCCGTGCTGAGCGCGGAGCCTGACACAGGGCTTGATCTCAGGACCTTGAGGTCATGACCTGAGCCGAAATCAAGAGCCGGATGCTTAACCAACTGAGGCACGCAGGCGCCCCCATGACATTTTTTTACAAAAGGCTTTGCTTTCTTTTTCAGTGCGACATTGAAGTTGCTTCCCACCTTTGAAAGTAAGGTAGCCATATTACCAGCATGATTTTACTTTCTGTGCCTGTGTCAGTATACCTTTTATGTGTCCTGTGCAATTCATATTTAAGTTGCTGATCATAAAGGGATGAGTTTCAACTCATTTTTATGTTCTCCTCTTTATGTATACATACACTTTTTATAGGACAATAATGACCAGAAGGAAAGTAAGAGTAGATTGTTCCCAATAAATGCATCTAGTATTCACTTCTCTTTACGTTTCTTTTTGCTTACATATCAATAGAATTTATAATGCCAAATAATATTCCCTGTTACTTTCATCATAAGGCAAATTACTGCTGCCCAAAGACAGACTGTAGGGCACCCGAAATCCAGGTGGGAACTAAAATCTCTGTCACAAATCCAACCCTATCTCCCCTCTTCCCCCATAATGATGATCCTTTTTCTATTTGGAAATTATCTGTCTTAAAACTGTATTCAGAAACATTGATGGCCTAAGAGTGGCGTTCTGCAAACTGCCGGAGGACGTCTGAAACTCAGCCAGTAGCACGATACAAGCGAACACGAGAAACCCTCGGCGCACACTTCGAGTCTCTGAGTATGAGCTCCGTTTTCTCTGTTGTTTTCAGCCAAAGTGCCCCTCGCGGTGTATCCATCTTGTGAGCCTCTGCGCAGTTTCCTCGGGACTAGGAGGGACCTGCCACTCTTCACTGACTCCGTCCTTGTAATTTGCTTTCTATGCAGGCTTTGCTTGTCCACAGGGACGAGCTGCTCCAAAGAAGGGAGGTCTAACCTGAGCTCTCCCAGCCAGCAGCCGGAGCCGGTCATTGGCCCTGAATACGAACCTCTAGGCATTGAGCTAAAAGACGGATACGTCTGTGGCTGATCGAGCATGCTGGCCTATCCCGAGACCAGCGTGCCTTGTGGAATTGTTATCTTGTCAGTGACAGATGTGCTTAGTGGTGGTGACTTTTGACCCCCCCTTCCCCCAAAAAAGGCCAAAGGAGCAAAGGAAACTTCAAAGAACAGGAGTGTGGTCGCCCTTCGCAGGCCTGAAAGAACACATACCGTAATCAGCCTCATTATCCGTCACATTTTGCCTTGCGCTTAATCGGACTACGTTTTGTTTCGGGGTGTAGCGCTGCTTGTCTCTTCCTCCTCTGGACTGGATATCAAAGGAGTCAGATTCTTTCATTTCCCTAGTCTTATTAATGTGCTGTAAAAAAAAAATCACACTTTCTTTCCACTATCGGAGAAATGTCTTTGTTCCTAAAGATAGAGGGTCCTTCAGCCATTCTGACTTCGAAGGAGAAGTAAAATGCATTAGTTCAATTTAAGCACGAAAACCGTTATCACCAATGACCTGTTTCAGCAGGGCATATCATGGGGATCAATGACAGACTCGGGGGAGCTGATGACCCACAGCAAAACTAAAGGGCCATTAACCCCCATCAGTCATTTGATTCCCAGGGAAAACCCATTCAGAGGTAATTATTGCTGTTATAACCTGAAAAAAAAATCAGAGGTGCATGAATTACATTAATGAGCTCTGATCATTTTATTTTATAATGTTAGCCTAAGAAGAAGTAGATGGACTTAGAAATGTGAGTTTCCTTTTTTAATTTCCAAGGAAATACTCTTTTGGAAACATGACCCACAAGTTCGGTGGACTCCCTCCCCTATTCTGTGCTCAGTTCCTGTTCCCAGATGGCGTGGACCACAGAGACATTGACTTCAGGCCGTATAGTCTCAGAGTGGCCTTTCTGGACCATTTCCTTTTGGTGGGTTACTTGTGCTCAGAGTAGGAAGCCCGCCCCCAAGTCTCTGCCCCCTACTGGTGCAGGGTCAGCTCTGTCTCTCCCTCCCTTCTGCCCTCTCCCCTTCCTTCAACAGGGTGAAGTGGGTGCCTACCGTGTGCCAGGTGCTGTGGTCTATCAGGATGGGGCAGATGCCAAAAATGCGTAATTGACATAAAGGAAAAGAAGGTTAGATGCTAGGATTCTGAGAGGGAGGGATTCACTAGTTTCCTCAGACTGCTGTGACAAATTGCCGCAAACTTGGTGTCTTCAACAACAGATATTTTTCCTCTCACACTTCCAGAAGCCAGAAGTCCAAAATCAAGGTGTCTGCAGGGCCACACGTCCTCTGAAGGCTCTAGGGGGCAATCCTTCTTTGCCTCTTCCTGCTTCTGGTGGTCTCTGGCGCTCCTTGGCTTGTGGTCCCATCACCAAGATCTCTCCCTCTGTCTTCACATGGCTTCTGTGTGTCTCCAATTCCTCTCTGCCTCTCTCTTGTAAGGCCACCAGTCATCTGGAGACCCTTAACTGGTGGCATATACACCACAAAGAGCCGATGTCCAACTAAGCTCACGTTCACAGGTTTTGGCTGGACATACCTTTTGGAGGCCACTGTTTAACACACGACAGGGAGCAAATTCTGGGCACAGATAGCAGAGTAGACTTAGCGGGAGATGAAGCCTTTACATTCAGATGTGTAGAAGGCTCATTCCAGGTGGGAGAGCATGAGTGCGGAGATAGGACGATGCAGGGGTTGGGGCAGAGTGGAGGTGGAGGATTGCCTGGGCACAGGAAATCGAGAACAGGGGTGAGGGACAAGTTTGGGGAGATGGACTGGGGCACAATCAGGCATGAGACTGTGTAGGTACTTAGAAGAGAAAGGGAACAGAAATTCACAACAGGGCGGTCGCAGTAGGAACTGATGGGAAGGCTTGGATTCTGAAGGTAAAACGACCTGGAAACTTGTATATGTCACAGACGGAGGAAGTGGCCCCAGGCGAGAGTGAGTGGGGAAAAGAAGCAGAGATGAGGCCCAAATGGCAAGCCTGCAGGACTGGGCGCTGGGCGAAATTGATGAAAGAAATAAGCAACACACGAAGAGGAGCAAGTAGGGGAGAGAAGGTTGGAGAATATGAACTTTGAGACATCGGCAGGCCAGGCAGAGATGACCCTCAGCCAGGTGAGATTTCGGGGCTTGAGCTCAGAAGGGTGCCACGGCCTGGCCATTTGGGGGTCTTTTACGTAGGGTACTCTTCCGAGCCCTGAGATTGGCCAGTGTGGCGAAGGGCAAGAGTGTGATGCTAGAAAGTGAGCAAAGCAGAAAGAGAGTTGGGGACCTGGTCATTTAGGGACTGGGAGGAGCAGAAGGTGTCAGGAAAGGAGCCGGTGAAGGTGCCTTGCTGCTGAGTTCTGTGTCCCAGCAGCCAGGAGCGAAGGGGTCGGGAAAGTGGGACTGCTTTGGGGGAATGACAGTTTTGGAAAATAGATAGAGGTGAGGGTCACACCACAGCGTGAACGTCCTCGATGCCACTGAATTGTGCACTTGAAAATGGTTACAGTGGCAAATTTTCTCATATATGTGTATTCTCTTCTCTCTAGTCTGTATTCTATCTATATAGATAATAAGGGGAAAGAATTGGGAAGAGGAAGCAAACGGCTTTTAAAATAGTTGCCCGAGAGAATCACAATTGGAAAGGTCATGTAGTTGCCCCCAGTCGTCCTCCTTCCTTTGGCCATTTGGAAAAATATATTTGCATTAGTGGGTTGCTTCCTCTGGTGCGTATCTTGGCTTGGCATTATAAAAAGATTCATGGGCCTGTGAAAGCGTGGCCTCCTTAGAGCCGAAGTGGTCACGTCCGTGTTTAAACATCGGAGCAAGAGAAGGTAGCTCTGAGATATGCCTTTAGGAGTGCGGTCACAATGCTTGTAGATAATGATATGCTAATTGCCATACAGATACAGTGGCAGTTTCTTCGAGACTTTGCCACCTTCTCAGGATGAATATAACAGCTGCACTGTAGTGGAAAACGAACTTCTGCCTTGGCAGGTGAACTGTGGCGGTCTCTAGCAGGCACCTCTTGGAATGCTAAGCTGTTCGTTTTGCTCTAACTTCTCTTGGATGTGCTGGTTGGCATTGCCCATAGGAATGAGCCTTTGCATCAGACATAAAGGTAGTTTTTGAGAACTATCATCATCCCATTCGATAAATTGAAATAAAATATGCATTTCCTAAAATATGACCTGCTTTAAAACAATTATCCAAGGGCAATGGAAACCTCATACAGAATATTAATTGCTCTTGCGTTCGTCACGAGTCTGCGGTGAGTGTGTGTGTATGTGTGCACAGGGCCGGGGGGAGGGTGCATGGGAGGAATGGGAGGTGATAACCTCCCTGGACCTTAGTTTTCTCATCTGTCAATGAGGGCACAGGACCTACTGACCTCTGAGAGTACTTCCAAGTGTAAATATCATGCGCTTCTACTATTGTGAATAGAACAGCAACAGGCATGCCTCAAAATTTGAGATGAAGCCTTATGTGTTTCAAGTGGCAAGTTGTTTAATGAATCAAAACTTTGAAAAGTCAAATATTTGATTAATTGCACCATTAACCTATTCCTATTAGTTGATTGAAACAAATTGTTTATTAAATTAATTTCCAGTTGGTAATATGTAAATTTGTAATTGAATTAAAATCCCATTACGTATTTTCTTAAGACAAAAGGCACATTGATATATAGTTTGATGAGTGAAGCATAGCAAATGCTAAGGCATCAGCTCGGCTGCAAGAATGATGATCTCTTACCAAGCTCTCTGCAGAGGGAGAGCCGGGCCAAGCAACCGGACCCTCTCAGAATTGTGGGAAAGCAGGCTTTTTCTAGAATGGGCGCTCCGTGGCATACTGACCAGTGAGTATGACTCATGCTGTCCTCAAGCAATCTGAAAAATCAGCATTTCAGAGATGAGGAGGCTTTTTGAGATCAGCAGCAGCTGCCAACTTAGCAGCCCTACAGCCCTGCTGGAGCCCCTCTGGCCACAGAGTGGGGAGCTTGCCGGCCCAGCCGCATTTGCGTCCCTTTGTGGGGAGCCAAACCGTCCCCTGTGTCCCCTGTCTCCGTGTGGGCCTCTCAGAAGGCTGCTCCTACTTCCCCAAGACTGACCTTCAGAAATTGAAATCCAGAGCCCCCGTGTGCCTGGGCCTTGTCTTTTTTAAAGCACAACGTCCGGGCCCTTTCAGCCCATGTGCGCAGGCTAGCGCCAGAGCCCCTCTGCTTCCCTGCAAGCTGAGCACATTCCATTTGGCCTAGTTCCGCGGAGCCCCGGGCCCATAGAAATGCTCCCTGTGGGGAGTCAGGGTGACCAATTAGACTTACTTTCCTTCAGGGCCTTTGTGCGGGCCTGGGAGGCTCCTTGATGAGGGGGCAGGTGTTTCCTGCAAAACATCCCTAAGCAGGCATTTCCCAGCAGGCGTTAGTCCCTCACTGGGCTTTGAAATGCATTGGGGACCCTATGGGGCGTTTTGGTTTCCATTTTCTGGGGTAAATGACAGGAGCGGTGGTTGGGGAGATACCAGATACATTTGCACTTGCCTTTGTAATGTAATTCTGGGGCTTTGGGGGAAGTATTTCTCTTCTTTGTAGTCCTCAAAGCCTTCCCTCATTCTTGCAGGTGGGAAACCCCGCGGATCACCTGGGGGCACTAGCCAAGCTTGTTTCTGCGGTGCTGCCGGCTGGCCTCGGTTCCCGCCCCCCCACCCCCTGTAGGCCCAGGTGTAAAAAGTGTCTCTGGGACTTCCCTCTGCTTCTGCTGGCTGTCCCCATTCCTCCGGAGCCTGGGAAGGGCCTTGCAGACACGTGACCTCTCATGTCCCTCCCCTGCCCGGTCCTGTCCCCTAGCCAGCTCCTTGCAAACCTTCCCCGGCCCTCTCTCCTGGCTCTTCAGCGGGTCTCTGGTTCAGCCTAACATCTTCTTCACCGATGCCATTCCAAAGCTTTCCTTTCTCCAGGAGCCTCGTCCTCCTCCCGTCCCCCTGCTCTTAGCAGTTGGACTCATCTTCTTGTCACTGCGCCTCTCCGGCTCTTGTCACTTTCTGCCTCAGGAGAAGGGTCGTGCCCCCTCCCACATCCAGCCCTCGGTCTCGGAACACTGGAGCTTTCTCTCCTCTTTATGTCAGGGTTGAAGGTCCTAGAGGATTATATTTGCCTGAAGACTCCCCACCATAGAAGCCGTACCCTGAATGTGAATAAATCCCTTCTCAGTCTGATAATATGTAGTGAGATGATACTGATAAACTGTTCATGCTTAAACCCGTGAAGGAACGAGGACACAAATTCCTGATTTTGCTAAGATTGCTTTAGGGAAGTTTTCAGAGAAAGCAAAAACGATGTATATGGTTGTCAGGCACACACGATCAAGACAAGGACAAGGCCAAAGCCTGACGGATCTGACTGGAAAAGGTACTACAGCGAGACAGCTTTAGATTGAGGCAGTTTCGTGCACACACGGACTGTGCAAAGCAGCACTGAGCCAGAGGGCCAGGTCCCCTCCTTCTGGGCACACATAGGAGAACAGGGAAGGAAGCGGGGCCGGAGGCCCTGTGGGCACCCCTTTGCCCAAGAGTGCTAAAGTGGGGGCGGGGATTGGCCAGAACCCAGGAGTTGATGAGAAACTCTGTCCTGATGGTCTTCCAGGGGAGCTGGGGAGGCCGGCAAGTGGGAGCTGGCCTTGCGGCCTCTCCCGTTCATGGAGGAGCACAAGGCGTTCCTCCAAGACTCAGACCTGCTGTGGTTCAGGCCTCTGCCTCCATAGAGCAGTGAAGGGCCAGATAAAGCACAGATAATAATGTTGTGTCTTCATGTCTGTTTTAAAGTCTGCCTGTGTGAGATGAGGGATTCCGTTGAAATGCAGCCATCATTTTGAGTTTCAGTGGCCTATGAACCCAGTAGCGAAAGACCGAAAACTAATTTCTCTTTAACTCGAATGCTAACTTAATAATCATATAAATACCTTCATGTTTAATGCTTAGGCAGAATTTCATTAAAATTTCTTTGACGTTAAGCCAAATTTTGAAGTGAATTGGAACTGGTTTGCATTTCTTAAATTGGTCTTTCTTTGGAAATAATGAAAAAGTGTTAGAGTCTTGGCCGAATTCCAATGACTGTGACTCAACTTGTTAAAGTTAAATTTTAATATTTACACATTACATAGTATAATATTTATACTAGGCAACAGATTGGGAGTGTGGAATTCAAAATAGGATACACTTTGACTTGGAATTCCAGCATGGTAACCGTTACGCCCTGAGAATCGGGGGGTTATCGAGCGCCCAGGCTGGGGCAGCTGGAGCAAAGGGTTTCGAAATATAAACACTAAGCGTGCAGTTCTCGCTTGGACTCGTTTGTTGGGTTTCGTGGCCGTGTGTGCTTTGTATACTGGCTGATTGTTGCTTTCTGTCTCAGTAAGGTACTCGGACACCACGCCAGGGCCTCGCTTGGCTGGTGGTGGAGTCAGTGAGGTGGCCGGTGACCTTTCCTGAGCCTGCCGGGCAGCATGTGAGGAAACTGAGGCCCCAAAGAGTGCCGTAATTTGCTTGAGGCCACCAAGGTAGTTAGTGATAGGTCTGAGATGGAAGCCCAGGTCTCCAGACCCCCACCCAGGGAGGTTTACCACTCCCAGCCGGGAAACCCGCATGAACCTGCCTGAAGGTTACATATTTGCTGCTGGAAAGGGCATTCGAGGGTCAGTTGGAGGCTGGAGGGCAACTGGATGATACATTTGTTCCTTTCTTCTTTCTTTGCTGGAAAAGGAGAGCAAGGGGAGGGGCAGAGGGAGAGGGAGAGAGAATCTCAAGCAGACTCCCCACTGAGTGCAGAGCTCAACCTGGGGCTCCATCTCACAATGCTGAGGTCATGACCCGAGCTGAAATCAAGAGTCAGCCACTTAACCAAATGAGCCACCTTTGAAAGCCTCTCAGTCAGGGTTCCAGGGAAACCGTGAAAAAATAGCTCCGTCCGAAGCCAGGAGGGGAAGGATTCAACACAACGCCGTTTCTCCCCAGTCACAGCCATGCATGAATGGATCGTTGGGCCAGCCCGTGACGGTGTTTCCTTACCGAGTAGAGGGCTGGACAGTTGAACCAGATGCCTTCTGGTCTCTTCTATTCTGAGATGCTCTGATAGAAATCTGCCTCACCCCTAAGTTGTGGATGGGCCCGTGTGCCCACACTCCGGGCCCGTTAGCGTTCACTGCAGCTCACCAGCCAGCCAGCCCATTGGGTTAAGAGCCTCAGGTTGTGTGCACAAGACAACATTGAGGCAACCAGTTACAAAGAACACATTCTGTCACTCACTTGGCCGTTAGTCGGCCCCTCCTTCTTTATTTAATAACTCTCTCTGCTTTGTGCCAAACCATGGGCTTTCCTTGGAGGGCTTCCAAGTTACTTCTCTCCTAAAGTAATCCCACACAGTCTGGAATATGACAGCCTTTTCACATGGAGTGGGTTGCTTGTAGACACTAAGGCCTGTTTAGTTTTTAGTGATTCATGAGCATTTGAAAGCAAATTTCCCGAACACATTTTATCAGTTCAACCTCCTGTTTACAAACCCTGGGGTGGAGGAATGCCCCTTTCACTTCCTCTGTCACCTGGCCTTTCTCTCCCAAAGCAGCGATCTGGGAGCACTGAGTAGAGGTCAGGTCACCTGAAGGGTGGCACAGAGAAGAGAGCACTAAATTAAGAGTCAGGACCTGGGCTCCAGTCCAAGTCATGGGTGACACCGGGCCACCCAGTTTCCCTCTTTATGCTTGCTCTTCCCCATAATGGAAAATGACAGCTTTGATCTTGATACCCTCTGAAGACCATTTGATTGAAGGTTGTTTTCATGCTCAATTTTCTCCCATTTTCACATCCTCGGTTTGAACTACAGTAAAGTGTTTTGCAGGTATGTGGTGCCTTTTGGGATAATTTTGCTCCTGTTGGAAGATGTATTGTCGTCTCTATTGTTGTAATGTCATGGAACCGTCTTATTAATCAATAAAATTGATGGGTTAATGTGTAGGGTTTGATAAATGAGTAACAACAGGTTTCATACTGCTGTAATATGTAAACAGGGAGAACCCATCTTTGATTGTTGTGTTCGACTACAACATAAGAGGGCAAGCGTGGCCTCACTTATCTTGAGCAATTGAGCATCTAGTCATTTGAGGTAATTTAAATGTCTTATGTCAGTCTCTTAAGCTACTTGCATGTGAATAGAAAACAGTTTCAGGTCACTTTCAAATGGTTCTTATTGAGATTTACTGAGTAATAACACCTTACATCTCACAGGAAGTGGGACCTCTTCCCTCTTCTCTCTCTCTCCCAAAGGTCTGCTGTGTCTTCTCTTCGTGATAACAAGGATAAGGTTAAGTAACACAGAGAAAGCAAGTTACCTTCACAGACGTTTTCACATATGTGATCGTATTTGAGGGTCACAGCAATTCCCAGAGACACTCACTGGTGAGAAAAGTCAAGCCCTGGAGGGCTGGAGTAGCGTTACATGACAGAGCAGGTGTTGGAGAACGAAGAACACGGCCTTCGAGATTGCCCTGTCTCACCCGTTGGGCACTCTTCATGTGTGAGATACTTTCCGGAAGAGACCTTTGAAAGCTTTAATGAGTCATTCTCATGCATTCATTCCTTCACCTCTGCTAAGAACATTGAAACCCTACTAATGCCATGTAATGGCCTGAGGTACTGGGAGGACGAGAATGGTATCTGTGGTAGATGGAATAATCTGCCCCCCAAAGATGTCCGTGTTCTAATCCTCCAAACCTGTGAGTATGCCACTTACAAGGCAGGAGGGACTTTGCGGGTATGATTAAGTTAAGGTCCTCCAGCTGGGGAGGTGATCCTGGATCGAATGGGTGGACCCTAAATGTAAGCCCGATGGTCTTTCTAAGAGGAAGGCAGGGGAATCAGAGTCGGGGGACATGTGATCCTGGAAACCGACGTAAGAGAGAGATGCCACACTGCTGGCCTTGAAGTTGGAGGAGGGGGTCATGAGCCAAGGAATGGGGGTGACCCTAGGAAGCTGGAAAAGGCAAGAAAACCCATTTCCCCCAGGGCCTTGAGAAGGAATGCAGCTCTGTTGACACCTGGATATTAGCTCAGTGAGCTTCATTTCAGACTTGTGACCTCCAGGACTGAAAGAGACTCAATGCGTGTTGTCCGAAGGCACCGAGTAGGTAGTCATTCGTCACAGCTGCCACGGGAGGCTCATGCAGTGCCTAGCTCCAGGAAGTCGCCATCCGTTTTGCAGCAGACGGTTCCAGGAGAGTGGAGTCAGTGAGGTTGCAGAGGAGCTGTGGCGTGCTGGCGAGTGGAGGCCAGGGCCTGTGCTCCTGGCCTGGCCTGCTCCTGGGAGGTGCAGCGTCAGGCAACAAGGAGGATGAGTCACAAACATCTGGGTCACTCCAGAGGGAAATGAAGAGCCTGAGGATTCCATTTGCCCTGAGAGGTGGGGGACAGAGAAGTAGAGCACCCACTGTTCCTGAGGATTCTGTCCCCTGGCCCAGCTTGGCAGAGTCATTCCATCTGCTTCCATGAAGGCAAGCGAGTCCACCAAGTGGCCATTGATTAGAGATCTGCGTGAAATCTACATACATGAAATATATATGAGTGTGCATATCTATGACTCTGAAGATCCATCTTGTGCAACGCAGCATATATATCAGCACAATATTCAACATCCATTAACTTAGGGACACACTGTGGAATTTGAAACAGCTGAAGCTTGAAGTTGATCATCTCCTTTCTTTCCAGTTTGCGTTAGAGCATACATTACGATGAATGGAGGCAATTACAGGCAGATTCAATGACAGTGCCATCATTTATTGGAGTGTAATTCCTCTAGCCAATCAGTGCTCTAAGTAACAATAAATTATATTAGACTTCCAAGTATTACTTGAGCATGTTGGGGGCTATGGATCAATGGGTATCTGATACTTGAAAAGCTTCGGCATTCAGCTCTTGTTGAATCTGTAATTAACAAATGAAACTAAACTAATCATAGCAAATTGTTCATTTGACTACATTCTTGTTGTTGAGCACACTGTGTGCTGAGGAACAAGAGTGTGAAGCGCTGCGCAGCGTGGGCCTGTGCTCTTGTGTGTCGCAGTGCCCATCAGCGAATGAATGCAGCTATCAGAGCATTCGGATGGTGTGTTACTGTGATCAAATGCTTCATCCTTGCAGGCTGCTGATTCATCTGGCTCGCACAGTATGTGTTAATCAATGATTGTTTTATATTAAAAGGCACAGTTTAATTTTGCTACAGATTGGCTGGCGATTTTCCAAGAAAATATCAGTAAACTGAGGAGTTCTAAAAGTAACGTGTGAAATGTATGTGAAACAGGTAGAAAGAAACTGATGGTGGCTTATGCTGATCAAAATTCTTCCTAGCTATTACAGGCACCTTGGAAAGAAAACAAGCATAGAAGCCTTCGAAACCGCACAGGATTTAGATTTAAAGGCACAGCTATTGGTAGATTAAGTCCCATTCTATTATTTTTCCTCTTTCATTTCTATATCTGAGCAAATGCCTTTGTCTTGTAAAATGAAATTGACATTAAGCCTAGAAGAGTGCTTAGGCTCTTTTGATATTTCGGAGAAGGGCCTGGGCTGGCACCCCCACACAAGTATGGTGTTTGCGAAGCTCATTAAAAATATTAGGGATCACGATGTTCAGCAACTACTTAGCATAATTTTGTTTTACTACTTTACTATGCACCAGTGATACTCAATTGAGTCACAGCATTAATACGCTCATAATATACAGTGCAGTGCCTCCATATGGCACATTGGGTAGAAGCATATTAAGCATATTACACAAACAGAGCTCAACACCTCACGTACTATTGATCAACAATGCACCAATTAGACAATACCGCAGTCGTGAAAAGAAACATTGGCATATATGCCCAAGGCCTACGTGAAAATGAGATTGAGGGGGCAACTGAGAATAGAGAAGGGGACCACTAGGTTAGACTGTTGCAACGAACCCAGAGGTACAGAGTCTCCTATGGCCCTGAGGCGGAGCTCTGAAACCAGTCTCATTCAAGCTAAGTGGGGTATTGAGTAGACCTAAAACGTTGCTCTTTTTAAGGCCAGTGCTGTCCAAGAGAAAGCTAATGTGAGCCACAAACACAAGCCACATAGAATGATTTTAAACTTTCTAGTAGCCACATTTAAAAAGGTGAAAAGAAACAAGTGAAATGGATTTTAGTAACCCTTGACTCCACGTATGCCAAATAGCATTTCAACATACCATCGGTATCAAATCATTAATTCCATGTTTAACACTATTTTCATACCAAGTCTTTGAAATCTGACAGTGCAGTCTGAGATGATCCCATTGCAGGTTCTCTCTCCCTAGGCTGTGTACTACATCGGACAAGTGGTTCTTTCAAAAGCTTTGACCATGGGGCTGAATGTGTTCACTGCAGAGACAGGCCGAGAGGGGCCCAGGGACTTACTCAAGGCCACATGGCTTTAAGTGACAGAATCACTCTCTGAGGTCTTTCCACTGCATGGTCTCCTCCTTCCAAAAGTCCATCTTATATACGTCCCTCCATTCGATTGTTTTCCACAAAGGTACGTTTATGGGCTATTAGCTAGCTCTTAGCTGTGGACTACTAATAATGATAACCCATAGAAGGTTGTTTAAAAAAAAAAAAAACCTTAAAATAACATCCCTTTCCTCTCACACTGAGCAACTTTTCCCATGTTCTAGAAGAACAGAATTAGTAAAAAGCAATTAGAGCACAAGGTGGCATAGTAGAAAAGCAAACCGTTCCCGGACACAGACAACTTGCCTTCATATCTGACTCTGCCACAGCTTAACTGGGCCAGAGTTGAACGGTAGGCAGTTAGCGCGTATGGGTCTCGGTGTCTTCATCTGTGCAATGGGAGGTCAGGTGGTCGGACTGAGTGCCTGTCCCTCATGGTCCGCAGGGTTATTCCAAGTCTCATATAAGATCATGCTTGTGTAAAGTGCTTTGTGAAGGGAGAAGTACCATACAGATATGAGTCTATTGCTTTTCAAAAGAGAAGCGAAAATCTAAAATCTTGGTATGTAGCGGATTCATTTATTGGCCCAGCGCATGCGCGCACCCCCTTACGCACACGCTAAGCACATAACCTGTGCCGTGTACTGTGGGACGACAGGCTGAGTTGGTAACCTCTGGTAAGCAGAGGGTCCTCCCCTGCGCGGCAGAGCGCGTCTCTACCATTGCTGCTGCTCTGGGCCGCCACAGGTTATGTGCTTAGCGTGAGCGTAAGGGGTGTGCGCATGCGCTGGGCCAACCCGTTGGCTCCATGCTGGAAGCCTAGCATAAACCCGCCTCTCCTGTGGACTCTTTCTTTTCACAAGATCTGGAAAAACAAGAAAAGCTAGCACTTTCTTTTCCATATTAATTGGTTAATTGGCAGGAATATTGGAGGTTAAGCCTTCTGTGACAGCATTTGCTGTAGAGAATTTTCTCTTTATTCAGTGACGTTGGTGGAAGGGAAGAAAAATCAGCCACCAGACACTGTCAGGGCACCTTAAGCCACAGTAAGGTGGTGATTATAATGACAGATATAGGACCTGCTGTCTGATCAACAAGAACAAGTTAGTATTGTTTTGATGTGAAATATTACAATACTAAATTGCAAGGCATTGTCCATTTTTATTCACTGCTCTTCAGAGAGCAAATGCAAAGTGACAGAAGGATTTTATGAACAATAGCAAAAGCATACCTAGGATAAGCGTTGTTAACGGATGTCATTAACATGTGTCATGTTTCCAAAGATGAACATGTTGTTTTAATTTGCTTTTTAAACATCCACACCAGGCTCTCTAAGCATTTAAATAAAACAGAAATAGTTCATTGGAACAGAAGGAAACTATCTGGATGTATTGGTCACAACTTGCTTGCAAGCATTTCTGACAGGAGCCCTCTGTTGAAGGGAAAATTGCACAAATTGCCAGTTATTATCATTTTTAATAAATAAGCCTTCTATCTTCTCCCTCCCTCCCTCCCCCTGACTTGTGTGTGATTGTGTTCAACAAGCTTATTTTCAGTGGGACCATTTCTATTACAGAGTGATTGAGCTCTGATTTACACATCAATTACCCACCTTCATGGAGATTTTCATGCTCCCCTAGCTGACATCAATGAAGCATAACTGCGTAAACGCTTTATTTCATACCAGTTTTGGATAACTGAGACTGATAACTAATCATATCGAGAGACAATGTGCTATAATACAGGAAACAATAAATGCTTCCCTTTGAAATCTCATCTATTCTTTATGAGCTCACCATTCGCATGCTTATCTCAGCCATCCATTTCTTTCTGTATGGCGCTTCCTCTCGCTCGGTATCACAAGTGCAATTAGGGTTTTACCCTTGAATATGAGCATCTGCAAAGACCAAACTCTCATTTTCCAGCTTCTCCAAAGAGCAGAAAATCTTACCATTCTGCCGCCACTGTCGCGGACCAATTTTGCCAACATGGGCAATCCCAGGGACTGGGCTTGGCTGCCTCTTTAATCTTTTGTTCACTCGTCCATGTTTGTCCCATGGGATCATCTTTGGTTGGTGTATACTTGAACTAGCCCAATGTGCAGGATGTGAACCCTTCCATCGCGCAAGGCCCAGCTGGCATACAGCTGCCTGACTTTGCTTCCCACCCCAACCCAACCTGAGAATGTTCCCACAGCGCTTTGCTCCTCTGGGCATAGCATGTGTCGCCCTGTACTATGATGATTTTGGAATGGATTTGCCTCCCCTTCTGGACTGTGAATTTCTCCAAGACTCGCACTGTGTCTTATTTTTTTGCAAGCACCAAACATGGTGCCCAATGTGACGTAGGTACCCAGGAAATGTTTGTTGATTAAATAGACAAGTTAATTAATATATTAATTAATAGATCTTTGTCAACATTTGTCACTGAACTTGGGCATAAAAAATATGTTTGCCTGTCATTTGTTCATTCAGTCAGTCAAAAAAGTATTTATTGAGAGCTGAACACTGAGCTTGGCACTTTTCCAGGTAAATGGGAAGCAAAATGCATTAATTCTTCTCTGGTGACAGTTTTGTTGAATACCCACAGTTCTCTCAGACAGAGCAGGAAAAGGGGGAAGACAGAGAGTGGTGCTGGAGTAGAAGGGAGAGGAATGGGTGACATGTAATTGGGAGTAAAAAAGGGAATCCTAAGATGTCGATCACCTGCACCCACTGTGATGTGGCCTGACGTTTCTCCCTGTGAACTGGCTCAGCGGCGCAGTCTGAGGGCAGGTGAGTTGGCAAGGGCTGCCATATCAACGTACCACAGACTGGCAGGTTTTAAGCAATAGAGATGGATGGTCCGTCTCCCAGTCTGGAAGCTAGAAGTCTGAGCCCCAGGTGTGGGCAGGAAAAAGGCTGTGAGGGAGGAGTGTGTTCCAGGCCTCTCTGCCCGGCTCACCATGGCGTGGCGGCTGCCTCTGGTGCTCCTTGGCTTGTAGCTTCATGTCTGCCTTCATCTTCACATAGCGTTCTCCCTGTTCAAATGTCCCTTTCTTACAGTGTCACCGGTCATATGGGATTAAGGGCCCACCCTCCTTCAGGATGACCTCATCGTAACTGACCCAATTTCATCTGCAACGACCCCATTTCCAAGTGAGGTCACATTCTGAGGTATGGGGGTGTCAGGACTTCATATGAATTTTGAGGGGAACACACTTCAACCCCTAATGGTGCAGGGCACCTTGTCAGGCACCTCGTCAAGGAGAGGGAGAAGTGGGACCCAGGAGAAGGTCACCACGCTGGGTCTGTGTGACGCGTGAGGGAACGGGTATGGGTCGTGACAGTAAGCGGAGGACCGCACGAGCAGGCCGCGCCTGGCTGTATGCTCAGGCCAGAGCTCCGGCAGTGCCTGCCACAGAGAAGCAGGGGCCCCAAGGCTGAGCCTTTAAGGGGTACAGTTTGCCTGGGTAAAAATGAGCGAGTCCACACAGATCAAAGGGTTTGGTGAGACGCGAAAATAGAGTCCGCCTCAAACTGTCAATTATCGACTGCTCGTTAAGGACATTAATTTCCTTAGTTTGCAAGTAATTAAGAGTACGATTTCTGAGAAAATATTGTTTTAAATTAAGTAGTTATTGAAATTGTCTTGCTTATAGCTAACTGAAAACAAAATACCTTTTAAAAAGTGTCATTTATGAGAACCCAGGTTCTATTAAGGCTTTGACTTGGAAAAGAATTCCCGATATTTAATGGGCATAGAGAGGAAATTCTGCAGGCGGCTTTTTCCTAATTCGAAAGACAGAGCTGTGCCGTGTGGGTTGTCTGCAGAGGCAGAAGGTATGGAGCTGGGGACGTGGCACGCAGGACGGCGCCAGGATCCACTGGGGCTGGACAAGACATCATGGAGAGCAGAGGGTCAGGCCAAGCCCCGGCCAGCCCATGCCAGAGACCTTTTGAGCCATCGGGAGCACTCAGAGCCTGTCACCGCCGTGTCGCGTGTGGATCCATGCACTCGTGTCTGATGATGAAAAGCATACTCACCTTTCCTTCAAGTAGCTCCAGGTTTAGATCTCGAAGCTCTTTAAAGCTCAGCATTAGCCTCAACTCTGATTAGTTTAAAGAAGGACCTATAAATGAGATCATTTCAAGTCGACACGAAAGTGGGCATGAAGAAACCTTGGACGAATAAACAAGAACATAATAAAACTGATTACGTGTGATTGGCAGTGGTGAACAGGGTAGGTGCTGACAAGAGTAGGAAAGAGAATGTTCTATGGCGTTTTGGTTTTTATATAGTTTCAGTTTTTGAACTGATTCAAGAGTCATATAAGTAAATACATTCACTACATTCACTCTCATTGCCAGTACTCTCGGTGGTAGTATACACTTCAGGCCCTTGGTAGTCTTCAGAAAACTGTTTTGAAAGCTTCTGAATCATGAAGTTGTTTGCAGCTCTCTTGGTTTGGTCACACTGCATGAGAGGTGCTTGTAAGACACCGGTTTGTGTGACCGATGGGTCAATGAGCCAGAAGAAGTGATAGTGAATTCTCATTTTTAATGAATGGATCAGAAGTAGCGTTATTTTTAAGTGATTTTCAATGAAAATGGAAATCAGATACTTAACCTACGAAACTGTTACAAAAGCCGCAAAGAAACTCAGGGATGTTTATGTATGTCTTGTGCGACGCCATCTTCCTGAGTGTGGGAGAGGAGGGGGTGCTTGACATGAAGGTGAAGGAGATACAGGCTCATACATTCTGAGCCACCGAGAAGATGAGGGAGGTGACAGTTGCTGAGGAGACAGGCCCCTCTCTCGAGCAGTCGCGGATATTGGACCGTGTCTCTTAACCGACGGTTAGAGTGTGTGAGGACAAAAGAATTTAATTTCACTGCAAAGACTGCTTTTAAAGTACATCTTAACAGGCTTCTAGAAAGTTATTGAGAAGCTGAGTGCCACTGTAGGCAGATGGGAACCTTTGGGTTGCCAGACTCATGGTCATTCGGTATAAAAGTTGCATTTCCATTAAAATGGAATCCTCTAAAAAAATTGGACTTTTAGTGCACTCTTAGAATATTGTTGATAATCAATATTTATTTGACTGTCTACCCACGCTTGTTGTTCTGAGAAGAAGCTCCAAGAGTCCCTGCTAAGCCGAGATACTCTGCAAGGGAGTTCAGGTTTTAGACATTCCCCCTGGCTCACTTGTCCTGTGCCTGTCGCACGAGCACTGCCTGTCTCTGTTTCCTACTGGCATCTTCTTTTAGGCTAAGAGGGTGGCTTCGGAATTCTGGTGCCTTCCACAGCTGTTCTGCTCACATGGCATACTAACTGTGTGATGCTTGGCCTATTAGCCTCCCTGGATTTCGTGTGACTCAGTTGCCTTATCTGCAAAGTGAGGTTGGTATTAGCTCATAGAGTTTGGGTGAGGGTGAAGTTCAGCTCATACTCATAAAATGCCTGGCGTGGTGCCTGGCGTGGAACAAGGAGTCAGGAGAGAGTAGCCGTTGGTGGTATTGTTGTTCTTCTGCCAGACAAGTCTGTTCTTGCGATAGCTGCTTTTCGCCTTCAAGGCATTTCTGCCGGCATATATTAGCAATGTCGATTTCTGCGTAATAGAATACATCTGTTCCCCACAGGGGCCTGGTTCTGGATTTACCTTCATGTTAAGTCCATCAGATTTAAGCACACCCAAATGGGTCTACTAAAGAAGTTTATATACAAATGATCCTGTCATACGTGAAGACCAGAGTCATTTTATATCGAATGCCTGAGACCCACTCTGGGACATTCTGCTGCGTTTGGCCTGGCTTGTGACCTGGGCATGAGGATTTATAAGATGTTCCCTGGGTGATTGCCATGTTCAGTCAGCACTGAGAACCAGATGATAGAAGATTGATAATATTTGGAAATATTTAGATTAAATGTTAAGATTTTAAGCCTCATGTCAGTATGAGTTTGTGAATGAAGTCCCTGTATTGAGTGCCTCTATCACAAAGATCAGTTTTGAGTCTATGGAGAAAACATCTCAGAGGGTATCTGATGACATATGCTTTGCCCTCATCTGTTACGAGAAAGACTTTAGGCCTCAGCAATAATGAAAATTGGCTATAATTTTTGTTGTGTAGAGGGAACTTGTGCAAACTACATGTCTCAGACTTTTTACAAGAGCACTGAATTAGGAAATCAGGTGAGTGGTGTCCTGGATGTAGCTCTCGTAGTCTGGAACAATTTTCTGAGCCTCCGTTTCCCATCCTTACACGGAAATCACATTCCCTGCGCTGCTAATTTGCCAGGTGGTGCTGAGGCACACGTGAATTAACGTGCAGTGAAGTTCTCGGGGATGAAGGTCACATCGGTCGGGGTGCCAGTGATCCCAGCCATTAGTAGTTTCCTCATCCACCATCAAATTTAACTTTGACACCACCTGCAGGAAGAAGGAAGAGAAAGATTATTCCCCTTTTACAAATAATGAAACTGAGGCTTAGAAATAGAAAGTGCTTCATAAATGATCAAGCGACTTTGAAGGGAAAGAGGTAGAGGGCCAGCTCAGCTCTTCTGAGAACAGATACCGTAATTTCTGGACACCCTGCAGAATTCTTCACAAACCACAGAACCTGTTTATTGGTTGATGTTGGGTTTGGTTTTTACTAGGTTTTTGCCATTCCTCGATCTAATCAATTGCCTTTGCCGCTTGAGTATTGTGTATTTGTTAGAAGTATTAAAACATTTGGGGAGTTGGGTAGGCTAGTCAAAATAATTTTGTCCTAAGCCTAAGGCAAACACTTTTTAAAAGTGTTTTCCTCACAATATCTGTATTTGAAGTGACTTATTTATTTACAGGAAGCTTTGCTGTGGTCGCCTGTAGCATGGTGTCAGTGACTTAGAAGCCACAGACCTTTCCCTTAAGGAATAAAGTCTCATGGGAAACATAGAGGACCCCAGCAAAATCATTATAAGCTCACAACAGTGAACCCCCTTAATAAGCATGGTATAACAGTGAAATATTACTCAGGTATACAAGGAGTGAAGTACTGATCCATACTACAGTATGGATGGGCCTTGAAAATACTATGCTGTGTGAAAGAAGTCAGGTACAAAAGACCATATGTTGTATAATTCCATGTATATGAAATATCCAGAATAACCTAATCCATTCAGAAAGAAAGTAGATAGTGATTACTTAGGGCTAGGCTGGGTGGGAGGATGGGGGGGGCAGTAACCAAAGGGTACAGGGCTCATTTTTGGGGTGATGAAAATATTCTCAACCTGTATCATGGTGATAGTTGCAGAACTCTGTGAATATACCAAAAACCACTGGATTGTACATGTTAAGCAGGTGAATTGAATGATATGTGAATTATATCTCAATAAAGACTTGTTACAATTTTTTTTTAAAAAAAGGGGGTGGGGACCAGGAGTTAAGGGGAGCGAAGTGACACAGACACAAGACGAGGAGAGTGGTTCTTAGAATGTCTGACTCACCCCACTGCAGGATGACTTGACCAGGTTTCTGGATGAGCTGAATTTTTGCTTTTGTTTTCAGAAGTGGAAGCACCCCAAAGGTGCCCCTACAAGGACATATTGAACCAGTTACCTGCCAGGACTTCTGGGAGTATTGGTGTATACTTTGTTTGAAAAGTATAGATTTAAGGGAACTCTAAGAATAAGCACTTGCCTGTTTCCCTAAAACTAAAGAAATTGGTATGGCCCAATGGGCAGCTAGCAGATGTGTAGAGTAGATGTCTTATGCGTTTTTTCTCCTTTTTGTTCCTATCTTGACTTTTTTTTTAAATGAGAGCCAGTGTCTGTGGGGAGAGAGTCCATTTGGTGAAGAGACGGGTTTTATGCAGAGGCCTCAATGAGTCCTGCAGTCTAAACATGACTTAGAGGTTCCACTGATTTTAGAAACTCACTTTCAAGGCTATGTTCACATCTCCAGATCCAAGGTTCTCATGTGTCTCCCCTATATGTGTAAAATAATTATGGTCTGCTTTTAGCTTTATTTAATAGTTTTGAATTTAGCATTTTACATTTTTTTAAAGATTTTACTTATTTATTTGAGAGAGAGAGAGTGCGTGCATGCGCATGAGTCGGGGGGGGGCAGAGGGAGAGAGAGAGAGGCAGATTCCCTGCTGAGCGGGGAGCCAGAAGTAGGGCTCCATCCCAGGACCCCAAGATCATGACCTGAACCAAAGTCAGACGCTTAACCGACTGAGCCACCCAGGTGCCCCTAGCGCTTTACATTTAAGTGCTCATGGATATTAACAGATAAAATAAGTACATAACTTGGGGGGTGATTTTGAGGGTATTCAATAGCAGAGATTTTTTTTTTAACTAATAGAAGCTGTGTAAAGATTAGGTCAATGTCAAATTCAAGACAGGGCTAGCTATTGACAAAAAAAAAAAAAAGTACCACTTGGAACTCTGGAACATGTAGTAAGTATAAATACAAATTTTAGAGATGGCAGAAATTCATCCAGGAGAGCCATAAGGAGTGAGTTATAGCTCATGTTTGTCCCTTGGGTGAATTAAATATGTATTTTTTATGCCTTTACAAAGATATTAGCCAAAATAAAGGTATTTTAGTGCCAGTCGGATTAGAAAATGAGATTGAATTATTTACCTTCATGTATGTTCTCACTACAGTAAATCCTGTATTAGTTAGCAGTATTTTTCAACAAACTTGTCAGTTTAAGATAGCAGTGTTTTTTTTAATGTTTCCCCAACTAGCTTTGTAAAATCACCAAATTAGGTAAACGATGATTATTAAACTTCATGAAATACACAGACCAAATGGACTTCAACTGGTTTTTACTCTCCCCCGCTCAGCTTCTCCCTACAGATGTAGTTAATTTTTACGATCCCTTTAGGGTCTGTATGTTCGGTGTAAGGAAACTAATGGTTTTTCTATACTCGAATCCAAATTAAATTCCTAAAGTTTTTTTCCTACTGGCAGTCTCTAATCAAATACAATCCTAAGGAAAGTTGACCAACAGAGCGCTGATGGGACTGATATTTATTCTTGAGTGCGATGGAAGCGTGGGCTGCAGACGAGTCTGGGCACTGGAAAACCTGGGTTCTTGCCCCCCTTCCCAGTGCTGCCACAAACCTGCTGTGAGGCCCATTACCCTTCTGAGCTCAATTTCCTCATCTGGAAAACGAAGAGACCACAATTGCATGACTGCCAACGTCTCTTCCTGCTCTGACAGTCTTTGTTCCAAAGGATGAGGCTGCAGCATCAGCCCGAGCTGCTACCGCCGGGAGCTAATGAAGATAGCACAATTGAACTCTCTCGATCTCCGTGAATCTACATGTGCTCTGGGTTTTATCATCCTAGCAATGCACCTGTGGCCGTTAGTGATGAAAACGGGAGTTACCTGTGTACATGATCTGGTTTAAGGGCAAGGATAGAGTATCTGGGCCAAGGAGAAGATGAGGAGGAGAAATCACCTGACCTTGAAGGTGGATGAGACCCAGGTTCACATCTACTTTGTCTTTCCCTCAGTGAGGGCTTGGCACAACTCCCCTCTTCTCAGGAGCGTCTTAGTTATCTCCTGTGTTACTGAGGGCAGTTTCTCGGGTACTGAGGCCAGGGGCACTGACTGGTGAGTGAAGAAATCAGAGCTAACAGAAGAGCCCCGTTCTAGAGAGAAGCTTCTCATCATTACACCTTGCATCGGTGTGAGTAACAGAGTGGTTACATGCAACTCGTTCTTTCTGTCCTTTTCCTACCAGCTAGCGCAGTGGTCAGGGAAGCAGGGATTCCAAGAGATAGGCTGCGGAGAGAGACAGAGAGAAATCAGAGGCCTTTGGTTAATTAAGAGTAAAGTGAGTTGTGAGTGGTCAGTCGGTGGTTCTGATGGCACCGTAATGTGACAAACTATATTCTCTCTGGGAGAAAAAAACCCTGGAAGAACGTCCTGACTTGCTATGAGAGAGAGAGAGAGAGGCCTCCTCCTGAACTTTCTGGCTCCACCTTCCAACCGGGAAGTGGGTTTTCACACTGATAGGACCAATTCCCCCAGTCCCCATCAGTGTGAATACATTTGAATTGTTCAGCCCAATCACACGTGATTAATTCCGATTTCTGGCCTGAGCATTTCTTCATGGGCCGTGGAGCCCTTCCTTTCTCTGGAAAACAAACTGGCGACTGTACAAGGTACATCGTACCATGGGGGGACAGCCATGTGCTTTCCTTTGGCCCCGCAGGGCTCACAGGTTCAAACGCAACCTGCCTGAATCATAAGAACTTTAATTGAGTAGATAAAGAGGTCCTCATAATTATAAACTGCAGTAGGTATAACAAGAGGCTAAATACATAGCTGTGGTTTTAATTAGCTGGTGCTTCAAATTAGTAATTTTGGTTTCCGTCAGAAATCGGTGATGTTCTACACTGTGAAAGCCTCATCGCCGAGCAGTTCATTCCCCATTATACCTCATCCTGTGAAGCTTTCAATACCACGCCATGCTGAGCGAAAGAGGAAGAAGTTGGAGCGATTTGGTTGCCTTCCAAGAGCAGTGGTCCTCTGTGGCGATTCAATTCATTCTCGTCAGAGATAGGAGAATTAACTGTTCTTTGTTGTATGTGTTAAAAAATGCGGCAGGCCGTTTGCTTGCAACAGATAACACCCATGTGCACACTCAATCTGCTCTTCCCATTTTCGTCTGGAATTTGGTGGCTAATGAACTGATGCAAAACGGAGCCAAGAGCCTCCTCACAAATCAAACCCAGGTCGAAAGCGCCCAACGTGCCCTGGCTGCTGGCCGCTCGGTGCCCCGCAAGTTGAAACACGTTTCCTTTTCTCCTCCTCCCTCTCTTCCCTCAGGGTTTTAATTCTGTCTTTCCCTCGGAGGAGAAGGTAGTTAGTCAAGCCAAGAGAACAAAGGACTTCGGTTCTCTTCACGGGAGAATTCAGTGTGATCTATGGGCCTGTCGTGCCGGGCTGTCAGGTGCCCCGAAAGAACAGACGGCTCGAAAACCGCCATCTTGCTCGCGTCCCTCACAAGCATGAGACTTGAGCTCTTGTTTTTGTGTGGAAAGGCATCTGCTGTGGCAGGCAGAGAAACCAAGGGGCTTCCTTTGCAACAAACCTTCCCGGCACCCCCACTCAGTATCGCTTTAACTTGTGGGTCCGCCTCCACCCTGACGGCCTTCTCTTTCCTACGTTTGAACACACTGATCATGGGCTCGGGTGACGCGCGGTGCGCGGTGCTCCCGTCCGAGCTCGCGCTCCGTGTGCGTGGTCTGACGGTACGACTGTGTCTGCTTGATGGCACGCCGGCCTCCACCACAAAGACGTTGCGGCCCACGGACGTGTGTGCTTCTGATCTCAACTTGTGTCCGGCCAGGAGAGAGGATGCCAGCAAGTGTCATCCCTGCGGATGGCGTCTGAGACTCCCCAGGACAGGCTGCCTTCCAGGATCTGGACTTGGCATCTTTCTTGACCAGACGAGGCCCAGATGTGGGGTCTGGGCTTTGTGTAGCACTCTGGAGCTGCTTTGCTTTCCCCAGATGGTGACAGCATTGGCTGAGCGCTCTCGTGACCGGCCCAGAGAGCTCCTCCGTGTCTGGCATTGTTTGTGTCGTGGAAGCATAACGTACGTCTGAACATCCCTTCATTGGTGCCACTTTTTTAAATCGGAGAAATGAAGTGTTGTTGATTCAGAAGATAAGGCTATCAAAGTCACTTTGAATCTGTCAGTTGGAGGATTCCTGTGGAGAAAGGGGGATGATGAAGTGTAGTGGCATCTCACGCTCCATGTATATCAATATCTAGTTAAGCTGCCATGGATATTTCATGCTCTGGGCTCTTAGTTTGTAAATTAAAAGTTATGATACTCATGAGCAAACTAGGCGACCAAGGAGAGGCATTAAGGTCTGGGATGTATTCAAAACCTGCCGACTATACTCTTGTATCAGTGTATCTCTTGTAATTCCTTTAGCTATTATGTTCATTTGCATGCCAATTATCTAATTAAGTCTTAACATGGCAGTATTAACATGGGGAAGGAAAGCAACATTTGTACAGCACCTGCTAGGCATTCTACATACGTTTATATAATTTAAATTTGCCCCGCATATATGTGCTCACTTCGGGTAAGATTTTGATCAAAAGCAGGGGAAAAGAAAACCCAATGGACAAAATAAAATCCACCACTTTTGAGACTTACAGATTATAGTGTAATACGCACAATTGTTTTCTTCATCGGGAAGCATTTCATTCTATAAAATCCCAGGGCCCGGAGTATATCTGAGATATTATCTGGAACCTTCTGTGCTGATCCTCCAATGGGAAAGCCTGAAACGTGACGAGTCACAGAACGACACAGAGTTTATAAAACATGTGTGCCTTAAGGTCATTCGAGGCTTTTGACACCTTTTATTGCTAGCTGTTTGCTGTTCAAGCCAGACATCTTTCTTTGTGAAGAGTTTCCTAGCGAGGCTGTCAGTCTCCTATGGCACACACCATGAGAAGAGCAAAGGCACCACCATCACAAAAAAGGAATGTAAGCGAGTGAGTGGTTCTGTGTTTTGTAGACTTCCAAAAACGTCCATAAACGCTCCTGTGATTTCGTTAAACAGGCTAACTGGCTGTGGGCTCAGGACAGAATTACGGTTGGTCTGCGACGTCTTGGTTAATTCCTTTCTGTTAGGACTTCGTAACATCTGTGTATTCTGAGTCCTAAGCAGTTGGCAACACAAAGGAACTTGATTTCAGTACCTTTCCGCACAGTGGACTGACTTTTGGGGAGCCTGTAATTGCCTGTAGTATTCAAGCAGGGACAAGGGGAGAGGATTCTGGAACACTTAAGTGGGCATGAGTATGGTTTCTAATGAGCACGTTTCCATGTTCTTCTGTATTCCAAAGAACTGGTCAGGATCTTAAACCCTGTGGGAGTCCAGAAAAGGTTTCTCTGCTCCCTGTGCAGTGTATCCATTTGGGTAGCCTTGGCTTGTATTGTTTTTTTTTTTCTTATTGATAACAAGGGAGATCTGAATGACATGACTAATTAATCTTGTTCTCCTTTTGTCTTTTTCTTTTCCTATCAGTCACTATGAACAAGACCGTAGTGCACTTAAAAAAAGGGAATGGGAGCGGAGGAATCAAGAAGTCCAGCAAGAAGACGATCTCTTTTCTTCAGGCTTTGATCTTTTCGGGGAGCCGTACAAGGTAGCTGAATATGTATGTAATTTATCTTTCTGGAAAATGGTTGCTTGTTACGTTTTTGAACACACTGTTGATTAAATCAACATTTAATCTATTTTTAAAGCACCCAAATCATTTCCAGGAGAATATATTTGACAAATGCAATCTAGACATACACTGTATTTGGGGCAATTGCAGCTTTCTGACGAAGTCTTCAGAGACAAATTCTGTCTTCTTTGGGGAGGACGGTCCAATTTCAACGGGACTAGCGAGACTTCTTGTCTCCCAGGAGTTCTCTCCTGCCCAGCACTTCCGACAGCAAGCAATGCCCTCTTGACGCTTCCCCCCCCCCTTGAGTATTGGCAAGGCAGCCCCTGAAGACTTCATCAGAAGGTCAATGGCTGTGTCTCTTTCTCCTCCCGATCCGTGCCATCTGCAAGCGGTCGCCTCGCTTTCCTTTCCCACGTTAGGTTGTTAGCAGCTGTGGAGTGGTTTGAGTGTTCTTTGAAAATCCTCGTTCCAGGAGAAAGGGAAAAGCCAATCATTTTTTCCTGGTGGTTAATTGTCCTGGATGAGGAGATTGCCTCAACGGGGCAGGGGGAGCGGGTGGCACAGCCAGGTTGATTGCCTAGCGGTGTTCTAGCTAGTTCGTAGCCCCTACTGCTCTGTCTACAAGTACTGATTTCACAATGACTGCCTCTGAACTTTCTATTCGGGGTGGGGCTTGGGGGAAGAGTCTTGTGGAATTGCTGGCAGCTGGTTGGTGTTTATTGAAATTTAGTAGCAGTGTAATTTTCCATAATGAAACAAAATGATGTAAGAGTTAAAACAACAATAGAGGGAAATTTCTGAGAGTCGTGCTTTTAGAAGGGCACCAATTAGGGGACAATGACTTCTGGAAAAGGGAAGGACAGCATCGGCACAAATACCACTTTGGGGTAGGGAGTAAGCTGTTTGGCGCGGTGGCCACTGAGACCAGAGCCTTGTTGCCTTGTTCATGATAAGTGAGCAGCTCTTGACTGAGACTCAGGTGCCTTCCGAGTTCGGTTAATCTGACCAAGAGAGTTAGGTCACCTAAGTACTCCTTTCCAATTTGTTAATAATAGTATAATCCTTAAAAAAGCATTTCTCCTATTACAATCGATTTAATTTATATACTACCTTTGAACGCGTGTGTTTAGAGACGTGATGAGTTTAGCAAACATTCGTCGAAGGCCCACGATGTGCTAGTCACATCTTAGACGAATGCACAAAGAGGAGTGAGACTTCATCATGAGCGACGGAAGGCACGAGTGCAGGGCAGCTGCCGCAGAGGTAGGCAGGGGAGAGGTTAGTGGAGACTTGGTGCCTCGTGCCAAGGAGTGTGAACGCAATTCCATACACGAAGAGAAGTCACTGCAAGCTTTCCAGTAAGGGCATGGGCAGGACAAAGAATTTTGAAGACGATGTTGGCAATGTGGTGAGTTGGTTGGATGTGAGGCAAACAAGAAAGCAGATAAAGAAGCTTCCATAGTTCGCTCAGGACCGGTCATGGCAGGGAGGATTTAAGGCAGTGCGAGGAAGTTGACATGACAAGACTGGGTGTCTGACTGGCTGTGGAGAGGGTGGGACAGGTCTGAATGATTCCCATATTTTTGACTTGAGAAGATGGCAGTCTCATTAACAGGCTGTTCAGGAGGAAACAGGGTTGGTGCTTGAAAAGAAAAAAAAGAATTCTGTTTTGAGCACATTTGGTTTGAGATGCCAGTGAGATATGAAGAGAGACCTACCCGGTAGGCATTGGGTGTAGGGACCTGGAGCTAATGAGAGCGCTCAGGAGAGAGAGTTAGGTTTGAGCAGGGAGGTAGCCGTGGAAGCCAGCAGATGACTGAGGACAAAGAGAGAATCTTGGGGAGCAGTAGTATTTAAGCAGTAAAAGAGGTGGCAAAGGAGACGCCAGGAAAGGAACCTAAAAAGGAGTGAATGATCACAGAGGCAGGAAGAGAACTAGGAGAGAATCATTTCATAGAAATCAAGGGTTTTATGGAGGAGGGATTGGTTAGTTATTTGTGTCCGAGAGGGTAGGAAAGGTCAGGACTGGGAAGTGGCTGTTGGATTTGGTAGTTAAGGGGGTGGGGGGATCAGTGACCTTAGGGAGAGTTGTTTTATTTGTTGATGGTGGTGCTTGTTGTGGAAAGGGAACTGCCTGGGGTCAGGGAGTAAATGGGAAGCGGTAAAACAAAGAAAGACAGCAAGGCAGTGAGTTTTTGTGTGGAGGGAGGAAGAAAGGAAGGTAGGTTAGAACCTGAGGGGAGAAATGATTTGGAAAGAGCCTTTTTTTCTCATAATGGGAGAAATGTGAACATGTTTAGAGATTGATGGGAAGGACCCAATGTCAGTCAAGAGGGAGAGGGTGAAGCGACCAGAGGAAGAGGTGACGATGTGTGGAGCAGGTTCCCGGAGGAGATGAGCAAGCAAAGTCAAGAGTGTGTGAAGAGTGACCAGCCATGGCAAGACGTTGTGGCCTCCATTTTTTGCAGAAAGTGGAGGAGAGGTCAAAGGATGATAGATGCCTTTTCCCTTCTTGAGAAAGAGGAATAACCAGAGGAGTTTTACATCTTATCTTTGGATGAGTTAGAAAGATGGTAGGTGTACCCCTACCAGACTCATTTACTCAGAGTCATTCTCAAAGTTCAAAATCTACTCCGTGCTCAATGCTATTTCCGTGATGAGGTGTAGTACCCTTGGTTTATCCCCTCTTTATAACTTTAAGTCATTTTGAATTAATGGCCTTGTACCTTCAAGGTAAATGCCATCTCTTGCTAACAAGGCCTGTAATATAGATGCATATTTATTTTTCGATGTCAGCAATGTATTTTTGAGTAGGCAGTTAAAATAAAAACCTGTTACCAACATTGCCAGAAGTTTTCAGAAGTCATCTCTCTTGCTATGACAAGGGTGTATCAGGTAGAGACGCCAGGTGGGAACATTTGTCTAGCTCAGGGCCAGGCCTATTTTGTGATTAGTAGCCTGTTGCCTTTATGTTTCTTGATGGGGAAGAGCTGTTGTTCTTCAGTGGAGATTGTATGGGAGAGGAATTAAGCTAACAGTTGATGACCTAGAGATTCTCTTTCTTTCACCTTGCTTTGATGACCAGCTGCCATCTTGTGCTGTGTCCGCGTTCAGGATTTCCTGGGAGATCACTGAAGAGTTTGCCCATATTATAATACCGGAACTAATGTGCACCTCCATCAGTTCCCTATACCTGGACTGGTGTGAACGCCCTTGGAGTATCTGGACACGCCAGTGGCAGTAGGAGTGTTAGAGCTGGACCATGGTCCACTGGTAGAGACAAGGACTTACCTGAACCCTACCTTAGGGTTGTGGTGGGAATGCTTATCAAATTAAAAATCAAAACTCCTGGTGGTGGATCAGGACTTTCAGGAAACCTCTTGCCACCCTAAAGCCTAAAACGTGGCCTGATCAGTTATCCAGTAATGTTGGTAACTTCTGAAGTAGCCAATGAGCATCGGTCCCCAAGACCCTGCCCTTTCTCGGCACTTGGAAGAAATGGTGATCTCTCAACATCCTGACTGATTTCTTTCCTTTCTTTGCTTCACCCCTACCATTCTCAGAATGGAAAGAATGTTGACCACCCCTGCATGTGGTTGGTGATGGGAAACTTCTCTGTGAGGCTGCTTCTGTTGCTTATAACTTCTAAATCTGACTTTGTGCTATGGTGTTGAGAAGGGTGTCTTCAAAAGCACTTGAAAGATGTGAAGCTGTTTGACATGCCTAGGCTAGTGTGGAAAGACTGAGCGGGTTGAGGAGCTGGTATGTATCAAGTGGCTGCCGTATGCCAGGCACGTGCTAGGGCTTTCTATGTGCCTGTGTAGTCCTTACGAAAACTGGAGTACTCGTTTCCCTTATGTTGCCCACAAGGAATTTGAGGCTCAGAGAGGTGAGGTAGCTTCTCTGCAGCTTCATATCCATGCCAGTGGTGGATCTAGAACCCAGTTCTGTGGTTCAGTACCTGTAACAGGAAGCTGTTGATCCTCCCGCAGGAGGTCAGAAGACCTGATAAGCTTACCTACGTACTGGGTGACTTTGGTGAAGAAACTTCATTCCTCTGACCTATAGTTTCCTCCTCTCTGAAATGAATAATAATACCTGATAGGAAATAATCCCTGATAATAATAACAATAAGGCAACAACAGTAACTGACATTTTATAGTCTTTGCACTCTGGGAGAATGAGGAAAGCGAGGCACAGAGAGATTAAGTGGCTTACCCAAGGTCATTTGGGTTGGGGAGGTAGAAGCCTGACTGAGATCAGAGCTGCTCTGCTGACTCACATGGCTGTTACTAAGGATCAAGTCAAACGAGCCGGGAGACCTTGCTTTGAAATCTGGAAAGTGCTGTACAAGTTTGAGATATTATCGTTATTATAATTAAAGAAAGAAATAGCAACTTACAGCTTAGAGAGATTAACTGTAAAAATATTACAATTAGGGAAAAAAGGAATTACTAAATCACATACATTAGCCACAATGAAATAAAGGGAAAAAAATGAGCCTCAAAACTTAAATTATTTTGCTACTTTTTATTAAAAAGAAATACGATGGTATAATTGCCTCCTAGTGCATTAGTCTTGTGATGAACTTCTACTACTGATTTGTAGATAGCGTTAGAAGCAAACTGAGCCAACTTTGCATTTCTTAGAGTAATGAGAGGCAAAAAGCCTAAACGAAGGAGTACTGTTAGTCATGAGCCGCAAACCAGACATATAATTTATGCCTGAAAATACTTGGAAAATGCATTTCCTTGATGATGGAGAAATTGTGATTATTTAGAAAATAAGAGCTGCAGAGGTTACCTTTAAGAATCAACCAATTATCTAGAACAGGAAGTAAAAAACTGGCCAATTGAAAGAAGCCTATAATTGGTTGAAATGGCTGTTTTATTTTTGCCATGTTTGTAATGTCCAGTCAAGATTGCCTTGCTCCTTAATAGGATTACTAAGACTCCGGAGGGTGCGAAAGAACATTCGGTGTGACTCCGAAGTTACTGTGGTGTGTAGGTGTACAGAAATGCATTTCAGGCCCCATGGGGTTTCCTGTCTGGTGGCTCTCATATCTACATCTTGAGAAGTTTAAAAACTGGTTGACAGTTGCCCAGCTCCGGTGGCGGAAAGGCAGAGAGGTGACTCAGGCGATCCAGACCGTACTGCTAATTATTTGGAGATTGTTACATGGTGGACTTTTTCAGGCTATGTGTCTGTGTGTCCTCTGTGCCTAACCCTGCCTCGTGACTGTTTTGAATTTACCAGTATGTGTCTTAAGCAGGACCATGGTAATTCCTACTTGTAGCCACAGCACGTCTGTTATGCAAAGCATATGGATCTTCCTTCAATCAGCAACTCAGAAAGTGTCGCCAGTGAACTCAACCTTGAACTGTCTGCTATGCAGTTCCGCTTGCAAGTCCCTCTGAGACCACTGCTGTGTGAGGAAGCTAGTCGAAGGGAGTTGACACCCCTTCTTTCCTCCAAGTTATCCCAGCCGGCCCTGTGTCATTTGTGCACAGGAAAACGCCACACCTGGAGCTATTAGCTTGGCCCCCTAACTCCAAGGTATAGATAGATATACCTTCACTTGAGTAAGACTTTAATGCAATGCTCTTTTTTAAGTCATCATAAGAAAAAGACACATGAAGAACATCTTTGCATCTTCTGTAAAGTTGTGCTGAAAAAAATTGTTTTATTGTTAAAAGTTCTTTTTTTTTAAAGATTTATTTATTTGAGAGAGAGAGACAGAGCAGGGGGAAGGGCATAGGGTGAGGGAGACAATCTCAATGAGATTCCACACTGAGCGAGGAGCCCCACATGGGGCTGCAGCTCACGACCCATGAGATCATGACCTGAGCCAAAACCAAGAGTCAGATGCTTAACCAACTGAGCCACCCAGGTACCCCATGTTCAAAGGTTCTTATAACTGAACCAATGAGAAGAATTCCTTTTTACATTAGTATCTGGCAACCATTTGTCTTATTTAATAAATTAAAATATGCTTCCTTCCATCAGACAAAGAGAATTCGGCAAGCTATGAGTTTTTCCTTTTTCCCTTAGCTACCAGGAAGCTCAAAATTCAATTTAATGTTCAATCACAGTAACCAAGTCAGCCTGACTTTTGCTTTTCCATTTATGTGCCTTTTTACTCCAAGCTATTGTAAAGCCTTATTTTGATATAGGTAGGATACAAATTATAATTGGATTCTATTCATGTCAGCAACAATTTTTTTGAGTATCTGATATGCCCCTGACGTGGTACTCAGTCCTGAGGATATAAAGGTGGATGAAAGGTAGTCTCTGACCTTTAAGAGCTCATAGTTTTATGCAGGAAAAGAAATCATTACTGTAGTATACCCTGTATAGTGGGGGGTTGATTTTCTAGACCTATGCAAAGAACTTCTAATTTTCCTCTAATTTTACTTACATAGACACGGTTTTAGACATTGGCCGGTTTAGATGTTCTCCTAATTTCAAGCATATTTTAAAACCTAGAGATGGGGGAAAAAGATCTTAGCATGCATTGGAAAGCCAGATCATTATAACAGTAGAAATAAATGAAGAGACATTCAAACCTAACCAAGATTGTCTCCATTGAAGAACTGCTGAACAGGAGCAGAAATGTGACCAGCTTGCTTGCAAACAAATCAGTCTTAAGGTTCTTGAGTCTTGATTACGTTGACCTGGAGAGAGTGAATTATCTTTCAGGACTTTGAGGTATTGTCCTGGTCTCTCTGACATCTCAAGGCAAGATTCGGATGTTGAAGAGCTCAGTTTGAATGGAAATTCAATGAACTTTCAGTGCGAGTCCAGTAAACTCTCAAAGAACGTTCAGTCCATTGAGCTTTGAGCTTCCTGGTAGCTAAGGCAAAAAGGGAAAATTTCCTATAGGATTCTCTTTGTGTGAGGGAAGGAAGCAACATCCAAATTCATGAAACGAGGCAGTGTAAAATAAAGGCATTTAACATGGGAAATGAAATGATGTCGTCTCCCCCCTTGCTGGGTCAGGTCCTTGAAGATAGCCATGTATTAGTGTTCATTAGGTCATCATCTGACCCAAGAGGTAAACTGTTTCAGGGCCCAGAGCAACTCTGTATGTATTTAAAGCTTGCATTAAATTCTTTTTTTTAAAAGATTTTATTTATTCATTTGAGAGAGAGAGACAGAGACAGAGAGAAAGCACAAGCAGAGGGAGAGGCAGAGGCAGAGGGAGAAGCAGACTCCCCCCTGAGCAGGGAGCCTGACATGGGGCTCGGTCCCAGGACCCTGGGATCATGACCTGAGCCGAAGGCAGAAGCTTAACTGACTAGCCACCCAGGCGCCCCTAAAGCTTGCATTAAATTCGTACTGGGTCCTCAGCATGATGAAATCTCTTTGTTTTGAATTAAGGGACTGAATAGAAGGGAGACTGGGTTTGGCTGCTCCCCAAATGGTTGGTCATACACCACTGTCAAAGGAGAACACTCTCTCCAGAGTTTATCTGGCCTTGGCTGAAGAGTGATTTGTGCCATTAAAATGGACAAACCTAGGGATTTTCAGGGAATAAAAGTGATTTCTACCCGTCTCTATCTGTTAAATAGGCCTTTCAAATGTACTTCTGAAAATGGAGCGATTTTTCAGCTGAGGATTATATGGAATGTTAATTGTTTAATCACTGCTTTAGCACTAAGGTTGCATGTGATGCAATATTAGGTGTTCTTGTGGATGAGAGAGCTGAAACAGACATTTATTGGATTTCTAAAATTCCCTCCCCCAATAGGACCCTCGTAGCATATATTGAGCATACTTTTCTGTAATCTCTGGAATCCTGTTTCCCTCACTGCCCACATTTCTTTGGAAATGTCTTATATGATTTCACACATGCTATGAGTTGGATACTGCATACAGTACACGGAGATCATGTTAACAACGAGGCCAAGGTCACCAGCTTGATTCCCCCTCTGGCTGCTCCTTCTTGGTATCCTTTGCCGGCTCCTCTTCTTCTCTCGGTCGCTTAAAGGTTGACGTTCCCCAGGGTTGCCTCCTGAGCTGATCTTCTCATTCTGTATTTTCTTTCTCTGGGTGATTTCATCCATTTCCAGCACTTCACCCTCCATTCATCTGCACACTTCCATCTTCACATACAGAGCACAGCACACGGCCAGACAGCCTAGGTCTACACTGAGATCCTACACTCGGATAGGCACACTCCTCGTGGATGCCAGGAGCTTGGGCTGGGTTAAGGGCATGGGAGAGACCTGAGAAGTTAACATCTATCTTCAGTGGAGGCTGTTATTAGTGGGGAAGGCGTCGCCCCTTCCCATGCATGGAGAACATGCCTGTGGCCCTGGGAACCTAGAGGCTACATAAGGTGGGCGTCTTCCCCATCCAGTGGTCCCACTGCCACATGGCTCCATGGAGGCCAGTAGCCTTGTTTTGTTGCAATATCTTGGGCCAGAATAGTGCAGCTTTAGCACAAAGGAGTCCTTTGCCCTTCTGACTCCAGTAGCTTGATTTAAGAACACCTTTGGCAGGTAAAGGGAATAATAAAAAGTCACTTTTGAACATGACCAGCCGAGCTTTCGTCAAAGTCATTTCCGAGCATATAGCTATCCACCATTTTCTAGTTAGGAAAGCTGTGCTTTCTGTGTTACAAAAACCTATGCAGCAACTTAATTATTTGAAGAACAACCAGAGCCACTTTTAACAAGATTAGTATTTCCTACAGGGGATGATTGATTGTCCATAGAACGATTTAGTTGCCAACATCACTTTGGAAATCTGGCCTTGTTTTGATTTACGTAAGCAACAGTTTAATTCTTGAATAAATTTTCCTAAATCGTTGAAAAGACACAGGAGAGCTTGAGTCAGTGTTGATGCACAACTGCCCCATTTCAAAGTGAACACATGTGAATCATCAATGCGTGAGCAGAGTTGCCCCCGGAATACGTGGGCAGGTACCAGGAATTCATACAGTCCTTTGATTAAAAGGAAGTAGATTCGCTTTAGTCGTGTTAGCTCAATTAGATGTTGAGCTTTCCTAAACCAATATATTCATGATCGCACAATTTCACTGACTTCCTGATCCAATGGGCTAAGCCTTTTTCATGGTATAATGTGGCACAAAGGGCTGACCTGTCAAGAGCAAATATAAGTCGAACGTTCCATTACAATTCCAGTGATCACTAAGCTGAAGTTGTTCATCACAATATGGAAAGTAACCATTCAGCTCATCTGACCTAAACTAAGTTACTTTGCTAATAAAATTCATAAGTGACGTAATTTAAAACTTTCTCCCAATGAGCATGTTTACGGACAGGCCAGGGAGTATACAGACGTTAACCACACAGCTCATTCCAAGAGGCTCTTTCAATAGTGTTATTGATTTTGTTTCCTTACATAGCACATGAAAAGCATGAAATTATATGGCAGCATGAGAATTTTAAAGAACCCTATATGCTGGTCTACTTAGGACATCTGTTTGAAACATTAACATTAGGAAACACAAACCTATTCATTCTCTCTCCTCCCACCCCCATCTTTTTGTTATTTTAGACAAACAAAGGGGATGCACTTGCCAACCGAGTCCAGAACACGCTGGGAAACTATGATGAAATGAAGGATTTGCTAACTAACCATTCTAATCAGAATCACCTAGTGGGGATCCCAAAGAATTCCGTGCCCCAGACTCCCGTCAACAAAACCGAACCGAGCTTTTTCCCAGAACAAAAGAACCGAATGCTCCCACCTCACCAGGATAGCACTCACCCCTCGGCACCAATGCCTCCTCCTTCCGTCGTGATACTGAATTCCACTCTCATACACAGCAACAGGAAATCAAAAGCTGACTGGCCACGCGATAGTCATAACGCTAGTGTTGTCTCAGCCAGCCAGGCCTGTGGTCAGCCAAACAAGCCGCCGCCGTCTACACAGGACCAGCCCCAAGCCCGACTGGAAGACTTCTTTGTCTACCCAGCAGAACAGCCCCAGGTCGGAGCCGTTGAAGAGTCAAACGCGTCTGCAAAGGAAGACAGTAGTCTCAAATCCGGTGTAGGGGATACATTCAAAGAAATCTTTCAGTCCGTCTCCCCAGAAGAATCTGAATTTACAGTGCAAGCTCCTGGGTCTCCCCTAGTTGCCTCCTCTTTGTTAGCTCCCAGCAGTGGCCTTTCAGTTCAGAACTTTCCACCAGGGCTTTACTGCAAAACAAACATGGGGCAGCAAAAGCCAACTGCGTATGTCAGACCCATGGATGGCCAGGACCAGGCACCGGACGTCCCTCCGACACTGAAACCTTCCATTGAATTCGAGAACAGCTTTGGGAATCTGTCATTTGGATCACTCTTGGATGGAAAACCCAGTGCAGCCAGTTCAAAGCCTAAGCTGCCAAAGTTCACGATTCTCCAAACAAGTGAAGTAAGTAATTTTTAAAGTTTTGTTTTGTTTCATTTTTTTTTCTTTTTAGTTCACTGCTCTAACCTCTATAATCAAGTATTCACAAGCGGCTCTTATTTACCTTCTCGAGCCTTAGATGAGACTCTTCAAGGTCAGAGTCTGAGTCTCGATCTTCTGTCGCTTGTGACTTGACTGATTACCATTCTGCAAATACAGTTAAGTCTCCATAATGTGGAATGGCAACAGACAAGGTCAGTCTGAGTGAATGAAAAGTTGCACTTATAAAATAGTTTCAGAGAGTGCACTTGTAGTCGTATGTACAAATTAACAACACTGGAGATTATAATTGGTCGTAAGCAGTGTGAGGTCCACGAAAAGATTGGGAGTCACCATAGGCCTTCACTAGAAAATAGCATCTCATAAGCATAAAACACAGAAGCTCCTTAAGGTACAAGAATGTAAAAGTGTGATTTGCTGGCATCGGAAGTGGAAGGCATTCTTTAAGAATCTTAGTTTCTCGAGTGCTTGTGGGGCCATTCCTTGGCAGGATCCTAACGTTATCTTCCGTGTCCCTCAGTCTTCCCTTCTGCACCAGCGTCTTCCACAGGTACCTCCATCGCTCTCTTAGACTACCTTGATCCCTTCTGTCAAAGCCAAAGTCATTGTGCTCAACCACAATCCCACTGGGTTTAGAATGACTAAGTGTCCTACCCATCTCAGGAACCATTGCCTTATAAAAGAGAAGTCGGAGGGACCCAAGCGTCTCCCAAAGGAATGACTCGCTAATGATTGGATCCCAGGCCTTGTGGCTCCTGGGTGGGGGACATGTGTGGGGTGCCCCTCAGACACCACCATGTAAGCGGCTGCCTACTGCACCTCCAGCGCTTGATTGGAAGAAACCACTGCTTTTAGATTGGATTCCTGTTACTGGTGCCTAAAGGCTTGAAAAGACACAGAGGAAGAAAGTAGGTTGAAATTCTTACTCTATAGGAGGCACAGACAGTCGGTGTGACTTGTGGCAGATTCCAAGTTAGCGGTGTCTGAATTAGAGAAGTCTGCCCGTGTGTGCCCTGGGTGTCGCGCCGTTACTCGCTACTCACGCTCGGCAGACACGGGGACGGCGGAGGACGGTGGGACCACGGAGGGAGGGCGGAGCGGGGCTGTCGGCTGTATTTTCGGAATGCATGTTTTTCATATCGTTTCATCTCTGAGGCGGTTTTGCTTCTTGTATCATCATCATTCATGGAGTCTTGTCAAGCTTCCTCCTAAGTATCTCTCCAGCCCGTCCCCTCGTCACCCTCCCTGCCTTCGAGTGCCCGTGGGCCCCTGTGACAGCCCCCCAGCCCCCCGCTCTCCCTCCCTCTGGTCTCACCTCTCTTCCAAACCATCCTCCATCCAGGCTGACCTAATGGGCAGATCCAGCCATGTCACTCCCTGCCTTGGATTCTTCCGTGCCTTCTCATCGCTTCCCGGACAAGGTCCAGGTTTCTTAGTCCCGCATACAAAGCTCTTCACTCTGATTCCATGCTCCTTCTCTGACTTGCCATTTCACCATTTCTTCACATGTGGACGCAGTCCCAGCCACGTGGTGCTACGTGTGGTTCCCCGCCATGTCATGCGTTATCCCGCTTCCTTGCTTTCGTGCCTGCCGTTCTCTCAGCCTAGAACATCTTTCCCTACCCTCCCTTGTTTTCTGGTGAAGTCCTGTTCCTCCTTCAAGTCTGCTCGATTGTTCCTTTGCCTGTGAAAGCTTCCCTGACTCCCCCAGGCTGACCGCAGGCTGCTTCCTCTGGGCTCCTCTAGCGCCTTCTGTATGCTTTGACTGGCACTCACTTCGTGTACTGTAGTCACTCGTGTATGTGTCTATCTCCTCTACTAGACTGTGAGCTCCTGGAGAGCAAGGAACGTCTCCTTCTTCTCTGTATCCCGAGCGCCTAGCAAATGCCTGGCATATGGTAGATGCTTAATAAATGTTTGTTGAATGAATGAAGTTCAAAAACGGTTACTTGAGTACCTTTTCTCAGCCATGGTGTTGATCAACTAACACGAACCAAGGTGAACGAATGCTAGAAAATCTATCATCAACTCTGTCTCTTGAATCATAGCCTATCTGCCTGTGTCTTACTCTGCTCTGCTCCTGCACAATCGTTTGGAAATCCTCATCCTAATTTCCACTGGATGACTTCATACAGGACTACAATGCTTAAAATCCAAACAGAAGCCCACCTCGAGAGAGGAGTCTAATGAGAGGCTGGGATATCGCTCTTGTCCCTTCTCTTGCCCTGATATCCACGGCAGTGCCATCACTCAGGGCTGGTCTGGGAATGGCACTGGCCCATCAAGAGGTCTGTCAGCCTGCGTCCATACCTCGTTAGCCAAGTGACAGGTCACAGACCCAGTGCGATTCACTCCCTTGTAATCCTCTCTCTTGTACATTCACAACATGGCTGACCCAGATTCAGAAACGACTTCATGCTTTTTTTTTTTTCTCAATGCTCTGGCACACCAATGAGAGGTACATTTCCAAAGAGAGTCTGAGCTGTCTTCAACTCTGGAGATGATGATCCAAGGAGCTGCCTGTGTGCACGCAGCCTTTGGTGACGGTACAGATAGACTTTGGTATAGCCTCTTACGAAAAATGGGTCAGGTGCAATAAAGTCATGATGAGAGATCAGTGGAGAGAGTACTTATTTTAAAATCTAGGTCTCAAGAAAGGATTTGAAAGAGGGGTAGGACAGAAGCTTAGGGCCCTAAAGTCAGGAGAGTGTACTGGCTTCAAGGGTAATGTGAAAACCGAGGATAGGGCGAAAGGAAATGAGAGGTCCGACAGCCTGCCCAGGAGCTTACAAGGGTGTAGATTAAAATGTGGGCATTAATATAGACAGGGTGGAGCGTTGTGGAGCTCTGTACCTAATGGCGTTTATGTGGCTGAAACTCTGACCAAGTCTGGAAATTCACCCCATCAAATCTTGATGCACTTTTCAAAAGCACTCAGCCTGCGAATTCAGCCCCAGTCCCTGGCGCCAAGAGGTCCAGGCATTGGGTTCTGGGTCCCAGTCAAAGCAGCCATCGTTGATGAGTGGTAGCATTACTCCTTAGAGTTACTGCTAAAAGGGCTTGTCCGGAGAGCAGTCACGGGGTCTCTGTGAGTATCCCATTCTGTCCCTGGCTTTAGTGAGAGAGGCCGACCCATGTGTTAGTGCAGTGCATGGGGGGGGGTGTTGAATGACCAGAAAAGAGCATTCTACGATGCACAAATAAGCAGATACCCATATACTCGTGAGTTGAGAAACATAAACTATTACTGAAATGGAATGAACGTGTGTGTGTGCCTACGTTTGTTTCTGTGGCTATGCTCTTGTGTAGAGTGGGGAAATTTTAATTATGGCCCATCCTCGAAACATTTCCTTGCCTCTTAGAATTTTTGTATCAATGATAGGGATTCTAGGAGTCTAACCGACTTTATTGCAAAAGGTTAGCTTTTCAATTGAAGCATGCTTTTGGAACAAAATAATTTGTTTAAAAACTTAGTTTTACAGAATCTACCAACATTCCAGGCAACTGCGCCCCACCAAAAAAGAAAAAAAAGACTGATGTGTTCTGCAGTTGAGCATAGAAGAATTTTCTGGGAACTGTATCTGAAAACAGTAAAAGACCTATTTATATCAAGTGGAAACTAAGGGTAGCTTGCAGATGGTATTTTATTAGGAAATGAATTTGTTAATAAATGTAGCTTCATATGTGATTTCATGACATATGTTTTTGCTTACGTTTCTCATTAGTATAAAAATCTTTTGGTGTGGCTAGCTTTGCATTTGGGTGCAATTCGTCGGTAGGATTGTTTGGGAAGTAAATAATTGCATGGAAATGAAAGGATCGATGACAGGTAGTAAGTATTTCCAGCCTAGGCCAATAAGCTTTCACAAGTACAATACTAATGGGGGGAGCGCCATCCCCATAAAGGGTCATTTGCCTTACGTGCTGCCCTTGGCTGTGACCTCAGGCTATCTGAGGCTCCAATGCCTCAAAACTAGGAGTCTCTTAGAAGAGTTTAATGAAACTGATACGACTGATGGGATCTGGCTTTAGCTTATTTGAGTGGCTGGCTTTGTCAACCAGCTGAAAAGTTGTGGCCCACGTTTGTGACTGTGCCCGTTTTGGTTTGTATCCTATGCAGTGAACGCCGTGGGTGTGATTAGTTTTATTTATAGGAGGTAGATAGGAAGCTCAAGTGCCTTGTGTGGGAACTGCGGAGAAGGCTGGGAGCTGAGCATTCCTGTGCTGGATACGCCCAGGCAGCTCTGCAGAAGCCACAGAACAGGAGGCCGTCGGCTGCCGTGCGTGACCAGGCCGAGCATTGGCCACTTGATGTAGCTCACGAGTTTATTTATTTTTTGGCCTGTTCTTATGGAAGTGAAATAGTATCCAGACCGAGGCTAGAACGGGTCTTCTTCCCACCCCATCGGGAATGAAGGAAGGTCCCTCTGCAAGTCCTCCCACTTTCCGGGTGCCCCAGGGCCTTGATCTTAGCCCGTGTTCCACCGAAGTGTGGCATCCGGAAAGCTTTGTAAACCCTCTGCCAGTCGGGCGCCTGGTGGTTGCTTATTTTTGCTCTTTGACTAACTCTTCCAACTGCACGGCGTCACGGGTGTTAAAAAAGTCACTTTCCTTCCCATACCTCTTCACGCCCCCGTAACCGTAGTGTCTCCCGAAGCTGACGGAAGTGGCCCCAGCCGAGCATCTGGAAAGGAGAGCCGGGAATGCAAAGAGAACACGGAGCCTTGCGTGGTTTGTGACGGAGGGGTCAGAGGTGCTGCGTGACTAAGAAGGGTGTCTTGCTCCAGAGACATCAGCTTTTCCCCTCCATCCTTTCCCTGGGCTCTTTCTGGTTCTCAGCCACGCTCTCCTTCCTCGGTGCCCCTGCTCTGCGCTGTCCCTTGCCCTGCATTTGCTCGTCAGCACTAGGCCGAATGACGAGCAGAGCTCAACTTGGGATCTTGCAGATCCCCAGTTTTGTTTTGTTTTGTTTTGTTTGTTTTTTTCCTTCTCATTTCCTCCAGTCCTGTTCTTTAGCATCTGTATTTTCCTTTCAAAGGCTGGATGTGAGCGATTCTAGCCCTTGCGTCCTGGAACAATGTCTGCTATTTCTTGGTGTTCTGTGCTTTTAAATCCCTTGTCACTTTTAACATTCTTTTGGTTGGAAAGACGCCAAAAGATTGACTTAATCTTATTCCACAAGGAAAAAAAAACCTTTAGTTCCTATACTATTGCAAATTTAAGTCATCCTTAATAATGACACGTTTTAAAATGTCACTCTTTATTCATAATTTCAGTGAATCTTTAGAAGATACCTGAAAGTCAATCTTATGTGAAGGAGGACGTACTATACTAGCAAGTAGGGTTTGGACAATGTCCTGCTGAGCTGTGGGTTCCACATCTGGCCTTGACTCTCTCTGTGAACTTGAGAGAGCGATTTTGCCTCTTGTTACGTGGGGAGTTCACACTAGCTCACCAGTGACGTTTCTTCCAGCTGTCGGTCTCTGAGGGCGGGCCAGTCCTTTGTGACAGGCCCAAACCTGCCTTGTTTGTGAAATACCTTCAGTCGTTCCTTCGTCACCCACACCCCACCAAGAGTCTGGAGACAGCGTGGAGGGATGTGAGCCCTGCCCGCACCGGCCTCTTACCACCATCCCTCAGAACGCCTGGGGAAGTTTTAAGACTAAGTAACTAAGGGAAAGCTAGAATTGGATCTTCTTTGGGGATTGGATACTAGTTCAGCCCAGATTCGACTCATTTTTTAAAAAAGATAAACAGTTATCTGCTGTACTTCCCTGGAAAACACCAAGCTGTGAACTCAGGAAATCACCTCCTAATCCCTTTGTCGCCACCCACTCACATCACGAAAGATGGAGAACTTCTATTTTCACATTACTTCTCGGAAAATACTTTGACAGATTCAGTATGCACTAAAGTGATAAGCTTTTGTTATGTGTGTTCCAAATCATCCTGTTATCACTGGATATATCGATTAGCTTAGTACATTCTGAGCCAGTCATAAAAAACAGGCTGCTCACATTCTGTGTTAAAGAATAAGAAAAATTGACAAGTAGATAACCATATTGATTCAACCCAAATAGTGAATGCAAAGGGCTTTAGAGAGGAGTTATAACTCTTTACGGCTGTTGTAAGTCTCTTTAGTATTTTTTTAATTGATGTGAGAACAAATAATCTTTAATTAACCATCTTTTTATGAAGTACTGTGCTTTGGTTACCAAATGGACTTTATAGTATCGGTGACTATAATAAAAACCTCTACCATTTCTACTTTATAATTTACAAATGCTTTCAGGTATGTCATCTTATTTTCCCCCAGCTGTATTGAGGTGTGATTGACAAGAAACAATTGTGTATGTTCAAGGTATATAAGATGTTTTGATATACGTGAACATTGTGAAATCATCTCTACAATCAAGCGAATTAACACACCCATCACCTCATATAGCTGCTGGTTTTTGAGTGTGTGGGGAGCACGCTGCAGGTTTGCTCTCTTTGCAAATTTCAAGTATACAATACAGTATCGCTAACTGTAGTCACCGTGCTGTACAGTAGATCTCTAGAACTTAGTCATCTTGTGTAGCTGGAGCTTTGTACCACTTGACCAACGTCTCCCCTTTCCCCCTCCCTGCAGCCATCTAAGAGAGTCCAGGATTGTCATCATTCCCTTTTCGTAGGTACAGACTGTAGTCTGAGAGAGACTTAGAGTTTCTTGCCTGAAGTCACACAGCGATCAAGGGGCTCTCCAGGGACTGGAAGCCAGGTCTTCAGTGTCATTTCCTCAATGGCATTTGGTGCCCAGGGTGCTACTATATATTTATGGGTTAATTTTCTCAAAGTAGCTTCTCTGCTGGCACAGAAGGGGCAAGGGAATAACAAGCTGAACCCAGCTTCAGTTGAAATCCCCTGGCTGGGTTCATATTTCGAAAGTCTGGGGCCAAGCATACCAAAAGAGCAATTTTTCTTGTGGTATTACAGGTTACAGTCATGTGTTTTTCATTTGCAAATATGGTGAGAAGTAGTGTTTTTGCAATATTCCTAAATGAGTAACATATGACACAACTTGTTAGAGGACCTTTTCTTGGTTCATAAAGTTTCTGAGTTTTTGCCTGTTTGGTAAGATGACTTTAGCAGAGCGCTCAGACAACATAGCTCCAATCTGGATATCTGGGGCCGAAACACAACCACGTGGAGCTAAACCTGACATGTGACTGAGAGGTCAGTAAAAAGCGGGCATGTACATGATCGCTATAGAAGGTACGAGTAAGACTTCTCTCAAGTGTTTGACCCCCCGGCCCCACGTAGACGGATGGAAACAGCTTACAGATCATCAGATTGCAAGAGTAGTTAGCAAAGGGCAGGCAGGATCCCTGGCTTTTATTCATAGGTACTACATGGGTGAGTCTCCCTGGACGTCTACGCAAGAACACAGGTCATCGGCGCGGACCATCTGCCCAGAAAGTCACTGTGAGCATAAGCAAGCTACGTAGCTGTGAAAGGTCTTTGAAAAATGTATAAGACTCTGGAAATGGAAGATATATTCATTTGCTGTTGATGCCCTAACAAAGTGTTATAAGCTGGACGGCTTAAAACAACAGAAGTGTATTCTCTCATGGTTGTGGAGGCTAGAGATCCACGAAGGTGTCGGCAGGGCTGAACTCCTTCCACTTGCTCTACGGGCAAACATTTCCTTGCCTCTTCTAGCTTCCAGGCGGCCCCTTGGCTTGGAGCAGCATCGCTCCCCTCGCAGCCTTCGTCTTCGCCTGTCTTCTCTGTATGTCTCTCTGTGTCCTCTCCTCTTCGTGTAAGGATGTCGGTCATCAGATTTAAGGCCCACTCGATATCCAAGATGATTTAATGTCTGGCTCCTTAACTAATTACATCTGCGAAGACCAGATTTCCAAATAGCCACATTCTGAGGTTCTGGGTAGACATGAGTTTTGGGGGGCCACTAGCCATCCCACTATGAGAAGGGTCATCCTCCACTTCCCAGACTGGGAATGGAGGGAGGCTAGGCAGGGTTCATTGTGAAAAACGCAAGCCCGTCTAGAGGAGGGCAGTGGGCTCCCCCATCTCAGAAGCCACTCAGGTTCAGAGCCTAGTTCTCTAAGCTCTTCAGCTTGACTGTGCCTATGAGAGAGATCGTTTCTGTGGATACATGATTAAAGTACAACTGCGGAAAAGTGATTTTTAAAAATCTTTTAGAATTGTAAGTATAAAGGCTTTTTTTCTGATTAAGTAATAGAGAAGAAAAAATTTGTTGATGCAATTGACTCCATTATGAACTAGTGCTTACGTGGGCAGGCTTATTCTGTGAACTAAGTTATTTTCTGTTCTGTGGGCCATCCGGTCTGTCGCAAGTACTCCACTCTGCCATTGTCATGTGAGAACAGCCATAGATGGTACCTGAATGAACGGGCACGGCTGTGTGCCAGTAAAATTTTATGTTTGAATACCAAAACTCGAATATCATGTATTCCCATGGGTCATGAGATGTTCTTTTGATTTCTTTCAACCATCTTAGAGGGTAAAAACTATTCTTAGTCTGTGAGCCATACAAAACCAGGCACCGGGCTGAATCTGACTTGGATAACTTAGTATTTCAACCCCTGGACTAGATCTAGACAAAGCTTTAGACAGCAAGATACCTTTGGCATCCTCTGCCTGTCATCAACAGGAAGATGGCTTTGAGCAGAGAGGGGAGAAAGGTCAGTCCTGTGGCAGGTAGAAGGCAGAATCCTAGAGACAGGAGAGATGTCTGTAGTCAAGGTAGAGCTGGCCCCTGGACTAGATGCTCTGCCGGGTCTGTACAGGTAGGTAAGAAGGTTCTGCACCCAGGATTGGAAATTCCTTTCACACGACAAATCACATCACCATTCAGGAGATTTCTTTTTCCTTAGTAACTCATGAGGTGACGATGATTTGTCTTTTGCTGTCTTAGAACTGGAGTGCTTGGACTCCCAGGGCACTGAAGCATGGATTTGACTTGGGTGTGGAGTGATTGGGATTTTTAAGATTCCAAGAAGGGCAAGTCCTCTTGCACAGCCTGAGACTTTGAGTTAAACAGTACGAAAGGACTGATGGTCTGTGGCAGCCTGCACAAGCTCTTCGCAGCTGACCTTGGGTGTGGGGGGGGGATCTGTGCACGTGTCTCCCTGGGAGGCCTGAGAAAGCCAGTAGACTTCTAGGAGGAGAAGGCCAGAGAATGATGGCTTTCTTGGTATTCCGTGAAGTTTTTCCCGCCTCCAGGGCGGTGTCTAGGTTCTGAAGGACTGCTAGGAGAAAGGATCTATCTCCTTAAGACTTTAAAGATGAAAGGAGGTTGAGCTAAGACTTCAAAAAGCTAAAATATGTGGGTTGATGGAAAAAAGGAAGTCAGATCTTAGCCAGATCAAATGAACTGAAATAAAGCCTTAGAAGTTGGTGGAGTTTCAAGGGCCATGCTCCTGTGAAGGAGGGTGTCACGATAGTTCTCTGCTTGAAGTATGTACCATAGAAGAATTGTTATATCTGTGTTGTAGTTTCATTAAGTGGGTTGGTGGTGGAGGAGGTAGCTGCCATCTTTTACAGTCTCGGGAGTCACCGTTCACACAGGCTACATCTGTGAACAATGACTTCTGAAGCTGGTTTTAAGGAAATGGCACTGGCTTTGGAGCAAAACTGCTGTTGGACCTCCCTTTGCCTGTCAGCATCTTCTTCATTCAGGGCTTCAGGCATACTTACCGGGGAAGCTGGCGTCCTCTCAAGAAAAATGGTTTTGTTGGATATTTGAGCACAACATTTGGTGCAAGAAGAGACATAAAAAAAAAAAAAAGAAACCCACGTGTAATATTTTGAGCTGTTCACATTGAGTCTGATATTATGAATTGTGATGTCTTAAATCTGAAAATATTGTCATCTGCATCGTTGGAAAAGTTCGTTAGAAGAGAATGTCTATAAGACATAGCTTCTTTTATCTGTTTATTTTATTCATTCATTCATTTGACGAACTTTTATTGAGTACCCATTGTGTGCCGGGCACTATGCCAGGAGCTTGAAGGCTGAGATGATAAAGACATGTTGCCAGATCTGAAGTAGCTTAAGTCAGGGGATGTGGACACAAAAACAGAAAAATCACAGTGAAATGTAATAGATGATTGTTGAGTATTCTTTGGGAGTGGAGAGAATGGCTAAGACTGTCTGAAGTGTTCAGGAAGCCTCTTCAAGGAGGTAGTAACGGGTGTGCTAGCTCTTGAAGCGTGATTGGAAGTTGTCTTGGTGCAGTGGTGGTACGAATGTTTCCCACAGTGTCAGCCCACATCAGGCTGTACATGGGCCTGATGACTCCTGAGACGCAAAATAACCCACTGTGTTTGGGGACTTCAAATAGAAGATTGGTTGGGAAGATTGGGGTCTTGGTATCAGCCCTAGGTGTTGAGGAACCTTTTAACGGTCTAAGTATGGCAGGTTATGTTTTAGAAAAATCATGCTGGTGGAGGGATTGGCTGGGATTGCCAGAAGGGAGGAGCGGGCATGATAGGGCTGGTGAGGTTTGAGGCAGAAAGAGCACTGAGCAAGCTATTAAAATGTTCCAGGCCAGAAATGCCAGCAATTTGAATTAGGGCCATTTTTGAGATTTTTAAGTTTGATTTGATGAGATTCAGGGACCAATTAGATGGGCCACTGAGAGGAAGCTGGCAGAGAGGGTCTAAAATGACCTTGAGGTTTCTAGCTTGGGCGGTCGGTAGATGGTGACGCCGTTACCCAAGATTCTTTATGTTGACACCCAAATCTTCACAAAGCAGGTAAGTTTTCTCTATCTCTTTTATTGTCATGTTGTCATGATATTATAGGCTTTGAATGTCATGATATTTGATTAGTGTTTGCACAGTGCTTCTTGTACAAGGCTTTGTACAAAAAGTCATGGTTATTTTCTTATGCTTCAATAAAGTATTTATTTCCTGTAAATGGTCTTTTTGGTTCTCTACTTAAAAATTAGTATCTTGACTCAGCAAGATTCTAGTACGTCAGAGAACATGGGAAACTATGCTGGATGCTTTCTGAGAAATCACAAAATTGGAAGTGACAATTTTCTATAAGTCATGGAGTGTATTAAATATTACATTATGTTTTGTATGCTGTAATTTTTGAAAATTAAATGAACGCATTTCCAGTTGAATTTCTCTTGTAATGATAGTTGTGGACTCTGCTATGATCCTTCCTGATTTTTTTTCCCTTTAGACTCATGCTGTCTCCACAGGGAACATGCTTACAATGGAGTGGTGGGGGAACTTTCCACTCAACACTATCCTCCTCCCAGCCATGATATAATCTTCAGGGAGAAATTGCATCCTTTGATTTTGGTGGCGTTGGAGTAGGGTTATTGCGACTGGCTATTTAGATAAATTGTTACCTTAAAAACTGTTCAGCTTTGCTTCCTTGCCTTTATTTGGTGGACATGGTCATTGTCTTTTCAGTTAAGGTCATGAATTTCTGGTAGTGGAAGCAGGAGAAAGGATCAGAATTGAGTTTACAACTTGTTTGCGCTCCATGGTTACTAGGATTGAAATTGTGTTTTTCAAATACAGGAAAAGATCATAATGTATTTACTCGATTTTACTTATCTACTCCTCTTCTGTCCTCAACTGTTTTACATTCTCTCTGTAAGTCCTCCATACTTCCTTATTTGGAAATTCTTCTACACGCAGACTTTGGGAGCTGAGAGCCTCACTTTTTGGCGGTGGCGAACACGGAAGCCAGGTGGGAAAAGATCTCACCAAAGGCCTCGCTATACCCAGTCACGGAGCTGAACCTTGAACTCTAGACTCATAACTCTGGACATTAAGTTAAAGGAAAAAGTGGTCAGTAGCCTAAAGAACAATGGTACAGTTTCTAGAATTAGAGAATCTTCATGCTGGAAGGACTCTACAAAGCCAACCAGTGCAGCTGACTTCCTAGAGATGCATCAGTCTGTTATTAGGCTGCACGTTCCTCACTCAAGAATGGGCAAGTCCTTGAAGGCCACAAGTGAAACCTTCATCTGAAAGTACTTGCACCAAAAATAATCACGTGCAACATGGAACTTGGCCACTTTACACAACTCAAAGATACAGATAAAAGTTTCTTCATTGGGATGTTCCAGCAAATATATGACCCATGTGAAAAAACAACATCTAGTTTCTGTATTTTGACTTATGAAGGAAGAGGCATCCCGACCACATAAATATGTTCTTTTCACCTTCTGGGAGGAAAAGAAAGGAAATTGAAGCTCCAGTGCGTTATTGAATCTTCCTGAAATTAGCCTGTAGAGTTTGGGAAGATCGAAAGATTGAAGGCCAATGCCTTCTACACACACAAAACCAAAAAAAGGGACACTCTGCATTTGCTTCAGCGCTGGCTCAGCTCTTGAACAGAGTTAGTCCCAATCCCTGTTCAAAATATCCATGTGTTCTATATCAAAGCTTTGGGACAGTAAAATACATAATGAGCTGGGAAGAAATTACTGACGAAATATTACACTTAGCTTGTGGATTTTAATTGCAACATAATTTATTATATGATTTTCATAGGTAGACATAAATACATTTCTTCTCAAACCATATAACAATATAACACATAAAAACCATGTAATAAAATAAGCAAAATTGTACTTGATCACCGGTAAGAAAAGATTACTGTAATTTTTTTTTTAATGGCAATCTGATAGTGAAGTCAAAGTGGCATAGGAGAAAAAAAGATTTCACTAATAGAAGTTTAAAAATTGCATCTTCATAAATCAAGAGGATATAGTACTTAGAGCTAGAAATAACAGTGTTGTGCTTCCTGTTTTGAATACGCCATTAGGCATTTTTGTCTTTGCATTCCTATTTAATCTGTACGGCATTATTTATTCCAATAATTAGTGTTAATTTTCTTGGCAGTAGGCAATATAATTACCTTTAAATTTTAAATGGGATAAAAATGCCTTGAGAACATGGTTAGGAAAACTCTTAATATTTATTTTCAATTGCCTCTTTAATTATTCATTTATGTAGTATCGGGGGGGGGAGAAAAGAATCTTGAAAACTGGGAGGCCACTGACCGAATGACATCCCAGATGATGGCCTGGTTTCCTAGTTGGTTGAGTAACATCCCGGACAGCTAAGACCTACCTTTCATTTAGATCAGCCAATGCTGCTTTTTAAAAATTCTGATTGGTTCTCCTTAAAATAAGTCTCTATCATCATCCCTGTCCCCTTCCCTTTCCAGATATGTAAAATCCTGAGGCTGTAGCTCACTGAATTACAAGCTTCGAACCCTCCATTCCCCAGACAAGGAGGCACTTACTTTAGTTTATTTGAAGCCTCTTAGTGCCATTTATGTGACTCTTGATTTTGAATATAAATATGAAAGCGATTATTTTCTTAACTATATAAATTAATTAGAAAGCACTTTTTAAGCTTAATAAACCCTATAATTCTGAATAAGCATACTAGTTTCAAAGAAAATCAATGTTTCTAAAGATGGGAGGAATAGCACTAGCCTGCTCTGAGCCATTAGGAAGAACAAAAGCGATCTCAAGGTAACATTGGTAGTTATTCATTCATTACGTAGTGAGCACAACTCTGTGCATAATGTAGTTTCAGTCTTTATGGGGAACTCGGAAATGTTAGAAGAGATGACTGGGTTTTTGCCAATTCCAGCCAGAATGCTTAGTACAGAATAGGTGCTCATTAAACACTTGCTGAATAAGTGAGTGAATCCCTGGAAGAAGTGAAGAGTCCATAGTATGTCTGAGGCAACTGGAAAACAGTCACAAGAACATGCGTCTACTCTTACGGGGTAACAAGGTACAAACAGAAGGGTATTTTGGGTGCAGGCATTTATTGAAGACGAGGGCCTTGAGATTGACCAGCCAGCAAGGCTAGGACTTGAGGAGGTGAGCCCTCTAGGTGAGGAGGGGAATTAGATGACCAAAGATGAGGAGTAGAAGTAAGAACAGTTTGGATAAGGAGCAGCCAGTCACTGAAGCAGCCTTGTTTGACCTTGTCAGGCACCCCTGATGTGCAGAGTATGGTGCTGGGGCATGGGGGAAGACAGAGTTGGACAAGATCGCGCCCTACATTCAAGAAACTTACCTCTCGCAGGGCGACTGACATATGCGCACAAATAACCACAGAACGAGACCGAATCCTAGGGTTCCAGGAGCCCAGAGGAGGGACAGGGGCAGGCTGGCGGGCAGATCGAGGATGGGTCTGGGGAAGCATCACCATCTACACCAGGTTCTATGAAGCTCTGGGATGAAATCGTGACAGTTCATTATCTTCTGAGGCCACAGACCTTTCTGAGAAGCTGATGAAACCTCCAGCTCCTTCCCGCAATGGACAGATCCAAACACTTGTGTATATAATCACTTAGATTTCCTGAAGACCATCTGTACACCTTCCAGGGAGTCCCTGTACCCCAAATTGAGACCTCTGGCGTAGTGGGGAAGAAAATGGCTTTGGAATAGGGTAGAGCCACATTCAAATTGCAACTCCGTCACCTCTAGCTATGTGATTTGGCCAAGTTTCTCAAGCCCCCAGTCTTGGTTTTCTCATCTATGAAACAAGGACAATAATACCCATTTCAGAGTATTGTCTCAGCAGAAGTCACATGGTTACGTTGCCAGGTGCCAAACACATTCCCCTTTTCAGAATACCATGTGGCTATGTATGTTTCCCCATGAGCAGAGGAATTGGCTGCAAAACTAGGTTATTTTATTAAGTGCTGTCTTTCTTCCGTGCATTCCCACCAACCAACAAGCTATTTGTTTTAAAATAATCCCCAGTATGTAACAGGGAATGAGCATATGGAGCAAAATTAACAGGGAAATATAATCCCACACTGGATTCCTAGGATAAGCAAATTCGAACACGAGCCTAAGTGTTCTCTTCTGATGTTGTCCATCACAGTGCGCTAGAAGGGTCACGTCTGTGTGCACGCGTGTGCGCCTTTGTCTGTGTACGCGTGTGAATAATGGGGCTTTGTGGTCTCTGTTTCACCCTCCCTTCCAGAGGGCTTTGTGCTTTCACACACACTCAGGTACGCCTGAAACCGTCTTCCCGTATTTCCCCGTGGTCTGTTTTGATTTATTGGTGGGTGCCTCGAGATTTTGGTAGGAGCATCCGGATTCACAGAGAAATACACACACAAACACAAAAGTATACATATGTATATATACACAGAAGCCTGCGTAACAACAGAACAAAAGCAGCAGGTGACAAATACATACTGCAGTTGTACAAACTCATAATGTAGCTTTACAAACATGATGTTTAAAGAAGAAGTAAAAGGAGGATGGCAATGGGTGGTTGGATTTAAAATCAGAGTTACTCAGCTGGTCATCCTCCAGGTGGTTCAGGTTGGCTTTGTATCCTGTGAGCATTTTGATTGCAGGGCTTAAACGTATGCAATCCTAATTTTAAGGAAACCGGTAGAATAAATACTCATTGAGCAAACAAAAGCCCTTCCAATCAGCTTTTCATTGCTTTGCAGTTATTTTCTCCAAAATAAAATGAGTAATTATTTGGAAGTACTTTTAGCACATACGCCATGGGGGCTAGCCTTGTTCCTGACATCCGCGGTCCTTTGAATGGAAGTGCCAAAGGCCTCCTGCCATAACGGGCCACAGCCAAGTGTCATGTGAATCTGCGTCTCACAGGTTACACAGGAAAGAAAGGACTTCCATACCAGCCTGCTCCTGAGAAAGACGCAGAATGCAAGGTCTAGAGAAGAGCGACGAGGTCTTGTGTGAGACTAGACGCTGAGTAGGTATTTCATACATGTATGTTGTTGGAGGGGCAGATGAGTGCGGATGGATGGACGGATGGATGGATGGACAGACAGACGGATGGACTTATGGTTGGATGGGTGGAGGATGGTGGGCATTTCGAGCCAGCCTAGTGATGTAGCAAGATAGAATCTTCAGAACAGATCAAGGCATGGTTACTCCTCATTTACATGGAAAAGGAAACTTTTTCAAAACATGATCCTTGGGATTTGGTTTACAATAGTGAACACTCTGTAGTTTTCTGATCAAATGCTTACGTAAAATGATCCTAACCTGTATTATTTGGCTTTCTTTCCCTTTGTACTGAGAAGCTCCAACAAGTTGATGATTTGGGTAGGTACGAAGTCCTAAGGCTCAGGTGTTGGTGAAGTAGATTATAAGAAACTGTGGTGCTCAGGAAATGGCAAATATTTTGCTATTGTTTTTATCATTATCAGAAAGATAGTCCTTCTGGAAAGACAGTGGGTATGCGTTTGGCTACACCACACCCTTGTCTGAGGTGAACAGGGTGGGGTGGGGTGGGAGAGATCCCAGGAGAACTTGACCAGCAACTAGCTGATCCAACTTGTGGTCTTGGGTCTTCTTGTATCATGCAAGCCGCGTCTCTTTTTCGAGCCGCATATGTCTCGGCTCTATCAGAGGGAGAAGTAACCCCCTGCTTTCCTTTCCTTCAAAGGCTACACGAAAATATACTGAGGTGATAGATCTGCAGGCAGGTACACGGTGAAATGCATTATGCATGCAAGACGAGAGCGTCCCAGATCCTTTTCTGTACCCACTCGAAACCGCATTCGTGTTCTTCTCCATCACTGTGGCTGTGAGCAGGAGTGTATCCATCTGTGTAGTACTCAGCGGCTGAACGGATTGATCATTGAGGTTCAAAGGCGTGTTTTGAGCTCTTGCTTTGCACGTTTGTGAATGTCGAGAGTTGCCCACATGGAGTTGCCTTTGCTATTTTGCTTTCTTGGGAGGAGGGGAGGGTCTGGAGTGATCCTGGAGCGTTGCCGTGTTAATTTGGCCCACGTGCATTTTATATGTTGGTCTCTGGTCTTTCTAAGCACAGAGTTTATATTCAGGGCCTGTTCTCTCCTCTCTTTTGCTAAGTCGTAACTGCAGTTTTTGTAAGCTTTCCAAACCTGGCTGTCCATCATTCCACTCAGCCTTTCTTGCGACAAAACACGAGCCCCAAATGCTTTGCCTATTCCTGGTCAAGGTTTAGGCTCGAGCTAAACTTGTAGTTGGCATCTTGTCTCTCGGAAGACCACTTTTCTGGGATCACTGACTTTTGTTGGCTTTTGAGACTCGGGGAACTGTTTAGAACATTTCTTTTTATGAGGCAATTTTGCCCAATGGAAACTTGCTTCCTGTTGACTTTACATCATTAAAATGAATTTGTGCCTGGCTCACATTAATTTTACCCATATCTAATTGCTCAGAAGTTACCGTGAGAGCCTATGCAAACATTTTAAATGAAGATAGGCTAATGCACAATCTCGATCTGAAAGGCATTAAAAAATTTAAAAGCATCGTCATTGGAGAAGTGATGGGGAGGCTATCCTTAATCCAAGTGGGATCGTTATTGTTAGAAAATGACTAATGAATATAATTGGCCCTTCCTAATCAGAAAGCTTTCAAATTAGAGCCAGCCCTTAGAATTCTGACTTCTTTCAATTCAGTAATGCCCAACAGTTTTGATTTTGAAGGAAGCTTTGGGTTGGCCGCTAAATTTATACATTTAGCTTCAAATGCAACCTCTTTCTGGAGTGTGGTATGTGAGCCCAAATAGCATTTGCTGAGAAACTCAATTCGTTTCTACAAAACATTTTTAAAAGGCAATATAGCAAGTCTGATAAAGGGATCACCTGTAAGTACATCATTAATGAGGTGGAGTCCAATTTCCTAACCCGGGCCTTCTCTTCAAAGCACAAATTCCTGTAACCACTCATAATAGCACTTAGGCACTTAGAACAAATATATACCTGGCCACCTACATACCTATTCGATTTTCTGAATGTCAGAGTAGAGCTCCAGAGTTTAAAAGTGAACCTCAGTAAGTAAGTATCAATTTACAGAATGAGCACCCTGGTCACTAAATTGAGAAATGCAACTGTAATTATTTGGCGAAGTGGGAATCAGGCCATTGGAGTTGCACGTTGGTGGTTGTATCATAAACTCAAAAAGGAAATGTCTTAATTTTTAACATTGCCATCTTTTAGCCTTGGGTTTGTTAGAACCTATTTTTCCATGGGCATTATCTGTATTATGTATGTTTAGACACCTGAGCAGTTCTTAGGATCCAGCAGCTTAAGTGGAAATAAATGTGTACTTGTTAAAAAGCTTTTCTATTGTACAAGGAGGGAACATTGCTTTTCTGATTTAAATAGCATAACTTAGGACACAATCCAGGTTGGACATTTCCAACTAAAGACATTTCTGTAGGTGCTTAAGTTCAAATTAAATATGTTAAAACCCAAATTAGAATGAATCTGATGTGAGCCATTCTAGTCTGAGCCATGGTCCTGGGCAATGACAAGCGAAGTGCTTGGTCAAGCCTCGGCTAAGCTCTTGGCACTGACTCCATGGGGGAGGGCCGGGGAAGGGGGAAGTTCGGTATACTTGTCAGTTCTTGCATTATTTAAACAAAACCAGGAACATTTTCAACCCAGTTAGTTATGCCTGTCCCGTAACAGAAATTATTGGAGGATGCCAAAGGAATACACTGGGTCACCTAAAGCATTGGCATAGAGATTTTAAGGTTTCATTCCTGTCTAGCACAAATTAGCACAGGGGGTGATTTGATTTTCCTATGAGTTTGAATTTTTTTTAATACTGGATAAGGCATTCGGAATTATGAATACCTAAATGAAATGTCCAAACTCTAGAAAGGGACGATAGAATCCCTTTGGACAAACAGCTATTCCAGTGAAATACCACTGTAGATAGGAGCCATTTTAGAGGTCATGTTAATGAACACTTAAGGGTTTTGGAATTTAATGCTCCAAATCGCCACATGTCTCCCCTTTTCTGAAGAGTTCCTTCCCAGTTCCCTACCAAAATATCAATTTATCACCATTTTAAAAAATTACCAGTCTATTTGACTCTTTTGTAAAATTTCAGAACTTTCATATATCACTTTCATTCGTTCATTTCATTCATTCATATTCTTCTGTCTCTTCTTCTTTCCCTCCCTCCCTCTCTCCTCGCTCCCTCTCTCTCCTTCCTCCCTCCCTCTTTCTCTCCCCCCATCTTCTCCTCTTACACTCCCTCCCTCCTTCCCCCTACCCCCACTCTGATACTTACTCTCATTTTCTTCTCAGGAGATCTGAAGTCCAAAGGCCTATGTACTTTCTAATTTCAGAAATCGCTGACATGGAATTCAGTAGCGTATTGGCAGTGGAAATTGTCAGGTCTGTGATTTTTAGCAAAATCTAAATGAATCTGTGCTAACTAATAAAAATGATAATAAACTGCTGCATATCTGTAATGGTTTCCATTCTGACAAATTCCTGACAATTTCGTATGTATATTTCATATATATACCTGTAATTCAGAAACTGAGGAAAGAAGTGAAATCATTGAACTCGTTTCACATGGGATGAATAAGAGGCCCAGACAGAGAGCGATGCCACAGCTTCCACCAGCGGGTCCTCAGACTCTCAGGTGAATGTACACAGCAGCAGTGCCCCCTTCTCTTCTGCTTGTCATTCGGTCAGGCAGCACACAGTGACGGAGCCCCTACTCTGTGCTAGATACTGACAGCGTGTGACCTGTATGACAATATGAGTTGCTGCTCTGAGTGGGATACTTTTGAAGTGAAAAGAGACATGAACCAGTGCTCAGGCAGTCGACCCCAGACGGACCTGTAGACACGTGCCTTATTAACCCCTCTAAGCTTCATTTGTGTCAACTGTGGAGGAGAATCACACACCCACAGGTGGCGTGTGCGCGGTGCCTAACAGTGCCTGGTTCACACAGGAAGTCCCCCAAAAGCGTTCATTTCTTCCTCTTCCCTGAAAACATTCCCACCATTGGAATCCTGCGCATTTTTGTCTAATACTTAATGGGACTGAGCACATGCTGTCTTCTGTTGGGTGCATGTCTTCTAATGCTATTTGGATCATAATTCATTGGAGAGCTCAGTGTGCCTTATTTATCTCTGCATTTACCAAGAAACCATTAATTAATTGATTAGCTACTGATGGAATACCCTCATTTAACAGAAATATTTTTAAAACAAGGTGAGTATAGACAGGCAGCTAAAATAAAGTGTGCCTGCATGGAATGAATACATAACTTGTAGAAATTAAAGAGCTCGTCGGCCCCCGGACACACTTTAGTGTCATGCTCTGGCAGTGACTATGACCAAGGGAGATTTCCCAACTAAATTCTGATATCAGAATCATCAGTTTGGATTTCATAAAACATGTATTGCATTTTCATTGGAATGGGGTGAAAGTGAAGAAATGGCCATCTCTGTAAGACAGGGTTTCTATTAAAAAAAAAAAGAACAAATGATCAGGTTTCAGTTTCAAATATTTAAAAATATATCTTCCCAAGAACTTGCTTTAGAACTTGTAATTTTGTCCATTTTCAGATGGGTTTGGGGTTTTTGTTTTTTTTTTTAAGATGTTTAAAAATAACTTACGGAGATTGCAAAAATTGGAAGTTTTCTCATGGCGGTAGCCTTGTTTCTTTATTTTTAATTAAAGTCAATTAGGTGCGTATCAACGTGTTGATTTGGTAGCGGCAGAAAATTCAGTAGTGCCTTTCATACTAGAAAAAAACATTGAAAGGCATATTTTCAAATGTCATTTAGTTGATGAGATTTAGAGTTTTCTACATATTTAGTTTGCTCCTTAAGATGATATTGGTACTTAGATAAGAGCTCATTATCTTGAGACTTTGATTTCCCTTCTGCTTGATCCTGCTGTGAAACCAAAAGCTTGTGTCTGTAACTTCCTGGTCTCTTTCTACACAGTGTTTTTTTCCTTTGCGGCACAACCCGGGTGTAGGGAAGCATACCAAAGGATTGAATCAACACTGATATTTAAACAGTTAAAGGTGTTGGAGAAACCCAGCTGGGTGAAGAATTTGGACTTATGTATGATAAATAAATCTCATTGCCTTCCGCTTTTCTCCTCCTCCTCCTCTCCTTTCTTCCTTTCTGAATACCTGCCCTGCGCTAGACGTCAGATATGCGTACACAGCTACCTTCTGGACATCTGGACTTGGATGTTCCCACAGGCGCCCCGTCCTTCGCTAACACTGAACTGTTGGTGGCCCTACCATGTAGTCCCCTAAGATCCCTTCCCACTCCCTCTGCTCTGTAGCCTATTAGTCATGAAGCCCTGCTTTCCTTTACTTTGAAGTGTAGCTCCAGCCCTTTGGCCATCACCTTATACCAGGTGATTGTCACGTCTCACCTCATTGCCATACCTGCTTTTCTTGCCTCTCGTCTTGTCCTCCTGCTCCTCACCCCCCCACCCTGCCTTCTCTACCTTGTGGCCAGGCTGACCTGTGAGTGCCTCCCATTGCCTAAAGATAGAGGTGAAACCTCTGGAATCCCCTTTTGACTTGACCCTTGCTGCACTTGCCAGAGTGGGTGACTTAAACAAGACACTGGTTTTTTTGGCACTTCTTGAGGCTAAGAGTCCAAGGTCAAGATGTCGGCAGGGTTGTTTTCTTCCGGGGCTTCTCTCTTTGGCCTGTAGATGCCCTCTCCTCCCTGTGTCTTCACGTTGTCTTCTGTGTGTATCTTTGTGTTCTACTATTGTCTTCTTATAAGGATGCCACTCACCGGATTAGGCCCAAATGACCTCATTTTAACTTCATTCACTTTTTAAAGGCCCTGTCTCCAAACACAGTCACACTTTGAGACACTGGACCTTAAGGCTTCAATACACGAATTTCGAGGGAGAGCTTCAATACATGAATTTCGAGGGGGACAACTTGACCTATAACACTTGCTTTTCTGATCCTGGCAGTCCAGCAGACACTCTTATCTAGCTGCTGAAGGTCTATCTACTTTATGTGGAAACACATGTTAGGAGTGTGATTCTCACAGTGGGCTCCTGGAGTGTCGAGGAGTCTCCGGGTTTTAAGCATGTGTGTCCTCCAAGACCGCTGCTGGGCAGAGAGTGTGTCTTCTTCTAGTCCATGAATTCAGTTGACCCGATTGCTAGAGTGGCACTGCCAACAGGCTGTTCTGTAAGGCAGAGGTGAACGGACACCCTTTGATAATGTTGGTTCTACTGCTGGATCCCAAGGGCTTTCCCTTCAGCAGAATGCTGTGCTGATGTGATCGGATCTAATCATTTGCTTTCTGCAAGCCTATTTGAAAAACGTTATCCTTAGGTCCTCTGGGTTGATTTGCTGCTACAGAGCGAACTTGGATACTCAGAGAGTAGCTGGCTAGCCTTGGTGCATTTGTCACCTTCTAGAGGAATGGAATCTACTGGCTATTTGTTCATTCAGAAATGTACGAATCATCAATAGGCTCTTCTCTCCCTGGTGTGTTTGATTGACTAGCATTGTTTGCAGCCTCTAAAGTATTCTTTGTGTATCCAAAATTCCAGACTCATGTGCAGTTGAAATATGAAATTAAAATGTTATTGAAAGACTCAGGCTTTCTCAGCCAGTCCTGACAGCTCATCCAAGGGGAAGCCTGTTTGAGTCAGTGGACCCCTGATGTCGTCAGACCCAGACTACTCTGGTCAGAGGGAAGGAAGTGTCTAGGATCACAGATCTTCCAAAGGAAAAGGACTGCTTGCCTGTACGGACTGCAGTTTGCAGTGAGGGATTGTCCGCAAGCAGGAACTTGATAAATTTAGCTGTAGTGATCACATATTTGAGAAAGAGAATGCCTCGAACGGTCAGCATATACAGTTGACCCTTGAACAATGCTGGGTTTAGGGGGTGCCAATCCCTGTGCAGTCGAAAATCCATGTCTAACTTTTGACTCCCCCAAAACTTGACTATAAATAGTCTATTTAGTTGACCAGGAGCCTTTTTGATGACACAGTCAGTAGACACATACTTTGTATGTTATGTGTATCATATATTATATTCTTAGCAATAAAGTAAGCTAGAGGAAAGAACATGTTATTAAGAAAATCGCAAGAGAAAATACATTTACAGTGCTGTCCTGTGTTTCTAAAATAAAAATCCGTGTATATGGGGACCTGTGCAGTTTGAACTTGTGTTGTTCAAGGGTCAACTGTATAATCATTCAATGGCAAGTCAAAGATAACTCCATCACCTGGCAGAAAGCTTTTCGTTTTCCAATGGATCAAACATTACCGCCAGCACTCTGGCCATATGGACCAGAGACTTGTTGAACCGCAGGGCATGAAGGAAGGACCCATAGGGATCGTCTAGTCCAAACCTGTCATTTAGACATTGGGGGGAAATGAGGCCCAATGATGAGAGGCAACACGTTGCTTGGAAAATGTGTCGTGCCAGTGACAGGACAAGGACCCGGATTTAGATCTCCTGACCCTCAGTCCAGCCTTCTTTCCTCAGCATAATGGAGTGATTAGAAGTCACCATTTAGAGGGGCCGTGGCCAACCAGCTTGATGGAGGGCAGGAGAACTTAGTGGCTAAGAGCTTGCACTCCAGAACCAAACTGCCTGAGTCCAAATCTCATATGAGCTCTATCACTGTCAGCAAGGTGTTCTGTTTGTATTAGCGTGCTATGGCTGCTGTAAAAATATCCCAGGCTGGATGGCTTAAACCATAGCAGTTTATTTCTTTACAGTTCTGGAGGCTGGAAGTTTAAGATCAAGGTGCTGGCAGGGTTGCTGTCTTCTGAGGGCTCCGTGGCTTGCAGACGGCAGTGTTCTCCTGGTGTCCTCACCTGGCCATCCCTCTCTACGAGTCTGTCTCCTAATCCCCTCTTCTTAAAAGGAAAATTGGTCATATTAGATTAGGGCCCACCATAAAGACCTCATTCTACCTAATTACTTCTTTAAAGACCTTATTTCCAAATACAGTACCTTTGAGGTACTGGGGTTTAGAACATTAACATATGAATTTTGTGGGGACACAGTTCAACCTGTGACCATGACTCTACATGATCTACAAACTAGGAATGTTATAAGTCCTACTCCAAAAAGGTGTGGAAATTAAATGAGTTGACTCCTGTAGAGTACTTAGAACAGTACCTATGTGGTAAGCCCTGATGAAGCCTTACCTGATATTCTGGAAAGTTAGGTTCAGAATAGTTTTGAGGCTGTTTTGTTGTTGACCATAGAAACACAGCAACAGTATACGTTCCTCATTTCCAATGGATCTTTAATTCACAAACTGACTAAGACCACATCTAAAATACTTTGTTAAAGCAGACTGTTCCAAATGGATCAGTATAATTTGAAACACAAGGAACCTTCATACGGAGGGTTGTGAGAGCTGAAACATACTATGTTTAAAGAGACAGTCTTGGATAATGCCCCCAAAAGGTAAAAATAACTAACAAAGGATAGAATTGTGGTTCTGTTTGTGTTCTAGTCTCCTGGGCTATTATTTAATAAAACCTTCTTTCTTGATCAGTTGGCTAGTACTGGAATTCTCTTTTGGGCCTAGCACCCTGGTGGATGAAATGTATGAAATACAGACTTTTGAAAATGTACATACATGTTTCTACTTTCATTCATTTATTCAACAAATGTTTATTTAATGTCCTTGTATCTTACATCATGATAAGTGCCACCTCTCACCTCCAAAAACTCATAGTATAGAGGCCACTAACTCAGAAGCACTAATTCGGCTTAAGAGAGCCTGCAAAGTTTCCCAGCGGATGTCAGTGAAGAGCCAAACCATGAACTATGACTACGAATTGGCCATAGAGCCAAAGGAGGGAAAAAATGAGGGCACAGCATGCATAAAGGCTAGGGAATCTGGAAGAACATGGCAGTGAGTGGACCCACCGTAGTTTGCTGTTGCTGGACCATCTCATGTGCTGGCCAGAGTGGTCTGTGCTGAGACTGAAGGTTTTATGGCATCCTCAGAAGGTCAGACTTGCACTCTGTAAGGTGGAGTTGGTGTACATGGTGGACGACATTACCGATTGATAGCGGCACTCACTTCCGGTGAGCCTGAAGGAGGCCTCAGCCTTCATCTGGACATAGCCATAGCTACTCATCACCTGGAGTTGGCTTCTCCCTTAGCTGTAGGCAATGGCAGTTATCAACAAACAAAATTAAGTCAGAAACATTTGTCTTTCCTAAAAACAATTGGTCTTAGAGTAGTAGTCTAAAACTATCCAAGTTTTTAGTTTTCAAAATGTTCTTCCTTACCTGATTTATAGGTGTGAGAGAAACATGCCTCAAAAAAACTGAATTTAGATCAGAGGCAACAATTTGTGTTTACAAGGGTTTCCCGAATAAAGTAAAAGATAGAACTGTCCCCATATGGTCATCTGAACATGTAAGGTTCTTAAAGTACAATGGAATGTTCAAGTAATGTCATCATACCGCGGGCATGGGTATCTTGGCCTAAAACTCGGCATTAGAAAGTGTGAACACAGTATATCGGTCGGCATTATCAATTTGTATCTCAAGGGTCCACGGGCTGCACATGATATTCTGGAAAACTCGACTCAATTTTCGATGTGCTGTTTTAATACTTGCGTTTTTGTTCACCATCGAAGAGGTTGCTGTTCAGGTAAATTAAGCTTAAATGGTCACTTCTGGTTTTGGTGAGTTTTGTCTAATATTTAAGAATTATGAGTTATTAATTTCTGGCAAGATGAAGTCACACTTAATTTAGCACTAGACATATACACATATAAAACTTAAGATACAGCCGCACATTCTGTTTACTTTTTAGTTTTATGTATGCAGAGATCGTGGTTGTTATCAATGTAGAGTGGTGCTCTCACAGGTTTGTTTCTCTGAGAAGGAGGAGTGCTGTTAGGGTCAACATCTACAAAGGAGTAAAGAAACTGAAACAACCTTTCAGAGTTGTCCCGAATTGAGAACAGGTGCCAGGCCTTTAAACCCCTGCATCATCCAGTTACTGGATACGTGCTGTCCCCAGGGAGGGGATGCGACTTTGGGTGAGGGGCTCTCTTCAGCTAGGGGCAGTGCCTGGGAAGGTAACTCAGGTGAGGGCAGCCAGCAGCCAACTCTTCCAGCTGCTGGAGAAATGGGTGCTTCTGTCTGGAATGGGGGCAGGGGTCTGGGACACTGGGGACACTACGTGGACGTGTGCATTTACTCAAATCTGCATATTCTTTGCATCTGATGGAAAGTGGTCTTTCCATTGGTGGTGGTGCACTTCCTAGATACTTAGCTTATGACTTTTCCTGCGTATTTTTAGTTCTTCCACTGTGCCTCTCTGGAGTGCCCTGATGTATGCATCTTTTCCTGGAACATTTCCCAGGTGATGCAACTTGTTTCTGGCCCCCTGGCCCAAGCTACTTGAGGAAAGGCTATCATTTGCTATATACTGACATAATTCTTTCTCTTGTATGCCTGTGAGTGCCCAGGCCCATTGGCCGTGCCTGCCAAAGGAGAGGAAGCCACTGTTTCAACCCAGTGAGTGTTTCTGGCCTCACCTGCCAATAAGCTGTCGTTTGGTATAGACTTACATTGAATTCAAGTCCTTTAACTCATGCCGCCCCTTCAAAATGAAAGTAAAAATCAGAGTCCCGTTTAAGAATGAAATACCCAAGGACAGAAAGCTGTGCAGTTGGCTAGGACCAGCCTGTTGATGGAGCGTTAAGGGGAAAGCTCTGCTCCCTGGAAAAGACCCTTAACTCCAAGGCGTGTGTTCTAGGGCATGACTCTTGTTAAGCTTAAAGGGACCATTGCATACGAGCTGGTGTCCCTCCGCCTTGCCAGGTAGGGGGTGGAAGAGGGGGCAGTGAAGCTCATCAAATTCCAAAGCTGCGCTTCAGCAACATGTTTGAGTATTTTCAAGTCCTAAAGGAAAACATTGGCTTCATTGGGCTTAAATTACCTGGGGTTCCTTTGTGTTGATGCTCTAACTCAGGAGAGATACATTCACGGAAGCATTTGCATTCATGCTGCAATTGTCATTTAATTATAATGAATGAGTTGAGGAGACTTACCTGGTTAACCATTTCCAGTAAGGGTTTTGAGATTCTGTGTTCAGTTTGTAAATTCGAAAATAGAATGTCTGTTTCGAACTATGCATGGGGTAGCATAAAGTGGATGACTTATTAACCACCATGCAGCCTGCCCACGCAGTCACCATTTGTCTGGACTAGGTTTTATTTCTAGCCTCATTTTAACTTCCCAAATATCAACTGAGTGCCTACTAAGTAGACAGTGGTATTCGTCTGGTAAGACTCCACCTGGTGACAGGTAGCGAGGCTTTGCCTCTGGATGGTGCTGACGCCCGGTCACCATGAAATCTGTGCCATTGGAGACAGTGCCCCAACTCTGTCTGAGATAATGACACTGTAGTCTAACGCATGTATAGAGAATCAGAAGACAGCCCTGATGAATAACAATACCATCTGACAGCAAATAATCAACGCGGGAAATTTAGGCCACAGCAGCTTGCTTGCTCTTTACACTGTCATGGCTGATTGGTTATTCTCATCACCCTTTGTTTAAAATCATTTCAGAATTAATTGGCATTCATTAACGAAAGTCTTTGCAGTGGAATTGCAGAAACAGTCATTAATGTAGCTAATAAACATAAAAAAGAAAAAAGGTCCTATTACTGGGTCCCTACAGGCTGTTAACTAACATTTTGAATAAGAATACATAAACATAAATTAAACATTTTTCAAACTGCTAAGAATGTGGGAATTTCACACGGTGGTCTGTAATGATGCTTTGAATTCATTTGTTCCTTTTTCAAAAGTGTGCTCCAGAGAAAGTAGTTCAGGTTAGGAATCATCATCTGGGGTGATCTCTCAGAGAAGCCAGGCCAAGGCCAGAGATCAGCCATCCATCAGCCAGTAGAGTTTGCTTCAAAGTTGTCTTCTAATGTAAGACCAGAGCTGAGTCTGACATCACGGCATTATTTGATCACGTGGGAGGCTCCTGAGGTAAGCACCTTCCTGAGACTTAGAGAATCATTTCACGAGACACAGAACGAAATCTCTTTCTAAGAATGCATGATGCTTTCTTGACCAGGTGCTCGGTTGTGGCGTATCAGTATTATAAATGCCAAATCTTCAACCACATCTCATAAGAACAAACTCCAGAAAACATCCACATTATTTTGGAAGGGTGAAATGATGCTGACCTCTGTTTCTGCCCAGAGACCCAGGCGGTAGGGCATGTGAATATTTTCAGTCTGCATCCCTGTATATCTTCCTACGCACAGATCCAGTAACGCCCAGAAGGTACAGCCTTCTGGAAGTGATCTGCAGCCAGACTAGAGGATCCATCAGAATTTCTCTCTCTCTCTCTTTTTTTTTTTTCCTGTGATGCCACCGGGGGTTTCCAATGGTCCGAATGGAAGTGAAAACAAAATACAGTTTTAAAAATTCACTTTACTATTCAAAGGACATTTGTCATATGGCAATGTTGTGTTTTTAAGAACAGTGTAAGGCACAGGAATGGGGAGAACGTTTGCTCTAACACCGAAGATCATAGCAGCTTTCCTTAATTTGCCTCCACGGAACTGCGAACCTGGCACACCTGCTGCTTCAGCTCCCACCAGTTGAATTGTGTGTCTAGCGAAGGTAATGAGGGTAACGTTTGTCCCCAATTCTGTTAATGACAGTTGTATTTGGTATTGTAATTATGTTATTTAACTCCGTATTGTGTAAGCCAAAGAAAAATGAGTGTGAAGAAAAGGAAATTGTTTCTCCCATGACATGAAGTTGAATGTTTTGACAAAACTCAGTTCTGTTAGTTTCCCATTGTTCCCATAACAAATCGCCACAGATTTAGGGGCTTAAAACAAATTTATTCTTTTCTGTTTCTGGAAGTTAGAAATCTGAAATGGGAATCGTAGGCAAAAGTCAATGCGCCTGTGTTTCTTCTGCAGGTTTTAGGGAAAAACTTGGTTCTTGGCTTCTTTAGTTTCTAGAGGCTACCTGCATTCCTTGGCTTATAACCCCTTCCTCCATTTTCAAAGCCAGCAGCGCACTATCTTCAAATCCTTCTCTGACTTCTGCTCCCATCCTCACGTAGCCTGTTCTGTCCCTGTTTTCACTGTCACATCGCTCTCTCTGACACTGACTCTACTGCTTCCCTCTTCCACCTTTGAGGACTCTTGTAATTTTGATGGCCTGAGATAGTCCAAGACAATCTCCCCATCTCAAGACCCTTAACATAATCCCATCTACAAAATCATTTTGGCTAAGGCAGGTAACCTATTCAAAGCCCCTGGGGATTGGGCTATGGTTGTCTTTGGGGGAGGCATTCTTTTCTCCACCACAGTCCAATCTCTGGCCCCCGAAGATTCATGTCCATCCCACTTGCAAAATACATTCACCCCATCCCAACATATACACAAGGTCTCAGCCTGTTACATCAATAAAGTTCAGTTGATTAAAAATGTCATCAAAAGAAGGGTTGATGAGACAACTATTAACGATTGAGGAAACAACTATAAAAATCTAAGATTCTGGGCTCATATTGCTTCTTTAGTGTCTCAAATTCCTAGTCCACTTGCAGGAATCTCCAATGGGCAATCCTAGAGGAGGCACTAGCGGTGTAGTTCATGTGAGGAGTGTGTTCTGGAAATTCAGTCCGTGATCTGTACTCAGAGGCTTTGGCCTTGGATTAAAAGATTTATGAATGCATTGACAATTTGATGGGTGAGTTATAATACAGTTTTTAATGTATCGAGTGTTGTGATACCCCACTTGAACAAACTCCTTTGATTCAATGACCAACTATGGGTTGTACTCAAGTCCAGTTGAAAGAGCTTCTTTAACTGTAGAGTGTATTTCTAGGCTGAGTTACTGTCTCAGATGAGTAAACAAAGTTGGGAATGAGGGGTCTTGTGTTTGCTACTCACTGACCTCCAAAGTCCTCATGCACATTTCTCTCTGTGCCATTGTTCATACCATTTTCCCTTGTTTACCGGGCCCTCCCCTCTCCTCATTTTTCTGGTCCCTCCCCTTCCTGGCCAACATGAGACATGTATCTTATCACTGGTTCTCTTTTAAAAGGAGCCAATTTAGGTAAATTTACAATTCTGAACTTTGGCAATTTGATGAATAGTTTCCATACCTGAGTGGCTGAGGTCATTGGGTCCTCAAGGACCTGGCGGGGGTGTTGGATATGTGAAGCTCTGGGTGTCTTGTCTACTGGAAATTATTTCAGAGCATCTAGAAGTGATGGGACTATAGCTGGTTTCTAGTATGTGTTACAGGTTTAGCCTAGAAAAAAATGTTTTGCTAATGTATTTGAACATAAAAATACCAGGCCAGGTAATTTGTAACGGGATGCCCACACACCTTTAATAAATGCCAAATCTCAGACGTGCAATGTTGAATGTATTACAACAAAACCTAATTTTATTATGGCAGCAAACATACGCGCATGTGTCTGGAGTATACACGTAATCACAGGCCTCATAGTACAGGGGATTTAATATTTAACTCTTAACTACAACTAAAGTCAGTCCTGATGTGATAAAGAAAAATTGTGTTAACCTTTGGTAATTAGAATATAAAACCAGGAAGACTAAAAATTGTTAGTCTAACTTTTGTTTATTGACTAGAACATCTAAATGGCTTTAGGCATCACAAAACAATAAAAAAAATGTGGCTTCCTATTGGGTCTTTGATCCATTTTAATTTATTTTTGATGCTGTATGCAGTTTCTGAATATCTTTTGTGGCTTGTAATAAAATAGCCGCAGTGCAATTTTGCATGTATGTCAAGCGACGCGTGACCTGCTATGCAAATTTAATACCAAGGTGCCAAAGCTGAATTCATAATGTTTCCCAGCTACAGAGCTGTTTAAGGCAGTTTAGAAATCAATGAATATGTAATATGAAGGTGATAAGACCTAAGTAAAAACCCTATTTATCTACTATGAAAAAGTATTTATACACAGAATACTTAGCACAAGCAGAAAATGGACAGAGTTTCCAATTATATGGTTTGCATAAACAAATGTTAAACTGCGTGCTCTGCATAGATAATAACGGAGGCAGTCCCTCTGCATTGTGCTTTCGACTCTGAAAATGTTTACAGATGGGTTCTCCCTCTCAAGATATAAATAAAATGAAATGTGCAGCTGAAGCAGTGAATGTCCTCTGAGTTCTAGTATTTCTTCTGCGTAGTATGTCAGCTTAGATTCTATATTTGATCTAGGACTGAATTTCGTTAATACCAAGGTAAACAGATGTGTGTCTCATGGTGTCTTGCCGTCTGTTTGGCAATCAGAGAGATCAATTGACAGCAATTGATGAGAGTGAGAAAATCTTTTGCCCAGGTTATTTGGAATGTGTAATATTATAAGGGTCTCACCTTTTGATATGCCACTATTCAAATCGATGTAATGCTGATGGAGTAGCTATGCCATGATTTGAGGAAAGATTTCAGGAGGTTGCCGACTGGTTCCTTGTCTAGTAATTGGCTATACGGCAGACAGAGATGGGTGGGTGGGGAAAGACAGGACTTGATTGATGGGAATCAGTCCTAGCTTTTTATCATGAGAAAATATATTTCTCCTTCCCCCTGGAGAGAGTTACAAAGCAAGCTAGCGTGTTTGTGTATATACAGTGTGTGTGCACACACGCATATGTGAGTATGCATATGCGTGCAGGCGTTTTTGTGTGCACGCGCACACACACACACACACACTCAATCTGCACTGTTTTATGACACCCCTGCCAGTCAGATTCCAGACACATTTATATCCTTTGGCTTAGAGGAAGCTGCCACAATAATGACTAATAGTGTGTAGAGCAGTGAAGGAAGATGCAGGGGTGGGATTTGAAGAACGCATCCATAATGCCATCTGGGTGGTGCTGATACTTGGAAGAGCTGGGGCTGCACCTGCCTAGAGGCCGAATGCCATCATAATGGAGTCAGAGGGAAGTCCAAGTGACCGGGGACATCACGAGTCTTGGTAGATAGTGATAAACTTTCATCCTGGGTCTGTGTTTGGGTCTTTCAGGGGGAAAAATCAGTTTCTAGAAGTGTAATGCAGTGAAAGCCACAATGTGTCCTTAGACAAGTTGCCAGGATAGACGCTACAAATGAGAAAACTGGTGGGTATCTGCCTTTGAATTTTCCCTTGCCATATGTTTCCTTTGGAAAGCAGCAGACTCACTAAAAGGGCTTAGAAATCAGACGGTAATTCTGAGAAAGGACAAAATAAAGACTAAATATATCCAATATAATCTCGAGATTTTCATAGCAAATTGTATTTGTATTGGTGTTTGTCATTGTGTATTTTCTGTTAAAGCTTAAATACACAGTAACTTATGCATTTCACCGGAAGGTTACATATTGCATTCTAAACGAGATGTGATGTCAGGTACTGTTCATCTTATTTAACAAATGGGGAAGCTGTCAGGGTAAGTAATGTGATCCTCCAAAGATTGCTGACATATTTGGGTTGTGGAGACTGGTGAAATGGAGATTTGGCAATTATCTGGGTCATTTCATCAACAGAGACAGCCAAACTTGATAATTCAGACAAAAAATAATCTACCTTGGCCACTTTTATTGAACAGATGAACTGAAAAATTGCCAAATCCCTACTTCCTGATGCTCTGTTCAAACCAGCCTTGTCTGCCACAGGGCCAGGCGAGCAGGCTGACTCCCAGGGTAGGCTCTCGTTCTACTTAGCTTAATTAAATGGACCAGACACCCGAAGTGATGGAGTTGCCCATGGGAGTACTTGAGCCCCATATTGAACCAAACAGAGGTGTGCCGTTGACGTGGAGAGGTGCCATTTTTAGTGCCCACCCTGTGCCGAAACAAGCCACAGTCTTGACACTCCAGCCCCCTCATCCTCCACACGCTCCCCTCCCCCAATGCATTCTTCCCAGGAAGCTATTCCGACTTTGGCCTGTTGCTGATGTTTTCAGGAAGAGGCAGCTCATAAGGGGTGGGTGCTTTGGAATATAGCTACAGAAAAGCATTAAAAATTGTCGTTGTTGTTGTTTAGAAAAAACATCTGTAGACGCTATTTTTCAAGATTCAGATTTACTGCTGTGCAAACAACAGGCCAAATTACATTATCTGTATTTAGCCCTAGTCTGTTGCTGTACTCCTGAGGATTGAATTGGCAAGCAAATGTCCTGTCAGAATGCTTCCTGGGGCTGGAGATCTTTCTCGCTCTTAAAGATGACAAGGCTCAAAATTAACTAGAATTCCCCTAATAAAATTTTAGTTTGTCACGTTCGGCCTTTGTCTTTTGTATTCTGTGAAAACCTTTCGTAGGTACGATGATAGGGAGTGTGTGTGTGTGTGTGTGTGTGTGTGCATGCGTGCGCGTATGTCTGTTGTGCCCATGTGCGCATGTGCCCACACCATTATGGTAAATTGCCCTGGTGGATTCCACTCAGCTGTGCACGAATCTGTAATGTTGGCAGGAGCAATTATATCATGTCCATAATATTGAAATAGACCTCCCAGATTGAGAATGAAGTGGCGTTTGAATGCGCAGGAAAATCGTGTTCTAAGTGACGTGCTCATAAGCACTTTGATGAGCGTGAGCTTCTGTGTGGAAAACGTCTGACCTGTCTCTCAACACCTGGTCAAACACTGGTCGGTTTTAACATTGAACGTGCTCTTTTTTTCATGAGACTTTTAAAAACTGGACAGGGCCCTCTATCTCCTCTGATTTCCACTCCTTCATGGATAAGAAAAATGTGTTCGTGGTTCTATTATTTATTGCCACGATAAATGACAAAACTTCGAGGGAATTCATATAAAGTCCAAATGATGAAAATGAATCCAGAGGGACTCTGCATTTAAAATACAACACATTGATCACCTGCAACGATTATCCATGATTTTGGATTTTCAAAAATAGTAACAATATTTTGAAATTATTTGAATACTCATGCAGAAGAACACTGTTTTCCTGAAGAAGGATTTTTCTAGACCCGTTGCTTTAGAATGTAGTTTTCAGTGCATCTTATGGAAACATCTTGAGGCATACTCCTGCTCTCATTTTTAACCTGGAAGAGTAATCTACTTAGCAGTCAAATTGATTTCATTTGCAGTTCTGTGTCTGTACATTAGTCTGTGACTTACTGTGAAATTTGCCATCTTTGCCATGACCAACCCATGAAATTTATCATCTGTCTTTCTGATTTACATAGAAGTCCATTTTACAATCATCAAACCCAAATCACAAGTGAAAAGTGTTAGACGACAATCCTCAACATGGAAGCATTTTGACTTTGTATTTGGTGTGCAATGCAAAGGTAAATTGTGAGAGTAAAACATGTAGAGATATTTTGACATTTATATATTTAGGTTTCATTTGATCTGAAGTGCGCCATCATTATGAATTCATTTGCTATTACTGGACAAGTACTTAGTATAATGGATTCATTTGGTATCCTTGTGGATGTCACATGTTCTTTTATACGTGTTCTACAATTTTATCTCAATTCCACTTTAATTCAGAATTGGTTAATGGACTCTATCATAACTATAGTTCATTTTTAAAAATCCAAACCTCCCAACTAAATTGTCTCATACTTAAAGCTGTTGAGCTATATGCCTTAGGAATAGCAAAGCTTACTTGGTCCTTGTCAGAACTATGGGGTAACAGCAGCTCCATTAGAATGGTGTGCATTGTTGACAACTGGGCACAGTGCAATGCAAACAGAAATGGGAGGAGTGTCTTGGGGGCACACTCGGTTAGGTGCCTGACTCATGATTTCGGCTCAGGTCGTGATCTCAGGGTCATGAGATCGAGCCCCAAATGGGACTCCGCACTGGGTGTGGAGCCTGCTTGTGATTGTCTCTCTCCCTCTGCTTCTCCCCCCATGTCGCTTGTGTGCTCTCAATCTCTCTTTCTCTCAAATATATATATATATATATATATATATATACATACACATAAATATATATATATATATTTATATATAATACATGCATACACACATACATACATGTTGGGGTGCCTGGGTAGCTCATTCGGTTAAGTGTCTACCTTTATCTTAGGTCATGATCCCCGGCTCCTGGGATCCAGCCCCACATCGGGCTCCCTGCTCAGTGGGAAGCCTGTTTCTCCCTCTGCCTGCCGCTCCCCCTGCTTGTACTCTCTCTCCGTCTCTCTCTCTCTCAATAAAATCTTAAAAAATAAAATAAAATAAATAGTGTTACAGGTAACGTTGGTGAGGGAAAAACAAACACCATTTCTAAGCAAGTTTTTCTGTATTTGATTTTTTTTCCATTAAATGCTGCCTTATCAACCCATCCTTTGCTCTCCCCAACCCCCGCCCCCCCGCACAGTCTTACTTAATACTTTCTCTGTCCTTTTATTGCTTCAGAAGGGATACTTCACCTGGTAAAGGAATATTTAGCGCTGTCAGGAGTGTCACATGATAGCCCTTCCTGATATCTCCAGACCGCACTGATATGTCATTCCCCTGCAGAGGGCTTTTGTAACTCACTTTGACGCTTAGTGAAACCTTAAACAGTAGAATTACCTAACATTGCAGCCCAAACCCACACATTTAACAATGAATCTTCCTAGGGCATTTTAAGCAAAAGTGGCTTCATACCCAATTATATTGGAAAGGGCAGACGGTCTGCATCAAAGCTTTGGATTGCTGAGAAACAATAGCATAAAGTCATAATTTTAGCTTGTTTGTAGAGTGATAGTGAACTGTTTGCCCAAGATTCGATCTAGGGTAAACAAGCCCCTCTAGACTCACTTGGAAAAGCCAGCAAACTCACTGAAGCTCTTTGCCTATTAGGCTCAGGATGAAAAGCGAGGCTGAAAGCTGCCAATATTTATATACAGTATTTGATTCGGTTGTTTTATCTTATAGTAAAACCAGTCAGGGGGAGACAGAGACTTTGAGGGACCAGAACAAACAAAAGTACAGATAAAAGTATTTAATCAAGGTCTGGTGTCAAGGCATTTAGAGCTCTCTATCCTACTGCTTGGGTTTCTTGGCGCCATTTTTCTACTCTAGGATCTACCGCGACCTTGTAGTTGAAGAGCAAACTGCGTGCCAAAGTTCTTTTTCTCTCACAGGGCCATGAAAACACAGTAGTGCCAAGCCTCTACCAGGATATTTCAGATTATATTATGGGTTTGGGTTTTTTTTGGGGGGGGGGCCCTCGTTCATCACTAAACACGAACTGCTCCTTCCATTCATGAACAGAAACCATGTGTCATGCCAAATGCTTCCTTTAAAATCATATCCGGTTCCCATGTTGTGGCTGGACGCGTCTCCCAGGGAGAATGATTCTCGTGACTTGGATGTAGCCCCCAGAGCACACTCAACTTGGAAAAGTAAAACAGTGGGTTTATTGTAGGGGGGTCATGGATTTTGAAATTTAGTCTTTGTTTTGTGGCTGTTTGAGGGTAAATCCCTTGCTTTGTAATGGCTGTTCCAGTGGGATAGGTAGTATGTCAGTGGTTGACTCTAAGGTCATGGAATTTCAGAGCATTTGCTGTACGGTTCTCAGCCTTGTCCTACACCCTCACCCTGCCACCCATGCTGATGATACCCAACTTACATCTCCTGTCCACAATCACATTTCCAACCACACATTGCGTTTTTACCTAGATGCTTTGCACATACTAAAAACCCAACTATTTTATTCTTAAGTTTTACACTTATATTAATGAGTTAAGATTATTAATGGAACCTTACATAACTCAGAAAGATAGGGCTCCATATTCTTTTACAACATAATCTTTTTCATTTTTGTCTGCTGAAAGACCACCATCCACCCAGGTGCCCAGGCTCGAACCCTGCCCCCCACATCCCATCATTTGCTGCCTGTCCATTTACCACTGTGGCTTTGCCCATCACCATCTCTTCATCTCCTGTCAGAATGATTGCAAGAACCTCTCCAACTACTGGTCTTGCTAGCAATTCTTTCTTTCTCTTCCACCTAACTCATTTTCTGTATTCTTTCATTGGCTGATTTTTCAAAAAAACCTTTCTCACCATTTATTTCTCTGCTCAAAAACCTGGGTGGTATGATGTTTCCTGAAGAGTGAAGTCCAAACTCATCCAAACCCTCAGCCCTAAGCCCATCTCCCTTTACTCCTCCAGAGCTCCATCCACCCCGTGAGTCTTGTGCTCTGGCCCGTGATGAAGGATGTTTTCATACCTCTGTGCTTTGGCATAGACTAGTTTGGGTTGGAATAATCTTCCTCCACTCAAAATCCTATTCATCCTTTAAAGTCATCCACGAAAGTTCCTCCTTCTGGGGCATTTTTAGTGCTCCCATATCTCCTAAGCAGAATTGATGATGCTTTCCTCTTTGGTCATAATATATCTCTCACTTTAATTTTTTTTATTTGATCACCTGTTTCTTTCCTTCTAGAATGTGTGTTCCCTGAGTAGGCTTTTTGTTGTATTCATCATGGTATCCTCAATTCCAAACGCAGTATTTTCACACAGTAGGTACTTTATAAGTGTTTGTTAATTAAATCTGCCAGAATCAAGTGGGGTCCACATAAGCAGCCTAAGCTCAGGGGTACCACAGGCATGACGTCATGGCAGAGGCACTATGCTTCCTAGTGGTTAGCGTGGGCTGTCATTTTTCACTGTGATCAAAACAGCAAATAGGCTCTTAGTTGGCCAGGAGGAAGTCTAGTGTTTTGCAAAAGGTCGGTGATGATTGCAGTTGACTCGGAACTTTTAAGACTATGACATGTGAGTTTCACCGAGGGCTGAGTGCCACAGTTAAAGGGACCATAAGCTGGAATGGATTAGAAGGGGGAAGCTTTCTCGTATGAAGCAGAGTCTTTGAACTTAGAGGAACAGGATATACATCTCACAATCTGTCGAATGGAAGGAAAGCTGAATTAAGCTTGTTCTGTGTGGCTCTAAGAGATGGAATCCCAATCAATCAGGGAGGCCAGTTTTGGCTGTGTTCAGTAATGTATGCCTCATCCCAATGCAGAAGAGGTACGAGTTCCCTGTCGCAGAAGGTATATGAGGAGAAGCTGCATGGGAGAGTCAGGTATCAAATGAGGATTTCAGCTAGATGACCCCAACTAAAAGGCCCTTCTGACCCTACAATCCTACGGTTCTATACATTTGCGAGGGCTCTCCTTCACATTTCACACAATGTGTATGGACTCAAGTTGTCCGTGTACATTTTAATCCTCTATCAAGCAAATGGGTTTCTTGAGCCCCTTAACTGGTTTATTTGGTTTATTTATCTAGCTTCTTTTTTTTTTCTTTTTAGAGATTTTATTTATTTATTTGTCAGAGAGAGAGAGCACAAGCAGGGGAAGTGGCAGGCAGAGGGAGAAACAGGCTCCTCGCTGAGCATGGAGCCCGACTCGGAACTCATTCCCAGGACCCCAGAATCATGACCCGAGCCAAAGGCAGATGCCTAGCCGACTGAGCCACCCAGGTGCCCCTATTATCTAGCTGCTGATGTCACTTTCCTAACTTCAGTGCCGGAAGCACCTGTGTCGTCCAGTTAAGTCTGAAGCCTTGTTTCTCAGAGCCTTGCGGTGCATTTGCAGTTTCGGGCGAGGGCTTCTTGTGACCATGCTAGCTATAGTGCTTCCTAGGAAGCCATATGGGCGGGATGTTGCTTTGGACACTGTCCATCCAGCAAGGCAATAAGTGCTTAACCCTGGCGTATGGAGCAGTGGGATTGTACCCAGAAGGAACTGTTCGTAGTTTCGGTAAAGGATCTCCCACTGTTGAACCCACCAGCATTATTCTAAGCATAAAAGCCACATGTCATGTAAGCTCAGCTATCGGAAACTTTGAGGAAACCCACACGTTAATAGTACGCGCAAGATGAGAAGAACTCCCAATACTGTAATGACTGCACTTTGACTGAGTTGTCCCAGATACATTTAAATACCTGTGTGTTTCATTTTCCAGACTGAGAATGTTCAGCTTAGGACCGTGGGGTGTGTTAATGTCATATCTAGCCTGGAGCCCAAGGATGCTCTTTCTTTAAGGCATAGAAAGATGAAATGGGAGAGATCTTTTGCAAAGAATATGGCTTTCTGTGTTTCAGTGTCTGCTTCACTGAACATTTACAAGGGTATTCCATAGTCTGTGAGTGAAGCTGACTTTTGAGTGTAGTGGGAAAAAAATCTTCAGCCATTTTGAACATTCACCATCTACAAATGTGTTGCCTGATGTCCGCTTAAACAGAAGATTCTTATTTTCGGAGAGAGAACATTCTTTCATCCGTCTGGTTTTACAACCAAGCCGCCTCTCTCAGTGGTCTGTCATTTCCTTGAGGGCAGAGATTATGTCTTGTCTTCCTTTGTGTCCGCAGAGCCTGTCAGGGTCACCAGCACCCACAGTAGTGGCTTTAGAGCCATTTGCTGGAGTGAATGGTATTAATTTAATTTGGAAAGTTTTGATCTGTTCTACCTTTTAATTCAGTTTTGGTTTCCTAACAATAAATCTGATGCACAAATTGGAAGAACCTAGACTGTTAGAAGAAATCTCGAGGGGCGCCTGGGTGGCACAGCGGTTAAGCATCTGCCTTCTGCTCAGGGCGTGATCCCGGCGTTATGGGATCGAGCCCCACATCAGGCTCCTCCGCTATGAGCCTGCTTCTTCCTCTCCCACTCCCCCTGCTTGTGTTCCCTCTCTCGCTGGCTGTCTCTATCTCTGTTGAATAAATAAATAAAATCTTAAAAAAAAAAAGAAGAAATCTCGAAAAGCAATATGAATATACAATTTAATTTAATTCTCATTTCTAGGGATAATAATAAGGTGACCTCTGACATTCCTCCCAAAACCCCTCTTTGAGGAGTTGAAATGCTCTGCTTGCTGTATTTGTACAAGAATATCTTTTATTAAAGTTTGATCTACTCATTATAGAGACTCGAATCTGTGCATTGTAATCTTTAACATATTCATCTGTTTTAATTATCCAAAATAGGATCTCTTTGGCACTTCTGTGTTTGGAAATTCTGTCCCAGAATTAGGCAGACTTATCGCTTTATAAAGAGTATATCCTGTTACAGAATTTAAAATACTACATGATTTTTCTTTTTCTTTTGGTCATTTGGGGAGAGGAGTAGAAGTTGCATTTAGTGAGTATTTCATATGTGCCCAAACAGTGCGATTGGGTTTGGAATGCAGCATTTCATCTCATTTCTACAGTTCCTTGAAGCAGGAGCTGTCATCATCCCAATTCTATGAAGGTTGAAACTGAAGTTCTAAGGGATTCAAGTATCTGGCCCGAGGGCACAGAATAAAGGAGTTGAACCCAAATCTCTCCAGTTTCAAAACTGATGTTTCTTCACATTACAATATATATTCAGTTGTACTTGTGGCCCTATGGTACGGTGTTTTTTTCTCTAATTTTTTTATGGGGGGGGAGGGGCAGAGGGAGAGGGAGAAAGAGAATCCCAGGCAGACTCCAGGCCCAGCTCAGAGCCCAACGGGAGGCTTGATCTCACGACCCCGAGATCATGACCTGAGCCGAAATCGAGAGTCAGCCGCTCAACTGACCAAGCCGCCCAGGCTCTGTGGTACGGTGTTACATGTTAGCAGCAGTTTGAGTGTTGATCCCATGCATGTCACCGTTAGAACTTTGTAATGCCTGTCATTTGTTCCAAGAACAGCTAAGATAGAAAGAGATGCAAGAAGGATGGTCTCTCAAATTTTAGTGGTGGTGGTGTCAGGGGACTGAGGTTTCCAGTGGCTGAAAGTATAAAATAAACTCATAAAATGGAAAGGATAAGCCATGTTGTCAGAATTACTGTGCAGCTCCTCCCCCCATCTTTTAAGCATTAACTTATCGTTGCATTTGTTGCCTTGTCGTTACCATTCTTATATTTCGATTTTGTTTGTTTGTTGTTTTTTTAATGCATGCTCACTCATTGTTCCGAAATGCTCTGGTAATTAGATCTTTAAAAAAAAATCTTCAGTATATTATAGGTGAACTTGTCTGTAAATTTGCATGGATTAGAGCCAGAACTGTGTGTTTTAACCACGACACAGAGATATTTACAGCAGCATCCTAGGAAGTTATGCCATGGAATAAAAAGGAGTTAAATCGAGGATTTACATTGCCTCATGTCACTCTATTAAAGACAACTACTCACATGTACTATTGTAGTCTAGGTGAAAAGTGAGTTTTACAAGTAATAACTTTTTTCTTATATTCTTTGATCAACTCAACTCAGTTGGAAACGCACAAGCAATACAGAAATCTCCAGCAGGTTAACTCTTTGCCTTTCATCTATTTTGGTCAGAAAGAGAAGTCTAGAAATAGGGTAATATGATACAAAATAGACCACTTCAGACCAAGATTTCATGGGTCAACTTTTACAGTTAAATTGTAGGCTAATCAAATTCTAGAATAAGTTGAGTGCCTTAGCCAGATGTGCCGGAGTCCTTTAACTGCCTCTTGACCTACTCTTAACTTGAATATGAAAAGATAGCATTAGAGCGGTGGGTGTTAGACACAACTAATGAATCGTTGAACACCACATCAAAAACTAATGATGTACTGTATATGTTGGCTAACTGAACATAATAAATAAATAAGTAAGCAAATAAATAAATAAAAAGATAGTGTTAGAATGAATACAACGACAATTTTGAAAACATGTGTTCATGTGTCCTTGACACCGAGACTAGTGGCTAGCACTCAGTAAATGATGGGCAGTTAATAAATGTGTTTTTTGAATGTATGAATTGGCGTCTTTAATGTGAGCCCTTGGGGAGAAAACACAGCATACTATGTATACCTCTGCGAAATTATAATTACAATTATCTCACAGGGTTGCTATAAGGATAAAATTATATCATCACGTAAAGACCCTTGAATAGTATGTGGCATATTGTAATCACCTAATAAATATTAGAGTATAAATTATATAGTAATGACTTCTTACAGTGAGTTTGCTGTTGGAACCAAGTTTGAGACATGCACACGTGTGCACGCGCACACACCCACACAGACGCAGTGTGGCATAGTAGAAAGGATAACATCCTAGTGGCCAAGAGTACCGGTTTCTGAAACTCATTCCACAGTTTGTGTGTCCTCTGACCCCAGGAAAGCAACGTTACCTATCTTGCTTCAATTGTCATGCCTGTAAAATGGGAATTATAATACTTGAACTGCTTTTAAGATAAAGCCTCTCTCCAGGGCTTTTCTACTATATTTAATGGGCACGAGCCAATGATCATCTTAACATAAGTTGTGAAAGCCTGATAGGAGAATAGATTTATGATCTATAAATACTTAATCTGAAAATCGTTATTGTGGTGACGATCAGAGACTCTGGAATGGTGATAGATTATTTGAACTGAAAGAATTCTTCACACAACAGATTTGGAAATAGAGCCCCAGTTAAGTGATGTAAATTTGCCTAGGCCAGTCACTGTTACTAAGGGGAAGATTCTCGATTAGAAATTAGGTGTTCAGCTGGTGATGAGCTTGATCAAGTTATTTTTATTGCATCACTGACTTGGATGAAAAAATGGCACAACAGAACTGAAGACAAATAAGGCTCTTAAAACATATGCAGTGATAAAATGGATCTCTTTGAAAATGGATGATTCCCTGTCCCCTTCCTCTCTGCCTCCCTTGATAGTGGTGCCCATCCATCATCTAGGCAATATAGATCTGGGAGCACAATTTGTAATTTTTTCTAGGGTTCTGTTCCATCTTCCTGCATAGACAAATGGAAACATTTAAATTCTTACAACTTTATGATAACATAGCATTTAAATTCTTTTATTGTGGTGGAACATACAGAACACCAGGTTTACCATTGTAGCCATTTTTTTGATGTACAATTCCATGGCATTAATACATTTGCAATGATGTGTAACCAGCGCCACGGTCCGATGCCAAAACTTTCATTATCCAGAACAGACACAGAGCATTTTGGAAAATGAACTAGACCTTCATTTTTGGAAAATGGTGTTGGGATGGTGTGTTATCTCCACATAGATAAGTGGGTTTTGTTTCATGCATTTTTCTCCTGTTCAATTCAATTTAAACAATTGGTTTTATCTTTTGGGTCTGTGCCATATTCCTCCGAGGCAATCTGCACAATTGTGTATCTGTGAAATCTTAACAGTTTCATAAGATGGGAGGAGGCATTGGTATTAGGTCAATTGGCTGGCTGACCTATAATTATTATCTCTCTTGAAAATAATGACAGGGCTAATTTTAGTATTCTTCATCCTGATTGCTGTTTTTATATGTTGTTTAATTATTTAGAAACCTCTTTTTGTAATAATGAATTGTACCTGATGAAGTTACCAACGTTACCATGTGTTTAAATATGCCAGCTGTAGTCAAACATAATCATGGAAATGCTTGACATACCAAGTCTAGACTGCATTGCCAAGAGCAACTGAGTGAACAAGGGATGAAGGCGTTGGCTCCGTGTAGACTAGTTTTCCCCTTGCTTGCATCTATCATAGTCTAAAATTTTCTAAGAGAGAACAAAGTCTTCAATCCAATTTGGCTCTGGGAAAAAAAAAATCATTTTGTAAAATGGATAAACTGCCATTTTCCATACCCAGTGATTCATCATGTATTTCTAAATTCTGATAAGAATTGTTACAAGTCTTTTCTGCAGCATTATTTGAAAATCTACATTATTATGTATGACAGACCATGTCAAAATAATTGTGTGTGGGACTAGTCTGGGTTAAGGGGAATCATATTTGATGTTACTAATTTTCACATTATTTCACCCATAAAAATTCTTCTAGCAGCAAAAGTTTTATTGCACTGTATTTCAGAGTCTCTAATTTATTCATGGGATAAATGTTTCATATAATGAATTTTCAAGTAAATGTATTCTGAAATTCATGCATAACCACGGCTGCTGTAAAACCATAAAAATTTGGTTAAAATTGAGGCATCTCTCCATTCCTCTTGGAAAGTGTAGTGGGGAACCTGGAAGATTTTATGCTAATGAAGACAATATTGTTCGGCTTTCCTTTTTATCCAATATAGCCCTTTTATTGAGTTCAAGCCATTATCACAATTAATAACTTTAAATGGAAGTACTTCATCAATTGCGCCGAGCTACTACCACTGCTTAAAGGGTAGTGTGTGCTAGGCCCACTTTGTGTCATTTCACACATGCCTCTTGCTAGACAAATGCTCTCTCTTTTGCCTTCTGAATGTCTTGGGTGGTAATAGTTCAAGAGCCCTCTCCCTTTTGGTCTCATACCTGCCCTTCTCCTCTCATTCCCCCGTGCCCTGTCTACACCTGTGGATATTCATGGTGGGGGTGGGGGTTGCTAAGCTCTACGGTGAATGAGCATCTGTGGGCCTTGCTGGGTGGCATTGCTCTGTCGTGACCCATGTCCAGCCAAGAGACGTGAATAAAAGCAGAGGTTTTAAGCACTGGGTCACACCTGCCTTCGTCCTCACCTACAAGAGTGTGATCGGATTACTCCAGCCAGGATTTTATTCGAGTTTTCATTCTTTTCAACTCACAGAAGTAAGAGGTAATGCTAGGATTTGGAAGAACAGAATCTGTGTTTATCGTGAAGATCGGGAATCCTTGTGATGTGGGAATGTTTTGCCAAACCCGTGGGATTGCATTTAAAGATTAAGTAGACCAAAATAACTCTGATTTTGAAAGTGCACTCTAAATACTGCATTTGAACAGTTTTTAAGTAGAATCCCCTATTTTCAAGAAAAATCTGGAGTTCATGCTTCTGCAAGACGGTGTTTCCTAGGGACAAGGACAACACAGAAGTTAAAAGATCACATAGCACATGTTCCTCTGTCTAGACAGCCTCTCTGGTTTGGAATCCTTCCCTGAAAGACAAACGATGATCAGAATGGAATGGGCAACCCCCTGCTCAGGAAACTGAAAAAGGAAGAAAATGGGCTATTAAGTATGGTTTTTTAATGAGTAGAATCAGAAATTCAAGATATAATTATTTGTCTCATTTGAGGAAAGAGGAACTAGTGCACATTCATACCTGCCCATTCAGTAGTGTCTATTGTGTACCTACTATGAGCCTGTCACTTTTCTAGGCACCAGGGACGTAATAATAAAGCCAAGTCCTGGCCTTCATTCTCCTTCTGTTCCACAGAGGGGTCGGGGTGGGGAACAGAAAACACACCGGGGCTCAGTTTTTAGAAAAGTGGTTAAGAGAGGCCCCATTGAGAAGATGACATTTGGGAACAGACGTGAAGGAGGTGAGGGAGCGAGCCATGGAGTTCTGTGGGGGAAGAACTTTCCAGACAAGAACGGCAGCAAATGCAAAAGTGTGTCTGAGAAATACAGACCAGGCCACTGGAGCAAAGCACGCGAGAGGGAGAAAAGTAGGAGGTGGGCCAGGGAGCGGGAGGTTGGTTTTGTGCTGAATAGAAGGCAGGTCATGGGGTATCTAGTAGGCCATTTGTAAGGGTCCTGCATTTTCCTCTACGAAACATGGAGGCTTTTGAGCAGGTCAGCCAGGCACCCTTGCGTGGCATGTTGGTCAATTAAAAAAAAAAGCATCGAATTTAGTTCTTTTCTTTGGTATGTGATGTAAGCTTTGGTGAGAGTATGTGGTAAAACCTGTGTCTCCAAGGACCAGCACCTTTGGGGTGGGGGAGGCCGGCCTTGCACTGAAGGATGCCCAGTTTGCCCTGATCTTAAATAATGAGCAATAGCTTTCACAGGAAATGCCTCCAGTATAGAATTTCCAGAGCTTCCTATTCCACCCAACAGGCAAAATTTCCAACAATAAATTCCATTCCCAAACCACTAGCAGTCAGCCTAATTACAGGCCTCTAAACAATCCCCTCTCTCCATTGGCAGAAATAAACTTGCAAAGTCTGCCCAGTTATTGACTCGGAGTCCCGAAATCAATGTGAGAGAGTCAGTTCTCAAATAGAGGAGGCTGAGGAGAATGTAGGAAGAAGCTTGAAAAATTAGTCTCTTCAGAAATGCAGGAACAGGATGTTTGCAGTCTTCCTTGGGGCGGGGGGCATACTTCCTAGCAGCCTGTCTTGGAGGGGCCCGATCGAGGTAAATGAGTTAGTCTGCTCGAGAAGTTCTGTTCTAATGGCTCTTTCAGGGGAGGAAAATGCAAAGTGAATCTCTGGATGACCAGATGCATGGAAACAGGTTTTAAATGACTACGGTGTAATTGACCTATGCTGCCATCAGTTGTGACCCAGGTAATAGTGGAGCTAAAACAATTTCAAGTGGGTCAAGACATCCCTGGAGTACTTGCTGCCGTGATACAGAAATCTCCCAGCCATGTGTCTTAAGCCCTGTAAATCATGTTAGACTTAATGAAACCTTCTGCAGGAGGCTTCCGTTTCCATGATGCATTTAACTGCAGTTGTTGACGTATTGTATCTGGATTGAAGAAATATGGAAACTTTTGATTAATTGCTGTGGTCCTAGGAAGATAAAATATACAGACCCCTCGTTTTTTTTTTTTAAGTGAGATTCCTAGTATGTGTCTTTATGTATGATTATTCCCTAATTATTTAAAAACTGTTCCCTTAGACTTTGTCCTCCAGCTCAGACCAATATTTGCACTTCTGCTTTGTGGGTTTAGTTTATGATGTTTATTTTTGTTTCTGAAACTCAAGTCTGAGCTGGGGTGTGGTCATCCTGATTATTTTTGTTGCTTTGACACAACTGAGTTTGACTGAAAAATACTGGTGGTTTAGTTCAGTTCTGTCAGATGGATTCGACTGGAAAGCCTGCTCTGTGTTTAGGGAACCCGTAGAGACCACAACCCTAACACAAGAAGGTTACTGAGAACCAAAATTTAAAGCAACCCATGAGCGTCGTCTCCTGTCTGTTGCTTTCTCTCCCTCCATCCCTCCCACCAGTCCTCTCTCCATACATGTACATAAACGTACATTTAATCTTGTCCATTCTCTCTTGTTTCCTCCTCCCCCTCTGGGGATTAATTAGTATCTGCGGCCAGCGCTCCATTACTGTTCATTGAGTGTCACAGTCATATTGGTGGTGGAAGGAGCAACGCATGCGCTGTTCCTTGGCACTTCTGATCGCGTGTTCTAGATGAGACATGAATTACTCCCCAAAAGATGGTGGGAGCATATTTGTTAGTAATATTTTGATAATAACTGTATAAACATATTTGTCATGCTATTCTGACTCCTACGTCTTCATTCATGGAAGAACGTTTTATTTACATTGTCAAGTAAGAGGGTGGCAGTGTAACGGAGACTTGTAATTTATCACTTGATTTCTGTTATGCTCAGAAGGGAAAAACAGATATCTATATCTGTATATTGATACTGATATTGATATCCATACCGACCCTCCCTCTGCATCGCCGGGGTTTGTATGTCCCATGCCCCTTGGCCTTCCAGGCTTAAAACCTGCACATGGAGAAGTCATCTCACTTGATAGAGGGCAACTTTCTTTTGAGTGTGTATTTCCCAGTCAAAGCAGGATTGTCCACAGTGTGAAGAAAGCTTTTACACATAAGAGGTAGCACAGATCTGAACAAAATTGGACAAGCCTAAAAAAAAATATTGCATGTGGACAAAGGGAAGCTTGAACATGGCAGTGAAGGGCACATGGCCCTACCACTTATTTGCTCTGTGACATTGGGGAATGTCCTTCAGGGCCACTGCTTGCTCACCTATAAAATGTGGGTAATAGACCCTGCCCCGTGGCATCATTGTTAGGCTCAAATGAAACAAATGCATTGAAAATCACTTGTGAGGCTAACACGAGATAAGGCTTATCAGGTGGTGATCAGTGGAATCACCGAGTAGATGAGAGCAGCTATCGTTGTCCGGAGCAGACGGATCGTCTGTGTCAGCCCCTCGTTAGAACGGCACCTGCACCCAGGGCTAGCAGTGGAGGGCAGGGAAGGATTGTGGGCCGATGCTTGTTCTCTGACTTTTAGGGACAGGTCATTTCAGGCTTGAGGAGACAGGGTAAGCTTCATGGAGGAGCCATGATTTTATCTGATTGTTTTGCTTCACAAGTGTATCCATTTGCCAAGGCTGCTGTAAAAACAGCCCAGCCAGGTGGCGTAAAGAGCAGAAATGTGTCGTCGCACAGGTCTTGAAGGCCAGAAATCCGAGATCAAGGTGATGGTGGAGCCACAGTCGCTGCGAAGGCTCCCGGGGAGGATCCTGCCCTATGTCTCCCGGCTTCGGGTGGCCCCAGATGTTCCTTGGCCGCGCACTTCAATCTCTACCTCCTTCGTCACACGGCCTGCTCCGTGTGCACATCTCTGTCCAGATTTCTCACTTCCTTATGAAGACATCAGTCATTTTGGATTAAAGGCCCACCTTCCTGTAGTATGATGTCACTTAACCTCACGAATTACATCTGAAATAACCCGTTCCCAAACAAGGTCCGTCATGTTCACAGGTACTGGGGGGCAGGTGTTCAAGGTATCTTTTTGGGAGGACGTAGCTCGGCCTGTAACAGCAGGTATGTACTAAGGTTCTGCTCCATGCTGGGTGCTGGTCTTAATTTGGAAGGACAGGCAGGAGGGGCAGAGGGAAGGAGGGCTTATAAGTGAGGGACATCACGTGACTTGAGGTTCTGGAGAAAAAAAGCATGATTTTGTTCAGGAAATAACACTCCGTTGCGCTTGTCCGAGTGGACGTTTCCCCATGAGCATGGGGGAGGAGTTGCAGGGAAGGTGGGCCATGTCACATATGACCAGACCTGATGTTTGGAATCACAACGGCCCGTTTGGCCTTGTTGCCCAACTTGGGGACTGGCTTTTGCCTCCACTCGGTCTCACAAGAAGCAAACCTGCAAGACGTCCTAGACTTCCTCCCTCTTCCCGCCTCCACGTGCCCGTCTTTGTTCACTCATGGCAGGCTGTCAGGCTGACCTCTCCCTATACCCTTACCGCCTGGGACATGGCTACGTTTCTTCCTGACTTGTTCCCCTGCCCCCAGGTCTTCTGCCTAGTCGATCTAACATACCGCTGCAGACCTCATCACCCCAAGCTCCTGTTGGAAACCCCTTTAGTGGCTCTCCAACACTGGCGTGATGAAAGTCAGACTCCTTGCTTTAGCGCAGAGGCCGAATGTACCTACCACTCCGTGATTGGACTCCATTTCCCCATAAGGACTCTGTATTCCCATCACACTGAACCCCCGCCAGGAGCACCTCAACTACCCCACACGGTGTCATGTGCAGTGCCTTCTTTACATCCCATTACCCTGAGGAGCGCCTTCTTCCTTTCAACCTGTTCATGGACTTCTTAGTTCCTTCTCAGCCTTCAACACGCAAGTATCATCTCCTCCAGGAAGCCTTTCCTGATCCCCTTTCTGGTTTTCTACAGGTGCTCCTTCTTCTCATGCTTCCCGAGTATAGAGCTGTTGTCTCCTCTGAGCCCGGTCTCATGGCACAGTGTACCACAAGCACTGATGACCTTGGCTTTCCACTCCGCCACACAGCGAGCACTTGAGAAGGGCCCGTGGCTCATGCCTTTGTAGCCCCCATGCCTAATGCTGGGCCTGGAGACTGGAAGGGCAGAGGGAGGCCAACGTCACGGCCTGGGAGTTACCCCCGAGATGACTGACCTGCTAATGTCTTCTGGCAATAACACAGGTAGAAACATCCTCTCCACACCCTTACAAAAACTGTAACCGAAGAGGAATTTAATGCAACTGAGAGATAAGGGGAGAAACTTTCTAATTATACAGCCCACGGGCCCCGTCATTTGGCAGGGACCATATGCAGCACTCACTTTTCTCTGTCTTAATCCACCATTTCCCAAAGTCTAATTATTGAGAGAACATTAGGCAGAAGATGGGCGGTGAGGAAAAAACTTCAGTAGACGATCACCTTGTAAACATCTCACGATGGGGATGGCTATTAAACAGGAAGGCTCAGTACCAACTGAAGCTCAGGCGAGTTTAGCCAAGCAAATCAAAGCAAGTTAATCTTTCAGTGTCAGCTGGCTGAGTTTTGGCCAAGTGATGAATGCCTTGACTGGAAAGATGGAATGCCGGAATGCCAGCCAGTGCTCTGACAGCTACAGATGGTGCCAATTACCGCCAGTGGAGCCTGTCCTGCTGTGAGCCCAAGATGTCTGATTTGTGGCCACAGGAAAATGAAAAAGAGGCCTTCCAGCTGGGCCTGTCACCTGTCCTTTATTGTTCCATAACCAAAATTGTATTCAGGTGTGAAGACCTTTTTTGGTGATGGTGGCGGGGCGGGGGGTGGGGCGGTGGTGGTGTTGAGCCCAGGGAGGGGACAGCGTGCCTCGTGTTAATGACACAGCCATGCTAATTGCTGAGCATACACCCCAGAAGGGTGGGGCAAGTCACTACCAAGGTTGGCCACTTCTTCCCACCCCATTCCCAGCAAACAGAAGACTCACTGTAAATCATCCTGGAATACGGACAAAGGCAAATGAAAATATCCCGCGTCCTTGTCCTTTCCATGGGGCTTTGGACACAGCAGCATCTAGCGCATTGGTTGATGAGGTGGGCCCTGGCTAAAAGCATTGCTGTGCCTCCGTCCTGGGGCAGTTAGAGGCGGGCTCTCTCCATGTTTCGATCATGGTAACGAATGAGCCCACGGTCTAAGGCAGCTACTCTCATTGGTTGAGAGCTCCTGATGCACTTTACCTATGTTATTTTATCTTTTTTTTTAGGTTTTATTTATTTATTTGACAGAGAGAGAGAGAGCCAGCGAGAGAGGGAACACAGGCAGGGGGAGTGGGAGAGGAAGAAGCAGGCTCCCAGCAGAAGAGCCTGATGTGGGGCTCGATCCCAGGACTCTGAGATCACGCCCTGAGCCGAAGGCAGACGCTTAATGACTGAGCCACCCAGGCGCCCCTACCTACATTATTCTTAATCTTCCCAACAACCTCACCTGCGAGATATTATTACCCCACTTGAAAACGAAGGGACTCGGCAACAGAGAAACTGCATGGCTTTCTCGAGGGTTCAAAATTACTGGGCGATGCCACCTGGATTTGAGTGTACAATTCTCCAAATCTTAAGAATAAGTATGGCCAAGAACAGAAAAGAGGACTATGGGTTTCCATGCCACATAGTTGAAGAGTGAAGGGCTCGATTGCTGTCGGCAGGAGCAGTAATGATGCTGACGTGGGGCTGGGAAGTAGGAGTGGAATAGCAATGAGGCAGGGAGGCGACAGCGGTGGTGCTAATGAATACATCATTTACAGTTTTACTATTATTGGTACCACATTTTCTCTCCAGCAGATCACTGCTAAATCTTAACGGTTCTGGCCTTAGATTATAGTTAGGCACTGGGGTGGGTTTTCCTGAGGCAAGTAAGGTAATAGGGACAGCTGGCACCCAATAGCTCGAGTCAAGAGGAAATGCCAGCCTATTCCAGTTGCTGAGCCTTGGAGGGGCATTGGATTCTTCTGGAATACCTGAATGGAGCTCCTCCAGCCACACTCATCCATAGTTCCGTCATCCCTTGGGAGCCCCATAGATGCAGAGTGAGGAGTGGGAAAGGTGGCTGTGAAGCTCCCCCAACCCCACCCAGGGAGGCCAGGGAGGCCAGGGGCAGTGTCACACCCCCATGGCCTAGTCTTCACCCCCACACACCTCAGCCCTGTCCACCTGGATGTGGTCCTCCACGCAGTGTGGTTTCCCTGGAGGTAGTGGTGTACTGGGTGTCTGCTGGGGTTCTCTTCTCAGGATTTGGGAGTACAGATCCCGGGTCTGGAATATCGTCTATTGCATTAGAAGACTCTCCCCCCTTTGTTGAAACATGAAACAAAATCAGGCTTCGGTGACCTCTGGGAAATCCTCAAAGACTTAACACAGTGTCTAAGAAGACATTCCCTCCAAGTCTGCAGGCAAGTAGAGATGGAGCTTGGGTCCTAAGGAAACTTGGCTCACCAAGAGGTGGCTGGTACCTTTAGACCATTTCACTTTTCTGACATTATGCTCATCTTTGGTAAACTTTCAGTACATTTCTCCCTTTCCTTTGTTCTTTTGTACATTTTTTTTTTCTGATTCAACACAAATTACCATTGACTGCACTTCCACATTTCTCTCTTTGTGATATTTAATGGAATTAGTCTAGACATCTGTGATCTCTAATTGATTTTCCCCCAAAGACAATTAGTTATAAGAACTTAAGCAACTCAGACTTACTTTACTTGGAGTATCGTCGCCTTTGTGGACAGAATATCTGGGTCATTTTGGTTTTCCTTTCTGACTTTTCAAGGTGGCCAAGGGCATCCCCTAGACTGTGTTGAGCAAATGTATTTTTGGAGGGATTTTATGTAAAATTAATATAGTATCTGAAGGGTGACAGTCCAGTTGTCCTCAGTAATGGCCAAGTGGCGATTGTTTCAGGGGTTCTCAACATCACCCAGGGTTCATTGATTTGCTAGAAGGCCTCATGGGACTGAATGTACAGTCTTACTCATGGCTCAGATTTATTATAGAGACAACAGCAAAGATATATAGCTGGATCAGTAAGGGAGAAGGTCCATCAGGAAGAGTCTGGAGGAACTCACATACAGGCTTCTAATGCTCTCCCCCTCCCATCAGGGGCCACACTGAATGCTCTATCCTCAGTAGCAGAAATGTAGCAACATGTGTGAGATGTTTCTGCCCAGAGTATCCTATTTGAGACTTTGTGTCCAAGATTTTTACTGGGGTCTGATCACATAGGCCCACTCCGCCTAGCAACTATCAGATTTTCAGATTCCCAGAATCTGAGGGTCGTTAGTGCCCCAGGCAGGTAAAATAGCCTTACACTTAGGGAAAGGTCCCTATCAGTGAAGGGAGTCACCACAGCTTGTCTTAGAGAGGCCAGGTAGCTTCCTTCTCATGTTTCCCCATAAACCTTTTTAACCTGGCCTGGGGCATCAGGCCACTCTGGCAGCAAGTTGGAGCTGACCTGAAAACCTTCCAGGGCTGAGGTGCTGTTGTGATAGGGCACACACACGAAGTATGGTCCCCGCAGATAGAGTTTACAGTTATGAGGCATCCTAGGCTCTACAGGCTGACAGAGCCCCCGGTGTGACTGGCCTCCTTCCACTGCATGAGGAGGTGGTGGGTCTAAAAGGTAGGAGTCATACTTTACAGTCAAATTTAGATGTTTGCTTATCTACTTACTTATTTATTTAAAATTAGTAATGATCTACTGATTGACCCAATTTAAGCCTAATAACATGGAGATCTGCTCTTTCTCCGTGGAATTATCGGGCTGGAATTACCTAACTGCTAATAGTTTGTAAATTGAGATAGAGAAAGAAGCATTTTGTTCTCAATTTATTAAATGTGACCTATAGGAATTGAGCTATTTTGCCCTCAACTTCAAACACGAATGTTTTGCAGATTTCAGGCTCCATTTAACAGTAGAAATATATAAGTAGACAAATGGACCTATAAAAATGACCCTCTAAGCACCTGGGAATCAGGTCAGAGGTCCCAGATAAGCCTTTGTTTGCCAGTTGCATACATTTCTATTTCCAACCATAACACTTTGGAGAATTGGTGGCTTCTGCTCCAAATGACTATGAATAGCTAAATCACAGTCTCTTAAGTGGGAAAGTGGCTTTCACGCTGACAACATTTGGAAGCAAAGGTAAATGGAGAGTGGGACACAGGGGTCAATAAGGACCCAGCATTGGAGAGTTTACAAAATATCGTCCCATCGATTCTCACCTGCCCTCTGCAGTTGGCATTTTCGTTCCCACTTTAGAGGTCAAGAGAAATGGAGGTGGGCACATGCTGCAAATCACTGTGAGCAAACAGCAAAGTGGGGAGCCAAACATGGCTATCCTGCCCCCCCACCCCACCTCTGTACCCTTCACTGTCACCGCGAGCCTTGGAACCGTCGGCCTCACCTGGCTTTGGCAAGAAGTGGCTTACAGTAAACAAAACATTCTCTGTAGTGTCCTCGCACCTCAAGGCTGATGTTTCTCTCGCAAACATTCCTTACTTTTTCCGTTCAAGGATTCCCAGAGTCCCTATAGAAAGAGGTTGCATTTTGTATGTTTTAGGCAGGTGACGGCGTTGATGTGTTGGGCAGATAAGGGCCGCAGAAGGGCTATCGGACCAGGGAAGACGTCGGGAGACACAAACCTGCAAAGCCTTAACCGAATGTTATACGGCGTAACCTCTGGGTGTCACGGGGGCTGGAGAAGCTTTTGGCAGGTGAACACTCTTGCCAACAGAGGCAATCACCCGCAAGGCTCCGGGGGTTGCTGGCCTTACGAGGCAGACCTGCTGCTGCGGCTCCCTGTCTCAGCGGTTTGTGCAGAGCGAGCTGAGGAGGGAAGCCGCGTGCAAGTGTCCTTCGGCACAGAGCTGCCCTTGCGGCCCCACCAGCTTACTGGCCATGGTCCTAGACCACTGCACGGCCAGTCTCCAGGCTTTCGCCTTCCCCGGGCCTGGCTGCTCGCTAAAGCAATCTCTGCCGGCTCCTGAACACATTTTCATTTCCTGCCGGCAAGAAGAGAAGGGGTAAAGCTGGCGCAATCCATAGGCCATAGGCCCCAAGTGGATAGTTTTCTTCGGAGCTGGAGAGGACGATGGGCGGGTTTATGTAACATGAAACCCAGGCGGGCACTTACCCACTTTGCCTCGGTGCAACTCGGCTAGGACTTGGCACAAATGAGTGTGTTTGCGTTTCATTCCACTTGGCCACTGGCCAGCAGGGATACTCTATTTTCATTTTGAAATTCCACTTGGCAGATCCTTAAAAGTCACCAGAGAACTTTTCCTGAGTAATAAAAAGCAACTTTTATTGAAAACTAATTATTTTTTCAGATGAATATGCCAGCTGTTTGAAAATGTTCTGGTCGCGTTAAAGCGTATTTTAATAGTGTGCTTACAAATGCAGATTCAATTGTGAAATCCTTTTTGACAGTAATGTATAAGCACTTTATTCCAAAGTGGCTTGAAGCCTTAGTTCCATGCTGGTCTAGAAATCTGATAAATGGAAAAAATATCCACTAGTTGAATAAATCAACGATTTAGGGAATGGGCAAATATTATAAAATTCAATATATAACTTGGAGCATGTTTTTCCTTTGAGCTAAGACTTACAAAATAAATACAGATTTCAGCCATTGAGCAGTTTGAAGCTTTTAGAAGGAAGTGGGATCTGATGACTCGGGAAGGTTTGGGTTACCCCGGGTATACTTGGTGTTGTGTTTCATTATTGGGGATACCTCTTCCGGTGTGTTTCCTGGGTTCTAGGCTCCATCCTAGCCACCGGGATGTGTATGAAATGCTCAGCTGAATTAGACATTGTCTTTGCCTACCAGGAATTTACAGGCCGGTGGGGAGGATCAGAAGTGGGGTGAAAACAGAAATGTAAACAAAGTGAGACTGATGTGGGTGTAAAATTGAGGTTTAAGGGGTGTCTTGAGCAAGCCCAGAGCCTGGTGTACAATCTGACTAAAGGGACCAAAGGAGAGCATGAGAGAAGAGTGGCCGTTTGAGCTAAAGCCTTGAAAGACGAGAACGTTACTGGTAAGTGGACTAAGGAGAAAGGCCATTTCTCATGGAACGAACGATCACAGAGGCACAAAGGAGCGATAAGGCACTAAGGGAGACTAGAAGGGGATGAGGCAGAAGGGAGCAGATAACGGAAGGTCTAAATGTCATAGCACAGAGGTTATTCTCTTTTCTATAGAGGTTTTGTGAGAAAGGGACTTAACATACTCAGGCTTCGTTTTAATTCTGGTGGAGAATGGATTGGAGGGGCAGGAGACCGGACAGGGAGGCTGACCTGTTAGGAGCCATTGCAGTAGTTCAGGGGAGGGTTGAAGGCTTGAGGGAGGGCATTAAAACAATTATCCAGTGAATTTAATCAATACAGAGTGTGATCTGGCCAATCCGGGGGTAGGGGTGTGGGCGGATGGAGGCACTTAACTCTCAATCACTTGTTTTTATTGGCTTGACTTGGCCAGATAATTGTCTCAACTCCCCACTTTGCCTTTGTCACAGCCATTGTTTAGTTTGGGCAAATTGCTTGGTATCTCTAGGTTTCCTTTTCTCCAGCTGTAAAATAGGGATGTTAATTCTTGTCACCAGTGGTAATGGCCCCATAGGAATGCTCTATGCATTTCTGTGAGGGCTAGCATATTCTTGGCATGAAATGATCATTAATAACATTTCTAATACTTCTGCTAATGTGTTTCGAGATCTTCTGAAAAGTCAACATCCCCAAATACTAAATATTTTAAATATGAGGAAACATTGGGGAGTAATAAAAGGGTGACACCATTTCGTTAAGCAATAATCCCTGATGGTTTCCCTTTCATTTGCAAATCCTCTCTGATTCATCTTCATTTAATTCACAGAACTTCATTTTGTAAAACAAATGCAAGATCCAAAGTTGTCTGGAGGACCTTTCTAGGGTTTTCTACACAGATTGGAGGCTCTCTTCCACTATCTCAAAGGATGCTCCAAACTCCTAGAGTTTGCCTGTCTGTGGGTGACAGTGAAGTTCAGTGGTTGTCTCAGAGTCTGTCAGAGTCCTTTGCCTGTGGCCTCAGAGCCCGGTGACTGAATGACACTTTTTTAGTTTTCAAAATGATGATGGCAACTTTAACGGAAAAAACAAATGCCTTTGATAACTGACCTCAGGCTATTGTACAGTGTTAAGGAAATAAATTGGCTGAATTAAGGGGAGATTTATTTATTTTTTTTATTTTTTTTTATTAATAATGATTTTTTATTATATTATGTTAGTCACCATACAGTACATCCCCGGTTTTCGATGTAAGGCTCGATGATTCATTAGTTGTGTATAACACCCAGTGCACCATGCAATATGTGCCCTCCTTACTACCCATCACCGGTCTATCCCATTCCCCCACCCCCTTCCCCTCTGTAGCCCTCAGTTTGTTTCTCATAGTCCATAGTCTCTCATGTTTCATTCCCCCTTCTGATTACCCCCCCTTTCTTTATCCCTTTCTTCCCCTACTGATCATTCTAGTTCTTATGTTCCATAGATGAGAGAAATCATATGATAGTTGTCTTTCTCTGCTTGACTTATTTCACTAAGCATTATCTCCTCCAGTGCCGTCCATGTTGTAGCAAATGTTGAGAACTCATTCTTTCTGATTGCTGAGTAATATTCCATTGTATATATGGACCACAACTTCTTAATCCAGTCATCTGTTGCAGGGCATCTGGGCTCCTTCCACGATTTAGCTATTGTGGACATTGCTGCTATGAACATTGGGGTGCATATGGCCCTTCTCTTCACTATGTCTGTATCTTTGGGGTAAACACCCAGTAGTGCAATGGCTGGATCATAGGGTAGCTCAATTTTTAACTTTTTAAGGGACCTCCACATGGTTTTCCAGAGTGGCTGTACCAACTTGCATTCCCACCAACAATGTAGGAGGGATCCCCTTTCTCCACATCCTCTCCAACAATTGTTGTTTCTTGCCTTGTCTATTTTTGCCATTCTAACTGGTGTAAGGTGGTATCTCAGTGTGGTTTTGATTTGAATTTCCTTGATGGCTAATGATTTTGAACATTTTTTCATGTGTCTGTTAACCATTTGTATGTCTTCATTGGAAAAGTGTCTGTTCATATCTTCTGCCCATTTTTTGATTTGTTTATTTGTTTCTCGTGTATTGAGTTTGAGAAGTTCTTTGTAGATCTTGGATACCAGTCCTTTATCTGTAGTGTCATTTGCAAATATCTTCTCCCATTCCGTGGGCTGCCTCTTAGTTTTTCTGACTGTTTCCTTGGCTGTGCAGAAACTTTTAATCTTGATGAAGTCCCATAAATTCATTTTATCTTTTGTTTCTCTTGCCTTTGGGGATGTGTCATGAAAAAGGTTGCTTTGGCCGATGTCGTAGAGGTTGCTGCCTATGTTCTCCTCTAGAATTGTGATGGATTCCTGTCTCACATCGAGGTCTTTCATCCATTTGGAGTTTATTTTTGTGTATGGTGTGAGATAGTGGTCAAATTTCATTCTTTTGCATGTAGCTGTCCAGTTTTCCCAGCACCATTTATTGAAGAGACTGTCTTTTTCCCACCGGATGTTTTTTCCTGCTTTATCAAATATTAGTTGCCCAAAGAGCTGAGGGTCCATTTCTGGGCTCTCTATTCTGTTCCATTGGTCTATGTGTCTGTTTTTGTGCCAGTACCATGCTGTCTTTGTGATCACAGCTTTGTAGTACAGCTCGAAATCCGGCATTGTGATGCCCCCAGCTTTGTTTTTCCTTTTCAACAGTTCCTTGGAGATTCGGGGTCTTTTCTGGTTCCATACAAATTTAAGGACTATTTGTTCCAGTTCTTTGAAAAACGTTCTCGGTATTTTGATCGGGATAGCATTGAAAGTGTAGATTGCTCTGGGTAGCATGGACATTTTAACTATGTTAATTCTTCCGATCCATGAGCATGGAATATCTTTCCATCTTTGTATGTCTTCCTCAATGTCTTTTAAGAGTGATTTATAGTTTCTAGAATAAAGGTCCTTTACGTCTCTGGTTAAGTTAATTCCAAGGTAACGTATGGTTTTTGGTGCTATTGTAAATGGGATGGATTCTAAGGGGAGATTTAGATGACATTTTCTTTCAGGAAGCCAGCCTATGCCCCCCCCCCACAACACACACAAGGCACAAATGCACATTCCTGAGATACACGACTGTTGTGATGCGTTGACGTGGTCACAATTACATTTTTCAAAACGTCCAGTGTTGGTTAGCCAGGATTAGCAGTGCTTAAAACAAAACAAAACAAAACACAAAATAAAAACACCAAAAGCCAACAACCCATGTCAGCTCTACCACCAGCAAACAAATAATGAAACTATTCCCAGGGCTTAAAACCAGTTTACCAGGAAATGCAGGTAAGTGACAGCTGAGCTCCCCGTTGCTGGGACATGTGCCTTTCTAATGGTGTTGTGGCCTCAGGAAGCCAAGCTGTGGAAGAGAGAAGCTTCGTTTCAGCCATTAACAACCCATGTGATATGGAAGCACCTTACTCCTGGATGAGAAGTTTAGCAACCGAGAGGACTCTAAGCACACATATGGGCAAGATCCCAGAGGCCACTCTCGGCGATCAGCTCGTGCTGACACGTCATTTCAGTGAGACAGCCACTTCAGTGCCACTGAATGGCATCCAGTTCCTTAAGTGGCCTAAATCCCCCTGATGCTCCTCTTCCTCCCCCCTTAACCTTAACCTTAACCTTAGACCCTGTTAACCTTAAAACTGTCAGTTATTTTACCAGCAAAAATGTGTTTATTCGGGAATGGCAAAGAATTGCAATTCAGGACACAGAAGCTACAGCAAAACCATAGGCAAATCTGGAGAACAAAGGAGAGGAAGGCTCCTTTACAGAGGAGAGAGGGAGTTGGGAGGGGCTGTGACAAATGAGAAGCCCATTGGAGTAAACTGGGACTTTGAAGTGTAGTGGCTTCTCACTGGCTGAGCCTTGACAGCCTCTCATTGGCTGGGCTGTTGCCGGGCAAGGAGAAAATCTTCTTTCCTCCTGCTGGGCTCATAAAGTAGTGGGTATGCAAGGTACATCTTTTTCTGGTGGGGTCTGCAGTTCATAGGGCATGAGAGCTTTCCCCTTTTAGCTTCCTGACTCCATTTGAAATGAGGTTTCCTTTTAGTAATGTTCACATTTCTGAAGGATTCACCTCTGTGCTGCTCCAGGTGCCTTAGACCAGCTTCTAGAGAAGTGTTCCTTTTCATGTGTGCACTCCTCAGGACTCGATGGGGTAGAGCTGAGCTACATGGCCTTTCCTAGCTGGTTTTGGTGAAGGACCGGCCCCAAAGAACTGCATTCGAGCGGGCGGCATTTGAATCCATCTGAATGGGTTGTTTTAATAGGAATGGGAAGATTTAGCCTTCAGGATGGTGGGGCTGGCCCTGACTTGATACAAGACCACTGACTCACTTTTATACCACACACCCAAGCATCTCAGAAGAAGCATTTTCCTTTAGTGTGCAACCTTTACCTTGTCTTAGAAGTAGGAGAGGAAAGGAAGCATTTGGGGCAGAGCGTTTACTTTTGAATGAGATGGAGAGCCCTGCTTATTTTTAGAAAGGAAGAGTTTAAAAAGCATTGGAAATTCTGCTGATGGCTTTATTAGTGTGATTTGGGGTAAGTCACCATCTGTCTCTTCTCATATGGAAGGGGAATGTCTCGTACCTGTTCCGCTAGCCCATCAGCATTGGTTAGAGGGCCAAAAAAGATGGTCCCTCTACTCGTTCTTTGAAAACAATCAAGGGTTGTTTACTTGGCGGTTTCTATTTGGGGTGATAAATGTATTATAAGAAAATGGCCTATGATTGTCCACATTAATTACCTGTCAATAGAGGCAGGAAGAATCCAATAACCGAGCAGCCCACTCATATTCAAACAATACTGAATGACATGTTTGTGGCTTCCTTTTTCCTTGAATTTATAAATAGCACTGGATTAGAAGTGAGTTGATCTTTGGTCAAGAGGTTATCACTGACTCTGATTTAGAGATGCAGTTAACTTCCCATCAATGGCTGTGGTTGACCTCAATTATAATAATTATTCTTTTCCCTGCAAGGCTTTAGCTGGACGTGGGGTTAACTATTTTTTCCCATCGATGAACTGGTGAGAATAAAGTAATCAAATATTAGTTTATTTTGGCCACTCACGCAACATATTACCCACAGATTTTAGGTTATCTCTTAAGGACATTTGATTATAGATAAGTGATGTTGTCATGCGTTTAGTCATTAAAATATCTGTGACACTCCTATCTCCAGCACTGTCAGCTTAGGTACTAAATAATGTGGGATTTTTTTTTTTGCCATAAACCACTGTGTCTCTTAAGCCTAGTATAATTTTCTGTCTTGTGTGTGTTCATTCGTCTACTTGATACGTTTCAAAATGAACCTAACTCTCCCTGTGTAACTCTGCTAGTACTCTGGGGGTGAGGTGCAGTAGGCTTATCTATGATCCCTGACATGGAAGATCTCTAAAGTGATCTTTATGGAAAGGAAAAAATTAAAACACAGCTGGTGAGCAAAACTTTCATTTTATTAAAGCAAAAGCCACATTTCCCTAAACTCCATGATTTGTGTTTTTCTGCCTCTAGGGTTTTTTTTCTCCTTTGGAGCACTGCCGTTGGGTTCAACATATCCGTAGGTACACAACTCACCCCATATATCATTAATGCTTGGAAATTGTGGCTTTCAGTCTTACCAAGTACAGGAAACTGTCTCCATCTCACAGTGGGCCCAACCAAATGCTAATTGTTTGCGGAGGAAAAAACTAGCCAGTTATGTAGCTACATGTATATGGTCTGTAATCTAAATGGAAGAAGATCAGAACCTACTCAGATATTTCCACATGATGGCCTCACGTCCAACAGTAGTACCGTTCTCAGTAACACTATTAAATATTCTCGCAAGGCATCATCTTATGTAAGGACAGTGGTGTGACACCAGAAGCCTGCATTTTGTTAGGGCAAATTGAAGACTGCATTGAAGGTGGAACATGGCTGAAGAGTAGCTCTACCATATAGTTTATAATTTTTAAACAGGTCAACAGATACGTATTAGAATATAAAAATTTGCTTTTCCAGTACATTCACCTTTTTCCTGCTTATTTAAAGAAACAAATGCAAGTCTTCTGAGTCTCTTTGGTTGAGCAGTGCAAATAAATTTCTCTGGGTGCACATGAGTTAAAATTAAGATGGCAGCCTTGTATGTTTCAATCTATTGACTTTAAGACTTCTGTTTCAAGTCTTTTACAGGTTAAAATACAAATTAATGCTCAGCAATGTTTATTAGACAGCTTTGTGCAACAAATCTATATTAGTTTCTGGATACAAATTGTGCTTGATTCACCATGTCCCCTCAAAACTTGGACTTAACATTTTTATAATGGGGAAGGAGAGAGTAAAACTCTTGGTTTAAGAATTCCATTTTGTATGAGTCTGTAGAAAGTGCTAGAAATGATCAGTTTTGAATTTAAAAAGTATAATTAAAAACCCTAAAGTTGATGTAAGCTTTTCATTTTCAGTTTGCTGAGACCTATAGCATGTGATAGTGGGGTTACTGCATCAGAATCAGAATGCATTGGACGTCTGTTCTTTCTGTCTTTAAAGTAAAAATGGAACTTAAATTATCTGTAAGGTTCCTAAAATTCTAACATCGTGTGCTTGGTGAACTTGCATCTACTTTGCAGGTAGGGAAATTAAGAATTCTGTTTGTTGTAAAAGAAAATGTGTTTTGAGTATGATTTTACCACGTGAATGCGATGATTGGATCATAATGTCAATCTTCAAAATAAAACTGCCTGAGGGCACCTGGGTGGCTCAGCTGGTTAAGCGTCTTACTCTTGATTTCGGTTCAGGTTGTGATCTCAGGGTCTTGAGATCAAGCCCCGTGTCTAGCTCCATGCTGGGCGTGGAGCCTGCTTAAGATAATCTCTCTCCCTCTGCCCCCCCCCTCATAAATAGATAAATAAGTAAATAAATAAATATATCTGTTATTTTGCCAGCAAAAATGGGTTTATATGGGAATAGCAGATAATTGCAATTTGGGAAATGTAAGCTATGGCAAAACCATGGGCAAGTTCTGAGAACGAAGGAGAAGAAAGCTCTTTGATGGAGGTAGAAGGAGAGTTGTGAGGGGCTATGATAAGCAAATAGTCCATTGAAGTAAACTGGGAGCTGGTAGTATAGTGGCTTCTCATTGGCTGAGTTGTGACAGTCTCTCACTGGCCAGGGTGTTGCTGGGCAAGGAGAAAAATCTTCCTCCTGATGGAGTAGTCAAGTAGTATCTAAAGTAGTATCGACTTGCAAGGTAGGGCTTTTCATGTTTGGTCTGCCATTTTCGACCTGAGAGATCCCCCCACTGGCCTTCTGACTCCATTTTGAATGAGGTTTCCTTTTATTAATTTTCACACTAAATACTAACGGTTCATGTTCTCTGTTCTGGACTGCCCATTTCCTTCATGAACTTGTATCACTCCATCTTCCTGCCAGCACTCGAAAAGTCTGTAAGTTCTCTAGACTAATTCTCTTCGCTTCAGAAATTTTATTTGGATTCTGTTCTAGCCTATATTGTCTTGATTTTCCAAAATTGACTTCTTTTTATACTGTTGCTTTTCTCTTCTTTTTGTTGATTTTCTCCTATTTTGTGTTTATTGGCAGAAGTAAATCATATACTGTTCATTTGTTTACAACTTTATTTCTAGCTGCCTCCTTCTGCCCTAACATTCACTTTCTCTAATCTAGCCTTAAAATTTTCATTTTCTATTCAGTTTACAGTTGATTTTTCCCATAAAGCTTTTGTGATACTACTGCCTTATGGACCTGAGATATAATGGCATGGTATTACGATGATCTAAAGTAATCAACTATTGTGAGAATGAGGTGTTTTTCAATGGGTAACAGTATTTCTCAAGCATGTGTTACTCCATTTTGAATAATGGAAGGCATTTGGTGTCCTTCAATAGTAACAACAGATGAAAGTGAAGATTTTACTGATCTAAGTTTATATGTTTTTTTTAATGAATCCGAGAATAGCAGTTGTTGCAAGTGTTTAAATATAGCAAGACACATAAATACTCTTCCTGTGTATGGATATTTTGTTCTTCGTGTCTTGCTAAACAGTAAAAACTAACTATTTGGTAATGAACCTTTGAATTCTGGGCGAGCAGCGGGTATATTTGGTATATTTGTCAATGTGTGCGTGTGTCTATGTGATGGAGGGGGGGGGATCATGGGTGTACGAGATGGATCTCATATTTTCCACACCTTTCTACTCTTTTCATTTTACTGGAGGGCCCTGAATTCTTTATTCTCTTAACCGTGACTACTCACCCAAACATTGAGGATGTACATGGAATAGAAAAAGCCAGAGCTCTAATGTGATCTATAAAAAGGACTCCGTTTCAGGATCATAGTAAGGTCCACTAGTTTTCTGATTAAAAATGAAGTCTTTAGTGGTTTCTGTCATAATAGATACCTACATGATTATGGGGTGTGGCATACTGGCAAACAGTGGGAAAAATTGCCAACCACAGAGTGGATTTCTTTGAATAGCTTTTAAAAGAGGGGTTAGAAGCATAAATAAATGCATGTATAAGAAATATATAGAGGGGCACCTGGGTAGCTCAGTCGGTTAAGCATCTGACTTGGCTCCGGTCATGACCTCAGGTCCTGGGATGAAGTCCCTTGTGTCAGGCTCCCTGCTCAGTGGGGAGTCTGCTTCTCCCTCTGCCCCTCCCCCCACTCGTGCTCATGAGCACTCTCTCTCTCTCAAATAAATAAATCTTTTAAAAAAGAAATACATGGAAAGAAACATGTAAATGTGTGCTTACATTATTATTCTTTTCACTGTACTGGGATTTCTGTATAGGAAGCCTAAGAAGTCCGTTCCTGATTGTTCTCATCTTACGTGTCCAAAGAAAGGAGTAAGTCATTGTGCTAAGAACCCAAGAAGATTACCTTACACTGTTTAAATTTCTACCTTCTACCTCCTGGCTTTCAGTGCTCGAAACAGCCATGTGCAGGAGGAACCCCTATGAGGATAGTTAATTTGGGGCTCGGAGCACCCTGCCAGTAAGTGGCAGGGCTGGGGCTCAAACCTAATAACCAAGTGTGTGGTCTGTCTTTCATGATCAAATGTTATTATTGTATAATGTTAAAAATTGTGCGTGTATGTAAAAGTATAAAGAAGAAAACAAGGTCATAAGGCATAGTATCATCACCCAGAAATATCAGCTCTGTTGGTTTACGTATGTGTGTATGTGCACATCGATGACGAGAATTCAGATCATCATGACAGTCAGAGCTTTGCACCTTGTTTTACTCCTCTTAATGTTATGTCGTGAGCATTTTCCCATGTCATTACATAGTATGCACGATTGAAATTTTCAACTCTCAGTGCCTTTCTCCTGGCTTATGCTGTCCCTTTTCAAGGTGACAATGCCCCAAATGGAAACACGACACATGCTGATGTTCTAAGGGCCTTCGAATATTTATGATAGCATTGTTGTATGGAAACATCACATTAGTGTTTTGTTTTGTTTTTGTCTTTGTTTTGTTTTGTTTTGTTCTGTGTCAGTTCCAAAGAGGGAAGGCATGGTGAGTGGGGCCTCTGCAGCCGGCTGTCAGGTTTTTAAGCTGACCTTGCTTCCCTTTATACCCCTCTGGTTGTCATGTTCCCTTTTATTTCTTATCCATGAAGTAGGCATGCCCCTCACCAGTGAAGGGAAGATTCAGTGAAGATTCAGGATCCCTTCACATGTAGGACTGTGGCTAAGGAAATAAAGGATAGGCTGGAATTTCTCAAGGTGTCTCTACCATGGCATGGTAGGTGGTGACCTTTGTGCCTGGCTCCCTGCTTTCCTTACCTAGTGGGACCTGTCAGGGGATTATTGCTCTTGTAAGTATACTCTTGTCAATATCCTTTTGTGAATTGCCTGTTTCTAATTGCTGTATGGCCCCTAGTCAGCCGTTTCCTCTCTGCGGCTTCATCTCTAACATGTTGGACTCTCAGAAGATTGGACTAGCTGATCTCCGCATGCCTTCAAGTTCTAGACTCGGTATATGACTTTTATCCTCTGGACAGCGAATGGCTAACCAAACAGGAGCCCTCATGCTGCTCCGCAGGCAGGGATGGGGAGGTGGAAGACATACGTTTTCTAATTTCCATTAACCCCTTCCCCCATGTACCCCCACTTCAGGATTTCTTTTAGAAGGCAAGTGCTTCTTGGCTTCTTGCAAAACAGTGTTTTGATGTGTTAATTTAAGATGGATCAGCAACATATGGACTCTATTTTACTTGAAATATCCATTGGTTTAAGAATGAAACAAACAAAAAGGACTTTGGCGAATGTTTTTAAAAGTATTTCGAAACATAACCCAGACTTCCTGTGCCTGTGCTTTTCAATGAATGTGATGATTATTGTTCCCTTTTCTTTAAATCCCGAGGCCTGCAGTATCCATTACAATTACATTCGCACTAAGGAACCAGTAGGTATAAGCTGACAATCAGACTGTATTATTGGAAGCATGCACCATGTAGCTTGTCAATTAAAAAAAAAAACCCATAGCCAAAGCTAAAACAAGGAATAGCAGTCAGAATGGCTCCTTTACTAGTAGCGTGTGATGATGCTATAGGCAGACGAGGACCGATAGTCTTCTACTTTTGTGTATTCTGTTTGTTTGTTTGTTTGTTTGTTTTAGAGATTCTATTTTAAATTAATCTCCACACCCAAAGTGGGGCTCGAACTCACAACCCCGAGATCAAGAGTTGCACGCTCCACCGACCGAGCCAGCCAGGCACCCCTACTTCTTTCTATTCTTAATTAATCTTGAATCCCTGACAGGCTTTTCATTGAAAATTCTGCTTTCGGCCTTTGGATATCGGTTCTTGTTTGTAAGAGGCTACTTAGTTTTCTCCTAGCTGCAGCCTGACCGTTTCTATCTGAAGCCTTTAGAAAATGAATTATTTCATAGCATCATTTGCATTCCTTTACAGCCAGAGTGTTTGGGAAACTCTGAAGAAAAGAACACAGGTTGCAAAGCCGGGTAGAATCCCTCCTCTTACTTTTATCGTATCAATCAGAGTGTTGGTTTCTCTAAAGGGATCAATGCCGTTTATCTGTTGCAGCACATTAAACCCCTGACTAAAGGATTTAGGCTAGTGTTTTCCCTCCTAGAAAGGAATTACCACAGCCATACAAATCAGCGGAGTAAGAGGATAAAGGCATTGTATGGATTGACTCATTCATTCATTCATTCATTCATTCATTCTGCATTATCTGCCGCCTTCTATCTTGTGCAGGAGACAAAGCAAATGAGCAGTGGCCATACCAGGCCGTCTAGTAGAGAAATGCTCAGGATGCTGGGAAGTGAGCAAGGAGGGACTCCGTGCCATCGGGGAAGGTTGCTCAGAGTGGATTTACTCTTTGAAATCCGAGGGCCAATTCACTGGTAGGAATCGGTTGGCAACGGCATCCCAGCAGGTAGAAACAGATTGTGCCAAAGCACAGAAACATGAAAGTGTCCAGGCTGACTTTGGGAAGAGGAATTTAGGCCTGTAGGGCCATCGGCTTGGTGGCAGAGACACAGATGGTCTGGGGAAAGGGTTCCCAGACACAAGAAAGCGTTAGGCATTTGATTATTTCTCTCAGAAAAATACAAATCTTGGGGCGCCTGGGTGGCTCAGTCGTTAAGCATCTGCCTTCTGCTCAGGGCCTGATCTGAGGGTCCTGGGATCGAGCCCCGCATCGGGCTCCCTGCTCCGCTAGGAGCCTGCTTCTTCCTCTCCCACTCCCCCTGCTGGTGTTCCCTCTCTCACTAGCTGTCTCTCTCTCTGTGTCAAATGAATAAATAAAAATCTTAAAAAAAAGAAAAAAAAGAAAAATACAAATCTTGTTCACATACGTGTTTCACTGTGACCCTCTGACTTCTGTGTGGAGCTTTCCTGACTCACCCACGCAGAGACACAGGTGTCAGTAAAAGTGACTGTTGGCAACATATACCATCACAAACTCCTCCTCGCCCTTGAAGACCAGGCTGGAATGGCTCTCGTGCAAGGAAGTCTCTCTTGATCCCTGCCTGCTGCTATGCTCACGTGGTGCTCAGCACACGTGATGGGTATTCCTTTTGAAAACTGCCTGCCTTCTGCCTGCGTGTGTGACTCACTGCTGCATCTCAGGGCCCGACAGTAGTGCCCAGGCCCTAGGAGGAGCTCAATAAATAAGTTCTGAATGTACAAAAGAATCTCCACTAAAATTCTATAAAGGGTACAGGCACACCCCTGAGTGTATACACAAAAAAGTAAAAACCTTTTGGCATAAAGAGCACATAGAAGTAACACAGTTTGAGGCTTCCTTGCAAGATACGGACTCAAAGGCCCCAAGTGGAAGGTGTTTGGTTTCCCGGGGTCACTTCCCAGGTAGTCCTGCCTGGCACTATTTTGTGGTCTACAGGTTTCTTTTTTTTCCCCTTGCTGTTATTTTCACCACCAACAAATACTTCAATGGGATGCTAAACTGAGCCATATTAGATCAGCTGGAAATCTTTTAGGCTCTCAAAGCATGGCTATTACATATTCAAAACAGGGCCTAATGTTTCAGAGCTTCATACTCTACTATAATTATATGGTTCAATGCAAGTGATTATATCTCTTCTTCAGTAACGGGCTGAAAAGTTTTGGTTTGCTGGTTCCCTCATAATTTACTGCCTAGGTATAATAGGCCAGTCTTGCGGAAAAAAAGATGATAAATGATGCTGGCTAGGATTCATAGATTTATTAAATTTCTATCAAACAGTGCAACAAAAAAAACCTGCTTAAGTTAGAAATGGGCTCAAATTTTTTAATCAAAATTCATGAGTCCTGATGCTTGGTTCAGTAGGTCCAAGGAAGGCTTGAATTGAAGACTGATTAAAGAAAATAAAAGGCTTATTTGAAGTAATTTTTCAATGACGGCTTTTAATTGGATGTTAAATCAAATTCTTATCTGCCTTTCTGCAGATAGCACATTATATAAAATACAGTTAGTGGCACTACCACTGTAACGGATACACTGAATAACAATTGACTTCTCACTTTACACCGAGAGGGGAGAAGGGCTGCGGTTGTCAGCCTGTTAGAAATTAAGTATGTAAATTAATGCTTAAGTGTATGAATATGAATATGATTTACAAGAGGCTGGGAGTGTTGTTGGGGGAAAATACGGAGGTTTTTCTTTCCCCTTCAAGGTTAACAAGTGCTTGGTGACCTTTTCCAGGCGGCGTGCGGGCGTGGGTGCGTCAGCGCGGGTGCCCACATGTGCATTTTGCCACCGAGCTCTGGCCGGGCGCTGGAACACTCCAGAAGAGCAAATAGTGTACTCATTTTCTCATGTCCCTTTCTGCCATCCATGAATGTCAGCCCATAAAGGCAATTTCATTAGCATTTGCTCATTTTCCAATATAAGCTGTTGGTGTGGCCGAATCTTGGGCCCTTATCCAATCTCTGCAGAGGATGGGCGCTGTGCCTCATGGAGGGAGGCAGCTACGGGGCGGGGTGGGGGTGGGGGGAGGCTCGGGGAGCACCCCAGTTGCCATATGGGAGCACTTGGGGCCCCGTTGGGGTTTGGGAACCATGGTCGGCTTTCCTGGAAAAGCGTGTTCCCTTCTGGGGGCCGCCGTTGGGGAAGGGTGGAACAAATGCCTCTTTCACAGCTGACTTAGGTGACGGTGGTTTGCAAGAGTTAATGGAACTTTCTAGCAAATGCTGAGTTAACTCCCAGGATAGCGTTTACAGATAGAGGGAATGGAGTGTGCATAGACTGGTTTTCTCATATACATTTTTAATGGTAGATCTTTGGTAGACAGCTCATTAATTTCATGGTTCTTTATTGCCAAGAATAATATCCTGTAGGCTTGGGAAAAGTTTCTCCCGTTTTTGTTCTGGTTTTCGGAGGAACTGTAAAAGCTGTGCTTCACAGAATTTTAACAGGGGAAACCCTAGTACATAGCTCGGATCCAAATACTTCTTCATTTCCCTGTTACCCTAAATAGAATTGCATCTGTATTGGCTTTCCGTGTTTTGAAATTACACACAATGTAGTCATTTTGCTGCTTGAAAATTATTCAACCTAGTGCAATTTATGTTGCCTGACTAGTCTTTTTTTTTTAATTGCGTGTTTTGTTGACCTTTTTTAAGAGTAGAATTTAGCTTAATTGCCTGATTCTGAATTTCGTTAATACTAATAGTAACAACTGATACATATTGAGCACCTACTTTGGACCAGGCCAGTCAGTTTATTTATTTATTTTTAAAGATTTTATTTATTTGAGAAAGAGAGGGCACAAGTGGGCGGGGGAGGCAAAGGGAGAGGGAGAGGCAGACTCCCCACTGAGCAGAGAGACCAAAAGCCAGGCCTGAGCCGAAGGCAGATGCTTAACTGACCGAGCCACCCAGGTACCCCCGGGCTAGTCAATTTAGCCTGCTAGTCACAGTAACCTGCGGTCATTACTGGGGCCCCTGAGGAATGGCCCAAGGCCACTAGCCAGTGCTAGAAGTGACCAAGCCGGGCATCGCAGCCCCACATGGACTGACCCCAGATCCGAAGTGCTGCTTCACAAGGCAGCAGGCTTTTCTCCCTCAAATCTTCACAGCTCCGCCAAGGTAGCTGGCCCGAAGCCCATTTTACAGATGAAGAGGCTGAGGCTCGGGAGGGTGAAGTTATTAGGAGAGCGGCAACGAGGGGGATGATGTGCAATTTGAGTCAAGGTCTCTCCATTTCCTCCCTTCGCCTGCAGCCCCGATGCTCATCCAGAGCCTTCTAAGCAGGACCCTTCTACAGACCTCATCTTTCTTGAGGTTACTTTTTGAAGGGGAGAGCATGTACCACGGTTCCCCATCTTCTCTCAAAAACTCTTGCTGTGACATTGTACGCCCTTGGTTCTCAAGCCCCTCCTCCCCCATCTGTCGTCCAACATCTGTCCCTTCCATGCTCCAGCGTGGGGGGTCATTTCTGTGTTTTGGTCTTGAGCAAACTCAGTGATCAGATTTATTCATTCCCAGAGCTTCAGTTCTCTCAACCACGTGTTTCTACTGTGCTTTCTCTCCCAAGTTTCCTTCCCACACTTCTGGTTGCCCGCTGCTTGCACCAGATTTGGATTTAAATCTAGATCCTCCAAAGTGCTTGCCGTGTAACCTCCGGAAAGTTAATGAACATTCGTAAGCCTGGTTTTGTCATTTGTCAACTGGGAATAGTAATCGCGGCCCACAGAGTTTTTGCCAGGATTAAAACGGAAGGAAGGAAGGTAGAGGATGGAGCACAGGGCCTGGCACGTGACACACCCGTAGCCAATGGGAGCCGCTTTTACTGGGATGAGGCCTGCTCTTTGGTTGGTCACCTATCACAGCGCGCCTTGCATTGTCATTTTTAGTGGCTGCTTCTTGCCTCCCCGGGAGAACACGAGCAACTTGGAACTATAGGATCTCTTGGTGTAGCTCAATAAAAGGGCAGACCCTTGACTCCTCTTCCGGTGGCCAGCATTTACAGTAGTTCATTTTCATTCTGTGAGCTGAGTAGAACAATTTATGCTTATTTCTAACTTCTCCAGTGTTTACAGACTAATTGAAACCACATAAGGATGCCCCGGTTGGAACATAGAGCTAATAATTCTGTGCTAACAATATTGTCTAATATTTTAAGGAAAGAGCCAGTTTGAGTAGAGAAATGGCTCACTTCACCAACACTGATGATGAAGTTACTGACTGGTTTGTTCAACTGCAGCCAGGACACAGTGCTGGATTGGAATCTCTGTAGACAGTGGAAGAAGACCAGCGGTGTTACGCAATGAGTTCATTAGCCTCATTCTGATGTACCTGAGAGCTAGATCATTCACTCTGTGTATTGTGCTGCTTTCCAAAAGGGGAGTTGCCTTGGCAATGGGGGGGGGGGGGGGCGTGGTACTTCCAGAGCATTTCGGGATTCCTAGATTCATGCATACCTCTAAGATGCCCTTCTCTGGAGAACAGCGCATGTGTTCTGGGCAAGCCTTCCCTGAGTGAGTGTGTGTGTGTGTGTGTGTGTGTGTGTACACACACCAGTAGAGGCTGGGAGCTTATGAATGCAGAATCCATCTTGTCTTGTGTGGCCAAATGTCAGGTGTTTAAATTACTATAGTATTAACACCCATCACCCCTTCTTAACTAGGCTTCTTGGATTCTGCTGCTTTCCCTGAAGTGACTTGTCTGTCTTTTTTCCATGCCTTTTTAAAAAAGATTTATTTAAGTAATTGCTATACCCAGCATGGGGCTCAAACCCACAACCCCAAGATGAAGAGCCACATGTTCTTCTGACAGAGCCAGCCAGGCACCCCTGTCCTCCATGGTTTTTTCAAAATTCTTATTTTATTTATTTATTTTTTCAGGGAGGGTGGGGCAGAAAGAGAGACAGAGAGAGAATCTCAAGCAGGCTTCACACCCAGCACGGAGACGGATGCAGGGTTTGATCTCACAACCATGAGATCAAGACCTGAGCCAAAATCAAGAGTGGGATGCTCAACCGACTGAGCCAGCCAGGCACCCCTGTCCTCCATGCCTTTAAAGGTGCTGTTCCCACTGTTAGGAATGCCATCCTCCCTCTCCTCTGGTAATTCATAACCATCCCCACTTTCCAAATACAGCAGAGGCAACAAATGACTATGTGAACTTTGTGAGTCCTTGTCGGTTTTCTGTTGCTAGGCTGTCCACCTACCCCTGTATGTCCAGTATTCAACACATTGTCCTGCACCTAGGATGAGCTCTCTGAATGTTTACATATGGAAAGAAGGGAAAGAGTAGGGGAGGGAGGGAGAGGGAACGGGAGATAAGCAGAAGGGGGGCAATTTAGTCAAACCACTGGGGGATCCAGCAACTCATTAATAACCTGACTATGGAGTTTGCGCATCTAGTTTTATTCCTGAATAGAACCCCAATTAAAAAAATTGGATTTCAAGTGAGAGAATGTCACGGTCACATTAGTATTGAACGAGCCAGAGCACGTCCCTGATTTAATTATGTTATGTGAAAATCTAAGTAGTGATGTAAGAACATATCCCTTTTGGGGCATTTGCTGTTTTTTAATTTAACCTTTGTGGCAGCTGAAACCATCCCCTCAATAAAGCAGTATTATCTGGTGAAGACCCTAATGAACATTGGCAGAAATTCATGTTTTTCTTTTAACTGCATAGAAGAAAAATAGTATGTTACTTGTGCAGATATGTTTCTAATTATAGTTTTTGCATTATACTGTTTTAATTGTCTTCTTAAATGCAGTGTTTGACATTCTGCCAAGAACTGCTCAGTGATTTCTTCATTGAGCAGAGGATTTTTAGACATCGACTCCACTTCTTAAGACTGTACATTTTAACAACATTAAAATCTCCTCTTTCCTCCTAGAGTCACGTTGCAGCTTATACTCCCCCTTTCCCAGGGCAGCTCATCCCCTGGGCCTGAATGCCAAGGCCAAAGTCAGGGGAGCCTGAGCATTCATAAGGCTCCCTTCTCCTTTTTCAGCTCTGAGACCTTAGGGATGTTGTGAGGATATAGCTGTTTGTGGGGGAGGAAATAGGATTAAATGAAATGAAACCATACCAGAATCACTCAACTCCACATTTTTATAGTATGCATAATCTGCTTTTTTTCTCTTCCTGGAAGTCATGAAAGATGTTCTTTATTTCTTGTTTTACAAAAATAGCTGCCCCCGGGTGTTGATAATGCTAGTTTAAATTCTTCAAAAGAATCCGTGAATTGTAACTGCTCTGATAGTTCTGCGGCTATTTTTAAGTTTGTGTTTTTTGCTCAGAAAATTATACACTGTGGGGTGAATTTTATGCACAATTATATATTGCCAGAGGAAACTTCTGAGGCAAGAGCATAAATGAACTTGGGAGACCGCCCCCGATAATCTGGCCCAGCCGATTTCGTGACACGCGCATCTGGCCCCACGCGCTTTGGCATACCTTCACATATCTCATTAAACCGACTCCGACCCATTTTTCACGTAATAGCTTTTCTGATTTCCGTGGTTGGCAAAACATCAACATTCCGTCTTTTGAAGGAAAATACTACCAGCTCTGCTCAGGTCTCCTGGAGCTCTGATGTGTGTAGCCTACATTTTATGGAGTGGCAGAGGGCTGTTTGTCCTTGCTGCTTAGGACTGGGACAACTTGTGGACACTGAGGTTCCAGCCAGTGCCCTGAACTGGCAGTTTCCCACAGACCACTGATAGAAGAGGCCACGTGGAGTCCACTCTGTTCCTGCGTGACTCCACATTCCAGGGCACCCACCAGTGCCTGATCTGCCGCTTAGCCTTCCAAACCTCTCTCCCACTCCTTCTGGATAAATCTTACCTCCCGGTCTTCCTGCAGGCATCTAGCTAAGATGTACGTAATAACCTCCACAAGATCCCTAGCTTGAAACAAGCTCTTCTTTTGCCCACGAAGGGACAGTGTGATAGCAGGCCTTTTGTTTCTGATCAAGAGCTCCCCATCCAGTTCATCAGGGCTATGACCAAGAATAGACCAGGAAAGCAGAAAACACAACTGGAAGCCTCGAAAATCACTGAACCTAGCAAAATTATGTTCCAAATCCTATTAAAAGCGCACTAATGTATAACACACATCGATTCTGCGATAGACCTCATTATGCCGCATATAATATGCAACACACATGAGCAACTGTACTGTTAAGACTTTTTATCTCTATTAATCTAATAAGCTAACTCTAATAAGCATTAATTCAACATTTAATTACCAATAATTGTGTTTGGCTTCTTAGAATTCTAAGGAGCTTTTGGCGATTGATTTGGTTTTCCACATCTCTTCAAAGTCTTTTTCTGGGCCACATGAGCTGATATCTTTTGTTTCCTCTTGAATTAATTTCCCTGTAGGGAAGACCATCAGTACCAGTGCCTTGACCTTAGAACTGCTGTAATATGTGTACCCAGGCTTCAGAAGTAGCCATTGTTGTACTGAAACCTATAGAGGCCTCACAAGGAATTCCATGATAAAAGTCTGGGGACCAGAATCCTCTTGTTTCTCTTATTGTCTCAGTTTTGTGCCTCTCTGCAAAAAAAAAACCAAAAAAACAAAAAACAAAAAACAAACAAAAAAACACCTCTCTCTCTCTCAAAAACAAAAAAATCAGGTATATCTCTGAAGCAACCAGAAATCACAAAATGTCCCAGGGTGGTGACGGAGGAAGGTATGAAACAGGAAGATTTCTCTTTTGCCCTGAGGATGCAAGGGCTGTTTATGGGCTCCCTGTATGGATCCAAACATCTGACCTTAATGCCACTAATGAAATTAGCCACTATTGACCTCTTCTTCCTGCTTTGCCCCTCTCCCCATTTCTTTCCGGGACCAGTAAGAGGGAGGGCCCTGCTAGAGAATCCATTCAGCCTTTGGGCACGGATTCTGCATTGTTGGAGGGACCGTTAGTCACTGTTGACGGGGAGTGTGTCAAGTGCTGAAAAGTGGTAACTCTTCTTTCCTGTTGAGAGACTGTTCCATTTAAATGCACTGTTAAGGAATCATATGGACTACCATGCATTCGCTGCCCTCCCGAAGCTCATCGTCTATTAGGCGTTTTAAGAGAAAAATACAGAGACGTGTAATGACATCAGTAACAGGGCTCTCCCTCTTAGCATCTTTCTGGGCTGTGTACAACTCAGATGACGGCATGAACAGGCTGAAGGCATTCACTGTCTCATAGACGGGGATCTTCACGTTGGTTGTCGTGGTGATTACCCTTTTGCAATTGTCAGAGTGAGTTTGGGAGTTAAGGGGATAAATATTTGAAACTTCCCGATTGCTTTCCCTCTGAGCATCAGGTTATCGCTTTACCTGCGCTCAAACCAGAAACTCCCATGTTCAATCAGTTCTTCCCATACCGAATTTTTAGCCCTATCTTGATCATGACTGAAACTGCTTTTGTCACTTTTGTTTTCAAATCATGGTGATGCTGAGGCAGTTCAGCACTTTGTCTGTGCTTAATTATGATATTTAGTTACAGGAAAATGTTTCCGTTTTTTCCAGCCTACCGTAATCAAAGCCTTTGGTCTTGACCTCCTAGCTCTGGATCGTGTTGTATTTGCTCCGCAACAAAATAGCAGAGGGGCTCCTGTAGTAAGGTGAAATCGCTGGTCGTTTGCCAAATATAATACCTTTGTACCTATCTGTCCGCTTCTGTCTACCATCCCATCTTGTGAGATGTTTCCTAATTTTGCTCAGAACTCCTGAATACCTTCTCTGAAACAAACATGCTGTTGGTCATCTGAGCCCTTTGCTCCTTCCAAAAAAAAAATCATTGAAACAGAACAGCTGACTTTAAAACACTGGCGAGTTTTAATGTTTTTGATTAGTGATTATTTACAAGTTTGATGGACTGAGCTTGACCAGCAACGCATGTAAAGAGAGTGGGCCTGTATCCGGGAGGAGCTGGGAAGGATAGGGGATTAGCGTAGACCAGGCTGTAGGATATGGCAGCCTGCATTTACATCCAGGAGCTATTTCGTACTAGTGTGGGCAAGATAGTGAGCTGCCCCGAGTCTCATTTCCATGATCTACAAAATGCAGATAATCATAGTGCCTACCTTAGAGGGTCAGTAAGGACCACGTGGAATAAAACATGTGAAGTGCTTAGCACAAAAGGTTAGCTATGTTGTGTATGTACTAACATTTGAACAGAGTGCTCTTGGCGGAAGAACAGAGCTGGCTAGGGTTGGCATGGTCTCATATGGAAGAGTTCACTGTGCTTTCCCCTTTGCCGGTGAAGGACGAGAATTCTATATTTAATGGCTTTGAGAAATGAACATTTCATTTGATAGTGGTTATTCACATCCTTTGTAATATATAAACAATCAACTTATTTATTTGACAGAAAAAAGGCAGTTCAGGAATTGACTGATTTCTCTCTGTTATCTCGATACTGGTAAATCGGAATCTTCATTCACTATGTCTGAGCAGTACTGAAACCTGCCCAGGCATGATAACCACAAGTATAGTTTGGAATTTTAAAAATAAAATAAATAAAACCGATGCTTTGCACTGAAAGCTTCCTCACTGTCAGATGATTAGATAGATAGATAGATAGATAGATAGATAGATTGATTATTTATACATTTTATTTTTAAGTAATCTCCAAACCCAGCATGGAGCTCGAACTCACAACCCCGAGATCGAGAATCACATGCTCCAGAGACTGAACCAGCCAGGCGCTCCTCTGGATGATTAGATTTAGATGGTGCAGAATGAATGTTTCGAGGGCTCACATGGCGACTTAGCGCAGTGTGTGTTCTTGGAAGTTATGTTTCAGAAAGCAACTGGCACATATAAAATGGAGACACATAAGTGTGAGCAGTGAAGGATAAGCAGCTAACTCTTGGTTTGTCAAGTCATTACATTTGACCTGTTGACCCCTGGTCATGGTGGGTGGTCAGGGAGTGACCATGTGACCTGAGTACGTGGAATCAGCAAAAGGGTCAGAAGACCTGAATTCTTGTCCTCTGAAGGGGGAAATCACATGAGGAAGCTGAATTGTAAAAGCCTGTCCGATTAAGTTTCATTCTGATATATTTAGGAAATTCTGTTCTATAATAGTCTTGCCTCAGGGTATAACATTCTGGTTGTGGTCAGTACTACATCACATTTCCTCTGGTATAGAGCAGGGGTTTACAAACGACAGACACCTGTTTTTGCAAATAAAGTTTTATCAGCACACAAGCGTGCCCATTTGTTTACTCTTGTCTGTGATTGCTTTTGTTGGTTGCCTTAGGGGCCCAATAAATGAGACTTATTCGTAGATTCTTAAGGAATAGGGGCACTCCTCAAATATTTGATAGACATTTTGTGGTTTTGTTTGGTTTGGGGGGGTGATTCTTTGGCAGACATTTCCAATAACTTGTTTTAATAAAAGTAATAGAAATTGATTGTGGAAAAGTGGGAAATTGTAGGAAAATTTGAAAGTTTAAACGTATCATTTTTTTTAAAGATTTTATTTATTTATTTGACAGAGATAGAGACAGCCAGTGAGAGAGGGAACACAAGCAGGGGGAGTGGGAGAGGAAGAAACAGGCTCTCAGCAGAGGAGCCTGATGTGGGGCTCGATCCCAGATCGCCTGGATCACGCCCTGAGCCGAAGGCAGACGCTTAACCGCTGTGCCACCCAGGCGCCCCTAAACGTATCATTTTGAAATGTATGTTAACAAAAGATTTTATTTTTTTTCCTTTGAGAGAGAGAGAGAGAGAGTGCATGGAAGCAGCAGGGGAGGGGCAGAAGGAGAGGGAAAGAGAGAATCCCAGGCAGACTCCATGCTCAGCACTGAGCCCAACTCAGGGCTCGATCTCACGACCCAGAGATCATGACCTGAGCTGAAATCAAGAGTTGGATACTTAACTGACTGAGCCACCCAGATGTGCACCCCCCCCATCCTGCACTTTCAACCCCCCCCATCCTGCACTTTCAGTGCTCAACTGGACAGTCCTGGGCAATCCAAGACAGTTGCTCCCCCTGTTTTGCTTGGGGTCACCTGGACATAGGACTTGAATCCTGGAAATGTTAGACATGGGATTTGAAATGTGAGGGAGTCCTTACAGAATGCTACGTTTCTGTGAAACAGTCTTTCCTTTGGTTTGCATGATCCTTGAAGATATTTACAAAATTGTAAGCCATTCTGCTTTTGATGCTTTGAAAAGTTTGAGTACTGGACTTAATTATCTGCATGACTTTATGGGTTCTGGGGCATATCTTATTTCTTTTGAACTATGGAAAAAAACCACATTTAAACCCAAACCAGAAAGAATGAAGGGTTTTGCTCCTAAAGAAATATTGTGAAATGAGTTCAAGGATTGTTACTGAGATAAGAAGGTATGAATGCAGCGTGACAATGAGGGCACAATGTATTCAGAGAAGCAAAGTGGTTCTGAAAATGACATTTTCTGACATAGTTCTCAACTGACATTATTGTAACTACAGAATGCACTGTGTGCAGATGCTGTTGATTCCAAATCACAGTAGGGGAAATAGAGGGTGGAGACATTTTTCATTATCTTTTGAGGATGGAAGGATCATTATGTTATCCCAGGGATAGTTTTGTTAATGGAAATGCCTCCAATCTTCCCTATATCCATCATAAATAGACTCCAATAGCTTCAAGGACACTGATCCTGCCTCCCACTCCACTTCACCTGGGTACCGTGATTATGAGAACGTGCGAGAAACCCAAGCCGCACTCAGGCTGGGATGAGAATCATTGTTCCGCCAAGCGAATCCAGTAATTTCATCAACTTCTTAGGCACGTTGTGAAAAAGAAAAGAAAAAAAACCCGTGAAGAGCTTTATTTGATACTTGTGTTTTGAGCCACAGGTGGAGACAATAGAGAGGAAAATTCGCCTGAACGAGCGTACTCATTTTTCTAGGAACGTTATCTGCCCCAAAGCCAATTTTATTCTTTTCATAATAATAAATAGCATTTTAAAATTAAAAACAAAACGCTGAAATGAAGCCATTTGTTATTTTCTTTGTTCCAATGTGACGTAGTTGGAATTTTGACTGGATTGGAAACACAGCAGCTCACTCCCGAGCGAAGGCCTGGTACGTCAGGTGTACTAACCAGAACCCCCGGCCTAGGCAAACCAGGATTTAGAATGGAAGCAGGGGCACAGCTCTTGCCATCTGTGAAAAGCCCCAGTGGAGTTTTCTCTGGGTCTCCTTTCGAAAGATTCCAATTCCTGCCTGTGCTACCTGATTACAGAAAGCAGTGTAAAGGACGAATGAGAGCCGTCCCCTTTCTTCCTTCCTTTCCGACAGAATTCACCAAAACGTCCTCCGGCTTTCAGCAGTGTCTCCGTGGCTCCTCAGGAAGAGAGATGGTCCTGGGGCCTTGCGGAGAATCTGTGCTGGGAGAGAAGCACGCTCGCAACCGCGTTGGCTCCACGGAGTCCCAGACAGCGGAGGGGCCCACTGTTTGTTACTGAGAAGAGGCAGAATCGCTGGGAATAAATGGGAAGTTTCCCATGTGTAAAAGAGCGAACCACTCTGCAACACAGAAGTGCACACCCAGGCTTCCCTGAGAGCCTTTGCAAGCACCGTAAGCGAGCCATTGTTGGTTGGATGGTTTGTCAATAGAGCAAAATGAAAACATCTGCAACTCTTACGAAAGTTTGGAGACATTTCTTCAGAACATAAATGTGCAGGATTTTAAAATGTGCCTGTATTAACCTGGCATTTGGTCCCAAGCCTGCAATGATAACACCTCAGCGCCTTGATTGTGCCAATAGAGAATTTACGTGGAATTCGTCTGCTTCTGGCTCTTTCCGTGTTATCTCACGCATCCGTGTGGAGCATTATGGGGAAACAGAATGTGTAGTCTTAAATTGTAGTAACACTGTTCCTTGGTGTTCTGGCCTCAGTTTCCTTACATGTCAAGCGAGCCTTATGTCTTCCGACCACTCAGTGGATCTGTGGGGGCAATCAAGAGCAACGGTGTGTTGGCTGGGCTGAAGTGCTGGGAGCTAGAGCTCCCACTGCGGTTGAAATATCCAGCTATTTGGAGACTTTTAGAGATTGTAGTATTTTTTATCATTTTCATCGATTCTTTTTACGTGTTTTTGGATATTTTACAGTTTGAGGAAATAGTCATTGTACTTATAGCTTAGTCCTCTGTGTATATGCGGGGGGGGGGAAGGGAGACACCAAATCACGGGATGATAGAGCAGGGGAACGATCGTGATGGCACACTGCTCACCCGAAAGCGTTCACTGTCCAGTCTATCACTACTTCCTGTGCAGTAGGTCAACTCTGTCCGATTCACTGGGCTCTCCAGACTGCAGACTCCTTCACTGAAAGTGAGCGATATGGTCTTCTGCAGGTTTAGACTTTATTAGCTCCAAGCACCTTTCTCTGCCGATTGTGACTCACACCATAGGGCTTATAATTTCAGGGTGCTGCTTGGGCATGGTCCATTGTGTCATTTAGCATCTTATTAGGAAGATTTGGAAGAGCAAGTTGTCTCAGATCCCCATCCAAGGAGAGGGCTCTTCCTTAGCATCTAGTCGGTCCCTTCTAATTTTACGTGCCCTCTCCCTCTCCTAACCTCTCAGGGACCCCTGTTCCCTTTGGCTGCCAGGAACTGGCTCCTCCTTTTTGACCCGCCTGCAGTAAGTATCCAGGCTTTCATAGAAAGCATTTGGACTACTTAATCTTGCCCTAATCCCACTGTCCTTATTCCTTCCATTTTTATATTATTGTATTAGGTGTATCTCCACAGGCCACCTCACACCTGTTTTGTGACAGACCAGAATTGAACTTGGAAAGGATAAAATAAAAGTGCACCACAGCGGGGGGGGGGCTGTAGTACAAGGTCACTGACCTTCACAGCCTAGGCTGATGAGGCTTTTTCGGGATAATTTACTTCTGGAACTCTGGGTGTGCTGTGCTGAATTACTTTGTTTTCAAGTACATGTACCATGGCCCTTCTCAGAACAACAAACACTGACCTTAAAAAAAAACAAAAAACAAAAAAAAACCCTGTTTTAAGATTGAGAACCCCAAAGCATTTTTTTTTTTTTGATATAATGAACCACAAGAGACTATGGACTCTGGGAAATAAACTGAGGGTTTCAGAGAACCTCAAAGCATTTTGTAGGCTAAAGACATTTTGACTTCACCGTATGCTCCTGGTAAAAACTTTTCTAATACTTGGCATTGCGCTGGACACTCAAAACATATTTGCTGAATGGAATTATACTGCACATCTTACCTGAGGAGTAAAAACCAAAACCTGAAATCTTGGTCCCTAAGATATGTGTTAAACCTCAGCCTGGCTTTTAGCACTGGATTCTGGAATGTGTATTTGATGATGCCATACCCCAGACACTCACTAAGGGGTTCGTTAGCTATCTTCCATTTCTCTTCACCTGATTATTTTTGTGAAATAGCAAGGTAGGAAATTAGTAAGAGAAATTGAGGATGAACGCAGGGATGCTTAAGTTCCGGACCTCCAGATAGACAACTCTGACTCCCAAGTGATCGATTTTTCTCTTTACCACTGCCTTTATAGTGGTTCCAGTTGGAAGCATAGCATGCAAGGTGTCACCCAATAAAGGAATTTGCTCGGGGAATAAACTAACAACCATCAGGTTTTCCTGGGAGCAGAGGGAGTAATTAGAGCAATAACTTTTAGAGACTTGATTTCAGAAAAGTTCATGCTTTAATATTCAAATAATAATTACATTAACCTGTAGATTAGTCAGCTGAAATTTTAAATGCTTTGGCACAAGCTTAATGAGAATTGTCCTAACGGTGCCAAAAAGAAATCTTATGGTCGCCTTTTAATACCGAAGAAATTTCCCATTGTTGTGCTAAAATACAGATGTGGCTTAGAAAGGAACTTGCATAGTGAGCAGAAATAGAATATATAATTAGAACAAAGAGGGCTTAAATCAAATTAATCTTCATCTGACAGGAACAGTTACATTTACATCATTGAGTGCAAAGTCATAGCCAAAATTGAAATTAGAAACAGATAATTATGATGAGAGGACACTTGTGCTGACTTTTCTCGTGCATAATTGGAAAGCATACAAAATGCAATGCATGTTCTAATTAGAATTAGCATTAAAAGATGCCAGTTTTGATGAATTCTGGGTTTTGCTATAAAGTAAGTTGTTTAAATAATTGGACTATGGACATGCAAATTTATTGGCCTGTTTGTTCAAGATCAGGACAGGAAGCTAGTTTAAGAATCCAACTTTAATAGTAGCAGTGATATGAGTTATGTTAATTTCTTTCATCAATAGCGTATTGTAATTTTGTTGGCTTCATTTTGTTTGGTTTTTGAGAATCTGATTTTATTCTTAAAACGTGCCTTTTGTTTCTTTTCCCAAAGCGTCTCTTTGCATGTGTAGCTACATGTATCAAAACAGAAGATCCACTTGTTCACTTGGCACGCACGAGTTTGCGACATGAAACTGTGATGTTTCACAAATGCAGATGTCAAAAGACTTTGTGATACAGTCTCATTATTTCATCTTGAAGTTGAAATTTGCTATTTCTGAATGATTGCACTCAAAGGGAAAATTTGCTTCTCATTGACAGATCCTTTTGAAACACTTGTTCCCAAATTCCTTACTAGAATCAATCTCTTTGGCTGGGGGACATGTGCAGTGATCCTGGCAGTTGAGAGAGGCAGAGTAAGGTGTTGGCCCACATTCTGGGGCTTTGAACGGGGTCCCAGGAAGCCATTACTCTATGGTACACGCTTTACCACTCTGTATTCTCCACTTTTCCTGATCTCTTGCCCTGTTTCTCTTTACTTCTTTCATTTCCCTTCTTCTGAGGTGAAGCTTCTGGTTTCTTCAGTAGCAGCAGTGGGCTGAGCTGTCTGACTAAGCCTCCAGGGGACCCTTGGGGGTGACTGCATTCTTTTCCATTAGACCCCTTCTATCATACAGTGTCACACATTACTGTGGATTGGGAAACTCCGAATGCCATCTTTATCGGTAACGTATGGGTTCCTGGTGAGAGAGACAGACCAAAGCACACCAATGGAGTTTGATTTTAAAGCCCCTTACTTCTTGACTGTGGGTAGAGTTTTATCTATGCATAAACAAAGTATCCCTTAGTTGCTCTCTGCAAGTAGATGGATCAGGGTTTATAGAACGCCTTTCCGCATAGCATATGGGATTTTTATTTAGGGCAACATCGAATATCTTACCATCTCAGTGACGTTGTAGATTTCCTTCCTAAGAAGGTCTTTATAGGCAAGGATTCTGATCTGTCAAGGATGATTTAGGGTGATGCTGCCTGAGATTTCTCTAATTCTACAATCCCGATCATTGTCAGTTTTCTTCTTGGCTTAGTGTTCTCTCAGAATTTCCTCGTGCTCAGAAATGCCAGAAGAAGTACCGAAGTGTGGATTCTCCCTTGATAATGAGTAGCAGCACCTTTCTTTGGCCTTCGCATTTCTGTTCGGATTGCGTTTTTGTTTGTTAGGTTTTGGTCTAAGGGCAAAAGAGAGGGCAGCTAGGATCCGATTTGGGGGAGCACAGTAACATGATCTGCAAAATGCCACCTGAATAGAACTTCTCGGATTGTTGTCCCAGACTGTGGTACAGGTGATTCAATCCTTGCCAACACAAATTATAGAAATGATTCCCATATTGTGTGCATTGTGTTAAAGAAAGGCACTTGGAAAGGAAAGAGGATTTTCAGTGTTAAAATAAAACATGATAATTTATCATAAGGTTCAGTTTGGGTTATTAATATAGTGAGATGATATAGGTCAAATGATCACAGTGGCTTAAAAGATGGTTGTAACAGCTAAGCATGAATAACTTCTCAAATAAAAGGTCTTTTTTCTTTAAAAGATTTTATTTATTTGACAGAGAGAGAGAGAGCAAGCATGAGCAGGGGGAATGGGAGAGGGAGAAGCGGACTCCCTGCTGGGCAGGGACCCTGGGATCATGACCTGAGCCAAAAGCAGACGCTTCACCGACTGAGCCACCCAGGCGCCCCTAAATGAAAGGTCTTTATTTGAGAAAACAAACGGGAAGAGTTCTGTTAAGCAAACAGGTGCAGAAATAGAGTTTTCACTTGAGAGATGGAGACGTACAGGCTGACCGATGGCAGGGTCCACTAACGAAGGCCTCCCGCAACCTAGAGAGAAAGGCATTCCACACAGCTTGTGATTTCAGACTATCCTCGCAACCACTTGCTGAACGAACTAATTTGCTAAGAACTTAAAAGGGCTGACAAATTACAGCCATCTTGATAGAGGGTGATTATTGGCATTACTGACTCAGTTGGTTATTCTTAATGAAATAAGACAGCTTTATTTTCACAACTGGGCTTGTAATGTAGGTGAAGGATATTTAATGTTTTTTTAATGAGCCATACTACACTGCTATATAGTGTTTTACATTTGCGGATATCATTGAAGTCAGCTGTAGTTTGTTCTCCTTCTGAGTCTTCTGTGAAGTAGGTCAGGTTGTAAAGAAGGGATGACTGTACAGTGTGGCTCCCATATGATGAGACTTGACAATGGAATCAGAGCGCTTAGATGCTACTGTCCAGGGCCCCTGGGAGGCCGCCTCCGAACGTGGCTGGCTGGTGCCTATGCAGGCCACGTGCCTCTGCGGTGCTCTTCCTTCTGCCTGGAATATTGGGCTCGCTCACGTTGCCTGCCCACCAGGCTCGTACTCATCCCATGAGGGCCTCCCCTGGTCCCTCTTCTAACAGGTGCTCTGCTCTTTTTGCAGCCCCACCCCCAGCTGGTGGCCCCCATCTTCCCTGGTCCCACCCCAGTCTTTTCTAGGCTATGAGAGTGTCCATCCCTCTGACTCCAGTGACCTCATCACATATGCTTCCCAGACGAATCTTGTGAATGCCTGTGGCCCCTGCATCTGAGACACGGGTCCCACGGGCCCTCAGGAGCTGAGATGAAGAGGCCTTAATTAAGTACAGTTCACACCTCCTTCCAGACCTGCACGTCTGGGTCTTTAGAGGTGCAAGTCTGCTGTTACCACCCTGCTGCCCTTCCTGGCAATGTTATAGAGTGTCTTTGGGATTCTCTTTCAAAATAGAACAAAAATGTGCGCATACTTGTGTGTGTGTGTGTGCGCGCATGCGTGTTTGCGCATGTGCACACACACATTGGTAAGCCACTGTGTTCTGTAGGACCCTTCAGTTTGGGGGCACTAATGGGTTAGGCTACAGGTGAGGCTTTCCCACAGACAGCACACGGAGAATACATTCAAAAGAGAAGTTACCTTCTTGGCTAGAGATTGCAGTGGAGGGAAGCAGCATTTTGGGTTCACTGACCAAAATGTTCTTGGTTTGGCAGAAAGTTACGGAATATGATTTCGTGTGTTGAGTTTTTCGCTGTACAGCCTGTCCATGAGGGGCCTGTGGTTCCTCCCTGGCTATGTGGACTTAGGAATCAGATCTTCCATCATCTCACTTCTCTCTCTCTCTCTCTCTCTTTTTTTTTTTTTAAATCCCAGCCTTGGCCATTGAACTCCCCTCTGCAGCCCTTGGAAATAGGTGCTGCTCCCTCCCATTTGCAGATGAGAAGGTAGAGAGTCAGCGAGGCCCAGGAGCTTGGCATGTGTCCGCTGATGGTGCTGCGTGCATGCGCTGTCTGGGTCCGGAAACTGCAGCTTCTCATCTCACCCAGCGCAGTGGCGTGGGGACCCTGCTTGGGAGGAAACTGATAGGTGAAAAACCACATGACAAAGTAGAGAAATGTGAATTTTTATTGTAAAAAGGCTTACTAGAAAAATCTTTACAATTGGACTTGCTTTCTGGAAAGCCAGATGCACCTTCCTTACGACGGGGCTATTTGGAATATGCGGGAGAAAAGGCAGTTCGAGTGGCATGAAGCCTGCCAGCGAACGTGAAGCATGAGTGTTTTTCACTAATGGCAAGAATGTAAACCCGTAGTAGAAGAAACTCAGGTGACAGGGTAGCAGGCAGTGCTGACAATAATTTATTTTTGGTCCCTATCAATAAACCATTACACAGTTTTTAAATGCCTTGTGCTGCACGTCCAAGGGTGTCCCTGGCTGCCTCGGTCAGAATTGTAGAGCCATTTCTGGGTACGTAGGGGACAAAGACTTTGGCCCTGTCCCTCCACACTGGACTTGGCTCCTCTCTCCCTCTGGGGGCTGTAGTTTCAGTGGGAGTCCAGAACAGACGTTCCGAGTGATTTGGGAGTGAGCCAGAGTTGTTGGAGTAATGTGGAAAATGCTGCTCCTCGGACTCAGGGCTCCAAATTAATTGAACAGATTCCAAACCCAGACCCCTTCTCATTGCCCCGATATTAAATTTTGGGCTCTTTCCCAGGAAAGATCTGCAGATTTCCAGCTGTCCAAATGGGAAATTCATTTCAAAGAAGTACATTTTGCATTCAAGTAAAAACGGTTCTATAGCATTGTAATTCCTGCTGCTGTAGGCAGAGCTTTCTTTGTGAACACGTGCCTTCTTTATAAGTCCAGTTATCAGCAAAATTCATATGGGCCAATTCAAAGCCTTTCCAGATTATTCCATCATCCACCCACCCGATGTACATTTGTTCAGCGCCCACTAGGTGCGAGTACCGTTAGACATTAGTGGTGTGTGCTGGGGAAAGACTGAAGGGTACAGAAATTGATTGGGATTGAACTGGCCCTGCCTTCGTGCAGCTTTGCAGCTAGAAGGGGAAGTCATGTGTGTGATAGGCACACGAATAACTGTGGTTCAAGGTAGAAATTACTGTGAGACGCAGAGTCAGTCCAGCCGGGGTTACCAGGGAGGGCTTCAGAAGCAGGAAATGGTGTTTGATCTGAACGTTGAAATTTCAGTGGGATTTGTAATTGTGGAGTTGGGGGCAGGTGTGCGGTTTCAAAGGCAGGGGATGGAACAAGTGGAGGAAGTATAATAAAGACGTGGACAAAGGGCTAGGATCTCGTGCAAATTTAAATTGCACAATAAGTGATATTGCCAGGGAGTCCCTGATCCTTCGAGAAATTAAAGGGATGACCATGGTTCCCGAAGAGCCTGAATGGGGAAATCCTCTCATTCCTTCATGAGGATTGATTGGAGAACATATTGTAACACAGAGCCTCCCTTGACCTGCTTATGAGGACTTTTCAGTGTTCAGTTGCACACTGACATGATTTGTGGTTTCATGTAGTATAAGTGCATTTCGCTGCAAGTGTATTTGTGTGGTACCAACACTGTAATCCTCAGAAGAGTCTGCTTGCAAGGTTGGCCCTTGGTTGGTGTCCGGGAACTTGACTTCAGAAACATTCCCTAACTGTAAAAGCTGCTCACTGTGCCTAGACTGTTCCTACAAGCAGCGTGGTCCATGCTGATCGCCTGCGTTCTTTGTGAGAGGCTGGAATTGGGGTACATGCTAGGTAGAGAGTGTCCATGCGGCCAGCCCCAGATGCAGAGCTTGCGTTCTAAGGCTGTAACAGGTTTCCCTGGGCAGAAGCATCACGTGCATGTGACTGCATGTTCACTGTTGCGGCAGGACACTGTGTGGCCCTTCAGGCAGGGAGGGAACTTAAGGAAGCCTCCAGACACTACCTGTGTCTTTTTCCCTTATGATATTGTCAGGCGTCTTTTCTCTGTCGGCAAGCTTAGCGGTGACTCTAGCTATATGCTGACTCCCATGAGTTCTCTGAACACTGCAGAACAGGATTACTGTGTACCTAGGACTAAACGGCTTCTCTGTGTCATCTAAGAGAAGAGACCATCCATTTTCAGATGCAGCAGTTGCCACAAACAGACCCGAGACCTGCATTTGGTCCTTACCTTATAACCATTTCTTCTTTCTCTTTTCCATCTGTCATTGCAAGAAGGTGGCCCCTGATTTCCATATTGTACTGCCTGGTAATGAACATTCCCTCCGCCCTATTTCATTCCCAGAGTAGAAGCCACCTTTTAGCCCCACCACCATCTTGTCTGTGTTGTGACTGGCAGTAATCCAAGTAAGGACAGTAGTAAATATCTTTTCTCCTCTCACACCAGGTGATCCTCAGTCGATCTGGCTGCTGACTCATTTGCTCCCTTGCTGTAACAGATGTTGCATTCAGAGATGGAAATCAATGTTACAAAGTATTAACAGGAGGAGAACTTACAGGAAAGTGAACCCAAATGACTCCCTGCTTATTTAATACAGCACGATCTTGGCCTGTTGTTATGTCGGGTTTTGCCAATAGATTTCAAGGGACATAATTTTAAGTAGGCAATTAGTTCTGTGAAGTGCAGGCATGCATCCCAGATAGCCAAAGTAGGAAGACAAGACCCCAATTTGAAATGAAAGGACAGATCGAAAGTTTACTTGCGAAAGACACCTGCAGAATTCACGCAAGACTGGGTGTAGGCAGGAGACCGTTGGCCCTACAAATGTGTTTTTTGACCCATAATAGGTTACAGCCTGATTTAATAGGTCACATTTCACTGCCTTTATGGGCATCCTTACATCTTCTTTTCAGGGTAATTATCTCAACACACATCTGATGGGGCAATGTAATTGACTCTTGCTTTCGTACAGTTATAGGTTAATGAACCAGACTGACTTTTTTTAAACTAAATCACTCATGTTTTGTTTTTGAAATGAAATAGAAATGTATTTAGAAGGCAATGTTTGATACATTAAAAATTCTCAGATGGCTGACAACTTTGATTTCTCATCCTTTATGCATCTCAGTGTGTAGCCATGAAGAAAGGATTATAGAGGCATCTGAAAGCAGCTCGGATGTTTGAAATTTGGAATCCAAGAGGAAAGAATGGCAAAATGATGCTTTTTTATGAGTTTAACATGGGATGTATTAAATACCATGCGCTGATCATAGAAGAGTGGTTTACACTTTCAAGGGTTTGGTTTTATTTTTTCCACCCCTATGAATTTCAGGTATGATATTTGGTTGCATTAAGATTTCTCTCAAAAACCTTGCCAGAAGTCTGTTTGGAATGTAATCGTTTTATCCTCTAACGAAAGCTCTATGATGATTTCTTGATTAGGAATCTCCAGATAATTGGAAGCAATGAAGAAATAAGGGATATTTAGGCTTAGAAGTGGGATTGAGAAAACAGATGCCTTATACATTTTAATATGCATTTTTTATTTGTCATGGAGTCACAGTACTGTGGAATCAAAACCAGCGTAAGTAGACAAAGTATAATGATAACAAATCATTCATCCACTGATCAAGAAGCAAAACACTAGAAGACCATGCACTGAGATGTTCTCTCTAGTAATTTCTAGGTGGGGGAATCTACAGAGTCTTTTTCATTAACTGTAATTGCCTACATTTTATATAGATACCATGCCCTTTTTTTGTTATAAGACAAAATTATGTATCTTTGGGGACTTCAGGGTGGCTCAGTCGGTTGAGTGTGTCTGCCTATGGCTCAGGTCATGATCTCAGGGTGCTGGGATCGAGCCCCACATCAGGCTCCCGGCTCAGGGGGGAGTCTGCTTGTCTCTCCCCCTCTGCCGCCCCCTCCGCGGCTCGTGCTCACTCGCTCTCTCTCTCTCTCTTTCTCCCAAATAAATAAATAAAATCTGTAAAAAATATGTATCTTTGTAAAAAGAAGTAATTAGTGTGGGGAGCTATGAAAGTAATAGTGACTATACATTTAAATGTGCTTACTTTTTTTTTTTCAAATATTTAAGAGGAGAAAATACTCCCCCAGTGAAGGCTGTTTCTAGCTCTTATTAACCAGGCTCTTATAACCAGATTGAAGGCCAGTGCAATTTTACAAGCACTTGTGAAGAGGGTAGCCTCCTGAGTAGTAAATGAGATTCATCCTGGAAATATGCAAAATTGGGGAGAGAATTAATCAGAATGACAAATGCAAATGGCGAGTGTGCTATAGAGTTGTAAAGCTGCTGTGGGAAAAACATCATCAAAGGTTTGGTGAAATTAGCTCTCACTTCTGAAGCCCTTAAAGCAGGGAGATTTTATGGGGAGAAAATAGGACAGAAGGTGGTTTTTCTTTTTGTCCTTGATGGAAACCATCTCGGGAAGTATTCTGGCTCTGCAGAGACCCTCAGTATCAGAAATCTAGACAGAACAAGAAGAAGAGACCCTCAAATGTACAAAAAAGTAGGTCTCTCCCAGGAAATCAGAGTGAGCAGTCGTTCATTTTGCAAGGAGTTAAAATATGGGAGATGTGTGACCACCAGGCTCCAATGAGTTATTTCACATAGACAGTCTTGAGCTTTGGGGAGAAAACCTCCATTTCTGAGAGTTTCCTCTTCAAATGAAGATGTAGGACTCGTCCTCCCTTATTGCAGATACAACGAGCAGCACATACTGGTCAGAGATGGCAAGGCGGGATGGCTGCCTGCCCCTCTCCTGGCATTTTTTTAACTTGCTCACTATTATTGGTTTACGGCCCAGCTCTCCCCCAAAATGAATCAAGGCAGTCAAAACCTTAAAATGAATATTGGCAAAGGCAATTCAAATAATGTTTAAAAGGGATTAAAACATTATTTAGGAGAAGGAGGAGGCATACCAGAAACCTTACATACAGTCATCATCCAGAACTGAGCGCTTAGTTTAGCTCTGATAATTACCTTTTTAGCATAAGGTGGATGTCCTCTTCTCCGTGTATGAGCACAGACCGACATGGAAGGAAACAAAAGAGTCTGGAGACAGGTCCCTAACACCCTGTTGACCCAGACCATTTTCCTGCACTTAATGGCAAGCTCTTTCACCACCTTATCTCTTCCCCTCCTTTTCCCTCTGCCTTCCCACTCTGCTGACTTCATATCCTACCTCTCTCCCTCATTCATCAGCCTTTCTTGTGTTTCCTGCCAGATTTAGATCTCTCTGCTGTAGAGTTGGCTACTGCGGCCACAATCCTGACGGCCACTTAAAACAAAAACAAAAACAAAAACAAATCAGACAGCCCAAGAGCAACCTGTGCAATTTTAGAATCCACTCCCCTTCCTTCTCCCTCCTGTTTATGGGAACTCGATGGTTTTGCTTGGGGGGAAATTTCATTTCTTTGGCCTCAAGACCAGTAGGTTGGGAGTGAAGTTCGCAACCAGCTGGACAGGCCGCTCTCTGCAGAACAATTGCCCAGTGCTGTTCCTTATTCATAGGCCACGTGGCAGAAAAAAATAAAAATCAGTTAAGTGTTTTGTCATGTAATGAACTTTGGGGGCCTTTTGCATGATCAGAAAGAGCTGGTTGGACTTTATTGGACTGGAACCTGCAGAGTAATTTTTATGGATTGGGTAGTTCAACTCTTTTGCTTGATTCATTGTAATTATGCACAATCAGCACATCCTTATTTTGAATGATTATTCATGCAAATGGATCCACCCTTAGTGAAAAGCTCTACAGCATAGTGTAGCCCTCTTCGTTCATTTACATAGGGTTGATATCAGTGCTGGTGTGCACTTTGCCTTCCTCAATAGCACGAACACAGGGGTTAAGGGTGCCCATCCCCCGTGCAGTTGAAAATCTGTGTATAACTTTTGACTTCACCAGAAATTAACTACTTATAGCCTATTGTGGACCAGCAGCCTAACCTAATGTAAACAGTCAGCACATCTTCTGTATGTTACGTGTATTCGATACCGTCTTCTTACAATAAGGTAAGTTAGAGAAAAGAAAATGTCATTAAGAAATCATAGCGAAGAGAAAATATTTATCCGAGAAAATACATGTATAAGTGGACCCTCGAATTCAAACACCTGTGTTGTTCAAGGGTTAATACTTACTCTTAAGTCCGTCACATTGAATCTGTGAGGTAGACTTTGTTGGCCTCATGTTAAAGCCAAGCAAAGTGAGGTCCAGGATAGTACTAGTTTCCTAGGGCTACTGTAACAAGTTGATGCAAACTGAGTGGCCTAGAGCAACAGAAATGGGTTCTCCAATAGTTCTAGGCGCTAGAAGTCCACATTGAAGGTGTATGCAAGACCTTTTGGAGCCCCAGGGGAGAATCCTTCCTTGCCTCTTTCGGCTTTTCTGTATGCTAAGGACTGCTAGTGGCTACCCCAGTCTCTGTTTCCGTCTTCACACCAGCTTCTCTGTGTGTCTATGTGTCTTCTACTGTTCTGTGTCCATCTCAACACTCTTCCTTATATAAGGATACCTGTGACTGTATTTAGGGCCCACCCAGATGACCCAGGATAAATACCTCCTCTGAAGACCCTTAACTTAATCACATATTTTGTCATAGATGCTAATATTCACAGATTCCAGGGATTGGACATGGACATATCTTTTCTGAAACCATTTTTTGGTCTTCCATAAAGGTTATTTAGCCAATAAGTAGCAGACCTGAGACTGACTGAAATCTAGGTATCTTGATACCAAAGCTTGTGTTCTTTCTAGTACCATCTTAAACTATACCTACTCTGTGCTCCAGAATAAATTTGGAGATCACTTTTTAGGTTACAAAACAAAGTCCCCCTGAGGAGAAATGTTTTGGAGATATTGTTAAAGATTTATTTATTTGTTTGTTTGTTTGTTTATTTGATGGGAAAGGGAGAGAAAATCCTGGAGCAGACTCTCTGCTGAGCGTGGAGGCTGATGCAAGGCTCGATCTCATGACCCTAAGATCACGACCTAAGCTGAAATGAAGAGTCGGATGGTTAACTGACTGAGCCACCCAGGAGCCCCGTGGAAATTTTGTTAAGAAATCAGAATGACAAACATAAAAACAAATCACATCCACGGTTAATACAGGCAGGATGTTGTTTTGCCATTTCTCTATAAGGGAGTAAGGGTTTTCCTTGGTATATTTCACACTGAAGACTTTGGGATATTATTTAGACTAAACTAGGCTAAAAAGAATATTTTATTTCATTATGCATTTTAGTGAGCTTATCATCAGTAATATGTTTAGCATAAAATTTATTAGTGACATGCCCTTTAATTTAGCCTGTCTAATTGGTGCTAATTTAGTTAGATTGCATTAAATTACACCATTTAATGTAGCTATACGTGGGTCAAGAAATCTATTTCAACAAGTTAGGTAATTTTTCATGCAGCTGAACAGTAAAAAAAATATGGCACTGAGGTGGCTGAAAAATGCAATATTCCAAAATAATAATTTTCCCGGAGTCTTGTTGGAAAGAAGTCAGCACGCAGAGTTTATCTTCCATCTCATCTCATTTTCCAAATCTGTAAAAATTAGGCAAAGTGCAAATGAGGAAAAGGGGATTGATACTTTCCAGCATACCAGGATCTTTACAAATGATCCTTGTTCCAGCCTTCCATTTCTGGTTCACCATGTTACGGAGCAAATAACGTTGGGGTGGGGGGTGGTTTCCCATCTTTGATCTATAGGCTTTCCTATTCGAATCACATTGGCTACTCAGAAGTTATTGGCATTTTTCTCCTTAGTGGTATATGGAAAAAGCAGTTGACATTCAGAAAACAGAGGCAGAGCTAGAACATCGCGTGGTGCTTAGAGGATGAAGAACGGACGCAGGTGGTGCAATGGCGGGTCCCCTGCTGCATGGTGTCCGGGTCACACACCCCATTTGCTTTTACCTCTGCCCTTAAACGATGCATATCACGTATCACCCATAGATGACTCAGTGGATGCCACAACATGGCTGGAGCTCATTCTGGAATGTAAGAACAGTCTTCAGGTGTGACTTGTGACTTGTCTCTCTAGAGGGAAGGATTGCCTTGGTCCCTGGGAGATCTACAGGAATTCAAGTTAGACCCACAGGTGGCTTTTTCTTCTGTTTCTTTTTAGATAGCTCAACGCAGGGCAGAGCTGCTGAATGACACACAGATCGGACAGAGACCTCCAGCTTTTTCTGATGGGGTCTGCAAGACCACAGGAGATTCAAGCCCTGGGTGCCTTGTAAACTGAGCCTGGGCACTCTTCCTGGGTTTCCAGGAAGTCTAGCTTGTCTCTCCTCCTTGGCATTCCACAGTAATGGGGACAAATGGCTTACAGCCCAGTTGGCTTGGCCATCATGCACATCTGAAACTTGAGCCTTTAGTGAATGTTCTTTTCAGTGGCAGAAGAGACACTCACTTAGCCTGGGAGTGACAAGAGTACAGAGTGGATTGAAGAAAACTTAATGCCAGAGAACTAGCAAGGTGCACCAGCTATGGCTGTCAACACCTGACTGTGTGGTCACTCCCGCCTTTGCCCTGCCAACTGGGGCCTGGCTGTAGGTAGCACCCCCGTTACTGCCACTGAGTTTCTGGGCCTCTTTTTTTGCAGGAGACAGCTGAGGTGATGGTTTGGTTGAGCCCCTAGTGCTGAGCTCTCAGGTTGTAGACCTAAAACTTACGAGAGAGGGGGCTCTGCTGCAAAAAACTGCAGGAAGCCTGTGAATTTGGAGCAGCATTCTAAAGGAAAGTCAAGAACAAGTTGGGAGTCTGACAGGGGTGCCTCTGTTTGCCGAACCCCTAAGCTGAATACCTTGATGAGATGAACCAGTGCCTGGTACCTAAATGCTAGAGTGCTTAAGGATTAGATCGCTCTCGCTGAGTGCCATTCCTTCTAATAATAAAATTAATTTGACCATTTGGAACAAGATTTAGTAATGGGCCTTATCCAAGCCTCTAAATATGCATATTCCACTTTGGAACTGTACATAATTGCTCAATTGCACCTGCAAATCATGTTGTTAGCTCACTAATTATTCAAATAGTGGGGGCAATTCCACAATTGTGTGTGTAATTGTGTTAATTGTTAATGCAGTTAGGTACAGGTGCACCGTGACTAATTACACATGTGGAAGCGGCTCCCGAGCAGCCCACTGTCTCCATGCATGGGCCGTCCCTCTCAGAGACGGGCATAAGTGGGTGATGCACACAAAGCCACAGGCCATCAGGGGGGTCGATCTGGCGCAGCTTCCACTTGGGAGCCACGGCATATACATTTGGGAAACAATTAGGTCTTTGAATTCATCTGTTTATGCTTTTGCTTCTCTTGCACCCCCCCATTAGCAGAGAGAGGCAGGGGGTGCACGCGCACATACAGTTACACGCTCAGACCCGGTCACACAGTCACACACAAGCTAGTCTGTGGAGCTGGCTCTGCGCATCTTTTCATTGATGGTTCCCTTGCCTGGTGAGATGAGCTTTCAGTCAGGGGTTCTAGTACTGTCTTTCCCGGTCATCCACATGGTTTCAGGACTCTCATTCTTCTGAACCCAGTGTCAGGATATTTATGCCACTTTCCGGGTGAGATGCAGCCTGTGAAATTTCGGTGATTTCTGGGACATTCTGATGCTTTATGTCTGTGGGACCAAAGTAGGGACTCCTGCGATGGTCACGCTTCCCCTCCTCTCTCATCTCTTCTTCACCTGCTTCAGGCTCGGTGTCGGGCTATAGGACGAGTCTGATGAATGCTGAAAGCTTCTGTGTCTGTGGGCCAGGAGCTGGGTGCACACCTCACGCCACAGGAGATGCACTGTGGATATGCCCTCCATGTTTCAAGAGCCCCAGAATTTCAAACATCTGCCCAGTCATCCCCATAAACCAGAGTCTTTTCCCTTTGACGGATCACAGTGTATTTAGAAAGTTTGATCAAGATGATGGCACCTCTTGCGAGAACATGCGCATAGGCGTGCATGTGAAATTTTGCCCACGATTTTCATGGATCCCAAGTTAAGAACCCATTCCACAAATGCTTCGTGTTTTAGCACCAAGCAAGGTGCCCAGTTCTTTGAAGAACCTCAGTTGAATTAAATACATTATATGATGGAACTCTGCTCACACACACACACCTGTGAGATGATCAGTTCTACGTTTTTGTTTGGAAGGATATAGTCAGCATTAGCTATAGGTGTCTGCATTGTCATGACCATATATTAGTTTCATAACACAGTTGGTAAATTTAAAAATGAGTATTCACTGTCAAGCACTCATTTGTTGATCTGCAGCTTTTGTGCTCGGGGGAGAAGGAAGGCAACATGAGTTAGGGGATGGTGTGGTGTGGACATGTATGGGCTGGTGTCACCATAGACCCACTCGGACACGGAGTGTAAGACTCCCGGGCTGCACATTGCACCTTGGGCCCTTTAGCAATCAGTGTCTACGTACTGTGTTGATTTTGTGCTCTGTAAGCCTAGCTCTAAGGAACCGGCTCTCTTCCGAGAGTCTTTACATACCTTCCCTGCCATAAGGAAGGCAGGTCAGCTGTAAAACATTACTTGGCACTGGCTTGTGAGCCCAGCACCAACAGGAAAATGGACCACCTGTAAGACAAATCAGTTGGTGAGCAAAACGGGAGAACCTTTTTAGGTAACATTGAAGATGGGGCCAGAGGACGCATCCGAGCGTGGGCTCGGTCTGGGTGGAGATGCACTCCGCGTCACTGCGACATGGGGAATGGAATTGACTGGCTTCATACCCAAGTTTGTGGCCCGGCAGGTGTCTAGTGGAGCACAGGATAATGCCCGAACTCACCTCCCAGGACTGCTGTGAGGATTACATGAGCTAAGCCTTATGGGGCGTTTAGCACGGTGCCTAGCACATATTAAGTACTTAGTAAATGTGGCTATAGTTTGTATCATTATTAATCATTATTCTTATTACAGTTCTTATTTCTATTGTCGCCACTTTAATCTGTGAATATGGAGAATTACCCCTGCAGTGCTATTGCCTTCTTCCCCTCCCCCAGCAATTAACACTGTTCCCCCACCACTGAAAGTTGTTCCTACTCTCCTTTTGTCTTTTTCTTTCTCTCTCTCTCTCTCTCTCTCTGTCTGTCCCTCTTTCTTTCTTTTGTGAGGGAGAGAGTGGAGGTGGGGGGGAAGGACAGAGGGAGAGAGAGATTCCCAAGCAGGTTCCATGCCCAGCGTGAAGTCCCCAACACAGGGCTTGATCCCAAGACCCTGAGATCACGACCTGCACCGGAATCAAGAGTCCGACACTCCACTGACTGAGCCACCCTGGCATCCTACCTTTCGTCGTTTTCTATAGTCTGCCTTGTAGCTTGGCATTCCTGTGTTTGTCTTATCCCACCAACTAGGCTATATGATTGAATTAATTTGCTAAGGCTGCCAGAGCAAAGTACCACAAAAAAGGTGGTTTAACCAACAGGAATGTATTGTCTCACAATCTGAGATCGACATATTGGCAGGGTCGATTTCTTCCAAGGCCTGTAAGGGAGGACTGTTCAGGCTTCTCCTTGGCTTGAAGATGGCTTTCTTATCCCTATGCCTTCACGGTCTCTTCCCCTCTGCATGTCTTTGTCCAGATTTTACTGTTATAATCATGCCTCACTCTATTGCCCTTTGCTTTATTGCGCTTTGCAGATACTGTGGTTTTTCTGTTTTAGTCTTTACAAATTGAAGGTTGGTGGCAACACTGTGTCGAGCAAGTCTATTGGTGCCACTTTCCCAACAGCATTCACTCCCTTTGTGTCGCTGTGTCACATTTTGGTAATTTTCACAATATCTCAAGCTTTTTCATTAGTATTGTATTTGTTATGATAATCTGTGATCAGTGAAAATCCAAATGATGCTTAGCATTTTCTAGCAATGAAGAGTTTTCATTTAAGGTAAGTACCTTGTTTTTTGGACATAATGCTATTGTGCACTTTATAGACGACAGTATAGGGTAAACATAACTTTTATGTGCACTGGGAAACCCAGCAACTCACTTGACTCGCTTTACTGTGAGCCGCAGCATATCCGAGGTGTGCGTGTGTGAGGACACCAGGCACATTGGCGCAGGGCCCACCGTAACTGACCTCATTTGAACCTGATTACATCTGTAAAGCCCCTGTCACCGAATATGGTCAGATGCTGAGGTACTGGGGGTTATGACCTTAATGTGAATTTGGGGGCATGCGATTGAACCCATGGCAATGAGCATTAACAGTTGGGCCTCTGTTTTACATGTCTTTGAAGCATTATCTAGTGCCCTGTCTAGACTACGGTAGAAGCAGCAGTGGGCCTGATGCGGTGGGGACCGATGGGCCACGGTCTGAATCTCATTCCCTTTATCCAAGGGCCGGTTAGCTGGCCCAAGCCTGATCCCTGTCTAAACGTGAGGTCCTGGTTCCTACTTCATGGGCATTGCGAATGTTACAGTTTATATATATGCCAAGCGCCTGCACGGAATAGACGCTCCGTAAAGGGTGGTTATTAGTCACAAATGTTTACTGAATGAGTGCATGAATTAATTAAAAACCTAGGTATCTAGGGATGCCTGGGTGGCTTAGTCATTAAGTGTCTGCCTTCAGCTCAGGTCATGGTCCTGGCGTTCTGGGATCGAGCCCCGCATCGGGCTCCCTGCTCAGCGGGAAACCTGCTTCTGCCTCTCCCACTCCCCCTGCTTGTGTTCCCTCTCTCAGCGCCTCTCTCTCAGTCAAATAAATAAATAAAATCTTAAAAAAAAAAAACCTAGGTATCTAGTCACAACTGTTGGCCAGAGTTAGGTTTTTAACTTCTTTGTTAAGATCGTCTCTCTTTCGTTGCATTTCATGATTTTGGACCTAGTCCTATGTAACAGAAGGGAATTTGTGCATCGGTATAGAATGGTGTGAAAAGTTAGTCAAGTTTCTGAATCAGTTTTTTGAACAACAATCAGTGTGTGTGTGTGTGTGTGAGAGAGAGAGAGAGAGAGAGAGAGGGCAGTCCAAGCCGCCTCTTTGAGATGTGATATTTAATTTGTGGATAGGCAAAGCTGTTTCATTATCACTCCAAACTGAAATGTGTCTACTACATCTCAAAAATATGTGTCATTATGTAAAAAAACCCCAAGCCTCCCAATAACAACAATGTATTATAGATGATTGGCCACAACGTCCACTCGTTAGGAAGCAGAAGAGAGGCACTTGTTATGAGACTAGGAAAATTGAAAGTTCACATTGACATTGTTCTTCATTATAGTTTCAGTTCATTAGCATCGGAGTGTCAATATCAAACTCAGATTTCATTTTGCCTGCTTGTGTCAACATCGCAACAATGGCTTAATGTGCATTATTTGCAATTTGGTTGAAATAGATTGGAAAATCAGTAACACCAAAAAGCCAACCTCATAATCACCGATTTTTAAAACCCCGTCAATTGCTGTAAATCACAGAGATATAGATACGTGTAGTTGTCATGTTGAAGGTGATTAAAAGATGCTGAATCTCTAATCACTACAATGAAAGAGATTGTCATCAATAAAGAGACTCCGGAGTGGGGGAATTGTATTGATCTGAGCAGAGGAATTTGCAAACTCTCTTTCTCAGTTAATCTCACCCTTCTAGAAAGAACAGTGGCAGACACCTTTAAAGATAGAGTGGCACATTTGGTGGAAGAAGAAAGTCCATATTTTAGTTAAGGCTACTTCGTTCAGCCTCAGCTTCTAACGTGAGCCTTCTTAGCGGAGGGCTAAATCGTCATTTGTGTGATCTGACAGTTGATGTCCCTCCCCCCACTAAGCACAGCTTCAGTGCCTTTGGCAGCACATTCGGGCTGGTTTAGACCTGGCGGAGAAATCATTTGGGGCGGGGAGAGGGACTTAAGCGATTGTTTATCTTCCGTCAGAATTATCCACAGGCAGCAACTGGTTTCATACCCGCTCCAGAGCGGTACAGAATTGTGTGTAAAATGCATACTAAACGGCCTAATGCAATAAAAATGAAGCATGTACTTCCATTAGCTTTTCTGTTTCCAGCAGTTCCACAAAGCCACATATCAGGAACCGTGTCTGTGTGGATCCCTATTCACATAAAAGCTGTGTGATTGCGGGTCCAAGGGGCCCTGGCCGTTGACAGCGGGGGCCTCCACCGGCGTGCTCCGTGCAGAGCCAACCCACCTTCCCGCTGTCCTGGCCCCGTTCACGCCACCCTCTTCTGCATGCTTGGGTGGTCAGATTCTGAAATTTCCCCAGGCCTGGTTTGTCATGCAGTCACGTTTCTCATCACATCTGAAGGCTGTTGTGCCTCGCATGGTAATGAGGCCCTCTTTGTTTCGGCTGCTGCACTGCTCCCAGGAACCCCCATCCGTTCCGTTCCGCAGTCTGAGGGCTGGGGCTGCCGAGGCAGAGAGCCTTGCGGGGCCTCTCAGAGCCAACAACTCACCTAGTATGCGGTAGTGTTTGTAAAAACTGAATTTACGTCAGTTTCCAGTTTGAAGCTATTACGTGTACTCTGGTTTGGTTTGGTTTTATTTTATTTTTTTTTATGCACTGAAACAATTGATGAGCGTCCTGTGTGCACGTGTGCCCAGATTACTGCGCTCGTGTATACAACTTATTGCATATTTACTAAAGAGGCTGAGCTAAATGACGCCCACTTGAGTGTGTTCTAGGGAGAAATGATACCCCTGGAAGGCATTAATTTCTTTATGAATTCAGGAGCTGCAATGGGGTATTTCCCACCAGAACTACTGAAGGATATTATTGTCTGTCATCTCTTGAAATGATTATTTGGTTGTAAATTGCTTTAAAGTGTGTCTTAAGAGCATGCCGCCTTTGCAGAGATGTGGTCAGTAAGCTTCTAAAATTTGTGCCCATGCCTTATCTCAGCCAGTGAAGAATCTAGTCCTGCAGTCCTTATCTGGACCCCAGAAATGACTGGCAGCTTGAAGCTGGGAACGGACGGTGGGTTTGAGTTTTCTACCATCCCAGTGGGATCTTGCGTCCCCTGAGTTGGGAATACTGGTTATCGAAAAGGTGATTGTTTCACCTAAACACTGCAGGAGGCCCTTGGGGATCGTAGGGATATCAATAGAGGCTCATATGCAGTATAGACCATGGAGAGCAACAGACCCCTTCATTTCATAGCAGGGAGTCTTTGGCCCAGAGAACAGAGGTGATTCACCAAAGACACACACTTGATGAAAAATGGACACCAGCTATCAGAATAAATAGTGAGGGATGATTCAGATGATATAGTTTGAAGCCATCAAATATTGTCTTGACAAAATGAAGACGGTCTCAGAGTCCAACCCTTACTGAGCGCTCTGGATGAAAGTATAACCCACCTTCCTAAAAGGAATCATCGCTTGTAGGTTATTATAATATGACTTACTTTCAGTCTTACTGATTTCAGTATGACCAATTCATTTGATCACCAGTCACGGTATTATTTTGGGGAGCTCTGTAAAATCTGGGATACATGTTCCTCCAGTTTCTTCATTTCCTGGGTGAGAGATCCAGAGAGAAGAATGGAACCCAGGCTCTTCTGACCTCAGCTGCAAGGTTCTCCCATCGGCCACCCCATCCTCACTTGGTAAACCATACGTTTTAAAAATTCCCTCTCTCTTTTTGGCAGAAGTAGGCAGGCTGATTATGAGGTGTGTTTATTGTCCAACCTGGGGCTCTGGAAACAGGGAGATGGAAATACAAGTCTACTGATACGTTGAACTGACCAGACAGTGGAACTGGTTTTCAGACGGTCAGCTTGATCAATGTCAAAGGAGCATTTCAAACATGACTGGACCACAAAGTTTTTCATGATAATACGGGAAAGAGTAGGTTTCCTCTGATTAGAGCCAAATAGAATAAACAAATGAGTATTGAACCCGTTAGAGGGAATTTGTGAGAAATGCAGGCTTTGAAAAATTTAGCTTTGAAATTCCCTCATGGGGGACCCATTTTGCCATTAGATTCTCAGTTGTGGGCCAATATCTATCTATTCTATATACACTCACATACATATTTCATAGCTGCAGAGAGAAACACTGAATTTTCAAATTCAGAAATCCACAGCAGGTCAATTCAAGTTTTTCTTTTTTTAAAAAAACTTTCACTCCTGAATGACTTGTCTTTATTCAACAGGCTCCACATAATCTTACTTCTGGTTTGATTTAATTTGTTATGTACCAAGAAGAAATGCCACCAAATCCTCTCATGGCCATTTTAATCAGCTTCTCTTTGAGATCCTTTGAAATAGCCCATTAAGCTACACATTGTACTTTGTATAGAGTAATTTGAAGCGACTGCATTGGCCGTAGGAGTTGTGAATGCAAAGAAATCATCATGATACCTTGTTTACCCTACAGAGCTGGCGTATATAATCTTATGCTCATCGGAACAATGGGGAAATTGCGCTTTTTGAACTGCAATGTGTATGTGCACTGCGTTCTGTTATATTGGTACAACACAGGAGTTTTGCAAAGTGAAAATGATTAACACAACTTTAATAAGGGCTACTACATACCTTACTTTTCAGTAATATTTTTTTTCCTCATACAATGGTTAAAAACACGGGTTTAGGGGTGCCTGGGTGGCTCAGTCGTTAAGCGTCTGCCTTCAGCTCAGGGCGTGATCCCAGAGTCCTGGGATCGAGCCCTGTGTCGAGCTCCCTGCTCCGCTGGGAGCCTGCTTCTTCCTCTCTCACTCCCCCTGCTTGCGTTCCCTCTCTCGCTGGCTGTCTCTCTATCAAATAAATAAATAAAATCTTAAAAAAAAAAAAACCCACGGGTTTGAAGTCATACAGAAATGGTTTTCTATCTTGGCTCTATCACATGTTAACTGTGTGACCTTGGGCAAATCACTTAACCTCTCTGAACCTCACTTTCATCATTTACAAAATGGGGATAATAATATATATCCTAGGTTTTGTTGGCATTATAGTTTGCATTTTTGCACCCTACCATTAAGTCAATCTACTGGTGAAGTGTTCAGCTGTGAAAATCATCACGTAAGATGCCCTCGCCAGGATGGTCTGCATATAGCATTCAGTGGGCCTTGGGGGCAGCTGTCAGCAAGTGTTCACTCTAGAGTCTAGACGGACTAGGCCTGGAGGTTGCTCTCAGTCCATAGGTTGGTTGTAGGTTTTGTGTGAATGCCTGTTGTTCACAGAAATGCTTGCGGGGCACTTGCATTGGGCCGGGCTCATCCTTGAGCTTACTTAATCTCCATGACCACACTAGGATGTAGGCATATGAAGGATCGTTTACAGGCATGGGACGTGTACCGATGCACGTTGCTCCAGAAATTAACAAATACTGTTATTTTCTGCACTTAAGTCAAAATGTACAAAATGGGTTTATTCATCTAACCTTCTCTTCTCAACACTTCCCATTTCCTGTCTCTTTGCTTTGATTGGTTCAGGTATTCAGACCAAACATGGTGCTGTGGAAGCCAAGACAATGACCATGACCACTATACCCCTCTAGCCAGAGAATCTAAGCAGGAGCTTTGGCCTATTGCCCAACACACCTGGCTCGAGACAGAGCTGGACTCTGACTATCTGATAATCCAGCCTCTGGTGGTGCTGTGGGGGAGGGCACCAGACACGGCTTTCCCAGATGTCTTTCATCACAGTCTTAACAACCACCATGGCATCACACTATTTAAAATGTAAAATTTTTGAAGAGATATTCCATTTAGATACTGTTTTCAGGGGTAAGGCAGGCACTTCTCTCCCCACCGCCCCACCACTTCCCAGCAGAATACAGAGGGAACTGTGTAAATAGATCAATTAGATCTTCCAGAAGAAGCTTGAGTAGAGCTGCTTTAGTTGTTTAATGGAACTGAAGTGACTTGAATCGAATCAAATGGAATCATGAGGTAATGAGTCCTCTATCACAGGGATTATGTAAGTTAGTGATTGTATAATATCACAAAAACTTGACCTTTTCTGTCTGATGGAACAGCGTTTAGCTCCAGTCCTTCCGTTCACCTGGCTGTGTGACGTTGGGCCAATTCTTTTACCTCTCTGCACTTCATTGGTTCTTAGTTTTAAAATGGGCCACATGTTAGAAGGTTGGAGTATATAACCCCCGGGTCCTTTCTCTGACAAGAGTATATTGTGAGATGAACGTGTCCGTTACTAGACAAGCAACTGAGAAGTATTCCATTGAGAATTAAGTTTGCAGGTGACGGATGGCTCATGTATCATTAGAGCGTTGTTTCATTTATTACCCACTCCTTCTCCTCCCTGCTCTCTGGCAGACTTAGGAGATCACGGTCAGACTGTGAATGCTTTGGACCAAGGGCCTCCACCGTACCTGGAATGGCTGTCACGGGCGGTCCTTTTTCAGAGTGCCCATCTTACTCCAAGAGACCAAATTTGTAAAGATAGAAAGGTTGCCCCTGCCAGCGCTATTTGCCTCCTTCCCCATTCCTCGAATGGAACAATGAAAGGTGAGGGGTATGTTATGTTGAGTGAGCAAGTGTCTTTCTTCACTCCAGCCTCCGCCAGGCACCGGTAAACTCATTTCGCCACATATTCATGACTTCTCAAATCAAGATTGGCCGTGACTGTTCTTGGGAAGACAGTTTTCTTGGCATATTTGGACTGCCCATGAACCTGTAGGGATTTCCTTCAGTCAGATGTAAAATGGTCGAGACGTGGAAGCCAAAGGAGGAGCAAAGTAGAGTAGCGAGGTACTGAACCTGAGGCCTCAATGCTTAGCAACTTAGGGGGCCTGCCTGGAGGAACAGGTTGGTCTATGGGTGACGACAGCAGGTACTCTTCAAAGCATGGACTCAGATTCATGATGGTACGGGTGATGGACCTTCAAGATGCTCTTCTTCTTCTCTCAGGTTTTCAACATGCCATTTCATAGACCACCATCGGTGGTCTTTTTCCCGTTTCTGTTGATGGTCTGGAATTTGTAAGAACATTTTCTGCTCTGTCACAGAGATAAGTGTCCTCTCATCCCAGAAGGGAACCTTCATCCAGTCCATGAACTTGGCTCCTGAATTCCTGTGGCTTTTGTGGGAGCTCTGTGAGTCTATGTTTATAGACCAGCAGCATGAAACGATGCCACCAGGAAGCTGTTCTTAAGAGTTTTGAATTAAGGGGTTAAGATCTTCACCTTACGGATTTAGGAGATCTCACTTGGGGTTAAATTATTGTTTACAGAGAAGAGAAACTGAGAATCTTGAAAATGCTAATTGGAAAGCTGATCATTACAAAATAGATGTTTGATGCCGCTAAAAACCTAGTAGCATCCTGATAAGGTGTCACACTTGCCTTTGGAGCACAGATTGTAAAACAAGGCAAAACACTTAGAAATCAACAAAATGTGTTGTATAGGTACCTACATGCAAGGCCAGATCATTTCAAGACTGGCGTGACCACAATGAATTTTTATTTCCAGTATGCCCTCAGCCCAGGGCCTTTTGGGTACCCAGCTAAATGCACACTAAGTATTGGTAATTGCATCGTTTAAGTCGGCGTATTGCTTTCGATTTTAAAAGTCCCCCTTCTTTATGATAATCCATTTGGATGAAGAATGCCCTTAAACTGATTCTAAAGATCGTCAAATAACACTTTATAGTGTAATATATATTGGTGAGTTTATTTATCTTGAGTTGGGAGCTTTTATAGATTCCAGCTATATGTCTTCGCCACAAATCTTATTTTTTGTGCTCATGGCATCAGTGAGAATAAATGGAAGTTGTGGAGTCTGTGAAGGCCACTGGAGGGGATTTCCCAATCTCCTAATATATCAGTGTCTCTTCGTGTCTGTTTCTGATGGGGTCCAACAGCAGGTCAACATCCTTAGGTAAAGAAAGTCTTCCTCAGAGTGAGCAGCAGTCATTGAAAGTAAATTAATGAAAGCCAGCAACTGCTGATCTCTTTGACAAGAAAGAATTCTTGCTGCCAACATTTAGAAACCACTAGAAGTGGTCTCCATTGGAAACCAGGTTTCGACTTTCTGCCCTGGGCTGCCAAAAGTATTGCAGTAGAAAATGCGAAAGTAAGTTGAACTTTGAATTATAATTTCAATGACTGTCTAGTGAAATGGATTCGTGCTCTGGCACTACACCTTTGAGGCTCTGGGTTGATTCGCATAAGATAAAAATCTGTCTGGTCTGACAGTCGAAAAGGTCACAGGCACACTTGATGTCTGGTGGTCTCAGCACATTCCCAAATCTTGATTAAAAAAGAAAGATTTAGGAACTATTGTGGGATTTTTCAAAATAATCTGTTCAAACAGAGCCATTTCTACATGTTTTGGCTTCAAGTTTGTTGACTTAGCCAAGTATAGATTATATTTTCACTCCCATTTAGCAATCACCTCTAACTCAATGAGAAGATCTCACAGGATTGAGGCACTTTGGCTTTGGGGCCAATATATTATTTTTAAAAATGGCATCTAATTGTCACTGTGGTCTCCCTGATAATAAAAATCAAACTGTTCACATTTTAAATGCTTCCACTGAAGCTCTAATGCATAGTGTCTGTCTGTTTCCATTTTGAAAGTATTTGCTGGAATGGCTTGACATTTTTACTTCTGTAGATCACGTGGGCTCTACACCTTTGAGATTGATAGCTCTTCATTTTAGATGGGAGACTTCTTTTCTTATATATAATCTGGTTTTTTTTAATTTTATTTATTTATTTTAAGTAATCTCTATACCCAGGGTGGGGCTCGAACTCACAATCCCGAGATCACAAGTCATATGCTCTTCTGGCTGAGCCAGCCAGGCGCCCCTAGATTGGAGACTTCTATTAACGAGAGATCAACTGATGAATACAAGTTGAAGTTTTGAAACTAATTTGCTTTGGACCACAGACTGATAGACTTGTCTTAACAGATTGGAGTCACTTTCGAGACTGGATTCTAGGCCAGCCCCTTTGTTTTATATCTGGAGAAACTGTGATTGGCCAGAGTGCTGCAGTTGCTACCTGTCCAAATGTGTTCTCATAGTCAAAGTTAAGGTCACGTCTCACTTCCTTGCCTGACTACCCCAGATCCGCAGATAGTTCTCCCTTCTGTGACTTCCTGTTATAAGTATTGCCAAAGCCATTCATCTGTCTTCTTTTATTTTTATTTTTTTAAAGATTTTATTTCTAAGTAATCTCTACTCCCAACGTGGGGCTTGAACTCACAACCCCGAGATCAAGCATCACAAGCTCCACCAACTGAGCCAGCCAGGTGCCCCACATCTGTCTTTCTTAAAAGCAGGATTGCCACAGAGTCTGGGATTTCTAGGATAGTCCTGGTGTGAAATAATCACTTTCATTCTTCCTGTATTAGATATTCTGGAAATTCGCATATTTGGTCACCCAAGCCATGCCACCCAAACCGGCTGTCATACTCACTCAAAGAAAAATCCTCCTGCCCGTGTGCCTGGTTCAAGGATCCGAAAATACGTGCTAACTAGCACTGTCCTTACCATTTTAGCACATGCTCCCTGTGGACAGTCTTTTATCATTGGCATTTTACTGAATTTCCCATAACGCCCAGTGCAGTGTCCTGTGCAGAGTGGGAATGCAATGTCTATTTTCCATTCAGGACGATTTTCTTAACATGGACAGAGTTTTTCTAAACTCCCAAGTTTGGAAGATCTCCAACACACTGGTTCAGGAGTAAGTCTGGTTATCTCACTGAGTGTATTTTATTTGTATCAGTAATGTGTTGTAATTGTACGTGGAATTATAAACACCTGCCAGGTGTCTGTTTATCCTGCAGACTTTCACAGCTGAGAAGTAACCAATCCTGGGTTTTCATGCGGATGTGAGAGAAGCGAAGATCATTGGTGCCCTGTGTACGCTGTCCACGTTAATTGGCATAAAGCGCTGGGCTCCATAAACCATGGTCCACCATGCACCACTCCCTCTTTGGTCTTCGGTGTATGACGCAATGGGCTCAAGATGCACCACAGAGCGGGCCCACGCTTAATGCCGCAGACCCTTTCTTTATGACGCTGTGTCAAGGGTCTGTGTTTGCAGAGTGATTTTCTGGAGAAGTGCCATGCCCTTCCATGAGCCAAATGTTTCAGAGTGTCCCATAAATGCTGGGAAGATGGGGCCTTGGGGCCATCTCTCAAGCTAACTGGAGATACTAAGTAAGGCCCAGGGGAAGTTTAAGAAACAGGAACTTCTTGTATTTGTTCTATTGATTTTTCTGCCAACAAAAAAGTGTGACCAGTTGTGGTGTTTTCAAATAAAAGCCTCAGGAATAATGTCCAGTTTCCGAGAGCGGTCTCCTGGACACGCATGCAGGTGCATTTGGGGGAAGGCTGGATGGAGCTGGAGACAGGTCCTGGTGCCAGTTCACCTAACAAAGCAGGAAGGGTAAGGGCCAGGATTGCCAGTCATTATTTATAATCAAACAATGGGGTAATTTTACCAACTCTCTGTTCTCAAATATGAGACTATCTTCCTGGTAATCAAACTATTACTCTGACACAGTTTACTTATCAGGAGACCAATTTGCAATTGTGACCTGAAAATGGAGGCTGTCTTTCAATTCATTTGAATTGCAAACAGGGTAGACAACCTATAGCTACTGTGGCATATTTTTTAAAGCAAAATCAGGCACCTACATTGACCTCCTATTTACATTTCTTTGAGAAGAAAAAAAATCGCATAAAAGCTATCAAGAAACACATTTCACAGCAGGCAAATTAATTGGTTTTACAGTATTTGAATGGAGGGTTTGTCAAATAAAACATGCCGTGACAGTTAATAGTGTCATTTAGAGCCAGAAAATTATTGGCTTATTTGTTATTGGATAAAAGGAAGGCAAACATTTTGTATTAGGAAGTTTTAATGTGTTTAAAATCCTCATTAGGGATTAATGGACATGCTTGCTTAGCATAGCGCCTCATTAATTTGGGGCTAAACAGTTACTTCTGTGTTTCAATCTCAGTGTTGTTTCTTAACATTTTTTTTTACTTCTCTTTAATTAGATCTTGCGTTTGAGTTTGGTCTCTACACCATTGGAGATGTAGAATTAATTAATGAGATTTATAAATCTAATGGAAGTGAGTTATTCTTAGCTATCGTTTCATTTTAGCGAGCAGCGAAGCCACATGTAAGTGGGCGCAGATCTAAGAGATTTCAGAAGTATAGAAAAAAATGTGAACTTCCCTGAATATATTTAGCAGTGTCACTTGGCATTAATAGATAAAAGTGTTTTAATTAGAGTTATAAATAATAGGGGAGCCGGCAAGGACTCAGTCCCCATGCGTGCGGCTTGTTCTTTGGGATCATGGCTGTCGGAGAAGAGCAACTGTAACTTTTTCTGTGGAACTGCGGTGTCATCCGCTGGCAATTAAGACGATCCTAAGTGCAGGGTTTAGAGAGTCAAGGAGGCGCCAGGTTCATTAGGGGTTAGTCTGAAAGTGGAGCCACTTATGAACTTATAAAGCCTGTTCCGCTTACATGGCTTTAGGGAAAATTTAGCTAGAAGAAAATCCAACTGAAATCTGGGTTTCTCGTTTTGAAGCAGACGTTTAAATCATTAGCTATGTATTTAGAAGAAAACTGAAGTGGCTCCTTTAGGGCGAGGGATTGTGAATGTCAAGGAAAGACCTTCATTTTCTACAAGTTTTTTAAGAACTATGAGCCAAAGATAGGTATTTAAAAGGTTCTTTTATAAATGGGGTTACAGCACTTAACTGAAGACCCCATAAGATGCCTGTGGCAATGTCTTCAGAAGCTACCAGAAAAACCTGAGCCCCTCCTTCAGTTTTTTCTGCCCCAACAAGGAAGTCCTTGTATATTTAGAAACCATAAATGCTTTTGAAGAACTTGTCAATCCTGGGTATATTAGAAAAGATTATCGTACTTTAAAATATTTCATGCTAATGATCACGTGATAAATGTTTGCTTAAATGCGAAATATTTAAATAATGTAAAACAGCTCATCTTTATACCATTTGGAAACTCCTCCCTTCCAGTGTTGTATAGGAATGATCTCTCTCAGGAGGCTGTGGGTTAATCGAGTTCTCTGCTTCCCTAGAGACAGAGTTGAATTCATTTAGCCCCCGAGAAGAGATCCTCAAGCCCTGTGGCCATATTTGGCCCTGGGCTTAATTTCCTCTGGCCTTCTGGGTAATATTATGGGCTTCACCACTGTGGGGTCCCAGAAAATCATTACCCCTGCTCCTGGGCTCTCTGCTTGTTTCTGGCAGAATAAAGCTTCTCACAGATTAGAGCAGTGGGAGAACTGTGAACTGTGGGTAATTAGCTAATCATTGTTGGAAAGGGCAGTACTAATAGTGGGGAGCAGAGTGTCATCTTCTAAATCACCGGAGCTACTTGGCCTCCAGCTCTCTCCTTTCCCCCTGCCTCCTCCTTCCTTTATCTCCATACTCGGGGTAGGCACAGAGTCTCCTGTGTTTCCCGCGTAGCTAGCTAGCTCTTTCTCTCTCTCCCTTCAACATCGCCAGAGAGTTCTGTTAGACTTCCCTAGCAAATCCATGTTCCTGTTCTCCAAGACAACTATTTCCCGCCTTTCCTTTCTCTTTGCATTTCCAATAAGCACCCCCCATTCTTAGCTGATGACCTTGCCGCCTACTGCAAGGAGCAGAATAGATACAATCAGACAAGTACCGCCACATCTTCCCGTCTTTAATTGCTCCAACCCAACTGCTTATGTATCTAGATACTCTGCCTTCCCTCCTCTTACAATGGAAGCAGCGTCCAGAAGTATCCATGCACCTATTTCAGGCCGTCCTCTCCAATTGTGTCCCGATGCGCTCTCTCCTTCTCAAGGACTTTGCTTTTATAACCATCCACTCTCTCTTTTGCAACACTTTCCCCCCCTCCACCCATTGGTATATAAAATGCCTTAATATCATCCCTCTTAAAAAAACAAAGAAAAAACCTTGACCTGGCCGGCATCGCATCACAACTTCCTCTCCCCCGATTTGTCTGCTCCCTTTCACAGGAGAAATTGATTATTCACTCTCTCCTCCCATCCTCCCACTCCCTCCTCCACACATTCCAGTCAGCTTCGAGCTCACAGCGTGCCACTGAAACAGCTCTGACCAAGGTTGCCCATGACCTAGACCTTGCCAAACTCAACCGCCGAGTCTGCATCCTTATCTTACTTAATGGCCACTTTCTCTTTGAAGCGCTTTCTTCTCTACGTTTCTGGAACACTGTGCTACTTGATTTTCCTCCCGCCCCCCCCCAGCCCCTCCTAGGAATTCATGTTGGGCTTTGGAATACGTGGCACGTGATAGATCACATGCTATGCGGTAGGGAATGTGGACTCCTAGCAAGAGAGTCTGCAAATGGTCTTTTGTAAATGGTTTTCAGGTTCATGTTAGGACGACTAAGGTGGGAGACCAGTTTCACAGGTAAGGCGCACAGAATGTGTGCTGTGTGTTCTATGTGACTTGTTACGTAAGGGCTGCCTTCTTAATTATGTTGGTATTGATTGGTCTAAACATTAGTTTGCCTCTCCCATGCATTTAAAAAGCATCAGCAGGGAAAGAGAAAATGTATTTGGGATTTGATAGTTGTCATCCATGCCCCATGGAGAAAATAGTCCATGGATAGGAGATAGAGAATAGAATGTCAAGAAGTCTACTGCTCTGTAGAATAAAATATATGTAACGTAACAGAATAAAATAGAAGATGAATAAAATTACAAAATCCAAAAGATACCCAAGAGATCATCTCACCTGGTAAGGGTCCAAGACAAAAGTTATTCTGTGGCAAAATGGGAACTATAAGAACAATGGTATGTGTGAGCGTGTTTGATGTTGGTATGTGTTTGCTGTCATGTATTTTGAAGAACCTGTCACGTATTTGGAGATTGTACCCCTCCTACCTTTTAGATATTGTTTTCCTTGTGGCCTTTCGTGGCCAACGAAAAAGTTGGTTATCTTATGTAGATCTCTGATTTTTTTTGTGATGTTTATGCGAGGTACAAAACATTAGGAACTTGCCATATATTCCCCTGCCTTTGTCGTAGAGGCTGGAGAGCGATGAAGTGAATTGTCCCAAACCACACAGCTAATTAGTGGTGGAACTTGGACACGAAACTGTTTCCTGTCAGTATGTTTTTCTTTTGCTACTTTATAAGATCATAGTTAGCAGAAAGCGAGATGGCTGCCTTGCAGGGGTTTAGCTGCTGGAGACTATGAGAATTTGCTGTGATCGTGGAGCGGTTAGGAGTATATGGACACTCTAAAAACTCTAACATTTATTCTTTAAATGACCAAGTTCAAAAGTGAACTTGCTTCTCGGCAAGTCTTCTGGATGTGTGTAGATCATGCGTGTTGGCCTTGTTAACAGCAGCTATTGACAGAGTTCAGAGGTTGCCTGACGTCACTCCAGTTTGTCCATCTGTAGTCTTACAGTTTCCTCTTTTACTAGAAGAAGTTACAGGCCTGCCCACAATTCAGCCATTAACGTGAATGGCAGTGCAGCAGTAGGAATTTAGTGGGGTCAAGATTTTAATTTTAAATGGTTCTTGGTTGCAGTGCCCTAGCATCCCAGACAGGATAGAAATGGGTATCCCGCAGGCCCTGAGGGCTCCGACGCATGCCTAGAAATCTCCAAAGGAAGGGACCGTGGCTAGAAGGCCTGTGGGTTATAGGACAGGCACCAAGAGCCAGTGGAAGTCTAAGAGCACAGGCAGGAAGGGGCAAGCGATGGAGGCCAGAGACTGGGAGGCTGGCAGAGAAAAGTAGGGTACACCTTAAGTGTGAGCAGCACAATTAAGGAATCTAGGCGTACAGCCTTGAGAATGTGTAAGCAGGGGTCTGGCCCTGGGGCACCTGGGCGGCAGACACAGTGGCAGCAGCCAGCATGACCTCACTGCCCAGCCCAGGTGACCAGAGGAATGAGGGGTGGGTGGCCAGGCACTTCCAGATAGGCTCTTGGTTTTTGAGGGCAATCTTTCTAGATGCCTTATTTTTCTTTAAGACTATAACCCTGCTCCCCATTTATAGCTCACTCTTCTATAGAAACTAGTTATTACACCAAATAAATGAACAGTGAGCTAATGGCTATTCAGAGCCCACTGAATTAAGTACTCTTCACTTGAAATTCCATCTGCCATTAGGTCCTCTCAGCTGATGATGGGCCTTTTCTGCATATGCATCCTGCCCTTGCCCATGCCTAATGTAATCAGGGACGAGATGTCCTCATAATGAAGCACAATGCCCGCCCCTCCCCCCCACCCCCCACTCCCCCTTGTCTCTCTGTTGTCTTACCCCCTCAAGTTCCCTCTCCAGCTTCCTTTGTCGTCTTTAGGGAGAGCCACCAGATGGAGCAGCAGCCCGAGACTCCTTATACATTGGGCCCCTCAATAGGCTTTTATAATTAGTGACCTGCATGGGATGTCTTAGGGGCCAGTTTACAGGGGGGCCGAGCTGTCTCCTTAGTGGTCCCAAGTGTCAAGGTGCCGACGCCTTGCCACGCACCTTAGAGGCAACTTGGGAGAGAAGTCGGAGAGGGGGCCTATGCTGTACGTCTCTACCACGTAACTGTTCTAGGAGTGTATTTTGTATTCCCCTCCTATAGATAGGGAAACAGAGACGCAGAGAAGTTCAAGTATCTTGCCCCAGTTCACAAAGCAAATTAAGTATCAAAGCTGGGATTAAAATCCAAGTCGGTCCAGCTTCAAAGAGCATATTCTTTTACCTACCCCTTGATGCCCCCAGAAAATATAGTAAATTATCTCATTTATTTGCTCAAATAAATAAAATGTACTTGCACTCACTGCCTCTTTAGTTTTGATGCCATGGAAGATTCTAGACAAAGGGTCATTTTTTGTAGTTGGCCCGAAATGGCAAGTACATTAAATTCCTTTGATCTTCATGCTCTACTTTTCGTTTCTTCTTTTCTTAGAGGTAACAGTGACTACTAGCTTATTTTACATGGGGTATCTGGACCGTGTGACTCTCTTCAAAATGGGCCAGAAGCAGTATTTGAAAGTAAACTCCAAGTCTTTGGACACCCAGGCCTTTAGCTGTATTAAAAAGAAACTGGAAGATGAGCTGGTTGGCTGTACCACGTAACCGTTGTGAAATCTTTTTTGTTTTGATTAAAGTTCTATTACCTGAGGACTTCTGTCGGCAGCTTATGTAATATTAACTGTTCCTGTTTAATCATGGCCTCATGAATACCAACTAGAATAGGGACAGGTTAAGGTGAGGCAGGAAACAAGGGACTGGGTTTGTAGTTTTCCAAATTAGAGACGCAGGACTCCCTAGATGGGGTGGGGAGATAAAGGGATCCCCGGGCGCATGCAAATCAGAACTTCAGAGGCTGCTGCCCCTTGTTTTTACAAATGACCAACCATGGGGATTAAAAATTTTAAAAAGCCGGCAAACTCATTTGGTAGTACAATATTATAACCTGACGTTTCATTCTATTAGTAATGCCGTGTCGGGGGAGCTCTGTGCCCAATAAATCAATCATGGGGATAAGTGTGGCAATTTGTTAATGAAAATACAAACGGAATTAGTTCAGAAGCTGCCGTGGCTGTCAGTCATGCATGTTGTTTGACTGGGCCGGTAGCATGGTATTTGGTGTTAGCGGCGTGTCACTCTGTGTCACTCGCATTTGTTAGGGAAACGCGAGCATTCGCCGGCAATTAGGCTTGTGATTTTTGAGTTTTGCTTCGCGAAGTCTTTGTCAAGGTGGAATATGCCTGGAATCGTGGGCTTTGATTGCCAGATATTGTGGGACAACCTCAGGGTGCTTTCAGGGGAAAAAAAAAAAAAGAATGACCCTTCTTTTCTCGCAGTCCCTTAATAATAATGTACTGACAGGCATGCACTGAGCTGCCCCCCCTCCCGGTTAACCATGTGATGATCATTATTCTTTTAATGTTTTACATTAATCTCCATGTTTTCTATTAGGCTAGCTGCTGCTTATGTCTCTCAATGCCACAATCAGGGTATTTTTGATATCTTGTATTACCCTAATCGCCAAGAAGTATGCTACAAACTGATTAATTCTAGAATGATTAAAACATCCTATGCAATTCATTTATTGTTGCTGCAGTTAATTGAATATTTGATGATTTAAAGGTACCCTCGTTATTTCCTAAGATATGTATTTATCACCAGCCAGATGATCTGTGCGTGGTCTCTCTGTGGCTACATGGGGTGGCAGCCGGCACTGTCACGTGCAGAGAGGGTAGGCACTTGTGAGGGCTCTCAGTCAACTCCCCACCTGCCCACCGTGTGTGTGCCTGCCTTGCCTGGCCCTCAGAGGACCGCATCCGTGCCCAGCCGGAGAGGGTCGTCCGGGGCCAGGCGGGAGAGCACAGGCTCCCCTGCGCGGCGTGCAGCCTGCTCTCTGCTCCAGGAGGAGGGGGCGGAGAGGGGGATGCAAAGGACGCCGCGGCTCTGAGTGGCTAACTTGCGCTTTGTGGACTATCTGAATGCTCAAGAGTGGATTGAAAGAGAGGAGAAGGTGGCTCGGGAATTAAGCAGCAGCTTGGCAACTCGGCGGGCAGCAGTTCTAATCCCAGTGTCACCACTAGTTCTCTTAGTCTCCTTTACCACCTGTCAGAGTGAATGCAGAAGTACTGCAAGAGGGGCGTGTGTGTGTGTGTGCATGCGCGTGTGTGTGTGTGTGTGTGTGTGTGTGTGTGTGTGTGTGTGTGAGAGAGAGAGAGAGAGAGAGAGAGTGGGGGGGAGTGCCACTGGGCAAAATTCTGGGGCTGAGCCCCCGCCTCAGTGCAGCTGTCTGCAGTGTGCAGAGTGACCCCCCGGCGTGCCGCTCCGCGGGGTGCTCAGAGACTGAAGTGGCCTCAGGTGGCTCCACCACTTCTCGGCCATGTCAGATCCCTGGCCTCTCACTCCCATGTGGAGTGAGGACTACAGTGGGGACCTCGGCGGCTGGGAGCTTCTGTCGGACATGGCTCTGTCCGAGAACCCGGTAGGTACCCTCTCCCCGCCAGCTAATCAGACCTCCTGTTCCGTATTGTCTGTTTCCCGTGTAAATGTTTGTCTTCCCAATTTGCGTGGAGTCTTGAAGCCAGAAATTATGTTGTCTTCAGTGTCTTCAAACCCTCCCCCTTGGCACCATCCTGAGCACAGTGTGAGCTCAATCAGGATTTGTTGTCTAAAGAAATAAATGGGAGAACTGATGAATAGGCGGTCGGGCGGTGAATACGATCCTATTACCCTTGTCACGACTACCTTACAATGTATGTCCCAGTGGGTCTCTAATTGTTTGTTTTGCCGTCCCATCTAGACATTTAACTCCGAGAGAAAGAGGCCAAGTCTCGTAGCTGTTTGTATCACCAACCCCCCACGCCTGACACTATTCTAGGCGCAGAGGAAATGCTCCACTGCTTAATTCAAAAGCACTCGCAGGGGGGAGAAATATTTGCCGCTCAAATGTAGTTGTGTTGCGGTGGAAACAGCTGTGGGGCAAGGCTAGACGAGTTTGCAGGACCAGTGACTCCATGCCAAGGCTGGATTCTGGGATTTTCTTAAAAAGAAAAACAACCTGAACACTCGGTGTGGACGCATACTTACTTGTCTGCCCTTGTCTGCAGTCCTTCCCCATCCTGAGTGCTAGCGACCCCAAGAAGTCATTATTAGATTTGCTGCAAAGCCCCAGAGTCGACAGCTCTTTCTATTTTGACAGCAGTTCCCCCATAAGGAAAATGGATATTTATAATACCAGGTGTAGGGATGATATTTGCAGTTGGCGAGAGTGAGTCAGGTCTTTCCTGGAAAAGACGAGAAGCCTCGACTTAGTAATAAAGCAGTGAGGAGAACAACAGGACAAGGGGTAATAACCTGGCTCATTGTGTGGGGCTTTGCAGGGTACAAAGCACATTCACATTACTTATTTCATTTGCTGCTCACAGAAACCCTGTGAGATTTGAAAGGAGCGGGTATTATTATGATGGCGATTTTATTTTATTCTACTTTATTTTACAGTTGGGAAAACTGGAACTCATAGGGGTAAAGTTACCAAGTCCTGTTCCCGAGTGGTAGGGCTGGAACTCCCACCCAGCTCCGTATAGACCCAGGGGCAAGCGTTCTTGCCGTGTCTGCATATTGCTGATATGTTTTTCTCTGTGGTTGAAAAATTAACATTGTTTTTCTGTGGGAACAAAAAGAGCAAAGACCTTTTTCTGGGAGTGGGACATACATTTTTAGCCCAGGAAGCCCACACGGATAGAATGCAACAATGATATTGAAGATTTAATTCTGCTATAATCATTTTGACCTTTGGCAAAGGTTATTTGTTAGAAGTTCAAGGATTGTCTTGGAAAATACAGTTGCTGCAGCATTGAGCAATGGAATGAGATTGTATCTACTGTTAAAACTAATCCGTTGAGTTCTAATCCTGTGCTATGTGAGACCAGCATCTTCCAGTGTGTGTTCTGCAAACTCTCATTCTATGTGGAATGGTGGTAATTGTGGTTTGGGAAACAAAAATCAGAAAAACTAAAAAGCCAAGAATTCAGTGATCCAGAAAGTTGGGAATGTGTTGGCGTTAAACGGTTAGATAGGTGTCTCCGAGCCTTTAATGCACATAGTGGCTTTCCGTGCGGGGGGTGGATCGCGGTATTTCCCACGCTTATTTGGACAAGGAATCTTTCAGTTTGCACAGCTAGTGCCTGTGGGATGGTCTTGGGTAGCGCTTACCACAGTTTCAGTCCTACGTTGACTATGCGATTCCTCGTATCTACCTTCGTCTTGAGTCTACAAACTCCAAGAGTAAGGAAGCTGTGTCTCCTTTTGCTTTTCATTGTATTTGTGCATAGCAGAAGGCTGGAGGCACAGTCACTGGCCCTCACAAAATTTGTTGAATGAATGAATGCTCTGTGCTGGGCCAAACCTTACCCTGTAGCTCCCTATTGGGAACCTGCATTTAAGGTCCTCTGGGAAGTTGTGCCTGGACCGCTTTCTCAGCCTTTCCTTCTACTGTTCTTTCTACCTAGTACTAGAATATTATTGTGCTGGGAAGGGTGACTGTATAATTTATCATCCAAACTGGGACATTTGTGATGGGGAGAGGAGACACTGTCAATAATTACTCTAGGATAACAGGTGTGAACTGGGACCATACTGGATAATGGACGGCTCCTGCATTACGGGAGACTCTTGCTTAGCTCCCCTGCCCCACTAGAGATTTTAGGCTTCCAAAGCAGGGCCCTTTACATGAAGAAGTTACTGAAGAAATACAGGTTGAAATTAATGCCTGTACAGCAGTGACTTTAATGCTGAATTAAGATTTGCTGACGGTGGTAGCGTGTCTCTTTGCAGGTTGGAGCCATATTCTGTTTCCCATTTCCCCAGATGGAGTTATGCTCATCCTTCAGTCTATCAGAATAACTAGAGGCTTATTCCCTAATCGCCCCCGCGAGAGGTCTGGAATGTATAGTCTCTGTGGCCGTGCTGTCTTTACAGGACTGACCTTTCACCTTCCGAGGCAGTGAATTAAAGAGACCAAATGTTCTTCTTGCCAGAGCTGGCGGGAAGCGGAAGTGACAAATTGCAGTCCTGGAGAGGGGGAAGGTGTGAAGGAGAGAGGGATGTTGGGGGATGCCTGTAACTCACACAGGTGACGTCACACCCAGCAGACCTCTCTCCTCGCTTTGGTGTTCGGCTTCTGGCTTTCACTGATTGTAGAGCCCCTGGAGCATAGAGCCATGTGCTGGACCTGCAGTGAGTCCTTGGGACATTTCTGCAAGTTGCTTGAATTTTGATTGATTAGGAAGATGTCATGCTGGGAAAGAAGGCTCATGGGATTCACTTTGTATGTTTGTGTGATTCTCTGTGCGTACCAAGGCCTGCCTGCCGTTTACACAGGACTTTGAGCCTTGGTGCTTTGGAGAAGAGTTGCAGGCATCTGGTTAGACTCCTTAATTTAAAAAGAACTTAATTCAATCATAGGTGTCCTATAGGCCTTGTCTTTTAAAAATCTGTGATTATTAACAATATATTAAACTCTGGCAGAAGGTTAAATGGGCCTTAAAGATGAGGAGGTCGAGCTCCTTCTTTGGATAGATGAGCAAAGTAAAGCCTGGGTGATGGGGCGGGGGGGGGGGGGACAGCCCAGCCTCCCACAGAACATCAGTGACAGATTGTGTCACTCTCTTTCTGCACCTTGCACTGTGGTCTTCCTGCTTCATGAAAGCAAAATAAAATTGGCCACTAGCAGATACTTTCAGTTTTGTACTTAACAGGGGAAAAGCTCACATTGATAGCTATATTTCCTTTCTTTACAATTTTTTCCTACCGTGTAAAGTATTATACAACGAGCTTCTCTGAGAATAGCTAAATGGTGCTTAATTTTTGTTTGTTTATTTTATTTTAGGTAAGCCTTCCCAGTGATCCAAGCTGTGTTGAAGAAATCTTGCGGGTGAGTTTAAACCTTTATTTCTGTGCCTTTTAATAACGAAGCAATCTATCTGCTTAAGCTGTTTCAAGTAATTACTGTGCTGTTTCTGGGAGTATCCTGATGGGGAATCCTCGCATTCCACTTCAAGACCCTTCTGCTTACACCTCCTGGCTCGTTTCTCACCTGTCCTCTCCCCATCCCTGGCCAAACTCGTCTTGTCTCCCCAAGCTTCTGTTTCATTCTTGTGCCTTTTTGGGTCTTTCTTTTGAGACTCCCCACCTTCTTCAGGAAACTCTCCCTCTTCAAGCAGCCTACCCTAAATCTTGGGCTTTCTGCTCTCTGGGATCTCGAGTCTCAACTTCACTGCCGCCTCCCACACCAACGTGGGTGGAACAGGGTTGTGGGGGCTGTGGCCCATGATGAGGGGGCAAGATGTGGGAGGGTGGAGGGCGGCGAGGCGGGGAGACCTGAGAGTGAAGGCAAGCTATAGCCCCTGTTCCTAATGGGAGGGAGTGTGTGCATAAGAACGGCAGGGAGGCAGCACAGAGTTGCATCTTCCAGAGTAGACGCTTAAAGCAAACACAACGCCAGAGCCCAGCCAGGAAAATGGGTCTCCTGTCTCTGGCTGCTGGCATCATAAGGCAAGGCGACACAGTACGTGAAGAATGGGAGTCGTGGCACCAAGTCCCAGGGCCAGCTCTGCTGTTTGTCACTCTGTGATTTGGACAGAGAACTCCATCTTTCTGAATCTCCATTCCTTGTCTGTGAAACAGGATAATGATACCTGTCCTGATTCCCTTAGAAGCTGCCAAGGGGTCCAGATGCTTATTATTATGATAAATGATGATCAGTGTGGCCATGAGAAAGGCACGCAGGCTTGCTGCCCAGGGCCGAGGACAAGCAGTGTGCCACTGAGAAGTCGCACACCTCCTTGCACTTACCAAAGTGTGGAACTCACCCCCACTGCTGCCTGAGACTCCCCGTGGTGCCTGCCTTCCAGGCAGCCCGGGGTTCCAAGGGAAACTGTGACAGTGCAGCCCAAGGAATAATAAAGAGGAGAGAGCTGTTTATTGTCTGGTTGCCCTGACCACTGATTTCACCAGTTTTCAGCCCAGGAACGTTGTTGCTGCCTATTAAAGAGACGAGTCACATTAATTTGATCAGAGACGAGACCATCTGATTTGGGAGTATACTGGCTACTTAAAAAAAAAGATTTATTTACTTTAGAGAGAGAGAACATGGGGGGGGGGAGGCACAGAGGGAGAGGGAGAATCTCAAGCAAACTCGTGCTGAGCACGGAGCCTGACACGGGGCTCAATCTCACGACCCTGAGATCATGACCTGAGCTGAAACCAAGAGTCAGACGCCCAACCGACTCAGCCATCCGGGCACCCCTATACTGGCTACTTCTGTGAGAGCTCAGGAACCCCTCTGTCATCTCTCCCGGGGTCCAGGGGTTGGGGTGGAGGGTGGGTGGTTGTTGAGAAATCCACCAGTGTGCTGCACCTGGGGACCACAGCTGCCTGCTCCTTCCATTGGACGGAGATGGTCAGATCAACCAGAGACACCAAATCCTTACTAGTGTGTTGGCTGCCTTCCTTAAAGGACGGGAACATGGCAAGAAGCCTCTTGCTCTCTTCCAAATGAAGTCAGCGGTCTTTTCTTAATTCCCAAAGGAATGTGGAACCCATTTCAAAATCAGCACCTAATTGGTCACAATTGGAATCTCTTCAAGAGCGGCCTGGTCCTGGGGCCTGTGGGGCTCCCACACTGCCCGAGCGAGGGGAGCCGGGTGAGCACCTGGCAGAGGCTGGGGGCCCCGGTCCGCTGGAGGAGCCACTTAAGGAAACAACAGAATGTCACTTAAACATGGAAAGAAAAGAAGCAGGTTGCCTTAATAAGCTCGTAAAAGATAGCACCCTTTGAGGAAGTAACAAAAGTCCTTCTGTTCTTGAAAGAGAATCGAGGGAAACGTCTTTTTTTTACTTTGTTTTTTTTTGAAGGGCTATAGATTGTATAGAATTCTGGGTTTTTTTTCAACAGCACCATTAATGAGCGGGCTTTGCTTTAGTGAGGAATGACATGTTTCATTTCCCATGCTTAGAATGAAAGTAAGCATTCTGAAGTTTATGTCCTAAATTTTATGAGTAATTCTTAAAATTTGTATAGCCCAAACAGGTTCATGGTCGTGTTTGCTCGAGGGCAGCCTTCTGTATGGCCGTACTCCCATCTGCCTCCTCCGGGGAGCGGGGGACCTTTTCCCTTCCTCTTTCTCTCCACCTCTCTCTGACACCGGGAGCACTTTTCAGACAAGCCAAGAGCGAGGGTGTAGCTGTGCGGAGGAAGGGGCTCTAGCCCAGGGGTAGGAAGTGCTGGGTCCGTCACTCTCTCGCTGTGTGGCTTCTCGATCTCTTCATGTAGCAAACAGGGGGTAATAACTCACCGTCCCACCCCACTACCCACCTGCAGGGAGAGAATCTTTAAAGCGTGCACACGATTTGCATGGCAAACATGGAGGTCGCCGTCTGTTTGCTCTCTCAACCTCCCCACCTCACTGATTCCCCCCCCCCTTTTTGCCCTCCACAGCCCAGCAGGCTAAGCATGCAAACCCACTTCATCTCACTTTGGGACAGACTTCTTTTATTAACCAACTACAACACGACTGGCCTCTCCCCTCTCGCAGCCCCTCAGTCCCCAGGCAGTGGAAATACTTCTCTCTAATGCATTTTATTTTAGCCTCCTTTTCCAAAATGCTGTTCCAATTCAAACCAGTTGGCTTTCTTTGAAAGCACCTCTCACCATTTCTGTGATCGTGGCCTCAGCTCTCCTTCGGACTTCTCTTTCTTTGTGCTCCTGCGTCTTATACTGTCGTGTGGCCCACCTCCTCTGGTCTTCCAGGGTTGACCTGGCCTGATAGGGTGACCTTATTTTTCCACGGCACATGACTGCCTTTGAAAGCACTTGAACTCCTTTATCTTATTTTGATAATAGGAAACGTGGTGTAGTCCCTAATTATTTCAGGAAATTGAGGCCCGGAGAGGTTATAAATGACCTGTAGCGAGGGGGAAGCTAGTATGCGGCAGAAGCAGAAATGGAACCTGGTCTCCGTTTTGCCCTACAACAAACTGTCCACCGCCCTGTCACAAACCTATGGGGAGAATCTCTGGATTTCAAAATAAAAAATTGCCCCAGATGCTGGCTGACTTAGTTCTGGCCGCTTTGAGCAGGTGTCAGGAATTAATCAATTCTTTCTTCCTACCATTCTTAATATGTCCAAATCTCCCCTCAAATGAGAAAATAATAACAATGACACGTTACTGCCACTCATAAAAAATCGCAGCAGTGTACCACTTGCGCACACGTCACGTACCTCTTGCGACGACCCTAAAACTCTGTGAAACAGCCCCCACGCTAGCCGTTTGAATCCACTCTGATTTCCCCAGCTCCGGTCTCCTTTATGATGAACATTGTGATGGCATCAGCCCCCAATTCCTTTCAGCTGCCGTTACTTCCCTGAATCATACAAATCCAATTACGCCAAAATAATTTCAAGTAGTTTTTCAAACAGGCCAGAAACCACCAGGCTACAGCGCCTCTCCTCCAACGGCCACAAAACAAGCTGTATAGATCCGCTCGTCTTCGCTACTTGTCAAGTACGTTGATGCCTATTCTACGTTTGACAAATCAGAAACAGAAAGGCAAGAGTGGGCCCAGCCCGCGGACCTGCTTCCGTCGGTATTGCCATTCTCTCTTTCGACTCCAGCTACCCTCGAGTCCCAACAGAGATGAAAGCTAACGAGGACTCTGGTGGCCTGCTGCAGTTACAATTCATCCATCAGAGGAGGGACTCCGAAGCTGCTCCTATGTAAATCATATGGGCTGCAGCTTCTCTCCTGAGCTCTACGGGGCTTGGTGGGTCCTAGACTCATCACTTCTGGAAGAGTTAAGCCAAGGAGAGCTGCGTGCACTAAATGCCACTAGCCGAGAAGGGATGCTCAGTGATTATTTGCTTTGCAGTGGTATGATTTATTTGTTCCTTGCAAGAATTTACTTACAAATATCAATAAACTATCAATTAAGTCCTTTCTCGAGTTGAAAATGTAGATAGAGCACTTCTCTTAGCCTTGACGCCGAACAGATTGTGTTTCCTAGCAAAGTACCTTCAGTAGTTGATAATTTCATAGTTTAACATCTGTAAGGGTAATTCACTGTTTATGGGGAATGCTGAATTTGCTAGCTAAGATTTAGGGAACTCGATTTGATAAACTGTATCATCTTACGGATCTCTCCCCACCATATGGATCAGGTTGGTAAACACCGACATGGGTCCCTCTTTCGCATTACGGCATGATCTGTGTTTACAGCATTCTAAATTATGGCAATTCCACGTATTAGGTCTGTGTTTAAGTGTACAGTTTTAGCATGGAAAGATCTTACCAAATAATTACAGAACGACCATGCACGGTATTTGCTATTTTTTTACTTTTAAAAGGGGAAACAAATGAAGAAGCCCTTCTTAAGAACGAGAAAGAAATGGATCAGGGAACAAAATTGGTCAATTATGTCTGAAAGGAAATTTGATTATATTATCATAACTATGCACCATAATCAAGCACCTTTCAGTAGAATTTCTTTGATAAATTTAACCAATAATTAGGCAATTGATTTTATATCCTGTCAAATTAATGTATAAATAATGTTCAAATTGGAATCATGCAAACGATTTTCTGTATAGCAGTCTTAAATACTAGTCCTTCCAGAATGTTTCAAAGAGCATCTATCCTATTCTGATGTGGACTTTTAAAATTATAGTTTCTTGAAATAGTAATGTAGTGTTCCATCCAAAAAAGACAACAATTGCTAAATATAATTTAGACTATAATTAATGTTAACATTGATGGAGTCAAATAAATGAACTAACTACTGATTGCACCCTCTGCTATTCTGATGACTAGCTCTTACCTAATGACATTGGGAAATATGTAAATTTGTCAGCAGGTGAAAATGCCCTTGACTGGGTAAATTATGTGGAGTATTACCTTTTCTGAAGCTAATTCAAAGCACTAATGGACTTAATACGTAGTATGCGTGTGTGAGGTGAGCTATTCATGGGAGCAAATTAGCCCATAAGAGATATTAGCCATTATTTGCCTCCCAGTAATCATTTTCTCTTTTCTCAAACACAAACCAACCCAGAAGAAAGATGCTAAATTTAATCATAACAACTATTATGTGAACAATGTAGGTAAGCCATCCAGTGTGCTTCCAAATGCACTTAGAGCCTGTCAAGCAGTTTAAATATTTTCATGTGAAATCTAGGGGTTTGCAGCTAGTGTATGATGTGAATTTTAAATGATTATACAGACGTCATTGGGAAAATGAGTAACGTGAGTAACGAGGTGACTGGCCCAGTGATTCATGGGAACCTGTCAAACGTGGGACATGTCAGGGAAGAGATGATGTCAAATACCAATAACTTAGCAACTCAGCATTTAGCTGTCCAGGGAGTGAGCAAGAGTAGCCCCTTTAAAATCACCGAGTTGATATATGAGTCTCTATATTTCGTAGGTGTGCTATAAAAATAAGTCTGTTTTCTGACAACCTGTTTTTTTCTGTGAATATGGTGATTTATTATTTTCTAGTGAATTGAATGAAAGCAGGTGAGAATTTAAGCCACGTGTAGAATTTACACCTGCTTTCTGTATCTTGGGTGTACAGAGAGGGTAATGAAACAGTGTATTGGTTTGCCAAAAAGCAGTCTAGGCTTATCTGAAAGAAGTAATAGCTTCCAACTGTTGTTTGAGAACCGGCCTCATTGTCCCAGCTGTGCTAGTAGGATCAGGTTAGCAAAAAAAGAGGAAATGCCAGGATGTTGGCCGTTGCACTTGTATCTGGGTAGAGGTAAAACCAGTGTCTCTGGAAAATACATAGAGAGCATAGCTTCTCCGAGTCAATTTGGTAGGCATCTTCCAGTTTCGAAATGAAAGAACAGAGCCAGGCTCATGCTGTCTCTTGTTAATCGCCAAAAGCGTTATGGAGGATGAGAAAAAGAAGTGTGGAGTTAAGATGGCGGAGGAGTAGGAGACACCGTTTTCAGCCGGTCCTCCGAGTCGAGCTGGATCGGTACCAGACCAGCCTAAACAACCACGGAACCAGCCTGAGACGCAGGAAGACGCATCTGGATCTCTACAAATGAACATCTCCAGCGCTGAGTATTGAGGTACGAAGCGGGGAGCCATGAAACCGTGCACAGATATCGGAAGATAAACGGAAGGGGGAGGGAGCCGCCGTGATCGGGCGCCGGGAAGCGGTAGCCACTTGCACGGGAGAGCGGGCGGGCTCGTGGTCGGCACCCACAAAACAGCAGACTGAGACCGTGAGCCGGGTGCGCGCGCCACCAGGCATCTCGCGGAATACCGGAATCCCGGTGCGCTCACTGGATCCAGACTGAGACCGGGAGATCCGGGAGCGCGCGCGGGGCGGCTGGCGGCTGGCGGCATTAGAAACACAAAGGACAGAGACGCGCCGGCCCTGGAAGTGAGGGCTGGGACGCCGGGTGTGGGGCGCACATCCCGGGACGCTGCAGGGTTGAGCAGCACCAACAGAAACAGAGTTAAAGTGGCCAGAACATTAGTAGAGAACGGGCCGCGATCCCTCTGTTCTGTGACAGAGGCTGAAATTCGGCCGCTGCTGCTCTGACTCTCAGAAGAGGCACAGCAAACCGCCAGGGAAAGCCGCCAGAGAACAAAAGCCTGGAAATACCGGCTCAGGGAGTGCCCATCCCCATCCCCCCTCGCAGGGGACGCCGAGACTCTACCCAAACAGGGTTGCCTGAGTATCGGCGCGGCAGGCCCCTCCCCCAGAACACAGAAGGCAGGCTGAAAAATCAAGAAGCCCACAACCCGAGCGCCTGGGTGGCGCAGTCTTGAGCGCCTGCCTTCGGCTTAGGGCGCCATCCCGGCATTCCGGAAAGGAGTCCCTCATCAGGCTCCTCCGCTGGGAGCCTGCTTCTTCCTCTCCCACTCCCCTGCTTCTGTTCCCTCTCTCGCTGGTTGGCTGCCACATAAATAAATAAATAAAATCTTTAAAGAAGAAGCCCACATCCCTAAGATCCCTATAAAACAAGGGGCACGGCCTGGGACCCAGTCAATAATTTGGGCTCTGGAAACCCCGCAACCTCTCTTCATCAGAATGACAAGAAGGAGAAGCCCCCCCCAGCAAAGAAAAGACAGTGAGTCTGTGGCCTCTGCCACAGAAATAATGGATATGGATGTAACCAAATTATCAGAAATGGAATTCAGAGTAACGATGGTCAAAATGATGAGTAGAATTGAAAAAACTATTAACGAAAAGGTTACTGAGAATATAGAATCCCTAAGGACAGAAATGAGAGCGAATCTGACAGAAATTAAAAATTCTATGAGCCAAATGCAGGCAAAACTAGAGGCTCTGACGGCCAGGGTCGCAGAAGCAGAGGAACGGGTTAGTGAATTGGAGGATGGGTTAATAGAGGAAAAAATGAAAATAGAAGATGGTCTTAAAAAAATCCACGCCCACGAATGTAGGTTACGGGAGATTACTGACTCAATGAAACGATCCAATGTTAGAATCATCGGCATCCCCGAGGGGGTGGAGAAAAACAGAGGTCTAGAAGAGATATTTGAACAAATTGTAGCTGAAAACTTCCCTAATCTAGCAAGGGAAACAAACATTCGTGTCCAAGAGGCAGAGAGGACCCCTCCCAAGCTCAACCAGGACAAACCTACGCCACGTCACGTCATAGTGCAATTCGCAAATATTAGATGCAAGGATACAGTATTGAAAGCGGCCAGGGCAAAGAAATTTCTCACGTACCAAGGCAAAAGCATCAGAATTACGTCAGACCTGTCTACACAGACCTGGAATGAGAGAAAGGGTTGGGGGAGCATATTTAAAGCTCTTTCAGAGAAAAACATGCAGCCAAGGATCCTTTATCCAGCAAGGCTGTCATTCAGAATTGATGGAGAAATAAAGACATTTCAGAATCGCCAGTCACTAACCAATTTCGTAACCACGAAACCAGCCCTACAGGAGATATTACGGGGGGTTCTATAAAAGTAAAAAGGCCCCAAGAGTGATACAGAACAGAAAGTCACAGCCAATACAAACAAAGACTTTACTGGCAACATGGCAACATTAAAATCATATCTCTCAGTAATCAGTCTTAATGTAAATGGTTTGAACCATCCCATAAAGTGCCACAGGGTTGCAGATTGGATAAAAAGAAATGACCCATCCATTTGCTGTCTACAAGAGACTCATTTCAAACCCAAAGATGCATTCAGACTGAGAGTAAGGGGATGGAGTACCATCTTTCACGCAAATGGACCTCAAAAGAAAGCTGGGGTAGCAATTCTCATATCAGATAAATTGGATTTTAAACTACAGACTATAGTTAGAGATGCAGAAGGGCACTATATTATTCTTAAGAGAAGTATTCAACAAGTGGATATAACAATTATAAATATATATGCCCCCAACAGGGGAGCAGCAAGATACACAAGCCAACTCTTAACCAGAATAAAGAGACATATAAATAAAAATACATTAATAGTAGGGGACCTCAACACTCCACTATCAGAAATAGACAGAACACCCTGGCAAAAACTAAGCAAAGAATCAAAGGCTTTGAATGCCATACTCGACGAGTTGGACCTCATAGATATATATAGAACACTACACCCCAGAACCAAAGAATACTCATTCTATTCTAATGCCCATGGAACATTCTCAAGAATAGACCATGTTCTGGGACACAAAACAGGTCTCAACCGATACAAAAAGATTGAAATTATCCCCTGCATATTCTCAGACCACAATGCTCTGAAATTGGAACTCAACCACAAGGAAAAATTTGGAAGAAACTCAAACACTTGGAGACTAAGAACCATCCTGCTCAGGAATGACTCGATAAACCAGGAAATCAAAAATCAAATTAAACAATTTATGGAGACCAATGAGAATGAAAATACAACAGTCCAAAACCTATGGGATACTGCAAAGGCAGTCCTAAGGGGGAAATACATAGCCATCCAAGCCTCACTCAAAAGAATAGAAAAATCTAAAATGCAGTTTTTATATTCTCACCTCAAGAAGCTGGAACAGCAACAGAGGGACAGGCCTAATCCACGCACGAGGAAGCAGTTGACCAAAATTAGAGCTGAAATCAATCAAGCAGAAACCAGAAGTACAGTAGAGCAGATCAACAGGACTAGAAGCTGGTTCTTTGAGAGAATCAATAAAATTGACAGACCCCTGGCAAGACTTATCCAAAAGAAAAGAGAAAGGACCCAGATTATTAAAATTATGAACGAAAAAGGAGAGGTCACGACGAGCACCATTGAAATTGGAAGGATTATTAGAAATTTTTATCAACAGCTATATGCCAATAAACTAAGCAATCTGGAAGAGATGGAATCCTTCCTGGAAACCTATAAACTACCAAGATTGAAACCGGAAGAAATTGATTCCTTAAACAGGCCAATTAATTATGAAGAAATTGAGTCAGTGATAAACAACCTTCCAAATAACAAAACTCCAGGCCCAGACGGTTTTCCTGGGGAATTCTACCAAACATTCAAAGAAGAAATAATACCTATTCTCCTAAAGCTATTTCAAAAAATAGAAACAGAAGGAAAGCTACCAAACTCATTCTATGAGGCCAATATTACCTTGATCCCCAAACCAGGCAAAGACCCCCTCAAAAAGGAGAATTACAGACCGATTTCCCTAATGAATATGGACGCCAAAATCCTCAACAAGATACTTGCTAATAGAATCCAACAGTACATTAAAAGGATTATCCATCACGATCAAGTGGGATTCATACCTGGGATGCAAGCGTGGTTCAATATTCGCAAATCAATCAGCGTGATACATCATATCAACAAGAAAAGACTCAGGAACCATATGATCCTCTCAATCGATGCTGAAAAAGCATTTGACAAAATACAGCATCCTTTCCTGATTAAAACCCTTCAGAGTGTAGGAATAGAAGGTACATTTCTCAATCTCATAAAAGCCATCTATGAAAAGCCTACTGCAAATATTATTCTCAATGGGGAAAAGCTGGAAGCCTTTCCCTTAAGATCAGGAACTCGACAAGGATGCCCACTCTCGCCACTATTATTCAACATAGTACTAGAAGTCCTTGCAACAGCAATCAGACGACAAAAAGGGATCAAAGGTATTCAAATTGGCAAAGAAGAAGTCAAAATGTCTCTCTTTGCAGATGACATGATACTCTATATGGAAAACCCAAAAGAATCCACTCCCAAACTATTAGAAGTTATAGAGCAATTCAGTAACGTGGCAGGATACAAAATCAATGCTCAGAAATCAGTTGCATTTCTATACACGAATAACGAGACCGAAGAAAGAGAAATTAGGGAATCCATCCCATTTACAATAGCACCAAAAACCATACGTTACCTTGGAATTAACTTAACCAGAGACGTAAAGGACCTATATTCTAGAAACTATAAATCACTCTTAAAAGACATTGAGGAAGACATAAAAAGATGGAAAGATATTCCATGCTCATGGATTGGAAGAATTAACATAGTTAAAATGTCCATGCTACCCAGAGCAATCTACACTTTCAATGCTATCCCGATCAAAATACCAAGGATATTTTTCAAAGAACTGGAACAAACAGTCCTTAAATTTGTATGGAACCAGAAAAGACCCCGAATCTCCAAGGAACTGTTGAAAAGGAAAAACAAAGCTGGGGGCATCACAATGCCAGATTTCGAGCTGTACTACAAAGCTGTGATCACAAAGACAGCATGGTACTGGCACAAAAACAGACACATAGACCAATGGAACAGAATAGAGAGCCCAGAAATGGACCCTCGGCTCTTTGGGCAACTAATATTTGATAAAGCAGGAAAAAACATCCGGTGGGAAAAAGACAGTCTCTTCAATAAGTGGTGCTGGGAAAATTGGACAGCTACATGCAAGAGAATGAAACTTGACCACTATCTCACACCATACACAAAAATAAACTCCAAATGGATGAAAGACCTCGATGTGAGACAGGAATCCATCAAAATTCTAGAGGAGAACATAGGCAGCAACCTCTACGACATCGGCCAAAGCAACCTTTTTCATGACACATCCCCAAAGGCAAGAGAAACAAAAGATAAAATGAATTTATGGGACTTCATCAAGATTAAAAGTTTCTGCACATCCAAGGAAACAGTCAGAAAAACTAAGAGGCAGCCCACGGAATGGGAGAATATATTTGCAAATGACACTACAGATAAAGGACTGGTATCCAAGATCTACAAAGAACTTCTCAAACTCAATACACGAGAAACAAATAAACAAATCAAAAAATGGGCAGAAGATATGAACAGACACTTTTCCAATGAAGACATACAAATGGCTAACAGACACATGAAAAAATGTTCAAAATCATTAGCCATCAAGGAAATTCAAATCAAAACCACACTAAGATACCACCTTACGCCAGTTAGAATGGCAAAAATAGACAAGGCAAGAAACAACAATTGTTGGAGAGGATGTGGAGAAAGGGGATCCCTCCTACATTGTTGGTGGGAATGCAAGTTGGTACAGCCACTCTGGAAAACAGTGTGGAGGTCCCTTAAAAAGTTAAAAATTGAGCTACCCTATGATCCAGCCATTGCACTACTGGGTATTTACCCCAAAGATACAGACGTAGTGAAGAGAAGGGCCATATGCACCCCAATGTTCATAGCAGCAATGTCCACAATAGCTAAATCGTGGAAGGAGCCGAGATGCCCTTCAACAGATGACTGGATTAAGAAGTTGTGGTCCATATATACAATGGAATATTACTCAGCTATCAGAAAGAACGAGTTCTCAACATTTGCTACAACATGGACAGCACTGGAGGAGATAATGCTAAGTGAAATAAGTCAAGCAGAGAAAGACAACTATCATATGATTTCTCTCATCTATGGAACATAAGAACTAGGTTGATCGGTAGGGGAAGAAAGGGATAAAGAAAGGGGGGGTAATCAGAAGGGGGAATGAAACATGAGAGACTATGGACTATGAGAAACAAACTGAGGACTTCAGAGGGGAGGGGGGTGGGGGAATGGGATAGACCGGTGATGGGTAGTAAGGAGGGCACGTATTGCATGGTGCACTGGGTGTTATACACAACTAATGAATCATCGAGCCTTACATCGGAAACCGGGGATGTACTGTATGGTGACTAACATAATATAATAAAAAATCATTAAAAAAAAAAAAAAAGAAAAAGAAGTGTGAACTCCGTAACTGATCTAACCAGAAGATGTACATAAGCCTAAGTCACAATTTATTCTGTGAAGGTTAGACAGGGAAGAATCCAAAGAATTGTTCCCATGCTCATGGATCTAGAGCATAGCTGATGAAGCACTGCTTTTAGGATAAGCAGCACAGGGACGCCTGGGTGGCTCAGTCGTTCAAGCATCCGACACTTGATCTCAGCTCAGGTCAGGATCTCAGGGTCCTGGGATCGAACCCCACATCAAGTTCCCTGCTCAGCGGGGAGTCTGCTTGTGTCCCTCTCCCTCTGCCTGCCGCTCCCCCTGCTTGTGCTCTCTCTCCCTAAAATAAATAAATAAATCTTAAAAAAAAAAAGGATAAGTGGCACACCATGAAAAGCAAAACCAATATGGGAATAATGGGATTGGGTGTGAAGGTTTGTAATGGAAGCTTCTGTGGACCAAGTCTGAAACATACAGATCTTGAGAAGTGGGAAAGGCAGGATTGAATGAGAAGTGATGTAACTAATCCACATTTGTGGAAAGCACTTGGTTGCTGAGACAAGGTGGAAGATTGACAAGCTGCTTTATGAGCAGCCTGTAGGCCTGATGTCTCTTGATAAGACAGAAATAGAAGCCAAAGCACTTGATCGCACACACTGGTGTTGAGAAGAGAACCCCTGCTAGTCTGGGACGGAGCCACGGCTCCCGCTGCCACAGAAACATCCCGCAAACAATTCTTGTCCAGGAAGAACACTTGTCACTAGAAAAATCAATAATAATAATAATAATAATAATAATAATAATAATAATCAAAGGAACCACCGTAAGAGCTGTGCAAAAATAAAAAAACAAAAAAGAAGAAAAGAAAAAAAGGAATTAAAAAAAATGTTGCTAGGGAACAAATCAAAGCTATGATCACCACAGTGGCAGGAATTATTTAAAAATGAAGCAATTTTATCTAAAACAACAACAACAACAACAAGAGCCAAAGCAGTGATACAAGAGCCTAAAGATGCTGTTTTAAAAGTAGATAAGTCAGGAGCTGCAGAATAATGAATTACAGACAGACACTCATTAGAATTAGCACTTTTAAGATCTGTTCTTTGTTTTTCCAAGATGAAACAGTAACAGCAATCAATCATTTGTTAACCTCACCAAGGGGGGGGGAGCACAAATACATAAAACAAGGAATAATAAAGAGTAATAACTTTTCAGATACAGAGGAAATTAAAATAATTGTTAGTGGTAATCCACTCGCCTCAGAACAAATAAATATAAGCATCTAGATGAGATGTACAATTTTTCTTGTGAAATGTAATTGACTCAGACTGTCTCCAGAAGAGAGAAAATCTGAACAGACTTATCACCATCAATGAAATGAAGAGGAGTCCCACTCATTCATGAAATCATCAGTCCCAGGCAGGGTTTCATAGGGAAATTAAACCAAACCATGGAGGAGTAATACAGCCCAATGGTTTCAGAACATAGAACCAGATGAAAATATTGCAAAGTATTTTTTTAGAAGAGCCAAATTAGCACATAATATTGATGCCAAAATCTGACAAAAACAGAATACAAAACAGAAAATTACAGAGTAACATCACTTGTGAATATTGATGAAAATTTCCTCAGTGAACTGCTGATAGAATCAGACAGAACTTTAAAGGATATGCACCATGACCAAGTGGGCTTTATTCCAGGAAAGTAAAGCTGATTCAGTATTAAGAAATCCGTGAATATAATGCCTTTTATGGATAGGATAAAAAAGAAAAAAACTACATGATTGTCTTCATCGATGCTAAATGATACTTGACAAAACTCAACACTTACTCTAGATAAAGTAGAAATAGGTGGAACATCCTTAATATGATAAAATGTATCCATCTCAACCCAAAAGCTAGTGTAACATTTCACAGAGGCATTGTAAAAGCATTCCCACAGTAGTTGAGAAATCAGACTAAACGTTTTTATCACCATTATTATTTAATATTGTCCTGGAGGTGAGCCAAGGCAATTAAACAGGCTAAAGAAATAATAGGTATTAAAATGGGAAAGAATGTGTGAAATGATTATTTGTAGATTATATATATATATATATATATATATATATATGTGTGTGTGTGTGTGTGTATATATATATATATTTATATACACACTGTTTTCCTGAAATTCCCCAAAGAATTAACCAAAAGCACTATTACAAACAATACAACAATTCAGCACTATTTCAGTGTGCAAAATAAATATATAGAAACAGTCTTTACATGTAAGCAACCAACTGTAAGATATAATGGGCCAACAGACTCCATTTATATCTTATGAATTCATTTAACAAGAAATGTGCCAGAAGCTATATGAACACACTAAGTCACTATGAGAGACACCAAAGAACATTTTAGAAAAACTGGAAAGGCGTATAATTCTTGGATAGGAAGGATGGCATCACAAACATTTCTGCTCTCAAGTTAATCTTGGATTCTTACCTCACACCACACAACACTATTATTTCCAGATGCATTAAAGATTAAAAACAAAACCACAAAATATTAGAAGTGAATGTGGGAGCATTTCAGAATTTTTTTATTTCTAGTCCGAGTCTCCTGATGAGCCAGCAGGGGTTGGAGGTAGCCAGGGGGAAGTTTAGAGGTTTGAGGAGATTAGAGAAGGTTTGAAATAGTCATTGATGGGGGGGGGCTCCCCAAGGAATACTCTTAGTAAGATGATGAGGCAATGTCAAGGTTCCAACCTGTAGATTGTATGATTTCTCCAGCAGTGCTTAGCTCATTACCCAGAGACCACTGACTGATGGGCCGAGGGCAGCCTGGAGGCCTCAGAGAGGTTAAATAAATTGTCCCAAAGCACGTGATCATATAGCTACTAAAGGGACAAAACAGGATTGGAACTCAGGTTGGCCCGAACTGAATGTACACACTAATAATAATATCAAATAATTGCATAGCCTTTTTTTGGTAGCAAGTGCTATGATCATCCCCACTGCTGCAGATAATGGAATGGAAGTACTTTGAGCCTAAGTGACTTTCCAAGTTCAACAGCTAGCCGGTGGCAGAACCAAGATCTCAACCCTGGGCAACCCGGCTTGAGTCCGTGCTGTTAACTATTGTGCATTCTGTCTTTCAACATGAGGATATAGGGCTGATGAAATCGATTTTAAGTGATTACTACAGGGCTCAACTCCTGACCCAGTGGATAATGATGAAGCCAGGCAATTGCTAACAGTACCATGTGTCGGAATCAGGAAAACAGCTTACCAGACGTGCCGAATCTACTAAAATGAAGTTCCGTAGGAGTATATCTATATGGCAATGCGCTTCAGTCTGCCAGCGTTCTGAGTAGATAATAAAAAATTTAGTGGTAACATGTATTACTGCCCACAGATGTGTTCATGCAAGGATCTAGAGCAGGGCTCAGCGAACTTTTCCTGTGAAGGCCTAGACTGTAAATACATTTGACTTTTTAGGCCGTATGGTCTCTGTCTCAACAGCTAAATGCTATTGTTTTAGTGTGAAAGCATCCATAGACAGTGTGTAAAACAATGCTTGTGACTGTGTTCCAATAAAACTTTATTTATAAAAACAGACAGTGGGCCACAATTAGCCTATGAGAGGTAGTTTGCTGACCCCTGCTCTAGAACACCTAGAACTAAGAAGAGGATAGATCTGCTCTGCTCTGTTCCACTTAGACCACACTTGGCATGTGGTATTGATTTCTGGCCAGCACATTTAAAAGAAAGTTCATTCAGTTTACCCATTCATCCATTGAAGAATAGTTGGGTTGTTTTTAGTTTTTTGGTGATTATAAATAGTGCTGCTTTTAAAAATCACGTACAGATTTTTGTGCGATTATGTTTTTATTTATCTTGGATATATGCCTAGGAGAGGGGTACTGGGGGTCAAGTGTATGTTTAACCTTATTTTTAAAAAGTGCTGAATTGTTTTCCAGAGCGGCTATACCATTTTGCATTCACACCAGCAACTTATGAAAAATCTAGCTCACATCCTTGCAGGCACTTGATCTTATTGTTATTTTTTATTTCAGCCTTTTTAATAAGTATGTAGTGGTATGTCACTGTGGTTTTGAATTGCATTTCCCAAATGGCTAATGATGTCGAGCATCTCTTCATGTGCTCATTTTCATTTTTGTATGTCTTCTTTGATGACTCGTGCATTCAAATCCGTTGCCCACTTTAAAAACCAGATTGTTTGTTACCTTATTGTTGAATTTTCAAAGTTCTATATATATGCTGGATATAAGTTTTGAGTCAGATATGTGCTTTGCAAATATTTTCTTTCTTTCATTTCCTTGACAGTGCCTTTCTAAGAGCAAAAGTTTTTTTTGTTTTGTTTTGTTTTTGCTGAAGGCGAATTTATCAGTTTTTTTTTTCTTTCATGGATTATGATTTTGGTGTCAAGTCTGAGAACTTGTTGTCTAACCCAAAGTCATAAAAATTTTCTCCTGTGTTTTGCTCTAAGAATTTTATAGTTTCATGCCTTACGTGTAGGACTTTGACTGGCTTTGAATTGATCTTGCTATACGCTGTGAGGTGTAGGTTGGAGCTCATTGTTCATTGTGTTCCAGCACCATTTGTTGAAAAGACTATCTTTATTGGATTGCTTTTGCATTTTTGTAAAAAGTAGGTTGACCTTATATATGTGGTTCCATTTCTGGATCCTTCAGTTTCTTGCATTGGTCTATGCCCCAGGCCTTTCACCAACACCATAATGTCTTCAATACTGTAGCTTTACAGCAAGTCTTAAAATTAGGATAACGTGAATCTTCCACCTTTGTTCTTTTTTCTAACGTAGTTTGACTATTCTAATTTCCTTTTCTTTCCATATGAGTTTTAGAAACGTGTTGTCTGTATTTTCAAAGAATCCTGCTTGAATGCTAGTAAGTATTGCATTGTATCAGTAGATGAATTTACTTGGTGTGCCTTTTTAGTTCATGAACATGGTGTGCCTCTATGTTTATTTAGGATGGTCACCCCATTTTTAGAGGTACATTGATAATCTGTCATTGCATTTTGGGGAAACCGTGCTATGGGGCAAATTCAAACCCCTAGAAAAACTACATGAACAAAGTTATTCATTACAGTATTATTTGTAATTAGCAAAAAATGCTACTGTATGTCCAACAATAGGGAGATAGTTAAACAAATTCTGACTTATACACTCAGAAAAATAATCGGCTGTTAAAAAGATGGCTCTGAGGTTGATGTAGCAACAGGGACAAAAAAAACCACCTTACGGTATACTATGAAGTGAAATAACCAGACTATAACATTTTATGTACTTACTTTTTATAGCCATGTAAAGATACGAATAAAAAGAAACTAAAGGAAAATACCTGAAATAATAGTTCTCATTTTGTTAGGGTGACAGGATAATGGGTGAGTTTTTTCCTTTTCTAAATTTTCTCAATTTCCAAAATTTTCATAACAAATTTTAAGAGATATGGTGCTGAAGCAAAATGCATTTAGCAACAAGTCAGCAGGATAGTGAGTGGATCCACAATCAGAATGCCTGAAGAGAGAGGCTAGCCAAGAGAAGATTGAACTAGAAGAGGGAGCAGGCCACCCATGCCTGAGGGACTTGCGGTGTGGGAGTGAGCCTCGAGGCTGGATTTAGGCTAGGAGGCCTCAAATGGTAGAACCCAACCCCTGAGGGGCAGTTACAAGGAGATAAGTATCTGAGCAGTAAAAGGAAGAATGTTCTAGGGAGACATCACGGTTAAGGAAGTAGAGCTTGGCTCTTCTCCCTTGCTGAACATTCTTGGGTGACTTAACCATTCTGGATCTCACTTACAAAACTGGGATAATACTGCCTAATTTTCTTTTTTTTTCTTTAAGATTTTTTAAAAATTTATTTATTTGACAGAGAGAGAGACAGCTAGCGAGAGAGGGAACACAAGCAGGGGGAGGGGGAGAGGAAGAAGCAGGCTCCCAGCGTGGGAGCCTGATGTGGGGCTCATTCCCAGAACACCGGGATCACGCCCTGAGCCGAAGGCAGACGCTTAATGACTGAGTCACCCAGGTGCCCCAATACTGCCTAATTTTCAGGATTAATGAGATGATCAAATGAGCTAATATACGTTAGTTATGCCCCTAGATTGTGCTTGGAACACTGGGTAAATATTAGGTCTGCCTGGTAGACTCCCATTCACACCATGGAAGAGCCAACCCCAGGATCACTTCTTCTCTGAAGCCCTAACTGTCCAAATGAAATGAATCTCTCTCTCCTTCTTCTGGTGCCCTCATTACCTTTTCTACATCCACACTTGTCACCTTCGTGTGGTGGGAAGGACTGCCTCTCATGGCATAATATCACATTCCTTAGATCGGGGTCTGTGTCACACTCATATCTCTGTCCCCTTAGCCCAGCCCAGAAGCCCCTCTGCCCAGCCTGACATGTCCACGAAAGTGACAAGGGTAGGTATGTAAGAAGTGCATAGAGTAGCTGTTTGTTGAGTGACTGAAATTTGTAGAGAAATGATTAGAGAAAATGGCCTCACAGGGTCATGTCCACCCTTGGTAAAGTAATAATATGTTTTCCGCGGAGCTATTGGAAGTTAATAAGCAGATGATAGTGGTTAGTAAGTGGAATAGTTTTACAAATACTAGGCATTATAATGACTCCATTTCTTATTTCTTCAAATAATATATTTAGTGCTACTTTTTGTGCTAGGTTTTTCCATTGCCAAGCATTATTTAATACCTTTGCTCTAACCTATTTTTAATATTGCTCCTCAAAGTATAATAATGTTAGCAATATCACTAGAAACAAGGCATTGATTAAAAGCAAAGGTGGAGACCCCATATGCTACTGTAATCGCAGAGCTGATTCGAATCTCTTAAATAATGTTAAAGGGGCCAGTTTGGTACCATTCACTGTGCTTACTATCAGTGTGGACACAAGGAAGATGCTTCCATGACATGTGTTTTATTCCTCCAGAGGGAGTTTTCCAGACTTCTTTTTGTGACTGAAAACCTGTATGCTGCTTCTGTTAGACACTCTCAGCCTCACAACAGAGGTCGTGTCAAAACAGAGCACCCCACCCCACCCCCCAGATCTCCCGTTCCTGGGAACAAACCAGCTCATCCTGCTCTCCCCTGGCAACATGTTAGTTAGAAGTTGCCAGATCACACAATACAGAACACAGGCCCATCGAAAGCTAAGGCAGACAAAAGCATCCCGGCTCTCTAAGCCTCTGGTGGTTTTCTCTTCAGTCCCTTCCAACTTCTCAGGACCTGTTGGGACTAGAGAAAACCCAAGGAGCTTGTCCACCCTCAACTTTTGCAGACTCTTTCCTGCTCTTCGACCCAAGAGCCCCCAGAGGGCGCCGCCCCACGCACTCAGCACTTTTGATACCAAAATGAATGGTGGGCTGTGTCACCCAGCTGAGACCACAGAGCCCCTGCCTTTGGAAGAACTGGGATTCAGAGGAAGGCACTAGACTGGGCATCAGGAGACCTCCAAGCTAAGCCTGACCCATCCACGACCTTCTTTTGCAACCGTTGGCTCGTCTCTGAAGCATGGTGGGCTTCAGGTTTTCCACCTGTAGAATTGAAGTGTTGACTAGTCTGCTCTGTCCAGTCCGGTAACAGTAGCCACATGTGGCTCGTGGCTGGTTAGTGAAGTTTAAATGTGTTAAATTATAATAAAAGTTCAGTTCCTCAGTCCATGAGGCACATCATAAGCACTCAAGAGCCACATGTGGCCAGTGGCTATCATTGGACAGTACAAAATAATAGTATTTATTTTCATGGCTGAAAATTCTAGTGAAGAGAACTGCCCCTAGCTTCTGTCTTAAGATCTGCTCCAGGTCTTCATTCTGAGTCTGATCATTACATAAAACCAAATCTAGTTTTACTTTTTGACTACGTACCCTTGACCATGTTTAGAGTCTATCTAAATAATTTATTTCCATCCTGAGGCTTACATAGAGTCTGCTAGTCAAATGCTACTCTAGTCCCGAGCAGGACTCCTACTGCATAAAAAAGGACCAAAAATCAGGCTAAGTAGAAAGAGATAAAGCGAATGTCCCCACAAAAGAGAGAAGAGGAGAGAAATTGAAGGCAGTGCAGGGAAGTGCCCACCCCACTCTCCAGGCCTCGGGCAAGTTCCTTCCCCGCGTTCCATAGGAGTGATAGTGCTTTCACCCCCAGGCTCTGGGAAGCAAAGGGTATGCAAGACCCTGGCAGGGCCCCTTCCAGAAACATGGTACTATAAAAACCCAGCACCTGATTCGTATGCACCCCTGCCTCCTTCCCCTCCCTCGCTTTCACTCCCCCTTTTCTCTGCTTTCCAGCTTGTTCCTCCCGTGAGATATTCACCTAAGGCACACCATTAAAGGAGGGACCACAGGAGGCACTTGGACAGCTCCGGAGACTTTAGATGACCCTTTACTTCATAGGGGAAGTTGCTCACATGCACCATAATGTAATGCTATCACAGGGACCCTAGATCTGGATTATTAACCTTAACATGGCCTAAGTCCTGTCAACCACCACTCACCGGATTCTACGTTCGTGGCAAGGCTCATTTAATAAAGCGAGGCTTCTCCTTAGAGGTGGGCTTACTGGCTTTGATTGGCCATCCAGGTTGTGTGACGCACACACATGACAACGAATTGAGGAAGTAGCATGAGTAAGGGCAGTGCTTTCAAAGCAATTATAAAGTAGCTTCTAAAACCACCAAAATCTGATTGGCCTACAGAAAGGGGACAAAGCCTGCCTCCTGCTGCCTCTTTGACGATGTTCCCTTTAGAAAAACCCATCCTTTTGGAGCTCAGTGGTGGCAAAAGCCCAGCGTGCAAAGCCACCACCCAGACAGAGGTCCTTCATCTGCCACACACTGGCTGCGTGACTCTGTCCCAGAGGTTGCTCTTCGCTGGGACGCGGGAATCTGATCCGTGAAATGAGAACTAGGAGAACTACTTGCCTGGATTCTTGAGTGGATGAAATACAGTAACACAGATGAAATATCGAAACCTCTGGGGAATTCTAACCACTAAATACGTGCACACTTCTATTGGATTTAATTGTGACTCTTCCTAAAGGTTCAGCAATTCCAAAGATTCTCGAAGTGTGACTTTGAATTCCGAGCTTCAATCCTTTATAGGCTCCCAGCCTGCCTTTGCTGAGGGGTATGAATTGCCCCTGCGATGGTTTTCCTAATTATTAAATATATAAGCTCCTTTCATGTCTTGTCTTTTCTTTTTCATTTTTGACCACTCCATGGTTCATAAGGCACTTTGCAGCTTTTCAAATTGTCACATTTGTTTAATTAGCCCAGAGACCCTGCCACGTCGATTTCTGTCAGCTGTGTAACGGTCTCTGTGGGTAGCTTGCAAATCCCTGTCCAGGATTGTTTTTAATGATTTTGCACATTTCTTTTCTTTTTGAAAGCAAATGAAGGACAGACGAGACGAGCTAGAGCCACTGGCAGGGGAGGGTGGGGTGCTGTTGCACTGGGGTGAAGCGTGTGACTAAAACCCAGTAGAAAACCACCAGTGGACAACTGGTGTTTGGACAGGAGATACAAATGGATTACACAGCGTGGTCTGAAGCCCAGGGAGAGAGTCCTCCATGTGCATTTAGTTACCTCAAGCCCAACCTGACATCTGCTCACTAGAACTTTTCCAGTGAAGTTGAATCTTCTTTGGTGCTTTCCTAAACGTATAGCAGGGAGTAAACGTCCTGACCTGATTTCCCCCAAGAGATGGTATTTAAAGAGGATTTGGAGACATCCATGGGGAGTGGATTCCCACAAGGTCATTAAAAAAAGCTTGGCAGGGTGGGCGGGATGGGGGAGGAGTTGGAAGGTGTCCCCTTCTCATGGTGTACAAATGGTTTGGGTGCCTCAGAGATGTCAGGGGGAAATTCTTAATAAAAAGACTCTGTGATTGTTACCTTTTTATTAAGAAACAAACTAACATGACTAGGTAGTGATGCAAGGATCAGATTGGATTTTCGTGTAGTAAAGCCTTAGTATATAAGTATCTCTGTGTTCTGATGCCAAAGATGTATCCTGTCAGTAGCCACTTCTAGCTTATGCTGTTTGGCAGGTAGCTGTTGTCACCAAGGCAGACAGGCATCAGCCTTCCTGATTTTAACACAGGACTGGCGCTTTATGGCATGCCTATGGGGCAAGGTTTTATGTCCACACTGCCTGGCCCCTGGAGTGTTCATATTGAGTTTAGAATGTTCTCTTTCCCCATTAGCCAGATGTCCCTTTAGAAAAAGATATGGCTCTTACTTGTACTGCCTCTTTGCCAGTCTTAATATGGAATAAAGAAGCTATTTATTTCCTATTATTTGAAGTAATTGCAGAAAGAAACTAATCTGGAGAGAGGAGTGACTGTCCAGGCATTGAAGAATACTCAGCCTGTTAGGGGCTTGGAATATTCCGAGGGGGCTTTCTGAATCAATTTCACTAAGGCTTAGTTGTGGTTGTAATGTTATTAAATTCAGGGGACTGCAAAGAGTTTGATGCCTCTGTTGGCTTATTTTATTTTATTTTTATTTTTAAAAGATTTTATTTATTTATTTGAGAGAGGAAGCACACGCAGGGGGAGCAGCAGGCAGAGGGAGAGGGTGAGGGAGAAGCAGACTCCCACTGAGCAGGGAGCCCGATGCGGGGCTCGATCCCAGGACCCCGAGATCATGACCAGAGCTGAAGGCAGACGCTTAACCCACTGAGCTGCCCAGGCGCCCCTGACTTATTTTGATTTTTACTGGGGGAGTGTGTTGATGGAGGAGGAGGGCCTGGTGTTCAATAGCTAGACGAACACCTTATGATCAATTTGTTAGTTAATTTCATGTGAATGGGACAAACCAGTTCCCTTTCATCCCCCTGGTGCTGTAATTCTGTGATTCTAAGAGGAAAGACAATTCTGTGCAAATCATATTGGCTGGAGTTTCAGCTGTATTCGTGGCCTGACACCTTATTTTTACTGAGCTCAGAAATAATGAAAGAAGAAAGCTACGGCCAAGTTGTTCACTGGAGGGCTCTTTCCATGAAAATAGATATTACTTCTTTTTTCCTCAGCAATTGAGTCTTTGTTCCTTCTAAAAGCAGTTGTCATGAACTCCTCATTACCATTTTTCTTAATGTGATAAGCGTAAACTACAAGAAAGCTATCATGTTTGAAAAGCTACAGCAGCCCTTAGAAAGGAAGACTGACGCCTTGTGTAAGGCTTCAAAAAGGCTCAGACTGGGGATTGCATGAAATGTCTCTTCCTGCCTCCCTTTGCCTGAACTTGTCTTTCACTTACCGTAGAACCCACGTCTCTGCACTTGCAGTCTTGGTCTGTCTGTACCATAGTGTGAGATTAGCACATGTCTTTGGTGATTTCTGGAACATGGTAACAAATGGAATGTGACTTTTTTTTTAAAAGCCAATTCTGACAGGTTTATTTTAGTTCTACTTTTGAACGATAACTAATAATTATTATCTCATACCCATTCCAATTACGAATACTCTAGTTACCTAGGTAGAGCCCAGCCGCACCCTGTGCCTGGATCTGGTCCAGCTACCCGGCTCTTAGATACCTTGCAGAGAGTAGACACTCAAATGTTTTTTAGGATGAATGAAACTAAATGTAGATCATTAAAGATGGTGCTGGGGGAACAGCCAATGAAGGTGTGTGAATTTTATCAGATTGCTTTGGCTGACCTGGAGCTAAAGGAGCAAATTAGAGGTTAGCCATAAGGAATTCTTTCATGCTATGAGGACATGGTGTGCCGTTCCTTCCAGGGAAGCTGCTCTGGAAAACAAGATGCTATTATATTATATTTTAAATGATGGTCATCTGGATGTAGTTGATGGCAAAATAATTTGAAACACAAAAGCTAGAAACTGAACAGTAAAGTTTAAAAATTGCTTTTGAAAATGAGTAACAGTGTCAAAATTCACTTCTGGAGGAAGGAAACAAGTTCCTGAGTTAGGGAAGAAGTGGCGTTCAGGAAACCTCAGAAACGTCTAACGCCTGGACTGCCCCATGGAGCAGAAGCCCTCTGCTAAGGTTCCTCTCTGCTCCTGGTCTCTGCAAAATCATTTCCCGGTGGCCGGTTCTTACAGTTCCTACTCTTGAACTGGTGCTAATTTTTCGCGAAGAAGGCAGTTTAGATTGAAATCAATCGAGCAACGTTTTCTAATGGGGTGGCCAGTCTTCTGTACTGATTGGTTCAACTAATGGAGACAAATGTCCTGAGAAGTATCCAAATTTACAAAGCAATTGTCTATTGGGGTGTCAAACCCCATTAAGTAGGTGGGCTGTGGCCTCAGGTTGCCGCGGCCGAAAACACGTGCAGAACTCCATGGGTCTGGTTGAATTCTGCCCAGTGTGTCACCATGGTGGTCTGCCCACCTGTTGCTGCCTTTGGAGAGGCTTCTTTGTGGACTCTGAGTGTGGAGCATCTGACGAGTAACTGCCCGTGGCCATACACAACCCTGTTTTATATTTAGTAAATGGAATGGAACGCACTGCATCTAGCAATGGCAAGAAGGTGGACTGATTGGCTGAATGAACACATGGAGAAGCCTCGGGGTCACTGATCACCGTGCTCCTGACTGTAAATAAGATTTAGGCGCTTTTAACATCAAATTCTGATTGGGGGGGTACCAGGATGAAGGCAGCCAGTGTGAGCTGGACCTTTTGCATGTACAGCGCTGGGGCTGATGGAGAAAATTTCCAGATTCCCTGAAACAACCACCCAGACTAAAGAGTTTTGAATAAAGCAGTCAGTTATTTATTTGAAGAAAGAAACAGTGCCAGGATTTTTATACCATGTCAGTGAAATTATAACTTAGTGTTAGAAACCTAAAAAAGATTTGGCCTTTTTTTTCCCTAATGGATTGCATTTTGTGATGGCCCATTGTTGGGAAGGTATGTTTAATAGGACAGTTGATTTTATACTTCTTCCCTACCAGCACTTGCATAGAAATCAAGGATGCAGTCTCAGTAGAGTGTCTTAAGACCATTCCAAAGAGAAGAATATTCATTCAATTTCATGGAACAGCATTGTGACCACTAGACAGGCTTGGCAGGAGTATTAGTGATCAAGCCCAGAAAAGTCTATGGTTCCACTATTGTTGGATTGTCCAAGAGCTGAGCAAACAATCAGACAAATGGGGCTGTTAGCTGTCTCACTGTGAGATAGCGGGCCCTCCCTAGTACTCCTCCCCCACCATCCCTGGGAGAATGGTGAATTTCCTTAGCCAATATGGTCAGTCATGTTTGCATGTCATGTAAAAAAACAACAAACAAACAAGCCCTGCTGTTTCAGATTCAGTTTTGCATCATAAATATCCTTGACTTCACCGAGCTGGAGAATATGATCATAGGCTCATGGAAGGCAATACAGTTGGTCCCTAACCTCCCTGCCCTGCCTTTCTAGGAATCCCTTTAAATCTTCTGCCTTTAGAGATGGGCCCCCATTGCCTTCTAAAGCAATAGGCTCCATGATTGGAAAGCTCATAGGAACAGAAAATCTTTTATAGTTTGAGCTAAAGCAGGTCCCCTGATAACCTTACCCATAGGGCGAGTCCTAACCTCTTGGTCCACAAAGCAGGTCCCAGATCTCTTCCACATGAGAGCCCTTAGGGTATTTGAAGGCACCTCGCAGACCTTCCCTCAGTCTCCCTCTTCTGTAGACTAAATGTTCTCTTTTAAAGTGCATTTATACATGTGATAAGCTTTGTAAGCTCTCGCGGTCTCGGAGCTGTCCCTAGTAAGAGACTGCAGTATCCCGATGCCCCTGCTGAAATAGGTTTCCTCGTTCTGCACGTTTACACTTGGTTGGTGGAACATAACTGTGATTTTTGTCTACCTCTGCTAAAATTTATCTTCTTGGCTTCAGGCCAGGTTTACGAATATCTTTGTGAATTTTGATTATTCGTCATTTGGCGTCACCTACAATTTTGATAAGCAGACATTCTGTATGTTCTTCAGTTACTGATTAAATGAGATAGTGTTTCAACAGTTATTTCTTTCAATCAAAATGCACAATAAAAGATAAGGCATTATTATCGTTAAAACTGGTAAACAGGGAAGGGCCACAAATGACAGAGCCCTATGGAAAGCCTCTAGAGGCAGTCTTCTAGGTTGACCTTATGTACTGAACAATTGCGTAAGCGTATTCAGCCGCTCTGTAAATCCACCTTAGAGCACAGCAATGCACCTCACACATCCCCACCCTTAGCCCTAGGACTTCCGTGGGAGCTTTGGTAGATGCCTTCCTGACGCCAAGGTGTGCTACAGCCATTTCCCAGTCTCCCAACGAGGACCTCATTTCCCGAGTGCTGTCAATGTCCTAGATTGTGGCCTGGCCAGGGTTAAAAAGGCCCTCGAACCCTAAGTAAGCAGCACCGTTTATATGAGCGTCTTTAAGACAAAACATTCTGGGAAGCACAATGTCTATTCTGGGAGGGCCCAGAGGAGAGAGAGAGAGAGAGACCAACCAGTAGCTCTTCCCATGTGCCCTGCTTCCTTACATGGAAAGTTTTACGACCCTGGCCAGAGGGCTCCATCGTCCAGCCCTTGTCTTCCCAGGGCCTGCTAGGAAGGAGAGCCTGCCGAGGGAAGCAGGCAAGTGCGTGTTTCTGCAGGGGCTGCATGCTGGTAGGCCACACTGGGAGTGGCAGCCTGTGCAGACTACAGTCAGCTCGTGGGTCCTCTCCCGGCTGACTGCTCTGCTCCCTGTGCCCCCTCCTCACGCCCCCCCCGCTCCAGCCCCTGCAGTCCATTTGCTATTGAACAGCCAGCACCACTGCTGATGCGGAGACATTGTGCTAATATCCCTGCCTGGCTTCCCTCTCCTATCAGGGAGAAGCAGAACCTCCTACAAGCCAGTTAGCAACTGAGAGTGGACTGAGGACTGAGGAATTCTCCTGAGGCCTGATTCCCGGGGCCGGCCCCACTGGGGACCCCAGGGGCCCTTGACCCTTACTGCCTGGCAACCCTCATGCCTCACTCCCCCTCACTGCCTGTTTCTGGCTCTTCAGAGAACCATCAGGGACTGTGGATACAAAGGTTCTAAGTCATTTATTCAAGCGAATTAGGTTTTCTGGTAAGTTATTGACAACCTCCCACCCCCTGCACCCATGCACACATGGGGTTTTGTGCTAGAAGAAGCAGATTTGAGTCTACGAAACACACCCACTTGCAGTCGGGCCACATGGACTGGACTCCCTATTTCAGGTTTTCGTCAGTTTTGGAGAAAGGAAGGTGTACTTCCCAAATTGCAGCGATATTATTCTTAGTATTTCAGCAGAGGGAAGGGGTGAGGTGTACAGAGCCCCTCTCATCCGGAGCCCTGGACAGATCCTGAGCTACCTGTCCACGAGGTTCATGCTGGCAATGCTCCGGCCTGCTCACAGGGCTCCTCACGACAAGTCTTCTGCATGTTCGATGCCGTGCTATCCGGACCCCTGGCCCGTGCAGTAGCTCCCTTTCCCCCGTTCAGGCCCGTAGATGTGGGGGCAGAGGTGAACAGTGCTGACAGCTGCGAGAACCCCCAGAGGCCATCTCAGCCAAAGCCCATGTGCTGCAGGTGGGAACACGGCCGCTCAGAGAGGGCGAGCAACTTGACTGGGGTCACTCAGATAGCTCTTGGCCAAACTGGGACATGAGTTAAGCTCTCCTTACTCCTAGTCCAGGGATCCTTGGGGGATCTTTTGGACTCTAACAACAATGAAATATGTAAGATACCACCATTGCATTCATTAAGATGGTTATTTGAAAAATTAATCGTCTCTTCAGTTAACTCTTCGAGGTAAGGACCTGAATATTTATGTTATGCTGTTTAACCTAAACATACACTGCTTGAACATCTACTGCATGCCACCTAGAATGTTAGCCTCTGAAAGGAATACACATGCACACACACACACACACACACACACGTACGTGCACACGCGCGGCTCCTCTCGCCTTCACTGTGAAGCCTTTCCCAAAGGCCTCACACAATGGATTCCTTCCAGCACCTCGACACATTCCCCTCTCGAGGTGGTTCGCACATCAAGCAGAGTGAGCTCTTCTCGGGGAGGATCTTGACTTTTTATCTTTTCTAGATCCCAGTGACTGGCAGAAGTTACTAGAACAAAATGGAGGGCATCCACCAAACAGACCCAGCCATTTACTAATTGTGTGGCCTTGGACAAGTCACTTGACTTCTTTGTGTCTCCAAAGGAGTATGATGGTAACCCCTGCCTCTTTAGTTTGTAGCACACAAAGACTGAGTGCAGGAACTGAATGCTTGGCGCACTGTAAGCACTTAGTGAATTTTGGTATGATTCTTCTTCTTATCATTAATTCAAACACAGAAACTTCAGACACTAATAATAATATCTCATATTAACCAGTTACTACGTACTGGGCACTGGAGATACAAAGTTGAGTAAGACAAGGCTTGGGCCACCATCCTAGTTACTACAAAGAACAGCCAGCCAGACAGCCGTGTGTTAGGAGAGTCTGGAATCCAGACCTTCTGCTCCTCAGCCAGTGGCGCACCCAGCTTCTGTGTCTGAGTCCAGCCAAGTGATGCTCCCCACAACTTGTTTTGGGTTCATTAGAGTCCTAGCCACGAGCCGTGGTGTGGATAATATGGTGGAGAAGGAATCACTGGTGGAAAATTGGGCCTTATCTAGGGCGCCTGGATGGCTCAGTCAGTTGAGCGTCCAACTCTTGATTTTGGCTCGGGTCACAATCTCAGGGTCATGAGATGGAGCCCCTTGTCAGGCTCTGCGCTCAGCAAGAGTCTGCTTGAGATTCTCCCCTTCTCCTTTGGCCCCTCCACCCCACCCCTCTCAAGGAAATAAATAAATCTTAAAAAAAAAGGGGGGGTGCCTGGGTGGCTCAGTCAGTTGAGTGTTGGACTTTTGGTTTTGGCTCAGGTCGTGATCTCAGGGCTGTGGGATTGAGCTCTGTGTTGGGCTCTGTGCTCAGCATGGAGTCTGCTTGAGATTCTCTCTTGCCCTCTGCCCATCCCCCACTCATGCTCCAAACAAACTAACTAACTAAATAAATAAAATCTTAAAAAAAAAAGAAACAGAAAATTGGGCCTTTTCTGACTTTTCTGGGTTTGACCTTGAAGTCTTAGCTCACATTAACTTAAGCACCCACCCGGCTGTTAGAGATTATGTGGAGTGCCTGTGGCTTGTGAAACCAATTCTTTGTTAAATGCTGAAAGATGACACATCATTACTTAATTAGTCCTTTCTCCGTTAACCGTGTTTGTCAACTCTACAAGAACAGTCAACCTATCCAGCGCCATGGAAAGAGTACGCGCTTTGGAACTGGTCACCAGCTTTCACTTCCCATTGCCCAATGGGAAGATGAGCCCCTGCTTAGTTTCTCACTGAGGGCGGAGGGAGGGAGCCCAGAGATGAAGGAGTTTCAGACCCACCTCACGTGCGTGCGTCCGTCTGTGTGTGGGAGAGACGTTTGTTGTTCATGGAGGAGCGATGCTTGGTGTTCAGCGCGGATGCACAGCACTGGAGCCTGTTTTGAGAGCTTTGGCGACCCTGCGCAGCAGGTGCTCCTTCCTACCTGATGAATAGGCAGACTTGGTGCAGTTGGGTAAGGGTGCGTGGGGGTTCTTATCTTGGCAATAGCAAGAACATAAAAATAGATTAATATCCTTCAAGTGTGAATGAAAAGGGTGACGATGGAAAATCTGCTGTGAGCTTTCCACACTCTACAGGTCTAGCTCATTTTGAGAAGTGAAAGAGCTTGCTCCAACGTTCCTTGCTGAAGATAGCCTTTCAGGAAATTATATTCCTTTCAACTGCATCATGCCTACTTTAATCAAATGCATCGGTGGTAACACGGAATCGGCTTGCCATGTCATGAAATCTCACGTTTCCAATACAGAGAATCAGTTATAATTGAAAATGCAAACATGGCAGCAGTTCTGTGTGGCCTGCCCGGCAGGGTGGTGTGCTCAGACAGTGGTTCGGGATCATCTCATTCTGCCACAGAGTAAATTCAGATGACCCCGGGGGGCGGTACACCTTTGAGAGGGGAGTTCATCCTTCCAGGTGTCCGAAACACTTTTTCATAGGCCCAGAGGCACACGTCTACAGCCAGTGGTAAGAAGGGATGGAACCTGAGTTGCTGCTGAGAGATGATACTTCCTGATCCCAGGCTGGGGCCTTCCTGCCCCTTGCTTAGGTCTGGCTAAGTAGGACCTGTATGTTTTATGTGGGACGGATTTTGGAGAAGACCAGCCTTCATCGGAAAAAGAAAACACTGACAATGTAAAAGAAATCATTCAGGAATTGCAATTGGGCTTCAAACTGTTGTCGCACTGAGTTACTTTGGGCCAGTTTTGATGAATGCATAAGTAGTGTACAAACGTTATCAACTGCATACCAATGCGCAACTCAAAAACACTTGAAAGTAGTCTCTCTCTTAAGTAGGTTAAGCATCCCCTCTAAATCTTGTATGCATGTTTAATGTCCTTAGCGCCTCCTTTTAAATAGTGCTAGGTAGACTCCGATCTGTGTCAGCCCTTGTCTGAATCGTACTTAAAATTCTGCTTCGGCACTGCCGCTGCGAATGGGTCTGTGAAGTATCTGCTTGCATTACAGCTCTTCATACATCAAAGCTCTTTTTGAACTGGGTAATTATAGAAGGGGGAAAAACATGTTTTAGTGCTACCTGAGAGTTCTTATTAATATTACCTTTGAAATGACTAATTATGTTACCCATAAAGATTGGGGGAAAGTATTATATAACTGACTCATTTTAAAAAAAAGGCCTTTCATAAACTTTGATCCTCTCCACTCCTCCCCAAAGCTCGCCTTTTTTGCTCCCCATTATTGCATTGATTTTTATGTTGCATGTTTATACACCGGAATGTCTGATGAATCCAACACAGGCTGGCCCCCTCCTGCTTCACAAACTTTGTGAATTACAAGAAAAGTTGAAGGTTCCCAATGAATGAACGAATAAGCTCCAAATGTCTCAGGCTAGAGAAAAGGCAGCACCAGGGCATAGGATTGCTGTCTTCCACTAGCTGCCGGTTTGTCATGCGAAAGAAGAGGAGATGAGATGTGTTCTGTGTGGTTCCAAAGTACGGTCCATAGGTAGAAGCTACTGGGAGACAGTTGTTTTGGTCACAACCAGAAGGAATAGGGTGATTGGGCTGTCTCAACGTGGGACGGGCTGTTTCAGGCATTAGTGAGCTCCTTGTCCCTGGCTCTGTGCGAGTGATGTTGGATGGCTCCTTGTGTCACAGACAGGCTTCAAGCACCAGGAAGGGACAGGGGAATGGAAGGAACAAATTTAAGCTCCCCTGAAAACAATTAAGGCCAACTGAGTCCGTAAGTATTTGTAAAGGGACCTACTGTATTTATGCCAAGAAAGTGTTTGATTTGCTAAGTGCCCCAAAATAAAGTTCCTTTGTTTTTCCTCACCAGGAGATGACCCATTCCTGGCCTGCTCCTCTCACTGCCATGCATACTTCCGGAAACTCTGAGAAGAACACACTTTCCATCCCAGGACAGGTCAATTCTCTTCCTGCCTCCATTTTCCTTTATCTTATTTCAATTGTACCAGTCTTCCGATTGGAGTCCTACAAATACAAATGACCTCGGTGTTCTAGTGCCATAAAGTCTAGACTTCCTCAGGGCGCCTGTGTGGCTCAGTCTGTTGAGCGTCCAACTCTTGGTTTTGGCTCAGGTCATGGTCTCAGGGTCATGAGATCAAGCCCCACATTGGGCTCCATGCTTAGTGCAGAGTCTGCTTGAGATTCTTTCTCCCTCCCTCTTCCTCCCCATCTGCACCCATCCCCGCTTATGTGCTCTCTCAAATAAATAAATAAATCTTTAAAAAATCTAGACTTCCTCTCACCCCTCAGGATGTTAATATAAATCTCATTTTTTCCAAAAGAGTCTTTTTTAAAGATTTTATTTATTTATTTGCGCAAGAGAGCGTGAGCAAATGAGAGAAAGAGAGAGAGAGCACGAGCAGAAAGAGAGGGAGAAGCAGGCTCCCCGCTGAGCAAGGAGCCCAATGTGGGGCTCCATCCCAGGATCCCAGGATCATGACCTGAGCTGAAGGCAGACGCTTAACCGACTGAGCCACCCAGGTGCCCACTGAAGGGGAGTCTTTAAGAGCATATATCCACAGACGCTGGCCTGCGTACTGTACTACCTAGAGCCCTGCCTCTGTCTACGTTACTGTGCCCAGAATGATGAATCAGAAGAGTGAGCTCATCCCTTAAGAGGACCAACTAGGTGATGTAACAACAACATTCAAGATTATTTTTTAATTAAGAAAACCTATACTCTTCACCCTAATGGGTCGATTTTCAATTTTGTCTATCACCTTCCAGTCCTTGCTCACAAGCACACAGATCTTTTACCCGCCAACACATCCTAGTGATAGAACTTCTTCTTCAGTTCTATTGTCAAATGTTTAATTTTTTTCCTCACCTGCTCCCACTGAGAATTTTTTCTCACCATCAGTTTTTAAAATGCCTAAATAACCATGGCTATTCTAATAACACGCTTAAGAAGAAAAAGTCATGTCTTTCTCCCTTCCGTCCTTCCATCCAATTAACCATCCATCCATCCATCCATTTATTCAGAAACCATTACCTGAGGGCATACAATAGACTTAAAGTTAGGGATGAGGAGAAACCCTCAATGTGTTATCAGCTAAATGACAAAACAGTGCCAAAAGTGTCTTCATAGAGAATAGAAGGTTCCAAGAAGTGTCTAACGGTCCCCGGGAGTTGAGGAAGTGCTCAGAGAGGTGGCGGCATGTGTAGGAAGCCTACACCTTTGACAGGTGGAGAAGGGCCTAAGAGATGAGCAGTCCATGCAGCAGAACAGGAGCGACCAAGGCACGAGGAGATGAGGGCTCATGGCGTGGTCCTGGGAATGGAGAGAGATCTGAACTCCAGGCAAATGAGCACATCTCTGTAAAAGACCTTGAGTGCCAGCAAAGGAGTTCAGACTATTTGTAGAAGGAGAAACCCAGTCATACTTCAGTTTCTAGGGTCGTGAGTTTAACAATAACATTGGTTTAAACTGCAGTTAGTGATCCCTGTCCACCTTTGAAAGGGGTCAGAAGTAAGTGAGCAGCAACCCTCTGTCCGTGGCCGGTATGTGTGTCGTTCCCTCCTGTATGCCCAGTGTCCCTCCTTAGGCCACTCTGGGCTTGGGGTCCTCTCCCTAGCATCCCAGCCAAGGGATCCATCCAACCTTTTCAGGCGTTGAATCCAACACTGGTTCAGCAATTGCAGTGTTTTCAGCTGTGTTCTCCAATTTAGGAGATAATTCGCGCAAGTTGCAATTTTGACATTTACAAGTGTATACAATAGAACCGGTTGTTTAAATGGGCTTTTGTAGTAAGTGCACAATTTGGAATCAGGCATGATTTGCATTTTCTGCCAATTATCTGTGCTCCCATCGACCCCATGATAAAGGTAGAGGCAACTGGCATAAAATGGTGAAACCAGGATGGATACACACCCACTCTTGTTTCGCTTGGTTCCTGCCAAAATGTTGGTTTGAAAGAAAAGTACATCAACAACAAATGCCGCAACGTGCCTCGCCTCATTCTAATATCTAGTAAATAATTCCATCCTCATTACAACCCAAAGAGATTGGTAATTCGATTCTCCCAAATTCACAGAGGAGGAAACTGAGGCATGGAGTAAAGTAATGTGCTCCGAATCATCCAGCTAATAAATCAGGGAATCAGGTTCTGTGGCGATGTGTTTATCACACAGATTTACAGATGCCTCGGTTCAAATTCCATTTTCCAAAATGTGGCCCTGTACAGTAAATACATGTGCCTGGGTGACCCCCTTCCTCAGTGTTCGCACCAGACCCAGGAGATGCCACCCTCTCAGAGAGCATCCCTCTCGTATGTTCATGAGCGAGCTGGAGCAGCTCAATTCCCTTGGGAGCTGCAGACCTGGCTGCTTTTAATCCTGACTCTGCTAATCGCTAGGCAGGTGGTCCTACTCCAGTTCCTCTGAGCCTCAGTTTCCCCATCTGCACTATCTGTGTGTGTCTGCGCACGCACGCCTGTGTGTATATATAATCCCAGTGGATTTTTCAGGTCAGGTAGTCAGTGAGTCTGCAGGCTTACAAAAACAGACACAGCTGGAAATTCCCAACTTACTGAAGTTTACTTATCCATCCCAAATTGAGAAGGCCATGTTTGCTCATAGAGAATGGAAAAACTCACGAGGAACGGAGTACATCACTAAGCAGAAGTGAGGGAGCTAATAGTGTCCTCAGGGGAAGTTCAGTAAAGGCTTCGTGGAAGTAGTCAAACTCCAGACAGAGGCTGGCAAACTACAACCCATGGGCTTTTAGATTTTTAAATGGTTAGGATTTTCAAAAGAAAAAGAATGGAATAGTTGTGAATATTATGAGTTACTCTGAATGGTATGAAATAGCATGACTGATATGAAATTCAAATTCCAGCGTCTATAACTCGAGCTTTCTTGGACTCCAGCCACACTGATTCATTTCTGTATTAGCTGTGGCTGTTCTCACGCTACAGCCACAGAGCTGAGTAGTTACGACAGAGACTGTATAGCCCCCTAAAGCGTAGGCTCTTTGGTATCCGGCCCTTTGCAGGAAAAGTTTGCCAATCCCTGCTCTAGAATCTAGATCCTGTGGGAGCGTCTGATTGTGGGATTATCATCAAAGTTAATATTGAAAATATTCTCACTTAAGTTTGTGGAAACAATTTGACATCATTATATCCTATTATTAAAATTACTTCTATGACATGTCTATGAAGGAAACACACAAAGTCAGGTTTTTTTTTTTTAATTTGTATTATGGGCATCAACAATTATGGCATGAACAATGCAGATTTTTCCCACAACCAAGCTATTTCCAGTCGGGGTTGGGTGTGTTTGTATGCTAACTTGGGTGATATCCAGAGGTGTTTCCTTTGTTTGGAATTCTGGTTTTAAAAAGTCTTACCCATCTTAACATTAAAAACTGTATCAAGGGGCACCTGGGCGGCTAACTCGATAGAGCATCCAGCTCTTGATCCCAGGGTTGTGTGTTCAAGCCCCACGTTGGGTGTGGAGCCTACTTGAAAAAAAAATAGGTATCAAGAACACATAACTTCAATGTCCCAAATTAAGTAAATAATGCAATCCTCGAGTTCATTTCATAAATCACTGCTCTGATGCCTTGAACAACTGACTGTTCGGGTCTAAAGTCGAGAATACTTGGATGAAGGTTAAAACTTCAGGCCGGCTTGCTGGGACCAGTATGGTGACTGGCTGCATGTGTGACTCTCTAACCAAGTTTTTGGTTTATTTGACTTTGGAACTTGTCATTTGATTCCTACTGTTATACGAGCCTAAACTCGCCCCATATGACTGTGATGAAATCCCTTGTGAAAAATAACAGGTAGAAATATTGGTATGTAGTGAAGGACATACAAATGGTTAACCCCTCATTTATTTGGCATTCTGGGAAAGAAATGAGGTGTTCTGGGTGATCAAAATTCTTGGATAACCAAAGGCCCATCCTTCCATAGGAATCATGTAATACGAATCATTTTGAGATGCAATTAATATTTTTCTGATTTCTTATAAAAGTTCTACCGAACATGCTTTTTTCTGTCTTGATAACTTAGACATGATGAGCACCAGTTATTGGACTGTGCTATAATTATGCCCTCGGGAGCTATTAAGATGCATAGGAATGCCTGCCTCTATATTAAATGGCCATAGACTCCTGTGCTTTGTAAGTTCTGACTTGGCTGTGTCATTTTCTTTGGCCACCTGTTTCATGTCTCAGCGTTCCCAGTGGCTGTGCCTCTAGGACTGTTTCCCCTTCCTCGCCATTTATGATTTGCTAAGGAGTGGGAATCAAATGGCCAAGCTTGTTAGAGTTTTTTGTCAAAGTCAATTCTCTATCAAGTGAGGGTAGAGAAAGCTTTGAGCAGCAAACTGCATGGGCTTTGTGATAGCTCTTTAGTTGAGAGGCCTTTTCCATCTCTTGTGGAGTTTCTGGTAGTCTTCCAGAGTGGTGATCTCGCTGGAAGTGAAATCTCCTGGGCAACAGAATCATACTAAATAGATCGAAACATTCACTTTCCATTAAAGCACAGTGTTATTGTTCTTGATTACTTTCTCTTAAAGACAGACGGTCCTCTGATTCTGTTTTTCTTCTGTAAAGTAGCACGATTAGGCTTCAAGACTAGATTGCTTACAGCAGTGGTGGACATAACCAATTCTTGTATGTCCTTGAATTCATTGTCCCCCTTTTGAGGCTCTTGTCTTGCCGTCAGTACTCTCTCTTCCATCCCCACGGGGCCGTGCAAACCCTGTCCATTGTTGTAGTGCTTCTGCCTGTGAGTTTGATCAGGATCCACACAGGTGTGCCATGCTCCCAGAAAGCGCCATATGTAGAAATCTGCATTTCTCAAAATCAGTGAATGAGTTGTGTGCAGGGTGACTTTCAAATCAAATCTAAATCCTTCAAATAACGTGCTCCACTCACGTATTTCAAATGGCTTCCTGTCCTTCACCAAATTTGTAATGAAGTTTTAAGAACACTTGTCTTGTGAAAATGAGATCCATCTATCGCGTATGTGTCACAGTTAAGGTAGAAAATTGGAGTTGTTACTATAAAAGGGAGCAACTGAGCACATCTATTAATTACGGTCTTGTTTACACTTCTACAAAAACCAGGATCATTTTTTTTATTTTGAACCAGGGCCCCTTTCCTTCCTTAGAGACCTCATTGCCTAGCTAAGTGAGAAATTAAACACTTGAATTTCACACGTGTGGGTCATTTGTTCCCATGTTGCACACGTTTCATGGGTCTGATGGAATGGCAGGTATGGTCATGTTGCGGCAGGTTCGACTAGCAAATGTTTATCCTTCAAATAGAGCTAGGGACGGAAGCCGGCTTAATGGAATTGTCAAGAGGGTCTTCCTTTTTGGCAAACACTAGGCAAGTTCTGTCTTCAACAATAACAGATACACCTTTTGCTCCCTCTGTAGCAGTTCACTAATATTTGTCTTGTGTGTTCTTCCTTATAGGAATCCCAACACCTGACCCCAGGATTCACCTTACAAAGTAGGTATTTTTTAAAAAATTCTACTTAGTCCAAACATTCGTGTTGTCTCCTCCCCCACTTTCTTCTCTTTCCTACCTAATATCATGAAAGCGTGAATTGACAGTGGCAAAAAGTCATATCGTGATACATCCAATTGTTTCCTGTACTTTTTCATCTGTGATTTATGGCAGGATGCTATAAAAATATATATCTGTAACTGGAAGGGCTGCATGTTTGAAGACCGATTTCATTCAGAGTGACCGTTTGACAGTGGAAACCATGGGTAGTAATTGCGTGTGGCCTTTCTTTTCAGAGTGGAGCGACCCGACCAACAGAGCTTCTACGAAGTTAGTATCGCTGGAGTCGTGAGTACTTGGGTTTCCAAAGCAGCCTTCTTTGGGGGAATTTGGCAAGGAAACGGTGCCTCGGTGCTGAGTGAATCTTGTTCTCTCTCCCGCTCCTCGAAAATAGGAACCTTGGCTCATAATAACATGGAGTTCAGTTAGAGAGGACAATGAGATTTCCCACAATAAGCGAGTAACAGTAAAAACGAGTGAGGTCACCGTTAGACTCTCTAGTGAGGTAAATACAGGCTGGATTGGTAATTCTGGAATGTGAAAACAACTGTGATTCTTGGCTAGTTATTTGAATATTATGTAACTTCCGCCACAGACCTCATTAGACACAATATTCAGACACCACCACCTAGGGTGGAGAAAGGACACGTCTCAGCAGCCATGTGGGACATGAAGTACGGATTGTTATGGCCAGTCAGCCTGAGACCTTGCTGTCTGCAGGTCATCTGGTGACTGTATATTAAAGACAAACAAGGATAGACAGAAAGAGATGGAATAAGAGATTACATGACGCTGGGTTGAAGTTCAGAAGCCAGGGGGCCCTGCGATTCTCTCAGCACTGTCTTCATTTGTCATTAATGCTGACTGAGGGAGGGGTACAGAGAAACCAATTTCCTCAGATTAACTACTGTAGATTTTGTAATATCCATTTGTCCAAGAACGTATCAAGGGAGTATTTCTCTCACAACTTCTTCCATTCCTAATAATGGAAAATGAAAGTCGACTTTTCTATGTGAGTAATAGTCACATACTTGAAAATTTTCAAAATGAAATAATTTATGACATTCAAGTGGTCTAATGGCACACTTGAAGTGAATTGCTCACCTTTTGGAAGATCGTGAATAATTGCATAGAACAACTGGGAATGACTCCCAAATAGACCATGGCTCTGAGAAGGACAGTGGCATTTCCGTGTTCCTGGTTCTGCTGAGCAGCAAAGCCCCCAGAGCCCTGGCCCCATTGTTAGCCTCCTTGTTTGGTTTTCTGGCTTGATCTGTGCCTTCTAATTCAAAGTTCGATTTCAGCAACCCAGAACTCTCAGTTAAAGAGGTGAGAAAGAAATAAGAAAGGGGGAAAATAAAACCATAACTGGTCTGAATTAAGGACCAGATTATGTGGAAACATGGAAATCAAAATCGTCTTTGATATTGTTCATTGCCGCTTTTCCATCCATTGCTTCTTGAATTGCCCTTCCCTTGTTATTCTAGTAAACAGTAAGTCTTATTCTCGTACCTTGCCCTTCTCCTGTTAAACTGTCAATAAAATTCACACACACACACACACACACACACACACACACACACACTTGAGCATTTAGGAAATCAACACAGGTTTCTAGACATGAAAAAATATAGAAGTATTTTTCCCACTGTAAAATGATCTTACTCCTAAAGCAAGAGTATTAGGCTCCTGCTGTGAAATATGTTGATTTTCATATAGACCATAAAATTCAATATTTCAATAGTTTGTAACTAACAGAAATAAATTCATCAATTGTGATTTATAGTTAGAGGCTGCCTTTCCAGAAAACAGCACTTCATAGCACAGGGGTATATGGCGTAATTCAGTATGACTGAGGTTATCTGTAGGAAGTGTTCGATAAAACTAGAAGACGCTGAGTCCATTTTGTGAATGAACTGCTCTCTTTTTAGCTGTTGGATCTAAAGACCAAGCATTGTGCATCAGACTTCAGCTGGAATAAGTTCCCTTCTTTATGGTAGGGTGTGGGTTTAATACAAGACAGATAGAGTTATAATAATTTTTATTTTTAGCTTCCGAATTATTATCCGCTTAGCCATTACCATCACTCCCCTATTTTACTACCGTGTGCTTTTCAAGCCAGCTTCTAGGATTTTCCATGTGGCAGGGTAATCCTTCAGGCAACTAAGAACGTTCTGGTGTAGACAGACCGCTGGTGGCTCGAGTTTGGTGCAAAACAACCCCGTGGTTGGCCCTGCTGCAGGACAGACACCTTCCCAAGGCCACCAAATGTCCTGGACCTGCTCCCGCCACTTACTGCAGTGAGAGAGATGAGAGTCTTGCAAAGCAGAATCCCTTAATTACTGGGATACTTTATCAGTTTTCCTCATCTTGGCTTCTCTTCCCCAGTTGAGGAAATGCAGATCTTCCATTTGGGCCCGGATTTTAAGGACTGCAGGTGCAGACAGCAGGTTCAAAAACGCTGATCCAAGTGTCCGAATCCGAACTGGGAACCAGCCAGGCTCCCTCTGGGTTCGTGACAGCCACATTCTCTCTGGGCCTGACCCCAGCAGTCTGACTGGCTTTTGGAGAACCAGGCTTTTCCTCACTCAGTAGATTTCACTGCCATACAATGCTTTTTATGGAATGTCCATCCATGGGGTGACATCCTACCTGCTCCGTCTAGAACTCTCACTGCCCGTGAGTAAAGAGCATTAGACTGGGGGAGTTCCAAGACCCGAGTTTGCATCTTTCTTCTGTGGTAGTTATAGTACTGGGGAGAAAGCACTGACTTAGGATTCAGAGAATAAGAGTGTAAATCATGGGGGAACTTATTTTTATTTCAAAATATACAGATAGAGCCCCCTAGGGGAAATTAAGCAAATTAATGAGCTATGTGTATACACATAAAGGTACAGACGCACACTTGTCAGAATTCAAATGTAAACAGTTATACTCTAAAAAAAATTATACTCTTTAGTAATTAGACTTAACAACATAAAAGTGCCTTTACCTTTAACCCTTAATAAGTTCTAGAGGAAAGAAGACCCAGTGGTTTTTGTTTCCCTCCGCCTCTGTGAGTCTTGGACTGGGCCTCACCCAGGGCTTCTAAATCCAAAGGAGTTTCTAGCCTCCTTCCAAAAAGGTCCCTATCCCCAAAGAGGGTGGGGCATGGGCGTCTGAAGGTCAAATTTTGTATTGTATTTTTCAGGGCTCTAAGTTGTATATTTGTGCAGTAATGTCATGTCCGTTCTGCCTCTGAAAGATCCATTTATTTCCATTATGAGATTCAGGGATTGAATGTACACACCAGACGTTGTGTTACTTTCTAGTTTCTTAATGAAGCCATTAAGGACTGATGGAGGAGAAAACTGAAACCAAACCCAAAGAACTTGGATTTTCTCCGTCGAGTTGGATTGCTTCATCTAGTTTATAACATCTTGTCAATTCCTTGTCAGTACAGTGGCTTTACAAAAATGCATGACCTTGTTGGTCTTTTGTGAGCTGTCCTAAATAGGAACAGACAAGATGCATTCAGTCACCCTGAGAAGCATTTTCAGACAACATCCATGTTCTCGAGGGTATCCGTGTAGTCGGTCCTTGACATCAGCTAATTTTGTGAGCACTATTGAGAAGATGGACGATCCAAGTATCCAGTGCCTTTGTTATACTTCGTTGTTAGTATCTGGACTCTGTCCAGTTGGAAACCCTCCAGACCCCCTTTTAATCAAGCAGCCCCTGTGTCTTGAGCCATGCTGTCTTGAACGCCTGGATGGTTTCCATAAAAGCCCACTATGAAGGCAGATGTAGCCATAATGCTGTTCTTGCCATAAAACCAGTTCTTTCACTTACGTTATTAGCTACAGGTTTGAAAACATCCCAGCCATGGGCCCAGAGACTTGAAGAAAGACCTTGAGGAGACAGACTAGTTGTGGCGGGCCTCCGTTCCCCTGTGGGTGATGGGTGTACGTACGCCGCATGAACGGATCCTTGAAGGTAACGCTAGTTAGGAGGAAGAGGAAACATTGTGGCTACGAGGGCGCAGGGGGCCGAGCGAGTTACGCTGCTCCTTGGCAGGAAAGCCTGGAGGCAGGCCTCTTCCCCCCCACCATGCTGCCCTTGCTTGTGGGCTCTCGTGAGTTCGGGGGTTCAGAACACCCCATTTGGCATGTTGAACGCGGAAGACTCGGACAGCTGAAGTTAGCGGGAAGTAGGCCCATGGTAAATTATACCCAAACGTGGTCAAAATTGCTTCAAATAAAGCATGATTTCTAAACTCTTCTCTCTGTGGTAGGAAGTGTTCCTTACCACAGAGAATAGAAAGACTAGTAGAATGTTTTCCAGTTTACTATCACCAATAAGAAGCATTACGTTATTTCTCAGGGGAATTCTGATTTTTTTAACCGCCCCCTCCCCCGCAAAAAAATCCTTCATGTTCATTACAACCCTGACCATCCCACCTAAATATTTCTCATTGAAAATGTTTCCTTCAAGAATCTGATTTGAAATTCGAGAACCGCCAGGGTTTCTTGTGGAGCACTAGCCACGTCTCTAGCAATTTCATATACTTTCCTGTAAGGAGATGTTTGCTCTGCTTTTTAGATACAATTCTGGTAGTGAAGCGACTGTGTAATGAGACGGGGGATGGGGGCTGTGATTTTCTTAATCGGATGAATCCTTAATCAGAACACGTGACTTGGCCCTTGGAATCTGGACACGCTATCGAGGAGTGTGCGGCTTCCGAGCACTCCACTCAGCTCTCCTGATGACCTGGTCATCTTGACGGTTTTCACTAGTTGCAGCCATTCCGGTTTTCAGGCCAAGACGTACGCCAACTCTTGCTTTGAACCTGTCTTGTAGGCCCTGCCTCTCAGAGCTTGCCAGCTTTTCCTGAGGACTTAATATTCTCTTGGATGTTCTCCACCACATCAGGGACAGCCACCTGGGAGTGGAGAAAACAAAATTTGGCAGCCTGTTCAAGCTGTGAATTAAAGGTAATTCACAGTTTGAAATGAATCAGCATGAGGTCCTTACGAAGAGTAATCAGACATCAAGAGGATTTTATTTTGAGGATCGTATATTGGCTAATGTGACAACAAGCAATATTGGCATTTGGAATGTTCGCAGCAAGAAACGCTGAAGCTGCTGGTGCTTGACAGGCGCCAAGACTGAAAAGTGAGGCTCCTTCAGTGGGAGGAGTGGGTTTCCACTTTCCTGACAGAAGCTCAAAACAGGGATGTTTTTGTGCAGCGAGCATAAATCTTGAAAGATCAGATTTGATTTTTGTGCTGTTCATGTACCCAAGATTTGTCTGTTTCTGGTGGATTGTGAGAATCTGTAATGAGAAGCCAACGTCTCCCTCTCTTCCTCTCAGGGAAAAGTCAAGTATCTCTTTTTTTCCACCTGATTTGCATCCATATTTATTCATTCATTCACGCTTTCATTCCTTTCAACAAGATGCAAGAAGCCCCGAGTGTGCAGAGCTCTGGGTGAAGCAGTGTGATAAATTCACACGTCCTTCCCTCTAGGAGCTCCCCATGAAGGTTACACTCACACTGATAACACCAGTACCTCAACTAAACCAGATCGACTGAGAGCCTACTATGTGCCGGGCACTTTGTCTCTTGATAACAAGCCTATGGGAGTCACCTCATTATATTCCACAGGGGCAGAACCCAAAACTCGGTGACATTATGTGACGTGCCCAAAAAGCTACAGTAACAAAGCCAGAACAAGACAGACTTCAGAGCACATGCCCTTAAACGGCAGTAAAGCCATCCATCCCATGGACGCTTTGGACGGGCCCTACTGATTTCCAATCAGTTGTGATCTTGCCCAGGCATTAGGCCAAAGTGGACTGACCACAACTGGAGGCCAGGATGGTCACTGTCAGTTAGGTTTAGATCAGGGAAAGTATTAGATCTTAATACTGTCACTGAGAGGGCTTGCATATACTGCATGTGTGGACATGGGCGCTGGGTAGGCGAGCACAGGTCTGTCCTCAGCTCAGGGCCAAGGGCCCAACTGAGTCATTGTGCCTGTAGGACACTCCCTTCGTAGAGCCAGAAGGATCTGTGCCTCTAAGGGACTTATACCACCATGTCGAATCCCTGTGAGGCTGATTTCTGTGACCTGTGGCAGGAAGAGCATCTCTCTCCAGAAGGCTCCATTTTGCCATGTTAAAGCAAACAGAAGACAGCTGATACTTAGGTCTGTTCTTATGAGAGTTTCAGCCATCATCTCTCATGCTTACCAACTTGGTTGATAATTGAAACATTTCTTTATGTCCCCATAGTGGAACAATGTTCAAAACTATTCCCGATGTGATCGAACAATGGCTTATTCCCCAAGTTCTCCTCGATGTTTTGAACAGTAACTGGGAGGGAAGGAAGTAATGCTGGTGGAGGGCACTGAAGTTAATAAGGAGGGCACCAAAGCGAAAATAATTCCAGTTGTATAATTGAATGTAATGTGATCACACACGCATACACCACTCACTCCATGTTACAGAGCATCAGGTCCCTCTAATGCTGTCCAGTCTAATGAGATTCACACACACATGCGTGCTCTTTTTCAGTTACTGCATTGTAAGTCACTACAACCAGGGCTACTTTCCTGTGCACTGTGATTATTTTTTTAAAGGATTTTTTGAAGATTTATTTATTTATTTGAGAGAGAGAGTATGAGCACAAGTGGGGGGCAGGACAGAGGGAGAGAGAGAAAGAGAATCCCCAAGCAGGCTCCCCACTGAGTGGGGAGCCCACATGGGGCTCGATCCCATGACTCTGAGATCATGACCTGAGCCGAAATCAAGAGTCGGACGCTCAGCTGACTGCGCCACCCAGGTGCCCCTGTTCTGTTATCGTAAAGACTCTCACACAATGCATTGGCCTCATGTGCATGTCACAGCAATCCCGTTAGACAGCCACAGGTGAAAGGAAACCAGGTTGGGCTGGAGGAAGATACTTGCCTGACGTCCTCCAGCTAGAGAGGAGGGAGCTGGGACGGGAAGCCAGAGCTCTGCATGCCCATTAGAACATGCTGCCTTGTCCCCAGATTCCCCAGATGGTTGCAAGGCTGGAGCACACCAACCAGAGTGCAGACCGATCTCCCAGGTGAAGAAACAGCAGTGTAGACAAGGCCGTCGATCATTCCTAGGAATTAAAAAGAAATAAGCAAACCAACCCAGCTGAGGCTGGAGTAGCTGAGAAGGAGTATCTTCCCTGCATCTAAACTATTCATTCTTCTTTCCCATCCTATCAAGCATTTCACAAATGGCCAGATCCTCCGCCACAATTACGTTACCGGGAGTGTTATGTTTAAATGGTCTGCTCTTGACACCTTCCCAGAGCTGCTAAAAGCCCTTCCGTTTTACTGACAAGTGGGGAGCAGTGTTGGTAGAATACTGCAGATGCTTGCACAATTCCAGCTGTAAAATCAGTTGAAAAATCTCACAAATGCCTTTCTTTGTGGTTCATCCATCCATGTCCATAATGAGGAACCGAACAGGAGAAGGTCTCAAAGCTATTCGGTTGACATCTCCAAATATGCTGCCAAGATGGGGACCCGGAGGGGCAGAGGGATGGTACACCTCGTAAATCCAAACGAACACAGTGTCTTGTCTTTGCTACCCCCCCCGGGATTTTGGCACCCACTATCCACCAGTGCAGCTCCTAATATACTGCTTGGTCCTTAGCTCAGGGGAAAGGGATCTAGGAGGGGGGCGGGCAGTGGAAGGTAATGATCTACCCAGAAGCGAGCCTATAGTACTGGCACCTCGGTTGCCTAGTTTCAGGACTAACCCCATTTCTGCATAGGTTGCCCAGTTCTTAAAATCCCAGACTGGTATCTCGATATTGTAATAACGTGAAGTTATTTCTAGATTTTGAAGAGAAAAATCCCTCAAAAGTCCCTCATACTCGCAATATCTAGAAATTGTCTAGGATATGTGGAACTTGAAAAGGTTATGCTAGGTGTCTCCAAAATCACTCGTGGGTTTCCTGTAGTACAGCAAGAAAAGAAGCCTAGAAACTGCACGTGAACAATGCGCTTGGGTAATTCTAGCCACCACTTCTGGCCTCCTCTTCTGGGCACCTTCCTATGTCCTCGCCACCACGCCCAGGCTTGTCCTCGCCAGGTTCTCACCCCAAACAGCCACGTCCACACGGCCGCTGCTAGTGCCAATGATGGGGACCCGGCCTGCTTGGTGTCCTTTGCCCTGTGCCCCTTCTCTGCTTCAGCCACCCACCACCCTTCATCCTGCAGCACCTCGTAAGAGGAAATCAGCCTCGTGGAAGAGATTTCCTCTTAGCAGGTGGATGACTGGCTCAGAATCACAGACCTAGTTAGTGACAGAGCTGGAATTTCACTCGAGGATTCTTGGATTACAAAACTCAGACTTTTACATCTTATACCAGACCTGCCACACTGGTATCACATTTCAATTGAACAATCATTAATCGTTAAGCACGAAGGCGAATAACACTGCTAATAATAATAATGCTTTCTAGTCCCACAATGCTTTCCATTTCTACACATATTGTTACATTTGGTCTCTCCCCATCCTGGGAGCCAGGAGGTGGGGCGGCTCAGACCCCCGTTCTGTCCTTGTCATGTGACATCATGACGTCACTTGGTGCTTCCCCCAAGCCTTTGCTGCATCATGTATAAAATGGAGACTCGATATTACTTGGATTCCTTAGTGAATTGTGCTGCTGTCAGATGAGCTCACGGAATGGAATTGCAGGCAGTTATCTGTATTACTTCTCTCCGCACGGTAGAAATCAGGCAAGTCAGCTCGGGGGGCTTGAGTGAGGTGCTCAGGCTTACACAACTCGTAGTGTCGCAAGGCTCAGTCCCAAGCTTTTTGAGTCCCAGCTGAGTGCTCTTTTTGCTAATATCTGCCTTTGCTTCTCAAAAGTGTTGCATCGATGTGGTTTGAATCCAAGGATCGACTTCCGGTGCTGACGGAGAGCCGATGACTTAAAATCAATCGCTGTGTGTGCCACTCCTCTCCTAGTTAGATTAGCCATGCCCAGCACATTTCTGGTCTTTTCGCCACCTTGGCGAGACTGAGTGCGTTTTCCCACCTCCTCACACCCAAGGTATTATTTATTCGGTTTAGTGATAGTTTGAGCATTTGTGGAAAAATGTGAAAACGTTCCCCCCCATCACATGCGTGTTATAACGTCACTGTCTTAGAGCACGCAATTTGGGGTTAGGTCTGCCCTTTATCTTCATGGTTTTTCGGGGTGCTCTCTTTGAGATTGAAGAGGACCTGAAGGCTATGCTCTGTCTTGACCTTTACTACCGGATTAAAATTCCAGGTTGCTGTTGTGGTAACCATACCTCGAAAATTAGATCTTTGACAATCACCGCAAAATTTAAAAGTGCGCTGCTGCCATGAACTTTGAGGAAACATTGCTTATCATTGTCAGCGACATCCTCTTAATTGAAATAATCTGCCTTCCCGTCTGCTAGAAAGAGTGGGGGGGGTGCAAAAAGATTATATCTTGACGGATTTTTTTTAAACATAAAAAATGGCTGTGCTTTGAAGCAAAGCTGTTTTCCACATGAAATTTAAATCAACTTCAGCTCGATTTATACTATTCAGAGAGAACTGAGATATTCGGGGTGGCAGGAAGCCAAGATGCACGGTAAAGATGCAGAGACACTGAGAAAAGCTACTTCTGGGGCTCCATCCCGGACGAACCTCCGTGGCCCCGGGGTTCCAAATGACAGCCACTTGCGAACCACAGATTGTGGCGCCCAAGGCTCGGCGCCATAGGGAGATGCACAACGGCCCCACGGCAGGCTTTCAGATCAAGAGAGCAAGCAGTCCCTGATTTGCCCCGTGGTGTAAAGAGCTTGAAATTGTATTGATGCTCCCAAGCCAGGGTATCTCACTTGTGAAGAAGATGAGGCATTGAGGCGTTTAAATTTCAGGGATTCTCCGGCTGCCCTTCCCTTTCGAATTTCCCCCAAGACAAGCGCATCATGGCGTGTCTGGCTTCATAATTAGTTGGGGGCTCTGTCTGTCGTTCCATAACAGGATTTTTTTATTCAACTGGGCTTTTAAAATTTCTTTTTTGCCATGCTCATAACAGGATTTCAACATGTGTTTCCTACACAACATGTAGAAAATATCTCCGTCGAACTGTCTAAAAGGAGCAATTTCAGACAGAGGTGATGTTCTCACTCTGAGAAGGTTGGCATCCTCGTTCCCACACAACAGGCAGCAAACAGTTAACCTGCTGGACGGTATCAGGTAGTTGGGAGTGAGGGATGTGGAGCAACAGAGACAAAGGCAGGAGCGCCTGGGTGGCTCAGTTGGTTGGGTGTCTGCCTTCAGTTCAGGTCGTGATCTCAGGGTGCTGGGATCGACCCTCACATCAGGCTCCGTGCTCAGCAGGGAGTCTGCTTCTCACCCTCTCCCTCTGCCCCTCCCCCGCCACTCGTGCACAGGCGCGCTCTCTCTCTCTCTCTCAAATAAATGAATAAAATCTTTGGGGAAAAAAAGAAACGGGTAGCTCAGTCTGAAGGCCCTTGAGAGGGTGCAGGGAGACTGCCTCTCACATCACTTGAGAGCCTATTCATTCTGGTTTGGTCAGTCTGTCTGCTGAGGAGACTGGAATAGAGCTGAGTAGATCGTGGTATTCCTCCAAACCCAAGGAATGTCCATGAAAGCCCAGCCGGTAGTCCCTCCACTTGTGAGGACTGTAGAGCCCCCAGGTAGCACTTTTAACAGGATAAGTCCGCAGGTCCACAAGCTGCTCGGGGAAGGGGGTGCTGTGAATTTGCCTGCACGTACACAGGACGTCGCCAGCGAACGTCATCGAGTGACTGGCAGGTAAAAGATCCAGAAAGCAGGAAAGATCCAAAGGTGTCAGTTCTTTTAAATTAACATTAACATTTTGATATATTTTATTCTTCTATTCCTCAATCCACATTGAAGAGGTAGTCTCATAAGAAGAAATATAAAGACACGTGTGGGTGTGTCTGGGTACAGTTTAGTCATGGAAAGCAATATAGTGTAGAGATCGAAGTGGATAGGCTCTGGAGGCAGATTGCCTGGGTTCAAATCCCAGCTCCACCATCTTTAATCATGTGACCTTGAGCAAGTCACTCAACCTCTCTATTACTGTCTTCCTCGTCTGTAAAATGTGGATGGTAATAGCACCTACATCATAGGATTAAGTGATTGAAGTGCTTATCACAGTGCTTGGTACGTAGAAAGTTCTCGGCAGACATTAGTTATGGTTATTAATTATGCTCATGATTAGTACTGTCATTATTACTGAGTGCTCCAAGCCACTGTCGTTTGCACTGTGTTCCAGTCTTTGGCCACGCAGGGAGCCTTTCACTCGATTCCCTGAGCTGTCCCAGAGGTTCCCGTTTGGAGCAAGACCTCTCCAGATCTAGCAAACCCGGACCACACTGAACATTTCCTCTGTTGACCCACCTAGCCCAGCCCCCGAGGATAAAAATGACGAAAGGCTAAAATGTCTGAAATGCATACACTTTGGGCACTAGGCACATTCTTCTCCTTCTTGGAGCTCGTCACAGCATCTTATCACAGCCACAGTTGTACTTTTAATTCTGTGCTAGTTTTTCCTAACAAAACCTGGGACTTCTTCAGTGCCAGGCACTACGCTGAGTGTTTATATGCACTAGCTAACTGAATAGTCTCACCCCCGTGAGATGTAGGCCCTGCTATTATCTGCTTCATGAATTGACGCAAAGTTCTTACAGCTACGGTGGGGTCGTGTCTTGAGCCTATGTCTGGCTGACTCCAGGAAGAGACCCCCTGAACCCTGGCCTTCCTACCTACCCGTGGAATCACCAATCCCAGAGTCCACCTGAACTCGGTTGTTTGGGGCTATGGCAGTACCTACGTCCTCAGACATCACAAAGAGAACAACAGAGGACCAGAACGTGACCGAAGACATTCTCTGCCCCTCACACCCAGGATTGCCTCTCACCTTTTGTAAAATGACCAGTGGAGGAATTTCCTGAATCATTATTGTGGATTGCTTGGTTCACATACATACGAATAACTGCTTCTGAAATATTATAACAAGCACGTTGGCAGTTGAATAATCAGAACGGAATCCTTTTTTGAATGCCCCCCCTTTTTTTTGCATGCGTAAGGGGATTCATCTGAATCAGAAAACACAGGAATGAAATTTCTTGGGCTAGCCCCCGCCGTTCTGTGAAATAAACACTCTGTTCCCTTGCCTGGACAAATCATTCCTCGTGCTGCGTCTCTGCTTCTGTCTCCTTGGTCTAAAAAGACGTTTCAGACTCTGCCTTTAATTATGATCAGGCTTGCCTATGAACCCCATGAGAAATAAGCTTGTTTTTGCTGGGAGGGAAGGTAAAATAACATTTAAATCGGTTTTAAAACTAAGAAAGAAATCTCGGAAGACGCACTATAGAACACACTGTATATCAAAACATATAAGCACGTAGTTGTAACAGTGACTTAGTAAACACATTGCGGAGTGAGCCAGGAAAATAATCCACCGAGGTGCTATTTCCCTTACTTCTAAGCACTGAGTTACGAGAGCATTGCCATAAAGTAGATATGCACTGTTTAAAAATATTTGTGTGTGGTTTTTTTTGAATATCTTTCGGACCCAATAGACTAATCTTTTTTTCTTCCCTTGCTAGGGAAAGTACACTGTAAGGAATTGAGTTAAGTGGTATATTAAGTGAAGGTCTAAAACAGGTTTTTAGAAGATAGCATTTCTGAGCAAAGACATGTCTTTAGCAGTTTGATTCCAAATATGACATAAATCAACTATTAAGTAGAATAAAAAACGGTCCAATGAAACTTTGCAATCTGTCGTATAATTTAGAGTTGGACACCCATTATGTTTGCTACTGGCACCTTTATTAGCATAAGAGCTTGAAACTGTAAGTAAAATAAATACATCAGTCCAAGTAAATGAATTTCCGTGTTCTGGAAAGTGATCTTTCTCTGGACGGCATGAATTCTACTGGTTAGAGGACTACCCCTGTGGAAGAGCAACCGTCTCAAAGACCTTTCTTGGCATAAAGTTGTGTTTTAAACTCTTAGAAGCTCTGTCCTGCCATTGTTCTGGCTAAAACATTTAGATCTAAACTGTAGAGTAAGGTGACTTTTAAAATCATGCCACAATTCAGGCTTGTTGTCTTTTAATTCCATGTTAAAATGGAAGCCGTGGCATAAAACTCTTTTCTTAATTGAATTCCAACAAAGGTTTCAAAGAAATGTTTCTCATAAATGCAATTTGACAGTTCCTCCTTTTCAGAAGAAGGCAAAGGACAAAGCAGACAAACCATGACAGTCTCTCATAGTGAAAACACTGGGAGATGCGCATCCTCGAGCCCGCTCTAGTGCAGTGTCGTTTGGCTGCATGATGGTTACCGCTGAATGAGTGTAACTCACAATTTTACGTGGGAGAGAAGAAAGAAAGACATATAGAGATGTTTACCCACTTGAAGCAAACCTGTCACCAAAATTCTAGCATATATTTCCAAACAGATAAAAAGGTAATTTTTCACCCTTAAAAAGAATCTTTCACTTTGAAAATGATTCGCTGCAGGTTTCCTCTAAACAGTAAGCGCATCTCATGCATTTACAATATGGTTTGATTTTCAAAACATCAATTTACATGCACTTTCCAGAAACAAATCTATTGTGCAAAGTGGTGCTTACTTGTATAGCATCAAAAGGTAAACTATTTTTTTTTAAACTTGGGGTCCATGGTTTATAGAGCATGTCCATCACTAATATTAATAGTTTGTAGTCCAAGCGGAGATCGGGTGCCGCCGGCTGCCTCGGAGGTGCTTCCATTGTGCTCCTTCCGAGTTAGCGAGATGCCTTATTTCCGCAGCAGCCAGACGCAGCCTGGTTCTGGTTCTCATGGGCACCTCATCCTCGAGTCCCTTCTTTCCCCTTCAGTTTGCCTGGCCCACGGACACATTCCATGAGCTGAACATCTAATGATAAATTAGTGAGAAAATCAGGGCAGTTTTCATGACTAACTTTTGGGATGGAATGCAAGCCTTGGTGTGCAGCATACTCACAGCCCCCATGACGTGGACAGATCAGGAACTGGAGATGGGCGTAGCGTCGCCTGATTTCTCTAAAGCACCTTGGCAGCCCATGTGGAACGTTTCCCTGGTATCGTCATTTCAAACAGGCAGGGCTGAGCTGTGCGGCATCATTGGACATCTGTGCCCCCGGGGACTATGAGCCCGTCTTGGCTACAGAAGACACCCCTCCCCACGTTCCCCGCGATGTGTTCATGCAGGTGCTGGATGGTTTGGCTCTTTATAATGTGTTCAGTCTTTGATGGACAGAGGGCCAAACCATGCAGGAACATTTACAGCAATATAGAGCTAGGCCCTATATGGATTCTCTCTTCTCCTAAGATGCTTTCTTTGGGAAACTCATCTTGCTCTGCATGGAGACAAACAGCCCCAGGGGCGCCTGGGTGGCTCAGTGGGTGAAGCATCTGCCTTTTGCTCAGGTCATGGTCCCAGGGTCCGGGGATCGAGTCCCACATCGGGCTCCCTGCTCAGCAGGGGAGCCTGTTTCTCCCTCTCCCACCCTGACCCCGCTCATGCTCTCTCTCTCTCTCAAATGAATAAATAAAATATTTTTTAAAAATTGTAAAAAAGAAAGTAAACAGGCCCATAAATAAATGCAAGCATTTTAAAACCCTCATGCAACAACTTGGTTAATCACAGTTTTGAACTTACATGGAATTTAGCATGAGCAGTTTTGCCAGGGGTTTTTCGGGACTGATTATAGAAGGTTAATCCTAGGTCTTTTATTTGTGGAGCACTGGTTTCAGTTTTTTTTTCTTTTTTCTAAGGAGTCATGTATTTATTAGAGAGAGAGACAGGAGGGGCAGAGAGAGAGAGAGAATCTCGGCAGACATGGGCTTGATCTCGGGACCCTGAGATCAAGACCTGAGCCGAAACCAAGAGTCGGACGCCCAACCAACTGAGCCACCCAGGTGCCCCTTCAGACTGTTTTTCTCAGATAATTGCCAAGAACACATTGAGCTTCTTGACTGTGAAAGGAAAAGGCCCATTTCTGCACTCAGTTGTGAGCACCGGGAAGGTTGGCCGGAGAGTCATGAATGTGGCACAGGTGGTTATTTCAAGGGTTTTAGTATATTGACCCTCATCTTCTAATTGAAAATCAGGCTTTTACTGGGCTGTTTACAATAATTTCTTATTAGTGTCAAACAACTTTCTTTGTAAGCTTTGGCTGTACGGTCTTAAACTTACGCCATGCAAACAATGTGGACATTTGAGGCAAATCAGTTCTGCGGGAAAGAAAATAACCTCACTTTTCTATCCATGATGTGGGCGTGTAAGACAAAATTATTTTAGATATGAAATATCTAGATTCACTTTCCCTCAGTTGTTTACCATCAACAATCACCACGTAATAGTAATTGTTATTCAGGGGGGAAAAAGGCTTTTATGATCCAATATATTTGGGAACCAGTGGGTTAAAAAAAACAAAAAACTAAGGAGTCTTTTCATTGTAGAAATCCTTTGAGTCTTTAAAATGCTAATGTTCACTGTGTTTCTACAGGAGGGGTGTAGAATATGAAGTGTTTTCCAGACTAGCTGGGCAGAGACTTTTTTCCCCGGAATACCTACCAGTGTCCATACAGATGTCGCCTCGGCTTCCTTCGCCACCTGGAGTGCAGATGCTCCATGTCTGCCTTGCCACTCCCACTGGCTTTTCCTGTAGTGCCCGCCCCCCCCCCCCCGCCAGTATCAGAAAGTATGCATTAAATCTAATGTCCCTTTAAAGCAGCTTGGTGAAATTATGGTTTGTATTTGGAAATCGTGGAGGCTTTATTTTTGTATTGGTAGCATGGAAGGTGTTCTGAAATCCCACCAACTTTCACTCTGAAGGTTTCTTTTGTGAGGCACCTTTTGTCTGTTTTTGGGTTTTTTTCCCCCAGACCAGCTGCAATTGTAAGTTGTCTCCTGAGTGGTTGACTCCAGTCCTCCCATCATCTTCCCTCACTGTGGGAAGAAAAGCTGGCTGAATAGAGGAAGAATCACTGCACACTTGCTGAACATTCTTGGCAGATAATTTGCTGCCATGTTTTATAACACCAGGGACTGGATGTGCTTAAGAGCTTTTTATTAGATATTGCCGTAAGAGATAATAGTCCTATTATCCTGGTGACTTTTGAGACCATTCTGAATGCTGGTATTATTGAGAATGCAGTAATGAAGTCAACTCTCAAATCTAGCCATGTGGATTATCCACTTCAAACTGTGTCTTCCCCAGCTGGCAGCTCTGGCTGCATCCCTGCGCACACACACACCCCCTTTTGTGCGAATGTGTTTTTGGAATGCGACCTTCCATAATGTTAGATTGAGAAAAAAAGTACAATTAAGTTGTTTTTTTTTAATTTTGGGAGGGAGGTTGCATCCCACACAATCCATGTGCTCCTTGGCTCCACTAGCATCAGTAATCCAGAACTGATGTATTCTCTCCTAAACAGCCAAATCGTATTTGAACAAGGCCCAGGATGTGTCCTTTACATAAATGCTTTCTACATAACAGATCTCCTATGACGAGGAGCAGTTACTATGCAGTAAAGTGGTGTAAACTCCTACACTGGGATTTCTGGTCTTCTGATCTACACACTTAAAACAAAGATGTTTCTGTGTACACAGTCCGCCATTTAATTATCATTTTGAATTACTTTATTGACTGAAACATCCATTTTGTATGCATGTTACAACAATGACTATAACATACAAGCCACGTATAATACTCATTATGTCTCATCTCCTTCACGTTATGAGGCGTGATAGTAGATAATTAGTTGATTGGGTATGAAAGCACCCAAAATATTGATGGGCAGTAGAGATGAGCTCTGACTAGTTGCCTTCACCAATTACACATTGTTACTTGTACTTATTCCTGATGTATACTCATTATTAGTAACATGCATCTTGTAAAAGGGGTAGAGAGTGAGATGGTTCGGTGACGGTATTTGGAATATATTACAACAGCTACCTTATCCCATGGAGGTACTCCAATATTGACATTTTTATTCCTGGGATTAACTTCTTGTCTTCAGATTTTCTCACACATTATTCTTACTACTTATTTTATGCCTGCGTGTCAGGGACCCATTTTTGCAAATACCATGTTTCTCAGCAAATCGGTAGGGTTAAATTAGGAAATGTGGCAGTAGAAGAATGATCCACCAATAAATAAATAAATAACAAAGATGAAAATACAGAATGCTGAGAGGCTGGTCCAAAAGTGCGGCCGGAATTTGTGGGGCAGGACGGCTGCCGGTCACACACCATGATCTCTGTGCAGCAAGCTCTTCTTTGCGCTGCCTTGGTTCCCTGGACCAGGAAGTGGCCATCCAGCTGCATGCAGTGCTTGCAAAATCTCGCTGAGCGATTGTCTTATTCACTGAGGCCTGGGAATCTCAGATTGAGACAGCATCCAGGTGGTAGGTCACAAGTTACTTTTCCGAGGGCATTTTGTAAAGGCACCGCAGTAGACTTCCCATCCAGATCCATGATTACCCTTGGAGGAAATAGCAGGAGTAGATCCAGAAGCCCGGCCTGTCTCGTCAAGTCGCAAAGTCATCCTGTGGCAGGAATGCTTCTTACTGCGAGTCGAGCCTTCTCTTGCTGTCCTTGTATTTTCCTTTGTCCCCGGGGGAGAATAGGCTAGGCCGAGAATGATGCTGGAGATCCAGGCGGTGGTGTGAGAAGGCATGTGTGTTTTCATCTACAAAGAGAAGTAGAAATTAAATTCTTAGCAGTCAGAGGACTCTTATGTTTGCCATCAGATAAAGTGCGGTCAGCAAATCAGCCACAGGTGGGCCTGGCCTTGGGGTGCAAGGATCCCTATTTTGTGTTTCTGTCACTGCAGCTGAGTTCTGATGAAAGCCAAGAGAGAGACAACTTGAAAAGTATAAAACAAGGACTCAGAGGTTCGCTGATGCTGCACCGTGTGGCCTTTGTGAAGGTCTGGTGCCCTCTGAGCACATCGTCATCAGATGCTGCATTGTCCAATGAGAGATCTTTAACTCTGCCAGTTGGCCTACCTTGAAAGCCCAGAGTGGATTGGCTTCAGACGGGTAACCGATGCGGTTTTGCAAAAGGAGGGCCAACTCCAACTGGGTGGGGACCCAACTCAGGGACTTCAAATCAGCCAGTAAGGGTGGGAAGGCTTCCCTGCGTCTGTAACTACTGATTTAGCAGTTGAGAACTGAGTCCTGTTGATGACGTGGTTAATACAGATGGCGGACGTTGCCTCTAGGGAGGGGGGACTTGCTATTTGAGGTGAAGCCCAATGGTTTCACTTTCCACCACATTCCATAAAAAGAATAGTCTGAATGTGTTTCTTTTCGAGAACATGTGTTCCAGTGTCCTAGAAACAGGTATAGACTCCTGCAGATTCATCCGGCACAGTAAGTCACTTGGCACAGCAAATTGCTGCTGTGAGATATATTTTAGAATTACTTCTAGCTCAGACTAATGGCTGGAATCAAATAAAACATAAAAATAGGTTTACATAGATTGTTTTATAAATCAGATAAAGCTCTGTGTTACCTACCATTGGAACTGGATGCATTTTTGCAAGCAACGTTAAGGGTTGTTCATGTAATACTTTCATTATTTCCAGCAAGAGTGAAACAAAATAGAAACAAGTCCATTGAATTTAGCCACCATTAACTACCATTAACTGCAATTTTTCCTGACAAGCTCTCTCTCATCTGATGATGAGTGAAACATTGGGAAAAGTCGCCTGAAAAATTGCATAAGTGCTAATGAAATATGCCCTTGTATTTTAAGGGTGCCCAGTTCAGACATTTAAAATAGAGCAATTTATAACGTGTTAGCAGCCAGAACTCCATCTTGTTTTAAGTAAATTTATTTTTTACTTCTTGTGAGACTCTAACTCACTGTGGGAAGGCTCATGACATTTCACTGCACCAGGCGGGTCACAAATGGAATAACGTGAAGTAACGTTATTAGGGAACCGAAGACAATGATATGGCAATAATACGTTTTACAGTAAAATTTGATAGTTCTCTAAAGATCAATGAGTGTGTTTGTTTACTTTGAAGTGAAAGGACAAAGGCTTCCTAATGGAATCCAGAGAAACACCCAAATTAAAGGAATCTTTGCCAGATGAAATGCACGGCTTTCCGAGTCTGCAGTGAATTCAGAAAATACAGCACGCACTTTGCGGTAGGAAGAAATATCCTAGGTACAGTCTGTGATAACACGTCATTGTAAAGCTGCCCCCGGAATGCATGCAAGTCCTCTCGTGGCCACACAGAATAGAACAAGCTGCAAGTCGCATGGGTCTTGTCCTGTCCCAAACATTGATGGAAAGGGCACTTTATAAAAGGAGAAAGAAACAGCGGGGCCCCTTCATTTGCATCACCAAACGCTTTTATGGACACACTGTGTACACAGAATAGGTTCAATTAAAAAGAAGCTATTTTACACTGGCCTTTACCCCACCAGGATTTAAAAAAAAAAAAAAAGAAGAAGACAAAACAAAGACCATTTATCTAGGTAACAATACATTACTTTAAAAAAAAAATGAGCCCGAGTGCAGAATATAGGGTAAGCAAGAAGCGTGGGTCTCCCATGGGTTTTCTCTTTGCCACTTCTCTTCTCAGCCAGTACACGTCTTAGACTTCACGAAGACATATGTGTATCAAAATAAGATAAATGTGAATGACGACCAGGGTATGCAGGAACACAGTAGCTGAGCCTACTAAGAACAGGACTCAGAACTTGTCACGAGTTTATAATCAAGCTGCATTAGCAGGGACCAAAAATGAATTGCTGTCTGATATTTCTGGCCTTGATAAAATGAGTTGGGGGTTTGAGTTCAATGCCTATGGACAGATGTTCCACAGACAAAAAACGAGTCTCTTAATTGGCACTAATTAGCACCCTTGTTGGCAGGGACGGATTGACAAGGTTATTTCTATGGCACCCTCCCCCCTGCCGACTCCCAGAGCTGTTCTTTCCAGGACAAGGGGAGGGCAATGTAGGTAAACTTCTGCTCTTAGCCTTCAAGGATTACTGGTGCCCCCAAACAAAGAGAGGCTTCACATTTCTAAGCTGTCAACTTAGTGAGATTCTTTGCCTAGGATATACATTGGCTTTTATTTTTAATTAAATAAAGTTGTAATTAGTAGGAAACAATACAGTAGAGTGACAGGCACTTTTTTGTTGGTCTGTTTGTCCCTGCTTAAAAAAGCAGAAGCAAAAAGAAAAAAAAAAACACAGAAGAAGGTGTATTAAGGATGAGAAAAACACTCTCGGCACATTCAAGACGCTCATACTCGTACAGAACATCGGCGATGTTTTGTACCAGCGCGGATTCTGGCAACGTGCTGTGCATACATCTTTTCACTGCTCTGCTTCTCATCCCTCCCATCTGTAAAATGGGAAGAGCCACCAGGCTTGTGAGAGGGCACAAGTATTGCCAGAATGAGGGAGGGTGGACAGTAAGCGTGTGATGAAGGAGCCTGTGGCTGCATGCTAATAAATCTTAAGCAAAGCTATGTGGAAATATGCTTGAAGTTTCTGCAAATGCTCCTTACTCTATAATTGCAAGCTTGGGAATTATGCAAAAGTAGTTATTTTTGCATTTATTCAATTTAGTGCTAATAAGGAACTCAAAGAATGGATTAAAGCCATTTTTAGTAACACGACAGATTCTCTCAAGCTGTAGCATGATGGTGTGCATTTCTGAAGAGCGAGAGAGGGTAGTAAATCTAGATTAAGCCCTTTTTTTCTCCCAGGAAGACTAAGGGATTAGATTTCCCCAACAGAACAGACCCGAGAATTCCCATCGACAAGACCCACAGGTGTGCGAAATCCTATGTGGGGTTGGGGCAGTCAGATGTCAGGTTCCTTAAAAGCAGAGCCTGACCTAGGCATTTCGTGAGAATGCACTTGAAGGAAGAGAAACCTTCTAAGGAAGTGAAGAGAGCAGGACAGGGCAGGGGAAGACAGCCAAGCAAGGGGGTGGTCTCGTCTGGAGCCTGCTTTAGGCTGATCCCACAGGGAGTCCTCTTGTCCCTTCTTGGTTGGTCATCAGAGAGAGGCTTCCTATCCGACAACAGGTGGGTCTGTTTCTGCCAAGAGCGGTTCTCCGGAGGGCCCTGGGTGGGGGGGCCCCACAGCAGCTGGAGGACTGGTACTCCAGCCTGGTGACAGGAATGTGGGAAGGCCCTCCCAGGCCAGGCCTCAGGCTGGCAGGGCCAAGGGAGCTCGCTACGGAAGCAGGGCCTTTTGGTTCCTGAGCAACTTTCAGACGAGGAAGGTGTGAGCAGAATGAAGCCCGTCCCTAAATACCCGGCAGTGGTCAGTGCCGGCGCAGAGAGGAGCCAAACAGCGTTTTCTTCAGCATGAACAGTCTCATTTGCAGTACAAAGAGACAACACACACGCTCATTTGGGTTCATATTTGTTTATATGCTATAGAAACACAGGAGTTGTTAGTCCTTCAAATGAGCTCTTCTCTTTCATACCTGTCTGTCCTTCCATGGGCTACCTGCTTTCTCTGGTACTGCCACGGAGTCCTTGTCTTAGAATCCTCTCCCAGGGTTGCCCACACACACTGAACGTTCTATTCCAAAGGCAGAGCTTCTCTGAGTTCCCAGCCACACCCTGGAGCGTGGGGCCTACCGTCCTGCCAGCTTTCACAAACCTTGTGCCCCTCGAGGCGCATTTCTTCTCCCTGAGCGCGCAAGAAGGTGCCACCACAACACTTTTCCCAGTTTCTCGTCAGGAGCACCTGGCAGCCCTTCGGTGTCACAATCTCAGGTTCCACACGCTGCCCTGATGCTCCGCAGAGCCGGCCACCCCCTAGCCTGCCCCTTCAAACAGCCTCCTCCAGATGCCCCAGGCCCTCGTTCCCTCCCGGCCACACCACTCCTCCACACGTTCCAGGCAGCCCGGCCATGACTTTCAGAGACTGTGGCCTCTGTTGCCGTTTAAGGGCTCTCACTCAGGAGCACTGCGTGGCAAGAGTTGTGCTTTAGAAAGATCCCAGTGGCCCGGATGAGAGATGCTGAAGGCCTGAAATAAGGTGAGGCTAGAGACGAGAGAACAGATTGGAAAGGTGGTCTGTGGTCCTATCAAGAGAAGTGGATGACTAACAAGATGGTGGGAAGGATAGGATAGCGACCTTAAAGTAACTCAAAGTGATCTTGCTTGGAAATTTAGGTAGACGGTGACACTATCAAGAGACACAGAAAGAAAGCAGAAGGATGAAGTGCTGGTTTACGCTACAGCATGGATGGACTTTGAAAATGTTCTGCGAAGGGAAAGAAGCCAGACACCGAAGGCCACATATTGTATGATCCCTTTTATATGCCATGTCCAGAGCAGGCCAATGCAGAGAGACAGAAAGCAGACTAGAGGATGCCTAGGGCTGGGGAGGGGCAGGGGTCGGGGACTGATAGCTCAGTAGCACAGGGTTTCTGTTTGGAGCCATAAAAATGCCCTGGAACTAGGTATGGCTGATTGCTACACAACATTGCGAACGTGAGCAAAAGCATGGACTAGGGAGGCCTGGGTGGCTCAGTCGGTTAAGCAACTTCCTTCGGCTCAGGTCGTGATCCCGGGGTCCTGGGGTCAAGCCTCACATTGGGCTCTCTGCTCAGTGGGGAGTCTGCTTCTCTCTCTGCCTCCGTCACTTCCCCTGTTTGTGCGCTCGCTCTTTCTCTCTCTCTGACAAATAAATAAAATCTGATAAGAAAAAGAAAAAGCATGGACTAGACCCATTTTAAAATGGTAAATCTTATGCATATTTTACCACAATAATAAATAGGTGGCTAGCTAGCTAGATGATAGATAGATGATAGATAGATAGATAGATAGATAGATAGATAGATAGATAGATAGACTGTAAAAATGAGCAGATGGATGGCTGGCTGGCTGGCTGGCTGGATGCTTAAATAGAACAAACCAGGAGGGGGGACAGGCTAGAGATGGTGAGTTCAGTTGTGTTTTCTTGGGCTTGAGGCATTTGTGGGATATAGTGGTAGACTGTCCGTTGGAGAGTTGAGTCTTTGAGTCCAGAGCTCATGAGAATGTTCTCGACTAAAGATGTAGATACGGGGATCAGGGCAGTGGATGATGCCACCCAGAGAGTAGAAAAGCAAGCAGATCAAGGGGAAGAGTGCCATTTGCAGACAGGTGGATGGGGGGAAAACCATGTCTGTACCCCCTTTCTTTCTCAACTCCTTATGTTAGGAGACATAAGCCCCTTTATTGGCCAGGCCTCCAGCATCAGTAATTATCTTGCATTCTGGCCTTTTCCTTTATGTCATACTCTCTGGCCTCTGACCCTTCATGCTATGTGACTTGCTTTTTGTTTTGAGGTCTTCTGTCCAACATGTGCCAAAAGGGTGACGTTTTAGCTCTATACAGGGACAAAAATTATGGTATACCAATATTTTCATTCTAAAACATCATATATTTAAAGAGTCAGAATCTGCCTTCCAATGGCATTGTCAGAAATAACTGGAAACAAAATTCAGCTTTACCACTCACAAGGATAGAAGTGAAATCAATGAGGTTTACCAAAAGAAAATGACAATAATCTCTCTTAAAAATAATCAGTATCTTAAATCGGGTGAAGAGAGACACGGGGTTTGGCTGAGTTTAGCTTGGGAGATATTTTCACTCAAGAGGCTTGGATGACCGAAGTTTTAGTTATTTCCTACTTTAGAAAACTGGTCCCTGGGACGCTCCCTGCCATCAGCTTAGTTGATCTTTTCTTAGCAAACATGTTTCTGTCTCACCCCTAAATGTTTCTTTCCCTGGGTCATTAGATGGTGAGGCAAGTATATAAAAAGGCAGCAATTGGTCGTGTGAATGCAGTCCCCCCCAAGCCACATATCTGGGGGCTCTGGGAAGTAGGGTAAAGCCCTGTGTTAGTTTCTTGGGGCCACCGTCACAAGGTCCCACGAACTGCGGAGGCTTAGGGTGACAGAAACGTATTGTCTCCCAGTTCTGGTGACCTGAAATCTAAGGTCAAGGTGTTGGTACAATTGGTTCCTTCTGAGGGCTATGAGGGAAGGATCTGTTCCAGGCCTCTCTCCTTGGTGTGTGGGTGGCTGTCTTCTCCCTGCGTCTTAGACATTGTCTTCCTTCTACGTGTCTGTGTGTCTACATTCCCCTTTTTTATAAGGACACCAGTTGCATTGGATTAGGGCCCACCCTATTGACCTCACTTTAATGTGATTACCTCTGTGAAGACCCTGTCTCCAAATCAGCTCACATTCTGGGGTAGTGGGGGTGAGGACTGCATATGAATTGGACTTCAACCCCTAAGAGCCTGGTTCCTGAATTCGCCTTTTCTGAATGGCAGTGAGTCTAAAGACCTTTGTGAAACGTGTCGCCACAGATGGCAGGAGTGATCAGTTGCTCAGTTCATCTGTCCTGTCCCAGACAGTGGGAATTTGGGGGCGTGAAATCTGCACACACACACCCCTTTGAGCTCCCTTCTTCTCCGCCCTCTCAGAATGCCGTAGACAGAGGGAGCTGACTCAGGAGGCATCTGCGAGCAGACGTTTCCAGATAACATTGTTACTGCAGTTACCAAGTTAAGGGAAGCCTGCTCAACCACTACTTGGGCAATTGATAAAGTAATGGGGGAAAGAAAACCACAACAGATTTTCTTTTTCCTGTGGAGACAGACTGTTTGTAGGAAGCAACCCCCACGTTCTGTGTAAGCAGGGCTGCGTGGCTTTTCCTGGCGTCCTGAACCGAGCCGAGCCTCGGGCCGGCCTGCTTTCCCGCAGTCCTTCCTTCTCGGACTTGGCCGTGGCTCTTGATGCCAGGAGAACCCACTGGAGCCCAAGAGACGGATCAGGCTGTTGCCCCACATTCTCTCTCTGCTAAATCACAGGGTCTTTTCCTCCGAGGGAAGGTGGCTCTCGTGAAGCTGTCAAACTGAGGCAAGCTCGCTCGGCAATAGCAACAGCAGCTCTCTCGGTGGGCCGCCGGCACCGCAGATAGTTACAAAAGGCAAAAAGAAGGAGTGGGGGGAATCCCTATTGCTCTGCGGGCCAGAAGCCAACAGGGCAGCCAAGTATTCTGCACTTGAACATGGCCCCCAGTGAACGCGGCAGGAGCAGGGACAGGGCATCTTCCCTGAAGCGGCCCTGCAGGTGTCCCTTGGTTGGGGGTCGGGGGTCGGGGGCCAGAAGGTGGGCAAGCAAGGTGTGCGTCTAGCTCTTCGTGCTGGCGACTGGAGCCTGAGGGTGGGGGCGGGGTGCACACATTCTAAACAGTGTCCCATCTCAGGTCATGAAAGCTAGATGTGGACAACCAGAGGACGATTAAAGGGAAATTCGCCCTCTGCTCAAGGGAACCCCAACTTAAATTGGGATTGTGATCTTACATTTGCATTACATGGGAGCTGCCCCCCAGTGTTGGGCCCGATAGGTGCCCGCTCCCCAATCCCACGTGTCAGGGTCTGGAAAATCGATTCCAGGCCTGGCTCCTGCTCCACGTCTCATCTAGGCGGCCGGCTGTCAGACCAGCAAGAAGGAACTTCTCTCCCCAACCTGCAGAAGAATTGGCCGAGGGCCAACCCTGCCTCCTCATCGGGGCTTCTCCTTCCTTTAACTGCAAGACTGCGAGCCTCGTTCCATCAATCCTGACATCCCCTTACATCAGTTCGTCCAAATTGTCAGCCCGCATTAAATGTGTGCCTGCCTGTGGGTTTTATGGGGGTTGGGGGTTGGGGAGGAGAGAGGAGGCTCTGCATGGACAGATTCCTCTCTTTACTAGCCTCAAGTTTGGAAATTCTGAAGTCAAGGAGGGGTAGAGCATCTTTGCTGAAGGGTTCTTGGCTTGGTCTCCGCCCCATCCAGATGGCGGTCTCTTGAATGGAATGCTTTGTCGCTCCCGGAAAAGACAAAGCCCTTCTCCCTTGGTGCAGCCATATCAATTGCTGTTCTAATGTAGGAAAAATGGAGAGCGAGAGGGATTACGTGGGGAAAAATACTCTTTTTCTCTCAGCATTTTTCTCTGTAGATGTGAGGAGGAATGCCCATGAGACCTTCTGCCAATCTCTGTCGTGCAGGGCAGCCTGTGGAGTGCTTGGGGACCCGGGTTTGGCATCAGCCAGGTGTAGGGTGTCATCCCAGCACACTCTCTCCCACTTGGCCGGCTGTGTGACTTTTTTAAATAACAGCTTTATTGCGATTCAGATACCATAAAATTCACCCTTTGAAAGTGAACACAATTCAGTGGTTTTTCGTAGTCACAGCATTGTGCACCCATTACTTCCCTCTCTAATTCCAGAACATTTTCATTATCCCTAAGGATCCCTGTGCCGTTAGCAGTCACTCCCCCTTCCTCCTCACCCCAGCCCCGGTGACTAGTAATCTCCTTTCTGCCTCTCTAGATTTGCCCGTTTGAGACATTTCATATAAATGGGATCATTTGCTACGTGGCCTTTCGTGTCTGGTTTCTTTCCCTTAGCGTCATGATTTCGGTGCACATCTGAGTTGTAGCATGGACCACCCCTTCACTCCTTTTTATGGCCAAATAATATTCCAGCATGGATTGACCTCATCGTATCTAGCCATTCATCATTTCATGAGCATTTAGGCGGTTTCCACTTTATGTCTAGTTCCTGATGGCTGACAGTACCGAGCCTCTTTTCATCTACTTCTTGGCCATTTGTAGATCTTCCTTGAAGAGGTGTCCATTCAGCGCCCTTGCCCGTTCTTTCATTGGGTTCCCTATCATGTTCTTGTTGGGGTTTCCAGGCTGCTTTACGTACTGTGGGTACTAGACTCTCATCAGATACATGACTTGCAAGTATTTCCTCCCATCCTATGGACACTCTTCTCAACTCTTCCGAGCCTGAGTTTCCTTGCCTAAAACAGAAAAAAATATAAGTACAACCTCCCAGATTTCTTGGAAAGAGTCAATGAAGTGACCCATTGGTGCACTTAGTGAAGTGAATGTCTGGCCTACATTCAGCTTTCCTGAGTAGGCGTTGGCTAACTTAGATTCATTGTGAGACAGGGGCAAGGTGTGAGCCCTCAAGTCATAATTAAACATCTGACAGGTATTACACAAAAGGTTTGAAGTGCTTTGATTTGGCTAACATGTTATTCCTAGAATGACTGGAGCAGTTTTTTGGGGACTGATTACATTTTTTATTCTGGATATATTTTATAGTCCTAGAAATGAGGTGATAACTACTGGCCAGTACGGGGATCTGCCACTCTCCATATATCTATATTTATAGCTCTCTCTGTTTCTCTCGCTCTCTAGACAGCTAGTTACCCATCTATCACAAATGCGAGTCTATGAATCGCAGGCTAGAAATAGCCTAGTGCTGGGGCAGGTATTCAGAATTGGCACTTTCTTACCTACAGCCAAATTGTGAAAGAATATATTTTCAATTTTCTACAATGTTTACCTACTGTATGTAAAACCTACTTTGCTGGCTCTCTGTTGTTCTCAAACTACTTTCTTCCACCAGAGACGGGCGATTTCCTCTGTGGTGATTCTTTTTCTTTTTTAAGATAGATAGATAGATTTATTTATTTATTTATTTATTTATTTATTTATTTATTTATTTATTTATTTTAGAGGGTGGAAGGGCAGAGGGAGAGGGAGAGAATCGTCAGCGGACTCCCCGCTGAGCACGGAGCCCAACACCGGGCTGGGGACCCTGAGATCATGACCTGAGCCAAAATCAATCAAGAGTTAGATGCTTAACTGACTGAGCCACCCAGGCGCCCTGCTGTGGTGATTCCTTTAATGCTGCTTCGGAAGGCATTGTTCTAAGAACTGGTCTCCAATTCATACTGATATCAGAAATAATAGAAGTAGTGGCATTTATTAAGCACTCACCATCATAGTCTTTTCACATGTTATTTAAGTTACCCTTCACAACAATCAAGCAAAGTAGGTATCAGTAGCCTCCTTCTAGAGGTAGACAACAGAGGCCCAGAGAGGTCAATCAGCTGGCCTAGATTTGCACAGCTAGTGAACGCAAGAACCCAGGATGGACCTCTAGTCCATCCAACTTCCAAGTCTTCGCTCTTTCCTTTATATCGTGTCGCCTCTTAGGACACTGGATTTACCAGAGGCCTGAATCATTAGGCACCTGGGTGGTTTCTGTTTCAGAATTAGAAAGCCAATCCCTTCTAAGGCATCGAGGAATGGTAGGACGTAACAACCGAGATCGGATGCTCCCTTGTCTAGAGTGGGCCCTCTCCTCTTTGAGAATCCTCCTCTCTCAGAAATCCAGCTCTTCTTTCAGAGGCAAGGGCCGTGCTCAGATGAGGGCAGGGTCACAGCATTAGGAAACGCTCGCAGTGTGTTGGTGAGCCACAATGAATTCATTTGCACCGACTCGAAGTTTGAAGAGAGATGGCCAAAATGACTCAACATGGCTGGCTTTCCGCATCAGTGTGATTGTGCCATGTGCTGTAATTTATAGTGTAAACAAGTTTTCTACAAAAGCTAAATATATCATGCAACTCATTTAACATGCACAGAAGGAGCCGTTAAATTATTTCAGTCCCATTACTCAAAATGTTCAGAAAATTCCTCTGTATTAGAGCCAGTGCAGGATTGGCTGTGCAGCCAAGTGCCTCAACATAAATGTTGAATTCCTGGGGGAAATGCATGTTACTTAGGGAAAATAGATGCCCAGACATTGTGGAGCCCCTTTGAAAACAATTCTCATTTTGTTCAAACAATAGGATCAAATTTTCAGTCCTGTTACCCAGCATCTCTGCATTTGTGAGGTTTGCAGGCAGATGTGAACGTCAATATGCTGCTGATGTATTTTTAAAGGATTAATACTTTATGAAATGTGGAAGTGGAAACTGAGGTTTTTCGGGTCCCTTTCTAATTTTGTCTTTACCTACATGGAAAGAATCCCTTGTGGAAAACATATGCAGTGCCTCAAAACTGCTTAAATTGGAGTAATTATCAGAACAAATGGTGTCACTGGATGATATTAGTCTGTTTGTGTTCCTTCTGCCTACCCAGTGAATCGACGTTAATACAGACTTTTAGAAGCACTTGTGATTCCGTTTATGCTTTAAAATACATGTTTCAAAAATTGATATAACCTTCCTCCCTACTTAAAACATACCTTTAGATCAACACTTCTCCTTTACATATTCCTCATCCGGAAAGGACATACCCCTTCTCTACCTAGGTTTTAAAGGGCCCGGGTCAGGAATGCGGATGAAATGTTATCAAGTGATATCTTTGGCATCGATTAAGATGATCATATGGTTTTTTATCATTTTATTGGTTGATGACATAATGTAACATATTAATGGATTTCTCAATATCAAGCTGGAATCTGGTAGATCAATATTTTAGGGTAGACATGTGGTCCAGTTGCATTTTATGTAGATTTGAATATTCCAGATTGGAAAACGTTGATATGACAATATTAATAAAGGCTCTGTACTCAAAAAATTGTTCTACTTCCGGCGTGCAAAAGCTGTCCATGGCAAAGGTACAGTTCTATTCCTTCCTGTAACTTTTAACACAAGAATGCGTATCTTTAGTTTTTCCTGTTTTCAAATAAAATGACATCTGATATGTTTTTAGGATAATCTAGGCTGAACTGTCTTGAGCCAGTAACCACAATAGATGATAAAGACTGGCTGATTTCTGTGTAGGTCCTTTTAGTTAATAATTACAGAATCCTGGAAAGTGGTGCTGTTACGGTCCCTCTTTCCCCCAGGCACTCAGCTGGGAGGGTTTGACCCGGGCCTGTCTGTCTGTAGAGAAGGCTCCCGTCTCTGTGCCCAGAAGTTACATGCAGGTCAGTGGGCTTTGCAGAGAGCGAAGCTGCTACTCTCCCAGGACTCTGAATATTGGCTCGTTCCTGCAGATGCGTTTCCTTGGACTCGGGCTATGGCTAGCTTAGCTCACATTCGTCACTCCGAGCCAAGAAACAAGTCCATTAGCTGTTGTTATGCGTATGGTAATGATACTGCAAGTCTTTGCTAGAACTTCAATGTGGGCAGCACACTTGACGTGAAACATCAGTAAATGAGAACGTTCAGCCTGGCATCGGCACCTGAAAAGCAGCTCCCGTGAGGAGTCGTTCTCGACTGACTGCGATGTCTGGTGGCAGAGGGGGACAGCTCTCCCGTGGCACCACGGACACCATGCAGATAACCACGTAGGGCGTGCAGGCCGAGGCTTGACCCGCAGCTCATCAGAGTCTTGGCAGAACACCCGGTGACCCTCCCAGAAGAGGAGAGGACAAGAGGATCTTGAGATGTGCTTCAAGGCCATCTGCCACTTGCCCCTGTCTCTTCGGGGAGGCTGTCATGAGACCGTTTCCCATCACCTCAGGTTCTGATGACGTAGAGAACATTCTGTCCCACCCCCTGCAGAATAGACCTGCGGCCTATACAGTCTCTTCACTGAAACCTGGAATGGGCTTCTCGATATAACAGAATATCCCACAACTTCCTCTGCCGTTGTAGGGCGCCTTCTGTTTTGCTGTCGTCTTTTCTGGTGTGGGGGACAAGGATCGGGGAGCCGGCACTGTTGGCAAGCCTTCCTTTCTTTCGTTATGTGAGTACTAAACTGTCCGAATTGACTAGTGAATCACTGTATCTTCACCAGTTGAATCCCTCAGGCCTTGGCTTTGGCCTTGGCCTGGCTCGTGTGTGCGTGTGCGATGTCGTACCTGTGCTCGCCGGATGGAATGCTCACAGGGCCCTGAGCTCTGTGCGTCCAAGAAAGTCTCTCCAACTCTAGCATTTTATAAGGCTGAAACACCATCGATGTGGGCTGTTAAGACAATTCTTCCTTCTACCCTAAGCAAAAGTGTGTGTAGGGGGGTTCCTTTTGATGAGACAGAAGTGCTGAGGGTAGAAATCAGGTGGGGTTTTCCTAAAAACTGGAGCAACATTGCCCATCGACATTTTAGTTGGGCCTGAACTGTCAGGTGTGACCACTTTGCTTAAACAATCCGAAGTGACACGTGAATTCTTTATGCAGGAGCATAAAGGAAATCCTATCTGCTGTGCCAATTCAGGTGGACAGCATTTCTTACGAAATGGGTTTGAGGAAGAGTTTCAAACACTCCGAGCTACAGTGCTGTGCTACCAGCCGCTGAGAAGTTGCGGTGTCTCGGATCCGAGAATTGGTCCTTGTCCCCACTGACTCTAATGTGAGGCACAGTGGCTGTCAGCAGGCACGATTTTAGTGCACTTAACAGTGCACTAAACTTAACTTCATATTTCAGTTGTTTTGAAGAGTTTCCATAGATAGAGATTAATGGACCAGCTCGATAAAGGAGTTCTTCACTTAATCCGTTCACAATTAGGAGCTGATGTATAGGGATAAGTAATGAAGTAGCCTCTGTGACTGGGGGGTAACTTGGAGGCGACCACGGGGGTTTCTTCTCTCCAATCAGCTATGGTTGCTCTAAGAAGCTGAAGGAATGCTGAAAGGGCCGATCCCAGAAGGAAGGCTTCATGGCAAGAAGTCATCATTTCCTCATCAATTAGGAATGGAGCTCATCAGGTGTGTGTCCGGAAAGGAAGGCTGAGTCCTAAAGAGAGACACTCCTTCTACCCGGGAGCCGAGGTCCCAGTACAGTGTCAGAGCCTTGGGAGAATGAAGGGACAGCCGTCAATATAGACAGGCAGCCTAGTGTGATGGTATGCATGCCTCCTTGGGAGTTTGGTGGAACTTGATATCCGTTTGGTGGCCTCAGAGTGGCCAAGAAGCCTTGAGATGTCATGGTCATAAGCGTCCCAATTCTGCTGATTCTCATTCTGACCTGTTTCTAGAATCTGGTCCCTTCTCTTCTCCATGCTCACTGTGCCCTGGCCCAGGCCACCACCCTCTGCCACCTGGGCCACTCCAGTGGTGGTCTGACCAGTTTCCTTGCAACCCTCTTTTTCCAGTCAGTTTATAGTCTCTGCTCTCAGAGATCTCTACTGCTGACCTTCCATGCTCTCTGCACCCCCCAACCCCCATCTAAAAACTTTGGTTGCCCCCCTCCCCATTCTTTGGAAAAAGTCTCATCCCAGCCCACCTCCTTAGACTCCGCCCCCCTTTTCAGTAGTACCTACTCGTAGTATACTCCAGCCAAACCAAGTGGCCCACTCTTCTCGAAACCTCAAGTCTTTTGGTACCTCTGTTTGTTTTCCATAGGCTGTTCTTTCCTTTCTTACTCCCCTGGCAGTTCATCTGTCTTCAGGGCATTGCTCGAAGACCACTGCTTCCTTGTAGCTTGACCAGCCTGTGTAACATTGAAGACATTGTCATTTTTTGTTTATGAAGCCTTTGTCCTTGCTAAAGGGCAGCTTATTAGGGGGAGGGACCATTTCCTACTCCTGGTTCCTTCCCCATGACTATGTTTCAAGCACAGTCAGGCAAGTAATAATGACAGTAGCAGTCATTATTGACTGCTTGCCAACCATTTTACATATGTAAGAACCCTCTGAACTAGGTACTATTATTGGCTCCATTTTACAGATTAGAACACTGAAGCTCTAAGTTCGGTAACTTGCCCAAGTCCACACTTGATAAGTTTTAGAGCTGGAGTTCAAATTAGCACAGACCAGCTCTACAGCCTGTGCCCTTCAGGGCTGCGGCTGTGTCTCACCTGCACATATTGGGCCCAGTGGATAGTCTTGGGTGAATCTCTCCTAATGCACTCAAATGACTCTCTGTTGCCCAGTATGACTCAAAGAAAGTTCGTTCAAGATGACTTGTACGGTCCTACTGACAAGTGCAATTTCAAATATCAAGATCCATGCTTTAGATATTTTTAAGTCAAAAGATTCTCTTTTCTCCTTTGGAATTATCTCAGCATTTGATTTCAAGGCCAGATGGATTCACTAGGCTATGGTCTTCTCTGGGGAAATCCACTCTTAGATGTTTTTTACACACACACCCCTGAAAAATGATACAGTAGTGTTATGCTGTGTGTAACATGATTGAAAGCCATCTGAATTCTATTAGGCAGTTTGTCATTTGCATGATAACTTGAGTTCCCGCATTGGGAGAAAATTATATAACCCAGAGAAATATACCAAGAAAATGAAAATCAAATTCAAAATAATGACCATGGAGCAGAAAATTGGTATGGTACTGAATTTAGGTGATCAATTCTAAGGAAGTCCAAGGTCGAAGAGGTGCAGTTGGGTACAAGTCAATAGTCATATCTATCAAGGCTCATGCACTAGCTTTGGCTTATGTGCACAGTACAGATATAAATCCATACATACCCCATGCACATCTAGAAAAAGGATATTTATTTTTTTTCTTTTTTCCTACTATTGCCTTTTATGTACTCAGCACTCTGCCCAAACTGACTGGTCGGCATTTCCTGATCTCCGAGAGGCATATTATTTCATTCCCATTGCGCAGGGGAGTAAACCGAGGTTCAGAGAGGGTACATAACAAAAATTTGGGTTCTCTAACTAAATTCTATGCAATATCCGTGGACCCAGAATTACTCCCCAAAATAAGACTTGAGCAGCTGAGTTGTTTCCACACTGTGTTCCTCTAGTCCTTGGGGCACTCCAGACGCCCCCGCCCCCAAACCTGGCTGTGAGGGAAACAGTATTACCTTAATCTCTTTTTCATTTGGATTTCACTGGGCAGGGGAAGGATTCTTGAACTGAAGAGGGCTTGAAAACCATTGGCTTAGAGCAGGGGATCTGCAAACTTTTGTATGTAAAGACTCAGGTAGTAAATATTCCGGGTGTTCTGGGCCGTGTGTTCTCTGTTACAGCTACCGAACGCAGCCATCATAGCACAAAAGCAGAGCCCATATGCAAATGAATGGGCATGGCTGTGTTCCAACACAACTCTACTTATGGATAATGAAATTTGAATTCCATATAATTTTCATATGTCATGAAATATCATTCTTCTTTTGATTTTGTTTTCTTTGACCATTCAAGAAGGTAAACACCATTCTTAACTCATGGAAGTTTAAGAATGGAGGGAGGGCTGGTTTGGATGGAGGGCCATCAGCTACAGAAGACACTCCTTCTCTGATCTGCATGCCCGGGGCAGGGTGCATCATCTAGTTTAGACCCAGGCTGTGGGCCCACTGGGGAGCACTGGGCTAGAGGGTCCCACCTGACAGATCTTGGGAGATTTATCCCTATTGAAGCTAGTCGAGATCTTCAAACTGTTTTTCATTGCCATGGCCCTCAGACTGGGATTTTCCAGGATTCCAGAGGGCTGGTCATGGGAGCCGACTTTTAAGTTAAAACCTTGAGAAAATTAAATGCAGCTTCTCCCAAGTAAAAAAGCCTGAGCACCCTTACCTCAGGGAAACAGAGTGAGTGCTTTGAAAAATATCACCGCCTCTTCCTCTTCTCCTGCCTTGCTTACCAACAAATGATTCAGTGCTACAGAGACTACATTGCACTGGGTAGGAAAATATATAATTCCCTGAGTAATTCTAAACCAGTCGTGTTTCATTCCTCCCAGCGTACTTCATGAAGAGGAAGTGCCCTTCAAGGAGTCAGTAGGGCTAAGTTACTATTCCAGAAGAGGGCCCACAGTAAGATGGTTCCTAATTTTTGTTTAGAGCCCAAAACCTGAGCGAAGCAGCACCCCCAGCCCCCACCTCCATCCCCAAACCTGCCGCCGCACAATGTGGACAGCAGCACTGGTTCTGTCCTCAACACCATGCCAAGTCCAGGCTCCCAGTGTGGACTATAGAAAACAAGACTCAGGCTACCACATGGAAGCTCCGAGAAAACACAGGGCAATTCCTAGCTGGCAGAACTTTCTGACAATTAAAGCTCCAGAACAATAGAAGGGTATGGCCCGCTACCCACCAGACAATGGCTTCTGGCCACGTGTTGGGGATGTTGTAGATATTTCCAGTGGGTAACAAAGTGAAGTAGATAATCCTTCCAGGCACTTCCAGCTGTAGGAGCCAGGGTCTGTCAGAGTGTTGGTCACCAGCATTGTAGCTCTTTCCACAGATACTTGAAAGCTGGAATCCAGCCCGTATCAAGTGGCGCGCCTGATAAGCTGTATGCCCAGAGGGGCACCATTTTGTAATTCACAAAAAGGCACTGTGTAGGCTTGCAACCTACACTTTCAGGGCTCTGAGGTTGCTTCTGAGCAAGGATTCTGGATCAACTAACAGCCTCTGAAGCCCTGCCTTTTATACAAAAGTTAGAGGCACTGTATATTGGAAATGCCTCCTAAGAGTGGCATGCCCAAAGACAAGGTGCTCAAGGTGAGCCCAGCTTCCAGTGTGGTCCATCTTTGGCTCATTTCCCTGAATCTACAGGTCCCCCCACAGATAGAAGGAACAAGGTATCAGGGCCACTCCTGTTTTTTAAACTCTCACTTGGAACTGTGTGTTTCATCTTACAATAGGCATTCAAATCTCCAGGGAATCTTAAGCACTCTAGGAGGATCTTAGGAAACCCAAAACAGCCATGATGGGTTTCGAACATTCTTGAAGAGTAAACAAGCGCTGAAACTTTCCAAACTCCTTAAGGATCTCTGAACCATGCCTCATCAGGCATCCAATGATGCTTGCTATTTGATACCTCTACCAGTCTTTGGGTCACCAGCAGAGCCTTTTATGTTATTGTTCCAATCTGTAAAGCACCATTTCTCAGGTGGTAATAATGACAATAGCAATAATGACCAGGATGCCAACAATAGCTACTTATATTGACTCCTAGGCAATCTGTACAAACTTGCTTTTTCTGATCCTTCCCAAACTCTCCGAAGTAACGTATTATTGTTGCTCATTTTAACATGTGAGAAAATTAAGATTCAAAGAGTTGGACTAACTAGTTCAAGAGAGCAAACCTAACTAAAGGCTCCATTGCCATAGAACCTTCTGTAATAATGTTCCAAGCCTCCTGTTTTTTCCTCTTCAGAATCACATAAGCATTCCACTATGTGAAGTGGCAGGGTTTATAGAGAGTGATCTTATGATTTTACGGTTATAACTCGCATAAGGCCTGTCACAGCATCGTGTCCTGGGTTGTCCCAGTACAAAGAGCCCTCTGAGGTCACCAGGTTTAGCTTGAGACCCAGAGAGTTAGGAACAGAGATGACCCTGGGCACAACTCTCCCTTCCTTCCCCAGGGCCCCCACGATCTTCTCTTTGCTCATTCTCTCTCATCTGCCCCAAATTTCGTTATTTGAGCTTCTATAGGACCATCTCTTCAGGGCAAGGACTTGGTTTTGTTGACACAGTTGTTGGGACCATTTTACTTCTAAATGATATAGAAATTATAAGTTGTGGGGGCGCCTGGGTGGCACAGCGGTTAAGTGTCTGCCTTCGGCTCAGGGCGTGATCCCGGCGTTATGGGATCGAGCCCCACATCAGGCTCCTCCACTATGAGCCTGCTTCTTCCTCTCCCACTCCCCCTGCTTGTGTTCCCTCTCTCGCTGGCTGTCTCCATCTCTGTCAAATAAAAAAAAATCTTTAAAAGAAAAAGACATTATAAGTTGTGGTAAAAATAAAAACCAGAGCGTTTTCGCACAGAGACAGGCACCATGAACTGCTAGATCCTGAACAAATATCTAAAGTCACTAAGGAGGCCTACTTTGTTCTGTTTTCATCTCATTGAAAACCGGAAGAACAATTGTCATGTTTAAAGATTATACACACAGGCGTACATGTGAGCATGATTTCTCACACTGTGGGATACCCAGTGTGTGATGAATTTATCTATGGAGTTGTGACCTCGTGAAAAGAACTTACCATTTTTCTGCTGAGACTAACTTAACTGCAGTGGGTGTGAATGGTGCTGCTATAATAATTAAATCCAAAATCTTTCATAATCGTCCTCTTTCCCTAGAGTAATGTTCAGTATTAGCTATGGAGGGAAATGCAAACAAGCACATGTATATTCAAGAATAAAGCTTAATAGGTCAGTGAAGGAGCAGAATGAAATGAATGCGTAACACCTCCAGAGATAACGAATGCTCGTTTGCCTTCCTAGTTACTTCTCGACTTGTGTTTACCAGGACTGGAATATATGCATCAAATTGGCCTTTATTAATAACCAAATCCATACTGAGCTTGTTGCATGGGGGGGGGTGTTTAATGTCAATCACTATGGAGATTGGTTGCCTATTTCCAAAATTGTACATTGGGAGGACTTTCATTTCTGTTGGTTGAAGAGTAAAATAACCATTGACTTCAAGTCTCTAAATTCTGGCTCTGGATGTGCCAGTTCTCCCTGAAGAAGAGTAGCCCGAAGGCCACAAGCCCATTTCTGGGTCCAGCTTTGAGACTTTGTGAGACATTGCCTGGGTCACCATGGGGCGCCATGAAGCTTACCTTCAAATTGTTCAGCAAATGAAGATGAGAACAAAGTCTCACGAAGACTTTGCTCGTGATTACTTGTTAGCAGTGTTAATGATGTACGTTGTTTCTAACTGGGATGACGTCTTTCCAAACCTATGATACCCTGCGTTCATTTTGTACTTTCATAAAGCATTTCACGTGCTTTAGTTGATATTATGTTCACCACTGCCACTGCCCCGTGAAAGAGTTTAATTGTCATTCCATGTAACAGACAAGGGACACAGATGAGGTTCAGAGACAGTATATGACTTTCCCAAGATATCAGAGTTTATGACTAGCCAGCAGTTGAATCCAAATATCTTGACTCCATGTCAATATGTTTTGTTGGTTTTTTGTTGTTGCTGGTGATTTTATTTAATATACTATCCTTTGTAAATTGCGCCTTCTAAGAAGACATTATATACTTTCAAGTTCTGGCTGGAGATGGTCTGAATTCCATATTTGCCTCCATGATTTCCTAGCTGTGTGATCATGAGCAAGTTCCTTGCCTCTCTAAGCCTCAGTGTTTCAGTCTGGAATATGGGGCTAATGATAGCCCCTCCTTCAGAGGGTCCAAATTACAAGCTTTTGGTCAAATACTTAGTACTTTCTGTGACACATAAATGGATTTTCTGAATGGAAGGAATTGTTGATAATTTGTTTTACCCAACACTTCTATGGAAATTAACACGTAGACATTGCCTACGTGTATTGAGGTACACACAGACACACACACATACACGCTCACGGAAAATGAAACTCTTTATGACCAGCATGGGTAGTTTTAAAATATTTGAGTCCTATAGCTTACGAGAACGATACAGTCTTCTTTTGCCACAATGTGTTGTGAAGAATTATTTGTTCACAGTCATCGGCCTGCAACTGCAAAAGAAATGGGAAGATACATTTTGTCTTCTTCTCTAAGATCTTCAAAACATCCATTAGTCTCATGAAGGACAGTCATAAATCCTGCAAGTTTAGTTTACCTGAAACCAATTCTAACAGCTATCCTTCCCACCAATCATTCTTTATATCAGTCTTTGGTTTTCAGACCTCAGTGAACATATCCTGGTCTTATGTGGCTGAGCATGAAAGTGGGTAGCCATGCCTTCTTTAGAGACTTAAGAGTGGACACCCACTCTGACCTGAATCTCTTCCTAACATTTGCACGTAACCTCTACATTAATGTAGTCCCTTGTTTATCAGGAAGTTGCCTTTTGCCTTCCAACTTCCCTTCTGCAGAAGACATCCAGGCAGAACTCAGGAGATGGGAGTTCTAGGACTGGCTCTAGCACAACTAGCTGTGTGACCTGGTGCAGAGCACTTACCTTCTCTGAGCCTTTCTTTCCTTGCCTGCAAAACGAGGGTGGCAGACTGTATCACTTCTGCGAAGACAGAAGTGAGTAAGTTGCAACTGCAGCCCACACGGGAATGAGGGACTGGTGTGGGGACACTCGGTGGAGAAGACACTGCCATGATCCAGCTGGAGCCGGGGGTGAGACAGAAGGAAAAGGTGTTCTTTTGGAGGTGGGGGGGTCCTTTCTCAAACGCTTTTGTGGAGGAGGTGGGATCTTGCTGAGCTATGGAAGCAAAATAGGATTTTCAGACTTGAAGAAGGAAATTCTAGCCTGTGAGCTGAGCCTGATTCGGAGTCTGGAAGCAAGAAAGGGCAAAGCATGCTCAGAAAATGGCCATCCGTCCAAGGAAGCTGGGACTGTCCCCATCGGAAGGCTGGGAATGAGGTCTAAAAGTTGTATTTAATACATAGAAATATTAACACCGATTGGCCTTTGAAGGCTGTGTGTAACTGGAATTTTAAGATAATAAGGCACTCTTTCTGCTGTGGCTCGAGTTTGGGAATAGAGGGGTGGCGCCATAGAAACAAGAGGCTCTGTGTGTTCGATAAACAATTTTGAAAGGGCTAGTTCATCGCCAAATTCGGACCACTCGTATTTTTCAGGTACCTTGCCCTAGGAGAGAAAGATTTCTCATCCACATCAAGGGCTTACATCTCTTGGATCACATTTTACAGGAAGCGATCGGTCATATATCAAAAGGTTAATGACCAGCCATTTCTTGCCCAGCTATTTTGTGGCCACAGAGCTGCCACGGTGCACTGGGCACCGTGAGGCAGTGGAAGGTCACTGGGCCTTTTGCCTCTGTCATCCGGAGAGCCCCAGCAGGCTGCGACAACAGCCTCTAGAGCCGGGAGCTGGTCCCCTGCCCCGATTCTTTCACAGGAGACGCAGAGCATCTTTTCCTGTAGCGATCAAGTGCCACGTTCCACTCCACAGTGATTGATCAGTACATTTATTACACTTTCAGTAGTAAAAATATATAGACTCCAGTCATCTCTGGAGATGCTGAAATAGTCCTTTTTTCCCCTTGATTTAGGGGAAGGTAGAGAGGGAAGATGTGTGTGGCGTATGACATAAATATAAGAGCTCAAATATCTAATTAGCTGAAAGAATCTCGGTTCCCTCTGCACCTTTGACAGAATTGCAGCTGTCAGATCATAGCTCCAATATTTTATCCTCATTGCAAGATGGATCTGAGGATGATTTCGAAAAGATGCTTTCTAACACGAACATCACCCTGCTTTTTTTGTAGGATGCTTGAGGACGACCTGAAGCTGAGCAGTGATGAAGACGACCTTGAGCCTGTGAAGACCTTGGCCACTCACTGCACGGCCACTGAGCTCTACCAGGTACGCAGAGCTTCATGCTTGCTCCGGGGCCTAAGGGGAGGGAGCATAAAGGACCGGAAGGGTTTTGCCATCGCAAGCAGACCCTCGGCTTCAGCTCCGGGCTGCGGAGAGAAGGAAGGAAACAAAGCTAGGCACAGTGTCCCGGCACAGGCGGAATCAGCTCAGAGTTTCATTCAAGCTACAGGGAGGAGAGGCTGAGCTCTTGAAAACTGCTTTCAAACACACGTACAGGTTGTCAGTAAGCAAGACTGTCGTTCCCTCCCTTGGACTACGCGTTGTCTCAGGTGAGGTGTAACTTGCCTTTAGTGACCCCGATGCGAGGCTTACAGCCCACGCTGTTCCTTAATTAGGGCCTAAATGCGAGCCCTGCAAAAACTTGCTGCCGCCCCGTCTTCATCCACTCGGTGTTGTAAGTATTTACAGTGCTTACCACCAAACGAGATGGCGGAAACGTAGTTGCAGCATTTCCAGTGAGATTGGACTTGTTGCCTTGAAAAGGCCAAGTATCGTTTGTGAACCGTGAGAGCGGCAGTGCAGCGTGTGGTGTCAGCAGTGCGTGTGCGTTTTCTCTGTGGCACAACTGTCTTTCATGTGGGCTCCTTCTTGGTGTGTTTATAACCTCGGATGAACAACACAGAAGGAGCGCCTTTTTTTAAAGCCAGTACCTGACCAAGTTCTTTTTACAGCGAAGTCTGCTGCCTTAGGAAACTGAAAGCAGACTGTTTTCAGGCATGTTCATGCACTGGTATGCCAGGACAGTTCTCAAATACAGAATTCCAGGGGCGCTTGGGTGGCTCAGTCGGTTAAGCATCTGCCTTCAGCTCAGGTCATGATCCCAGGGTCCTGGGATCGAGCCCCGCGTCAGGCTCCCTGCTCAGCGAGAAGCCTGCTTCTACCTCTGCTCCTTAGCCCCCAGCTTGTGTGCTCTTTCTCTCTCTCCTCTCAAGTGAATAAATAAAATCTTTTTTAAAAAAATATGGGATTCCATATTCACTAAATGTGTAGTGAGGAGTGAGCAAAGAAAAGCTTAGGAAAAACTCTCAGGACTCACCTATTCATTCTCATATATAGTCGTTTGCCGCACTGGAACTCCCACCATTTGGTATAATTTTAAAATTGAAAAAAAAATACAATACAATAAAATAAAATTGAGGTCATTTGCAATGTTATGTGGCCAATTCCTGACTCGCCTTTACTTTCTCCTCCTTATTCCACCTGCGTTTTTGGCAATATGTGACAGTTGCATCTTTGCACTGTGGGGCCTTGTCAAGAGCAAGCCCCATCATCTCCCAGGGGTGTGCTGTGCCTGTCCTGAATGCAAGCAGCCCTGTCCTACGTGGGTCATGGGCTTCAGAGCTGATGCAACATGCACGCTGAAATTCCATTGTCTGTTATTCCTGCCTTCTGCATTTAATACAGCAGTGATGAGCACAGTGTTGGTAAATAAAACAAAAAAAAATCTAGATCATTGATTTTGACAGATGCGACATTGCTTTTTAATGGAAGTGTTTAAAGCAGTAATCAACAATAAGTAAGAGTAGACTTTGCACATCGACTTCCTCTCCATCTGATCACATAAACACAATCTGCTTTGTTAGCTTCTCAAATTGTTTTATTCTGAATTTACCTGAAGGTGTAGCATTGCTCCACTGGCCCCACTCATCTGGGTTTTTAGGATGTGTGTTCGGTGACTTTGTGTCGGTCCTGAGCCCATCAGATAATCCTGGCTGGTGCCGCCCGTAGCCCAGTCATGCGTTCACCAACCGAGCTTCTCATCTGAAGGGGAGGTGGAACTGGGAGATCCAGGGTAGGGCAGAATGACAACTTATCCCCCTCACTGGGCCCTGGAAGCAAGAAGTAGATGCAAGGTTATAAACATTTACAAATGAGCCCTCCTTATAGTGTTTGAGGACTCGTGAAAAGGCAGCAAGCCGAAGGACCAAGAGAGAATGGTCGTGCAGTAGCAGAAGGGACAGTGCCAAGCAGTGTCTGGTGAGCTCTGGTTTTATGAGGCCTCACATTTTTTTTCAAAGAGGGGTGCATTGAAATTATTCTCCTTTTTTTTTCATTACAGTCAAATTCACATGACATAAAATTCACCATTTTAAAAGTGTGCGGTTCAGTAGCATTTGGTATATTCCCAAGATGGTGCAGCTGTCCCCAGTTCCAGAATATTTTCATCACCCTGGAAGAAAATCCCACATACATGAGGCAGTGATTCCCCGTTTCCCCTCCCTCGGCCCCTGACAGCCACTTATCTGTTGTCCCTATGGGTTTGCCTGTTTCCCATAAATGAGTCGCGCAGGATGAGACCTTTTGTGACTGGCTTCTTTCACTTGCTGAAATGTTTTCTAGGTCCATCCAGGTTGTAGCATAGATAGTACTTTATTCTTTTTTATGGCTGAATGATACTCTGTCGTACGGATATACTGCCTTTTCTTTATCTGTTCATCAGTCGATGGACGTGTTGATGTTCCCACCTTTTGGCTACTGCAGATACTGCTGCTACGAGCACGGGTGTGTATGTCTTTGTCCAAACACCTGTTTTCAGTTATTCGAATTGCCTCTTTCAGGCGAGGTAATGTCGTACTGCGGTGATATACGGTACTCTGATTTCATCTTGTGCAGCGTCAGGAGGGGTGCTGAGAGCTCCCATTTACGGAGCCGCCCTTGCTCTGGGCCCGATAGATATTAAGTTAGGTGCTCTGTCTTATTGGAACCTCACTAGTCAACCTTTGGTAGGTTTGGGCCTCCGGTCTGAGCTATCAAATTGCAGGAGGTTTCTATTTTTGGCAGGATGGTTGGAGGGAAAGCATAGAAACAAATGCATGAGTACATTCAGTATGGTGTCCAAGGGGCCAAACCCTACCATTCCTTTGAGCTGACATTATCCTTAGAAACTTTTTCAGAACCTGGTGGCTACATTCGTGCAGACATAGTCCAATGAAAAAGCCATCGGCTTTCTGGAGACTGTCTCAAATCATTTCAGCCATGATCGTTGTACCTGGATTGTTGTACATAGAGATCTGAATTGTCCAGGCTTACTGAGAGTAGACACCAGTCTTTTCCAAAAGCTCCTAAGACTTTATGCTAGAGTTTGCAGCATACAGGACCCCAAGAAAATGCATTTCCAATGCATGTATGAAAATGAAACACAGGTGTGTCAGTTTCTGTGATGGCATCTCAGTCCCAAGTCACTCCTAATCAGAACGACCTCCCCCCTCTTCCCTCCCTACCCACCACTGGCTAGGCCGAGCAGGCCCTGTGCACAAACACCATAAGAGCAGTTAGGATGTGTTTAACTGCCTCCCCCAAAGGCATTCACTGGGTGTGAGCGACCTTTCCTTGCCTCTGACCCCTGACAAGCATTAAACCAGACATCACAGGAAGAAAGGCCAGGTTGCTAATGACACTGCACCAAGTCTCTTCCAGGAAAGTTATGTGGCCCTAAACAAGAGCTTCTCTTCAGGGGACTGACGTGGGTGGACAGCTGAGTCATACCTTCCGATTATACTTCTTCCTTTGTCTCCCCCTGCCCTGGAGAAAGACAGGGTATGCTGTGATGCTGTCCTCACCGTGGCGTTCTCTCAGAGCTTCCCCAAAGTGGGAAATCATCCCTTGAGGTCGACATTGGACGTTGGAATGTTTCAGAACAGGGTTTGAATGGGATACAGTGTTCTGTACTTAGTGTCTGCGTAAACATCCGTGTAGCGGTACGTTCCGTTTTTCAAAGTTGGCCGTCACTAACGCGATCAGGAGCTCCACGATGTCCGCTGGGCGGCTGACTACAATTCTACCTCTCAGCTGCCGCTCTGGGCCTCACAGGTCTAAAACCCCACCCTGGCCTTCCCCACACCACACTTACTGAATGGCCATTTTCCAGCCAGGCGTCTGCGGCAGGCAGTGAGGCCATGGTGCATCCGCTGGTGTTTGGCTAGGGTGGCGTGCCCCCGTCAGCCAGGCTTCTGGAGAGCACATACGTGTGGGGTCTTCTGCGGGCCCTCACCTTGTCCCACTGAACCTGCCGTTTTCCTTGGCATCAAATGTGTCTTCGTCTCCTTCTTGGGACTTGAAGGACCCCTGAAAATGAGGAGTTAAACCTGGAATCAATGTTCGTTTACAGCTTGCAGTTCAATAAAAGATCTAAAGATATAGGCCCTGTGCTTCTCTTTCAATAAGCAGCCTAATCAGTCTCAAATGTTTTCTTAACAAAGAAATTGTATTGACAGATTTATTAAAATTGCTGTCTTTAAAGTTTTAAACTATCCACAATTTGACCTATCCCAAAGACTTCTAGAATGTGTGGTGGCCAAACTCCAGAGCTCCCTCCAGCAGAACCAGGCAAACGTCTTCTTAACGTTTCAGCAAATGATGACATGAAGTTTGGTTTGCGCAGCTCTCGGCGTGCGGCCTTGTGCTCTGCCAGCAGGACGGTCTGGGGGGCCTGGGCTCTGAAGCCAGGCTGGATCTGAGCAGGGCTGTCTCGGGCCCTGGCCATCTCAGACTGGCATCAGAAACAGCAGACTTTAGAAATACAAAGGCTGTAAAGAAATGGGTATTGTTAGAAGCCGCCTTTAGGGCATTTTAATATTAATACCATCGTGTTATTAATGTGAATTAGACTGAAACATTAGAGGACTTCATTTAGCTCCGTAGGAAGTTTAGAGAGTGAGTACGGTGACGGGAAATGTTCGCTTAGGGACCAGGCTCAACTACTTAGCTTAGAGTGGCATTGGTGCTTTAAAAACAGACCTGAACAATTCAGATTTGCTTTGAGCACAAAGGCATTCCAATGAGTTGTGTCTGGATACATCGTTGCAAGTAGCCCCTCCGTAGCCCATTTTATTTAACGGGATCGTTTTTCTTTTTCTTCCTAAGGATCGCTCTCACACCCTTAGAGATGTGCGCTTCATTCAAAGCATGTTCGTGGGCATGTGTGGACTTTTCAGCTGGGTGCGGGTGGCGGGGCTGCACCGCAAACATGTTAACATATATTGAAAAATCGTGTCTTCTCAGCCCTTGCCCTCCATTTTGTAATTGTATTTTTTGGCTAAAGATCACTCACACACAGGTAGCTTGCTTTTAACCCAGGATCTTGATTTTGGTTTTATGTTTGATCCAGTTTTGCTTGTTTGTTTTTGTTACTGTTGGGCCAGCTCCCTGGCCAGGTCGTTCTGAGACCATTGCAGATGAGCTGAGCTCCACCGTAGCAGAACATGTGAACGTTCTGGCCACTTTGGGGATGTGCTCCCTCCACCTGGGATGCACATTACACTTTCAAAACACAGTAGTCAGTCTAAGCTCAAGCCCACGTTCACGTTTAAAGTTTGCTAATGAAAACAATGCAATACATCTTGCTCCTGCTATCAGCCGGCTCTTTAGAAGCTGATGTGGCTGTCGCGAACGCGTTCGTTGTGACAACAGACACCCTTCCCTGCTGTAATCGGTTCTCTTGTTTTAGCTACAGTTCTCCCTCATCATGCTGAACAAGTTGTTACCTCCCCGGGTTTTCTCTGCATTTCCATTTACTTTGTTATCAGCAGAAAGGCTGGGAAAGGCCCCCTTCCGTAATGACATCAATATGGCATACACAGCAAGAGAGGTCAGCCTGTCAGAGCTAGACAAACAGCAGATGGATTAGGATGAAACCAGGTGCAAAATAACTTTGATAGAGTCTTTTAATGTAAACAGTTTATCTGTCTTTGCCTTTCATTGATATCCCCCACAAAATGATAGAGTTTGGGCAGTTAACGTTGAGAATGTAGCTGAATAAATCCGTACGTTGCCATGCCCTAACTATCCAGCAATTAGAGAATGAGAGGACATTTTAATTTATTCATTAAAGACAGGAAAGTAAATAGGATAACATACAAGGTTAATAGAATAACATTGGCCTTCATATTCCCCAGATTGTGTTTCCCATTTGGCTGTATTAGCATAGAGACTAGATTAATAAGAAACTGCTTAGGGCTTAGATGATGTGATTTTTAATATGCTCCAGGCAAGTCTGTGACTGTTTAGAAACCTGCGTGCTGATTTTTTTCATTGTAATTAGCTCTTCTACTTTTAGAACCAAATATTTTGACTTGTAATCTCCATAGATTGCCTTTTTATTGTAATCTCAAAGAAATGCTTAGAGCACACAGATGCAGAGAAGCACCATGTTTTCACGTGTGCTGCTTGTCACAGCTGGTGACCAGATACTGGCTAATGTCCACGACAACTTAGGAATTATCCATCTCTGAGCATTCCGACTGCAAAGCCCCTGGCTCCTTTGCTCAGCTGAACATTCCTCCCACAGGCGCGGGTGAGGGGGGGCTGCGTGCCCTAGGAGCCAACCAGAAGCAAAAGTGGGTTTGACCCATTATTTCAGGGAAGGTGACTCTCGTGTAGAACAGGGATGACCACAGCACCTGTCTGTGACGAAGGGGTAGCAGCCACCTCCGGGAAGCTGGGAATCACTAAGGTGACTTGAATTGAAGTTGCCCTTGTCACTGCCCCTGGGCTGGTCCCGTCTGGACTCTCATCCCACCCTTCGCTTGGTCCAAGCATGTTCTTTTTCTCAGGCCTCTTCGCTGCCCCAATTTGGGTCCCAGATCGCTGCTTGGAGCCTGGAGGTTCTGGCTCGGAGTCATTAGCCAGCAAACCCCAAGCAGTGTACCATGTGTCCCGGAAGTTTATTGGAAGTTTCCAAGTCTTGAATTTAATCAGGGTTCTAGCATATGAACATCTCCAGTAAAAGCTGGATAATAAAACACTGCCAGCCGGAAAATGTGAGATTTTGAAATTTATGTGCTGGCTTTGAAAAATATTCTGGGGCTTTGGTTTAGGGCCCAAGAAGGCTTTTTACTCCGTTCCCCAAATATCTGCCATCTGATGGAAAAGCTACCATGCAGGCTACAAACACCCAGGATGTTGTCCTGAATGAGAAACAGAATCTATCTTATTCCTAAGCAGATATATAGAGATATAGAGAGCTATAGAGATATATATTTCTATTTATTTAGTAAGAGCAAAGAGCGTAGGTGCTGTAAATACACAGAAGAGGTATCCAAATTTCAGATTAGCTACCAACCTAAGATTAACCCCTCAGAATTCAAGTAGATAGGCAGATAAAAGCAGCAGATGCTTCCAAAATGTATGGGATGGCATAACCCGTATTTCACAGAGTACCACACAGGACTCTCTGGAACAGTAGATAGAAACGTTTATGAACTTGATAGTCGATCCTGTGTATTGCTAATGGAGGTAGGCTCAGGTTCCACATTTATCCCCGAGTCGTGTACGTATATAGAGACTGTAGTACTTGTGTGTGAATGTAGGCTGCCAGGCCTTACGATGGCCCTAGAGAGCCCTGATTCCAGCTGCCTTGTGTTGCCAGTAGGACACTGGGGGACAGGGAAGTCAGTTGGCATTTGGTGTTCTGAGATAATAGAAAATGTACCTTGATATATAGGTCTCTGTGCCTGCTTCCTAGCATGGGGCTTCCAAGACCCTTGCCATTTCTTAAGTGCTAAGAGCACCAGGGGCATCTTCTGTTCTGACGTTTGGTCTCTGACCCCAGTTCCTGACACAGGGCACGAAACCCCTTGGAATCCGCTGGGGATAGGAGTGTTCTAAGGAGGTAACTCTGTGTGGGCTCTTGGATGGGAGCTTCTCACCAGAGAGACCAAGTCATGATTAGAAGCTTCGAACTTTCAGCCCTCTTCCCCCACTTGCCCCTGACACACACACACACACACACACACACACACACACACACACACACACTTCTCTGGAGAGGGGAGAGAGGCCAGAAACTTGAATTAACAATCATAGCTATGTGAAGAAGCCTCCATAAAATTCCAATAGTATGGGGTTTGGAGAGGTTCCGGGTGAGTGAATACATCCATGTCCTGGGAGGGTGATGAACCCCAAGTCCACAGGGACAGAAGCTCTGACACTTGGGACCCACCCAAATCTTGCCCTGTGTATGTCTTCACATGGCTGTCCACCTGTCTCTTGGATCATGTCCTTTAACAAACTGGTAGACAAAAGTAAACTGTTGGCCCGAGTTCTGTCAGCCACTCTAGCCAATTAGTCAAACCTGACGAGGGGGTTGTGGGAACCTCTGGTTTATAGCCAATCGGTTAGAATGAAAGGTGACAACCTGGGCCTGCCATGAGCATCTGAAGTGGGAGGCAGTCTTGTGAGACTGAGCCCTTCGCCTGTAAGGTTTGACATCATCCCTAGGGAGAGAGTATCAGGAGTGAGTGAAATTGTAGGACACTCAGCCGGTGTGACACAGAACTGCTTGGTGTGGGGAACAGCCCCTCGTATATATGGTGTCAGAAGTCTTGCGAGTGTGGTAGCAGTGTGAGAGGAAAGGAGACTCACAGGTGGGAGACTAGTGGGTTTTCTAATACAGGTATGTGGATAATGGTGGATGTGGCGTTCTTGCCCAGAGTATAACGTGCTCTGACGAGACAGAAAGCCTCACTGAATAGGTTAGGGTGCTCCCATGTAGGTCGTAGACTACTTTTATTCCATGGGGTACCTACCATTCACTGAGAATATCCTTCCCGTTTTCCTGGCCACACGTGGTAAGGAGAGCGTCTCTGTTAGGTACTGATTGTCTCCCACCACAAGACGCATGTCATTTTGCGAGGAGGGTCCCTCTAGCACCGGGGGCAAGAGGGCTCAGATTGGCCGGCAGGGGGGATTGAATTTTCAAATCCACAAACCCCCGGGGAATAGAGTAACTGAGGGCCTCTTACACGGGCCCTTCTAGTGGGGAGAATAAATAACTGCGGCCAATGCCAAGATGCTGTGCCTGGGGTCTCCGTATCTACCCCACTTAGGGAATGACTCACGTCGACAGAAGACTCTTCTGAGCGAGACGTGCTTCTTCACCAAACACCGTGCATTTTGCATTAAGTCACAACAGATCGAAACTTTAGTTATAAACCAGATCGCCAGTTGATGCGTGGATCTTGCTAAAGACACTTGAAGAACTCCTGCTGGTTGCCACGTGAGCAGACTCCACACGCGGGGCCAGGCAGGAGGCGCTCGGAGGCTGGCGTCCGGCTGGCACTGGCCACGTTGTGAGCGGCAGGGTGGGTGAGGCTGGTGAGTCACTCGCTGAGCCGTGGGAAGTCCTGAGGACTCCAAGAAAGTCAGGAGGAAAGTGGAGCATCCAAGGGGGTAGGACGGGGGACCTGGCAGAGCAGCGAAGGGGCAGCGGCCAATGCCAGGGGAGCGGTAGCAGGGCCGAAGCCAGCACCCAGCCGCAGGAAGAGTGAGGACGGACATGAAGATGGGAGAAGCCCAATGTGCTAAGGAGAGGGGACATGTAAGTTCAGGGTTCAAACACCTGACATTTCCACATTTCCTTCTGGGCCCTATCCGGAGGGGAAGTACAATAGGTGGTGCTTTCCTAAAGATTGCAGGCCCTCAGTGTGAGGTCAGAAATTCAGGGAGGCATCCAGGTGTTGCAAAATGCTGAGCGACATTTTCTCCTCTTAATCAGCAGTACTGGCCATGCGTGTGTGCTGCCAGCGGAAACCCCAGCCTATAGGAGATAACACAAGCCTCTGGCTATTTTACTCATTCCAGCGAAATCTATTTAAATGCTGTAATTAAGCAATTCATTTTTATATTTGGGCAAGTGTTCTCAGTATATGTCTCTTTAATTGAGTCAACCAATTCTGTACGTATTGATTTTAGACCATCTGAATACCCTAATGATGAGTTCATTTGTTAATAGAGGAGTTTTCTCTTCTGAACTTAAGTGATCGATACAATTTACCGATACATGCCACTAGGTTAAGGTATGGCTGTGTCTCACGGAACAGCCCTGTGAAAAGTTACACAAGGCAAAACATAGAGACTCAAAAGCAACGCAGTCGATTGTTCTTCTGTCTCATGTCCATAATGCCCGCTACCCAGTTATTTAAAAGTATCTGAATGATTGACTCCTCACTCTTTTTTATCAAGAAATGTATTGCATAGACCCAACTTGGGGGCATCTGCTAGCAGAACACCAGGAAAAAGCGTATAAGCAGGAAAGGTAAAAGCTATATAGAGCAATGCTAATAGAACCACGTTTTATGCGTGACTGGCAGCATTATTATTAAGGGAAAAAGCAGCACCTGAATACATAGACTTGCAGAGTCCACTAACACGGTATGTCTAGGCCCTCCAAGTGCTCACCTTGACAGTCTCAACAAAGAGGAAACATACCGCATTGGGTCTGTTTTCTGCCAACCTGGGAGCAGGGGGAAGGTATTACCGTAAGTCTGGATACCATGGTTCAGGGTGTGCGTCTTAAAAATCCAAAAAGATTCTCTCATTTTTTAAAAGTATTTTTTTTAAGATTTATTTATGTATTTGAGAGAGAGAGAGCGAGAGCACACAAGCGGGGAAAGGGGCAGGCAGAAAGGGAAAGGAAGAGAGAGAATCTTAAGCAGATTCCCCCTCAATGTGGAGCCAGACACCGGGCTCGATCCCAGGACCCTGAGATCGTGACCTGAGCCGAATTCAAGAGTCAGACACTTAACCGACTGAGCCACCCAGGCGCCCCAAGATTATCTCATTTTTAAAATAAATGTGGTATACGTGATTGTTGAACTAGACTAATGCTGGGACAGAATTACCAAAGAATGTTTTAGAAGTTAGATCCTTCCATAGCAGATGATGAGCAAGTATACATAGTGTTTTCTCCCGAAAGAAACATGGTGCTCTGCGTGCCGCGGAGGACAGGACTCAAGAGACGGCCACTTTCCTTCCTTCCTTCTTCCTTCCTTCTATTCTCTCACGGCAGCTCTACAGTTTTTATGGTTCACATAATTCTGTTTGGTCCCTGAGTCACTGCATAACAGAAAGAAAACGTCCTTATTTTTAGGAAGATAGATTTAATGAGTGAGCAACTATGGGCATGTCCTCAGCCACACCATCCCTCCTGAGGAAATAAGTTCGCTGCTTAGCAGGATGCCATGAATAGCACAATGCTTGTAATGAGAGAAGAATCAGTTCCTAAACACTCCTTGGAATGAGAGAAGTGCCTTCTCCCTGGACATAGAATTTTTCAAGATGCCATATGACAGAGGAGGCTCACCTCAGGGCTTCTCAATCCCAGGGTCAAATGTTAGTGAAAACGCAAAGCACCCTTTCCTAGGGTGAGGTGTGAAAGGGGGGACCGCTGATGGAGGAGTCACCTGGAAAGGAGGGAGCTTTCCTAGGCTTCCTGGTGGAGGAGGGGGAGGGGAGGAGGGAGGGAGAGACTTGAGTATATGCACCTACACTTGTGCCCCCATGGCGCCCCAGGGGTCCCGGCCTCTCCTCCACTAGCACCAGCCCCCAAGAAGGTTCAGGGCGGAGGTCTGTGGGAAGGTACAGGGGTCTCTCCTGTTGGCCCAGGCAGGTTAGGATCTACACACATCCAGACGTCCTTTCCAAACAGAAGCATCCTATTTAGCCCAGAACTGCTCCTGATGTGGAGAGAGGAACAGAGTAGCTCCTGTAACCCTTGTTGGAATAACTGCATGGGCTCGATACCGCAACTCGGTGCCCAAGTCAGCAAGCCCATAAACTCTCAGGCCGTGCAAATGTGTGCCCCGAAGCCCGAAAGCAGGCATGGTCCACATGCACTGCATTTGCATAGCGCGCGATGGTTTCTAGAGTGCCGCCGTGGATGCTGGCTACTCCCAGCCACCCTTGATATAGATGGGACAGGAATGATCAACTTCATTTTTAAAATGAGGAAACAGACTCAGAAGCATCCACCGCCTTGCTAACATCCTGATGATTGTAAGTGGCGAAGCTGGAGCCAAACCCAGGTTTCTGGATTTCTCACTCACCGCTCTTTCCGCTGTGGTCCACAGCCTCTCGCCACACCACAGTGGAACCTATTTTCCAACATTTTAATTTATCATACCATCTTTTCTTATACTAGAGCTTCCTTAATGGTAAGATAAGTATCATGTTAGGGAAACGTGGCACAAAATAAGTAGAATATAGGTTTTGAAAGAGTATAGATATTGCAAATTAAAGCAGCAGGAGAGTTAACTATCTAGCCTCCATCTCCCAATCCATTTAAATTACTTTAATGTATGATTTTTTTGTTTTTTTTTATAATTATTTTTATTATGTTACGTTAGTCACCACACAGTGCATCCCTAGTTTCTGATGTAATGTTCCATGCTTCATTGTTTGTGTATAACACCCAGTGCTCCATGCAATACATGCCCTCCTTAATGTATGTTTTTAAACTCAAAACGAGCTGTAATCCCAATATGCAACCCTCTTGATGTGTGACGAATTACACGAGATCATTTCATTTTGATTCCTGTCCTTTTGCACATTTCAGAACTTGGGACTGGTGTTTTCATGTCCTGTTATCTCCAAAGAGGAATGTTCTCCTTGCATTTTTGGTAGACTGCTCCTTAGACCTTAAAGACATATATAGTTTTCCCACAAAAAATTCACTTAACTTTCCTTTAAAGTCTCCGAGTTGAATAATTCTTTATAGCGGGCGGAACACAGTGTTGCATTATAGCGGGAGCAAAGAACACAAATTGTGAGCTCTGTCTCGGGTCTGGCGGAGACTCCCTGGGACCGTTCAGCTCAGAGATGAAAGGTGGTGAGCACACAGAAGGATGATGTGAGCACGTGTGACTGGAGCTGTTGGCACTCTGGAATGATCCCGAGTTAATTTCCAAAGAAAAGAAAACCTCTCAGCAGAGACATTTTCGATCAATAGCCAAGCAGCCCAGAAAACATTAATTTGAATGAAGTTATTTTCCTGTGATGGCTGTGTGAAAAGACAGAGGTTTCAAAGAAACTGGCCTTGAACATGATTATGTTCCTCCTGATCAGAGAAAACTAACCGGGTCTAATTGACAGTCCTGAAGCACAGAGAAGAGAAGACATTTTCAAAAACCGTGTCACTGAATGAAAGCTAGGTTAAGCAATGTCACTGTGCTTTCTCCCTCCCTGTCTTCCGCCAGTGGCATGCTCCTGCTATCACATTTAATGTGCTTTCAAAGGAAACCCCTCGAACACCGTGCTCATGATTTTATGATAACCTAAGTCTTCAGGAACAGACTTGTTTGGGGTGTAAGGCACAGGGGAACGTAGGTTCGTGTGATTTCCACAGTGACACGTCTTCAGCGCACTGCCCTACGCGATCCCAAAGCAGCCGGGACTAAGGGAGAAAGGGTAGTAGAGAAGGAAGGTATAGGTGTGCACGGGTGCGCAGACTGGGTCCAGCCCCCACTCCTCACCAGTATCTGCCTGTTCCTTCCCGCATCCCTTCCAGGGCCAGACCTGCTCAGGGACAGACTTTCATATCCTAACTACCTGTGAGACGTGACTTGGCCCGGCCACACGCATATTGCTTATTTTATCTTTTTCACCTGTTACCTCCTGCTCTTGCTTGCTTGCTGTCTCACCGCTTGCCAAAATTCAACCTCAGGCACAGATGGTGAGATGATTTTTGCCACTGAGAGCCAAAGAAAGTGCCCAAATATTAATGGGAATTTACCTAGCAGCAGAACCCAAGACTTAATAGAGAAGTACTTGCATTTCCAGCGCTAATCTCTAAACTTGAGAAGTGTTCGATTTATTTTTAAAAATGGCTCCACGGTGTGTTGAGCTGTTGTTGTGCAGAGAAGGGTCCGGGGTACTTACTTCCACACCAGTCACCCAGAATGCCAAGTCCGATGTTATAAGTAGCTGCCATGCCCACCTCCAGGATTCACAAATATAAAGGTCTCCGAACAGATACTTCTTAAAAGGGTCTGAAGATCCCGGAGATTGCCAAACCGCTGCTTCAACACTCCCCATATTAAATGTTATTTCTATAGTCTGCAAAAGTCTAGGGGAGTACAAGTTTGGTTCTGATTACATAATTATGCTACAGAAGTATGAAAAAAATCATCACTAAAACCCTCCAGGTGCTTAAACAGTTTGATAGACTGTAGCCATTCTGCCATCAGTGCCCCCAGCTGTGTTGCTTAGCAACATTTTAATTCCAGAAGAATCGAAGGAGATGCAATCCCTGTGGAGAGGGAAACAGAAATAAGAGGGCTGTTGACAGATGATCTGAGTTGTTTCTTCTAATATACTGTGAAGATCACTAGCTCTTTTCATGAATGATAAATGGGCTGGGCACAGATCAATGGGTTCAGCAATAAACTGGAACCAGGCTCCATGTCTAAGGCGACACAGGCCGAGAGGCCCAGAGATTTCCTTGTTTCGATGAGTTGGTATGTGTTTTCTTAAAGGTTCCACAGGAGGAGATGGATCCGAGCGGTCAGTCATCCCTTGGCCTTTTGTTGTGTCCGCTAATAAAAATGATTTTAGAAATGGCTACTTTGGCCTTGCTCTCACCATGCAGGTGCAGCCAGGTGCCCAGAGTCACGCAGGGTTCACGGGTCCCCACCACAAATCTACAAGTCCTGGATGTGCCCATGACCACCCCCGCCCCCCACCCCCGCGCTCATGCCTCCCCACCCAGGGGCTAAGATCTGAGTACAAGGCAGAGAGGAATGAGTGTCTGTGTCTGCGAGCTGCACTTGGACAGGTAACCGTGTGCCCTGGGAGAGGAAAATTGCTCTGTGTCTCTGGTCTGCTTATCGCAAGCAGCCGACTTCAGTTACGTCCTTATGTTTTGGAAGAGCGTTTCATATTGCTTATTGTTTTGGTAACCAGTTGCGAAGATTATGCCTGCTAATGTTGTCTAATTACATTTTTTTTCTTCTGTTTACAGGCTGTTGAAAAGGCAAAACCTAAGAATAATCCTGTGAAGTAAGTTATTTTTTTATTAGTTGGAAATTTTAATTTGAACGGATTCTGTGTGTGTGTCGCAAGAGACCTTGAATTTTGAGTGCGTCTCTGTTTATGACGATCAAAAAACAAAAACAAACAAGGGGTAGGGGGAACCACCAAAACCCCAAACCCAAATCTCCAATTGGGCAGGGATCAGCTTTGATTTTGATTTGATTTTTGCCTGTGGTCCTGATGAGGACCCCAAGTTGTGCCTGGTTTACATAAATTAATATGTGCCATCCGTGAAGAGCTGCCAAATACGATTATAATCCTATTCAATGCATGGTACTTCAAGCCTTTGGGTCTTGCACATGCTAAAAAGATTATATTTTTAATTGCAAACCTTGGACCTATGACAGAGACTGAAATGACTGAAAATGTGCCAAGTGATTTCCAGCCACGTGGGGAGGTTTGGCACCTTGGCATCAAGGCCTTGCTACTCTGTTAATGAAAAGCTCATAAAAATACATTTAACCAGAGGTTTCTCTAGCTAACAGAGAGCTATTTCCAAGGCATTTTATGGGACCCTCTTAAATTATAAACAAGCAGCATAGCACTCTTTTAGCTATAGTACATCTTAGGCATCCTCTCTCTTCCAGAAGGGAGACTTTCAAATTAAGAAGGATGTTTGTCTTGTCATTTGGGTTTGTGACATCTGATTGCAGTGTTATGTGGCCCAGGCCCACCAGCCATGAGGCATAGGGAAGTCCTGCTCTCTTTGCTGGGTTATCCTAGGCCTCGCAATATCACATCTCTAGGAACGCCTGTTCATTTATGATAGCCGACATCCATCGTAGTGGGGACCAAATGCCAAAGTGGGGAGTGCACTGATTTTTAATAGTTTCTGGAAGAATGGATCGGCTCATACCAATGACAAGAAGGCTGCTTTTCCAAGTCACCATTAAATCCAAGCTCCAATTCATTTCTTCCAAAAGGTTCTGTGTACTTTGTTTTTAAATGTAATTTTCCATAGGCCGCAGAATATTCCTTATCAGCTTTTGTAGCCTCTGGAGGAGCATCTGTAGTCTGGAGATATATTATGCTATAGTCATCCTATGGGAGTATTTCCTGTAGCTGAGTTTTTGTCTGGTTGTTTGATTGGGGTTGAAATCATCTCTGCAGCCTGATTTCTTTTCTGCCTGTGCCCTGAAGGCTTCTCTACCGCACGCCTGTGGCAGGATTAGAGGATGGTGCTAATGAGGCCAAGGCCAGGACTGCCGCTCCCTGGGTGGGCCATTAGTGATCTTTCCCCTGGTCCGATTGCACCCTTCCCTCCAGTCCAGCCGTGTGCAGATGTGTGCCCCAGGTCACAAGGGATGGGGCAAGGGCTGGAAGAGTGTAAACCCAGGCCCTCAGTGGGACAAACATCTCCAAGTTCAAGCCCTCCTGATAGGAAGTAAGTCCCAGGCTCCATCTTGGCATGCGCAAGACAGCCCATTGGTATTGTGGGGGGCTGTGTGAAATCAGACTCTAGCGGCCTGGAAGTGGGACCAGTTTTCTCTCTGTTCCTTGTAAAGGTTTGACCCTACAGATAATTATATTTTTTATGAGCTCTGGTTAATTCACAGTGCAGACTGTAATGTCTAGCACTTTAAGGAATATCGTAAGAGAAAACAGGAAAACTAGAAGAACCAAAGGATTAGTAATAGAATAGGCACTTTTTACTTTTAAATAGATTTGAAAATCTGCTTAGTAATAAGCCTGAGTCATGATCAACTGGTAGATGTTTAGAATTGTCTTCTTATTGAATAAGGTACCATTCTCGGTGTGCATTCGGGTGTCTCACTGCATGCGGGCTCACGAGCTGTGCCCCACCTGCCCCGCCACAACCACTGGGCACTTGGAGAAGACTTCTTCAAGACCTCAGCTCAGGCACGGAAATCCCAGAGCAGAAGCAGAAGCAGAGTTTTTTGAAGTTTTACGTAGGGTGGTCCTCTTTGTGTTTCTGATGTCTGACTGCAAATTTCGGTTACACGCAGTGCACTGAGACCCCAAATACATGTTTTCCTGAATGAATGAATGAATCAATGAATGAGTAAACAAATTGGACACATCCCAGAGAACAGTCCTTCCAGGAATCTGGCCTGGAGGCTTAATGAGACCAGCGGCCCCACACTAGAGTGTCCGACTGGAAGGGGCCATGTGTTGTAATTGATCAAGTCATCCATTATCCTCCTAGTCTTGACTCACAGCGTGTGTAAAATGCTCCCACGCTGCTCTGCCTCTGACCAGGTACTGGCTTGCTCTTGCATGTCAAAATGAACATTTGATTGAGCATACAATGGACAGCGTGTGCAGTCTTGCTGGAAAAGTCGAGGTCTGGAGGCATTTACAACTAAAGCCTGAACACAGATTGGTGCAGAAGATCATATGTGTGATTGGATGTCATCCTCTGGTGCAGAGTTTGGCAAATGGTTGGGGAAAAGAAATCAAAAGAATCTTTTGTGACATGTGAAAATTATATGAAATTCAAATTTCAGTGTCTATAAAAAAAGCTATATTGGCACACAGCGACACTCATTTGTTTCCATATTGTCTGTGGCTCCCTTTGTGCTCTGGTGGCAGAGATTAGTTATGACAGAGACTGTACAAACCACAAAACTGAAACTATTAACTACCTGGACCGTCACAGAAAACATTTGCCGACCCCTGCTCCGGTTGGTCAGGTAGAAAGAGGCACGAAGGGGAGCTTTTCCCTGACTGTAAGGGTTAAACTATTACCCCCCTCTCTCTTTTGTCCTTTAAAACATTGAGCCGGCATTGCCAGAGCCCTTTTCCTGTGTTCTGGACTTTCTGGGGCCGATGTACCACCCTGTTCTCATTCAGAGCAAAGCGACCACTCCGAATTTACCATCTTTGAAGTCATTATGGATATGAGATCCATTGACAGGGCAGCGATGCCTTGGAAACCAGTGAACACAGAGCCAGAGCCTTACTGCTAGTCTTCCAAGTTGCGTGTGGATGGAGAGCTTGCAAGAGGCATATGCACATTCTAAAATTCTGTCACTTCCCAAGATCTAACTTTCCATTAGAGCGATGGTGAATGATTCACAATATCTGTTTAGTTTGCCTGTTTTCCTCTCTAAAGGTTTGCCTCCTCTTTCCTATTTCTCAGCCACTTGTTCAATTTATTTTTAATACCTTCATGGTTGTAAGCCTCTTTCATCACCATAGGGAGACTGTGGTACACATTAATTACACTCCATATAAAGGAGAAATTAAATATATGCTTAGTGAATGTAAGCACATAATGTATCTGGATACACGAACAATTTTACCTTGAAACATTAAATATTACCTCTGAGGGTAAGAATCAAAATTGAATGTTCTTAAGATCAGTGATCAGGACAAGAGATGCTGGTGTATTTCTCAGTCTGTTGGAGCCGTGCCGGTATCAAAGCTTGATTAGTATGTTCAAACTGTGGCTCTTTAATGTGTCAGAGAGACTTTCACTTGTATGTTAATGTTCTGCAGCAATTATCTTCAAGCTTTCATTGTGACAACAAGGCCTGAGAGATGTACAGATTTCTTCTACCATATGTGACTTATCACATACATTTTTTTAAAAACACATTTCTGTTATTAAGACATATGTGATAGTACACTTCTGCAAATGTGAATTGCTTTTGGCTAAAAGCCATGCACTAATAAGTTGAGTTGAATCTAACCGAGGTTGACATCTGTTACCAAAAGAGAGAGAGAGAGAGAGGGAGAGGGAGGGGGAGAGAGTGAGGGAGAGCGAGCGAGAGCACAGTTGTCAAGCATAACACCCTTCCTTGCTTTTCCACTTTAGCAACGTTAAACAACGTAGTTGTTGTCTTTCACAAATCAGGATCAGAATCCACTCTGCTTAGGAAATTACAGCTTTATTTACAAACCAGTCCATCTTACAGATACGGTGGTTTCATGATTGAAAATGACAAATAGCCACGAAGATTGTCCTAACCATGGTGTTTGTGCATTATTCATTTATTTGTCCAATGAATATTTATTGAGAAGCTACAGCATTCCGGGAACTGTGGTAGATGCTGAGGGAATTAAAAATAAATCTGACACAGGTCTTACCCTCGAGGAGTTTAGAGTCCAGTAGGAGAGATAAAATCAGTTTGTAAAGAACTAAATACAAGATAGAGAGAGATGTTTGTTAAGTAGGAAACAGATCAAGTACGAGGGAAGCTCTAAGGACAGAAAGCACTTGCAGTTGGCGCTCTTGGAGAAGGCGGGAGGAGGGCATCGTGCCAGGACTTCGAAGACTGTTCGTTGGAGCCGCTGGTGCTGAGGTGGCAGGCAGTGAACGGTCAGGTGGGAAACCAAGGCTCAGAAACCGTGACTTAGGGACCTCAGGGCTTATCCAGATGAAAGCAATGTGCTCAGTGGAGTCAAATAGCATTGAAGAGCCTAACTCGTCACTGTGATTCTTCATCGAGTCCGCTGTCCTGTAGACCTGGGATCTAGTCCTTAACCTAACGCTAGCTTGTGGTATGAAATGGGACGTGTTCCTTCCTCACTACGGACCTCAGCTACGTTATTGGTATGGTTCTTCCAGCTCTTGGAAAAAGCTGAAGGTTGAAAACTGTTTTGTAATTATTTCAGGAAATACTTGATGTTCAAGTTTGATATGGATACATACAAGCACATACATTATAAACATTGCATATATAATAAACATTTTTTTCGCACACATGCTCACACACACGCATGCGTACGCACACACACACACACACACACACACACACGCTATGTCTTCTTCTATCATTTCTGCCTCATGTACTTGGGAAATGAGGGCCAAGAAGCCACATCACTAGAGTCTTAAAGAGATACGTTAGATAGAAGGTCAGTGTGGCTCCCGGAACACTGGGGTGGGTCATTTAAATGACTCCTTACCAGCAAAGTAAGTTTGCAGTCAGAGTCTGTGTCTCTTGTGATGCTCTTGGCCCAGTGCGCAGCCCAGCTGGGCGGAGGATCATTGAAATCACTGCATCTTCTCGGGCTGAGAGGGCAAGGGATTCTGTACTGTGTTCTGCCAAACACCGGTCCCGTGGGATCATCTCCTTTAGGAATAAAAGGCCCCAGCACCACAGAGGCTCGGCATACGTGTCACATGCCTTTCCTGGAGCGCCCCTGTGCACTTGGAATAGTGCAGCCTCAAAGAAGGCCTGTTTGGCCAGAGGACAGCCTTACCTGGCACGGTGCTTCATGAAACGGACAATCGGATGCTCAGGTCCATGGGAAATACAGTGAGCACACGGGAGCCTGGTAGTTGGAGAAACCTAGGGCCTCATACCTTACATCCCATCCCAAATAAGAATATTTGAAATGAGCGGCTGAATTAGAAAGTCAACCGTAGAAAGAAATCCCCCAGTTCTGAAACGATAAAATATGTCCCGTGTGTCTCTCACGGTTTCACACTCTAAATGATTTTTATGGATTGGAACTATCCTGAGGGGTAGTCCACAGCGAGGGGAATGGACATTTTAGAGTTAGGTCCCTCGGAGTGAGTTCTGTGACCACTCATTTCCTGACAGTGAGGCGCCCGGCCCCGTGTGCTCCCCACGCCGTGAAAGTCGAAGCCATCTCTGGTCGGCTCTGGCCATCTTAAGGATAGTAAAAGGAAAGACAGCGCTATGTTGTCCGGTAGCTATAATTGGATGCGGAAGGTTCCAGCAGTCATCAGCACAGCACAAATTTCTGGACATCTCCCTTTTCTTTGGTAATAGGAGTGGCGTCATCTAGGCAGTCTCAGACAAGGCGACGGAAACCCAGAGAGTAGACTGCCCAGAACCCTGAGGTGCCGGATAATTCTCTCCACCTTGGACCCTCTGCTTCTTTCTTGTCACCTCTTAGGACACACACGTTCACTTTCAAATCTGTGGTTACTTTTTAAAGTCATATTCGCTAACTTTGTGTAACAGTGTGTTTTCTTTGAGTATGGCATCATACGTTTCCAGAATGAACCAGCAAGTTTGCAGGCACTTGGACAATTAGGCCAACTTCATTTATGGTAATTTTATATCAATAAGGAAGAGTTTCTTCAAAACTCCAAGCGCGTTGGTTTGTCTCATTAGCATCACTGATGTTTTCAAAAGCATGAGCACCTTTCTTGTGATGAAATGGAAGTAGAAAGCACCCATTTATTGGTGAAGCAGAGGGACCTCACACGAGCCAGCAAACGCAGGATCAAACCACTTTAAAGGAAGTGAGGCCACTTTTTAAGCAACAGCATTCATAAAATACTTCTTTATCCAGTACTTCGTAAAGTACTGTCTTACTTTCTAACTCTGTGCTTCTTAGCATGTGCTGCTTAGACGAGAACAGGCAACTCTTTCATCCATTCACACGGTCCCACCCATTTTTTGGTACACAGGAGTTACAGCTAGAATTATATTTTAACGTTACCGCTCAGCAGTCTTTCAGAAGGCTGTCGAACACTCAGCATCACATAGCTGATCTGCTAGAAACTCAAGCAAGCCATGCACATGTATTCTTTTGACGAACACGAATTGTTCCAGTCTCAGTTGGTGGGGACATGGGTAAGGTACAGTGTCGACCCTGAAGTCCTCATGCTCTCCTAAGGAAACGGACCCCTCGTTGCACTAGAGAATAGACAGGCTCTGCAAATAATGCAGAGGAAAGTGTGTGCGGCATCACACGAGGCACAGACGAAGGAAAGAGCACCTGCTTGGAGTGGGCTCACCCTCCCTCCGCTGGAGTCCCCGGGTGAACGGTGCAGGTGAAGCCATTCAAGAGAGCAGAACAACACTTGCTAAGGGCAAGTGAGACGGGAAGAAAGCAGAGACTGTGTTGTGAACAGTGTCTGGTAGGTAGAGGCAGCCAGGGAGAGGGGCCACTTTTCTCAGTGGAAGGAAATACTGCGTTTGTGGCTTGCAGGAGACAAAAGAAGGGAAGGAGTGGCTGTGTGTGCCGGGACACCCGAAGCATCACACTGCTGAAGATTTTGGCCCCCCTTTTGACATTAAGAGGAGAGCAGTGCAGTATAGACGGAACTAAGAAAATGCTCAAAAGGATTCTTTTGTTCTGGAAAGGTAAAGGTTAGAGTTAGGGAGGGATTATAAACCACCCTTTTAAAACTGTTTGCAGAGAAATAGACATATCAAATCCTTCCTGATTAGATCTGGCTAATCCCTCTCAGTGGACTTTTATGTAAATCTCAACTCACATAGGGTTCCTCTGAGCATCCGGCTGTTCCCTTGCGGCTTTATCCACCCTTGATTGTTTCTTACATTTTTAAACATTTTGCTTTCATACGGTTCCTTTCACATTATTCAAACATCTAGTATTTTAGGCATGACACATAACACTATTATTCTAGCTTCGTTTTCTGAGTTCATTGCATAGACATAAAAATTCTTTCTGAATGTATTTTTATCAGCCACAGACGTAAGCACAGTAGGGCTATTTTGATTTCTAGGGAAATGAGGCATGCCCCCATGGTAACTACGCACCAGGCTTCGAGCAGTAAATCAGCCCTCCATCGACCAAAAAATATGTTCGTAGTCAGGAGCCTGGGGTCATAAGTTATTATTTAGTTGACTACTAGTTGTGGGAGGGGGAACGGAGAACTATGGAAATGACTCCCTTTGGCCAGGAACTGAAACAGGAAGTAAGGAGTTTCGGCTTTATTAAAGCTTTTGCCGAGACCAACAGCAGTTGTCTCGAAAGCCCACATTAAAAAAAGAAAAAAAAAAGGTAAACCATTCTCCCACAGGGAAGTGCTTCCATTTGTAGAATTTACAGCATGGGGGGAGATTACATGTCATTATATCCCAGTTTTTTATACACACACGCGTTTATATACTCTGCGCATCAATATGCCCTCATGCTCCATGGTAATTTAAATCCACGATGGGATTGGTGGTGAAGGGCAGGCAGAACAGCTGTAACTATAGAAGTTCTGAAATCTTTTCCTCGGTGTCGTCTCCCTGTCCTCATCACCCCCTAATATTTGACTGTTCCCCTTCTCCCAAGACCGTATTCCCACATGTGCATTTCACGTAGTTGGGGAAAATATTTCAGAAGAGCCTTGCGGCTTTTTGCTTCTTTTTTAGCAGCTTCGGGGAGCGTACGACTGTACCCCTCCATGGAAGCCCAGGGCAGGCAGGGGGCTCCTTCAGACTCCCTGTCTGTGCCTGATCAGCGCCTACAGTGTGAGTTGCCAGGACTCTGCTAATAATAGCAAGTCCGCTAGACACACCTCATTCATCTGTCCTGCTCTCGCTGGAGATGTAGATTACTACCAGCACTGGCTAAGTGAAAGTTTCACTTGCCTCACACCCTGATGCAAGAGTTTCCTAAGCAAGTTAGAGCTGCTCGTAAACCTGCCTTAAGGATGGGTGCGGATGTGTGTACGTACGCTCTATGCATACGGACGTACGCTGCTCAGATATAGATTAAACCCCACGTATTGCCCGAGCATGGATTTGACGTGATTGAAACAAGATAGTAGGGGAGGATGTGTAAAGGAAATAGGAGACCCTGCCATTTCCTAGCACTAGAGAAATATCTGTTTACATATAGGAAGCAACTCAAAAAATGCTGTGTTTTTAAATCCACCCCAATGAGGGCCACGCTACGGTGACAGAGGAACGCCGTTGTGCAAAGCCTATTGGGAGATCAGTTTGCAGAACACTGTCACACGTGTGTGAGCTTCTTCGGCTGGCGTTTAGTGATGGGTGCTAAATCTTTGAATGTGGTGTTACCTTTTGAAAACTCATCCAAGACGTTGACTCAGAGCCATGGATGATGAAAAAGTGGCCAGTCAAGGAAATGAACATGGCTATTGGTTCAAAATAATAGTGGTTTTCTCTTGTGGATAGTGAATGCCCCCAAGAGGAATTTTAAAAGCTTTGTTGCAAAGAACGACAGTGTTGGGCAACCACCCCATGCAAAATAGCAACTCCTCCCACGTGTACACTCACCCTCCCTTTTAGCCTACTTTTTTTCCCACTTTAACAATTATCATACTGTATCTGTCTATCAGCTCTGTCTCTCTAGCTGTCATCTCTCTGTGTTTTCAAGGGTCACTTCCCATAAGAATGTAAAGTCCATATGAGCGAGAACTTTGTATTCACTACTGTAACCCTAGCACCTCAAACAGTACCTGGCATAGAGTAGGAGCTCAATATTTGTCAAATGAACGAGCACAGGCATCAGGGGCCGCGGGTGGGGGGCTTTGAAGTTCAGCCATCCGAGTTCAGTATGAGTTTAGTCTAGAGTAAGCCTGACTTGCACTGCCCTTTGGACAATTACTGAACTCCTTATTAGCCCTCATGCGAGTTACTAACTTTTCCTGAAAAGGAACCAAGCTTTCTTTGAAAACATCCTGTATTCCATATTGGTTTAACTCTAAGGCATTTTAAAGTTCGGTTTACTGTCTTTATAGTACTAGAATTTTACTGCACAGATGATGATTCCTTCCTCTGGTCTATACCCACCTTCCTACTCAGGATATCTTCCCACTCTTCATTTTGAAGGGAGGGCACAGGGGTAAAGATGTCAGCCTTCCTATGGGTTGGTGTGATGCATGGGCCATTGCATTAGATGTCATTAAGCATTTTCAAGAATGACAGAATGCACATTTTTGTCACTGTGGGACAAGGAAACAGAAAAGTTATTAAGCTAACAGCTGACAACTCGTGCTGTTTCCTATTTTTGAAAGGCCATCCTGATGCTCAGAAATTAGCAGGATGGGACACACATCAGTCAATGCCAAAACACCCACACTTGCCCTCTTCCTCAGAGCTGGAGAGTCTGAGAAGCCCCCGATCTCCCCTTCCTCCTTCCCACCAAACTTCACTGTCACAGCATGAAGAAGCTTTTGGTAACTTTCCCCACAGGCCAATCATCCCAGGAGTTGGTTGGCTCTGCTGGTCCTTCAGCCAGGCTTGACACACAGAGTCACAGACCTTTCCAGCTACGAGAGTGTAGGCAGTAACTCTGAGAAGTGGTAAAACTAAACAAGATTTCCTTCATTTCATGGTAATTTCATGAATATGTAAGTACTGTCATTACATCCTTTGGTCACATCTCAGTGGCTGGGTTGAAATAATTTCCCTCCCTTTGTATCAATGTGTATGAAAGAAACTGAAAACACAAGACCAGGTTTCAGGAAATAACACTGCTACAAGGTTAATTTTGCTTCATACAGCGTTTCCTAGAATTGGATTGCTTGATCTCCTCCCTCGGGGATTGCTCTTATGCTTGCAATAATCGAGGCCGATTTTATTGGAAAATCACCTCTGGATGAGGGACATGCTCCAGAGGAGACTTTCTATGGGACAGCCTGTTTTCTGGTGCCAGGGGCACGTCAGCCAGGCCCGTGCTGCTGGAGTTCCCAATCTTTCTGTTCCTTCGGGCAATCCTTCAGGCAGGGTAGAATAACTGGACATATTAGGGAAATTGACTTTGAATTGTGTTGGGGACTTACTGGCTAACAGGTCAGTAATCAAATTGTAGCTTTTAACATGCATGTGAAATGTTTTACTAGTCGTGGCTGGACTCCCTGTAGTTTTTGCTTCAGATGCTGACCAGAAAACCATTTTTGTGTAATGATTAAAGTCCTCAAAGATCCTAGATGGACGACAGGGCAGAATTATGGAGGGTCGGATCAGAGGAGAGAGGAGGGTGCCACTGCGCATAGAAGCTGTCCTGCTACCTTTGTAGGCACGGCGCATCTATCAGTCGTTTCCCGCTTGTTGACTTCATTAACTGGAAAAAGAATCCAGAGTTATTTTGAAGGCCCAGTGCAGCACAACTAACCAGAAGACCCCAATTCAGAAATGTACCCCAGCTTTCGAACTCCTCCCCCAAGTAGAAATTGAGAATATTATAAACGGAATATATTGAGCCTCTAGGACGGAAGAAGGGCAGGAGGAGAGTGATAGAGAAGCCACACATCAGGGGACTCTGGTGACCCTGGGGTGACATTGACTCTGAAGGCTGGCAGAAAGGTCCTTAAAAGCGGGTTTGATTCATGAAGACAGAAGAGTTGGGTGGGGGAAGCCAGAAAGAATAGTTTAATGCGCAAGAGATGGGAACGGAGCAGAGGGGATGCTGAGGCCACTCATTGGAGCACAAGAAAACTTGATCAAAGATGATGTGCCTAATGCCTGCCACTGGGTTTGAAATCATTCAGATGCTAAGAGTAAAAACCAAAAGGCTGGTCTGTGCTGACTGGTTGGCACCCTTCTTTTGTGAGTTTTGTGCCCAGATTATTACTATTATTTACTTTAACCAAGAGAGGGAAAGTAAAACGATTCCCATGATCCAACAGACACACAAAGCTTTTTAAGTACTGATGTCAGTGGCATATGGCTTAGTACTTGAGTTTCCAGCAATCAAGAAGCAACCTTGTGCGATATTACGGGAGCTCAGTTCCCCAGTGGGCATAACAGAGATGATTAGATATATTGAGTTCTTTGTGTCATTCAAAGAAAGCAGAATCTCATACACGTTGGTGTTAGCTTCCCCTCACTTCATTTCAATTTTCAATAACCAGTGTCATCACATGTAACAGTTTCTTTGTAATGAAACTTCATGTCGAATTGGATTTGTCTTTCAGGTGAAAGTATATTGTGAAACCTTCTGAAATCGGATTTTTAAAATAATTTTTACTGCCGCAAAAAACATAACTATACCTCAAATTCCCCCAAACAAGAATAATGTGGTCAATGAATGCTAAAAACAAAATCTCTGTGTTTGGGGGAAAAAAGTTATATTTCTGCTTTTGATATTTGACAGGCCTGGGGAAAGATGTGCCCTGGTTGATCAAACTGATTTGGTTTACAGAACTATCAAATGTAGAGAGAATGATTTTTGAAGAATTAAGCGAAAGTGAATACCCTTGACAGGAAACAATGCCAGCTATAATCTAATCCTTCTTCCATGACTCAAGCCACCAACAGTTCACTAACCAGTGCACGCATTTACCAGCGGTAAGCACCTAGAAGTTTGGAGTAACCAAGATTCCTGTGCAAATAGCATGATGAGAACCATTCATAGTGTTCTCTTGTGAAAAAAGACCAGAGGTAACATGTGTCAGCAAAGGTGTAGAGAGAAGGGAACCCTTGTGTGCTGTGGTTGGGAGTGTACGTCAGTGCGGCCACTATGAAAAACAGTTTGGAGGGTCCCCCCAAAATCATAAATGGAACTACTATATGACCCAGCCATCCCACTTCTGGGAATATACCTGAGGGAAGTGAATTCACCATCTCAAAGAGATAGCTGCACCCCCGTGTTCACTGCAGCATTATTCACAAGAGCCAAGACATGGGATGGGTGAGTAAAGAAAATATGATATATGATGGAATATTATTCAGCCACAAAAAAAACAGAAGGAAATTCTGCCATTTGCGGCAACATGGATGAACCTTGAGGTGATTATACTGAGTGAAATAAGACAAAGTCAAATACCGTGTGATCTCACTTACATATTTGGAATCTAATAAAACCCAAACTCATAGAAACAGAGCAGATTGGTACTTGTCAGGGGAGGGGACGTAGGGAAATGGGTGGAGGTGGTCAAAGCTTACAAACTTCCACTTATAAGATGACTCAGTTCTGGGGACCTAATGCACGGCACAGCGACTACGGTTAATAATGCCGTATCGAATACCTGAGTTGCTGAAAGAGTAGATCTTAAAAGTTCTCACCACACACACACACAAGTGGTACCTATGTGAGGTGATGGGTGTATCAACTGACCTTACCGTAGTTCTCCGTTTGCAATATAGTCTGTCACTTACACAACATTGTATGTCAGTTATAGCTCAGTAAAGATGGAGAGAAAGTTCCAGGAGCTTAGATATAAACATGCCCAGTGGGATGCCTCAAAGTATCCACTTCTGTCCCTGGATTTAGCAATTTGATGTTAAACCACCCGTTTGCTCTACCTGCTTCCTCCCACCTCAAGAAAACTGTAGCAGTCTCACAGTGATGGGAAGAACATGGTGACGGGATCTGTGCAAATACTCCGATGTCCAGAGAAGTCGGGTATCACTGCCACAGTTTGTGCGCTCTCAAACATGAAAGGAATTGAATGAGGGTGGTTTTATGATCGGTTGTCCAGAGCAGAACTTCCCCACAACTTCTTAGTGGCGTAGAGGACAGAAATGCAGATATACTGATCCTTGTAAACCTTAGGGTGGCAGGGCCCGGGAGCCCTGGAGTCTCTTGACTGTGAACCATACTATTCCAGTCCTTTCCTATGTGGACCAAGATGTGGAAAAGGTCAGGAAACGCTATTCTAGGGATTTGAGTGTTGTGCCACCCTGTTCATTTTTTTAAGGGTTAGCTTCAAGGTCATGATTCTGTCTTCCTTCAGCTAATTTGTTGGGCTAAGTTAGCTTTTCCCAAAATGTGGTCCATGGAGAGTGTCCCAAAGGATGTTAATAGGTGTTATTCAGGAGACAAAACAGGCATATGTACGTGGATGGGGGTGTGTGGTGAAGGATGGCCAAATAAATACAGGAAATGCAGGGTTAGAAAATGTTTTCTTCTAGGTTGACTTTGAACCCTTAGTATTCTAATGCACATTGTGCAACTCTATGAGGGGGAAATGTAGTTTACTGCAGTGCTTTCCAAGCTCATTTGACCTAGAAGGCTTTTGTCTATGGACTCTCGGGATCTGCTTTGAGATATGCTGCAGTAAGTAAAGCTGGATTGCATTAATGATGTCAACTTATCAGTGGGTTAAGCAAAGTCATTCTCATTTGAGGGCTGCCCCCTGAGCCAGAAACAGAAGTCTCTTTAGCCAACCCACTGTTGGTATATGGAGCCCCTGGGGCACAACCTGGGAGGTTCACCAGCCTGCCAGGGGGGGAGCCCTAAAGGGGCCACTAGTCTGAATCAATAGACAGTGGTCCTGAGCAGAGAGTCTTCAAGCCACAGCCACACTGTAAGCAGATAACGTGAAGTGGAAAATTGCAGTTGTGGTCTAATGAATCAGCTAAATACGAATACCCATACTGTCTGGATCAGCATCCCCTGTGATGTCTATCCCTCTCTTAGAACTTTCTTCATTGTAGACGTGTTAAGTGGGCTCTTTGAGATGATAGCACAATTTTTAAAAATAGCTATTTTGAGATATGATTCACATAACTTACAGTTTGCTGATTTAAGGTATACAGTTCAGTGGGTTTGAGTATATTCACAGATTTGTGCCACAATCACCACAATCAATTTTAGAACATTTCTATCATCCCAGATGGAAACCCTGAGCCCAGTGAGCCATCACCCCCCATTCTTCCCTCCACACAGCCGCTACCACTCCGTGTCTGTGGCTTCTGTCTTCTGGGCATTCCGTGTAAGTGTGGTCTTAAGTGTCTGGCTTCCCTCACTTAGCACAACGGTTTCAAGGTTCATCCAGGCTGTGGCATGAAGCAGTACTTCATTCCTCTTTATGGCTGAATACTGCTATTCCGTCTTATGGATAGACCACACCATGTTCGTCCCTTCATCAGCTGATGGACATTTGGGGTGTTTTCACCTTCTGGCTATTGTGAACAATGCTGCTGTGAACGTGGGTGCACAAGTTTTTGTGTGAACATATGTTGTTCAGTGCTTTTAGGTATATACTTAGGAGTGGAGTTGCTGGGTCATATGGTAACTCTGTGTCCGGCCCTTTGAGAACCTGCCAGACTGTTCTAGACTGGCTGCTCCATTTGCATTCTCACCAGTGGTATATGAGGCTTCCCATTTTTTTTGACAACATCATCCACACTGGTTATTATCTGTCTTTTGATTATTGCCATCCTAGCAGGTGTGAAGTGAGAACTCATCGTGTTTTGATTTGCATTTACCTGATGACTAATGATGTTAAGCATCTTTTCACAGGCTTACTGGCCAACTTTATATCTTTGGGGAAATATCGATTCAGGCCTGGTGTCTTTTTATTATTTATTTGTAATTATTCTTTATATATTCCAGCTACAAGTCCCTTATCAGACATATGATTTGCAAAAGTTTTCACCTATTCTGTGGTTGTCTTTTCACTTTCTTGGTGATGTACATTGAGGCACAACAGTCTCTGATTTTGATGAAACCCAGGGTATCTGTTGTTTTTCTCTTGTTCCTTGTGCTTTAGTTGTCATATCATGAAGGTCTGCACCTATGATTCTTTCCAAGAGTTTTGGTTAGGTCTTATTTTTAGGTTTTTGATCCATTTTGAGCTGATTTTTATGTATAGTCCGAGGTGAAGGTCCAACTTCCTTCTTTGCATATAGAAATCCAGTTGTCCCAGCATTGTTTGCTAAAAAGACTATGATTCGTTCCCTATTGGATGGTCTTGAGGCCTTTGTGAAAAATCAGTTGATCGTAAATGTGAGAGTTTATTGCTGGGCTCTTATTTCTGTTCCACTGATCTATATGTCTATCCTTATTTTAATACCACACTGTCCTGATTACTATAGCTTTGTAGTAGGTTTTGAAATTGGGAAGTTTTGTTCCTCCAACTTTGTTCTTTTCTGAGATTGCTTTGGCTATTCTGGGTCCCATTTACACATTTTTTTTAACCTCACTTGACTTGTATAGACACTGCCTCTTAGTTTAGAAGGCAGCCCTTGAGCCGGCATTTGGACTTTGCATACGGGACAGGAAGACAAAAACCCTTTGCTCTGTATAGAAGTGGATATTTCCAATTCTGAATTCAGGAGCCCCAGGAGAATAGGATTGGGAATTACGCCTCAAAGCTATCCAAGAGTCTCTGAACTGGGGTGGAATCAAGGTTCTCTCCAAATCTGTGCGTTTATGCTCATGAATCACTGTGACTTCGATTTTTCTTACAACCATGCTGGAGTCTGGGATTCCCCAGAGCCTCCATTGTGGGTGAGACCCGCTAGTTGAGTCTGACCAGGGAATGTCACCAGGAAAACAGGAAAGTCTTCCCTTTTTTACATTCCAGATGTCTACTGAGGAAGAATTTAATAGCATTTTAAGTATATTGGAGGTATTGCAACAAAAGTAAATTATGACTTGATATTTAAGGCTTAGAATAAAATGACTACGTCATGTGGGTCCTGCTCAGAAGCATCTCACATCTTACGGCTTGGTAAGCTGGTGTTAAGTATGAATGGTGTTCCTCAGTTCTGTAAACTGATTCATTCTACTTACAAAACGGGGGCGGTGTGGCTATTGTATCACATATCCAAGGCTTCCCAGTCTGTGTTCTTACTTCTTGGCAGTTTCCTGTAATTTTATGAAATATTTTAATATGACAAAGTCACTTCAATTACACAGTCATTATAAGTTTTGCCAAGGTTGAGTATGGATTGTTTTGTGTTCATTAGAGCACAAAATTAGAATTTTCATTGCTGCAACTGTAAACACTGTTTGGCTCAAAGGAATCAAGCGTTTTCTCATAAAATCTTGGATAACTGATAATTGGTATTTTTATTATTTTTCAGCTTCTTTTCATTTTTTGAAACTATTTGCTGTTTTCCCTCTTTCGGTATATTTTGGGAAGTTGAATAAGTGATTCTCTCCCAAATGGGTGGCAGTGCGCGCGCCAGTGCGGGAACTGGGGGGCACGGAGGGAACGGTCCCCAGAGTCAGGAGAACGAGAATAAATTATTTCTTTAATTTTCTCAGCTTTAGTTGGCCCAAAGTCTGGCAGTTAGACCTGAGTAAGTCTGGAAAAACCATCTGGCACACCTACATCTGTTCTCACATTTGCCAATCAGGCTTTATCAAAAATCAATGGCTCAAAAACACGAAGCTCTTAAAAGGTGCTAATTTGTGGCCAGAGAATCATTCAAATGCACCATTTGGTCTTCCACCATGTGGAATATCGTTTTGGTTTTAGGGAATGTAGTGAATCTGCTTCATCTTACTCTCTTGGCATTCTCTAGAAAAAGAAGACAAAATGGAAAGTAGTTCCTATGTAAGGACTTTCTTTTCCCTGCCTTTGTCTCTTCAGATACTGGAATGACTTTGCCAACGGGGTTTAGAGACCTCAGTGCTATTTCTTAATGGGCAATCAGACATTTCTCTTCCCAGTTTTTAGGGTGTTCTTGGCAAAACACCAACACTTGATTCTTTTTTTTTTAAAGATTTTATTTATTTGTATGTTTGTTTGTTTGTTTGTTTGTTTGTTTGTTTATTAGAGAGAGGTTGAGAGAAAGAGTAGGGGGAGGGACAAGGGAGAGGGAGAGAGAGAATCCTCAAGCAGGCTCCCTGCAGAGTGCAGAGCCCGATGCCGCTCAATCTCATGACCCAGAAATCATGACCTGAGCCAAAATCAAGAGTTGGACACTCAACCGACTGAGCCACCCAGGCGCCCCACCAACACTTGATTCTAAATCATTGCCCACTTGCCATCTCTGTTCTCCAGCCTTCTGCCCACCACCCAGAGTCAGTCATCTGTGAAGAACCCTCCCATCCCTCTCCCTCCCCACCAGCAAAAGGGAGAGGGCATTCATTATTCATTACCCTGCTTCCTCTTGGCCAAGGTATAGTCTCTTCCTTGAAACTCAGAACAGCTCATTGGCTTGCGGGGATCCAACAGCCACGGGCGGAGGAACAAGTTTATTATGGAAAGCACATGACTCTGCCAGATTTCACTGACAGATTTTGAAGCCAGAGCAAAGCAATTGGCTGGCACTCTTCATGCATTAATGTCCTTTGGCCCTCACCGTGCTCATTGTTACACAGGTGCCCCTTATAAAGCACAGAGACATTTATAAGATAATGAAACAAATCATACCATTCACACGCTGACAACTCTGGGGAGTTTATGCCTCAAAACCGAATCCGTACCACAATGACCCATATGTAATAGACGAAATTATGGTTTGATACAATTATAGATTGCTTTTATCAGACCTTGTAGATTTGAGGATTAAATGGTTTCCTTTTGTACCTTATATGCCTGTATGCCTGGCACAAGGGGTCTTGTTCCTGAATTGCCGAAAGCACCTTGTTAAAAGGCGGCTTCCCAATAAATAAATGACTTACAAGGTCGGCTTTATGATGTGAGATCTAAGTGCATCAATATTAAATTCTACTACTGTTTGCTGAAATTTGGAAACTGAAACCCAGCAAACCATGTCTAACTTACTAGTAAGTAAAACAAAGCATGTGTGACAGATCAAATATGGGCACATGTGAAAAATCGCAGTGTGCCTTAGCGGAGTTGAACAGGGTCCCGCAGATAGAGCGTAGGGAATCGAAAACTACTTCAACTCCTAGGAAAACACACGATTATTTGCTTTGTAGGATGTATATAGCCTCTGCCTAGAAGGGTTTTATTCTCTGCCAGGGAATCTGCTGCGTACCAAACACTCCTCTCACAGGGTCCCAAATCACTTTCTAAAGCCAACCAAAAGCTTATCTGACTGCACGTGTTTATGAGGCTGGTGAGTATCTAGACCTCTGAAGGAGGAGGACCATCTGCATGGATTTGTTACAGAAAAAGGAGGTTGGGAGGATTCTCTGGGCTGGTTATCTTTAGTGGAGAAAGTGGGCTATGTCAAAAGGGGCCACAGTTTAGACTTGGGCGATCACCAGCAGCTAAAGGGGCCTAATTATATTTAAGACTTCGGCTCCATTGATGCTAGATGGAATAACATTGGAAGCAACCCCCGTATTTTAGAGTTTTCTATGGAAATGAATTGAATCTCGCCTTTCTACAGATGGCCGAGCCTCAAACCCTCTTACGGTGGGAGGGCAACTGCGGGAGCTCCAGACTGAAAGTCTACTGCACACATTTTGACTTGCTTCAGGGACTAATTAATGACCAGCAACCGGGATTAAACCCACCAACTAATGAAAAGAGAATAGTGAGAGTTGTAAAACAAAAACGAAAACACACACACACACAAAACCCCACGGCAAACTACCACGTGTGCGCGCATGTGTGTGTGTTGTGTATGTGTGCTTTTAGCAAGCATCAGCTCTCTGTCACTGAAGGCAAACCTGTTTAGCTTCAGAGTTCAGACCTGTATGTCATGCCTTCTGTCTAGATGAACAGTGCTTGATTTTTATGGGATTATGAAAATGGAGATCATCTGGACAGCTCCTCCCTCTCCCAGGGAAAGCATTCTGTATGAGTTGATGCACTTGAATGGAAACGTGTGGGCCGCTACTCTACAAGACACTGTAGGGGGTGCCAAAGCAGGAATGCCAGCACCCGCCCACAGGGGCATCAGAGTTTAGTTGCGGGGTGTGTCAGGGGGGGAGTTCAGATACACAGATGCTTCCACTTCTAGATAGATGCCAACCAAAGTGTGATACAGAATAATTTGTTTAAATGTTAGAATCAAGCCAACCCCCCCACACACACGCACACACACAAATCCTGCTGGCTCCAGCAACCTTTGGGTAATGTGGGCTCGTGCAACTTCCACTGAGGTCTAAAGTCTATGTTCTTCCTCTGTGTCAGATGTTACCAAGAGGGTCTTCATAGGCTGAATATCACCACACGACCCAACCAGATCTACCCCAGAAGTGACACACACGGCCCCAAACCTAAGCATTGCCCAGACAGTGATGAAAAGTAGATCTGTGTGATACTAGATTGAGTCATTTTAACAGTTTGCTTTTAAAAGCTGCTGTCCGGTTGCCCCCCGTTGCCCCCTCAATCAGATGAAAGTGGGGACCACGTGAGCTCTGAGGCTCCAAGCAGCTCTGATCTTGTCTAATCGACGGATCTTTTTGGTCATCGAGCAGCCACAGGGAGAAATCTGAGAATATCTAGTTGTTTTATTCCATTCTTTTTAGAGGCCAACACAGGGCTTGAACTCATGACCCCAAGATCAAGACCTGAGTGAAGATCTAGAGTTGGACGCTTCACTGACTGTGCCCCCCAGGCAAATTGTAAAGATAGCTTCATAAGGACATGGCGTCGTCATCTCTATGCTTAGAGAAAACTAGAAAAAATAGAAAAATAACTTGAACTTTGTAACCAATTTATACAGAGTCCGTGTCTAGTGCCCAGTAGGCATTTAATATTTGTTTCGATGAATGGATGCATCAGCCTTTGGGATGGCATCTCCATGGTGCGTCACACGTGCACACTTGTCCCAAGGGATGCTAGAGGTCACTTCCACAGCACGATTCTGGCTGTTGGCCCTGGCCTCAGGAGTCCACGCCCTCTCTGAGGGGCTTCCAGAGAGCCCGAGTTGACAGGAGGCACCATGTGGAGAAGTCAGGAGCACGGGCTGTAGCATCAGTTCAAATCCCAGCGCTGCCCCATCCCCACAAGGTAGCTTTGGGCAGATTTGCCTCACGTCTCTTTGCCTCCTTCTCCTCATCTGGAAAATGGGGATAATGATAGAGCCTGCTCTGTAGGGCGCGACGGAGAATAAATATGTTGATGACGCGCGAGGCCCTTGGAACAGCGTAGCTGTCCACATGTCTGCCGGATGTCGGTGCCGGTATTGGAAAGCCCGCCGGCTGGGTTCAGTGGCAAGAGCTCTGGACCTGGTGTCAGAAGACTGGATTGGAAACCTAGCTAGCTTTGTAGCCTTGGGCAATTTCCTTAACTTTTCTCAGCCTTAGTTTCCTTATTTCTAAAGTGGGATAATGCCTTCTGTAATGTGTATAAAACTCCCTGGCATATGGCAAGTGCTGGATAAACGTCTGCTGTGTCTGCTGGATGCAGGCTCTTAGAGCAATTGCCCCCAAAGCAAGCCACAGTTCAGCCGATCCGGTATTTCCAGTATTTTCCTTGCGTTGTCTGGCAGCTCTACTGCTTCCCTTGTTCTGCACACTACGCGAAGTGAGTCGGGAGGTGGGGAAGCATCAAGGCCATACTGCAAGTTCCGTTTCAGTTCTAAGCTTGCTGTGTCATAAAAGAAAATAACAAAGTATGCATCGGTGTCCCTGCCAAAAGCAGGCTCGCCACATCAAAGCCTGACGATTCTGTTTACTCGGTCTCTTCTGAAACGAGAAGGCTGGATAGAAACTCCCCTCCCCTGCATCACACTGGTTACATGAGTTCCCCACTACTAGCCCTGTCCGAATGGTGCTTAGCTCAGGAGGGAGACGCCCTTGCCAAGTCACATCACCTTTCCTATGCAAAGCAGAAAGGGAAGACTTTAAAGTTCATATGAGTCGCCTTTGTTGAGTATCTGTGGGGAAATCAATTTCGTTGCAGAGCTGAGGTAGAAACGGCCGTGAATGCCATCGTTTCTAAATGAAGACAGAGCATATGGAGAACACAGAGTGGAATTTATAGCTCATAATTATAGAGGATATGCGGTCGAGTCCATCTTGCTGGTGTTCACAGCAATCCACTCTCTCCCACATCAAAGAATTGCCATTTTCCCTGCAGTTGAACCTTGCCCACCCTACTTCAATCCATATTCATTGATTTTTGTCTCTCAAATGGAAGCTTATTGGTGGATCTGTTTGGGTGATCTCTTAGAATAAAAGCCTCGATGTCACATGGAAAGCACAGCTTATGAATTCTTCCCTGATGCTCTAATTGAAAAGTCTAGAAAACACTCGGCTGATGCCTTCCTCCCAGCTCTGTTTCTTCCCTGCTAATTTAAGATTCTCCAAGCCTGAGACCTAAGGCCTCATTGCCTCTAGTGATTGTGTTTGAGGTGGGTTTTTTTTTATGAATTCTAATCATCGGTTTACCTTTCGGTGCCACTTCGAGTAATGTTAGGATTATTTTTACAGTATGCCCGAGGCTTACACTTTTCAGTTTATCCAGAGACCTGATAGATTCTGGAAGGAAAAGAAACTGGGACCTTGAACGTGGACATACAGTAATAGTTACTAATGCTATGGCTGGAATTCTTGCACGAGAAGGAGTACGGCCAGGGCTGGGTTCAAGGTGGGAGCTATGTCTTGGCCTTACAGCCAGCCGCCAGAACAATAAGTTCCATCATTTTCCTCTTTCAATAAGTAATTCGGTTACCACAAATGATTCTTCTCTTTCTACTTTTTTGTCTTGCCTTTGTCTCTTTCATCACATTTTCTCTTTCCTCTTCACTCTGCGCCTGCCTCCCTCTCTCTTACAGATTTTCCCAGAACCCGCTTATCTTTCACTTCTTGCCAGGACTTGCGCTCAGCCTCGTTCTCATCACACTGCAGCCCACAGAACGTGCGCAAAGCCAAGTGAAGGCTGGACTCGAAGTGAGGGGCCTCCAGCTAGTGTCCTGCATTTGGTTATGATTTTGAACGCTGAACAGCGATTCAATCACAGGCAAAGAGATACCGTGTATTCTGCATCCCAGCCAGATGTTGGCTTCTTTCGTGGAAGGTCATGAAAAATGTTAATGACGAAAGCGCCACCAAACTCCCTACTTTAGTAGACTGAACGAACAATATTATCACAGTTTTATGTTTTCCCTGTGAACTTGGACTTCATGTGAGCATCACAATATCGGGCAAGAATTTCCCAGTGTTCAGGTGGCTTTGCCATGTGCTAAGTTTATGAGATGAATGCAGAGATAATTAGGGGTTCTCCTTGTCTTCCAGAACATTCAGATGATATCCAAAATCCCCTCCATAGAAGCCTTGGCTCTGTTTTTCATAAGCTTCCCGGTCTGTTTATATACAAGACTGTATCTTAAATATAAACCTATCATCAGGTTTAGCAAATCAATACCATAAGAGTGTGAAATGGTCCCCAGAACTCTCCACAAGGGCATTTCACAGTAAAAGCAATGGAAAAAGAAGCTGCAATGGAATATCTTATGAGATAGCCATTTAGATCACAAAAGGGCCATAAAAGTCACAAGCAGTTTGTGTGAAGCAAGGTTCATAATATAACCATACAGGACTTGCTAGGAAGAAAGAGGAAAATTGCAAACCAATTTGTGGTTATAGCTTTTTCTGTCAATTCTATTGGGATTTAAAACTTGTAAAAGGTAGAAACTTCTGCCAGCTTACATTATGTAGAGAGTGTGTGATAACTATAATCATAGCAGCCAAACAAACACCAATTATTTGAAGCCAATAAAGTCTTTATTAACTTCAAAGCAATTAGTGCTTCTTGGGTTCATTTAGCCACAGAATGGGAAGGTGCCACCCAAGATCATTTGTCAGTAACAAATTTGGGAGACATCCCAGGATGTTTCATTTACATCTTGCAAAAATAGTTTCGCAAATGCTGAATGAGCCGGCATTTGGGAGCCCGGACAGACTCTGGGATTCCAAGATGGCGCAGAGGCAGCCTCCAGTGGCATTTCCTACTATCAGATGCCTTTATCCATTGTTACAGTCTCTGCAGACCAGCCAGCCTTCTGAAAGTGATTGCGGCGATAATTACTGTCTATACTGAGCGCCTGCTGGGCACGACTCAAACTACATGCATCTTCTCTACTCAGTTCAGCCATTCTGCAAGGCCTCGTTCTCTTTCTGCAGATGATAAAACTGAGGCTTAGAAAGGTTATTTAGTAGTAGTTGAGAACCCAACCCAGAGTTGCTTGGGTTCCCCACCTGGGATCTCACCAGGACACCAGGCTCCTCCTCCACTCGATGGGTCCATTGATGGCCAGAGCCACACACCTGACATATTTTTCTCCTTGGGTTGCCGTTGGCATTGCCACATTGAGATTTGATCTTCAAGTTCTCCCAGACTGGAGACAGGAGCTGACAGATCTCCTAGACATGTACCCTTCTGCATTTCTCGTGCTAGCTCTAAATTAATCTCTCCAAACAGTAAGAAAACTAATTAGAGTACAATTGCAAGTCTTTTAGCATGAATCTTTATGTTTCACTGTTGACTACAAGCTAATGTGTAGCCAGTCTACCCAGGTCTTTATTTCCATCTGAGCAATAAAAGTAGTTTCTGGTTTCCCTTCAGTTAACATTTCTCTTTAAAGAGCAGCACTCCGTTAATGAAGATATATGAAATGAAATCTCATCTCTGCTGTACTCAATCCGATTTCTTCAAACAAATGAAAAGTAATACTGCCTCTTTTAATGTCATTAGAAAACCTGACATCTTGTAATTATCTTTAGGCTGTAGTGTAGCTGAGGCAAGAGTCCCCGTCTTTTTGCCTCACTTGTGATTCACCCGAGTACTTTCTTCATGTGGCAATGCAGACTCGCCCGGGCACCCTTGTCATCTGTCTCCGTCTAGAGTGGCCTCTCTGAGAGCAGACAGAAATGCCTGTTTCTGTGTATTGCAGAATCCCCAGTCATCCCGATTCCATGACCGAAGGGTGCGGCTTTCTGCAGGCGCTCCGCTGGTCTTTGCTAAGCTAGAGGCCAGCCCAGAACCCAGGTGTTTCTATTCCCTGGCCTCGCCTACAAAACCAAAGACGAGAAAGAACCTAGACGCGTAGGTGGTCCGGAAGATTCTGGAGGTTCCCAGCCAGGGCTCCCAGCCAGCTTCGGCCAGACCTGACCCAAGGAGTCAGGCCCGGTGCACGACGTGGGTGTGCGGTTTCACAGCCTCAGGCGGAAGAGCTAGGACGTAGAAACCAGGCGTCAGAAAGACCCAGGCCATCCTGACACTGCCACATGCTAGCCCCTTGGCCTTGAACTCGTCTCGTTCCTGCAGGGGCATTAGCTTCTTCATTGGTCAGTGGGGATCTTGGTCTCGGTCCTGGTTCCCTCAGAAGGTTACGTCAAGGAACTTGAAGGAACAAGGGGGAATGTTTTTCCGTCCACATGATGTGTAAACTATAAGAAGCTATAAACTAACATGAGATTATGCTCCCCATACATTGGCCAAAGGGGCTGGATAACATATCCAGCCTCAACATGTCCTGGCCTACAGAAGACATTAGAGTGTCCTATGAATCATCCAGGAAGCCCGTCACCACACTCCGCATCCGCGGCTCTCGGCCAAAGGGGAACGAGAGCAGAAGTGGAGGCCCTGGTGGGGGTCGGGGTCACGCAGGGCACTTGCCATTTCCACACACTGGCACGGAACTAGCTGGGGGCTAGTGGGGGCACTCTGTGCCCCCGAACTGCCCGGGACCGTGGTGGCCTGTGTGGGGTCCACCGTCCCGGTGTTCCTTCCCCAGTCTGGAAACTGGTTTACCTCAAATGGCCAGGGCCAACTAGGAGCTGTGCCCTGCCCATGAGTCACCCAGTCTCCAAAGCCTCTGTCCTCCACCCCCATTCAGCACGGCCATCCACACGTTCAGATTTCATTTGCATTGGTCCCAAACCACTACGTGCATGACAAATAAAGCAAGGATCTGAGGTCTCCAGCCTGTGGAACTGGAGAACTGTGTGTCACCTCGCTCCTCACTTACCCGCAGCTGATGGGGGCTTCGAGAGCACAGTGCTCACGGTCCCACCAGCACTGTGCCGTTTCTGCTGCCAGCCGCTTCTGGCCGACTTCAGACAGGGACTCGGTGTGAGGGGTATTTCTGCCAGCTGCGAACGCCTCTGCGTAACGGCTTTCATTCATGTCATCAGAGGCTGCATGCATTGGACAAGTGGTTGTGCTCAGATGAGCATTTAAGAACTCCTTTGCAAGCCATGTTTGTGATGTCCATTCCCAACACTGAGTTATTTCAGACTATCTGCCTATATTGATATTTTAAATAATATCTGCTTCCGAAGAGAGAAAAGAAAAACATGTGAGGGTTATAACAGCCCTTATAACCCATTTATCAGGGTGGTACAGTTATAAATAATACTTCTCCAATTAATTGGTAGCCTTAGTCATTAAACACAAGTCACATCAAAAATCACATCAAGCACAAATCACACTGAGCTAGCATCTTCTCGTTTGCATGTCTTATACCACTTTTACCATCTGTAATGACTGACGTCATTGAAATAAATTTATTAATGCCGACTCCGAAAGACGAAGATACATTATTTTGCTTTTCCTCGGGTTTGTTAATAAGATGAAGGTTGAAATGTATATTTTCATTCTGCTCCAGGCATTGTATCTACTTGGAGCGGGGTGGGGTTCTCTTTCCAGAAGTGCCTCAGGAAGTTAAATCTTTTGACTAGCCAAGCACTTGGAGGTTCAGCTCCGAACACCGTTGTGGGAAGGACCCACGGCAACAGGAAAGGAGTGGCAATTACAACATGTTCACCCTTACACCCAGCCATGCGTGTCATTCCCTTGCTATTGACATGTAACTGGGGCTTTCTTTCTCTGTTGTTTGCTGTTGTCGCCGCTACGGCTGATACCAGGAAACATGACTTGGGCCACTATCAGCCTCAGAATAGCAAATATGTAGCAGACTCCACTGGGAACCAAGGGCCTGGCACTCTTCCCCCAAATCTGCCCCCAGGTCAGCATGTCCCTTTTCTCTATGGTCCCCTGGTCTGTTCTGCTGTTGAGTGAGAGGGATGGATGAGACACGCTCCAGGTCCCACTCTGAAAACTTCCATGTGGAATGCTAGGATTTTGGATGTGCTTCTGATGTTGAATCTTATGGGACCAAGGGTACCATATGGTTCGAGATTGGGTATGGCCTGGGGCCACTTAATCTGCTGAGGATTTTCCAGACTAGAAACAAGTGAGGGCCACTTTTGGCTTCTTGGGGTTTCACAATAAGTTATAGGCCTGCTCAGTTGCCATTATGCTTCTTCAGCTTTGGAAAGAAGGAGCTGAGGGCATCTACCAGTCTCTTTGCTGCTCCCTTCTGCATAATAGGAAGAGCTCTGGTGTCCGTCAGGCCTGGATTTGCTTCCTAGCCCCTCCAGTTACTAGCTGTGTGGTCTTCGGCAAGCTTACTTCAGCTACCTAAGCCTCGGAGTCTGGGAAGCTGGTTGCACTACACACCCTCTGAGGAGCCCTCCTTGCCCACCCCCAACATCAAACTGGGTTCCAGCACTGTCCTCATCTCTTCAGAGAATTACTGTAAGGATCAAGGTAATTTATGTCAAGTATTCAGTCCCTGGCACAGAGTAGTTGCTCAATAAACAGGCTCTCTTCATCCTATTATCTCTTATTAGTGGTTTACTTTGTCAGTCATTGAAGCCACCGATCTTACCTAATTCACAAAACACACTTTTACATGTATTCGCATTCATTCATTCATGCATTAAATATTTAATCAGTTCCTACCAGATGCCAGGTACTGTTTTAGGAACTAGAGACACAGCAGGAAACAAAAACAGTCCAAAGCTCTGATCTCGTGGAATCCATATTCTATTGGGTGGAGATAGACAGTAAATGACATAAGGATATAATGACAAAATATGTTTCAAGATGACACGTGCTACGGAGAGAAATCAGGGAAGAGTGCTAGGGAGGGATGGGGTGGAGTTGTCATTTTAAACAGAGTGGTCAGGGAAGGCCTCACTGAGAACTGGCATCTGGGCAAAGACCTAAAGAAAATGAGGCCATGAGCCCTGCAGAAGCTTAGGGGAAAAGCATTCCAGGAGGAAGAATAGCACATGCAAAGGCCCTGAGGCAGGCATGTACCTGGGTACCTGGTGTGCCTAGAAACAGTAAAGAAGGTAGTTCAGTTGCAGCAGAGTAAGTAAGGGTGAGAATATTAGCAGAGGAGGTCTGTGTGTTCACCAGGAATCATTGTACAAGAGATGGTGGGCCACTGGAAAGACTTGGGCTATGACTCTGAGTTGGGAGCCACTGGAAGATTTTGAGCAGAGGAGAGACCTGATCTGATTTCTGTCATAATAGGGTCAGACTGTGGTTACTGAGAAATGACTGTGGGGGGCAGGGGCAGGGGCAGAAGCAGAGAGAACAGTAAGGAGAATATTGTCATAATCCAGGTGAGAATAATGATGGCTTGAACTATGTAGGGGTGGTGAGGGTGGTGACTGGTGGATGGATTAGAGACATATTTTGAAGGGAACACAGATAACATTTGCTGATGGGTTCACTGCAAATAGGAAAAAAATTCAGAAGTCAAGAATGATTCCAAGATTTTTAACCTGAGCACGTGAAAAAAAATGCTATTGCTATTAACTGCATAATTCATTATAATTATTATCAACAGCCTTATAACAATGAGGTCGTATGGAAATATTGGAATAATCTTTTCCAGTAAGTGGACCAGGAGAATGTTAGTCACTTACTATCTTTCTAATACTAATATCGAGGGGAAATGTGCAAAATACATGAGGACGTTTCTCTTAAGCCAGCAGCTCTGAGTTTGGACGTTCATCAGAATCACTTATGAAGCTTATTAAGAAATCCAGATAAGCGATCACCCCCTGAGACCTATGACCCAGAGACTCTCCACTTTAAGCCTATGCACACATATACAAGCGCACACGCCATGTTGTCACTGTTAGGTTTTTCTACCATTGAATCCGTCAAATGCCTGGTTTGTGGCCCATCACTAACCAGCTCTTACAATAAAAAAGCTGGTTGATTTAAACAAAATGTTCTCCTTCTCTGGGATGTCTGTACTCATCAGCTCCCGTCCACCACCAAAGCAAGTTGGCCACAGGCGATCTTATCAAGGGAGGAGGGCTTAGGAGGTTGATTGACTCACTCACGTGACCTTTAGCTCACTGAACACACTGCTGATTGGCCTCAGTTCCTCTTCTGACAATTGAGCGAGTTGGATTCATCAATCTCCAGGGTCCTCTGTAGCTACGCAATTCTATGATACTCTGATTCTGCTCTGTCGTTATGAAATTGTTAATAGAGGAAGGCCATTAGAATGGTGTTATTTACTAAACCAGAAACCTCATTGATGGTGATGGGTATTTTATTTAAATTACATATGGGGATTAATCCCCAACTCCTGCAGGATAGCATAGTAGCAAGAGATCCCAGCTTTGGAACGAGATCTTTATGCATGTTGCTTCACTGCCCAAGCCTCCATTTTCTCACCTGTCAAACAGTATGGAGTGGGGTTTCCTGGCGCAGGACCTGGCACACTACAGGAGCCTAATGAATAGTCATCGTCATCATCGCCATTGATATTAACTGAAGAATGATTCGGAAGCATTATGCAGTTTCAATTGTCATTACAGAAGGCTGAAAATAATTTTGTGAAAGCATATGTTTAAAGATTTTAGTACTTGTTCTCCAATAGATCTTTCTGAAAATACACATATGGATGAACGATTGGCAGAAATAGAGCAGAACTTTTCAAAATGTGTTCCAGCAAAACAAACAGAAGAACAACCAAAAGGCGGAATTGTTGCTTCCTAGCCACTCACTGGCTGTTAGGCCTCGGACAAGTCACATATAAAGAGCTCAGTAACATTAGGGGTGCCTGGGTGGCGCAGTCGGTTGAGCGTCAGACTCTTGGTTTCCGCTCAGGTCGTGATCTCACGCTCGTGAGACTGAGCCCTGCTTTGGGCTCCATGCTCAGCACAGAGTCCACTTGAGATTGTCTCTCTGTCCCTCCCCCCACTCACGCTCCCTCCTTCCCTTTCTCTCTCAAATAAATAAAGAAATAAAATCTTCCTTTAAAAAAAGAACTCAGTAACATTAAATATTATTAGTATTACCATGACTACATGCAATGTGAGTAGTAATGGTGATAAAAAAAAAGATTTTAGTAGAAGAATGTTGAACAAAAGAAGATGTGTATGCTCCGCCTCCTAATAACTTCTGTAGGTCTTACACTCAGACATCAAAGTCAGAGGAGAGAGGAACTGATTTTGAAATTAGATTTATATGAGACTTTCTCTTCATAAGCTGTAGATTGTTGATAGGCGAACGATAAGCTGAATTTTTCTGTCATTTGAAACTGTATATGTATATTCCATGTTTATATAGGGAATCTGTTCATTCTCATATACTTCCAAGTTCAAATTTCATATTCCTACCCTCCTCCCATACCTCAGTAGCTCACTCTTAGAGGTAGTGCTATCAGTACTCTTTGCTCTCACGGACAAGTTAAGTCCCTATCACCTCATTGCAGACCTTCCCGCAACTCTCTCCGCCCCCCTTCTCCCAACTCTGTGATCTTCAGTTGCGGGTGAAGACATAAGCCCCCCAATCATGTGATCTTTGGTGTCAGGGGAACTCACTTCCCCCTAGAGGCTGGAAAGGAGATGAGAACTTTGCGCAAGCACGGAGTCCCAGCTCTGCCACTGCCATATAATCATGAAGCTTGCCTGCAATTTGACTATTTCACAATAATTGCCGTGTTTTCAATAAGAATGATAAAAAGGCAGATACAAAGGCAAATATCAAGGCCTCTGGCTGACAAAAGCAGATTTCAGAGAGAAGTGAGAAAATAGCAACTGACTTCAGCAATAAAGAGAGTATATTTTATACTCCAGGTTTTTTTTTTTTTTTCGTTTTGTAAAATCATGACTTTCTAGTGAATGACATCCCAGAAGATATTTATCAAAGAGGGAAAGCTGTGGAAAGGAACACCTCGCATTCACTTTAATATTTCGCCTTTTCTTTTGACATTTTCTTGCCTAGAGATCTAATTCCATTAAATATGTACATTTTTTTATTTTGGCTGGAAGTCTTCTTCATGTATCTTTCAGATAAATCTTTAAAGTACATAAGGTCTGTAGGGCCACTTTTTTTAAGTGCAAATGAGACACACAGTAGAATATTGTCTACGAGGGTTTCCAAATTATTTCTATTCCTGCAGAGCTTTACCTTGCACTTCCTGTGATAACGATAAGAGGAAAGGTAAGATTCCAATGTGCCTTCTATGGAGCAGTGTCAAACCGCATTAGTCATATTTAATGTCTGACAGGCAGGGACTTTCTTTGGCTGATCGCTACTTTGATTGGCTTTATTAAGCGTTGTCATGACCGTAACGCTGCCTGATGGACAAGGTAAATAGAAGTGTGACAAAGTGTCAAGTTAGCAGGGCGCTGGGTAATATTCCTTTGTGCCTTTGCAAACGGGTGTGGGTTAACTATTCTGCTTCACCATTAGACTTCTCTAGAAACTTGCTTGGAGTGAAAGTGCTTGCTAACTTGGAAGGATTATATTCCAGATTCTATAAACAATGTGGCAGGAATTGGGATGTCTTGGAGTAGACCCTTCAAGCCTAAAAGCTTTTTAAAATTTACTTGTTTTTATTTCTTATTTTTTAATTTTAATTCCAGTATTATGAACATACAGTGTTACGTTAGTTTCAGGTGCACGATATAGTGATTCAATACTTCCATACATCACCTGGTGCTCGTCACAAGTGCCCTCCTTAATCGCCATCGCCTGTCTCACCCATCCTCCACCCACTCCCCTCTGGTAACCACCAGTTTGTTCTCTAGAGTTAAGAGTCTATTTCTTCAGTTCATCACCCCCAAAAATCCCTTGTAGTTGACCCCTTAGTAGTAGACCCCTCCACAAATCCCAGCCTCTGGAAACCATCAATTTACTCTCCATCACAAGAGTTTTATCTGTCAGAGTGTCATATAAATGGTACAGTATGTACCCTTTTGAGTCTGGTTTCTTTCAGCCATGTTGTTGTATGTATCAGTAGTTTGTTCCATGTTTTCTGCTGAGTAATATTCCATTCAGAGTGTACCACCGTTTATCTAGTTGGAGGAGATTTGGGTGATTTCCTGTTTGGGACCATTCTGAATAAAATGCTATATACATTCAAAACAGAGAGGTCTGTTTCTGGTTAGTCTCTCTCTTTTTTCCCCTTTGCTCATTTGTTTTGCTTCTTAAATTCCACATATGAGTGAAATCATGTGGTATTTGTCTTTCTCTGACTGACTTACCTCACTTAGCATCATACTGTCTAGCTCCACCCATAGTTGTTGCAAATGGTAATATTTCCTTTTTATGGCTGAATAATATTCCATCGTGTATATACCACATTGTCTTTATCCATGCATTAATCTGTGGACACTTCCATATCTTAGTCACGGTAAGTAACACTGCTATAAAGGTAAGGGCACATGTAGCCCTATCAGTTAGTGTTCTTGTAATCTTTGGGTACGTACCCAGTAGGGGGACGGCTGGATTGTAAGGTAGTTCTATTTTTATCTTTTTGAGGCACCTCCATACTGTTTTCCACAGTGGCTGTGCCAGCAAGCATAAAATCTTGCCTCCATAATTTCCTCTCTTTATTTTTCGTTCCCTACATCTTTAGCTATTTCCTGCATTCACGTGAAAGCAAACTCTCACCGTAAGGATTCACAAACATAGGCTTTAGAATGTCACCTTTTATGGGTAGTCATTGTGGTGGGGTCACGGGGCTGCAGTTGGGGAGACCCAGAGTTGGAGTGATCTAGATTTGTTTTCTGCTCTGCAAGAGAACTCCTGCTTCATTACTGTCTATTTTCTGGGTGTTATCTTTCTAGCAGGTAAGACCTCGGTAAAACAAGAGAAAATGCAAAGTCATTGAATAATTAAAGTTTGTCATAGCACCGAGAAGCTGCTGCAGGGCTAGAATATTCAGGTTGGCGTGTGACATTAGTCAGAAGCTCAGGACTCAAGTGCACGCTCCAGCCTCGTCAGGCAAGCCAGAAGAAGTCACGGCGGCCACTGGCCTGTGGCGCTATGGGACAGGAGAGGAGACCACAGTGAAGAGTAGTTTTTCCTTTGCATTCTGAAAGCAGGAAACAAGTCTCTGTGATCCTAAGGTTCTCTCCTTTCAGGTGACCCGTCTGAAGGCAATGAGACTGCAAGCAGATCCTGCATGTTCTCACTACACACGCATGTGCGCACGCGCACACACACACACACACACACACACACACACACCAGATTGTAATCACATAAGGTGACAGAAGGGTTAACTAGCCCAATTGTGGTAATCATTTCACGATATATAAGTGTATCAAATCATCACGTGGTACATCTTAAACTCACACAATGCGATACGTCAATTATATCTCAATAAAGCTAGGGAACAAAATAAAGACAGTGAGACTAGACATTAGAAAGACACATGTGAGAGCCCGGAGCAAAAGAAAGGGAGCGAAGGGGAAAAATCTTGTCCTAAATACAAACAAACCATGTCCCCAGTCCACCTCCGCCAGTCGGCTCGTCAGAGACATCTTTCCGCAGGAAAAGCTCATTCTTCTTTTCTCCTGTCATTGGATAATTGCCATAGCTTGACTCAACTAATTTTCCTATCACTGAAGACAAGGATGTGTTGAAGTTACTACATGGTGGAGGAGATGGTGGGAATGAAGGGAGAGCACAAAATCTGTTGCTTTTGCAAAATTGTTATCGAAAGGATAGCCAGAACATAAATGATACTGTTTTGGCTTCAAAAGGGTAAGCAGGTGTCTTCGAAGTCCCAAATGAGCTGTGTACAAGCTTGTACAAACAAGCGCAGAATCAGGCCTGTTTGTTATTCACACAAACAGAGTTTAAACCATCTGAATTCCACAGTTCCCAGAATTCAGATGGTGCACAATGGTCCATAATGAGCAGCACCTGTGCTTACCTCAATTACCAGACAGTTCTGAACAACGGCAGAAAGGGCTTACTAGAATTTTTTTTCAATAATAGATTTAGTTATGTCTTTCATAATTGGATTCAAAAGCTCAAAATTTCATTTTGCAACTTGTTCATAAAATTTGTATGAAAAAGTCTGGCATTTATTCAAAAGAAATAGTCTATGAAGGAAAAATTGCAAAACAGCCAACCACTGGTAACTAAGCAGCCAAATTATAGTCCAAGCACTTGGCAAATACACCATCTTTTTATTATTTCAGTAATTGAATTTCTGTTAAAGCGTGGAGCATAATTTAACATGAGGAATTTATTTATAATACAATAGTGTTTCAGTAATAAATGCATTATTATTGTCACTTTTAATGGAGTCTTATGTATTCCCTCTGAGACTGCGTGGCAGACTTTGAGACAGCCCCTGCACCAGTGTTGTTTGTAGACAATTGAATTAATTGGAGACAGGGTCATTAACTCGACCTGAATACCTCTGATTGCTTCTGTAAATAAGGTTAGAGAGCAAATGGCTAATCTTCATCGTCATTATAGATTCCTCTTACATTTTCACACTGCCTTGTATGTTAAGATCATTTTGCTAAGCAGCTTTTCAGACTCTCCTCATATTTACAGTATTGTCTTGCGTGGCACATAACCATAATTGTATCAGACTTATATTACATTCTCCATATCTTTATAAAACACGATACTAGAAATGAACCTATGTTGAATCACAACTCATAAAAACCATCAGAACAATAAATGAATAAGCCACAGCGCATAAGCCATCATATTAAAGGAAAGTAAAATCACAGAGCAAAAGTTGCTTTGGTCTCCTCTTGCAGATCATGTATAATTTGGAAACACAATTACCACAGGATGGGCTCCCGAAGATGCAACGTTAATAACATGCAAATTATAGGAAGTTGGTTTCTTTTTCCCTGTTTGTCCTAAAATGGAGCTAACTATGAACTATTTGAAATATAACTATTAAAAACTTTCAAATATTTGACTTGTTATTTTTCATAGATTAGAGGCATATAAGAGATGTGGGGGGGGATTAGGGGGAAATTCTCCCCTTCTAATGACTCAGATAAGTCAAAAAGACATATACTGGAAACATTTCTAAAAATGGGCTTTCTCGAGTCATTTTAAAATACAATTCAGAAAGAAAAGACCATTAAAAATGGACAATATTTTGTTGAATAATGAGACTTCCACAAGATACCAGAATAAGGCAGAGGAAGAGGAAGAAGAGGAAAGAAAAGTAATTCTGTGTTTTATTATTTTTCTTGACGAGATTTAAAAAATTACTGAAAATATCAAAGAGATCATTGGTACTACTAGGTCATCTATGCTACTAGAAAAGTGGGTTAATTCTATATATGCCAAGAACTTATCATTGTCCAGCCACCAACTGGAAGCCTATCAGTTTTTTCCAGCTTTACTGAGGTAGGATTGACAAATAAAAATTGTATTTTTACTTTTTACATTTACAATGTACATATTGTACATTTCAGATGTACACTGTGTCATTTTCATAGACATTACAGTGTGGAATGATTGCCATAGTCGGACTAATTCACACATCCTACCTCACAGAATCACCTTCTCTGTTTGTGGTGAAAGCACTTGATATCTACTCTCTTAGCGAATTTCAAGTATCTAATACATTATTATGAACTGTGGTCACCAGGCTGTACGTTAGATCCCCACAATTATTTATCTTACAACTGAAAATTTGTACCCTTTGACCAACATGTCCCTTTTCCTCCCAACTGCCCAGCCCCTGGTAACCACCATTGTACTCTCTGTTACTGAGTTGGACTTTTTGTTTTTTTAGATTCCACATGTAAGTGAGCCCATGCAATATTTTTCTTTGTGTCTGGCTTGTTTCACTTAGCATAATGTCCTCCAAGTTCACCCATCTTGTCTCAAATAGCAGGATTTCCTTCTTTCTTGAGGCTGAATAATACTCCATTGTAAATACACGGACTGCATTTTCTTTATCCATTCATCTGTTGGCAAACGCTGAAGTTGTTTCCATGTGTTGGAAGCCTGTCAGTGTTCACGAGTTTCACGGCTAACTGAAAGAGTTCGCATTTCCCTTGGCTACTTGATGAGTCTTGTCCAACAGATAGAAAACTAACCACCAAAATTTCAGTTCTTTCGGACTTTTTTTGCCTTTATATATTATTTGTAAAACTAACATATGATGAGACTTAATAGTTGATCCTTGTACATGTGAGTGTACGTTTGTGTCTCCTCTTAAAACACAACTTGAACCCAGATAGGGGTTAATGCCAACGCTGGCTGGCAACAATATCTTCTCTGTTAAATGTCGAATGCCCAGCATGTACTGCACAAGTCAACATTTCTGTCCTTAGCCGGCTAACAGTGACATTATTTTTACAATTAATATCACGTACCTCACTTGAAGGATGCTACTGCTCCCAGTATTGTTTTGCTTCTTAGCCAGCCATCTTGGTTGATGCTGAAACTGCTGAAACTATTTTACTTCTCTTGGTATTAGCCATCTTGGATTTTAGCTAATAGATGTATACACACATATACTGTCACTCACGAGGCACATACATGCACTCACACGCAGGCACACACACTTAAACATGGGCACGCACACACATTCTCTCTCATTCAGACACCTCGAATTTGGGCATAGCTGTCTGAAATATATATTGAAACATAATTATCATCAAAGGAAACATTTCAACATATAACCTTTCTGGAAAATGTTTCTCCCAACAGTTTTTATTTGTTTTTGTTTGTTTGTTTGTTTGTTTGTTTGTTTGTTTCCCCACATTTCCAACTGGCAGAGTAATGTACCCAGATCTTGTCGTGATGAAGCTAAAGCCGTGTAGACTCCTGGAAACTGCAATGAAATTGGAGATACCATCAGGCTAGAAAACATCTCACTAAAAGCACATGTCTCATGTGCTTTGCTAGTGAGCATATCTTTCTTGTTCTGTGTGTTTTAACGCCCTTAAGTTGTGACTGCTTTGCCTTCACTGTAACTCCCTACGATGGCCCTTTGTTTGGGCTTAGCTGGGGGAAGGGGGCCCTGTATAATTGTCACTTGCCGTGGACGTAACTCTCAGGACCTACACATTCCCAGGTTTTTCTGCTGAACACAAATGTAATTGGCTTAGCTTCACAAGGCATTTTTAATTGTCTGTTTCTAAAGTCCTTCCTTCTTATTCTAAATTCTACCTTCTTTGGAATTGCTGCATTTCCCAAATTCTCTGCATGACAAATTTCCCCACATGACAGATTCCCCTTAATGACAAAACTGAACACCCTGACCTTGTTACTACCAGCCTGTTTGTCATTATCACAGACCCTGCCAGCTCTTGGAGAAACGCCTGAGTTTGTTTCCATTTCTTTCTAGGTCAGCTTTTAAGTGGCTCTGTGCTCATTTGTGATACGGGATTGCCATTCTCGTTGCTATTGATCTAGATTCAGGTGTAAGCCCTGCCATTCTGTATACAGGGCTCAGTGCGGACGGAGGCTGCCTGTGCTCAGCTATCTTATTCCTGGTGGCTGTGACCAGACTTTTGTCTAAAGCAAGTTGGGTGCAAGATGAGGCGAGTGTGGCCCCCTCTTCTCTCATTTGCGCCTGACCTCCTTTAATTTAGCATTGATGAGAAGGGAGGCAGTTAGCTAGAAGGCAAGATTTGGGGGCAGATAGCATTACGGGATTAAGAAGATCCAGTGTTTCCTTTGCTGTCATTCAGAATAACAGGCATAGGAAATTCTGTTTAAAATAGCTGGGCTTTTTGACTTAGAGGGCTTCTGTATAGAAGATTTCCGATGTCAGCTTTAAATATGACATTGATAGTCTTAGGCAAAGAATGGGAGTGAATTCTTGTAGAAACTGTCGTTTTTTTCCTGCCTATTTATTAATGGTCTTTGTGATTTATAGTAAACGCTAGGGAGGATTTTCAGGCCCATTTATCATGGGAAGGGAACACCTTCTTGTTCTTAATGTGAGTGTGTCATAATTAGCAAGGCATGTGGGCTAGGAGATTTAGTCCTATCTTTTGTGAAAGTCCTTCAACCTCATATTTAATCCCAAATTGATTGAATATTTTTTTCTTCCATGAGGAAATTAATTATGCCACTAGAAAAACCACCAAGTAGAAAGGGAGTTAATATCAAGCACAATGTAGACTGGGCTGGTTAATGTATCAAAATGATATGACAAGAGCAGCTCACATTTCACACAAATCGGAGTAATGGAATCCTCATTTTAATTAAAAATAGGAAGGTCTGCGTGTATGTGTAGCACACGTTTTCAGTAAGAGCCACACCATTTATTTCTCACGCTCATACATGTATGTGCACTCTGCAACTCGTCGGCGGCTATTGTTCTAAATACCGATTACATTAAAAATGGCCATCCCAAGAAGTTGCATTTTTGCCATGGAACTAAAGCTGAAGAAAGAGGCAGGTGCTGCGATGAGCTAGCATCCATCCAACCAGTTGAAAGATTGCAAATCCATCATCAGGCAACCCATTTGCTTAATTATTTTCATCAGATTAACTTATGATTCAGGGGGTTTTGGTGTTGCCCAGGCCCACCTAAGTATTGACTGTTGAGAGTCAGCAATACATAGACATTTTGTAGTTAAGTATTGTTCTTTACCAGGTGACCTTCTCTGTGCAGATTTTCTACTCCTTATGAGGACATTTGGAATAGTCTTTCATAACAAGAAAATCACGTACAAGTCATTACGTTAGGCACCTTAGGATACACAAAATGACTGTAAAGTCTGGCACCTGCCATCATGAAATGGACAGTTTAGTTGCGTAGGCAAAAGTTTAGCCTGATGAAATAATTTGAGAATAATTAAGTAATAAACAATGACGCAGTTAGTGCAGAGAAATCAGAACAGAGAGGTATCAAGGAGAATTAAAGCCATTGGAAAAGACCTTATGTTATTTGAATTTGAGCTTAAAAGATAAAAATTTAAGCAAGCGGCGGGGTTGGGGGGAATGCTGTTCTAGACAGAATAAACAGGCTAAGCAAAGGCTTGGGGGCAGCGCGGGAGGAGGGAGGACACAAAAGTGGCAGATGTGCTGGAAAGAGAGAGTAGTCAAAACTGGCCCGAAGGTAGGGTGACAATGGAGATAGAGCTCAGCAAATCCCGTAGAGAAGAGCACATCCACCTGCAAGGGGGTCACTGCGAATTCTGAAATCAAGAGCTCTCATGTTGTACATGGTCACTGGGACCAAGTACACAAGAAGTCAAAGCTTTTAGTCCAACAGGGAGCGAGGTCAAGGAGAGTAAGGGAAGGACACCTGATTTGCAATGGGAAGTGGGCAGGGCAGGGGTTGAAAGCAGTCTCAGTAGATCAAAGAGTTCCAAAGCCTGATTACTGGGCTTATAGAAGTTTCTAGTGGTGAGGAAGCAGAACCAGCATGCGTTGACCAGATCTTGAAGAAGTGTCTGTGATGGAGGAAGCACAGTGACTGTCTCCTGATTTGGAACCTGCAGCCTAGTCCCACGGAGCAGGGCTGTCTGAGCGGCTTCTGTTCCGCGTGGTATGTGTCACGTTACTGCCTCTTTCTCGTGGTAGGGTTTCACACTGCGGGGCTGTGAGTTGTAATGTTTGCCATTCACCTGAGTCTTTTACTGCTGATGTTTGTAATATATTTCAGGTGCTATTATGAAGAGACATTTAGTAAGGGAAGTATGAGTTTTATTTTAGAAATTATGGATGTGACTTGGAATGCCATTCATCGAATGCCCTGCCATCCCACATACAGGAAGGTTTTTTTAAGGTATTACTTCTATAATTAAAAAAAAAAGAACCTTTATTTTAAAAGCACACATATCAGTACTCATGAATCTATGGGGATATTATTGGAAGAACCATAAGAAACATTAACCATGAAAAATGTTGGAAAACGGGGTGATGGGACAGTAGAGAGTCCGAAGATCTACTTTTCTGTGTCCCTTTCAGTATCTTTTGAATTCACTATCATGTTTATCATCTATTTCAAAACAAATACAATTTTTGAAAAGACGCAATGGTGTGAAACATAAAGGACATTTAAATTTCCCCTACTTAATCCTCACAAACTATTCATGTGTGTGGAAGGGTTATCCTCTGTGAGCTGTAAGTCTCCTCTGGACTCGGTGAGATTTGTCATTCGAGTCAAATGCAGCACGGTTTTGCTAGCACAGAGCGCCGATGGCCTTTAGTGTCTCAACATCGCATTCTTGCAGACTGTCTCATTTGGCCACTTGAAGAAAGCATTCGGAATTAATTCTGTGTCCCTGCTGCCTTTCGGTATGGCGACAAGGGTGAGTTTTGTCATGGATCCCCGATTGCTTTCGTTTCCTCGAGCCGACTTGGTGTGGCCGAAATCATCACAGTAGCCTGGTGAAAGCCCCACCAGGCCCCAGCCACACAACTTTGGCTTAGAGTGGAGCTTCGTGGCCAAGGGGGTGAGGATACCTGTTGTATCCACCCCCTACTCGCCGTTCTTATAGCAACCAAAGGAGGTCATGGGAGTGAAAATGCTAGAACATAATCAAGTGCTCTGCAGTTAAAAAATATTTTGGTCTTGTTGCTCCAATGATGACAGTATCCTATTGGGACCGTGGGGACATAGACAGTAGACAGTGGATGTACCCAGGGTCCCTCTTCCCAGAGATCTATTTCGGGCTTTACTCTAGGGTGGCTTAGGTGCACGCAGCATTTACAGAGTGCATGCTTGTGTGTGTGTGTGTGTGTGTGTGTGTGTGTGTGTGTGTGTGTGTGTTTGATAAAGCCTCTGGCCTTAGAAGCTTACCCTCTAAGTCAAGTATCTGTGATACATCAGGTGACAAATCAGACATGAAGGGGAGCGACAGTACTGATAAGGAGATTGGCATTGAGAGACATCAAAGAAGAAATGTAGTCTAGGGAGAGACTGGAAGAGGGATGCCCACTTCCCAAATCCAGAGGCAGCCCGATGCATGATGGGCAACAGGAAGAAGCCATCAAGCAAGGAAAAGGGCAGAGGCTTGTGTGGAGCCGCGCTGAGCCTGTCTCCAGCCCGCTCTGTGCTCTTCTAGCACCTTCAGCCTGTCCACTGCCTGGGCTCTCATGCCCGTCTCCAGACCAGTTCTGTGCATACAGTGAGGAGGTTCCTGCCCGGAGTCGGCTTCTGGGTTTAAGGCACCCCTGCTCCACGTCGGATTTGTCACTGATGAAGTTCTTTGTTGGAAGGCTTGGGCCTTGTTAGAGATTCCTGTCATCTGGCCCTCTCTGCATTCGTTATGAGTGCGAATCATTCATTCTCTCATCCTCTGCTCTGGTGGAGAGCAGGGCTCACGGGAGTCGGCGTTCACAGCCACTTGCCTGCCTTTGTTCTCTTCCTTGCTCCCATTTTTGCTGATGCACTTTAAAGGCAAAAGGGACAAAAATACTTGGCTGGCTATGATTTTTTGCCACCTGTTCAGCTGTTTGATGGAAGCAGCTCTGACCGATAGCAGAAAAGTCTGTGTGGCTGTTCATTATTTCCAGAAGAATTTAAATGCCAGTGTATTCTCCCAAATGCAAAGTGTGATGCTCTCAAGACGTCACTGGCCCATTCACGGGCGCCGACCAGCCAGACTGGGAACACGCGGGCAGCCCCACGGTGCTGTCCCCCCGCAGACAGCGCTCGGTGGAAGCAGGTGCCTTGGTTTCGGTTTGGTGTTTTCCATTTGTTTAAAACTGCTCATTGAACTTTGTCCCCTAGTATCCATAAACTATTTTGCACCTTGACATTGTTTGGTACTAAGTCTCAGTATTCTGGAAGTAGTAAGAGTGTCCCAGCTGTGGCCATTCCCGCAGTGGCTACCCCCTGAGCCTCGGCCAGGGTAGTGGCAAGTCGCCTTTGAGCCTCACGATGAGCCACAGGCCATGTGCGGAGGAAACAGTCGGGCCTTTGGCCAACTCCCGGCGCAGGCAGGAGGCCTCAGGAACGTTGTAAGCTTCTCAGAAGGAATCTAATACAACCTCTTCAGCCACAATTGCCCAAAGAAGGCTTAAGCTTGACCAGGTTAGATTTAAAATGGCATAAGGTGGTCCAATTTGTCTGTTGCTAAAGGAGGACAGAATAATGATGGAAACATAAAATCCGCAGTTGATCTCAAAGTGTGTTTTTGCCCTCAGTTTCAAATTCACCAATTTATGTTTTGCCGCAGCAGCTCATGTCTGAATAGCCCATGTCGGTTTTAGCCTCGCTTCTCTCCACCTGGCCCCCCGCCCAGGAATATCAGCCTCACCCAACAGTGCGTTACAAACACAGAACTCAGGCTGCATCCAGGCCTAGCGAATTCGAGCCTGCATGTTAATGAGTTTCCCGCTCGAGTCGTGTGTACATCAACATTTGAGAAGCCTCCCCTAAATGTACTCGCTTAGCCGTCTCACAGCCTGTGTGATATAGTAGACCCATTTTACAGACGAGGAATCAGAAACCCTATGCGAAGTGCTTAGCCTGAGGTCACACGATGATAAAGTATCCAAGGTAACACTCCAGAGATCATCTGACTTGCAGTTCCATGTTCTTCCCACTAGATTAAAACCACTTCTTTAACACTAGTATGGGGGGAGCTCTCCTCTATTAGCCAGATAGGATGCTGCCTGATTCATGAGTCTTATTAGCCAATTAGATCTTTAAAATTAAAAAAAAAGCAGTAGAGGAAACATAGCTATTTAGATGTGTGAAATAGACTGAAAATGCAGACAGGCCACAGGCAGGAAAAGAAGACAGGGGCCTGGGGCTGGCCAGGCCCCAAAAGGCTAACCAAGGGGCACCAGGGTGGCTCAGTCATTAAGTGTCTGACTCTTGGTTTTGGCTCAGGTCATGAGCTCAGGGTCATGAGATCGAGCCCCGTGTTGGGCTCCATGCTGGGCATGGACCCTGCTGAAGATTCTCTCTCTCCCTCTCCCTTGTCCCTGCCCGTCCCACTCTCTCTCTCTCTAAAATAAAAAAATAAAATAAAATAAATCATTAAAAAGAAAAAAAGGCTAACCAAATGTAATTATGGTTGAATGGCTGGTTGCAAATCAAATGTAATTATGAAAAACCATTGCCAAAATCAGTCATCAGTATCACCTCAGAAAGGAAGTAGGTGTCAGGTTAAGTTAGGACAAAGAGGCACTAACTGCTGGTGATCGGAACACATGCAAAGCCAGTCAGTTCCAGTTCTTCTGAAAGTTCCAAATGATTGACTTACAGCTTCTATGGAAGTTCATCGCCCATTGCTATAGGAGTAACCTCCTCGTGCCTTCCTGACACTGAGCACTGGCTCCCAGAGACCCAGTGATTACACTGGGGCCACCCAGATTATCCAGGATCATCTCCCCATCTCAAATCCTGAATATATTCCTATCTGCAACATCCCTTTTGCCGCACGAGGTACCATATTCACAGGTTCTAGGGCTTAGGACGTGGACATCCTTGCGGGAGTCATATTTGCCAACCACAGATCTCTTTAGTCAGTCAGGGCTTTCAACAATGTCATGTTCAGTAACTTGCCCATGAAAATGAGTAAGAGTGAATGCGTGTGCATCACCTTATTACTCCTTGCAAATAAGTTGAGCAGATCCCGTTCCAAACACCAGGATCAAACAAAAGGGCAGATACCCAGTGTGCACATGTTGAACAAAGATTATCTCCAGTGTAGCCCAACTAACAACTGGACACTGATTCGCTTACCCGTTCATCAACAGTGTTAGTGCGATAACACAAAAGACGCTTGATCCTGAGTTGCTGGTGATAATACTGGGGTACGAAGCATTTTACCTTCAAACTGTGTTTCGGGGCCACCGGGGAGGAGGATATGCTAGGGTATGCTGCTGGCAACACCCTCTACCCACTTTCTGCCCGACGTCTGCGCCAAGACAGCGCTGCCTTATCTGCTTTATGTATTATGCTTCTGCATACACTTCCTATTGAATAAGGGGGCTATTGGATTTCCGGGGGGGTGGGTAGGATACATGTCAAAACTAGTGACTCACACTAAAAATGGATTCGTCCTACCCCGTGGCTGGGATAGGTCCAGGGTTTGGAGTATCTGCCCCTAGTGGCCTAGCAGATATAGCATTCCACTTCTGGAACCCAGAGTTCAGAGAGGAAAATGAAGAAGAGAGGTAAGGTCAGCAATAAATGTCGATTCCTTTGCCTCAGGGACATCCCTTTACAACTTAATGAGGACTTCAAATATGGAAGCATTTCAAATTATCTGGTAGACAGACGTTTCATTCCTATAAAACTAGAAAAGGGTCATGATGATGAAATTTGTACGAGCCTCAACTAAAGACGGGTTTAAAACAGGACTCCCCATCAAACATCTCCCGCTACATGCCTTTGGCACATCCTGGTCACGTGCCAAATATGTTGCCAAGATCAGTACGTCGGGACTTGCTTGTCGGACCCTCCCCGGGTACATTTCCCACCACTAAGTTGTCATCCGTTCTGGAACCTTTCTTTTTTTGATGCCCACACAGCTTGATTGAGCAGAATGGCCAATTCATCATCCCTGTTTATCTCCCGAGAAAGGAATTTACAGTTAAATTAGGATTAGAATCAGCACCGATGCAGATGTTTGGCTTTCTGGAGGCTGTTAATCTGAATTAGTGAAAAGTCTGATTTATAAAATAGCCCTACAGAAATGCAGCCTTAATCCTCTGAAGCTCACACGAGAGCTCTGTGACTGATAAAGTGTTGCCAGGAGCAGGTCACTGCAGAGCTGCCTTAAGGAACAGACTGGATTGTGCGGACATATCCCCACACGTTCCCCCTAGGGTCCTAAAAAGTCCCCCTTACAATCCTTTGTACACTTTCATAAGGATCAGAATCTTTGAGCTGGAAAATACATTAAAGATCATCCGACCCCACTTGGGACCTGTCTACCATGTTCTCTGTTGCCGGCTACCTGGTCATCTATAGGTATTGAGCTCACTAGCCTACAAAGCCTTGGCTTCCTTCTGTGGCCGGTCGTAGACTTTTTTTGAGAGAGGGCACAGGAGGGAGGGGCAAGGGGAGAGGGAGAGAGAGAATCTTAAGCAGGCTCCACACCCAGCGCAGAGCCCAATGCAGGGCTTGAACTCATGCCACTGAGATCGTGACCTGAGCTGAAGTCAAGAGTCAGGTTCATAACAGACTAAGCCACCCCAGCTGTAGATTTTTACAAGCCTTTCCTGTTGTTGAGGTGAGATCTTCTCAACTAGATCTCTAGGTCATTGGCCCAGTTTTACCTTGGGAGGCCCTCAGAATGAGCCCACCCCCTTTCACACAGGACAGACTTTCTGGGTTTTTGAAGACCGTCATCATCTGAACCTCCTCCTCCCTGTGCCACAATCTTCTCCAGGCAAAGTCGTCCCAGTGTCTTCATACGGCTTTCCAACTCCGTCTTCTGGTATCACAAACTGAGCCCCTTTATTGTAGAAGAGTCCTGGTCAGTGTAAGCATAGAGAGACTGTCATGTCTAGAGATTAAGGTGCCCTGGACTACCACTTAAAACCCACCTTTCTACCCTGGTATGCTCAAGCATTCCACATCAGGGCCAACCCTGCTTGGACAAGGCATCGTAAACGTCTCCCAAACTTCTGTCCCACTGGCCTCCTCTTTGATCCCCTTCCCTAACCCTGGCTTTCCCCGCTAGGGTCTTTGACTTGCTAAGCCAGCTCCTTTGCCCTCAGTCTGGCCCCTGACCATGAGGACCTACTAAATGGAGTTGGGCTTAAAACGAGGTTTCATTACTCACTGAAGACCGCTCATGCTGATGAACACAATAGCAGAATCAGATCTCTGACAAGGTCGAGCCTCTGACTTTGAAGTTGCTACAAATGTGGGTCCTTTGAGAAGTTTTATTACACTGGGGTGAAGTCATAGAGTACAATTGTAATATTTACAGACTATGGAGTAGATGGTTTGATATATCAAATGTTAATGATTTTTAATATAACACGTTATCTTTGTTGTAACCACTAGCATTCTTTTAAAAAGCAGTTGATTAAAATATGAGAGGAAATGGTGCATGGGAAATAATTCTAATACAGTTTGGTGAATGAAGAATGTGTAAATTGCACATTACTCCCTCATCTCCTGGGCAGAACCAAGTATCACGTGGGCTAGCCTCACTCATAGCCACTTTAATTAATACACATCCGGAGAATAAATTGGCGATGTATGAAAATAAATGTAGCAGAAGGGGGGATTTAACTAGCTAAACAGCTAACAGGTCTCAGCGAAGACCCGTAAGTGAAATACTCTGATGACTTGCCCACTCGAAAGTTCCACCATGGATTCTAGACAAGAACGTGGTCCTTGGCCAGTCATTCTCATATTGATGTTTGTACTGCTGCGTGCAAGGTGGGCCCAGAGGAAGTGAGGGTCGGACAGGCTCAAATACGTGGCTTACATTCCTCTGCAGGCTGGGTGCAGCCAGATTCTCCAGCCAGCCCGGGAGCAGCAGATGGATAATAGAGGCAGAGGGAGGTACGGGCGAGAGCAATTTTGCTTCCATTTTAAACAACTGTTATGCCCTCCCTGTTTCCAACTGTGCAACTGCCCAGCGAAAGCAATTCTTTCTCATTAAGATCCTCAGGTCCTTCACCCCCAGTTGGAGTCCTCTTAGTACCCTCTCTGAATTCAAGTCCACCTGCCCTCTCGTCCCCAAGCACCCGTGTTCATCGGGGAGGGTATGAAAAGCTGATGAGCCTCTTCCTGTTCTTTCTACACTAGTCTCCCTTTAGGGGACATTGTCCATATTGACTGGCCGTGGGGTTCTTCCTGAGAACACAGCAATAGATTTAGCCATAAGAAGTCTTAGGGAAAATAATTTCAGGTCTCATTTTATTGGGTCTCAGTCAAGGTTACTCTGAGGTTTGAAAGAGTCTTTATTTCATATCCATATCTATCTATATTTACTTGTACATATAGTTACAGTCCGTTTTTCATATGTGGTTTCTGTCCACATCCATAATCCCTTAATCACAACTCTGAAATTGAAAAAGTCCTGAGAGCTGTCATTTTCTGGAACTTTGAGACAAACACATTTTATGACAGAATCCGACCTCTTACTGTTAATGTTACTATAGCAATATCAGTGAGTTTTATTAAGGGATGCTTCCCCAGATCCCAGTTGAGGTATTTTTATATATATTGATATATATGGTATTATATAGATGTATATGGTATTATATGTATATATATAGTATTTTATATATATAATATATATATATGGTATATTCACATTGTTAAAATTAAAAAATCTGAACACCAGAATTCTTCTCCCCTTCAAAGGGATTTGGATAAGGAACACCTATGTACAAACACGCATGTATACAAGTTTCCAACTAAGTCCGTAAAGCTTTATTGTGGCATAGCTGATGAATAACTTTATTCTGGGAAATAAAACATCTGTGCTTTCTGTCTATCACCTCAGTGCATTCAGTTTTAGGGGAATAATCCCTGGGATTGTTTTTTTTCTTACAGCAGTTGCTCAAATATAATCCAGTAAATGGAAACGCTATCCAGAAATATTCCAGAGTAAATCTAGACTCGAGTTTGGTAACATTAGAATGAACGGAGTCTTATGAGAAGCCAGACATTAATGCACAGATATGAAAGAAAACTAGAAAACTGCTTTTCACTTCCAAATCATAAACGTGAGCATGAGTTCGATTTTATCTCAGTCAGCAGCCAGTCAGCTCAGGGCTGTGGCTGTTCCGGGCTGGACCTGAAATGTTACTTGGGGGGAATTGAGGCCAAGTTAGCATAATGTCTGGATTGGTCTCATTAAATCTGTTCCCCCAGTCTTTATTTAGTAACCAAAGACAAAAACAATTGATTAGATTTAGAGGGTACTTTGCATAAATACGGAGTCTTTACTGCCATTAGGGAGAGACCTGCAAAAGGGAAGGAGAGCGTTGGGTTGTAGGTCCCTGCCCCCACTGTCGGGGACACACACGCACACACGCGTGCATGCGTGCACACACACACACACGTGTGCAGCGCTTTCCCAGGGGATACAGTCCCCTATTTCCTCTGCTTCCCCTAATCTCTTGGTGTATTTGGCAGAGAAATGTACTTTTGGATAGCATTTACTTAGCAGATAGCATTTTAAAATGAGCTTTGCTATATGAAAGAAAATACCTACCTGGGAGATTAAAGGGGCAGTCTTTAGGGAGGCAAGGCACACGGAATGAAAGGGCTCTCTGCATTGGATAGGGACTGACAAGGGGCCCATGCTGGCTGAAAAGGGATCCTGTTCCTTCGCAAACAGCTGCCGAGTGTGGCTACAGGCCAGGGGGCAAGAGCTGTACTGTTGGAGAGAAACAGGGGCTGCTGAGGGCATGGGGTGGGGCAGGCAAGGACTGATGCTCTGTGCCTCCAGAGTCCTTGGGCTGCTGAGACGGGGGGAGATGAATGTCCTCACCGCCCCCTGAGGCTGGACCCCCACTTCTCACAGTGAGCCCGAGGACAGGGGGCGAGGACATCGCCTGACATGCCAAGAGGCAGTGGGGGCTGATTTGTTATGGGCGGGGGAGCAAACGATCAGTCAGGAAGACTGTTGATTATCAATAAAGGCAGAGTGGCAAATGGTGTCAATTTTCAAATGCTTTGCTTGGTCAGCTTTACACATTTGAAATCAATCATTAGACCTGCTTGGCCCCTTAGGATCATACCTCCCAGTAAGCGTTTTACAAAGAGTTTACAAAAATTAGGATGGAGGAGGCCAAGAAATGTGACTGTGGTCCCCTCGGTGCTGGGGGCTAGGCACCCGGCAGTGAAAATGCTTCTCACAGTCCCTGCCTTGGAGTTCCCAGCTCACTTCTCCAACCTGCTAGCATGCAGAGGCAAGCCTCTCTCCCCGCGGACCTCAGTTTTCTCCGATTAAAATGGGGTTGAATTCACCCCTCCTTGGTGAGAGGACTATACCTTGTGTATAGCTGAGATCACGGCCCCGTGACAAACCTCTGGGTCTCTGAACGAGATGGCAATAGAAAATGAAAACTTACCTTAACCAAAAAAAGCATGGGACCATTAAGAACCTTAGGCTACGCTTCGGTCTGTGGCATCGGTATCTGTCTCTGTCCGGAAGGCGCGCACCCTTGGCTCGAGGTGGTCACGCAGAATGCGGGAGGCTCGGCTTCCCGAGACGGAAGGCAGTGTCACGGAACCCAGGGAACTTGGCCACATGCAGGCCTGGTTCTAACGAAACGGAATGGGACGGTATGCTGGGCTCTGTGTCGCACAGACCACGAGCCCTCGTGCTGCATTGGCGGGGGGGCGGGGGGGGGCTTGGCCCGCGGCTGTGAGACGAAATGAGGCAATGGATGATGTCATTTTCTTTCAGCCCACTCTTGGCCACACCTCAGCCCCCACCTGCAGCACCAGCCAGCGGGGGATCTGGCAGCTCCAGTGACTCCGAGAGCAGCTCCGAGTCAGACTCAGACACCGAAAGCAGCACCACTGACAGCGAATCCAATGAGGCTCCTCGTGTGGCCACTCCCGAGGTGGGTGAAGGGGAGGGGGCTGCGAGCACGATTTGCCTGTGGCTGGGGTGGGTGGCACTCCCAGTGTGCGTGTGTGCATGTGCACACACACACACACACACGTCCAACACAATAAATACTCGAGGAAAGTATTTGGGTATCTGATAGCATTTTTTCCCTCTGAAACATACATGTGCACGGTCCCTAAAAGACAGACAGACATTTGCTGCCGTGTGACTCACTTAGCTTCCTCATGTGTAAATCTGGAAGCGTAATAACCGGGCTAGCAACTTCTCTTTTGAGAGAACCAGTCAAGACCCACTTCTGGGCCGGGAGCCACCACCGCCAAAACTCCAGGTTGAAGGGATGAATTGCCACTTGGCAAGGAAGACCCAAGACATAGCATGGATTTTTTAAAATTCTGATTTGCGTCCTCCAAATGTGTTTGATGATACTTCATGAAAACATTGAACGCAGCTCGCTAAAATACCCAAATTACACTTTTGAAATAAAAAACAGTGTGCTCTTCCCCTCCTGTCCTCTCTGAGTCCAGAATGACCCCTCGGTGCCCCCGAGCCTGCAACCTGTACGGCAGGGACTTGTTTGTAACAATCGGAAAGGAATACTGGAGAAAGCAGCAGCACCAATCCGGCTACGGATCGTAGCCAGCATGGCTCGAACGTGGGCCCGGGGCCGGGCACCCTGAGAAGCTCTTGACCTGCACTTTCTTGTGTTGTCCTCGTAACACTTCTCTGGGGTCCTTGCTGTTGTTATCCCCATTTTACGGATTAGAGAATAAGGTTCTGAGATGTTAACTTTCCCAAGATTTCCCAAGGCAGACAGGGGTCAAGCCAGGACCAAAACTGGGGTCTGTGTACTGCCAGAGCCGGTATCCCAAACCAGCAGCACCGGCCAACACGATTTCCCCGGCCCTTGCCCGCCATTGGCCCTGTGTGCGCCGGAGTCACGGCCACTCAAGTGTTTTTAATTCTTTCACCCTCTATTGGCTGGTGCCATAAGCTTCAGCTGATTGGCTTTCAAAAGAAGAGCAGTTCTAATAAAAATGATGGCTCTTTTAGTTCAACAGGCAGAATTCAGAGTTGGGAATCAGCACCTGAATTGTACGCATCATTTCCGGGCCTTAACAGCGGACACTAATGTCTGCATGCATGTCCCCATAAATTGGTTATTGCCCATACACCGAGGAAAGTGCGGTGGTTTTGGGGAAGTCAAATCTTTTCATCCTTCCGTAAAAATAGAAAAGGCTCATGTTTTTTGCAGTGAATTACAGCATCATAGAGAGGCACCAGCGCTTTGGCGAATAGAAAGCCTTTCCTTTTGAATTATACTCGAGGCACATTCACATTGCTTTTCAGGACCCGAGATCATTACCTCTGCCTCCTGGCGAGAGGTTGAGCAATGAGTCCCACCAAAGGATTTTGGGAACAAGTTTCCCTGCCAGGCCTCCGTGCCCACCCTCTGGGAAAACTCTCTGTGAATAATTCTTTCTTCCCTGGCCAGAGTGGAGACTGTTTTCAGAAGAGGAGTGGAAGTTTGTTGAAATAAGTAGATTGGGGCTGGTTCGTGGAGTATTTGTCTCTCTGGGTAATTTGATGAATTTAGATTCCGTGTGTGTCTCTAAATGTACGGATGGGCACTTCACATCCACAGCTTTTATCAGCACTCAGTGTACTGAGGATCCTTCCAGATTCTTCCAAGCTGTGAGATTCACTCTTGCTGTTGTTTCTCATCTGCAGCCTGAGCCGCCCTCAACCAACAAGTGGCAGTTGGATAAATGGCTTAACAAAGTGACATCTCAGAACAAGTCATTTATTTGTGGCCAAAATGAAACGCCCATGGAGACAGTTTCTGTGCCTCCTCCAATCATCCAGCCAATGGAAGTCCAGGTCAAAGTGAAGACAAACCCCAGCCAGGTCCAGGCTGAACCCAAAGAGAGGCCTCTCCTCAGTCTTATCAGGGAGAAAGCCCGTCCACGGCCAACCCAGAAAAATCCAGAAACAAAGGCTTTGAAGCATAAGTTGTCAACAACTATTGAGACAGCTTCTCAAAGGACAATTGGAAAAAAACAACCCAAAAAAGTCGAGAAGAACACCAGCATTGACGAGTTTACCTGGCCCAAACCAAATATTACCAGCAGCACCCCCAAAGAAAAAGAAAGCGTGGAGCTTCCTGACCCACCAAGAGGCCGCCACAAAGCCACTGCCCACAAACCAGTCCCTAGGAAGGAACCAAGGCCACACGTTCCCTTGGCTGCGGAGAAAAAGAAGTACAGAGGGCCTGGCAAGATCGTGCCAAAGTCCCGGGAATTCATCGAAACGGATTCGTCCACGTCTGATTCCAACACAGATCAGGAAGAGACCCTGCAAATCAAAGTCCTGCCCCCTTGCATCGCTCCTGGGGGCAATACTGCCAAATCCAAGGAAGCTTCTGGTGCCGGCCTGACCCTCAGCTCCTTAGTGAGCAGCGGTGGCGGCAACAGCACAACCGCCACCAGTGAGGAGCCAGTGTTTCCACCCGTCCCTGTCATGCAAACCGAGTTTCTGTCCCCTCTGCGAGATCACGAGAACCCAAAAAATCTCTGGGTGAAGATTGACCTTGACCTGCTGTCTAGAGTACCTGGCCACCAGTCACTGCAAGCAGCACCAGCCAAGCCGGACCACAAGGAGACTGCCTCCAAGCCCAAGCGCCAGAGCGCTGCTGCGGCCGTGGAGAAACCTGTCCCCAAGGGCAAGCGCAAGCACAAGGTAAGCTGCCCCCTGCCCCCCCGCCCGTGCTCTGCCGAGGGATCATGAACAGAGGCTCTGTGTTGGCGAACCTGATCTTGAGCCTCAAGTGCAAGGAGGCTAATGGCGATGGATCACAGTCTCTGGTGAGGGCAGTGGTGCTTTCCATGGGCAAAGCGATATTTGACGTGACCAGGGAGGAAGTGTTGGGAACGGTCAGGGTTTTGCAGCCAATGTGAACAGTATCTAAAATGGCACATGGGGGGTTATGATGTGTAGGAAAGAAGACTATGGAGACAGTTGCCTTCCCCAGGCAGCCGGTCCCTGGGATCGGCTCCTTAAGGCTGCCCCTGGCTGCTTTCATGGACTCACGGGGCCACACCCCACAGTCCCCACCCCAGCAGCAGCAGGGCACCTACGCGCTCCCAAGTGCTCAACATGCATCCCCTGGGCCTTGTTCATTTCTCCGGACACATATTGGCATCCCCATACCCCAGTTACACTTTGATGCTCCCAGCTCCTAGCAGACACACAGCCCCACCCTCTGGGTCCCCTGAGCTGTGTACTTGGCCCGACTTGTGGAATCCTCACCTGCAAGAGGTTAGGGCTGAATTCCACGGCTATAAACTATCACCAGAGGGGCAGGGGCGCCTGACTGGCTCGGTCAGTCGAGCATGCAATGCCCGAACTCAGTGTCATGAGTTCAAGCTCCATGTTGGATGTAGCGATTACTTAAAAAAACAGAAAACTGTCGTCAGAAGGGGAAACCCAGAATGACCTCTTCCATTTCAAATACCTTAGGCTCGTTCTGTTGTATCTCCAGATCTCAGGGCGGGTTTTTAGAGTAACATCATCTCCTTGTGATGTTTGAGTAATATTACTTAATGGCTGCCATAGGAAGTCTGGGGCTCTTGCCCGCTCACTGTTTCCCCACCCTTCGAGATGACAGCGGCACAACCAGGGCCAAGAGCGTACCTTCAGAACCAGCACACGCAAAGGCATGTCTTACACCGGGTTTATTGCCTTGCGTGTTGTGGGTTGTGTAAGTGACCTTTCTATGTAACCCACGAGCCCCGTGCTGTTTGCACGGCGTCGTGCCGTGTTGGAGTTGCAGTGTTAGTTTCTCCACTACTCATTGGTGGGGGCATTGTTGATGGAAGAAGGATCTGAAAATGATAGATTCTCTTTACTTTTGGCAGGAGATTCCTGCACTACCCTATCTTTAATCAGAGGTTCACAGCGCAGCTCAACTCGCTCAAATGCTAGCTTCTTGGCTGATTGCTTTTCTGTCTGAACAAAGGTGTGCATTTAACTCCCCTAGGTAATCTAGAAGTTAAAATAGAAGCAAACTGTCTACCTTGCCCATGGTTTTTCCATGTCTGCATGTGCCGTGTATTTCAAGCTCTGTATTTTTCTTCCTGTTAAAGCCAACAGAGACCGCAGAGAAAATCCCGGAGAAGAAGCAACGCCTAGAGGAGGCCGCCACTATCTGCCTGCTGCCCCCCTGCATCTCACCAGCCCCACCCCACAAGCCTCCCAACGCTAAAGAGTGAGTTTGCCCTGTCTTTGTATGACACCTCGGTTGTTCGGACCGCTCAGAAATCTCAAAGGAAGCCTTTTGGGGGCGGGGGGTCCTGCTTCAGAGGAATGGTAGGTAAGGAACCAGAAGTTGCCTGGCAGTCCTGACAGCTGGTCTCACAAGGGTGAGATGGAGGGTGGAATGCAGATTTTGCATGTGTCCGTGAACTTTATAGCAATCTTTCTTTACTCCCACTCATGCAGAGGACCAAACTCGGCCAAAGTGACCTTTTAGCATGAAGGGGAGAGTAAAAGGAGTGAATGAATTAAAACGGGACAGCACCCAGATCACCTGCTTCTGGGCAACTTCCGGTTTTGGTGGTGATGAAAGCAGCCTTTGCACGGTGACCCAGCTGCTGCTTCCTCTTTGGTGCCATTCTGTGACCTGAATACAGAGCTTGAGGACTACTCGGTCCATCCTGACCTCCTGAGAGGCCAAGGGAGTGACACATTTGAGGAGGCCAGAGAGAGGAGACATCTGGGAGCTGCCCTCCCCCGGGACCGTGTGTGTCAGGAAAAGCTGGCCGGGGACCCATCTGTTAGTTCCAACCACCTGGCACCTCTTCTGCTTCTCCCTCTTTGCATAAAGTGCCAGAGTCAGGCGGGAGGCCTCCCTGTCCCCTCCTCACTCAGATGACCCCAGCCTTCCCTGGAGAAGTCCTGGGTTCTGTTGCTACCAAGCGTTGTGACCAAGTCCTTGCATTTTAGAAATATCACTTAACTATCAGTCTTGTCAGCTACTGGAACCATTGTGTCTGGATAATTATTGCCATAAATTCATCAACATTAGAGATTACTTCCATCAAAGAGCAGTTTTGGAGCCTGTTAGCAGCCCAGAGCAGAGGAGCAATCTGGCTAACTGCTGCTAACAATTGATTTCGCAGATTACTGTTTAACATCAGTGATATGCTATCAGTCTGCCACAGATAAGATGTCGGATGTAAGTTTTCCGCTTACAATTGTTTCGATCCTTATTGTTTTGAGATGAAAGGTAGGAAAAGACCAATTACCACTATATCCACTTGGTATAATAAGGAGATGGGGGCCCCGGAGCTGCCCCTCTGCCTGAGGATCCGTGGCTCTGTGTACAGTGTGTCTGTATTCCTGGTATAACTTTGCTCTGAAACATCCCTTCACATACGGGAGTTCTCAGAAGTAGCCACCCTTCCAATGGGGCAAGCTGACCTCTTCACCCCTGAGTGAGCCAGGCCTGTGGGGAAGCATGCTCCTTCCCCAGTGATCAAGCATGGCCCTTCCACGGCCCTCCTCCACCCCTGGAGGATGGACTGAAATGGCATGGCTGTGGTGGCCGTAGCTCCCCAGTTTCCAGGCTTTGACCCATTCAGGCCACCCGAAGACACAAGGAAAAGGCAGGAGGCATTGCCACAACCATCAGTCTCTGATGCTTGTCTCCCTAAGCAACCCAGTGACCCGCCACTTCTCCCATCTCATGGAAGAGACGCAACCAAGTCTTAAGTAAATGTCTAATAATTTGAGTTTGTTCTTCATCGAATGGTGTTGCTAACTCATGGTCTTTACAGTCTTTCTGCTTTTGTAGTCGTTAGGAAAGCAGTGTTGACCTAGGAACCTTTAACATTCAGGAAGGGCCTGGAGCAGATTCTTAGGCTCATCAACAAACTCAGGTCTGTGGAAAAATCTCTGGAGCCAAGAGAGAGAATGAAGCGAGGGCTGGCGTCTCAGGGCTCTTCTCCTGGGAACCCTCTCCTCAGGTTCCATCTGCTCCTTTGTGCCTTGTTGACCCTCCAAACCAAATCCTTGGAAATTTGTAGGAGACAATATTCACTTTTCTAAATGAATGTTCTAAACCCCGCAAAGACTGCCACGTCAGACTATGACAGCCGCAGTTCTCCATCATCCAACAGGAGGGCCCCGCTGAGTCCCACCCCTCCCCCCAACATACACACCTCCTTGGGAGCTTGAACTATCAACAGGGCCTCTGAAGCATTGGGTCATGGTGGTGACATACTTCTCTTGTCTGCCGTCCCCCTCTGACCTACAAGAGGCGCCCAAAGTGGCAAAACCTGTTCTCATAAGAAGAAGCCATAATGGTGATAGAGTGATTTCCAGAAAATGCTCTCTGGGTATCCTTCACCAAGGAAGTTATTAAAGGCCCCATGGTTTTAACTCACTACCAAACAGATGGAAAGGGGGCCAGGTGACCGGTGCCCACTGTACAGAGTGTGCTGGACTGTGTGCAGTATTCTGTGTACAGTGGCAGATGGGAAGGCCAAGCATGACGGTAGTGGCCAGTGGCAAATCAGATGCAGCTCAAGTAGCAGAGGAGTGGCTGGAGCTAATGAACCATTCACCACCCATTGACGCGCCAGCAATACTTGACAGCCCTCTATACAAATCCCCAGAAGTCCGAGGCCTCCGTAACGATCATACTTAGTGGGGGCTGGTGTTCATGGGGCTTCCTTGTGCACATGAGTCTTAATCCGGCTGTTCGCCATTCTTTTATCGGGTATCACAGCTATCTTAACGTGGTTCTACATGTCAAAGCAAGTTTTAAAATCCACTGGCAAATACTTTTTGATTAATCTTAACGAATTAAGGTAATGGCAGAAACAGTTGCTGTTTTTAAATATTTTGCTGCTTGACAAAACTTGACACAGGGCCACATTTATAAAACAGAAGATGGAGAAGATGGCAAATACTGTTACAATTGGCAAATTTCGGCAGCACGGTGGAAGGGCAACAAGGAGACTGCATTGACTTCTACCATCTCAGGAAGTCAGACCCCTTGAATGCTTGTTCATCTTTGATTTGTTGCCTTGAGATATTGTAAATCCATATTGCTAGACACTGACTGAAATTGACCAAGAGGAAAACATAAATTCTTGTTGACTTAATTTGCTATTGAAAATTGTAGTCAATAATCATGGAAAGTAAATGGCTGCACAGTGCAATATTAGTTGTCTAAGAAAAGATTAAAATTCAAGTAATCTTCATTGATTAGGCTAAGACAGTAACTAAAATGAAAATCCATGACCCAATTACCAAGTTAAGCAGCTAGCATAAGGTTTTAGTTGTTCTGTTTTATTTGAAGTCTCTGTCTCTTTGATGGTGCCCATTTAATAGGCAGATAAATCAGTCTGAAAGCATGGGAGTACTTCTAGGACTACAGATGTCTTGTGGCGATATGACAAAATAGTTTTCAAATGGGTTTCATGAAGTGGAGCACGGCAGTACTCCAGTATAACAGCGTAAGGTCAGGGGCTCCTTATGCCTAGGCTCACAATGTGTCACAACAGTATTTAGTGGGTTATTGATAGCTAAGTAATGTACAAGCATAATATTTCTTAAGAAAATATCTCTCTTCTAATTGTTTATTGTACCATTTATTGTGGGATTATGCAGTTAAGTCCTAGGGCAAAATAAGTAGGAACCACCCCAAAAAAATGACGGGATTAAAGTCTGCCTTGGATTTTCTATAAAAATCTAATTAAGAGGACTCTTAAAAGGTTGCAAATATCACACTGTAGCACTCTCCATTACACAGTTACATTTATCACGGAGTTCTGCTTCAAAGACATGTGTTTATTCTTGGATACATATATTTGCATTTATTTATAGCTGTATCTCTCTATAGATATCTGTGTCTACGTGCATTTTTATCTATACTCTTCCCCATAGTCATAGGACAATCAACTAAAATAGTACTTAAGTTGAAAGTACCCACATCATGGGAAAAATCACGAGAGAGAGACAAAACTTTGTGACACCCTCTGTGTCTTGTTTACACAGAAACAGTTCATCCAGGAGAGCAAATCGAAGGAAAGAAGAGAAGCTGTTTCCTCCTCCACTTTCCCCACTGCCGGAGGACCCTCCACGCCGCAGAAACATCAGTGGCAGCAATGGCCCCTTTGGTCAAGACAAAAACGTCCCTATGATTGGACAGATCACCTCTACCAAACCCAAGAGGAGTGAAGGAAAATTCTGTGCTACTTTCAAAGGGATATCTGTAAATGTAAGCATCTCGGAAGAAATATTATAAACATCAGGTAGAAACAAGTTGACCCAGCTTGTCTAACCGGATGTGACCGTGGGGGGATGGGAGGAAGAGGCAGAGAGAACAGTGTACAGAAATATGCAAACTCTCCATTATTTCAAACTGTGATCGTTCTAATGTAGGATGAATTTTTCATTCCAGTCTTACTTCTCCAAACAGATTATTATGCAAAGACTCAGGGCTTTGGACCTCCTTCGGTCCAATACTTTCGTATCTTAGCGGTGGGGACACACAAAATACTGATTGGGCATGTGGCATAGGCAATGATCATTGAATGAATGAAAGAACCAATGGATGGGGTGGGATTGCCGAAAGTCACCAGATTGGGGCTGGAACTCCCAGTTGTATCTTCCCACCACCCGGCTTAGCAGGTGTGAAATAGTGTTTAAAATAGTGACTCAAAAGGATGGAATTTAAAAAGTGAATCTGTTGCTAAAAACCACACAATTGTGGTTCTAAGCTCAACTAAAGGATTATCCAGCCCTTTGCATTTTCAGCACCGCTGCTCCGTTAGCGTAGAAAATTGAGATTTTGTATCACTTTTCGCATCCGTGCGGTCTTTCCAGCTGTCTCGGGTATAGGTACCTGAAGCACAGAAGCCACAAGCAAAGTGTCCCCAGTGAATATTAATGACAAATGCACCTGCTTTTCCATGTAAATGCATGTATATTCAGATGTAGCGTCCATATGCATCTGGTCTCCTTTAAGTGTAATGTAAAAGAGCAAATATGGGAAAATCAATGAGCTTTCAAATATCTTGATGCCAGCCTGGTGGGCCGTGAACCAAATGTGCCCATTTACCACTCCATGGGAAGCCACAAGGCCTCTGAGCTTGAAGGACTCCAACGTGGAGTCCCCCATCATCCGAGATGACTGGCATGGCATGCGGATCTAGGCGAATTTCATCGCTGGTAGAGAGAAATTGTGCTATTGTAAAATAGTCATTTTCCATATGAAATTGTGTGTGCGCGCACGCATGCGCCCACACATTTGCTTTCACATTTAAAAATGCTGACCTTGTTAGAAATTAAACCATCTATTCTAAACAGTAATTATACTATCAATCCCATTTTTCATACTGAATGTAATTAATATGGTAAACTCCAACTGGTGCTCTTTTCTGTTGGGAGCTTTGGGAGGGCGTACGCCAGACCTAGGCAATTCTCTTTGTATACTGCCTTGTTGTATGTTGGCACAAAGAATTGGGTGCCTAATACAGTTGTGATCATGACCGTGGTAATGCTTACAAGAATCTGCGAAGTCATTTCTACAAGAGCTAAAAGCTGCTAGGCAAGCCTGATAAGTATGGTTCCATCTGCACCTAGAAACGGAGTGTCCTCCTTAAGGAAATCACTGGAGTCTCCCGTGAGAGGCTCCCATGACTGACTACCCATTGCCCCTTCTTTTCATAAATGGCTTGAAAGCTGGAAGACGAGTACATTCTTGAGGTGCTTCAGAGTCCTTGTCACGTAGCTTGACCGCAGAGACGAGTGGGTCCGTCTTGGGCTGACTCCACGGTTTGGTGTGGGCCATCTGGCTTTGGCAGTAGAAACATGGAGCTGGCTTAGGAGTTTTAGAAGGCTTCGATGTTTTTATGTGTTTGGGTCGAATAAAATCCATGATGATTTGTCAACTATTTTCTCCCTGTGCATCCTAACAATTGTTAGATGGGTAGCCTCTCACCACGGTTCTCTCAGTGAGCTCTTGGTGGTAAGAAGTTTTGATAATCACAAGATCCAGGATCAAGTGGGAAAGACAGACTTGCATGGACGTAAGAATTGTTCACATTTGGCCTCTATTTTTAAACTGACTGTTTTGACTAAGGCAGGTATGAGTGCACGCAGTCAGCAAATTACTGGGAGCATGAGGCTGTGGGGCAGGGGCTGGGGTGGGGTAGCGATGTCAGAATCAGAGATGGCGCCAATGTTCAGAGAGCTCTCAGTGTCAGGTAAGCAATGAGGCATGTGCTCAAAGAACGACAATATAAAATGGCTGGTGATCAGTGTCATAGAGAGGGATTGAGACAGACTTCAGATCTCTGAAGGGACCAAGGAGGATTAAAGCACTTCTGGGGTAGACATAAGGCAGTTTTCCTGGAGGAGGAGGTACTCGTTGAGCAGGGCCTTAATAGGTGAGGACACTTTAGAAATGAAGGGAGGTGCTTAAACAAAATGTAATCTGTCCATACAATGGAATATTCATCAGCCTTAAAAAGGAAGGACATTCTGACATGTGCTACAATGTGAATGAGCCTTGAGGACTTGATGCTGAGTGAAAGAAGCCAGTCGTATGTATTTTACCACAATTTTTTAAAATTAAAAAGTAGAGCAAATTATCACAAGGTGAAAAAGGAAAAGTAATGAAGGGAAGGTTCTTTCAACTCTAAGACTCCACGTGAACCAAAGCAGGAAAGTGAAGAAGGCAGGATATGTTCAGGCTGGGGGAAGGTCCGCGAGAATGAGTAGCGGGAGCTCAAGTGGAAAGCTGAAGCCAGATCAGGAGGGACTTCACCGGCCAGCAAGGGGCTCAGCCTTGGGTTGGCATTTGGATGCAAGGCAGTGAGATGCGTGGAGGTCTCTGTAAGAAGCTCTGGCTGGCCGGCAGCAGGTTGAGAATGGCCTGGAAAAGCTGGCTCTGAGGTCGGGGGTCCAGCCGGGAGGCTGATGGGAAGAAGGGACAGATTTGAGAAATGGTGGGGAGATGCAATGAATAGGACTTTGTAATGGATTGGATAAGGGTAATGGAGAGGAAGAAATTAAAGATGAAATAGAGCAGTGAAATTCACTTTATTTTGAAGCTCTTTTCAAAAGAGTTTTAGGATCATTATCATTTTGAAATGAGAGAATTTACAGCACGTCAACGTGTAAAGCAGAGCAGCTCAGATAGAAGGCAAGGTGGGGGTACGCCGGTGCCCATGCTCCCAGCCCTGGGATGACCATAGTGCCCTTGCTGCCATGGAGAAATCCAGCCTTGGGGACAGGGACAGCCGTCCCACCATTAACAGAGGGAACTGATTTGGTTATCGGTTTGGTTTCAGGGCAATTTGAGGGACTCATGGGCCATCTTGGTGGTAATGCTCCACAGGTGACCACCGCACGTCTGGAGCTTTAGAGAGAGGGTAAGATTGAGGTTTCCATTTGGCAATGATCCGTGTATTGTCAAATCTGCCCCAACACATACAGATCAGGAAAGAGGAGACCTGAGGAACGACCCTTGGGAGATCCAACCTTAGAGAGATACCGGCTCAGGCGAGCAGCGGGAGGAGGTGCCGTGGCAAGCGTGGTCAGAGGTAGAAGTCAGGAGCATGCCACCGCTGCCAGGTTGGGGGGGGGGCAGAGTCTACCGCGGTCTCATGGCACACACCATCACAGAAGTACAAATCTTGCCACCTACTTTCTTCAGCTGGATTCCACTCTTTCCATGGCAATGACAGTTCAGAGTGAAACCCAGAAGTCTCTTGTCCGTTTGGTTTTTGATCTGGTCAAAATGAGCTTTCACCACCCCAAGTCCTCAAAATGAGGAGCATTCGCCTGACGTTCACTTAGCCAGGCACCAGTCGAGGCCTCAAGGAACAAAAGGTAGCTTCAGCCTTGGCCCCAGGGTGTGAGGCCTGGCTCGCTGCACTGGGTGATGGTAGTTTGCAGAGTGACTGGAGTACCTTATTTACCCTAGTGAAAGTTTCTGGGCTGTTCCCTTATCAGAAATATACATATCAGGGTCACCTCTCTTTCTCGTTCTCCCTCTCTCTCCCTCCCCCCCGCAACGGTCACCCTTGCTCCCTTGCTCGGTCTTCATTCCCCTTCCTCCGCTCTCTTTCTCTCCCTTCCCCCTTCCTCCTCTCCCCACCCACATCTCCAAGGAGATCTGCATGGATCTGCGGGTGGCTGTCTTGATGGGATAATGGAGCTCATGTAATCACAGCCCCTGACTAGCTCGGTGGGTGGTATCATCATAGAACAAAGACCCTGGTGATCTACCCAGGGTCATCTGTTTTTCTCAAGCTGTGTGCATTGTTTTCTTTCTCTTACCTTGTTTCCTACTGTGCTCGACCTTCAAAGTATGTATGAAAAGACATTCTAAGAGGCCAGACCTTACGGCAGCTCTTTGTCCTTTTTCCCAGGATGGAGACACTCCAAAAAAGACAGCCTCTGCCACCGTCACGGTTACCAACACGGCTATTGCCACTGCCACTGTCACTGCTACTGCCATTGTCACTGCCACTGTCACGGCCACCGCGACCGCCACTGCCACAGCCACTACCACAACCACTACCACAACCATCTCCACCATCACCTCTACCATCACTACTGGCCTCATGGACAGCAGTCACCTGGAGATGGCATCCTGGGCGGCCCTGCCCCTTCTGTCCAGCAGCACCACCAATGTCCGGAGACCCAAGCTCACTTTTGACGACTCGTATGTTGTCCCCAGATCATCATGGACATAGTGTGGGAGCGGTACATGGGGGTGGGTGCAGGCAGGATGGCTTTTCTAGCACCATGCACATGCCACCCAAAGTAAGACCTCGGTGGCAGCCCCTCTTCCCCACGCACCCCCTGTCTGCACCGAGAAATGTCTTTGGCTCATTTAATCATGGAACTCTGGTACCATTTCCAAAGACAGGTGCTTAATTCTAGGTTGCTTTGGCCCCTTTCTTATCCGCGTCCTCCAGTTGAACAGTATGCTAGCAGCAGCTAGGTCCGTTGGGGTCCATGGAATGTTTGGACAATGGAGGGGTTGGGTTATTGATCCCAATGGGCCATGACACACTTCACATTGCACTTCCGGGCTCATAGCAAGGTTGGTTATTCTAGAACGGTAGCGTTCACCTGCCCTTTCGAAAGCATTGTATTGGAATGGATTTAGAGCAAAAGCATTGTGGCTCTTCAGTCTTTCAGTGAAACGACGAAACTTTGGTTGCTGAAAGAGCCCGTTTTGTCTCTTTAGGGTTCACAATGCTGATTATTACATGCAGGAAGCTAAGAAGCTGAAGCACAAAGCTGACGCACTGGTAGGTGTTTCCCTCGCGTGGCTTTCCTCTCAGGAAGGGATCAAACTAAGAAGTCCCTTTGTGAGTGGGCCCAACCTCCTCCCCGCTATGCTGCCGTAGGCCGCTCGGGGCTGCTTCGTTCCTTACACCAGCATTCCCAAGTTCTTGGCAGTGTGTTACCCTGCCCTCGTTCATGTTCTCACTCTTCTTCCCCTTGCCCTAACTTCCGAATGCCATGTACTATTGTTGGCTTTTGAGTGAATTTGAGATGACTTTTGAAACTGCCCTGGAGAAAGTGGGAGCTCCCACTGGTTCCAGTAAATCAGGACTGGTGTGGGCAGAGAGAAGGTTGTTGAGAGCTGGTCAAGTGGCCTCAAAAAATGGCTTTGGGAAACCCACGTACATGGAAAAAACACAGCTCCATGCTGCACTGATTACATGTTTCCAAGTGAGGCCCACAGCGAGGCTAGGACCCTACACAGAGAAAGGACATTCTGTCATCCAAGGTTCCGCAGATGCACGGCCCTGCAGCCTCCAACGGTCTTGGCCACCTAGACCAACGATGAGCTCAGCACGTTGAGTGGTCTTGATTGTTCCTCCTAACAGGGTCTCAACCACATGTTGCAGTTACTCGGGGAGCTGCTTTAAAATAAACCCGATGCCCAGGCCTCACCCCAGACAGGTGGAATCTGAGACAGGGAGCCAGGTATGGGTATTAACACTCCCCACTGCCCCCAGAGAAGAGCAGTGCCTCAATTCAGGGTCCTCACCTTTGACTGAACCCCAGCACAGTTAGAGGTATCAGTTCAACTCCATTATGTTAAAAAAAGAAAACCCAGCATCCTCCATCACGGCAGTGTGTACGTCTGGGACTTAGCTGGCCCACGGCGTTGGACAGTGGCGGGGCTGTACTAGCATACCACAGCAGCCCTTGCACTATGACCGGTGTCACCCTCAACTGCGTCTGCTGCTTCCCTTGCTGTCCTTTTCCCACCATGGTCCAAATTGCTCAGGTACTGTCTGCGGCTAACCTTCCTGTGGTGGGAGCTGTCCTTCGAAAGCTATTGTCCCCTGCTCCCCCCGACAAAAATGATGGGGCAGGCTGGTGCCTGCTCCACTGGAGATGCTGGGGAGACTGTGCCCGTGAGCATCGCATGCGTGGCCAGAGATTTGGAAGGCAGTGCTGCTGGCTTGGAGGCCAGTGGTTTGCTCTGCATGTCCTCCACTCTGCAGCACCACAGAAGGGCTCTGGAGTTGACCCTTCGAGATCGGGGCAAGGGAGCACATAAACGTCCCCTTGACAAGCTGGTCCGTGGGCTCATGGAGTGAGGCACCCTGTAGGAGAGATTTGGAAGAACTGAGAAAAATCAGAGCCACAGAGATACGTACATAGGATTAACCACCAACATCACTCTACCTTCCAAAGTCCTGTTCATGTGTACCCGCAAATCACTTTTGGTCTAAGCCATTTAGAAAATGCATTTTCATTTGGGGAGATGCCATCCCCCCATGGGGGCAAAAATCAGTTTGGGGGGGTAAAATAAAAACGTCAGACATTGCAATGATGCGTGACCCTCTAGGCCACAGGACATGAAGAAATGCTGAGTATATTTTTGGTCTTTCTATTTTGGTGGAGGTGTGTGAAAAAAAATATCTCAAATAGCTCCCCCAGTGGCCAGGGGAAAGGTGGTGATGATGGAAACAAAGGTTGAGAAGCACTCATTTAGAGGAAGATATCTTTGCTAGGCTTATGTCTGTGCCAGAGTTGGAAGGCCCCCTGTAGTTCGAGCCCCTCGTTTTATGGATGGGAAAACCGAGGCCCAGGGTCTGACCTGACCTGACCAGTTGGCACTATGGCCACGTAATCTTCTCTCTGGACTTCAGTTTCCACTTTTGGAAGAGAGGTTTGGTCTGGGAGATCTTTAAGAAGCCTTCTATCTATGGGTTTGTGAACGAAAAGTCACTCTGAAAAATCAGAATGCAAACATTAATTTCCCCACAAGAGAGTCAGTCAGAGCCAGATTACCTAAGGAGATGATTGTGTGAGGCATGAGAAGACGGAGATCGTTTGCATACACACACGTAGATTTTGATAAAACCACTTGGCATTTGGTTGAAACCAATATTCTCCCACAGCAGCTTACAGTGAGGAAAGTGCAGAATTCCTGCAGTTTATAAAAGCTGCGGAACATTTACTGTAACGAGAGTCATTTACGACAGCGGTTCTGTAGGACCTGCAACTCATCATTTTATGGTTGTACTTAATCCTTTGCTAGAGACAGCTACTCTGCCATTTTGAGAATTGAAACCTTCACAGTTGCAAGAAAATATTTTGATAAAAGTATACAAGAAAATTAAAATAGCTAAATCTGCATTATATTGGTTCTTTTTACATAAAATTCTGTATTAGTGGAATTCTTACATCCAGCTATCAAAAATTGAAAACATTAAGTACTGTTATAAAAGACTCACTATAAAAGTGTCATATATAATATTCATTACACATAAAAAAGAAATCAGTATGTCTAAGTCAGTTTAATCGTGACCATTATCAGGGCTAAAACCTTTTGCAATAAAATTTTACTAAACTAAAATATTAAGTAGTGCTATATTTTTTGGCTTTTTGACACACTATTTCAGACCATCATTTACAATGAAAGTGATGTGATTATTGTCAACAGTCACACGGAAGCTTCACATTTTTCATGACAATAGCATCGATTTGTTACTCTTCCCCTGGGGGTGGGGTTGATGTGCGTGGGAAGACTGTACACGAAGTTGTCTGTGAGGCTTAGGAAAAGCAAGTTCTGTCCATAGGACATTACGGTGCCCAGTCTAGTCAATTCAGCGAATAGAAACTAGTCAAGGCACTGATCGGCATTCTGCTCTACCAAAAAGTAATTACAACAGCAACAGGACCACAAACACATGAGAATACCACCACCACCCGCGATACCGTGGCTGCATTTTTCTCTTCTGTAGCAGCCTCGGTATCATGACGATAGAACCTTAAATTGCTGTGTCACTGTCTTTATTTGAGGGAGAAAAGAGGCAATATCGTGTTGACGAGTCATCTTCCTGTTTCAGTTCGAGAAATTTGGCAAAGCCGTGAATTATGCCGACGCAGCCCTGTCCTTCACCGAATGCGGCAATGCGATGGAACGCGACCCTCTGGAAGCCAAGTCTCCGTATACCATGTACTCCGAGACCGTGGAGCTCCTCAGGTTAATGGTCTTTCTGCAGCCGTCTTCCTAAGCTCATTTCAGTCATAATTAGAAGCTACTATGTTTTTTAAAAATATCATTTCCTCCTACTAATGGTTTGTCCTACGCATCTTCTTCTTAGAAGTCATCATAATTAGTTCTTGCCATTTTATTAATGTCATGGAAAATTTATAATTGATGGACACTGCTTTTATAAATTATCCCCTTCAGAGGTTATAATGTGAGTGTTATAATTTGCAATATTCATAAAATTAAAATGGAAACGTAGTGGGTGGAAGTAAAGTATAATAATTTCACCATTTGCCATTGACACTTGTCTTTTCAAAGTGCAGTTTTATAATTCAAGGAAGGTGGCGCTATGGGGATTTCTGTTATAAACCATGTTTTCTCAGAATTTCCGCCTCGGTTATTAAAAAGGAGGGGCCGCTGTTCTGACACAAAGTTGGCGTTGAGGGCCGCAGGTGTGCAGTGAACTTCCCCTGTGTCTGTAATTTCAGGGAAACAGACAAGGTGGTGAGAGGGGGAGGGGTAAAGATCAGAGGATGAGACTAGGAGCCGTATATTAACTGCACAGATTGTCGGTCTCATTTGCATTTGAAATGAAATTTCCTGGCCTGCCGTTGGTCTTGGTGGAGTAGAATTTGTGAGTAATCAGAAAAATTCCTGGAAGCAGGGGAAAGAGAGAAATCCCACTGTTGTATTTTCCAGTAACGTGCAGATATTTGTAAAATAATTGACTCCACCTCTGAAGAGTGGAAGAGCACCATCATTTGCTGGATGGACTAAATAATTGCTTTTGTTTGAATGAGCAGTTCCTCACCTGATAGTCCTTTCTATCCCGGTCACCTCTGGCTCGATTAATTGATAATGCCAGGCATAGTTTTTACTATGTTGCCTGTGTCTGTATAAACTGTTACAAATCCGAGGCCCTTGTAATTAAACCTTCAGACAAACATTGGACACATTTAGCATGCGTATTTTCCCAGCAAAGCCTTCCAAAAGATCAAAAGAATGCAAAGTATTATAAAGGGGGGGGACTGTGCTTGCATAGAATCAGAAGAGGAAGTTAAAGCCACAAAAGTAGGGGGATTATGAGGAAAGCAGCCTCACTTTGCCAGGCCAGGCAGCCACCTTTGGCTTTCCTCTGTTCACAGAAGCATATAAAGTATCTATCTCTCAGACTTACTTTATGCTCTGTGAAAGCCACCAGCGCCATTCTGTAGCTTTTAACGGGAAATTGATTTCTCAGTGTATTGGAGGCTGCCAGTGATTTTCAAAGATGCACAAGATGAAAATTCTGGCAAAAATTAAAAATTGAGGGGCAGCATTAGTGTACAAACACAGAACATTCATGTTCTCCATCCATCCAAACATGCAAACTTTTTAAAAAGGCACTTTTTAAATTAATAAGAAAACAGAAAAATTCTAATACCTAGTGTTAATACACACACACACGCACGCAAAATAATGGTGACCTAGGCCTCACCTTTGCTGGTGGTGGGAATGGAAATTGATCATTGTAAATTGAGGGCAATTTGGCATTGTGGAGGAAAACCTTTACAAACGAGCATTCATATCTTTTCAGCCAGTAATTCAACTTCTGGAAATGTGAATTTCCTGTACTGAAGAAAATAATTGTAAGAGTAGAGCGAGTTATCTGTATGGTGTTCAGTTTGGCGTATATTATAGCACACAATTAGAAGCAAACCAAATAATCAATCATAGAAGAGTAAGTAATTACACTGTAGTACACTCAACAGAATTCTTTGCAGCCAGTGAATTGCAGCAACGATGGAGACTATGTAGCTGCAGAATTATATACACGCTACATTTCTGACCATGAAAAGCATGTTTCTGCCTGTGGACCAAGCCGGAAGGGAAAGAAGATCAGAGCTGCAGTAGGGTGAGATGATGGGTGTTTCCCATCTCTCTGTATTTTTTTTTTCTTCTTCATTTGCTTTTAGGAAAACACAAGCTCTCTTAAAGATACAAAAGCAGAGCATCATATTTCGTTTCTGGTAAAAATGCAATGTGAGCTTTTGAGTAACATTTATTCCCATTAGAAAACACCTCTTTTTCCATAATTATTTACTGTGGAGAATATATGGACGTTCACTTTAGAGTTAGTAGTTTGAAACTATCTTAATTGTAGATTCCCGTGCAATTGTAAGAAATGATCGGGAAAGTTCCTGTTGCTCCGCACCCAGTTTCCCCCAACAGTATCACAAACAGGACAGTGCCATTGATAAAATTCATGGACTTTATTCAGAGCTTTACATGCACCCCTTTGTGTGCCCTCTCTCTATATGTACATTTTTTGCATTTTCTGTAAAGCGTGTGTGGGTATATATATATATATATATTTTTTTTTTTTTTTTGAGACAATTTCAGTTCGAAATAAAATGGGCTAAAGCAACTAGGTCTTCTGGTCCATTGAAACAACTAAAGTTCTATGCTCCACTCACTTCAAAAGTGGTTGCAATTAGAAGGTGGCTGTAATATGAACATAGTTTTTAATGGCATAATATGGTGGTGGAGAGATTTTTACTACTCACTGACAGTATGCTGGCCACAGAGAGCCCAGTTTTCTTCCTTCAAGTAATTATAGTGGCTCTAAGCCCTGGGAATCTGCAGTCAAAATGTATTTGCGCAAACAAGTGGGGCATCACAATGACTTGACATTTCAGCGACCCAACTGTCAAAGACAGTTTGATTTATTACATAATAAAAATCCTTTTCCTTCATATGGCAACAACAGAAGGGACCCACATCAAGTGCACAGGTCCTTTTGCTGGACAATGTTCCCTCAACAGAAGTGGAGCCATAACCAGGAGAGGGGGTGCCCGGTCTTGGGCGTGGGCAAGCCCCGGGGCACCAGTGTTCTGGAGAGGCTGTTGAAAATGGGGAGTCCATGGTGCAGGCTCTCCATCAGCTTCTCATAAATGAGAACAAGGCCAGGCTGCCTGCACATTCCAACTTCCTTCTGCCGCGCTGAGCTCCATTACTTACTCCCCCACAGGTACCTATGAAATTGCATTAAAGCTCAGACAATGGTTTTATGCAATGAATTGATTTTCAAGAGTCTAAATGCCCAGAATGGGATGTGCTCAGCTAGAAGAAAAAAAAAAAAAGAGAGAACTGCTCAACCTTTGATCACCCCAGTGTGGAATAGTAACAATTAAAGAGAATGAAAAGACAAAATATACAAGCACCATAAATTAAGGGCGATTAGACCTTCAAATGCTGTGAAATTGACCTTCCTCTTAAAAAAACAAAACCACTTTCTATAGGAATATATTCAAAACCTGAGCCATTAGAAAAGACCTTTTTAACTGTGTGATTGTGGGCTCCCCGTGCCCATGTCAGACATAGTTGTGTATTATTTACCTCGTCTGTCGTAAACTCGATGGAGACTGACATCTGTGGCCACCTCTCACTGCAAACCAGTAACGCGGGTTAGCTAGAGCTGTCCTAGAGACAGTCTTTTGCCAGCATGGGGTTTTTTTTTTTTGGCGGGGGGGGGGTAAGATTGTATTTAACTTCCAATTAGTTAACACAGTGTTCTCTTAGGTTAGGGTGTAGGATGTAGTGATTCAGCACTTCACACATCACCTGTGCTCATCACAAGTGTGCTCCTTAATCCCCACCACCTGTTCTCCCCCGGCCCCGCCCCCCTCCCCTCTGGTCACCATCGGTGTGTTCTCTAGAGTTAAGAGTCTGTTTCTTAATTTGTCTCTTTTTTTCTCGCTTTGCTTGTTTGTTTTGTTTCTTAAATTCCACATATGAGGGAAATCCTGCGGCATTTGTCTTCCTCTGACTGACTTCACTCAGCATGATACGCTCTAGCTCCATCTGCGTCGTTGCCGATGGCGAGCTTTTGTTCTGTTCGAGCCTCACTAGCGGTCGTCCCACAGCACTGTCCTGGACGGTGGGCTCCGGAGTTAGCTGACCTCTCCAGGGCTGAGTTCTGTACGTCACTCTTGGATCATCGCTTTGCACGTGTTTCCAGGAAAGCGTGCTCCTGCCCACGTGGCCTGCTTTGTCCTCCCACCCAGAGCAAATGGGGCACTAAGGCATTCGGGCCATGGGAATAGCAATGACTTCTGGACTTTCTGAGGGGTCACATGGATGGCACTCGAGCTTGTCCTTTCTCTTTGAAGGTATGCGATGAGACTGAAGAACTTTGCGAGCCCCTTGGCTTCGGACGGGGACAAAAAGCTGGCCGTATTATGGTAAGTCTCCTGGAGGCTATGAAGAAGCCGCTGAAATGTCACAGAAGGATTTGAGAACTCCAGATCGACTTAAGCTGCTTACCCCAGATCATTATTCTTGTTTTCCATTAAACTATTAAAGGATAACTAATGGATTTCTTCAGTCGCTGACTAAACATTTACTCTCCTAATTTATACCCTTATCAAGATGGGATTTTAATGCTCACCCCTTCTCTTTGAGAAATGTTTCTTGTTTTACTTCTGTTCCTCAGGAACCGTAGGGGAGGGGGCGCACACTGTGAATCAGCATTTCGTTGCCAGGGTGTAGCTCTCCCAGGGCACGGGCATTAACATAACCCTCTCCTCCTCGCCCCAGCTACAGATGTTTATCGCTTCTCTACTTGCGGATGTTCAAGCTGAAGAAGGACCATGCTATGAAGTACTCCAGATCACTGATGGAATATTTTAAGGTAATCCTTACTTTGTATAATTTATAAGTACTGGGTGAATACAATCACTAATGAGACGTGGCAAGCATGTTATTAAATGTCAAGGTTGTTGCTGCCACGGGCTTCATCTCCGTCATCCCAGCCGGCCATGGCCCTCCCTCCTCTCCCTCCTCCGGAGCTCAGCAGAGAGCTCAGGTTTGGTTTGATTCCAGGAACAGAAGGTGCAGTAGTGCAATCCCCTGATTATCTTCTGGACTGACCAAATGGCCCTTGGTATCTTCCCGGTTGCAGTCAGGGGAATGATACCTTCTTCCCCCCCCCCCTGCACCGTGGGGACCCACCAAGGGACACAGACTGACTGTGGCTGTGGCCAGTCTCCTGTGAAGGCAGCAGCCAGTCCAGAAATTTCTCAACAGTGGGGGAAGTCACTGCGGGCACCCTGGGCGCTGGGGGGATAGCCATCGCCATAGGAGCCCTTCGGCCATGGGCAGTGTCGGGGTATGGTGGTTGCCCTCTAAAACAACTGATCGAAAAATAAATTGAAAAAATAAAATAAAATAAAATAAAATAAAATAAAATAAAATAAAATAAAATAAAATAAAATAAAATACACTACAATAAAACAACGGATTGCTCTGCTTACCAAAAAAACTAGCACACAAACAACAAACAAACAAATAAATAAATAAATCCATGGTCTAGGCAACTGGAGATTTTAATTTGCAAACAAGAAAGAAAGAAAGAAAGAGATTAATTTCAACTGTAAAAAGAATGCCAAAATTTGGGAACGAGCCCAGATGAAAACTGCAAGCCACTGAAGGGTCACAGGCTTGATGGTCTGTGAAGCTTCTGCTTCATTTGCCCCCCCCAGCACTGGTCATGATTTAGATTTGAGAAGGCTCAAGGCTCCTGTTGGTCAGGTCTTAAAGGAAAAGGATGATTAGTTGTTTATTATTATTATTATTATTATTATTATTATTATTATTATTATTATCATCTCTGCCAAGTGCTTGAGACTGCTTGACTGAATTGCACCAAAGCAGTTGTCTGAAATGAATCAAACCATGACCCTTGCATTGGTCTCCCAGACACCGTGAGCGGCAGTGCACAGCTGCATGAGGACGCCGACTGGGCTGGGAAAAAGAGCACGTTCGCCAGCTCTTCGTGGTGTGGCCACGATGCCATAAAGCTGGTGCTCCTGTCGGTGACGTGTCAAATACAACAGCTGCCCATCCCCCGCTATGTCAACGGTCCCCACCTATGCTGTAGAAAGGCGGTTCTCGAACCTGAGTGGGCATCTGGATGCCCTGGAGAGCTCGTGAACCCCGAGTCCTGGGCCCCACCCCCAAGTCTGATACTGGAGGTCCAGGACAGGGCCCGAGAGCTGGCGCGCGCGAGCAGCTGCTGCTGCTGCTGGTCTTGTGCTTATGCTTTGAGAGCCACAGCTCTAGTATGTGTCCTCTTTGGCCTGTTCTTTGTGGCTTTCAGGGCACCACAAAAATGCCAAACAGATGTTAAGTAACTCACTCTTCTGGCAGCATGCTGAGCTGCTTTTAGATTAAAAACTGGGGTTTGCAGAATGCCCTTAGGCGTGGGGCTCTGGGCTCCCAAGAAGTGTTGCCTGCTCACTGGGCTCCTGAAAATGCCTGGCTCTCCCTAGCACCCCATTTGTAAAGGGGCCTGGGCCCGAACCCAACAGGCAGGGAAGGAGCATAACCTTGGTCTTTGCAGTTGAAAAAGCCACCCTGAGTCAGGCTCAGTGCCCTGGGGGGTCCTGGTCCTGTGCACTTTGGGCTCTGACCTGGTGACGTCATTATGGTGAGCTGGACCGCTGTCCTAATGTGGTGGTGCTGAGTGCTCCCCAAGGGTGTGGCCCCCCCAAATGCAGGAGGCCAACTTTTGAACCAGCCCAGCTCCATTCATGAGGGTCCAAGAATCCTTAGCGGTCCATGGCAATGCAGCCCTGGACCAGTTGCATTGCTAAACAGGAATTTGCATGTAAAGATAGCAAATCAAGGTGATTCATGACCAAACAAACCACAAGACACTGCTCAGTCCTGGCACATTCCTGGGATGTCAGAAATTACAGCCCACGTTGCATCCCAGGGAAAAAGTTTGCCATGGGAGCTAAAGGTGAAAAGCTTGCCAGTATTCTGAAGAGCTTGTTTTGCAGAATAAATTTCAGATGAGGATAATTAAGCCACTTCTTGGAGAACTGAGTCTGATTTCACTGGGCCTTTTAGTATATAAGATCTTTCATCAAGTGACTTGCATGGTCCTGATTGGAGCCCGCTAATTATCCTACCCAGCTATTTTCATCGAGTGTGCGTCGTGGTGTGCTGACGTACGCTTACATCCCAGCTCTGCTAACGGAACAGGAGGCGTCCCGAAATGCTGCAATCAATATTAATGTACTCGAAATCACACTTCCATCTGTTTCTGAATTAATAAAACACAAAATAGATGTCCTTATTTCCCTCTCTCTCTCTCTCTCTTTTTTAGCAAAATGCTTCAAAAGTCGCTCAGATACCATCTCCCTGGGTAGGCAATGGAAAGTAAGTATCTTATAAAAATTGCTTTTTCAGAAACTCAGGGATTTAAGAGACCCCAAATATTTTGTATTGACAACTCAGGAGTGAAGGTCAATTCTGAGACTACAGTAATTTTTGTGCACACGAAATTCTGGTCAGGTTTCAGCTAATGGCAGGACAGAAAAGTTTAACATGATGTGATTCCAGATTTCTTTAACTATTTGATCTTTAAGCCAAATTATGGCCATAAAAGTATCTGTTAATGAGATGGCAAGCACCATGCCATTTCAAGGGAGGCAGGGCAAAGTTAACTCCACGGCAGTGATTTTTCAATGATTCACTTGGTAATGAAAGACCAATGAAATATTCATTGATACATAGTAAGTGCCGTTTAATAAAACCAAAGGCATAATAGTGTTGAGAATGTGAAGGCACTTAGTCAGCCAATTATCTGAGCCTTCATGGTGATTTTTATATTAATACTAAAACACCCTGACCTAAAATACATAAAAGCATCCACTCTACTGCTGATCTAAGGCTCGGTGGACTTCCCCACTCCTTCCACCGCAGCTGGAGGAAGCATGTCCCCCTGGTCCTGAGGCTGTCAGGAGCTCCCAGGGGGACTCAGGGCGGGGGGGGGGGGGCTGGGGGCGGGGCTCAGGGGCCCCTCCCCTGCACCGGGCATGTTTCTCCAGCTGTAAAAGGAAAGGGCTGGACCCCTTGGCATCTGAGGCCCCTGTGGTGAGATGTTCCTGCTAAGGGGGAGATTTAGAAGCCCAATTCCGTCTGGGCCACGAACTGGCTCTGCACCTGCCCTTCCGTGCTTTAGCATCGGTGTGCCCTCTGATTCCAGTCCCTCCCTCACCGCCCCAGGCCCACTTGCCACCAGCAGTGGGAAGGGAAACTCCATGACTGCGGACCCAGGCTTTGGCAAAGAGCTGCTTTTTCCATTTCTCATCATTTCAAAATTCTTGTGTCTCTGGTCCATAGGCTTTCTTCCAGAGTATTAGAGTCTCCTCTGCCACTTTATAAATATCTACAAAGCAGTGGGACAAGAGCCCTACTTTGAGATCATAACAACATTCAGGGTGAGGAAACAGATCCATTAAAACCTCAGTATTAACTCAATTACTGTACTGAAAGGAAGTACCGTTTACATTGTTGATTAAGTCTTACTTTTCTATTGACGAACAAAAGCAGAAGAATGCTTCTCTCTGGAAGCTGAGAAAATAAAAATAACCATTGAAAGGCCCAGAGAAAGCTATTTTCTCTGAGCACAGAGTAGAGCAAGGGCAAATTCAGGTAAGCAACCATTAAAGGATTCCTGGGAATTTTTTTTTTTTTAATTCTGAAACGAAAGAACTCGAACACATCCTAAGCTTGTAAAGTCACATTAAAAGCCTCCTGAAAGGATGTTTCAGGCAGCTTCTGTGTGAAGAAAGCACACTCCCTTTGGTAGGCCAGAGAGCTTTTGAATGAAGCAATTCCAAATGGTCACCCAGGGGTTACCTCCCATTCGTTCAGCAAACACTTCCGGCGCATTTCCATACGAGGGGCTGGGGGCACAGCTGAATCACACAGTCCAGTGGAGGGAGGTGACAGATGTGCAACGTTCTATGGAAGCCCAAGAGAGGATGAGCTTGGGCCTCCCTAGATGGTCAGGGAGGGCATCTTCTATGCAAGCGAGACCATAGCTTGCTGTCCCCAACACTCGAGGGTGGCCGGCATCACACAGGGCTCCAAAGGGCACCTTCCAGAAGCAGCAACCCCTGACCATGAGGGCTGGGGGAGAAAATTGTGAAGAATCAGTTGGAAAAAGGAGAACAACAATCTGCTTAGTACCGAGCAGGGATTGGCAAACTTCTTCTGAGGCTTCGAGGTAACATCTGAGCACCGTGCTTGGCACACGGTAACACACACCACTTGAGCCGGAGAGCGTACACTGCCCCCCCCGACCTAGAACTCCCACAGCTCTTGGTGTATACTTCCCCTTGGGCACCTATTCTAGCTTGTCAGAAACTCGTGGGTCTGCTCCCCTACTAGAACGTTCGCTCTTCCCAATCAGGGGCCGTTCATTCTTTCATTTGCTACCTATTTACTGAGTGTGGACTATGGATAAGACACTTTGCCAGGCACTTGATAGACACGCCTCCATCCTTATGCTCTACATTGTTCTCCCGCCCTCTCCAGAGCCTCTTCTATGTAGTGGATACTAAATAATAACAGGGATGGTTGGAAAACCGTTCATTCATTTATTTAACTAACATTCATTAAGTACATAGTATGTGCACCCAGGTACTGTCCTAGATGCTGGGTATGGACATAGAAATCCCTGCCCTCCTCGAGGTCACATTCTGTTGGTGAGAAACAGCAAAAATTATGGGGTTTGCTAAATGGTGGTAAAGGTCATAGAACAAATGGAAACCAGGAAGGGGGATAGAAAGCTCGGCTGGGGATCGTGTGGGGAGCAGGACACCCATCTTGAATTGGGGACGTTAGAGAAGGGTGGTGGAGAGCAGTCCATGTTGATACCTGGGGGAAGTGCATTCCAAGCAGAGGGACAGCCACCACCTTCCAAAGTGGGGCATGCCTAACGAGTCTGACAAACAGCAAGGGGCGAGTGCGGCTGAGAGGTGGATTGGACCAGTGTGCTAATGGTGACAGCAGTGGGCAGTGTGTGCCCACGTGTGCGTCCTCATTTGCATGTGCCATGAAGGTATGAAGAGAAAGACAAGATCTACAAGTAGACCCACAGAAAGAAAACAGGACAAGGAACACCAAGCTGTGTGAAGAGCCAAGTGGGAGTTGGAGGCCCCCCGAGATGAGCGCCGCATCGCACCCTTGTAGCCAGAGTCACAGTTCCTTAGGCAGGTTGGAATTCTTTCATCAGTACAATGTGGCCTGCAGATACGCTCATTGGGAGGTCACTCCTAGAGCCTCGTGTGAGATCCGCCCCATGCCCTAGCTCCCCTGGCCCCCACTATTGATTATTTACAAGAAAGTAGGCAGTAAGAGGCAAAGAAAGCCTTTCGATGAGCACTTCGGTGTCATAAACTAAAAAGGCCTTTTCAAGATACACAGAGTAAACAGAGGTGATGTGTTTCCCCTTGTGACTTCCGGACATGATTGGAAATCACTGAATCCAACCTTTTCTTCCAGTCAAGGAAAGGCTCAGCAAGGGGAAGGGACGTGCCCAGGAGCACACAGCAATTTAGGGTAGGGCCAGAGTTAGAATTCAGGTCTCCCAGCACGACATGGTTCCCCTTTTAACATTTAAGACACCTGACAGCTTTGTGATTTTTCTCTAGCAATTACTAGTGAGGACATACTCTTTTCTTGCCTTAAATTGGCATCTAAGAGTTAATGACCACTACTTGGAGAAAAGAAAATAGCATTTGCAAGCAACCACAACAAAGAAATCCAGCTTTCACCGCCTGGTTCGTTGTGTTTTGTGTTTTGGGTGGCTTTTTTTTTTTTTTTTTTGTCATTAGTTAACCCTTCTGTGCTTAGGCTCCTTAGCTTGGACATCTATCTCCCCGCTCCACCCCTGCCTTGAGAATAAATCTTTCCATCAAGAAGTGTCTCAGAAATTATAAACAGAGCAAGAAAACCTTCACACCCTCTCACAGACAAATGCAGAGCGAGTGTGAGGATCCCCTTTTCCCCTCATACTAGAACATACCGGAAGATACACTGTGTTTCCAGAAATGCACCAAAGCTCTCACAGGGCCTGGCACAGGCCGCGTGAGTCTCGAGGCAAGCATATCCATTTGAGTCGCTCCTGAATTGAGTTAGCAGTACTCCAGCCATTGCCCCAAATCCTGCGTGTGCGGTGCCCATGAGGGAGCACATCGGCTCTGCGAGCACGGGTCGGCTCTGAGGAACACAGCCACCCTGGAAATCTTGAGTTGCCAGCAGCCACAGCTGGGAACGCTGAGGGGGGTGAGGGGCTGCCTTGATGATCTGCGGGGGTTGTCTGGAGGAGTGAGGAGGAGTCCCAAACCCAGCTTTCGCCATTTCTTCTACTTCCCCAAAATGTTCTATAGTACATTCCCCAAAATGTTCAAAGTGGCGCATTGGGGCCCCACTGGGCAGCCGTTCGAAGTCTCGCTGAAGGAGGATAGGAAGACTGAGGGTGTGTCAGGCCTTGCTCACGTGCACGGGAAGCCACCCAGCCCTCCCTGCTATGTGTGACTGCAGGGGGCTCCTTGTTGCTGACGTTAAAGAATTGCACCAAAATCTGTATCCAGACCTTGGTTCTGCCCAGAGTAGGACCCACAGAGACTTCTCTTCATAAACAGCGTGTGGGTGAACGGTCAGCAGTTAGCCAGTTCTGTCGCATGTCTTCGAGAATCTTAGAGAGATATTCAGAATCTTCCTTTTTCTGGCTTCCCTAATACTGCTCCTTGGGGGACTTTCAAGAATTGCACTTTGTTTATTGTGGTGACTGTATCTGGAGCAAATTGTCATCGTGGTTTCCACAAAACACTTTGATAATAGCCCAATATTGCACATCAAGCCTTTCCTAGCTGCCAGTAGCCATTCTGGCTGCAGGTAGAGAAATCATCACAGCTCTGAGCTGTTTCGTTCTCTGAAACATCACAATACTCGTGATAAATTTTCAAAATAAGAGCTACCTGTGTGGATAGACTGAACGCAAGAGGAAGAGTCACCCAGCTCTCTCTGCTGTCTTAAAACGAAAGAAGCAATACGGATGGAGTCACCAGGGGTTGTCAGAGGTGGTGAGACACCAGTGTCAACTGAGTTAGGAAAGGAGAAGCCTGGCTCATTCTAGAGCCCGGCCCCATAGCCCTGTGCGGCCTGGTCAGACAAGGCCGGAATGCAGTGATAATAAGTGAGCTCTTTCTACTCTGGGGCCTCTAGAGAAATCTAATGTGTTGGCAGAAGGATGTCCTACAGGACGTCCCCTGAGAGCAAGCTTCACCGCGCTTGGCCTTCAGACATGCTCACCACGCTAGACCTCAGGAGACAGTGACATTCTCGTGAGGTCTCAGCATGGGGGGGAGGCCTAGAAGGCCGGGGTCACTCTTTGCAGCCAGCCTCACCAGGCCTGTCTCTTCCCCTTCCCCCAGGAACACTCCATCCCCGGTGTCTCTCAACAACGTCTCTCCCATCAACGCAGTGGGCAGCTGTAACAACGGCCCGGTGACCATCCCCCAGCGCATTCACCACATGGCCGCCAGCCATGTCAACATCACCAGCAACGTGCTACGGGGCTACGAACACTGGGACATGGCCGACAAACTGACAAGAGAAAACAAAGGTATGCTCACCTGCTCTGCCCACGTTCATGGAACATGAAGCGCTCGAGTTTCCCGTGGTGCCCTTATCCTTCTGTCTCTCTGATTTCCAGGGTGTAGAGGAGGAAAGGGGGGGTTCACTCAGGGCGGACACAGTGACCAGTTTTTTTGCTGGGAGAGTGAACAAGGCCTGGGATTTTTTTTTCTCCTTCAAATGCTTAAATTAATCTGAACTGTGATGTGTTGGAAAATGACCGTTTCATATTTCCACTCGATGGTAAGGATGGGCCCTGAGAAACAGAGGCAAAGGAAAAAAGAATGATTTGCAAATGAATTAACATCCCATTGGCCTCTGTTGTCCACTTTCATCTTTGGGGGGGGTTGTGTTGTTTTCTCTTGTTTTGGAGAGGTGGGGTTGAACTGAAGGCCTGCTACCTTCATTACAGCCCTGGGCTCTGGGAGCACGCGGTAACACGGCTCATGTTCAGAGGCAAAGGCCAAAGCTCAGAGGGTGTTTTTCCCACCCTGACGGCTGGGGTGAAGGAGCGTGGTCCTGTTCGTGGGAACACAGGGGGTTTGCTGCAGAACAAATGCAGGCAGGACCCTGCTTCACCGGAGAGTGAGTCAGTGCTCCCTGGCAGCTCCTGCCGCCATCTGTGACCCTGGCCGTCGCCTAGCTTCACAGGGAAGCCTCGCCGTCCGGATGAGGGTGGGGCGCACAGACGGGCTACACTCGCACTGGCACGCTCAGCTTGCCCGGTTCTGGCGCGGCAGTCATACACAGTCAAGGTGGGGCCTGGCGTGGGCCTTCAGGAATCGGCTAGCGAAGGGCTGCCCGGCAGTTTAGACCAGCGGGACTGTCTGGCCTGGAACCAGGAGGCATGTGCGCCCTGCGGCCTGGGGGCCGCTGCTGGGCCTCGAGGTGGTGCGGGGCGCATGGAGTCATGGGTGTGGGTGCCACGAGGTCCCGGGCAGCCACGGAGCTTCCCGGGAAGCGGGTTGGGGCTGCGGGGCACGTACAGGCAGATGGGGGTTCTGTGCCTTTGACCAAAACCAACTTACCGGCCCCCTGACTCGAGCCTTCTCCCAAGCCCCAGTGTCCTCACAGCCCTGGCGGCTGCCCTTTCCTTCCTGCTCTGGGGCGGTTCTCTCTAGCGCCTGCCTACCGATCGGGATCGGGGCACGGACTTCCCCTTGCTTCTCCCTACTCACCATGACTCCTGCGGGGCTGCGTGTGTGGAGAGACAGCCCCACCGAGGTAGGAAGGGTGCAGATTCTGAAGACTGAGTGTTTAAGTTGGAATCCTGCCTGGGTCAGGTGGTGCTGGGCAACCTCAGGCAAGTTACGTAAATCTCTGAGCCGCTTCCTAGCTTCCATTTCTGTAATAGACAGAATAATGTCTGGAGCCGCTAGCATAAAATAGCAGGTTTGAGGTAGAAAGGCGGCAAATATTTGTTCTCTTACTCCATGTTATTATGAATCTCTGTAACTCCAAGATTCTGTGGCCATCAGAGCACATTCCATAATCTGAGACTTCGACTCACAGCCCGGCTATAAATTTACACTGACCCCTGGGACTATTCGCACGTATCGGTTACACCGGTTAACTGGAAAGAAATCGGGCCACAATTTCTACGTACCAGATACTATACTATTTGCCCTATCATTTGTTGCCTCGTTTGTCCCTGTTTTGTAGATAAGTGAGGCAAGGTTAAGAAACTCACCCTTGACATCATAGCTCCTAACACTGGACGCAGGAATTGAATCTAGAACTGCGTGATTCCGGAAGCTGAACTCTAAACCACTGGGCTACACTGCCCATCTAGAGAGCGAGATTAGTAAGAGGCCCTCCGAGATCTTCGGTGAGCTCCCGCCCTCACTTACCTGAGTGATGGACATTTCTTCACTTCTCTACTTCTCTAAGCTTCTGAAAATCCAAAGACAACTGGTCCAGATGGCCAGGCCCATCCAAAAGTTCTAGAATTGCAAGTGAAAGCATAAGCACCTTAAGACTTGCATGTCTACCTCCACTTTTCTCTCTTACTTTGTATTGGTAACTGGAGGGCAGTTCAATATTTATGGATTTCCATCATAATTGCATCCATTCTCAAAATCTGTTCAAGTAGTTCCTTCTAAATTAACCGCAGAACTTTCCAGGAGCGATGTGGTGGCTGTGCTGATATTGAAGGGAAATGGAGCTAATCTTATCCTTAGCCCAGTGTGTCAGGAGTTGTTAAGCTCCCTGCCTAATAGTGAATCAGAAACTCTGCTTAGAGACAGAGAGCCTGTCCCCATCTGTCTTGTCCACATAGAGTTGGGGGACCAAGGAACTTCCCATTGGGTTGGTACTCTGCATCCCACTGGGGACAACCATGTCCTTGCACTTCCCCGCCCCGCTCCGTGCCTGCCGCCCGTGCAGCTGCGGATGGCTTCTGGCAGAGACTCTGGTGCTAAAATCGGCCAACTCGGGTGATGCCGCACTCTGGCCTGTGCTCTAGAAGCTCCGTTCCCTACCTCCCCAGCTGCTTACTCAAAGCTGCTATTAAAATGGTGACCTGGGGGGGCGCCTGGGGGGCTCAACTGGTTAAGTGTCTGCCTTCAGCTCAGGTCATGATCCCAAGGGCCTGGGATAGAGTCCCGCTTGGGGCTCCCTGCTCAGCCAGGAGCCTGCTTTTCCCTCTGCCCCTCCCCCCTGCTCGTGATCTCTCCCTCTCTCTCATGCTCTCTCTCTCAAATAAGTAAGTAAGGTCTTTAAAATCTTTAAGTAAAATCTTTAAAAAAAATAAAATTTAGGGGCACCTGGGTGGCACAGCGGTTAAGCGTCTGCCTTCGGCTCAGGCATTCTGGGATCGAGCCCCACATCAGGCTCCTCCGCTATGAGCCTGCTTCTTCCTCTCCCACTCCCCCTGCTTGTGTTCCCTCTCTCGCTGGCTGTCTCTGTCTCTGTCGAATAAATAAATAAAATCTTTAAAAAATAAATAAATAAATAAATAAATAAATAAAATTTAAATTTAAAAATTTAAAAAATTTTTTAAAACTGGCGACCTGGGTATCTAGTTCGGAATGCCCCAGCGGGCCGTGCACAGAACACCCAGGGGGCGACCTGGCTCACGTGCGGCTCACGTTCATTCCGCAGGGACTTGGTCCTTTCGCATTCCTCTTAATATTGGGTTACATAAGAAAGTTTTTCAGATGCCAAAAATAATTTAGTCCTTTACCAGCAGAAATTACTTTGAGCACATAGTACAGGTTTAAAAGTATCACATAATCAAATGAAGTCGATACCTAGAGAAGGAGCCCATATGTTACGCATAACGGGAAGAAGCGGTGCACTATTGAGTGAAATACCATCCGCTGGCCAATCAAGCGTGTGCAGCCTCCTGTCCCCTTGAACATGGCCTTCAGCGCCGCCCCCGCCGCCAGACTCCTCCCCACCGAGCGGGGCAAGTGCGGGCCGCAAGGCTGCGGCTGCGTCCTCTGTAGGGAGCGCACAAAGAGGCCGCCTGGGAGCCCTCTCCTAACCAAGGTCAGCGTGGTGGCAGACAAATAAAGGCAGACGTGGAAAGGGGACGCCTAGAGACTTTTCTAGACATCAGATAGTCTTTTCCACATACCTCCCGCCCCACTCGAAAGCAGACGAAAACTCCAGCCCCAGTGCTTAGCCGTGTGGCCTCGGCACTGCCCCTTTTCCACATCAGCTGGAGGGGGATCAGCCTGGGTAGTCTTACCGTCCACGTCCTTGGAGGCCAGGAGGGAGTTGTTAACGACAGATATTTGCAGGTCATTTCCCTTCCCTAAAGGAACTGGTAATAAGACTTACCGAATCAGATGCCTTCTAGACGTTTATTTAGCGTTAGATGCTGATGGCTATAATTGCTGTCCAGGTTCACTGGCTATGGCTGCAGCATGCCGAGAAAAATCAGTAAACTCAGTTCATTTAGACAAAGGGAAAAGAGAATACTTTCAGGTCAGTAACACATACAATGGCAACAGCTCGATACCCTATTGACGGTTGCTCCCTACCATTTTGTGTATATGGGCCTCTTTCTAAATATAAATTTATAATACCTAAAAATACAAATTCTCTATGTAATATTAAAATATATTCAAATACATTTTATTTTACATATATAATTTATGTGTATATTTTAATATATATAAACGTTATGCATCTTTATTATACGAACATATACAAATATATAGACAACTACATTTTTATATATAATGTTGTGATGTGTGTGTGTGCGCGCACACTTCACAAACCTCCACAGGATTAGAACATCTGAGAGAATATATAGTGATTTGAAAAAACTGACTATGAATTAACAGATCTACATGAATTTGTGTCTTATTAATCACAGTAACACAAACAGTATTGACGCCGTAGAGTTTTTGAATCTACCTAACGATTAAAGTCGTAGTGCCTCCCATACATATGGAGCTTCAGTCCCCTAGCACATAGTCTATAAATTTTTGTTGAATGAATGAATAAACAATGAAAACCTTCCCAACGTCCGTGTCGTCGCGGGAAGGCAGCTTAAGCAATCTGGTGCGTATTTCCGTGATGATATCCAAAGGCCTGACCGAGGTCTGCCCTGATTTTCAGAATTCTTCGGCGATCTGGACACACTGATGGGACCCCTGACCCAGCACAGCAGCATGACCAATCTCGTCCGCTACGTTCGCCAGGGACTGTGTTGGCTGCGCATCGATGCCCATTTGTTGTAGTGGGCACATCCCCATCTCCAGCATCACCACCCATCACTCTACCTCTGCCAGAGCACCAACGGTCACTGGTGGAACTCCACTCATTTGGGAAAGTTCTCTTTGCTTATGTTTGTTTTTACGCTTCTTTTGATATCTGTGAAAAGCAGAAGTCATTGTAAGTGGACACTACAACTTGAGAGCAGTATATGTTTTATTACTTAGTCATTTTTCAGTATTTTATATGCATTTCTCAGATCCCACCATCCTTTTGTGCTTGATACAATGACACAGTCCCTACAGTATTGTTTTAAGTCCACACTACCCAAAACAAAGAATGGGAAGTACTAGTGATGATAACAGGTTCCTGAGAAACGACACGAGATGTCTTACATATATATATATATGAACTTAGACACAAAGGACCTACAAAGATTCAAATTTTCCACAATAGCCATTCCCCAAACTGTACTCTTATGTCCAGAAAAGAACGCATTTCAGAATCCACTGTTAAACTTTGGTGGTTCCCACAGACTCCGTCTCCAGGTGAGAAGTTTCATTGTCAAAACCCACTGGTTACATGTTGTAGCCACATCGTAAAATCAAGAGTATTAAGAAAACAAACAAACATAGCAATGCCACTCTTAAAACAATGCTATGGCATACAACCAGAGGACTTTCTTGCTGGCATCCCTTCCCTGATGCCCTATTTTTAAAATTTGAATGAGATGAAGTGGCAACATTTATTTCGACAACTTTAAGGCATCGGCTGGCATTAAATGTTTTTGAACTCCCCGATCTGAAGCGTAAATCCTCACCTGGGGTTCTCTTTGTGTAAAGCTCTCCTTTTGAGGGGCAGTTAAGTGGGTGCACACCCTAGGAGCCAAAATACTGCCCTCCAGGATTAGAGATGAGAGATTAGGAGAGGTCTGGAAATGTCCAAGGAACTCATACCTCTGCCTCTTTGGCAGTTGGTAGGCAGGTCTGTTACCGGCAGGATATTTTTATTGTATTTTGCTCAAATCTCTGGAAACAAAAGTCAAATTATCACTACCTAGGAGTTAGAATATACAGTTTGCTTCCAATTATAATCCACATTTTCTAGTTCACAGTGTTTCTCCTCCTCCTCTTTTTTCTCCTCCTCTTCTTCCTCCTCCTCTTCCCCTTCTTCCTCCTCCTCTTTTCTCTTCTTCTTCTTCTTCTTCTTCTTCTTCTTCTTCTTCTTCTTCTTTCTTCTTCTTCTTCTTCTTCTTCTTCTTCTTCTTCTTCTTCTTCTTCTTCTTCTTTTCTTTGATCTTTCTTTACCTTTTTTTGGGCTCATTAGCTTTTGACTGAAATACAGATATCACTGATTTTATTCAAGCCTATATTAGCATGAATCATTTCCATGAACATTCCAGAGAAAACTCCAAACTCTCTAAGTAGTGGCTAGCCCTTTAATGAAAAATGAGTCTTGGGGTAACGCTTCACCCTAGGGTGCTTTGAAAGAACCCTGAAGATTGGGAACAGCTCACCTAATTTGGAGACATTTCCACATCACTTGTAACTATCCCCACCCCTTCTGATCCTCCACATTCATTTTATGTCCCCAAACATCACCATGTAAATATCATCTTTGGTGTTCCATCTCATCAGAAGAATCCCCCACCTGTAGTCAGCACTATTGATACGTTAGTTCTTTATAATTACCTGCTGGTATATAATTCCACATCACCTTGAATCTGTTGAGTTTATAGAATTCTGTTCACTGAGTGATGACCAGATAAATAATAGACATATGCACATGAAAGGTGCAAACTTGTATGATTCTCAAAGCCGGTCATGCAAGTCTGATAGGAACAGCAAAGGATCACCCTGCACTCTCATCATCGAGGTTAAGTACATTCCCAGTTGCAAAAGAGCCAGACTCGAGCTCCGCTCTGGTCATCTTTGAGTTCAAGATCCTTTGTTTTATAATGAGGTTGTGGAAGTTGTACTCTAATGGCTGAGGCCATGTGGTCAGGTGACTGAACCCAGCACTTTCTATGCTCCCACTGCGGTTGAGCTTTACGTTCGAGGTCTCCACAACAACACACACACACATGCAGACATGCATACAGACAAATGAAACCTGAGAGAATCTTTTCTGAGCCTCTTAAATGGGGAAGATGATACTATGAATGACTCCAAACACCCAAGGTGGGTGTCACATGTAAAAATTAAGCTGATGGCTTTGCAGTGACTCAAGTTCTCTGTTCGCTTTCCGTGGCTTACCAGGTAGATCGCCTGACTATTACCATTCATGAAGCCCACTGGCTTGACTTGTAAATTCAACCTAAACCACGATCCTAAACATCACGGATTTAGGGGTAGATTCTTCTTGAAATTCAGTCTCCAGAAACTAGACCCTCGAACGCGAGGGGCAGTTTCCAAGAGAAACCAGCATCTTGCCTCTCGGATGAAAGACCCGTAGCTCTAGTTTCGGGGAGTCCTTGTATCTACTTTACATACAACAGGGAGGCAGCAGAGAAGCCTGCCGCCCCGTGTCACCCTCCGGTGGCTGACAGTACAGTGTGTGCCAAAGCAGCAGCATGGTGATCAAAGCTGACAGTTGAGCCCAGGATCGCCACCTGATTGTTTAGCAGACCCATTTGTAAAGCAGCTTAGAAGCCAATTAAACATGGCGGAGGAATGGCCTTCCTATCCCCGGAGATGAGACAGTCTTTTGGTTTCACGATTAAGGATTGTTGCTGTTTTCTAGGCACTGTATCCATCACATTGTGAGTGGTGACGTGTGTCATAGGTGTGCGGTTATGTGAGGGACGGAGATATTTTGTCCGGTAAATCTCTTCAGCGTACCAGTGTGTGGGAGGGATGTAGGACATGTGGATGGCAGTGACGGGTCCTGCCTGGAGACCTTGACGGAGGCTTGGTGAGACACAGCTCCATGAGCACACGGAGGTAGGGGATGGACAGGGTATCGGGCATCTTTACCAGAGCAAGTACACAGAGGGATCTCGGCCCCGCTACGTGACGCAGGTGGGGCCACCGCTATGCCTTCCTTTGTCACCCAAGCTCCAACCACAGAGAGTTTGACAAGTTTGTGTTAGGATGTGGGCTTGGCTTTGTATTTTTAATTAACTTTGGATTTTTTAGTGGTTTTGTCATATTACTGTCTGAGTTTGGTAGGTAGGATTAATTTGAAAAGAGTATACTAGTGTGGTCCTCGGGGTAGAATTTAGCCGTAAGCATGTTGTTAGCCAGCCTGTAGACTGTTAATTACTTAATAATCTCATTGGGAAAATACTCGTAGTTTTACATTTGGATGACATCATTGGAAAGGCAGATTAGCTGCTGCTAACTTTTAAAAGACTCGAGGTTGACATAAAAAGTTTCAAATCTTCAGTCAATAACCAAGTTGCTAAATTGGAAACCATTGGCTAAAATGTGTTTTGTTGCGTTTCCAAATGTACGGATTTGCATTTGGACATCGCACCGCTAAATGCGTTGGAAAGATACTTGCTCTGTCGTATCTTTCCCAGAGCTGTCTGATTCGGAGATCGTTTTATTCAAATTTGCATCCTGGAGGTTGAAGTTGGAGTATGAAGTTGGAAAGCGTTTTTGAAGGCAGAATCAATTGAGCTGTGAGGGCTCCCCCCTCACACACTTCTCAACAGACATGAAAACACTCACCTGCGTGAGCTGGCAGGTGCGAGAACCAAACTGGATCGCTGAGTAGGACTGCTCAGCAAGGCGATGAGCCGCTTGCTTAGAGAAGCGTCACTATCCCCATTGAGAAACTGTGTGGCGAGACGGCTACACAATATCAAACGAATGGGTTGATTCAGCGCCCCCAGATCCAGTTCTGCGGGGGAAAACTATTGAGCCAGTTGTCACTGCTCGGTCACACAACTGGCAGACTAAACTCTTCGTCGTTATGGTTGTCGTTGTTGTTGTTGTTTGTTTGTTTGTTTGTTTGTTTGTTTTTCCACCCGCACAGCCTTATTTCATAATTAAACCCTGATTCATTTTCTCTCCGGTGTTAGCAAACTCCAGCAGCAGTGATGGCGTCTGTGTATTGATAATTGGCATTTACCCTGGCAGGAGGCTAATCAGATAGGCTGGTCTCAGACGTTAATCCTACCATCTGATATTTTCAGGGAAAGAACGTAGTTCCCTTTCCATTCTCCTCCTCGCAAATCTAGAAGCCCTCTTTACCAAGAGCATCACATTTTCCTCTGTAATCCATCGACTCAAAGAAAATTGCATTGTGGGGAGGGTGGAGGGGGGTGGGGGGTGGGGTGGAGGGTAGGGAAGCCCTTCCAGGCCAGGCTGCAGTTCTTGTCCCTTTCTGCTTCTGACATGAGATGTTAATGAATCATTCATCAGGCTCGCATTGGGTTAGGGGACACTGAACTGCTTTTCCGATCCATGATCAATCATCGTTCTTCTAAGAGTTTGGAGCTTTGCTGTTTCATTAACTGTGCAGTGTAGACTAATGGTGTTTAATAAAAATCATTCAAAATTTCAAACTCTTTTGCCAGTGACCTCGATTTTGTTGGCTCTTTGCTTTGTACTAGACTTTGAGGAGGGAAGGGGGAAGCAAAGGAAGCCTGCTGCCGGGCACCTGGCAGGATGCCGTGGTGGCGAACCCAGTGCCCGCCAGCACTTGCTGGGGCAGACCAGCTGGGGGAAAGCTCCCGAGGAATGCTGCAGTGGATGCTTTCAGCCGGGGCTAGCTTGTTCCTATGAGGGCCTCGTTGTTCTCCAGCCTCTGCAGCAGGAAGCCAGCAGCCATATCCGGAGCTTAATAAGAGCTGTAAACGCTTTACCTATTTGGTTTTGGCCTGCACCGCTTGCGCGGCTACCAAATAGGAGAAGTATCTCTGAGAGGATGCCCAGGGGTGACAGCGGTAGCCAAATGCATCCCGACGTGCTCCGGCCTTCTGTGAACTCAGTGGAGGAAGAGATCGGGCGGAGGCAGAGTGGGAGAAACCCCTGAACAGGCTGAGTTGGTGCCGCGTTGCCCAGTTGGAGAGCTAGCTTCTCCTTCAGTCAGCCTGGCATACAACCGGCGGTGTACTGGTAAAATGTTTAACAGCCAGCCCTCTGAGAACAGAACGCACCTGACTTCCTTGTAGGGTTTGTCAGTTTCCGTAGTGTAAATATCCCCACCGTGGCTGATCTCAAGCCACTAGCTATGATGTCGCAGATCGCAGAGTTGGGAAGAGGTGCACACAAAGTTGGGAGTCCGGGCAAGACAGCTCCAACACACTGCTGAATGCAGCCGTCCAAGGAGGGTTCCAAGTTCACATTTATGTTCATGTGGACGTGCGTGTGCAAACACACAGCCATGCACACATGCATACACTGGTGTGACAAGCTGTTTCATCACTTTCAAGTGTGAATCGATCCTCTGTGAATGTAGGTAGTTTGTGATACGGCCCAAGAGGTGTGGATTTTAAGTGGGAGAGAGCTAAAGAAGCATGGCTTCTTGAGACTGAAGCACAGACAAATGGGGGCAGGGGGTCATCACATCTCAAAGGAAAAACAGCAGTGAGTTCAGCCCTTAGAAAACCCACGTGGTTGGTTCAAAATAGGATCGGTGAGTGTTCTTTTACCATTATTATTTTGTAAATGTCCAACTGGTATTTCTAACTTGTAAATGTAACTTGGATAAATTATTTACTCTTCGTCCTTCTGATGACAACCTCAGTGTAGTTAGGAAACATTAGGGCCTCTATGGAGAATAGCACAATCCAAAATGCATTGCGTTGTTGTCTCGTAATATGGAAACTCAGTATTTCTCCCACCTCTCTCTTGTTGTTCAGAAGATTTTTACTTTGGTTATTAGAGATCGAAGTTACATGTTTAACATATGTTTTTAGTTAAAAGTATCCACTTACTGTCCTAGCTCTGAATTCAGACCAGAATGTCTCCCGTATCAATTACATGACTAATACTCAGAAATGATTATCCAAACCAAAATAATTCCCTTTTCTACTCAATATAAAGAAAACCAGGGTCACTAACAAGAAAGCATAAACCTCAGTATACTTTTTTAAGAGAGTGAGGTTTTCATTAAACACACACACAGACACACACACAGACACACACACGTGCACGCATGCAACATTTTTTCCTAGGCCTCCTCATTATAAATCATCCTGAGAGTAGAATAGAAAGTCTCAAAGGACCCATTCTCCTGGTCCTGTGTATCTTCTGCAGTTAATAAGAGGTCTGTATCTGGAGAAGTTGAAGAACTTGCCCTGCAATCCTATTATTCTTTAAACATTTCCATGTTCTGTCTGAGCCCGTGCCCATGATCAAACGTTAGCCCTGGAGGAGACCCATGTCCTACTCTTTCTTTCTGGCCTTTCTCTCTCTCGCCCCCGTGTTTCCTTCTGTGGCCAGTAAAATACCAGGGTGGCGGGGGGTCTTCCGACCCCTCATAGTATCCGGGCAACTTTTGTCCTACTGGAGAATGGTAACATCTGGGGCTGGTCTAATTGACATTACACTCACACGGGGACTCGGAGTCCACGTAGGCGATGGACTGGCTTGCGTGGACACAGAGAGCGAGATAGATGTTCATCATCATCTGGTGACGACCTATTTCAAAACCATCCTCACTAATCAATCATATTCACCCACGAATATTACAGATGAGATCGATTCTGTCTCAAGACAATTTGTCAAAGAGTTTTCTTCTTGGATGATTCGACTCTCTGGGTATTTTAGAAAGAGACATGTCTGAGAGGAGATCCCTCACATTTAGTGAATTGTACAAATTGCTGTTTTTGTTCCTGTGTTCTGGAGATTGTTGGATGTCGTGTTGTCTTCAGATAAAACTAATACATCGAGAGTGAGCACAGTATCGATACCATGCTCGTAGCGCTCCTTGGGATCAGAAGACACCGAAAACACTTCCCCTTGGCACACTTGCTTACTTGAGGGACATGTCCTTCTGATCCTCCCAAGACATGTCTGGTTTCTTTTCTGATTTTGTGGTGGTGGTTGTGGCTGTGGTTGTGGTTGTTGTTGTGACCTGTTTCCCTCTCTCTCTCTCTCTCTCTCTCTCTCTCTCTCTCTCACTCTCGCTTGCTTTGGCTCTGGCTTTTGCTTTCCTGCTCGGGCTCTTTCTCTCTCTAAACAAATGAATAGTTGAGTTAAACGTGAGCTTCTGAATTGTACTTGTTCATGCTTTTAAGACATCACAGATTAATAAAAATAGATGTGTTCTGATCTAAAACATGCCACCTGCAAAGGCATGCTGTATTATGAAATCATGATATTAAAAATACTAGTCTGTTGAATCCATTTGTCCAATTGTATAACTTCGTGGAGCAGTGTTTTGACCTTTACAACATAATTTTGGAGCAAGTGGAGTGGTTGCAGGCAGATGAGACAGTTTACGTGAGGAATTTTCAATGAACTTTAGCTGGAGACCTGGCAATGGCAAACATCTTCAGATGCAGCTGTAACCATTACAAAGATGAAGAACAAATTTCTGTTCTGGAGATTTCCCAGAACGCTTCGGTCAAGAATTTCTTTTTAGGTTCATCCTTTTCTTTTCTTTTTTTTTTTCATTTCTCCTTTTCTTTTATTTTTTTTGAAGCTGTTTATTATTATTGACTGAAGAAATACTTTGTACTGTGTTTCTCTGTTCTCCTCCCTCTCTCCCTCTCTCTCTCTGTAGCTCGCCCTCTCCTCTTTCTCTCTGTGTCTCTCTCTCCATTAAACTATTGAAATCTGGAGTCTTTGGTAAATCTGCATTAGACCGGTCTGTAAGCCAGGAATGACATCGAATTGGAACAAACCTTGATGGGTTTTCAAGAGGAGCAGTCTGTGCTCATTGGGCCCTTCCACGCCCCGCACGGACAAATGCTAAGACGAGGCAGTTCAAGCGGTGGTATTACAATACCTTCTGAGCCCTGATGCAGTTTAACAAATGACTCCACCTGTTTTTCCAGTAAGTCACTTGACTGAGGCTTGAAAAATACCCCTGAGAGTTGCCGGGGGTGTCTGCCTGGTCTACGGTGTGTGTGTCCGCTTTGCATCTAGGAAGCACATTCCCGTCTCGTGTGCGCATGTGAAGTATTTCCTAGCATTCCCATTAGCCTGTATATAAGAACCAGAAAGATAATCCCAACATGTTGTCAATGAAGATGTGACGTTATAAACCTTTTCCTTGTTCTTCAAAAGAGAAGACATTTTCATGCATATTGTAAACAGAAACTTTGTATATTTAAGTGTCATGGAAAATATGTATTAAGTAACCAGGATACAAATGGGAATTCAATTGTCATCATAAGCTTTGTTGTGGGGGGTGCTGGCCAACACCATGACCCGGGACCATTGTGGCAAGCCATAACTGCACAAATAGGACGTGTGTGTGTGTGTGTGTGTGTGTGTGTGTGCCCACGCATGCATGTGTGACATGTCTGGCTTGCTGTGTCTTTCACGGGATTTTAGTTTCCCCTTTTTGAAAAGCATTCTTTTACAGTTCCAGGAGGCCATGGCTATGCTGCCGTAGGAAGGCAGTGCTTTGCAAAGAAAACTCCTTTCCTCTTGGGAGCTTTTATCATAACATTATGGTTCAACTATATGGATTCACTGGCCTTTGTGGGGGAAGAAGCTCTGTTCCAATCCAACTGAGTTTCCAAGAGAAAACCGTAGGTCGAGATGCACGGGAGGGAAGATGGAAGCCACCTCAGCTACAGCAACATATGAGCTGAGCCCTCCGGGTTGACTGAGCTTGCCCCCAAGCTGCAGCCGCAGTCCCTGGGGCCGGTGTCCTGGCCTGGGCTCCCTCCATGGCAGTGGACAAGGAGAACCATCAGAAATAGCCTGGCCTGGATCCTGAGAAGGGACGTTCCTGAGGCACTGCCCCTAGTGGGAGACCCTTCCCCACACTGGTGGCAGCCCAGGTGGCCATTAAAATGCGACGGATAATGCATAAAGGGCCCCCTTTGTTTCACCATGATCCGATGAGTCTTTTGAGCCACTGTTTCTCGAGTGCAGATCTCCAATAGTCGTACTCATTGCAGACTCACCAACTGTCACTGTTCGTAAGCATGCTCGTCTCGTCAGAATGTCAGTAAATTCAGATGTTCTGTATGGACCAACGTAACTGTCCTTCACATCAAACAATGAATGAAATGGTCTCTGGTTGCTACAACTGGTTTCACGTGCTTTATGTGTAGAAAAGCTGCATCTGCCTGTGTGGCTTTGCCCTCCGAATGTGCAGTGCACAAGCGTTTCATTGGTGCTTTGTTCTCAGTACGGTAACTCTGTGTACGAACATTCTAACGTAGTTTTGTTGTTTTCCAACATGATGTCTCTGTAAAAATGATATTGGCTGAGCTGGTGCGTTGGTTTCTCTCATAGAGGCATTAACTATACTGCCAATGCATTGAATTATTTAAAAATGCAAAATAAAATTTTTATGAAAATCTCATTTTAGACATGTAGATTATTCTGCTTACAGACTTTCCAGCCTCGAGTCCCTTGTTAGCACCCCTTGTGAATTATAATACATACTTGATGCTCTCACTTACCTCAACAGCTTTAAAACTGAGGTTCCGTAAAGAACTCTCACGAAGCTGACTCGTTTAATGAGAACCTTGGCCCACTGTTCAAAGCCCATTTCAGAGAAAATTGTCAAATGTTTAGTTATCTGGGTCCCTGGTACACAGCACAAAAAAAGCTGATGAAGTAGAAAGTCATAACTGTAGCAGGTGCTGAGGGAAGAGGAGATTATCGAACTAGGCTACAAACTTCAAAGCACCACCGATGGGGGCCGTTTACTGCAGGGGCGTGCAGCCACTTGGCCTGGGAGGACAGCGGACGCAATAATTTAGTTCAATATATGATTCGAAGTCATCAGGAAACGGCTAAGTTATCTTCAGCGTGCCCATTTTACTAAGACAGAAGAGCATGGCATGTTTTAGAACTATTTCCTTCAAAATGTTGAACATTTTCCAGGCCATGAAAGAGGAGGTTTCAGGTATCTAGAAATTTCTCGGGCCACACAAAGTGACAAAGTGCAAGGCTAAGACATCGTACGGCACTTACAGACACTTGTAAGTGAACACAACGTTAACACCGGCAGGATTTTCTGGGAACAGATGAACTGCATCTGGCTTGGCCAGATATTTTGACACGGCCTAATGATAGTCCAAGTGTGAACGTTAATGGAGCTACGCATAGTCGAAGCTGGCGGGTGTAACGCCATCCCTAAGAATTCCAAATCCTTTCCAAAATGTGAAGCCTCCAATGTCGGTAAATACGAACATTCTTCTCACGAGATAATGAAGAAATATTTCAACTGAGTTGTTAGAGCTAAATGGATCATAAATTTGTTCTCAAGCAAACCAAGTTGTTTTGAACTTCCCTCAAAAACCTGATGCCATGAATCAGGAACAGAGCTAGGGAAAAGCATGCCTGTGTGCAGAGAAGAACCAGAAGAAAGGTGCAGAATGACATTTTTAAAAGTTAAGAGTGCCAGGATTATGCTAATTGATCAGGCATTGGGTCAGCCTTCTGGAAATGCCTCTTTGTCCCAAGACTGACAGCAGGTGCCAGGTGGAGTCAGAAACCCAGGGAAGGTTTGGTGAGGGGAACCCCTTATGCCTGGAAGTAGCAAAGAGGAGTGATTGCCCCACCTTCCCGGCTGGACGCTGTGGCCGGGGTGACAGCCAGGCCTTGGACCAGCCTTACTATCAGTTCACTCAGAAGCCTGGGCGGGGTGGTCGAACCCCTTCTCTGGCCTCCGACCCGTGAGCACGGGTTCAGAAAGCAAGCGGGGCAAGCCGGGGGAGCAGGCGTGCTGGGCTCTGAGGCGGGAATTTAGAGCGGCCTCTTGCTGCCTGTCGCCAAGGACACGCGTAACCGTCCTGTGCCCCTTTCTTCCTCTGCAAAACAGGCTCCATGATATCAGCCTTGTCCCTGCTTCCCAGAGAGGAGCAAGATGTCATGAAGACCAGTGTTTCTCCTCCGCCATCCCCTCTGGGCAACTCTGTGGGGCATGTTGCCCCAAACAATCCCCCCGACGCACTGCCGTTACCAAGGCCGGCGGTCTTCATCCTCAGACGGTGCCGCGGTGGGGTCAACGGCAAGGGTGCTCTGCTAGCAGGCGACACGACACAGTGTGTGGGCGTTGGCCGCGTGTGCCACGCAGAGGGTTGGGTGTGCACTGAGCCTCGTGCTTTGCACAGAGAACGGGTTTAGTGTCGCGAGTTGCTCTGGGAAATACATTTTGGGCTTGGGCGGGCTATTTGGTCCCCGTCCCCCTTTTTGAGAGAAGGACATACGATCCTAAAGCCTTTAGCTGTGATAGAAGAGGGATCTATGTTATTTGTTGAAGGGGAGTTCACCCGTAAGTTTCAGGTGTAGACATTCGACATTGACACGGATTCTCAGGGCCCTTTGCGCCTGTGATTAGTGATGTGTGGACCATGACCTGGGGACTGTGCTGGGGCTGCCAGTCCCAGGACCCTGTGTGTGAATTGAGGCAAGTGGGGGCCAGGAAATGACCTGCAAGCCCGTCTTTCTAGCTCCGCGACCCCATCCTGCATCCTACTCACCTTCCTGAGGATGGGGGAGGGAAGATTCGGAGAGTCAGGAGGGAACAGGCCCGAACGGTGCTTCTACTGCTCTAGAGAAAAGATCCCGCAGGACTCAGAGCTCAGAGCAGGCTTCTCCAGGGAAGGGATTCCCTTTCCCGCCTGTGTAGCTCTCCAGGAACTTCCCAGTTAGCTCAAACCGCAATTCACTTGAACTTACTGTCATTTCCTAAGTAAGACAGGCCGTGCAGCCTGCCAGAGAGTGAGGGGAACCCCAAGTGGCTCCTCTCCGGAAACGTCGTCTCAGGCGGGGCTGCCCCAGGCAGAGGATGGTGGTGGTGAGCAGAGATTCTCCCAGAATTCTGGACTCTGGGGACACAGCAAAACCGAGGGACCAGGAAGGAAGCTCCCCCTCACAGAACTTCAGTTACAGACACCCCCTGGGGCACCTGGGTGGTGCAGTCAGTTGAGCTTCCTGCTCTTGGTTTCGGCTCAGGTCACAATCTCGGGGTCCTGGGATCGAGCCCCGTGTCAGGGTCCCAGCTCAGCTCAGAGTCTGCTTGAGATTCTCTCTCTCCCTCTCCCTCTGCCCCTCCCACTCAGCTCTCTCTCTCTCTCTCTCTCTCTCTCCCTCAAATAAATAAAAAAATCTTTAAAAAAGACACCCCTCTTCCCCCGCAAGCCTTAGCTGGGCTAAAGTATTGGCAGGATGGTAGGCTGGGACTGGTTTGCTCAGAAGCCCACGGACAAAAAACGCAAAGCTTTACACAACCTTTTATTCTACTTAGAGCCCAAATAAGCAGATTTTGCCCCATTTAGAGCTTGCCCGCTTTGCATAACCCGCGAAACTTTACCCAACATTGCGAGCCACAGACGCGGTAAACCCTGGGGCTCTGAAGGCCCCACGCCTCCAGCCCGGGGGCGCCGCTGAGTGACCTCACCTACGCACGTAAGCCCATGCATGGACCTCCTGTCCCCCAGGAGTTTTTATGCTGGCTTCCTCTTCCGGGTGGAGGCCTCTGGAAGGTCTCCTCCTGGGAGGAATGCCCCACCCCCACATAAAGCTGCTGTGTGCTATTGCCACCTCGTGGTCACACCTGTTTCCTCGCTCGGCCCCCGGATCCTCAAACTCACTACACCTCGGCAGCAAAACAGGCCTTGAAGGATCAACTGACAGAAAGGGATGGCAGGCTCCATTCGGAGTCACTTTCTGGCAGCCTCCAGGCACCCCAGACACCCCCTACATGGGCCAAGTCTGGGTCTCAACTCACTGAACCAGTCCTGAGATAACCACCAGATGCATCCTAAAGGAACGACCACCATCCCCCTGGAAAGAGCCAGCTCCTGCGAGGCCTGGCCCAGATATCCCCAGTGTCCCATTGTGGCTCAGGCCCAGCTCCGGCCCTACAGGCTGCCTCCCCAGCTCCCTCACTCCAGCCGGCTGGATAGGGGACCTCTGCCCTGGCTCTGGGCTTAGGGCTGGGCTCATCTCCTGCCCTGTGCTAAAGGGCATCTCAACCTTGGCTGAGTTTAATATCTTACCAGAAATTCCGATTTGGGTACTGCTTTCCCATCCCCCACACCCCCAAGAGTGTAGTATCTAAAACTCTCCAGGTGATTCCAATCTGTAGGCAGCATTAAGAATCATTTTTCCAAGCAAAGCTCCTTGGGCTGAGGCTGTACCCCACCTCTCACCACCACCCCAACCCAGCGTCTGGCATTGGCGGACTGGATCGTTACATACAGGTGAATTTCTTGGCTCATAGCCTGTCTCTGGCTGGGCATCAAAGGTCATTCAAAAGCCAACAGACATTTGGGCTTGGGAGCTCCCATCTAGATGCCATGGTGTCCTCTTTGGATCCCTGAATAGTCTTAAAATCCCTGGGGAGTCTATTACCAACAGAAATAGTCATCCACAAAACAATTGTAATTTCTAACCAATCGTCGAGTGCAAATTGTACCCCTTTATAGGTAAGACATGCCAGTTCTTCCTTAGAATGTAACCTTGAGGGGCGCCTGGGTGGGCAGCTAGTTGAGCAGCTGACTCCCGTTTCTGGCTCAGGTCACGGTCTCAGGGTTGTGAGATTGAGTTTGAGGTCGGGCTCCGCACTCAGTACAGAGTCTGCTTCACATATCCCCCCCACCCCTCCTGCTTGCGTGCATGCTCTCTTTCTTTCTCGAAAATAAATAAATACAATCTTAAAAAAAAAAGAATACACCTTTAGCTGGGGGCAAAGAGGAAACTTAGGATTACATCTGACCTCTGCACGAACTCCCTGTGACTACTGCTTCTCTGGACCTCAGGGTCCTACGGGTGCAATGAGAATGACAACAGCTTTGCTCCATGCTCAGTGGGAACAAGGATTAGGGCATGGCATGCTGTCTCTGACCTAGGTGCTAATATGGGAACTAGGCTGGTTCTTCTCTGGATGGAACCCTCTTCTCCTGCCCATCCTCCCCCAAAGTCTGAGGCATCACCTAAGAGAATTTCTGAAAGTAGACACTTCCTTTAACCCCTGCTTCATCCTAAAACTTTCGGGTAGTTTGCGTTATAGTCCACGCAAATTCCATGTTTGTTTTGATATACAAATTACCTTTTCCACTTCGACACCCAAATTCACGCCCCACAGCGATGTTCCGTGCTTCTTCGTGGCTTGGCAAACTCTCAGCATGTTGCCTTGAACTGGATGCCCTCTAAGGCCCCCTCTAGTTCAAGTGCACTCGGAACTTCCGTGTGAAAGTGGCTCTTTCATTTCATTACCAGGTAAGTTCTCATCATCAGCATCATGCAGACAAGCTCAACAACGTCCCACTAGTCTTCCTGCCCCCCTCCGCCTGCTGCCAGCACTTACTTCCCTGCCTCTGTAGAACTCATGCTACCTTGCTTGGTCAAGCCCAGCAGGAGAGGGAGTCTGTCCTCTGGACCCTCTTTTAAAAGGGGGTCCTTTTAAAATTAGGCCTGACCTAATCCTTGCTGGATTAGGTCAAGCCCATCCAGGATAATCTCCATTTTGATGAACTCAAATCAAACTGATTAGGGGCCTTAATTATTTCTGCAACATCCCATCATCTTGTCCATATAATGTAGCCTAATCACCCAAGTGACATTCATCCTCTTTCCGGGTTGTGCCCATACTCCAGGGGGCTTTACTCAGGGCATGAAGAGCGGAGGGGGGAATCTTGGAGCCCACCTCAGAATTCTGCCACCACATGCCTCTGAGCACCAGAAGACTTCACCTCCTGCCCAGCAGACTTTTCCCTCTCCTCTTCGTGATCTCTGGAACAGTGGACCTCTTCTTCAACTGTGGCTCTGCCACCAACATGGTCCTTTTCTCCCTACCTTAATTTCTCCAAGAGAAAAATTCTTCAAGCAATACTTCCTTCTGTGCTGCTTAAGGGAGCATAATAAATTAATGAATTAATTGTGTTAAACTCATTAGTCAGATGAAAGGTGTTATCAAAATGCAAATTATTATTATTTTGAAATCCTGTGGCTGTCACTGCAAAGTTCGCACTTGGTTATTAGACTCTGTGCCTTTGCCATCTACCAGCCCCTCTTCAATAACGATGCTCGTATTTTGTTCCAAACCATTAATTTGAAAATAACCACCTTGGTGCTCATGATGTGCTGATGGGGAATTACCCGCCCTGGGAAATTGCCAGCAAGCATTATAAAAAGAGGTGCAGTAGCTGAAGCTCGAAGAGAAGAACCAGTCAGGAAGCAGGAGGAGCACACTCCCCACCCCCACCGTTGCCTCTCTTCCCTTCCAAGGACTGCCTGTCAGCATCGCCCACCTCCCCAGGGGCCCTGGTGTCCTGGTGGGCCAGGCACAGCCCAGCAGCTCTTTCCTTCTGACCGCAGCTGCAGCTGCCCCGAGATGATTTGGGATTCCTAGGGGGCAACTCCCCTTCCTGGTCTCCACTTCCCAAGCCCTCCTTGGAAGACCTGAGCCCTGCTCCCCAGGCAGCAATGGTCTCTTCGTGGGGCCAAGCCTTATCTCCCACGGTGTCCCTCTAGAGTCTCCGCCCTCTTCTGACCCTTCCCATCATGCCGTGCATCCCCTCCTGGGCTCTTTCCTTGCAACCCCCCTACCCCCACGTTGGTCATAGGGGATCTCTGTTCCACCGACTTAGCCTTTACCCCTTCAGGAAACCCCCACTGTGGAAGCTAATGGGTCAATAGCAGCAGGAGAGAGGATTGAGTGGGTGGGAAGGGAAAGGAAAGCAGACCTTGACCTAGAGACAGCCAAGCCTGAGGCCTCATATCTAGCTCCACACTTCTGGGCAGCCCTCCACTAGCTGCAAGAGACCCTTTCACAATCCCCCCAGGGACAGGGTGACTGGATTTGAATGTGTAGGGTTGTGGGAGCAAGTTGGGGATGGACCTGTTATTCTCCTTAGCTCTGACCTGGAAAATAATCCTAAATGCTTGCCCCTGAGGTGCCTAAGGAATTTCTGCCCCCGGGTCAGTGGCTTCTACTTATGGATTCAGTTGCATCTCCCTGAAATTCCTATGTTGGAGCCCTAACTGTGTCAAGTATCCCAGAATATAACCTTCTTTGGAGATAGGGTCTTTCCAGACATAATCAAGTCAAAACGGGCTCATCGAGGGGGCTTCCAATCCAACATGACTGGTGTCCTTACAAAGAGGGGATTGTGGAGACAAACTTGCACACAGGGAGAACACCATGTGAACATGAAGACAGCTATCTCCACGCCAAGAAGAGAGGCCTGGAGCACATCCTTCCCTCGCTGCCCTCGGAAGGAACCGACCGACCCTACCCATAGCCTTGAGCTTGGACTTGTCTCCAGAACTGGGCGACAGTACACTTCTGTTGTTCAAGTGTGTGGTTGTTAGAGCAGCCCGAGCAAGGGGTGAGGGCGAGGATATACCTGCCCTCAGCCACTCCTCAGGAAAATATCACTGCGTGCACAGTAGGAGGTCCTGGGGCCTCACGGGCGAGCAAAACTGGATCCCGCCCTGCCCCCCATGGAGCTTACAGGCCAGTGAGAGAGAAAGCCCTTCAGCAGATAATGACACAAATACATGTGAAATTGCATCGAAGGTGAATACTGTGAAGAAAAAATTCGCTGGCGCTGTAAGAGCCTGTAATGGGGTTTGGTGGCAAGCCAAGGATGGCTTCACTGAGGAGGTGTTGATTGAGCTGAAATCCGAAAGTAGGACAAGGCAGAAAGGGAAGAGCAGTCCAGGCCTAGGGAGCAGCAGGTGCAGAGGCCCTGTGGTAGGACTTGCCACAAGCCCTGCTAAGACTCTCCAGTGGCCCTCGAACCTCCATCAGCCCGTACCCCATGCAACAGTGCCATTTAGCCTTCGCCAGCTGTGTGAGGGCACCCCAACTGACCCTCCCTGAGGTGTACCCATGGACAGGGGAGGGAGAAAAAATTCAGGTGAGAAAAAAGCCTGTGAGCTAAGGCAAGAACCAGTGTGCCCCAACACCGGCTTCAGTCCCCAGCCCCCTGGGTCCATGAGACCCACATCAAAGACAGGAGTGGTGCTGTGTGGCAGAGCCACGAGGAGGTTGGCCTTGGCTTGAATGGCCATACAAGTCCTCTCAAAGGGGTCACTTCCCCTTTCTGAGTCTCAATTGTCTCATCAGTAGAATGAGGATAATAAAAGCGCCTCCCAGTATCGAGCCAATGTAAAGGGCGCAGCCCAGGAGCAATACGCCGCCCCAAGTACGATTCGTACAAACAGAGTGAGCCTATCCCCCGGCCACGCCGCACGTACATGCCGTGTCGGTATTGTTTCCAGAAATGCAGAAGGGCAGACAGTGAACTTCCTCAGAGTCACGACCCACGGGTGGTGCTCCCATCAGGGCCGAGGCCGGTGGGCTGAGGATGTGGTAGCCAAGGGGAGGAAGCAGCACCAGGCTCCCTCCCTCCATGGAACACCTGGGAGCTGCTCCCTAGACCTGGCCCCCACCACCACAGGTTCCAGCCACTACCTCTGGCCAGCGGCTGTATTTCCTTCTGCAAACTCCGCCTCGTTGTAGTGGAGCCGCGGTGTTTGTTAGCATAATCATTTCTCAGAAAGGATGTCAATAAAGGCTGGGGAGTGAAACACAAAACCCCCCACAACCCCAACTGCTAAATAATTTCTGGAATGAGTTGTCAGGAACCTTTTATTTACTGATTTCGCGCATTTCATTTATTTCTGGCACGGGGCCAACCTTCCTGACAGTTAAGATTTATTGATTTAATTGCCTAGGGTAACCATGCAATAAAATCATCTCAAAGATAAATTTTCATGGCACTGTGCAGCATGGAGGTAATTTTTCAAATGCTACGGCTATATTTCTGCAGGTTACAGGTGCAAAATTTGCTTAAAGCAGGGATGTCTCATTACTGCAGCTCAGGAACATCGGGGGCGGCTCTTTGGTGGAAATTCTTTAGAGAGAGAAAGAGCAGAGAGAGCGCCAGAGGAGAGAGGAGGAGAAGAGGGGAGGAGAGGGAAAGGGGGGTGAGGAAGGGAGGAGAGGAGAGGTGAGGAGGGGAGGAAAGGGGGAGGGAGGGAGAGGAGAGAACAGAGGCTTTTCAGGAAAGAAATGATATTTCCTTAATTGGTTCATATACTCAATGCCCATGAGAAAGCAGGGCTCTACTTTAATTAGGAGTGGGCTTGCAGGTTATTTACAGTGTTCCGAGGATTCGCTTGTTTCCAGCTGTGCGACGCTGTGTACGCGCAAACCTCACAAGCTAGATGATTGCCACTTGTGACATTCACGTTTATTGCTTCTTTAGCTTTTTTTATTTACCCTGTTCAAGTGCTCGTTCATGGCTCCAGACAACAGGTAAATGAAAAAGTCTGATTAACTCCCAAGTTAATGGTAACATTTCGGGAAGTCAGAAATAGCATAAACTTTTAACAATGTAAAATCTTTTCTTATCTCTCTTGATTTATTTTACAGTGTTTTTGCTTTGAATGCAGGTTTCAGATGGTGCCGTTTAATAGCTTATTAAACTCGCAGCCTAGCAGGTTTGCTGTTTGGATAAAATTTTATTTGTGCTCAGGTGTAAATGTTTGGAGCGGTTGGGATTGGTTTTTCCCCACCTCACGGATTCCCGCAGCCGGGTCCGGCCTGTTTCCCCCATGCTCTTTGCACAGCGTGGGAGCCTTGGGAGCTGGTCTGAAGCTGCCCCAGGGGAACCTCATCCTTGCCCGGCGTGGAGGGGGTGACACCGGGGAGGGGCGAGGGACGCAGCTTCAGCCTTTTCAGATCAACCTGAGGAGTCAAGGGCTCTGCGCTGTCCTTCAATCCCGGCCCCAGGCCCCTCTTGCTCAGAGGGGGAAACTGCTGCCCGGGGACGGAGGAGCAGAAACAGGTGTAAAGGCAGATGTCCAGACCCTCCAGGCATATCTTCCCCTTTTGCTGCTCCCTGTGTCACCCTTCTCGGAGCTTCGGTGTCTGCCTACAGACCGAGGGCCCTGGCGTAGCTGCTCGCCAAGTGCTGGCCCAGTGCGCAGCTGGCTGCGGCTCCGGGGCGCAGGCGCCACCAGCCACGGCCACCCCACCACCTGGCCAGTCGCACCCCTGGACCCGTCTGCCCCGAACCGAGCCGCCGGACCTGGCGAATTCGGTCTCCGCACCTTGCAGCGGCCCGCTGTTTGGCGACTGCTTATTCTCTTCCAAAGGAGTGAGCTCTGCCTGGTGCCCAGGCTGGGACTGGCTGAGCCACAGCAAGGTGACGTTGAACCACGGCTAAGGGGCAGCAGTGGGGACTGGGGATGCAGTGAAGGTGCCGCCGGCGGCCCCGCCACAGCCAACTGTGAGTGAGGAGCCCAGCGTGCCAGGGGCCTCCGCGAGGCAGTGTGAAGACAGCGGCCACGGGGTCCTGGAAGGGATCCGACCCCCGGGGGCTTGGGTGGCGGGACGGGCACCCGCCGGGCAAACTCTGAGGCACCCTGTTCTCCGTCCTTGCCCTGCAGAACAGCCTCCCGCCTTTTCTCCCACCTCTGCTCCTGCCCGGTCCCCTGTGTTCCGAGCCAGAGGCATCTTGCTCACAGGCAGTCCGAGCGTGCTGCCCTGACTTAGGATCCTCGAAAGACTCCTCATCACCCCAGGATAAAGTCCAGACGCCTTCGTGTGACTTGATAAGGTCTGGATGACCTGGTCCTGCCTTGCCCTCCAGCTGTCCTCTCCCTTCTCATTCAACCAGTCATCAACTCCCTTAGATCTCCGTGAGTCAACCCAGGGGCTCAACTCTCTGTCTCTCTCTGTCTCTCTCTCTGTCTCTCTCTCTCTCTCTCTCACTCACACACACACACACACACACACACACACACACACACACACACACGTTGTCCTTGATTTTCTCCTTTCCATAATCCTTCCTAGCCAATCCATCAAGCAGCCCTATCGACACCACCTCGGGTATGAGCCAGAGGCCCCCCTCCCCCCACGGCCTCTGCCTCCACCCTGTCTAAGCCACTCTCATCCCCCGCCTGCTATTAAGGACAGAGAAATCTCCGGAAAGGGAAAGCTGTTTATGGTTAACAACCATGAGCATCGTTCACTCGGCGGCTATTCATTGGGTGCTCCTTTGTGCTGAGAATCGTCTAGATGTTGAGAATACATCACTGAGAACACAACATCCAGTGAAGAAAACGGGCAGTGCACAGAATGCACTCGCCCATCCCGAACACGGGTAGTAAGTGTGAAAGGTGAGTGAGGAGGGTCGGTGCCGGCCTGGAGTAGAGACGGTCCTTCCTTCCACCGTGACCGAAGGGCACACGCTCCTCAGAATGAAATGTTCATGTTCCGGGAAACACGGTTCAGGAAAAGCTACCTGGAGGAGAAATGCCTAACCCAAGAAACTCCTTGTTGCAGCTGAGTCTCGTGCGTCTTCGCTCTGGCCACCCCAGTCGCCACGTGCCCTTCTGATGCGCACTCACACGCACTCCTCTCTGGCTGTACACACCGACCACATTCCGTTGTTCCAGAACTGCCTTGTGACTTCCTTTGCCCACACCACTCTCTTGACCCAGGCAAAATCAGACTCAAAATCAGACTCAAAATCAGACTTTTTGTGTTCTTCATCTTCTTCCTGGCAATTAGTACAAAGGCCTGGCCTGGAGTTGACGCTCTGGAAGTGACTGTTAACCTGAACTGTCCTACCTCCGCCTCTGCCTGGTTCCCACTTCCCTTCCCAGAGCCTCACCATGGCTGCCATCTTTCAAAGGAGAAAGCTAAGCTTCCCCAGAAGGTCCCTTAGGCCAACAGGCTGTCATGTCCCATTTGAACACAAAATGATATCTTGAGGTCTCTGGCCATGTGGAGCCCCAGATGTCCCTCACAAGTCCCGTGTGAGGCATGGGAAGCTCAAAGATGTGGGGCCTCCTCCCCTCCACATATCCTGAGAGTTGGAGACCCAGCCCGAAGACACACATCTGAATCTCTAGCCCATTTCACTCATTCCGGGTCACTACAGAGGGACACGTGAGAGCAACCAAGGTCTTTCCCCAGGCAAAAAAAAAAAAAAAAGTCAATGGCCACTAAAGGGCACACATCCAGAGAGGGGTTGGGGGACCACAGAAGGGCAAGGCAGAGAGCTGATCCCCAGTGAAGATTTCTGGGAGCTTGTTAGGACCCAGTTAGTCCAAGAGTAGGGGTGGAAAAATGAAGGTCTCCCTCATACGGAAGACATTAAGATTATAAAGCAGGAAATTCATGGTGGGGAGGATATTTAAAAAGCACACACTTGTGCTAATTTGGAAACAGTCAGTTGGAAGAATGTGCAGGAATGGGGCAGATCTGGCAGTGCTCTCTGGCCTAGAAAGCTGGGGGCGTAGTTCTCAATTGACCAAATTCCTGTGGGCGTCAGGCAGACTTCTGCCACTGCCCCATCAAACAGCAGCCCGAATTCCAAACGCACCAAAACATTTACGGCTCCGCATTAATATTTTAAAGTCCACTGGGACGTTCGTGTCTCTCTAATTAGAAAATTCCCGTTGTCTGGGGTGCCAGGCTCTGGCCTGGTAGAACCATTACAAATCTTTCTATTGTAGTGGCCTGTGGGCACCTGTATGGAAGGAACGACAGGGTTCCTTGGCTCGTCTGTGCAGGAGAGTGACCAACGTATCTGGTCTGTTGCACATGACAATGGCTGTAGCAGAGTGTGCATGACACATGCAAAGTCCGGCCAGACAGGATTAAATGAACCATGCTGGCAGAGCGTAAAGCCCTTTCTGTTGCCAAGTGGGTTCCACTCATAGGCACGTGTCCACACAGGCTGCTTCGCAGACCTTCCTGAGCCCCGTGGGTAGGGCGGCAGCAGCCAGGACAATGCTCGCCTCCCTTTAAATTGGGTCATTGCTACGGAGCCAAGAAAAACACATCAGTTGAGGTTTCCCGTCCTGTAACAATCCTTCCCCAGGGGATCCATGGCTCAGCCTGGCTGACCGAGAGAAGCCAGGGCGGTAAACCCTGACAGCGGGCCCTCCTTCGGAAGGAAGTGGATGGGGTCTTCAGGTACAATCCCATGGTTTAGTTCCACCCCGGTCTGGCTTCGCACGGGATCGAACGGCTCTGCCTGACTTCCCAGCCCCCATCTTCTCTGAAATGCTCCGGGGTCTTATCCATTCGTGCTTTCATGAGCTCAGTAGTCACCGGACACCTGCTGGGGGCCAGGCACCGCACTGGACACAGGATATGAAAACGAACGCCACAGGCTCCCCTCCTCAAGGAAAGACAGATGAGAGGTTCACACAAAACCTGGGCTTGGGGACCTGGGGCCGTTAATGTGGCCGTAGCCTCTACAGCAGCAGATCTCAAGCCTTTCGGTCTCAGGGTCCTCTCATATTCCTAAAACTGATTGCGTGTGTTTATATGGGTTATGTCTAGCCTCATCTACCATGTTAGAAATGAAAACTGAGAATTTTGAGCTATATGAATGTGTCCATTCACTTTAAAATAAAGCCAGTACCTGGTAACATCAATAACATATTGTTAAAGAGAAGTAACTGTATTTTCCAAAAGAAAACAATTTAGTGAGAGGGGTTGCGTTGCTTGACAGATTTGCAAAATTTTTAATATTGTCTTAACGAAAGGTTGAATCTGTTGCAATATGTTGTTACAGTTGAAGGCATACGAAGAAAATGCACGTAGACATGCATTTGGAAAAGGGAAAGCTCTGTTAATAGACTTTTCAGGGAATTGTGGCTCTTCTTCGATACAACGTGAAAATCTCAACAAGAGGAAGTTTGTTAAAAGGTTAGTCATAAAGATAGAAAACCCTATCAATGAACATTTTCTAGTCTGCTATATTAAAATCCACTGGTCTTTCTTGCCCTTTGAATGGATCTTTTAAGCAGTCATGATTTGGCAACACTGGGCATTAGTTATCTTAATATTACCGCCTGTCTGCTGGGAAAAGTCTTCAAGGACTGGGGAACTGGCAAGTTCACGGTAGTGGATTCAGGTTTTCCAAAATTGTAATTTTTGCCTGATAGCTCAACTTTTATCACCGGAAAAGAGAAATGACTGTCAGTTGCTTTCCCTGATGGGCTCACTTTGTTCATTTTCAAGAAAATCTCTACTAAATGCCCCGCTCTAAATAACCATAGTTTGTCCCTCGTTCTTTCAAGTAAGAATGGAGTTCTGTGAAAAAAGAAATTCGGCCGGTTCAGATCACAGCTCAATTGCGAAACTGATCTTCCCGGAGTCAACCACGGTGCCGTGGGAAGGAATAAATGCTTCATACGCAGCTCCCACTTCGTTGCACCAAATGTTAAAAAGATACACGTGCGAGGTCTGAGCTTTAATAAAATTAGTGTTTGTTTTTCTAATTCATCAAAGAATTTCTTAAATGAAACTTTTTCTTTTTTTGCTAACTACAAATGTGTAGCAGTGAAGACGAGGGAAACTACGAGCACGGTGTGGGCCGCTGGCTGGATTCAGGCTCGGGGGCCAGCACCTTGAACCTCTGTCGGTGCAGATGTCACCACAGTGAAGAAGACAGAGACTTTTCTCGGGACTCCTATGGTCCACGGACCACACTTCAGGAACCACTGTTCTATTTCATGTTCATGCCACATCCTTTAAAATGGGTGACTAGCCACCCCTCCGACCCCAGACCGTAGGACCTGAGTGGTTGTGTGTGCAGACTTTGTCAGGACAGGGTTCTGCTCATCGCTGTGTCCCCGTTGCCCTGCCCAGGGTCTCGCGTGCTGTCTGCTGACTGGACAAATGAACAGATGGATGAATTGCTCTGAGTGGCGCTGAACACAGGGCTCTGTGAAAGGTTCAGCCGGAGGTGGCCGCCCTGCTCTCTAGCTCCTTCTCCCCCGTGCCTGTTTCTGCATATGGAAGAGTGGACCACACCTCTCGTGGATGTGGACGTGGAAGAGTGCGGCTTCTGGCACGAGGTGGGCAGAGGCCACGTCGACAGAGCGCCCTCTGCAGGGAGTGTTTGCTGTGGTCCAAAAAGCACTCATTAAATGAGAACTTGGGCAGGGATGAGAATTCCACTCTTTTTCATGCAAAGGCCATTTCATTTTTCATTTTAAGATACCAGTGATGCCGGCTAATGATGTCTGACTGACAGAGGTGGCTCCAGGAGGCCCCCAGAGAGACAAGGCTGTGCCTAACAGGCAGGTTGCTGTGACCTGGGACAAGGCTCAGCAAACAGCACGACCGAGCCGCTCCACGGAGAGCCTTACAAAGGAGAGCCACGTTGGAAAACAAATTTCACATTTAAAAGGTAGCTCACAGAGATCACAGAAGAAGCACGAACGGTGTGCAGGAGAGATGGCAACCCACAGGGAAGTTCTCCCCTGTTCTGAGCTGCATGCATAGCTCCGGCATAGGTCACAGCCGCCGGTGTGACCAGTAGTGGGGCCCTGTCTATATAAAGAATTTAATGAAAGCCTGTATGACAAAATGCATGGGCCCATGTGACAGATAGGGACTTGTTGCCTAACAGCACAATAGGGAGAAAAGAAAGACTTCCCTGTCTGTTTACTGCCCCATCAGTGCGTGTGTGGGTTCCTGTAGGGTTCAGGCTCCACGTCTTCCTGTTCAGTCCAGGAACTACCTTTTCATGTTCCCTATTGTCCAATGAACTGTGCATGGATGCTTCCGTATCTCCCCATGGAGAGCAAAAGGAAGCATTGCTGCTGTTGCCCACGTGCCATGGCTCTTCAGAACCTGCTGGTGTTGGAGCACTCTAGAGCTTCTTGGCTCCGCAGGTCCTTGACACCACGAACTTCGTACTGGCTACACCATTACTCATGACGCTGCCATTATCCATTGGGCCACGTGCAGGCACCGGCTACCGACTGACTGTCAGACATTGTTACTGTGCTTTGTTGATCATGACCACAAATTCAAGCCTTCCCCAAAGTACGCAGGAACATGTGAATGGTAAGTTGTTTTCTGGTCATATTCAATGTCCTGTTTGGCATTTTATAGCATAAATGTAGAACAGCACGTCTTCCCACCATGTCCTCTCTTGAGCTCCCTAGGATGTAATCACTGCATTCCTAAAATGGGATCTCTTTCCATGTTGACTTCACCCTTGCACTCCATACAGTGCCACTGGAAGGGAGGATGGGTGAGGGGCCCACTGGCAAAGTGAAAATGAAGAGTGGTCCCATTCATGTGAGAAATGAACATGACATCACCATGTGATTGAAAGCAAAAGAGGACATTTTATCAGAAGGGTCCGTGGAGGAAGGAGGCAATAGTTGCCTCCATATGATATGGATTCTTGACAAGTGGCACAGACCCACGGAAGGGGTGGTGTCCTGGGTGCCAGTGACAGGGGGACACACCAGCTAAAGGATTCCTGCCACTACTCTCCACCCTTGGGTGCTGTAAATTGGAGGGGGACTGTGGCCAGAACCCAGATGGGCAAGGCCCCACACATAGGCCCACACATGCGACTTAAGCTCAAGGGTTGGTGGTGGACTGACAGGAGCCCAGAGCCCTGGACTCATCCTGTGTCACTCATGAATGAGAGTCACGTCAAATCCGTGGATTGGCAATATTCTTGCAAGACAGTCTTGCACGGTGCCATGAAAGAAATGCCACATGACACACTGCAACAACCCTTAGATATGACTCCTGGAGCTCCTTGGGGCATCTGGTTGAAGCCACGATCAGGAGTGAGGGCACCACAGGAAAATCGTTGGAGAGTATCCAGAGAGGAGAAATGGGGACTGGGAACTGTGTGGGTTCCTATCCAGGCTCAGGTGCCCTACTCAATCAGCATGGCCAGTCTAGCTAGTCACCATCCCTGGAGAGGGACTTAGAAAATGTCAAAGAAGGGTTTTGTAGTGATCAGGACCCACACTGGACCAAGTCCAGGCCTGGGACACTATGCCTGGGTGACATTGCTGTCCCTGGCTAGTCCCAAGCACCAGAGAGGGTCTTGGAAAATTTTGGAAGGCATTCCAAATTAGGGGGCCTCCTGAGGGATGGATACTGGGATAGGTGACATGTTTGTTCATGTCTGAGGGCAGTAACACAGTGAGAAACTAGACTCCAAGCTCTCCTTAAATCCAGGTGAGCTTATAACACTAGTCCTCACCAATGGAGTGAGTAACACTGAAGTGTGCTGCTTTTAGACCAAGCTAGCTAGAGAGCAGATATGACTTTTCCACCCTTTATTGCCACTTCTTTCAGCTGGAAGCAGACTTCTCTGAGGTCTAGGTGGTAGCAGAACCACAAGATGGGAGGACTGGGCCCCTCGGCCACCGTGTGGAGGAAAGGCTGCCAACCAGCATTGTCCACTGCGCACCACGACCTGAGTAAGAAACCAGCTTTGACTGTGTTCAGCTCCTGACATTCGGCAGGTTTATTTGTTAGAGAACTAGCGTCATCCAAATTGTACGGCCCAAGTTTACATTGGCTTACATTTAGAACGGGCATGTACACTGTTAATGCTCTCCGAATGCGTTTGCTGGCATTCCAGTCACCAGCGACCTCATTATGGCTGACGTCGCTCATGATTTAGTGGGACTGCGGTAGGTGAGGATACCGAACGCCTAGAGGTCGCAGCTCAGGGAAGAAGGATTAGCAAGAGGAACGGGTCCGTCCTTTTAGCATGTTGGCATTTCTAGCTGTACTCTGCAAAACGGACTCTGCTCCTCTAGGCTCTGACGGCTGAGTCTGAGCGCTCCACAAGATTCCCCCCAAACCCCAGGGGCCATCTTGGAAACAAGGCATCTAGGACAATGGTGGTGATCTCTGGGGCCAAAGAGATAGACGGAGAGAGGTATTGAGGTGGATTTGCGTTCCCTGAATTTATTAGGTAAAGCTTTCATTGACGGCATGATTTCTTGGCCCTTCATAGTCTCTGGTTTTCCATGAAATATAGTATATAGAACACTAATAATGGATGATATTGATTTAATGGGGGATTTTCACGAGGAACAGATTTTTATGAGATGCAACAGCACTTATTTGAAACATATCGACATTTTCAGTGGTTGACAGCATACAAGCTGAGCAGCTTCCAGATTTGCAGGATGCAGGCTTGTAATAGGAAACAAGACAATAAAGATCATTAAGAATTCTAAATTAAATTGGGAATCTTTTAAGAACTGTAAAGTTTTAGTCAGAAAGTAGCTGTCAAGAGGGCCCCAGGTACTAATTCTGCAATTTCCAGCCACGGCAATCATGCCTTAGAAAACAACAGAAAGGACAATTCATTCTTAGCTGTTTTAATACAAGAAATCATCTCAATAGGAAATGGCTTGGCTTTACTCCAACCCCGGGAGTTTCTAGCAAGTGTGATCACTTCTTTTGTGGTTACCCAGCTATCAGAGCCCACGAAGAGCTAAGTGATGGAGTTACATGAGCAAGGCGGAGAGATAGAGGCAGCGTGAAAAGCAACATCTTTATCATCAACTGGGTTGTCAGCTTCTAAGTATATCACGAGTCTCTTGGGGCTGGAATATCGTCAGCTCCTCTGTACATCCCTCTAAGCAATCACACAGTAAGCCTAACTCAATGGCGTGCACATAGTAGGAATCAAATGTCACTTATTCATAAACTCACTCATTCATTAAATACATATTCCGTGAGGCATGCTCTGTGCTAGGCCCTGGGGATACAGGAAGAGACAAACAAGGCTTGACCCTAAGCCTCCAATTTCACAGTACAGCAGGGAAGACCTACATATAGGTCTCCACAGTCTAGCTTGAGCAGCACGAATAGAAGCATGCTGCTTTACAATAATATTTAATGGCATGTGGAAATGTTCAAGATACAGCAGATTAGAAAAAAAGGAAAGATAACCCTGCCTCCCTGTCATGCAAAAAATAATTATGCAAGCATCTTTTTGCAAAGAAAAGATTGGAGATGTCTGCTCAAGATGGCATTATAGATTCATACTTTGAGCCCTGTCCTGTCACATCACCCTTTCCCCCTTCCCCCTTCCCTTCCCATTCTCCAGACCCACACCAATGTGAAATGAAATGTGGGGAGAAAATTTAAAAATGTAGCCACACTCCAAAAAAAAATTACGTCTCTGGACTTAAAATGGTACAGAGAAACAAAGTAGCAAGCAGGGATGAAGTGCCCAGCAAGGTCTGTAGGGTACTGCTTCGGGAAACAACCAGAGGTGTCTAAGAGTTCAGGGTCTGACGGGTAACTCAGCACAGAAACACACCACGCAATATGGAAAAAGAGGCAAGCCTTGCTGCTTGAAATGGTAGGCTGAAATAGGACTCCTCACTGAGAAAGGAGCCTGAAATATCCTGGCACATGGGAGGAAGCAGACCAGACCGCTCGGCTAGACCTCGGGCCAAGGTGCTGATGGTCTTATGGTCGGATCTGTGAGAGTCCCCAGTATCGTGGAGGAACAGGGAACTGTATGCTGGATTGGGGACCTGGGAGACTGGATGAAGGCAAGTGCACAACCATAAGTATGTTTATAATCCCCAAAGAGAAAAAGGAAAGAGTAACAAATGAAATGAACCATAAATTATGAAAAACATACATGGAGAAAGAAAACAATTAGAAGTTTGAAATACTGGAAATTCCATATACATATATGGAGTACACAGATATACATATACATATAGAGAGAAAGAGAGATACGAGAGGCAGAGACAAAGAGAAGGAGACAGAGACAGAGAGAGATTGAAATAAAAACTCAGATGGGAGTCAAAGAACAAATTAGTAAACTGGAGAACTCTTGTACAAATCAGCACAGAGAGACAGAGATACTAAAAAGTATATGAAAGCATATGGAAAAACGTGTAAGAAAAAAGTTGAGACATAAAGGACAGATTTAGAGATGCCAACATACATGTCTTGAAAGCTACTGAAGTAAAGAAATGGCAGAAAATATTTGAAGAGTTAGTGGCTGAGAACTTTTCAGAACTAAGAAAAATATCAAAGTACACCGAATCAATTTCACATGGATTACTGATTGAAGTGTTAAAGGAAAAACAATAGAGCTTTTTAAAAATGAAATAGTAGAATAACGTAAGAGAACATCTGTATGACCTTAGGGTAGGCAAAGATGTCTTAAACAAAAGAAAAAAAAAATCATGAACCCTAAAGGAAAAAGTTTCAAAATGGACTACATTAAAATTAAGAACTTCTATTCATCCAAAGACACAATTAAGAACTTGGAAAATGCAAGAAACAAAATAGAAAATATATCTGTGAAAAATATAAATGATAAAGAACTTGTGTCCAGAATACTGAAAGAATTGCAGCAATTCAAGAAGAAAAAGACATTTTTAGAAAAACAGGAAGTGACTCGAGCAGACATTTCATAAGAGAATGGCCAACAAGCGTAGCAGAGGTGCTCCATGTCGGTCATCATCGGGGAAATTCAAATTAAAACCACAGTAAGATATTAGCACACACCTGCCCAACTGGTTTAAAAAAAAAAAAGATTCGCAACAGTATCATGTGTTGGTGAGCATGCGAAACAACTGGAACTCTGCGACACTGGTGGGGGGAGTAGACGTTGGTGCAGCTATAGAGGGAAACTGTCAGCACCCACTAAAGCTGGATATATGCATACTCTATGATCCCACAATTCTCTTCTTCAGTAGATCCAACAGAAAAGTGTATACGGTGCCCCCAAAGCCATGCACCAGAATGTTCACCGCAGCACCATTTTTAAAGCTTCAAACTAAAAAAAAGCCCAAATGTCCATCAACAGTACAGATCAGTAAATTCTGCTCTATTTGTATAACAGAACACTATCCAGCAGTAAGAACGGTCTGCTTCTAGGTGCAACGACGTGTCACGAACAGACACATGTCAGTGGATCACGTACGATTCCACAGATATAGATTGCGAAAAATGGGCAAATGAGTCTAGGGTAGTAGAAGCTAAAATCGTGGTCTCCTTTGAGGAGGACGGTGTGGGGGGGACTGGGAGCGTGCAAGACCAGGACTTCGGGGCGCTGGAAATGCCATACTTTGTGATCTATGTGGTGTTCACACAGATGCATTCACTTTGCGAAAATTCTTCAAACCACACACCCTTAGGATCTGTGCACATTTCTGTATGTAAAAATTTATAATGGACAAAAGACATCTAAAATCTCCAGGGTATACTGCTAGTGAAAAAAATCAAGGTAGGAAAAAAGAGTGTGTATACTCTCGTTTTATCTCTAAGTAAGCTCTACACCCAATGTGGGGCTTGAGCTCTAGACTTGGATATCGAGTCACATGCTGCACCCACTGAGCCAGCCAGGTGCCCCATATGTTCTCATTTATCTACAAAGGGGAAGGATATGAATACACACACACGCACACACACACGTCTGTCTCTGCTACACCCTCCTCCAAAAAAAAAAGGATAGCCATAATATTTTTTAAAGGGCCTTATATAGGGAAAAGGGGGACACGGGACGACAGTAAAGGGGTAAAAGCCATACCTTTTTGAGTATATCGGGATTGTATATTAGACTTTGGAATGATATAAACATTCCTCATAATTATAATGCAGAATTCAATGAAAATGAAAACCAAAACCATTCCTACAAACTGAAAATGAAATTAAACCAAGGAAAGGAACTGTTCATTCAGTTGGAGGCAGAACCGCACAGAAAGGAATTATTCCACACGGCAGGGATTTGACAGCTCATCCCTAGTGGGATGTAGCTTGTGGGGTGGGGAAAGCCAACCAAACAACAGCAACAATAAGACCAACCAAACCAAACCCAAACCCCCAGAACGACAAACCACAACGAGCAAAAACGACCCTTAAATTATTTTCAGTTCTCATATTGGTAGTTTAAAAAATGGTATTGCTGTTCTGAATCTATCAATCTATTGATCAAATTCTCTCTATATATATACAGCTATATATACACATGTATATATGTGGAAGTGGATTCTCTGCCCAAGAGAAAAGAAATAATATCATAATATTGAAGAAATTAACTATAAAATCTACAATCCTGATTTTGAATTGAAAGTATTAGTGGAAGTTCACAATGTGTTTGGATCTCGATTTGAACAAACCAAGTATAAAACATTAATAGACAATTTGAAAATAAATTTGACCCATGATTGAATGTTTGGTGATATTAAGGAGTTATCATTTTAGGGGTGAAATCGTCAATAAGTTTTTTTAAAGTGTGCTTAAAATCAGCATAGGGAAGATAGACACTGGTATTATAATCGGGTTTTATGGTGACAGATGGGAGCTGCACCTGTCTGAGCGTAGCAGAACCCACAGAGAAGTCGAATCACTATGTTGCACATCCGAAACTAACATTGTGTGTCAACTAGACTCAAAGAAAAAAAATATTTTTCAAGTGTGCTTAAAATGCCAAGCAGGAAAAATGAAACCAAATCCTCCCCTTGCATACCTATATACATAATAAATCTCATTTTCTGATACAGAGGGAAAAAAGAACACCTACACCACCATACAGACAGTATATTAGTTACCTATTGCTGCATACGAGTTACCCCCAAGCTGAGTGGCTTAAAACAACAAGTCTTATGTCACAGTTTCAGTGGATCGGGAATGTACGCACAGCTTAGTGGGCCGACTCTGCCTCAGGATCTCTCACAGAGCTGCAGTCACGGTGTCATCTGAAGGCTCAGCCGAGGGAGGATCGGCCTGTGCGCTCACTCATGGGACGTTCACCAGATTCGGTGTGTCACTGGTTATTGGACTGGGCCCCAGTCCTTTCCTAGCTGTTGGCTGGAGGGGCTCCTCAGAGCCTTGCCGTGGTTGCCTTTCTGTGGGGAAGCTCACAAGCTGGCAGCTGACTTCACCAGGGCAAGAAAGCAGGAGAGGAACAGAAGCCATCCAAGAGGGAAACCAGATCTTTTCTGTAACCCAGTGTTGGAAGTAACATCTCATTACTTTTGTTATATTTCATTCATTAGAAGAAAGTCACCAGGCCCAGCCCACCCTGAAAGCCAGGGGACTGCAAGAGGGGACACAGAGCAGTAGGTAGAGATCATGAGACCCCTGGCTGTGACTGAGAAAGCAGCAAAAATTAGATTGGCAGAGTTTTCATCAGCAATAATGGATTCAAAAACATAATGCAAGACTATCTTCAAATAGCCACCAATGTAGAATTTTATTTCAGGCTAAATTTGGTACAATAAAAGAGATGTTTCTTCAAAAGTCAATGAAAAGTAAATATTTTTTTTAAAAGACCGTAGCTCTGGAGTAAACAAAATTATTCAATATAGCTAGGATTCTGTATGAAGATAAACTGGTATAACATTCAAGACTAAAAGATAACACATGTTTTTCTGTGCAAAAAATAAGACCTTACCACCACACCACTACTGAAGAATATTCTTCAGTGGTAGGAAGAAAAGTGATCGAAGAAATGACACAAAGCAGTAAAGCCTATCCCATCGCGGCGGAAAAGGAAACTGAAGAAGATGTCGTGGAGAGGTGATTTCACTGTGGCCAAGGAACATCATAAATGTGACATCAGACAGCAATTGCCACCCCACCTTAGCAGAGGAAGAGATCACTGTGTTAGGTCGGTCACATGACTTGCACCTGCCACGGGACAGGGCTTCTCCCTTCCACATTCCCTTCCTGGAAGGGGCCTTTGGGATGTCATAGGAAAGAGCTGGAGGCCACTGATACAATATCTCACTGGAATTGTTCCGTAAAAGGTGGTACATATCAGCCAGAGAGAGGTTTGCTTCCTTATATATATTTTACTATGAGCTTCCCCTCCAGCTCCATCAAGAGGAAAATGGAAAGGCAGCAACATTTTCTGACTAAGAGAGGCCTATGGAGAGGCCAGAGGAGGGAAAAACCTGAGCAGTGCCCAGCCAAGACGACGTATGTTTAGATTTAGGAAAAGAAAAATAGGGCAAAACAAGACAAGGCAGGATAGTAAAGATATTGTTCCAAATGCTTACAAAGGTTATCTCTGGAAAATGTGATTAGCGATGATTTTTTTTTCTTTTTGTTTCTTTTTATATTTTTTCTTAAATTCCTATGGGAATAATACATATTTTTGTAATAATAAAAAAAAGATGTCTCTTCAAAAATGAAAGAAGAGTAAATTACAAAAACAACCTTTGTCTTCCCAGTGTCCTGAGGGTTTGTCATAGCCTGTTGGGGGGAGAGCTGCTGAACGTGGTAACAGGGAGATAGTATGAACTTGTCTCGTCCCGGCCCCACCCCCACATCAGTTTCGGGTACCCGATGGCAGACATCTTCCTGTGGGAGTCATGAGTGCTGCTCACCCAATGTTTCCGGCCTTCCATCTTCTAGGGCACGTGGCGGCATTGTACTTCTCTATCCTTCTTCGAAGTTTCGCTTGGTTATGTGACTTGATTTGCCCACCAACTGTGAGTGCAAGTGACACGCGTCCCCTCTGGGTGCTGTTTGTTCAGTTGCCCTCCTCTTGTGGAGGTAATGAAGAGATCGCATGCTCAGGTGGAACCTTCGAGGGCCTGAGTCTCTGAAGGGCTGCCATGAGCAGTCCTTCTGCTGCCCCTTGTTGGATGCGTAGCAGGTGCAAACCCCCAGACTCGTATTAGTCGCACCACCCGGACGTGGGAGCTGTTTGTTACTGCAGGCGTCCAGAGATCCTCTTGAGAGATCCCTCCACCCGATATTCTATTGTTATCAGGCCTTCTCGTTTTTCTGCTGACAAATTTAAGAACCAAATGAATGGAGCAGAAAATAGGCCTCCCCCAACATCTTTCAAATGACAAGCTTAAAATCACCTGACGGCTTCCCCTTAAACTTTCAACACTTCACGCTTAGAAGATTTGCTCCAATAATGGCCAGGGCTTCGGAAGGATCTGCTCCTATTATTTACTCACGAAATGTCTCCAGTGCTCACAGAGAGAAAAAAATCTCAGGATTGCTGCACATGAAGGCCTACTTTCCCTCCACACAAATGGCTAATTGCCTTGGAATCCCAGAGGCAGTGCAAGGCAGAAGGGAGAGGGAGAATAAAAGAAAATTGCTTTAAATGGGCTAAATATACCTATGAAGAAAAAAAAGGCAAATTTTCCTACCAGGCAAGTGCATCAATTAAACCTTTCAATGGGGAGATCTTACTTATGCTCTCGGCATTAGTCTGGAATATATATTATGGAACTCTATTTACTCCTCTAATTAATATAAATGAGCGGTTACCATAGCAATTATTGCATTATATGATGCACATAAAACTCTGGCTATGCTTAGAGCTAGGGTCAACATTTTAAATCACTCTTGACTCATCATGAATCAAATGTCCCTTTCTGGATATTCGATGCACGAAGGTTGAGCATTTATTAGTAGTAATGGAATGTAGAATTAATGTGGCACATTGTACCTTCAAAATGCTCCATCCGTATTAACTAGCTAGCCTCCACAGTGTCTGCTTTGTGAGGGACCGTCTCACCCACCTTTCCAACGGGCAACCAAGAAGAAGCCTGCTCACAGGAGGCTCGGGGAGCCATTCGCAGAGAGGCTTGGAAACCCACGGTCTAGAATGCTATTATTTGTCACAGGAATGATAGAGGAGAGAAGAGCGTACATCAAACCAGAGTCTGAGGAAATGTGAGGAGCTTGGAGCAGCCAGGTGGGGGCAGGGAGTGTTGGGGGAGGGACTTGGGCCTAGAACACAGCCTGATGGCTTGGGGCAGCCCAGGGAGGGAGACAAAGGCCCCGCTCTCCCCTCCGCTCAGAGCCAGTGGTGCCTCTCGGGGCCAGTTCTGCAGCAGAGCCCTTCCCGCCAAGGCCCACCGAGTACTCACCAGCCCAGAGCCGTGCTGCCTCTGCCCCGGGACGGCAGTGGCCGTCCCTGCCCCAGGCTGGCAGCATCACCTCACCTTCGGCCACTAGGCAGAGGTGAGCCTCCTATCCACCCCGGTCCTCCCCGCAGTGGGGGTCTCCTGTGTGCTGCGGGTCGGGGCGGTGGTGTGGTGGCAAAGGGGAGCATGTGGATTGACTTCCCTGCCCTCGAAGCCTCGGGCAGGGCCCTCTGCGGCCATCTGGCAGATGGTGGGCCTCCTGGGGCCCCCTGGGCACCTGCAAGGGTCTATTCGTGCCTCGTAAGTATCTCCGTGCTCGAGTGAAGGCGACACTAAATAGCAACTAGAAATCACCCGGGTAGGTCCAGAGACAGATGGCGGAAGAAAGGAAAAAGGTTTTCTATTCTTCTAACTTTCAGAGTCCTTTCCCTGACTTTTCCCTGACTTTTGAACGAGGGGCCTCATTCTAATTTTGCACTGGCTCTCACGAATTGTGGAGCTGGACTGTCCTTACTGCCTCTGTAACTTATAAGTGTGGGGTCCAAGTTATTTAGCTTTTATATGCCTCAGTTTTCTCATCTGTAAGATGGGCCATCTGGGAATCGACAATATGAAATTGCCATTTTGTAGGTCAGAAACGGTCCAATATTCTAATTTTGTGTGATTCAACGTAATATTACCTTCCTCATAGGAGTCCGGGGATACTTCAATGACCAGCACGGGATTCAGAAAGAGGGCCAGCTCATAATAAGCACCGAACTAAGGTTCACTACTTGGCTATTATTAATAGTGATGATGCTATTAGGCCCCTAGAAAGTTGGTGACACAGCCAGAAAGCGACGGGCTGCCTCACCTTGCTGCCCCGGGTGGTTTCCAGAAAGCACTGTGCTCTGCACATCCTGCTGCAGCCTTGGCCCCGGGAAGCATGTCCTGAGCTGACCCAGCTCCTGTCTCTGGGCTCACCCGTCCCCTGTCTCTGGGCTCACCCGGCCCCTGTCTCTGCGGCTGACCCGTCCCCTGTCTCTGGGCTCACCCAGCTCCTGTCTCTGCAGCTGACCTGGCTCCTGTCTCTGGGCTCACCCGGCCCCTGTCTCTGGGCTCACCCGGCCCCTGTCTCTGCGGCTCACCTGGTTCCTGTCTCTGCGGCTCACCCAGCCCCTGTCTCTGGGCTCACCCGGTTCCTGTCTCTGTGGCTGACCTGGCCCCTGTCTCTGCGGCTCACCCAGCCCCTGTCTCTGCGGCTCACCTGGTTCCTGTCTCTGCGGCTCACCCGGCCCCTGTCTCTGGGCTCACCCGGCCCCTGTCTCTGGGCTCACCCGGCCCCTGTCTCTGGGCTCACCCGGCCCCTGTCTCTGTGGCTCACCCGGCCCCTGTCTCTGCGGCTGACCCGGCCCCTGTCTCTGCGGCTCACCCGGCCCCTGTCTCTGGGCTCACCCGGCCCCTGTCTCTGCGGCTCACCCGGCCCCTGTCTCTGCGGCTCACCCGGCCCCTGTCTCTGCGGCTCACCCGGCCCCTGTCTCTGGGCTCACCCGGCCCCTGTCTCTGGGCTCACCCGGCCCCTGTCTCTGCGGCTCACCCGGCCCCTGTCTCTGGGCTCACCCGGCCCCTGTCTCTGCGGCTCACCCGGCCCCTGTCTCTGCGGCTCACCCGGCCCCTGTCTCTGGGCTCACCCGGCCCCTGTCTCTGGGCTCACCCGGCCCCTGTCTCTGCGGCTGGCCCAGAGTCTGCAGCCCGACGTGAACACCATGTTTGAAGCACTTGGTGGCATGGCTTTCTCACTGTGTCTAAAACGAGAGGAATCTCTCCGACCTGACAATGCAGCCTGTTTGCACGCAGGGAAGGTGGGAGGCCGTTTGCCAGAAAGCTATTGTCTAAGGAGAAGGAGTTTTTTCCTGTAGTTAGACCCAGTTTTCCAAGGACAGACACGTCTCCAGATTCATCCTCTCTGATGGCTTCCTTCTTGGAGGACTCGGCAGGATTATAACTGCAATTGATTTCTTTTTATTAGCTGAGGATGAACTGAAAAAGGGTAAAGGTTCATTTTGGATAAATCCTCAAAAGTTCGGGAAAGCTCCCAAGACTCCTGCTGAACTTTCTTAATCTCTCTACAGCTTGGCGTTCTGTGTAATTATCCATATTTGTGAAGGGTAAACTGCTCCTGCCTCCTTCATCTCTGTCACTGCCGATGGCCTGCGGGTCCCAGAAGCCCCTGCCTCTGCCGGCCCACACAAGGTCGCCCCTGTCTGGGAAGCCACAGGCCTGCTCATCCCTGAGGATGTCAGGCCGAAGAGTGGATTCTGTTCAACTCACAGAGCTGGCAGGCGGGGGCCAGTGGGGGAAAAAGGCCCGAAATGAAGGAGGTTTATAAAATGAAAGGCCTTTTGAAAATGAATGGGATACTAAATCTTCCTGGCATGACCTGAGCGATGGTCACCATTTCTCTTACTCACAGAAGAGTGAACAAAAATGTCTTTCCCACCCTCATTGCAAGAATTTCCTGACACAGCCACACCAGCAGGCTCGCTGAGGCATTTTGAGAGGTGTTTTCTCACCCGGCTTTGTCCAAAGACAACGTTGCCTGACAAGCAAGAGAAGGTAGGTAAAGTGACTTTGAAATGCTCCATGCCAAATTCTGTCCTGTCACACGAGGCAGCCGCAGGGGTCAGAAAGCTCCCTGCACTGTCTGAGAAGCCTGGTCCTCATCCCAGCTCTGCTGGTCTCTGGGCCTGGGAGTGAGGCTTCTCTTCTCCGAACCTTGGTTTCTCTGGCTAGAAAACCAGGGGGCAGACCAGCCAGAGAGCCTTACAGGCCAGTCCTGCCTCCATAGGATTAAAGAATTCCAAATAAAATTTTATCCATAAACTTGTATTGACGGCTCTGACCACGTTAAGGAAATTACTACTTTCCTTAATATAAAATAAAGTTTATATCCTTCAAGGCTGGCAATCTCTGCTGTGGACTGAATGTTTGTATCCTCCCCTCCATTCCTATGTTCAAGCCTCAGTCCTCCATGTAATGGCATTTAGATGGGAAGCCTTTGGGAGATAATTAGGTGATGAGGGTGGAACTCTCATGATGGGATTAGTGCCCTTATAAGCGGAGACACTAAAGTGATGGTCTTTCTCTTTGCCCTGTGAAAATACAAGATGGCAGCCATCCGCAAACCAAGAAGAGGGCTCTCACCACACCCAGCCATGCTGGCACCCTGATCTTGGACTTCTAGCTTCCAGTTTCTAGAAATAAGTGTCTATTGTTTAAGCCCATCCAGTTCTATGCTATTTTTGTTACAGCAACCTGAGCTAAGACAATCATCCTTCTAGAGGGAGGCTCTTCAAGTGAGAAGGTTGACTCTCCAAGCTGTGTCGTATACCCTGAGCTGAAGCCCCATTCATCATACGGCCTGCCTCCTCACTCATTCCTAACTCGGCTCACATGCTGGCCATACTGGAGGTGGAGAGTGGGCATGGTGGGGCCGTGGGGGAGCGGTTGGGGTGGTGGGGTGGCAGTGGCAGCAGCGGCAGTGGGCCCACCCTGTTATCCATCACTCTGGCTAGAGGCTGGACATAGGACCCGCCCCTTCATCACTTCATAACATAAAAGAGGCATGGCTGGAGCATGTAAATAAGCCTTTACAGGACTCAGGAATAACAACTGGAAATTAACCACAGTAGTCCAGGAATCTAAATAACTATCTCGTAAGCTTTGTTTTATTCCCTAGAGAGTGCCTCGGCCCTGCCCCATCCCAGCTCCGGGACTACATACAGTCTCTACCACAGCAATCTCGGCAAGCACACCCGGGGTTACTAGCTCGGGGATGCACACTCCCTAGATGGTAGACTCAAAAACGTCAGCTTAAAGAGAAGTTAGGTCACTTTACACTCTCCTGCCCTCCTCAAGGTCGCCTACCTAGTTATAATTGTCTAAGAATCCACCTTTCTAGGGAGAGACCCGGGGAGTCAGGGCAGAGCACAGCTACCGTGGACTACCCAGACAACTTGAACCTGATCGCAATGCAACAGAGTAATGGCAACCCTTATAGCTACACCAAGAGCTAGCGTGCATGAGCGCCTATCCTACCCAGACATGCGTCTGAACAATTTCACATCGGCTAAGTAATTTCCTGCTCACAACAAGGCTATGAGGTTGATACTACTATACTCATTTAACAGATGAGAAAATTGAGATCCAGAGAGGGGAAGTAGCTTGCCCGAGGTCACAGAGCCAATTATAACAAAGCTGGGATTCAAGCCCAGGCAATCGGACCCCAGAGCCCACACATTGCATTGTGACACTGTGCCGTGTGATACATCCAGAAACGACACAGGGCTGAGCATACCCTGAGATGAGCTAGTGGGACCAGTCCTCAGACGTGGAGACCAAGAGCAGCAATATAACGCTGTAGGGCACTGAGAGGGTAGTGCCTGCCTCCTCCTGGAGGGTGGCCGGAAGGCATCAAAGATGAGGAGATCCGGAGGTTTAAAGCTTGACACAAGCAACTGCTACGGCTTTCTTCCCGAGCAAGCACACTGAGTCTCCCAGAGTGCACTGTTGCTGTGGGTACAGAGAGTACATTGTTCTTCATCATTTTGGTGAAATTCTACACAGTAGGCCACATTTGATACGTAAAGAAGACATTTGATATGTCAAGAAATTATTGCAGAGAAAAAAAAAAAACAACAGGTGTTGGTGAGGATGTGGAGAAACAGGAATCTCTGCTGGCGGGAATGGAAGATGGCGCAGCCGCCATGGAAAACAGTATGGCCGTTACTCAAAACACTAACACAGATTCACCCTGTGATCCAGAGATTACGCTTCCGGGTGTATTTCCAAAAGAACGGAATCAAGATCTCAAAGAGGTATTTGCACATCTGCATTCATTGCAGCTTTATAACACGCAGACGTAGAAGCGACCCCAGTGTGCACCAGCAGATGAACGGATAAGCAAAATGCCGTCTGTATGTACCGAGTGACGTTATTCAGCCTTAAAAAGGGCCATTCTGTCACATGGTACGACCCGCATGGATCTCGAGGACATGATGCTCAGTGAAAGAAGCCAGTCACGAAAGGACAATAGTGTATGCTTGCGCTTAGAAGAGGCACCCAGAGCCCTCAGATTCCTGGAGACAGAAAGGGGTGGTGTTGCCAGGGGCAGTGGGAGGGGAAGTCTGGAGTTAACGCATGACGGCAAAGAGTTTCAGCTTTGCAAGATGGACGAGTTCTGGAGACTGGCTGCAAAGGATGTGAATATACTGAACAGTGCTGAACTGTATACTTTGAAGTGGTTAAGATGGTCAATTTTATGTTACAGGTTTCTTACCACAATGTTTAAAGAGCCTCCATATAAATTATGGTACTTGTGTTAGAATCCTGATCAAATACAAAACCACCATTTTGAAGTGATGTCTCCTGATTCCTAATGGATCTCTGCTCACACCAATGCTACCTTGATTTCGAAGCCTAACGTGAGACGGCAGCCACATGCACCTGGAATCCATGAATGAACCCACTTTGCCCCTTTTGTTCCTAAAAGCCTTTTCCCCCATATTAGCGCATTATTAGCAACAAGCATGCCAAATGCTTAATTGGGAAGACATAGCCACAGCATAATGATCGATGTGTTCAATGACCATAACGGTATTTATTCTGCACGAGATAAAGATCATCAGAGTCTTGTAAAAGGCCTCAAACATGGAAGCTATTGTCTTCCCATTTAAATTGAAAAGAGGAGTCTATGATCGGTGCTGCATGTTAAGCAAGAAAAGCCCTTGAAAGGCAAAGAATGGCCTCATGAAGTAAAGACTGGGAACCCCCCCCCCCGGGCTTGGCTCCAGCAAACCTTGATCCCTACCAGTGTCCAGTCAAGGGGTCTTTGGGGGGAATGGGGGTGGGGTAGGTTTCTTCACTACGCAGCAGAGGCAGGCTCCGTGATACCTTCCATAGGGCCAGTCTGCCAGTCACCATGTACGCATCGAAGTGGAGTCTGGAGGGAACTTTGGCCACAGCTCCTGCTCTCCGCAAGGGCTCAGTCCCGTTGGGGAAGACAGTAATGTACAGTGTCTGAGAGTATGGTTTCTGGAGTCCGAAGCCCTGGATTCAAATGCTAGCCCTTCCCCTTACCAATGATGTGAGATCACAAGTCATTTTCCTCTGTCAGTCATCGTCCTCTGAATTTCAACGTCCTCCTCTGTAAAATATGAGAATAACAGCAGTGGGTTCACAGAGTTATGAGAATGAATTCGTGGGATAATACACATAAAGCTCTTAGCACAATATCTGGAACTCAGTACATCCTTAATATAGTCTTGCTGTTGTTATTGCCCTTGTAAGATGGTGCTTCAAAAAAGGGAAGGCTCAATGGCCTTCCAGAAGTATTTTCCTAGCTTAGATTTCCTGGAAGGGGAAAAGTGAGTGTCCTCAGGAATCACTACACTTGGACGTGATTCAGTCAGTCAACAAGTAGATCCCGGGGACTCACGGGGCTCTAGCCCTGTATGGCCCTGCACGTTGCCAGCCCTGCCCCTCCATCTGCCCATTAGCCATGCTGCTCCGCACTGAGTAGGCCTCTATAAATGGCTGAAGGGAGGTGTCTGAGCACGCACTCCCATGGCTCAGAACAGCGATCTCTGCTGCGTCGGCTGAACCCTCAAACCACTATACCTCCTCACCACGACCGCGGCATGAGGAGCCAGTAGTAGCAAGACCCGAAAGCCAAGCTCTCCCTCCCAGGGCCAGTGCAGGCATTTTTTGGTTGGCCTTAAATGGCCAGACCCCCAAAGAAGGGACGCCTTCCTTACCTGCTAGAGCTTAGTCCCTCCACAAAGGATTAGGAGGGCTTTCCCAGACCAGCTGGACACTACTTTGAGGGCCACGAAGGCAGCAAGTTGGCAACTCACACCCCCACTGACTACCCTAGGCTCCGGGCTGCCCCCGGCCGAAACCAGGTCGTCAGTATCTCTACTAATCTTACACGCCTAGCTTCTCATTCCGACAGCATTTAGCACTTGCCAGGCACGCTTCAAAGCACTTTACCTGTACTTGCTTAGTGCTCACAAACAACCCTACAAAGTTGGTGCTCAAGCAGGTCGGGGCGTCCGGCTGCTGAGCTCCTCCTAGAGACCCAGCACCACCAAGGAAGTCATCTTCCCGGTCCACACAGCGTGCCTTCTGCTTGTGAACCGAGGACAGCTGGGGCTGGGGTACAGACGAAGACGCAGAAGAAGCATTCCGTTTGAAATGAGTTGTGGACCAGAGCTGAACCTGGCAGCCGGCGGACATCACAGAAGACAATCTAGCACTGAGATAGTATGTGTGGGATGGGTGAATCAAGGAATGAACGAAGGAAGCCTGTGAATTTTTTTCAGCAAAGATTTAGGTTAAATGACCCTTGCTACGGTCTGCACGTCTGTGTCCCCCCCTAAATTCTTCTGGTGAAATGCTAACTCCCAGGGCGAAGGCTTTAGGAGATGGGGCGTCTGGGAGGTGCTTTGGTCATGTGGACGGAGCCATCACAAATGGGAGTAGCCTTCTTACAAAAGGGGCTCCGCGGAGATCCCCCTCCCCGTCCCCCCTGTGTGGATACAACAGAAAGTCCAGTGTCCGAAGCTCGGAAGTAGCCTCTCAGCAGAACACGACCAGGCTGGCACCCTGATGTTGGACTTCCAGCCTCCAGAACCATGAGAAATACGTCTCTGCTGTTTATAAGGCACCCAGTCGGTGGCATTGGTGACAGCAGCCTGAACCAACTAAGCCCATCAAACCGCTCAGTAAGCCAAAGAAAAGCAGTGAGGTAAGAAGACACTTTTCACTTCTACTTCGTAGGACCCAGAGCTCAGGAGGCAGAGATCTACTTCTGTTGGGTTCCCAAACCTCTGCTGGGCCGTGGAATGGGAAGGAGAGAATCAAGGACTCGGGAACAGAGGGGCGCCACGCCTGGGGCGGCCACGTCATTTCTACCAGGACGGTGAGGCTGGGAGTTGGCTCTGGACTTTCAAGGTGGAACTGGCCCCTGCCCACGCCATCCCTTGAGCTACTGAAGGTGAAGTTAGGAGACAGACGCAGGCCTCTTAGAGTCTTGCACCTGTTCCGAACCGCACTGAAAGGCCCGTGCTCGTGCTCTTTGCCCAGGGAAGTGCCTTGGCGGGGAGCTGGGCCCAGCCCTGCGCTATTAGCTTCGGGTGTTCTGGGCAATGCGGATTTGGCGTCCCTCATATGGCGCTTCAGTCCGATCCCCGGGAAAGAGCTTTCAATCCCGGTTTCAGTAAACATCTTCCCTCTAACCTGTAAGCTATTTATCAAATATGAATGTGCTTTTTGAAAGGAGTAACTCATTTCCCTGGTGTTTTTGTTCCAAAAATAATTGGAAGTGACAATACAAAGAATTACACATGGAGTTGAATCGTCATAGAATAAATAGAAAGTTGCAAGTGCCCTCGGAGGGCTCTCTCTCGCACGCGGGGACTTCCATAGGCAGATCTGGGTTCCATTATTGATTAGCTTTTAGCTTCTTGTTACATATTCGATTAGGCTGGCTCTCTGAATAGAGAATGAATCGTCCAACTACACATTCAAACATCTTACGAAAGAGTTTCTAATGTGATTTTTAAAAAAGGAAACCTCATTGGGACAAAATTGGAGAAAATGACAGAGTCCGTTAAGCCCCCACTCTAGAATGAAGCTAAGGATCCCTTTTACCCAATTGGGCATGGAGGCGTGTGTGTGTGTATGTGTGTGTGTGTGTACACATGTATATACATCAACTGCTTTGGGCAACAATTTGAAACGAAGGCATTAGAAGACATTCTGAGGGAATAAATGATGTATAGGACTATTCCTTAAGATTAAGCCATTAAAACTCTAAAATTTATGTTTAAAAGGGGTTTCGAGCTCAAATATCCTGAATGTAGCCAAAAACATTTGGCAGCACACTCTCATTTCTGCTTCCTCTCCCTCTCCTGCTCTCTCTCAGTTTTCCTTTCTTGTTCGTGGATCGGCCTCAGAAACTGCACGGGCAAGGGACCAGGGAAGCTCGGAAAGTTGTGCTGGTTCTAACGGTCCAATGCCAAAGCAGCGAACTGGAGGTGGCCTGTTTATTCACAGCACTCCTTACGCATGATCCCAACTGCAAAATCCCAGTTGCTAGACGGAACCCCACTTTCGTAATTCTAGAACTTATTTCTGCTGGTTAGAGCAGCACAGACAATGCTGTAGTGTTCCTCGAACAGACAGAATAACCTTTCTGAGCACACTCTGACGATCAGTGTCTGAGTCTGGTTTGTATTGCTGTTATAACAAATTCCAACAATTTAGTGGCTTCAAACAACACACATTAAGTTTTTTAGATATTTGTTTATTTATTCGAGAGGGAAAGGGAGAGGGGGGAGAGGGAGAGAGGAAGAGAGAGAGCAAGAGAGCAAGTGAGAGAACAAGAGCAGGGGGAGGGAGAAGCAGACACCCCGCTGAGCAGGAAGCCCGATGCAGGACTCGATCCCAGGATGCTGGTGAGATCATGACCTGAGCTGAAGGCAGACGCTTCACCGACTGAGCCACCCAGGGTCTCCTACAAATTTATCATCTCATAGTTCTGGAGGTCAAAAGTCAGACTTGGGTCTCACAGGGCTAAAGATCAAGGTGTTAGCTGAGCTGAGTTCCTTTCCAGAGGCTCCAGGGGAGAATTAGTTTCTTTGTCCTTTCTGGCTTCTAGAAACTATCTGCATTCCTTGATGTATGGTCCATTCCTCCATCTCCAAAGTCAACAATGTCACATCTCTCTGACCCTTCTTCCATCATGACATCTTCTTCTGACTACAGTTAGGAAAGTTTCTCAGATTCTAACAACTCATGTCCCTTTAGCCATAAAAGGTAACATATCCACAGGTTCTGGATTTAGGACATAGATATCTTTGGGGGCCAGTATTCTGCTTTCCAGAGAGCGCCATCGTTTTCATTGTTTTTCTTTTTTTTTTAAAGATTTTATTTATTTATTCGACAGAGGTAGAGACAGCCAGTGAGAGAGGGAACACAAGCAGGGGGAGTGGGAGAGGAAGAAGCAGGCTCATAGCGGAAGAGCCCGATGTGGGGCTCGATCCCGTAACACCAGGATCACGCCCTGAGCCGAAGGCAGACGCCCAACCGCTGTGCCACCCAGGCGCCCCTTCATTGTTTTTCTTGTGGTGGTGATGCCAGGAGAACCTCCTCGCTTCCAATGGATCTTAAAAGAACAACAGGGCTTACTCTATCCAAGAAACTCAAGGAAGAGCTTCTTGCCTCTTGGCCATCATGGTGGTCATTGAGTTGCTCATTGGCCAAGGCCTAGAAGCAAGGTGAGAAGCTTATCTAGTCAGCTCTGATGGGTGGGCCGGCACACTTAGTCCCCCTCAGTGTTTGTGGTCCATGACACAACGTGGCCTCTTAATAGCTCCTCCCTCTCCTTCTTAAGATTAGAAATTGTTTCTGCACGGATGGACATTTTCAACTTTCATAAAATTGTACTTTGAAAGTTGTCTGTTGTTAACAGATATATAAAACGATTGTGTACATTTAACATAAAAACCACATTTTCTTTTGCCAAATTAGCACATAGCATGTTTTTGCCCTCACTTGATAAATACCCTTTTCCATTTAAATGCCTACTAAATTGCACCATAATTGTGCAGAGTGAGGGGAGCAAACTCAGCTGAGGGGCCATAACCACCTTCCAAGCCCGATTATGAGGCTCTCACTGAATCACGATTCTGTGGCAGTCCAAACAAGTGTAGGTGTCTGACGTCGAGCAGGAGATCAATTGCCTTTTTCAGCACCCGGAAGGTATGTATTTGCCCCCCAAAAAGGTCTTTAAGTGATAAAATATTTCACCACACAAACTGGCTAGTGGGGGAGGGAGGAGGCCTTAATTCGCAGTAGGTTCAGCGTGGGAGCTGACAAGGGCACGGCCACTCACGTAGACAACCCGGGCTGCCAACTCCGGAGGACTGGTAACGTCTTGTGAATTTGGGCAGCTCAGACTGTATAATTCAGGCTGAAAAAATAAATAATCTCCTTCTCCTTCATTTCCTGGGTAATTAAGGAAAGCACTGACTTCGTGGCCTGTATGATTACAGGCCCGGAAACCCGGCCTCAGGCTGTCTACACAAGTGCCAATAAAATCACCTGAAAAGTGAAAAATATCAGATAATTGACTGGTGGCTTTGTCAAACAACTGGTTTAAATTATTTCCTTCCCCATCCCCACCCCGTTCCCTCTGAACGGATGAGAAGAGGTGACTGGGCCCGGGAGTGTCTGCTCCTGCACCGCTTGCTCTGCCTCAGGCGCTCACACCCCTGAGCTATGGAAGATGCTGACGAGGACACTCCTGGGTGTCTGTCCGGCACCCAGCAAGCTGGCTCTCCCGCTCGCCCAAACCTCGGCGCACCACCTATTCCCTCCTGTGTCCCTACTTCACTGAGGAAATCGAGACCAAAGGGCATGGACTTTACCTCAACTTTCTGCCCTCTGCCCATCTGCTAGAGTATCTTCTAAGCCCACTCTGAATTCGGTCCCTCTTCTTCGTTGTGTGACCTTGGGCAAGTCATTTCACCTTTCTGAACCTCAGGTTGCTCACCCAGAAATGAGGAAATATGAGTGCTGATGATAGTAGGGAATGTTGTACCAAGGCCTCTGCTACCTCCTGAGGGAAGGAGAAAACCAACAGCGGTGACGTTAGAGTCACTCACCTTGACCAATCTCTGCTTGCACCTTTCTCCACCTCTTCTCCTTCCATCCCATCTCAAGCCACGCAGCTGAGGGCCTGGAGGGGAGAAGAGGGGGTGAGGATATAAGAACTCTCTAAGACACATGATGGCAAACAATTCTGACAGAGGTCAAGCTGCCTTTCCTATTCCTTCCTCTCCTCTGGGAGAGGGAATTACAGATGTGGGATAAGTGAAACCATTCAGTCCTTGGAGTAAAGAGAGATTTGAGGGCCATGAACTCCCTTTCTTTTTGCAAAGATGACACCGAGTGGTAAGACGTGAGAAGAAAATTTTGGAACCAGAGGTGTTTTCTGGATGGAGAGTGGTCCAGTTGGGTCTCGGAGGGTAACCTCTGGGTCCTATCTCTTGATGCTGGGCCAGCCTGGAAAAGATCTCCATTTGTAGCCGTGCCCACATCACCATTCAGTTCTCCTCCTCCAGGCAGATGGTGAAGAATACAAGTTTCACCCTGTGCGAAAAAGCTCTCTTTTATTTAGTGCAGTCTCTTCGAGTGTTCCATCAGAGATTTTCCAGAATATGAAATCCAGAAAGAAAAAATCAACCAGAAGTAGAACCATCAATTTCATAAGCCAAACATGCAAGCAAAACATGGCTTACAATACAGTGGCATTTCTCTACTGCCTGGCTTCCTTCCATTCAGACCAAGACAGGAGAATCAGGGAGATGTGGTTCAAAGTCCTAGTTCCTCATGTACGAGCCTCTATAATGTTGGGCTACCTGGTCTACCTCCCGAAGCCTCTCTTGTCTTACCTCTAAAATGGAGGTGAGGATTATAGGTGCCCTAGCTACTTTTGAACATAGGAAACACAGCTATAATAGCTTATTTTTTTGTGTTTTTAACGAATGTTTACGTTTAGAATAGTTTCACATTTAGAGAAAAATTGTTAGGTAGTACAAAGAGTTCTTGTGTACTCCATCAGTCCTCCCTATTGTTAACGTCTGATATGGGCATGAGACATTTGTTACAACTAATGAACCAATGTTGATACATTATTATACATTATTATTAAAGCCCATACTTTATTCAGATTTTCTAGGTTTTTACCTAATGTCTCTTTTCTGTTCTAGGATCCTATCCAGGATTAGAATTAGATGTCATGTCTCCTTAGCTTTCTCTTGACTGTGACAGTTTTCTCAGGCTTTCCTTGTTTTTGATGACATTGACAGTTTCATGGAGTACGGGTCACGTATTTTGTCAAATGACACTCAGCTGGGATTTGTCTGATATTTCTCTCATGATTAGAGTGGGGCTCTGGCTTCTGGGGAGGAAAACCAGTCACAGGGGCAAAGTGTCCTCCCCATTTCATCATATCAAGGGAGCATGCTATCAGCATGACTCATCACTGTTGACTTTAACCTTGATCACCTGGCCGAGGCAGTATTTGTCAGGTTTCTACACCACAGAGTTACTCCTTTCCCTCTTCATATTGTCTTCTTCGGAAGGAAACCACTAAACACAGCCCACACTTAAGGGGTGGGGAGTTATGCTCTGCCTCCTCGAGGGGGTAGTATCTACATAAATTACTTGGTCTTCCTTGTACAGGAGATCTGTTTGTTCTCCTTCACTTAAGTATTGATTTTATCATTTATTTATGTCAGTGTCGACTCTTGAATGCTGTTTAATGCCTTGAGAAATAATCTAATAGTCCTTTATTTATTTTGTTGCTCGGTTTGTTCTAGCTGTGACCGTGTGGAGCTCTTTCAGTGGCTCCTGTGTCACTTTGAGATGCACCACCCTTTTGTGTTTTTGATCACATCCTCACTCTCTGGCACTACAAGATGCTCCACGCTGATCCTGCACAGTTCCTTCCCCAGCCCTGGAACCTTCCATTTCTCTAAGGAGCCTTGGTTTCTTTCTTTAGATAACAGGATTAGAAACCAAGTTCCAGGTGCCAGCTATGCTTGTTGCTATGGGGATGTCATTGCTGCTAGCCTGTCTCAGTGGATAGAGGTAGGTAATACACCTGTGCTTACTGACCCATGTGTGCACACATATCTGTAATTATTTCTGTATCTATCTGTATCTGTACCTCCATCTGTATCTATATGAAGTTCAACGTGAGTCCGTACTGTTGTCTCTACTCTAGGACCACGAGGCTCATTCTAGCCTGCCTTGCTTGATGGTCTGTGTCCCTCACTCCGACACTGACCAACCTGCCTCTCACCCTCTGCCCTCCATTTAGTTATTTTGTTCGATCCCATCATACATGTATGGTGATTTCCAAATTGTCAACCCAGACAATGGGAAACAACTTCACCAACTAGAATACAGTACTCATGTACAGTTCCTTTTGTCTTTAGACTTAACATCGTCACTCCCTTCCAAAGTGACTTAGGCCAACACCCTTACACCCTATCCGGTTCAGTGAAGTGATGTCATCCATCTGTGATACAGTTACATTATTTTGTCATGGTCTGCCCATTGGGGTTCATGATTGCCCAATGGACTCTTTTGAAGATTGATACTTTGTGCTGTGAAGTTCTGTGGGTTTTGACAAATGCATGTTGTTGTGTATTCACACCACTGTATCATAGGATAGTTTCACCATCCTAAGAAATCCCTCGTGGTCACCTATTCAGTGCTACCACCTCCCCAAACCTCTGGCAATGGCTGATATGTTTTCTGTCTCTGTTTTGTCTTTTTCAGAATGTCACAGAAATGGAATCATACAGTGTGTCCCCTTTTCAGACTGGTCTCCTTCATATCTCATTCCTTTTTATCACTGGCTAGGATTCCATTGTATGGATGGACCAGTTCTTTGATCCATTTACTGACTGAAGGCTGTCTTGTTTGCATCCAGGTTTTAGTGACTATGTCTGCTTAATTTTTGAACATATGGAATGTAGTTATTATAACTATTTTAATGTCCTTGTCTGCTAATTCTCAAATCTGTGCCAATTCTAGGGCAGTTTTGATTTCTCAAGGGAGTTTCAATTTTATTTTTCTTACTTTAGTGAGGTTAAATAGCTTGTTAATATGGCAAAAGGTCAGTGTTATATCTTTTTCATAAATTGTCTGCTTGTATCTTTTTCACTCAGGTTTTGGATCCTTGTTTTAAAAGTTGGAAGAGGCTTTATGTATCAGTGATATTAATGACCTAGGTTGCACTCCCCCCCCCACTTTGCCCATCGTCCTTTGACTTTTTGTATGGTGTGCTTTGTTCTGCCTTTTAATTTTAAGCAGTGTGATGCATCCTGGGTGAGTCAGCAATCAGTGGACACTGGGAAGTGAGTGCTTCATAGGAAACGCCAGAAGTCCTGCTAAGCCTAAAGGCTGTGTGTCTGGGTCAGCACCTCAGACTGGCTGAATCCACTAGTCAATTAGGAACACAGGGCTTACAGTGAGGCCCATGGCCTGCTTTCCTTTTCCTCCAGAGCCAACAACCTGAATGGGAGACCTTCAACCTAAGGAACTATATGGACAGGACTTGATGACATGTTTTCCCCTCCAAGAGGTTGGAAGCTTCTTGGGCTCCTTCATAGAAATGACCTCAACCCATGTCTCAGCTATGATAAGAAGCTCCAAAGGAGATGGGGTGCCAACAGCGCTAACAGTAAAATCAGACGAGAAGAGTGGTTTGTGAGGACACATGTTGAGAAGACCCGTGCACGTGAGGCTCACGCACCTGTGGTTAAGCTAAGACCGCCCCCTCCCCCCGGAGCATTCACCAGTCCTAGGTTGAACTTCGCTGCGTGCTGTCACCCTGCACCGCTGGCACGTGGATACCTGCCTCATCCCCTACAGGGTTAACACCCAAGTCAGGAACTATACCTAATGAGACGAGCCTGACCCCCAGATTTGAAACAAGACTGGGATGCTCGGTGGGGCAGTTCTATTTGCCGAAGCCTGGCGGCCGGAAGGCAGTGCTTTCAGACTGGAAAATGGAAAATGGAGCAGAGCTACGTGGACGCCGGGCAAAGCAGGTGGGATGGGAAAGCTTCCTGGTGCGTAAGAGTCATTTGTAGCCAGGAAGTGGGACGATTCACATCTCCACAGAAAGCTAAATGTGACCACATCACCTCACAGGGATTTTCAGTTAGACATACCAAATCTAGGTGAAGGTGGGTGAGTGACAACAGAATGAGTCACTGAAAAGGATGACTCTGAAAAAAGGCACGGAGGAGACAGGTGACCCGGCCAGGTGACCCAGCAGAACTGACTTGTGGAGATGAGGGGGTGGCAGGTGAGTCTGGAAGGCTGTTTAGGGGGTGATAAAGAAGTGGCCCCTTTCTCCCACCAGAACATCTCAGCCTCACCCGCACTGCACTCCCTCCTGCCCATGAAGGTGTCAAGATGGTGCTTTGTGATGTCTGGCCCGCCCCCCCCAGAGCCGCCATTGGCTGGGGGAGTGACTTGTTGACCACACAAAGCTTTGGGTGTGGCCCGCCATTGCCCTGGGATGGGGTATATATAAGGGGCTCAGGCGCTCGGGGGTACACCGCTGGGAGTCTTCGAAATGGCTAAGGTGACTAGGAAAACACAAGCTCCACTGGCTTCTAGGGCAGCTGCGCAGCAACCGACCTCAAGCACCAAGGGGAGAAAACACGCGAAGACATCCTGTCCACCCAGGTCCACAGAGAGTGGCAAGGTGAGATGATCCCACTCAAGGTCTTCCCCATTGTCATCCCTGCAAGACTCCTCACCTGTCCTTGCCTGGCGCACACCCCCTCTGCAGAGTGCACTCATTCTCCTGAAGCCCCTGTTCCCATCCATCCCTCACCCTGTTCTCCCAAACCAGTACCCCTCTGTGATCACTCTGTTGTCCTTCCAGGTGACCAAAACAACCATGAGGGTAACAAGTCACCCTCGAAGGAGCTTGACAAAAAAAGCTTCTCCAAAACCTTCCACCCCTTCAAGGAAAGTTAAGAAATCGAGAGGGTCAAAACTCTTCGGCCACTACCATAGACTGAACGAAGTGCTGAATCACAATGAGCCAGAGTGGGACCGAGAGAGGGCGGAGAAACCCACCACCTCGCGTGCCTACCTGGGTAGCCAGTAACTCCAGAGCGAGGCCAGAGACCTCAGGACTACCTGCCAAGTCTCTGAGGTCTGCCCCCTGAGAAATGACCGATTGCATAGACATCGAATTTTACACCAATGGGGTATACCATTCGTGAAAATTAAAATAAAACCAACCTGTTAACGAAAATTTGTGTGTCTCTGTGAGTTCTCTGATGGTGGGGAGTGGGGAAGGAAGGGAAAAGGAAGGCTTGCGCGGGAGGGAGCAGGGTCTGTCGGGGTTGGGGGTTAGACCAGAAGGTCCAGTTAGCCAGAAAGTGGGGATAAGGACTGGGTCAGGACTGAACACCAAAGACGAGCCTCCCACAGAAAAACATGGTATTTCCTTGTGTGCGTAGGGGTGTGGACCTAGCTGGGGGGAGGTGTTCTGTGTGGGACAGCAGTGCCAATCCCTGAAAAGGCACACAAAGTCACTGCCTGCCGGTCACCTACCTCACAGTGGGGTTTGTGATACCCACCCTACTGTGTCAGCAACTCACAGCCCTCACAAAAACCACACTTCTCAGCCTACTAAAAGTTAGTCCAAAGGACTAAAGTAGTGGTATTTTTGGAGGCCACAAAGCCAACACTGTTTAGGCCACTTTCTTCCTAAGATATGTATCTTAGGAGATATATAGATAGATAGATATAGATATAGATATAGATATAGATATGTAATTTGGGTCTTTTTTATGCCTTCTATGACTCTACTAAACTGTTTGAATAACTATTTTAATGTTCCTATCTGCTAATTCTAAAATCTGTGTCAGTTTTGGGTTGGTTTCCTTTTCTCAGGATAGTTTTTTTTTTTTTGACATTTTTCTTACTTTAGTGAGGTGAAATAGCTTTTTTTCAAAGGATTTATTGATTTATTCGAGAGAGAGAGTATGAGTGGGAGAGGCAGAGGGAGTGGGAGAGCATCCCAAGCAGACTTGGGGCTGATCACGGAGCCCCACGTACAGCTCAATCCCACTACCATGAGATCGTGACCCAAGCTGAAACCGAGTTGGATGGTCAACCAATTGTGCCACCCAGGTGCCCCCAGCTTTTTTTAATTTTAAAGATTGATTGATTGATTATATGCAAGTAATGAATCATGGAACTTTACAACAAAAACTAGGGATGTACTGTATGGTGACTAACATAATTTAATAAAAAATTATTATATATAAAAAAGATTGATTTGAGAGAGAGAGAGAGCGCACACACGCACACACGACTGGGGAGAGGGACAGAGGGAAAGAATCTTCAAGGAGACTCCCCACTGAGCACAGAGCCCCACACAGGGCTTGATCTCTGGACCCTGAGACCATAACCTGAGCCAAAACCAAGAGTCAGACGCTTAACTGACTGAGCCACCTAGACGCCCCTGAAACTGCTTTTAATACGATTAAGGGCCAGTTCTATATCCCTCTGGTGAATTGTCTGTATTTTTTCACATGTTTCTATCAGGTTTGGGGTCCTTCATCCAGTGATTTTTCAATCTTTTAAATATAAGGAATAGTAGCCTTAATATGAGCCCTAATCAGAGATCTAAGTTACAATATGTTTTCCCAGTTTGTTAGTTGTCTTTTGATTTATTTTATGGTGTGTTTTTGTGTGTCTTTTACAATTCTCAACAGTGTGATGCGTCCCGGGTGAGTGAGCAACTGGTGGACACCGGGAAGCGAGTGCTTCAGAAGAAACCCCAGAAGCCCCACTAAGCCAAGAGGTTGTGCGCCCAGGAGAGCCCTCAGGCTGGCTGAACCTTCTAGTCTTAAGAACATAAGGCCTGCGGAGAAGCCCACCGTGCCTTTCCTTCAGGGCCATAAACCTAAGTGGACAACCGTCGACCTAGGGAGCGGTGTAGACAAGACACGATCACACGGTATCTCCTCAAAGAGGCCTGAAGCTTGTTGTAGCCAGAGCCGGCTTCCTGCGGGCCTGACGGGGAGTTTGCCCGCTGCCATGTCTGCTGTTGGAGCACTGAAATTTGTAATACCTTTTGAACAGGGGCCTGCATTTTCATTTTACACGCAGCCTTGCAAAGTACGTTACTGGTTTTGTCCCTACCCCCTCCGGCCTCTGGAATCAGAATTTCTGTGGCGAGTGCCAGACGTCGAAGTCAGAGGGCTTGAGTCCCGTGGCTGTCCTGCTTCCCAGCCGCAAACAATTCTCTGACTCGCTCATCCGACTTCACGTGGGAAAGACATAGGTGGGCGCACTTGAGCCTACAAGCGCGTGGTTCTCGGGACACTCCTCCCAGCGGGTCCCCATGCTGGCCGGTGGGGGTGCCCACGGGGGGCAGGCCCGCCGAACCAGGACCCGGGCTGCTGGCGCCTCCTGCCTGCGTCTGAAACTCATCCTTTCACCTGGCAGTTGAAGCCCCAGCTTGAAACCCAGGGCAGCCCTGCAAGGAGGAACACGGCTGCCTGCCAGAGTTGAGATCTTTGAATACTCTTGACTTCTAAGTTCTGAAACGAGGCCGTGACCCGCTGGAGCTTGGGGTGTCCTCTGATTCCGAGTCAGAAGAAAGCTGTCGGCAGAGGCTTTGTGGATTGGGAGGACATCAAAGGGCCCTCACGACCTCTTTATAATTGTGAAGGATTCAGCAACATGGGGGTGGAATGCCGCCCGAAGCACTCGGCAATCCCAACACGAGGAGGGGATGAGCAAAACGCGCTGGTCAGACTCCCAAAGCAGCGGAGGATGTGGGGGACCCCAGATGAAACCTCACCTGCCTGTTTTCTCTCCGTCTATCTCAACAGCCACGGAGATCTGAGAAGGCAGATTTCAAACGCTGATGACCACACGCTCTGGAGGATCGTACATTCGGGGCACCACACGCTGCGCCTTTCATACCTTCCCCTTTCTAACTTGCTAGCTGCACATCGGAGCTCTCACCGGCCCTGTGGAACACGAGCCACGCCACCTATTTCTTTCACAGTCGCTCCAAGCTGAAAGTGACCCGACTACAGACACGGCTGTTTTGCACCTGCCGGGAATTTACTCTGGAGGAGTTTCTTTCGGCACTGCCTCCCCTGCTCCGCTTCTGCCAAGGCTGCGGATGAGCACGAGGGTTCTGCCTCTCGAGGGGTGTCGCCTCACATTTCAGCATTTCCTTTCAAGGCCTGAGCAGGAACTTCTGAGGTTTGGAGGGAGATGGATTCTGTCCCCTCTGAGTGTTCAGAGGTGAAGCATCACGGCAGTGGGCTTGGCAGTGGCGGGATGGGCACTGTGCAGGCATTTCGACTTGGACCTGTGCCAGCCCCCCTGGGAGCCCGAGATGACTCGGCTTTCCTAGGCCCTCGTCTATGGCATACTGTTCCAGAGGCTTCTTCACAAGGCATGGAGACCTCTGCATGCTGGGCTCCCGCAGCCCTGGCTGACCTGCCAGGGGAGAGAATGGACGAGCTCACTGTGGGTGCCGTAACCCTTCAGGGCCTCCACCGCAGGACTCGTCAGTTCCCTGGTTTGTGAACCACTAATGTCAGCGCTGCTCGCCAATAGGAGCAGGCCCAGAGATTGAAAAGCCTGCCAAACACCAGTCATCAGACAACAGTCTCTGAGGCAGGCTGGGCCAGTAGCTGTCCCCAGCCCTCAGGCCAGCTCTCTCTCATTGGGGAGACTGGTTCCCACAAGCGTAGGAATCTCTGGATTGCAACAGATTCTGATCAGGAAGAAGTTAACCCACTTCTTCTTACAAAAAATATGCTCCAAACTGAGAAGGCAGAAGAACCAACAGGAATCTCTTCCGAAGACGAGCGAAGCCTTTAAATTGTGTGGAGTCCATGCTGGCGCTTCGTGTCGCTTACTTTAAGGATCTTGCTGCACTCCTGCAACATGCAGAAATCGAACGAACAAAAAAGGTAACCCAGCTCACACCTGTAAGGAGGGTCATTATTAAGAAAACTGAAACCAGACACAAAACCCCAGAAAATAAGCTTTGGCAGGGATGTGGGGACCTAGGAACCCCTGTACACGGTTGGCTGAGAATGGAAATTGGAACAGGATGGAGGTTCCCCCTAAAATTAAAAATGGAACTAGCATTTGTTCCACTACTGGGTCTACATTCAAAAGCATTGAAACCAGGATCTCCAAGAGCTGGCCGCACTCCCATGTTCATTGCTACACTATTCACAACAGCCAAGAGGTACAAACAACTGATGAATGGATCAATAAATATATATATATGGTCTAGCCAGACAGTGGCATATTATTCAGCCTTAAAAAAGAAGGAAATCCTGCTCCATGTGACAACATGGATGAACCTGGAGGCCATGATGCTCAGTGAAATAAGCCGGCCTCGTGAGGACAAATACTGCATGACCCCAGTCCGAGGAGGGGTCTAACACAGTCGAATGCACAGGAGCAAAGATTAGAATGGGGGTGGCCAGGAGGTGTGGGGAGACGAGCTGGGGAGTCCCGTGCAGAGGTGATAGTTTCAGTCATGCAAGATGAAAGCACGCTAGAGGTCTGCTGGCCAGCACCATGCCTACAGTTAACAAGACTGGGTTGTGCGCTTACAAATGTGTGAAGAGGGTAGCTTTCATGTTATCCATGTTCTAGCACAATCCAAAAAAAAAAAAAAAAGATAATCCTTTATTTGCAGAGGCATCCCCAGGAGCTGCAGGTAGCTGGCCGCCGTGGGCTGGTGATGGGCCCAGAGGATGTCCCCCAGCCCAGAACAGTTGGGGGATGTCGGGGACCCAGAGCCACTCGAGGCACAGGTCCCACTACCCTACCACTCTCACCCAGTTTTCATTCTTTGTTAGGGCATATCACTCCTTCTCTCAGATGACACAGGTAAGATCGGATGTCCAGTGTCACTTTGAAAGGCCACCTGAATCACCTGTGCCTTCCGACGCAGCTCAAGCACAACATGGACCCCAAGGAGGGAGGAGGAGAGGCTCCAGCAAGAGAGAAGACTGGAGACAAAGTGTGGGGCCAGAGTTTTGGGCATCTGCCGTCGGCCTCCCGGGCTGCCAATTCTGCTGGAATCGCTGATGTTTGCTGAGGACAGGCCCAGACAGAGCCAGACCAGCGTACTTGACTGGGGACATTCATCTGTCATTCATGACTCTGTCCCACCGCCTGCACTCGCTCACTCACACCGCGCGCACATTTGCATACCATTTGTGTGCCTGACACTGTGCTGGGCACAGAGGAGCGGCAGAGAAAGATGGCCAGAGGTGCCCAAGAGAAAGATCTGTTGGCCTCGGTGCTAGACCAGTGTTTTCCCAACCTGCGAAACCACACGTCTTTGAGGGGATTCCACGTTAATGCAGAAGGCTCAACATGGAAAGCAGGTCTCGACCCCAGACTAAATAAATGGTCCAGAGGCTTCCTAGAAATGCCGTGGTATAGTGGTCAAGAGAAGGGACTTTGGAGCTAGACTGCCTGGGTTCGAATCTCAGTTCTGATGGTGTCTCACTTCGCCATGTCCGCTTCCTCACCTATATGATAGGCGTAAATAGTAACATTCACAAAAGAGTTAGCATACATGAAGCATATAAATATTGGATCATTATTCCACACACGTCACGATTTTCTGATGTCTGTATTATATAAAATGTCTATATTATATATTATAATAAATGAAATATAATTTTATTTTAAAATGTAACTTATCTAAAGTAGTTTATTCCGCGCATTTCTCAGTCAACTGATGCCAAGAAATATGGTGACTGTCAAGTGAGGGCATCGGGATTGATTTGGATGTGCAAAATAAAGCCTGGCGGGCCTCCTTAATGCACGGCCCTTGACTGTGGTGTTTCTCCAGCCATTTGTTTAGCTGGACCGAGCCTGAGATTTGGGACTGGGTGGGCCCAGGTTCACGTCCCAGCCCCACTCCTCAGCCAATCATCAAAAAACCATTTATTAGGAACCCAATGATACCAGGCCAAGATGAGACTCTCCCTCTTACCTGGGAAAGTTACAACAAATTCCTTCACCAGCCTACGCCTCATTTTCCTCACCTGTGAAATGGACATCTAACTCCCAGTTTGTTTTGCAAATTAGATGAGTAACATCCGGAAAATCATCTGGCACAGTCCCTGGCACGGAGAAGACGCTCAATAAATGGCCACTGTTTCCCTGACTCATGAAATGGCAATTGAAAAATGGCCGTATAACTTGCCTCATCTCCTAAATATGAAAAATCATATATGGTTTCACTGTAGTCACAAGAGGTAAAATGTACCCTGCCCTCTTCAAGCTGGGCTGGGCAGATTCTACAAATTAGATCCCGTAAATGAGATCTTAGCTAGGGGCTGCTGCCGTCCTTTGTGGGAAAAAGCCTAGCACACAGGCACTGGGAGGAGAGACCCTAGACTGGAAATGCTCAATGGCGTGGAATTTAATCAGGTTAGGTGTCAACATTTAGTTATAGATATGACTCCTAAAGGAGCTCTGATCTATATCAACATCCTTTAGATAAACATGTGGGGCCCCAAGGCCAAACAGAGGAGGAGTGGGGCTCTGAGTGCTGGGCTGAAGGATGGGAGGATGAAGGGAGGCAGAACAGGGATATCAATTAACCCCAGGCACAGAACACTCATTTGTAATCTCACCCTGTGGTTGACAGGACATTCAAGTAAATGCACAAGGAACACTGCAGTAATGATGGTAAGTCCCCCACCACATCCGGCAGCAGGGTGACACGTGCCCGGAGCTTTCTAGAAGCTAGTTACGCATCCCCCCACCTGGCACAGGGGTGAACAAATTGGACAAAGACCCTGCCTTCATGGGGCTTGCGGTCTAGGAAGAGAGACAAATAACAAACACACGAACATACGATATCGAGGGTTGATAAGCACTATGAAGCAGAATGAACCAGGGTAAGGGGTCTATGAGAGACACAGTAAGTGAGGCTGGGGGCGGAAGTGCTGTTTGAAGATAGAGTGGTCAAGAAAAGTATCTCTGAAGAGGTGACTTTTGAGCAGAAGGGTGAATGTGGCAGGGGAGCAAGCCTTGCAAAGGTCTGGGAAAGTGTTCCAGTCAGATGACCAAGCAGGTGCAAAGGTAGAGGCAAAAACAAGCTGGTGAGACCAGGAACAGTGAGAAGAGCAGCATGGGGGTTGTGAGGGGGTTGTGAGGGGGGGTTGTGAAGGTAGGAGAAGAGGTCAGAAAGATAGCCAAGATACGACCACTTGCAGCCACCACTATGCTACCATCTTGGTCAAGGGCTGCACCATCTCTTCTAGATCACCGTGACGGTCTCCTCAGCCAGTCTTGCGGCTTCTGCCCTCGGTCTCCTTCAATCTATTCTCCTGCTTCCTAAACTTGGCTATGCATTAGAATCATTTGGGGAGCTTGTAAGACTTTCCACGACCGTGTCACACTCCAAACGAATGTAATCAGAAAGCCTGGAAGGTGGGGGCCAGGCATTAGCATGTTTAATGATCCCCAGGTGATTCCAGTATTCAGTGAAGTTTGGGAATCATTGGCCTGTTCTCAACACTGCAGCTACAGTTATCTTGCTAAAACAGACCGAGAACTATTTACCCCTCTCCTCCTTAAATCCCTCCAACGGCTTCATTACACTTAGAACAAAATCAGGCTTTCTCCTGTGACCTACAAGGCCCTACATGACCCGGCTGGCCCCCGTTCATCTCTCCATAGTCATCTGGGGGCATTCCTCCCCTCTTAGCATGTTCCAACCACTGGCCTTTTTTCTCTCCTGCAAACATGCTGAGCTTCTCCTGCCTCAGAGCCCCTGGTACCTTGAAATTGGAACACTCTTCCTGATGAGATGTGCAGGGATGGCTTCTTCCTGCTAATCAGGCCTCAGCCCTAATAATATCACCCCCAAGAGGCCTTCCTTGACTCCTCTAGCTAATTTTATATACACACACATACCGTATGGATGCCATCATTTGCCATCCAGACTCTCCTTTAGGAGAACTTATTTCCCCAGCTGCTAGGAATGGTGCCGGCACTTGACCTTGGCTGGAAAGACCACACCTCAGGGATAGCCTGCATGCAGTGACTCATCATTCATGAAGTTCAAGGACACAGCCACCTCACTGCAAAGTGAAGGGCCTTTCCAGCCTCAGCACTCATGGAGTGACTAAAGCTTTGAGCAGATGTCACAGGCCAACGTTCCCCTCTGCCCAGGCCTGCTTCCTGCCATTCTACAAAAACACTTGGTCACATTCCCTAATATTCTGACACCCTAATTTCCATGTCAGAATCCAATGTAATGCAAACTGCCGGAGCTGGTGCCAGTCATCTGGGGAGGCGAACACTAGGACAGCGTTCTGGAGCCGATCCACCTGTCAGACAGCTGGCATTGAGGCACCTTTCGCTGGACATAAGTGGCAGTGGAATATCTCCAGGACAAGGTAACAATTCAATTGTTAACACTTGTACCTGTGGGACCTGGGATGTCAAGATAATTCACTCACGAGAGTGGAACTGGGTGGCCTTTGCTGAGCATGATTGATGCTTTTGGAGAAAGACAACCAAAGGCTGTGAGTGATTAATTGGCAATTAAGAGCTAAGTGTGAAAAACAGAGGGCTTCCCTTGCAGGAGGTAAAGAAGGTCTCATCTCTTGTATCCAGAGAACAGAGAAAGCTGAGGTCCAGGCCTAGAAATCAGTCATCAGGGTGGCAGAGCTCCAAAGAAGCTCGTACCCCCAACCCCATTTCTGTTAGCCGTGATTGGGAAAGAATGGGGCCCCGAATCACAGCGTGTGGCACCTGAGCTGATGCACCTGGAAACCTGGAATCCTCAGGATTGGCCGGAAAGCTCTGTAGCTAGAAGCAGCCCACTCTTCTAGAAATGCTCCCCCCTCTCTTATGGATGATGCAAAGGCTTCTCCCCTGAAGGTGCCATATGCGCCCTCGGGATCTGCCCCTGCCTCTGCACCTGCCCAATAGCTAGGATTATGTCACAGTATAATCTGGCTGAGGAAGTGCTCGGCCTGCCAAGGCAGGAAAGGGACTTGACCTCAAAGGAGCAGCTGGACCTAGCCAGCATGGACCAGCAGGAGTCAGGAGAGTGGGCCTGGGTCTGAATCCTGAGTGTACGGGGTCAAGGGGGAGCCAAACAGAACACTGGATAAAAGGTCCTGACATGGGAGCTCTTGCTAGAAATATAAGACTTAACCTGGCAAGGACCCCGGGAGACCATATGAAAATGCTGCTTGGGATGAATCTTAGAAATAAGGAAAAAGCAATGGTCCACACCAAGCAAGGTAGAAATGCCAGAATTATCAAGGCAGACAATAGAAATGAAAGGATCAAAGGCTCCAAGAAGTGGGCATACTAGGGTAGCTACTCCATCGAAGTCTGGATGACTTACCAGACAACCATATTCTATAGGAGGGCCTGGGGTATATACCATTCCCCAGGCCATCAGGAAAACAGCAGTGAGAGGGGCACTAACATCACTAACAAGGTCAGTGGTGGATCTCCCTTGTAGGACAGGGAAGACAGTAAAAGAGGTGATCATAGAGCTGCATTCACTGACAGCACCGCAGACATAAATAGAGGCCAGGTGGTGACACGTTAGCATCAGAAATTACGTGTGTGCAATCACTGTAGGTGCCAGGAGGGCCTGACCCATAGAGAGCTATGGAGATAGTTAACAACACACAGGCTCCCTAGAGACAAGATAGAGGAGTAGCCTGCAAGGGTAGTTCTCAATCTACACGATCAGAGGAAGTCAGATGGGTGCAAGAGGATGTGGGCAATCAACAACAAAAAAGTCAAAATCCCTTGCCTAGTTTTGAGACCCGAGCTACTTTTCAGACCTGAATGAAGGGTCTCCAGGAGGGAGAACCCTGCAGCACCATGCATGTATATATGGCAATTGTTCCTCTGGGGTTTTCGAGAAAGATAAATGGCCATTTACTTGGGTAATTATATACTCATGAGAGGGGACTATCTAAACATTTCACAGAATTCAAGTTTCTATTGATATCCATGGAATGTATATCTAGATACTTGAAGGCATCGTCATGACCCTTAAAGTAGGGGCAGATGAAGACTAGATAATAAACGCAGATCTGGCCCAGGTCTGGCTCACAGTGTGCCCACTAGAGCCACAGACTCATGTGATGATCATTCCCCGGTCTCCAAGTATATAATGAGAATGGACATACTTGGTAGTTGGCATGAGACCCGTATTGATTTCTTGGCCTGTGATACAAGAGGTACCATAGTGGAGAAGGGCAAATGGAGGTCTCTTGTGTCAGTTGGGTTTATGGCAAGCCCACACAGAAGAATCACAATGAAGACCTCTAGGGTTCTACAGCAAGGCCATGCCATCTATGGCAGAGAATTATACACATTTCATAAGCTAGTCCCTGGTATGCTACCAGGCCCTGGTTGAGACAAAGTGCCTGACCATAGGTCATCAAGTGGCTATGCAGCCAGAGCTACTCTACATGAGCTGGGTTCTTTCAGATCCAGATTACTTCACTGAAGAATTCTACCGGTACCTGGATGGTTCAGTCGGTTAAGCGTCTGCCTTCAGCTCAGGTCATGATCCCAGGGTCCTGGGATGGAGCCCTATGTCAGGTACTCTGCTCAGCAAGGAGTCTGCTTCTCCCTTCCCTACTCTCGTGCTCTCATTTGCTCTCTCTTTCTCCCTCTCAAATAAATAAAAAAATTATCTAAAAAAAGACATTATTTCAGTGTTACACAAACTATTCAAGGGAAAAAACAGGATATATATCAAACTTATTTTATGAAGATATCACAACTATGACATAAAACCTGACAAGTACAGTACAAAAAAATTACATGTTGGGGGCGCCTGGGTGGCACAGCGGTTGGGCGTCTGCCTTCGGCTCAGGGCGTGATCCTGGTGTTATGGGATCGAGCCCCACATCAGGCTCTTCTGCTGTGAGCCTGCTTCTTCCTCTCCCACTCCCCCTGCTTGTGTTCCCTCTCTCACTGGCTGTCTCTATCTCTGTCGAATAAATAAAATTTAAAAAAAATTACATGTCAATCTCATTCATAGCCACAGACGTAAAAATCTTCAACAAATACTGGCATACCAAACCCAGGAGTATGTGAAAAAAACACATCATAATCAAGTTGGGTTTATCTCAAGAATGCAAAGTTCAGGGCGCCTGGGTGGCGCAGTCTTTAAGCATCTGCCTTCAGCTCAGGGCGTGATCCCAGCATTCTGGGATCGAGCCCCACATCAGGCTTCTCTGCTAGGAGCCTGATTCTTCCTCTCCCACTCCCCCTGCTTCTGTTCCCTCTCTCGCTGGCTGTCTCTCTCTGTCAAATAAATAAATAAAATCTTAAAAAAAAAGAATGCAAAGTTGGTTCAACATTAGAAAATTAATTTATGTAATTCATTATTAATACACAGAAAATTACTATTAAATTAATATAAAGGAGAAAAATCACATGATTTTATCAATTGATGAGGAAATAATGTTTGATAAAACCCAGCATATATTTGTGATAAAGCATCAAAACCTCTTAAGTGGCAGAGAGCTTTCTAAATCTGATAGTGTTTCAAAAAACTTACCACAAACAAGCGTTTGATGAAACACTCAAATCTTCCACTCTGTGATAAAGAAGACAAAGACTGTCCATTATCACCACTTCTGTTCCACATTGTGTTAGAGTTCCTAGTCAGCACAGTAAAGCAAGAAAAAAAGAAAAAGGTAAGGATTTTAAAGAAACAAAACTATTGCTCACAGATGATATTATTACATACATTGAAAATCCAAAATTACTCACAGATTATTTGAATTAATAAGAGTTATCAGGTTTACTAGATTCAAAAACAATACTCACAAATCAATTGCATTTCTAGATAAAACAACTTTTAAATAGATACCCTTTAAAATAGCATTAAATTAATATAAAACCTAGGAATAACTCAAAAAAAATGTTCAAGTCATCTGTGCAGATAATTGTAAAATAATATGGACAGAAATTGAAGAACATGGAAATAAATGGGGAGATATTCCATGTTCATGGAATGGAAGACCCTATATTGCAAATATATTAATTGTCCCCAAACCACTCTATAGATTCAATGCCAATTCTGTGTGTGTGTGTGTGTGTGTGTGTGTGTGTGTGTGTGTAGAACCTCAAAGCTGCTTCTAAAATTTATATAAAAATGCACAGGGCCAAGAATAAGCTTAGAAAAGAACAACATGGGAGGATTTGCTTTGTTGAATATCAAGACTTGTTACAGAAGTACATTAAAACAGTGTGGCACAAACATATAGCAAAGTAAACAAAGTGATCAGAACAGAAAGCCCAGAAATAGACCCACACATATATGGAAAAGGTCACTATAGAGCACTAGAGAAAGCATAGCCTTTCCAATAAATAGTATTGGATTAATAGGATATATATTTGGGGAAAAAATGAAATTGGGCCTGTCCCTCATTTATACAGAAAAATCAATTTGTTGTAGAGCTAAATGTGAATGGTAAAATAATAAACCTTCTAGAAATTAACATAGGAGAGTATCTTCAAAAGCTGAAGATTAAAAGTCATTTTAAATGGAATGCAAAAGCACCAAACAATAAAAGAAAATATTAATAAGTTGTTTTTATTAAGAGACTTCACTGAAAGTGAAAAGGCAAGCAATGCTCTCACCCTTACCCCTTTACTCCAGTATGCATACAGCAGACAGAGCATTCACTGAAACAGAAATCGGATCACATCACTCCCTCGTTTAAAACCTTCCCACCTTCTTACCCTAGCCCATACTTTGTCTAGTACCACTCTCCCTCTCGTCCGTTATAGTCCAGCTATACTCCAAATGCCTTTCCTACCTCTGGGACTTGACACGTGTTGTTTTCTGTCTGTCTCTATTTCGTTCTTCAGTTAACTTTCATTCCCATCCTTTAGATTTCAGCTTAAATGTCTCCTCCCCAGAGAAGCCTTCTTTGGCCATCTAATCTAAGCAGGGCTTCACATTATTATCTCTTAGAACACCCTGCCCTTTCCTTCATAGTACTTAGTATATATTTTCATTATATAAACCGGATATTTTACTTGTTCATGGTCATCTGTCCGATTACACTTAAGTTCCAAATACATAGTAAATATGGGTGGATGGATGGATGGATGGATGGATGGATGGGTGACTAAACTAATAACATAGTTATCTCCTTAATCCAGAATTTGCTCTTCATATCTGGTGAAAGGTCTCCTTTTCCAGACCCCAAATTCAATAATTTTCTTTTCAGGTGTGTAAAGGATCAGTTAATGATTTTTTTCATTTGCTCATCTATTCGATTATTCATTCAACAAATGTTTTCGAAGAGGTTCTCTGAATAAGAGGATATGGGTCAAGCCATTGAATGAGCAGATTTGTAACTGAAAAGAGAGACATGAAGGGCGTAGTGAAATTCCTACATACGTATATACTTTAAGGACACGTAGAAATATAATTTAAGGGAGAAGTTTTCTATGTTTCAGCGGTGGCTTTCTTGGCAGTTGAGAGAGTGAAGGATGGCAATGTGCTCTGTAACGCCAACAACTTTTTATTCCCAAATTTGCAAATGAGTCATCGGTTACTTCTGTCAATTTTTCTCAAGTATGATATAACAGCTGTAGTTTGGAGATTACAGTGTTTACTGAGTTGAGTATTATTTCCAGTGATCGTTTGAAAGCGACGTGGGAACATTCTGGCAGCACTTTCTGAGAAATTAAGATGTGTGGTGGTTGTAAAACATGGCTGCAAACCCTTTGACACTCTTCCCATTGAGATCCTGGGTTCGCGCCCCCTCTCTTGGAGTCCGGGTGGGCTTGGGACATCTTTGACAGTTAGGTATGGCAGAAGTGACTCTGTTCCAAGACGAGGTCATAAGAGTCCATGTACATTCTGCCCCACTCTCTTGAAACATTTGCTTTCTTTGAAAGCTCTTCTCAGGATGCTCTCTCTTAGGAAACAGCTGTCATATCATAAAAGATCCCAGTCACAGTGGTAGGCCGCGTGCAAGTACTCTGGTCAACAGCCCCAGCTAAGCCTACCCTTGAAGACCTTGCAGCCTAGGTGTCAGATGTGAGTAAGGACACTTCCAGGTAGTTCCTGTCCCCAGCTGTTTCAGTTACCCTGGTTCTAGGAGTCTTCCCAGGCGAGGCCCCAGGAAAGGGAGAATAATCCGCACTGTGCCCTGTCCAAATTCTTGACCCACAGAACCCTTGAGCACGGCTAACGAGTGGCTGGCATTTCACAGGGTAGTTTCAGGCAGTTTGTTATGCAACAATAGTAATTGGAACAGAATGATAAAATGAAAATTTTGACTAAAGCACCAAAAGATGACAACACCTTAATATGGAAAGTTGAAAGATGAATAAATAAGTAAATGCACTATAGAAAGATTCACAAGGCAGACTGGGAACAATGGCTTAGAGGCAAGAGGCTCATTTTCAAGGTTAAATTATTGGACAATGTCCCTGCATTATGTGATTAGTAGTATTTGACCCATAATTTAGGAAGAATCAAATACCCTATTACTTTAATTATCCAAAGGTCAGTGTCCTGACATCCTCCAGCAACTGGAGCATAGCCATCAATCTAGAAGTGAAAAAGATACGTAGCCATAAAACAAACAAACAAGTAAGATGGGCTGATGGATAAATAGAAGGATGGATCGATGAACAGATAAAGGAAGTGCAGTGATAAGGCAAGTGTAGTAAGAGGTTAATGATAAGATATAGATACAATGGGGGGATGATATGTACTGCTGCGTACCGAATAACTCCAAAAGTTAGTGTCTTCAAACAGCATCCACTTATTGTTTCAAAGTTTCCGTGATCAGAAATGTGGGCGTGGCTCAGCTGGGTCTTCCGGATCAGAGTCTCTCATGAGGTTGACTGGGGGGAGGCGGGTGGACCAAGTTCACTCAAGAGGTGGTTGGATGGATTTAATTCCTCACGCATTGATGACCATAGACCTCCCTCGGTTCCTTATCACATGGGCCTCTCCAAAGGGCGGCTCACGACATGGCAGCTGGTTTCCGTCAGAGTGATACAATGATAGTGCTAGCAAGACAGAAGTCAGTCTTCTGTAACCTAATCTTGGGAGTGACACTTCATCACTTTGGCCATATTCTATTTATTAGAAGCAAGTGATGAGGTCCAGCCCACCCTCAAGGGGAGGGGATTACTCAAAGGCCTCAATGCCAGAATGCGGGGACCATTGGGGGGGCGGGGGTGGGAGGGAAGAGGGGATCATCTGTAAAGGCCACCTCCTGCAGGGTCTGCTGTAAAATGAACACTTTCATTATAAAATATTTGGGGAAATTATTTTACATATATATATATATATATATATATATATATATATATATATATATATATATATCTCCAAATCTGTGTTCTCTACTCTGTGGGAAGCCATAACAAACTTCAGGCTTTAATGTGATTATACAAAATAAGGCACCAGCTTAGAAGCATTGAGGCCTATAGACAAAGAGAAAAGCAACAGCTAATATGTAAAATAAAGAGAGTGAGCTTGAGAGAGAGAGAGAGAGAGAGAGAAGGAAAATGTTATCTGGGGCCATGTAGTGTTTTTTTCAAAAGTTTATTTATTTTAGTAATCCCTACACCCAATATGGGGCTCAAACTCATGACCCCGAGATCAAGAGTCCCATGCTCTTCCGGCTGAGCCAGCCAGGCGCCCTGGGCCATGTGGTGTTGGAGCAAAAAATTCCACAGAGCTCTTTGTGCCTGCGAGTATAGGTAAAATAGAAAACATACCGTTCTAAAGCCTTTACACATAGTAGCATATTCGACCCACACAACAAAACAATGAGGAAGATAATATTATTAGCCCCATTTACAGATGAGAAAATTGAGGCATAGAAAGGTTGAACAATTTTCCCAAGGTCATAATGTCACTCTTAAATCATCAAGAAGAACTTAAATTCATTCTTTTAAAAAGGCAAGGAAGCATTCCCTATGCCTTAGAAAGATTTCCAACTGAAAGAACTCAAATCAAAAGCATTCTTGAGCTGAGGGCTATAAACTTGAGCTATCTGAAATGTCCCCTTATAAGGACTCGCGGCATTCTGCTGCTTCCCTGAAGAGACTTTCTCTGACCTAGGAAGATTCCATCCTTCCTCCTTGAACCCCTGGCTTTCTGCTCCAGAATCCTTGCAGCCCTGGCAACCCACCAAGCGTGTGATCCCTACCCAGGGATGTGAGATAAAATACAGGACTCAGGTTAAATTAGAATTTAGATAAACAACAAAGACTTTTTTTTTTTTAAGTATAAGAATACCCCACATATTATTGCATGGAACGTACACTAAAAGGGATTCATCGTTTTTCTGAAAGTCAACTTTAGGCTCCCAATACCTTTATTTGCTCATCTTGCCGCCCTATCCCCGGCAGAGCTCTCCTGCCCAAGCCCTGAACCTCCCACGCCCCCTCTCTTTGATTCCCCCAGGACTTTCCACCTTCCACCTTCCAAGCCTGAAGGAAATGAGAAACTGGGGAGTTTGGGCTCCAGCTGCCAGAGGCTAGAAAGGGCTGGGGAATTGCTTCTGGCATCCACAATTAGCCCTGGGAGCACATTTTCCCATAGAAACAATGATCCTAATGGCGGCTGGCTCCCTAGTGCTATGGGTCCTACAGTCCAGCCATATTCTGGGTTAAATAGGCCTTTGTGGACTGGCCTGGGAACCTTCTCACCATTTGTAACATTGTTTCCATGGGAAAAACCGCTTCTCAAGTTCCAAACAACTGACTTACAAACAAACTTTTGGAACAAAATGCTTTGGTAAGTTGGGGAAGCCTGTAGACTCTCCCAGAGTCATTCAAAGGCCTGTGACTTCACTCCAAGATGTTAGCAACGTTTAGGGCTGCTTAGCATACCAAAGGGAGGCCACTGGATTTGCCAAAGAAACTTTAATAAGCAAACAGACAAGACTGACAGAGCCATAATAGACAAGCTGACTCCGCCTTTGATTGGCTCCATAGGCCAGCATTTACACTGAACGATTTCCCTTAATCAAACACATGCCTTATCTGGACAGGCGGGACACTTATCCGACTAAGTGGGTGGTTATTAAGGAGATGGCAGGTACTCCGTATCTAATTGTACCCGTAGCAGCCTTTCACAGACCCCAGCACGCCTGTCCCTCCATTGTCGGACACTTTCAGTGTTTCATTGGTTCGTTCACCTTGATGAAAACAGAGCAATTACGCGGCTTTTTCATCTGCCTCTTTGAAAGGCATATGGAAAATTCTGCTTTCAGGAATAAAATGTTAATTCGAAAAAAGTACTTCAAGGCATTCTGAGAGGCCGTCTCCCATATTGCTGAAATGACATGCACAGCAAATGCGGCGGGATGGTTACTTCAGAGACTAAAACAGGAGGAATAAAATGTATACGGATACCTCATTTCTCATTAATTATTATTCAGAATGAAACGTAATGCCAGGAGCTATAGGGTGCCAGAAGTAGAAGAAGGAAATCTATCATCATGTATTTAAAAACCTTTGCAGAGTATAATAATAATTAAGAAATTATTACACTACTGATCTTTTAGAAGCAGTGTAGCCACCTGTTCACGCCTTTATTAATCACCAATTTTCTTCTTCCTTAACACTGCACAGCAAGGATTATTAAAGGGAAGAGTACGAAAATGGAGGTGCTGAGGAATAATTTATATCGTGTAGCAAAAGGATATTAAAATGCATCATTTTAATTAAGACTTTCACGAGTGGAGAAAGTCGTAGTTTAGGTCTGGTTTATAGCAACATATAATTTGACTTAAAAGAATAGCAATACGTATTAGTAATTATTATTGTTGATATTATTAATTTGCTCTAAAATTAGCTCTAAGAGATTCTTTTTTTTTCTCCTCTGAGCAGCAAGCAATCACTACCATAAAAGTGTGTTTCCCAGGTAGCTCAGAGGGATCCTTTCCAGCCAGGGTGGTACACAGCGGGGAAGGGACTGCGATTCTCAAGGGACGGGTGGCCTAGGGTTCTGCCGGTACAGCAAAATTTGGTCCCCATGTCCCACGTGGCTCAGTCCCTGCCCAGGGCAAGTGTGTGATCCTCATGGCTACTGGGGGGACACTGGTTCCACAGGGTACATCAACGAATACCCGTTTAAGGGTGCTGGGAAGGAAAATGGCACATGGAGTCACAGCTCTCTGTTCAGGTTTTGATAGGGTCCTTTCTTTCTTTCTTTTCTTTCTTTCTCTTTCTTTCTTTCTTTCTTTCTTTCTTTCTTTCTTTCTTTCTTTCTTTCTTTCTTTCTTTCTTTCTCTTTCTTTCTTTCTTTCTTTCTTTCTTTCTTTCTTTCTTTCTTTCTTTCTTTCTTTCTTTCTTTCTTTCTTTTCTTCCAGAGAGAGAAAGCATGAGCAGGGGGTGGGCAGAAGAAGAGGGAGAGAGAAAATCTCAAGCTGGCTTCATGCCCAGGGCAGAGTCCAACACTGGGCTCCATCTCACGACCCCCAGATCACAACCTGAGCCAAAATCAAGAGTTGGGAGCTTAACTGACTGAGCCCCCCAGGCGCCCCTTTTTATTTGATTTTTAAAGTCATACAAAGTGAAAGTGACACTTGGGGGTATACATTCTATGACTTTTGACATATGCATAAATTCAAGTAACTGCCACCACAATTGCGATACAGAACAACTCCCTCACCCCATAAAACTACCCCCATTCCTTTATAATGACACTTCCCCCACCGAGCCCTGCAACCACGGATCTATTCTCCATCACTACAGTTTGATCTTTTCAAGGTCGTCATATAAATGGAATCATGCAGTATATGACCTTTTGAAATTGGCTTCTCTCATTCAGCATGCTTTTGAGATTCATGCAGATTGCTGCGTCTATCAATAGAGCGTCCCTTTTTATGGCTTTGTGATAATCCATTGTACGGATGTACCACAATTTGTTCAGCCAATCACCCTTTGAAGGACGTTTGAGCGGTTTCTAGTTTGATTATGTTTCCAACTATGACTCAGGTGATTATGAATAGACCCACAGACAGTCGCCTACAGTGTTTTGCATGATCACGACTTTTCATTTCTCTGGGAGAGGGTGATTGCTGAATCATAGAGTGAGTATGTGTTTAACTTTATAAGAAATTGCCTGTTTTTCAGAGTGGCTCTACCGTGTTGCACTCCTACCAGCAATGTGTAAGAATTCCAGTCGCTCTGCATTCTCACCAGCACTTCGTACTGTCAATATTTTTTATTTTAGCCATTTAAAAGGTTTGTAATGGTATTTCACTGTGGTTTTCATTTACATTTACATTTCTTGATTTCATCTCAGGTCACGATCTCGGGTCCTGAGGTTGTGCCCCGCATCTGACTCTACTCTCAGTGGGGAGTCTGCTTCCAGATTCTCTCTCCCTCTCCCTCTGCCCCTACCCCTGCTCTCTCTCTCCTCTCTCCCTCTCTCAAATAAATAAATAAATAAATCTTTTTTAAAAGAAGTTTTGCTGTTTTAGGTTTTACATTTGTTTCTATGATATATTTTCAGTTAATCTTTGTAGAAAGCATGAAGTTTAGGTCAAAGTTTACTGTCTTGCCTGTGGATGGCTGTCCAACTGCTCTCGCACCATTTGTGGACCAGGCAATCCTTCCTCTATTGAATTGTCTTTGTACCTTTGTCAGAAGTAAATCGGAGCCATCATCTTTTGCCTAGACCAGGGATTAGCAAACTACGCCCAGGGGCCAATCTGGCCCCACTACCTATTTTTGTATTCAGTTTTATTGGAACAAAGATACACCCGTTTGTTTATGTCTTGTTTACATATTATCTATGGCTGCTTTTGTGCTACAAGAGTAGAGTTCTATAGTTGTGACAGACACCAAAACTCTTTCCTATTTGGCCCTTAACAGAAAGAGTTTGCCAGCCCCTGGTCTAGGCTACTGTACCAGTTTCTGCAGTGCCGTGAGCAGAACTACCAGACTCTGACCTTGGCCGTTCACGGTGGGTCACCTGAAGAATGAGCTGGCTAGGGCTGAGGGGTCCCCCATCTCCTAGAAGGGAAGAGGCTGCACTCAAGTGCAAGTTCCCATGAGACTGATGCCTTATTCACCCCAAGAGTGGAGACTGTAACATTCCTTGGGCAGCTGGCATTCCCAGAGAATCCCTGTAAATCACTGGCACCCCAAATCCAAACTGGCTGTTGCTCGGCAGCTCGTGTCGTCCCCCATTGATAGGAATCCTCTTCATGTTTGTGCGATAAAAGGCAGGACTACAAGGGACGTATGTTCTCCTTACTGAGACCCAGTAGTGCGCTGGCCCTCGGCTCGCCTCTCCATCAGACGGGAGAATGGAAGGTCCAAGCCTTTTTCCCTGGCTATCCTGGCCCTGTAACTTCGTATTTTCTTTAACAAAGCCCATTCCTTAACCCATGCTAGATGACTTTGTGAAGTTTGTCCTGAAGGCTAGTGTAGAGCAGCTGACAACCCTGAATAGACTCATCTTGCATGCCAGTGGGGACCCCAAAGGGACCTATCTAGCACAACAGCCTCCCAACTGACCTCCTTGCATCCACATTGACTCTCCTCTGATGTCGTCTTCACACTGCAGCTAGAGTGGGTATTTCTAAACACACCTCTTGTGTCACACACCTTCCCCCCACAACCCAATTTAAAGCACTTCAATGAGGGGTGCCTGGGTGGCTCAGTCAGTTAAGCGTCTAACTCTTGGTTTTGGCTCAAGGTTGTGGGGTCAGGCCCACGTGGGGCTCCATGCTTGGCATGGAGTCTTCTTGAGATTCTCTCTCTCCCTCTGCCCCTCCCCCGACTCATGCATGCTCTCTCTCTCTCTCTCTCTCAAATAAATAAATAAATATATTTTTTAAAAAAACCACTTCAATGACTTCTTATGGGTCTTAAAACAATGCAAAATCTTTAACATGGCTTCATAAAACCCAGCATGATCGGGTCCCTGCCTTTCTCTCCAGTCTTAACTCCTGTCATTCTTCTTCCCTCTCTGAACTCCAACCAAACAAACAAGGATTTAACTTTATTTCAGTGAATGTTCCACATGCACTTGAAAAGAATATTTCTTCCGCTGTTGTTAGTGTTCCATAAATGTTGATTAATTCCTCTTGGTTGATGGTATTGTTCATTCTTCTATATCCTAGACTTTTTTGGTTTACTAATTCTATCAATTACTGAGAGAAGAGTGTTGAAGTCTCTGATTATACTTCGGAATTTTTCTACTTTTCTTTTTAGTCCTGTCAGTTTTTGTTTCATATATTATAAATATCTGCTGTTGGTTCATACATATTTTGAATTATTATTTCTTCTTGGTGAATTGACCCTTTACCATTATATAATGGCCCTCTTCACCCCAATAATCTTCCTTGTTCTGAACTCTAATTTGAGTGAAATTCATTTGTCCACTCCAGCTTTCATTGGGTTGATGACTGACAGTGTATCTTTTTATATCCTTTCACTTTTTTCTTTTTAAGTAAGTTCTACACCGAACTTGGGGCTTGAACTTATGGCCCCAAGATCAAGAGTTGTGTGCTCTACCAACTGAGCCAGCCAGGTGCCCCTCCATCCTTTTACGTTTTATCTAGCTATACCATTATGTTTAAAGTGAGTTTCTTGTATACAGCCTATAATTGGGTCCTGTGGGTTTTTGAATGAATTCTGGCAATCTCTATCTTTTAACTCATATGTTTAAACCATGTACCTCTAATGTAACTGCTGATAGATTTGAATTTGGAACTACTATTTATTATTTGTTTTCTCTATTTTTCATTCATATGTTGCCACTCTTCTGCCTTCTTTATGGTTATTTGAACATTAGTAATGCATATTAATTTATCTCTTGTGGTTTTGGTTATATATCTTTGACGAGTTACTTTTTATTATTTGTTGTTCTAGCAATCACAATGTACATATTTAACAGTCTACTTAGAATAAATGTATTACCACCTCAAAGGAGTATAGAAACCTTACCACTCCATCAGTTCCTTTACCTTCCCCCATTTTATGTTGTAATTGTGTTATGTATTACACCTTTGTTCATTAAAACCCAATCAGACAATGTCATAACTTTTGATTTCCACTTTCAAATATGCTTTAAGAACTCAAGATGAGAATAATCTATCATAATTACCCAGATATTTACTCTTTACATTGTTCTTCTTTCATTCCTAATGTTCCAGGTTTTCTTCTGGTATCATATCCCCCCCCCCAGAATTCTTGGTTGATAGGTTTTTTCCTTTAAATGCTTTTAAAAAGCTTTACATTTTCCTTCTGGCCTAAACAATTTCCAGTGAGCGTCAAGCATTCCCTGAGCAATAGCATGGTGGCCGCTGCCAGGCTGGCTCATCAGACTTTCATAGACTTAGCTAGTAAGAAGACAGCAAGCCCAAATGGAGTGACATAGTTGATTTCCATTTCTTGAGCCAGAACCAGAAGTTTTCTCCTGGAGCCCTTTTTGGGTCCCAGGCTACCATGGGCTCAGGAATGGAGATACAGAAGGAAAAAAAAAATGGTCAAGTTACCACCAATTTGGCACACAGCTTAATTGGATTAAGATCATGATCTTGCCATTCCATGAAATTCTAATCCAGGAAGATGAAAGTATATATACCCCCCCCCCAGGAACTTCCTGAAAATTCACTGATTTGAACAAAAGGACAAATAACTCTCCTCAGAATAATGGTCCTCTTCTTAAAATGAAAGGTCATTCAACGGGCTGTTTATATAATTGTTTCTCTTCAAGGCTTACTTCAAAAACCCTCACTTCACTGTCAACCAATTCCAAACTATTAATAAGGCACAAACTATGTCCAATCCTAATCATGCTTTAGCATTGATTTATCTACCTTTCCTTGATCAGACTTTTCTTGATCAACAGTTAATTATGGTGGGTTATTTTTCTTCTGAGGTTGACAATTGACAGACCTTAGGCCAAAATAATCTTGATAGACCAAGGTAGCGATTAAAACCCCTTAACAATACTTTCTATTTTCACAAAAATAAAGCAGTTAAGACAGATCACTGAATAAAGATTTCAAAGAGTGTTTATGCATCACAAATGAGAGACATGAAAACTGTCCAATTCATTTACATATACCAACCTTTGCTAACTAGGAAGTTCCCTGGATCTCTCTCCCAGCATTGCCAATGAGAGGCTTTTACATTTGTTTTTCTTTGTTACACATGATATGGAGAAGAAGACAATTTTATTTTTGTATGTCTGCTTTTCCATTCAAGAACTTTCCTATATTGCAGTCCTGTGGTTAACTCCTCCTGGGTCTCTCCCAAGCTCCCAGACACCCACCACAAAGCACATGTTAACTTCCGTTCCCTTCTTTATCAAATCAACGTTCCTTGTTTCTATATGTGCAAATCTATCACCTCTTTCATAGAGAACCAAGCCATAATTATTGTATGCATGAATTGTAAATGCCACACACTACTGTGTTAATATAGGTATGTGTGTAATTCAATAAATATGTCTGAGCTAAAGGAAGAAAAATAACCTGTTCTAATCTTATTCCAATTTAGTTACAGGTAATCAGGTTTGTCTGTTCTTTTTATTTTGCTTAATTTCCCAAAGGCTCTTTTCTCCCCCTTTTGCTTTTTATTCTAAAGCAGACTGACGTTTGGTTTTTTAAAATTATTATGTAAATATCACGTCATGCATGGTGTAATCAAGAAGCAAGGCGTTGTGATTTTTAAATCTGTGTCTTTAAAATTTTGCTTTGCACTTTAGAAAGGTTTGCTGTAGTTTTAACTGTCATGCTGCAGTTTCCTTTTCATCTCCAGCTTCATTTTAGACCCCAAAGTGTCCACTCCTGTTTGAACACCCACTCCATTTTCCTCTCTGTTTCCCACCTGGGTCCCCTCACTCTCTAATTACCCCTACCAAGAATGACTCACATTTTCTCATATGGAGATTTGTCTCTGGTCAAGTATACAGAGATAAAGCTATCGACACTAGAATTTTGCTTGAGGGGAACTCACAGTGGGGAAAGGAGTTGTATAATTCCATTTTGGGGAGGGCTTTATTTATCTCTGTTCTCTGGGCTTCTTGTTAAACAAATTCCCAGAACTCTTCCGTTTAATATCCGTGTTTCCTGTTTACAAATCACTTTTATATGCATTTGATCCATACAAATCTTGGCTGCTTGAGACACAAAACATCATTGCTCTTCTTGAACAAATTAGGAAACTGAGGCTCACAGAAGAAAGCGGGCATCATGGGCTAAGGGCTAAACTAGTGTCGGGGAGGAAGATATTTCCTCTGTTCTTCAAAGTCCTTCTAGCTGGAATAAGTATCAAATTAACATGAGGCAGATTAACAAGAGAAAATGAAATTTTATTTCCTACGCATGGGGAACCCACACAGACTTGAAATTTCAAAGACAGTTAGGCAACAGGAGACTTATATGACATCCTGAGCTAAGGAGAGGGCTAAGGGTCTGAGGATGCAACGGGGGAGGAAGACCATTACCAGAAAATTGAGAGGAGCTGTTCAGAAAATAAAGGTTGCTCTGTTATGGAGATAAGTTTCTTAGGTAAAGAAGAATCTGTTAATAGCTGTCTTCCTGGTGCAGTCTCTCCCTTCCAACATAAATTTAGACAATCGAAGGGAGGCAAAGAGCTTTCCTTAAATCTGCTGGGTTTTTATTGCTTTTAACTCAAAATAATTTTCATGCCCAAGTGGCCCATCTTGGGGAGGTCTGCCCTTGGAACCTATACTAGGCAGCTTTCCCATGATTGCTTTTGTATTTATTCACTAATTTATTTACTGGATAAATACCTTCTGCACTCATAGAATGTGCCAGTTTCTGTGCTAGGTGCTAGGACCAGCTCCTGTGTTTCTCCCCAGCTCCTGAAGTAGACAGATGAGACACATTCCTTTAGAATACAGACAACAAAATTCTTATTTCCAGATCAAGCGCAAGTGTATTTCAGCCCAGCCCAAGGTGAATTAGAAATTACTGAAAGCAAGCAGAAATAGCAGCAAAACAGGGCTCAAGAGATATTATATACCAAACCTGACTCAGCCTTTAACTCCAAGTATGACTTTAGACAAATCCTTTCCCCCGCTGGGCCTCAGTTTCTCCATCTTTAAACTAAGGGTATTAGTACCTTTAGACTAAGGATATTAATAGCTCTAAGAATCTGCCTTTAAAGATTCGTGTTAATTGGCTCTTACTATTTATTTCAAGATACACTAGGTCAGTGACTCTCAGTGGGAGAGGGGGGCTACATTCCCCAAGGTAAGGGTGTGTCAGATTCTATGGAATTTGAAAAGGCACTCTTCATATTATAATTGAATATTTCAAAAAGGGAGGAAACGTTGATTTTATATTGGAAACTGCAGAACGCAAAGTTCATGTACCCCAGAGAGCCCCTGCTGGGTTGTGTGCTGGGTGTGAGTCCCCTTCTCCTTCCTCCAGGTCCCTGTCTATCATGTTGCAGGGAGGGGGTTCTAGTGCAGGGCTCTCCCCTTGCTGTAAGGGCTCCCCTCCCTGACTGAATTACTGATTGATTTACTGCCTGCTGTATGCCAAGTGGCTGATTACTTAACAACTGTTTACCTTGTTTTGCTGTCTTGCTTTACAGATGATTTAATTTTGGTTTTGATCTCCATGTTGTGTTTTTTCCTTTTTGGTCTCCCAACTTGTTGATTTCAGCAAGGATGCCCTTGCTGCCCAATCCACTCTTTATTTCATCTCTTATTTCATTTAACCTGTTTACACATCACTCACTCTCATGGTTTTTCATCCCCTCTTCACCAATTATCACCTTGGTTTACACCCCCTCTCCCACCCTCATCTGTAGCTTTTGTCTATCTAGCATTTATCTGCTCATATCTTTGTCATAGTCTTGCAGCCTGCTAGACCCGAAGCAGTGCTTTCCCCCCTTTTTGCCTGAGAAAATAGTTACTAGCTAAATGGTTGTGCTTTTCAAGCCTCCCCTACTAGAAGCCCACAAATTATCATTGATCAAGGACTTTCATTAAGTGCATCATTAAGCAAACACTATTCTTTAACGCACCCGAAATCTGTCTCTCCCAGAAGAGGGAGCGGGGGAGAAGCCCAGGGCAATTCTGTCGGCTAAGTTCTTCACACAAACGCGAAGGCGGCATAAAGAGCGGCCCTTCATCTCGATGGGGCTGCTCTCGTCTCCACACGAGCACATAACTGGCAGTGACATAAATCGATTTCGTATGGATTAACACAGGCTTCCGTGCAGGGGACAGGCGGGCTTCCTGGCGACTTGCATCTGAGGAATGCTCCCGATGCTTCTCTCGCCCTCTTTCAAATGAAATGAATGCGGAAGCTCGGAGCTGAAAGTCTCCAGGGTGCTAGCCAAGCTCCGTTGAACGAAGCAGCTCGGCATGCGCGGCTGAACTCTCCGCGCTCCCCGAAACCCACTCGAGCCACCTTCCAAACCTCCACCGCCGTGGCACCCCTTTGAAAAGCCATTGTTTCTACTCCGACTGCTAAATGTGGCCACTGACTCCTCATTTACGTCTTTGAAGCCCAGAAAAAGGAGAAGTCAGAGGGAGGAAAGACCTGGGAAAAGCCACCCAAGAGCAAACATCAAAATGCCGGCACCCCGCGTGTGTTTAAAAAAAGTCAGGGAAACCCGGTGGGAGCCGATAGCGTGTGTGTCTTATTCCTAAAACTCCAGCAGGCTTCCCTCTGCCCAGACCAACTTTTGAAATGGAAAGGAGAAAAAAGAAAGAAGGGATGATTAACAAGGAAGAAAAGCCATGCTTAGATGATGATTTCATTTCCCAGATACGCCTTTCCTGCCTCATTAATATACCTCTGCGGTGGATGAAAGTACTTGGCATCCAAGGCAGGTAGTAATGGCCCATCAAGAGAGCCCATGTCAGCCTCCTAATGTCTTATCAAAGGTTCATTGAAGAACACAGTCATCTTGCTACTCGCACTGGTTTTAAAGAGTTACATGAAGCCAAATGAAATGCCCCTTTCCTTCACGCATTTTTTTCCTCAACCATTCCTGACAATATCTTTGATGTATAAATCATACTTTTCTGATAGCATTTGGCTGGGTCTATCATATTAACAATGGGACCAAGACAAGGCCAGAGGTCTGAGCAAATGTGTTATGTTCATTTAAAGATGCAGAAACGTGTTCGCAGCATATTAAACCCCAGAGAGCAGTGGGCTGTGTGTGCGTGCTACGATTTGATCGGGGCTACAGTTTGGGATTTGTAAGACGGTAAATATATTATTGGAGCTCTTTATATAGATAGAGTTGAGACTACATTATTAGCAACAATAAAATGGAAAAGCTGTTCTTACCAGAGGTTTTATTCAACCCAAGCTTGAATGACCTTCCGCCTGTCTGTCACTATGTAAGAGCGGAAGCAGATTTACCCAGGGGTCCAGCCTTGGGTGGTTCAACACGCCAGACACTAGCAGTGGAGCTCAAGTTCCTTGTGTATCGAAGACTGCCTCATCACCCCCCTGCCTGCTCCTCTGGCCCTAGGCTTTGAGCCATTTGGGCTCCTTCCTATCCTCTGTTCTCTGCCTCTTATCATTGGGTCTGTCCTGTTATTTCTTTGTATTATAGATTCTCCCGTCTGTTGTGTCCTCTCTGTGGCTGCCCCCACAGCGCCTCATTACCTCTTATTGGGACTGTTGGGGAGCAGGAATTTCCTCTGCCCTTCAGGGTCCTTCTGGCCGGACTAAGAATCTAATTGACATGAGACTGATTAATAGGAGGAAATCAAATTTAATAGCATATGTACAGGGAATCCACACAGACATGGAATTCCAAAGACAGTGAAGCAACATGATGCTTATGGGAGCTCAGGAGAAGGGTAGGGGTCTGCAGATACAAAGGGGAGAAAGACAACTAAGCAAGAAGGTAGGAGGAGATGTTTGGAAAACAAAGGTGCCCTATTAAGCAAAAAAGTTTCTTAGGTAAACAGGAATCTCTGTTAACAGCTCTCTTCCTGGTGCAGTCAGGCAGTTGAGGGGGAGGTCAAGAGATTTTCCTGAATCTGCTGGGTTTTGAGTGCTTTAACTCAAAATAATCTTCATGCCAAGTGGCCCAACTTGGGGTGGCCTGCTTTTGTCCCCTACAGGATACAGTCATGATCTCTCTGAGGGTCTACTGCTGGGTGTTGGACACACATACACCATTCCACCCAATGAACGCACCTGTGCCAATCCACCCCACACACTGTGGCTGAGCACCTATCCTGGAACACAGCCCTATCTCATGCCTCTTTACTCACCACTTCCACTGCAAAACCTTGAAAGGTTTCAATTTGCTTGCAGATGGAAGTCCTGCTTCCTTGCCCTGGCATTCAAAGTCATCCTCCATGAGAGTCTAAAAGACTCACCAGGACCACATTTCCATACCAATATTTTGTTACTACTCCTCTTCCTGTATCCTCTCTTCCATCCAAACTAAACTACTTGCTGCTCCCCCATATGACAGACTTTCCAAGCCTTGGCTCTTGCTTAAGCTACTCCTTCCATCATTCACATCCTGCCCCTACCCCATGCCTACATGTCCAAATCTTTCTCATCTTTCCTTTATTTTTTTAAAAATTTTTTAAAAAAGTTTTTAGGGGAAGAGTGAGAGAGCAGGGGGAGGTGCAGAGGGAGAGGGAGAGAGAGATTCTCAAGCAGGCCCCACGCTCAACACAGAGCCCAATGCAGGGCTCCATCTCACGACCCTGAGATCATGTCCTGAGCCAAAAATCAAGAGTCAGATGCTTAACTGAGCCACCCAGACACCCCGAAATCTTACTCATCTGTCAAGACTCAGTTCCCAGGTCAATCCCCCCATGCAGCCTTCTCTGTTCCCACAGCCACGGGTGATTGCTCCCTCTCGGGGCCTGCAAAATACTTGCTCTTTGCCTCTTTCATGCTTTGTCACTGTTTAGCCTGTATGCAGATAATTCCTCCTTATACATGTAACAGCATCTTTTATTTCCAAATAGTGTCATATATCGTAGTTCATGTGATCTTAACCCTGTGACACAGGGAGGCTTTGCTATCTCTATTTTACAGATAAACTAAGGCTTAGGATTATAAATGACAAGGTCGCACAGTTTGTGGTAGCATCAGGAGTCAAACCCAGATTTGTTCCTCCAGTTCCAAGTCTTTATAACTCCTGCTTGTCAATAGGAAAAAAAACGTGGTTGAAATTTCTTATTGACAGAGAAAGACAAGTTTTCATCTGGATGAGAATGAGTTGTTTGACTCAATTCATCTACCCATCTCCTCCTTCTAAGTGATTTGGGTGTATACATACTGTAGGATAGTGGAAAGGATACATTTTTTTTAAAGATTTTATTTATTTATTCGACAGAGAGAGACAGCCAGCAAGAGAGGGAACACAAGCAGGGGGAGTGGGAGAGGAAGAAGCAGGCTCATAGCGGAAGAGCCTGATGTGGGACTCGATCCCGTAATGCCGGGATCACGCCCTGAGCCGAAGGCAGACGATTAACCGCTGTGCCACCCAGGCGCCCCGGAAAGGATACATTTTAATCTGTGTTCTGTCACCTTCAACTTATATGTTCTTGGCAAACCACTTTCCCACTCTTGTCTTTATTTTCCTGATCTGTGAAATGGATCTGCAATCCTGTCTTTCCTTAGCCGGGATTAAGAGGAAAATACATTCACTAGGTCCACATGAAGTGTTCAACAAACATCAGAGGATCACTCACTACCATTCTTTCTCTCGTGCGCCGGGCGCTCCCTGGGGCCGGAGGAATTTATCGTAATTCTCCACCCACTTTGGCAAATGGAGAATGAGGATATAAACACCCCCATCCCTGCCACCAAACCTAACCTGACTTCTGTCCCAGGGTAAAGCAATGGAGTAGATTGTTTTCTGAACTTTTCTAAGTGGGATGGGCTCAAAAGTATTTCAAAGAGCCACTTTTCTTTTTCAGAAGTAGCTTCACGCAAATGATAAGGCTTTGCTCATAGGTCTGACCAGAGCATACCCAGGGATAAGAACCAATCTTGGATTTGATGCAAAAAAACAATTTGTGATGGGGCCACTTTGTGCTAACTGGCTAATTTAACTCCATCATCTGGAGAGTACAGTGCTCAACAGATCAAAGGTTCCAGACTGATCTACACATGGACCGCTTAGCCATGTAGCATGCTACCCCTTAATTCCATCTAGCCTCCTGCCACTTTGTCATGGGACAGTTACCTGGCCAGTTACCAGGAGACTGAATGATTGATTCAAAGTGGGAATAAATAATAGAGACAGATCAGGGGCAAACAGGGTAGGATTTTTTTTAAAGTACAGTATACATACAGAGAAGTATAAAACAATGAGTTTTTAAAGTGAACACACCCATGGAACTCCATCCAGGTCAAGAAACAGAATATTACCTGGATCCCAAAAGTCTTCCTCATGCCCTCTTCTAACCACTACTCTTTCCTCCAGGGAAAATTAATTTTGCCAAAAGACAGATCAAGAAGGGGTGAAACTTCTAGAAGGCCATCAGTATGGGAGGCAAGACACAGCACAGTGAGTACGAAGTGAACATAAGGTTCTTAACTGTTAGGCTGGTCTCTTTCTAGCCACCCTGAGACAAGAGAACAAATAACATGGCAGCCTGGGAGAGTAGAGTGAGAACTGGACACACTGGAAAATGGAAAAAAAATAATGTCTACTTTGAAAGGCTATTGTGATAATTAAGTGAAACTGCATGTACATTTTTTTAAAAGATTTATTTATTTGAGAAAGAGAAAGCATGAGTAGGGGGCAGGGCAAAGGGAGAGAATCTTCAAGCAGACCCCATGCTGAGCAGGGGGTCCAACGGGGGGCTCGATCCTACAACACATGAGATCATGACCTGAGCCAAAACCAAGAGTCAGACACCCAACCGACTGAGTCACCCAGGTGCCCCACGTTTACATTTAATTATATAAACTTAGTAGGTGCTCAATGAATAGGGGCTACTATTTTGCCATCATTATTGGTGAGTTTAGGTGATGCAGCATAATCCTAAACTCAAGGCACATGTGCTCCTAAAGGGATTGGCTATAGTTACCTTTATTCACCACAAAGAGCATGTTTTGTGAGCAACCTATTTCTTTACTGTTTATTTAAAGCATATCAAGTGTTTTGATTGAGTAGAGAGTTGTTCAATTCGGAAGTTGACACTGCACTATAACAACTGGTTTGTATATTTTATTCAGTGAGCAATTATCCTTATTAATTGCCAAAAACAGTTTTAATTCTATTTCACGAACATTGTTATTTGAGGACAGTGTCTCCAGGGTGACACCTGTAAAAACAGCACGGTGACCCTTCCTGCACACGTGGGCTTGTTTGACATCTTGGAGATTACCTCCCTTTATTTCAACGGGTCTCAGCTCTAACCCCTGAAAGTCGCCTTCACTAGAGCTGTAAGCTACTTTAATTGCCACCCTAGCTTTAATCTTTGTCAATAGCAGTGGCTGCAAGAGGTGAAGCCTTGTGGCTGTCCTCACCGACAGACACAAGGCCAGTTCCTATAAACATCCCTGAGGACCAGGCTACAGATGCTCAAGAGTTAATTCTACCTGCTTCATCAAATAACCAACACGTTTCTGGGCAATCCAGGCCCCATCTTGGCTCCGCCACTTGCAATTAGTTAGGACTGCAGGCAAACATTGAACAGAAACCAATGGCAGTTCCCCATGGGGAGGGCTGCAGGAGCAGGGTGGGGAAAATAGAACACAGAGGGTCCAAGGGCTGTGATGCGTGAACTAAAAAAGAGTAGAGTGTCATGTTCAGAATGTCCTTTTCATATCATTTTTGTGAGTTGCTCGGGTCTTGTTATGGCCATCTCCTTTTAGTCATATGTATTATGAGGCGTTGGGAAATGGGTTATCTTTTCTGTTCTTCTAAAGAACACTTAGAAGCAGTGGGGTAGTGATTGGTTCAACCCATTTTTAAAATTAATATCTCTAATCTTGGCTTTCTTTTTCAGCAAACGGTGCAGGGAAAACTGACTATCCACATGCCAAAGAATGAAGTTGGACCCTTACCTAACACCATACACAAAAATTAACTCAAAATGGATCGAGGACCTAAATGTAAGACCTAAGACAATAAAATTCTTAGAAGAAAACATAGGACAAAAGCTTTGCGATATTGGATTATGCGATGACTTCTTGGCTGTGCTACCAAAGACACAGGTTACTTGTCTAAATAGACAAGTTGGGCTTCATGAAACTTTTTAAATTTTGTGCATCAAAAGACACTATCCATAGGGTAAAAAAGCAACCCACAGAATCGGAGAGAAGATTTGCAAGTCATATATATGATAAAAAATTAATGTCTAGAATACATAGAGAGCCCCTAAAACTCAACCACAAAAACCCAAACCACCTCGTTCAACAATGGGCAAAAGACTAGAATAGACACTTCTCCAAAAAAGATATACAAACAGCTAGTAACATGAAAAGATGCTCAATATCACTAGTCACCAGGGAAATGCAAATCAGAAGTACAATGAGATGCCACCTCATATCCATTAGGATGGCTACTATCCAAAAAGCAGAAAACAACAAGTGTTGGCACAGATGCAGAGAAATTGGAACCCTTGTGCCCTGTCAGTGGCAATGTAAAATGGTACAGGTGCTATGGAAAACAGTATGGAGGTTCCAAAAAAATTAAAAATGTAATTACCATATGACCCAGCAATTCCACTGCTGGGCATATAATCCAAAGAATTTAAAACAGAGTCTTGAAAAGGCATTTGTATACCCCGTTTCATAGCAACATTATTCACAATAGCTAAAACGGGGAGGAAACACAAATGTCCATCGACCAATGGATGGATAAGCAAAATGTGGAACATACATACAATGCAATATTATTCAACCTTTAAGAAGAAGAAAATTGCACAATATGCTACAAAGATGAACACGGAAGACATTATGCTAAGTGAAATAAACCAGTCACAGAAAGACAAATATTATATGGTTCTACTTATGTGAGGTACTTCGAATAGTCAAAATCATAAAGACAGAAAGCATGATGCTGGTTGGCAGGGGTTGGGGGAAGGGGAGCCTGGGGAGTTAGTGTTTAATGGGGACAGACTTTCAGTTCTGCAAGATGAAAGGACTTATGGGGCTGTCTAGTGGTTGGCTGCACAGCACCGTGAATGTACTTAATGCCACTGAAGTGTACACTCAAAAATGGTTGAGATGGTTAGTTTCATGTTATCTGTATTTTACCACTATTTAAAAAAAAAGAAAAAGAAAAACAAATAACCGTGGCTTTCATGATCCTGTGCTCTGAGCCTTCAACAAAAGCACTCAGTAATATCTGGTAGGATGCTTCTTGCCCTCAGAAGAAAGGACAGATACGTTCTCTGCTTTCTGGCTTCCTTTTTACAATGCCCAGCCTTTCCCCCAACCAATTCCATCTCGTCTTTGGGCCCATCCCACCTCAAGGCTCCTATAGGCACTGGCCCCTGTCCTCTCCCTACTACCTGTGGTCCTTACTCTTCAGGGATGGCCACTCTGGGCTTTCCAGTCAGGCAGCTTGGAGGTTTCTCTATAAACTCTGGTGTCCCTGGCAAACCATTCCTCTTTATAAGGACAAGATCCAGCTCAGACTTCTATCCCTTTGGGAAGCTTTCCCAGACCCACCTAAGAAAACTTGATCTTTCCCCTCCTTGTTGCCACCTTTACCTGACCCAGAGTCCAGCACTGACTCCTTTGCATGGGGAAGGATTATTTATCTCTTGGTCTCACACTCTGTGACCCCCTTGAAGAGTAGGGACATAGCTTTATTATTCACCTCTGTATCTTCAGCTTTTAACCCAGTGCCTGACACGTGAAAGGCATTCATCCCCCAGATGGATGAATGAGTCTTGGTGCTGACCATACGCTATGAAAAAATTTAGTTGCCAGTTTCTTTTGTCTCACTTTTTTCTCAAAAAGTAACAATAAAGTAATAATAATTTCAATCTTTCCCACGTTCCACCTACAGTAGAAGCTTATCTTAGTGACGTATCTACTCGTATTTAAAAAAAAGAAAACACTAGAAAACCCCAACCACCTAGCCCTCCTGCCAGACTCCCCTCACTCCACCCAGCCTTCCTTCCCTCCTTCCTTCCCTCTCCCCTCACAGACATTCTCGGGCCTGGTCTACTGGGCCCATCACACTCCTTGACTGGAGGGTGAACTATTTGACTGCATGTTTTGGGGGCTGGAAGAGTTATATTCAACTCTCACTTCAGCTGGACGTCCAAAGTTGTCCTAAAACTAGCCTGCAAACCACTTATCCAGCCTCATATCACAGCACCCCCTTGAAGTTTGAGTTATACTGGACTACTCCCCCTTCCACTACATCTATCACCAGCTCTCACGCCTTCAGGCTTTTGTTCAAATTGGTCCCTCCGGTAACTTCCTTTCCTATCCTTTCGGCTCCCTGCCATCTTATTCAGGTCCATACCAGCCTCTAACGTCACCTCTACTATGGCAGGAGCGGCTTCCCCTCTCCTCCTGTAACACTTTGTGTGCCTTCCCTGAATGCACGTATCCTTTGGAGTTTGCAAGATGCACTGCTATTTGCATACCTGCCTGTTACCCGCACTGGTCTCCATAATTCCCTGCCTTGTTCATGTTGGTATCTCTAGTATCTGCCCCAAGTGGGTACCCAATGAGCTGTCCTCCAAATGTCATTTTATTTAATATAGATTTTAGAAACCTTAAAATGCACTTAAAGTCAAACAGATTGTGGTTTTAAAATAGGATTTCTCTATTAACTTTTTTGAAAACAGTCTTACTTATCAAGAGAAAGCAAGCCCATCATAATTAGCTGGGAATTCTTTTGTAAGATTTTCAAATTAGTGAAGATGTCATTAGCTGAATCACATAGCCCTCATTACTTGATCATATGTGACAATGATTCAACTGTCATTAAAGAAGAATTAAAATATTTTTCTGATGATCTTGATTTTAACATGCATTTTAATATGTATTGATGGCCCTCTAACGAGGACTACAGGCAGCAGACCTACCACAGATTAGAAATCATTTTTTCCCTAATGCCAATTATTAAGGGTCAATTGACATTTTCATCTTGAGATGTGATTTGCAGGTACGACTGGCCCAGAGATGCGAGCTGAATAAGAAATACTTGATTCTGAAAGGCAAGTCACAGAAACCATGCCATTTTTGGAGGTCAAAAATTGTCTGTGGCTTTCTTTGGGGTTGGCCATGGAAAAGAATAGCCCTGTATGGCTATGGCTATGGCTATGGCTTTGCTTCGGGAGAATTGCTTTCGTTTTTTAGTAGTTAAACCAGACTTATCTTCAGAAGTGAAACGTTTCTCTGGAGGATTTCTGAGGGAGGCACTCTGATTGAAGCTTGCACGTTTGGCCTGTTTGCCCTTCCACATTGTGCCGCCCCTCACTCACAATCTTCCTGTCAACCAAGTAACCGGGAGCCTCCTGACAGTGAGACGTAAGAAAAGACGGAGAACTCCCCGAGGATGACTTTTCCCATAAGTTCTCTGGTTCAGAACCCCCCCCACCCAAGTTGGGGGGAAGCCTTTTTGAGGTCCCTGAGCTGTTTTCTATCCATTTAGGTCACTTAACACCTTATCAAGCCAAGTCATTTAGAGAGCATTAAAATTAATGTCCAAGAACATTCAATGTAAGTGAACATATCCGGGAGATTTAATCACTCTGTCTAATCAACCTAAAGGCTCTAAAAGCTAAACAAGCAGTCTATGCCAGGAGTTACACCAGAAAGGTCAATGGGTACCGACTTCCCTAACACCAGATCGCAGGCTTCAAAACAAGGGCCAGTCAAAAGTGACAGATTCCAGCCATGATGATGTATGGAGACCTTCTCGGGTGACCTGAGGTGGCAACCCACAATGTAATGACTCATCAGTGAGGAAGAAACAGTGGAGAGGGATCAGGAAAAAGGTAATCTGGTTATGACATGTAATGTATGCCTAGAAACGAGTGTCAATTTCACCCAGACAGCCTTTTTAGCCTTGAAAAATTAGATCAACATGAATGAATGGAGTTCTGAAAGTTCAAAAGGTTTTTGTTTTGTTTTGTTTTTTGAGGGGGGAAAAATCGCTTCCTTAAAATCAAGCAATCACTCAGGAGAGGCGTACGATGCTATTACTTCCAAATGTCTCTCATTACCACTCCGAATATTTTTGTCTCAGATTTATGGCAGTTCGAGTTTGTTTTCCCCCAAATCTTTCTTTAGCCAAAGAACCCCTTTTAATTTGTAACTTGGAAAAAAATAAATTCCCCACAGACATTCATAGGCAGCTGCTACCTAGTGTTGCAAATTCTACTTTCAGATGGGATTCTAGTTTTGCTCATTTTCACCTGAATTCTTTTGTTCTGTGCAGCAGAAGCATGCATTCCTATTTCCACCCCCTTCCGTATTTCCCTTGTTAAGACTTCTAGGTCCTGAATAAGAAATTCAAGCTTTTGAAGGCAGATTAATAAAAATCAGAAACAGGAACAGATTACTGTTTTCAAGAGCACACATAGCCACCCTGAAGTCACCGAGAGCAGCGGGTATCAGAGCCCAGAGTCTGCCTTGGCAGACAAATCTATTTATTGCATCTACATCTTAGTTACTTGGATTGAACAGGCAAACTCACTTAGCGATTCACTTATCGCACCCAAACCCCAAGGCTTGTTTCATCTTAGGGAATGTTCATGTGCCTTCCAGATGCCGGCAACATGAGGCAGTAACCATGATGTCTGTTGTATATGTGTGTGTGGGGGGGGCACAGGGTAGCAGAGGGTGTCCCTCAGGAAATTTCTAACCGGAGTGGTTTTGTGCACAGCGGTGAGTACTCTATAGATTGCAGTCTTTGTGTTGGTGGGAAGGGTTTAAATTGCAGAGTTTTCAGCGGGAAGATGTGATAACGACAGAGTGGCCCTAGACAATCCACTGTATAATTAGCTTCTGCTGAAATTAAAGGCTCTTAAGTGATATGTTATCTTGTTGTCAACTTGAACGTGATTGCAAGAGATTTAACACAAATCACACTATCCTCCTTCTGCATGTGTCACCCCCGCAACACACATCACCCCCAACACACACACGTATACACACACAAAGGATGTGTAGATTCCATTTAGAGTAGGTCGTCCTTCCCCCCTGCTGCAGAATAAGTTTGCTATTTATTCTACAATGGGATTGTTTTTAGTCAGCTCAACATAGATGAAAGCCACACACCCCAGGAGCCCACATGTAAAGTTTTCCTTTGAGTTGTTGCTGTTATTCTCCATGTATTTAGGTCTAACAAATGTAGCTCCAAGCCAGTTTGAGCTGGCTCGGTTTTTAAGAGTATTAGAAATATCTCACTTTTTTGGTGGGGGGAGGGCTATTGTAATTTAGTTACACTTGGGATTTGAGACTTTAAAATGATTCTTTGGGTTCAGTTCCAGGTTGGGGGTGGGGTGGGTAAGGTGGGAGATCAGTTTAGGCTGGTTTCCAATTCAATCCTGTTTGGAAAAAGAGAAACTTGATCCCACATACACAGGGCTCAATATAAGAGACCTTTGCTATTCGAGGTGGGGTCTCCAATTTCAATTCTTTTTTTGAAAGGGAAAACCTGGACTCAATCCATCTAAGTGAAGGGTAGGTTTTTAGCTTATTTAAGTCTCAAAGGAGCCCCCTTAGAAACATCTCTTTGGTTACAAATCTGTTTTAACCTTTTCCAGGCAAGACACATTTCCCTCCCCAGTTTCCAGTCTATAAATATCAGGGTGCACAGGAACAGCCCTTTCCAGATCATTAAAGCATAAAGTTAGTGGTTCCTCTATCAAATATTGGCCAAAACGATATCCTTATTTATAGGGGACTCTGTCCTCCTCCTCAAACTCCCACCACGCATACTGTGCAATCTCCTAATGGATTGTCTTTGAACACGGCCACCTGATTCATCAGCTGTCAGATTCCCCGCTGCTTCTTATAGCCTATGTTATTCCAGTTCTCAAGAGTTAAAAATGTCCAGACAGAAGGCAACGTCACAAAAGGTAAAGGAAAAATAAACTAGCAGAAAATCAGCAAGCAGCAAAGAAAAATCTAAACTGCATTCCACAGATACATGGATACTTGGCTGAAACATGGCAAAATGGAGTAAAAAATGGAACATTTTAAATCCAAATACTGCATCAATCCATTGGTTTAGTATAATACCTCACTCCTTATAAATATGGTTAAAAGTTATGAGTACGACTCTGAAAAATGACACAGCCAAAAATGAATGCATCGGAGACGGGCTGCTGAGTTTAAGGCACTGGGTCTGTCAGGCAGGAAGGAAAAATCTCCTTTGGGAGGAGAGAGACTGTTACATCATTTGTGAATTGGTCCTGCTCATTTTATGAGGTGTGTGATAGAGTTAAAAAATAGTTTATGCACAACTGTGTGGTCCATAAATCAATAGATAGAGGTATCATAATTTCTAAAGGACAGTACAACATTGATTAAATGACTATTTCCTTACTAATAATATTAACATCAGAAATTGTTTCTATCCATTCCAGATTTTTATGAGGAGACTTTACAACCAGATTTACATAATACTTCATGCAAGACATCTTTGTTTGAAGGAACACTGCATTGGGCCCGAGTGCGTTGACTCCGATCTGACTCAGTGTCTTGACTTTATGGAACTGGCTAATAAAAGACCAGGTTGAGCACCTACAAGCCATGTCCCAAGAGACTCTGGAATCAGGTGCAATGATCCGAACAAAGGCTTCAAGACATTTTTAAAGAGAAAATAGAGAAAGGCCAACAGAAAATATCGGACATGGAGGCGATGTGCCAGAGGTTCAGCACGCGGAATTGTTGGGGAAGGAAGTTTTTTATTTATTTTTCAAGATTCTTTTGGTTGGTATAAGAATTAAATTGACATGAGTCAGATTAACAGGAGAAAATCAAACAAAGTGTAATAACATGCTTACCTCCTGTATCCATGTGAGAGACACAAGAAAAGTGAATAACTCTCCAAAATGGCCAAAGCCACCACCTTAAATACCATCCTCAGCTAAAGACAAAAGAAGATTTTAGGGGGGTGCGGAGTCAGTTACGAGAGGTGATCAGGAAAAGCACAGTAATAAGGGAGAGGTTGTTATGCAGATTTAAGTCACTGTCTTCTCCACAGATAATAGTTTCCAGTGATTTAGAGCAACCCCCCCTTCCTGGTACAGGGGAGACACCCTTACAAATCTTGATTTCTCTTTTTAAATGTCAATGGTTCTTACAACAAGGTAAGTTGTACCTGGTTTTCAGAACCTCACCACATCTGCTCTTTAAAAAAAATAAAAAATAACCAGCTCAAAATAATCAATATGCCAAAAAGGCAGATTTGGGGTTGGTACATTCTGCTCCCCTTCAGAATCCAATTGCCTCAGGACAAATCGTGGCTCTACCCCCACAGTTATGTGACCATGGGCAACTTAATGCCCCTGAGCTTCAGGGTTCTCATCTGTGAACTGGAGATAACCAAAGCACCTACTTCAGAGAGCTGTTGTAAAGGTAAAATGAGCTTACACATATAAAGCGCCTGGAAGAGTGTCACGGAATAAGCACCAAGTGAATGTTAGCTCTTGTTTTTTGCTAAAAGATAGAGGAAGGATTCTGGACTACCGCTGAAAGAATTCACACATGGCTGCCTTTGAGATTGTATCCACAGGGTGCCACGGGTCAAAATCTCATTCTGGCATTCATATAAGAACAGGAAAAGAGAAGTGTGAGGGCATAACTGACACCTTCTCGCTGGGCAACAAGTTCTCTTTTCCCTTCATTTATTGAACAACAAATATGGCTCAGGCACAAGTAATAGAGCAATGAAACAAACAGATGTAGTTCCTTGATGGGTGAGTCTTACAGTCTACCTCTTCTTCCCACTTGTGAGCCTGAGAGATCTGAAATAATCTTTTGCCATGCAGAAACCATCATATTTCTGTCTCTGGAGACCCGACAGTTTAGGATGTAAGCCCCCAAAACTGTCTGCAAGATAACATATGACTGACAGCTTTCAGAGTTGCAGGGGTTTGTGGTAAATACTTGTATGAAAATGAACAGGTAACATCGCAATAACTTCTACGATGTTTATGTATGTTTATGTATTCGTTATTTTTAACCTGCCTAGTTCTCCAAAGTTCGTGAGGCAACATAAATCATACTCTGTACAATAAGACAAAAATAAATGTGGAGGCTTGGCTCAAAATAGCAGATTAAGAACATACATCTTCAACCCCACTGCCTAACATCATTAGAAAATACATTAAAATATGTTTTACAGGAAAGTAATAAATGTAAAGTAGTGCTGATAAACAAGAAAGATTGCCATTGGGAGGCCAGAAACGTTAAGGAATCTCTGGAAGATAGAAAACAGATCAGACTGAAACTAAGAGATCCCTTCAAACTCACAAACAATAGATGCAAGTAGCTGGAGAGTCTCCAGGATACCTGTCAGGGCAAGTAGCTGGGGAATTGTTTCCAATCAGAGTTCTAGAAAAAGAGTTGAAAGAGATGATAGAGGGAAGAGATTCAATAATAGAAGAAAATTTCCCAGAGCTAAAGAAACACGTGACACTTGAGAGATGCAAATGCCACAGAGAATGGATGAAAAAGATACTCACTTATGGATATCATGGTGACATCTCAGGACCCCAAAGATAAAGAAAAAAATCCTAATAGCTGCCAGAAATCACACACAAAAGCACAAGAATCAGATTCACATCAGACTTCTCATCAATTATACTGGGTGTGAGAAGAGGATAAGATGAGATGGTAAAAGTGAGAATTATTTTGAACCTTGAATCCTATTCTTAGCTAAACAAGGTCTCATGCAGAAAAGTAAAATAAAGTGATTTTCAGGTATATTTGAGCCCCAAAAGTTCATAATGCTTTGATTATAAACCTTTGAATTTCTTTCTTTTTGTTTACACCTTTGAATTTCTTTTCTTTTTAAGATTTTATTTATTTATTTGGGAGAGGGAGAGCAGAGTGAGAGAGAGAGAGCACGAGCAGGGCTGAGGGTCAGAGGGAGAGGGAGAGGGAGAAGCAGACTCCTCGCTGAGCAGGGAGTCCGACGTGGGGCTTGATGCCAGGACCCTGAGATCATGTCCTGAGCCAAAGGCAGACTGATTGAGCCACCTTGGCGCCCCTAAACCTTTGAATTTCTTGATGCTGTAGTTCAGAAAAATGAAATAATAAATATAAGAACAAAAGATGACATGAGATGCACAAAAGGGAAGTGGACAAAGTAGTCTGTAGAAGTTACACTTCGGTCCAAAGAACAGGTGATGAATAATATTTTTAGAAAGGCAGGGGAGGGGAACAGTAAGAAATTAAATATCAAATGATCGAAAAATGGAGGGCAAGAGCAGGCAGTGAACACACACTAAAGTTCTTGTGAGAGTTCAAAGGCCATTGGCCTGATTCTATCACTGCAGAGAGGCTGGATCACGGTGGTGGTTTAGAACATGGGCGGCAGGATCAATTGGCGGAGTCAAGTCCTAACCTCTGCTGTTTGCTCACTGTATGACTTTGGAAAGTTTACTTACCTCTCCTTGCCTCAGATTTTTTCATCTGTATAATGGAAATAATTAAAACCATCTTCATGAAGTGCTGCGAAGCTGAAATTAATTAATAGTTGTACAGTGCTTGGAACAGTGTCTGGCACTCCATAAATGTCAGTTATTACTATTAGCATTGTTAGTGTTAACTTTAAGATGTTGACTTTACAAATATAAGATTAAATATGTGGACAGACTTTAAGGGTTCATGTTATAGGAATAGAAGTAGGGATGTATAACTTGAAAACCACTACAGGAAAAAACACATAGACTAAGGAAAACATGCGAGGCAACAGAGGCTAGACAGAAAAGCTAGAACAACAATAACAAATTCTTATGTAAATAGAAAACAAATCAAGATAGCATGGATCAGTAACCATAATAATTGCAAATAAATCCCTTTATTAAAGACAGAAATGGCCAGATTGGGTGTAAAAAACAAATCGAATTGCATACTATTTCTGAGAGGTGCACCTAAACTAAAATGACACACAAAGGTAAAAACATGCTCCATGTGCACGTTCACAGAAGGAGAACATAGGCAGCAGTATTAATACTGAAAAAGATAGAATTCAAGATGAGAAACATTAAAAGTGACAAAATGGACATTTTGTATCGAGTTTCCCACACATTTAGGAACACAGTTTGGAAATACATTATGTAAAAATTATTATAAATGGAAAAATAAACTGAAAATTCAGTCTACACTCCTGTTGGGAGACTTGAACTTAGCCATCTAAGAAATCAACAGATGGAACAAACAAAAATATAATTAACTCTCTATGAAGCCACAAAGAAAATAAATTCTCAAAAACGAGATCACACAGGTCAAATTCTTTAACCTCATTCACTCAAATTTGAAATAGACCACAAAAGGATGAACGAAAATATTGTAATGTTTTTCTAAATAATCGTTGGGTTAAAGTGAAAACTAATGACCGAAATTTATACACTGTTTAGAAATAAACAACCATAAGCACGCTATCGACCAAAACCTGTGAGACGCATCCAGTGTAGAACTCACAGTGAAATGTCACTCCATGTATTAGAAAACACGAAATATTCAAAATAAATGGCCTAAGTCTTTACACAAGATGATAAGGAAAGCACAGCAAAGTAATCTCAAAGAAAGTGAAAGAAGTAATTACTAAAGGCAAAGCACACATTAATAAAATATAAAAATTAGGCTTGATCAATAAAACTAAAAGAAACATAAATAACAGCAACAAATCTTTGAAACTATGCCAAGACAAGAAAGAAGACACATCTAAACAAATTAGGAATAAGAAAGGGGATATAACTAGTTACTGAGGAGAGTTTATACCTTACGAGAGAATATACAGGCATATCCCAATAATTTCGAAAATCAAGAAATTTCATATGTAATGCAAGTTGTTTTACAGCATATGATGGCATGGAGAGTTTACTTTCGTGTTCTACAAGGCTATACTACATTGAGTTCCACAAACAACAGGTTTAACACCAAAGGAAAAAACTATAGGCAATCTTACCTTGGAAAATAGATCCCAAATCCTAAATAATATATTAGCAACTGATCACAGCAGCAGGATCAAATAGGCTGTAGCAAACAGTCAGTTGTCTACTCATTATCCATTCTCCTCTTCCTTTGTAACAGCAGCTTAATTTTATTTGGTGGGGAATGTGCCCAGCTGAAAACAAACAAACACACACCACCTACATTTCCCAATATCACCTATAGATTTATGGGATGATATAACTCAGCCCTGGCAAAGAAGATGGTGAAATTTCTGGGTAGGATTCCATGACAGCCCTTACAGTGGGGACAGGCAGCTGGCCTGATTCCTTTCATTCCCCCCCCCATGCCGTCTTCTCTGCAGAGCCACCCTCTGCCCTTTCCCACTCCACCCACTCAGCTCTACGGCCCAGCAAGCTGACCTGGATGGAAGCCATCAGCAAGGATCCTTGCCCTCTAGATTCTAGCTGGGTTTGGCCAGTGAGAGGCACCAGCAGGAGGTGGAGTCTGGAGGGCGGAGAAATCAGTGTATTTATTCTCTGGGCTCCCTTGCTGTCAGGCCATACACTGACAGTGGCTGCTTCCCTCTACCTAAGGCCACAGCTCTGGACAGGTAGCCCCCCCTTATAAGTATAGTTGCAGCTCTCTCTGGATTCCTGCAACTATTTCCTCCCCTCACCTCTTCAAGCTTACAACTCCTAAGGGCTCTCTGCTGTTGCTAACCCCTGGGTTCCTTACCATTCCTTGTTTATTTCCTTTCCCCCTTCCCACACTGTTATGAAGAGTCCATCATCGAATTCACACCGTTACACCAGGTCTTGCCAGGACGCTGCCTGATGCACTCACCATGTCTCCTGCCTGGAGCACAGATGTGTTAGCTGGAGTACCCACAGCCATCTCGGATAATGAGGCAAAGTGAAGAATGGAACTGCAGGTGAAGAACGGGGAGGCAGAAGAAAGGAGTCTGGCTCCTTGATAACTGGGTACAGTCTCCAGACCAGTTCTGGACTACCCTAATGTGAGAGAATTAACTGCTCACTGATTTAAGCCACTCTTCAATTTATCATTAGCAGCCAAAAGTAGCTCCTAATTAATACACGGGATTTATCCAAAGAATGAGAAGTTAGTTTAACATTAAGAAATGTATTGATAGGGGTGCCTGGGTGGCTCAGTCAGTTAGGCGTCTGACCCTTGATTTCAGCTCAGGTCATGATCTCAGGGTCGTGAGATTGAGCCCCACATCAGGCTCTGCACTCAGCAGGGAGTCTGCTTGAGATTCTCTCTTTCCCTCTCCCTCTGCCCCTCCCCCCATGCTCTCTCTCTTTCTGTCAAATAATAAATAAGTCTTTAAAAAAAGAAATGTGTTGATAGAATCTACTACATTAACATATTAAAGGAAATGAACACCAGGATTATCTCAATAGGTGCTAAAATAGTGCTGATAAAATTTGATATCCTTTTTTGATGAAAAATAATTATAGGTATCTTCTTTACTTTATAAACATGCCCCCAATAAAACTATAACACAAATAATAAGGTATCAGGAGTATGACAGGCAGAATTCCAAGATGGCTCCCAAAGTACACTAGGAATACCAACCAATGGAATAAGGTGATTTTAGAAAAAGTAAAGATGTGTAAATGTTGGTAAGAAAAAGACAAAAGTATAATACTTTGAAAATAATATTTTATCTCTACATAAAACCCCTAACTAAAAAAATACTAAAAAAGTAAGGGCATTCATTAAAGTGGCCAGATAAAATGTCAATAAACAAAACTCAGAACTTTCCTTTACATTGGCCATGACAATTTATAATGTGTAAATGATAAGAAGGTCCCTTCTACAATAGCAAATAACAATTGTCCAACAAAAAATTAAGCAAAATAACAATAAAAGCAAAATAGAAAATGCCCAGGAATAAACCCAAATACCTGTATGAAGAAATTTACAGAAAAACAACCAAAGAGAGATGTGTCATAATCCTGGACAGGAAAGATATTTGATGTAGTTGACATCAAAATACCAGTGGGATTTTTAATGTAACATGATTATGTGGTCCCCAAGTGTATATATATATTCTGCTCCATTCATCCATCCATATATCTATTTCTATACCCATATTTCATGGTCTTAATATATTAATCATGATTACATATATATAATAGAACATATATACATATATTTAAACACATATATAACATATGCATATACATGCGCATACATAAACTTAATATGCACATGCATGTATGTGTATGTGTATATATGTAATATATGTGTTATGTGTGTGTGTATATATGTGTATATATATAAAATAAATTGTTATGGGCAGCAAAAATAGAAGCAGGGGCTTAGTTAGAAGACCTTTGCAATAATCCAGGTGAAAGACGATGGTAGCTGTGCTGGGGTACAGCCCTGAAGATGGCGATAAGTGCTAAGCTTCTGGATATATTATGCTGGTACAGCCCATTGGATTTGTTGATGGACTAGCTGTAGGAAAAGAAAGGAGTCAGAGAGGACTCCAAGATTTCTGACTAGAGCAACTGGAAGAATGGAATTGATATTTATTATGTATTATTATAAGGAAGATTGCAAATAGTCTAAGGACTGAGATTGCCCTTGGATAGGATAATATAGAGGTCATGTGTGAAAGAACACTTTCAGTGGAGGAGTAAGGTCAAAGCCTGCCCGAAGTGGGTGTGAGAGAGAACAGCAGGAGGACAGTGGAGACAGGAAGAAGAGACAGCTCTTTTGAGTTTCCCCATAAAGGGAACCAGAGAAGTGGGACAGAAGTTTGACAGGCATGTGAGGTCAAGGAGGCTGTCTTAAGCCAATCAGGCTGCTATAACAGAATGCCACAGACTGGGGAGCTTATAAACAACAGACATCGATTTCTCACAATTCTGGAGTCTGGAAGTCCTAGACGAGGGTGCCAGCATGGTTGGAAGGGGGCCCTCTTCTGGGTTGTGGACTGCTGACCTCTGGCTGCATCCTCACCCGGTGGAAGGGCTAGGGACTTCTATGGGATTTTGTTTAAAAGAGCACTAATCCCATTCCTGAGGGCTCCACCCTGGGACCTAATCACTGCCCAAATGCCCCACCTACAAATACCATCACCTTTGGGAGTGCGAATTTTAACATATGAATTTTAGAGGGACAGAAACATTCAGACCACAGCAGAGTCGTGGCTGTAGGATGGGATGTGTTCACATGCTGAACATTGCAGGTATATTTGTTGATGCGAACGAGCCGATTGGAAGTAGAAAAGTGATGATGCATTTCTCTCTAATTTATGTTTTGGGCCTTCTCTGGAGATCTGTGTATGGATATGAGAACTTATGGACTCCCTCCCCTGCTATTCTGAGTCACAGGAACTAAGCCTGGCCCTCTCGTGCTTAGACACAGAGCTCTTCCATTTGCACTCATGGGTCTAAACTCTAAATTTGAAGGCGATTATGTCATGCCTGTCTTGGGACTCTGCTTGGTGGAGGAGGTAACGGGGGCACCCTTGGGGCTCCTGTACGAAATGGACTGCACTGCTTCCTTTCCAAACTCTCACCTGGTTCTTTCTGCCCAGAAACCTTGTGCCTCCTTTCCTTCCATATTAGGGTAAAACCAGCTAGAAGTTCAGAAGTCAAGATTTATGGCATAGATTGCGGTGATGGTTTCCTGGATGGATACTTATCTCTAAACTCTCCACGTTGTACACATTAAGTATGTACAGCTTTTTGTATGTCAGTCATAGCTCAATAAAGTGGTTTAAAAAAAGAGAAAAAAAGAATTAACTTTTTCCCCCCTAATTCAACTGCCGACATTCCTTTCCCTGAGGCTGTGAAGGCCAAAGTCTAGCTTGAATGGGGAGGGGTGATGTGGCAAATAAAAGGATTGTACGGACAGAAAATATGTGAAATGTCATTATTTCATGTATCATCCCACCACATCCAACAATATGTCATCAGTTGCCTTTTTCCACAAGTGAAAATAATGAGCAAGTGATGGGAAAGAGTCCAACTCTTGGAGATCAAGCTGCTAGAACCAATTTGTTTTTAAGAAATCCCTCTATTTTAGCCTTCACATAAAACATCATGCCAGCTTAACCCCGAATGGGGTTAATTCAGACTCTTCTAGATGTGCTACTTGAGCAAGTCTCTGAAAGTCAGAATGGTCATTATTGACATTGTTTCAGTGTCTCGAGGAGATCTCAGCCTTGGTTGCAAAGACACACGTAGCATCTTGCCCCTTGACAGCCAGGATATTTTATTGTCAAAAAGTAGTCTTAGATTCACTGTTTGATTCTTCTTGTAACAACCATAAAAGAAGTAAAATCAGAGGCCATATTTTGATCATATTCACGATTTTCACCATTCCTTTCAAAACCAAGACATGATCAGGAGACAAGTTGTTGACCATCAGTTGTTTTCTATGAACAAATCTGCTTGCAGCGCTCAGACACGACCTCTAATTCTTTGTTTTATAACACCCTTCCTTGCTGTGCACATTGTGGATTCTCTATCAGTACTAATTCAGATGCACTGTTCTTCCCTGTTAAAATCATCACTCACAAAATAATCATTAACTAAATGAAGAAAATAAACCCTTCTGTACTCTGGGTTGTCAGTAATAAACAGAGCAATAATAAAAGTAATTGAAGGCAACAATCATATGTGCCCTACACATATGCCAAGAGCTGATTTATACTCTATACATCAGTGGTTTTATTTAACTATAGTGTGAGATATCTGCTTTCGTGCCACGTGATAGTAACTGCTCTTCCTTTTGTTTGTCATTGATGTTTTGTAACAACCAACAGTGTCATTTAACACCTTTTTAGTCTTTCTCTCTGAGCAGAGTATTTGTCATTAAATTTGCAGCTGCTATCACAACCTTCTTGGCAATCAATTAGCTTAACTTGGCTATGAAGTCTGAGTATATGTTTAGCTGCATGAAATAGAGACCAAAATTAACAGAGTCTTCGACAAACTAAAAGTTGATTTCTATCTCGTGTCAGTCTGGAGTCAGAAGCTTCAGAATTGGCATGGAGGCTTCGCTCCAGGAAGTCATCCAGAGATCTAGGCTCCTTGTAGCTTTTCCCCACACCTCCTCTCAACTGTTGCCCTCACCTGTATGGTCCAAGATGGCTCACTGCTGCATCCACGTTCCAGGTGGCAGATGGAGGAAGGAGCGGGGAAGGCATACACCCTTTCCCTTTAAGGACATACTCCAGAAGTTGTACACGTCACTTGCCCTCACATCCCATTGGCTAAAATTAAGTTCCATGACCACGCATAGCATAGCTGCAAACAAAACAAAACAAAACAAAACTGAGCCATCTTCTATGTATTCTGAGTGTGTGTGTGCCCAACAGAAGTCAGACTTTCTTTTTATGCAAAAAGGGGTACATGGATATGGGTGACCCCTAGCAGCCTCTGTCACATCCTGATTTTTGCTACAAGGAGCAAATCCTGAATAAAGCATCTGTAGTTTGGCCTATGCTTTGCTTTTAGTGAAAAAAATGATTAATTTATTTCCAGAAAGCCTTATTGTGTATTGCATTGGAAGTAATGTTGTGTGCTTTGTTAGAAAAGGACATGAAAGCTGTGATGCCTGTATGCAATCTTTTAACAAAGTTTTATTTTTTAACACAGTCATCAGCATATCTCCTAGCTACATTTTCCCTCTTTTTTTTTTTTTTTTTGGCTGTTTATGTGAAATCATTGCAAGCACACATCCACTTGTCCTAGAACACACGGTCTGTAGTCATACTTGGGTTCTGCTCACTATTTAAGTTTACAGCATTATTTAGAACTATATTTATGTTACCATTTTCTTGAGATTTTTTACACCTCATTAAACCATTGTGAGTCATTGATCTACTGTTTTGAATTGGGGATATAATCAAGGACAATAAACAATAGGAGCAACAAAAAATACAATACCCATAAACAATAACAACAAATGACATAAAAATGTAAGTGAAGAGCCATCTGGTAACTGAATTATTTGGTAAGACAAGCTGATAAATTCCATCCTTTAAAGACTGTACTACTTATTAGGAATGTTAAAGAATTTCTGTGACAGTCATAATTGATCTTACCTTTCAAACCTAAGGAGCCTCCGTGAATGAATTTATTTCATCACCTTTTACACTAAAACTATGGAACTCTCTTGGAATCACTTGTTAGATTATCAGGGATCCATTAGTGGTCTGAGGTCTGCACTTTGAGAAACAACATCTCCTTATTTAAGTTGGTCCTAGTGTGGTTTGCGTATTTATTTGCAGGGCTCAACCAATCAGTTTCAGTCTGGTGTTAGAGCTGGCACAAAGCCTTAAGGCGGGAGGGTATGTATTTCTGTTCGGGGTGGGGGTGCAGATGTAGCAGGAAGCTGGAAGCAAGGGAGGCAGAAAATAAATACTATTTAATTCCTATTTAAATAGAAAATCCATTAGCAGAGATTTTAATATCTCTGAAAATTAGTTTGAGTCAGTCAGTGGTATAGTGCATTACAAAGTCATCTTTGCTGTGCAGTTACCACTTTTCTCCACCTTTAGAAAGTTTTGGAAAGATGCATAGCTATGTATATAATTTAGATTCCAGTGACCCCTGGATTTTTAAAATCTCTAGCAACACTACTAATATACTGACATTCCAAGACCAAAGTCCTTATGAAAAATGGAGATCAAAATAACTGTCAACCTCCCATCTTTCCCTTGTGGATTTGGGGAATTTATTAGAGTAGCATATAATCTGTTAAAGGAAGAATATCTCTCTGGCATATGTTAAAGCTAAGGAAAGAACGGCTAGTGGATGACTTCCCTCTGGGACCTACAGGGCTGGCCAGGCCACTTTGCCCAGCTTCATTCTCTTGACCTTCCCTGAAGCACAGATCCAGTGCCTTTGGGAACCTTCACCAAACTTTCAGAGGTGAGGAAGTTGATCTAGAGCCACAGCATTAGTTATTTTCACACCTGGAAGAAATCTGAAAGATTTTGAGGTGATAGAATAAGATGGATATTGACTTTAACTCATTTAACTCGATTGAGTGTTTTCTTTTTATTGACTTCAAATTGTAAAAATTGATGGATCAAAAGACATTTGCTCACTTCAGAAAGCTTTTCATACCCTTCCATGAAACTGGAAAATATCAGGGCTACAAGAGTCCTTAGACGGATATATAGTCGCATTTTCTTTCTACTCTACTCCATCTGGGACTCGATTATAATACAGCACTAGTGTTATGTAACTTCTAAGTGATCACCATCTCAATTATAGCTATTACCACAATAATCGAGCATAACAAACCGTCCTCCCAAACTCAGTACAATGCCATCATAGGCAGTTGGTTTGCATGCATGCATCTGCAAATTGGTTGGGGTTCAGGTGGTCTAGGATGGGTTCAGCTGGGCTTGGCGGTCTAGGTTGGGTTCAGCTGGGCTTGGCTCTAAGTTGTGGGTTGGATCCAGGTCTGCTTTACAGGTCTCTCATTCTCTCTTGCGCCAGCAGCTACATGGGCATGTTCTCATGGTGAAATGTAGGAGTGTAAGAGAGTAACCGAACCTCAAGCTCTGTCTGCATCACATGTACTGACGTCACATTGGCTAAGACCAAAGTCAAAGGTCAGGAAAGTATTCTGTGCTCACCACAAGACTAGGGCAAAGATGTGGATATATTACAGTATTACAGAAGATGAAGAATTGGGAGCAACAACTTAATCTACCACATCACCCCGAGGGTCTTCACTATTCATCACATAACATAGTTCTGAGACCCCTACCCCAACATGAGAACATGATCATGCTTCTCCTTATTCCTCTGATGATGCATGGTGCCCATGGTTATATAATATTCCAGGCAGGGTTGCCAGGGGTTGTCCCTTTATATCGGTCATGGTGTCTATTAGCCCTGGTTCCAGGTATTGCCTGAACTATACACAGTAGACCAGACTTCTCATCTATTCCTGAAAATTCTACTTTATGTCACATGAGATTCCATTAACTTCTCGGTATGAATACTTTGCTAGCACATTATTAGCCACAACACTCTTCAATTAACCGTCTCAATTATGAAGTCCCATTTCCATTTTCATGTTGCAGTCAGTTAATGGTCCCTTTAGGAAGAACACATCTGATAGAATATTTTGTAGGATCCATTGAAGTATTATGATTTTTAACAAATCAATCAGAACACATGTGAGTGAGTGAGTGAGTGAGTGAGTGAGTGAGTGAGTGAGATCCCCAAATGAATAGGTCCTATTTTATAGTGGAGGTCATAAACTTATTTGAAACATTTGTGAACACTGCCTTGCACATTACCTTATGAGTCTGCAGAACATGCCATAATAGCATGAAACCCATAGGCACTGACAGTAGATTTAGATGTAGGTCCTTAAGGAATGTAACTCTCTTATGCAGAAAGAATATTCAAGGTCCCTCTCCTTAACACTTTAATGGGCCTATTGTTAGATCTTATGGAGGAAAATGAAGAAATCAGATTAGCCCTGCTACTATTAACACCACACAGCTTTTTTTAGAGTTCTGGAAAAGCAGACAAGTAGGCTCCAAATCCCAAAACAGGAAGCAGTTCCTGGTGATTGGTACCATGATGAATGGTCTCAAGATGTCTTGGCAAGATTTCTGAACTATATGCTCTTGCAGAACTCTGCTGTTCCTCTGACAGAGGTGGAGTGTATTTATCCTCCCTTTGAACCTACTCAGGCTTTTGTAAATGCCTTCACAGTGTAGCAGAAGTAACACTGTGAGGCTAGGTCAAAAAAGACAATAGAACTTCCACCTGCCCACTCCATTCCTCTCTTGGGATGCTTACCTTGGAACCCAGGCACCATCATGTGAGAAAGCTATGAGACCACATGGAAAGGCTACCAACTGCAAGACATGTGAGAGATTCATTCCCCAGCTTTCAAGACAGTCAGTTGAGGCCAAGTAGAATAGAGCCCTACTCAAACTGCATATTCATAAGCATGAGAAATGTTGTGTTAAGCCATTATTTTGAGATAGTTTTCATGCAGCAGTGGATAACAGGAACAGAGGAGGAGCTATGGAGCTATGGAAGTAGTTTGAGGGTTTGTGAAGACAAGGGAGAGTGGAGATGGAAGGTAATAGAGGATGTTTTGCGAGGAGTAGAGAGGAAGTCATGAGTTTGGTCTGAGGTCTGTTGTGTTTGAAATGCCTGAGAGGAGCATCCAAATAGAGATGTTCAGTAAGCATTTAGAGACAATGAGTCTGAAAGTTAGAGAAGTCACCTTTCTGAAAAGAATATTGGCCTGGGAGGCAAGAGACCTCAGTTCATTTCTGACTCAGCTCTTAAAACTTGCTGTGTGATCCATGGCAAGAGGCAACTCCCCTTCCTCTCTCAGAATCAATATCCTTTATGTACACTGAGAGAGGCAGAATTGTAAGGTCCTTTTCTGCCCTAACATCATGCACCATAACCATAGTTTTTCTCAGCTGTGTATGTATTTCTTGTACCAGCGCAGAAGGATAATGTAACTAAAATGGGGGTCTTCAACAAGTTTAGAATTCAGTGAGGAGAGTTCAAAAATCCAACTTGGATTTCTCAAAGTCACATCTCCAACGACCACATAAGAGACACTTACATATTCAGAGAATACAGTGTAGCCTGAGATGATAAACCTTAGGGAGTTCCCATGATATGGTGTCCTGACCCAGTAACGAACAGCAATGACGTTCTTCTTTCATTTTTCCAACCAGTCCTAACCTAGACAGGTTGGAACATGTTGTAACCATTACACTCACACTGATAACACTAAATAGTTTCCAAAGTTGGCTTCCTGCCTTTATCCATAGAGCAATTCCAATATCATGAGTTCAATGTGATTCTTAACCTATTGGGAGTGTTTGGGAAAGCTAGGGAGATTCTGTCCAGAAAAATAAAAATATATGTCTTTACACAATTATTTGAGCGGCCTTGGGTAGTTCACAGACCACTCTCCCCACACTGAGGCCAGAGCTCGGACCAGCAGGCTAATAGTCTCCATGAATTAAGACCATTTTATTCTCTTTACCAGTAGATTGACTTACTAAACATTTACTGTGTGATCATGGAGAGGTTTCTTAAATTTCCTTCCCTGCTCTTTCATTTATTGTTTCCTTATAATCTTTTCAAAAGTCTGCTTTACTTTTAGAGCAGTTTTAGGTTTGCAGCAAAATCAAGTGAAAGGCACAGAGTTCTTATTTACTCCTTGCCCCCATACACTCACAACCCTCCTTAACCCCTGTCCCACTCTCAAAATCCCACACCGCAGGGGTACATTTGTTCCAATTAATGAACCTACACTGAAACATGTTTATCCCCCAAAGCCCATGTTTACATTAAGGTTTACTCTTGGTGTTGTACATTCTATGGATTTTGACAAATGTATAATAAAACGTATCCACTCTTGTAGTATCATACAGAAGTGTTTCATTACCCTATAAATCTGTGCTCTTCCTTTTCAACTCTCCCTCCTTCCTAACTCCTAACAACCACTGTTCTTATTACTGTCTCCATAGTTCTGCCTTTTCCAGAATGTCATATAGTTGGAATCATACAGTGTGTAGCATTTTCAGACTGGCCTCTTTCACTTAGTACTGTGCATTTAAGATTCCTCCACGTCTTTTGATGGCTTCATAGCTCATTTCTTTTAGTCGTGAAAAATATTCCATTGTCTGGATATAGTACAGTTTATCCATGTGCTTACCGAAGGGCATCTTGGTTGCTTCCAAATCTTGGCAATTATGAATAAAGCTGCTATAAACATTTATGTGCAGATTTTTGTGTGGACATAAATTTTTAACTCATTGAAGTACCAGGGAACAGAGTTTCTGGACTGTATGGGAAGATTATGTTTAGTTTTGTAAGAAACTGTCAGACTGGCTTTTAAGGGCACCAGACCATTTTGCATTCCTATCAGCAATGAACGAGAGTTCCTGTTCCTCCACACCCTAGCCAGTATTTGGTATTGTCAATGTTACAGATTTTGAGCATTCTAATGGGTGTATACTGGTATCTCATTGTTGTTTTAATTTGTAATTCCCTAACGACATATGATGTTGAACATCTTTTTATATGCTATTTGCCATCTGTATATCTTCTTTGGTGAAGTGTTTATTAAGGTCTTTGGCTCATTTTTATTTATTTTTAATTTTTTTAATTTAAATTCAATTTAGTTAACATATAGTGTGTTATTAGTTTCAGGGGTAGAATTTAGTGATTCATCAGTTACATGTAACACCCAGTGCTCATTCCATCAAGTGCCCTCCTCAATGCCCATCACTCAATTACCCCATCCCCCACCACCCCATTTTAAAATCAGATTGTTCATTTTCTTACTGTTGAGTTTTTAGAGTTCTTTGTATATTTCAGATAACCCAGTCTTTTATCAGATGTGTCTTTTGAAAATATATTCTCCCAATCTGTGGTTTGTATTCTCATTCTGTTGACATTGTCTTTCACAAAGCATAGGTTTTAAATTTTAATGAAGTTCAGTTTATCAATTATTTCTCTCATGGGTTATGCTTTTGGTGTTGTATCTAAAAAGTTACTGTCATACCCAAGTTCATCTAGGTTTTTTCTTATGTTATCTTCTAAGAATTTTTATATTTTTGTGTTTTACGTTTAAGTCTATGACCCATTTTGAGTTAATTTTTGTGAAGGGTATAAGGTCTGTCTCTAGATTTATATTTTTAACTGTGGATGTCCTCTTGTTCAACCACCATTTGTTGAAAGAACTATCTTTTCTCTATTGTGTTGTCTTTAATCCTTTGTCAAAGATCAGTTGATTATATTTATGGGGGTCTATTTCTGGGCTCTCTATTCTATTCAGTTAGTCTATATGTCTATTCTTTCATCAATACCACATTGTCTTCATTACTGTAGCTTTATAATAAGATGTGAAGTCAGGTAGTGTCAGTCCTCTGACTTTGTTCTTCTCCTTAAATATTTAGTTGGTTATTCTGAGTCTTTTGTCTCTCCAGATAAACTTTAGAATTAGTTTGTCAATATCCACAAAATAACATGCTGGGATTTTGATTGGTATTGTGTTGAATCTATAGATCAAGTTGGGAAAAACTGAAGTCTTGACAATATTGAGTCCTCTTATCTATGAACATAGAATATATCTCCATTTATTTAGGTCTTCTTTGATTTCTTTTATCAGAGCTTTGTGGGTTTTCTCATATAAGTCTTGTACATATTTTGTTAGATTTATACTTAAGTATTTCATTTTTGGAGTCACTAATACAAATGGTAATGTGTTTTTAATTTCAAATTCTATGTGTACATTGTTGGCATGTAGAAAAGCAGTTGACTTTTGTGTATTAATCTTGTATCCTGAAAGCTTGCAGTAATTGGTTATTAATTCCAGGTTGTTGTTGTTTTTTTTTTTGTCAAATCTTTCAGATTTTCTACATAATCATGCCATCTATAAGCGAAGACAGTTTTATTTCTCTCTTCTCAACCTGTATATCTTTTATTTCCTTTTCTTGTCTTATTTAATTATCTAGGACTTCTGGTATGATGTTGAAAGAGGTGGTGAGTGTAGACATCCTTGCTTTGTTTCTGATCTTAGTAGGAAAGCTTCAAGTTTCTCACCATTAAGTTTGACATTGGTTGTAGGTGTTTTGTAGATGGACTTTATCAAGGTTAGGGAGTTCCCCTCTAGTCCTAATTTATGGAAACCTTTTTGAAAAATCATGAATGGGTATTGGATTCTGTCAATGCTTTTTCTATATCTATTGATATGATCATCAATGATATATCAATATGATTTTTCTTTTTTAGGCTGTTGATATGATGGATTATCACTTATTGTTTTAAAAGCAGAAAACAAACATGGAAATAATATCTACCTTCTGGTGTTAATGTAAAGTCTAGATTAAATAAACCACATCAAGGGCCTAGCATCATACCTGCTAAGTAATAGGAGTTCAGTAACTCGTAGTTCTTCCCTTTGAACTCTTCCACAAAGGTGGAAACCACTGACACTCAAGCCCCTATTCCCCAACCTGCTCCCAGTGAGATTCTGAATTCCCTGCTAGAGGAACATGCTGGTCCTTGGGAGGAAGCTATCACCATGTGATTTCCAGCTTTTTGATTCTTGCAAACTCATCAAAGAGCGGGTCTCATGCTTCTACTGTGTTTTCAAAGCAATTATCATCAATACATCTCTAATGGAAAATACTAAATGAGTAAAATCTATCTTCAAATACTTAGTTGACAAAATATCGAAGGTTACTTTTTTGAAACACTATTTTTCCTCCTGACTACATCATCATCACACACTGAATTTTCTAATGCTTAATAGCACAAGTGTCTGCCAAGCTCACTAGACATCAGTTGATAAATGGGTTTGATCCCATAATTTATGAAATATCACACTGGCACAGAGGAGCAAGAAGTCCATGGTTTAGAGTCCATCGATGTTTAATTCATCCCAGAAAGTATTTGGAAGGAACCAGACCTAAGGTAGTGACTCAACACAGCTTTTGAACACGTTGGTCAGAAAAAGGACAGACCCGGGGTGCCTGGGTGGCTCAGTCGGTTAAGTATCTACCTTAGGCTCAGGTCATGTTTCCAGGGCCCTGGAATCAAGCCCTGGGTTGGGCTCCCTGATCAGCGGGAAGTCTGCTTCTCCTTCTACCCCTCCCCCTACTCATCCTCTCTCGTGTACACTCACTCTCTCAAATAAATAAATAAAATCTTAAAAAAAAAAGAAAAGGACAGACTCCATTAGGAGTATTGTCAGCAATAAATTACATGCACACCTTGAAAATCAGAGTGACAGGAGTAAACATTTTCCTAGGGTGGCTGGCATGACATTCTGAAACAGGCATACTTAAAGATTAGGGCTTGTCTACTCTGTCTTCTGTACACTGACATTGTGTATAAAACAGTACCAGGGGGTCACATGGAGTGGGTTCAAGCCAGAGTCTACCAAAAGGACATTTTAAGACAGACTTGGATCTTCCCCATGGGTTCCGGAGCCAGGACTGCCCTCTGAAGAGCCCTGTGAGAAGGCCTCTATGCCTGTGGGTGTGGGTCATAGTCTGCCAAGTCACTGCTCTTTATTCTAATTGCAACTCATGAGGCTGCTGCTTTATAGGCAACTTTGTAGGCCTTCCCTTAGTTTTAGTAATTAGGAAGTAACTTATTAGTCTGGGAGATTCTGCTTTATTCCTGAATTTATGGGCCTAGGGAAGAGGGTTGTCTTATGTCAAGCACCAGAGAAACTATCAGAGCAAAGGTTCCCATTCCATGCAGTAAACATCCCAGAGAAGCCCCCTTGGGTTAGGCCCTGAGGTGGGGGTAGGAAGCTGAAGGGGCTGCAGAAATGAAGTTGGCACAATCCCTGCCCCTGCAGAGCTTATAAGATCATGGAGGCAAGAGCAATGGGAACAGCTAGTTAAAAAACTAAGGGAGGGACCTGGAAAATCTCCAGAAAGCAACTGGGATGCTATAGATGGTAAAACTTTGAGAAAGTTTGAGTGTCTGTTTTGTTGATTTGGCTTGGATATGTGGGAGTTTTAAGTAGCTGGAGAGAGATAACAATTATGACCACTACAAAATCAGGCACTTCTTAAATATGCTTTACAGGAAATGACTCAGTGGATGCTCAGATCTGACCTATGCGAGAGGCAAGAGCATCATCATCATTTTCCTTTCAGAAAAAAGATGGATATTTGATTAAAATTAAAACTGTATAGTTTTTCAGGCAATTAGAGATAGATTACGGATCTGTGAAAGGCATCAAAAAATACAGCATTTAGATAAAACAAAAACCTTTTTGACCTTGGACAAGGTAAGAAAATCCTAAATAAGATTTGAAAGGCATAAAAGAAACAATTATTTTTATTTTTTTAAATTTTTTAAAAAGTTTTTATGTGAATGGCAGTTAGTTAACATACAGTGTAATATGAGTTTCAGGTGTACAATATAGTGATTCAACACTTCTGTACATCACCTGGTCTGATCATAAGAAGTGCCCTCCTTAATCCCCATCCCCTCACCCACCTTGCCTCTGGTAGCCATCAGTATGTTCTCTCTAGTTAAGAGTCTGTTTCTTAGTTTGTCTCTCTTTCTCTTTATTTCCCTCTGCTCATATCTTCGTTTCTTAAATTCCACATATGAGTGAAGTCATATGGTATTTGTCTTTCTCTGACTGACTTACTTCACTTAGCGTAATATCCTCTAGCTCCATCCATGTCATTGCAAATGGCAAGATTTCATTCTTCTTATGCCTGGATAATATTCCATTGTACGTATATAGCACATCTTCTTTATCCATTTGTCATTCGATGGACACTTGAGCTGTTTCCATAATTTGACTATTGTAGATAATGCTGCTATAAACATCGGGGTGCATGTATCCCTTTGAATTAGTATTTTTGTATCCGTTGGGTAAATACTGAGTAGTGCCATTGCTGGATCATAGTGTAGTTCTATTTTTAACTTCTTGAGGAACCTCCATACTGTTTTCCAGAGTGTCTGTACCAGCTTGCATTCCCACCAACAGTGTAAGAGGATTCCCTTTTCGGGGCGCCTGGGTGGCACAGCGGTTAAGTGTCTGCCTTCGGCTCAAGGCGTGATCCCGGAGTTCTGGGATTGAGCCCCACGTCAGGCTCTTCCTCTATGAGCCTGCTTCTTCCTCTCCCACTCCCCCTGTTTGTGTTCCCTCTCTCGCTGGCTGTCTCTCTCTCTGTCGAATAAATAAATAAAATCTTAAAAAAAAAAAAAGAGGATTCCCTTTTCTCTACCTCCTTGCCAACATCTGTTGTTTCCTGTGTTGTTAATTTTAGCTATTCTGACAGGTGTGAGGTGATATCTCATTGTAGGTTTGATTTACATTTCCCTGATGATGAGTGAGGTTGAGCATAAAAGAAATAAATTTTGATAAATTGGATCATATTAAAATTAAGAAATTCTGTTTGTCAAAAGACATTGCTAAGATAGTTTAAAAGGCACCACAAAGTGGAAGAAGATATTCACAATACATATACTAGACAAAGGTTCATATTTTAAAATAATATATGTATTTTATATATGTTTGTTTATGTATTTATATATATTTGTTTTGTTGATTTGGTTTATATATATCTTATGTATGAGGCACCAAAGGTCACACCTATTTATTGGTTAGAGTCTTAACATAAGACTCTATATATACACTATATATACACACTCTTCAGAATGGTTACAACGAAAAAGATGGAAAATACTAAGTGTCAGTAAGGATATGGAGCAACCAGAACTCTCATACTCTCTTGATGGGAGTATAACTTGATAAAACCACTCTAGAAAATTCTTTGGCATTACCTACTAAAGCTAACCATATACATACCCTATGACCTAGCAATTTAACTACTAGGTATATGCCTAATGGAAAAGTTTATATATGTTGATCAAAAAACAAGTATTGGAATGTTGATAACAGCACTGTTTGTAATAAACTCAAACTGAAGATTACTCAAATGCCCATCAACCGTAGAATGGACAAATTACAATATACTCACACAAAGGAATACTATACAACAATGAAAATGAACAAGCTGTAACTTTGTACAACCACATTGATGAATCTCATAAATACAAATGTTAGTAAAAGAAGTCAGACCTAAGAGAGTACATGGTATTTTATTGCATTGACATAAATTAGAAAAACAGGCAAAACTTACTTATGCTGATAACATTCAGGAGAGTGATTACCTTCAGGGTGGAGGAAATTACTATAAGGGAGCATAAGGAGAAATCTGAGATGCTGTTATATTCTGTTATTGATCTGAATTCTGGTCATGCAGGCATGTTCAGTTTCTGAAAACCTATCAAACTCTGCCCTTAAGACCTGTGCACTTACTGTTTATGATGTTTCAATAAAAAGATATAAAATATGTCAAACACCAAAATGGCAAAATTGATTTAATTTAAAAAATAAAAAGACTCAAGCTTTGCCTATCTGGGTACTCTTCTATAAATGGACTATAACGAACTACTGTTGCTGTCAAAGGAACTTAATATGTTATGTAGAATAATAAAACATTTTTTAAAATTCCCTAAATGTACTCATGGGGTTTTGTCCAAGAACAACAGTTGACATGTTTTTAAAGATTTTATTTATTAATTTGTTTGAGAGAGTGAGAGAGAGAGAGCACACAAGCAGGGGGACGGGCAGAGGGAGAGGGAGAAGCAGACTTCCCACTGATCAGGGAGCCCGATGTGGGGCTTGATCCTAGAACCCTGGGATCATGATGTGAGCTGAAGGCAGATGCTCAACCGAGACACCCAGGCACCCCAACAGTTGACTTTTTAGAACATCATTATATGCAAAAAAAAAATGAAATTGGACCCTTATCTTACATTATACACAAAAATCAAGTCCAAATGGTTTAAGGACCTAAAGATAACACCCCAAACTGTAGCACTCCTAGAAGAAAACGTAGTGGACAACTTCATGGCATTGGTCTTGTCAATGAATTCATGGATATGACACCAAAACTATAGGCAACAAAAGCAAAAATAGAAAAGTGGGGCTGCATCAATTTAAATGCTTCTGTACAAGAAAAGAAACAATCAACAGAGTGAAAAAGACAACCTACAGAATGGAAGAAAATATTTGCAAACCATATATCAGATAAGGAGCTAATATTCAGAATATATAAGGGACTCCTACGACTCAATAGCGAAAAACCCCTAACAACCTGATTTAAAAAATGGGCTAAGGACTTGAATAGACATTTCTCCAAAGAAGATATACAAATGGCCAACAAGCATATGAAAAGATGCTCAACATCACTAATCATCAGGGAAATACAAATCCAAACCACAATGAGATAACCCCTTACACCAACTAGGATATCTCATTAAAAACAAAACAACAGTAACAAAAGATAATGAGTGTTGGCAAGGATATGGAGAAATTGGAGCCCTCATGCACTACTGGTGGGAATGTAAAATGGTGCAGCTATTATGGAAAATGGTATGGACATCCCTCAAAAATGAAAAATAAAACTATCAAATGATCCAGCAATACAATTTCTGGATATTTATTCAAAAGAATTGAAATCAGGATCCCAAAAAGATATCAGCACTCCTCTGTTCATTGCAGCATTATTCACAATTGCCAAAAGGTGCAAACAACCTAAATGCCTATTTACGGATGAATTTATAAAGAAAACATTGTAAATACATACAGTGAAATATCATTCAGACTTAAAAAAGGAAGAAATCCTGCCATATGCAACCATATGGATAAACCTTGAGGACATTATACTAAGTGAAATAAGCCAGTCACAGAAGAAAAAGTACTGCATGAGTCTACCTATATGAGATATCTAAAACAGTCAAACTCACAGAAGCAAAGAGCAGAAGAGTGGTTGCCAGAAGCAAGTGGGGAGGGGAAACTGGGAGTTGCTAATCAATGGGTATAAAGTTTCAGTAATGCAAGATGAAAAAGTTCTAGAAATCTGCTGTACAACATTGTGCCTATAGTTAACAATATTGTGTTGTACAATTGAAAATCTATAGAAAGGGTAGATCTTATGTTAAGACTCTAACCAAAATAAAATTAAAATTAAAAAGATTTAAGATGTGTTCTACTATTTTCTATCTCATTGACTTCTCTGATTTTTATTATTTTCTCCTTTTTTGTTTAATTTATGCTTATTTTGCTTTTCTTTATTTAGTTTTTGAAGGTTGGTACTGATGCCATTGATTTTGAAACCTTTGCCCTCTTACAATATAGGATTTTAATGCTAATAATCCCTTTTTTTTCCCCTTGGCTGCTTTTAAGATTTTCTGTTTAGAACTAGTTTTCAGCAGTCTGATTGTGATGTGCCTTGATGTAGTTTACATATGTTTCTTGGGTTTCCTTAAGTTTCAGGAATCTGTAGATTTATAGTCTCCATCAAATATAGAGTTTTTCCATCCATTATTATTTCAGATATATTTTCCACTCCCTCTCCCCCCCGCCACCTCAACTCTTCTCTTTCAAGGACTCCAATTACAAATCTATTAGGCTGCCTGAAATTGTCGCACAGCTCACTGAAGCTTTGTTCATTTTTTTTTTCAGTCTTTATTTTCTCTCTGTTTTTCTTTTGGATGTTTCTGTTATTGGTCTTCAAGTCCACTAGTCTTTTCTTCTGCAATGTCTAATGTGCTGTTAATCACATCCACTGAACTGTTCATGTCAGATATTATGATGGTTTCTATCTCTAGAAGATAGATTGGGGTTGTTTTGCCATATATTCCATGTCTCTACCTAACATGTTCAATATTTCATCTGGTTTCTTGAAAATGTGAGGTACAGTTATAATAATTATTTAATATTAATGCCTATTAATTATATCATATCCTTAAGTCAGTTTTGATTGATGGATTTCTCTCCTTGCTATGTGTTGTATTTCCATGCTTCTTTGAATGCCTCTTGATTTTTTTTACTGGATGCCAAACATTATATATTTTAACTTGATGGGTGCTAGATATATTTGTATTCTTATAAATATTCTTGAGATTTATATGTCAATATTGTTACATTACTTGGAAACGGTTTAATCCTTTCAGGTCTCACTTTCTACTTTTGTTAGGTGAGACCAGAGCAGCATTTATAAAATTTAGGATTAATTTTCCCCTATGACTCAGGCAAGCCCCATTTGACATTCTACCAAATGTCCCAGGACTTATGAGATTTTCCACTCCAGCTCTAAGGAATAGGCATTATTTCAGGACCTGTGTGAACTCTGAGGAGAGCTTCCTCTATTTCTTTTCTGGTGGTTCTTTCCCTGACCTTAGGTACTTCCTCGCATGCACTTGAACACTCAAGAGGAACTCTGAAGACCTCCAGAGTTTTCTCTGTGTAGCTGTCTCCTCTCAGGCATTTAATTTGTAAACTCCAGCTGCCTTGGCCTTCCTAGATTCTCAACTCCTCCCTCCACTTAGGGAAACCACCCTCCCTGCTCTCCAGCCTGGGAACTTTCTCCAAATATCAAGCTGAACCAATTGCAGGCCCCACCCCATTTGTTTCCTGTCTCTCTGGGATCACTATTCTTCATCGTCTAATGTCTAATGTCTTGAGAATCATTGTTTTATGTAATTTGTCTTTTTCAGGTGGGATGTAAACCCAGACCCTGGGACTCCATCTTCTGAGAAGCAGGAGTCCTCCATAGTGTATTTTAATGGGAGGAACTGAGTATATTTAAAATCAAAGAGGAAGGTTATCATTGAGAGGAGGTGATTTAATATTTAAAAAGAAGATCATCAATAGTGCTCAGTTTTTGAGAAGGCAAGTGTGGATGAAATCTATAATATAGGTGGGAGAGCTAGAAATATATGCTAGAAAGAGCAACTCCTCTATTACAACAGAAGAGGCAGAAGAGAGATGGGTGTAAATGTAGCAGGATTTCCCACTTCATGGATTCTATTTTTCTGTGAAACAGAAGGCAGAGATATTTCCTGAGAATGGAGGTAGTGGTAGAGGTTAGAGACATTGAGGAGATGTGGTGGTTTGAGAAAAGATGCTGCAGAGAGGGGAAAATTAGTCAACCAGAGAAACATAGGATGGCCAAGCCTTACTGATGGACCATTTGAGGCTGGTCACCATAAATATATATTGGAACAAATCTAGACTCTTGATTCTGAATGGCTCAAATTCAACATGTCTACAACTGAAAACATCATCTCGAAGTGACTACTTATCTTGGCTAACTGGGTGGATAAAACATGGCATCTGTGGAGATGGTTTATACAAAAGCAGGGACAACTTGTAAGGGCAATGTGTTCAGTTTTGAGCAACCTGCATTTAGGAGAACTTCATGACTGCCAAGACCACACAGCTTGAGCCTCACACATAGGAATAGCTAATCTCTATGGCTACCTTTGGTCCTCAGTATTCCAGATCGTTGGTGACCTTGGCAAAAAACATTTCAGTGAGTGGTAGACATAGATGAAATGGGATGGTAAGTGGTCAGGACAAGGATAGGAGGAAGACATAGAGACCAAGGAAGAAAAAGAGATAAGGGATTTCAGCCTGTTTAAATATTAATGGATAAGATCCAGTAAAAGGGGGGAAAGGATAAATACACAAAAGAGAGAAAAATATTGTCATTACTGTATGGTATTTGAGAAATGGGTAGGATTGGTGTCCAGAACACAGGTAAAAATGTTGGCCTTATTATTTATCTACTGTCTTCAGTCATACAGACAGAAACTCTCAATAGAATAAACTATATGAGCTTAACATAAATTCCTGACTCAAAATGTGTGTGTGTTATGCCATGAAAAGAATCAGGCAGGACAGGCAGAAATGGTCTCCTGATGTAAACAGATCATAATTTTCAGAGGCAAAATATAGGGCTAGTATCTTAGACACTCTTCTTAATTTGAGAGACCTTCAGAGGTAACTGGCTCTCATAGAAACTTAAATTGTTTTTGTGGACCTTGTAAACAGTCGCCAAAATATAAATAACACCACTTAGCAGGCCAACATGGTCAGTTACTCCAGGGCGCATTTGGCAGCCAACTCGACTTGGCAGCCTTACACAGAATCAGACATTTTGAGGAGCATGAATGAGTGTTTTCTATGGCTGAAGGCAGTAACACCCACTTTGAAATTCTTATAGGCCAAGATAATTTCTGCTGTGCCCTAGGCTGTGGAACACCAGGATCTCAATGAAGCTCCTGTCCAAAAGACATCATGGTTACAGCATGGACCCCAAAGCTAGATTGCCTGAATTCAGTTCTTGGCTCTGCTTCTTACTAGCTGTGTTACTTTAGGTAGGTTATTTAAAGAATCTGTGTGTTAATTTTCTCATCTGTAAAATGGGAAGGGGTTGTAGTGCTTACCCCATAGTGTGAGAATTAAACAAGTTAATATTTGTAAAGCACTTAGAGTAGTTCCAGGTACATAGTAAATACTTTGTGAAGTAGAAATTAATATTTAAAATGACACAAAGCCACATTGTGAGAGAAATTCTGCCTACAGGGTAAATTTCTATCTGGGTAAAAATATTGACCAGTAAAGTCAACTTTGATAACATCACCAACTGGTCTATTAGCTCAGTTATATCAGTCTTACCTTAATCGACTAAATAGAATACCCGAGATACTAAAGAGAGCCACAATCTTGAACTGTATGCCATGAATCTAGTAAAACTCTAGCAGGGAAGTATGAAAATTAAAGAAGGTAGTATGTAAGGCATGCTATTCATACACCTCCAGGTACTGAAAATTCTAACCTTTATTAATTTAGACTTCTGGAAAAGTCTATGCTTGGCCTCATTTGTTTATTTTGCTGTAGAAAGACCTTCACCAAATTGTGCTTTACTGTTACGTCCTTGGCTTTTACCAAGGATACTACACAAAGAAAATGCCAAAATATTTACTAAATGAATGGAGAGAAAGATGGATGGATTGACTGCTGCCTTTGCTGCAAAACCATCATGCAAGATACTGTCCCTTATGTTTTTCAGTGTCCCCAGGATAAAAACTACACCACCAAGGAAAAATTTGATTTCTTGAAGAATTGGTAGGCTTCCTCCTATCAGAAAATACCTCTACAGCATGTTTTCTCTGGTTGCCTGGAAACTCAGAGTCAAGTTTAATGCTCGATCACTGTAACTCTTAACCTCAATGTTAGCTTATTTTCCATTCTCATTTGCATATATTTGACTTTCCAGTTTCATCCTAATGATTTCAATGCATGTCATTTATAAGGACAATAACAACAAGTATTTACTGAGTTCTTACTATTTTCCAGATAATGTTCTAGGAGCCTTGAATATCTCATTATAAGCTGCTGCAAACCTTTTTGGAAAGTATAAGGATATAAATCAAGATAAAGATGCATATACTTGGCAGTGCAAATTGATTATCAGATGAGAATGAGATTTTACAGTCAGAAATAAAAATGCTCAACATTGATGATTCTGTTCATTACTTTTGTCTAAAGAAGAGTTCAGGGAACTTCAGTTTCTAGCAGTATTGTCTATTAGATCCCCTGGACAACACTCCTGATAAATATAACTAAAACACTGGATATCACACATCTGTCCCTAACTTAATGACTTTAATTTGTTCCTGAAAGTCCTACCACTAAGTGAAAAGCCGCTACGTGAAAAATCTTTTCCATTAATTTTAATGGGAAAAATTATTATGCATTCATCCCAACACAAGAACAGTTGTCACCTATATTGAACAATGAAACTGAATAATTGAATGATAAAAATAAGTATATATAAGTAACAAACAACAATGTGAAAATAAATGCAGTTTGAACATACAGTGTAAATTATTCAAGTTTTATTATTCTTTTCATTTCTTTGTACATCATTTTCTTGACCCATTTTTTAATATGTGGGGCAGGGGAGGGCTCAAAGTCATCTTGTATGACACTGTACCTAAGAACAAAGGTATAGAACAGAAAATCACCTTTAGAGGAAAATAAAGGCAAAATACTAAACCATGTTGAAATACATGGTGTTAAAAACAAGACAATGGACCCCAAATGCAGTTGCTCATGCTAAGCCCCATATCACCAAACTGAGACTTAACCTAATTACAGTTTAGGCTCTCCAAGAAATGGAATCTTCAACCAGTCCATCAGGAATCGCCTGATCGGCATTAGTTAGGGCATCTGCCTGATGGGCCCCTACCATCCCCTAAAGGAAAATAACATTGTAATAACCAATCCGCTTTTTTGCCTAGTATAACTTACTTCTTCCTGCTCCCTTCTGCCTACAGAAGTCTTTCATTTTGTATAGCTCCTCAGAGCTCCTTTCTATCTGCTAGAGTGGATACTGCCTGATATAAATCAATTTTTGCTCAAATACACTCTTAAAAATTTTAATATACCTCAGTTTGTCTTTTAACAGTGGAATAGATCATGTGCACAACAGAAGGTGCACAACTTAGTAGTTAGAAGAAGCTACCTCTTCATCCCTTACTTGGTATATGTATGCTAAGTGAGTGTTTTGGGTTCATTTAAACTTAATGCAGAGTTCAACTTTGTTCCGCATATTTTCTGACCAAAACTGTTGTGTTGACTACATTCACAAGGACGTCTTTGTCTAAAATCATAATTTTGAAATACCACTTTTTATAGCAATTTATTTAGTGTGGTTTTAGTGAATAAAGACTGGCACAAAACTGTGCTAGTAGCCATTGTATTTTTCACCATCACATACTTGCAGCAAAAAAAGCCAATTTTGCATAAGACTGTCCTTGATAAATCATTAAAAATTATTAATTGTACGAAATCATGATCTTTGTCTTTTTAATATTCTGTGTGACGAAATAGGAAGTACATATAAAAGTAATTCTTCTGCATACCAAAGTCCAGTGCATGCCTCAACTTTGAGTTGTGAGTTGAACTAGATACTTTTCTCACAAAATAGCATTTTTACTTGAAAGAATGAATCAAAGATAAACTGTGCTTGTTCAAATTTGGGTATTTAGGAGAAGTTTCCTTGAAAATGAACAAAATGAGCCTATCAGTTCAAGAAAAACAACTACCTCAATATCACAAAAGTCATATACAAAAGACCCGCAGCAAATATCATTCTCAACAGGGAAAAACTGAGAGCTTCTCCCCTAAGGTCAGGAACATGACAGGAATGTCCATTCTTACCACTGTTGTTCAACATAGTACTGGAAGTCCGAGCCTCACCAATCAGACAACAAAAAGAAATAAAAGGCATCCAAATTGGCAAAGAAGTCAAACTTTCACTCTTTGTAGATGACATGATACTCCATGTAGAAAACCCAAAAGACTCCACCAAAAAATTGCTAGAACTGGTACAGGAATTCAGCAAAGTTGAAGAATATAAAATCAATGCACAGAAGTCAGTTGCATTTCAATACACTAACAATGAGACAGAAGAAAGAGAAATTAGGGAGTTGATCCCATTTACAATTGCACCCAAAACTATAAGCTACCTAGGAATAAACCTAAGCAAAGAGGTAAAAGATCTGTACTTTGAAAACTACAGAACACTTATGAAAGAAATTGAGGAAGACACAAAGAAATGGAAAAACATTCCATGCTCATGGATTGGAAGAACAAATGTTGATAAAACGTCTGTGCTACCCAAAGCAATCTACACATTCAAAGCAATTCCTATCAAAATACCATCAGTATTTTCCATAGAGCTGGAACAAATAATCCTAAAATATGTATGAACCAGAAAAGACCCCAAATAGCCAAAGGAATGTTGAAAAAGAAAACCAAAGCTGGAGGCATCATAAACCAGACTTCAAGCTATATTATAAAGCTGTAATCATCAAGACAGCATGGTACTGGCACAAATACAGACACATAGATCAACGGAACGGAATAGAGAACCCAGAAATGGACCCTCAACTCTACAGTCAACTGATCTTTGAGAAAGCAGGAAAGAATACCCAATGGAAAAAAGACAGTCTCTTCAACAAATGGTTTTGGGAAAACTGGACAGCCACGTGCAGAAGAATGAAACTGGACCACTTTCTTATACCGTACGCAAAATAAACTCAAAATGGATGAAAGACCTAAAAGTGAGACAGGAATTCACCAAAACCCTAGAGGAGAACATAGGCAGCAGCCTCTTTGACCTCAGCTGCAGCAACCTCTTGCTAGACACATCTCCAAAGACAACAGAAACAAAAGCAAAAATGAACTATTGGGACTTCATCAGGATAAAAAGCTTTTGCACAGCAAAGGAAACAGTACACAAAACTAAAAGGCAACCTACAGAATGGGAGAAAACATTTGCAAATGACTTATCAGATAAGGGCTGGTATCCAAAACCTATGAAGAACTTAGCAAACTCAACACCCAAAAAACATAAAATCCAGTCAAGAAATGGGCAGAAGACATGAACAGACATTTCTCCAAAGAAGACATACACATGGCCAACAGACACATGAAAATACGCTCAGCATCACTCGGCATCAGGGAAATACAAATCAAAACCACAATGAGATACCACCTCACACCAGTCAGAATGGCTAAAATTAACAAGTCAGGAAACAACAGGTGTTGGTGAGGATGCAGAGAAAGGGGAACACTCTTACATTGTTGGTAGGAATGCAAACTGGTGCAGGCACTCTGCAAAACAGTATGGTGGTTCCTCAAAAAGTTAAAAATAAAGCTACCCTAGAATCCAGCAATTACACTACTAGATATTTACCCAAAGGATATAAACATAGTGATTTGAAGGGGAACATGCACCCCAATGTTTATAGCAGAAATGTCCACAATAGCCAAACTATTGTGGGACAGAGCCGAGATGCCCATTGACAGATGAATGGATAAAGATGTGGTATTATATATAATGGAATATTACGCAGCCATCAAAAAGAATGAAATCTTGCCATTTTCAATGCTACGGATGGAACTCGGAGATATTTATTATGCTATGCGAAATAAATCAGTCAGAGAAAGACAAATGTCATGTTTTCATTCATGTGGAATTTAAGAAACAAAACAGATGCACATAAGGAAAGGGAGGGAAAAATAAAATATGATAAAAAAAGAGGGAGGCAAATCATAAGACACTTTTAACTATAGGAAACAAACTGAGGGTTGCTGGAGGGGAGGTGGGTGGGGGGATGGGGTAATTGGGTGATGGGCATTAAGGAGGGCATAATGTAAATAGCACTGGGTGTTATGTGCAACTGATGAATCTGTAAATTCTACCCCTGAAACTAATAATACACTATATGTTAACTAAATTGAATTTAAATAATTTTTTAAAAAGAAAAAGAAATAAACATAAAACAAAAACACCTGATAACATTTATAGCGCATGATAAAATTTCAGCTTTAAAGTGGAAATCAGAATTTTGAAAAACTTGAATCTGCCACTTTGAATCTGACAGCTTCCAAATGCTTAAGGATTTTTCTAATGAAATAGGCAGTAATATCAATGAATATGAATTTCTGATATTATATAATGAAATGCATCAACATTTGGAAGATCTACAAAATTCAGTAAACCAGTACTGTACCAAAAAAAAAAAATCCGTAGTGTACAATGTTATAAACATATTCATGATATACATTCAAAGTGTAAGATCAATGGATTTTAACGTAATCGTGTATGATAGATTCATTGGTATGGTTTCAGAATCCATATTTTAAATTTTAAGAAACTACCACCTGGTGGGTTTAGTGTAATATCAAAGAAGAATATCTACTATTATTTTAAAGGGCTATTAGAATATACTTCAGTTTTCCAACTATGTAACTGTGTGAGGCCAGATTTCCTTTATACACTTTAGCTAAAGCGATATAATGCCACAGATTGAATATAAAAGCAGTTATGACAAACCAACTATCTCTTATTAAACTAGACATTAAAGAGATTTGAAAGAACTTAAAACAACTCAATTCTGACTATATATATTTTGTTTTGGAAAATATATTAGTTTTCATAAAATAATGTTTTCATTATAACAGATTGTTATTGTTATTGTAAAACAAACAAATATGTTAAAATTGAATCAGTTTTAATTTTACATATGGTAAATACTGATAGCTATAAACTATATAAACAAAAATTCCTTGGGGTCTCCAATAATCTTTAAGAGTGCAAAAAGTTCCCAAATCTACAACATTTAAAAATACTGCTCTGACAAAAGATGTGTAAGCACTTTGTGGAGAAACTTATAAAATTGTATTTAAAGACATTAAGGCAAACTAAACAAATGGGAAAATTGATGATTTTTCTTGGGTCACAAGATTTAATATTGTAAAGATAGAACTCTCCTAAATTGATCTACAGATTCAAAGAGATTCCAAAAAAAAAAATCCCTTTATTTTCCCAGGGGAAATGAAATGAATTCTAGATTTTATATGAATACAACAAATATATTAAAATAAATACACTCCTAAAAAAAGAACAAGGTAGGGAGATTTACCCTACTTGATATCAAGATATAATTTTAAGTTACACTCTACAAGACAGTGTAGGACTAGTGCTGGGATAAACAGTTAGATATATTAGTGGAATGAAGTACAGAACCGAGAATCTACCCCACGCATATATGGAAATGACATATGGCAGAACTGACATTGCAGACCACTGAGAGAAATACCATTTCATAAATAGTACTGAGACAACTGGTCACTCAAAGAAAAATGTAAAAGTAGATCCCTATCTCACGGCGTACTAAAAAATCAGTTCCAAGTGGAGTGAAGACTTGAATGTAAACTGTAAAGCTATTCAAATTTTTTATAAGTGTACCCTTTAATCCCCATCCCCTATATCCCCCATCCCCCCACCCACGTCCCCTCTGCTAACCATCAGTTTGTTCTCTAGAGTTAAGAGTTTGTTTCTTGGTTTGTCTCTCTTCTTTTTCCCCTTTGTTTGCCTGTTTTATTTCTTAAATTCCACGTATGAGTGAAATCATCCAGTATATTCCTTTCTCTGACTGACTTATTTTGCTCAGCATAATATTCTCTAGTTCATCCACGTTGTTGCAAATGGCAAGGTTTCATTCTTTTTAATGGCTGAATATATTATACACACACACACACACACACACACACACACACACACACACACACCACATCTTCTTTATCCTTTCATCAGTTGATGGACAATTGGGCTGCTTCCATATCTTGACCATTGCAGATAATGAATGCTGCTATGAACACTGGGCTGCATGTATCCTTTTGAATTAGTGTTTTTGTATTCTTTGGGTAAATACCCAGTAGTGCAATTACTGGGTCAGAGGGTAGTTCTATTTTTAACTTTTTGAGAAACCTCCATATTGTTTTCCACAGTGGCTGCACCAGTTTGCATTCCCACCAACAATTCACGAGGGTTCCTTTCCCCCACATCCTCACCAACACTTGTTGTTTCTTGTGTTTTTGATTTTACCAATTCTGACAGGTGTGAGGAGATCGCTCATTGTGGTTTTGATTTGTATTTCCCTGATGATGAGTGATGCTGAGCATCTTTTCATGTGTCTGCTGACTATATGGATGTCTTCTTTGGAGACATGTCTGTTCATGTCTTCTGCCTATTTTTTAATTGGATCATTGGTTTTTGGGGTGTTAAGTTGTATTAGTTCTTTATATATTTTGGATACTAACCCCTTATCTGATATGTCATTTGCCAATATCTTCTCCCATCCCATAGGTTGCCTTTTAGTTTTGTTGACTATTTCCTTCTCTGTGCAGAAACTTTTATTTTGATGTAAAAACTATTCAAACTTTTAAAAAACAATATTGGTAGGTACCTTTATGAGTTCTAGAGTAGCAAAGTTTTAAAACAAGTTACGAAAGGCCCAAATTATAAAAGAAGTAACTAACAGATACAAAAATGTAAAACTTTTGTTCATCAAGGCATAATAAAGGGCATAGAAAAGCAAGCCACAGACTGGGTGAAGAAATTTGCAACACCTATTACCTAAGTAATTAGTATCTGAATATTTAAAAGACTTACAAATCAATCAGAAAAAACACACACATAACTCATAGGTGACAACAACAGCAACAACAACAACAAGAGACAAAAGAACTACACAGGTATTTCCCAGAAGATGAACACACAAACGACCCACACACCTATGGATAGATGCTTGTGGTCACCAGCAATCAGAGAAGTACAGATTGAAACTACAATGACATTATCATTTCACACACAGAACATTGGCCAATATTAGAAAGTCTAACAATGCTAAGTATCAGCAAGGATGTAGAGAACACCACTGGTAGGATTATGAATCAGCACAGGCACTGTGGCATCTGTAGAAATGTGCTACTCAGCTTCCCTTTAAGCATAACCGACTGACAACCCCCAATGCCAACATTCTGGATCTGCCACTGTGTTTGCCCCAATGGCACACTTCCCCCTTGGTTGCTCCCAGCTGGTGACGGAGCAGTACAGGCCTCCCAGCGGTGGACCTCCTGTAGGATGCAGGCAGGACTCCTCTCACGGGAGAATTTGGCACAGGAACACCTCATCAGCCAGGCTGAGACTTTCTTAGAACTGTGCTACAGTCTGAGATTCTTCCGACTCAGTTCTGCTTCCTTCTCCCTCTCCTTTCACAGGGGCCAGACCTATAGTAAGGTCTGAAGGCTCCCGCTGTTTATACCTGCACTCTCCTCTTTATCCTTCATGGGCATTCCCTCCATATATCCCTTGCACATCTGATTCCATCTTGGCAATCCTGCTTCTTGGAAGACCTAAGCTGACACAACCACTTTGCAAAATACCTTGACGTTATCTGGTAAAGTGGAACATGGCATGTTCTATGATCCCACATATTTACTCTTCATATGTTCCCTAGAAACAATTGTACTTTGAGGCACATACAAAAATGTTTAAAGTAACATTTCACCAAATAGCCAAAAACTGAATAACAGTTCAATTATTGGTCAGTGGTAGAATGGGTAAACGAATTGTGGTTTATTCCCACAAGGTTACATTACACCCTGGGCTGCTGTGTGTACATTGATTTGTGGGCTGCGTATAGCAGAACTCTGGGGAAGGGGGCATTCACATAGACTAAGAACTACAGTTAGATGTATCAGCATGGAAAAAATCTCAAAAATGGCAAAGAGAGTAAAAGAAGCAAATAACAGAAAATTCCCTAAAGTCGGATTTCATTGAAAGTTCATAAACAGGCAAAACTAACAATATGCTGGTCAAAGATGTATGTATGAGGACAAAAGAGAAAGAGAAGCGAAAAAGAATGCTCAATCCAAAATTTAGGAGAAAGGTTCCCAGTGGGTGGGGATGGAGGGGCAGGGCGCACAGGGGGCCTCTAAGTTACTGGAAAGATTCCATTTCATACGATGGGTGCTGGGTTTCTTCAATTGTTATTATTTTGTATGCATGATGTATTTCACAATGTTTGAAAAGGATTGGAAGCCCCAGGTCACAACAATTTAAAACAAACTTCTTGCTAGTTCTTTTTCAAAACCAACACTAATGACTTTCAGCATATGCTTTCCTAGGTTGGCGTGCTAACTTGATTTGGGGAGAGGAAACAATAAGCAGTTGCTAATGATGGTTTCCATATTTCTCCTCTTCACACCCAGTGAACATATTCTCCAGAGAGCAGAGATCGCCACAGCAGATGAGACAAGCATGCTGCCCAATGCTCCCCTCAAGTCCCAATTAGTCCTACAGCAAAAGAAACACAAAATCAGGCAGGCACATGCTTTGCTATTATTGAAGAGCTATAAAGGTATTTTTAAAGAGTATCACGTGTGAATGTTTTCCTTCAAGAGTCAGAGATTTGAGGAGGGGGGGTTGGCTGGGGAGCTCCGTCAGAAGACATGCCCTCAGCTCCACAGACTTAGGTGTGTGCAGGCTGGAGCCCTCCCTAACCGGCCAGCAGGCCATCCCAAGCCCTTTCACATCCCCCACAGCCCTCGGCTGAAGATGCTCCAGGAGAGTCCCTCACGTTTGACTGAGAACTTTCCAAAGCGATCCTGTGAAGATGGAAGTTGTACTCGCAAGCAGTCCAAGGTCTCCAACTACTACAGTCATGGACTCTCCTAACTCCATATTCCTGGTAGTAGTATCAACAGAATTACCACATCAGAAGATAAGAAGACAGAATAATGTTTCATCGAGTCTCATTTTCATAGCAATCTCATGAAGCAGGTACTCACTGTCCCTATTTTGTAGACCAGGAAACTGAGGCACCCACCATCTTGTCCAATGACTGCTTTCTCTACATTGCCTCCATGAATCCCCACACCATATGCTCTCTCTGAGCTCTCATGGCACTTTGCTTGAACAACTTTTGAGGACTTAGTTCATCTAGCTTTGTATGTAGCACACCTCTCCCAGTTATGACACTTCATACACCATTCTAGGTAATACAAACTCACTTTGGCCTTTTCAGCATCAGCATTAATTTTAGTCCCAGTACACATGAATCAGCAGTCATTCCTATTGGCAATAATTTGATGGGGGAAAAGCCAGTGAGGGGGGAGAGTGGAGGAAGGGGAAAGAAAAGGGAGGTAAAGAGACAGGCAAAGAAAGAGGTGAGAGTCTCAAAACGAAGCCTGGGGAGAAAGAAAGAAGTTAAGGAAGGGGTAAAACATGGCCAAGATCAGTACGCTTGGCCTTGCTATTACGCCACGCAGAGTGAAGGCTGGCCAAGGCTCTATATTAGGGAGGAGGCATGGGAAACACCTCCTCCACTGTGGAGTGTAGGGCAAATAAAGGTGGTGTGAGGTGAGGAGGGACCCGTTGATGGAAATAGCCACAGTCTCAGATCAGCCTGGAGAGGCACTGAGCATGACTCCTGACCCCAGTCCCCTTAATCCTTTTCTTCTGCCGTGAGTGAGGTCTAATATTCTGTTGTGTAAGTCAACATAGTAACAGCAACTTCAATGCATTTAATACTTACCCTGTGCCAGGCACTAGATTAAATGCTTTGTGCACATTATCTCATTAATCCTCACAACACAAACAAGTTAGAAACTATCCTTTTCTTCACTTAGTAACAGAAGCAGCTGGAGGGTTTACGGATGTAAACCAAAGTAGTACAGCTCACGAAGGGAAATTCTGGGATTCAAACCCAGAGCCCTGTGATTCTGATACTGCTGCCAACAACATCATAGAAATGCAAAGCAAAAGAATTCCCCTGTAATTTCAGCGCCTCCATAAATCAAACAGGATGTCATGGGGGAAAGACAACCAGCTTTCGAGTCCTGAATCTGCCACTCCCCAGCAGTGTGATCTGCAACCTGCCAGGCTTGTCACGAGCATTAAATGAAATAATGTGCACGAAGTACCTCCTAACTGTAATTTACTGGGTACTCTGGTTATAATCAGTTTTGTCCACAACCATATAACCTCTCCCAGCTATGACAGTTGTAAACACAAGTTCATTGCTTGCTCCTTGCTCTGAATACGCACTTGTTCCTGCATCATCCCAATCCCAATTTTTTTAAGGTAGTGTGCTATCCCACGTGGATGTGCCAGAATGCACCAAGCCATCTCTGCACTGTTGGGTGGTCTATCTATTCCTGAAGCTTTGCGACATAGATACCAAGGTCCTTTAATGGTCTGTATTCTTTTGAACAGCAACAGAAAACTTTAAACTTGAGGTCTATGAGGGCTAAAGAAATTCTTCTGAGAGCATAATTGTCCAAAGTCAGGCCTGCTGCCAGTCCCACCACCACAAGGACAGTGCCTCGGGACCCATTCATTGTGCTCTGTGCCCCAGCAAAGACAGGATACAAAGACAGAGGGGGGCCTGGGCAGCGCTTTTTCACATAACTTTGAGAATTGCTACGCATATGGCTGGGAGCACTTATTTAGAGATTGGAATAGATGTAAACAGAACTTTCAAATACCAAAGCCAGAATCCTTGCCCAAAGAGGTGACAATTCCAAGCGTTCTAATTGGATGTGGGAGCAAAGAGCAAAGGGGCCCAGGTTGACAGTCCCAAGGAGTCTGAAGATAGAGTTGGCACCATGAAAGGTTTGACCAGGACGCAGATGCGGAGCGGGGTGTGGGGGAGGCTAGAGTCGGAGGAGTGGTCAGTGGCAAAGGAGGCCAGAGCCAAGCACCACTCAGGAGAAGGAAAGCCCGGGCGAGCAGCGGCAGTGAGGTACAGCGAGAGGAATCAGAACCCAACCACAGGGAAGGAGGCTGCTCTGAGCTGCTTCGTCAGGAGAGACCAGGTCGAGAGGAGGAAAGCAGCCTCTCCTGATAATGACAAGAAATGCAGATGGCAGCTGCTTTCAGGAACAGGAAGTGGGCCTAGGGGACACAGGTGCTGATCTTCAGATAAACCCAGGAAGTATCCAGACTGGGCCTGGCTCCTTCTTCCATGCCGCATGGAAGAGGTGATGGGGGCAGAAGCAGTCTCGGGCTCCTCTGAGTGTTACCTCCCTGCAGAAACCCTTCAAAGCTTCCCCTTTGCTCTTAGGACAAATTCTACCTCCCCTCCATGGCCTAAAAGGCCCTGCCCACCTTCCCAGCCTCAGTCTTCACGCCCCCCAGGGTGCTGGCTCAGAGCTCCTCCTGCGGGTTCTTGTGGGAGTCATGCCCTCCCTTGCTTTCAAACCTTCTTAAATGCTGTTCCTTCTGCTCTCAATACATTCTCTTCCCACCTTCCTCACCTGGCTAGTTCCTACCCATCATTCAGATCAAGTGAAATGCCACTCTCTCCAGAAGCGTAGGTCTGTGCACTGCTCGGCATCCTGTGTATACTCTCTAGAGACGCTTGTCAAATCCTTTGGGAATTGGTACCTTCTCATCTCCCCTGTCATCTGTGAGCTCAGATGGGGCTGACGCCACATCTATCTTGTCACGTTGGCTCCCTAGCGCCTGGCCCAGAATAGGTACTTCATAAATATTTTGAATAAAATTGTGAATCGATAAAAGCACATTGACTGATTCCTTTTCGTCTAGTTACCACTTAGCAAATGCCTGATCCGTGGCAAGCTTTGTTCTAAGGGTGGTGATCAGGACGGGTGTGGTCCCTGTCCCCATTTGAGCCCATCGCCTTGTCTTGTGAGGGCACAGAGAGGGACATAAAGAATCCTGGTATAACAAGTGCTCCAGGAGGGATGAACAGTGCTCTTGGGAGGCGGGGGTGGGGCACATGCTGAAGAGAAAGTAAGGGAAAGCTCCATGGAGGAAAAAAGGATCAGAAGTTAGCCTCAGAGGCCTGGGAATCCCTTAGCAGACAAAGAAGAGGGAGGAAGGACATTTCTGGTAGACTGAGTAGCGAGGGCAAAGTCCTGGGACCAGGAAATAATGGCAGATGTTCCAGGGACAGCCAGTGGGCTGGGTGGCCACTGTCTGAGATGCCTACTTTTGCTAAATGAGGTGAAGATGGAAAGTAAGCAGCCAGATCACCATGGGCTGTATTTGCCAGGCTGAAGAAAACAGCCTTTATCTCACAGTCAGGGGCAACTATGAGAAGCCTTCCACTTCGGTTGGTAGACAGCGTGCTGAAAGCAACAGCGCACCTGGAAGACAACAGTCTGCTCTGTGGGCACCAGGGAAGAGAGAGAAAACATTCGAAGGAAAACATTAATGGTCTGTAGTCTAAAATTGTGTAAACGCTTATCAAATTACAGAGGCGGTAGAAAGGATATTGGTTGTAATCCGGAATCCTCAGACGAGAGGGGCTGGTTTGGGGTCAAAGCTGCGACACACACCTCCCGCGGCAGAGGCACACGTGAGAAGGAAGACGGAGGGGGTTTGGGGGGCTCCAGATCCAGCTTCGCTGTGCTACTTTGGGCAACTCCCTTCTCTCCTCTAGGCCTCTGTTTCCCCCGCTAGGCCCTTTCCGATCTCATGTCATACGGTTTGATGGGCATCTTGTGTACACAGTGCAGTTTTGGGGGATGGCCTGCCCCAAGGTTACTGCTAGCTTTTGTGCAAATAAGAAAACAAAGTCCCCCCCTTCCACTAGACACCTTATTTACATAAACTGGGAAACTGGTCTAAGAAATATATAAATCTTGGCTGTTTACTGAGGGAAGGACACTCCCCCCAGGGTGGTATAATGTACAACGTACACAAAATTGTCTAGCAGCCCTGGACCCTCATGGCACTCATGGCAGAAAACAGGGGCTGGAACGGTCATCAGTGTGGCCCAGCAAGGCCTATCTTATAAGGAAGGGCATGGCTTTTGAGATGAGCAAAGTAGGTTAGGAGAGCCTGTCAGTAGGCAAGAACCAGAATGGCGGCCATCAACAGAGTGATGGTGGCGGTCCTGCAGCCATCTCTGCTTCACCTGAAATTCTCCAAGATGACTCTAGCCAGAAGCTATGTTTGGATGTGGGGCCTGGGGCAGGGAGCACAAGGCTTAGTTGAATGGCCTCACTGCTACAATTGCCCTCTGTGGATGATGACAAGTACTTGAGGAGGTCCTCTCAGGCAAGAAATTCTCTAAGTCATTCCAAAGGGACCTTATACTCTGGTCACCACCTCAGACACCTCAGACACCTCAGACACCCAGACACAGAAAACAACAGTAGACTTGACATGGAAGTCTCCTGAATGTTTTAAAGAACTGGTGTTTGTTCCTCCACAAGTGAAACCTTCACAGCACACGATAGGTACATGTATCTGGGACTGACTTATTTACCAGCAACTAAAACATGAAATTAGCTGGTCCCTAAAGGCAATTTTGTCCTTCCCTGTCTGGTGATTTAATAAATCATCCCAATCAAGGAGGTCGGGAGGCACTGGGGGAAGGTTCCACATTTGCTTTCCATATTCTCACATTCTGCATGAACAATCATTTTCCATGTAGGGCCTCTGATGACCCCCGTGAGACCATCTGCATGATCCTGTGATTTCTAGTTTCTGAGGGACTGGCCATGTGTTTGCCTTGGCAGACTCTAATAGGAAACTTTCTTTTGCTTTTTTTTTTTTTTTTCAAATTTAAAGTCCTAGGAATGTTTTAGAAACAGGCCACTAACCAGGACAATGTTTCTAGAACGTAACAGGGGTGCTTCTCATGAGCATGATCCTTCTCCTTCCCCAGCTACGCTTTTTCCGAGAGCAAAGGAGGCTTGATTGTGATGGCACATATTTCCGTCAATTCCCCAGTGCTGTGAGAAATGTGAGTGAGCCCTCGGAGATGCCATTTTTTTCCCAAGTAGGAAACCCATGAGCTGCTAAGAGAAAGATAGACCTAGCATGGGGCCGGCCCTGAGGACGAGAGGAGCCACAGTTTATGGTCCAGGGACGGTTCAGTGATGGTGACGGTAACGGTGACGGTAGTGTTTTTCTCCTGGGTTGAGGGGGTCGGGGAGGACCTTTGAGCTGTGAACCTTGGCGATCCATGTGGAAATATAGGTGATGTGTGATCTGGTCTGGGGCTCCCGATGCCAGGAGTTCAAGAGCTTGGTCTGCAGCGGACAGAGTGCTAGAAGTACGGGTACCTCCTGAACTTCCAAATGCCAACGAGACGTGAAAAGCAAAAGGTTTTTGGTTCCTCTTCTTAGGTCAGCATTGCAGTGGCTGAATCAGAAGATCCTTATAAGGTATTTGTATTTCCATCACTTTGCATGTTTTTTTAAACAAATGAGTGCCCCTGATGCCAAGATCAGGAAATGAGGCAGCTCATTAACTGTCATGATCTGAGAGGGCATTCTCTTTAATTCTTAAAAATTAATCACTAAATTTTTTGTGATGCCTTCGATAGCAATTTCACAAATCAAACCATCACCCTTTAAACGAGCAAGAAAGCCAGGAGGAAGCTCAAAATTTCACTGTTTGCTTCCAGGGCTGCAGGAGATGGCAAAAGGAGACTGCTCCCCACCCCCACCCCCATTGCGTGCTTTTTCTTTTTTTTTAAAGAAAAGATTAATTCTTTATGATGCCTTTAATGGAAATGAAGAGAATAAAATTAGCATTAGCATTTTATCAGAAAGTTAAGAAATTGAAGGAAAATGTCAAAGCGCCCATTTTAGTTAGAGCCTGAGAGAGAGAGACAGAGAGACATGGAGGGGGAGGGGGAGAGAGAGAGAGAGGAGTGCTTGAGACTCAGGGTCTCAGTTGCTTCTGTTGTGGTGGCCATACCCAGACGCAGCCTAATCTATGACACTATTTAAGGAGTAATTTGAGGCAACAAATGAGACATCATTGTCTAGCCAGTTTCCTAGGACTTGGTACTCATTACATGCTGAACTGAGGTATGCATTATGAAGCCCTATCAAGTCCTTTCTGGAACCAACTGAGAAATAAACAAATAAAAACATTTTCTGATCAAGGCTTTTCATTAACTCTATGAAGTAGATACTATGATTGTTCCCACTTTGTGGATAAGGCAACTAAGGCTGAGGCAGGTGAAGTCATTTGCCCAAGATTACACAGTTAATAACCAGGAAATCTGTGCCTCTAACCCAGGACTATATATGCCCGACTTCGTGTTCTTTTCTATAATCTGCTTTCCCCGGAATTGGTATGACTGAAACTGTTCAATGGCATCATTATATCATGGAAATATCAAAATGAGAATGCTGAAGTTCAAATCGGGTAAGTGGATTGACCTAGATCACACAGAAAATGATTGGCAGAGCTGGAATGAGAATAAAAGTTGGCAGGCCCAGGAGGGACCCTCCCGAGGAAACCGTCCCTCCTCCCCAATGCCACTGCTCAGAAGAGGGAGAGGAGGGGAGGAGCGCCCTGGCCCAAGGCTGGCCCTCCTCTGGCAGGGGGTTCTTGACCTTGACCAGGAACCCAGATTAGAGAAAAGTTACCGTTAATTTCACCAGCTTCCAGGTAGAATTTAGAATCGCCCCCTATCAATGAATGCAGGTAATAAGGCATAGTTGTAGCATGTTCCCGAGAGACATTAGAGATATTTGCAAATCATGCTGGAGCTGTTGCTATCTCAAACTGCCATTTATACTCACTGCTCTGAAATGACAGTGGTTGTTCATAACTCCTCAAGAAAGAAGTACATTTGCCACCGTAGCACCAATTTGTAAAATGTGTTATAACTGTATCTCAGTAGTATTGGTTACCTTCGTGATATCGTGTACTTTGTGCCTTTAAAGGCTTTCCTGCTGTGGGCCGATGGGCTTTGGCAGACCACCAACGGGGCCAGGGCACAATCCAGGTTAAGGCCCCCTACCCCACCACAACAGCATCCTCACGCCAGGCAGGGCTAACCTCCAAGGGCGAACAGCTCAACACAAACTCAAGGCCACAGCAGTGCAATTCAGAGGTATTCTGAAACAGCCAGCCTCTCCCGGGCTCGGCCGAAGGAAGGGGGGCAGCCGTGTTGAGGGAGCAGGAATCGTATCATCCGTCAACACCAAACCTCAGCCAAAAGCTCGGTCCCTTCTTAGTCACCCCACAGTCTGTTCGCTACATGATCTTCTGAGCAGTGGTGTCACTGGCCCTCAGGGGGTGCGAACAAAGCAAGTCACGGTTCTTCATTCCAGGAAGAGGTGATCAGCCCTGGATTTGTACAAATACACATCAAGCTATACCCTGTGAAACCTCTCTACCAATGCTGGGGTGGGGGCGGGGTGCAGCTAACTCTGGATATCTGAAGAACGTTCCTCACTTGCCCCATCACCCTGTCTCTTACTGCCTCCTTCCTTCCCCTTTGCTGAGTCTGCGCCTGCCTTGGTGGGTCACACCGGCACAGATGCCACACATGGGGGCATTGCCTTGGGAGGAACTTAAAGTTGTGAAAAAGGTGTATTCTATCTGATCTCTACCTGTGTTCCACAACTTCTTTTGATCCAAGGAATAATGCTTTGTTCATGCGTTAATGTAACCCGTGGATTCTTACGTGTGCAATCGCAGCGGGACCTGTGTTTGTAGACACTATTTCCTCATCTAGACAGAAAACACAATCATTTCCAGATGAGAGAAGTGCCCGCGGGGTCAGGATGCAGCCGCAGTCCCTGCGCATTAAGGAGCGGCCCCAGTATTATCTCCACTTTAGAGAGACCAGGAAACAAGGTCACGCGAGTTGCCGGGGGTCACACAGGCAGCCAGCAACAGAGCTAGCACTTAGATCTTCTCTCACCCAGGGCTACAGTGGTGTGAAACTCTACGGCTTCAGTTTCTTTGCACTCTGAAGATGGAGAGGAGCCAGTAACAGCAGTCCTGTCTGACCAACGGGTGACATTTTCTCCCAAATCCCCAAACGCATGTGTAGTGACATGCCCACAGCTAGACCTGAAAATCAGTTCTTGCTGCAACTGGCTTTCGGCTTTACCCCATATCCCCTTCCCGGCTGAACACGGATGCAAGTTCCTAATGAGCCAGGAAAGGCTGAGAGACGAGGAGAGAACTCGCCCCAGCTACACATCCGTTTGGAAGGCAGGGAGCTGGCTTTTCCTCCTTGGACGCAACTCCACCCACCAGCGACAGAGTGCACGCTCCCATTTCCCAGACTCCGTGGGACACACAATCACCGGGACCTCAGAGGGCAAAGTCAACTAGACCGGAGTCTAAGAATTTCCCACTTGGAAGCACAGAAAATGAGTGACAAAGTAATTAAGGTACATATTGTTGAACGGTCCCTGGCAAACTTTCTCTCTGAGTGTAACTGGTTCCCACGACAGTCTGATGCTGGAGATGTCCAGAATACACCTGTAAATACTCAGCTGCTAGTGCAATTACAGCAGTTAGCTGGCCATCTGTCATTTGGGGAAACAACTGCCTAATTGCATCCTTAACTGAGTATTTGCAGATGTGCTCAGTGAATGCAAAAGAGGAGGCCACTCAGAGCCATGACCAAGGGCCTCATTATCACATTATCAAACCCTTCTACGGCAACCAGCGAGGACCCGCAAGTCAGTGGCTTTGCCCCAGATTCGCCATCCTAGTGGGACAGGGAGGAAGAGAATGGCACATAAAGGGGGCAAGCCCCATTCTTCTCCAAGAGCTCAAGCCAGGCTTCTGGGGTGGTCTCCACCAGGATCACTTACTGCGAGAGAAGAGGCTTCGGGGCATTGGCTGCGGGAGGATGGAGGGAGGGCGCCGGTTCCCCATGTCCTCGGACCTGTCCCAAGACAATGCTGGCGGAACACGGGTACGGTTCGGTGAGATCCTCCAGAGCGGCCCCGCCTTCGTGAACAACGAACGCACTGCCACGACGGCCACATGGCCAGAGCTGCCTGGGAGCGTGTGAGAGTCGACAGTGATGGCAAAACCTAAGACTGGGCTCAAACAATCTCCTCTCCCCTTTCATAGTCACCAGAGGAACTGTGGAAGGGTTTCGCGGGCCTGTGTCTCTCAGCACCATGATCAAACTTACCTGTTGGTCAGGCAGCTGCTGCCTGTCCAACCCGACAAATCAGAGAATTGAGAGATATCTGAGCTGGGAGAGCCCTTGGCCAGCATGCTAGCCCTCTGCACCCCCCGTTATTTATCTTGCAGAGGAGGAAGTAGAGGTAGGGAGAAGAGAGGCTTGTCTGAGGTCATACAGAAAGTCAGGGGCAGAAGGGAGACTAGAATCCAGGTCTCCTGGGGCTGGGGCCAGGACGCCACCTGCTCACCAACGGCTGCTTAATCTCGGTGCACAGAGATGACCACTTTAAACAGACGGCAGGCATGAGGGATCCTCGAGAGACGCAAGACAGGCCGCTTCCGGCCTCCTCCCTCTTCCAAACCTGTCCCGAAGAGCCCTCGGCTGCGCCTCGATTCTGATTAATATTTGGCAGATGGAATTTCCTGTACCCATGTTGTCACAAAGACTTCCTAAAGTTAATGGCATTGGAAATATGCATAAATTAATGATGGCTGTAGACGGCAGGATCTCGTGGCAGGCAAAGCCATAAAAATCGAGAACAAGCTTCCCTAGGTGTAAATATAAAACTCCTCTGGGAACATATCTGAAGGAAGAGTGTTTTTATAACACAGAGTTAAAATCTAAATTACATTATTCAGAGCTGGATAAGTATGGACTAATAAATAACACATAAAATAAAACAGCACTTTATGGGGAAGATTCATCCTATATTTCAAGCATTTTCCCTCTCTTAAATTCGTTATTTAATATGGACACTTTTAGCCACAAAATTTCTAGAGTTTATTCAATATCTTTTATGTGCTTTACAAGGTCATTAGAGAATTTATTTGCTCTTTCCCTCACAGATTGGAAGGTGGGCAGTGATATATGAGGTTTCACATTTTATTTATTCACCAAACTGTTCCAGATGTGATCCCATCATTTATCCACTGACACATCAAACCTGCTGGGTGCCCTGCACACTGACCTCCTCCCCACGTTCGCTTTCATGCTCTTAAAGTTATAGCAGGGCTCACTTCGATGAGAAGACAAGAGAATTGCTATTTGGGGAGAGGTGGTGGTGGGAGGGAGGTGATCGAACTTCAGTAATAAAAAATTTAATTGCTCAGCTACAATTTGAAAACGATATCCAGGTGGAAAACTGACCTAGTACCATTCTCCCAAACCACTGCTTCCCGCACGCCCTCCACACGGGGCTGCATGCCTCCGGTTTGGAATGTGCAGGATCTGAATAAACGGAATGGAGCAGGTACTAAATCACTTCCCCCTTCTCCTAGTGATTTGTCACCGTAATAAGCATTCTGAGGGTGATAGACCTTTTATTACTACACACTGTTAAGCAGGAAGGAGGCTGCAATGTATTCCTGGTGCTCTTTAGGGAAAATAATTACCCCATGCAGACATTTTTTTAAAATATCGATTTAACAGAAAGAGTTATATTTAAACCCAAGTGCTTATTTAGAGCAACGTATGAAACATTGTTATGTTTGTGTTGGAGAGGATAATGGTGACGCATGCTAGGACACTATGGTCCCTGAGATGTGATCCCCGCTTTCTCCACGACCTCCCGACAGGCTTTTTGGTGGAGGCAGAGGAAGAGGAGGGGTTCCTGCTTGAGGAGTGCCTCTATAATGCCAGTTCTCCATATATAAATACTGACAGTCTGAGCTAATACTTGAAGGGCATTTTGTGATTTGCCAAACGATATCCTCCACATCATCCCATTTGTTCCCCACGATGGCCCTGAGGGGTTTCAGGGCTGATGTTATTAGTCCCATTTCCCAGAGAATGGGAACTGAGGCTCACAGAGGCCGATATGAGAATGCAAAAAGTATATACGGAACTGGCACTGTAGCTAGGGTTTTCAAATTTAGCAAAAAAGAAAAAAGAAAGAAAGAAACTATATTGCATGGGACATACTTGTACTAAAAAGGGACTCACTGTTTATTTGAAATTCTATTTAACTGGGCATCCTGTATTTTTAGCTGACAACCCTAAGTATAGTGGGACTCCGAAGCGAGAAGTCCTAACACCTTCCTGCCCCCGCCAAAAAAAGAACAGTATGGCTTGGTTAAGAAAGTGTGGGTGACTTGCCTGTAGTCGCATGGTAAGTAAATGGCACGGTTGGGAATTCAGGTCATTTCTGTGACTTCTTAGCTGAGTGATTTTAAATTCTCCTCTGCCTCCTCAACTTCCACCTGGGACCAGAGGCGGGAGAGCTGGCACCCGCTGTGACAGGATCACAGCACGCTCAGGGCAGCTCAGGTGGGAAAGAGCCCTCTCTGGCCTTTGGGGTCCCAATGCTCCAGGGAATGCAATGTTTCAAGGCCACCTGTGTCTGGCATCCCCCACACTTAACCCCGTGGGCATCATCCAAAGGGATGGTTCTCTTCGAGTGGGCATAAGAAAATGTGCTCAGTAGTCTCCCTCATGAGTACAGAAATGTACATCAAAGCAATGCAATACCATTTTCTGCTTAGCAGATCGGCAAAACACAAAGCTCCATTAGAGCCAGAGCTGATGAAGGTGAGGGAAAACAGACCTCTCATACGGCGTTAGTGACACTGCAAATCCATGCCATCTTTCTAGGAATCAATTTGGTGCTCTCTATGGCAACTGAAAACTCATATACCCTTTGACCCAGCGGTTTCGCACTGCCAGAAACGAACTTGCCCATGATACCACCCGGACAGGCTGGCACAGCCCAGCCCTAGCCATTGGCCGTAAGACCTGACTAGACAAACTCAACACAACCTTGCTCATGCCACAGATGCGAGCACCCACCATTAGCACGGGGAGCTGGGCTAAGTTCTCCACTCATGCTTCCTTCATTTAATCCCATAAAGTCAACACCGGTATTAACGCATTATACTCATGTGGAAACTGAGACTCGTAGAGATTTAGTAACTCACTTCAGATACACAATTAGTAAATGGAGGAGTAGGGATTTGAACCCAAATCCGTTTTATACTAACGTCTGCTCATTGGGCCCTTCCCTCTCTGCTGCCCAGAGGGAGAACAAGGAGGGGGCCGTGGCGATAGACTACCACAGGGCAGCAGGAGTGAGATGTTCCTCTCCCTGGTTGGGTTGTGGTATTTTCTGTCATGGTTCAGCTGCTCAAACTTCTGGAACTAGTCATTATCAGGCAGAGGAAGTCTGCACAGAATCCAGAGTCCCCAGTGAGCCTGCTGGGGTAAGGAGTATAAATGAATGGATGCATCAGTAATGGTAGATTTCTGCTCACCAAAGGAATCCATTTCTTTGGTTTCAATCAAAATGTGTATCAGTCTTTTTTTATTTTTTAAATTTGTGTAGTCAAGTCCTTTCATCAAAAGCAAATGACAGCTGGATGGTATAAATGATAAATTTGGAGGTGTCAGCTTGAGGAGACAATGACGACATTCTGAAGGGCTGATACCACTGTGAAGTGATCAGGAAGAGATTATTTTAAAAAATGTTCCGGTTACATGATTAACCCTAAAGGCAAGAAAGATGTAACCCTGTTGGCATGGTTTGTTTTTTTATGAAGTAAAAGATGAATGGCTTTAATGAGCAAACACTGAAACACTTCAACTCCCCTCCCAAGCAAAAAGAAAAAGAAGAGGAAAATGGTTATTGAGGACCTATAGTATGCAAGGAGACACGGTGGTAGGCCATGGCCCTTAGAGACTGCCGCAGTTCTGCTCTGCCCTCCAAGATCCGAGACATGCGTCCCAAACTGCAAGTCGAAGCAATATGGTGGAGCGCAAAGGGCTTTAGTCTACTGCTCACACCAGAGACTGGATGGATGGATCTTGGGCAAGGGCCTCGACCCTGCCAGGCCTCCATATCCTGATCCGTAGCCTGGGAATAATGTGCCTGTCTTCCCTACCTCACAGGGCCATGACTCTGTTGGAAGTAGAATGAACGGAGGAGAGTGCTGAGACAAGTAAAAGCATACTATGGATGGGTGCCTGGTACTGATGGAAAGAGGCTGGTTGGTTCTGGAGAGGACTTTAACGCTACATCTCCATTTGGCCTTGGCTGTGCCTGTCTTCCCTACCTCACAGGGCCATGACTCTGTTGGAAGTAGAATGAACGGAGGAGAGTGCTGAGACAAGTAAAAGCATACTATGGATGGGTGCCTGGTACTGATGGAAAGAGGCTGGTTGGTTCTGGAGAGGACTTTAACGCTACATCTCCATTTGGCCTTGGCTGGCCTCAGGACCTCAGAAAAGTCACTTCCTCACCTCCGAGACTTCTCAGTTGGGGGGAGAACAGAAGGGCCAAATTTGGCTACTATTCAGTAGCAGATATGTGCAAGACATGGGATATGGACCTTGTAAAAATAGCAATTTCAGCCTTGAACTACCACGTGCTTGGAAAACTTTTCCACGGAGCTAAAATGCCATGAGTGGTAGAGGATATGCCATTTGTAAGCGGCCTGTGGTTTATGTGTGAGGACCTCCAGGGCTGCCTCGAAGGCTGCTGTGTCACTTGTTCACTGCTCCTACTCGTAGAGGTCCCTCTCAGCCAAGTGCCCACAAAGAGAACCTCTCTGGATGACCATCTCTAGAAGCTTCTTCTCATGGGTTGTAATTGGGGAAGAATTGATATACACTAAAATGCACTTATTTCAACTATTCTCTTCTTTTGAATACATAAAGCACTTTAAATGTTGCAAGACTTTTTTATATGTGCTTCACCTGGTCAGTTAGCTTTCCACGTACATTTCTTTGTCATAGATTTCTCCTGCTTCATGTGGGGCCTGCTCAGGAGCACTTTGTAGTTGTCTGCTTAGTGGTTAGCTTGGCCTTAGTTATCCCTCTGCTTGGGTAACCCAGAAGCATTTTGCATACATGTTCTCTTCATCCATTTACAGATTTTTTTGTCATCCCTATAATAATATTTTTTATCTATTAGTAATCTTTTTTGAATGGTTTTATTTATGTATTTATCCATTTAATTATTTATTTATTTGAGGGAACGGGGGGGAGGAGTAGAGGGAGAGGGACAGGCAGGTGCCACACTCAGTGCAGATCCCAACATGGGACTCGATGTCGTGACCCTAAGATCATGACCTGAACCAAAATCAAGAGTCAGACGTTTAACCAAATGAGCCACCCAGGCGACCCCTCTATTAGTAATCTTTTAATAGCCACACCATTTCGTCTACCATTAAGAAATATGACTGTTGTTCAACGACGCACTGAATTTCTGGAGTCTAGAAGGTCTCCTTTAGAAACTGGTTTCACTAATACACCACCAGCGTATATACCGAGAATGTCATAGGTGAACTATGACCATTTCATTTTTGTCTGCAGCCAGGCTGCAGTGAGGCTGCCAGGGGCCATATCCACCTCAGGGCTGTTGTGGGAATCACATATAGCCACGTAGGGACGGTCTTTGCACTCTGGGCAGTGCCATCCACACGTGAACACTCATGTTTCCCCATGCCACTCATACTATTGGCAAGAGGAATCCAACTTTCAGCTTCAGAAGGAAGACATCACCATGCTGCTAAAAGCAGAGTGGTGTGCAGCCCTCTCAGATCCCAGGTGCTGAGTTCTGCAAAGGCTTCTCTGGCACAGAGCCAGGGGCCTCGGATGTATTGGATGATTTACCAAAAATGAACATGGCCCAGCTTGCTTTGCCCTAGCTGCCTGGGGTACAGACGCACCTCACCGAAGCAGGTGAATGTGATTCAAACTGAATCAGATAGTAGCTAAGTTGATAGCTCCTCTTTTGTCCGGTGATAAAACACATGCTTGGCAACTGACACTCTGGAAAACAGGAAGAACGATTCTCTAAAGAAAAAGCATGGCACTCGGGTAAACCGGATTTAAGTGACCGACTCGACGCAGCCATAGGCCAGAAAGCCCCTGGTAACACCAGCCACTCTCCTACTTTCAAGAAGCCCCCTCATAGTCAGCTTTGTGGTCCAAGGACAGGTTACTGTGACACCGAGGTGAGAGCTGATGGTGGCCCTGACCTGGACAGCAAGCTGTGGGGACAAACGGGAGAGGAGCAATATGAGAGGTGTGTGAGAACAGTATGGAACATTTCTCGTTAACTATGGAAAAACCTGACTTGAGCTGGAGGTGGCGGGGTTGGCGGTGGGGGAGGTGATGCTGTTTGGAGTCTTTATTTATCCTACAGAATGTGAATATTCACACATCCCCTGCAGAAACATCACCTATTTGATTAGAGGGTGCTGCTCCAGTATTACATAATATACGACGTATGCAATGTATTACCTTTTCTCCGAGGGCTTCAGGTAAGGGATGGTGGACCTTATAGCACAGTGGGTACAAAGGCGGGCGTTAGAAGACAGCAAAGGGAAGCATTTCCTGGAGAAACTAAACATCGCTGCCATCACTTGGGGCTATAATGCTTAAGACCTGACATGCCTTTGGGATCCAGACTAGGCTCTACCATCAACTCATGCTGTGACCTTGAGCAAGCCACTGGCCCTCTCGGGACCTCTGGAATATGACCATTTCGAAAGGCTGTCCAGCTTGAACACATGGACTCCAACAGGTACCTACCGCAGAACAACCCTGACTGGGGATTTGAAAACCTCTCGCTTGTTACTTTCAGGGGGCTACGGCAATACAATCCTTGTTTTCATAACCCAGGGCTACGTCCAGGGCTGGAGCAGAGCAGCAGATGGACAGACCCAGCTCTTAGATGTTTGTAATTGATCAGGACACACTATGATGAAGTAATTTTCTTGTCTTCATTCTCCGTGTCAGCAGGGATCTGTCTGCCACGCAGGAAGGGTGACAGAGTAATCTGAGCCGCAGCTGAAAACCTGCTTTTTCTCCACAGTTATGTAGCCTGCCACGAGCTATGGCAGGCAGCGGGAAAGAGTCCAGACAAGCAGGGGAGTTTGGCTGCTCTCAAAATATCACACAGGAACTTTAAAACTTGAACTGATTTATGCTTCGTAATGTTTTCAATAATGTGTAAATTAAGTTAGAGTTTGAATCTGGGGTAAAGGAGAAATTTTATATGTTACCAGCCATGAAAGGCCCACAGAAAAATCTCATTGTATGATAATGATCCTTCTGCCATACCAAGAACTGCACTTTGCATAAGTAATGGGTTCTGGGCAAGAACATGTAACGTGCATTACTTTTTAGTATCAGAGAATACTCAGAATTATCTGGCAACCTGAAAACTCCTCTGGGGCTTATGACTCCGGGTGGAGGCAAAGGCATCACACGGCGGATCTGGCTTACTGTGCGGCAAGCCCAAGGTGCCGCCGTGGGAACCTGACACAGCCTCCAACTTCTCAGTTGAGGCATGGATGTCCCCAGCCCGTGACCTTCCCCAAATCACACTCTGGATTAGGAAACAAGCCACATTCCGAGTGGGAACCTATGTGGAAGATGACGCCCCCCCCACCCCACGCAAGCCAAGGCCCTAGAATGCCCTCCATGCATCCATTTTCTGAGCCAGTGGCCCATTTTTTTCCCCATGGTTTTATTTTCTTGCACTTTTCTGACCTCAGAGAATTTTATAATAACTAGGTTTGTGACAAACAGAACAGAACAAGACAACAGCAAAACCAGTCATAGATGATAGTGAAAACAAAGAAGAAAAAGTGTATCATAGACCTGCGTGTTATAGCCCTTCGTTGGTCTTTGTTGCCTATGTGTGAACAGCTAGAGAAGCCTTCCTGAAACCCAGAGGCCCTGAGTCAGTCATTACAACGCATTCCACTCGTTCTCATCTGATCCGAGGAGACTATAACGAACATCTCTGGGGCGCTGTGCTGCTTCTGCTTTACAAAATTTTTAGTGCAGCATCTGTTGGTGCTGTGGGAACCTTCAAAGGGGATCTGTCCAGCTTATCAAAAGGCAAGGAGAGTTTGACATTTGCATTACTGAAAGCCTTCTCTAGAAATTGGCATTCTGGTGAATTCTGAAAAGTATTAGATGTTGTTTCATACTTGAAATACCATAAGTGAAAACACTTGGTAGACCATAGAGTACAGATGGTCCCTGACTTACGATGGTTCAACTTAGGATTTTTCCACTTTATGATGGTGTGAAAGTGATACGCAGTCAGTAGAAACCGTACTTGGAATTTTGAGTTTGGATCTTTTCCTGGGCTAGCAATATGAGGCCTGATCCCCTCTCATGACGCTGGGCAGCAGCCCTGAGCCACAGCTCCCAGCCAGCCACGCAACCACGAGGGTCAACAACCCATATGCTGACAACCATTCTGTCCCCACACAGCGATTCTGCTTTTCACTTTCAGTACAGTATTTGAGACATTACACAAATGAACATTTTACTATTACATGGGCTTTGTGTTAGATGATTTTGCCCAGCTAGAGGGTCATGCATGTGTTCTGAGCACGTTTAAGGTAGGCTAGGCTAAGCTACGACGTTCAAGACATTAGGTGTATTAAATGCATTTTCGACTTAACGGTATTTTCAACTTATGAGTTTCTCTGGACTAAACCCCATCATAAGTCAAGGAAGGTCCACACTACACAGTACACAGAGGACACTGCAGTTTTCATGTGACATCATAGTAGTGAAGTTACAAGATGTGAAGGGGAGCGTGAACATCACTCAAGGACCTGACTTCCCCTTCTGGGGAAGGGGGTAGTATGCTTTAGGTTGTACATAGGATGGTTGCACTATGTTACATGGACTTATAATCTTGTTAGTGTCTTTATTTGAAGATCAGGTATGGTTTACAGACATGTGTATGGGTACCAAGCTGACAAGAGATGAACTTTTGGTAGATACTGTGCCAACTTGATGGGGCCATGGGGTGTCCAGATATCTGCTTAAACATTATTTCTGGGTGTGTCTGGGTGTATCATGAAGCTGGAGAGGTATGTTGGATGCAGGATGGGCCAGAACATGAGGAAATCAGAGAGAAGGTTTTGACTATTGATGGATCAGCCAGAGAAATGGGTTTCTGGCCATGGAAGGGGTATGTCTGGAGCTTAGGCTTTGGACACAGAAGTGGCTCTGTTCTGGGTGGGCCCAGCGGAGGTTGTACAGAAAGGATGAGAGCTCAGGCCATTACCTCAAACACCCCAGTGACGCAGGCCTGGAAAGATGAAAGTTGAATGGGCTGGCTCTTGTCAAGGAGTCTGTGCCTAGAATCCTAGATCCACAGCAATAATGGCAGATTCAGACCAGCTGAGTCTCTGAGGCCCATTTAATGACCCAAATAATGGTCCATTTTTATGCACAAAGATTCTAGTCACACTCACAACCGGCCCATCAGGTGCCAGAATGGCGATCAGTAATGATAATGCAAGCCCGGCACAAATACAGAACTTGGGCTTTTCAAAGCATTTCTTTATTGATGAATTCATTTTCGCCTTCATTGAAAATCTTAGGCAGGTAAGGCGGATGTTATCTTCACTTGCATAGAGAGAGGTTTCTGACCTAAGGCTACCCAACCAGGCAAGGACAGAGGAAAGTGGCCTAGCCCCTAGTTTTCAGGTTTTTCCACCTGCCTCGTGTGCTTTTTAAGGACTGATTGCCTCAAAATCAGCCAGGTTTTCACTGATGAATAGCATATTTCCACAGGGCCTCCAGATCCTGGGCTGCTTAGAACCACAGCCCCTCATTTTCCAGTAGGTCTGCAATTTAAAGACTAGATTCTGATGAGAAGTATCTGGAGTCTGATAAAGGCTAATTACGGTTAAGGAATATGAAAATGAGGAGCTTGAGAGAAGATTGGCTTCTACTACTGCCTGGGCAGAATAATCAAGAAATTAGCAGAAAGTGATGGTGACCATAAAGAGGCACTAGAGGATAATTGAAGTATTAAAATTAAAGATATGCTGGCAAGTGGTCTATCCCTTGAGGATCCAGGCCATCTTCTTTGCTATAGGGCCATAATATGACTAAAGAGCTTTTCAACAAGGCAATGCTGTCTCCTAAGTGAGGGCTGCAGCTGCAGCTGAGGGACTCGAGCAAATGGATAGGTTTTTCTGCATGATGCATGGGGACCCTGGCTGGGCCCTGCTTTTGGGGTTGTTCTGACAAAGTAGAGCAAATTCACAGAAGCTCAATCAGAGAAATGAAGGGTCTGAACTGACAGCATGGAAAAGCCTTTAAGGATGGCCAGGGTTTTAGCTGTTGAGGCAATGGCTCCAGATGGGCTCAGCCAGCATTTTTGGTTATTTTAGTGGGGACATCAAAAGAAGAAGGGATTATATACAGTCATCAGATTCCCAGAGGAAGAGCTAAAACCACACTGAAAGCATTTTAAACCAAAAATTATTGAATTCCTTTCTTGTCCCCCACAATGGACATATACTTTTCATAAATGGTCTCATTTATTCCTCAAGACCATCCCATGAAATAGGGTCAGAGCAGTAAAAGAAGGTATCGTCCCCTTTTTGTTTTTACAATTGGTAGAACTGAGGCTCAGAGAGATGAAGTGACTTGCCAAGAGTCAAGAGAGGGGAGACCAGATCTTGACTTCAGTTCTGTCCTGTCCCATAGCCAATGTTCTCTCCATTATTTCACATAGATTTTAATCTGATATAAGAAACACTCAGCATTTATAGTATGCAACAGTGGAACCTATGCTTCACGAAGTAGTGAATTCTCTAGTGTTTGAGACATTCAAACAGAAGCTGGAGGAAAATCACCAAGTATTCAGACATTAGGTACAGGTTGGACCACATAACCTCTAATGTCCCTACCAGCACTGAGCTATTTGGACCTGGCCACCTCAAAAGCACATGTGAAGTGGGTGGGGCTCATGTTGTAAATAAATCCCTGATTGATCCCTGGTAACTGGAAAGAGGCAAGATCAATGACTCACAAATCATTCTAAATCCGTCTTTTAGCCTCCTAATCCAGAGGTTATTTACTACCCACTTCACAAAGTTCACTAATTTGACAGCAGCCTTCTGTTTTCTTGCCCTGTAAGGCAAGGTAGAAAAATGTCCATAGAGGAAAAGAGGGACAGATGGTCCAACCTGGATATGCAGTTTAGCATTGAACACAGTTGCAAAAGGTCCAGGGGGGGAAAGTGAGATGGCCCACCTTGACATGGGACCTATCGATATTTTCACCAATTGACCATTTTCCAAAAGGCACAGGGTCTTACTCTAGCTAATAAATCTTACTCTTCACCCTCAAGCTTTATGATAGGATCCTTAAGAAGAATGCTCTTTACTCTAAACTACCTCTACCTCACTTTCCTGTCATCCCCCCAAGGAACCGGGCCCCCACATTTCCATCTGATCTCTGGCCAACCTTACCTTTGAGCTTTGAATGTGCTTGCTGACTGAGTCTCAATGTGAATTTTGATACAATTTCATTTGGTAATGTGATCAAAGGGAACAAATGCGTGTGGAGGTACAAGCAATGTTTTTATATCTTCATATCCCACCTACTTCTCCAGAAATTTTTGGTTTCATATATAATATTTTAGAGGAAATGCCATGAAACCAAAAATGTTTAAACAAGAGTAAAAAATAGAAGGATCAAGTAATAATTAGGAGGTGAGGGGAAGAAGATCTGGGTCAGAGGTCACAAACTCAGATGCTTATAGGGGTCAGGCAGGTTGCATAAACATGTGGATTGGGCCAGACTTAAGACAAACCATAAAACATATAGAGTGTATGTATGTATATATCTATATCTATATAGGTGTGTATATATATATTCTAATGCATATACATGCATACTGTGTGTATGTATGTCCAAAAGCTACGTGATTATTTTTAAACACAAGGCTAGCTAAACATAATTCATCTACAGATAACATTTGGGCCCCCATTTCTGACTCCTGACCCAGATGAAGAGAAACTTAAAAAGGAGCAACACTTTGATTCTGAGGTTCCCGGAAGATAAGGCAAAGATGGATACCTGATGGATAGCTACAGTAACTTCAGCAGCTCTGAAAAGCAACTAGACTAGTCTGTTAAGAAAGATAACCTGTTTCTTATTTCACAACTCTAAGAAAAATCTGTTGCCTAGGTCTCTGCTTCAGGAAACTTGCACAACATAATGAATGGTATACTTAACAGAAGTTTTACCCAAGAAGCGTCCTGATATTCCACATATGGTGTCTATTAGGTGGACCCTCAGGAAAATCCAAATGTATAATGTTAAGCTGTAGTTCTGCGAAGGCAATCCACTGGGAACACAGTGATAGAGACCAGGTCTGTAGCTTCCTGGAGCTCTGGTATGATGCAGGGATAAAGCTTTGAAAATTTGGAGGAATTCCCTAAAACTGGCACTCTTGGATATCAACCGCTTCCTTTGGGTTTTTGACAGGAACTATAATGCCAATAATTCAAACTAGAGGTCCTGAGAGATGGCTGGAAAAAAATGCGAGGTGCTCTTCAATGTTGACAGAAAGAGGATCCATTTCCAACTCGACATGAAGGCGGCCAGAATATCATCTGCAGGCTGGGTCCACGCTCATCTCAAAGGGCAGCTTCATGACACATTCGGGATGTATTTTCTCGCTCCCCAGTCAGCCCTGAGCTACAACACATCTGCACATACCACAGACATGCAAGGGGTCGTGATCACATCCATTCCAATGGCTTTAAATACCAACTTTATTCTCCTGGCTTCCAAATGGCTATCTCCAGTCTAGACCTCTTCCCTGAGCTACAGACTTGCAGAGTCAACAGTTCTCTTTACATTTCCCTTGGATGTCTCAATAACATCTTGAATCTTGCATGGCCAAAAGTAAACTTGAGTTTTTCTTTCTCCAATTTTTTTCCTCTCTCAGTCTTGTCCGTTTCAGTAAATGACATGAACATCTTCCCAACTGCTGAAGTCAAAAACCTGGAAGTCATCACCCTTGATTCCTACTCCTTGAGATCATGCTAGAACACAGAGGAGAAGAGCCTGGGGCCTGAAGTTCATTGCCTGGGTTTTAATTTCAGGACCACTTTTAACCAGCTGTGTGATCTTGGACAACTCATTCAAAAATATCTATGACTCTGTTTTCACATTTTCAAAGTGAGAATAATAATAACACCTATTTGTACAGAGTTTTAGGAGGATTAAATGAGATAGAACATGATAAGCTTTTGGGATAATACCTGGCACTTAGATGTTCAATAAATGGTTGCTGTTACTATCCTCCCTTTCACCTTGTATTCTATCTATTAGCAGTCTTCTTTTTCTGTAAAATATAGACTATACAGCCTATTTTATGGGATATTTGGATGACTAAATGAGATCAAGCACACATAGTATCTGAGTGGCAGACCTTCAATAAATTGTTGCTTTTTATTAGGGATAATTAGTGTTTTCTTACTGAGGCATCAAGGAGTAGTAAGAAGAATTCATTCATTCATTAGTAATTCAACAGATATTTTTTGAGCACCTATCAAATGTCAGGCATTGTGATAGATGCTGGGAATAGAGTAACGATCAAAGTAAAGATCCTTGCGCTCACGGGAGTTTATTTTCCAGTGAGGGTTTGGCCAGCTAATAAAAGTAGTAAATAAATCATCACATCGTATGTTACTTGGGGGAAAGTGCTGCTGGGAAGAATAATGCAGAGAAGGAAAATAAGGAGTTAAGAGAGGGGTGGCCTCCCTGAGAAGGTGACATTTGAGTAAAAACATGAGGAGGGGAGGAGGAAACCAAGTGGATATCTGCAGAAACAGGATTCTAGGCAGAGTAAAAAGCAATTGCTAAGGCCTTAAAGAAGGACATGGCCAACTTGTCTGAAGAACAACAGAGGCCACTGTGGCTGAAGTGAAGGGAATTAGCAAAGTGGTAGCAGATTAAGTCAGACAAACAAGGGACCAGACCATGGAAGGCCTTATAGATCCTGGTAAGGACTTGAACTTTTACTCTTAGTGAGATGGAAACTTTCAATGATAGAAGAAACGTGATGTGTTTTTTTAAATTTTTTTACTTAAATTCTCTCATCTATGGAACATAAGAACTAGGAAGATCGGTAGAAGAAAGGGATAAAGAAAGGGGGGGTAATCAGAAGGCGGAATGAAGCATGAGAGACTATGGACTATGAGAAACAAACTGAGGGCTTCAGAGGGGAGGGGGGTGGGGGAATGGGATAGGCTGGTGATGGGGAGTAAGGAGGGCACGTATTGCATGGTGCACTGGGTGTTATACACAACTAATGAATCATCGAACTTTACATCAAAAACCAGGGATGTACTGTATGGTGACTAACATAATATAATAAAAAATTATAATAAAAAAATAAAAATTTTTACATCAATTTAGTTAACATATACTGTATTATTAGTTTCGGGGTAGAATTTAGTGATCATCAGTTGCATACAACATCCAGTGTTCATTCCATCAAGTGCCCTCCTTAATGCCCATCACCCAGTTACCCCATCCCCCCCACCTCCCCTCCAGCAACCCTCAGTTTGTTTTCTATAGTTAAGAGTCTCATGGTTTGCTATAAAAGATCCACTCTGCCTGCTATACTGAGACTAGGCTGAAGGGGGCGGGGGTGAGAATGGAAGTGGAAAGAGGGGGTCCAGTCGGGAGGCTATTGCAATCAGGGGAGCCGGAGATGATGACAGCTTGGACCAGAGTGGTATCAATGCAAGTGGTGAGAAGTGTTCACATTCTGGATATATTTTGAAAGTAGAGCTCACAGGGTTTGCTAACTGCCTATGAGATATTTTTTTAATGTTTTTTTATTATATTATGTTAGTCACCATACAGTACATCCCTGGTTTCTGACGTAAAGTTCAATGATTCATTAGTTGTGTATAACACCCAGTATGATATTTTTTTTAAAGGCAGTTGAGGATTATTTCAAGTTTTGGAATCAGAAAGGTCTGATTTCAAATCCCAGCTTCTCAACTGATCTGCTCTGTTTGAGTTCAAGTGGCAAATTATAATCACTGAAGTTGGGGCCCACTGGCACCTAAAACCCTGAGAGAGGTAGACCTTCTTCTCTACTTGGAAGAGCTTTGGTTCCAGGGGATGTGGAACTAAACAAGAAATCAAGAACAATAATACCTGGAAAATCCTTAAACCTTTGGAAATAAAATAACAAAATTTAAAATAATCCATGGGTCAAAAAGGAAGTCTCAGCAAAGGATGGAGAAATATATATATATATATATATATATATATATATATATATATATATATATATATATATATATCTGAATAAAAACACAACATATCAAAATCTGTGGCATGCTGCTAAGAGTTCACAGAGGAAAATGTATAGCACTAATCACTTATTCAGAAAAGAAGAAAGTTCTCAAATCAATAATCTAAACTTCCATTTCAAGATAATTTAAAAATCAAGCCAAAGAACAACATAGTAAAGATAAGAACAAAAATCAATGAAATTTAAAATAATAGGAAAAACTCAATGAAATCCAAAGTTTATTGACAAGATCACTAAAACTGATAACCTCTCAATAAGACTTACCAAGAAAAAGAGAAAAGATACATATGAATATCAGGAATAAAATCAAGGAATATCCCTACAGACCTGTAGATAATACAAAGAAAATAAGGGCATCATATAAAAAAACCCTATTTACATATATTTACAATTTAGATAAAATGGACCAATCCCTTAAAAATCACAAACTACCAAAATTCACCAAATATGAGATACATAATATAAATAGTCCTATAGCTATTAAAGAAATTGAATCTATGTTTTAAAGACTTCCAAAAAAAGAAATTAGTACTCCCAGATGGATTTGTTGGTGAATTCTACCAAACACTTATAGAAGTTATAACCCATTTTACATAATCTCTTCCCCAAAATAAGAAGAGGCAATACTTCCCAACTCATTTTATGAGGCCATCATTACCATAATACCAAAACTGGACAAAGTAATTACAAGAAAAGTACAGACCAATATTCCTCATGAATACAAAGTTTCTCAACAAAATATTAGCAAATCAAATTCTACAATATGTAAAAATAATTATTTCACAACCAAGTGGGATTTACCCTGGAATTGCAAGGTTGGTTCAATATTCAGTAATCAGTAGATACAATCCAGAATATTAACAGTCAAAATTAAAAACACACAATTTTTTTCAATGGTGCAGAAGAACAATGTAATAAGCTCCAATATACATTCATGATAAAAACTTTCTCAACTGATAAAGGGCACCTACAAAAAACCTGCACCTAACATCACATGATGGTGAAAGACTGGATGCTTTCCCCTTAAGACTGGAAATAAGACAAGTCAGTCCACTTTCACTACTCCTATTCAACATCATACTGAAAGCTTTAGCGTAGTAAAGAAAGAAAAAGGACTAAAAGGCATACAGATTAGAATAGAAGAAATAAAATTGTCCCTATTTGCAGATGATGTGATTGCTTACATGGAAAATTCCAAGGCATCTACAAACTATAGAAATGATCCCTGAAAGTATAGTCTTCCAAGGAATCTACAAAAAACTCTTAGAACTAGTGAGTTCATCAATGTCGCAGGATACAAGATCAACACACAAAAATCCACTATACCTCTGTACACTAGCACAGCTGGAAACCAAAATTTTTAAAACATACCATTTCCAATAGCTCAAAATTCTGAAATACTTATGTGTAAATCTAACAAAACATGTACAGAATGGGTATGCTGAAAATTACAAAACACTGATTAAAAAAATAAAAGGCAACCTAAATAAATAGAGAGACAAACTGTGTTTATGGATTGGAAAGCTCAGCATACTGACAGTGTCAATTCTTCCAAGCTTGTTTTACAGATTTAATGCAATTCCAATAAAAATCCCGGCAAGATTTTTTGTATATATAGACAAGCTGATTCTAGAATTTATATGGAAAGGAAACGAAACTAGATGAACACTGGGGTGTTATGTTCAAACAATGAAGAAAGGAACAGTGCATCAAAAACTAATGAAATACTGTATGGTAACTAACATAACATAATAAAAAAATAGAGGAGAAATAAAAAGGGATACTAATCCAAAAAAACAAAGAAACTAGAATAGTCAAAACAATTTTGAAAGAATAAGGTTGGAGGACTCACACTACCCAATTGTATAACTTACCATATAGCTACAGTAATCAAGACAGCAAGGTATTGGCAGAGGGATAGACACATGGATCAATGGAGCTGGAGAGTCCAGAGAATGACCCTCACAAATACATCCAACTGATTTTTGACAGGAGAAAGACAGTCTTTTCAACACACGGTGTTGAAAAATTTGGACATGTACAGGCCAAAAAAAAAAAAAAAAGAGCCCACACCAAAATATCTAAAAATCTTACTCTCCCTAACCTCATACTTTATTAAAAAATGTTAAATGTATCACCAATCATGTAAAACATAATACTACAAAACATTTAGAAGAAAACAGGAGAAAAATTTTGTAACTTTAAGGTAGGCAGTTAGTTCTTAAGATGTGACACCAATAGGTTCATCCATAAAGGAAAAATTGACAGATTGGACTTCATAAAAAATGAAAACTTTTGCTATGCAAAAGACACTATAAGAAAATTAAAAGACCATCAAAAGATGGATAATATTTTTAAAATCACATATCTGATAAAGGACCTATACTGAGAACATACGGAGAAACTCAACAATAACTCAACAATAAGAAAATAAGCAATCTAATTAGAGAACGAACAAGAGATCTCAGTAGCCACGTCACCAAAGGGGATCTATGGATAACAAATATGCAAATGGAAGGATGTTCATTATCACTGACCATGAGGGAAATGCATGTTAAAACCACAGTAAGATATCACTACACACTTATCAGGATTGTCTACAGTAAAAAATACTGACAAAGTATTGGTGAGCATGCTGAGCATGTTGGGTGGAATTCAAAATGGCACAGCCTCTCTGGAAAACAGTTTGGCAGTTTTTTAATATACAGTTAAATATGCACTAGCCATATGACCCACCAACAGCATTCTTGGGCATTTTTCCAGGGAAATTAGAACTTATATCCATATAAAAACATGTATATCTATTTTTAAAATAGCCTTATTTATAATTGTAAATTGGAAACAATACAAATGTCCCTCAGTAGGTAAACAGAAAAACAAATGGTGGTAATCCATGTTGTGGAATAATACTCAGCAATGAAAAGGAATCAACTGTTGATACAGATACCAACTTGGATGAATCTTAAAGCCATTACGGATGAATCTTAAAGGTATCATCGGTTTACAGGACACTCCCCAAAAGGCAAAATATTAGTGGCAGAGAACAGTATATAGATTAAGTTCTAGACACTCTATTCTATTACACTGATCTATGTGCCTATTCTTGCTGCTGGACTATGAGTCTTTCAAGGGCAATGGCCATATCACATCTACCTTTGAACCTCCAACACTTTGCCTATAGTAGGCACCCCTTACAGTTTCCTGGATGGAAGAAGGCTGACTTCCAAATTCACATATGCAGGCACAAGTGGGCTGCTTGAGAAATAGAACCCAGATCATGGCCCTTCACACCCATACGTGCCCAGCTATCAATACCCAGAAGCAGCAACTGTTTCCGCACATCTCCTCCAAGAAGATTAAGCATTCTTTCAGCTCCCCATATTATAATTGCTGTGCACAACAGCCAAACTCAAGAATAATCCCATCACAGAAGTGGGCTTGCTCTAAGTAATTCTGAATCTTGATAAGCTAATCTCTTGCCGAGGTGGTTGAGGGGACTTTCATTTGTTCATCTGCCTCCTTGACTGGGAAATTTGTGGTACATTGGCAAGGCACCCTCAACCATATTGCAAACATTTTTAAAAGAGCTGCCAACGGCAAATTTCAGATGGGTCTTCTATCATCTCAGATTCTGATGATTTTGGGCCAAATCCTTAGCATAATATTGTAGAAGTCACAGAGTGTCAATTTTGTGAATTTTGGCAAGTCATGTGTTGTTTTTTCTTGGCTTAGAAAGTTGGTATGCTTTATGCTTTTGTAAATTGGGGGCCAGAATTCTGCAGTTGTCCATTTGCTCATGTTTATAAGATTGGTAGCTAATGGGCCTACACATATATCACATCAGCATTTGTGAAGATTGTGGCAATCATATTATGGCCATATGATGCCATATCAGACAATCAAACTTCATTTGACCATCCAAACCAATTATATGCCTAATAAATTAAAATAGGCTTTTTTTCTAGTCTTGTCTGTCATAAACACATTCAAACATTTTTAAGGCAAATCACACAAAATAAATGAATTCAGCAAAACAAATCCTTTTGCAAATTAACATTACAAATTCATTATTTACCCATTCAAATAGCTATCCTGCAAACCATGGTCTCCATGGAAGCACCCATCAAGGCTCCAGTCTGTGGTCAGAGGCTCATGTGTGTCTGAAGCTTGGTGGTGTCTGCCTGCCCATGTATCCAGGCTGCTGGGTAAGTGTTCTGGGATGGGGTCATGCATGCCACATGATAACAGTGGTGAATTGAAAGAAATAGAGACTACAGAAGCTCCCAGGTTATTTGTCAATTTTGTCTAGGTCACCTGCTCTTGCTTGGCCAATATCTTTAGCTCATTGGTTCTCAATCCTGGCTGCACATCAGAATCACCTGGGGAGCTTTTAAAACACCCCATGGCCAGAATCCACACCAGAACAGGATTAACTCTGAATCTCTGGGGGTGAGACCCAGCATTCGTCTAGTAAAATTCTTCAGGTGTTCCCATGGCAGCAGTCCGGAATGCTTGAGGAGTGTTCCTCTGGATTGGCCACAGTTACAGATGCTCCCACTCGATCACCATGACCCCTGCTCCAATTCCAATGTCATTTGTAATTTTGGATTGCGGAAGGACTTGGCAAAAATGGATTTATAATCTGGGAGGAGCTTAGCCTTCCAAAGGAATCTCTATTGGTAGAACTGTTGCTGGGAGGAAAAAAGAAATCTGTTGTCCAATGTCAGCCCCAAGGCTTTCCTTGAGGTCCATCCTCCACGCCCTGAGTCCCTCCTTGGCACAGCTCTTTCACTCCCGGTGTTTGGGCAGCTCTTAGTGATGATACAGGCTCACTATGCCTGGTGGTAAGGGTGGCAAGAGCATGGAAGTTTTCCTCTAAGCTGTGGAGTCAAAATGGTATCCTTGGGGAACCTCACAGAACAAGTCCAGTACCCCTCCAGGCTGAGAAGTGAGCTGATATTTTGTCTTAGTCCCTTTAAATGACCTCTGCTTACTAACACAAACATACCTTAGGAGCATGTGAAACATAAGCTATAATAGTAGCTAACACTTACATATTGCCAAGTATTGAATGCTTTATGTATACTGATTTATGTAATCTTTATAATACCCTACTCAGTAGATACTATTGCTATCTCCATTTTACAGATGAGGAAAGTACAAAGGAGTTAAGTAACTTGCTCATGGTCATTAGGCTAGCAAGTGGCAGAGCCAAAATTCAAAGGCAGGAAATTCGTGTCCACATCATGCAGGCTTAATCACTTTGCTGCCCTCACTCATAAATCCTTCCCCTTGCCTCCCCTGGGTTTGAACCCTGTTTGGCTTTGTACCTTGGCTCCTGTTCCCTCCTTGCCCCAAACCGTATTGCTCTGTTTTGGCCTTATTTTCTGCTTTGGCCTTAGCTTTCTCCTTTTAGAACTGCCCTTCAGGTCCTTACCCTTTAGCTCCATCCACCAGGACCATTTATCACACCCATTCCCAGTGCCACCCTGTGCCATCCTTCACTTGGCCCTGTGGACCAGCCCCCTTGGGATTGCTCTCTGTTCAGCCTCCCCACTGGGAATGGTATAATTAGTGAAAAACAACTAGGTCAAACTGAGCCTTCTCTTTGCTGAACTAAATATCCTCAAATACTTCAATATTCTTTGTTAGCTCATGACCTCATGCACCGTCTCCATCCTGGACCTACTGCTTCAGACATGCTCCAATATGTCCCTAACCCTCCCAGAGTGTCCTGTTCAGGACTGACCCCACTACTGGGTAAATCTGATCAAGATTCTCTGCCTCTCCCCCCACACTATGCTCTCACAATGCCCTATGGGATCACCACACTTGCCACATTGTACATGCCTGGCTCTTGGGAGCCACCCAAGAAATATTGGATGAATGACTGATATTTTAATTTCCTGTTTCTGTGTCTGTTTCCCCTACTAAACTATAAGTACCTTGAGCTACCTTGCCTTATTTATACGTACATGCATTATTCCATGCATATTGTGGTCAGTCAAAAAATGTTGAATTTAAAAGTATTTATAGGAATTTTATTAATAGTAACTACCAACACCATGAAATACTATAATTTTTCCCACCTTTTTTTGGTAACTTTTTATTGAGATAAACTCCACATGACTAAGTGAAAAAAGCCAATCTGAAAGGGCTATATACTATATGGTTCCAATTATACAACATTCTGGAAAAGCCAAAACTATAGAGACAGTGGAAGGACTGGTGATTGTCAGGGCTTAGAAGGAAGGGGGAGATGAATCAGCAGAGCACGGAGGATTCTTAGGGAGGTGTAACTACTCTGTGTAGTACTACAGGGGTGCATACATGTCATCAAACATTTGTCAAAACCCATAGAATATACACCAAGAAAGAACCCTAATATAAACCATAGACTCTGGGGCGCCTGGGTGGCACAGTCATTAAGCGTCTGCCTTCGGCTCAGGGCGTGATCCCAGCGTTCTTGGATCGAGCCCCACATCAGGCTCCTCTGCTAAGAGCCTGCTTCTTCCTCTCCCACTCCCCCTGCTTGTGTTCCCTCTCTCGCTGGCTGTCTCTATCTCTATCGAATAAATAAATAAATAAAACCTTAAAAAAAAAAAACCAACCCATAGACTCTGGATGATTATGATGTGTCAATGTAGGTTCATCAATGGTAACAAATGTACCACTCTGGTGGGGGATGCTGATAATGGAGGAGGTTGTGTATGTTGGCGGGGGGGGGGGTCTCAGGGAATATATGGGAAATCTCTGTACCTTCTGCTTAATCCTGCTATGAATCTAAAATTTCTCAAGAAAAAAGTATATAAAAATTCACATAAAATTCGCCATTTAAAAATGTGCAATTCTGTGTCTTTTAGTATGTACAATTATTGTGCAAGTATCACCAGCATATAATTCTAGAACATTTTCATTACCCTTTCTCAAAAAGACATCTTACCTGTTAGCAGTCACTTTCCATTTCCCTTCCCCTACCCCCAGCCCCTGGCAACCACTGTCTCGATGGATTTGCTTATTGTGGATATTTAATGTAAACGGAATCATACAATATGTGGATTTTTGTGACTGGCTTCTTTTACTTATTACAATGTTTTCAAGGTTCACCCATGGTATAGCGTGGATCAGTACTTCGTTCCTTTTCATGGCTGAATAATAATCCCTTGCATATGCGGCATCTGGGTGGCTCAGTTGGTTAAGCAGCTGACTCTTGATTTCGGCTCAGGTCATGATCTCAGGGTCCTAGGATCAAGCCCTGCATAGGGCTCTGTTCTCAGCAGAGAATCTGCTTGAGGATTCTCGTTCTCCTTCTCCCTCTGTCCCTCTTCCCACTCATGCACACACACTCTCTCTCTAAAACAATCTTTATCAAAATAATAACAATCCATTGCATGAACATTTGAGTAGTTTCCACTTTTTGTCTTTTATCAATAATGCTACTACGAATATTTGCATATGAGTTTTGTGTGGACACGTTTTCATTCTTCTTGGATATATACTTAAAAGTGGAATTGCTGGGTCACAAGGTAACTTTTTGAGGAACTGCCAAATTGATTTCCACAGCAGGTGGACCATTTTACATTCCCATTGGCAGTGTATGAGGGTTCCAATTGCTCCACATCCTTGCCAATACTTGATTTTCCTTTTTAAAAAAAGTTATAGCCTTCCTAGTGAGTGTTAAGTGGTGTCTAATTATGGTTTTCATTTGCATTTCCCTAATGACTAATGATGTTGAGCATCTTTTCCTGTGTTTCATGGTCACTTGTATATTTCTTTTGAAGAAATGTCTATTAATATTCATATGCCCATTTATTGATTTGGTTGTCTTTTTATTGTTGAATTCTAGTCTGGACACAAAGCCCTTATTAATATATGGTTGACAACTATTTTCTTCCATTCTGCAGGTTGTCTTTTCACTTTATTCATAGTTTACTGGGAAACAGAAATTTTTGTTTTTGATGAAGTCTAATTTATGTTTTTATTTGGTTGCCTGTGCTTTGGGTGTCAGATCTAAGAAATCACTGCCTAGTGCAAGGTCACAAACACTTATGCCTATATTTTCTTCTAAAAGTTGTATAGACTTAGGTCTTACATTTAGATCTTTGATCAATTTTGAATTAATATTTGTATATAGTGTGAGTATAGGTACACATGCATTTTCTCACTTGTCCCACTTCTTGAAAAGGCTATTTTCTCACCATCGAATTTTCTTGCCACCCTTTTCATATATCAATTGAGCATATACGTAAGGTTTTATTTCTTGACTCCCCATTCTACTACATCGATCTATGTCTATCCTTATGCTAGTATCACACTGTCTTGATCACTGATGCCTTGTAGTTAAGTTCTGAAATCAGGAAATGTGAGTCCTCCAACTTTGTTCTTTCACAAGATAGTTTTGGCTGCTGAGGTTCTTGTGCATTTCCATATGAATTTTAGATTCTGTCCATTTCTGCAAAAGATGCAAGTTTAATGTGGATTGTACTGAATCTATACATCAATATGGGGAGTATTGCTACCCTAACCTTATTAAGTCTTCCTGTCCATGAACATGGCAGTCTTTCCATTTATTTAACACTTCTTAAATTTCTTTCAACAGTGTTTTGTAGTTTTCAGTGAACAAGCCTTGTATTTCTTTGGTATAATTTATTCTTAAGCATTTTATTCTTTGTGATGCTATTGTAAGTGGAATTGTTTTAATTTCATATTTGGATTGTTCAGTGCCAGTATAAAGAAAGACAACAGATTTTTGTAAATAGATCCTGTATCCTGCAACTTTTCTAAACTCATTTATTAGTTTGAATATTTTTGTGTGAATTCCTTAGGATTTTCTATATGAGACAACGTCACTGGCAAATAGATATATTTCCCTTATTTCCTTTCTAATCTGGAAGGTTTTTTTTTTTTATTTCTTTATCCTACCTACTTGCCCTGGCTGTATTCAGATTTTTTGTTTCTTCTTCAATCAGTTTTGGTAGTTTGTATCTTTCTAGAATTTGTTCATTTTACTATGGTACTTAATTTGCACACATACATTGCCAACACCTTCTAGGTGGGATAGATCCATTATCATTATAAAATATCCTTCTTGGGGCGCCTGGGTGGCTCAGTCGGTGAAGCATCTGCCTTCAGCTCAGGTCATGATCCCAGGGTCCTGGGAGCAAGTTCCACATTGGGCTCCCCACTCAGTGGGGAGTCTGATTCTCCCTCTCCCTCTGTCCCTCCCCTCCCCTGCTTGTGCGCGCTCTCTCTCTCTCCCTCTCAAATAAATAAATAAAATATTTTAAAAATTAAATGTTCTTCTTTGTCTCTGGTAACTTTTTTTTTCTTAAAGTCTATTTTATCTGATATTAATATAGCCACCCTGGCTCTCTTTTGTTTACCATTTACATAGTTTATCTTTTTCATCCTTTTACTTTCAACCTATTTGTGTTTTTAAATCTAGTCTCTTGTAGACAGCATATACAGTAGTGCCCCCTTGGAATATATTCCAAGACCCCCCAAGTGGATGCCTGAAACAGCAGATAGTACTAAACCCTATATGTATTCTGTTTTTTCCTATACATACATACCTATGATGAAGTTTAATTTATAAATTAGATATACTAAGAGATTGACAATTGCTAATAATAAAATATAATGATTATAACAATATACTATAATAAAAGTTATATGAATGTGGTCTCTCTCTCTCTCTCAAAATATCTTATTGTACTGCACTTACCCTTTTCCTTCTTGTGATGTGAGATAATAAAATGCCTATAAGATGAGATGAAATGAGGTCAATGATGTGGGCACTGTGATGTAGCATTAGGCTGTTACTGACCTTTTGACATTATGTCTAAAAGAGGATCATCTGCTTCTGGGACAGCAGTTGACCACAGTAACTGAAACTATGGAAAGTGAAACCATGGATAAGGGAAAACTACTGTAGTTGGATTACTTTTTTAAAAAATTATTATGCCAATGTCTGCCTTTTAATTGGAGAGTTTAATATACTTACATTTAATGTAACTGCAAATAAAAAACAGAGTTTTCCAATTTGTTACTTGGATTCTATATGTCTTATATCTTTTTGCTCCTAATTTTCTCCATTACTGTCTTCTTTTGAGGTAGATATTCTTCAGTGCGCCATTTTGATTCATTTTAATCTAGTTAAAATAGACCTTAATTTAGGAAGATCTTGTTCAGATTAACATCAACTTAGCTTCAAGACCACTCAAAAGCTTTGTACCTATACAGCTCCAAACATCCACATTATGCTGTTATTGTCACAAATTACTCCTTTATATGCTATGTGCCCACCAACATAAATTTATCATTATTGCTTTATGCAGTTGTATTTTAAATCAAACAGGGAGAAAAAAAGGACTTACAAATAAAATAAACATTTAGAATGTCTTTTATATTTACCTATGTGGTTACCTTCAATGGTGTTCTTTTTCCCCATGTGGATATAGTTACCACTGTTCAGTGTCCTTCCATTTAAACTTGAAGGACTTAAGAATTTCTTGTTGGGCAGAACTTCTAGGAATGGACTCAGGATTGTTTATCTTGTGATGTTTTAATTTCTCCTTTATGTTTGAATATAGAATTCTTGGTTGAAAGGTTTATTTTTTTCTTTCTATACCTTTAATATGTCATCCCACTATCTTCTGGCCTACTTAGTTTCTGATGAGAATCACCTGTTAATTTTATTGAGACTCTCTTCTGTGTGAAGAGTCATTTCTCTCTTGCTGCTTTCAAGAATTTATCTTTGTCTTTCAACAATTTGATTATGAAGAATCCAGGTGTGGATCTACTGAAGTTGATCTTACTTGGAGTTTATTGCAATTCTTGGATGTACAGATTAATGTTTTTTCCTAAAATTGGGCAATTTTTTAGCTATTATTTCTTCCAGTATTCTTTTTTTTGCTCCTTTGTCTCTATCCTCTCCTTCTGGGACTTCCACTATGCATATGTTGGTAGGTAGACTTGATGGTGTCCCACAGGTCTCTGAGCCCCTCCTCATTTTCCTTCCTTCATTTTTCTTTATTGTCCTAAAACTGAATAATCTCATTTTTTTAGCTTTATACAGCCCTTATAGACATCTTATTCCACAGCCTTTCTTCTAAACCTTTGTGGTTAGTCTATTGTTTGCCACAATTGTTATCCATTGCCTCAAGCAACAAAGACTAAAATATTTTCCTGTAAATGTTTTTGACACGTGCCCCCAGGATAGCAACTTTAGGGCTAGGTGACTTTTGAGTCAGGTGAAGTAAAGGGACTTTTGAGTAGGTCTTCCAGGGAGCCATCAGACAGATGAAATAATGACAATTCTTTGCAAACAAAATCTGTTCTGCTCTCTCCAGAATCAGGAATGTGGGCTGTTATTTTCAAGACTACCTCTGGGCCAGGTAGTGGGGGATAGGACTAGGGTAAATGAAAATACCACGAAGTTTGCTGTTCTTACTGAGATTCAGTTGTGTATTTTTAAAAATAAGTGCCTCCCCGCCCCGGGTTGCTGCAAACCTTTATTTAACTCCCAGAGTTCCAAAAAAGTTGATTCTGACAGTTACTGCCATTTTTAAATTGCTTTTCTGGAGGGGCAGAATTTTAAAGTTCCTTATTCTGACATTTTGCTGTTGTCACCTTTCAAACCATTTTTGAGCATTTTCTGTTACAGGCACAGAAATATCTATCTTTATAAAGATCTCATTTTATCCTGCTAAAAAACCTTTTAATATGGTTATTGTTCTTTTGTAATAGATGGGGAAAGTATGATGAAAGTGTTCTAAAACTGAATTATACTGAGGGTTGGGCAACACAGCAAACTTACTATAAACCAGTGAACTGTACACTTAAAAATTGCTTGGAGAAGTTAAATAGCTTGCTCAAGATCATACCTGGAAATTGCAGGACCACAATCTGAATCCAGTCCTGTCTAACTGAAAAGAATATTTTCTTCCCGCCACATCAGGTGACCTCCGTGGCAAGATCAAGATGAAAGCCTGCTACATCAGAATCAAGATTTAGGAGGGTAGTTACTAGTTGAGGCTATAAGTGAGTACCATAGATGGGCCCACATTCTTACAGAAAACGAACATTCCCACAGGTGCGGTTCAAGTTGTTATCAGATGGAATGTCAGGTGGGGAATGCGGACGTAATCAGCAGCTGAGGCCTACTGTAAGCTGCTTCATGTTCTTGCTACATGGCCATCCTGCTGGCTTGCCAAAGACAGTGATATTTTTTGTAAAACTGACATCTGTCTCTGTGGAATTGTCTCTGAGGCCAGGCCTAGCATCTCTGACTGCCTAGAAGAAGATCCTTGAGGGCCTAGAAGATTTGACGAAGAGAGTACTTCCTCCTAAAGCTCTTCCCAATCCTCAGGTCAGGACAAATCCCTTATTTAGAGGCTACTGAGAGTCTATGGACCTTTCATTCGGAGCACTTGTCATTGCTCCAATTTTACATTTATTGGTGTGACTACTGATTATCTGTTTTCCCCACCAGAATGAACGCTCCTTAAGGGTAGAGACCTTGACTCTCTTTTCAACTCTGTGCCAGCGCCTGACACATAGAAGGGATTCAACAAATATTTGTGAATGAATGAATGCAGGGATGAACAAACAGGCAACCCAATTTCCTTCTTTGATACAGGCTGGTTAATCTCCTTTTAAGAGACTAAAAGATTAAAAATACCGAGCATTGATAAAAACAAGACACAGTACAGTAAAAAGAGACACAGAAAAAACAATCAAACCATTTTGCCAGGAGTGGTTCCATGTTTTGTTCTGCCAGTACCTTATATAATTAGAGGGGAACCCTTTAAGAAAAAGAGTGTTGCCTGAATGAAGAATTGCTAGGATTCCCTCCCACTCAAAGACATAGGCACAACCCAGCAAGCACTTTTATGTGGGCAAAAGTAGCTGAAAGCTTCTGCCAAGAAGCCCATGCAGAGTCCTCAAATGAATCCCACCTGGCTGTGGGTGTAGAGAAGGAGCATGTGATCTCCAGCAGCTGCGGAAAGGGTCAGTGTGCTGCTATTCCCTCAATAGGTTCCCAGGCAGCTGGCAGTACCACCTTCCCATTAACTCCCCTGGGTTCCAGGTACCCTAGGTGGCCTATAGTGATTGGCCTAAATTGTATGGTCCTCAGAAAAGTCGTCTGGTTTCCAGCTCCCTAGAGGCACAGAGAAGAGGAAACAGGCATTCCCTTTTGAGAAAAAGAGATATGGGTTGAAGAGGGGTATTATAATGACTAGGGGACTCCCTGAGAACAGAGAGTATACCAGAGACATCACCTCTAGCCATGCTGACCCACAGCAGGTATTCAGGAAATACCTGTGTCATTAAGATGGTCAGGGTCTGACAAAGGGAGCTGCCGTCCAGCTCACTTCCGATCCCAGCCGTCCATCTTAGCAGGAGGCTGCAGAATTTCCTGGGGGTCTGCTTAGCACTCGCCAAACTTCCTTCCCTTTCAGACCAAAGCTGCAACTCTCTGGTTTAACTGAGCCACAGAATACATAGGTTTCCTGATATTACTTGAAAATAGTACCCTTTGCAGCAATTGTGCCATCAATCCAAACAACATGCCTCCCTCTGTGAACAGCAAGGCCAAAGACAAATAAATGGCCAGTGAACACCATGAATCCCCTTGTGACAGGGCAACCCAGAGAAAGGGATAAAGTTCAGCACATTTGTATAAAAATAAAAATGGATGGTCTATGTTCTGCAGCAATCTGAATTTCAGCTGGTCTGGCATCTAAAAATGTCTTGCTGATCTTCTTCAATGTCAACTACCTCAGAGTACAGACTGCTTATCAGGACTTTTTAGTGAAAATATAAGCCTAAGTGGATTAACTTCCAAAGGGATCCCCACACCTTCGGCTAACAGCAAAGCAACTATTTCTGCAATGCATGGCTTGCTTACAGACCAACATTACCACCTAAAGAAAAGGAAAAGAAGCACCAGGGCACTGGACAGGGGCAAGAGTGGAGCATCCAATTATCGTGCCTTGAAATTGCTCCTCCTTTGTCATTTCTCCACTTACGTCACAAACATTTAACGCACCTACAGTGGCAGACAACTCTGTGATCACCTTGTGGGCAGAGATCATGTCTTGTTTTTGCTATTAAGGACCATGAATACAGCATGGAAGAGGATGTGGCCTTGGACTTCAAGGAGATCACAAAACAGGAGGAGAGAGATATATAACCCAATTAAAATTCATTATGAGCAGTGTGGTGATAGAGGTAGGCATAGCACCTGGTCTCAAGGGATGGTGGGAGGCTTCCTGAGTGAAGTGGCACATAAAGTGAGATCAGAGAAAGGGGTAGCACAGTGCCGGCTGAAGAGCAAAGGGAAGTACATGGTCAAGGGCTTGGAGATGAATAGGAGCAAGACATGTTATGAACCTAAGGAGATTTACTCTGGTTGGAGAGCAAAGTTTAGTCTGACTGATCAGGAGGAAGAAAGAGATGAGGCTAGAGAAACAGGCCAGAGCCTGATCACAAACCATGTTACAAGTGTGAATTATCATTGCACCAATGGGAAGTTATTGAAAGGTTTCGATCAAGGAAGAAGCTGGTTATGTTTGTACCCTGGGAAGATCCCTTTGGCTGCAGAGTGGAGGATGGATTGAAGGAGGAGAGACTGTGTCCACATGGGAAGACTGTTGAAACAGTCCAAGTAAGAGATGATGGTGGCCTGAACTTAAGTGAAGACAGTGGGGAATGGAGAAAAAGTAGACAGATTCAAGAGGTGCTTCAGGAGCTATATTTTCAGCAAGACATGCGGAGTGAAGGAAAAAAAAACAGGACTGGGTATTTCCATTGGGTTGAAGTGAGGGCTGAAGTGAGAGACAGGGGCAGTGTCTAAAAAAGAAAGCAAGTTTGGATATGGATCAAGAGATTGCTGCTATCAAGAGGTGCACATAGGCAAAAGCTAGCAGCAGGACTCCAAGGAATTGGCCACTGTTGGAGCCAGGGAAGTTGTAACCACTGTGGGGCAGGATCTGGCTGGCAGGAGCTCGAGAGTGTCAAGATGGAATATTACTCAGCTATCAGAAAGAACGAGTTCTCAACATTTGCAGCAACATGGACGGCACTGGAGGAGATAATGCTAAGTGAAATAAGTCAAGCAGAGAAAGACAATCATCATATGATTTCTCTCATCTATGGAACATAAGAACTAGGAAGATCGGTAGGGGAAGAAAGGGATAAAGAAAGGGGGGGTAATCAGAAGGGGGAATGAAGCATGAGAGTCTATGGACTCTGAGAAACAAACTGAGGGCTTCAGAGGGGAGGGGGGTGGGGGAATGGGATAGGCTGGTGATGGGTAGTAAGGAGGGCACATATTGCATGGTGCACTGGGTGTTATACGCAACTAATGAATCATCGAACTTTACATCAGAAACCAGGGATGTACTGTATGGTGACTAACATCATATAATAAAAAATATTATTATGAAAAAAAAAAAGAACTGTGTTCTCAAGGAACAGCTAGCTCCTGCAGGCTAAGGAACAGGACCCCAAATCACACCATGCTGCTTCCATGTTTTCTGTTTCAATCAAGATAATCTCAGGGACAGGAGCAAGCCAGGGTCCAAAGTTGATGTGCTTCTGTAGATTCAGTTGCAGGAGACAAAGGCGAGGCAGTATTTCATCATGTGTGGGTACACAAATAACTGTTATTTCCCCGTAACTAATGGCAAAATTCAATTAAAGAAAACCATGAATTGGAAGGTCTCTCCATAGTTCTCAAACTATTGTGATTCTTCACTACTTTATACCATCCAAATTTCATGGCATATTCTGCTCTCAATATTTTGAACAGCTTTATAATTATGTTTTCCACCTCTTTACAGTTTTTACTGAGATCCTCTATTGAAGAAGAAATAAGATTGTGGTAGCGAATAGGGGCCATGTGCAACAGTGGAAATCTGCATGTCAGCATGTCCTCAAAGTCAGTGGTCAGGAGGGAAGACAGGCAAAAGAAAGCAAGACATGCCAAGGCAAAAGATGTGGACTCCTGAGAGCCCCTGATCCACAGAGCTGAGATGGCTTTTGGTCCCAGGCTTTAATGCCAGACCCGCAGAGATCTCCTGAGACTATGAGGCCTCCGGGTGCCAGAAGGGCCATGTGCTGCACATCGTGGATGCCCTCCTGAACCAATCTTCTCATCCAAATCCTCCTTGCAAATCCCAACTCCAATGAAAAAGTAAAAGCTGTCAACTCTGATATATTAGGAAGATAACTCAAACAGCTGCTATTTGTATTTTATTTTTAGACATCTTTTTTTCTTTCAGACAGATCACAATTTCTAAAATATTATTCCTTCTTCTAGGTCAAACAACATCTGTTGTATAAAAAAGAAAAAAGCTATTTCACAATGTGAAGTTTACAACTTCCATTTGTATTGTGCTGCAGCAATATCCTGCAATTATTTTATTTTCCCTCTGAAGAAGTCATCATGGTCTATGGCGTCAATATCCCATGGATTAAGGGGTCCGCAAGTAGTCTGAGACACATCGTTGAGGCTTCTAGTGTGAATATATCCTTGGGTAGGCTCTGATATGATAAACCATAATCACTCCAAATGAGAAGTTCCTGTTTATCATTAAAATGGAACTCTGATTATGCCTACAGATACCTTCAGAAAGTTCCCTCTCGCCACATTTGTGCTTCTCCCTGTCTTAGAATCTCTGGTAAATAACAAATGTGGATGAAGTCATTCCTGCAGCTTGGCCCTAATGATGAGGAGGGATGCTATTAAAAGAAGCAAAAAGTGCAAATTTTCGACTAATGAGCAGGTTACTATAGCTAAAAATTACCAAAGAAACAACCTCTCTGGCCTCCTTTCAGTTTGACGTACATGCTGTTTGCTCCTTCTGCCTGGAAAGTTCTTCCCCTTGCCTGCTCCTTACCTAGCTAACGCCTACACATCCTTCAGATCTTAGCACAGCTGTCATTGCCATCCTTAATCCCTTCCCCCCACAGAATAGGTCAAAGCCCCTTATTATACACTCTTACCACACCATGTAACTTTCTGTTTCAGCACTTGCCACAGTTGCAATGTTATTTATATTTGTGCAATCACAAATATAAGTTCTGAATGTAGGGACCATGTCTGATTTGTTCATCACTATATCCCCAGCACCTACTATGGTACTTGGAATGTAATGGACATTCGATAATCATTTGATGAATCATCAAGCTCTCCATTTCTGTATTGGACAGGACAAGTAGCACTAGCTGCTGTAACATACAACACCAAAATCTCAGTGGCTTAACACAAAGATTCATTTCTCACTCGCATTGAGATCTAATGTGGACTGGGTAGTTCTCATTGGAGGCTCCTTTCCATATGATGATCCAGGCATCCAGGTTTCTTCCATCTAGTGGTTCTGCAGGCTTCAACATATAACCTCCATAGCCTCCAAAGAAGTGGAAGAGAGAACATGGATAGTCATGCAGGGGATTTTATGGCCATATTTAAAATAAACACACTGTCACTTCTGCTCACATCCTATTGACCAGAATCTAGTCCCATGCTCCAAAATAACCACAAGGGTAGCTGGGAAATGTAATCTTCCCATGCGCCCAAGGAGAGAAAACAGGATTGGCAAGTATCCAGTCCATCTTTGCCATACTCTCTGCTATAACTTACCATCTTCTACAACTATGGGTACTGTATTAGAGTTCCTCAGAGAAACAAAATAGGATGGAGGGACAGACAGACAAATAGAAGAGATTTATTATAGGAGTTGGCTCACATGGTCATGGAGGCCAAGAAGTCCCACAATCTGCCATTTGCAAGCGGGAGAATAAGGAAAGCTGGTGATGTAATTCAGTCCAAGTTCAAAGTCCTGAGAATGGGGAAGCCAATGCAGTAAGTCCTCGCCTAAGTCCAAAAGCCTGAGAACCAGGAGCACCAATGTCCGAAAGCAGAACGTGGATGTCTCAGTTCAAGCAGAGAAAGTGAATTTACTCTTCTTCCGCCTTTTCGTTCTGTGCAGGCCCTCAAGGGACTGGATGATCTTTTCTCAGTCTACTGATTCATATGCTAATTTCTTCACACACTCAGATATGTTTTACTAGCTATCAGAATTCCTTGGCCCAGTCAAGTTGACACATAAAATTAACCATCACAGGTACCAACAAGAAATCTAATCAAACAAATAAACCCCCCACCATTCTGCCTACTCCCTCTCCCATGCCTCATACCCTACTTTTGAAGCCATTCCTGATCTCAAATAGGAGTTAGGGGTTTTAGTTACGGGTGTCTTGGATAAGAAGCAAGCAGACGCCTAGAGAAGTGCAGAACATATCCCAGGTCAGATTCCCTGAAGAAAACCTTTCATTAGCTCCCCATTGCCTATCACACTGGCTTACAAGGTTTCCCATGATCTAAATCTGAATACATCTCCAGAAGTAAGCAATTTTGTTTAAGGTAATTTGCTTCATCTTAAATATTCATGTGAAATTCTGGCATTTGGCATCCAAGATATACCCATGAGTCTTTAAATTTAGACTGTTTCCCTGGGAATTTCTAAATACGGTTATTATTCCAGGAAGATGCCCTGCCTTTATCCAACGGTTTTAGATGCTGCTTGGCATGAGTGCAAAGGTTTGAGCTCCAAGGCCCTGGAAGCCCTGAGTAACTGTGTGGTAAACCGACTGTACTGGAAAGAGCCCGGCAGAGCTGCCCCTTACTTCCCAGGACCCTGTATTAGTTTGCTCGGGCGGCCATACCAAAGTACCACAGGTTGTTGGGCGGCTTACACAAGAGAGATTAAGTTTCTCACAGTTCTGGAGGCTAGCAGTTCAAGATCAGCAAGTCAGCAGGATGGGTTTTTCTTGAGGCCTCTCCCCTGGGCTTGCAGACGGCTGCCTTCTCTCTGTGTGTGTTCTCATGCAGCCACCCCTCTGTGTATGTACATGTCTATTTCCTCATCTCCCCTTCTTATAAGGACACCCGTCAGATTGCATTAAGGCCCACCTATGTGACCATTTTCTATCTTAATCACCTCTTTAAAGGCCCTATCTCCAAATACAGTCACATCCTGAGGTACTGGGGGGTTAAGACTTCAACATATGAATTGGGGGGGGGGGGACACATAATTCAGCCAATAACAGACCCCAAAGGTAATCTGAAGAGCAGGGACAGCCACAGTATTGCCAAAAGAAGAAAAATCCCCCCCACTGAATTTATTGCAAGAAACAAATTGCCCCTCCCTCCACACACACACCTATCCATCCAGGTCTTGGCAGGTTCAGATTCATAGCATTTTGATTTAGGGAATCTTTGCATTGGCCTACCGGCTGTGGAGGAGTTCTGTGCTTTGTGGCATTGTTTTGTCGTTGGTTTTGCCATAGCTGTTGTACATCTCAAGCAATAAAAGGGATTTGAATTGCAATAATTTGCCTTCTCTCTGTCTTTCACAGCGCCCTGACTCGGTTGTCAAGCTTTTGAGGAAAATCACAATTATATGCACAATTTCTGTGTTGATACCTGCCACCCCTCTATTTGTTTTCTGATAAATATGTCCTTTCCCTAGAATTTTATTCAAATGCCAGGCTGTGATCGATTCTGGTGCCTGTCTTATCCCTGTGTTCTGTGACAATCCTGCCTGTGTAAGAGGCCCTGCCCCTTCAGAGAGATGTGCTCAGAACTGTCTCTCCACTCCTCCCCCAGCCAGCAGTCAGCAGCTGCTGAGCAGAAATGGGTTTGGGGAATGCCAATGTGACAATTACACAGGTATCTGGGAGGACCCGAAGCTCTGGTCTCGGCTGCCTGACGGCTTCAGGGAAATTAAGCGCAAGCTGTTTGGAGAATATTTCTCCACAGGACATTATGAAATCTCAGAGGTGGGAGTGTGTGGACAGTGCCTGCTTCCCTCTCCTCCCCTCCCCCAGTTTCCAGAGAGAAGAAAGAAAAAGCTGCAGCTTAGTATTTGATATTTAGAATTAATTAGAGCCCCAAATCCCATACCAGCCAGCAGGTTTCTTAATGAGGCCAACGTATTCATCTTCTTCAGCCTACTTCTCCAATCCATATCCAACCCACACAGGGACCATTATAATGCCTCCCGATGTCCCATGGTTTTCAAAGTGCTACCGCACGCTGCTGCTTCATCTGGCCCCCACAATCACCCTGGTAGGTGGTCAAGACAGGAGCCATTCTCCCTACTTCCTCAATGAGTTTTCAGGGAGGTTGAGTCACTTTCCCAAGGTCAGGGAACTAATAAGCAATGGAAACTGGATTTGAACTCAGCTGGTCTAGCACCAGGGCCTATGCAGTTAACCACTGCTATTCTACCGCCTCCCCCGAAAGAGGCATGACTGTGTCAATGTCAAGGAGCCAAACCCAAGACTCTTGGATGATAGTTATCCAGCTAGGTTTGCAGGAAAAAATGCAGGATGCCTAGTTAAATTTGAATTTCAGATGAATGAAGAATAAATTCTTAGTATAGTATGTCCCAAAGTTACACCTATCTCAAATATTGCATGGTACATACTTATACATACTAAACTTTTATTCAATGTATATCTGAAATTCAAATCTAACTGGGTATCTGGCTTTGTGTTTGCTAGATCAGCCAACACCATCTTCAGCACTATCCTAACAAAGCTGGCCAGCTGCCAGGCCTTCTGATTAGCTCAGCCCCAGTCCTTCCCTTGCTTATCTAATGTCACTTTCTTCTACTGTTCCTGGCTTGGAGTACTCTTCCTGAACTCACCTATCCAATATATCACCAAGCCTCAGCGAGTTAGCATCTGCTTTGGCTCTCCCATCCAGCTGTTCTCCACCCCCTAACCACCACCCAGAGCCAAAAGCCTATTCCCTCTTACCTGGATCATGACCAAAGTTATAGTCACCCTACTCGACAGAGGACTGCCAGACTTTCTCTTGACCAAAGCGCAAGGCATTCTCCTATTCTAAACCCTCCAAAGACTCCATAAGCTCCTTAGTGCAGCCTTCAAAGCTTTCCAGATTGAGTTCTGACTCAATGATGCCACTGCCTCTCTGGTCCCCCATGACGGTTGAGTATGGACCCTAAGCCTGAGCCATACTGAGGATGCCAGCTTTCTACAATACATTTATGCTTGCATCTGTCTCTCCACTGGCCTTGAATACCACTCCCTTGACATCCCCAAGTCCAGCCCAACCACCACTACTTCCACCCCCACGGCTGCAAGTGATCTTGCCTCTGGCATAGCCCGCAGAGCACCTCCTACCCCTTTTGGTACATGCCATATTATGTCTGTGTTCTTTTTATTATGGCACATGTCTTAGCTTCTCCTTGCACCACCTTATGTCCCTGGAGGACAACAGCTATTTTGTGCAATTTGCTTTCCCTCTACATGGCCTAGCATAGTTTTTGGCACATGCTAAGTGTTCCATAAACATGACTGGATATAAGTGAATGGCTTAACCCCACAAACATTCTCTACTCTATGACACCTATTCTATGCCAGGACTGGGCCAGACCATGGGGCTAGAGCAATGACTGAGGTCTGGTCTTGTCCTCAGCGCACACCATGAAAGCAGAGCAACTGCAACTGGAATGAAACTGAGTTACCTTGAGGCCAATCTCAGCCCAGTGTCTCTGCAAAAGGATCACATACCCAACTCCAGAATGCTTTGAGGAGTAAGTAGGACTTTGCCAAATGACCCTTGAGAAGTTGGAGAGGGTAGGGATGGGCAAGGAGGAAAATATCTACTATAGCATGCAACAAAATATCCCCAAAGTCCTCTTTGCACCTCTCCATCCCAAGCCCACCCTCCATGGTGACTGCTCTTGGTTTCCATGGTTGTATCCCAGTCACTGCCTGCTCAACTTAGTTTCTAAAAAGACCAAAATTTTTAAAAAGTGAATTGTTTGTTTCCACCATAAATCAATGAGATACCCTCTGAGGGCCTTCTGGAGGTGAAGAGATAAGTCCTGAAAAGAAGAAAAGAAGAGACTTTGAAAGAAGGACTAAAGAGGGGTCAGGACCCCATATAGCTCTCCCATCTTTGATGATACTTTCTCTTCCAAGGCCCCCCTGCAACTTGCAGTAAGTGGTCCCTATGGTAGCCTCTTGGATGATCCCAGTGGTCCCACCTCCTGATATTCATGCCCTTGTATAATCCCTTCCTCCTAAAATTCGGATGGGACTTGATGATTCACTTGTAATGAAATGGAACATGACAGAAGTGATGGGATGTCACTTCTGAGACTAGGTTATTGAAAGATTCCAACTTCTATCTTGGTCTGTTTCACTTATTCACACTCTCTCACCCTCTCTTGGATAGCTCACCTCGGGGGAAGCCAGCTGTCATGTCATGACACAGCCATTTGGAGAGGTCCGCACGAGGGAGCTGGAAAAAGGATTCCCCATCTTGGTCAAGCCTTGAGATGACTGCAACTTCATAGAAGACCTCAAGTCCAAGGCCCCTAGCTAAGCTTCACCCAGATTCCTGAGCCATGCACATCGTGTGATCATAACTATTGTTTTAAGCCACTAAGTTGTGGGGTGATTTTGTTATGCAGCAATAGATAACGAATACACAGCCAAAGCCTCTGCATGCTTCTGCCTCAAGAGAAGTGGCTTTGGGAACTAGCCAGCAGGCAAAGATGGAAGCACACCCATCCTATTTCATGTCCAAATGTCATTTTATAATGCTGCAGTCAAAATGCTAGAGCCAGCAGTCCCCAGAGACAGTCGAGGGGCTTTTATAGCTGTTACAAATCCTGCTTCATGAATCCCAGGCCCATATGCAAATGTGAAGCTCAACCTTTGATAAGCCATTTGATTTCCCTTTTAGTTAATGAAGTGAAAATACACCATTTTACACTAAGATTAAATTGCTAAAATGTTTCACTCTGGTCCCCAGTTAGTTGTAATTAAAAATAGAGAAGAACAGGAAAGTCACTTTCTTCGGGTGTCCTGAGGCATAGAAGGGGAAACTTGAGTGGAGGCGAGAGGGTGGGAGGAAAGAGCGGAGTGAGAGCTCAGGGGGCAGCCCCCACACCCACCTCACCTGGCAAAGGCTGTGCCCCTATGCCTGCAGCCCCTAGAGGCTCAGCATGCCAGGGGAAATGCTGTGCTGTGCTTTCTGGGTAGGAGGAAGGGAGACGAGGTGCCCCACAGGGGAGTTTCAAAGGGCTCAGATGGTCCTGACACACAGCAAGAGCTGCAGTGTATGAAAGTGTGTGTCTGTGAGGGTATGGTATGTGGTGATGATGGTGTATAGGTCTCTGGGTAAGTGTAAGTGTGTGAGTTAGGGGTCTATATGTGCATGTGTGGGGGAGGGCTGTATACGCATGAATGTGGGTGTATGAGAGATTGGGTGAGGAGCCAGATGTGTGCAGGGGTGGATACCTGTACAGGTAAAGGGGTGTATATGTACTTGTGTGAGTGCACGGGCAGTGCAAGGGTATATGCATGTGGAAGAGCGTATATGTGTGTATGTGAGTGTGTAGGTGGGGAGATCTGGTTATAATGTGTGCTGGATATAAACATGCGTTCGAGTGTCTTAGTGAGGCGGGTTGATGTGTGCATGTGTGACGGTGTAAGGAGTGATGAGGGGCTTTGCGGACATGTGCGTTCCTGTACGGGTGAAGGAAGTATATATGTACGTGTCCATGAGTGCACAGGTGTATGTGCTGTGTCAGCATGTGTGAATGTGTCTGTGAGGCGTATACATACATGAGTGGAGGAGTGCACGAGTATAGAGCGTGGATAAGTTTACGTATGGGTGAGAGGGTACATATGAATGTGGATGTGACAATGTAAGAAGGAGGGGGTTGTACACACATGTGTGCAAGTTCTGGGATGCGTGGAGGAATGTACATATAATGATATGTTCGTGTATGTGCAGGGCGGCGGTTAAATGAGTGTATGTGCATGTCTGCGGGTGAACATGTGGGTGAGGAGGCATATACGGATATGTCTGTGGGAGAGAATGGGTGAGGGTGCTGTATATGGACGTGTGTGCATGCATGTGTCAATGGCGGGCATAGCGTAAAGCGGTGTGTGTACAGGTGTGTGAGGGTGTTGGTGATGGCCACGTGTACACTGGTGAGGGATAGATTCATAGTCTGAGTGTGAGAATGTATGGGTAAGCGTGGACTGTGTGTGTGTGTGAATGGAATGCATAAGTACATCTACGGGAGTGTGCAGTTGCAGGGGGCGTGTGTGAGTGGATAAACGCTTATCTATGTACTTCTGTTTGTGCTAACTTTATGGGTGAGGTATAGACGCATATGAATGTGTGTATGTGTGTGAATGTGTCTGTGAAGGGTGTGTATAGGTACAGGTGTGCACGTGTGTTTATGCATGAGGCAGGTCTACATGTATGTGCTTGTGAGAGCATGGATGGGGCCAGCATGTGTGTGTGTGTGTGTGTGTGTGTGTGTGTGTGTGTGAGTGCTTGAGTGCATGGGGAGGAAGTTTAGTTACATGTGTATATGCAGGAGTGTACAGTTGAGGGGGTAGTAAGTATGTGTGTGTTTGTGCAACACTGTGGTTGAAGCTGTAAGTTTATGGGTCTGTGTATGTGAGTGTAAGTATGATAGGATGTAAATATATGTGTGCACCTTATGAGACCATTGGTTTGGGATGTATATATACGCGTGAATGAGATTATGGCACAGGTAAGTTTATATGTATGTGCATATATGTGCGATTATGAGAGGTTGGTGTAAATGTACGTGTGTGAGGGGTCTATGCGTGTGTGTGAGTGCAAGTGGGATCCATATGTACCTGTCTGTGTTAGTGTCTGGATGAAAGGGGGTGTATGTGTGTTTCAGGTGAGATATTTATGTATATGTGTGCATGGTAAAGTGCATGGCTGTGGAGAGTGTCCCTGTCACTGTGTGAATCTATGTCAAGAGGCACGTGTGTTTATGAAAGTCTGGGTGAGGGATGTATATTTAAGTGTGTATGAGTGTATGCATTAGGGACGATAGGATTATGACCTATGTGTGAATGTACAGATGGGGGGTTTTACATGTACTTGTGAATGTATGTGAGTATATGGTTGGGATATATGTACACATGTATTTATTCATACATGCTGGTTTACGCATATACCCACACACATGTGTACGTGTGTTTATGGCTGGGGGTAGAAGTAAGGGTGTGAATAGTGAGTTTGTAGTTGAGACAGTGTCTACATGTGTATGTTTGAATACATATGTGAAGAGGTGAGTAGGGGCGTGAATGTCTGTGCATGCCTTGGTGAGAGGGTAAGGGAGTTTACATGTAATTGTGTATGTGTCTTCTGGTTGTGTAGAAGGGTAGTATCTGTATGTATGACTGTGTCTGCATGGGGGAGGGATTATGTGTGCACACGTGTGTTTCAGAGTGTACAGAAAAGTGGAATACACGTATTTGCGTATATATGTGTGATGGATTACATATTTCGTGTGTGAAAGTGCCGGGGAAGGGCCGCATGTCTGTGTAAGTGTAAGGATGACTGAATTTTGTGTGTCTGTGCATGAGAATATGGATGAGGAGTTTGTACGTACATGTTAAAGTGTATGTGCAGTTCAGGGGAGTGCATGGTATGTTGGGGGGGTTGGTGCGTATATTCGTAAGGGCGGCTATGTATACATGTGTGAATTTGAGAATATATAGGTGACGTGAGTGTATATACTTGTGTATCCATATAGGCATGAGGGTGTGTGTGTGTGTGTCTGTGTGTGCATGTTTGAGTGGACCCTATACGTACCTGTATGTGTGTCTGTATGTGTGTGAGTGTACTAGCAAGATGTATACACAGGTGTGTTTGTGAGGATATGGTCGAATGGGCTGTATATTTATGTGTGTGTTTTTAAATAACTTCACTGGATCTGTAAGTATGTGAGAGAAAGCATATGGGTGAGGACGGTCTCTACACCTTTTGCGTGTCTGTGAGCATATATTTGTGTGGCTCATATGTGAACATGGGTATGTGAGTATATGAGTGTAAGAGGCATTCAGGAAAGGTCAGTTGTCGCATAGATACTGTTACAATTTACAATTTTGATTATTAGCAGCAGATTCTCAAAGGAGCCTGGTGAGCTAATGGGCGTCGTATTTATGGATCCCTGCTGGGCAAGGGGAAAAGAGGGTGCAGAGGAAGGTCTGAGGACAGTGTGTGTCCTGGTCGTCCCTCCCTCCAAGGACGCTGGCCTACAACTGCCCGAAGAGCATTTTCAGGCTCTGATGGGTTCTGGCACAACTTGCCCCCAGCAGGTCTGAGAATCAAGGTTGTCTCCGGACAACTCCCACCTGGCCACCCCACCACGAAGCAAAGCGCTGAACAACGAAAATGCAGGCGTGGGACTGGAGGACTGTGGGGACAGTGGGCCTTTATCTGAAGCTGGTATCTGGTTCCCGCCCTTAATGCCTTTGTTTGAGACAGTCAAGACTGCATTTCACGCCCTGGTTCCCGTGAACATTTAACAAGTGCTTAATACTGTGTGTTCTGATCGGCGCTGGTTGCAAGGCCTCTGCAGTCACTCGTTCAACAAAAACTTTGCGAGCCGCCCCTTTGGGCCGGGTCCCGTGCAAGGCACGAGAGAAAAGTCAGAAGAAGCCCTCCCCGCGAGGAGCCCTCGGCCTTCACTTGTGCCTCTCTCGCCTGCCTGCCCCCTCCCTTCTATACAACCCACAGCACGGGGAGGGGGGTCTTCTCAGCCATTCTTGTTGAAAAGACTCAATTGCCTGGAAGGTTGAAAACCACCACAACAGTGACGAGAGGGACATGTGCTTACCAGTCACCTGGGCGGTTAGCTGGGCAGGCGGCCCCCAGCCCCACCCGCCGAGTCTCTGGTTCAGTACGTAAGGAGGGGCCCAGAACCCGCATGCTTCCACCGCCAGGTGATCATTAGGCAGGCAGGTACAGAGAGAAACTCTAGTGCGACTGACAGAGATGCAGGGGGGAGGAGACTGCAGAAGCCATCCTCCCACAGACGAGGAAACCAGGGGTAAGGACGGCAAGGGGCTTGGCCACCTCCGCACAGCGAACAAACTGCAGGCCACAGCACGCATTCGGCCATAGCCACACCTCCCCAGTGGGCGTGGGGGACCGGAGCAGAAAGTGCAGTTACGTGAGGGCTCTTTTCAATGCCCCCCGCTCTGGCCCTGGAGGATCCTGCTCGTCAGTGGTGCTCGTGTCCTGGGAGGGTGCTGAGGAAGAGAGAGGCTGCCGAAGCCAGGCTCAATGTGGAACTGCGACCTTGCTGGGGCAGCTACGTTCAGCACCAAGGCACAGGGTGGCACAGAAACACAAGCCCGACGTGGGGGACATCCTGCTGGAGTCCAAAGTACCCGACACAGGAGTCCCCTTGTCACCAGAAGGGCTCGGGAGCCGGCCCTGCACTGGGGGAGGGCGCCGAAGGCCTGTCGGCCATGAAGGCGTGGGCCCGTGGGGTCTATCTCGAGAGAAACCGCGCAGCCAATGGCACTTCATAGCAGAGACCCCTCAAAGGTATACTTAGCGCACGGCCAAGTGCCGTTTTATTCATGCACCCCTCACACCGGCTGCCAGTGTCTGCCACCACCCCCCGTGTCGCCCGGTCATCTCAGATGCCGAACACTGGCAGGTGCTTTTCAAAATCCAAGCGCACCGTGGCCCCCTGCGCCTCCTTTACCCCCCGTGACAGCAATGTCTTCCAAGGACTTCTGCTGGTGATTTGAGAATGACCTCCTCTAGCTTGGAGCTGCATCTGCCAGGGAGCTTTTACTTGGGTGCCCGAGGGGAGGGGGGAGGGCCAGGGAGGCAGAGGCCTACGTGGGGACCGCAGTGTCAGGGTGGCTGCTGGGCAGCTCGGCCCCCACCACGAGCCGACCTCCCGTCCTGGGCTCCTAGCGCTCTGACTTGCACAGTGGCTGGGCCTAGGGAAAGATGGAGTCCCCTCACCCTGACTCTACCAAGTCGTTCCTCACGGCACCACTAGACACACAGTTGCTCAACAAAGACACCAGCGGGGCTGCAGTCGCACACCCTGCCCCTTCTGCACACTTTCTTCCAGCTGCAAGGCCAGGGGCTCATCAGCTGGCAGGCAGCCAGGGACTGAGTAGCAAGGGGACGGAGGCATGCCTGAAGTCGCCTGCACGGCTCAACAAAGGCTGGGCCACTGGAAGGCAAACATCTCTGGGGCAGCATTCAGGCCTGCCACCAGCTTTACTAGCTGGAGCACGGAGCTGCTGGTCTGCTGGGATTTTCCCATCATGCACTCTGCTGCATGTAAGGATGGGCTAAAACCGGCCTTCGCTGCTCAGCCCCCTCCTGTAGGGTCGCATAGCTCTTTCCCTGTGTGTTTCCACCACCTGCACCCTCTGTGCCTCTGCATTACCACTGCTGTGTGCTCCTCTGTCAGGATCTAGCTCTGGAAGACAGGGCCTCGGCATCTTGCATACACCTCACCCGCGATCCCCTAAATTATGGGTGCCCAGAAATATGTGTACCCCTGTTGCTGAGCACAACTCTGATGCTCAGAGCCCCTCCACCACCAGCCAGGATGTGTTCACTCTCTTGGCGGCCACATGTGCTCTAGGACAGGGGACAGTGGGGAACAGAGCAGGAAATCACATCTCTAGGCCCCCACAAGCCCTGGGCACAGGCATAGTATCTCAATCCTCAATGGCCCTGGGAATTATCCTCAAATTACTGTCAAAAGAGCCAAGGCTTGGGAATATTGGGGAATTCACCCACATAGGTAGTCAAGTGGCAGAGTCAGGTTGCAATCCAGGTTCTAATGAGGATTAAGAGAGAAGAGTCAGCCGGCCACCAGGCAGTGCTCCATGGATGGCAGTGCTCGGCCCCCTCCTCCCATGTGCTGGCGGAGCTGTGGCACCAGGGGAAGGAACTGCCCCTCCCCAGGCCTCAGTTTCTACTCCCATAACTTAACGGGACTGATTTCCCAAGTCTCCCTCTCCGAAATACTGGGCTGCTGGCAGGTGAAGTAGAAAGAAGAAAGCAGTAGGCAATGGGGTGGAAGGTCTCTAAAGTCATGAGGCTTGCTTCCCCCCTGTGACAGCGACTTGTGAATGAGGGTCCACAGGCAGGCTTCAAGAGAGCTACTGATCCCTGAAGCAGTCCACACAATTTTGTGTGCATGTGTCTAGGTGGAGTTTTCTGGAGAATACAGCTCTAGTTTTCATTTGAGTCCAAGACCCCAAAGAGGGTAGTAGAGGACACCTTATACTCACTGGACACTCCTCCCCAGCTCCAGTTTTCATATCACTGTGAAGGTCTAATCTGTCTTAAAAGAGCTCTACTCAAGAACTGGGGTACCACTTGTATATGGCTTAAGTCCATCGACAGAGGGCCTTGGAATCAGGTAAACTGGGACTCAATCATGGCACTGCCACTTGCTGGCTGTGTGACTTCAGCCCAGTTACTTCCCTTGGCTGAGCCTCAGGGTGGACACCTGCACAGTGGACGCAATACCAATAGAATTGCCATGAAAGTTCTATGAGCAAAAGTATTGCTACTACCGGGCACGTGGTTGGCGTTGGGCAAACATTATTTTCCTTTCTCCCAGGCCTAATTACAAGGGTAAGTTCTGATGATTCTTCAGAGTTGACACTCTCCACTCTGAAACAGCTATTACCGTTCTTATTCACTATGTGCTACAGAGTGCCAGCCGTAGGCCAGGGACTGCCCCAAGTGCTCCATGTGGATCTCAGTTCAGCATCACCACAGCCCACCAGGGAGGTGCTGTTTTCACCTCCATTTTACAAATGAAGCCATGGAGGCAGGCGTTGAGGTGCCCAAAGTCACCCAGCTGATAAGGGGCAAAGCTCGGCTTCTAACCTCAAACATCCTGAGGCAGAAGCACGCGGGCTGGTACGCAGTACTCGCTCCTGTCGGTCAGCAGTAAGGGTGCGTAAGCCTGGCTTTTCCTTGAGCTTCTGAGAGAAGCCTCAGCTTACCCCAAACTCCAGGATCCTCAGCTCTGGCAAGGCCCTGCAGGTTCATGGCTAGACTACTCGTACCAGCTCACTCCTGCCCTTCAGGGCTGACCTCAACCACGTCCACTGAACTCAAGAAGCCAGAGTCATATCACTGCCTGCCGTTATAATCTCTGCTTCACTCGTTCATTCATTCAGAAGGAAATCTATGGTGTCATCCATTCACTTGAGAACTCTGTCCCTTTTGCATCACTCCCTCCCTGCCCCTTCACTCCTTCTCACTTCTGCTTCAACCCCCATAACACACGGCAGTGAGTTGATGGCATCCTTCCATATGTTTCTACATACTCATATCATCATATTTGGATATACGCACATGCACGCACACACACACACATTTGTGGTGGTCGGTCGTTGTTTTATAGAACTGAGATCATACTGTGTACACTTTCAGCCATCCCTCCCAGACAATCCCTCTAGGGCAACTGGCAAAGTTCCAGCTCAGTCTTTTTCATGGCTGTGTTCATATCCACCATCCACCTTGTCTTTTAGCCACACTGAAGTACTGGCAGTTCCCTGAATACCTCAGATGGTGTCCTGCCCCAGTGCCTTTGGCCCTTCCGCTCCCTGGCCTGGGAAGTCCACTCCTCTGTCTGCCTAGAAGACATCTTCTCATCTGCTGAGATTCCTCAAGGTGCTCTGAACAGACTTTTATCTGAGAACATCTAAAACATTAGTGAAGTCACAGGATGATGTCTTCCTTCCCCCAACTAGGCTCTAAGTTTCAGGAAAACATACTTGTCTGTTTTGTACACAGCCAGCACTCTATAGTTACCAAATAAATATTTGCTGATATTATGAATGAATAAATGAGAATGAATGAGAGCCTGAACCAAAAAGGCCTGGCAGTGGAGGGGAGCAGAGTTAGTGGATGTCAGAGCTGTTTATGAGGTAGAACTGCCAGGACTTGGCAATTGACCTGAGTGTTTCTTAATTTCCATAAGAACATAAGCACCATGGAAGATCACATCTGTCTTGTTCATAGCTCCCTCCCCATGGCCTGGATTAAATAGTGCCTGATACACAGCTGGTACTCATTGAATATTTCTCAAATGAATTCCACCGAATCCAGGGATCTCTGGCGTGGGCCTTGCCCCTGACCCTGAGGAAAGTGCTCTTCGGCAGGCCAAGCCTCTGCCCCTGCTGGACCTCAAAGGCTTCTGCCATCTGCTTGCCCACCTGATCTGTCCAAATCAAGGTGCAGGACAATTCCTCTTCAGAACCTTCCTGTGGTCTGCACCTCAGCTGGCCCCAGCTATCTCCAGCCCAGGCCTGGGCCCGAGGAGTGGCTATGTGTGCATGCACCCACATACACGTGTGCAGCTGTATGTGTGCAAATGGCACGTGTGAGTGTGACTGCAGAATCCCAGCAGGGAAGCTAAGAATATTTCTATCACACAGAGAATGAGGAGGCTGAGCCCAAGGGTTCTCCTGGGAGCACTAGAGGAAACCAATGTTTCTGTGCTGCTGGAGTGGGAGTGGGAGTGGGCAGAGCTGCCTCATTCTCCTGTCACCACCAGGCCAGAATCCAGGCTCTGGCGGGAAACATCGAGCCTGAAGCAAATTCAGGAAGTAGACATAACTAGGGCATATTTACTGGGGTGTCTTTAGGAACCCTGGGTCTGGGAACAGGTATAGAAGAAGAGATCCAGGCCCCTAGTAGAGCTTCAGGAAGAAGAGATAACACCATGCTCATAGCTCCAGCCAAAGGAGGGGTCCCTGGAGGCTGAACACTGTTTATGAGGGGCAAAAATGGGGGGCAGGGAAGAGCAAATCCTTCTTGGGATCCATGACCACACTCGCCTATGGCCCCTCCTATAAATCAAGGCCACAGGCCCAACGAATCATCATCATAAGGCAAAGCAGTAGCCTCAGCAAAGGCACTGGCATTGAAGAGTGTGGAAAGTTCCACAGGCTACGGTGAGGAGCTCAGTTTGTCTGGAGGTACATGAAGGGCAGGTGTGAGAAGCTTGGTAAGGTGGGGATTCATCCTGAGGGGAATGTGAGGGGAAGGAGAAAGTGGGCTAGGAAAAAGTTTAGGCAGGGCCGTGGCATGATCGGTCGGACCCGTAAAGGACACTCTGGTGGCAGTGTGGAAAACAGACTGGAGGAGGGCGAGATCGAGGAGATAAATGTTTAGGAGACAGACTCGGCAGAGCAGGGCAGTGATGAGGGGCTGGAGGGCAGGCCTAGATGTCAAGGAGATGATGGGAAGTTGTGGAAGATGGACTGGATTTGAAGGAAGGCTGGACCGTGGGAGGCAAGAGTCCCATCAGAGGTGACACAGCCTTACAAAGAGCCAGGAACAGAAATGATCAACACTGGAGAAGCCACAGGGGGATGCCTGTGTGGGTGGAGGGACTTGGAAGTACTGTCTTGACCAGTTGGAACTGGAGGTCTCAGCGGTCGGCTGAGTACAAATGCCTCGCAGGCAGTTCGGATGAGGTCAGTGCAGGAGAGAACAACATGACATTGACCACATGAGATGACTCAACCCTCGAGCTTGGCTGGAACAACATCAGTGACCCAGAACAGAGGCTCAGACAGATTGGGCAATTGTGGCCTTCAACTTGGCACAAGGCGCATGCCTTGAAGCCTGACAGCGATGAGTTCTCCCAACTTAAGATCTACCTCTCTTATGTATGGCTTGAAGGAGACGCATTTAAGTTAGGTTTGGAATATAAAATGTTTATACAACCATTTATTCCATTAGTACCTTCACTTCCCACTTCAGAACTAAATGTCTCTACTAATTAAATACATTTATTTTAACTGCAGAAGCATTTATTTCCAAAATAAGGACATGTTAATTATCTGCAGAGTGAAATTAACCCCAGGATGCTAATCTATACATTCGTCTGCCTGGATATATACTACCCGTGGATGCCGGGTTGTACTGCCAACCACTTCACAGCCACCTGGATCCACATCCTTCTCGTTACCCTCTTACTGAGAACGGCATGGCGGTGTGAAATGTGGAATTTTAATATCACTATGCTCATTCCAAACCTAAGAAGACTAGAGATTCAAGATTCACAAGCATGTGCTGATATAATTCAAGGGCATTTTTGCTGGGAGAGAAGGTAACTGTCTCCAATTACCCTGAGGAGTTTTTTGCTCATGTTTTATGAGAACTGACACCTTAATTCTCTTGTCACTGATACTTCCTAGACATGGGTACATATCTGTAATTCTCATGATAAGTCATTAGTATTAATTAAGCCACATCAATAGCATAATTTAGCTAGTCAGTCAACATCTTCTGAGAGCTCACAGTGGGGGCAGCCCCAACTCATAGCATTGGAGAGTTAATAAGGGAAGAAATGCAGCATGGGAAAGAGAGAGTTTTCTCGAAAGATGGGCATTCCTCTCTTCACAGCCACTGGGGAGTCACAGAAATCTCAAGAAGGAGTGAGATCCTCTTTTATGATATGACATCTGTTTTTCTTCACTGAACAATGGAGCAGCAATACCTTGTAGCCATCTGGTATCAAAAGGCAGGAGTTTCAGAGGGAGTGGAATGTACATAGTTCTAGCAGGAATTTGACCTTTGGCCAAATTCTGGCCTTTGGTCCACCAATCCTGGTCAGTCAGAAGTGAAAAGGTGAGAGAGCTCTTAGTTAACAGAATCCCTTCCTTCCTTCTCTCTATCCCTTCCTCCTTCTTTCTCTCTCCCTTCCTACCATCCTTTCTTCCTTCGAGAATATTTATTGAGCACTTACTAGGTGCCAGGCACTGTACTAAATAGTGGAAGGACATTAGTGAACAAATAAAAGTCCCTGCTCTTACGGAGCTGAGCTCCAAGTGAGGGAGAGGATATTTAAAAAGAAATGAACAAAGAAACAATATTTCAGGTGTTGAAAAGTGTTATAAAGAAAAATAGAGGAGGATAAGGCGAAAGAAGTGATTAGAGCAGATGTTATTTTAACACGAGATACTTCCCATGTATCGCAGAGACACAGCCGTCCAGTGACAGGGTCCCTTACATAGACAGGCACATAAGGCCAATGAGGTAGTTTCATATACCATACAGATCCCCTGGCCCCATGGAGACAGTAAGTATTCACTGACTACCAGAAATCTCCAAAATGTTCTTTTTGCATCTCCATTCTCAGTCCTCCCTGGGGTGATCAAAACATTGCCCGTTGCAGGGATTAGATGGGGTTAGGCCCATGTGACTTAATCTAAGCATGGAGACTTGTCATATAATTGCTGTGTGTCCATTAGGCTGGATATTCCCAAGGCAGCGGTGGAAGTCAGCAGGGGGGTGGATATTCGTGCTCTTGGGTACCCAGATTCAGGAGGTATACACAGAGCGTTAGTAGCGACTGGAATAAATTCTAACCTTTAAAAGTGCTGGCTGGGTGCTGCTGGAAGTACAGACTGTGAACACCTAAGTGGCTTTCTTAGCCCAGTACTACGTGCCAATGCCTACAGAAACACATAGGCCATCGCCATCTACTTTCCCCCTCGGGTAGCAGCTTTCCTTTAGGGATCTCATGGCTCCTAAAAGGTGGTAGGATCGGAAGTGATGTTTCTTCCTCCATTAATGAAACATAGGTTGGACTCCAAGTAAGTAAAAGAGTCTCAAACTGAATGGACCTTGATCTTTTTGAGAACAATCTAACATCAAGAACAAGTCCCAAATTAGGGACTGAAACCCCAAATCCTGTGGCCAGCTATTCATCCTCGATTGTGTTGTGTGGAAGAAATAGGGCAAAAAATAGGGATTGCATTAGGTCATTTTACACATACGATTTTTAAACACACTAAAGTAGATTCATGTGTTGTACCCTAAGTTCAAGGTGCTTGAATTTGCTTTGCTTGGCAGCCAGTGGTTCTGAGGACCATACTCAAATATCTCTGATAAAGGGCGGTGGAGGAAAGATTGCCTTCATATGCCTAGGGACATCTACCAGCTTGAAGGAATACCTCATGCTATTGAGGCTCTTGTCCCTTCTTAGTGGCCACAGAAAGTGTTAAAGATGTGAATTATCTGGAAGACTTAAGTCTGGGTAGATTACTATTATATAGCAATCTGTTCATTTGTTTCTGCCCATCTCCTCCCACAGGAATGAGTGCCCCATGATTGTTTTGTATACCGCTGTATCCCCAGGGCCCAAATAAAGTCTGGCCCTGAGGAGATACTCGACAAATATTTGTCACATGAATGAATGACATAACCTTTTGCAGTAGGTCTCTGGCAGAACACAAGCCACAGCCCCATAAGGTACTACTAGGTTGCCTGAAGAGGGCTGTTTATTTTGTTTTACTCTACACTTTTGAGAGTCCTTTATATATATTCTGGATGTAAATTCTTTGTCAGATACGTGCTTTGCAAATATTTTCTGTGCCTTGTCTTTTCATTCTTTTAATGGTGTCCTTTGAAGAGCTGAATTTTTAAATTTTGATGAAGTCTAGTTAACCACGTGGTTCTTTCATGGCTTGTGCTTTTCGCATCATATCTAAAAAGTCTGCCTATGCCAAGGTCACATAGATTGTCTTCTCCTATGTTTTCTTCTAGAAGTTTTACAGTTTTTGGTTTGACATTGGGGTCTGTGATCCATTTCAAGTTAATTTCTGATTATGGTGAGGTAATGATAAAGGTTCAGTTTTTTGCATTTGAATATCCAGGTGTTCTAATAACATTTGTTGAAAAGATTATCCTTTCTCTATGAATGCTGCAGTATTTGTAATAGTACACTACTGAAAACATAAATGTTCATTAATAGAGGACCAGTTAAATAAACTTCAGCACATCTATTCAGTGGAAATCCATGGCACCACTAGAAACAAAGGAACAGCTCTATAAACACATTTAAAATTCATTTGTATTTCCTTTTCTATGAACTGTCTGTTCCTCTTTTCATTCAGTAAATATTCATTGAGTTCCTATTGTGTGCCAAACAATATTCTAGGCACTGAGGACACAGCAGTGATATCTGGTAGGAAAAAACAGACAATAAACAAGAAAAATAGCAACACATTAAGTCTGATGATAAGAAGAACCATAGAGAAAAATAAAGCAGGGTAAGAAAGGTAGGGAGGTGGGACTGGAGGTTTACAATTTTAAATAGGGTGGTCATGGGGGACTTTACCTAGAAGGTGACATTTAAGTAAAGACTTAAAAGGCGGTGAAGGAGTAAGCCATGCGGACATCAGGGGGACAAGCATTTCAGGCTGCGGGAACAGCAAGACCCTGAGGTGAGAGCTGTTTGAGGAGAATGAAGAGGCCAGTGTCACTGGAGCAAAACGATCAAGTGGAGGGGAGCAGTAGATGAGTGGGGACAGAGAACAGATCACATAGGCTTTGTAGGTTACTGTGAGGACTTTGGCTTTGACTCTGAGTGAGATGAAGAGTGGTTAGGGGGTTCAGCAGAAGAGGGACAGGTTTGTCTTGCTGATTTGCAGGAGCTCTTTATATATTAAGGAGATTACTTCATCTGCCATATGTTTTGAAATTTATTATTCCCCATTTGTCATTTATGTTTCAACTTTGCTTATAATATTTCTTTATGTAAGACTTATTTATCTTGACTTAATCAAATTAATCAATTTTTTTTGCCTAATGGATGGTTGTTATTGGCCTACCCAGAATTAATTTTTGCTTCATCCAGTAATAGGCCACAATATTCATTTGGAATCCATCCTTCTCCCCACTCCTCCCTCCTTGTTAAATGCATGGTTTTAGGAGCCTGAAATCTATTGGAAATAATCAGGCCTGGCTATGCCAAACACTGCATTCCCTAGCACATGCTTTCCTCAGTCAACAGTGACTGGTTTAAGACAGACATGAGACCTCAGCTGCTCCCAGGGCCTAGCTATTGGCTTCCAGTTCCACATCCTCCTCTGAACAGGAGATCAAACTCCATAGCAGGCTGCCTAAATCACCCTGTGCCCAGCTGTTTACAAGGGGCTCTGGGGGACTGAGATTCTGCCTCTCTGCACTCCATACCTCTTTCATACATGAACAATAGAAATAAGCAACCTCGTGATCTATTATCTATATTATCTCGACCCAAATCAGAGGGAAAGGAACAAGTCAGCAGTACCCAAGAAGTTCTCAAGACTTCAGAATGAACTTTACATATACATACTATATATATATATCTTTCCTTTAACACTCTTATTGGCTCCCACTATTTCCCTACCCGGTGTATAAAAATAATAACTACTTCATAGAGTTAGGAGGAGTCAAATCAGTTACTATATCTAAACCACCAGGGGCCTACAACAAGCAAGTGCTCCCTTAGGGTGAACCTACAGTGTCTCCTCTTCCAAGACCATAGTTAGGCTGATGTTTCTAGTTTCCTCAATTATGTCATTTTCATTTGGGGAGTGGTTTAGTGTCTTTGGTGATCTTTTAAGTGCCTGAGCAGTCCCTCTTTGATGACAATCCTAATAGAACTGCTTTTCCTTCAAGTGTGTGAAAATGCATTACATTTCCATGGTCTTGTGAGAAACTAGATGTTGCCTGTTGGTGTTTAGCCAATTTGATTTTTTCTATCTATTGTCTTTGTACTTTTGGTTTTGCTTTTTGGAAGAGACCTCCTTTTTTATATTACTTTTTGCTGCATCTACTTTTTTTCTAAAACACAAATATTAAAGGTATTATTTATTTGCATTTATTTTATGGATCCAAAGTTGCATTGAATCTATACATTAACGTAGCGTGATCTGACATCGGTGTGACATTGACATCCTATCCAAAGCCAGGATATGTCTTTCCACATCTCTCAACAGTTTTCTTCACATAAATGTTGCATTTTTTAAGTTTATTCTTGTTTTTTCACTATCCTTTTTTTAAAATTATTTTCCAATGTGGCCTTTTCTCTGTTCTACATCAGGAATAGGCAAACTATGGCCTATGGGCTAAGTCCAGCCCACTGGCTGTTTTTGTAAATAAAGTTTAAATGGCCATACTCAATCCTGTGCATGTCGTCGATGGCTACTTTTGTGCCACAGTGGCAGAACAGAGACCATATGGCCTGCAAAGCCAAAAATATTTACTATCTGGCCTTTTACAGAAGTTTGTCCATCTCTGCTCTATATTTTTTATCTGGTTGTTGAATAAAAGAAAGCTATTAATACATGTATATTAACTTTACATCCAGCTACTTTGCTAAATGTGTTTATTTTTTTATAGTTTTACAGTGTTTATCTTAGGTTTTCTAGGTATAACATCTGCAAGTATTGATCATTCTATTTGCTAATATTTCATTTAGAGTTTTTATATTTATATTCACATGAGAAATTGGTTTTAATTTCCTTTGAGTGTTTATCAGCCTGGGTTCACCACATATAGTAAACACATATAACCAGTGTTTATTATTACTGTACTTAATCCTTAAGTATCCCAGAAGTGTTACTATAGAAATCTGGGTTTATTTTAATTTTGAATTCTTTGAATTATCTAAATTATTTGAATTATGACTGTAATAATGATTACTGTAATAATTTGGTGGATTCCAAATGAAGACTGAGGCCTATTCCTGGATGAAGCAAAATTTCATTCTGGGTAGGCCAACAACAACTATCTATTATGCAAAAGATTGATAAACTTGACTAAAGATTAATTTGAATTTTTTGAATTAATATAGAAATTCAGGCCTATTTAAATTTTGGGAAAGCTAGTAGAGCAAGTCAGCAGAATCACTGCAGATCAGGAAAGTTGCAATTAGAAGGTCCAGGAAGCAGACACTGAAGATCCAAGTCAGAAGCATGGAAGTGAAGGATCTATGCAGAAACTGCTGGAATTCTCAAGAACTTCTGAGAAATCTCCCATTCTGCAACAACGATGAAGTGGTTCTCAAGCTACTGACAAGAAGTCATTGTGAATCTCTCATCTGTCCTTATGTCTGATTGCACTATATCTCAGAGACAAATGACTTCTACTTCCCTCTGCCTCCTAAATCTCATGAGAGTTCCTCTCACTTGGCCACCTCTAACCCAGAACACATACAGGGCAGGTGATTCTGGGAAAGGTCGTCTCTGGTTTCTCCAAGGGATGGGGATGATGTCAAGTTGACAACAGACAATCTAGCATCTTTTTAAAGCTTTGGTATCAATGCTTTGTGTTCTTAATATATAATCTGTTTTTGTGATTATTCCATGGGCCCATGAAAAGAAGATGTATTCTCTGATTTCAGAATACAGAATCCATCTACTTTATTTATTAGGTGTTAATAAGGAAGATTTTTAAATTATGTTTCATAATATACCTTATTAATTTGGTTACTTGAGTCCCCTACAATTATTTTTTGACTAGTTGTTAAGGAATAGTGGAGCTAAATTAAAAACTCCTACTTTGTATGTGTTTCTAATTCTCTTTGTATTCCTCTAAATTTTGCTTTATAAATTTTGATGGCATTTTACTTAGTGCATAGATATTCACTGCTGTTATACTTTCATTATGCATTGTACCCTGCCCTTCTTTGTCTCATTTTTTTCTTGAATTCAAATTTATCTAATAGCAATTTTCAGATGTCTGCTTTCTTTTATTCCCATGTGTCTTATATGTCTTTGCCCATTCTTTTGCTTTCAATTCTTCTGAGTCATTTCATTTTAGTAAGTGTCATATAGTATTTAAATGTGTTTTGCTTTGTCAATTCAATATCAGAGTCTCTTTTTCTGTGTATTAAGGTGGTAGATATGTTTATTATGAATGTTACAATTTTTTAAACTTTGATTTTCTGTTTTGTTTTGTATGGTGTTTCCTTCTGCTGTTTTGGAAGGTGTATTGTTTCTCAATTCTAATGGATGTTTTTACAAGAATAATTGTATATACTGTACTTAATCCTCTACTTAGCTAGTATCTATTGATTTTTTAATAGTAATAAACTAAATAAATATACCCCTACTTCTAACTTCTCCTTCCCTCCACCTCCTAATTTTGTGGGGTATGCCATTAGTCCTAGTTCTTCTAGCTCTTTCATTGGTTAACTTTATAAATTTAAATATATTTATGCCTTTTAAACTTTAACAGCTATTCTTAAAAATATCTTTTGTTCCCCTCCATTTATTATGAAAAAGAAGAAAATCAGCGGCACAATCTTGCTTTTTCTCCCCTTCTAACCCGTAATTTTTGTTGGTTATTTTAGTATTTATCCACTGTCATGGTTGACTACATCTACATTTTATTTTTTTTAATGTTCATTCCCATAATTGCTTTAACCTTTAACCATAGTTTTACATTTATTTTTGCCACAGGTTTTCTCATTCATTTTTTGGTTCAACTTCATCTTCTAGGACCTTCTTCAAAAGTGTTCATGAGAACTATGCTCCCTGAATTCTTGCATATTTGGAAATATTGGTCTGTTGCCATTATACTTGAAAGGTAATTTAGCAAGGTAAAAATTATTGACCTATATAGTCTTTTCCTGAGGACTTAGTAAGCATTTCTCCGCACTCTTCCAATGTTGAACATGAATAGGTTTTCAGCCAACACGTGTTTTTTATTTTATTGTTATTGGTAGTTGGATCATTTTTGCCTGGTTTCCCATAGGATTTTTTCCTTTATATTTTAATTCAGGCAACTTTACTAAACTATGGTTCTTTGCTGACTAATCTTTTTGTTTTTCTTAAGACATATTGTGCCCTGTCAATCTTTCAGACTCAAATCTTATTTGATATAAAAAAAGTTTTTAAAAGTATATCTTTGAATATTTTCTAATTTTTAAGGTTTTTTCCTCAAGAAGAAAACATTTTTGCTTATGTTGTCTCTCTCTCCTTTGCCTGTCTTCCATATCTACAATTTTTCTGTAATCATTTTTTAAGTTTCCATTTTATTTTGCCTAATTGTCTCAAGGTTGCCATCCAAACTTCTGTTGTCATCAGTGTTTACCATTACATCAGTTACTAGTATGATGATATTATGTCATCAGTTACCACAATTTGCAAAGTAGTCATAATTTCTGTGCTTTTAGCTTTCTCTTCCACTTCATGTCCTAGACATAGCCAGCTTAATTTTAATCTCCTTCTGTTGCCTTTCTTGATTCCTTATGGCTCTGAATTGAGCTTTTAATTCATACAGGATTTCTTTTTAGTTCTTTGAATTCTAAGACAAATATTTAGTCACAATTTTCATCAGCTGCACATCAAAATGTTCATACTATGTAGGCTTAGTTTGCCTTTTTCTCCTGTTATTTTTCACCATTCTGTGATATTTTTGTACAAATTTCCCAGTTCCCCTTGCATTATTAGTCATTCTTAAGTGAGCAGAAGTCTTCCTAGACCAGGTATTTGAAAGGAATAGTGTAGTAGAGGGGCCACGGCCACGTTCAGGGTTAGCAGAAAATCGCCTGAATTCTAGTCAAGTTCTTTACAGTTCATGGTCTTGTGGGAGAAGATGGTGAGGTGGGTTTTGTGGATGTGTTTTCTGTGTGACAGAGAGTGACGAAGAGGCAGTTTAAACTCTCTTTCTTCTTAGCACACAAAGAACAGCCACTACGGAACTGCTTAACACCCACAAGTTTTCCTCCACATGTTGTACATTTACAAAGATGGAGTATCTGTGAGTTTTCTCACTCATTTCTATCTCTCCTGCCATTTTAAAGTATTCAAAGGGGTTTCAGAGGCTCCTGCAATCATAGGCACACCCATATCTTACTGTTCCAAGTAAAGAACTGTTGGCTTTGCCCTCAGGGTAGACCACCTAATTTGGAGAATTTTGTGCTTTGCCAGCTCTCCCCGAGATCTGGAAAGACGTTTATCCACTACTGGAGTCCCCATCACTCCAGTCCAATGTTCACTGCATGTGACATCCCATCAAATTTTTGTGGCTCATGATTATAGGTGTTTCCTCGTTTCAAAAAATTAGAGTATCTGTCTTTGTTTCTCACTCCTTTTTTTTTTCCAATTTGGTTTCAGAGAAAATACTTTCTTATTCCAATATCTTAAAACTAATGTCTAGGAGGAACCTAGACTGCTCATTTAGATCTGTTGTGCTATACATGGTGTGGCATAGACTGCTAGCTGTTCATGAGAATGTATTTCCTCTTCTTCTTGAATATACAAGAAGACTAAATTTCCCAGCCTCCCTTGCAGTTATTTGTGGCCATGTGATTGAGATCTAGCCAGTAGAATTTAGGTAGAAGCAAGGGGTGCCAATTCTCAGCCTGGTTCATCAAAAACCCCAACATGCATTCTTCTACACTTTCCCCCTTTTACCTGATTAAGTTGGAGACAGCCACAGCGATGTGGACAGCCATATACTATAGAAGGCAGAGCCTCCTTCAGCCTGCACCCCTGAATGACTGTGTGACAGAGCCCTCTGTCAATCTGAGGCCATCTTGGATTGTTGTTGTTGTTGTTTTTTAAGGTTTACTTATTTGAGAGAGAGAGAGTGCCTGAGAGCAGGGAAAAGGGTTGAGGTAGAGAGAATCCTCAAGCAGACTCCCCGCTAAGCATAGAGTCCAATGCGGGGCTCGATCCCAGAACTCTGAGAGCATGGCCTGAGCCAAAATCAAGAGTCTGTCATTGAACCCACTGAGACACCCAGGCGCCCACATCTTGGGTTGTTACAGAAGCAGGAAATAAACTTTGACTCTGTTCAGCCATTACACGTGTGGATTTGTTTACTAGTGCTGCCTAAGCTAACCAAAACAATATCATAATGGAGGCTAGACAACAGGCAGGGTTATTCGGTGTATAATTATCCTTAGAGACGATTATAAAAATTATAAGGATCAAACACCAATGCTGGTTGACCCTACACAGACCAGATAGAGTAGTAATATGATGTCAGAAAGAGGTGCCACGGCTATGAGAGGGAGACCGACCATTGCTATAGATAGAAAAGTAAGAGCAAAGTAGCCAACCACTAGAATCCTTACATTAAGGAGCACTGGAGCCTACCTGTATATAAAATACAAGAAGGAAACAGGCCTGGGCAATCAAGGTGAATCAAGGACATAACACTTTGCCCATAAGAGGATTTAAAGGAAAAACTTCCTTTACCTATTTCATGCTGAAGGGGCCTTCCAGCTGTTAAAATCTCTCTACTTAAATAAGACTGCATTGTCCAGACCTTCTGGGATGCAGAATGAATTAGACCATGTAGCTGATGGGCGGGAAGGAAAAGACCCAGGTCATAGAGCAACCCTTCTGGCCACTGCCACCCAGCCAGCTCCTGCCCTCAGAAGAACGAAATAAAGAAGCATCACTTTCAAGCTTCCCTTTCTCTACAAAGAGATTTGAGATCCAGACCTCCTCCTAGCCACTGTTGCTGCTTCTCTCATTTAACATCCAGTCGCTGAGCATTACACTAATAAGACACTAAACATTATATCAGACACTAAGCATCATACTAGTAAGAACAGGAAAGACAACGACTCTTTACCAATGCTGGATGAGAATGAAGACATGGCCCTTCCCTCCGGGGGCTCATGGTTTCCCCTTGGCAAGGCGCTTACTCCCCAGGCCAGACGAACTGTGGAAAAGCAGCAATCTCAGGTGGCTTGATTGGGAAGCTCATGAAGATTCAGCCAAGTGGTCTCTATTTGCAGGGACCCCTTCCAAGGCTCTGCACTCGATTTTGTATTTGTAATTTTGAATTCTTTTTCTCAAAGAGGTACCCCAAATTATATAAGCGTCAGGCCCTATAAAATCTGGATCTGCTCCTTGGAAGCCAAATAGCTTGATCAGAAGTAACTTCCAGGGCTCACCGGGCACTAGAGCAGTCATGGTTAGATATTTAAATAAAAATGCACAGAATATGCAGGACCTTCAGGCTGAAACCAAGGCTCTTCTGCGGATGCTGTGGGTGACAGCCAGGAAACAGAAAGCGGGGCATCTCCACCTGCTGGCAGAAGACCAAAACTGCACCATATGGCCTGGACTGCAGACACTGGGCATTGTTTGCCTTTCAGTGAATAAATAAAATCAAGCGAGCAACATCATATGGGGTAGGAAAGTACGAGAAAGACTCAGGAGCACACTCCCCCAACAAAGCCATCATTTCCGTTTTGAGGAACACCTTCTAGGTCCTGTTCACAGGCACCCACAGTCTTACATGGACATAATAGTGTCCTAGACAGTCTTATGTTGTAGACGGCACTTGTTTTTTTCACGGATCATAAACATTTCACAAGCTCCTACATGGTCCTCAGAGCCCGCTGCTTTCACTGCTACATCATATTCCAGAGGGCCCTGAGTGATTTCAGCAGCCCCCTCTAGGTAGCTTCCTTATACCACTTTCACAATAATTGTAACAGCCACTTTTGAGTATAGAACTTTGTCTTTCCCAGGGGTTATTTAGGGAGAACTGGGGTGGCCAAATCCCAGGCCATGGCCTGGCTTAAGGGAAGCAGGATTTCAGTGGGCAGGGTGGCCTGGCCTCAAGCCAGGCCTCAGCAGACGCATACTGGATGAATAAATGAGCGAGAGAATGAGTGAGTGAGTCTGTCGGTCAGTGAATGACAGGCAGAGCGACCCCCAGGGGGTTGCTCCGATTTGCACAATCCCTGGAATATTCCGGTGTGCCAGTCTGACCACACTCTCATCAACACTGACAACCAGTATTCAAGAGAAGTTTGGCCAGGGGGGGGGGGGGTTGACATTCTGCTCTGGAATCTCTGAGTTCCAACTGCTTTCACGATTTACATATTCAGTCAAATGTAGAAGCTAGTGAATTATTTATAGCAATTTCACTCCACATATTGAAAGGGCACTCTACATTAATCAATTACAAATTGTGATAAATTGCTTTCTAAAAATTACACATGTGAAACCCAGAAATTGCCAAGGCACTCTACTGGGCACGCCCACGTCCTGTCCACAGGCATTTCCGGCCGACGCTGACTGGTGGGGTGATCAGAAAACAGGCAGGACAATGCACCGAACAATTAGCTGACCCGGAGTGAGAGGACCTGGTTGTTCTTCCTATTCCTACCATGTATTTGCTCTGTGGCCCTGGACAAGTCACATGCCCTCTCTGTTCCCTTCTAAACTGAAGGGCTAACTTCCTTTCTGAGGTCTTTCTAAGACCAGAGTTCTATTAGTTTATTCGATCAGACAGTCTCAGACCTTGCCGAGATCACTAGGCGTAAGATGGCCCTGGGGCTTCCCCCGCCTGGACCAAACACTCCAGGTTGAGACCTTAAGAATGGGGCTGTGCTGTCAGCCATGTATACAAGAGAGAAGATAGCACAGGCCACAGAACAGCCCACTGTCAACCCAGGAACTAGGGCACATTTTCGGTAATTGTTCTCCAGGAAACAACTTGCGAGCACAGGCCTGGCTAAAGAGGGTCAGACTCTGCAGTATGCGTGCGAGACAATGTGCCCTTCCGGCTAGGCAGGAGGCTGGGGAGTGCCATGCCATCAAGGACCACGCCTCCGCCCAGCGCAGCATGCCTGTGACTGGGCTACCAAGCTCAAAATACAACTCAGCACGTTCTCTAAGCCCACTCTGGGGCCAGGCCACGCCAGCCCCTGGAGAACTGCAGAGACAAGGCAAGCACAGGGTTTGTCCCCACGCAGCTCACAATCCAGTGGAGGCAGGGGGCCCACAGCAGAGTTATGAATATCCAAATAGAATTGCTGAGTTCTTAAAGAGGGTTCAAAAAAATACAGGGAGAAATTAATTTAGACGGGGTGGGGAGGTGGGGGGAGATGGTACCAACCAGGAAAGGCTTCCCGAGGAAACGTCACTTACGATGAGTCCTAGGCAAGTTAGATTTTGACAGAAAGCAAGAAAGCAATAAGAAGGGGGGCGGGAGGCAGAGGTCCTGTCAGAAAGCACAGCGTGAGCCAAGGTCTGCAGGCAGGAAAGCGCGGGGTGGGGCAGACAGTGGTGAAGAGCGCAGTTTGACTGGAGCCTGGAGGCCCAGAAGGCCGCCCTATCACCAGCAGGCGCTCCGGCTCTGCAGGAGTTCACGGTGGCTGGGAAAGGAACAGATCAGAACAGGGCCTGGTCGGGGCTTGGCCCAACGATGGGGCCGGCTGTTGACCACGACCTCCCGCCCCTGATGTCGCCGCACTCTCAAGGCAGTCCCAGAGTGGTACCGGGACAGATGCGCATTGCAACGTAGAAATCAAGAGCCTCTGTCTCATTTTCTTGGCTTTAAGAAAACCTAAGTGAAACAGCAAGGTCTCCCAAGAGAGGGAGGAGGCGGGCTGGTCCCCAAGGAGGAGGAGGCTCCTCCGCACGGCTGTCCTCGCCATGCGGCGGCAGCCTGCTCAGTGCCCCTGCTGCCAGGCCTGACGCTTCCCATATGGTCAGCTCAGATGTGCAACACTCCTCAATTTTTATTATTTGAGCAATATAATCATTATTGCTCTCATTACCCAAAATCACATCAACACCCGTTTAAGAGGAATGTAGGGATCATTTTTCTCTTTTATTTGATGAGACGATCTTTCTGGTTGGCTCTTCTGGCAAGAGGGGTGGGCAGTGGGGAGCAGCCTGCCTCGTGACACGCTCTCCAAGTTTGCTCCTCAGCCGCATGCCCCACAAACCCCACCCCTGCAGGTTAGGAAAAGGGCTCATGGAGGCTCCAGATGGCTGAGCAAGGGCCAGGGGCTCTGTGGCCTGACATCCTGGGACATCACCCACGGGGAGTCGTAGCCCGTTAGGCTAGAGGGCAACCTCATGGTCTGCCTACATCCAGAATGGCCCCTGGGATCATCTCACTTTCCAATTCTGAATGATCGGAATGACTGCCTGGAGTATTATGTGAACAAGGACTCTGAGGCAGCAGCCGCATGCTGCATGACTATGCCGTCCCCGGAGAGACGGAGCTTTCAAAACCTGCGGGGGGGGGGGGGGGGGCAGGGACTGCTCGCAGCCATCACAGACTCAGTATCTACTATGTGCCAGACTCTGCGACCACTCTCTCCTCCATATCCCGCTGGACTTCGCACATGGCCACCCCCCCAACACATATTAGGGAACAGCTAACATGGCAGGGCACTTCACTGGGCCTGTCCCCGGACTGCTCTTTGAGATCAGGCACCACTCTCTACTCTTCGGAACCCCTAGAGCCCAGCATAGGGGCTGGCCCAGCGCCGGCTCTCAGGAGGGAGTCCCTTGAGTCAACGAATGGACAAACCAGGTGGGGGGAGTGTCCACCTCCAGAGCCCAAGGTCTTCCTCCTGCGGAGCATGACCCAGCTTCCTTGGGGAGCGCCACTCCCTGCAGCACTGGGCCTGAAGACAGGCCTCATTTTTACTTGCAAGGCCCTGAGGCTCTGAGGTCTGCTTGAGCGTTGTTCCCCAACTATACTTTCCAATCACAGGGACACAAGTCTGTTCCATCCCCTGAGAGCTCTGCTGAAGCCTGCGTGCCCTCGCAACCTCTGGAGGGGCAGAGGAAGTGAGAAGGCAAGTGGATTCGCTTCTTGGGGCTGTCCTAACGAGGTACCACAAACAAGATGGCTTAAACAACAGAAGTGTATTGTCTCACTTCCGGAGGCCAGAAATCCAAGCTCCAGGTGTCGGCAGGCTTTGTTCCTTGACTTGTAGAAGCACCATCCGGATCCCCGCCGTCAGGTTCTCATGGCGTTCTCTGTCTCCGGACCGTGCCTTTCCCTAAGGACAGCAGTCATGCTGGGTGAGGGCCCACCCTCATGAGCTCGGCTAAACCTGATGACACAGGGTTTTCAAAAACTCTCTTTCCAAACAAGGCCACACTCTGAAGTACTGGAGGTTAGGGCTCCGACTCACGAATTTAGGGGGAACACAATTCAACCCATAATGGCCAAGTGTAGAAGGAGGACAGAGGTCAGCAATGAGCAGGGAGGTCAGAAGAACCTAAAAGGCTTTCTGAGGGAAGCAGAGAATGGGGTGCTGGAGTCTGGGTTGTTGGGGGGAAAGAGAGGAAGACGTGTGTTTCTCTGACAGGAAAGCACAGCTGACTAGAGTTACTGAGGCACCGAAGACATAAAAGTTCAGAAAGTCCTTCCTCTTTGCACTAGAACAAGCCAGTCGCCCCATCAGTGGGCCAGCAGGACCTGCAGCTCTCACCTTCTACAGCTTAATGGTTGGCCGTAGAGAATAGCAGAGCTGGTGGCAGGTGCTCTGTGATCCTATATGGAGAAGCTATGGCCCAGGGAAGAAGGGACTCACTCAAGGTCACACAGCGAGTTAGAGACAGACCAGGATCTCACTCCTCAGTTTCCAGCATCTTACAAGAACTCCCGGATCATAGGGAGCCAGTGTTCTTTCTATCGCTTCCCTTCCTTCAGGGTGCCAGCTGGCCAATCGTGAGACAAAGGTGGTAGCAGGTTTTCCAACCCTCTGCAGGCCCCAGGGATTATCTACAGGGGCCTCCTAAAAATACCCCTTTGCACCAAAGAAGGGATTCCTAGTGGTGGGCCGGGGAAGGGGTGCATTCCCAGTGCTGTGTTGAAGTACGAGCTTTGTGCAAGTCGTGTGCCCCCATGTTCCCCATGGAGACAACTGCCGCTTCCTACTCTCCAGCAGCCTGCCTTTGGAAACGCATCACCTGACATCACAGGGCTGCTTCTTCTCTGTGGGTAGGTAGAGCAGGACATGGGCATTGAGTGAAGACGATGACGCAGAGGCTTAGGAGAGAGCCTGACGGGCTAGTGCAAGGACTCTGTGGCAGCCGCTCCAGCTGCTGGGATGGAAGGGCAGGAATGGGGGAGTGTTGGCCTTTATCACGTTCTCCTGTGGCTACTCAACAGGTGGCAGGGTAGCTGAGCTTGGGAGCCTAGAAGGTGAGTGAGGAAGGGTCTGTAGAGGGCAGCGTCCAAGCCTTTTAGGTGCTGAGAGCTGGGGGCACGGCACGGGACCAGCAGCTGCACGTTGCCCAGGAGACACTGGGCCCTCACCGATAGTCCCAGGAGATAGCGTGTGCTCTAGAAAGATGTCCTCTTCTCTGAGGGAGTCACTCCTCCTGTGCCAAGATGCTTGTCACTTAGCCATTTGACTAAAAGGCGGCCCTTGTAAATGTCTCCTCAGCAAGACCCGAGACACACAATTTGTCTGGGGACACTTGCATTTGTCACCTTTCTAACTGCCAACTATTATTAAAGGCATTAGAATAGACCTAGAGTAACTATTTCACCATTAACACAGAGATGGCTTTTAAGTTGTCCCAGAATAAAAGAAATCGTGAGACCATTCAAATGTATGAGGTCAAGCACCTAAAGTGAGTGGCTTCTCCATTCTTTAAAGTATCTAACAATTTGCATGTAAGAGATTTCATGCAATAAAATGAATTGAAAGTGAAGGTGGGAATAATGTTTATCTTACCTTGCTAAGCCACAAAAATGTACCAGAGCGCTGAAATGTCATACCAGCACAATGCATTTTTATAAGCTACCCATTTTACATGGGCTTTTCAATAATACCTCTCCTAGATCCATCATCAGAAATCCCTCAGGGTCATCCTTCTGTTAAGGTTGAACCAGAAAATGGAGTTGACAACCCATTCATCGGCATTCTATTAACACGTGTCAAGCTGGTATGGCAAGTCCCACCCTGGGTACCTTGGATTTTATCTCCTGCACTCTGAGCAACAACCCAGGGAGGCACATATTCACACCAGTTACAACAGGGCAACCGATGCCCAGAGAAGTGAAGTCACTTGCTCCGGGTCACACAGCTGGTGAGAGATAGAGCCAGGATTTGAACCAATGCCTGTGCTCCTGTGTGCTATTATCTGTCCCCAAATCAACCAATAGTAGGTAGCCACGTGGCTCTGCACAGACTACCCTGGGGAATCACTTGGCCAGGGTGTTTTCCCTCTCTGTAGATGAGGAGCCTGTCTTCATGGCCATTTAAAGCGGGAAATGCCTCTCCCACATCACCTCACATCTAGTCTCTTTGAGAAGCTAGTCCAACACTTCCACCCAATGAGACATAAAGGGTGGGAATATTCACTTAAGGAAAATGAGTCTGTATCACCCCCCAAATGGGAGGCTACCATGCCCTGTTTGGGCAGCCTGACTCCATGACTCATCCTCTTCTCTGGATTAACATCTTGGTGTGCCTCGTATCTGGGAGCACATGATAGGTATTTATCGAATGAACAAATACATGAGAGAACCAAAAACAAAACAAAACAAAACAAAAGAATGGATGAGGGGGGCTAATGGATTCCTCTTGCTTCCTATTCTGTGCAGAAGGTTCTAGGGCTCTCTCATCCTGTCCAGCCCAGTGGCACGGGTTTGCACAACAAAGAGGTAAGGACAAAGGAGTCCTGGAAATAGAAAGAAGGAAAATTCAAGAAACTTCCCATTAAGACAAGCCCAGCTTTGCCTTTGAATCTAGGGCCCCAGTTTACCAATAAGGTCTTTTCCCGTTTCTCTCAGAGTTGGTGGCTCTCTAGATATCTAATTGCACAAAGTCCTTCCTCCAGATGTAAAACACACACACACACACACACACACACACAAACCCCACATAAAAATGGCCCAGCCTCCATGCAGCTAAGAAAGAACAGTATGGAGACGGAGGGGGTGCAGGGAGGGGCCTCTGACAGCAAGCTGAATGAGGCCCAAATGGGATGAAAGAGCTTTCAGAAGGAATGCAAGTGCGTTTTCGGGAGCATCCAGGGCCTGCAGCCCTGAGACCCTCTACGGACACAGACTTGGTTGGCAGAGACCGGCTGCGCGATGAGTTCCCTCATCACGGCTCGGGCGACACGGGCGAGACAGCAGGTTCTCCTAGCTCTGGGCGCATCTTGACTTCTCTGCTCTCCCCGAGGGCAGGAGACATTTCCGGAAGAAATGGAAAACAGCTGGGGAGAAAACACAGCCCGCTGGTGAACCTCGGCGGCCATCCGCCAGATTAGCCGGCCGTACCCATTTTCCGAGGGAGCACAGGGCGCCCTTAATGCAATCAGACCGCGCCGCGTGAGCCCGGCAAGGGGCCAGAAGGCGCAGGCCTCTCCCTCAGCTCGAAGTGGCTTTGTGGGCGCCAGTTTAACTTTCCAGCAAGATTTTAGGAGTGTGACATTGGAGCCTATGAATTTAGATAGCTCATTGGTTGTGGGACACTAAGCACGCACCGGCATCAAGTGTGTCTCCAGATCCCTCGAACACGAGGAGAATTCAGGTAGAGCACCGTCCGTTCCTACCTGCTGCAGACTTGGGCACAGCTCTGAATTCCTATTACGGCCTTATCCATAACGTTCAGACTTCATTAATTTGGGTAGAATTATGGTTTGGCTTTGGCTTTTTTAAAAAGGTTGTGTGTGACAAAAAAATTATGCTTTCAATTTGTAAAACCAAATACCTACGTGGGACCTGTCATGGCCAGCACACGCTGCAGACAGTCGCGGTGATGGGGTTAATTGCCATTTTAAAATAATTCACTGCCTCCAGATTGATTCTTCTGTTTTTTGTCTTTACACAACATTACTGTGTCTCACTCTAATTATTCAATGCTAAGTTCATACTTCTGAAGCAGGAGACTGCAGTCGGAGGAAATGGTGTTTGATTTGTTGCCATGGAAACGTCTCGCTGTAGATGGACTCTAATCCCATGACAACTCTCTCTCTTAAGAACCATTTTTTTCTGACATAATAAAAATCTGATCAAGGTCAGATTTAATAACCATCTCAATTCCCTGACTTTCCCCCGTATTCGGTGTCAGAGAGTCATTTTTGACAAAGAGATGCTTAAAAGAACTTTTGCTTGTTTTCTGTATGAAATTAGTGTTTATGCCTCTAAAATGCATAAACCTGGCTCTGTGTCACATTAATTTGCAGCCATACCTTTTGTTATTGCATAATTTCTGCATTAAACGAAAGTTACTTATAATTGTTTGCACTGCGTTGGCAGATGTTAACATTTTGTGCTGCATTGTTCTTGCTAATACATACGTTAGGGGTATCAATAAAGCTTATCGTTTGCCAACAAATGGTGTTTACAGTATTAACAAATGCCATGACCATTTATCTTTCAGTTTGCACTGCAATAATTTTCTGAACTGATTATCATGCAAGACGCGAGCATGCCGTTAGGTGAGATGGGAACCGTGCAATGCCACACTGAAATGAAACACTTTGTATTGGAGAAAGGAAAATGAAAAAGTGCCTGCTCGTTGACCTTGAGCGAGGCCCTTCTTCTCCCTGGGCCCTCGTTGGCCTCATCTGTGCAATGCCGGGTAAGACCATGTGGTCTCTAAGGACCCCCCTCCCGCATCTGACACCCTGATCTACACCAGCCCTGGGCACTGAGGTTCCTGATGGTTTCACCGAGCCCTAAGCCTATAATCAACTCTTCTACCTGCCTTGCGCTTGGTACTTGGCCTATTCCAAATGCCTTCAATTTTTTTTCATCGTAGCCTCATACTCATCCTGTACAGAGGAAGGGCAGTTTTTAAATCTAGTTCGTAGGTGAAGAGCCCGAGACTCAGAGAGGTTAAGCCACCTGCCGAACATCACACAGCTTCTCTTTAGCAGAAGTAGGTCTCAGGTTCCCACTTCTCCATACTGCCGAGGGAGTCAGGTTAGTGAAGCTTTGCCCAGGAGGACGGATGCACCCAACCCCTTTCAAACCCAAGATTTGGAATCCCAGCTCTGTCTCTTACCATTCACATGTCCTGGGGGAAATGATTTAACCCCGTGCTACCTCAGTTTCCTTGCGTCAGAAGGGGAAACTGACCTGGCTACTTCACTGAGCGGTACAGAAAACGGAGATTACACATGGACAGCGCTCAACTCAGGGCCTGGCACACAGTAGGTGCTCATGATGGCAGTGATGGTTAGTGTCATCATCACCCCTACTAACTCCAGATGGAGCCCGCACACGCCCCTGACGGCTGCCTCTCCGTCATCCCTTCTGTATTCTCTGGAGATCCAGGGGCTTTCTCTTCCTTTCCCAGCCTTGGCGTGCCCGTCATTCCTGATGACTACAAATCTTACAGGAAAACACCAAACATAAAATAAACCAGATGCCTATGTGCTTAAATCATTCCATTCCTTGACAGTCATTCTGTAAACATGGTTCTGATCTCCCTTTAGACATAAAAGCCCCATGATTTGTGTGACAAATGTAGCAGATGCAAATACTTTTCCTGCCTACTCTCCTGCTTCCCTTCCACCAGTCATCAAAGCTTGTGCCACAGCCCCAGAAACCCATTCTCTAGAGTGAGAGGCATCATAAGACCAGGTGACCCTGAGAGCCCATCCATTTGGACAGGGGGCTTTTCTCCCGGAAGCCCTCACTCATTCTGCAATTCTACAAATGCCTGAACACTCGGGACTGTGCAGGACTTGGAATGGTGCCCAGGGAAGGGGACCAACTTTTCATTATTTAGGGAGCCATAGATTCCTTGCCTGGCCCCGGGGCCCTGACTACCTTCTATTGTTTCTCATAATTGCTTTTATTTGGGGGGTGCCCACAAACACAGGACACCATAATTCTGGCTCTGGGGTCTCCATGAATTGCCCATATAACTCTTTTACCCCGGTTTCCCATCCAACACCCTCCCCCACATACCTTCCTCAAAATGAATGGATTGGACAAGGTGGCTCCCAACGCCCCCTCCTGTGCGGCCAGCATGGACACAAGCCTGGCTGGTGGGACTGTGACTCATTGCTCTCAGGGCCACAGCCTCAAGAAGGGACAAACATTGAGCCACTCTTGGCCACCCCTCATGTAAAATCCACTTTTTTCATTTACCAGAAGCCAATGAAGAGCTCTGGTGAACAGGAAGTAGACGACCTATGGCCAGGTGTTTGCTCTCTGAACACTAGGGCAGACAGGACCCTGAAAGGCCGGTGAGACATTCAGTGTCCTGTGCTCTCTTCAGTGGCCATAACAATACCTTCCTCTTGCTGCCCTGTCACTCTCCTTCCAATTCTACCACTCGGGAGATCTTGCTAAAACACAAATGTCTCCAAAATAAAATGCATACGGTACCATGTCCCTGCCTGGCTTAAAGTTCTTCATCGGCTCTCTATTGTCTTCAGAATCAAGCCTCAGCTCTTGAGTAGGGCCCATGAGGCCCGCCTGATCTGGCCCAACCGACCTCTCCTGACTCAACTCTCCTGTCTCCATGTGCCAAGTCGTATCACCCTCCGTTTACCCATCAACGAACTCATTAATTCTCTTCCTTTGCTGATCTCCACCCTCATCTCTACTGAAAGGGATCACAAGCATGAATTGAGTACCATCCATGGTGGATTGTCTGCAAAAATGGCGGCTAATTTCTCTCATTCCTGTAAACACACGCCACTCCTCCCATCTAGGAGATGACCACTCACCCCAGCATCCCAGGTGAGCCCAGCCCCCAGCAAATCCACCAGTGCAGCCACATGAGGGAGCCCGAGGAAGATCTGCAAGAGAATCACCCAGCCAACCCACAGCTTTGTGGGAAATAACGCATCTTCGTTGTGTTAAGCCACTAAGTCGTTACCTAGGAATAGATAACTAAAATGTCACCCATGTGCCTAGTAATTTTCCCATGTGAAATTATGATCTAGACCCTGTCTTTTAAAAGCATACAGTCTAGTTACCTTTACTTCTCTTGCATACACACAGCAATTAGAAAAGAAGACAATCACTAATTATGAAGCCATATGGTACTGTGGAAAGTACCAGAATCTGGGCTCACATCCCAGTCTGGCTGTGTGACCCTTGGAAATTCACATTTCTACTCTGGGTCTCAGTTTGTCCTCGGCACATGAAGGTGCTGTACTTAAGTTCTGACAGCCCTGCCAGCCCCAAGTCCACCCCAAGTGTGAAATGCTCTCAGTGGCCTGAGGGCTGTGGAGTGACATGGAAAGTGCACTGGGAAAGGAGTCGGAAAATGCTCAGCCTGTGAACAAGCACTTACTGAGCAAGTACCCCATCAGACACTGCGCCCGAGGTAGGCGCCAGGGACACGGCAATGAGCCCTCACTGGTCCTCTCATGTGACAGGCATAACATGGGCTGTGATCGGAGCTGGGAAGGAGCTCAGAGAACAGACTACTTACACCACCTGTGTGACCCTGCAAACAGCACATAACCTCTCTGGGCCTCAGGCTCCGTGACTATAAAATGGGCAGGAGAGGGATAGCCCTGCCTATCTCCTGGGGGTGTGGCCAGACTCCGGGGAGACTCTGCAGACAGAGAGGGGGGCTCCACCCATCATGAAATGCTGTACCCAGGAACAGTGGTGTCCCCGTGGCCTCGGCAATTCTGAGTCATCTGAGCAGGCCTCCCAGGGAAGAGGACCTGTGGCCTGTGAGTTTGGCAAGGATTTCACGAGGTTAGAAGGAAAATAAGGGAGCTTCCCTGAGTCCCAAAGCTCAGTGCACACCAAAGATAGACAAATCCATCCCTTGATAACCACCCCAGCTGTGGCTGTCTCTATGACCAAGACAACAACAGCCCTTTCCCCTTTTTTCACCCCAGGGGCCACTCAGAGTCGAGAGCAGGTTATCAGACGCCCAGCTCTGGAAAGAAAATGAACAGTCCCTGAAGCGCGGTCAACGGTCTGGGGACCAAAGCCATCATTTCTGCCTCTTACTGCTCCAGTTTCTCTATATCCCAGTCTCACTATTTTCTAAGAAAACATGTCAAATAATTTATGGCAAAAGCCAAGAACTGAAAGGGAAGTTGCCACAGGCACATGAGAGCCACTGCTGTCAGAAAACACAGGCAGACTGGCTTGGGCAAATACTGGGGAACGTCTCACAGCATCCCAGCGAGTGCTGTGAGCTCCCCAAGGAAGCCCTGCTGACGGTGGGGGCTGCAGGGGGATGGAAAGGGCAGAGAGCAGGGGCAGGAGCTCATGTCCATTTCCCAGAAAGCCCTGCACCTGAAATCCCCACCACCTTCCAGCTCAGCCTTCCCACTGCTTTCTCTTTGGGTCAAGCCCACTGGACCAGGAGTTAGGACATCCCAGCTGGATGACCTCCTACAAGCTGAGTGATTTGGGGCAGAGGCCTTGACCTCTCTGGTTCTTAGTTTCCTCATCTGTGAGATGGGGTGGGTCTCTATCTTACCCCACAAGCTCATGCGAGACAAGAGGAGGCAACGTCATTTGAAGGCCGTAAAGTGCTCCACAAATAGAAGTGATTTTTATTATTAAATCAAGTCTGGGAATTTATACATTCATTGCTTGCTCTCAAGGTTGAAAATAGAGCTCAAAGGTCAAGTGCAATTTGTTAAAACCTAATTAGAAGACAAATTGTCTTTCATTTGAACATGTGAGACAGAATCCAGCAGCTTAAGAAATAAGGCTGGTTGATTTGAAACGCCTTGCTTTAATTCGAAACTTCCAGGAGCCGCCAAGCAGCTGCGCAGTTCAGGCTCTCTGCAGGGGACGCAGAGAAGGAGAGGGCATCGCGCCCGCCTGCCCAGAGCTTGCGGTCCAATATGGATGAGAAGACAAGACCACAGATAAGCAAGAGACAGGGTGTGCTTGGGGTCTGACATAGTTCCAGGCCTACTGCCCTAGGCCACGTTCCCTTGGGGACAGCGGTCTCATCTAATTGGAAAGAAGTCAAGATCGTTCTAAAAGAAGAGCCTGAAGGACCAAAAGGGAGCATGTGGGTTGGCAGAGACAAGAGGCAAAAACAACAGCAGACAGAAGCAAAATAGCAGAGGGGGGAGAAAGTGGGCCCAGTGCAGAAACCCCCACTCCACCCCCCACCCCCGAGTCGGGCCTGGCCGTGGCACACACAGCGCACAGGCAATCTGGTGGAACGAGGCCTTTCCCCCGAAGCCAGGAAGATCAGGCAAAGGAGCTTGGCCTTAAGTCTGTTCTCAGTGCAGAGCTGTAGAAATGACTCCACGTGCTAGGATTTTCTTCTACTGCCGTCAGTGACTCCAGAGCCTTCCTGGGTCCCTGTCCTGCCCCAACGCAGGACCATACCTACTCTGTCTGGCCTCAGTCTGCAATAACCTGGCCTTTTCACTCAGCTAGCCTGTCTTTCTTTCCTTCCATAATCATCGACTGAACACTCTGACAGCTTTTTGATAGGTCTGGTTGGGCTCAGTGGCAGTCCCCAGCTAGTCAATCAAGCAGTGATACAGCTGCTACAGTGACAGGGTGGAGGGGATTGGCAGATGGAGTTCGATCTCCTAATCAATGGACTTAAATGAATCGGAGGTGGTGGGGGGGTGAGATGGGAGGGTCATCCTAGGTAGGCCTGACCTAAGCAGGAGAGCCATTTAAAGGCAGGTTTAGGCCTTCCCTGAGGCAGAGAGGCTCCAAACAATTCCTGCTCACAGGGTGTCAGCCTACCCACGATCCCCTCCCCTAACTGCCTGCGGAGAATGAGCTGTGGCTGTGGTTCCAGCCTGCTTGTCGTCTTCCTTCTTGACTGCCTGCTCTACAGACTTCAGACTTGCTACACCTGACCCCACATTTCCTTAGCCAATTCCTTGTAAATACACACCCCCACAGTATACAATAGTGTAGTTGTAAGATACACACACAGGCCTCTTACTGTTGCTTCCACTTCTCTGGTCGGACCCCTCCCAGACGGCAACCACACAGTACCAAACTGCAGCGCACGGAGACCACAGTGCCTGTCCTCAAGAAGCTCAAGACCCACGAGAGGCGCCACAGGTGAGCCATCCAGTATTCCAAGACAGCAGGTCTACTGAGTGGGTACAAAGCGTTGGTTCCGTAAGACGAACGAGTGCCTAGCGTTCGCGGCACGGCACTGCACCCTGAAATTCTAGTAAGAGGGTGGACCCCACATCAAGTGAGCATAGCGCAATTAAAAAGACGGCTGATGAGAACTAGAAGAGGGCGACAAATGGAAGCACAAAGGACATTGAAGCCAGCATGAGGAGGCTGAGATGCTTTAGGGAAAACATGACAACAGACTGAAACCTGAGGGATAAGGAGTTTGCCATGAAAAAGGGAGAGAAGTCGGAGTTCCCGGACAGAGGAAGTGCTGTGCTGAAAATACGGAACGTTAGCTAAGGCTGTATTACATACCTGAAAGTTGCTAAGTGAGTAGATGTTAAATGTTCTCACCACAAAAAAAGAAGTGGTAATTATGTGATGTGATGAAGGTGTTAGCTAACGGTAAGGTGGCGATCACTTCGCCATGTGTAAGTGTATCGAATCAACACGGTTGTACACCTCCAATTCACACAACGGTGTATGGCAATTCTAGCTCCATAAAGCTGGAAGAAATAAATGCACATGAAACATTCTTTAAAGATATGGAATATTCCACCCTCACTTCCCCCTTTGGACTCCCAAAGCTGGTAAGATCTTGCTACTCCTTCTGTTAACATGTAGGAACTTCCACATCAAAATACTCCGAGCTCATAACCGAACACTTAGCACAGAGTCCAGCACATAGTAGGTGTTCCAGAAATATTTGTGGAATGAGCAAATGACTTACTGGCCATCTATGCCTAAGTAAAAAAGAGGACATTGTTCTGGGTAGGAATATAAGTCAGGCAGAAGCAGTGCTTGTTAAAGTAAGGAAAGAAAGAAGTCAGGTGGTCTGCAAAGATCCTTTGAATAATAGTTCTCCTGGGATACAGTTTGGGCAAGGCAGCCACAGCGCACTGAGCCTGCATCCACATGCAGAACCCTTTCCTGCATGCTATGTCAATTTCAAGGAGTCCTATCTGGTCCAGAAGTGAGCATAGTTATGGAATGAAAGAGACCTCAGGAAAAGGAAGAATATGGATGCATCCAGGCCAAAGGAAGGCCAAGGTCAAATGGGAAAAAGGAAGATCAGGTCTGATAAAGAACACTGTATCTCCCAGATCAAAAGACCTTGGCCATGTTTGGTGGATACAGCATTTTGTGGTTTCTTTTTAATTTTTAAAATTTTTATTCATTTGTTTATCTATTTGGCGGGGAGGGGCAAAGGGAGAGAGAAAATCTCAAGCAGACTCCCCACTGAGCTGGATGCAGGACTCCACCTCATGACCCTGAGATCATAACGTGAGCCAAAAGCAAGAGTTGGACGTTTCACCAACTGAGCTACCCAAGTGCCCCAAAGAGTTGTGTTGTTGTTTTTTTTAATTCAAACCTCTAATATAATTCTCTGGTACTAATCCAGGAAGCAAAGAAACAAAATATAGGAGGAAAGAAGGTATAGTTGCCTTAAGTGTAAGAGGAAGAATGGCAGTACTAAAAAAAAAAAAAAAAAGGAAAGAAAAGAAAAGAAAAGAAAAACCTGGCCTGGAAAGATCTTATTACAATACTGGAAGCTGTTTCAAAGTGCCTGACACTGCTCTACGGAACAAAATCAGTTACATATCGATCTCTTGAGGAAATGACTAAGTGTCCCAAGTAGCTATCCCCAGGAAGGTTTCTCTGAAAAACAGGGAAACCGACCAGTCCTCTTCATGGTGGGTCAATCCTGCTGATTCAAGTGACATTTAGCTGTTGACTTCTTAGAGTCTGAAAGTACACTTAGCAAATGAAAATGGCATTGACGGAAACACCAACAACAGTGGCAGTGCACCATGTGATTCCTTCTGTTTTCCTTCCCCAGTGTGCTGCTTCCTCCTACCTCCTGGCAGGCACTAGCTCTAAAGACAAATGAGTCATAATCCCTGCCCTCGAGGAACACTCCCCTGGGGAAAAACTGGGGGGAAAAGTGAGGGAAAGTCTGCATGGGTTTTCCATATAGAGTATCATGTCATCTGCGAAGAGAGATAGTTTGACTTCTTCTTTGCCAATCTGAATACCTTTGATCCCTTTTTGTTGCCTGATTGCTGTTGCAAGGACTTCTAGTACTATGTTGAATAATAGTGGCGAGAGTGGGCATCCTTGTCGTGTTCCTGATCTTAAGGGAAAGGCTTCCAGCTTTTTCCCATTGAGAATGATATTTGCTGTAGGCTTTTCATAGATGGCTTTTATGAGATTGAGGAATGTACCCTCTATCCCTACACTCTGAAGGGTTTTAATCAGGAAAGGATGCTGTATTTTGCCAAATGCTTTTTCTGCATCGATTGAGAGGGTCATATGGTTCTTGACTCTTTTCTTGTTGATATGATCTATCACACTGATCGATTTGTGAATGTTGAACCACGCTTGCAACCCAGGGATGAATCCCACTTGGTCATGATGGATAATCCTTTTAATGTACTGTTGGATTCTATTAGCAAGGATCTTGTTGAGAATTTTGGTGTCCATATTCATCAGGGATATCGGTCTGTAATTCTCCTTTTTGATGGGGTCTTTGCCTGGTTTGGGGATCAAGGTAATACTGGCCTCATAGAAAGAGTTTGGTAGTTTTCCTTCTGTTTCTATTTTTTGAAACAGCTTCACGGGATAGGTGTTATTTCGTCTTTGAATGTTTGGTACAATTCCCCGGGGAATCCGTCAAGCTCTGGCCTCTTGTTTTTGGGGAGGTTTTCGATCACTGCTTCAGTCTCTTCATAATTAATCGGTCTGTTTAAATAATCAATTTCTTCCTGTTTCAGTCTTGGTAGTTTATAGGTTTCCAGGAAGGCATCCATTTCTTCCAGGTTGTTTAATTTATTGGCATAAAGCTGTTGATAAAAGTTTCTAATGATCCTTCCAATTTCATTGGTGTTGGTTGTGACCTCTCCCCTTTTGTTCATAATTTTATTAATTTGGGTCCTTTCTCTATTCTTTTGAATAAGTCTGGCCAGTGGCTTATTGATCTTATTTATTCTTTCAAAGAACCAGCTTCTAGTTCTGTTGATCTGCTCTACTGTGCTCCTGGTTTCTAATTCATTGATCTCTGCTCTAATCTTGATCAACTGCCTTCTCGTGTGCAGGTTAGGCCTGTTCCTCTGTTCCAGCTCCAGCTTCTTGAGGTGAGAATATAAATACTGCATTTTAGATTTTTCTATTCTTTTGAGTGAGGCTTGGATGGCTATGTATTTTCCCCTTAGGACTGCCTTTGCAGTGTCCCATAGGTTTTGGACCATTGTGTTTTCATTCTCATTGGTCTCCAGAAATTGTTTAAATTGATTTTTAATTTCCCGGTTTATCCAATCATTCTTGAGCAGGATTGTTCTTAGTTTCCAAGACTCTACCCCCAAACTACTAGAAGTTACAGAGCAATTCAGTAATGTGACAGGATACAAAATCAATGCTCAGAAATCAGTTGCATTTCTATACATGAACAATGAGACTGAAGAAAGAGAAATTAGGGAATCCATCCCATTTACAATAGCACCAAAAACCATACATTACCTTGGAATTAACTTAACCAGAGACGTAAAGGACCTATATTCTAGAAACTATAAATCACTCTTGAAAGACATTGAGGAAGACACAAAAAGATGGAAAGATATTCCATGCTCATGGATCTGAGGAATTAACATAGTTAAAATGTCCATGCTACCCAGAGCAATCTACACTTTCAATGCTATCCCGATCAAAATACCAATGACATTTTTCAAAGAACTGGAACAAACAGCCCTTATATTTGTGTGGAACCAGAAAAGGCCCCGAATCGCCAAGGAATTGCTGAAAAGGAAACACAAAGCTGGGGGCATCATGTTGCCGGATTTCAAGCTATACTACAAAGCTGTGATCACAAAGACAGCATGGTACTGGCACAAAAGCAGACACATAGACCAATGGAACAGAATAGAGAACCCAGAAATGGACCCTCGGCTCTTTGGGCAACTAATTTTTGACAAAGCAGGAAAAACATCCAGTGGAAAAAAGACAGTCTCTTCAATACATGGTGCTGGGAAAACTGGACAGCTACATGCAAAAGAATGAAACTTGACCACTCTCTCACACCATACAAAAAGATAAACTCCAAATGGATGAGAGACCTCGATGTGAGACAGGAATCCACAAAATCCTAGAGGAGAACATAGGCTGCAACCTCTTTGACATCGGCCACAGCAACTTTTTTCATGACACATCTCCAAAGGCAAGAGAAACAAAAGAAAAAATGAACTTGTGGGACTTCATCAAGATAAAAAGCTTCTGCACAGCAAAGGAAACAGTCAAAAAAACTAAGAGGCAGCCCATGGAATGGGAGAATATATTTGCAAATGACACTACAGATAAAGGACTGGTATCCAAGATCTACAAAGAACTTCTCAAACTCAATACACGAGAAACAAATAAACAAATCATAAAATGGGCAGAAGATATGAACAGACACTTTTCCAGTGAAGACACACAAATGGCTAACAGACACATGAAAAAACGCTCAAAATCATTAGCTATCAGGGAAATTCAAATCAAAACCACATTGAGATACCACCTTATGCCAGTTAGAATGGCAAAAATTGACAAGGCAGGAAACAACAAATGTTGGAGAGGATGTGGAGAAAGGGGATCCCTCTTACACTGTTGGTGGGAATGCAAGTTGGTACAGCCACTGTGGAAAACAGTGTGGAGGTCCCTTAAAAGGTTAAAAATTGAGCTACCCTATGACCCAGCCATTGCAATACTGGGTATTTACCTCAAAAATACAGACATAGTGAAGAGAAGGGCCATATGCACCCCAATGTTCATAGCAGCATTGTCCACAATAGCTAAATTGTGGAAGGAGCCTAGACACCCTTCAACAGATGACTGGATAAAGAAGATGTGGTCCATATATACAATGGAATATTACTCAGCCATCAGAAAGAGCAAATTCTCAACATTTGCTGCAACATGGACGGGACTGGAGGAGATTATGCTAAGCGAAATAAGTCAAGCAGAGAAAGACAATTATCATATGGTTTCACTCATTTATGGAACATAAGAAGTAGGAAGATCGGTAGGAGAAGAAAGGGAAGAATAAAGGGGGGGTAAACAGAAGGGGGAATGAACCACGAGAGACTGTGGACTCTGGGAAACAAACTGAGGGCTTCAGAGGGGAGAGGGGTGGGGGATTGGGATAGGCCAGTGATGGGTATTAAGGAGGGCACATACTGCATGGTGCACTGTGTGTTATATGCAAATAATGAATCATGGAACATTACATCAAAAACTAAGGATGTACTGTATGGTGACTAACATAATATAATAAAAAATTGTTATTAAAAAAAAAAAAAGAGGGGCGCCTGGGTAGCACAGTCGTTAAAGCGTCTGCCTTCGGCTCAGGGCGTGATCCCGGCGTACCGGGATCGAGTCCCACATTGGGCTCCTCCGCTGGGAGCCTGCTTCTTCCTCTCCCACTCCCCCTGCTGTGTTCCCTCTCTCGCTGGCTGTCTCTCTGTCACATAAATATTAAATAAAATCTTTAAAAAAAAAAAAAAAAGTCTGCATGGGACTCCAAGGGGCTCTGTTGTACTGAAGAGATGACAGTTCCCAGAGGGGGCTATTGAGAACCATCAGGATGAGGGAGGGACATTCCAGGCAGAGGAGGTCATGGGCCATAAGATTAAGAGCCTAGCAAGTTTTTTTTGAACTAGGGTATTTCCTACTGGCTGGAGTGCTAGGTGAGAGAGGGCGGGGAGGGTCAGATTATCAAAGGCTGATCTGAGGCAGTATTAAGGAGGTTGGAGCTGATCCCATAGTTAGTGCTTCTCAACTCTGAGAGTCATTGGGGACTGGTAGAAAAATGACTGGAGACCCCTGAGCCAGGAGCTGGGGTTTTGGATGCAGACTACAGGTGGCAAAGCAAGGCTGGAGATACTGAAGAACATTTGCAGGGTTCTTTGAGGGTGGAGACCAAGTCTACCACACCCCGAGAGACATTTACAGTCTTAATAAGGCCTTCCAGCTCCAGTACTTTTCTGTTAAAACCTTTAGATATGACGACTGATACTGAATTTAAATGTAACCTGCCCAAAGAGTACTCCCGTGGAGCTGTACCAGCAACACAGAGACACTCCACCATCATTTGCTCAGTCCCGGACAATCCCTGCCTTCGGTCTCACCAGCTTCTTGGTTTTTAAGTTTCCTGCTTTTCTTTGACAGGACACAGGACAGAGGCCCTCCCTGTGACCTCCCCCAGCACCAGCAACAGCATTCAAGTACCTGGCTTTGCTCGCTCCCAGCTGTGCGCAAAACAGCTAAAGAGGTGAGGACTCCCCCAAAGCTGTCCTGGGGAAGAGGGCTGCAAACTGCAAACTGCAAACGAGGCCGTCTGCCCTATTGCTTCTCCCGGGTCTGCAGCCGGCCAGGCCGCAGTGCAGATTTGGACTCACCAGCCTCTGTGAGCACAGAAGCCAATCCCTTATAATCACTCTGTCTCTCTCTCTGTCTCTCTCTCCATATATATACATATACACATTAGTCTCTCTACATATTTATACATATATACACACACACATATATACATCAGTTCCATACACACACACACACACACACACACACACACACACACAGCCTATTGGTTCTGTTTCTCTGGAGAACCCTGACTGACACACAAGACTACCTGGGTACCGCATGGTGTCAGTGGAGAACCCAGAGGGAGCCAGTAGTGAGGTGCTCTTCCCACTCCGTGCTCGGTGGGGGTCTTAGATGGCCAAGCGGAGAGCGAGAACTCATCCCCTCTAGACAGGGATCATCTTTTCCCCCTATGCCGTGTCAGCAGGGGCCAGGTAGAGAGCAGTAATGGGGTCCTTCCTCTTTCCCTGGAGCTGAACTTCCACCAGCAGTAACAAGAGGCCCCACCCTGGGTGTCCACAAAGGCCCAGGGGTAGACTTAGAATTCCTTCCTCACCTAGCAGTAGGGAGGCAGTGCCCCGTTCCCAGTCAAGCCGAACTGGATTGAGTAGGCTTGTTGGTAACGGTGTTGGCGTGACAACTCCCAAACTACTTTGCGTGTATCAAGCCAATGAGTAAATATACTGATGTTGCTGGAAACTAAATTTCTCACCATGGGAGAAAAGAGATGCAGATATAGAACTGAGGAAAGGGAGAAAGAACCTTGGATTGGAATTCAAAGTATTAGTACCAAGTTGCAATTTAAAATGAGATGAGGGGGCACGAGCGCACACCTGTGCTTCCTACCTCTGTCCGATGCAAGTAGCAAGGAGTCCGGACGCCCTAGCAGCAAACAGCTCATCTAGCCCGCAGGTACCCGGTGACGTTCCTCACTCCAAGGAATCAGAGCCTCTTGGAGAAATGGCAGGTTCCAATCTGGAGAAGAACAGGGCATCCCTGTTGGGGCAGCCACCACACAGCGGTTGGAAACCTGCTGGCACTCTCCATCATGATAGCTGGAGCTAAAGGACACTGGCCAGATGGGCAAAGGAGAAGCGGCCGTTTGGAGCCCGAGCCTGCATGGGGCTAAGGGGAAGCCAAGAAGCCAGAATTCCTGGCCCATCTAGCAAGGCTTCCTTGCCATGCTCTTTTGGTGTTCCAGTCTCTTGAAGGCTGCAGTGTGCCTCAGCTTTGCCACAAGGAACTAAGGGAAGAGGCTTCTGTCCTCACTTGAGCTGGATATTTAGCAGGCTTTGGACATAGTTTGGGGACCATCCAAAGCCAGGGTATTCCCTGGAAGGACCACTGGTTACCCTGTCTTTCCTTAGAGTGTCTCCTTCTGGAATTCTTGGCTTCCTCCTAGGAAGCTCAGAGAATTCTTCCAACAGGAGAGGATAGTGTCCAGCAAGCTTGTATGAGGCCTAATGGAATTTGATACTTTTGTTATTGATTTTGCTTTATGGTCCCTTTCACATGGAGGAGTGGTTCTCAGTCCTTTATACAGTGGGAGCCCAGAGTCAAGCTTTCTTAGCAGCCTATACAACAGATAGGCTGTTACTGAGGGGATCACGTTGTAGGCTTGAGCCTGAGGAACAGCTGGGCTTCTCAACTAGACAGTCCCACTTTTTACTGGAAACCTATTTTATGCCAGCTCAAATAATACTGAGTAGCCATGTTGTTGTGCTGGAAACCAGAGGGCCAAAGATTAGGAAGATCTGTACTGCCTTAGTTCAGGCAGCCGTAACAAAATATCACAGACCGGGGCGGGGGGGGGGGGATTAGACAACAGGATTTTATTTCCTCACTGTTCCAGAGGCTGGAAGTCCAAGATCAGGGTGCCAGACGGTCCGGTTTTGATAAGGGCCACCATTTCACCATATGCTCACATGACCTTTCCTTAGTGTGCGCACATGGACAGAGCGAGAGTGTGAGCCTTCTGGTGTCTCTTAAGGACACTTCTTACAAGGGTCCCACCCTCAAGACCTCATCTAAACCTAATTATCTCCCAAGTGTTCCATCTCCAAATACCTCACATTAAGGCTTACGGTCTCAGCATGTGAGTTTGGGGGGGGGGATACAATTCAGTCCATAGCATGCCCTGTCCTCAAGGAGCTCACAGTCTTCTGCAAGAGATAGATAACTAACCAACCCAACAAGGGCAATGGTGTGGAGCGTTCTGTAGCAGAGGCAGAGTCGAAATGTATAGTTACACTGACGGCCCATGATTCACCTCTTAGATAGGCTTCTGAGACCATCTTAGCCATCTTAGAAGTCCCAGAAGGAGACAGACATCAAGCAAATAATACCACCAAGCTACACATAATAACAAACCATGAGAAATGCTGTGAGGGGGAGCCAGGATGCTATTCTAGAAGGAATAGCTCTGGGGCCAGAGGACAAGCTGAGTGCAGTTCAGACATGTTGACTAGGTGGTACTTGCCCACTGTGTTACGAAGGAGATTTTGATTAGGAATCAAGTCCAATGAATAAGGAGGCTTGCTCCTATACCTCCTAATCCCTCCTCACTGGCAAGTACGCAATCCGAGAGTTGCAAAGGATACAAAATGTCCTTGAACATCTGTGAATCAATTTTGTGACATTTATAGCTAATGAATCAGGGCTATTCTTAGCCCAGTAGAGGTCTGGGGCCCATAGATCTTCTGACAGAAATACAGACTCCTGGAGTTCCAAGGGTCTCAGAGATTGCCTGCTAAAACCTCTTCACTGTATGGGTGAGAAATCCCCAGCCCAGAGAGCAGATATGATCTGTTCAAGTTCATGTGGCTGGTTTCCAAGATGTCACACCCTTAGGTTTTCCTCAGTTACTGCGTGACCTCATTAGCAGAGTAGGGGTGGGGACAGCGTCTGCTCTACAGGGGTGCTGTGCCACTTCTGCAGACCCCTTTGGTGGCACCAGGATCTGTGTCCTCTAGCTGAAGTCATCCCTCAAAAGGTCAGCTGGCCTGATGGGTCACCACCTGTAGGCAGAAGGTAACTGGGCCCTTCGCTTGCCTGGTGGCAGCTGTAGTATTAGGGCCCTCCACACAGCAATCCGGGCCGGCCGCATCCATAAAGTGTGGGCAGCAAGTCTAATCGATGACCACAGGAGTAACAGCTGTGCCGTACTGAGCATCCACGGCGTGCCAGCCCTGTGTTGGGAACTCACTCGTGGCATGGCTAACCAGAAAACCAGCCTTGCAAAGTAAACAGAACCATCCCTGTTTTACAGAAGAAACTGAAGTAAATGAGAAACTGAACAAATATTCTGACCACTATGACAAGAGTGAAGGTCCTTCATATATAAAAAGCTCTCATAATCAGTAAAGAAAAAACTCACCACAAAAGACACCAACAGACAATCACGACATATACATCCTGTATCTTCAATAAACATTTAAATGCCCAACATGACTGATAATCAAAGAAATGAAAATGAGACACCATTTTTTTTGCACATCAAATGAACAAAGATTTGTAAGCAGGCAGACCCTGACAGCTTAGAGATGAAGTACTTAGGCCCCAAAAGTCAATGTTTTAAGGGGAAAACCTGAATTAATGGTACACACGAAGATGACATAAGTCAAATGGAAGGGATTCCTTCTCACTCCTTGCGCAAGGATCCTGGCACATTCCCACCTCTACACATCTGCTTCTGACACATGCCTGCCTGGAAGGCCTCCTTCCTCTCCTCTCTTCTCTCTCCTCTCCTCTCCTCTCCTCTCCTCTCCTCTCCTCTCCTCTCCACCAGGCCAACTGATTCTCTTTCCCTGAAGGCCTATCCCACCCTACAGAGTTTCAGCCCGAGGCCCCCTTTAGGCAACTAGCCAAGGATACCACGCAGCATATGGTCTCTCAGGGAGGCTGGAAACCCCTCAAATGTGTATCCTGCACCCCGGCATAGGCCCTGCTCAAAGACGTCTGGCGGGGAGGTCACAGACGTGGCAGTGCAGCCACGGAGATCTGGGAAGGTCATTAAGTAGAATAATATTCCAGAAGGGTGTATATGCTGTTCTGTTCCCTATTATCCTGCTTGCTTGTACCTTTCAGGTCCTCAAGAATTTATGGCGCAGCAAAAATCCCATTAGAACAGGCTACAAAGAGGTGTTCAAATTACATCACTATACTGGAATTTGGGTTGTTGAAGGCTACTCCAAATGAAAGAGCCACTGGCCAGGACTTTGGTGGTTTCCATTAAAGTGGCATTTGCCTTGTAATGTCATTAACAGGGACAAGATCTGAAGTGATAAATGCCTGGACAGAAATCGCAAGTAGATTTTGTAAAACCTAAATCTCCTCCTCCGAGCATACAATTAGAGTGCGTGTTGGCTAGCTGAGGCTGACCGATGAGTGGTCGGGGTCTCCGGGACCCGGAGCAGCTCGGTGACTGTTTAGATGGCGGGGCTCCTGATGCTAAACACCGGCTATATATTTGTATTTTGTGTATAAACATGACGGCCTCTCTCCCGTGACTCTGAGGGATCTTTGATAATTCACATGTGAAATTAAAGGCATCTTATTCATTCCGTTATTTATTATTCTCTGTAAAATGAGTTAGGAATTTGTCCCCGTGAATAATGTTAGCCATAATAGTTAATTTACTCCTATTCATTGGCAGTAATAAAAATGTACAAGGGGAGGCAGAAACATTATTATTTCTTGCTTGAAGTGCAATTTCATGTGGTGAGAGAAACATGTTAATATGCTGCAAAGTGCTACAGGAATTTCGTTCTCAAAGGAATGGCGGTATTAAATGTATTCTGACAAGAAGGAGCCTCGGAAGGGAAACATTTATCTTCATAAAGTCATTAAATTTACTGAGCAGCATCGCATTCTTCCTGCAATCTGCTCACTCCATTAAAGGCGAAGCTGTGGAACTCGCTCTGTCACATGAGCGGCCCCTGCGTTTCTGAGAAGAGGAGGAATGGGGCTCTTTCCCCTACGAATAGGCTCCCCCCCTCAAAGCCAGTGAGCTCAAGCCCAGACACACATGTGCGCGCTCTGTCAGCTCTTTCCAGAATCAGTACCCGGGGCTTGGACAAGTTTCTCTGCCTGCTTCAGAAGACTTCACGTGACCAGGCGAGCACAAATTTGGCAAGCCCTCCTGGGTCAGTCTCAAGAGCCCCCTGGCTCTGAGGGTGTCTCCCCATCCTGCTGGGAGGGGCCCCAGCAGCTCACACAGGCCCCGGTCAGCGGGATGGCATGAGCTGGTTCCGAACCGGGGCATGCCCACCCATGCCTAGGGTCATGAGTCCGTGTTCTGGAAAATCACAGAGGGAGAGGGAACTCCAGGTTCTTGCAGTTGCTCTTGTGTTTCCATAGTAGGTGTCTCTAGCGGGCTAGAGCTGCCAAGATGCGCAAACACACTTTAGGACCAAGGCCACCGTGCCAGCTCGGGCACACGGTAGGGAAGGAAAACAAACGGAATCGTTTTCAATATACCGCGAGGGCACTTCCCACTCGCCTGATACCTTTTCTTCCCAACACTTTGCGGATAAGTGCCGTTCGGGGGATGAGGACAAATGTCCTATCTACATTCCCGTCATGAGAAAGGATGCGATTTCAGGTTGCAGTTCAGGAGAAGATGGGGGTAGAGAGCAGAAGACAAAGATATTAAATGAAGAAGAGGGGCTGCAGATGGTGATTTAAAAATCCCAGCGCAAGTTCATCTGGAGAGGCAAACAGCTTTCACTGAGCCAAGACAGCTAAGGCTTCCTCCCTGCCACGCCACAGGCCACAGCCGGGGCTGGCCAAAGCCAAACCCAGAAGAGTCGAGCCATTTATTCGGTGACGTGAAAAGCAGATACTTGAAAGGAACAAACTATAAGCTGCAAGAGGTCAGAGACAATTTTGGTCACATTATCGTCCCCGCACCTAGCTCACAGCAGGTGCTCAAGAGCACTTGTTGAGGAAAGGAACAGACGCATGCGTGCGTCGCTCAGTTTGGCAGGGCTGGATGGATAAGCCCCTAATCCCGTCCCCTGAGCGCTATGGGTCTGTCCAAGGGAGACTGCATTTTGTTAGCAGGACGGATTCTGAGAACGCGGGACCAGGCTGATAGAATTTCCAGTGACCAATTTCTGGAATTCTGACTCTCCGTTCTAAGACGTGACTAGTATTTGTTGCGAATCCATCATGGGCTAATCATCATTTAACCTGTGTTCTCACTGAATCCTCAGAACACCCCATTTTACAAGTGAGGAACCTCAGGAAGGTTAAGCGATTTGCCTAAGGGCGCACAGCCAGTAACTGGTAGAACAGTACCAACCGCGCAGTCATTCGTCTCTCAACTCTCCACTATGAGGCCCCAACAGCCGGGCCCTGTCCTCGGTGCTGGGTCTACCACAGCGAACAAGACAGCACGCTCTCTGCCTTTCTGGAGCCAATGGTCTAGAGGTGGAGACTGTCATTAAACAATAACCCAATTAATGACACGGCTGCACCAGTGGTAAGTGCCACAAACAGGCGGAACTAACCTTATCTTGGATGAGGGTCACAGAGGCTTCCTTAACAAAGTGACGTTTGAGTAACACTTGGAAGGATCAATTAGAATTGAGCAGACAAAAAGAGAGGGAGAAGAGGGTGTCCCAAGCCAAGGATCCAGTGCAAAGGAAGGCTCAGAGGCGGGAAGCAACACATTTCTGAGGAATCTAAAGGCGGCTGTGTGACTGGCCCGCACAGTGTGGTGAAGAGTGGCCCAAGCTGGGACTGCAGCAGGCCAAAGGGACGACGAAGCTGTCGGTAACGATTTGTGGATTTAGCCTAGAAATAATGGAAAGATAGTGACAGGTTTTAAGCAGGGAGTCCTGCTAAGATTGGCATAATTAAGTGGTCATTTTGCTAACGTATGGAGAAGAGATGGGAGGTGGGGAAGCGGGAAGGGACAAGATGGCGGGGAGGGTAAAGAAAGGGGGAAAAGGAGGAGAGACGGGAGATGGAACTGACAGGGCTGGGCAGTAGATTAGGCTGTAGGAAGTCCGGGAGAAGGAGGTGTGGGGTGACTCTCAGATTCTGGATTGAGCAACTGAATGCAGAGGGGCACTCTCCGCTGAGAAAGGGCCTGGGACAGTGCAGAGAACATTCTGCCTCTGTGGCATCTGGTTACTCTATATCCCAGCAGGCAATCCCTTTCAACTCAAACACTGACGGCACTCTGTCCTTGGCCTGACGATTTGCACCAATTTTAGAGGTGAAATATTCAAATTCAGGAAGGCATCTGGTCAAGGGAAACTCCCGGGGCAGAACAGGAGAGGACTGATGCCCATCTAGGTTACAAACCAAGAGGCTTTGCTTTACAAATGATGCTAATTGTGTCCCAGAGGCATCTCCGTCCCCACCAGTAAGCAGCCCAAACCTGTTCGGGCTCTCCAGGGTGTCAACGCCAGGTTTCCCGGCCTTGGCCCCCCGGCGCTCAGGGAACAGAGGATGCAGAATGAAACACCACTGAGGGGCCCAAGTGTTTGTCCGAGCCTCACACAGTCTGTTCAATGATTTTTTTTAAAGCCCTTTGAAACATTCAAGTGAATAGAGGCATTTTAGAATATTTGCCCTCCGTAACCCAGCTGGCTAATTGCCAGCCCGTCTGCAGGCCCACAGAAGACAAGGCAGAGGGGCTTTCAATGTTTAACAGCCCAGTGACTCTGCGAGAGGATCTATCAAGAGAGAACAAGTTGAGCAATCTTTGCCTGAACGGAATGGTAGCAGGCTGGCCCTTCAAAGAGGTACTTGTTCCCGTAAAGCAAGAGCATTTGCTTTTAGTGCTATTTTTATTCAGCATTTACTGATTTATGGACCCCAAGCATAGATTGTACAGCACATCAAATTCCTACATACACAGTATGTCTAAATAAAGGAGATACATTTATTCTACAAAGATGTTACAGGAAACTGTAAAATTAAATGTTCAAAAGAGTCCTCGTGTCTGAGCAACATGGGGTCATTCTTCAGACCCTTCCCGGGTTACGCCATCACCCCATCACTTCCAGAGCCTCCTCCATGCCAGGCCCTGGAGCCCGGCTCTCACTGTCTGTCCTGGGGCCTCATGCTGGCAGCCTTTTGGACTACCTTCTCTCACTTTCTGGATTGGGTTTCCCACTTGGTGCTCGATTCTGAATGCTTCTGTAAGCTCGGGGTTCCTCCATGAATTCAGAAGCCAGGCTTCCTCACAATCCTCAGCTTCTGAGAACTCCTCCAGTTGGGCCACACCCAAGAACAAGATCAGAGTAACCCCAGCAGTGGCCCTCGAACCCAGCACTACTTTAATTGGTAGCAGGCAGAGACATACACATGCCTATGCATGAAGCTGCCCCCACACATACTCCTCCCCATCACTTTTCTCCCAAGTCCCACATGCTGGAGGCCACTGACGTCACTCAGGTTAATGTTCCCCAGGGAGGCAAGCTGGAGCACCATGCTGTCACCAACTCAACTAGCTAGACCCACAGTCACTGCATATCCTGGCAGAAGTCTCAGGATGTGAAGAGTCAACGGCTCGGGCCAGGATGGTTGACGATCCCGCTGCTGCTGATGGTGGGCCAGAACTTCTCTGAAGCCGTTGCTGGGCCAGTGCAATGCGAGGCAGGGCTGTGGCAACCCCCAATGACTCTCACCTCCCGGGGTCCACACGTGTACACTCTCCTTGCCCTGAGTGAGGTACTACCTATGACTTGCTTCTGACATAGAGGATGTGGTCAAGCGGATGAGTTATCCCTTCCATGATTATCTTGTGATGTAAAACTCCGTCTTAGCAGATTGGAAGCCCTGGCTGCTGCACGGAGAATGGACTGCTGAGGGGAAGGCACGGAAGCAGGGACCCAGCGGGGTAATGGCTGTGGACCAGGAGAGACGACAGTGGCCTGACCAGGGTAGGAACAATGGGGCTGGAGAGAAACAGATGGAGACAGGCCATATTACGGAGGTAGAGCCAAGAGAACTTGCAGACGGGTTGAATGCAAGGAGTGAGAGAGGAGAAGTGAGGCTGCCACCAGTTTATGATCACTCGGTTTACGATTATCAAAGTCATATGCCCATCACAGTTGTGGTCATTCCACAGTACAATACTCATGAAAGGGAAGAAACAGGTAAATACAAAATCAATTTTTCTCACCAGAATAATTAGTATAACCAATTGGAACACATAGATTTCCTTTTTTAATAAAGATTTTATTTGAGAGAGAGAGAGAGAGAGAGAGTGCATGTGGGAGTTGGGGGAGGAGTAGAGGGAGAGAGAAAAGCAGACTCCCTACTGAGCAGGGAGCCGGACGTGCTCCATCCCATGACCCAAGATCATGACCTGAGTCGAAATCAAGAGTTAGACGTTTAACCGACTGAGCCAACGAAGTGCCCCCACACTGATTTCCTTAATGGTGTTCACAATCATTAATGAATCAATCATTTAGGGGTGCCTGGGTGGCACAGCGGTTGAGCGTCTGCCTTTGGCTCAGGGCGTGATCTCGGCTTTATGGGATCGAGCCCCACATCAGGCTCTTCTGCTATGAGCCTGCTTCTTCCTCTCCCACTCCCCCTGCTTGTGTTCCTTCTCTCGCTGGCTGTCTCTAGCTCTGTCGAATACATAAATAAAATCTTTAAAAAAAATGAATCAATCATTTAAATATCATTCCTAAGACAAAATAGCAAAAGTCCCCCTTCATCTCTGCAGTATACAACTTCTTTCATAGAAGTCAGCTTTATTCACGTTGTTTCAAAGTATCCACAAAACGTTTCAAGGGGAGAACATAAAATCCTAAAAGCTGCAAACCTGGATAAGGACCCCTCTTGCGTATGTAGACCAGGAAGCAAGTAGACAAGAAAGTTACATAAATATAGGACTGCCATAGAAATACTTCCTGCGTGGGGCGCACGGACTTGGAGAAAGAGAATTAATTCCTGTTAGCTAACCACTTTGTGTGTGTGTTTAATTTTTTTAGCTTACTTAATCTTTACAATGACCCTATGAGGTAGAGAACATTGTCATCTCCATTCTATACTCGGTATTTCATAACGGTGGCAAAATGTCAAATAAACAGTAAGAGAAAACTTTTTCACCTCACCCTTTCTATTCAAATAAATTCCAGTGAATTAAAGAGTTAAGTTTTAAAATGAAGCTATTAAACAATACATCGATACATAGGTAAATATTGATCAGATCATGGAATGGGGAAAGATTTCCTAAACATGCTAAAAATTGAAGCATAAAACAAAAACACTGGTAAATTTGACTACAGATATCTAATTAAAATCTCCACATAAAAATGCCATAAGCAAAATGTGAGACACAAATGACAGAGTAGGAAAATATCTGTAGGCACTACAATACAGACCTGCATCCTGACTCTGCCATCTACCAGTTGTGTGACCTGGAATAAGTTATTAAACTTCTCTGTTCCTGTTTTCCTCATCAGTAAAATGGACTAATAATAGTACCTGTTTTAAAGGATTAAATGATTTAATATAAAGTGCTTATACCCAGGCCTATCACATAGTAAATGTTCAGTGAATACTACCTACCACCTTTTTATTATCACAACAACTACTAGTCCAAAGCATTAAGAAAATCGTAACCTCAAAAGAAAAATAGATAAAGCTCATAAACAATTCACAAAATGAGAAATATAAGTGTTCAATGAACATTAAGTGCTCAACCACATTTGTAGTTCAAGAGCTAGAGATTAAAACAACAGGAAGTATTTTTCACCTATCAAATTAAAAAACACACTTTAATTAAAATATTCTGCACTGGCAGACATCTCTGGAGACACTCACCTCTACTGCTGGGTAGAAGCCAAGCTGGCACGATCTTTCTGAAAAGTAACTTAACAGTGAAGCATCAATAGCCAAAAGATGCTCTTGCCCTTTGACCTAATAATCTGACTTCTACGAATCTAGTCTAAAAAACTTATTACATCAACAAATATCCATGTGCAAGAAAGTTCTTTATAGCCATTTTCCTACAAATTTGAAACCAGCCTATACCCTCAACAACAGAAGATTAAATCATGGTGCCTCTGTACTTGAGAATAGCACACTCCTGCCTAAAGCCACACTTTCAAAGGGTATTTCATGATACCTGGAGGTGCTCACAGTATAGGAAGTCAAAGAGGCAGGACACTAACCAGTCTGAGCCCTGTGTGTGCATGTGCCTATGTGTACAAACATTCTGGAAGAAAATGTGCCATAATATCAACTGTGGTTATCTGTGAGTGATGAGATCCTGAGTAATGTTTCTTCCTTCTTCACACTTATCTTTGCTTAACACATTTTATACAGTGTACATGTATTATTTTTCAGCAAGAAAAAGTAGTTAAAATACATTTCGGTTTGATGCTAGAATATTTGGATTTTAAGAGACATTCCAGAAACCTAAAAAAAAAAGGCGAAAATCCATTACAGGACCTTTCTGTCTTTCTAGTGATGTGATCATCAGAAGTTATGGCGGGAGTTTTGGCAGTGACTCCTCCTTGGTGATCACATGGTCTCTGGAGCCAGGAAGGAAAGGTGGAGGGGCCTCCCTCTGCGTGCTCACCCTCCTTCATCAGCTATCTAGATGAACTCTGAACTCAGAGACTGAGAGGCTCATCCGTGCCCTTGTCCTGAGATTGTTAGATCTGCTCTTCACTCTGCTCTTGGGGCTGGGATCTTAATGGTTGGCAGTGTTAGCTCTGTGTGCTGTCCATTCAGGGAATCCCCATCTTGAATGATGTGCCTTAGATTAGAAAAAACGCTACATCCTGTAGATTCTCTTAGCAAACAGGTAGCCATTTTGCTACTCAGTGAGAACCCACATTCCATTTTCAATATCGACTAAATGTGTTCACTCCCTGAAGGAGCCTTCTAGAACAGGCAAAGCTGGGGAGCAGTCTGGGGCTAGGTGAGGTGAGTGAGGCATCTAGAGCTTCCTTGAATTACATGTTCAAGGTGCTTCACTTGCCACACCCCAGTCCCTGCCCTGAGGCAAAAGGCTAACATTTATCTCTGACAAAGTCCAAAGATTTAAAGTTAGAAAATACATTCAGAGAAGAGAGCTTTTTATTTTCTTTAAATCTTGGTCTGTGAAATATCCTTGGTTAGGCTCACAGAACATTCACTCAACAATTCAACAGGCTGTGTATGAGGCTCTGGGGACCCAGAGATTCATGGGATGGGGAGGGGGTAGGTGTACACAAGGTCCCCAACAGTGTGTTCACAAGGCCCTCTGTTTTGTAAAATTTCCAAAAGATGTGTTAAACGCAGCCAGTTAAGCCTACTGCTCCTTTCAACTCTAACTTGCCCCTCAGCCCCATTTCCCCTCCTGTCAGGTGGCGTGGCAATGGCCTCAGGCACTGTGGGGAAAGGGGTAGGGGAAGTTGATTGGAGATATATCGTGATTTTGAGTTTAGCAGGATATATTTATGGGGTTTGCAGTTACTTCCATGACTCGTGAAATTATTCCTAAGCATCTTGCTGTAGGAATGACTTCCTACACTCCTACCACCCACCCTGGCTGACCCACCTGGAGTCATGAGATAAAGACCCAGAAATCACATTGCTCGTGCACACATCCCATAGCAGCTGGTACCAAAAGTGTGCAGAGAGTGGAAGACAACATACAAGGCTCGAGTGTGCCAAGTCAGAAACTGGTCCATGGAAAGTTCTTTCAGATCTTATATACAGATTTAAAGAGAGAGAGAGAAAGAGGTTTTCCTAAATCTGACAACAATATCAACAATTTGGATGAATTACCAACTAAGAGTTGTGAAGCTGGGAGAAAAAAGCTTTTCTAAACTATCACAAATATAAACAAAACTTAACCAATGATGGCAGAGGAAAGAAACATTACCTTTCGACTCTCTCCACAGAAAATATTGTAAAATTGTCATAATGCGGAAGTGATTAAAGAACATGTCAGGTAGTTACTTAATTAAAATCTTGTGTTATTTTTCTGGATTTTATGATATCTGTGGTAGTTGTCGGCTTTCCAAATTTGTGATTTCTGTGATTTATTTTCCCTTCCTAAATAAATATTGACTTTTGAACCTAACTTTGAATTTGCGATTTTGGTTTCTTTTCTTAAAGAGGGTCACATAAATTTGGTAAGCTTCCAGCCCCACAAATCTGGACCTGCTTCCGGCAGGAGATGAAAGATTGTGAAGATTTGTAGATGTATTCACGATTTGTGTAGGTACTTCAAAAATCATTTTTAACAATAAAAAAATGGGTTATGTACTAAATTCCCATCTTGTCTCAGTTACCCACACCTGGGGAAAGGCTTGCTTGATGAGCCAACCAAGCAAAGTCGAGCAGCACAGCCCTCAGCCCCGAAGACCCATCACCAAGGAGGAAATAATCATCTCTGCTGGGAGCAACAAATGTCCCATCACTCAGAGCACTGGTTTTCAATTACACACAGAAAGAATTTGACCCCCCCCCACACACACTTCCTCTTGCTTATGGATTCAAAGCAAAAAATATTTATTGAGCATGCGAGGCTCCAGGTCACCTTGGGATCAAGCCAGGCAAGAGGATCCAGAAAAGAGCACGCAGTTGTGTGGCAGGAGTAGAGAGATGAGATCAGATCTGGCCAGGAGACAGGGAAGAGGGCCCAGGACACCCAAGTTCAGTATTCACTCTTTATTTGTCCCTGCGCACAAGAGCCCAGAGGATCTGCAGGGATAGCATGCAATATGGCCAACTGGCCTTGGAGTGAGGGGCAGGGAGCACAGCAGGCCTAGAAAAAGGGTGTGGTACCCAACAAGTCACAGGAAGGGGGTTGGAACCCAGACCACCCCTCGCTGCCTGGGCGCCAACTCGTCCCACACTGGCTCTAAAGAGGAAGCCTGCAGTGTAACATCTCTGCTTTGGAGGCAGACCAGCCCAGAGCCTCAGCAACACCCTTCTAGCCGCGTGACCCGGGACAAACTAGCTCATCACTCTGTGCCTGGGTTTTCTCATTTATGCACAGGGCTCTGACGAGGGTTTACTAAAATAACACTAGCTGTACGAGCATTTACTCAGCATATACCAGGTGCCGGGCGCAGCACAAGGCGCTTCACTTGCTCACTTAACCCATGTCATCACCGGAACAACCTCTCAGGAAGTTTTTCTCATTATCCCCACTTTACAGATGAGAAAACTCAGGCACAGAGATTGAGTCATTTGCTTAAGAGCATACAACTACTAAGTGGCAGAGCAGGGTTGGGGCCACAGGCAACCCAACCCCAGAGCCTACATGTCCACCCAACCCTCTCACCAACCACATTTGCTGTCCGTGTTCTGGCCACAGACCAAGCATGGAAGGCTGAACCACAGCCACTGAACAGGACAGAAATGCTCTCAACCTTGCTGCTGGGGGTGTAAAATGGTAGCCCATCTATAGAGAAAAAAATTGGCACTATTTAGCTTAGCATTTACCTTTTCTAGGCAATTCTAGAACTCTATCCAATTCTAGGAATCTATCCTATTGATACACTGGCAAAAACATGAAAATACACATACACAAAGCTATTTGTTTCAGAACTGTTCATAAAAGCAAAAGACTGGCAACGGCCCAAATGTTTATCAATAGCGAATCAGTTGAACAAACTGTGGGGCATCCACACAGTGAGTGTTATGCACCTGCTAAATAAATGAGAAAGATTTCAACATACCACTATAAATTGATCTCCAGAATATATTGTTAAGTGAAAAAAAAAAAAAGAAAAACAGGGTGTAGGGGCACCTGAGGGGCTCAGTCAGTTAAGCATCTGCCTTTGGCTCAGGTTACGAGTCCAGAGTCCTGGGATCAAATCCTGAGTCGGGCTCCCTACTCAGCCGGGAGTCTGCTTCTCCCTCTCCCTCTGCCCCTAGCCCTGCTTGTGCACACTCGCTCTCGCTCTCTGTGTGTGTCAAAGAAATAAAATCTTTAAAAAAACCCAGGGCATAGAAAGATGTGTATATCATACTATCATTTATCCAAGAAAGGAGAGATAGAGCGATATGTATATGAGTAGTCTCATGCTTAGAACATTCAAAAATGGAAAGGTGAACCATAACCAATTTTGAAATGGTTGCCTCTAAGGTGAGGAAGAAAGAGGGTGGAGAGGACAGAGATAGAAGCTAGATTTATTTGAATATAATTTGGCTTATAGGTTTGACTTTGGAACCACATAACCATATTACATAATCATAAAAGAACACTAAGAACACTAAAAGAGCAATTCCCCCAAATCGAAAGCAAAATGAAATAAATGAATCTAATTGTGTATGTAGTTGGTGGCAAAGAGAAACTGTTCTTTTAAACACAGTAATTTGATAGTATATCCCTAGTGGGATTTGCTTTAAGTACAAGAACTACAAAAAACTTGCAAACTATTTACGGTAATCATATTGTGGTGGTAGTATCAGTATTGGTATTCTGAGGCAGTTCTGTTCGTATGATGAGATACATTGAATAAGTAATTGTGTGACATTTTAATTCTATTATCCCCAGTGGCCTTGAAAAGTGGGATTCTTAGTGTAAGAGTCAGGAGATATGGATATACAATAGAAGACATTACATAAACACCCTGTAGCCTGAATCTGAGTTGGAAATATCAGCGTGAACTCATGATATATTTTACCTTAAAAAATACATTGCCTAGCTCTTCCACTGAGAAGCTCTAGAAACAATGACAGACCCAGTAGCAACAAGCACCGTTAAAATGCAGATTGTGGTCTTAAAATATCATTTACCACGAGAAGAAACAAGAGCTTCCTGGAGAAACTGCAGATTCTAGGTCTGGGGCAGGAAATGTACAAGAGGAGCCTGGAGCGCACTGTCCTACCGGAGAGCGAGGGAACTAAGACTACTGGGGTCATGGCAAAAGGACTCGGGAGCCAAGCTGAAGAGGCTTGGCCAAAGATGAGACAACTTGAGTGTCAAAAAAATGACTGCAGTGGATTGAACACATCAAATACATTTAAATCCATAACTTCATTATACAAATATCTAATTAGTCACTTTAGCACAATGATAGAGAACCAATTATTATTTTGGAAATTTATAATCAAAAGGAAAGAATCGAGGATTAATCCCGTGTTTCTATGTGGACTATACTACTGGACACCCGAATAGTAGATGAGGGAAATTTCTCTTTATAGAAGTACTGTGTAAATGAAGACTCTATATATATAGAATAAATGAGGAACATATTGAATAAGTGAATACAAATGAATAAAAAAGAATATATTGAATAAATGGAGAAAGAATTCAAGTTAGAATATTACCATCATGCAATCCCTAATAAAGTAACGGACCCAGGCACTGAGCAACAGAAAAGGGAGGCACCTAGACAGGGTGTGCCTTCTGAATGAGGTACCCAACACCACCTACGATGTATTATTCCCACTCCCTCCCAAATTAAATCTAAATCACAACAAGCCTCTGGATACAACTGTCAATTCATAAGAAATACAAAGGACAGAGGAACATCTTGACTTAAACCATGGAGACTCATCAGCAAAATCCAGATTGTGGAAAGCTCCACATGAAAACATCTTGGCTTATTGAGCAATTACATTATGAGAAAAAAAAAAACAAGATGGAGAGGATTCCTATAATTAAAAAGTCCTGAAAGACATATTCACCAATTGTAATATACGGACTTTATTTGGATCCTGAATTAAACAAACTGTCTGTGTGTGTGCGTGTGTGTGTGTGTGTGTGTGTGTGTGATTGGAAATTTGAGCACTGAACAGATTTTTGATTACATTAAGAGATTATTGCTCTGTTTATATTAGATAATGGTATCGGGGCTATGTTATAAAAATATTTCACGTCTTTTAGAAATACATACAGAAAGATTCAAGCATGACCTGCTCCAAAGTCTGGGATTTGCTTTAAAATAACATGGGAGGGATGGAGTAATGAAGCCAGGGCTGCAACAGAACCGGCCCTGAGCTGACCATCATTAAAGCTGGCGGATGGGTACACGGTCGCTTACCAAACTGTTCTCTCAACTTTGTACAGTTTTCATTCACACACACACACACACACACACACACACACACACACACACTTTAGGCTCCACACCCAGTGTGGAGCCCAACATGGGGCTTGAACTCACAACCCTGAGATCAAGACCTGAGCTGAGATCAAGAGTCAAGCACTCAACTAACTAAGCCACTCAGGCACCTCATTTTCTATATTTTTAAAATAAAGGTCAGGGCGCCTGGGTGGCTCAGTCAGTTAAGCATCTGCCTTCGGCTCAGGTCATGATCCCAGGGTTCTGGGATCCTGTCCTGAGTCAGGCTCCCTACGCAGCGGGGAGTCTGCTTCTCCCTCTCCCTCTGCCCATCCCCCCCGCTCGTGCTCTCTCTCTCTCACTTTCTCTCTCAAATAAATAAACAAAATCCTTAAAAAAAAAAGAAAAAATCTTTTTAAAAAAATGAAATAAAACAAAATAAAGGTCAAGCCATGAGAAGTTAAGAAGCAGAGAGGGAGGAGGAAAGGTGGAGGTCCTCTCAGGACTGACCACTCCTGCACGTGAGGAAGCTGCCACCATTAGAAAGCTCTGTCTCCTGGGACCTCCTACCTTTTGGCCCTCAGGGACATGAGAACCCTACCCTGACAAACCTTCGATGTCCTTCCGCCAGTCTGGCCCCCATCCTCAATGACCATCTCAGCAGAAGCCCTTATTCCTAAAACAGTGAGGACAAATTTTTCTAAAAAAGCCTGTCCACTCAGAAGACTAATCTGAAACACAGCTTCACGCTGCTCTGAGTTTTTAATTATTGTGGCTGTCAGTTGATCTAAATATTTTAATGAATGGTTTTATTATGCTTCTGTCCTGAGGCTTTAAGCACAAAGCACAATTGTAAACTTCAGATGTTCTCGTAGCCATATTTCTGTAGCATTTTAATATGTTGCAGAGAACATCCCAATTACAGTTCTCTGTTACAACTCCCACTGAGATGACAGCAGTGGCGGTTTCGTGGAAGAACCTTGAACTCACTCTCCAAGTCCTGGGCTTGTATTTTGCGACTCACTAGGTGAGCCTGGGCAAGCATCTTTTTTTATTATTATAATAGCATTTTTCTATTATATTATGTTAGTCACCACACAGTACATCCCTGGTTTCTGACGTAAAGTTCGATGATTCATTACTTGCGTATAACACCCAGTGCACCATGCAATACGTGCCCTCCTTACTGCCCATCACCAGCCTATCCCATTCTCCCATCCCCTCCCCTCTGAGGCACCTTAACCAAGGTGAGCCTATACGTGTTCTCATTCGTAACATGGAGACAAGGAGCCTGACCGAAATGCTTGTTTTGAGAATCAAACTGCATAATACGTGAACATACCTTCTAAACTGTAAAATATAAGGCACTTATAAGAGATATACACTCATTTAGACAAGTGAGAAAATATGCAATAATGTGAAAAGCCCAATCCCTAGCTATTTAATTCACAAAGACTGAACAAACTTTCCTCATCGTCTTAGGCAGAACGCTCTTCCCCTTATTTCTCAGAGCCTGCTTGTGTCTTCTGTGTCTGCGAGCAACACAAGGGAGATGCCACACACCCACAGTGCCTGCCACAGGGGGCCCTTGGTACATACTCACCGCACTGCCGTGGACTGGAATGCGCCCCATGGCACTTCCCCACTCCAAGTTGTGTTCAGCCTCCAGTTGCGGGGGTCTCTGAATGCCGCCGCGCCCTAGAGTCCAGACAGATCACAGGGGTCAGGCAATGGCCTCCTGCAGCTAGCCACCGAGGGCCACCCTCGATGGCGCCTGACGGCACGCTCTCTCATCTTGGATGGTAATACGGAATTACCCACATTTCAAATCCACTTTGGGACTCATTCTTTTTTTTTTTTTAGTAATTTTTATTTTGTTATATTAGTCACCATACAGCACATTCTTTTTTTTTTTTAGTAATTTTTATTTTGTTATATTAGTCACCATACAGTACATCCCCAGTTTTTGATGCAATGTTCCATGATTCCTTTTGTCAGAATTTGGCCTCGTATGGATCATAGGTACGTGGCTCTTGCCTTCATTTTTAGAGAGCTTGCTTATTCCCTCAGGGATGCTGCTACTTTCTAGGCTTCTGACTCCTGTCAGTTTCATCCCAGGCTGGGAAGGTGTTGAAGCAACAAGATCTGTATATAAGTCACGGCCAGACTCATGGGCAGATGGGATTATAGGTACAGTTGGACTAGGCTCAGTCTGAGCAAAAATCTGGCACAAGTAGCCAAGGGTGGGGCGCCTGGGTGGCACAGCGGTTAAGCGTCTGCCTTCGGCTCAGGGCGTGATCCCGGCGTTCTGGGATTGAGCCCCACATCAGGCTCCTCCGCCATGAGCCTGCTTCTTCCTCTCCCACTCCCCCTGCTTGTGTTCCCTCTCTCACTGGCTGTCTCTATCTCTGTCAAATAAATAAATAAAATCTTTAAAAAAAAAAAAGAAGAAGAAGAAGAAGTAGCCAAGGGTGGCAAAAGGTTTACCACTGGTGGGATGGGGCAAAGTTCAAGGAAGCCAGAAACAGCAGAGGGTTCTATTTCCCACGAAGAGAGTAGAAGGCAAAGACACGCAAATATCCTGGCTGGCTTCTTGGAAGCTGCTTGGACTGAGGATGCGTTCTGCCTTCTGCCTGAGCTTCGCTCTTAGCTATTTGGCATTCGGCTCAGACTGCCTCTGCTCTGCTGGGTCCTCGACCCTGCCCCAGCAGCCGCTTTCCATGCTGGGGCTGGACCACCTCTGGCTGCCTAGAAGCTCCGAGACACCTCAAAAAAAAAAAAAAAAAGATGCAGAAAGGCGTAAAACAAAAGGGCAGAGATACACCCACAGACGCCAAGTAAACAGGATTATTACTATGACTATCAAAGTAGAGTTCAAGGCCACAGAATTCAGCAGAACGCAGGGAGATTTTCAGTAAATAAAAGATACAAACCACCAAAACTAATAGTCATGAACCTAAACATACCAGACAATCCAGCATCAAAATTCGTGCAGCAGAAATTCTAGAACAGGAGGAAGCCAGAGCTGTAGAAGGACCCACGTGGTGGAGGGCCTCGAATGCTTCTGAAGGAACCTGTATTCCACAAGGGACAGGAAACCGAACCACCTCTCTGCCCCTTGTCTGCACCTCATGTTTTCCTGCTTTTGTCGAGCTGTGTCTGTGGGCAACACAAGGGAGCGGGCCCTCGTTGCCAGGATCGGCTACAGCAGACACAAAGCACTCCCAGCTCACTACTCTAAAACGAATAGGAAAGACCTCCACAACCTTCTTCTCCATCGAAACTATCCTCATTCTGGAAGACACAGAACAGGGCCTACCTGCTAGGTGAAGCCTTCTTCCGAGCCCTGAGTCCCTCATGGCCCCTTGCGCCCACCTCTGAGCCTCTGGAACGGTTATCAGTAGAACTCTGGGAAATCCATCACATGCTGCCTTGTGACCTATCTACTTCCATACTATCTATTTGAACTACTGCTTGAATCTTGCTTTGTCATTTCACTTCACTTGTCACGAGTTTATGTTTCTCTCTCTCACTTGGCTATACCACTCAGGGCTCAGAGTAGTGTCGCCATCCTGCTGTACCAACCGCACGCCTACTCAGAGTGCTCTTGGAAGAAGAGGACTCTGGGGCGGGGGGTGGCTGGGCTGAGAGTCAGGAGGCCTCCTCTGACAGGAACCTGTTATAATCACCCAAGGCAACGGTCAGGAGATGGTATTTGTCTCCGCTTGTAAGATGCCTCGGAGGGATCCAGTGGGATTGATGTCTTGGGAAGGATCAGCAGGGCTGAACGAGCTGAGAGGAGTGAGAAAGAGTCAGGGATCTCTGCAGCTGAGCAGAGCGTGATCTCCAAGGTTCCAAGCATGGGGCTGACATCCGTGGCCCACGTCAGCTAAGCGCTTCACGCCAAGAGGGCATATGTAAAAGATTACACTCTGGGCCATTTGCTTAGTTGGCTGAAGGCCAAATCATCCAGGGGTTCTGATGGCACTGGGGATGGCCCTGGGGACAAAGGAAGAAGAGTTCACCAGAGGCCACTGCCCTGCAAGCATTCTGCCTGTGGTCCTGACACTTCCAGTTCCCCACACTGAAGAGTATCCAAGCCCTTGGCGGACCAAAAAGTAAAGAGCCCTCTGGGGCAGCTCAGGGCCCCCCACCCCACCCCAGGCTCTCAATACCAAAGATAAAATACTGGCCAGTCCCATCAGCTCTAGATGTCAGACCAAAAAGGGCTCCCCAGAAAGCATGATTCCCCACCTCCCCGTGTGTCTGGGGGCAAGAGGCAGGGCTCACCCACACAACTCCTACCCCACCCCCACAGTGCTGAGGAGCTGTCCCTCCTCCTGAGGCCTGAAAGTCCCCTGGAAGCTGGCCTCCCCAGGTGCCTGGAGGCAAAGGGAGTGGTTCCTCCCAGATCATTCAGTTTGAACCCCTCTGGGAAAGGCAGCGTGGAAGAGGGAAAACCACAGAGACTTGGGAGTCAGAGAAACCTGAGCAAGTAGCTTTGTGACCTTGGACAAACCATTTCCCAACTCCCCACTCCCTCTGCGTCAGGAGGCCCAAAAATGGTAATAATACTTACCAGCAGGTTGTTACCAGGGCGAAATGGTGCCCCGCACAAGCAGGCACTAAGGAAGCAAAAATAATTACTGCTATCACTCTGCGTTGTGGCTAAGTTCGTCAAGGAAAAGTCTAGAAAGGGAGGCAACCCGTGAGTCTCTGAAGGACTCACAGGATTGCTGGGAGTCGGCCTCTCCCGCAACACCCCTCCACGCATGCTCACACAGGCCTCCCAGGGCTTGCCTGCGGCCTGAGCAAAGCCCCACCCCAGTCCGCCTCTGGCGCAGGTGAGCCTCTTGATTGTGCCAACGATCACCCCACCCCTACCCCCGCAGCCGGCAGAGGTGGAACTCCCCTTCCTGGCGGCCAGGCCGGAGCCGCATCTTATCTGCATCTTATCTGCATATTATCTGCATACTGATTGACGTCCGCGGGAGAAGAGCGTGCAGGGTATCCCTTGCCAGGTAGAAAAAACTCAAAGTGCGGTACAGTTCGAGTCTTCCAGCCTGCTCCGACCGACTTCTGCTTCCTCCCTGGAGCTACCACCAGGCAAGGGGCTTGAGCTCTGCTAGGAGCTTGGTAGCACCCCAGGAAAACCCCAAGCGGAGGATTCAGAGTCCACGACCCAAGCCCCTTTTGGGCGAACAGTGCACTTTCACGGCCTCACTGATCCCATTTCGTCCTCTGAACAACCCTGGGGCTTAGGATGCCCAAACCCATTTTACGGAGCAGGAGGGAGACTGTGGGCTGAGAGGTAATGGGACTCATCTCAGGTCTCTCCCTCCCCTACACACACACATACACACGCCCTGGTGATTTTGAAGCTCCAATTCAAACATGACTCTGGACTCCACACCCCACTCCACTGCCTCTTACGCCTTCCTTCCATCTTTACCACCCAGCCCGCCATCTCCATCATTCCCTAATTTAGCCTCTTTTTCTGGGGCTCCTGTTCACCTAAGGAGGGTTCTGGTCACAGAGTACAGCCAAGCCCTCAGGCAGGAAAGATGAAGACACATACAAGAAGTGACCTGGCAGCTTCTGTTTTTAACAGTTTAATTTCAAAGGAAATGGACCTCACTTAACTAAATTTCCTTTTCTATTTTTTCTAGCTATTAAAGAACTTGCATATCTAATAAATATTTAATAGGAATTCCCCTCCAGCTGAATTCAGGCCCCTCAGCATCTCATTACCATGTCTTAGAATAGTATCCTCATTGTCACTTGCTTAATTATGCTAAGAAAGAGTTGAATTGTGTGGCTGTTGGGATCAGAAAGCGATTAAATTCACTTGGCAAGACTTTGGATATCTCATTACGATCCTCATTTAGCACTTCTAATGGAGTTATTTTTTTCCCCAATACTGACTTGGGAAAGGCTTGCTCAGTGTAGCTAAGTATTTCCCTAAGCCCTGCACAACTTTGCACCATGCCAGAAAAGATCAGAAGTTACTTCACACATCATTTGCACTCCCAAGAACACCAGCCACCCCATGAGCAGGGACGCACAGCCCTGGAGAAAGGGGTGAGGCAGGTGGCAGGAGACGGTTTTCAGATCAGGCAGGGTGGCCGGTCCCCTCCAGTGACTGAATCCTTCAGTGGCAGGGGCATCAAGGGCTAGTCCTGGACCCCTTGCATTCCTCCGAAGTTGGGAAACTCACTTCCCCCTGAGGCAGCCTGTTCCGTCCTGGGAGAGCTCAGTAAGTCCTTCTTCGTCTTTGGTCACTGGTCCTCTACCCGCCCTCTAGGCTCTAGGTCCTCCCTGCTTTTTTTTTTTTTTTTTTTTTTTTTTTAAGTAACGAATTTCATCCTTCTTGGCAGGCAATCCTGAGATTCCTCCCATGGCCTCTCTGAGTCTTCTCCTCTCTCAGTTATGCATCTCCATTTCCTCCATTCTTCATAGGCCAGGATTTCCAGTCCCTTCCTCATCCAAATAAGACTCTCCTATCTTCCTTTGTCCCTCCGTTCCTGCCTGCCTTCCTGCCATCTTTTCTTCTTGAGGGTCTGCCCTTCTGAGTGACAGTCCTGAGCGTATGTGCTGGGCAGAGAGCAGTGAGTATGGCAAACGTGACCCCTGCCCTCCCAGAACTTAGAGTCCAGGTGGGGAGACAAGCATGGGGACATTGATACTCATAACACAAGCAACACGTGAGTAACAAGATGAGAGGCAGCATCTAGAAGGTACTGAATGCTGACTCGGGGCCCGCTCTGTGCTAGGGATGTTCCATGCATTACGTCACTTATTCCTCATGACAACCATTCCACAGCTGAGGAAACTGAGGCACACGGAGCTTCAGTAATCTCCCCAGGAGCACACAGTAAATGGCAGATTGAGGATGTACACTGGTATTGGCTGTCCAAGCGTGGACCCCAGATTTGGATTCAGTTCCCCGAAAGTCCTCTGACCAGTCAGGGGAGGTCGCGGTTTCCCTCCTCCACTGTCTTTGCTTCCATCTGAGCTCCTCTTTCTTGTCTTGGGAGCTCAGCCCCTCCACGTGCTGGTTCTTACGAATGTGCTGACACTGCTTGCCTGTTGCTCATCCCAGGGGCCCCTCACTGAGCCCCTCCCCACCCTGCCAGTCCCCAAGATTTTCTCTCAGCAAGCTCCTGCCCGGCCCTTGCACCCAGGTCCACATGCTTGCAGGACCAAGAAGAGTGACCTGAAGGGAGCTCCAGCTCTCCCCCAGATGCTCCTTGGCATCCCTGGGCCTTATTCTTTGGAAAAATTTACTCCTTATGTGCATGAATGAAATAGAGGAGTGCTTGGGTCGCCTGGGTGGCTCAGTCGTTAAGCGTCTGCCTTCGGCCCAGGGTGTGATCCCAGGGTCCTGGGATCAAGCCCCGCATCGGGCTCCCTGCTCCGCTGTGAGTCTGCTTCTTCCTCTCCCACTCCCCCTGCTTGTGTTCCCTCTATCGCTGGCTGTCTCTCTCTGTCAAATAAATAAATAAAATCTTAAAAAAAAAAAAGAAATAGAAGAGCGCTAAGCATGGGTTCAAGCCTGAGCAAAATGTCTTTTGCTCCTCTCTCCTCTGTGGTGGACCCCATCCGACAGAAGGTATACATCCTGGGGGAGACCAACAGGCCAAGTTAAAAGTTGTGTAGCCCTCTGATTTCCAGGGAGCTGTGAGCTCAGGCGAGCCCCTTCCCTCCCTGGGCCTCCAGTGCCGGCATAAGGAGCAGTATGAGCAAGCCCGCCCCCATGGGCCCTGCCAACTTTAAGACAGAAAGGGTTCAAGCCCATTTATTAAGTGCTTTGTCTTCCAAGAACATCCTTGAGTGCTACCAAGTGCAAAGCCCCGTGCAGAGGGGTGATGTGGGTTCTAGGGAAGAGTGACTGAAGAGTCAGAGACAGCCACTGGGATGAGCTGTCTGAGCCTTCCTGAAACCTCCCTTTTGCCCCATTCTGGCTTTTTGCAAGCCCGGTCCCATGTCCTGGGAAGCACCAGCACCACATGGCAGGCCAGGGGAGGGAGGGAGGCCCAACCTCCACCACAGACAGCCTTCTAGCAACTTCCAAGCTGCTTTTCCTAATCATCAGCCAGCCACCTGGGCTCTGGGACTAGAGCTTCTTCTAATTGGCCTCTGTGCAGACCAGGAGAAGGAACTTTCCAAAAACACATAGAACCATTGTTAGTTTTCACCACTCTTGGGGTTATTGCCTGTCCCCAAACACAGAAGGAGAGGCAGAGTGGTGATGTTTGAAAAGAAAAGATGTGGCTCAAAGGACAGTGAGATGTGTCCCTGGGATTGGCCTGCCAACTGACAGCCCACATTCCTAAACACGTATGCTGCTCTCTCATTATCTCAGGGCTGACTGGCTGTGGGGGTGCTCACCCACACCCTGAAAGCTCCCAAGGTCCTAGAGAGGGAAAGGAAGAGATGCTTTACTGAATTACAATAAGAAATAAAACTGCCAAGGCACCTAGACCCTCTGATCTCTGGGTCCCTGCAAAGCCAACTCACCATGTGTATCATGATTCTCTAACCAATAGCGGCTTCAGCACCAGGAACTGTGGGCTGGCCCTCGTGGAGACGACGCTTCCCGTGCGTGTCCCATAGCAGAGACAAACCCCAGGGCTCCTGCCCTTCCCGAGCCATGAGCCTCTTTCCCTGCAGAACTGAGGCCAGGGTTGGGAAGTTGACACTTGGCTTTCACAGAATTAATGTCTGGCTTGGGAGATTAACGGGTCTCATTTCCTTTTCCCTCATTTTATGCGGCCTATACTTGGCTTACAGGTAGTTTTAATAGCAAGAAAAGGAGTTGTAAGTGCCTTCTCGAAGCCATACAGAGCCCTGTCAGTCCCCTGCAAGACGCTCTCCACCCCTGTCCTCCTGCAGCACCCAGACAGACAGATGGACAGAGAGCGGCACTGTGGAAGGCGGGGTGCCTCTGTCCCAGTCCACAGCCCGGCACACCATTCTCCCGAGACACACACCGAACAGCCAGCTCAGAGCGTGCTCCTGCCCCTGGAGTTCTAGAATCTGTTCCGCTGCCTTTTCGGAATTCTCTTGTCTGCACACAGGGAGGTAATAAAACTACTATCAAACTACAATGACATAGTTACACAAAAATGCCTGATGGTTTTATTCTTTTTGTGTCCTTCGTCTCTGGGAGGGAGAAGCATCGTGCAGACACTTTGAGGAGGGAGCCCCACCTTGACCGCAGACGACGCCTACCTCCCAGCCCTCCCCTTTCAGGACACATGATTTTAATCCACGTCTTCACCACTAAGGTCATGTTTCTAAGATCACTCTGGCAGGGAGAGGCAAGACTGCAACATAAAAATAACTCCCGCATCATGATTTTTTCCAGGTCCAAGAGGAATGCAGGCATGATCTGAAATTCTTCTTTGTGATGAAGCACAGGGAGAATCGTGGGAAGGAGGAAATGGCCAAGAGTGGATTAAATCTGGAAGTTCACCTCTGCAGATAAACAGCCCCATCGTGTGCTGTTAGAGAAGAGTCAATACAAGCTCCTTGACGGCATTCAATCAGGGAAATAATGGATGGAAGAAAATCAATATTCATTGAGTTTCTAGAGAGCTGAGGGCACATGGCTAGCCGCTGCCCTGTGCGCTGCCTCATTTCAGCTGCCGAATTCCCCCGGGGAGGGAGGTGTTCTTACTGTTCACTGGACAGATGAGGAAACCAAAGCTCAGAGAGGGCATGGCTTCCCCCAGCGCCACGTGACCAGGAAGTGGCAGAGCTGGGGCTCAAGCATCATGACGCCTCGCTCTTTCTGAGGAAACGAGTGAGAGGCACCTTACAAAAAGCAGATTATCATCTTGACTTGTGGAAAGCTAGGATTTCCTGGAGTCGGAGTTCCTACAATGCCTATTGCCACGTGTTAATGCCTTCACTTCCTTGGCAAGCACAGGCTGGGTTGGGTAGCCCTGTGCTCTGCGCAGTGACTATTCTTGGTAGGTATCCTTTGACTTTCAGCTACTCAGTTACATGTTTCATTCTTTTGGTGTTTTCCAGAAGCCACAGAATAGATGTTTAGCCATCTCCGTTACTTAGGAATCTTTCGGTTACAAGGCACAGAAACCAAACTCAATCTAGCCTAAGCCTCCCTCAAAAAACCCACAATTTAGATAAAAAATCCAAGGCCTGGAAAAGGCAAGAATCCTCAGAAACAACAGGAACTAGGGATTCAAATACCATCAGCTAGTTCACCCATGAACATATGCACATTCACTTAGGAATTCTCTCTCCTTCCCCCCTCCCCGCTCTCTGGCTCTATGTGTGTGCGTGGTGTGTGTTAAAACTTTACAACGTGTAGGGGCGCCTGGGTGGCGTAGTCGGTTGGGCATCCAACACTTGGGTTTGGCTCAGTCGTGATCTCAAGGTCGTGGGATTGAGCCCACGGACTCTGCGCTCAGCACAGAGTCTGCTTGAGTTTCTCTCTCCCTCTGCCCCTCCCCCCTGCTCTCTGTCTCTCTCTCTCTCTCTCAGATAAATAAATAAATCTTTAAAAAAAAAACACCTTTATGATGTGTAGCTTCAGGCCTGACTCTTCTGAGGTCAAGTTCAAAAATCCTAGAGAAGAGATTTTGTTCCAGCTTTGGATAATGCCTACACCTCTGAACTAAACAATAGTGGCCCAAAGGGCCAGATCAGAACGTAGCAGCATTGGAGGGAATCACATGGAAGGAGAGGCTTGGGAAAAGGCACATGAAACAAGCACTCCTACCGAAGCCTAGAGATCAGTTGGTGGGTTAGCTACCCGTACAAATGCCCAGCCTCGTCTAGTTGGCTACAGGCAGGAATGGTCAACTTGAACTGAACATGTTCAACCAAGGATGACCCCTTGAGCCGGGGCTGAAGGTGAAACAGGCACTATAGTAGACCTATCTGAGGCATATCAGAACCCAGGAGCTATAGAAGCTCTTAGATGCAGCAGTCAAGCCCTCACAGACACACATAAGGGCTAAGGCTCAGAAAAGCTATATAACAGCTAATTGCCATACACTCTTCACTCTGATTCAAGCTCTGGCCAGTGGACCATCCTGCCACAACCAACCCAAGGGTCATTAGGAAGACATTCTTAAGGGAAGAACTTGCCATGAAAGGACCAGCATGAGTCCTACTCATCAGCTGTTTTATTTAATTTCAGCTTATTTTTCCATAACCACAGAGTCCGTATGCTGCCTGCTACACTTGGCCTTCATTTCTTTTCTGGTCACCAGGAACAGAATTGGCATTCACGTTTGTCTTGCTGCGGTGAAGCTCAAGGATCAACTTAATTCTCATTACCATCTCATTCTCAGGTTCTTAGAAGAAGTTTCTCCTCCTTCCCTCATCATCAGAGATCACTGGCCGACTCTGGTCTGCAGACCTGCCTTGTATGGCATGTAGTATTTTAAGAAATCTCTTACTTGCCAACACTAAGAATCTAGGGGGTTGGTACATAAAAATGCAAGTTTCCAGCTTCTCATGAAAACTTGGGAGACCTGGTCACACTTGGCCTGCAGTCCCTCCTGGCAACAATCAGCCAGAGCTGAGCACGGTGGCCCCTTCCGTGGGGCATGTGCTCTCCAGGTCACCCTCTCTTGTCTAAAACCCACTTCACTCACTACCTTCACCCGTTCTCTGTCTGGTCTCTGTAGACCTTCGCAACCCCTGCCTTCCGCTGTCTGTAACAAGGCTGGCGTATTTATCTCCCACCTTAAATCATTATTTTTGAAACCAGTTAGGTGTAAGTTACAAGACATTATTTTTTAAAAAGAGATGAATGCCAAACCTTTGATGGCTTCACAATTGCTACCTTTGGGATAAAGTCCAAACTCGCAGCAAAACATTCCAGACCCTCGGCGATGTAACTCCAAACTATGTCTCCAGGTCATGACGCACACTGTGGCAGCCACACCCGGCCACCCTTCATTTTCCAGGTACACCATTGTGATCTCCTGCCTCTGGCACGGCTTATTCTCCCTATGCCTAGAATGTCCTTTGCCTGGCTGGCCAACTCTTCTGAGCCCTCCACAACCCACATGAAATGCCACCTCTTCTCCACAGCCCTTTAGATCATGTGCCTGCCCAGGGCCACGTATTAACCCAGACAGTATCTAAGTGAAAATTGGAAGAATGTGTCCCTTCCTCAAGATACGTTCTATTATCTGTTAGAAAACTGTCCTAATAAATATCTATGTTCATATGCTTGTAATATGAATGGTTTCTACTTAAATTTAGCATCCTTGTGCAGTACACACCCTGCACAGTTGTACTTAGCAGACCTGCTGCTGCCGGGGCAGAAGGAGCAACTCCTCTGTGTTCTGGCAGGATTGCCCCATGCCTCCACCACAGAGTAGGAGACAGTATAGTATAATGGACTGCCCATGCCTGTCATCCCTGCAGACAGGCCATGAGTCCTCAGGAGGCAGGAACCACATCTCAATGATTTCAGGATTCCCAGAACCCATGGAAGGTAGTCCATAATGGGCATTGAATCAGTTTGTCAACTGTTGTATTGTGAACACTTGACAGCTGAGTGGAGTAAATGGAAAACAGCAAGATCAGACAGCCCAAGGGCATTACTGGGCGGGCGGGGGGGGGGGGGGGGGGGGGGGGAGTGTCAGCTGATGTAAGCTCACAGCCACAGGGGCCCAGAGAACCCCTTAGAAACAATTGGTTTTGAATTGTCAGGAACAATATTAGACTTGGAGATCTATAATGCCATTAAAAGAAAAACCAAGGAAACTGAACTAAAATGTGTTGTGTTATTCCATTCTCCAAATGGATTTTTCTTTATATTTTCCTGACTCCTAATACAATCAAATAGCTTCAGCCTGACAGCCATCTTACTTAAATGAAAACATGATTTAGTGAAATGATATTTTATGAGTTGTAAACCAAGCAAATATTTGATATAAAATAGAGAGGGGGAAGAGGAGCAGAAGGGTAGGGAAGGCGAGAAAAGGCAAAAGAAGGCTGCTTCTGGGGGCGCACACAGGCCCTGTTTGTGGTTGTCATGCCTCCAAGCAGGATTAACTGGTGCAAAGGATGGGTGAGGGGAACGAGGCCAAGCAGGTAGGAAGAAAGAGACAGGAAAAGACACAGAAGGCCATGCAATGAAAGCGGTAAGCTTCATGCAACAGATACGCCAGCGGGCCCCCGCAGAGCTCTGTGAGCAGACACCAGCGCCCAGCACAGAGGGCTTGGCCTGACAGGGCCTTTCTCTCCCTGCAGCCCAAGTCTGTGGAGGGGCTGCATCCCCCAGGCTAGTGCCACCAGGACTTAAAAGGATCTAGGCCCATCAAAGATCAGGAGTAATCTCAGAGCAGCCAGGTCTGAAGCCAGGGCCCTAACTTCCAGAGGACTCATGGGGCTCTCGGCCCAACACAAAATTCCACTGAGATGCTACCTGTCCTTTCACCAAAGCCCATTCATACAAGTTTTGAAATCAGTGAATAACCAGGAAGTTGCTCTAAATGTGCCTCCCTTAGATGGAGACGTAGGGGAAGGTGCCTCAACAAAACAAGCGCCTTGGTGGTTGCGGGGAGTGACGGGCTCACAGGAGGACTCCCCGCAACCTTCAGAGTCTACTTAGTACACGTCCAGCTGAGGACCAAAGCCTTCTTGAGGAAGCTCGTCCCTAGCTTCTAGAGGTCACCCTTCCAAACCAGAAGTAGGCAATAGGCCTAAGTCATCCCCTTGTGGGTCTTCCTCATTTAGGAAGCACATAATAACCCTGCAAATGTTTCAGAGACGTGTGGACATTGCGCGAGGAGCGAGCCACGAGGTAAAGACGCCCCGTGCGAACTGCCAGCAAGCCCCCGCCGCCGGCACAGGCGAGCAGGACAGGCTCTCCGCCGACTTCGGTAATTACGGGTGTTCCATTTCCTCTAAACAGTGTTGTTGTGATGCCTTTAAAGGAGGAATTCTACAAGCCGCCTGAATCTTCTTAGTTCCACAAAGTCTCCGAGTTGACAACTAGTAATTAATTAACAACGAACAGTGTCTTGCTGCCCATCACAGGGACTGGCACGCTCATCTCTGAAAAGTGGCTTCACAATCCCCACAGCTTTCAGCCCAGCGCCCCATGTGACAGGGCACATCCCTTCTCGGGACAATCCGGCAAAGGGGGAGGGGGACGCCAGCGACAGCTTTCTGGAGCCGGGCCACGGAAGCCACCTGCCAGCAGGGCAGAAGTTCATGGTCCAGAAGGTCAGTACCCAGCTCTTTTCATTCGTTGATTCCATTGTCCTCCGCCGCGCTGCTCCCCTCACCGACTCAGCCCCATTCTGCCCAAATTTACCGAGCATTTTCCATGGGCACGGCCCCTCAAAGGGGCCTAGCCACCAAGCTGGGCTGCGGCCAGTGAGAGCACAGAAAAAGAGGCTCGTTGACTGTCACTGAGCTGTGCAGCCCTCGTCCCGGCAGGGGTTTTTCTCTTCTCTCCTTTCAAGACACGACCCGCCTCATTTGAAGATCGGCGGACTTAAACATACACACACATGCGGGCAGACCTTCCAGATGGCCCCGACCCAGAGCCCCCTACCCGCCTGGCATGGACCTTGGAGTTTTTAGGATGGGAGGACAGGCAGCTGGGGCCATTTGTTCACGTCACTTGGGGGAATCTGTCCAACCATGGCTATAGCACAATCGGAGGGAGCAGCAGAATGAAGACGTAAGAGGCAGCTGCCTGGGTGCCAGGGGCCCTGCTTTCTAGCCTGACCCTGCCACAGGCTTGCTGTGCGACCTTAAGCAGCTCGCCTCCCCTCTTTGGGGAAACTAAGATGTCTGTCTGGCAAGAGAGGGCATTGGACTGAAGGGTGTTTGTTCGTCCCTGCATTCCCAGCCCCCGGAACAGTACCTAGCCACGCATGAGATACCTGGAAAAGCTTATTGCCTGAACGATCTGCTATGGGTCCTTCCACCGCTGACATTCCAGAACTCTGAAATCATCCCCCTGGCTACTATGAATCTGCCTTCACAGCTAGGCCATCTAATGACAGGATCTTCACGTGAAAGGAAGATTTTTTTTTTTTAAATCAGGTGACAACCATTTGAGTTTCTCTTTCACTGTTTAAATCATCCTGCAGCTCTCAGTTGCTTCCTGCAGTCACCCAGGAGACAGAAGCTTGTGCCAGTCGTTCGCCTTCATGGCCTTGTACGGTTGCGGGCTGTAAACATAAGGAAAACATTAGAGATAAAAACCCAAGTCCCATAATCCCCAGCCCGGACAACACATCACACAGCCTCACAGCCAATTCATACAAGGAAAGAAGGGAGCAGACAGAAGAATATTAACACTGTCAATCTGAAAATGCGAGTTTAAAATTAGTAAAGGGAAAAATATGTCAATCATGACTCAGGAGGCATCCCCGATTGCTTTCCACGTTCACTTCTCAGACAACCAACAAACCACTCGAAATTCTTCATACCCGAAACGGCTACTGGCAAAACTCAGTGCTAAGCACATCAGGCTTGAAGGAACCAAAAAACAAACACACACACACACCAAAATACAAAACAAAACAAAAACACCAAAACTCACAATGAAGAGAGGGAGAGTCTGAAAGGAGAAATTTAAATCCTACAATTGCCTTTCTCGATGACCAGAAAACCCTGGATTGATTGGAGAGTGTGGCCAAAACAAAAAGTAAAGAAGACCCGTGATGTAATCCGCTGCTGAAGGAGGAGGCCATGGAGGGCCCAGTTTTCGTGTGATTAAAGCAGTTCTTGAGGCCGCTTCTACCTCCGTCCTCAAAGCCACAGCCGGAGGCTGAACTAAGTCAGCAGAGAGAAACACAGCAGTCACATGGGAGCCTCCCCACCCCCGTGCCCTGAGGACGCTGAGGGAGGCACGTCCTTGAAGGGCTGTGGGGGGCCCGTGGGGTGAGGTAGGAAGGGGAGCAAGTTCCTTGCACTTCACAAGGCCCCCCAGACGCCACCCCTGGGGCACAAGGGGAGAGAGAAAGGAGTGTGTCTTGAAGCCCATCGTCTCACTCTCCTCAGTGGTCGCGCCGGAGGGGGCCCCAGGGAGAGGATACAGCGCTGACCACAAGCACCGGCTCTCCAAAGGCCCCGGGGGTGCTGACCGCCCCCGAGTCACGCTTACGCATTTCTTACAGTAGGCCCAGGGCGAACATCTGGAAGGGAGACAAGCTGCAGACGCTCCATCTCAGCTCTACCACAGACCGTGCGCTCTTCCTTGGGCAAATCCAGCTCCTTTCTGGCTTTGGCGTCTCCGAGGAGGGGCTACGGCAGGTGATCTCACAGGGACCTTCCAGACTGGTCATGACACGGGGGCTGTGGGAACACACGAAAGACCCCCTATCCTTGCCTGAGCCAGGTAAAACTGGAGATACACACTCCAAGCAGAGGACCCAGCAAGAACTCAACACAGTTGCCCTGCAATTGCTGTGGGCATGACCAGAAGCTTCTAAATCCAGTCCTGGCCTTAGAGACACTCGATTAGCCTTGAGCAAAGTGCTCATTATCCAAGTGACCCAAAGACACCCCTGCCTCCCCTGACACTGATGTCCTGGCTGATGCAGGCCCACTCTGTCATCCCTGACAGCCTGTCAGCATCTCATAATTAGGAAAAAGCCGCTTCTGCAATCATCAAGAAGATCCATTTCACAGAGATAGCTTGTGCATGTGAGATGGTATTTCCAACAAAAAGCTTTCAAATACCCAAATCCAGGCACTCCAGCAAGTCACATCTTGGCAGTCTGGTCCTAGATAGCTTAACATCCTAAACTCACCTTCCTCTTGCTTTAGACAAGAAATTGCCCTTCTATTTTTAGGACCAGGACAGTTCAAACCTTTAAAGTTAACTTGTCAGTAGGGCGGAAAATAACGTTTGCAATGGGAAAAAATCTTAACTGAGACAATAGAATGATGTTACTTCCTAGACATAAAGAGTCCTCGTAACTAACATACATGTAAATACACATACACATTCTGACATTGAAAAATTTTCAAGGGGGAATGAAGCATGAGAGACTATGGACTCTGAGAAACAAACTGAGGGCCTCAGAGGGGAGGAGGGTGGGGGAATGGGATAGACTGGTGATGGGTAGTAAGGAGGGCACGTATTGCATGGTGCACTGGGTGTTATACGCAACTAATGAATCATCAAACTTTACACCAAAAAACCAGGGATGTACTGTATGGTGACTAACATAATATAATAAAAAATATTATTATAATAAAATAAATTAATTAATAAATAATAAAAGTGTGATTGAATTAAGAATAAATAAATAATAAAAGCGTGATTGAATTAGGAAAAAAAGAAAAATTTTCAAATCAACTACAAAACTGATAAATAAAGATATTGTAGAGCAGAGTGTCTGAATCACAACTTAATAAGAAATACAGAGTGAAAGGCAAATATTTAATCAAAGCAAGCATGGTCACTCGAATCATGACCAGCCCCAAGCCTGCTCATTTAGGATTCGCAGCAAATTTAGAGACCATTGCAACCTACAGAGTGAGTGTTAAAAGCTCTGAAATGGGCATTGGGTGTTGACACAAAACCATCAAAAGAGCCAAAGATACTGCCCACCTGACTTTCATTTTCATTCTGTACAGTTTGCACAGATGAACGACTGAGGGCTTTCTGCCACTAATCAAAGGAAACTTTCTTTTCCAGCAAGGTCTCGAGTCGCATGACTTAATCTGCCAAATGTAAATGACACGGGTCAAACTAAGCTCTCAATCCTTCACGGGCGTTGGAGAGAAGAGGAGGAAGTAAAGCAAAGGGAACACCAGTACTTCCCCCATCGGACTGCACATCACTTCCTCCTGCAGCGACAGGAAGGCAAACCATGGAAGCGCTTCCTTTGTTTCTCCTCCATGTCCCTGCTCACTATAAACAGACAAGGCTTATGATCTGTGGGCCAAAGGCACGTGGAATAGAGGCTGCTTTGGTGGGAAAAGATGAAGGAGGTTTCCTTTGGTGTTCCCATGTTTGATGATAAGTTCATTAGCAGAATTGCTAGTACATGAGTCATAAGTACTCTGTGGAAATCTGGAAAACACAGAGAACTGTAAAAAGACAATTGAGTTTCCGTCCTGAAATGACCAGTGTTAACACTGATATATTTCCATCTGTCTGTTTAGTTATAAGTAAGCGCTGCTTGTTTTACATGGTGCTAATCGGATCATAGCTACAGTTTCACGTCCCACCTTTTCCGTATATGATTATGAGCATCTTTAGATGTTACGACCGTCATTCTGAGCACCATACGAAGTGGATGTGCTGGAGATGGAAAGTACAGGCATCATAGGCAGTTAGAAGCCCAGGCTGTGGGATCAGACGGAGCTGGGTTCAAATTGCAGCTTGACTGCTCACTGGCTCTGTGCTTTTGCACAAGTGACTCAACCTCTGAGCCTCAGGCTCCTCCCCTATGAACCAGGAACAAAAATAGCACTGTCCCCGTCACCAGGGCTGTTCTGAGGCTGATGAGATCATTCCACAAGGCACGGACCACGGTGCCAGTGGTAACTCTTTAGTACGTGTTCGCTGATGTCATTTTTACTCCCATTTTTAAATTATCCAATTTTTTATTGTTAGCCTCTGCATAGCTTCCAAATTTCCCATTTGGACAACTCTGCAATGTGCATGTAAAGAGTTTGAATTCTTTTCCTTAGAATATATTTTCTAAAAGTGAAATTCCTGGATAGTCTGTTGTTGTTGATATGTGTTGCCAAATTTGTTGGCCAGATGATTTTTGCCCTACCATGAATCAGCGTGGAGATATTATCAAGAGCAGCAGAACAGAGACCAAGGGACCCTTGAAATCCTTAACGATCTTAGCACCAAGAGGGCCCCTGAGGAGCACCAAGGGCAATCCTGCTCGGATTATTAATGGGAGACTGCCACCCATATCGATGACCTCAGCCTCATTTGAGCTGGGATCTCATAGACCACCGGGCAAAGTGCATATGAAGCAGCATGTAGTGAGGCACTATTGAAAGCCCGCATCAGTCCATGCCCAAAGGCTACTAAGCATTTGGTACCATGGGCTCTAGCCTCTCCATGAAAGTCAAGGGCATATCTTCATACCCTCTTGTCACATCTCTCTCCAGCAGGAACATTTCTGGGCGTAGTAGTGGGGTATAACCCATGCTGTTCCTTTATCTGAAGTACTTCCCCCAACTTCTGGAATAGTTACCTCCTTTGTGTACCTTATTCTCAGCTTCACTGCCATCTCTTCCAAGAGGTAAGAGCACCCAGCTTTGAGTAGCTGCTTCACAGCTCTCTACAGCTGTGCAAATTCATTTCATTACAAGACCTCATCATGGCCTGTAATCATGTCTTTGTTCACTTATTTATAGTGGATCCCCCCCCAGCTAGACTATCTACTCCTTGAGGGTTAGGACCGTGGCTCAGTCTTGCTTGGTTGTATCCTTAGCCCCCAGTTAGCAAAGGACCTGGTACAGAACAGACACTCCTGTACCCCATTGCCTGTTTGATGCTCAGCACCTCCTTGGGCACAGTGGCAGCTGGGCCTTGAGCTGGGCCCTGGGAGCACAGGAACAAAGGAGCACACAGTCTGTCCCTTTAAGGGGTGCCCATGGCTGTCTCTCGGCACAGCCATCTCAGCAAGAGCTAGGAAGCCCTTATAAGCGAGCAACGTTCTCTAACACTAGGGAGGCAGCCAGGAGCCAGGGCTCACTGATGGACATGCACCCATGGGAAGATTTATTCCACCACCCCCAGGATGCGCACTCATGCTTGGCACCTGTGGGATTTTGTCTGCTTTATAAAGTCCTCAAAATCCATTCCTTGGGCTGCCTTTACCACCTCCCGTGAGCCAAGGGCTAAAAGGGCTAGTGCAGCAGAATAACAGTAAGGAAAGATGGGTTGGGACAGAGGGCAAGAGCTTGAAGTCTGAGCTCTAGTCTCAGTTGTGTCCCTTATGATAGTGGGTGAGCCACCTCGTCCCTGAGCTTGGCTTTTCTCCCAAGTAGTAGTAGATAGTAGACTCTCCCCTGCCTCTTGGGAGACTTCAATGGTCATGTGAACAAAACGTAAGAGTGCAGCAGGAAGGCCGAGGAGTTACTCTGTAAGCTAGGGAGAGAAGAAGGCTGGCTCAGCAGCCTCATGGGACCTCTGGAGGATGTTGATGGCGGAGACAGAGCGCCACACCTCCTGCGCTGACGCGCACGCTGACCCTGGCCAAGGCATTCTCCTCGGACCTCTTGAAATAGCCCCCGGGTTGGACTTCCTCCTGAATGTGTACTCGGTAGCCCTAAGAAGAAGCCCCTTGTTTTCTTCAAGGCACATTCTAATCAAATAAGCAGTGTCTCCACAGTGGCCAGAAGAGATCTTTAATTGATGAACGCAAACACTCAGACAAACCACAAACGCCCTATTCACCATGTCAGTCCTACAGAGGAAGTTGTGGTTGCATCATTTTCCCCTGCCACATACAGCTGCAACACTGGCTTATATTACTAATGACATGCAGTATGTGTGTCTCGGGTTATAACAGATGGTGTTTGCAATGCACGCAGAAGCTTCAGATAGCCAAATGGCGCAGCCGTGGAGATTTTCCAAAAGGAAGACAAAAACAACAACAACAAAAACACTCTCACCAGTGAATATCTGAGGAGTGTTTATATTACTTTCTACTGTGGCGAAATAGAGAACATCCGATTCCTGTGAGAGCTCTACTGACTGGGAGAAGCCAGCCAAACATGAAGAGGCAGATGCCACTGAAAGGCTATACCTGAAGGGCATGCTCTCACCCTTTCTAGAAAAGCTACTACTTCAAAGAGGAAGAACAGAACTTAGGCCTCTTCATCTTGCCAATAGATCTGGAATTCCCTCTACTTGCCAAGGTTGCCAGATCCATGAGTGGACTGCTCTCATTGGTAGAAAATGCTGTTCTAATAGAATACCCAAGATTTCTTTCCTACAACTCATAAAACCAGCGTTCGCAGCAGGGATACCTGAGGCCAAGACATGGGAGGACACTCAGCCAAAGTCGCACAGTTGGATAATGACTTGCCCTAACCCTCTAAACTGTTGTACGCCCCCAGACTCCTCACACACCTAGAGGCAAGCAGCAAGCACCTGCTAGGGTTTTTACCAATTCCCCAAAACCTGCCCCAACTAATTCCTGACCTGCTCTTGCTATAATATCCTTGTGACTCCTGCCTACCTCTGGACCTTCAAACTGGGGCTTGGATATTGTCACTAGCTCTCTGTAAAGAACTTAGACTTGCCTCCTCACCCTGGCCCATACCTTTGGTTCCACCGCCACCAACCCCCAATCCCAGCAATCTTACCTGAGTCACAGCCCAGCCAATCTAAACCATGGCTGAACCATGCTTAAACAGACAGAGGCAAAACCAAGACCAAAGTCTAGGTCTCCTGACTCTAAGACCAATGAACTTTCCACTACGTGATACTCCTGCCCCTGCATTGCTATCAATTTCACCTCCACAGCAGCCAGTAAACCTAGTTCCTCCCCTTTATCATATGAAGATGGTCTTCATGTCCCCATACCACCTTAACCAACCCTACCTGAGCCTCTTCTCTTCCACATGAATTGTGCTTAGCTTCTTTTATTTATTTTTAAAAGATTTTATTTATTTATTTGAGAGAGAGGGAGAGAGCACAAGCAGGGGTAAGGCAGAGGGAGAAGGAGAAGCAGACTCCCCACTGAGCAGGGAGCCCAACATGGGCCTTGATCCCAGGACCCTGAGATCATGACCTGAGCCAAAGGCAGACACTTAACTGACTGAGCCACCCAGGTGTCCCTGTCCCTAGCTTGTTCAAGTTGACTTCATAATTCGTGGTTTCCAGATCTTCAGAGGGCTCATAAACTTAATCATCATCCTCTTAAAAAGAGAAATAGAGAATACTTTGGATCCATCATAGCCGTTTAGGCTGTCTGCTTGTATCAATATAGGTCTGATCACAGCCACATTGTCATCAGCTGCACGTCACATTATGCCAAGTTGTGGTCAACTAAAACCCCAGGATTATGTTCAAAACCAGAATCCTTCCTTAGGGATGTTCAAATACTGACAAGAAAACAAAGACGTTTTCTCTTTCTGTTGGGGTCTCCAAGCTGGGATTTTTGTAAACCCAAAGATGCCAGAAACCATGTTCTACACCAAGTAAAGAAAGAAAGCTCCTATGCAGTAGGAGAGTTTGGAGCCAGTAAGAAATGAGCAGAAATCGTGCGTGTGTGCGTGTGTGTGTGTGTGTGTGCGCGCGCGCGCGCGAGAGAGAGAGAGAGAGAGAGAGAGAGAGGGAGAGAGAGCAAGGCAGGGAGGGAGAGTGTACGCTAGCACACACTAGCATGTGAGCACATATTCACTGGTCCTATCAAGTCCCAATTTCCAACCTTGAAGTCTCCTGAGCTGCCTTGGTTCCTGCAGCTCTTCCACTAATTCTGGGAGCGACCCCAGTATCTTGCCAATAAGTCCTCTTGCATGTTTAAGCTAGGAAGGAAGCTTTCTGTCGCTTACAACCAAAGGAAACTTGACTCCAAGTTTCCTGAGATCTTCACATGGCATTTTCCCTCTCTTCCTTCACATTGCTGCCTTACAGCCACCTCTCCTTGCTGAAGGAAATGGAAGACTGGTATCTGGACAATTGGAGGGGTAGAGAGAAGAGCAAGTGTGATAGCGTTAGAGACCAAATCTTCTACTTACCATTTTGTTGAGTGCCAGCCCAAGCCTTCTCTGGGCTCTTCCAAAGATCCCTCCCATCCCAAGAAGCTCAGATGAGAGTGCACAGTAATTCACTACCTTGCTTCTTCCAAAGATCTCCACTCCAGATGGCAAGCTCTGCAGAAGGTGGGTTCCTGGGGTGAAAAAGAAGTGCTTGGGAAAGTTACAGGTCTGTGACACAGTCTGAATTTGTCCTGCTCCCAGGCCCTGCATAATGCCAGACCACCCATTGAAAGTGTTAAAGGGAATACCATCTGTGTTCTGCTGGAGAGAATCTAAGAAACCTTGAGCTGGAGGTGACACAAAATAAATGTTTGGGTTTGTAATGATTGGCAGCAAGATCATCAAGCTGGCAGCCAACAAGTCACACAAGAACAACTTCTAAGCCAGCTGTTAAGATGGGCAGCATTGTCTGAGAAGATGGTCAGTGTGATGGCAGGTGGACAGCAATGTTCCTGGCATAACTGTCCCCAAAGTGGCTAAGATGTGGTCTGGCATGTTCCATTACAATCAGAGTGACTGTGGCTGGCTAACAGCCTTGCGATTGTAAACTCACTCAGAGGGGATTATGGGCTCCTACTAATACAGTAATGTTAGAGTGAGTTTTGCTCGATTACATACTTGGCCTCGAGCCTTCTATTCAAGACATTATGACAGCATCTCTCACAAACTCATCTACCAGGAAATCTGGGTTTTCCTCCTACACTAGTCCTAGAAAACCACCAAAGAAAGATTTTATTTGCTCACTGAGTTTGCACTTTCTTGCTTTATTTCAGGAAATGATGTGTCTGGAAGCACTAAAGGACGAGGCACAGGAACATAATGTCACCCATTTAACCCAGGAAAACATGGTTCTTACATATTTATAAATCCTTTTGGTACAACTATTGATTACTAATATTTTGGAGGAAATGCTAACAGCCCAGATGGCCATAATCTGAAGGAAGAGAGCCAGTAAATGACTTCAGATTAAGCTGAATAATAATGATGAAGAGGGACATATAGACCTACTGGAATACACACCTAGATGGGAAGAAAGAATCAATTTTTTTGTGGATTTTAACAACTACTTTCCCACTAAGGAGCCTTTGATGAAGCAGCCTCCTCACTTAGTTACAAATCATCTTAGAGCCTTTACTTGGTCCCTTTGAGCTATTTAAGAAAGCATAGAAAATAAACAGGTGGTGCTTATTAAATTAACATTGATCTACAAAGTGAAGTACTTCATGACTCCTTCAGGAATGGTGTCATGAAAAAAGTGTGAGGCAGTCATAAAGAGGGCCTGGCATTTTCTTTCATATCATTGGTGCCACATCACCAAAGCTACTTGAAAATTGGACTTCACACTGCTTCGGCCAATAAGTTGGAGGAATAGATTCACACTGAGGTCTTCAGATACTAAATTTTATTGTCTGCTAGACACCCAAAATACAAGTCATGGATCTCTGCCTTCAAGGCAAGATAACAACTACCTTTTACAAATGTGCAATCACTCTGGAAACAGACAGCAGCCAGGTACATGAAAAAGTATGTCAGGAGACTGTGAGTCCTTGCCAAATAAGTAACACAGACAAAGTAAACATCAGGCTCCCTTTTTCCAGGACTAGCTTGACATTAAATACCCTACTGGATAGTATCCCCACAAGGCCCTCAAATGTTCTTCCGACCCTTCAAATGCCAATATTTCAACAAATAGTGACAGAATTGAGTCAGTAATCATAGCAATACCAACTTTAACAACTCACAGAGATCAGACCTCAGCTCACGTGTCCTTGGTCCTCCACTGATGTTAACACCACAGTGCTGCAGATTTGAGAGAGACATTCCTGTGGGGTGGTGTTTCAGCTAGGGGTCTTTGACTGTAAGCAACTAAAAAAGATTCTGGGTAACTTAGCAAAAATGTACTGGAAGCCTATAGAAAAGCTCAAGAGGTCATAAGAAAACCAAAGAACCAACTTGCATTCCCACCAACAGTGTAAGAGGGATCCCCTTTCTCCACATCCTCTCCAACATTTGTTGTTTCTTGCCTTGTCAATTTTTGCTATTCTAACTGGCGTAAGGTGGTATCTCAAGGTGGTTTTGATTTGAATTTCCCTGATGGCTAATGATTTTGAACATTTTTTCATGTGTCTGTTAGCCATTTGTATGTCTTCATTAGAAAAGTGTCTGTTCATATCTTCTGCAGCCACTTTGGAAAACAGTGTGGAGGTCCCTTAAAAAGTCAAAAATAAAGCTACCCTATGATCCAGCAATTGCACTACTGGGTATTTACCCCAAAGATACAGACATAGTGAAGAGAAGGGCCATATGCACCCCAATGTTCATAGCGGCATTGTTCACAATAGCTAAATTGTGGAAGGAGCCAAGATGCCCTTCAACAGATGACTGGATTAAGAAGATGTGGTCCATATATACAATGGAATATTACTCAGCCATCAGAAAGAACGAGTTCTCAACATTTGCAGCAACATGGACGGCACTGGAGGAGATTATGCTAAGTGAAATAACTGAAGCAGAGAAAGACAATTATCATATGGTTTCACTCATTTATGGAACATAAGAAGTAGCAGGGAGATTGGTAGGAGAAGGAAGGGAAGAATGAAGGGGGGGTAAACAGAAGGGGGAATGAAGCATGAGAGACTGTGGACTCTGGGAAACAAACTGAGGGCTTCAGAGGGGAGGGGAGTGGGGGACTGGGATAGGCCAGTGATGGGTATTAAGGAGGGCACGTATTGCATGGAGCACTGGGTGTTATATGCAAATAATGAATCATGGAACACTACATCAAAAACTAGGGATGTACTGTATGGTGACTAATATAACATAATAAAAAATTATTATAAAAAAAAAAGAAAACTAAAGAACCAAGCTTGAAAGAGCCAAGAACCAGGGTGCTCCAGAGGGTCTGGAACCACTCAGCAGCTTCACCCAAGCATATACCACCACTGGAATCCATTCATTCATCCAGTACATATTTACAAGTACTTACCATGTACCAGGCACAGTTGTACATGGTAGGGATACAGCAGTAAACAAAACAGACAACACCCCCATTCTCATGGGGCTTTCATTCCAGTAGAGGGAGATAGATAATAATGATGATGATGATCACGATGGTGGTGGTAATAGCTCCAATTTTTGAGCATCTACTCTGTGACTAGCACTGTGCCAAGTGTTTTACATATTCATACATTTATTTGATGAATATTTATTGAGCCCTAGTATGTCAAGAACTGTCCTAAGTACTGGAAATACAGCCACGAACAAAACAAATTAAGAATCGCTGCCCTTATGCAGCTGACATTATAGTGAAACAAATGAATTTAAACCCCCCCAAAATCAAAGTCCTAGGGAACAGCATATAATTAGCTATGCTTAGGTCATACATATGCCCCCAGCTTCACCAGGTGTCCAGATTTAATTGTCCAACCAAGACTGAACACAGTGGGAGAAGAGTCCCTAAGAGGAAATCAGGGAACTATGAGGAAGGGAAATGGACGCTAGGCAGTAGGGGAAAAAATCCATTCGTGGGGCAATAGAGACTTCACCTGAGCCTTACTGGTGCATCAGGATCCTTAGTAAAAATATACCAGAAACTAGATTGTATATAAACAGAAATAAAAATGATATTTTGGACTGCTTGAGCTTGAATATGGCCCCATGACTTACAAGGTTAGCTATAGGATCTTGGGCAAATTACTAAACTTCTCTATGCCTCAGTGTCCTCTTCTATGAAATGGGGGATGTCATTAATATCTGTTAGTTGTAATGTCACGAGGAGCAAACGAGTTAATATTTGTAAAGTGCTTATAACAGTGCCTGAAATATAGTAAGTACTCTGTTGAGTAAATAAAATAGAAGCATATTGAATCAATGCAAAGATATTCATTCATAATATATTATGTGAAAAAATAGGTTGCTTAATAGATGCCCAACATAATCTCAATTTTTATTTTAAATAGTAACAGTTATGATAGAAGGATGTATAGCGTAAGAAATATACATGTCAAATGGTTTGCAGCAATTATCTCCAGCTGGGGGTGGGATATATGGATAATTTCTATTTTCTCCTTTTTTCCCTTTTCTGTATTTTCTGAATTTCTAATGTTAATATTGATTGCTACTGTAATTTTTAAGTTATTAGAAACACACCTATATCCAAACACATACAAACATCTAACTATCAGTAAAAGGAATGTGTTGGTGGATGGGGAGGTAACCAATTGCCACATGTTTAAACTGCTTAATGCCTTAATGTTACTTAGTAAGACACAACAAAAGGAAAGAAGAGTCAGAGGAAAATTCCTGGCTCTAAAATAATTATAATAAAGATTCTGTAGTGCTTACTGAGAGGCTGATATTACATTGGAAGAGAAGCAATCAACAAAAAGGACCACATCTGAGTACTGGGGCTCCACAATCCCTGGAGCTACTCAAGACAAAGTTGGAAAGAGTTTCTGGCAACCTGTGAGACAATATCAACTGATTTAACATGCACATAATTGGAGTCACAGAAACAGAGAGGAGGAACAAGAGAGATATATATATGAATATACAGAAGAGTGATAACAAACTTCTCACCAGAAGCTATGCAAACCAGAAAACAACTGAACAACAACTCTAAAGTGCTAAAGAAACTGTCAACTTAGAATTTTATACTCAGGGGAAAGAGCTTTCAGAAATAAAAGTAAAATAAAGAATTTTCCAGACAAAATCTGACCTGACTCCTTGCCAGCAGACCCACACTATAAGAAATGTTAAAGGAATTCTTCAAGCAGGAGGAAGATGATACCAGATGAAAACATGGACCTCTGCACAGAAATCAAGAGAATTGGAGAGGTTAAACATGTAGGTAAATATTTAAGTGATTTCTTCACATTCTTTTAAATTTCTTTAAAAGCTGAGTGACTATTTGAAGCAGCAATAATTATGCATTGTGGTGCTAGTAACATATGTAGAAGGAAAATGATACCATGAAGGATAGGAAGGAAAATGCAAGAACATGTTGTGAGGTTTCCAGTGTATTAAGGGGTGTAATATCATTTGAAGACAGGCTATGATAAGATAAAGATGTATATTGCAAATATTAGGCAACTACTGAAAAGACAAAACAAAGAAGTAGAGCTAATAAGCCAAGAGAGGAGATTAAATGGAATGCTAATAAAATAATAATATGAACAAAGTCAGGAAAGGAAGAAAAAATGCACAAACATATGGGGAAAACAGAAAGAAAATAAATCCAAACAAATTGGTAATTATATAAATGTACATTTATACAGGCAGTCCACTTTAAATATGAAGACACAAATAGGTTAAAAGTAAAAGGATGGAAAAACATGTACCTTGAAAGCAGTAATCATAAGAAAACTGATTAGCTATGTTAACATCAGACAACGAAGACTTCAGAACAAGGAATATTACCCAGGCTAGTGTGGGACATTTACGTTTTATAATTATAGAGGGGTCAATTCATCAAAAAGACATAATAATTCTAGATATGTATGAAATCAATAACAGAGCATCAAAATACATGAAGCAACGACTGATAGAAACAAAATGAAAAATGGGCAAATCCACGATTACATTGGGAGGCTTCGATATTCTGCCTTCAGTAATTGATACAAGTATACTAAAAAAAATCAGTAAGGATATAAAGAATAGAACAACACTATTAACCAATTTTACCTACATGAATGTTTACAAAACATTCCATCCACTAACAGCACAAAGGACATTTCAAATTCACATTGGACATTTCACCAAGATATACCATAAGTTGGGCCATAAAACATGTTTCAGTATATTTAAAATAATTGAAATCATACAGAGACTTTTCTATGGCCAGAGTGGAATTGAATTAGAAATAAATAATGAAAATATCTGGAAAAGCTCCAAATATTTAGAAGTTAAACAACACAAACTACTAAATGTTACTTTTGCTTCCAGTTAAGACAAAGTATCATGGAAGGTATTTACCCTCCCACTTGAAACAGCTTAAAGAAAAGAAAAGGAAAGAAAAGAAAAGAAAAGAAAAGAAAAGAAAAGAAAAGAAAAGAAAAGAAAAGAAAAGAAAAACAAAAACTAGACAACATACACAAAACATGTCACTCAAGACATTGAACATCAGGCAATAAAAAAGAGTTATCCCTGAAATATGGAAAATGAATGAGGTGAGCTTTCATATTGCCCCAGATTACTAGTTAAAGAAAGTTTCCAGGGTTTGCTCAGGGAGGGGCAACCTAGGCAGTCTTCCTGAATTAAGTATACAGGGTGGGAGCCTGAAGAAACAGAGATGACTAGAGCTGACATGACAGATTTCCAGAGAGGGAAGAGCTGCAGAGAGAGAGAAAGAGAGAAGTCCAGAGATCTTTGGGTGTCTCCCTCAAATATTCAGGAAACTACTAATCAGTACCAGTGAGGAAACTACCCACAACCAGGAAAGTAATCACCAAGGAGGATTATAGGAAGCGGTGCCCAGAGATCACACACAGGCAGGAATAGTATCTGTTGTCCAGTTAGTGTGAGAAATCTCATCATTCAGGGAGAATCGATTAGAGCCGTGATTCCCAATGGAAGGCAATTCTGTCCCCAAGAGAACATTTGGCAAAATCCGGAGACGTTTTTAGTTGCCCCAGTTGGGGGCACGCTAGAAGTATCTAGTACGTAAGTGTCAGGGATACTGTTAAACATCCTACAATGCACAGGACAGCCCCTCACTACAAGAAATTATCTGTCCCAAAATGTCAGTAGTACAGAGGTTGACGAATCTTAGGTTAAAGTGATAAATAGGATCTTGCCTCAGTGGTAATCAAAAATCACCTCTAGTCTAAACTATGCTTTGGCCCAACTAACAAAACTTTTGCTCATGCAAGACCTGAAAAGATCAAACTATGTCCACATAACTGCATCCCGGGACAAAGCTCAAGAATATTTACAGGAATATAAAAATATTCCGTATCTAATAAGGTGAAACTGACAATACTTGACATTCCATAAAAATTTGCCAGATAGGCAAAGAAGAAGAAAAACACAACCTGAAATGAGGATAGAGGTCTATTAACATTGACAGAGAAATTAAACAGATGATGAAATTAATAGAAAAAGGGCATTAAAACAATTATTTTAATTGTAGTCCATATGTTCAAGACACTACAGGAAAGACTGGACATGTTATATAGAGAAATGGAACATTTGAAATGATCCAAAACAACTTCTAGAATGTCTAAGATGAAAAATATACTGGATGGGATTAATGGCAGATTACACATTGCAGATGAAAAGGCTATGAAGACATAGCAATACATACCATCTAAAATGAAACACAGAGTGAAAACAAACTAAAAGCATAAATAAATAAACAGCATCGGTGAAATATGGCACAACTTGAAACAACCAAATATATATATACACACACACACACACACACACACACACACACCCACAGTTGAAGTCTCCAAAAGACAGAGAAGGAATATTCAAAAAATATTTGAAAAATAATGGCCAAAACTTTTCAAAAATTAATGACAACTATAAACCAGCAGATCCATGAAGCTCAACAATTCCAAGCACAAGAAACATGAAGAAAAAGAAACACGAAGAAAGCTGGACTAATATATCATAATCAAATTGCTTGAAATCAGTGAAAAAGAGAAAATCTTAAAAGTAGTCAGAGGGGTTCAGTCAGTTAAGTGTCTGACTCTTGATTTCGGCTCAGGTCATGATCTCAGGGTCTTGGGATTGGGCCTCGCATCAGGCTCCACGCTCGGCGGGGAGTCTGCTTGAGATTCTCCTCTCCCTCTCCCTCTGCCTGCCCTGACTTGCTCTCATTCTCTCTCAAATAAATCTTAAAAAAAAAAAGTAGAAGAGGGTCACCTGGGTGACGCAGTCGTTAGGCATCTGCCTTCAGCTCAGGGCGTGATCCCGGCATTCTGGGATCGAGCCCCATATCAGGCTCCTCCACTGGGAGCCTGCTTCTTCCTCTGCTTGTGTTCCCTCTCTCGCCGGCTGTCTCTCTCTGTCAAATAAATAAATAAAATCTTTTTAAAAAAAGGTAGAAGAAAAGAGAATGATACAGAAAATAAGTGTTGACAAGGATGTGGAGAAATTGGCACTCTTGTGCGATGGTGGTGGGAACGTCCAATGGTGAGGTGTTGTGGAAAACAGTATGGTTGTTCCTCAAAGAATTAAAAATAGAATCACTGTGTGTTCTAGTATTTTGATTTCTGGGTATATATCTGAAAGAATTGCAAGCAGAGACTTGAACAGATATTTGTAGACTTATGCTCATAGCAGCCTTACTCTCACTAGCCAAAAACTGGAAGCGATCCAAGTGGCCAACGACAGATGAGAGGATAAATAAAAAGGAAAGAAATTCTGACACATGGTGTAGTGTAGATAAGCCTTGAAGACATTATGTTAAGTGAAATAAGGCAGTCACAAATGGACAAGTACTATATGATTTGAGTTATCTTAGTTACTAGAGTAGTCAAATTTACAGAGCCAGAAAGGGCGATAGTGGTTTCCAGGGGCTGTGGAGAAGTAAAGGAAAGTTGTTTAATAGGAACAGAGTTTCCAGTGTGCAAGATAAAAGGAGTTCTGGGGATGCATGGTGGTGACGGTTGTACAACAGTGTGAATGTACTTAATGCTACTGACCTGGGCAATTATAAATGGTTAAAATGATAAATTGTATGTTATGTATATTTTACCTCAATTAAAAAACAAAAAAAGATGATATTATAAATAACTTTATGCCAATAAGTATGACAACTTGGATGAGATAGACAAATTCTTAAAAGACAGACTACCAAGCCCCATCCAAGAAGAAATACGTAACCTGAAAAGTGCTGAACATTATTAAAGAAATTGAATACTTGCTAAAAACCTCCCACAAAGAAAACCTCAGGCACAGCTAGGCTTCAGAGGTGAATTCTAGCAAATATGTTTTGAAAATTCAACTCAAACACTTCCAGAAAATTAAGCGGAGGTGCAACTTCCCAACTCATTCTGTCAAGCCAGTATTAATCTTTTTTAAAAAGATTTATTTCTTTATTTCTTTATTTATTTTAGAGAGAGAGCCAGAGGCCATGCAAGTGTGGGGAGGGGCAGAGGGAGAAGGAGAGAGAGAATCTCAAGCAGACTCCCCGCTAAGCAGGGGGCCTGACGTGGGGCTCTATATCACAACCCTGAGATCATGATCTGAGCCAAAATCAAGAGTCGGGCACATAACCGACGGAGCCACCCAGGCGCCCCCAGTATTACTCTTCAACCCAAACCAGATAAAGATTTTTTTTTAAGAAAGAAAACTACAGGTGGATAGCCTTCCTGAATATAGCTGTAAAAACTCTTTAAAAAGTTATTCAATCAAATCCAAAAGCATGAAAAAAAAGATAGTACATCAGAACCAAATGGAGTTTACACCAGGAATGCAAAGTAGATTTAACATTCAAAAATTAATGAACGTAATTTACCATTTTAAGAGAATCAAGAAAATTCATGTGACCATCTCAATAGAAAGAGAAAAAGTTCTTAAAAAATTCAACATCCAGGGAAGCCTGGGTGGCTCAGTTGAGATGGAGCTCTGCGGGGAGTCTGCTTGAGATTCTCTCTCCCTCTTCCTTTGCCCTCCCCTCCCTCAAATAAACAAATAATTTTTTTTAAAAAGTACATTATGGGAAGGGAGGAAATAGAGTAAGTTTATGGCAGATAATCCTAACAAACATTCTCTTGCCCAGGTCAGCATCAACAGTGATGAGCCCTATTGATAGCCCGTAACTCCCCTGGACAGAATGTGATGAAAAGGCCACTTCATCTGTGATCTTCCTTCCAAAACCCTGTTAAAAAAATCCAACTGGGTAAATTTGCAGATCTAATTGGCTTTATTAAGCAATTCAGGACTTAAAGCAGCATCCTATCTAGCAAATTAGAGAGATACTCAAAGGAGTTGTACAAAATGGGAGGTTTTTTATAGGAAGGAGGGTGGGGCAAGGAAGTTATTAGCAAAAGAAAGAAAGGATTGTTTCAGGCAAGATCACCTTCCCTTAGGGGGAAGAGCAAGAGGTCTTATCATGCAGATTACCTCATTTTCTTTTGGGAGGTGGACAGTGAGGGCCCACGGAACAGATTACCACATTGGTGCTGACCAGGAAATTCCCAACTGACCAGTTAGGACTACACTTCTCAGAGAGGTTGAAACTACAATTAGGTTAGATAGTAAGCCCTGGTTTGGTGACTTGGCCTAGCATAAGTGACTCCATCTTGGGACTGTGGTTTTCTTCTTAAAGACCCATAACCTCAGTCTCATCATGAGAAAAACACCAGACAAGTCACAACTGAGGTTCATTCTACAAAATACCTGACTGGTACTCCTCAAAACTGTCAAGATAATAAAGGAAAAGGGAAGTCTCAGAAACTGTCATACCACAGAGGAGCCCCAGGAGACAAGACAACTAAATGTAATGTGGTATATATCCTGAATGGGATCCTGGAATAGAAAAAGGACGTTAAGTAAAAACTAAGAAAATCTGAATGGAGTATAGCCCTTCGTAATAGTAATGTATCAATATTGGTTTGTTAACTGTGACAAAAATACCATACTAACATAAGATTTTATTTATTTTTTTAAAGAATTTTTATTTATTTATTTGACGGAGAGAGAGACAGCCAGCAAGAGAGGGAACACAAGCAGGGGGAGTGGGAGAGGAAGAAGCAGGCTCCCATCAGAGGAGCCTGATGTGGGGCTCAATCCCAGAACGCCGGGATCACGCCCTGAGCCGAAGGCAGACGCTTAACGACTGAGCCACCCAGGCGCCCCTAACATAAGATTTTAATAATATGGGAAACTAAGTGTGGGATATATGGGAACTCTGTAGTATCTTTGAAATGCTTCTTTAAAACACAAATTATTCTCTACGTTTTTTTTTTTTTAAGAAACCTGATGCCCAATCCCACTCCCTAGAGATTCTGATTTTAATTGGTCAGCTTTGTGGTCTGAACATTGGGAGTTTTAAAAGCTCTCCAGGTGATTCTAAGGTACAGCCAGGTTTGAGAACCACTGAATGAAGGCCAGGAGCTACACGTACGTATATCAACAATGTCTCTTGGCCTGAATTTAATCTATAAAATCGTATTTCTTAGGGCACTTGGGTAGCTCAGTCATTAGGCGTCTGCCTTTGGCTCAGGTCATGATCCCAGGGTCCTGGGATGGAGCCCTGCATCGGGCTCCCTGCTCAGCGGGAAGTCTGCTTCTCCCTCTCCCTCTGCCTGCTGCTCCCCCTGCTTGTGCTGTGTGTGTGTGTGTGTGTGTGTGTGTGTGTGTGTGTGTGTGTGTGAAATAAATAAATAAAATCTTTAAAAAATAAAAAAATAAAATCATATTTCTTCAACAGATAGTGTTTCCCTGCTTATAGGATAAACAGGTGGGCCCAGACAAAATATCTTTCCATTTTCTCCCAGATTAAACAGTGCCATTCAAAAGCACTTTCTGTGATGACGAGAATGTTCTGTACCTACACTCTCCAGTATGGTAGCTACCAGCTAGCGGGCACTTGAAATGCGGCTCGTACAGCTAAAGAAGTGCAATTTTAATTTAATTAAATTTAATTAATTCAAAATTAAAGGGCAACATGTGACTAGGGACTACTGTGTGGGACAGCACTGCTCTGTAGAAACACAATCAAGTTCCTAAGAAAAGATTTCTTAATGTTCTTTTCTGGCTTTGGACTACTTTTGTCTCTCCAGCTCCTTGCTTCCTACAGGTTGGCGTCCTCTATTGCTAGGCGGCATTTTCACTTGAAACAGCAGTGCAGGTGCTACCTACTCCCCCACACAGACAGCAGAAGGGCTTGGCGTCCTCCCTGCTCCCCACCTGCCGCTCCTGCTGCCTGCTGCGGGAAGCAGCCATTGTGCTCTCGGAAGAGAGCATTTCCTCCCAGCCCCGACCCCCCTTTCTGGAGTATGTTGGTTCAGTCCAACTCTCATTTTTCTACTGCCCTCTCTGGACTTCATTCCAAACTCCTAAAGAAGAAAGGAAAACAGGGTCTCCTGGCAGAAGGCTGCAGATGTTCTGCTCTTTGTCTCCGTTAAAAAAATAGCTTCTCCCCAACCCTCTACCATATCCACGAATTTCCACTCTCCGCACAGCTAATGACTCCATTCAGCATTTGGAAGGCCTGCATGTCTGGATTGCAGAGCGGATAGCTCGGTGGCAGAATACAATGACACTAGAGATTGCCGAGACTGGCTGAGTGGTAGGAAGAAATCAGCATTCTGGAGGGTTGGGATGGATGGAGCTTTATCATAGACAACTCCCCGACTGCCAGCTCCCTATCCGGACTCCCGAAAGCAAAAACCAAAACCCGGGTTTTCGACAGACTGCTGCCGAGCTGGGGCCGTGCCCCTTGTCTCCCGGTTGTCTTTGCTTTTTTTTTTTTAATAATAATTTTTTTTTTACTATATTATGTTAGTCACCATACAGTACATCCCTGGTTTTTGATGTAGAGTTCCATGATTCATTATTTGCATATAACACCCAGCGCACCATGCAATATGTGCCTTCCTTACTACCCATCACCAGCCTATCCCATTCCCCCACCCCCTCCCCTCTGAAGCCCTCAGTTTGTTTCCCAGAATCCATAGTCTTTGCTTTTTAATAGGCGTAGGGTTTAATGATGCAAAGAGGTGGGGAGAGGATGGAATTTCTGAAAAGTAAGGGCTTCAGAAGTCAGACGCTGTCCCAAGCTTATCTCCCAGATCAGGAAGAAATCTAGGTTATCGTGAGCAATTCGCAGAGGGCAAAGAATTGAAATGAGCGTGAGAAGTAGAGATTCTAAATTGTGACGGGCTTGTCAGCAAGACCGCTGGTGACACATCCCCAGGACTCTGTTCGGAGGCTGTGGTTTCAGGGTTTGTTTGTCTTATTAACAGCTTCACCGACACATAATTTAAATACTATAAAATCATCCATTTTCAATGCACGAGTCAATGATTTTCAGCAACTGTATATTGGTGCACCCATCGGCACTCTCAAGGTTTAGAACATTTCTCCCACCACGAGGGGATCTCTCGGGCTCATTCGGCCACTGTGTATTATCCCCAACCTCCGCCAGACCTTGGGCAACCGCTGATCTGCTCTCTGTCTCTGTGGGTTTGCCTGTTCCGGACATTCCGTGTAAATGGAATCAGCAATATGGAGCGTTTGGGGCTTGGCTTCTTTTACTCGGCATGATGTTTTCAAGTTCAGCCATGGCATAGCCGGTATCTGCGCTTCGTTCCTTTTGAGGGAGGAACGATACCCGACTGCATGGCTAGACCACAGTTTTTTTATCCATTCATCAGCCGATGGACATTCAGGTTGCTTCGTCTGCCGTGATTCATGCTACTACAAATGTTTGTGTGCGAGTTTTCGTTTGGACAAATATTTTCAGTTCTTCTGGGTATATCCTTGGAGTGGACTTGCTGGATCATACGGTAAGTCTAGGTTTAACTTTTTGCGGAACTGCCAAACTGTGTTCCAAAGTGACTGGGCCGTGTTCCATCCCCGCCAGCGATGGATGAGGGGTCCAGTTTCTCCACATCCTCACCAGCACGTTATTTCCCATTTCTAAAACTTAGAGCCATTCTAGCAAGTGTGAAGTGGCCTCTCGTTATGTTTGGATTTACATTTCTCTGATGGCAAGTGCTGTTGAGCTTTTCATGAGCTTACTAGCCATTCATAAATGTTCTGTGTTGAAATTTTTAATGGAATCAATTGTGTTATCTTTTTATTATTGAAATGTAAGAGTTTTATTTATATTGTGGATCGAAGTTCCTTATCAGGCCTATTTGCAATTACTGTCTCCAGTTCTGTAGGTTATCTTGTTACTTTCTTAATAACGCTTTAGGAGAGCCTAAGTGTTTAATTTTGATGAAGCCCAATTTATGATCTTTTCTTCTTTTATGGATTATGCTTTTTAAAAAAATCATATCTATGCAATTCTTGCCTAATCCAAGATTAGGAAGATTTTCTCCTATGTTTTCTTTTAAAAGCTTTACAGCTAACAAACTGTCCTATCCTTCTACCTCGACAAATATACCTTCATAACAACCTGGAAGGCCAGGTTCAAAATTCTTGGACTCAAAATTCTACCCCTAAATGTAGTGACATGGAGGGCCACCTGGGTGACTCAGTCTGTTAAGTGACTGCCTTCGGCTCATGTCATGATCCCAGGTCCTGGGATCTCCTGCCTCCATCTCTCTGCTCAGCGGGGAGACTGCTTCTCCCTCTGCCTCTGCCACTCACCCTTGCTCGTGCTTTCTCTCTCTCTCTCTCTCAAATAAATAAATAAAATCTTAAAAAAAAATAAATGTAGTGACATGGAGAATACCAGCCTCCAGCAAGTGACCCGCTAACTATCCTGCTTCTCTCCTCACTCTGGGCTCTCCCCTCACAGAAGTGGGCCTCACACACGCTTATGTGGACTTACTAGCCCGTGCTTCTAAGTTTCATCCCCGCTCTCCCCAAATGACAAACAGTCACCTCCTGGCCACCCCTCAGGCACGCAGGTGCCCACATTAACTGTGGGTGTGTCCCCGGGAAGGCAGGCTCTGGAAAGGAGCTTATGAAGGCTCTGGAAACGGGCTTGTGGCTATTCAGGCAGGGAATTTCAGCTTCCCAGATATCTGCTGTGTGGTCTAGAAGGGGGCCGGGGCCCTGTGAAGACACATCTCTGATTCTACTGTCTCCTCCTCAAAGTGAGGCCCTCTAAAGCACAGGGACCAGAGCGGAGCTCTTCCTGCGTGGGTCTAAGTGTGGCACTAAGCCTGTTAAATCCACAGGAGGAGAAAGATGGAGGAGAACTAATGGCCAGTGGCCCCAAGGACTTGCCCACAGAAAGCCTTGATCTTCCGTGGACTCCTACTCAACGCTGAAGACAGAAATGGGCAGCCAGGGCAGGATGACCAAATTAATTCATTTCCATCAAGGCCAAGGGGGAAACAACCTCAGAAGGAATGACTCAGTCTGGGACCTTGCAAACCTGGGCTACTATTTACCTCCACTTTCCTGTCTTCTCTTCCCAGATCAGATTTCAGCCTGCATTCCCACAATCTCATCCGTATACCTACGGTTTAAATGGGCTGTCTATGGGTCTCCAAGGCCTGGTGGCTGGGATGGGGGAAGCCTATTCTGGAGTAAGTGCCTCCTGGCTCCAGGGTCTCCTCACTGGTAGCATCCAAAATCAATGCCCCTTTATTTTAGAACCGTAAGTTTGTACCTCTTGACCCACTTCACCCATTTCAGAACATACATACTTCCAGTTATAAGATAAGTAAGTCCCGGGAATATAATGTACAGTATGGTGACTATAGTTAATAAAATTGTATTGCATATTTGAAAGTTGCTAAGTGAGTAAAACTTAGAAGTCTTCATCAGAAGGAAAAAAAGAAAAGAATTTTTTGGTGATTTTGTGTGCTGACGGATGGTAACTAGACTTACTGTGGAGATCATTTTGCAATATATACAAATATTGATCATTACATTGTATGCCTGAAACTAACATAATGGTATACGTCAATTATACCTCCATAAAAATAAAAAAAAGTCTCCGAACATTGCCAAATATCCCCTGGGGGACAACATCGCCCCTGGTTGAAAACCACTATACTAGATGGACTATTATACAACCTTGACAACGGTAGGTTTACAAATTATATGTAATAGCAAATGCCTATGAAACAATATTAAAAAAAGCAGAATAAAAATATATATTCGTAACAAGGCCACAATTATGTAATAAAACAGTGTGTGGATAAAGTTGTCGATGTAATAAAACAATGAATGAAAAAAGGCAGTGTCGCTTCAAACGGTTATAAACACCAAGACCATTGCTTAGTAGCCATTCCTCTAGTTGTGCGGCGGCCTGAAGAACCTCCCAGAATCGACGGACAGCCCCGGCCCGTTGCCACCTTCACGGAGCGCTGCCTGCTCACGCGTGAGCTGCTGGGGGAAAGCAGGGCCGTGCGGGGGGACGCTCGGCTCTGGACTGGCCCCGGGTCCGTGTGCCTCTGTGCTGCCACTCCGTGGTGCCGCTGGGGCGCACGATACTCGTCCACTCGGCCGCAAGGGCTGGCCGGGGACTGGGGACCAGCCCAGCAGCAGCAATCTGTCATCTGTCGCCTTCCCAGCTCGGCGGGAGCCTCGGAGCCGCGCAGGAGGAGCCATTTCAGAGACCGCCCTCGACAGGGGGACTCCGTTGCGGTGGAAGCTCGCACAAGCCGGATGCCTCCAGGAGAGGGAGGGCACCCATGTTCGGGGCACGCTGGTACGCGGCAACACGAGCTGCAAAGATTTTGAAGGCGGCGGGAACTGGCGTTGACCCATGCCCAGTTCCGTGAATGGTGCTTTCAGGAGCAAAGAAACAGAGAGCTGCCAGGACCTCGGGGAGACAGAGATGGAGGAGGGTCCCTGAGAGCGTGAAAATAAAGAGGGAGAGAAGGTGGTGGGCCACAGCAGCCCAGAGAACGGCTGTCTAGGTCCCATTCAGAGCACCAACTTCTCTGCTTTACGGGTTTCAGGAAATCCTGGTACTCTCACTCCATAAAACAATTACGACCAAGCTCCGAACGTCCTAATTTTTCCTCTCCTCAGGGTTCTGTTCACCACCCATCTTCCTTTCCATTGCCCATGTCCAAAAAAGGTGATAGCGTATGGTGTAGAAAGTTCATTTCAGTAGATTTGGGGTTTTTTAATTACTTGTACATTTAACAAACTCTTCCCGAGATTCTACCATGTGCTAAACCCCATGCTCGATGTTGGGACTCTCGTGACGGATGGAACAAACATGGTCCCTGATCTCATGAGACTTACATTCCATCAAGGGAGAAGGGTAGACAGAAGTAAACACAGAAGCATAATAGAAATATCATCAAATAATGACAGATGACTATGAAGACAAAGTAGCAACTGGAGGGAGGGGAGTCAGAGGAAACACCTCTCAAGATAACCTTTGAGCTGAGAGCGGGATGATGAGAAGGAGGAAGCCCTGCAAAGACCTGGAGGGAAAGCATTGCAGGCAGAGGAAACAACTGATAAAAATGCCCTGAAGCGGGAACAAGCTTAGGTTGTCTGAGGAGCAGCAATGAGAAGGAGGAAAAGAAAGAGCCATAGAAGATGACATTGGAGAGGCAGGCGGTAATGGGTCATCTAGGGCCTGGCAGTCCATGGTAGTATGTGAGGATGTTATTGCAAGTTAAGTTATAATTCTTGGGAGGGGTTTAAGCATCCATCGCTCCATCTTTTGGTAATAGCACCCCAATGTCTTTGTTGGAAATATCTTCTTTCCCCACTGGAAACAGCCCAGTGGGACTGTCAGTCTAGTCGTACCAGAACCTTCGCACGAGACTCTAAATCTATAGAGTGCACTCTTGCCGGAGACTTTTTCCTGTTGATACTTTATTTTATTTTATTTAAATTCAATTAATTAACATATAGTGTGTATTATTAATTTCAGAGGTAGAGTTTAGTGATTCGTCAGTTGCATATAACACCCAGTGCTCATTACATCACGCGCCCTCCTTAATGCTCATCACCCAGTTACCCCATCCCCCCACCCACCTCCCCTCCAGCAACTGTATAGGAAACAAACTGAGGGTTCCTGTTGATTTTTTAACAGCTTTCTTGAGATATAATTCACAGACCATAAAATTCACCTATTTAAAATGGACAATTCAATGGTTTTTAACATATTCAGATCCAGGCAACCATCACCCCAGTTGGTTTAAAACATTTTCATCACCTCAAAAAGAAACCCTGTACCCTTTAGCTGCCGTCGCCTCCACCCTCTTTCATTCCTCCCCACTCCAGTTCTAAGCAACACTAATCTACTTTCTGCCTCTGTAGGATTCCCTTTTCTGGACATATAATATGAATGAACTCATATAGCATGTGGTCTTTTGTGTCTGGCTTCTTTCACTTAGCATCATGTCTTCAAGGGTCATCCATGTTGTCACATGTATGAATACATCACTGCTTTTAATGGCTGAATAATATTCCATTGTATGGAGAGATCACATTTTGTTTATTTGTTCTTCAATTGATGGATGTCTGGGTTGTTTTTATTTTGGGACTATTATGACTAATGCCGCTATGAACACTTGTGTACAAGTCTTTGTGTGGCCATATATTTTCCATTCTCTCGGTTAGATACTTAGGACTGGATTTGCTGGGTCATATAACCACTCTATGTGCAACATTTTGAGGAAAGGCCGAACTAGTTTTCACCTTGGCTGCACCAATTTACATTACAAAGAGCAAAATGAGTGAGGGTTCCTACTTCTCTATATCCTCACCAGCAGTTGTTATTTTTCATTTTTAAAAAGTTACAGCCATCCTAGTGGGTGTCTAATTGTGTTCAGAAATGTCTAGAAATGGTACCTAACTGCGGTTTTGATTTTCATTTCCCTGATGCCTAGTGATATTGAACATCTTTTCATGAGTTCACTGTCCTTTTTGTATCTTTTTGGAGAAATATCTATTCAAATCCTTTACCCATTTCTTAATTGACTTCTCTGGCTTTTTTAATTGAGTTTAAAGAGTTATTTATATATTCTGAATACTAGATCCTTATCAGATATATGACTTGCAAGTATTTTCTCCAGAGATTTTAATTACAATGCACCAGAGATTTTAATCATGATGACATCTAATTTATCTATTTTTTCTTTGGTTGCTTATACTTTCGGTATCATATATAAGAAACCATTGCCTAGTCCAAGGTCATGAAGATCTACATCAATGTTTTCTTCTAAGAGTTAAATAGTTTTAGCTCTTATATTTAGGTCTTTGGTTTATTTTTTAAATATGGTATGAGGGGGGGTCGAATTTCCTTCATTGTATGTGGATATCTACTTATTGGGATATGTTATTGTTTTGGAGGTTTGGTGACTTTCCTGAACTAATTCTGTAAAGTCTATATTCTTTGTTGTGTGTAATCACTAAAGTATCTTCTATCTTTTAGCTTAAGGGTCAGCTAATGATTGGTCAAAGGCTTCCTTAACCTGATAGGACACTGCTTCATCCTAAATTTTCTTAGCAAAAAAAGGGACCTCATTTGTGCTGGGTTTGTGGCATCTAAACACCATTATTTTAGTCCTTGGGAGTGCTGTCAATAACTTTTATTAGGATGCATTTAGGGTTCTTCTGAGGGCATTTAGTTGTTTCCTGCATAGTATGGGGGAAAGCAAACACTGCTATGAAGTCGGTGGCCTGAAGGTAGTCTCTTTGTCTACTTTTATTAGGGGGTGACCCTTTCACCCAACACACATCACACCTCTCCCCATTCAGGTTCTGGCAATCTAAACACTGATGTTGTCTCTCTCTACCTCACACACACACACACACACACACACACACACACACACACACCTCAAGCACTTTTTCCTCCTTGCCTGTGGGTTAAATGTTAGGAATGGAAGTTTGTCTTCAATGTTCAGTCCTCAACCAGTCTTTATCCATAATGTCTGGCTAACTGTGGACCTGTCAATGTAGCCCCCAACTGCCCAGAACCTCAGCTTCTTCCTTCTCACAATCTGTCTCTTCCTTTCTTTCCCTTGTTCTTCATAACCAGAGAACCTGCACACACGCGTGCACACACACACACCTCCTGGAAAAAGGGGCTTCTCAAAAGTTGTTGATTTCATTTTAATCACTACCATCTCTGCTCCAGGATGGTGTCATATCTTGTAGGATTGCCGTTGTAGGGTCTTTCAGGCCAGGCCTTAGTGCTTTGGACTTAGGCTGCTATTCAACCTTTGCTAAAGGCCGAAATTTCTTGGCTTTTTTCACTCTCTTTACCTTTCTTGGAATTCTTGTACTAGAACGAGAGGATTTTTTTCTTGAACTTCCGTGAAGCAGTCTTTTCATTCCCCTCTGCATCTTCTTCACCTGGAAGGGCAAACAGGGTGATTCCAGAAGGGCAATGAGTTGGAGGAAGAAGATGGGGGACTGAATGGATAGTCAGGATTCATGAGAAGGGGCAAAGGCTAATGAGGGGTTTTATGCCAGGCAAGGAAAGGGTGGGAGTCTTGGGGGAGGGGAATCAATGGGAAAGAAGAGGAGGAACTTGAGTGAGGTGGTCTCACCTTGCCACTACATATGGGTCTGGGTCGAGAGCGGTTCTTCCTCTTCTTTCTTTTTGTGCTTGAGGTTAATTGTTTTGTGCTTAGGGTTGGTTGTTCCATAACTGTGCTAGCTTTCTCTGGCTTCCTGGTAACTTTAACCATGTTGAAGCCTCCCAGTGGTCTTCTCCAGAGCTCCTGACCAGACTGTAAAACACCCCTTACCAGTACAATGAGGAGCCACGCCCTTTGGCTTTGTTTGTTCAGCTAGGCACTTGCCCCAGCCAGTAGGGGAAATGCGCAGGTGGGTGGGAGCTTAGACATCACAAAGCACCACCCCTGGCTCCTCCTTGGGGGGTGGGGGTGCTAGGTAAACCAAGATGCTCTGATTGGAGAGAGTGGGCATTTTCTCAACAACCCCTTCAAGAGCTTTCCTGAACTGGGCTGCCATCCTTTCTCATCATCTGCACACTCGGCAGGCAGAGGGAGTTTCCTCCAAGCCCTGCCCTACAGCCACTCTCATTCCTTGCTTCATTCTGTTCTCTCCCATCTTTCAGCATTGCCTAATATTTTGGATGTCTTACCTAAAATGCTTCCAAGATAGTGTGACTATATTTTTCTATGGAGATGCTCATCACCCCACTTCTTTTCAACAGTTTTCTCTTATGCAACTTGAAGACCATTCACTTCTTGGCTACTACCAGGAAACTTCCCCATCCCACCCATCTTTTTTTCTTAGTGCCTTTGTAGATCTCCTCAGTTTTCTACTCTTTAGTATGAAATTACTGCCTTTATCAGCAATCAAAACAGTGTGGTACTGGCATAAAGATAGACCCACAGATCAATGAAATAAAAGTGAGAATCCAGAAATAAGCCCACATATCTAGAGATATATTTGGTTTTGAGAAAAGTGCCAAGAACATTCAATGAGAGACAATAGTTATTTCAACAAATGGTGCTTTGACAACTGGATATCCACACACAAAAGAATGAATTTGGACCCCTACTTCACAACATATACTCACATTAACTCTAAATGGATCATAGACCTAAATATAAGAGCCAAAACGATTAAACTCTTAGAAGAAAATATAGGCAATAATCTTCATGACCCTTGATTAGGCAGTAGTTTCTTAGGTATGACACTGAAGGCCCAGGCAATAGAAGAAAAATTTGGTAAATTGACATCAGAATTAAAACCCTGTGACTCAACAGGCCTCATCATGAAAATGAAGAGGCAATGGGGCACCAGGGGGGCTCAGTCAGTTAAGCATCCAACTCTTGATTTAGACTCACGTCATGATCTCAGGGATGTGAGATCAAGTCCTGTGTCAGGCTCCAGACTGAGTGTGGAGTCTGCTTGAGATTCTCTCTCTCCCTCTCCCTCTGCCCTTCTCCCCCATATGTGTTCTCTCTCTCTCTCAAAAGAGGGAAGAAGAAAGAAAGAAAGAAAGAAAGAAAGAAAGAAAGAAAGAAAGAAAGAAAGAAAGAAAGAAAGAAAGAAAGAAAGAAAGAAAAGAAAAGAAGACAGAAGTGGATGCACAGAACAGGAGAAAAATTTTGTACATCATATATCTGTAAGGGAAATTTATCCAGAATATGTAAAAGAACTCTTTCAACTCTACAATATAAAGACAACCCAATTTCAAGAGGTCGAAAGACCTGAAAGGCACTTCTCCAAAGAAGATATACAAATGGTCCATAGCATATAAAAAGATATTCAGCCTTATTAGCCATCAGAGAAATGCAAATCAAAACCAAAATGAGATATCACTTCACACCCACTAAGATAGAAAATATTAAAAAGTAATATAATAACATGTATTAGTGAGGTTGTAGAAAATTGGAACCCTCGTACCCTACCTGTGGGAATGTAAAATGGTGCAGTGGTTGGAAAAACAGTCTGACAGTCCCCAAAAAGCTAAACATAGAGTTACCACCTGACCCTGGAATTCCACTCCTAGGCATATATCCATGAGAAATGAAAACTGCATCCACACAAAAACTTGTACAGAAATGTTCACAGCAGCATTATTCACAATAGTCAAAAGGTGGAAACAACTCAAATGCCCATCAGCTGGTGAATGGATAAAGAAATGTGGTCTATCCATACAGTGGAGTATTATTGGGCCATGACATAAATGGAATCCTAATACATGCTACAACATGCATGAACCTTGAAAACATTATGCTAAGTAAAGAAACCAGTTGCAAAGCACCATATATTAAATGATTCCATTTATATGAAATATCCCCAATATGCAAATCTATAAGCACAAAAGCTATTAGTGGCTGTTTAAGGCTCATCAGGGAATAGGGAGATTGGAAGGTGATGACTATGGGATGTAGAGCTTCTTTTGGTCGTCATGAAAGTATTCTACAGTTGATTGCAGTGAAGGCTGCGGAACTCTGTGAACATACTAAGGCAATGAGTGTACACTATAAATAGGTGAATTGTATGGTATATGAATTATATCTCAATAAAGCTATTTTAAAAAATGATGAATAAGAACCATCCTCATGAAGGTAGTTTACTAGTTAGTGCTTTATAATCAAAAAGTGCTTTGCAATCAGACCTGCTTCTGAGTCTTGACTACCCCACTCACAATCTGTGTGACCTTAGGTGAATCATTTCTCCTTTCTGACTCTGTTTCCTCATCTGTCAAACAGGGTTTAATAGTACCTATGTTATAAGGTGGTTGTTATGATTAAACCAAATAAATGGTGATTTTCAAACATGAAAATATGAAGACCCCAAAAATATATTTGTGGACTCTTGAGAATATATTCCATGGTCTCAAGACCGAGAAACACTGCCATTTCCATTCATCACAATCACCAAAACCAGTGCCGAAGCAGACAAGGTAACACAAGTTACTTATGTCAGGTCCCCAAGATCATCCAGAATATACTTACTCATTAAATCCAAACAGAATATTTTATACTCACCATAGAAAACTCATTGACTTTAACCCCCTTGAGAATATCTCCATGGCAACTATAACCTTCACATTCTGCTGGAGGGAGTGTAAAGTGTTACAACTACTTTGGACAACTGGTTGGCAGTCAGTATACCTACAATGGAATATTACTTGGCCTTTCAAAGGAAGGAAATTCTGAACCATGCTACAACATGGATGAACCCTGAGGACATTGTGCTCAGTGAAATAAGCCAGGCACAAAAAGGTAAGTACTGTGTGATTCTACTTCTGGGATGTACTTACAGTAGTCAGAATCATAGAGACTGAAGGTAGAATGGTGGTTTCCAGGGGATGTGGGGAGGGTAGAAGGGGGAATTGCTATTTGATGGGTGTAGGGTTTCAATTGTGCAAGATGAAAACATTCTAGAAATGTGTTGTACAACACTATGATATTGCTAATACTAATGAACTATACACTTAAAAATGATTGATGGCAAATTTGATGTTTTGTGTTTTTTAACCACAATTTTAAAAAATTAAAAAAAAAACCACTGTCAAAACTTAAAAAAAAAGAAAGACAAGAGAAAGGGTGTTTGTTTACTGTTGGGCCACCACAGCCAGAAGAGCTGGCTGCTGGGAAACCATGGGGTACTAACCCAGCGCCAAGGTCCATCATCTCCTCTGTTTATTTGCTCTGGCATCAGGGTCCCGCTTCTCACCACAAGTCCGACACAGCTGTCCTCCACCTTGGCTGCATTTTGGAATCACCTAAGATTTAAAAGTTTCTGCTGTCTAAGCCCCACCCTAGAGATTCTGACCACCTTTGGGGCAAGGCCTAATAATTTAAAAAACAAAGCCAAGTGATTCTAAAATACAGCCCAGAGCACTGATACTGAGATGTGGAGTTGCTGTGCAGGTCTCCTTGGGGACTTCGGATGGAGTTTCCAGGCCCGGTGCACTTTAAGGAACTTGAAATGAAGTAGCTGGTGGGGATGGAGAGGAGATGGAATCAGCCGAGCTTGGGGATGGTTGGCGTGGTTGCGGGGCACCATGGGTAACAACAGGAAGGGTGGCAGTGTGACTGCATCGGGTGGGATGCCTAGAGAGCAGGTGGTTTGCAGGGAAAGACTACGGGGTCAGTTTAGGAGACCTGTGGAGCCTGAGATACCTGTCAGGGCTCCGTGGAGAGATGGTGAGTAGGGAATTGGATCTTGTGGGCTGGAGCTTGGGGACAGGTCTGTGGCAGGGGTCGATTTGAGTATCACTAAAAGACATAGGGATTGATGCAATCACCCTGGAGAGGAAGTGCAGCAGGAAAGGGGAGTTTCAGAACCAGACTCGTGAAGACTCCAATAGTGGCTTGGGAAACTGAAAAGAGAGGTGATTTAGCAGCAATGTCCGCAAGAGCCAAACTTTGGAAGGAGCCGAGATGCCCTTCAACAGATGAGTGGATAAAGAAGATGTGGTCCATATCTACAATGGAATATTACTCAGCCATCAGAAAGGATGAATACCCACCATTTGCATTGACATGGATGGAACTGGAAGGGATTATGCTAAGTGAAGTAAGTCAGGCAGAGAAAGACAATTATCATATGGTTTCACTCGTATGTGGAACATAAGCAATAGCACAGAGGACCACAGGGGAAGGGAGGGAAATCTGAAGGGGGAGAAATCAGAGAGGGTGACAAACCATGAGAAACTATGGACGCCGGGAAACGAACTGAGAGTTTCAGAGAGGAGGGGGTAAAAGGGTGATGGGTATTAAGAAGGGCATGTGTTGTGATGAGCACTGGGTGTTATACATAACTAATGAACCATTGAACACTACATCAAAAACTAATGATGTACTATATGTTGGCTAACTGAATATAATAATAAAAAAATAAAAATAAATAAATAAATAAACATGTTTAAAAATAAAATAAAATGGTAAAAAGTAATAATGGGTAATATTTATTAGCAATTCATTTGTGCTGAGCCCTGTTCTAAAGGCTTTACCGTTTTAACTCAACACACAATTCTACGGTCATTGGAAATGAAGCTTCTAACTGCATTTTGATTTTGGGCAGCTGAGAGCTTTCAAGCCGCATCCCTCCTCTCTTCCCTTTTGCCCCATAGCTGCGCCAGCCAGGTGCTCTGTCCCTAGGCACCACTGGGAATTTCCAACCACGAACGGCCCCGTGTCCATGCACGAACCCCCACCCCAGCTCCACCCCTCATAACAACAAGCACCCAAAGCTGCTGTTCCCCGCAAAAGGGAACCTGAGCCCTTCTCCTTGGGGAATCCTTGTGTGGGTTATCTTGTGAGTAGTCAACTGCTCTAACAAAGTATAGAAATGCAGTGGTGTAAGCAACAGAAATGGCTGTTCTCGCAGTTGGAGTCTGGATTCCGGAGTCAGTTTCACTTGTCTGAATTTGTCTGATATTAAGGTGTCAGCAGAACCACCCTGCCTCTCGAGCCTCCAGGGAGCAATCTGTTCTTAGCCCCTTTCCATCTCTAGCGGTTGCTGGCATTCCTTGGCTGGTGGACACATCTCTCCAACCCTCAAAACAAGCACCTTCACGTCCCTCTCTGGTCCATCTTCCTATCACCTTCTCTCTGTCCCTCTTATAAGGATACACGGGACTACACTGAGAGCCCCCCCCCCAGATAATCCAGGATAATGTCCTCATCTCAAGATCCTTCACTTCCCACGTCTCCAAAGACCTTTTCTTCCAATAAGGCAACACACGTTCCAGGGGGTAGGGAGCACCTGATGTCTCAAGGAGCTGTTTTTTCGGCCCACCACAACACACGTGGGCGCCTATGTGTCATTTGTCCCAACATGCAAAAACTCTTACGTGAGAGGGGACTCCTCAGTATCCAGCAAGGGATGGCAGGCACGCGAAAAACCAGAAATATTATTCCCAACTCACAGATGACAAGCCTGAGGGAACACTAGAGGCTGGGAAAGTGGGGCAAGATGTGTTTGGTTAGGTTTTCTTTCTGTGGGACCCCTCCCACATTACCTGAAAAATCTCATGGGTCCTTAACAGAAAACAGGCAATTATTGAAAAGGCCACCTGCAGGGCAATGCGCTGGCCTGGACGTGTTGGAAGAAAAGAAAAAAAAAAAGTTGAGACCCAAAGGAGGCCACGGATTCCTAGGTATAGAATGAGCTGATTGTACTGTTGAGCGGAGTGAATATCCTGAACGCACACGCTTTGGAGCTGGCGAGTGGCTCCGAAAGCTGAAGGATTTTCAGCTCTATTTATATGGAATTAAAACTACGGTTGTGTTGCATCATCCCACATCTGGCAAGCGGCAGATATTCAATTTGCATCAGTAGTGACCTTGACCGTAGTTACTCTGACCTACTCTTTTCCATAATTATCAGGCTTACTTTGACGTTTTGTTCTTCCCAGTTCTTTATCGGGTCCTCCTGCCCTTTCCCCTGACAGTTTATCTAGCACATATGATCAGCTGCATCCTTCAACATTCCTCGGTGAGGTCGGATTCCATTCAGTTTTCCCACTGACGTCAGGAGGTCTGAGTTCAAGTCCCGACTCTACCACTAACTGGTGGTGTGCCGGCCGTGGAGCAAATCCCTTCCATGTGGGTTTCGGATTTCGCATCTGAAAAGCAAGGGAGGTGTATGGCCCTGTTTAAATGCATGCAGTTCCTTATGGTGACTGGAGCCCCCTGGACCCTCCCCAGAGAGAACTGAGCTCAAAGGAAACTCTTAAACCACAGCAGCGCTGCCCCCGCCGGAAGCTGGGGCCTCTGCAACGGCTCAAGCTGGCCCTGAATCTCCTACGTGGCATTAGGCAAAGAAAGGCAATCATTCTTCTCCGGAATGACTGTAACACATTTCATTCTTGGCAATTACTGTAGGTGGGAACGAGAAAATTCTTTCATGATGAACAAAAGCTTTTGTGTCTTTTCCAAGCAGTGGAAAACAGCCTAGACGGACATACCGAACCACCCTGATGGAAGACCGTGGAATGTCTAATTTGAAAACCAGGCACGTGGCAATACAGCGAAGGCCTCTGCCTCCTTTCTCCTCCATCTCTTTTCCTCTCCCTCGCTGGCGCCGCCGCGCCAGATGTAAACAACCTCTCCTCTGGAAACGCTAAAACTTCACCATAACCATTTCGTATTGCTTTTAAGCAAGTACCAAATTAATTAGCCAAACAGCGCAGCCAAATAAGCAGCTTAATGTGCTCCCGGGGCAGAGAGCCTTTAAAGAGTCTCTTTATCCCATACTGGCTGAGCCATCTCCCTCTACCATAGGACGCTGGGGAGAGCACGGGCTTTGAGCCTGATAAAGTCAGGCTGGGATCCCAGCGCTCCGGTTCCGAACTGTATGACTTCGGGCGAGTTGTCTGTTAACCTTTCTGGGCCTCCACTTCCTCATCGATAAATTAGCCTCATCACAGCTCCTCACTATAGTAAGTGGCTCACACGGATTCTATCCCTAGAGCCTCACGGTAGCTTCTGAGGTTAGGGTCTTCTGCTTTTGTTGTGAGGATTATGTGAGATAACTCAGGGAGGCACCCGGCGGGTTGCTAAGGAAAATGGTGGCCGGTGATTACTGTGTGCATCTTTGTGCTAGGTACTGTGGAGGAAACCCAGAACTGTGTGATCGTCAAACATACACTGAGCACGTACCATGTATTTCTTTTATAAAGGGGAGCAGGAATGGTCAAAGAAAGTGCATGACTCAGTTTCCCCATCTTGACTGGTTCTCTTCTGTTTGGAAGGATTTAAGGTAGGTTAAATTAAATTCCCTTCCCAGCCAGATGAGCCTCCAGGAGTCATAGGGTTCTCTCCTCTATTTCCTTGTTGTCTCCTATAGTGTCCTGAGCTCAAGGCTACAAACTGGGACATAATCTTCTGGGGTGAGGGGGTGGGGTCACCAGCATTGCTAACAAGGCTGGATACAGACCACACCGAAGGCAGAAAAGATTTAGAACATTCAAGCGGTCTCTGCAAGAGAGGGCAGGGTCTTATACGCCTCTCCTGCAAACCCTTCACAGAGTGGCCACCCCCCAAGTTGGCCTGGGTCCACTGACTACCTTCCCATTTCCCCCTCTGTCACACATGCTCCTTGCAGAGCTTGCCAGACTCCCCCTCTTCGATCTTCTTGACATTCATCAGGTTATTCCCTAGGTCTGGCAGAAGACTTATGTGCCCATTGAAATTCAACTCATCTTACAAGTTTGAATGGTCCCTCTGGGGACGGTATCAGGACTGAAAGTTGAGGTGCCTTTCTATGGCATATAGTGAAAATAACAGCTCTTTAAAATGATGAGAGCTGATTAGAGCTGTTTAAACCCTATTAAAGCCATCACAAATGTAAGGTTAATTTTTTAAACAAAAATGAGAGTGATATTTATGTAGTATGCATAAGCCAATTATAAACATAAATCAATTAATAAAAAGTTAGTACTACACACCAGATGTCAGCTTATTGCCAGATGCCAATATTTATAACCGCATCTATCTATATCACAAACATACCCTGCTGCACAGATTAACATATAAACGCTTTTGAATTATGCGATTACATGTGATTTATAGATTTATATATGACAAAACACAATTAGCCAAGGGAAAAACTAGGAAGATGGTTGCAGCCCTCAGTAGCCTAAACGATAAAGGAATAGCAAAAACTAGAATATGGTACCTAAGCAGCAGTAAATTTAAAGTCAGAAATGCGGTATGTACGGGGCGCCTGGGTGGCACAGCGGTTAAGCGTCTGCCTTCGGCTCAGGGCGTGATCCTGGCGTTATGGGATCGAGCCCCACATCAGGCTCCTCCGCTATGAACCTGCTTCTTCCTCTCCCACTCCCCCTGCTTGTGTTCCCTCTCTCGCTGGCTGTCTCTATCTCTGTCGAATAAACAAATAAAATCTTAAAAAAAAAAAAAAAGAAATGCGGTATGTAAAGACCTCACACTCAGGTTTGAGTTTACCATGACTGAAAGGAAACTCTCGTTCTAAACTATAAGCAAAAAAATAAAATAAAATGAAGTTTTATCCACTTAATTTGACTGAGCCACTCTAGTGGGTTGACTAGTGCCCCCCCATTCATGTCCACCTGGAACCTCGGACAGTGATCTTATTTGGAAGTAGAGTCTCTGCATTTGTAATTAGTTAAGGATCTCAAGATGGAATCATTCTGGATTTAGGGTGAGTCCTAAACCCAATGCCTGGTGTCCTTATGAGAAGAGGAAAGGACGTGGAGAGACACACAGGAGAAGGCTATGTGAAGACGGGGGCAGAGTTTGGAGAGATGCAGCTACAAGTCAAGAAACACCAAGGGTTGCTGACAAGCATGAGAAGGCAGGAGAGAGGCCAGAAGGAACCAGCCTTGCCCCTGGCTTCATTTCAGACCTCTGGCCTTCTGGATTGCCAAAGAATACATTTCTGTTGTTTCAAGCACCCAGTTTGGGATTACTTGAGACAGCAGCCACAGGAAACTAATACAGCCACCTTAACTCTGATATCCAAACCTGACAAAGCACCAAAACCAAGAACTAAAAAACCTATCTAATTTGTGAATACCGAAGCATAGATTCTAAATAAAATATTAGCAAAGCAATTCCTGAAGATAATACATACTCGTTTACTAAGACTGGGCAGGTTTTCTTGTAGGCACACACAGGTGTTTGATTATTAGAAAAACCTATGACTAGTATTCACCACATCAGAATTAAAGCTATATGACCATCTCGATAGGTGTCAGAAAGGCAACTTTTAAAATCCATATACCTGAGTGCCTAATAACTTTTCTTTTTTCTTTTAAAGATTTTATTTTTAAGTAATCTCCTCACCCCACGTGGGGCTCAAACTCATGACCAGGACATCAAGAGTCGGCACGCTCCACCAACTGAGTCAGCCAGGAACTCCCCTAATAACTATTCTTAATAAAGTGTGATTATAAAAATATTTCTTTAGCAGGCCATACAATATACATCTGAAAGCATATATGTGTGTAACTGTGTATATACACATATATTTCCTAGCTCTAGCCATTGAGAGGACCTACAGGCAATGAGCACACCTAGTGCCCAGATCTTGATTTCTAAATACCATTCTCTTTGGAGAAATGGACTGGGGCAGCAAAGGTACAAGATGAGCCTGGAGCATCTTGTAGTAGCAGAAATAGAAAATGCTCAAAGAATAAAAGGATGGGAACATGCCAGTGGGATTCAGGAGGCAACCCGAAAGAGCACTCAATGGCTAAAGTTGAAATGACTCGAGCAACAAAATAAAGTCGTATTGGAGTATAACCCCAAGGATAAAATAAATATCCATGAGTCCGCACTGAGATGAATACATGATTGAATAAATAAATGGGAAGGAAAGGAAAGCTCTTTCACGTCATAACTAGAACGAATGATGGACACAGAAAATTAACATTTGGCAAACACCACAGTAATAATTACATCAAGAAAAATCATCAGCAGATGCTAAAATTAGTGGATAAAAGTATGATGAGAAACAGGATATTTACATAGTCTCAAAATATATTACCATAAGATATTTATAATTACTGAGGGAAAAATAGTAACCCCGCAGCGAAGATGCCTGGCAAACAATGATGATCAACGTTACCATCACTGGGATTGGGACCTAACATCAGGCACCTCTTGACACGACGCCCTAAGAAGGGCGCAACACCACTTCTGTGGTGTTCTTGCCAAAAATGCAAAATCTGAATTTCACCAAGGAAACCTCAGATGACAAAATTGAGCAATATCCTACAAAATAATTGGCCAGTTCTTTTCAAAATTTTCAGAATCCATAAAAATAAAGCCTAAGGAACTGCCCCAATTCATAAAAGACAAAGGAAACAGGACAACTACAAGCCACGTCTGCTCCAGATTGGATGCTGGAGGGAAAAAAAAAAAGATGTTAGTGGAACAATTGATGAAATTGTTTTTATCAATTTGGTTTTTATCAATCTGTAGACCTTGGTTTAATAATATTATATCATGTTAATTTTCTGGTTTTGATACTTGTACTATGATTATATAAGATGTTAATGTTTAAGGAAGCTGGATGAAGGCTATATGAGAATTCTTTGGACTAGTTGGCAAATTTTTGCAAATCTGGAATCATTTCAAAATCAAGCATTAAATTAAGAAAGAAATTTAAAGAAACAAATCTTTTTAAATTATAGTGTATCTCATACAGTAGAATTTTATGCAAATATTAAACTTAGGGTTCTCTTAAAGTAATAGGGTGCCAACGAGGAAATACTCGCACTATTTTAAATGGAGATATATATGAAAATTTTCTGTTTCGTATGATCCCAATTTTTGTATAATTATCCATACCTATATGCATAACAGAGCAGAAAAATAAAGGAAATAAGTCATCACATTCTCCTTCTACTTCAGAATGCAAGAGATGAACTCTAAGAACTATGCGGATAATTCAGTTAGGTGGTTATAAAGTGAACATACAGGATTTATGGTATTCTGTATGCCAGCAATAACAAGTTGGAAAATACATCGTTAAAAGAAAATCCCATTCACAATAAAACCTTTAGAATACTGGGAAGAAGCTTCCACTTTAGTAAAAAGGATGTGAAATCCAAATGAGTAAGGAGAGCTGGTAGAATTAGTTAAATAGGAGGCGAAAAAAGAGTGAATCAGTATATTGCACTACATGTTATTGGGGGTAGCAGAGAATGCCACCCCCAAATACGCCACTTTGGCCTAAGGGTTCTTTTGAGCTAATTATTTTAAGAAACTACAGACCCAGGAGGGACTCTGAAAATAGAGAAGTCACCCTTTTGTAAAGGAAATTTACATTAGAAAGGTGGCCTGTACCTAGAAGAGAGCTTTTCCCAGAGATCCCTTTTTCACCTGAGAGACTTATTTGCAAGACAGGGCAAATTTTGTTTACTAAGCATTTTCCCTTCTCACCTTCCTGTGAGTTGCCTCTACCCCACCCCTTTGAAGCTGCAGACCCCTATCCTCTTCTACAGCTCAGGATGGTATATTAATCTCAATAGTCTGGCCACCTTTTGGGTCTCATATCTTTGTGGGGTTCCCATACATGCATGTAATTAAAATTATTTATTTCCTTCTATGAATCTGTCTTTTAGTATAAGGGGTTCTCAGCCAAGCAATTAGAAGGATAGAGGGAAAATTGTTTTTCTTCCTCTACACCATTATAAATACTTTATAGCTGTGACTTAAACAGTTAAAAGTGAAATGTTTAACCATTGGGGTAAAATAAGCTGGGCATCATTAAGGTGAATACTTAATCTCAGGGGAAGGAATAATTCTTTAAGCATAAGTAGGTAGAAGCTGTAAAGAAAAAGACTCTGAGTTTTGACTACACAAATGTTTTAAATGTATTTATTTCAACATGACCATAAATAAGAATAAAAGAGAAATGACAAATTTGAGGGGCAAATGTAATATATGTGACAGACAAGGGTCAATACCCTTAATATGTAAAGAACTCTTACAAATAAGCGGTAAAAAAGACCCCAACAGAGGAAAAAAAATTGGCAAGAGACATGGACAGAAAAATTACAAATGGCAAAAGAAAGAGAGGGAGAGAGAGAGAGGAGAAGAGAGAGAGGGAGAGGGAGGGAGGGGGGAGAGAGAGAAAGGGAAGGAAGAATGGAGAGAAAGAATGTATGACTTCACTAGTAAACAAGGAAATGCAAACAAAATATATTTTCATCTATGAAATTGGCAAAAAGTAAAAAGAATTATGTGAGGTTGATGAGGATGCAGAGATAAGTACACTCCCATAATGTATTGTGAATGATGATACAAACTAGTACAGCTTTTCCGAAGTGCACTTGGGCAATATAACAGGGGCCTTAAATTCATTCACTTTGATCTAGAACATCCAATTATTCAGTGGATATATCAGAACTGTTCCCAAGAAAGCATGCATAATACACAGTGGTATTTATAGGAGCAAAATATTGAAAACAGTATAAATAGGCAACACTAAGGACATGGTAAAGAAATCTCGGTCCACTTACCTATAAGAAAATACCATGCAGCCATCAAAAATTATCGGACAAAAATGTGAGAATGATAAGAAAAATCCTCATGAAATACGATATATTGTTAAGTAAAATACAATATAGGGTAAAGTGAGAAAAAGCATGCTACAAAATAGTACTAAAATGTAATCTCAATTTAAATATATATATGTTTAAAATATATAAACACCTCCACCATTTGGCTTATTTCAAATGTAACAAGAAAGTCTGTTTTGAATATATTGGGAAACTTCTAAAAGCAAAAAATTCTAAAACACAGTTGGAATTGAAATGCTGTGATATTTTAATAGAAGAAAATTCAATTATATGATTTGAAGTCATATATGCGTGTATATATATATAATTCATTTATTCAATACATATTTATCAGGCACCGATTATGTGGCGAGCACTCTAGGGGACACAACTGTGAACAAGAACACAAACCTGTGCTCCTGGCATTTACGTTCTGGTGCAGCAATTGTATTCAACATCTAAATATACAAATAAATATATAACTATGGATTGCAATAAGCGCCTTGAAGAAATATTACAAGTTACTGCTACCACACGTGAAGGAGGGTGAGCCTGGTGTGCAGAGCATACCAAAAGAACTACAAGTCGTTTTCTGTAATGCTGAAGTGATTCTTATTTAAATGGGATCATTAGCAATTACTCATGACTTTTTCCTTCTTACCACTTTTGCTATATTTTCCTAAATTTCAGTGATGGACATGTATTACTTTTATCATAAAAAAATAGTAAAATACTTCGCAATACACTTAACCAAGGAGGTGAAAGTCCTGTACACTAAAAACTATAAGACACTGATGACAAAAATTAAAACAGACACAAAGAGATGGAAAGATATTCCCTGTTCATTGATTAGAAGAATTAATATTGTTATAATGGCCATGCAACCCAAAGCAATCTACAGATTCAGTGTAATCCCTATCAAGGTCCCAATGACATCTTTTATAGAAATAGGAAAAACAATCCTAAAATTTATTTGGAACTACAAAAGACTCCACATAGCCAAAACAATTTTGAGCAAGAACAAAGCTGGAGGCATCACACTTCCTGATTTCATAATATATTACACTACAGTAATCAAAACAGTATGATGCTGGCATAAAAACAGACACATAAACCAATGGAACAGAATAGAGTGCCCAGAAATAAACCCATCAATACAGTCAACTGATGTCCCACGGGGTGCCAAGAGTACGCAATGGGGAACAGATAGTGTCTTTGATAAATGGTGTTGGGAAAACTGGATATCCGTGTGCAAAAGAGTGAAGGTAGACCCTTATCTTATGCCACGCACAGAAGTAAACTGAAAATGGTTTAAAGACTTAAAACATAAGACCTGAAACTGTGAAACTCCTAGAAGAGAACTGAGGGCAAGAACTTCTTGACATTGGTTTCAGCACTGATTTCTTGGATATGATAACCAAAAGCACAGGCAACAAAAGCAAAACTAAACAAGTTGGGAGCACTTCAAACTAAAAAGCTTCTGCACGCACAGGAAACAATCAACAAAATTAAAAAAACATTTTCAACCTACAGAATGGGAGAAAATGTTTGTAATCCACATATTTGATAAAGAGTTAATACCCAAAATATATAAGGAGCCCTTAAAACTCAATAGCAAAAAAACAAATAATTAAAAACTGGGCAAAGGACTTAAATAGACATTTCTCCAGAGAAGACATACAGGTGATCAGGGGGTACATGCAAAGGTGCTCAATGTCACTGATCACAGAGAAATGCAAATCAAAATCACAGTGAGATGTGTCACTTCAGACCCGTTATGATGGCTATTATTAAAAAAAATAAAAGATAACAAGTCTTTTTGAGGATGTGGAGAAAAGGGAACCATTGTATACTGTTGGTAGGAATGTAAGTTGGCACAGCCACTCTGGAAAACAGTATGGAGGCTCCTCAGTAAGTTGAATAGAACTACCCTATGATCCAGCTATTCCGCTTCTAGGTATCTAACCAAAGGAACTGAAATCAGAATCTCAAAGAGATATCTGCACTCCCATGTTCATTGCAGCATTATTCTCAATAGCCAAAGTATGGAAACAACCTAAATGTTCATCATTGGATGAATGGATGGGTAAAGAAAACATGGTTGTCTTCGTCAACTGGGGCTGCTCTGACAAAGTACCACAGACAGGGGCTTAAACAGCAATTTATTTCTCACAGTTCTGGGGGCTGGAAGTCTGAGATCAGGGTGCCAGCACAGTTGAATTCTGGTGAGGGCCCTCTTCCAGATCACAGACAGTGAATTCCTATCCTCACATGTCAGAAAGAGAGCAAGAGAACTCTCTGGGGTCCCTTTTAAAATGGCACAGACCCCATTCATGAGGGCTCTGCCTCCGGACCTGATTAGCTCCCCAAGGTCTCACCTTCTAATACCATCACATTAGGAGTTAAGGTTTCAAAATACGAATTTTTGATAGGGACACAGACTTTCAGTCCATAACAGTGACATATACATGCAGTGGAATATTATGCAGCCCTTAAAAAGAAGAAAATCCCACCATTTGTAATAACATGGATGAACCTGGAGGACATTATGATAAGTGAAAGAAGCCAGGCACAAAAGGACAAATACTATATGATACCACTTGTAATGAGGAATCTAAAATAGTCAAACTCATCGGAGTTTGGGTAGATGGCAGTTGTCAGGGGCTGGGAGGAGGGGAAACAGGGAGTTTATTAGTCAACGGGTAAAAAGTTTCAGTTCTGCAAGACGAATAGGTCCTAGAGATCTGCTGTCAGGGCCTGTAGTTAACAATACTGGATTGCATACTTAAAAATTTGCAAAGAGGGTAGATCATATGTTAAGTGCTCATATCATAAAAAATAATAAAGAGGAGAGTGGAAAACTTTTGGAGGTAATGGATATATTCATGGCATGGGCTGTGGTGATGGTTTCACTGGTGTATACTTGTCTCCAAACTCATCAAGCTTTTTACATGAAATGTGTACAGCTTTTTTTGTATGTCAACTAGACCTCAATCAAGTGGTTTTTTTAAAGAAGTAAACAGTAAGTGTAAAAGAAAAACATACCAAAAACAGAATAAAATAGTTTAAATATTACTCCTTAGTTTGCCAGTCCTTCAAAAGTCATACTAACAAAGGCAAGCTGACTTATCTAAGAAGGGTCCCTGTAAATGCCTCATCCCTGTGTCCTGATGAACACAGAGCCTTGTCCAAACCGCCTCTCAAGTCATCTTTTAAATTTTGTCATGACGTACATACTCCTACCGTCAGCTTACCACAAATACAAAAAAGAAAGTCTACTTTGGGGGCGCCTGGGTGGCACAGCGGTTAAGCGTCTGCCTTCGGCTCAGGGCGTGATCCCGGTGTTCCGGGATCGAGCCCCGCATCAGGCTCCTCTGCTATGAGCCTGCTTCTTCCTCTCCCACTCCCCCTGCTTGTGTTCCCTCTCTCGCTGGCTGTCTCTCTCTGTCAAATAAATAAATAAAATCTTTTTTTTTTTAAGATTTTATTTATTTATTTATTCAACAGAGATAGAAGGCAGACGCTTAACCGCTGTGCCACCCAGGCGCCCCAATAAATAAAATCTTTAAAAAAAAAAAAGAAAGTCTACTTTGAATATACTGGAAACATACTAAGAGCAAAAATTTTAACAAATTGAAATTGAAATGCTGTGATACTAACAAAAGAAAGAGAAAATTCAATTGCGGTTGACCCTTGCACAACACAGGTTTGAACTTGAACTATGCCACTCACTTATATGTGGATTTTTTTTTAAAAGTACACTACTGCAAATGTATTTTCTCTTCCCTATGATTTTCTTAATAACACTTTCCTTTCTCCAGCTTGCTTTATTGTAAGACTATAATATATAATACATGTAACACAAAATACGTGTTAATCGATCATTTATGTTATTGGTAAGACTTCCAGTCAACAGTAGGCTATTAGTAGTTAAGCTTGCAGGAGTCACAAGTTATACACGGATTTTTAACTGTGCAAGAGCAGGGGTGCTGTTGGCACCTCTTACCCTTACATTGTTCAAGGGTCAGCTGTATATGATTCAAAATCATCTTTGGAGTAAACCTCAATTACACGAAAAAGATACTGGGATGATTTGTGTATAGCAGTATCTTCTGGCATTTATAGGATATAGATGCAGAAGAGAAATCCGATAGTGAATAGAAGAGAGGCTGGTTCAGACAAGATGTGATTCTAAAGAACAATTAATGACATTAGAACAACAACAAGAACAAAGCAATGGGGATATATTGTAGCCCACTCAAGGCAAAAAGGTATGTTTTAGGACCATTTATTATAATCTCAAATTGAGCAATGCTTACTGAGCAAAGGGCCAGAAATCAGAAGGCTTTCAATCAACTACTGTAAGATGCTTCCGTGGTTAACTAGAGCTAGTTCCAAATATTTCCGCGTTGCTCCTTCTGGGCACACACGTGGTAGGATTGAAATTCCTCAACCTATTTGGAAAATTTAACTTGTATCTTCCCATTTGCATTGGCCAAGTTTTTGCCTGAGCCAATGAAATGTGCAAGGAAGTAAGGCGGGGCTGGCGCCATTGTGGTCATCGAAGCCTGTGTCGGGATGGCGGCTCCAGCCGTGTGAGTGATCATAATGAGCGGAATTTCTGTGAGCTGTCAGGCATGTAGCATGGACAATAAATATGTTTCTCTGCTAAGCCACTGAGATTTGAGGGTTATTTGTAACTATATCAAAACCTAACCCAGGCTGACCCATACTGTTATTAATCCAGACCATCTGCTGTCCTGGATCAAATTTATCTAAACCTTTATTTCTAGCAATAGAAAGTTTAGTTGCTGGTATCCAGCTGGTAAAAAAACAAAAACAAAAACAGAAACACAAAAAACACACACACCACCAAAGATACTGGTCTTTCACAGGACAGTGAGAGAGAACAGCTCTTAAACAGCTATTGCACAGGCTTTGGGGTCTGAAAACAATAACAACGGTGTGTTCAACTTCTGCCTACTACGAGATCTGTGCCCTGGGCCAGTCACTGAACTCACTGAGAACCAATTCTTTTTTAAAAAATTTATTTATTTATTTGAGAGAGAGAGAGAGAAAGCGAGCGTGTGCACTTAAGTGGGGGCAGAGGCAGAGTGGGAGAATCTCCAGCAGACTCCCGGCTAAGCACAGAGCCCAACGCGGGGCCCCATCTCATGACCCTGAGATCATGACCTGAGCCAATACTGAGAGTCGGATGGAGGCTCTATCAACTGAACGACCCAGGCGCCCCAGAGCACCAACTCTTTTTAATCTGTAAATCACACAGTAACTATCTGTAAATCATACAGTAACTCAGGGTTATTGTAAGGAGAAAATAAGACAATGGATGTGAAGCACTTGGCACAGTGGCCAGAAGACAGCAAGTGTTCAGTAAATGACCAGCAACATCATCGTCATTATTATTACTTCTCAGTATGTATTTATGATCTTCCTTTTGAAATACCATAAGACCAATAACTTGTTAACCTTCTGGCTCCCCACATATCAGAAACAAGCATTATTTTGCATGCAAATATGCCATACTTATTGATTCCTCTGTCTCCGCTCAATGGAAGAAAGTACTGTTGGTAGAAATGAAATATCAGCCTTAACTTGTACATATACCCAAGATCTTGTAAGTCATTACAATGTGTTTTTGAGAGTTGCCACTTCACTGCTCTATAAAAAGCTTCCTGGAAAAAGTATTAACAGATGGCCTCTTACTCTCTGAGACTGTTAGTAGCACACCAGATGGCAACCCAAATGAGAAGATTCAACTTAAATTCTCCAAACTGAAGGAAATGTGACACTAGCTTTTTAATAGGTGTGCAGCATTAGAGGTAGCAAAGAAATGATCAGTTAAGATAAAAACTCATTTTCTCCCCTTATTTCAATGTGGAATACAGTCCCCATTGTCTCGCCAGCTTGCCAGATAGTTCATATAAAATGCTGGAAATGGTTTGCCCAACACAAACAGAAATTTTATTTGAAATGACTGACAGATTTATGAGGTGTAAGGCCAGTCTAAAGAATGAAAATACAAGGCAGCGCCCCAGGGACGAACGCTCTGTGCCACGGACACTCCTTTCTCTCCAGGACCAGTCATTAGTTTGCAACATTTTGCTCTTATTGTTAGAAATATTAGGCCTCAGCTCAACTGTCAAACTTTTGACAGGGAGGTAATAACTATTCCAAGAAGCTTATCATCTTTCCAGATGTCCAGGCATCACTACTATCCAAATTCTCCCAGGCGTCTTTGCATTCCAAAACAATCCTGTCCCATGAAGATTCAGGAAAAGCCAACGGAGTCTTCATACTGGCTTAGGGAGGTGTCCTTCTACTAGCTTAGCTTACATGAATCAATGAGGATGTCTTTACACGTCAGAGAATCCCCAAATATCAATGTTTCAAGAGGCCATGGACCCCAACCCTAAAGTTGGCGCTTAGTGATGCCATTCTGCAGGCCACTGTGGGTCTTCAAATATGGAAGCCAGTGGGGCACCTTATACAGATGGGTTTTGAGCAGAGTACCTGGAAATACGGTCTGTAGCATGAGCACAAAACATTAACATATGCATATATACTCTCTGAATCAGCCTTTTGGGGGAACTGGTAAATCACAGCCTCCCTGACTACACAAGGTCCTCAAGGGGTTAAACCTGGGGATTGTTCAGCCTTGACCGCTGCCGTCCTCTCCTGTCTCAAGTGTAGCTGTAGTGCAGGGCTGGGTAGACACAAAGGAAACATGACTTCCACAAACTGCCTCAGATTTCCAGGAGCTCCTTCCAGTTTTCTTGTGAACTCTTAGGCCTGCTGGAGGCAGTGAAACCCCAGGATTAGATCCACCCCCTGCTCTCATGGACCCTCCATGCCTGTGAGCTATAAGCTAAGACTACGGGCACCCTACAATTGGAAGAGACCCACATGGCTCCCGGGCTCCAGGGAAGAGGAACAATGTAAAGAAAGAGTGAGTCCATCAAGGGGACTGACCAGCATAGGAAACCAAGTTCAAAGAAGTACAAGTTGTCACATATACTCAGCACTATCTAAGGGAGAGAAATCCTGAATCCAGAGTCATTAAAGAGGCGATCTTTGCTGGGAGAGAGGGACAGATCACTGAGCTCCCTCAGTGCTGGAGTAAAAAACCCTACCCCAGGCCACCTACCTCTCCGAGCAATATTCGGCTCCATGATTCCGCTTCCCAGGTCTGTGGATACAGAGAAGGAGACACAAAAGCATTGTGGCTGCTGGAAAGAAAGCAGGCCAGTTATAAACCCTTTCACTTTTCGCTTTGTACGCCACTGTCTGGTGTTTCTGCTACAATGAGCGTATGCTCATTTCTGATACCCTGACACAGTGCAAGACTGACAACCAGACTGTAGACCTGGAGTTCTTCACCTGGGGGCCATGATCTTTTAGAATAGGTCTTTAGGAGTTCAATGAACTCCATGGAACCATATGTATAAATGTGTGTATATAAGCATGTGAGGCTATGACGTAAACCGTAAGTTCTTGCGGATTCCCAAAGTGGTCCTTGACACAAAAACGGCTAAAAACCACTTCGCTAGCTCCCTCGTTGGTGAACACGCAGAGGTGCTGGGAGGGTGGCATGCCTGGGAGCTCCGTCCCGCCCCCACCGCTGTAATACCGGGCCTTGTGCCTCTCCTCCGTCTGCCTGCTCCTGGGGTGTATCCTTTATAATAAACCAGTAATGAGTGCTTTAAAAACACTTCTCTAGGATGCGGGGACCCAACCAAAAAATCACTCTTGAGAAACCCTGCCCACCACTAACCATCCCCCTTAAATGGCACCCGGGTACCTAGAGGGCACCATCGTATCCCCCTAAGTTACAGCAACCCACAGCAGATTGTCAGAAAAGCTTTCGCCACCTCTCTCACTGATAATCCACACAACTGTCCTCAAAGTAAAATAACTCTTCTATTATTTGCTAACCAATTCTTTGCCCCACAGATCAGCTTGTCTTTTCTGTCCTGCTAAGTCAGTATAATTGGCTCATCTTCCAGGAATTAGAAGAGAGGGCCGGTAGAAGGCTCGTTTTTCTCGATCCTTGAAACATCTGGATTTTCTTTACCATGTGATGTGGTAGGGCTCAAAAAGAGGCTACATTAATCTCATAATAATTAAAAGAAAACACGATTGCCAATTAGTGGCAGAGGACAATGCATAAACCTGCAAACCACACAGCTATCCTCTCAAAGAAAGCATTGATATGAAGGCAAATACACTGATAATAACCTCGCATATTTATCATGGTGGTGGATACGGGCAAATCCCACAGAGAAAGCCTTCCTTTTGGCTTCGGCATTGGCCGCCATCCAAAATTCACAGACTATAAACAAAGAAAGCCTTTCCATGAAGAAAGTTCGGAGTGGAACTCACTTGGGGTCCCCAACTTTCTGAGGAAGTGCTCAAGCCATAAGTCAAAGGAACATTTTCATCAGCCTGAGGTGGCAGGCAGGATAAATGGCCTGGCCGTGAATGTGCGCGTTGAGAAGGAAGCGAAGCGGCGCTCAGGAAATGCCTGCGGGCCGCTGCCGCCGGGCTCAGCGGGCCTGCGCCGCCGAGGAAGGCCCGGCAAGGTGTTAGGCCGCAGCGGGAAGCCCAGCGCCTCCAGGCCCGGCTCGCTCAGGCGAAACACAACGGCTTCATTGTTGACTCTCTGTTGAAAAGAGTCTGCGGTTTTACTAGCAGCCTCGTTCGGGGGAACGAGCCGGCTGGGCTTTTCTGTTCTAGAAAGCTCTGAAGGTGGAAGATGGCCCCGGGTCAGGTCGTGGGCGCTCAAGCCTGCTCACGGCCTCGTCCAGTTGATTCTAAGCTGTGTGCCGCCGCCGCCGCTTCAGCTGAGCAGATGTCCACATTAGTCTGCGCTGCATTTTCCTGAGGTGTTGACGTTTTGCAGCTTTTGAAGATGTAAATTTGTGATGTGTGAAATGAAAAGTACAGTACCGGGTCCTTTGAAAACTGAAAAAAAAAAAGTCATTCAGAAAAAAATCTTTCCCTTTGAGGTCACTGGGTTGATTTCACCTCGGGCTGGCTGTTACCAAACCTCATTGTGAGGACTTACTTTATAAAATATATCGAAGTTTCTGCATCCTGAGAGAAGAGGGCAAAAGTGGTACCGAGAAGAGGCTGGGAGAAAGATGGGATGATCAGAAAGAACTCTCAGCAGCTGGGCCGACTGAGGTCCAGACCCCGAAGAAGGAGTCCCCTGTTTCTGGAAGGCCTAGGGCAATGGTCTCAAATCCACAAGGAGCTTGTGGGAACGAACACTCCTCGTGCTTTTTCCCAGTGCTGAAATAGCTACAGGGTGTTCTGGGGATACAGAGGGGGAGGAAGTCACCTCCCTCCTGCCCAGTGAATCACAGTCCAGTCCTGTACTTCCTCTGGGCGTGGGGCTCTTGCTTGGGGAGGATGGAAAGTTGGAGATGATGATGGACGCCTCTGCCTTCCAGTATACTTGCAACCAGAGACATAGGGTTCAGAGAGGACTCTCACACAGAGATTCCCCGCAAAAAGAAGTATCTTTGGGGAATTTCATGGATGCTTGGGGATCCTCAGTTAGAACTTTTCTGTGGGCAGACGCTGGGTGCTGGGCTAGACTCCTTCCCACACACCAACCTCCTAGGGCCTCTAACAGAGTTACAAACGGCTCCGTGTCGTGGAACGGTCTCCACAGAACAAACACACGTGCAAAGGCCAAATACATACTCTACGCATACTGAGTACGTGAAGTGTCTGGCACAGCTGAGAGGGGTCAACACATCAGAGATACTGATTGTGGGCATCACATGATCCAAACTGTGACCACGTTCTACCACTCGACTGAACTCCCTGAGGATAGACACCTCTTGGGATCCCTGCACAGTGCCTGGAAGAGGGCGTCAATACACTCAGGATTCAATGTTTTTCCAATGAATGGATGAATAAAAGAAAGAAAGGATGAGTGAATGAATGAAAGGAAAAGCACGACATAGACATTGCAGGAAAAAAAAGAACTTTCTCTCATCCTCCGCATCCAATGAATACTGCTGATCTTACCTCCTAACATCTTTTTTAAAATTTTTATTTATTTATTTATTTATTTATTAATGTTTTTTTATTATATTATGTTAGTCACCATACAGTACATCCCTGGTTTCTGATGTAAAGTTCGATGATTCATTAGTTGCGTATAACACCCAGTGCACCATGCAATACGTGCCCTCCTTACTACCCATCACCAGCCTATCCCATTCCCCCACCCCCTGAAGCCCTCAGTTTGTTTCCCAGAGTCCATAGTCTCTCATGCTTCATTCCCCCTTCTGATTACCCCCCTTTCTTTATCCCTTTCATCTTTATTCCTAACATCTTTAAAGCCACCCCTTCACTTCTCTCATCACTGCCCCCACCCTGTCATTAATTCCAGCTTGACCTCTTCACAAGTCTCCCAGCTGGTCGCTCCTCCACGTATCTCAATGCCCTTCCCAACGTATGCTCTGCTCTGCAGTCACTGGGATCGATGTAAAATTCGTAGCTGATCATCATGTCACCCTCTTTCTTACAACATTGCGATGGATCCTTTGCACTTGGGATAAAGACCGAACTCCCTACCTTGGCAGGTGTAGGCTGAGGCTGAGCTGTGCGAGGGCGGAGGTCTGTGTGGCCACAGTCATGGGACTCACAAGAGAGACGAATTCAACTTCCAGGTAAGAATACCCACACCTGGGGAGGGCAGCCCAGGCGGCAGCTGCAGAGGAAAGCCCCACCCCACCCAGATAACCGGAGCACCTGTGGCTGAGGCGGAGCGCAATAAGAAATTCGAGAGAATCGGTTTTGGATTTTAATTTCTTTGGAGTTAAGAATTCTGAGCTGTGGGGGCACCTGAGTGGCACAGCGGTTAAGCGTCTGCCTTCGGCTCAGGGCGTGATCCTGGCGTTATGGGATCGAGCCCCACATCAGGCTCCTCTGCTATGAGCCTGCTTCTTCCTCTCCCACTCCCCTTGCTTGTGTTCCCTCTCTCGCTGGCTGTCTCTATCTCTGTCGAAAAATAAATAAAATCTTTAAAAAAAAAAAAAAGAATTCTGAGCTGTGGACTTCACTTACAAGGAGAAGGGCTTTCAATTTGGGATCTTAACTTCTTTGGACCTTAGCTTATAAAAACAAGAGGATTTCATTTATTTTTGTTTTCCAACATTTTAATATTATATACAAATGTGACCTAATGCAGTGTCTATTCTAATTGGAACTAAGTTTTCAAATATAGATACGTATATATTTTGCAACTCATCTTATGTTTCCTATCCTTGGTTCCATTTTCATAATAAAAGGAGTATAATGTTTTCTTTTTTTCAATTTTAAAGTAAACATTTTCCCTGGGAAATCTTCTAATTTATTTTTTTCTGATGTTTTATTGTGCTAAAATACATAGAACATAAAACTATCTTGACCATTGTTAAATTTTTGAATTTATTTTTATTTTAATTCCAGTAGAGCTAACATACAGTATTATATTAGTTTCAGGTGTAGGATATTCCATACATCACCCAGTGCTCATCACAAGTGCGCTCCTTAATCCCCATCACCCATTTCACCCATCTCCCCAACCTCCAATCTGGTAACCATCATCTTGTCTATAGTTTAAGAATCTGATTCTTGGGGCGCCTGGGTGGCACAGCGGTTAAGCGTCTGCCTTCGGCTCAGGGCGTGATCCTGGCGTTATAGGATCGAGCCCCACATCAGGCTCTTCCACTATGAGCCTGCTTCTTCCTCTCCCACTCCCCCTGCTTGTGTTCCCTCTCTCGCTGGCTGTCTATCTCTGTCTAATAAATAAATAAAATCTTTAAAAAAAAAAAAAGAATCTGATTCTTGGCTTGTCTCTCTGTTTTTTCCTTTGCTCATTTGTTTTGTTTCTTAAATTCTACATATGAATGAAATCATGTGATATTATGTCTTTCTCTGACTTATTTCGCTTAGCGTAATGCACTCCAGCTCCATCCATGTGGTTGCAAATGGTGAGATTTCGTTCTTTCTGATGGCTGAGTAGTTTTCCATGGTAGATATGTACCACATCTTTATCCAGTCATCTATTGATGGACTGCTTACATAATCTGGCTATCACAGATAATGCTGCTATAAACCTCAGGGCGCATGTGTCCCTTTGAATTAGCGTTTTTGTATTTTGGGGTAAATACCCAGTAGTGGGATTACTGGGTCTTTGGGTAGTTCTATTTTTAACTTTTTGATGACCCTCCATACTGTTTTCCACAAGGCTTGCACCAGTTTGCGCTCCCACCAACAATGCAAAAGGGTTCCTTTTCCCCCACATCCTCACCAACACTTGTTTCTTGTGTTTTTGATTCTAGCCATTCTGACAGGTGTGAGATGATATCTCATTGTGGTTTTGATTTGCATTTCCCCTGATGATGAGCGATGTTGAGCATCTTTTCATGTGTCTGTGGCCATCACGTTGTCTTCTTTGGAGAAATGTCTGCTCATGTCGTCTGCCCATTAAATTGGATTATTTGTTTTTTGGGTGTTGAGTTGTTATCTTGACCATTTTTAAGGACACAGTTCAGTGATATTCAGTACATTCATACTGTTGTGCAATCTTCACCACCATGTATCTCCAGAACACTTTCATCTTTAAAACTGAAAGGCTGTACTCATCATCTTTTTTTGGGGGGGGGCGTACTCATTATCTAACTAACTCCCCATCACCCCCTCCCCTCAGCTCCTAGAAAAGACCATTCTACTTTCTTTTTCATTTTTTTAGTCTCCACTTTTCCCTCTTGCCCTAACCTCTGGTAATCAGCATCCTACTCTCTGTTACTGTGAGTTTGGCTTTTTTTTTAATTCCACATTTCAGTGATATCATGCAATATTTGTCTTTCTGTGTCTGGCCTATTTCACTCAGCATAATGTCCTACAGCTTCATCTGTGCTGGTGCAAATGGCGGGATTTCCTTCTTTCGTAAGGCTGAATAATAGTGTGTGTGTGTGTGTGTGTGTGTGTGTGTGTGTGTGTATTCTTCATCCATTCATTCATTTTCTTTATCCATTCATTCACTGATGAACATTTAGGTTGTTTCCATATCTTGGCTATTGTGAATAATACTGCAATGAACATGGGGGTGCAGATACCAATAGTGATTTCACTTCCTTCAGATATACCCTCAGAAGCAGGATTGCTGAATCATATGATAGATCCATTTTTAATTTCTTGAAGAATCTCCATACTGCTTTCCATAACGGCTCTACCAATTTATGTGCCCACCAACAGTTTAAAAGGGTTCCCTTTGTCACCACATCCTTGCTAACACTTGTTATCTTTTGACTTTTTGGTAATGGCCGTTCTAACGGGTGTGCCGTATAAGCTCATTGAGGTCCTGATGCGCACTGCCTGATGATTAGCGGTGTTGAGCTCCTTCTCATAGACCTATTGGCCACTTGCATGTCTTTGGGGAAATGTCTTTCAGGTCCTTTGCCCATTCTTAATTGGGTTCTTTGTTTCTTGGCTGTGTAGTTGTATGAATTGTTTACAACTTTTAGCTATTAACCCCTTAGCAGATGTATAACCACGTCACTTTTTGGTGGATGCTGGAAGAGCCAGTGCATAATGCTCAATGTTCATGGCCACCACCATGGTGACAATGAAAGCGGGGGTGGACAAGAGAGCCTCCACCAGCCTGCATTCCAGCAACTATGAAGAACAAAGCTCCTGGCTGATCTACACTGGAAAAATCATATGAATGAGAAACTGAACTGAGTTGTGTTACCCAGTGAGGTGTGTGGGGTTGTTTGTTACCACAGCATAACCCAGCCCACAGGGACCTACACAGACTATCTTTGATGAATTTCCAAGGAAATTAGTAGTGTAAACATAATTTCAAGGTAAGGATTTAACTTCCTTCCAGTACTTGCAGAGTGCTTATTTACTTGACATGGTGATAAAAGTCATTATTGCCTCCTCATGAAAGCAAGTTCCCAAACATCCTTTCTGATCCCGGTGTGAGTTATATGGATTTATTTTATAGCATTCGTCAATTGGTAATGAATTCCAGTAAAGGTTTTCTGCCAAACCTCCTTCATCTTTTTGGTCAAATGTTTACTGAGCACCTAGGTATTGGGGCATCAAGAGTAAACAAGAAAGACATGGTCCCTTCCTTCAGGGAGCAGGGAACTGTTCTAAAGGAAAAGAATAGGGTGCTTGGAGACCTACCTGGCCAGAGGGGACAGAAAAGTCCTCCTGGAAAATATCGCATTCTCACTGAGACTGGAAAGATGAACAGGACTTAGCCTGAGATGGCACCCGTCAGTACAATCTGGATCAAATGGAATATTCAAGAAATAGGGTATTTAGGTTAATTTAAAGTTCTAAATTTTTAATTAAATAATTAATTATACCCCTTTATAAAGATAAAAGTTCCAGTACTTTCCTAGCTATTTTCTCAACTTACTGTTACAAACTCTCAATGAGGTGGGGGATTGAGAACATACTGTTTGTTCTCTCCGTTTCTGTAGACATTTTCGGGGCCCTGCCCATGTCCCTCAGCCCTGACCATTTGCATGCCTACCGGCCCAACCTCCCACCGCCAGTGCCCGAGTCTCTGCCTGAGTGCTGTGTCTGCTCACTAGTGTCCGTGCCACCTGCCCACGTGGCAGCCCAGGGCCGCGGCTCTGAGCAAATGACCGATGGGGCTCAGTGTTTGAATGACCCAGCTCCTTCACCCCTTGGGCAGGGTCAGAGGCAATGGGTTCTACTCTGGTACCTGGAGATCTCCAGGATTAAGCCCCTCTTGCCCTCAGTGGTGGCTGTCTTGGTAACACGTCCTTTATTGGCTACTTTCCTGTATCATTTCTTCACTCCTCTGCAGGTGTTTCCTGAGAGCACCGCTGTGATGATTAATTTTGTGTCTCAACCTGACTAGGGCATGGTGCCCAGTTGTTTGGTCAAACACCGGTCTACATGTTTTGTGAAGGCATTTCTTTTAACGTGATTAACATTCAAGTCAGTAGACTTTGAGTAACGTGGATTACAAAGCAGATGAGCCTCCATCTATGGGAGGGCCTCACCCACTCAGTTGCAGGCCCGACGAGAAAAAGACTGAGGCCTCCCAGGGAAGAAGGACTTCCGCTCCAGACGGCCTTCAGTCTTGAGCTGCAATGGCAGCTCTTCGCGGGTCTCCAGCCTACAGGCCTGCCCTGCAGATTTCAGACTTGCGGCCCTTGAGTCCTTAAAATAAATTACAAATCTCTTTCTCTCTTTGTTTCTTGCTCTCTCTTTCCCTCCCTCTCTATGTATATGCGAGTATATATTCATACAAATACACGTACATGCTGACGTATAAAATATATATACACATACACACAAATGTACAGCCAAGTGACTTGCCGCGGTCACAAAACTCCTGTGCTGTAGCGCTCAGCCCGGAGGCCCTAGCTCCCCGAGGCACCACCTCCACCCACGAAGACTGGGCAAACACTGCCCTCGAACGCCCTGCCATGCCCATGGCAGACATCATGAGTCGATCTTCCTTTTCCTCAGACACTTTCTCAAGACGCATCCCAGGCAGCCTTCCGCGGCCAACAGGGCTTGCTGGGCCGGAAGGCCCCTGTTGGCCAGCCCTCTCTGAAGCGCGTCACCATGCTTTCTGAATTTGGTAGCAGCTGACGGTGTCCACCTCTTTCTCCCACCTCTGCTGTCTTACCAGCCCCCTGAAGCTGGAGCTGACTGTGCCTTCTGGCCCCACCGGCCCCTGCCCGCCCCCCCTACTACCACTCGGGTGCTGATTCAAGCCTGCTCCGTCTCCCGCCGGGCTGCAGAGACCAGCCCTCCCTGCAAAACCTCACACCCGGGGACTGGAGCTGGAAATGAAGCGTCACTCCTAGAGCCCAGATCTGCCGGGCCACCCACAGCTGCGTCTAGCATGGGCCTGGCCAGGAGCGGGCCGGACCCTGTGTTGATGGGTTGAGAAAGGGGCCACGTGAGTGGACACCCCTAGGCACAGTGAGTTATTGCAAAGTCTCTCATTCCAGGGGCCTTTAGAAGAGCTGGCTGAGAAAAGGACAGGAAGAGTCACAGAGCTCGTCCTGTTATTCTCGAAGTTCCACATGCGAGCCTAGAGCTCATTCGCATGTTCGCCAAAGTGCTTGCAGAACCGACCAGCTCCGGAGACCACGCTCTGTCGACACTGGGCCGGCAGCCTCCGGAAGATGGAGCCCCCACGAGCCCTGCTCTGGCCATGGGAAGGCGGGCCCTCCCGTGGCCCATCGGCAAGGCCGCGGCACGCACGGCCGCAGCCCGGCAAGAGAAGGGACGGAATGAAAAGGCTCAAAGCTGCAGGCGAGTAGGACACGGTGACGGAGACCGAGACGGACACAGTCGGAGCCTTCCACGAGGAAATGTAGCAACAGAGGCTGGGCCCCTGTGCCCTTACCCCGCCTTGGAGCAGCCGTCCTGTCAGATCAGCGCAGGCCAGCTGGGCAGGCCGGGGTGCTGGCGACTCCAAAGCCGAGGCTCCCAACTCCCCGTGAGAAAACAGTACGTAGTTTGCCAAGGTCACTTTGATGAGGCCATCCACATGAACCAGAAGCCACGTGACCCGTACAAGGGCTGAAGAGACCGGGCACTAGTGTCGTCGGCATCACCACCAACCCCCAAGATGGCGCACCTGAGGTCAAGGGCTATCCACATGCAGGGTGATATTGCAGTAGTTCGCGTGGTCTGATGAAGTCCTAAAATCAACCCAGTGATAGAGGCAGTGTGTATCATCCTCTTTTACACACGAGGAGAGTGATGAAGGCTCAGAGAGGTTAATGCACTTATCTAAGGCCACACAGCTAGTCAGAGGTGGAGGCAGAATTCACACTCCAAAATCAGGGCCCGTTCACACCTGCCGCAGTTTCTCTCCCAAGCTCTCAGTGATCACAAAGTGAGGCAAGAGATAGTTTTCAGACGTTTGTGAGGCCCTGTGCTGAGTGCTGAAAAAGTAGTGGTAAATAGGATACCACAAAGTCCCTGTTCTCTGGATCCCATGTGCTAGTGGGGGAAATGGACAATGACCCACAAACAAGAACATAATTCAAGGTCACAAAATGGCGGACACAGGTTACCCTGCGGGTCATCCCCGCCACAGGCCAGACCCTGTGTCCGCACCCCCTCCACTGAAAAGCCTCCCCCAGGCCTGGTCCCCCACCCTGGAAGTGGCCCACAAGCTACAGACTGGCCCAGTAGCATGCGAGTCTTGGCACACTCGTGTGTTGTGAGAGTTTAGTTTGAGACGAAACTCAACCAAGTCCAGTTTATAAAGAAGGAAGGAAAATAAATCCATGAAAAGTGTACTGTCAGTCACAATGGACACAGCTCCCGTGCAGAGAAGAGTTGGCCTTTCACAGGACTCAAGAGTATGACAGCTGGAAAGGATAGCCCCTGGTTGGGGAGACCCAGATCCAGGAAGGAGATTTGTCCCAGGTCACCCCATGGGTCCCTGTCAGGGTCAGGGTCAGGGCTCAAATTTCAGTACTGGGAGGGCAGAGATGGAAACACAATCCCTAACCTCCAGGTCCTCACAGCCTTGGCAAACAATGAAGAAATGTTCCAAATAATTGCCCCAGACTTTGACACTTGCCAAGTAATAATTCTATTAACTGGCTGCTATTTTTCAGAAGTATCCCCTAACTAGAGACCCTCTTCCCTCTTGTTTCCACTCTGGCACTGGTGGCCTGGGATGTGCAGAGTAATCGCTTCCAAGAGGGTCCCACCTTCTCCTCCACCTCATGGAGTTTGGGAAAAGAGGAGAAGATACCAGATGCAGCCCGGGTGTGGTATGGTCTCAGCTCACTGAGGGCTCCCAACACCCAGCACAAGGAGTTCTGCCTCTCCCCTCTCCCCCCATGGAAATGGGCCCAGAGAGGGTAAGTGGCTTGCACAAGGTCATCCAGCTGTCACATGGCAGAATGGGGTCAACTGATGTTCCAAGAAGACCCAAAAGAGAGGACCAGAGGACCAGAGATTGAGGGCTCCTCAGGAAATCTGGTTTGTTTGCCAAACCAGAAAATAGAAATTCGGAGACTGCATGTCTCCACTGAGTCCTGGAGACCCCCAATCAGATGGGAGAGCCTTGTGAGAGTCAGAGGAGGGAAACATGATGCGTTGGGACCTCAGAAGCCCCACATTCAAAAGGCCTGATGTGTCACCTATGCCTTTGCCGGTGTCACCTTCTCTGGCCCCCCAGAGTTAAATCTACTGCTGGTCTTCCCTGCAGCCCCAGGCCCACCGTGGGGCCTGGCCTGACCATACCAGGGCCAGGGCTTGCATCAGCACAGTCCATGTGCACAGGGCCTCCCCAAGCCAGGACATGGTGACCACTGGACGCACTCAGTAGGGCTTGGAATAAAGTCCCCCAAAGCCGGTGTGCCTGTGCAGGTGTTAGGGCGAGGGCGATAACCAGAAAGAGAAAAGGAGAACCTTCCTTTCAGTTGCTACTCCTAAGTGAGCAAATCCCTTCCTCTGAGACCTCCAACCACCAGGTAGGTCTAAGAGCCTATTTATTCTCTGTCTGAACATGTGGCATTTATTACCGCCCACCTTGGATCAGGACTTTTTGTGCCCAGCTTCAGCCCTGGCCACTCCGAGTTTCCGAGTTCCCTCAGCGCCGCTCGTTGCTACCCAACCTGAGTCACCCTTCCTGTGTAGGGAGGCCAGTCGGCAAATCAAAACCCAAGACGCCCAGTTAAGTTGGGATTTCCGATAAACAACAAATCTTTGTTTCAGTATGCCCCATGCGATATCTGGGACATACTTATAGAAAGCAATTATTCATTGTGCATCTGAAAGTCATATTTAACTGCGCGTCCTGGATTTTATCAGGCAGCCCTATTCCTGCAGCCCCGTTGGTGGCGGGCACCTGCTGCCAATACTGGTTGATGGAGAAAACAGTGTAATATCCTGTTTTGCAAAAGTATTTGGGGATAAATACTGCAGGCTGCCACCGCGACATTTCTTCCTCTTGTGTCATTTTTGGAGGACGTTTTCACCATATAGAAAGCCTGCCTCTTGTGGGATGCAAATGAGACCCAGTCCCAGAGGGGGAAAAATGAGTTAGAAAGCAGTTAGAAAACAACCCCAGGGGATCCGAGGCCCGCGCTTCATCTGCCGAGTCTTTTATTCTCGTTAATTCATAACAGTGTCTTTTAAATCCTGGACTAGAATTCGAGAACAGTCGGCGTGTGTGACAGTCATTACTCCTAGGAGACGCCCCCTCCGCCAGCTGGGCGCCCTCCGCGCGTTCCTGGTGCCACAGCGACCTCCAATGGTCACGCGGGGGACTGCACGCTGTCTGCAGCACCGGGCGAGGGACCAGAGCCCGGCCCCTGGACTGCGGAAGACGCGGCGTCCCTTGGCCACTCAGGGTCCCGGGCTGGGTGGGAGGACCTCCGCCCAAAGACACAAACCCAAGTGCGCCACGTGGAGACAAAGCTGTGCCCTGCTGCTGTGAAGCTCCGACCAGTCCAGGGTTATATTTTATCCGGCATGCCAGTGTACCATCGCTGACCCAATTTCACAGATGTTCTCTTCAAACCGGACTGGGCTTTGTGAATAGTTTTAACTATCAAGCTGCGGTGATGGAAACGTCAAAAAAATAATCCATTAAATGGGTGAGGGGCAGTTGGGCTCTGAATTGATTCTTACTCTGCCAGTTGGTTATACTTAAATAGAGAGCTGGGGGATGTGGGCGAGGTAAAAGGACTGGAATTAAGACCCCCCACTCACACCCGTTGCTTCTTACCTCCAACTAGCAACAGTCTCGCTTCATTTCCAAGAAAGGGCGGCACTACCGATCGGTTATTGTAAACACACACGACTCCCATAACCTTGTTCATTTTCATATATGTAGCTCGGAGCAAGAGGTTCTCTGCCTTTGATTTGAAAGGAATACAAAGAATAAAGGGAAATGAAAAATATGGCCCCAGAGAGGCCGGTGCTTGATCCTTCCACGCACACATACACACACACCTTGGTGCCTTGCAGGTACGCACAAAGGCAATTTTCCAAACGGGTGGGCACCAGCCTTTCCTCTTTCACAAGTTGGTCTTCTGGCAGCTTCACAGCTTTCGGTTGGCTCATTTGCACAAATCATCTCAGCTGAAATCTCCCTCCTCGGTGGGGACACCTACGGAGAGGAATGCTGCCCGGGGAAGCAGCTCTTGCAGGGGGGCCGTGGAGAACCGGACAGGGAGGCAGCCACAGAATAGACTTCGTACATCGCGTCTGAGGTCTGCTCCACTGGGCTACTGTGAATTCTTGGCTGAGTGGCTTCCCTCCTCTGGGCTTCAGCTCCCCTCCTGGAATGAGGAGCTGCATGGTGAGCCTCTGGACTGTGAGTCTGATTCTAGCTACGAGGCCTCTGGTCAAACACTTCAAAAGAATTCTTTTCATTCATTTATTCACTCAGTCATTCAGCAAACACATGAGTACCTAAAACGTACCACACACTGGGTTAGAGGCTTAGCATAGAGAAATTAATAAGGAATGCCCGCTTCTAGGATGAGGTCATTGCAAAGCGATAGAAGTATTAGAGGAGAGGTATAAACCCAGTGCGGGATGCCTTTGACCAAGGTAATGTAAATCTGTGCAACCGTTTGGCCCCAGCTGCCGGATTGCCAGATGCACACACCACATGAGTTAGGAAGCCCAGTTGCCTGACTGACTCTAGTTATCTTAAGCAGAAAATGCTCCATTTTTTGTTTTTTTAAGAAAAAGCTATTGAGTCCCAGGGAACCCAAGGGAAGGCTGAAGGCCTCAGTCTTAGGTCCAGGTAGGGACACAGGTGACCAGGCAGCCGCCGTGACCACAGTTGAAATCACACCGTAAAAACTGGCGACACCAGTACCAGTGCCATGGCCACTGCCGGACCCTGGCAAGCCACCACTCACCTGCCATTAACTGCAGAGCCTGGGCGCTGTGCCATGCCACCACCGCTTCCTACCACAAAGATGGAGTCGCCGCCGTTCCCGCTTTCCAGAGTCGAGGAGGAAGGGGTCTGCTTAGCTGGGTCAAGGTCACATGCCCACGTTCTAGCCACGAGGGAGCCACAGGGAAAGCAGACATCCAGCATTTTGTGCCTCTATGGTAGCGAGTGGACTCTACCTCCCACCCAAAGTAATAGCACGGGCAATGCCCCATGCAGACGAAGACAGGTATGAGGCCGGTGGCCGAAATCGTGACGAGTGTCCTCTGCACACACCTTTGACCTGGAAATTCCAGTTCTGCAATTCCCACGCCTGCAGAGATACGGTAATGCTCACACAAGTGCCCACAGATGATTGCACAGTGGTGTTCTCTGCTGAGAAACGAAACTTGAAACACCCAAAGAGCGTTAGAGGCTTAGGGGAGTTCTGGACAACAATGCTGCCATTGTAAAGATTGCGCTCACTCATTCCGCGAGCATTTGTTGCGGATGCCTTTGGGAAGGCAGGGGAGGAGTTGGGACAAGGAGTTGTGGCTGGTCGGCAGGGGCCAGACCCTGGAGGGACTACATATACAGAGGCCAGGTGAAAGCATTTTCTGCTTGTCCTCATTTCAGTGGGAAGCCATTGAAATATTTGAGGGTGGGGGAGGTGCAAGCTGTGGGCGGTAAAGCCATCAAATCTGTGTTTTTCCAAGATCATCTTTTCAAAGAACCCCGTGAACTGGATTGTAGCACAGTGGGAGTGGAGACCACTCAGGAAGCGGTCGCATGTCCAAGTAACAGGGGATGGGGGCACAGAATGGTGCCGGTAGAGATAGAGACCTGGGCGGGTCCGGGATCTACTCACAGGGGTAAAATCCACATGGTCTGCGGGTGGATGTCTATGCCCCGTGGTGTTGTGAAGGACAAGGCTGGGCAAAGCAGCAGTCTCGGTCTTAACCTTGGTAGAAATACTCGCGTTTACTAGCTGTCGGGGAAGAGGAAGGAAACTCTGTGGATTCTGCTTTTGTCCTCCAGGAAACTGTCATATGCTCACAAGGAAATGCTTCAGATTTGGGTGTCGTAGAAAGTTGGAGTTGAGAAAGCCCTTAGAAATTATGCAGCATGAAAAACAGGTTGTAAAATAGAAAAACAAACAGGATGTAGAATAGGGTCCAATTGTTTAATATATTCTGCTTAGGAAGGGCTACGCCAAGTAACAGTGCTGGTGGAGTATTGCCTTTGCTTTTGTACATTTTTCTAATTTTTCTGTGATGAATATGTAAAACACTTTTGCAATAACAGAGAATCCAATATAATTTTTGAAAAGAAATTATCTAGTACATAGAACTCCTCTTCTCTAGGGGGAGCAAACTGAGACGGGAGAGTCTCTCTGGACAGGGAGAAAGAAGAAGTCCGACATTACTAGAGAAGTGTTTTGTTGTTGTTGTTGTAAATTCCTCATCTTGATTTGAAAGCTCCTTGCCCTCTTTAAAGATTTTCAAAGGGCGCCTGGGTGGCTCAGTCAGGGAAGTGTCTGACTCTTGGTTTTGGCTCAGGTTGTGCTCTCTGGGTCGTGGGATCATGTCAGGCTCCGTGCTCAATGCAGAGTCTGCTTGGGATTCTCTCTCCCTCTGCCCCTCCCCCTGCTCACTTACTCACACGTGCTCTCTCTCTCCTTCTGAAATGAATGAATAAAACCCTTTAAAAAAAGATGTTCAAGTCTAAATGCAAAGGGCCACTCACCTTGTGCAGTCGGCAAGTTATTCTAATAATTGAGTGCATGCTCTCCAAATCATCAATGGCTCAGAGACAGAAGGGGTCTTCGTGGTTAGCTCTGCTCTGGCAAATGGGTGCCTGTGTCTGGATCAGGGTTTCTGAGCCTTGGTACCAGGGCCACTTGGGGCCAGACGGCTCTCTGTCGTGGGGGCTGCCCTGAGCATGCCTGCTGTCATTTCTGGCCTCTCCCCTACTTGACTCCAGTAGCCGCCCCCTCCCAGTCACAACAACCCAAGATGAGTCTGGACATCGCCAAATGTGCCCTGAGGGCAGAATGGCCCCCCGCCCCCACGGAGAACCAGCGGCCTAGGCGATGCTTACGTACCTCAGGTGACAGAGCTCACCCTGCGTGGGAGCGGCCCTTCCCACCACAAGCTCCTGTTCAAAAGCGCACCCTTCCACCGAGTGGCTGCCCGCCTCCCTGCAGCACCCGCTGCCCTGCTGCTTCTCCCCTGCGGGCCGTGCCAGCTTATCCGATGGCTCTGGCCTAGGATGGTTCTGCAGAGATCTCAAGGCTGTGCCCTGCTTATTGCCCCCAGCCCTACTCCCAAGTCTTCTCTCTTCCAAGTCGAACATGCCTCTTTCAGCTATTCCTCATCTGTTCCTCATCTGACACAGGCAGAGCAGCCGGCAATCTCCCTCCTCCTGGATTCCCGGGTGTAGCCAGACATCGCTTTCACGCCTGGCACCTACATCACACAAAGTCCCACACTGAGCTGCTGACCAAAATGTGGAAGGTTCGCGCACATGACACGGCTCCCTTGGGTCACCCCTCCTTAGCACTTTGGTCCTGGGGCTCAGTTGTTAGGCCTACGTGCTTGCCTTTGAGGACAGAGAGCTGGCTGGGGATGGGATGGAATAGAAAATGACTTGTCGTTGCATACCTGTGCATGCCTGCTAAACTCCATACCAAGGAACTTGGGGTATTGCCTCGTCGCAGTAAGTCGACAAATGAACCCACTGGACATAATTCACCCGCTTAGATTCGCCCAATCCTCCCCACCTGTCCTGATCCATTTGGAAATTTATGATGTCTTCCAGTGTTCTCACTTTCTTCCCCAAATACGATAAGCACGCCTTCCAAATCTTCACTCAAAGCCATTGATGAGGAAAGGTGGAAAGGACAAGCCGGGGTTTGTTAAGGCACTTTTTTTTTTTTAAAGATTTTTATTTACTTATTTATTTGACAGAGATAGAGACAGCCAGCGAGAGAGGGAACACAGCAGGGGGAGTGGGAGAGGAAGAAGCAGGCTCACAGCGGAGGAGCCTGATGTGGGGCTCGATCCCATAACGCCGGGATCACGCCCTGAGCCAAAGGCAGACGCTTAACTGCTGTGCCACCCAGGCGCCCCTGTTAAGGCACTTTTAAGTCAAAGGCACTAAGTGGGCACTTTTCCAGTTGGCACCCCACGAACCCACCCATTTCCCTCAAGAAGACAAGTCTGCCTTCCTTTAAGTGGTTTCCCTAAATAGGGGTCCACCTGACTGGTCACCCCACTTCCTCCTCCTTTCTGGGGAGTCTCTAACTGCAGGGCAAGCTGAGGGAAATAGCAGTGTCCGGAAAGGTGCTTCTACACTCAAGGGCAACTTACTGCCTGCCGCCAGTAATTCAGCTCCTTTGGAACAAGCCCCCCACCATGCCTGGCCTGGCCTCACACTGGTGGGAGCAGGTCGGGGACTGCGAGGGGGCAAAACTGCACATCGGTAGGGAGGTATGCTAACCGGCTTCACTTACTTTCAGGCAGCATCAAGCAGTCCCAAAACAGCAGCAAGAATTGTACACACAATGATAATGGCAAATTTAATATGATTTATTCATACAATAACTCATGCTGCACTTAACACAAATACAAGGATACCTTTTTCAATAGTGTGGAAGAGATGAATTCATAAAACCTGTTAAGTAAATAATGAGTTTTGAATATAAATCACCTGCAAAGGTTCTTTCCAAAGCACACCCGAAACGACGATAAATTAGGGCAAGGGTTTTGTAAATGTCAGCCTCAGTCCTGCTCTAAACCGTCTTACTCACATAAATCACAGTCCCTGACTTTTACAGACAGGAAAACACAAAAGCGGTTAACCCCTGGCCTTTACTCCTCTTTCTGCCCACCTCCTAAGTCTGGCTTCCTAGCAGGTGCCAAATACACTGGACATCAAGCCTTTGTTCCCCACCGCCGGCGGGACCCCGCTCCTTCTGCCTGGGCTGTGCCACATCACCCTCTGTGTGCACCTGCAGCTGGCCTCCCAGACACCTCCCCCAGAGCCAACCCAAGAAACGTTTGTTTTCTCCAGCCTGGAATCACCCCCATCAGAGGCCTAGGACCATTGTCCGGAATCCAGAGATCACCACCAGTGGTGGCCAGTAATCCTGGGGGGGACAACAGCCCCCAAGCAAAGCCCTTGAGGACTCTCCACATCAGACTGCCTGAATTTCAGCTGACACTCGAGAGGAAAGCAGCATCTGCCCCGCCGGGGCAGTGAGTGGACGGGACACCAGCAGGAGCTTCAGAAGCACGTGGGAGGGAAGTGCCAAGAGCAGTGAAGGCTCTTACCCATCACGGCAACATTGTAGGTGATCCAAGGGCACCGAGTAGTGACAACCCTCTCGGCTTCAAGTTCTCGTGTGTAGGGGAGACTGCCCGGGAGAGGTAAGGGGACATGGAGTGCACTGGAACGGGAGGGGGCTGGGCTGATAGCAGGCTCAAACACGATGGGTTATACCACCAGCCAAAAGATATACTGGGCGGAGCTAAAGGGGGCAGCTGGGTTCTAGTTCAACGCCCGATCCCGGGCCAGAAATCATGAGACCCTTCAAAGGAGCTGTAGTGTGCAGGCTGGACTTGGGCAAGGAGAAGGTGCTGAGCTTCATCTGGGAATTGATACCCAAACCCCCTAACATGGTGAGGCCTGACACTGTCCCCATTAACCATTAACTCCCCAGGCCCCCCCCCCCCCGGCCCCTGGTAACCACCATTCTACTTTCTGTTCCTATGAATTTGACCACTCTAGGAACCTCACAGAAGTGGAGTCTTACAGTATTCATCAGTTTCTGTCTGGTTTCTTTTACTTAAGGGTAGTGTCTTCAAGGGCCATTCACGTTGTAGCATATGTCTGAGTTTCCTTCCTTTTGAAGACTGAATAATGCTCCATTGTACGAATAGACTACATGTTGTCTCTCCATTCAGCCCCTGATGGACACCTGGGTTGTTTCTGCCTTTTGGCTATTGTGAATAATGCTGCTGTGAACATGGGTGCACAGTTATCTGTTCCAATCTCTGCTTTTAATTATTTTTGAGTATATACCTAGTCTTAATCAGTTAAAAATACTGGGGTGTGTGCGGCAAGATGAGCAAGGTGGCTGGAGGAGCCTCACCCTGGCTACAGAGGGCAAGATTTCTCTGAGTGATGGCAAGGGGCCAACCTCACTGATGCCTCCCGGGCAGGGGGGAGGAGGGAGGAGCAGAGGGAGAGGGACAAGCAGACTCTGTGCTGAGCACAGAGCCCAACCCGGGCTCCATTTCACCACCCCGAGATGATGGCCTGAGCCGAAATCAAGAGTCGGACGCTCTACCGAGTGGGCCACCCAGGTGCCTCGCTAATGTTATTTTAGATCACAGAAGGAGGATACAGGATTGGATGTGACAGATTTCATCTATGCAAAGACAGAAATGTCCTTACGTGTGTATACGTATGTGGGCAGGAAAAAGAGCAGGGAGAAATGCAAGAATGTCACAATGCCTGGATTCTGGAGGGCGCTCTTCTTTTCATCCCTACCATTTTCCACATCTTCCACATTTTATACAATGAGCATATAGGACTCTGATAATGGGTAAGAGATGAGGTAGATGAAGTATAAAACTGAACCAAAAAACTGGAAAGGGAAAATGAGTATTTATTCAATTCCCAGATTGGGAAGGGTCTCCATGTTTAACAGGAAAAAAAAAATCAGACAGGAAAAGAGCCATTTGTTTATTTTAAGAAGTGAAACCCATAACCAAAATTTAAAGGGAAATTCACACAACTGGAAATACAAACACCCAACAATTTTACAAAGAGAACAATGATCAAGGTCACTGAAAAGCAGAGAGTTACAGGGTCAAACGGATACCACTTTCACCTATTGTCATTAGGGGTGGGGGCTTTTTGGTTTTATGGTTTTTATTATTTGTATGCTTGTTTGCTTTATTTTTAGTTTTACTACCCTAAAGTAGCAGGAGAGTGGGGAGAGGGGCCAAATAGAGAAGGTTCTGACAATTTGGCACTGAGACACAAGCCTAAGAGAGTAACTTGAAATACATAAAAACATTGTATTCACAAAGTTGTTCATCACAGCATTACTTACAATACCGAAAATTTGGAAATAAGCTGAATTTTCAATCATTGAAAGAAGGTTAAGTTAATTATGAAAAGCTACAAAATAAAATATATTACTGCCAGTATAAAGTATCTTTGCAGAAATCTGTAGTAACCACATATAATATTTAGTGAGAAAAAGAAGAATATAAAACTATAAGATAAAACACATAGGATGATCACAGCAATGTAAAAAATTCATAGCCCAAAGAAGGCAAGATATTAAGTGACCACCGTGGGGCAAAACACTGATGCATTTTCTTGCCTTTTACTACATTTCTGTTTTCCAGTTTTTCTATAATTAAACACTTTAACTTTGTGCTCAGAAAAAGATACCTTTTTTCAAAGTGGCCACAAGACTCTTTAGCAATGTTCCTGTTCATTTCACACCACGACACAGTCTAAAGTCACAGACTGCCAGCCTCTTGGAGATGGAGGGGGCGGGGGAGTGAATGTGAGGCATGGTCATGAATGGAAGGGGAAGGGGACAAGCTAGGGTGGGCTGGGAGGCAGGGATCGGCAAGGGAGAGTCAGGGACCAGTGTGCACACTGGTCGGCCAAGGAAAGGGGCTTTGTGGAGCCAGGGAAGACTCTGACTGCTCAGCGAAGGTCTGTGTGGACCCCGTAGTAGGCACTGGCGGTGTTCGCAGAGGGCGGGGTCAAAGAGGGAGTTCAGGAAGACACGTGGATTCTTCTGGAGCAAGGGAGGAAAGAGGAGGGGGGGTAAGCTACGTGGGAAGGAAGTGAGAGGGCTGGTGATGGTGATGGCACTAGTCGTGGGGGAGGAGAGCACCAAGGGCCAGAGGGCGCTCCCGGTGCCGCGCTTCAACCGAACAGCCTTGGCGTGCCTCCAGAAAAGCCTCTGTATGCAAACACGGGGTGGACAATCGAGGGATCTGCCAACCGCTGGGTGGACCCGGCTCACGTTCAGAGTTAGGGCCACTCCGTTCCACTTTCCACCACGATGGAAAGGTTCTAGATCTGTGCTCTCCAATATGGCAGCCGCCAGCCACATCGGGCTGATGAGCACTTGAAATACGGCAAGCCTGAGATTCTGCTTTGGAAATGTCTGTTTCATTTCAATTCATTCAAATAGTCACGTGTGCCCAGTGACCACCGGACGCACACACCTAGGGGCGGTGATTCTCAGGGGAGCAGCGTCATTTGTAGGAAACGCATTCTGAGGCCCCACCGCGGCCGCGATGACGCAGCAGCTCTGGGCGCCGGGCCCGCTCGGGGAGTTTTAGCAAGCCCTCAGGTGGTTCTGATGCACTCTCCTGTTTGTGAGCCACTGAAACGGCCACTCAAACTTTCTGGGCTCGCTCGTCCTGGTTTCATCTGAGCTGTATGCAAGAACCCTGCTCAAGCGAAATGGGGCTTTCTACAAACGAAGTGATTGCAGGGCCATGAAGAAAACGCGTCCAGCTCAGCAGGACGAGAAAGGCTGTGCGGAGCCACAGAGATGTGCTCACTCTAGGCAGAGTCAGGATAAGGAATGTGGTCAGCTTTGCCGTCTGAAAACCAGAAAGTGGCTGCTCATCCCAACGTGTGTGGGAGACGTGCAAAAGGAAAGAAAATGTGGCTCTACGCTGGGTTCAGTGTCAAAAACAGTAAACACCCATAACCTGTGAGACGATGTGGAAGAATGTGCCACTGAGCGTGAAATGCAACCTCTGCTTCTAACAGGAGAGAGACTGTAAAGGGAGGCCGAGAGAAACCAAAAGCGACGGAGAGCTGAAGCACTCTGACACTGTGTCCTCGCATAGAAGAGATGAGACGGAAGCACTTCCAGGACAGACAGATTGATGCACAAAAGCACCCCATGCAGACCCAGCCCCGGATGTGGCTTTGGTCACATGGGTGAATTACTGCCAAAATGACGGCTGCACCCCTGATGTATCTGTCACTTCACTCTTCTCTCTGGTGCAGGTCACCTTTCAACTTCAGCAAGAGCAGAAGTGGGAGATTTTTGATACTACAACTGTGCTTCAAGAAATAAAGCAAGAAAAAATGATGAAGTGTGCACACCGTGGCCAACGAGAGCAACAAATGGATGTGAAGTAAAAGCCCGTGTTAAAACTTATCATTATAACTGGGGAGTAGGAGATAAAGCTAAATACACAGAAAATATGTCACAAGGAATTTACAGACTAGATTGTAAAAATCTTAGTGGAAGTGATGAGAGTGATAACGAGGATGAGGAAGGAGAAATAAAAGGCCCAGGGAACCCATCTACTAGTAAAGCTGAGGCTTCTAGAAGAAAGATGAGCCTCAGGATCCGGAGAGATGAATAGGGCCCTTCGCTCTTCAGCTAGAAACTGCTGTTGCCAGGACACTAAGTCACTTAATCACTTCGAAGATCATTGTGTTACCATATACGCGTCTGTTGTAGGCTAATTAATAAAATAAACTGTCTGAAATTACTAATTTGAAGTCATCTTTTACTATAATATCTTGCCTTTTTTGTTACAATTTAATACACTTAAGTAACAACCTAATTTGCGGAAGAATTTTCTTTCACGAGCATTTACCTTTAACCACTGAAGCACTTGTAAAGAGAATTACTAGAAATTACCCACTTTGATACAGGACTATGTAAGATGTTTATTTAGAATGTGGTTACTCCTCTGATGACTACTGATAACTGATCGCTTCCACATGTTATACATATGAGTTTTGACCATCCCATCCTTTTTAAGATGATGTAGGCTAAAGCTTATTATAACTACCACCTGCCTTTCTGGTTGCTTTCATATTTAGGGAATACAGAACTATATTCTGGGCGATTAGAAATTACCTAATATTATCCTAAATGAAGTTTCCACAATTCACAAAATAATTCAGAATCTAATAAAATCAGAGTTGTTTCTTTAATTGGCAATTAAAGGTAGAATATTTCCTGCCTCCTGGATAAGTGGATACCTGCAACCAACCATTCCTGAAGAAGGAGAACACTAAGAGTTTTGAGTGACTCAATTCATGGATACAGTCATGCCTTTAAATGTTTTCCACTGTGAATAACAGTGCCTTTCAATAGGTGATCTTTGAGGTCAAGGGTCATATTACTTGCTAACAAATCATTATTTGGGCCAGAAGTTCCTGAACATTTCTAACTGAATTTCCCAAATATCTCCTGCCTCTCGTTGACTGACAATTATTTATTATTTGATGTAGAAATTCCACATTAATCACTTCATGCGTATTTTGTCTTTGGATTTTAAAAATTTGCAATCTTATTAACAAAAGTTAAAGATAAGACTTTAAGGCCTTAGCATCTAGCATTATTATTTAACTTCACATTTTACAAACCTGAAACCTGAAATATTCACATAATATTTTGAATATATTGGACTAAATACATTATTAAATTATAAACAAAAGAACCAGGGACTTCGTGTGAAACCTAATATAACATATGGTTACTTTTTGAAATGTACTAAATTCCAGAGATAATTACAGTATTTCTTAAGTATAGTGTTATGTTTGGTTATTCCGGTCTTGATGGCTAAAAGCATGACAATTTTCAGTTGCTCCCTTTACACTTATTCACTCAATAAAGAAGCTGTGATTATCCAAAAAAATAAAGAATGGTTCAGTCCGATTACCACATAGAAATTAATAAAGACTCAAATTAATAAAGAATCAAAAGGCTGGGCTATTACATAACCTTAAGTCAAACTGTTGATGCATGCTTTGACTGCCTACCCCTCGGGTTGCTTCCAATATTATGGGTGATCACCAAATAAGCAGCCCTAACTCCTCCCCAGCTGGAAGGGAGTATGTGATACCTGCCCTCCTCGCTAGCTGGAAGGAGTCATGGCATCAGTGATCGGAGGAGGTCTCTGCCCTGGGAGTCATTATACATGTTGTGGTCCTGCAAAGGGTCAGAATCAACAAAATACAGTTCCCCTGCATGGACATCAGAAAAGTTAGCCAGAAATTCATGGGGATTGAAGTCAACCCATACAGTGTACCGATAGTCTATTGTGCGTATGGAATAGCCCATGATCTTTATATCTTTTAAGCTTGGCTTGTCAGAATTCCACTGGGGAGAATCTGCAGGCCGGGGGTACTGGCTATAGGCAATAGATTCACGGGGATTACCACGAAGGGACGGGTCATCTTCCAGGTCCTGGAATCGGAAATGCTTCACAAGGCTCTGGCCTTCTCGGCACAGCTCGACATGAAATGAGGGAACAGGACAGCGAGGTGGCACGTGCAGTCCCGCAAGTCCCACGAGCGTCGGGGAGAGAGAGAGAAGTTCCACGAGGTCCATGACTTGCCGGCCTGAAACGGGAAGTGATCCAGCTGAATGGATGACTTTACAGAAGTCTGCACAGCAAACAAGATGAAGAAGGGCACACGTATGGGCTCCACAGGTTGTCTTTTGTCCTTTTGCATTTATTTTGGGCCCACGAGTTTAGGAACGACACCAACTTGGCACCTCACCCCACTGGAGGATGCAAAATGAAGGTGCCCACAGCCAGTTGGCACTTGTCAAAACCATGTGAATTTTGGAACCACCAGTGTAATCTGATTCAGGCAAGGATCACCAACAGAAGCCCAAACCATTGGGTAAAAATCTGTTAGGAGACAGGCTATTCAGAGCCTCAGTAGCACCACCCTGCAGATCACTCCCTCCTGGATGTCAGCACATCCCCGTTAGACTGTGGCAGACTATAAACAGCATCACATCTGCCATCCTAACCACTCTGTAGTACCCCGTTCAGTAGCATTAAAAACATCCACACTGTTGTGCAGCCGTCCCCACCGTCCATGTCCAGAACGTGTCTCATCTTCCTGAACTGTAATCTGTCCTCACTGAACACTCCCTTCCCATCTCCTCCTCCCCCCAGCCCCTGGCACCCACTATGCTACTTCCTGTCTCTATGAACTGGACTCCTTGTGGGACCTTGTGTAAGTGCAATTACACGGTATTTGTCCCTTTAGGACTGCTTCTTTCACTGAGCACAATGGCCTCAAGGTTCCCCCATGTTGTAGCAGGTGTCAGAATGTGCTGCCTTTTTTAAGGCTGAGTAATCTGCCACTACGCAGAGAGACAACATGTGGCTTCTCCATTCATCCGGCAACGGACACAGGTTGCTTCCATCTTCTGGCTATTGTGAAGGATGCTCTGAACATTCATGTACAAGTCTTTGCTTGAATGCCTACATTTAATTCTGTGGGATACCTACCTAGGAGTGGAACTACGGAGTCACACAGTAACTCTACAGGTAACTTTGTGAGGAACTGCTAGGCCATTTTACCTCCCCACCAGCAATGTGAGGGCTCCACTTTCTCCACGCCATGCCAGTGCTGCAGGTTTCTATTTATTTTGAGAATGGGTATGAAAAGACATCTCACGGTGGTTGATCCATCTTCAAAGTCTCAATCCTATACTTTACATTGATTCCTGTTAAAACTGATGTGGGCTTTGTGCCATCATTCTGGCCTTTCTGGATCTTTAAGAGTTTGCTTTATACAGCCCAACTGTATTTCCTACACGTTTGATAAGTAAAAGAAAAAGAAAAAAAGTAAAGCTTAAAAAAGATACTTTCTACAATGGCAAGACCTGGTTGACATGAGCACCTTCAGCAGGTGATCGAATCTGGCACCACTAACAATGGTGAAGGCCACCATAAAGTGCCCACACTGTGACACGATGGGAGCACACAACCTCACGTATAGTGCACGTGTCAAAAATGTTTACCCTGAATCTAGTCATGAGGAAGCCATGAGACAAATCCAGACTATGGGGTGCTGCCCAAGACAGCTACCTGGAATGCTTATAAAAAGATGAGGTCAGGGAGAAATGGGGGGCCAGATCACATCAGGCCTTGCTGGCCATTGAAAGGGCTTTCCCTCAGTGAGACAGGAGCATAGGAGGCTCCAGAGCAGGGCTGTGACACCACCTGACTTGGGTTTTAATGGGATCATTTTTGGCTACTGTTAGGAGGAGGAACTCCAGGGGACTCAGGGCACAAGCAGGAGGACTTCAGGAAACTTGCAGGGACACAGCAGGACATATGGCGGTGTGATCCAAGGTGGCAGCATGAGGCAGTGACAAGCAGTGTGGCCACACTGAATGGAGAGCGACAGGCTTGTGGACAGACTACGTATCACATATGGAGGACGGGAGACAGGCAGGGTCGGGAGGATGTCACAATTTTTTGGCCTGAGTGAACACGGCCATTCCCTGAGAGGGGAAAGAGGGTCAAAAGAAAGGCTCACAGTGAAAGGCCAGAAGCCCAACTCAGACATGTTAGACTGGCCAAGTGGAACAGGCTGTCGGAAATCCCAATCCAAAGTTCAGGGAAGAGACAGAGGCTAAAGATGAAAGTGGAGAATAAACTGGGAACAGTGAAGTTACCTGAATTCATGACTTGCTGAACACCTCCCCAAAAGTTTCAAAAACATTCTCAACCCGTCAGACTTCTCCAAGCAAGCAGAGGGCTATAATCATGCCCTGATGGTTTAAGCTTTTTATCAGTGACTTGAAAGAAGACTTGAAAAAATGAATTGAAAGAGCAAGCATGCAGCACACAAAAATCAAATAGAGAAAATAAAATTGGGCTATATGCAGCAAATTTGGAAAGACCCAGAAAGGCCAGAATGATGGGCCAGAACGACAACAACAACAAAAAACCAGAAATCAATATAAAGGGCAAGATTTAGATGTTAAATAGATTTAGATGGATTGAATGCAGAAGTCCAGAAAGAGGGCAACCTGGTTTCACAGAGTTCATGTTTTCAAAAGTATTCTAACTCTAACTCGTACACAACTCATCTCTGTGCTGAGCAGATCAACTAAGGAAAGAACTGACCAAGAACCTACACAGGTCGCCCCATGTGGCAGCAAGGGGTATCTTGTTCCAGGGACATTTCTGGAAATGTTTTCTCAAAGTGGAGCTTTGGGGAAGGCAGAGACCGGGAAGGCAGAGACCAGAGTCTACCACTGTGAAGGAACTGCAGACCTGGGGGATTCAGCCTAGAGAAGAGAGGTATCGGTGTCGTTTTCAAGGCTGGGATGGACTGGCACGTGGAAGTCAAAGTAAACTTGCCCTTCACTGCTGGGGAGAGCAGGAGCAGAGTCGCCTGGCAGACTTTATAGAGCCAGTGGCTCACTAGACTACTGAGCCGCCAGGGTGGCAAATGCCTCCCTCACGAAGGGCTGCTTCCCTGCCAGAAGGACACAGGTAATGGAGTTCCGCTCATCAGTCCGGGTGCAGCCCCTGCCCTGCCAGAGTCTGCTGCCCCCTTCCTCCGAGCTTTGGAGCACGTGGTTGCCAGCGCCACGACAGTCCCCCTCATCCTGGGGATGCCACCTACTCCTTTGTTCCCTCCCATCTTCCAGGCTCCTGGCGGACCGGGGCCATACTTGTTGGCGCTGGCCCTGCAACTCCTCCCTGACCCATAGGTACTCAGGAATGCCAACCCTGGACAGGAAGACTGACCAGATAAGCCCTGGGCTATGAATCAGTGAGGTCCTTTGCATATGAAGTAGAGGGAGTTTACCATCAAGCAATACCACTTCAGCATATTTTATACCTGGCTCCATCCGTTCCAAGACAGAATCAAAAGGGTCGATGTAAGGGAAAAGCTTCTCGCCTGCCTCTGGAAGCGGAGCTGTCCTCCCGGGAACATAGAACATCAAGGGCACACGAGTAGTGACATCAAAATTGCTGTATTTGGCCCATTCTCCATGTTCACCTAGAGCCCACCCTGGTTCATAAAAAGCACAGAATAACAGAAAACAAATAATGACATCACAGCTTGTTCATTTTAGATACCATTTCATTCCCTGTTGTAAAAACCAGAGGAAGCGAAAACTCATCACATAGAAGAAATTCCTCTGTAATTACCACAAAAAAAGGTGATTTTCCCTAAATACTACTTTATTATGAAGTCAGACATTTGTCTTGAATGAGGAAACCTCTAAAAGGAAAAGGACATACTAAATTCCCAAATAAAACTATCTTCTTTTAGCAAGCAACTAACACACCCAGCTTGGGCCCTGAGCGCCCCCTCCACACGCCTCCCCTCCTGAGAGGGGCTCCTCCTGCCTGGGCAGGGATGCTGCTCGATCCTGCACTGCTTTCTCTGGACACAAGGCCCACCGGTTCCGCTTTCCACTTGATGGTGTGCACCACCAAACCATGAGCTGTGACGCAGCCACAATCACTCACAGTTTAAAAAGGCAAGGATATCTTGTTCAATTTTTAAAATACACCACAGACAAAAAAAACCCAAAAAACAAAACAAAACAAAACAAAACAAAAAAACAAGAACTTGATTCCAGACCCTTAACCTTCCTGAAAAACACAACCCTCTTAACCCTGACTGAAAACCTTCCTTGCAAAAGATAGCTTGAACACTCGAGCTGGAAATTTCCAACGTTGCATTTGAGTACCCTTGTTGATATAAAAAATATAAAAGACCAAGATTGAACATTGAGATTTCATGTTACAAAATAACCAAAGCCATATAAAGCGGCCATGTATGGATTCGAGAGGCTTTTGTGGTTCGGAGGTAGGCAGTCTCAGGAGGGTCATTTGAGAAGAGCCATTTGTAATCACTGCAGCTGCCTCAGAGCAAAGAGAGCTTCTGAGTGGGCCTTGCCTTCTCCATGGGCGCAGCGGATTGTGTTAGCACTGGAAGAGGAAACTGTGCACTGACAAGAGGGGTCAGAAGTGGATGGCAAACCATTAGGGAGACAGAGAAACGTTATGATAGCTCCGTATATAACAAAATAATGTGGGTCTTTACAAGGCTTAAGGTAGGCCCATGAGAAATCACAAGAACTGTCCATGACATTAAGTGGAAAAAGAAACTAGGGGACAAAACAGTTTATAAGCACAATCGATCCTGCCTTGTTCCGTGACTATATATTACGCATGCACACACGCACATGCACCAGAGCCACCTATATGTGCACAACCAAAGGCTGGCAAATGGACCCCAGGTCTGTCAGCACCAGTTCGGCCCAGGCAGGTGGGATAACGGGGCAGGGTGCTCTGGCCTTACATTATATGCTCTATATGCTTTTTTCTTTTTACAATGACTATATGTTGATATCGTCCCGTTGCATAGTTCATGATACCAAAGAACTGTTTTCCTGTTTCTAAGTATGATAATGGTAGTATGGTTATACTTTAAAAGAGCTAAATTTTTCAGAAACCTGAACAACCTGGGATTTGCTTCAAAAGTATCTGGGGGTAGGGGAGGGGTGAGGATGAGACAAACAAGTTGTTCGGAGTGGGTAACTGGGGAGCAGGGTGATGGGGACTGGGGGTTTTTGTTTATCCTCTATTTTTGGACCTGTTAAAAATTTTCAAATTAAGAAGAATCTTTTTAAATAAATTGTTTCCATTTTTGGAAAAAGTGGGAAACTGCCTTAAAAGAGATAAAGCATTGCAAGCCCCAGGCTCTTGGCAGAGAGAATATGGGGACTGGGGGTGGAGGAGTGAAGTCAGGTCTGGGGGCCTTGTTGGGCCATGCCAGGATTGTTCTGGATCCTCCTAAGAAAAATTAAAAGTTCTCCAACCCTCTAGATTGGAAGCATGGGTTAGAAGAGCTCCCCACACAAATGGAGGGTACATGCTGAGTTCATCAAGAAAAAAAGGTTGCTACAATGTCCCCACCCAAGCATCCAAGATGTTCCTCGGACCCAAAAGAGGCCCCGCCTCTACGGAGAGAGGTCCTAGGACTAACAGGCCATCATAAAAGCACCCCAAGACCCCAGACTTGAGGCTCTGCTGATTCCCAAAAGAGAACATGTCTGTGCTTAATGCAGTCTAGAAAAGCACATTTCCCAGAGAAGTCCAGATGCTCTGAGTGACTCCCCAGGGCACTGGAAAATGCTTACCATGATCTGAGACAAATGCGATGATGGTGCTGTTGGCCAGCTGGAGATCATCCAAAGCACTCAAAAGGTGGCCAACCTGCGTATCCAAATACGAAATGGAGGCAAAGTAGCTCTGGCGGATTTTCCGCTGCACGTGAAAGGAGGAGGAGAGTGAGTGCGACTTGAACCATAGTGTTGCACACACAGACTGCTGTCACCTGAGTGCTCCTCCACGGATGCCCCTGACTCCCTCAGCCAAAACATAAACCACATTTCCCCAACATCTGTGTTCCTGGGCCCACACACTCCTGGCGAAATCCGGGGTTCACAGCAGATCCAAAAGGAATATTCTTTTCTAAGCAAATCAGATTTCACTTTAGGCCATGGGTCATAGTGGACGGATGTGCCACTTACGGTCCCTTTCTGTGTCCTTCACCTATTCTTATGGGTCACAGGAGGTGACCATGTAAACCAAAACGCATCCCCCAGTCACTCCAAACTCTGCTGAGGGTGGTGCCAAAGACCCCATGAAGCTCAATTCCTTACCCAAGGACTAGAAACCGGGGGCTTATAACAAGAGAAATGTACTGTCTCCAGATTCTAGAGGCCAGAGGCTGAGATGCAGGGGTCGGCACAGCCACGCTCTCTCCTAGGGCTCTGACGGAGGGGCTTGTCTCATGCAGCCGCTGACGGTGGCCAGCAGCCTTGGTGTTCCTGGGCTTGTGGCCATGTCACCCCAATCTCTCCCTCCATCCCCACATGGCCTTCTTCCTGGGTGTGTCTGTCTCCTCTTCGTACAGGGACACCCATCATACGACTCTAGTATGACCTCATCTTTACTAATGACATCTGCAATGACCCTAGTTCCAAACGAGGCCCTATTCTCAGGTACTGGGGGTCAGGACTTTAGGTTTTCGAGGAACACAACTGAGCCCATAACAATGGCCATGGGTGGGTCTTTCCTCTGACTATTTTTTAACCCAGCAGGACAACAACTGCTTGTCCTCACAGACTGTGGCTGTCATGTGAGGCTCACACCTAATGACCTCCAAGCAGGCAGGCAGAAGAGGAATGCAGGCACCCAGGCTGGAGGCCAAGGGAGGCACTAAGGCGATTCCAGGCAAGCCGATGCAGAACTGTGCTGCACACGAGTGACAATCTGACAACAGCCCAGAGCTCCTGCCGGGGGCTCGAGATGAATGGCGCTAGATCAGGGCTGGGCACATAGGAGGAACTCGACAGACACTTGTTGAGTGAACAAATCGAACCCAGAATCACTGCTGTGGTCCTGAAAGACATGCCGATGGAGCAAGAGGGGAGTGCGGGTCTGGGAGGAATGCAGGGAGATCCAGTAGCAGTGCGGGCAGTAGAGGGGGCGGGAGGGGAAGGACACGAGGACTCCCAGGCTGACTCCAGGTTTCTTGTTCAGATGGCGGCACCATTCGATGGCATGGGGAGCACAAAAAGAAGAGGAGGGGGAGGAAGGAGAAGAGAAAGAGTGGGAGTGGCAGCATGGCCCCATGGGGCCTAGGAAGCAGAGGTCTCCACGGGCACTGGCATGGCAATGACCCTCACAGGCAAGTGGACAGACATGTCTGAAACAGGAGCAAGACTGGGACAGGAGGGGAGAAGGGGCAGAAAGGTTCCAGTGGGGGCCCTGGGGCTGACCCAGTGGAGCGCAGACACAGAAAGAGGGGTCTCCTGTGTGGAGGGGGGCAGAGGCCCAGGCGGACCAGCAAGGGGGCCTAGGTGGAGGACGTGTCCAGGAGGAGTGGCGCCGGCCCACAGTGAGAAAGCAGCAGGGACTTTGGGAAGGTTAGAACCCACAAGGATGAATTTTATTTGCCAAGGAGGTCAGTGCTGACCTAGGTGAGAGTGCTGAGTGGGCTGGGGAGGCAGGAGGCTGGGCAGAAATGAATGAAGAAGGGACGCGAAGGCCACATTTCACTCCTTCTCCCTTGAAGGGCAAGTGAAGGCATGGTATCATCTGCTGAGAGATGGTGAGGAGGCGTGTAAAGGACAGGAGGACAGCAGCAGGGGTTCAGAGCAGCCGCACGGGGCAAGAGAGTCCTGAGCAGAGAGTCCTCGTGGATGGCACTGGGGCTGGAGGCTGGGCCTCTGTGTCTCCACCTCAAGGCTGCACGGACTCAGTCCAGCAGCCTCAGGACTTGGGCTTGAGAGTGGTGGCTGGACCGTCTCGTGATCGGGGCACAAGTGTACCGAGGGGCTGGCAAGAACAGTAAGCCATCTGCCCAGGAGTGAAGCCTAGGGGGAGAGAAGTCCCCATTCACAATCCCCAGGATGCATGTGGGGAATGAACATGTGGAGTGAAGGAGCTGTGAGAAGAGGAGACTGTGGTCAGGGTGGTGACAGAGGAGGAACCAGCCTGGGAGGTGACACACCCCCGAGGGTGGGCCCTGAGGTCACTGGCTCTCATGGAGCAGAGCGAGAGAGCTGGAGGCTGAAGAGGGCAGAACTGGGAGGCTCAAGAGTGCAGGGAGATGCGGTCTGGGCGCAGATGCTCAAAGCTGCCAGAGAGCAGTGAGCAGGGCCCAAGTTCAAGGTGAATATGGGGCAGGGAGCAGCACACAAGCATACCAGGGAGGTCCTCCGGGCAGCGACAGCACCAGTAGGCAGGGATGTAGTGGGGAGGATGGCATCTGAAGGAGCCCTCACATGTGGCCGGCACTGTCCTAGATGCTTTTGCAGGCTCGCTGTGCTCCCTGCTGGAAACCTTTCTCCACCTCGTCTCCGTTTTACAGATAAGGTAACTGAGGCTCAGAGAGGTAAAGGGACTTGCCAGGGGCTGTGCAGCTGGGATGGGGGAGAACGGGAATTCGAACCTGGGCTGTTTAGAATTGACGAGACAAACCACAAGGCTCTGGCATTCTGTGTCTCCGGGGCGGGGGCTGGAGAAGGAATTCGGGCTCCTCTTGGCACCGACTGTGTGATCTGCGGCAAGTCACACCTCCCTGCCTGTAGTTTCCCACCCTGGATGACAGGGAGGGCACATACCTCACTCAGTTGCCATGGGGACCAGGGCAGATGGCACACAGGAAACACTGAGCACCCTTCCTGGGACACAGTCCACTTTAAAGGGACATTTTAAGTGGCCGTCACGAACAAGGCATGCGGTTGCAGCCTCAGAGATGCCATTCGAGCAACGTTGCTCTCAGAACCCCTGTGACGGGAAGTCAGGGATGGAGCCACGTGACGAAGCCGCTCCTTTCCAAACTCCCACCACCACCAGGTGAACCTCGGGAGTCTGATGGACACAAGGGGCGCACACCCCTCACCACCCGAACCCTCACTGTCCAAACAGCTTTGAATAGCAAGAGATGCCTGGATATTTTGTTTTGTTTTGAACTATACCCTATGGTAGTATTTTCAGGCTTCTGTGTGCATCGGAATTGCCGGGGGTGCTTTTGCAAATGCCAGTTCTCAGGCCCACCTCCAGATCCCAATTCCCTAAGTCTGAGTGGGGCCAGGACTCTGTGATTCCAACAAGCCCTCATGGGGATTCTGACGCAGGTGGTCCAGGAAGCACCCTTTAAAACCACTGCCCTCTACCTTCCACTGCACGCTACCTATTGGAGTATTCACACAGTGACGGAAGGGCAAGGCTGCATGTGGAATATTCCAGAAGGAGCACCAGTCGGCATGTTTTCTGCACTCCAGGGAGAGGGTGACTGATGAGTCAGCTGAGGAGTCTAACTCTGTGGCTACTCCACCACCACAAGATGGCAAAGGGACATCAGATGTTGCAGCTGGATGGCGCTGGCCATGTTGGCACCCCAGCTCCCTCTGTATCAAGAGTGACGGGTGCCTCTGCAGGCTTTCCCACAGAGGGGCCGTGCAAGTGCCAGCAAACCAAACATTCAGGGCTGCAGAGGAGCTGCCCACCATCCTACAGCTGATGAACTGTCACGTGGATTAAACGGTAGCCCCCATGAGTTCGTGATGGGTTGTCCAGGCCTCCTCTCTACCCCGGTGCCCACATCCAGTCAATCACCAAATCTCCAGATGCCCCCCTTCTTTGCAAGTGGAGACACGGCTTGGGAGATGATATCCACCCAGTACTTCCCGTATCCTAAATTCCTCCAGACCACCCCCCAGCCCCAGCACCTCGCAAGATATCTACCACAGAGAAGATTCTGAGTAAGACATGATGGGTGGGGTGGTGTCTATTGAGAAAAGTAGACATCATGCCATAAGTGCCCAGTAATTTCCCCAAATATGTCCTTGGTACCTGAAAATCCACAGGAATTGGGCCATAGGGCACACTGAGGTTTAAGGCCTGGACGTCCTCCCGCTGCCTGATGTCCATCCAGGGGTTGTAGGCCACGGGAGGGAGGCCAGCAGGGACCTGGGGGTCAGGAGCCAGGGTGATGTTCTCCAAGGGATACAGCTTCTGAAACTCCTTGGGGGAAAAGCACACAAAGACACCAGGTTGTCATTCTTCTGGCAAAGGCACAAGGCTGGAACTCTCCAGGTCTTTCTATTGCCTTTTCTCTCAGCCTGGGATGCGTTCACACGGTGGCTCACTGACACTCCCCAGGTACTTCCCCCTACCTGAAGGTCAGGCCTAAGGTCACTCTCACAAGATGCCCGTGGTAATGAAATCATGCCACTTGTTTTCTATAAACTGAGCAGCAACAGCTTTTTTTCATACAAATCAACGTATTCCTATTCCTCCTATTCCCCCAACTTCCTACCTCCCCTTCAGCTGGAAAAGGGGTGCAGGAGTGTTTCCAGTTCCCAAAACCTCCCTCAGGTTTGGCAACTCCCCGGGAGTGCTCACAGAACTTGGCACAGTCCTACCTGCGGCTACCAAACACAATTAGCAAAGGGCAAAGCCACATGGGCAAAGTAGGGAAAATCAGGCACAAGCTTCCAGAATCCTCTCCCAGTGAAGTCACACAGGATGTGCTTAATTCTCCCAGCAATGAGTTGTGTGACAGCGTGTGTGAAATGCTGTTGCCATGGAAGCTCATTAGAGCCTCAGCACCAGGGCTGTTTACTGGGGCTGCCAGCCCAGGCCCCCTCTGCCTGCACATACCAGTGCTACAGACTCCAGGCAGGAGAGCAGGGGTGTGCATAAACAGTGCGAGCACAGTGAGCCACTCCTCACTCGGCGAGCGGTGCAAACTCTCCCAAGATCCAGGTTCCCAGAGGCCAGCCAAAGGCCAACCTTGCAAGCAGGCCTTGCTCAGGAGAGCAGCTAGGCCTACTAGGTGAGCTCCTGCCCGCGTAAGAGGCAGAAGTGAGTCTCACTCCATCAAAGGGGACAGATCCAGCTAGGAAGGAGAGATCTCCTGGGCCAATCAAAGCATCAAAGAGCACGCCTTTGACTCTCTACTCCCATCACAAATGAGGGTCATTCTTTACAAAGTCAAAAGAATGGGCTGCTCAGGCCCAGGGAAGACGCAACACGGAAAAACTGGAAAAGATTTTTAAAAAGAAGAGACTATAAGGGGCGCCTGGGTGGCACAGTCGTTAAGCATCTGCCTTCGGCTCAGGGCGTGATCCTGGCGTTATGGGATCAAGCCCCACATCGGGCTTCTCTGCTAGGAGCCTGCTTCTTCCACTCCCACTCCCCCTGCTTGTGTTCCCTCTCTCGCTGGCTGTCTCTCTCTCTCTCTCTCTCTCTCAAATAAATAAATAAAATCTTTAAAAAAAAAAAAAAGAAGAAACTATAAGCTCTAAATGATGGACAGGTGAGCACAGCATTCAAGGTTGCAACAAGCAACGCAGTGTCCTGTGTGGAAGGGGTCTGACGTGCCAGGCTCAGGGGGAATGCCAATCACTGAAGAGGGTTTCACAGTCCTTGGAATTCTGCCCCAAGGACTGTCCCTTACTGCAGGCATTGGCGGCCAGCTCTGACTGACTTCTCTATGTTGATATTACCGTCCAACTCAACACGTGCTCCCTGAGTTCAAGGAAAAGAAACAAAACCCTCCAGTGGGGAGGGAGGAAGCCAAGCATCTCCAACAAGATTCTTACATGCCCTTAAGTCTACTTCTTAGCCTTGACCTCTGAATCCCATCTTCACACCAAGTACAGTAGCGCCACTGGGCATCCCCGGTGACCAGGGATGGCAGGACATGGCCCCACTACACCAACCCCTCCTTCAACAAATGACAGAACTGTCACAGAGGTGTGGGGTCAGCCCCTGGGCAGCTCTTCACCTTGGGGTATCTGAAGGGGATGTGCGGCTTATGATACCCAACAGCCAGGAAGAAAGGGTGGGCCGATGTTTTCGTCTTTTCCAACAAGCGTATGGCTTGCTCAGTGCTCTGTTTGTCAGGCAAGGTGCCCTCTGGCACATCCGCCACATCCACGGGGCAAAGCAGGTTGGCATGGAGTTCTCCATCTGGCCCCCTACATGTCTTTCAAGACAAAACATATCAAGTCAGCTCTTTAAATGCAAGAAAGAGAAGTCAGGAAGGTTCCATTTGGATCAGATTTAACATTCACAGTAGCAGCCCCCTAAGTCCACTTCACGTGCACTGGCCGGGCACACACAAAGGAGAACTAAGACAGGGAAGCACCTCCTCTTCTCCAGGCAGGGGCCAGAAATCCACCGGCACTTAGCTTCTTGCTGTTAATCTTCCATCTCCAGGTCGTAATTAATTAAAGGAAACCCATGGAAACTAATGATCAAAACAAATCTGTCTCCAGCTCAATAATTAAAAAAAATAAGCCAATTAAAAAATGGGCAAAGGACTTGAATAGATCTCTCTCCAGACAAGACAGATAAATGGCCAACAAGCACATGTAAAGATGCTTCGTGTCATTATTCATCATAGAAATGCCAATCAAAACCACAATGAGATACTGCCCCACACGTGCTAGGATGGCTAGAAGTTTTAGAACTGGACAATGAAAAGTGCTGCCGAGGATGGGAAGAAACTGGAACCCTCATACATGGCCACTGGGGGTGTGAAATGGTGCAGTTGCCGTGGAAAACACTCTGGTGGTTCCTCAAACAGTTTACATAACCCAGCAATTCCACATCTAGGGAGACACCAAGGAAGTTGAAAACCTAAGTCCACACTAATACTTGACCTACCAATTCTACCCAAGAGAACAGAAAACTTAAGCCACACAAAAATCTGTATGTGAATGTTTGTAGCAGTACTGTTGGTAGTAGCCACAGACTGGAAACAACCCAAGTGTCCATCAACTGATGAAAGGATAAATAAAATGTGTTATACCCATACAATAGAATACTATTTGGCTATAAAATGTAACGAAGTTTGGGGGCGCCTGGGTGGCACAGCGGTTAAGCGTCTGCCTTCGGCTCAGGGCGTGATCCCAGCATTCTGGGATCGAGCCCCACATCAGGCTCTTCCGCTATGAGCCTGCTTCTTCCTCTCCCACTCCCCCTGCTTGTGTTCCCTCTCTCGCTGGCTGTCTCTCTCTCTGTCGAATAAATAAATAAAATCTTTAAAAACAAGAAAAAAAAATGTAATGAAGTTTGGGGCACCTGGCTGGCTCAGTCGGTAGAGCATGCGACTCTTCATCTCAAGGTTGGGGGTTTGAGCCCCACATTGGGTGTAGAGATTACTTAATAAAATCTTTAAAAAGAAGGTAATGAAATTCTGGGGTGCCTGGGTGGCTCAATCGGTGAAGCGTCTGCCTTTGGCTCAGGGCATGATTCCAGGCTCCTGGGATTGAGCCCCACATCAGGCTCCCTGCTGAGCAGGAAGCCTGCTTCTCCCTCTCCCTCTGCCTGCCACTCCCCCTGCTTGTATTCTCTCTCTGTGTCAAATAAATAAAATCTTTAAAAAAAGATCCCCACACCTGTCTCTGTCAAGTCATGATCACAGACAAAACCCACAAACTTCACTGTATGACCAGCTTGAAAGAACGTGCGGTATACCAACAGTTACCCTTAATCCTGCTAGACAGGAAAAAAGTAGTTCCTCTTCAGAACAGTACCCTTTTCACATCCTTACCTTGGTGTTTTCATACTTTTCAGAGGAGGGATGGTAAGGTGGAATAGACCAGCTATATGGAGAATCATCGCTATAATTGGAAGATATTCCTTAGGGGGGAAAAAAGAAAGTCATTAAATAAAACCCGAAGGGTCCTTCAATACCCTCCCCACTCCAAATTAAAACTTTGTAGACAACTACAGAAGCATCATCTCCCTTCTTTGGGACTTGTTTCCTCATCTATAAAATCAAGAGCTCAGGCAGATGGTAAGAAGTCCCCATTAAAGCCAACTTTCTAGGTTTCTATTTGAGTACTAAGCATGTGACCTCCCGTGCTTTAAGCCCTGGCAATTCATGCTAGGCTCTGAGGAAGAAACCCAAAAGGGTAGGATCGGCCAGCCAGCTACCGCAATGCAACCCTGCAGAGCCCTTGCTGGAGCCTCTCCTCCACCCTACAAAGAGAAGCAGGGGCAGCAGCACCACCATGGGCTGGGTGTGGAAGGGGAGGCTCAGGGAAGGTCAGTGCCTTGTCTGATACCAACCACATATTAGATGAATGAGCTGGGACTCAAACCCAGGCCTTAGGACCCCAGGTTCAGTGCTCATGCATGAAGCAGAAACCCACCCCAAGCTCAACAATCTACTTGGGAAGAGAAAAGAACAGTGAAACTATGGAAAGATGGCCAGCCGTCTAGAGAGTAGAAGGGCTGTGTGAGTCGGGGAGCCACAGAGGTGATGGGTCAAGTGAGGGTGGGCAGTAAGGGCTGTGAGGAGTCAGTGAAGCTTGTGTGGGATCCGAAGGGAAGTGTCGCCTCAGGGGATGAGACAGGAGGAGCGGAGAGGGTAGTGTGGGTAGAACCACAGGAGAAAGAGCGTCACCAGTATCATGACTGTCGGGGCAAGACCAGGCGAGGTGGGACTGGAGGGAAAGGGGGCAGTGGGTGGAGGGCTTATCATAAACACAGAAAGCACAGTGGAAAGAGCAGAAGAGGCCAACAGACCCAGGCTCACATGTCAGCACCACCCCTTACTACCCACACAACCTTGGGCAAGCTACTTGACTTCTGTAAGCCTCGAGTTCCTCCTCATGAAATGACGATGACCATAAAAGCCACCCCGCCTGCTGCTGAGGAGAGGACTGCGAGAGCGGCCAGCACAGGAACTGGCACAGACCTGGCAGTTGATCGATGGTAGCTGCTGTTTTCCTTGAACAGGTCCCTGCCTCACAGACAAGGCCGTGAGAACAGAGGCCCAGCTGAAAAACGTGTTTCCACAAGGACTGCAAGCAAAGCTCTCGTTCTCTGGCTAAGACATGCTGCTTATTATTGCATGTACCCTCCCGTAGGAATTGAAGTCATACAGGCGGGTGGTGTCTGGTCTCCTCCCAGTGAGGAAGGACACATGGCTCGGGGTGCATACTGCTTGCTGTTAAGGAGCAGAAGCTTCTGCTTCATGATTCCAGGCTAATCTAATAATCAGCACCACTCGGGCCCTCCTTCGCCTCCCTTCCTGAAGCGCAACCTTCCCTCTGCTCTACTTCCTCTTCTCCCCCAACTTGTCTCTCCCCTCCTTGCTGTGCTCAGGCAAGGGCCATCAGGATGTTAAGCGCCAACTGTGGAAAAGTTCTGATGGTGGGCTTTGGGCAACACATGATTCCTACAGATTCACTTCCCAAAACTGGGCCCGACTTAGCCCAGCCAAATGTTATCCTCAACCTGGACTGGCCAGCTGGGTTCCAGAAGGCTGCTGAGCCTGCCAGTGTCACCAGCGAGCAAAGGGAAAGCTACTGAAAATGTGCAAGTCATCATCCTCAGCAATAAGCACTACTGTCTTATAAAGTGGGCTTTCAACCCACTTTCACACCCTTGAACTACTGGAACTAGGACACTACCCTGGGAGGTAATCAAAGCAGCTATGACTCATTTGCCAGAGAAGGAATCTGAGGCTCAGAGAGGAAGAACGGTTTGCCCAGGGTCAACTGCACAGCTAAGAAGTGGCAGAGCTGGGACTGGGACTGGAACCCGGGAGCCTGGATCCTTGGTGCCATTGCCCATCGGTTCCCTCTGCAGAGACGTTCATCCCAGCAGTACGTGTGACAATAGAGACCTGAAATCAACTTGAGACTAAAGTACAGTGGATTTGTATGTGAGATGACTGTGCTGTTGTTAAAAATGACATGCATGAAGGGCAGCCATATGGGGAAAATCTTGTTTAAAACATTCACAACATAAAACTGAATACACGGGAAAACCTCAAATCAGAAAAAGAATATGCCTGGAATAAGGGAACATCAAACTTCAGCCCTCCTCAGTGTGGTGCAATTACAAGTAATTCTTACCCTTTAGTTTATACTTTCCTTCCCTCCCTCCCCCGCCAACTTTTTGTCAAATAATCATGCGTTACTTCAATAAGTTTTAAAAGTTTTAAAGTTTGTGTTTCGGCATTCTCATTCTGGCATTAAAAAGGGCCAGTTTATCAAGCCATGTTGGAAGTCAGCACTGGTGGCCCCTGGCACCCTTCAGGCCTTGAGCCCCAGCTTACACTCTTCTTGCTGACCTAACTCACAGACAATGGGCAGCCCCGCCAAAGTGCTGCCTCTTCACTGGCAAATTCTCATAGCCACCCTGGTCTCCCTTTACTGACAGGGATCCCGGGGCACAGAGGGTCAGTCAGGTGCGGAGCTGGGCTCATACCCAACACTGCCACCTCCCCAGCCAGTGCCCTTCCTTCTGGCTAAGAAGCCGTAGGAACCAAAGGGCACCATGACTAGTAGCTGAAAGAAAAAAAGCCCTACTACCCTTTTTCACTTCGGGTAAGAATATAAAGCTAAAGTGAGAAGTAGCATTTTGTACAAAGACAGCAGTGACTAAGGAGGTGTCCACCCAGCCCAAACAGGTCTCTGCAAAGACAGCCCCAGCCCCCAGAGGGGGATTCCAGCTCTTGGGCACAAAACACAAAAGAACCCAGATTTCGGACAGCAAACAGTACCAGGGTGAAAGACTTTTCCAACCGACATGGTCACGTAGCCATTCTCCTTGAAGTACTGGGGGATGGTAGAGAAGTTTCCAGCATGTACCCTCCAGTAGGAATTGAAGTCATACAGGCGGGTGGTGTCTGGTCTCCTCCCAGTGAGGAAGGACACACGGCTCGGGGCGCATACTGCTTGCTGTTAGGGAGCAGAAGCAGAGGGAAATGTCCTCAGAGGCAACAGAGTCTGGATGCTAAAAGGTAACCAGGCAACCTCAAGAGTCCTCAGCAAAACAGCTTGGCAGCTGAGTCATGCAGATCAAAGCCAACCAGTGGGATAAGGGCCTCACGCAGACACTAGGAATAAGACTTCCCACAAAGAGGCAGGAAAGGACTCAGACTCTCAAACGAGCAGATGCTTGTGTCCTGTGTGATGGCGTCTCACAGGTGCACAGAGCAGGCAAGGGTCTTAAGGGCAACCCCATGAGTGCCACCATGGCAAGCTGCATAGTGCCTGCCCAAGGTCGGTTAGCAGACCTGAGAGTGGCATTCTGAAACACCCCTTCCTTCTTAGCACCAGGCAATCCCCTTTGGGGAAGAAAGCTGGGCAGGACCATCCTGAGCACGTTAGGGTCAAGGGACAACCTCTGCCCAAGCTTGAAGGCACAAGCTTCCTTGCCAGTACACAACCAGGTTTTCTCTGCCGTCATTTTCCAGACTGTGTTTCCCTCTAATAAAGAGATGCCAGGCACAATCAGTGCCATCGAACCACAGCTGAAAGGACCCCATCCCCCAACCCACTGCACAAAGCACACATCCACACCTAGAGGTCCCGAGACATACCTGGGCAAAGGCATTCTGGAAGAGGAGGCTGTGGGAAGCCAGTTGGTCAATGTTTGGGGACCTTATGAGCTTGTCCCCGTAACAGCCCAGGGAAGGGCGTAGGTCATCCACGATGATTAGAAGGACATTCAGAGGTGCTGTTCAGGAGGGAGGTGCTTCAGTGAGATCACCTGCACTGACAACGAACCCCCTACCCATGGTTGGTGCTAGGGTACTGAGTGGCCCTAGGCTGGCCCCTGCAACCTGGACACCCCAGCCAACCAAGCCAGGGAGGGTGGGAGTGGGTGCACAGAAGCCCCAGTCCTGGGTGGCAGAATTAGGCTCTGGGCATGGCCTCGAGGCTGGATGAGGGAGGGAGGGAAGGACAGAGGAAAGGAAAAAAGAATTTAGGGAGGGGGAAAGGATGGATGAGGGGGGAAGAAAGGGTAGTGGGAGGGAAGAAAGAAAGGATGGATGTTAGAAGGAATAGTAGGCGGGACAGAGACAGAAAGTTAAGAATGGATGTAGGCGCTGAAGGAGGTAAGAGCCCGCAATAGCGAGGACCAGGGCTGTACCTGTGGTCGAGTTGCTGGGCGCTGCAGACTCAAGAGAGGCGCAGACCGAGGCCAGGACCAAGCCAAGCCAAAGTAGACACCAGCCTGCCGGCGGCATTTCTGCCCCGGCGCAGCCACTCCGGGGCGATGGTGACAGGCTGCGGAGGACGGGCCGGCCGCACGCCCCGCGTCGCCGCCGCCGCCGTCTGTGCGAAGCGGCCGCGGCCGGCCCCACAGGCCCGGGCACGGGGGCCCCCGAATGCTAGTGCGCCTGCGTGCCTCGTACCCGCCCCGCCCCCTCGGGGGCGGGGCCTGGTAGCTCGCGAGGCCCCTGCGTGTGATCCCGGCCACAGGGGGCGGGGCCGGGGTTCGAGCGCAGAGCCGGCGGGCGTTGCCCAGCTGACCCGCCAGCCCGCGGGCAACTACCTCGTTGGGGAGCTACCGAGAATCTTTCCAGGTTGTTGCCAAAGATTTGCGATGCAACCACTGTCCTTAACCAGCAGTTTTCTGCCTCTTTGCCTTTGCTCGTGTTCTGCCTTCCACCTGGAAGCCCTTCCCTTCACCATAGAAGTCACACTTCCTCGCAGACCAGCCCAAATGCCATTCTCCGATGCAGCCCTTCCTCCATCTTAAAGGCCCCCCCCTTTTTATGCATTTCAATAAGTACTTGTTAAGTACCGCAGATATGTATAGCAGGTACTGTTGGTGGCTTGGGAATTCTAAGTCCCTGCCCTGGTGGAACTTGGAGACAACAAATAACCAAATAAAGAATGGCAGTGGGCATGCCCCGTCTGGACAAAAATAAGGCAAGATGGAGTTGCCGTTACCGTCTGTAGGGTGGCCAGGCAAAGCCTCACTAGTAAAGTGACATTTGAACAAAAACTTGAAGGAGGTGAGGGAGCAAGCCACACGAATGTCTGCAAGAAGGGTGCTCTAGGCAGAGCAAGCAGCCATTGTGGAGAGCCTGCGTGATGGTGTTAGGGGACAGCACAGAGGCTGGCGTGGTTGGCAGAGTACTGGAGATGGGGAAGGCATCCTAACTCCTTCCATGGCAAGAATCGTTCACTGTCTGCCTGGGGCCGAAGGTTGAGAAGGACATCACAGTCCCTCTCTACCCCGGTCTCTGACTCACCCCCCCCACCTCCCAGGGAAATTACCTAACACAATGCCAGGCAGATTGCAGATCAATCTCTCTCTCTCTCTCACTCTCTCTCTCTCTTTTTTTTTTTTTTTTTTGCATGCAGGAATACATAAATACTAGTATTGTTATCGGGGGCTTCCTATAACCCAGGCAACATTCTCATTTTCTCCTCGCAGTAACACCGTGAGCAAGATGCTACTACTATCATTCCTATTTTGTAGATCCAGAAATTAAAACTGAAAGAGGCTAAATCACATAACCAAGGACACACAGCCAGGAAGTGGAGGAGCAGGGTGGTTCCTTCCTCAGGAGGGAGCCAGAGCCTGCTCAGCGAGTGCAGCCTGCTGCCAGTTGCTGCCCCACCTGCTTTGCTGTTTCCTCGGGCGCCAGCGTGGGTGGCTGTTCACAGTGGAGCCTGGGAAGCCACACTGCAGCGTCTGCCTGTGCTCCCCAGACCAGAGCATGCCGAGTTCCTCAGGGTGGGCCAGGGCCAGCTCCAGCCAAGGACCCAAGCTATCAGGCCTCAGCGGGCACCTCAGCTGTCCTTCCTCATCCTGACACTTTCCTTGTGTTAGTGGCTGCTCAGGGTCCTGCACTTTCCCTCCAAAGTATGGCCTTAATGTTTCAGGAAACTCTGAGCCTGGTGTCACCAAAGACTCCAGTGCATGTTTAGAAAATTTCTCTTACCCTTATTTCCTCTTTACTCGGCATCTGTAATACTTTCTCATAGCAACAGATGTCTCCTGTGAGCTTGTGATCTGAGGACCTCATTGTACTAGACTTGTCTTTATCAAAAAGCCATTAATAAAAAATTATTCAATAAACCCCAGGGTTAACCAAAGAAGGGAATGAGGCAAGTCACACACAGTTCCTGCCTCCAAAAATGTCTGTTCTTTTGTGGACCTCTTTCAAGCTGGGAAACATTTCCTGAGCCACCCCATCTAGGCCTGTGGGTGTGGGGTGGGGATATATGAGGAATAAGGAGGCAGACTGGTCCTTGCCGGCTCCCCACCCTCCACCCCAAGGACTGCACAATCTGTGGGGAGGAGGACAGCAGCATAACCAGATCACTGTCACACAGGTGGACTTCTGATTTGTCAGAAAGAAAAGTTTCTCCAGAGGAAGCAGAAGATAAGTTCATCCACCCCAACGTCGATTCAAGCACCCTCCAAAGTACTGCTGAGGTGTTGGAGTACATCAAGAAGGGGCAGCTGGAAAGCCTGTTCCGTTGAACAGCTGGGCCTCTAGTGGCAGATATGAGGGGCCAGATATGGGGTGTATGATGCATTTGAGATGGAGGCTCATCTGTATCTCTCTGGGAGAGTTTAGATTTGAATAAGGGTGAACAGCTAGCATTCACGGACAGCTGTGGTGGACACACCGAAGGTGACCGCCAAGGAGTCACGCCCTTGTATAATCCCCTCCCTTTGGGTGTGGGCAGAACCTGAGCTTCTAACCAATAGAATATGGAGAAGGTGAGAGAGTATTTCACATCCGTGACTACATTCTGATGTATGTATGAGTCCATCTTGCTAGCACACACAAGAGACTTCTCCTGCTGGTCTTGGAAAAGCCATACCGTAACTGCCCCTGGAGAGGGCCACATGGCAGGGAACTTTGGAGGGCCTTTGTGACCCGAGGGGGGCCTTCAGCCACAGCCAGTAGGAAGCTGAGAACGTGGTCCTAGAACCACAAAGAAATGGATTCGGCCAACAACCACATGAGCCTGACAGAAGACTCTGAACTCCAGAAGGGAATGTAGCCAGGGCATGCGATGGCAACACAGTTGTGGGCAGAAAGGATGGCCTCGCTGTCCTCAATCTAGCTATGGCCATAATCAAAGACAAGATGGAGGGAAAAGGGGATGTCTTTCATGTTCCAACAAAGCCCAGGAGGCCACAGACACAGCTGAGATTGAACTTACAGGGCAACCGGAGAGGCTTGGAGGAGGAAATGCAGAAGTAGAGGGAAACACGATGCAGAAGACATGAAAGCAAAAGCTGAAGACTCACTCACAAAGTCCCATGTAAGGAAAACACAGCAGATATTTTTTTCCCAAGTACTTACTTAACATACCCCAACAGACCAAAATGTGAAACACGCTCCTAAATAGCAAGGCCGTTCACACAGTGGCTTCAGCTCACTGAGAAGCTCTTAAGGGAGTAACCTGGTTTCCCTAAAAGTGAAAATATTTAGCTGAGAGCATCATAAAACCAGGCCTCCCATGTCTCCAGATTGGCATTACTGTAGCTCAGTGCCTACATGAGATTTAATAGGGGCATCCAAAGAAAACAGCCCCAATCTTTCTACATACAATATGTATAAGCAAGTATTAAATACTCTCCTGGTATAGTGAAGAAATAACTATTGGTTCCACCTCCAGTTTGAGTTAGTGAACCAGACATAGGCATTTATTGTCTTGTATGGGTTGCATTCCTCAGAAAGCTGAATCTAAGACAGATTTAAGTGTGCAGGATGTCTGTTGGCGAGTGCCTTTGGGAGAAATACATGTAGAAAGGATGAGAAGGGAGAGTGGGAAGAAGCGGCAGTTGAGCTATGATACAGGCCCTGGCCAACCCCATGGGCTAGTCTAGAACTAGAACATCCCTTCAGAGTTGTCTCAAGTTAGACCAAGATGGCCAGATATTTATACAACACCTTTGTAAGTCACTGAACACAGCCACCCTGGGAGGGGTCCGAGCTTGGGCAGGGTGGCTCTCTGCAGCTGCAGCAAGCCCCGAAGGGGTGGACAGCTCTGAAGGAGGTGCCCTCTCAGCCACTGGGGCGAGAAGGCCTTCACCAGAAGGGAGTTTAGGTGGCACATCCCTCTGCTCACCACGCATTTTCCTCCCTTTAAAATAATCATGAAGGAACAAAAACAGTATAACTCGACAGAAAGAATGGGAAAAGATGCTCAAGTTCATCAGTTCTTAGGGAAGTGTAAGTCAAAGCCACAAAGAAGTAGCACTTTACCCCCACTAAGATGACTATTATCAAAAACTGTTATAATTACAAGTGCTGGTGAGATGTAGAGAAAAACCGGAACTCTTATGCATTGCTGGTGGAAACATAGAAGGACTCAACTGCGGTGGCGACAGTTTTGCAGTTCCATAGAAAGTTAAACATAGAATTACCATAGGACTCAGCAGGTCTGCACTTAGATATATACCCAAAAGGCTGGAAAACTGGTACTCAAACAAAGTTGTGTACATGCATGTTCATAACAGCACTATTCACAACAGCCAAAGCTAGAACCAGCTGAAATGTCCATCACCAGATAAATGAATTGTGGCCTAGCCACACAGTGGAATATGATGCAGCCATGAAGAAGACATGGAGCCCTGGTGCGTGCTGCAATACGGAGGACTCTTGAAGGCATCATGCTAATGGAAAGAAGCCAGACACAAAATGTCACATATTGTATAATTCCATTTATATAAAATATTCTGAGTAGGTAAATCTATAGAGAGAACACACATAGACAGTTGCCAGGTGTTGGAAAAGGGGATGGGGAGCAACTGCTGAACATATATGGGGTCTGCTTTGGGGCTGATGGAAATGTTCTGGAACTAGATAGAGGCACTGATCGTACAACATTGTGAATGCATTAAATGCCACTGAATTGTTCACTTTAAAATGGGTAATTTTGTCTTACGTGAATTTTATCTCAATTTAAAGAAAAGAAAAGATGGGAGGGAGTCTGCAACGGCTTAAGAATTCCACCAAATTTCTTGAAGCTGCCACAGTGGAGATCAATGAAGTCATAGCCTAGAATACCTAGCCAGTCCCCCAACTCACAGAGAGTAGGTATCAGAGGGTAGAAGGAAGGAATGGGATTTAAACCAGAGAGATTAATTGAAGGTTTCTATGTGGATGTTAATCTCCCCAAAGAAGGCCCAAAAGCCTTTAACCCAAGAATGGAAAATGAAGGGTTCTTCTCTAAATAAATTGAATAAAGTGGGAAAGACTAGGAAAGCCGGAGTGGGTATTGAAACCACCAGAAAAAAACCCCAACTCTCCATATTATGACATTTTGGTGGGCCCCCACAAAACTGTCGGCTTACTGCAAATCAGTAAGTCCCATGGCCACAGAGCTGCCAGTCAGTCTCATTCATAAGCATAATCAGACAACAAAGAAAGGCTAAATATTTGAGGATGGCGTACAAGATGACAGAGAAATAACAAGAAATAGAAATAGCAAAGCTCGCCCTAGAGGAAACAGATGATTAAGGGAAGAAAAGAACAATTTAAAAAGAACAAACAAAAATACCTGTTATTGGGGCACCTGGCAGGCTCACTATCCAAAATCTATAAAGAACTTCTCAAACTCAACACCCAAAAAACAAATAATCCAGTCAGGAAGTGGGCAGAAGACATGAACAGCCATTTCTCCAGAGAAGACATGCAAATGGCCAACAGACACATGAAAAAATGCTCCACATCACTCGGCATCAGGGAAATACAAATCAAAACCACAATATATACTGCCTCACACCGGTCAGAATGGCTAAAATCAACAAGTCAGGAAACGACAGATGTTGGCAAGGATGCAGAGAAAGGGGAACACTCTTACACTGTTGGTGGGAATGCAAACTGGTACAGCCACTGTGGAAAACAGTGTGGAGGTTCCTCAAAAAGTTGAAAATAGAGCCACCCTACGACCCAGCAATTGCAATACTGGGTTTTTACCCCAAAGCTACAAATATAGTGATCCAAAGGGGCACCTGCACCCCAACGTTTATAGCAGCAATGTCCACAATAGCCACACTATGGAAAGAGCCCAGATGTTTGTCGATGGATGAACGGATAAAGAAAATGTGATATAGAATATATCTTTCACACACTCACACACACACACACACACACACACACACACACACACACACACACACAACGGAATATTACTCAGCCATCAAAAAGAATGAAACCTTGCCATTTGCAACAACATGGATGGAACTAGAGTGTATCATGCTAAGTGAAATAAGTCAAATACCATATGATTTCACTCATATGGGGAATTTAAGAAACAAAACAGATGAACATAGAGGAAGGGAAGGAAAAATTAAACAAGATGAAATCAGAGAGGGAGGTAAACCATAAGAGACTCTTAACTAGGGGTGCCTGGGTGGCTCAGTCAGTTAAGTCAGTTAAGGTCGTGGGATCAAGCCCTGCGTCACGCTCCTTGCTCAGGGGAGGAATCTGCTTCTCCTTCTCCCTCTACTCTTGTGCTCTCTCTCTTGCTCACTCTCTCTCTCTCAAATAAATAAATAAAATATTTTAAAAAGAGAGAGAGAGAGACACTTAACTATAAGGAACAAACTGAGGGTTGCTGGAGGGGAGGTGGGTGGGGGGATGGGGTAATTGGGTGACAAGCATTAAGGAGAGCACTTGATGGAAAGAGCACTGGGTATTATATGCAACTGATGAATCACTAAATTCTACCCCCGAAACTAATAATACACTACATGTTAACCAACTTGAATTTAAATAAAATCTTTTAAAAAATACTTTTTTCTTTTATTAATATCCTCAGAAAGATCTGAGAAGATATGGAATATATAAAACAAAAACAGATTGCTATGAAAAAACATTATCGAACACGAAAGATCACTTGAAATTAAAACTATAATGGCAAAATTAAAAATTTAATAGAAGAATCGAAAAACCAAGTTGAAAGGAACTTTAAAAACGTAGAACAGAAATCCAGGAAAGGACAACACCACCAAGTGCTGACAAGAACGTGGAGCACTTCAAACTCCCCTACTTGCTTGCAGCAGCGTGAACGGATACAACCTCTCAGGAAAACTTTGTGGCAGTATTTACCAAAGCTAGAGCTGAACACGTGCCTACCCTATGAACCAACAATGATACTCCAATGCATATACCCAAAACACATGAGTACATGGCCACCAAAAGACACATACAATTCAGAGGAGCATTGTTCATAATAGCCCCAAACTGGAAGCAACTCAAAGGTCCCTCAACGGTGTCCAATAATTTGGATAGACCAACTGTGGTATAATCACAAAATGGAATATGATGCAGCAATAAAACAGAACAAACTACCCATACATGCAACAAATATGTTGAATTCCACAAATATGCTGATTGAAAGTAGCTAGACACAAAAAAATAAAAGTACCTAGTGTGCAGTTACATATACATGAAGTTCTAGAACAGCAAAACTGATCTATGGTGATAAGGTCAGAATAGTGGTTACTTTTGGGGAAGGTACTGACGAGGAGTGGGGCATGAGGACATCCATAGGGGTGCTGGAAATGTTCTAATATTTTATCTGATTAGTGATTACATGAAAAAAAATATGCTCTACACCTAAGATGTGTACACTTTACTGTACGTTGTGCTTCAATACAATAAGGTAAAATGCAGTCTAGGAAATATGAAACAAAATATGAGTCAATTAGGAAGACCAACATCTTCTATAGTTATAGAAATGGAAAAGAGAAAAATGGACAGGAGGAAATTATTAAGGACCTATTAGAAAGACAACTTCAGAGCTAAAGAAAAAACTGAATTCAGACTGTAATGACTTCTTTGAGTTCCCAGTACAATGAATGAAAGCATACCCAAGGTATGCATAGTTTTGTGAAAGTTCAGAGCCCCAAGGATAAGAAAAGATTCTAAAAGCTTTCAGAGATTAAAAAATTATACAGAATTTCAGCGTGAGGTTTTAGACATAGCCAAACTGTCAAACAGGGAAGAGAATGAAGACTTCTCCAGACGTGCAAGAATTCAAAAACTTATCCCCTACTTGACCCTTTCTTCCAAGGCTTCTTGAAGACACACTCTAGCAAGTGAAGGAAGTATGGAAGAACACCACCATTACTGCTACTACCATAGCTAATATGTATGTATATACAATTAGGAAATTATAGATATTAATTACATTAAATATAATTATGTTGTTATTAATCATACATTATTTGTTTAGGCAATTCTCCAGTGTGACAACTGTGCGGCAGACCTAGAGGGTAACCAATCCAGATTGAAACAGAAGGTTAGAGACTGGGAGGAAGATGTCCAGAAAATAAAGGAATTGCATCCAATAGATAATATAACTGAGACACTGGAAGAAAAATACATGCTAAAAGCATAGAGTGCCTAAAGCAATACAAAACACCAAAAGTCTCCAAAAGTTTCTGTCCAAATATTAAGCAACCAGTTCAAATTGAAACAGAAGTCAGTGACCTTCAAAAAGAAGAATAGGAGGCATTTCAGGACATACATAGAAAAAGAAGCTTAAAGATATTAGGGCTATGGCTAGAAGAAGGCTTTTGTTCTTTCTCCCTTCTACAAATAAAAATTCAGTCAGAAATTCCAGGAAAAACAAAACTATAAAAGAAAGTCACAGTTTAATATAACACAAAGGAGAATGTGGTAAGATTTGGAACCAAAGTAAAAGGTACAAAAGAGGAGATTCCATTTGAACACTGTCACTTGAGCAGCAAGGGGGTCATGACTAACTATAGAAATGGAATCGGAAACAAAAATCAATGAACAAACAAACAAAATAAAAACAGAAGCAGACTCAAATACAGAAGAACAAACTGGTGGTCACTAGAGGGGAGGGATGGGGGGATGGTGAAGGGGATGAAGAGGTACAAACTTCTGGTTATAAAATAAGTAAGTCATGGAGATGAAAAGTACAGTATACGGAATAGAGTCAATAATACTGTAATAACCTTGCATGGTGACAGGTGAGGACTGCACTTCTCGTGGTGAGCACTGAGTAATGGACAGAATTGTCCGATCCCTATGTTATACACCTGAAACTAATATAACACTGCATGTCAACTGTCCTTCAATTAAAAAAAGAAATGGGAATGGCATCCTAACCCTACATTGAACTGTAAGGAATAATATGACCACTGTCACAATACTGCACAGTTGTTTGCATTTCAACTTTGAGAATCAATGTGCAACAAAGCCCAGAAAACTTAATTACAGGTAAAGAGCAATGAACAATGGAAAAGTACACACACATCTGTGGCGGTGCTGTGATGCGCTGCTCAGAACTCCTTTAAGACCGAGATTCTTATTTCCCTAGCTGGCTCGAGTGCTGTCAGCTGCTGTCAGCCCTCCTCGGGAAGCACGTTGGATGAAAACAGCCATCTTGACTAAGTCACACCAGTCCTCAGGAAGCCCACAGCCTCATCGTCGCAAGGCCATGCCAGCTTCAGAGCTCCCCAGGAGATGGACCAGAGCATGTTTTGAGACTGCATCACAGCCCACCTTCTCCATCCATCCAGTCTCTTCCCTTCCCTTCAACAGGTGTTAATCCTGAGACAACTCCCTAAGAAACTCCTGCACATTCGCCCCTGGGGACCTGACCTGCAGCAACTGTCAGACAGTTGGGAGGAGGAAGGGAAGAAGAGCAGTGGAGGAAAGAGTTGGCTCATTAATATCATCATTGCAAAGTAGAAGACCGATAGTTATGGTCCCCAGTTGATGCGAAGAAACATCGAGGCATAGGAATATTATTTAAAGATACAAAGGAACCAATAGAAAACCTGGAAATAGTGATCTATATATTAAGAGAAGGGAGAATGGTAGGGAGAGACGAAATTGGTCGGGAGTCAATAACTGATAAATTTCAGTGATGAGCACTGGGCTTTAGTATACTACTTTATGTACTTTGGTATTGGTTGGATCGATTACTGCAGTCAAAAGTTTAAAATATAAGAGGAAACAATGAGTGAACTATAATCTCCTCTGTCACCACAGGAAGTCAGCTGAGAATGTCTAAAGTTAACATAAAAAGTTGATATAAATATAAGCATAGTGTTTTACCCAGACAGAGGCAAACAACCAGAAGAACTGAAACTAGAAATACTCAAAATGAGAATAGAGATGCTGAGGGGTATGGCACGGGCCCTTTGCTTTGCATTATACACTTTTTGTTCTCTTTGACTTGTTATGGGTTGAATTGTGTACCCCTACTCCCACCCCCACACCAAAAAAAAAAAAAAGATTTGTCAGAGTCCTAACCCCTGAAACCTCAGCATCTGACCTTATTTGGAAATAGGATCTTGACTAGGTAATCGAGTTAAAATGAGGTCATTAAGATGGGACGCAGTCTGACTGAAATCCCTATAAAAAGGGGGAATTTGAACACAAACATAAGCGCCCACAGAAGGCAGATATTCACGTGAATTTGGAGGATTGGAGTGGTGCATCTCCAAGCCAAGCAATGGTGAAACTTGGCAGTAAGCCACCAGAAGCTGGAAGAGGCAAGAAAGGATGCTTCCGCTAGCAGTTTCAGAGGAAGCATGGCTCTGCCAACACCTTAAGGTCAGACTTCTCGCTTCCGGAATTGTAAGACAACACATTTCCGTTGTTCTAAGCCACTTAAGTTTGTGGTACTCAATCACAGCAGCCCAAAAAACTAATACAACTTAAAAACATTTTGAACATGATGAGATGAATGGGCTGTGCAGAAGGTGGGCGGAGATAGAAAATTACATGCACCAGTTGGCACAACGCGGGCTACGCGTGCGTGTGTTTTGTTGGGCAGGAAGGAACAGCAGCAGGACAAGAGTGACAACAAGTGGAGAAGGCCAGTGAGAAAGCAGTTTGGGTGACAAGGGTTAACACTGAGGGTGTAAGAGAACCGGTTTTGGTCCAAGTGGGCTCCTGAAGTTTAAGACATGTGAGGTGGAACAGATCCCAATGACAAAAAGGTCTAGGGTATGGCCTTGAATGGGTGGCGCGGGGGGGGGGGGCGGTGAGGTGGAGAGGAAGAGAGGTTGTCAGAGGTGAGGAAGAAATCAAGGGGCTTTGCATAGCACAGGCTGCCCAGGTAGACACCGAAGTTGCCCAGGATAATGGCAGGACTCAGGGTGCCAAGCCAGCCTGTGAGCCAGCTGCTAGAGCCCCCAGTGAGGGAAAGACAGGGATCTGTAAGTGCTGTGCAACAAATGACCCCAATCTTAGTGGCTGGAAACAACACCCATTTCGTACCTCATAGTTTCCATAGGTTAGAAGTCTGGGTGCAGCTTAGCTGGGCCTTTTGTCCCGCTCAGGTTCACAAGGCTGTAATCAATATACCCCCGGGGCTGTGTTCTCATCGGAAGCTCTGGGTTCTCTTCCAGGCTTATGCTTTTGGCAGAATTCAGGTCCTTGTGGATGGAAGGTGGAGGTCCCCTTTGCCAGGTGGCCATTGGCCCAGGGCCACTCTCAGGTCCTAGAGACTACTCACAGCTCCTTGCCAGACGACCCTCTCATTGGTGCTCTCACAACCTGGTGGTTTGCTTCTTCATGCCAGCCCAGGGACTGCTGTAACTTCAGCCTCTTTTGAAAGGCTCATCTGATTAGGTCAGACCCACCCAGGATAATCTCCCTTCTGATTAACTCACAGTCAACTGATTAGGGGCTTTAATTATATCTGCAAAATCCCTTCACCTTTGCTATGTTCTATTCCTTATAAGCAATAAGGGAGGGTATTATACAAGGACATGTACACTATGGGGGTAGGAAGCTTGAGGGCTACATAGACTTCTGCCTACCACAGAGGAGCCCCGTCTTCAGCCTTAATTCCATCAGATGACAGACAATTTAATCTAGTCAAGCCCATATTTTTCCAGTTACTTCAAGGTTTTCTTTTTAATTACCAATTATCGTTATCAAGCAATTCAGGATTTTCTCCTTCTTGGCCCCAGGCTATCACCTAAATTCTGTGAGGCAGAGTTTCATGGCATTTGAAGAGAGCGAGCAAGCACACTTGCTCCTTGTCCTTGGTAACTGTCCATGCCAGCGGCCACCACAGCAATATTACCCGGCCTGAGGTAGCACCCCTTCGTGCTGGCTTCCAATGCGGGGTCAGCCTAATCTGATATGCAGTCCACACTACTTTCCACTGTGACATTCTTTGGAGGGTCTCTCTCTCTCTCTCTCTCTCTCTCTCTCACACACACACACATACATGATTTCCATATCCTTCTTGGGGGAACAGGTAAATCCAGCTGCTTTCTCGTGCCACTTTGGTGCCACAGGAAGTTCGGGAGGCTGCCTCAGGCACATCTGCAGCTGAGCCCTGCTGATTCAGTGTAAGGAGAATTCTAGGACTCTGTGCATTTTCCAGGGGACAGTCCAGCAAGGGAGCACAAGTCCCTTGCCCTTGGACTTCCACTGCACTCCCACTTTTGGCCCTAACTCCAGGGGCTGAGGGCAGCACACATCAGTACCTTGGTCAATACTACACAATACCTTACCATAGCAGAAGCCTGAGGATTCAGGGGAGATTTCAAGGCTTCTCTCTCATTCCAGATCCAGAGTCTTCAGGTGGGCACTCCTTGAGGGCAGGCTCTGCACCTTTGACTCACTGCTGTATCCCCAGGGCTAGTACTGCTTATTGGGTTCCAAAGGATCACTGGAATGAGAAGCATGATCAGAATTACCTAGATGAGAAGGCAGAGTGGCCCAGGCTGGACTCAGCCAAGAGGCAGGCAGGGCCCTGGTCTCTGTGGGCGTGTGAAATGGTTCTGAGGAGCCTGATGTGGGCTTTGACTGCCACCAAACATGCCGGGCACCAAGGGCCCTGTTCCTGGAAGTGGCTGTCTAAAGGTGTGTGTCTCTGGGAGTCTGTTCTCCAACTGCCTGAGGAGGGCCAGATGGACAGGCCTGGGTCTGGGCTGGCCCCAGGGTTGTGATGCAGCAGCAACAGCCTGGCCCCTAGCTGGGGGCCCAAGGGGGTGAAAGTGAATCGGACCACAACCAGCATCTGATTCTGTTGAAGTAGAAGCCCCGTGGAGCATGAGAGGTAGAGGAGGGGCTGGGCATCACTGCAGCCTTAACAGTTGCTGAGCTCCTACCCTGGGTCACATACTGAGCCAAGGACTTTACAAGGCGAGACTAAGTTCTCACACGGAAGGGATTAGTCACAGTCCCATTTGCCTCCGGACATCTTGCATTATCCTGTAAGCAATATTTCCCTTCCCCCCCCTTTTTCTTTTCGAGCCCAGACTTTTCCATCTTGCTATCCATGGATTCTGCCAGCGCAGCCCAGGTTGGGTGGACAGGCAAGGCTTGGAGCGAGCAACCCTCCCGATGTTGGAGCCAGGAAGCAAAGCATTTCTAAAAGGCTTCCACCAGGGGTCGCCCAAGTGCCACTGTTTGCTAGTACTGTTTCCTAGGTGATTCATTTCCTCAAAAATACATATTTTGTGTAAAGCATAAGCTTAAAACAAAATGAGTAAAACGTTAATGCCTAATCAGATATTTGTAAGCATCGTTCTGTCGCTGAGTGAGGTATGACTGGCTCTTTTTCATTTGTGTTGCATTCATCTGGATGAGGCGTTTACATTTGGTCACTCCCTCTTCTGGCTTGGATTTAGGGAGAATTTCTGCGTATTCCCCCAGATACAGCTTTACAAAGAACCTCAGGGAAGGGAAACAATGACAGCTCTCTGGGAATAAAAAAGGACTCCCATCTCTCATCGCGGAAGGCTTTCTGTGCGAGGGGAGGGGCTTCTGGTCTCTGGGTCTGCAGGCAGAGCCCAGAAGGCCACCAGGCATTGCCAGCCTGCACTCTCAGGCTCTGACAAGCAGATGCTTCTTGCAAAGGGGAGCCCACAGATGGATGGCCAAAGCAACCCCCACTCCTTCCAGCACTTCTGAAGTAAAAGCCAGAAGACCAATCAGACTTCAGAAACACTGCAAGGCTTTGGTGGTGTTCCTCCGGGGGCCCTTCTCCTGGTGTCCTCTGAAACACACTTCAGGCGTGAATCCATGCATTGATAGAAGGGACAGCTAAAGACAGCCTGAAATATGACACCGCCAAGGGATAAAACACAGAAGCACAGAAGACATCTTCAGAGGTGCACCAAATTACCATGTGCCTTGTGCAACAGATGCCCTCATGAAGTTAATAGTTTATACCAAAAAGGGTAGTAGGAGAGCAACTTTACTGGCTCGATGAGGAAAATCAGCCCTTGTTTGCTATGACACGAGGTTAATTACTGAGAGAGATGACAGGTTTTGCCAAGAATTTCAATTCTGTCTTTACTAAGACATGACATCTGTGTATAGCACACGCAGTCATCTGCTTTTTACTTGAAGGGTAGCATTGGGGAAGCTGTGGGCGTTAACGCTTTGTGGAACTGGTGGGATGTGATTTTTCTGGACATCATTAAAAAGTCTGTCAATATGGGAGACTTCTCTAAGGGTCTCTATGGGACCAATGAAAATACTCAGGGGTGGCAGGCATACCAAAGGGGGTTCTTGCTGAAGGGCATATGTTGCTCACATTTAAAGTTTTCAAAAGTCCTCAAAGTGGGGATTTCTCTTCATTGAATCTTGGGACCCAAGTGCTGCCTTTGAATCCTGGGCAGGAGCAAAGCCTTGGAACTTCTGGTCAGAGCCTTGAGTGGCAGGGGATTGAGTGGCCACATGATGGGGCAGTTGAAAGAGCATGGGCTCTGCCATCAGACTGAGCTATTTCAACCCTAGCTCCTGCAGTGTGGACTTCGCCCACTGCTAAACTTCTCTGGGCCTCACCTGGAAACGTGAATCCCACAAAGAGATCACCTAGGGGCCCCTTCCCAGCCTCCAGCAGGCACTTAATAAACAGGAGCTGTGTGTCGCAGGTTATGCTTGCCTGGCTGGCCTCTGGCCCATGGAGTCCCGGATCCCAGCCTACCCAGCCAGCCCAACTCCAGCCCCACGGGGGAACGGCTGCAGTGATTGCTGGCTCATCTGAGCCCCACACCATGGCTTGTGAACTTCAGAGAGATGCCGGCTGGGCCAGCAAAACGTTGCCAGTTATAAAGCCATAGTCTGTGGCATAGCCCAGATGCCAGATGGGCTCCAGGGAGCACAGGTGGCATGTTCCCGGCACCGCTTTCATGGTACTAAGATCAGGGGAATTCTGGTTTTCCTTTTCCTGCGTAACTTGTCTTCTACATCAACAACAAGCTGTTTAAAGACTAAGTTCCCAGAGGCACCAGCTGGCCGGCTGGCAGTGGGGTGGCTTTCAGCACTTCTGTGCCATTGTCAGCTGGGGGGGGGGGCACCAAGTGAGACAAAAGACCCCAACACCACTGTCTTGCTTCTCTTTCCCACAACATCTTTGTGCACCAAATCCATTCCAGCATTTTCAGCTCAGTGAGTCCTCATGGCTGCCCCAGGGACTGGGCACGGCTATTGGCTCCAGCACACAGATGCTCAGACTGAGGCTTGGACAAGGGGCATCACTGGCTCAAGGTCGCACAGCCAACAGAGCCAGAACCTAAACCCTGGCTTCCTAGCCACAGTGTCGCTCACGCTGCCACAGGCTGGGGCACTGGTCTGGGCTGCTCAGCCTTGTGCCGTGATGATGATCACTGTATGTCTTCACAGGCAACCAGGGTACGTGGAGGGTCGCTGAGGCACAGAAGCAAGGTGGGCAAGCAAAAGAGGGCTTCCAGATCTCGGCTGGCAGAAAACCCTAATTTTGCTCAGGGACACATGCACTTGGCAATTCAGGGTCCACATTAATTCTAATGAGAATATTATTAGCCACCAAGGATGCAGTGGGTGAGAACTGGATGCCGCTGCCCGAAGTTTACGTCCCAACAGCTGTGGCTGAGGGTCCTACTATCCTCCTTTCACATGAGGAGAAAAGGGAGGCAAGCTAAGGTCTCACAGCTTGCCAGTGACAAAGACTGACTGTGCTAGGACTCCAGGCCCGCTCCCTCACTTAGGCTCTCTGCTCAGTACTGCTTTGGTGAAGAGGGAGACAACAAACAAAGCCAAGTGTGACCTCGAAGCGCTACCCTGCGGTGGGCACTCACCATGTGCCAGGTCCCGTGTTGCCTGCATCGGCCTCCGGGCTGCCAGGCCTCGCCTGGCCTTGCCACCCCGCCTCCTAAATGTTCACCCATGTTGGCTGCAAGACATGAGCTCTCCAGTCAAGATACCTCGAGGGGAGGGGGAAAAATCCCTCAAGAAAACAAATAGACACGATGAATGAAAGCAAGACCCGTGAAGACTGGCCCAGGCAAGCTGCTTTCTGGCATCTTATCATCCTGTCCAGAGAGGACCACAGGTTTGTCGGGCAGAGGCCCGTGTAAGAGTCACCGGCACAGGCTGAGTGGTGCCCTCTCTGCCGCTGTCCTCCAGCCATGCCTCCCCATCGACACTGGCAAAGAGCTGCTACAAAAGCAGCAGCCGGCCATCTGAGGCCACCCAGCTGCCTGCATCATTACCTTCATCTCGAAATCCGACTCTGAATCATACGGTACCCCAAAATCATGGTAGTGGGCCCAGACTCAGTGTGACAGCACTGGGAGACAGCACGGGGCTCAGGACTGCCTAAAGCAAGGCTGTGGGCAGACTGTCAGTAATAAAAACGACTAGTGGACACACGTGCTTGCCCAGGGGCCTCCCTACTTTGGGCTCTGTGTTCGTCCACCATGGGGAACTGTGGTTGGTACCAAATGAGATTTCCCATCATGGCACAGGTTGGCAGGTGAGGTATCTGGCCATCCAGGTTGACCAGGGAGGCCCTCAGTCCTGCCTGGCCCAGGAAGGGTATCCCTGCTGGCTGAAGGCTGGAGGAAGGACATACACCCAGGAAGCCTGGCCCTCCATAAATCCTCATCAAATGTTGGCTCTTACTGGTGTTAGCATCACATGTGCACACCATCTCATCCAGAACCTCAGGGCCTGATGAATTTCAGAATTCAGAAAGGTGACGTGGACAGACCATAAATCCATGACACCCTTGCAGGGTCTAGCAAACACATGGACAGCACTGCAGGGAAACATGTGACTATTAACACCAAGTGTTAATAATAAGACAAATAAAGAAATAAAGAAAATTCAGGATTCTCTAAGTAGCTTCATGTTGTCCACTTTTGCTTTTACCACCAAAAGAGTTTAGGTCAAGCTTACGAAAACACTTTCAGTTACCAAAGCTTTATGGATGATGGAATTGTGGGTAGCAGATCGCCCGAGGCAACAGGCTGGCATCAACTCCCACACAGGTCTGGGAAGAGGTTCCAAGCTTTATGCATTCCAGGCACAGATATAGCTCCCAATTCTCAAACCCTGTCAGTTCAAGTAGGTTCACAATGTCTCCCAATTGGCTCCAGGGGCCATTATACATCTTCGGTCAAAATCCATGCATAGCACCTGAGACCCCAATCAGGCCACATCCTGTAGGAGCTTTGTGACTGGGGGCCAATGGTGTCACTGCTCTTCCTTCTCTTTTACCAGCTAGAGAGTTTTCGGCATCTGCCCATCTCCCATCAGCAGGCTACAAGGCCCAGGGCAGCACCCCCATATCTTTTCTTACTTAGCAAAGCCTTCATGGGCAGAGACGCCTCTTCAACGTCTATTACTAGTAGAATGCTTTACTCTCACAGGAACTACCTTGTGTCATCCTCACCCCCGTGAGGTAAACTGGAAAGTAGTATTACTCCTTAGGAGGAGATTGTTACATTATGCCCATCTTTCAGATGAAGGAAATTGAGGCTCAGAGGTAGTGATTTGCTTGGACTCAAACTGTAGTGGTGTGGGTGCCACAGATCAATCCCAGGCTTTTAACCACAGAACGCACACTGTACTTCCTGCCATGCTCCCCCTGTGAAGGACAGGAGCCTGACCAGCCCCATCGAGGTAGCTTTGCGTATGCGCGCACACACTGCCCTCTGTGGGCAACGAATGCAACTTCACGGCGTATCAAAATCTCCCAAGAAAAAACACACAGAGAAAGAACTAGGGAATCATGCCCAAATGGAGAAACTTCTTGCCTCCAGGTAATGCTGAAGAGCTCAGGAGCAATGGAAACACGGAAGGGAGCATCTCCCTGCCCCAGTGAAAGATGATGTAGGAAGTTGTAATAGAAATGCAAGGGTGGGGGATGCCAGAAGCCCACAGAAACTCCCAAGGTCCCAACTCTGTTGTGCCACATTCTGTTAGGCGCCAGACCTAACTAGTGGCATCCAAGGAGCCCACCCATGTCTGCAGGTTCCCCATGGTTCAGTTTCTTCCCATGCACTTGCAGTGTCAAAACCAGAAATGAGTATAGTTCTTCGGTTGGACCACTTGATCTGGGCCATGTGGAGAGGGACACAACCAACCAGAGTTGCCCAGGGGACAGAGAGAGGAAGGCAGGGCTATGGGAGTGTGCATCTTGGAAACAGGCCGGATGAGGATCTGGAGGTGAAATGGGAGTGCTGGAGCAGAAGGAACAAGGCTCTCCATCTTTCCACAGCCACACAGCTGCCCCAGGGCTTCTCCTGTGTAAATCCAGGGCACAGAACTAAAGCTAAGCAGTAACCAAGTGTATTACAGGGACAAGAAGAAACCCTTTCTTATGGGCAGAGTGCTGGATGCCGGGGCACCTCCTCTTGGGGACTGTTGGTGGCAGGGCTGGGGGTGGATGGCAGCCTCCGGTGGGAAGGGCCCGGGGGCACTCCCTGACCTTTGGGGTCACTTATAATTTGGAGTCTGTGCAAATACTGAGCCGAAAGCAGGCCTGCAAAGAGAAGAGGAAACCAGTTTGAGGGGTAGGAGGAGGAATCTGAGACACAAACAACCAAGGTGGAATTAGGATGCACACTTCAAAAAGAGCTCCCGCTGCTACTCTTGGTCATGAGTTCAAGCGCCACATTGGGTGTGGAGCCTGCTTTAAAAAAAAATTTTTTTTAAAGAAAAGTAAAAAAAAGGAGCTCCCACAAGTTGGTACAAAAACCACAAGCAACCCAATAGAAAGATGGGCAAAAGGTACTTCAGAGAGGAAACCAGACCTACCAAGAAGTGAGGGAAACCAGGGATTTGGGTCAAGCTGGTCCCAGACCAGTGGTGCTGCAAAACATGTGGCAGGAACAAACTGGAAGCCTCTCTGGGCCTCAATGTCAAAGAAGCACATGGGGTGGGGAGGCGGTGGCATCCTCCACCACGCACTCTGCACCTCCTGGCAAGTGAAAGAATGGGTGACAGGCTCAGGGAAGGAGAGAAGGGAAGGGGGTGCATAGGGATCGCACTGAGCAGAGGATCGGCTAGGCAGGAGAACATCTGGGCCAAAGAGAATGGCAGAGCCAGAGTGGTGAGCACCGAGAGGAATGCTGATGGCCAGTTACAAAGCGTCAGCTTTAGCCAGGGGCCTGGTGGACAGAGGACACTAGAGAGAAAGATGAGAAACTGCAAAGGCAAATGCTCAGCCCGGCCTTCGGGGACAGGGAGCTCTGCACCGAGCAGTTGCCAGGAGCTCAGAAGAGGCGATGTCCTGGGGACAAGCAAGGGTGAAAATGGCAAGAACTTTCTAAAAGGAACACATGGTGTCTTATGGGGACAGAATCATGGCCTGAAGAAGACAGTCTCTGCAGCCCTGAGGCCTAAACTCCATGAAGATACCCTCTGGCCCTCACCTCACAGCCAGCACTCCTGTTTCTTACAGATTCCACAAAGAAAATGTGCAGCTCACTGGAAGACGAAGCAGTCCTCTCTGTGCAACTACCGTGTCCCAGGACCTGGCTTACAGAAGTGATGAAAACACAGTCCTTGCCTGTGAGAAACTCGGTGCCCCTGTAGAGGCCACAGACTGCTGGAGAACAGTTACAACCCTAGGAGATGAGAGCCCAGTGAAGGGAGGTAGGAAGGAATGTACAGAGTGCTACCAGAACTGGCGGAGAAGAGTGCCTGATGCGTGGGTGTGGCAGTACAGGGGACGCTAAAGTCATGCCTGGAAGGAGGACAGGAGTTGGCCAGGGGAAGAGGAGGTGGACATCCCAGGTGGCAGGGAGTCGTGGTAGAGTATGTGCACTCAGGGCACAGGGACTCCGCAGCACAGTGACCCAGAGTGTTGGCCTATAAGGACAGAGAGAGCTGGTGCCACTGCAAGGCCGTCCCAGGGCCCCGAGGTGATGGGGTGTAAATAGGAAAGGGCTCACCAGTGTTTTCAGTACGGGGTTGATGAGGACAGATGTGCAGCGAAGAAACCGCACTGAACTGCTGGCATGTGGAGGACCCACTGGCAGAGGAAAGACTGGAGGCATCCAGGCCGGTGGGGAGGCTCAGGTAAAAGCCACCTGCCCCGGCCCGCAAGCCTGAACTCGCGAGGTAGCAGTGCGGACAGGAAGAGGAGAATTTATTCTGATCAGGCATGTGCGAGGCAGGGACACAGGAATTGGTCACCAAGCAAATGCGGAAGGAGGGTGAGGGTAAGGGGACCCCAGGAGCAAAGCACAGCGACACTGACTGTGTTGAGCCCCTGACTGAGAGGTAGAGGACAAGAAACAGCTCTGACAGGGAAGTTGGCTTTGTCTGGCACACGTCAGGTCTGACGGGCAGCAGGGAACAGAGGAGGAATTTCTCTTCTCACCTGCGAAACATGTTCCTATGAAGACCGTCCCTCGGGACCCCGCTGGCCATCCCAGGGTGGCTTGGAAGGAGAGCCCGCGCGGGCAGTTCAGCGCCCAGGTGCACGACTCAACCTACAGGTCCCGCCCTCACCCCGCCTTCGCGTTCTCTGGGGTCCATTCTGAGGGTCACCTGAGGTCGCGGAGGACCCTGAGGCTGCCACTTTGTTGCCTACCGATGCGGCGCCGACCGGACGCCTATGTCACGGGAGTCGGAACGGCACCGCCTGGCCTCCGCCACTGACCCGCCCTTGCTCAGCCCCCGCGCTGTTCCCGGGGTCCGACTCTCCAGCTCCGCCCAGCTCCGCCCAGCTCCGCCTCCCGGCCAATCCACCATCCCGCCCCACATCACCCAGCTCCACCTCCCAGCCAACCCACCATCCCGCCCCGCATCACCCAGCTCCACCTCCCAGCCAACCCACCATCCCGCCCCGCATCACCCAGCTCCTCCTCCCAACCAACCCACCGTCCCGCCCCGCTCCGCCCAGCTCCTCCTCCCAGCCAACCCACCATCCCGCCCCGCATCACCCAGCCCCTCCTCCCAGCCACTCCACCAGACCCGCTCCGGCCAGCTCCTCTCCCAGCAGCCAACCCACCATTCAGCCCCGCATCACCCAGCTCCTCCTCCCAGCCAACCCACCAGCCCCGCCCCGCTCCGCCCAGCTCCTCCTCCCAGCCAACCCACCATCCCGCCCTGCTCCGCCAAGCTCCTCCACCCAACCACCCTACCAGTTCTCCCCTGCTCCGCCCCAGCGACCCTCCCAACCACATCACCAGTTCCGCCCTACTCCTCCGGCTCCGCCTCCCAACCGCCCCACCAATCCCGCCCTGCTCCGCCCCAACCCCGCCCCGCTCCCCTACAGATCCTGCTCCCAGTTAAACCACCAGTCCCACCCAGCTCCGCCCCAGCCCGCCCCAGCTCCCGCCCCCAGTTTTGCTTCAGCTCGCCCCGCTCCTCCCCAGCACCTCCTGTCAGCATCCCCAGGCCCGCCACGCTCCGCCATAGCCCTGCCCCAGCTCCTCCTCCCAGCTTTCCCCCAACTTGCCCTACCCCTCCCCAGCCCCGTCCTGTTCCTCGCAGCTCCCCACCAGTGCTGCCCCAGTCGTCCCCACCTTCTGCTCCCAGCTTTCCCCGATATCGCTCTGCTCCGCCTCAACCCCGCCTGGCACCTCCACAGCTCCTCCTCCCAGCTTTCCCCCAGCCCCACACTCCGTTGACCGCTACTTCACAAACCTTCCCGCCCGTCCCTCCCTGCCCCTTCCCAGCTCCGCCCCGCTCATCCCCAGCTCTTCCTCCCAGCTTTCCACCAGCCACGCCCTACTCCTCCCCCAGTTTCGCCTCTCCAGGGTCCCACACCCTGTCCTACAACTCCCCAGGTCCTCATCCCAGTGGTCCCCCAGCTCCTCCCGAGGCTCCACGTCCACCTCCACCTCCCCAACTTAATCCCGCTCCTCCCCAGCTCTGCCTTCTCAACTTCCTCAGCTCCACCCCGCGCGTCTCCAGCTCCTCCTCTCAGCTCCGCCCTGCTACTCCCCAGGTCCTCATCCCCAGGGGTCCCCCAGCTTCTCCTGTGGCCCCTCCCCAAGCTCCGCTTACCCAGCCCTCCCCAGATTCCTCCTGCACACCCGCCCCCCGCGCTACACCTCCTCAGGACCACCCTGCTCTTCGCACAGCTCCTCCTCCTCCGCAACATCCCCCCCAGCTCTGTCCTGCTCCTTCCCAATCATTGCCCTAGCTCCTCCCCAACTCTTTCCACACCCGGAGCCCCCTCCTCTTGCAGGTGCGCCCCAGCTACTCCCCCAACTCGGCCTCACAGCTCCTCCCCCAGCTCGTACCCACAGGCCCGTCCCCACATACTTCTCCCTCAGCCCCGCCTCCCGTAGCCCCGCCTCGGCCCCGCCCCCAGGCGCTTCTCACCCGCCCCTTCTCCCCCCTCCCCGTTTCTTTTCTTCCTTCCGGTTCCGCTCCAGCCGCCAGTGGCTACCTCCGGATCCAGCCGGGTCGTCCCCCACGAGTCGGAGCTCCGAGTCCAACGACGTCTCCTAGCGGCCGGGCCCTGCGCGCCTATGTGCTTGTGTACGCCAGTGCCTGTGTGTGCGTAGCTGCTTGGCTGCGTGCCTACGTGCTTGCGCCCCGGCATGTGCCGCATCTCCGTGTGCGTACGCGGGTTCGAGCCGGCGGAAGCCCCTCAAAGAAGGGGCACCGGCGTGTGTGCAAGCCTGTCAGGTGAGGGACCGCCGACGCCTGTCACCTGTCAGCGGCCCCCGGTGCCTGGGCGCGGCGATGGCGGGAGAGCCACGACGCGGCCCAAGCGCTCAGTCCTCTCTCCGCGGCCCGAGTCGTCTCCTCGCCTGGGCGTGGGAGGTGGTCGTCCAGGCGCTGGCGGCCTCGCCGGGTCACGCAGAAGCGGACGGTCTCGCCCGGTGGCCGCAGCCCTGTCAGCCAAGCGCGCCCGCGACCCGGGGCCTGGAGACCCGCCCGCCGCAAAGGGAGCCAGGAAGGCCATGCTGCTGAGGCCTGCTCTGCCCTTCGCGGAGGATACCTCTGGGCTGGGGTTTCCCGGACCCGGGAGGGGGGGGGGTCTGGGAGCACGCGCAGAGCTGCCCAGGCCACCCTTCCCTGTCCCCCAGCACCAGCCATCCCTCTAAAGGCATGTGCAGGCCGGGGACCTGTGCACGCAGCAACAGGAGCATGCTGGTCCACAAGCACCAGCCCTCCCTCACTGCGTCCCTCCCCGCCTCCCCTTGGCCCCCAGGCTGTGGCCTACCCAAGGTCCCTGGCTGTGCAGTGTTCAGCTGGTTGCCCGTCACACTCCCCCCAGTGGGGCCTACTCAGGATTTTATTGAGGGGAACGGGACTGTAGGGCCCCCAAATCCTTCTGCTGTGACAATGTGAGGGGTTGGTGTCATCTTTCTCCTGTTGGATGAGGGGTGTGCTAGGCTGTGAGAACACGATCCCCTTCCAGGAGATGGTTTTCTCTGCTGCTGGCTGGGGCATCAGCTGATTAGCAGAACCAAACCTTGAGTGAGGTGTTTCCCATCCAATGGGCCCTCCTGAGTCCCAGTGGTCCCCCAGCCTTGCTGAGTAGAAAACCTGTTCTGGCACATTAGCCAACATTGTCCTCTTGTACCTAATGGCTTTTCCTTCTCCCCCCGCCCGCCCCGCCCAACCCCAGTCCTTGTGCAGGTGAAGAAGCCCAGACAAGTGGACTGGCGTTTCCTCCTCAGACCACGAAGCAGGTACTCTGCATGGTGAGACAGGAGGGCGCTTTTACAGTTGCATCCCTCTAGGGGTTCCACCCACACAGTTCAGTTTTCCCTGTGATTTTGTGGCCCTGATGAGAAAAGGGTTGGCCCAGAAACTGAATGGCAGACATGAGGCAAACCTGCAGTCCGCTTATGTACCCTCGTAGAAGAAAGAGAAAGGGCCAGGCCACAGGGGGACAACCAGCCTCCCTCGTAAATAATCCGGACCCAGTGAACAGGGCGACCCTTTGTCACCCATTGGGTTGGTAGAGCTTAAGCAGAGTAATGGTTCCCAGGGCCGACAATGGAGTGAGGAAATGGAACCCTTGCCCATGCTTGGTGGAGCGTACACAGGGGAGCCTTTGTGGAAGGTGGTCTGCTGGCCTGTATCAGCATCTCCGAAGGTCATGCCATGATGACCCTAGCTGCCTTCTAAACGTGTCCTCTGCCAGCGAGCGTCTGTGGTGCTGTCCCCTGTAGTGGCAGAAAGCGCAAAGCAGTCTGTGAGTCTCCATCGGTAAAGGGCATAGTCGCAAATTGTGGGACAGCCGACAGCGGGATGCCACGCAGGCAGTGAAAAAGGTGATAGGTGAAGGTGTACAGACATGAAGGAATGTACTGGGTGTGCCCTTGAAGGAGAAGTCATTGTGCACCCTGTGGAGATGTCCAGGACGGAGCTTACACCTACCTCTGAATTAGTTGGCCAGAGTGGTTGCAGCAGACTACCACAGACTGGGGGGCTTAAACAACAGAAATGAATCATCTCCCGTTTCTGGGGGTGGAAGTCCGGGCTTGAGGTGTCGGCTGAATTCGCCTCTTCTGAGAGCTGGGAGAGAATGTATTCTGTCCCTCCCCCCCAACTTCTGGTGGTTTCCTGGCCATCTTTGGCATCCCATAGCTTGTAGATCTCTGCCCGCATCTTCATATGCCTGTCTCTCAACGTCACCCTTTTTTGTGGACACCACTCATACTGGGTGAGGGTCTGTCGAGCTGAGCTCCTCTGAACTGGAAAGGTCTGTAAAGACCTTTTCTTTATGTGTAAGGTTACTTTCTGAGGTACTGGGGATTGAGACTTCCAACACGGGAATCTGGCGGGGACGTAATGCAACCCATAACAACCTATAAAGGCCCTGAGGGAGGGATGAACTTGGAATGTTCCAGGGATGGAAGGAAGGCCTTTGTGGCTGCAGGGTGGTGAGCACAGGGGAGAAGAGAGCAGATAGTGAGGGGCTGGGGTGCAGATCACGTGGGGCCTTTAGGCCGTGGCGAGAGGTGTGGCTCTGTCCTGGATGGGACCGGAGGCCCCTAGGAGGTTTTGGCAGGGGAGTGGCCTGATGCATCAGTCCTGTACCACAACGACTCTGTCCACGGCGTGGGCACGAGAGTGCTGGGCGCCCGCGGCGAGGCAGAAGACGATCGAGAGACCGCTTGAGAGGGCAGCGGGGCCTTGGGAGACTTAGACTAGGATTGTGGCCGTGGAGACCACAGAGAGGGGTCAGGCTCTGAGTAGTTTGGGGACCGGCACCCACGTGCTGTGAGTGCCGGCTGCGGGAAAGGGAGCACAGGCAGCTGCTAGGTCAGGGACTGGAACAACAGATTGGTGGTGAAGCCACTTGCAGAGGTAGAACGGAAGTGGATTTGGGGTGGCGGTGGTTGGGGACCTGAGGCTACTGGCTGTGGAAGGTTGAGACGAAGGGGGCATGGCCTATGTGAAGGGGGGCGGAGCAGGCGAGCGTGCAGCGTGCAAGCCTGAGAAGAAGGGAGCGAGAGGTGGTCAACGGTGTCCGGGCTGTCCGGCCACGAGTTAGATGAGGACAGAACAGGCACGAGACGGGTCACTGGTGCCTGTGGTGACCTGTGTGTTCGTGGAAGGTGGGGGGCGGTACATGGCGAAGAAGTAGAGGCTGCGAGTGTAGACTGCTGTTCTACCAGTGCCATGCAGAGGTTTGGAGAAGGCCGCAGGCGCTGGAGGCATGTGTGGGTGAGGGGGGCGGGGCGCGGGCAGTCTTTGTCCCCGTGGTGAGGCATACACAGGTGTGGCTCTCTGCAAACGGGACCATCACCTCACAGGCGGGGGGAGTGAGGCCGCCTGAGCAAGAGCAGACAGAGCCAGGTCCTCGAGTGAGCAAGAGTGCTAGGGCCCAGGGCACGGCTGAGGGCAGCTGGCAGGGCGGCTCGGCTGGAGAGACAGAGGGAAGGCCGCGGGTCTGCATGTGGGGACAGGCAGGGCGGTGGGTTGGGAAGGGGGTGAACACGAGGCAGCTTTTGTGATCCTGGGGCCTTATCTTTGAGAGTGGATGTGTTTTCTTAAGCAGGAGAGTGTCGTTGAGGCCAGGTATCCGGACTTCAGGAATTGGGGGCAGAGATGAACGAGAGTAGGTGGTGCTCCTGGGCTCAGTGGAGAGCCCCAGGCCCGCTGCTGCTGCCGCCGCTGAGGAGGGACAGCCACTGTTTGTAACTGTCCTGGTAGGTGCCATGGACTGGGCTAGGTGCCCTTGGCACCTTGTCCCCGATGCTCGCAGCCACGTCGGAGACTGAGGCTCCGTGAGGTACCGGGACCCAGCTGAGGTTCAGGCCCGGGGCCCTGCTCTTCCCACTGCACAGCTCTGTCCTGCCGTGAGGAGGGGGGACCCGCCCCCCATCCAGGTGCGAGGACGGGGAAGGGGGGTACGTGCACTCAGATCCCCTTGCAGTCATGGGCCGTCTCTCTGTTCCTCGGCACCTCCTTCTCAGATACAGAGTGGGGTGATGGTAGCGGTGCTCTACCGGGTTATTTGAGGATTGAATCGTATGATGCATGACTCGTGCCATCCCCAGCGCCGGGCGTAGAGACAGTGCGTGTGCCCCGGTACCAGTTCGTCCTCTTGTATTTCCTTTCTCTAGGCTCGGGTTGGGATTGGGGGTGTCGATGGTGGGGAGCAGTGGGGCAGGAAGGGGTCGGAGGAGGACGGCACCCAAAGGGGTGGGGAGGAGACACCTGCCAGGGACATCTGAGGTCACAGGGCGCCCCCAGCGCTGAGCTGAGGTGAGATACCAAGGATTTGTGCTCCGCGGCCCCAGAATAGGAGCCCAGGAGCATGGGGATCTGCAGTGTCTCAGCGGTGGCAGGGCCGGGGCCCCGAGAGTGTTGGGGTGAGTGGGTTGGCAGGAGAAGAAGCGAAGCCCAGGACTGGCCCCGTCTGTGCTGGGAGAGGGCTAGAGCCAGCTCACTGAGTCGGTAAACCCAGGGGCCCCTCCCCCTCTGTGCTCTCCTGGGGCTCAGTGGCCTCTGTTGTAGCAACTGCCCACATGCTGCCCTGGCCATGCCTTTCTCTAGCTGTCTCCACCCTCCTCCGTGAGCTCGCCAAAGACTCCGTCTGATGGACAAGTCATCCTGATCACTGGCCCCTTCCTTGGGGCCTGTCTGCTGACTGTGTAGTGATAGAAAGAAGGAGCCAAGGCTCTCTGCTCCCCCACCGTCCGGGTCAGTGGGGTCTCAGGGCAACCCGGGGAACACTGGGGAGAGGTCTTGCCCGTGGGTCATGAGCTTGGAGCGCTGGGCGTGGTGCTCGTTGACGTTCATGGTTCTGTGTCTCCGCAGGCCACGTGAGGCCCCAGGAGCCGTGGGGAGATGAAGTTCGGCTGCCTCTCCTTCCGGCAGCCTTACGCAGGTTTTGTCCTAAATGGGGTCAAGACCGTGGAGACGCGTTGGCGTCCTCTGCTGAGCAGCCACCGGAACTGTACCATCGCCATCCACATTGCCCACAGGGACTGGGAAGACGCCGCGTGGAGGAAGCTGCTGGTGGAGAGGCTTGGGATGACCCCTGCTCAGATTCAGGCCTTGCTTCGGGAAGGGGAGAAGTATGGCCGTGGCGTGATAGCGGGCAAGTGTCGATAGGCCAGATGCTGCTCGGACACCTCCAAGGGCTACCCCCCAGGATCGAGCTTGGGAGTTTTGTGGCTCGTTTTCTTTTGGACTGCTTGGTGTGTGGGCCGTGGTTTCTTTAAGCAACACACCCTTCAACGGGGCAGCAGGGGGCCCTCCCTGGGCTGGGGGAGGGGGAATTGCCCAGGTCCCACCACCTCAGGTGAACCCTGCATCCGCTCTGGGCCTCAGTGCCCATTTTTGATCAGAGAGGCAGGACAGGTTCCAAGTCTCCACGTGGCATTTGCCTGTGGGTGTGTATGTGTACACCCACGTGTGTGCGCACGAGTGTGTCTGTGTGTGCGCGTGCGTACACGCGGCAGAGAGCATGGGAGACGGAGACCACAGTACCCGGGGTGGGTTGGGGTAGTCTCCAGACGCAGGCTGTTGCCTGGCTTCGTGGGCCATGCCCCACCCCCACTGTCCCCGCATCCTGGGTAGGTTCCCTAAGCCCTCGGTGGGTCAGGTTCCACCGCAGCACCTGCCACCTGCCCAAGTGCTTAGGGAACTGGTGGCCTGTTCCCCCTGGCGTCCTGAGCCCTTCTCGTCTCTGCCTGCTGCCCAAAGCAGTCCGGCTGGGACCAGCCCATTATGTGGGTGTGGTCGTTGAGGACAAGGCCCTCCACTTCCTTTCTCTCCCCGCCTCGGCCTCACCCCAGATTCCCTGAACAGAGTTTGGCTTGTCGCAGATGCTCGGACAGAGGGGCCCAGTGTACTCCGTGTCCCCTTGGTGAGACCCTCTTGGTCTCTGGTGGTCGTAGCTTTCAATAACCATGTTCTCCAACAGGCGGGCCTCGGTTTCTGGAAGGAAAAACTACTGTGTGCTTCTCTTTGTGCACAGGGCTTGTTGACGTTGGGGAAACGTTGCTGTGCCCAGAAGACTTAGCTCCCGATGAGGTCATGGAACTGGAAAATCAAGCTGTCCTGACCAGCCTGAAGCAGAAGTACCTCACTGTGCTTTCGAACCCCAGGTGGTTGCTGGAGCCCATCCCCAGGAAGGGCGGAAAGGACATCTTCCAGGTAGACATCCCAGAGCACCTGATCCCCTCGGGGCAGGAGGCCGGAGGAGCACGCAAGGTTACCGGGAAGCCAGCTAAACCGTGACCCGTGAGCTGACCACGGTGCCGCAGACGGAGACAGCAGCTTTGGCCTGGCTCGGCCCTGCCGCGGAGAGCGCTGCCGCTGTGTGCTGTTTGTGGACACAGATTTCTCCACTCCCGTGCGGGGGACAGGTCAGTGGGACTTTCCTTGTGAGATGCCCGTCTGGGCTCCTGGACAGTGTCAAGGACTCTGACCTTCAGGAGTGAGGGAAAGCTGCCATAAAGGTCTCTGCACCGCGACTCATTTGGGTACTGCTGATTTCTGGATCGTACAAAGAAATACGTTTTAAGAGAACTGGTTAGTGTCTCCCCCCTCTTCGTTCCGGTCAAAAGTCAGAGAATGTTTGAACAGCATCTAGGGGATGTTGTGGGAAGGAAGGCTGGGAGCGGGCGCTAAAGGCAGGCCCGGGAGTCGCCAGCCACGGACGGCCCCATTCACGGCGACGAGGACATCAGACTGAGAAACGGAGCGCCCGTCTGTCCTCGCCGGTGACTCTTGCTCTGTCGTAAAAGCGTCCCATGGCCCACAAGGTGTGCGTGTTATACACATCGCACGGCTACTTCGTGTCCGAGGAAAGGCTCCTAAATACAGCACTGGTGGAAGAGTGTGAAGTTGTGTTGTTTATTTTGTGGGAAACCTTTTGTTGTTGGTTTTGTGTGTTTCTTAGCAACGTTTCTAGTGGTTGTTACCTATCATGAGGATGATGGGCCACCCCCGCCGCCCGCCAGCCATTGACTGGAACGGCCTGTCTCTTCTGAGCTAGACGTCAGGGGTCCTACATCCCTGCTATTCGGTGGGCCTCTTCGGAAGGCCCCTGGCTCTCGCGCTTGACGCGCTCCGCTGCTGATCAGAAAGTTGCTGGCATCACAAGGGGACCCATGAGGAAAGCCCCTTCTGTTTCAAGCTGCGTGAACGCTGTAAAGGGGGCACTGCCAAGGTCAGGAGTGAGGCTGTTGTCTCTCCTGACCGGCAGGCAAGGCTCAGGGGACCAGATCTTCCTGGGCCTGCCTCCACACTCCCTAGCCAGCAACTTGGCTGAGTGTGTGAAAATGCTGCTGCTTCCAAGACGAGAGGACCCACGGGGGCCAAAACCCGTCCTGGGCCAGGATTGCCAGCCTCCTCGGGTTTATCTGATGAGGTGTGTGTAGTACCGCAAGTCAGAACGAACACAGACTCGCCATTGTCATTCGATTGTTTATTTACTCCTGCGGAGTTTTGCTTTTCTTTATTAAAGCCAAAAATAGATTCATGGTTACATGGTGGTGATTTTTATCTGTCACCAGTGGCCTGTGAGCTTAGGGACCCGGATTGTCCTTGAAGTGTTCGCAGAGTGCACACTTGTAATCTGAGGAACCCTCCTGCTCCTCGTTCTCACTGGGGGCCTCGTTTGGGGACATGACCGAAAGGGCAGCCAGCAGGATGGAGTAGCAGGTGTTGTACAGCGACATCACCGACCCATAATCTGGGTAAACCAGGGGGGCGGTGGGCAGCTCCCCTGCGCCGTCCCTTCCGGCAATAGCCGGGGGCGCAAACATCACATTCCTGGAGGTGCCCTCCCCACTTGGGCCACCCTGCTCACTTGGGCCACGATTTTCCATGGCATATCCGGCTACACTGCTCAGGGACCAAATACCAGAGAAGGTCAAGGACCGGGTGCCACTGGGTCCCTGAACACTTGGGGCTTCTTTGGGGGCCGCCTTGTCTTCTTTGGTGGATTCCTTGTGATGGATTCGTGGGGACCGTCTCGTAGCTGCTACCTGCTTCTTTCTCCTCGGCGGTGTTGCACTGCTCCCTGACCACCCGGTGCCAGTTCTCAGGTCACCTTTTCTCTGAATATTCTCGAGCAGCATAGGCCTGTCTCGCTGGAAGTTGGAGTTGCGGTACATCTGAAACGAGATTCGTCATTTTAGTCATTCTGGAAGGAAAGAATCCTGTCCCCTGCCGCCACCGCCATGGCTGCTCCCCCCCCTCCCGCCCCCCGACAGTCATAATGGTCTAGTTCTACTATGGAGAAAAGATCCTTTGAGGCTGCCTGAGAGGTTCATCGTGCCCCAGAGCCTGAGCTCACGAACGACACAGAACGCATAGGTTACGGGGTTCACGTACCTATTTGACATTCCCTGGCCTCTGTTTAGGCATAGCCGCACTCTCTCCCTAAGGGGGTTGTAGGTTGGTAGGAAAGACTAGCCTTTCTCATCTCTCGATAATGTGTCTGAGAAAGAAAGTTGTGCTTGGAAATTAAACCCTTTCGGGAGATCATTCATCTGGGCCTGCTAGGGAAGGGGTTGGAAGGACAGAAAAGTTGGGAAACACAAGGACTTTCTACTTTACCATCATTCTCTGGTTCCCTGGAGAGTAAACCGAAGGGTTGTTTGGGCGTAGTTTGCTGAACCCGTACAGGTTCATGAGGCGGATGAACCCCTTCAAGCTGTCAGTTTCAAAGATTCTCTCTGGGCCCCTCCGGTGAAGAATCTCCCTCTGGAAAAGGTCTTTGTCGATGACCACGGTGTTGCCGTCGTCATTCCAGCACACGGACGGGAAGGCGTCGTCCTCCACGATCCTCCAGAGCTTTCTCGGGAAGGGGAGCCCGAAGAGGTCTTCTCCCACGTTGGCGGCACCGTGGTTTGGGGCCTGTGGCTGTGGGTTGTCTTGGGGGCCTGGATCTCGACTCACAGCTGGGTCTTCCTGGTTCTCCAAAACCTCCATGGAATCCAAATTTAGATCCAGGGAGGAACTGGATGGGGCCTCGATTGCTGACTCCCCATCATCAGGTGGAGCCAGCTTGACTTGGTATATCTCATCGTTACTCTGACTAGCCATGGAGCTAGTCTAGATCAGGAGCATTTCCCCCCCCCGAGACCGTCTCACTAGACTCTCGAGTCAGAAATGCCGTTGGCCAGTACAGGGATGCCCAATATATACCGTTCACAAAATTCTAGAGTCTCGTAGTGGGGCAACCGGGTGCCCGAGTCATCGCCCTCTTTGTCATGTGATGTCACAAAGGTGGCTCTGAGCTGGTCTGGAGAGGGAGCCCTGGCCAAGTGTGGGGGAGGGGAGGGGTACAGGCCCCCAGCTTCACTCTTTCCTACAAGTATACAAAAGTATGGTTTGAGTTCCCCAGAAAGCCTCCGTCTACAGCCAGGCACATTGTTTCACAGGGCCAGGCCCTGGATGGGTAGGGAGAACACGATCCTAGGTCCACTCCCACTCCCCGAGGACGGGGGAGACCTGTGGTTGGCCTCTCTGATTAGCTCAAGGGCCGGGCCCTGGTGAGTCCTGGCTTGGCTACCGCCAAGTCCGCCCGGGTCAGATGGGCCCTTGGGGGACTGTATCTCTCAGAAGATGGCAGTCACTAGCGGTCTGGTCGGCCTAGTCTCAGTTGGTAGGCCCCCTCTTCTTCCTGCCCCCCCCCACCTCCTGCTTTGGTCTCTTCCACCTGGTCCTGCTGGTTAGTTGGTCCTGCTCCGATGGGTCGGATCAAAGAGTCCTGTTTTCTCACCCCTGGGGCAAGTTGTCCCCAGAGTAGGGCTGTGCTAGAGCACGGTGGGAGCGTTCCTCTTGTTCCTCAACCTCACTCTTCCCCACAGCACCTCAGACACACTGTTCCCCACGGCACCGGCATCGTCAGTGAATGGCCGCCGCCTCTGCTGTGCTTGAGAGTCTCCTGCCAAGCTCCGCTTGTCCCCAGATCTCATCCCTCTCCAGGTCACGATGGGATTGTCTGTAGTTTCCATTTGTTCCCTATAGAATCTCTCCTCATTGCCCAAGATGTGCTCACTTTGGGGACACTTGTGTTCGCCCTTTGCAAAGCTCCTCCCGCAGACAGGTGGATTCAGCCTCCCTTGAGGCTGCCTGGAAAGCCCAATCTCCTTCCTTCAGTAGAGTGGTTTGGCTTCAGCTCTCCCAGATTTCCGGCCTCCCGCTTGCAAACTGGATCTCCTTTGGCACTTCCCCTTTTAATTACTTGAGTTTGGGGCCCAGCATATATTCTGTTCTGTTGAAACAAAGCATTTCACGGACCCACTCCCCTGCCAACCGTGCTCCCCTTGCCCTGAGCCCACCCCCACCCCTGACTCCTGTGTCCCTCTCCCGCCATTACCTCTATGTGTAAAGATACATGGAGTAATGTTGTGTGCTCTGGGGTTACTTTTCAAAGGGCCTATTTTATACAGACTCACTCCCAAGGAAAAGTCCTGCTCGTTTTGCTAGACATGACTAGAGGAAGCCAATACACAGTATCTGAACATAGAGAGAGTCTGGGTGTGGGATGGGACAAAACCGAAATGAGAGTCACCTTCACCGTAGGTGAGAGGATGAGATGGTGGTTTGGGGGATACATGTTCTCTAGCCACCTGGACAACTTTGTTCTTAACTTTCCCTCTGGTGTCGTGGAAAGGCCCCACCTGTGAGGATCCTAGCTCCCAGTGCCAGCTCTGCCACTAAGGAGAGTCATTCTTCCTCTCTGAGGGTCAATCCTGTGTGTCTAAACGGGGAGCACCAAGAGGGTTTGGGAGAAGGTCTCCCAAGGGGACTTTTCGCCCAAGGCTGGAACCCTCGATGGAGCCCCCAGGTCTAGAATCGGGCTGGCTTCGTGGTCTTTGTGCTTTGTGACAGCTTACCAAGTATTCATTCCAGAAGTCGGCGTGTGCTGTAGGGGCCTGCCACGAGAGGCTAAGGATTTAAGTGGGAGTTTTAAAAAGGGCCACCGTTTAAATGCCATTGGTGGCTTCTCAGAAGGGAGCTCCTAGACTCTCTGGTTAAACAGCCCAGCTTCCTTCGGTTGCAGACCCAAGAATTTTCTCTTCAATGAGATCTTTAAAGAATGAAAACCATATCTTGCGGTGGCCTTTGTGAGCCCCTGAGCTCTGCTGATTACTTAGAGGGACCGGACCGTTTGGTGGGAGGGAAATGGGAGAGATGACCACTCGGGAACCCAAGGTCTGGCACTCCACAGAGATCAGGCAGTGATTTGATTTGATTTGATTTGATTTGATTTAGGCACTCTCAGGTCCTAAGTCTTCTGTAGGACCATTGCCTAACGTTGTTTCAAGTCCCCACATCTCCACTGGGGCTAGGAATCTAGGATAGCAGGCTCATCTTGTCCCCTGAAGAGGAAACATCCACAGTGCTGTCTTCAGTCTAGTGGGAGGGCACGATGGAAATTTCAGCCTCCCTCAGCGAGGCCTTCTCACTCCCAGCATTTCAACCCTAGAACCTGTGGCCGCCACTGAGACAGTCTTTCTTAGACAGCTTCCATGCTCAAGACCCTTTGAGAGAAATGATTGCTCTTCGGTGCTCCAAAGGCCCCAGAGATGACTGGGACTTTGGCCGCCTTACACGGGGCCAAAGCCCCAGGCAGGCGACTCCAGCAGACCACAGCTGAGTGGGCTATGAGCACAGCGACCCCGAAGGGAAAGTGATGTCAGGCTTGCTCGCCACGGCTTCTGCACAGCCCTGTGGCCATCGACAAAGTGCCCAGCGCTGGGCTATGGGGTCCAAGACCCGGAGCCTCCGCCAAGGATGCTTGGCTCTGTGGCCTTGCCTGCTGCCCCCGCCTCCGGGCCCCGCCCTACAAGCCCTCTGTTGCTCCCTGGGTCCTGGGAGCTGCCCCCTTCCTGGTCTCCATGCCCCACAGGCACCACCCTCCCCCTGCAGTTGGATCAGGTCACACCTGAAGGGACTTTCTCAGCCACGGCGCAGAAGGAACGCATCTGTTGCAGACGCCAGGCCCAGGACATACATCCCAGGCCCGCCTTCTCCAGCCCCACTGGCCACTGCTCTTGCCTTACCCGGGCCTGTGCCCGCCAGCCCAGCAGCCCTCCAGCGGCTTTCCCTCACGGTGTGGGGGGCACCGGCCCCTGGCCGGCCCCCTCCCGCCCCCCGCTGGGTCGACCAGCACTGTTCTCTGATGCACCTTGAGCTCCTGTCGGGGTGGACCCCGTGCTGCCCCCTCCTGTGGCCCTGCTTCAAGGCTGCTGCCTTGGGAATGCCTTCCTCCAGGGCCCTGGCCTCCTCAGGGCTCCCCTCCTGGAGCTCCCATGTCCCCCCCAACACCCGCAGGCAATACCAGTCGAAGTGCTCCCGTCTCCCCCTCCAGACTAGGAAGGAGGTCCTTGAGGACAGCAGAGACCACCATGTGAACCCGGTCCCCGAAAGTTCTGTGCCCCCCAGCAGGAGCTGGGTGGGCTTTAGCATCCTGGAAAATAGCTTTGTGTTGTACCAGCGCAGTAGGGGCTGTCAGGGAAGACACCTGCCTCCTGGTGGCCATGCTGAGCACTCCCTGGGGTCTGGGCCTTTTCTCGGGACCACAGTCTCTTGGGCAGGTATCAGGAAAGGCCCAACCTAGGCTGTGCAAGGTGGAGTGCAGGGCCCAGGTTCCACCTGAGCAAGTGGAGCCAGACCCCTCTGTCTGCCCTGAAGCCATGAAGCCTCCCGTACGCTGCGGGGACACGCAGCAAAGGAGTCTTTCTTGTCTGGTTGTGTCACATTTTTGTAGTTGTCTGAGGCTCAGGGGACACCGGGAAGCACATCCTGAGAGGCTAAAAATGACATGGGGCCATGGGGTAACACGTGCCTTTCTAAAGGAGCCACGTGCAAGCCTGGTTCCCAGCCAGCTTCCCTCCCTTGCTGTGCATGGGGACCTGGATTCTCAAGATTTCCACTGGCTTCCTTTTCTGCAGTAGCAGACACGTCTCCTTCAGGGACCTTCTCCCATTGGGAACCGTGGCGTTCAGGTCACTCCACCAATGTCTCTCTCTGCTGTGAACTCTGAAGCTTGGAGACAGAACCCATCTCCTGGTGCTTTTTGCCTGCTGGAGCCCCTAGGAAAGGGAGGAACACGTGGGAGGGAGAGGCAGCCTGCCGAGAGACAGACTTTTAGAGACTGGAAAAGCAGGGTTCAGGCCGTGTTCCCCAAATGAGCCAAACAGGTCCTGTGTGCACGGGTCCCCAGGTGGTGGATTTCATCACGGCAGACTGCCTCCCGTGGGCTCCAACAGCCCCCAGCACCCAACTCAAATTTTCTTTCATGTTGGCCATTGTTTCCAATGTAGCTCAAAGCAGCAGACTTGGGCCATTTGGAGCCTGCCTGCTTGCCGCAGCCCACCGAACCTCACCCCACGTCTGCTAGGAATACATAAGATAGAGCTTTGTGGTTCTCAGACCCCAAGCCGGTCCCCCAAGCTGCTGAGCTGAGCCCCCTCTGCGAGCAGCTCCTTCGCTGGCCTTTGTCCATTAGCCCATTGGGCTGCTGTGACAAAAGGCCACAGCCAGAGTGGCTTAGGAATAAGGCACATTTATTTCTCCTGGTGCTGGAGGCTGCAAGTGCAAGGTGCCGGCAAGGTGCCAGCAGGGTGAAGTGGGAGCCCTCCTCCTGGTTCCCAGCAGCCACCTTCTCGCCCCGTCCTCTCACGGTGGCAGGGGCTGCGGAACCCTCTGGAGCCTCTTCTACAGGGTGCTACTCCCATCCACGAGGGTTCCACCTTCTTTTGACCTAAACACCACCCAAACGCCCCACCTCCAAACGCCATCACGTTTGGTGCTTAGGATTTCAAGGGATGTCTTTGGGGGAGGGGGGGACACATTGAGACCATAGCACTCCCATCCTGCATCCCGAGCCCCCCTGACCATGAGCCCCTGGGCAGTCTCACGCTGTGAGGGGCTCCCCTGTAATGGGTCTCTGTTCAGGCGTCACCCAGGAGAGCCTGTTTTGTGTTGCTGCCTCTCCTGGTCTTGTCATCTTCCCAGATCTGTCCCCAAGCCCTGGAGCCCCCCGCCGTTTGCTCAGGAGCTCTTGGGAAATCACAGGTCTGACCCTTAGAGGCTGATGTTGCTCCAAGGCGAGGTGCAGGGTTTTCAGCAGTCAGCTGGGGAGACACTAAGGATGGCAAGGCAAAAAGGCCTCGGAAAGCATCTGTTCGTCACGGGGACGTGGGCGGCCGCTGTGTGGCCTGGCATTGCCTTGACCTTGTGCAGGAAAGCCACTGACTTTGTTAGACCCCGAACTCACAAAGCCTCGTCGGCTGGCTTGAACGCTGAGCCCAAACCTGAAAGCATCCACTGTGGGTGGGCCCGTTCCGCCTCAGCACGCGCTGTGCTGAAAGGAAAGCAGGCAAAGCTCCACGAACAGATCATGAGCTCTGGCACTGCTGCAGATTGGGGACGCCCCTCTGTGGGGTCCAAATCTGTCCACAAATCTTGGCTGCTGTCCTGGACCGTCACGGTCCCTTGCAGATGTGCACGATAGAGGGCCTGTTGTCTCCCGCGACCAAGTGAGACAGAGCTGCCCGTGGGCGTGGCATTTCTGACACAGCCCACTGAGCGCACTCCGAACTCGGCATGCCCAGGGAAGCCGCACGTCCCCGGAAGGCCCGTCACTGGTGAGGCCTCCATGCGCTCTGCACAGATCCAACTCAGACCCCTCTGCCTCGGACTCGTCGGGCAGGCCTAGCCTGGCTAGTTGCAGTCCGCTACCAGGACTCCCTTTGCTCCTGCTGCGCCCACCCGGCTGTGATAGCTGTGAGGGCCTTCACTCCGCCTTCCCCGGAAGGCCTTGCTCTTTTCTCTCCCTCTCACAGGGTAAAGGAGCGGGAGGAAAAGGGGTATGTACACCCGTTTCAAAAACTGTTGGAAATTCAGGATGTCATCCTGACCACCTCTTGACCGTGATGAGTCTTTCTGGTTCCCTTCGATGACAGTGTTGGTCTGTGAAAATGCTTTAGTCCCTCCCGCATAGGAGCCCTCCAGACAAAAGGGTCTGGGGGAGAAGAGGGGGTGACAGAAACAATGCAGGTTGATTACTGAATGGACGCACTGATTTTGTAACCACAGAGGAAAGACAAGCCCTACACCTGGGACATGCAGGGCCGGGGTAGGGCTCTGTGATCCTGGTGTTCCAGAAGCCTGCTCCTGGAAGCCTTGCCCCTCCTGAGGACGCTCCTGTGCTGCCCCTGGAGCTGCCACAAGACTGACAATGCAAACTGCCTGCAGGGCCTGGGAGCAGCCGGACAGCAGTGTGACAAAGCCGGTTTGAGGGGGGGGGGGGCTGGCTCCAGCTGCGCAGCCAGAGGTCACCTCACTTCTGCCATTCTCTACCCAGACACAGCAGCACATTCCCCAGGGTTAAGGGCTCAGTCCTACCAGGTCACCCAGCCCCGCTCCTGCCAGTCCCAAACCCTGGCTTGTTCTGGGTGCTCGTGACCCAAAGGCTCTAAAGCAGAGGTTCCCAGGACCCGTCCTCCGGTTCCCTGAAAGGGCTAGAGCAGCTCACAGAACTCAGGCACACAGGTCACTTACTAGATCCCCAGCTGATTGTAAAAGGATGTAGCTCAGGAACAGCCAGACACAAGAGCTGCACAGGCCCGGGCAGGTGGGCAGGGGGGCAGGCCTTCCATACCCTCTGAGTGCGCCCCTCCCCCCACATCTCCATGTCACCAACCTGAAAGCTCTCTGAGCCTGTCCCTTTGGGGTTTTATGGAGGCTCCCTCACTCAATCCATGGCCATCCCTGCCCTCCCCAGTGGTCAGCGGGTGGGGGGACTAAAAGCCCCCCCCCCCTAACCACCTGGTTAGTTCACTTGGCAACCAGCCCCCATCCCTAGGTGCTTCCCAGAGTCACCTCACTGACAAAAGAAAAGACACCTTCATCACTCTCGACACTTTGGAATGACAAGGCCTTGGGGAGCTCAGAGTCAGGACTCTGGAACAAGACCAAATATATATGAGAAATGTATCTTGGTCACTGAATGACCAACTATGTGTCTTCCTTATAAATCACAAGATCCCAAGTGCATTGGACCTACTATGCACCATGTGAACACGGGTACACAAAGGCGTTTTGAGACCCAGCTTTCAAGTCCTTAACTGTATGCTCAGAATTGGGAGTGCTGGCTCATACAGTAATTTCCATTTCTAATTTTTTGAGGCTCTGCCACACCCTTTTCCAGAGCAGCTGTTATTGGGTTACATTCCCACGGGAGTGTACAAGGGTTCCGATTTCTCCACTGACCCTGCATTGGAAAGGCAACAAAACTTTCTTTCTTGTGCTCAAAATTTCTGGTGCAGTTGGAAGGGAGCAAACATCCTTCCGTCCTGTCACAAGAGAGTGCTCTGTCTTCTCTAGGGTCCAGTGGGTATTCTCAGAGCAATTATCCATTCCGACTTTGCTCCCACACCTAAGATACCCCTTCTCCAAGTAGGACCACTGTCACACCCCAGCTTCCTGGTGATCAGCTGCACAGAAGCCATCACGTTGACCAGACACCCCAGCCGCCAGGACTCAGGGCGTCTGCACTGCAGTGCTCGCCCCGGGAGCCGCACCCCTTCTTCCTTCTTCTGCTTCTTCTGCAGGTCTCAGGGCACCCCTCCCCACCTTCCTGCCAGCACCGTGGCTGCTGGACAGAGTCCCCTATGCCTGGGACGGGTCCTGCTTCTCCTAGTGTCCTCACTGCTCACCCACAGTGCCTTCCAGAGAGCAGAGCTCAGCCCTATCCGGGAATCAAGGAGCCGGCGAGCAGGGCTCCCTCTGTGCTGAGAGGACGTTTCTCCTCCTTTCGTGAAGGACCAAGCCAATGCAGGAGCACACATCTGCGTGTGCCTTTGGCATTTGCACAGTGACAGACAGGAAGGCATCAGAAGCAAGAATCAACAAACTTTCCCTTTTATTTCTCTATTTCCTGACCCCATCACTTCACTCCTCCTTTTTTCGCCTTTTCAATCCATCCTTAGACCAATGCCCTGTGATTTTGGTCCAAAGAAGGAGGCAAGGGGTCCCACCTGGTTTCCAGGACATGACAAAACTCTTAACTCTTGAACTGGGTAAGGACAAATGCTTTGGGGGGGGGGTGAGGGGAGGATGTCACTCACACACTCAGCCGCCAAAGCGGATGAAACTTTCTATGCCAAGGCAGCCCACTGGAGAGCTTCCTCGAGGACACCAAGCTCTGGATGTGGGAGTCATCACAGAGAAAAGCCCCCTCCCACCCCCCCCCAAGGAGGCTCTTTGCCCCGCTTTCTTCCCCCAACCCTCCCTGGCCCTGCACTCCTTAGAAAGCCCAGGGCTGCCTCTTACACACACACACACACACACACACGCACACACACACTAACAGGAAAAAACCAGCAAGCAGCCTCACTTCCTGCCCAGCATCCCGCAGGAGAAGCTGCCGGCCCCACCAAAGCCTGGAAAGGGCCTGGCCACCCCTGGGGCTCAGGCCCCCTCTTCCTCATCACTCACTGCCTTTTCAGACAGGGCCAGGGAGGAAGGCTGCTGCCCGCGACTGACCCGCAGCAAATACTCCAGCACTTGGAACTTGCTGGTTTCAGCATAGGCCCTGGGACCCCACAGGAACTCGTAGCGGGCAGGGTCGCTGCCGGGCACCTGCCGGTACTCCACGTACCCTTCCTGCACCCAGACATTGGTGAGGAGCTCCCTGGGCTCCCCGTAGATGACGTGCTCCTTGCCGGCGTACACCCCCATGACCCCCAGCGTTTCCCACACCTTCTCCTCGGGGGCACAGTCGCCCTCCAGGAGGATCACCCCCAAAAGCACCACCAGGAGGCCGGTCTTGGGCATGCTCTGCTCACCGCTCGGCATCCCACCGCAGGTGAGGCCCAGGACGGTGACCAGGACGTAGGAGTGGTCGCTGGGGTCCACCTCCTTCACATCCACGCCAAAGACCAGCCGCATGCACTCGGACGCTTGGCCGAAGATCACGGGGAAGGCGTCCTGGTCATCTTTGCCGACCACCTCCAGCATCTCTGCCTGGCTGGTGGGCTGCTGGGTGCGATACTTGAGCACCAGGAACGCCACCAGGTCAGCCGCCTTCCGGTGGAGTGCTGCTTGGAGCAGGGGCTGGGTGACTTCCGGCTTCCCCCAGGTGCCAGGCCCCTCCTCATCTGGGCTGCTGGAGCTGTCTTCAGACAGGCTCCAAGGAGAGGCTGCCATGGCACTGGGGGAGGGGCAGGCACTCAGAGGGCTCTGAGGAGGACTTGGGGACCCATCGGCAGACCCCTCCTCTGGGGTAGCAGGGAACAGGGCAAAATAAGAGGAGGAAGAGGAGGAGGAGGGGGAGGAAGAAGAGGAGAAGAAAGAGGAGAAAGTGGAGGAGAAGGAGGAGGAGGGAGAGGAGGAGAAGGAGCTGGAGGAGAAGGAAGAGGTGGAGGAGGGGGAGGAGGAGGGAGATAGGGCCTCCTCCCCCTCCTCAGCCCCATACAGCTGTGCATCTACCGGGCCCTGGGCCTCTTTTGGGTCCTGAAGATCTTCCTCCAACTTCCAGAGCTCATTCCTCTCTCCCAGAGGCATGATGACTTGTGTCTGGCAGCAGGCACCCGGTGTGGGCAGGTGGGGGCGAAGGGACCCAAGGGCCTGGGAGAGAGAGGGAGTGTGAAGAGCCTCAGCTGAGGAAGGCACCCTTGGCAGCTTTGACAAAGGTGACTCTGGGTCTCCTCTCTATGGGCACTCTCTGGCCTCACATGGGTCTCTCCTCCTGGGCAGCCTGTCCCCTAAGAAACTCAAGGAGAAGTCAAGGGCCTCCTCTGCTCTGCGACCTTAGGACTCCTGCCTCAGACCAAGGCCTTAACCTCCCAGTTCCTGAGTCCCCTGCAGGAGGGAAGGATGGGGCACCTCAGGGTGCAGACTGGGAGTGCAGCCCCGGGCCCCCAGTGCAGACAGGAGGGCTGGGTCTCACTCTGTGAGGTACCCACTTTCAAGGCGGTGGTCCTCTCTCTGCTCACTCAGGGGACTCACCTGTGCCCTGGCAGGGCCTGGGCCCCACCCCTCTGCTGGCCTGAAGCAAAAGTCTCAGAACAAGACCACACAGCCCTGAGACTGAGCAGAAGGAAGTGAGGGTATCCACATCTGACCACACTTCCCCAGGGCCTCCCAGGTGCCTGGGAAGGAGGGGGCTGCTGGGTCCTTGACCCTTGCCAGGGCCCGGGATCCTGCCTCAGCTGACCAGAGTCCAGACCCTCAGAACAAGGCCCTTGCCTCCCTGAGAGCAGGGATCTGGAAGTAAGAAGGGACTCTGCCAGACTGGCCACGCCCAGAGTTCCCAGGGCTGTCAGTAGGGGCAGGCCAGGTTTCTGTGGGGTCCCCTCCTTGTTCTGGCAATTGGGGTCCACTCTCTCTTCCCTCGGGTCCTCACCTGGGACTCCTGCCTGTCACCCAGGCGGGCTTCCTCGGATAACCTGATGCTGTCCCCTCAGAGCATGCTCCCCACCTCCCGGAGAGCTCCAAAGAGCCTGAAAAGGCACCTTGGGTACTGTGATTTATAAGCAAATACAGATTTGCTCTTTGTCCAGGGTTCCTGGCTCTCTGCACTCAAACTCTTGGAATTTCCTAAGTGTGGGGACTGATAAAGGTGTCTTTTGTCAGTGAGGTGATTCTGGGAAGCACCTAGGGATGGGGGCTGGTTGCCAAGTGAACTAACCAGGTGGTTGGGGGGGGGCTTTCAGTCCCCCCACCCCCTGACCACTGGGGAGGGCAGGGACGGCCGTGGATTGAGTGAGGGAGCCTCCATAAAACCCCAAAGGGACAGGCTCAGAGAGCTTTCAGGTTGGTGACATGGAGATGTGGGGGGAGGGGCGCACTCAGAGGGTATGGAAGGCCTGCCCCCCTGCCCACCTGCCCGGGCCTGTGCAGCTCTTGTGTCTGGCTGTTCCTGAGCTACATCCTTTTACAATCAGCTGGGGATCTAGTAAGTGACCTGTGTGCCTGAGTTCTGTGAGCTGCTCTAGCCCTTTCAGGGAACCGGAGGACGGGTCCTGGGAACCTCTGCTTTAGAGCCTTTGGGTCACGAGCACCCAGAACAAGCCAGGGCTTGCCAAGTGACCACTGAAGCGTGGGACACCCTTGTGGGCCTGAGCACTTACTCTGTGGAATGCGATGCGATCTCTGCACAGAGAGTGTCAGAGCTCTGTTGAACTCATGGACTCTTTGTGGGTGTGTGAGATTCATTGTCCTGGGGAACGCCCCCACCCGCCCCCGGACCTGTTGTGGTTGCTACCAAAATGTATCTATAGCACATGCAGGCCCCCACCCCCAGCAAGATCACAGTGGGCTGGCAGTGGGGCCTGGCCCCCCTGTCCTGGTGTGGGGACCCCCTCAGTCTCTCAGTAGGTTCATCTTTCTTCCTGCCAGGGCCTGCCCTTCCTCCTGGCCCCCAACCTGAGACAGATGCCATGTGCCCCTCAGAACAACACCTCACCTCCTCGAGGACTCCTCACCTTCCTGCCCATGGGACAAGTGAGCGTGCCACTTAGGGCCACCACTGACCGTTCCTTCCAGGGCTGACAACAAGGCAGCTGGACTCTGTGCAGTCCTTTCTTTTCAGAGATGGGGGCAGGGTAAGGTCAGTCCTCCTTCGGGGTCCTCACATTGCTGCCTGGGTGATCCTGGGATCCTTCCTCTGCTGCCCTGCTGTTTCCCACAGACTCAGGGCCTCACATCTCTGAGATCCACCAGCCCCAACCATGTGGCAGACCTGGGACCATGCCACATGCAGCCATCCCTACTAGGGCCTCCCTGGCCTGAGAACAGGGAAGCTAGACCCTATAAGGTCCCTTCTCTTTTGAAGTGGGGAGAACTTTCATACCCTTCATCCTCCCAAAGGGTCCTTTTCTTGAGTCCTGGCCCATCTTTGAACTCCTTTCTCTGCTGACCAGATATGGCTCCCTCCGTTGACCTGAAGTCAGCCCTCCGAAGAGAATCTCACCTCCCTGAGAGAGGGAGGGAGTGCGTGCGCCACCTGCAGCCTCCCAGCCCGGGCCTTGCTCTTTGAGGATGCCAAGGGCAGCACGGTGGGGCCCCCTCTGCCTGGGTGGGGGATCCCCTCAGCATCCCCAAGGTGCGCATACTGATTCCCTCCTGGGCCTGCAACTCTCTTCTGACTCAGAGGACGCATCCTGCACAGGCTGTCCCTCAGAACCTTGAGAAAGCTGTGGGACGGATTCTCAGGGTGCACACCAGCCAGCAGAGGCCTGAGGTCCCAGAGCTGACCGTGGGCTGCGTCAGGCTTGGGTGCTGAGGGGTTCCCGCTGTGTTGGGGTGGGTGAGCCCCCTGGCTCCACGTTCAGATCATGGACCTCACCTTGACCACTGGCACTCACCTGTGCCTCCCCTGCTCTGCGATCCTAGGGACTCCTGCCTCAGACAGAGGCCTAGACTCTGACTCCGAGTTCTTGAAGCCCCTGGAGGAGAAAAGGAGGGGCACCTCAGCGAGCAGACTGCGAGCACGGCCCCGGGGCCCAGTGCTCCCAGGAGGGCTGGGTCAAATTCTGTGAGGTCCCCACCAGTCCAGGCTGGGCGGTCCCCACCTTGGCCTCTCAGGGGACGGCTATTTCTCCTGCCAGGGCCTGGGCCCTCCCCCCCACCGTGGCCCTGAGGCCAAAGTCTCACAGCAAGACCACAAGCCCTGAGACTCCACAGAAGGGGGCCCTCATCTGGCCACGCCTGCCAAAGGTCTACAGGGCTCATCATGGATCTGGAGGGATGGCCACGCTCACGGTTCCACATGTGCTGGGATGGGTATGCCTCTAAGGCTTCATCTCGACACCACGGAAGGCCTGGGAACACTCCCTGTGTTGAAGCTGAGGCCACCCTCCTGGTGCTGAGGCCTCATCTCTCGGAGACACCAAAAGGAAAAGTTGGGAGAAATCAGTCGGCCCACCAATCCCCTATTTCGCTTGGGCTGACAGAAGTGGCAGGGCAGGCCTGGACCCTAGGGATCCTGCTGTGGGAGGCATGCCCTCATTTCTCACCTCCATCTCCACCAGGGCCAGGGCCAGGGCCAGGGCCCCTGCCTCACCCACTGACCAGAATCCAGACCTTCAGGCCCAGGCCCTCCCCTCCCTGAGACCAGGGATCTGGAGAGGAGGAGGGGCTCAGCCAAACAGGCTCCACCCAGGGTTCCCAGGGCTGCCAGGTAGGACCTGGCCAGATTTCAGCACCACCCCCCCTTGTCCTGAGGGGAGGGTGGGGAGCCACTCACTCCTCCCTTGGATCCCCACATGGACTCCTGGCAGGACCAGAGACTCCCATGTGTCTCCCAGGAGGGCTTCCTCAGATGACCTGACTGAGACCTCTCCCAGCATGGTCCTCACGTGCCTGACAGCTGGGAGAGGAGGGTGAGGACGCAGCAATCCACACCCTCCCCCTGCACCCCACCCAATTCACAAGGAGCTCAGATCGGGGGTTGGTCCCTCTGTCCAGGGGCAGGAGTCCACTCTTTGTCCCTAAGGTGCTCACGTTTACTTTCGGCAGGTGCTGGAACTATCCCTTCTCCTATCCTCAGCATGCATCCTGCAGAACAACGCCACCACCCCGCGGAGACCCAGGGGAGAAAGTGGGGTGCTTACTTTTCTTGACTCCCAGCCTGGCCTCGCAGGACTGGCCACCGGGGCAGGACTTCATTTGGGACCCCTATGTCTGCGTGGGGGTCTGCTCAGTCCTCCCTCAGAGTCTTGGGGCTCCACCCTCTGCTGACCTGAGGCCACAATCCTCAGACCAAGGCTCTCACCTCCCTCAGACCCTGGGTGCAGAAGTCAAGAACACTTCAGATGTTCCCCCCAGCTTGGGGGACATCCAAGAAGGAGCCCACGGGCAACAAAATCACTGTCTGTTTTAGGCTCTAAGGTCCTCATCTCTCACTGTGCATCCCTCCGGGACTCCAACAAGACCTGGGGTCCTGCCCTGTGCTGTCCGGAGTCCTTTCCCCTCTGACCTCCCCACGCATCCCTGAGATCCAACGCCAAATGTGGGGATGCGACAGCTGCTCTATGGCTTCCCGTCGGTGACTCTGTTCTGGGGTCCAGGGTCCACGCAGTTCTCCCTGAGGGTTCTCGCCTTGACTCCGGAGGGTCTGAGCCTTTCCTGCTGCTGACCCTGATCTGCCTCTTACCCGAACCCCCAGACGCTCTATGATCCGGATGTGGAAGTCTGGACATGCCACTTGTCCTCTTTCCACTCAGGGGCTTCCCAGGCCTGATGCTGTTCTGGGGTTCAGGGTCGCTCATGTCCTCCCACCGGGTCCTCACATCCAGTCCCATTAGCTCCTGTCCCTCATTTTTTAAACCATGGCCCCCGCTTCTGTCAGACCTGGATGCGGACGTCCTGACACACTGCCTGTGGACTTGGCACAAACACGCCTCACAGGGCTGACAGCAGGGGCAGGTTTCAGTGCGCTGTCCCTGTTCTGGAGTCCAGGTCCCTCCCTGAGTCCTCCCTCAGGGATCTTAGCTTGAGCCTCAGCACATCTTGTGTTCCTCTCTCTGCTGTCTCCAGGCCTGTTCCCTCAGACCAAAGCCCTCGCTGCCCTGAGAACAACGGGAAACGATCCTGGACGGCACATCAGGCAACAAAGGCCAGGGATTCCCTGAGATGGGTTCCTTCGGGTCACTTAGGCCTATCCTCTATTGCCCACCTGCACTCCCCAGATGGCCTGTGCCTTCATCCCTGCATCTGAAGGCCGCTCCTTACAACAAGCTCACAGTGTCTCTGGGACCCAGAGCGGATGTCAGGACACACCTCATGTCATCCTTGTCCCACCCAAGGGCCTCCCAGGATTGATTCCCTACGGAGCCCAGGGTCCCTCTGTCCTCCCTCTGGTCCTCACCTTGACTCTTGACAAATTCTGGGCCCTCCCCGCCTACCAAAATGAGGCCCTGCTCCTTACCGCAGGCTTCCTGACTCCTGAGACCCAGAATCAGATCTCCAGGCTCGCTATGCATCCCCATGGCCCCCAGGGATCTTCCTGGACTGACACTATGGCCCAACTCCTGGGAGGTCTCCTCTATCCTCCTCTCAGAGTTTATAGCTTGACTCAGGTTACTGCCTAGGCCCTTTCCTCTGCACACCGGAGGGAGGCCCTGCTCCTTCCACCCAGGCCCCCAGGGTCTCTGACACTGGGGATGCAAAAGTCCTGACTCACCACCTCCCATCCCCCCTGCAGGAACCTTCCCTCACTGCCTCTGTGCTGGGGTCCAGCGTCCTTCAGTCTTCCCTCTGCATCCTCAGCACGAGCCCAGCAGGCCATGGGGTCTCCCCTCTGCCCACCTGAGCATTGGCTCCTTTCACCAGGTCCCCAGTCTCTCGGGAGACCCGGATGTACCAGTCCCGCCACACTGGCCCCATTTCCCCATCCCGCCCAGGGACCTTCCTGGACTGACACTAGGGCCTGACCTCTGTGAGTTCCCCTCTGTCCTCCATCAGGGTTCATACCTTGATGCCCATAAGCACCTGCGCCCTCGCTCTAAAGACCTGAGATCTGCTCCTTACGTCAGGCCCTTTGTCACTCAAGCACCCAGATCGGGAAGTCAAGACTCACCACGTGTTCCCATCCCCCACCAGGGCCTTCCCGGACACCCTGTGGTAGGAACTAGGGTCCCTCAGTCTTCCCTCTGCATCCTCACATTGAAGCCCAGCAGGACCTGGGCCCTCCCCTCTGTCCACTGGACGGAAGAGCTACTTCTTCCTCCGAGGCCCCCATTCTCTCGGGAGACCACGTTGCAGAAGTCCGGCCGCAGTGGCGGCGTGTTCCCATCCCGCCCAGTAGGCTCCCTACACTGCCATCCTAGGCGGACTTCTGCCAGGGTCCCCTCTGTCCTCCGTTATGGTTCATCACTGGTCTCCTCTCCCATTCGCGCCGGGCCCTCCCCTCTGCCCACCTGAGCATCATCTCTCTCCATCAGGCGTTTAGTCTCTCGGAGACCCGTATGCGGAAATCTGGACTCCCCACGTGTTCCCATCTTCCCCCTCCCCCCATCCCCGCGGACCTTCCCTGACTGACTCTGTGCTGGGGTCCAGTGTTCCGCAGTCCTTCCTTTACATCCTCACCACGACGCCCAGCAGGACCTGGGCCCTCCCCTCTGCCCACCTGAGGGAAGCCCTGTTCCTTCCACCAAGGCCACCAATGTCTCTGAGACCCGTATGCGGAAGTCCAGACTCACCACGTGTTCCCATCTCCCCCTCCCCCCCATGGACGTTCCCTGACTAACTGTGCTGGGGTCCAGCGTCCAGCAGTCCTCCCTCTGCCTCCTCACCATGACGGCTGGCAGGACCTGGGCCCTCCCACCTAAGGGGGGCCGTGCTCCTTTCACCAAGGCCACCAGGGTCTCTGAGACCCGTATGCGGAAGTCCGGACTCACCACGTGTTCTCACCTTCCCCCTCCCCCCCTCCCCGTGGACCTTCCCTGACTGACTCTGCTGGGGTCTAGCGTCCCGCGGTCCTCCCTCTGCGTCCTCCCCACGACGCCCAGCAGGACCTGGGTCCTCCCCTTGCCCACCTGAGGGAGTCCCTGGTCCTTCCACCAAGGCCCCCAGTCTCTCGGGAGACCTGGATGTACCAGTCCCGACCCACTGGCCACGTGTCCCCATCCCGCCCAGGGTCCTTCCTGGACTGACCCTGGGGCCCGACTTCGGTGAGGTCCCCTCTGTCCCCTGCTTCTGAGTCCGTGGGTCCTGCCCCCGATCCGTCCCCACCCGGTCCCCACCTGGACTCCCTGGGCCTGCCTCTGCCCCTGCCCCTTCCTGACCTGGCATCCTTCCGCTCTGACCAAGGTCCTAAGCTCCCTCAGACCCCCGAGGTGCATTTCACCAGACGCCCTCTGTGGCCACCCTCCCTAGGGACCCCCAGGGCCCGGCCGCGCCAGGAACCCAGTGCCTGGACCGAAGCGGGGGAGGGTGGGCCGCACAGTTCTCCCTCAGGTCCCACCACCCGCTCCAGGGAGGGCCTGGGCCCGTCCCTCTGGGGACCCGTGGCCACTGTCCTGGGCCCCGGCGGGAGGGGCGCAGCCGGACGACGCTGCCCCTGCCCGCGGTCTCTCGGGGCTGCCGGCAGGGGCCACCTGGCTCCTGGGCGCCCCACCCCCACCCCCAGTGTGCTCCCTCACGGGTGGGTCTACCTGCACGCCTCACCTCAGCCGACCGAGATCCCGCCTCCCTCACGCGGAGGTCGTCGCCGCTCTGGGCCCTCCCAGGCGGAAGTCGGAGCTCGTCACTTCCGGACCCCTTAGGAAGGGGTCCCCTAGGGCCGCCAGTACATCGGGCGGCGATGGGTTCCGGCGAGGGGGTAGGTGGGGGAGGAGAGGGGAACGGCAGGGCCGGGGTCCCTCAGTCCTCCCTGGTCTCCTTACCTGGGCTCGGGCAGGCAGGGTTGGAGCCTGTCCGCCTCACAACCAGTCTCGCACCCACCCCACCGCTTCCTTAACAGGGAGGCAGAGAGTGGAGTCTGGCTACTGTCACCACGCAGGTTCCTGGTGACCAGTTGCTCAGAAGCCATCACGGTCGCCCCTCTGGTCTCCCCAGACACCCAGGCCGGGCCAGGGGCATTTACACTGCAGTGCTCGCCCGGGAGCCACACCCCGTCACCCTGCTTCCCCTTCTTCTGCAGGGCTCAGGGCACCCCTCCCCACCTTCCTGCCAACACTGCGGCTGCTGGACACAGTCCCCTATGCCTGGGACGTGTCCTGCTTCTCCTGGTGTCCTCACTGCTCACCCACAGTGCCTTCCAGAGAGCAGAGCTCAGCCCTATCTGGGAATCAAGGCGAGCAGGGCTCCCTCTGCACTGACATGAGGTTTCTCCTCCTTTCTTGAAGAACTAAGACAAAGTAGGAACACACACATGTGTGTGCCTTTTGTATTAGCACAATGAGGCCCGGGAAGGTATCAGAAGCAAGAACCAACAAACTTTGTTTCTCCAGGTCCTGACCCCTGACCCTTGCCTGCTCTAATCTTTCTCCTTTCCAACCCCTCTCTAGTCCGATGCCCTGTGGTTTCAGTGTGAAGCCCAAACAAGGAGGCCAAGTCTCCCAGCTTGTATAGTCTTTGTACTATAAAGGTATATATATGTATGTATTTATATATATATATCACTGTGGAGAGGATCCTTTCTTGTATCGCATGCATCAGCTTGCTCACCTGTACATATACTCTGCCACTATCAACCTTCGCCAACAGTCACTCCTCTTGTCACAAATCAAAGGCTGGGAGTGATGCGGAGCAGCAGAAAATCTCATCCTCACGTGGTGGCTATGAAAACTGTTCAACCAGTTTGAAGATAATGCTGCAGTTTCTTATACATGTACACATATTCTTACCATAGGATCCAGCAGCCATATGGGTATTTACCCAAAGAAGTTGAAAACTTAGGTCCACACAAGAACCTGCACATTGATGTTTACACCTGCTTTTCTCATAATTTCCTAAACATAGTTGCAACCAAGGTGTCTTTTAGTAGGTTAATGGATAAACTCCAGCACATCCAGATAATGGAATATTAGGGGGCACTCCAAAGAAGTGAGCTATCAAGCCATGAAAAGATTTGGAGAAAACTGAAGTGCCTCCTATGAAGTGAAATGATCAATGTGGAAAGGCTGCATTTTGTATGTTTCCAACTCAATGACGTTTTATAAAGGGAAAATTACGGAGACAGTTAAACGATCACTGGCTGCCCAGGTCTGTGTGGGGTGGAAGGAACCGGCAGAGTTGTGGAAATGCTCTGTCTGACACTGTCATGACGGATACATGTCATCCTACTTTAGTCCACACCCAGAGAAAACAAATACCAGGTGAGAACATTAGTGGGTACTATGGGCTTTGGGTGACTCCGATGAATCGACAGACCTTCGACCGTTCCTACCACCGTGCCACTCTGGTGGGGGATGTTGATATTATGGGAGTCTATGTAGGTGTGAGGCAGTTGATAAGTGGGAAATCTGTGTACATTCCTACCTGTTTCTGTGCACCTCAATGTGTACTAAAAAATGTAAAGTCTTTTAAAAGACACACAATGTGACCAGCAATACCTGAGTGACAACACAGGAGAAAGCCGTGGGGGGACACTTCAGAGTACTGAGCTGGTCCTTGTGTCTGGGGTGGGGACGTGGGGAGCAGCGGGGTTGTGCGGAGGGAATGTAGGCTGCCTAGATGAAGCCGACAGCACGGGAGTAGGAACAATTTTCAACTTCTGCCCCTACTTCCTTGCACAAATCTGATGCAGGACCTCAGAGGACACATGCCGGTAGCCCTGGGGAAGTATCAGGACAGCAGAGAACACGGCACTGATGGAGGCAGATGGTTGTGCATTCTGCGCTTTAGCTATCTAACATCAGCTTACTAGGTGAGGATGGTCCTTTCAAAATATTGTTTGAAGAAGATATAATGACTAGACCAGAAATAGAATAGTGAGTATCAAAACAAATGGCGGAGAGTATGAGAAGTTAGTCTTTCATAAAGGAAGTATACACACAGTCCACACATGTATAAATACATACCTATATAGATGCAGCTATATCGAGAACATACATGCCTATGTGTCCGTGGACGTCCATACCTATGTGGTATGTGCGTGCATGTGTGCTAAGCACATAGAAGGTACACACGTCATATAGGAACATATGTAGTACACACACTCTGTGGAGATGGACAGTGTGTTTCTTACCATGAAGGAGCATGACAAAGGAAAACCCACTGCAGTGGACCCTGCAAGAGTGGACAACCCTGACACGGGAGGCCCCAACCCCAAACCTCCTGCAGCTGCTCAGCCTCTTCTGTAAACTGAATCTTCAACAGAATGTGTCTGAAGTCTGGCTGCTGGCGAAGGGACCCCTGGGAAGCAGTGCTTCTCCTCTGACCCTGCCCCAGGGTCATGGGCGCCGCAGCTCCACATCAGGCATCTGTCCCGTGACTGCGTGTGTCACACAAGGGTAGAGGAGGGCCTCCTGGGTGAGGACAGAGAGATCGCATGTCCCAGAACACTGGGGGTCACCGGCCCTGCTGTGTCCCTGCCAGCAGCCCTGAAAGACGAGGACCCGGTGGGCAGGTGAGGCACGAGCCCCCCAAACGACCCCTGAAGTGCTCAAGGATGTCTGAGACTAAGAGCCTTGGGCTAAGGGGCACAGACTCAGGTCTGCGGAGGGCAGGGGCCCAGCCCTGCCAGAGCCCAGGTAAGGAGACCAGGGAGGACCGGGGGACCCCGGCCCTGCACGCTCCCCTCTCCTCCCCCACCTACCCCCTCGCCGGAACCCATCGCCGCCCGACGTGCTGGCGGCCCTAGGGGACCCCTTCCTAAGGGGTCCGGAAGTGATGAGCTCCGACTTCCGCCTGGGAGGGCTGAGAGCAGCAACGACCTCCGCGTGAGGGAGGCGGGATCTAGGTCGGCTGAGGAGAGGCGTGCAGGTAGACCCACCCGTGAGGGAGCACACTGGGGGTGGGGGTGGGGCGCCCAGGAGCCAGGTGGCCCCTGCCGGCAGCCCCGAGAGACCGCGGGCAGGGGCAGCGTCGTCCGGCTGCGCCCCTCCCGCCGGGGCCCAGGACAGTGGCCACGGGTCCCCAGAGGGACGCGCCCAGGCCCTCCCTGGAGCGGGTGGTGGGACCTGAGGGAGAACTGTGGGGCCCACCCTCCCCCGCTTCGGTCCAGGCACTGGGTTCCTGGCGCGGCCGGGCCCTGGGGGTCCCTAGGGAGGGTGGCCACAGAGGGCGTCTGGTGAAATGCACCTCGGGGATCTGAGGGAGCTTAGGACCTTGGTCAGAGGGGAAGGATGCCAGGTCAGGAAGAGGCAGGGGCAGAGGCAGGCCCAGGGAGTCCAGGTGGGGACCGGGTGGGGACGGATCGGGGGCAGGACCCACGGACTCAGAAGCAGGGGACAGAGGGGACCTCACCGAAGTCGGGCCCCAGGGTCAGTCCAGGAAGGACCCTGGGCGGGATGGGGACACGTGGCCAGTGCGTCGGGACTGGTACATCCAGGTCTCCCGAGAGACTGGGGGCCTTGGTGGAAGGACCAGGGACTCCCTCAGGTGGGCAAGGGGAGGACCCAGGTCCTGCTGGGCGTCATGGGGAGGACGCAGAGGGAGGACCGCGGGACGCTAGACCCCAGCAGAGTCAGTCAGGGAAGGTCCACGGGGAGGGGGGGAGGGGGAAGGTGAGAACACGTGGTGAGTCCGGACTTCCGCATACGGGTCTCAGAGACCCTGGTGGCCTTGGTGAAAGGAGCAAGGCCCTCCTAAGGTGGGCAGAGGGGACGGCCCAGGTCCTGCCGGCCTTCGTGGTGAGGAGGCAGAGGGAGGACTGCGGGACGCTGGACCCCAGCACAGTTAGTCAGGGAAAGTCCATGGCGGGGAGGGGGAGAAGGTAACACGTGGTGAGTCTGAACTTCCGCATACGGGTCTCTGAGAGACTAAAAGCCTGATGGAGGGAGCAGATGCTCAGGTGGGCAGAAGGGAGGGTCTAGGTCATGCTGGGCAACATGGTGAGGATGTAGAGGGAGGACTGCAGGATGCTGAACCCCAGCAGAGTCAGTCAGGGAAGGTCCATGGGGGGGGGGGTGAGATGGGAAAACGTGGTGAGTCTGGACTTCCGCATACGGTTCTCAGAGACATTGGTGGCCTTGGTGGAAGGAACAGTGCTTCCCTCAGGTGGGCAGAGGGGAGGATCCAGGTCCTACTGGGCGTCGTGGTGAGGATGCAGAGGGAGGACTTTGGGACCCTAGACCCCAGCAGAGTCAGTCAGGGAAGGTCCATGGGGAGGGGGGGAGGGGAAGATGGGTCCACGTGGTGAGTCAGGAGTTCCACATACGGGTCTCTGAGAGACTAAAGGCCTGATGGAAGGAGCGGATGCTCAGGTAGGCAGAAGGGAGGGCCCAGGTCCTGCTGGGCGTCGTGGTGAGGATGCAGAGGGAGGACTGCAGGTCGCTGGACCCCAGCAGAGTCAGTCATAGAAGATACATGGGCGAGGGGAGTGGATTGCCGGCGGGGGGGGGGGGGGGCGCGGATGGGAACACGTGGTGAGTCTGGACTTCCGCATACGGGTCTCTGAGAGATTAAACGCCTGATGGAGGGAGCCAAAGCTCAGGTGGGCAGAGGGGAGGGTCCTGGCGCGAATCGAGAGGAGACCAGGGATGAACCATAACGGAGGACAGAGGGGACCCTGGCAGAAGTCCGCCTAGGATGGCAGTCTAGGGAGCCTACCGGGCGGGATGGGAACACGCCGCCACTGGGGCCGGACTTCGGCAACGTGGTCTCCCGAGAGAATGGGGGCCTCGGAGGAAGAAGTCTGTCTTCCATCCGGTGGACAGAGGGGAGGGCCCAGGTCCTGCTGGGCTTCAATGTGAGGATGCAGAGGGAGGACTGAGAGACCCTGGTTCCTAGCACAGGGTTTCTATGAAGGCCCCTGGTGCGGGATGGGAACACGTGGTGAGTCTTGACTTCTGCATCTGGGTGTCCGAGTGATAAAGGGCCTGTGGTAAGGAGCAGATCTCAGGTCTTTAGAGGCGAGGGCCCAGGCGCTTATGGGCGTCAAGGTATGAACCCTGAGGGAGGACAGAGGGGAACTCACAGAGGTCAGGCCCTAGTGTCAGTCCAGGAAGGCCCCTGGGCGCGATGGGGAAACGAGGCCAGTGTGGCTGGACTGGTGCATCCGGGTCTCCCGAGAGACTGGGGACCTGGTGAAAGGAGCCAATGCTCAGGTGGGCAGAGGGGAGACCCCATGGCCTGCTGGGCTTCATGCTGAGGATGCAGAGGGAAGACTGAAGGACGCTGGACCCCAGCACAGAGGCAGTGAGGGAAGGTCCGTGCAGGGGGGATTGGAGGTGGTGAGTCAGGACTTTTGCATCCCCAGTGTCAGAGACCCTGGGGGCCTGGGTGGAAGGAGCAGGGCCTCCCTCTGGTGTGCAGAGGAGAGGGCCTAGGCAGTAACCCGAGTCAAGCTATGAACTCTGAGGGAGGACAGAGGAGATCTCCCAGGGTTGGGGCCATAGTGTCAGTCCAGGAAGATCCCTGGGGGCCATGGGGATGCATAGCGAGCCTGCAGATCCAATTCTGGGTCTCAGGAGTCAGGAGGCGTGCGGTAAGGAGCACGGCCTCAGGTCGGAAGGCTGGGAGGGCCCAGCTTCTGTCGGGAGTCAAGGTGAGGACCAGAGGGAGGACAGAGGGACCCTAGGCCCAGTAGGGAATCAGTCCTGGGAGGCCCTTGAGTGGGACAAGCATGACATGAGGCGTGTCCTGACTTCGGCTCTGGGTCCCAGAGACACTGAGAGCTTGTTGTAAGGAGCGGCCTTCAGATGCAGGGGTGAAGGCACAGGCCATCCAGGGAGTGCAGGTGGGCAATAGAGGACAGGCCTAAGTGACCCGAAGGAACCCATCTCAGGGAATCCCTGGCCTTTGTTGCCTGATGTGCCATCCAGGATCGTTTCCCATGGTTCTCAGGGCAGCGAGGGCTTTGGTCTGAGGGAACAGGCCTGGAGACAGCAGAGAGAGGAACACAAGATGTGCTGAGGCTCAAGCTAAGATCCCTGAGGGAGGACTCAGGGAGGGACCTGGACTCCAGAACAGGGACAGCGCACTGAAACCTGCCCCTGCTGTCAGCCCTGTGAGGCGTGTTTGTGCCAAGTCCACAGGCAGTGTGTCAGGACGTCCGCATCCAGGTCTGACAGAAGCGGGGGCCATGGTTTAAAAAACGAGGGGCAGGGGCTAATGGGACTGGATGCGAGGACCCGGTGGGAGGACATGAGCGACCCTGAACCCCAGAACAGCATCAGGCCTGGGAAGCCCCTGAGCGGGAAGAGGACAAGTGGCATGTCCAGACTTCCACATCCGGGTCATAGAGCGTCTGGGGGTTCGGGTAAGAGGCAGATCAGGGTCAGCAGCAGGGAAGGTCAAATCCTCCCGAAGTCAAGGCGAGAACCCTCAGGGAGAACTGCGTGGACCCTGGACCCCAGAACAGAGTCACCGACGGGAGGCCATAGGGCAGCTGTCGCACCCCCACATTTGGCCTTGGATCTCACGGATGCGTGGGGCGGTCAGAGGGGAAAGGACTGGGGACAGCACAGGGCAGTCCCGAGGGATGCAGGGTGAGCGTTGAGGAACTTAGAGCCTAAAACAGACAGTGATTTTGTTGCCCGTGGGCTCCTTCTTGGATGTCCCCCAAGCTGGGGGGAACATCTGAAGTGTTCTTGACTTCTGCACCCAGGGTCTGAGGGAGGTGAGAGCCTTGGTCTGAGGATTGTGGCCTCAGGTCAGCAGAGGGTGGAGCCCCAAGACTCTGAGGGAGGACTGAGCAGACCCCCACGCAGACACAGGGGTCCCAAATGAAGTCCTGCCCCGGTGGCCAGTCCTGCGAGGCCAGGCTGGGAGTCAAGAAAAGTAAGCACCCCACTTTCTCCCCTGGGTCTCCGCGGGGTGGTGGCGTTGTTCTGCAGGATGCATGCTGAGGATAGGAGAAGGGATAGTTCCAGCACCTGCCGAAAGTAAACGTGAGCACCTTAGGGACAAAGAGTGGACTCCTGCCCCTGGACAGAGGGACCAACCCCCGATCTGAGTTCCTTGTGAATTGGGTGGGGTGCAGGGGGAGGGCGTGGATTGCTGCGTCCTCACCCTTCTCTCCCAGCTCTCAGGCACGAGAGGACCATGCTGGGAGAGGTCTCAGTCAGGTCATCTGAGGAAGCCCTCCTGGGAGACACACAGGAGTCCCTGGTACTGCCAAGAATCCATGTGGGGACCCCTGAGAGAGGAGGGGCTGGGTCCGAACCCACCCCTCAGGAAAAGGAGGAGATGGCCTAGAAATCTGGCCAGGCCCTACCTGAGAACCCTGGGAACCCTGGGTGGAGCCTGTTGGGCTGAGCCCCTCCTCCTCTCCAGATCCCTGGTCTCAGGGAGGGGAGGGCCTGGGCCTGGGCCTGAGGGTCTGGACTCTAGTCAGTGGGGGAGGCAGGGACCTTGGCCCTGGCCCTGGCCCTGGTGGGGATGGAGGTGAGAAATGAGGGCATGCCTCCCACAGCAGGATCCCTAGGGACCAGGCTTGCCCTGCTACTTCTCTCAGCCATGGGGAGACAGGAAATGGTGGGCTAATTGATTTTTCCCTCTGGCGTCCTCCGGAGATGAGGCCTCAGCACAGGGCGGGTGAGAGTTTTCCCAGGCCTTCCGTGGGGTCAAGGTATCGACCAAGAGGCACACCCATCCCAGCACAGATGGAACCCCGAGCCTGGCCATCCCTGGACATCCGTGACAAGCCCTGTGGACCTTTGGCAGTTGTGGCCAGATGTGGGCCTCCTAGCTTACCTTCTGTGGAGTCTCAGGGCTGCGTGGCCTTGCTGTGATCCTTTGGCCTCAGTCCCACGTTGGGTGGGGCCCAGGCTCTGGCAGGGGAAATAGCCGCCTCTTGAGAGGCCAAGGAGGGGACCACCCAGCCTGGACTGGTGGGGACCTCACAGAGTCCGACCCAGCCCTCCTGTCTGCACCCTGAGGTGCCCCTCCCTTTCTCCTCCAGGGGCTTCAAGAACTCAGAGTCGAGGTCTCTGCCTGAGGCAGGAGTCCCTAAGGTCACAGAGCAGGGGAGGCGCAGGGGAGTGCCACAGGTCAAGGTGAGGACCCAGGGGCTTGCCCTTCCCATCCTCTCCTAAGCAGGAAGCAGCCCACTGTCAGCTCTGGGACCTCAGGCCTCTGCAGGCCGGCTGGACTCTGAGGAGCCATCCCACCTCTGTCTTCAGGTTCAGCCCGACAGGCGCCATGTCCCTGGGTCGGAGGAGTGAGCTCTGGCAGCTGGAGGAAGACCCAGTCCCGGCCCAGAGCCTGGTGGAGGCACAGCTGTCCGGGGCTGGGGAGGAGGGGGGCCCATGTCCCTCCTCCTCAGCCTCTGCCTCCTCCCAGTCCAGCCCCTCTCGCATCTCCTGCTCTGCCCTGTTTCTGGGCCCTCCGGAGGAGGGGTCTGCTGCTGGGGGCCCGAGTGCTCCCCAGAGCCCTCAGAGTGCCTGCCCCTCCCCCACTGGCCTGGCAGCCACTGCATGGGGCCAGCCCCACCATGGCTCCAGCAGCCCAGATGAGGAGGGGTCGAGCGGCTGGGAGGAGCCCGAGGAAGCCCAGCCCCTGCTCCAGGACACACTCCAGGGGAAGGCTGCTGACCTGGTGGCATTCCTGGTGCTCAAGTATCTCACCCAGCAGCGCACCAGCCAGGCAGAGATGCTGGAGGTGGTCGGCAACGACTACCAGGACGCCTTCCCCGTGATCTTCGGCCAAGCGTCCGAGTGCATGCGGCTGGTCTTTGGCGTGGATGTGAAGGAGGTGGACCCCAGCGACCACTCCTACATCCTGGTCACCGTCCTGGGCCTCACCTGCGGTGGGCTGCCGAGCGGTGAGCAGGGCATGCCCAAGACCGGCCTCCTGGTGGTGCTCTTGGGGGTGATCGTCCTGGAGGGCGACTGTGCCCCGGAGGAGAAGGTGTGGGAAGTGCTGGGGGTCATGGGGGTGTATGCCAGCAGGGAGCACGTCATCTACGGGGAGCCCAGGGAGCTCCTCACCAATGTCTGGGTGCAGAAAGGGTACGTGGAGTACCGGCAGGTAGCCGGCAGCGACCCTGCCCGCTACGAGTTCCTGTGGGGTCCCAGGGCCTATGCTGAAACCAGCAAGTTCCAAGTGCTGGAGTATTTGCTGCGGGTCAGTCGCGGGCAGCAGCCATCGTCCCTGGCCCTGTGTGAAGAGTCTGTGAGTGATGAGGAAGAGGGGGCCTGAGCGCCAGGGGTGGCCAGGCCCTTTCCAGGCTTTGGTGGTAGGGGAAGTTTCTCCTGCGGGATGCTGGGCTGGAAGTGAGGCTGCTTGCTGGTTCTTTCCTGTTAGTGTTTGTTTGTGTGTGTGTGTGTGTGTGTGTGTGTGTGTGTGTGTGTGTGTGAAGAAGCAGCCCTGGGCTTTCTAAGGTGTGCAGGGCCAGGGAGGGTTGGGAGAAGAAAGCGGGGCAAGGAGCCTCCTTGGGGGGGATGGGTGGGGGCTGTTCTCTGTGATGACTCCCACACCCAGAGTTTGGTGTCCTCGAGGAAGCTCTCCAGTGGGGTTCCTTGGTACAGAAGGTTTCATCCGCTTTGGCGGCTGAGTGTGTGAGTGACATACCTCCCCCAAAGCATTTGTTCTTACCCAGTTCAAGAGTTAAGAGTTTTGTCATGTTCTCGGGGTACCTGGGTGGCTGTTGTTTAAGCATCTGCCTTCAGCTCAGACCATGATCTCAGGATGCTGGGATCGAGCCCCACATTGTGCTCCCTACTCAGTGGGGACTCTGTTTCTCCCTCTCTCTTGTTTGTACTCTCACTTTCTCAAATAAATAAATAGAAATCGTTAAAAAAATGAGTTTTGTCATATCCTGGAAACCAGCCTGGGCCCCTTGCCTCATTGTGCTCAACCGAACTCACAGGGCATTGGCCTAGGGAGGGGTTGGAAAGGCGAAAGAACAGAGCAGGCAAGGGATGGGGGTCAGGGACTGGCGAAAGGAAAGTTTGTCGATTCTTGCTTGTGATGCTTTCCTGTCTGTCACTGTGCAAATGCCAAAGGCACATGCAGATGTGTGCTCCTGCATTGGCTTGGTCCTTCACGAAAGGAGGAGAAACGTCCTCTCAGCACAGAGGGAGCCCTGCTCGCTGGCTCCTTGATTCCCAGATAGGGCTGAGCTCTGCTCTCTGGAAGGCCCTGTGGGTGAGGAGTGAGAACACCAGGAGAAGCAGGACCCGTCCCAGGCATAGGGGACTGTGTCCAGCAGCCGCGGTGCTGGCAGGAAGGAGGGGAAGGATGCCCTGAGCCCTGTAGAAGAAGGGGAAGCAGGGTGAGGGGGTGTGGCTCCTGGGGCGAGCACTGCAGTGCAAATGCCCCTGGCCCGGCCTGGGTGGCTGGGGAGACCAGAGGGGCGCCATGATGGCTTCTGTGCAGCTGGTCACCAGGAAGTTGGTATGTGACAGTGACGGTATTTGGATATGGGGTCCTTGGGGAGAGAGCCATGTCTGAAATGGATAAATGGTCTGAGCAGTTTGCATTGGATTCTGGAGAGGGCCGAGTACTGTCCTGCGGCAAGAAGGGTCAGTGTGCTGGGCCGCTGTCCCGTTGCTTTTGAAGTCAGTGATGATTTAGTGGCTTTATCCCTGTCCTCTCCAGGAATGTTCTGTGAATGACACTCTCTTTCCATGGGGGAATGGAGAAGTCACTTACAGCCCTTCTGTCTCTGGGCTGGGGGACCCCTCGCTGTCTCCTAGGCCATGAGAGTTCCTTCGGGTTTCCTGGAGTTCTCCATGGCCAGTCCTAAACAATGGCTGGGTGTTAGTGGGAAGGAATGATGGAACACCAGAGGTCTGAATGGAAGAGGAGCTCAAAAGAGGAACCGAGTTGGTCTTCTCCTGTTACTGGGGGTCGCACTGAGTTAGTTGCACTGAGCTGGGCAAGAACCCCTGCCCCACCCTCACCCTAATGGAATGATCTGTCCCCCTGGAGGCACATATGCAGAGAGCACGATCCGCTTTGTTCTCTGAGGTGCCACTTGAACTCCAATTCCGTGATACGTCACAGCAAGGGAGAATGTTTGGAGGAGGGGGTGTGGTGGGTGGAGGTCAAAGTAACACGGGGCAGATCTCCCAAGCACCACGGCTCCACGTCCGCCAGTGTGCGCGTGTTCGGACCTCTCCCGAAATGGGACAGCAACAGAGACTCCCAGGTTAGGGTTCCGACCTTTCATCAGAGGAAAGAGAACATTCTCAGCCTCCTGAGATTTGGGAGGTTATTACCATGGGAAGTGCAGAAAGGGGCTAGGACGTGAGGAGGGCGATCACCCCCACTGAGGTGCAGTGAACCACAGCCACGTGACTGTGCAAATTCGGGAAAGTTAGATGCAATCCTGCCCTTGAAGCCCATGCCCCTTGGTAGGTGGGCACTTGGAAAAGGTGAGAATTTCAAGTAAATTAGACTTTCCCAGGCAGCCCTCTCAGAAATGAGGGGGGTTTGCCACCACGAAGTAGGAAAGGTGCTTTGGGTTGAGTATGTAGTACACAGGAGTGAATCAGAGAGACGTGCAGTGCTCGGGCCCCTCTTCCTCCTGTCCCCAGCCTCAGGGGGACGCTGCGTTGCCAGTCCTCGTGCGCTTAAGAAGGCTCATGTGGCAGAATCACGTTTGTCACAGGCAGTTCTACAGGAGGCGCCCCAGGGGCCATGGATTCATTCTTTAGCCATGACGACACAGAACAGAGCGCTCTGTCTCCTCAGCTGGACCCCGGTGGCAGGCGGATTTACCCCTAGATGGGACATGCCTGCCGTGTGTGCCTTACTGCCCTGGGCAGGGCGGGCGGCGTTCCCCAGAGGAGCCACCGCTCAGGAAAGGGGCTGCAGGAACCCTTCGTGCCCCCTGCACCGTCAGGTCTCTGAGCTAGCCCGGCAGTCGCCTCAGGGCCGTGATGCATCCCTTTGGGGAGCCCAGCAGCCAGCTCCCCATTGGCCGTGCTGGGATTGGAGGGTCCTCCTCCTGGGGTCCGGCCCACAGCCCCCATGTCCCCTGCTGCATGCACTACCCCGTCTGTGCTGAGCCTGGCCTCAGTCTGCAGTGTCTGGGCTGTTGTCCTCCTCTCTCCCCACTGCCAAGTGCTCACTCCCCAGTGCGGGGTTCTCTTGCACTCATCTTGCCTGGGGAGTCCCCAGACAGGAGTCCCCTCTCATCGTGGCTGTGCTTCCTAAAGAGCTGGCTGGACAGCCCGGTGGGGAGTGTCCTAGGGGCCCGTAAAGGACGGTCATCGCCATGTGACTGTGAGACTGTGTACCATGATGAGTTATTTTCAGAGGACTCCTGTGTACCACCAACCGTTTCGTGAAGCCGGTGGCCTTGTGAAGCTGACGCTGAGGCTTCGCTTCCCCAGGCAGAGCCAGAGAGGGGGTGTGCACCTGTCAGCCAACCCCAGAGCCAGCTGGGACCCCGGTGTCTGCAATCGGGCCGTTGGAGCAGAGGAGAGACTAGCAGAGGGCGGCGGTGGTCGCCGGGACGCTCCCCCACACACCCCATACACCCCCAGACTCAAACGAGGAGTTTGAAAGCAGCCGAGCAGGAGGGGGCTTCGGGTTCCCAGGCGGCAGGCTGTGCAGAGGGTCGGCCGCCCCAGGAGATGTGGAAGGAGGCGCACGCCCACCAGATCCCATCTGGACAGCCCTGGCCGGAGCAGGGGAGGCTCATGGGAGCGCAAACGAGACCGAGGTGAGCTGGAGCCTGGGCGACATCATGAGCCGGGTGCTCCTGGCCCACGTCCCAGGACCAGAGCCCCTGGGGCACTCCAGGATGGAAGCAGGGACACTGCATGCTGTCCTTGGAGGGAACGGACTTGGAGGGTGTGAGATGGTGTTTGATCCAGGCCCTCATGGACTGCTGGGATGTAGCCCTCAGGTCGCCCCCAGCCCCAGCACAAGGGACCCTCAGGGAGGCATGTCCAGGGTGCAAGGTTCTCTGCGTGGTGTCTGTGCTGCCACACATCGCCCAGGTCCCCGGCAGTTGTGGCCAGGGTGGGGCAGACCAGGCACCAGCCCCCTTGCCCGTCAGCCGGACGATGTGATGATCTCCAGATGGCCTGAGCCTACCCCCGGGAGGGGCTGGTTTGAGGTGTGTCAGCCCCGGTCCTGCTTCTCTCAGAAGCCCCCATTGCCCTGCCGAGGCCAAGCCTGCTCTGACACCAGCCTCCTCGGCAGGGGTCTGACCTTCAATCTGGCTCCCACCCACCTGCCCTCCTCTGGGACGAATATCGCGGGCACCTTCCCTGGGGCCCTTCATGAGCAAGTGGCGGGCCTCTGGGCCTGTACTCAGGTGCTGAGCTGGGGCTGAGCACAGGGTTAGGGCTGGGCCGATGGCGGGAGGTGAGGTGTGAGACGGGGGGCATCCGCAGGACCGTGTGAGGTGGCAGAGTCACGTTTGCCGAGCACCCGGACAGAGGGTCTGTGCCAAGTGTCCCCCCAGACACTCAGCCCCGTGGGGAAGCAGTGAGAGGCCCTAGACCCCGGTGCGTGGGTGTTTTGAACTGCTGGCCTGCTGTGTGCCTGACCTTCAGCCTGCCCAGGGGAGTGAGCCTGCAGGACAACGTTGGGCCACCCGGTCGGCTGAGATAGAAGGGGACCAGACTGGGCAGGGGCATGGGAGAGCAGAGGCCGTGCCTGAAGCCCAGGGCAGCCTTCGGTGGGCCATCGCTCCTACAGCCACGTGCGAGCGGGCCTTCTCCATCCTTACATACTGCGTCCGGGCCCCACTTAGCCTCCAGAGCATGGAATCGATTTCGGACAGATGGTGACCCCAAGGTGCTGGGAGAGGCCACGTGGGCAGCGTCCAGTGTCAGGCTCTCGACGGCATCGTTGCCTGGCTTTCCTGGGGTCCCCCACCTGAGTCATGGGACGTGCGTGAAGCATCGGGCCTGACGTCCCCACGCAGGGCAGCTGGAACCCCGCTGGTTGTGGGGAAGACCCCTCAGGCCAGTGCACGGCCCGGGCTCTGCTCCCGGAGGCAGCTCAGTGTGAACGTGAGTTCCGCCGCTCACACGCTGACCCGGCGGGTAAGCTCCCTAGGGCTCAGCTTCTGGCTGGGTAAAGCGGGCATAGTCTCAGTGCAAGTTCCAGGCCTTGCTGTGCGTTGTACACGCTGCCACCCGTACCTAAGGTGCTCGGCCCAGATTAGGTGTCCAGAGACTTAGCTTTCGCTGCTGTCTGTCTACGGTGTCCCTTTGCCCCGTGCCATGAAGATTCTGAAGCAGTCCGTGTCTGTCTTCCGATCCCTGTGTATGTGGGCTGATGGAGTCTTTCCTTCCCGCTGAACATCTGTGACCCAGGCTAGCTCCTCTCACGTGTCAGAACCGAGCAAACACGGTCTAGGTTGTTCTGGAGGCGGCTGGCGTGACGGTCAGGGCTGCTAGACTGGGCACGGAGCGTGCAGGGCGCTGGGGAAGGCATCTAACCTCCCCGGGCCTCCTCTCCTGCTGTGCCCGTCGCAGCCCAGAGCTCTGCGAGCGTGGCTTGGTGCCCAGTTTGAGGCTGTGTGTGTGAGAACTGCTTGAATGGACACCCCTACGGACGGTCTGACCCCCCCCCCCCCCGCCTCGTGTGATGGACGCCTCCCGAGCATCTATGTTACAGCAGGCCGCAGTGGCGCGGGTACCTCGCACCCGCTCACGGGGTCCTGAGCGGGCTCCTCACGGCACAGGGGCCTGGGCGAGCACCCGCTGACCTCAAGGAGGCCAGGGCAGGGGCGGAGGAGACCATGCTGTCCACGGGGCTGGGCCCACAAGGCCTTAGAGGCCAGGCCCAGGCATGGAGGTGCCCCTTCGACGGGGTAGGACGCCGAAAACCTTGCGTGGAGGCAGGAGGCCATCGCACTTGTGTTCTGGGAAGGTCGCTCAGGTGACCGATGTGGGGGCTGCCAGTGGAGCTGGGCCCTGAGGGGATCCTGCCGTTGTCCAGATGAGATGAATGCCAGGACGTTTTAGGCCTGGCCGGGGGCTGGAGAGGAGGGACGGGGTCCCGAGTTGCAAGTGAGGCAGAAGAGGCCAGAGTGGTGGACGAATCGAGCTTGGGGGCTCATGGAGGGCAAAGGGCTGGGGTCTTCAGGGGGAAGGTTATCCTTCCCACTGCCTGGTTGTGTGTGCCTGTGTTTGCTTGATTTCTTTGCTTTTTAAAACAGGTTCGTCATCCATTTAATTTTTCCAAATTTCCATGGACTGGAGGTTGGGAGTTTCAGATTGGCCGAAACTTGCACGCCTCGTTGAGAGAGGCCCCATACACCGCTGCCCCAGTTTCCCCTGTGACTACCCCTGTGACGAACCTCTCAGATCAGGAGGGTATGTGAGTTGCGCCTGGGGAGCTCACGTCGATGCGATATTATTAACTAAAGTTCACCGTGCACTCGGGTCTCCTTAGTCCTCTGCTTGATGTCCCTTTTCCCATTCCAGCATCCCACCCGCGACGCCCCATTCCGTCGCATTGTCGCGTCTTCCTAGGACTCCTGCTGGCCTTGGGAGCTTCTCAGACGTGGTTGTTGATGCCCTTGACAGTTTTGAGAAGTCCCGGTCAGATACACTGTAGGATGTCTGTCCGTTGGGGTTTGTCTGACAGATTTCTCAGGCTTAGACCGGAGCTACAGGTTTCTGAGAGGAAGACCACTGAGCAAAGGGATTCTTACCACATCGTATGGAGGGTGGATACGGATTAGGAGGACGGTTTGTCACTGTTGATGTTGACCTTGAGCATGTGGCTGAGGTCGAGGCCATCAGGTGTCCCCACGGTAAAGAGACTCTTTTCTTTGCCCGTCCTGCGTTGTCCTGTTTGGGAGGAAGTCACTCTGCACAGCCCTGACCTCCGGGGCGAGGGACCATGCTTCCCCTCTTTGAGAGAGCACTGTGTACTTTGGTGCTTTGGCATTCTACTGCGGGGGACCTTTGTCGACTCTCGTGCGTTTGTGCCTTTCCCATTCGCCCGTGTATTTCTCTCACTGTGGACTCGAGGATGTTTTCTTTCACAGTTTAGGGCACGTTGCGATTTTCCTTTATTTGGTTGCTCAGATTGTTCCAGCAATGTGGTCGTCGGAAAGCGTCTCAGTTGCCTTCTGAGTCTCTCTGATGTACAGAGCTGTTTCTTTGGGTTTGTTTTTTTTTTTTTTTCCTTACCACATCCCTACTGTCTGGCACTACAAGATGCTCCAGGCTCTTTGTGAAATAATGCGATGTTGATCTCTATATCTCTCTATCTGTAGCTCTATGTTTTGTCTCTCGGACTTGTCTCTCTCTCTGTCTCTGTCCTTACCTGTAGTATACAGGTCTCCGGCTCCGGTTCCTGACACAGGGCTCTGAAAGCCCTTGTACACAGGGGAGCTGGGAGAATCTCTTGTCCTAACATGTAGGCCTTTGATGCCATGTTTGACACAGGGCTCCTAAAACCCTTGTCATTTCCCAAGAGATAAGAGCACCAGGAGCATTTTTGTTCTAAGCAGGTGACCCTGGGTGGGCTCCTGGATGACTCCTGGATGGGGGGCTGCTCACCAGAGAGGCCAAGCCATGATTAGAAGCTTGGAATGTTCAGCCCCATTCCCCCATTCTCCAGAGCGGGGAGAGGGGCCGGACGTGGCCTGAATAATCCATTGTGCCAACATGAGGAAGCCTCCATCAAATCCCAGTAGTATAGGGGCGTGGGGACCTTCGAGGTGGGTGAACACATCCACGTCCCGGGACAGTGATGCCGCCCAAGTCCACAGGGACAGATGGTCCTGTGCCCGGGTCCCTCCCAGACCTCCCCTGGTGGATGCCTCCATCTGGCCTTTCCTGCCCTTTAATGAAGTGGTAAGCATAAGTGTTGCCCTGAGTTCCGCGAGCTGTCCTAGCAAATCGTCGGCTCCGCGGTGGGAAGGCCAAGGGAACTTCCGATTTGTAGCCCACTCAGAGCTGTGGGTAACCTGGGGACCTCCTACTTGTGACCAGCATCTAAAGTGGGAGGCAGTCTTGTGGGACTGGGCCCTTACCCCGTGGGATCTGGTGCTTTCTCCGGGTAGAGAGTGTCGGAAGTGAATCAGTAATTGAATCGGGATACCCAGCTGGTGTGGCAGAGAATCGCTTGGTGCGAGGGCAGGGGGAGCCCACAGAAGTGTCAGAAGTGTTGTGAGTGTGGTAGCAGTGTGGGAGTAAAGGTCAAACACGTAGCAGGAAGAGTGAGATTTTGTTAGTCGCTCACGTTGCATATTTCCTGCCCCAGTCCTGGAATCGTCCGTACATTTAAGGAGCCCTGCTTCCTTTCCTTGAGGAATGGATTTAGAAGCCAAGATCTGCGTGCTAGCTGTGCCCATGCTGCTGGGGTGTTACTAGTTTAAGGCCCTCTCTGCTGACGGAGCGAGGAATCATATACAGGTGCGCTGACCCCTGTGTCCACATGTACCTATAAACGTTGCCATGGGTAATCGTCTGTTTCTGTAGGAAGCTAAACGTGGCCTCGTGCTGCTGACTCCACCTCTAATCTAGTACCCCCTGGATCATTCTAGCCTCCTGCCCTTGTTTATAAGTAAACGCCCCTTTCAACAGTGAGAAGCGTGGCTCCCACTATTGGCCAGCCATTCGCGTGTGTGTTCAATTCAAGTGGACTTTTGTAGCACTATCAGAATTGTTAACGTGGACGTACCGCCTCGGGAAACAGCTCCATGCACTAGAACGCAGTGGTTATGACATGCCCTGGGCCTCGAGTCTTACAGACTCCCTCACTTCCGGAGTGACTGAGGTGAGCACCTTCCCCCCACACCCGCCTGTAAGGGTGTTTCATACGTTTGTAATACATTTGCCAGAGTTGGAGTCCTCGGACAGCTGCGTTCCTGCCTGGCATTCCCCGGACCGCTGATGTGATTTCGTGCATGTGTGCCATTTGCATACGTGAAGGTTCGCTCTCGTGCCGTAAAGGTCAATGGGTTTTGACAAACCCATCATACCATGTAGTCACAAGGACGGTATTACACAGAACGGTTTCACTGTCGTCAACTATCCCCTGCCTTCACCTAGTTGGTCCTTCCTCCCTTCTCCCAAACCCGTGGCAGTCGCCAATCTTTTGAACCGGTTCTAGAAGTTTGCCTTTTCCAGACGCCGTAGACCTGGATTCATATACAGTATGCGGCCTTTCAGAATGATTTGTAATCTTTTGTTTTTGTTTTTTTTTTTAAGATTTTATTTGTTTATTTATTTGACAGAGAGAGAGAGAGAGCCAGCGAGAGAGGGAACAGAAGCGGGGGGAGTGGGAGAGGAAGAAGCAGGCTCCCAGCAGAGGAGCCTGACGTGGGGATCGATCCCAGAACGCCGGGATCACGCCCTGAGCGGAAGGCAGATGCTTAAGGACTGAGCCACCCAGGCGCCCCTGATTTGTAATCTTTTGAATCCTCTGTCTTTTTCTGTCAGTGAGTCAAGCTAAAGGTTGGTCACTTCTCCTCATCTTTTCAAAGAACACACTTTTGTTTGCATCAATTCTCCCTATTGTTTTTCTTTTTTCTTGTAAGGATTTTATTCGTAGGTCGTCTCTACACCCAGCGAGAGGCTGCAACTCACAGCTCCGAGATCGAGAGTCGCACGCTCCTCCGACTGAGCCGGCCAGGGCCCCTGTTGTTTCTCTGTTCTCTAGTTCATCTCCTCGCTCTCCGTTCTGTCTCCCTGCCTTCCTCGTGCTTGCTTTGCGTTCGCTTTGCTCTTTCTCTAGTGTGCCGACGGTGTGGGTTAGATGTTGGCGTTTTTGTTTCTTTGTGGTTCGCGGGCATTTACAGCTGTAATACCACAGGGCTGCTTTTGCCCCGCCCCACAAGCTTGGGCACGCTTGTATAGTGTTTGTTCGTTTCAAAGCCTTTTCTGGTTTCCCGTTGTTTCCCGGTGTGATGCATTGGTCATTGTTTGGCCGGAATTGCGGTCCGCCCCAAAGTCATACGTTGCCGCCAGACCGCTGGCATCTCAGAGTGTGGCCGTTGCTGGAGACAGGGCCTTTCAAGTGGCAACCGAGTTCAAAGGAAGCCCGTTAAAATGAGCTCTCATCCAATGTGTCCTCGGGGCAGGAGTAGGTTAGGGCATATGGAAGGAGACACCAGGGGTGGGGCGTGCATGCTCGCAGGGGGGACCATGGGAAGAGGCAGCAGGAGGGCGGCCACCTGCGAGCCAAGGAGAGAGGCTGTGAGAAGAGCCCACGCCCGCCAGCACCTGGATCTTGGACTCCCGACTTCAGAACTGTGAGGGAATCAACGTCCGTTGTTCGGGCCACGCAGTGTGTGGTCTTCTGTTGTGGCAGGCGTGGCCTACTAACACGCTTACCTGGGAATGCGCTGCTTGACCTCCATCTATTTGCAAGTTTCCCCCATTTCCTTCTGCGACGGGGGACTACTCTCCTTCCCTTTTGGCCAGAGAACACACCTTGTTTGATGTCAGTCCTTTGGAACTCTCTTCGGTTTCTGGAGGGATGTGTTGTGGTCGGGTACGTGGGCTTTCCTGGAGAAAGTGCACTGGAGAAGCATATTCAGTCTGTCGTTGGGGGGACTTCTCCAGAGCTGCCCTTACATCCCGTTGCTTCGAGTGCCATTCGAGTCTTTGATTCCCTAACCGAGCTTCTGGCTGGTCAGTCTCTCCTTCATTGACAGTGGGCTATGTCTGCTGGCTCGGGCTGCTTCACGAAAGGCCGCGCTCTGGGCGGCTTACCCAGCAGGCCTTCCTGTTCGCACAGTTCTGGAGGCTAGAGGTCCAAGACCCACGTGCCGGAAAATTTGGTCCCCGGTGACGGAAAGCCTCTCTTCCTGGCTTGTAGGAGACCTTCTTCTCGCCGTGCCCCTCCCACAGACTCTTTTTTGTTCGTAGGTAGGTCGGGGAGAGAGGGAGAGCTCTGCACTGTGTCTTCCTCTTCTTACAAGGACACTGGTGCCATCAGATTGGGGCTTATGACCCTTATGACGTTGTTTACCCTTAGTCCCCTCCCTAAGGGCCCTCTCTCCAAACACAGTGACATCAGTGGCAGCGTATGAATATGGAGGAGGACACACAATTCAGTCCACCACACGGGATAGTGAAGTCTCCGACTTTGATTGTAGAACTGTCTGTTTCTTCCTGCAGTTCTGTCTGTCTTTGCATTGTTCGCTTTGGGGCTCTCTGGGTTCTCAGGAGATCCCCCTGGCCTCCACAAGCTGTTGGATGGTGACCAGCAGGCATGGGAGCTGCCACCAGGAGAGACTCAGGGCTTCTCTGGCTCGGTGTGCACATAGACGCCCTTGTACCTAGGCTCCACTGTCCCCCCAGCCCCGCTCCAGCGGTGTTTGGGAAAGGGCCCTCGCTGTCCCCCGATGCCCGGGAAAACCAAGGAGTCCCGCCCAGGTCTTCCCCTTCCCTCTGTGCACTCGGGAGGCAGCATGTCCGTAGCTGTCGGAGGGCCCACTCCTTTGGTGCTCTTGAAACATCCCCCGTGCAGCGAGCCACTCTGCTGCTCGTTGCCCTCACCGAGCAGGCAGGCTCGGGACTGTCCTGCTCACCTGGGACCCAGCACTTTGCTAGAACTTGGCCGTTGAACGTGGGGCTGTGGAGACCTCGTGCTGAGTGCTCGGGGGCCTTGTCCTATCTTGTGTGAGCACCACAGCCCCCAAGGGAAGGGTGACAGCACTGAAGGAAAGGCCTGGCATCTGGGGCGACCATCGGGGTGACAAGCTGAGCCTGACATGTCGTTGGGTGACTGCTGCGGGGATTGCCCAACCATCGTGCCCCAAACTAACGGAGCATTTCTTTTGAGTGAGGGCGCCCACCATGCAGGGGAGAGCGCTTGGGGACCGTCGCCCCTGCTTATGACAGCAAGAAGGTGTGCAAACCTTTCGGCAAGACGTAAGCACGACAATCTTCGGCGCGGTGCTCCCGGTGACTATCGGCTTTGGCCCTACCCGAGAATGCCAGCGAGGGGCCGTGCTATCTGCCTGTCTGCTAAGGAGCAAAGAGGCGGACGGTATCAGCTCCGAGTGGCTGGACAGCAGGACCCCCTCCAGGGTGCAGTCGGACGCCGCCGTCCACAGAAGCGCAGCTTCCGCCCGCTCTCCCCCAATGGCGCTCGGTAACCCACTCCACATCCCTCTCCCCGGTGCATCCTGCCTCCCTTGTGCTCAGGCAGGAGGACAGGGTCCCCAGTAGGTGACAAGGTGGTCAGTAAGAGGGACGGAAGTGCAGGCGCGCATCAGCCTGAGTCAGCAAGAGAACGCCAGGCTATGCCCCGAGTGCTCCGAGTGGCCCCTGACTCTCTCGCCTCACTTGGGAAGAATGAAAGGGTGAGTCCCCTGAGTGCCTCCTTCCCTAATGGTCTGGAGAGACGGTTTTCCTGGCCCCTCTCGTCCATGATGGCCTGAGGTGGGCTCAAGCGTGGGGGAGGGGGTGTAAGAACTGGTGAGCAGCCTGGTTCCAGGTCCCCGTTTGTCTGGCTCTCCCCATTGAGAAGGCAGGAGACCGAGGAGGTGGGCTCCTGGCTGCCCTGTGCCCATCCACGGGGAGGTTCCAGGAGGCTGGGGCCGCCACTAGGCCATATCCGGGACGAACCCCACGGATCCCATCCTCATGCTGGCCTGGGTCCCCACTGCCCTAGCTGCACCCCAGTGCCATCACGGATGTCTGAGGTACTGGAGAAGCTGGGGGTCTCCCAAAGAGCTGATTGGACTTCTTTGCCAGGACCGCTCTGGGGGGAAAGGAGCTCCTCTGCCGGGTGGGTAGGGGCGTATGTGTAAAGGGTCCCGGGGACGGGCGGGGGAGGCGGGAGAGCACACTGCGCCCGGACCCTTGGGGGCCAGTCTGCGAGTGGCAACGCGGACCACCCCTGCCCATTTCTGACATCCTGTCCCAGGCCAAAGCGGTAGCCCGGGACACGTGTCTGTGCCTTGCGACCATGCCAGAGACCCTGCTTGTGTGGACGTGTGGACCAGACTCTGGCTGTGGCCTCTAACCAGCCTTACCTGCCAGTCTGTAGAGCGTGATTCATTTAGGCGTCTTGGCTCATAAAGGTTCACGCCAAAGCCCAACAGCTTTCCTCCCCCGAGAGCTCGGCGCCGAAGCACCGGCCAGTGTCAGTCACCACAGGCTGAGCCCCGTTTGGTCCAAAAGCCGGACAGGGCTTGACTGCAAGTTCAGCTTTTAAAGTCACCTGAAGACCAAGAATGTCAGGGGTCCTGAACCTCTGCAGTTGAGCAAAGAACAAAGAAACCAAGGTTTCCCCGACCCGTGCCATGCGGCCGTTTCCTAAGAGCTGTTGGGCCCTCACACTTTGAAATAGCGTCCTCCTGTATTTGTAGGCACCCCAGTGTCTCGAAAGGGCATTCCGAACAGTGGCCTTGCTTCTGTCGTCATGGCGACCCGCACTTACCACGTGTTCACCTGAACTGCCATCATGTGGAGCGGACCTTTTCAGCTGCTTTGTATATTTGGGAAGCGGGGGGGTCAAGTCCTCCCTCTGGACCCTGCCTTGCAAACTGAGGCGTCCTGAGCCTCAAGGTATCTAGGGGAAACAGGAGGCAATGGGGTGGGCGGGCCGCGCTCCGGGCAAGGTCTGTGCTCCGGTGGCAGGCGGCACTGTGGGCGCCGGGGGCTGAGAACTCCTTCGCGTGGGGGGCTGTGCTCACCGCTGCAGGCCGTTCCGCCACATCCCTGGTCTCTGCGCTCCGGAAGGCAGGAGCGTCCCCTCCCCGTCCGCCCCGCTCCCCAGTGGGGACCACCGAAATCTCGCCGGCCCTTGCTGCCTGTGTGTGCCCAGCTGGGGATCGCCCTGCTGTGAGGGGTTGCCCTGGGTGAGAACCGCTCTTCTCGGGGACTGGGCTGGGGATTTCTAAGGCTTGGCCGGGGAACAAGGTCTCAGCTCTTGGTGCCTCTCGCAGAAAGCCCTCTCTCGGGTCGCTGCTTCATGAGCTGTCACGGAACCACATGACAGCCCATGCCCTCCTTTGGGGCGACGGCCCAGAGCACCCAGTCGGTCTCTGTGGCCCCGGTGATGCGTGTTTCATATGGTGACTCTCGGGGACCCACACAAGGGCCCCAGCATAGCGGGGAAATGGGCCTGCATGGCCCGAAAAGCGCTGCCATGCCGCTCACTAGGCCAGCAAAGCTAGGTTCTCGTACCCGTCAAGCGCCACAAAGAGCCCTTTTAATGAGTGGATGCGGAACCTCCGAGGGGCCTGACTGAGGGTCTCCCGGGCCCCTGCATTCTGCCAGGAGTGGTATTCTGCTCAATTCTTTACCACGCAAGCAGGAAGAGAGCTGAGAGCTAGCCAACTGCTAAGAAAGAAACATCACGGAGGCCACGAGCGCTTGGGTTCCTCAGAAAAGGGCTCCCTTTCGGAAGCGTTTTATTGACCTGCCTGATTTCCGTCAACATGACCGCCCCTAGCTGCCGTGGTGTGCCCAGCCGGGGTATTCTGGGGGCCCATTGGTAGGTGGCAGGTACGTGGGGAAACAGCGGCAGCCCGGACAGCAGTGGAAGGGGTTTGGGGGATGGGGAATCACAGTCAGGGAGGTGGCAGGTCCAGGAGGCACGCCAGGCACCCAGGGGTGGCACAGAGGCAGCAGCCCGGCCACGGGGAGCGGCGTGGCGGGCACGTGGAGGAACACGGGGGGCCCGGTGGCAAGGCCCAGCACCGGCCCGTAAGGATGCATGTGCACAGAGGGCAAGGTGAGACAGACCCAGGGGAAGGCTGCAGGCCCGGCCACGTCCGCCGCGAGGGGGACGGGCGCCTGGGCACCCTGGGGCTGGCCGTCTGCCGGCCGGCCTACTGCGGCGTGGGCATCTGTCACGGTGGGCCTGGCCGCCGCCCCGAGAATGACCGGAGGGGCTGACTGGCTCCTGACCCAGGCGGCGGGGACGTCCGGCTGTCGGCCGCTCACTGGCTCCAGCTGGTCCCCAGCAGAGGACAGGACTCCCTCCGGTCGCAGGCTGGCTGTAGGTGCCGCCGGGGCAACGCCCAGGGCTTCAGGCTTGCTCTCCATCTGCCTCAATGCGGATTTAACGCCGACTCTCCTCTTCATCCTCAGGAGCAGGTGAGGGCAGTCTCTCTTAAAGAAGGGGCTCCTGTAGAATCGTAACTGCGGTGCAAAACGTAAAGGGGAGAAGAGCGCCCAAGTCACAACAGAGCTGATCGCCCAGGCCAACAACAGTCGAGGCCCCTCCACGCTCTAACCCAGCGGTCCGGCCCCAGGCCTCTGGGGAGCAGGTCACAGTCCGGAGAGGAAGCCGGGCGCTAGCTTTCGCGTCCTCAAGGCTAGCTCACAAGGGACTCCCACGTCACCCTTGGGCAAGGGCTACAAGTGGCCGACTGGGGTCAGCATCCAAGTCCAAAGAAGGGTCGGGGGGTGGGGGGCTTGGAGTTTGCCCACGGGGCAGGAGACTGGGCGGCTTTCCGAGCAAGCGTGGGCCGGCCGCAGGATCGCCCCCGGGGCTGGGGGTCCCTGGATCGCGGCCTCCAGGGGCCCGGCTGAGCTCGGGAAGCACGCCCATCCATTCAACCCGCCTCAGGCTCCCAGGAGGGCTTTGGGGCGAGCGCTGCCCCCAGCGGAGCCAGGGGACAAGGCTATTCGCAAAAAGGGGCCTGTCCACCCGCCTCGCTGCCGGCTTAGAGCCGCGGGAGTCCTGTGCGCGCACACACAGCCCCTGGTGACGTGGGTTCCCCCCCCCCCAAGGGCAGCCGGGTGCGAGGTCCAGTGTGTCCCGAGTGCTATGGAGCCGGGCTGGACAGGCAGCACTCGGTTGGGGGTGTGCAGAACAACACCTTCCCTGACATGTGCTGGGAATGACGAGCACAGTAAGTTTAGTTGGTGCCCATCCTCTCACAGAGACACCGGAGCCAAAGAAACAAACACAAAGAAACAGGAAAACGGCCGGGGGTCGGGGTGGGGGCGGAAGAAAGAAAGGAAAAAGGGAAAAGACCGTTTCTTCCTGGTGAGGAGAACTCTTGGGATCTACTCTCTGAGCAATTCCCAGTGCCCCCCCCCCAGTGTCAGCTCTGGTGAGCATGGGGTGCACCACGTGTGTCCTTGAAGAAAGTACCACCCCCCGACACACTGGACACCATCCCTAGCCCTTTCCCCACCTTCAGTCTCAGTCACTGTCACCACCGCGCAGAGGGGGACGCAGGCACCCGATTCCCAAGAGGCGGTCCTGGGGGCTCCAGCTCCCACCCCACCCCCGACCTCACGCCACCCCCACCCCACCGCCACCCCCAGAGCCTGGCGGCTGGGCCCCTGGCAGGGGCGGGGGCGTCCGCTGTTACCTTGCTTGGGACACAGAGGGGCGCCCCTCCGGGGAGCGAGTTGGTGAGGCACGTGAATGTGTGAATGTCCTGCTGCAGTTTGCTGAACCCATAGAGGTTGAGCTGCCGGACAAAACTCTTCATACAGTCTGTCTGAAACACTTTGTTGGGGCCCTCCCTCTCCAAAACCTCCTCCTGAAACAGCTTCTCATTGATGCCTATACAGGTGCCATCGTTGTCCCACCAAATGGATGCAAACTGGCTGCTGTTGACGAGCTTCCACAGCTTCTTGGGAAAGGGCAGGTGGAGCAGATCGCCTTCTCCCGGGGATGGGGCGTCCCGGGTGGTGCGGGGCCTTTTGAACAAAGGCTCTTGGGTCAGGGCCTGGAAACCATTCTCCTCCAGCAGCAGCAGCCTGCAGCCGGGGTCCCTGGCCGACACGGGCTGGGCCAGGCTGAGGGGAGGGTCTGGCGGAGGAGCGCTGTGCTGGGAGCTGGCGGCGGAGGCCGGAGCCAGGGCTTCTGGAGGGAAGGGCGGCGGCCCGCTCTCCTCCTCGCTAGCCATCCTGCCTTCTGGGGACCGGACAGTGCTGCGCGGCTGGCAGTGCCCCTTCATAACAGTGCAGCACAGGACATCACAAAGGGGCTCGGTGACTTGGGGGTGACATCACAACACAGCCAGCCGGTGACCTGATAAAGGGCCAGCCACAGGAGTGACCTGTCAGCTCACCAACATTCTGGGCACACACGGTCCCTCGCCGGGAAAGGGGACCCTCGCCTAGGCTTTCGAGTAACCCGCCAAACACGCGGGGCAAACCCCACACCGTCTTTGCGTCCTGCGTCTGTCTCCCGGGGGCCTGGCTGACCCACGCTGACGCGCTGCCTAGAGGAGGTCAGAGGTCATTCTCTGAGCCCCTGGGCCTCGAGAGCCCTGAACAAGAGGCACGCTTTCAAGCACCGAGCAAAGGCCGGGACGGGTGTCCACGGTCAAGGGTGCGGGCCACGGGGTCCTTTTAGCGTTGTCACGGCCAGGGTGCCGAGGTCCTCCCCGGAGACCCTCCTAGTTCACCCACGCTGTGGGTCACCAGAGGCCACAGGGCCCAGTGCCGCTTAGGTGAAGGGTTCGCCAGGTGTCCCACTGCCACCTGGCCGACTGAGGAGGAGGAGGCGGCCTTCTCCTTGCCTCCCCTCAGCCTGCACGCGTCCCCCTCCGCACCCTGCCACCGCCTGCCAGGCAGAGTCCCGGGCCTCACACCGGCTTCCTTTCCTTTCCTTGACCGACGTCTGCAGGGACGCTCGTCGTCCTGGTTCGTGCCCAGGGTTCGAGCTCCGCGATCCTCCCTGGGGCTGTGGGGCTGGGAGAATCAGCAAGAGGCGGCCATGCAGAGAAGCCCGTCTAGCACATTCTCCCCCACGTGCAGGGCCACGTCCCCCCAAGCACCCCCCTCCCCACCTCGATTCTGGGCGTGGAACTCGATGATCTTCCAGAGATTTCCATGAAGCAGAAATGCCTCCAAGCCGGAGGCTATTGTGTCTGAAATAGTCTGTGGCCTTTGGCTCCCCGCAGGGCCTCATTCCATCACCTGCAGGTACAAACCACAGGCCGAAACGCCCCCTGAGTTGAGTGCCCGGTAAAATACAGAGACAGCCAGGGCGAGCTAGACAGAAGTCACAGGGCAATTTATGCAAACGTAAGGAGCGCTCAGCCGCTGGTGGCACCGGGCAATGCCTCAGGCCCACTACAATGACCATGGCAGCTTCAGACTGGCTCGGGGCTCAAGAATACTCTCGTAAGGCTCCCAAGCTGTCATGGTGGTGGCAGGGCATCCCCAGCCACTCGTCGGGTCTCCAGGGTGTCCGTCTTTCCGTCTACACTCTGTACGTTCAGGCTGTCCCTGAAGACTCGTTACAGATGTTCACCCACCCCCATGCGTCTTGCCGACCAGGGCAACTAGAGGGTGTTTTTATGCTGGCGGAGAGAATTGCAGGGGCCTGGACTACAGCTAAATTGAGCTGCACACAGTACCATGGAAAAGGAGGACCCAGTTTATTGAACAGCTGCAGGAGCAAAAATAGCGGATTGCGCTACATTTGTGACACACCAAGCAGGCAAGGCTTTGCCATCCTGAATGTTCCCATCTCCCCCAGAGACCGCAGGCTCGCGGGAGCCTGCGCCAGGTGGTCTCGTCTGTGCTGGACAGCAGCTGAGCCCAGTTTCGACATCGCAACGGCTGCCCCTGTTAAAGCCTTCCCTCTTCTCCTGGGTGAGGATGTCAGGGCTCCTTTTCCCTCCCAGAACAAATGGTGGCTTGTTCTCAGGCAGAAGGCTCTTAGCCTGGAGGGTCGGCTTGCTTCTGCTTTGACTCCTGTCCCCAGCAGCCACTCTTGGAGCCACCACACTCCTCGTTACACACCCGGGCCAGCCAGAGGGGTTTTCGGTGGAGGCAGACACAAGGCCTCGGCCCTGAACAAATCCACCATTCCAGTGGCTGTGTCCAGTCTCAGCCACTTTGTCCTGGATTTCTAGTTTCAGGTCATGCTTGAGAGCTGTCTGACAGCCAGGCTTCCCAGAACGCAGGAAGAGCCCAAGCCGTTTGCCTTTTCTGGCTGTTCTGGACGTAGCCGTACTGTGTGTGGAGGGTTCCACAGCGGAGATGATGGTGTCCCCTGAGCAGTGACACCCCCCCCCCCGGGCAGGACGGGTGTGCCAGCAGCTTCTACTTTGCAACAGAACACGTATGTCTCCAATACAAGCTTGTAAAAAAATACTTTAACAGAATATACTGTACAGAACTAGGATTTGACACGGTATATTACAATGCTAAAATATTTGTATAAATACTATACAGGCACAGAGTCACTCCATTAGAAAGGGCTCACCAATGGGGCCATTAACAACTGCTGTCAGCACTGCCCGAAGAGAAACTACTCCCACGGCAGGAACACAAACAGTAACGGTGGTGTGGGTGTGCGCGGTGCCACAGAGGCGTATCTACAGTTCCTAGGGACTACGCCACAACAGCAGACTCTAAGCTACATGGTGAGGCCAGCCTGGTTTAAAAAACATTTTCAAAGAACCCCTTTGATGGGAATTTTAGCACTTTGAAAACCAGTTCCTTCTCTGGCCTCATCTGCAGTCCCTAACAGAGCCAAGCCAGCTCCCGAGGCACCTGCCCGGAGTAGGGGTTGCTTTCTTCTTCTCACACATGCTCCCTCCATCACACCCACAGCACTGACACCCCCCCAGCCCACACTGCGCATGCCCGTCCCCTGCCATGTGTGCATCCCATCACGGTGAGTCACTGGTAGGCATTGAGTGCAAACAAGGCATGAGATGGAAGTCCCCGGGGCCCCAGCTCCAGTTCTGGGTGGGGTAAACAAAGAGGCAGAGGAGGGTAGAAGACAGCGTGCGTCCTGGTCCACCTGCATTCTGTTCCAGGGAGTGGTGTCTAATCTGGCATTTCAATATTTAATTTGGGAGGCGGGAGGACATATTTCCCAGGGCTCTGGGTGATTACCACCCTGGTCTTCTTCCGAAACATTGGAGCAATTTTAGGAGGTTCTGGAACTGGCGTTTCTTCCGTTTCCTCATTATCTTCATGATGGAGGTCGTAGGAAATGTTTCCATATTCTCTCAAAAATGGGAAGATTTCAAGCAGAAACTGACAGAAATCCTTGCGAATACCAAACCACCCTGAAAAAGAAGGATGCACTCTTTCAAACACTGGCCTCTACTGAATCTCCTGTCACTTTACTTTCCTGAACACGAAGATTTACTCGTACAACGTAATGCTTTGTCCTGATGCCTTAGAAATGAAGATTGAGCAAGACCTGAATCCTCACTGAGGGCAAGAAGAAAGGCCTGTGGCTCCCTGGCTCTCCAAGTGGGCTTCCCAGACTGGCAGCGACCACACGTAGCGCTGTGACCTTGTCAGAGATCAGACAGTGGGTGAGGTGGTGGCGTCTGCTGGCGCAGGCCTCCTGGGCACTGTGGTGGGGGCTGCAGGGATAGGACCTGCTCCGGCGAGTCTGGGACAGATGCCTGCGGCATCAAGACTACGTCAGCATCCTCTCGTCTTCCCCACCTGGGATATGCTCACATAGGACAAAGAATGGCAAGAACATCAACCCAAAAAGGGACTTCTGTCGGCTTGTGGCAGGCACGTTGGTCCAGGCCGGCAGGCAGCCTGAGCTCACAGGGCCCCCTCAAAGCTACTTCTCCGAGGCCTGCTCTTGCCATCTGTACCACGGGACCATCAGCTGGCTCTCCCAGGGCACAACCCCCCCCCCATCCCCCGGCTTCCAGAATGGCATGCTCTGGGGCTACCTGCAAAGGAGCTTACAGTCTAGTGAGGAAGGAACCGTTGTCAAAGATCACTTCAAACCTGAATGCGCCATCATGCAGGTGGAGAGAAGAGAGGGCAAGCAGGGCACCACTGACAAGCCACAGTGAGGTCAGGAATGTCACTGGGGAGAGCAAGGAGGACACAGAACCTAAGAGGACTCCCAGGGTTTGGTGGGCGACATGGATTTTTATCTCATCCTTGGGAGCCCCTGGGAAGTGGGGATCTTGGTCCTCGTACTGCAGCAGAGGGGACAGAGCCGAGAGGCTGCCTGCTACAGTCAGCCCTACCTCAGACGGCAGAGAACACCACTGGGGAGGTCATGGTGCAGGGCATGGAGAGCAAGGCTGACAGCACACCCTTCCCTTGGAAGCTTCCAGGCCTTCCTCAGGCGACCTCCTTAACTGGGGCCCTCAGGCTCATCCTTTCATAGAGTGGGGCCACACGCACGCACGTACACACAGAGGGCAAGGGCTTCTGAAGTGCGGAGTACATACAGTGGTTTCCTCCCTTCTGTCCAAATGTGGTTGCCATCAGAGTGATCAAGGAAAGCCAAAGAGGGACAAATATCGGGATGCAAGAGAACGCGTTGTGGCCGTCCAGTTTGTGAACCAACAGGATCTAAGGAAAGAGAAATAGTTGAGGTTCTATTGATAAAGCATCTGAGGACGGACAATGTCTGAGGCCCGTCCACCCTTCCCTTGTCGGGTCTCATAAGGGGGAAGGTCCACTCCACAGGAGACTAGAGAAACCCTTCATTCTGGGGGAAGCACGAAATAAACTTATCCCTCTTCAGGACGATGCAAAATCTGTCCAGTTGGGAAGTTTCCAACACCAGGATTGTGATGGGAAGCCTCTGCTGGTGTTTGTTCTAAAGAGTCAACAGTGCCCAGTCTCAAATTCTGCACGGAACTCAAATACGAAAAACCACCAACTGCCTCTTCCCAGATGTGGACACATCAACAGGCTGATGCGCATCCTGGCTACAGAGACTCACTTCTCACTCCTGGAAAGAAAGGGTGCTCTAATTCTACCATCACCCTCTTCTTCCCGCCACCCTCCACCGTGCTTTCCAGGCACCAGGAGGGCCGGCCCAGGGAAGGGTGGGGTTCAGGGCCCGAAGCGTTCTGTTGTCGAAAGCTTACCTCGAAAGTAAGGAGAGGCACGACGATGGTCATCCAGCTCAGTGCCATCGTTATGTGTGTCCTTCGCTGTTCTGCGATCACATCCATGGAACGCAGGAACAAGACAGACCACACAATGTAATAGAGGACCACCAGGCACAGAAAGGACATGAGAATCCACAGGGGGACACACACGACCTGAGGGAAGGAGAGAACGGAGTCTGTAGGGTTTGTCCAGCACCTGAAGGCAGGCAGAGCCAGCCGCTTGGTGCACGTCTGCGGCTGAGACAGTGCCGCCGGCAATGGGGACCCGCAGCCAGCGACTGTGCTGAGGACGGCCTGGGGCTGTGGCCCGCTCCGGGACACGCTCTCCGCGGGCCACTCTCGGGGTGGAGAGCCCAGCAGCTGCCCTAAGACAGGACCTCACTCAGCCCGCACCTGGCTCTGCCCCGAGGGAAGCAGGGCGCCTGCCCTGCGCCCCGCACGCACGCCCCCCTTCCCGACACCCCATCTTCACAGCTGTTTGCCCGCTCCGCCCGAGGCTGCCCTCTGCTCACACGCGCACAGACGCCGAGAGGTCCCTGCCGCCTCGCCATGATGGCTTCCCCGCCTGCTGCCATCGCACCGGATACCCCTTGCTTCACCCGCACATGAGCCCGCGTGTGCTCATCCTCCCTCCCGCCCCGCCCCTTGGATCCTTCTGGCACCCTCTGCCTCGCTAGCCAACGGTACACTGTTTTCTCCTGGTGTGCGGCTCTACGACTTTTCACACACGCACGTGCAGAGCTGTGTATCCCTAGGCAGGACACAGGCCTCCCTCGTGCGGTCCTTCACGGTGTCGTACCCCCGCACCACCCCCAGCGCCTGGCACCCACTGACCCAGTCCCTCTCGCCGCGCTTGGGTCGTTTCAAGAGCGCCGCCCGGCGCGGCCTCCCAAGACCGCCCTCTCCCCATCCACGGAAGGTCCGTGAGCTCCTCTCCCTCGCTGCGCGGAATGACGGGCTGTTTCTGTGTACTGCCCAGTGGCGCTCCAGAGGACGGATGCACCACCGCCTTGCGGCCAGCCCCCGCGGAAGGAAATCTGGGTGCTTGCCCGCTTTGGGCTGTCTCAAATAAAGCTGCTACCAACACGCGGGCCTGGGCTTTTGTGTGGCCGTGCGGTGTCATTCCTCGAAGGGATACCCCGGGTTGGCACTGCTAAATCGTACGTTAACTCCATGCTCCGCTTTCTGTGAAATGGCCAAACTGCTTCTCTGAGTGCGTCTGCAACTCAGCATCAACAGCAGCGACGTGCGAGTGTCCCCATCCCTCCCCACCCTCCCCTGCGCTCTGCGGCGTGTTTTAGCTCTGCCCTTCTGAGGAGTGTATGGTGGGACCTCCTCCTGACCTTGATTTGCCTTTTCCTACTGGGTAAGGATGTTCTGTCCCTGTGCTTATTTGCCATATGCATATCCTCTTTGTGAATTGTCTTTCCAAGCCTTTTGTCAATTTTAAAATTAGGTGGTTTGTTTTTTGAGTTTTGAGAGTTTAGATGTTTTAGATACAAGTCATCGGTTGGACATGTGCTTTGCGAATATTTTCTCTTGCTCTGTGGCCTGTCTTTTCATTCATTTCAAATCTGAGCTTCTTGTATGGATCTTGTTGTTAGTGCCACTTGTAGGGACTCCTCGTCTAACCCCAGGTTCCCAAAGATCTTCTATGATTTCTTCAGACAGTTCTTTGGTTTTCCTTTTGTTTTTAGACCTACGACTTGAGTTGGTGTGTGATTTTTAATCCTCTCAAGTAGCTTGGAGCTCCTGATGGTAGGTTCCGCTGTAAAGTCTACAGAGGGTCTCCTCCCTGTGCCCCTCCTCATTTAGCCACGCTCACTTAGCCCCCCACCCTGCCCACAGGTGGAATGCTAGCCATCATAGCGGCCTCCCTCCGTCCTTCCTGATCACTGCAAGAAGCACGCCACTAGACTATTCCATCTGCTGGGACCTGCCCAGGCCTGGGGCTGGAAAAATCTCCCCACTTACCTACAAAAAATATTCACAATTCCTCATCTTTTTTTTCTGATTGCACCTTATACTAAAATGTTGGTCTTATTCAATTCATTTTCTCTACATCACAACAGAAAATCCTGACCCCAATTACCATTCTCCAGATACACCACCCTAAAGATGGAGGACAGGTACCTGAACATTTTGTATTCTGACTGTTTTATCAAAGATTTTGGGCAGAGGTGATCAGTTCCGCCTTCATTCATTATGGAGTTGACTATGTTCCCTTATTTTCTTCCCTGTCAACAAATGAATATTTTCTTTTTTTGCTATACTTGGTACTTTTTTTAAAGGTAAACCGTGTTCATAACAGAAAATGTCTTATATGCAAAAGTACACATCAAGCAGTGGGGGGAGGAACGCTAAACCCCAGCACGACCTCACCTCCCAGAGGCCACGAGCCTCCCACTCGGTTCTCCCCTGCCTTCTAGACATTCATAGAGGGAAGTGCAAGTCCTACTGGCTTCTCTATTTGTAGCTTGCCATGTATATATAATGACATGTGTACGTACCTATACCCACCCCTGCCCCCCACCCTTCTATCCACCTACGGAGTCAGTTCCAACCACACACCCAGGAACTGAAGCCACAGGTTCTAAGCAGGACTTAGGCCTCACCCCGGCAGGACTGTACACTGGCACAACGACTTTTTTTGAAAAGCAAGTTGGCAGTGCAGTCTGTCTTTCAAAATCTCAAAAAGTTCCCACCCTCTGGCCCAGTAGTATTGTCTCTGGAGTCCTTCCTAAGAAAACAATGAAAAAATCAGGCAAAGATTTTTTAGGCACAAAAATATATGTTACATCATGATTTATCATCACACTGGTATCAACTTCAATATTCGAAGGGGATGGTTTGGTAAATGCATTTGAAGGATATTGCTATCAATTAAATTTTTAAAATTATGCTTATAAAGACCTTTTATTGCCAGGGGAAAATGCTCATGACGTGTTAGGATGAGAGAGCAGCACACAAAACCGTGTGCACAGCACGGGCTCAGCTACCTTCACAAAGCAGTAACGTCTGGCACAGGAAACCCCGAACACTAGCCATGCTCTCTCCCAGTGGGTTACGGGTGATTATCATTCTCTTACCTAAGCTTGCCTGTCTTTTCCAAGTTTTCTACAATGAACACAAATTACTTTTATAATTAAAAAAGAAAAGTTTATTTAAGGATTTAAAAAGTTACATACAAGCCAGGGCCAGTGGATGATCTTGTCCAGTCTTAAGGCAATGAATATAAACTGCAGGATGTTGACCGAACACAGTATTTCTAACTAAAAATGAAGAGAAGAATCAGTTAAACAAAGTAAAAGTTGTATTCAATACTGCAATTATTTGGTTAATACACTAAAAGGCAATGCAAATTATAACACGGTAAAAGTTTTATGAAGTTATACTGGGACCTCCTGATTTTCCAGAGGAACGAAGCAGCACAGTGGCAGCAAGAAAGCTGCCTGTGGTCCCCTGCCCCGTCCCCTCTGCTTAGCGGCTGCCCCGCCCTTCCTTTATACTCTACCACACAATAACCTTGTTTCCAGGCTCACCCGGTAGAGGCAATCTATGGCAGACACCTCAAGTGTCCTTCCTGCCCCTACCCGCAGACCTCTCTATTCCATACCTGCACTTCCTTCTCGTACCCCAGGCTCAGCTCCGGATCCCACCCCTTCCTTTCTGGCTCCTTGGGGACCTGGTCACATCAGGACATCAATTTCAGATTATTTATTGCACCTCTAACCCTGCCTGTTCCACTGATCCCTCCCAGAAGCACAGAAACAAGTTCAACTCATGCCCATTAAACACAAAAGAACCCCACAACCAAATGAGCCCATCCCTCCCTGGAGCCAGCATCCCTTCCCAGCCCTAGCACTTTGTTACCATCAAGCTTTGTGAGACAGCGTGCATGTGCCAGCCCCTGCAGCCTCCCCTGCCATTCTGAGCTCCCAGCACTGCGATCCAGCCTCCAGCCCCGACCACTGGCCACTGCTCTGTCAAGGTCGTCAGTAACTTCTACAGCATCAGACCACCTAAGTCCGAGCGTCCTATGGGGCGTCTGTGCGGCATCTCTTTCCGGGAGCCCAGCGTAGTCTCGCCCTCCTCCTGGTGCTCTTGCAGCTCCTTTTCAGTCTCCTCCTCTCCCTGAACCCCGATGCCCCCCAGAGCCTTCAACTTGGTCTCCTGTCCCCACTAGAGAGACACGGACACAGACACGCAGGCTTTCACTCGCTCGCCCTGCCGTCCCCAGCCCCGGCTTGCGCGATCTCCTGCTGGCTGCTTCACCCACCTCTGTCTCTGACCTAGCCTTCCTGCTCTGGCCCAGACGCAGCTCTCCTGAAGGTGCCTTGGCCAGAGCCAGTCCCAGACTGAGTCCTTTATCGCCTCACACCTTTACCCTGCCCCCTCCCTTCCAGAGCCTCCCGCCTTGCTGTAAGGCATGGCACGGTGGCCCAATGACCCAAGCCACACCACCAGCAAGCACCCTAGGCTGCTTTTCCCGCTCTTGCATGCTCAGTCACCACGTCCTGTCCTCTCTACCACCCCGATGACCACTGCCTCATCAGGCCTTTCTCCTCACCAGCCACCCCCCAATGCTTCCAATAGCCCCCTGACTAGGCTCCCAGCCTCCAGTCTGGAAGGCTCTCTGCTCCCAAATACCCCCGGGGCCGTCTTCTGGCCGCGGCACTCACTGCTCTTCAACGGCTTGCCACTGCCTACAAAACGAAAATCACTGGAAGCCGTCTGATCTGGCCCAGAGCTTCCCCAAAGTTCTCCGTTCACAGGACATTTAGTGAGAGAGCAATTCTTTCCTAGGCCTCTGGGCTGAAAGAGATCCTTAACAGTTCCACTGGGTTAAGTAATCGGATCTAAATGTGCGAAGTATTTATGTCCTAAGTAGCCACCTAAAAAAAAAAAAAACCTCCTATAAATCAAAAGAAAAATATGATTTTTATTTCATTCCTAAATAACCACAACGAATTCCTATGAGGATGTGTGTGCCTGTCGGGTGCTGCACCATTTCTTAAGACACTGCCACCCTCATTAGCTGTTCTCCAGACAGAGTTCAGCACAGCACTACCTTCTCCTCACAGCAACTGCCAACAACCTAGCTTCTTCTCTGATATCATCAGAACTAATGTAGGATGATCTAATAATAAACCTGTAAACTACTTGGAGGTATCCTCACAGCTGGTTATCATTGCTTTTCCCTCAAAAAAGTCCAATATCCCATGGTGCCCTGGGAGTTCACTATGGCGCCCTGGGGCAGATCAGCGCGTCCTCTGAGGACTGAGGATCTGGCCCCTACTCAAGCCTCGTTCCTCTCTACAGCCTTCCTTTCCCCCAACTCCCACCGCTCTCTCCTTTCCACTTCAGGCTCCAGGCAATTCTTCTCTTATTGTGGTAAAATACACACAACGGAAAAACTTACCGTCTTAACCATGTTGAGCTGTACAGCCCAGCGGCACTAAGTACATTCACACTGTTGTGCGACTCTCACCAACATCCACCTCCAGGAGTCTTTGCATCTTGCAAAACCGTGCTCCAGTCACACCAGAGTCACCAGAGTTCACTCAGTGTGACAGATTTTCTCCTGCCTCTATGACTTCGTATGTGTGAGTCCCTCCGCCTGGAAAATACCATCCCCTTCCCCACCTACATAGGGGGCCCCGGCAAACCCCACTCTTCCTTCATGTCTCTGTGCAAGCCTATCCCCATCACCCCCTAGCAAATGTAGTACTCTTCCTCCTGGGACACAAGCACAAAGAGGCACTCAATTCCTGACATGGCGTTTCTTCCTCTAGGTAGGAGCACCTAGTGTGACTCCATGAATGTCTTATTTTTTGTACTCTGCATCAGGAAAATATGGCTTCATGCCCGATGCAGTGCTAGCTCTTGTACTTTTATTTTCTAAGAAATAAAGTGCCAAATTTTTACATGTATCTTAAACTTCCTCCTCAGTCCCTATCCAACTACATTTAGATGGCTCTCTCGGTGCTTTTCTACCTGGGCGAGACACGGCCCCTGCCCCAGGAAGAGGCTAGGAATGGTGCAGGGTGCCCCTGGATCTCACACACACTTGTGGGGAGAGCCTCTCCACCGGCATTTGGTGGGCAGAGGTCAGGCAGAAGCTCCCTGCAACGCATAAGACAGTCCTGTTCAACGAAACATTTCCCATCCAAAAGGCCAACATCATATGTCCCTCCCCCCACCCCGACCAAGAAACACTGAGCCGAATAGGGAATTATCTGGAAGGTGTGATCTCAGTGATTCAGTTTAATGTAAGCTTTTGCAAATGATTTTTAAAGCTTGGTTTTGCTTCATCTGCTCAGGTAATAGAGAAAACATGCAAAGCAACAGGGGCATAAAGGAGAACAGTGAGGATGACTGGGTGGAAATGGTGCCTTTAACCAGCACAGAGTACAGATTTCGGCGATGCTGGAAAAGGAGTCTGGAGCTGGCATCAAAATCTGAGTTCAAGCATGTGAATTCAGGAGGCGACAGCACGAAAGTGGCAGCAGAGACAGGAAGTGTAAGCAAGATCATCCGCATTGTGGGTCACAAGTACACACGGAGAGGACAGAAAGCGCCCAAGCCTAGAATCCTGAGCCGCAACAATGGAGCCAAAGCAGAGGGGCCAGTCTAGTCAAAGGCCCAGGAGTGGCAGGAGCCACAGCATGGCTGGTGGCTAGAAAAAAAGGACTGGAAGGGCCCACTGGATCTGGCCAGTGTCTGGAGAGTGTGGGGCTGAGCAGGGAGCCCGAGGTCAGAAGGGCTCTGTTGGAGGGAGCCTTTCTGTGAAGGAGAAGAAAGGCACGAGAGCCGAAGAGAGGACTAAAAAGCCTTTGCTGCTGTCGTTTTGTTTTCTCTTTCAGATGAGAGAGCCCAGTTACCAGACAGAGCGTAGATAAACTCAAGAGCAAATGCTCAGAGGAACCAGAAGGGGCGAGGGTCTACCTGCAGCAGGGAGGGGCACTGGGCAGAGGCCAGAGGCCGCACAGGTACCAGGCTGCTTGGGGGTAAGATGCTTTCAGACATCTTTTTCCTAATTGTACTCCCTCATGAAGTGCTTGTCCCGCTGGCAAGCAGCCAGAGGGGCCTTGCAGAGAAGTGGCTGGGTTGTGGAAGGCTGGGGGAAGCGCAGGGAGGGGAAAGTGGGCCCTTGGAGGGCTCTCCCTTCACGGTCGCTGCAGAGGACCAGCCACACCCCCCGTTCCCGGTGCAGACCCAGCGTCCTGGCACTCAGGGTCCTGTTCTGCTGGGCTCCCAAGAGCCTTGCTCCCTCACCCACCCTCTCTATGGGAGCCTTCCAGCCCCACTGCCACGCTCCTTCCTCTGCCTGTTACTTACCCAGCTCAAAACCAAGCCTCCCTCGCGTCTGGTTCTCCCTCGCCCCATCTGTGGGGGGCTTTGAGCCCTCAGCTTCCGCGCAGTTCGGTGTGCAGGCTCTGGAGTCAGGCCGACTGGCGTGGGATTCTGGCCCCGGCCCTGCCCTTAACGAGTGGCCAGGAACAAACCCCCCTCCCTGATCACAGAGCAGGGGCAACTGCTGCATCTACTTCACGGGGTTGTTGTGCCTCTTTACTAAGACACCGCTAGCCCCGGGCCTGGCGCACAGTAAGTGCTCAATAAATGTGACCTGCGATCATTTTCGATACTACTATTAGTACTGCTCACATGGCTTTTTTATTCGGCTGTGTCTCCCCTATGTCAGGGCACAAAGGGCTTGACGCGAGCGGGAGAGCCGCTGAAGGGCTAGACCCCGGGGTCTGCGGTGGTGTGGCGTGGCGTGGCGCTCGGTCTGAGGGATCCATTTGCCTGGGCTACACGGGACCGCTTATTCAATCAGGCACGAGTCTAGGTATTGCTGTGAAAGGACTGCCTTTCAGTACAGAAGACTATCCTCGATCCTGTGGGTGGTTTCACTGAACGAGTTAGAGGCCCTGAGGTGTCCTGGAGAGGAAGAAATTCTGCCTCAAGACGGCAGATTCAACTTGGGCTGCGTCTTCAGCCTACCGGTGACTTGTCAGCCCCACAAGCGCATGAGCCAGCTCCTTAGAATTACTCAATCGCGCTCCCCTTCCCTCTCTTCGTTCCTCCCTCCCTTCCCCCTTTCCCCACCTCTCCTATTGGCTCTGTTTCTCAGGAGAAGCCTGACCAACACAGGTACAGGTGGCTAGGGAAAGTCTTGGAGCTAGATGGAGCCTGAAGGCCTGGGTGAAAAGCCTGCGTTCTAAGTCAAGAAAGAATACCATGATTATTTTCATCAGCTTTTGTTTCCTTACTTACCATAATCTAGAGTTAATGACTAATCTCTTCCTAACAAAGGGCAAGAAATCTATATTATGATAATGGACCAAAAGATTTCACTTTTTAAAACATTCTAAATTAGATATATGAAATCTCACCTCCAGTGACCTATCATGTCGAAAGCCCCAAACACAAGCGGCAACGGACACCGGGGAGACAAAGAACAGCGGCATGAAGACCAGAAGCCAGAAATGGCTTCCTCTTTCAATCCTGTCACAGACCAGAACTTCAAACATCAACAGGAGCAAGTGGATGCCCACTGCAATTAACATGGCTTTAAACTCCACACACGTTTCTCCTTCTGCTCTAAAAAGGGACATTGGAAGAAGAAGAAGAAAAAGACTAAGTTCAGAATCTCCACAACAGGCAGGCAGTCCAAGGGAAAATGCCAACCTATGTTGATACTACGAACGATATTTAGGAATTTGACAAAAAGCATAGGAAGTTAGGTAGAAAACGAACTTAATCTTTAATAGGCAATCTTTCAAACGCCAAAGAACTACTACATGACGATAAATGAACATTACAATCAAACCAGACAAAGTTTTAACTGGGTAATGACATTCTCAGAAGTAACAGCCAGAGTTATTATTTCCCTGACAGTAAACATTATAAATGCTTTTGTTCATAACTTTAAATTCAGCTACTTCCAAGATTATTCAAGTTGACTGCTTCTACTACTAAAAATGGACAAATATCCCTTAAATCTCATGACCCTCATCTCTCAATGAATTAAAAACCATGTAAATCACATTTCATGCAATACTATAAAAATAACTATGAATGAGTGTGGTTATATTTCAAGAAAATATAGTAACTATTATTAGGTGCTATTTAAAAATGCCGATAAAATTATGAACATCTATTTATTTTCCTTTCTATTCCATTAGGATAAATTAACACCTGCAGATGAAAGAGAAGGAAGAGCAGTTAAAACTTTTTAAACAAAATCAGGTTAATTAGCTGTTTAAATATCATGCAGGAACTTATATTAACAACTGAAAAATAATTAGGCTGCTAATCAGGAAAATGCTTAAAAATGAATTTGGAAGGCGTACAGTGTTCCATTCAAAATACAGACACACATTTATGATGTACCTTCTTGATGATAAATACACCTGAGGTTAGGACACAGAGAAAGTGAAGCCAGTGGTTACTTCTACAGGACCCAACAACATTCCGCTGGATAATGTTAACACTGAATGACCACACCTGCACACTCACTACATTCGACTATACACCTACAATTCCTTTCCTCGCTCTAAAAATCTTAAATTAAACCAACAGGGCAAAGCTCAAATAGCTTCTCAATATCAATTAGTGGAACCTAAAATGTTTAGTTACTTAACTTTTCATACTTTGAGTCATAAATATTAGATATCTGAAAATATAAAAAAAGAAAAGATTTGCCAGCGGCACAGGTAATCTTAAAAAGGAAAAAGGAAGTCTAAGGACTTTAAAACAGCTACACACAAACGTCTCCCATCTGCCAAGGCTCTCTGCATGACGACTTTAAAGTTCTTAGATATGCATGTGGCAATGTACGTGACACGGGCTAAATCTTATTTTTAAAGTTAATTAAGATTGAAACACCTGCACTTCTACCACACGAGCAGCCGCACGTGTCCCGCCTGTCCACCGGGCATTCCTTCCCTGCCCGTCTTCCTGGTGAAGGTTGAGAATAGCCCCTCAAGTCCCCCTTTTCCCTTTCCGGAGTGCCAGTCTCTGAGAGGGAGAAGAGACTCTTCGGGTCCCAGCAGCACTAGGCTGCACACCGGAGCTGAGCCAACTCCAGGAACCTGAACAAGCTGAGGCAGCCGAGAAGAAAGGCACGGGGCGGGGGGTTGAAGGTAAAGCTTACCACTCTGCCTGGGCCACAAAGGCTCTGTTCTCCTTCACAGCATCTGGGCCTCATCTTTCCCTGTCTCAGCGACTCACTGTTTCCTGGCCAAGCTACCCTCCCCCACCCCCACCCACAGCGCTAACAGTCCTAAAACCCCAGGGCTAGGAGATTGGGACCAGGGGAACCCCAATTCCAGGACTGAACTGGAGACAGATATATCCCTGATGACGAAAGCCAGGCTTCTGTTTTACAGAACTGCTCCGCAAACATGATAGTTTTATAGTCCCTAGTCTAGCATGGTATAACAGTTCGATATTTTGGAAGCATTTTAGATTACACTGCCTTTTGTGGGCTGGCTAGGATCTTAAGTACCCCAAACCACACGACTTTTATTTAAAAACACATATCAAACCCCTAATTTTTAAAAAACTTAGAACAGAACTCAGTTTCCCTGTATTATAGTTCTTATAAAACCCCCAAAAAGTGAAAAACAAGATACTGCTCCCTCAGGGTAGAGACCAATGGGTTTTATAAAGCAGTATTACCGATATTGGGGATTTCGTGCCCAGACTCCCGTTCCAACTGAGGCTCCAACAATGACCATCAACTTCCACAGCCATATTGGAGCAAAGACAGCCCAGTAACTCCACTGAATGACGCCATCCAGACGAAGGGCCAGCAGCACAGAGAACAGCAGGAGACAGGCATAGATGAGGAATTTACTAGGAGAAAAGTAAAATGATTAAAGAGACTCTCTTTTACAAATATGTGATACTGAAAGGGAAGTCATAACAGCAGTATTTTTGAGCATGTGTGAAGAGTTACTAATTCAACAATCATATACTGAAAGGTTCTGTGTAGTAGACACACCATGTTAGGGGATTAGGAAAACATAAAAGAGACTAAAATAAGTTCCTTGCTTTCCAGGGCTTCCTGGTAGGAGGGTGGCCACACAGAAACACAGAACTATAATATAGCATGGTGTGTGCTGGAATGGTGCAAGGGTAGAGTGTGACGGGAACCCAGAAGAGGAAATCTGGATTCTGTCTGGGGGCACTAGGAAGCAGAGAAGTGATGCCCCTGGAGCTGGTTCCAGAAGATATGTGGAAAGCTGTCAGGCAAGAAGGACTGTGAGATTCGGAAGCATTCCAAGCAGAAGGAACTAGATGTACCAAAACCTGGAGGCTGAAAAAGGCTGACATGTTTAGGATATGGTTAAGTTTTGTCAGTGGTTAATTATTTGATTCTATTTGTAAAAAGGTATGGCATTTTTAATCTGCTGTATTCAGATATAGTCACATTTTGGTACATGTATTATACTTTCTGTGACTGAACAGATCACACACACACACACACACACACACACTCACATTTCACATAAAAGGAACTTCCCAAAGAGGATGTCCTTAAAATATTAATGGGAAATTACACTGTTGAGGACTTCTAGTTCCAGCTTTGATGAAGTAAGAGGAATGGGGTTTTTCTTCCCACCTTAAACAATAAACTGGACAGAATATATGAAACAAGAGTTTTCATATACTGGACAACAAAGGCTGTGTCCAGCAAAGGACTGTAATGACAGGAAGGGAAGAAGGAATGAAAAGAAAGGAGGTAAATTTCATTACGGCTCCGGCTTACTGCCTAGACGTGGTTCCCAGCATGCAGCAAGAAGGTAGTTAAAGCCCAACCCTACTGACCATTGCACGAAATGTAAACGGCTTACCAGTTAAAAGACAAAGATTGTCAGACCGGATTAAAAAGCAGGACAACTATATGCTATCTGTAAGAAACCCACTTCGTCTAGCTATAAAATCACAGATTAAAACTAAAAGGACAGAAAAAGTTATACCAAGCAAACACTAACCAAAAGAAAGCTGGAGTGCCATGCTAATACCTGTTTTGGTCTTCTATTGTTGCTCTAACAATCACCACAAACGTAGCGGATTAAAACAATACAAATCTATTATCTTACAGTTGTATATGTGAGAAGTCCAGACAAGCTTGGTTGGTTTTGCTGCTCAGATGCTTATAAGGCTGCAATAAAGATGTCAGTTGGCTGGGCTCTTATCACGGGATTCTGGGAAGAATCTGCTTCCAAGTTCATTCAGGTTGCTGGCAATTTGGTTTCTTGTGGCTATAGCACTGAGATCCCGGTTTCTTCACTGACTGTCAGCTTGCGGCTGGCCCTTGGATCCTAGAGGTCTCTCTCTGATCCCTGCACATAAGCCTTTACATCTAAAAGCCAGCAACAGCATATTGAATCTTTCTCACACTTAGAATTCTTCTGACTTCTCCTTCTGCCACATTGCTCCTGCTTCCAGCGAAAGTTCTCTGCCTAAGAGCTCATGTGATTGGGTCCACCTGGATAATCCAGGATACTATTCCTATCATGTCCATAACTGTGGTAGGCAGAATTCTAAAGATGTTCCCCCAAATTCCTGTCCCCTGGTTATTCAATCAAACACTAATCTAGGTACTACCATGAAAGGACTTTGTAGACAGAGTTAAGGTTACTAATCAGGTGACCTTAAAATAGGGAGATTAGCCCAGATTTTCCAGGTGAGCCCAATGTAATCATATGAATCCCTAAAAGCAGAAAAAGGAGGCCTATGAGTGAGTCAGAGAGATGTAGCAAAGGAGGAGAGACGGGGCAGAAGGGGAAGTCAGAAAAATTCTAAACATTAGAAGGATTCAACTTACTTTTGCTCGGTTTGAAGATGGAGGAAAGGAGTCATGAGCCAAGAAATGCAAGCAGATTCTAGAAGTTGAGGATGATTCCTGCTGACAGCCAGCAAGAAAAATGGGGTCTCAGGCCTACAACTGCAAGGAACTAAATTCTGACAACAACCCAGAAGAGTCTGGAAACAGATTAAGCCCCGGAGCCCCAGAAAGGAATGCAGCCCTGCCCACACCTTGATTTTGGCCTTGTGAGACTCTAAACAGAAAATCCAAATTAGCCCTGGTACACCTGTACTTCTGACCCACAGAAATGTGAGATAATAAGTTCTGTGTAGTTTTAAGACACTAAATCTGTGGTAATTTGTCATGGAAACAACAGAAACTAGTACTATAACCTTAGATACTTTTGCAAAGTCTCCCTTACCATGTAACAGAACAGTCAGAGGTTCCAGGGCTTAGGGCCTGAATCTCTTTGGGGGGCCACTCTGCCTGCCACAATATAAGACAAGGTACGTTTTTGAACAAGAAATATTACCAGGGACAAATGGGGGCAGTTCATAATGAAAAGAGGTCAATTTGTCGAAGAAGATCTAACAACTGTACATATTTGTGTACCTAATGACAAAGCTTCACAATACACGTAGAAAATAATAAGGAAAAACGGAAAAAATCCATAATTACTATTGAAAATTAACACTTCTCTCTCAATAACGGATAGAATGCATTGAAATTACTAAGGAAACACAAGATTGTAATAACCCTTTATCAACCAACATGACCGAATTGATATTGATAAAGCACTCCTCCTACAACAGCAGAATATAAATTCCTTCCAAATGCACATGGAATATTCACCAAGACAGACTGAAATCTGGGTCATAAAATAAGACTCAGCAACTTTAGAAGGATCAAAATCATACAAAGTAAATCTCTATACACAACGGAACTAAAAATCAACAACAGAAAGATATCTGGAAAATTCTCAAAATGCTTGCAGATTAAACAACATTATTCTAAATAATCCATAGGTAAAAGAAAAAAACACAAGGAGAATTTGAAAAATTCCAGACTAAATGAAAATGGAAACACAGCTTACTAAAATTTGTGAGCTCCAGCTAAAGCAGTACCTAAGGGAACTTTATAGCATCAAATGCTTTTGTTAGAAAAGATCTAAAGTCAATGATCTAAGATGCACCTTAAGAAACTAGGAAGAGGGGCGCCTGGGTGGCCCAGTTGGTTGGGCATCGGCCTTTGGCTCAGGTCATGATTCCAGGGTCCTGGAATCAAGACCCACGTCGGGATCCCTGCTCAGTGGGGAGGTCAGCTTCTGCCTCTCCCTCTGCCCCTTCCCCTGCTTGTGCGCTCTCTCATTCCCTCTCTCTCAAATAAATAAATAAAATCTTAAAAAAAAAAAAGAAACTAGGAAGAGAAGGAAATTTTAAAAAGTAAGTGGAAGGAAGGAAATGATAAATGTAAGTGCAGGAAAAAAAATCAATGAAACTAAAACCTGGTTCTTTGAAAAGATAAAGAAAAATAGTAAACCTATAGCCAGAGTAATCAGAAAAAAATAGTAGACAAAAATCACCAATATCAGCGAAATGAAAGCAGGGACATTACTACAAATCCTACAAACTTTACAGGGATATTATGAACAACTTTATGCAAGTAAATTTCTTGAAAGAAACATTATCAAAGTTCAGACAAGAAGAAATACTTTCACATCCCTATATCTATTAAATAAATTAAAATTGTAGTTAAAATCTTTCTAACGAAGAAAAGGTCAGGCTCTGAAAAAATCTACATCAAATACATAAAGAAGAAATAGTAGCAACTTTGTACAAATTCTTACAGAAAAAGATGGGAGGGTGATATTTTCCAATTTATTTTACGAGGGCAGCATTACTCTGATACCAAAACCTAACCAAGAAAGAAAACTATAAACCAATACCCTTCATGAACATAGATGCAAAAACCCTTTAAAAATTATCAAATTGAATCCAGCAATATATAAAATGGATATTACAGTACGACCAAGTGTGGGTCAGTCAAGATTGCAAGCTTGGCTTACCATCTGAAACCAATAATGTAATTCACTGTATTAATAGAATGAAAAAAAAAAAACATGACTATCTCAACAGTTTCAGAAAAAAACATTTGACATAATTCACTATCCATTCAAGATAAAAGCTCTAAACAAATTAGGAATAGAAGGGTATCTATGAAAATAATGTTTAATGATGCAAGACTAAAATACTTTCCCTATAGAAACAACGCAAGTACCTCCACTTCAATACATCTATTCAACCTTGTACTGGAGGTCCTAGGCGTAACAGTTAATACAAGAAAAAGAAATAAAAGCAATAAAGAGTTGAAAGGAAGGAGTAAATCTGATTATTTGCAGACAACATGACTATCTATGTAGAAAATCCTAGCTAATCTACCCAAAAAAACCACTTCCAAATCAAATAAGTGAATTTAGCAAAATTGCAGGATACAAGGTAAATGTACAAAAAATATTACTGTATTTCTTTAAGCTAGCAATGAAAAATTGGACACTGAGATTTTTTTTAAAAAAAACTATCATTTACTGCAACTTTCCTATAAATCTAAAACTATTCTAAAATTAAAAGTTCATGAAAAAACTGCCATTTACAAACATCATTAAAATATGAAATACTGAAATAAATGTAACAAAATATGTGCAAGACTTGTACATTGAAACCTACCAAACACTACCGAGAAAAATTAAAGATCTAAATAAACGGAGAGGTATACCACGTTTATAGATTTAAAAATTCAATATTGTTAAGATTTACATACTCTGTGTATTAATTTCCTATGGTTGTTATAACAAATTACCACCAACTTGGTGGCTTAAAATAATAGACATTTATTCTCTTACAGTTTTGGAAGCCAGAGGTCCAAAATAGGTTTCACTATTTTCACTAAGGTGTCAGCAGGGCCCACTCCCTCTGGAGACCTGGGGGAGAATCCATTCCTTGCCTTTTTCAATTTCTATAACTATATTCCTTACACTCCTTAGACCCCTTCCTCTATCATCAAAACCAGTAGTGCAGCATCTTTAAATCTTTTTCTTTGCTCACATCACATTGCCTTCTTGTGTTAATAGTACGTCCTTCTGCCTCCTTCTTACATGGAAACCCATGATTGATTTAGGACCCACCTAGATAACGCTAGATACTGTCCCCATCTCAAGATCTTTAACTTAATCACATATTTTATGACATAAGCTAATATTCACCTTTTTGCCACAGAAGGTAATATTCACAAATTCCATGGATTAGGAAGTGGTTATCTTTGACGGCCATTATTTAGCCTACCACATTCATCAAATTATTTAAAGATTCAACATAATCCCAATGAAAATTTCTCTGTAGAAATTGACATAGTGATTCTAAAAGTTATGTGAAAATGAAAGGACCCATAATGGGCAAAATAATTGTGAGAAAGAATAAAGTTGGAGAATCTATACTACATACTTTCAAGGCTTATTATAAAGTTACAACAATCAAGACAATGTGGTATTAACATTAGGAGAGACACAGAGAACGGAATAGAATCCAAAAATAGACTCATACATATATGGTCAGTTAATTTTTGACAAAGGCGCCAAGGCAATTCAATGGAGAAAGGATTGTGCTTCAACAAATGGTGCTGAAACAGATGGACAGATGAGGGAAATGCACCTAGACTCTTAACCTCATGGCATACACAAACATTTGTGTGAAATTGATCACAGACCTGCATGTAATAGCCCAAACTATAAAACATCTAGAAAACATAGGAGGGAAAAACACTTGCCACCTAGTGTTAGGAAAAGATTTCTTAGATGGGATACAAAACTGGACTTCTTCAAAATTGAAAACTCTTAATCTCCAAAAAAGACAATTAAAAAAATGAAAACCCAAGCCACAACTGGGAGAACACATTCTGAAAACATATATCTTAAAAAGTACCTGTATCCAGCACACATAAAGGACTTTTACAACTAAAAAATGGCAAAACAATCTAATTTAAAAATGGCCAAAAAGGGGCTCCTGGGTGGCACAGCGGTTAAGTGTCTGCCTTCAGCTCAGGGTGTGATCCCGGCGTTATGGGATCGAGCCCCACATCAGGCTCCTCCACTGGGAGCCTGCTTCTTCCTCTCCCACTCCCTCTGCTTGTGTTCCCTCTCTCGCTGGCTGTCTCTCTCTCTGTCGAATAAAATAAAATAAAATCTTTAAAAAAAAATGGCCAAAAAAATAAGAACAGACACTCCATCAGAGAAGTTATATAAAAGGCAAATAAGCACATGAGAAGATAATCAATATTTTTTGGCATTAAGGAAATATAATATCAATGCGATAAAACTACACACTCACCACAATGGCTAAAATTAAAATGATCAACTTAGACAACTATTGCTAAGGATGTGGAACAACTGGTCCCTCACATACTGCCGCTAAGAATGCAAAACAGTAGAGCCACTTTCAAAAACACTAGGGCAGTTTCTATAAAGTACATACTTACTCTATGGTCCAGCAATCCCATGCCTAGGTATTTACTCAAGAAAATGAGAAGTTTATGTCCATACAAAGACTTGTATTCAAATGTTCAAAGCAGCTTTATTTTTTATAGCCACTGGCACCAACCCAAATGTCCATCAATTGGTGAACAGTTAAACCAATTGTGGTATATCTGTTCAATGGAATACTCATCAGCAGTAAAAAGGAACAAAGCAGGGATGCATGCGACAAGATGCATAAACCTCAAATGCTCTATGCTAAGTAAAATAACTCAAACTGAAAACACAACATACCGTATCACTCCATTTAGATGATGTTTTGGAAAAGACAAAAGTGTAGATACAGAAAGTACATCAGTGTGGTTACCAGTGGCTGTGTAGGAGGAAAAAGCTGACTACAAAAGAACAGGAGGGAGTTGTTTCTGCAGTGCCGAACTGTGCTGAATCTAGATCTTTGGGTGGTGGTCACACAAAGAGATGGATTTATCAAAACGCCGACGACTGTGCCCTAAAAAAAAGGTAAATTTTACTGCATGGAAAATTACTGCAATAAACCTGGCATATCTATTGATCTACCTGTGCGTACACAACTACCTCAGTAGTTGACATTTACAGGACGTTTATGACAGGTCAATACTGTGCTGCTTTTCATGCACTATCTCACTTCAGCCTCACAGCAACCCTTGCGAAGGAGGTACCTTGGCTATTCTCATTTTACAGATAAGGAACAAAGGCTTAGATGTTAAATATCTTGTCCAAGCAGCTAGCAGTTCACAGAGCTGGGATTCACACTAAGATCGATTTGACATTTGACCCCAAAGTCCTTTTAATACTGCCATTATACTGATAATTCAACATTCTCGGAAAAGCATCTGGAAAGACAGGCACTGAGAATTAACAACAGTCTCCAGTGGGGAGGATTAAGGACAGTCTTTACATTCTCATGACTGACTTCTTTTCAAGGTACACGTACTGCACTTGCATTATGAAAAACAATGTAAGAAACTTCAATTGGAAAACAGGGGGAGGTTGTAAGGAGATGGGACCTACAAAACTCAACTCAGAAGTAAACCTCCAAGAATGTAAACCACAGCTAACGGACCAAAAGATTTGGAAAGGTTGCTAACTAGAATATATATATACTGCCTTTTTGTACCATAGTATTCTCGTCTATAAAATGAGAGTAATACGTACCTCATAAGGTGGTTGTGAGTACAAGATAATGAATACGAAAAGTGCTTTGTGTAAAGCACTATATTAGTGGTTCTCAAATTTTTTTGTATCAGGACTCCTTTACACTCTTAAAAGTACTGAGGAACCCAAAGAGCTTTGTTTATATGGGTTATACCTATTATTATTTACTATATCAGATTTTGAAACTGGTATTTTGAAATATTTATTAATTCATTTAAAAATAACAATAAAGGCATTATATGTTAACATAATTTTAATGAAAAAAAGATCATTTTCCAAAATTGACACAGTTTTGAAAATTTTTTAAATGTCTGGCTTCATAAAAGACACCTAGGTTTTAATATCTACATCTGCATTCGTTCTGTTGCAATATGTTGTTTTGTTTCAAGCATATGAAGAAAATCTGGCTTCACAGAGATTTGTAGTTGGAAAAGAACTGAGTATTTTAATAGCTCTTTCAGATAATGGTGGATTTTCTTCTTTGACAGGATACCAAAAGTCAACCAGTGGTAGTAGCTTCCTGAAGGTTAAGTGTGATGTGGAATCCAAAACTCTATCACTAAACTTTTTGTAGTCTGCTACGTTAAAATCCATTGGTCTCTCTGGCACTTCAAATGAATGAAAGTTTTATCCCTGCATAATACTGTGTAGGTTGACTGAAAAATACTAGTTCACTGAGTAATAAAGATCTTTCAAATGTTGACACATTTCATTAAACAAAGGCAAAAAATCACATTAGTTATTGTCACAACCCATTTCATCAGAAATATGTCAGTATTGGGAGGCTGTCAAGTTCATGGGGGTAGATAAAACTTTTCAAAAATTCTTATCTTCCCTTGAAAGCTCAAATTTTACTGTTTGCAAAAACACCATCAGTTGTTTTCCTTGTTGAAAACATTGAAGACACTCCAACGATTTTTTAAATTTTAAGTTAGATTTGTGCTTACTGCGTATCAGTGCTGCTATTTCCAAGTCACAGGTTCACTTGGATTTTCAAGAAAAATGTCTGCCAAGTGCTCTAAGACAAACAGCCCCAGTCTTGTCTGTGAGCTGTCCTCCCAGGTAAAAATGGTGTTCCAGGAAAAAAGGCAGCCTGAAGCCCAGGCACACAAGTGGGGTTTTTTGTTGTTGGAGTAATCTCTACACCCCAAGCAGGGCTTGAACTTACAACTCTGAGATCAAGAATTGCACACTCTACTGAGTGAGCCAACCAGGCGCCCCCACAAGTGTTTTCCCTTGAGTCAACGACTGTACCTTATCGGTCACACAGAATATTAAAATGGATGTATACTCAAGGGTCAATATTTAGTGAGACTGGTATCTTTTATGTTTTATTAAGGACATCCTTATGTGAAGCTGGCTTTTTTTTTTTTTTTAACTGCAAGCGTGCTGCAGTGAAGAATCCAGTGACTGTGAGTACAGTTCCGTGTCACCGGCTGGATTCGTGCTCAGGTGGCAGCAGTTTACCCAGCACTACTTTTGTACCGTCAGTGCAAATGTCAACCCAGAGAGGGGCAAGAACATCTTAGTATTATGAAAATAGTCGTGGCCTCTGCAGACCCCTCGAAAGGTTCTCAAGCTCCCCCCACAAGGGGTCTGTGAAAAATGGTTTGATGACTGCTGCACTGAGTACATGTTAGTTATGACTATTAATGCTCAAAACCAAGGGAGGCTTTTACGAGCTGCTACAAAGACAGAGAGCTACCAGTGAAAGACGCCAAGGTACCAATGACCTCACCACTAGACTCTGGAGAAGAAAAAGGCTTGAAGGGGACGCACAAGCTAATAGAAATGGAGTGATCACCACAGAGAAAGGAATTAGCAGAAGCGACTTTTTCCTCTCTGAAAGCCCAGGGGGACAGTGCAAAAACTAGAAACCAGAACCAACCTGTCAACCAAAGCCTATGGCAACACATATCATTACCAGAAACAACAGACTTGAAAACAGACAATTTAAAAAAAAAATAAGTGAATAAAATATTAACAAATGCAAGGACAATGGTAAACATAGGATTCATAGGTAGATTAAATAATATATAGAGGTAAAATTTTTCTAAAGGATTTTCAAACTATAAACAAAAAATAGATGAGGTGCAGGGAGAGCAAACCCTCTGAGCTAAATTCATTATCTTCCTTAAAAGAGAGGGTTTTTTTTATTTAATTGAAGAAAATAGCAGAAATAATGAAAATAGAAGTACTAAAACGTTTAAAATGTTGGAAAGTGATTACTTTATAATTTTTTATATAATTTAAAAGGAAATTAAGAGTTCTGGGTCTATTACATGAAAAATGAAAAACAGAAACAAGATGAACTTATAAGAGGACAAATAATAATACAAAAATAAAATTCCTACTTCAAATACTGGGGTTGAAAAATTATAAATAGGATGAAACGTTCTTGTATTACTCTCCTATTGCTGTCATACAAAGATACCACCAACCTTGTGGCTTAAAAAGCATAAACTCATTATCTTTACTGTTCCAAACATCAAGCGTCTGAAATGGTTCTCTCATTGGGCTAAAATCAAGGTGCCACCAGAGCTGTGATCCTTCCAGAGACTCTAGGAGAGACGGTTTCCCTGCCTGACCAGCTTCTAGAGGCTGCCTTGTAGCCCCTTGGCTCATGGTCCCTTGCTCCAGTTTCAAAGCCACCAGGGGAGAGTCCAGTCCTCCTTACAGCAATTCACTCTGACCTCCACTTCTGCCCTCCCTCTTCTACAGTTAAGAATTGTGATTATCGGCCTTGCCAGGGAATCCAGAACAATCTCCCTATTTTCAGGTCAGCTGATTAGCAACCTTAATTCCATCTGCTACATTAATTCCTCTTTGCCATATAATGGAATATATTCCTAGGTTCCCAGAATTAGGATGTGGGTATATTTGGGGGATCATTATTTTGCCTACCACAGACCTATAATTAAAAAGTTCTCTTACTGGATTAACAAATAAAATCTAAATCTGTTGCATTCAAGAGTCACATTTGCAACCGATATCAAAAGTCAAACCAACTACAAGAAAGGAAAAGACAAAGGTTTATCATGTTTGGGTAAGGACAAGAGAAGCAGAAGAGAATACAGTAATTTGGTAGATTTCAAAGATAAACTATTAAAATACTAAAATGACTAACAATGAAAATGTAAACAATGAAAGACTAGCAACATGGCCATAGAAGACGGCAATAATCTGATCATTTTTCTTTTAAGAATACACAGAGATATTTTCATTGTGGGCTTCTACATGCTACTATTAAATAATCACAGATAAAGTAGACAAAATTCCTAAGGAAACTATGGAAATGAACACTACAGTAGACAAAAAATAGCATGGTTCTATAGAGAGAGTCAAATGGCAGGACAAAAATTACGCTTTCTTTACATACATACAGATTTTTCCAGATGGGGGAGGAAAAGGATCATGGGCACTGATTCACGATAAACGCAAATCTAAGGGGGGCACACGATGTAATGAGCACTGGATGTTGTATGCAGCTGATGACTCACTAAATTCTACCCCCAAAACTGGTAATACACTCTATGTTACCTAACTCCAATTTAAATAAAATCTTTAAAAAATAAAATAAAATTTAAAAAACTGTTTGAATGCCTTCAATGTATGGAATGTATAAAAATGAGAAAGGAAGTCTCTGCCCTGAAGTTGCTCTAAGCCAGTACACAGAAAATCGGTTTCTCTGGGAGAGATGGGAAGGGAGGTGGGATCTGGGCAGTAAGTTGGGGACAGGGAATTCCAGACAAAGGGATAAGACTGTTTAAAGTATGAAACAGTTTTGAAACAGTTTTGTTGTATCCCAGGGGACTGGAACACACAGAGTAAATCCTGTAAATCGTGGGGGGTGGGGAGCTAGACAGACAGGAGGAAAGGCACCAGAGAAAATAAAGGGAAAGTATGCTGGGGTAACAAGGTAGGGGTTTTTGAATATTAAGATAAAGTCCTTGGAATTTATTAATAGGCAATGGGAGCCACTGAAGATTTTCTGAGTAAAAGAAAGGTATAGAAAGCATAGAAGAATGTGTAAATTAAATTATAATTGGCAGAGACTGGAAGCTGAAATTCTATACAATTCATAATAAACCAAAACAATAGATTTAACATTGCTTAACCATATGGATCTTTTTCAATGTTCACTTGTGAAGCAGTGCGGCAGAGCGGAAGAGATCATTTGTGCAACTCTGAACTTTGGGTTCTTCAGGAGCAAAATGCAGATAATACTACCTCTACCAGGCAGTGCTGAGGTAAGAATTAAGTAACCTATCAGAAAGCACCTATTGCAAGGCTTGGTGCCACAGGCTTGCAGGTAATAATAAATGTTCGTTTCCCTCCTTAAGTAATGACTAAATCCATGATGAAACAGAACACTAGGGAAGAATATTTAAAATACTACTAAAACCCAACTAAAATACCAAAACATCCAGGCTGCTGCCAAAGCAAGACTCACAGAAAACGTATCCACTCCAAAAGTGCAACTAAAAGCAAAAAAGAAAAGAAAGAAAAAAAAAAGGCAAAGGGAAAACTAGTGAACTAAGTTTCTATCTAAGAAATTTACGGGGAAAAATACCAAAGGAGCCAAAATATATAAATAATAAAACTAAAAGCAGAAATGTAGATACAAAAGCAGAACCAATCAGTAACACCAATAGCTGGTTCTTTGAAAAAAATAAACTACAAAGTTAGTCAAATAAATCAATATACTCAGAAATTTTAGAAGATGTAATTTATACACACATCTGAGAGCCAAGTAAAAAAGATAACTGCCTATCAGAGAGGGAATTCCAAACCTGATTGGCAAGCAGAGAAGATGACGCAGCAATAACACAGTGACAAGAAAATTTATTTTAAAAAAAGTCGCAAGCCTAAACTACTTTGAGTCACTTTTCAAGAAATATTTAGACCAGAGTCCAAGTATAAAAATAGACTTCGCTTAATTCTCTACAAACCAGCAAATGGAGGTTCCGCTGGATATTGTGGCATCAACCACTACTTCCTCGATTTCACTTTTCCAATTACACCTTTAAAATGGATGTACTCCGCTCTATGAATCTGCAGTGCTAGCACAGGATCACTGAATAGTGTCACCGGGGTCAAACTACAAAGCTAGCGTTCTCTCTGAAATGTATATGGAGCTTTCTTGCTTGAGGCTCAAATTCCCTCTCCCCACTTTGCTGGGAAGAGAAAGGGACCGAGGGGAGAGAGAACATACCTAGGAAAGAGATGACTCTGAGTGTAAAAGTTTTAGTATCTGTTTTCTGCAAATTAAAAGAATGCAACTTGGGGCGCTGGGGCAGCTCAGTCGGTTAAGCGTCTGCCTTTGGCTCAGGTCATGATCTCCTGGTCCTGGGATCGACCCTGGGTCAGGCTCCCTGCTCAGCAGGGAGTCTGCTTCTTTCTCTCTCTCTCCCTCTGCCCCTCCTCTCTGCTCATTCTCTCTCAAATAAATAAAATCTTTAAAAACAAAAAACAAAAAAAAAACCCAAAAGAATGCAACTGGACTCATTTTAGATCCATCAGTCTTTTCCAGTTAAATGCAGCAGGCACAAACGCACACACATGCAGGTACACGTGTGCACACATGCGTGGCGTACACACGCTCTGGGTGACACATCCCTGTGGGCGCCTCTCTGTCTACAACTTCAGAGAATGGCTCCAACTGACAAACTGCTAAGTGACACTCTCCCAAACTGTTAAAGGGACTGTATCTCTTACACTGAGCAGAACCTTACTGACAAAATTTAAATTCTTCTAGTGGCAATTTTAACTGGTTATATTAAGACGAATAATGTTTAAGGGCATCTAACCAGAAGATGTAAGAAAGCACAAAAGCCCAATAAAAAAAATCACTCTTAAGGAGGACTAGAATGAGGCCAGGCTGGAAGTTTATCAGCTATGCAACTGCGAGGGGTGGGGGTGTCACTCTCTCCCTAAGCCTATCTCCTCCTGGGTTTGCTCACATATGAATTCACTAAGATTGAGGGATGTGGAAGCCCTGTGTAAATGATCAATTTTACCTATTTTTTTGCTGCTACTACTATTCTACAAGAGAAAAGCTGTAACAATTTCATTTAGCAATCGTTTTTCTCACTACTAGGCCATAGCGGACAAAGTACGAATCATTAGATATAAAGAGCCTATCTCAAGTTCATTTCAAGGCTTTCATCTTGAATTCTAGTACAGGTATGACCTATGATCAGGCAAGGCAATTAGAAACCCCAAGCTCAATACTCCTAGAGTCCTAGGAAACCATCTAAAACTCCTCACACCCACTGTCTCTCCCCTACAACAGAGTCTCCAATGTACACGTCTATTTGTACTCAGCATCCGCTCACTCAGCACATTTATCGAATGCCTCAACAACCTGGACTTCAAAGAGCTCACAGACAAGAAAAATATTGTGTGTGTGTAATTATCAAATGGGAATATTTTTAAAACCCAAAACTATGCATTCGAATGGGACTTGTCTCCTTTCAACAGTCCCGGGGAGGCCATGAGCTAATTCCACTTCATTGCTCAAACCACCTTTGGAGCTTTCCTCCTGGAATCACCTTGAGAGCCTGCAGTCTGTCTTTTTGAATATCCTCAATGGTGCCAACTCTTCACTGAGAGTGAATTCGATTTCTGGAAATGGCCAAAAGTCAGTGAGAGCCAAGTTTAGTGAATAAGATGTACGATCAAACTAGGTGGCACTATTTTGGTTCAGAAATGATCCATGATTATAAATAAAGCAATGAGACGGATTTCCTTATATGATTTGTAATCTGACTCCAAAGGAAATTTCAGATGAGTAACAAGGAATACGAGCAGTGGAATAGGAATATACATATTCCTCTTTTTCCTAAGTAACTTCTTTGAGGGGTAACACGCATTTGGATGTGTAAGCTCAGATATAAGGTTTGCTTTGTGTAATCACAACTCATAAATAGAAGGCTCTTTGGGATACTGGACCCACTGTGTCACAGGCGGGCCTGTCACTAAATTAGAGAGGTCGCATGGCATGCAGGAATGAGCACAGGCTTCAGAAGGAGACCGACTGACTCACGTTAGAATCCTGACCTGGCCCCTTGCCACCTGTGCGACTTCAGGGAAGTCAGAAGCTCGCTAAGACCCTGTGAAACAAGGCTGATCATCTAACTTGCAGGGTTGTTGCGAAGATCTGAGATAACGCCAAAAGCACCGACATTGTGCCCAACCGGTGCTAGGTGCCCCATGAGTCACACCTATTATTAATAATAACCTCAGTATAATCAGGAGGTTTTTCTTACTCTAGGTGGCTTAAGAGGACAGAACGACAGATAAGCAGACATTTGGGTGGTGGGTGAGTAGTTCATGAACAGTACCAACATACATTCACTACCAATGGATCTGGAGCCGGCTTAAAAAAAAAAAACCCAGTAATATGCAAATGATATTTGTAGTAATCATTCACACTACAGGTACTATTTTTAAATCATATGACATGTGCCACCTGCAGCGCTGCCACCACACTGACCTTTCACCACTGTCTGAGCATACTAGGCCCTCTCATGAACCCTGTGCCTCTGCATCCTCTGTCCCTCCTAACTTGCCTTTCCTGCCCTCTGGTCTGAAAAAACCCTACAATTATATCCTTCCAGACTGAGCTGTGGAATCTTCCCTGACTGCTCTGACAATTGGTGGCTCTGCCCCTTGCGCTACCACAGCATTTGGTTCCTGTCTCTGGAATGCCTCATCCTGTGTTGAATTTTAATTTCTCTTCCCATTTCTACTTCTGCCAGGCTTGAGCATAGAGAGGAATTATATCTCACTTATTTTTGTACTTAGAGCACCTAGCATATCTCTTGGCACACAGTAGGAACTCGGGAGATGTCTCATGAATGAATGCTTTAAATATAAACACTTCACAAATGCCTGGTAAAGGCCAGGTAGCTGTCTTTTGTTAACAACTACCAAAAATCACATCCATTTTTCCTAAATTCAAAGAAGAGACAAGATAACTTACATAGACTACAGAATGGCTTTAGAAGTTGCAGCATATGGAACTTTCTAAATGCTACTGACCTCCTTAGTACTCCATGCTCCCATGACAGAACACTCAGAGCAGCATCCCTCAGCCTTTGTCCCAGTCCAGCACACCTGTGGGCTGCACCTCACTGTCAGGAGCTCACTGCAGATGACTCAGAGGGCCTTGCAGAGTTCTCACAGCCTTCCAGCACTGCTGGCTCCCAGGGCTGAAGGGCCTTCTCCAAGCCAGCAACTCCAGCAAGTTAGGAGAAAATCCCAAGGCTCCGTGGTGTGGCCAGGGTGCTGGCTTAATGCCACCTACTCCCAGATCCCCACCTCCTACAAGCACCTCAGAATCAGTCTGCCAATCCTGTATACTGCTGATAGTTGCCCATTCAATGAATAAGGCCCTCGGTGTTATGTTAGGAAGCCTCAGGCATTCCAACAAGGACTTGGTGGGTCCAGTGTGCCTGTTTCAGTGAGTCTTAACCTGTGTAACTAAAAAGTTCACAATCAACTAGTTCTGTGCCAGATGGAAATAGGCAGAGGGTCAGCTGGCAGCCCTGTGCATCTGAGTGCTGACATTTGTGAATCATTCTATTACTGCAGTTTTCCAGAGCGTTGGCAATACAGCAGTGGGTTCAGACTCACCAAGATCAAAAGGTTGGAAAGGAGAGCTGGAGCCATGGCCCATGCCTTGGGACCCACAAAACCATGACAGTGACTATTTTTGTGACACACATAATCCACAAAGTAAAGGCAGCCACATTCTGCCTTAGTGTCATGGTCCTTCCTGTCTCTCTAATGGAATGGCTGCATTCTGAAGGAGGAAAGAAGATGAGAAGAAAGAGGACCAGGCCACAGACCACCAAGCAAGCAGTGACTGGAAGAAGCCACTTTAGATTTCTCCTATAGGCTTTGGAGAGTCATTCATTCATTCATTCATTCATCCATTCATTCCACAAATATTTAATGAGTCAGGTACTATTCCAGGTATACAGGATACCATTATGGACAGAATCATGGTTCTGGCCCCATGGAGCTTATAGTTTAGTAGGGGAGACAGGCATTAATCAAATAAGCACACAGATATAAGGGTACAAATAAATGCTATGATGGAAGAATTCAGCATGCTACAGAGATCCTATAAACAGATATCAGTGGACTTAGGTGAGTCAGAAAGGCTTTCCTCAGCAAGTAACTAGTGAGCTGAGATCTCAAGGATAAATAAGAGTTAACTAGGTCAGGAGGAGAGGAGAGGGAAACATCCCTGGCAACGAGAACAGCATGTGCCAAGGTCCTGGGGTAGGAGGGAGATGTTGAACTGGCTCCAAATTAGAGGCAGGGAGAAAGGCAGCAGCACCAAGGTTAGAGGCCCTGGCACAAGGTATCTTCCTGTCTAGACCCCTTGGTTTGCACTCCAGCTGTCCAGAAGGCCCTCCTCAGCATGGAACAAGACTAAAGAACAATGTCAACAACTAGGTGTGCCCACGAAACACGACACATCACTAGCTAAAAAATCAGACTTGCCAATATTACCTGACCACTGTCTTAGCAGTCACCACTGTGAGGCAACACTGCTCACTCCCACTGAAGCAACACTGTATCAGGAAACTGATGCCCTATAAAAGGTCTTTAAACTTAGACATGCATTTCAATCCAGTAGAATTAAAGTGTTGATAAATATATTGATGATTACTATAAATCTGTTTAGATACCTAATATTTCATCTTAATTTTCATATACCAATTTTTTGGGGCTGGGGGAGAAGCTATAGGAAAAGAAAATGGTTAAGGATGTTATCTGTGCAGCACTATTGTGCTTTGGCAACTGTTAGCCAGTTAGAACTGTTAGGCAGTTCTTGGGTTCTGAATTATCTGTCACCTGGCAAAACAGTCCTGAACTATCTATTTGTAAAGCACTTTGCAACCAATCATTCATTTGGCTTCCCATCCTGCTGAGATTATACTCATTCTACAGATAAAACAGATAAGCGAGTAGCCCAAGGATACAAAACAATTCAGGTTCTACTTATCTTTCTTACCACCCTCCCCAAACAACGTAGACACACAAGGCCCTTCCAACTCCAGTGCCAATCTTGCTACCCTGTAGATCAGTCCTCACCCCTAGGAGCAGCAGAGGAAGGTGCTGCAGTCCCTTCTCCTTTACCTCCTCTCAACACGCTCCTCGATGCAGAATGCTTTCAAGGCCAACAATGATAACGACCGCACTGTGATTTTAACATTGGCACTCCAGACTAGAATATGAACTCAGTAGTGCTCAAAGAGGAATAGAACACCTAGGAAGTCACAGTGGCTTACAGCTTAAAATGTCACTGTCCCCAGGAAGACTGCACTCCCAATACTCTCTCTCCATCTCTCCCAAGACTTCTCTTCATCCCCCACAAGCAGCCCAGGCAGTGCAGTGGTCTCCACTGGGCTCCCACAGACCAACACTAAACAGTGCTGTAAATCATCTATTTACATCTCTTTCTCCATCCACAAGCTGGGACCTCCCAGCATCTGAAGCACCTCGCATTGGACCTAGCATACAAAAGGTTGATTGAGGGCACAGCTTCGCACCAGCAACTAAGGGAAACAGGTACTCCCTTCACAGACTAGTGGACTTGGAAGATCAATTAGGCCAACTCATTTTTCAGATGAGCAGAGAATATGTAACTCAGTCACATGGGGCCCGGTCCCCAATCCAGATCTTTCGGCTCAGTTTAGTTCCACAAACATTTTATAAGGGCCTGCTCTGTTTCAGACACCGTGGGAGGTGCTGGGGATAGTGAGATGTGCAGGAGACAGTCTCTGCTTCAGGAAGCACCCAGCCTGGGGGAGGCAACAGAGTTACAGAACACTTGGGCAAGTGCAAGGACAGGCGCCTGATTCCTTAATCAGTGTTCTCTCCACACTGTCCACTGGATATTCCCCAGCTGGGAAACAGGACAACAGTATCCGCTTCCTGCAAATAAACTTACAGTGAAGACTGAAGAGAAACCGCGTATGGAAAATCGTCAGGTTCACCCCCAGAGGCATTATGTAAGGTATTGCCATACCCTGACACCAACTCCGAAGATTCAACGGTCGTTTCAGATATCACTCGACAAAGCAGCAAACGAGCGAGGGGTGGGCACACATCCAAGGAAAACCTCAAGGGCTCGGAGGAACTGGAGGAAACAGCTGGGGTGGGGGTGGGGGGGGTAGGAGTGTTGGGTCAAGCGAAACGGCCCCTGCGAGGGGAGCGGAGGGCAGGCAGCGGGGTGCGGGAACAGGGGACAGGAAGGGGGCGTTGGGCCAGCAACCAGGGTGGGCCGGCCGAGAGGAACGCGGCTCCCGCGGGGCCGAAGTCGGCGGGGGGAGGGGGGGGCAATGAAGGCACCGGGCGCGGGAGCGGGAAGCGCTGCCCGGAGAGCCGCTCGCACCACTGGGGGCTGCCCCGCCGCCCGCCGCATCCTCACGCCCGCCGCGCCTCCCCCGGCGGCGCCTCACCTCGGGTTGAAGTCCTGGAAGAGGCCCCTCAGGTTCATGGCGGAGAACTTCGCCGCGGCGGCCTCCTCCTCCCCCCTCCCCCCGCGCCGCGCAGCCTGCGCGTTACAGCGGGTTCATGGTGCCGGCGCGAGCCGCGTAATCCCCGCCGCCGCCCGGAGAAACCTGAGCTACCGCCTCCCACCCGTCCTTCCGGGCTTCCGTACGACGGCGGCGCATGCGCCCTAGCCCCGCCCCGCCGGCCGGGGAAGCGAGGCGAGCCGCGTGCGACGCCGCCGTCTTGGCTGGCGGCTCTCCGGGCCACGGCCCTGGGTTCCCCGCGCGGCGGCCGCCCTGCGGACGGCGGGGGGCGTGGAGTTTGGGAGAGACGGGGATCCTGGGGAGACGGCGGAGAGACGAAAAGGGAAGCTGACTGGGCGCAGGCCTGCGGGAAGGGAGCGCACCACCCTAGAATCCCTCGGGGAGATCTTCACAGACACCTGTCACCTTAGGCCGCTCTGCCCTTCGGGAAATTTCCCCTGAGCCTGGGCGGGAAGGGGGATAGTGACCACGGTGACTCGTTGCATTTTGGCGTTCTTATCCCAGGCTTCACCTGTTAGATCCGTCGGTGACTCCCAAGCCTGCATGTCAATTTCCCTCCCAAGGCCCAGGCCTGCATATGGGTACATGCTGGCGGTCCCACACTAAGGTTACCCTGCGCCACAGTCGTCTTTCCTCCAAACTGCCTTCCCCTCCTGGGTTGCCATCTCCCTTGGTAGCAGACCTATTCACGGGGGCATGCCCAACTGGAAATCTGGTAGTCATCCTCCCATTTGCTAACCTAGTTCAGAGACTCCTTGGCCCCTGCCTAGATTTTGTGGTCACTTCCCACCTGGCCTCTTCCTCCACTCCAGGACATCCTATTTATAACTACAAGGTTCATCTCCCTTGGACAAGTCAACATCTTGGACTCAATTTTTCTCCTCTGCAAAATGGAGAAGATAAAACCGACTTCCTAAACTTGGATAAGATAGTGTGCGTAACACTGCTTGGTTCACACCAAATGCTCAGAGAATGCTCTTGCTCTCTGGTGCTCTTTCAAGTTCCTATCTCCTTAGAAGTCTATTTACTTTTGGAATTAGCTGGACAAGTTCACAACAGGTGATCTAGTCCACCTTCTTCACTTTGGCTTTTTTAAGAATTTTCCATGAGCACAGCAATACCTTGGACATTAGTCTAGTATCATTATGGATAATAGTTGTACTTTGTTACAATAACAGTTTCATGAATGGCAGTTTTTCTATGGGTTAGCCCTGGGGGCAGCTTGAGAAGATCACGATTATTATGATAGTCATACCTTGCCGTGCTGTATCACCTTTCTTCTGAGAAGTTGAAAACATTTTACAAGTGGTAATTAGGCTTCCAACCCCACAGGAGGATAGATATTATTATAGGAGCTGCTTTTAAGGATGAGTAACCTGAATCAGCTTTGACAGCTGCTGAAGCACCAGACCCTAGTCCCAGAGTTTTTGGTCCCATTCCCTTGTCCATCCTCTGGGTAGAGTCCAATGTCTACCCCTGAGGAGGTTCCCAGTGAACATTTGGATCCAGAAGTGAAAGCTGAGGCAAGAGAAGCTTGTCTGATGTTCCCTGAGCTACCCAGCTAGTAGAGGTACAGGAACAAAGAGGCAACTGGGGGTCCTACTGAAACTGCAGCCCACACACTGCGAAGAAGAGGGACTTGTCAGTGGCCAGACTGCTAGCACCATCTTAATTACTGGTGACCTCCCCATAAACAGGCATTAAGACTGAGATCGTTTGTCAGTTAAGATAGTTCAACAACAGATACTGTTGCCCTTTCAAAAACTTCACCTACAGAGACCAGGCAGGTTGCTCAGAGTCCAGAGTCTTGAGGGCATGTGCTACTTTGGTGAGGCCCCAATGAGTCCCAGAGCTGACCCACTGCTGACCCACCAGGTCATGAGGCCTGCCCAGCCCAGGGAACAGAACACCAATACACAAACCAATTGTCAATGTAATCTTTTGCTCTGACAAGCCAAATTGCCGAGGGGAGCTTATAAGCCTGTCCATGGGAATATAAGAGAAGAACTGGACTACCCCAAGGCCTCATCTCACCACTCTTCATGAAGTGGGTGTATCCAGACTGCCTCAGCTTCCCTGGAGGCTCAGGCCTGTATGCTACTGGTACTCTTATGGAAATCAATATCAAAATATCCAGGGGCACCTGGGTGGCTCAGTTGGTTGAGCGCCTGCCTTCGGCTCAGGTCATGATCCCAGGATCCTGGGACTGAGCCCTGTGTCAGGCTCCCACCTAAGCGGGGAGCCTGCTTCTCCCTCTCCCTCTGTCTGCCGCTCCCCCTGCTTGTGCACATGCTCTCTCTGTGTTGAATTAGTAAATAAAATCTTTAAAAAACATCAGAATATCCAGGTGTCCCCCTTGTCCTCTCTCCAGCAAGTGCAGAAGACACTGCTGCCAATCTGCTGCCAATCTCAGACCCTCGCTCCGGGTCCCACTCCTAGCAAAGGCCCACAGCTTCACTGGCCTGATGTACAGACCCATGAGTGACCCAGACATTGAGGAAAGACTCTGGGCCATAGACAGGTTGATGCCCTCATCATCTCCCCTAGCAAACTTTGACTTGCCACCAAATTTCAGGGCCATCTTATTATAGACTCTCAACATTCCTTACACAAAGGCATGGAATGGCTCAGAATTGAGAAAGCATGACCCCAAATAAGCCAGAAAGCACACCCATGTGGCTTTGGAGTGGGTACATGTTACAGTGCCCCAGAAGCATCAGTGTATAGTTTTGAAGACTACCTTGGATTTGTAACACCCTTCTGTTGAGTTGGCCTCTTGTCCAATTCAACATTCACATTGGCTCCAATGTGATGGGGTGGAGGGCAGGCTTCTGAAGAGCAGGGCTGTGAAGGAAAGAATCCTGGTACATTCAGACACTTTGGTCATGGAGTGCCTGGGTTAGGGGTGCTCCATGACCAACTTGGCAACTTCTTCAGCCAGGGGACGCAAGGTGCCAGCTGAAGGCTGACACTCTCTCAACCCGAAATTCTCCACTCTAAGTTCCCCGAAGTCCACACCCTGAATTCCACCAATTAGAAAACCACTGGAGTCCCCAGGACTCCACTTGCAAAATGCACCCCTTGCTTCCTGATAGGGCCCTTTGTTTCTGGGTACTTTAAGTTGACCTGGGTAAGTGTGTAGTCTTTCTGTTCCTGAGATCTCCCCGGGAGGTGGTTGGAGTCTGGACAGGGGTGCAGTAGAATACATAGCTGGATTTGGGGGCTCGAGGAACTTGGGGTGGAGGTTATGAGCAATGGAAGAAACCAAGAAGGTAATATATATGGTTCTGCTTGGATTTGCAGCTGCCCCTGGTCTTCTTCAAGAGCCCAGAAGGAGCCCCTCTTCATCATGGAGGTGTCCCTGAGGACTTGCAAACTGCACCTACAGAGAGATAAGAGGAAGGGAAGGCAGTCCCAAAGCTCCACTGGCCCCCTTGTCACAAAGGGTGGTCCTGGAAACAAGTGAGTCAGCATCCTTTCTAGAGCAAGCTTCCCAGTGAAGGAAGAAAGGACTATTTCCTATTGGACGATGGAGTGGGCAGACTGTGTCTGAGCCCACAGAACCACCACAATATCCCTGTGCTATCCTCCCTGGAGCTCTGCTGTCGCCAGGGGCTCCAGGAAGGCTTCCCAGGAGGGCAGGGAGGCTCCTGGGATCCCCTCCTCCAGTGAGATGTGCCTGGAAAGCCCAGGTCAAGTACATGTGGCCAGGCCTCTTGGACAGACAGAAGAAACATGCCTGTGAAGGTCACCAGCCAGCTGTCCACACAATTCCCTTCTCTCCTTCCCTGTGTCCTGTTCTCATTCCTGCATCTCCACTCACTGCTTGTCTTTTGTCCTTTGTGCTTCCACATTGACTTTCTATCACTTTTCTCTGGCACCCTCTGCCCTTACTAATAAGATGCCCCTCCTTCCCCATGTCTTCTCCTGATGCACCCCTTTGGCTGGGGCAGCCTGCAACCTTCTTTGCTCCTTCTGTCACCCTCAGCTAACGTCTTCTCTGAAGCATCCACTTTGTGTCAGGTGCTGTGGGAAACACTGCTAACACATAGTGTTGTATGTGATAAGCTTCCAGGACAGGAGAACCGCTGAGCTGAACCTGAAAGGACACAGAAGATTTCCAGCCAGGAAGAGAAGAAAGGGGATTGCAGGCAGAAGGAACAATGCTTGCAAAGGCACAGAAGTCAGCAAGTGGAGGCAGGTGGACCTTTCAGGAGAAAAATGTCCTCTATGTTCATTCTCTGTGGAGTCTCTGGAACACCCTCCCTTCAGGTACGCCCTCTAATCTGGGCTCTGAGAGCTCATCGCAAAAATGTTTTCCCCAGACTGACTCCTGGAACAGAACTGAGGCCGTGCTAGATTCTGTGTATAAACACAGCATACAGAACCAGGCAATGTGAAACAGCATCTCAGTGAGATTGTTCCATACATTTCTAATACAGGTAGATTGCTTTGTCTCAGTCTCCAATCTATCCTGGGATCCTGTGGCCTCCTAAAATGATTGTTTTCTCTGGCTCAATGTACAGCACGCTCCCCCCACCCAGGCCTACTTGCAAGCTTAGGCCTATGGGCAGTGAGGACTCAGCTCAAGAAGCCTGCTCAGGGAGTGCTCATGAAATGAATGCATGAGTCAGACCGTCCCAAGATCCCTTCCAAAAAAGCAGGCCTCCCTCCCCCATGCCTCAAACTGGGCCCCTAACATCTGCCAGAGCAATGATTTATTATTCTTCAGTTTGTAGTAACTGCAGGCATGATCTATATACTCCCACTCTCCCTTTTTCCTACCACATTCTCCAGGTCATTGACACGCTGAGGGTTTTAGAGTCTTGTTATAGAGTAAGTTATACCATGTTTGCACATGACCATCCATTTGAGATGGGCCATCCATTTGCTAACTGATTGTCAAAGGAAAAAAGCACTGCATCAATCAATTTACATGTGGATTGTAAGACATAAACTGATTCAACAACATTAAAATGTGGGGAAGAACGTACATCTTAGATGCTTAGTAATAATAGCTCCTTCTTACTGACTACCTACTTTGAGCCAGTCATTTTATATACAGATGACACCTTGTATAAACTTTGTTAGGGGTTGAATTATGCTCTGCCTAAAATTATGCTAAACTACTAATCCCTAGGACCAGGGATTATGACCTTATTTGGAAATAGGATCCTTGCAGATGTACTCAAGTTCAGATGAGGTCATTAGAGTGGTCCATAATGAATCTGACTGGTGTCCTCATAAAAAGAGGGAAAGTTTGGGGTGCCTATGTGGCTCATTCGTTAAGCATCTGCCTTCGGCTCAGGGCGTGATCCCAGGGTCCTGGGATCGAGCCCCGCATCAGTCTCCCTGCCCCACTGGGAGCCTGCTTCTTCCTCTCCCACTCCCCCTTGCTTGTGTTCCCTCTCTTGCTGGGTGTCTCTCTCTCTGTCAAATAAATAAATAAAATCTTAAAAAACAGAAGAGGGAAAGTTGGACATACACATATACAGAGGGAAAACAGCCATGTGAGAAGGAAGAGACTGGGGTGATGTGACCACCAGCCAAGGAAAACTTGGGGACACCAGATACTGGAAGAGGCAAGAATAGAACCTCCTCCAGAGCCTTCAGAGGGAGCATGGACCTACCAACATCTTGATTGTGGACTATGAGCATCCATAAATGTGAAAGAAGAAATCCCCCCACATCCACTTTGTGGTACCTTGGTAGGCAGTCCTAGGAAATGAGTACGATCTCACATCAAGGCGCAGAGGCTGTACCGTTTTATCTTCCCCATTTTACAGAAGAGGAAACTGAAAGCCAGATACTGGACCAGCTCATGTGTCATTTCCCAACCCCACTGGGTCACCATCTATCCTGAAATGGAGATGAGGAGCAGTGGGCTCTAAGACAGAGGGTATAAGGATAAACTTTCCACCTGGAGGTGAGTGTTGGAACTATGGCCACTGAAGGCTGCTCTGGGGTTCAGGCATGGCCCCTGCTCTCCCATTCACCTGTCCAGTCTGGTCCCCTTCCCTCCCAGCCGGCTGGGTAACCCAAAGTTCTCCTGTAGGCTCACTCCCCCGGGCAGGCTGGACGTGAGGCACACAGCAGGCCAGCAGTTCAAAATACACACCCACTGGGTCTAAGGACTCTCACTGCATCCCCACAAGGAGAGTTTCTGAAGGGGTCTTGGAGAAGACCCTTTATCTGAGTGCTAGGTAGGTGTGACTTTGCCCCTGGATGCTGTCTTGTGGATGTCCCTTGGTGTCACACCCCATACTTGTTCATGAAGAGCCCTATGGCAGCTGCCAGTGATATCTGCCAGAGAAGAGGGCAGGCAAGAGCCAGGCAGGAAGTCAGCCCCTTGCCAAGGAGGCTGAAGTTCAGAGCAGGCTTTGTCATGGCTGAGGGATGGGGACTTCTCAGAGAAGCAAGACCATGGCTGAGATGCCTCACACCAGTCTGTTGGGGGCAGGCTCAAGGCATCTAGAGAACATCAGATCTTCCTGCTAATGGTCAGAGGATCTCCTGTCTGGTCTGCCCCACCCTGGCCACAACTGCCGGGGACCTGGGTGATGTGTGGCAGCACAGACACCACGCAGAGAACCTTGCACCCTGGACATGCCTCCCTGAGGGTCCCTTGTGCTGGGGTTGGGGGCGACCTGAGGGCTACATCCCAGCAGTCCATGAGGGCCTGGATCAAACATCATCTCACACCCTCCAAGTCCGTTCCCTCCAAGGACAGCATGCAGTGTCCCTGCTTCCATCCTGGAGTGCCCCAGGGGCTCTGGTCCTGGGACGTGGGCCAGGAGCACCCGGCTCATGATGTCGCCCAGGCTCCAGCTCACCTCGGTCTCGTCTGCACTCCTATGAGCCTCCCCTGCTCCGGCCAGGGCTGTCCAGATGGGATCTGGTGGGCGTGCGCCTCCTTCCACATCTCCTGGGGCGGCCGACCCTCTGCACAGCCTGCCGCCTGGGAACCCGAAGCCCCCTCCTGCTCGGCTGCTTTCAAACTCCTCATTTGAGTCTGGGGGTGTCTGGGGTGTGTGTGGGAGTGTCCCAGGGACCACCTGTGCCCTCTGCTAGTCTCTCCTCAGCTCCAACGGCCCGATTGCAGACACCGGGGTTCCAGCTGGCTCTGGGGATGGGTGACAGGTACACACCCCCTCTCTGGCTCTGTCTGAGGAAGCGAAGCCTCAGAGTCACCTTCACAAGGCCATCAGTTTAATCAAACATTTAGTATTACATGGGGAATTATTAGAAAATAACTCATAATCATAGTGATTTGTCACACAGTCACATGGCAATGATTATTATTTACCAACTTCTAGGAGACTCACCAAGATGCTACATCAAGTCATGCCAGCTCTACGTGAACCACAGCAATAGTGCAAGGGCCTTTCCCCCCTACATTGTCAAGTGAAGGTAATTGCTTATGAACATCAGCACTGGGGACTGAGAGGTTGGCAGTGGGGAGAGAGGAGGACAAAGCGCGAAGCTTTGCAGACTGAAGCAAGGTTCAGGAGAGACTGGGCAGTGTGGGCAGCAAGGGAGATGGGGGCTGCCAGCTGGGCCCCAGGTGGAGGACACCCCCTTTCCAGCATGGCCACTTGGATGCCTGTCCTGAGCCTTGCTGGACATTATGGTTCTCAGGAGACTGATGGGTGCAGCTCTGGTCCCTAGAGAGTATGGATAGTATCCCACCAATTCCTGCAGGCAGCTTCCTGTGGAGCAGCTTCTTTTTTGAACACCTCCCCCCTGCCTTGCACCTTAAGGGTGCAGAATCTGGAGTCTCACACCTAAAAAGCATATGTGCATGACTTAAGTCCCTGAGTATTTGAACAGAGTGGACTGTGCTCTGTGATCTCATGGTGTGGTAATGAAACCCATGGCTCCTGAGGCTTTTTCTATAGAAACAGCCGCATGCACCTTCTTATGCCCCCAACTTCATGGTCAACATTCTCCAACTGTCAGGACCCAGTTCTCCATCCTTGTCACTCATTTTTTCTCACTGGGGTGAAAATGATGCTTGAACCTACAAGGAGGAAAGTGGGGAGAGGTGTACACTGTCCTCATGAGTGGTCTTGTCTTTGCAACTCAGCTGCAGGCTCTGTGTATGACCCATTTGGGCACCTGCAATTGTCCTGAGGGGTGGTATAGTCGGAGGGACCACAGAGTGGCCAAGACCCCTGGGAGCAAAGGGGCAGGGATGTGCCCTTTTTATTTCCAACCCAGGATGTCACATCACATGCAGTCATTATGTCCACTTAATGTCCTCCAATCTGTGATAGTTTCTTAGTAATTCCAGTTTCATTGAAACTGTATTACTTCCCTAATGCTAATGTTAACAAATCACCACAAACTTAATGGTACAACACAAATTTATTAGTGGAACAACACAAATGTGTTCTGCAACAGTTCTGGAAGTCAGAAGTCCAAAAATAGTCTCACTGGGCTAAAATCAACTTGTCAGTAGGGCTGTGATCCTTTTGGAAGTCTCTAGGGAGAAATGTGTTTTCATGACTTTTTCAGCATCCAGAGGGTGACCATGATCTTTGACTCATAGACATTTCCTCCATCTTCAAAGCCAGCAATGGGCAGTTGAGGCTTTCTCACATGGCCTCCCTCTTCCACATTTGGACCATTGTATTAACATTGGGTCCACCTGGATTATCTTGAACAATCTCCTTATCTTAAGGTCAATTGATTAGAAATTTTAATTCCATCTTCAACTTTAATTCCACTTTTATGTGTTACTTAACATATTCCAGCTCTGGACATTAGGATGTGTATATCTCTGGGAGGCCAGTGTTCTGCTTATATCAATGGCGTTGACATTTCTGAGGAGTACTGGTCCAGTTTTGGTAGAATGTCCCTCAGTCTGAATGTGTCTGATGTCTTCTCATGATTAGGCTGGCCTTTGGCATTATCATGGAGGACAGCACAGAGGGGAAGAGCCCTTCTCGTTGCAAGTACAGTATCTCCAACACCTCGAGATGCAAGGAACAGTATGTACAAAGGCAAGAAAGTCATCAGTATTCTGGCGATGGGGAGAAATCCTAGTGGTTGGAGTGGTTGGGGTTTGAAAATAACCTTGCAAACCATTTTGGCTACCCCCTTCCTACTCTGTCTAGGGAAGTCTCATCAAGGTCATTGGTGAATATGAGTGTGCTCTCCAGACCATACCCAGGAACGAATAGGCATGTGCTGTGTGAACTAGCTATTTGTAAAACCTTTTGTGGCCCAACCCAAACCCAAGGATATGTGAGTCCTTGACTGTAGCAACTTGTAGATCCAAGCCAACAGGAAAGAGGAGCAGAGCATAGGGGTGAAGGCCATAGCTGTCTGCTGGCAGGAGAGTGTTCAGTCAGCCATAGGTGTTTGGAATCCTGCTACACTGACTTCCCCAGAATACCAGGAGCACAAATCAGGGACTGGACAAGGGGTCTCCAGAGTCCCCATTAAGCTCAGTTGCTTACCTTGTCCATGATCCAATAATTAGAGGATGGTGGAAAGCATTCAGACTTTGCCTGTTTGGGTAGTTGTGGGAGTTAGAAATGCCAAGGGGGGTTAGGGAAGAGAAGCTCCAAATACTAGGACCTTTTAGCTGGCAGTTCTTTATTCATTCTCAAAATGAGTGGTGAGCATGTACTATGTGCCAGGCACTGCTCAAGGCCCTAAGGATACAGCATTGAACAAATTCGCTGCCTCTGTAGTGCTTATAATCTAGTGTGTGTAAGGGTGTAGACTTGAACCATGAAATAAAGTAAAAGGTGTAGTAGGTTGAATAGTGATCAATGCTATGGAAACAAATTGAATCCACAGAACTGAATAAGGAGTGCTGGGGTTGGAGTGGGAGGAGGGATTGCAATTTAGGATCAGGTACTCATAGAAGGACTCATGGAAAAGGTGACATTGAGGGAGAAATTTGAGGATGTCTCAGGAGGAATATTGGCAGCCTGACAAAAGCAAATGCCCAGAGGAGAACAACACATGCAGTAGCTCAGGGCCCTGCAACACAGAGTAAGAGGCAGAGCGCTAGAGAGGCTAGTTCCGACAGCCTGATCCTCCCAGCCAAGGGTAACCTTGCAGCAAGCTCAGTGACACTGGTACAGTGAACTGGCTTGTTGCATTCAGGTTTTTATCCTAGGTTTCTGACTTGACCTAGGGGATAGGGAGTAAATGCAGGTCTAAACATCCAGGGACCATTCTCCCAGGATAAAGGGAAAGGCAGACATATTGACTTGGAGTAGGCAAGGCTGTTGGCCTCTGTTGTGGCATCACTATGGTAGGCAGGGTAAGGGGGCCTTTCTTGAGCAGACTGGGTACAGAACAAAGCAAACACCTTTCTGCTGATGCCTAGAGCTCTTGTCACAGAACAGGCCCTGTGCCTTCATGGAGAGTCATTGTCACTTTAACAGAGAGCTGTATTTCCTGTCATTGCAAGTTCACCCCTGCACCAGGACAGAAGCAAGTTCAACTTTTGTGGGAGAAAAGTACCTACTCCTAGGTGGTACTGTGTGCTTCCTAGTACATTCTAAAAGAAGGCATATCACTTCATGTTCTTCCACTGTTGATCAGAGTGTCACTGAACAGAGGATTCAGGTGGTGACACTTCATCCTTCCATTGTAGAGTGCTTCATCAACCTCTCCCCAAATGGTTGCATCCATCAATTATCATGGACTACACCAGTTACACTCCTGGGCTTGCAAATGGTCATTTACTTTTTCCTATCATGCCATGCACTTACCTCACCTAGAATCCTCCAGTAAGAACTCTCCTGCATTTACTACAGCTATTGCACTATCCTGTAGTACAGTTAGTAGAAGAAAAGCAAGATAAAAATTTAATTCTTTCCCTTGGAGGGTCAATTCTCAGAGGAAGAAGTGATTGCCCTTGTTACTTCCAATGGGGTCCAATGAGTGACTTTTATTACATTTTTTATTTTAAAAACGTTTTCAATTTACAAAATTATAAAGATAGTACAGAGAACTCTCACATACCTTGCATCCAGTTTCCCCTCTTGTCATCATCTTATGTTATTATTGTACATTTGTCATAATACAAGAGAGAAGACAAAAACAAGGACACTGGAGGAATCAAAGCCTCTGGCACCTATAGCTACAAGTAATAACACCCAACTCCTAGCTAGATTAACATAAAACGACACAAGGCATAATTATCTGTGTTACTGTTACTCCACACAACACATTCAACTCTAAACCAAAAATTACAAGACACACCAAAAAGCAAGAACATATAGATTTGGACAGACAATATAAGCATCACAACTAGATTCAAATAGGACACATATGTTAGAATTAACAGACTCAAATATGACAACAATTTTGGAATTAACAGACGACATAACATAACTATGTTTAAGATGTAAAGAGGCTCTACTGGAAAAAAAATGTACAACATGGAAAGACAAATGAATAATGTCAAGGAGAGAAATGTTGCATGCAGCGAAATCCACACAATGGGAAATTGGACAGAAGACAAGGGGTGTTTTATTTTCAACAAAATATTTGCCAAGCAAGAGGTGATGAGGGAGAACCTGTATATTTAAGAAGACTTAGGGATGTGAACAATCAAAATGTAGAGAACATATTTTGACACTGATTCAAAGAAACTGCATTGAAAAAGGAGCATATGCTTGCCAGAAAAGTGTGAAAAATAAATACACTTCACTGTATTTATTTAGTTATTTAGTGATAGTCATGGTGGGTTTATGTTTTATAAAAGAGTACTTATCTTTTTGAAATGCATATTAAAGTACTGAGTAATGAAAAGGCACATTTTGGATATATTCTACAGTATTCCAGCACCTGAGATACCAGGTAGGTAGGGGTATATTTGGAACCTGACTGGCCATGGATAGAAGATTGTTGACCCTGGGTGTCAGGTATATGGGGTTCATTATACTATTCCCTACTGTTCACACGTTTGAGACTTTCTGTAATAAAACTTTTTAATTTGTAAATACCACACCATTTAGTTTGAAAACTTAAGTAAAATGGATTATGTTTTTTAGACCAAAAAAATGGCAAATTGTTCCATAGAGAAATAGAAAACCTTAATTGTACATTACAAACTGAAACCATACCATGAGCACAAGCAGCTCTCAAATGTTCCAGGGCAAGGAAGTTTTTGAAGCTAGTTCCAACAAATAGATGGGGAGAACTTAAGTAAACTCTTTCAAACTGGAGAAAAACAAGGGCAATTTTTTCAGTTCACTTTCCCAGGCTAGTGCTCCTGGATGTAAATGGTAGAGGAGAAAGAACCTTGAAAGAACACTTAAGGGGCCCCTGGGTGGCTCAGTCCTTAAGTGTCAGCCTTTGGCTCAGGGCGTGATCCTGGCGTTCTGGGATCGAACCCCACATCAGGCTCCTCTGCTGGGAGCCTGCTTTTTCCTCTGTGGAGGAGCCTGCCTGTGTTCCCTCCCTCGCTGCCTGTCTTTCTCTCTGTCAAATAAATAAATAAATAAATAAATAAATAAATAAATAAATAAATAAAATCTTTAAAAAAAAAAAGAAAGAAAGAACACTTAAGCAAAAATCACACATATAGCAGCAACTATTCTAAGTAAATGTATGCATATTCAACATAGTAGTGAATTAGATGGACAATAGGCTGTGCCCAATGAACAGAAATATGCCTTAACATTAGAAAAATCTTTCAACTGTATTTATCTACATTAACAAAATAATGAAACGAAAAATATCTGATCCCAAATGGGTAGAGAAAACTCCTTTGAAAGAAATTCAACACTAGTTAATGGAAAAAACTTTGATCAGAACAAGATGAGAAAGGAATTTCCTTTTTCATTTCCGCGCAACTAAAACTTCTCTTATAAAACTGAAGTCTTGAAAAACACACAGAGAATGAGTAACAGTGTCTGAACAGAAAGCCCTGGGGAAAACTGAAGACTGCTGAGCTGGGACCTCTGTTTGGGTTGGGGACTCAGGGAACATCAGGGATATGGGGAGGAAATGTAGGCTGCATGTGTGCAGACGACAGGACTGGTAGGGGAACCAATTTTCAACCTCTGCTTCTGCTTCCCTGCACAAATCTGAGGCAGGATCTCAGAGCACACATGATAGTAGCCCTGGGGTAATAACAGGACACAGGGACAGATGGGATGAATGAGGCATTTGAGTCTGGCGTCTGTGCTAATAACCACCTGAAATCATCTTAGTCTAAGGAATATCCGTTCAGAAAATATTTAAATAGATTATAAAGAATCAACCTGAAATACAATAGCGAATATCAAAGCAAATCATTTAATAAGAGAAGGTATTTTTCAAAAAGTATATAAGCACTCTACATATATAAATACATAAATACAGATATATAAATACATAATTTAGAAACACATAAAGTGAACATACATGCACATATATATGTCCACGTCCATATCTATGTGATATGTACATAAATGTGTACTTAAATAAAATCTACACATTTTATATATTCATATGTTGTACAAAAAGTAAGAACAGACTGACAGTGTGTTCCTTTTTTTTCTTTTTAAAGATTGTATTAATTTATTTGACAGAGACAGAGAGAGAGGGAACACAAGCAAGGGGAGTGGGAGAGGGAGAAGCAGGCTTCCCACCAAGCAGTGAACCCCATGCGGGGCTCCATCCCAGGACCCTGGGATCATGACCTGAGCCAAAGGCAAACACTTAACGACTGAACCACCCAGGTGCCCCTGACAGTGTGTTTCTTAAGATGAAGGTGCACGGCAAAGGAAAACCCACTGCAGCGGACCCTGCAAGAGTGGACAACCCTGACACCAGAGGCCCCAACCCCAAACCTCCTGCAGCTGCTCGGCCTCTTCAGTAAACTGAATCTTTAACAGAATGTTTCCGAAGTCTGGCTGCTGGCGAATGGACCCCTGGGGAAGGAGTGCTTCTCCTCTGACCCTGCCCCAGGGCCATGGGCGCCGCAGCTCCACATCGGGCATCTGTCCCGTGACTGCGTGTGTCACACAAGGGTAGAGGAGGGCCTTCTGGGTGTGGACAGAGAGGTCGCACGTCCCAGAACACTGGGGGGCACCGGCCCTGCTGTGTCCCTGCCAGCAGCCCTGAAAGACGAGGACCCGGTGAGCAGGTGAGGCACGAGCCCCCCAAACGATCCCTGAAGTGCTCAAGGATGTCTAAGACTAAGAGCTTGGGCTAAGGGGCACAGACTCAGGTCTGCGGAGGGCAGAGGCCCAGCCCTGCCAGAGCCCAGGTAAGGAGACCAGGGAGGACCGAGGGACCCCGGCCCTGCACGCTCCCCTCTCCTCCCCAACCTACCCCCTCGCCGGAACCCATCGCCGCCCGACGTGCTGGCAGCCCTAGGGGACCCCTTCCTAAGGGGTCCGGAAGTGATGAGCTCCGACTTCCGCCTGGGAGGGCTGAGAGCAGCGACGACCTCCGCGTGAGGGAGGCGGGATCTCGGTCGGCTGAGGCTAGGCATGCAGGTAGACCCACCCGTGAGGGAGCACACTGGGGGTGGGGGTGGGGCGCCCAGGAGCCAGGTGGCTCCTGCCGGCTGCCCCGAGAGACCGAGGGCAGGGGCAGCATCGTCCGGCTGCGCCCCTCCCGCCGGGGCCCAGGACAGTGGCCACAGGTCCCCAGAGGGACGGGCCCAGGCCCTCCCTGGAGTGGGTGGTGGGACCTGAGGGAGAACTGTGCGGCCCACCCTCCCCCGCTTCGGTCCAGGCACTGGGTTCCTGGCGCGGCCGTGCCCTGGGGGTCCCTAGGGAGGGTGGCCACAGAGGGCGTCTGGTGAAATGCACCTCGGGGATCTGAGGGAGCTTAGGACCTTGGTCAGAGCGGAAGGATGCCAGGTCGGGAAGGGGCAGGGGCAGAGGCAGGCCCAGGGAGTCCAGGTGGGGACAGGGTGGGGACAGATCGGGGGCAGGACCCACGGACTCAGAAGCCGGGGACAGAAGTGACATCAGCGCGGTCAGGCCCCAGGGTCAGTCCAGGAAGGACCCTGGGCGGGATGGGGACACGTGGCCAGTGGAGCAGGACTGGTACATCCAGGTCTCCGGAGAGACTGGGGGCCTTGGTGGAAGGACCAGGGACTCCCGCAGGTGGACAGAGGGGCAGGCCCAGGTCCTGCTGGGCGTCGTGGTGAGGATGCAGAGGGAGGACTGCGGGATGCTAGACCCCACCAGTCAGTCAGTCAGGGAAGGTCCACGGGGGGGGGGGGGGGGGGAAGATGGGTCCACGTGGTGAGTCCGGACTTCCGCATACGGGTCTCTGAGAGACTAAACGCCTGATGGAGTGAGCCAAAGCTCAGGAGGGGAGAGGAGACCAGGAATGAACCATAACGGAGGACAGAGGGGACCCTTGCAGAAGTCCGCCTAGGATGGCAGTCTAGGGAGCCTACCGGGCGGGATGGGAACACGCCGCCACTGTGGCCGGACTTGCGCAACCCGGTCTTCTGAGAGAATGGGGGCCTCGGAGAAAGAAGTAGGTCCTCCGTCCAGTGGACAGACGGGAGGGCCCAGGTCCTGCTGGACATCATGGTGAGGATGCAGAGGGAGGACTGCGGGACGCTGGACACCAGCACAGAGTCAGTCAGAGAAGGTCAACGGGGGGCGGGAGGGGGGAGATTGGAACACGTGGTGAGTCCGGACTTGCGCTTTCAGGTCCCTGAGAGACTAAAGGCCTGATGGAGGGAGCCGATGCTCAGGTGGGCAGAGAGGAGGGCCCAGGTACTGCTGGGTATCATGGTGAGAATGCAGAGGGAGGACTATGGGACGCTGGAACTCAGCATACAGTCCGTCAGGGAAGGTCCATGGGGGAGAGGGGGAGATGGGAACACATGGTGAGTCTGGACTTCCGCATACGGGTCTCAGAGACACTGGGGGCCTTGGTGGAAGGAGCAGGGCCTCCGTCAGGTGGGCAAAGGGGAGGGCCCCGGTCCTAATGGGCGTCCTGGTGAGGATGTAGAGGAAGGACTGTGGGACGCTGGACCCCAGCACAGAGTCAGTCACGGAATGTCCGTGGGATGGGGGGAGGAGGAAGATGGGAACACATGAGGAGTCCGTACTTCCGCATAAGGGTCTCTGAGAGACTAAACGCATGATGGAGGGAGATGATGCTCAGGTGGGCAGAGGGGAAGCCCGGCACGAATGGGAGAGGACACAGTGTTGAACCATAATGGAGGACAGAGGGGACCCTGGCAGAAGTCCGCCTAGGATGGCAGTCTAGGGAGCCTACCGGGCGGGATGGAAACACGCCGCCACTGGGGCCGGACTTCTGCAACTCGGTCTCCCGAGAGAATGGGGGCATCGGAGGAAGAAGTAGGTCTTCCGTCCTGTGGACAGAGGGGAGGGCCCAGGCCCTGTTGGGCTTCAATGTGAGGATGCAGACGGAGGACAGAGAGACCCTGATTCCTAGCACACAGGGTGTCAGGGAAGGCCGTGGTGGGGGATGGGAACACGTGGTCATCTTGACTTCCAGATCTGCGGGTCTGAGTAACAAAGGGCCTGACCTAAGGAGCAGATCTCAGGTCTTAAGAAGCTAGGGCCCAGGCGCTTATGGGCGGCAAGGTATGAACCCTGAGGGAGGACAGAGGGGAACTCACAGAGGTCAGGCCCTAGTGTCAGTCCAGGAAGGCCCCTGGGCGCGATGGGGAAACGAGGCCAGTGTGAGTGGACTGGTGCATCCGGGTCTCCCGAGAGACTGGGGACCTGGTGAAAGGAGCCAATGCTCAGGTGGGCAGAGGGGAGACCCCATGGCCTGCTGGGCTTCATGCTGAGGATGCAGAGGGAAGACTGAAGGACGCTGGACCCCAGCACAGAGGCAGTGAGGGAAGGTCCGTGCAGGGGGATTGGAGGTGGTGAGTCAGGACTTTTGCATCCGCAGTGTCAGAGACCCTGGGGGCCTGAGTGGAAGGAGCAGGGCCTCCCTCCGGTGTGCAGAGGAGAGGGCCTAGGCAGTAACCCGAGTCAAGCTATGAACTCTGAGGGAGGACAGAGGAGATCTCCCAGGGGTGGGGCCATAGTGTCAGTCCAGGAAGATCCCTGGGGGCCATGGGGATGCATAGCGAGCCTGCAGATCCGATTCTGGGTCTCAGGAGTCAGGAGGCGTGCGGTAAGGAGCACGGCCTCAGGTCGGAAGGCTGGGAGGGCCCAGCTTCTGTCGGGAGTCAAGGTGAGGACCAGAGGGAGGACAGAGGGACCCTGGGCCCAGTAGGGAATCAGTCCTGGGAGGCCCTTGAGTGGGACAAGCATGACATGAGGCGTGTCCTGACTTCGGCTCTGGGTCCCAGAGACACTGAGAGCTTGTTGTAAGGAGCGGCCTTCAGATGCAGGGATGAAAGCACAGGCCATCCAGGGAGTGCAGGTGGGCAATAGAGGATAGGCCTACGTGACCCGAAGGAACCCATCTCAGGGAATCCCTGGCCTTTGTTGCCTGATGTGCCATCCAGGATCGTTTCCCATGGTTCTCAGGGCAGCGAGGGCTTTGGTCTGAGGGAACAGGCCTGGAGACAGCAGAGAGAGGAACACAAGATGTGCTGAGGCTCAAGCTAAGATCCCTGAGGGAGGACTCAGGGAGGGACCTGGACTCCAGAACAGGGACAGCGCACTGAAACCTGCCCCTGCTGTCAGCCCTGTGAGGCGTGTTTGTGCCAAGTCCACAGGCAGTGTGTCAGGACGTCCGCATCCAGGTCTGACAGAAGCGGGGGCCATGGTTTAAAAAACGAGGGGCAGGGGCTAATGGGACTGGATGCGAGGACCCGGTGGGAGGACATGAGCGACCCTGAACCCCAGAACAGCATCAGGCCTGGGAAGCCCCTGAGCGGGAAGAGGACAAGTGGCATGTCCAGACTTCCACATCCGGGTCATAGAGCGTCTGGGGGTTCGGGTAAGAGGCAGATCAGGGTCAGCAGCAGGGAAGGTCAAATCCTCCCGAAGTCAAGGCGAGAACCCTCAGGGAGAACTGCGTGGACCCTGGACCCCAGAACAGAGTCACCGACGGGAAGCCATAGGGCAGCTGTCGCACCCCCACATTTGGCCTTGGATCTCACGGATGCGTGGGGCTGTCAGAGGGGAAAGGACTGGGGACAGCACAGGGCAGTCCCCGAGGGATGCAGGGTGAGCGTTGAGGACCTTAGAGCCTAAAACAGACAGTGATTTTGTTGCCCGTGGGCTCCTTCTTGGATGTCCCCCAAGCTGGGGGGAACATCTGAAGTGTTCTTGACTTCTGCACCCAGGGTCTGAGGGAGGTGAGAGCCTTGGTCTGAGGATTGCGGCCTCAGGTCAGCAGAGGGTGGAGCCCCAAGACTCTGAGGGAGGACTGAGCAGACCCCCACGCAGACACAGGGGTCCCAAATGAAGTCCTGCCCCGGTGGCCAGTCCTGCGAGGCCAGGCTGGGAGTCAAGAAAAGTAAGCACCCCACTTTCTCCCCTGGGTCTCCGCGGGGTGGTGGCGTTGTTCTGCAGGATGCATGCTGAGGATAGGAGAAGGGATAGTTCCAGCACCTGCCAAACGTAAACGTGAGCACCTTAGGGACAAAGAGTGGACTCCTGCCCCTGGACAGAGGGACCAACCCCCGATCTGAGCTCCTTGTGAATTGGGTGGGGTGCAGGGGGAGGGCGTGGATTGCTGCGTCCGCACCCTTCTCTCCCAGCTCTCAGGCACGAGAGGACCATGCTGGGAGAGGTCTCAGTCAGGTCATCTGAGGAAGCCCTCCTGGGAGACACACAGGAGTCCCTGGTACTGCCAAGAATCCATGTGGGGACCCCTGAGAGAGGAGGGGCTGGGTCCGAACCCACCCCTCAGGAAAAGGAGGAGATGGCCTAGAAATCTGGCCAGGCCCTACCTGAGAACCCTGGGAACCCTGGGTGGAGCCTGTTGGGCTGAGCCCCTCCTCCTCTCCAGATCCCTGGTCTCAGGGAGGGGAGGGCCTGGGCCTGGGCCTGAGGGTCTGGACTCTAGTCAGTGGGGGAGGCAGGGACCTTGGCCCTGGCCCTGGCCCTGGTGGGGATGGAGGTGAGAAATGAGGGCATGCCTCCCACAGCAGGATCCCTAGGGACCAGGCTTGCCCTGCTACTTCTCTCAGCCATGGGGAGACAGGAAATGGTGGGCTAATTGATTTTTCCCTCTGGCGTCCTCCGGAGATGAGGCCTCAGCACAGGGCGGGTGAGAGTTTTCCCAGGCCTTCCGTGGGGTCAAGGTATCGACCAAGAGGCACACCCATCCCAGCACAGATGGAACCCCGAGCCTGGCCATCCCTGGACATCCGTGACAAGCCCTGTGGACCTTTGGCAGTTGTGGCCAGATGTGGGCCTCCTAGCTTACCTTCTGTGGAGTCTCAGGGCTGCGTGGCCTTGCTGTGATCCTTTGGCCTCAGTCCCACGTTGGGTGGGGCCCAGGCTCTGGCAGGGGAAATAGCCGCCTCTTGAGAGGCCAAGGAGGGGACCACCCAGCCTGGACTGGTGGGGACCTCACAGAGTCCGACCCAGCCCTCCTGTCTGCACCCTGAGGTGCCCCTCCCTTTCTCCTCCAGGGGCTTCAAGAACTCAGAGTCGAGGTCTCTGCCTGAGGCAGGAGTCCCTAAGGTCACAGAGCAGGGGAGGCGCAGGGGAGTGCCACAGGTCAAGGTGAGGACCCAGGGGCTTGCCCTTCCCATCCTCTCCTAAGCAGGAAGCAGCCCACTGTCAGCTCTGGGACCTCAGGCCTCTGCAGGCCGGCTGGACTCTGAGGAGCCATCCCACCTCTGTCTTCAGGTTCAGCCCGACAGGCGCCATGTCCCTGGGTCGGAGGAGTGAGCTCTGGCAGCTGGAGGAAGACCCAGTCCCGGCCCAGAGCCTGGTGGAGGCACAGCTGTCCGGGGCTGGGGAGGAGGGGGGCCCATGTCCCTCCTCCTCAGCCTCTGCCTCCTCCCAGTCCAGCCCCTCTCGCATCTCCTGCTCTGCCCTGTTTCTGGGCCCTCCGGAGGAGGGGTCTGCTGCTGGGGGCCCGAGTGCTCCCCAGAGCCCTCAGAGTGCCTGCCCCTCCCCCACTGGCCTGGCAGCCACTGCATGGGGCCAGCCCCACCATGGCTCCAGCAGCCCAGATGAGGAGGGGTCGAGCGGCTGGGAGGAGCCCGAGGAAGCCCAGCCCCTGCTCCAGGACACACTCCAGGGGAAGGCTGCTGACCTGGTGGCGTTCCTGGTGCTCAAGTATCTCACCCAGCAGCGCACCAGCCAGGCAGAGATGCTGGAGGTGGTCGGCAACGACTACCAGGACGCCTTCCCCGTGATCTTCGGCCAAGCGTCCGAGTGCATGCGGCTGGTCTTTGGCGTGGATGTGAAGGAGGTGGACCCCAGCGACCACTCCTACGTCCTGGTCACCGTCCTGGGCCTCACCTGCGGTGGGCTGCCGAGCGGTGAGCAGGGCATGCCCAAGACCGGCCTCCTGGTGGTGCTCTTGGGGGTGATCGTCCTGGAGGGCGACTGTGCCCCGGAGGAGAAGGTGTGGGAAGTGCTGGGGGTCATGGGGGTGTACGCCAGCAGGGAGCACGTCATCTACGGGGAGCCCAGGGAGCTCCTCACCAATGTCTGGGTGCAGGAAGGGTACGTGGAGTACCGGCAGGTGCCCGGCAGCGACCCTGCCCGCTACGAGTTCCTGTGGGGTCCCAGGGCCTATGCTGAAACCAGCAAGTTCCAAGTGCTGGAGTATTTGCTGCGGGTCAGTCGCGGGCCGCAGCCTTCGTCCCTGGCCCTGTGTGAAGAGTCTGTGAGCGATGAGGAAGAGGGGGCCTGAGCCCCAGGGGTGGCCAGGCCCTTTCCAGGCTTTGGTGGGGCCAACAGATTCTCCTGCGGGATGCTGGGCGGGAAGTGAGGCTGCTTGCTGGTTCTTTCCTGTTACTGTGTGTGTGTGTGTGTGTGTGTGTGTGTGTGTGTGTGTGTGTGAAGACGCAGCCCTGGGCTTTCTAAGGAGTGCAGGGCCAAGGAGGGTTGGGAGAAGAAAGCTGGGCAAGGAGCCTCCGTGGGGGGGATGGGAGGGGGCTGTTCTCTGTGATGACTCCCACATGCAGAGCTTGGTGTCCTCGAGGAAGCTCTCCAGTGGGGTTCCTTGGCATAGAAGGTTTCATCCGCTTCGGCGGCTGAGTGTGTGAGTGACATCCGCCCCCCCCCCCCACACACACAAACACACAGCATTTGTCCTTACCCAGTTCAAGAGTTAAGAGTTTTGTCATGTCCTGGAAACCAGGTGGGACCCCTTGCCTCCTTCTTTGGGCTCTGGACCAAAATCACAGGGCATTGGTCTAAGGATGGGTTGAAAAGGTGAAAAAAGGAAGAGTGAAGTGATGGGGTCAGGAAATAGAGAAATAAAAGGGAAAGTTTGTTGGTTCTTGCTTCTGATGCTTTGCTGTCTGTCACTGTGCAAATGCTAAAGGCACACGCAGATGTGTGCTCCTGCATTGGCTTGGTTCTTCAAGAAAGGAGGAGAAACCTCCTGTCAGCGCAGAGGGAGCCCTGCTCGCCTTGATTGCCAGCCAGTGGCTGAGCTCTGCTCTCTGGAAGGCACTGTGGGTGAGCAGTGAGGACACCAGGAGAAGCAGGACACGTCCCAGGCATAGGGGACTGTGTCCAGCAGCCGCAGTGTTGGCAGGAAGGTGGGGAGGGGTGCCCTGAGCCCTGCAGAAGAAGGGGAAGCAGGGTGACGGGGTGTGGCTCCCGGGGCGAGCACTGCAGTGCAAATGCCCCTGGCCCGGCCTGGGTGTCTGGGGAGACCAGAGGGGCGCCGTGATGGCTTCTGTGCAGCTGGTCACCAGGAACCTGCGTGGTGACAGTAGCCAGACTCCACTCTCTGCCTCCCTGTTAAGGAAGTGGTGGGGTGGGTGCGAGACTGGTTGTGAGGCGGACAGGCCCCAACCCTGCCTGCCCGAGTCCAGGTAAGGAGACCAGGGAGGACCGGGGGACCCCGGCCCTGCCCGTTCCCCTCTCCTCCCCCACCTACCCCCTCGCCGGAACCCATCGCCGCCCGACGTGCTGGCGGCCCTAGGGGACCCCTTCCTAAGGGGTCCGGAAGTGACGAGCTCCGACTTCCGCCTCAGAGCTCTGAGAGCGGCGACGACCTCCGCGTGAGGGAGGCGGGATCTTGGTCAGCTGAGGCGAGGCGTGCAGGTAGACCCACCCGTGAGGGAGCACACTGGGGGTGGGGGTGGGGGTGGGGGTAGGTCGCCCAGGAGCCAGGTGGCCCCTGCCGGTAGCCCCGAGAGACCGCGGGCAGGGGCAGCGTCGTCCGGCTGCGCCCCTCCCGCCGGGGCCCAGGACAGTGGCCACAGGTCCCCAGAGGGACGGGCCCAGGCCCTCCCTGGAGCGGGTGGTGGGACCTGAGGGAGAACTGTGGGGCCCACCCTCCCCCGCTTCGGTCCAGGCACTGGGTTCCTGGCGCAGCCGGCCCTGGGGGTCCCTAGGGAGGGTGGCCACAGAGGGCGTCTGGTGAAATGCACCTCGGGGGTCTGAGGGAGCTTAGGACCTTGGTCAGAGCGGAAGGATGCCAGGTCGGGAAGGGGCAGGGGCAGAGGCAGGCCCAGGGAGTCCAGGTAGGGACCGCGTGGGGACGGATCGGGGGCAGGACCCAGGGACATAGAAGCCGGGGACAGAGGGGACCTCAGCGCGGTCGGGCCCCAGGGTCAGACCGGGAAGGCCCCTGGGAGGGATAGGGACACATGGCCGATGGGGCGGGACTGGTGCATCCAGGTCTCCTGAGAGACTGGGGGCCTTGGTGGAAGGACCAGGGACTCCCTCAGGTGGGCAAGGGGAGTACCCAGGTCCTACTGGGCGTCGTGGTGAGGATACAGAGGGAGGACTGCGGGACACTAGACACCAGCAGTCAGGGAAGGTCCACCGGGGGGGGGGGAGAGGAAGGTGGGTCCACGTGGTGAGTCAGGAGTTCCACATACGGGTATCTGAGAGACTAAAGGCCTGATGGAAGGAGCGGATGCTCAGGTAGGCAGAAGGGAGGGCCCAGGTCCTGCTGGGCATCGTGGTGAGGATGCAGAGGGAGGACTGCAGGTCGCTGGACCCCAGCAGAGTCAGTCATAGAAGATACATGGGCGGGGGGGGGGGGCGGGGGCAATGCGTGGGGGGGGGGGCGCGGATGGGAACACGTGGTGAGTCTGGACTTCCGCATACGGGTCTCTGAGAGATTAAACGCCTGATGGAGGGAGCCAAAGCTCAGGTGGGCAGAGGGGAGGGTCCTGGCGCGAATCGAGAGGAGACCAGGGATGAACCATAACGGAGGACAGAGGGGACCCTGGCAGAAGTCCGCCTAGGATGGCAGTCTAGGGAGCCTACCGGGCGGGATGGGAACACGCCGCCACTGGGGCCGGACTTCGGCAACGTGGTCTCCTGAGAGAATGGGGGCCTCGGAGGAAGAAGTCTGTCTTCCATCCGGTGGACAGAGGGGAGGGCCCAGGTCCTGCTGGGCTTCAATGTGAGGATGCAGAGGGAGGACTGAGAGACCCTGGTTCCTAGCACAGGGTTTCTATGAAGGCCCCTGGTGCGGGATGGGAACACGTGGTGAGTCTTGACTTCTGCATCTGGGTGTCCGAGTGATAAAGGGCCTGTGGTAAGGAGCAGATCTCAGGTCTTTAGAGGCGAGGGCCCAGGCGCTTATGGGCGTCAAGGTATGAACCCTGAGGGAGGACAGAGGGGAACTCACAGAGGTCAGGCCCTAGTGTCAGTCCAGGAAGGCCCCTGGGCGCGATGGGGAAACGAGGCCAGTGTGGCTGGACTGGTGCATCCGGGTCTCCCGAGAGACTGGGGACCTGGTGAAAGGAGCCAATGCTCAGGTGGGCAGAGGGGAGACCCCATGGCCTGCTGGTCTTCATGCTGAGGATGCAGAGGGAAGACTGAAGGACGCTGGACCCCAGCACAGAGGCAGTGAGGGAAGGTCCGTGCAGGGGGGATTGGAGGTGGTGAGTCAGGACTTTTGCATCCCCAGTGTCAGAGACCCTGGGGGCCTGGGTGGAAGGAGCAGGGCCTCCCTCCGGTGTGCAGAGGAGAGGGCCTAGGCAGTAACCCGAGTCAAGCTATGAACTCTGAGGGAGGACAGAGGAGATCTCCCAGGGGTGGGGCCATAGTGTCAGTCCAGGAAGATCCCTGGGGGCCATGGGGATGCATAGCGAGCCTGCAGATCCGATTCTGGGTCTCAGGAGTCAGGAGGCGTGCGGTAAGGAGCACGGCCTCAGGTCGGAAGGCTGGGAGGGCCCAGCTTCTGTCGGGAGTCAAGGTGAGGACCAGAGGGAGGACAGAGGGACCCTGGGCCCAGTAGGGAATCAGTCCTGGGAGGCCCTTGAGTGGGACAAGCATGACATGAGGCGTGTCCTGACTTCGGCTCTGGGTCCCAGAGACACTGAGAGCTTGTTGTAAGGAGCGGCCTTCAGATGCAGGGATGAAGGCACTGGCCATCCAGGGAGTGCAGGTGGGCAATAGAGGACAAGCCGAAGTGACCCGAAGGAACCCATCTCAGGGAATCCCTGGCCTTTGTTGCCTGATGTGCCATCCAGGATCGTTTCCCATGGTTCTCAGGGCAGCGAGGGCTTTGGTCTGAGGGAACAGGCCTGGAGACAGCAGAGAGAGGAACACAAGATGTGCTGAGGCTCAAGCTAAGATCCCTGAGGGAGGACTCAGGGAGGGACCTGGACTCCAGAACAGGGACAGCGCACTGAAACCTGCCCCTGCTGTCAGCCCTGTGAGGCGTGTTTGTGCCAAGTCCACAGGCAGTGTGTCAGGACGTCCGCATCCAGGTCTGACAGAAGCGGGGGCCATGGTTTAAAAAACGAGGGGCAGGGGCTAATGGGACTGGATGCGAGGACCCGGTGGGAGGACATGAGCGACCCTGAACCCCAGAACAGCATCAGGCCTGGGAAGCCCCTGAGCGGGAAGAGGACAAGTGGCATGTCCAGACTTCCACATCCGGGTCATAGAGCGTCTGGGGGTTCGGGTAAGAGGCAGATCAGGGTCAGCAGCAGGGAAGGTCAAATCCTCCCGAAGTCAAGGCGAGAACCCTCAGGGAGAACTGCGTGGACCCTGGACCCCAGAACAGAGTCACCGACGGGAGGCCATAGGGCAGCTGTCGCACCCCCACATTTGGCCTTGGATCTCACGGATGCGGATGCGTGGGGCTGTCAGAGGGGAAAGGACTGGGGACAGCACAGGGCAGTCCCGAGGGATGCAGGGTGAGCGTTGAGGACCTTAGAGCCTAAAACAGACAGTGATTTTGTTGCCCGTGGGCTCCTTCTTGGATGTCCCCCAAGCTGGGGGGAACATCTGAAGTGTTCTTGACTTCTGCACCCAGGGTCTGAGGGAGGTGAGAGCCTTGGTCTGAGGATTGTGGCCTCAGGTCAGCAGAGGGTGGAGCCCCAAGACTCTGAGGGAGGACTGAGCAGACCCCCACGCAGACACAGGGGTCCCAAATGAAGTCCTGCCCCGGTGGCCAGTCCTGCGAGGCCAGGCTGGGAGTCAAGAAAAGTAAGCACCCCACTTTCTCCCCTGGGTCTCCGCGGGGTGGTGGCGTTGTTCTGCAGGATGCATGCTGAGGATAGGAGAAGGGATAGTTCCAGCACCTGCCGAACGTAAACGTGAGCACCTTAGGGACAAAGAGTGGACTCCTGCCCCTGGACAGAGGGACCAACCCCCGATCTGAGCTCCTTGTGAATTGGGTGGGGTGCAGGGGGAGGGCGTGGATTGCTGCGTCCGCACCCTTCTCTCCCAGCTCTCAGGCACGAGAGGACCATGCTGGGAGAGGTCTCAGTCAGGTCATCTGAGGAAGCCCTCCTGGGAGACACACAGGAGTCCCTGGTACTGCCAAGAATCCATGTGGGGACCCCTGAGAGAGGAGGGGCTGGGTCCGAACCCACCCCTCAGGAAAAGGAGGAGATGGCCTAGAAATCTGGCCAGGCCCTACCTGAGAACCCTGGGAACCCTGGGTGGAGCCTGTTGGGCTGAGCCCCTCCTCCTCTCCAGATCCCTGGTCTCAGGGAGGGGAGGGCCTGGGCCTGGGCCTGAGGGTCTGGACTCTAGTCAGTGGGGGAGGCAGGGACCTTGGCCCTGGCCCTGGCCCTGGTGGGGATGGAGGTGAGAAATGAGGGCATGCCTCCCACAGCAGGATCCCTAGGGACCAGGCTTGCCCTGCTACTTCTCTCAGCCATGGGGAGACAGGAAATGGTGGGCTAATTGATTTTTCCCTCTGGCGTCCTCCGGAGATGAGGCCTCAGCACAGGGCGGGTGAGAGTTTTCCCAGGCCTTCCGTGGGGTCAAGGTATCGACCAAGAGGCACACCCATCCCAGCACAGATGGAACCCCGAGCCTGGCCATCCCTGGACATCCGTGACAAGCCCTGTGGACCTTTGGCAGTTGTGGCCAGATGTGGGCCTCCTAGCTTACCTTCTGTGGAGTCTCAGGGCTGCGTGGCCTTGCTGTGATCCTTTGGCCTCAGTCCCACGTTGGGTGGGGCCCAGGCTCTGGCAGGGGAAATAGCCGCCTCTTGAGAGGCCAAGGAGGGGACCACCCAGCCTGGACTGGTGGGGACCTCACAGAGTCCGACCCAGCCCTCCTGTCTGCACCCTGAGGTGCCCCTCCCTTTCTCCTCCAGGGGCTTCAAGAACTCAGAGTCGAGGTCTCTGCCTGAGGCAGGAGTCCCTAAGGTCACAGAGCAGGGGAGGCGCAGGGGAGTGCCACAGGTCAAGGTGAGGACCCAGGGGCTTGCCCTTCCCATCCTCTCCTAAGCAGGAAGCAGCCCACTGTCAGCTCTGGGACCTCAGGCCTCTGCAGGCCGGCTGGACTCTGAGGAGCCATCCCACCTCTGTCTTCAGGTTCAGCCCGACAGGCGCCATGTCCCTGGGTCGGAGGAGTGAGCTCTGGCAGCTGGAGGAAGACCCAGTCCCGGCCCAGAGCCTGGTGGAGGCACAGCTGTCCGGGGCTGGGGAGGAGGGGGGCCCATGTCCCTCCTCCTCAGCCTCTGCCTCCTCCCAGTCCAGCCCCTCTCGCATCTCCTGCTCTGCCCTGTTTCTGGGCCCTCCGGAGGAGGGGTCTGCTGCTGGGGGCCCGAGTGCTCCCCAGAGCCCTCAGAGTGCCTGCCCCTCCCCCACTGGCCTGGCAGCCACTGCATGGGGCCAGCCCCACCATGGCTCCAGCAGCCCAGATGAGGAGGGGTCGAGCGGCTGGGAGGAGCCCGAGGAAGCCCAGCCCCTGCTCCAGGACACACTCCAGGGGAAGGCTGCTGACCTGGTGGCGTTCCTGGTGCTCAAGTATCTCACCCAGCAGCGCACCAGCCAGGCAGAGATGCTGGAGGTGGTCGGCAACGACTACCAGGACGCCTTCCCCGTGATCTTCGGCCAAGCGTCCGAGTGCATGCGGCTGGTCTTTGGCGTGGATGTGAAGGAGGTGGACCCCAGCGACCACTCCTACGTCCTGGTCACCGTCCTGGGCCTCACCTGCGGTGGGCTGCCGAGCGGTGAGCAGGGCATGCCCAAGACCGGCCTCCTGGTGGTGCTCTTGGGGGTGATCGTCCTGGAGGGCGACTGTGCCCCGGAGGAGAAGGTGTGGGAAGTGCTGGGGGTCATGGGGGTGTACGCCAGCAGGGAGCACGTCATCTACGGGGAGCCCAGGGAGCTCCTCACCAATGTCTGGGTGCAGGAAGGGTACGTGGAGTACCGGCAGGTGCCCGGCAGCGACCCTGCCCGCTACGAGTTCCTGTGGGGTCCCAGGGCCTATGCTGAAACCAGCAAGTTCCAAGTGCTGGAGTATTTGCTGCGGGTCAGTCGCGGGCAGCAGCCTTCGTCCCTGGCCCTGTGTGAAGAGTCTGTGAGCGATGAGGAAGAGGGGGCCTGAGCCCCAGGGGTGGCCAGGCCCTTTCCAGGCTTTGGTGGGGCCAACAGATTCTCCTGCGGGATGCTGGGCGGGAAGTGAGGCTGCTTGCTGGTTCTTTCCTGTTACTGTGTGTGTGTGTGTGTGTGTGTGTGTGTGTGTGTGTGAAGACGCAGCCCTGGGCTTTCTAAGGAGTGCAGGGCCAAGGAGGGTTGGGAGAAGAAAGCTGGGCAAGGAGCCTCCGTGGGGGGGATGGGAGGGGGCTGTTCTCTGTGATGACTCCCACATGCAGAGCTTGGTGTCCTCGAGGAAGCTCTCCAGTGGGGTTCCTTGGCATAGAAGGTTTCATCCGCTTCGGCGGCTGAGTGTGTGAGTGACATCCGCCCCCCCCCACACACACACAAACACACAGCATTTGTCCTTACCCAGTTCAAGAGTTAAGAGTTTTGTCATGTCCTGGAAACCAGGTGGGACCCCTTGCCTCCTTCTTTGGGCTCTGGACCAAAATCACAGGGCATTGGTCTAAGGATGGGTTGAAAAGGTGAAAAAAGGAAGAGTGAAGTGATGGGGTCAGGAAATAGAGAAATAAAAGGGAAAGTTTGTTGGTTCTTGCTTCTGATGCTTTGCTGTCTGTCACTGTGCAAATGCTAAAGGCACACGCAGATGTGTGCTCCTGCATTGGCTTGGTTCTTCAAGAAAGGAGGAGAAACCTCCTGTCATTGCAGAGGGAGCCCTGCTCGCCTTGATTGCCAGCCAGTGGCTGAGCTCTGCTCTCTGGAAGGCACTGTGGGTGAGCAGTGAGGACACCAGGAGAAGCAGGACACGTCCCAGGCATAGGGGACTGTGTCCAGCAGCCGCAGTGTTGGCAGGAAGGTGGGGAGGGGTGCCCTGAGCCCTGCAGAAGAAGGGGAAGCAGGGTGACGGGGTGTGGCTCCCGGGGCGAGCACTGCAGTGCAAATGCCCCTGGCCCGGCCTGGGTGTCTGGGGAGACCAGAGGGGCGCCGTGATGGCTTCTGTGCAGCTGGTCACCAGGAACCTGCGTGGTGACAGTAGCCAGACTCCACTCTCTGCCTCCCTGTTAAGGAAGTGGTGGGGTGGGTGCGAGACTGGTTGTGAGGCGGACAGGCCCCAACCCTGCCTGCCCGAGTCCAGGTAAGGAGACCAGGGAGGACCGGGGGACCCCGGCCCTGCCCGTTCCCCTCTCCTCCCCCACCTACCCCCTCGCCGGAACCCATCGCCGCCCGACGTGCTGGCGGCCCTAGGGGACCCCTTCCTAAGGGGTCCGGAAGTGACGAGCTCCGACTTCCGCCTCAGAGCTCTGAGAGCGGCGACGACCTCCGCGTGAGGGAGGCGGGATCTTGGTCAGCTGAGGCGAGGCGTGCAGGTAGACCCACCCGTGAGGGAGCACACTGGGGGTGGGGGTGGGGGTGGGGGTAGGTCGCCCAGGAGCCAGGTGGCCCCTGCCGGTAGCCCCGAGAGACCGCGGGCAGGGGCAGCGTCGTCCGGCTGCGCCCCTCCCGCCGGGACCCAGGACAGTGGCCACAGGTCCCCAGAGGGACGGGCCCAGGCCCTCCCTGGAGCGGGTGGTGGGACCTGAGGGAGAACTGTGGGGCCCACCCTCCCCCGCTTCGGTCCAGGCACTGGGTTCCTGGCGCAGCCGGCCCTGGGGGTCCCTAGGGAGGGTGGCCACAGAGGGCGTCTGGTGAAATGCACCTCGGGGGTCTGAGGGAGCTTAGGACCTTGGTCAGAGCGGAAGGATGCCAGGTCGGGAAGGGGCAGGGGCAGAGGCAGGCCCAGGGAGTCCAGGTAGGGACCGCGTGGGGACAGATCGGGGGCAGGACCCAGGGACATAGAAGCCGGGGACAGAGGGGACCTCAGCGCGGTCGGGCCCCAGGGTCAGACCGGGAAGGCCCCTGGGAGGGATAGGGACACATGGCCGATGGGGCGGGACTGGTGCATCCAGGTCTCCTGAGAGACTGGGGGCCTTGGTGGAAGGACCAGGGACTCCCTCAGGTGGGCAAGGGGAGTACCCAGGTCCTACTGGGCGTCGTGGTGAGGATACAGAGGGAGGACTGCGGGACACTAGACACCAGCAGTCAGGGAAGGTCCACCGGGGGGGGGAGAGGAAGGTGGGTCCACGTGGTGAGTCAGGAGTTCCACATACGGGTATCTGAGAGACTAAAGGCCTGATGGAAGGAGCGGATGCTCAGGTAGGCAGAAGGGAGGGCCCAGGTCCTGCTGGGCATCGTGGTGAGGATGCAGAGGGAGGACTGCAGGTCGCTGGACCCCAGCAGAGTCAGTCATAGAAGATACATGGGCGGGCGGGGGCGGGGGCAATGCGCGGGGGGGGGGGGGGGGGGGCGCGGATGGGAACACGTGGTGAGTCTGGACTTCCGCATACGGGTCTCTGAGAGATTAAACGCCTGATGGAGGGAGCCAAAGCTCAGGTGGGCAGAGGGGAGGGTCCTGGCGCGAATCGAGAGGAGACCAGGGATGAACCATAACGGAGGACAGAGGGGACCCTGGCAGAAGTCCGCCTAGGATGGCAGTCTAGGGAGCCTACCGGGCGGGATGGGAACACGCCGCCACTGGGGCCGGACTTCGGCAACGTGGTCTCCCGAGAGAATGGGGGCCTCGGAGGAAGAAGTCTGTCTTCCATCCGGTGGACAGAGGGGAGGGCCCAGGTCCTGCTGCTCTTCAATGTGAGGATGCAGAGGGAGGACTGAGAGACCCTGGTTCCTAGCACAGGGTTTCTATGAAGGCCCCTGGTGCGGGATGGGAACACGTGGTGAGTCTTGACTTCTGCATCTGGGTGTCCGAGTGATAAAGGGCCTGTGGTAAGGAGCAGATCTCAGGTCTTTAGAGGCGAGGGCCCAGGCGCTTATGGGCGTCAAGGTATGAACCCTGAGGGAGGACAGAGGGGAACTCACAGAGGTCAGGCCCTAGTGTCAGTCCAGGAAGGCCCCTGGGCGCGATGGGGAAACGAGGCCAGTGTGGCTGGACTGGTGCATCCGGGTCTCCCGAGAGACTGGGGACCTGGTGAAAGGAGCCAATGCTCAGGTGGGCAGAGGGGAGACCCCATGGCCTGCTGGGCTTCATGCTGAGGATGCAGAGGGAAGACTGAAGGACGCTGGACCCCAGCACAGAGGCAGTGAGGGAAGGTCCGTGCAGGGGGGATTGGAGGTGGTGAGTCAGGACTTTTGCATCCCCAGTGTCAGAGACCCTGGGGGCCTGGGTGGAAGGAGCAGGGCCTCCCTCCGGTGTGCAGAGGAGAGGGCCTAGGCAGTAACCCGAGTCAAGCTATGAACTCTGAGGGAGGACAGAGGAGATCTCCCAGGGGTGGGGCCATAGTGTCAGTCCAGGAAGATCCCTGGGGGCCATGGGGATGCATAGCGAGCCTGCAGATCCGATTCTGGGTCTCAGGAGTCAGGAGGCGTGCGGTAAGGAGCACGGCCTCAGGTCGGAAGGCTGGGAGGGCCCAGCTTCTGTCGGGAGTCAAGGTGAGGACCAGAGGGAGGACAGAGGGACCCTGGGCCCAGTAGGGAATCAGTCCTGGGAGGCCCTTGAGTGGGACAAGCATGACATGAGGCGTGTCCTGACTTCGGCTCTGGGTCCCAGAGACACTGAGAGCTTGTTGTAAGGAGCGGCCTTCAGATGCAGGGGTGAAGGCACAGGCCATCCAGGGAGTGCAGGTGGGCAATAGAGGACAGGCCTAAGTGACCCGAAGGAACCCATCTCAGGGAATCCCTGGCCTTTGTTGCCTGATGTGCCATCCAGGATCGTTTCCCATGGTTCTCAGGGCAGCGAGGGCTTTGGTCTGAGGGAACAGGCCTGGAGACAGCAGAGAGAGGAACACAAGATGTGCTGAGGCTCAAGCTAAGATCCCTGAGGGAGGACTCAGGGAGGGACCTGGACTCCAGAACAGGGACAGCGCACTGAAACCTGCCCCTGCTGTCAGCCCTGTGAGGCGTGTTTGTGCCAAGTCCACAGGCAGTGTGTCAGGACGTCCGCATCCAGGTCTGACAGAAGCGGGGGCCATGGTTTAAAAAACGAGGGGCAGGGGCTAATGGGACTGGATGCGAGGACCCGGTGGGAGGACATGAGCGACCCTGAACCCCAGAACAGCATCAGGCCTGGGAAGCCCCTGAGTGGGAAGAGGACAAGTGGCATGTCCAGACTTCCACATCCGGGTCATAGAGCGTCTGGGGGTTCGGGTAAGAGGCAGATCAGGGTCAGCAGCAGGGAAGGTCAAATCCTCCCGAAGTCGAACCCTCAGGGAGAACTGCGTGGACCCTGGACCCCAGAACAGAGTCACCGACGGAGGCCATAGGGCAGCTGTCACACCCCCACATTTGGCCTTGGATCTCACGGGATGCGTGGGGCTGTCAGAGGGGAAAGGACTGGGGACAGCACAGGGCAGTCCGAGGGATGCAGGGTGAGCGTTGAGGACCTTAGAGCCTAAAACAGACAGTGATTTTGTTGCCCGTGGGCTCCTTCTTGGATGTCCCCCAAGCTGGGGGGAACATCTGAAGTGTTCTTGACTTCTGCACCCAGGGTCTGAGGGAGGTGAGAGCCTTGGTCTGAGGATTGTGGCCTCAGGTCAGCAGAGGGTGGAGCCCCAAGACTCTGAGGGAGGACTGAGCAGACCCCCACGCAGACACAGGGGTCCCAAATGAAGTCCTGCCCCGGTGGCCAGTCCTGCGAGGCCAGGCTGGGAGTCAAGAAAAGTAAGCACCCCACTTTCTCCCCTGGGTCTCCGCGGGGGTGGTGGCGTTTGTTCTGCAGATGCATGCTGAGGATAGGAGAAGGGATAGTTCCAGCACCTGCCGAACGTAAACGTGAGCACCTTAGGGACAAAGAGTGGACTCCTGCCCCTGGACAGAGGGACCAACCCCCGATCTGAGCTCCTTGTGAATTGGGGTGGGGGTGCAGGGGGGAGGGCGTGGATTGCTGCGTCCGCACCCTTCTCTCCCAGCTCTCAGGCACGAGAGGACCATGCTGGGAGAGGTCTCAGTCAGGTCATCTGAGGAAGCCCTCCTGGGAGACACACAGGAGTCCCTGGTACTGCCAAGAATCCATGTGGGGACCCCTGAGAGAGGAGGGGCTGGGTCCGAACCCACCCCTCAGGAAAAGGAGGAGATGGCCTAGAAATCTGGCCAGGCCCTACCTGAGAACCCTGGGAACCCTGGGTGGAGCCTGTTGGGCTGAGCCCCTCCTCCTCTCCAGATCCCTGGTCTCAGGGAGGGGAGGGCCTGGGCCTGGGCCTGAGGGTCTGGACTCTAGTCAGTGGGGGAGGCAGGGACCTTGGCCCTGGCCCTGGCCCTGGTGGGGATGGAGGTGAGAAATGAGGGCATGCCTCCCACAGCAGGATCCCTAGGGACCAGGCTTGCCCTGCTACTTCTCTCAGCCATGGGGAGACAGGAAATGGTGGGCTAATTCCCTCTGGCGTCCTCCGGAGATGAGGCCTCAGCACAGGGCGGGTGAGAGTTTTCCCAGGCCTTCCGTGGGGTCAAGGTATCGACCAAGAGGCACACCCATCCCAGCACAGATGGAACCCCGAGCCTGGCCATCCCTGGACATCCGTGACAAGCCCTGTGGACCTTTGGCAGTTGTGGCCAGATGTGGGCCTCCTAGCTTACCTTCTGTGGAGTCTCAGGGCTGCGTGGCCTTGCTGTGATCCTTTGGCCTCAGTCCCACGTTGGGTGGGGCCCAGGCTCTGGCAGGGGAAATAGCCGCCTCTTGAGAGGCCAAGGAGGGGACCACCCAGCCTGGACTGGTGGGGACCTCACAGAGTCCGACCCAGCCCTCCTGTCTGCACCCTGAGGTGCCCCTCCCTTTCTCCTCCAGGGGCTTCAAGAACTCAGAGTCGAGGTCTCTGCCTGAGGCAGGAGTCCCTAAGGTCACAGAGCAGGGGAGGCGCAGGGGAGTGCCACAGGTCAAGGTGAGGACCCAGGGGCTTGCCCTTCCCATCCTCTCCTAAGCAGGAAGCAGCCCACTGTCAGCTCTGGGACCTCAGGCCTCTGCAGGCCGGCTGGACTCTGAGGAGCCATCCCACCTCTGTCTTCAGGTTCAGCCCGACAGGCGCCATGTCCCTGGGTCGGAGGAGTGAGCTCTGGCAGCTGGAGGAAGACCCAGTCCCGGCCCAGAGCCTGGTGGAGGCACAGCTGTCCGGGGCTGGGGAGGAGGGGGGCCCATGTCCCTCCTCCTCAGCCTCTGCCTCCTCCCAGTCCAGCCCCTCTCGCATCTCCTGCTCTGCCCTGTTTCTGGGCCCTCCGGAGGAGGGGTCTGCTGCTGGGGGCCCGAGTGCTCCCCAGAGCCCTCAGAGTGCCTGCCCCTCCCCCACTGGCCTGGCAGCCACTGCATGGGGCCAGCCCCACCATGGCTCCAGCAGCCCAGATGAGGAGGGGTCGAGCGGCTGGGAGGAGCCCGAGGAAGCCCAGCCCCTGCTCCAGGACACACTCCAGGGGAAGGCTGCTGACCTGGTGGCGTTCCTGGTGCTCAAGTATCTCACCCAGCAGCGCACCAGCCAGGCAGAGATGCTGGAGGTGGTCGGCAACGACTACCAGGACGCCTTCCCCGTGATCTTCGGCCAAGCGTCCGAGTGCATGCGGCTGGTCTTTGGCGTGGATGTGAAGGAGGTGGACCCCAGCGACCACTCCTACGTCCTGGTCACCGTCCTGGGCCTCACCTGCGGTGGGCTGCCGAGCGGTGAGCAGGGCATGCCCAAGACCGGCCTCCTGGTGGTGCTCTTGGGGGTGATCGTCCTGGAGGGCGACTGTGCCCCGGAGGAGAAGGTGTGGGAAGTGCTGGGGGTCATGGGGGTGTACGCCAGCAGGGAGCACGTCATCTACGGGGAGCCCAGGGAGCTCCTCACCAATGTCTGGGTGCAGGAAGGGTACGTGGAGTACCGGCAGGTGCCCGGCAGCGACCCTGCCCGCTACGAGTTCCTGTGGGGTCCCAGGGCCTATGCTGAAACCAGCAAGTTCCAAGTGCTGGAGTATTTGCTGCGGGTCAGTCGCGGGCCGCAGCCTTCGTCCCTGGCCCTGTGTGAAGAGTCTGTGAGCGATGAGGAAGAGGGGGCCTGAGCCCCAGGGGTGGCCAGGCCCTTTCCAGGCTTTGGTGGGGCCAACAGATTCTCCTGCGGGATGCTGGGCGGGAAGTGAGGCTGCTTGCTGGTTCTTTCCTGTTACTGTGTGTGTGTGTGTGTGTGTGTGTGTGTGTGTGTGTGTGTGAAGACGCAGCCCTGGGCTTTCTAAGGAGTGCAGGGCCAAGGAGGGTTGGGAGAAGAAAGCTGGGCAAGGAGCCTCCTTGGGGGGGATGGGAGGGGGCTGTTCTCTGTGATGACTCCCACATGCAGAGCTTGGTGTCCTCGAGGAAGCTCTCCAGTGGGGTTCCTAGGCATAGAAGGTTTCATCCGCTTCGGCGGCTGAGTGTGTGAGTGACATCCGCCCCCCCCCACACACACACACAGCATTTGTCCTCACCCAGTTCAAGAGTTAAGAGTTTTGTCATGTCCTGGAAACCAGGTGGGACCCCTTGCCTCCTTCTTTGGGCTCTGGACCAAAATCACAGGGCATTGGTCTAAGGATGGGTTGAAAAGGTGAAAAAAGGAAGAGTGAAGTGATGGGGTCAGGAAATAGAGAAATAAAAGGGAAAGTTTGTTGGTTCTTGCTTCTGATGCTTTGCTGTCTGTCACTGTGCAAATGCTAAAGGCACACGCAGATGTGCGCTCCTGCATTGGCTTGGTTCTTCAAGAAAGGAGGAGAAACCTCCTGTCAGCGCAGAGGGAGCCCTGCTCGCCTTGATTGCCAGCCAGTGGCTGAGCTCTGCTCTCTGGAAGGCACTGTGGGTGAGCAGTGAGGACACCAGGAGAAGCAGGACACGTCCCAGGCATAGGGGACTGTGTCCAGCAGCCGCAGTGTTGGCAGGAAGGTGGGGAGGGGTGCCCTGAGCCCTGCAGAAGAAGGGGAAGCAGGGTGACGGGGTGTGGCTCCCGGGGCGAGCACTGCAGTGCAAATGCCCCTGGCCCGGCCTGGGTGTCTGGGGAGACCAGAGGGGCGCCGTGATGGCTTCTGTGCAGCTGGTCACCAGGAACCTGCGTGGTGACAGTAGCCAGACTCCACTCTCTGCCTCCCTGTTAAGGAAGTGGTGGGGTGGGTGCGAGACTGGTTGTGAGGCGGACAGGCTCCAACCCTGCCTGCCTGAGTCCAGGTAAGGAGACCAGGGAGGACCGGGGGACCCCGGCCCTGCCCGTTCCCCTCGCCTCCCCCACCTACCCCCTCGCCGGAACCCATCGCCGCCCGACGTGCTGGCGGCCCTAGGGGACCCCTTCCTAAGGGGTCCGGAAGTGACGAGCTCCGACTTCCGCCTCAGAGCTCTGAGAGCGGCGACGACCTCCGCGTGAGGGAGGCGGGATCTTGGTCAGCTGAGGCGAGGCGTGCAGGTAGACCCACCCGTGAGGGAGCACACTGGGGGTGGGTGTGGGGGTGGGGGTAGGGCGCCCAGGAGCCAGGTGGCCCCTGCCGGTAGCCCCGAGAGACCGCGGGCAGGGGCAGCGTCGTCCGGCTGCACCCCTCCCGCCGGGGCCCAGGACAGTGGCCACAGGTCCCCAGAGGGACGGGCCCAGGCCCTCCCTGGAGCGGGTGGTGGGACCTGAGGGAGAACTGTGCGGCCCACCCTCCCCCGCTTCGGTCCAGGCACTGGGTTCCTGGCGCGGCCGGGCCCTGGGGGTCCCTAGGGAGGGTGGCCACAGAGGGCGTCTGGTGAAATGCACCTCGGGGGTCTGAGGGAGCTTAGGACCTTGGTCAGAGCGGAAGGATGCCAGGTCGGGAAGGGGCAGGGGCAGAGGCAGGCCCAGGGAGTCCAGGTAGGGACCGCGTGGGGACGGATCGGGGGCAGGACCCACGGACATAGAAGCCGGGGACAGAGGGGACCTCAGCGCGGTCGGGCCCCAGGGTCAGACCGGGAAGGCCCCTGGGAGGGATAGGGACACATGGCCGATGGGGCGGGGCTGGTGCATCCAGGTCTCCCGAGAGACTGGGGGCCTTGGTGGAAGGACCAGGGACTCCCTCAGGTGGGCAAGGGGAGTACCCAGGTCCTACTGGGAGTCGTGGTGAGGATACAGAGGGAGGACTGCCGGACACTAGACACCAGCAGTCAGGGAAGGTCCACCGGGGGGGGGGAGGGGAAGGTGGATCCACGTGGTGAGTCAGGAGTTCCACATACGGGTATCTGAGAGACTAAAGGCCTGATGGAAGGAGCGGATGCTCAGGTAGGCAGAAGGGAGGGCCCAGGTCCTGCTGGGCATCGTGGTGAGGATGCAGAGGGAGGACTGCAGGTCTCTGGACCCCAGCAGAGTCAGTCATAGAAGATACATGGGCGGGCGGGGGCGGGGGCAATGCGCGGGGGGGGGGGGGGCGCGGATGGGAACACGTGGTGAGTCTGGACTTCCGCATACGGGTCTCTGAGAGATTAAACGCCTGATGGAGGGAGCCAAAGCTCAGGTGGGCAGAGGGGAGGGTCCTGGCGCGAATCGAGAGGAGACCAGGGATGAACCATAACGGAGGACAGAGGGGACCCTGGCAGAAGTCCGCCTAGGATGGCAGTCTAGGGAGCCTACCGGGCGGGATGGGAACACGCCGCCACTGGGGCCGGACTTCGGCAACGTGGTCTCCTGAGAGAATGGGGGCCTCGGAGGAAGAAGTCTGTCTTCCATCCGGTGGACAGAGGGGAGGGCCTAGGTCCTGCTGCTCTTCAATGTGAGGATGCAGAGGGAGGACTGAGAGACCCTGGTTCCTAGCACAGGGTTTCTATGAAGGCCCCTGGTGCGGGATGGGAACACGTGGTGAGTCTTGACTTCTGCATCTGGGTGTCCGAGTGATAAAGGGCCTGTGGTAAGGAGCAGATCTCAGGTCTTTAGAGGCGAGGGCCCAGGCGCTTATGGGCGTCAAGGTATGAACCCTGAGGGAGGACAGAGGGGAACTCACAGAGGTCAGGCCCTAGTGTCAGTCCAGGAAGGCCCCTGGGCGCGATGGGGAAACGAGGCCAGTGTGGCTGGACTGGTGCATCCGGGTCTCCCGAGAGACTGGGGACCTGGTGAAAGGAGCCAATGCTCAGGTGGGCAGAGGGGAGACCCCATGGCCTGCTGGGCTTCATGCTGAGGATGCAGAGGGAAGACTGAAGGACGCTGGACCCCAGCACAGAGGCAGTGAGGGAAGGTCCGTGCAGGGGGGATTGGAGGTGGTGAGTCAGGACTTTTGCATCCCCAGTGTCAGAGACCCTGGGGGCCTGGGTGGAAGGAGCAGGGCCTCCCTCCGGTGTGCAGAGGAGAGGGCCTAGGCAGTAACCCGAGTCAAGCTATGAACTCTGAGGGAGGACAGAGGAGATCTCCCAGGGGTGGGGCCATAGTGTCAGTCCAGGAAGATCCCTGGGGGCCATGGGGATGCATAGCGAGCCTGCAGATCCGATTCTGGGTCTCAGGAGTCAGGAGGCGTGCGGTAAGGAGCACGGCCTCAGGTCGGAAGGCTGGGAGGGCCCAGCTTCTGTCGGGAGTCAAGGTGAGGACCAGAGGGAGGACAGAGGGACCCTGGGCCCAGTAGGGAATCAGTCCTGGGAGGCCCTTGAGTGGGACAAGCATGACATGAGGCGTGTCCTGACTTCGGCTCTGGGTCCCAGAGACACTGAGAGCTTGTTGTAAGGAGCGGCCTTCAGATGCAGGGATGAAGGCACTGGCCATCCAGGGAGTGCAGGTGGGCAATAGAGGACAGGCCTAAGTGACCCGAAGGAACCCATCTCAGGGAATCCCTGGCCTTTGTTGCCTGATGTGCCATCCAGGATCGTTTCCCATGGTTCTCAGGGCAGCGAGGGCTTTGGTCTGAGGGAACAGGCCTGGAGACAGCAGAGAGAGGAACACAAGATGTGCTGAGGCTCAAGCTAAGATCCCTGAGGGAGGACTCAGGGAGGGACCTGGACTCCAGAACAGGGACAGCGCACTGAAACCTGCCCCTGCTGTCAGCCCTGTGAGGCGTGTTTGTGCCAAGTCCACAGGCAGTGTGTCAGGACGTCCGCATCCAGGTCTGACAGAAGCGGGGGCCATGGTTTAAAAAACGAGGGGCAGGGGCTAATGGGACTGGATGCGAGGACCCGGTGGGAGGACATGAGCGACCCTGAACCCCAGAACAGCATCAGGCCTGGGAAGCCCCTGAGCGGGAAGAGGACAAGTGGCATGTCCAGACTTCCACATCCGGGTCATAGAGCGTCTGGGGGTTCGGGTAAGAGGCAGATCAGGGTCAGCAGCAGGGAAGGTCAAATCCTCCCGAAGTCAAGGCGAGAACCCTCAGGGAGAACTGCGTGGACCCTGGACCCCAGAACAGAGTCACCGACGGGAGGCCATAGGGCAGCTGTCGCACCCCCACATTTGGCCTTGGATCTCACGGATGCGGATGCGTGGGGCTGTCAGAGGGGAAAGGACTGGGGACAGCACAGGGCAGTCCCGAGGGATGCAGGGTGAGCGTTGAGGACCTTAGAGCCTAAAACAGACAGTGATTTTGTTGCCCGTGGGCTCCTTCTTGGATGTCCCCCAAGCTGGGGGGAACATCTGAAGTGTTCTTGACTTCTGCACCCAGGGTCTGAGGGAGGTGAGAGCCTTGGTCTGAGGATTGTGGCCTCAGGTCAGCAGAGGGTGGAGCCCCAAGACTCTGAGGGAGGACTGAGAAGACCCCCACGCAGACACAGGGGTCCCAAATGAAGTCCTGCCCCGGTGGCCAGTCCTGCGAGGCCAGGCTGGGAGTCAAGAAAAGTAAGCACCCCACTTTCTCCCCTGGGTCTCCGCGGGGTGGTGGCGTTGTTCTGCAGGATGCATGCTGAGGATAGGAGAAGGGATAGTTCCAGCACCTGCCGAAAGTAAACGTGAGCACCTTAGGGACAAAGAGTGGACTCCTGCCCCTGGACAGAGGGACCAACCCCCGATCTGAGTTCCTTGTGAATTGGGTGGGGTGCAGGGGGAGGGCGTGGATTGCTGCGTCCTCACCCTTCTCTCCCAGCTCTCAGGCACGAGAGGACCATGCTGGGAGAGGTCTCAGTCAGGTCATCTGAGGAAGCCCTCCTGGGAGACACACAGGAGTCCCTGGTACTGCCAAGAATCCATGTGGGGACCCCTGAGAGAGGAGGGGCTGGGTCCGAACCCACCCCTCAGGAAAAGGAGGAGATGGCCTAGAAATCTGGCCAGGCCCTACCTGAGAACCCTGGGAACCCTGGGTGGAGCCTGTTGGGCTGAGCCCCTCCTCCTCTCCAGATCCCTGGTCTCAGGGAGGGGAGGGCCTGGGCCTGGGCCTGAGGGTCTGGACTCTAGTCAGTGGGGGAGGCAGGGACCTTGGCCCTGGCCCTGGCCCTGGTGGGGATGGAGGTGAGAAATGAGGGCATGCCTCCCACAGCAGGATCCCTAGGGACCAGGCTTGCCCTGCTACTTCTCTCAGCCATGGGGAGACAGGAAATGGTGGGCTAATTGATTTTTCCCTCTGGCGTCCTCCGGAGATGAGGCCTCAGCACAGGGCGGGTGAGAGTTTTCCCAGGCCTTCCGTGGGGTCAAGGTATCGACCAAGAGGCACACCCATCCCAGCACAGATGGAACCCCGAGCCTGGCCATCCCTGGACATCCGTGACAAGCCCTGTGGACCTTTGGCAGTTGTGGCCAGATGTGGGCCTCCTAGCTTACCTTCTGTGGAGTCTCAGGGCTGCGTGGCCTTGCTGTGATCCTTTGGCCTCAGTCCCACGTTGGGTGGGGCCCAGGCTCTGGCAGGGGAAATAGCCGCCTCTTGAGAGGCCAAGGAGGGGACCACCCAGCCTGGACTGGTGGGGACCTCACAGAGTCCGACCCAGCCCTCCTGTCTGCACCCTGAGGTGCCCCTCCCTTTCTCCTCCAGGGGCTTCAAGAACTCAGAGTCGAGGTCTCTGCCTGAGGCAGGAGTCCCTAAGGTCACAGAGCAGGGGAGGCGCAGGGGAGTGCCACAGGTCAAGGTGAGGACCCAGGGGCTTGCCCTTCCCATCCTCTCCTAAGCAGGAAGCAGCCCACTGTCAGCTCTGGGACCTCAGGCCTCTGCAGGCCGGCTGGACTCTGAGGAGCCATCCCACCTCTGTCTTCAGGTTCAGCCCGACAGGCGCCATGTCCCTGGGTCGGAGGAGTGAGCTCTGGCAGCTGGAGGAAGACCCAGTCCCGGCCCAGAGCCTGGTGGAGGCACAGCTGTCCGGGGCTGGGGAGGAGGGGGGCCCATGTCCCTCCTCCTCAGCCTCTGCCTCCTCCCAGTCCAGCCCCTCTCGCATCTCCTGCTCTGCCCTGTTTCTGGGCCCTCCGGAGGAGGGGTCTGCTGCTGGGGGCCCGAGTGCTCCCCAGAGCCCTCAGAGTGCCTGCCCCTCCCCCACTGGCCTGGCAGCCACTGCATGGGGCCAGCCCCACCATGGCTCCAGCAGCCCAGATGAGGAGGGGTCAAGCGGCTGGGAGGAGCCCGAGGAAGCCCAGCCCCTGCTCCAGGACACAGTCCAGGGGAAGGCTGCTGACCTGGTGGCATTCCTGGTGCTCAAGTATCTCACCCAGCAGCGCACCAGCCAGGCAGAGATGCTGGAGGTGGTCGGCAACGACTACCAGGACGCCTTCCCCGTGATCTTCGGCCAAGCGTCCGAGTGCATGCGGCTGGTCTTTGGCGTGGATGTGAAGGAGGTGGACCCCAGCGACCACTCCTACATCCTGGTCACCGTCCTGGGCCTCACCTGCGGTGGGCTGCCGAGCGGTGAGCAGGGCATGCCCAAGACCGGCCTCCTGGTGGTGCTCTTGGGGGTGATCGTCCTGGAGGGCGACTGTGCCCCGGAGGAGAAGGTGTGGGAAGTGCTGGGGGTCATGGGGGTGTATGCCAGCAGGGAGCACGTCATCTACGGGGAGCCCAGGGAGCTCCTCACCAATGTCTGGGTGCAGAAAGGGTACGTGGAGTACCGGCAGGTAGCCGGCAGCGACCCTGCCCGCTACGAGTTCCTGTGGGGTCCCAGGGCCTATGCTGAAACCAGCAAGTTCCAAGTGCTGGAGTATTTGCTGCGGGTCAGTCGCGGGCAGCAGCCATCGTCCCTGGCCCTGTGTGAAGAGTCTGTGAGTGATGAGGAAGAGGGGGCCTGAGCGCCAGGGGTGGCCAGGCCCTTTCCAGGCTTTGGTGGTAGGGGAAGTTTCTCCTGCGGGATGCTGGGCTGGAAGTGAGGCTGCTTGCTGGTTCTTTCCTGTTAGTGTTTGTTTGTGTGTGTGTGTGTGTGTGTGTGTGTGTGTGTGTGTGTGTGTGTGTGAAGAAGCAGCCCTGGGCTTTCTAAGGTGTGCAGGGCCAGGGAGGGTTGGGAGAAGAAAGCGGGGCAAGGAGCCTCCTTGGGGGGGATGGGTGGGGGCTGTTCTCTGTGATGACTCCCACACCCAGAGTTTGGTGTCCTCGAGGAATCTCTCCAGTGGGGTTCCTTGGTACAGAAGGTTTCATCCGCTTTGGCGGCTGAGTGTGTGAGTGACATAGCCCCCCCCCCCCAAAGCATTTGTTCTTACCCAGTTCAAGAGTTAAGAGTTTTGTCATGTTCTCGGGGTACCTGGGTGGCTGTTGTTTAAGCATCTGCCTTCAGCTCAGACCATGATCTCAGGATGCTGGGATCGAGCCCCACATTGTGCTCCCTACTCAGTGGGGACTCTGTTTCTCCCTCTCTCTTGTTTGTACTCTCACTTTCTCAAATAAATAAATAGAAATCGTTAAAAAAATGAGTTTTGTCATATCCTGGAAACCAGCCTGGGCCCCTTGCCTCATTGTGCTCAACCGAACTCACAGGGCATTGGCCTAGGGAGGGGTTGGAAAGGCGAAAGAACAGAGCAGGCAAGGGATGGGGGTCAGGGACTGGCGAAAGGAAAGTTTGTCGATTCTTGCTTGTGATGCTTTCCTGTCTGTCACTGTGCAAATGCCAAAGGCACATGCAGATGTGTGCTCCTGCATTGGCTTGGTCCTTCACGAAAGGAGGAGAAACGTCCTCTCAGCACAGAGGGAGCCCTGCTCGCTGGCTCCTTGATTCCCAGATAGGGCTGAGCTCTGCTCTCTGGAAGGCCCTGTGGGTGAGCAATGAGAACACCAGGAGAAGCAGGACCCGTCCCAGGCATAGGGGACCTTGTCCAGCAGCCGCGGTGCTGGCAGGAAGGAGGGGAAGGATGCCCTGAGCCCTGTAGAAGAAGGGGAAGCAGGGTGAGGGGGTGTGGCTCCTGGGGCGAGCACTGCAGTGCAAATGCCCCTGGCCCGGCCTGGGTGGCTGGGGAGACCAGAGGGGCGCCATGATGGCTTCTGTGCAGCTGGTCACCAGGATGTTGGTATGTGACAGTGACGGTATTTGGATATGGGGTCCTTTGGGGAGAGAGCCATGTCTGAAATGGATAAATGGTCTGAGCAGTTTGCATTGGATTCTGGAGAGGGCCGAGTACTGTCCTGCGGCAAGAAGGGTCAGTGTGCTGGGCCGCTGTCCCGTTGCTTTTGAAGTCAGTGATGATTTAGTGGCTTTATCCCTGTCCTCTCCAGGAATGTTCTGTGAATGACACTCTCTTTCCATGGGGGAATGGAGAAGTCACTTACAGCCCTTCTTTCTCTGGGCTGGGGGACCCCTCGCTGTCTCCTAGGCCATGAGAGTTCCTTCGGGTTTCCTGGAGTTCTCCATGGCCAGTCCTAAACAATGGCTGGGTGTTAGTGGGAAGGAATGATGGAACACCAGAGGTCTGAATGGAAGAGGAGCTCAAAAGAGGAACCGAGTTGGTCTTCTCCTGTTACTGGGGGTCCTATGAGTTAGTTGCACTGAGCTGGGCAAGAACCCCTGCCCCACCCTCACCCTAATGGAATGATCTGTCCCCCTGGAGGCACATATGCAGAGAGCACGATCCGCTTTGTTCTCTGAGGTGCCACTTGAACTCCAATTCCGTGATACGTCACAGCAAGGGAGAATGTTTGGAGGAGGGGGTGTGGTGGGTGGAGGTCAAAGTAACACGGGGCAGATCTCCCAAGCACCACGGCTCCACGTCCGCCAGTGTGCGCGTGTTCGGACCTCTCCCGAAATGGGACAGCAACAGAGACTCCCAGGTTAGGGTTCCGACCTTTCATCAGAGGAAAGAGAACATTCTCAGCCTCCTGAGATTTGGGAGGTTATTACCATGGGAAGTGCAGAAAGGGGCTAGGACGTGAGGAGGGCGATCACCCCCACTGAGGTGCAGTGAACCACAGCCACGTGACTGTGCAAATTCGGGAAAGTTAGATGCAATCCTGCCCTTGAAGCCCATGCCCCTTGGTAGGTGGGCACTTGGAAAAGGTGAGAATTTCAAGTAAATTAGACTTTCCCAGGCAGCCCTCTCAGAAATGAGGGGGGTTTGCCACCACGAAGTAGGAAAGGTGCTTTGGGTTGAGTATGTAGTACACAGGAGTGAATCAGAGAGACGTGCAGTGCTCGGGCCCCTCTTCCTCCTGTCCCCAGCCTCAGGGGGACGCTGCGTTGCCAGTCCTCGTGCGCTTAAGAAGGCTCATGTGGCAGAATCACGTTTGTCACAGGCAGTTCTACAGGAGGCGCCCCAGGGGCCATGGATTCATTCTTTAGCCATGACGACACAGAACAGAGCGCTCTGTCTCCTCAGCTGGACCCCGGTGGCAGGCGGATTTACCCCTAGATGGGACATGCCTGCCGTGTGTGCCTTACTGCCCTGGGCAGGGCGGGCGGCGTTCCCCAGAGGAGCCACCGCTCAGGAAAGGGGCTGCAGGAACCCTTCGTGCCCCCTGCACCGTCAGGTCTCTGAGCTAGCCCGGCAGTCGCCTCAGGGCCGTGATGCATCCCTTTGGGGAGCCCAGCAGCCAGCTCCCCATTGGCCGTGCTGGGATTGGAGGGTCCTCCTCCTGGGGTCCGGCCCACAGCCCCCATGTCCCCTGCTGCATGCACTACCCCGTCTGTGCTGAGCCTGGCCTCAGTCTGCAGTGTCTGGGCTGTTGTCCTCCTCTCTCCCCACTGCCAAGTGCTCACTCCCCAGTGCGGGGTTCTCTTGCACTCATCTTGCCTGGGGAGTCCCCAGACAGGAGTCCCCTCTCATCGTGGCTGTGCTTCCTAAAGAGCTGGCTGGACAGCCCGGTGGGGAGTGTCCTAGGGGCCCGTAAAGGACGGTCATCGCCATGTGACTGTGAGACTGTGTACCATGATGAGTTATTTTCAGAGGACTCCTGTGTACCACCAACCGTTTCGTGAAGCCGGTGGCCTTGTGAAGCTGACGCTGAGGCTTCGCTTCCCCAGGCAGAGCCAGAGAGGGGGTGTGCACCTGTCAGCCAACCCCAGAGCCAGCTGGGACCCCGGTGTCTGCAATCGGGCCGTTGGAGCAGAGGAGAGACTAGCAGAGGGCGGCGGTGGTCGCCGGGACGCTCCCCCACACACCCCATACACCCCCAGACTCAAACGAGGAGTTTGAAAGCAGCCGAGCAGGAGGGGGCTTCGGGTTCCCAGGCGGCAGGCTGTGCAGAGGATCGGCCGCCCCAGGAGATGTGGAAGGAGGCGCACGCCCACCAGATCCCATCTGGACAGCCCTGGCCGGAGCAGGGGAGGCTCATGGGAGCGCAGACGAGACCGAGGTGAGCTGGAGCCTGGGCGACATCATGAGCCGGGTGCTCCTGGCCCACATTCCAAGACCAGAGCCCCTGGGGCACTCCAGGATGGGGGCAGGGACTCCTTGCCAACAGGGCCTTTCCATGTTCCTTGTTATAGGGAACTATGGTTCCAGCAGTGGTCTTGCTCAGGGTGGATAAGGACAACAGTCGTGGAGCAGCTAGGACACGCCCTGGGCCTTCTACCCACTTTCTTGGAGTCACTTCTAGGATGCCGCTGTTTAGCCACAGCCTCCTGTGAGTACACACGCCACCCAGGTCCTGAGCTGTCCTGACCAGGGCAATGCAAATCAGACAGGGGCTCCCCAGCCTTGAGGACTCTCAGTCATTGTGTTTCTGCTCTGAGAAGCCGATGTTTTCCCCCAGGCATAGCTAAAGCCTGCTCTGCACTCTTGTCTCCTTTTCCAGGAGTTGAGTTCCTGCCTGGCTCTTGCCAGACCTCCCCTGTGGCAGCACCACTGCAGATGTCTTAAAGCCCTTCTTGGGCAAGTACGTGTTTGCAGGTCTACATCTGTCATCATTGGGAGCCTCCTGCTATAATCCAGGGAAGACCTCTGTGAGGCCAGGTTCGGGTGGTGGTTGCAGGGCTTGAGAAAAGGAATGGATTCCAGAGATGTTTATGAGATGGAAGAATCCAGACTTGTGTATGATATGGGCTTGGGAGTTAAAGGAGAGGAAAGATGTAAAGAATATTCAGGAAGGGTTTTTTTTTTTCTTCACGCTGTCTGGTTTTGTGCACTTGTGTTTTCTTTTTTCTTTCCTTCTTTTTTTTAACCTTCCTATTACGTTTTGTTCAGTTTCTTTTTGTCCTTTTTATTTAAAAATTGTCAATAAACTCTTTATTTTAAACTATCTTATTTTAGATTTGTAAAAAATTTGCAAAGATAGTACAGAGTTTGTATATGCCCCTCACCAAGTTTCCCACTATTAACATATTCCATTAACATGGTACATTTATTACAATTAATGAGCTAATTTTGATGCATTTTTTATTATTAACTGAAGTCATACTTTACTCAGATGTCTGCCATGTTTACCTAGTATCTGTTTTCTGTTCTAGGATCCCAGTCTACAAACCACATTACATTATTTGTAATATTTCCTTGGCTGTGGCTGTTTCTTTGTTTTTGATGAGCTTGACTGTTTTGGGGAGGAGTGATTAGATATTTCGTACATTGTCCCTCAGTCGGGATTTTTTATGATTGTTTCCTCATGATTCGTCTGGAATTATGTGTTTTGGGAAGGAAGACGACAGTGGTAAAGTCAGCACATCGTATCAACAGCACATGCTATTAGCATGATTTATCATGGATGGTGTTTACCTTGATCACCTGGCTGAGTTAATGCCTGTTAGGTGTCTCCACTGTAAAGTTACTGTTTTTGGCCCTGTGTCCATACTGTCCTCCTTGGAAGAAAGTCACCATGTGTGGCCCATACTTCAGGGCTAGAGAGTTAGGCTCCACTATCTTGAAGTGGAACTATCTGCATCAACTGGAATTTTTCTCCATTGGAGATTTGCCTATTCTCCCATATTTATGTGTTTAATCAGTCAATTATTTTTCTCAGTAGAGACACATGGGTATTTATATCACACTTTGGGTTAAAATCCAACACAACTTTATATATCTCTGTTGTTTAAATTGTTCCAGGTTTGGCCACCGGGAGCTCTTCCTGTTAGCTCCTTCTGTATATATCTTTGTCATACCCCTGGAAATGTTTTTGTTTATTTGTTTTTGTTTATTTTTTAAGCACTTCTTTATTTTCAGGCCTTATAAGATGCTTCAGGTTCATCTTGCATATTTCCTGCCCCAGTTCTAGAATCAGCAACTTCTCCATAGAGCCCTTGTTCCTTTTACCGTAAAATAGTATGAGAACCATAGATCTGTGCACTAAGTATGCTCATTGTGACTGAGGTGTCATTGCTTCCAGGGTTCTTTGGTTGACAGAGGAAGGAATTACAGAGTTTGCTACCCTGTTCTCTACCCTGTGTGTATTCATATATCTATAAATATTTTTGGATTTAATCATCTATATCTGTATTAAGCTAAAGAAGTGTTTTTACTGATGTCTATGGCTCTAATCTACCACCACATAGATCATTATAGCCTCCTCCTCTACAGTGAAAAACCTTGAGATTTATAAGTTGTTTATATGTCGGTGTCCTGTTGTCTCTGCTGGGTATCCCCCAAGGCCTGATTATCTCTGGAGGAGTTGCTAAAACAGAATTTGTGGGCCTGCAAAGCAGCAGTTCAGCTCCAGAACCCTCTAGAACCTCACCAAAGTTAGGCCTGCCCTCTAGGCTCTGGACTTTGAGAATCCTACCTTGCCCCTGTCTATGAAGCTCTTGAAAGGTCAAGAGTATCTCTTATTCAAGTTCTGAACTGATGAACAATCCTACTCTTGATGCTTTTGGGGGTTGAGACCACCTAAGTTTGGTCTTTCTAATCTGTCTGGAAATTACTTCTTTCTTACCAGAGCATGAGATATAGAGTAAGCAAGACCCCAAGATGAGTTTTTGTTTCCTCACCTTCAATTAGCTGTGTGGCTCAGGGCATGTTATATGAGCTTTTTTGTGCCTCAGTTCTTTTTTTCAATTCTGTATTTGAATATTCACTGGGAAGCTCCTCAAGGCTGGAAATTGGACTCTACCCAGAAGGTGGTCAGGAAAGCTAGATGAAAAACAGAGCCCCTGAGATTCAACAGCTGATAAAATTGCTATATGTTACTCATCCTTAAAACCAACTTATATAACAATATTCTTTCTCCAGTGAGTGAAATGTGAAAGCCAAATTAGAAATGTGAAATGTTTTCAAATTCTCAGATTAAAGGTCATACATCATGGGAAATAATGAGTTGATACTTTGATCAATTATGATCAGTCAATTAATAATGATACTCTCAAGCTGTCCTAAAATAAACAGCATTAAATTGCCTGTTGTGAAACTCTACTATTGTGTAAAGTATGACTGTTTTCCATAATAATACTAGGTGAATGTTGAGGGTTTTGCTGTATTCACAAGAACTCTCAGATTGGCTGGAAATGAGGACAGTATACTAGGTCAGCTTCTGTGATGTGGTATAGTGTGGTGTGGTCCAAAACATACAAAAAGAACACCTGCAAAGATTGGGATTTTAATTTTGGTTCCATACATTTAAGGAAATTTCTGTCAAATCACTAGGGGATTACTAAGTGAAGTTATTTCTTTGAAAAGATCAAAAATATTGATAAACCTTTAGTAAGACCAAGAGAAAAAAGAAGAGTCAATTACTAAAATAAAAAATAGAAGTGGGGATAGTATTACAGATATGAAAGAAATAAAAAGGATTGTTAGAGAATACTCTGAACAATTATACTCCAAGAAATTATATAACCTAAATGAAATGGATCAATTTCTAAAAACACAACCAAAATTGACCCAAGAAAAAAAATTCAAACAGACCTAACAGGTAAGAAGAGTGACTCAGTCACCAAAAATCTCACAAGAAAGAACATCCCAAGACCAGGTGACTTCACTGGTGAATTCTACCAATACTTAGAAGAAGAACTTACACAAATCTTCAATTTCTTCCCAAAATATAGAAGAGGAGAGAATACTTCCTATCTCATTCTGTGAGGTCAGCATTACCCAGGTAGTAAAGCCAGACAAAGACATCAAAAGAAAAGTAAACTATCCAACATTCTTTCGTGATATAAAAAACTTTCAACAAGCTAGATATAGAGGAAAACTTTCCTAACACGATAAAGGGCATTCATGCAAAACCCACATGTAACATACTCAATGGTCAAAGACTGGAATTTTCCCATTAAGCCAAGAAATAAGAAATAAGCCAAGGGGTGCCTGGGTGGCTCAGTCGGTTAAGCATCCGGCTCTTGATTTCTACTCAGGTCATGATCTCAGGGTTGTGAGATCAAGCCCCAAGTTGGCCTTTGTGCTCAGTGGGGAGTCTGCTTAAGATTCTCTCTCTCTCCCTCTCCCTGTGCCCCTCCTCCCTCTCTCTAAAATAAATAATAAATAAATCTTTTTTTAAAAAAGCCAAGAATGCCTGCTTTTGCCACTTTTATTTTATTGTACTGGAAGTGCTAGCCAGAGTGATTAGGCAAAAATAAAGACATACAAAGTGGGAAAAAGAAGTAAAAAAAAAGTAAAAGAAGAAGAAAGTACTTAAAAATAAGTTTATCCAAGGAAGTACAAGACTTGTACACTAAAAACTACAAAACAGGGGCGCCTGGGTGGCTCAGTTGGTTAAGTGGCTACCTTTGGCTCAGGTCATGATCCCAGGTCCAGGGATCAAGCCCCATGTCAGGCTCCCTGCTCATCAGGGAGTCTGCTTCTCTCTCTCCCTCTGCCTCTCCCCCTGCTTATGTGCTCTCTCACTCTCTCTCTCCCTCTCTCTCAAATAAATTAGTAAAAATAAAAAATAAAAATAAAAGCTACAAAACATTGCTCAAAGAAATTAAAGAAGACTTCAGCATATGGGAAGACATCTTGCATTCATGGATTTGAAGACTTAATTTGTTAAGATAATAATCCTACCAAAGCAATTTACAGATTCATACAATCCCTGTAAGAAATTCCAACAACCCTTTTTGAAGAAATGGAAAAGTTGATTCTAAAGTGTATATGGAGTGCAGGTGCCCCTTTGGATCACTACATTTGTATCCTTTGGGTAAATACCTAGTAATAAAGAGCCTGGATGGCCATCGACAGATGAATGGATAAAGAAGATGTGGTGTATATATATATATACAATGGAATATTACTCAACCATCAAAAAGATGAAATCTTACCATTTGCAATGATGTAGATAGAACTAGAGGGTATTATGCGGAGTGAAATAGGTCAATCAAAGAAAGACAATTATGATTTCACTCATATGTGGAATTTAAGAACCAAACAGAGGATCATAAGGGAAGGGAGGGAAAAATAAGACAAAATCAGAGAGGGAGACAAATCATAAGAGACTCTTAACTATAGGAAATAAACTGAGGGTTGCTGGAGGGGAGGTGGGTGGGGGGATGGGTTAATTGGGTGATGAGCATTAAGGTCGACATGTGATATAATGAGCACTGGTGTTCAAAATTCCTGAACTCTACCTCCGAAACTAATAATACACTATATGTTAATCACGAATTTAAATAAAATAAAAAAATAAAGTGTATATGGAATCTCAAGGGACACAGAATAGGCAAAACAATCTCGAAAAAGAACAAAGTTGGGGAACTCACATTTCCTAATTTCAAAGCTTACTACAAAGCTATAGTAATAAAATGACATGGTATTGCCATGAAGATAGACATGCAGAACAGTGGAATAGAATGGGGATCCCATAAATAAACTCTCTCATATAAGATCAAATGATTTTTGACAAGGGTATCAAGAGTATGCAATGGTTAAAGACAGTCTTTCCAACAGATGATGCTGGAGAAACTGGATATCCACATGCAAAAAAGTGAACCTGGACACTTACCTTACACCATATACAAAAATTAACTCAAAATGGATCAAAGACCTTAACTTAATAGCTAAAAGTGCAAAACTCTCAGAAGAAAACATAAAGAAAAGGCTTCATGGCATTGGATCTGGCAATGATTTCATGGATATGACACCAAAAACACAGGCAATAAAAGAAAAAAATAGATAAATTGGACTTCATCAAAACTAAAAACTGTGCATCAACAGACACAATCAAGACAGCTACCGTATGATGCAACACTCCCACTTCTAGATATATATCCAAAGGAAATGAAAACGGATTATTGAAAAGATATCTGCATGCCCATATTTACTGCAGCATTATTCACAATAACCAACACATGGAAACAACCTAAGGCCCATCAATGGATGAATGAATAAAGAAAATGTGGTATATATACACAATGGAATATTATTTGGTCATGAGAAAGTGGAAATCCTGCCATTTGTAGCAACTTGGATGGAGCTTGAGGGCATTATGCTAAGTGAAATAAGCCAGACAGAAAAATACTGTATGATATCACTTATATGTGGAATCCAAAAAGGACAAAATTAGAGAAACAGAGACCAGAGTACATTAATGTAAAGCATGGTGATTATAGCTAATAATACTGTGTCATATCCTTGAGTGTTGCTGAGAGTAGATCTTAAATGTTCTTCCCCAAAAATAGAAATGGTGGTAATCATTTTGCAGCTTATAGATATATTAAGTCAATATGCTGTACACCTTAAACTTACAGACGTTATGTGTCAATTATATCTCAATAGAGCTGGGAAGAAAATTTTAAGAGATAAGGTATAACTTGCAGAATGGACAAAAGTGTCAATAAATCATATATCTGATAATTATCTATTATTTACAATATATAAAGAACTCTTTCAACTCAACACACACAAAAAACCAATTTAAAAATAGGCAAAAAGTCTTGAATAGACATTTTTTACAGTAAGATACACAAATGACAAAAAAGCACATGAAAAGATGTTCAACATCATTAGTCATTAGGGAAATGAAAGTCAAAACCAAAATGGGTACTACTTCATACCTGGTAGGATGTCAATAATAATAATAATAGCAATAATAATCTGAAAAATAACAAGTGTTTGTGAGGATGTGAATATATTGAAACCCTTGTACGTTGGTGGTAGGAATGAAAAATGGTGCAGCTGTTGTGAAAAATGTTTGCCAGTGGTAAAAGGTTGTCTGTCAAAAAGTTAAACCTAGAATTACTATATGACTTACAATTCCACCTCTATGTATATGCTCAAAATAATTGAAAACAGGTATTCAAACAAATACTTGTGTACGGATGTTCATCAAAGCACAATTCACGATTGCAAAAGGTAGAAACAACCCAAATGTCCATCAATTTGTGAATGAATAAGCAAAATGTATAGGCTTATAAACAAATATTCAGCTATGAAAAAGAATGAAGTCCTGATACAATGCTACAGTATGGATGAAACTTGAAAACTTTGCTGAGTGAAAGAAATCAGATAAAAGATAACATATTGCAAATTACATTTATATGAGATATACAGGATAGGTAAATTCATAGAGAAAGTAGATTAGTGGTTGACAGGGGTCGGGGGAGGAGGGAATGGGGAGTGTGACTACTTAATGGATATGAGGTTTGCTTTTGGGGTGATGAAAATATTTTGGAACCAGATAGAGGTGATAGTCATACAACACTGCAAATGTACTAAATGGCACTGAATTGGACACTATAAAATGAATTCATGTTAGGTGAATTTTACCTCAAGTTAAAATGAATGAATGAATGAATGAATGAATGAAAAATAAATAAATGCTATAAAAAATAAAGCATTAATCTGCTTAAAACCAAGTAATGCCTTCCCCTTCTCTCAGTTGTCCTTTGCCCTCAACATAAAGTCAAGCTCCTCAGCCTAACATGCTGGGTTAAAGCTCTAGCTTCTGCCTCTATGTCTAGCCTCATCTGCCATCCACCACACTGTAGCCTTTCGTTTTCATTACATGTAACTTTTTTCTCTGACGTTGAGCAACCTGGCCCTCATTTTTCAAATATGTTCACTATTCATTCCCACCTAGTAAACACATAAGCAATTACAGAATTGTTAAGTCATAGTCCTGTGAGAGCAGATATATTAATTGGGATATAGACCTTTTGACCCTTCCTTGTGGTTTTGCTATTCCTAGAAGAAATATACACAGTAACAGATGAGTCTAACCATACAACAGGGAGGTTGGTATTTACACTGGACCTTCTGTTAACTGAGTGGCAGGTGAGTTTAAGGGGCAAGGTACTAGACCCAAGGATACTGGTGAGAGGGTAAGCAGTGACAAGGGTCTAATTCAGGCTGCTGGCCATAGGCATGGGAAAGATAGACAGCTGGACACAGGCTTGCAGTACAAACTTACTTGGGGGCCAGTGAAGATTTTCAAGCATATTGACTAGCCAGGCATTCAAGACACTCTTCTTGCTGCAGGGCAGAAGTCAGGGAATGGCTTGAGGCAGAGACTGATCAGAAGAAAGAGAACATATCATGTGTCCAGGTGTGAGCTGCTGAGAGCATGACTAAGATAGGGACTAGGAGTGGACAGGAGAGCGACACAGAATGCATTCATGAGCCTTCACTGCTTTCCTTAGAGAGGACACTTTTCCAACAGCGACTTGCTGCCCGTAGACTTCACTTCCTCTGCACCTCTGGAGCCTCGTAAACTGATTGGAGACCAGAGTTTTGCTCGAACTTCATCCCTTCTTGCCAGTGAGGCCTCTCCTTTAGTTGAGTAAACCTAACTGCAGTTTGGTTTCATTCACCCATATGGCACTCTCGGATTTCAGCAAGAAGGAGTTCACAGTTGTGAGCACAATTTTAAAACATCCCTAAAGAGTTGCTGTGTCCCTTCTATCTCCAATACAGCATCTCAGATGACACACTGGAAACTAATCTGCAGGTTATAATCCTTTTCAGGTGGTCTAAATTTTTTAAATTAGAATCTTTAAATAGGCAAATTTTTCTTCTTTCAAAATCCCTTGCCATCCCTGAATGAACAGCAGGAAACATGCAACCAGAGAACACTTACTGGTAATAATTGCTTTTCTGGTTCAAAGCTTTATTACTCAGAAAGTGTCACCTTTCTCACACATGCACACAGAGATAAATGTGAATACATCTCCCAGCTTCCACAGTTATCACCAAATAGTCAAATTTAATAAGCACCATATGATAAAGCAAGACATAACACAGCAGAACACACAGGTGAAAGCTGACAGTGTCTCTACAGCACTCTGCTCTCCTACAGTCATATTATAAATTCTGCACTTGTCTACAGCCCTCAAGTGTAATGTGTCTTGTATACTTTCAGCAATTAAACTCCCTTTGAAATTAGCTTGAAACACACTTGATCAATCCTTTACAAAGTGAGGAATTATTCTTGGTTTCAATTGTATGAATGAAGCTCTTCAGGGATCCAGCAGGAGCCAGAATCTCCCCCAAAGAGATGGCCTGCTATGTTCCAACATCTGTAGAGATACTAAAAAGAGACCTTCATGCTCGATGTAGATGAGTCATCTGCTATAGGTTACATTGTCCCAACCCTGGGCTTCTCAGGCTATTTCTCTAGCTAGAGGTTTGAACCCAAAGCCCAAGTTCACAGAAATCAGGAAAAGGACTACCGTAATCCCCACCTGCTTCACCGACTGGACTATGGGTCCTTCCCACTCTCCCTCCACAAAACCCTTTTGCCAACCACTGCCAACTGTGGGAGGTTCACCCAGAGCAAGCTCTCTAGGGTGAGATCTTAGGGAAATTGCCTTACCTCTCTGAGAACTTGAGAAACTATCTAAAATGGGAACTATCATGTTTCCCACAGACTGTTGGCAGTTGCTGTTAAGATGAGTGAAACACCAATGCCCACAGCAGCTGTGCTGAACTGAGAGTGGCTATAATCTTGAGCTCCCATTGCTTTCTTGTAGGGGTCCATGGAATTGTCTTTTAATGTGAGGCAAGGAACATGGTACTCAAACATGTTTACACCTTCACCCCTCCAACCCCTGTGGATTGTCAAAAATGTCTTGAGTATGGGAAGCTCAAGAGTAAAGTAGCAAGGGATAAAGAAGGACTCATGGTTGCCACAGCCTAGTTGGATTTTGAAACTCTATGGCACTGTAAATGTCTGTGTTTTGTGGGTGGCTTGAATATCTGATTGGATTCTGGAAGCAATGGAAGCATCCTCTATTTCAAAAAACAAGAGATAACTGTTCTTGTGCTCCTTTTCAGCTTCAGTTGTCAGCTGCACCCGCAGACTGCCAGACACATCCCCCACACAGCCAGCCAGCCACAGACATGTGAAGACTGTTCCTGCCATCTCCTGCTGGGTTCAGTGAGAACTTCATAGAGTGAATCCTCTCTTCACTTACTTGGGAAATCCTCTCTTTGGAATGCTTCATTCTTCCCTTTCTGCATGTCTCTTTCATAGGACAGTTTTGTTAGTGTTACTGAATCTAAAATGTCTCAAGTATATGTAAATATGATAGATGATTATGAATAATAGTTACTGAAAAGCATGGGAGTAAATCTTCATGAAGTCATGTTAGGCAATAATTTCTTTTTTTTTTAAAGATTTTATTTATTTATTTGACAGACAGAGGGACAGCCAGCGAGAGAGGGAACACAAGCAGGGGGAGTGGGAGAGGAAGAAGCAGGCTCCTAGCGGAGGAGCCTGATGTGGGGCTCGATCCCAGAACGCTGGAATCACGCCCTGAGCCGAAGGCAGACGCTTAACCGCTGTGCCACCCAGGCGATGTTAGGCAATAATTTCTTAGACATGACACAGTCTTAGTCTGCTTGGGCTACCGTAACAAAACACTATAGACTAGGTGGCTTAAACAATAGAAATTTATTTTTCACAGCTCTGGAGACTGGTAGTCCAAGAGCAAGGTCTGGCAGGGTTCAATTTCTGGTAAGAATCCTTTTCTTGGCTTGTAGATGGACACTTTCTTTCTGCATCCTCATATGGCCTTTCCTCCATGCTCACACAAGAAAGATAGTATAAGGGCACTAATTCCATCATGGGGATCCCACCATCAAAAAACTCATCTAGGGGCGCCTGGGTGGCACAGCGGTTAAGTGTCTGCCTTCGGCTCAGGGCATGATCCCGGCGTTGTGGGATCGAGCCCCACATCAGGCTCCTCAGTTGTGAGCCTGCTTCTTCCTCTCCCACTCCCCCTGCTTGTGTTCCCTCTCTCGCTGGCTGTCTCTATCTCTCTCAAATAAATAAATAAAATCTTAAAAAAAAAAACTCATCTAACTCTATCTCCCAAAGGCCCATCTCCAAATACCATCACATGGTGGGTAGGGAGGGTTTTAACATGAATTTGGAGGTAGAGACACAGTTCAGTCCATAGAAGATACCAATACACAAGTGACAAAAAAATAGATAAATTGGATTTCATTAAAATTAAAAATTCTTGTGCTTCAAAGGACATCATTAAAAAAAATAGAAGACCACCCACAGATTAGGAGAAAATACTTGTTAATCATATATATGATAAATGTCTAGTATCTAGAATATATAAAGAATTGTTACAACTCAACAAAGAAAAGAAAAATCAATTTTAACAGGAGTAAAAGATTTGAATAGATTTCTCCAAATAAGATGTGTAAGTAACCAATAAGCACATGAAGAGACGCTCAACAGGATCATTAGGGAAATGCAAATCAAAACCACAATTTGTAAGGACTTCAGACTTGCTGGCTAAAATAAAAAAGATAGAAAATAACAACTGTTGGTGATGATATGGAGAAATTGAATTCTTCGTATATTGCTAGTGAGAATGTAAAATGGTGCAGTCACTGTGCAAAGCAGTCAGCAGTTCCTCAAAAAGTTAAACATAGAGTGTAACCATAAGACCAACTGATACTACTCCCAAGTATATATCCAAGAAAAATGAAAACATATGTCCACACAAAAACCTATATATAACATTCCTTATACATAATAACCAAAATGGGGAAAAAATCCAAATGTCCATCAACTGATGAATACGTTAAAATATGGCCTGTCCATATAATGTAATATTATTTCCCAGTACAAATAGCTGAAATGCTGACACATGGTACAATATGGATGAACCTTGAATACTGCGTGATTAGGCAGAGAAACCAGACAGAAAAGACCACATATTTTATTACTGTATTCATATGAAATATCCAGAATAGGCAAATCAATAGAGACAAATAGATTAATGCTTGCCTAGGGCTAGGGAAAGGCGTAATGGGAAGTCATTGCAAATGAGTGACACCTTCTTTTTGAGGTGATGAAAATGTTCTGGAGTTAGTGGTGATGGTCCACAATCTAGTGAATATACCAAAAGCACTGAATTGTACACTTTAAAATGATAAATTATATGGTATATGAATTATATCTCAATAAAGAATAAGAAAGTGAAAACAGGAGTAGGGGAGGGAAAGTGCACAGATGGAGAGGCCCTCTATGGTGCAAACTGCTGAGACTGCTGCCAGTGGAGGCAGCAGGGACCCTGGGAAAACCCTCGCATCACAGGCCCTACAGGAAGCACAGGGAAAGGCAGCTCACCACTGGAAGATTTTGAAGCTCCTAGCAACAACGAAACCTGGACCCAGCTAAACTACTGACTATATGTACTACTTCCCACACACTAACAGCCTAGTGGAGGAAGAGGTATGCCAATTTCCAGCTATAAATGCTATTTACCTCGGTCTCCGGTGTTCTTCTACAAATGATGTCTGGCTGGCATTCAATAAAAAGATTTACAAAAAAATAACACTTCAAAATCAAGAACAGTCAACCCACTGCCAATAGAAAAAAACAATAAATAGAACTGTACTCCAAGGTGATCTATATGCTAGTTGTATTAGGAAGAAACTTTAAATCACCTATGATTAACATGTTAAATAATCTTGAAGAAAAGATGAATAATGTGCATAAAGAGATTGGTAATTTTAACACAGATATAAACAACAAGACAATCAAATGGAAATGCTAGAATTAAAAACAGTATCTGCTGAAAGGATTATAAGCAGACTGAACAAGGTAGAGGAAAGACAGAATTAATTTGAGATAAGTAATTAGAAATTATTCAAATGAAATACAAAGAGGAAGAAAAGAACTGAAAAATAGAATACAGCATCCAAAAGTGGTGAGATAATACAAAATGATGTAGTTTGTGTGTTATTCTGAAGTTCCAGAGTAAGAAAGAGGTAAAGAACAGGGTAGAAGATATATTTGAAGAGATGATAGACAAGAATTTTCTAAAATCAGCAAAAGACAAAATACACACATACATAGAGCCAATTAGCTCATGAAACACTAACCAGGATAAAAAAGACACATAATACCTAAACTATTGAAAATGGAAGAGAAGTTTACATGAAGAAAACAAGGACAAGAAGAAGAAAGAGAAATATTACGTACAGAGAAAAATCAGAATTACAGATTTTCATCCAGAAGGCAAAAAAATAGTGATCTTTAAAGTGTTAAAAGGCGGGGAAAACACTTTCTCAACCCCAAATCCTGTATCTAGTGAAAAGTTTGTTCAAAAATGAATGGGGGCCCCCCTGGGTGGCTCAGCCAGTTGAGCATCTGACTCTTGGTTTCGGTTCAGGTCATGATCTCATGGGTCCTGGGATCCAGCACCACCGTGGGCTCCTCACTCAGTGGGGAGTCTGCTTGAAAGATTCTCTCCCTCTGTCCCTGCCCCCACTTGTGCAGGTGTGCTCTTTCTCTCTCTAAAATAAATAAATACATCTTTAAAAAAGATGCTGTGTCTCTTAAAAAAATGAATGGGAAATAATTTTTACAGACAAACAAAAGCTGAGAAAATTCATTCCCAGCAATACACTGTAAGAAATTTAAAAGAAAATTCTTCATGCAGATGGAGTATGCTAATATGTGTAAATGTGGATATATACAAAAAAATCACAAGCACCAGAAATTGTAAAAATGAAGGTAAATATAAAAGACAAATTTTTCTTATATTTAAACACCTTAAAAGATAATTGATCGTCTAAAGCAAAGGTTAACAAACTGCTACCTGTAGGCCAGATTCAGACTATGGAATGTTTGTTCTCAGCCTTTGAACTGAGAATAGTTTTAAAGGCTTATATATTAAATGGACTTTGCAGTCTGCAAAACCTACAATATTTATTATCTGTCTTTTTGTGGGAAAATGTGCTAATTTCTGGTATAAAGCAAGAATAGCAACGATATATTGAAGGGAGGAAATGGAAATTTACTGTTTTAAGGATATTATATTATGCCTGAATTGGTATAATATTATTTGAAGGTAGCCTAATAAGTAAAACTTGATACTGCAAACATAGAGCAATCACAGAAATATGAAAGATATATAACTATCAACCAATAGTATACATAAAATGGAATAATAAAAAATAGTCAATTTATCAAAAAAAATTTTGCAGAAAAGAAAGGAGGAACAAAGACAAGATGGATGAATAAAAAGCAACAAGCAAATGGTATATGTAAACCAACCATCTCAATAATTACATTAAATGTAAGTGGTCTAGGGTCAGGGTGGATTAAGCATACTCTTCCTTGTCTGTTCCATTGAAAGCAACTATAAACCTTAAGGGAAAAAATATGGAGCAGCTACCTGAGAACTACAAAAATTAAGTGTTATATACACACATATATTTTCTTGCTGAGAGAGCCTAGAAGCAAGGACATACCAGTGGCAATGGACACACGTAGTATCAATTTCTAATCTTATTTACCAATAAAGAAAACCGGGGGTCCTAAGAGAAATAAATGATTCTAAGGCTGGTGCAGGAAATATACAAGATAAACCTGGGACATCTTGTCATGCCAGAATATAAGGAAATGCTCAAACACAAACAAACAAAAACAATGATGGCGGTATGTCAAAGGGCCACAGGCGTCAATGAAAAGAGCTCCCAATGGACAAATCTGGAAACATTTGAGCAACTAAATAAAATTTACTGCATTATAACCCAAAGCATAAAATAAATATCCATGAGCTCATAGTTAGAAGAGACAAATTGCTTATGCCAAAGAATTCCAAATCATTTATGTAGATACTCCCCCATTCGAGGAGATGAAACATAACCCTTACTCCTTAACTGTGTCCTGCACATAGTGACTTCCTTCCAAATGATAGAGCGTGGAAAGAGAGAGAAAAGAACATGTAGGGGAGAAGCCTAACCAACACCATCTCAGCCAGGTAATCATGATCAACATCACCAGTGATAAGTCATATTGATAGAATGTACCCTTGATGTGATATGATGAGAAGAGCACTTTACCTTTCTGGTTTTACTCCTCAAACTCATAACAACAGTCTACCTATGAGAAAGACACCAGACAAATTCTGATAGAGAGACATTCTACAGTATACCTAACCAGTACTCCAAATTTGTCATTATCAAAAAGAATGGAAAATCTGAGAAACTGTCACTGCAAAGAGAATGTTAAGGAAACATGACAGCTACACGGAATGTGATATACTGGACACGATCCTGTAACCAAAAAAGGACATTAGGTTAAAAACTAAGTATAAAAATAGAAATAATTAATATTATAAATATTAAATAAATTAACAATTAAATAAATTATAAATGTTAAATAGAAATATACATTAAACTTAAATTGATATTAATATCAATATGAATACAATATGAAAATAAAATATAAAATCTATCTATCTTGAGAAAGTATAGCCTTCAAAGCCAAAAATCTTTAGAATCTTGCCATGTATGGGAAATACCTGTTGATCACTGGTGTAGAACAAACTAGCATGAATGTACTGAGGAATTTATTACATGGGTGAAAGTAAAGCCCCAGGCTCAAAGCTGAAACCCTGTGGGGGAGCCTCAGCAACAGCAGGCCAGGGACCTAATACTTGGAGGGAGGGTAATATGTGTCTCTGGTAAAGAAAATATTTGGTACAAAAAAGTAAGAACTACTTTGCTATGTTTCTATCATTCCACAATTTGGCCACCTATGCAAATCCATTCAAGGGAAGTACACAACAAAAGGGGGAGATTATAGATCCCATCCTAGTTAGAGGACCAGAAAAAGAATCTCCTGGTAGCCAGAGATTGAGGGGAAAATGGTGAAGCAGAGCAAATATGAGCAAGGGATCCCATCAAGTTATGTAGGAAGTTCTGATTATACCTGAGCTGCTCATGCTGGAATCTCACCATAAATAGGATGCCAAAAGCTTGGAGAACTGAACCATTGGCCAAGGCTCCGATGGAGCCCTGGGTTATGGATCCAAATATCACTGCACCAACACAGCAAAATGCACATTTATTTCAAGCACATATGGAGCATTCACCAAGATAAATTATATCCTGTGTCATTAAAATGTTTTTTAAATTTAAATGATCCAGAGTGTGTGTGTGTATACATACATATATATATATATATATATATATATTTTTTTTTTTTTTAAGATTTTATTTTATTTATTTGACAGAGAGAGAGAGACAAGCAGTGAGAGAGGGAACACAGCAGGGGGAGTGGGAGAGGAAGAAGCAGGCTCCTAGCAGAGGAGCCTGATGTGGGGCTCGATCCCAGAACGCCGGGATCACGCCCTGAGCCAAAGGCAGACGTTTAACAACTAAGCCACCCAGGCGCCCCATCCAGAGTATATTTTCTGACAATAAAGGAATCAAATTAGAGATCAAATAATAGTGGAAGGACAAGAAAAAACTTAAAACACTTGGAAATTAAACAGCATACTCTAAAATCATCCCTAGGCCAAACAAATACTGATTTCAATTTTATTTCTTTCTCTTCTGTTGTTTTGTTTCTTTGCTTATTTCTTTCTTTTATTCTGATTGCTTTGGGTTTTTTCTTCTTTTTCTAAGTTAAAGTGGAAACAGATTATTGATTTGAGATCTTTCTTAATCTAAGCATTAAATGCTGTAATTTTTCCTCTTAACTGTGATTGGCTGCATCCCATAAATTTTACAACTATAGCCAGACAAAATAAAAAGAAGACATACATTACCAATATCAGAAATGAAACTGGGTATCACTGCAAGCCCACAAGCCCTGCACTACAGACGTTAGAAGGATAAAAGGGAAATACTAAGGACAAATCTATGTACATGAGTTCAAGAACTTAAATGAAATTGTACAATTCCTCAAAAATCAGAAACTACCCAAACTTATCCCAGATAAAATGCATAACCTGAGTAGTACACAACTATTCAAGAATACCATAGTTTTAAATTTTTCTAAAATGGATTTCTTTAGAACCACAGTAACACCAAAAAATCAAGTAGAAACTGTTAGAATCAATCTTGTTAGGACTCTGGAAAACAGTCAAAGGTTTGTAGCAGCCATGCCACCAAGAATGTGAGCTCCTTGGAGCAAGGGTCACATGTCGTGCTCTGTATTCCTGGGCCCAGCATGGGCCTTGGCACTCAGTAGGAGATCAGGAAATATTTGCTAAATAACATCATCTCACTCAAAACTCACACAGTCTTGTTGGATCAACTTTATTTGGCCTCTAATACATGCAACATATCAACACAACCATAAACATAGGCTCAGTAACACAAGCACACCTCTCTAAACATCTGTAGGAGAGGTACCTGATACTTAAAACAGCCAACAGTAGACAGAACCATTCCAGTGTATGTGTACCTTTAAAAAGTCACATTTTTCATGAAAATCAGTACAATGATGGCAAGAGACAGGTCCTTGCAGAGTGAGCAAGCTGAGCCAGTGTCTTCCAAGTGCTGGAAGGACAGCTCTACCATTTAGGAAGAAATGACCAATCTAGGAAGAAATGGCCCAATAGGAAGTCAAATTAGGTTTGGAGGGGTACAATATTCCAATGGACTCCAGAAGTATAAAACCAAGTCTTTTCCTAAAGTATCTCCTGGCACCACATTCCAGAGACAGAGACCTTTAACTCTCTTCCTAATAGGAGAAACATTCGGCCCTTCCGCTAGCGTACATGTTCAATGCCAGTACACAAGGAACAAGGGCCTGCACAGCCCAGGTTCTGGGCCTCACTTTCCTACCACTATTATTGGGAAGTGAGTGTGCGAAACAAGCACTTAGTAAGTTAGTTTTGCTTTTGCTTAAGTCAAAACCTAAGAATTTGTGTTTGGTTAGCAACTCCACCATTCTAGTGACAGAGAAGTCAAGCCAGTTAAGGTGATACCTACACAAAGAAATAAGCCTACAACAAAGATTCAGATGGAAACTGTAATTGTGTACATGACCATGGGTTAGAGAATTCATGCTATACAATGAGGAAACTCAGCTGGTGTTTTCAGTTCCTCATCAAGACTTCATGCTTTCCTGGGTTTGGGGCCATGATGTAGAGCAGCCACTGGATGGAGCTTAACCGAAAGAGTAAAAAGGGAACACATGTAAAGCAAATGTGTTTCTTATTGAAATACTTTGGTCTCAAAATAAGCAAAGTATTGTTCTCATATGGGAGTTTAAATGGCACCCTTCTGAAGTATTGATAAGTAACATTCCTTACTAAAAACTTTTAACCCTTAGGGCGCCTGGGTGGCTCAGCTGTTAAGTGTCTGCCTTTGGCTCAGGTCATGATCCCAGGGTGCTGGAATTGAGCCCCGCATCGCTCCGCATCTGGCTCCCTGCTCGGCGGGAAGCCTGCTTCTCCCTCTCACACTCCCCTTGCTTGTGTTCCCTCTCTCGCTGTCTCTCTCTGTCAAATAAATAAAGTCTTTAAAAAAAAAATTAACCCTTCCTAATACCCAGTGAGGAAGGGGAGCAAACAGGCAGTACCTGAGAAAATAGCTCCAACCTCCGCTACCAAGAAGAATGAAGGATGATAAGGGCCTGGATGTGATCGAGGCACTCTGCTGCTTAATTCCCCACCACCCATAAAGTTAGGTTCACATGCTGTACTTTGATATTCAGGGTCCCTTTAAGCTGGACCAGAACTCCCTTATCTTTTCTATACGCACTATGATCCTGTTCATTATTGTCTACGTTAGAAGACTTCTGTTACACTGCAGGAAGTAGAGCCTGAGTTTTTTTTGCTGCGTTCTAATCTGTGTGACAAGTTAGCCATGATTAGCACTGATGCCTGGGCTGGTAATTTAGGAAATTAGCCAAGAGCTGCCCCCTCCCTTCCCTCCCTTCCTTACTTCTGCACCTGAGCTCAAGGGAGGGAGAAACCTGCCAAACACTACCACAACTGGGTGATCAAGGTCAACATCAACAGTGACAAATCATGTTGATAGTATGTACCCTTGACGTGATGTGATGTGATAAGAATGGCACTTTATCTCTCTGGTCTTCCTCCCCAAAACCCATAATCCCAGTCTAATACTTTGGACTAACATCTCTTTTTTTATGATGAATGGATGTTGATTTTTATTAGATACTTTTCTGTATCAATTTAGATCTGATTTTTCTCATTTAATCTGTTAATATAATAAGGCAATCTTGGTGCCACTCACCCTCAGATCCATTCCTCATTCCTCCCTGCTCTGCTCTAGATTATGCAGGGGCTGATCCCTACAGGCTACAATTCCTAAACTCACCAACATTTGGCTGCCATTCTGGTTCAGCTAATTGGAGACACCATCCATCAAGAGATTAGAACCCAGAAGAATAGAGCAGTCAGAGATTTTCTCCTCCTTCCTCTACATCAAGTGTCATTTCCTTCAATGGCTACATATTCTTCATGGCTCCAGCTACCATCAGATTGACCCATCATGGCTCCAGACTCTGTTGGATCCCAAACCCGGGATCCAGTAACACTATTTCCTCCTTTTGTTCTTCTAGCCTAGAGGGGGGAGAGACTTCCTTGTATTGCTAATTACTGGGTTTCCCAATTCTCCCCTGCTTAGCTTCTCTATCACTTGTATAACCAATTCCTTCCATTAAATTCCCTCCATGTTAAATATTTACGGTGGCTTTGAATTTCCTGAACAATCTTGACTGTTACATGTGGCCAATTATATTGATTGATCTTCTAGTGTTAAACTTGTTTGCATCCCTGGGTTAAACCCAACTCTGTCACCAGAAGTTAATTATGATTAAGTCTCTTCTGTAATTAATAACAAAAATAAAATGAAATAAAATGAAATACTGCTGAACCCTGAAACTTCCTCCAAATAACTTTCTATCTCTCATAATCTTCACAGTCTTCTCAAAATAATTTTTACACTTTCTAGTTTTAAGATATACATTCAAAATATTCTAATAGCATAAGCAATAGAATGATCTAGGCAACTTGTTAAAAATTCAAGCAATACAGGGGCACCTGGATGGCTCAGTCAGTTGAGCATCCAACTCTTGATTTTGGCTCAGGTCATGATCTCAGGGTCATGAGACTGAGCCCTGTGTTGGACTACACGCCCAGCAGGGAGTCTGCTAGAGACTCTCTCTCTCCCTCTGCCCCTCCCCACTCTCTAAAATAAATAAATAAATCTTTTTAAAAATTCAAGCAATACACATGAAGCTATATAGCATGACATGTGCAGTATAGCTGAAATGGTAATCAAAAATAAATATATAGTCTTAAATAGATGTGTCAGAAAAAGAAATAGTTACAGCACCTAAGAAATTTAAAAAGCTAGGGAATGAACATTGCATTAAACCCAAAGGAGTAAAAGGCTGGAAATAATGAAGATAAGTGTAGAAATAATGAATTAGAAAACAGTGAGACCAACTAACAAATGCCAATTATTTGAAAATACTTATAAAATAAACATATTTTTTGCAAATATGACCAGGTAGTAAAGAAAAAAATCACAAATTAACTGTAATTTAAAACTGTATAAAATATTGATGCAGAAGATATTTAAATGATGTAAAAACACACAACAAATATATGATTCCCTCAAGATAACCAAATGGTGGACAAGGAAACTTTTCTACATATAGAAGTTTTTCAGCTAATAAACTAAAAGTGAATGAGAGAATTTGAAAATTACCACTTTGCAACCCCCAATATATAAATAAAGGTGATGTTTATCAATGACTGCCAACTTCAGCACAAAGGATAATAAACATTATGTTCCTCATAATGGAAGTATACAGCATTACCTATGTAGTAGTCTTGTTAAAAAAAGAAAATACAGCCGAAAAACAAACATACAAACTTAATTTGATCAAGTTTCTACCTGCGACTATCAATTTAAAGAAGTAGGAGGCCAAAGTGGCTGTACCAACTTGCATTCCCACCAACAGTGTAAGAGGGATCCCCTTTCCCCACATCCTCTCCAACATTTGTTGTTTCCTGCCTTGTCCATTTTTGCCATTCTAACTGGTGTAAGGTGGTATCTCAATGTGGTTTTGATTTGAATTTCCCTGATGGCTAATGATGTTGAACATTTTTTCATGTGTCTGTTAGCCATTTGTATATCTTCGTTGGAAAAGTATCTGTTCATATCTTCTGCCCATTTTTTGATTTGATTATTTGTTTCCCGTGTATTGCGTTTGAGAAGTTCTTTGTAGATCTTAGATACTAGTCTTTTATCTGTAGTGTCATTTGCAAATATCTTCTCCCATTCCATGGGCTGCCTCTTATTTTTTTTGACTGTTTCCTTGGCTGTGCAGAAGCTTTTTATCTTGATGAAGTCCCACAAGTTCTTTTTTTCTTTTGTTTCTCTTGCTGTTGGAGATGTGTCATGAAAAAAGTTGCTGTGGCCGATGTCAAAGGGGTTGCAGCCTATGTTCTCCTCTACGATTTTGATGGATTCCTGTCTCACATCAAGGTCTTTCATCCATTTGGAGTTTATCTTTGTGTATGGTGTGAGAGAGTGGTCAAGTTTCATTCTTTTGCATATAACTTTGGAAAACAGTGTGGAGGTCCCTTAAAAAGTTAAAAATTGAGCTACCCTATGATCCAGCAATTGCACTACTGAGTATTTACCCCAAAGATACAGACGTAGTGAAGAGAAGGGCCCTATGCACCCCAATGTTCATAGCAGCATTGTCCACAATAGCTAAATTGTGGAAGGAGCTGAGACGCCCTTCAACAGATGACTGGATTAAGAAGATGTGGTCCAGGGGCGCCTGGGTGGCTCAGTTGTTAAGCGTCTGCCTTCGGCTCAGGGCGTGATCCTGGCTTTCTGGGATCGAGCCCCACTTTGGGCTCCTCCGCTGGAAGCCTGCTTCTTCCTCTCCCACTCCCCCTGCTTGTGTTCCCTCTCTCGCTGGCTGTCTCTATCTCTGTCAAATAAATAAATAAAATCTTTAAAAAAAAAAAGAAGATGTGGTCCATATATACAACAGAATATTACTCAGCCATCAGAAAGAATGATTACCCAACATTTGCAGCAACATGGACGGGACTGGAGGAGATTATGCTAAGTGAAATAAGTCAAGCAGAGAAAGACAATTATCATATGGTTTCACTCATTTATGGAACATAAGACAAAGCAGGAAGATCGGTAGGAGAAGGAAGGGAAGAATGAAGGTGGGGTAAACAGAAGGGGAATGAACCATGAGAGACTATGGACTCTGGGAAACAAACTGAGGGCTTAAGAGGAGAGGGGGGGTGGGGGATTGGGATAGGCCGGTGATGGGTATTAAGGAAGGCACATATTGCATGGTGCACTGGGTGTTATACACAAATAATGAATCATGGAACATTACATCAAAAGCTAAGGATGTACTGTATGGTGACTAACATAACAAAATAAAAATTATTATAAAAAAATTAAAAATAAAACTTAAAAAAAAAGAAGTAGGAGGCCAAAGTACATATTAAAGGACACCAAAGTATTTTGCTCAACATAAGTCAGGTTATGGAAAATAATCACATAATTTGACCAGTTATTTTTCCCCCAAGAACAATAATTGCAAGGGGGAAAAAAGGTGATGTGGGGGAATCTATTGATTAAAAAAGACTTAAGGGCTATAACATAAAATCACAAATGTAGACCATATTTGTGATTCAAAGAAACTTAAAACATTTTTACATATAAGTTAAATGTGAAAAGTAATGGATATTTGGTAATAACTTATTTATATTTGTAGGAAAGATAATTGTATTGGATATATGTTTTACAAAAGATTCCTTGTCTTTTAGAAATGCATATTGAAATACTGATGAGATGAGCTGAAATAGCATAATGTCTTGGATTATCTTCACATTATTCCATTGGCAGAGATGTGGGAAAAGTGAGGGTATATTGGAACCAGACAGGCCATGTACTAAAGATTATTGGTGCTGGTTATTAGGTATATGGGGTTTGTTATACTATTCTCTACTGTTCTATGTGTTTCTGACTTTCTATAATAAAGGCTTTATTATAAATATCATGCAATTAAATTTGAAATCCTGGGTGAGATGGACAATATTAAAAAAAATAAAGGACCAAATCAGTCCATAAAGAGATAGAAGACTTTAATTAAACAGTACAAACTGAAACTGTATTCAACATCCAAACTATCCTCAACACCCAAACTACCCTATTCCCAGACAGGCAGTTTGGGTGGTCAAGTCTACCAATGATCAGGAAAACTAGTCTCCATCTCAAGTAAAGTCTCCCAAAGCATACAAACACATGGGGAATTATTTAACTCATTTTTTCCAGGCCAGCTCTCTGTAATTCTAAAACCAGATGAGCACCCCATTTCCACACCGGAAAGAACACTTGAGCCAAGTTCACTCTTACAGTAGCAAATATCCTAAGTAAATTAGTAGCATATTCAATATAGCAGTGAATTGAGTGAAAAAACAGGCTGTGGCTAAGAAATGAAAATATGGTTTAAATTAGAAAATGCTTTCACTTGTAATTCCCCACAATGACAAATTAAGGGGAAATATTGTATCATGTCAATGGTCTGATAAAAGCCTTTGAAAAAAATTCAACATGAGTACAAGGTAAAAACTTTTAGCAAATTTCCTAACAGCTACCCCACACACACTTAAATGTGATATGTTAGATGCATTCCCTTTGAAGACAGGGACAAGACACAAATGCATGCTTTCACCTCTACTATTCAAAAGTACACTAGAACAGAGTGGAACTATGCATATCAAAATAAATAAGTATGACTATTGAAAAGGAAGATAACGTGTAGCAATAGGATCATCTATGTAGAGAATTCAAAGAAATAGGTACATGGGATATCTGAATTAGTAAGAGACTTCAGAAAAAATAGTGTATGGTAGATCACTATAGCAAGATCAAGAGCCTTGCACACACACACACAAGAGTAAAAATTATTTAGAAGATGTAACAGAGACTATCCCATTCACAACAGAAGAAGCCTAAGAAAAATATATAAGATCTTTATGGAGGCTACTATACAAATTTACTGATAGATTCAGTTAAAAAAAAAAGTCCTGAATAAATGAAGCAGTATACCATATTCATCGATGGGGAACAAAATGTTGTAAAGATGTCCATTCTGCTTCCTTTTTTTTTTTTTAACAGATTAAGTGCCTTACCTGTAGCTGCCAACATGACAGTGAAGTGCAGGCTGTTGTCTTCTGCTTCCAAAATCAAACCTGGAAAACTAGAGAGGGAAAATGAAACTAATAAAAAACACAATATCAACAACAAAAACTCAACAACAAAACACGAGAAACCTCTGGGGTAGATTGAAGACTGTATTGAACTGAATAACAACACAAAATATCCCAGAGGAAAGAGTGGAAGGCTCTGGCAACGTTCAAAATCACTGCCATTCATCAAAGTTCCAATATATACCAGGCATCGTGTAAGGAGCTTTCTATACATTACATATACTCCTGCAGTCCTGCAAGATGGGGCTTATCAAACCCACTCGCCTCACAGACAAAGAACCTGAGGCTCACGGGGCTTGGTCATTTTCCCAGGATCACATGGTTAGTGAGTGACAGGGCAGAGACTAGAACCCTGGTCTGAATTCATCTAGAGTCCATGCTGTTCCCACCCACCCCAGCCTATGGCCAACTTTTTAATTCATACTTTATTTCTCTTCTAAGTGTGGCATGATGTCTCTCAGGTGACAAAAAGTAGAAACCTGAGGCTCAGGTAGTAAAAGCAGACCTAAGGAAGGAAGGTGACAATGAGAATCAAATACAATTTGGGGATTGTCTGAGTTTTGTTCAGAGCAGACTCTGCCAGGTGCCGCTATTTCTGTCCAGTCCTTGCACTTTCCCACATGACAACATCTTTCCCTGGTCTTCCCCATGTGTCCTCCTGTCCACCTCTGGTGCCTGGCCTGCTGGCCAGCTTATCACTGTTACCTCCTCTACAGGCTTCACAGGGTCCTTCTGCCCTCCCCTGACATATGGTATGCCTCTCCCCTGCAAATTACCCTCCCAATACTGTCCTCATCTTGGAATGCCCCTGATAGCCATAGTCCATTTGACTTTGGGTAGTGACTTTTAGACATCTGGTAATCCTTCTGGGCAAATTCAACACATTCTCAAAATGTTTTCCAGTTGGGTTGGTGACTAGTCTGATTTGCCTCATAATTGACTAGTTCTTTGGATACAAGCCAGAAATTAAAGAAAGGGTTTTTGAACCTCCCTGATATTTGCAGTAAAATTTTAATGGGATGTCTGATTTGGAACCGGCCACTAAACACACCTGCAGATGAATGGACTTACCTAGGAGATCAAATCCCAAAGTTTCCCTCATAAGTTGTAGTGAGGAGAGACCATGGAAGTCAACGTGGAGCAAACATCTACTAGGTTGAACTCTTAAAACCCCTCCTAGCAGGTGAAAACTGTTCCTTAGTGGACATGCTAGCACAGATTAAAATGGAAAAAATGAACATCCTTCTATGACCTCTTCTCTGTGTTCCTGACCCACAGGAAGGTCCTGGTTTTCAGTGTGCGTAATGGCACTTGTGCAGGCATTCAGGCAAATTCAGTCATGTGGAGGGGAGCAGAGACTCAGAGGTTAAGATTTTACTCATGTATCAAAAGGAAGGAGAGAATTCTCAGCCTACTGACATTAGAGTTGACATTGCAAAGGGCAGTGTGGAAAGGTGCTATTGAGTAAAGAAGGGCAAATCCACCCTGCTGACATTTACATGATCCTCTTAAAATTAGATATGATACTGTGTTTGAAAGCATCTGTCATATAGTAGGTGCTTGGAAATTTGGAGAATATCAAGGCAAATCTGGCCTTCTCAGAAACTCCTCCAAGAAATGAAGAAGCTTTTGGTCATAACAAATTACGATGGTCACTCTTAATTGAGGACCACCTACTATGTAATAGTATGTGGGAGAGACTACAAGTACGCATCCATATCTTGTTTTCCTTTTTCTCCTGGCCACAGGGACACTACATTTCCAGTTGACTAAAAGGGTCATGTGACTAGCTGTTTTCGTTGAGATAGGAGCAGAAGCATTGCTTGTCACATCTGGAGCCAGTATGCCATTTCTGTGCTTTCTCTTTCACTCAGCAGCAAACTTGACAATCTTTTTTTTTTTTTAAGATTTTATCTATTGGGGCACCCAGGTGGCTCAGTCAGTTAAGTGTCTGCCTTTGGCTCAGATCATAATCCCAGGGTCTGGGATCAAGCCCCATGTCGGGCTCCCTGCTCAGCAGGGAGTCTTCTGGTCCCTCTCCCTCTGCCCACCACACCTCCACCCCACTCACGCTTTCTCATGCCCTCTCTCTCTCTCTCTCAGATAAATAAATAAAAAGATTTTATCTATTTATTTCAAGAGGGAGAGTGAAAGCGTGATAAATCAGGGGGTGAGGACAGAGGGAGAGGGAGAGAGAATCCCAAGCAGACTCCATGGTGAGCACAGAGCCTGACCAGGGGCTCGATCTCACAACCCTAACATCATGACCTGAGCCAAAATCAAGAGTCAGATACTTAACCAAATGAGCCACCCAGGTGCCCTCAAACATGGCAATCCTATGCTGAGTTTGTGGCACTTCAAAACCACCTGGAAACTTGGGTCCCTTGAGAGGAGTGAGACCTTGCCAAACAGCATCAAAATTTACGTTCACAAAAAACAAACTTCTGTTGCATTAAGCCATTCAAATCTCAGGTTTTGTCTGTTGCATCAACTAGAGTTTGCTTTAGCTGACAAATACACAGCTACTATTTCTGTTGTTAGAGTTATTTTATTATTTTATTTACAATGGTAATAGTGTACATATTCTTGCAAAAAATTCTAAAAATTCAGACAAATCATTTTGTTCTCCCTTTACAAAGTTTCTCCAAAATGCAGTCCCATCTTCAGAAATAACCACAATTACCAATCTGGTATGTATTATTTTAAAGCTTATTCTAGGCTCTTTCATATATAAGTGTTTGTGAGTTTGGGGGTGATTTGGGCCCGATTTGGGGAAAAAGATAAAACTATGATGACGTAGCAGCAGCATACAACAAGCTTTTCTTGGGCAGTGGTAAGAAGTCCCTTACAGCAGGGGACCTTGTTCAGATAATGACAAAACTCACCACCCAGAAGGGGAAGAAGGCAAGGGAACTCCCAGGGGATTAGGGAAATCAGTGTGGTATCACCCATTAGCACAGTGTAAAGTCTCTGGGTCAGAGAGCTCAGAAAGGCAGCAGTGGCTTGGGGTCTTAAATCCCTAGAATTATCTTATCTATGCCTAGCAGATGTTGGGTACAGTTTTCTAGGGTATGCAAAGCAGGCAGGCTCTAAATGGCTAAAAGTCAGCTTATTTGGAATGCATTTAAAGCAATTGGACCTGTAAAAATTCAAGTTTGTTTGAGGATATTTTAGGAAAGGCCTTGGTTTCACTCTTCTGGAGCCATCAGAATACTGCAGCACACTCTGCGCCTGACCCCAAGCTTAATTTGCCTTCTCTTACACTTGGTTGGTCATTTCTTCCTAGATGGCAGAGCTGTCCCTCCAGCACTTGGAGGACAGTGATTCAGCTTGCTCACTCTGCAAGGAGCTCTCTCTTGCCATCATTTTGTTCTTTCACAGCTTATACTGATTTCCACGAAAAATGTGACTTTTTAAAGTTACACATGGACTAGGATGGTTCTGTCTCCTCTTGAGTGTGTATTAGGCACTTTTCATACAGATGTTTTGAGATAATGTCACTTGTGTTATTTATCTTGTTGGCGTCTATCATGTCGTGTTGACATGTTATGTGTATTGGAGGCCAAATAAAGTTGATCCAACAAGATTGTGTGAGGTTTGAATAAGATGTTATTTAACAAACATTTCCTGATCTTCTATTGGGTGACAAAGCCCATGGTGGGCACAAGGAGTGTGGAGCATGACACATGACCCCTGCCTTGAGTGGCTCACCCTCTAATAGGGTGGTATGGGCACATAAAGTTCTTTCTCTCTGGGTCCAGAAGTGCTACAGTACATGGACAATAACAATTTATAATTACAAATGTGCTCGTTTCTGAGTGAGAATGGTTTATTTAGTCAGGCTCAGGTGTAAAGGTGGCAGCAGAGTACATGGCTGAGAGCAGGGGCTCTGGACTCAGCCAGCTGGGATTTGTCCTGACTGTCACTTCCTAGATGTGTGATCTTGAGTAAGCTCCTGACCTCACTGTGCCTCAGTTCCTTCACCTGTAAACCATGGATAGCAATAGTACCTGCCTAATGGGGCAGTTAGGAGAACAAGGCAAGTAACACGTGTAAAGCACATATAACAGTTCAGGCACATAGTAAATGCCAAGTGAGTATTTATTAAACCAGAAAATCCTGACCTCACTAGACACTCATGTATAGCCTCAGTCAACTCATGAAAGGTTCATAAAGCAGGGGTAAAACTTGTACTTCATAGAGCTGTGATGAATCGAAGCACTTAGCCCCCTGCCGTACATGGTATTATAGTTATTCTCATCCTCCGGGCTGGCCCGGAAGCCCTCTCTTAGATCCTTCAATGCTCCAGAGGACACTATTGCATCTGTCAAGTATTCTCAGTTGTAACCATCCAGCGGCCAGTTCTAATAAAATCACTTAATATTTTGAATGGCTTCTGCCATCATCACACAGTGCTGTTCATCAGTGTGTGGGTCACAGTCATTTTCTCACTGGAGCCCTAAGGTAACCCAAGCATTTTGATCACAGAGTGCAGTGCTTGTCCGTGACTACACTGACTTACTGTGGGTTACATATATTACTGTTATCATGATCAAAATAGCCTCTTACTAGAACTTTTCAATTTATACAATGGGTCATGGAGATGATCGCATTTGCTAAAACAAGCAAAAGGCACAATAGGCTTAAATTCTGGCTTTTGATTGAGCCCAAGCCAAACACCTGGGGAGCTCTATTTCTGGAGTTTCTGACAAAATACACGGATGGCCCCTTTATCCATGACTTAAGCTTCCAATAGCTAAGTCTCAGAGTCTAATTTGCATTTCATTCTACCATTCACTTCTGCTGCCATTCCAGAACACAGTGGTCACAAGTAATAATCTGAAACTGGATGTTGGTTACTCTGTAGCCTCTTTTCATTTAGATAAATTAGTAGATCAATATCCTGATATCTGCTTCTCACCCCCAAATATTCATTCACATCCTTCCACCACCCTGTCATGATTTATGATTCAGGCAGGACAAGGCATGCTTTTTGCTGACCATCAAACACATCCTATTGTTACTTGAGAGGCAATTGGGAGCCTTGGCCCAATTGGAAAATTAATGCCAACAGGGTCTCATATTTGCCATCAGCCTCTGAATAGTTCCATCATTTCCCTGCTCTTCTAAACCCAACCCTGGGTTTTCCCAAACATCTGCTCCCCTGGTCCATGAGGATACATGCTGCTTTCTGGCACTGGCTGTTAGTAGCCCAGGACAGACAAAAGAACTCAGCAAGTGAAAAGGCAGTTCCCTGCAGGGAAGAAGTACCAGTGAGAGAAGCCAGACAGGCATCTTCCTGTGAGGTTTCCAGAGAAACAGCTCTTGCAATTAATGCCAATTCTGTTCTAGAGATCCCAAACCAGTTGCTTTTAAATTATTTGTGAATAAATTAAAACTGCTTATTACTCAAAATTGCCCAGCATCATAAGAAACCTTGCAGGTCCTGCCATGAGGCTTAATTCCTTGAATTGTGTCAAATGCTGCCACACTGTCTGGCACATCGGAGGTAGACAATAAACTGTGACCCAAGTTCCTGGGAGATGCCAGATCCTGGAAGAGGTAAAGGAAACAAAAAACATGCTGCTAAATTTGTCCACAACTCATGTATTGTCTCACTTGTAACAAAATGTAAACTGCTTCTTTCACTCTCTCTGTCACCTTGGCTTTTAGATGTATATGGTGTTAGACCTGGAAGGGGCCTTAGAGACTGTATCAACCAGGAAAGGCTAAGTTAGGCTTCCCCTCCATGAATTTTCTGACCCGATTTTCAATCATTCCGCTGCTCATTCCTGATATATATATTCATATACTATTGTAACTCTTTCTCTGGTTGAACTCTTACTGATACAACACCTATAGGGTGGATATAATAAAAAAAGGACAGCTGTTAGAAGGATATGAAGAAATTAGAACCCATATACATTGCTGATGGGAATGTAAACTGATACAGCTACTTTGGAAAACACTTAGAAAGATCCTCAAAAAGTTATCATATGACCTAGCAATTCCATTCCTACATATATACTCAAGACAATTGAAACACATGTCCACACGAAATAGTGTGCATGAATATTCACAGCAGTATTATTCATAATACCCTAAATGTGAAAAAAGATCAAGTGTACCTCAACTGATGGAGAGATAAACAAAATGTTGTGTAATATATACAATGACATATTCATGCATTAAAAAGGAATGAACTAAACACTTAGGAAAAAAAGGAGGAAGTACTGATACTTGCTTCAACATGGATCAACCTTTCAAATATTGTGCTAAGTTAAAGTATCCAAAACAGGCAAATCCACAGACATAGAAAGTAGATCAGTCACTGTCAGGGTCTGTGGTAAAAGGGAATGACTCTTAATGGATACGGAGTTTCTTTTTGGAGTAATGAAAATATTCTGGAATTAGATAGTGGTGATGGTTTCACAATCACGTGAATATGTTAAAATCACTAAATTACATATTTTAAAGGGGTGGGTTTAGTTATGTGAATTATATCTAAATAAAAATATTATTAAAAAAAATAAGGCAGTTCTCCTAGTTGGGGCCTAAGAATTAGATGCAGTAGCCTACTCATAAACTTGAATTACTGTCACTTGGGAGTATGTGCATGGGCTGCCTTTTGAGGGAGGGACATCAATACTCCTACACCCACATTTTAATAGTGCCAAGCCATGGTATTCAAGGCATGGGGTGATCCAATCATTAACTATAAGATTGCCCCTTCAAGAAAAGACTTGCTGCCCTGCTTCAAATATTGTGATTAGCTGACAGCCTCTCTTAGCTTCTTTGGGATATGCCTTTACTATGTAATCAAAGTCATGATCTTCTAGGGATGGCCACTGGTCAATGACTAAGCAATGCAGTAGTAGCCAGGGCCACACACTTCTCAAAGAGGGCACCAGCTAGTGCTTAAACACTCTAAGGGTACAAAATTGATAACCCTATAGTTAGATCATTCAAGAAAAAAGAAGTTTCAAATTACCCCAAGTCAAGAATGAAAGAGGAGACAAAATGCAAATAAAAAGGATTATATGGGAATACTAGGAATAACTGTATGCTGAGAAATTAGATAACATGAATAAAATGTAGAGATTCCTAGAAGACACAAAGAACCAACACTTACTCAAGAAGATAAAAAGTCAGAATAGACCTATAACAAGCAAGAAATTGAGTTACTAGTCAAAATCCTTTCTACAAAAAAAAAATCAGAATCAGATGGCTTCACTAGTGAATTCTACTTTTGAAACTTTTAAAACTCCTCTTGGGAATGCTGTGAGGATTAACATGTAAAGCACTTAGAATAGTGCCTGGCGCACAGTGACTGCTTGGTTTGCATTACGTATAATTATGAAAAATCTGTTGACTAAATGGCTGAACGAATTAATGGGGTGATGAGATTAGAGGCAAAAGATACTGTGAATATTCATGTTGCCTATTACTGTAAGAGGCTGGGGCATGGCAGTGTTAAGAGCTCTGATCAGAATCCAAAGAACTAGGACATAAAAGGACAGAAGGCTGGGGTGACAAGCTGAAGGATAGGCAAATAGTAGTTAGCCCTGGGAAAAGGCCTAGAAACCAGGAATCAGGTGGACCAGAAAGCAGCATTTGGGGGAAGTGAGTTTGGCAGCAGGAGTTGAAAAGCAGGCATCCTCACAGAAAACCCAAGAGGCTGGGAATATCACTAGACCCATTTGAGAAATGAGTAAACTAAGGAACCATGAGTTTGGGTAATTGTTGGTTTGTAACCTGATTTTCAGGAGATTCCTGGGAATAATCTGAAACTGACTCCCCTATGTGGAGGGCTGGGAGAGATCAAAGAAAGAGGCAAGCCACTCCAGATTGGTAGGTAGCAGGTTTAATAAGCAAGGAAACTTACATGAGAGGCTTGCCTTGGGTGGCTGCAAGATGAGTGGATCTCTACACCTGCCCACCAGAATCCTATGAGTTTATATAGAGGCCTTAACAGGGTTCAGGAACATCTACCATCCAGATGATCTCAACACCACATCCTATCTCAAGGCTACATCCTTTGCAGCTTCTGGGAGCAGGGAAGGTAAGCAAAATGCACAGTCTAAGGACAGGAAAAGAGGTGAGGAACCTCCCATTGCTGGGGTCCAGCTCACGAGTCTTGCACTCTTGATTACCTCCTCCAATGGTAATTGGACCAAGACCCCATGATAATTGGTGGGGACAATCATAATGAAATAAAATATATGGAAAACAAAGGTAGTGAATACTCAAAACTCATCACTTCCTAGTTCTTTTCCTATAGTTTACTAATATCTATTCTTTTCAGGTTGTTTACATATATCACATATGAATGGTAGAAATTTTAAATTTTAAATGGACTGAGGAACAATCATGCAGCAGAAGCTCTGAACAAGCAGAAGATAGAGGAGAAAGAAAATATGCATGGATCAGAGGGGAAAATATGTGATTAGGCAGAAAAGTGGGTAGAAATAGAAGATTCAAGATACAAAATAAAAAAATCTTGCATGGAGGTCCTACAGAGGTTGGAAGAGCTTTGAACCAGGGCACAGGGCCAGGATTAGCCTCAACAGGGTAGGGGCAACCCCTTCTCTGAGACAGGCAGGTAGGATGAAAAGATGGTTTGGGATGGGGGAGGGAAGTTTGGAGCCAAGATCCCATGATCCATTGACTGAAGTTCCAAAGTTACCTAAGAGGAAACATTTATAAATCATACATTTAAAGATTAAACGATGATGCTGTAAGAAATTGCATTACTGGGGTGTCTGGGTGGCTCAGTTGGGTGAACGTCTGACTCTTGATTTTTGGCTCAGGTCACGATCTTGGGGTCATGGGATCAAGCCCTGCATCAGGCTCCCATGCTGGGTGTGGAGCCTGCTTGGGTTGGGCATGGAACCTGCTTGGAATTCTCTCCCTCCCTCTCCCTTCTGCCTCTGCCCCTAACCCTGCTCATGCACTCTCTCTCTCTCTCTCTCTCTCAAATAAATAAATAAATCTTAAAAAAAAGAAAGAAAGAAAGAAAAGGAAGAAATCCCAGAGAAGCAACACAGAACAGCAATGTTTTACCAGCTCCATCTCTGCAAAAAGTCATTGTAGGGGAGTGTGACAGTATTTACAAATTTGACATGACTACCATAACCTCATCTTACAGGAGTTCCAGAAAGAGTGCTGCAGAATCATGGAGAACTTCAAAATTCCTTGGAGCATGTGTTTAGATGAAGGAAAGACTCTGCATTGTCCCCTAATAGCCACTTTCCTCTTCTTCCATATTCATGAACCTTCACTTTCAGCTTCCTATAAGTTAAGTATAGCCATGTGACTAAGTTCTAGCCAATGAGACACTAGCATCATGGAAGTGTCATGGGAAAACTTGCAGAAGCCTTCCTGAGAGCCTGTGGTATGTGCCCTTCAACCTGCTTCTTCAGTTCCTCCTCATTCCTCTTGGCTGGAATGCTTAGAAGATGGCTGGGGTTGGAACAGCTTCTTAGATCATGAGGGAACCTTGGGAATACCGCCCACGTATGGTGAAAGAAAGAAACAAGAAGGAGTCAGGATTCCAAACCACTTTGTGGAACAAAACCACCAAACCAGCCCTGAACTACCTACCTTTGGTCTTTCACATGAGAGAGAAATAACCTTTCATTGTATGTGAGCTGCTGTTGTCTCCAGCCTCTGGCAATCACAGCTACACCTGATCTTCACTGACACAGAAAACAACTCTACCAGGACCCTAAAGGCTCCCAGGGACCCAACAGGCTATCCAGACTGTGTTCTGTTTCCAGCCTAGAAAGAGGAAAATTGATCATATTTCAAAAGCCTTGCAGTGAAAGGAAGAGACTCAATAGTGAGGCTGGGTCAAACGGTGTTCTGTCCGCTCCCCTTGCCAGAGAACACGTTACACTCATCAGACCGTGGGATACTAAACCTCCGAATTCTGCTGTTCTCCCCTGCCCTTTTTCTTTATCTTCTGCTTTACTGACAAAAGTCTAAAGTCCTCAAGAAGAGAGATCAGCCTTCGTACTCTTCTGTAGCCCGGTGCCTAATCCTGTGCTTTACATCCCCCTCGAAGCTCACAAATTACTGAAGAAGGGGGAAATGATGATGACATAGAACAGGAGAATTCCAACCAGATATTTGACAGTCTCCTTTCAGAATATTCCTCCTTATGTTTAACTTAAACTCCTTTCTGCTTTAATAGTTTGCTTGTCTCTGGTACAGCTGCAGCTCGCTTAAGGTTTCCAACCCATGACAGGGTACCAGAATTCTCAGTGACATGGCTTTTCCATATGAAGTTAACTCTTGCTGTGCAGGCTGAAGGGACGTAACAAAAGCAGATATTCTAAAGTCCAGTGCAAGACATCGGCTGATTGTTTGTCAGCTGTGGTGTCAAGAGTAACATCACCAGCCTAAACACATGGGTTCCCCATCACCCATCATGTTTGCTACATTCCTAGAATGTGCACCAATAGATGGTGGATGAAGCCAGTCTTAGATCAACACTTTGTGGCAAATAACACCTGTGCAGGTAGGTTGAGGTTCTGACCTGACTGACTTGCTTTAGGGATTCAGACTCTCTGTTGAATGCTGCAAGGCACGAGTTCATTCTTGAGGAGGAATTAGAAGGAAGAAAGATTACATAATCCATCTCAAACTACAAGGCTTGAACATGTGGCTGTGATTTGTTCAGGTGCTGTTCTGTAAACAGCATTAGGAGTGGGGGAGGGGGAGGCAGCTATGGTCTGGATAGTTAGGCAGGGCTCTGTTTGTATATATAAGCAGACTTTCACACATATTCTAGTTAATATGCCACAAACTGTGCAGACCCCACCAGTGAGCATGAAATTCCTCAACAAGTGAGAACAAAGCCAGGTGGCCCCTACAGAGACCAAACCTACAAGTAAAACTTCATGAAATAGAAATCAGCTACCATTTTATGAGCTTTTACTATGAGCCAGGCCCTTGGTTAGCTATCTGCCCATGTCAAGGTGTGGGATGGAAGGAAGGAAAATCAAGGTGGCAATCGTTAGCAGACCAGGTAGGGCCTGGTAATGCTGGCCTAAGGGAACCCATCTCTGTCCAATGGGAGCCACTGACTTTTAATGACACCAGTGGCCTCTTACATTGGTGGGCTGGACAGAACAGTATTAGCGTTGCTCCTCTCTCCTCTTCCCTACCCACTTCAGTGCCTATGCCTCCACGTTCATTCAGTCACCAAGGTCCACCAGTTTTAACTCAGACACATCTCTAACTCTCTTCCTCCCATGGGCACTGTCTAAATTCAGGTCCTAATCATTTCTTGCCTTCTAACCGGTCTCCTCTCTCAGGCTCTTCCAATTCCTCCTCCACACTACTGATGGGGAACTTTCTAGAAGCACTGACAGAACCACTGAGATAGGCTCTGGGCTTTCTGTAGGTAAGGGGAAGAAGTCTCCAGCTGAAGACCAGTCCATATGAACAGTGCTTGTGTGCAGTGACTCTGGTGCTCCACCCAGCACCCTAAGGGGCAGGACAACAGGGACCTTGCAGGTTGCCACCCTTGGAGGGAGTCAGAAGTCAAGAAGTGGGCAATGAAGAGAAGTGGGACACCCAGAAATGTGGGCTTGTTACCTCCTCTGACCTCTATGCAAATGTTCAGTGCTTTCTGTCTGAGTCTTAAAAATAGTCTTTGCACTTCATATAGCACCTTTCATCAGAGGATCTCACAAAAGTTGCTCAAAGCAGTCTCCACACAGACCACTTAAGCAGGTATCACCCTCCCAGCAATGCCTAAGGGCACAGGAAGAGAGAAGAACGGGGTTCTGGCACTTCCTTGGGAGATTTTCTTTCTGCTTCTTAATTCTCTACTGGTCCTCTGAAATCCAAAGTAGAATCCCATTTAATAGGAAGAAAAGAAACAAACAGCATTCTGCGTGTGTGAGAGAGAGAAAGGGGGTGGGGGGTGGGAGCAAAGAAAGGCAGAAGGCAGAAGAACCAAATGGTTAACAATGGTTGTTACCTCCTCTGGGAGAATGGGCAGGGGCTGGAATGATCATTCCATTCACTTCTGGGGTGCACGATTTTTTTTTTTTGCAAGAAAGTATAGTTATTTATTGTTTGGGCAATATCAAAAAGCAATTTCTTTGTAATGTAAAGTATCATGAATATTGGAGAAAAAGGTAGCGAAGTATTTTGATGGGGTAGTATAAGAGGACCGTACTATATGGTTTCACTTACATGCGGAATCTAAAAAACAAAACCAATGAATAAACAAAGAAAAATCAGTAATTGACTCATAAATACAGAGAACAAACTGGTGGTCACCAGGGGGAAGGAAGGGGGGATGGGCAAAATGGGCAAAGGGGATGAAGAGGTACAAATTTCTAGTTACAAAATAAGTCAAAAGATGAAAAGCACAGATAGGGAATAGAGTCAATAATACTGTAATAATCTTATTTGGTGACAGATGGGGACTGCACTTACCATGATGAGCACTCAGGAATGTATACAAATGTCGAACCTCAATGTTGTACACCTGAAACTAATGTAACATTGCATGTCAACTATACTTCATAATATTAAAAAAACTCAAACCACCAAGATGATAATTAGTAGATATTTATATTGAACATAAATATAAATGAGTATTATACTTGTTTCTCCAAAACTAGTTTTAGATGCTATTTTTCTCAGATTTAAAGATATTGAAAGGAAAAGATTTTTAATCACATGCTTTCAATAGAAGTTTCTTATATCTTCATTGTGATGATAGTTCCACAGCTTAATGTCAAAAGTCAGAACTGTACAATAAAAAATTGGTGAAATTTACTGTATGTCAATTATGTCTCCAAAAATTAGTAAAACAATAAATGCCATTAGAGGTTAATTGTTCACAAGTAACTACCACTTTTAATTGAGGATTTATTGGGTATAAGACTGTTGATCAGCTTAAATACAGTATTTCATGGTGAACTTGATACTATCATTAATACCATTTTATAGATGAAAGAGCAGATGGTCAGAGATGTAATTTGTCCAATTACGTGACTAGTAAGCAGCTGATCTGGAATTGGAGTTCACAACCGTGTGACGTCCTGCACCTGAAACACCCTGTAAATGCCCTGTAATAAGGCCCATTTGAGATGGTGCGCTCCATCCCATGGGGCCGTGTCTGCTGCTGGATGCCCTTGGCCTCTCTGGGGAGAATCTGGGGTGAACTTATTTCAAGTCTGTGTTTAACTGTGTATTCAGAGTCCCCCTTCAGGTCCAAGTGATGCAAAGGCCACCAAAGTCAGTAACCTTGCACTCCTTGCCCGCAGTTCCACCACCCTGTCCCAAAGCAGGCTTGGTGGCTAATGCTGCAGGTGTCCGTTTGGTCCAGTTCTGACTAACCATCTGCCTACAGATGCACCAGCCTCATCAAAAGAAGAAAACCAGGAGCAGTTGGATCCACATAGTGTGGCCCAGCCTGTGTTCACTCCATGTCCACAGGCTCAACTATGGTGTACCCTTCAATCTCCAGGGCAGTGCCGAACCCCAACACCAGGTGCCTCTTTGTGGGCCCAAACCTAATTCAAGGAAACTCAGGGAAAAGGAGGGACATGTCAAATTATTATTTGCTTGCTGGTCCTGCCTGTGGGAGGAAGGAAAGCACCTTTGTCCCAGGACAAGTAAGGGCAGGATGGACCACCTACAGGGGGACAGAGCTGCAGGAGACCTGTTGGCCATCAAAAGTCTCTCCACTGCCCTTCAGTCATCAGCTGTTCAGGCACAGAACCCAATGGCAGAGTGGGGAAGGGAGCAGTGCAGTGAGCCTGGCCATAGGCACCTGCCAGGACCTAGAGAGGGGGACTGGGGGACAGGGGTTGGGGGAGATCCTGGAGAAAGGCACAGGATCAGGGGAAGGGTATGATCTTGGGAGAAGGCCAAGGGTCATGAGGGGCACCAGGTCTTGGGAGAGGGGACCTTGGGCCTGGGGAGGGGCTGTGAACAGGGTGCGGCAGTGGGGCACTTGTGTGTCTAGAGAAAACTGCCTGCAGGTCTGAAGTCAAAAGAGGAGGTGGGATGGTGGGGGGAGTAAAGGGCTGTGAGCAGATTCCTGGGAATGACCTGAGATGGGGAGGGGAGAGTATTCGGAGGAGGGGAGCGGGATCTGGGGAAAGGGTGCAGGATCAGGAGAGAGCCGCAGGGTCTTGGGAGGAGCACAGAGTCCTGTGGATCTGGAGAGGACCTCCAGAGGTCTGGGGAGGGCAACGCGATCCAGGAAAAGGATTGAAAATGCAGGAGAGGGGCGCAGGGTCCCAGGGAGGGGCTTGGGGTTTGGGGTAGGAGCTCGAGGAGTGAGAGATGGGGCTTGGGATTGGGACGGGGCACGGATCAGGGGAGGGACGCAGGATCTAGGAAAGGAATTCGGAGTCTAGGGGAAGGACACGGGGTCTAGGGAAGAAGCGCAATATCCAAGTTAGACGCACACAGAGTGTGGGGAGGGACGTGGGATCGGAAAGGGAGTTAAGGATCCAGGAAAGGAACACAGAGCCCAGGGGAGGAGCGCCGGGTCCTGGGAAGGGACGCGGATTCCGGAGAAGGAACACGAAGTGTGCCGGGGGTGGGGTGGGGTGGGGTGGGGGACGACGACACAACAAGGTGGGGCCTTAGGGGACTGAGCCAGTGCTTTACCTGGTTCAGATGTAGTCGTTGTCCACGTCCCGGCAAATGTACCACAGGATCACGTAGAGAATGAGCAGGATAGCGAAGAGGAACAGAGCCACAAAGATGGCCTTGGTCACTGGGGAGACCAGGGCTTGCATGGTCCCGCCGAGGGGCCGCCGCGGGGCCCTGAAGGAGGGACAGCGACAAGAGCAGCGCCAGCTGCCACCTGCGCCTGCGGAGAGGAGCCCTGACAGGGAGGAAACTTGCACCGGCCCGCGTTCCCGGCAGCGCCTGCGCATTGCCCAGAGCGCCTGGGACCAAGGGTTTGCCTAGCACAGGCGAAGACAGAGGTCTCTGTGACCCTTGGCACACGACTCTTTCTGGTGGGGTGCAGCCAGGAGGCTCTGCCTTTGGCCAGTCGGAATTAGAGGAGCTAAGGGCTGAAAGAGGACTGTCAGGTACTGGCGGGGCTCCTCCAGAGTGGGCCTGGGGTCTCCTTGAGGACCCTAGGCTGGGGAGAAGTGTAGGGTCTCCCCTGTTTGCCCCAGAGTGTCCCTAAAGGACGATCCCACTCCTCTCTCAGGCACTTTGGGAACATATATATCAGGGAGGTCATAAGCTAGCCCCACCCCCACTTCCACACCCTGCCTAGCTTTGCACAGGAACATTTTCCTGCGCACAATGAGGGTTCCCTGCTCTCTGTAACCATCCCTCAGGGGGATCATTAAGCAAGAGGGAGGGGCCAAATGTGGCAGGGACTCAGGCCAGGGGCCACTTGATCAGATCCCAAGCCGCCTGGAGGACCACCATGGCGCATCCAGAATCCTCCTGGAGGAAGCCCAAGGCGACTTTTCCTAGATGGCACCTCCCTCTTCTCTGGTAGGACGTAAAGTTGCTTATTCTGGGGCCAGATGTCACAGGTCTGACTCCCTTCCTCCGCTCTGCTGTCCACCAGTGGTTCTGACCAGTAGTATCTGCATCACTTGGGGGCTGGTTAGAAGCAGGATCTCAGGCCCCACCCAGCCCTATGAAGCAAGCGTCTGCCTGTCAGCGACGTTCCCAGGTGGCTCCAGTGCACCACACCACACACTCCTGGTGGCTTGGTGGTGCTTTGGGCCTCTGCTTTCTGTGGCCTGTGACCCACTGAATTCAGGGGCCTTGTGTCTTCAACACTCAGGAGTAATCAGGCAGGATCTCTTGAGTGGAGACTTGGGAAAAGCCCCGTTCCGTGAGCACGCTCCACAGAGCTGGAGCTGTTCTCCGCTCCTCGTGAGCATGACGTCGCCCACTCTTAAGCACAGACTTTCTCCTGACTGAATAACAAAAATCACAGAGAAAAATGATCCTGACCGGCTTAAAGTGAAAAGGGAATGAACCCTTCTATTCCCCCCCCCCGCCTCCTGAAAGCTCTGTTCTTGGTTTTCTCCCACTCTCCGGGTGGTTTCTCAGGTGGAGACAGGCAAATAAAAAATTTGTGATTTCTGTACTCTGCGCATGTGATCTAGCCTAGTGTTGTGGGGGGAAGAAGTGATATTTTACAAATGGAAATGTCAGAGCTGCATAGGCCAGATCACCTCTCGCTCCCACAGCTGCCAACAGGAGGCGCACCAGCGACCGTCAGGAAAGCCTTGCGGTTGGAGGGGCCGAGGACACTATCACCTTGTGGGGTGTCATATGCGATCTCTATGTTGTGAAAGTCAATGGCTCTGAACAGGCTTGGCTCGGTTCAAGCAAGGAGTATTTTTCCTTGGTCTCTGCTGCTACATTCCTTCATTTCTCACTGCTTTCCTGAGTTAGTTTACCTTGATTTTTCTCTACTGAATTTTCTTATTTTTATAGCAACTTCCCTTCCTCAGCATCAGGCCAGTCCAGGGACAATCCAATGCGTTAGATATGAAGTATTTATGAAGTATTTACAGGGCACCAAGAGGGCGCGGCAGGCAAAGCAGCAACTGGTAACACAGAAGCTAGGAGTAGAGTCTAGTGGAGTCCATAGAAAAGCACGCAAACACCTAGGGCAGAGGCAGGGGCGGTATCTGTGTACACAATCCGGGAGAGGTGTTCAGACGAGAGATGGAAGGGTGACGGGGCATTCTGTGGCCAAGACACAAGGTGCATGGGACACCACATGGCAAAAGGATCACAAATGCAGATGCTAGAAGGGGGCAGCTGGGTTATAAAAATGAATGAAGATGTTCAACTGTGGGAGAAACATTGAGCCAGTGTGGGGGCCAAGTGTTGTCAGTGCTTCTGATATTTTAAAAAGCTGAAGCTGTAATTTCAGACTCTGATGCGGCATCTCCCAATTTTGAATGCTGGTGATCATTGTGGAAATGATAAAGCATCCAGTCCTTATCTCCCACACTGGTATATCCTGTCCCCGTCTTCCCACATGGGACTCCCTCTGCTTTTCCTTGCCCTCTCCTCCCAGGGCCGTGCAGTGCCCAGCAGGGGTGGCGCATGTGGTAACAGGTGGTAGATGGGAAGGAGTGGATGGGAAGGGGTGAAGGAGGGCAAGGGGAGAGTGAATCCTCACCCCCTCTCATTTCTAAAGTTCCATTAAGCCTAGGAAAGAAAACTCCATAGTGATCGGAACTGCCAAGTTCAGGTGCTCTCCAGACAGACGAGTGGTAAGTCCCCGGCAGCTGCTCTCTTTATCTATGTCACCCACAAAGCCAAGATGAACAATTTCTTTAGCACCTTTATTGACATATATTTTACATAACAAAAATTTGTTCTTCACTCATTTTGTGTAGAATTCAATGGATTTTAGTATTAAGCATGATTACAGTCAAATGCTTTTTCTATATATGTTGAGGTCATCGTGTGGGTTTTGTACTTTATTCTATTTATATAATACATTATATTAATTGATTTTTAGAGGTTAAAATAACCATGCTTACCTGGAATAATTCCAACCTGACCATGGTGTTCCCCTCTCTTCAATTATTTGGAGGAGTTTGTGAGGATTGCTGTTAATTCTTCCTTCAATGTTTGGTAGAATTTACCAGTAGAGCCATTTTATAATTGGAAATTTGTGCCTTTTGATAACCTTCATCCAATTACCACATTCCCCAACTCTCAACTCTGGTAACCACAAATCTGATCTCCTTTCTTAGTTTAGTTTAGTTTAGTTTTACTTGTAGATTCCATATATAAGTGAGATCATACAGTATTTTTCTCTCTCTATTTCACTTAGAATAATGCCCTCAAGGGGCGCCTGGGTGGCAGAGCGGTTAAGCGTCTGCCTTCGGCTCAGGGCGTGATCCCGGCGTTATGGGATCGAGCCCCACATCAGGCTCTTCCGCTAGGAGCCTGCTTCTTCCTCTCCCACTCCCCCTGCTTGTGTTCCCTCTCTCGCTGGCTGTCTCTATCTCTGTCGAATAAATAAAATCTTAAAAAAAAAAAGAATAATGCCCTCAAGGCCAATCTATGCTGTTGCAAATGGCAGGATTTCCTTCTTTTTTATGGCTGAATAATATTCCATTGTATATACCACATTTTATACTTTCTTTTTTAAAAAGATTTTATTCATTTATTTGAGAGAGAGAGGGAGAGAGACATAGAGAGAGCATGAGTGGGCAGGACGGGCAGAGGGAGAAGGAGAAGCAGACTCCCCACTGAGCAGGGAGCCTGCCGTGGGGCTCGATCTGAGGACCTCAGGATCATGACCTGAGCCGAAGGTAGACACTTAAATGACTGAGCCACCCAGGCACCCCTATACTTTCTTTATCCATTTACCCATTGATGGGCTCTCAGGTTGTTTCTGTATCTTGGCTATTGTAAAAAAGTGCTTCTGTGAACATGGGGGTGCAGATATCTCTTCAACACAATGTTTTCATTTCCTTTGGATATATTCCCCAAAGCGGAGTTGCTGGATTATATGGGAGTTCTATTTTTTTCTGAAAGTTTAATGGCTCAAGTCTGGGAATCGAGAGGCTATGACTCTTTGCCTTTGTGATTCATATTTTACTTTTGTTCACTTGATCTAGAACTTTTCCACTTATGCAAATCAAATAACAATTTACTGGGCTTCCTATCTATTTCACTTGTAAGAACACCATGATTAACTAGCCAATACATAGATCCGCAAGTCAGACTATTCTGATGACTCTGCTGTCCATTCCTATGACCACACTCACCTTGCCTTTGGCAGTTGTGTGCTGCCCCTTGGCCCCTGCCACCTGAGGATTCCACTGCATTTAGGATTCCAAATTCAGTGACTGCATTTCCCACTTTAAAGTCTGGGCTGCAGAGAAGAACAATCACAGAGCTCTTCAAGGATGCTGGTGCTCCCCTCACAAACATTTCTCACAGCTGTGGTGAAAGGCATGTCCACTGGACTTTCTCAGTGTGCGAGTAGGACTTAAATGACAATCTCCCTAATCCTTTGAATCCCTTCCTCTATATTAAACCAAGGCAGTCCTGACATTTCCAACTTACTCATTATAGGCCACCTTTTGGTCCATGTTGCAGCCAATGAATTATTAGATCACTTTCTAACTACCCAAGCTGCAACATTAAATGCAGTCTATTTCTTTTGCAGTTAATTTCTATTCCTAGTTTGTTGAGTATGTTTATCATGAAGGGGTGCTGGATTTTGTCAAATGCTCTTTCTGTTTTGTTTTTTTTTAAAAAAGATGATCATGTGTTTTTCATATCCTGTCTTGATATGACGGGGTTTGGGAAACCAGACATACCTTCCAAGGACAGAGCAAGGAACAACAGATGAATGTATGTCTGATTAAGGGATGGCTGCTGACCTGAAAGGTAAGCAGCATTCAGTTATAAGACAGTCAATTGTAAGCTTGGATTCTGAAATTTTGTTGTCGATCTCAAGTATTTCAAGGTATGAACTCAAGGGGCGAAAAATGTGGATGTGGGAAGATTGAAGAGAGACCGAGGTCTTGGATCAGGGGTGCATGGCAGGGTCCTACACCCAAAGGACTTGGGAAGTTATCTGTTCTCTAGGACATTAGTCAACAAAAGGGAAATTGGAGGTGGGATCAGTTTTCACTGAAGCCAAGAGCTGGAAACTCCAGGTTCCTTAAAGTGGTCCTGCCTCTGACTCATTAGATTTTGCTACAGTGATAGGCGGCTATAACCTCTATTTTCTCCCACAATTTCTCTTCCTTTCCACCAAAGGAAACCTCTAGTTGCCCTGGTCGGCAAGACGCATGGGGGTGGGTGAACATCTGTAACGAGTCTTCAGGGACAGCCTGAACGTACAGAGTGTAGACGGAAAGACGGACACCCTGGAGACCCGACCAGTGGCTGGGGAACGCCCGGCCACCACCATGACAGCTTGGGAGCCTTACGAGAGTATTCTCGAGCCCCGAGCCAGTCTGAAGCTGCCATGGGCATTGTAGTGGGCCTGAGGCATTGCCCGGTGCCACCAGCGGCTGAGCACTGCTTACGTTTGCATAAATTGCCCTGTGACTTCTGTCTAGCTCGCCCTGGCTGTCTCTGTATTTTACCGGGCACTCAACTCAGGGGGCGTTTCGGCCTGTGGTTTGTACCTGCGGGTGATGGAATGAGGCCCTGCGGGGAGCCAAAGGCCACAGACTATTTCAGACACAATAGCCTCCGGCTTGGAGGCATTTCTGCTTCATGGAAATCTCTGGAAGATCATCGAGTTCCACGCCCAGAATCGAGGTGGGGAGGGGGGTGCTTGGGGGGACGTGGCCCTGCACGTGGGGGAGAATGTGCTAGACGGGCTTCTCTGCATGGCCGCCTCTTGCTGATTCTCCCAGCCCCACAGCCCCAGGGAGGATCGCGGAGCTCGAACCCTGGGCACGAACCAGGACGACGAGCGTCCCTGCAGACGTCGGTCAAGGAAAGGAAAGGAAGCCGGTGTGAGGCCCGCGGCTCCTGCCCGTCCCGGCGGGCCCGGGACTCTGCCTGGCAGGCGGTGGCGGGGTGCGGAGGGGGACGCGTGCAGGCTGAGGGGAGGCAAGGAGAAGGCCTCCTCCTCCTCCTCAGTCGGCCAGGTGGCAGTGGGACACCTGGCGAACCCTTCACCTAAGCGGCACTGGGCCCTGTGGCCTCTGGTGACCCACAGCGTGGGTGAACTAGGAGGGTCTCCGGGGAGGACCTCGGCACCCTGGCCGTGACAACGCTAAAAGGACCCCGTGGCCCGCACCCTTGACCGTGGACACCCGTCCCGGCCTTTGCTCGGTGCTTGAAAGCGTGCCTCTTGTTCAGGGCTCTCGAGGCCCAGGGGCTCAGAGAATGACCTCTGACCTCCTCTAGGCAGCGCATCAGCGTGGGTCAGCCAGGCCCCCGGGAGACAGACGCAGGACGCAAAGACGGTGTGGGGTTTGCCCCGCGTATTTGGCGGGTTACTCGAAAGCCTAGGCGAGGGTCCCCTTTCCCGGCGAGGGACCGTGTGTGCCCAGAATGTTGGTGAGCTGACAGGTCACTCCTGTGGCTGGCCCTTTATCAGGTCACCGGCTGGCTGTGTTGTGATGTCACCCCCAAGTCACCGAGCCCCTTTGTGATGTCCTGTGCTGCACTGTTATGAAGGGGCACTGCCAGCCGCGCAGCACTGTCCGGTCCCCAGAAGGCAGGATGGCTAGCGAGGAGGAGAGCGGGCCGCCGCCCTTCCCTCCAGAAGCCCTGGCTCCGGCCTCCGCCGCCAGCTCCCAGCACAGCGCTCCTCCGCCAGACCCTCCCCTCAGCCTGGCCCAGCCCGTGTCGGCCGGGTACCCCGGCTGCAGGCTGCTGCTGCTGGAGGAGAATGGTTTCCAGGCCCTGACCCAAGAGCCTTTGTTCAAAAGGCCCCGCACCACCCGGGACGCCCCATCCCCGGGAGAAGGCGATCTGCTCCACCTGCCCTTTCCCAAGAAGCTGTGGAAGCTCGTCAACAGCAGCCAGTTTGCATCCATTTGGTGGGACAACGATGGCACCTGTATAGGCATCAATGAGAAGCTGTTTCAGGAGGAGGTTTTGGAGAGGGAGGGCCCCAACAAAGTGTTTCAGACAGACTGTATGAAGAGTTTTGTCCGGCAGCTCAACCTCTATGGGTTCAGCAAACTGCAGCAGGACATTCACACATCCACGTGCCTCACCAACTTGCTCCCCGGAGGGGCGCCCGTCTGTGTCCCGAGCAAGGTAACAGCGGACGCCCCCGCCCCTGCCAGGGGCCCAGCCGCCAGGCTCTGGGGGTGGCGGTGGGGTGGGGGGGGGCGTGAGGTCGGGGGTGGGGTGGGAGCTGGAGCCCCCAGGACCGCCTCTTGGGAATCGGGTGCCTGCGTCCCCCTCTGCGCGGTGGTGACAGTGACTGAGACTGAAGGTGGGGAAAGGGCTAGGGATGGTGTCCAGTGTGTCGGGGGGTGGTACTTTCTTCAAGGACACACGTGGTGCACCCCATGCTCACCAGAGCTGACACTGGGGGGGGGGCACTGGGAATTGCTCAGAGAGTAGATCCCAAGAGTTCTCCTCACCAGGAAGAAACGGTCTTTTCCCTTTTTCCTTTCTTTCTTCCGCCCCCACCCCGACCCCCGGCCGTTTTCCTGTTTCTTTGTGTTTGTTTCTTTGGCTCCGGTGTCTCTGTGAGAGGATGGGCACCAACTAAACTTACTGTGCTCGTCATTCCCAGCACATGTCAGGGAAGGTGTTGTTCTGCACACCCCCAACCGAGTGCTGCCTGTCCAGCCCGGCTCCATAGCACTCGGGACACACTGGACCTCGCACCCGGCTGCCCTTGGGGGGGGGGGAACCCACGTCACCAGGGGCTGTGTGTGCGCGCACAGGACTCCCGCGGCTCTAAGCCGGCAGCGAGGCGGGTGGACAGGCCCCTTTTTGCGAATAGCCTTGTCCCCTGGCTCCGCTGGGGGCAGCGCTCGCCCCAAAGCCCTCCTGGGAGCCTGAGGCGGGTTGAATGGATGGGCGTGCTTCCCGAGCTCAGCCGGGCCCCTGGAGGCCGCGATCCAGGGACCCCCAGCCCCGGGGGCGATCCTGCGGCCGGCCCACGCTTGCTCGGAAAGCCGCCCAGTCTCCTGCCCCGTGGGCAAACTCCAAGCCCCCCACCCCCCGACCCTTCTTTGGACTTGGATGCTGACCCCAGTCGGCCACTTGTAGCCCTTGCCCAAGGGTGACGTGGGAGTCCCTTGTGAGCTAGCCTTGAGGACGCGAAAGCTAGCGCCCGGCTTCCTCTCCGGACTGTGACCTGCTCCCCAGAGGCCTGGGGCCGGACCGCTGGGTTAGAGCGTGGAGGGGCCTCGACTGTTGTTGGCCTGGGCGATCAGCTCTGTTGTGACTTGGGCGCTCTTCTCCCCTTTACGTTTTGCACCGCAGTTACGATTCTACAGGAGCCCCTTCTTTAAGAGAGACTGCCCTCACCTGCTCCTGAGGATGAAGAGGAGAGTCGGCGTTAAATCCGCATTGAGGCAGATGGAGAGCAAGCCTGAAGCCCTGGGCGTTGCCCCGGCGGCACCTACAGCCAGCCTGCGACCGGAGGGAGTCCTGTCCTCTGCTGGGGACCAGCTGGAGCCAGTGAGCGGCCGACAGCCGGACGTCCCCGCCGCCTGGGTCAGGAGCCAGTCAGCCCCTCCGGTCATTCTCGGGGCGGCGGCCAGGCCCACCGTGACAGATGCCCACGCCGCAGTAGGCCGGCCGGCAGACGGCCAGCCCCAGGGTGCCCAGGCGCCCGTCCCCCTCGCGGCGGACGTGGCCGGGCCTGCAGCCTTCCCCTGGGTCTGTCTCACCTTGCCCTCTGTGCACATGCATCCTTACGGGCCGGTGCTGGGCCTTGCCACCGGGCCCCCCGTGTTCCTCCACGTGCCCGCCACGCCGCTCCCCGTGGCCGGGCTGCTGCCTCTGTGCCACCCCTGGGTGCCTGGCGTGCCTCCTGGACCTGCCACCTCCCTGACTGTGATTCCCCATCCCCCAAACCCCTTCCACTGCTGTCCGGGCTGCCGCTGTTTCCCCACGTACCTGCCACCTACCAATGGGCCCCCAGAATACCCCGGCTGGGCACACCACGGCAGCTAGGGGCGGTCATGTTGACGGAAATCAGGCAGGTCAATAAAACGCTTCCGAAAGGGAGCCCTTTTCTGAGGAACCCAAGCGCTCGTGGCCTCCGTGATGTTTCTTTCTTAGCAGTTGGCTAGCTCTCAGCTCTCTTCCTGCTTGCGTGGTAAAGAATTGAGCAGAATACCACTCCTGGCAGAATGCAGGGGCCCGGGAGACCCTCAGTCAGGCCCCTCGGAGGTTCCGCATCCACTCATTAAAAGGGCTCTTTGTGGCGCTTGACGGGTACGAGAACCTAGCTTTGCTGGCCTAGTGAGCGGCATGGCAGCGCTTTTCGGGCCATGCAGGCCCATTTCCCCGCTATGCTGGGGCCCTTGTGTGGGTCCCCGAGAGTCACCATATGAAACACGCATCACCGGGGCCACAGAGACCGACTGGGTGCTCTGGGCCGTCGCCCCAAAGGAGGGCATGGGCTGTCATGTGGTTCCGTGACAGCTCATGAAGCAGCGACCCGAGAGAGGGCTTTCTGCGAGAGGCACCAAGAGCTGAGACCTTGTTCCCCGGCCAAGCCTTAGAAATCCCCAGCCCAGTCCCCGAGAAGAGCGGTTCTCACCCAGGGCAACCCCTCACAGCAGGGCGATCCCCAGCTGGGCACACACAGGCAGCAAGGGCCGGCGAGATTTCGGTGGTCCCCACTGGGGAGCGGGGCGGACGGGGAGGGGACGCTCCTGCCTTCCGGAGCGCAGAGACCAGGGATGTGGCGGAACGGCCTGCAGCGGTGAGCACAGCCCCCCACGCGAAGGAGTTCTCAGCCCCCGGCGCCCACAGTGCCGCCTGCCACCGGAGCACAGACCTTGCCCGGAGCGCGGCCCGCCCACCCCATTGCCTCCTGTTTCCCCTAGATACCTTGAGGCTCAGGACGCCTCAGTTTGCAAGGCAGGGTCCAGAGGGAGGACTTGACCCCCCCGCTTCCCAAATATACAAAGCAGCTGAAAAGGTCCGCTCCACATGATGGCAGTTCAGGTGAACACGTGGTAAGTGCGGGTCGCCATGACGACAGAAGCAAGGCCACTGTTCGGAATGCCCTTTCGAGACACTGGGGTGCCTACAAATACAGGAGGACGCTATTTCAAAGTGTGAGGGCCCAACAGCTCTTAGGAAACGGCCGCATGGCACGGGTCGGGGAAACCTTGGTTTCTTTGTTCTTTGCTCAACTGCAGAGGTTCAGGACCCCTGACATTCTTGGTCTTCAGGTGACTTTAAAAGCTGAACTTGCAGTCAAGCCCTGTCCGGCTTTTGGACCAAACGGGGCTCAGCCTGTGGTGACTGACACTGGCCGGTGCTTCGGCGCCGAGCTCTCGGGGGAGGAAAGCTGTTGGGCTTTGGCGTGAACCTTTATGAGCCAAGACGCCTAAATGAATCACGCTCTACAGACTGGCAGGTAAGGCTGGTTAGAGGCCACAGCCAGAGTCTGGTCCACACGTCCACACAAGCAGGGTCTCTGGCATGGTCGCAAGGCACAGACACGTGTCCCGGGCTACCGCTTTGGCCTGGGACAGGATGTCAGAAATGGGCAGGGGTGGTCCGCGTTGCCACTCGCAGACTGGCCCCCAAGGGTCCGGGCGCAGTGTGCTCTCCCGCCTCCCCCGCCCGTCCCCGGGACCCTTTACACATACGCCCCTACCCACCCGGCAGAGGAGCTCCTTTCCCCCCAGAGCGGTCCTGGCAAAGAAGTCCAATCAGCTCTTTGGGAGACCCCCAGCTTCTCCAGTACCTCAGACATCCGTGATGGCACTGGGGTGCAGCTAGGGCAGTGGGGACCCAGGCCAGCATGAGGATGGGATCCGTGGGGTTCGTCCCGGATATGGCCTAGTGGCGGCCCCAGCCTCCTGGAACCTCCCCGTGGATGGGCACAGGGCAGCCAGGAGCCCACCTCCTCGGTCTCCTGCCTTCTCAATGGGGAGAGCCAGACAAACGGGGACCTGGAACCAGGCTGCTCACCAGTTCTTACACCCCCTCCCCCACGCTTGAGCCCACCTCAGGCCATCATGGACGAGAGGGGCCAGGAAAACCGTCTCTCCAGACCATTAGGGAAGGAGGCACTCAGGGGACTCACCCTTTCATTCTTCCCAAGTGAGGCGAGAGAGTCAGGGGCCACTCGGAGCACTCGGGGCATAGCCTGGCGTTCTCTTGCTGACTCAGGCTGATGCGCGCCTGCACTTCCGTCCCTCTTACTGACCACCTTGTCACCTACTGGGGACCCTGTCCTCCTGCCTGAGCACAAGGGAGGCAGGATGCACCGGGGAGAGGGATGTGGAGTGGGTTACCGAGCGCCATTGGGGGAGAGCGGGCGGAAGCTGCGCTTCTGTGGACGGCGGCGTCCGACTGCACCCTGGAGGGGGTCCTGCTGTCCAGCCACTCGGAGCTGATACCGTCCGCCTCTTTGCTCCTTAGCAGACAGGCAGATAGCACGGCCCCTCGCTGGCATTCTCGGGTAGGGCCAAAGCCGATAGTCACCGGGAGCACCGCGCCGAAGATTGTCGTGCTTACGTCTTGCCGAAAGGTTTGCACACCTTCTTGCTGTCATAAGCAGGGGCGACGGTCCCCAAGCGCTCTCCCCTGCATGGTGGGCGCCCTCACTCAAAAGAAATGCTCCGTTAGTTTGGGGCACGATGGTTGGGCAATCCCCGCAGCAGTCACCCAACGACATGTCAGGCTCAGCTTGTCACCCCGATGGTCGCCCCAGATGCCAGGCCTTTCCTTCAGTGCTGTCACCCTTCCCTTGGGGGCTGTGGTGCTCACACAAGATAGGACAAGGCCCCCGAGCACTCAGCACGAGGTCTCCACAGCCCCACGTTCAACGGCCAAGTTCTAGCAAAGTGCTGGGTCCCAGGTGAGCAGGACAGTCCCGAGCCTGCCTGCTCGGTGAGGGCAACGAGCAGCAGAGTGGCTCGCTGCACGGGGGATGTTTCAAGAGCACCAAAGGAGTGGGCCCTCCGACAGCTACGGACATGCTGCCTCCCGAGTGCACAGAGGGAAGGGGAAGACCTGGGCGGGACTCCTTGGTTTTCCCGGGCATCGGGGGACAGCGAGGGCCCTTTCCCAAACACCGCTGGAGCGGGGCTGGGGGGACAGTGGAGCCTAGGTACAAGGGCGTCTATGTGCACACCGAGCCAGAGAAGCCCTGAGTCTCTCCTGGTGGCAGCTCCCATGCCTGCTGGTCACCATCCAACAGCTTGTGGAGGCCAGGGGGATCTCCTGAGAACCCAGAGAGCCCCAAAGCGAACAATGCAAAGACAGACAGAACTGCAGGAAGAAACAGACAGTTCTACAATCAAAGTCGGAGACTTCACTATCCCGTGTGGTGGACTGAATTGTGTGTCCTCCTCCATATTCATACGCTGCCACTGATGTCACTGTGTTTGGAGAGAGGGCCCTTAGGGAGGGGACTAAGGGTAAACAACGTCATAAGGGTCATAAGCCCCAATCTGATGGCACCAGTGTCCTTGTAAGAAGAGGAAGACACAGTGCAGAGCTCTCCCTCTCTCCCCGACCTACCTACGAACAAAAAAGAGTCTGTGGGAGGGGCACGGCGAGAAGAAGGTCTCCTACAAGCCAGGAAGAGAGGCTTTCCGTCACCGGGGACCAAATTTTCCGGCACGTGGGTCTTGGACCTCTAGCCTCCAGAACTGTGCGAACAGGAAGGCCTGCTGGGTAAGCCGCCCAGAGCGCGGCCTTTCGTGAAGCAGCCCGAGCCAGCAGACATAGCCCACTGTCAATGAAGGAGAGACTGACCAGCCAGAAGCTCGGTTAGGGAATCAAAGACTCGAATGGCACTCGAAGCAACGGGATGTAAGGGCAGCTCTGGAGAAGTCCCCCCAACGACAGACTGAATATGCTTCTCCAGTGCACTTTCTCCAGGAAAGCCCACGTACCCGACCACAACACATCCCTCCAGAAACCGAAGAGAGTTCCAAAGGACTGACATCAAACAAGGTGTGTTCTCTGGCCAAAAGGGAAGGAGAGTAGTCCCCCGTCGCAGAAGGAAATGGGGGAAACTTGCAAATAGATGGAGGTCAAGCAGCGCATTCCCAGGTAAGCGTGTTAGTAGGCCACGCCTGCCACAACAGAAGACCACACACTGCGTGGCCCGAACAACGGACGTTGATTCCCTCACAGTTCTGAAGTCGGGAGTCCAAGATCCAGGTGCTGGCGGGCGTGGGCTCTTCTCACAGCCTCTCTCCTTGGCTCGCAGGTGGCCGCCCTCCTGCTGCCTCTTCCCATGGTCCCCCCTGCGAGCATGCACGCCCCACCCCTGGTGTCTCCTTCCATATGCCCTAACCTACTCCTGCCCCGAGGACACATTGGATGAGAGCTCATTTTAACGGGCTTCCTTTGAACTCGGTTGCCACTTGAAAGGCCCTGTCTCCAGCAACGGCCACACTCTGAGATGCCAGCGGTCTGGCGGCAACGTATGACTTTGGGGCGGACCGCAATTCCGGCCAAACAATGACCAATGCATCACACCGGGAAACAACGGGAAACCAGAAAAGGCTTTGAAACGAACAAACACTATACAAGCGTGCCCAAGCTTGTGGGGCGGGGCAAAAGCAGCCCTGTGGTATTACAGCTGTAAATGCCCGCGAACCACAAAGAAACAAAAACGCCAACATCTAACCCACACCGTCGGCACACTAGAGAAAGAGCAAAGCGAACGCAAAGCAAGCACGAGGAAGGCAGGGAGACAGAACGGAGAGCGAGGAGATGAACTAGAGAACAGAGAAACAACAGGGGCCCTGGCCGGCTCAGTCGGAGGAGCGTGCGACTCTCGATCTCGGAGCTGTGAGTTGCAGCCTCTCGCTGGGTGTAGAGACGACCTACGAATAAAATCCTTACAAGAAAAAAGAAAAACAATAGGGAGAATTGATGCAAACAAAAGTGTGTTCTTTGAAAAGATGAGGAGAAGTGACCAACCTTTAGCTTGACTCACTGACAGAAAAAGACAGAGGATTCAAAAGATTACAAATCAGGGGCGCCTGGGTGGCTCAGTCCTTAAGCATCTGCCTTCCGCTCAGGGCGTGATCCCGGCGTTCTGGGATCGATCCCCACGTCAGGCTCCTCTGCTGGGAGCCTGCTTCTTCCTCTCCCACTCCCCCCGCTTCTGTTCCCTCTCTCGCTGGCTCTCTCTCTCTCTCTGTCAAATAAATAAACAAATAAAATCTTAAAAAAAAAAACAAAAACAAAAGATTACAAATCATTCTGAAAGGCCGCATACTGTATATGAATCCAGGTCTACGGCGTCTGGAAAAGGCAAACTTCTAGAACCGGTTCAAAAGATTGGCGACTGCCACGGGTTTGGGAGAAGGGAGGAAGGACCAACTAGGTGAAGGCAGGGGATAGTTGACGACAGTGAAACCGTTCTGTGTAATACCGTCCTTGTGACTACATGGTATGATGGGTTTGTCAAAACCCATTGACCTTTACGGCACGAGAGCGAACCTTCACGTATGCAAATGGCACACATGCACGAAATCACATCAGCGGTCCGGGGAATGCCAGGCAGGAACGCAGCTGTCCGAGGACTCCAACTCTGGCAAATGTATTACAAACGTATGAAACACCCTTACAGGCGGGTGTGGGGGGAAGGTGCTCACCTCAGTCACTCCGGAAGTGAGGGAGTCTGTAAGACTCGAGGCCCAGGGCATGTCATAACCACTGCGTTCTAGTGCATGGAGCTGTTTCCCGAGGCGGTACGTCCACGTTAACAATTCTGATAGTGCTACAAAAGTCCACTTGAATTGAACACACACGCGAATGGCTGGCCAATAGTGGGAGCCACGCTTCTCACTGTTGAAAGGGGCGTTTACTTATAAACAAGGGCAGGAGGCTAGAATGATCCAGGGGGTACTAGATTAGAGGTGGAGTCAGCAGCACGAGGCCACGTTTAGCTTCCTACAGAAACAGACGATTACCCATGGCAACGTTTATAGGTACATGTGGACACAGGGGTCAGCGCACCTGTATATGATTCCTCGCTCCGTCAGCAGAGAGGGCCTTAAACTAGTAACACCCCAGCAGCATGGGCACAGCTAGCACGCAGATCTTGGCTTCTAAATCCATTCCTCAAGGAAAGGAAGCAGGGCTCCTTAAATGTACGGACGATTCCAGGACTGGGGCAGGAAATATGCAACGTGAGCGACTAACAAAATCTCACTCTTCCTGCTACGTGTTTGACCTTTACTCCCACACTGCTACCACACTCACAACACTTCTGACACTTCTGTGGGCTCCCCCTGCCCTCGCACCAAGCGATTCTCTGCCACACCAGCTGGGTATCCCGATTCAATTACTGATTCACTTCCGACACTCTCTACCCGGAGAAAGCACCAGATCCCACGGGGTAAGGGCCCAGTCCCACAAGACTGCCTCCCACTTTAGATGCTGGTCACAAGTAGGAGGTCCCCAGGTTACCCACAGCTCTGAGTGGGCTACAAATCGGAAGTTCCCTTGGCCTTCCCACCGCGGAGCCGACGATTTGCTAGGACAGCTCGCGGAACTCAGGGCAACACTTATGCTTACCACTTCATTAAAGGGCAGGAAAGGCCAGATGGAGGCATCCACCAGGGGAGGTCTGGGAGGGACCCGGGCACAGGACCATCTGTCCCTGTGGACTTGGGCGGCATCACTGTCCCGGGACGTGGATGTGTTCACCCACCTCGAAGGTCCCCACGCCCCTATACTACTGGGATTTGATGGAGGCTTCCTCATGTTGGCACAATGGATTATTCAGGCCACGTCCGGCCCCTCTCCCCGCTCTGGAGAATGGGGGAATGGGGCTGAACATTCCAAGCTTCTAATCATGGCTTGGCCTCTCTGGTGAGCAGCCCCCCATCCAGGAGTCATCCAGGAGCCCACCCAGGGTCACCTGCTTAGAACAAAAATGCTCCTGGTGCTCTTATCTCTTGGGAAATGACAAGGGTTTTAGGAGCCCTGTGTCAAACATGGCATCAAAGGCCTACATGTTAGGACAAGAGATTCTCCCAGCTCCCCTGTGTACAAGGGCTTTCAGAGCCCTGTGTCAGGAACCGGAGCCGGAGACCTGTATACTACAGGTAAGGACAGAGACAGAGAGAGAGACAAGTCCGAGAGACAAAACATAGAGCTACAGATAGAGAGATATAGAGATCAACATCGCATTATTTCACAAAGAGCCTGGAGCATCTTGTAGTGCCAGACAGTAGGGATGTGGTAAGGAAAAAAAAAAAAAAACAAACCCAAAGAAACAGCTCTGTACATCAGAGAGACTCAGAAGGCAACTGAGACGCTTTCCGACGACCACATTGCTGGAACAATCTGAGCAACCAAATAAAGGAAAATCGCAACGTGCCCTAAACTGTGAAAGAAAACATCCTCGAGTCCACAGTGAGAGAAATACACGGGCGAATGGGAAAGGCACAAACGCACGAGAGTCGACAAAGGTCCCCCGCAGTAGAATGCCAAAGCACCAAAGTACACAGTGCTCTCTCAAAGAGGGGAAGCATGGTCCCTCGCCCCGGAGGTCAGGGCTGTGCAGAGTGACTTCCTCCCAAACAGGACAACGCAGGACGGGCAAAGAAAAGAGTCTCTTTACCGTGGGGACACCTGATGGCCTCGACCTCAGCCACATGCTCAAGGTCAACATCAACAGTGACAAACCGTCCTCCTAATCCGTATCCACCCTCCATACGATGTGGTAAGAATCCCTTTGCTCAGTGGTCTTCCTCTCAGAAACCTGTAGCTCTGGTCTAAGCCTGAGAAATCTGTCAGACAAACCCCAACGGACAGACATCCTACAGTGTATCTGACCGGGACTTCTCAAAACTGTCAAGGGCATCAACAACCACGTCTGAGAAGCTCCCAAGGCCAGCAGGAGTCCTAGGAAGACGCGACAATGCGACGGAATGGGGCGTCGCGGGTGGGATGCTGGAATGGGAAAAGGGACATCAAGCAGAGGACTAAGGAGACCCGAGTGCACGGTGAACTTTAGTTAATAATATCGCATCGACGTGAGCTCCCCAGGCGCAACTCACATACCCTCCTGATCTGAGAGGTTCGTCACAGGGGTAGTCACAGGGGAAACTGGGGCAGCGGTGTATGGGGCCTCTCTCAACGAGGCGTGCAAGTTTCGGCCAATCTGAAACTCCCAACCTCCAGTCCATGGAAATTTGGAAAAATTAAATGGATGACGAACCTGTTTTAAAAAGCAAAGAAATCAAGCAAACACAGGCACACACAACCAGGCAGTGGGAAGGATAACCTTCCCCCTGAAGACCCCAGCCCTTTGCCCTCCATGAGCCCCCAAGCTCGATTCGTCCACCACTCTGGCCTCTTCTGCCTCACTTGCAACTCGGGACCCCGTCCCTCCTCTCCAGCCCCCGGCCAGGCCTAAAACGTCCTGGCATTCATCTCATCTGGACAACGGCAGGATCCCCTCAGGGCCCAGCTCCACTGGCAGCCCCCACATCGGTCACCTGAGCGACCTTCCCAGAACACAAGTGCGATGGCCTCCTGCCTCCACGCAAGGTTTTCGGCGTCCTACCCCGTCGAAGGGGCACCTCCATGCCTGGGCCTGGCCTCTAAGGCCTTGTGGGCCCAGCCCCGTGGACAGCATGGTCTCCTCCGCCCCTGCCCTGGCCTCCTTGAGGTCAGCGGGTGCTCGCCCAGGCCCCTGTGCCGTGAGGAGCCCGCTCAGGACCCCGTGAGCGGGTGCGAGGTACCCGCGCCACTGCGGCCTGCTGTAACATAGATGCTCGGGAGGCGTCCATCACACGAGGCGGGGGGGGGGGTCAGACCGTCCGTAGGGGTGTCCATTCAAGCAGTTCTCACACACACAGCCTCAAACTGGGCACCAAGCCACGCTCGCAGAGCTCTGGGCTGCGACGGGCACAGCAGGAGAGGAGGCCCGGGGAGGTTAGATGCCTTCCCCAGCGCCCTGCACGCTCCGTGCCCAGTCTAGCAGCCCTGACCGTCACGCCAGCCGCCTCCAGAACAACCTAGACCGTGTTTGCTCGGTTCTGACACGTGAGAGGAGCTAGCCTGGGTCACAGATGTTCAGCGGGAAGGAAAGACTCCATCAGCCCACATACACAGGGATCGGAAGACAGACACGGACTGCTTCAGAATCTTCATGGCACGGGGCAAAGGGACACCGTAGACAGACAGCAGCGAAAGCTAAGTCTCTGGACACCTAATCTGGGCCGAGCACCTTAGGTACGGGTGGCAGCGTGTACAACGCACAGCAAGGCCTGGAACTTGCACTGAGACTATGCCCGCTTTACCCAGCCAGAAGCTGAGCCCTAGGGAGCTTACCCGCCGGGTCAGCGTGTGAGCGGCGGAACTCACGTTCACACTGAGCTGCCTCCGGGAGCAGAGCCCGGGCCGTGCACTGGCCTGAGGGGTCTTCCCCACAACCAGCGGGGTTCCAGCTGCCCTGCGTGGGGACGTCAGGCCCGATGCTTCACGCACGTCCCATGACTCAGGTGGGGGACCCCAGGAAAGCCAGGCAACGATGCCGTCGAGAGCCTGACACTGGACGCTGCCCACGTGGCCTCTCCCAGCACCTTGGGGTCACCATCTGTCCGAAATCGATTCCATGCTCTGGAGGCTAAGTGGGGCCCGGACGCAGTATGTAAGGATGGAGAAGGCCCGCTCGCACGTGGCTGTAGGAGCGATGGCCCACCGAAGGCTGCCCTGGGCTTCAGGCACGGCCTCTGCTCTCCCATGCCCCTGCCCAGTCTGGTCCCCTTCTATCTCAGCCGACCGGGTGGCCCAACGTTGTCCTGCAGGCTCACTCCCCTGGGCAGGCTGAAGGTCAGGCACACAGCAGGCCAGCAGTTCAAAACACCCACGCACCGGGGTCTAGGGCCTCTCACTGCTTCCCCACGGGGCTGAGTGTCTGGGGGGACACTTGGCACAGACCCTCTGTCCGGGTGCTCGGCAAACGTGACTCTGCCACCTCACACGGTCCTGCGGATGCCCCCCGTCTCACACCTCACCTCCCGCCATCGGCCCAGCCCTAACCCTGTGCTCAGCCCCAGCTCAGCACCTGAGTACAGGCCCAGAGGCCCGCCACTTGCTCATGAAGGGCCCCAGGGAAGGTGCCCGCGATATTCGTCCCAGAGGAGGGCAGGTGGGTGGGAGCCAGATTGAAGGTCAGACCCCTGCCGAGGAGGCTGGTGTCAGAGCAGGCTTGGCCTCGGCAGGGCAATGGGGGCTTCTGAGAGAAGCAGGACCGGGGCTGACACACCTCAAACCAGCCCCTCCCGGGGGTAGGCTCAGGCCATCTGGAGATCATCACATCGTCCGGCTGACGGGCAAGGGGGCTGGTGCCTGGTCTGCCCCACCCTGGCCACAACTGCCGGGGACCTGGGCGATGTGTGGCAGCACAGACACCACGCAGAGAACCTTGCACCCTGGACATGCCTCCCTGAGGGTCCCTTGTGCTGGGGCTGGGGGCGACCTGAGGGCTACATCCCAGCAGTCCATGAGGGCCTGGATCAAACACCATCTCACACCCTCCAAGTCCGTTCCCTCCAAGGACAGCATGCAGTGTCCCTGCTTCCATCCTGGAGTGCCCCAGGGGCTCTGGTCCTGGGACGTGGGCCAGGAGCACCCGGCTCATGATGTCGCCCAGGCTCCAGCTCACCTCGGTCTCGTTTGCGCTCCCATGAGCCTCCCCTGCTCCGGCCAGGGCTGTCCAGATGGGATCTGGTGGGCGTGCGCCTCCTTCCACATCTCCTGGGGCGGCCGACCCTCTGCACAGCCTGCCGCCTGGGAACCCGAAGCCCCCTCCTGCTCGGCTGCTTTCAAACTCCTCGTTTGAGTCTGGGGGTGTATGGGGTGTGTGGGGGAGCGTCCCGGCGACCACCGCCGCCCTCTGCTAGTCTCTCCTCTGCTCCAACGGCCCGATTGCAGACACCGGGGTCCCAGCTGGCTCTGGGGTTGGCTGACAGGTGCACACCCCCTCTCTGGCTCTGCCTGGGGAAGCGAAGCCTCAGCGTCAGCTTCACAAGGCCACCGGCTTCACGAAACGGTTGGTGGTACACAGGAGTCCTCTGAAAATAACTCATCATGGTACACAGTCTCACAGTCACATGGCGATGACCGTCCTTTACGGGCCCCTAGGACACTCCCCACCGGGCTGTCCAGCCAGCTCTTTAGGAAGCACAGCCACGATGAGAGGGGACTCCTGTCTGGGGACTCCCCAGGCAAGATGAGTGCAAGAGAACCCCGCACTGGGGAGTGAGCACTTGGCAGTGGGGAGAGAGGAGGACAACAGCCCAGACACTGCAGACTGAGGCCAGGCTCAGCACAGACGGGGTAGTGCATGCAGCAGGGGACATGGGGGCTGTGGGCCGGACCCCAGGAGGAGGACCCTCCAATCCCAGCACGGCCAATGGGGAGCTGGCTGCTGGGCTCCCCAAAGGGATGCATCACGGCCCTGAGGCGACTGCCGGGCTAGCTCAGAGACCTGACGGTGCATGGGGCACGAAGGGTTCCTGCAGCCCCTTTCCTGAGCGGTGGCTCCTCTGGGGAACGCCGCCCGCCCTGCCCAGGGCAGTAAGGCACACACGGCAGGCATGTCCCATCTAGGGGTAAATCCGCCTGCCACCGGGGTCCAGCTGAGGAGACAGAGCGCTCTGTTCTGTGTCGTCATGGCTAAAGAATGAATCCATGGCCCCTGGGGCGCCTCCTGTAGAACTGCCTGTGACAAACGTGATTCTGCCACATGAGCCTTCTTAAGCGCACGAGGACTGGCAACGCAGCGTCCCCCTGAGGCTGGGGACAGGAGGAAGAGGGGCCCGAGCACTGCACGTCTCTCTGATTCACTCCTGTGTACTACATACTCAACCCAAAGCACCTTTCCTACTTCGTGGTGGCAAACCCCCCTCATTTCTGAGAGGGCTGCCTGGGAAAGTCTAATTTACTTGAAATTCTCACCTTTTCCAAGTGCCCACCTACCAAGGGGCATGGGCTTCAAGGGCAGGATTGCATCTAACTTTCCCGAATTTGCACAGTCACGTGGCTGTGGTTCACTGCACCTCAGTGGGGGTGATCGCCCTCCTCACGTCCTAGCCCCTTTCTGCACTTCCCATGGTAATAACCTCCCAAATCTCAGGAGGCTGAGAATGTTCTCTTTCCTCTGATGAAAGGTCGGAACCCTAACCTGGGAGTCTCTGTTGCTGTCCCATTTCGGGAGAGGTCCGAACACGCGCACACTGGCGGACGTGGAGCCGTGGTGCTTGGGAGATCTGCCCCGTGTTACTTTGACCTCCACCCACCACACCCCCTCCTCCAAACATTCTCCCTTGCTGTGACGTATCACGGAATTGGAGTTCAAGTGGCACCTCAGAGAACAAAGCGGATCGTGCTCTCTGCATATGTGCCTCCAGGGGGACAGATCATTCCATTAGGGTGAGGGTGGGGCAGGGGTTCTTGCCCAGCTCAGTGCAACTAACTCAGTGCGACCCCCAGTAACAGGAGAAGACCAACTCGGTTCCTCTTTTGAGCTCCTCTTCCATTCAGACCTCTGGTGTTCCATCATTCCTTCCCACTAACACCCAGCCATTGTTTAGGACTGGCCATGGAGAACTCCAGGAAACCCGAAGGAACTCTCATGGCCTAGGAGACAGCGAGGGGTCCCCCAGCCCAGAGACAGAAGGGCTGTAAGTGACTTCTCCATTCCCCCATGGAAAGAGAGTGTCATTCACAGAACATTCCTGGAGAGGACAGGGATAAAGCCACTAAATCATCACTGACTTCAAAAGCAACGGGACAGCGGCCCAGCACACTGACCCTTCTTGCCGCAGGACAGTACTCGGCCCTCTCCAGAATCCAATGCAAACTGCTCAGACCATTTATCCATTTCAGACATGGCTCTCTCCCCAAGGACCCCATATCCAAATACCGTCACTGTCACATACCAACTTCCTGGTGACCAGCTGCACAGAAGCCATCATGGCGCCCCTCTGGTCTCCCCAGCCACCCAGGCCGGGCCAGGGGCATTTGCACTGCAGTGCTCGCCCCAGGAGCCACACCCCCTCACCCTGCTTCCCCTTCTTCTACAGGGCTCAGGGCATCCTTCCCCTCCTTCCTGCCAGCACCGCGGCTGCTGGACACAGTCCCCTATGCCTGGGACGGGTCCTGCTTCTCCTGGTGTTCTCACTCCTCACCCACAGGGCCTTCCAGAGAGCAGAGCTCAGCCCTATCTGGGAATCAAGGAGCCAGCGAGCAGGGCTCCCTCTGTGCTGAGAGGACGTTTCTCCTCCTTTCGTGAAGGACCAAGCCAATGCAGGAGCACACATCTGCATGTGCCTTTGGCATTTGCACAGTGACAGACAGGAAAGCATCACAAGCAAGAATCGACAAACTTTCCTTTCGCCAGTCCCTGACCCCCATCCCTTGCCTGCTCTGTTCTTTCGCCTTTCCAACCCCTCCCTAGGCCAATGCCCTGTGAGTTCGGTTGAGCACAATGAGGCAAGGGGCCCAGGCTGGTTTCCAGGATATGACAAAACTCATTTTTTTAACGATTTCTATTTATTTATTTGAGAAAGTGAGAGTACAAACAAGAGAGAGGGAGAAACAGAGTCCCCACTGAGTAGGGAGCACAATGTGGGGCTCGATCCCAGCATCCTGAGATCATGGTCTGAGCTGAAGGCAGATGCTTAAACAACAGCCACCCAGGTACCCCGAGAACATGACAAAACTCTTAACTCTTGAACTGGGTAAGAACAAATGCTTTGGGGGAGGTATGTCACTCACACACTCAGCCGCCAAAGCGGATGAAACCTTCTGTACCAAGGAACCCCACTGGAGAGCTTCCTCGAGGACACCAAACTCTGGGTGTGGGAGTCATCACAGAGAACAGCCCCCACCCATCCCCCCCAAGGAGGCTCCTTGCCCCGCTTTCTTCTCCCAACCCTCCCTGGCCCTGCACACCTTAGAAAGCCCAGGGCTGCTTCTTCACACACACACACACACACACACACACACACACACACACACACACACACACAAACAAACACTAACAGGAAAGAACCAGCAAGCAGCCTCACTTCCAGCCCAGCATCCCGCAGGAGAAACTTCCCCTACCACCAAAGCCTGGAAAGGGCCTGGCCACCCCTGGCGCTCAGGCCCCCTCTTCCTCATCACTCACAGACTCTTCACACAGGGCCAGGGACGATGGCTGCTGCCCGCGACTGACCCGCAGCAAATACTCCAGCACTTGGAACTTGCTGGTTTCAGCATAGGCCCTGGGACCCCACAGGAACTCGTAGCGGGCAGGGTCGCTGCCGGCTACCTGCCGGTACTCCACGTACCCTTTCTGCACCCAGACATTGGTGAGGAGCTCCCTGGGCTCCCCGTAGATGACGTGCTCCCTGCTGGCATACACCCCCATGACCCCCAGCACTTCCCACACCTTCTCCTCCGGGGCACAGTCGCCCTCCAGGACGATCACCCCCAAGAGCACCACCAGGAGGCCGGTCTTGGGCATGCCCTGCTCACCGCTCGGCAGCCCACCGCAGGTGAGGCCCAGGACGGTGACCAGGATGTAGGAGTGGTCGCTGGGGTCCACCTCCTTCACATCCACGCCAAAGACCAGCCGCATGCACTCGGACGCTTGGCCGAAGATCACGGGGAAGGCGTCCTGGTAGTCGTTGCCGACCACCTCCAGCATCTCTGCCTGGCTGGTGCGCTGCTGGGTGAGATACTTGAGCACCAGGAATGCCACCAGGTCAGCAGCCTTCCCCTGGACTGTGTCCTGGAGCAGGGGCTGGGCTTCCTCGGGCTCCTCCCAGCCGCTTGACCCCTCCTCATCTGGGCTGCTGGAGCCATGGTGGGGCTGGCCCCATGCAGTGGCTGCCAGGCCAGTGGGGGAGGGGCAGGCACTCTGAGGGCTCTGGGGAGCACTCGGGCCCCCAGCAGCAGACCCCTCCTCCGGAGGGCCCAGAAACAGGGCAGAGCAGGAGATGCGAGAGGGGCTGGACTGGGAGGAGGCAGAGGCTGAGGAGGAGGGACATGGGCCCCCCTCCTCCCCAGCCCCGGACAGCTGTGCCTCCACCAGGCTCTGGGCCGGGACTGGGTCTTCCTCCAGCTGCCAGAGCTCACTCCTCCGACCCAGGGACATGGCGCCTGTCGGGCTGAACCTGAAGACAGAGGTGGGATGGCTCCTCAGAGTCCAGCCGGCCTGCAGAGGCCTGAGGTCCCAGAGCTGACAGTGGGCTGCTTCCTGCTTAGGAGAGGATGGGAAGGGCAAGCCCCTGGGTCCTCACCTTGACCTGTGGCACTCCCCTGCGCCTCCCCTGCTCTGTGACCTTAGGGACTCCTGCCTCAGGCAGAGACCTCGACTCTGAGTTCTTGAAGCCCCTGGAGGAGAAAGGGAGGGGCACCTCAGGGTGCAGACAGGAGGGCTGGGTCGGACTCTGTGAGGTCCCCACCAGTCCAGGCTGGGTGGTCCCCTCCTTGGCCTCTCAAGAGGCGGCTATTTCCCCTGCCAGAGCCTGGGCCCCACCCAACGTGGGACTGAGGCCAAAGGATCACAGCAAGGCCACGCAGCCCTGAGACTCCACAGAAGGTAAGCTAGGAGGCCCACATCTGGCCACAACTGCCAAAGGTCCACAGGGCTTGTCACGGATGTCCAGGGATGGCCAGGCTCGGGGTTCCATCTGTGCTGGGATGGGTGTGCCTCTTGGTCGATACCTTGACCCCACGGAAGGCCTGGGAAAACTCTCACCCGCCCTGTGCTGAGGCCTCATCTCCGGAGGACGCCAGAGGGAAAAATCAATTAGCCCACCATTTCCTGTCTCCCCATGGCTGAGAGAAGTAGCAGGGCAAGCCTGGTCCCTAGGGATCCTGCTGTGGGAGGCATGCCCTCATTTCTCACCTCCATCCCCACCAGGGCCAGGGCCAGGGCCAAGGTCCCTGCCTCCCCCACTGACTAGAGTCCAGACCCTCAGGCCCAGGCCCAGGCCCTCCCCTCCCTGAGACCAGGGATCTGGAGAGGAGGAGGGGCTCAGCCCAACAGGCTCCACCCAGGGTTCCCAGGGTTCTCAGGTAGGGCCTGGCCAGATTTCTAGGCCATCTCCTCCTTTTCCTGAGGGGTGGGTTCGGACCCAGCCCCTCCTCTCTCAGGGGTCCCCACATGGATTCTTGGCAGTACCAGGGACTCCTGTGTGTCTCCCAGGAGGGCTTCCTCAGATGACCTGACTGAGACCTCTCCCAGCATGGTCCTCTCGTGCCTGAGAGCTGGGAGAGAAGGGTGAGGACGCAGCAATCCACGCCCTCCCCCTGCACCCCACCCAATTCACAAGGAACTCAGATCGGGGGTTGGTCCCTCTGTCCAGGGGCAGGAGTCCACTCTTTGTCCCTAAGGTGCTCACGTTTACTTTCGGCAGGTGCTGGAACTATCCCTTCTCCTATCCTCAGCATGCATCCTGCAGAACAACGCCACCACCCCGCGGAGACCCAGGGGAGAAAGTGGGGTGCTTACTTTTCTTGACTCCCAGCCTGGCCTCGCAGGACTGGCCACCGGGGCAGGACTTCATTTGGGACCCCTATGTCTGCGTGGGGGTCTGCTCAGTCCTCCCTCAGAGTCTTGGGGCTCCACCCTCTGCTGACCTGAGGCCACAATCCTCAGACCAAGGCTCTCACCTCCCTCAGACCCTGGGTGCAGAAGTCAAGAACACTTCAGATGTTCCCCCCAGCTTGGGGGACATCCAAGAAGGAGCCCACGGGCAACAAAATCACTGTCTGTTTTAGGCTCTAAGGTCCTCAACGCTCACCCTGCATCCCTCGGGGACTGCCCTGTGCTGTCCCCAGTCCTTTCCCCTCTGACCGCCCCACGCATCCGTGAGATCCAAGGCCAAATGTGGGGGTGCGACAGCTGCCCTATGGCCTCCCGTCGGTGACTCTGTTCTGGGGTCCAGGGTCCACGCAGTTCTCCCTGAGGGTTCTCGCCTTGACTTCGGGAGGATTTGACCTTCCCTGCTGCTGACCCTGATCTGCCTCTTACCCGAACCCCCAGACGCTCTATGACCCGGATGTGGAAGTCTGGACATGCCACTTGTCCTCTTCCCGCTCAGGGGCTTCCCAGGCCTGATGCTGTTCTGGGGTTCAGGGTCGCTCATGTCCTCCCACCGGGTCCTCGCATCCAGTCCCATTAGCCCCTGCCCCTCGTTTTTTAAACCATGGCCCCCGCTTCTGTCAGACCTGGATGCGGACGTCCTGACACACTGCCTGTGGACTTGGCACAAACACGCCTCACAGGGCTGACAGCAGGGGCAGGTTTCAGTGCGCTGTCCCTGTTCTGGAGTCCAGGTCCCTCCCTGAGTCCTCCCTCAGGGATCTTAGCTTGAGCCTCAGCACATCTTGTGTTCCTCTCTCTGCTGTCTCCAGGCCTGTTCCCTCAGACCAAAGCCCTCGCTGCCCTGAGAACCATGGGAAACGATCCTGGATGGCACATCAGGCAACAAAGGCCAGGGATTCCCTGAGATGGGTTCCTTCGGGTCACTTAGGCCTGTCCTCTATTGCCCACCTGCACTCCCTGGATGGCCTGTGCCTTCACCCCTGCATCTGAAGGCCGCTCCTTACAACAAGCTCTCAGTGTCTCTGGGACCCAGAGCCGAAGTCAGGACACGCCTCATGTCATGCTTGTCCCACTCAAGGGCCTCCCAGGACTGATTCCCTACTGGGCCTAGGGTCCCTCTGTCCTCCCTCTGGTCCTCACCTTGACTCCCGACAGAAGCTGGGCCCTCCCAGCCTTCCGACCTGAGGCCGTGCTCCTTACCGCACGCCTCCTGACTCCTGAGACCCAGAATTGGATCTGCAGGCTCGCTATGCATCCCCATGGCCCCCAGGGATCTTCCTGGACTGACACTATGGCCCCAACCCTGGGAGATCTCCTCTGTCCTCCCTCAGAGTTCATAGCTTGACTCGGGTTACTGCCTAGGCCCTCTCCTCTGCACACCAGAGGGAGGCCCTGCTCCTTCCACCCAGGCCCCCAGGGTCTCTGACACTGGGGATGCAAAAGTCCTGACTCACCACCTCCAATCCCCCCTGCACGGACCTTCCCTCACTGCCTCTGTGCTGGGGTCCAGCGTCCTTCAGTCTTCCCTCTGCATCCTCAGCATGAAGCCCAGCAGGCCATGGGGTCTCCCCTCTGCCCACCTGAGCATTGGCTCCTTTCACCAGGTCCCCAGTCTCTCGGGAGACCCGGATGCACCAGTCCAGCCACACTGGCCTCGTTTCCCCATCGCGCCCAGGGGCCTTCCTGGACTGACACTAGGGCCTGACCTCTGTGAGTTCCCCTCTGTCCTCCCTCAGGGTTCATACCTTGACGCCCATAAGCGCCTGGGCCCTCGCCTCTAAAGACCTGAGATCTGCTCCTTACCACAGGCCCTTTATCACTCGGACACCCAGATGCAGAAGTCAAGACTCACCACGTGTTCCCATCCCGCACCAGGGGCCTTCATAGAAACCCTGTGCTAGGAACCAGGGTCTCTCAGTCCTCCCTCTGCATCCTCACATTGAAGCCCAGCAGGACCTGGGCCCTCCCCTCTGTCCACCGGATGGAAGACAGACTTCTTCCTCCGAGGCCCCCATTCTCTCGGGAGACCACGTTGCCGAAGTCCGGCCCCAGTGGCGGCGTGTTCCCATCCCGCCCGGTAGGCTCCCTAGACTGCCATCCTAGGCGGACTTCTGCCAGGGTCCCCTCTGTCCTCCGTTATGGTTCATCCCTGGTCTCCTCTCGATTCGCGCCAGGACCCTCCCCTCTGCCCACCTGAGCTTTGGCTCCCTCCATCAGGCGTTTAATCTCTCAGAGACCCGTATGCGGAAGTCCAGACTCACCACGTGTTCCCATCCGCGCCCCCCCCCCCCCCCGCCGGCAATCCACTCCCCTCGCCCATGTATCTTCTATGACTGACTCTGCTGGGGTCCAGCGACCTGCAGTCCTCCCTCTGCATCCTCACCACGACGCCCAGCAGGACCTGGGCCCTCCCTTCTGCCTACCTGAGCATCCGCTCCTTCCATCAGGCCTTTAGTCTCTCAGAGACCCGTATGTGGAACTCCTGACTCACCACGTGGACCCATCTTCCCCTCCCCCCCCTCCCCATGGACCTTCCCTGACTGACTCTGCTGGGGTCTAGGGTCCCAAAGTCCTCCCTCTGCATCCTCACCACGACGCCCAGTAGGACCTGGATCCTCCCCTCTGCCCACCTGAGGGAAGCACTGTTCCTTCCACCAAGGCCACCAATGTCTCTGAGAACCGTATGCGGAAGTCCAGACTCACCACGTTTTCCCATCTCACCCCCCCCCCATGGACCTTCCCTGACTGACTCTGCTGGGGTTCAGCATCCTGCAGTCCTCCCTCTACATCCTCACCATGTTGCCCAGCATGACCTAGACCCTCCCTTCTGCCCACCTGAGCATCTGCTCCCTCCATCAGGCTTTTAGTCTCTCAGAGACCCGTATGCGGAAGTTCAGACTCACCACGTGTTACCTTCTCCCCCTCCCCGCCATGGACTTTCCCTGACTAACTGTGCTGGGGTCCAGCGTCCCGCAGTCCTCCCTCTGCCTCCTCACCACGAAGGCCGGCAGGACCTGGGCCGTCCCCTCTGCCCACCTTAGGAGGGCCTTGCTCCTTTCACCAAGGCCACCAGGGTCTCTGAGACCCGTATGCGGAAGTCCGGACTCACCACGTGTTCTCACCTTCCCCCTCCCCCCCTCCCCGTGGACCTTCCCTGACTGACTCTGCTGGGGTCTAGCGTCCCGCGGTCCTCCCTCTGCGTCCTCCCCATGACGCCCAGCAGGACCTGGGTCCTCCCCTTGCCCACCTGAGGGAGTCCCTGGTCCTTCCACCAAGGCCCCCAGTCTCTCGGGAGACCTGGATGTACCAGTCCCGACGCACTGGCCACGTGTCCCCATCCCGCCCAGGGTCCTTCCTGGACTGACCCTGGGGCCCGACTTCGGTGAGGTCCCCTCTGTCCCCTGCTTCTGAGTCCGTGGGTCCTGCCCCCGATCCGTCCCCACCCGGTCCCCACCTGGACTCCCTGGGCCTGCCTCTGCCCCTGCCTCTTCCTGACCTGGCATCCTTCCCCTCTGACCAAGGTCCTAAGCTCCCTCAGATCCCCGAGGTGCATTTCACCAGACGCCCTCTGTGGCCACCCTCCCTAGGGACCCCCAGGGCCCGGCCGCGCCAGGAACCCAGTGCCTGGACCGAAGCGGGGGAGGGTGGGCCCCACAGTTCTCCCTCAGGTCCCACCACCCGCTCCAGGGAGGGCCTGGGCGCGTCCCTCTGGGGACCCGTGGCCACTGTCCTGGGCCCCGGCGGGAGGGGCGCAGCCGGACGACGCTGCCCCTGCCCGCGGTCTCTCGGGGCTGCCGGCAGGGGCCACCTGGCTCCTGGGCGCCCCACCCCCACCCCCAGTGTGCTCCCTCACGGGTGGGTCTACCTGCACGCCTCTCCTCAGCCGACCTAGATCCCGCCTCCCTCACGCGGAGGTCGTTGCTGCTCTCAGCCCTCCCAGGCGGAAGTCGGAGCTCATCACTTCCGGACCCCTTAGGAAGGGGTCCCCTAGGGCCGCCAGCACGTCGGGCGGCGATGGGTTCCGGCGAGGGGGTAGGTGGGGGAGGAGAGGGGAGCGTGCAGGGCCGGGGTCCCCCGGTCCTCCCTGGTCTCCTTACCTGGGCTCTGGCAGGGCTGGGCCCCTGCCCTCCGCAGACCTGAGTCTGTGCCCCTTAGCCCAAGGCTCTTAGTCTCAGACATCCTTGAGCACTTCAGGGGTCGTTTGGGGGGCTCGTGCCTCACCTGCCCACCGGGTCCTCGTCTTTCAGGGCTGCTGGCAGGGACACAGCAGGGCCGGTGACCCCCAGTGTTCTGGGACATGCGATCTCTCTGTCCTCACCCAGGAGGCCCTCCTCTACCCTTGTGTGACACACGCAGTCACGGGACAGATGCCTGATGTGGAGCTGCGGCGCCCATGACCCTGGGGCAGGGTCAGAGGAGAAGCACTGCTTCCCAGGGGTCCCTTCGCCAGCAGCCAGACTTCAGACACATTCTGTTGAAGATTCAGTTTACAGAAGAGGCTGAGCAGCTGCAGGAGGTTTGGGGTTGGGGCCTCCCGTGTCAGGGTTGTCCACTCTTGCAGGGTCCACTGCAGTGGGTTTTCCTTTGTCATGCTCCTTCATGGTAAGAAACACACTGTCCATCTCCACAGAGTGTGTGTACTACATATGTTCCTATATGACGTGTGTACCTTCTATGTGCTTAGCACACATGCACGCACATACCACATAGGTATGGACGTCCACGGACACATAGGCATGTATGTTCTCGATATAGCTGCATCTATATAGGTATGTATTTATACATGTGTGGACTGTGTGTATACTTCCTTTATGAAAGACTAACTTCTCATACTCTCCGCCATTTGTTTTGATACTCACTATTCTATTTCTGGTCTAGTCATTATATCTTCTTCAAACAATATTTTGAAAGGACCATCCTCACCTAGTAAGCTGATGTTAGATAGCTAAAGCGCAGAATGCACAACCATCTGCCTCCATCAGTGCCGTGTTCTCTGCTGTCCTGATACTTCCCCAGGGCTACCGGCATGTGTCCTCTGAGGTCCTGCATCAGATTTGTGCAAGGAAGTAGGGGCAGAAGTTGAAAATTGTTCCTACTCCCGTGCTGTCGGCTTCATCTAGGCAGCCTACATTCCCTCCGCACAACCCCGCTGCTCCCCACGTCCCCACCCCAGACACAAGGACCAGCTCAGTACTCTGAAGTGTCCCCCCACGGCTTTCTCCTGTGTTGTCACTCAGGTATTGCTGGTCACATTGTGTGTCTTTTAAAAGACTTTACATTTTTTAGTACACATTGAGGTGCACAGAAACAGGTAGGAATGTACACAGATTTCCCACTTATCAACTGCCTCACACCTACATAGACTCCCATAATATCAACATCCCCCACCAGAGTGGCACGGTGGTAGGAACGGTCGAAGGTCTGTCGATTCATCGGAGTCACCCAAAGCCCATAGTACCCACTAATGTTCTCACCTGGTATTTGTTTTCTCTGGGTGTGGACTAAAGTAGGATGACATGTATCCGTCATGACAGTGTCAGACAGAGCATTTCCACAACTCTGCCGGTTCCTTCCACCCCACACAGACCTGGGCAGCCAGTGATCGTTTAACTGTCTCCGTAATTTTCCCTTTATAAAACGTCATTGAGTTGGAAACATACAAAATGCAGCCTTTCCACATTGATCATTTCACTTCATAGGAGGCACTTCAGTTTTCTCCAAATCTTTTCATGGCTTGATAGCTCACTTCTTTGGAGTGCCCCCTAATATTCCATTATCTGGATGTGCTGGAGTTTATCCATTAACCTACTAAAAGACACCTTGGTTGCAACTATGTTTAGGAAATTATGAGAAAAGCAGGTGTAAACATCAATGTGCAGGTTCTTGTGTGGACCTAAGTTTTCAACTTCTTTGGGTAAATACCCATATGGCTGCTGGATCCTATGGTAAGAATATGTGTACATGTATAAGAAACTGCAGCATTATCTTCAAACTGGTTGAACAGTTTTCATAGCCACCACGTGAGGATGAGATTTTCTGCTGCTCCGCATCACTCCCAGCCTTTGATTTGTGACAAGAGGAGTGACTGTTGGCGAAGGTTGATAGTGGCAGAGTATATGTACAGGTGAGCAAGCTGATGCATGCGATACAAGAAAGGATCCTCTCCACAGTGATATATATATATAAATACATACATATATATACCTTTATAGTACAAAGACTATACAAGCTGGGAGACTTGGCCTCCTTGTTTGGGCTTCACACTGAAACCACAGGGCATCGGACTAGAGAGGGGTTGGAAAGGAGAAAGATTAGAGCAGGCAAGGGTCAGGGGTCAGGACCTGGAGAAACAAAGTTTGTTGGTTCTTGCTTCTGATACCTTCCCGGGCCTCATTGTGCTAATACAAAAGGCACACACATGTGTGTGTTCCTACTTTGTCTTAGTTCTTCAAGAAAGGAGGAGAAACCTCATGTCAGTGCAGAGGGAGCCCTGCTCGCCTTGATTCCCAGATAGGGCTGAGCTCTGCTCTCTGGAAGGCACTGTGGGTGAGCAGTGAGGACACCAGGAGAAGCAGGACACGTCCCAGGCATAGGGGACTGTGTCCAGCAGCCGCAGTGTTGGCAGGAAGGTGGGGAGGGGTGCCCTGAGCCCTGCAGAAGAAGGGGAAGCAGGGTGACGGGGTGTGGCTCCCGGGCGAGCACTGCAGTGTAAATGCCCCTGGCCCGGCCTGGGTGTCTGGGGAGACCAGAGGGGCGACCGTGATGGCTTCTGAGCAACTGGTCACCAGGAACCTGCGTGGTGACAGTAGCCAGACTCCACTCTCTGCCTCCCTGTTAAGGAAGCGGTGGGGTGGGTGCGAGACTGGTTGTGAGGCGGACAGGCTCCAACCCTGCCTGCCCGAGCCCAGGTAAGGAGACCAGGGAGGACTGAGGGACCCCGGCCCTGCCGTTCCCCTCTCCTCCCCCACCTACCCCCTCGCCGGAACCCATCGCCGCCCGATGTACTGGCGGCCCTAGGGGACCCCTTCCTAAGGGGTCCGGAAGTGACGAGCTCCGACTTCCGCCTGGGAGGGCCCAGAGCGGCGACGACCTCCGCGTGAGGGAGGCGGGATCTCGGTCGGCTGAGGTGAGGCGTGCAGGTAGACCCACCCGTGAGGGAGCACACTGGGGGTGGGGGTGGGGCGCCCAGGAGCCAGGTGGCCCCTGCCGGCAGCCCCGAGAGACCGCGGGCAGGGGCAGCGTCGTCCGGCTGCGCCCCTCCCGCCGGGGCCCAGGACAGTGGCCACGGGTCCCCAGAGGGACGGGCCCAGGCCCTCCCTGGAGCGGGTGGTGGGACCTGAGGGAGAACTGTGCGGCCCACCCTCCCCCGCTTCGGTCCAGGCACTGGGTTCCTGGCGCGGCCGGGCCCTGGGGGGTCCCTAGGGAGGGTGGCCACAGAGGGCGTCTGGTGAAATGCACCTCGGGGGTCTGAGGGAGCTTAGGACCTTGGTCAGAGCGGAAGGATGCCAGGTCAGGAAGGGGCAGGGGCAGAGGCAGGCCCAGGGAGTCCAGGTGGGGACCGGGTGGGGACGGATCGGGGGCAGGACCCACGGACTCAGAAGCAGGGGACAGAGGGGACCTCACCGAAGTCGGGCCCCAGGGTCAGTCCAGGAAGGACCCTGGGCGGGATGGGGACACGTGGCCAGTGGGTCGGGACTGGTACATCCAGGTCTCCCGAGAGACTGGGGGCCTTGGTGGAAGGACCAGGGACTCCCTCAGGTGGGCAAGGGGAGGACCCAGGTCCTGCTGGGCGTCGTGGGGAGGACGCAGAGGGAGGACCGCGGGACGCTAGACCCCAGCAGAGTCAGTCAGGGAAGGTCCACGGGGAGGGGGGGGAGGGGGAAGGTGAGAACACGTGGTGAGTCCGGACTTCCGCATACGGGTCTCAGAGACCCTGGTGGCCTTGGTGAAAGGAGCACGGCCCCCCTTAGGTGGGAGGGCCCAGGTCCTGCCAGCCGTCATGGTGAGGAGGCAGAGGGAGGACTGCTGGACGCTGGACCCCAGCACAGTTAGTCAGGGAACGTCCATGGGGGGGAGGGGGAGATGGGAACACGTGGTGAGTCTGGACTTCCGCATACGGGTCTCAGAGACATTGGTGGCCTTGGTGGAAGGAACAGGGCTTCCCTCAGGTGGGCAGAGGGGAGGGCCCAGGTCCTGCTGGGCGTCGTGGTGAGGATGTAAAGGAAGGACTGCGGAACACTGGACCCCAGCACAGAGTCAGTCAGGGAAGGTCCGCGGGGATGGGGGGAGGGGGAAGATGGGAACACGTGGGGAGTCCAGATTTCCGCATACGGGTCTCCGAGAGACTAAACGCCTGATGGAGAGAGATGATGCTCAGGTGGGCAGAGGGGAGGGCCCGGCGCGAATGGGAGAGGAGACCAGTGATGAACCATAACGGAGGACAGAGGGGACCCTGGCAGAAGTCCGCCTAGGATGGCAGTGTAGGGAGCCTACTGGGCGGGATGGGAACACGCCGCCACTGCGGCCGGACTTCTGCAACGTGGTCTCCCGAGAGAATGGGGGCCTCGGAGGAAGAAGTAGCTCTTCCGTCCAGTGGACAGAGGGGAGGGCCCAGGTCCTGCTGGGCTTCAATGTGAGGATGCAGAGGGAAGACTGAGGGACCCTAGTTCCTACCACAGGGTGTCCGGGAAGGCCCTGGTGGGGGATGGGAACACGTGGTGAGTCTTGACTTCCCGATCTGGGTGCTTGAGTGACAAAGGGCCTGACGTAAGGAGCAGATCTCAGGTCTTTAGAGCGAGGGCGCAGGTGCTTATGGGCATCAAGGTATGAACCCTGATGGAGGACAGAGGGGAACTCACAGAGGTCAGGCCCTAGTGTCAGTCCAGGAAGGTCCCTGGGCGGGATGGGGAAATGGGGCCAGTGTGGCGGGACTGGTACATCCGGGTCTCCCGAGAGACTGGGGACCTGGTGAAAGGAGCCAATGCTCAGGTGGGCAGAGGGGAGACCCCATGGCCTGCTGGGCTCGTGCTGAGGATGCAGAGGGAAGACTGAAGGACGCTGGACCCCAGCACAGAGGCAGTGAGGGAAGGTTCCTGCAGGGGGGATGGGAGGTGGTGAGTCAGGACTTTTGCATCCCCAGTGTCAGAGACCCTGGGGGCCTGGGTGGAAGGAGCAGGGCCTCCCTCCGGTGTGCAGAGGAAAGGGCCTAGGCAGTAACCTGAGTCAAGCTATAAACTCTGAGAGGAGGATAGAGGAGACCTCCCAGGAGTTGGGCCATAGTGTCAGTCCAGGAAGATCCCTGGGGGCCATGGGGATGCATAGCGAGCCTGGAGATCTGATTCTGGGTCTCAGGAGTCAGGAAGCCTGCGGTAAGGAGCAGGGCCTCATTTTGGTAGGCGGGGAGGGCCCAGAATTTGTCAAGAGTCAAGGTGAGGACCAGAGGGAGGACAGAGGGACCCTGGGCTCCGTAGGGAATCAATCCTGGGAGGCCCTTGGGTGGGACAAGGATGACATGAGGTGTGTCCTGACATCCGCTCTGGGTCCCAGAGACACTGTGAGCTTGTTGTAAGGAGCGGCCTTCAGATGCAGGGATGAAGGCACAGGCCATCTGGGGAGTGCAGGTGGGCAATAGAGGATAGGCCTAAGTGACCCGAAGGAACCCATCTCAGGGAATCCCTGGCCTTTGTTGCCTGATGTGCCGTCCAGGATCGTTTCCCGTTGTTCTCAGGGCAGCGAGGGCTTTGGTCTGAGGGAACAGGCCTGGAGACAGCAGAGAGAGGAACACAAGATGTGCTGAGGCTCAAGCTAAGATCCCTGAGGGAGGACTCAGGGAGGGACCTGGACTCCAGAACAGGGACAGCGCACTGAAACCTGCCCCTGCTGTCAGCCCTGTGAGGCGTGTTTGTGCCAAGTCCACAGGCAGTGTGTCAGGACGTCCGCATCCAGGTCTGACAGAAGCGGGGGCCATGGTTTAAAAAATGAGGGACAGGAGCTAATGGGACTGGATGTGAGGACCCGGTGGGAGGACATGAGCGACCCTGAACCCCAGAACAGCATCAGGCCTGGGAAGCCCCTGAGTGGAAAGAGGACAAGTGGCATGTCCAGACTTCCACATCCGGATCATAGAGCGTCTGGGGGTTCGGGTAAGAGGCAGATCAGGGTCAGCAGCAGGAAAGGCTCAGACCCTCCGGAGTCAAGGCGAGAACCCTCAGGGAGAACTGCATGGACCCTGGACCCCAGAACAGAGTCACCGACGGGAAGCCATAGAGCAGCTGTCGCATCCCCACATTTGGCGTTGGATCTCAGGGATGCGTGGGGAGGTCAGAGGGGAAAGGACTCCGGACAGCACAGGGCAGGACCCCAGGTCTTGTTGGAGTCCCGGAGGGATGCACAGTGAGAGATGAGGACCTTAGAGCCTAAAACAGACAGTGATTTTGTTGCCCGTGGGCTCCTTCTTGGATGTCCCCCAAGCTGGGGGGAACATCTGAAGTGTTCTTGACTTCTGCACCCAGGGTCTGAGGGAGGTGAGAGCCTTGGTCTGAGGATTGTGGCCTCAGGTCAGCAGAGGGTGGAGCCCCAAGACTCTGAGGGAGGACTGAGCAGACCCCCACGCAGACATAGGGGTCCCAAATGAAGTCCTGCCCCGGTGGCCAGTCCTGCGAGGCCAGGCTGGGAGTCAAGAAAAGTAAGCACCCCACTTTCTCCCCTGGGTCTCCGCGGGGTGGTGGCGTTGTTCTGCAGGATGCATGCTGAGGATAGGAGAAGGGATAGTTCCAGCACCTGCCGAAAGTAAACGTGAGCACCTTAGGGACAAAGAGTGGACTCCTGCCCCTGGACAGAGGGACCAACCCCCGATCTGAGCTCCTTGTGAATTGGGTGGGGTGCAGGGGGAGGGTGTGGATTGCTGCGTCCTCACCCTCCTCTCCCAGCTGTCAGGCACGTGAGGACCATGCTGGGAGAGGTCTCAGTCAGGTCATCTGAGGAAGCCCTCCTGGGAGACACATGGGAGTCTCTGGTCCTGCCAGGAGTCCATGTGGGGATCCAAGGGAGGAGTGAGTGGCTCCCCACCCTCCCCTCAGGACAAGGGGGGGTGGTGCTGAAATCTGGCCAGGTCCTACCTGGCAGCCCTGGGAACCCTGGGTGGAGCCTGTTTGGCTGAGCCCCTCCTCCTCTCCAGATCCCTGGTCTCAGGGAGGGGAGGGCCTGGGCCTGAAGGTCTGGATTCTGGTCAGTGGGTGAGGCAGGGGCCCTGGCCCTGGCCCTGGCCCTGGTGGAGATGGAGGTGAGAAATGAGGGCATGCCTCCCACAGCAGGATCCCTAGGGTCCAGGCCTGCCCTGCCACTTCTGTCAGCCCAAGCGAAATAGGGGATTGGTGGGCCGACTGATTTCTCCCAACTTTTCCTTTTGGTGTCTCCGAGAGATGAGGCCTCAGCACCAGGAGGGTGGCCTCAGCTTCAACACAGGGAGTGTTCCCAGGCCTTCCGTGGTGTCGAGATGAAGCCTTAGAGGCATACCCATCCCAGCACATGTGGAACCGTGAGCGTGGCCATCCCTCCAGATCCATGATGAGCCCTGTAGACCTTTGGCAGGCGTGGCCAGATGAGGGCCCCCTTCTGTGGAGTCTCAGGGCTTGTGGTCTTGCTGTGAGACTTTGGCCTCAGGGCCACGGTGGGGGGGAGGGCCCAGGCCCTGGCAGGAGAAATAGCCGTCCCCTGAGAGGCCAAGGTGGGGACCGCCCAGCCTGGACTGGTGGGGACCTCACAGAATTTGACCCAGCCCTCCTGGGAGCACTGGGCCCCGGGGCCGTGCTCGCAGTCTGCTCGCTGAGGTGCCCCTCCTTTTCTCCTCCAGGGGCTTCAAGAACTCGGAGTCAGAGTCTAGGCCTCTGTCTGAGGCAGGAGTCCCTAGGATCGCAGAGCAGGGGAGGCACAGGTGAGTGCCAGTGGTCAAGGTGAGGTCCATGATCTGAACGTGGAGCCAGGGGGCTCACCCACCCCAACACAGCGGGAACCCCTCAGCACCCAAGCCTGACGCAGCCCACGGTCAGCTCTGGGACCTCAGGCCTCTGCTGGCTGGTGTGCACCCTGAGAATCCGTCCCACAGCTTTCTCAAGGTTCTGAGGGACAGCCTGTGCAGGATGCGTCCTCTGAGTCAGAAGAGAGTTGCAGGCCCAGGAGGGAATCAGTATGCGCACCTTGGGGATGCTGAGGGGATCCCCCACCCAGGCAGAGGGGGCCCCACCGTGCTGCCCTTGGCATCCTCAAAGAGCAAGGCCCGGGCTGGGAGGCTGCAGGTGGCGCACGCACTCCCTCCCTCTCTCAGGGAGGTGAGATTCTCTTCGGAGGGCTGACTTCAGGTCAACGGAGGGAGCCATATCTGGTCAGCAGAGAAAGGAGTTCAAAGATGGGCCAGGACTCAAGAAAAGGACCCTTTGGGAGGATGAAGGGTATGAAAGTTCTCCCCACTTCAAAAGAGAAGGGACCTTATAGGGTCTAGCTTCCCTGTTCTCAGGCCAGGGAGGCCCTAGTAGGGATGGCTGCATGTGGCATGGTCCCAGGTCTGCCACATGGTTGGGGCTGGTGGATCTCAGAGATGTGAGGCCCTGAGTCTGTGGGAAACAGCAGGGCAGCAGAGGAAGGATCCCAGGATCACCCAGGCAGCAATGTGAGGACCCCGAAGGAGGACTGACCTTACCCTGCCCCCATCTCTGAAAAGAAAGGACTGCACAGAGTCCAGCTGCCTTGTTGTCAGCCCTGGAAGGAACGGTCAGTGGTGGCCCTAAGTGGCACGCTCACTTGTCCCATGGGCAGGAAGGTGAGGAGTCCTCGAGGAGGTGAGGTGTTGTTCTGAGGGGCACATGGCATCTGTCTCAGGTTGGGGGCCAGGAGGAAGGGCAGGCCCTGGCAGGAAGAAAGATGAACCTACTGAGAGACTGAGGGGGTCCCCACACCAGGACAGGGGGGCCAGGCCCCACTGCCAGCCCACTGTGATCTTGCTGGGGGTGGGGGCCTGCATGTGCTATAGATACATTTTGGTAGCAACCACAACAGGTCCGGGGGCGGGTGGGGGCGTTCCCCAGGACAATGAATCTCACACACCCACAAAGAGTCCATGAGTTCAACAGAGCTCTGACACTCTCTGTGCAGAGATCGCATCGCATTCCACAGAGTAAGTGCTCAGGCCCACAAGGGTGTCCCACGCTTCAGTGGTCACTTGGCAAGCCCTGGCTTGTTCTGGGTGCTCGTGACCCAAAGGCTCTAAAGCAGAGGTTCCCAGGACCCGTCCTCCGGTTCCCTGAAAGGGCTAGAGCAGCTCACAGAACTCAGGCACACAGGTCACTTACTAGATCCCCAGCTGATTGTAAAAGGATGTAGCTCAGGAACAGCCAGACACAAGAGCTGCACAGGCCCGGGCAGGTGGGCAGGGGGGCAGGCCTTCCATACCCTCTGAGTGCGCCCCTCCCCCCACATCTCCATGTCACCAACCTGAAAGCTCTCTGAGCCTGTCCCTTTGGGGTTTTATGGAGGCTCCCTCACTCAATCCACGGCCGTCCCTGCCCTCCCCAGTGGTCAGGGGGTGGGGGGACTGAAAGCCCCCCCCCAACCACCTGGTTAGTTCACTTGGCAACCAGCCCCCATCCCTAGGTGCTTCCCAGAATCACCTCACTGACAAAAGACACCTTTATCAGTCCCCACACTTAGGAAATTCCAAGAGTTTGAGTGCAGAGAGCCAGGAACCCTGGACAAAGAGCAAATCTGTATTTGCTTATAAATCACAGTACCCAAGGTGCCTTTTCAGGCTCTTTGGAGCTCTCCGGGAGGTGGGGAGCATGCTCTGAGGGGACAGCATCAGGTTATCCGAGGAAGCCCGCCTGGGTGACAGGCAGGAGTCCCAGGTGAGGACCCGAGGGAAGAGAGAGTGGACCCCAATTGCCAGAACAAGGAGGGGACCCCACAGAAACCTGGCCTGCCCCTACTGACAGCCCTGGGAACTCTGGGCGTGGCCAGTCTGGCAGAGTCCCTTCTTACTTCCAGATCCCTGCTCTCAGGGAGGCAAGGGCCTTGTTCTGAGGGTCTGGACTCTGGTCAGCTGAGGCAGGATCCCGGGCCCTGGCAAGGGTCAAGGACCCAGCAGCCCCCTCCTTCCCAGGCACCTGGGAGGCCCTGGGGAAGTGTGGTCAGATGTGGATACCCTCACTTCCTTCTGCTCAGTCTCAGGGCTGTGTGGTCTTGTTCTGAGACTTTTGCTTCAGGCCAGCAGAGGGGTGGGGCCCAGGCCCTGCCAGGGCACAGGTGAGTCCCCTGAGTGAGCAGAGAGAGGACCACCGCCTTGAAAGTGGGTACCTCACAGAGTGAGACCCAGCCCTCCTGTCTGCACTGGGGGCCCGGGGCTGCACTCCCAGTCTGCACCCTGAGGTGCCCCATCCTTCCCTCCTGCAGGGGACTCAGGAACTGGGAGGTTAAGGCCTTGGTCTGAGGCAGGAGTCCTAAGGTCGCAGAGCAGAGGAGGCCCTTGACTTCTCCTTGAGTTTCTTAGGGGACAGGCTGCCCAGGAGGAGAGACCCATGTGAGGCCAGAGAGTGCCCATAGAGAGGAGACCCAGAGTCACCTTTGTCAAAGCTGCCAAGGGTGCCTTCCTCAGCTGAGGCTCTTCACACTCCCTCTCTCTCCCAGGCCCTTGGGTCCCTTCGCCCCCACCTGCCCACACCGGGTGCCTGCTGCCAGACACAAGTCATCATGCCTCTGGGAGAGAGGAATGAGCTCTGGAAGTTGGAGGAAGATCTTCAGGACCCAAAAGAGGCCCAGGGCCCGGTAGATGCACAGCTGTATGGGGCTGAGGAGGGGGAGGAGGCCCTATCTCCCTCCTCCTCCCCCTCCTCCACCTCTTCCTTCTCCTCCAGCTCCTTCTCCTCCTCTCCCTCCTCCTCCTTCTCCTCCACTTTCTCCTCTTTCTTCTCCTCTTCTTCCTCCCCCTCCTCCTCCTCTTCCTCCTCTTATTTTGCCCTGTTCCCTGCTACCCCAGAGGAGGGGTCTGCCGATGGGTCCCCAAGTCCTCCTCAGAGCCCTCTGAGTGCCTGCCCCTCCCCCAGTGCCATGGCAGCCTCTCCTTGGAGCCTGTCTGAAGACAGCTCCAGCAGCCCAGATGAGGAGGGGCCTGGCACCTGGGGGAAGCCGGAAGTCACCCAGCCCCTGCTCCAAGCAGCACTCCACCGGAAGGCGGCTGACCTGGTGGCGTTCCTGGTGCTCAAGTATCGCACCCAGCAGCCCACCAGCCAGGCAGAGATGCTGGAGGTGGTCGGCAAAGATGACCAGGACGCCTTCCCCGTGATCTTCGGCCAAGCGTCCGAGTGCATGCGGCTGGTCTTTGGCGTGGATGTGAAGGAGGTGGACCCCAGCGACCACTCCTACGTCCTGGTCACCGTCCTGGGCCTCACCTGCGGTGGGATGCCGAGCGGTGAGCAGAGCATGCCCAAGACCGGCCTCCTGGTGGTGCTTTTGGGGGTGATCCTCCTGGAGGGCGACTGTGCCCCCGAGGAGAAGGTGTGGGAAACGCTGGGGGTCATGGGGGTGTACGCCGGCAAGGAGCACGTCATCTACGGGGAGCCCAGGGAGCTCCTCACCAATGTCTGGGTGCAGGAAGGGTACGTGGAGTACCGGCAGGTGCCCGGCAGCGACCCTGCCCGCTACGAGTTCCTGTGGGGTCCCAGGGCCTATGCTGAAACCAGCAAGTTCCAAGTGCTGGAGTATTTGCTGCGGGTCAGTCGCGGGCAGCAGCCTTCCTCCCTGGCCCTGTCTGAAAAGGCAGTGAGTGATGAGGAAGAGGGGGCCTGAGCCCCAGGGGTGGCCAGGCCCTTTCCAGGCTTTGGTGGGGCCGGCAGCTTCTCCTGCGGGATGCTGGGCAGGAAGTGAGGCTGCTTGCTGGTTTTTTCCTGTTAGTGTGTGTGTGCGTGTGTGTGTGTGTGTGTGTGTGTAAGAGGCAGCCCTGGGCTTTCTAAGGAGTGCAGGGCCAGGGAGGGTTGGGGGAAGAAAGCGGGGCAAAGAGCCTCCTTGGGGGGGGGTGGGAGGGGGCTTTTCTCTGTGATGACTCCCACATCCAGAGCTTGGTGTCCTCGAGGAAGCTCTCCAGTGGGCTGCCTTGGCATAGAAAGTTTCATCCGCTTTGGCGGCTGAGTGTGTGAGTGACATCCTCCCCTCACCCCCCCCCCAAAGCATTTGTCCTTACCCAGTTCAAGAGTTAAGAGTTTTGTCATGTCCTGGAAACCAGGTGGGACCCCTTGCCTCCTTCTTTGGACCAAAATCACAGGGCATTGGTCTAAGGATGGATTGAAAAGGCGAAAAAAGGAGGAGTGAAGTGATGGGGTCAGGAAATAGAGAAATAAAAGGGAAAGTTTGTTGATTCTTGCTTCTGATGCCTTCCTGTCTGTCACTGTGCAAATGCCAAAGGCACACGCAGATGTGTGCTCCTGCATTGGCTTGGTCCTTCACGAAAGGAGGAGAAACGTCCTCTCAGCACAGAGGGAGCCCTGCTCGCCGGCTCCTTGATTCCCGGATAGGGCTGAGCTCTGCTCTCTGGAAGGCACTGTGGGTGAGCAGTGAGGACACTAGGAGAAGCAGGACCCGTCCCAGGCATAGGGGACTCTGTCCAGCAGCCACGGTGCTGGCAGGAAGGTGGGGAGGGGTGCCCTGAGACCTGCAGAAGAAGCAGAAGAAGGAAGAAGGGGTGCGGCTCCCGGGGCGAGCACTGCAGTGCAGACGCCCTGAGTCCTGGCGGCTGGGGTGTCTGGTCAACGTGATGGCTTCTGTGCAGCTGATCACCAGGAAGCTGGGGTGTGACAGTGGTCCTACTTGGAGAAGGGGTATCTTAGGTGTGGGAGCAAAGTCGGAATGGATAATTGCTCTGAGAATACCCACTGGACCCTAGAGAAGACAGAGCACTCTCTTGTGACAGGACGGAAGGATGTTTGCTCCCTTCCAACTGCACCAGAAATTTTGAGCACAAGAAAGAAAGTTTTGTTGCCTTTCCAATGCAGGGTCAGTGGAGAAATCGGAACCCTTGTACACTCCCGTGGGAATGTAACCCAATAACAGCTGCTCTGGAAAAGGGTGTGGCAGAGCCTCAAAAAATTAGAAATGGAAATTACTGTATGAGCCAGCACTCCCAATTCTGAGCATACAGTTAAGGACTTGAAAGCTGGGTCTCAAAACGCCTTTGTGTACCCGTGTTCACATGGTGCATAGTAGGTCCAATGCACTTGGGATCTTGTGATTTATAAGGAAGACACATAGTTGGTCATTCAGTGACCAAGATACATTTCTCATATATATTTGGTCTTGTTCCAGAGTCCTGACTCTGAGCTCCCCAAGGCCTTGTCATTCCAAAGTGTCGAGAGTGATGAAGGTGTCTTTTCTTTTGTCAGTGAGGTGACTCTGGGAAGCACCTAGGGATGGGGGCTGGTTGCCAAGTGAACTAACCAGGTGGTTAGGGGGGGGGGGCTTTTAGTCCCCCCACCCGCTGACCACTGGGGAGGGCAGGGATGGCCATGGATTGAGTGAGGGAGCCTCCATAAAACCCCAAAGGGACAGGCTCAGAGAGCTTTCAGGTTGGTGACATGGAGATGTGGGGGGAGGGGCGCACTCAGAGGGTATGGAAGGCCTGCCCCCCTGCCCACCTGCCCGGGCCTGTGCAGCTCTTGTGTCTGGCTGTTCCTGAGCTACATCCTTTTACAATCAGCTGGGGATCTAGTAAGTGACCTGTGTGCCTGAGTTCTGTGAGCTGCTCTAGCCCTTTCAGGGAACCGGAGGACGGGTCCTGGGAACCTCTGCTTTAGAGCCTTTGGGTCACGAGCACCCAGAACAAGCCAGGGTTTGGGACTGGCAGGAGCGGGGCTGGGTGACCTGGTAGGACTGAGCCCTTAACCCTGGGGAATGTGCTGCTGTGTCTGGGTAGAGAATGGCAGAAGTGAGGTGACCTCTGGCTGCGCAGCTGGAGCCAGCCCCCCCCCCCCTCAAACCGGCTTTGTCACACTGCTGTCCGGCTGCTCCCAGGCCCTGCAGGCAGTTTGCATTGTCAGTCTTGTGGCAGCTCCAGGGGCAGCACAGGAGCGTCCTCAGGAGGGGCAAGGCTTCCAGGAGCAGGCTTCTGGAACACCAGGATCACAGAGCCCTACCCCGGCCCTGCATGTCCCAGGTGTAGGGCTTGTCTTTCCTCTGTGGTTACAAAATCAGTGCGTCCATTCAGTAATCAACCTGCATTGTTTCTGTCACCCCCTCTTCTCCCCCAGACCCTTTTGTCTGGAGGGCTCCTATGCGGGAGGGACTAAAGCATTTTCACAGACCAACACTGTCATCGAAGGGAACCAGAAAGACTCATCACGGTCAAGAGGTGGTCAGGATGACATCCTGAATTTCCAACAGTTTTTGAAACGGGTGTACATACCCCTTTTCCTCCCGCTCCTTTACCCTGTGAGAGGGAGAGAAAAGAGCAAGGCCTTCCGGGGAAGGCGGAGTGAAGGCCCTCACAGCTATCACAGCCGGGTGGGCGCAGCAGGAGCAAAGGGAGTCCTGGTAGCGGACTGCAACTAGCCAGGCTAGGCCTGCCCGACGAGTCCGAGGCAGAGGGGTCTGAGTTGGATCTGTGCAGAGCGCATGGAGGCCTCACCAGTGACGGGCCTTCCGGGGACGTGCGGCTTCCCTGGGCATGCCGAGTTCGGAGTGCGCTCAGTGGGCTGTGTCAGAAATGCCACGCCCACGGGCAGCTCTGTCTCACTTGGTCGCGGGAGACAACAGGCCCTCTATCGTGCACATCTGCAAGGGACCGTGACGGTCCAGGACAGCAGCCAAGATTTGTGGACAGATTTGGACCCCACAGAGGGGCGTCCCCAATCTGCAGCAGTGCCAGAGCTCATGATCTGTTCGTGGAGCTTTGCCTGCTTTCCTTTCAGCACAGCGCGTGCTGAGGCGGAACGGGCCCACCCACAGTGGATGCTTTCAGGTTTGGGCTCAGCGTTCAAGCCAGCCGACGAGGCTTTGTGAGTTCGGGGTCTAACAAAGTCAGTGGCTTTCCTGCACAAGGTCAAGGCAATGCCAGGCCACACAGCGGCCGCCCACGTCCCCGTGACGAACAGATGCTTTCCGAGGCCTTTTTGCCTTGCCATCCTTAGTGTCTCCCCAGCTGACTGCTGAAAACCCTGCACCTCGCCTTGGAGCAACATCAGCCTCTAAGGGTCAGACCTGTGATTTCCCAAGAGCTCCTGAGCAAACGGCGGGGGGCTCCAGGGCTTGGGGACAGATCTGGGAAGATGACAAGACCAGGAGAGGCAGCAACACAAAACAGGCTCTCCTGGGTGACGCCTGAACAGAGACCCATTACAGGGGAGCCCCTCACAGCGTGAGACTGCCCAGGGGCTCATGGTCAGGGGGGCTCGGGATGCAGGATGGGAGTGCTATGGTCTCAATGTGTCCCCCCCTCCCCCAAAGACATCCCTTGAAATCCTAAGCACCAAACGTGATGGCGTTTGGAGGTGGGGCGTTTGGGTGGTGTTTAGGTCAAAAGAAGGTGGAACCCTCGTGGATGGGAGTAGCACCCTGTAGAAGAGGCTCCAGAGGGTTCCGCAGCCCCTGCCACCGTGAGAGGACGGGGCGAGAAGGTGGCTGCTGGGAACCAGGAGGAGGGCTCCCACTTCACCCTGCTGGCACCTTGCCGGCACCTTGCACTTGCAGCCTCCAGCACCAGGAGAAATAAATGTGCCTTATTCCTAAGCCACTCTGGCTGTGGCCTTTTGTCACAGCAGCCCAATGGGCTAATGGACAAAGGCCAGCGAAGGAGCTGCTCGCAGAGGGGGCTCAGCTCAGCAGCTTGGGGGACCGGCTTGGGGTCTGAGAACCACAAAGCTCTATCTTATGTATTCCTAGCAGACGTGGGGTGAGGTTCGGTGGGCTGCGGCAAGCAGGCAGGCTCCAAATGGCCCAAGTCTGCTGCTTTGAGCTACATTGGAAACAATGGCCAACATGAAAGAAAATTTGAGTTGGGTGCTGGGGGCTGTTGGAGCCCACGGGAGGCAGTCTGCCGTGATGAAATCCACCACCTGGGGACCCGTGCACACAGGACCTGTTTGGCTCATTTGGGGAACACGGCCTGAACCCTGCTTTTCCAGTCTCTAAAAGTCTGTCTCTCGGCAGGCTGCCTCTCCCTCCCACGTGTTCCTCCCTTTCCTAGGGGCTCCAGCAGGCAAAAAGCACCAGGAGATGGGTTCTGTCTCCAAGCTTCAGAGTTCACAGCAGAGAGAGACATTGGTGGAGTGACCTGAACGCCACGGTTCCCAATGGGAGAAGGTCCCTGAAGGAGACGTGTCTGCTACTGCAGAAAAGGAAGCCAGTGGAAATCTTGAGAATCCAGGTCCCCATGCACAGCAAGGGAGGGAAGCTGGCTGGGAACCAGGCTTGCACGTGGCTCCTTTAGAAAGGCACGTGTTACCCCATGGCCCCATGTCATTTTTAGCCTCTCAGGATGTGCTTCCCGGTGTCCCCTGAGCCTCAGACAACTACAAAAATGTGACACAACCAGACAAGAAAGACTCCTTTGCTGCGTGTCCCCGCAGCGTACGGGAGGCTTCATGGCTTCAGGGCAGACAGAGGGGTCTGGCTCCACTTGCTCAGGTGGAACCTGGGCCCTGCACTCCACCTTGCACAGCCTAGGTTGGGCCTTTCCTGATACCTGCCCAAGAGACTGTGGTCCCGAGAAAAGGCCCAGACCCCAGGGAGTGCTCAGCATGGCCACCAGGAGGCAGGTGTCTTCCCTGACAGCCCCTACTGCGCTGGTACAACACAAAGCTATTTTCCAGGATGCTAAAGCCCACCCAGCTCCTGCTGGGGGGCACAGAACTTTCGGGGACCGGGTTCACATGGTGGTCTCTGCTGTCCTCAAGGACCTCCTTCCTAGTCTGGAGGGGGAGACGGGAGCACTTCGACTGGTATTGCCTGCGGGTGTTGGGGGGGACATGGGAGCTCCAGGAGGGGAGCCCTGAGGAGGCCAGGGCCCTGGAGGAAGGCATTCCCAAGGCAGCAGCCTTGAAGCAGGGCCACAGGAGGGGGCAGCACGGGGTCCACCCCGACAGGAGCTCAAGGTGCATCAGAGAACAGTGCTGGTCGACCCAGCGGGGGGCGGGAGGGGGCCGGCCAGGGGCCGGTGCCCCCCACACCGTGAGGGAAAGCCGCTGGAGGGCTGCTGGGCTGGCGGGCACAGGCCCGGGTAAGGCAAGAGCAGTGGCCAGTGGGGCTGGAGAAGGCGGGCCTGGGATGTATGTCCTGGGCCTGGCGTCTGCAACAGATGCGTTCCTTCTGCGCCGTGGCTGAGAAAGTCCCTTCAGGTGTGACCTGATCCAACTGCAGGGGGAGGGTGGTGCCTGTGGGGCATGGAGACCAGGAAGGGGGCAGCTCCCAGGACCCAGGGAGCAACAGAGGGCTTGTAGGGCGGGGCCCGGAGGCGGGGGCAGCAGGCAAGGCCACAGAGCCAAGCATCCTTGGCGGAGGCTCCGGGTCTTGGACCCCATAGCCCAGCGCTGGGCACTTTGTCGATGGCCACAGGGCTGTGCAGAAGCCGTGGCGAGCAAGCCTGACATCACTTTCCCTTCGGGGTCGCTGTGCTCATAGCCCACTCAGCTGTGGTCTGCTGGAGTCGCCTGCCTGGGGCTTTGGCCCCGTGTAAGGCGGCCAAAGTCCCAGTCATCTCTGGGGCCTTTGGAGCACCGAAGAGCAATCATTTCTCTCAAAGGGTCTTGAGCATGGAAGCTGTCTAAGAAAGACTGTCTCAGTGGCGGCCACAGGTTCTAGGGTTGAAATGCTGGGAGTGAGAAGGCCTCGCTGAGGGAGGCTGAAATTTCCATCGTGCCCTCCCACTAGACTGAAGACAGCACTGTGGATGTTTCCTCTTCAGGGGACAAGATGAGCCTGCTATCCTAGATTCCTAGCCCCAGTGGAGATGTGGGGACTTGAAACAACGTTAGGCAATGGTCCTACAGAAGACTTAGGACCTGAGAGTGCCTAAATCAAATCAAATCAAATCAAATCAAATCACTGCCTGATCTCTGTGGAGTGCCAGACCTTGGGTTCCCGAGTGGTCATCTCTCCCATTTCCCTCCCACCAAACGGTCCGGTCCCTCTAAGTAATCAGCAGAGCTCAGGGGCTCACAAAGGCCACCGCAAGATATGGTTTTCATTCTTTAAAGATCTCATTGAAGAGAAAATTCTTGGGTCTGCAACCGAAGGAAGCTGGGCTGTTTAACCAGAGAGTCTAGGAGCTCCCTTCTGAGAAGCCACCAATGGCATTTAAACGGTGGCCCTTTTTAAAACTCCCACTTAAATCCTTAGCCTCTCGTGGCAGGCCCCTACAGCACACGCCGACTTCTGGAATGAATACTTGGTAAGCTGTCACAAAGCACAAAGACCACGAAGCCAGCCCGATTCTAGACCTGGGGGCTCCATCGAGGGTTCCAGCCTTGGGCGAAAAGTCCCCTTGGGAGACCTTCTCCCAAACCCTCTTGGTGCTCCCCGTTTAGACACACAGGATTGACCCTCAGAGAGGAAGAATGACTCTCCTTAGTGGCAGAGCTGGCACTGGGAGCTAGGATCCTCACAGGTGGGGCCTTTCCACGACACCAGAGGGAAAGTTAAGAACAAAGTTGTCCAGGTGGCTAGAGAACATGTATCCCCCAAACCACCATCTCATCCTCTCACCTACGGTGAAGGTGACTCTCATTTCGGTTTTGTCCCATCCCACACCCAGACTCTCTCTATGTTCAGATACTGTGTATTGGCTTCCTCTAGTCATGTCTAGCAAAACGAGCAGGACTTTTCCTTGGGAGTGAGTCTGTATAAAATAGGCCCTTTGAAAAGTAACCCCAGAGCACACAACATTACTCCATGTATCTTTACACATAGAGGTAATGGCGGGAGAGGGACACAGGAGTCAGGGGTGGGGGTGGGCTCAGGGCAAGGGGAGCACGGTTGGCAGGGGAGTGGGTCCGTGAAATGCTTTGTTTCAACAGAACAGAATATATGCTGGGCCCCAAACTCAAGTAATTAAAAGGGGAAGTGCCAAAGGAGATCCAGTTTGCAAGCGGGAGGCCGGAAATCTGGGAGAGCTGAAGCCAAACCACTCTACTGAAGGAAGGAGATTGGGCTTTCCAGGCAGCCTCAAGGGAGGCTGAATCCACCTGTCTGCGGGAGGAGCTTTGCAAAGGGCGAACACAAGTGTCCCCAAAGTGAGCACATCTTGGGCAATGAGGAGAGATTCTATAGGGAACAAATGGAAACTACAGACAATCCCATCGTGACCTGGAGAGGGATGAGATCTGGGGACAAGCGGAGCTTGGCAGGAGACTCTCAAGCACAGCAGAGGCGGCGGCCATTCACTGACGATGCCGGTGCCGTGGGGAACAGTGTGTCTGAGGTGCTGTGGGGAAGAGTGAGGTTGAGGAACAAGAGGAACGCTCCCACCGTGCTCTAGCACAGCCCTACTCTGGGGACAACTTGCCCCAGGGGTGAGAAAACAGGACTCTTTGATCCGACCCATCGGAGCAGGACCAACTAACCAGCAGGACCAGGTGGAAGAGACCAAAGCAGGAGGTGGGGGGGGGCAGGAAGAAGAGGGGGCCTACCAACTGAGACTAGGCCGACCAGACCGCTAGTGACTGCCATCTTCTGAGAGATACAGTCCCCCAAGGGCCCATCTGACCCGGGCGGACTTGGCGGTAGCCAAGCCAGGACTCACCAGGGCCCGGCCCTTGAGCTAATCAGAGAGGCCAACCACAGGTCTCCCCCGTCCTCGGGGAGTGGGAGTGGACCTAGGATCGTGTTCTCCCTACCCATCCAGGGCCTGGCCCTGTGAAACAATGTGCCTGGCTGTAGACGGAGGCTTTCTGGGGAACTCAAACCATACTTTTGTATACTTGTAGGAAAGAGTGAAGCTGGGGGCCTGTACCCCTCCCCTCCCCCACACTTGGCCAGGGCTCCCTCTCCAGACCAGCTCAGAGCCACCTTTGTGACATCACATGACAAAGAGGGCGATGACTCGGGCACCCGGTTGCCCCACTACGAGACTCTAGAATTTTGTGAACGGTATATATTGGGCATCCCTGTACTGGCCAACGGCATTTCTGACTCGAGAGTCTAGTGAGACGGTCTCGGGGGGGGGAAATGCTCCTGATCTAGACTAGCTCCATGGCTAGTCAGAGTAACGATGAGATATACCAAGTCAAGCTGGCTCCACCTGATGATGGGGAGTCAGCAATCGAGGCCCCATCCAGTTCCTCCCTGGATCTAAATTTGGATTCCATGGAGGTTTTGGAGAACCAGGAAGACCCAGCTGTGAGTCGAGATCCAGGCCCCCAAGACAACCCACAGCCACAGGCCCCAAACCACGGTGCCGCCAACGTGGGAGAAGACCTCTTCGGGCTCCCCTTCCCGAGAAAGCTCTGGAGGATCGTGGAGGACGACGCCTTCCCGTCCGTGTGCTGGAATGACGACGGCAACACCGTGGTCATCGACAAAGACCTTTTCCAGAGGGAGATTCTTCACCGGAGGGGCCCAGAGAGAATCTTTGAAACTGACAGCTTGAAGGGGTTCATCCGCCTCATGAACCTGTACGGGTTCAGCAAACTACGCCCAAACAACCCTTCGGTTTACTCTCCAGGGAACCAGAGAATGATGGTAAAGTAGAAAGTCCTTGTGTTTCCCAACTTTTCTGTCCTTCCAACCCCTTCCCTAGCAGGCCCAGATGAATGATCTCCCGAAAGGGTTTAATTTCCAAGCACAACTTTCTTTCTCAGACACATTATCGAGAGATGAGAAAGGCTAGTCTTTCCTACCAACCTACAACCCCCTTAGGGAGAGAGTGCGGCTATGCCTAAACAGAGGCCAGGGAATGTCAAATAGGTACGTGAACCCCGTAACCTATGCGTTCTGTGTCGTTCGTGAGCTCAGGCTCTGGGGCACGATGAACCTCTCAGGCAGCCTCAAAGGATCTTTTCTCCATAGTAGAACTAGACCATTATGACTGTCGGGGGGCGGGAGGGGGGGGAGCAGCCATGGCGGTGGCGGCAGGGGACAGGATTCTTTCCTTCCAGAATGACTAAAATGACGAATCTCGTTTCAGATGTACCGCAACTCCAACTTCCAGCGAGACAGGCCTATGCTGCTCGAGAATATTCAGAGAAAAGGTGACCTGAGAACTGGCACCGGGTGGTCAGGGAGCAGTGCAACACCGCCGAGGAGAAAGAAGCAGGTAGCAGCTACGAGACGGTCCCCACGAATCCATCACAAGGAATCCACCAAAGAAGACAAGGCGGCCCCCAAAGAAGCCCCAAGTGTTCAGGGACCCAGTGGCACCCGGTCCTTGACCTTCTCTGGTATTTGGTCCCTGAGCAGTGTAGCCGGATATGCCATGGAAAATCGTGGCCCAAGTGAGCAGGGTGGCCCAAGTGGGGAGGGCACCTCCAGGAATGTGATGTTTGCGCCCCCGGCTATTGCCGGAAGGGACGGCGCAGGGGAGCTGCCCACCGCCCCCCTGGTTTACCCAGATTATGGGTCGGTGATGTCGCTGTACAACACCTGCTACTCCATCCTGCTGGCTGCCCTTTCGGTCATGTCCCCAAACGAGGCCCCCAGTGAGAACGAGGAGCAGGAGGGTTCCTCAGATTACAAGTGTGCACTCTGCGAACACTTCAAGGACAATCCGGGTCCCTAAGCTCACAGGCCACTGGTGACAGATAAAAATCACCACCATGTAACCATGAATCTATTTTTGGCTTTAATAAAGAAAAGCAAAACTCCGCAGGAGTAAATAAACAATCGAATGACAATGGCGAGTCTGTGTTCGTTCTGACTTGCGGTACTACACACACCTCATCAGATAAACCCGAGGAGGCTGGCAATCCTGGCCCAGGACGGGTTTTGGCCCCCGTGGGTCCTCTCGTCTTGGAAGCAGCAGCATTTTCACACACTCAGCCAAGTTGCTGGCTAGGGAGTGTGGAGGCAGGCCCAGGAAGATCTGGTCCCCTGAGCCTTGCCTGCCGGTCAGGAGAGACAACAGCCTCACTCCTGACCTTGGCAGTGCCCCCTTTACAGCGTTCACGCAGCTTGAAACAGAAGGGGCTTTCCTCATGGGTCCCCTTGTGATGCCAGCAACTTTCTGATCAGCAGCGGAGCGCGTCAAGCGCGAGAGCCAGGGGCCTTCCGAAGAGGCCCACCGAATAGCAGGGATGTAGGACCCCTGACGTCTAGCTCAGAAGAGACAGGCCGTTCCAGTCAATGGCTGGCGGGCGGCGGGGGTGGCCCATCATCCTCATGATAGGTAACAACCACTAGAAACGTTGCTAAGAAACACACAAAACCAACAACAAAAGGTTTCCCACAAAATAAACAACACAACTTCACACTCTTCCACCAGTGCTGTATTTAGGAGCCTTTCCTCGGACACGAAGTAGCCGTGCGATGTGTATAACACGCACACCTTGTGGGCCATGGGACGCTTTTACGACAGAGCAAGAGTCACCGGCGAGGACAGACGGGCGCTCCGTTTCTCAGTCTGATGTCCTCGTCGCCGTGAATGGGGCCGTCCGTGGCTGGCGACTCCCGGGCCTGCCTTTAGCGCCCGCTCCCAGCCTTCCTTCCCACAACATCCCCTAGATGCTGTTCAAACATTCTCTGACTTTTGACCGGAACGAAGAGGGGGGAGACACTAACCAGTTCTCTTAAAACGTATTTCTTTGTACGATCCAGAAATCAGCAGTACCCAAATGAGTCGCGGTGCAGAGACCTTTATGGCAGCTTTCCCTCACTCCTGAAGGTCAGAGTCCTTGACACTGTCCAGGAGCCCAGACGGGCATCTCACAAGGAAAGTCCCACTGACCTGTCCCCCGCACGGGAGTGGAGAAATCTGTGTCCACAAACAGCACACAGCGGCAGCGCTCTCCGCGGCAGGGCCGAGCCAGGCCAAAGCTGCTGTCTCCGTCTGCAGCACCGTGGTCAGCTCACGGGTCACGGTTTAGCTGGCTTCCCGGTAACCTTGCGTGCTCCTCCGGCCTCCTGCCCCGAGGGGATCAGGTGCTCTGGGATGTCTACCTGGAAGATGTCCTTTCCGCCCTTCCTGGGGATGGGCTCCAGCAACCACCTGGGGTTCGAAAGCACAGTGAGGTACTTCTGCTTCAGGCTGGTCAGGACAGCTTGATTTTCCAGTTCCATGACCTCATCGGGAGCTAAGTCTTCTGGGCACAGCAACGTTTCCCCAACGTCAACAAGCCCTGTGCACAAAGAGAAGCACACAGTAGTTTTTCCTTCCAGAAACCGAGGCCCGCCTGTTGGAGAACATGGTTATTGAAAGCTACGACCACCAGAGACCAAGAGGGTCTCACCAAGGGGACACGGAGTACACTGGGCCCCTCTGTCCGAGCATCTGCGACAAGCCAAACTCTGTTCAGGGAATCTGGGGTGAGGCCGAGGCGGGGAGAGAAAGGAAGTGGAGGGCCTTGTCCTCAACGACCACACCCACATAATGGGCTGGTCCCAGCCGGACTGCTTTGGGCAGCAGGCAGAGACGAGAAGGGCTCAGGACGCCAGGGGGAACAGGCCACCAGTTCCCTAAGCACTTGGGCAGGTGGCAGGTGCTGCGGTGGAACCTGACCCACCGAGGGCTTAGGGAACCTACCCAGGATGCGGGGACAGTGGGGGTGGGGCATGGCCCACGAAGCCAGGCAACAGCCTGCGTCTGGAGACTACCCCAACCCACCCCGGGTACTGTGGTCTCCGTCTCCCATGCTCTCTGCCGCGTGTACGCACGCGCACACACAGACACACTCGTGCGCACACACGTGGGTGTACACATACACACCCACAGGCAAATGCCACGTGGAGACTTGGAACCTGTCCTGCCTCTCTGATCAAAAATGGGCACTGAGGCCCAGAGCGGATGCAGGGTTCACCTGAGGTGGTGGGACCTGGGCAATTCCCCCTCCCCCAGCCCAGGGAGGGCCCCCTGCTGCCCCGTTGAAGGGTGTGTTGCTTAAAGAAACCACGGCCCACACACCAAGCAGTCCAAAAGAAAACGAGCCACAAAACTCCCAAGCTCGATCCTGGGGGGTAGCCCTTGGAGGTGTCCGAGCAGCATCTGGCCTATCGACACTTGCCCGCTATCACGCCACGGCCATACTTCTCCCCTTCCCGAAGCAAGGCCTGAATCTGAGCAGGGGTCATCCCAAGCCTCTCCACCAGCAGCTTCCTCCACGCGGCGTCTTCCCAGTCCCTGTGGGCAATGTGGATGGCGATGGTACAGTTCCGGTGGCTGCTCAGCAGAGGACGCCAACGCGTCTCCACGGTCTTGACCCCATTTAGGACAAAACCTGCGTAAGGCTGCCGGAAGGAGAGGCAGCCGAACTTCATCTCCCCACGGCTCCTGGGGCCTCACGTGGCCTGCGGAGACACAGAACCATGAACGTCAACGAGCACCACGCCCAGCGCTCCAAGCTCATGACCCACGGGCAAGACCTCTCCCCAGTGTTCCCCGGGTTGCCCTGAGACCCCACTGACCCGGACGGTGGGGGAGCAGAGAGCCTTGGCTCCTTCTTTCTATCACTACACAGTCAGCAGACAGGCCCCAAGGAAGGGGCCAGTGATCAGGATGACTTGTCCATCAGACGGAGTCTTTGGCGAGCTCACGGAGGAGGGTGGAGACAGCTAGAGAAAGGCATGGCCAGAGCAGCATGTGGGCAGTTGCTACAACAGAGGCCACTGAGCCCCAGGAGAGCACAGAGGGGGAGGGGCCCCTGGGTTTACCGACTCAGTGAGCTGGCTCTAGCCCTCTCCCAGCACAGACGGGGCCAGTCCTGGGCTTCGCTTCTTCTCCTGCCAACCCACTCACCCCAACACTCTCGGGGCCCCGGCCCTGCCACCGCTGAGACACTGCAGATCCCCATGCTCCTGGGCTCCTATTCTGGGGCCGCGGAGCACAAATCCTTGGTATCTCACCTCAGCTCAGCGCTGGGGGCGCCCTGTGACCTCAGATGTCCCTGGCAGGTGTCTCCTCCCCACCCCTTTGGGTGCCGTCCTCCTCCGACCCCTTCCTGCCCCACTGCTCCCCACCATCGACACCCCCAATCCCAACCCGAGCCTAGAGAAAGGAAATACAAGAGGACGAACTGGTACCGGGGCACACGCACTGTCTCTACGCCCGGCGCTGGGGATGGCACGAGTCATGCATCATACGATTCAATCCTCAAATAACCCGGTAGAGCACCGCTACCATCACCCCACTCTGTATCTGAGAAGGAGGTGCCGAGGAACAGAGAGACGGCCCATGACTGCAAGGGGATCTGAGTGCACGTACCCCCCTTCCCCGTCCTCGCACCTGGATGGGGGGCGGGTCCCCCCTCCTCACGGCAGGACAGAGCTGTGCAGTGGGAAGAGCAGGGCCCCGGGCCTGAACCTCAGCTGGGTCCCGGTACCTCACGGAGCCTCAGTCTCCGACGTGGCTGCGAGCATCGGGGACAAGGTGCCAAGGGCACCTAGCCCAGTCCATGGCACCTACCAGGACAGTTACAAACAGTGGCTGTCCCTCCTCAGCGGCGGCAGCAGCAGCGGGCCTGGGGCTCTCCACTGAGCCCAGGAGCACCACCTACTCTCGTTCATCTCTGCCCCCAATTCCTGAAGTCCGGATACCTGGCCTCAACGACACTCTCCTGCTTAAGAAAACACATCCACTCTCAAAGATAAGGCCCCAGGATCACAAAAGCTGCCTCGTGTTCACCCCCTTCCCAACCCACCGCCCTGCCTGTCCCCACATGCAGACCCGCGGCCTTCCCTCTGTCTCTCCAGCCGAGCCGCCCTGCCAGCTGCCCTCAGCCGTGCCCTGGGCCCTAGCACTCTTGCTCACTCGAGGACCTGGCTCTGTCTGCTCTTGCTCAGGCGGCCTCACTCCCCCCGCCTGTGAGGTGATGGTCCCGTTTGCAGAGAGCCACACCTGTGTATGCCTCACCACGGGGACAAAGACTGCCCGCGCCCCGCCCCCCTCACCCACACATGCCTCCAGCGCCTGCGGCCTTCTCCAAACCTCTGCATGGCACTGGTAGAACAGCAGTCTACACTCGCAGCCTCTACTTCTTCGCCATGTACCGCCCCCCACCTTCCACGAACACACAGGTCACCACAGGCACCAGTGACCCGTCTCGTGCCTGTTCTGTCCTCATCTAACTCGTGGCCGGACAGCCCGGACACCGTTGACCACCTCTCGCTCCCTTCTTCTCAGGCTTGCACGCTGCACGCTCGCCTGCTCCGCCCCCCTTCACATAGGCCATGCCCCCTTCGTCTCAACCTTCCACAGCCAGTAGCCTCAGGTCCCCAACCACCGCCACCCCAAATCCACTTCCGTTCTACCTCTGCAAGTGGCTTCACCACCAATCTGTTGTTCCAGTCCCTGACCTAGCAGCTGCCTGTGCTCCCTTTCCCGCAGCCGGCACTCACAGCACGTGGGTGCCGGTCCCCAAACTACTCAGAGCCTGACCCCTCTCTGTGGTCTCCACGGCCACAATCCTAGTCTAAGTCTCCCAAGGCCCCGCTGCCCTCTCAAGCGGTCTCTCGATCGTCCTCTGCCTCGCCGCGGGCGCCCAGCACTCTCGTGCCCACGCCGTGGACAGAGTCGTTGTGGTACAGGACTGATGCATCAGGCCACTCCCCTGCCAAAACCTCCTAGGGGCCTCCGGTCCCATCCAGGACAGAGCCACACCTCTCGCCACGGCCTAAAGGCCCCACGTGATCTGCACCCCAGCCCCTCACTATCTGCTCTCTTCTCCCCTGTGCTCACCACCCTGCAGCCACAAAGGCCTTCCTTCCATCCCTGGAACATTCCAAGTTCATCCCTCCCTCAGGGCCTTTATAGGTTGTTATGGGTTGCATTACGTCCCCGCCAAATTCCCGTGTTGGAAGTCTCAATCCCCAGTACCTCAGAAAGTAACCTTACACATAAAGAAAAGGTCTTTACAGACCTTTCCAGTTCAGAGGAGCTCAGCTCGACAGACCCTCACCCAGTATGAGTGGTGTCCACAAAAAAGGGTGACGTTGAGAGACAGGCATATGAAGATGCGGGCAGAGATCTACAAGCTATGGGATGCCAAAGATGGCCAGGAAACCACCAGAAGTTGGGGGGGAGGGACAGAACACATTCTCTCCCAGCTCTCAGAAGAGGCGAATTCAGCCGACACCTCGAGCCCGGACTTCCACCCCCAGAAACGGGAGATGATTCATTTCTGTTGTTTAAGCCCCCCAGTCTGTGGTAGTCTGCTGCAACCACTCTGGCCAACTAATTCAGAGGTAGGTGTAAGCTCCGTCCTGGACATCTCCACAGGGTGCACAATGACTTCTCCTTCAAGGGCACACCCAGTACATTCCTTCATGTCTGTACACCTTCACCTATCACCTTTTTCACTGCCTGCGTGGCATCCCGCTGTCGGCTGTCCCACAATTTGCGACTATGCCCTTTACCGATGGAGACTCACAGACTGCTTTGCGCTTTCTGCCACTACAGGGGACAGCACCACAGACGCTCGCTGGCAGAGGACACGTTTAGAAGGCAGCTAGGGTCATCATGGCATGACCTTCGGAGATGCTGATACAGGCCAGCAGACCACCTTCCACAAAGGCTCCCCTGCGTACGCTCCACCAAGCATGGGCAAGGGTTCCATTTCCTCACTCCATTGTCGGCCCTGGGAACCATTACTCTGCTTAAGCTCTACCAACCCAATGGGTGACAAAGGGTCGCCCTGTTCACTGGGTCCGGATTATTCACGAGGGAGGCTGGTTGTCCCCCTGTGGCCTGGCCCTTTCTCTTTCTTCTACGAGGGTACATAAGCGGACTGCAGGTTTGCCTCATGTCTGCCATTCAGTTTCTGGGCCAACCCTTTTCTCATCAGGGCCACAAAATCACAGGGAAAACTGAACTGTGTGGGTGGAACCCCTAGAGGGATGCAACTGTAAAAGCGCCCTCCTGTCTCACCATGCAGAGTACCTGCTTCGTGGTCTGAGGAGGAAACGCCAGTCCACTTGTCTGGGCTTCTTCACCTGCACAAGGACTGGGGTTGGGCGGGGCGGGCGGGGGGAGAAGGAAAAGCCATTAGGTACAAGAGGACAATGTTGGCTAATGTGCCAGAACAGGTTTTCTACTCAGCAAGGCTGGGGGACCACTGGGACTCAGGAGGGCCCATTGGATGGGAAACACCTCACTCAAGGTTTGGTTCTGCTAATCAGCTGATGCCCCAGCCAGCAGCAGAGAAAACCATCTCCTGGAAGGGGATCGTGTTCTCACAGCCTAGCACACCCCTCATCCAACAGGAGAAAGATGACACCAACCCCTCACATTGTCACAGCAGAAGGATTTGGGGGCCCTACAGTCCCGTTCCCCTCAATAAAATCCTGAGTAGGCCCCACTGGGGGGAGTGTGACAGGCAACCAGCTGAACACTGCACAGCCAGGGACCTTGGGTAGGCCACAGCCTGGGGGCCAAGGGGAGGCGGGGAGGGACGCAGTGAGGGAGGGCTGGTGCTTGTGGACCAGCATGCTCCTGTTGCTGCGTGCACAGGTCCCTGGCCTGCACACGCCTTTAGAAGGATGGCAGGCGCTGGGGGACAGGGAAGGGTGGCCTGGGCAGCTCTGCGCGTGCTCCCAGACCCCCCCTCCCAGGTCCGGGAAACCCCAGCCCAGAGGTACCCTCCCGCAGAGGGCAGAGCAGGCCTCAGCAGCATGGCCTTCCTGGCTCCCTTTGCGGCGGGCGGGTCTCCAGGCCCCGGGTCGCGGGCGCGCTTGGCTGACAGGGCTGCGGCCACCGGGCGAGACCGTCCGCTTCCGGGCGAGACCGTCCGCTTCTGCGTGACCCGGTGAGGCCGCCAGCGCCTGGACGACCACCTCCCACGCCCAGGCGAGGAGACGATGCGGGCCGCGGAGAGAGGACTGAGCGCTCGGGCCGCGTCGTGGCTCTCCCGCCATCGCCGCGCCCAGGCACCGGGGGCCGCTGACAGGTGACAGGCGTCGGCGGTCCCTCACCTGAAAGGCTCGCACACACGCCGGTGCCCCTTCTTTGAGGGGCTTCCGCCAGCTCGAACCCGCGTACGCTCACGGAGATGTGGCACACGCCGGGGCGCAAGCACGTAGGCACGCATCCAAGCAGCTACGCACACACAGGCACTGACGTACACACGCACATAGACGCGCAAGACCCAGCCGCTAGGAGACGTCGTTGGACTCTTGGGGCCCCGACTCCTAGGGGACGACCCGGCTGGATCCGGAGGTAGCCACTGGCGGCTGGAGCGGAACCGGAAAGAAGAAAAGAAACGGGGAGGGGGGAGAAGGAGCGGGTGAGAACGGCCTGGGGGCGGGGCCGGGGCGCGGCTACGGGAGGCGGGGCTGGGGGAGAAGTATGTGGGGACGGGCCTGTGGGTACGAGCTGGGGGAGGAGCTGTGAGGCCGAGTTGGGGGAGTAGCTGGGGCGCACCTACAAGAGGAGGGGGCTCCGGGTGTGGAAAGAGTTGGGGAGGAGCTAGGGCAATGATTGGGAAGGAGCAGGACAGAGCTGGGGGGGGGGATGTTGCGGAGGAGGAGGAGCTGTGCGAAGAGCAGGGTGGTCCTGAGGAGGTGTAGCGCGGGGGGCGGGTGTGCAGGGGGAATCTGGGGAGGGCTGGGTAAGCGGAGCTTGGGGAGGAGCCACAGGAGAAGCTGGGGGACCCCTGGGGATGAGGACCTGGGGAGTAGCAGGGCGGAGCTGAGAGGAGGAGCTGGAGACGCGCGGGGTGGAGCTGAGGAAGTTGAGAAGGCAGAGCTGGGGAGGAGCGGGATTAAGTTGGGGAGGTGGAGGTGGACGTGGAGCCTCGGGAGGAGCTGGGGGACCACTGCGATGAGGATCTGGGGAGTTGTAGGACAGGGTGTGGGACCCTGGAGAGGCGAAACTGGGGGAGGAGTAGGGCGTGGCTGGTGGAAAGCTGGGAGGAAGAGCTCGGGATGAGCGGGGCGGAGCTGGGAAGGGGCAGGGAGGGACGGGCGGGAAGGTTGGAGAAGTAGCGGCCAACGGGGTGTGGGGCTGGGGGGAAAGCTGGGAGGACGAGCTGTGGAGGTGCCAGGCGGGGTTGAGGCGGAGCAGAGCGATATCGGGGAAAGCTGGGAGCAGAAGGTGGGGACGACTGGGGCAGCGCTGGTGGGGAGCTGCGAGGAGCAGGACGGGGCTGGGGAGGGGTAGGGCAAGTTGGGGGAAAGCCGGGAGGAGGAGCTGGGGCAGGGCTATGGCGGAGCGTGGCGGGCCTGGGGATGCTGACAGGAAGGTGCTGGGGAGGAGCGGGGCGAGCTGAAGCAAAGCTGGGGGCGGGAGCTGGGGCGGGCTGGGGCGGAGCTGGGTGGGACTGGTGGTGTAACTGGGAGGAGGAGCTGTAGGGGAGCGGGGCGTGGTTGGGGCGGGGCAGGGCGGGACTGGTGTGGCGGTTGGGAGGCGGAGCCGGAGGAGTAGGGCGGAACTGGTGATGTGGTTGGGAGGGTCGCTGGGGCGGAGCAGGGGAGAACTGGTAGGGTGGTTGGGTGGAGGAGCTTGGCGGAGCAGGGCGGGATGGTGGGTTGGCTGGGAGGAGGAGCTGGGTGGAGCGGGGCGGGACTGGTGGGTTGGCTGGGAGGAGGAGCTGGGTGATGCGGGGCTGAATGGTGGGTTGGCTGCTGGGAGAGGAGCTGGCCGGAGCGGGTCTGGTGGAGTGGCTGGGAGGAGGGGCTGGGTGATGCGGGGCGGGATGGTGGGTTGGCTGGGAGGAGGAGCTGGGCGGAGGAGCTGGGCGGAGCTGGGCGGAGCTGGGCGGAGCTGGAGAGTCGGACCCCGGGAATAGCGCGGGGGCTGAGCAAGGGCGGGTCAGTGGCGGAGGCCAGGCGGTGCCGTTCCGACTCCCGTGACATAGGCGTCCGGTCGGCGCCGCATCGGTAGGCAACAAAGTGGCAGCCCCAGGGTCCTCCGCGACCTCAGGTGACCCTCAGAATGGACCCCAGAGAACGCGAAGGCGGGGTGAGGGCGGGACCTGTAGGTTGAGTCGTGCACCTGGGCGCTGAACTGCCCGCGCGGGCTCTCCTTCCAAGCCACCCTGGGATGGCCAGCGGGGTCCCGAGGGACGGTCTTCATAGGAACATGTTTCGCAGGTGAGAAGAGAAATTCCTCCTCTGTTCCCTGCTGCCCGTCAGACCTGACGTGTGCCAGACAAAGCCAACTTCCCTGTCAGAGCTGTTTCTTGTCCTCTACCTCTCAGTCAGGGGCTCAACACAGTCAGTGTCGCTGTGCTTTGCTCCTGGGGTCCCCTTACCCTCACCCTCCTTCCGCATTTGCTTGGTGACCAATTCCTGTGTCCCTGCCTCGCACATGCCTGATCAGAATAAATTCTCCTCTTCCTGTCCGCACTGCTACCTCGTGGGTTCAGGCTTGCGGTCCGGGGCCGGTGGCTTTTATCTGAGCCTCCCCACTGGCCTGGATGCCTCCTGTCTTTCCTCCTTTTTTGGGGTCACTTTTCCAAAATATTCATGTCACCCCTGGTTCATCTGGGTGGCCTGTAAGTGAGCCTTTCCTGGACACCTTTTACATAGCACAAGAATCTCTTGTTCCTCAGCTACTGCTCTCCCTCTCAGTTCCCCACCCCTACCCGTGGAATAAAATCAGCAGTGAGAAGTAGATCGACTGCAGATGGAACTCTTAAGGAAACAAAGTTTCTGGAAGAATGTCTTGTACCTCTGGTTTTTCCTGAGTTCTCGCAAAGCTGGGGACATTGTCCACATGACCCAGGCAGATTTCTAACTCCTCTCTGGCCCCCGTGTGACCCCAGCCTGCCCTCTATCCTAAAGCACAACTTTGCCCAGGAGTTGCCTGGCTCCTAATGCTTAGCATTCAAATGTCTGAACCTCTCTGGCCCCAGTTTGTCCATGTGTCAAATGAGGATAATAAACAGTTCCCAGGTCGTGGGATTGGTATGAGCACTGAATGGGTCCAGCTTAACCATCATGCTAAGCTCCATGAGGCTGTACTCATAACATGGCCTTGTTCAAGGCAGCCCTCCTGTCTCCTTGGGCATAGCTGCCCCTCCAGTCTCATTGCCTGGACTCTCGCCCGGTTCCCAGCACTCAGTGCCTCTGCCCTCCACACTGCTCTCTCATGGCAGATACCCTCCCGCACTTCCTGTGGCCTCATGAAGCCTCCCCTAACTGTCTGAGCCTGGTTTCAGGGCCTGCTCCGTCTCCCTGACAACTTTCCAGAAACTTGCCTGTGGTACTAGCTTTTGTGCAAGGTTACTTTGGGCCATTTCTGTTCTGCATGTGTGTGTGTGTACCCAGTTACTACAGCTAGACTGGAATCCCTCTGAAAACAAGGACCCTGTCCACTTCACCTTTGTACTATCCCCAGAGCCTGCCTCTGCCAGTGGAGACACTCACTAGATGTTGACTGATGATGGCAATAAACTGACCAGTTCGAGTCATCCGGGGTTCATCGACTCGCCACCATGATGAACTACTGTACCATGCTGGACTTGGTGAATGAGTGACATAGGCCCTGTCCTGGACACAGTGAGTGCTAGTTGGATAAGGAAGGCAAATATGTCAGTAAGTCTCATTTGAGGTGGGACTAGACATCCTCCACAGAAAGAACTATCTGTGAAGTGCTGCGAGGCCTCAGGGAAGGCCAGTATGCACCTCACTGGGAGATCAGAAAGTTTTCAGAGGCAGCCTGGGTCTGAGCTGTACATTGAAGAATAGGCAGGGTTTTGAAGGTGGTGATACAGGAGTCCAATCCTGAGAAGTCCACTTCGGGCTGGAAAGGCAGGAGATCAGAGGCGACGAGGAAGAATAGCCCAGGCAAAGAAGTGGGCAAAAGTGCTTCTGTCCTCTTACTTCCTTTAGTCCTTGAATCAACCTGGCGAGCTAGGTGCTGTTAGATCCACTTGACAGATGAGGAAACCAAGAGCACAGAGGGCAAGGGACTTGGCTAAGATCTCTCACTTGGCTGAGGGTGGGGGAGAGTTGGGATTTAAACTCAGGATCGGCCCACCTGGAGTCCCCGTGGCCGCCATACAGGTTGGGAACACAGGAAATGCACTCTGAGCCTGGTGCCAGGTCATCCTGCTGCCCTGAGTTATGCTTCTGAAGGGTAGGGCTGGCCCTGGCCTTGAGTGTGTTCTCATTTCCCGTCTGTAAGGCAAGGCGCTCGGCCTCTGACTGCTTCAGCTCCTTCCAGCTGCAGTGTGATTCAGGGACTTTGAATTGTGTTGCTTGCCTGTGAGGTGGTTTGCTCCTTTCAGATTGGAGGAGGGACTTTTGCACTTGAATCAAAAGAGTACGTATTTCACAGGATATTCTTTAATGATGGCTATCAAAGAGTCAATTCTGTTTACTCAACTGTGGCTGGTGCTCTCTGGACTGTGAGGAGAAGCCGAATCAAAAGGGAGATGAAGAGCCTCTTGTGCTATACAGCTGCCCGAAGGTGCCACACTTACATTTTCATCCCCAGTGCTCCAGTCGAGAAGTGTCAAATCAGGCATGTATATTTATTTTTACACTCGACTGTCTTGCTGATGGATTCTCCAGAATGACCCAGGGTACTGGAGTTTCTGTCACAGGTCTGTGGCTTGCTTCTAGGGATCTGTGGGGTCCAGGGCCATGTGACTTTAAAAACTATATACCCCAGTACTTTGACATCAGTTCTTCCATATGCATCTTCCTACTGGGATAGAGCAGGGTTGGTGTGGAGATGTGGGAGTGCCAATGTCATCTGTAGTCACAGCAGATCTGCCCTCTCAGACATTTTGATGCTTGTTTCTGTCCTCTTCTCCTTCCTTCTCCCATCCTAGCAAAACTACTCATTGGTGCACATTCTGTTTGTACAATGACCGTTATTCATCTCGAATTAATCCCAAAGTAATACCACTGATTTCCCCCTAAAATACCAACAAGACTACTCCTGTAAACTGTCCATGAGGGAGAGACAAGAGTCGGGGCCAGGTGGCGTGTTGTGAGCGCTCACACTGTGAGCCGAGAGGTCGTTTGGCGCAGCTCTGGGGCTGCTGTGGCGGCTGGAGTCAAGCTGAGCTGGCATTCCTGCCACGGTCTGCAGGTCATAGCTTGCTTGCCCCTGGGTCCTTGTGTTGTGTTCTGGCCCAGGAAGGGATCCCTTCCAGGTGCTTTGCCTCGTCCCAGTACCACATTGGATTCTCCCTGGTCTCCTGGGATGGCATTATCATTCTTTTCACTTTAGAGACGAGACCCCTGAGATTCAGAGAGAGGAAGTGATTTACCTCGGGTTGCATAGTTAAGTGACTGACGTGGGACACAAGTAGTCCCGCCTCCAACTCTGGTGACCTGCTTCCCATACTCACAGAAGGTGGGGGTGGCATATGCTATCTGGAAGGCCATTTCGAGCCTGAGCAACGTTTGATGTTGTGAGTGGTATGGTTTGGGAATTCAGTCTCGACCCATTCAGAAGGTTGTCTTTCTTGGCTGCCTCTTCGGTTCTTGGACTGCTCGATTTGGTTCTGTACCTGCCCAGAACAGCTGCTCTCTGCCTTTGGTTCAGGAAGCCTCACTCCTCCGAACCAGCTCTTCCACTGCCCTCAGTGTCTACCCCCCCACTCACGTTGTACTGTGCACGTCAGCCACGGCAGAAACATACTTGGCAGTTTGCGTACTTGTGTTGGGTCCCAGCTCAGGCTGTCTTTGCATTCCTAGCTCACGTGCTTGTCCCTCATTCCCAGGTACTTTGGCACACTGCTTGTTTGCAGTTCATTCTGATTTCTTTACCCTTGCTTCTGCTCACATGCTCTCCTCCCTTCTGCTCCATGATCTCGGGCCCAAGCCTTTTCTGATTTGATTTCTCTTCTGTAACTTTCTGGACCTAGACACAGATGCCCAGTGAAGCTAATGAAGTTTAAGACTCAGCTTCAGGTCACTTGCTTGCCCAGGCCTGGAAGAGGCCCTAGCATCATGGCTAGTGCTCATCCTATGGCTTGTAAAATCCACAAGAAATATTTTTGCTGAAGTTGGTTCGGGGTGCCTCTCTTTCCATTCTGCTGTCTCCCTTACTCTTGCTCTTGCATTGGGTGGTGATGCAGTGGCCGTGGGCATATTGGGAGTCTGGCTCAGGAGACGCTAAATTGGGATATACTTGGTTTTTGATTTAGAGAGTCCTATTTAAGGGGCTCACAACCAATTCCATACATGTTTGAGATATTGCTAGCTGCCCTGTATAGAAATAGCCTCCAGGAATACTGCTGCTTTCTGTACCCTTGCACCCAGCACTGGGACAAGAGGTGTGAGGTGGAAGAGGACATTGTGATGTCGTGCGTCATACTGTGCAGCACTGAAAGTGTGTTGGCAGTGGAGGAGAGTCAAGATTCACAATGTACAGAGCCAGAAGCTAGTCTGCGGGAAGATCTTCCAGTCACAAATCAGATGTGGAACATCGACAAACACAAGTTCTGTCCTGTCAAGAATATTCTCAGTGTGTAGCGTATGCAATTATAAGCACAGCATGCATTTATATTAACATGTGGAGGGGGGTGTGTGAAGTGGCATTTTCCAGAATTCTTGTGACTGTGGGGCACACGCCTGTATCAGAACTACAAACACTGAGTAGCATACAAAAAAGAGTTAATGTAGCTGGCCTGAGACTGCTGTCCTTTCAAAAGATCTGCTTGCAATGCTGGCCCTTGGCTGGCTTCTGGGGACTTGACTCTCATAGGGTGTTCAGGCAACAGTAGACTGGTAAGAGGGCTCACTGTGTGTAGACTGTTTATACAAACAATGTGGTTTGTGCTGAACACCTCCTTTCCTTCTGGGAGTCTGAAATTTGGGTACATGCTAAGCAGAGCATTCCTACGTGACCAGCCTTGAATAGAATCCCTGGGCACTGAGTTTGGGCTTCCCTGGGCAGAAACATCACCCATGTCACTGCATGTTCACTGCTGAAAGAAGGTTGTGCTCTTTGTGGCCCCTCATGGGAAGAAGAGAGGAAAAGGAGTCTGCATAGGGATTCCTCCAGGCTCTCCCTGCATCTGTTCCTCTTGTGATCTGCCTGTGTGTCCTTAGTACGTTGCTGTAATACCTTTTAAGTATGAGTGCAACTGTATGCTGAGTCCTGTAAGTCTCCTACAATAATAGACAAGAAAAGTAGGAATAACAGGTTGCAGAAGTATGTGAGGCAAGTATTTAATAAAAACACACTTTTATTTGTTATGTCATTTTTTTCTGAATTTTGAGATGTGTCTAACATTTGTTGACTTTTTCCAATGTGTACTCTATTGCATTTCTTCTCTCATTTGAAATATTCACTTTTGTTATCAATTTTGTATTGATATTTTTGTATTCTTGTCCTTGGAGAGGGCCCCAAGTGTTAGAAGCTTCAGATTCCACCAAACCTGGATCTGCCTCTATTGTGGATCCAAGACTCATGACCTCTTGTTGATTTTGTTATTGTCACTCCATATTTCACAGGTGGGAAAGTTAAAACTGAAAGGGGAAAGTCAAGCTTACTTGGCAAAACTGGGACAGGATCCATGTCTTTCAGCTCCCAATTTAATGTTCTTTTCCCTCCATTCAATAAAGTGTTTTGATGATTTGTCTGTAAACAATGGTCAGGGGCACTGGACATAGAGTGGATGGCACTTGGAAGACTGAACTTCTAGTCCTTTCTTTCAGTAGATGGGTGATCTTGAATGAGTCCTTCCCTTCCTGGGACATATTTTTTGCTTTTGTAAAACAAAGGGACTGGACTAGATGCTACTTCGAGTGGAGGTCTTTCTCTCTTTGATGTTTCCTAAGTTTGTCATTGTAGAAATGCTGGAATCACACAATCATAGTTGAAACCATTTATCTTCTTGCCCTTGGGTCTTCTCTGTCTCTACAACAGAAATAAAATCTCTGCGTCTCCCAGTTGTCGTGAAATCCCTGGCACCATTCATGGTTGAGCAGGTAATCAAAAGTTGCTTCCATCCTTTTGTCCAGTCAGGGACGAAGGTTGTCATATATGATTCTTACTCCTTCCCTTTGGAATCAGAGAATTTTTGATCAGCAAACCTAAATTTTAAGAAAGAAAGAGAATGAAATATACATACTCTGCTTTTAAAACTTTTTACGATGGAAATGTAATTTGCAAACAGAAAAAACACACAAATATTAAGTGAATAGATTAATGGATATTCACAAAGTTAACACACCAGTAACCTGCATTTATATTAAGAAGTAGAACATTGCTAGAACTCCCTTGTGATCCCCTCCAAGTTACTCCTTCTGCCCAAAGGTAAACTACTGTTTTGACTCGTAACATCTTTGATTATTTTATGTAAATGGAATCCTACATTATGGACTTTTATAATTGTCTGGATTCTTACAGTTGCTATTGGTGGTGAGATTCATCCGTGTTGTCACATGAACAGTATTTCCTTTGTTCTCCTCGCCATACAAGATTCCATTTTATGACTATACTCTGATTTATCTATTCCAGTGTTCATGGACATTGGTGGGGTTTCCAGGTCTTTGCTGTTACAAATAAAGCTGCTATGAATATCCTTGTGTTTACTTTCTTTGGGAAATATATGTTTCTGTTGCATATAGGTCTAGAGGTATGGCTGATGATTTATAGGATGTGCACACGTTTAACTTCAGCGGATATTGCCAAATAGCTTTCCAAAGTGGTTGTAGCGGCTTGCTTAACCACCAGCAGGGTGTGAGTTCCTGTTTGTCTCCATCCTTGATTGCACTCGCTGCCACTTCAGTGGGTTACAGGTGGATCTTATTTCGGTTTGTTTGTTCACATAGAGCAGACTTCTGTAGTGTACAATTTCATGACATTGGGCTGAAGCACAGAGCCAAGTATCCCTTACTACTGTCAAGATACAGAAGAGTTCCCTCACCGCCCCCTCAAACGACCTGGTGCTGCCTCTTTGTATTCCACCCCTCCCCACTCTCAGACCCTGGCAGCCACAGGTCTGATCTCCATCCCTATAATTCTACCTTTTCCAGATTGTCGCATAAATGGAATCACGTGCTATGTAGTCTTTCGGGTCTGGCTTCTCTTAGCAAACTGTCTTTGAGTTTCCTCCATGTGGTGGGAGTGCACCGGTAGTTCACTGCTTTTTATTGCTGGGTAGCAGTCCATTGTATGGATGCACCGCGTTTTGTTTATCTCTTCACCAGTTGAGGGACATTTGGTTTGTTTCCAGTTTTTGTCTGTTATGAATAAAGTTGTTATAAATATTTGTACAGAGGTTTTTGTGTGAACACAAATTTTCGTTTCTCCTGAGTAAATATCCAGGGGTGGGGATTGCTGGGTTACATAATAAGTGAATCTTTACCTTTATGGGTATCTGCCAAACTTTCGCAGAGTGGTTGTACCATCTTACATTCCCAGCAACAGTATGTGAGAATTCTAGTTGCTCCACATCCTTGTCAGCACTTGGTATTGCTAGGTTAAAAAAAATGTTTTTAGCTATTCTGAGGTATGTAGTGATATCTCATTCTGGTTTTAATTTGCATTTCTCTGATGATTAATAATGTTGAGCATCTTTCCATATGCTGATTTGCCATCCATATAACTTCTTTGGTGAATTTTCTATTTCTATTTTTTGCCCATTTAAAAAATTGGGGAGCTTGTTTACTTACTCGTTTAACTTTTTTATTTTGAAATATTTATAGATTCAGAGAAAGTTGCAAAGAAACGTACAGTCAGGTTCTGTGCACCCCCAAACATCCTACTAACTTAGTTAAGACCAGGAAATTGACATTGACACAATCTGTGGAGTTTATTCAAATTTCACCAGTTATACCTGTACGCCTCTGTGTGTGTGTGTGTGTAGTTCTGTACAGTTTCATCATATGTGTGAATTCATGTAACTTCCATCACCATCATCCTCACACCTCATCGTTCCCCTTTATAGCCTCACCCACTTCCCACTCCACATCCCTTAACCTATGGCTACCACTGTTTTATTCTCCATCTTTATCACTGTGATATTCCCAGAATGTTATATATATGGACTCCTACTATACAGTATGTAACCTTTTGATAATGGCTTTTGTTTTTCACTCAGCATGATTCCCTGCAGGTTCATTCAAGTTGCTGCCAGTTATCAATAGTTCACTTCTTTTTATCACTGGATAGTATTTCATAGTACTGATGTATGACAATTGAACCATTCATACACTTCAATAGTTTTCAGTTTGGAGCTATTATGAATACAGCTGCTATAAACATTCATGTACAGGTTTCTCCACTAATGTAAGTTTTCATTTCTCTGTGATAAATGCCCAAGAGTGCAATTGCTGGGTCGTCTGGTATCCATTTTTAGCATTTAAATAACTGCAAAACTGCTTTCCAGAGTGGCTGTACCATTTTATATTTCAACCATCGGTGTATAGTGATCCATTTTCCTGGCATCCTCACTAACAATTTGGTGTCACAATTTATTACTTTATCCACTTGGATGGGCTTGTAGCAATATCTCATTGTGCTTATAATTTCCATTTACTTGATCACTAATGATGTTGAATATCTTTTCATGTGCTCATTTGCCTCTGTGTATCCTCTTCAGTTAAATGTCTCTTCATGGCTATTGCCCATCTTCTAATGGGATTGTGTTTTTCTGATGTTGAGTTTTGAAAGTTCTTCACATACTCCAGATGTAAGTCCTTCGTGGGTTATAGAATTTTCAAACTTTTCTTCCAGTCTGTAATTTGTCTATTCATCTCCTCTGCAGGGTCTTTCACAGATCAAAAGTTTATAGATTTGATGAGGTACAATTTATCAGTTTGTACTTTATATGTCTTGCTTTCAGTCAATCAGTCATCTTGTGTAGGTCTATTTCTGTATTCTCTATTGTCTCCCACTGATCTGTGTATCTATATCTCTTCCAGTACCATACTTTATTATTACTATTGTTGAATTTGGAGAGTTCTTTATATATTTGGATACAAGTCCTTCTCCAGATAATGTGATTTGCAAATATTTTTTCCCAATCTGTGATTAGTCTTTTCATTCTCTTAACAATGTCTTTTACCTTTTTAAAAAAAAAAAAGATTTATTCATTTATTTTAGAGAGAGCGGTGTGGGGTGGGGGGTGGTAGAGGGAGAGGGAGAGGGAGAGGGAGAGAGCGTCTCAAGCAGACTCCACGCTGAGCACAGAGCCTGACATGGGGCTCGAGCTCACGATCCTGACATCACTACCTGAGCTGAAACCAAGAGCCTGATGCTTAACCGACTGAGCCACCTATGTGCCTCTCCTTTACCTTTTTTTAAAAACTGATTTCCAGCATGGACTAAGACCATATTTTTAATGATTGCTATTATGTAAAATTCATTGAGGTTTTTTTTAATGGCCCACAAAATAGTTGATCTTAATGTTACATGTACAATTGAAAACAATGTGCTGGGGGCACCTGGGTGGTTAAGCACCTGCCTTGGGCTCAGGTTATTATCTTGGGGTCCTGGGATGAAGCCGTGAGGTGGGCTCCCTGCTGAACAGGGAGTCTGCTTCTCCCTCTCCCTCTCCCCCGCCCCTCCCCCCCACATGTGCACACTCTCTCTCTCTCAAATAAATAAATAAAATCTTTAAAAAAAAAGAAAAGACTGTGCTGGGTGGAATTTTGCACATGATTTAGATCAGATTGTGCTGTCTAGGTAATCTGAAACTTTGCTAATCTTCTGCCTGCGTGTTCTGTCAATTTCTGAGAGTAGTGTGGAAGTCTCCAACTGTGATTGTGTATTTGTCTTTCTCTCCTTTTAGTAGCGTCATCTTTAGTGTATTTTTAGCTCTGTTAAGTGCACACATATTTATGATTTTTGTCTTATTGAAAAGTTGACCTCTTTATTGTCTTATGTTCCTCTTTATTTCTGATAATATTCTTCTGAATTTTTTGTCTGATGTTATTATAGCTACTCTGCAGTATTTTGCTACTATTTTTGCTTTCTAGTTATCTTTTAGATCAATTAAATATAAGAAAAACCTATTTTACCTTCATTTATTTCTTTTTAACACTCTTATTGGTGAAGATCCATATTTCAGACTAATGTATTATTTCAGCTTGAAAACTTCTTTAAAATTTTTTGTAGTGTAGAACTACTGGCTATGATTTCCATCATTATTTTTGCTTTTCTGAGAAAGTCGTTACTTCTACATCATTTAAAAATTAACCTTAGGAAGATATAATTTACATACTGAATAATTCACCCTTTTAATGTATACTTCAGTGACATTTAGTGAATTTACAAAGTTGGGTAACGATCACCAAAATCCACTTTTAGAACATTGTTCTCACTCCCAAAGATCCCTCATACCATGTCAATCATCTTCCCACCCCCCACTCCAGGCAACCACAAATCTGCTTTCTTCTCCCTCCCAGTTTTATTGAGATATAACTGACATACATCATTGTATAAGTTTAAGGTGTACAGAAATCTGCTTTCTATTCCTATAGATTTGCCTTCTTTGGAATTTTCATGTAAATTGAATCATACAATACTGAGTCTTTTGCATCTGGCTTCTTTCGCTTAGCATAATGTTTCTGAGTTTCACCCATGTTGTAGCAGGTGTCAGTATTTTGTTCCTTTGTATTGCTGAATAGTATTCCATTGTATGGACATAATAGATTTGTCTCTTTACTAATTGATGAACATTTGAATTGTTTTCATTTTTTGGCTTTGTGAATAATGCTCTTATGAACATTTGCTTACAAGTCTCTGTGTGGACAAAAGTTTTCATTTTACTTCTTACCTAGAGTGTAATTGCTGGTTCACATGGTAAATTTATGTCTAACATTGAAAAATTGTTTTCAAAAGAATTTTTTTCTGCTTCAGTAAGTTAAACTATTTTGAGAAGAGATTGGCTATACCACTTAAGAGATATTTGAATAATACTAATCTGTATTTTGTTCAAGGTGATGATGTTTTTAAATGTGAAACTACTCCTGAGTCATTAGATTTTTTTTTAAGATTTTATTTATTTATTTATTAAACAGAGCTAGAGACAGCCAGAGAGAGAGGGAACACAAGAAGGGGGAGTGGGAGAGGAAGAAGCAGGCTCATAGCGGAGGAGCCTGATGTGGGGCTCGATCCCAGAACGCCGGGATCATGCCCTGAGCTGAAGGTAGACGCTTAATGACTGCGCCACCCAGGCACCCCTGAGTCATTAGATTATTATACCTTTTATATCAGAACTAAAGTGCACTATGTTTTACATTTTAAGGAACTAACTGCCAAACTTTTCCAAAGTGGCTGAACCAGTTTACATTGGCACCAGTGATGGCATGTTGATTTTTAAAGATATTTTTTTCTGGGTACAGAATTCTGACTTGTGTCATTTCTGATGAGAAATCTGATGCAATTCTTATCTTTTTTAAAAAAAATTCTGTGTAATGTTTCTTTTTTCTCTGGCTGCTTTCAAGATTTTCTCTTAGCTTTTTTTTTTTCTAGCAGTTTGACTATGATATCGAAGGGGTGGCTTATTGGGTGTTCTGAACTTGTGTCTGTGGTTCAGTGTCATTTAATTTGGGGGAAATTCTCACCTATTATGATTTCATAAAAATTTTTAAATAAATAAAATAAATAGGTTCCCACTCCCCCTGCCTTCCTTCTGGGATTATAGTTATACTCATATTAGACTGTTTTATATTATCTTGGGTATTCTTTTCTGTTTTTATTTCTAATTTTTCTCTTTGTATTTCAACATGAGTAATTTCTGTTGACTAATCTTCAAGTTCACTGATTCTTTTCTTGGCTGTGTTGACACTGGTGGTGAGCCCACTGAACGTATTATTTATCTTCACTACTGTGTTCTTCATTTTTAGCATTTCCATTTGGTTTTTTCTTAGTTTGTATTTCTCTCTGCAATTACCTTCTGCTCTTGCATGCTATCTACCTTTCCCATTAGAGCTTTTTAACATGTTAATCATAATTAAAATTCCTTGTCTGATAGCCTCAACGTCTGTGTCACATCAGATTCTGGTTCTGATGATTGCTTTGTTTCTTGGGAGTGTTTTTTCTTGCCTTTCTTTGTGTCTTAATTTTTTTTTGTTTGAAGCCAAACATCTTGTATAGGACAGTAGAGACTAGTAGAGACTGAGGTAAATAGTTTTTATGCCTAGAAATGAACACACATTTCCTTCTGCCAGATCTTTAGAACAGGGTTTGAGTTCCCCTGGTTAGGAATTGGGCTGGGTTTGAGGTTGTTCTCACTGTAGCTACCCTCGGTGCACCACAGGTTTCAAATTCCTGTAGTGATTCCTTCTGCTTAGGGGGAGAGGTGGTTTTCCAGAAGGCTCTTTAGTCAACGCTGAGCTTTAGGTCTCCCCTTCACACTGCTTCAGATGGTCTCTGCATGCTCTTCTTCCTCTTCTGTACTTTTCCCAGCATGTCCTGCTGTTACTGGTTACTTGAACTTGTTTGCTTAGTGGTGTGGGGAATTAGGAAGGGGCAGTTTCTGTTCTCCTGCTTAAGCCCCCAGTCTTAGGTACCTGGTCCCTTGGTCTCAGGGGTGTGGTCTTCTCAAGGCTTTTGCCTATCCCCTTGGGTAGTTGTGGGCCCAGCACATATTCCTGCCATTCTCCCAGGAGCAGTTGTTTTCCTCTTTCTTTCTCCCAGCTGCAGTGGGTTGCAAAGTCTGTGGTCTTTGCCTCCACAGAGAAAGGCATTTTACTCCTAGAGGAGATGAGGGAGATGCAAATGTGAAGACTCTTAGCCCTCCTGCCTGACTAATGTTCTTCTCTTCAAGGTCTGCATCACATGGCCCTTTCTTAGGGCTCTTTCTGGTCTTTTCTGAAAGCAAAAGCACCCAGTAAGGTTTCTGGACTAGGGACTCCCTCAGTTTCTGAGGCTTTCAGAGGCTTCGCTCTGTCCTGCCAGTTTATATTCTGCCTTCCCAATTCATCGATAGTTCCAACTGAACTCTTCTTACTGGTTTTCAGTAAGGTTGCCCCAGATAAGTGAGTGCTCACATCTTTCCTCCCACAGAGACGGTATCTCCTCAGATTGTGGGCAAGTGTGTTGCTCTCCAACCTCAGCTCTCCAATGCGTTCAAAAAAATGTATGAATTTGACATTAGTCTGGCTTGTTTTTTGTCTTAACTATGGGAATGATGTTTCTTCCAGCTTACTGCATCCCAGAGTAGAAGCTATCTCCTGGTTGATAAATTTTAGGTTTCTTTGAGCCGAGGGTGCTCAGCCCCTGAGAACCCCTTGTTGTTATTCATACATTGGAGTGTGCAGAACACTTCCTTCTTATGACTGTTGCTCTCAAAATATCCTACTGTGCTTTGTGGTAAGTGCATGTTGACTATTTTGTGGTACTTCTATTTTGGGGCATTTCAGATACCCCATTTATTCCTTCTGCTTCCTCCTAGCAGATACCACCTGGTCATATTTTGGGTTTCATTGGGATATCTTTTCATCTACTTTTGTTGTAGATGTTGTTTATGGGTTTTTGTTTTACTCTTCTAGCACTCCATCTGTTTTCAGTGGGTGATTCAGGGAGATTCAGAAACTATGATGCCACTACTGCCACTTTCTCTCCAAAATCTTACTTTTCTTTTTTGAAAGATATTTTTGCTAGGTATAAAATTCTACTTTGACAGTCATTTTCTTAGTCTCTTGGTTAATGCAGTTTCAGGATTCAGTAAATATCTGGAGGGAGAACCTGGCAGAGTATTGGACCATTTTTCCCCCTTCTTCTCACCAGAATCCTGGCTCTTCAAGCCTCTAATATTTTTTTCTCCATCCCAAAGAGACCACCCTGGTCTCTCTTCTCTTAGTAGAGGCCCTCAGTCTAGGCCTTTACTCCTGTCCCCACCCATTTGCCTCATGCCCAGAATCAGCAAATGTCCTGAGGACAAAAGTGGCTGCAGAGTGTCATCACCTCTCTTTTCCAAAGTTCTGGTTGCCTCATCATTGCCTTAATGCCATTCCAACAGATGTTTTAAATTTCTATCTGGCTTTTCTAGTTACTCTCTGTGGGAATATTAGTTTGCTATAAGCTACTCCATCACATTCACAGAAGTCCACCTGCACACTAAGTATTTTCAAACTAAATCTTTTCCTCATGAACTGTAGAAATTGCTGAAGGGTGATATTTTAGGAGATTCCTTTTCAGGTAAATCTATCACTGCTCTTCAAGAAGAAAGACTCTTGGGATACCTGAGTGGCTCAGTCAGTTAAGCGTCTGCCTTCAGCTTAGGTCATGATCCCAGGGTCCTGGGTCCTGGGATTGAGTCCCACATCAGGCTCCTTGCTCAGTGGGGGGTCTGCTTCTCCCTCTGCCTGCCACTCCCCATGCTTGTGCACGCACTCTCTCTCTCTGGCAAATAAATTTAAAAAAACTTAAAAAAAAAGAAGACTCTCAAAGATGAATAAAAATGGCCAAGACTGAGGGAAATTGTGATATTATTGCATCATTTCCCTGACTTCTGTTTTAGGGTGGAAAATGTAAGGAATTATTGAAGTTGGTACTAGATTAATTAGGTTAGAAAACTACGTTTTCACAAACACATCCAAGATAGGTGTTAGTTCTAACTTATGTACTTTTAAGGTCAGAGTGAATGAGGCACTGCTACCTTCCATCATTATGAAGCCCACAGCAGAGCTACTACTCAAAATTATTTCCTCTTGGTATGTTAATTGTTCTAGTAAAACACAAGTAATCTTCTGTCTGCTTTTCAAGGACTCAGGCATAGGCGCTCACAATAAATCATAGGAGTAATGTCTCTCTTTGGATATAGGGAGCTCCATGCTGAGGAATCTGCCAGAGAAGAGGAATGCCCTTGAGAGTAGAATTTACTCTGCTAATTATGCTTTCTGCCACAATGCCACAGACTCCCTTGACTGTATATCCCACAGCTGTGCAGAATGTATCAAGAAAAGATTAGATTGTATCTTCTGCAAGGTCTTCATCCTAGAGGCTCTCCAGAAAGGAGAGACCATAGAAAAATGGGAAACTGTCTTCTGTTCATGGGCCCTGTATTGACATGAAAGCAGTGATCGGATCTTAGCTCTCCTCTGCACCAGCTGCATAACTTTGGGCCACTGACTCACCTCTTTGTGCATAGATTTCTTCATCTCTGAAACCATCCTAACAGCATTGGTGTCATAAGGCTGTTGTGAAAATCAACTATCATAATGGGGCAAAAGTTATTTGTAAATTTCAAAGTGCAGCATACCAATTAGGGATTGGTGTGATTGCTGTTGCTTTATCTCATTTTAGTGCTCCTGGAATCCCCGGGGTGGAAGGGGTCTAATGCCACATTTCTTCCATTGCAGTAATTTTCTTTTCAGTGTCCCAGACAGATGGCCTTTTAGCTTCTGGATGCAGAACTATTTCAGAGATAGGATAGATTTCCCTTTTGCTTGTCTTGCAGCCCCTATGCTGAATCCTGGCAGTTCTGGAATTTCTGATCTCCTGTCGCCGAGGAGGGAAGGACAGTGAAGACTTCAGAAGCCCAGAGCTGTGCTGTGTGTTTTATTTTGCCTAGTTTCTGATTTGGGAAAGTGGTAGCCTCCTGTTGGGATGTCTAGTCAGTTCTGAAACTGGATTTGTTTTAATCTAGACCACATTCTCTAAACACAGGGAAATTCTTAGGGGAAACCAAGTGCTAGTCCATCCCTCAGGTTTTCTTTGGGTCTTTAGGATGGTTCTTCCTCTGAAAGGTCAAAATCGCCTGTGATTCTGATGAGGGCTGGAGGCACCTAGTGACCTAAGCTGTTACTCAACAGGGTGGGGAAGAAGAAATACTTTAGAAGCACTTTCAGGTTATCGAAGGGACTTTAGCACTTTCAGGTTATCGAAGGGACTAATATATGCTGACCTTTTTTTGTATGCAAAAAATACAGAATCTGAAAATGTGATTTAATCTTATTATTTGAGATCATATACAGGTATTATTTATTTGACATCAGTTATTTTCATCCGAGGTTACCAAGTGCTACCTTCTTAGCATCAGACCTATGTAAAGTTAGCATAAACCTTTGTTCTCTGCCAAAAGGCTACAGCAAATGATCTCTGGAGGTCTTTTCTGTCTCTAAATTAGGTCTACAATCCTTGGATTCCTTCTTGTAATCCTTCTGGAATGATTTGGACTCTTTTCCAGTCTACTTGGGATAGCCTGCATGGTCTGTCACCCTCCCTTTGGTCTAAGACTCTCTGGTGACTTGTAGGACTCTTATTTATAGTTATAGTTATATTACAATACTGGAGTTCTCCACAGACTGCTGTTCAGAGAAGTTCAACGTCTCTGAGACGGTTTCAATGAAAGAATTCTATCAAAAAGAATTTGCTGAATTGTGATTGTAAACAAAATAGCTTTGTGGGGACAAAATGTACTCCTGATAAGGGAGCCTTATGTTTATTTTCCAGCCTCTCCTCCCAGTGCTTCACTTCTAATCTCTCTGCAGAAAGAAACATTTCAACAGAGAACCCTGTGGAAATTGAGACAAGTTATCTTCTCAAAGTCCTGAACTCCCCGTTCTTACTTCAGAAGGAACCCCTCTGTTCACAGCTGCTAAAGCTAGGCTGAAGTCCAGTTCCTTCCCAAGGCAGTTCTGTTTGGATGTTGGATGCACACCTTTCCAAGCATTGTGGTCTCCAAATGTAAGTTTATAACATAAATGTCTTTCTGTAGCGTGGAAGAACTTTATATCTTTGTGTTATCAAATAGTGTGATAGTGTCTCATATTTTGCTGTGCCATTTAGAAATTTTACTATCATGAGGGGATTTTGGAATCATGGCTACATCATTTTATCTGGGTTATATATGGCTCCGTCTTCCAGGGGAAACAAAGTTCTCCATATACAGCACATGTGTGCATGTTCTCGCAACACCCAGCCTGAGAGATTTGGGAGGGGGTAAGAGCTAGTTCTCATTCCACAGGTAGCAACGGTAAAACATGGAGAGGCAAACATATTTGCCAAAATGCTGATTCTCAACTCCATTTTTGGGACATTCCAGCGTGTTTTGTAGGATCTCAGAATGCCTCACAAAATCACTCTAAAATTCTTGAAGTCAAATTAATCTTAATTGACTTCAATTTTTTTGAAGTCACAGCATTTTGGGGTTAGGGTTGGTACATTAAAAAAAAAAAGGTAAAATCAATAAAATGCCAAAACTCGAAAAACATTTGGGAAGCAGTGGACTACTCTGTAAGTACCAGAACAGGCATTAAAATAACCCAGGTCAGGTCCTGAGAGATATAAATTCTTGACTCCTCTTCCATGAATCTGTATTTAAATACATATCTTGTGTGATGGCATGTCTGAAGATACTTCTGCAGCACTTGGAGATGATCCCAATGACCTTTTGGGGTGATTTTTTTTCACTACTAGAAAGGTGAAAAAATATACATTGATACACTTGAACACTGAGCAATTTAGTTTGGCTGGAGCATAGGCTTATGATGGGAGAATTATGTAAACATGTTTGGAAAGGTAGGTTGGGGCCACATTTTTGAGGGCCTTGAATACTAACTGAGGTGTTTCAACTCTCTTCAGTAGGCAGTTGGAGACATTGAAGGTTTTTGAACAAAGGTTGAAGGAGAAATGTAGAATGGCCAGAGTTAGACTCTAAGGATATTAATTAGGCTGAAATGTGTAGGTTTGGCCCAAATTGAGATAAGTGAAGACAGAGAGATCAGTCAGAAACTTTCAACAGTCTCGGATGAAAGGTGTTGTGGAGATTGTCCAGCTTGATTGTGAGCTCTTATTGCACTGATGTTTAAAAGCAGGTGAAGTGTTACCTCTTGAATTCCACAGACTTTCTAGTTAATGCTGGCTAAGATTTCTCCTGGCTCAGCTGAAAAAAAAAAAAAAAGGATCCTTTGCCTTGTCTTTCAAAGGTACCTGTTCAGAATGGGGTTTTCAAGCTGTGTATGGTACTCTTGGCATCATGAAGTCTGTGTGGTTCCATGAAGCTCCAAGTCCAGATTGGCAGTCTTCGGTTTATTGTGTTAAAGGAGGGGACATCACATAGAGCAAGTCTGAGGTATTTAACCCATACGTGCTTTCAACTTGTCACCTGTGAGCTGAGCAATGGGGCCTCATTTCATTCTGACGTTAGAGGACATGGAGGAATTTCCCTGCACTCAGTGTGATAGCCACTATTTGGCTTGTATTTGAAGGAGCAAATATAAAGGCAAGTGCAATTTTGACCTGGGTTTTTCTAGTCAGTGGCTTGGGATGCCCAGCAAAAATATAAAGGAAAATTTGTTTTAATGAAAAAAGGTTATTTTTCTGTACCTTTCATTATATGAACTTTTAGCAAAGGAGACTTCTCCCTTTACATACTTTGATGATAAACAAATTCTGTCATCTTCCCACTAAGTGAGAGAAATAATGCAGAAAAAAATGGTAGAATAATTTTAAAGTTATGGGAGTACTGTAGCATCCACAGGAACCTTGGCACTTAGAGTTTTATGTAAGTCCTTGGTGGTGAGATGGGATCTGTTCCATTAACTTTGAAACAAAGGAAACGTATTGCATCACAGGTAAGTTGGTATATTGATGTGATATTGACTTTGTTGCTGCCATGTCCTTACACAGACTGTTCATCTGGTCCCCACTGTTCCACTTATTGTGACAATCTGTATATTTTTATTTCAGAGAAGATCTGAACCGTTTGATTTCTATTTTGACCTGCTTTCATCACTGCTCATGCCTATCCTGTTCCACTAGGTGGCACTCTTACCCATGAGACCGCTGCAGCCTTGCTGGGAGCTTGGCGGTGGGCTGGGTTGGGCTTTCCTGTGAGGATGAAATGCTTGTGGGTTTCCTTGTCCTTCTACTCCTGTCAGCACCAAGATGCTGTTTCATACCTGCCTGCCTCTCAAAGTCTTATAAATGTTAACTGAGCACCTACTGGGTGCCAGGTGCTATGGCAGGCACAGAGGCAAGGTTTGATCTACAGCACTGTCTGGGCCCTTCAGGAGCTCGGAGTCTGGTGGCAGGGGGGCAGGGGGCATAACAGCTAGAGTAGAGGGCCACGGCAGGGGAGAGAATGCTTCTCACTGGAGGCTCTGTGTGACCAGAGGCCTTGAAGGCCTAGTGGTCCATGACTGATTTGTGGGACTGTTGGCATAGGGTGAGGGGGCTCCCTGGCCTGCACTGGAAGGGAGAGATGAGCACTGTTGCATTATCTCATTGGCAGTGCCCCCATTCAGCTCCAGAGGCCAAGGGAGGAAAACAGTGGCCATGAATGTTCCCTCCCAGGCTAGGAACATACTGGGCTCTCCCACAGTCTCAGAGACAGATGATCAAACATGTTCCTACTGCTCCAGAACCAACGAGTGCAAATATCTATGGCTCTCTCATTTGGTGTTATTTGTTAGGTAATTTTTTATTTTTGGAAAGGAAAAAAAAAAAAAAGAAAGGAAAATCACGCCTACAAGAGTCGCCACTGCTTGTGTCCCTACCAACAAGAATTAATCATTCTTAACATCTTGATATATTGATTTCCAACACTTTCTGTGTTTATACTTTTCAAAAATTATGCAGACAACATATTAATTCTCATTTGTTTTAATCTATGTTCTTCCCATTCATACAGGACCAGTTCTTGGGTTCAGTTTTGGGGTGCCAATGTGCTCCCAACAGAAATGCCTCTCAGCATGATGGCAGCAAAAAGAATTATTCTGTTGTTCTACCTTTTCTTTCTCCTTGCACCTCAAATGCAAACTTACTTTTTTTTCTGGAGTTTAAAATCACAATGTAGAAAGTGTGTCAAATGCAGAAAGACGAAAATAAACAAACCATCTGTGGTAGAGAATCATAGTTGATGTTTATTTTGGTACACTTCCTTCTAGCCTTTTTTCTACATAGTTTTTTAGAACATTAGCTGTGTATTATATTTAATATATTTTTAAAGATTTTATTTACTTGTCAAAGAGAGAGAGAGGGAGGGAGGGAGCACATAAGCAGGGGAGCAGCAGGCAGGGCAAGGAGCCTGATGTGGGGCTCCATCCCAGGACCCTGGGATCATGACCTGAGCCGAAGGCAGACGCTTAACCGACTGAGCCACCCAGGCCTCCCTGTATTGAATATGTTATAATGTGCCTTTTCACTGAATTGTTTATATATTTAAATATTCTTCTACATCATGACTTTTAGTAGCTGTTCAGTGTTCTGTCTGATAGAGATATCATACTTGATAATTACTATTGTTAGACATTTAGTTGGTCTCCTTTTTTTGCAATTATAATACTGTATGTTCTAGTATATAAATCTTTACATGAATGTGTGGTCATCAGGATAAATTTCTAGAAGTGAAACTTCTGAGTTGAGTATGAACATTAGAAGGCACTCTTTCATTGTATCTTTCTTTAGCAAAGTAGTATGTTTATCATAGACCATGTAGAAAGCACAGATCTACAAAAAGAAGAATATAAAAGTCACTCATATTCCCACCACTCAGAGGTAATCACTATTAACCTTTTATCACAACTGTTCAGTCTTCTTTTCCCTATATTCTACATACTCTTCTATAAGTTTCTTTACTTAATATATTCTGAACATTCTTTTAGGTTCATTTTTCTTCTACACTTTCAGTGGTTACACAGCATTTCGTTGTGCAGAAATACCACAGTTTATATGACCAACTCACTACTGTTGGGCATTTAGGTTGTTTCTGTTTTCCCCTACTGTAAAGAAAATGCAGAGATGAGTATTCCATGGCCAAGTCTGTGCAGAAATCTTTGATTGCTTCCTTTGAATAAAATTCCTGGATATGCAGTCGTTGGTTCCTACATGTAAGCACATTTTTAAGCTTTTGACAGGTATGCTCGTCAGGCAGAGTATGGGTATGCCCTTTTGCTCCTTTTGTCTAAATTCTTGATTATCACTGAGGTTTGTTTGTTTGTTGTTTTTTTTTTTTGCCAATCTGATGGCAAAGAATTAGTGCCTTATTTAAAAATTTGTATTGGCTTGATTGCTAGTGAAGCCGAACTTTTTTCATTTCTCTACCCTTTTGCCCATCTTGCTGTTCTGGTATAGATATTTTTCTTATTTACTGAAGAGATTTTAAAAGATAAATTTAAAATATTAATTCTTTGCATTCCTGCAGGTTTTCTCCTCTGGCTAGTTGTTATAATGAGCTATATGTCTAGATCTCCTGCTACTGAACTGCAGTCCTAGAATGATCCTCCTTTGCTGATGGTGGTATTCTTGTCTTGCTGGGTTTGGTTTGCTGGTATTTTATTTACGATTTTTGCATCTCTATTTGTAACTGATGTTAGTCTTCAGTTTTCTTCCTCTGTGTGTTTGTGTGTGTGTTCACCAAGTTTTGTGGGCAAGCTAACTTTAGTTTTATAAAATGAATGGGGCTTATTTCCTCCTTTTTCTGTGTACCAGAAACCACTTTCAGAGCATGGAAATTATCAGTTCCTTGTCAATCAGAAAGAACTTGCTTGTAGAACTATCTAGGAGCTGTAATAACCATCGGAGGAAATGGCTTTGAACAGCACAGTTTGCCCCATGTTTTCTACTTCTTTGTGAGTCCAATTTGCTGTTTCCTAGGAGATCATCCATTTTGAGATTTTGAAATTTATTAGCGTTTTTCAAGCTTTCTTGACCTATAATCCCCATACCATACAATTCATCCATCTAAAGCCATTTCTGGTGTATTCACAGAGTTCTACAACCATCACCACAATTGCCACAATAAATTTTAGAACATAAAAAAAAAAAAAAACCAAAGAAACCCTGTAGGTGTGAGCACTCACTCTCCATTTTCCCTGCATCCCCCAAGCCCTACACAACCACTAATCTGCTCTCTGGCTCTATAGATGTGCCTACTCTGGACCTTTCATATAAAAGGAATCATACAATATGTGTTCTTTTATGACTGGCTTCTCTCACTTAACATCATGTTTACAAGGTTCATCCAGTTGTAATGTGTGCTAGTACTACATTCTCTCTTTGTGTTTTGTTTGTAAATTAATAGACCTTTATTTTTTATAGCAGCTTTAGGTTTACAGAAGATTGAGCAGATAGTATAGAGTTCCCATATACTTCGCTGACTGTAGTTTTCTCCACTAACATCTTGCACTGATGTGATACGTTTGTTATAATTAATGAACCAATATTGATTTAGTATTATTAACTCATAACATACCAGTGATCTATTAATATAATAATGTAGTAAGTTAAGAGTTGACATTAGGGTTCACTCTTTGTGTTGTACAGTTCTGTGGGTTTTGACAAAAGCATAATGCATATCTGCCATCATAGTGTCCTATCGAGTAGTTCCATGGATAATTGGAGCACAGGGGACTTTTAGTGCCATTCTTCCCTCCTCTGCCAGAACTTCTAGCAACCACTCATCTTTTCACTGTCTCCATGGTTTTGCCTTTTCCAGAATGTCATGTAGTTGGAATTATGCAGTGGGGGAGCCTTTTCATATTGATTTCTTTCACTTGGAGGTATGTGTTTAAGGTTCCTCCATGGCTTTTCATGGCTTGATGGCTCATTTCTTTTTAGGGCTAATATTCCTTTGTCTGGACGTACCATAGTTTATTTTATCCGTTCCTATACTGAAGGACATCTTGCTTGCTGCCAGGCTTTGGCAACTATGAATAAAGCTGCTCTCAACATCTGTGTGCAGGTTTTTGCATGGACCTAAATGGTAAACACTTTTAGATAAATACCAAGGAGCACAATTGTTAGATCATATGGCAAGCGTATGCCTTCTTTTGTAAGAAACTGCCGAACTGTTTTCCACAGTGGCTGCACCAATTTGCATTGCCTCTAGTAATGAGTGAGAGTTCCTGTTGCTCAACATCCTTGCTAGCATTCGGTGTCATCAGTTTGGATTTTAGCCATTCCAATAGGTGCATAGTAGTACCGCATTATTGTTTTAATTTGCAATTCACTAATGACGTATAATATGGAGCACCTTGCCCTCTGTATATCTTCTTTGTGAGGTTTTTATTCGGATCCTTTGCCTATTTTTAAATTGGACTTTATTGTTGAGTTTTAAGTGTTCTTTGTATATTTTAGGTACTATCCGATAGTTATTTTACAAATATTTCTCCCAGCTTGGGGCTTCTTTTTTCATTCTCTTACCAATGTCTTTCACAAAACGCAATTTAAAAACAAACTTTTTCAAAGATTTTATTTTTAAGCAATTCTACACACACTGTGGGGCTTGAACTCAACCCCCGAGATCAAGAGTCACATGCTCCACTGACTGAGCCAGGTAGGTGCCCCACAATTCAGGATTTTTTAAAAATAAAGTCCAATTCCCTTTTATGGCTAAATAATATTCCATTGTAAGGATATACTATATTTTGTTTATCTGTTTATCAGTTGATGGACACTTGGGTTGTTTCCTTTTCATCATTATGAATAATGCTGCTATGAACATTTGTGTACAAGTTTTTGTTTGGACATATGCGTTCATTTCTCTTGGGTGGATACCTAAGAGTGGAATTGCTGGGTCATACGACTATTCTATGTTTAACTTTTTGTGAAACTGCCAACTGTTTTCCATAGAAACTGCCTGACTTTTTCAAAGCAGCTGCACCATTTTACATTCCCACTAGCAATGTAGGAGGGTTCCATTTTCTCCATATCCTCACCAACACTGGTTATTGTTAGTCTTTTTGATTACAGCCATTGTAGTGTATATAGATTGGTATCTCATTGTGATTAGTTTGCATTTCCCTCATGACTCAATGTTGAACATATTTTCATATGCTTATTGGCCATTCACACATCTTCTTTTCCTCTTCACTTTTGATATTCTCTTCCATGGGAATTTCACGGATTCCACTAATATCTTCAGACAGCTGATTTCCAAATACATACTTCCAACTATGACCTTTCTCCTGAGATTGTCTCAGATTCCCGTCTCCTTACTAGGTGCTAAGGTCCTGATTGCATCTCCAAATTAGTATATCCCAACTGAAACTCATCAGCTTTCCTCCCAAGCTATTTATTCTTCCTGTGTTCTTGATTCTTTTAGTTATACCATTATTCCTCTAATGACCCAAACATGAAACTTGGCATCATATCTGCATGTAAGAGAAACAGGATAGGGAAGAGTTGATTCATTGCCAAGTTCTGTGTTACTTTCATAAATATTTTGCATCTGTTTTCTCTTTACTTTTGACTTCTTAATCTCTGTCCTCGTTTGACTTTCTCAATCCCTTACTCTCTTCTCTTCTCTCTGATCATTTGATCTCAGGTTATTTTTACCTGCCCCTTGAATAACCTGCTCCTTTCTTGACCATCCTCGTTTACGATCAGTGTATACTTTCTGCCTTGGTTATTTTTATGTCATCCAAGATTTAAACTATCATTTACCCACTTGTAACTCCCAAATACATATTTCTAGTCCTGGAATATGTTGAGAACTTCAGACACATTCATCCACCTATCTGCAGGACATCGCTACTGCACAGACTTTTCAAACTCAGTGTTTAAACTGAACTATTCCCGTCTCAACTGCCCCTTGACTTGCTCCATCTCTCATATTTCCAGTTGATTGCAGCACCAGCCATCGAATGTTCTTAGGACAGAATCTGGCCATCATTCTTCTCTTTCTTTCTCCCCAAAGCCAAACATTCACAAGTCGAATCTGCGGTTTTTATCCCCATGCTACTTCTTTGTTCCAGCTCTTATAATCTCATTTAGATTATTTCAGTGATCTTCAGTCTGGTCTTCCTGTGTCTAGTTTCTCAGCATGCCCCCGCAGCCCCCTCCACCCTGACCATCGACACGAAGTGATTTTCCAAACTGAAAGTTTAGCTACGCCATTGCACTGCAAATTACAAACAAAAACAAAGACAACAATAAACAACAACAAAATACAAAGAGGAAAGTATTTACAGTCTCCTTGGTGGTGCCTCACTTTCCTAAAGGGTATATAGCTCAAGCTCCTTAGCCTGGCATATTGTAGGACTTCCTACCTACTCCTTTAGTTTCATTTTTCCTTACTCTCCCACCCCCATCTTATCTTAGGTTCCAGCAATACTCTGGACATTTAACATGTTCCCTCTGCTCAGACTCCTTTGCCTGCCTTGTCTGCCTTTGTTCTTTAAAGCCCCGTCCAGGTGTCCCCTACTCTGAAAAGCCTTTTTCTAGCACAATGAACTACTTCCAGCTCTGGCATTCTTCTGTACTTCACACAATGTCATATCATAACTATTTTGTTTATGTCTCTGTCTTCCCTTCTAGGCTGTGAGCTCCCCAAGGACAGGTTGTGGCTGTCTTTCCAGCTATATAATAAGTGCTCAGTAAAAATTTATTGAATGAATGATTAAGATGTTCCATGGGCTGAACTGTGGTCCCTGAATTCTCACTGTATGTGGCACTGAGTGTGAAATAATATGATAACAGACATTTCATGTCTTTTATTTTCTCTCCTAGTTGACAAGCTCAAATCTTGCGATGGAGGTAGGCATGATCACCTGGCTGGTATCATAGGGGATGATTGATAAGAATCTGTTTCAGTGAATATGAACTTAATACTTTCTAGGGGCTCTGTACATGAAAGAAATGCTTCCATCCCCTCTTTGCCTAGCTCTTGGCATAACTTCTGATAGCTCCCTCAACTCTGAGAGTTACTTCTGGAGCAATGAGAGATCAGATCCCTTTAGGGGGATGGCATTTTTATGCTCACATGGTGTCATCGCTAGGTGCCTGTAGGGCTTGGGGCTCTAAGAAGCAGTCTATGGACTGGGACCTCCCTCTAGAGGATGAACAACTCGAAAGAGTAGGAGCTTAGAACATGTCCAAGGATCTCTAGTCCCAGGGCTTTGGGGAGTTTATGGTCCCCTCTGGGCCTATAGAATACAAGCCCTCAGGGGCAACAGTGCAGTTAGGTAGAGAATAGCCCAGAGCTAATCTGGGCTCCGTTTCCTCAGGGTCAGCACATCAGTGTGGTTTCCCTGGGCTCTGTGGGACTGAACTTTAAGACTGCTGCTCCTGGGAGTGAGTTCCCCAGGAAAATCTCAGGGGACCGATTACTCACCTGAGTAGTCAGGCTTCAGGAAGACCTGGAAGAGATTTAAGAAGTCAGGCTGTTGAGCCCAGTCTAGCCTGCCGCATTGGGTTTTACACCCTTTACCATGGAAACCTAAGCCCAGGAAGACAGAAGTCAGTGCGGGGGCGGGGGGTTGGATTGTGGCTCAGTGACTTTTTTCAGTAATGTTCAGCTATAAAGTCTGTGTCCTTCGGAGATTAGCACTGCCCCTGCTAGAGTGGGTTCTCACTATGTTATGCTTTCCCCCAGTGGACCTCCAATCCCAGTTAGGCCAGTGCACTTCCTTCGGGCTAAGTGCCTTTCTTACCCTGATACCTTGGTGAGCCTAATGAGGATGAACACTTAGTAGACTTTGGTTTTATGGAATGAAATTGTTATTTCTGGTTCAGAGAGACTAAGGGAAAGCTAACATTGCAGAAATGTCTTTGCAATACTGTGCAATAGTTTATAGAAACGCTTCACATACATTAATTGATTCATTCAATTTTCACACAACCCAGTACTTGGCACTTAGTAGACATTCACATGTTTGGCATATGAATGAGAGTGGGGATTTATGATCCTATTGTACAGATGTAGGAACTGAGATCCAAGCCTGTGAATCGAGTTTCCTAAAATCCAACTCTAGAGTTAGTCAGCATAGAGCCTAAACCTGAAATCAGGCTCATTGCAGGTCAACATTTACTAAGCACCTGTTATGTGACAGGCACTTGCCAGTGATGAATAAGCATGTTCCTTAGTTTTGGGGAGCTTATAGGCTTCGCAAGGAGCCAGACACATGGGGAAATAATTTCAACACAATGTGCTTAGTGTTATGATAGAGAACTCTGTGCAATGCTATTAGGGTCACAGAGGGGGGCTGCCTAATCTAGTCTAATGAGGTTATGAGAGGCTTGTTGAAGAAGTGACACCTCAGCTGAAATTTGAAGGGCCAGTAGAGATTGGTCAAAAGCAGAAAGAACATTCTAGGCTGAGAGGTCAGCATCACTTCAGGCACAGAGGTACCATCCAACATGGTATGTTCTGGGATTGCTGGAGTGTTCATTGCCAAGGGGGAAGTGGCAGGAATGGTCACTAAACAGGTAGGCAGCCATCAGGCCATTGAGGGTGTTAACTTTGCCTGGTACACCATTAGTTCCCAACCGTTGCTGACTCATTCAGATCGCCCAGGGCACTTAAAAAATATAAAGACGTCCCATCCACATGCCCAGTGGTTTTCTTGATCAGCTAGGTTTGACATTCACTTCTGGAGGCAACAGGAAGTCATTGGAAGGTTGGTAGCAGGAGAGGGACGTAGATTGTCATATTGGATCACTCTGGTGCTGATCTACATGGAGGCAGCTAGATTTGAGAAGAATGCTACTGGAAGCTCAGGGACTCTAGTAGCATGTTGAATTTGTCTGGGATTTCATGGCAGATGGAATAAGGCAGTAGCAGTGGGGATGGAGAAGAAGAGGCAGATGAAAAGAGATTTTGAAGTGGTGGAATCCTTATGATGTGGAGAGAGAGATGTCCAGGATAATTTTCCAGGCTTCTGGCATGGCTTCCTGGGTAGAGGGTAGTACTTCTGACCAAGGTCAGAAATGGAGTGTAGAGAGAAAATGAGGGAATAATGGATAAATTCAGCATGAGACCTGCTGTATCTGAGGTTTTGTGGGACATCCAGATGGGAGGGTGGCTGTTTTGTTCTGGAGCTCAGGGTGAATGCCTGGGCTGGAGATACAGACCAGGACCCCTCCCTGTGGGGAGTTTGAAGTCATCTGAGTAGCAGAGATCTCTCAGGGAGAGTGTGTGGAGAGTGCATCTTCAATGATTCTATCCCCTTTTGTCTTCAGGGGTTGTTCTCATGGCGAAGCAGAAGCTTTTTGTGTGTTTGTTTTGAATGTTTCAGTAAGGCAAGGTGGGGTAGTGAAAATAGTATAAAAGGTGGGCTTAGGAAACCTACATTGAAGCCCTGCCTCTGCCACTTCGCCATTCTGCAACCCTGAGTGGTAACCAAGCCTCTCAGCCTCCAGGTCTTCATCTGTAAAGCAAGGGTGTAGGAATATCTGCCTCACAGAGTTACTGGGAAGATCCAGTGAGAACGTGTATGTGAAAAATACCATGTAAAGAACCATGAAAACATTAGCCCCCCCCTGCAAGAAACTTGGACCAATATGTGGGAATTATAGGGAAGCAGATTTTGACCTAGTGTAAGGAAAGACTGTCTAATGCCTCTGAGCTGTGGAATGATGGGAAGAGTTTTAGGAGAGAGGAAGGTCTGAGACTCTTGGGGTCTTTAAGCAGAAGCTAGGTTTCTGGGCTTCTGCTGAGAGTTTTGTTGCTGGGGGTAGAGTCACCCTGGATGACCTCTGAGCTCTCTTCTGTGGCTCACATAGTGTTTGAGTTATTAGGACACTTCTTTTTTTTAAGATTTATTTATTTATTGGAGAGAGAGGGAGAGAGAGAGAATATGAGCAGGAGGGGTAGAGGGAAAGGGAGAGGAAGAGAGAGTCTGAAGCAGGCTCTGTGTGGAGCCCAACATAGTGCTCTATCTTATGACCCTGAGGTCATGACCTGAGCCAAAACTAAGAGTTAGACTCTTAACCTACTGCACCACTCAGGTGCCCCAGGACTCTTCTTTACCCTTTTTCTGAGAATTTTTACACTATTTAGAATTTTTTTTTTTTTAGATTGTAAAAGCAATACAGGTGCATGGTTATTTATTTTTCTTTAAAATCTCTTAAAGCCCTAGGCATTTTGGTTCCTAAGTGGAGTCTTGGTTTATGTAACTCTAATAACTAGGCAGACCGCTTCAGGTCTTACTGCATGGGGCATTTTAGATGTTTTTATTCGGAATGCACTAATGCTCTTTAATGACAAATGGGTGGATGGTGAAAAGTGTGTGTGGTGCACGTGAGGCCTCTCTCACACAGACGGGCAGCAGAGGGGGGTGGGGCAGGAGTGGGGGAGGAAGTCTGTGCATTCTGATGTCTCCACAATTCTGAGTTCTGGGTTACTTTAAAATGATTGATTTTTATTATTTGTAAGCAGAAATGATATTATAAACAGCTAACAATATTGTCAAGTAGAGGTCTTGCTAGAGTATGCTACAATGAGTAGGTAAAGATCATTTGAAATTAGCACACTAATTATTTCTATGCAAATGAATGTTGTCAGAGAGCTTGGAAACAGGTTGTTCTCTGAACTGGGTTAAACATCCCCTAAGAGCTCATGTTTATACTCCTAATTTACTCAGAAACCTGTTGTTGCTATTTTTTAAATAGAAGAAAGGTAAAATATGCCAGCCCATGATTGAATTATCACAAATTTAGCAATAGTTTGAATTGAATTATATTTTTATGTATTTATTTTATTGCCAATTACTAATGTAACACATTTGCTAAAAGGAGGCCTAATTTACTTGCTAACATTCTGTACACAGAGTTTATTTCCCTTCATGGAAGATGTCCACCTATGCTGTTTGATGAGGAATTATCTTTATGATAATTTAGGTGATTTCCTGGCATTTATTTATTTATTTATTTGTAAGGTCTATGCCCAATGTGGGGCTTGAATTCATGACCCTGAGATCAAGAGTTGCGTGTTCTACCGACGGAGCCAGGCAGGTGCCCCACTTCCTGGCTCTTTTAAAAACATCACCAAAACGGTTGTTCCCAAATAATTGTAATTCCATACCTCGCAAATATTCTAGCTGGAAAAAAGTTGCTATAAACCATATAGAGGCAAACAACTTTGAAAAGCCAAGAATATAAGAAAATAGACTTAGCCCTAATTGTGGGAGCAGCTTACTTTCATCTTTTCATTCAGCAGGCCCTTCACGATCTTGCAAGGCCCTAGGTTAGCTTTTGATTATCCTTTTTCATTGTATGTAGTGATGCCAAAGGGTGGTCGAGTGAAGCTTCTAGTAGATATTTTGAAAAAGTGAGTGCTTAAATACTCTTGCCTTCTCCACCTCACTCCCTGTCCCTGGTCTTCATCCACAGGAACTGGTAGATCACGAAAGAGGGCCTCTGGAGGCCTGGACTTCAAATTCTGAGATGACAGGTCTAGGCGGGGCTTCAGTAGGGGTGGAAGATACAAGGGCAGGGAATATGGTTGGGATGGAAGTTGGGAAGAAGGGAGAAAGAATCTATGAACAAGCCAAAACAGAAACCTAAGGAGGGTTAGGTCATGAGCTAGACCACAGGAAGATATGTCAGAATTGAGGGTAACAGATACAAGGAATGATGGACACATAGTCCGAGTCTAAGCTAGTCAAACCCTGCTTGGGCCATGGTATCCCAGCAGGATTTAAGCTTTGGTCTGACCACGGAGAGAAGCTGAGCAGCTCTATAATCAGGCTGTTCTATAGAAGCCTTGGAGTTTATATTCACTTATAACCTCAGAGATGTCTCTTTATACCAGTAAATCACTCCATACAACTCACTGCTTGGACATTTATTTTCTAGCAGACCGACTTTAGAAGGTGATGTATAGTGTGTTGGGAAGAGCCCTGCCAGGAGGGGCCAAAACCCTCAGTTTTTAGCCTGTGCTCTTAGACAAGTCATCTAATCTTTCAGAGCCTCAGTTTCCCTGTGTATAAAATAAGAATTGAGATGATAAAGACTTATGGTTCATCTATCAGTTGTGAGTTCTAAAGCATAGAAAAGAATTCTGTGGCCTTTGGCATTTGACTTGTTTCACTTGAAAAAAAAGAAATGCCCTCAGCACTACATTTGAACCTATGGAAAGCCCCAAAGTCAAAATCAAACTATAAATAGGTCCTTTCCCTTGCTTGTTTGCCAGAGCCAGGGGTGTTGACGATAGTCTGCGCTCTGTGGAAATGGCATGAAGCAAAGTGACGAGGGTTGAGCAGTTGTGCTCCTCGGCCTCTGCAGATGCAATAGCTTCCCTACCAGTATTAGACCAGAGGCCCACTGTGTTCCAGGGACTCCGATGGGGCTGCTAGCCCCCTAGGGATGCACACACCACCAGCAAGCCAGAGAACTTCAGTCCTTTGCCGAAATTGCACCTGGCTCATTTGCTGAGAGCTGTAGTTAGCTGGGCTGCTCTTTTTGGAGCACCCCCTACCCCGGTCAGTCCTGCTGGGCCAAGACCAAAGACATAGGGGCTGCCAGTGGACTTTAAAATGTTAATTTAAAAATAGTCCTTAATTATAAAAGATAGCCTTAATTATAGCTTACCACAGGCAGGCCATGCATTTCTGAGTAGTTTTACAAACGGGGGAATAAGCGAATAGTTGGTAAATGTTGGTGAGTTCTTCATTTGCATGCTGTCCCACACCCAAATTGTAATACTGCAACACCACAATTTTCAGACAAATTACCAGTGCAACAAATTAGCACAATTTGTTAATTTCCTCTTTAATTGCACTACAAAGAGTAGTGTTTCTGTCTTTTGCCTTTTTTGACATAGAGGCTCATCTTAAAAGCAGAAAGACTTTAACATAGCTAAATCTCTGTCTATAACAAATAAAACTTGTTTTCATTTTCCTTACCCAGCCGGCTAAGATTTATACATTAATTATTCAACTGATGCATCTTAAACATCCTAGTTAAAATACACACTGCCGGCCAGGAATTGTTCAACCCCCAGCACACTTTTGTTTGCCTGCAAGGAATAAATACTTAGAACTGTAAATGGGTAAACTCGGTCTTTCCATGTGGTGAGGTCAACAGAACTCATAGTGAACATACAAAGGATAAAGAACTAATTATTATTGAGATTCAGGTAAGTGATTTCTTAGGCATTTTAGCTGTCATGCTGTGGAATAATTGCAAACCCACCAGGAAGGAATTGCAAAACACAACCTACTTATCCTTTCCCCAATGGCTACATAGATTTTTTTTTCTGTTTTGCAGTTTATGCCAACCCTCTATTTAATCATTAAAAGGAATGTTATTTTAAGTATCGCTTCCTGAGTAACTGTGTTTGACTGAAATGCTACAGAATGGTGACTTTGCCCAGAGTGTGACTTCAGTGTGCTGGCGAGATTTGAGGCAATCGGAGCTATTAGTAATGGAATACAGAGCCCTATGGCAATTTTACTTAAGTTCTGTTCAAGTTAATATTCCATCTGACTCATGTAACCATTACTATTCAGTCCCATCAGTGACAACAAAAAATTGCTAAACACCGTTTCATAGGCATCAAGTGTTTTGGCTTTGGTATAATTTTATAATCATGCCTTATTGCAGCATTTTAATGCTATCACTTAAATATCTGTAACAGCAGCAGCAAATATTCTAGGCATACCACAGAACCCCCATTAGTAGGTATCCCAGCTTGGTGACTAGATTCTTCCTACTTCTAGGTCTTTACATATTCCTTTTCTTGTCCAGGAATGCCCTTCAAGTCTTGGTTTAAAGGCCTCCCTCTGGTATTGATCACTGTACCCATTTGCTTCCTTCATAATATTTGTCAGAATTTAAAATGATACTTGCATCTTTTTTCTTATTGTCTCCCCTGCTAGTCTATAAACTATACAAGGACAGAGACCATGTCTGTGTTTATTCATCTGCGTATTTCCTTGCCTAGCAGAGTAAGGAGGGGCTCTAAATATTTTGATGAATAAATGAGGCAGTGTGGCAGATGTGCAAGGAGGCAGGAGCCCTACGTGCTGAGGACCTCCAAATTAATCTCATGGTTGCATGTGATCCTGCCTAGGCCTGTGGGACTTGCAACTAGTATGCCCACATGCAGGCTAGACATTTCCATCTGATGGTCCACAGGCACTCCCAAGTCAACATTCCAACCTTTAATTCTTCAGCCTACTTCTCAAATCTTTTCCCTCCTCAGTCATCGTTTGAATAATGGCACTGCCATGTGTGTCATCACCCAGGCAAGACACTTGGCCTTCATTTTCCCCTTTCTCCTCCTCAACTCCAGCACCCAGTCCTGTCAGTGTGTCTTCCTGAATACCACTAGGATCTGTCCTCTCCTTTCCACCTCCATTGACATGGCTTTAGTTCAGGTCCTCATCATCTCTGATGTAGACTAGTGCAAATGCTTTCTGGTGGTCTCTCTGCCTTCTCAGTCTTACGCCGTAAAACCACCTCCCTCTCCACCAAAAGTTAAACACTGTTCTCTCTCCTTCTATCTAGAAGTCAGTAAGGACTGGCAATGCGCAGAAGGAGCTGGAACCTTACTGAGTAAGAGATATTAAAAAATTGCAGACATATGATTTCTTCAAGATTAATTTCCTTTTTGTTTTTCTGCTACGGATCCAATGGAATAAGCTATTAAAATGCTTTGAGTTTCTGAACGAAAGCACAGAACTGTGCCGGCAGAACAACGTAAAGGTTTCCTTTCTTTCTCTCTAGCGTCTCTCTGTGATGAATGATATGACCATGAATCCTCACTTAAATATCATAAAATCCCAGAGCGTTACAGCTGGACAAGGGCCATCTGGATCTTTTGTCTGAGGCTCAGAGATGGGAAGGACCTTATTTAAGGTCACACAGTGAGTTAGCTGCAGAATTAGGACTCAGACCCCATTCTCTGTATTCCTCAGGTAACCATGAGGCTTCATTTGGATGCATTATTAAACATTTGGCAGCTCTGTGACCCACTCCTCAGACCACTGTGGCATGACTTCCTTCCTTCATCTGACTTCTTTTTCTTTTTTTTACTTCTCTTGTACCTGAGTGCTTATCAGTGAGATTAGGAAGAAAGTCTGACCTTTATAAGTGCATGTGCTTCATCGGTGATTTCCAAAGAGGGCACTTTGGAGCACTAGAGGTTTTTTCGAGCTGCCCTGGGGGCCTTTGTGTATATCAGTCAATGGGTCCCAAGGAAACAGGGCTCTGCGCTGCCAACCCCCATCTCGTACTCCACAGGAAGTTTTGTTTTCATTTGTTTTATATGGGCCCACACTACCACTGGATTTAAGTGATTTCGTGTTGAAAAAGTTCTGAAAACAGTACTTCAGGAGCACATTTGGTAGTTTGCTCCCTTATTGAATATTCCAATTAAACAATATTTCTGTGGTTTTGTGTCTATTTTTATTTTTACCCTTCTCTTTACAATGATAAAAGGCAGGCTTGCTCATGTGGGTGTGGTAACCTCAATGTTGATTATCCCAAACTAGTTAGTGGACCAGTGACTGAGGCTGGGGCTTTATGGCCTCTCAGCTATGTGCTCATCTATACTAGCACATGGGTCAGGTCTGCCTAGTGTCCTGCTTTCCCCCCTCAGGCCAGGGAGTACATGGGATTACTTGGTAGAAGATACATTGTCATTAAGAATCTAGTATATCTTCTTCAGCTTACTTGAATTCTCTGTCTCTAGTCTTTGATACTGACCTGTGCTGAGCAAAGTGGAATGTATGATTTCTGAGAGCCAGGTGTGGTGGCAGGAGAGTAAAACACTGTGTGAATGTCCATGGGAGACGGTTGATATTGAAAACTGACTTGTGTCATTGTGTAGAGTCCCAGCGGGTAGTCTTCCAGTTTCTGGCATGGGAGGTGATGATGGAAGGGATGTGGGGGCTTTGAAGGAGGGACAAATTGTATTTCCCACTTGACCATTTTCCTTTGGTGTCCAGAGATGGTTGACATACTTTTGATACTTCTTGACGTGATGAAAGACAAGGCCACTCCTAACTTTGGTGGGCCTGGGACAAGGGTGCAAAATGTAGACTGACTGCCAGCTCCCCTTTCTCTCCATCCTCTTGGCTCTGTCCTTATCTTGAGGGGCCTTCTGCACATAGATGCAAGCCTTGCTCCACAAAGTCCCAGTCTAGAGCATCAGCATTGCCTCAGAACTTGTTAGAACTGCAGACTCTCAGGGCCCACTTTAGGCCTACTTAACCTGGATTATCTGGATTTTTTTTTTGAGACAGAGAGAGAGAAAGAGAGGGAAAGTATAGGTGAGGTGGGGGGAGGGGCTGAGGGAGAGGGAGAGAGAGAATCTTAAGCAGGCTCCATGCTCAGCACAGAGCCCAACATGAGGCTCAATCTCACGAACCCGAGATCATGACTGGAGCTGAAATCAAGAGTTGGGTACTTAACCGACTGAGCCCCCCAGGTGCCCCTTAACCAGGATCTGGATTTTAATAAGATTCCAGGTGATTCACAATCACATTCAAGTTTGGGAAGTATTATTATAGCCCACATGTTCAAACTCCAGCATTACTAGGTTGAAGGACAACAGCTGTCCTATGGCCACCCCCCAACCCCTTAGGCCTAGGATTGTGCCCATCCTTGGGAAGACAGAGCTAGGGAAGAGAATGGCACAGGCCATGACTAGGCTTGGGGCATATGGCCCAGGAGTTCAAGGTCTTGGATATTCTGAGAGTATACTATAGAAGAGGGAAGCATAGAGTTTGAGTAGGCAAGTGCCTTGGCTCTGTAGACTCCTTGCTCTATGGGGAGTAGTGTGGCTAAAGCAGGGCCAGAGGAAGGCCCTGTAAAGTGTGACACCTAGGGGAGGGACCTGGCTGTCCCAGTCTAAGAGTGATACTGTTGACAGATGTTCTAAATGTCCATGTGGATGGGGGTTTGGTGGGGGGTGAGTCTTGGCTCTTTGAGGTACTAGGTGGCTGTCAGTGCTTTGGTGGCTCTTTGGGGTGTGGGGAAGTAGTAGCGATGGGGCCATGACTGCCTTAAGAAGGAATCAAAGTGAACTATTGGAAGCAAACTCTTTAGTAGCAAGGGAGCCATATTCACTGACCTAACCTAAGGAAGGTGCGCAGCGAAGGGGCTTCCTGTAGTGCCCGATGACAGTTCAATGAGACCTGCTGGCAGCCTGCAGCAGGAGGCAGTTGGATGTGGATGGGAAGGGCTTTGAATAGCTGCCTCGAAACCTAAGATACAGGCAGTTTTCCTCGATGAATTCAGAGCAGCGGCTGGCGTGGGTGAGGTGCAGTAGCCAGTGGAGAAGGGAATGTGTCCACTGCCACCTGGGCGATGCCATGGTTGTGAGACAGAGGCAGGTCTGAAGTGAAGTCCATTAGACGGCTGTTCCAGCAGTCACACCTCAGCTTCTTCGTCTGCAAAATGGACCTAACAGTCCTTTCCCTGCCCACCTTTCAGAGATGTTGGGCGGCTCTGGTCAGAAAATGAATACTAAAGTGCTTTGTAATTGTCAGGTGGGGCATACCTGAAGAAAATGGTAATCATCCTGCCATTTGCTGTCTTTCCTTTGGGAGTATGCCTTCAGCTGCATATGAGTTTTAGATTTAGGTCGTCTACCCTTTAGCAATGCACAGGGCTCCACGCAAAGCCATTTCTACCCCTCTGCCCGGTGCCTTTCAGCCCCTTCCAAGCAGATACACTGCTGTGATTCTCATTTTTTGAGTTCCACAGTGGGGGAGGGGGATTTTATATTGGCAAACATTTCTGAAGAGACAAATAATTGCCTCTGGAAAGAGAATACTTTTCTCTTCCAAAAATTCACATTTGCTGGTTTAAATTGATGTGACTTTATTTTTTGGCTAGGACTCTGCAGTATTCCACTGAGCGGTAATTATTCCTTTGGTGTTGCAGGAGTTTGCTGAGAGAAGGGAACTAAATCTAAAAGAGTGAATCCATCTGGTACATATGTTGAAGCTTTCTCTGAGGCCACTGACACTGAAATGTTAATGCTAGATTTTTTATCTATTGATATCATTTAGATATTGATATAATGTGACCTAATGCCCTAGGGTCAATGACTCAAAGGCTGAATTCCATTCCTTTACATGGCACTGGATGCCCCACATGGTGGATGGTTGACCTTCTTGGCAGAGCATAATGGTAAGGTAGACCTTGCGTTCCAGTCCTACCACCTGATTGTCAGACTGTGGTTGCCCCAGTTCCTAGCGGGGTAGGTACCCAAGTGTCCGCAGCCAGAAGACTCAGTGACTCCCAGTACTTGAAGTATCAAGAACTAAGGGTTGGCAGGATAGAAGCTACACACGTATCCCAACCGGTAGATGATATCTGGAATTAGTCTGATACCTCAAGTATTAAGTGCCCCTGGGAAGAGCCCCTGAATCCCAGGGAGGCTTGTGAATCTGCAGCCTTCCTGTTGACATTAAAGTGTGGGTGAAGCTGGGATGTGCTCCAGGAACCTGCTGAAGGCTGTCCTCCTTGGTTGGGGCTCTGATGTCCAGCCTAGGCTTGGCTGGGCCTTTCCCTGGGGTGCTGGGCTCTGTCTGTATGGCTGCCAGCTAGGGTCTAATCCAAATAAAACCTTGTGGAAACCTGGGGCTGCCACCTGCCCGATGATTAGTGTTGCCACTGTGGCAGGGTCTCTCCTAACCACTTTGCATTCTGAAATAGCTAGCTTTTGTTTGTCTTTTTTTTTTTAATTGTTGTAACTTTGCCAGTAAGTCCTATTGGGGACAACTCTGTGGTCCTCCAAGTTCTGAGTCTGTTTGATCTGTGTTCATTCTCCTTTTCCTGCTCTCCTGGCATTGAAGTCTTTGGAGTCCTCACTATCACTATAAAAGTTCTGCTGTAAACCATGGGAAATGGTCCACTTTATCCCATAGTCCAGTTACACATCCATGGAAAAGAGTGGACATCTTGTACCTCACTTGGGTTTGAACCCACTCGCAGTTCCTGTCTCCTCTCTCTCAAGGAAGCATCAACCAAAGAAGCCAGAGGGGATTTGCCGGCCTTCTATGAAATAAAATGCTATGTGGTAATAAACAGCTAACTATCCAGATTTATTAGCAAAATCTGGCTGCTCTAGCTTTTTGACGATTTTCTCTTTCCTCTGTGGTCCAGTGTGAAATAGACTCTCCAGGGTGAATTGTCATTGGGAGAAATTCAGAGCTGCCATGTGTCATTGGCACATGGCCGAGGAGAAGCTGACGAAAGGGTTACCACCATTTTCCCCAAAAGCTTAGGGAAGGTTACTGATTATTTTCTAAATACTTTCTAATCTTCAGCACAGGATACTGTGATTATTAAAGAGGCACCATCAAGTATCTTTTTAAAATAGTTGTCTCCTTTTTGTTTTCCTAATAGTCACTGTGCCCAGGTCCCTCTTTAGGACCCAAAGGTGATGTTTCTTTCTTTACCCACGAAATTTGTCCTTGCCCTTCTGGCAAATGGACTTGAATTGCTCCTGCTTCTGGCAGCTGGCAGCTGGGTTTACTTCAAGGTCCTTGGGAAGGCCAGACAAGTGCCATTACACAAATCACTGGTGACTGCTGTCAGCCCACGGGCCCTCTCTCTCCCACACTTCTTTCTCTACCCCTGCCTCCCGCCCCTTTCCGTAGAGGCTTGCAGGTGACATTTTTCTTTCGGGACAACAGACTTTTGTCTAAAGGTAAATATCAGCAGACTGGTGACGTCTAAGGTAGGGTGGTGTTTGACCTATGCAGTAAATAGCACTCTATCATTTGTATATTATCCACAGCATATCTAATTTAAAAGTTCTTAATGACATCTGTGGTGCTTAAAGCCCTCAAACCAATTCATGGGAGTTTGGAGGAGCTGTTGTGGCATTTCTGCCCTGTGGGTGTGGTAAATGTTAGTGTTTGGTCTTTTAGTTCACTCCTAGGCCATCCTTCAGTGTTGTAGACCACCTGGACTCCTGGGCCACCCTTTAAGTTTGAGGGGGGAGGTGGGGAGAGTATACTTTGTTTCCCCTTATTCTGCATTTGTTTCAACTCAATCAGCATCACAGATCCATTAATTAAGAACTATGGCACGTTCTCCTGCCACATTTCTGATTTCTCAATGCCCAGGGGAGAAACAGAATCCCATCTAGAGTTGTCATTTGATCCGGGCTCACAACACATGGAGGGCCCAGAAACATACATTGTCCCCTTGTTTTGGGGTTGGAAGACATCCATGAGCTCCTTATGCCTCTGGCTATGCTGTAGTAGTATTTTGAGAAGTAAGATCCCCCCCCCTTTTTTAAGCTGGGATCTGAGAGCATCACAATTTGTTTGTTTGTTTAGGCTCTTTAGGTTCTATATGGGGTATACAAGCCTTCATATTGACCATTCTGAAGCATCATGTGGACTAGTAGTACACCTCGTTTGGTATATTTGTTACTTAAAAAACTTGGCAAATGGTTTGTGGTACCTGTTAAGGTTTTTTAGCACATATTTATTGAGTACCTTTTGTTGCCTAGGAGCTATGCTGAGTGCTGGGAATGCATGGATGAAACAGGCCCAGTCCCTGCTCTCAGGTTGTCTCACAGTCTAGTAAGAGAGGAAGACACATCAACAAGTAACTGTAACACAAAGTGCTGGCTAGAAAATTCCAGGTCAGGGTACTGGCATGAGCAGAGGTTGAGGGCAGGAAAATACAGGATTGGCTTGGGGAATCACAAGCAGTGTCATATAGTGGAGTGTGGTGTGCATGTTGGCAGGAAGCTGCTGGAGAAAAGACTCGGGGGTAGATGTGGGTCAGATTTTTAAGAGCTGAGATTTTTAGCTCTCTGAAGATGATTTGGGTATCCCTTGATTGAATTCAAGGGGTTGGATCCATGGTAACAATTCTGTCGACATTCCTAGAATTTTTGTTTAGTTTAGCAGGAGGCGGAAGACAAAGCTATTAAAACTGAAACTGTGATCCTCAGCCATAGGGACCTTGTGAGTCAGAGGTTAGAGCATCTTGTATGGCTTGGAACTAGAACTCTGTATTCGTCTGAAATGTATGTGATCTATCTTTGGCTTAGGGAGGGGAGAGATTTGGTTTGGAGAAAAGGTCGGGAAGGAAGGATAGCAAAGCTGGGTAGTTTTGCACCTACTCCCCAGTCAGAAATTTACAGTTTGATTTCATCACTGTCTTTGAAATATTGTCATGTCCCAGAACATACAGAGATCCATATTTAAAACTAAGTGTGAACACCTCACATCCAATTCAGATATAAAGGAGGAGTTTGGCTCATGTATGTGGTTCTACTTCATAAGCAGCCATGATCAAATGAGTAGGCTTGCAAGAACATTCAAAGATCAAACCATTTAAGAATGCACTGGGTGTGAGAGTCTGGAGCTGTTGTTCACAGTATAACCTGACCCAGGCATATGTAGCATTACCCTCTGGTCCAAAGCCACAAGCACTGTTCTTATTGCTAACACACCATCTTCCAAATGGGTGCCACGCTCAAACAGGGAGCATGGTTGGACTGCTGTGGTGGCACACATGGAGACACGGCGTTCACTGGAGGTCCTCTCTCCTGGTGTTTTGGTAGTGCTCTTCTCGTTGATGAAATAGCCATTATTCATGTTGCTTCATCTCTGTATTACTTTGCCGTGAGATGGGAGGGCCCTTCCGGGGCTGTTCTTCTCGCTAATTATTGAGGGGGAGGAGGTTTTGCTCTGTTAAAGAGCACAGCACAAATTCCTTCAGACATAAGCAGAGAAGCTCTCTCAGGAAGAAAATATCTCTGCAAGGAGGTGTCAAGGTCTACTTGGACAGGTGTCCTGTTGTCACAGAGCTGCCCCTGAGGAGCGCCTTTCTACTCAGCCCTTGGAGAAATGAACACTTTCTGAAATTTAGCATGATGGTTTTATAATACCATTTCCCAGCCCTTCTGATGGACGGATTCTGAGTATCCCTGATCACTTACATAAAAACTGCTCAAAAAAAATAATAACCCCAACTCTTCATTCATCCATTTCTTTTGTGTTTATCATTGGTGCTTTGGGAATTACAATCCTGGAGGTGAAAGTCCTGCAAAATGTTTAGAGTTAGTGTTTAATCTGAAGGATTCTGTCTGAAGGGTCATGTGGTAATTGAGTTTCTCTATTAAAAACAATGTTTGCTTCACTAGGACTCCTGAGCACTGCTGAGGAAATTCATATTATAGCCTTGCTGCTACCTGTATCTTGTTCCTTATACTGGATCCCCAGTATAAGTATATATGATGATGTGAGTTGGTGTAGATCTTTGTGCATTCACAATATATTATATACAATGGTTTAACATAATTGTTATCAATGTAGTGGTATAAATAATTTTTAAAAATTCAGGCTATAACAACAGGGAAAACAAAAACAATCAGGTCAGCACTGTTCCCTCTTAAGCCTGTTCTTCCAGAGCAGCCACTTTTTAATGGTTTTAACTATTGCTTTTGGTATTTTCCTTTGTGTTTCATGTAATATGTTCATACTGCCATTATTTGATTTGTTATTTTAGGTGTTGTTTGTTGACTTCCTGTGATGGTAGATGAGAATCAGGCTGTCTTATAGCCTATTATCAGTCAGGCTTGGCTGGTTTATGTTGCAGACAGACCACTCCTAATTACCAGTGACTTCACACAACAAAATATTTCTTGCTCGTGCTACATGTTCAGCCCAAGTGGGTAGGGAGCCTTTGGCTTGTGTTGGTCCTTCAGGCTGATGGAGGCTCCATCACAACACCTGATTCTGTGATCTCTGCCAAATGGACAGATGATGGGGGATTACATCCTGGCCCTCAATGCTTCTGCCCAATTATGGTACAAGTCAGTTTCACTCATGTTCTATTGATCAAAGCGAATCACATGGCCACACTTAATCTGAAAGGAGGCCAGGAAGTGCAGTCCTACCATGGGCCTGGTAAGAGATGCCCTGGAGTATTTAGGAACCTTAATGACTGCCACATAGCCCCTGCCATGTTCCCATGTTCCTGATTGCTCTCATGTGAGTAAATCACATATTTTTTTCAAAATGGAAGTTCAATGTTTGTATCATTATAGGTTGGTAAATATCCACCTGCAAGCCAATGTGTTATATTTACATGTCATTTTTAAAATAATATTTTATTTCCCCAGTGTCAATAATTGCCTAATTTTTTATTTGCCTACTACTCTTTGTATTGATTCTTTATTTTCTCCACAACATCCATCAGACTTGTCAAATAGTTCTCTGTGTTGTTTTCTAAATACAGAGAACTATCAGATAAGCTATAAATTTTTTCCTGCAGTTTTCCAACCTCCTGCTTCAGTCTTGGATATTTGCTCTCCAGGCTTGCTGAATAGGTATCATCCCGGGACTTCTGTTGCCAGTTTCCCGATTTAGAGTCCTAGGTTTCTGGGGTCCATGTCTCCCTCTTTTTTGGTTTACTCACTTGTTTTGTTGGAGCACATGCTCTAATAGATTCCTAAGTAAAGCTGTATGGGAAGTATACTAGTCAGCTGTTTTAGTAGATGATGCTGTGTTTGTAAATATTCTAAAACCTCCCTGGCTTCTACAGCAAGGTTTCTTTCTTACTCATGTCCTATGTCCTTCAGGCATTAGCTACAGCTCTAGCTAGGTCTTTTTCATTCAGGGACCCAGGCTGAACAGGAAGCCCCCTTTTGGGAAGAGCAGTTCTCGTGGCAGAGGAAAAAGAGCCCTGACAGAACCAGTGATGGCTTTCAAAGCTTCTGATTAGAAGTGGCACACATCACTTTTGTTCCTCTTTCATAGGCCAGAGCAAATCTTATGGCCAAGCCTGATAGTGAACATCACGTGTAAGGCAAAACTGTACAATTCACTATAGGAAGTAGATAGTGTAGCCACACATACAGTTACGTACACCCGGAATTTTGAAGGCACTACTTCATCATCTCCTAGTTTTCAGTTTTCTTGAATAGTCCAATGCTGATCGGGCTCCCATTCTTCTGCATGAGACTTTTCTTCCTTTACTCTGAAAGCTTTTAGGATTTCCCTTTAACCCCTACTTGTTGGAATTTTAATGATGATGTGAGTTGGTGTAGATCTTTGTGCTTTCATTTTGCTGGTCCTTCCTTGGGTCCTTTCAATGTGGAAATGTATATCCTTAGTTTCTGGGGGGAATTTTCTTATTACTTTAATCATTTTCCCCTCTGTTTTTTCTTTCTGAAGTTTCAGTTACTTGGACGTTAGATCTCCTTGAATGTTCCTCTACTTTTCTTAGTTTTTTCTCTCTTGGTCTTTGTGTTCTACTTTTCGGAAGACGAGTATTTTAATCTTCCTCCTCCCCTTTTCACATTTTGATGATCGAATTTTCAATGTCCATCAACTTCCTTGTGTTCCATCTCTCCCTTTTTCATAGTGTCCTGTTCATGCTTATGGATAAAATTTTTTCTCTTATCTCTCTGAAGTGTGTGTGTGTGTGTGTGTGTGTGTGTGTTACATATTAGAAAATATATGTGAGGTTTCCTTCTATTCTTGCATCATTTGTGTTTTTTCCAGGTTCCCTTTTCCAGTTTGTTTGAAGCCTCTCTCATGTTAGAGGCTGTCCTTAAATGTCTTGTGACACTTGGCAGTCTATTCATATTTAAGAGTGGAGCCTTCCAAAGGGGATTGGAAGTGTCGGATGGAAAGGCAGAGCTTGTCAGCTGGTGGGCTTCACTGCAGAGTGATTGGCAGCAACTGACTTTTTGTTGGAGGACATCCACATACCAGTATATAGAGGAATTTTCTCTAGTGACCTTCACCCATGGAATCCTTTAGTCTGCCTGCAGTATTTTGGGATTGGAGGTAGGCTGACTAGGTTCCTGCCACTCCATATATTCCTGCCATTCACTTGATCCCTCTATTTTCTGTTAGGTGCCTCACCCCACCCTCTACTGTACCTGATGTTCCTAGTGCCCTGGGTGAGTTTGATTCAGTGTCTTCAGAGAATATATCTCTTGTTTGCTGGGGATGAAAGGAATGGAAGGAATAGTTACTTAGCTAGCTGCATGGGATGAAGGAAATGTGGGAGCCCACTCTTCCATGTACAGACTTCCAATTCCTGTTTTCTTGTATCTGACCCTAACTTCTGTGGTACCTAGTATTGCTAAGCCCTAAGCTTTCCCAGGATTCTTTGGGGGTTAATTGGCTCACTTTTTTTGGCATCTCCTTCTACAAGCACTTAGGTTAAAGTTTTGTTTACTTTTCCAAATTGATATACCTTCCTTCATTTACTTCCCGCTTCCAAAAACTCTGTGGACAGTTCTCATCCACTGAGGTCTCCTTTCCTATTCTCTTAATCTGTCTGAGCCTTTGCCTCTTCCTCTCCTCTCTCTTCTCTCATTGTTTTTATTTGTTTTGTTTTAAGGCCTTTATTGTTGTTTTAATGGGGCTTTCTGAGAGGGAGGGAGGGAGAGAGAGAGAATGAGTATCACATGTGGTCAACCTGCCATATTTAACCAGAAGTCAAGCTGAGGAAGAATTTTAAAATGTAGTTTTCTTTACCTCATGCTGAACTAAACATGGCCTTAAAATATACCTTTGATCTCCTAAATGAAAATAACATTATATTTGGATAGGTGACGTGTTTTCACTACTGAATTTTAATGACAAAACTTGAATGTTGATGGAAATTGAAATGTCTCACACTGAGCACGGTAAATGAGTAAATGAATGAATCATTGAAGAAAAAGGAAAGATACTATAATGGCTAGTCTCGGTTTCATACTTCAGATCCCCTCTTTACCCTTCCCTACCCTGCTCTGGGCCCCTGGAGACTGGCTTCGATGGACTGTGTCACCCATGCTCCCTCGTGCCCTGGCTTCCAGTGGGTTTGGCCAATGGGGGAAGGAGGAGGATCAGACAGTTGGGAAGAAAGAGCTGTCTGGGCACTTATTTCTCTAGCTCCCTGTCTGCTGGGTCACATTTGGCAGGGATCGTGTCCTCTATCTGTGTCACACCTTCTGTTGCGTTGTCCCTTTCAGATAGCCCCAGCTTTTACCAGGCCCTGCTCTCCTTCCCACTTCAGGCCCAAGGATGGTAGCAGCTTCTTGCTGTTGGCCCAGGCCTGCTGTACAGTCCCTTGTTGGTCCCCTTCACTCTGCCCACACCTTTGGTTACATCTTTTTAATGTGCTGTCTGTTGCCTGCCAGGACCCTGGATGACACAAACACTCTGGTAGAGCTATCTCTTCATCATCTAGGTACTTTTGGACAAAGTACTCCACGTGATGGGCCACACTTCTTTCTGTCTGAAAAGTGCTGAGGTGGAAAAGGGTGGTCTGGTCTCTGGTCTGAGAGCCCCTTCCAGTTCTGACATCCATACTTCTGCATGATGCAGCGGTGGTCCATAGAGAGCTCTAGCTCCAGTTCTCTCCTTCTGGCTCAGTGGGCCACTGTGGATATTCCTGAGTGGCAGATGATCACCAAATAATCAATTTCTTCTTTTGGGAGGCAGTTTGCTGGAGTAAAAGAATATAGACTTTAGAGTCAGACTGGGGATCGGAATCAGGCTCTGCCACTTTCTTAATAAGTTACCTTGAGTACATGACTAAACCTGTCAAAGTGTCAGGTTCTTCATCTTAAGATGAGGGGTTATGGTGGACACTGTTAGTTACCTATCTAACAGGCATCTCCTTCTTTGTTAAAAGAATGCTGATTTCCATCAGGCGGCAGAGCTGAAATTTTAGTTGGGTGTTTGATACTTGCAGCTTGTGGTAGATATCACTAGTGTTTACTAACGTTTGCTTCTGTCCTTCTGAGAACATGAAAGACTAACTTCCAAGTCCTCTTGTAGTTAGGTGGGGCTGTGTGATGAAGTCTGGCTAATGAGCTGTGAGGGAAAATGACCCGTGTCTCCTCGCGGCTGGAGCCGAGAAGAGCAAGTGTGCAGTCTTGTGTCTCTCCTGTCCCTGCTGGCAGCTAGCAGTAGTTTTCCCAGCAGAGCCTCCATTGGCCATGGTCGCTCAGGGACTATGGGGAGCACAGTCGTTCCTCATCTTGCAGCAAACATGTAGCATGAGTGGAAAGTAAACTGGTGTTCATGTTAAGTCAGTGGTGTTTTGAGGTTAATTGTTGGTGAATGCACAGCTGAAAGCATCCCTGTAGGCATAGGACATTATCTTCCTTGAAGGGTTGTATAGATTGGACTTTTTGGATTTGATTCCTAACTCTGTTACATATAACTTGTATGACCTTATTCAAGTTACTTAACTTTTGTATGCTTTGGTTTCCTCATCTGTAGCACAAGATTAACAATTCCTCCTTCCTCGTGGAATCTGTATTGAAGAAATTACTATGCATGAAGCACTTAGAATCGGGCCTGGCCAACGGGAAGTTCTGTGCAATGCTCGCTGGTGGAGAATGTGTATTTCGGAGTGTCGTGCACCGTGTGTGGCTGTCACCAACAGCTGGCTCTGGTACCTCTATTGCTGTTGTAAGGATTAGAATGACCCATGTAAAGTCCTGGCACATAGTGGGCATTTAATACAAGGTCCCCAGTATTTGGTGATTGAGCTTTTGTACTTATACACTGGATAGAGGCCCCTCATCTGTTGCTTCTCTTAGACTGATAGAAGCATTGCTCTCTAAGACTTCCTTTACAACACAGTAGGTAGTGGAATGTGTGGATATCAAAGATGTTTGTGAATACAAAGTAAAGAAGACATTGAAATGGCAGCAATACCTTAATTAATCAGGAAAGGTACTCATCAGAAGGGATGCTGTTTATAAGTTTCAAGGCAAAGCCGCCACACTCATGAGAATCTGTGCTTGGATAATGAATATTTGACTGCGTGTGTCATTTAGAGTCCTTAAACACTGTCTGTCCGTGCTCTTTATTTTGTAGGTGATGGAACTGATCCCAGAGAGGGGAAGGGGCTGGTCTGGGATGACACAGTCAGTCAATAGCCTGGACAGGACTAGAGCCCAGGTTTCTGGACTCCCAAGTGCACTGCTAGGTAGAAAAAGCGAGGTTTGGTCTTTTAACAGTTGTGCCATTTGGAAACTAGCATTGGGCTTGAGAAAATTAAAGTAAGTCTGCTTTCTACTCTGCCCTTTGCCCAGCTCATCATCTGTTTTGTTGGTGCTGGTTAGTTCATGCCTTTGAATACATAAGTGGCTTGAATTTCTCTTTCCTTTGCTGTCTGTTCATTGGCTGCGAGAGTGTCCTGTCCATTCTGGCTTTCGCATGGGCTGCCCAGAAGCACCACGGGCTTTGCTTCTTAGCCAGCTAGAGGGCGGCTGAAATGAAAGAGGCTTGCCAGTGTGTTTTCTTTGTATGCGTTTCCTTGGACACAAACACAGGAGGGGAGTTTCTACGGAGCAGCTAGTCTCCCCCCATTTTGGATTTTGCTGGGGCAGGTAGTAGAACTCTTTAAGGAAGTCTGGATTTTCTCTGTCTCGGGAAATTACTGATACCATCAGAGCCAGAAGGAGGTGAGTAAAATGGAAAAGAAAATTCGTAAGAGTAACGCCAAGATTCAGATTTCCAACCCCACCCAGTTCTCCTCCAGCTCTCCTTTCAGCTGTGACTTGCTTCCCAGGAAGCAGAAAACAATAGTCTACTGATTGAATTTCAGTCTAAACTCTAGGCAATTAAAGGTGAGGGAAGTAAAACCTAGTTACATTTACAATCAAAGTCCATATATCTCCATTGGGAGGCAGAGTCTTTGCATATACTTTGCAAGGTGGGTCTGGGTCTGAAGCCAAACTTGGAAGTGCATTTGTTTTGGTAACTATTCTCTTGCTTAAAGTTCTAGGCAGTCTTTTTGGAGTTAATCACTTCTAGAAAAGTGCAGAGGTCTTACAGTGAAGAAAAGGAAAAGCATATTAACTGTAACTGGACTGGGTCCATATCGTGAGAGCTGGGAAAACCTGAGATCTTGGGATAAAGGGAAAGCCAGTGGACAGATGGATTTTATGGTAGGGAACATGGGATAAAGACTCAGTTGTTCCGTTCTGATCCCTGCTCCCCACCCTACAGGAGAATTTAAATTTTGTCTACTCTGCTTAGCTTCCCAGAGTAGGTACCGTATTGTTTAGAGAAGTAGACTCATTTATCAGAAGTTCTCTCTGTGTATAACACTGTCACTTGTAAGTCATCTTTATCTTTATCTGCTGGCCTTTTCTCCTATCCTTCTCTCTCACAGTCATTCCTTTGGTCAGTGAATATGTACTAGAGGTCAGCTGTGTGCCAGACATGGTGCCAGCCCCATGGGTATAATGGTAACTAGGACAGTATTCCTGTTATGTATTGCTGCACAATAAGCACCCTCAAAATTTAGTGGCTTAATACAACAACCATTTTACCATATTCCGTAATTCAGGAATTTGGGTAGGGCACAGGGAGATTCTTGTCATTGACAGAGATCACTCAGCAGTATTCAGCTAGTCTGGTGGGCCCACCACAGCTTTATTCATATGTTTGCTGCCCTGGCAGGGATAGCTGGAGGGCTAGGCTCAGCTGGCCCTGTCACCGAGAGCACCTTTATGTGGCCTTACCAACAGAGTGGTCTCAGGGTGATTGGTGTTCTTTGGTGGCAGCTCAGGGCTCCAAGAGCTAGTATTCTAGTGACCCAGGTGGAGAATGCGTAGCCATTTATGACCTAGCCTCTGATGTCCCAGAATGTCACTTACTCTGTTCTCTTGGTCAAGCAAGACAGCAAGGGGTCAACCCAGGTGCAAAGTGAGGTGATTAGATTCCACCTCTTAGTGAAAGAAATCGCAATGACTTGGCAGCCATCTTTAACATCATAGACAGACGGAACTGCTCTCCTTGAAGAGATTTGTATACCTTTGGAGCTGGAAGCAGACTGGTCAACAAATAATCCAGGGACCCAGGCCGCCTTGAGGAAATTACTAGAAAGTCTATTGAGTTGTATAGTGAATACCCTTTCATGACTAAACAGCAGAGGGTCTGGGGTTGTTCGTTCATGCTGTCCTGGAGGCTTCCTATGACCACACCTGTAATCTCTTGCTCAGCATTCCACATCATACCACCAAACAACCAACTCTGTTAGCTAACACATACTCACAGGGAACAGTGCCCAGCCATGGGTCTGATCACAGCTGCCTCCATCATTCTGATTGGTTAAATCATAAGAGACTCTTAACTCTAGGAAACAAACTGAGGGTTGCTGGAAGGGGAGGTGGGCGGGGGATGGGGTAATGGGTGATGGGCATTAAGGAGGACACTTTATGGAATGAGCACTGAGTGTTATTTGCAACTGATGAATCACTAAATTCTACCCCTGAACTAATAATATACTGTATGTTAACTAGAATTTAAGTAAAATAAAATTAAAATTAAAAAATCCAATTGTTTGACTGAACAGAGGGTTTGCTAAGTAATTACTAACTACCTAGGCTTGTCCAGTCAGAATATTGACATTGTTGTTCTATCTACTGGGACAGTCCCCCTCTTCTTTATTTTGCTAATTTTTACTTATTCTTTAGAATTCATTGTGAGGAGCCCCTCTTCCTGGAAAACTTTTCCTAGCCACCATCATCCCAATTGGACTCAGATGCCTTCCTTTGGACTCCCTTAGCCACCCCCACCCCAGCCTATCTCCATCATTACTATACTTACCGTATTTTATTGTGATCCTTGATTATTGACTTTCCAACAGCCTCCCCTGACAGAGATGTATTGCTAATGTAGCCGACATGTTTAGAATGGGAATGTCAGCTAAATATCAGGTCTTCTCTGAGGGAGCTACAGATACTGGGGTGATTCAGACTGATACGGTTGCTCCCTGCATACATGGAACTCCGAGGTAAAGGCAGATATTGAAAGAATCATTACAAATGCATTGAATGTTCCGCAAAATGCCCAACTCTGAGTCACACAGGTAGTGATAGGGAGTGTACCATTGTCCCTGTTGTTGCCATGATGCCTAGCATAAAATAGTACCTTAGTAAATGTTTATTAAGTACATGAGTGAGTGTTGTTGATACATCAGTTGAATATGTGGATAAAGTTATGTGAGCAGAGTGTCTTTTCTCTTTTGTTAGAGCCCCCTAAGATTTTACCAGGCTGGGCCATGATCCTTTCTTTAAGGAACAGTGGGGACAGAGCCAGCATCTGAGCCTAGTCCAGCCCCTTTCCTGCCACACAGATTATGCTTATCTCTGCTCATCCCTGGCTTAGTCTGATGTCTGGGGCTGCAGTGTGGTACCCCTCATACCAAGGTTTGGTTTTCTCCCTTGTTAACCTTTGACTTCTGCTATCACAACCCTGTCGATGAATGAACCTTAGTTTACTGCTGCCCATGTCTTATCCCTTGGAATAATTTGTGGTAGCCCTTGACTGGGGACCATATGACCTAAACCTGTTCTGGACAGACACCCCTTGCCCTCTACCACCTTCTGATGGACCTAGCTGAAACTCTGTTGATCCTTTCTGGGAGGCTTTTCTCCCAGAATTGGCTTTCCCTGCACAGAATATGATTTCTAGATCCAGGTTCTTAGAACAAAAAACGCACAGTTTTTGGAATCAGGCATAATTGGCTTTGAAGGAACTCTTCTACTTGCTAGTTATATCCCTCTGAGCCTAATTTTGTCATCTGTAAAAATGGGGTAGAGTTGTTTTAAGTGTAGTCTGCCATGTAATTGCTGAGAAAATGGTAGTTCCCTCCCATGTTCCATCATGGTGTATTGCATTCAAAGCAGACATTATTGATGCCTTTCCCTTCAGTATGTCATTTACTTTAGAATATTGTCCTAAATGGTGATGGTGATTTGCTTCTAGGGCCAGCCTCGACCACACCATTACCAGAGTTTCTGGACTCTGGTCACATAGCATGCATTGTATCTGCCTCTAAGATGGGATTGAGTCATCATGTAGGACATAAGTGGCTATCTCCATTTAAAAGCCCATTGTTACAACAGATTTTAAGAAAATTGTATCAGATCTTTTGTAAGAACATATGCTTAACGTACACTAAGGAACCCAAATATCAAAGCAGTCTGTATTAGGGTTCTCCAGATAAACAGAAGCAATAGGAGAAATTCCATGATCTGCCACCTGCAAGCCAGAGACCTGGTCAAGCCAGTGGTATAGTTTGAAGGCCTCCGAACCAGAAAGCCAATGGTGTAGATTCCAGTCCGAGTCTAAAGGCCTGAGAACCAGGAGTGTCAAAAGCAGAAGATTGATGTCCCAACTCAGTCAGTCATACAGAGATCAAATTCAACCTTCCTCTGCCTTTTTGTTCTGTTTAGGCCCTCAATGGATTGGATGATGCCCACCCATATTGGGAAACACCATTTGTTTTACTCAGTCTACCAATTCAAATGCTAATCTCTCCCAGAAACACCCTCATAGCCACACCCAGAAATAATGTTTAATCAGATATCTGGTTATCCAATTGCCCAGTCAGTCCGACACATAAATTTAACCATCACACTGCCAAAAACCCTTGCTTTCTCCCTGCCTCACCTTTTGCCCAGCCAGGTATCCCCAGTTATACCTGTAGGCATTCAGATCAGGCTTGCTTAGATTTAGTTTCCAGTAACATAGGAAGGGAATAAATACAGGTACCTGCAATTTGGGCAGCATTGCCCTCAGGATCAGGGTCAAGGCCTTAGGTCAGGACAGCCTTGCTGGTCTTCTGGCCCTTGAGTATCTTGTGCTATTCCTGCAACATTTTCACTATTCACAGTTGCTGACTTGTCTCCTTTTTATATGCACTTTTTTTGGGTAAAATAAGACGCATAATAAAAATGCAAATAAAATAATTGTATTTGGTGAAATGTAAGCCCTCCTCTCCCAGATGATCCTGTGTCCCCTGGTTCCCTCCTCCACACGTAGCTGCTACAACCGCCTTCTTTTGGCTCCCTCCAGGGTGAGTCTGTACACTCATAAGTATAAATGTAGATACTTGCGTGGTCTTAGGGCTTCCCATCTGGCTCTGCCCACCAGTCTGTGTATCCTTTTGTGTTCTGGTCATTTTTCTGGAACAAGCCTTCTCTGCTACCCTGTCGTGACTTCATCATTCTCTAGTTTTCACCTGCTCTCCACCTGCTGCCCTGACCTGCTAAGACCCTAATCTGGAACAGGAAGAAGTAGAATTCATCATTTAGAAAGACAAAATCATTTCTAGTTTCTATTTCCATTCTATATTGTCTAACCCTGCAAAATTAAATTACGCCTGTTCATCTGCTACTGACTCACTGTATTCCATGAGAAAGCCATTTGCATTTTTCTTCACAACAACATCTTTCTCTTCAGGATGCTGTAGAAACTAATGTTTTAAAATTCTCAGAAAAAGTCATAATAATAAAACCTTCCCATCCTAAGCATCTAAAAATTGAATTGAGACCAAAGCATAGAGAAGTATTATTAAAGAAGCTAAATAGTTTACAAACTCAGCAATGCCACATTGAAGATTAAATCCAGTAGATTGGGAATTCATTTAGGGCACATTTGCATTCTGTGTTTTCAGATGTGGCCACATACACAGTTCACCAAATGCATCTCCATAGAGTAAGATATGTTGAGGTATTTAGAAAATGGTAGCATCACACAGATAGAGGAGCAACTGATTCTATCTGGGGAGGTGATAAAAACCTACAGAATATTGGCCTAGACTTTGAAGGCTGAATGGGAGGTTTTCGGTTAGACAGGAGCGAGGAAAGGCATTCTAATCAGAGGGGAAAATATGAGAAGAGGTCAGAATCGCAAAAGGTCCCTGGGATATCCTGACAATGGGGGCAGTCCATTTTGAGTAAGGCATGGAGTGTGTGGCTGGAAAGACAAGCTAAAGACAGGCTTTGGAAGACTTATATTCCATGCTAAGAAATTTTGATATTTTTTTTCTTATAAAATAATAGGAGGGCACTGGAGAGTTCCAAGTAAGGAAGTGATGTTACCAAATGTTTATTTTAGGTTTTTCTGTCAGCAGTGTGCAAACTGGATGGAGGGAGAGGCACTGGAAGCTGGAATACCAGTTACCAGCTGTTTCATTAATCCCAAATGAGAAACGATGGGGGCTTGAAGTAGGGCAAGAACAGTGGGGATAGAGAGAAGGGGTACCGTTTAGATGACCTGTCTAACTGATGAGTATTTGGAGTGAGTGGGGAGGGCAAGTGGAGGAAATGAGAGGATGGAGGAGGGGGAGTGAGGGTGGAAATGAGCCATAGAATTTCGGAGTTGGAAGCGGCCTCAAAGATCAGCTAGCCTAGGCTAAGTACCTTTTTTTTTTTAAAGATTTTATTTATTTTTTTGACAGAGATAGAGACAGCCAGCAAGAGAGGGAACACAAGCAGGGGGAGTGGGAGAGGAAGAAGCAGGCTCACAGCGGACGAGCCTGATGTGGGGCTCGATCCCAGAACGCCGGGATCATGCCCTGAGCCGAAGGCAGGCGCTTAACCGCTGTGCCACCCAGGCGTCCCTAGGCTAAGTACCTTTGAATGCATCCCTACAAGTGGTATTCTAGCCTGTTCTTTGAGTACCTCCAGTGTCAGAGTGCTCGTTATATCTCAAAGCAGCCTACTTCCGGTTGCTCTATTAGAAAAACAGGCTTCTTTAGGGTGCACCAAAATCTATCAACTGGTGTCTCCTACTACTTGGTCCTAGATTAAACTCCTAGGGCCACACAGGCGAAGGCAAATCCTTTGTCAGTGTGAAAGCTTTTCACATACTTAAAAGCAGATTTCATATGCTGCTATGTCTTCTCCTGTCTAGAGTAAACATCTGAAGTCCCTTCAGCTGGTCATCAAATGACATTTTTTCCTATCCGTCTATCGTCTGTGGGGGCACAAAAGGCTTCCTATGGAGTAAATTTTGTCACTTCCTTTTCTTGTGACTTTTTATTGGTTTAGATAAATCGATGTATATGAAAGGAGCCTCAAATTAAAAGCAACTTGCAGGGCGCCTGGGTGGCTCAATTGGTTAAGCATCCGACCCTTGATTTCAGCTCAGGTCATGATCTCAGGGTCTTGAGACCAAGCCCCGGCTCAGACTCCATGCTGGGCGTGGAGTCTGCTTGGGGTTCTCTCTCTCCTTCTCTCTCTGCCACCCCCCCCCCACTGTCCTTGCACACATGTGTGTGTGCTTGCACATATCTTGCTCTCTTTCTTTGAAAAAAAGTAACTTCGAAAGGAATCATATGGAAGTATTTGACAATGAGATAATAAATTTTGATAATAATTTCAGAAGCTTAAGCCCTGAATCAGTTAGGACTGGTAGTGATACTATTAACCTGGATGTCAGAGAACTGGAGACGATTTGCAGAATGAAAGTGTTAGGAAACCATATACTCTGGGGTAGGAGAGGCTTTTAGAGATCAACTGGTCTAAGTTCATCATTTTACAGATGGGAAGATTGAGGTACAAAGAAGCAAGGGACATGCCCAATGCCCCACAGCTAATAAGTGACAGAGCAAAAACTAACCTAGGTCTTCTGATTCCTTGAATTCAGTGCTTTTCTCCTACACTATGTGTTTCCTTAACTTGGGACACAAGCAAGAGCCAGCTTGAAAAGGATACCCTTTGACCACCTTCTCTCTGATCACTGTCAGCAAATTCTGTTTCACTCTGAAATATATTTCAAATGGTGGGGAGTTATATGAGAAAGTATTTAAGACTCTTGAATTGCTCTCCAAAGCACCCCCGCCATGTTCACCAAAGATAGCAGTTCATGTTATTTGGAGTTTTGACTAGACATGAACATTGGTGAGGATAAGTCCCCAGTATTGCAAGGAATCTGTCTACTGAATGTCTAAATGATATGGGAATGTTGATAAGACATTTAGAAATAGAAATGGAAATACTAGCCAGTAATGCATATTATTGTGTGATGAAACACCAATGCCAGGTAATCATATTATTACAAAATCAGTATAAATAGACATTCAGTTTCTGAGTTCTCTATTCTGTTCCATTGGTCTATGTGTCTGTTTTTGTGCCAGTACCATGCTGTCTTTGTGATCACAGCTTTGTAGTATACCTTGAAATCCGGCAACGTGATACCCCCAGCTTTGTTTTTCCTTTTCAACAATTCCTTGGTGATTTGGGGCCTTTTCTGGTTCCACACAAATTTAAGGGCTGTTTGTTCCAGTTCTTTGAAAAATGTCATTGGTATTTTGATCGGGATGGCATTGAAATTGTAGATTGCTCTTGGGCAATCTAATCTTTAACAAAGCAGGAAAAAACATCCAGTGGAAAAAAGACAGTCTCTTCAATAAATGGTGCTGGGAAAATCGGTCAGCTACATGCAAAAGAATGAAACTTGACCACTCTCTCACACCATACACAAAAATAAACTCCAAATGGATGAAAGACCTCGATGTGAGACAGGAATCCATCAAAATCCTAGAGGAGAACATAGGATGCAACCTCTTTGACATTGACCACAGCAACTTTTCTCATGACACATCTCCAAAGGCAAGAGAAACAAAAGAAAAAATGAACTTGTGGGACTTCATCAAGATAAAAAGCTTCTGCACAGCCAAGGAAACAGTCCAAAAAACTAAGAGGCAGCCCACGGAATGGGAGAATATATTTGCAAATGACACTACAGATAAAGGACTGGTATCCAAGATCTACAAAGAACTCTTAAACTCAATACAGAAACAAATAATCAAATCAAAAAATGGGCAGAAGATATGAACAGACACTTTTCCAATGAAGACGTACAAATGGCTAACAGACACATGAAAAAAATGTTCAACATCATTACAGAAACAAATAATCAAATCAAAAAATGGGCAGAAGATATGAACACTTTTCCAATGAAGACGTACAAATGGCTAACAGACACATGAAAAAAATGTTCAACATCATTAGCCATCAGGGAAATTCAAATCAAAACCACCTTGAGATACCACCTTACACCAGTTATAATGGCAAAAATTGACAAGGCAGGAAACAACAAATGTTGGAGAGGATGTGGAGAAAGGGGATACCTCTTACACTGTTGGTGGGAATGCAAGTTGGTACAGCCACTTTGGAAAACAGTGTGGAGGTCCCTTAAAAAGTTAAAAATTGAGCTACCCTATGATCCAGCAATGGCACTACTGGGTATTTACCTCAAAGACACAGACGTAGTGAAGAGAAGGGCCATATGCACCCCAATGTTCATAGCAGCGTTGTCCACAATAGCTAAATCGTGGAAGGAGCTGAGATGCCCTTCAACAGATGACTGGATTAAGAAGATGTGGTCCATAGATACAATGGAATATTACTCAGCCATCAGAAAGAACGATTTCACAACATTTGCAGCAACATGGACGGGACTGGAGGAGGTAATGCTAAGCGAAATAAGTCAAGCAGAGAAAGACAATTATCATATGGTTTCACTCATTTATGGAACATAAGAAGTAGGAAGACCGGTAGGAGAAGAAAGGGAAGAAGAAAGGGGGGGTAAACAGAAGGGGGAATGAACCACGAGAAACTATGGACTCTGGGAAACAAACTGAGGGGTTCAGAGGGGAGGGGGTGGGGGAATGGGATAGGCCGGTGATGGGTATTAAGGAGGGCACATATTGTATGGTGCACTGGGTGTTATACGCAAGTAATGAATCATGGAACTTTACATCAAAATCTAGGGATGTACTGTATGGTGACTAACATAATATAATAAAAAATTATTATTTAAAAAAAATAAATAGACATTCAGAATGGTAGAATTCCTCCTGACATGTGAGCAGTGTATATGAGTTTTCAAGTGTTGGAAATGGGAGCTGTTGCTAAGCTTCTGGGGCATTGGAGACATGGAACACAGTCCAAAGGCATTCTGGATATTTTTTATTTGAAAAAAAAAGAGAATGCCAGTCTTTGCCAATCTCCAGATTTCACATTTATGTAGTCCCCTAAAAGGTCACAATAGCAGACCTCCCATGAATCTAGATCCCTCTCTAGCTGAGGGCTTCCAGGTGTAAACTATAGCAAATGAGATGACCTGCTGGCCTTGTGTGAGGATGACCCAGGCCTGGTTCTGTCTCCAAGAAGGATGTCCAGAGCCTTGTGAGGATTTAGCAGTGTGGCCAGAGGAAAGTCTTCTAGCTTAAAGACAGAGTCACTTATCATCATTGTTTGCCAGCCCAGACTAAATAAATGTGGCACAGTGCATGAGCTCTATAGTCTTTTTACCAAAAACCAATACATGTTATTCAATTGGGTATATCCACTCCCAAATGGTCAGAGAAAGGAGGGATCATTTTGAGAACATGCTTCTGTCAGGGATGTGCTATATATAGTCTGCTGTCAGAACTTCCTTACTAGGAAGTATCCATTACCAATTTGCTTAGATATCAATTTAACAATCTCAGTAGGTGTGTATGAGTGATTTTTTGAAAACCCCATTTAAACTCAAATATAGATGATATTTTCTAGAAAATGTATACCCGTAAAACATACCAAATTTGAGAGAATATGAACATTTAAAAGGATTATAGGAAACCTGCTAAATGCCCTTAAAAAATGGGCCTAGTTGTACATTCCAGTTCTATAAGATAGCCTGCCATTACAAATCTACACCATAATTTATATGATATTGATTTTATTGTCACAACTTTGGAAATGCTCTGTCATGTATATTTATGATGGCTCATAAATGTTCAAAATAACATTTGGAGACCAAGTCACTATTTACAGTAAAGGAAATAGAGGGGTTAGAGCCCATTAATGGGCTCCGTGTGTTGACCTAAGAAACTTGCCTAAGAAACACCTCTTGAAAAGCAAGCAAAAGAAGCCCTCAAATAATAGGAGTTCAAAATGCAACTTCAAAAATGTGTGTAGCCTAAAGTGACCACTCCATTTGAAAGCTCTCATTTTGTCTAAGAAGGAGTCCAAGAAACTGCAAAGGTTATGTTTGTAGAAGGAATTGACACTCAAGCATCCAGCTACACTAGGCATCAAAATTCTGGGTGAGCAGATGACTGCTTTGGCATTTGAACATGTCCTGACCACGTAACTCCCAGTCATAGACCTGGAGCTGCCTACATCATCAAGTCAATACCTTGGGACTCATGGCCACAGTTATAGTGGTGCTAGTTGGAGAGTCAGTCTGTTGTTTAGAGCAGACTGGCTAAGGGGCTTTGCCCTTGGGAGGGGATGGGAGAGAAAGTGACTGTTTTGCTCCCATTTTCCTTGTCCTGTGTTAGAAACAAAGCACAAAGTTGGCCAGGATTAGTGTTAGCTTTGCTCACAGCTGCTGAACTCTGATTTAACCAGATGCCATAACTATAGCAACGAGGAAATATTGGAATTTTGAGTTTAACATGCTAGTGAAATTTACTAAATATAGCACACTTTTTGGTGGGGTGCATATTGCAGGTATTTCCTTTATTTTTCAAATAACAAAGTCAGTCAGGCTTTGGAAAGAAAGTTAATTTATTATATATGATGGCTGCTGAAGTCTCCCTACCCCCTTGATCTACATCACAAAACACAAAATGTGTGTTTTGAAGCCAAATGAGATAAACCAGCTTGATTGTCCGAAGCATGGATGAAAATTGGGCTATCATAAAGCTGTCTTCAGGTTTGCATAGGTGTTGGAATATTCATCTTTGGGGTTTAGTGGAAAGAACCTTGGGTTGAGAGTAAGGACACCTAAGTCCCAGCCTCTATTACTAAATCATTATGTGATCTTGGGCAGATCTTTGGGACTCTGGGTCTCAGGCTCCCCATTTTTTAGTGCTTGGGAACTGAACTCTTCCAGCTTTCCCATTCTAGGATTCTGGAACATTTAAGGTTATGTTTTTCCCTGCTTTAGCTCTGGAGAATACTTACTGATATCTTGTGGAATGAGAAAGAGAGACCCACATCCCGGAAATGGATCCGAGAGGTGGTAACATGTACAACTTCAGTTTCCTTACAGGTTTTCTTCTGGTTAGGGAGGTTCTTTCTAAACTCCACAAGCCCTCTAAGGGGACTGATTATTGGCTTCATGTTTCCTCAGTCCTCCTTTACCTACAGATGGGCCTAGTTGGCCTCCAGATAGAGGCCATCGTCCCACTCTACCCCATTCAGCAAGGCTCTGGACCCCATCCTGTCCATAATCAAAGGAAATTAAAAGGGTCCAGGGTCACTGAGGCAGGGTGGCTGTGTGTTCTCAGATTCTATACCTTAGTCCTAATAAATAAATTCTTGGTACTTTCCTGTGACCAACCCTTTGCCTCATTCCTTGTCTATTACCCACTCTCTTTTGCCAGAGCCTGGGTCCCTCCCTGCCTTAGCTTCATACTTAGTATCATCCTTTCAAGACTGGAATTCTTTTGCTATTTTCAGTCTTCTTCAGCTTGGCCACTGCCAGAACTGTCTGGATTTGCCCATCAGCCTATCTGCAGAGGTCTCTGTCTATGACTTGTACCTGAGAGTCCGTAATGCCTCCTAGCCTACTGTCCAGCACAGCTCCTTGTTGCTTACTGCTGGCCTTCACTAAAGCTGCTGCTGCCTTGCCTGGACTTCTGCCTACTGCTTATTACTGGACCTTCTTAAGATATGTTCCATTTGCTTTGTGGGGCCATTGCTGTGTGACTCACTTCTGCGGCTCCCTGACACTGACTATTAACCTCTACTTCTCACATCTCATTGGAGACCCCACCCTCAAAACCTTTCTGGGCCTGCCTGGTCTCTGGATTCTGGATCTCCTTGGGCTGGTCTATCACAACCCCAGCCAGTTTCCAGTCATAACCTACAAAGTCTATATGGCATTTCTTGGGCCAGGTTGTCCTATCTGGGCCTATTCCTCAGTACACAAATTCAAGTTCCATTCCATGGAATGGAAGCTACCATGTCCAGACTCACCCACTCTGTGCCAGTTAACAAACAACCTTGCAAAACTTTGAGGTCAGTGACTCTGTAGGCTAAATTCAAGTTAAAATTCTAAGATGGACAATGAAAAGAATTTCTGTATCTCTACAACCTATGGTAGGGAGAAGGTACTGTTGGGAATTTTTGAGCCAACAAGAGGTCATTAAGTAAAAGGTGAAAAATGCCTTTATGATCTTTTTGGAAGTAAAGTTGCATGTGAATCTAAGGTGACATTGTTATTGTTATAAATAGCCTAGTAGTATTCAGTTCCTTGCAAAGGTGCTTCTAGCCTAATGAAATGACCCAGAGTCCTGGCCCCAATAGCAGGGACATGTGTACTGCTTAGCTATGTGCCCTTGTGCTGAGGACTTACTCTTTCTTTCTTTTTTTTTAAAGATTTTATTTATTTATTTGACAGAGAGAGAGAGACAGCCAGCGAGAGAGGGAACACAAGCAGGGGGAATAGGAGAGGAAGAAGCAGGCTCACAGCAGAGGAGCCTGATGTGGGGCTCGATCCCAGAACGCCGGGATCACGCCCTGAGCGGAAGGCAGACGCTTAACCGCTGTGCCACCCAGGCGCCCCGAGGACTTACTCTTTCTGAACCTCAAGTTCATCATCTGCCAGATGATGCTTTGTGGAGATAGTATCTCTGCTTATTTATAAGCTCTCAAGGTGGTATCAAGAATACCAGTTAGTGAATAGTGGATGTTAAAGTGTTTTAAGAACTGTAATGAATCATACAGATCATCTGGTCTTTTTTCCCAGATAGGTGGGGGCCACGGACATGGAACCCCTTGCCTAGTGCTGGTGGACAGCAAAGACTGGGATCAGTGCCCTGAGGGAATAGAAGATAGGAATAAGGCAAACAGCCTGACATGGAGCCAGATGAGACTACGGAGACAGTACACAAAGCCAAGTGCTTTGGGGAGCTCGCAGAGCCGATGCATGGGGAAGTTTGAAGGAGAGGAATTTCCTGAGTAGAGAGGAATTTCCTGAGCTAGAGTCAGGGGCTACTGACTTCTTTTTGTTTGGTGCCTGCTGTTGCTGGTCTAACAGCTCAGACTGAAGCTATTTTAGAAGAAGTTAATAGGGTAGAGGAAGAGCACACCAAATATGAGGGACTATTCTTATAAGTACTGGCAGGATTTAGGGGACAGCAAAAAGGGTCCAAGGCGGTATCAGCTAGCTCAAGGTAAATCCAGTTCAAAGGAGAGTAGTCAGCCTAGGTGAGCAGCAAAAGCAAGCCATATTTGGATACTGTAATGATGAATTTTATGTGTCAACGTGGCTAGGCTGTGGTGTCCAGTTGTTTGGTCAAACACTAGTCTAGACATTGCTATGAAGGTATTGTTTTAGATGTGATTAACGTTTAAACGTTGAGTTCGAGTAAAGCAAATTGCCCTCAATAATGTAGGTGGGCCTCATCTAATCAGTTGAAAACCTTAAGATCAAAGGCTGGGGTTTCCCAAAGAGGAAGAAATTTGGCCTCAAAATTATCACATAGATACCCTTCCTGAGTTTCCAGCCTGCCTGGCCTGTGCTGTAGATTTTGGACTCAAGACCACAGAATCAATTCTTACCTGAATTTCTAGCCTGTCAGTCTGTGCTACAAATTTCAGACTTGTCAGCCCCCACAATTATGTGAGCCAATTCCTCAAAATAAATCTCTCTCCCTTGCCCCATCTCTCTCTTTGTCTCTCTCTCTATCTCTCTTGCTATATATATGTATATATAGAGAGAGATAGAGAGAGAGCACACAAATATATATATAGCACACAAATATATATGTATAGCACACAAATATATATATATATATATATACGCACACAAATGGTATGTATATATTTATTTATATATACATGTATATATCTGCATATGTATATTCTATATGTATGTGTGTATACACATTGAAGTCTGCATCTACATCTATATCTATATCCATCCTTTTGGTTCTGGTCCTCTGGAGGACCCTGACTGAAACAGACAACATGAAGATGGCAGTATAGCTTAGAACAGGGGCAATTGCAGGATCATGGAGGGCCTGGAGTGAGTTGTCGTTATGAGTTCTTTTCCTGAAGTTGTCTGTCAGTCACACAGTATTAACTGAATCTCTACTGTGTCTACTACATGAGCATCTGTTGTGCCACAGAGGTTGGCTGGTATAATGTCTGTCAACTCAGATCCCTGAAAGGTCAACCCAGAACCTGAGTGGAAGGCCCTCACTTTTTTGTCAAAGAAGCTTTATTCCCCTGAGGAGAGCACTGAAGGCTGGGCATCCTCCACCAGGGCATCTGATTAGAGAGAGCCTCCTGCTCTGTTAGGTTGAAAATGGGGTTACAAAGGACTTCTGAAGGTCCTCTCTTTCAGACTTAATAGAGTCAATGCCATATAAAATTAGTGCTTATTTGGTCTAGCTCCTTATTGTACAGATGGGGTGTGTGAGCCTAAGAGAGGAGGAGCCTTTTCCCCAGGCCACAGAGCAAGTTGGTGGCACAGCCAGGCCTAGCATTTAGATCTCCAGACGATAACTAAGGAAGAAAAGAAAGGAGAAGGAAAGAGAAAGGCTGTTTGATAAAGAGAAGTCTGGATTTCCATTGTGTTTGTTCTATGGGCCATTTGGTGAGTAATTGTCCCAAAGTTAAGGCAGCATCCTGTTTTTCATAGCTGGATAGAAAGAGGGGGAAAAAAGAAGAGTCTGAAAAGTAAAGTAAAATAAAATAGAAAACATTTATAAGGGCCCTCACTAGATTATGCTAAGTGAAGTAAGTCAAGCAGAGAAAGACAATTATCATATGGTTTCACTCATTTATGGAACATAAGAACTAGGAAGATCGGTAGGAGAAGGAAGGGAAGAATGAAGGGGGGTAAACAGAAGGGGGAATGAACCATGAGAGACTATGGACTCTGGGAAACAAACTGAAGGCTTCAGAGGGGAGGGGGTGGGGGATTGGGATAGGCCGGTGATGGGTATGAAGGAGGGCACGTATTGCGTGGAGCACTGGGTGTTATATGCAAATAATGAATCATGGAACATTACATCAAAAACTAAAGATGTACCGTATGGTGACTAACATAATAAAAAATTATTATTAAAAAAAATAAGGGCCCTCACTGCTAAATCACAAAATTGAAGATGATCAGTGTAAATGTGTTTCATTGAAGACCAAATTAGCTTTCCCATGGACTTCTCTAATGGCAAGAAAGTCATTGCACTCAGTGCACGTACCTTACCGCACTGGCCCAAAGAATGTTTGCCCTTGTTAAAATAAAGCTATACTTTGATTGCTGCTGGATCAGAGCTCCCTATTTCCCCCCACATATGCTCAGGAATTTGTTTATCTTCCATGAGCTTACTAAATTGAATTGATCAATGAAAATGACAAATGTATTCATTTGTTCTAACTTGACTCTGATGGTTTCATCCATTAAACTTTCAATGAAATTATAATTTTTTAAAAATATAAATTAAAAAACATGCTGGCAATTCATAATCACTTTGGAATGCATCGAGATGAATCAGAAAAGGTGACTGTCTTTCCTTTGTATTTGGTATCGCTGCTTTGTGCCTGTGTTTTCCATTTAGAATTTATCAGTGTAAATCTCCTTTATACATCATTGAAAGTGTTAGGATTTATATGGCAAAATATAGTCTGCATGAGGCCTTCTAGGAGAGTGGATGACCTAATAAGGTTTTCTACCTCTAATTTTTACTGTTCTTCGTAGAAATATGTTTCATGATAAACTTTCACTATGGGAAAGCAGTGTTCTAATGGCATATATTATTGACGATATGGGATGCTTTGCTGCACTTTCTATGGATTCCCTGGGCTCCTCACTGAAATGCATTGTCATGGCAAAGCATCTTTTGTGGCCAGGAGGAGGATATTAACCTCTGTTCTGCCCCTTCCCTGTTTGGAGTACAGCACAGCTTTGATCAGCTCCTTCCAGAACCTTTTGTTTACACCTTCTTGTAGATCTGCAGACAGCATTTGCAAAAGCACATTGGAATCTTAGCCAACAGGAGCCACTGGGGTGGGGAAGGTATTCATCAGCTCTTTCCTTTGGTGGCTTTCCTTCTGTTTTACTCCTTTGATGTAGTGAAACCTGCTTCAAGTTGCTTCTGTGATCTTCATATTCTCCCCTTTTCTTTTTCTTTTCTCTTTATCTCCTTTTCTCCCTTCTCATAGACCAACTGATGGGGGCGATTAAGTGACTGTCATCCATTCTTTCAAACATTTACTAAGTTGTACTATGTGCAAAACACCACACAATGTTCTGAGTTTTTCAAGGTACTCTTCTCCGGTGGTGGTGTTCTTTTTTAAATTAGAAAAGCAATACATATCCATAGTAGACATACAAACACTACAAAAGGGTATAAAATGAAAAGAAGAGTGCCTTCAAGGCTCTAGTCTCATTCCTTTGGCCATAATCATCAGCAATGATTTCCTATTTATCCTTCCATAACTTTTCTATGCCTATAAAAGTATGTATAATATATACATCCATGCATATATACATGCACAGATATATATAGATATAGAGATAGAGATAGATATATATGCATACATGTTTTTTTCAGGAAACACTGATTGGAGCATGTTAAGAACAGTTTCGGAAATCCACTTCCATGTATATCTTTGGTATGCTTTCCATGTCAGCACATGCAGTCCTGCTGATTCCTTTTAAGGCTGCATGGTTGAAACATAACTTTAGGCAAGTCCTGAGGTTTTGATGAATTTTCTATAGAGTGCACTAAAAATGGCCAGTGTTGAATGTATAAACTCAGTTTTCATTCACTGCCCTCTAGTTTCTTTTACCTTTTCTATACTGGAGGCATTAGCCAGTTCTGCATACTGACACTTGAAGGATTCCAGTGGCTTGCAAATGTTTTGAGGCAATCAAAATTAGCTTGATCAGCTTTCCTTCCCACACACCATGCATCTATTCTGGGCTTGGGCCATACTCAAGGTAGCTTCCAAACCAGTCTGCAGAGCTTATCCCAATACTTGATGACAGTTTTTTTTCTCCATTTGATAAGAGTTTTCTCCTTCGGCTGCAGCCTGTATTTTCTGATCTGGCCTCTTTGACTACAGACTTCTTGCTTATTTGGACATGTTCTATCCTCACGAGTTTTCATTTGCCCATGTGCGATACGACTTCTCCCTCAAAGACCTGCTTATTCTAGCTCACCCTTATTTGAGCCTTTATTGTACATCAGACGTGTGTGCCTCATTTCCTTTAATCCCTTCAGCAAACTCATAAGGGATGTGCAGTAAAATTATCCCTAAATGGTAGGTGAGGCACAGAAAGGCTAAGGACATTGTCCAAGGTCACACAACTAATAGGTGGAAGAGCTGGAATTTGAACCTGGGTTTATTTGCCCCTAGAAGCTGTGCTTTTAACCAGCACATGTACTGCCTCCCTTAAGTTGGCAAGTGTTTCCTGGCTAGCCAATCATACAGAGCGGCCTTAGCCTTTCCGTCAGCCTGTGATTCTCTCAGGGCAAGCCACGACAGCGGCTCCCTAAGTGTGTGCTGCATCCAAGCTCTGTGCAAGAGGGTAGTGCTGAGTTCTCTTACAAACTAAACCATGGGAGGGATCTTGGGTGGGAAGTAGCGCCTCCTGCTTAGTATGCATGCCGAAAAGGGATTCCCATGTTATGAAGCTTCACAGTCCTTCCTGTGTGATACTGTTATAAGACCTTAGGTTGAATCGGCATTTTTGTTTAGTGTCTTCCCGGCTCCACTTCAGTTACAGAAATAGGCTTGCAACTCCTACTTTGACACCAAACCCCAATTTACAAGAGAGAAGCAGTCTTTTAGTTTAGTTTCCAGATCAGAGTCCTCCAGTTTTCCTATCAATGCTGCCCACCTTGGGTGTTGCCTCTTTGAATTCAGATTTGAATTCAGAAGGTACATGGCAACTAGGAGAGGATTTCTATTCTGGACTCCTCCTTTTGGGGGTCTCCAATCCCGATTATCCAACTGTCTTTCTTTCATACTTTTGGGGATTTAGAATCCGGGTGTGGTCATGGCCCAGGCACTGAATTGAGCATTTCTACATTCCTTGGAGCCCAAAAGAAAGGTCATTCCAGATGTCAGGTAAATGCCTTTTATTTCTTCACTATCTGGTAGAAATTAAATGGTAGGAAGAGTGTTTATTTATACCTATTTTCAGGTTTTTAGTTTTATTTTATTCCCAGCACTGGGAAATAAACCTGAAAATCCAGAAAGGGGAGAAACCAAACCAATAGCAATTGCCCTGGAATTGTGGGATTTGTCAATAATAAATGTCTAGATGGTGTGTTTATTTCAGTTCCAATCCAATTCAGTTCAACAAATATTTGTTGAATGCCTGCTGTGAAAAAGATAAAGAATGAATAAGACATGGCTCTCACCCTACAGGAGTTCACAGTCTAACAGGGAAATCAACATGTACACTGTTAATTGTCATGCACGGAAGACAATAATAAAGGTATATACAGAAGTTTAAACAAGGTGGTATGGGGAGTATTAGAGGAATGAAAAGTTTAGGTAGGGAATCTGGAAAGATTATGTTTGGAAGAAGAAGCTTTCGAGCTTGGTCTTAAAGGATTGATGAGACTATTACAAGAAGACATTGAGGTGGAAGATCGTTTAGACCGAGGAACCACATACCCCACAGGTGGGAAAGCCCAAGGAATGGCGATTGGTCTGGTAGGCTGGAGAGCAGTATGAAATAAAACTGGAGAGGTGAGTCTGACCCAGTTTATGAAGAGCCTTGATACTAGGCTAAGGATTTGGACTTGTTCTGTAGACTAAAAAAGTATTGGGTTACGACCCCCTCCCTCAATCGTAAAGGAATCTTTTCCCTATTATCACAGCCTTTGGGTCTCTTTGTTACAGTTACAGTCATATGTATTTGATGAAGATTCTCTACGTGAGAAATAGTTGACTTTAGAAAACACACCACATGGGATTGATTTAAACAGCTCCAATATATCAATAATGCATTTATTTTTCTCCCCAGTAGTATATGTAACTACATGTACTTTGATTACATTGACTAAGATTACAATCCATGTTGATATAACCCAAGGATGGTTATTCTTGATCTGGGTGGTGTTGTGTTTGAAATTTATCCTACTCTGTCATTGGTTCCATTCACTCTGTGTGTATACCAAACCAGTTCTAGCTATTCCATCAGGTTTTTCTTTTACTAGCTCTATTTATTGTCTTTTTCTCTGGTATTCCTATAAGAATGTCAGACTGAATTATATCAGATGCTTCTCTCTCTAAGATATGTTCACTTTGCTTCATCCTCTTTTACCATTCAGCTCTTCATCCTATCACAAACAGGAATTAGCTTCGTTTGACATGATTTGTGTTTGAAGAATCCATATTGACTACTGTTTATCACTTAGGTTTCCCCTAGGTACTCATAAATGACTGCCTTAATAATTGTCCTCACAGCTTACCAGATATTGAAATTAAATTTATGAGTTTAATTCCCTGAGTTCCCTGGGGATTTTTTTTAAAAGAAAAATGGAACAAGGCAGTTTCATGACTCACAGCAACTCTAACATAATAAACCAGTGTGATAAAGAAAAACATTTTGCAGGGAAACAAATTTCAGTTTTAGCCTTCCAAATGATTATTATAAAAATTAACAAATAATAAGATTTTTCTGAAATAGTAAAACATCCTGTGTCCTTTAAAACTATTTATTTATTGCACTCACACATATTTTTAAGGACTATAACAGATGCCTAGAAAATGTTAATCCACTAGTTTATAGTCCTCACTTTGTGCTGGCAACTGGAAATTTGGTCTTTTTATATTCAAATTGTTGCACACTTGAAAAATAGCCCAATAATGGCACGTTTTAAAAGGTTATTTTGTAAGTACTGTTGGTTGGACATATGCTAAAGTACTGTTTCAGGTTGCTAAGGCAACCTGCTTGCCACAATTGTGGTTAACTATTTACAACTTAACAATAATGCACTGACCTGTGTCTTATCTTCACTGATTGTAGTGCAGGTGCACTGTAGGTAGGCTGTAGGTGGGCCATAGCTGCCTCTTAATCTTTGCAAATGATTGGCAAGGGATTGATGCACATTTGATAGCAAACAGATGCCTTGAAAAGGATGGATGTATAGAACATTGAACAACACCAAGAGCTTTGGTGAAGTGTAATAGATTTCTATAGTTGCCCAGCCAAGACTCTGCCTGCTACTGAAGCTAGGAATATGTGGAATGACTAGTTTACATCAGTCATGGCAGAGAAGTAATTGATTTTCTTTGACTGAAGCAGTTTGGACCCAGGAAATGAACAACATACTGATAGTACAGTCCCTTTTCTTAATGTTCCATTGGAAGGTGGTAAGACATCTTTTCCTTTCTGAGCCAGTACCAGCCCCTTTCCAATGACTTGGTCTAGAGGCAAATGATATTTATTTATTTATTTATTTATTTATTTATTTATTTATTTATTAAAGATTTTATTTATTTATTTGACACAGAGAGACAGCCAGCGAGAGAGGGAACACAAGCAGGGGGAGTGGGAGAGGAAGAAGCAGGCTCCTAGCAGAGGAGCCTGATGTGGGGCTCGATCCCATAATGCTGGGATCACGCCCTGAGCCGAAGGCAGACACTTAACCGCTGTGCCACCCAGGCGCCCCGAGGCAAATGATATTTAAAAGCACTTTTGTTGTGTGGGGCGCCTGGGTGGCACAGCGGTTAAGCGTCTGCCTTCGGCTCAGGGCGTGATCCCGGCGTTGTGGGATCGAGCCCCACATCAGGCTTCTCCGCTATGAGCCTGCTTCTTCCTCTCCCACTCCCCCTGCTTGTGTTCCCTCTCTCGCTGGCTGTCTATCTCTGTCAAATAAACAAAATCTTTTAAAAAAAATAAAAATAAAATAAAAGCACTTTTGTTGTGTAATCTTCTTCATTAGGAATGGTGGATAGTCTGAAAGCTGTATCAGCTTTGGGGCCTGTCATGACTATAATGCATAGATTTTTGACTTGTTTGTGTGAATGTTTTTGTTTCAAAGACTGTCATCCAGGGTCATGCAGCAACTGAACAATGAGAAAATACTCCATTGTATAATCCTGATCTGAGATAATATTTAGGATGAGAGAACATGGAAAAGTTATCTACCAACTTGACAGGAATGGATTCCAAATCTGGCACACCATGGCCTCACTCTTCACCAGTATACTCCTGGAAGTGCAAGTCCGTGGTGAGCTCCTTAGAGTTTGTTAGTGGGAGGAAGCATTGGGTTTCAGGAGAAAGTATTTGGATGGCATTTTAAGAAGCCTTTTCATTTTCAGTAGAGTAGAAAAGTCTGCCTCTGAGCCTGTGGTACGATCTTTTCTCTAGATGAACACGACTGTCTGTCTCACATTTTTCTGATATTTATTCTGCAAATCAGCTGCATGAGCCCCTGCCACTTTCCTGAATAAGCTTCCAGGCATTACCTGCATGCTGTGTTCCTGTGGAGGGATGGCAGTAATCTCTGCTAAGATAAACTGGAGCTTCTGTGGATAAAGCGTAAATGCAGTGAAGTGTGTGTGGCTGTAAGATTTAATGCCTCTACAGGTAATTTTTTTTGGAGGGGGGATCTGGCATTTAATCAAATCCAGAGTCATTATGTAAATTTAATCACCTTGCAACACACTAGTAATTTTATTATCTCCTTTTCATTTGACAGTGCTTAGATACAAGTTGAGCTTGGAATTCCAGAGGTAGAACACTGCTGATTGGGGGCGTATGAAGGAAAATGTACTGTGGAAATGAGATAAAAACCTTTATTCTTGCTATTGATTGTCATCTTTGTATGCGTACAGGTGTCCAACAAAGGGTTTCTAGAATAAAATGCACCTGTTTAAGGTTTTCCACCTTTCTTAAAGCCCCAGTGAATTGCAAAGAGCATATTTTAAATGGACTATGTTAAATCTACTCCTGCCAAATGGAAAACTGACCTTTATACTCAATGAGATTGTGGTTCAAATTCTCCCTAACACAGGGGGGTCTCCTTTACCTTGTACAGCCCATTTTGGCTTGGTCTGTGGTTACTAAAATTATGTCTGATGCTGTATTATTTATGCCATAAGGTCTATTTAAAATCAAAGACAGCATTTCCATTCATCAACACCAGATTTGATAGGTATTTAAAAGTTGCAATGGGATTGATGATCCTGCATAGACAAATTATCCATTGCTACATCACTGTTTATACTATGAGGCTGACGAAGAAAAAAACTGGTCAAGTTGGATGTCCCAAAAGGCACTTGGGCTTTTTGACCCTGTGATTCACACTAGTGATCATGTCTTAATGAAAGTAATAAAATTAAATACTTTATCTATAATTTAAAGCGTGAAACTAGAAAGGAGGCAAGGGGGGAACATATGATGTGTTAAACATACCTTTCTAAGGCAGAAGAAATGGCATTTTGGATACCTTTTCTTTCTTTCACTTCTTTATTTTACTTTCCCTATTTTCTCTTATTTCTGAGTCTGAATGAAACTTGAGAATATCCCTTCTCCTTCAAAGACTCCATGAGCTTCGCCAGTCTTCTCATCCTAAAATGGGGATAGAAATCACTACCTTCCTGTAAGGGTTGGTATAAGGATTCAGTGAGACACTGGACATGGAAGTAGCTAGTGGTCAAGAACACATTCTCAGTGATAGCAAGTTGAACCAGATTGACTTTATGGTTGGGGGGTGAAGGGTTGACTTTTGAGAGTTCCGTATATATTAGATAAAAGTCCTTCGTCAGATATGTGGTTTGAAAGTATTTTCTCCCAGTCTGTAGCTTGTCTTTTTATTCTCTCCACAGTGTCTTTCACAGAGCAAAACTTAAAGCTTTATGAAGTCCAATTTTATCAACTCTTTTTTATAGATTATGCTTTTGGTATCATATCTAAGAACTTCACCTAACCCCAGGTCACAAAGATTTTCTCCTGTGTTTTTTTTTTCCTAAAAATTTTATAGTTTTATGTTTACATTTGGATCAGTTATCAATCTTGTTAATTTTTGTATATGGTATGAGGTTTAGGTCAAGGTTAAATTGTTTGCCTATGGGTATAAAATAGTTTTAGCACCATTTGTTGAAAATGATATCTTTTCTCCATTGAATTGCTTTTGTACCTTTGTCAAAAATCAATTGGCCATATTTATGTGAGTCTATTTCTGAACTTGGTTCTAGTTCTCTGATAGAGAAAAGAACCACTCTGATCTGTGGTTCCTTCCCTTTGCTGGTACCATACTGTCTTAATTAGTGTAGATTTATAGTAAGTCTCTTTTTTTTGAGTTTTTATTTAAATTCTAGTTAGTTAGCATACAATGTAATATTAGTTTCAGGTATACAATATAGTGATTCAACACTTCCATACATCACCTGGTGCTCATCAAAATAAGTACACTCCTTACTCCCCACCATCTATTTCACCCATCCTCCCAACCTACCTCTCCTCTGGTAACCATGAGTTTGTTCTCTGTAGTTAAGTCTGTCTCTTGGTTTGCCTCTCTTTTGTTCCCCTTTGCTCATTTGTTTTGTTTCTTAAATTCCACATATGAGTGAAATCATATGGTATTTGCCTTTCTTTGACTAACTTATTTCGCTTAGCGTAATACACTCTAGCTCCATCCATGTTGTTGCAAATGGCAAGATTTTATTCTTCTTGATGGCTAATATTCCATTGTGTGTGTGTGTGTGTGTGTGTGTGTGTGTGTGTGTGTGTGTTTGTACCACATGTTCTTTATCCATTCATCAGTCAATGGACATTTGGACTCTTTCCATTATTTGGCTATTATAGATAACACTGTTATAAACATTAGGGTGCATGTGCCCCTTCGAATCTGTATTTTTGTATCCTTTGGGTAAATACCTAGTAGTGCAATTGCTGGATCATAGGGTAGTTCTATTTTTAACTTTTTGAGGAACCTCCATACTGTTCTCTAGAGTGGCTATACCAGTTTGTGTTCCCACCAACAGTGCAAGAGGGTTCCCCTTTCTCCACATCCTTGTCAACACCTGTTGTTTCTTATGTTGTTGATTTTAGCCATTCTGACAGTTGTGAGGTGGTATCTCATTGTGGTTTTGATTTGTATTTCCTTAATGATGAGTGATCTTGAGCATCTTTTCATGTGTCTATTAGCCATCTGTATATTTTCTTTGGAAAAACGTCAACTCACGTCTTCTGCCCATTTTTAAATTGGATTATTTGTTTTTTGGCTGTTGAGTTTGTTAAGTTCTTATAGATTTTGGATACCAACTCTTTACCAGATATGTCATTTGCAAATATCTTCTCCCATTCCTTAGGTTGCCTTTTGTTTTGTTGATTGTTTCTTTCGCTGTACAGAAGCTTTTTTTTTCTTTTAAGTAAACTCCATACCCAACACAGGGCTTGAACTCACAACCCTGAGATCAATACCTGAGATAAAAAATTGGATGCTTTACCAACTGAGCCACCCAGGTACCCCTGTGCAGAAGCTTTTTATTTTGATGAAGTCCTGATAGTTTATTTCAGATTTATAGTAAATTTTAAAATCAGATAGTGTTATTCCTCTAACTATATTCTTTCCTGAAAAATTGTTTTAGCTCTTTTTGTTCCTTTGCTTTTCAAATAAATTTTATAATTCATTTACCTGAAAATTTTTAAAAAAAGTTCTGTTGGGATTTTGATTGGAATTGCAACATATGTAGATCACTTTGGGAAGAATTGACATTTTTACTATGATGTTTATTTCAACCCATGAGCACAGTATATCTCTGTATATTTAGATCTTTTTATTAATTTTTTTATTTTAATTTTTTTATTTTTTCAAATTTTTAAAAAAGATCTTATTTGTTTATTTAGAGACAGAGAGAGAGAGAGTGCATAAGCAGAGGGGAGGGGCAGAGGAAGAGGGAGAGAGAGCATCCTAAGCAGACTCTGTACTGAGCATGGAGCCTGATGCAGGACTCGTTCTCATGACCCTGAGACCATGACCTGAATTGAAATCAAGAGTTGGACACTCAGCTGAGCCACCCAGGTGCCCCAAAACTATATTTTTTTTACTCTGCTTTCTGGGCAAAACACTTTATTTTATTTACTTTTTAACTAGGCTCCATGCTGAACATGGAGCCCAACATGGGGCTTAAACTCACAACCCTGAGATCAAGAGTTGGATGCTTAACTGACTGAGCCACCTGGGTGCCCCCTAGATCTTTTCAGATCTTTGTTTTCTTTCATCGCTGTTTTATGGTTTTCAGCATACAAAATCCGTACATATTTTGTTCAATTTACACCTAAGTATTTCTTTTTATTTGAACTACTATAATGGTGTGTATGTATATCTATATACAAATATGTATATGTATACATAAATATATGTTCAATATATGTTTATATATAAATATATATATTTAGTTTCCAGTGGTACATTGGGAGTATATAGAAATATGATTGATTTTTCTATGCTGACTTACTTTGTATCCTACCACCTTAGTAAACTCACTTATTGTTTGTTGGAATTTTTTTTTTTTTTGTAGATTCCTTGGGATTTTCTGTGTAGGAAGTTATGTTGCCTGCAAATAGAATTTTATTTCTTTCTTTCCAATATTTATGCCTTTTGTTTATTTTTCTTGCCTTATTGCAGTGACTAACACTTCCAGTAGGATATTGAATTGGTAGTGAAAGAGGAAGTTTTCCATTGTTCTCAGTCTTAGGGAGAAAACATTTAGTCTTTTGCTATTAAGTATGTTGTTATCTGTAGGTTTTTGGAAACACTCTTTATCAAGTTGAGGAAGTTTCCTTCTATTCCTACTTGCTGAAATTTTTATCATCAATTTATGTTGATTTTTCTCAAATGCTTTTTCTGCATCAATTAATATAATCATGTATTTTTTCTTTTTTAGGCTGTTAGTATTGTAGATTACATTGATTAATTTTTCTCTTATTGAATGAACTTCATAATCCATGATAAACCCCACTTGATTGTGCCATATTATTTCTTTATATGTTGCTGGACTTTATATGATATTTGTTGAGGATTTCTATGTCCATATTCATGAGGGATATTGGTTTATAGTTTACTTTTTTGGAATTGTTTTTGTCTGATTTTGGTATCAGTGTTAGGTTTGCCACTTTCTATGAGTTGGGAAACATTTCCTTTTCTATATTTTGGAAGAGATTGTGTAGAACTGGTATTATTTCTGCTTTAAATGTTGTATAGAATTTGCTAGTGAAATCATCTGGGCCCGAAGATTTCTTTTTCAGAAGGTTTCAACTAAAATTAAATTTATTTAATGATTCTAGGACTGTTCATTTGTTTCATCTTGGATGAGTTTTGGTAGATTGTGATATTTAAGGACTCATTGCCTTTTTGTTCTTTACAATAACTCTATGAGGTAAGCAAGACAGGTAGTCTTAACTCCCTGTTCAAAACAGTTCATAGTACATAGCAGAAGGTAAGTTAATATTGGTAGAATGAATCTGTTAAATGAATTCCACTTTGCAAATGTGGAAACTAAGGTTCAGAATGGTGAAACAACCTGTTGAAGATTAGTTAGCTCATAAGTGGCAATGCTGGGACTCAAACCTAAAAACTAAAATAGCTTTTGAAGAAGGGAATGAGAGGCAGGAGCTAATTTGGCATCTGTTTTGTACCAGACACTGTTGGATGCTTTCATATAACTTGTCTCATTTAAATTCTGACAGTTATTCTGTGATATAGGTATTGCTATCTCCATTTTAACGTTGTGGGGGGTAAGGCTCTGTATTAGTCAGGGTCCTAACAGGAAACATATGATATACTCAATGTAGTATAGTTTGAAGAAGGCTTAGTAAAGGGACTATTTAGAAGGAATAGGTAGGTTGTAGGGAAACCACAGGGACTAATGAAACCCTGGGGCTAGTACAGTGGGTCTGTTACCACTCGCCTCCCACCCAGGCCCAAAACGATGAAGGAAAGGAGTATCTAGAAAGAGAATGTCTATAAGGAGAGACCTCTAGAGCAGGTAGCACTGAAATGAATGGTGGTATTTGGTCAAAGTAAATAGCCAACTCCCCATATGGAGGAAGCTACACTCTTCTCCTAATCTTTGATCACTGTCCAGAGTTCTTTTTGGCCAAACCCAATCAGAAGCCGAGGGCCAGTGAAGCCTATTGATATAATCCATACCAGACAGTTTCTTGGTGAGGAAATCAGGATAGTGAATCCAGGGGACAAAGATGTACGGTAACTTGTCCAAGGTCACATGGCAGCCTGGTAAGAGGCAGGTTTAGGATTCAAATTCCAGAGCTCCAGTTCTTGACACTAAACTTGTCCATCTTTCCCCCAGGAAAGACTTTTAGGGCCAAAGTGTCAGAAAGGCCTGTGATAAATCCCCCAATATGTATATGTTCTCGTTTTACTTTTTTTTTTTTTGTCCTGCAATGTAAATACAGTTACTGTGGTATAATAAAGTGGCATTAGGGTATTGGAGAAAGGTTAGAAAGAGAATGCGAGGAGGTGAAAGGAGTTCTGCCTGAGTAAGAAGCCAAGAAAGGTGATGGAAGCTAGGAGAGAGAATGTAAGAACTGAACTACAAGCAGGCCTGAAGCAAGCAAGCTCCAAATATTGAGTGATATGTGCCAAGTACAGAAGTTGGCAGAGAGTAAAAGGTTCTAAAAGGAACCAAGGTTGAAAAAAAATGGAAAATAGTTCCTTGAGAAGCCTGTGTCATGTTGGGGAACTAGAGGTGAGAGGATTTGTGCATTCTGACTCTAGAATTCAGCTGATAAGCCCTAGATCCAGGCCCAGATGGCTGTCTGGAGTAGCCTCTATGGTCTTTGCTATGATCCTGGCCTGCTAGTGGGTAAAATCACTAAGAATAGAAGGACCTGAGAGGTGGCCCTCATGACTTAGCCAGCGCCTGCAATTTGCTTTGATGTATATAACTTGTATCTTAAAACTCCTCACATTGGGCAAGGCAGGCCAACATGCAACCAGCGTGCACTGAGGTAGAGCTATGGGCTCTGAGAGAGAGGGGAACGAGAGACTCTTCAAAACTGAGGGCTTGACTTCCCTGCTTCCTTACTGTGATTTTTACCATCGATGACAGCCTCAGGCAGTGACACCCAGTCTGGTCTCCTCCTTTTAGCTTCTGTTGGATTGGTGTCTCCATCCATGGTTTTCTGTGGGGTTTCTGGTAGCCCAGGAGCTGGTTTGAGCAAAACCACCTTGACCGTCAATTCTTACAATATGTAGCTCAGTAGTTCTCCCTGGCTGAACATTAGGATCACCAGGGGGCAAGCACAGTTTCATAGGCATGTGACCAGTGCAGTACACAGGGTCCTATGCTCAGAAGGGGGCTCTGAGCTGGGGGTTTAATGCTCTCTTATTGCCATTTGAAATTCTTAATAATTTTATCTTTGAACCTTATGTATTTTGTAAGTGAAGGCCAGTGGGACAACAGAGCATTCACTGGGGGCTTGGAACCTTGATTCACATATGGTTCCACCTCTCACTACCTCCCCATATCTTCAGGATGGGTTCTTGATTGCCACTCCCTTGATTCCTGGTACCCTGGGCCCCCTTACCTTTCCCCATCCAAGTCCATCCATTCCCAGCAGGAGCCTAGAGGTGGGGAAGGTCAAAGTCAAGTGTATGTATTCTGCAGCCCCTCAGGGTAGGGCATGACAATAATCATCCTTACACATACCAGGCATGTTCAGTGGGCAGCTCGTTGGTGGTGAGCCTCTTACCCAACCCTGAGCCGGGTACCTGTGCATCCTTGCAGAGAGGTTGTAATACCCTTAAGAGGTGCCTATATGCTGTTGGTTGGGGTAGCAGGCTCACAGGAAGAGAGATGCCTGTCTCAATTTCCCTGCCGTCTGATTAAGAACAGCATATCAATCTAGTAGGTGGTAGAAGAGGGGACCTAACAGTTGTTAAACCCCACATACATGGCACAAGTCTTGGGCTGGGGTTCCCAGTTGACTGTAAGTTGACTGTAAGGGTCTATGCTTGCCCCATGAGAATCCCTGTGTCCTGGAGAGGCCTATTCCTTGGGGCCTATTCTATATCTGGGTGACCATCTCATCCTCCTTCCAACTTTCCAAATCTGACTTGTCCTCTTTTCTGGCCAACTCAAGGCACCTTCCAGGGATAAGGCATGAAATACAAATTGTATAATTTTGGTGATTCTGCATATGAGTTAAATGGTCTGATATTTTTACTTAAAACTGGCATTACACAGTAAAAAGATGAACAGTAAAATGTGTTAATAACTTAAAATTATACTTTTTCTTGATTAGAGTGATATTGAATTGCAAATAGAAAATATCATGACAAACTAAATGAGAGACCACAGAAAAAAGGAAACATCTTTATATTTTAGTACCTTTAATAACACCTTTTTCTTGCTTTTTGAACAAGGAGTTCCACATTTTAATTTTGTACTGGGCCCTATAAGTTATATATCTGGTCTTGTCTGGATGTATATTTAAAACATGTGGATGCATCCAACTTAATTGATACTGGATAGAGCTCTTAAGCATCTGTATTTTTAAAGACACTTCAAAGAGTCTGCCATAGAAACAAATTACAAGTAAGGAAGGAGGGAAAGCTAGAATAAACCCTGTGGTACTAGATTAAAGTCAGATATCCATATAAAAATCTTATATAAACATATCTATACATACACATTTATAAATATATATATGTAAAGATAGATACAAAAATAAACATCAATATGTATGATACATGAATTATTTACTTGCATGTGTTTCCTAGCTCTGTCACTGACAGGGCCTAGAAGCAGCAACATTTAAGTAGCATTGAGCTCACCTAGAATCACATTTGCTTTTCTAAATTCCATTCCCAAATAAAAAGAACTAAGCCTAGTAATAATTTTGGAGGGCAAGATATTAATATAGGTTCAAAGTGTTACCCCCCAATGTTTATTAATTGCTATGGTGGTTTTCACATGTGTCCAGAAATTTTTTTGAAGCTCTTCCCTTCTGGAGGTGGAGATTAATTCCTCTCCATTGAGTGTGGGCTGGATTTAGTAATTCAGTTCTAATAAAGTATGGAAAGGGAAATATAATAGTTTTATCATTTACTATTTATATTTTCTAGTTAATATATAAGTTGAGAGTAAAACCAGAAAAATATGCCATGCAAATATTAAAAAATAAAGTGGGAATGGCTATATTATCAGATAAAGTAGACTTCAGAACAAAGAAAATGATTCCCCCACTTTTTGTCCCGCTTTCTCTGGTTTTAATTGAGATTTTATGTAATTCTATCTTATCTTCTCAGATTATCAATTATACTTCTTTAAAATTTTTGGTGGTTGCCCTAGAGTTTTCAATATACATTTTTAACTAAGAGTCCATCTTCAAATAACACTATACTACTTTACTTGTAGCGTAGGTGCCTTATAACAGAGTGCTATCAAATCTTCTCTCCCATCCCTTATGACTTTTTTGTAATTTATTTCACTTAACTATATGCTATAATCAACCAATATATTGTTACTATTATTACTTAAACAGTAATCTTTTAGATCAATTAAGAATTAGAAAAATAAAAGATTTTAATTTACCTTCCTTTATCCCTTTTCTAACACTCTTCCTTTTTTATGTAAGTCTGAGTTTCTGACCTGTATCATTTTCCTTTCCCCTGAAGAACTTCTTTTTACATTGAGTGCAGGGTGAGTCTATTTTCATTTCCCTCAGTTTTTGTTTTTCTGAGAAAGACTTTGTTTCTCTTTCACTTCTGAAGGGTAATTTTGCTGGATATAGAATCTGGGTTGATGGTTTTTTCTTTGAACACTAAATATTTCACTCCACTCTCTTCTTGTTTGCATGGTTTCTTGACAAGAAGTCTGATGCAATTCTTATGCTTGTTTCTTTATAAGACATTCCTCCACACTTTGTCTTCTTTAAAGCTGTTTTCTTTGTCTTTATCTTTCTGCAGTTGGCTAGAGAAGGCTGGAGTGAGAGCAATGCCCTCCCCTAGATGGGATAAGGTGCTGGCAGTCTATTTCCCTGTAGAGTTATGGAGACACTTTAAGCATATTTCACAATGATTCCTCTTCCCCTCCCCCTGCCAGATCCACAAGAGGATCTTATTCGATCTTTACTGTGGGAACTTGGTGGATTTCCTGAAATTTTGGGGTGCTTCTATACCTGCAGTCCTCAAAAGTTTCTCATTCTCACAGTAGTCCACACTCAGCCTCCAGCAATTTTTCAAAATGATCATTTTTGGTATTCCTACCAGCTTATGATTCCAAAAGCTTTATTTGTAGGCAAATAAATTGCAACTGGATGTTCTTGACTCTCCAGATTTGGGGGTGGTGGCTTTCCCTGAAACCTAATTTCTTTGATGGGTCCAAGAAAAGTCACTGAATTTTCGATTTGTCCAGTTCTTATAGGAATGGGAGTGCTTCCAAGCTCTTATCAGAGATGAAACCAGAAGACTGTTTCAAAATTTATATGAAAAGATCCAAGTCTTAGAATAGCTAAACAGTTTTGAAAAAGAAGAATAAAGTGGGGGGGGGGGGGGAATCAGCCTAGACTGATTATTCAAGACTTATTATATGGCTACATTAATCAAGACAGTGTGGTTTGACAGAGGGATAGACACATAGATCAATGGAACAGAACAAAGAACCCAGAAGTAGACCCACACAAATACGCCCAACTGATTTTTAACACAGTTGCAAAAGCAATCCAATGAAGGATAGTCTTTTCAACAAATGATGTGGGACTCATTGAACATGCATAGGCAAAAGAACCAAGCAAACCAAAAACCAAAAAAAAAAAAACTTGATCTAAACCTCACATCCTATGCTGGCATAATCCTGAAATGGATCATGTAAGTTTGTAAAATGTAAAACTATAAATCTTTCAGAAAACAAACATAGGAGAAAATCCTTTGGATCTAGGACTAGACAAAGATTTCTTAGACTTGATCTATATGAGGAAAAAAATTGATAAATTGGAACTCATCAAAGTTAAAAACTTTTGCTCTGTAAAAGACCCTGTTACAGAGGATGAAAATACACGTGATAAACTGGGAAAACTATTTGTAAATAACATATCTGACAATAAAGAGGTCTCAAAACTCAATAGAATAAAAAGCAATCCAATTAGAAAATAAGCAAAAAACAGCAACAGACATTTCACTGAAGATGATATGTAAATGACAGATAGGTACATGAAAAGATGTTCAACATCACTCGCCATTACAGAAATGCAAATTAGTACCACCATGTGATGTCACTATACGTCTATTCAAATAGCTAAAATAAAAATAGTGATAATGCCAAAATGCTGGCAAGAATGCAGAGAAACTGGATTTCTCATACATTGCTGGTGGAAAAGTAAAGTGGTATAGCCACTGTGGAAAATGGTTTACTGGTTTCTAATAAAACAGCATAAACTTACCATACAACTCAGCAATTACACACCTGGGCATGTATACCAGAGAAATGAAAACTTCTATCCATACAAAAACCTGCACATGAATGTTCATAACAGAGCTATTTGCAATAATCAAAAACTGGAAAGAACCCAAATGTTCTTTTGGTGAATTATAGGTGAACGATTAAACAAACTGGTACATCCATACCATGGAATATTCCTCAGCAATGAAAAGAATTAACTACAGATACACACAACTTGGGTGGATATTATGGGCATTATGCTGAGTGAAGAAAGCCAATCTCAAAAGATCATATACTGATCGATTCTATTTATATAATCTCAAAAATGATAAAGTTAAAGATCTGGAGAACAGATTAGTGGTGTCCAGGGGTTAGGGATGTTGGGAAGAGGGTTGTGACTATAGAGAGGCAGCATGAGGAAGATCATTGTGGTGGTGGAATTGTTCTGTTTCTGGATTGTGATGGTGGTTACAAGAGTATACACATGTACCATTGGGGGAAACTGGGTGAAGGATACACAAGACCTCTCATTTTCAACTTCATATGCATCTATAATTATATCAACACAATAGTTTTTTTTAAAAAATAGTAGCTTTACAGTGGAGAGACCTGAAAGATTTCTCTTTAACCAAGTGATCAAGGCTGACATCAGCAGGATGTCATGTTGATATCATGTACCTCCTGATACCATATGATGAGAAAGGCACTTCACCACTGTGCTATCCTTCCCCAAAATACATAATCCCAATTTAATCATGAGAAACTATCAGACAAACGCAAACTGGGGGACATTTTACAAAGTAATCTTTAAAATTGTCAAGGTCATGAAAAATAAGGAAACATTGAGAAACTGACATAGATTGAAGGCAACTAGGAAGTTATGATGACTAAGTGCAACATAGTATTCTGGATTCAATCCTGGAACAAAAAAAAGGGACCTTAGTGGAAAAACTTGTGAAGCACATTATACAAAATAACTGATCAGTGCTCTTCAAAGTGTCAAGATCATGAATACATGGAGGGACTGATGAACTGTCCTAGATTGGAGAAGAGACATGATGACTAAATGCAATGTAGTATCCTGAATTGGATCCTGGAACAAAAAATGGACAATAGTGGAAACTGGTGAAATCCACATAAAACCTGTAGCTTTATTAATACTATTGTACCAAGGTTAATTTCTTAGTTTTGATAACTGCACCATGGTTATGTAAGATTTTGACATGGGGAATGCTGGATGTGTGACAGCTGTCTGTTCAGTTTTTGCAACTTTTATATAATTTTTAAATTATTTAAAAATAAACTTAAAAAATAACACGCACACACCCCTCCCAGGAGATTCTAATGTGTAGCCAGGGCTGAGTACTGCTGCTAACTCATCCATTAGGTCCTGCCTCATGAGTTCCCACTGTGTTCTTCTACTCTATCCTTCCCTTCCTCCATCAAAATTACCCTGTTCTGGAGGTATTTATTCTCAACTGGCTGCTGGCCTAAATAGGATGAGGCAAGAAAATTGTTTCTACCACTAACCTACTAGTTCATTCCAAAGTTGCTAGCATGGGCACTATCCTATCTGCTCTAGCCTTGTTGCCATTATATAGTAGGAATTTCCACCTCAGGGTTCATTCTTTTGCATAAAGTATCATTAGATCATAATTTTTCAAGCAGCACTATGAATGTTGGAACATGAGTCCATTAATAATTATGAGTCATGTGAATTGGTGTATCAGGGCTTTTTCTGTAACACCACAAAATACTGGGCATCCATGGATGAGAAAGCTAGATTTGTCTAGAGTCCCCCACAATCCATTTTAACTATGTAAACAGAGAAGGCCAGCCCTTGGTTGGAGGCAGAAGGCTGGTATTGTGGGTGGTTAGAGTCAGGTGCCTCAAGACAGTGAAAAGCAAGGACGGCCACAGAGGGTGATGCTCCAGTCTTAGAGAACTGCCTTAGGTAGAGATAGTCAACATCTTGGATAGCAAACTCCTGTTGCTATGACAGCTTCCAAGAGCACACTCAGTTCATCAGAGCCTGGGGCTTATTCAGTTGGCTCCACCCTCTTCCTGGAGTGCTGTGTTTATTAAGAGGGCCCTGCCCTTTATTTTGCTAGGATTAGTCATTATGGGTTGGTGAACTTCCCTTTTTCCCCCTCCACCCCAGCTTTTCATCTGCACCCTAGAAGGGAGGGCTGTGTCTTTGGGCCTGCTGAGAGTCCTTCAAGAAAGCTGATCTGAGAGAAAATTAAGAACAGCTGGGGGTAGACACAATGACGTCATATGCCTCTAGCATAAAAGGCAGCTCAGAAACTTAGATTCAAGAAGGAGAGAAAAATAATGGGAATTGGAGAAGGGGGCTGAGACTTGGGAACTATGCAAAGGCTGATTACTGGGGAAGACAAGAGAGAAGATTAAGCTGGGAGCACAAGAACTAGCTGAGACATTGGAACTTTTAGTGGGGACCTATTAATCTACTATTTAGTGTTTGGAGTCTATAGATTTAACAGCTAAAGCTAAACAAGGACAGATTGGTAAAAAGCTGTGAAAATGCCCTGAGGCAGCCTGTAGTTAGGACTAAAGTTAACAAAGGAAATGGTTAGACTGAGCTTTATTACAGAGTAAGTTACAAATTGGACCCTTTGCATAAAGACTTCTTTATTGTTTTGTATGAGATTGCATGGTTTATATGAAAAGTATACTTATTTACTTTTTTGTTCTAAAGATTCCTCTACATAAAATACTGTGTCTGTTTAGAGTGGTATATCCTGATGAAACTGGATGATAAACTTGTACAGCTTGAAGGGACATTAGAGATGATGTGGTTCAACCCTACTTTTATACATGAAGAAATTGAAGCCTTGAGAGTTAGGTCATGTGTCCAAGATCACACAGCTATTATGTGACACAGTTGTGGTTGGAACTTAGGTCTACCAATTTCCAGGCAAGTGCTGTTTTTACCCCACATCTATTTTACTTAGTCATGCCCAAAGAGAGTCCCAATTTCTGTCCCTATATTACCACTAGTGACTACCAGTGGCTATCACAGTTAAAAAGCAGACCACCTGGGATGAACCAAACTGGCTCTGCAGAATTTTCACAGAATTCTTAACATATTAAGCATGATGTGAAAAAGTCACACTGAAAAAATACCAAGATGGTAGTTATTTTATTACATCTTTTTCTCTGTGTGCCATCCTTAAACATAATGATGTTGTTCTGTTTAGCAGTTTTTAAAACATTATATTATCATGTTTAAACAGCAATATCTGGCAATACATAGTTATGCTGTCTGGTTAAAGCAACCACACACAGAACTGATACTTATACTTCAAGCTGTACAATCATGGCAGTTGCTACCACTTGGTGATACCTTATTTTAATTGCAAGTATTTTTCTTTGATGGGTGAATAAACCTTTGGAAAGGTGAATGTACAACCTAAACCAAATAGAATGGGTAAAGTTTCTATTATTAGTCTGAGAAAGTTATAACCCAGATTGTCTGCTTAATCAGAAAACTGCTGTGGTAACCTTAGAAATTACTGAGCCTTGGTCCTCTTAAATAACATGTCTTATTCTAAAAGAAGGATAACTTAACAGACCCTACCAGACAAAGCAGAATTAATGAACTAGTCAAAACAATAATTGAAAACAAACTAGAATATCATTGAAGAGCTAAGGGAACATATTGGTGACATGAAGCAGGAATAAATAGTTATGAGGAAGCATTCAGAATTACAAGCTGTGAAAAATATTAGTTGAAGTAAAGAACTTGATTGAGGGGTGAGGTTAATAACAACATGGATACAGATGAAAAATGAATTAATGAGCTGAATGACCGGATTGAAATCTTTCCTAGAAGACATTAGAAAGGGGGAAATAGTTGAAAAATACTTTTTAAAAGTTTTAGAGATTTAGAGGATGGAAAGAGAAGTGTTAAGTCAGTATAATAAGAGCCCAAGGTGAGAAAAAAAAAAAAGGTAAGTGTATGAGAGGTAATTATTTGAAGAAATAAAGACCAAGAATTCCCCAGTCTTAGTAAAATATGGATGACCTCAGTTTAAAAGGATTCAGAGTTTGTCAAACAGTATATATAAGATAAACCCTGTATTTAAACACATTGTAGTAAAAATTTTTAAAATATCAAAGATGAATAGAAGACTTCTCAGAAAGAAAAAGCGGATCATTTACAAAGGAACAAAATCCTATTGGAAGTACCAGTACTCAAAATACAGGAAGACAGTGCAGTGCTACTTTTCAAAGTATTGAGGGGAAAAAAACTTGGAACCTAGAATTTTATACCCAGCTAGATATCCTTTAAATGTAAGTTTGAAATATTCTCAGGCATTCAAGGCCTCAAAAAGTTTGTCATACAAAGACTTTCTTTAATAAATATAGTAAAATAATACATAGAATAAGTATAATTGGGTGGACTATCTCAGATGCCTTTCACAAATGTTCCTTTAATTTTTCAGATGTATCAACACTCATTAACTTTGGTGGCATCTCTAGGATTGAGTTCTTTGAAGGGAGCCAGTGTCTAGAGTCTATGCTATTTTGTAGGAATCTTGAGGGACTTGTTTCTGCTTTGTTAGTCTTGTCTTTTCTGTTAAGCTTACAAACTACCTGAGGACACAGTATTTATTTCTCTATTCCCAGGAGTTCTTATTACAGGGCCCTTTATGTGGTAGGTATTCATTAGACGTCTGTGCCAGGGAGGAAGAGAAAAAGAGGGGGAGGGAGGGAGTTTTAAGGCTGGAACATGAAGCTACGATTTCTTCCATTCAAGAAAATAGCTGTTCTCTCCTGTTTTTGTGACCTCTTAATGTGTGTCAGTATTTTGCGTGGCAGTGGACCACATTTCCCATGTTAAGTTCAACTTTGAGTGACTCAAAGATAATTGAGCATTATTAATTTCACTACCAAAATATTAAAGGCAACCTGCTTATTTTGACTCCATTTGATCATTTACTTGATTTTTCATGACCCTCAAACTCCCTCTGAGTCATTAATGATGGCAAGTGATATGCTTGCATGCCAGTAAACATTCCCAAGTCAGGAATAAGAAGGGAAAGTAATCCACAAGTATTGTACTTTGTCTGGAATTTGTCAATACATCTCCACAGAACTGGTGAAAATCTCTCATCAGTGAGGCAGTTCTTTTTGCTCTTCTGTGACTGTATAACAAGTGGCTACTGAGACAGTATGGGTAATTCACACCTGTTGGCATCCAAACCCTAAAACTTTAGTCTCGAATCAGACACCTTTGCTTTTCAGGGAAGAGATAGTGGGTGGGTAGTGCTATACACTTCTGTTTCCTTTGACATTACTTGTTGGTGTTTGGAGGCAGACAGAGTAAGAGGCACCAGGGATAAGAGGGGCATCAGAGTTATTCCTTTATACCCTTCTTGCAGGCAAATGTCATCTTTTCCACCCATCTAAAAAACATTTGTGTATGTTTAAGATACTTGCCTTGTGAACAATTTTCAAACTTTCCATAGTAATTATTTTGCTGCAAAACCCAAAGAAAAGTTGCTGGACAGACAGCAAAATGACAGTAGCAGACCCTAAAAACACATATATGACCATGCACATCTTAGAGGCCAACGTTATCATCGGCAGCAACTGCCAGCAGACTTCCACCCCACTATCCTCTGCTCTATGCTTTCTCACTCCTGATTCAGTTCTTGGTCATGTGTTTTTAACATTGAGTTGAGGTTGTTAGCAGAAATGCTAGCATCTGGAATTAATAGAGTTGCTGCTCAGGTACTTGGAGTTCTTACTAAAAATTCTAGGAAATCATGTAATGTTTGGGCACTATGTGGATTTAATTCAGTAAATAGTCACAAAGCACCTGCTCAGTGCAGGCTCAGCTCTAGGCAATGCCCAGGTATGCTTATCAGTATAAAGGAGGTGCCAGGGGAAGAGTATAAATGAACTGGAGTTTCGAAGCAGGGATAGAATATATCCTGGTGGAACAAAAGGAAAGACTTCTTGAGAAGGTGGCCTTGGGGACTGGCATTAAATGACAGAATTTCTACAGGTAGAGGCATTCCATGAGGCAAGAACAGCTCCTCTTACTTTTTGGCTAATTCTTTAGGTTAGTTTGGGTCTTTTATTTCATTTTATGCATTTATTTTTAAAGATTTTATTTGTTTATTTGAGAAAGAATGAGAGACAGCATAAATGGGGAGGAGGGGCAGAGGGAGAAGCAGACTCCCTGCTGAGCAGGGAGGCCATGCAGGGCTCAATCCCAGAACCCCGGGATCATGACTTGAGCTGAAGGCAGACACTTAACTGAGCCACCCAAATGCTCCTGTTTGGGTCTTTTATGTAGCTCTCTTCAGTCATAAAAAGAGGATTCATTAGTTGCTAATGGGTGTAATTTTCCTTTTCAGTCTCATCCAGAAACTGGAAGGCCTTCTTGTCCTTACTTGGTAGTTAGCTACCTCTTTTACCAACCTTGGTTTGGGATCCAGAAGAAGCAGCATCTTAGGGTCTTTAGAACCTCTAAGCTGCAATCCAGTTTTTGACCTTGCACATAAAAGATAACCTGAGGAGCCCTTAATGAATTTGGTGTTAGTTCAGGCAGAAACTTTAAAAAACATTTTATTTTGAAATAATTTTAGACTTGCAAAAAAGTTGCAAAAATAGTACATAGAATTCACTTCATCCAGCTTTACCAAATGTTAACACCTTACATAATCATAGTAAAACTTTGAAACAACGAAATTAACATTGATACAATATGATGAACTAACTTACAGACCTTATTCAAATTTTGCCAGTTGTTCTAATGTCCTTTTTCTTTTGGGGGATTTAATCCACTCCATCTAGACAGTTCCTTAGTCTTTCTTTGTCTTTCATGCCCTTGACACTTTCTAAAAGTACGCATCAGTTATTTTATAGATGGTCTTTCAATTTGGATTTATCTAACGTTTTCATATCATTATGTTGAGTTTATGCTTTTCTGACAAGAACACCACAGAAGTATGTTTGCTTTCAGTGCATTATACCTGGAGGTTCATGATATCTATGTGTCTCATTATTTGTAACGTTAACGTTGATTATTTGGTTAAGCGAGCGTCTGCCAGGTTTCTCTACCCTAAAGTTGCTATTTTCCCCTTTGTAATTAATAAGAATCTTGTGGCGGGGCACCTGGCTGACTCAGTCAGTAGAGCATGCAGCTCTTGATCCTGAAGTTGGGAGTTCAAGCCCCACATTGGGTGTATAGTTTACTTTTAAAAAAAGAATCTTTTGGATAGATACTTTGAGACTATGTAAACATTTTACTTATCATTATACTTTTGTCCACTAACGTTTGCATCTTTCCATCTATCTTAAACGCTGTGAGTTCATACTGATACCTCAGATTCCAACCTAACAGTACAGGCCTCACTCTAACCTTTCTCCTTTCCTTATTTTTAACTCCTCTCTCCAACAGTAAGAAAGCTGACAGTCATTATCTACAATATATTCACATTTTTGATCAACCCTAAAGTATAGTGCTCTCGCTTCTCTTCTTTTCACCCTGCTCCTACCCACCCCCTTTAGGTAAGTAAGCTCATTCATTTCTGCTTTATCATTTCTGTATTTCTTTTTGCACAAATGAGCAAATGCATGTACATTTTTTTCCATTCTTTCCTACATGAAGGATAGAATACTACAGAAACTCTTTTACAATTTACTTTTTCTCACTTAACAGTATATCCTGGAAATCTCTCATGCCAGTTCATAGAGATCTTCCTTATTCTTTTATGCCTTAGAACTCCATTGTGTGGGTATATCACAGCTTATGCAAACATTCTCCTATGTATGGGCATTAAGTTTTTTTCAATATTTTGAAATAAAAAACAATGCTGCAATTTTAAAAAACCTGGTACATAAGTATTTTTGTATTGTCAGAAGGGTATCTTCATGGTTAATTCTTAGAAGTATGATTGCTGGGTCAAAAGGTAAGTGCATGTTAGTTTTGTTAGCCAATGGCAAATTCCTCCATGAGAATTGTACCAATAATGTGTAGTCCCACCAGCAATGTTTGAGGGTGCCTATTTCTCTGCAGTCTCACAAATAAAATGTGTTTTCATTCTTTTACATTTTCATCAATCTGATAGGTAAGAAATAGTACCTTGACGTTTTCACTTACATTTCTCTAATTTTGAGTGAGCTGGAGCATCTTTTCACATGTTAAGGGATATCTAGATAGATAGGAGATAGATAATTTGTGAATTATTTGTTCATGCCTCTACCCCCCTTTTTCAACCAGCTTTTGGTCCTTTTTTCAATGTTTGAGTGTTCTTCATATTTTATGAAACTAGCCTTTTGTGGTATGTGCTACAAATACTTTCTCCCAGTTTATCAGTTGTCCTTTTACTTTATTTTTCATGTTTTTGTTATGCAGAGATTATTCCCCTTTTTTTGAGAGTAGAAAGCCAATGGGAAAATGAATAATTTTTTTTACTTTATTTACTTTTTAAAATTTAAATTCAGTTAATTAACATATAGTGTATTATTAGTTTGAGAGGTAGAGTTCAGTAATTCATCAGTCTTATATTAACACCCGTGCTCATTACATCCCATACTTTTAAAAAAAATTAATTTTTAATTTAATTTAGTTAACATATAGTGTATTATTAGTGTCAGAGGTAGAATTTAGTGATTCATGAGTTGCATATAACACCCAGTGTTCATTACATCACGTAGTACCCTTAATGTCCATCACCCAGTTACCCCATCCCCTACCCCCTCCCCTCCGGCAACCCCTTAGTTTGTTTTCTTTTCTTTTCTTTTTTTTAAATATTTTTTATTTATTTATTTGACAGAGAGAGAGAGACAGCCAGCGAGAGAGGGAACACACACAGGGGGAGTGGGAGAGGAAGAAGCAGGCTCCTATCAGAGGAGCCTGATGTGGGGCTCGATCCCAGGACCCTGGGATCACGCCCTGAGCCGAAGGCAGATGCTTAACGACTGTGCCACCCAGGCGCCCCATCCCTTAGTTTGTTTTCTATGATTAAGAGTCTCTTATGGTTTATCTCCCTTTCTTTTTTTTTAGTAATAATATTTTTTTATTATATTGTATTATGTTAGTCACCATACAGTACATCCCTAGTTTTTAATGTAAAGTTTCATGATTCATTACTTGCATATAACACCCAGTACACCATGCAATACGTGCCCTCCTTAATACCCATCACCGGTCTATCCCATTCCCCCCTGCCGAAGCCCTCAGTTTGTTTCCCAGAGTCCATAGTCTCTCGTGGTTCATTCCCCCTTCTGTTTACCCCCCTTTCTTCTTCCCTTTCTTCTCCTACCGATCTTCCTACTTCTTATGTTCCATAAATGAGTGAAACCATATGATAATTGTCTTTCTCTGAGTGACTTATTTCGTTTAGCATTATCTCCTCCGGTTCCATCCATGTTCATGCAAATGATGGGTATTCATCATTTCTGATGGCTGAGTAATATTCCATTGTATATATGGACCACATCTTCTTAATCTGGTCATCTGTTGAAGGGCATCTCGGCTCCTTCCATGATTTAGCTGTTGTGGACAATGCTGCTATGAACATTGGGGTGCATATGGCCCTTCTCTTCACTACGTCTGTATCTTTGGGGTAAATACCCAGTAGTGCAATGGCTGGGTCATAGGGTAGCTCAATTTTTAACTTTTTAAGGGACCTCCACACTATTTTCCAGAGTGGCTGTACCAGTTTATCTCCCTTCCTGATTTTGTCTTGTTTTATTTTTCCCTCCCTTCCCTTACGCTCCTCTGTTTTGTTTCTTAAATTCCACACATGGGTGAAATCACATGATAGTTGTCTTTCTCTGATTGATTTATTTCACTTAGCATGATACATCCTAGTTCCATCCACATCATTGCAAATGGCAAGGTTTCATTTTTCTTTGATGACTGAGTAATATTGCATTGTGTATATATACCACAACTTCTTTATCCACTTATCTGTCCATGGACATCTGGGCTCTTACCATAGTTTGGCCATTGTGGACATTGCTGCTATAAACATTGGGGTGCAGGTACCCCTTCAGATCACTACATTTGTATCTTTGGGGTTGCTGGTCATAGGGTAGGTTCTATTTTCAACTTTTTGAGGAGCTTCCATACTGTTTTCCAGAGTGGCTGTACCAGCTTGCATTCTCACCAACAATGTAAGAGGGCTCCCCTTTCTCCACATCCTTGCCAACATCTGTCATTTCCTGACTCATTAATTTTAGCCATTCTGACCAGTGTGAGGTAATATCTTATTGTGGTTTTGATTTGTATTTCCCTGACGCCAAGTGATGTGGAGCATTTTTTCATGTGTCTATTGGCCATTTGTATGTCTTCTTTGGAGAAATGTCTGTTCATGTCTTCTGCCCATTTCTTGATTAGATTATTTGGTTTTTGGGTGTTTGATAAGTTCTTTATAGATTTTGGATACTAGCCCTTTATCTGATAAGACATTTACATGTATCTTCTCCCATTTTGTCGGTTGTTTTTTGGCTTTGTCGACTGTTTCCTTTGCTGTCCAAAAGCTTTTTATCTTGATGAAGTCCCAATAGTTCATTTTTGCTTTTGTTTCCCTTGCCTTTGGAGGCGTATCTGGCAAGAAGTTGCTGTGGCTGAGGTCACAGAGGTTGCTGCTTGTGTTCTCCTCTAGGATTTTGTTGGATTCCTATCTCATATTTAGGTCTTTCATCCATTTTGAGACTATTTTTTGTGTATGGTGTAAGAAATGGTCCAGTTTCATTCTTCTGCACGTGGCTGTCCAATTTTCCCAACACCATTTGTTGAAGAGACTGTCTTTTTTCCATTGGATAGTCTTTCCTGCTTTGTCAAAAATCAGTTGACCGTAGAGTTGAGGGTCCATTTCTGGGTTCTGTATTCTGTTCCATTGATCTGTGTGTCTGTTTTTGTGCCAGTACCATACTGTTTTGATGACTACGGTTTTGTAATACAGCTTAAAGTCTGGAATTTGTGATGCCACCAGCTTTGGTTTTCTTTTTCAACATTCCTTTGTCTATTTGGGGTCTTTTCTGGTTCCATACAAATTTTAGGATTAGTTGTTCCAGCTCTGTGAAAAAAAGTTGATGGTATTTTGATAGAAATTTTATTGAATGTATAGATTGCTCTAGGTAGCGTAGACATTTTAACAATATTTGTTCCTCCAATTCATGAGCATGGAATGTTTTTCCATTTCTTTGTGTCCTCCTCAATTTCTTTCATGAGTGTTCTGTAGTTTTCAGAGTACAGATCCTTTGCTTCTTTGTTTAGGCTTATTCCTGGGTATTTTATGGTTTTTGGTGCAGCTGTAAATGGGATCTACTCCTTAATTTCTCTTTCTTCTGTCTCGTTTTTAGTGTATAGGAATGCAACTGATTTCTGTGCATTGATTTTATATCCTGCTACTTTGCTGAATTTCTGTATGAGTTCTAGCAATTTTGGGGTGGAGTCTTTTGGGTCTTCCACATAGAGTATCATGTCATCTGTGAAGAGTGAGAGTTTGACTTCTTCTTTGCTGATTCAGATGCCTTTTATTTCTTTTTTTTGTCTGATTTCTGAGGCTAGGACTTCTATATGTTGAACAGTATTGGTGAGAGTGGCCATCTCTGTTGTGTTCTTGACCTTAGGGGAAAAGTTCTCAGTTTTTCCCCATTGAGAATGATATTTGCTGTAGACTTTTCCTATATGGCTTTATGATCTTGAGTATGTTCCCTCTATCCCCATACTGTGAAGCGTTTTAATCAAGAAAGGATGCTATACTTTGTCAAATGCTTTTTCTGCATCTATTGAGAGGATCATACGGTTCTTGTCCTATCTTTTATTAACGTAGTATATCACATTGATTTGTGGATGCTGAGCCACCCTTGCAGCTGAGCCACCCTTGCAGCCCAGGAATAAATCCCACTTGGTCGTGGTGAATAATCCTTTTAATGTAATGACTAGTATCTTGATGAGAATTTTGGCATCCATGTTCATCAGGGATATTGGTCTGTAATTCTCCTTTTTGGTGGGATCTTTCTCTGGTTTTGGGATCAAGGTAGTGCTGGCCTCATAGAATGAGTTTGGAAGTTCTTCCATTTCTGTTTTTTGAAACAGCTTCAGAAGAATAGGAATTAATTCTTCAAATGTTTGGTAGAATTCCCCTGGGAAGCCATCCGGCCCTGGACTCTTGTTTGTTGGGGGATTTTGATTACTGCTTCAATTTCCTTGCTGGTTATGGGTCTGTTCAGGTTTTCTATTTCTTTCTGTTTCAGATTTGGTGGTTTATTTGTTTCTAGGAATGTATCCATTTCTTGCAGATTGCCTAATTTGTTGGCATATAGTTGCTCATAATATGTTCTCAATATCTTTTAAATAAGATGATGTTTATACCCAGTCTCTCTCATTGCCTGGCATGTACCAAGTTCCCAGCAACTAAGAATTTCCACAAGATGCAGAATGTGCAAGAACTGGAATGTCAATATAAAGGGAAGGGATAGTCATTGCTAAACTAACAGTCTAATGGTGGGAACTTCAATACCGTGCAGTTCAGGGCTTAATCCAGAATCTTCCCAGTCAGGAGATGGGGCTATTGATGGTAGGCTGGAAGAAGATGGTACCTTGGAGACTTTGGGGAGATTAAGGAAAGCTCACTTTTGGCATGCTTGGCCTTGCATTCCTGTAGTTTGCCCAAGTACTGTTGTTGGTTGGCTTTCTTTTCCTTTAAAGACACTGCCTTTGGGTGCATTGGGACCAGCAGATTCTGCAAATGGACTGCCTAGAGAAGAAATATCCCACCATCATGGGAGGAGATTCAGTTCTGTACTATTGCCTTTGGGAAAACTCATGATGCAGTAACTGCAAAGACATACTAATCACTCCAGTACCAAAACTTCCACAACACCATGTATTTAATGATGTTTTTTTTTTCTGTATTTATGATGCTTTGACATTTTGGGCCCTTACGGACCCAGGGAGGGACTGTCCCTCCCAGAATTAGCTAATTTTAGAGATAAACAACTTGTCTGCAGCACATCTTTGATATGCAAACCAGCTAATTCTGAGTCTATACCCCACCCTTCTCCTTTTATCAGGCTCCTACAGCCCAGGACGCTATCCCTCTGCCCTAAATCACCCAGGGCTAGGTACTAGACAACTAGGGACCACCCCTATAGCCTTTCAACATTCAGTCCTAAACCTATTCCTAAAGCTGCTGTGCTGCTTGCTTGCCCTGTTTCTTCTGTTCCTTCTCTCAGAAAACCACAATAAAGGCTTTTGCCCATGCTTTCCTCTCACTCCTTTTGCCTTCTGACTGACTCTGCTGCTTCCCTGTGTGGCCCTGCATGATGTGGTATGTCCCCTTCTTGGAAACTGTGAGTAACAAAATGTATTTTCAACTGCAGTTGTCTCCTGATCTCACTATACCTGAATAATAATAATAAAACCTACATTTTAAAACACCATAAGAATACAATTGACCAAACCTAGAGTGTAGGAAATTTTACAGGACAAATTGCATGAATTTTTGCTAATTTAATTGGTTAAAAATATTACTTTCATTATTGTTGCAATTTTGTATTCCTTGGTTACTGGTGAGACGAAATTTTCCATTCTGGTTTAGTAGTTGTGTTTTTTCCTGTGAAGAAGTAAATTGTGTATTCTTGTCCTTTGACCATTTTATTTGGAATGTATTATAAAGCAAACTTGATCAAAATGGTCCACAGATACAATTGTAAAATGTAAGATATAAAACTTTGAAAGGAAAGCTTGGGAAAAAATGTCCAGATTGGGGACTTGGTGAAAAATTCTTAGACTTGATACCAAAAGCATGATCTACAAAAGAAAATAATTATAAATTATAACTCATCGAATTTAAACTTAAAAAAAAATTAAAATGTAAAACTTTTGCTTGGTGAAAGACTATGCTAAGAGAATAACAGACAATCTACAGACTGGGAGAAAATATTTGCAAACTGCATATACAACAAAGGACTAGTGTCTATGTAAAGAACCTTCAAAACTCAACAGAAAAAAATAATGCAATTGGAAAATGGGCAAAATATATGAAGAGACATTTCACTGAAGAGGATCAACAGACAGCAAATAAACACATGAAAATATATTCAACATCATTAGGTATCAGGGAATGCAAACTAAAACCACAACAAGATATCACTACACACCTTTTAGAATGGCAAAGATAATAAAGTACTGATAACATCAAATACTAGTGAGGATATGGAAAAACTAGAACTCGAATACATTGCTTACATATCACAGTAGCTTTATTCATAATAACCCCAGCTGGAAACAACCCAAGTGTCTTTCAGTGGGGTGATAGATAAACAAATCTGGTACATCCATATCATGGAATACTACTCAACAATAAAAAGAATGAATTTCTGATATGCACAAAATCCTGGATGGTTATTAAGACAAAACATACAGATGGAAGATAGATTAGTGGTTGCCAGGAAACGGAGGCAGGGGTGACGGGTGGGTGTGACTATAAAGAAGTAGCATCTGGTAGTGCCTTTGTAGTGATGCAATAGTCTTTTATCTTGATTATGATTGCATGAATCTACACATGTGATAAAATTGCATAGAATTATACCCCTCTCACACACATGTGAGTACATATAAAAACTGGTGTCAACTGAATAAGCTGTAGTCTAGGTAGCTGTATTTTACTATAATCAGTAAGATGTCACTATGGGGGATAGCTGGGGTACACAGTCAAAGGACTCTATGAACTATTTTGCAACCTCCTGTAAGTCTATAATTATTTCAAAAGAAAAAAATTTAAAAAGCAATCCTGGAGTTTTAACTGGAATAGCAGTGAATTACACATTAGTTTTGGGGGTCATTGACCCCTTTACAATGTTGTCTTCCCATGTTCATGTATTTATTGCCTTTGAAAAATGTTTGTCATTTATTGCTTTTATCAACCAAGATAAGACAAGGGACTTTAATGTTTGCCTACATCAAGTTTAGGGCAAACAAACTTTACTTTTAATCATTTTACTCCACATTTTCTACATGACATGAGTTATTGGCTTCTTAGATGTTCCTCTTTACAATAGTTTTTAGTTATGTGCTCTCCAGATTACTACATATATCTCTAACTTTTCGCAGTCTAAGTAAAAATAACACTTTATATGAAATGTAGAAACCTTGCAAAATTAGAGGTCAGTTTAACCCCTTTCTGTCCATTTTTCAGAACTTGTCATATGTATTACATCTACATATAAAACATAAAAGGTGACATCATTTTTGCTTTAAAAAGTACCACGTATTTTAAGAAATTAAGAGGAACAAAACTAGGGTTTTTTATATTTACCAAGATATTTATTACTTTTGCTTTTTTAAAATTTCTTTTTTTTAAGATTATATTTTTAACTAATCTCTACACCCAAAATGTGGCTCAAACTCAAAACCCCAAGATCAAGAGTCACATGCTCTACTGACTGAGCCAGACTTTTTTTTTTTTAATGAGTATCCTGCCTTTTTTTTTAAAGTAGGTTCCACACCCAGCGTGGAGCCCAGCATGGGACTTGAACTCATGACTGAGATCAAGACCTGAAATGAGATCAAGAGTCGGATGCTCAACCAACTGAGCCACCCAGGTGCCCCTCAAGCCTGTATTTTTTAAATGAGCATCTCATCTTCATTGGGTTCATTTCCCTTCAGCTTGATGAAGAACTTTCTTTTGTCAAGAGGTCAAGTAGTATCTAGGCAGTAGAGCTATGGCTAATGAAGCCAGCAGGATCACTATTGCAACTGCTAGGTTGGTTTGTCACACTTAATAGATTCAGCTGGTAAAGAGACAATAAGCCCAGATGGATTCAGTTGATAAACAACAACAGTTTAAGATCAGCATGGCATTAACATTCCATACCTCTAGTCCCACAGGATGACACTGAACCAGAGGGTCCAGATGACAGGTGGCACAATGGGTTGCTCTGCCACTAAGGAGTCAATTCTAAACTACAACAGGCATTTTTATAGCATGCAGTTATACTCTAAGGAAGTGGGGGGGGGGCAAGGTGATCAACTGACATTCAGGAGATGGAGAGAACAGTCTTGTCATAGTTCCTTACCAGGTGGCTATTTCCCTTGCTCCAGGAAGAGTTGAAGGTGTTCTCTGAAAGCACAGGTCAGATTGTGTGTGGTCAAGCCCTGACTAAGTGGTCCATATAGTGACAAAAATATCTTTGGGGCATTATGTGGTGGAGCTATTGTTCTACACCTTTAGCATTTCTTGTAGTTCAGATCTGCTGGCAAATAAGTTTTTTACTTATGTTTTATCTGAACATGTCTTTTTTTTTTTTGCCTTCATTCTTGAATATATTTGCTGAGTATAGAATTCTGGGTTGGCTTTTTTTCATCACTTTAAAGATGTTGGTCTTTTCTCTTTGGCTTCCATTGTTTCTGATGTCTGCCATATTTGAAACTTTTTCCCCCTTTATATATAAAGTGTTGTTTTTCTCTGGCTGCTTTTTTAATTTTCTAATTATATTTGGTTTTCAGCAGTTTGTGATATTTTCAGAGTTTTGTTTTCTATCCTCTTGGGGTTTGCTAAGCTTCTTGAATCTTTAAATTTATGTCTTTTTCCAAATTTGGGGAAGTTTAACCCATTGAACATTCAGTGTTTTTTCTACCTCATTCTCTGCCACCTCTCCCTCTAGAACTCTAATTTCATGTATGTTAGACCTTTGAATATTGTCCCATCTGTCCCTGAGGCTCTGTTCATGTTTTTGTTTCCTAATATATTTTTCTCTGTGTTCTTCACATTGGATATTTATATTGTTCTATCTTGAGTTTACTGAAACTTTTCCTCTTTGGTTTCCATTCTGCTGTTGAACCTATCTAGTGAATTTTTTAAAATTTCAGATTATTTTTCAGTTCTGAAATTTTTATTTGGTTCTTTTTTTTCATGGTTCCTATTTCTCTGCTGTGATTTTCTATCTTTTCATTCATTATAAGTATATCTTCTTTTACTTTCTTGAGCAGAGTTATTAATAATCACTTTAAAATTCTTATGTGCTAATTCCCACCTCTAGGTCATCTCAGGTTTGTTCTCTGTTGATTTGCTCTTGTAAATGGATCAGAATTTCCTGGTTCATCATAAGTTGAATAACTTTGGATTATATCCTGCATATTTTGAATGGAGACTTTGGATTCTGATTTATTCCTCTGAAAAATACTGATTTCATTGTTTTGGTGAATAGTTAATGTGTTTAGATTCAAACTGTGAGCTTTGCCTCTTAGGTGGTAGTTGAAATCTTAGTTCAGGGCTTTGATTGTCAACTGAAGTCTGTCCCATGTACATATGGTTCAGGAGTCAGCTGAGATTGAGATAGAGTCTATAGACAGAAATTGGGGCTCCCTGGGTCTAGCTCTCTCCTTTCCAGAATTCCTCCTTAGTTTCCAATGGCTGTGGTTATCCTGAGCTGTGCCTATAGTTCTTCATACCAGGTAGATTGTGAGTTTGCTATTGTTGTCTTACTCTTGGTGTCTTAGCTACTTGGCATCTTTAGTTTGCCCTCACTCTAAAAGCTATAAAAATGGGTAATCACCTAGTGCCAACTCCCCTTCAAAACATGCCTGCTTTTGTTCACTCTCTAGTCTCTTCATATTGTTGTTTTTAATATTTTTCCCAGAGTTTATAGTTCCTGTCTACAGGAGGATCAGGATCAATAGGAGTTTACTCAACCATATCAGTAGCAGAAGAAACTATCCTGCTTAACTTTGATTTCACTATTGCCAATTTATCTTTAACATGGGATTCTGTCCCAGAAGGGAGCCTTGGCAGGTCAGCATTGAGAGTTCATAGAGGCTAGATTCCACCTGCACCTTTAGTCCTTTAGTCCTTCTTGCTACAGCCCCCTTTCACTCACTTGTTATTGGAGAGTGTATAGCCCCTCGTAGTTTCAGTTGCTAATTCTAAATTGTCCAACCATGCTTTCCAGTGAGTACCCATTAGCTGTTTTTCCTTGTGAGCTCCTATTCTGCTAGTGTTATTGGCTACCTTCGATTGTAATGTGTAACTGTGGGGAGAAACTAAACCTTAAGCCTTGGCTGGTGTCCTACAATGAGTTTGATGGGGGAAAATATGCCTCCAGAGAGAAAACCTCTAGTGTTACAATGGTAACTCAGCCTTGGCATTGCTTTCTTTCAAGAGAAGCTTCTCCCAGTTGTAGTCCCCTAGCTTTCAGGGTATGGTGTGTGGATGCAGGCAGGAGAAAACACTTAGGGGCCAGCCACTCTACATGCACATGTTACCTAGCACCCATCATCCCAGCCAGCCCTGAGCTCCATGCTGAAGTTACCCTGCCACCCCTGGTGGGCTTTAGTGTACCACTTATATGTCTCCCAATGGCAAACGGACAGAAAGTGGTCATCTCAGGGCAATGATAAGGAGAGAAAAAGGAGCACATTTGAAAAAAAATTCCCACCTTAACTCCAGTCCATTATTCTTATCCTTCTTTTTTGGGCTGTCTTTCCCCCAGTCCTATCTTACTCAGTGTTCTGACCCATCCACCTTTTGTTTTCTCAGAGCTTTCCTCACTGTTTTTATGCTATTTTGATAGAATTATTTATCTCTGGATTCTGTGACATGTCCAGGGTTGGGTTCTGGAGAGAGGGCCAATTTGTAATTTTGCAATTTTAATAAGAACTGAAATAACTATTTCTTTTCATTAAAAAGTAAAAATACCTAAACATTTTTAGGTATATATTTTAGGACATTGGAACTTAACAACAAGAGATTCCTTCTCAACCCTAGAAGACCTTCGAGAATTTCAAACAATGAAGAATAGCTGATCATCAGTTTTGGGTGCTTCCCCAGTCAATGACCTAGACATGAGATCACCATCTGGGGTATAGATATAAAATGCACCTTTGCCGACATATGTCCTAACAGTATAGAAGACAACTTTTATTTTCATAAAATGTCTCATCAAAGGCTGGAAAGTAATGAAGACTTTTCCTGTGGCATTATTGACCAGACATAGGACTGTGATTGCAATATGTTATTTGTTATCTAATAAAACTAACAATATCTGATTATTTTTTCCTTTGCTTATGAGCTTTGCATATAGGCTTATGAGGATAAGTTATAATTTATAGCTTCTAAGGAGATTAGGCTGATAGAAAGTTTGAATGAAAAAAAAAGCCATATCAAATTCCTCTAGTTCTTAATTTTGTCTGAGCTATTAAAACCCAATTAGACACAGACCAAATTCTTGTTTATTAGAAGCTTCAGAAGTCTTATAAATGAGTGCTAACATAGTTATGGGAGTCCATTGCTTTCTACTCCATGCAGTCTTTTGCAAAAAAGCATCACATCATTTTAATAACAAGTGTGTGTTCCATGAATATACTCATTCACATTGAGAAAACAGCCCCAACCATTTTCAATCTAGTGATTCCAACTGTTTAAGCAAATGAGTGCATGAGCCATTAGCCAGCTTCTTTCCTTCTTACATCTTCTCTCTCATCAGTACTCCATCCCCACCCCCATGCCTGTTGAAGCACTATTCATGTCCTCTAGGACCAGCTCAAATAATATCGAGCCCAATGCCTCCTCCACAAAACAGAATTGATTGCTTCCTCCTTTATTCTTCTCTCTGTGTCTAACACCAAGCTCTGGACCTAGCCTGTAGTAAATGTTAGGTGAATACTATAAGAGTAAAGCCAACTGTGAAATGTTATCATTTTTGGATATTGGCCACAAAGATGGTGCTTTCAAAAAGGCCGTTCTCCTTTACTGCCAAGACCCAAGCAAGCATGCTAACTAAGACAGACCGCTTGTCTAAGACTTGCTGTGGCTATTTATATCAGGAGCAGAGGGAACCAGAAGCATGGCATTTATTGAGCCTGTGGATGCTGGCATTAGCTTGCCTGTGCTTGGGGCAGTAGGGCAAGGTACTCCTGATTTGTGTGCTTGGCCAGGGCACACCGTGGGCACGGAGACAGGCCTCTTCCATCAATCACATGCTTCTACAGCCGCCATTGCCCAACAGCACAGGGGTGGATAACAAATGTGTTTTGGTGATATTTTCAAGGGGAAAAAAGAGTGCTATTAGAATCCAAGGTGTTGATTTTCTTCTATAGAAAACATCCCCCTCCTGTTTCATCAGAAACCCTTTGAATTTCGAAACCTTTTAAATTAGAAGTATTGGAGATCCCTTTTTAGTTACATTGACAAATGAGTTACTCACCTTTGTCCCCTCCCCATTATGTTCTTCATTTGAGGCAAACACGATGCTCATTTAACTTTTGCATCCTCAGATTAACTGCAGGTGGAACAACGTAATACATCTCCTCAGTGTTGGAGTTTAAATTCTGAGGACATCATTTTTCATTTTTCAAATGAAGCTGACATCAAGAAAGAACAGCAGACCAAGCAGCAACACTATCCTTCTCTGTTTTGCAAGGTATCTCTTGCAAAAAAAGAGCTTGTGAAACTTGGCTCCATTTCCCACAGCCGTGGGATAAGGGTTGCATGTAAACAATAATATCCTGTGCTACTTGGGCCTCATTTAACTGTCTTTGTTGCTTTAGAAGGAACTGCCAAGTGGGGTGTTTCTCAGAGCTCATGCTTGACATTCCAGAAATACTGTAGGGTCCACTTCAAAGATGGTACTCCACACATGAAATTTGTGAAATTGGTGCACTCTTGATGGTCACTGGGCATCACGTTGACACATTCTTTCAAATTACATAGGAAATGCACCCTCCAAGAAGAATGAATCTGGCACTCTGAAGATGGGCCTGTCATTGCAGGAGGCCTTTACACTTACCACTTGGGTGTTTTTCTGGAAAGCCGTGGTAGCTTTGAGCTTAGGATGATCATGTTTGCTGAACTAGGAAGAGTGAGATGATAGTTACAAGATGAGCACTAAAGTGGGAGTTAGGAGACCTGGGTTCTACTGCCCAGCTGACTAACTCTTCGGCCTTGTGAAATGTCCTTGGTCTCTCTGGCCTCAGTTTTCAATTTTTGAAATGATGGGATTATGCTAGATAATCTCTAAACTCCTTTCTGGCTCTAAATTTGATCAGGTGACATAAAACAGTAAATACCAAACAGGAAGTCAGGAAACAGAAGTTTCCAGTCTAGGCTCCGCTACTCATTGTGACTTGGGACAAGTCACTTAGCCTCCCAGCCTCAGGTCTCCATCTCTGGGGAGACTAGTATCTTCTCTACCTGCCTCACCTGGTGGTTGTACCAATCAGGTAAAGAAACATCTTTTTCACTGAGCACTTACTGAACAACTGCTCTGGGGCACCAGCTTGATAGATGGCAAAGATGTAGAGGTTATTAGATGATCAGTTACTACTACTAACATTAGCTACAATTTAATGAGCTCTTCCTATCACCAGGCACTTAGGTACAATATCCCATACAGTCTACATTTTATGGATGAGGAAACTGAAGTTCAAGGAGGTTGAATCACTTCCTCAGGATCATGTAGCTAGGCAGAGCTGAAGCTGAAATTTGTACCAGGGTTCTGTTCTTTATTTTAAAAGTTAAAAACATCTCACCTTCTGCCAAGGAGCTTGTGTTACTATTATTATTCCTTTTCTGGGCCACAGTGCCTGAATCCCATGACCTGGAAGCTGTGTGCCTGTGGGGGGAGGTAGGGGAGGAGACTGGCTGGGCCGGGCTGAAGGAAAGATTCTCTTTGCAGACACTGCCTGAGGCAGCACAGTCAGTGAAAGGACCTGAGGAGCAGCTAGGCTCAAGCCAGAGAAGTCCGAGTGCATTGCCTGGACTAAGGGACCAAATGCAGCAGGAATTCAGGTGGTAGCTGGGGGTGGGGGGTGTAGTTGTGAAAGGGAGCAGTGAAATGCCTGGGGCCTGTTGCGGAGACCAGGTATTTTTTGAGGCTGGTTTTGATGTACTGCTCATGGCCTGGGGTATGAATAAGCCAGTTCCATTGAAAGAGCCAGGCAGAAGACAGAACCGGCCCTCCCCTCCGTTTGCTTACCTGTAGAGGAAGGGCATTAAGTTAAATGAGCTCTGCGGGCGCCCTTGTGTCAGACATCCCCTGGGGTCAGCAGTCTGCAGAACCAGTTCCTCCAGGGCTCTGAGCAGTAAACAGTGCTTTTGCTAGGGTGTTGTTCTCTCTTAGAATGTACCCCCAAGTCTCTCAGATGCTGGAATTTTGTTTTGATTATGTCAGGAGCTACATAGGTAAAACCCCCGCCCCCCACGAAGCACACAGCTCAGCTGCCTTCCTGCTCTCTTTGCAAACTCTTCCCAGGGTGGCTCTACCCTGAGGGGAAGTGGTCTTTCCGGCCTTTGGAAGGTTGGCTAACCACACCTAGTTCCCAGAGACATGACCCAGCTCTTTGTGCCTCTGCTTTACTCCTTCAAGTCTGCTGATTCCCTGAACCATATTGGTTCTTTCTCTCACCTCTGCTTACCCTAGGGACTGCCCAGCCCAAGGGAGAACAGCCTGATTACTCAAACTTAGGTTGTTAGCAGTGGGTGTCCTTCCTAATGTGGCCCTTGTACACCTGGAATGATGGGCTCAATGGCAGAAGCAGGCCAGGTGTGTGTGTGTTGGAGGGGGGGACTGAGCCCTGGTACTAGATATGGCCACTGACCAGGACACATGCTTGCATTAAAGGCCTTGTTACAGGCAGAGACAGGCTAGTGGGTGAGGAGATTGGTGCCACAATGACATTCTGGGAAATAGCCAACACTAAGGAGTCCAGGGTAACTAGCTCAATAACAATGGCAAGAGCAGAAACTTATATGCACAATGTGGTAAGCACTTAAAATAGATTCGCTCTTTTAATCTTCGTACCAATCCTGTGAGATAAACAGTCCTATTTCCCACTTTATTTATGAGGAAACTGAGAGACCGAAGGGTTAAGCATCCTGCTCAGGATCACATAGCTAAGGGGTGGGTACTTGGATATTGCTTGGATAGTCAGCCAATTGGCAGTCATCATCTAGAAGACCTGTCCATAGTATCCAAACCCCAGTCACCGGACCAAGGTGCCAGTTCCAGAGAGAAGTGTGGACAAGAACAAGGGAGGGCAGAGGGGCCCATCTACTCAGCAGTCAGGCACTGAGGACCATCCTCTGTACCAGGTGTTGGGGGAAGACACAAGTAAGATAGTATCTCATTCAGGCCAGGGCTCAGTTTGAAAGGGGGCTGAGCTTGTAGGCAGGACAACATGTAGAACTTAGGGGTGAGAATCAAGGCAGAAGTTCTTCTGTTAAGACTGGGTCAGTCTAAGAGGTGGACTTGGGAAGAGTTCTGGTCTGGGAGCATCACAGCCTCTCAGGCAGCTGTTTTGGGGGTACCAGGTCTGGGATGGCAAACTGTTCTTAATCCCCAAACCCTGGGACTGAGGCTGAGCATTAACCTTGTGCTTATGGGTTGGTCAATGGGTTGGTCTGGAAACTGAACTGGGCCTGAACCTCTAGGTGAAAGGATCAGTGGGTCCAGCTATGGGGATCTGAGTAGGGTAGAGGAATTGAACTGGGGGCTAATGGAACAAAGCCCAGAAATGACACCCCAGCTACTGTGGAGCCTGTTTTCCTTCTGCCATTCCTTCGGAAGTATTGGGCCCAGTTGTGGTTGAAAGGGAAATGAATTTGAAGCCAGGGGATCTGGGCTCCATATGTTGGTAGAAACTGTGATGTCTGAACATTCTTGTTGGGATAGCTGAAATTCTTAGTAGAAATTCCAGGAAGACCAGAGGACATCTGGGAAATATATGTGGGTTGAAGTGGAGAGAAATACTTAGTCTTCTGGGGAGAATCTCCAATATCCAGAACCAGATTTTTAAAAAATTGTTTTTTCAAAGTGACATATTAATCAAGTAATGTATATAAAAGGCTTTGTAAACTACAGGGCAGGACCCCTGTGCAAGGCCTTGTTAACATTTTCATTGTTAAAGATCAGGAGACAGGCAACCTTAGCAGTTCACAGGAGGAGATGGAAATATTGCCCCTTCCCACGCCAGCTCCTTCTTTCTACAGCCCAAAAGAGTCAATTGAAACAGATTTTTAGTTCTGTGCTGTGTTTACTAGTCTCCCGTACAGCCATCAGCCAGGGCCACTGCTACCTGCAGGCAGGGCCCAGATAGGTGCGGGAACAAGAGGGTAGAGTCCCTCGTCCCTAGCAAGCTCAGGCCATCTCAGTTAAGACCCTGAGACCCAGCGAAGTATATAATGCATTAGAGCCATGCCTGGGGGGTCAGGCTGCCTGAGTTCAGATCCTGGCTCTGTGACTGCAAGTAAGTTACTTAATGTCTCTGGAGAGCATCTACAAAGTGGGGAAGTTCATATTAGTCTATCTGCCTCATAGGGTGGTTGTGAGGATTACCTGACTGCCTAGAATGCACTCAGCCCAGCACCTGGCCCACAGGCAGTGTTTGGTGTTAGCTGCTACTATTCTTCTTTCCCCCCCTGCCTTCCGCCTTCCCAGGACCCTTTCTTCCCCCCTCTGCTTTCTTCTCCTGCTTTTCCTCCACCTTCATCTTCAGAAGGCTTTCTAGAACCTCAGGCTAGTGGCTTGGTTGGCTTGGCTGGCTGTCAGTGCTCTGAGCTGACAGTTTGAGTAACTAGATCCGAGTCCCTGAACCCCTGTATTCAGAGCATGAGCCCTCTAGGGTTGGGACATTGCCTGGCCCTTGCCACTCACCCTCCCAGCCCTGGTGACCAAGACCCTGCCCCCTGACCTCAGAGCTCCTTGATGCCAATCACTAGCTATCCCAAACACACTTGTTGGATATGTTTTCTCTTTTAGGTAATAATAGTGGCCCACACAGCAGTGATCCTTACCTGCCACCTTACACAGTGATTCCACACAGTGACTTCTAATAAGCCTAGTACTTACCTCAGTGAACCTTTCCAACAGCCCTATGAAGTTGTATAGCTCATTTATTCATTTGGCAAATGCTCATGAGCACCTGCTCTGTGCCTCTAGGGGTTCAACCAGGGTGGCACAGTGGAAAGAAAATGGGGAGTCATGGAAGAGGCATTCAGGCAATGTGACCGAGTGGATAAAACCCAAACTCCTGAGTCTCACAAACCAGCCCTTAAACTGGCTGTGCCACTCACAGCTGTATGGCCTTGGGCCAGTCAACCCACCTCTCTGTACTCCATTTTCTGGTATGTAAAATGGGCATATGAGTAGTCCCAATCTCACAGGGCTTCCTTACTAGCTTCATTTCCTGCTCTTCACTTTCATATAATTTATACATTTATTTTTAGTTCATATGTCAATTTATTGTGATTCCATCTGCCTTCCAAGCTATATTCTGAGCTCTGGTGGGAAGGAACAATGTTTATGTTTGTATCTCTAGCGCCTCCCATAGTGCCTGGCCCAAAATATATAAGCTGTTGCTGAAATGTTAACACTATGTGATAATTATTTTTCCAGGTCTGTCTTCCTCATTAAGCTGTGAGCTTCCGGAGGGCAGATATTTTGTTTCAGTATATGCAGAACATAGTGGGTCTGGCAGGATGTAGTGGGTGTGGCTTAAAGTAGGGACTCAGGGAATGCTGGTTAAATGAGTGGGGGAGTGAGGGAAGGAATGAATGAGGAATAAAGGGAGACGGATGACTAAGACTAAGACACTTCCTCCAGGCCTGCTACTATTATTGAGGTCATGCTCAGCTTGGAATTAATTTGGAAATATAGTAGGAATGTGGGATAAGGGCTAGCTTCATTTTCTGAGGCCTGATTCTCCTCAATCTTGTTCCAGAATTTAACACTGTTGGTCACCTTTTCCTTGAAATGCTTTCCTTCTTTAGCCTCTAAGAGCAAACTATTTGGGGTTCCATCATGCCTTTCTTGTTCCTTGTTTTGTTTTGTTGTTGAGCATTCTTCCTCTTGCTTCCTCATCAGAACCTCTTCCACCTCCACTACTGACACCCCAATGTGATGTAAATGTTCTCTATGCTTTGGACCTGGCCCTGTCCTCTCCTTTCCTAGTAAAAATTAATCTAATCCCAAGGTTTTGCTCTTGAGAGTCATCTATATGAACGACATCATGTGTAAAAATTCTTATCCTTTTTCCCTCAAACTGACCTGTCTCCCCATCTTCTCTTTTCTCATTAGCCTTTCAATATTTTTTGGTGAATAAGGAATAGGTATGAGTATATATATATTTTAACTACTATGCTATTGTCACATTTAACAAAATTAGCAATAATTATTAATATCACTTCATACTCAATCCATATTCAGATTTCCCTGATTTTCTCAAAGATGTCATTTTATAATTAGCTTTTTAAAATTAGAATCCAAATAGGGCCCACACACTGCATTTGGCTCTGTCTCATAAGTCTTTTATTGCTTTTGAGTCGTTAGAGAAACGAGGTCATTTGCCCTGAAGAATGTCTCACATTCTCAATTTGTTTTCTCTTGTTGTCATTGAACTTGTCTCTCTATCCCCTGTATTTCCTGTAAACTGGTAGTTATGTCTAGAGGCTTTGATTAGATTCACGTTGAAGTTTTTGGGTAAGAATACTTCACAGCCAGTGCTGTGTACTTTCTGTTACATCACCTCACGAGGCAAATCATATCTGGTTGCCCCACTTTTAGTGTTACTAGATTGATCAGTGGGTTTAAATGGTATCACCTGAAACCCTCATTACCAAGGTCCCCATCAACGCTTCACCTAATGGTTTTAACAACCGTTGATGATTACTGTTTGGGTACATTATTTCATTAAGAGTTGCAAAATGGCATTTTTCTAATTCTGTTATGGAGTCTGCATTCATTACTTGGGATTTTTGTATAAAGAAGAATTTTATTCTTCAACTATTTAGTTACCTGGAGTTAGCGTAAACCCCCCCCAAAAAAAAAGGCAGGTTAAATATTTGATACCTTCCCTTATAAAAACATCAATTTTCAGAATGAGTTGGTATCCTAGCAACCTCCAATGGTGACCAATCAAGTATTGTTATGAACTCATAGATTTTTATGTATTTAGTGTGTTTCAGTCTATTGTAGTCATTATTCAATTTGTTGCTAGAATTATTTCATCTTAGGCCAGTGGGGGTCCTTTCAAGTTAGCTTGTTTCCTTTTGTCATGATAGATTTCTTGATTTTTGTTTTGTTTTCAGGCTCATCTTGTACAATTCCAAACCCAGACCTGGAGTCAACCATTTTGCCAAGGGGCTCTTGTTCCTTTTGATGGGAAATGGTATTAAGAGAGCCCAGACTGAGGACTGGGTTTCCTCACTGCAGCTAGGTTGTCAAGTCTTTTCTTTTTAGTGAAAGAGCTAGAAAATGGCTATTTTTTTTCAAAAGGAAGTGTGATGAATTCCTACTGATATTTCAAAGCTGAATTTAAGAGTATAGGGCTTTTCCTTAACATTTTTGATTTTGTAACTGTATCTCATTTCTGTCGCTCTGAAAGTCTTGGTTCCTAATGACATTATGTAATTACTTGCATTACCCTATATTATATCTGTAACAATTTCAAAGGAGAAATCCCAATGTTACTACTAAGATTACTGAATGCAGTTTAAGATTTCTTTGCTTTTCCTTTTGCCCTTAGAATAAATCCTACTAGGGAGGTAGTCAAAGTATTGTGTTTCAAAGTCACTTGAAAAGTAATTTCTTTCTCTGTGTCATTATGTTACCAACTTGATACAGAGTTTGATTCATTTGCTTCATTTTTTCTCAGTTTTACGGATTGTTTTCTTTCTTTTTTTGAAATTTAATTTTACATTTAATTTATGTAAAACATTTACAGAGTTCCAAAGTCAAAATGTAGCAAGTACTGTAAAAACTGTTCTACTCCCTTTTTTACTTAACATTCTAGAGATCATTCTGTGTCAATGTATGGAGATCTTCCTTGTTTTTGTTTTGTGACTGTATAGTATGCTATCCTAAAGAGGAACTGTACTTTGTTCAGCTGGTCGGTCCCTGTTGACAGATATTTGTATTGATTCTAGTCATTTTCAATTACAAAGAATGCTACCATAAGTAGTGGAGGTATTTGTCTCATGATTCTCCTCGCTCCAAGCCTCAGTGGCATTCTTAACTCTCCCTTCTGCCTCCTTTTGGTTCCTAATGACATTATGACTTCTGAACCCTGGTGATTCTTCCTTTGTACTCTTCTCTGTTTCTGCCTTTCTATCCCTTATGCTGTCACCCAGTTTTTTTGTTTTTTGTTTTTTTGATTTTCTTTAAGATCTTATTTACTTGAGAGAGAGAGAGAGTACACAGAGGAAGAAGTAGAAGCAGAACCCCACTGAGCAGGGAGCCCAATGTGGGGCTCAATCCCAGGACACTGGGATCATGAACTGAGCTGAAGCTGGATGCTTAACCAACTGAGCCACCCAGGCGCCCCATCGTCATAACTTGATTTTACTATATATCTCTTAATGATAACTTAGGTTGCTTCCTATTCCTTGCTATTATAACTAGTTCTGCAATGACATTTTAGCAGTGCTCTGATTTTTTTTTAAAGATTTATTTATTTATTTTAGAGAGAGAGAGAGCAAGCAGGAGAGGCAGAGGGAGAGGGAGAGAGAATCTCAAGCTGACTCCACACTGAGCATAGAGCCTGGCACAGGCCTGATTTCACGATGCTGAGATCACGACCTGAGCCGAAACCAAGAGTCAGATGCTTAACCAACTGCACCATCCAGATGCCGCTCTGATTACTTTTTAAAAATACATTGTAGTTGTACTTCTTTTTTTATAATATTGTTTATTATGTTAGTCACCGTACAGTACATCCCTGGTTTTTGATGTAAAGTTCCATGATTCATTAGTTGTGTATAACACCCAGTGCACCATGTAATACGTGCCCTCCTTACTACCCATCACCGGCCTATCCCATTCCCCCACCCCCCCTCCCCTCTGAAGCCCTCAGTTTGTTTCTCAGAGTCCATAGTCTCTCATGCTTCATTCCCCCTTCTGATTAAATTAACTTAATTGAAATATAGTTTAATGCAATGAACTGTACTCATTAAAAATGTACAGTTCCATGAGTTTTGACAAAAGTATCCACCCATGTAACTGATACCACAGTTAAGGTATACAGTGTTTCCATCACCTCAACAATGTCCTCATGCCCCTTTACAGTCACCCCCCTCCTGGCCCCAGGCAACTGTTGTTCTGCTTTCTGTTACTACAGAGTAACTTACATTTTCTGTCATTTCATGTAAGTGAAATTAGATAGTATGTACTTTTTTGAATCTGGCTTCTTCCACTTCACATGTTTTTGAAATTCATCCACATACTTGCCTACATCAATAGTTCATTCCTGTGTATTGCTGAGTACTATTCCATTGTATGGGTAAGCCACAATTTGTTTATCTATTCAACTGCTGACGGAAATGTGGATTCTTTCCAATTCGGGACTATTATGAATAGAGTTGCTATGAACATTTGTGTAGAAGTCTTTGTGTAGACATATATTTTTATTTCTGTTGGGTATGAACTTTATAAGAAACTGCCTAAACTGATTTCCAAAGTAGTTTGTACCATTTTACATTCCTACCATTAGTGTAGCAAAGTTCCAGCTACTCTACATTTTTCTCAATATTTGACTTGTTAGTCTTTCTAAGTAGAGCCATTGTATTGGATGCACCATAGTACATCATTATCACTTTAATTTCTATTTTCCTGGTGATGAACCCAGTTTTAGACACTAGTTGTCTTTGCCTGGATCATAGCAAATAGCAGTGGAATCCCTATTTATTTTTCTCCTCAGCCCAGTCTGTGCTGCACACCATGGCCAGATTCATTTCCTGAAATATTGCTTTCATCATAATCTCTTCTCACTCTACTCAAAAATCTTCAGTAGTAGTATAAAATCCAAATTCTCTAGTTTGGCATTCATGGGCCTCCATGGACTGAGCCAAATCTCCTTTCCTGATATTTATTCCCTCTGCTTTGGTCTATGGATACATTGCTCTGCATATTTGATTTCCCAAGTATCACATTAATTATTATCTTTATACCTTACCTATTCTTCAAAGTTACAGTTAAATTCCAGATCTTTGGAAACCCTACTGGAAACCTCTGCCTAGGCGCGCGCGCTCTCTCTCTCTCTCTCTCTCCCCCCCCTCCCCTTGAGCTCCTACTCTTTGTGATATCCATTTGAAACTGAGCAGACTTAGTCCCTCACCAAATGGAAAGATCTGTTGAGTCCATCTGGTCACTACCATAAGATCTAAGAAATTCATCAAGCAATAACTGAACATCAGAATAGCATCAAAAGGTGAAGGACCTTTGGATTGGTTAGGGTTCTTTCTGATAGTGACCAAGAAGAATGTGGGATTCTATCTATCTGGAGGCACAGCTAGGAATATGTTCCAGGGTGGCAATACATGACTGAGAGTTATAGCCATAGATTGTGTAGATTGTGTCTCCTTCCAAAGGTGGATTTAATTCCACTTCAAGGAGAAGAAATCAGACTTAATTCTGGGGAAAGGACATGTTTATTAGGTACTGAGTCAAAAGGTCTCAAATCCTGGAAGCACACTGCTTTTTCCACTTTCCCCCATTAGGATGAAACATGCCATTTTGTTTCTTGAGGACCTACAACTCATATAAGCCTGACATTATCTTGGCCACCAGCTATGTGACAAGCTGATTGGCCAATCTCACATTGTAGAACACTGCTTTCCCTTTCTGTGCTTTTGTTGTTTGGGTTGCATTAACCTTAATTTCTTAAAGTTCCTTTTAAAACTTCACCATCTGGAACTAGAACTATTTTTGGTTTATTTATTTACAATTTATCCTCTTTACTTCCAAAAGGATTTGAAAAGCTTGCAAGTTTAAACACAATGCAAAGTAAGGCATAGAACAGAATTGTCTATTTTAAGGAGTAGGTATTACCAGATACCTTGGACAAGTGGAATGCTATGGTTTTTGAGCACTGACTATGACTCTGAATTTTTTGGCAGTCAAGTGTAAGGGTTACACTGGTATATATTTACCTGAGAACTAGAAAGCAGATATATTCCTCTTTAAAGATCAACTTCTCCCTGACATGAGATTCAAATTGAGATTTGTATAAGCACATTAGGTAACATAGTGACTCATGTTTTTAACTTTAATTTTTACAAATTAAACACAGACTATAACACAGAAATACCCATCAAATCATCACTGTTTATATTAATTGAATTAATTATATTAATTGTTATTTGTTTGAAAAATTAATTCAGGTTTCATACACTGCTAGCACACCCCCACTTGGGGAAATTGTTTGGCAATATCTACTAAAGCTAAACAAATGCCTACCCAATGACCCAGCAATTCCACTGCGTATGTTCACTGAAATATATATACACGAGAATGTCCATTACAGCATTATTTAGTACCAGTCAAATAATGGAAACAACTCAAATATCCATCAATAGTGAATATATGAATAAATTGTGGTACATTTATACAATGGAATACTCTATAGCAATGAAAATGAACAAATTAGAGCTACATGCAAGAGCATGGAAGATGCTTTTTTTCTAACAATTTTATTTACTTATTTGAGAGAGAGCAGAGTGAGAGAGAGAGCGCACAAGTGGTGGGGGGAGGGTCAGAGGGAGAGGCAGACTCCCTGCTGAGCAGGGAGCTGGACATGGGGCTCAATCCCAGGACCCTGGGATTATGACCTGAGCTGAAGGCAGACACTTGACCGACTGAGCCACCCAGATGCCCCTGGAAGACTCTTATAAACATCAAATGATTGAAATAAATCAGACCTTAATAATACATGCTGTCTGATTCAATTTCTATAAAGTTCAAAAACAGACAAAACTATTGCATGGTGCACTGGGTGTTATATGCAAATAATGAATCATGGAACATTACATCAAAAACTAAGGATATATTGTATGGTGACTAACATAACATAATAAAAAATTATTATAAAAAAACAGACAAAACTTAACTGTGATACTAAAAATCAAGTAAGAGTTAACCTTCAAGAGGGAGGAAAGGAAAATGATGGGGGCATGATGGGGCTTCTAGAGATGGTGATGTTCTATTTTGGTGCCCGAGTAATGGTTACTGGAGTGTGTTCATGTTATGCTAATTTATTAAACTGTACAAGTATGAGCTATGCACTTTTCTACATGTGTGTTATACTTCAGCAAAAGTTTAAGTGTAAATACATGAACATAATAAGATTTCAAACTATATAGTAAAGTATACAGTGAAAATGAAGTCGCTGTTCTACTCTAAATTCCCATTCCCTCTCATCAGTCTGTAACTATTGCCCGTTTCTTGTAACATCTCATTATTCTTCTAGAAATGTCCTGTAATAAAAACACAGTTGGGTGTATGTATCTATGGGTATATCTTTATTCCTTTTTGTTATTTACAAAAATGGAAGCACGCTGTATACATTATTTTGACATATGCCTTTTTCATGTAACACTGTGTCTTGGACATCTTTTTCTATCAGTGCATAGAAAATATCTACCTCTTTCTTTGTAATGGCTCCAGAAAGTATTCCATTATGAGGATGCACCATGTTTAGCCAATCCTCTGTTAGTGGACATTTAAGATTTTCCAGCTTTTAAAATATTACAGTGATACATTAAACATCTTTTTACACATGTCCTTGCACATGTGTATGGGGTATAGTGGACTTTTGCATCCTTTTGTTAAATTGTCTAATTGTAGGTGAAAATCTCATAGAATCAAAACCATTCTTAAAATTCCCTTAGGAAGGCTGACATACCATATCTTCATCATTCCTGTTTGCCTGTTTGTCCTCTAGTATTGAAGTAGATCATTGAGTCTGGTTTAGCACCTGATGAAGAGAAGACTTGTAGGAATGAGCTAAATTGAGTGACATATATGCATCTTTAAACACCAGGATAACAGTGAGATGATCACTCTATGAGAGGCACGTGGGGACCGAGATTTACGAGGGAGTAACAGTACAACAGCTTCCATCTTACATTCTCTCTAAGGCATAGCAGGGTCCTTGAGCAGAATGGTGGCTATAACCTGCTACACCATTTCAATTGTTGTCTTTTGTCTCTCTCAACTCTGTCTTCTATCTTTCTGTTTGTCTTTGTATCTCTCTCTTTTTTAAGGATTTTACTTATTTATATGACAGAGAGAGAGACAGCGAGAGAGGGAACATAAATAGGGGGAGTGGGAGAGGAAGAAGCAGGCTTCCCGCTGAGGAGGGAACCTGATGCGGGGCTTGATCCCAGGACGCTGGGATCACGCCCTGAGCCGAAGGCAGATGCTTAACAACTGAGCCACCCAGGCGCCCCTCTCTGTCTCTTTGTCTCCCTTCCCCTCCCTTTCTGTATGTTGATTGCCTATGATTGAATTGGTATAACTCGTGTGCATATACTGTGCTTCTGCTGTATATCCATAGGATCAATTCCAAGAAGTGGGATTTGGGCACATATATATGTATGCATGTATTTTCAAATCATATATGTGTGTGTTTTATAGATACATCTTTTTATAATGAAAATTTCAAACATATACAAAAGCAGATAGAATTCTATAACAAGGGGCACCTGGGTGGCTCAGTCCATTAAACGTCTGACTCTTGATTTCAGCTCAGGTCATGATCTCAGGGTCATGAGATTGAGTCCCACATCAGGCTTCCTGCTGTCCCTCCCCCCCATGCATGCATGCTCTCTCCCCCTCTCTGTCTCTTTCTCTCTCTCAAATGAATGAATAAATCTTTTTTTGTTTTATTTATTTATTTTTTTATTATAATAATATTTTTATTATATTATGTTAGTCACCATACAGTAATGAATAAATCTTAAAAAAAAAAAAGAATTCTGTAACAAGACTCCTGTACCCATCACCCAGCCTCAAAAATGGTCAACCCATGGCCACTGTCATCTATACCACAGACACTTTTCCTCTTTTTGTAATATATTGAAGCAAGTCACAGACATCATAACAATTTATCTGAGGGGTTCAATATGTATTTCTTTTTAAAAAAATTTTTTTTTAATTTTGTTTTTAAAGATTTTATTTATTCGACAGGGAGAGATACAGCCAGCGAGAGAGGGAACACAAGCAGGGGGAGTGGGAGAGGAAGAAGTAGGCTCCCAGCGGAGCAGTGAGCCTGATGCGGGGTTCGATCCCAGAACCCCGGGATCACGCCCTGAGCCGAAGGCAGACGCTTAATGACTGAGCCACCCAGGCACCCCTCATTATGTATTTCTAAAGGATTGGGACTCTTAAAAAAATCCACAATGCAATTATCACACCTCAAAATGAACAAAACTTCATTAAAATCAACAACTATTCAGTCAGTGTTCTAGTTTCCAATTATCTTACAGTTGGGATAAATGGATTCTTATTTGTTTGAGTAAAACTCTAAGTAAGGGCTAGATACTGTAATTGATTGATAATAGCCTTTTAGTCTCTTTTAATCTATAGGTTCCCTTTCAATCTTTTTTCTTCTTGCAATTGATTTTTGGAAGAAAATGGATTGTTTTTCCCTGTAGCATTTCCCACACTCTGGATTTTGCTGATTGCATGCCCATTGTTACGTTTAATACTTATATAGTCTAAGTATCCTCAGACTTCTGTGTTTTCTCTAAATTAGTAGTTGATTTTAGAGGCTTAATTAGATTCAGGTTTAAGTTTTTTAGCATTTTATTTTGTTTTTGATGAGGCTACTTCATACATGATTTTGTGCTCTCCATGAAGTGACACATACTATTTGGTTTTCTCTACTTTTTTAATAAAGATTTTACTTATTTATTTATCTGAGAGAGAGACAGAGAAAGAACATGAGTGGGGGGAGGAGCAGAGGGAGAGGGACAAGCAGACTCTGTGCTGAGCACAGAGCCTGACATGGGGCTTGATCCAATGACCCTGAGATCATGACCTGAGTCAAAATCAAGAGTTGGACACTTAACTGACTGAGCCACCCAGGTGCCCTGGTTTTTTCTACTTTTATGTTAGCAGCCATTGAAGATCAAGTCTGGATTCATTTATTCATTAAGGGTTGCAAGATAGTGATTTTTTCTTTTATTATTCCTTCTTTATTTATTAGCTAGACTATGTCTGTACATCTACTGCTTTGTTATCCAGGGTACAGTTTGTATAAGAAGGCAAGGTAAATGCCTGATACAAAATAATCAGCTAATTTGCCAGCATTCATTAATAAAGGCAATGAGTGTTTATTTTTTAAAGTATAATCACAAATTAATGGACTTAAACATATACGATGTGTTTTAATCCATTGTTCTTATTCATATTGAGGCTTGGTGGCCATTGGGAGACTCTAAGTTGGTTCATTGAGTCTTTTTTACATGACTCTAGTAGTCTTTGAAAATTTTCTTGCTAGGTATAAGATAGTCCAGGATCATCATGTACATTTCCTGCTCCAGATATGAAGAACCATATTTATAGATGTCAGCATAGTATAGTGAAAAGGGCACACAGAGAGACTGGGATTGAATCCTGGCCCTACCTCATAGTGCCTGTATGGTCATGGACAAGCTACATAATATCTACCAGCTTAAGTTTCTTTGTTTTTAAAATAAACTAATGGCGAGGAGTTAAGATGGCGGAGGAGTAGGAGACACCTTTTTCAGCCGATCCCCCGAGTCGAGCTGGATAGGTACCAGACCAGCCTAAACAACCACGGAACCAGCCTGAGACGCAGGAAGATGCATCTGGATCTCTACAAATGAACATCTCCAGCGCTGAGTATTGAGGTACGAAGCGGGGAGCCATGAAACCGTGCACAGATATTGGAAGATAAATGGAAGGGGGAGGGAGCCGCCGCGTTCGGGCGCCGGGAAGCGGCAGCCACCTGCACGGGAGAGTGGGCGGGGCTCGCGGACGGCACCCGCAAAACAGCAGACTGAGACCGTGAGCTGGGTGCGCGCGCCACCAGGCATCTCGCGGAACACCGGAATCCAGGTGCGCTCACTGGATCCAGACTGAGACCCGGAGCTTCCGGACCGCGCGCGGGGTGGCTGGCAGCTGGCGGCATTAGAAACACAAAGGACAGAGACGCGCCGGCCCTGGAAGTGAGGGCTGGGACGCCGGTTGTGGGGCGCACATCCCGGGACGCTGCAGGGTTGAGCAGCACCAACAGTAACAGAGTTAAAGTGGCCAGAACATCAGTGGAAAACGGGCCGCAATGCCTCTGTTCTGTGACAGAGACTGAAATTCGGCCGCTGCTGCTCTGACTCAGAAGAGGCACAGCAAACCGCCAGGGAAAGCCGCCAGAGAACAAAAGCCTGGAAATACCGGCTCAGAGAGTGCCCATCCCCATCCCCCCTTGCAGGGGACGCGGAGACTCTACCCAAACAGGGTTGCCTGAGTATCGGCGCGGCAGACCCCTCCCCCAGAACACAGAAGGCAGGCTGAAAAATCAAGAAGCCCACAACCCGGGCGCCTGGGTGGCGCAGTCATTGAGCGCCTGTCTTCGGCTTAGGGCGTGATCCCGGCGTTCCGGAAAGGAGTCCCTCATCGGGCTCCTCCGCTGGGAGCCTGCTTCTTCCTCTCCCACTCCCCTGCTTCTGTTCCCTCTCTCGCTGGTTGGCTGCCACATAAATAAATAAATAAAATCTTTAAAGAAGAAGCCCACATCCCTAAGATCCCTATAAAACAAGGGGAACGGCCTGGGACCCAGTCAATAATTTGGGATCTGGACAACCCTGCAACCTCTCCTCATCAGAATGACAAGAAGGAGAAGCCCCCCCACCCCAACAAAGAAAAGACAGTGAGTCTGTGGCCTCTGCCACAGAAATAATGGATATGGATGTAACCAAAGTATCAGAAATGGAATTCAGAGTAACGATGGTCAAAATGATGAGTAGAATTGAAAAAACTATTAACGAAAAGGTTACTGAGAATATAGAATCCCTAAGGACAGAAATGAGAGCGAATCTGACAGAAATTAAAAATTCTATGAGCCAAATGCAGGCAAAACTACAGGCTCTGATGGCCAGGGTCACAGAAGCAGAGGAACGGGTTAGTGAATTGGAGGATGGGTTAATAGAGGAAAAAATGAAAATAGAAGATGGTCTTAAAAAAATCCACGCCCACGAATGTAGGTTACGGGAGATTACTGACTCAATGAAACGATCCAATGTTAGAATCATCGGCATCCCCGAGGGGGTGGAGAAAAACAGAGGTCTAGAAGAGATATTTGAACAAATTGTAGCTGAAAACTTCCCTAATCTAGCAAGGGAAACAAACATTCATGTCCAAGAGGCAGAGAGGACCCCTCCCAAGCTCAACCACGACAAACCTACGCCACATCACGTCATAGTGCATTCGCAAATATTAGATCCAAGGATACAGTATTGAAAACGGCCAGGGCAAAGAAATTTCTCACGTACCAAGGCAAAGGCATCAGAATTATGTCAGACCTGTCTACACAGACCTGGAATGAGAGAAAGGGTTGGGGGAGCATATTTAAAGCTCTTTCAGAGAAAAACATGCAGCCAAGGATCCTTTATCCAGCAAGGCTGTCATTCAGAATTGATGGAGAAATAAAGACATTTCAGAATCGCCAGTCACTAACCAATTTTGTAACCACGAAACCAGCCCTACAGGAGATATTACGGGGGGTTCTATAAAAGTAAAAGGGCCCCAAGAGTGATACAGAACAGAAAGTCACAGCCAATACAAACAAAGACTTTACTGGCAACATGGCATCATTAAAATCATATCTCTCAGTACTCAGTCTTAATGTTAATGGCTTAAATGCTCCCATAAAACACCACAGGGTTGCAGATTGGATAAAAAGAAATGACCCATCCATTTGCTGTCTACAAGAGACTCATTTCGAACCCAAAGATGCATTCAGACTGAGAGTAAGGGGATGGAGTACCATCTTTCACGCAAATGGACCTCAAAAGAAAGCTGGGGTAGCAATTCTCATATCAGATAGATTGGATTTTAAACTAAAGATTATAGTTAGAGACGCAGAAGGGCACTATATTATTCTTAAGGGAAGTATTCAACAAGTGGATATGACAATTATAAATATATATGCCCCCAAAAGGGGAGCAGCAAGATACACAAGCCAACTCTTAACCAGAATAAAGAGACATATAAATAAAAATACATTAATAGTTCGGGACCTCAACACTCCACTATCAGAAATAGACAGAACCCCCTGGCAAAAACTAAGCAAAGAATCAAAGGCTTTGAATGCCATACTCGACAAGTTGGACCTCATAGATATATATAGAACACTATACCCCAGAACCAAAGAATACTCATTCTATTCTAATGCCCATGGAACATTCTCAAGAATAGACCATGTTCTGGGACACAAAACAGGTCTCAACCGATACCAAAAGATTGAAATTATCCCCTGCATATTCTCAGACCACAACGCTCTGAAATTGGAACTCAACCACAAGGAAAAACTTGGAAGAAGCTCAAACACTTGGAGACTAAGAACCATCCTGCTCAGGAATGACTCGATAAACCAGGAAATCAAAAATCAAATTAAACAATTTATGGAGACCAATGAGAATGAAAATACAACAGTCCAAAACCTATGGGATACTGCAAAGGCAGTCCTAAGGGGGAAATACATAGCCATCCAAGCCTCACTCAAAAGAATAGAAAAATCTAAAATGCAATTTTTATATTCTCACCTCAAGAAGCTGGAACAGCAACAGAGGGACAGGCCTAATCCACGCACGAGGAAACAGTTGACCAAAATTAGAGCTGAAATCAATCAAGCAGAAACCAGAAGTACAGTAGAGCAGATCAACAGGACTAGAAGCTGGTTCTTTGAGAGAATCAATAAAATTGACAGACCACTGGCAAGACTTATCCAAAAGAAAAGAGAAAGGACCCAGATTATTAAAATTATGAATGAAAAAGGAGAGGTCACGACGAACACCATTGAAATTGGAAGGATTATTAGAAATTTTTATCAACAGCTATATGCCAATAAACTAAGCAATCTGGAAGAGATGGAATCCTTCCTGGAAACCTATAAACTACCAAGATTGAAACCGGAAGAAATTGATTCCTTAAACAGGCCAATTAATTATGAAGAAATTGAGTCAGTGATAAACAACCTTCCAAATAACAAAACTCCAGGCCTGGACGGTTTTCCTGGGGAATTCTACCAAACATTCAAAGAAGAAATAATACCTATTCTCCTAAAGCTATTTCAAAAAATAGAAACAGAAGGAAAGCTACCAAACTCATTCTATGAGGCCAATATTACCTTGATCCCCAAACCAGGCAAAGACCCCCTCAAAAAGGAGAATTACAGACCGATTTCCCTAATGAATATGGACGCCAAAATCCTCAACAAGATACTTGCTAATAGAATCCAACAGTACATTAAAAGGATTATCCATCACGATCAAGTGGGATTCATACCTGGGATGCAAGCGTGGTTCAATATTCGCAAATCAATCAGCGTGATACATCATATCAACAAGAAAAGACTCAGGAACCATATGATCCTCTCAATCGATGCCGAAAAAGCATTTGACAAAATACAGCATCCTTTCCTGATTAAAACCCTTCAGAGTGTAGGAATAGAAGGTACATTTCTCAATCTCATAAAAGCCATCTATGAAAAGCCTACTGCAAATATTATTCTCAATGGGGAAAAGCTGGAAGCCTTTCCCTTAAGATCAAAAGAACTCGACAAGGATGCCCACTCTCGCCACTATTATTCAACATAGTACTAGAAGTCCTTGCAACAGCAATCAGACGACAAAAAGGGATGAAAGGTATTCAAATTGGCAAAGAAGAAGTCAAAATGTCTCTCTTTGCAGATGACATGATACTCTATATGGAAAACCCAAAAGAAGCCACTCCCAAACTATTAGAAGTTATAGAGCAATTCAGTAACGTGGCAGGATACAAAATCAATGCTCAGAAATCAGTTGCATTTCTATACACGAATAACGAGACCGAAGAAAGAGAAATTAGGGAATCCATCCCATTTACAATAGCACCAAAAACCATACATTACCTTGGAATTAACTTAAGCAGAGACGTAAAGGACCTATATTCTAGAAACTATAAATCACTCTTGAAAGACATTGAGGAAGACATAAAAAGATGGAAAGATATTCCGTGCTCATGGATCGGAAGAATTAACATAGTTAAAATGTCCATGCTACCCAGAGCAATCTACACTTTCAATGCTATCCTGATCAAAATACCGAGGACATTTTTCAAAGAACTGGAACAAATAGTCCTTATATTTGTATGGAAACAGAAAAGGCCCCGAATCTCCAAGGAACTGTTGAAAAGGAAAAACAAAGCTGGGGGCATCACAATGCCAGATTTCGAGCTGTACTACAAAGCTGTGATCACAAAGACAGCATGGTACTGGCACAAAAACAGACACATAGACCAATGGAACAGAATAGAGAGCCCAGAAATGGACCCTCGGCTCTTTGGGCAACTAATATTTGATAAAGCAGGAAAAAACATCTGGTGGGAAAAAGACAGTCTCTTCAATAAATGGTGCTGGGAAAATTGGAGAGCTACATGCAAAAGAATGAAACTTGACCACTATCTCACACCATACACAAAAATAAACTCCGAGTGGATGAAAGACCTCGATGTGAGACAGGAATCCATCAAAATTCTAGAGGAGAACATAGGCAGCAACCTCTACGACATCGGCCAAAGCAACCTTTTTCATGACACATCCCCAAAGGCAAGAGAAACAAAAGATAAAATGAATTTATGGGACTTCATCAAGATTAAAAGTTTCTGCACAGCCAAGGAAACAGTCAGAAAAACTAAGAGGCAGCCCACGGAATGGGAGAATATATTTGCAAATGACACTACAGATAAAGGACTGGTATCCAAGATCTACAAAGAACTTCTCAAACTCAATACATGAGAAACAAATAAACAAATCAAAAAATGGGCAGAAGATATGAACAGACACTTTTCCAATGAAGACATACAAATGGCTAACAGACACATGAAAAAATGTTCAAAATCATTAGCCATCAGGGAAATTCAAATCAAAACCACACTGAGATACCACCTTACGCCAGTTAGAATGGCAAAAATAGACAAGGCAAGAAACAACAATTGTTGGAGAGGATGTGGAGAAAGGGGATCCCTCCTCCATTGTTGGTGGGAATGCAAGTTGGTACAGCCACTCTGGAAAACAGTGTGGAGGTCCCTTAAAAAGTTAAAAATTGAGCTACCCTATGATCCAGCCATTGAACTACTGGGTGTTTACCCCAAAGATACAGATGTAGTGAAGAGAAGGGCCATATGCACCCCAATGTTCATAGCATTGACCACAATAGCTAAATCGTTGATGGAGCCGAGATGCCCTTCAACAGATGACTGGATTAAGAAGTTGTGGTCCGTATATACAATGGAATATTACTCAGCTATCAGAAAGAACGAGTTCTCAACATTTGCTGCAACATGGACAGCACTGGAGGAGATAATGCTAAGTGAAATAAGTCAAGCAGAGAAAGACAATTATCATATGATTTCTCTCATCTATGGAACATAAAAACTAGGAAGATCGGTAGGAGAAGAAAGGGATAAAGAAAGGGGGGGTAATCAGAAGGGGGAATGAACCATGAGAGACTATGGACTATGAGAAACAAACTGAGGGCCTCAGAGGGGAGGGGGGTGGGGGAATGGGATAGACCAGTGATGGGTAGTAAGGAGGGCATGTATTGCATGGTGCACTGGGTGTTATACACAACTAATGAATCATCGAGCCTTACATCGGAAACCGGGGATGTACTGTATGGTGACTAACATAATATAATAAAAAATCATTAAAAAAAAAAAAGCAAAACAAAACCCAAGTCCCCCCTGAATAAAGCTAATTAAACATTCATGTACTTTAAAAAAAATAATAAAAAATAAAATAAAATAAACTAATGGCACCTATCTTCTGTGGTTTTTAGGAGAGTTAAAATTTTATATATAATTTATACACACAGACACACACAAACACGTAGTAGGTATGTGGAAATTCATGTTCCTTCTCCATTTCCTGTTCTCTTCTTACTCAAGTGACAATTTCACACCCTCTAGGATTACTTAAGCTTCTGTGTTTACAGCATGGAGTGTTCTCTTTCACATATAGTGGACACCCAATACATACTTGCAAATTGACTTTGAGGATAGATGTCATCAAATAGTTGATGCCAACACATGTTAAGCTCTGTGAAAGTAGGCATTGTCTCAATGACATTGTTTATAAAAAGCATTTTTCCTTTATTTTTCAGTGCCCATTCAAAAATATTAATAAATAGAACCCTTCTCACCATCTCTGCCCTATTCCCCACAACTGAGGTGTGATGGTGATACCAGCTTTCAGTTGTGTTAAAGAAAGAAGAGAAGCATGGATAATTTAAAACGATAATCCAAGTTTGTGAGTCACTCCAAAGTCACCCATTTCAGTTTGAAAGACATTATCTGATATATATAGCAGATTTCCCTTCTTAAATTAGCTTTACTTACACTACTATTAAAATGGCATTTCATTCCTCAAGGTCACAGTAGCTAGAGAGGGTAATAAGTCCAAAATCTACTGAACAAGCCACGGAAGCCAACTTGGGATGAAGTGTTTGCTCTAGATATTCTGCCCTGATACTCACATGTTGCTATGTTGCTGTCCTCAATTTAGGATCAGAATTAGGAAATTGTTGGGGTGGGTGGCTCAGTCAGTTAAGCAGCTGCCTTCGGCTCAGGTCATGATCTCAAGTTCCTGGGATGGAGTCCTGCGTTGGGCTCTCTGCTCAACAGGGAGTCTGCTTCTCCCTCTCCCTCTGTGCTCTCTCTCTCTCTCTCTCTCTTTCTCACATAAATAAAGTCTTTAAAAAAAAAAGAATTAGGAAATTGTCAGGCAGTCTCAGTGTTCCAGCCCTGGCTGCCAGGGGAGCAGCAGCAGCTGCACAGGGCACAACCTTTTGACAATTAACTAAAAGATAGTGAATAAAGGTGGAAATAGTGGTGAGGAAGAGCCTCCTCAATTAAGTAGCATCCTGTGATGGTCTTCAGCTCAGAAATCTAGTTTAGGGTAATTTGGATTTTGAGAGAGCTTGCTGGAGAATTCTTTTGCCTGGTGGCTGCTTCCCCCCAAAGTACTCAGTGACTAGGTCATTACATGGCACTATTCACTCAGAAGGTACTAGCTTTTGAGTAGGGAAAGCTGTTTGCCCACCTACCCATAGGTCCCATTCTCCAAGCTCTTTGTCTCGTGGTGGGGCAGAAACAGCTGGCTGAGGGGGATGGAAAGACCACTTGAGTTTCCTGAGAGATAAGCTCTGGGACTATGTCTTGTCTTGGGCTGGCTACCCAAGATCCCTTTTCCCATAAGCCCCAGAGGTGAACTCCTGATAAACATAAAGGCTTTATTTGTGCCAGAGTTTTTAGAGGCTCTTTCCGTGCATTCTGACATTGAATCCTTATAGCCAGTTATGGCAGTGTGGGTATTAGATACAAATTTGTTAGATGAAGAATTGAACATTCAGAGAGATTTGCCTGGCTACTCTTATCCCAGGTTCCTCTTTTAGGCTAACACTTCTTTCATTTTAGGGACTTCACTGCCTATCAGTCCCTAATGGGATACAGTAGGCAGGGGAGAGCAAGGATACCAAATAGGGAAAGGTGACCAAAGGTGACCTGTGATCTGACTACAACAAATGTATTTAGGGCTGGATTAATGAGGCCTACTATTGGAAGTGGGTCTGTCCCAGGAAATCTGGTATTCTTGGTTAACATAGTTTTGAGTCCTTGCTGACTCTTTTCCTGCCGTCTTGTCATTTACTCCAGCGACCTCCCAGGAACAGTGAGTGACCCCTGGGACTCATGGATACAGTATGGTTGGGCTGCTAGCTGAACCCTAGACAGACTGAACCTGCATTCTACATTGTTCTAACCAACTGAGCCACAGTACTTCAGTGATTGATGATGGAACAAAAAGGCGTGTCTCCATGTAAGGTTGTAGTCCAATAGAGAAGGAAACAAAATGTGGATATGAAGTATTTAACCTGAGAAGCAACAAGCTAATCAGACCCGTGAAAGCATTATGTCAATGTCAAGTAATTGTCAGGAATAGAAATTGTTTAAATACACGCTCTGTATACTTAGTATTTTTCTTGTTTGTTTTACTTTGTGGTTAAGGATTGCAGATAAATGAGGGGAAAAAATGAGAAGGAAAGATACCACTGAGGCTTTGCCTCATCTCAAAAGATTATTTGCATCACAGGACTTCTGTAAAATAGGCAATAACCATTGTTAAATAGAAAAAACATTTTTGAAAGAAAAGTCAACTTAGGAAACATTTTCTTTGGAAATAACATTAAACATTGTATTTTAAAAATACTCTTTATCCTATTTTCAGGCTGCTCACTCATGCCTGCTTTCTGTCGATACTAAACAGAGTTATAATAAATCTTGCTCTCTTAACAGAATTACTCTTTTTACTCTGTCATTTTTTCTAACCACTTTAGATCACAATACTTTGCTCGTGAGTGTGTGTGTGTGTGTTTTAGCTTAAAGACCAACTATTTTGAAATCAGATTTAATTCATTATCTTTGAAACCTGAAAGCTCCACAGCTCTGGGTGTTTCTGTAGAAAGTCCCCCACCCTGCCAGAAGGGCATAATGAAATGTCAGAGGGGTGGCGGTTCATCTTTCCATTTATGGGCTTATTGTCTTTGACATCCTTTATACTACTTGATCATCCTCTGCTTGGGCCAACTAACACAAAGGACAAAGTGACCTTATTGCCATTCTTTCATCATTTTAGAAGATCTCACCTTCACAACCTCCTCTTTGATACTGTTGCCCTGCTGGGGACATGCACATAGCTTCCACTCACCATACTACATGAGATGCATCTTAGGTGCATGTTCCTGAGGTAACAAAGATCTTTCAACAAAGATCTGGAGCAGGGGTTGGCAAACTATGGCCCACAGGTCAAATCCAGCCCACCTCCTGCTTTTGTAAAGTTTTATTGGCACACAGCCACGCACATTTGTTTACATATTGCCCATGACTGCTTTCATGATACAACAGCAGAGCTGAGTAGTTGCCAGAGACCAAATATCTCCCCAAACCTGAACTATTTACTGGATGGCCCTTCAGAAAATGTTTGTCAACCCCTGTTCTGTAGAACAGATGTCCACCATAACATATATCCAAAACATCTTGGGGTGTGTTTGCAGGTATTTTAGAGGTGAGAGCAAAAGACTATGATGAAAATATACCAAGATCTCTCACCTGGGAGCAGCAAAAGGAGTTCCAGTGTTCTAGTCCCTGTTCTGTCACTATTTGAATCAGTTTGGGCAGGTCCCATTTCTTTCCTGTCCCAAGTTTGCCCCAAAGGTAAAATGAAAGAATTGAACTAGGTGATGTACAGGAGCCCTTCCAACTCTGAGATTCTGTGGTTCCAATATTTAGTTTAATAAGATCTTTTGTAATACACAGATACATATATACTTTGAGACTACAGGATGCCTCATTTTTAAAAATCTTTTTATTTTGAGATAATTTTATTTTATTTTTTAAAAGGAGTTTATTATTTATTTATTTGTTTGTTTGTCAGAGAGAGAGAGAGAGAGAGCACAGGAAGGAGGAGAAGCAGGCAGAGGGAGAAGCAGGCTCCCCGCTGAGCAAGGAGCCTGATGCAGGACTGGATCCCAGGAAATAACATTAAACATTGAACTGAAAGCAGATGCTTAACCAAGTGAGCCACCACGGCATCCCTTGAGATAATTTTAGATTTACAGAAAATTTATAAAAATGCCACAGAGAACTGCTGCACACCCTCCAGCCAGCTTCCTCCATGTTAACATGTCACATAACCATTGTACACTTCTCAAAACTAAGAAATTAACCTTGGTACAATACTATTATTTAAACTACAGGCTTTATTTGGATTTTACCAGTTTTTCCACTGGTGTTTTTTCTGTCAGAATCCAATTATGGATACCACATTGCATTTAGTCATCATATATCCTTAGTCTTCTTTAACCCATGACAGTTCATCAGCCTTTCATGTCCTTGACACTTTGAAGATCACCAATCAGTTATTTTGTAGAATGCCCCTTGATTTAGTTTCATCTAAATTTTTTCATGATTAGATTGAGATTGTGCCTTTTGGGAAAGGCTACCACTGAGGTGAAGTGCCTTTACCAGTCCATAATATCAGGGGATACATGGTATCAATATGGATTACTGGGGATTCCTGGAGATATGTATTACTAATTTTGATCCCTGGCTAAAGTGGTTTCTGCCAGGATTCTCTACCATAAAGTTATCATTTCCTTCCCTGTCTCTGTACTTACTAAATATTTTAGGGGAAATACTTTGAGATTATATAGACATACTGTTTCTTTTTTTAAAGATTTTATTTGTTTATTTGAGAGAGAGTGTGTGTGCAAGTGGGGAGGGGCAGAGGGAGAGGGAGAGAGAATCGGAAGCAGACTCTGTAGTGAGAGTGGAGCCTGATGTGGGGCTCAATCCCACTACCATGAGACCATGACCTGAGTCAAAAGCAAGAGTTGGACACTAAACTGACTATGCCACCCAGGTGTTCCAGCCATACTGTTTCTGCTTAAACTTTTGCTCATAAGACTTATTACAGCACCATTGGTAGATACCTCCTGCAGCATTTATCACTGTTGTGTTCTAATGGTGATTTTCTATTCCCCTCATTCCTTCTATGTGTATTGATTGGAATTTTTTCTATTAGGAAGCATGTACCCTCTCCCACATGTATTTGTGTCAGTCTGAATTCATGGATTTTATTTCATGTTTTGGTTATTTTTTGCTCATTGCCCAGATTGTTTCAACTTTAGACATTGGGAACTCTTTCAGGTTCGCTTTTGTGACCATTCAATATGCCCCTGTTAAGTTTTTTAGGCTTCTCAACTTTTATATAAAAGGGGATGTCTCTGAGTTGCTATGATGTTGGAAGTTTGGTTCTCAATCTCAATTTTGCTTCCCCCGCCCAGGGACATTTAGCAATGACTGGAGACATTTTGGTTGTTATAACTCTTAAACATCCTACAGTGAGTGCATGATACAGCTCCCCATGTTCAAGAATTTTCCAGCTGAAAATGTCAATAGTTCTGAGGTTGAGAAACTGGTCTAGATCATTCTTTTCTTTCTTTTTTTCTTTTTTGTTTTTAAGTAGGATTCATGACCAATGTGGGGGCTCAAACTCACAACCCTGAGATTGAGAGTCACATGCTCTACCAACTGAGGCAGCCAGGTGACTCTATATCATTCTTTTCTTGATGACCAGATGTATGGTACACACACAAAAAATACTGTCAGGAAAAAAATAATTGTTTTCTTAAAATATATTTTTTTAAATTATTAAAATTTTGTGCTTGTACAAAATATAAAAATTAATATAAAGTGGGACTTCATCTTCAGCCATGATGGAAAAACATGGACTAATTACCTTCCATCTTAACTAGGAAACCAAACAGAATATATGAAATAATGGCTTTCAAACATTGGAAAACAGGCAGTACAAAAGTGCAAAATGGTGATTCCTAACAGAGGGAAAACAGGTAAGGTGAGCCCCATGAGTGCCATAGCTTATGCAGAGAAAGGGGGAACCCAAAGCAATCCTAGAGAGCTTACTTAATAGGAGAAACAAAGGTAAGAGTTCATGGAAGCCAAGAAGGCTGGAAATTGCAAGGAACAATACTAAAGAACCAGGATCTGTACATAAGGAGACAGCTTCAGAGATATGCAGAAGGTCTCCTTGAGTTATTGACTGAATTCTGATCTGCACATGCATGAGGAAAAAACTACCCTTGGTCAGTGAAAGGACACCAGAAAGCAGTATACTTAACAATTAGAGTTCACACAAGGCTAGGAAGAGCTCAAGTTCCCACCAACCAGTGCAGAAAAACCTGTAGTACTTAAGATATCAGGTAGAGTCCTCAAAGAGATAATATCTCAGTAGTAGGCCTAAATTAACCCTAGACTAAAGGCTGCCATAGACATGCTCTAACAAAGTTTATAATCAAGGCTTGAAAGAATCAAACTTATTTTAAGTAACTTGACTGCTTTCCACAACAAAACCCAACAATATTTAAAGGAATATAATAAAATTCAGTGCCCAACAATGTAAAACACACAATGTTCGGTATCCAATCAAACAGTATTAGCCATACAAAGAAGCAGGAAAATGTGATTCATAGCCAGGAGAAATACTAATCTAAAGATACAGACTCTTAGAAATGACAGAGATAATGAAAGTAGCAGACAAAAACATTAAAATAGCTATTATAAATATACTCTATATGATTATGAAGGTGCAGGAAACATGGACATGATAAAGAGAGAAATGGGAGATATAAAAAGGCTCAAATCACACTGGTAGAGATGAAAAATATATGAAATAAAAATGTACTGGTTGGGATTAACAGAATAGAAACTGCAGTAAACTAGATAACTTGAAGTCATAGCAAAAGAAACTATTCAAAACAAAGTACAGAGAGAAAAGACTTGGTGGGGGGTGGGGGGCTGGGGGGAGGAACATGGTAGCATCAGTGACCTGTGGATAACATAAAGTGATCAAACATAATGCACAATTGGAGTGTCAAGAGAGTGGGAGGGTAGAAAATATTTGAAAAAATAAGGCCGGATAATTTTTAAACTTTATGAAAGTTAAGTATCCAATGATCCAAGAATATCAACAATCTCCAACAAAATAAATGTAAAGAAAACTACATCATTACACGTCAGAATCAAATTGCTGAAAAACACTGAAAAAGAGAAATATTAAAAGCAACCATAGGGGAAGAGACATAATACATGAGAGCAGAGATAAGAATTACATCAGACTTCTTGTCAGAAACCATACAAGCTAGAAGACAGTGGAGTGGCATCTTAAATGTACTGAGGGAAAAAAGTCACCCTATACATCCATACCCAGGGCAAATAAGTATCTTTCAGAAATGAAGATGAGCTTTACTATTGTTTTTCTAGTCTTTTATTTCATTTATTTCTGCTCTAATCCTTATTTTTTATCTTATTTCTTTTTTTTTATTATATTATGTTAGTCACCATACAGTACATCCCTAGTTTTTGATGTAAAGTTCCATGATTCATTACTTGCGTATAACACCCAGTGCACCATGCAATATGTGCCCTCCTTAATACCCATCACCAGCCTATCCCATTCCCCCCCCCGAAGCCCTCAGTTTGTTTCCCAGAGTCCATAGTCTCTCATGGTTCATTCCCCCTTCTATTTCTATTATTTCCTTCCTTCTGATAATTTTGGGCTTAGTTTGCTCTTTTTCTAGCTCCTTAAGATGTAAAATTAGGTTATTGAGATCATTCTTTTTTCTTAATGTAGGCATTTATCACTGTGAACTTCCCTCTTAGAACTGCCTGTGCTCTGTAAGTTTGGTATGTTTTGTTGCCATTTTCATTTGTCTCAAAGATATTTTTTATTTCGCTTTTGATTTCTTCTTTAACCTATTGGCTGTTTAGGATTGTGTTGTTTAATTTCCACATATTTGTGTATTTTCCAATTTTCCTCTTGTTATCTCTAGTTTCATACCATTGTCATCAGAAAAGACTCCTGATAGAAATTCAGTCTTCTTAAATTTGCTACAACTTGTTTTGTGGCCTAACATGATCTATCCTAGAGAATGTTCTGTGTGTGCTTGAGAAGAATGTTTATTCTGCTGCTATTGGACAGAATGTTTTGTGTATGTCTGTTAAGTCCATTTGATCTCTAGTATTCACCACGTCCACTATTTATTGATTTTCTGTCTGCTCAATCTATCCATTGTTAAAAGTGGAGTATTGAAGTCCCCTACCATTATTGTATTGCTGTCTTTTTCTCCCTTCATATCTGTTAGTATTTGCTTAACATCTTGAGGTGCCCCAATATTGGGTGTGTGTGTATTTATAATTGTTATATCCTTTTGATGAATTGACCCCCTAATCATTATATAATGACCTTCTTTGTCTGTTGTGACAATTTTTGACTTAAAATCTATTTTTTCCTGGGGTACCTATAAGCCACCTCTTCTGTCTTTTGGCTGCGATTTGCACAGAATGTCTTTTTCCATCTCTTCACTTTCAGCCTGTGTGTCCTTAAAGGTAAAGTGAGTGTCCAACTCTTGCTTTTGGCTTGGGTAGTGATCTTAGGGTCGTGGAATCAGGCGTTGCATTGGGTTCTGTGCTCAGCAGGGAGTCTGTTTCTCTCCCTCTCCTTTTGCCCCTCCCCTGCTCTCTTTCTTTCTCTTTATCAAATAAATGAATAAATCTTAAAAAAAAGAAATGTTAAAAGAAGTTTTTCAGATAAAAGGAAGATTATACCAAATGAAAATTTGGATCAAACAAAGGTATGAAGAGCACTGGAATTTGTAAACATGTGAGTACACATGACAGACACTTTTTAAAAATTTTTATATTCTCCTTAAATGAAAATAAACTATTTAAGTGAAAAATAATAACAGTGTGTTGTGGTATTTATAGTAAGAAACTACATATGTGACAACAATAGCACAAAGGACAAGGGGAAAAGAGATGTGTATGTGCGGTGGTATAATATTGCTTAAAGGTAGACTGTGCTAATTAAAGATTTTATTGTAAACCCTAGAATAATAAAAAAACTAAACAAAGAGAGTTAGCCAATAAAACCAATACTGGAGATAAAAGGAAATCATAAAAATAATTAATAAAAAATAAGGTAGGAATAAAAGAAAATAAGGAACAAGACCAGATAGGACAAATAAAAATTAGATAGCAAGGTTGTAGATTTAAACCCAACAAAATCAATAACTTCATTAAATATGAATGTTCTAAATACTCTAATTAAAAGACAGAGATTGTCATTTTGGGTAACTATATACTGTCTATGAGAATCCCACTTTAAATATAAGTGGGACACATACGGCTTAAAAGAAAAATACATAACAAAAAAAACCCTAATGAAAAGAAAGTTGGAGTAGCTATATTAACATTAGGCAAATTAGATTTGGGTATGAGGAATATTACCAGGGATAAAGAGGAGTAGTTCATAATAATAAAGATGTCAATGCATCAAGAGACATAACAGTCCAAGATATGTATGCATCTAATAGGGGAGCTTCAAATATGTGAAGTAAAAGCTGGAAGAAATGTAGGGAGAAATAGTCAAGTCCACAATTATAGTTGGGAATTTCAATATTGCTCTCTTAGTCACTGATAGATCAAATTGAATATTTGTAGGAGTATAGAAAGCTTGAATTATAGTATCAGCTAAATTGACCTAATTGACTTTAATACAACATTGTATCCAATGAGAGCAGAATATACATCATTTTCAAGTGCATGCAAATGTTCATACAAAGAAAGACCATATTCTGGGCCAAAAAAAGTCTTCATAAATTTAAGAGAAGTTAAATCATGCAAAGGATGTTCTCTGACTGCCAAGCAATCAAACAAGAAATCATCTGGAAAATTTCCAATATATGGGTTTTAACAGCTTTTTAAGGATATAATTCACATACCATATAATTCAAAGTATAAAATTTGATAGTTGTTGGTATATTCACAGGTATGTGCAACCATCACTGCAGTGAATTTTAGAACATTTTCATCACTTCAAGAAAAAGCTCTGTTTGCTTTAACTATCAACCCTTCTATCTTCCCACCCCACCCAGACCTAAGCAACCACTGATCTATTTTCTGTCCCTATAGCTTTCACTAGTCTGGACTTTCATATGAATGGAATAGTAGTATGTAGTCCTTTGTGACTGACTTCTTTCACTTGAAATAATGTTTTCAAAGTTCATCTGTATTGCAGCATATATTAGTACTTTATTCATTTCTTATGGCCAGTCAATACTCATTATATGGATATACCACATTTTATTTATCCATTCATCCATTGATAATTATGTGACTTGTTTCCACCTTTTGGCTATAATGACTAATGCTGCTATAATCGTCCATGTACAAGTTTCCCTTAGTATTAACATCTTGTATTGATGTGGTGTATTTGTTACAATTGATGAACCAATGTTAATGTATTATCATTAACTCAAATCCATAGTTGACATTAGGGTTCACCCTTTGTCTTGTACAGTTCTGTGGTTTTTGACAAATGTGCAAGGTCATGTGTCCACCGTCACAATAACATACAGATAGTTTCACTGCCCTAAATATCCCCCATGCTCCACCCCTTCATCACCTCCTTTCTCCCCTCAACCATTGACCTTTTTTTTGTCTCCGTAGTTTTGCCTTTTCCAGAATGTCATATATATTGAACCATACAATAAATAGCCTTTTCAGACTGACTTCTCTTACTTAGCAATATACATTTAAGGTTTGTCCATGTCTTTTCATAGCTTAATAGCTCATTTCTTTTTATTGCTGAATAGTATTCCACTGTCTGGGTATACCACTTAGGCCTATTCTTAATCTATTGCTCCCTGATGGACCATTTAACATGACAGACAATCCCCAGTTCTAAATCACAAAGCCCTCTATGCCCAACCATAGTCAAGGACCTAGTTGAACAAACAGTGCATTTAGACTCATTTCGTGACTAATGCAAATAACTGATCATTTGGGTAAGAAAAGAAATTAGCCAAATTAATGGTAACTGACTTTACCAGATGATTTTATCAAGATAGCCAAACTGGTTGGATGTATGGGTCTAGTCTGAGAGACAGGCAGTATGGTCCAGTGAAAGGAGCCTGGGCCTAGGAGTCCAGAACTCTGGGTTGTACTCACAGCTCTACTACCAAGCCTCCATAGACCTGTTTTTGAAGGCCTTATCTGCTCTGCTGAGCACAAATTCCAGAAGAGCTATGTTTTCTCTCACTGATCAGCCCTCTCATCTGTAGCATAGGAAGTCATTTATATGCCAGAGCGTATATACTAGGGCACAGGACCAAGGACCCACACACACACCCTTTGTCTTATGGGCATCTTGTGGAGACTTAATGTCTTTCCAGGGTATGGGGTTCATGATGCACACCCCTCAGGGCTTTGTAGAACTTCCACAGAAAGAGGCTTCTGGGACATACTCATCCGGGGGACTTGTTGGAGATAAGTAAAGGGCTTTTTCTGAAAGTGGAATTTTCCTTGGCCCTGTGAAGGCCTTTTCTTCCTGTATTATTAGGCCAAAATAGATGCCAAGCCATGGATGATTAATGTTGCTAGATGGAGCTGGTTCACTTTAGATGAACTTTCCTCCCCTTCTGCCTGACTATGTAAATCACAATGAACTATTGCATTTCCTAAGTTGAAACTCCTCCTTGCTATCAGGAACTGACTTCCATGCGTGCTTCTGAGGTTTTGGATTTAAATATTGGCTGCTTTTCACAATGAAGTCTTCCCACTTTTCGTCCCCTGTGTCTTTTGTGGGACAGAGCATTTCTCTATGGTGTTAAAACAGAAGCTGAGCATTTGTTCCTTCTTCTTCATATGAATTTGGTCTACAAACTTTTTCTTTTTTTAAGATTTTATTTATTTACTTGGCAGAGAGAGAGAGCACAAGTAGGGGGAGTGGCAGGCAGAGGGGAGAGGGAGAAGCAGGCTCCCCACTGAGCATGGAGCCCAATGCGGGACATAATCCCAGGACCCTGAGATCATGACCTGAGCCAAAGGCAGATGCTTAACCCACTGAGCCACCCAGGCGTCCCTACAAACTTTTTCTGAGAGACTCTTCACTCTTTGCTGGGCCTTTGAGCTGAGCTTAGCAGTAGGCTCTGTGGAGAGACTGGAAATTCTCTGACCTTGGGAAGCATGCAGGCAGGGCTCGACAGTTTTAGGTCTTGGCCAAGAGGCCCACCATGTCCCCAACTGCCCAGTTGAACTCCTCACTCTCCCTTAGCTGCCACTCACCACATGACTTCTGGGGTTCAGACTACTTATGTCTCACAGGGGTGTTGGTAGAAGCCCCCTCACTTGCCTCTGTTGCTCCAGACTATCCCCTACAGTGCCTTCAGTGTGAAGGACCTCTTTACCATTGCAAATCCATGCCACACACTCAGAAGGCCTGAATCTCCACTGGCTTCAGGATGAAGTCTTAGCCAAGGACTGGTATTCAGGGCCCTCCCTGCTCCAACATTCTACTTCCCACTCAACTCTCCAAGATCTTGGCCACACTCTGTCCACAATCTTCATGCTTCAGCCATCCCAGACTTGCTTCTGTTTCCTGAGCACCCATATACCTGCACATTGCTTTATCTTGTTCATGCAGTTCCTATTGACTGGAACTCTCTTCCTCTTCTGCACAGTTCTTTCCCATGAATTCTTCAAGCTGCAGCTCTGATTTCACCAACTTTGTGAAGTTTTCTCCAATCCCCAGAACGTTTGTTTCTTCTCAGGTCAGGGAAGAGTGAGACCAGAACCTGATCTTCAAGGCCCTCACTTCATGCTGTTCGGTGAAGAGAACTGGCACCGAGTATCTTCCAGAATGAGCTGGAGTCTACGGACACATGGGCTACTTAGGCTCTGCTGGCTGCTTATTCAGCAGGGGACTGCTCACACCCTCTTCCATGAGGAAGGATGCCTTCTTTGCCTGGTGGAAGATTGGGGGGGCAGCAGGCAGGCCCCCCAGACCTGTCCTGATAGGAATGGAGCAATCAGCCTCCCAGGCTGATGTCCTCTCTGCTCACTCCAGGCAAGGTCACCTTCAGCAACTCTTGGCTGACCATTCACTGGGTGCTAAGCACTGGACTGTTGCTGGGCTTCTGCCCTCAACGAGCTCACAGTCAAGCAAGGAAGATAGATTTCTTTAGATGGGTATATTTATTTGCTAGGATTGCTGTAATAAAGTACCATAGACTGGGTGGCTTGAAAAACAGAAATTTATTGCCTCCCAGTTCTGGAGGCTGGAAGTCAAAAATCAAGGTGTTGGCAAAGTTGGTCCCTTCTGAAGGCTGGGAGGGAAGGATATGTTCCAGTTCTCTCTCTCTCTGTGGCTCCCCACATCTTCACATCGCCTTCTGTCTGTGCATGCCTGTGTCTTAATCTTTTCTTCTTAAAAGGACAATAGTCATATTGGATTAGAGTGCATCCTGATGACTTCACTTTAACTTAGTTACCTTTTTAAAGATCCTATCTCCAAATGCAGTTGCATTCTGAGGCACTGAACTTCAACATATGAATTTTGGGGCTACACAGTTCAGCCCGTAAAAATGGGTAATGACAGTTTAGGGTAAGGGCCCTAAGGAGATGGAAATTCTACACAGAATACTATTGGGACACAGAACAGGGGTACCCATTCTGGCCCATGCTCTCTTGACCACACTGCACATTGCCAGGCAGGAATACCATGACCAAGGCCTGCCTTTAATTGAGCAGGCCACTAGTAAGAGTCAGACATGGATTTAAACCCACAGCCATGTAGTCCCATACAATTGATTCTTTGTCAGCTTAGCCATGGCGTCTTCTAGTTGAGAAACCCATGCCCCTTGTTTCCTCTGATTTGGCCCGGATCCCCTTTGGGAGAGAGAGAGATCCCCATAAACTTTTTTCTGTCTCTCTCCTTCCCTGTCCAGTCTGATGAGTCAAAGGAACATAGGCTTAGGGCATAGAGAGACCTGATTTCAAATCCCAGCTGAGCTAAGTACTGGTTTTGTGATTATGGACAGACAAGGCCCACCCTCCATGAGCCTTAGTTCCTTATTTCATAATATAGGATGGTAACTCTTGCAGGCGTGATTATGGAGCTAAACTGAGAATATCCAGGGGAAGGCTTTGGAGCCAGCCAAGCCTGGAGTGTCTTGATCTCTGTCCTGGAAGAGCCTGGCATGGGGGCTGGTCTGGAACTGCACTCCCTCAGTTAGGGTCCACTGATTGATACACAAGTGACTGAATCAATGGCAAGGAAAGCAGTGTTCTTCTATGGCAAGTGCTTCTGTCAGCTGTGCCTGTGAGTTCAGAGGGAGGGTCTGGGAATTCCTTCCACATCCCAGGCTGAAGGGGAAAGGATTTCCTTCCCTTATGAAAGGGACAGAAAAGAAAAGTGAAAGGTCAGGTATGGAAGGTGAGTAGAGGCTCAGGAAACGTCATTGACCTGCTTGTCATCTGTGTCCGTGTGGAGTGTGGAGTGGCCCAAGCAGAATCAGGCTGCAGAGCTGAGCGTTGGGCCAGGTCTGGCAGGTGTGGGAACAGAGGAATGGGTCCAGGAGCCTGAAGTCCAGAGTGCTGTGTGGGGGAAAGGCAAACAGCAGAGATGGATGTGTAGGGAGAGAGAGACAAGAGCTGTGTCTCTACCCACATCCCCCCACCTTGAGTGGAGTGGCCAGAGTGCCAATGCTTGGGAGGCAGAAGGTAAAGCTGGAAGTCTTGCTTCCCTCTGACTTACTCCTGAAGGGCAAGAAGGGTCTTTGGGCCTTCTGTTAAGTATGTACTGTCATCCTACACTGTTTCATTTAATGGTCACAGACACCATTATCAGATAAGTAAGTATTCTAAGAAGTAGTTGAACTGGGATTTGAACCCAAGTCTCTTTCTCTCTCTCTGATTCTAGAGCCTGCCTTCTATCCCCTACGCTATACTGTCTAATGAAAACAGAATGGGATAACGGATGCTGAAGACCTCGGTTTGAGTCCTGGCTCTGCCACATGCTGCTTATGTGACTGTGGGGGAGTAAACTCTCTGACCCTTGGTTTAATCATCAGTTATATGGGGGTAATATGCAACCCCCACCCAAAGACACACACATACATATCCATTCAGCATCACTGGGAAAGTTAAATGAGGGAGCATGTCAGGAAGTGCTTTGTGAAGTGTACATTCCCTGGTAACCCACAGCCCTGGTGTCCTACATGGAACCTGGGCCAACCTTTAGGTGTCCCCTCACTTCCTTCATGAGAGTCCCACCCTCATTTTAAGTTACTTCACACTGCAGATCCTGAGAACCCTTGCCTTCTTAGAACTTCCATCAGGTTCTCCCTTCAAAATTCATTTATAGAACATAAAAAATAGGAAGATCAGTAGGAGAAGGAAAGGAAGAATGAAGGGGGTAAACAGAAGGGGGAATGAACCATGAGAGACTGTGGACTCTGGGAAACAAACTGAGGGCTTCAGAGGGGAGGGGGGTAGGGGAATGGGATAGGCTGGTGATGGGTATTAAGGAGGGCACATACTGCATGGTGCACTGGGTGTTATACGCAAGTAATGAATCATGGAACATTGCATCAAAAACTGGGAATGTACTGTATGGTGACTAATATAACAAAGTAAAAATTATTAAAAAAAAAAACAACTCCCCTTGGGTTATCAGCAGCTACTTCCACCTCATTCATATTCTCCCTCCCTCCTTCTCTGTCTCTATCTCAGTCTCTGTGTCTATGTCTCTCTCTCTCTCTCTCTCTCTCTCTCTCTCTCTCTCTCACACACACACACACACATACACACACACACACACACACACCAGGAGAATAGACCCAATCTGTCAGTCACTTACTAAAAAACCACATTCCAAGTGCCACCTGTTCACTCCATCCTCTAGAAGGCTGCTGCCTGGAGTCGAATGTGGACCCATCAGATCCACAGTAAGGCCTGATTTAGCTGGACCCCAGGAGTGAAGTGCAGAGTTGGTGAACTTTGAGCGTAGCATATCCGAGAAGGAAGGGCCAGTCCAATGGGAAAGGGCTTCCCCTGAGGTAGTCCTTCCTTTATTTTTATTGCAAAAATGTCCTAGATCCTCTCCTTGTGCCTCTTTGCTGGGGCCATTATCATCAGTGCCATCAGTTTCTTCTTCCTAAGGCCTGGGAAGGAGCTCTCCTCAGGGAAAGCCCCAAGAGGTAAGGGAGGTAACTCATCCACCCAGATTCTGTGGCCAAGTGATAGGAGGCAACCAGAAGCAGGGAGAAGCACCGTGGCCCCAGGGTCTGATAGCCTGAGCCCTGGTCCCAGCTTTGCCTTCCCTGGCTCTTGACTTGGCAGAAGTCCTTGTCCATCTCTGGGTCTTGGCTCCTCTAGCTTCAGACTGAGGGAGCTGACCCATGCCATCTCTGAGCTCCCTTCTCGTTCCAGCCTCCCTGCATCCAGGCCTATACTTTGAGCTCTGTGACCAGGGAGCTGGAAGGCCGCCTGGTCAGGGTAAAAATTATTCTCCTGTCAGCCCAACTGAGGGTTTCATGTGAGTTCTGTCCTGCCTGCCTCGTGGCTACTGCTGATCAACCACTGTATGAACCCAGACCAGACACCCATTCATTGTCCTTAGAGACAAATGCCAGGTGGGAAAACTATCATGCTTTTAGGCAGCCAAGCAGTGGTCAGGCTCAAACCTGTTTCTTTGCAAAAAGTTTCTACCTCTTGGCTCATCTGCTTCTGAGTAACCTGAGGCACAGCAAAGATAGTATATGTCCTGGCACTGGATTTTGGACTAAACCTGCCTTAAAAATCTACATCATGCCTAGATTTCTCCCCAGTGATAGCTCGGTCCTGAATGACCCTAACTCCTTCCCACAGATATTTCAACAGTTAATTCTCTCTCTCTGATCCTTCTTTATTCATGCTAAATCCCAGTTTAGGAAGGAAAAGCTATTTATCACATTCTTGCATGGCCATTCTACACCAGATTGAGTGGGTGACAGGCAGGAAAACTGGAAAGGAAATGCCTATAATATTTAGTTGATGTGGTCATCATATTTGATTTGGCTGCATTGCCCCAAATGCAAATACAAATGTCCCACTTATTTGCATGTGAGTCTTTTCTTTCACAGAGGGTGGGGTGGAAGAGCCATTTCAAATCCCAAAGTGATCTTGGAGCAGAGTGTGGCATTTGTTGGGACTTAGAGCAGTTGTACGGGGCCCCAGGTGGCTGGGAGTGTGATCTCTAGGAAGCTTCTGGGGGAACAAAATCACTTGCAAATACTTCATCTCAATTGAGAGCAACTTAGAAAATACTGCAATTCAGTTTTGCAGAAAACCATTTCACTGGTATCTCTCACAGAGAAGGCTATGGGGAATAGAAAGAACACTGGGCTTGGAATAGAATTACTCAGTTCAAGTTTGAATTCTACCACTTGACCTTGGGTGAGTTACCTAGCTCCTTGGAGCCTGTTTTCTCCTTGGCAAAAATGGGCTTAAAACTCCCTGCTCTGCTGACCCCATAGGGATGTTGTAAAAAGTCCAGAGAAACCTGAATATGTGTGCTGTTGGCAGCTGTTTTTAGGAACATGGTGCATTGCTATTTCTATTGTTGTTGTTGTGTGAGGAAGCTAGAAAATGTCTATAGACCAAAACCAGGCAAGAGTTCTGTTTTTAGGTGATTTGGACTAAAAACAAAAAACAAACAAACAAACAAACAAAAAGCAACAAAAAAACTCATCTAAAGGAAGTCATGTGGAATTGTTCTTAAGAACTTATGAGTGCTGGGCTTTAGGCCAGAAAGCAGCTTCACACACTCTGTGACCTGGGGAGATACTGTTGCCCTCCTTGGATCCTCTCCTTTTCCCTTCTATACTGTGTAGGGTTGGTCTAGACCCTCTGTCCAGCCCTTCCCAGTCTAAGGTAGTATATTAAGCACACTTTCCAGAGATTTCACATTTTACTAGGCCTTTGCAGGCAGGAACTTCCAGGTTTAGATAGGCCCAGTCTTTTGACCAGCAGGTTTATTTGTAGTTCTGATTGTTCAGGCCTGGCATTTGCCACAGAGCAGGCCAAAGTTGTGGGCAAATAGCATGAGATCAGCCATCCTGACCCCAAGAGGCACAAACAAGTGCTAGCACATGGGGCCTCTGCCTTCGACAGTTCTAGAGGCCATCTCCTAGGCCCAATTCACCCTGAGATAAAATGGACACAAGGCCACAGACTCAGGACAGTATCCCGAAGAGCCTCCCAATCAGAAGGACCAAGGTGTTTAGCTGAAAATAGACATATTTCTGACAAGCCTGGTTTAAATACACAGGAAATGTACTGTTGATCATTGTGAATCATATCTGAAGGGCTTATGTTTTTCCTCCATTTGGCAGCTCGTAGACCATGCTAGAAACAGTTTTGCAGAAACTTCACCCTGGGACTCCTCCTAGCCTTGCTTTGGGATTTGGCTTTCTAGAAAGCATCTGCTCCTCATCCCTGGGTCCTGATAGAGCCCATGTCACAGCCATTTTGACAGTGCCTTCCTGCTCTCAGGTTTTGTACCTGTACCCTCCTGCCTCCCAAGAGCAGGGCCTCCTTCACCAGACATTCAAAGCCTTCCCTACTTCATCCATTCAGTTTAGAACAGTGCGGAAAATGGTTGGTTTTAGATCCAAGCAGATCTGAGTTCAGATGCCAACTCTATCTCATATGTGACCTTGGGCAATTACTCTACTTTTCTTTCTGAGCCTCTGTTTTTTTCACCTGTCAAAGGGAGATAATAATGCCTCATGGAGCTATTGTGAGGATTGAAGAGAGAATAATAAATGCAGAACATCTGGCCCAGTGCTTGACCCATCATGGCTGCTCAGCTGTCAGTGGCTATGAGCACTGCAGTAATGTCTGCACAGTCTGGCCCCAACTTACCTCCAGCCTTTCATCTCCTCCTCTGCACACCCTGTGCTCCAGCCAGATTGGGTCTTGCTATTACCCTACGATCCTCTGAGCCTTTGCTCATGCTCATCCCTTTCCCTAGAACATCGTTCTTCATTTTGTTCACCTGTCTAAAATCAGACCTATACTTTAAGACTCAGTTCCAAGAGTGTCCATCTGAACCCCTGGCCTGATGTGATCATTTTTCCTCTGAGTCCCTGTAGCCCTTCAGCCCTCCCTTGTGCTCATTATGGATCCTGCCAAAATCACTACTCTGTCTTAAGCCTTGTACTCAGTGCTGCAGTGTATCCTGGAGTGAACCAGACCCAGTACCTACCTTCAAGAAATTTAGTCTGTTGAGAAACCAGAGAAATTGGGCCACTGCTAGCAGCATATCTGTTTGGATCCTAAGTAGCTGCCTCATGCTTGCTTACCCACAGAGAAGCCCACAGTTTGCTCTGTCTGGGGGAGCCAGTAGCTATCAGGGGTGCCCTTTCCCCATATTCCAACATCTTGAATCACCAAGGGCTTCATCTCTCTGTGTTGCTTGCAAGCTTCTAATTCAGACAGCTTGAGCTAGCTCAAGAACATGGAGATAATCTGTGTGGCAATGAGAGCTAAGACTTTGGGGTCAGAATCTTCATTCTTCCCCCCCCTCACCCCCTCGCCCCCGCCCCACTAGCTGTGTGCCCTTGGGGAAGTGACTTCACCCTTCTGTAAAGTGTTTCTGAGGAGTAAATGGGAAGGGCCAGGCACAGGGGGCACATGGCGGTACTCAACAAAGGGTCATTATTGGGCTAGTGGTATTTGTCTTACCAACATAAAGGGTACTCTAACATACATGGGCTTTTCTTGGGCCCCATTCAAGGGAATTTCTATGCCGAAGTGCCAAAGGACTTTTTTCACAATGAAGCCTTGCCCATGAAGCTACTCTGAGACATGGGTCCTGAGGAGAATAGTTCACAGAGGCCCCAGTTGCTGGAAAACAGTAACTATTACTGAGGATGTGTTGATGTGAGGTCAGTCTGCTATGATCTCTTTTAGTACTCTGGTGAAAGCTGTCCACTTGGATCTCACTAGTGTGTAAGGAAGAGTGTGTATCTTTCAGAAAGAGCTGCTTTTGACCAATGTGATTTGAGTGGTAGTGGGAGACAATGAGGAGGATGTGGTGACAGGTGCCCCATTAAATCTGACATAGGAATGAACTTGACAGCACTTCTGTTTAACACTTAGCACTTTGTCCTCTGTGGGTTTTGGGTACCAGTTTCCACTCCTTTGGCAGTATCCTAGATGGGCTCAGTTGTGGGTTGGGCTGCATCTTTAGCAAGTTGGACTATGAAGACAAGGAGACAGCCAAGACTATAGAGATAGATCCCTTTGAAAGCTGCTGAAAAGGCCCAGGCATTGTCAAAAGTGGTGAGGAAATATGGGTGTGGTTTGCGCAGGTATTAGTATCTGAGGTGAAGCTCATCTTGTGGGTCACCATGACAATGGGAGCTTGGGGACACTGGAAGTCGGGGGCTTGGTGGTACATTGCCAACGCTGAACTGTTTGCGGCAAAAGCCTGCCAAGCAGCTGCTAGGGAGAGGGGGACTGTCTGTCACCTCTGGTGGAGGGGCCAGACAAAAGCCAGGAAGGGAGACAGGACCTGATGCAAACACACTGAAGCTTAGGGCAGGGCTCCAGGTCCAGCAAGGAGCTGGAGTACTCAGCAGAGAAACTGAAGCGGAGCCCACCCATGTGGTCTTGGCCGATGTGGCTGGGGTAGGGGAAATGCAGTGGCTTTACAGTGTAGGCACAGGGAAATGGGGTTCCCCCAGCCACACAGACTGCCCACTGTGGGACAGCAAGATAGAAGCTGCTGAGTGGACCCTGCTGGGGCTACGGTAAGGTCAGGGCTGGAACCTGGAGGAGAGGCCTTGAGCCTGGCTGTGAGGGGCAGGTGCTGACAGGGACTGACAGACTGGCAGACCCAATTCTCTCTTAGTTCTTTGTTAATTTTCACTTGGGCCCCCTATTAAAGATCACTTGGCTACATTTTTCCTTACTCACTCAACCAGTATTTATTTACTAGGCACCTGCTCCAGTCAGGCCCTCTGCTCTATTCTGAGGAGCTAGTGACACTGAGACCATGACTGTGTCCTCAAAGACCTGGGTGGGCAGATGAGTAGGCAAGGAGAGCATAGCACAGCAAGGGCAACGATAGAGTCTTCAGGGCAGCCCTGGAACTCAGCTGAGGGTGCCCCACCTGGGAGACACACCTTCCCAGAGGGAGGGGAAGCCCCCTAGCACTCCTGGCCATGATGCAGTAGGGAAGTTGATGCCTACTTCTTCTCTTTACCTCCTTCAATGAGCATAGTCTTTTCACACATACAGAACTTTCTTTGGGGGTGGAGGGCATGTCAAGGCAAAGCGTAGGAAAATCTAGGCTCCTCACCAGGACTAGTTTGATTTTATTCTCACAGCTGGGACCAAGGACTAAGCCCAAGCACAGGATGGGAAAGAGCCTTGGGTGGGGGAGTGGGTGCAACAGAAATAGACAACTTCACTTGGGGCCCAGGAATTTTCTCCAAGTTGGCAGCAAGGCCTCATGGGAAAATGAAACTCCCAGGGAGGCCTGGACACGTTTTCCCTCTGGGGTGAGGGGGAGTTTTCCTGTGGAGAAGGATATGTGAAGGCCCCAGGTCCTCCTGGGAGAAAAGATTTCCCTTCTAATGATCCAGGGACTAGGATTTTCTTCTGAAATGGGATGGAGAACGGCAAGCATGGCTTGCTGGGGATTGAGAACCGCAGGTCCCAGGAGATTCAAGAAAGGACAGTAATGCTCTGCTGCTCAGGCTCCGGTGGAGGAATAGCATCCCTAGGGCAGCTCAGCACCTGAGGAAAGGCACTGCCATCTCCTCTCAGAGAGGATGGTTACAGTGCAAGAAAATTCACCAAAGGCAATAATAGAAGCCACTAGTGGGAATGGTTGTTTTTGCTTTTAAAAACGGTTCAACAAGTATTAGGAGGGAAATTACACTGTGCCAGAACTCAGGGCTTGGAAAAGAGGAGGCAGCTCTCTGTGGGCTTTCTGGCCTCTTTCCATCCTAAAATGTCCTATTTTTCTGCGTAGAATGAGAAAATGCACTTGTGCCCCTCCCCCTTGCTTCCCCCTCTCTCTCACTTTGTTCCAGTTTCATAAAGCCATCGTGAGGAGCAGCCTTGGTTCCGCCTCAGGAATCGTGTGCATGTCTCTGTGGCTGTCTGCTCTCCAGCTTTTCCTGCTGGTACCCTATCCAAGCTGCCAGGACTCTGAGCCCCACCTCCTTCCTGGTCCAATGCTGTTATTGGTAGGACAGCTCAAAGGTGCCCCTGTTAGCCCCACTGGAGAATGCTTCCAATTGCTAATCTTAGGAAAGACCAGAATTCACAAAATCCCTTTGAGGCCAACACTTTCTCTTCTGCTATCACTATGCCCATTTTACAGATGGACAGAGGGAAAACTAGGACCATAAAAACTAGGAAACCTTAAAAAACCAGTGGTGCCAGACTGTGCTGGTATCTCTTAGTATTTGTACACACAGTTGTCAGTTGCAAGGCAAAGCACCAGAGCTCAGAGAAGACTGATCCCAATTTTCCCCAAGTTCAGACTGGGAATGGGGACAAAGCAGACAATCAGAAAATTATTTTAAATATGTAAGAGATGCTCTAAAGTAATAGGACTCATTTGTGTTCATGCTGGGGTGGCAGAAAGATTGATGAATTTGGAGGCAAGAAGTCTAAGTTCAACTCTCCCCTTTGCCATGGAGTAGTTGTGTGACCTTGGGAAAGCTGGTCAGCCTCTCTAGTCCTCAGTGACTTCATTAGTAAAGGGATGGTAGCGTATCTAGCCACAGGGTTATGGAGGACAAAATGATGCAAGGAATGTGACAGTCAGTACTGGGAAATGGCAGCAGGCTCACTGTCATCGAATCCCCCATGTGGGGTTTTAAGTGGGTGCTCAGTATCTATAGTGTTTGTGGGCCTTGCCTTAGGGGTCTGCCTTCAGAGCTGGCCAGCCATTCCTGGAATGTCTCATTTGAAGGTGACTGTCAGTCACCCAAAAGGCTTTTCGAGAGAATGTGGAGACAGTGGATGGTTAAACAAGGAAAGGCTGGATCTGGCTATGAAGGCTGGTGTGATTCATAAACTATCTGTGAGGGCCGCCTCCACAGCTCCCTGGGGTTGGAGCAACAGTGTGAGAAAACGTGTAAAGCCTCTCAAGGGGATGACTGAAGGGAGACATTTCCTTGATGGTGTAAATTCTGGTTCATTTGCCTGAAAGCAGTCTCATTCTCATGACATCTATATCAAAGGCATCCTTGTAAATGCCCAATGCACCCTGGCAGCCTCCATTTTTCTGTTGACTGAGGCTGCTGGGGAGTCAATAGCTTCTAAGGTTGCTTCCAGCTCTGATGTGTTCCAATTATGATTCTGCTACTGGATGATATGAAGTTGCCTCAGTGGTGATCACAACAGGGTACTGGGAACAATAGCAAACACTTATAGAGCCTTGCTCCTCCTATGAGGCAGGCACTGGTGTCATCCCTATTTTACAGATGAGGAAACTGAGGCTCAGAGAGGTGAAGCGATTTGCCTAGGCAGCTAGGAAGTGACAAAGCCAGGATGCAAATCCAGGGAGTCTGGCTCCAGAGTTCATGCTTTATTAGAAGGGGTCTTGTGAGCGAAGTCTTTCAGAATGCTCTTGTCCAACAGAAGCCATGAGAGCATTGAGTGCCCAGGCCAGAATGTCTCTTCGCCTGAATGCTGCCAACTGGCTAAGAAAAACACAGTGGCTTTGAAGGAGGTAGAGTACACTGAGTTGTGCCCCCCCTCGAAGATATGCCCACCCAGAACATATGAATGTGATCTTATTTGGGAAAAGGGTCTTTGCCAATGTAATTAAGTTAAGGGTCTCGAGGTGAGATCATCCTGGATTTAGGGTGGGCCTTACATCCAATGACAAGTGTCATGAGAGACAGAAGAGGAGAAGACACACACAGGAGAAGGCCATGTGAAAACGGAGGCAAAACTTGGAGCAATGTGCCTACAAGTCAGGGAATGCCTAGGACGGTTGGCAGTCACCAGAATCTAGGAGGGAGCCACGGAATCAATTCTACCCCAGAACCTTTGGAAGGAGTGTGGCCCTGCTGACACCTTAATTTTGAACTTCCAGCTTCCACAACGTGAGAGAACATGTTTCTGTGGCTATAAGCCACCCAGTTTGTGGGAATTTGTACGGCAGCCCTAGGAAATGAATACAGGGAGTGAGCCCCTGGGAGTCTTGATGTACCATAGCTCCTCAGAGGTATTTGAGGGTCAAGGTCAGTATGGGGGTGGATATCAATACCACCAACCCTTTGGAAGTATCCACGAGAGTGGTAGAGGGTAAAATCAGTTCCTTCTGGCCCCACAGGCCTCTCCACTCAGAGGCTTCTAGCCCAGTGCTCAGAGGCCATGATGAGTGGCAGAAGCATCTGCCTGCTAAGCTGCTCAAGAAGGGCCTCGGTTCCCAGTGGTATCCAGGAAACCCCAAGAGAGGCCAGTTATAATGGCCCTCTAGAAGGCTCCTGCATTCCAGTTAATGTACCTCTCAGTCACTTGAGCTGTATTTTATCCCTTCTGGTGTACTTAGTTTTGTATCTCCCAGCAAAAGGGGATGGGGCAGTGGCGGGAGAGAGGGATATTTGTTTGTTTGATGGACATTTTGACACTTTTGGCATTGGTGTCACTCTTGTGTGGGGATATATTGGGAATAAGGGTCTTCGATTGAGGTTCTCCAGACTTGAGGGCAACAGAAAGTAGTTTGGCCACCTACTAAGTTCAGCCCTCTTTCCCAGGCTCCGCAGTTCCCACTCAAAGGTTGAGCTGATGGGGGCTGCCATGTGGTTGGAAATGACAAAATGATGGCTGAAAGGCTGGGGATTTGAAGTGCAGACGTCTGGGACTCAGCTCAGGCTCCTCACCCTGGAAGTGCCTGTTGCGTTTGTGAGGTCCAAAGCTCTTAGCTCACACTTGAGAAAACAGGCCCAGAGGGAAGCAGGGACTTGCCCCAGGCTGTACACTTTGCTTGCTGCCAAGCTGGGCCTGGCAAGCAGGACTCTTTCCGGCCCATGTTGCCAGGCAGGCTTAGAGCCTTTTCCTGGTCATCATGAGAAGCCAGGGCTTAAGCAGGCCTCCTAAATTCTTTTTCTAGCTGCAAGTCCTCTGTCCCTCCTCAGAACCTCCAGCCTAGTGCCCCATGATTCGTGGGGGCACTGTGACCACATTCTACTTGATTATTTTGGTCCCTGCCTTGTCTCCTCCACTAGACCACAAGGCTTCAGATCAGGTCCTAAGCGTGATGCCGGTCAGTTTCTTCCCCTTCCTTCTGGAGCCCAGCCAGGGGTTGGCATGGAATAGGAGCTCAGCACATGTTTATTGGATGAATTATGAATAGGTGAATGAATGAAAGAAAGAAAATGTTAATGGTAACAGTAAAAAGTCTTTTGTGTTAAAGTACACACTAAGAGTGAGTTAGAATGGGCTCATTTTTATATTAAATGATGTTAGCATTTCGGATGTTAACAGAGGAGAAATTACAAATTCATGCATTCTCATTTCTCTGTGATGGCTAACCCCCAAAGATGTAAAGGAGAAACAGTAACCTAGTGTTGTTGTTGTGTTTTGCTCTCCTTCTCTTTTGTTGCTGTGATACTGTGTGTGCTTTGAAAGGCATTTCCTATCATTTCAAGCCTCTTACATGAATCCATAAAATTAACTCCCAACCTTCTTTTTCTTCTTTGCTCTGGTATTGTGTGGTTAATGCATCCTTTTACCAGATTTAAAAAGCAAAATTATTAAATGGTACAAGCCCCACATGTGGCTACCTAGCCAGCCTCATGGGTGCATGTGCTTGGCCAGCTCTGCCGAGCACAGGGTGAATAGGGCCCGGACTGGATCCGGGCTCCGGGGTCTGGCAGCCCTGGGACTCTTATCTGGGCTTCCTGCATTTCCAGTCTTTGGTAAAGCAGTTTCCACAGCCAAATTAGCTGTTCGAGAGGCGGTAGTGGGGAGCAGTACAGCCGAAGCAGTTAGGACAGTAGGCCCTGGACTCCCACATTTCCTAGGTGAGAGAGCCCATGCAAGTTACTCAGTGTCTCTGAGCCTCAGTTCCCTCTTCTGTGAATTGGACACAATAGCATCCTGCCATTAGTCATCCTGGGTGACCTCCCAGGGCCATCTAAAGGGCTCAGCGAAGTAGCAAAGGTCCCAAAAGCCAGGTCTTCAACACTTTCTTACTTGCTCCTGCCTCTTTGGGGCCATTTAGAAGAGCAGAACTGAGGACAGGCCTCACCTCCAGCCTGCTGTTCAGTTGATCTTGAATCTCACTGGGGCCTGAGGGAAGGTTTTTCCTAAGAAGGGATGCAACACAAGCTGTCAATGAACTATGTGCACTGTCAGCCAGCAAGGTGTCATAGCTGGGACTGTAAATTGTGTTTGCTTGAAGAAAGGAAAAATTATACCTCACAGACCTTCAATGTCAGACTGACTTAAACCTGCCAAGCAGCTGGCTTACCACGTTCTTCCCCACGCTGGCCTTCCTGGAGAATGGAGTTTGGAAGCAATTTCCAGGCCAGAAGAAACCAGGAAGGGGGGTTCTAGGGAAGGGACAAGAGGCATGAAGCCCCTGGGTAAAGGGAATCAGGTTTCCATGAATTCCAAATTTCAATTAGGTTATGCACGCATCTTTCAGAACTGCGCCAGGGTTTGTCTGGTATTTAAGGTGGGGTTCTTTTGAGGAGATAAATCAGGGCAGGTTGAAAGTTGGGGAGGAAGGCCTAGCAAGAGAGAGACCATGCTATGAGCCCAGTGAAAGACTTAGCCTTCTCCTATACAGAGGGGAAGGGGTGGCTCCTCCCAGGCCCCTTTCACTCTCCTGTGGCATGATTTTGTGGACTGTTTAGCAAGTTGGGGTAGGTCACAATCTGAGCAACCTCATGTCCTCCTCCTGACTCTGGTATGTTGTCTAGCCTCCCGCCTCAGTTTCCTCCTCTGCAAAGTATTCTAAGTCAGGTGCCTATGGCTCTTATTTAGGCTATGTTTGGCAACTCCACAGAAGTGGAGGAACATGAGGAAGAACCCGGCCTCAGGATGACCCCACTCAGCTGTGAAGTAAATTTGTGGGGCAGGAGGTAGGGGAAGCTGGATCAGGGCAGGTGTCTGGCTTGTCTCACCACAGCATCTACCTTGAAGTTCCCTTGTCCTCCATTCTAACCACAGTAAAGCCCCTCTGCTCTTGGCACTTGCGTGTATTCCCAGAATGCAGTGCTGTAGGGACTAATCCATGTGTCATGATGCCACAGCCCATCCAGGCAAATCTGTTCACCTTTACTTTTAATTCCCAGGAGTGCTGAGGAGTTGTTTGAAGGGTGATATCCAAGGACTCACTTCAGGCTTCCTGGCTTCTGGGTGTTCTCTGGTGGTGCCTGCATTGGGAAGCTGAGAGGAATTGGTCCCCGGACTAGGAATCGGTCCTAGTTTCTTTCCTTATTTCAAGTCCAGAGATGAGCACTGATTGAGTCAATCCTCACAAAGCTCAAAAGGTGTCGGACACAACCTAGAATCTGGAAGGGGACTATCAGTTCCAAATCTCTCTGCCAGGTGCAGGAACCCCCCTCTCCAGAATTAGGTCTCCACTGGAATACCTCTAAGGACATGCTTCCCCCTGCTTCCTAAGGCAGCCTGTTCCAGGTTCAGACAAATTGTTTGTAATGTTTTCCTTACTCTGAGCGGGAATTTATCTCTCTGAAATGTCTACTCACCAGTCGTGGTCCTGTCTTCCGTGCGCTCTTCCCATGACAGCTCTGGACTTATCGTTCATTCTTTTTATGTCATGATTTTAAGACTCTTCACCATCCTTTTCTCCCTTCTAGTCTCTCCCCAGATATCTCATTTGTAACCCATCTGGAATAAATTGGGTTATTCAAGGAGAGGTAAAGATTTAGGTGGATTTCCCTTTGTGTTCATATCCATGTTCCCCCATTAGCACTTGCTAAATAAGTTTTAATTTCCCCAGGGTTTTCTTTTACCCTGTTTGGTGCTGTTTCCAAAATACATTTTTATACATGGCTTTACTTTTCTTTTTTTACCTCAGACTCTGCATTAGTTTCCTATTGCTGCCATAACAAAGTACCAGAAACTTCGTGGCTTAAAATAACACATATTTGTTATCTGACAGTTTCAGAGGCCAGAAGTCCAAAAGGAGTCTCATTGGGCTAAAATCAAGGTGTGGCAGGCTGCATTCTTTCAGAAGGCTCTAGAAGAGAGTCTGCTTCCTTGCCTTTTCCAGTTTCTAGAAGCCACTCCCATTCCTTGGCTCATGGCCCCTTCCTCCATCTCCAAGGCCGGTGATGTGGACTGTTGAATTTCCATAACCCCACCCCTGTCTCTCTGACTCTGCTTCCATCATGAACTGACCCACTCTTCTGCCTCCCTCTTTCACTTACTAGGACCCTTGTGATTATATTGAATTCACCCAGATCATCCAGAATAATCTCCCTATCCCCAAATCTTTAAATTAACCACATCTGCAAAGTACTTTTTTCCATATAAGGTAACCTATTCACAGGTTCTGGGGATTTCAATGTGGACATCTTTGGTGGCTATTATCTGCCTTCCACAGACTCCTTCTGCCTACAAGACCGTGTTGTTAACAGGATGAGCTTTGTTGACCATGGATAGATTCATCTGCGGTTCCACCCCCTTGTGCCTACCCAGGCCCCAGCCTCCCATTGCAGAGGGGTGCTGCACTACTAGGGGAGGGGTTAAAATGCAAGCAGCTCCAGGGCACAGAACCAGCCCCATATGTGATATTTGAAGCATCTAGTTCCCGGAAACTCTTCTTTTCAGTTTATTATGGGCCCTGGCACGAGTAAGAATTTAGTGAATGAATGACTGGCTCACTGGCTGACTGACTGGCCTGCTGCATCCATCTTATTCATATGACCTTCGTAGAATGCCCATCTGCTCATGTCAGTTCTCTCTTCAGACACAGTCAATGGCACCCCCAAATGAACAGATTTGATCCCAGACTCAGCCTGGCCTATCTGACCCAGCTTGCTGGTGCAGCTTCACCCCTCACTGCACTCAGCCACGAGCCCTGCCCTCTAGCCTCACTAGGCTGGGTAGGAATACTAGCCACAAGCACATACGGAGTGCTTGCCAAGTTCCAGGTCCTGTTCTGAGGGCTTTAACTGTGTGTACTCATTTCATCCTCACAACAAATCTGTAGGCAAGCACTGTATTGACCTCCGTTCTCTAAGTAAGGAAGCAGTACCTTTCCCAGGCCACTGTGGAGTCAGTGGTGAACAGAGCCAGGATTCAAATATACGAGTTTAGCTTCAGAGCCCATGGCTTTAACCATTGTATTAGACCACCTCTCAAAATAGCCTATGCTGCTCTGTCCTGTGTCCTCTGTGCCTTTGTCCCTGCTGCTCTGACTTTTGTGAGCCATTTTCTCTTTCAAGGTACAGTCCACTAGGCCTTGACTATCTCTTGCCTTTGCCACACCCCCTCCCCCATCCTGACTGTTCTTTCTTCTAGTTTCCACAGTCAGTGCACCTGTGGGTCATTCTGCACTGCAGTGTTTGTTGTTGTGACGTCTGGGTCTCTGGGGCCCAGCCCAGGAGCCCCATGAGTGGCTGGGTTCTTATGTCTCAGACCCCATGCTCTGTTGGGCTGGCCCAGTGCAGGTCCTCCATGAAAGGAGTAGCTGATTCTTGACTAGGTTCTACACTCTTCCCTATTGGGAGGGAACCTTCTTGATCAGAGGTTCTTAACCTTTGATGGGTCATGGAACCTCTTTGAAAGCCATGGAGCTTCTATCTAGAACAACACTCATGTGCACACAGTGTAGACAATCTTGGGGGCTTCCTGGCACTCTGAAGCCCACTTGGACCCCTGGTTAAGAAGCCCTCCCCATGGAAAGAAAACTGGCATTTATAGACCCCCTTCTGGGTACCAGTCATATTGCCAGGGCCTTTTAAATGCATTGTCTCATTGAGTTCTCTCAGCCCCATGGGAAGCAGACCTTTTGCAGCTTGCCTTAGGTCACACAGCAGGTAAGGGGGTGGTGGGCACTGGCATGCTGGCCCTCTAGTCCCTAAAATTCTTGCTTTCCCCAGAACTCATCTCACAAGCTGAGAAGCTGTAGGCATGGGCCCTACAGAGGAGGAATTGGCTACAACAGGACGTCAGTGACCCAGCTATCTCTTCAGAACCCTGGGGAGGAATCTGGAAAGCAACTCTGGTTGCTGGCCAGGGCACTGGGGACCCTGAACCAGTTTTGGCCCAAGGGTACAGCAAGTGGGGGATGGACTGGTGGAAAGCCTGTCAGAGCAGAGGGGCCCAGATGCTGGGAGGAAGCAGATAGTGGCCAGAATGGGATTTCCTGAGGTGCCTGCAAGGTCAGGGGGGAGGGCCTGAAGCCAGGGAGGAAACTAAGGCCTTACTGGGAAACAGCTCTGCTCCTCTTCCAGCCCCACACACAGCACACAACTTCCAGGGGAGGGTGTCGGTGCTGTCTGCTGGGGCTCTTGATGGCGCTGGCGTTACTGGAGTCAGCTTGGCCAGATTGAAGGAGGTCAGAGGACTAGACAGGGTACAGGGTCACCCAAAGTCAAGAGTCATGAGGTTTGGGTCAGGCTCTGTCCCTAGCTTATTGGGTGACTTTTGACTCTCTTTTTCTGTGACTGAGCTGCAGGCCTCTATCTAGCCAAAAACTAGGCCATCTCCAAGGCCTTCTCCCTACTTCCGACATATTTAATTCTAGGATCTCTTTCCCTGTCTCAGTCAGGGACCTGGGACAATCCTAACTTTCTTGAGCCACCGTGGAAGTTCTTTCTAGAGCCACCTGAGGGCAGTTCCCCATGAGAAGCTCATCATTGCCAGCCCTTACCTCCAAAAACCATTGGCCTATGGCCACCTGGAAGCTGGTGCCAGGCTTCTGGGTGGTAGGGACTTCCCTTCATGTGCCAATCCCTAGCCCGGACTGTTGCCTGGTCCCTCAGGAGAAGGTTGCACTGGCTGGGAGAATAACAGGCAGAGGTAGGAATCAGAAAGGCAGAGGAAGAAGGTAAAGGGATTAAACTTTGCCCACTCACTCTCCTGCCTTTACTTAGCTGGGAGAGTCCTCCCCTGGACTTTTCATCTGTGCTGTGCATTAGCCATTCTCAAAAACTCTGATCAATTTGAGGGTCCTTGTGGCTTCAGTTTGTGTGGAGTGGGAATGGGGTTTGTAACAAAGAAAAGAGTCATCTGATATACCACTTCACACCCAGCATGTCTGGGAATCAGCTCCCAAGCCATTGTCCCAGGCAAGAGGCCTTCCTGACTTCAGAATAGCTTTCCTTAGACTGGCTGGCTGGCATTAGGCGAACACTCCTGAGTGGAGATCCTATTAATGAATGAATGCTATGTGGGCTTATGACTTAATTGCTGTTCTCCATTCAGACTAGCACAGCCTCTAAAAATAACTAATCAAACTGCTAGACATGTGCACACTTCCAAGGAAGGCTTCAACAAGGGTCTTTTCCATGCTTCCTGCCGGTGGCCCTGAAAAGGGCAGGAGAACACTGTGTATCTAGTTTACCTAAAGATGGGGTCAATGAGTGAGTGGATAGCATTTGGGCCCTTTTGGTCACAAGCTGTGAAAAGAAGTTCATCCCGTTTGGCCTTCCCATGTATGCTGCACAGTGTGGAAGGAGCACTGGCTCATACTCTCAAGAAAGAAACCATGATAGGCATGCAAATTCAAGTCCTAGCTCCAACACTGGCTGACTCTGTGACCTTGAGCAACTCCCTTCACCTTTCCCAAGCTTCCATTTCCTCATTTGATGAGTGAGAATGATAAGACTTCCTCTCAGGGATATTTTTGAGGATTGATTCCTACCTAGTAGATGTATATAACCCAACACAGTCCTGGACTAGGTCAGAGATGAAGCATTGGGTCAGTCTGATTATGGCAACATGTTCCACACTCAGAGTTGGCACCACTGTGGCTGTGCTGACTGTTGTTACTATCAGGGTTAATGAGTGTCATAAGCACAATGGGCCCTTCCTGGGGTGGACTCTCCCAACCCTGGTCAGAACAGAATTGCACAATTTGGGGAGCTCACCCACTAACTGATAGGGTAATAGAAGTTCTTTCATATGCTCAGGAGCTTTGTGTATATCAAACCACGTGTATATGTTTGTATCGAGCCATTCTAGAATCACCCATCAATAAAACCATCTGAGGAGTTGCAGCTTATTGTTCCTTCATTAGCCACAGATTTTCACTCTTTGTCCATCACAGTGCATCATCATCATTATCTGAGGGTGTGAGGAGCTGGTGACAATTTTTGTTGATGATATAATTTCCATTGGTAAGAAAGCAGAGTGAGTTACTTTAGGTTTGATTGTCACAACAGCTTCTCTAAGTAGGTGGCATTCCATCTGAGCAGCCACTGGTAAATAAGGCAGAGAGATCTGCTCTGAAGACAGTGGTGCTGGGGGAGGATGGCAGAGTCCTGGGTTCAAGTCCCCATTCTGCCATTTGCTGGTCTTGAATGAGCATGACTTATGTGTAGATAGCACTCTCCAGGCCAAATAGAGCTTTTAATGTGGGGTTTACCCTCACAACAGTTTGGGGAGACAGAAAGGACACTCATTGTTTTCTAGATGAGGAGGCATAGCTGTAGGGAGTTTGACTTATCCAAGGACCCGCACTTGGTTGGTAGTGGAGTGAGGGAATGGTTTTTGAAACACTGCTCTTGAATCTGCAGCAGCATTTGATTTGGGCTGAGAACCTCACACTGGACTTAAAACAGAGGGCTGTCTGCTATCAGCCCCCACAGAGCCGCAGGAATCACTCATAAAGTCTGCCGGGACATCACAGCATCCACCATAGCATCTTTCATGTGTTTTTGGTCACTTGAATATCCTCTATAGTAATATGCCTGTTAAACTGTTTTGGTACTTCTTATAGTGAGTCATTTGCCTTTTTTCTCATTGATTTGTAGGAGCCTTCATATATTCTGGGATACTCTTCCTTCATTCTTTTTATATGTTCTCCCAAACTGTGGATTGGCTTTTATTTTTGAAAAATGTGTCATGAAAATTTACAAACATACAGTAAAGCTGGAAGACTTTTACAGTCAGCTCTCATATATACCTCTTAGATTCTACAAACATTTTACTCTATTAGTCTACCAGTCCATCTTATTGTTGATACATTTCAAAGTTGCATTCAGTATGAATACCATTAATATGTGTTTAGAACTCTTTTTTCTATTCTGAGATGAAATTTGAATATAATGAAATGCATAAATCAGAAGTGTTTCATTTGACAAGTTTGGAAAAATACATACAACTGTGTAACCAAACCTCTATCAGGAATTAGAACATCTCCATCATCCTGGCAAGTTCCCTCATGCTCTTTCCCAGTTGATCCCTGCTCCCACATTCCATAGACAACCAGTGTTCTGATTCTGTCCCATCAAAGACCAGATTGGCCTGTCCTAGAATTTCATATAAATGGATTCATACAGTATATACTTCTTAAAATGTCTTCTTTCCTTCAACATGATTTTGAAATTCAACCATGTTGCTGCATATATCAGTTATGTGTTTCTTTTTTATTGCAGAGTTTCTTCCATTGTATGAATTTACCACAATTTGTTTATCCATTCTACTGATGGACGCCTGGGCTGTTAACAGGTTTTGGCTTTTGTGAACAAAGCTGCTGTAAATATTCTCTCATAAAACTTTTTATGGACATTTGTTTTCATTTCTCTTTGATAAATACCTAAGAATGTAATTGCTTGATCATAGCGTAGATGTATGTTTAGGTTTATAGGAAACTGTGGGCTAGACCATTTTCCAAAGTGGTTGTACTATTTAATGTTCACATCAACAACATGTAAGAGTTCTACTTGTTCTGTGTCCTTGCCAACATTTGGTGTTTTTATTCTTTTTAATTTTAGCCATTCAAGTGGGTCTAATGATATCTTATTGTGGTTTTGATTTGCATATCCCTAGTGGTTAATGATGTGGAGCATCTTTTCACATGCTTGTTGGTCACTTCTTTAATGAAGTGTCTGTATAAATATTGTGTCCATTTTTATTGAGTTGTCTTTTTATTATTGACTTTTAAGAGTTGTTCTTTTAAATATCCTGGATACCAGTCTTTTGTCAGTTATATATTTTGCAAGTACTTTCTCCTAATCAGTGACTCATCTTTACATTTTAACAATGTCTTTAAAAAAAAAGACTTTATTATTTGAAACAGTTTTAGATTTACAGAAAAATTGAAAAGATAGTACAGAGAATTCTTATATACCTCCTACCCAGTTTCCTCTATTGTTAATATCTTACATTACTATGGTACATTTGTGACAATTAATAGACCTAGATTGATACATTATTATTAACTAAAATCTATACTTCATTCATATTTCCTTTTGTCCTTTTCCTAATGTCCTTTTTTTGTTATGAATCATATTACATTTAATTATTCTGTCTCTTTAGACTCCTCTTGGATATGACAGTTTCTCACTTTTCTTATTCTTGATAGTTTTAAGAAGTACTGGGTCAGGTGTTTTGTAGGATGCCCCTTACAGAGATTTGTCTCATGTTTTTCTCATTAGACTGGGTTTATGGGTTTACGTAAGACCACAGAGGTAGAGTGCCATTTTCATCACATCATAGCAACATGACTTATCACTACTGATGTTGACCTTGATCCCTGGCTCAGGTAGTGTTTGCCAGGTTTCTGCACTATAAAGTTATTCTTTCTTTTCCCATTTCCATACTGTCCTCTTTGGAAGGAAGTCACTATGATTAGATCACACTTAAGGAGTGGGGTGTTATTTTCTCCCTCCTTTGGGTTAGAGTATCTATATACATGTTTGCAATTCATCTGTACAGATCTTAATGATGTCATTTGATGAGCAGAAGTATTTAATTTTGATGAAAAAAAGATAGTGTGGTTATTACTTCCTGTGTGCTAAGAAATCTTTGCTTACCTATAAGTCATGAAAATATTCTCAACCCATACCTATATCATACACAAAAACTTAATTTGAGATGCTTCATAGAACTAAACATACAAGCTAAAACCACAAAGCTTTTGGAAGAAAACACAGGTGTTAGGGTTATGCTGGTCTCATCAAACAAGTCAAGACAAATCCTCTCCTCCTCTTTTTCTGAAAATTTTTGTGTTAGATTGTTATTTCTTCCTTAAATGTCTGCTAGAATACACCAGTGAAACCACTTGACCCTGGAGTTTTCTTTGTGGGGATGTGTTTGATGACAAATTCAATTTCTTTAATAGATATGAAATGCATATTTTCTCTTTGATCTTGTGTCCATTTAAATAGGTTATATTTTGGGGCACCTGGGTGGCGCAGTCGTTAAGCATCTGTCTTCGGCTCAGGGTGTGATCCCGCTGTTGTGGGATCGAGCCCCACATCAGGCTCCTCCACTATGAGCCTGCTTCTTCCTCTCCCACTCCCACTGCTTGTGTTCCTTCTCTCGCTGGCTGTCTCTATCTCTATCAAATAAATATATAAAATCTGAAAAAAAATAAGTTATTTTCAAAATATTTTTCATTTTATCCAAGTTGTCAAAATTTGTTGGCATACAGATGTCCATAGTATTTCATTATTGTCCTTTTAATGCTGTAGGGTCTGTAGTGATATTCCCCTCTTTTATTCTTGATATTGCTAATTTGTGCTCTGTCTTTATTTTTACGATTAATCTAGCTAGGGCATTTTCAACTTTTTTTGATCTTTTTGCTTCATTAATCTTCTCCATTGTTTTTTTATTCTATTTTGTTGACCTCTGATGTCCTCTTTATTTTTTAACTTATACTTACTTTGCCCACCTTTTTCTACCTTCTTAATGTGGAAACTTGATCTTTAATTTTAAACCATTGTTCTTTTCTTTTTTAAAAGATTTTATTTATTTATTTTTAGAGAGAGAACACACACATGTACATATGATTGAGCGGGGAGAGGGGCAAAGGGGGAGGGAGAGGGAAAGAGAATCTGAAGCAGACTCTGTGCTGAGCATGGAACGTGATGCGGGGCTGGATCTCAGGACCTCCAGATCATGAACTGAGCTGAATCCAAGAGTCAGAGGCTTGCTTAACTTACTGAACCATCCAGGTGCCCCAACCATTTTTCTTCTCTAATCTAAACATTTGCAGTTATAACCTTTTCTTTAAACACTGCTTCACCTGCTTCCCACAAATTTTAATGCATCATGTTTTTATTGTCATGCACTTCAAAATATCTTTTAATTTCCCTTATGATTTCTTCTTTGACCTTTATGGTATTTAGCTATGTATTGCTTAATTTCCAAATATTGTGGGATTGTTTGGCTATCTTATTGTTATTGACTTCTTAATTCCATTGTGGTCTAAGAAAATCCACTGTATGATTTCATTTCTGTGAGACTTATTTAGACATGGCTTATGGCCCAGCATACAATCTATCTTGCTGAATGTACCATGCATACTTGAAAAAAATGTGTATTCTTCTTTTGGGGGGTATAGTGATTTATAAATATTTATGTCAAGGTGGTTGATAACATTATTTGGATCATCTATGTCTTTACTAATTTTTGTTTAGTTATTTTATCTTTTGCTGAGAATAGTTTGTTAAAATCTCCAGCTCTGGTTTGTCTCTTTAATTCTGCCAATTTTCACCTTCCTTATTTTGAAATTCTGTTATTAAGCACATATACATTTATGAATGTCATGTCTTCCTGACAAATTAATCCTCTCTGTATTATGAAATGTCTCTCTTCATCTCTGATAACACTTTTTGACTCGAAGTCTATTTTATCTGATATGAATACATCCATTGCAGCCTTCATTCACTGTTTTCATAGTATATGTCCTTTTTCATCCATTTACTTTCAGTCTGTCTCTATCTTTACAGTTAAAATTCATCTTTCCCAGCAAGCATATAGTAATGTCTTTCTCTTTTAATTCATTCTGACAGTCTGCCTTTTAATTCAAGTGTTTAGACCATTAACATTTGCTATTAGTGTGCCTGGGCTGCCATAACAAAATACCACAGACTGGGTGGCTTGAACCAGAAGAAATTTATTTCTTCACCATTCTGAAGGCTGGAAGTCCAAGATCAAGGTGTTGGCAGGTTTGATTTCTCCTGAGGACTCTCTCCTTGGCTTATAAATGGTCACCTTATTGCTGTGTCCTCACATGGTCTTTTCTCTTTCTGTGCACATCCCTGGTATCTCTGAGTGTCAAGATTTCCTCTCCTCACAAGGATAACAGTCAGATTGGATTAGGGCTCATCCTCCCAGCCTCATTTTAACTTAAGGGACTCTTCAAAGACCCTACCTCCAAATACAGTCACATTTTTGAGGTACAGGGGTTAGGATTTAATCATATGAGTTTGGAGGTGGCTGGGACTCAAATGAGCTCATTACATTAAACAGAAGTAGTAATAAGTTTAGATTAAGGTCTTTTTTTTTTTTTTTACTATTTGTTTTCTATTTCCCCCTTCTGTTTGCTGCTGCGTTCTTCCTTTTCTGCCTTCTCTTGGATTATTTGAATATATTATAGATTTTCATTTTTTTATTCATTTTAGCCATATCTCTTTACCTTCATAACTTTTCACAGTCTACCTGGATAATATTGTACCACTTGATGTCAATCATGGAGAACTTGCAACTGTATATGTCTACCCTATCCCAATTTTTATGCTATAATTGTCATATGTATTATAGCTTACTGACATTATATACTCCATAATACAATGTTACAATTTTTGCTTTAAACAATCACATGTATTTTAAAGAAATTAAGAGGAAAAATCATTTTTTATATTTACCATTTCCAATGCTCTTCATTTCTTCTTTTGATCCAGTTTTCATCTGGTATAATTTCCCTTCTGCCTGAATAATTTCTTTCAGCATTTCTTGTAATGCAAATCTGCTGGTGATTAGTTCTGTTTGTTATCTTTTATCTAAAAAAAAAAAAAGCCTTAGCCTTTATTTTATCTTATTCTTGTTTTTTTCTGCATATAGAATTCTTGGTTGTGTTCTTTCATTGTGGTGAAGATGTTGTTCCCTGTCTTTGAGCTTTTATTATATTTTATGTGTATTGAGTTGTGGTACCTCTGTATGTCATTTCGCTCTACCTGCTTTCAGATTTATCTTGACCTTTGATTTTTAGCAGTTTGGTTGTGATGTGGTAGGTATGATTTTCTTTGTGTTCATCTTGCTTGGGATTCACTAGGCTCCTTAAATCTGTGATTTTATGTCCTTCATAAAATTTGGGAAATTTACTTCCATTCTTTTATTCAAATAAATGTTTTTTTCTGGTTCATCCCCTCTCATTTCCTTCCAGGACTCTAGCTATATATATTTTAGATGTTTTCACTATGTCCCATAGGCTTGGGGGGTTTTTTTCTCTAATTTTTTTTCTCACTCTGTTCTTCAGAATGCATAATTTCTAATCATCTATCTTCATTTTTTTCTGACTCTTCTGTCATTTCCATTCTGTTGTTAAGCCTATTCAGTAAATTTTTATTTCAGATATTGTATGCTTCTGTTCTAAACTTAAAATTTCCATTTTGTTCTTTATTATAGTTTTTATTTCTTTTCTGACATTTTCAGTCTTTTTATTTATTACAAGCATATTTCTCTTTGTGTCCTTCAGCATAGCTATAATAGCTGCTTTTAAAACCTTTGTCTGCTAATCTCAACATCTGGGTCAGCTCAGTTGATTACCTTTTCTCTTGAGTTTTTCTCACATTATTCTTGTCCTTTTTTATATGTAGATTTTTTATTGAGGTAAAATTGGTATATAACATTATGTAAGTTTCAGGTACACAGCATTATAATTCAGCATCTGTATACACTACAAAGTGGTCATGATGACAAGTCTAGTTACCATCCATCACCATACAGTTGACCCCCTTCACCCATTTGACCACCTCCCAACCCACTTCCCCTCTGGTAACCATTAATCTGTTCTCCATATCTATACATCTGTTTTTGTATTGTTTGGTTTGTTCATTTGTTTTGTTTTAATTTTATATTCCACATATGAGTGAAATCATATGGTATATTTCTTTCTCTGACTGACTTACTTCACTTCACATGATATCCTCAAGGTCCATCCAATGTTGGTACAAATGGCAAGATTTTGTTCTTCTTTGACTGAATAGCATTCCATTTTATATATACTACTCCATTTTATATATATATATATATATATATATATATATATATATATATATATATACACTACTCCATTTTATATATATATTCCATTATATATTTTATATATAATATTATATAAAGAGTGCATATTATATATATTAAATATATACATAATGGAATACTATTCAGTCATAAAGAATACACACACACACACACCACATCCTCTTTATCCATTCATACACTGATGGACATTTAAGTGGTTTATCTTAGCCACTGTAAATAATGTTGCAGTGAACATAGGGGTGCATATATCTCTTCAAATTAGTGTTCTCATATTGTTTGGATAAATATCCAGAAGTGGAATAGCTGGATCATATGGCAGATCTTAGTTTTTTGAGAACTCTCCATACTGTTTTCCCATCGTGGCTGCACCAATTTACGTTCCCATCAGCAATGTGCAGGGATTTCCTTTTCTCCACATTCTCTCCAACACTAATTATTTCTTCTTTTTTTAAAGTTTTTTTTTAAATTTTAATTCCAGTTAGTTAACATATTATATTAGTTTCAGGTGTACAATATAGTGATTCAACAGTTCCATATATCACCCGGTGTTTATCACAAGTGTTCTCCTTAATCCCTCCTTAATCCCTATCACCTCTTTAACCCATCCTGCCACCCCCTCCCCTTTGGTAACCATCAGTTTGTTCTCTGTAATTACGAGTCTGTTTCTTGGTTTCTTTTCTCTCTCTCTTTTTCCCTCTCCTCATTTGTTTTGTTTCTTGAATTCCACATATGAGTGAAATATGGTATTTGTCTTTCTCTGACTTATTTTGCTTAGCATAATACTCTCTAGCTCCATCCATGTCATTGCAATTGGCAAGATTTCATTCTTTTTCATGTTGGAATAATATTCCATCACATCTTCCGTATCTATTCATCAGTTGATGGACACTTGGACTACTTCCATATCTTGACTATTGTAAATAATGCTGCTATAAACATAAGCATGCATGTATCCCTTTGAATTAGTGTTTTGTATTCTTTGGGTAAATACCCAGTAGTGAGATTGCTGGACCATATGATAGTTCTATTTTTAACTTTTTGAGGAACCTCCATACTGCTTTCCACAGTGGCTGCACCAGTTTGCATTCCCACCAGCAGTGCATCAGGGTTCCTTTTTCTCCACATCCTTGCCAACACCTGTTGTTTCTTGTATTGTTGACTTAAGCTATTTTGACTGGTGTGAGGTGATATATCATTGTAGTTTTGATTTGCATTTCCCTGATGGTAAATGATGTTGAACATCTTTTCATGTGTGTGTTGGCCATCTGTAAGTCTTCTTTGGAAAAATATCTATTCAGATCCTCTACCCACTTTTTATCTGGGTTCTTTGTTTTGTTTTTTTATTGTGGAGTTGTATGAGTTCTTTATATATATTTTAGATATTAGCCCCTTATCAGATATATGATTTGCAAATATCTGCTTACATTCTGTAGGATGCCTTTCCATTTTAATGATGGTCTCCTTTGTTGTGTAGAAGCTTCTTAGATTGATATAGTCTCATTTGTTTATTTTTGCTTTTGTCTCCCTTGCCTTTGGAGTCAGATTCACAAAGACATCGCTAAGACCAATGTCAAGGAGCTTACTGCCTATGTTTTCCTCTAGAAATTTTATAGTTTCAGGTTTTGCATTCAAGCCTTTAATCCATTTTGAGTTATTTTTTATATATGGTGTAAGATAGTGTTCTAGTTTCTTTTCTTTCTTTTTTTTTTTTTTTTTTGCATATAGCTGTCCAGTCTTCCCAGCACCATTTATTGAAGAGACAGTCCTTTCACTATTATATGTTCTTGGCTCCTTTGTCCTATGTCATGTTGATTAATTCGCAGATGTTGAGCCATCCTTGTATCCCTGGAATAAATCCCACTTAATCATGGTGTATGAATTCTGTTTTCTAAAATTTGTTGAGGATTTTTGCATCTATGTTCATCAAAGATATTTGCATGTAACTAACTTTCTTTCTTTCTTCCTTCCCCTCTTTCTTTCTTTCTTTCTTTCTTTCTTTCTTTCTTTCTTTCTTTCTTCTCTTTCCTTCTTTTTTGGTGTCCTTGTCTGGTTTTGGTATCAGGGTAATGCTGGCCTCATAAAATGAGTTTGGAAGCATTCCCTCCTCTTCAATTTTTTGGAAGAATTTGGAAAGGTTAGGTATTAAATCTTCTTCAAAGTTTGGTAGAATTCATCAGTGAAACTGTCTGATCCTGGGCTTTTGTTTGTTGGAAGTTTTTTGACTACTGATTCAACCTCCTTTTTTTGTTTTTGTTTTTGTTTTAATTTTTTTTAATTTTACTGATTTAACCTCCTTATTAGAAAATGGTCTACTCAGATTTTCTTTCCTTTTTAAAAAAGATTTATTTATTTTTTTGAGAGAGAGACAGAGTGCAGTGGGGAGGGGCAGAGGGAAGAGAAAGAATCTTGAGCAGACCCCCTGCTGTGCATGGAGCCCTGCCAGGGGGCTCGATCCCACGACCTTGAGAGCATGAACTGAACTGAAATTAAGAGTTGGACCCACGCTTAACTGACTGAGCCACCTAGGCACCCTCTAGTCAGATTTTCTATTTCTTCATGATTTAGTCTTGGAAGAATGTGTGTTTCTAGAAATTTATGCATTTTTTCTGGGTTTGTCCAGTTGGTGAATATTTGTAGTTGTTTCTTATGATCCTTTGTATTTCTATGGTATCAGTTATAAGTTTTCTTTCATTTCTGATTTTATTTATTTGACCCCTCTCTTTTTTTTTCTTGGTGAGTCTACCTGAAGTAAGTGCTAATTGAGGAGAACCTCAAAGGAAGGGTAGGGTTTAGGTGGTCAGTTCTTTGGAGGCCAGAATTGAATCCCCTGGCCCATCACTTTTACTTCTTCTACAGGCTCTCTCTGGGCCATTTCTTCCATTCTTTTGCTTTAATTTCCATCTATATGCAGTTATCTTCCTGATTATGGTCTCTAGCTTGAACCTCTCCCCATGAAGCCAAATGCTTGTTGGATATCTACACTGAAGATCCCACAGCCACTGGAATGGAAGTCTTCAAAACCCTCTAACCCCTGTCCAACTAGCTCTTTCTGCAGCACACGGCACCAACATCTACCTGGTCACCCAGGTCATATCTCTTAGCATCACCCTTAACCTCTCCCTCTCCCCGCCTTATCAGCCACCAAGTTTTGGCAGTTTATCTCCTAATTATTTCTAGTACCTATCTCCTCCTCAAAAACACTCCTATCATTGTGCTAATTTAGGTCTTTCACCTATATGACTTTAATTGTCCCTTCACTGGCTCACCTAGATCCTCTACACATCAGCCAGAGTGATTTACCTAAAATGCTAATTCACTGTCATGCTTAAAACCCTCTAATGGCTCCCCAACCTGAAACACTGAGGGTTTTAGAGATGGCCTTTTTGAAGGTGCTACAAGCTGAATTAGTGTGGTCCTGCCACAGACTCCCTTTCCTTCACTGGGCAGTCTCTTTATCTAAAAAATAAGGGGGTTGGAATAGTTCTGTGTTTCCCAACAGGTGTCTGGACTGCTAGTCTCATGAAGTGCTTTTTCCACATGGGTCTGGAGTTCACTGTGTTTGGGGAATGTTGTGTTCACTAGCCCATATTGGAGAGTCATGATACACGTTGGCATGTCACAGGCTCTAGGAAGTCTGGCGATCAGGAAAACCTACTAACTTTTCTTCACTCCGCTTTATTCCAAACGTTTGTCACCACACAGCCCTTTTAGAGCTGAGCATTATTAGAATCTTGTGGAACCAACATTTGTGGAATATGCTTCGGATAATGCTGAAGTGGATGATTACCCAAGGACTGCATTTCTCTAATAAGTGATTATTTTGCTGAAGTTACTTTTGAGGGAAGGGGATGACATTTGTCTCAGGTCTGCATCTGCCACAGTAGGTGCCCAGATAAAGGGCATTAGACAGAGAGTTCAATAAGAAATGGGTAAATTGGATAGAAAGTATAGCTAGTAAAGAGGCAGATAATAATTACCAGCCATGAGAGGAGACCAGATTGTTTCCAGAAAGAAATGAGTACAAGGCTTTGATGGCAAGAGCATTTTAACCACAATAATGATAGATACTTTTGTGACCTATATGCCTGTGCTGCTGGTCATGATAGTTCAAGGCCATTCTCAATTGATTTTCCTTTGTGAAAGTTTACCTCAGGGACTCGGGTGGCAGGAGGAGAAGCTGTCCCACTCATGTTCCTTTCATTACACATAAGGCATCACTGGCACTTGTAAATGTTGACTCTAAGTAGTTCTGCTATTAAATCAGCTCTTTTATATCTCTGGACCATGTCCTGGACAAGGCAGAAGACTTCGTGGCACTGGGCGTGGGGCCTGGCCTGCTGTATTCCTCAGCTGGGCCTTGCATTAGTACTGATTGCTGGCAAGGCTGTCAGCCCAGGGCTGTGTTTTTCTAATCAAGAAGGTCAATTTAGCACTTGGGAAAGACTAGTCAGCTGGGCCACTTTACTTTCCCCTCCTGGTAGAAATAACATAGGCAGAAACAGTGGAAGCTTCTGTGAATGGTTTTTTAGGCAGCCTCAACTCACTGAGGCCCTATCCTCCCCAGGCCCTCAAGGCTGCTCACTGTGGTTCACCAACACATTTCCCTATCCTGGGTCTGATGGAAGAGACCGGATCCCCTTGCCTACTGGCTTTTCCCACCACCTCTATCAGGGGCAACGAGAAGCAAAAAAGCAATTCCTGATCCCCCAAACAGGAAGACTGGGGTTTTTTATGTACTTTATCAGAGTCCTCTTAGGAAATATTTTACTTTCTACCTTGTTTTAGTAATACACTTACTCTACTACATGGCAGGCACCATGCTGCATGCTTTCCATGCACTGGCTCATCAACTCCTTATAATGATCCAACAGGGGTCAGTATTAATATCATCCCTATTTTGTAGATGGTGAAACCAAGGCAAAAAAGATATAAATTGACTTGCTCAAGGCCATGCAGCAAGGCAATGGCAAAGCTGGGATCTCAACGCAAGTCAGCCTTGTTTGCAATGCACCTGCTCTTGACCATGACACCACATTGCATCTCTGTTAGTTGTTTACCCATTTGGCTCTACCAGCTGTAGTAGGCTCTTTGAAGGCAAGGACTGTGTCTGGTTCATGGCAGGACCTGGCATATAGTGAGTGCTGAGGGGAGCCTGGTAGTCAGTGCAAGGCTGCCTGTGTCAGAGCATTATGTTCACTTGTGAAGGGTGTGGGGGAACTTCTCTGCCATGTAGCCTCAGAGAAACAAGCACATATGCTCCTTACTTCCCAAGACTGGCATCCCCCAAAGATAATTACTGCGGACTCTCAGCTGTTGGAGCTCAGAGACTATTCTACATCGGCTCGGTCTGTTTCCCAAAACAAGTTTGCATTGTTTTGAAACCATGGTGCAGGATACCCAGAGAGCAAATAAAAGTTGATCCCCACACAACAGGCAGTAACTAAGGGACCAAGAGTGTGTGGGAAAGCTTTGGGGGGCTGAAGGAGAAGGCTGGCTAGTGCTAAGGGCATGCACATTTCAGAAAGGGGCCCACCCCTGCAGAAGGCAGCCTAGTCAATTGAAGCAGGAGCCCTGGGGTTGTTCCTACCCTTTAACCCAATAATTTCCTCTCCTGAGATTTTATTCTTTAGGAAGCATTTCAAAAGAATTGAAAAGATACATGCATGGAGATGTTCATTATGAGATTGGCTGTAGTAATATAACACTGGGAACAAATGAATTGCCCAGCAATAAGGGGTGGTTAATTAAATTATGGCATATCCATTCCATTGCATATTATGAGGCCATTTAATATGTTCTTTCTGAAACCTGCAGCAGCCTGAGGAATACATGGAACAGAAGGTTTTGTAAAGGAAGAGGTGTCACTATATTTATATTGTGATCTTGCAACTTATAAACACTGCACTTAAAAGCCCAAATATAAAGAGCTGTGTTAGAGTGATGGGATTTGAGTGACTTTAAAAAAAAATGTCCTGATCATTGCTACATTATTTTCACATTTCCAAATGGAATAGTGTGTGTGTGTGTGTGTGTGTGTGTGTGTTAAAGGAATCAGCCCATAATTTCTCCCCAAAACTAATTTTATTTGCAGTGGGTTCCTGTATCTACTTGAGAGTAAAAGTGTATATATGAGGAACAGGGACAAGAAGAAGACAGGTGCTGGTGCCACTTGATGCATGATCAGGACCATGACATGTTATTAAAAAGAAGCCTGGATCCTTCCATGATACAGCTGGCTATTCAGGAACCTTTGAAATGGATAAGGCTATAGCATCTGGTCCATTGTTGCCATTCCTTTATTGCCAGCCAGCCCTTATCTTAAGTCTTTAATTTGCAAGTGGTTCCTGCTTATCAGTGAACAAGGATGAATCCAGAACCTTTCTCTCAGATGAACAAAAGAAAGTGGGCACTCTTCCCCAAACAGGAGAAAAAAGCTTGTCCCAAGTTCCAAGCTTGAATGTCCATTGGTATTGTCAGGGTCCTTGTAGACAGAGAGTTCCCCAACCCTCACAATCAGACAGGGTCCCCTTTAGCCCAGAGGTACCAGAATATGTGACAGAACAATTTTAGGGAGGCAGCAGTGGTGACCCCCATCTCATGCAGCACCTTTGGTATTGATGTTCTGCTTGGCCTAGCAAATATCAGCCTTGTGCCACTTCTTCCCACCGCCAAGCCTGACACATGGGTAGTTACAAGGTGGGATTATGTGCAGTGAAGTTAGCAGAGGTTCAAAGCATTTAGCTTTCATGTCTCCCCACTCCGCCATTCCTGCTACCCCCTTCATAACTGGCACCTTTTCAGATATGCAGTTTGGAATAGCTGACAGTAGCCCCTCACATCATCATACTAATTCACACCCAGGGACCGGATTGGTAGAGGGGGACCAAATGGCTGCCTTAAGTTGAGGACTTTGGTGTTCCCACTTCAAAATATTAGTGCAATGGCCCTTTTTAAAGGCTGAGTTGGGATCTAGAAGGATATAGATAAATAGATATATCCATTCTGTCTCTCATTGGTCCTCACAGCCGAGGCCAGTATAAGAAAACTAATGCTGAGAGGTGAAAAGACCTGTCCAAGGTCATGAAGCTAGAAGTGACATTGCTGGTGCCTTAACCCAGGACTCTTGCCTTCAAGTCTGATTCTTTTTAGTAGATGGCCTCTGGAGAATGTGGTCGGATATGGACATGTTGTAATGGCATACCCTAATACCACTAGTGTATCCACAAGTTTTGGGTAGGTATACTGTATACCCATCCCCGTGCTATGTATATGATGGGGCAGCACTTAAGGAGATGTATTGTCCAGCCTGGAATGTCCAGCTGCCCCCACCAGGTACAAGGATTGCCCTAAAAATCCTTCACAGGCCCAGTCCCACAGCCCTTGCTATTTGCTCCGTGCAGCTCTTGCCTCTTCTGGCCTCATTCCCTTGTACCAGTCTCTGCTTGTCTTTCAGTTACTATTTTTGCTCTTCTTTTTATTTGAATGTCTTTAGTTGTAAATATAACAAACAAACAAACAAAAAGGTACACAGCCAAAACATTACAGATGAACAAATTGCCATAAAGTAAACACTCATGTATCCACCATCCAGATCAGATAGTGTTGCTGGCACCCCAAACACTGCACATGTCCCTTCCCAAGCACTATACCCCTACTACAGGAGACCACTAGCATGGCTTTTCCAGCAATCCACTTCCTGCTAATCTTCTAAGTTTTACTACTTACATGTGGATCCCTAAGCATAGTGCTTTAGCTTTGCTTATTTTTTTTTTAGATTTTATTTATTTATTCGACAGAGATAGAGACAGCCAGCGAGAGAGGGAACACAAGCAGGGGGAGTGGGAGAGGAAAGAGCAGGCTCATAGCGGAAGAGCCTGATGTGGGGCTCGATCCCATTACGCCGGGATCACGCCCTAAGCCAAAGGCAGACGCTTAACTGCTGTGCCACCCAGGGGCCCCTGCTTATTTTTTTTGAACCAAATATAAACGAAATCATGCAATATGTATTCTTTTATGTATGGCTTCCTTCTATTGTTTGCAAGATTGATCCATGTTATTAATATAGAACATTTCCATTACCTCAAAAAGCTCCCTCACACCCTTTTGCACTCCAACAGCTCCACCCCAGTCCCAGGCAAGTACTGATCTCCTTTCTGTCGCTATAAATAGGACTTGCCTTTTGTAAAATTCATATGAATGGATTAATACACTATGTACTCTTTTGTCCCAGACTTCTTTTTTTTTTTTTTTGCTTCCTACAACTTTTTTGAACCCATTCATCTTGTTGCATGAATCAACAGGGTTTTTTTTCCCCAGTGCTGTGTAGTATTCTATATCGTGGAACATTTGTTTTTCCATTCACCTATTGATGACATTTGGGTTATTTCCAGTTTTTGATTATTAGAAATGAAGCTGCTATAACATTTGTGTACAGATACCTGTGTGAACATATATTTTCATTTGTCTTGGCTAATATTTGGTAATGGAATTGCTAGGCTGCATGGTTAGTATATTTTAAACTTTATAAGAAACAGAGTATTCCATGTGATCATGCCATTTTGCATTCCCACAATGCAAAGTTTAAGAGATCCAGTTACTCCACATCCTTGCTAACATTTTTTATTGTCTAGCTTTTCAATTTTTGCCATTCAAGTAGGTGTGAAGTGGTATCTCTTTGTGCTTTAATTTGCATTTCCCTGGTGACAAACGATGGTAAGTATATTTTCATGGGCTTGTTTGGCATTCATATGTCTTCTTCTGTGAAGTGTCTATTTAAATTGTTTGCCCACTTTTAAATTGGGTTGCTTGTCTTGTTATTAAATTGTAAGTGTAATTCATATATTATGTATATTAATCTTTTTTCAAATATATGGTTTGCAAATTTATCATTTAATTTTCTTGTTGGTTCTCTCACAGAGCAAAATTTGATGAAATCCAATGTATCATTTTTTCTTATATGGTTCATTCTTTTTGTGTCCTATACAGAAAATGTTTGCCTATGCCAAACTTGCAAATATTTTCCCTTAAAATTTTTATAGTTTTAGCTTTTATATTTAGATTTATGGTCCACTTCAAATAAATTTTTGTATATGTTGTATGATAAAAGTTGAGGTTCATTTTTCCCTATATGAATATTCAGTTGTAATCACACCATTTTTTTAAATGTCTCTGCCATCACCTATTGAATTACCTTGGCTCCCTTGTTGAAAATCAGTTGGCCAATGTGTGTGAGGCTATTTCTGGACTTTCTATTCTTTTCCATTGATCTGTTTCCCTATCCTTACAACAATACCACACTGTCCTGTTTATTCAATCTTTATAGTGATTCTTTAAGTCTGTAGGCATAAGTCCTTCAATTTTGCTCTTCATTTTTAAACATTTTATTTGTAAATTGACATTTTTGAACATAGTTCTGTGAATTTTAACATAAATATAGATTAGTGTAACTACCCCCACAATCAAAATACAGAATAATCCAATCTAGGGGCAGCCCAGCAAGACAGAAAACTTTTAGACAATGACTGTTCTACTCTATCCAAATATCACAGGAAAAAGCGGTGGCCCCACCCACACCCACACCATCATAGACTGAATGGGGAACCTAGATTTCCACCCTTTCCAAGATCTAATGAGTCTCAGAGAAGGCCGAGTGGGGAGCTAGGACTTGCATTCGCTTCAGCCAGTAGCAAGATACTTCTTCCCACTGTAGTGTCAGTGGAGACCACCTGGAAAGCCTGAACTTCCAGCCCCATGACGAAGTAATGAGCGCCCCTCAAAGGCTCCCTGCTGTGGCCTAGGAGGCCTAGTGGAGACTCAGGACATTCATCACCACCCAGTGGTAACAAGGTCACCACCCCATTCCATGGTGTCAGTGGAAACCAGCCACATAGGTATTGATGGAGGCCTGGTTGGGAGCTGGAACTCCCACCCCTTCCCAGCAATTCCAAGGAGCCCCCTACCTTGGACACCAATAGAGATTGAATAGGGAACCTGTACTTTTAACTTCCTTCTGGCAGTAAAGAAGTGGCACTTCATTCTCTCTTCCCCTGCTGCATTGGTGTCAGAATAAGCCAGATAAAACAGGAGGTTTAAATTAGATCTAAAGTCTCATAACATACTACCCAAAATATCCAGGTTTCAGTTCAAAACCACTCATCATACCAAGAACCGGAAAGATCTCCAACTGAATGAAAAAGAAAATCAATTGATGCCAACACTAAAAGATATCAAAAAGAACCAAATGGATATTTTATAAAGATTTATTTATTTATTTATTTGAGAGAGAGAGCAAGCAAATGAGTGGGGGGGAGGGGAGAGGGAGCGGGAGAGAGAGAGACTCTCAGGCAGACTCTGCACTGAGCCCTGAGCCCCATGCAGGGCTCGATCTCATGACCCTGAGATCATGACCTGAGCCAAAACCAAGAGTCAGATGCTTAACCAACTGAGCCACCCAGGCACCCTGAACCAAATGGATATTTTAGAACTGAAAAATACAATAACCAAAATAAAGAACTCAATGGATGGATCCAACAGAATGGAGGGGACAGAGGAAAGAATCAGTGAACTTGAAGATGCAATAGATATTATTCAATCTTAGCAACAGAGAAAAAATAGACTAAAAAAAATTAACAGAGCATCAGAGACCTGTGGGACTATAACAAAACTAGTTTCCTAAAAAACTAACCTTTGTGTCTTAGGAATGCTGGAAGGAAGGGGGAATGGGCTGAAAAAGTACTCAATGAAATAAAGGCTGAAAACTTACCAAAGTTGGCAAAAGGCATAAACCTACCAAGAAGCTACACAAACCCCACAGTATAAACCCAAAGAAATCCAAGCCAAGACATATCATAATTAAACTTCTTTGTAGACAAAGAAAACATCTTGAAAGCCACAAGAGAGGAATGACGCTCTAACTATAGGAAAAAAAACAATTTGAATGACAGCAGATTTCTCACAAGAAGCCATAGAGGCTGGAAAGAAGTTGCTCAACAGCCAACCCAAAATCCGACATCCAGCAAAATTATCTTTCAGGAATGAAGGGCGACATCAAGACATTTTCAGATAAAGGAAAACTGAGAGATTTTTGTCACCAAGAGACCTATCCTAAATGAGTGGCTAAAGGAAGTTTTCCAAACAGAAAGGAAATGATAAAAGAAGGAAACTGGACATCACCAAAGAAGAAAGAGCAATGGAAAGAGCAGAAGTATGGATAAATATATTTTCCTTCTCTTGAGTTTTCTAAATTATATTTGATAGTTAAAGCAATCATTATAACAGTCTGATAGGGTTCTAAATGTATGTAAAGGAAATATTTAAGACATTATAAATAGGGGAGAGTAAAGAATTGTAGAAGGAAGTAAGGTTTCTACACTTCACTCAAACTGGTAATATTGACACCCGCAGACTCTGATTAATTTTATACATACATATGCATATATAATTTACATATTTAAATTATATAGCTAGCTAGATAGATAGATAAATATAGTAATACCTAGAGCAACCACTAAAAAACTATACAGAAAGATATACTCAGACATTACAGGTGAATCAAAATGGATGTTCAGTATCATTAGCCATCAAGGATACACAAATTAATACCACAATGAGATATTGCTACAAACCTGTCCAAATAGCTAAAATAAAAAACGAGGACAACACCAATGCTGGGGAAGATGCAGAGAAACTGGATCACCCATACATTGTTGGTGGGAACAATGTACGGTACAGGCAGGCATTCTGGAAAATAGTTTGGCAGTTTCCTAAAACACTAAACATGCAACTACCATACAACCTAGCAATTGCACTCTTTTTTTTTTTTTAATGATTTTTTATTATATTATGTTAGTCACCATACATTACATCCCCGGTTTCCGATGTAAGGCTCGATGATTCATTAGTTGTGTATAACACCCAGTGCACCATGCAATACGTGCCCTCCTTACTACCCATCACCGGTCTATCCCATTCCCCCAACCCCCTCCCCTCTGAAGTCCTCAGTTTGTTTCTCATAGTCCATAGTCTCTCATGTTTCATTCCCCCTTCTGATTACCACCCCTTTCTTTATCCCTCTCTTCCCCTACCGATCATCCTAGTTCTTATGTTCCATAGATGAGAGAAATCATATGATAGTTGTCTTTCTCTGCTTGACTTATTTCACTTAGCATTATCTCCTCCAGTGCCGTCCATGTTGTAGCAAATGTTGAGAACTCGTTCTTTCTGATAGCTGAGTAATATTCCATCGTATATATGGACCACAACTTCTTAATCCAGTCATCTGTTGAAGGGCATCTCGGCTCCTTCCACAATTTAGCTATTGTGGACAGTGCTGCTATGAACATTGGGGTGCATATGGCCCTTCTCTTCACTACGTCTGTATCTTTGGGGTAAACACCCAGTAGTGCAATGGCTGGGTCATAGGGTAGCTCAATTTTTAACTTTTTAAGGGACCTCCACACTGTTTTCCAGAGTGGCTGTACCAACTTGCATTCCCACCAACAATGGAGGAGGGATCCCCTTTCTCCACATCCTCTCCAACAATTGTTGTTTCTTGCCTTGTCTATTTTTGCCATTCTAACTGGCGTAAGGTGGTATCTCAGTGTGGTTTTGATTTGAATTTCCCTGATGGCTAATGATGTTGAACATTTTTTCATGTGTCTGTTAGCCATTTGTATGTCTTCATTGGAAAAGTGTCTGTTCATATCTTCTGCCCATTTTTTGATTTGTTTATTTGTTTCTCGTGTATTGAGTTTGAGAAGTTCTTTGTAGATCTTGGATACCAGTCCTTTATCTGTAGTGTCATTTGCAAATATATTCTCCCATTCCGTGGGCTGCCTCTTAGTTTTTCTGACTGTTCCCTTGGATGTGCAGAAACTTTTAATCTTGATGAAGTCCCATAAGTTCATTTTATCTTTTGTTTCTCTTGCCTTTGGGGATGTGTCATGAAAAAGATTGCTTTGGCCGATGTCGTAGAGGTTGTTGCCTATGTTCTCCTCTAGAATTTTGATGGATTCCTGTCTCACATCAAGGTCTTTCATCCATTTGGAGTTTATTTTTGTGTATGGTGTGAGATAGTGGTCAAGTTTCATTCTCTTGCATGTAGCTGTCCAATTTTCCCAGCACCACTTATTGAAGAGACTGTCTTTTTCCCACCAGATGTTTTTTCCTGCTTTATCAAATATTAGTTGCCCAAAGAGCCGAGGGTCCATTTCTGGGCTCTCTATTCTGTTCCATTGGTCTATGTGTCTGTTTTTGTGCCAGTACCATGCTGTCTTTGTGATCACAGCTTTGTAGTACAGCTCGAAATCCGGCATTGTGATGCCCCCAGCTTTGTTTTTCCTTTTCAACAGTTCCTTGGAGATTCGGGGCCTTTTCTGTTTCCATACAAATATAAGGACTATTTGTTCCAGTTCTTTGAAAAATGTCCTCGGTATTTTGATCAGGATAGCATTGAAAGTGTAGATTGCTCTGGGTAGCATGGACATTTTAACTATGTTAATTCTTCCGATCCATGAGCATGGAATATCTTTCCATCTTTTTATGTCTTCCTCAATGTCTTTCAAGAGTGATTTATAGTTTCTAGAATATAGGTCCTTTACGTCTCTGGTTAAGTTAATTCCAAGGTAACGTATGGTTTTTGGTGCTATTGTAAATGGGATGGATTCCCTAATTTCTCTTTCTTCGGTCTCGTTATTCGTGTATAGAAATGCAACTGATTTCTGAGCATTGATTTTGTATCCTGCCACGTTACTGAATTGCTCTATAACTTCTAATAGTTTGGGAGTGGCTTCTTTTGGGTTTTCCATATAGAGTATCATGTCATCTGCAAAGAGAGACATTTTGACTTCTTCTTTGCCGATTTGAATACCTTTCATCCCTTTTTGTCGTCTGATTGCTGTTGCAAGGACTTCTAGTACTATGTTGAATAATAGTGGCGAGAGTGGGCATCCTTGTCGAGTTCTTGATCTTAAGGGAAAGGCTTCCAGCTTTTCCCCATTGAGAATAATATTTGCAGTAGGCTTTTCATAGATGGCTTTTATGAGATTGAGAAATGTACCTTCTATTCCTACACTCTGAAGGGTTTTAATCAGGAAAGGATGCTGTATTTTGTCAAATGCTTTTTCGGCATCGATTGAGAGGATCATATGGTTCCTGAGTCTTTTCTTGTTGATATGATGTATCACGCTGATTGATTTGCGAATATTGAACCACGCCTGCATCCCAGGTATGAATCCCACTTGATCGTGATGGATAATCCTTTTAATGTACTGTTGGATTCTATTAGCAAGTATCTTGTTGAGGATTTTGGCATCCATATTCATTAGGGAAATCGGTCTGTAATTCTCCTTTTTGATGGGGTCTTTGCCTGGTTTGGGGATCAAGGTAATATTGGCCTCATAGAATGAGTTTGGTAGCTTTCCTTCTGTTTCTATTTTTTGAAATAGCTTTAGGAGAATAGGTATTATTTCTTCTTTGAATGTTTGGTAGAATTCCCCAGGAAAACCGTCCGGGCCTGGAGTTTTGTTATTTGGAAGGTTGTTTATCACTGACTCAATCTCTTCATAATTAATTGGCCTGTTTAAGGAATCAATTTCTTCCGGTTTCAATCTTGGTAGTTTATAGGTTTCCAGGAAGGATTCCATCTCTTCCAGATTGCTTAGTTTATTGGCATATAGCTGTTGATAAAAATTTCTAATAATCCTTCCAATTTCAATGGTGTTCGTCGTGACCTCTCCTTTTTCATTCATAATTTTAATAATCTGGGTCCTTTCTCTTTTCTTTTGGATAAGTCTTGCCAGTGGTCTGTCAATTTTATTGATTCTCTCCAAGAACCAGCTTCTAGTCCTGTTGATCTGCTCTACTGTACTTCTGGTTTCTGCTTGATTGATTTCAGCTCTAATTTTGGTCAACTGCTTCCTCGTGCGTGGATTAGGCCTGTCCCTCTGTTGCTGTTCCAGCTTCTTGAGGTGAGAATATAAAAATTGCATTTTAGATTTTTCTATTCTTTTGAGTGAGGCTTGGATGGCTATGTATTTCCCCCTTAGGACTGCCTTTGCAGTATCCCATAGGTTTTGGACTGTTGTATTTTCATTCTCATTGGTCTCCATAAATTGTTTAATTTGATTTTTGATTTCCTGGTTTATCGAGTCATTCCTGAGCAGGATGGTTCTTAGTCTCCAAGTGTTTGAGTTTCTTCCAAATTTTTCCTTGTGGTTGAGTTCCAATTTCAGAGCGTTGTGGTCTGAGAATATGCAGGGGATAATTTCAATCTTTTGGTATCGGTTGAGACCTGTTTTGTGTCCCAGAACATGGTCTATTCTTGAGAATGTTCCATGGGCATTAGAATAGAATGAGTATTCTTTGGTTCTGGGGTGTAGTGTTCTATATATATCTATGAGGTCCAACTCGTCGAGTATGGCATTCAAAGCCTTTGATTCTTTGCTTAGTTTTTGCCAGGGGGTTCTGTCTATTTCTGATAGTGGAGTGTTGAGGTCCCCTACTATTAATGTATTTTTATCTATGTGTCTCTTTATTCTGGTTAAGAGTTGGCTTGTGTATCTTGCTGCTCCCCTGTTGGGGGCATATATATTTATAATTGTCATATCCACTTGTTGAATACTTCCCTTAAGAATAATATAGTGCCCTTCTGCGTCTCTAACTATAGTCTGTAGTTTAAAATCCAATTTATCTGATATGAGAATTGCTACCCCAGCTTTCTTTTGAGGTCCATTTGCGTGAAAGATGGTACTCCATCCCCTTACTCTCAGTCTGAATGCATCTTTGGGTTTGAAATGAGTCTCTTGTAGACAGCAAATGGATGGGTCATTTCTTTTTATCCAATCTGCAACCCTGTGGCACTTTATGGGATGGTTCAAACCATTTACATTAAGACTGATTACTGAGAGATATGATTTTAATGTTGCCATGTTGCCAGTAAAGTCTTTGTTTGTATTGGCTGTGACTTTCTGTTCTGTATCACTCTTGGGGCCTTTTTACTTTTATAGAACCCCCCGTAATATCTCCTGTAGGGCTGTTTTCGTGGTTACAAAATTGGTTAGTGACTGGCGATTCTGAAATGTCTTTATTTCTCCATCAATTCTGAATGACAGCCTTGCTGGATAAAGGATCCTTGGCTGCATGTTTTTCTCTGAAAGAGCTTTAAATATGCTCCCCCAACCCTTTCTCTCATTCCAGGTCTGTGTAGACAGGTCTGACGTAATTCTGATGCTTTTGCCTTGGTACGTGAGAAATTTCTTTGCCCTGGCCGCTTTCAATACTGTATCCTTGCATCTAATATTTGAGAATTGCACTATGACGTGACGTGGCGTAGGTCTATCATGGTTGAGCTTGGGAGGGGTCCTCTCTGCCTCTTGGACACGAATGTTTGTTTCCCTTGCTAGATTAGGGAAGTTTTCAGCTACAATTTGTTCAAATATCTCTTCTAGACCTCTGTTTTTCTCCACCCCCTCGGGGATGCCGATGATTCTAACATTGGATCGTTTCATTGAGTCAGTAATCTCCCGTAACCTACATTCGTGGGCATGGATTTTTTTAAGACCATCTTCTATTTTCATTTTTTCCTCTATTAACCCATCCTCCAATTCACTAACCCGTTCCTCTGCTTCTGCGACCCTGGCCGTCAGAGCCTCTAGTTTTGCCTGCATTTGGCTCATAGAATTTTCAATTTCTGTCAGATTCGCTCTCATTTCTGTCCTTAGGGATTCTATATTCTCAGTAACCTTTTCGTTAATAGTTTTTTCAATTCTACTCATCATTTTGACCATCGTTACTCTGAATTCCATTTCTGATACTTTGGTTACATCCATATCCATTATTTCTGTGGCAGAGGCCACAGACTCACTGTCTTTTCTTTGCTGGGGGGGGGGGCTTCTCCTTCTTGTCATTCTGATGAGGAGAAGTTGCGGGGTTGTCCAGAGCCCAAATTATTGACTGGGTCCCAGGCCGTGCCCCTTGTTTTATAGGGATCTTAGGGATGTGGGCTTCTTCTTTAAAGATTTTATTTATTTATTTATGTGGCAGCCAACCAGCGAGAGAGGGAACAGAAGCAGGGGAGTGGGAGAGGAAGAAGCAGGCTCCCAGCGGAGGAGCCCGATGAGGGACTCCTTTCCAGAACGCCGGGATCACGCCCTAAGCCGAAGGCAGGCGCTCAATGACTGCACCACCCAGGCGCCTCGGGTTGTGGGCTTCTTGATTTTTCAGCCTGCCTTTTGGGGGAGGGGCCTGCCGCGCCGATACTCAGGCAACCCTGTTTGGGTAGAGTCTCCGCATCCCCTGCGAGGGGGGATGGGGATGGGCACTCCCTGAGCCGGTATTTCCAGGCTTTTGTTCTCTGGCGGCTTTCCCTGGCGGTTTGCTGTGCCTCTTCTGAGAGTCAGAGCAGCAGCGGCCAAATTTCAGCCTCTGTCACAGAACAGAGGGATTGCGGCCCGTTCTCTACTAATGTTCTGGCCACTTTAACTCTGTTTCTGTTGGTGCTGCTCAACCCTGCAGCGTCCCGGGATGTGCGCCCCACAACCGGCGTCCCAGCCCTCACTTCCAGGGCCGGCGCGTCTCTGTCCTTTGTGTTTCTAATGCCGCCAGCCGCCAGCCGCCCCGCGCCCGCTCCCGCTCCCGGATCTCCCGGTCTCAGTCTAGATCCAGTGAGCGCACCGGGATTCCGGTATTCCGCGAGATGCCTGGTGGTGCGCGCACCCGGCTCACGGTCTCAGTCTGCTGTTTTGCGGGTGCCGTCCGCGAGCCCCGCCCGCTCTCCCGTGCAAGTGGCTACCGCTTCCCGGCGCCCGAACGCGGCGGCTCCCTCCCCCTTCCGTTTATCTTCCGATATCTGTGCACAGTTTCATGGCTCCCCGCTTCGTACCTCAATACTCAGCACTGGAGATGTTCATTTGTAGAGATCCAGATGCGTCTTCCTGCGTCTCAGGCTGGTTCTGTGGTTGTTTAGGCTGGTCTGGTACCTATCCAGCTCGACTCGGGGGATCGGCTGAAAACGGTGTCTCCTACTCCTCCGCCATCTTAACTCTAGCAATTGCACTCTTGGCATTTATCCTAGAGAAATAAAAACTTATGTCCATATAAAACCTGTACATGAAAGTTATAGCAGTTTTATTCATAATATCCCCAAACTGGGAATGACCCATATATCCTTCAACAAATGAATGGTTAAACAAACTGGGATATATCCATACCATGAAATACTATTTAGCAATAGAAGGAAAGAGTTATCAGGGCACCTGAGTGCCTCAGTTGGTTGAGTGTCCAACTCTTGATTTTGGCTCAGGTCATGATCTCAAGGTCATGAGATCAAGCCCCATGTCGGGCTCTACACGCAGTAGGGAATCTGCTCCAGATTCTTTCTCTCCCTCTCCCCCTGCTCCTCCCTCCACTCTCTCTCTAAAATAAATAATCTTTTAAAAAAATAGGAAAGAATTACCAAAGCATGCAACAGCCTGAATAAATTATGCTAAGTGAAACTGCCAATCTCATTAATGAATGGCCTTTTTTTAATATGTATGATTCAATGTATATAACATTCTTGAAATGACAAAATTATAGAAATGGAAAACAAATTGGTCATTACTAGGGTTAAGGAGGAGTGGGGGAAGGAAGGAAGTGTATGTAGCTATAATAGAGCAATGTGAGGGATCCATGTGGTAATTTGGGATTGGGGAGGCAGGGATGGCTATGTATATCCAATTGCTCCAACACTATTTGTATCATGGTTCCCTTGTATGTAATGTATATTTTTTCTTCTGACTTCTTTTGAGATTTTCTCTTATCTTTGGTTTTCAATGGTCTGACTACGATGTGGTTAGGCATGGTTTTCTTTGTATTTATTCTGCTTGAAGTTCACTGAACCCCTTGGTCCTGTAAGTCATAATTTTCATCAAACTTTAGGAAAATTGTGGCCATTACTTTTTAACATGTTATTTCTTCCTCATTCTTACTCTCTTCTCTGTCTGAGGCTATAATTCCATGCATATTATACTGTTTGATGTCCCACAGGTCCCTGAGGTTCTGTTCATTTTTTTTCTCTCTGTTCTTCACATTGGATAAATTCTGTTAATTTGTCTTCAAAGTTACTAAGTCTGTCTTCAGCCTTTTTCAAACTACTATTAAGCCCATCCAGTGAATTATTCATTTGTTTTTGTTCTTTTTAGTTCTAGAGTTTCACTTGATTCTTTGGGTAGTTTCCACTTTTCTGCTTAGATTTCCTGTCTATTTACTCATCAATGCTACATTTGCCTTTTATTCTTAGAATATATTTTTTCATAGTTGCTTTAAAGTCTTTGGTAAATCCAACATCTTGACCATCTCTGGGTTGATTTCAATTGACTGCTTATTTCACAGTTTCATGGTTCCTTGTATGTTGAGTAACTTTTTATTATATACTTGACATTATAGATGGTATCTTACCCTGCCTATTGATAGCCTATACTTAGTCAAAGACTTTCAGGATACCCCACATGGACTCTTATCTGTCGAACTGTTTCCTCCAAATTTGTAAGTTGAAGTCTTAACCCCCAGGATGTCAGAGTGTGACCTTATTTGGAGATAGGGTCTTTATAGAAGTAATCAAATTAAAGTGAGGTCATTAAGGTGAGCCCTAATCCAATATGACTGGTGTCCTTACATGAAGAGGAAATTTGGATACAGAGATACCTGTAGATGGAAGGCGACTTGAAGAGATACAGGAAGAGAGCCATCCACAAACCAAGGAGAGAGGGCTGGACCAGATCCTTCCCTTGCAGCCCTCAGAAGAAACCTGCCAACCCCTCAACTTTGGACTTCCAGTCTCCAGAACTAGGAAACAATACATTTTTTAAGCCACCCAGTTTGTGGTGGATTATTATGACAGTTCTAGCAAACTAATACATGGACTTTTTGTGCTTCTTCCAACTTGTAGCTCTCTCCTCACCAGTACCCTATCCCAAAGATCACAACCATTTTATCCTTCCCCAACTCTGATCTCTGCCTTCTAACCTCAGTAGAACCACCATTCTCTGTTTGGATTCCAGCTTGCTTGCCTGAAGTTGGGAAATTTTCCCCACACAGAGAACCAGAACAATTCTGGATCTCATCCCTTGCTCTCAGTGACTGAAGTCTTAAGCTGTCTGTTGCCTAAAGTCTAATGTCTAATTTCCAATACCTGAAAGCAGTTGTCTCATATCTTTTGTCCAGTTTTATGGTTATTTACTATGGGAAGGCTACTCTGGTACCAGTTATTCCATTACTTCTGGAAGTGGAAGTTCCCCATTTTTTCATCTAATCCTACCAACTTCTTCCAGTACTATTGCATCATTCCAAAGTAAACCTCAAACATCATATGATTTAATTCTGGCTGTGTTGATATTTTCTCTTTGTCTTTTATTTCAGCAGTCTTACTGTGATGTACCTCTGTGGTTTTCTCTGAATTCATCTTTGTTGAGGTTTGTGGGCCTCTTGAATCTGCAGTTTGATGCCTTTTATCCGTTTTGGAATGTCCTTAGCCACTAGCTCTTCAAATATTTCCTCTGCTCACATTTTTTCTTTCCTTTCCTGTTTCCTCCTTGGATGCAAATTACACATACGTTAGATCTTTTCATTCTATCCTCTGTGTCCCTTTCTGTTCAGTTGTTTCTCTGTGCTTATTTTTTTCCTCCTAACTTACATTCCAGTTACCTAATTCTTTCTTCAGAAAATCATCTAGAGCTAGTATCTATTGCTTACAACTAAGAACTCTGAATGATAAAGGACCAATTAAGTCTTTGTTGAGAACCTGGAATATATCCTTCGTTATTCTCTCTACAGCCCAACCATCCTTTGCGGTCCAATGCAAATCTCCTCTTTCCTAAGAACCACAGCCTAAATACTCCACTCATTCTAACAGTATTTCCTAAGTATTTGTTGTGAGCCAGGCACTGCATTAAGTGCTGAGGATATAGAGATAAATTGGACCCTAATCATTTACTCAAAAAATTCCCATTACAATGATAAATGGACAATGAAAAAGAAATTGGTAAGAACTATACTAGAGGCTAGGTAAATCCCTGGCTCATGGCTACATGCCCCTGTTGGGGAAATCATAGTTGAAAAGTTGAGACTTCCATTTTTGATAATGGAGGATTAGCCTTCCCGCTAAAGAGAAATAAAACTTCTAGTTAAAACATTAAAGAATAGCTCCTCTAAAATATTAAAGGTCTAATAAGATAGTAAGGATCATGGGGGCAAGATCTGAAAGGACACAGAATCAGAAGGATGAATGTGACATTTGGAGCCTTTAGATAAAGGAATTTATAGGAAGGATGTTGGGTAGTTCACAGAATTGCTGAGAGGATTAGAGAATCAGGCCTGTTGGCCATATGGTCAAATCCACAGACAAAATCATGGTACAGAACCAGCCTGGCACCTCTGTTAGCACCACTGAGTAGCAGACCTTGTAGTTTGTCCACTAACATCATCACTGATGGCCTCTGGCACCACAGGTATAATTGCTCCAGAAAATGGGATGCTGTGGCAGATTCTCTGCTGGCCCTGCTTGTCTTCATTAACATGGACTAAAAATCTAATTGCTATACTGTACCCCATCTTCCAAAGGAAGCTAGCAAAGTAACTGGTAGTTTCAGCTTCCTCAAACCCCCCAGGAAGGGAAGTTAAGATGCTGGGTAGCCAGAAAGAGATAGATATCCACCACGAGCCCAAATCAGGATTGCATGGCATTGATACAATTGGCTATCTGTTCTAATCTGGCCACTCACACTCACACTCTCCCAGGTCGTGCACTAAGGATCCTTTCTCTTGTGTGCGTGGCTCATGTGAGGAGGCTGACCTTGCTAGGTTCCTTTTCTCTACCACATTTCCTACCACACCCGAAGGTATGTGCTCCCCTTGGGATTAGGAAGTCAGCTTGCCTCAAGACTTAATACAGAGTTCCTTGCCCAGAACATTAATCCCAGCCCACACCTTTGCTGTTGTGCCTTTGGCCCATGCAGTGCTTTCCTAGGGCTTTTCTACAGTATCAAGGGTCAAAGCCAAGAGCTTCTCTTACTTACAGAGCATCAAGGTCTAATTCTATAAACAGAGCAGTTGTCTTTTTTGAAACTTTGGAGGGGTGCAGAGCAGGGGCCAGTTGAAGTCCGCTGCCCCTTCCATAGTAAACGACTGCAGCCAACTCTGGGGCTTTGGTGTTTACTGTGATGTTTATGTCATTATTTGATTTCTTGGTGTTCAAAATCCTCATTAATATACATTTGTGCCTCCCTGTGGAAATAAAGGAGCGTGTTCTCTGTGTATGTACTCACATTTCTTTATTTAGCCTGGCACCTGCCTTCTTCCCCAGCATGTTAGTTTAGCATCTGTGCTGTTCCCTTGCAAATCTCCAGAGCTTACAGTTCTTAGAGAAAATGGTTTCTTTTCCTCTAGGAAGATTTTTCTCTTCCCCATGGACCATTCTTTAAGGCTAAGCTCTTACATCACAGGTGGGTGAGCTGTGCCAACAACTTCAGCAGGTAGGGCTACTGAGTGCCATCCCTACCCAATCCCACCAGCCCTAGTTACCAACTCTGTTGGCCCCTCTCAGCAGAGAGAGGTGTCCCAGGCTAAAATGACTGCTGGTTCAATGGACCCTTTTGTGTTAAGCCCAGGAAAGTCCTAAGGATGACTCACTTGTGAGGGTTCCTGTCACCTGCACAGGGCAATGGTTTATGTTAGCTGGGCCCCAGGCCAGCTGTGGGCAAGAGGGAAGGTGTCACTGGAGCATTCTCAGGTATTTGCTGTTCACCAGGCCCCAAGAGAGCTGGCCCTCAGGTTTCAGGAGTTACAAGGAAGGACCGAGACTGTCTCTAAATAGTCCTCAGGAGCTGGGCCCTGAGCCAGGGGACTTCCTGCATGGATTTCTGACCTACCAGCTGGGTAGTGGGCATTTGGGGCCAATCATTACAAGTATCTACTGTGGGGCTGGGAACAAAGTTGTCAGCCTGGCCACTTGTTAAAGTCTTCATCCCTGGAGGTGACCCAGAGGAAATAGCATTGGGCAATGGTGTCCGACCAGGCTATAGAGTAACTAGACCTACAGTTACATCCTGGCTTCACCATGTACTCGCCTTCTGACTTTGGGCATGTTGCCTCTCTTATCTCAGTCTTATCTCCTCATCTGGAAGATGGAAGTGTTCAATGAGAATGTCCACCAAGCATGTAGCACAGTGCCTGGCTCATAGTAGGTGCTCAATAATCAAAACTCATTGTTATAAAAATAACACTGAACTTGAAGACTGGAATTTGAGCCTGAACTACTTCAGTAATGATGGGAAACCACTCTCCCCTTTCTTTGCCGCAAGGGTAAGGAGAAACAGCACGTGCCCTGCCTGCCTCCTCAGAGCTCGGTGAGTCGAAAATGAGAAAAAGAACATGAAAGGGCTTTGATTCCTGTCAAGTGCTGCCCCAGTAGGAGAGAAGATTGTCCCAGGATGAAGTTAGGAAGGCATTTGGAACCAGTGGAAAGGAAGATGCAGTCATAATGAGCCAAGGTGGCAAAGATAATCAGAACTGAAGTAGGCAGAATGCCATCAAGCTGTCTGGGAAGACGCTAAGGGAGAAGAACTAAGAAGTCAAGTGGATTTTTCTTAAAACAACGAGGCCTGCCCTCTCCCGGCCCTGCCCCCACACCAGAGCACAGGAATACTCCCATGTGGGGCTGGCAGAGAGGAGACTGTACTCTGTCCCTTGCTTCCTAGTCCTGTAGCCTCCCACCTCTTCAGGTTGGCCTTTCTTCCCCTGCAAGCTCAAGACAGCAGTACCCGCCACCCTGTGGTGACGGGGACTCAAGCGATATCGTGAATATGAGGGCGCCTTTGAGTCTACAGAGCATTTATAGAAAGGTAGACGTTTGTTTTTATTATACATCTGCATCAATGTAAAATATGAATGGGAAGTTGATTTTTTTTAATGGGAAGTTGATTTAAACCCAGCTAATATTTTGCACGTGCTCAACCCCTGATGTGTCCTGCTTCTTCCTCTGTATTACAAGGCTAGAAAAGGCAATCTGTACCTATAGGGAGGTTGTGTGGTGTGTGTGTGTGTGTGTGTGTGTGTGTGTGTGTGTGTGTGTGTCTGTGTGCGTGCACATGGGCGCGCACGTGTTTACATGTGTATTGTTTCCAAGGCCTGCCATGACAAAGTACCATGAACTGGGGGGCTTCAACAACAGACATATACTGTCCGGTTCCGGAGGCCAGAGTCTGAGATCAAGGGGTCAGCAGGGTTGGTTTCCTTGAGGGCTAGGAGGAGATTCTGTGTCATGCTTCTCTCCCAGCTTCTGGTGGTTTACTTGCAGTTTTTTGTGTTCCTTCGTTTTCACATGGCATTCTCACTGTGTGTATGTCTCTCCTCTTCTTATAAGGACACGTCGTAATGGGTTGGGGTCCACCCTACTCTAGTATGACTTCATCTTAACTTAGCTAATTATATCTGCAACAACCCTGTTTCCAAATACAGTCACTCTCTGAGGTACTAGAGTTAAGAACGTCACCATCTGAGTTTGGGGAGGGATATGATTCAACCCAGAACAGCATGTGTGTGTTTTGATGAAGCAGTGCTTTTAAAGGGCACCTGAGTCTTTGATCTCCAAGCCACTGGGGCCACTCCACTCTCCCAGCTCTTCATTGTCTTCTTGTCCCCAGTGATGGGAAGGGACGTGTGGTGGGGCAGACAACTGCTGAGCTTTATAGCCCTGCACACCTGCCTGCTCGGACCGGGACAGAGCTCCTGCCATCCTTTGAACTGACTCCATTCTGTTCCCTGCTGGTGCCAACAGCCCCCTTCTCTGTGCTGCTCTGGCCTGACCGGCTCCTGAAGGAACACTTTCCAGCTCCTTGAACTCTGCAGCCCTGCTGGGTCCGGCCTGTCACATGCCTACCTTAAAAAGTATTCTGATGGGGACAGCCAGTGTGACCCAGCCACCTCTGAGATCTCCAGGACAGGTGTCCCCTGGGCAGGCTTGGGTCTGCATGACCATGGCATCTTAAGGGTGGAGACTTTCGACAGGTACGGGCTTCCCTTCCTTCTGCCTGTGCAGCCCAGCCATGGGTGAGGCTTAGGAATGACATAGCACTGTCTTGCCACCCTCTGCCATCCCTGGTCACTTCTTGATCCAGAAACTTTCCTACTGACAGTGCTGTTCAGGATCTGACCCCATCGTTCCTGTGCTCTGGCTGCCAGGAAGTTCAGAGCCAAATAGATTTGGGTGCCAGTGGTCTGACCCAGGGGCTCACTGAAATGACCTCTCTCTTCTCTGCGTGATTGTGACCTGACACTCAAAAATTAGGTTCCACCACTCTCTTTAATCTGTGTTTGCTTTGGAAGCCACTTCAGATCTTTAGAGAAATATGAATATTAATGGTGTTTTTCTTACTGCAACTGGGGTGAAAAAAGAGAGGTGTTTCCTTGGCTTTATTTATAAATGAGATGGTGAGCAAGTAGGAGGGGTCTTCACAAGATGTGGCCAGTCTGACAGAAAGGGTTCTGGGCATAGTGTAAAGATGTGGGGTTGATTCCCGGCTCTACCACTGACAAGCTATAGAAAATCAAGCAAACCATTGTATCTCCCCAAGCCTCAACTTTCTGGAAAGAGGGGGCCTCCACCTGTCCCTTTGCCTCCGAGAAGTGGAGCCTTGCTGTTATCTCCTCCCATGAGAGACTCTCTGTCAAATGGGCTTCTTTTTCTTCTCACTTCAGGAGGTTCTTGTGGCTACTGATAAGTTAAAAAAAATAATAGCCAACACTTTTTTGGTCCGGATTGTGTGACGGATATTGTTCTAAACACATTATGTGTATTATTTCATTGAATGCTCACAACAGCCTGAAGAGATAGGTTCTATTATTGTCCCCATTTTGCAGAAGAGGGAACTGAGGCTCAGAGAGTTGAAGAACTTGCCCCAGCTCACACAGTGAGTAAGTTTCTAAATCATGGGGTCTGACTCCCGATTAACCTGCTCTAATCCACTGCATATCCTGCCTCTCACAGCACACAGGAAAGTTCAAGAGATGGTGTGAAGGTTTTATAAATGATAAGGCATGATCCAAATTCAAAGGAAGCGCCTGTATTTTCATTTATTCTAGGACTTGGCTCCCCCATCCCAAAAGTGTAGAGGTTGGCCTTAAAGTCCCTTAGGTCTCTTCCCTCTCTGACAAGCTCTCAGTCTGTGTGTGTCTTATGGAATATACAAAAAGCAGGTACACAAATGTGTTATTTATTGTACTTCTAAAGTGATCATATTTGTTACCAGGGTAAAGTGATACTCATGTTAGAAGTTGGCACAGTGCTTATATTTTTGGCTGCATGATTTGATTATGAGACAAGAATTACAAAATAGCTTGGCACCAGCCAGAACATTCTAGATGTGTGTGAGGCCCATTCCCCAGTGACCTATCAAAAGTCTTGACTCTCCCAGCCCATAAAACCATGCCTTGCTACCAGAGAATAAGAGCTCATGCCATGTAGGCATCATGCCAGGCCTACTGAGGATCCAGGCCTTTGGAAGCTTGCCTGCAGACCCTCCATCCAGATAGGGTGTGCACAGGAAAACAGTTCCCCAGATGCACCTGTCTTTAGCTGTCCAATGGGAGTGCCTGAGAGGAGTGCTAATTTCTAAAAAGTTGCCCTTTTTAGGAAAGGGATGAAGTTAAAGTCCCTTCGGTTTCATCCTCAGTATCTTCTAGAGCCTCAAGGACTACCAGGCTTCTTGGCCCCGAGCCCTTTGTGCCACATACACTGAGGTCTTTTCAGCCCCTCCCCCAGGCTGCTCCCTGCATACCTGCCCAAGTTCTCAAAGCCTCCTAAGTCACTTGCACACGGGACTTGGCATGTTGTCAGATGGGGCTCCCAGTCCTGAGGCCCTGAGGCCCTGAGGCAGACCAGCAACCTGCGCTTGGGCAGTTGGAACACAGGAGGCAGAAGTTTGGGTGCTAAACAGTAGCAGAGGGAGGGCCTCTGATGGGAGATAGGGCAGGAAGGGAGGCAGAGTCCAAGCCTGGGACCCAATTCTTGAACTTACTTCTTGTTCCCCCAACCACCTGATGTGGGGCCCCTGCCACCAGTCCATTTGTGTCTCTTTCCAGTGCCAGAGCCCAGTCTGCTGGGATCCCCACCTCTGCCTTCACCTGTCCCTGTGCCTCCGAGAAATGTGGCCTTGCAGTTCTCTCCTCCTATGAGGGATTCTCTAAAGAGTGCCCACAAGAGATAGGACTACAGAGGGCACTCAGTTTGCCTCTTGTGGACCAAGTCCGGTGCAGGAGGCAGATGCCCGTGGTCCCCTTTGGCTTGGGGTGCTTGCAGAGACTTTGCTAGGCCCCGAATCTCACAAGAGAGAGCCTGCAGTAGCAGTGGGAGCCACTGTGCACTTTCCTCAGCATTCGGGAGGTCCAGGATGCAGGGGACCAGCAGCTCACTGGTGCCACTTTTCTGCCAATGGTGGCTCGGCTGTGCCAGCATCCTCCTCAGCTGACCACCCTGCCACAAAGGCAGACTCCTCTTGGCTCCTCTTCCCTGGGAGTTTTGCAGGGCTATGGATTCCCAGGGCTTCTCCCCAAGTGGCCTGGCAGAGTAAGCCATTCAGACCTCTTCCTGATTTCCCACTGTCCGTACTGCTCCAGCACAGCTCAGACCATGTTGCTCCCTGCTCAAAGTTTTCCATGGCCCCCGTGTCCTGGAGGCTCAGTGCCAAGCCAGATGCGACTTCCAAAGGCCTCTGTGGTGTGTGTGCGGCCTGCATGCCCGGCCTCTTCTCTCATAACTGAATCTATTCCCTCTGGCCCACCTGAGACTCACCTCATAGCAGCCTCTACTTCTCTCTGCCCTGCCCTGGCCTGGATTGCCCTTCCCTTCCCAGGTCTGAAGCAGCCTACCTTTCTTTCACGGTTATGTGAAACTCTACTTCGTGGTAAGGCCCGAGGATAGCTGGGTGTGGAGGAGGGGCCTTTGACAGTTCCCCATGTCAGCCCAACCACATAGGCACACCCACCACTAACACCTGGCCAAGCTGGGGTTCGTGCTTAGATCTGGCTGACTCCTGATTCCCTCTTCCTTCCAGTCGGTTTCCCTTCCACTCCTTAGGGTCCACCTCCAGTGCTTCCTCTGGAACTACCTTGCCCCTCCATGCCCACCCTCCCACCCATGGTGCTGGGTCAGAGTCCTCAGACGCCTGCATTCCTGGTCTCTCTCCCTCCTGCATTCTCCCAGCACCCAGCCCAGGCTTTGCATGGTCCAGGCCAGAGTCGGGCACCCTGGTAGGAGTGAGGGGTCTGCCTGGGCTGGCCTGGGGTCTGGGAAGCCATGGGGTGGAAACAGGCAGGCCCTGCCTTGGTCAAGCTCCCTTCCCTTCCTGAGTGAGAGTAGAGGTGTCTGCTTTGATGCCAGTGGTCTGGGCTGTAGACACCAGGCTCTTGTGGGGAGTCATCTCACAGCTTCTGTGCGCTGCACGCCCGCACTCAGTCATTCCTGCTAGAGAAGTCACCTGCAGGAGCTCCTGCGATTTCAGAGCTCCAGGGGACTTCTCTGTGACCCTGTTGTCTGATATCTCCATTCAGCTTGGCCCAAGGCAATTGGAGTTCTCAGCCTCCTCAGGACCCAGGGCTGGGTTACCAGGGGGCCTAAAACCTCTCCCCTTCTTCTCCCCACTCCCCTCAACTCTGTACACACTTCCCCTTTCCCAGGTCATGAGCAAGGCACCCCCAGCCACACTGGAAGAAGTTCTACGGATTGTAAGTAAGGGTACGGGTGACTGAATCCGAGAGTGAGGCCACACACCCCCAACCCTGCGGCTGGACCTCAAGCATCTACCACAGCCCACCATTAGTTGCAAGGGTGTACCACGCTCGATGGGTTCCCAGTGCCCAGAAAGAGATGCTTGGGCCGCGCTGAGCCGCACCTTTCACTCAGTCTATGAAAAGCGAGCTGTGTTTAGGGTTTGACCAAATCCTTGGCAAGAAAAAGCAACCTAAAAGCATTTTCAGAAAGGAAGCATCCTCTGCAGGGGCTAGGGTGGTCTGGAGTGGGAAAGGGGCGGGAAGATGTCAAGGGGTTTGCTCTGGGTTTGCAGGGACTTCAGACCTGCGCTCTCCTGCTGCGGTGGCCACTGGCTACATGTGGCCATTTTACCTTAAATCGAAACTAAGTATATTTAAACATCCAGTTCCTCCATTGCACCAGCCCTATTTCAAGTACTCCGTAGGCACACATGGCTATACACACCATATTAGATCACACAGATGGAGAACATTTCCATTGCCACAGAAAGTTCCATTGGACAGCACTGTCCTAGACTCTTCAGGCCAGGAGGAATGAATATGGCTGGGCTCCTTCTCTAAATACCTCTCTGCCTCCTCCCCGCCATCCCACACAGGACGGGCCTTGACCTCCCACATCTGTGTGGGTTTCTCTTCTCTCTCAGGTGCTGTCTGTGTATGTAAGTAACGGCGCCCCGCTGCTACCCACTCCAGTGGTCTGGCCGTCTTGCTTCTCTTGTTTTACCCTGGAGTGTACTTTCAGCTTTTACTGCAGCTGGGAAGGAAAAAGCTTTACCTGAGGAGCACTTAACAAAATTAGGTGCGCTATTTGGAGCCTCTTTTAGGAGCTGGCTTATGACAGTGATTATACAAAAGTTGGGTGAAGCTAACTGCCCATAGATTTTGAAAACCAGAAAAACACACAGTCAAAAGGCTAGCACAGGAGCTCCACCTATTCACCTCCAGCAAAAGAGGACCATACCGGTTTTTTTTTTTGTTTGTTTTTTGTCAGAAATGTTTCTTAAGTGCTGTCATTTGTCAAGATGAACTCAAATTACTCTCTGGCACATAGGAATTTAAGAGAAAATAAAGATCAGGCTTGATTATCCACGTCTGACAGTTAAGAGCTGTTCTTTTTGATAAATGACAGGCAGTGGAAATCACTGGTGTCCGTAGGGAGGGGGTATGGGAGAAAAGTGCCGTTCTCAGCCAAGTGGGCCTCTCTGGTTCCGAGGGGGGAACAGCTGCCTGCAGCACCAATGCAGACCTGTCCAGAAGCTTCCATCTGGGGTGCCTCCCATTCTTCACATGGAAGGAAGTGAGAACAGGACCTGGGAGGTACGTGGGAAATGGGAGATGGCCTGGGAGGAACGAGCTGCGTAAATGGGCAAAACGGGCTACTCAGAATTCACTTTTTGCAGTTTCAGCTTGAAATAAAGCATATCAGATCTGGCTTTGAATGAACAATAGCCTTTTCTAGTTTCCTAGCTTCCTCCTGCTGTATACTCGCAGGCACACCCACCCCCCATCTCAGACTCCCTTGCAAAAATGAGATCTATCTTACTGGGGGCAAAGGGTACACATGGATCTGCATTATTTCTTAGAACCGCTTGTGACTCTACTTCAAATAAAATGCTTAATTTATGGGGCGCCTGGGTGGCTCAGTTGTTAAGCGTCTGCCTTTGGCTCAGGGCGTGATCCCGGCGTTCTGGAATCGAGCCCCCCATCAGGCTCCTCCGCTATGAGCCTGCTTCTTCCTCTCCCACTCCCCCTGCTTGTGTTCCCTCTCTCGCTGGCTGTCTCTATCTCTGTCAAATAAATAAATAAAATCTTTAAAAAAATAAAAAATAAAATAAAATGCTTAATTTAAAAAAGAAATGGGAGGAAGTAGTTTTCTGGTTTGGGGGCACCTCAGGCCCATCCCTTCCTTCCTTGAGCCTCAGTTGCCTTCTTTGTAAAATGGGGCTATTGGAATAGCTGATCTCTGAGGGCCCTTCCAGGCCTGCCATGCCAGAATACTGGCCAGTGAGGCCACCTAGCAGGGCCCTGGGTGACAGCTCTTTTGGGGGCGGCCACAAGGTGTTCTGACCAGGGGCTGCATCTCCGCTAGGCCAGGAGGAAGAGGAGGCCAGAAGAGGCAGAATGGCTGCCTGGGGTCACCCAGCCTATTGGCAAGGGGCTGAGTCTGGAAGTCAGGTCCGTGGCTCTGAGTCGGGGCTCGCCACCCCCACATGAAGTCCCATCCAAACCTTAGCGGTGGTTATGAGCCGCGGATGGGGAGAGTCACGCCGCAAGTGTTTTCTCACAGAGCTTGTCCCCTGCTTCATCCTCGGTGACACAAGGCAGCCGGAAAGGTGGGAGGTGAGCAGGGTGGACACACAGAGAGGTGGAATAGTGTTATCTAGCACCAGAGCCGTCCCTTGGCCACACTGGGAGCCGGGGCTTCCCCTCAGGGACAAGCTCCCTCGTCCCACTGCCTGTGCACGCTGCCAACAGCCCGGGGGCAGCAAGCTCACTTTCTGTCTTTCCTATGAATATTGTTTAGTCCAGTGCCTCCCTTTCATCTTGGGGGATGGCTGCCGGGGATTGATTTATCTGGGAAAATATGTTCAAGCCGGCCAGGTCTACTGAAAGTGGCAGAACATTTGCGTTTAAGCCCTTTGAAGGAGGGAAATAGAGCGGCCTCACGCCCCCATCACGACGAAGTTTCTTTCAAAGCAGGGACCCCACTCTGTGTGACTCCCCACTCTGCAGTGGAGCTGGAGCCGGCATTTGGCAGGGCTCTCTGAGAGGGTCTTCAGCTGCTTCACTTTTGCAGTGGTGGGAGATGTGTTGTGGGAAGGTCCCTGAGCGGCAGTCGGCTCACAGGGCCCCTGAGGGGCTTCATTCCTGCTCTGAAAGTAGAAGGATGGGGAGCCCCATCGGTATCAGCATGGCCATGGCGTGGCCCCTAGGAAGCAGAGGCCACCCTACCGCTCTCAGAGGCCCTAGGACTGGAGTGGATGGCAGGTAACTGGGTGCTCGCCCTTTGCTAGTGGAGCCTGCAGCCTCTGGGACCTGGGAAGGTGGGAAGATACAGGCTCGCCAGTCACCAAGAACTCCTCCCTCCACATAGTCAAAATAGCTACTAACAGCGTGACTTCTCCCCCAGATTCAGCGGACTCCACGGAGGCCAGCATGATATCATCCATCCCTAGGGGGTGTCCACACGCGTGGGCTGTTTTTGTAATCTGCAATAAAAAGCCCCTGCGTTAGTCATGTCGTACATAGAAATCTGGATCCTCACCTGTTAATGCAACCAATGGAAGGTGGCCCCGAAGAGAGCTCCTGAATTGGGCTTCTGCAGTGGCCGGGGCTCAGCACTCCCTTAGTCCCTGGCTCAGGAGCCAGGGAGTCAAGGCTTGGGCTTGCTCCTTGAGGAGCCCACCCTCTGTGGTCTGCCATGCTAAGTGACAGGGTGGGACCGGAGGCCCCAAGGAGGGCTGGCTCACTCAGCTTGAGGAAGGTGACTTAGGAGAGTGGCTGGAAGGAGTGACATTTTGCCAGATGAAGAGGCCGTATGTGCCTTTGTTTGGGAAAGATGGGGTGGGGGGGTCAGCGAGGGCCAAATGTCACTGGGAGAGCGGGGAACAGTGTGGTTAGTGTGCCTGGAGCTTAGGCTTGGTGGGGTGACAGGGCCCTCCTCCTGGAGCTCCCCCTCACGTTCCGCAGTATCTCTAGGACGACGTAAATGCAGCACTGAAAGCACGTGGGGGGAGGATTGCCTTACACCTGTGCTTTCTAAACTCTGCAGGCCTAGGAGCCCCTGGTATCCAGGGGCTAGGCCAGTGAGTCTCAAGCTGCCCGAGAGGCTGCTGAATGCAGACCACTCCCAGTAAGGCCCCCCCAGAAGAAGGTGCCCCGTGAGCACCCATCTCTCTTCACATGGGCTGTGTCTGACACTAATTTATTTCAATACAACCCAAACCTGGCAAGGGTCTTGAGCAGTATTATATCGTTTCCTTCTCGCGCATTCAGTGAGATCACCCGTGAAGAAAGTGTGCCTTTGGGGCTTTCTCTGGAATGTTTCTGAAGGTAGCATGTCATCTAACGGCTATGGCAGGCTCTAGTGGCAACTGGTACTATTTGTTCATTGAGTAGCTACGGCGTGTCAAGAACTCACCTGTGGTTCTGACAATATCCTTAAGGGCAGTGATTAAATTTTAAAAAAATAATTTAAAATTAACTCAAGGAAATAAATATATTCAAATTGGACATTATTGTAGAGAAGGTGCCCTAATGTTAGCAACATAACCTTGGTGCAGGTGATCGACGGTAGTACAAGACTATTAACTAAGCCGTGGACCTCAGGCTTGTGCTTTTATTTTGCCATTTTCAAATGAGGAAACAGGCTCAGAGAAGTGAAGTGGCTTTACCCGAGGCTCCAGTCCCAGGAAGTGGAGGAGCTGGGATCAAACCGGGGCTTGCCTGCCGACTCTGTCTGCTATAGCACCTTGCTTCAAACAGTGGCCACTGGTGGTTGTGTGTCTGATTGGTGCTTAAAGACTGTTAGCCAGCGGGTTAGTTCCCTACAGCTACTGTAACAAATCACCATACATTCAGTGGCTTAAAATCGTGAACCTTTATTACCCTACAGTTTTAGGGGTCAGAGGTCCAAAATGAGTCACACTAGGCTAAAGTCAAGGTGTGGGCAGGATTGTACTCCTGCTGGAGGCCTTAGCAGGCATTGCTTCCTTGCCTTTTCCAGCTTCTGGAAGCCACTGCACCCACTGGCATGTGGCCCCTTCCTCCATCTGCAAAGCGTCACTGTGAGTTTGGCTCCCATTATCACGTGTCCATCTCTGACACTTCTGCCTCCCCCTCCATCGCTTAGGGACCCCTGTGATCACACCCAGCCCACCCAGGTAATCCAGGATCATCTCTATCTTTTAAGATCCTTGACTTAATCCCATCTGCAAATTTACCTTCGCCATATAAGGTAACCTATTTACAGTTCTGGGGATTAAGATGGGACATCTTGGCATGGGGGGGGGCATTCCCCAGCCTACCCGAGCCGTGCATGAACTCAAGACCAAGAAGGAGCATGTCAGAGAAAAAAGGCATCTCACATCTGGCTCAGGCTTGCTGCTGATGCACAGCTGGAACCCTTGGTAGCACAGGCTGGCAAGAGAAGAAGCAATGTGTCTCGTGCTGCCAATGACAGAAGTGCTTTGTGAAGAGAGTACTGAAGCCAAAATGTGTTAACTGAAAAGAAGGTGAGAAAGCAAGCAAGAAAGTGGGTTCCCACCATGCAGTCAATAGCCCCGGTGGGGAGAGCAATGGAAGCCACAACCAGAGAGACGGGACAGAGAAGAGTGGAACGCCAAGGGAACCCACTCCCATAGCTTGGCAAATCCCTGCAGACTAGTCTGACATCTGCAAGGCCGCGGTGTCCAGAGCTTCTTCTGTGGCTGGGAACCCCAAGGCTGCCCCAGGCTCATGGAGTCCCTTGGAGCCTGGTTGGGTTCTTCTTACATGTCACAAGGGAGGCCTGGACCACCTTGCCCAGGGGCCTGGGATAGGGCCTGCGGCCCAGGTGTCTGCACTGGGTCGGGTAGAGCTACACCTGCGCAGAGAGCCCTGGGAAGCCGCAGGACAGCCCTGGGCCACGATGACTTATAGAGATCCATGAAAAGCCAGCCTCATACTGGGGGCTGCAGAGCCCCAAACTGGCAATTGGCCACAGGGTTGGCTCTGGCCCTGGGAGCCGAGCGATCCCAGCATCCCAGGGAAAGTGGCCCTGGGATTCGGCCTCCCGGTTCTGGCAGCCATTTCCTGACACATGGCAGTCCCGTCTTTGCTTGAAGCCGCCCCCATGATAAGAAATTCTCCTCTCTGGATGTGTGATTAGAAACAGGCCTTTCTGGCTCCAGCATCTGTCAACCAGCAAGGGGCCCCAAAGTCACCCAGGGGAAACCTACTCCAAAGCCGATTTCTGTGCCTACCCCCTACCCCATCCCCACCCCACCAAACGTGCACACGTTTTCTGAGCCAAGCAGTGGGGCAAACAGGGAGGAGGCCAATTCAGAGGAGGCCCCAGGGGCTTGGGTCAGGCGGTGGCTAGGCAGCTGAGTGGCAGCTTCTTCAGTCATACCTTGAGGTCAGTTACAGGCACTGCCCTGAATGGCATCTAGGGGAATGACGCGTTTCTTGCTCTTGCTTCCTCTCCCCCCATATCCCCTTACTTTTCCAGATGTACATATGTGATTAGAATCCACTGACTGTAGTAGAACTGGCAATTAAGAAAGAAGAAATTGCCAGGCCTAGCTCAAGAGCCATCTTTCCCAACACTTAAAGGCAAGTGGATCACCAGACCCCACAACACGACTCCAGGTGCATTTAGAGTGAGGGCAAATTGCATCACCAATACTTTCCTATCCCTGCCAGGCTAGGGGGCCTGAGGGGTACAATCTGGCCTCTGCCTGCTGGGCACAGTCTCCCTGATTTGCCCAACAACCTGATGTTTCCTGGGACCTTTGCGCATGGCACTCCCAGTCTTCACCAAGCACCTGCTTTCTCAAGTGTGAGGCGGGGCCCTGGGTGGTCTTTGAAACGAGAGCATGATCTGGCAAGCTGACTCCCCCTCAGCTTTATGGATGCAATTCCCGGGAAGGGCTGACCAAATAGAGCAACTTGACCCTGGGAACAAGTCCCGCATGCTTGGAGTGCTCATCTCAGGTGTGCATGCACTTAGAGGGAAGCAGAAATCTCCAAGTAGGGACGCCTGGGTGGCTCAGTCGGTTAGGCGTCTGCTTTCGGCTCAGGTCATGGTCCCGGGGTCCTGGGATGGAGTCCCACCCACATCGGGCTTCTTGCTCAGTGGGGAGCCTGCTTCCTCTGTCTGCGTCTCCCCCTGCTTGTGTGCTCTCTCTCTCTCTCACAAATAAGTAAATAAAATATTTTTAAAAGGAAAAAAAAAAAACTCTAAGTAGGGGCCGTGGCTTAACTAGTCAGGAAGGCACCAAAGGGCCAGTATGGTGAAGCCTTCATGTTTCTGTTGGAGAAAGAGCACTCAGTTCAGGCTGTCAATCTCTGGACATAGAAAACATGTGTCAAACTGATCCTTAGTAGGCCCGTTGTTAAAATAGGGGAAACAGGATGGCGAGGTTTGATGGTTTCCAGACCTCCGACGCAGTCTATCACTACAGCCATGTTTCCAAAGGTCATGCACTCACCTGGGAGGATCTTTTGACGGGTCAGGTTAGTAACAGTCTAGTTGCCAGACCAGAAGCTCTGAGGCGCAGACCTCGGAGTCACTATTGACAAAGGAGCCAGGCCTTCTGTTCCCTTGCATCCTCTTTCCCGACCATGTAGCTAATGCTATATTAGAATGACTTCCGCTTAGAAGGAGAGTTGAAAATTCTGCCTCCAGATGCTGGAGCTGTCTAGTTTTCGGTCCGTGGAGATGGCTGTGGAAAGTCCAAAGGCAGCCCTGTGGGCCTCATAACCCCCACAGGAGGAACGGGCAGATGGTTGGAAATATCCAGAGTTCTGTTCAGGGTTAGGCATTCTGCTTAGAAGTGTGTGCGTAGAGCTTCTTCTCCGAGAGAACACCAAATGGCGGATGACGCCAGTGCTGCGGGAGGCCCCGGAGGGCCTGGGGACCCTGGAATGGGAGGCCGCAGCGGCTTCCGCGGAGGCTTTGGCAGCGGCATCCGGGGCCGCGGCCGCAGTAGCGGCCGTGGTCGGGGCCGAGGCCGCGGAGCTCGCGGAGGCAAGGCCGAGGACAAGGAGTGGATCCCCGTCACCTAGCTGGGCCGCCTAGTCAAGGACATGAAGATCAAGTCCCTGGAGGAGATTTATCTCTTCTCCCTACCCATCAAGGAATCTGAGATCATTGATTTCTTCCTGGGAGCATCCCTCAAGGATGAGGTTTTGAAGATCATGCCTGTGCAAAAGCAGACCCGTGCTGGCCAGCGGACCAGGTTCAAGGCATTTGTTGCCATCGGAGATTACAATGGACATGTTGGCCTGGGTGTCAAGTGCTCCAAGGAGGTAGCCACTGCCATCCGTGGGGCCATCATCTTGGCCAAGCTTTCCATCGTCCCCGTGCGGCAAGGCTACTGGGGAAACAAGATCGGCAAGCCCCACACTGTCCCGTGCAAGGTGACTGGCCGTTGTGGCTCTGTGCTTGTGCGGCTCATCCCTGCCCCCAGAGGCACTGGCATCGTCTCAGCCCCTGTGCCCAAGAAGCTACTGATGATGGCCGGTATCGACGACTGCTACACCTCGGCCAGGGGCTGCACTGCCACCCTGGGGAACTTTGCCAAGGCTACTTTTGATGCCATCTCCAAGACCTACAGTTATCTCACCCCTGACCTTTGGAAGGAGACAGTGTTCACCAAGTCTCCCTATCAGGAATTCACTGACCATCTTGTGAAGACCCACACCAGAGTCTCTGTGCAGAGGACCCAGGCTCCAGCTGTGGCCACCACATAGTTTTATACAAGAAAAATAAAGTGAACTAAAGCTTGTTAAAAAAAGAAGTGCGTGCGTAGATGCATATGTGTGTGCATGTGTGTGTACGTGCACGCGTGCATGCCCCATCCCCGCAGGGCCCAGGATCAGCGCACCTATAGCATAAGAGACTCAAACTGTATAGATTATGAAGTTCTGTTGAGAGTGGGTTTCGTGTGGGAATTAGACCCTGGTTTGGAGAACAGCCCTCTTCAGCTCTCAAGGAAAGGAGCCCTGTTCAGTGTGGGAAAAGCATGGCTACCGTAGTGTGCCGGGACACTCAGCAAACTTCTTCTGTTAAAGCCTCAGTTTCCCCACCATAACATAAGGAAGGACAAGGGATGTCTAAGGCCTTAAGCCAAGCCAATCTGGGAGTCCATATTTAGGACTTGTTTATTAATCATCTGTTACCTGCCCCATGGCTGTATGCCCCTCCCCCCACCATGGCAGTGGCCAAATGAGGCCACATAAAACTCCATGTCCAGAAATACTTTGTCAGGCCCCAGGCCTTCTTGAAGGGAGAGTCCCAGCCTATGGTCCCAGCGCGTAAGAGCAAAACAAGAGCCTGAGCCAAAGGTATAGCTTTTGACCACTGCTCACTTTAGCCCAGGGTTGAAAACAGGGTCTTCAAAACAGAGGTCCTTGTAGCCTGGCCCACCTCCCCTTCTCCAGTAAGGAGGACCTGACCACCCTCTGGAATCCTGTTGTCTGTCTTGTGCAGAAATCACCAAAGGGGAGGGCAGTCCCCCCAAGGGGCTGGTTCGGGGAAGAGCTGCATTTTCACTAGAAGTGGCAAAAGTGATGCTATGCTGGCTGCCAGCAGAATGACCCTATAGGAAAAAAAGGTGTCTTTGCTACCAGAAGGTTCAGCTAGACATTTAATGCTGATGACTCACTTTCTCAGGCGCAGAATTTCTTTATTCCTTTCTACGTAAAAGCTTCATTCCTTCGTAATGACTTTATGACCACCAGCCAGGCTCTGAGAGAAAGAAGTCCCTCAGTAGCCACCACCTAGGGCCCAGCATGCACTGTGCAGTCAGCAGGCACAAAGTAGCCCTTTAAACTCCCCAGGATGGAGAGTGATAAAGGGCCACAAACAGAAACCTCCCTGCAGGGGAGGAGGGGGGCTGGGGGGGCCTTGCCCATTAGCCAAGCTAACATCCCCCAGGGAACACCTGGGGCTTGGCAAGGCATTTCTGGAAATGCAGTTGTATGTGACCTCATTTGGCCCCTTTTCCTGGTGGGCATTTGGCCCTTTCTGAGCTTCAGTTGACAAGTCTGTAGCCTCTTGGAATAGTCTCCAAGATGCTGCCATGGCACTTTCCAACCCCTCGTGTCTCCTGCGAGCTGGGACCAATACCTCTGCTCCTGTAACATGGCACACCCCTTCCCCTGGGTCGCTTCATTTCATCCTCACAGCACAGTGAAGGGTGGAAGATAATCATCCCTATCCTACAGACGAGAGACTGAGGCAGCCATTCAGCGGCAGCACGAGGCTTTGAGTCCCAATTTGTGTGTGGGGCGGGGGGGGGGGGTCCTCCCGTGGAAGCCTTCTTCCACCACCTCTTGGCTAGCCTGGGAGGCTGTCCCAGAAGGCTGATCTTCTCAAGCTTGCCAAGGTCTTGGTCTCCACAGACAGCATCCCTCTGGGCTCTGCACACTGGGGGGAAGGGTGGGGCTCAGCAGCCTCTGACCAGTGAAGCCCTGCAGCTCTAGGGAGCCCCTAGTGCTGGAGGCAGGGTCTGGGAGCCCAGCCAGCCTCTGGCAGCAGGGAGCTGGGTGAAGCAGGGGTGTGGTGGTGGAAGGGCTGGGAGGAGCAGAGTCAGGGTCAGACGGTGTGGAGGAGGGAGCCAGCGCTGAGACCCCGCAACGGGGAAGGAGAAGATGGAGCCCAGATGAGATGCTTTAAGAAAGGAGACTCAGCAGAGCTCAGAAATAGTTGGCTGTGGAAGCAAAGTAAATGGGAGACGTCTGAGACGACTCGTGGGTTTCTGACTCGGACTGCTGGGTGGTTGGGGTTGCCGTTTTGTAAGAAAGGGAGCCCAGAGGAAACCGTACCAGGCGGTGGGAGTGGACATGCTGAGCTTGACTGTGGAAAGTTCATGGAGTTTGGGGTGCTTGTAGGGCACTCAGGTGGGGGTCCCCGTTAGGCAGTTGGGTATCCAGGACTAGAGCTCAGAGTGGAGAGTAGGTCTAGGCTGGGGATGCCGATTTGGTGGTCTGTGACGTCTAGACTTGTTCTGTCCAATGTGGTGGCTATTAGCCACATGTGACCATATAAATGTAAACTAATGTTACTTTAAAAAGGCTGAGTACAGAGTTTCCGTTTGGGATGATGAAAAAGTTTTGGACATAGATGGTTTGATGGATGCCCAGCACTGTGAATGCAATTGTTATGGCATTGTGTGCCAGAAATGGCTCAAATGGCACATTTTATATCACATATGTTTTACCACAACCTTGAAATAGAAAAGAAACAAGATTAATTACAATTAAAAATTCAGGTCCTCACTCACACTAGCCATACCCCTGATAGCTCAAACAGCTGCATGTGACTCATGGCTACTGTATTGGACAGTGAAGACATGGAGCATTTCCACCACCGCAGAAATTTCTATTGGACAGCACCACTTTAGAGAGTAACTGGAGCCCTAGGGGTTGCTGAGATAGCCGGGGCGTGTGGAGGGAGAGGAGAAGGGAGGAGTGCTGGGGCACCTGGGAGGAGCTCCACATTCGAAAAGGACATGGCAGTGGGCATCAGGAGACAAATGTGGAAATGCAAAGTGCCAGGGAGCCCGGGAGCAGCAACCAAGCGCATTCCGGAAAGCATACATAGCTTGCTGTTGCCTCAAAATAGTCATTGCTTTCCTACCCCTGGGCCTTTCTCCATGGAGTGCCTTCTGCTGGGAACACTCCTATTGCCATGCCCACTCCTGTCCAAATGTTGCCCAGGGTCTCTGGACCCACACAGCTGCTCCCCATGTGGCTATGAATCCAGAATCTCCCAACCGGAGAGAAACGGAATCAGGTGCTGGTGGTGTTTCAGATTCGGAAGACTTTTTACAGATTAAGACCTGCAGAAGGGTTTGCACGAAGGTATCAGCTCTGTACCCTAGAGTGTATGTGGTACTTTGTCCAAATCTGGGAATGCTGGGCTTCTGGAACCCAGCAGAGAGGAACTGCATAGTGGCCTTGGGGACAGGCATGAAGCTCTGAGAGAGGGGACAGGGATAAAATGGGGTGCCACGGGGCGAGTCCCACAGGCAATGGTAGGAAATGGAGCACAGCAAACCCGGTGACTGGGAGGGCTGAGCCCAGCCCTGTGCAAGGCTGTGCCCATGGGCAGTGCCCTTCCAGTGGTCTGTGGCTGGGGATGGAAGGGGCTGGGACTGGAGGATGGCTGCGCTGTGCTGCGTATAGGTGCGTCCTGCACTCGCACTCGGAGCTCCGCTCTACTGAGAGGCTGCCAGTGGCCACACACGGAGCCTTGTCTGGCTGCGCAGGTCCAGGTCGTGTTTCTTAGCAGCACCCTGCTCGTGCGCCTGTGCTCTGTTAAGATGCAGCCTGTGCCCCCCGGAAGAGGCCTCAATGAGCCCACATTCAGCTCTTTGCGGATTGGGGCTCAATGTAGACATGGGCTGAGCCTCCGGCTGGAATCAGACAGCAGCCCCTAGCAGCACCTCCTTCTGCTCTTCTGACCCCGCTGTACTTCCCTGAAGAGCTGCGCTCCTTGGGACCGCCGGTGACCCCTTGCAGCAGTTCTTTCTGCCTCCTTCACCTGGGCTGCAGTTCCTTGGTGTGCACGTAGGGCGAGTCTCGGCAGAGATCCCCGGTTCACGTCAGTGCAACAAGCCGTCCCTTGCAGTGGCTAGTTCCGAGCTCATCTGGCTGCTGGCTGTAGAGGCAAGCGATGCCGGCGGGTAGAGCCTGGGTTTGTCGAGGAACAGTTGGAGCGCACTTGCGAAGCGTCGCTCCGTGAGGATCCAGCTTAGGGCCATGCTGCATGTAGACGCAGGCTGCACCCCACCGGCGGACCTGGCCCCTCCGTATATTGGCCGCAGTTCCCTGCAGAGGGGTTTTCTGTGCTGAGCCAGGTGGCGGTGCCCAGTGGAGCCGTGCGCACTGTAGATTAGGCCCCCCCTGCACAGGACAGTCTGGCGTGCTTGTGCGGGCAGCGGCTTGGCCCGTGCCGGTGCAGGTTGTGGTTTCTTGAGAAGCCTCGTTTTTTTGTGGAGGCTGTGTGGTTCTGCGTAGACACTGCCTGGTTCTCTGCAGGGGAAACCTCATTCTCTGCAGACACAACCTTATTCAGGATGGATGCGGCTTCATCCGGGGCCAACACATGGTCTCGTCTCGGGTGGCTGCAGCCTCATCTGGGGAATGCACCCCCTTGTCCTGGGCCGCCGTAGTCTGGTTCTGTGCGGACTCCGCCCGTGCCTCCACACAGAGCTCTGGTTAACGTGATGCAACTTCTTTCCACTTGCAGAGCAGCTGTCCACACAGCCGACATCCTCTTGTGGAGTCTTGGCCTGTACAGATGCAGCTTGAGTTCCTTGTGGACACAGTTGGTGCCTGGGGACAGAGCCACCTTTTTCGTGGCCATGGCCTGCCTATCCCGCTGAGGCTCATCTCATACCGGTATTGTCTGACCTCTCCGCTGGCCTCCTTGCTCGCACCCACCTGCCTCTCCTTATGAAGCTTCACTCAGGGCTGAGCCAGCTGAGCGCCACCGTCCAGAGCCCTGGGAGGTCCCAGAGAGCCACATTCGCAGGTGATGCAGCCTGTGCTGCTGGCTCCCAGCCTTGTTCCCAGATGGACCAGCCACCAGGTCTCTGCAGGGCCGTGGTCCATGCAGCGGCAGTCAGCATTGCCCGGCAGAGCCACGGTCCCTGGCGTTGGCACGGCTCTTCTGTTCCTTCTGCCTGCCTCTCCTGGCAGAGCTCAGCCTGTGTAGGGGCCTTCTGGCCTGGGCTCCATGTAGATGCCACCTGCATCTCCCTGCAGAGTCTTGCCCTTTGGGGACATAGCCCTCTTTTCCGTGGGGAGTCTCCCCCTGCTCGGACACCACGTGCCTCTCCTTGGAGGGCCCGGCTCCACGTAGATGCAGCTGGCAACGCCCAGCAGAGCCTCAGATTAGGTAGATGCGTCCCTTATCTTGGCACAGAGGCTCAGCCTGTGTAGACATGGTCTTGTGGGGTGGGGCACCCTGTGGATCCAAGCTGCTTCTGCTCTGCTGCCTGCCTGCTCCCTACCCGCCCCCCCCCCCGCCGTCTCTCAGGTAACCTGGTCCCCACCCCGCCAGGCCACTCTCCTTGCTGTGACATCTCCTGAGGCAGCTGCAGGCCCAGCTCCACGCTGCGGCCCAAGTCCCAAGGCCTCCACACCCTCGGGGTCTTGGCTACTGCCAGCGCAACCTGCCTGTATCTCTGCTCGGTCTGATGAGGCCAGAAACGCTGGGATCCTCAGAGCCTTGAAGGCTTGCCAACAATGAGACCCAGCGCCGGCGTGGGCAGCTGAGAGGAAGAGGGCAGCTAGGAGGGGCTAGAAGCAGGCAAGGAGGAGCCAGAGTGGGTGAGCAGGAGCCAGGGAGCAGAGAGGGAGAGGGAGAGCCGAGAAGAGGAGCCAGCCAGCCAGGAAGGTGGTGAGTGGGCGCCTTAGCTGCAGAGTATTGACACAATGAGGAAGGAGATGGGGAGAATCCTCCGTGACTCCCTGAGTGGCTCTAGTCTGGTCAGAAGGAAGCCTGGAGAGCTCTCTGTGAGCCCAGGCTGCCTACTTCCAGAATGGATTTAAGGCCACCCTGGAGAGTCGTTCCTGAGGAGTAACCCCCATCCAAGCAGAGGTCCTGTCCAGATCAGCTGGAGTCTACTGTCTCCAAAGGCAGGCCCCCCCCACAGAGAGCATAAGAGGCAGTGGCCGCACAGGCACACGTGGAGTCCTCACTGGTTCCAGTTGGAAGGGCAGCCTGCCACCAGAGTCAAGACAGAGCCCAGAGCCCAGGTCACACTCAGCCACCTGTGCCCTGAGTCACTTTGTTTGGTCCCTCAACCTCTCTGACCTCAGTTTCTTCATCTGTCAATGACAGGTTCCATGGCTGCTAAGATCCCTCCCTGCTCTCACTTTCTAGGATCACTGAGGCTCTTGCATTCACCCCCTTGCTCTATAGATGGACAGCTGAGCCCCGGGGGTGGGGCAGGCTCAGACTTGCAGGGTCCCCAGTGAGCTGGTGGTATTAGTGGTACTAAGCAGGGAGCTCAGAGCATCCCTGTTACGGTGACCATCCCCCTCCTGTGGTCAGGATCCCAAAACATTCTCTGCTGGCTCCCTGGTGCCCAGCCAGCCAGCTTGAGGAGGAGGCAGGGCCCGGGACTTTGGACCCAGGTCAAAGCTGAGGAACAAAAAGCCTGAAGAAGGAAAAGGACAAGGGGGTGCAGGCTGGTGGGCACCTTGTGTGTTGAGGCAGAATTCCTGGGTGAGAGAAACCAAAAACTGCTTCTCACCTCCCTGGCCCAGACCCCTTGAGAAGCAGTGCCAGCACCCCAGCCCTTTTGGGAAGTAGGTCCTGAGGCGGAGCCCTCCCACTACCCAGACACAAGCACCATGCTGTTCACACTGCCTGGACCCTGGCAGGCCTGGCCCATCTGTGCAGTTGCAATAGTGCTGGAGCCCCTAACACCTCCATGAGCACATGTCAAAAGGCATTTATTGCCCCCCCGCCTTTGTTCTATCAACGAGACATTTAGCATCTCTGTTTTTGTCCGGAAACATTCTCAGAAGTACCATGCAGAGGTTTTCTTGTCAGCAGATTGCCAAAGAACCAGTAGGCAAACATCACATACCTCTCTTAGAAAAATGTCTTGACAACGTTCACTGACTCTTAGGAGAAGCTGCTCACTGTACTCCCACAATCCTCAAGTCCTTCCCAATCCTACATCTGGTCACTGGCTTTTAAGTGAGCTTAGATGAATGGAGATCTAGCTTCCAGTCTGAGCTTTGTCATACATTTGATGTGTCACATTATACAGGTTCTTTGCACTCTCTGGGCCCCAGGTTCCAGAGAGGTGGTATAAAGGCAGTCTACCCTAGGTTAGGGTGACTGGCCTGTACTTTGAGGACAAAGCCATTTTTGGTGGCCTGAGAAGTCGTCATAAAACATGTCAATATCCAAAAGCAATCCCAATATGGTGTAACGGCTAAGTGGTAAGCAAACACAGAAGTCCATCAGACAGGTTATATTAATTATCATCCACCTAACATTTTTGATGTCTCACAAATGATTAAATTATTTTGCCATGAATTATTGATCATAGCTAACCCTCTGTGCCAGACACTGTTCCCTGTGTCTTATGTGTATTGACTCATTTCGTCCTTCTAACACTAACTGAGGTGGATGCTATTATCATCCCCTTTTACAGATGAGACAATGGACTCCAAGCCAAGTGCTTTGTGAGTGGTGGGGCTGAGATTCAGACTGGCCATGCACTTCATCACTGTTCTCTTCTGCCTCCTGTCCAAACACTTGCCAATTTCTCTTTTCCCCATTACTTTGAGGCATGGAAGATAAAATCATTTAACCTCTTTGAGTCTTAATTTCTTTACCCATGAAATGGGGAACCCAAAGGACCTACCTAATAGGGTTGTTGCAGGAATTAAATGAGAAAATGTGAGAAGACCCTGTTACGCAGTATATGCTCACACGTTTTTACTGTTGTAAATGAAGTACATGGCAGTATTTAGATCCTGTTCTGGCATGTGTGATACGTGGAGGCACATGAGTGGCTTAGACACTTTAAAACTTGCTATTTGGGGGACATTATAGTAATGACTCTACAGGGGTTTCAGATACAAATACAACCAAACAAGCATTGTCAAGCACTTTCACATATCACATACATCTTCTGTGGCAATCTGTAGACAGCCTTACAAATGTTATTCCTCCAATTTTGCAGAAGAGAAAACTGAGGCTTGGAGAGGCTGTGTGAATTTCCCAAGGTCACCCAACTAGAAAGTGGCAGAGCTGGCACTCTAACTCCCAAGTCCAGTACCCACTCTCTACTATGCAAGTGAGCCACCCCTGTCCTTAACAACCTCTCAGGTTTTCTGATAGACTCAGGTATTTTCATTGCATGATGGTCAAGCTGAGCAAAAGCAGAGGGAAGATGGCTGAAAACCCATCCTGTTCCCCTTGTTTCTTCTCCAGCCAAGGGCCAAAGCTGCTTTCACCTGGGCATACAGTTCACACAGTCCAACCAGTATGAGTGTAGTGGGAGATGGACCCGTGTATTGCCAATGCATTTGCATCTCCCACAGTGCTCAGACTCTTTACCATGACTTTTCTGAACCCATTCCAATGAAGTCTGCCTCAGGCTCCTTGTTTTAATAAAAGGTCTCTTTTAGAGATTCTTAAAAAATAGTAAAACCTTGCATTTCAGCTCCACAAGGTCATTCTGTACAGTAATATTAGGATGGCTCTGTCCCTCTTCCCTCCCACTCATATTGTCCAAAGATTCTATGTAACACAAAAGAAAAAGATATAAAAGTCTAAGCAAAAACGGAAATAACCCAGATTCATTTTTTCATTTTTAAATAATGGCTTTAGTGAAGTATCATTCACATTCCATAAAATTCACCCTTTAAAAGTATACAGTTCAGTTCAGTAATTTTAGTGTTTTCACAAAGTGTGCAACCATCACCATTAATTCCACAATATTTTCTTTCTTTTTTTAAAGATTTTATCTATTTATTTATTTATTTATTTATTTATTTATTTAATTTATTTTTGAGAGAGAGAGAGAGAGTGAGTGCACATGGGGAGGGGCAAAGGTGGGGGCGGGAGTGGGGAGATGAACAAGCAGACTCCATGCTGAGCCCAAAGCCCAATGCAGGGCTGAGATCATGACCTGAGCCAAAATCAAAGTCAGCCACTTAACCGACTGAGTCACCCAGGCACCCCTAATTCCACAATATTTTCCTTAAGCAGTCATTTCCTATTCCCCATATCCCCAGCCCCTGGCAACCACTAACCTACTTTCTGTCTCTACGGATATGCTTATTCTGGACATTTTATCTAAGTGGAGTCATACGATATACGGCCTTCTGTGACTGTTTTCTTTCACTTAGTGTTTTCAGGGTTCATCCACGTTGTAGTACCACCAGTACTTCATTCATCTTGATGGCTGAATAATATTGCGATGTATAGATAGACCACATTTTGTTTATTCATTCATTAGTTGATGGAAGTTTGGATTGTTTCCATCTTTTGACTATTATGAATAATACTGCTATGAACATTCATGCACAAATTTTGTGTGAACACGTTTTCATTTTTCTTGGATCTATACCTAGGAGGGGAAGTCGTGGATCATATGGGAACTCCATGTTTAACCTTTTGAGGGACTGTCTGACTGTCTTCCAAAGTGGCTACACCCCTTTACATTCTCACCAACAATGTATGAGGGTTCCAATTTCTCCACATTTCTTGCCAAGGGTTGTTATTGTCCATCATTTTGATTGTAGCCATTGTCTACGGCCACACCACCCTGAATGTGCCCGATCTCATCTGATTGTAGCCATTGTAATGTGTATAAAGTGGTGTCTTAGTGGGGCTTTGATTTGCATTTCCCTGATGGCTAATGATGTTGAGCATCTTTTCATGTGCTTATTGGCCATTTGTATATCCTCTTTGAAGAAATGTCTATTCATATCTGTTGCCCTTTTAAAATGTGTGTTGTCTTTTTATTAGTGAGCTGTACGACTTCTTTATATATCCTAGTTACAAGTCTCTTATAAGACGAATAATTTGCAAATGTCTTCTCATGGTCTTGTTTTTTCATTCTCTTAACAGTAGCTTTTAATGAGCAGACATTTTACAATTTGAAACAAAATAGTGTAAGTTCTCCAAGTCTTCTTGTTTTTCCAAGTTGTTTTGGCTCTGCTAGGTCCTTTGCATTTCCATGTGAATTTTAGAATCAGTTTGTTAGTTTCTACACAAACAACTCCGAGAATTTTGATTGGTGTTGTATTGAATCCACAGATCGATTTAGGGAGAATTGACATTTTAACAATATGAAATCTCTGCCCCATGAACATGGTTTATCTCTCTATTTATGTCTTTTTATTTTCTTTTAGCAGTGTTTCATAGTTTTTACTGTAGAGGTCTCTCACACCTTTTCACAGGTTCATCCCTAAGTATTTCATATCTTTGATGCTATTTTTAAAAGAATTTTTAAATTTTAAGTTCTGATTGTTCATAAGTAGTAAATAGGAAAACAACTGATTTTTATATATTGATCTTGTAACCTGTTACCTTACTAAACTCACTTACTAGCTGTTTTTGCACATTTCATCAGATTTTCCACAATTACATTGGTTGTGAATAGACAATCATTCATTGTGAATAAATCTCGTTTTACTTCTTCCTTTCCATTCTCAATTGCCTTTTCTTCTTTCTTTCCTTCCTCACCTCCTACCTTACTTCTTTCCTTCCTCTCTCTCTCTCTCCTTCCTTTCCTTCCTTTTTTTCCTTCCCTTCTTTTTTTCTTGATTGCCCTAGCTAGAACCTCCAGTACAATGTTGTATAGAAGTGGTGAGAGTGGACATTTTTGCAGTGTTCCCAAATTTGGGAAAAAAGCTTTTTTTTCCTTTTTTTTTTACCATTAAGTTTTATGTTAGCTGTAGACTTTTTATACTTGCCCTTCTTCAGTTTGAGGAAGTTCCATCTATTCAAAGTTTTTTGAGGATTATTACCAATAGGTGTTGGATATTATCAAATTTTTTTTGACCTTCATTGCAATAATATGATTTTTCTCTATTAATTTGTTAATATGGCAAATTAAATTCATTGATTGCTTTCAAACATTAGACCAGCCTTGAATGCCTGGGATAAATTCTACTTGGTCAGAATGTATTATCCATTTTATGTAATGTTGAATTTGATTTGCTAAAGTTTTGTTCAGAATTTTTACATTTATATTCATGATGAATATTGATCTGTAGTTTTCTTTTCTTGCAATGTTATTGTCTGGCTTTAGTATCAGATAATGCTGGCTTCATAAAATGAGTTGGAAAGTGTTCCCTTCTCATCCATTCTGTGGGAGAGGTTTTATTTCATCCTTAAATGTTTGATAGAGTTCACCAATGAGGCCATCTGTTTCTGGAGTTTTCTGTATGGGAAAGTTTCTAAGTATAAGTTCAATTTCTTTAATAGATAGAGAGATATTCTATTTCTTCAGGAGTCAGCTTGGGTAGTTTGTGTCTTTCAAGGAATGGGTCTATTTTATCTAAGTCACTAAATGTATTGTCATAAAGTTGTTTAGATATTATCTTATCCTTTTAATATCTGTAGAATTCATAGTGACATCACTTCTCAGTTCCCAATATTAGTAATTTGTGTCTTAACTCTTTTTTCCCTGGTCAGCGTGGCTAGAGGTTTATCAAGTTTATTGATCTTTTGAAAGGACCAGTGTTGGTTAGAATGATTTTTCTCTATTGTTTTTGTTTTCCATTTCATTGATTTCTGCTCTGATCTTTATTTTTTCCTGTATTCCACTTACTTTGGGTCTAATTTGCTTTCTTTTTCTCATTTCTTGAAGTAGAAGCTGAGATGAACGATTTAAGATTTTCTTTTCTTTTCTAATATAGGCACTTAGTGCTATAAAATTTCCCTTAAGTACTATTTTAACAGCTTTCACCAAATTTTTAGATGTTGTGTTTTCATTTTCATTCAATTCGAAGTATTTCTTAATTTTTTTATTTCCACCTTTATGTGTAGATTATTTAGACTGTCTTATTTACTTTCCAAATAACTGGGAATTTCTCAGAGATATTTCTGTTATGGATTTCTAACTTCATTTCACTATGGTCAGAGAACAGAATTTGTAGGGCTTGAATTCTTTCAATTTTATTGAAACTTGTTTTATGACCCCAAAGATTGTCTATCTTGGTAAATGTTCCATGTATATTTAAAAAGAATGTATACTCTAATGTGGTTGGGTGGACAATTCTATAAATGTCAAATAGATCAAGTTTGTTTATAATGTTGTTTATTTCTTCTATATCTTTAATGAATTTCTGTATACTTTTCTATCAATTATTGAGAGAAGGATATTAAAATCTCCAGCTTTAATTATTTCTTGTGTTGTGTCAGTTTTTGCCTCATGTTAGGTTCATAAGTTCATATATTCTCGGTGAATTAACCCTTTTATCATTATACTGACCTTCTTTATCCCTGTTAACATTCTCTATTCTAATTTTTTTTAAGTAGCCCAGTATGGAGACCAATTTGGAGCTGGAACTCATGACTCTGAGATAAGACCTGAGCTGAGATCAAGAGTTGGATGCTTAACCAACTGAGCCACCCAGGCACCCCAACATTCTTTATTCTAAAACTTACTTATTCTGAGATTTAATTTGTCTGATATTAATATAACCATTCCAGATTTCTTTTGGTTAGTGTTGGCAATGCATTTTTCATCCTTTTACTTTGAATCTGTTTGTGTCTTTATATTTAAAATGCATTTCTTATTGGGAGTATACAGTCAGGTTTTTGTTTTAAATCCGGTCTGACAATCTCTGCCTTTTTATTGTGGTGTTTAGATGATTTACATTTAATATAGATATTATTTGATTTAAGTCTATTATCTTTTCATTTGCTTTTTATTTGTGCCATATATTCTGTGTTCTCCCTTTCCTCTCTTTTTAAAAAAATTTCTTTGGGATTAGTGGAGTATTCCCTAGATTCCATTTTATCTCCTTTGTTCATTTTTAAAGTATCACTCTTTGTTTCATTATTTTAGTGGTTGATTCAAGATTTACAGTGTACATTATTATCATGATCTGCCTTTAAATAATATTATTAATTAATAATATTAAGTAATACTATACCACTTCACATATTATAAGAATGTCATAGCAGTATACCCCCATTTCTCTTCTCTTCACTTCTGTGCTATTATCATATGACTTACTTTTACTTAAGTTATAAACTACACACTCAATTGTTATTATTTTTATTAGTTAATTATCTTTTAAAGAAATTTAAATAATAATAAGAAAAATCTTATATATTTAGCCATGTAGTTACCATTTCCAGTGCTCTTCATTCCTTTACGTAGATCCATATTTCCATCTGGTATCATTTTCTTCTGTCTGAAGGACTTCCTTTAATATTTCTTGTATTGCAGGTCTGCTGCTGATGAATTCTTTTAGCTTCTGTATGTCTGATGAAGACTTTATTTCACTTTCATTTTTGAAATATAATTTCACTGGGTACAGGAGGTGAGGTCAACAAGTTTTTTATTTGTTTTCATCCAGTACTTTAAAGATATTGACCTACCACCTTCTTATTTGTGTTGTTTCTCACAAGAAATCTGCTATAATCCTTATTTTTGTTCCTCTATACATAACATAACTTTTTCCTCTTGTTGCTTTTAAGATTTTTTTTGTCTGTATCACTAGTTTAGAGCAATTTGATTATAACATTGCCTTTATATAGTTTCTTCATGTCTCTTGTGCTTGAAGTTTATTGAAATTTTTGAATCTATGGGTTTATATTATTCATTATATCTAGAAATTTTTTAGCATTTATTTCTTCAAATATGTTTTCTGGTCCTTGCCATTTCACAGGGACTATAATTGCACATATATTAAGCCTTTAAAGTTTTCCTATAGCTCAGTAATGCTCTGTTCTTTATTTATATCCTCTTTTCTCTTTGTGTTTCATTTGGACAGTTTCTGTTACTATGTCTTCAAGTTCGCTAATCTTTTTTTCCTACAATGTCTAATCTTCCATTTTTTTCATCTAGTGTATTTTTCACCTCAGACATTGTAGTTTTTTTTTCTCTAGAAGTTCAATGTGGGTCTTTTTTATATCTCACATGTCTTTACTTAACTTTTTGAACATATGGAATACAGTTATAATAATTTTTTTATTGTTCTAGTCTACTCATTCTAACATCTATTTCAGTTCTGGATTGATTTTAAATGATTGATTTATCTCCTCAATATGAGACATATTTTCCTGCTTTTTTGCATGCTTGGGAATTTTCTATTGGATGCCAAACATTATGAATTTTACCTTATTAGGTGCTGGATATTTTTGTATTATTATAAATATTCTTGAACTCTGCTATGGGACTTAGTTAACATACTTGGAAATAGTTTGAACTCTTCTAATTTGCTTTTATGATTTGTTAGGCAGGACTGGAGCAGTTATCAGCCTAGGGCTAAGTATTTCCCAATACTGATAAAAGAACCACTGCATGCTCTACACAATGCTCTGTGAATCAGATTTTCCACATTGGCAAGTAGGAGCAAGCATAACCCCCAGAGTTGTGTAAGTGTCAGACACTGTCTCTTCTAATTGTTTTTGGATGGTTCATTCCTAAGTCTCAGGTAGCCCCTCACATGCATGCACTGATCAGTACTCTACCGAATACCCAAGGGAGACCTTTGGCAGATCTCTGGAGCACCCTGTCTATTCAGCTCTCCGATATTCTGCCCTGTGAAATTTAGCTTCATTGGCCTTCCTGGATTCCTAGCTGTTTCCTCACCTCTGAGAAAACACCAAGCTCTTTACTGGGTTTTTCCTTCCCTGCTGCACAGCCTGGCATCTCTCTCTAGGCAATAAGCTGGGACAGTTGTAGCACTCACTTCATTTGTTTCCCATCTTTGTCTTTCATTACTTGATGTCCAGCATCTTGAAAAATACTGGTTTTTCAAAAATATATTATCTGTTGATTATTTAGGAAGAAGAGTAAATTCAATCCCTGTTACTTCAATCTTGGCCAGGAGCAGGTCACAACCCTTTTTAAAAATCCTAGTCCATCTTTAGATGGACTTAAAATTTAAACCTTTACTTATTTTAAAAATATCTTTTTTATCCTTGGTAAAATATTCTTAAAATACCCCCAAAGGGGTACCAGTGAATGGGGGGAAAAGGGTCTTTGGAACAATTAAGAAGAGAAAAAGAAGGGCCCTAAGTCTAGGTGAGGGTTTTTCATCAGGCCAAAGTATCATGTTTGTATATGTTTATGGTAGCCCCCAAGCTGAGAAGAGCAGTAGAGACTTGCTTTGGTGGGGAGATCAGTTCTCTGCCTGGCATATGGCCTACTGACTCCCTTGCTTCAAAAAGAATATACAGACAGCCTGCCTACCTGCTGCTCCTGCAGTGTCAACTCCACATACACATATGGTTGCTCAGTAAATACAGGATGCCCAGTTAAATTTGAATTTTAGATAAACAAATAATTTTTTGGTATAACTGTGTTCCAAATATCTCAATGTATATACTTACACTAAAAATTGTTTATTATTTATCTGAAATTCACATTTAACTGGGGTCCATTTTTTATTTGTTAAATTTAACAACATTATGCACACAGCAATATGACCTCCAGCTCAGTCTCAGCCTCTGGGACTAATCAGAAAAGGCTCTCATCTCATTTCTGCCACTGAACAGCTGAATGTTACTGGATAAGTCACTTGTCCTCTGAGGCCTAGTTGGAGATGATTCACATACAGTATCTAACTTGGCACCTGTCTCCCCGTAGCTGCTCCATGAATGGAATCGAGTGGCAAAGTCAGATGCAGATACTACTTCATAGATTAAAGATGACACACTTATCCCTATCACCTCTGAGCCTTCTAAGAGCCTCTATATGACAGTTGATGAAAGTGTTATATTTACAAATGGGGAAAGTGAAGCTCAGAAAGGTAACCAAGCAGGGCAGAATGTGTAAGTGCCCTGTGAGTGACCCAGGGAAGGAAAGGGTCTGGTTTCTCACCCCAGTGCTGCTCCTGACCCCCTGGGTGTCCTCTTCTCCAGGATCATGCTTCACGTAGGGCCAGTGGGCTGGGCCCAGGAAGTATGCTATCCAGGAGCCTAGAGCTTGAGTGACAAAACCAGGATGAAGACATTGCCCTTCCCCTTCAGCATCCTGGCTAGTCATTTGCTTAGAGTGAAGTCCTGTGTTCCTTGGGTCTCCAAGGAAGTTTAGGCTGACACTTAAGGGGTGGTGGACATACTCATCACCATCTTCTGAATCTTTCATTCCAAACTTTGGGGCCCAAAAAAATATGGAAAGAGCTCAAAGAGGCAAGAAACCAGGGCTCTAGCTCCACTTCAGCTGTTAACTCACTCAGGGATCCTCTTCTTTCTTTGCCTTAGTTTCTTCATCTCTAAAATGGGGATTTGATTTAAAAATAGTCAGGAAATGACTTTGAAAACATCAAAAATGCTATTGTAAATGGCTGTTGGATTCTGAACAGAAACATGGCCCCAGTATCAGAACCCTCATGTTGGTCTTTTTGTATCAGTAGCTGCTTATCCATCTGTTTCCTCAGACCATGACTGAGGTGGTAAAGGGACAGGAGGGAGATGTGAATAAGAGGAAGAAAAGGGAATAAGACCTCCCTTCTGCTTCTGAAGGTCTTTAAGAAGTTCTTCAAAGGGTAGAGAACATAGAGTTGTGCCCACCTCTTCTCAGTACTTGTGAGATGCTGAACTTGGAGGTTTCTTGCCCCTTGGGCCTGCTGGAGGGGTGAGCTACCAATTTGGACTTGCTAGCCTATAGCCCTGAGGGTCTTATTGTTTGGAGAAAAGAGGCCAGAGGCAAAGTAAGAGAAAGCTGGTCACATCTGCCTACTGTCCTAAAGCCTGCAGCTGTATTACTGACTCATTCTGCATCCTATGGAGCTGAGGACTAGTGCTTATTAGCAATCTCTCAGCAGGAACAGAAAACTGTTTGTCTCTTGTGCTACTGTGTCTGAAAAGAGGGGGAAAGACAGGAAATTATAAGCATTTTCTGATGCTGAGCAAATGGATGAACAGAAGACTAACATCCAGAGTATCATAAGTAAGATGATGGACTAGGATGCCCTGTGCCCTCCTCCCCCTCACAAACACACCAATTCAACAACAATTTATGAAAAATTCTTCTCTGTTAGAAATCCAGAAACTAATTGAAAGGCTTCTGTAACCCCAGGTGAACATAAAACCACATTCACTAAGGCCAGTAGGAAGACTTGGGACACCCTCTCGCCAGAGTCCCTGCATCTAGCACAGTGCTATATGATTGGGAAGAGATCCCTACCACCCAGATTCTACCAGGGGAAGGAGAAGGTAGGTTTCTGCATCCAGTACCTCAACTTGTCTAAAGAAGCTCTCTAGAAGTCTTGCTTCTGTCTTGCTAGATGTGGAGCTCTGATGGGTCCAGTGAAATTTAGTCATCTAGGGGAAATGGAGATGGTGGTTTAGACTGGTAGATGCCACAGGTCCAAAGTCCCTGGCTCAGCAAAGAGTGAGTGTTTAAAAAAAGAACAGTTGTTTTCTTCTTCCTGGGGAAGGAAAAAATTGATAGAAGCCTCCAGAACTCTGGCCAGGCTGATTGGTGGGAGTCTTCTCCTATATGAGGCCAGTCTGTGAAGACTAGCAGAGGTATTTGCTTTGTCTAATGTGCAGACACTAACACAGAGTGAAAGAAAATGAAGAAGATTAGGCAAAGATGTTCTAAACAAAGGAACATGATAAAGCTGATCCTAGCGAAATGGAGTTATATGACTTACCTGAAAGATTTCAAAATAATTGTCATAAAGATGTGCACTGAAGTCAAGAAAGCAATGCATGAACAAAGTGAGAATTTCAACAAATATAAAAAGTACTAAACAGAAATCATGGAGCCCAAAAACAAAATAACTGCACTGAAAATTTTGCTAGCAGGGCCCAACAGCAGATTAGATCAAGCAGAAGAATGAAACAGAAAACTCAAACAAAAGTCATTGAAAATAATTCAGTCAGTGGAGCAATAAGATGAAAGAATGAAAAATAATGATGAAAGCTTAAAGCTTAAGGAATTCATGAGAAACCATTAAGTAGACCAATATATACATTTGGGAGTTCCAGAAAGAGAAGAGAGAGAAAGAAGACCAGAAAGTTCATTTTTAAAAACAGCTGAAAATATCCCAATTCTGCAGAAGGAAATGGACATCCAGATCCAAAAAACCCAAAAGACAACAAATAAGATGAACCCAAAGAAATCCATACTGAGGCACATTAAAGTCAAATTGTCAAAAATCAAAGACAGAGAGGATTTTGAAAGCAGCTGAAGAAGAGTGACTTGTCACATACAAGGAAACTCCTTAGGCTATGAACATATTTTTCAGCAGCAATCTTACAGGCCAAAAAAGAGTGGAATGATATATTCAAAATGCTGAAGAAAAAAACTGCCAATGGAGAATATTATCCTACTCAAAACTGTCTTTCAAAAATGAAAAAGAGATAAAGATTTTCTCAAATAAACAAAAGCTGAGGGAATACATCACCACAAGACCTGCCTTACAAGAAATGCTAAAGAGAGTTCTTCAAGTTGAAATGAAAGGGTGCTAAACAGCAGTGTAATAACATAAGAATGTAAGAAACTCATTGGTAAAGTTAAATGTCTATATAGACAGACACAGAATACTGTATTATTATAGTAGTGATAGATAAATCACTTTTAATTATACTACGAAAGTAAAAAGATGAAAACATTAAAAATAGCTGTAGCTAAAATATGTTTAAAGATGCGTAATATGAATAGATGTAAATTGTGACAACAATAACATAAAGCATTACTGGGAGAAATTAAAGTGTAGAGTGTTTGTGTATGATTGAATTTAACCTGTTACCACGTAGACTGTTATAAGATATTTTATGTAAGCTCCAAGGTAACCACACACACAAAAATACTTATAGATGTTATACAAAAGAAAAAAGAAAGGAATCAAAGCATATCAATGCAAAAAATCAATAAATCACAAAGGAAAACAGCAAGAGAGGAAAAGATAGATGAACTGCAAGACTAACAGAAAACAATGAACAGAATGGAAACAGTGAACCTTTCTTATCAATAATTATATTAAATGTAAAAGGATTAAACTGCAATCAAAAGACATAGAATGGCTAAAATGGATAAGAAAAATAAGACCCAGCTATATGCAGTCAACAAGAAACTCACTTTATATTTAAAGACACACATAGGCTGAAAGTGAAGGTATGGAAAAATATATTCCATGCAAATGATAACCAAAAGGGAACAGGAGTGTCTATACTTATATCAAACAAAGTAGACTTTCAAGTCAAAACTCTTATAAGAGACAAAGGTATTATATAATGATAAAAGGGTTTAATTGCCAAGAAGATATAATTATAAATATATATGTACCCACATCAGAGCACCTAAATATGGAAAGCAAGCATTGATATAACTGAAGGGAGAAATAAACAGCAATACAGTAATAGTAAAAGACTTCAGTACCCCACCCTCAATAATAGTTAGACTATCCAGACAAAAGATAAATAAGGAAACAGAGACCTTGAGCAACTCTATAGAACAAATGGACCTAACAGATATATACAGAACATTTCACCCAACAGCAGCAGAATAAACATTTTTCTCAAACATGTACAGATCTTTCTCTAAGATAGATCACATGTTAGATCACAAAGCAAGCCTTAACAAATTTAAGAAGAGTGAAGTCATACCAAAATATCTCTCTGACCACAATGGAATGAAACTAGAAATCAAAGCAACAAGAAAATGGGACAATTCACAAATATGTGGAAGTTAAACAGTGAACTCTTGAAAAAACATTTGGTGAAAGAAAAAAATCAAAAATAAATTAGAGAACATCTCAAGACAAATGAAAACAAAAACACAATATATCAAAACTTATGGGATACAACAAAAGCAGTACTAAGAGAGAGGTTCTTAACAATAAATGCCTACACTAAAAGAAAGTGCAAGCTCTCAAGTAAAGAACTTTACACCTCAAGGAACTAGAAAAAGAAGAAAAAATAAGCCTAAAGTTAGCAGAAGGAATGAAATAATACAGATTAGAGCAGAAACAAATGAAATAGACAATAGAAAAAAAGCAAAAATCAACAAAACTTAGAGTCGGGTTCTTTTGAAAAGATAAATGAAACTGACAAACCCTTAGCTAGACTAAGAAAAAAAGGAGAGAAGTAAATAAATACAATTAGAAATGTAAGAAGAGATATTACAACTGATGTCATAGAAATACAAAGGATCATAAGAAACTACTATGAAGAGTTAAATGCCAACAAGCTGAATAACCTGGAAGAAATGAATAAATTCCTAGAAACACACAACCTATCAAGACTCAGTCATGAAGAAATAGAAAGTTTGAACAGACCTGTGACTAGTATGGAGATTGAATTAGTAATTTATTTATTTATTTATTTATTTATTTAGCTTTTAATTTTTTTATTTTTTAATTATAATAATATTTTTTATTATATTATGTTAGTCACCATACAGTACATCCCTGGTTTTTGATGTAAAGTTTGATGATTCATTAGTTGCGTATAACACCCAGTGCACCATGAATTAGTAATTTAAAATCTCCCAACAAAGATAAGCTCAGAAGCAGATTGCTTTACTGGTGAATTCTACCAAATATTTAAAGAATTAATGCCAATCCTTCCTATAAACTCTTTCAAGACATGGAAGAGGCGGGAACATTTCCAAACACATTTTATGAGGGCAGAATTATCCTGATCCCAAAGCCAGACAAAGACATCATAAGAAAACAACAGGCCAATATACCTAATGAATATAGGTGCAAAAATCTTCAGCAAAATACTAGCAAACCAAATTCAACAGCACATTAAAAGGATCATACACCATTACCATGTGGGATTTATCCTGGAATGCAAGGATGGCTCAACATATGCAAATCAAATAATGTAATACAACACAGTAACAGAATAAAGGATAAATATTACATGATCATCTCAATAGAGGCAGAAAAAACATTTGACAAAATTCAATACCCTTTCATGAGAAAAGCTCTCAATAAACTGGAATAGAAGAAAAGTACCTCAACATAATAAAGACTATATATGAAAAGCCTGCAGTTAAAACATCATACTCAATGGTGAAAAATAGAAAACTTTTCCTCTAAGACCAAGAACAAGACAAGGGTGCCCATTCTTGTCACTTCTATTCAGTATAGTATTGGAAGCCCTAGCCAGAATAACTAGGCAACAAAGAGAAATAAAAGGCCTCCAAATAGGAAAGGAAGAAGTAAAAGTGTCCTTGTTCTCAGATGACATGATCTTATATATAGAAAACCCTGAAGACTCCATAAAAAAAAAACTGTTATAACTAATGAGCAAATTCAATAAAGTTGCAGGACACAAAATCAACAAACAAAAATTAGTTGAACTTACATATACTAACACCGAACTATCTGAAAAGAAAATTAGAAAAACAATTCCATTTCCAATAACACCACAAATAATAAAATACTTAGGAATAAACTTAACTAAGGAGGTAAAAGACTTGTATACTGAAAACCACAAAGCATTGAAAAAAAAATTAGGGGTACCTGGCTGGCTCAGTTGGTTGAGCATGTGACTCTTGATCTTGGGGCCGTGAGTTTGAGCCCCATGTTAGGCATAGAGATTACTTTTAAAAAATTAATTAAAGAAGACACAAATAAATGAAATGATAACCTGTATTCATGGATCAGAAGGATTAATATTGTTAACATGTTCATATTACCCAAAGCAGTCTACAAATTCAATGCAATCCCTACCAAAATCCCAATGACATTTTTTATAGAAATGGAAAAAACAATTCTACAATTCAAGTGGAACCACAAAAGACCACAGGTAGCCAAATCAGTCCTGAGAAAGAACAAAGCTGGAGGCATCACATTTCCTGATTTCAAAATGTATCACAAAACTACAGTAATCAAAATGGCATTGTACTGGCATCAAGACATACACACAGACAAACGGAATAGAATAGCAGGCCCAGAAATAAATCCACACGTATACAGTCAACAGATCTTTGACGTGGGTACCAAAAATACACAATGGGGAAAGGATGGTCACTTCAACAAATGGAGTTGGGAACACTGGATATCCACATTTTTTAAAAAATGAAACTGACCCCCATCTTACACATACACAAAAATTGACTCAAAATGGGTTAAAGATTTAACCTGAAACTGTAAAACTTCTAGAAGATAACATAGGGGAAAAGCTTCATTGGTCTTGATGGTGATTTCATGGATGTGACATCAAAAGCACAGGCAACAATGCCAAAAATAAACAAATGGGACTACATCAAACAGAAAAGCTTCTGTGTATCAAATGAAACAATCAACAGAATGAAAAGATAACCAACAGAATGGAAGAAAGCATTTGCAAACTCTATCTCTGATACGGGGTTAATCTCCAAAATATATAAAGAAACTCCACAACTCAAGAGCAAAACAAAACAAACAACAACAACAACAACAACAAAAGCCCCTAATAATTATTTAAAAATGGGCTAAGGACTTGAAAGGACATTTTTCCAAAGAAGACCTGCAAATGGCCAACAGGTATATGAAAAATGCTCAACATCACTAATCATCATGAAAATACAAATCAAAACCACAATGATGTATAACCTTGTACCTGTTAGGATGGCTTTTATGAAGAAAGCTAAAGACAGCGAATGTTGGCAAGAATGTAGAGAAATTGGAAGTCTTGCACACTGTTGGTGGGAATGCAAAATGGTACAGCTGCTATGGAAAACGGTATAGGTTTCTCAAGAAATTTAAAATAGAACTGTCGTATGATTTAGCAATCCCACTTCTGGGCATTTATCAAAAAAATTGAAACCAAGATCTCAAAGAGATATTAGCACTGCCATGTTCATTACAGCAACATTCACAATAGCCAAGAGGTGGGAATAACCTAAATGTCCATTGACAAATGAATGGATAATGAAAATGTATATGCATACAACAGAATACTATTCAGTCTTTAAAAAGAAGGAAATTTGGCAATATGCAACAACACGGATGAACCTCGAGGGCATTATGCTAAGGGAAATAAAGCAGTAACAGAAAAAACAAATACTGCATGTTTCCATTTATATGAAGTATCTAAAATAGTTAAGTTCATAGAATCAAAGGATAGACTAGTGGTTGCCAGAACTGAAGAGAGGAATAAATAGGGAGTTACTGAGCAAGGGGCATAAAGTTTCAGTTAAGCAAGATGAATAAGCTTTAGAGTTCTGCTGTACAACATTATACCTATAGCCAACAATAATACATTGTACACTTAAAATTTTGTTGAGAAGATAGATCTCATTATAAGTGTTCTTATCACAATAAAATAAGTTTTTTTTTTTAAAAAAACTAACATCCGGGATGCCTGCGTGGCTCAGTTGGTTAAGCCTCTGCCTTCGGCTCAGGTCATGATCCCAGGGTCCTGGGATCGAGTCTCACATCAGGATCCTTGCTCAGCGGGGAGCCTGCTTCCCCCTCTGCCCTTCCCCCTGCTTGTGAGCGTGCTCTCTCGCTCTGACAAATAAATAAATAACATCTTTTAAAAAAAGACTAACATTTAATAGTATGAATGCTAGGCTACCATTGAGTGTCTACAATATGCTAAATGCTTTTATCACTTTGTCTTAATTATACCCAAAAAGCATCCATGCAAGGTACACACTATTATTCTCATTTTACAGATATTTAAATCAAGACCAGAGAGATTAAGTTATTTCTGCCTTGTCATAAAGCTAATAAGTGGTCAGGGTGGGGATTAGAACCTAGGTCTGGCTGGTTCGAAGGCCCTTCTTTCTACCATGCCATACTGCCTCTGGTATCCCCTAAAACTTTCCTGCTGTGATGCCTGGAGTCCAGTACCTGGAGCCTTGCTCTGCCCTAGGCATCTGAGAAGCAACCACTGAGGCAGGAAGAAGGAAGATGGAACAGCATGAAGAGCCTAAGCTGTGGGCTGACCTCAGCCTCACCACTCTTCCCTTCCTAGGCCTCCAATGGCACAAATGCGAGACTGCATCCAAACTTAAAACCTGTGAAACCTGCAGATTGCAAAGAGTAGGGTCTACATTGCACAGTGACATTTCAGTTATTCCAAGGTCACCTAAGAGAATCATAAAGTTATCAATCTCAGAAAGACCTCTGAAGAGCTGAAATAATCCTACATCTCCTGCCCTTTCTTTGCCAGAGAGCCCTGCAGGCTTTGCACACAGTCTGTCTCTCTTACACTCACATGTCTAACAAGCTCTGCTGCCAAGTCTCTCCGCCTGTAGCATATAGAAGCAGCACATTAGGAAGAGAGGACCAGAGCTACTAGAAATGAGGCTGACAGACATCAGAAATGGCCACTGATAGTGAGGGCAGAAGCAGCAACACAGTATAAAGCAGGTTCAAATGCAAGCAGTTTAGCCACTTGGAATTATTTATTGTTTACTGCAGGAGCAGAAAGTACAATGATGCTAGATAAATGTATTCCTGGACTTCTATTGCCAACTGTAAATTCCCAGGGCACTTTTAGAAAGAACTGAGCCTGTCCTCTGGACCTGCACCCTTTGCTCAAGACTCAGGAGTGTTAGGGTACAAGGGGAAGAAATCATTTGCCATCTTTCATACATGCAGATTTACTACCGATCCACTGTTAGAAGGACAATGAACTCCAATGTTCTGACTGAAGCAAGGTTAAGTGATGGTTTCTCATTCCTTAATTCAATCCAATATTTGAATACAGCACTTAATGGGGGAGCCAAATGGCCTCAGCTAGAGCTGGGAATAAGGAGGTAAATTCAATACCTCCTTGCCTCAATCAAGAGAAGGCTCAGTAACCCAATAGCCTAATGTTCTGAGTTGAATAGTGTCCTCCCAAAATTCATGCCTGCCCTAAACATGTGAATGTGGCCTGATTTGGAAATAGGGTCTTTGCAAATGTAATTAGTTAAGATGAGATCATGCTAGATTAGGGTGGGCCCTACTGCAATAACTGGTGCCCTTCTAAGAAGAGAAAACAGAGACCTAGATATAGGATTGCCAGCAACTACCAAAAGCTCGGAACAGGCAAGGAAAGATCCTCCTCTATACCCTTCAAAGAGAACATGGTCCTGCTGTTGCCTTGATTTTAGATTTCTAGTTTCCAGAAATGTGAGAGAATATTTTTCTGTTCTTTTCAGCGGTCCAGCTTGTGGCATTGTGTTATGCCAGCCCTAGGAAACTAATACAGTCTTTTGTAAACCAGTGCAGAGTCCAAACAACACTAGTAAAGGACTCCTGAGAGCTAAACCAATTTGGACCACTAGTTAAGATGGCTTTTAAGTTTACACTTTGAAACATCCCCACCAAAACATGGCAAGTATATACTGTAAGAGATAATTTAAAAGGCACAGCTTTTTCAGCATCGATTGAGAGGATCATATGGTTCTTGAGTCTTTTCTTGTTGATATGATGTATCACGCTGATTGATTTGCGAATATTGAACCACGCTTGCATCCCAGGTATGAATCCCACTTGATCGTGGTGGATAATCCTTTTAATGAACTGTTGGATTCTATTAGCAAGTATCTTGACAAAATACAGCATCCTTTCCTGATTAAAACCCTTCAGAGTGTAGGAATAGAAGGTACATTTCTCAATCTCATAAAAGCCATCTATGAAAAGCCTACTGCAAATATTATCCTCAATGGGGAAAAGCTGGAAGCCTTTCCCTTAAGATCAGGAACACGACAAGGATGCCCACTCTTGCCACTATTATTCAACATAGTACTAGAAGTCCTTGCAACAGCAATCAGACAACAAAAAGGGATCAAAGGTATTCAAATCGGCAAAGAAGAAGTCAAAATGTCTCTCTTCGCAGATGACATGATACTCTATATGGAAAACCCAAAAGAAGCCACTCCCAAACTATTAGAAGTTATAGAGCAATTCAGTAACATGGCGGGATACAAAATCAATGCTCAGAAATCAGTTGCATTTCTGTACACGAATAACGAGACCGAAGAAAGAGAAATTAGGGAATCCATCCCATTTACAATAGCACAAAAACCATACGTTACCTTGGAATTAACTTAACCAGAGACGTAAAGGACCTTTATTCTAGAAACTATAAATCACTCTTAAAAGACATTGAGGAAGACATAAAAAGATGGAAAGATATTCCATGCTCATGGATCGGAAGAATTAACATAGTTAAAATGTCCATGCTACCCAGAGCAATCTACACTTTCAATGCTATCCCGATCAAAATACCGAGAACGTTTTTCAGAGAACTGGAACAAATAGTCCTTAAATTTGTATGGAACCAGAAAAGACCCCGAATCTCCAAGGAACTGTTGAAAAGGAAAAACAAAGCTGGGGGCATCACAATGCCGGATTTCGAGCTGTACTACAAAGCTGTGATCACAAAGACAGCATGGTACTGGCACAAAAACAGACACATAGACCAATGGAACAGAATAGAGAGCCCAGAAATGGACCCTCGGCTCTTTGGGCAACTAATATTTGATAAAGCAGGAAAAAACATCCGGTGGGAAAAAGACAGTCTCTTCAATAAATGGTGCTGGGAAAATTGGAGAGCTACATGCAAAAGAATGAAATTTGACCACTATCTCACACCATACACAAAAATAAACTCCAAATGGATGAAAGACCTCGATGTGAGACAGGAATCCATCAAAATTCTAGAGGAGAACATAGGCAGCAACCTCTACAACATCGGCCAAAGCAACCTTTTTCATGACACATCCCCAAAGGCAAGAGAAACAAAAGATAAAATGAATTTATGGGACTTCATCAAGATTAAAAGTTTCTGCACAGCCAAGGAAACAGTCAGAAAAACTAAGAGGCAGCCCACGGAATGGGAGAATATATTTGCAAATGACACTACAGATAAAGGACTGGTATCCAAGATCTACAAAGAACTTCTCAAACTCAATACACGAGAAACAAATAGACAAATCAAAAAATGGGCAGAAGATATGAACAGACACTTTTCCAATGAAGACATACAAATGGCTAACAGACACATGAAAAAATGTTCAAAATCATTAGCCATCAAGGAAATTCAAATCAAAACCACACTGAGATACCACCTTATGCCAGTTAGAATGGCAAAAATAGACAAGGCAAGAAACAACAATTGTTGGAGAGGATGTGGAGAAAGGGGATCCCTCCTCCATTGTTGGTGGGAATGCAAGTTGGTACAGCCACTCTGGAAAACAGTGTGGAGGTCCCTTAAAAAGTTAAAAATTGAGCTACCCTATGATCCAGCCATTGCACTACTGGGTGTTTACCCCAAAGATAAGACGTAGTGAAGAGAAGGGCCATATGCACCCCAATGTTCATAGCAGCAATGTCCACAATAGCTAAATCGTGGAAGGAGCCGAGATGCCCTTCAACAGATGACTGGATTAAGAAGTTGTGGTCCATATATACAATGGAATATTACTCAGCAATCAGAAAGAACGAGTTCTCAACATTTGCTACAACATGGACGGCACTGGAGGAGATAATGCTAAGTGAAATAAGTCAAGCAGAGAAAGACAACTATCATATGATTTCTCTCATCTATGGAACATAAGAACTAGAATGATCAGTAGGGGAAGAAAGGGATAAAGAAAGGGGGGTAATCAGAAGGGGGAATGAAACATGAGAGACTATGGACTATGAGAAACAAACTGAGGGCTACAGAGGGGAGGCGGGTGGGGGAATGGGATAGGCCGGTGTTGGGTAGTAAGGAGGGCACATATTGCATGGTGCACTGGGTGTTATACACAACTAATGAATCATCAAGCCTTACATCGAAAACTGGGGATGTACTGTATGGTGACTAACATAATATAATAAAAAATCATTATAAAATAAAATAAAATAAAATAAAATAAAATAAAAGGCACAGCTGCACTAAAAAAATAAAATAAATATCTCGGTGGACCAAAAATGGAACATAAACATACCTGCTAAGCAGGAATGAAGCCACACCCAGTTGAGGTCTGGATCTAGATGCTGACAGAGACAGTCAGGTATTCTGCTCTTATGGGGTAATGGGAGGGGACTGGATTTTACTGCTTGAAATCAGATCCTAGTGTGGTGCTTCCCCATTCATAGAAGGATTTATGAACGTTACAACCACCCCCTGACTGGAGCTATGGTTCACATCAAACTGCAAACCTAAGGATGTAGGATGAAACAAACACAGGACTTGGTTCAAGCTGCCTGTAAACCTGATGGCATTCACAAAATCACAGATGCATGGAGGCCGTGATCCACAAACTTAAGACCCGATTCTCAACTGGGGCCCTAGGGTGCTTTAGAGGCATTAGCAGGACTGCTAAGCAGGAAAGGATGTAGGCAGAGAAAAGAAGAAAATGGACGACTATGTGAGATGAGCCAAAATTTCAAAACACATGAGGGAAACTATACTATGAATGTCAATTAAGAAAATAAAAACAAGGGTGGGGGAATGGGATAGGCTGGTGATGGGTAGTAAAGAGGGCACGTATTGCGTGGTGCACTGGGTGTTATACGCAACTAATGAATCATCGAACTTTACATCAAAAAAATTAAATTAAATTAAATTAAATTAAAAATTAAAAAAAAGAAAAGAAAAACAAAACAACAACAAAACAAAACATTCAGGAGATGAATTCGCTCCTGAAAAAATAAAAATAATAGTACAGCCTGAAAATGACTCAATAAAAGATATGTTTGGGATGCTCAAAGAGATGAAGAAATAACATCCATTAAAAAAAATTATATATATATATGTATATATATACACACACACACCAAACCAGGCATAAATGAAATGAGAATGACTAGATATGAAAAAGAACCAATTAGAAATTATGAAAAAAAATTCTGCTTTTATTTTATTTTATTTTATTTTATTTTATTTGCTCCTCCCTGCATTAACAAATCTCTAGGATGCTAGACCTAGCTCATCTAAACCGGCAGCCCTGTATGTTACCTTCTTAAGAGCATTTATCTTTATTTATCTATTCCTTGCCTAGACCCTCTTCTGCTCTGCAGACTCCTTAATTTGTGCCTAGAGCTGGATTAAGGAACAGGTAATGAAGCAGCTAATCTATAAGAGTTGGCTAAACATCACTGGATGCATTGGATATAGGATGCCAGTTTACTCACATACAGTCACCAGTGTCTTTATAGTGTCCCTTAGTCTGCCCTTCCTTCTCTATGCATCCCCCCAACCTCCATGTCCCATGTGCATTCCTCAAGATCCCATTCTCTAACATGTGAACTATCTCTCACCTCCAGCATCGATGTGCATTCCTTGCCCACTAATAGGAGTTCTACAGTCCCCAGGGTATAGTGACTAATTTCACAAGTTCCCTTTCGTTTACTCACTTACACACTTTCCAAAGACCAGTGGTTCTCGAAGTGTGGTACTTAGACCAACAGCATCACCATCACCTGGAAACTTGTTAGAAATGCAAATTCTTGTCCCCAACCGTAAACTTATTGAATCAGAATCTCCGGGGGTGGCACCCAGCAGTTTGTGTTTTAACAAGCCCTTGGATGATTCTGATGCATGCTTACATTTGAGAACTGCTGCTATAGACATTTGTGTAACAAGGGCTCACAATGTGCCAGGCAGTGTGCTAGGTGCTGGGCATGTTCTCTCTCTTGGTGTATTACAGCTCTTTTTCTGAAGCCCTCCATGGAGTCACGTAGGAGATTCAGGGACTTCCAGAGTGGTGAACAAACGATCAGCATGGCATGGACTAAGCAAAGAGAAAGAAAGAACAACATTTTCTGTGGCCGACAGATCTGAAGTGAGAGGGGAAAGAGAAGGACTATTAAAGGCACTTGTCCAGAGCTGGGTAACAGACGTAATGATCGCAGCCTGACTAAGATCAATAAACAGAGTCATGCAGGTGCTGGGCATCCTGTCAGATTAAATCCACGAGCACCTAAAGCCTGGTGCTGGAGAGGCAATGGAAAAGACAGAATGTGATACATTTGTTGATGCCAAGTGAATATGAAATGTGTCAGGGATCCATAGGTGCTAAGTAATCCCTCCTGACAAACACTGATTCAGCATTTGGCCAATACAGAGGGCATTTGTTGAGCTTCTGCTCTGGGGATGCAGAAATGAATCAGTCATGGTCCTTTCCCACCAGTAGCTCATGGTTACATGGGGGCAGAGCCAGAACCAGTGCCTGTGGTAGTCAGGAAACACCCTCTAGTAGAGGTTTGTGGGGACTCCAAGTTTCTGCTGGAAGAGGTTGGGGAAAGCTTTTGCAGGGGAAATGACATTTGAAGGATGGCTGGGAGTAGTCAGGCAGAAAGGATGAGAGAATTTGCCAAGTAGAAGGGACAGCTTATATGATGATATGGAAGGGTGAAAGGGAAGAGCAAGAGGTTTGGGATGGCATGGTAGTAAAATAGGTGGCAGCAAATGGCAGAGAACAGACAGAAGTAGGTGGAGTTAGAATAGGTTACGGCTCTGGATTTCATCCTATAGGTGATGGGGAGTCACTGATATTTCAAAGCAGAGGGGTGACATGGCAGACTTGGCATATTAGGTCACATTGGGGACTGTGTGGACAATGGTGCTGAAAAGGAGGCAGTGAAGTTGGAGACCCATAAGGACGCTGTGTGAACAGGCCTAGGCAAAGCTGGTATGGGTCATTGGCCCCAGTATAGAATGAGGAGAATGAATTGGAAAGTTTCTCTCAGGACCAGGTTCTGTGCTGGGTTCTGGGATGGAGGGGGGAGTGGGGAGGGGCGGGGGTATAGGATGAACCAAACCCAGCCCCCTCCGTCAAGAGCTGAGCATGTGGAAGGAAGCCTAAGACAAGTACATGAGGCAAGGGAAAGTACTGGTTTCCTATAGCTGCTGAAACAAGTGACTGCAAGCAGTGGCTTAAAACAGCACAAACTTATTATCTTACAGTTCTGGAGGTCAGAAGGCAGAAATGGTTTGGCAGGATTGTGTTCCTTCTGGAGGCTCTAGGAGAGAATCCATTTCTTTGCCTTTTCTAGCTCCTAGAGGTACCCACATTCTTTGGCTCATGGCCCCGCATCAGTCCACTTCTGCTTCTTTCATCACATCTCCTTCTCTGATGCCGACCCTCTTGCATCCCTCTTATAAGGATCCCATGATTACATTTAAGGCCAATCCAGAAAATCCAAGATGATTTCTCCATTTCAAGATCTTCAAGTCAATCACATATGCAAAGTCCCTTTTTCCATGTCAGGTAACATCTTCCTAGGTTCTGAGGATTAGAACATGGACAGCATCAGGGGGCCATTGTTCAACCAGCCACAGTGCGAAGGGTTCTTAGTTTTCATGAATAAATGATGATGATAGGGCCATTTTCTCTTGAGTGCTTACTATCTGCCATATATTTTCACATTTAACTCTTGCAGGGACTCTGAGAGGATATGTTCCATCCCTATCCTTTCAGTTGCCAAAAACAACTCGACTAGGAAGTGGGGGACGGGAGGGAAGCTTCTATTCTCAGTGTTATACCTTCTTCCTCCATGTCTGTTCCTAAACAGCTGACCACTTTGTTACAAAGTTCTACGTTAATGTTTCATCTTCTGCATTTCTTTTTTTGAAAATAGCTTTAGTGTTTTTTGCAGAAAAAATGACACATGCCCATTTTAAAACTGCAAACAATACTGAAAGTACAAAGAAAAATTAAAATCACACCCAAATCTCGTTTTCCAAGGATAACTATTGTTAACATTTGGTGAACATTCTCCAGACTGCTGTCTATGCATCATAAATATGCCATTCTATAAAGCACTTTATCTCCACTCTACATCATGATTATCTTTCCATGTCTGTACTTGTCAACTCCTCAAAACGGGCTTGCTGAGTCAAAGGCTGTGCACATTGTACATGTTAATACACATTGCCAAACAGCTCTCAAAATAGATTAATTTACACTCTTCACCAAAAGTGCAAGACCTTCACCAGTTTAGTCAATCTTTTAAATCTTTGGCAATTTGATTGGTGAAAAAGAACATCTTTTCTTGGCATTGCTCTGATTATTATTGATAGCATCTTTCCACATCTTTATTGGCCATCTATATTTATTCTCTTGGGGAATGGCTTATTCAGGGCCTTTGCCTATTTTTCTATCGGGATGTTTGCTCTTTTCATTATGGGTTTGTAAGAGCTCATTGTAGAGAGGGCTATAAAGCCTGTGTCATATCTGTTATAAATATTTTTCTCACATTGAGTTATTATAAATATCATATATATATGAAATATTGCATTTTTCACCTAGAAGGTTTTCATTTATATGCAGTCAAATTCATAACCTTTTTTCCTCTATGACTTCAAGTTTTCTGTCATGTTTAGAAAAACTTTCCCTAACCCAAGATGATAATTTCTATAATGAGAAGAGCTCCATGTGTTCTTCTTGTACTTTTATGGCTTCATATTTAACATTTAAGTCTTTGACACACCTGGAATTTATTTTAGTGTAAGGAGTGAGGTAGAGATATGACTCTATACTTTTCTAAATAGCTATCACCATCCTTTCAACACTGATTTGAAATAGCACCTTTATCATATACGAAACTTGCATGTATATGTGGGTATATTTTTGGACTTTCTGCTCTGATCAATTGATCTGTTATTCCCTTGTGCAGGAACCTTATAATATACTTCCCTAGCTAGTAGGAAGAGTTTGTCCTCATGGCTCTTCTTTGTGAATTTTTATTGAGATTTTTTTTGAATTTGTAGATCAATTTATGTGTAATTGGTATATTTTCAATATCAAATTTTCATATCTAGGAACAAGGCATGTTTCTCCATTTACCCAGGTCTTCTGTAATGCCCTTTTGTAGAGCTTTTGTAGTTGTATTTCCTATGGTCGCTGTAACAAATGATCACAAAATGGGTGGTTTAAAACAACCCAAATTTATTCTATTGCAGTTCCGGAGACCAGAAGTCCAAAATTCATATCACCAGGCCAAAATCAAGGTGTCAAGAGGGCTGCAGTATTTCCAGAGGCTTCAGGGGAGAATCTGTTCTTTGTCTCTCGCAGTTTCTAATCTAAAGCTTCCAGCAGTCCTCAATTTATGGCTACATCACGAAGATCTCTGCCTCCATGGTCACAGTGCCTTCTCCTCTGTGTGACTGTGTCAGATCTCTTTCTGCCTCCCTCTTAAAGGGTTATGTGTGATTGCACTTGGTCCCACCCAGATAATTTAAAATAATCTCCCTGTCTCAAGATCCTGAATTTAATCACATTTGCAAAGATGCTCATTTACAGGTTCCAGGTTGGGGGCCATTATTCAGCCTATAACACTACTTTTTGTTACCACGTAGGTTGCAAGCTTTTCAAATTTTTAATTTTGGCATTAAAGCTGAAGTTTTATCGTTGAGGGGTACTGTGGAGCAGAGGACAGTTAACATTATGTCAGAACTCTCCATAAAGATATGACTCTTTGACTCTTGGATTCATAAACCCAGAGGTCTCATCCTCTGCTCTAGTTTTAAGGGCCGATTTCTCAATTGCCTCTGAAAGTGATATATTAACTGGAATGCATTGGACACAATTTCATGTTTGCATATGTTGAGTAAAGAGGGAATTGTGGAGAAAGATTCTTCAACTTGTGCCCTTATCCTAAGATGACCTCTTAGAACAGTATTCATTGCCAGCTTGGGAGGCAGCAGGCAGCATGGCAAGGTGACTGAGCTTGGAGTCAAGAAAGCTGAGTCGACCCAGCGCTATTCCTGCTAGCTGGATATGACCAATCACTTAGCCTCTCTGGGCCTCACTTTCTTTGCCTTTGAATGGGGATGTTGATATCTGTGTTGCCCTTCTCACAGGCAGAGGTCAAGTATGTGTGCCCTTTACCCACCTGCAAGAGTATGGCTTGTGCAGGATGAACAATGATGGCCATCTGAGCATGTACTCCCAGGTGGCAGGTGATGGACAGGCCTGAAATCTGGGCAGGCCCTGTAGGAGAATCAGGTCCCTGGGAGACATCAAAGCAGGCATGTGGTGAAGTACACATGTACTTCACATGTTAGCTGCCTGGGGTCTGGTAGCTGAGAGATTTGCCATGTTGAGCCTTGTAAATGAATAAAGTAGGTAATATCATACTGATATGACAACTACAGGAAAAATTTTGCTCATGTTTGCTTTGTTGCCTAGGGTTTCCTTGTAGCCAACTTTAAGGCTGCAGACAATTTCTATATTCTTTCCCATCTCTCTCTACCTCCCCAGAGAGGTGGGAGTGGTAGATGGAAATTACGAAAAGTCTATATTCCTTGGGTAGATTAGTCTGTTTGGTTTTTTTGGAATAAATCTGAGTCCTGAATGAACATATTGTTAATGTGGTATCGAGGGGAGAGTAGAAAGAAAAATGACATACTGTGCACTATCTTGGATTCCAGAAAGAGAAAACCAGTCTGTGAGCGCTGAGGCCTCCTGTCAGCTGACCCTCTGCTCTAAGGCATCCCTGTGACCTCTCCTCTGCCCCATTGGGTTAGGCCACCTGGGACCTCAGTCCCATATTTCTCTAGCATTATTCCCTGAAGCTCCAATTACCACATAAAAGGTCTGCCTTCCCCACTCCAAGCCCAGTGCCCCTAATGTTCTTCTTCCTACCCTGACTCCCAACTGCATCCTTCCCCTGTCCTGTGCTGGCCTCTACACTCACTGAGAAGCCTCCACAGTGCCCTTAATAGCACATGGCTTCCGCATCTGTGGGGAACAGCAGTGAGGACCATCCGAGTGCTGGGGTGCTGAAAACCACAGACACTCAGAACCCGTTGCCCATAGAGCATGCAATATGCCAATGATGCAATCCATATCATCCCTAGACTAAGTTTCCCGAGGTCCCTAAGACCACCTAATAAGCTGCCCCAGGCCCTGACTGAGGTGTATTCCTGATTGCCTACCTCCGCCTCTCCTGCTGCTATCCTCCATCAACACATATACCAACCTGCCTTCAGCCCACTCCCCCATGGGTGCCCTGTCTGTGTAGAGCAGGAAGTTACTCCCTTCCCATTTGAGTGAACCTTGGCGCTGGCCAGCTTTCTCTGCGTTTTGTGATGATTTATGTCACCCACTAAGGGTAAAATTGTCCCTTGCCTGTTTCATTCATGTCCCTGGCCCAGAACAAGTCTTTCTAGAGCGAAGTGAATCAGGTAGAATCTCCTCAAAGAGATTGTTGTTTCCTGACTAATGCTGACTAAAATCCAAGAATCCATAGTTAGTCCAATCTTCTCATTCTTAAGTGGGGAAACTGAGGCACAGGGAGGTCACATCTCCAGTCCTCAGCAGGGTTGAATCCAAGTCTCTTGATTTCCAGTCCTGTCCTCTCTCCACTCCACCACCCTACTTGCCTTTTGTGCATGTGGCTGAGAGGGCCAGTCTTCCTCAGCTTACCACTCCCAAAATAACTTTGACAAGAACTCAGATTTCACAGCCATGTCAGTAGGGTGTTAAATGTGGGCGTGAAGGGTGGCTGAACAGTGTCATCTCTAACTTCATGGGGGTCAGCCTATAACTGTGGGGCTCAGAGCCAACAGCTGCAGGCCTGACAGGCCTGGATCTACATGCCCATGGCAGTGGAGACAGATTTACCTCAGGGAGCCTGGTAACACCAGAATGGACTGCAGTAACAGAGCCTGTTTCTTTCCTTTGATAAATGAATGGGTTGGGAGAGTGGCCATGGGGAACTACCAGGTAGGTATAAGAGCACCTCTCAAGTTTGAGCCCCTAGGGCCTTTCCAGGGTATCTTGGAAACTTCCACCAGCCAGTTGTCAAAGTGGTCTTTAATCCAGCCGAGTGCGGAACTGGGGAACTAGAGTGTTTTCTGGGGCAGGAGCTGAGATGTGCCTCTAGCAGGAATTCTTAGTGTAAGTTTATTTGCTCTTCCAAAGCCCAAGCAGCCTGGGCACAGAGAGTAGCTAAGCAGAGATGAAGGCCCCTGAAAGCACTGGGCAGATTGTGCTGCCATCATCTTGTCATGGATTATGAGCCCACCACGCAAACAGTCCAGAGGAAGGACCAAGCTGCAGTGGTGGCTCTTGAGCTACATGCAGAGTGTGAGAGCCAACAAGTACGGTGTTGGCATTCTTGTCCATGGCCTTGTTATCATTGTGACCCTCCAAATGACTAGCCGCCATTGAGTGCCTCCTGTGTGCTGAGCATGTGGTAAGCATTCTCTCCCACCATGATTGTTACAATTACCCAGTGAAGTGGGTATTGCAGTTAGCTCCTTTTTATAGATAAAGAAAGCAAGGCTCAGAGAGGTGGAGTTAGTCACTGGTCTCTCAGCTGCTAAGCAAGTGGCCATGAGGTGAACAGGACCTGGCTCTTGTTCTCAAGATATCTAGAGACAGAGTAAATGGGTAAGAACTCCCATTTATTGGACATCCTCAGGAAAAAGCAACTCCGGTAAGTTAAGCAACCTGAACAAGGTACCACAGCTAATAAAGGCAGAGCTGGGATTTGAACAACTGAGCCAGTGGTTCTCAAACTATTTGGTCCCCTTTTGTGCTTTTTTAAAAAGTAGGCTCCACACCTACTGTGGAGCCCAACACAGGGCTCCATCTCACAACTCTGAGCTCAAGACCTGAGCTGAAACCAAGAGTCGGACACTTAACCAACTGAGCCACCCAGGCACCCCTCTTTTTGTACTTTTCAAACTTATTGAGGGCAAAGTCATGGAGATAGAAAGCAGATCAGTGGTTGCCAGGGACTGGGGGAAGAATGGATAAGGGAGTGACTGCTCAATGGGTATGGAGTTTCCTTTTGGGGTGAAAAAATGTTCTGGAACTATATAGGGGTGATGTTTGCACAATATTGTGAATGTACTAAATGCCATGAATTGAAAAATTTTAAATGGTTAAACAAATAAAATGGTTAATTTTTAAAAATTTTTTTGAAGATTTTATTTATTTATTTGACATAGAGAGAGAGAGAGAGTGAGTACAAGCAGGGGGAGCAGCAGAGGGAGAGGGAGAGGGAGAGGGAGAAGCAGAATCCCTGCTGAGCAAGGAGCCCAAAATGGGGCTCAATCCCAGGGCCCTGGGATCATGACCTGAACTGAAGGCAGACACTTAACCAACTGAGCCACCCAGGTGCCCCTAAAATGGTTAATTTTATGTCATGTGAATTTCACTTCAATTAAAAAAAAGGAGAATACAATGAAGTCAATCAACGACAACAAAATTTGTAGAGGACCCCAAAGAGCTTTTGTTTATGTTGGTTATAGAAACAAAATTGTTAAAATAGTTATTTATTTATTTATTTAGAAATTAAAATAATAACCTCATTTCCTGTGAATATAAATATTTTAATGAAAATAACTGTATTTTCCAAAACAAAAACTTATATTGAAAAGTGTTACATTATTTTACTTTCTTTTCAAACTTCTCTAGTATCTGGCTTGATAGAAGACAGCTAGATTCTCACATCTACTCAATTCAGTTATGATATATTCTTCAGGGTGAAGTATATGAAGGAAATTCAGCCTCGCACAGATATGCAATTCGGGAAGGGAAGAATATTTTAATTGACTTTTCATATCATTGTGGACATTATTCTTTGATACACACCAAAACTGGACTGGTAGTTGTTTCTTATAGGTTAAGTGCAGTGTGGAATGTGAAATGATATTAATGAACTTTCCATACTTGGCTCCATTGAGCCCCCACAGGACTCTCTTACCCTTTGAATGGGTCTTTACCCAGCTATGGGTTGGTAACATCCTACTTTGGCCACTTGGAAAATATTGGTGCCCTGAATTTGTGCGGAACTTCCATATGTTGGCACATTTCTCTCCAACACCAAAAAAATCACATTTGTTACCATAACCATCCATCTCACTAGAAAAAGTCTTTAACTATTGGGAAGCTGTCAAGCTCACAGTGGTGGATACAAGCTTTTCAAATTTTTAATTTTGGCATTAAAGCTGAAATTCTATCATTGGCAAAAAATACTGTCAGTTGTTTTCCTTGAAGTGATGGGCTCACTTCGTTCATTTACGAGAAAATGTCTGCCGAATACCCAAATCTGAATAACATTAGTTAGTCATTCTTTCAAGTAAATATGATGTTCTATGAAAAATCAGCCAATTCAGCTCACAATTCAAAACAATCACACGAGTGCTTCGCCTTGAGTCAACTGTTGTGCTTTGCTTTCCAGCACAAGTGCTTTAAACACATTTCCAGTTTTGTCACAAGGAATTTTTAAAATATGGGTACTCAAGGGTCAATATTTAATAAAGTTAATTATTACTACTTCGCTGACAACATTCTTAAGTGAATCTGGCTTTTTTTTTTTTAACTGCAAGTGTTTGGCAGTGAGGAACCCAGTGACAGCTAGTACGGTTTGGTGCCACTGCCCTGACTCATGCTCAAGCATCTGCTGTTTTACACACTGCTGCTTTTTTTTTTTTTAAGTATAGTTAACATACACTGTTATATTAGTTTCAGGTGTACAGCATATTGATTTAACAATTCTATACATTACTCAGTGCTCACCACAATAAGTGTAGCTACCACCTGTCACCATACAAAGTTATTAAAATATTATTAACTATATTCCCTGTGCTGTACCTTTCATCTCTGTAACATATCTATTTTATAACTGGAAGTATGTATCTCTTGATCCCCTCCATCTATTTTACCCACCCCCACCCACCTGCCCTCTGGCAACCACCAGTTTGTTCCGTGTATTTAAGAGTCTGTTTTTGGTTTGTTTGTTTACTTGTTTGTTCATTTGTTTTGCTTTTTAGATTCCACATGTAAGTGAAATTACACGGTATTTGTCTTTCCCTGTCTGACATACTTCACTTAGCGTAATATCCTCTAGGTCCATCCATTTTGTCACAAGAGGCAAGATCTCAGTAATCCCACTGCTGAGTATTTACCTAAAGAAAACAAAAACACTAATTCCAAAAGATGTATGCACCCTTATGTTTATAGCAGCATTATTTAGCATAACCAAGATATGGAAGCAACTCAGTGTCCATCAATAGATGAATGGATAAAGAAGATGTGGGAGATATATATGTAATATAATATCACTCACCACTGCTTTTGTGCTGCCAGTGCCAATGTCCATCCAGTGGAAAAGTCAAAGAATTCTTGTGTGTTATTGTGAAAATAGTTTTGACCTTGCAGATCTCCTAAAAGGGTCTTAGGGACCTCCAGTGCTCCATGGATCTTACTCTGAGAACAGCTGCATGAGGCTATCCATACATCTGCTCATGCTACTTCCCATAATCAGGACTTTTGATGGTTTCCTATCACCTGCAGAATCAGGCCTGATCTCAGCCCACACTGTCAGCCCAGGACACAGGATTCTTGCCAAATAAGCCACTCACCATTTTCCAAGTATGTCCTTCCATGCCCTTGCCCATGCTTTCCCCTCCACCAAAACACCCTCATCACCATCTCTGGCTATTGAAATACTACTTACCCCCAAGGTCCAGGTCAACTATTGCCTCTTCCAAGAAGCCTTCCCAGGTTTTTAAGTGAAAATGATCATGTTTTCCTCTGAACTTCCTGATCCCACTCTCAAGCTGGATGTTATATTAGAAGGAGGTGTATCCTGGTCTCTGAGCTCCCCAAAGGTGGGCACTGAGTCTTTCTTCTCCATTTCCCCACAGGACAGCCTTCTTCATCACTGGGGTGGGGGATGTTTGTTCACTCACACTCCAGTGCCAAGAATATAAAAACTTGAAAATGCCACGTGACCGTATCTGTGAACACTCAAAGCTCATGCAGCATATTCTTACTTGAGTCCCCAAAGAATGTCACCATCGGTATTGACACTCATCCATGCTCTCTAAAGATGATCTTATTGGAGGGGATCCTAGGTGGCTTAGTCGGTTAAGCGTCTGACTCTTGATTTTGGCTCAGGTCATGATCTCAGGGTCCTGGGATCGAACCCCATGTCGGGCTCTGTGCTCAATGGGCAGATTGCTTGAGGATTCACTCCCTCTCCCTCTGCCTCTGCCCTTCCCCCCTCAAATAAATAAAGAAATCTTCTTTTAAAAATGATCTTATTGTAGGGATATGTCATACTTCTGGGCTACTCCAACCCTAGGATTCTCGGCTCCTAAAGAGGAAAGAATCCTCAAAAGGGAAAAAGCCCCCTGGCCCCAGGCTCTACTGAAAGTGCTATGTCTCTTATCTCCTGTGTCTTACATGACACAGTTCATGCCCCTTTGCTATGCCATAGGTCAGACTGGAGGCCCAGATGCTTCCCTCCCAGCTTTCCTCAATGGCTTGCAATTCAAACAAGATCATGCTAATGGCTCCCAAAGATCACCCAACATTCTGCCCCCATGTGCCCAGCCCAACCTGGGCTGGAAGACTTTATCTCATTTAGAGTTCATCTTAGAACCTTGCAGAATCACAGTTGATGCTTGCGGAGGTGCGCTTTTTACTTTTTTGTTTCAAAGGCCAATTTAATTTTGATGCCTTTGGCCTCAATAGTTGTTTCCTGATTTCCAGGAATTGCTCTCAATTTACCAGTTGCCAGCTCATAGCTCTGCATACCAGCCTTTTGCTTGTCCGTTGTGCTCTAACTTCTCTCTCCTCATTGATCACATTGTGTGGCAAGGGTGTGGAGGGGAGAAGGAGAGACCTGTGCAGGCGGGAGTATGGCTTAGTTGGAGGAAGCAACCTGGGCAGTGGAGACTGAGGGACTCTGGACCAGGCCCAGAGAACACAGAGGGCAACACATGGAGATGGGCGAGGAGAATAGTCAACTGGTCAGTATGCATTGGTGCCATCATGGCAGGCTCAGATAAGCAATCGGGGCCTTGGGCTGCATCAACAGAGGCAACGTATTCAGAATAAGGGAGGTGAGTATGCTGCTCTCTTTTGCAGTTTAGTGTACAAGGCATGGACTCTGGAACCAGAATGTCTGATTTGACTTTTGACTACCACTTATCTCTGTGCCTTTGGGCAAGTTACTTAACACCTCTGAGACTCAGGTGGTTTGTTTCATCTTTTTAGTGACTACAATCATAGAAACTACCTCAAAGTGCTGTCAGGAGGATTTATTGAGATACTAGATGCCAAGTGTTTGGCAGTGTCTACAGCTCTCCCCCTGCTCTGCTCTGGCGGGACACCAACCAGACATTCTGGCTAGTTCTGGGCCCCACGCTCGGAAGAACGCTGTCAAACTGGAGCATATCTCAAGGAGGAAAGGCTGGGGGGTGGGTAGAAGAACTGCCATTTGCCCAGTGGGAGAGAGGGCATCTACTGATGCTGCCAGCAGTTTCCTTGAGGAGTGGGATGGGTGGCAAAAGTGGCTAATATGCAGATTCTGGTGCAATCGAGGGAAGAAGACCCCTCAAGAAGTCAGAGTCATGTTAGTATTGGCTGCTTTAGGAAGGAGGAAGGTTGAGACTGAGGTTCCTTTTGGTGGAGACATACCAAGAGGGTAGTAGATAGCCACAGAGCAGATGTGTTTCAGGAGCGGAAGAGCATCGAGTGACAGCCACGCCCAGGCCTCCAGGGTGTCTGGAGTGCAACTTTGTTCTGTCCCTACCTCAGGCTGCAAAGTGCCATGGCACTGTGCTCTGGCCTGGCTCACTGTGAGGGGTGCAGGCCATTCCTAGGAACCTACAAGGTGCTCGCCAGCCAAGGACAGCCCTGTTGCAATTGCAGAGGAACACTGCCAGTGTGTTTGCTCTTGGTGCCACAGCAGCTGGAGTTGGGTCCCTCCCAGCACTGCCCCTCTCTCCGGCCATCAGCAGCCACGGAAAGCAATGGGCCGCTGTGGCTTCCTGGGCAGCTGTGGGCCCCTGAGCCAGGAGAACCCCCTGAGTTCCTTACTCCAGCCCTCTCCCTTTTCCAGCCAAGGGACCTGAGGCCTGTGGGGAGCAAAGCCACCCAATGCCATGCTGAGATGTAGGAATGGAGTCACCACCCCCAAAGCTTTGTCCTGCTTTGTCCTGCCTGTCCCTCGCAAGGGACCCTGAAGGCTTGTTCCCTTTGCAAATGTAAATGAGCTGGGCTGGTCATTGGCCCTCAGTGCAGCAAGCTTATCCCGGCAATGAAAACCTAGGGGCTGGGCCACAAGGCCCTGCTCCATCCCTCACTTGCCAGGGGACCTTGAGGCAGGGCAGCCCCCTCCTGTGAGGCTACTCCAGTTCTGAAAGGAGAAGGTGGCAGCTGATTTTGTCAATGGCCTCTGTGCCCTGATAACGAGACTTACAGGAGGTCAGCGACCTGTGCTCCATTGGTGGCAATGGATGTAGTGGGGTGAATGGTGGCCCAAAAAGGGTATGTCCAAGCCCTAACCTCCAGATCCTATGACTGTGCCCTGGTTTGGAAAATGCATCTTTGGATGTGATCAAGTTTAAGGATCTCAAGATGAGATCATCCTGGTTATCCTGGTGGAGCCCAAATCCAATGACAAGTGTCCTTATAAAAGACAGAAGAGGACGAAGACACAGGGCAGGGGAGAAGGCCATGTGAAGTACGAGGCAGAGATTGGAGTGATGCAGCCACAAGCCAAGGAACACCAAAGATGCTGGCCACCAGCAGACACTGGAAGGCACACGACCCTCCCCTAGAGACTTTGGAGGGAGTGCAGCTGTGCCAACACCTGGATTTTGGACTTCTGGCCTGCAGAACTATGAGACGATGCATTTCTGCTCTTTTAAGCCACACAGTTTGTGGTAACGAGGCGCAGCAGCCCCCAGGAAACTCATACCGGGGACCGTGCCGCTCCTTAGACCCCGAGCCTGCGGACCCTCCAAGGGTCCAGCCCCTGCTAGGTGGTACCCAAGGAACTCCTAGTGGCTGACCAGAGCCTTCCTTGGGGGGAGCCCCTTTGCCTTTTGCTCAAGGCTGAGGCAGCATGACTGGCTCCATCCCCTGTGAGGCCCACTCACTGCCCGCGAGCTCCCAGCTTTGTACTGAACCACTTTGGGAGGTGAGGTTGGCACAGGAAGCCTGTGAGTCAACAGTAATTAGATTAATGAGAACAAACATACCCAACACCGGACCAGGCACAGGAAGGCACATCAGCTGTGGCCTGTTCGAGGATCCTCCTGCCTGAGCCGCTCCATTCCCTTCTGCTTGTCAGAGGCCTTGGGTAATTCGCGTCTGAGGAGATGAAATTTGCCGGGATTATGAGTAGCAACTTACCTTTGTCTCCACTCTCTCTGGCTGATATGGGCTGAATATTTGTGTCCCTCCACATTTATGCTGAAGCCCTACTTCCCAATATAATGGTATTTGGAGGCGAGATCCCCAAATGCAGGTGGGATCCCCAGGATGGGAGACACCACAGCTTGCTCTCTCCCCATGAGCATGCACCAAGGAAAGGCCCCGTGAGCACACAGCAGGAAGGTGGCTAGTACAGCCAGGAAGCGGACCCTCATCAGGAACCAGATCTTCTGGCGCCTTGACCTTGGCCTTCCAGTCCCTCAAACTGAGATAAATAAATGTCTGTGGTTTAAGCCACCGTGGCAGCCTGAGCAGACGGAGACACCGGCCTGGTGGCTGCTGCAAGGTGGCTTACCAAGTCTGAAAAGGAGGCATCACAAGCACTGTGTAACCATACAGTGTCCCCAAGAGTGGAAAGCAGCCTGGCCTGGGACCAGTCCCAGCTGGGGATGCTTGGCTTCAAATCCTCTGCCAGGCCTGGGCCGGTGAAGCGGTGTGTTTGACAAGCTTGGTCTTACAGACAAGGTTGTTGGTGGTCTTGGGCTCTTGAAGCGGCCCTTCTCCTCTCTGGGCTCGGCTTCCTCCTCCTCGAATGGGATGATACCCCTTCTCCAGGACGGTTGTGAGGGTCAGAGTACAATCATGCCTGCTGGGTAAGCACTCAACAAGCCAGAACACTTTGGGCAGAGCACTGCTCTTGACCTGGAGGGGGAGGTGCTGAGAAGGAGGAGGCAGAAGAAGGATGAGCCCCTCCTGGGCCTTTGGGAGCAAAGTGACTCTAGAGAGAGGAAGTTCCAGCAGGCCAGGGAGGTCTGATTTGGGTGCAGAGTTCTTGATCCCAGGCCACCTCCCAAGAAGCTAGCAGTGGCAGTGGCAGGTCCCAGTAAGACAAAGGATAGGTCAGGGCTCACAGGACCTCAGTGATGATAGTTGGCAGTGGCCAGTGCTCACACCTCCTACCAACTCCTGACTCCTGCTTTGCTTTACCCTGGTTCCAGCCTAAGTTGTAGTGGTAGTAGAGAGATGCTATCCAGGGACACTTGCCTGCCCCCACTGGTGTCCTCTTTGCCTGAGACCAGCTGCTCAGCGCGTGGCAGGAAGTACCCAGAAGGTGGGAGTAGGCCCTGCCCATGAGAGTCCCATATATAGCCATAGTGTCTGTAGGCTACTGATGTCCTGGGTGTCTCCTGCAGAGGAGAAGAAAGCCTGGGGGAGTCAAGCCGCAGACAGCAGGTGGCAAGCCAGAGCTGCCAAAGAGCCAGGGCTCCTGGGCTGCCTTTGTAACCCCCTTGGGTTTGAAAACAACACCTCTGATCCCTGTTGGTTCACTCGCACTGGTGCCTAGGATTCCATTTTGGAGCCTACCCATAATAAAAACCGTCGGCATTTGGTGGCGTATCTAGGGTGGCCAGGGAAGACAAAAGCGCAGAAGATTTCCTGACCTTCCGAGTGGGCTCCTAACCACCTCATCTCATACTCTTTTGAAATTCTGATTACATTATTCACAGGTCTTCAATCGCTCTTAAATCCTGAGCCTTCAGAGGCTGCTGAGAGGCAGAGAGGGCACAGGGGTATGTGGAGGGAGGTCATTCGTTGTGCTGGAGGAATATTACCCAGCACGGTATCACCTTGAGTGAGTCCCAGGTAAAAATCGTGTTTTGACTAAGTTTGCCTGTTTGTTGTGCAGACACATTCTGGGAAGTGCTTTCATTTACCCGGAGGTGGAGGGAGAAGGAGGCCAGCCATGCTTGTGAACTCTCAGGTCAGCTGCCCTTGGCCTTTTGGGATACTCAAGATTTATATGTGCCCGTCCCCAGGAGAGCTGACAGGCTACCTAGCAAAGGAACAGTGTCCATCTTCCAGGCCACACCAGTCCTGGGGACAGGAAGGCCTCTCAGAAAGCTGCTGGGTGGGCCTTCAGTTGGGCCTGTCAGTGGAGGGGCGCTGCCTTAGTCCGGGGCCACCTTTCTCAGCTCAGGATGGAGGGGGCCCTGAGTGTGAGAACTCGGAGCGAGGCTCCAGCTGCCACTTCTCCTAGAAGACAAGGCCACATTTTTCTGCCTTATATGTGATTGTTCTTGTCTCAATCTTCTAAAAATCATCGTCACATAATGAGACCCTGGGGTTCAGAGGGAGCTCTGAAAGGAGCTGTTGTCCACTGCTTTTAGACTTTTCTGAGTCACGAGCAGTAACGAGATTCCCTCCACCAGCCCAGAGGCACGTTGAGCCAGGCAGGACCCCGAGGAAATGGATTCCGCCCGAAAGCGTGGGGAGCACCGTCTACACGTGTTGCAGCGTGAAGACTCTGGGGGTCAAGGTCCAAGGTTCAGGCGGGACTGAGGGGCGGGTAGAGGGAGCTCTCTGCTGCTCCCTCCGCTCCACGGAAGCCAGAGAGGCCCTACTTGGACAGCTTTAAAAGTTGATCTACTGTATAAGACTCCCTTTGGCACAGAGCAATCTGCTACTGTAAAACATTTACAAACAATTACTGCCGTCTGGCGCGGCTGCTGAGAATAGGGACACTTTGGCCCAGGGAGGGGAAGGACCTTACCCAAGGTCGCCCAGCTGCTGGCCCTCCTTCTCACTGGCCAGTGGCCTCTGTACCAGCCATGTGGGAAACAAGCTTGAGTCCATGTGGGGTGGGGAGGGCCCGGGTGCAGACTGGGTTCCCCGAGAGTGTTCACATTTCCCATGCGTGGTGGTGGCTGCCACATGCCAGCCCAGCCAACACACTTCGCTCATTTGTCTGCTGTGTGAGTCAGGGGAGAGAGAAAGAGTCAGAGACAGAGACAGAGAGACAGAGAGACAGAGGGAGATTTATTTTAAGGAGTTGGCTTGCACGATGACGGGAGCTGGCAAGTCTGAAATCAGCAGGGCAGGCCCGCACTCTTGAGTTGAAGGCTGGAATCTCAGGCAGGGTTTCTATGCTGCAGTCTGGGCTCAGAATCTTTACTTTGGGGAACCTCGGTCTTTGCTCTCAGAACCATCAAATGATGGGGTGAGGCCCACTCACGTATAGAGGGTCATCGGCTTTACTCAAAGTCTACTGATGTAAATGTTAATCCCATCTGAGAAATACCTTCACAGCAACAGGCACACTGGTATTTGACCAATCAGCTGGGCACCATGGCCTAGCCTGGTTAACACGAAACATTAACCCTCCACACCAGCCCGAGGAAGCAGCTGCAGGCCTTGGGCCCAGCAGGTGGTAGGGCAGAGCTGGGAGAGGGGGTGAGGGTGGTGGAGCAGGGAAGGGTAAGGAACAGAAGGTCAGCAGGTGGACAGCACAGCCCGGGGAACCAGGAGGCTCAGCAAGAGGTTGGCCCCTACAGGAATAGGAGGAAGAGCGGGTGCCCCTGTGTCCAGGAGACAGGCCCTACTGGAAGTGACTCCTACAGAAGTTCTTAGTGGCAGCTGTGCCAAGGCTGGATTTGGACGCTGGAACCAAGATTCTTCCCGCGGTCAAGGCAACAACGGAGGACCCTGACAGGAGATGACATGTTCACACATAGTTTGGAGGTGTTCACAGAGTGCAGACAGTGTTCAGGGAGCCTGCAGGCAAGGGCTTGGAACTGCTGGTGGCCCTGAGCGTGGGTCATAAATCAGAGACCAAGAAGGGCAGAATGTGCTGCTGAGTGATGGTCTACCTATGAGGGGAGGGGAGGTGGCCTTGACCCAAGTCTGGCAGCTGTCCCCCTACCTCTCCACCTCCCACAGCTGCCCTTGGGCTGACATTCTTACCTCTGCCCAGAGATCAATGCTCCAGGGGGTAAACTAGGTGGAGGCAATGTGTCTGTTGGAGCCCAGACCTGGAGGCCCAGGGTTTGGCCCAACTCTGCCTTCCTCCTTGGGGATACCCATTTTTGCCTTCCCCACTCCCCCAGCCCAGAGTGGCCATACCCTTGGGTTTGAACCCATAATTTGACCTTCCATCAAGAGGAGGGAGCAGTGTCCAGCAGCTTCAAGGCTCCTGAGAGCAGGCCAAGGCCAGGCAGGGGCAGGTACCCATCAGAGGGAATCCAGATTTGTGCAAATGCCCCCCAACCCACTCTCAGCCTCATCATTCCCTGGGGGGTCCCCTTCTTCTGTCCCTCCCCTGTCTTCTGTCCCAAATGATGAAGCTCCCTTTATTAGCTTTTTATTTTAATATAGTCCCAATAGTTTATTTTTGCTTTTGTTTCCTTTGCCTTAGGAAACATATCCAGAAAAATGTTGCTAAGGCCAATGTCCAAGAAATTACTACTTACGTTTTCTTTTAGGATTTTTATGGTTTCAGGTCTCACATTTAGGTCTTTAATCCATTTTGAGTTATTTTTGTGTATGGTGTTAAAAAGTGGGCCAGTGTCTTTCTTTTGCATGTAGCTTTCCAGTTTCCCCAGCACCATTTGTTGAAGAGACTTTTACCAGTAGCCCATGCTCCTGGGCCTGTCATGGTCCCCAGGGACAACAGGATCTAGATCAAGCTCCGAAGCCACCTTGCCACTGTCCCCCACCCCGGCCCCTGTCACCCTGATACTTCCGGTCCTCCAGGATACGGCCATGACCACTTCTCTCACCTCATAATCTAGAACCTTCCTTCTCCCTCCATGGTGCTTCTCCTGCACCTCCTGCCCTTGTCTTCCCCGACACAGGGCCATAAGCTGCCACGGCCTCTGGTGTATTGCTCAAAGCCCAGCAGGAGGGATTTTGCCATCCCCCCCCCCCGCCCTGCCTCCCCAACACCCTTGCTTTGCCCCTCAGTATTCCAGCCCTTGTCACAGAGTGTTTGTGGTTTAGAGGGGAAGCGCTGCAGGCGGCAGAACCAGTCCACCCTAGAAAACTAGAATCTGCTGTAGGTCAGCCACCAACTAGCCTAGGGCTCGGCCCAGAGCTGGTGTTCAGGAAATAGAAAGGGAGCTGGCCCTTCCTTCATGGAAGTTCTTGGAACTCACCCAGCAAAGACTGTGATGGAAAGACATTCTAGAATCCTAGACCAAAGTCTGGGAGAGCAGAGAGGGTCCTCAAGCAGCCCGCCAGAGGATCCGAGCCAGGCTGAGCATCAGGGACACTGGGGCTGCTGATTAAAATGCAGATTTCCTGGGCCCTGTGCCAGAGCCACTAAATCAGAATCTCCGGGTGGAGGGAGGGGGAGAGCCAGCTGCAGCGTGAAAAGGGCTCTACAGGTGGTTCTGATGGACGCCGCAGATTGCGGAGGCCAGGGCCGCAGCTCCCACAGCGGGTCCTGCGGACTGGGACGGGAACTCTGGCTCTTGCCTCCCACTGTGGGGCTCTCTCCCCTATGTCACCAGGCCTAGCCAGCCGCCAAGGCCGAGGAGCTGCACGCATGAGTCACTTGCTGCCAGCAGACATGTGCCTCAAGGGCATGAGTCACCACAGACCACAGCTGACGATGGGCAACTCCAGAGATTCAGTGGGACGTGCTCGGGGATGCCTCATCCGTGCTGCCGCCCTAGTACTGGGTGCTCAGGGCAGGAACAGACCCGGACGGAACGGGCAGGAAACCCGCACATCCTTTGGCAAAACCCCGCACATCCTTCAATCCCTCAGTCCAGCCTTCTGTCCGCTGCTTTGGACCCAGGCGTCGTGTTTGGCCAGCACTCAGCTGGGAGCTGGAGCCGTAGCAGTGAACACGCCACCAGCAAACCTCCAGGAGCAGGAGGCCCGTCACTTTGATGAGGTGTGGGGAGGGGCAGTGCCTGCCGATGCGCTGTGCATGTAACCCACGGCGACGGCGACTGGGAGCCAGGGGAAGAGAGCGGTTGCAAGCTGAGGGGACTACGTGCATACGGGCTCTGAGGCACGTGAGGAAGACGGAAGCCTGTGTGGCTGGATCTCAGAGCGCAAAGGGATGAGCAGAGGGGCAGGCACTGGGGCCTGGGGGCTGCCGGGGGGAGGGCGCTGGGCTTTGAGGCTCTGGTAGGGGTGTTTTATCCGTATTAAGAACAATGGGAAGGGCCAACAGACACATTCCTAGCAATTGGAGAAATGCAAACCAAAACCACAGTGGGGTACCACCTCACGCCACCAAGATTTAAAAAAACAAAACCCCAGAAAAGAACAAGTGTTGGGAAGGCTGTGGAGGAATTGGAACCCCTGTGCACTGCTGGTGAGAATGGAAAATGGGTCGGCGTCTGCAGAAAACACTTTGGTGGTTCTTCAGAAAGTTAAACATACTGTTACCGTGGGCCACCGCATTTCCGCTCCTGGGTCCATACCCGAGAGAACTGGCACAGAGCAGTGTGGAGGAGCCGGGAGAACTCCGTGCTGGGGTGGAGAAGCCAGGCCCGAGAGACCACACACCGTCCGATTCCATTCGTGTGTGAGGTCCAGAACAGGCCAGTCTGTACCAACAGAAGACAGATTAGTGGTTGCCAGCGGCTGGTGGGAGGCGAAGAATGGAGTGACTGGTTGATGATACAGGGGGTTTGGGGGTGGGGCAATGAAAATGTTCTGGAATTAGTGGGGATTGTTGCATAACTTCATTAATATAATTAATGCCACTGAATCTACACTTTAAAATATTAATTGACGGGGCGCCTGGGTGGCTCAGTTGGTTGAGTGACTGCCTTCAGCTCAGGTCATCATCTCAGGGTCCTGGGATCGAGCCCTGCGTCAGGCTCCCTGCCCAGCGGGGAGTCTGCTTCTCTCTCTCCCTCTGTCCTTCCCCCCTGCTCATGCTCTCTCAAATAAATAAATGAAATAAATTTTTTAAAAATGTTAATTGACAGATTTCATCACACACATCCCTATTAAGTACAATTTTTAAAAGGGGGGAGGAACAATGGGAGGGCCAGTTGAGGGTCCAAAGCAGCAGATGGAGGGCCGGACCGGACTGTAGGACTGGCAGACTTCCTGCTGGTTCTGAGCACTTGGGTATCTGCGCCTCTCTACCTTCGGCACATCGAAGGCTCCGAGCCTGCTTCCGCGTCCGTGCAGAGGGCCCGGGCAAAGCTTCACGTCACTGCCGGCCTTCGCTAAGAGTACGTGGGGAGCTCCGGTACACAGTAGGTGTGCAGCCAGTGCGGTGCAAGGAAAAGGCAGTTCCGAGGGACAGAGTAACCCGTTCATGGCCATCCAGCTAAGTGACCAAGTTGGGACTGTCTGGAGTCACACTGCCCGGCTCCTTATCTCCACTTCGCTCCGTGGAGCTGCCACGGCCTTGTACACAGCGTGCAGCTGATAAGAGCAGTCTTTCCTTGCTTCTAGGCCCTCCGCACCTCTGGGCTCACCAGACGGAGCAGCCAGCCCAGGGGCCTCTCCACCCTGGAGCCAGGAAGCAGTTTTCTCTCAGGGCACCAAGCGCTGCCCTGGCTCATTCCCTTTGCAAAGACTTCCCCAGACTCCCAGATGAGTCGTCCTCATTCAGTTCAAGAGCAGGAAACGTGTAAAATGTGTTCTTATTTAATGGCCTCTGTTGTTGGCCTGGGAAGTCACTGAGAGGAAAATCAGAGGCAAGCACAGGCTCTTTCCCTGAAAGCATTCATGAAATGTTAACTTTTGCATCCGGTTCTGTGCTATTGTTCCAAGTTTATTAAGCTGTCATGGAAGGTGGTTCCAGAAGGGCAAATCATAAGAACATGGGGAAGCCCTGAGGTGTCTTCCCCAGTCCCTTTCCCCCCACTGGTCCCTTCTGCTTCATGCCCTTCACTCCCTCTGGCCCCCCACCCCCCACCAGCCTGGTGCCCCAACCTTCCAGTCTCGAAGATGGGGTTCATGTGAAGATGAAAGTATGACACTTAGCCCCATGTGCAGCTTATAATAAGTGCTTGATAGGATCAGTGACAATTATAATGACTTTAAATCATAAAAAAGCACTGCTGATTTTTCTCAAGGACCTTGCTTTTTCCGACATAATTGGTCATCTAAATTGTAAGACTGTATCTTTTCCCACTGAACTCAATAGACTTATTTAATGACAAAGACAAAAAGCAGCTGCCACCCTATTCTTTGTGCTGACTCAGCTCTTCCAGGGGAGAAGGTTCCTCCTCCGTGGCCTGGACATTCTCCAAGTGCCTCCCAGGACTGGCAGGGGTCTCGGAGCAGACGTCTCCATTAAGCACACAACGTACCAGGGCCATGATACTTCTAGCAGCTCATGAAAACATTTCAATTTCTTTTCAAATCAGAAGGGAGACAATGGACTTTCAGACAGAAGAAAATATTTTAATATGTATTATTAGTGTGGATTCATAGACATTCATACGAACTGACATACTCATCTTTATAGCAACAGCGTCATAAACTCCAATTGTTATGTGTTTTGTTATTGCGGAAGGGGCCCACAAAGGCCAAAGTGTCCGAGGCGTAGAAATCAGTGCTCTGCTGGGCCCCCAGCAGGGAGGCACTTTCCCTGTGGTCATCCCCTTTCTGATTCCGATCACTACCAGCAACCCTGTGGAGAGGCTGAGCTTTGGGAAAAAAAACATGAGCTGGTTGGTGTCAGCCAGTCCTGAACGTTCTGATGCCCCTTGTTGCCATTTCAGGGTCCTTTTCTACCATGGTGATGTCAGGTGGAAGAGCCCCTACTCCTGAGAGGAGAGCCCTCAGTCTGCCCCCAAGCCTCATCCGCCGCCTCCTCCACTACCTCTGGGCTGCCAGGAAGAGAGCCGCATGGTCGGAACAGTGCAGGTAAATGTTAACCACTAATTCTGGTCGGAACCGTTGTTGCCAAAAACGTCCATAAGGCTGCGAGGCTGTGGTTGGTCAGTGTCCTGGGAGTGCGCACAGGGGCCAGCCTGGCTTAGTCAGGTTCTCCACAGAAGCAGAGCCAAGGGATGGGATAGACAGATAGACCTAGATAGATGGATAGGTGGCTGGCTGGGTGGCTGGCTGGATGGATGGATAGGTGAATAGAGAGATGGATGGATTTTAAGGAGCTGGTTCCCAAAACCGTGGGGCCTGGCAAGCCCCAAATCTACAGGGCAGGCTGGAAACTCAGTCAGGGGTTGATGATATAGACTGGAGGCGAGATTTCTTCTTTGGGAAACCTCGGAAGGCCTTTCACTGGTTGTACGAGGCCCACCCACATTATCAAGAGTTAGTAGTCTTCTTGAAGTCAACTGATTATAGATGTTACCCACAACTACAAAATACCTTCACAGCAACACTCAGATTAGTGTTTGATTGAAGAACTGGGGACCACAGTCTGGCCAGGGTCACACATAAACTGACTCTTATGTTACCCATGCTGCATTGGTATTGGCCAGAACTTGCTGGCTTATTTAACTACCTGAATCCTCTGTAATTTTCTGCATGCTTCCCAGTCAGGAAGGCCCAAGTCAGGTTCTCAGCTAGAAGGACCTTGAACCGCCCAGCCCAGTGCGTGGCCCTTTAGCTAGGTCAGAGTCATGCTCTATTCCCAGAGCCCCTTGGTACAGCTCATGCCTCCTTGCCGCCAGGGCCTGCCTTGCCACAGCAGTTGTAAGCGAGCACTGTCAATGCCCTGCCTGGGTAGTCCTGGTTTCCTGGGCTCTGTAGTACCAGATGCAGTGGCAGAAAGGACCAGCCACAGAATCCTATCTTCAGGGTCTTAGGCTCTTTCCTCCTGTGGGAGTGGAGGGCAGGAAGTGAATGTCTTTGCCTTTCCAGCCCAGGGGAAAACACAGCCCCCTCTAGGTGTCCACACTCAGAGGAAGTCACTTTAGAGGTAGGCTACAAGCACAGGCCTCTAACCGCCCCCATGGTGTCCCTAGAGCTTGGGGGCTGACTGAATGCACTAGAAGCACCTAGAGTCAGTTGTTCAAACTACAACTTGTGACCCACATGTGGTTGTCCTAAAATCAAGTTTGCAATCCTCAACTGGCATATTTGGAAACATGAAACAGAATAAAAAGAACATAATGGAAAATATTCAAGTACATCATCTTAGTCTATTTGGGCTGTTACAACAACAACAACAAACAACTATACTCTGGGTGGCTTAAACAACAAACATTTATGTCTCACAATTCTGGAAGCTGGGAAGTCTAAGATCAAGGCGGCAACAGACATGCCGTCTGGCAAGGTCATAGATGGCCGTCTCCTCGCTGTGTCCTCATATGGCTGAAAGATGGAAGCAGCTCTCTGGGTCTCTTTTATGAGGGCACCAATCCCACTCATGGGGGCTCCACCCTCGTGACCTCATCACCTACCAAAGGCTGGGTTAGGATTTCAACATATGAATTCTGGCACATTCAGTCTAAGCATCCTGCCCCTGGTTCCCCAAATTCATGTCCTTCTCACATGCAAAATACATTCATCCCACCCAACAGCCCTAAAAGGTTTAACTGGTTCTCGCATCAGCTCTGAAGTCTAAGGCCAAAGGCTCATCTGTGCCTCCTCTGGATCATTTATGAGCAAGACCCAAGGTCTGGTTCATCCTGAGGCCAATTCCTCTCCAGCTGTGAATCCACAAAAACAAACAAGTTATAGTGGTGGGACAAGCATAGGATAGATAGTCCCCTTCCAAAAGGGAGAACTAGGAAAGAAGGAAGAGGTAAATGGGTTAACCCAAGTAAGTCTCAAACCAACAGGGCAAACATTAAACCTTAAGGCTCCAGAATAATCCCCTTTGGCTTGATGCTCTTTCAGGTGGCCCTGTCCCCGAGCTGGCTCTCTGCTGGTGCCCTGAGGTCCTCCCTGGCTGGACTCCCAAGCCCGTTTCTCCACGTGGCCGCCCTGTCTTTTGAAACCTAGGTGGAGGCAGCCATGGCCTGGTGTAGGCAGCCCAAGCCTTCAGGAAGAACAGTGTGTGTTTGCAGCTGAATAGCATTACGCTCCAGTCCTGTAGGAGCTAAGAAGTCCAACATTTTTCCTTCCCTTTGACCTCACTTTCTCGGTCTCCTTTAGTCCCAGCTGGCAGTGTTTCTGCTGGTGTCATCCCACCTCTGTGCCTTTGTTGATGATGGCCTGTAGTTTACATCCATGCTAATCCCTGTATCAAAGGGTTGCTTGGCCATACCCTTAGGGTTCTCATTTTTCCCAATCTGTGGGCTGAGAATTTTCCCAGTCTTTGAGTTCTGTTTCCTTTTTGCTGAATAATCCCCTATTTAAGCCACTTCTCACTTCTCACATTCCACTATGAGCTGTCAGGAGGAGCCAAGACTTACCTTCAACACTTTGCTAGAAATCTCTTCAGCTAATACCCTATTTCATTACTTGCAAGTTCAGCCTTCCATAAAACACTAGAACATGAACAGAGTTCAGCCAAGTTCTTTGTCCCATATAACAAGGATCGCCTCCCCTCCAATTGCCAATAACATGTCCTCATGTCCACGTGAGATCTCATCAGAGTGACCTTTTCCATGCAAAAGACTGGGGCGTTCTCTCTAGCACCCTTCTTTCCTTTCTGAGCTCGCTTTAAAGGGCCATGCACAGCAATGGAGGCTCTGGTCTCTACTGTTCCAGAGCTGCCCCCACGTGTTTAGAGCTCTGTTACAGCAGCGCCCCACTTCTCAGTACCAATTTCTTGCTCTGTTCGGGCTGCTATAACAGAATAGCGTAGACTGAGGGGCTTCAACAGCAAACATTTCCTCCTCCCTGTTCTGGAGGCTGGGAAGTCCAAGATCAAAGCACCAACAGACTTGGTGTCTGGTGAGTGTCTACTTCTTGATTGCTGTGTCTTCTCATGATGGAAGAGGCAAGGGAGCTCTCTGGGGTCTCTTTCATAAGAACACCAGTCCCATTCCTGGGGGCTCCACCCTCACAACCTCATCACCTCCCACAGGCCTCACCTCCTGATACTATTGCCTTGGGAGTTAGGTTTCAACATAAGAGTTTCAGGGACATAAACCTTCAGTGTATAGCAACATCTTAAGTAGTAATCTAAGTATTGATTCATGAAACTTTTGTTACGCTTTATACTGATTTGTATGTGTACTTGTATTGGGTGTTGATGCAAAATATATTTCTTACTATAAAAATGTTTGAGGGGCACCTGGCTGACTCAGTTGGTAGAGCATGCGACTCTTGATCTCAGGGTCATGAGTTCCAGCCTCATGTTGGGTGTAGAGTTTACTTTAAAAAAAATTGTTTTTAATATAAAAACTAAAAAAAAAAAAAAAGTAAAAATGCTTGAAGTCATCAATGTAACCAAACAAGCCATTGTGCAGATGGGGAAATTGAGACCTAAAATTAGTGATGGGACCTGTTTAAGGTCTTCTAATGAGGAAGAACAGAGAAGGATTAGAATCAACAAGTGGTCTCCTGACCTGAGCCCACGTGCTCCAAGCTGGCTGCTGGGCTGTGGCAATAGCCACGTAAGACTCCAAGACTTAACATCACCACGGAGGCTGAAGATCCGCTAAACAATCCCAAGCACATCTTAGAGGAACGAAAGCTGGTTTTACTGTGGGCTGGGCTTTTTAAAGGGCAATCAAGTGTGCAGTACAGTATTGGTAATCATTTTACAACGTATGTATGTATCAAAACATCAAGTCGTGCACCTTAAATATAAACAATTATTTGTCACTTAAACCTCAATAAAGCTAAAAACAAAAGTCACCAGGCATGCCAGGCTGGCTCAGTTCAGTGGAGTGTGCAACTCTTGATCTCAGGGTTGTGAGTTCAAGCCCCACGTGGGGTGTAGCTTACTTAAAAAAAATAATAATAAATAAAATCTTTTTAAAAATCACCCAAAAAACTGCATTCACCTTTGGCTTGCAGTCACAAATGCAAGGTAATTTTACTCCTTAGGGGATGCTGTGTTTTTGTATATTTCTGCCGACCCACCGTCCACTCTCCTGGCTTCTAAACTCTTTTTCTTTTGGGGTGTGGGGTGTCTTCACACCAGTCAGGGTTGAGTTGAAGCAGCACGGCCAAGGTGATACAGAACGACGGGGTTATCGTGGAACGGGGCCCGCTGCCTGGGGGAGCAGGCAGCTGGTGGCGGGCTCTAAGCATCAGGTATGGAGCTTGAAGTCCCCCAGGCCGACAGTCAGGAGGGAAGTGGGGCATGGACAAGACCGAGGGCACACTGGTACCTCCGTCTGTCTCTGGCCGCCTCCACTCTCGGTGCCATGGGTGAGCTGCAAGCCCTTGGCTGCTCTGCACGCACTCGGCCCTACTGAAGGAGGAAAGCCAACAGGAGCCGGGGCAGCTACAGGACTGGGGCCCACTGCATGTCACAAGAGCAGCCACCAGATCAGGGACACCGCGAGCTGCCACAGCACCTCAGCTACTTCACTTACGTTTTCCAAGGTCCTTCGACTCTCATGCGGTCCCCACTGACCAAGAGCTGTACCAGGAAGGGGTTCCGGGCACCGAAGTGCTGGTTTCACTCGACTGGCACGAAGCAAAGCCACTGCTTTTAACCATTTAGTGCACGAAACAGTAGGGGCTAGAAATCTAGAAAATGCCAACATCCTGAGATTGGCTGTGTTTGTTCTAGGGCCTGATGGGGGGGGGAGCAAAGGCAGCTTCGCACCCCCAACACTTCCTCCTCACTGACTTCACATCACTTTGTGATCGGTGAGTTCAGGGCCTCACCTGCCTATAGATACAGGGTCCCAAGAATATTAATAAGCCAGAGGCCCGGTTCTCGTCCTTACCTGTTCACTTAGGCTCCTGACCCACCCTGTTAGGGACTGAATGTTTGTGTCCCCCAAAATCATATGTTTAATCCCTACCTTCCAGTGTGATGATATTTGAAGGTGGGTCCTTCGGGAGGTAATTAGGTTTAGACGAGGTCATGGGGGTGGAGCCCTATGATGACATTAGTGCCCTTATGAGAAGAGGGAGGGACGAGAACCCTCTCCTCACTCCGCCATGTAAGGACACAGCAAGGTGCCGGCTATCTGCAAACAAGGAAAAGGGCCCTCAACGGGAATCAAATCTGGCACCATCTTGATCTTGGATCTCCCAGCTCTAGAACTGGGAGAAATGTTTATTATTTAAGCCACCCAGTCTGTGAAATTTTGTTACAGCAGCCCGAATTGACTAACACACCCCCTGAGTATTTCTGGGAATTCCCAAAGGAGCTCTTATTAGTGTTCATAAGCACCCACTTATCACCACCTCCTTCCTCTCCAGAATTCATTCCCATTTGTTGATATCTGCTGCCCAGGGAGCCCCTTATAGAAACCACACTGCTACCTGGCCAAAGGCCATACCTAGGGTCTGGTCTTGATACTGCCCAAACTGCCCACTCCTCTTCATGACACAGCAGACTGGGTTTCTACCAGGAAAAAGGAAAACAACCTGGAATCTCTATCTTGGGCACATTTGTTCTCTTGGCTCTGAGAAGTAAGGTGCATTGGGCCCAGAGGCCCAGGTCTCTCAACAGACCTGTAATTCATGCTGCTCCGGACAAAGTGCTCCTGGGATTCATAGCCCCAGCCACCTAACTCCTCCACCCTTCTTCTACCACCTGGTGACCGCCCCCCCACCCCAGGCCTCAGGCCTGTGGAATGCCTCCATGTTCTGCCCCTGCATGTCTGGGGAGCTCTGTGGACTGTTTCCAAATCCTTAAACTAAGCCCCTTGGTAACTGACTAGGACTTTGTGAGTTAGCCTACCCTCTTATCCCCCTTTCCTGATCTCAGCCCCCAACAGGAAGAATGTCTCTCCGCCCCTCACTCAAAAGGAAAGTGGTCCAGATTTCCTCCCAGCATCCTTCCCTCAGCTGGAATGGAGGTTCAGCCGAGGTTCTCAGGAGGGATGCCCCCTCCCAACACTGTTCATCCTTTTCCCGAGGGGAACATAAAAGTTCCAGGTCTTTATGCCCCAACCATGGGCCTGCCTGTTCTTACAACCTTCTGACAACTTCTGTTTAGAAAGGGAAAGACCTGCCAGAATAACGCACGCCATGTTGAGTGGTGTCCCCGAGTTGGCCAGATATGAGCTTTCTGTATATTGTGCTATGGAAGATAGAGGTTGTCATGACAAGAAGAGTGTCTTGCAGCTTGGCGGGGGACCCTGGTAGCGGGGCCTCACAAAAGATCATCAACAGGGGAGTGGGGCAGTTCACAAATGTCAACCCTTCTTAGAACAGCGTCTCTTGGAGTTTAGAGAAATGATGGTGCCTTTCTTTCTATAACAAACGTTTAGACATTACTGAGACAGTACTTATTAGCACATCCCATTTCTTGTGCCCTCTGCATCCCATTCCATATTACCATCGGCTGCCATGCTCACCTCTTTTAAGCTTGACCTCAGTTCAGATGAGAGCAAGGTCTGTTCCAGAACAGAATATCTGTGAGCTCAAGGGCCAGCAGCACTCTCTCACACAAAAAGTAAGGATCTGAGCTCAGGTCCCCACTCTCTACTTTTGCTCATGATGTGTGATCATGTGGGATGCCGGGCAAGTAAGTCAGCCTTCCAGGCTGCAACTGGACAGACATATGGAGTGAGGAATCTTTGGGGACTGCAGGAGGTAGTCCCCTCTTCAGCCAGCTCCTGCTGCACGGGGCACTCCTGTGTATGTTTTGGGGGGAGCATTTACGATGACTCCCAAGGTGCTTGTCACCATGACCTGAAGAATGCTAGTTGCAGACAGCATCCTGCACGGCCTTAGAAGAGGTGGGAGTTCTTTGGGGAATCCTTGCCTGAACAGGTCCTAACTGCACAGTTTAGGGTGTTCCTGGGGCCTGGTTTCTGTCCAAAGGAATTCCTATAACCCAATCAGGGGTCACCCTCCCAGGGGTTTCAGGTGAGGGGCAACTTTAGGAAGCCCCTTTGGAGCTGGCCTCCCAACTCACTGCTTTCACCTCATTACTATGGTCAGTTGTCATTAATGGGCCCCCTAGTGAACCCTTTGTTGGATGGCTGTAGTCATTAAGTGTTAGCACCATCTAGCATTTTCCTTGGGCTGCCGGCAGAGAGTTGTCCAAGGTGGGCAGCTTGAAATATATAGACCAGCAGAATGACTTAGTGGTCAAGGGGTGCCCTTGCACCAAAATGGGGGTTCTACCAAGGGCCTCCTGCCTCCCTGATCTAGACAAGAAATTCTCCTCAAAGTTGCTTCCCTTATGCTGACATTTCCTGTCCTTTGTCGAAACAAGTTAAAAATAAAAAGGTAGAGGGGTGCCTGGCTGGCTCAGTTGGTAGAGCATGCGACTCTTGATCTTGGGGTCATGAGTTCGAGCCCCGCATAGAGCTTACAATAAACAAATAAAATAAAAGAGAGGGAAAAAATTAAAAAGTAGAAAAAAATTAAATAGCAAAATAAGCTAGGAGACAGCACCCTAAAAGGAAAGTAGATTGAGTGGCAAAAACTTAACAGTGCTAACGACGAAGATGAAGGCCAGCAAACAACTGGACCCTGCTGGGAAGGGGGCCCGAAGAGGTAAGTGACCACAGTCACTGTTTCCTCCCAGTTTTATTGAGGTATAATTGGCAGATAAAATTGTAATATATTTGCAGTGTACAATGTGCTGATTTGATCTATGCAGACATTGTAAAAAGATCCCCACAACTGAGTTAATAACACATCCATCACCTCACAGATTTACCTTCTTCTTTTGATGAGAACACTGAGTTCCTCCCCCTGGCAAAGTTCAGTTATATAATCCGGTGATATCAAGTACAGTCACCATGTTTTACCTGAGCTCCTCAGACCGTATTCATCTAACCCTTTTACCAACCTCTCTTCATTTTCCCCTGCCCCTCAGCCCCTGGCAACCACTTTTGTACACTCTGTTTCTGTTTCTGTGAGTTCGACTTTTCTCTCCTCATTTTAACCTAGCCCAGCCTGTCCCCCTTTCCCTTACGCCTTGTGTTTCTCACGCCACATTTAAGAAATCTTTCCCTACCCTTAGGTCATGAAGATACTCTCCGTTATGATCTTCTGAAAGCTTTATGGTTTTACCTTTCACATTTAAGTCCTCAATCCACCTGGTCTTGATTTTTGTGTGTGATGCGAAGTAGGGGCCCTATTTCATTTTTTGTCCTTATGGATACCCAGTTGTCTCTGCACAATTGACTGAGAAGACTGTTCCCTCCCCACTCCTGCGCACTGTCTCGTCTGTCATAAATCAGACTTCATCTGTGCATGGGGCTGTCTTGAGGCTCACTCTCTATTCCCTCAGTCTGTCTGTCCAGCTTTATACCCAAACCACAGAATAGAGATGTCTCTTAGTACAGATGTCTGACCCAGGCTGCGTTCATTAGGGATTAGAAGGCTAAAGGTTGGGTATAGCCACATTAGTAAGGATTTAGAAAATCAATCGGAAAAGCTTGGAGTTGGTGTGGGGGGCAAAGGGTTCCCTAGCATGTCAGGGAGCAGAAGAGAGAGATTCTTAGGAGGATGAATGGAGAGTCAAGTCGGGTCTCAGCATGGGAGCCTGAGGCTGAGAAAAGAACACAGGGGATATTGGGGTGTTCGAGGCTAGGATCACAGGGCTCTGGATGAAGGAGGTGGCAGGGGAGACAGACAGGGAGGGATGCATCCAAGAGACACTAAGAAGAGAAAGTTAAAATGATGGCACTTTGTTATAAGTCAGTGGAAGAGGAAGGGGGCTGGAGCCTGAAAGGTGATGCTAAGCTTTCTAGCCCAGAAACTGAGAGATGATTCTGGTTTGATGAAAGAGACCCATAAAGTAGTCGAGAGAGGGGGTGTGTTTTCTGCTATTCAGTCCTGAAAGTTCAGCTGGTGTTCCCGAGAGCCCCAGTGCTCCCGACTGCACCCAGAGCCCGGAAGCCAGGTTGTTGGGCACTGACACGTCACTGGTTGCTTTAGTCATATTCAGGCCCCCTTGGGTAGTGTTGAGTGGATTCACTTTGCAGTCTGAACCCAGTTGGTTCATAAGGACATCCCAAAACACACCGTTTGATAAGTAAGGGCTGTCTTCCCAATGGTAAAGGTCACCCGGATTAAAACAGCAGCAGCAACAAAAAATAGTGACCAAAACTAAAGGAAAAACTAACTTAAAAAAAAACAACATCAGGATATGGAGTTAAGATGGCGGAGGAGTAGGAGACACCGTTTTCAGCCGGTCCTCCGAGTCGAGCTGGATCGGTACCAGACCAGCCTAAACAACCACGGAACCAGCCTGAGACGCAGGAAGACGCATCTGGATCTCTACAAATGAACATCTCCAGCGCTGAGTATTGAGGTACGAAGCGGGGAGCCATGAAACCGTGCACAGATATCGGAAGATAAACGGAAGGGGGAGGGAGCCGCCGCGTTCTGGCGCCGGGAAGCGGCAGCCACTTGCACGGGGGAGCGGGCGGGCTCGAGGTCGGCACCCGCAAAACAGCAGACTGAGACCGTGAGCCGGTGCACGCGCCACCAGGCATCTCGCGGGACACCGGAATCCCGGTGCGCTCACTGGATCCAGACTGAGACCGGGAGATCCGGGAGCGCGCGCGGGGCGGCTGGCGGCTGGCGGCATTAGAAACACAAAGGACAGAGACGCGCCGGCCCTGGAAGTGAGGGCTGGGACGCCGGGTGTGGGGCGCACATCCCGGGACGCTGCAGGGTTGAGCAGCACCAACAGAAACAGAGTTAAAGTGGCCAGAACATTAGTAGAGAACGGGCCGCAATCCCTCTGTTCTGTGACAGAGGCTGAAATTCGGCCGCTGCTGCTCTGACTCTCAGAAGAGGCACAGCAAACCGCCAGGGAAAGCCGCCAGAGAACAAAAGCCTGGAAATACCGGCTCAGGGAGTGCCCATCCCCATCCCCCCTCGCAGGGGACGCCGAGACTCTACCCAAACATGGCTGCCTGAGTATCGGCGCGGCAGGCCCCTCCCCCAGAACACAGAAGGCAGGCTGAAAAATCAAGAAGCCCACAACCCGAGGCGCCGGGGTGGCGCAGTCATTGAGCGCCTGCCTTCGGCTTAGGGTGTGATCCCGGCGTTCCGGAAAGGAGTCCCTCATCGGGCTCCTCCGCTGGGAGCCTGCTTCTTCCTCTCCCACTCCCCTGCTTCTGTTCCCTCTCTCGCTGGTTGGCTGCCACATAAATAAATAAATAAAATCTTTAAAGAAGAAGCCCACATCCCTAAGATCCCTATAAAACAAGGGGCACGGCCTGGGACCCAGTCAATAATTTGGGCTCTGGAAACCCCGCAACCTCTCTTCATCAGAATGACAAGAAGGAGAAGCCCCCCCCAGCAAAGAAAAGACAGTGAGTCTGTGGCCTCTGCCACAGAAATAATGGATATGGATGTAACCAAATTATCAGAAATGGAATTCAGAGTAACGATGGTCAAAATGATGAGTAGAATTGAAAAAACTATTAACGAAAAGGTTACTGAGAATATAGAATCCTTAAGGACAGAAATGAGAGCGAATCTGACAGAAATTAAAAATTCTATGAGCCAAATGCAGGCAAAACTAGAGGCTCTGACGGCCAGGGTCGCAGAAGCAGAGGAACGGGTTAGTGAATTGGAGGATGGGTTAATAGAGGAAAAAATGAAAATAGAAGATGGTCTTAAAAAAATCCACGCCCATGAATGTAGGTTACGGGAGATTACTGACTCAATGAAACGATCCAATATTAGAATCATCGGCATCCCCGAGGGGGTGGAGAAAAACAGAGGTCTAGAAGAGATATTTGAACAAATTGTAGCTGAAAACTTCCCTAATCTAGCAAGGGAAACAAACATTCGTGTCCAAGAGGCAGAGAGGACCCCTCCCAAGCTCAACCACGACAAACCTACGCCACGTCACGTCATAGTGCAATTCTCAAATATTAGATGCAAGGATACAGTATTGAAAGTGGCCAGGGCAAAGAAATTTCTCACGTACCAAGGCAAAAGCATCAGAATTACGTCAGACCTGTCTACACAGACCTGGAATGAGAGAAAGGGTTGGGGGAGCATATTTAAAGCTCTTTCAGAGAAAAACATGCAGCCAAGGATCCTTTATCCAGCAAGGCTGTCATTCAGAATTGATGGAGAAATAAAGACATTTCAGAATCGCCAGTCACTAACCAATTTTGTAACCACGAAACCAGCCCTACAGGAGATATTACGGGGGGTTCTATAAAAGTAAAAAGGCCCCAAGAGTGATACAGAACAGAAAGTCACAGCCAATACAAACAAAGACTTTACTGGCAACATGGCAACATTAAAATCATATCTCTCAGTAATCAGTCTTAATGTAAATGGTTTGAACCATCCCATAAAGTGCCACAGGGTTGCAGATTGGATAAAAAGAAATGACCCATCCATTTGCTGTCTACAAGAGACTCATTTCGAACCCAAAGATGCATTCAGACTGAGAGTAAGGGGTTGGAGTACCATCGTTCACGCAAATGGACCTCAAAAGAAAGCTGGGGTAGCAATTCTCATATCAGATAAATTGGATTTTAAACTACAGACTATAGTTAGAGATGCAGAAGGACACTATATTATTCTTAAGGGAAGTATTCAACAAGTGGATATGACAATTATAAATATATATGCCCCCAACAGGGGAGCAGCAAGATACACAAGCCAACTCTTAACCAGAATAAAGAGACACATAGATAAAAATACATTAATAGTAGGGGACCTCAACACTCCACTATCAGAAATAGACAGAACCCCCTGGCAAAAACTAAGCAAAGAATCAAAGGCTTTGAATGCCATACTCGACGAGTTGGACCTCATAGATATATATAGAACACTACACCCCAGAACCAAAGAATACTCATTCTATTCTAATGCCCATGGAACATTCTCAAGAATAGACCATGTTCTGGGACACAAAACAGGTCTCAACCGATACCAAAAGATTGAAATTATCCCCTGCATATTCTCAGACCACAACACTCTGAAATTGGAACTCAACCACGAGGAAAAATTTGGAAGAAACTCAAACACTTGGAGACTAAGAACCATCCTGCTCAGGAATGACTCGATAAACCAGGAAATCAAAAATCAAATTAAACAATTTATGGAGACCAATGAGAATGAAAATACAACAGTCCAAAACCTATGGGATACTGCAAAGGCAGTCCTAAGGGGGAAATACATAGCCATCCAAGCCTCACTCAAAAGAATAGAAAAATCTAAAATGCAATTTTTATATTCTCACCTCAAGAAGCTGGAACAGCAACAGAGGGACAGGCCTAATCCACGCACGAGGAAGCAGTTGACCAAAATTAGAGCTGAAATCAAGCAGAAACCAGAAGTACAGTAGAGCAGATCAACAGGACTAGAAGCTGGTTCTTTGAGAGAATCAATAAAATTGACAGACCACTGGCAAGACTTATCCAAAAGAAAAGAGAAAGGACCCAGATTATTAAAATTATGAATGAAAAAGGAGAGGTCACGACGAGGACCATTGAAATTGGAAGGATTATTAGAAATTTTTATCAACAGCTATATGCCAATAAACTAAGCAATCTGGAAGAGATGGAATCCTTCCTGGAAACCTATAAACTACCAAGATTGAAACCGGAAGAAATTGATTCCTTAAACAGGCCAATTAATTATGAAGAAATTGAGTCAGTGATAAACAACCTTCCAAATAACAAAACTCCGGGCCCGGATGGTTTTCCTGGGGAATTCTACCAAACATTCAAAGGAGAAATAATACCTATTCTCCTAAAGCTATTTCAAAAAATAGAAACAGAAGGAAAGCTACCAAACTCATTCTATGAGGCCAATATTACCTTGATCCCCAAACCAGGCAAAGACCCCATCAAAAAGGAGAATTACAGACCAATTTCCCTAATGAATATGGACGCCAAAATCCTCAACAAGATACTTGCTAATAGAATCCAACAATACATTAAAAGGATTATCCATCACGATCAAGTGGGATTCATACCTGGGATGCAAGCGTGGTTCAATATTCGCAAATCAATCAGTGTGATACATCATATCAACAAGAAAAGACTCAGGAACCATATGATCCTCTCAATCGATGCCGAAAAAGCATTTGACAAAATACAGCATCCTTTCCTGATTAAAACCCTTCAGAGTGTAGGAATAGAAGGTACATTTCTCAATCTCATAAAAGCCATCTATGAAAAGCCTACTGCAAATATTATTCTCAATGGGGAAAAGCTGGAAGCCTTTCCCTTAAGATCAGGAACACGACAAGGATGCCCACTCTCGCCACTATTATTCAACATAGTACTAGAAGTCCTTGCAACAGCAATCAGACGACAAAAAGGGATCAAAGGTATTCAAATTGGCAAAGAAGAAGTCAAAATGTCTCTCTTCGCAGATGACATGATACTCTATATGGAAAACCCAAAAGAAGCCACTCCCAAATTATTAGAAGTTATAGAGCAATTCAGTAACGTGGCAGGATACAAAATAAATGCTCAGAAATCAGTTGCATTTCTATACACGAATAACGAGACCGAAGAAAGAGAAATTAGGGAATCCATCCCATTTACAATAGCACCAAAAACCATACGTTACCTTGGAATTAACTTAACCAGAGACGTAAAGGACCTATATTCTAGAAACTATAAATCACTCTTGAAAGACATTGAGGAAGACATAAAAAGATGGAAAGATATTCCATGCTCATGGATCGGAAGAATTAACATAGTTAAAATGTCCATGCTACCCAGAGCAATCTACACTTTCAATGCTATCCCGATCAAAATACCAAGGACATTTTTCAAAGAACTGGAACAAACAGTCCTTAAATTTGTATGGAAACAGAAAAGGCCCCGAATCTCCAAGGAACTGTTGAAAAGGAAAAACAAAGCTGGGGGCATCACAATGCCGGATTTCGAGCTGTACTACAAAGCTGTGATCACAAAGACAGCATGGTACTGGCACAAAAACAGACACATAGACCAGTGGAACAGAATAGAGACCCCAGAAATGGACCCTCGGCTCTTTGGGCAACTAATATTTGATAAAGCAGGAAAAAACATCCGGTGGGAAAAAGACAGTCTCTTCAATAAGTGGTGCTGGGAAAATTGGACAGCTACATGCAAGAGAATGAAACTTGACCACTATCTCACACCATACACAAAAATAAACTCCAAATGGATGAAAGACCTCGATGTGAGACAGGAATCCATCAAAATTCTAGAGGAGAACATAGGCAACAACCTCTACGACATCGGCCAAAGCAACCTTTTTCATGACACATCCCCAAAGGCAAGAGAAACAAAAGATAAAATGAATTTATGGGACTTCATCAAGATTAAAAGTTTCTGCACAGCCAAGGAAACAGTCAGAAAAACTAAGAGGCAGCCCATGGAATGGGAGAATATATTTGCAAATGACACTACAGATAAAGGACTGGTATCCAAGATCTACAAAGAACTTCTCAAACTCAATACACGAGAAACAAATAAACAAATCAAAAAATGGGCAGAAGATATGAACAGACACTTTTCCAATGAAGACATACAAATGGCTAACAGACACATGAAAAAATGTTCAAAATCATTAGCCATCAAGGAAATTCAAATCAAAACCACACTGAGATACCACCTTACGCCAGTTAGAATGGCAAAAATAGACAAGGCAAGAAACAACAATTGTTGGAGAGGATGTGGAGAAAGGGGATCCCTCCTACATTGTTGGTGGGAATGCAAGTTGGTACAGCCACTCTGGAAAACAGTGTGGAGGTCCCTTAAAAAGTTAAAAATTGAGCTACCCTATGATCCAGCCATTGCACTACTGGGTATTTACCCCAAAGATACAGACGTAGTGAAGAGAAGGGCCATATGCGCCCCAATGTTCATAGCAGCAATGTCCACAATAGCTAAATCGTGGAAGGAGCCGAGATGCCCTTCAACAGATGACTGGATTAAGAAGTTGTGGTCCATATATACGATGGAATATTACTCAGCTATCAGAAAGAACGAGTTCTCAACATTTGCTACAACATGGACAGCACTGGAGGAGATAATGCTAAGTGAAATAAGTCAAGCAGAGAAAGACAACTATCATATGATTTCTCTCATCTATGGAACATAAGAACTAGGATGATCAGTAGGGGAAGAAAGGGATAAAGAAATTGGGGGTAATCAGAAGGGGGAATGAAACATGAGAGACTATGGACTATGAGAAACAAACTGAGGACTTCAGAGGGGAGGGGGGCGGGGGAATGGGATAGACCGGTGATGGGTAGTAAAGAGGGCACGTATTGCATGGTGCACTGGGTGTTATACAGAACTAATGAATCATTGAGCCTTACATTGGAAACCGGGGATGTACTGTATGGTGACTAACATAATATAATAAAAAATCATTAAAAAAAAAATAAAAAATAAAACCCCAACTCTATAGCTTAAAAAAAAAACAACAACAACAACATCAACAACCTAGTTAACCCTAGGCTAATTCACGGAACACTGTGAAACATATCTCATATTGAGGGGCGCCTGGCTGGCTCAGTCTGTAGAGCGTGTGACTCTCGATCTCGGGGTTGTGAGTTCCAGCCCCTCGCTGGGAGTAGACATTACCTACAGAGAGGGAGGCAAACCATAAGAGACTCTTAACTCTAGGAAACAAACTGAGGGTTGCTGGAGGGGATGTAGTTGGGGGGATGGGGGTAATTGGGTGATGGGCATTAAGGAGGGCACTTGATGGAATGAGCACTGGGTGTTATATGCAACTGATGAATCACTAAATTCTACCCCTCAAACTAATAATACACTATCTGTTAACTAAACTGAATTTAAATAAAAAATTTTAAAATAAAAAAATCTTTAAAACAAAATAAAGAAAAGGTATATTGAATACTTTGTAAATGCTTAAAATGTTCTTTTTTTCTGTCAGCCTAGTCTGTTTAATAAGCATGGCAACCTTCGTCTCCATCTCCTACCCCTGCTGCTCCGTGCCAAAGCTTTCGGGTCTCATAGTATTAGTGAAAAGCCCAAAGCATATTTACAGAGACTGGATATGTGTAATGGCAGATAAATCAAGTCTCTTGAGAAATAAAATCCCATAGCGATTATATATGTTGAAGGAAAACTAAAATAGTGTGTTCACTAGTCAATTACACCAACGACCGGGTTTGTAGAAAGAGACCATTCACATTTTAGGTGGTAAAATCATTCCTTTAATCCCTTAAACATCAAATAAAATTAAGATTTAAGATAAGATTCACTCGGTTAATAATGATATGAAAATCTTTGGCAAATAATTAGAAGGGATTTGGCAGTATAAGAACCAGCTAATTCCAACACATATTTAACAAAGAATGGGTTAAGGGAGGAACTGGTGTTTACTTTTGCTTCTTCTATATGAAAATGCAAAGGCTTCTCATTCTGAATACTACTGACGCTTGCCACGAAATCAAAGGTGCTGTGGGAGAACATCCTGGGCATGAGGGGCTGGATCAGGAAGGCGAGGCCCCCAGAAATATCTTCCCCTGAAAGACAGCCAGAGTCTCCAGTCCAACGAAGCAAAACTGTGGCACGGGCCACAGAGCTGTGATCCTGAGTTTCTGTAGCCACTTCTCCTTTGTTCCCTCACATGAGAGCCACTGCTGACTTCTCCTGGGCCTCAGAAACCCTACACCCCCAGGCCACCTAGCTTTCAGGTGTAGAAGCCTTGTTTCGGAAAAGCTAAAAACCACAAGTGTCCTAAGCCTAGAGACCCCTCCCTGTCATTCACCCTCGTCCACTCACTCATCCATTTGTCCACACACACATTCACTCATCCACTCACTCACTCATCCACTCAGTTGTCCATTCATTCACTCACTGATTCATTCATTCAGTCACTCACTGATCTGTTCACTGACACATTCACTCATTCATTCATCCTCTCACTCACTCATCCACTCACTTATCCATGCACTCACTCCTCCATTCACTCACTTATTCATTCCCTCACTCACCGATTCATTCATCTACTCGCTCGCTCATCTATTTACTCACACACACACACACACACACACACACTCACTCATGCATTCGCTCACGCACTCACTCATTTACGTGCTCATTTCACGAGTGTTTCTTGAGTGCTTACTATATGCCTGTTGGCGCGAGGGCTGCCGAGCACCCCAGGCCTCTGGTCGGTACTGCCAAGGAGCGGATTCCTAGTGAGAGACAGAAGCATCAACAAAGTAACCACACCACAGGGCGGAAGAAAGTAAGAGCGGCCCGGAGATGCGCAGAGCCAGGGGGCGCAGGAGGAGAAGTTAATTCCACCTCTGAAGTTCGACATCATTTACTTCTTCCCTTTGCTGCGTCTCTTCGCTGCTAGAACGGCAGCTCTGTGGGAGCAGAGACCTTGCTGGGCTTGCTCACTGGTGCGGCTCCTGTGCCTGGAACAGCGCCTGCCCATCAAAGGGTCTGTTGGATAAATGAGTAAACCGTGGGGGAAGGAGGGAGCAACACGATGGAGCTCTCTTTGGAAATGCTTCCCAGAAAAGGGAATCCCAGAGCTGGGCCTTGAAAAAAGGAAAGGGTCTTGGTGGCTAGCCAGGATGGAACAGCACCTTGGTCTGAGGGACTGGCAAGAGCAGTGGCCCAGGGCTGGGAACCTGCCTGGCGTGTTCAGGGCGCAGAGATGACCTGTCCGGGAAGGTAGGTGCCACATAAGGATGGGCCTGAACCAGCCGGAGCATGCAAAGCCCGCTGGGGGTGCTGCGTGGTCTCCTGCCCGCGTTGGAGTCTAGAGGAAGAAATCTGATGTCCCCATACTACAAAGGCTGAATGCCTAGTGCCTCTAAGACTTGGAGCCCGGGAGATGGCAGAAGAGCTCTGATTCCCTTTGCCTAGTGTGTCTGCAAGAAAAGTCGAACACAGAGGAAAAAACTAGCAGCAGAAGGGGTAACAGGAAGGGCCCTGGCAGGGGAGAAGGAAGGGCTGGGCCCCCAGCTGGGCCTCCCAGTCTGGCCGTCGGTCCTGTGATGGGGACGGGCCAGCTGATCCCAAGGGCCCCTGCGGGCTTGACATTCTGGGACTCTAATTAAAGAAGTGCAAACTTCATTCCAGATAGCTGGGGAAATCCTTGGTTTCAACTACACCTCCCGGGGCTGGGAGCTCAGCCGGCACTGAGGTGGTTAAAAGAAATGGACTGGAAATCCAGAGAGCCTGCATCAGCCTAATTGTCTCTGTTTGCTTCGAGATGTCAGCAACTCTTGTAGGACTGCGGAGCAGCGGCCTTTCCACAGGCAACGGGCTGCAGTTTGGTGTCTGGTCTTTTCTTTATACATGGTGAACAGGATGGGTCCCCTAGGCCAAGAGGAAATCAAACACCAGGATCCTTCCAAACTTAGCTTCCAAGAAACCAAACAAGAAAGGTAGAGCTGGAGTCCAGCGGGCCACGGGGCCACTCTTGTCCTAAACACGGCTCTGTTTGCGTGGAAGGCAACCCCACAGGCAGCGGAGAGGGAAGCCCCTATTCCAGAAGGCTCAGCTGGGCTGTCCTCTCTGGGGCCATGCAGCTGGGGCCCACGAGAAGCCAGCGGCCCTGTGTGGAATTCCTGACACAGAAGGGAAAAAGGCTCTGAACAGTGAAACAACTGGATACTGGAAAATCCCCAGAACTTGTCATGAAAAAGAAAATAAATACACACCTCACACAAGCTTTAATCGCTGATTTCCGGGGTTTGACTGAATTTCACTATCTAAAAAGTGTGTGTCGCACGGTCCAAGCTTGACACCAACGCCAGGGAGGCCCAGCAAAGCCGCTCAATGTATTTAAGGTTGAAAGTAAAACGCTTCCCATCAGTACAGGGGATATGATGTGAGTGGGTGGGGAGGGGAGGGAGGAGGCCAAGCCCCGAGAGGGGTTCAGCCTTGGAACCTGCTACCTGTGCCACCATGGCGAGATGGGAAGCAGAGGTGTGGTCTGAGAAAAAAGGTGAATGATCCATCCCTGGAGCCTAAGATTGAGGAGCCCGCAGGTTATTCTGGGGGAGGGGCCAGGGGAGGAAGTAGGAAGACAGCCCTGGGCTCCGGAGATGATTGACATTTCCTCTGTGCTATCTGGGGTGGGGGGCGGGAGGGAGGGTGCTGATTTCAGGTTTGGTCATCGCCTGTTGGAGGAGCTTAAGGAATATCCCGGTGGACCTGTCCAGCAGACTGTTGGACACACAGCTCCGGCGCTGTGGGGAGAGGGAGGGCCTGTGAGCCGGCGCTGGGAGCCCCAGGGCCGACGGCCCCTCACCCACCCTCAACCTCCTCCTTTGTCGCCTTGGCCACCAGGTCCTCCAGGTGGTTTCCGGTTCAACCAAACCCCTCTGGAGCCCCGGAGTCTTGCTTCTGGGCCTTCGGGCCCCCGCGCTGCCCCAGGGGTGGGGTCCTGTGGGGCCCAGCTGCCTGCCCCCAGTGGGGCCCAGGGCCCCTTGCCAGGCGGGCCTCTTCCTGCCCCCGTGCCTTCATCCCAGCCTCGTCCCGTGGAGGTCTCAGTCTCCAGGGCCCATCCTCTGCCCCGTGGGACCCGCCCCGGTTGGCCCTCTGAGGAAGACCAGGTGAGGGCTCGGCGGGGAGGGGGGGCCCGGACTGCAGCCCGCGGCTGTCTCCTCTGTGCATTCCCGCCACCCTGGGGCCTCGGGCCATTTCTGTGCCGGCGGGCAGGGTTCTGCCACTAGAGCCACCGGGTGCATGGAAAGCCCCGTGTGTGCCTCCACCGGGCCGGGACCTGCCTGAGGGTCAGCGACCCATGGGGCGTGCTGTTCTTTGCTGAGAGGCCCAGCACCAGGTGGGGGGCTGGGGAAGCCACCGGCCCACAGGTGGCAGTGGCCTCCCGCTTGTGGGGAGCAGCCTGCTATTCAAGGGCCGTGAGAGACAGACAGACATTCAGGTGGGAGGTCAAGGGGACCCAGAGCCCAGGCCCTGGCCCTGCATTCCTCTGACAGCCTGGGAAGGAAGGGGACAGAGAGGGAGGGAAGGAAGGGGCAGGGAGAGAGGGAAGGAAGGAAAGCCACGGGCACCCATTGGCAAAGTCTCATCAGCCGGCACCAGGGCCAACTTGGGACCAGGGTGGCTGCTTCTGAGACGTGTCTCGTGTTTCTAGGGGCCATGTGCTCAACAGATGCCCCCTTCCGCAGGTGACCGGGGTCAGCAGACCAGGCCAACCTGAGTCCCCAACGAGAAAATCTCCCAGCGGCCCCGGCCTTGGGCCGTTGCTCCTGGTGGTCTTGGATGGGGCTTCTGGGTCCTCTGGAGACCACAGGTCCCTGGGGAGACTCTGCAGACAGCCCTGGCCAAGGACACAGGGACCCCGGGATGGCCCTCACCTGCCAGGCACCTTGGCCACAGCCCCTGCCCCCTGGGGGCCTGGTCTCCCCACCTGTCCACAGTGTGGGCCGGAGATGTGGCTGTCCAGAAGGGCCCTGCCTGTCCCTCCCAAGGCTCTCGGGGCCTGGCCGGCTCAGGGCTCTGGGCTCCAGGTGTGTCGGGGCCCCCTGAGCCACCTTGGGTCCGCTCTGGCTGCCTGACTGATGCACAGGGATGGGAGGCCACGCCAGCCTTGGGCCCCTCTGTCTCCACCTCTCCAGTCCTGTCACCACTCCAGGGACAGGGTGCTCCCTCCCACTGTGGGCTGGTAAAGAGTATCATCTCCAGCTCGTCCTCCCCCATGCAGGGCAACGCCTGTGCAAGGGCCCTCTAGCCTACCCCGTGTGGGCTCCTGGGGCTCGGGGTTGGTCCCTGGGCAGTGTCCTTTGCTTGTTTTCTGCCTCTTGTTCATTTTATTTTTAGCCCACTTCACCAGGCTCTCTCTGGCCTCGGCAAAATGGGAGCGTGCCCAGAGAAACTGGTGGGCACGTTAACAACGCAGGCAGGCAGAAGGTCCACTGAGGGGCTGGGAGGCCAGCTGAGAAACTGTTTGCTTAGCTTCATCTATTTATTAGTACGCTTGGAAACTGCTATTTATATTTTAACCCTCCAGGGACAGCCATGAATCTGGATAAAAAGAGTTGGTGTATTTCTAGCCTTGAAAGTAAGAAATAATCAGTAGTTACAGACCTCACCGAGGCTGCCAGGGTGGGAGGCTGTGGGCAGTGGGGCCCTGAGTGGGATGCCCTGAGAGTAGCTGCCAGGGGTGGCAGATGTCACCATGCCCCCACTCCCTCAGCTTGTAGGGGCTGTGCATGCTGACAATCAATATAAGCCAAAGACAGAATAAGCCCGTGAAAAATGTCGCAGCAATCACGTAAAGGCTTCACACCTGGGAAAACACAGACTCCAACCCCCCCCCCTTGCAGAAGGTGCTGGAGGGCCCTCAGAGAGTCAAGTGACTAGGCTGGGCCAGAGCCAGGGTCAGGGTTCCTTCCTTCTGTGCAAAAAGGTGGCATTCACGGGCCTAGAAGCCCCTTCTCCCCTTGCCCCATCCCTGCAATGTCTGTGGCCAGTACCGCACCCCGCCTCTAAGCAGGTGCAGAGGGCCCTGGCCCAGCTTCTGCGCAGCTGCGGGGCCAAGGGCCCCGCGGGGTTGGTGTGGAAAGCCGGGCTGGATGAGCCTCTCTTTGAGGGAGGGCCGTTCCAGCTGAATCCAGTCTGATCCTACCACTACCTCCCCAGAGGGGCTGACAGGTGGGAGTGAGGCCACCGAGGGGTCAGACTGGGGGTGGGTGGCGGGGGGTTGGCCTGGTGGATACCGGAATCCTGCCTGTAGCACAGCCCAGGCTCAGGGCCCTTGTCACATGTCTGACCCTAGCTTTTTGAAGCAGACTGAGAAAATTCCTAATATTAAGACTTTTCCACCGAGAGCTGTTTGGGTCTCAGATGCCCCAGTGTTTGGTCTGCCGTAATGGCGATGTTTGGGGATGCTTATCCGTAAGCATTTTAGCAATCTGCCGTGGCCTGCTTGTTGTTTTGGGAGCACTGGCTGCCGTCTGTGCAACTTACTAACGGGAGACAGTTTAAGGACGTGTGTAGACATAACTGAGCTCTTCCTAGAGCAAGACTAGCTAGGAGAAAAGCAACCGAAATCCGCGCCCCCTCCCAGGAGGTCTCTTTGCCTCGCTCATGGCACCCAGCAACATGCATTTCAATCTCTGGCGGGGAGGGGTTGGTTTTCTGTGGGGTCTGACAGCTCTAATAGTCTCATTTGCCACACATTGTGCACTCCTGGTCTCGGCCTCTGATGGCAGTAGAGGGGAGGAAGCCCCGGCCACCGCAGCCTCTGCCTGGCCTGCCCCCCCACCAGGCCTCCACTCAGGCCCAGCCCCTGCGCCTAAGCAGAGCTCAGGTTTAGCTCAATTAACGAGTCAAGCCCATAGTTTATAGCTAAATCTACATACATCATAATCTAAAAGCAAACATTTGCCTTTGATAGCTCTAATTTATGCATAGAATCAGTTTACTGTTTGCGTCTTAATTATTACTTTTTTGAATAGCTTGGCGGCAGAAAATCAAAGCCTGCTGAGTTTTATATTATACTCTGCAACTTATTTTCTTGTGTGTTTTTTCAATGTAAAACATCTCATTAATACAGGTAATCTGGATACTTTATGTTTCAACCTTTCATGCTCATAAAACAAACTGAATGAAAATATACCTAATCTGTAGAGAAGTTTTTTCTGCTTTTTTTTTTTTTTTGGGTCTCATCAGATACATCAGCAAATCCGTGGTGAGAGAGTTAGATGGAAACAAGAAAATGAAGAAAATTCCAATCAGAGGTATGTTCAAGGAGTTTCACCGTCCCCAGGGATGTGAGGTTCCAGGAAAGTTTGGTTAACGCAGCGCCCAGGAAGGGCACCTTTCTTCTTTTGGCCTTCATTTCACCAAGTGTTTGTCTGAGAGAGACCCTTTGGGCCCCCGCACAGTTGGGTGAGGGCCCAGGGGCCAGCCAGGCAGGTCACAGGCCACAGGCCACAAGCCACTGGCGCCCGCCGGCCCCCAGCCCGCCTTCTCCCCAGCAGAGCCTCCTGCCGGATGCCTTGAGAGTGGCCTCTTCGCAGCATCGCGGCCTTGGCCGGACAGGCTTGTCTGCGGCCCCTCCGCTGGCCCGTCGAGAAGCTGGGAGGTGATCTGAGCTACCCGACTCCGTATCCTTGGCTTTTGGCCTCGGTGGCCGGAGGAAACTCCTCTCGGACCTCAGCCTAGAGCTTGAAGCTCTTGGAGGCGCCTTGGAGGGAAGAGAGGGCTCTGGAGGCAGAGGAAGGCTCTGGAACCCGCGCATCTCTGGGCTTTGCAGAAGCATCTCCCCTCCCTCCTGAGCCCAGGCCCTGTCGTCCCCGCGCCCGCCCGCTTTGGCTGGGGACCCAAATCACAGGAAACAAAGAGGCTATTTAGGTGCAAATATCCCTAATGAATAAAGAAAGGAGATTCATTTGCCAGATTATTTAAAGCAAGTTGTCTAAACCATTTCTCTCTAGCCAGCACGCTGGCCCCGGGGCCCGGAGGCCCAGAGCAGCCCTCAAAAGCCTGTCTTCGGAAGCCCGGCTGGAACCTGTACCTGTGAGGAGCAGTTGACGAGCGGAGTGCAAAGGTGCCCCCGCCGCGCCGTCGGGGAAGCTCCTGCCATCAGTTGTCTGTGACTAGGCTCTTCGCAGGCAGCCAGCAGATTCGAAACCGGCCCCATCGCCTGGGGAATGAGGGTGAGGAAGTGGCCAGATGGGACTGGAGACTCCTTAGACGTTTCCTAGCTGGCTGGGCTCCTCTCCGGCCCCTGCTGCGGGGCTGCCAGGGCCTCCGCTGCCCGCCCGGTGCTCTGCATTTGGCTGAGAGCAGCTGGTCAGGAGCCAGGCTGGTGACTGGCCGTGCTGGGCTGCAAGGCCGGGGCCTGGGACTCCTCCAGTTGGGCTTACGAAAAGGCCGTGGTGGTGGAAAGGAAGAATCCCAGGGCCGGGCCTCGTTCCCTTGTCTGCCGTTCCTCTCTCTACTCCAATATTAAAACGTTTTGCAGACTCCATGTAACAGCTAGCGATACTTTTATTATCTGTTGCTCAAGGAGCACGAAAGGGCAGGCAGCCACGTAAGTATGGCAGACGGTGCGTGGCGTACGCATGGCTCCGCGGACTCCCAGCAGCAGTGGCCCCCGTCCCTTCACTTGGCCAGCGTCCACCGAGTGCCCACTACGGGCCGGGCCCGTGTTCCATGCTGGGCCCGAAACGACATGAAAGACGTGGCCCCTGCCTTCCGTGAGTGCACCGTCTACTAGGGGAGGAAGATGGGAGCCATGCATGGTCTTCGAGAAAGTACCACTGGTTCGTGCCACCATTCTACCCGCAACAGTAGGAACATAGGGGTCTTGGGAGGCACGCACCATCTTGGAGGCCAGCGCTCCCCAGAGATTGCGGCCACTGCTGCGGTGCTTGAGCAAGGCCTCTTGCCGCATGGCTCACCTGATTTCTACTGTTAGATACTGGAGTCTGCATTTCCTCTGAGTTGCTTGTTTCTCTCTCCCGACCACAAAGCCTCCCTGGCCAAGGAAGTAAATAAATAAAAGCAAAAGAGAAAGAGAAAGAAAAGGGAAGAGTCCCATGAGGGCTATGTATATTCCTCTGTTCAGCCACCAGAGGTGTCTTCCCAAAGGCCAGCTTGGCTCCTGCCCTTACTCACAAGCCTTTGATAGCTCCCTAGTGCCTGTGAGATGCTTTCTGAGCCGCTCATTCTGGCTCTCAGCATCAGGTGGCCCCAGCCTACCTCTGGAGCTGCGCTCTCCCCACTCCCCCACCCATCCTCACGCACATCCTTACCCCTATCAGTCCCCCTTGTCCCCAGCATACCCTGGCCTCCTCTGTTCCTGGGTCTCTGCTCACTTCTTCCTCACCTAGGATATTTCCCACACTTGCTCACCTTCTTTCCACCTTTCCAGGCTCAGCTCAAACCCCACCACTTCCTGGAAGCCTTACTAGCCCTGCAGAGCTGAGAATGACTCTCTGCCCTAGTCCCTTCCCGACGGTCCACGGGGCCGTATCTGGGTGGCCAATTCTCCTAAATAGGAGTCTCTCCCCCTGGGGAATGGAGTTGAACTTGCCTTCCAGTCCCTGACACATTGCACGTGGTAAGATACGCAATGCATTTTTACAGGAAAGAAGTGAAGGGGGTGTGTGCATCTTACTGCTTCTTCCATTGCTTTGTTGGCAAGGGGGTTAACCAATTCCAAGAGGGGGGGAAAGGTAGGAAAACCAGCTGAGATAGAAGGGATCCAGAGTCATCCAGCATGGCACGCGGCATCTAAAGTTCCTGACTCCTGCCCTGGCCGTGCCTGCTGCCCCTTTTCCGTGGGGTGCCCCCAGTCCAGAATCTCTCATGCATTCCCCCCTTGTCTTGGCAAAGTTGTCTTGGCACAGGGATTTGGGGTCATTCTGTTGACACCTGAGATGAGTGCAGATATTGCTCGGACTGCCCAAGGCTGTGCACATGTCCCCCAAGCCGCCTTCCTGCTTCCTCCTTGTTTCAACCAAAGCCAGATCTCTTCTTCTCAGCTCCTCTGGCTGCTGGAATGTAAGTTACCCCCTCTCCCAAGGCCATAGCTAGACATCACACCCAACCCAACTCAACAGCACCCCTGGAGTCTGTGCCCAGAACCTCCCTGACAGGCCCTCCTTCTCAGGATGCACGGCCCCAGGTAGCCACCCTCAGCTGACCCCTCGTGTCCCGCCCACTCAGGGACTGGCTGGTTTTGTCCCCAGCTTCTTCTTGGCCCCCAGCCTCTGCCCACTTGCTCCGGACCGCAAGGACTCCATCCCACCATCACTACGGTGTGGGGAGGGGACAGAGCATGAACTCAAGGATACCAGTGCTGGGGTCACATCCTGGCTCTGCCTTCTACCTGCTCGTGACCAGCTCTGAGCCTCCATTCCCAATGAACTCGTTCATTCACTCACTCGCTAAAAAAATCTTTAGGGGTGCCAGGCATACTATGTGCTAGGGATCGAGGGTGCAGAGGTGAGGACAAGCTCTGCCCTCCTCAGGAGCTCACAGCTTGGTCTTGTGAGGCTCTAGACATGCGAATAATAATGACGGGAGGGGACCAGGGCTATAATGTTGGGGCCCTGCGCTGTGCTCAATGTGACGACAGAGCTGCTCCCAATTTCCCCTCTGGAGCATGATATTATAGAAACACAGCGAAGAGCTGGGGGCTAGAGAATTCCGCAGTTGCAATAAAAAGTCATTTTTCCTGCAAGGATTTCGATAAGAAAGATTTTTTTTTTTTGAAGAATAGCTGTGGGTGTATTTCGCATGCTTAGACAATCAGCTGTTCCTGATGGACAGAACAGACACGGACACCACAGAGCCCGTCCTGAACAGCGCAGAAAGCCAAAGTCAGGTTTCTGAATCACCAAAATACTGCGTGTCCTCGATTTTAAGACGGTGTGATGGCTAAGATGTCAGTAATTTGGTACTAGTTTCTCAGGAAGAAATAAAGCAGCAGCAGTGTCCGTGGAGAGTGGTGAGCGTGGCAGCATTAACGCGGGAGAGAGCCGGGGCTCCGCACATTCTCCTGGCAGCCAGCGTCCCAAGTGCCCGCCGAGGCCTGAGGCGCCACCAGCCGCTCTGCCAGCACAGCGCCTCATCCACCAGTCACCGGCGACACTTCCACCCGCTGCCACCCCCACGGCCCTGCTTCCCCCCCTCCCAGCCTAAGCAGGAGCAAGCCGCCCATGGGAGTCACAACAGGAGGAACGCTTGTGTGCAAAGGGGTGACAGGGAAAGGAACGGCCGCCTCCCTCTCGGGGCGGGTCCGAGGCCCAGACCGCAGTAGCCGACATGCCAGCAGAGCCAGAGAAGTACTTAGCTTAGCGAGCGAATTGACAAGATTGGTTTGAGTGGCTGTGGAGAGAAAAGGGATCTGGGGGAGCCCGGGTTTCTGGGCAGCACTGAGACAGGCACCCCAGGAGAGAAAAACAAAAGGTGCCAGGTGGGATAACCACGGGCCGGATCCGCCAGTGAGCTGAGCGTGTCCCGAGGCTCCCGCTTTCCTGGGGGGCCAGCCTGCCGTATTTGGGGAGGAGCCGGGGCGGCTTGGAGGTGCTGGATTTGGCTGGCCACATGGCATCTCTGCAGGTCAGAAATTTGTCTTCTCTTGCCTGAACCCATCAGCAGCCCAGCAAGTGACCCCCGACCTGTGCTGGTTTGCCAAGGCAAAGGCAGGCGTGCAGTCCCCCTGCCTGGGCTCCCAGCCAGGCTCCCCTGTCCCCGCACACTGCGGCCAAGGCAAGGGCCTGCTCGGCCTCGGCAGATGCTCAGAAGTGTTAGCTTTGGGACTGGTGGTGATATCTTCTCCACTCCTCCGTCTCCCTCCTCCTCCTTCCTTTCCCCTCTCTGTGCACATACACTGGCTTCCTGTGGCTGCCATAAGAAATGGCCGAAGCTTGGTGGCTAAAAACAACAGACATGTATGATTTATGCAGACATTTATGGATGGATGAATTCTCTCCCAGCTCTGGAGGCCAGAGTAGAAATCGAGCGTCCACAGGGCCCGCTCTGTCTGAAAGCTCCGAGGGAGAATCTCTCGTTGCCTCTTGGTTTCTGGTGGTCCCTGAAGTTCCTCGGCTTGTGGCTGCATCCCCCAGTCTCTGCCTCCTGCTTCTCGTCACATTTCTCCCTGTGTGTTTCCAATCTCCTGCCTTCCCTCTGGTGTAACACCTGTCATTGGATTTAGGGTCCACCTGGATAATCCAGAATATCGCATCTGGAGACCCTTAACTTCATTGCATCTACAAAGACCCTTTTTCAAATAAGGTCACGTTCAGAGGGTCCAGGCAGGCATATCTTTTGGGGGCCATGGTTCAGCACATTATAGTATGAATGTTGGGATTCCCCATCAACCCCAAGATCACAGGCCAGGCCACGACAGGAGGCAAAACCACAGCTTGACCCTGTGGGGAAAGTGGCCCTGGAGGTCAGGTGACGCAAGCCCAATGGCTAGGCTGGCAGGGGGAAGGGAGATTCTTCCCTGAGGCCTTCCTCCAGCTGGTTTTCAGCAGGTGTTGAGAGGGCATCTTCTGTGCACTAGCGTTTGCTGCTGGGACAGTCAAGTAAAGGCCCCTCCTGGCAGTCACTGGTGTCTGGCGCTCCAGCTCCTGCCCTTTGGGGCTGCCCAGACTCTTCCTGGGGACTCTCCCATTGTCCTACGGGCCTGAGACACACACCAGCAGGAGGCAGCAGGCCCTGAAGCACAGAGGGTCCCCACCCTGGCCCTGGAACTAAAGCCCCCCCGGACTACCACGGTCTGTTGCCTCAGGCCACTTCGTTGAGGGAGTGGCCACGGTGCGCCTGATGGGGTGGGAAGCGCACACAGAGAGGGAAGTGGAGGCGTTCTGCGACCTGTAAAGGGCCCGGCAGGAGGCATTCATTGAAATGCCAGGCCATTCCTCCCACCTGTGCGGCCTTGGGGCCAGAACTGATCTGTCTGCTGCGTGGGATGGGACTGACTGCGGCCCCTCCTGCTGGGAGAAGCAAGGACTGGGGAGAAAGGGAGGGCTGGGGGTGGAAGGCACTGGGAGGGGGAGCCAGTGCGAAGCTCAGCCCCCCTCACACATTTGTGAAAACGAAGTGATGGAACAGAACATGAGAAAGACCATGTCTTTCACCAGAGGGGGGAGGGGACAACCCAGTGACCAATTTCGGTGATTAGCTGCAAGAAGAGGGCCCTTTATTCCAGGCGTGTGTATGCCTTTTAATTTCCTCTTGTGGGCTCCTGAGGGGGCCCGGTAACCATGCAATTGGTATTCCTCGCAGGCCTCAGAGGACGAGGGCACTCTCTCGGAGATGGCTCCAGGTGGTACGGAGTAACACCTGCACTCCCCGCTTCCCGATTAAGCGCTCGGCACAACCCTGCGCTGGGCAGGGGAGGGGAGGTGGAGGGCTGGGGCCGGGTCTGCCCCAGGGGCGCGAGTGGGTCTTCTCCGGGTCCGGAGGCGGCAGCAGCGAGGTCCGAGTTGAAGTTGGCAGCTTCCTAGCTTTGTGTGAAACAAAATAAAAATGTACTGTCAGCGATAAAGGGACCCGGTCCCCTTAAGCAATTGAAGGCACAGAAGTTACAAAGCAGGCCAATTAGGGGGTGGTGATTTGCATTACAAGGAGCCCCTTTGCTTCATAGAAGGAGTTCTCCAGAGGCAGCAATAGCCGGAGCCCCAGGGGCGTTGAAGATTCCTTTTACCGAACAAGGTTTCCGCCCACAAGTCTGCCGCTGCACGCTCCGCGGTGTGAAATGCGCGTCCTACTGACTTCTTTTTTTTTTTTTTTTTTATTAATAACGATTTTTTATTATATTATGTTAGTCACCATACAGTACATCCCCGGTTTTCGATGTAAGGCTCGATGATTCATTAGTTGTGTATAACACCCAGTGCACCATGCAATATGTGCCCTCCTTACTACCCATCACCGGTCTATCCCATTCCCCCACCCCCCTCCCCTCTGTAGCCCTCAGTTTGTTTCTCATAGTCCATAGTCTCTCATGTTTCATTCCCCCTTCTGATTACCCCCCTGACTTCTGACCAGCCTGCCGGCCCCAATATATGCCCTGGCGCGGGAGCCGGCCGTCCCGGAGCTAGCTGACGGCACACACCCCTTCTGTGCGGCGCCCGGGCGGTGTCTCAAACACTGACCGTGTGGCTCCTTCCGGGGCTGGCACCTGGCTTTGGAGGTGAACGTAGTGGCCGAAAGCCCGGGCCCAGGCAGGGAGGGGGGTGGGGAGGAGGGGAGGAGTAGGACAGGCGAGACCCGAATTTCTGCCCTGCCGCTGGCGGGGCCTGTTCCCTCTTCGGGAGCCTTAGTGTCTCCATTTGTGCAGCTTTGCCCTTTCTGAAACTCCACTCCTGAGCTGGCTGGGTGGCCCCGGGGACGCACTGGACCTATGAAGTGGGAAAGGGACACTGCCCTGGGTAATGCCTAGAATAAGGGTGAGGTGGAGGGGGGATGAAATGCATTTGTGAAAGTAGTTTAGAAATTGTAACGCTTACAGATGCTGGCTACACGGAGGGAGGGTGGCGGCCTGCGGCCCTCTAAAAAGGGCATCTTAAAAGCCACCTGCGCGCCATCTAAACACTCAGGTGCCCTGAACCCTGCTCAGCGGGTGCACGTGCTCCGAAGGCCGGGGCGGTTCCCAGTGCCGCTGGGCGTGCTCTGTGGCGTTTCCATTCCAGTCACTGCTGGGCCAAGCAAGCTCTTTCCCCTGCATGCTAAAATCTAGAGAAAAGCCGATCCCCAACAGGCAAAGCCTGAGTTTCACAGAACTTGACTGGACTGGAGACTGGAATATAGTAGGGGCTTAAGAAAATGCCTTGGAAGTGCCCACTAGAAATAGAGTTTGGAATAAAAATTCATTTTTGGAGTGCCTGGGTGGCTCAGTTGGTTAAGCCTCCAACTCTTGATTTTGGCTTAGGTCATGATCTCAGTCGTGGGATCGAGCTGTTGGGAGTTCCGCACTGGGCATGGAGGCTGCTTAGGGCTCTTACTCTCCCTCTCCCTCTGCCCCTCTCCCCCTGCCCCCTGCTTGTGTGCTTGCTTTCTCTCTTAAAAAATTAATTTCTCAAACTTGCCCAGGTTCTGGGACTCACAAAGTAAAGATGCTAGGGTTACTATGGGGGCGGGAGGGGAGGCGGTGGTAGCAGTCTCTTCTTTGTCACCGGCCCATCCCCACCATTGCTCAAATTGAGCAGTTTGTCGACACCTTAAGGATTCAAAGTAGTTCTTAAAAGTTCTGAAATCCAAGCATCGACCAGAGAGTTGTCAGAGCTAGGAATCTGAGGGCTACAAAATGAACCAGGAAAAAAGGCAACGGAGGAAGAAGAAGAGCAGAGAGAGAAGCTCAGAGGAGGGGAGACAGGGAGGGGAGAGAAGAGAAGGAATGCTGACAGTTCCTGGTGATTTTAATTTTCACATTTCCAAGTGCCGCCCAACTGTCAACCATGACACTTTCCGCGCCGCCTACTGTGGCCACTGGGAAGGACCGCAGGGAGGGAGAAATGTGGGGCTCACTCCTTCCTGAGCAGCTAGATCTGCCTACTGCTGTTGGGCCACAAGGGAAGGAAGAGCCCCCAAAGGTTGCCAAAGGTCTCCTCTCTCCGAGGGGGATGGCTGGTGTCCACAGCCACCAGAGCGCAGACACTGCCAGCTGCCCCCATGGACCATGCTCACCCCAGTGCCACAAGGGCCTGGAGTCCGACGGAAGCTGCCTCAGGTTGGCAGGGACACCCCGGATTCAGTGAAGAAGGCACTGGTCCTGTCTCAGTCAGCCATGGACTGACTCTCCCAACCCCTCAAGCCAAGCACAGGCCACGGCCTCCATGCTTCTAGTCCCTTCCTTGAGGCGATCGGGTAAATCATATGACGCGCCTCAAGCAAGGGACTTCTAGCTGGTGGCTTCCAGCAGCTTCCTGCTCCTGAACCACCGTCTTCTCCCCCTTCGATGTTTACCTTTACTCTCCTCTAGTTCAGGACGGCGGAAGACCACGATGGGTCCCACTTGGCTGAAGTCCGGGTGCCAGCTGGGCTGCTGGCCTCTGGAGGCTGTGAGGAGAGAGCGCGTTTTCTTGCCCTCTCAGCTTGTGGCAGGGACCTGCGTTCTGCGCTTCAGGGCCCGCCTCCGTCTTCCGCGTGCGGCCCTGCAGTCTCTGCTTTCAGTGTCACGGAGTCTTCCCCTCTTCTTTCCCTGTCGAACTGCCTCGGCCTCCCTCTGATCGGGACGCTTGTGATGGCATTTAGGGCGCCCCAGATAGTCCAGGATGATCTCTCCTTCTCGAGATCTGTAGTCACATCTGCGGTGTCCCCTTGGCTGTATACCATTCACAGGTTCCAGAGATCAGGACGCGGACCTTTCCGGAGGCCAGTACTTACCCTGCCGCACCAGGTATGGGTCTCTGTGCTACTAAGTCACCTCACCTCTCTGAACCTTACTTGTTTGCTGACCTTTTGGTTCCAGGAAGACAGTGGACGTCCTGGCACTTTATAAACCATTCAGTGAGGACCAGCATAAACGCGAGGCTGGTCCTTCTCCTTTCCTGTGAAGCCGCGGGCCCCTCAGTTCGGCCACCCACAGCTTCCCCAGGTATGTCTGGATGACCGCTCTCCAGGTTGAACTGGGCCCTAAGCCGACTGGCTCCTCCCACCCTGTCCCAATGAGTGACAGTGGAGAGTGGAAGGTCCTTGGGTGGGTGGCAGCCATTCTGGCTGTGATCCCAGGCCCTGGCAAGTGATCGTCTCAGTTGTCCAAACTTTCCCTTCCCATTCTGCCCTGTGCTGGTTCCAGTGAGATCCATACAGATATAAATAAGATCCTGAGTGTAAAGCCCTGTTTGTTCTCTGCATAGCGGTTAAAGCAGTCTGTGCTTGTCACCCCTTCACTGCCTCTGGACCCGGCCACAGCAGCGAGGCACAAGTGCCCCTTGGCCTGGGTGCCGTCCTGGTCCTCTGCCGGGAGCTGAGCGTTAGCCTCAGCTGGCCAGCCTGCCTGGGGGCAGGTCACAGTTTGCCCCGCAGCTGATAGGAGATAGGCAAGGGACAGCAAAGGCTCTGAATGGAGAGATGGGTAAAAACCCCTGGGTGTGTGGCCATAGTTGGCTCCCAGAGCTTAGCAGAGACCATGGAGATTACCAGCAAGCTTTTAAAGGGAAATGGTTGTCTCTCGACTCAAACCTGGAGAAGTCACATCTGCTACCACCTTGTGTGAGTGTGTGTGGGGAGGGGGGGGCTTCAGCTAAGTCTGTGGGAAACGGAGAACAGAAAGACCCTTTCTGAACTTGGCCTTCCCACCGCCTCATTGTGCCAGCATGGACACAGACACGGGATGCTTGGGGAGTGGGCGGAGGAGGATTGGTGGGGGGAATTTCGTCATTATTCCCCAAGACAGCCAGGCCCGTGGCTTCCATTGTGGGTGCTGCCCTGCCCCATTCAGGTCTGCGGCCTCTTCCCGAGGGGCTCTGACGTCTTCTGGGCACACCACGATTTCCCAGGGTCTTCTGCAGCTATCCTTGTGCCTGGGGTGCCCTAAAGCCCTGGGAAGGGGCACGGTGGTGATGCTGTTTCCATTTTATAGATGGGGTGGTGGAGCCAGGGGGAACTAACTTGCCCAAGTCTCTCTCTCTCTCTCTCTCTCTCTCTCTCTCTCTCTCTCTCTCTCTCACACACACACACACACACACACACACACACACACACACACGGAACTGGCCGAACTCAAGTCTTGGGATTGTCGTCCAGTACTGAAGTCCTGCACCGTCCGCGTCCGTTGGAGCGCAGGACCTGCACAGCAGTGTGGGCTACAGCATATGGGCTTCTTCCCTTTGCGTCCTTCTGAACGCAGTTCCCCGGCACACACGCTCTCCCCCTGCCCCCCAGCCCCGCAGTTCAGAAAGCCCACTCCCCGTGCCAGACCAAATGACCTTGATGCGTGCATGAGTCAGTCCGCCTCTCTAACAGGAAACGGAATATACCTTTTTGCATACCTGCCTGCTTGTTTCTATTGGCTTGTGCTTTGTTTTTTCCTTTGCGAACTTCATAAAGCCGTTGGGCACCAGTTACAGACCCTGAGTTGGTAGGTGGACACAGTCATATCTGTGGCCTGACCCCAGTGCAGGTAAGGATTCTGGAAATAAAATGGCTCACTTCCCTCAGGATTTGGGGGTGAGAAAGCGGCCCCCTCCCAAAGCAAGCTTAAGTATCAATGTGTAGACACCTGGGGGGGTGGTGCCAGGACACCTGGTCCAGGACCTGATGGGGGGGGCGGGGGGGGGCACAGTCTTTGTGAATGCGGTAACACGGAAGTAACCCTGGTCATTCCAGAGCAGTTCACACAGTGTGGGTGCGGACCCCCGAGGGCATCTGCCTTTCCCACTTGCCTTCTCTCGCAGCTGCACAGTGAATTTTTTCTAGAGACAGTACAGGTGATACAGTACAGCAGCCTGGATGTGTGAGCAGATCCAAGAATGCAGCTGTCTTCTATTTTTTAAAAAAGATTTTATTTATTTGAGAGAGAAACAAAGTGAGCAAGAGAGGGAGACAGAGACAGAGAGAGCACAAGCCCAAGGTGGGGGGGGGGAGAAGCAGGGGGAGAGGGGGAAGCAGACTCCCCGCTGAGCAGGGAGCCTGGGATCAAGACCTGAGCCAAAGGCAGCCACTTAACCCCCTGAGCCACCCAGGCGCCCTGCAGCGGTCTTCTATTAACCATGACATTAAAGAGATTCACAAAAATGTAAAACAATGTCCTTCTCCTTGGTGGTCATTTTTGTTTTGGAAAATATGTTTATTTATGTTAACATGCAATGGATATATTATTGTTATTTTATAAATGAATTAATAAATATTTTCAAGTTTTCTCAATCTAAATTCCTAAAGCTGTAAATATCAATACAGAGAGAGCCTTCATAACCAAGAGTCCTGTGAAGTCCCCAATAATTGTTGGGAGTCAAAGGGACCCTGAGAACAAAAAGCTTGAGAACCGTTCTCCTCGAAATCGGAGGATACTTTCATTGGACATTTGGAGACACTGTGTGGAACAGGAAATTGCCCAAGATCGCCCAGTGACATATGGGCAGAAACAGGATTTCAATCCAGGGCAAAGGTCTAAAAGAACCAACAGCCCCAGGCCTTCCCCCGCTACCAGATCCTCACACCCCCAGTGAGTCTGAGCACTCTAGCCGCAAAGTAGAGGATTTTACCCACCCGCCACCTTGAAGAATTACGGTAAAGGAGAGAAACTCACCTGGCTCAGGCGAGGACCCGGGCCTTGCAGAACCAGGATCTAGGCTTCCAAACCCTCTGTGAGTTGCTCTTGTACTGGGGACTCTGATTGGCCAGGGCTCATCGTTAAACTGGGCAGACTCTCCAAAAGCCTGAGTGCCTGTGCATCAGCCTTCTCCCCAGCCCTGTCCCCAAGAGATTTCGGTTCCAGCTTACCTCCCTGCTTTGAGTTGCTTCTGCATCTACGCAGAGCGCCGCAGGGTGCTCAGGGCGTCGGATAACCCAGGGAGTTCCCCTAACCACCTCTGTTCTTTCATCAGTTCCCAGGCCGCTGCCATGCAACCTGTATGTACAGATTGTTAAAAAGTGCTGTTTCCGTGCTTCATGGGCCCTTCAGTCAAACCCCATTTGATTTTAATAGTTCCACTGCCCTTGTGTTATTCCAGACATCAGACTGTCTGAGCTGTGGAATTGACATGCATTCTCTGTGAATTGTTACTGGAAGGTGAGAGGGGAGGGACCGTGACCTGGGTGCTGCCTAAGGCGTTTGGTGGTAGTAATGAAACCCCGGCCCCACACTCGTTAAACACTGTGGCTTTTAAGCAAGCTTGACATTCGAGCATTCTTGCTGGTGCTCTTCCAGCCCATTTGCAGACTGAGAAGAGAGCTGTTGAATCTTGCTTTGCGATAGACTTCCGCGGCATCCTGGCCGGGAGTCTCCAATTTCTGAGTCCTGGCAGTGGGTCAGGTAGAGAGCTCAGCACTGCAGGAAGGACTGCCTGAGGAAGAAAGGAGAGCACGCTCTGGAGGAGGAAGGCCCCATAGCTCTACTGCCCCGCAACACGTATCATTAACTATTAACCCAAGAATCATTATTTTTGTGGATTTGTCACAATTGCCTTCTACAACTGGCTTCCTCGGTGCTGTGCTAATTATCCATATGTGCTCCGAGGCACATTTGTGAATGCCAATCATTTATTTCCAATTTACATAATCACGGAGGGCTGTTGATAACATGGAACTGCTTCGGAGTCAATGCATTAGCATTTGCCTCCAGATCATTTTATGCTCTGACTTGACAAGTTCATTCCTATCATAAATGAATTTAACCTTTTGCATCCCTGGAGCAGCCAGGGAAACTGCCTACGTCTCTGCAAGGGTCATTTGTCTCACACGATGTCTCAAGCGAGGTGCTCTCTTGTGCTTAGAGGTTTCTTTTTCTTATAGTAAAAAAACAAAAAAGCTACAACTTCCAAAGCTGACAGAAGAAGAAACAGAAAATTTGAGTAGTCCAATATCTATCGACGAAGTTGAAAATTAGTTTAAAACCATCCCGCAAAGAACCCCCATATCCAGTTGGATTCCCCTGTGTGTCCTTCTAAGCACATAAGGAAGAAATAACACTAACCTTATATAAGCTCTTGCAGAGAATAGAACAGGGGGAGGACTTCTTTTTTGATGAGATCACTATAACCTTGACTCCAAAACCTGACAAGGATATTACAAGAAAGGAACATTATAGACCAATTTCTCTCCTGAACATAGTCTCACAAATCCTTAATGAAATATTAGCCTATCGGGGGCACCTGGCTGGTTCAGTCACTAGAGCACACAGCTCTTAATCTCAGGGTCGTGACTTCAAGCCCCATGTTGGGCGTGGAGCCTACTTAAAATAACCAAAAAGAAACATTAGCTAATCAAATCCAATATATATACACCTATAATATGTATCGATGTATTTACTTATATACACATATAAATATATACATATAGCTATATCCCCATTTAAATTATATTCATATATATCCATGCATATTTATTCATATATATTTATTGCCCCGTTTGTGTGTGTGTGTGTGTGTGTGTGTGTGTGTGTGTAGACAAGAGAAAAAGGAAAAGAGGGAGCACTTCACATTCATATTCCTTCTGGAGTTTTCAGGAATCACCTCCTTGGACTCCAATACTTGACCCAGTGTCTGCTTCTAGGGGAAAATAATCTAAAACTATAGCAACCATCATAATCAACAGTGGAATATTAAAATCTTTACCCATAGATTGGGAATGAGAAAAAGTTGCCACTATCCACACTTCCATTGTACCAGAAGTCCAATCTAGTTCAATAGAAAATAATTAAATCTACTATTTGCAAACTATATGATTGCACACGTAATAAGTCCAATAGAATCTATAAACTATTAGAATTCATAAAATAGCAGGATACAAAGTCAATCTATAGGACTGCCCTTGATAGGAATCAGTTACATTTTTATATATCAGCAGCAAATAAATAGCAGATAAAATGAGAAAAGATGCCACTTACAATATCAAACACCTAAAAATAAATCCTAGAAATAAATGAAAGATGTCCAAAACTTCTATACAGAAAATAAAACATTATTGAGAAAAATTAAGAAAATCTAAATAAAAGGAGGATATGCTATTATTAAGAGGCTGGAACACCAAATACCGTAAATATATAAACTTTCCTCACATTTACCCACAGATTTGACTCAATTGTAGTAAAGATCCAAGCCAGCTTAAAAATTATTTTTTACATTGCTAGATATAAAAAATGCTATAATAATAAGACAATGTGACATTGGTGCAAAGTTAAAAGTCAATTTGAAAATGGAACAGAATATAGTCTAGAAATAAACCCACACATATATCATTAGCAGATTATGAAGAAGATCGTCTCTTCAATAAATTATTATGGGCCAATTGAATGTCATATGGAAAAAGTACAGTGTGACTCCTCCCTCATGTTACATACCCAAACCAATTCTAGATGCAGTGTAAAAGGTAAAACAAACAAACAAACAAATATTTTAGAGGACCAAAGGAGAACATCTTCATGGTTTCGGAGTAAGTAAAGTTAGCTCGCATGGGACACTAAATGCACTAACCATATTAAAAATATAATACATTAGACTACATTAAAATTATCAACTTTTTTTTTATCAGAAAAGCATTAAGAGTGGAAAAAGGGGGGAGAAGATATTTACAATATATATATTCAGGTCCTTGGCCAATGTGTCTTTTTCATATTGATCTGTAAGAATTCTTTATATATTATGCATTTTGGAGAGTTCTCGGAGATATATGTCCAGAATATATATCCAAAGGACTATCCAGAACAGATAAAGAAATCCTATAAACTAATAAGAAAACACAGATATCCCAATAGAAAATGTGGCGAAGGACCTGAATCAACATTTCACAAAAGAGGCCATCCAAGTGGCGAAAGGATGTGCAACCTCAGAGTCACCAGAAAATGCGAATTTCCGCTCCCAAGCCATACCACTACCATAGTGGACCCTGGAGTGTGCTTCCCAGATTCCCCTTCAGGACTGAATCACCCAAGCAGAGAGTGTCGCTAGCTGACAGCTCTCAGATGAGTACCCCCTCCCGGTGATTGCTCTCAGCTGAAAAGAGCCACCTAGCCCAAAGTCACCTCCTCTTCCCAGGAGAAGGGTGCAGCCAATGACTGGTTGCTATGAGGTGCAAGACTGAGTCCCGGGACCCAATTTGGGACAATTCTGAAGGGTCAGCCAGGCTACAGATGTAGAGTAATCATATTCTGCTGGTGGGAATGTAAATTGTACAACGATTTTGGAAACCAGTATGGCGATATGGCAGCGTCTGCTAGAGCTGAACACGCGCGCACAATGCACCCGTCGCACCAACGGCAGTGAGCGTGTACGCTCCCCAAGCGCAGAAGGGTAAACAGACCATGACATATGCACGTACGAATCTCACAAACATAATGTTGAATAAAATAAACCAGACATAAAAAAGCAAGCTCTTTCTGATTCTGTTTAAAGTACGAAATCAAGCAACCACTGGTAGAATTCAGCATGGTGCTTACCGCTGGGGGGCGGTTGGGATTAGTGATCATGAGGACTTGGGGGGAGCACTAATGTTCTCTTTCTTGATCTGGTTCTGGTTTCACAAATGTGTTCATGCGAAATTTTCTGGTACACACATGATCTGAGCACTTTTCTTTGCATAGTGCCTCAAGAAAACAATCTTGGAAAACATAAAGAACACATGTACTTACACGCACTAGCACAGGCACGGTCCCTGAAGTGGTGTTTCAACTGTTAACATTCAGTCTTCATTCATGGAGCCCCATAAGCCATGGCCAGGCCAATGTTTGTAGCGGACCATGTTTCACGGCAGGCCGGCCTCAACGTTTGAGAAGGCTCAGGCTCCCTCCTCTGTGCACCTCGACTCCTGAGGCCTGGGCTGAACTTTGGCAGTTGGGGCACCTGGCTGGCTGGGGGTTAGGAGAGATACTTGAACCAAATCAGAGGTTTTATTTTATTTTATTATTTTTTAAAAGATTTTATTTAGTTATTTGACAGAGAGAGAGAGACAGCCAGCGAGAGAGGGAACACACGCAGGGGGAGTGGGAGAGGAAGAAGCAGGCTCCCAGCGGAGGAGCCTGATGCGGGGCTCGGGCCCAGAACCCTGGGATCACGCCCTGAGCTGAAGGCAGACACTTAACAACTGAACCCCCCAGGCGCCCCAAATCAGAGGTTTTATACTCACCTGCCTTCGCCTTTTGATGGGCAATGTTGGGGGGGCAGGCATGATTTTGTCAGTACTGAGTGGGTGGTAGCTTGGGCGGGGAGACAATTCTCCCTGATGAGTCAGTCGAGATACAAGCTGGGCACTTGGTATTGATGAAAATAAAAAGCCTTCTTCCCTGCCTACTGGAAAGGTTCAGCAGGTACGCTCTTTGATAAATGGTCACAGTAATGAAATTCACACTCTTTAATCACAAAGGGCTATAACTTAATTAAAAACACATTGAGGATTGATTCGGGTTGGAGAGCTCTCCCCGTTCCTGGGCTTTATTAAATTTGGTGTTTCTTTGCTCAGCCTCATATGACATGTTTAAGTACGGAAGTCGATGGCAGAGGAGCTGTCTCTGTCCTGATGGGATGAACCCAGGTTTGGATCCTGGGCAGACCAGGCTGAAGGGAGACGGGGGCAGGGTACCCAGAAAAGGGGGTCCAGGCTTGCAGCCACTCCCTGCCTTTGCCTGCAGGGTGTTCCAGGCAGACTAGAAGAAACCAGAGTGTTCGCTAATCTGAATCCGAGGCGAGGCTCTCCTTGAGCCCCCTGACTTGCGTCCCTCAGGAGAGAGCTGATGTTGGGGAAGCCAACTGAATGTTCAGAGCCATCTCGTGTGATAAGAGCTGTTGCTGTTTCCGTTGTCCACCTGGGGAAAGCTAGGGAGAAGGAGGAATAATGACTTGTGCAGAGGGCTGTGCGTGCAAGGGCCCAGGCAGACACCCCCCACAATACACACAACCACACAGATGGACTCCCCTCCCCTCTACACTTGTGCAGATACTCCTGGATACAGACACGTCTACACACCCATCGGCACTCCCAACACACACGTACATGCACACACATACCCCTGTGCAGATAAACCCAGATGTGGACACACATTTACACACTCAACCGCACTCCCAAAGCACATGCACTGAAATGCATATGCCTTTGTACACAGAGTCAAACATACATACACATACGTGTGCACATACATTTGGATACAGGCACATGTCCATACACCCATACATATGCACACTCCACGCACACCCCGCACATCCACACTTGTACAGACACACACAGACATCCATCTACACACCCACACACACAGCCATATACATATATATGCACATACCTACCCACACATTTATACACACATATACATATGTGTGCATACACACCATATGTAAACATCCATCCATGCCCAGATCTCAACACACACATACACACGCACATATGGCATACTCACGCACACATATTGATACACTCAAGAATAAACACGTACACGCATACGTACCCATTCAGCCACACTTACACACACACACAAACACACAAGCATACGTACGCGTGTGGAGGGTGGCTGTGCACATACGCACCGTCACTCACATACCTAGACACACATGTGTCATGAACACATACACACTCACAAACATGTACACACTTACACTCATTCACTTCCTCGGCTGTCTGTTCATGCCACACACTCATTGTGCTTGTGCTTTCTAGAAATCTGTGGCTGAAGGACAGTCCTGAGAAGCCAGGTCTAGTTAGCATAACGCATGCTTGCTGCCCACCTCAGCCCTAGAAACCTTGCTCACGCCCTGGCGTGGCCAACTAGCTGAGTGGGGCCTTCTCCCCGCTCTCCGGAGAAAGCAGCGGACGGAGGCTACCTTGGGCTCCCAGCCCACCTGTCACACCCGCGGTGCTGCCTCTCGCAGGACCCACGCCACCATTCCAGGGGGCCCCAGGAGCTTTCCTGGATCAATGACAGGAAGTGACAGGAGGCCAGAAAACAACCCTGGAGAGTATGATGGGGCTGCAGTCACAGGGCCTTGTGGCCTTTGTGTTCAGAGCTGCCAGATGCCACCCAAATGTGGGAAGTAGGGGAAAACTGCAGTCAAATTCGCACTTGTTTTTTTTTTTTTTTAAAGATTTTATTTATTTATTTGACAGAGAGAGAGACAGCCAGTGAGAGAGGGAACACAAGCAGGGGGAGTGGGAGAGGAAGAAGCAGGCTCATAGTGGAGGAGCCTGATGTGGGGCTCGATCCCATAACGCCGGGATCACGCCCTGAGCCGAAGGCAGACGCTTAACCGCTGTGCCACCCAGGCGCCCCCAAATTCGCACTTGTGAAGGAGCGCTCTGGGGCCTTGTGGAGAACGGTGAGAGGTGTGCCGTCCGGAAGTGAAAAGGCCAGGGCCGAAGCTGGCACAGCCATCCGGGCAGGAGAGGGGAGCTTAGGCCAGAGTGGAGGTAGAGCGACAGGTGGCGAGCTGGGTTGGTCACCCGTGGGATGGGGCCTGAGGGAGAGGGAGTGGGGAGGAAGGGGTGACATTCAGATTCCTGGGGTGGGGGGCCGGCCCCTCTGGCCATGGAGATGGCAGGGGTTGGGCTTTGTCTGGGGACTGCGAGGAGCCACCCAACAGCTGGAAACTGAGGAAGGCCTTGTGTTGCATTTGCGGACATCAGAAGGTTACTGGGAGGGGCCAGGTGGGTGATCCAGAAAGGCAGGCAGGGCCCTCAGGAACAGTTCCCCCCAAGCTTGAGCGAGGGATAGGGCTATGGGACCAGAGCCAACAGAGCCAGTCCTCGCCTAGCACCTCAAGACCAGGGGTGGAACAGCGGTCCCCGTTCTGGAAGCAAGAAGTCTGAAATCAAGGTGTATAGCCGAGCGGGTTCTTCTGAGGCCTGGGAGGGACTCTCTTCCGCCTCGAGCGGCTTCAGGAGCTCCTGGGCCTGTGGACCACATTCCGCCTCTGTCTTCATGAAGTCTTCCGTCTCTGTGGATCCGTGTCTGTGTCCACATTCCCCCCTTTATAAGGACACCAGTCAGACTGGATTAGGGCCCACGCTAATGACCTCATGAATTTGATGACCTCTGTAAAGATCTTATTCCCAAATCAGGTCACAGTCACAGTACTGGGGATTAGGATTTCGACATCTTTTGGAGGACACACAGTTCCAACCATAACTCGTCTAGGCTCAACGGCAAGATGGAGCTCCTGGAGCCCCCCCCTTTAGGGGACAGCAGCAGTGCGAGGGAAGCAGCGTGTTCGCCCAGGCTGGGCCTGGGAAAGGGGGGACCCAGGTCCTCGGAGCAATGGTCCGGAACTGCCCTTCACCCGAGGACGGCCCCTCAGCGCGGGGCAGGAGGTGCGGAGGGAGGCTGAGGGAGCGGCTGCAGCGTCATCTCCGACTCGTTCTCCCTGGGCCTTCTCAGGAGGGAAGGGGGTGCGGGCCAGGAATGGGGATTTCTGGGCCAGTGGGCTACGGGCTCGGGCAGAGGGAAGCCCAGGTCATCAGGGACCAGAGGTGCACGTGAGAGTGTGTGCGCGTCCGCGGGTCGGTGTGCGCCTCACAGCGGACAGAACTCCGCTCGAGCCTGCCGGCGAGTTTGCGTGTGCGGGGAGGGGCGCAGGTGGTCGGGGGCGGTTTGCGGCAGCTCAGCTTGGCTTTAAACCCCTCATAAAAGTATCAGGTGGCCTCCCGTGTCGCCCCTCGGCCACCTTAATCCCTCTCCACCTGTCCCAAGCCCCTGGCACTTGGTCTCCCCCAGATGCATCTCTCTGCGGGCTGCTGCAGCTGGCAGAAGGCCTGCTGGGCCCCCGACGGTGGGGCGTGTGGTTGCTAAGCCTTCGAAGGCCACATTTCAGCTGGGCACATGCTAGCAGCTTCTTCGTCATTTGTTTTCTCACTCATAATCCAGAAAGAGTCTGGCGGCTGAACCGCACATGCGCATTGGGAATAGAGGTTACCCGGGGTCTGGGCAAGATGCGGCCCGGGACAGCCGCCGCTCGCTTTCTCAGTGAGGGGACAAGATCTGGGCTGAACGCCCGTCAGCCCAGGTCTGGGTGTGGATGGATGGTGAGGGTGCAGAGACGCAGAGACACACAGAGGGAGAGATGAGAAGAACAACGAGTCGGCACCAGTGAGTTTTGGGATTTGGACCAAAGCCTGCCTTTGGGGAAATTCCTGCGGGTTCCTTCTACCCTTCCTCCTTTCGGGAAGCAGTGAGGAAAGGCTCAGGCACTAGAGCTGTCCGGATCCCCCGTCCCAGCCCCACAGCAGGACTTTGGGAGTCTCCTAGGAATAGAGCTGTGGAAAAGCGCAAGGCCTAGAGTTAGGACTCCCTGTCTCCTCAGCATTTCCAGCCTGGCCCTAGCCCCAGGACTCCTGCAGTGCCCTACACAAAATGCTGGCTCTTGAGGCCCCGGCAAAGGGTGTCTTCCTCTCTTTCCTCCGCATGGCTTCCCACCACATGCGGCAGATCCCAGGTTTGTCTCTTCCGCGGACCCTTGTCCCTGGAAAAGCAGAGGAAGGCTCAGCTCATGCCTGCTGGTGACACTTCAGTGTGAACGGGGACTGGGTGGTTGAAGCCATCATTCCTCTCTCTGGTGGACACAGTGGGCTTTACCTCTGACGACCAGTCGTCTGTTAAGGGTCAGTGCTAGGGGACGAGGGCCACAGGGGCCAAGAAAAGAGAGCAGCTCTGGGTGCAAGGCCCTTCTCGGGGGGCCTGTTTCCCATCCCTAGGCAAGGCCAGCCAGCTTCCGCGGTTATTAGGAGGATGGGGTGGGGGCAACAAGGGCTGGAGAAGCACTTTGCAAAGCGCTCAGCTCTAGGCACATCTAAGGGCTTTTTAGTGTTTGTAAAGGAAATTTCAGTGCTGGAGCAGTAAGCATGAAGCCCAAAGAAGCAAGTATTTATACGTTTACGGCAAGGCTCGCATGTGCCCAGGAGCAAGGCCCTTCTAGCTCTCCCATCTTCTGAGTAAATGATCGCCCAGGTGCCATCTGCCTCTCTTACTGTGTCACCTGGGGCCTCCTAAAGAGGAGCTCTGTTTCAAATTCCCGTTTCCAAAGTCTTTATAACCTCAGCACACTTTCATTTTCCCAGCAACACTCTGAAAGCCCCTTACATTGCCCAGAAGGCCAAAGAGAGGCAGCCATTTTGAATGCTTACTGTTTCGACAACCTTGTATTTGGTACAATTATTTTCCAGGTTGCTAGCAAACTTGCGGCCCCACTGCACCATTGCAAATGATTGCATTGCTATCTCCATCTGGAAACATTATCAACTTTCAAACTGTGTATACACTCCATGTGATTCTGGGTTCTGCCTGTATGTGGGTATTTATATGTATGTGAGGAGAGAGAGAGAGAATCCATCAGCAAGGAGAACTGTCTTGGGCTGGGGTACCTCAGTAGTATCTTTTAGGGATCCATGCTTTTTGCCCCACACTTCTCATGCCTGCCATCAGAAGTGATGGGACAGAGCCACATGCTCATAGGAAATCAGGCTATGCCTCTAGAGGTAAGATTGATGGGGAAGAAGCCAAAAGTCAGGGTTGGGGAGTAGTCTCTACCATCTACAATAATAATTACCCTAGAGCAGAGATTCTCCAATATTCGGATCTCTGGATCCCCTTTACATTATACCTATTCATATCTAGTATGTCAGAAGTTAAAACTAAGATAATTTAAAGATATTTATCAATTCATTTAAAAATTACAAAATAATGAATCCATTTATGATGTTTGATTTTATGTGTCAACTTGACTCGACCATTGAGTACCCAGATATCTGGTCAAACATGATTCTGGGTGTTTCTGAGATGACGATTTTGGATGAGATGAACATTTAAATCAGTAGACTGAATCAAGCAGATTGCCCACTCTAATGTGGGTGGGCCTCATCCAATCAGTTGAAGGCCTGACTAGACCAAAATATGACCCTCCCCCAAGCAAGGGAATTCCTCCTGCCTGATTGCCTTCCAACTGCAAGGTAGGCTTTTCCCTTCCTTCAAACTTGAACTGAAGCATCAGTAAGCACTAGTAATAATACGTAAATAAAACCACCAATTGACAAGGATGGGAGAGAGAGAATTGAGCAATAAAAAACTATCTAAGAGAAGGAAGAAAGAGAAAAAGGACTTGTAAGACTTCTCTATATATTTTAGACATAAACCCCTTATCACATAAACAATTTGTGAATATTTTCTCCCAGTTTGTAACTTGTCTTTACTTCTCTTAGCAGCGTCTTTTGAAAAGTAGTTTTCATTTTGAGCCTGGGAGCCTTTGGACTGGAACTGCCATCATTTCTCCTGGTTCTCAAGCCTTCGGATTCAGACTGGAGCTACACCTGGGCCACCAGCTGGCCCACTCACCCTGCAGATCTTGGGATTGGTCAGTCTTCAAATCATGTGAGCCAACTCCTTGTAATAACTCTGTCTCCCTCCCTCCATACATACGTGTGTGTGTGTGTGTGTGTGTGTGTGTGTGTGTGTGTTGTTGGCTCTTTGTTCTGTTTCTCTGGAGAACCCTAATACACATTACATGTCAACACAAATAACATTTGTTTTATGAAAAATGACTATATTCTTCTAAATAAAAAAAATGTAACAAGAAGAGTGCTACTGTTTTACAATTTTGCAAAATCTCTTTAATTTCTGGCTTAAGAGAAGACAGCTGGATTCTCACATCTGCTTCTGCAGTCCATCTGTTGTGACGTCACATGTCACGTAGCCTCTGGAAACCTCCACGTGTGAGAGGAGAGTGGCAAAGGCAACTCTCATCTTAGTGATATTATGAAAATAGTTTGCCTCTTTCAGACCAGCTGAAAGGTTCTTGGAGACCCCAGGGGGCCCCAGAGATTATAACATTCAACCTTGATTTAGCAAAGTCTAGTTAATTTCTATCTTTACTCTCTTCCCAGGTGATGCAAGGTCCTTATGCTTTATTTTATTTATTTATTTATTTATTTATTTAAAATATTTTAATTAATTAATTTATTTGACAGAGAGAGAGCGCACACACACAAGCAGGGGGAACAGTAGAGGGAGAGGGAGAAGCAGGCTCTCCACCGAGCAGGGAGCCTGATGCGGGGCTTGATCCTGGTGCCCAGGATCATCCTGAGCTGACGGCAGATGCTTAACTGACTGAGCCACCGAGGTGCCTGGTCCTTATGCTTTCATTCTACTTCCCCTCTTCCAATACATTTGCCATCGTACTAGTGTATTTGAATTCTGCATATACCCTAAGGTCCCCATAAGATAGCATTCTTATTGTTTCCTGCAGCCTGTGTTCACTCAGATTTGCCCATAAATTTACCCTTTTATATACCTTTTCTAGTTTTCCTTGAGAAGAATGATCCAGGTTACCTAGTGCATGATAAGAAACAGAAGTCAATAGCTCTTGGAAGCTGTTTAACCCCTTCACAATTTATTAAAGTCCTAGCCTTCAAAGTTCTTTTGTTCGTTCCACATTCAGAAGAGATGTCCTGAGTGCCCACTACATACCAGGCATTATTCTAGAGCCGTGCTGTCCATTGGAAACTTCTGCGACGTCCAGTGGAGTAGCCATCGTGCGGCTCTTGATGGCGCGAAATGTGGCTAGTACAACAGAGGACCTAAATTCGAAAAGGCTGTTTAATTTTAATTACTTTACGTTTAAATGGCCACATGGGGCTAGTAACTTCCCCACTGAGCAGCCCGGTTTTAGATACTACGGTGAAAATGACCCAAACAGGCAAAAGTGCCTGTCGTCATGGCGTTTCTGTCCTCGCAGAGGCAGACAGGGAACGAGCTCTAGTCTAAAGTTGCCGCCCTGGACCCGGCCTGCGCAGCCCGGGGGCTCAGTAAGTGCAGCTTAACTGAATGGGGGACAGGTCCGATGGGAGGGTTTGAGTTGTCCACCAGGGGTATTGGAAGGAACATGGGCTTTTGAGATTAAACAGCCTGAGTTCGAACCCAGCCTCAGGCCACTTACTAGCTCCCTGACTTCGGGCGAGCTGCTGGACTTCTGTGAGCTTCAGAAATCCCATCTAGAAAGTAGCTGGGGGGCCGTGAAAACTGAATGCAGTGCTGGCACTCCAAAGTGGCTCAAATGTCCCTTTGCCTTCCCCTCCCCCAAGCCCATCCTGCTTAGGGCTGCCCTTCTGGCCTTGTGGCTGATATCCTGGCTGTAAACCTGCAGGCCATTAACACAAACAGGGAAATTCACACTAGCTGCTTCAAAGGCACAGGACCAAGTCACAGAGGAGATGGGGCTCAGTGGGGACAAAGGGGTGCAAACGACAATGAGAGGAATGTGGCTTTTTTCTGGACTGAACTCTTGCCTGGGAGTGTGAAGGGCCCAGGCCCTTGCCCCCTTGCCCCAGTCTCCTAATGCAGCTTGGAGCGCACAGTGCGAAGCACAGCTCCTCCCTGCTGGCGTCTCTGTGGAGGGGGGCTGGGGCAGGAGGTACCTTTGAGTGGACACTGCTCTCCCTCTCTCTGAGCAGACGGATTTCTAGAGAAAGCAAAGTGTCAGCCTTTCCTGTGGGTACAGCCTGGGAAAGTGCCTTGTGATCTGGGGGTATAGTCCCAGGTTAGTCCCACAGGCTGGGGGGGGCTGCCCCTGCTCTTGCATCTTCAGAGGGCTCATGGCAGTGACCTCTTCCCACCTCTGTGATCGCCCTCCCACCCTGCCCCCCTCAGAATGCCTTGATCCCCCACCAACCGCAGCCCCCCCACTGTGTCTCTCTACCCCCACTCCTACCACTGCCTCCCTGGCACTCCACTGCTGCTGCTGGTGGGCCCTCCGTCGTAGCCAGACAGCCATCTGCCCCCCACCTGCCCCACGAACTTGCCGCCTGGGTATGGGCAACACACGTGCTTTCCATGGTTTCCATCACGGAGCCCATGCCTGGCGCCCAGCCCGACGCTGCCAAAAGCTGCCTCTGGTAGCTCATGGCAAACTTTCCTCAGACATCCGCCTCCGAAAAGAAGGGCCGTGTGCTTTACCTGGTACACAGACATGTGGAAAGCACGAGCTAGATGCGAGGTGTGGAGATCCTCGTAAACAGTGGGCACACCACCGACCTGAAGGCCTTCCAGGCTGGCAGGCAGCCCCCAGATCCCAGCATAATGTGGCAGCCACAGCCTGGGAACCCCTAGCCCGGACGTGCCAAGGAAGAGTCTAGGTCTGCTTTACTTCCCACCGGATCCCCAGTAAAAAGGAGGACTTGGTAAACACCTGGCAAAAGCAGGCAAAATCCCAAACGGGGTGGGCCTCCAAGATCAGGGCTCAAGACTCCAACAAGGTCATGGTCACAGGAGGCCATTGGCAGCCTGACCCCCCTCTGCGGCCGACTCCCTGCCCCCTGCAGTTCTTGCTTCCAACACACGCTAGTTGCACACTGGCTGAAGGGCCTTGCCCTGAGAGCCACCATGCCCGAGGCTCAGGACCCAGCTCAGAGCCGCGTGCCCCACGCAGAGGGCCTCACCAGACTTTCACGCCCCGGCTTCCAGAGAGCCTCACAGCCCTGCTGGCAGCCATAGGGGATGAAAGGTACGTTCCACGTGAGGGAACTGAGGCCCAGAGAGCTTCAATCCCTCATCCCTGGTCACAGCAGGGAAGTGAGTGTTTTGAGCCCATGTTTGGCTAAGCCCAGAGCAGCGGCTCAGTCGGACCGAAGGAAACAGCACAGGGAGGCACGCAGACTCCAAACCAGACTCAAACACGTGCAGATGGGCCCTGCAAATGGGCAAAGGGCTTGGCAACACTTCAAGAGGGGAGTGCAGTTCTTAGTCCCAGCTTTGTCCGCCTCTGGCCCTTGAGAATGTTGCGTTCATTCTGGGTAAGTTCCTGGGTGCTTTCAGAAGAAAAGAAGCTAGATCCTGCTTGTGGCTATGTCAGAGAGAGAGCAAAGCAGCTCCGCCCCCCCCCCACCAGCCGGCGCACTTGCCTGAGACAAGCTCGCACCCACCCACAGTGCGCGAACCCGCGGGCACCCACCGGGTCTGTGGCGAAGGCCACACTGGCGTTGGGTCTCTGAGGCACGGTCAAAGGGCAGGTCCAATCCGGCCGCAGTGTCCTGGGTGACGGCCTCGTCCAAGACAAGGACAGCAGCCCTGCCTATGGCAGGAAGCTTTTCCCCTCTGCAGCGGGGCCCGGGCCCCAAATCCTAGGTATGTGCAGGGTAGGGTGTTGAAGAGGGGCAGAATTCACCACCCCAAAATATGCGTCTCGGGCATAGGGATTATCTTGAGCTCTCATTTTTAAGAAACCGCAGACGTGGGAGAAGCTCGGAAAATGGAATACAAGTCACCCTTTTGTAAGAGATATTTACATGTCTAAGGGAAATCTCCATTTGTAAGGCTCTCCCTCCTCGTACCAGGAAGAGGGGGGAGACTCTAATCTCTAGAAACTCTTATCAATGGAGAAGGCCTCCAACTTATCTGCATAACAACTTTACCCTTGTTTACCCTGCTTTTCCCCGATCACCTCCCGGGACTGGCTCCTCCACCCCCGGCGTCTCCTGGTGTCGCCGCGGGAGATGCTAGTTTAGGTGGCGGCTTGGGCCATTTCGGGACTTGCTCAGTGGTCCTGGGTCTCTGCCTTGGATACAGGAGGGATCTAGGTTATTAAGCCGCAGTGTGGTTTCCTCCCATCAATCTGTCTTTTTATTACAGGAGGGTCTCAGCCAAAAACCTGGAAGGGTAGAGGGAAATGCTGTTTCCACCCCTATGGCGCGCAAGAGGGCCCACCCGGGGCTTTGGTGAAAGGGCCAGGGGCCTCCCCTCCTCTCTCGCGCCAGCCTCTGCCGTGCTCCCTGCGCGCCACGTGTCGAAAATCAAGCGCTCTTCTTTTTGTCAGGTGTTGGGGCCATCTGGCTTTGATTTGTATTGTAAATGTTTCTTTTCCACGACCTGATGTGGCATTGGGAGCGATGAGGATGCAAGCCAACATTTGATTTCTAGGCAGGGAGCAGGACAGGCCAGATACATGACTGGTCTAGGCTGCCGGGGAGTGACTGCTGGCCTGCGGGCTGGAGCTGGCTGTGGGGGCGTGGGCGGCTTGTAGTCCGACGTCACTAAGCAAGGGGCTGTTAATTGAAAAGCGTCTGACACATTGCACTTCCACCAGGCTTCTTCCTTCCAACTGTGGCAGGATGAGTGTGTTTGCGCCGGAATTCAGCCAGCCCTGGTGGCTTCCACTGCCTCTGGACCAATGGGGATTTCTCCAAGGAGGGCAAAGCGCTTCTTTGCCACCCTTGACTTTGATCAGTCACAGGACGGGAAACGATTGAATGTTAATTTACAGATGTGGTATTGATTTCTGAGATCAGATCTTCCTCTTCCTTAGCTAGGGTTGCTGCAAACAAGCGGTTCCCTCTCCGAGTCAGCTGGGGCGGTTTGTGGTCCGGTGGTTCCGGTGACAATTCACAGTGTGCCTCTCCCATCTCTGATTTGTCCATATCGCCTCCGCTTTCCCCGCAGCGTGGGCACTGAGCCCACCAGGCCAGGCGCCTCATGAACTGATGACATACCAAATACTTTTCACATTCTGAAGGTTGATCACTTTTGAAGGAAATCACTTAGAAAACTGCAATTGTTGCCTCTTCTGCTTGACCTCAAGTTGTTTCATACATCAAATTAGTGCTTTTGATTTGCCATGGATAAGTGGTGACCATGGGTATCTTGGGGACCCCCTCTGACTCCAGGCTCGGGGGGGAGATGAGATAGGGTGATGGTTCATGGACCTTCCCAACTTTTAACCCAAACTGGACCTCAACCAAGCCTTTCCTGAGGGGGAGGGGGCTCACCAGCGTCCAGGCAAGGTTAGAAGCCTTAGGGGTGCTCTCTGTTGTGGGATTTCCAGGCAAGTAGAGGTGGAGACATCAGGGTAGAACCCGAACCAACCCAAACTGGGGCAAGGCGGTGGATGTTCGGGGCCCACCACACATGCCCAGACACCAAGGCCAACTGCAAGAACCACAAATGGGCTTTCGACACAATGGGGAAAGCCAAGAGGAGCAACCCAGGCTGCCGGGGAATTGCCGGCATCGGAAGGAGGAGAGAAGTGGCCACTGCAGAAGTCCAAGATGAAGCAGAGAGACCCAGCTGATCTGGGTCTTAAATATGGCAAGAGGGGACATGGACACTGGAATGTTCTGCTTTTTCCTTCTACTTTCGACTGCCAAAGGGATTTATAAAACACGTGAGAAACTAGCAACAAATAGTCAAGAGCTTTGTTCTGTCTAGGGAATCCATGTCCCCTTTTGGCTGGTTGTCCCCAGGTCCCCCAGATTTCTCATGTTACCCTGGTTGAGGTTGTGGAAGCCATCTCTGGAGCCACTCATATTTCTGGGCATCCAAATGGTGTGTTCTGTTGAGGGACAGGATTGGAGGATGAGGGGCAACGTGTGTGTGAGCGGTGCTAGAATTTTCCAAAGGAAATAAGAAGACCTTTCCAAGCATTAGTGTGCGTAATTCTACAATCCATTTTCCCCACTTGCAATATGGACTTTGACAAGAAAGATTTGTTTATGCTCTCATGACTCAATCTCAGTAAATTAGACTTGTCAAAATGACTTTTTCAGCACAATAGAGTTTTCTGTATTTTTGACACCTGTTTTGTGGGGGGACTGTTGTATGTAAATAGTTGGAAAAGCTAGTTACAAAGCAATATGATCATTGCTGTCTTTGAGGTGGCATTTGCCTTTGTAGGCAGAGGGTTTCTTGTGGGGGTTGGAGCCCAGATTTTCCTTACACCCCCTGGGGCCAGCCTCACCACTCCAGCCTCCTCTTTGGTCTCCCTGGGTCCAGACTGGCGCTCAGACAGCAGGGTTCCTTGACCCCACATCTACCTGTGCTACCTCCCGGCCTAGAACCCTTCCATTGCTTCCCATTGTTTACGGGGTAGACTGAACCTGCCCCCGCCCCGCAGGGGGTCCTCCGTGACCGGTTCCAACTGGCCAGTCTTGCCTCATCACCCTGCTTCCTCTATGTTAACCGCAGCAGAGCCGGGACTTCCAGGTGCTTTGGTCACAAGAACTGTCTCAACTGAGCACCACCTGTCACCGTGCACTCTGCAGGGGCACTGGGACCATGACCATTCTCCATCTCCCCCTTCAGGAAGGGGACCCGACCAGATCACAGCAGACCAGGAGCAAAGGTGGATGGCCTCTCTCAGCTCTTTCAGGTCCCTCTATGTGCCGTTTTCATTTTGCTCAGAAGTGTGCGATGGTCCCGGAGCGACGGGTATCGAAAAAAAGCTGTAGTGTAGAAGTCAGAAGTCCTGGGTTCTAGCCCCCCCTCTGCAAGTACCTCCCAGGGAGTGGGATTGGGAGTTACTGGGATAGTGGTTAAGTTAATGCCTGTTTCCTCATCTGCGAAATCAGAATATAATAACAGCACTCGCTTACAGGGGTGTTGCCTTCTCCTCCTGGACAGGTTGGGTGAGTAATCGCTGAGGCTCAGGGAATTTTTTTCCCTTCACTTTATACTAAGGGGGCATCAGGGAACCCTAGGGAAGCCTTCATTGGTGGAATACACACAAATGTGCACGAACACACGCACACACAGGCTTACGCACACGGAAGCACACGTACACTCACAAACACACGCTTAAATGTGCACATGCTTGCACACCCATGCGCTCGTACACATGCATGTATATACAAGTGCATACAGACCCACACATGTTCTCATACACAGTCATTCTCATCTCTGTGTTTCTGGTCTCCACGGGCCGGCGGCTACCTCTCTCCCCACCTTCCAGTCCACCAGGCCCCATGGCAGCCCCCCAGTCTATAAGGGGAGATTGGAGTGATGGCCTCCTGTGCCTCTTTGCAAACCCCAATCCAAAAAAGCCTGGCCTTGAGTTTGATTCTTCTCTACTTTTCCTTTGATCATTTATATTGTTCTACTTCTGCCATCAGGTGGGGCCCCATTGGGCAGAATCAGGGGACTGCTTGGGTGGCCCGATGTCATCACACAGCCATTTAGTGCCACCCTGGAGCCTGGGCCCCTGGGGCTGCTGCTGGGAAGGCTCAGGGCTGCATACCCAACCTTGTCACTTGCCACCCAGGTGACCAGCTGGAAACGGTGCCTGCTTCCCCCTCACTGGTGCCTACCAAGGGAAGCCAAGAAGAGGAAGAGTCCCGCCATTCCTAAACCATTGTGTCACTCTTGGAAATGTAGTCAATATGCCCATTTGAACCTCTGACTCTTGGTCTTTTCCTTTTTGTAGCTTGGAAAAATATTCCGGGTTCCAAGCCAAACACGTCTCCCACAGCCGTCTTTGCGAAGCATACACGGGGTTGGGTTTTGGGTTTTGTTTGATTCGTTTGTTCTAGCTTTTTTTCCAACCTCACAGCAACCTTCTCCGCTTTTGTGGGGCTTTGGGGGAAATGTCACTGGCGGCCTGAGCATTATGAAGAGCACTGGGTTTGAATCCTGCTTCTGCCACAACTCTTAGAATATGAGGCAAGCCAGCGAACAGACACTCGAGGCTCCTGGGAGACCGGCGCAGAATTCCGGTGCAAGATGCTAGAAACTGTAAGTCACCACCTAGTGCTCACTGTGTTTGCGGTCTGGTCCTCTGGGGTCCAGCAGGGTGAGCCTTCCACCCTCCCGTGCAGAGAGGGCACGTTTTTGGCTGGGGCAGTATCTCACCTCTGGCTACTGCCTCCTTTGAGTGGCCTGTCCAGACACCCTGATTTGGCTCAAAGAAATATCCCGACTTCCCCAACTTGAGACCATTTTTTGCGGGGTGCCCCGAGACACCGAGTCCTGCCCTGGTTCCGAGCTGGCTCCTGTCCACATACCCAGGATTCTTGTGGGGCTCTGGGGGGAGACTGGGAGGCCCACTAAGACCGCAATGCACCAGGCCAGCCCTGGCAGCCATCTGAGAAGACTGGCTGTGCCCAGCATGGTTCTGACTTGGAGAGCTGAGCTGCCACCGTGAGCTCGTGTTCCATTCTCTGGGTTCTTGTGTTAATTTCCCCTAACTCTCAGCCCCAACCCCTCAGAGCCAGTGCGGCTCCCACAGGAGCACTGTGTCAGGCTCAGCACCACAAAGGGGCTGTATTCCCATTCCTTGCCTGCCTTGGCCTTCAGTTCAGCTTGCCATATGCCTTGCTGGGTACACAGCTCTCATTTCCCCTTATTTCTCTTTTGGAAAAAACAACAAATGGTTTCAAATACTTTTAAAAGAGAATATAGGAGGAGCGTTAGGTTGTACTGTATTATGTATTTGAGAGGCATTTTGATATTTATTCCAGAAAATTCCTTTCAATGTTTAATTCCCATCATCTGGCTGTCATAGCAAGGTGGCTGTAGTGGTTTGCCAGGACAGCAGTAACAAAGGCCCACAAACTGGGAGGCTTAGAACAACAGAAATGTGCTATCTCACCATTCTTAGGCCAGAAGTCCAAGATCAAGGGGAAAACAAAGTTGTTTACTTCTACAGATCGTGAGGGGAGGGTCTGCTACAAGCCTCTCTCCATCCCTCTGTCCCCACATGGTCTCCCCTCAGTGCTGTCTTTGTCCCAATCTCCTGTTCTCTTAAGCATATCTGTCAGATTGGAGTAGGCCCCACCCTAATGACCCACCTTAACTTGATTACCTTGTAAAGACGCTCTCTCCAAATAAGGTTGTGTTCTGAGGTACAGGGAGTTAGGACTCCAGCAATTCTTTTTTTTGCAGGGGAGTGGAGGACACAATTGAACCCATAACAGTGGCTCTCAGAACCTGGGCACCCTTAGCCCAGATGGAGTCTTCCTAGATCAGGGACAGGAGGCTCACTCCCTCCTCAGAGTGGCCGTGGTGTCGCTTTGAGTGGCCACTTCAGAAAAGGGGAGGATATTACTGTCCTCCAGGCCCAAGAGGAGGTTCGTGGGGCAACTCCGAGGAAAGCACAGGAGTTGGACAAGGGGTTGATGCCCCAGATGGTGGGGACCCCAGTCTGTTCTTGGGGACCTGGCAGTGGCTCTGAGCAAGGACAAAGAGCAAGAACTCAGTCAGTGGCCAGCACAAGAAGGGGCCTGGGACCAGGAGAAGGATGGCGGATGTTAGCTCAAACACGGAAATTGGGGAAAATCAAAATTGGGGATGCCACCATTTTTCGTCACACTGTTTCCCAAGGTGACACTGTAAAGAGAGTTTAAATGTAATCGCTTCGGACCAAAATGCTTCGCACACATTTGAAGGAAAGCTCTGAACAGCTTGTGGGCTTTCCTGCGCTCTCTGGCCGAGGTGGATGGATTTGGCTGCGATGCTCGGCGCAGCGTCTGCTGGGAAACGACTCCAGGAGGCGCATCTGCCAGTCAGCCTGCTTTCCCGGGAGAGAAGTAGTTGTCCAGAGTCTGCTAATATCAAGAGAAACCAGGACACATAAGCTCTCCGAGGTGGGCCCAAGCATGGGTGGCCCTATTTCCTTGGAGAAAATGGCTTCTTTCTGGGCCTTGAGCACTTTCTGAGTTAGGTTTTGAAAATGGTTCTTCCAAACCATTCTACAGTGGTCGGGATGACGGTGTTTTGTTTTTCTCCTTCATGAGTAACAGAGCTGAGACGGCCTTGCTGGCAAGAATTAGATCTGAGCTCGGAAGACAGCCGGTACCGGCTGGGCTCTCACGCTAATGTTGCTCGTGGAGCTACTGCTCCTTCCTCTGGGAGAGCCTCAGGAGGACGCTCTCCTCATCCTCTCAGGGTTGCGGCTGAATTTGCTCCTTCCCGTTCACTCCCGACCCGTTCTGGCCATTTGGCATCGCGTGGGATGAGCAAGACCCCTACATGGCCCCTCTGAACCAAACCTGCAAGTGGCAAGGGTATGGCTCTGGACAGAGGCTCTAGGGGGCACCTTGAGCAAGACACCAGCTTTAGAGTGCGCTGGCAGCTGGCCAAGATGGGGCAGCCCCACACCCTTCAAAGCACAAACACAGCCTGCTGCACACTCCAGGGGCCGGTCCAGGCCACGGCAGGGTCTGTGGTGGCAAAAGGCCCAGGTCCCTGGCTGATGTGAACACTGGCCTTGCGATCTTTGCATTAGCCAAGGAGATCTGGCTAGAGGCAAGTGTGGGCCAAGAAGAAGTGGCGGCGGTGGACAGGGATTTCCCAGGTGCTCCAGGTGCCTTGCAGAATGTAGCACGAGGCTGACAGAAATGTGCTCACTCTTCCAATATCTAGTACCATTTGCTAGTCCAGCTTGATCCTGACCAGAATCTGGGCTTTGGGCACAGCCAGCGGCATCTTCTCGTCATCAGTGCACCGCCGTGATCTCTCTCGGCTCGGAGGCTTGCCTGGCAACTCGTTTTCAATGCAAGTGCTTCTATCTTCAAGCAGGCCCCCTTAGAGCCTGACCATTGTTGTCATTAGCTACCAAGTGGCCCTGCCAGGAGCCACCTGCACTCAGCCTGTGGGAACGAACTCCCAACTCCGGGCCGACTCCCACCCGGCTGAAGCCAACCCACTGTTGACACGGACTAAGCCAATTTGTTAGCGCTTTGCTGTGATTGAACACGTGTATTTTGAATGAGATTTAATTAAAATTTAAACCTCATTTGTAATGTCTCAGGGAGTCAGATTTTTCCAAACTGGGGAGATAAACAAGGTAGCCGTACCCTGCGTGACAAATGGAGTCCCTGCTCTGAGCGTGGCCGACTTGGTTGGGTGGGCTGTTTGTTTGTGGAAGGCGGCTGTCTCTGGATGGTTGCTTTGTTTTGTTTTAATCTGTTTTCCATAGCAGACTGGGGAGAGGTTACTTTTGACTAAAAATGTTTTTTAAGAGCAAATTGCTATTGCCATCAGTCTACACCCTGCTTCTACCTGGTTGCCATGACAGCAGCTGGGATTCTGGAAGGGACGTTCAGGTACAGGGCCATCAAGAGGTCCAAGTGATCCCAGAGGATCCTCCCAGCTCTGGTGTTTCCAAACTGTATGAACCAAAGGTCAGTTTGTGGGAGAAAATATTTGCAAATCATATATTTGATAGGGATATGTATCCAGAATATGTAAAGAATTTGCCAATAAAAAGACAAAAAATATAATGAAAAACTAACAGAAGATCTGAAGAGACATTTCTCCGAAGAAGATAGACCCATGACCCATGAGCACACAAAGAGAAACGCACATCAAAACCACAGAGAAACAACGCTTCACACCCACTAGACTGGCTCTAAGTCTTCGAAAAGGAAAATAAGTGGTGTGAGGATGTGGAGAAACTGGAACCCTCATAGACTGCTGGTGGGAATGTTAAATGGTGTAGTCACATTGGAACAAGGTCTGCCAATTCCTCAAAATTTACAGAGTGACCACATGACCTAGCAATTCCTCTCCAAGGTATAGTCCCAACAGAACTGAAAATCTATGTCCACGCAAAAAGTTGTGCGCAAATGTTCACAGCAGCAGGATTCATACCAGTAAAGAGTGGAAGCAACTAAATTTTCCATCAACTGATGAATGTATAAACAAAATGTGGTTTATCTGTACTACAGAATATGAGTCAGCCATGAAGAGAATGAAGTATTGGCACATGCCGCAGAAGCTGAATGAGCCCCTTTATGCAAAATGTCAACCGTGGGGAAATGCATGGAGACACACAGCAGACGAGTGGTTGCCGGGGGCTGGGGGAGGGGACATGGGGAGTACCTGATAATGGGTACAGAATTTCTTTTGGGGGTGATGGAAATATTCTGGAATGAGGTAGTGGAGATGGTCCCACAACCCTGTGCATCGAGTAAAAATTGTACACTTTCAAAGGGTGAATTTTACGGTATGTGAATTACATCTCGATTTTTAAAAATACAGTGAACAAAGTAAAAAACAAAACAAAACAAAACCAGTTAGGGACTCCTCACTGCCTATCGAAACATGCGTGTTGGGTATTAACCTTGGTGACATCTGGGGCTCTGTGCCTTTTGGCCTCTGTTCTTTTCCAGCTTCTAAAATTTGCTTTCTTAGGCCCCTTTGACCTTGATCTCTGCCATAATCTGGGGGTGGGGTAAGGAATAGCATATAGGACCATGCCTCCAGATGACTGGGGTGGGGCCACAGAGGGCAGTAAACCAGAGGGCTTGATTTCGGGGGTTCCAGTCCTTTCTCTGTCACTCATTAGCTATGACCCTGGGCAATCATCCCCCCTCACTGACCCTCTGTTCCTCCTCTGTAAAACTGTATAGCCAATCTGCTTTGTCACCTCAATCATCCTGCTTCTGGAGGCTTTTTACTGAGCAAAAAGGGTTCTGTCTGGCTTAAGGGGGGGGGGCATTGGTTTCAGAGAGCTCACTTCCACATGGCTCAAAATGGTCTCTCCTGGGCCAGCATCTGCCCACTTGTCTGGCTACTCTGTCCCAGTGGAGCCCGGCCTGGCCCAAATGCCCAAGAAAGGGCACTCTAGTCAAGCAAGCCTGCAGTGCTGTGGTGTAGACAGGGCTCCGTCTTCACCCACCACCTACGCCTAGGCGTGAGGAGGGTGGGCTGGGGTCCAGCTGATCCTGGGGCCCCTGTGGCTTGTTTGTTTGGATTCTCAGTGGGCAATGAGTGGAGTCCACTTATGCCGTTCTCTTGTGAGCGCCCCCCATTCCGCCTGGCCCCCAAGCGCCAGGCCCGCTGAAGAGTGCTTGCAGAAAAGTGTGGTGGGGTTGACCTAAATAGGAGCTGATTTGCCAAGCCCCTCTTTCTTGCCTGCAAGCAGATCTAAGTGGGGCTCTTCTTTGAAAGTGTTGTCTTGCGGCAAAATATACCTAACATACTACTGATCATTTTAACCACTTTAAATGTCCACTTCACGGGTATTAAGTACTTTCCATGGCCGTACGACCATCCTCACCGTCATCTCCAACACTCTTCATCTTCCCAAACTGAAACTCTGTCCCCGCAAACAACAACTCCCCCTCCCCCTGCACCAGTGCCTGGCCCCCACCATTCTACTTTCTGTCTCTGTGAAGCTGACCACTCCAAGTACCTCATATAAGTAGCATCATGCTGTATTTCCTCTTTGGGGGCCTGCTTATTTCACCCAGCCACCGAGCATCATGGCCCAAGCTTCCTCCATGTGGTAGCACGTGTCAGAGCTTCCTTCCATTTTGCAGGCTGAATAACATTCCGTTTATAGAGATATATCACATTCGGTCTATCCATACGTGCCGCAGTGGACATTTGGGTGGCTTCCAAAGTGGGGTCCTTTTATAGAAAGAGTGCAAGTGTGGGAGGAGGGAACACAAGGGAAAGGGCGGGAAATGGGGTGTCAGCCTATCCCAGGGCTCGCCCCCTTCCCCTGCCTCTCAGTCTCCTTGAAAAGCTGGGCCTTGGCTGAGGAGGAGGGAAACCGGGTGAGCCTTTGGGGGAGAAGGACACTGAGCTGAGACGTGAGGGCCCATTCACGTCTCTCCTCAGCCAGACAGCAGTAACAGAGGCAAGCATCCCTCTGGGAGCCTTGTGGAGAGAGGCCTGCTGTGATCCCCTCCATTCCAGAAGTAATGCCACCAAAACCCACCCTTCAACCCTCCATCCGGGAAGCTTCAAGGCAAGTGGCCTGCCTGCCAATCAGAGAGCTGCTTGGGAGGACTGGTAAGCTTCCATGCGCATCTGACTTTACAAAGGTCTATAGTATTAGCACTGCTAGGCTGATGCTGAGCTTCAAAGGATGAGAACAATGCTTCCCAGGTCGGTATGTGTTAATACATCACAGCCATTGCACAATTTGCAATGGACTTTGAAAGTAGCCCGTTGGCCAAACTGGAAATATCCAGTTATATCCACCTTTGTCGACAGGCAGCCTCCTCTAAAACTACCGGCCCAGCATGTTGAACGTACACATATTTGTGGCCTTCTTCTGTCTCAGCCCCCCACCCCCAGCACAGCACACTGACCCCCACCTCCACATCCACAACCGATAGTCTTTCTGAAGCATTTGCTACAATTTCCGAACCAAAGGAGCCTGCCCTCAGTGGGTCTGTCCTGTGTCCTAGGGTCCCCCTTTCCCATAGTCAAGACAGATGGAGAAGTGGTGGCTTGAAGGTCTCAGCGTCGCAGCTCGCGTGCTCCTCATGTGCTGTCGTTCCACCTTGGGGTATTTCAGTCCATCTGGGAAGAGTTTCTATCATGGACTGTGAGTGGTGTGAGCATTCTGCCTGATGGGCCCAAATCCAGACACGAGCTGCTAATTTTCTGATGAAGCCATCAGAGTTGAGAGCTCTTTTAACTCTCTTAGTTCCTCAAGTTAATCATGCTTGAAAAAAGAGGGTTCGAGACACAAATTTGACAAACCTACGTGTGGCTGGGTCTCTGGGTAAAACAAGCCCAATGCATTTTGCTCCCATGGCTAGTGATTCAGGTGGCTCAGTCTCCTCCCAGGAAGGACCAGAAGGGGGAAGGTGCACTAAAGACCAGAGAGCGGAGAGCCAAGTCTCGGGATATGCTCTCGAGGAGGTGGACCACTTAACTCAGTAACATTTCCGAAGACCCCAGTGTGGACCCACGGGATTGTGGGAGACAAGACCCCCACGATGGATTGGATGAAGACTGGGAAGCAGACTGGGGGATGAGTGAGTGGGGCAGGTACCCGTCTGCTCTAACCAGCCAGGGGCCTCAGAGAGCCTCAGAGAGCCCAAAGCTGGGGACAAGAGCCCTGGAGATTGGATTCAGGCTCACCCTTTGAAGCCTGCCAGTTTTATTCTTCCTGGCCCAGTGCCGGCCCAGGGCAGGGGTGGGTGACGTGACAGGGCTCACCGTCCAGAGATGGGGGATCCTAACGCCCACTCCATGCCTCCCCTTCTGTCTCCCCACCTCCCACCCAGGACCTTGTTTATAGGAGCCAGAAATGAGATAGAGTTAGAGAACAGGGCTACAGACTGGGAGCTTTCTCTGGGCCCCTCTCTGGGGATGCTGATGGGGTGAGGGAAGAGGAAATGCAAGTTCAATGGCCCTTCAGAGTCTTTAAAAAAAAAAACAACTATTGAGAAGTGCTGGGGAGGGGGTTAAGGGTTAAAGGAGAGGCAGATAAGGGGACCCCTAAAAGGAGTAAAAATCACCCTGTTAAGCTAAAATGTAAATACAAGCCCTTGCATTAATAAAACACTCCACGAAATAAATAATTCAGTCTAGCCACGCCTCGTTTTGATGCTAAGTGGGAAGACAGTGGCAGCTCTTACCAAATGGCCCCCAGTGACTTCCTCTGTGGCCAGGACATGCCCCGAGTGGTGGACTCGGCCCCCGCCCAAGCCTACTGCATTCCCAATTAACACTTTTCAAAATGAAATTTAGGGTGCTTTTTTTCCTTCTTCCTAATGAGGTTTCTTCCTTCCCTGCTGTCTTGCTACAAAGCTTGATGCTGTCTGAGTGTGTTCATATGGTGCTCGAGTGCGTTATCTGACCTTGATTGGTGTTTGGGGAGCCAGTTAAATAGATTACATGGGGGTTACCTTGGCAACTGTCTTCGCTGATTTAGCAATGCAGTTCATTCTTGGACACAGGACTCTCAGGCAACTCTGCGATCCCACCGCTCTGTGTTAATCATTAACACCGAGTTGGACATCGACTCTGCCAGCCAGCCGCCAGGACGGGGCTGGGGAAGGGCTGGACAGTCTTTCTAGCTATGACTGAGGTGGTCACCAGGGGGGCCCGAAGTGTGGGGCCCCAGAAGAAAGAAGGGACCAGGAGCTATCCTTAGATCTGTTTGTCCCTTGGCCTATAGTCCTCAAGGGTGTTGAAGAAGATCCAGCAGCTCGATCCCTTGGGCTGTAGATAGGTCTGTCATGGAGAAGCCACCCAGGCCTGCTTCTTCCCTAAGCTGGAAGGGTGGTCATGCTGGTTGTGACCTGTGGCCAGTAGGTGCCCCTGGTCCCACAGGGCTGCATAGAAGCAGAGACCGAAGCTCTGAGGCATGGAGGTGCTAGGCCCGCTGTGCTCCTCACTCATGGTATGACTTTGGGCAAGTCACCTCACTTCCTGGAGCCTTGGTTTCCTTTTCCACATATAATGTGGGGGTAAAAGTAGCGCCTCCCTCCCAGCACTGGCGAGGGCACAAAAAGTGCCTGGCACCCAGCCAGCACTAGTGACTAGTATTACCTGGCTCCATGGCCCCCAGAGTGGATATCTAGGTGTTGTATGCTGAAATAATTTCAATTATTTATTCTGAAGCCCAAACGCACCCTGTGCAAAATTAATCATTAAGTCTACTTGATGTATGAGGCTGAGGCTCTGACTGGCTACCTAGTCCAGGTCATACAGCTGGTGAGAGGCAGAGCTGGGATTAGAACTCAAGTCAGTCTGATCCCTATCTCGGGCTGCAGAGGGCTGTCTGCCCAGGAGCAGTCGAGTTGCAGGGCCAGAGGAGCCCACTGCTCCCCTGGAGTGCGCATTGGGAAAGTGGCCCCTCCTTGAGCTGACCATTTGAGGCCCAGGACGGAAAGCAACCGGAGAATTAGCCCACCAGGCTTACGACCTGTCTAAGCTGACAAACTTAGATGACAAGGGAAGACGTCACTACACAGCCAGATGCCTGCCCCGCCCCAGACTCCTGGGCTTTCTGGCTGAGGGGACTGACTATTCCTTGTCTTCTCGGCACCAACAGGAAAGCAAGAAGGTTATGCTCAATAAACCCACTTTGCAGTTTGCTAAAATGTTCATGTCCTCTTTTTCCTTGACCAATCCAACAGCCTAGGGAGGAAACAGAGCAGGGAATCATCCTCCTATTTCTTAAACGAGGGGCCGAGGGCAAGAGAAGTTATCTCTTTGACTGTGCAACTCCTGTGCACGCGCTCAACGTTTCATTATGAGTAGTAGATGCCTCAACATTAGTGGAGCTGAAAATGGGCCTCAAAGAAGACAGAGAAATTGGCAGAAAGATGGCTTCCCAAGTGTTGGCGTTTGTGACTGTCCAAGCTGGGAGCATCCTTGGAGAGCCCCCATCTGAGCCCTGCATCCTCCTCCTTGCTTACCTCCATGTCAGGGCCACTGGAGAATGAGCTCGATTGACTGTGGTTTAGGAAAAAGCTTGCATCGCTTTGGCAAAACTCTCATGCCCACTGTCCCCCCAACTGATGTGGTACGGGGAAAGAGCATGGGTTTTAAAGCCAAGCAGAGCTGAATTCAAACCCTGACTTTGCTCTGCACTCACTGTATTGTTTCCTCCCTGTGAATCAGTTTCCTGGATAATAGCTACTTTCCTAGGTTGTTATAAAGAATGGAGGTAATGTATGCAAATTACTTTATAATGTAGGTAATGGAATAGTCTTGAACATTTTTTTTCAGCAAAAGTAGCATGAGATCTGTGTTTTAAGAGCACATGAATTGCTACAAAGAGGATAGAATGGATGGGGGGAGGGAGATTTGGAATAATACAGGCAAAAATGATGATAGCTTGGACCAGGGCAGTAGCAGTGGGCCTGGAGAAACATGGGTGTGTGTATTCTGTATTTTTAGGATGTAGAATTGGAAGGACCAGACCAAGGAGGGAGAGGAGTCAACAGCGACAGCTTTCTGACCTACAGCAGGGGCTGTGGCGTGATGGTGCCGTATACCAAGATGGGAAGACCTGGGGAAGAGACTGGTTTGAGGAAGGAGAAAGGGAGGTGATGAGTTCTGTTTGGGACAAGTTGGTTTGAAGGATCTGTAGATTGTCTGGGGAACTGTCTAGGGGACAATTTGTTATGTAGGCTCTGAGGCTTAGAGCTGTAGATAAATTGTTCAGGCTGAGTGGGAGCAGCAGGGAGCCCCAGAAGAGTTCCAGGCTAGGGTGCAACATGATTGTATGTACAACTCAGAAAGGTCATGTCGTGAAACATGGAGGACAGATCGGAGGGAGAGACCACAAACAGGGGACCAGTCAGGAGTTCACTGTAGGCCCCGCAGTGGTGCTGGCGGTGGGCCCAGGAAGGATGAGATGGCTCCCAGACGTGGAGGAGTCGATGGACCAGACTTGGTAACTGGTTGGCTGTGGGAAATCAGAGAGAAGGTATCTGTCTTGGGTGATAGGGAAGAGGAGAGGCCATTTACTGAGATGATGAGCACTGGAGGAGGGGCAGTTCTCAGGGGATACTGCCAGTGTGAGGGGACCTCCTGGAGGAAATGTCCATAGCCAACACCCAGTGCCCAAGAGAGGTGGCCGATGGTAGGCAAGAGGGCAGTCTGCAGCATCAGCATCCGCCCTCCCCTGGGGACTCGAAGAGGAGGCACCACAAACAGAGAGACCTGCCAGTGGCAGGTGTTGGCAGCATTGAGCCCATGAGCAGAGTACCCCTCCAGTGACCCAGACTGCTTTGCCATCTTGAAACCCCAGTTCTCCTGAGAGGAGGTGACAGTTTGTTGGGGTGTCCACGTTAGTTTCTAGGCAAACACCAAGTGAATTGGTGGGTCAGTTACCAAAAGTGAGGGTGTGAGGTGCACAGTGCCCTGCTTTAGGTGATGTGGGGGGAGGCCAAAGAAGTTGAACCCTTGAGTCCTGCACCCCCCTCCAGAGGTGTCTGCTATGATCAGAAACAACCCAAACTTCCAGTGGGTTCTGAGGCCTTCATGGCCAAGCAGCTTTTGATTGTATCCCAGAATTTCCATGTTTTAAATATTGGGGCACCAGCAAATGCCACAAAGGAGTTTCACTGGCAAAAGGGTGAAGCAGGTTGTCATCGGCAAATGTGGGCAGGTTAAAGAAAGGACGGGGGGGCGGTGTTGAGGGCACTTCGCATGGAGGAGAGGGGAAGGCAAGAAGCCTGTCTCATGTGCAGAGCACCCATGTTTTCTGTGCACTTCCCTGGCCGTTGGCTCTTGACATCCCAATGCCTTCTTGGAGCAAGGACTATTCTCATCTTTTGACAGCTGGGGAAACTGAGGCTCGGGGTAGAAAATGTATGTTCACAACGATGAGCCAATGAATCCAGTCCCAGGAACTGGTCCTTGGCCCAGAACTCTGGCCTCGCAGCCTGGTGCAGGTTCCATTTCATCATTTGGTCAGAGCTGGTCAGCGGTGGTTCTCAACGATGATCAATTTTCAGAAATTTTGGAGCCAGCTAACAGATGACATCACGTTGGTGGTTGGAAATCAGCTACGATATGAATATTTACACCATGGGATTCAACAAATGCTCCCAGCACATCACGGCTCCAGGTCGCTGCAGACCGGTCTTCCAGCACCTGTGGCTGTGCCCGCCGCCAGGGGCTGTGAGTTATGGTTGGGTAGCTGTGTGCAAAGAATGTCCACCTTGGAATTAGATGATAAAGGGATTTGGGGTCAGCAGTCAGTCCTGGGCCTTACAAAGTGTTTCTAGCACCTGCCCCAAGCATACCCAACTGGTCATGCTGATTTACTGCTGTGATCAATACCAAATGAGAATTTCCGCTCCCTCCACTTGCCACACCAAATCCCTATTATGAGTCAGAGCAAAGGGGGACTCTTTAGCATGGGGTCTCATTTCACTTCCACTGTATTATTTTGAATATTGAATACATCTGTCTTGGCCTCTTAGCCTGGCTTAGATCATTACGGAAAAGGAGAAACATGTCAACACCAAATCCCAAGGAGGAGGATTCAAGGATGTAAGAATACCAAGCGATGAAAGACAGCATTTAAGAAGGAAATCAGAGCTCCACAAAAATAGGTATATTATTTGCCGTACATCATCTTATTTCATATGGGAAAGCAAAATGAATTGGAGGGTTTGCAGGCTCTTGGAGTAAAAGGAGTTACAAAGAAGACAGTTTCTGCTGTTCACCCTTAAATAAATAGCTGCTGTTCTTGCTTGTTAAAATGTAAAATTTCCAGATCTAAATGTCAGAGAATTCTAGGAAAAATTGCAAAACCATTACTTCATAAACATGTAATTGTGCTATTACTTCTAAATGCGATGACATTCTATAAATATCACAGTTCAGGCCTCATAGTCTATAAATAGACCCAGTTAATCACCGGAAATAGATTTTATTTCTTGAATTATAATGGAGTAAATTACAGTCTCCATTTTCCAGTGGCAGGGTCCACTCCCAGTTTTGGTGGTATCTTTCCCTCTGCTTGGGCTCCTCCATGAGCTATAAATATTCTCCAGTGAATATCAGGACAAGGACAATGGGAGGAGGGGATCGGTTCCACTTGCCAGAGCCTCAGTCTAGAACCCCAGGAAGTGTTTAGACTACCCTGCTGAAGCCTGTCACCCAACATTGGGATAGATGGGTGGGGGCAGGACTGAGTGCCCAGCTCAGGGTACCGTTGTTAGGGGTGCCTGCGGCTGATTAGATAAGCATGAGATGCTGTGGACTCAGAAGCAGATGGAAGGGTAATCTGGAATGTCTTCTATTCAGCACCAAGATAGGTTGGAGGATCCCAAGTGGTTGAAACTAAAGGCTCTACATCCGTTGTTGATGCTTTCCCAGAATCCCCTGCTTATATCTGGCTGCTGTAAACACCTCACTAGGCCACAGATTTGGCTGTTTTGTAGCTTAAACCATGCCCCTATTTATATAGTGAAGGTTGGTGCGTGGTTCACTACAAAAAAGAACGTATTCTCTCTTTCCCCCTTGCAGTACACACATCAGTGCCATAATGGGGTTAGAACAAGAAGTTGGATATGCTTTGTGGTCTCTGGGATTCTGTGGCCAAGGGGAGTTATTATCAACTACTTGCTTTTTCTAGGTCTCAGTTTCCCCATTTGTCAAACCAGAGGGCAAGAGGGATGTAGTGAGATACAGCTGTAACTGAGTCAGGAGAGATTTGTTCTAATTCTGACTTCACCTTGGGGTATGACCTTGGGCAAGTCTCCCTTCTCTCGGGTTCAGTTTCCAGCTGTATTATGGAAAGGAAGAGGGTTCTTGGCCATTTGGTTGATGCTGCAGGCCTGCACATTGGCTCAGTTAGTCAGCCACTTCTTCTAAGGGAGCCCCCTGGAACCCTGTTCTTTGAGCACACAGCTGAGTTATGATTATTATTATAGAAAGGTTTTTCTGAAAGTATGATTTGTATATCCCTACCCTGACTCTAGGAAGGATTGGGGGTAGGGTGGGCATTGTCCAAGTTAACAAAGTAGGAACACTGAGAAAAAATAATCAGGGGAAAAGAGAAGAAACAAACCTGATATTTCCAAGCGTTAACATAATTTGGGAACTAAACATAACATTTAGCCAGGAGCTTACTGGCAGGCAGAGCAAAAAAGAAACAAAACAAAACATATAGAACTCCAGAGTTTTCATCATCAGAAAAAAGAAAGCATATTTTTCTCCTCAGAGGGTCATATTTTCCCCCAATGGCCCCAAATCCAAAAGAAAGGAAATTTTTTAAACCCGAAGATTTAGAGTTAAGATACTCAGTGGAACACTAGTCAAGAGTTTCAAAGTAAATTCAGAAGACATTCATAAGGCTGTTTCTAAGACTAATTTTTAACCAAGCCTCAGGCTCAGTATTCAAGTAGAGCTTCATGGGTGCAGTTCCACCAGGCGCTGGCCTTTTGGGCTTGGGGTCAGATGTGTTGAGGTATGGCTGTCTTTGTACGGTGCCCCCCAAAAGGTAATTATTTCCCCTTGACAAATGTATCCCCTTCACTTTGGCTTGGTAACTAGCAGCAATTTGTTTCAATGACTGGACTCAGTCTGCATTTGAAAGGGTCAGCACCTGGCCTGGTCCAACGTGCTGAGAGGAGGAAGGAGACAGGGGATCAGGCCTCAAGGGGTTTGTGCTCAAGGCAAGAGAGAAGACTTCTGCCAGGGAGCTGTCCCATGGCGTCTCAGAGGCTCCAGCCTTCCTGAGGGAAGGACCTGCCTCTCTCTGCCCAATGTTGACCAAAGCCAGAAGGGAAAGGAAAGGCTGGCAGAAGTGTCCATGGTATTCGGCATTCCACACAGCATGTGGGTGTGCAAGGACTTGGCGGAGGCTCCCACCCCACGATGGACAGCAACTGGCTGTCCACAGGCTTCACTCACGCTGCCTTCGGGGTTGGCACCATCTTGCAGGGCAGGATAGTAGTCCTCTCACACAGGATGCTCACAGGGCTCAGGGAGTCCGGGTTCCAGGGGTCTGAATTTCATGTGTCTCAATGAGGTCCCAAGCCTGTTGGGTTGGAGAGGTGATATGAATCTCAGGCCTTTGGTGACGTGGCCCCATATGGGGCTCATTTCCTGTGTCACTCAATCTGTGTCCACGCGGATACATGGCCCCTGAGATTCATTCCACAAAGCTGTTCTGAGTGCCTAGTCCATCTCTGTGCCAGGCAAAGAAGGTTCCAAGCATAAATGAGGCCAATCAGTGCCATCAAGCTTCACAGTCGAATGGGGGAGACAGCCACAGGAACAGTGTGGCAGGAAACATGAGAAGAATCCTAAAGAAAGAGTGGCAGCCAGATGACTAGGGGGGCTTGGTGGGCGGGTAGTGGCAGACCATGAGGGCCAAGTTGTTGCAGGGCCAGATCCTTTAGGGTCTTGCAGGCCATTTCAAGGGACTTTGAATTTTTCCCGATGACAATGGAAACCCGTGAGAGGGTTTGGAGCAAAGAAAGGACATGGTCAGGACTATGTGCGGGGTATACCTCAGTTGTGCAGGACAAGCTGGAGGAACAAGCCTTCTTGCAGAAGAATACAAAAGTGGACCCTAAGAGATTCTGCAGGTAATGTGGCTCTTCTGTTGGTTGAATGGGTAGGAAATGAGAAGGCAACACTAGCCTCGTATGGACGTGAACCATACTTTGCTGGATGCCCTTAGGCAGCCATTGATGGACGTGAGATTCCTGTATCCCATGGGCACAGCCCTTAAGGCTCCCCAAATGTGTCATGAGCCCCTGTTCCTCTGTTCCATACCAAAGTCCTGGGAATTTGGCTGGGCATGGTTCAAAGCAGAGGTCAAAGGCCCTACCAAAATCACACAGCTAATCAGGACAAGGGAAGGGATGCTGGAGCCAAGGTTCACTCCCAAGTCTTCAGACACCGAAGCCACGTCTCTGGGCCATTTTGCCCTGCCACTAGGTGTCGGCCCCCTCCTCACTGGGTGTGCCTGTGTATGTGAACCCAGAAAAGGTGTGAAGAAATTATTAAGAAAATATTTAGAGGATAGTTCTTAAGGTCAAGGAGCAAGGTGCACCCATTACTGACAACGTCCTCCTTCCTTGTCCCCCCTCTTGCCCTCCCTGCAGCCTGCCTGCCTCTCTCATGCCGCGCTCATGGAAGAAGATGCTGTGGGCGTGGGTCTGTTCACTTTCATCCAACCTGATGCACTTTTCAGTTAGAAAATATGAATGTCCCCGGAGGCCCAGCTGGCTCTTTGTTCTCTTTGTTTGGAAATTAGCTTAGAGATACCAGCTAGCAGATTAAAAAGCCCATATCAGATCTGCTAAAATCTCTTCCCTTCCAGATTTCATTTCTGCTCCTTCAGGAAATTTCTGCTGTTCTTTTAGAATGATGGATTTTCTTTCTGTTTGACTCCAGGAGAAGATGTCTCTTCTTCCAGAGAGGGTCTGGTGAGGCTCTGGGCTGGGGGTGGTGAAGAGCTGCAGTAGGACTCACCTATTCTCCAGGTCTGGGGCCTCAGTGGGCCTGATCTCTGAAGAGTGCAGCCTCCCCACCTGCCACCTCCCTTCTCAGTTGCCTCTGCTTCCCAACAAGGCTGTCCCTGGTAGCAGCCCCTTCCTTCCATGCTCCCTACCCCTGCCAACCCCTATCAAGCCCTCCAGGGGTGGTACAGAGTCTCTGTGCCTTTGTCCCCGGGGATCTGAGAGGCAATCTGGACCTCCGCAGGGAGCGCCATCCATGGTGCCGAAGTGAGAAATGGCTGGGCATGATGTGTGCTACTGTCTAAGCCTTCGAGCAAACTCGCTTCATAGTGCCCCCAAGCACTGGAGTTTCTTGCTAACTGGGCAAATGTCCTTCCTCTCAACCGATTTCCGGAAATGGTGGTGGAACAAGGCTTCACTGGCCACAGCTGTCTCTTCCATCAACTGTTGCCTCTACCCAGTGGCTCCAGACAGGTATGAGGTTCATAGAAGGAGGAACCTAAATGCCTTGCAGTTTGTAGTTCAAACTTAAATTTAAAAGAATTGAAAATATACAGAGGGTGTCCTGTGACCACAATGGTATCCAAGTAGAAATCAAAATAAAATATCTTGAAATGTGTGAGACACAGCTAAAACAGTGCCCAGAAGGAAATGTATAGCACTAAATGCATATCTTAGACAAGAAGAAGAGTCTCAAATAAATAGTCTATGTTCTTACTTGAAAAGCCTAGGAAAGAAGAACAAAATAAACTCAAAGCAAGCAGAAGGGAGAAATAATAAATGACAGAAATTGATGGACTTGAAAACAGAAAGAAGACAAAAATCAATGAAACAAGAAGCTAGTTTTCTGAAAAGATCACTAAGGTTGACAAACATCTAGCAATACTGACAAAGAAAAAGAGAAGAAAGAGGGAATATCACTGCAAATCCCATAGGCATCAAAAGAATAACAAGGGAATACTGTGAAGAACTCTGTACATATACCTTTGACAACTTAAATATAATGGACCAAGCCTTTGTAAAGCACAAACTACCAAAGGTCACCCAATATAAAAAGAGAGCATGAATAGACATATGACCATTAAAGAGATTGAATGTACAGTTAAAAAAAACTCCTGAAAAAGAGATCTCCAGACTCAGATGGTTTAACTGGCACATTCTACCAAAGTTTTAAAAAAGAATTAACACTAATTTTACAGTCTCTTCTAGAAAATAAAAGAGGAAAGAAAACTCCAAACTCCAAAACCAGATAAAGACAGTACAAAAAATGAAAACCACACACTGATAACCCTCATGAATATAGAGACAAACATTCTTGAAACATATAGTAGCAATAGAATTCAGCAGTATATGAAAATAATTAGGTACCATGACCAAGTGGGGTTTATTACACCCATGTAAAGTTGGTTCAATATTTGCAATCAATGTAACCCATTATATCAACATGGTAAAGAAGAAAAGTCGCATTGAGCATGCAAAAACATGTGCCGAATTCCGACAGTCACTCGTGGTAAAAAGAAAAAAAAAAAGCTCACTGCAATTTAGGAATAGAGGATATTATGGATAGAATGATGTCCCCCTAAAAGTTCTATGTTGAAATCCTAACCACCAATGTGACTATATTTGGAGATGGGACCTTTAAAGAGATAATTAAAGTTAAATGAGGTCATAAGAGTGGGGCCCTAATTCAATAGGACTGGTGTCCTCATAAAAAGAGAGACACTGGAGCTCTATCTGTGTCTCTGTCTCCCTACCCTGCATGTGCATGGAAGAAAGTCCATGTGAGGACACCTTAAGAAGGTGGCATCTGCAGCCCACGGAGAGAGCTCTCACTAGACACCAACCTTGCTGGCACCTAGACCTTGGACTTTCAGTCTCCAACACTGTGAGAAAATAAATTTCTGTTGGTTAAGTCATCCAGCCTGTGGTATTCTGTGACGGCTGCCCAAGCACACTAATACAGAGGGGAACTTTCTCAACTTGATAAAGAATACCTATGAAAAACCTATTGTACTTAAAGGTGAAGGAATGAATATTTTCTCTCTAAGATCAGAAACAATTAAACATTTATTCAACATAGTATTGGAAGTCCTAGCTAGCTCAATAAGGCAAGAAAAGGAGGAACCAGGAATATAGGCTGGAAAGGAAGAAATAGAACTGTGCCTATTTGAAGATGACATGATTGCCTACACACACAAAAATCCTAAGGCATTTACAAAATGAGTAATCAGTAAGTTCCGCAATGTTGCAGGATATAAGAACAAGACACAAAAATCAATCCTAGTTTTATATATTAGCACCAAGCATGTGGAAACTATAATTAAAAACACAATACCATTTACCGTCACTCCTAAAAAAGAAAGAAATACTTAGCTATAAACACAACAACACAAGTACAGTACTTTTATGCTGAAAACTAAGAAGATGTAAATAAATGGAGAGACATACCATGTTCAGAGACTAAAAGACTCAACATAATAAAGATGTCAATTCTTTTCAAATTGATATGCGGGTTAAATGTGAGTCCAATCAAAATATCAGCAGGACTTTTGTGGTAAATAAAGTCCATATTATCCTCAAATTTATATGGAAAAACAAAGGAACTAAAATAGTTAAAACAATTTTGAAAAAGAAGACTAAAGTGGGAGGAATTGCTCTGCTTGTTATTAAGGCCTGTTGTATAACTGCAGTAATCAGGACAGTGTGGTTTGGGCAGAGGGACAGACACATAGATCAGTGGAATAGAACAGGGAACCCAGAAATAGACCCACACAAATATGTCCAACAGATTTTTGACAAAGTTGCAAAAGCGATTCAACAGAGAAAGGATAGTCTTTAAAAAAAAATGGTGCTGGAGCAATTGGACATCCATGGGCCAAAAAAAAAAAAAAGTAAGAAAAGAAATCTAGATATAATCTGCATAACTTGTACAAAAATGAACTCAAAATGGATCACAGACTTAAACGTAAAATATATAACTATGTAAAATGTCCAGAAGAGAAGATAGAAGAAAATGTTCAGGACCTAAGGATTGGTGAAGAATACCATGCCCTAACCACAATCCATTAAAAAGAAACAGATTAATTGAATTGCATCAAAATGAAATGCTTTGCTTGTGAAAGATCCTGTTAAGAGGATGAAAAGACACATTACAGAGTGGGAACAAACATTTCTAAACCAAATATTTAACAAATATTTAACAAATATTCTCTAGACTTTTATCTAGACTATATAAAGAGCTCCAAAATACACAAAGAGAGATTTCATGGATGAAAATCCGCAGATGGCCAATAAGCACATAAACAAATGCTCAATATTATCAGGTATCAGGAAGTCCTAATTAAAACCACAATAAGATATCTTTGTATACCTATCAGAATAGCTCAAACAAAAAAAAAGCAGTAACACCAAGTGCTGGAGATGGTACCAGGAAACCGGATCACTCATACATTATTGGTGAGAATGCAGAATGGAACTGCCATTCTGGAAAACAGTTTGGCAGTTCCTTATAAAACTAAATGAGAAATTACTGCATGACTCATTCGGCCACTGATCCCAGAGAAATGAAAACTTATTTCACACAAGAAAAATCTATACACAAATATTCAGAGCAGCTTTCTTTGTTTCTTTTCAAGATTTTATTTTTAAGTAATCTCTACACCCAACACGGGGCTCAAACTTACAACCGTGAGATCAAGAGTCGCATCTCTACTGACTGAGCTAGCCAGACGGCCCATAGCAGCCTTATTCGTAATAGCCCCGAACTGGAAACTACGCAGCTATCCTTCGGTGGGTGAATGGCTAAACAAACCATGGTCAGCAAGAAGCAGAAGTGAACTAAGGAAAAAACTCAAATCTATTTACATAAAATTCTCAAAATGAAAACATTGTGGAGATGAAGAATAGATTAATGGTTGGGGATGGTGGGATAGAGAGGGAAAGAGAGAGAGAGAGCGCGTGCATGTGCGCATGTGAGTGAAGGAGTAGCACAAGGAAGATCTTCGTAGGGAGAAACAACTCTGTGTCTGGATTGCAGTGGCAGTTATAGGAGTCTACACGGGTGACACGATGACACCACACTATACACACGTACCAAGACCCACTTCCTGACTGTCACTGTGCTGCAGTTCCATGAAATGTAACAACTGTGGGGGAAACTGGGTAAAGGGTCCACAGGCCCTCTCTGTGGCAGTATCTTTGCAAAATTCAAAGTGAAAAAAAGTAGGCTGCAAGGTGTGCCACTGTGGGAAGAGCGAGGGCTTTGAAGTTAGCCAAGCCGCGGTTTGAAGCCTGTCTGGATTTCTTACAAGCTAGCTGTGAACCTGACAAAGGTACTTCATTTCTCTGAGTTTCCTTGCTTTCCTACTCTGCAAAATGGGGCTAATAATAGGGCCCATCCCACGGGATTTTTGAGAGGATCACAGTGGATGTGAAAGTCTTGGCTCAGAGCCTGACCCTCATGGTAGCCTGATTTCTTGTGACTTGGGCTTGTTCGTTTGTTTTGATATGAAAGAGATTGAGTGTTGGGCCACCTCTTGCCAGCAGACAAAGCACCTCAGATGTTGAGCGGATGCCACTTGGTTTTGTGCGCTGTCCCCCAGGCCGCCGCCCAGTCCCTGTCTTGGGGGAAATGCAGCAGGGACCCCATTCCTACAGCGGCAACGAGTGCAGAGCTCTGGAGCGGGAGGCTTGGCCCGCTCGCAGACACGGGCCCGACCTGGTGTGCAATGTCCGCTTGCACACGTTCCCTTCCAATGGGCACCCCATGACTCTCTTGGGTCCATGAATCGTGGCAGGGTTTCAAATTGCTTGTCTGGAAATGCACAGTGATAACAGATGTTATCAAAGTGTTTTCATGCAGGATGGTGGGGAGTGGAAAATAATCCCACTGTTTGCTTACTCTGGTGATGTTGCCCCCCCACACCCACTTTTGCTCAAAAGTGTCACTTTCCCCGAAGACCTCACCTCCCCGTCTTGGCCTTGCCCATCTTCTCCATGGAGGCACCAGCTTACCTGCCTCTGTCCGTCATTACACCCCTCACAGGCCTACTGTCCACTCTGGACGAGAGCGAGTGCTCCTTCCCCCACAATATAGCCCTCTCGGCCTTTTTCTGGAGCTGTTCCCTTGCCCTGGATTGCTTTTCCCACTCCCACTCTGTTCCTCACCAGTCTTGTCACTCCTAGCAACGCCAGGCTCTTCTCCCCTCCCCCAACATCTGCTGGGGTCTGTCCCTCCCCCGAGCTTCCCCAGCCCACCAAGCTGTGCTTCTGCACGCTAGCGCTTCCTCGTGCTCCCCCTCCCCCAAAGCTGGTCCGCTCCTGAGTACCTAGTGGCTTCTCGGTAAATGTTTAGGGAGCGAGTGCCCAGTGCCCACAGCTTGCATACAATGAAGAGTGGCCCGAGCCCTGCCAGCCCGCAACTATGCTTGCAGTGTCCCCACTTACGTGGTGGAAGATGGAGACTTTCCAGTCAACGTGAGGGGGGAGCAAAGGCCGGAGAGTGTGAACTCTGTCATTGGCTTGGCAGTTACCCAGCATGCCCCTGGCCAGGAGGTGGCTGGGCAACCCTGGGCTCACAGACGGCCATTGAGCAAGCCTCATAAAGGGGGTCTGTGTCCACAGGCCCGACACATCTGGACCGTGTACTTGCAAAGCCAGTTGATATGCTGGATGGCACAGGCAGTTTCCTGTGCGTTGTTATGGCCAAAGACCTAGTCCTACCCCCACCCCTGCAAGCTTCGGGCAGACTCGCGGCTCTTCCGTGGGCTGCGGCGGGCTGGGAGGCAGCAGCTGGAGACGGGGCTAGATGGAGAGTCAGGATGCAGCTCGGACTTTTTAGAAGCCCTGGGTAGTTCGTATCTGTGAGTGCCATACCGCTGAGCCATCGCACCCTGGGGCATCCTCCACCCCCCCCATCCCCGCCCCCCCCTCCCGGGAGTAAAAACTGGCCTTCATGCTCATTCTCCGCGGCTGAATGTGTAACAAGCAGAGACTGGAGTATCCCTCAGGGCGAGCGGTTCAACCAGCTGCGGTCCATCCATCCGTATCACGGAATACTACTCAGGAATAAAGAGAAACAAACCCCTGAGGCCTGCAATTCAGAGGCCTCCCTGGGATCCACGCCCCAGCGGGGAGAAGCTCCCCAGGCTGGGGCGTGGATCCCAGGCTCTGGTTCTGCCCCAGGGATGGAAGACTTAAGCATTAGCCGCCAGGAGCCCTGGCTTCGTGGCTGTCCATGCCCCACGGAGGGAGAATGAGGCGGTTTCCCAGCACCCTGACCTGCCCAGCATCAGACACTCTACAAGGAGAGAAGTGGAAGGCTGTCTGGGGGTTTGCCGCCAGGGTTCCCTGTTCTTTAGCTGGGCGAAAGAATACCAAATAATACCAGAAGGTATTATTTATCCTGAAAAGTATTCTCTTCCCTCCCACAGGGACTGCACATGTAGGTGTGGAGCTGTAGTCAGGGAAATTAAAATATGCAAATGAAAAATGCAAATGATAAAAGCTAGGCATGGCTCGCCCTGGTGTTCCCAGGGTTTTCTTGAATAGCAACAAATTAAAGAAATGCTATGTAATCAAAGTTTATATCAGGCCTTAAGAAAGAAAAATTCCATTATCTCTAAATATAGCGACATGTTTCAATGTGTGCCTTTGCGTCTTGAAATTGTGTACGCCTCGCCTCGCTGAGCCAGTGCACACACAGCACTGGGTTTCGGGGAGTGTTGGGGGTGGGGAGCCTCCCCTTTTTCTGCTCTTTTTTGAATGTAATTAACAGATTACAATTAGCAGAGAAATGTAATTTGCACTACAAACCCTTTTTGGCCCAGATTTGGTCCCAGTTTTTTTCCTGTGCAACTGGGTTTGCCAATTCCCACTTGAAATTCCAATCTAAGGGAGGGGCTGCAGCAGGAGCGGGGAAAGGGGGTTCTCCACGAGCTTGCCCCCCCCCACCTTGGTCCTTGCTTGGCAGTAGTGGGTCTCAATGCCACTGTCCTGGGGCCACCTACCTGGGCTGCTTGGACTGCCCCGGGATTTGCACATTGTCAGGTTGGTTTGGAATTTGCAGTGTTACACTGAACAGCTTTGCATTTCACTTCACACCGTGGAGCCAAGTTAACCAAGATTTTCACCTCCAGTATTTTGATAAGAGATGGAGCTCTTATCAGGGAACTTGGGCCCCACAGGCGGAGCTGCAGCGTACCTCAGCAATGCGTTCACGCGTTCACCGTTTCCCTCGAGGTGAGCATTTGCTTTGGGCATTTGGTGACGCCTGATATAAACAAGGTTGATGTTTTGACTAGGGCTTGAAATGTCAGCAGCCTAGCAGAGGACTTTCAGGTGCTGCACCGGCAGGGGTAGCTTTGGGCATAAGAGGATGGAAAAGGACCCAAAGCTTCAGAGGCAGGAAAAGAGCCAGTGGCACCGTCCCTGCTTCTAAAGCAAGGCAAGGCTGGAGAACCGCGACCACTTCCGAGCATCTTTCCACTTGCCCTAAAGAGAGAACACAGCCCCTCCGGAGGGGTTGATACAGCTTTCTGATCGTCAGACCAAACTCAGGTGATCTGTCTGTTGATCAGAAAGCAAGTATTTTTTGTTTGTTTGTTTGCTTTTGGTTTGTTTTTGTTTTGTTTTTTGCTGCCTCTACAAATCCAAGGTGAAATCCTCAACTCATTTATATTTTACATAACCCACGCTCACATAGCAATTTAGTGTGTGCTCAGTACTGTTCTAAAACCTTTCCAAGTATTAACTCATTTAATCCTCATGACAATCCTACGAGGTGAGCACTGTCGTCCCCTAAACATTACCTGCCCTGTGATTTCATTTATGTAATACTCCTGAGGTGGCAAAATGACCGAAACAGAGCGTATTGGTGGTTGCCGGGGGTGAGGGATGGGGGAGCAGGGGAAGTAGGTGTGGCAACAAGAGTCTCCTTGCGGTGGTGGGTGTGGAACCACTCCGTGTCTTGGCTACGTCAGTGTCGCTCCCCCAGTGGGGATGTTGTACTGCCCTCGGCTAAGAGGCTGCCATAGCGGCAGACTAGGTAAAGGGCGCACGGATCTCTCGTCCAACTGCAAGTGAATCTACAATGATCTCAAAATAAAAAGTTCACTTTAAAAATTCATCTCATGTGTTGTCTTTTCCATAAATCTTGTCTGTGAATGCTTGGCCCACCTTCACCCCTTACGTAATGCTTACTTAGCCCCTCTGTCCCTCAATGGCCAGATCTACAAAATGGGGATATTAGTAGGATCCACCTCAGAGGACTGGCTTTGAAGCCCGGTGGGATAGGGCTTCTTCCTCGAATGCTAAGAGCTAGTGATAGGGCTGTGCTCACACAGGGGTGAGTTGAGAGCAAAGATCTGCTCTGCTGCCCTTCTAGCCTTTGCTAGAATACACTCACTATGGGACCATGGACAAAACCCTTCCTCTCTCTGGGCCACAGCTTCTTCCTCTGTAACCGGAACACAGGGACATTGGGTGAGTCAGTGGCATGGAAAAGAAACTGCTTTGCACAGAGCAGTGCTGTCCAGTGTTCATACAAGTTGTCTCTTCGCTCTACCATCTTGCCAGAAGACTGCCCCCTGGCATTGAAGTGATGGCTAAGTCTAGGCACTTGAATTGTTCATCTGGCTCAAGTGACCCTTATGAAGATTACTTATGTTTTTATTTTTATCAGGGCAATACTTGTAAATGGTTTAAAAAGCCAAATAGAGCACCAGGTTTATATAAAAAATGGCGCCCCTTGCCCCACCCCTCCTCATCCCCAATTCCTACTCCACAGAGGGAGCCACTCCCAACTCTTGTAGCTCTTCAGCTTCTAGTGTGCACTTCTGTAGCTCTGTGTGACATGTTTACACTGCAGTCTCTTGATTTTACCATTTTAGAAAATTATTTGACAACAAGCATTTCTCTCTCTTGGGTCATCCCTACATACTCTACCCTTTCCTACTCCTAAACTCCCAGTATAAGCATATCACCATTTTTACTTAAATCAGAGTTTGGTGTTTCCATTATTGAATGGGCCTGTTCCCCCAACCTGGCTGTTGGCATTCTGGAGTCCAAACAGGGAAGACAGCTGGGGGGTCTTCTCACCACTAGTTATGCGGCTTCTGACTAATCTGTGTTCTCAGTAAGCTACCTCACCTTGTGTGCTCAACGGTGCTCCTCTCCAGCAAGTCAGCCTCCTGTCCTCTGTCAGAATGGTTGTGCCCCAGTTCAGGGAGAAGATTCGAGGGCTAGCCACTCTTGATACACATTCTGAACCAGTCTTCTTGTCCTCGGCTCTAGCTCACGCTCCACGTTTAAGAAGACCCTGGTGCCTCCAATCTCTGAGTCCTCACAGTTTGTATTTCCACTCTCCTCACTCTGCAAATTCACCCACCACTCACCCATTCACTTTCTAGATGCATCTCTGGCTCGTAGTTGCCTCCTTTCCCCCTTTTCCGCAGGCCCCTCTTTATTTCTTTCCTGTCATCTGAGTGGGCTTTGAGGAGGGAAAGAGATAAATGTAGGTTTTGAGACTCTTGAGGCCAAGAGTTTGGCTAGAAAGGGGAACATTTTACCTTTTGGTCTCGACAACTGCTCCTGCCTCCACACGGCACCCCCCACCAGGCCCAACACTGGCATCCCCTCTTGCTTGAATGCAACACATTCAGGACAGACCGGTCACTTGGCCTTTGGAGCATTCTAGGCCAAAACCTGGCTGATAACAGCAGAATCACCAGGCTAGGGACCAGCAGGGGCAGCCACTGAGAGGCTTTCGATCAGGAAAAACAATGGTTTCAATCAAGGGATAATGATCCTCTTTCAATTCTAAGAAATAACTTTGACCTCAGTTGCTACAGAAGACAGAGGCCACAGGGGGATACGGGAAGAGGCATCTTATCGTGATAATTCAGTTTTCTTCCCTGCAGAAAAATGCCAGCCCTCTTGCCTGGTGTCACTGTGCCTTTGGGGCCCAGAGCCACCGCTACCATAGCGATGAAAACACAGACCCATCTGGCATTTTTGGAAGCAGAGATTGCTGGTAAACACCTGTCTCCCATTTGCTTCCACCACAGAATGAATACGGCTTGGGAAGTGGTACTGGGGGACCAAGGCAGCCTGGCTTGAGAAAGCCAATGAGATTTTTAAGCAAAACCTGTACCATCCTCCTCTTTTCCCTCCTTGCCATTCCTGCACATCCTTCTGATTTCCCCTGACCAGGGATGGCAAGAACCCCAAACCCATGCCATCACCGTCTTCCTGCTGGCATGGCAGACATTGCTAATCAATCATGGTGCTCATCCCACTGAGCTTGGACCCAGTCACTTCCAGTCTGTCGATGTTGGAACACAAGCAGAAACCCACGTGCCATTCTTGTCCTGGAGACTAAAGGTCTTAGTCGCTGAGAGGACCTGCTCCAGTGGGCAGGTGAAGTGCCCCCCGAGTGCACGGGGGCTGCAGATGTCTGCCACATGGTCTGTCTGCCCCACACTCCTTCAAGGGTGAGCCACACCGGGGCCAGATCTTTGTTGAGGTCAAATAGGAGTGGAATCCTGGGGGCGCCTGGGTGGCACAGCGGTTAAGCATCTGCCTTCGGCTCAGGGCGTGATCCCGGCGTTGCGGGATCGAGCCCCACATCAGGCTCCTCCGCTATGAGCCTGCTTCTTCCTCTCCCACTCCCCCTGCTTGTGTTCCCTCTCTCGCTGGCTGTCTCTATCTCTGTCAAATAAATAAATAAAATCTTAAAAAAAAAAAAAAAGGAGTGGAATCCTCTATCGTCTCAGCCTCCTGGACATCATGGTCCCCGAACCCCCAAATCTGGGAGGCGTGGAATGACAGAACACACTCTCCAAGACCTGCTCTATGCCCTCAAGAAGTTAAGAGGTAAGTTAGGGGTACACACCATGTCTTGATAAAAAGACTCATCTGTGCCCTGCCCAAGCTGGTCAATCTCTGGGGGCCATTCTTTGTCAAGAGTACAGCCAAGACTTCATGTCACTGTGTGGCCCTAAGATAGTCACCAGCAATTCCCCAGGCTGGTGTGGTAACTTTTTCTTTCTTTCTTTCTTTCTTTCTTTCTTTCTTTCTTTCTTTCTTTCTTTCTTTTCTTTTTCTTTTCTTTTCTTTTCTTTTCTTTTCTTTTCTTTTCTTTTCTTTTGTTAAGATTTATTTATTCATTGTAGAGAGAGAAAGCACACATCCTCAAGCTGGGGGAGGGGCAGAGGGAGAGGGAGAGAGAGAGAAACAGAGTCCCCACTGAGTGTGGAGCTTAATGCAGGGCTCGACCCCATGACCCCAGAAATCATGTCCTGAGCCAAAACCAAGTGTCTGGTTGCCTAACCGACTGAGCCACATGGGTGCCCCAGTGGGTTCCTTCTGAAACAAAAGTCCAACTCCTTAGTCCCAGGTGGTATCCCTGCCTGGGTGGGCATTTGTTGTTTTTCTTCTGAGAGATAAGCAAGAGCCTAGCTGACAAGGATGAGAGGGCTCCTAGCTGGAAGACCGGGGCTAGAAATAAGGCGAGAAGAGTGGCATCTTGCTTCCCACATTCTCTCTCATCCTCTCTGCTTCCCATGGCACCCTGAATGCAGGTGCATGGAGGAATCCTGCAGCACTGGGCACGTGCTTGCCTCCCCACAGACAGTCAGCTCCAGCAGGCCAGGCGCCCCAGGGACCAGGAGGCCTGGCCCGTGTCACAGCTGCAGGCACTAGGCCAGAAGCACAAAACTGCTAGCCAGTGAGTCGGCCCCACGCCAGGGGGCATGAGCAAGCTGGCCAGTCAGGCCACCCAAGCTTTCCCCTGTCTCAGGAGCCAGGGACACAGCCCCACAGAGCTCAGGGCTGGCAAATGGGCATCAAAGGCCAGACACAGGCCAAGAGCTAGCCTAGAGCCCTGAGGTTTCATTGGTGTCATGGCTTTGCAGCCTGATCCCCAGCTCCTCACAGGCTCCCATCCCTGATCTGAGGGCCCAGCTGTGAGAAGACCCCTGGTGGGTCTGTGGCTCCTGCCCCCCAGTGTAAGCCCATGCCCAACACAGGGCTGGGCACAGGAGAAGCACCACATTCTTCGAGGCTCCTTATCCAGAGCAGGCCTTGCCCCTGTGGTTTGGCCAAGACTGACAAGGGAGCCAAGGTTGGCTGGGGAGCTGGGGCTCCGTGCCCTCGGCAATCCTGTCAGTTTAGCCTCCTTTCGACAGAGTGGAGTCAGGCCTAAAAAGGAAAGAAACTGATGGCTGGTCAGGCAGGACTCAGCATTGGGAAAGTAAGGCGGGGCAGAGGCTCCAATTTCTTTTCCATTTCCTGTATATTCTGCACTGCTTTCAGTGTTTTAATTGATTACATCAACCATGCTCATTTCCCTGGACAAATTGGTCTTTACACAGAAGAGGCAATTACCTGAGCTTGTTCCATCCCAATCAGCAGAGCAAGCAGGAGCCTCTTTGGGGCCCCACAAAATTATATTATCTGAAAAGACTCTGAGATTCAAAATGAGGGCAATTATTTCAGCCTTATAACCTTTTTTTTTTGTTTACCTAAAAATATCTGGTGCTGGTGTAGGTCCTACAGGGCAGGAGGAACAGTGGCCTAGGTCTACCTGAAGGCCTTGGGCTCAAGATGCTTTGCCTAGTGGCTGTAGGCAACGTGAGAAAATGGCAGATCTGGGGAGGAGAGGGATGGAGGATGAAGAAATTGGGCAGAGTGAAGGGCTGGGTTCACTTCGCAGCTCTGACACCTGCAGGCTGGTGTGGACTCGGACCAGCTGTTGACCCTCTCTGAGCCTCACCTGCCCAGTCCAGGACAGGTTGCTAAGATTCTCTGCCTTGAGATCATGGGTGCCAATGTGTTTTGTCAACTCCCAATGCTCTGCCCTGCGGAGGGTAGCCCAGGCACCCAGAGGCATCTGTGGGAGCAGGAGGCCTGTCTGATGGAGGAACCCTCAGAACCAACACAAAAGCCACTGGCACTTGGGTGGGGTGGGGCTAAGGAGGCCTCACCTCAGTGTTGCATGAGTACAGGGTCAGCACCCAAGTGTAGGTGCCTCAAGAAACTCACACACCTCGCTGGCCTCACCTTGCTCCCTGCCCTGCACGAAGCCTCCCCTTTCAGTCATCTCAGCCAGGCAGGGCTTGTGCTGAGGCAGATGCGGTCCATTTGTTTTGAATCCTGATTGATTTTTATTTTTTAAAAGATTTATTTATTTATTTGAGAGATTGAGAGAGAGAAAGAGAGAGAGTGGGGGAGGGGCAAAGGGAGGGGGAGAGAGGCCGACTCCACACTGAGTGCAGAGCCAGGCCCGGGGCCTTGATCTCACAGCCCTGAGTTGAAATCAAGAGTTGGACACTCAACTGGAGCTACCCAGGTGCCCCAAGATTCTGATTGTTCTAGAAATATTCGTGGGGCTCCATCAGTGCTTCTAAGCAGATATGGCCCTTGAGAAGTTAGGCAGGGGCTAGCGAGGACGCAGAGCAAGCACTGGGCTGGGAGGAGGAGGAGGCTGGCTTCCAGATCATGTTCTCCTACCAGTTCACACCATAACCGTGGCCAAGTGCACACCTTCTCTGGGACCCAACGAACCCATTGTACTGTTAGCGGCCTGGCCTGGGTCATCTCTAAGACCAGTTCTAGCTTTGACAGTCTCTAAAATGATGACCTTGAAGGCTACAAAAAGTACCAACTCCTTAGGCTGTGGCCCCAGTCTGATGCAGACTGGTTAAGGGGCAGCACAAGGTGGGCCTCAGCCCCCTTCCCTGACCGCTGGCTGCGCATTTCTGGGGAAAATGCTGTGCCCGGGTCCAGGTGGGATTGATTGCTTTGTTCTGACCAAATTGGGTCCAAAGCAGATGCTGAGTTTGGGGTCTGGGATTTTCACATTCTCAAAAGAAACAAGGTCACCTTATGTATGAATCATTGCCCAGTTTTCTTTTTGAAAATGAAAGCTTTCTTATTACAAAAAAATTGAGATACTATTTAATGCAGATTTAATGCAGATGAACACGTGGAATTTGGAAATGATTTTATGGAGTTTGTTTTTAAGAGGTGTTTGTGGCCAAACCACTGTGTTACAAGTCAAGGCCCTTCAAACCACACTTCACATAAAAGTTAGAAATCTTGGAGAAGCAAGATCTCTAAACAAAGTGCTGACTCAGGCTTCACATGGAGCCCCAGACTCCCTTGCTCTCTCAAAGGGGACCTTTCTTGAGAACCAGCTCCATCTTTCCGGGTCCTGAGCTCGCGATACGACTGCTCTGGGGCAGCAACGACTTGGAACATAACCACCTATGCCCATCCAAAGACCTTCAATGGCCCCTTGGTGCTATCTCCATGCCATGGTTTCTGGTCAAGTCTTCACCATTGCTTGCCCAGATAATGGCTACATCTTCCTACATATTTCCTGCTTCCTCATTGACTTCTTCAAATGTACTTCACTTCCTGAAACTCCAGTGGATGTCTGGATCCTTGAATCTGACCCTGGCATGCCTCTGCTCATAATCCTTCCATGGCTCCCCCACTGCCCTCAGGATCATGTCAAAGCTTCTAACGGTGGCCAGCAAGGCTTGCCCTGCTTCTCTAGACTCCTGTCCCACTGGTCCCACCCCTAGCCCACACACAGCCACTCTCAACCCCTCAAGGCTCTGTTGGCACTTCAGCCTCATCATGACTGTGGGCCTTTGCTAACACTGGTTCCTCTGCGGCAATGACACGGGTCTGAAGACGCTGCTCTTCCTTCACAGCCCAGCTCCACCTTGCCATGCTTTCGAACCTCCACAAGTCAATTAGTGTCATCCTCCCAGCTCTAGGAGCATCCAAACCCGGAGCGAACATAATACCCCCTGCTGAACTGTTGGTGGCAGTACAGATCGGGTCTGGTTCATCTATGAGCTGCCAGCCATGGCCATGTCACTGGCCCAGAGTCTCAGCTCCATGGTTGATGGTACTTGGGAGGACCCAACCACAACTGTCTTTAGCCCTGAACCTGACATCAAGGAAACAATGAATGCCAGCCACTGTCGTTGTGAAATCTTAGGAAACACAGAATGAATGCCACTTGTTTACTTCATAGATGAGAAAACAAGGCCAAAGAGGTGAAGTTGCATGTCCAAGTTCACTGTCTTCGTCTGCTCAAGCCGCTATAACACAATAGCATAGACCTTGTACAACAGACTGTATTTCCCACAGTTCTAGAGGCTGGAAGTCTGAGATTAGGATGCCAGCATGGTTGGCTCTAGTGAGAGTTCACTTCCGGCTTGTGGATGGCCGCCTTCATGCTGTGTTCTTACATGGCAAAGAGCAGAGCTCCCATAGGCTCTCTTCTAGGGGCACTAATCCCATTCATGGGGGCTCTACTCTCATGACCTAATCCCCTCTCAGGAACCCTCGCCGATATCATCACCGTGAGGGTTAGGTTTCAACACATGAATTTGGGATGACACAAATATTCAGTGCACAGCAGTCCCACAGCAAGTAAGAGGTCTCACCTCATGCCCACACTGTGAGCCTCCTGCCTCCCAGCCAGGGTTCCCTATGGGCCCAGAGGCATGGCACGCTGTGGGGCCTTGCTTAGTATTCCACTCACATGCAACCCAGAAATGGGGAGTCAGTTAAAGGCCCTATGGGGTGAGCCCCTGACCGGTAGGAATTGGGGGTCCATAGACACACTCTTTCCCTTTCTGCTCTGAGGCATGTGGCCCTGAGATGCCAGTTACAGAGGGTTGAGTGGTGGTCACAAGAAGCAGCAAGCGCCTACGTCTGATCACTGGTCTAGGGGAAATCCAGACGGAGGCGCTCTGGCACAGAGCCCAGCACACAGTAGGTGCTCACTAAACATCAGGAGGAGGTCAGGTATACCAGGAAGGTGATCTTGCTGAAAGCCCTCCCTGGGATCCTCATGTATGCATGGTCGATGGTCAGCCTGAGAACTGGGCAGCGCTCATCACAAGGTCTGGGACTGGCCTTGGCCCCTCTACCCTGTGGGATCCTGTTTACTTTGCAGCAGCTGGGAGTTCCCTGACCTCAGGCCTCTTGGGGTTCAGACCAGAAAGATAGGGGTGGTTCCTCAGAGTTAGGCAGCCTGTAAAGTGCAGCAAGTAGCAAACAGAGAGCTCACCCAGGGCTGCTGCTTTCTTCCAAGTGCTCATCCCCTTCCAGTCAGCCTGCTTTGGGTGGCTCTCCAGTGCTTGTAAGTGTGTGTTTTGGTTTGGTCTGCTTTTATCCAGAATCTAGAGTTTTTGTCTGTGGGACAGTCTGTATCAAAGGAGCTACTAGAGGTAGAGCCCCTCAACCTCCTGGACAGGTTGGATTCCATCCTCTCTGGGCCCAAGCCCAAGGCAGGATGGGGAATTGTTCCATGAGGAAGGCATGACCAGTAGAGGCTCTGTGCCATGGACTCCATCTGACAGGCTGCCCTGGGTACTTCTCCCCTTGATTGGTTGGTCCACAATGGACAATGCCACCCATACCCTGTGCTGCCCCAACCGGGGCCAGGAAGCCAAGCATCCCAGCCTCCAGTCCCTTCTTGGTGAGTGCTTCTGGCTACAGGTCGGCTGAACACTAGCTCGCTGCAGTCCCCGAGGTGTGGAGAGCACTTGGCCCACCTGCTAAGTGGTCTAGGCCCACCTTCCCTTGGCGATCATTGGCACTGATCAGCATCAGTCCTCTTCCGGTTTCTGGAAATCCTCCTATGGGTGCACTGCTCCCTCCCTCTCCGCTCTGCACCCCTTCTTGGGAGGATATTCCTCTCCTCCTAGATCCTTGACTTATAAGCAGAGTGGGGAGGGATGGGAATGGGTGGCCGGGCTTCCCCCTTGCCCTTGAGGCTGAAGACACCCAGTCACAGGGTGGAGGCAGGGCTGGAAGACTGTCCTGCACCAGGTGGGGACAACTTGGGGTGAGGCCGAGGCAGGTGCGAGCAAAGGACAAGGTCTGACACTCTCTCAGGAGAAAGGGGCAGGTCGGGCAAGTGCCAGAGGGCAGGATGGACGTGGGTCTGTGCCTTCGTTTCCTGGGGCTGTGGTAACAAGTTGCCTCAGCCTTGGAGGCTTCCAGCAATGCACATCTATTCTCTTGAAGTTCTCGAGGTCAGAAGTCTAAAAGCAAGGTGTCCTCAGGACTGGTTCCTTCTGGAGGCTGTAGGGGACCATCTGTTTTCTTGTCTCTTTCAGCTTCTAGAAGCTCATGGTCCTTCCTCCATCTTCAAAGCCAGCAATGGAGAGTCTTCAAATCCCTCTTCGCTGCTGCCCTCTTTCTCTTGTAAGGACCTTGGGATCATATCGAGCCCCCTCAATTCCTGCAGGAATCTTCACTGAGTTGCACCTGCAAAGTCTTTTTTGCCACGGAAGGTAGCACTCATGGACTTCAGTGAGCAGGATGCAAACATCTTTGAGGGAGAGGGGTGTTATTTGGTTTACCACAGGCGGGGAGAGGCTGGGGCCATAGAGCGGGTCGGCCCCTCTCTTCGTCTTCTTGGGTTGCTGGAACAAAACAACACAGATTGGGTGGTTAAATAGCAGAACTTTATTCCTCACAGATCTGGAGGCTGGAACTCTGAGATCAAGGTGCCAGCATGGTCAGGTTCTGGTGAGAGCTCTCTAGATCAGATGGCCAACTTTTCCCTGAGTCCTCACAGGGCAGAGAGCTAGAGCAAGCTCTCTGTGCCTCTTCTTATAAGGACACTAATCCTATGACTGAGGGCCCACCCTCATGACCTCATCCAACCTGAATTACCTCCCAAAGGCTTCATGTGCAAATACCGTCACATTGGGGGGTAGGACTTCAACACAGGAATTTGGGGTGGGGAGGACACATTCAGTTCACAGCAGCCCCCAAGCAAGCCACCTGCACCCCCAAGGAGGCCCAGCAGGATAGGAGCAGAAGGTGAGCCCATTGCAACAGGTGGCTAAACAGAGGCTAGCAGCAGCTCATAAGCAGGTAGAGGGCTCTAGTGCCTGGGCCAAGACGGCATGAGCTGGGCTGGGCTTCAGCCTTACTCCAGGCCCTGTGGACACTCACAGGTTCCTAGGGCTGAGCCTGCAGGTCGGGGCCAAGCTGCCCCAGAAGCGGGGAGAGGAAGGAAACAGGCTGGGAGCCAGGCAGGGCCTGACCCCAAGCCTCATCCTCATTCCGAGAGAGCTGCAGCTGTGTCTAATTGGGGCATGATTCGATTTGAGAAAGGTCACTCTATCCCTCAGTCAAGTCCATTTTGCCATCACTTATTGAATACCTGCTGCATTCTAGGCCCCAAGCTGGCCGGAGGGCAATGCAGTGAGGAGCCAGGCTTGGTCTCTGTCCTTCAAGCTCACAGGAGAACCAACATGCATGCGCATATGTGCATGCGTGCATGTGTGTGTGTGTGTGTGCGCGTGTGTGCTCACACACACACACACACACACACACTAAATAACCACGCAGGGGTAATTTGTTAGAGGATCAAAATGAATCAGAACAGGTTCTAAAGCAATCAGGAAAGGCTTCCTGGATAGGGCAGCTCTCAGAAAGACGGGGAAAGATTTGCCTGGGCAGAGCAAAAGGCATCAAAGGCTCCGAGGTGGGGCAAGCACAGCATTGTCTAGAAGACTTTAAACTGCTAGTTTGACTAGTGTGGAAGATTGGGGTGTGGGTGAATCCAGGAAAATCAGACTGATTAGAGCCCTCCTTCCCCCGTAGGGTTTTCAGTTCCTCTGCAAGGATTCAGGACTGTGTCCTTCACCCAGTGCCTCCCCAGCGGTACCCTGAGCGGCTGTGGGTGGAGTCAGTGGCCAACTGGTACACCAGCACAGCCTCGCCAGCCAGTGCCCAGTTTGATTGACCAGGCACTCCTCTGGGTCTGAGTAGCCTCAGCAGCTGCCAGCTACAGTCACTGTCTAGACAACCCACACATACAAAAGGTCGAGAAGGACCCCTTTTCACAATGAAGAACTGCTAAGACTCTGAAAGCAAAGACAAAAGCTACAAATAGGTTTTTCTAGTCTGCTGGTAGTGGGGGGAGGGTGTCTGGAAACCCCACAGGAGGGTCTCCTACTGACCCAGGGTAAGGAGTGCGCATGAGGGGTCAGAGCACCTGGCTTGGGAAGGGAGAGAAAGACAAGACCACAGAGTCTTGGTTCCTTCTCTTCATAACGAGACAGAGAGTTCTACAGGAGGCAAGCCCCTGTAGGCCAAATTCAATGCCATCTACATATGAAGAGTTGCATAAGTTCATGTGCAGTGTAGACTATTCTTATGGCCTCCAGTTCTTGGGTGATGCTTTGGGGGCAGCACTCAGAATGCCTTGTCTCTTCTGCGGCTGTATCACATTGCAGCCGTGGTGCATTCTCGCTTGCTTTTAGAGCTTATGTGTCCATTAATAAACTCAAGTTCTTTTCCAGCCTTGGACCAGTTGTCATTTAATGATGGATAGTCACTAATACGTGCCTCTCAGACAGACATCCTCCTGTTGACTACACCGGACCTACACTGCATCTCATCCTGGCCCATCCAACTGGCAGCCCAGCAGATGCCAACCAGCCCACTGCACTGTCGTGCTCTAACCTCCATTTGTAAAGCAGACGGAGTGGTGGTAGTCCCATTCTGGAAGCTGTGAACATGGAAAGTGGAACCAGGGCTTTCCCAGCATGGTGGCCAGGGTCTGGGGCCACTGGGAGATTCCAGAGGTGTGTAGTGGGTTGAATGGTGGCCTCCAAAACTTGCCCAAGTACTAATCACTGGAACTTGTAAATATTGTCTTCCATGTCAAAAGATGTGATTTAGTTAAGGAATTTGAGATGAAGAGATTATCCTGAGTGACCTGGGTGGGCCCTAAATGTAATCACATGTGTCTTTATAAAACAGACACACAAAGGAAGACAGCCACATGAAGACAGAGGCAAAGACTGGAGTGACGGGGCCACAAGCCAAGGAAGCCTGGGGCGTCCAGCAGCTGGAAGAGGTGAGGAAGGATCTTCCCCTGGAGCCTCCCGAGGGAGCGCGGTCCTGCCCACATGTTGATTTCACATTTCCGCCTCCAGAACTGTGAGAGAACACACTTCTGTCGTTCGAAGCTTCCTAGTTTGTATTGCTGTGTTACAGGACCCATGGGAAACAAACAAAATGTGGGGAGTTCATGCCAATGGGATACAGACCTGTCACTGATCCCAGAACAAGATCCCCTGGGACAAGATCCCACCTTAACCCAATCCTGACCAAGAGGCTTTTAGCTCAGACAACCAGAAAATGTCCTTTTTTTCCCTATAGAAAAAAACAGAATGGTGATCAGTGGAAGAGTACACATAGCTCTGGAGAGGTGCACAGGGCAGGCAGGTTGGCTTGGGACTCTCATCATTGTGGCAGGGAGCGGGACCTTACTGTAGAGGAAGAGAGAGAAAATGTCAGTGTCAAATATGGGCAACACCAAGGTCAAAGGGGCAACCAACATATCCAACCCTAGTTCCAGGGATCCCAAGGGGTCTGGACAAATTGAAAAAAATTCTCATAAGGAGAAATAGGAGATCCTGAATCTCGAGGTAGTAAGCCACGTGCCCCAGAATGTGGTGACGGAAGTGGGCCTTGGCCGCAGGGAAATGGGGTAGCCAGGCAAGCCATGGCATGCATTCTGGGGTGGAGCCTCCAGAATAAAGAAGGTGAAAGTCCTGATACCCTTTGGTCTCTTGGCTCAGCTCACTCTGGGTCCCCTGCTGTACGAGGCCTGGGGACAAATCCCCGTGTTTGGGGGAATAGACCCCAGATGAGAAGGATACATGAGCCCCCACAGCAGCTGAAGTGGGCATGGGGGTCTCGAGTCTTGTCCGAGGCTCTCCAGAGGGCTGGCCTGGGGGACTCGGGGCCCAGGGTGGTCCCATGAGGCCTCAGAGGCTAGAACAGCAGATCAGCACCCCCACCACCACCACAAGGACACACTTGGCGGCAGCAGAGCTACCAAAAGGTGGAAGGTTCTGCCATCTTGTGAGTCATTTTTGAGGACAGGTGGAGCATGGAGTTTCATCATAATTTGGTGCTTTAAAAGGTAGAAAGCAACACCTCAGGAGACCAATGACTGGAGCAATGAGTGGGTCTCCCTGACAGGGGCTCTGTCACCCGTGGAGGCCTCCTCGAGGAGGCTGGGTGTCAGGCAACAGAGTGTCCTTTGAACATTTAGGGGCTTCGGCTGAAGATTTTGAAGTAGGTTGGTGAGAGTTTGCACATGAGGACAACTTGACGGTCACCTTCATTTTTCAGGGTCTAAGCTTTGTTTTTCTAGAGATTTGTGTGTTAAAATCCCAAGAGGCAGGATGCCAATCCTTAACAGGACAGTTGGTATCTTGCTTGGGAAATGGCATTTATTTTTAAAGGAGCGGTGATACCGCTCTTCTATCCCTTCTTGGGGATAAATATAGAAAGGCCCGGTGCCGGTGTGCTGGGGCTGCGGGGCAGCGCTGAGGACCGCGCGGCCAGACCAAGGTGTAGGTCAGGCAGCGCTTTAACAGGGCCCCGCGCTGCCTGCCTCGCGGCCGCTGTCAGAAAACCCGATGTGCGTGAGCGAGGTAGGCCGCTGCGCGGGCCAGCCAGCCTGCCAGGCTGCTCTCTTGGTATCTGGGCCGAGCAGTACTCGAAAGACTACAGCCTACAGACTGCGAGGCTGGCAGACAGGAGCCAGCTTCTGTATATTTGGTGTTAGGGCTGGCGTTACTGAAGTGCCTTCTCCTGCGAGCGAGGGATTGCCTGGGAGGAAGACACGTCACCCGGGGTGCGGGGAGCGCTGGGCAGCCCCAAGTCAGGCAGAAAGAAGTCTGGAGGCTCCCTGCCACGGGGAGCTGGAGGCCGGACCGAGAGGCCAGAAGAGCTCTGAGGCCCAGGAGGACAGAGACTCTAAAGAGACTAATGGTGGGGAAGCCACAGGCAGAGGGAGGTTCTGGAGAGAAGAAAGGATCAGACAAGGAGAAGGTAGAAAACAAAGTCTCTTGAGAGGAACAAAGGGCAGGCGACATGCCCACCCCCAGGAGGCAGGAGACTGGAGTCAGCCTCAGCCAGCCACCACCATGTCACCATGAGCCCTGGCTGAGGCCCTTCCTCTATGAGGTGTGGCCCCAGGTTCCCTGTCATCAAGTGACCTGATCCAGTTGATTGTTCTACACCCTTCCAGCATGGCCAGTTCATGATCTTTCCTCCTTTTCCCAGAAGAGGGTCCTCATATCAGCCGACCTGTGATAGTTTCCTAGGGCTACCATAACAAAGAATCATACACGTGGGGCTTAAAATGACAGAAATGCATTCCGTCACAGTTCTGGAGGCCAGAAGTTCAAAACCAGTATCGCTGGGCTGAAATCAAGGTGTTGGCAAAGTCACATTCCCTCCAGAGGCTCGAAGGGAGTTCTGTGCCTTGTCTCTTCCAGCCTCTGTCACCATATTCGCCTGGCCTTCTCCTCTGCGTCTCTGCCAAATTTCCCTCTGCCTGTCTCCTTGGAGGACATTTGTGGCTCTATTTATGGCACACCTGACTAATCCAGGGCAATTTCTTACCTCATGACTTGTAATCCTATCGACAAAGTCCTTTTCCTGCCATATAAGGTAACACGGGTTCAAGGGATCGTGACTTGGATCTTTCGGAGGACATTTTTCAGCCTACCATACCACCATTTGGGCCTTTCTTGGTTATTTCTACAGCCTTCCCATGTTGGCTCAAATGTTTTCATAGGATTTACTTGTTCTCAGTTGTCAAAGTCAGTGGAAAAACACCCAGAACTCTCTCTCTATCCAACACTTAGCCATGTCCTGGTATATTAAGACGAAAGTCTCCTGTGGCCCACTTCAAACCTCGCCCTTCAGCTGGAACCCAGCTGCACCTGTCACAGAATCCAAGTCCAAACACTCTGAGGGCCTCCAAACATTCTTTATGGCATTTGGCAAGGCTGTGTGTGTGTGTGTGTGTGTGTGTGTGTGTGTGTGTGTCTGGGATGGGTGGGGGCAATGAACTGCAGAGAAAGTTCTGAAAACCCCGAGGTTCTAGATGTCCATTGGGCTCTTGATCTGCAAGGAGTCCTTCACATCCTAGGTCTGGGACCTAAGGCTGACACACACTGAAGCCAAGCAACACTGTATCACGTGGCTGCAGCAGGGACAGTCTGCTGCGGAGCTGCACGAAAGGGAGGGGATAAACCCAGCATGCGTTACCTGATGGCAGGAGGCCGAGAGATGTTGGACAGGGCCTCCCAGATTAAGGGGCAGAAGGCGGTTGCCAAAGAGGAAACATGGAGAGCCTAAGAGCCCCACTCCCTTCCCTGCCTGCCCTGTGCCCCACCTCCCACCATCTAGGGAAAGCATGCTCAGGAAGATGGAGTTTAAAGTGTAAATGGGAATTCACCCTCCAGCTTCTTTCTACTCTGTTATGATGTGACTTAAGGGCCACCGAAGATACTGTCACAATGTCACTTCAGAAAAGCAGCACCCAGGCTCCTGGGATTTGCGTCTCTGATCCTAATGTGGGCCCTGACTACAGCTTGAGGGCAGCTGAGGACATTGAGGAGTAGCCAAAATCAAGATGTATGTGAGGGTTAATTATATGTGTCAACTTGGTCAGGCCACGGTGCCCAGTTGTTTGGCCAAACCCCAAACTAGATATTGCTGTGGAGGTATTTTTAAGATGTGGTTAACATTTAAATCAACTGACTTTGAGGAAAGCAGATTATCTTCTAGAGTGTGGGTGGGTCTCACCTAATCAGTTGAAGGCCCTAAGAGCAAAGATTGAGGTTTCCTAAAGAGAAAGGAATTCAGCCTCTAGACTGCAGCATAGAAACCCTGCCTGAGTCTCCAGCCTTCAGCCCCAAGACAGCAATATCAACTCTTACCTCGGTGTCCAGCCTGCCAGCCTGCCCCACAGATTTCAGACTTGCCCCTCACAGTCATGTGAGACAATTTCCTAAAACAGATTAGATAGATGATTGGGGGGGGGGGGCAGGGAGAAAGAGATGAGACATAGATAATCTCCTATTGCTTCTGTTCCTCTGGAGAGCCCTGCCTAACGCAATGCCCATGTGGTCCTGAAAGGCTTCTGAATTCTGACGGGGGGAGTCAGTGCGTCTTGGACACAGCTCCACAGCCCACCCTGTAGGGAAAGGAAGGGTCCTCAGCACCCTTCTTCTCAGCACTGTGAGCAGCCCATCTGCTCCGTGACTCGGCCCCACCTTGTGAATACATCTGTCCTTCCCTCCAAGTCTCCCTCCCCAGGGCAGGCTCACACCCATGTTGGGACATGTCTTCCACTGCCAGCTCCAAAGTTCTCCCCAGTGGGCTCAGTCCTGGGGAGATCAGCCTCTCGGCTCATTTCCAAGAGCTCGAGTTCAAGTTCTAGCCACGCCCAGATCGCTTCCCACAGAGGCGGACAGGAGGGCCCTGCATTCCCTGCTAGCCATTAACTCATCTGGTTCTCACAATAAACCTATAAGGTGCGGACTGTTCCACCCACGTTTTCAGATGAGGAATATGGGGGCTCAGAGATTCCGTGGCTTGCCTAAAGTCACACAGCTAGGACAGGGGTAGCTGAGAGCCTTCCTACTCCCTCCACCGCCCACGATCGCTGTTCTCTGTGCACGCAGCTTAGAAATAAGGCAGACTCAGATAGGCTGCTCCAGAAACGAGCTGCCTTCCAAGTCGCATGGGGCTGAGGTTCCGCAAGGGGTGTCACTGATCAGCAGCGGTCACCTATGTGCGGCTGAAGGATGTGGCTGTTGGGAGTTGGAGGCTCTTGAAACACAGAAATCACTTCAGAAGTGGATTCTGCCAGCGGGAGTGACAAATTACCACGGCTCGTCTGACCAAGTTGGGGAGGAGTCTAAATAGAATGGAGCATCTGAGGAAGAGAGAGACTTTCTTCCAATGACAGTGTTGTCATTGAGCTCAGATTTCAATAGAGGTGGTGAGGGGGAAGAAAAGCGCGAATTCAGCTCCAGCCAGGACAGCAGCCATGCTGGAGGGAAAATCAAGAGAGGACTCCCCACCAGGGCTGCAGGGGGGAGCACAGCAGCCTGGCCAGCGACAGGGAGAGGCGTGCCTGTGAAGCTGGGCCCCGGGCCGTGTGGAGAGAGGAGGGCGGCTGCCCAGCTGGCATCTGATCTCCATCCTCGCCAGGCTGGTGAGCGGAGCTGAAGAGACTGTTGATTGTACTTCCAAAGGCATTTCGGCTCTGAATCAGAATCAACAAGCAGAGCAAATGAGAAACATTGGATGGAGGGAAGACTGACCTTGGTTAGGGGAGAAAGCACTCCAGGAGAAACGCAGCTGTCCTGACGATGGGGACACGCAGACAGATAGGATGAAGGGCTCAGGGCCTGTTGGTGTGTCCCATCGGCCTTCCATTTGTCCGTTGATCCGCCCATCCTTCCGTCTAGCCTCCATTCCATGCCTCCCTCCAAGCCCATCTGAACACTGGTCATGGTTAGGCCTGGGACTGGGCTCTTCGATGGGAAGCATGGACAGGAATCTGACACACAAATTGGACAGCTCTAACCTGCCTCTAGCTAGAAGCCATTCTCCCCACCCCACCCCTGTCCCCAGAGAACTGGCAGGTAGAAAATTGTGCCCAAAGATATCAGGTCCCAATACTCAGAACCTGTGAATGTTCCTTTATCTGGCCAAAAAAAAAAAAAAAAAAGTGATTCATTTTAGGATCTTGAGATGGGGGAAATGATTCTGGATCATCCAGATGGGCCATAAATGTGATTGCAAGTATCTTTGTAAGAGGGGGATTTGACATACGCAGAAGATAAGGTGACCTGGCCCCAGAGGCACAGATGGGAGGGAAGGGGCAAGGAGCACGTTGCTCCACCAGAGCTTTGGAGGGAGCATGCCACTTTTGACACCTTGATTCAACCCCAGGAATAATGGTCTCCAAATCCTGGCCTCCAGACTGTGAGAGAAGAAATTTCTGTTGTCTCAAGCCACCAAGTTTGTGGTCATCTGTTAGAGGAAATGGACACACCCTGGCAGCTCGGTTGTTCGGCTTCACGGAGAGCAGCAGGCCCTGGCAGGTGCCATCTGCCCTGTGAACGATCCCTTCACCGAGCGTTAGCAGAACATGTCAGGCCAAAGGCTTATGCATTAAAAGTCCAGTGGAGAACAGTAAACTCCAGCCTCCACAGGCCAGGTTACTTGGAAATCCTCACTGTTCTCTGAAGAGAATGAAGAAACACGGTTGTTCTGATTCATAAGTAGATTTTCTTTTGTCTAAGTATACTTTTGCCACCAAACCTGATAATGTCTCAGGGTTCAGAAAGTATCAGTTCTGGATTTGGGTCACATACGGTATCTTTGGGGAGGTTCCTCCCAGGACATAGTGAGGTTGCACTGGAAAGACAGTGGACAGGAGGTGATACAGATTGGGGTCACTAGGGCCCTGCCGTCATCACAGAGCCAGCCCTCCCCCCTGCACAGGTTCCCAAAGCAAGGGGCTCCGTGAACCCACCAGCCTATGGGCCTGGCCAGTTTATCCCAACCTGCCAGGTGGCAAACCCAGAGCCTCAGGGTGAGTAGGCTGGGAGGCTAGTCTCAGTCTCCCATGTGGCCGTGCCCGCCTGGCTAGCGTCCGGAGCACAGTGCCTCCCAGGCCCTGTTTCTGGAGCCCTGACCCTGGAAGGAGAGAAGGAGGGCTTTGCCCTCCCTGGGGCTTCAGGCCAGGTTAGCAGGCTTTGGTCAGTGGGAAGCACCTGCCAGGGCCTGTCTCACTCAAGACAAGCCTCGATGACCACTCACTGAGGACGTCCCCTTCCCTCCATGTGGCAGCATTCCCTAAAGCGAGCTGCATGGGCCCCATCACCACGCAGCCGTTCTGTGGTGCAGCAGAATAGCTCCTGTCTTGCCTGATCACAGAGAAAATGACGTCAGAGAGCTGGTGTGTGTGTGTGTGTGTGTGTGTGTGTGTGTGTGTGTGTGTGGCAGTGTACAACAAATTGCTGGGGTTATGAGATGCTACCTAGAGCCTCATTGTGAAGAAGCCAGATGAACCTTCTTCCCCAGTGTCCTAAGCAGCTTCCTGCTCCGTCTAAGCAGCAGTTTATTACGAATCTTATCCGATAGCAATATTTCTATTTAGCAGCACATATATAAGCTCAGCTTGGTCCAAAAAGATGTAACATGAGATATGTCTGCTCAGCCACTGTCTGGGGCCTTGTAATTGAAGCCTTATAATTAGCATGAAGTCACCAGCTTGGTCCTGCTCAAAGGGCATAGGGTGGGGTGTGAAAGGCGGATTGTTAAGGGCCCACCCACAGGAAACATTTTCTAAACACTAAAGAGAAGGCAGCCAAAGAGCCCTCCTTCCCACTGCCCATGGACCCCACTGCTATGCCAGCCATTCCCCTTTTGGCTAATACCAAACCTTGGGTCATTTACACCCTGGTTCCTCGGGGATGGGAGGCCAGACGTCAACAAGCCCCAAGGTCAGCTGGGCTGGTAAGAACAGGCTGTCCCCTTATTTTTGTCTTCTACCCACACCCCCAGCCAGGCTTTCTGCACATGAGTGAGAGTTGGTACTGCCTAGTGGGTGCCAGCCCCCAACTGGACCCCATCCACAACTGAGTCAGGGTAGGAGGGAATCAAAGAAAGTTCTAAGTCACCTTGATGTCTCTAGATGCTGGTGACTCATCTGAATCGGGTAGAGTATCCCCACTCAAGGGGCTTCTCAATCATAGGGGAGCCAGATGCACAAGCATTTAGAAGCTATAGAACTTTCAGCAAGTCCCTTCACCTCTCTGGCCTCAGTGCCCTCACCTGTAGACTGGGGCTAATACGAGTAACAAATTTGAGTTTCTAAAGACATAAGGCACGGGCAAGCACTTCCAAGACCATAAAGAGGTGGTGAGTGTTAGAGCAAGCCCATGGCCCACCATGCCCACCATGCCCGAGGAGCAAGAGGAGGGTCCAGGAATGTTGCCACACACCTGGTTCTTAGAAATCCCTGTAGGGCTTTGGCTTGGTTTTCAACCAGATGTTCTCATGGCCTGTTCATCTCTGTCCTTCTGAACCAGTACTTTCTGCCACACTGTCCGCAAAGGTGGACATGAGGGAGGTTCCCATTCCCTACCCTGAGAAGGCGTGTGAAAGAAGAGCCATTGCCTTTCCAAACTGGCACCAGAAATCACCATGTCTTGTGTCATAGAATAAACTCGGAACCAGGAGTCCACAGCCCTGGCTCTACACGTGGTATCTGTGGGACCTCCTTGGGCTTCACTTGCATCATCTGTAAAATGGAAAAAAATCAGTATCTACCTCACAAGGTTGTCATGAGGCTTAAGAGACAGAAATTGCAGGTGGAACACGATGGCATAGACATATTTGTCCTTATTCTTCTCACTCAATATGGCGAACCTCCCGAGCCTTACATATAAGACAAAAATAAGAGGCCTCTGAAAGGTAGAAGCGGCAGACCAGCCGGGGGCCAGGGCACCTGGGGAATGACACGGTGGGGGGGGGTGTCCCTGGGGCTTCTTTTTGCCTCATGTGTCCCAGACTTGGAGTTGAAGGAGTGGAGTGTGAGCCCCGTACTTCCACTCTCACTAGGCTGTAACGAGGCATCCCCACCTCCCCCTGCTTCAGGAGGGTATTGGCAAAGGCCAAGTAGGGAGCCGAGATCGTCATTCCCCCAACACTAAGGAGATCTCCACCCTGCCTGCCATGGAGGCCACATGGGGAGTGCCTGGCAGGTGGCATCGGAGGCCCAAAGGACAACATGAATTCCTACTCCCACTCAGCAGTATCAAGGCATCCCTTCCTCTCCACCCCACCCCCCACCCCCAGGGCGTCCAAGGAGTCCGAGTGCAGAAGCTGGACTTCCAACTCTACCTGGCGATAACGAGGCAGCTCTGTCCTACACCCACGGGTCAGTGTCAGGCGAGGCCTGGTGTAACAGATTTCAGTCAAAGCCAGAACCTCACAACGTAATACCTAAAATGCCCAGGATAGAATCAAGATAATTTGTCATACCAGGAACCAAGAAAGTCACAACTCTAATGACAGAAGATAATCAACAGACAGGAGCACTGAGACAAATCAGATGTTGGAATTATCCGACAAGGATTTTGAAACAGCTGTCATAAAAATGCTTCAGCACTCCATTACAAACATGCCTGAAACAAATAAGAATATAAAAACCCTAGCAAAGAAATAGAAGGTACAAAAAAGAGCTAAATGAAATTTGAGATCTAAAAAATGTAATAACTGAAGTGAACATCTCTCTGGATGGACTCAGTAGTAGATTGGAGGTGACAGGGAATCATCAGTGAACTGGAAGTCAGAACAATAGAATTTACTCGATCTGAACAACAGAGAAAATTGACTGGAAAAAAATGAACAGAGCCTGAGGGACCTGTGAGACTATGATGAAAGATCATTAAAGATTCATGTCATTAAAGTCCCAGGAGGAGAGAAAAGAGAGCGTGGGTCTGAAAAAGTATTTGAAGAAATAACAACTGAAAATGTCCCAAATTTGTCAAAAGACACAAACCTACAGATTCAAGAAGCTGAGTGAAACCCAAATGGAATAAATTCAAAGAAATGTATGCCAAGACACACCACAGTGCTAAGAAAAAATAAAAAAGGAAAAGGAAAAATTTTGAATGAAGTGGAGACGCTCCCTTGCCTCTAGGGGAATCATTTGAACAACGGGCAAATTGCTCCTCAGAAACCACGGAGGCCAGAAGGAAGTGACACCACATTTTTTCAAGAGCTGTCAATCCAGAAATCTAAATTCAGAATACATATCATTCTGAAGGAAAACTAAGAGAGATTGTCACCAATAGATCTGCTCCCAAAGAATGGCTGAAGGAAGGTCTCTAAATAGAGAACAAATGATAAAAGGAGTCTTGGAACATCAGGAAGGAAGGACGACAGAGTAAAACCATGGGCAAATACATACAACTTCTCTCCTCTTGAGTTTTCTGACTTATGTTGGTGGTTGGAGCAAAATTGATAACATGAGGAGGGCTCTGCTTAGGGTACCCAGACAAATGGCAAATGAATCAAGCAGGATACTAATGCGTCTATACAGCAAGGAAACTACCTATGGGAATATAACTGGAAAGAAATATGGCAAAATCTTAGTAGCAGTTGTTTCTGGGAGAGGGAATTATGGGTGGGTTTCCCCCTTCAGCTTGTTTTCTCTTGATGCTTTTCTATTTTTGCTTGAATTGTCTCCATTAGCATGCTTGGCTAATCAGAAAAAGAAAAAGCGTACAGCAGAACGGCCGTTAACATTTGATACAAGCACGTTGCTCCTGGAGAGTAGAGAGGAGAATGATTCATTACCCTTGGGAGAATTTAAGAGGACTTCATGAAAGAGGTGGCATTTGATTTGCCACCTGGAAGGATGCATGGGGTGGAGAGGGCTGGGGAAGAAGTGCCAGGCTGGAGAAATAGCATGAGAAAAATCACAAAGATGAGCAAGTGGAGGATGTGTCCGAAAGGAGGGAGTCGTCCAGTGTGACCAGCCTGTAGGGTTTATGAAGGACACAGGTGAGTCACTACAATTCCTGAAAGGGTGCCCAAAAGGGCCGTGTGTATTTGGCAGGCGCCAGAGTAAAAGGCAAAGTGTGTATTCAGCTTGTGGACTGGGAAGCCTTAGGACCAGGGGGCTTCGGATCAATATGGGCGCCTGCCACTTGGGCCCACGCGTGATGCTCACCTAACCCGCCTTCTTTCCGAAAGGAAATATGGAGCCTTATTCCCAGCCTTTCCCAGCATTTCCTTCTTCCTTCCTTCCTCTTCTCCTGAGAGTGTCACTTCCCTCTGGGGGAGGATGAAAAACAACTCGATTCTTCTCCCCATCTGCCCTCCCCAACCCAACACACATCTTCTCTTCTCCCCCCTCCCCACCACGTTCTTTCGCCCTCACACACCTGTGACACAAGGCACACTCATTCTCAAATCTCTTGGTTCTCTTCTCTCAATCCATGTGTGTGTGTGTGTGTGTGTGTGTCTGTGTCTGTGTGCACGCGCACGCGTGCTTCTCTCTTTCTGTCTCACTCTGTCTCTGTCTCTGTCTCTCTCAATTTTTAGATCAACAGCTAAATCAGGTTCGGGCCTTAGAGCATAATGAATGCCATTTTTCTTCAGGTGCTGAGGTTTCGAGTGTTGTCACCCCTGACTAATCCTTCTCTGACAGCAGAATTCTGGCCCCAAAGCCAGGTTGAGGCTGTCAGGGGTGGTGACAAGGGCGACGAGGCCCTAGGAGGAGCAACCCTGACTGAAGCCTCCATCCAGCCCCCGAGGCGACCGAGGCCTTTCACGGCCTTGCTCCTAAGTAATCCCTCGGGAGACTTGGGGGCTTCCCAAGCGCGAAGCCCAGCCCCTTCCTTCTCCACTGGGCTTCAGGGGAACGGGTTTCCCTGGCCATCAATCTTCCCAAACTTGTGACCGAAGTGGTCATCTTGGGGATCTAGGCAGGGTTTCCTGTTTCCAGCCATTGTCAGGGGCCCTGGAGGCTGGACGAGCCGGGGAGCCAGCTCCTCTGCCTTCCCCCGCCGCGGCCGCGGTGCCACCAGTGGCCCAGTCCCCGAAGAGCTGGGAGGTGGGGCTCTCCCCCCAGCAAGTCGTCCCCCATCCTCCTCCACCCTGTTAGCAACTTGGCAATTTGGGTACTTAATAGTATGACTAAGTGACAATTACATAACGCGCCTGCCTGAAGTCAAGATAGAAAACGTTGTGGCTGAGGTATTTTTGTTTCCTACTTTCCAAGCTTGCCAGGACGTCCACATGTAAGAGCTCTCACTCTATTTCGGGTCGGTGCTTCATGAATAAAACAGGAGAGCCTGCCAGATTCAGAACACACCTTTCATCAGGCCCTGGGAGGTCAGGTGGACCTGCCCGTCCCCTCCCGACCTCCCAAGTTGGCAGGAAGTCGCTGTGCTACCCAGCTTGCTTCACGGCTCCTAAATTCCCCTGAAGCCAGGGCACCGAACACACTTCCTTCGATGACAGGCGACCTGGGCTCCGATAGCAGGGGCTTCCTGCCTGCTCAGCTTCCAGACTCCTCCTTGGGCGCCGGCTGTGGAGCGGAGCCTGGGCTGCGGGGTGGCGTCCGCAGGCCCTGCTGGCTCCTTTGCCCTCTTCTGTGGCCCAGGGTGCCAAACCAGGGGCTCCTCTTCCTTCTGGCACACCGCCTTTCTGAGAACCTGGGGGAGCTCTGCCACCAGGGAGTTGCGTGTCTATAGACAAAATCCTTCGCCTCGCTTGCCTCTGTCTGCTGTCTGAGAAAGGCGGGAGACACCTACCTCGCAGGAACCTGTAGAATAACAAAGAGACGCCCTGAGCACGTGGACCCCGATCCGTGTCCATTGGCTCCAAATTGGAATGCTTTGTCCTGCTTTGTTCAATCTATTCTAAACCCAAGGTGGAGACATGAGCTTTCTTGTCTGCAAAGGTCACCCCTTGCTGGGATTCCTACCTTGTGTTTTTCTGCCTCTGGAGCTTGGGTGTCATTACCCACGTCCATCTGGATTTGCCAAGTTTGGGCTCCAGCAAAAGTCCTTTGCCAAATACGCATTCCCTTCAGCTTGGGAAACAGGTTCTGTCAGAAGGGACATTTCATCTCCACGCATTTGTCTTGTTGACCCTGGAATCCCCAAAGTTGGACCTTGTGAATTTTGAGGGAGGTCCTTTCGCTCTCCCGATAATCAGGCCCTCTTTGCAAAGGGTCCAGCACCAAAGATTGGCCATCCAACCCTCGTGCCAGCCGTGACCACGTGGAACACACTGCCAGTACGGAGGCAAGACCCCGCTCCTCCCTAAGGAGCTGACATGGAAGCTACCACGTGGGGCAGGGCGCTTACAGCTTCAATCCAGGTCCCCTTCCTTTGTTGGTAGTACAGAGTCTCAGGCTTCCTCCAGAAACACTGAGCTCTGTCATGAGGATGGAAATTGGTGCGAGAAGTAGGCTGTATTTTTCCTGGCTGCAGGCTGAAGGGTACAAGGTGCGGTTAAGTGGTACAGCAGGTATGGGTGAGAACAGAAAAGAAGACTAGATGTTTCTGTAGAGAGGTAAATATGTCTATGAAACCTCAGCACAGAATAAATTAGAGGTTTATTAAGGGGTGCTGTCAAGAGGAGGCTTGAATAATTAACTCTTACAGAGGCCAGAGATGGTTCCAGTTCTCGAGGCCACAGAAGGCAGGTGTGGGCCCGAAGACTTCTGCCCCCTCTCACCCCCCCCCGGTCTCCCCACATGGCTCTTCAGCAGGATCCTCCCAAGACCCACACCGTTTTGCCTGCTGCCCTGCAGAGAGACCTCAAGGCTTCCATGACCTTCAGAAGCCCATACCAAGAGTCTAGAGAAAAGTCAACAGGGATTCACAGGTAAAGGAGTTCTGAGGTCCAAGCAGTGGCAAAAGTCTGCATATTCCATCCCCATCTTGGCAGATCCTGACACACATAACACAGAAAAGGCCCTGAGAAGCCCTGTGGTTTCACTTTGAAGAAGGTAGCATTTCTCCAACATATTTGAGAGACATTTTGGCATGACACCTTTATTAACAAAGGGTCCATGGAAGCAGAGGTAGACACCACTTGCAGGGGCACTGGAAGGAGCATGGAGCTAGGAGTCAAGAGACGTCAAGTCTGGCCCTGGCCTCATCACTGGTTTGCGGGGTGAACTTGAGTGCGTCCTCACCTGTTTGGGCCTCTCTTGGACCTCAGGGCCCTGAGCATCTCTGCTAAGGAGGAAAAAGAAGGGGATTTTCAGCCATGGAGCACCATGGCGGTCCAGAGTACCTGGTCCCAGGCCTGACTGCCATGTCCTTGTTCTGTGACCTCAGGCAAGCCCTTTGCCTTCTTTGGGCCTAGGCTTCGTCTCTGAGAAATAACAGGCTGAGCTATCTGGGCTCGAATCCATGGTCCTCTGGTCTTGCTGGGGGTTGTGCCCTGGAGGGGACCTATGCCAGCCATGGTAGGGCCTCCTGTGCGGCCTATGACCCCATTATTAGGGAGTGAATTTTATCCCCTTCAAAGTCCTAACCACCAGTACCTCAGAGTGTGGCTTTATGTAGAAACCATGTCACTGCAGCTGTAATTAGTGAATATGAGGTCATACTGGACCAGAGTGTGCCCGTCATCCAATGTGACTGGTGTTCTTACATAAAGGAGACATTTGGAGACAGACACACATACAGGAAAGGCCATGTGAACATGAAGGCAGAGAGCAGAGTGATGCTTCCATGAGCCAAGGAGCACAAAAGATGGCCAGCAAACAAACAAACAAACAAACAAACAAACAAACAAAAAACCCAACCAACCAACCAAACAAACAAAAAAGCTAGGAGAAAGGCAGGGAACAGATTCTCCCTTATAGCCCCAGAAGGAACCCACCCTGCCAACACCTTGACCTCAGACTTCCAGCCTCTAGAACTGCGAGACAACACATTTCTGTTGTGCAAGTCCTTCAGTGTGTGGGACTTTCAGACGGCAGCCCCAGGAAACTCAGGCATTCATGTTCTCGTCCCCTGCCTCTGACTCACCCTGCCGCTTACTCTCGGTAGATGGTGTGAGAACTGTGTCCCGGTCATGCTTCCTACACCTTTAAGCCAGGAGAGGCTTTCCATTGGTCACGGGCAGCTGGCTTCACCAGCCAGAAGCTGACCTGTTCTCCTTAAGACGGTGCAGGATAAAGAGCCCTGAAAATGCTCAACATTTTGACCCATGAGTTCTGTCTCTGGGAGTCTGTCTTGGGAAATCACCTGTGTGCAGAAAAGTTTCACACCCAGAGAGATCCATCCCAGCATAAAATGGAGGGAAACTGGGAGTCGACGGGAAATGCCCACAAGTGAGAGTGGTTAAGACGATAATGCTCCATCTGCTTGATTGGAAGAGTATTATCTTAGCTTGTGTTCACCCCCAAAGGAGAGTCTGACATGTTTCTTCTGGGAAGTGGTCCCAGGGAATAGGAGGGAGGGGCTGGAAGGAATGAAATGGGTATGTTTTGAGGGGGTCACTGCTATGGGCAACTGTGGCTCAGACCCACTGAGGACACTCTGAAGACCCAAAAGAGTGCGTCTCGAATTGTCTGTGGGTGTTGACTCAAGTGTCCAGATTTGCACATGTGCTGAGAACGGTGAAGCAGACCACTCTGGTAAGATAGCTCTGGGCAGAAAGTAGGCACGCCACCACCATTGAGCAGACAGGTGGGCAGCGGGGGATCTGAAGCTATGGGCCAGCTGACACAGGTGGGGAGCCGCGACACACGATACGTTCAACTAAGGTGTGGTTATGTGGACAGTGCTTATGATAGCACATTAAAGGGAGAACGCTCAGCGGCATCCCACGTGTATATAAAGATCCAGAACCCGCTCTTAGAAAGAGATACGAAGAAGAGTTAACGGTTGATTGTCTCTGGGTAGCGAGATCATTTGGGGTTTTTTCTTTTCGATTTTCTTCTTTGCATATTTCTGTATTTCCTACAGTTTCTTGTAGGAATTACTTTTACAATGAAAATGCATTAGAGCAGTGGTTCTCACAGGTGAGCAGGCATGGGAATCCCTTGAAGGATTTGGGGAAAGAGTGTAGATGGGCCAAAGGCCAGCTTCATGGGCGTGTGACCTGGGCAGTGGCCCAGGGCCCCAGGTTCAGAAAGGCCCCGTGCTTGCTTTAATGAGTTGCTATCACCATCCTGAAATTCTTAAGAAATTTTAAAGAAGGGATCCAGCATTCTCGTCTTGCACTGAGCCCCACAAATTATGCAGCCAGTCCTGGCTGGGCTCTACTCCCAGAGTGTCTGCCTCCGATCAGGGACAGGGCCTGAGAATTTGCATTTCTAAGAAGCTCCTGGTGATACTATTACTACTGGTTTGTGAACCACACTTTAGGAACCACTGACGACATAGCTCCCAGGTACACTTAAGAAAGTGTTTACAGACCATTAACTACTTTGGAACAGAGAAAATACATCGAAGATCAACCAGAAATGAAGATATGGCAGCTCCCAAATGAGAGTGTGAGTCAATGAGAAATCGCAGAATGTGCTTCAGGGACGATGGGACCCCTGGAGATGCATGACCTGTGCAGCACATGGCATGGCACTGGTTTTGACCCACTCCCTGTGGGTTCCCATCTGTGGTCAACTCCTTTCCCAGCGGCAACAGTGGGCAGGCTGCTTAACTGGGCTCAGCCTTAGATCCTTTGTGAAGTGGGTTAACAAGATGCGCTTCACATAATTTGGGGTAGTGGTTGATGCCTTGAGGCCCTAACTTATGATTCTTGGGGACACATACCCCTGGAGGGGAACCTTGGCTCCCCTGTCTCTCCTCCACCAGATTGTGAGTTCTCCTGGGGGTGGGATCCCCGGTCTGACCTTCTGGGGTCCGCTGGCCTGGGTTGCTAAGAGGCTCCTGAAGACAGAGCTAGGACCCTGGAGCGGAGGGGGGTTGGGGGTACAGAACTACTTTGCACAACACCAGGGACTTCCTATAGTTAGAATCTGCAGGAGACCCTGTGGTGTCCTCAATGAGCCAGAGCCAAGAAAAAGGGATCACTCCCATCTTCTTGTGTTACTGTCCCAAATGGTGCTATAAGTCTGCCTCTGGCATTGTCCAAAAGGGGATCCTGGCAGCAAGAGGATAGGACAGGACACAGATGTGGGAGTGTCTGTCCACCATCCCACTCCCTGGTCTGCTCCCCCTGCCCAGACTCCAGTCTGGTGAGATGGGAGCCCACGCCTCTCTCCTCTGCTCTGGCTGTTGTCCCCATGGGGGTGTCACGCAAAGGTGAAGATGCCATGGTCAGCCACGTAAGCCGGGCTGCCTCCCAGCCACTGCTGTTGTCACAGGCGGGACAGTCATCAGTGCTAATCCAAGCAGCTGGGAAGTGAGGCTTCCTGGATCGATGTTAACACCTTCTTGTGCTATTCAGACAGATCTTGCAAGGGCCAGTGAAGAAATTCACTTTGCCACGCCAGCTACCATGCCGGCGGGCTAATTGCTCATTGCTTGCGTCTGCTATTGAATCGGGCCTCTTCGGCCCATAAATCAGGACCAATGATCTCACACAACAGAAAGAGTGAGCTGCTGGCTATTAGGAGCCTCGGGCTCTGCCACCATCTGACGCTGACCCAATTGGGTGACTTGGCAAAGGCCCTGTCCCTCTCTGAGGGTCCGTGTCCAGCCTGCCGGAGCACAGGTGTTCAAGACCCCCGTGGTTTCGAGGGATGTGATGGGGCAGAGAGACTGCTCAGTCAGAGCAGCGGCTGCCTCATGGCTCTGCGAGCTCACTGCCCATTTGAGCATTCTAGACGAAGCTTGGGGTCAGGGCCCAGGAGTGGGTGCTAGAAAAGGCACCACTTCTGGGACGGGAGGCCACCAGAGGACCCTGATGACCAGCCAGCCCCAGGCTTCCAGAAGGCAAGACTGACAGGACCTAGAACAGCTCCTTCCTTCCCCAGCGCTGGAAAGACTGCTTGTGAACCGACCTCCTTCTTGGTGGTTCCTTCCCCGCAGAGGCAGTTGGAGAGCAGAGGACCCAGAACCCAGCAGGCCCGGGGCCAGTTCTTGTGGTACCTCCCCTGCACTGGGTGAACATGGGCCAGCCATTGCCCCATGAGCCCCATCTGTAAAATGGGTGTTACAGTAAGAGCTCCCCGTAATCACAGGGATCGTTCTATGGAGCAAAGGACACAACCCACGCAAACCCCCGAGCACAGTGCCCGGCACATGGCAGGCGTTTAGAAGCCAAGTCCTTTCTGTAGGAATTTCCTGCGGCTGCTGTGACAAATTGCCCAGTTTGGCGGCTTCAAACAAGACGGTCAGAAGTCTGAACTGGGGGTCACAGGGCTGAGCTCAGGGCGTCAGCAGGCTGTGTTCCTTTCGAAGCTTCTAGGGGAGAACCTGTCTCCTTGCCTTTTCCAGTTTCCAGAGACTTCCAGTTTCCAGAGAGTACCACATGCCTGGCTCATGGCCTTTCCTCACAGCGCTCCACGTCTTGCTTCCATGGTCACATGTCCTACTACTGACTCTCACCCTCTTATAAGGACCCTTGTGATTACATTTAGGGCCCACCAGAATAATCCAGGAAATTTCCCCAGCTCAAGGCCCTTGATTTCATTCCACCTGCAAAGTCCCCTTTGCCACGGAAAGTAACATAATCCCAGGTTGTGAGAATTAGGGTGTTGACATCTTTGGGGGAGGCCCTGTTCTGCCCACCACATCTTCCTGATCCTGACTGGGCCACTCAGGAGCCAGCTCAGGGGCCTCAGAGCTGGCTGGGGGTGGGGGGGGGGCGGGAAGGGCCCTTAGAGACCACCTATCGCATCCAGCTCTGTCTATTCCAGCTCCCTGGGTAGAATGTTAACCCCTGAAGGCAGAGACACAGCTGGTCATGTTCACTGCCGAACATGACCCCTGAATGTGTTCCCTGCCCCAGTACAGAGCTCACACTAAGTTGGCCCTTGACTCATCTGTGCCGGTTGCTTGTTGTGGAATGAACTTGCAAACACTACATAGATGTCTCTTGAGTCTCCAAATTCACTCCCCCCACCCCCAACAAGGGTAGCAACTGGTTTACCTATTTCTTTTTAACAAGTTCTTAGGATGGGAAACTGAGGCCCAAAGCCACACAGGGATGGAGCTGGCATTTAACCTGGAATACAGCATTCCAGGCCCAGCTGTGCTTCCGGCAATTTTGACCCACCCCCCAAGCCCACCTTGACCCCTGGCCCCTCTCATGGCCACTGAGGTGCCAGGACATTATTACTCATCTGGGCGGCTCACACCCATCCTGCCACGCCCACATCAGCACGGACCCAGGTGGCATGTGTCGGTGGCTCGGCATTTCTAAGGGGCCCAAGCAAGGGCTGCCGCCTGCGGTTCACATGCTCACACACTTACACACTGGTACACACTCACGTGTACACACATACACACAGAGGCCAGCTGCCTCTCCCGCAGGCCAGGCTCCAGGCTGCCTGCCCTCCCCTCATTCTAGAACTGCAGCCCTGCCTCCCTGGCCCCCACCACGTGCCCCTTTCCCGGTGCCGCAGGAATGGTGGCAGTGGGGGTGGGGAAGCGCAAGCAGAGACGGAAGAAGGGACTTTGATCCATCTCCTTTTGGAGTGGCTGTCCCATCCAGGAGTCCTGGGACAGGATCCTCCGTGCCTTTCTGAAAGGGCCACTCAGAGTCTCAGCCTGTGCAATGAATGGGACACTGAGGGTCTGTTCCAGATTTGGCTCCCATTCGCAGAGCGGAGCCTATTGACCGGATGCCCAAGAGCAGAGAGGTCCTGGGGTACTGTGGAAAGGGGGCGTCGATGTGCATATGCTGTGTGCATGAACGTGGGGGCATGTGCCTGTGGGGGGGTGCCCTTGAGCATGCTTCTGGGGGTGAGCACGCATCTGTGGGGAGACAAGTGAACACTTCTCTGGGTGTGCGTGTGCACATGTGTGTGTGCCCATCTGTAGGTTGTGTGCATGCGTGTGTGTGTGCCCATGTGTGTGCACGTATGTACGTGCTTGTGTCTATGTCTAGGCCTGTGTTACTCAGCTCGGGCCGCTATAACAGCATATCACTGGCCCGGGGGCTTAAACCACTGACATTTCTTTGTCACAGTTCTGGAGGCTGAAAGTACAAGATCAAGGTGCTCTCAGATCTGGTTCCTGGTCCTCAGCTCTCTTCCTGCCTAACAGACAGACACCTTCTCACTGCATCCTCACATGGGGGAGAGAGAACACTCCGGTCTCTCTTCTTATTATTAAAAGGACACTAATCCCATAATGGAAGCTCTACCTTCATGACCTCATCTAAACCTGAGCACCTCCGAAGGGCCCCACTGCCAATGCCACCACAGTGGGAAGCGGCGCTTCAGCACAGGAATCTGGGGGGACGCAGATGTTCCCTCCATAACGGGGCCCATGCATGCGTGCCTGACTGTGTGTGCATACGTGCCTGGGCATGCACGTGCCTGTATGTGTGCACACCCGTGTGTGTGTGTGTGCTCTGCCGGGCTGCTGCCACCATTGTCCCCTCCAGATTTCCCGAGTGCGATGGCCTCCTGCCCTCTCCACACAGGCGTCTGCAGCTCTGCGCTTGTCCAACCCAAGCACAGCCTGACAATCACCCCTCTTGTGGGGCTATGGACGGTAAATGGACACAAGGCCCAAGGCACCCCAGAGCCCAGTAGGGGCTTCCATTCCCTTCCAGCATCCCTGCCCATCATTCTCTCTGCATCTCCTCCTGGCAAATCCCTGAAAGCCAGGTCCCATGTCCCCTCCCCGGGAAGCCTCGCTTGTCTGGCAGCTTGCACCCCAGAAGGCTTAGTCACTCCCTTGCCTGAATTCCCACAGTGCCTTGCATGCATCCCTCTTACAGCACTTGCCAAGTGGTACTTTAGATATTTCTGTCTCCACAGCTACCAAGGCAGCACCTGGCGCCAGCTGACTTTGTCATACTCGGCACCCATTTGTCGGGTGACTGAGAGCATGCCTACTATTGGCCCATGGAGACCTTGAGGCCGTGCCCAGGGGGACACAGTTCTCCGGCCAGGCCCTCCCACTGGTGACGAACCCCTGGCAAGACTGACCCATGGGAGGCGGACCGGTCAGGAAACACTGTGCTGTGGTCTCTCTCCCTCCAGGCCAGCCTGCCCCGCCGGCAGCACAGGGCACGGAGATCCTCTGTGCCAGGGTCGAGGGTGGGCTCCCTCTAGGCCTTCCCAAACAGAGCCTGTCCGACCCCGGCCAGGAGGCCTGCAGCTCCGTAAGCATGAGAGTGACTGCAGGCCCAGGACTGATGGGGATGCCGAGGCCCACGGGGACAAGACCTGACTAGAGTGTCTGAGTTGGGTTGTGACAGAGCTGGGCCTCAACGTCAGGGTTACCCCACACCTTGTGTGGCTTAAGAACTGCCAGGGAGCCAAGGCTGCAGGCACTTCCTTTCCTGCCAGACACGTGGGCCGCAAATGGACAAGGCAGCCAGGTCTGAAGTTCTGGAAGGGCCGTGGCAGCTCCCGGCACTGCAGCCCTCCAAGGAGATGAGGCTAAGAACCCCGGATTTCTCTGAATGGAATCATAAAGAATGAGCTGCAGACTACCCATCATCAGCTGTGTCCCCTGTGACCTTACCTAGCCTTCAAACTGCCAATTGCAGCCAACGTCGGGACTTCCAAATCTCCACTGTGGGACAGGGAAAGAACCCCACGTGGTTCCACCTGAGCTTGAGGCCCAGGGAGCCCAGCCCAGGTGGCCCGACCAGAAATGGCAGGGTGGGGGTGGGGGCGGGGAAGGGGTCTTGGGAGGTTTTATTCCTTCTGCTTTGTGATGACTGGCTTCAAGCCCACACATTTCTTGAATACATAATAGGGAGTTGGGCGAGACCGCAGGAATAAATGTTATTAACACACAATCACTGCAGTCCCAGACAGGGCCTTCTTTCTCCAGGTCGGGTCAATTAGCAGAATAATGCCAGGCAGCTTTTCGTTTTAAAGGGTTTAATTAAAGTTTGGGTACAATGAACATGCAAGCCACCCATCTGTCTTTCAAGGCATGTATTATCTGGAAATTGATTGTAACTTATGCTCATTTCTAGAAATGTACTTCCTTGGAAGACATTGAAGGCATCCCCCCCCACACACCCCGCCATCCTCTCCCCCTCTCCCCCTGCCCTGTCCCTCCCTCCATAATTCAGTCAGCAGCACCCAGTCTTGCGTGGCCTTCAGTGGGTTCAGGGTTCCTTTGGGGAAGGAGTGCAGCCCTTGGGATCTAACGTGTACTTGGGTTCATGCTAGGAACCCACCCTGGTTTCTTCCCTCACTCACAGAGCTGCAGACCACTGAGCCAGCTCTCTTCACCCTGTGACAACAGAGGTTACCAAGCGCTCCTCCAACCAGCCCCTGTTGCCTGGGGCAACAGGCTCAGGGCTGAGTGCTGGGATGGCAAGGGACAGCCTCTTTGCAAAACAGCTTTCCCTTGCTGCAGGCCCTGTGGCTCAGGACAGGCCCGGACAGGGTACTGGCCCTGTTTAGCTGGCTGGGTGGCCCCTTTAGCCAGGTGATCATTCCAGAAATGCCAACTGGATGTCCCCTTTGTGTGTGGCATGGTGCTGGGCATTGGGTGGGGTGAGGGCCGGACAAGGTCTCAGCTCCCAAGAAGCAGCAGTATAGAGGCCCTGGGGTCAGTCAAGCCTCTGCTGGCACTCCACTTCCTGGAGTCACCTCTGCTGGGCACTGTGTGGCTTTGGACCACCATTAACTCAACGGTATGACAGACACAGCAAGAGACTGCTTCCCAGGGTGGCTGTATGGACTCCAAGGAACGATGACTAGGGTGAACCTTGGCCTAAGCCTGGGAGAGCCCTATCCGCTTTTGACTCTGTTGCCCCTTTCACATCTGTGGCTTTGGGTCACCATCCCCATCAGAACTCTGGCTGTCCCATGAGGACCTCCAGGATCAGCACCGCCCAAAGTGAGGAGGACGGCTCTACAGAGCGGAGGGAACACACTGTCCCTGGAGTGGTGACAGGACTGGAGAGGTGGAGACAGAGGGGCCCAAGGCTGGCGTGGCCTCCCATCCCTGTGCCTCAGTCAGGCAGCCAGAGTGGACCCAGGGTGGCTCAGGGGGCCCCGACACGCCTGGAGCCCAGAGCCCTGAGCCGGCCAGGCCCCGAGAGCCTTGGGAGGGACAGGCAGGGCCCTTCTGGACAGCCACATCTCCGGCCCACACTGTGGACAGGTGGGGAGACCAGGCCCCCAGGGGGCAGGGGCTGTGGCCAAGGTGCCTGGCAGGTGAGGGCCATCCTGGGGTCCCTGTGTCCTTGGCCAGGGCTGTCTGCAGAGTCTCCCCAGGGACCTGTGGTCTCCAGAGGACCCAGAAGCCCCATCCAAGACCACCAGGAGCAACGGCCCAAGGCCGGGGCCGCTGGGAGATTTTCTCGTTGGGGACTTGGGTTGGCCTGGTCTGCTGACCCCGGTCACCTGCGGAAGGGGGCATCTGTTGAGCACATGGCCCCTGGAAACACGAGACACGTCTCAGAAGCAGCCACCCTGGTCCCGAGTTGGCCCTGGTGCCAGCTGATGAGACTTTGCCAATGGGTGCCCGTGGCTTTCCTTCCTTCCCTCTTTCCCTGCCCCTTCCTTCCCTCCTTCTCTGTCCCCTTCCTTCCCAGGCTGTCAGAGGAATGAGGGGCCAGGGCCTGGGCTCCGGGTCCCCTTGGCCTCCCACCTGAATGTCTGTCTGTCTGTCTCCCATGGCCCTTGAATAGCAGGCTGCTCCCCACAAGCGGGAGGCCACTGCCACCTGTGGGCCGGTGGCTTCCTCAGCCCCCCACCTGGTGCTGGGCCTCTCAGCAAAGAACAGCACGCCCCATGGGTCGCTACCCTCAGGCAGGTCCCGGCCCGGTGGAGGCACACACGGGGCTTTCCATGCACCCGGTGGCTCTAGTGGCAGAACCCTGCCCGCCGGCACAGAGATGGCCCGAGGCCCCAGGGTGGCGGGAATGCACAGAGGAGACAGCCGCGGGCTGCAGTCCGGGCCCCCCCTCCCCGCCAAGCCCTCACCTGGTCTTCCTCAGAGGGCCAACCGGGGCGGGTCCCACGGGGCAGAGGATGGGCCCTGGAGACTGAGACCTCCACGGGACGAGGCTGGGATGAAGGCACGGGGGCAGGAAGAGGCCCGCCTGGCAAGGGGCCCTGGGCCCCACTGGGGGCAGGCAGCTGGGCCCCACAGGACCCCACCCCTGGGGCAGCGCGGGGGCCCGAAGGCCCAGACACAGGACTCCGGGGCTCCAGAGGGGTTTGGTTGAACCGGAAACCACCTGGAGGACCTGGTGGCCAAGGCGACAAAGGAGGAGGTTGAGGGTGGGTGAGGGGCCGTCGGCCCTGGGGCTCCCAGCGCCGGCTCACAGTCCCTCCCTCTCCCCCCAGCACCAGATTTGGGGCTAAGGATATGGTTTCATAGCTACTGCTCCTTCTTTCTTCCACCCCATGAAAGAGAAAGGTGGAATCTGAGAGCCTGAAGAATTCCTGAGATTCCTCCCCTTCCACATTTAGCCCTGGAATGGGTGGACACCTCCTGACGGAGCTGCTCAGATGTTCTCTGTCATGACGATGGGTCCAGACCGTCAAGTTTACTGCAGGAAGGTAGGCCTGTGCACCGAGGGTCTAGGGACTGCCTGTCAGCCCCACCCTGAGGAGGAAAGGAAGCTGGTGGGTCTAGTCATAGGGATGGGGCAGGGCCTTCTGGTCTTGGTGCACGGTGCGCAGTAGTGAGAGCCGCCGGCGGAGTGATAACTGTGTGGCAGCAAAGGGAACCAGTGTTCAGTGTGAGGGCGCTGTCAGAGAATTTCAGGTTCTTCTGTAAAATTTCAGGAACGTGGCTTAGCTAGCATGAGCCAAGCCCTTACTCTACGGAAAGGCACAGCCGCGGACACTTCAATATGGGTCGGAGAGGCACAAGAACACAACCCGGGGCCAGGTCTTGGGCATGTCTCTTCCACTCGGCGCCTTGGGGTTTTCTATTATCAAGTGGGACCACCAACTGGACGTCCCACACAGGGCATGCGTCAGGATGACATCAGACAACTGGGAAAGTGCTGAGCACAGAGTCGGACAGGGTACGATGCCAGCTCTTGAAAAGCCTTGACTGCCATTCCAGAACCGAAGGCACACATGCAGCAGAGGAGAGGTCATGGGCACCCAGCCCTGGAGGACCCTACAGGCAGTCCCCCAGAACAGAGCTGCCTCAGCCAGGGCTGGAAGGCCACGTGTCGCCCAGCCAGCCTTCCCTCCTGCCCCTTTCTGACACTCGGATGTCCTCTGGACTCCATGATGCTGGGGCCAGTCAATATCGGGTCCTCTTCCCTTTAAAACCCTCCACAGCAGTATGGCACGGTATGGGCAAAATAGACCCTGGAGGCCTAGGGTGTGGGGTCGGATCCCAGCCTTGTCACTTACTAGCCCAGTGACGTTGGACAAGTGACACTCCTCCCCATTCTAAGCCTCAGCTTCCATACCTGTCAAGCGCAGGCTTAAGGCACAGAGGAGGGGCCTCTACATGCCAAACACAGCCATGCCCGCAGCATCCCCCACCCAAACAGCTCATTCTTTCCCTGGGCCAGCCTGAAAGCACCCACCACCACCACCGCAGGTTCCTGTCAGGCTGTCCCACCTCCAGGTGTCAGGAGCCCCAGGGCTGAGCCTTGGGTTTATCACCAGGTTCAGCAAGAGGCAGCCAGTGCAGGACCTTGTCATTGTCTAAGCTCACTGGATGATGGTGATGACGATCCAACAGGCAGCAGCTGGGAGTGGGTGGAAACACTAAGGGGGGTTGGTGAGGAGAGGTAGAGGAAGCCGTGGGCTGGGAAGTAGGACCCCTGCGATCGAAGGCCCCTGCCTCGTTCTCATCGCCCAGTCTTGCAGAGCTGCAGTAGACTCCTTGTCTAGCAAGCCTGCGAGACGACGGCATCAGGAGGGCAGGGATGGGGCAGATCTCAGCCACCACTCTGCCTCCCACGCCAGCACTCAACCAGCACCTGAGCCACATGTAGTGGGCAACGGTGTCAAGAGGCGAGTGGACATATGGAATGGACAGGAGCATGTTTGGTCGTCTGTAAAGAAGCCAAGGGAGTCCTCTTATGGAAGCCCAGTGGGCCAAAGGCAGGAACAACAACTCAGGCTTCTAGGCTCTTCTTCCTGAGACAGGCCAGCGGAGGGTGCCTCCCAGGGTGCCTCGGCTGGGCCAGCTCTTTCTTCTAAACCTGGTGTCGGTCAGGGCTGCCTTCCCTGTGATCAGGGTCGAGGCCCAAGGATCAGGCACGCGAGGGCCTGGAAGGAACGAGAGGCTGGAGCCCACGGCACACACATCTGTGGTCGCCTTCCATGAGGATCCGAGGCTCCACCGCCAGCACACATTTGTACCGCTTCCCGGAATGCTGGCATTTTTCTTTCCGAGTAATGGGAGAGTGTGTGTTAAACGTGAGGGGCGGCAGGGGAAGAATGCTGCTGCTCCCCCCCTCCCCCTGTGATGCAAGGGTGCCTGCTGTCCCTGTTCAGCTGTTGGGGCTGACCTGTGCCCCCCGCCCCGGGGCCAGATGACAGTGAGGAAGGGAGGGAGGGAAGGAGGCAGAGAGAAAAGGAGAAAGGAAGGAAGGAGGGAGGGAGGGACAGAAGAAGGAAGGGAGGGAGTAATCTTCAAGGCTGCGTCTCCAAAAATGCCCGATTCCTCCCACGTTTTATTTGTCTCGACCACCATCCCTTGCCCCTAGAATGGTGTTCCCTACTAGAGGTTTGGGGGTTTTGTTTGTTTTATTCAAGTGTGCGAATGAGCACTGCCTAGCCATTTGCTGTCGATAGCCAGCTCCAGAAGAAGAGTCACCAACAGAGCCCTCTGGGAACGGGCTTCAAACTCTGCCGTCCAAGACCAGTTTTGAGACAGAGAGCACACTAAGGCTTATTCTGGTCTTCCCCTCTCATCATACAGATGGGATTGGCTTGGCCAGAGAGGGGAAGGGCTCTCCCAAAGTCACCATGCCAGGCCCAGTCCAAGCGATAGCCTCCTCACCAGCCTCCAGCTCTGGCCTCATCTGAGCTCCCGTCCTCACCAGACATGAGGCAGTGTAGCCCTCTGGCCAGCATGGGAGGTGCTTCTGGACATTTCACTGAAGCCTGTCCATTTGGGAAATTTGTGGCCCCCGGTCCTGGCTTGGGGTAGTAGCTGGGCACGCCCTGCAGCACGAGCCTGCAGTTTCAGGCCTTGGGGCCACTCCTGAGCAGTGCTCAGAGGACAGAGACATTGAGCTCCACAGCCCGACCAGGCAGCAAGTCTGCACTCCCCGCCCCCGCAGGCCCGAGCACACATGCCCGGGAAACACAAGCCGGAGACACTTCCAAACAAACACGCAGGCAAATAAAGCCCGGCGGGCCTGGCCCAGACAGGTGCCAAGTTTCTGCCGCCTTTGTGGGAACGTCTCCTGTCAGCGGAAAATCTTGGAGAGGGGGTGCATTACAGCCCCTCGGCCCCCAAAACCTGACCTGGAGCCAGGGGGCCACTGCCCTGAGAAACTGACTTTTGGTGGCCAGGCTGCCCTGCGGCGTGGCCCACTGTGGAGGGCCGAGTGCCCTCTGAGATCGCTACCTGCGTTCCAATGCTGCCTTTGTCACTGGCCAGCTGGCTGCCCTAAACAGTGGAAAAGCCGTAAGAACAAAAGCATGGTTTACGGAGGAGGAAGAAATTCTGCCTCGAGATGGCAATATCAGCTCCTGCCTGAGCTTCCAGCTCGCTGGCCTGTCCTGCGAATTTTGGACTTGCCAGCCCCCACAATCGCATGAGCCAACTCCTTAATCTATTCCTTATATATTTATATCCTACTGGCCCAGTTTCCCTGGCGAGCCTTGCCTGCTACAGTGAGTAACTGTAAAGCGCTTGGGCTGGCATCTGGGACATAAGGAAGCGCTACACAAGGGATCACAGAAGAGACACAGACACGTGGCAGCTTGGGCCGAGGGCGGGGGTGGGGAGTGACAGTGCGGGAGGTGCCCAGGCACGCGTATTTGCCCCCAGCGTCCACTCATCCCCAAGGAAGCTCATGTGCCCAGAGGACTTTTCCAGTGAAGTAGGGGTAAAGGGTACTCCCCGAAACTCATGAAACGGTTTCCCACCCAAACCGGGTCAGTAGAAGACTGTTCAGCTACCCCATCCTCTGTGAGGGACACACATAGCACTTGAAATCTGTTGGGAAATATTCTATCTCCCTCCTGAAAATCCAAAGCCTCCATGACCTAATGAAGACTCTCATTAGTCTGACTGGAAAGAGCACCCTTTCCTGTTGTTTGACCCAGGATCCCTTAAACTTTTCTGATCTCAGAATCCTTTTTTCTTAGAAAGGCTATTCTTGTTCACATCTGGCAAAACTCGTGGTCTAGCTCCACAAGACCCCTAAAGCTGGATGGTTCTCTATTAATTGTCATTCATTCGTTGGGTTGTTGAGAAGGTCATGGCTGAGTGCAAATATCCTTGGCCGAGACACCCTCGGCAGGGCCCAGGGGCTCGGGAGCGGCAAGCATTTGACACTCTAAAGATGAGTTGTGCAGTGCAGCGTAGGCCCACAGCACGCTGTGTCCACCGAGAAAGGTCCACAGTCATGCTTCCAGGCAGTTAGGGGGTTATAGATCTTTTGGAGGGGCTGAGAAAAGTTACGGAACTTCTCTCAAGAACAATGCACGGAATCTCATACATGTGCACGCACCGTATTCTGCATCCACATCCAAGGGTCTCGTCTATGACCTCCCTGGTCTTCCTACGGCTGCCTGGACTTGGCTTAGGAGCCTCAGGCTCCTGGATGGGGTTCGCCTCCAGAGTTGGCATTCTAACAGGGGTCCTGAAGTAGGTGCTTGCCATCCCCTGGCCCTGGCTAAATTCGGAAAGCAACAGGAATTATAGGAGTGCATGGGACGAGAGGGCCAGTCTGGGGTTTTTGCTGAAGGGTTCGAGAATGGTTGGTATTAATCACAAAGATAGCTCTTTAGAGGTGGGGCTTTGAGCTGCGATTTGAAGAATGTGGGTTGTGGCTTGGGGGGATCTAAGACCAGTTGTTGCTTGCATGAGGGACAACTCAGGCAAAGGCTTGGGGATAGGAAGGGGGATGCATTGGAGAGAGTGGGGGTGGCAGTAAGAAGGAGAACCAAGCATGGGTCAAATGGAGGGTAAGCGTGAACTCACAGCAATTTAGGCCACAAATGGCAAACCCACCCTACATTCAGCAAACATCCCAAGGCCCTCCTCTATGCGAAGTTCCGTCTGCCTGGCAAGCAGGTAGGGCAGGAGGCGCTCCCTCCGTCAACTCAATCCCTCTGGAATTCCCCACAGCAGCTGTCCAGAGCCTCACCACCAGCCTCCTCCAGCCCCAGCCCCACCCTGACTCTGCCAGCAGCAGGCTCAGCTCAGGCTTTGCAGAGAAGACTAGAGTCATCCAACCGGAAGTTTCCATTGTCCTCTCCACCTCAGAATCACCACACATCTCCCTTCCCTCTCTTCCTTCTTTCTATTCAGTCTCAAAGGAAAAAGGATGGCTCCTTCCCCTGTGGATGGCTGACCCATTCCCCTGGGTCCTGGACCCCATCCTGTCCTATCTCCTCTGGGGCTTCCCTTCTTCTAGAAAGAGTACTCTGCTCTGGCTGACCCCACATTCCCCACATCCCCATAACCACCCCCGCTTCCAAGGCTGAAACAGCCAGCGATCTTTGATGCATCCTCTCCACCCTTTATCCCTGCAAAAACACTTCTCCCCCAAAAGCACTGGCTTGCACCCCTTTTTCCTGACAAACTTTCTACTCATGCTTCATATATCAGCTAACACATCACAATTTAGGGATGCTCTCCTGAGCACCTCTCCCCAGATTACTTAGGACTCCTGTGATCTCTCATGCTCCTGTGGCACTGGGCACAGCCCCCGTGTGAGACAAGTTACACCGGGTATATAAGTGTCCTGTATCTGTCTCTGCAACCAGTCTGGAAATTTAGTGAGGATAGGCATATCCCTTCTCTCTTACTGTGCACTCTCCAGAAAGTTGAATCTGAGACAAAGACTTATATGTGAATATTATTCAGGGGAGAGTGACCCCAGGGAGCAGAAGTGAGGGGTAGAGGGAGCAACAGAGGGAAGGAAAGAAAGTCAACACAAGGGGCACTTGGGTGGCTCAGTCAGTTGAGCAGACTGTCCGCCTTTGGCTCAGGTCATGATCTCGGGGCCCTGGGATCGAACCCCACGTCAGGCTCCCTACTCAGCAGGGAATCTGCTTCTCCCTCTCCCTCTGCACCCCGCCCCCCACTCCTGCTCTCTCTCTCAAATAAATAAATAAAATCTTTAAAAAATTAAAAAAATAAATTTAGAAAGTCAACACAGGAACACGTTTATCAAGTTGGACACTGTGAAAGGCAACTGGCTGTTTGAATTTATGGGACCATCTGAGAAGCCATATGAATTGCATCTCGAGATCATCCGTGATGGAAGAAAAAGGAAAGCAGTTATTTCATGGGGTGTTAATACCCCCGAATGCCAGGGTGTACCTGCGTGGGTGCTGAGTGAGTTCCCAGAATCCCATCCCCTGGCATCAGAGAACCCCAAGGTATGAGAGAAGAAGCATTGCAAGGAACTGACAGGTTGCACCAGCGTGAAGGTGGTCAGAAACTCCACAGAACTGGTCACCACAACAGTGGCTGGAATAAGAGATGGGTGAGGCCAGGGGAATCTGATATGTCTGAGACAGTCCAATCCCTGTATCACTCAGATTTGCTTGTGCCCTCCATTATGACCAACTCCATATTACAATATGGGGCCTCCATTTTTGAGAACATAAAACGCTCTCACTTTTTCTTGAGACACACGAAGTCCAAGACCAATCCATCCCAGAGGTCCTTTCAAGGTGATGCCGGCTGTAATCTTTGCAAAGACTTAAGGCAAGAGGGTTGGTGAAAAAGTGACAGTCCCTGGTGCCCCGGCTGATCCCTAGGCCATGATTCTTTTTTTTAAGCACAAGCAAGGGGAACAGCAGGCAGAGGGAAAAGCAGGCTCCCCACTGAGCAGAGGGCCCGATGCGGGACTCAATCCCAGGACCCGGGACCCTGAGATCATGACCTGAGCCGAAGGTGGACCCTTAACTCACTGAGCCACCCAGGCGTCCTACCCTAGACCATAATTAATATTCATCATCTTCCTCCTCCACCCTCTGTTCTAGAAATGTTCTTCCCCGGGCCAGCACTTTGGCAGGTCTGTATTGCTTGCCTGGTGAGGTGACTCAGGCCTGTATTCCCAAAGACTCTAAGCTTTTAGCTGCCTTGCTCTTGTTAGGCCATGATTCCTGCAATTGCCCATTCACCTCTATTACTGGACTTAGAAGCATCAAGAAAAATGGTCCCGTTGAATTCCCTGGGCTCTAAGCACATCCCTCTCTGCCACCATTGTATGGCAGCAACCCTAACCCCTCCTTTCTTTTCCTGCTGATTTGCTGGCATGAGAAACCGGAACTGACCAGATGGTCGTTGCAGCTTCAAGTTCAATGGAATCCTTTCTGTGACCCTTGGTGGAAACATTCTGTCCCATCAAACCAGAACTTCTAATCTGGCAGAGACTAAAGCTTCAGGGACAGGAAGCACAATTCAACAAAGGAGTCTCTGGGAATGATGGTTATAAGACCCACACTATATCCATCCCTTGGTTTCCAGATATGTGGGTTCTAACTATTGGGGACCATATAGCAGCCATTGGATCCGTGTACATACTGCATCCTAAAGGATAGTGCCTCAACTCCATAGTGTGTTGTCCCCAAACTGGCATCTTAGATAAGCCTTTACTAGGCTAGTCTATGACACCTGCCACTACTGAGGGATTGGGTACATGGGTAATCCCAGTGAGTCCTGTGCCCATTGTTGCACCTCCATTGCCATGAACATGGTTTTCCAAGCATGTTCTTTCCAGGCCCCTAGCCAGCTACTGTATTAATTTTGCCAGGGCTGCCAGAACAAAGTACCACAAATTGGGTGGCTTAAAGAACTGAAATGTGTTGTCTTCCAGTTCTGGAGGCTAGAAGCCCAAAATCAAGGAGTATCAGGTTTGGTTCTTTCCAAGGGCTGGGAGGGAGGCCTCTCCTTGGTTTGTAGATAGCCACCTCTCCCTGCGTCTCTTCACAGGCTCTTCCCTGTGTGTGTCTGTTCTAATCTCCTCTCCTTATAAGGACATCAATCACTTTAGATTAAGGGCCCACCCTACTCTAGTATAACCTCATCTTAACTAATTCCCATCTGCAATGACCCTGTTTCCAAATAAGGCCACAGTCTGAGGTACCAGGGTTAGTTAGGACCGCAACATACAAATTTGGAAGGTGGACAAAATTGAACCTATGACAACTAGCTAAGCCAACTGCCACTACCCAGTGGTTCATCCTTTTACAGGCCACTTCTCCCTCCACACCAAGTTGATCACCAACTCTACCACTTGCAACTCCACCCACTGGGAATATTTCCCATTGCCACTGTTCTTTATGCCTTCTCCGAGTGGGGTGGGAAAGTAGCAACAGCCCAATTCTTTTTCAGCTCTTGCCAATACTTTGTACCGACCCATCTGAGAACCAGACCTAAATTACTTTATCTTCCATCAGTTGGTCGTAAGGACACTCCATAAAGCCATAGGTATGAGCTGAGGGAAAGGTGTAGTCAATGTGACTGATGCAGATGACACAAAACCTGGAGTATCTATTTGTGTAATTTAGTTGAGTCCATGGACCTTCTTGGATCCAAAGTCAAATTACTATTTTCATCACATAAAGGATGTGCTTGCCTGGCCTTATAAGGTAATGGATCTAATAATACTAGCTCATGGTGGACAACTGCAGTCTTATAGTTACTAGGGGTTCCATGGTCAAGTGCTAATTCTCTACCAAAGTCCAGTAGCACTCCAAGAGCTGTTTTCTAAAAGGAGAACAATTCTCTGCCACAGAAGGCATGACCTTGCTCTAAAACCTTGGGAGTCCGCACCGTGACTCTGCTATTAGAGCTTGCCGAAGCCTGCACACAGCATTCTCATCTACCGCAGACACATCTAGCACCATTGGATCTGATGAGTCATTAGGCTCAAGAGGTAAAGTAGCATGTACTTCAGCCTGGGCCCACTGCAGAGCCTTCTCTTGTTGTAAAACCCACTCAAAACTGGCAATCTCTGAACAACCCAATAAATGTCTTGGAGAAAAATTCCCAACTACATTCTAAGCTGTCTCCAAAATCCAAAATGAGACCCACCAAGTTCTCTGTCTCTCTCTTAGTGGTAGTCAATTCAAGGAAAAATAATTTATTCTTTTCCTTAAAGGAGATGTCATGGCATGTTTCGATCATTAGACCCCTACCAGTTTCACTGACATGGCAGCTTATATATCTTCTTGGGGTCTACTTCCCACCCTCTTAATTGCACATGTCCTACAAGGACATCTGACGTACTTGCCTCTTGATACTCGCCAGATCCAACTAGCGTGATGTCAGCAATTTCAACAATATGATGGACCGATGTAGTGTTCTATGAAATGTCAAGAAGACCAAGTCCCCCACGGACTACATTAGGAGAGAGCTGAGAGCAGAGAATTCACCTCGCCCTGGGGTGACATGCTGAATACGTACTGCTGGCCTGCTTGTATAAACGCAAACTGCTTTTAATCCCATTTATTGGTGGGAATTAAGATAACGCATTCTCCAGACCCAGAGCCACATGCCGAGTGCCACGGGATGCTCTGGTCTGCTTCCGTAAGGGTAGCACAAGCAGTGCTGAAACCACCTGGTGAAGTTTGCAGGAAGCAGTTGCCACCATCTTGCCACAATCCATCTGGTTTTTGCTGGAGCCATACAGGTAACGTGGATAAGGGTATGATGGGCGACATCACCCTTGCATCCTTTAAGTCTTCAAAAGTGGAGCTAATTTTTGCAATTCCTCCTGGTGTTGCTTCTGATTTAATATCTTGGCTGAGGGAGCTGAGGGAGTAGACGGTTTCAGTGCTTTTCGTTTGCTTCTTCCTATCAAAATAAGACTTACTCCACAAATCAGGGTACCGATGCAAGGGTTCTTCTAGTTGCTAAAAATATCTATCCCAATTATATACTTGGGATTCACAGAAATGACCACAGGATGGGCCCACAGATCCATCAGACCACTGGGCCAGAACTCCATATATCATTTCACTTCCCTAAGTCCCCACTCTAACAAGGAAACCATGGTGGCATCTTGGATTTCCTGATGCTAATAATGTAAGCTCAGACCCTATCTCCAACAGTTCTTGAAAAGTAGAAGTAGTTCTGTTTCCCTAGCACAGTTACCTTCACAAACGTCCTTAGTTCTCTTTGGGGAGGGTTGGGAGAATGTTTGTCATATGTAACTGTGGTGACACTCTAGGGTTCTTCCACAAGGAGACCTGTGTCCCCTTCCATCTGGGCTCTGGGCTTGGGAAGTGATGGAGATCTGGAAACTGGGTAAGGAACTGAATTTTTCATTGTGGCCAACATGTTCCCTCTGCTCATAAGGATTAGATATTTTTAAAATTATACTAATCAAGGGAGACCCCAGCTATCCGTCTCTCCATCTATCTGTCCTAGGAACACAATGGTTTATTGGTTATCATACAGATCCCTGTGGGTGTGACACTCCGGTTGCTACTCTGACCTTGCTCCCCACTATAATAATGGCGAAGTGTTGCCACCTGGGTTCTGCCATTTTAGAGTCTCACCATATGTACTGATACCAGGGAACCCACTTCCGTGGTGGCGTCTCATCTTGTAAAACAAACCTAGAGAGGACAACTACCTACCAAGCTGCTCAAATATGCCAGTGCCCCTCTTCCCTAATGCCTTGGTAAAGGAAATGTTCTTTGTCCCATGCAAGGAACAGAGTTAAGTGGTAGGTTTTCTGGTGCTACATAATAAATCTGTTCTAACACCTCTTTGAACATTATGCTTCCATCCCCAATACTATACTATCCAAGTTAGAGCAGCCCCATCTCGTTTATTATAGGCTATTGTCGTGTCCAAGTTTCAAGGAGCATCCCAACAGAGTATTAGCACCCATTCCCAATGATCTTGAACACTGAACGCCTAGGTACAAGTGAGTGCCACTAGGTCACTAAATTCTCCCATCGACTCCTTGGGTCCAGCACCTTTAACACCCAAGTCCCACGAGTGCTCTCGAAGCTCTCACCGGCACGTCTTAGCTGGTCTCTGCAGTTCTTTTGGCATGCAAGCTATTTTCCGTCAAAACGAGAACTGTACTTCCAAGCTTGGGTTATATGGGGATCTGATCCTGGCTCTCAGCCCAGAGGCCATGAGAGATAGTGGAGGTCAGTCTTGAAAAGGAAAAGCATCATCTTGCAAAGCACCTACATCAGGAGAGGTCGTTGCAGGGTCTCTACACAGCGGGAGGCTACTCTCCTCTGGCCAAAGAAAAGAGGCTGCCAGCATGGAGGGTTCTGGAGAATACGAGTTCGAGAGTCTCGGGCTTACCCACCCAGATGTCTCTATCCCAGGTCTTAAGGCCCCACCATTTTCTTTTTTGTGACACTGTTTTTACAATTTGATGTTGGGTCTGATTTTCATCATGGTCTGCCCTAGTGCTGAAGGAGATGAGGACACGTTTAAATGCTTCCATGGAGGCCCTCTCCCTGTCACGGGGTTTTGGAGTTGAGAGTCAGCTGACCCAAGCCTGTCATTGTCTTTATTGCAAGTTTCTCAAAGTAACAAAAGCCAGACGACTCCCAGGAGTGAGAACTGGAGGGGGCAGGGGTAAGACAGGGAAGGGGGAGGGAAGAACCCGAACAAGGGTATGATATCTAATTCTGCATCATCATGCGTGACTGGTCACCTGATGCCATAACAGGCCTCTGCAAAGCCAAATGAAACATGTCTCAGAACCAGGGAGAGAAGGGGGCAGCGGTCATCCTTCATCTCCTTTCCCCACCAGGCCAAAGTTTTCCTCCACAGAACTTTCCTCCCCTGCATGTGTGCATACCAAACAAGTTCCCCAGTATTCCATGCCACCGTGTCAAGAAAGAAGGCCCAGGATGGAGACATATGGTGCAAGCCTGAGGCGAGGTGCTGTCAAGCTATACTCATGTGAAGTTTCTTGGATCCTGCAGGGAAAGAACTGGTTACCTCAGAGGCGGTAGCAATAAGAGACAGGTGAAGCTAAGCAGACCTAATATGGTAGCTCAGAAGTGTCGGTAGCCTTCCCTTTCACAGATCTTCCTTCCAGGACCAGTGCCGTGGTGGAGCAGCACTCTTGGAAGAGAGTGGTGACTGCCTGCTCCCTCTCAGGATGGAGGCTGGGGCTGGGAGCGCAGTCAGGGTCAGGGAAGGAGCTGGACCTCCTGGCTTAGGATTCTTTTCGGGCCCAAGACTGGTGGTAGGAAGGACCAAGGCCACAGGCAACAGAGACTACTGGCCTGGAGGCATCTGCTTCTTCTCTGCCGGGTGATGGAGGCCACCATTTTCCCAACCGAGGGACAATGGACCATTCCAAAGAAGTAGGAATCCTTTAAGAGGGAGGCCTCTGAGGAACAAAAGTGCAGCATTGGGTTCTGGGAAGGGGGAAGAGGATCCAGTCAGAGCCATGGGAAAAAAATCATAAAAGCATCCACTTAGAGTCCTGTCTGCTTGCATCTGTAGCTGGGGCTTTAGAGGAAGAGGGATGGAGGGTTCTTCAGGAGACAGTGAGTGGAAACTGAGCAGCAGGAAGCCGCACCGGCTGCCTCTCTGGGTGCCTTTGGCGAGCGATGCGCCGCTTGCCTCTCCGGGTGTCTGGCGAGGGATAAGCTGCTTGCATCTGAGCGCATGGCCTCAAGCAACTAGATGGACATCCACAAGCAGGATGCTTTCGATTTGTACCATCCCACAGTCCCAGGAAACCGCAACTGAAAATCAATAATAACTAATAAATCGCTAAGTAATGCTACACTGGTGAAATGGCCATTTCATTAGCAGGAACAAGCCTGAGTGGAGAGCAAGAGGAGTTGGCATGGAGTTTGGCGGGGGACAGCTAGTTCTGGCCTCCGACAGGGGCAGAAAATGTTCTCTGCTTGCCGTTCATCCAACTGCAGAGAAACGTGGTCCCTCGTGGCTACAGCTTTTGAGGGCTACCGAAGTTTCTCAGGGCTTCTGCTCTGGCCCCACCAGCCTCCCTGAGCCCATGAGGAGGCATGGCGTGTGGGGCTGTGAAGTGGTGCATCTCAGGAGCCGGGAGCCAGTGCGCGGCGGTGGCTTCACAGACAGGGCCAGGACTCTGGAATGGACGATAATGCATCCTGGGAAAGAGGGTTTCTGTGGGACGGGATTAGTGAGGGGGGCAGGGTGGGGAGAAAGCTGACTCCTACATGGCCACCTGTAGCAAGTTTCTAGATACCTGTTTGCGAGGGTCAGGGTGGCACCATGTCTAGCTTGCTTGGGCGAACGCTCTAAAGCGGGGCACCATGGCCATCCTAGCCAGTCGGGCATCTGCCACCAGGTCCAGGGGATTTGATTACGAAAGCTGGCTGTTTTGCTGCTGATGCAACACGACTCCAGCCTGTGCGATCTGGCCCCGGGCATCACGTTGCCGGCACACAGCAGTAAGATGGAAATTTGGCTGCTGCGAAAGGCACCGATTTTGCCTTCTTCTCTGAATCTCCTTTCTCTGAACAGCAGGGACATTTCAGTCCCATGTAAAGCACACACTCTTCCTCCTGGCAAATCCCCAGTACCGTAATTCCCTATATAGTGCCACCTTGGAAGGACCTTGGGCAGCGTCTCAGGGGCCGGAAGACTGTTCTGCATCGTAGGTCCTGAGACACTGTGGGAGGAATGAGGCACCCAGGGAGAATGCACTTAGGGAGCAAGGCATCTTTTCAACTTCACTTGCTTCTGTGCTCAGGGGAAAGGGCTGGGGAGACGAACGGCCCGGCTCCCAGGGAAGAGCAGCAAGCCACTTCCTGGACCTTTGGTTTCATCACTCAAATTGTACCAGATGCCATCCATACTCATTCCTCAAGGCAGCAGGGCTTCCCTGCTGGCAGACGTGGCCGGAAGGCAGGATGGTGGCGGCATCGTCACAGCTCCAACACAGCCAGTGGCCACCTGCAGCCCAGGACTGGCCTCTTGGTCACCAGGGCAGGTGAGGTGGGGTGGGGGTGGGGCTTCCTGGAAAATGCTGCCAATGGGCGGTCCAAGCCCAGGTGAGAGCTAGACACTAAAGCCCAGAGAGGGAAAGGAGCTTGCCCCAGATCCCATGCTGGGCCAGTTGCAAGACTGAGCCAAGTCTCCCTGCCATCCCCTGCCCCCCCCCCCACTGCCCCGGGCCAGGCCTCTTATCACTTGAAGGAGCTGACCCCACAAGATACCCAGCATCACTGGCTCTTTAGGGACTGCCCCCTCCCACATTGATTTGTCCATGTTGCCTATTGGTTGCACTGAAGTCATTTCGCATATAGGATAGATGTCCTGTACCTGAGAGCTGGAGGGGCCCTTGGGACTCGCCGGCACAGGTCTGTCACTGGGCAATGCGAATGCTGGCTCTACATGAATAACAGCTAACATCGATCGATATTAACTCACTAAATCCTCACTCCGACCACGTGAGGTAGGTAGCCAAATTAGCCCCATTTTACAGAAGAAGAAACAGAGGCACAGAGAGAGCAAGCAAGCTGCCCAAAGTCACACAGCTGGTGAGTGGCAGAGCCTGGATTGCAATCAAGCTGGCTCCTGGTTGCTTGCTTTTAAACTATGCTATTTAATCTCTCACGGGATCGGTGTGAGGGTCCCATGAGTCAGTACGTGTCAGGTATCAGCACCTGCTGCTAAGGTCCCTTCCGGCTCTCAAGTGAGGTACATCTGTTGTCTGTAATGAGTGTGAGGTGATTTGTCCTCGCCCCTCCCCACAAGAGCGTACAGCCCAAGCCCAGCACTCCGCACACAGTAGGTGTTCAGAAAAGGCTTCTTTGTGCAGTCACTCCGTCAGACATGCAGGCGTTCATATATTGCACCCCAGCTCTGTGTCCGCGCCTGTGCTGGGAAGACATGATCAACCAGAGCTGGTACCCGAAAGCAAGCAGTACCTAGTCTACCGGAGAGAGGGGGGGGTCCACGGTCCTGGGTCAGGGCTAGAGTCAACTCGGCCGCCAGCGGCGCTTTTTGTAAAGAACAGCTCCTTCAGGGGCGCCTGGGTGGCACAGTGGTTGGGCGTCTGCTTTCGGCTCAGGGCGTGATCCTGGCATTGTGGGATCGAGCCCCACATCAGGCTCCTCCCCTGTGAGCCTGCTTCTTCCTCTCCCACTCCCCCTGCTTGTGTTCCCTCTCTCGCTGGCTGTCTCTATCTCTGTCAAATAAATAAATAAAATCTTTAAAAAAAAAATAAAGAACAGCTCCTTCTCCTGGGCCTCGGGGAGGAGGTGGGTCAACAAGGCTGCACAGAGGAGAACTAAGGCTTCAGCTGAGGTGGGGCGGCTGCGGAGGAGTGCCCCAAGTGAGCCGGGAAAGGAGGGCTCTCTGCTGCCTGCAGGGAACGCCATGTGCACAGCATGGAGGTGTGAAAGAACAATGTGTTTTGCAAGAACCAGTTGTTTGCTGTGTCCATCACATGCGTTGTCTTTGAGGAGGACAGACCATTGAGCCAGAGGATTATTCTCAAGCGTTAAAATTGAATGGAATTTGCCCTGCTACATTTCAGACTTTCTTGGGACCCGTGATCCCTTTCTTCCTTCTGATTCCTCCCTTTTGAAATGGAAATGTCTACCCTGTGCCTGCCCCGCTGTGTTAGTCGGTGGGGGGGGGGTGTTCTCCAGAGAAACAGACCAACAGGATATTGATATCGATCGATATCAATTGATAAATAGAGAGGAGATTTATGCAGGAGTCAGCTCACACTAACAGGGGCCGAGAAGTCCCACGATCTGCTGTCTGCAAGGTGAAGACCGAGGAAAGGCAGCGGTGTAATTCAGTCCCAGTGCAAAGGCCTGAGATCTTTCGATTCCGTCTGGGCTCCCAACAGATTGGATGGTGTTTGCCCACATTGGAGACCGTGGCTCTCTTTACTCAAGCTACCGATTCTTGCACGAACCTCCTCACAGACACACCCGCCATGAGGTTTTTTACCAGCTATCTGAGCATTTCTAAACCCAGTCAAGTTGACACATAAAAACAGCCATTATGGCCATCATTACATTTCGGAAGCCGACGATTTGTTACCTGGCTCCACAGGCTCACAGATGGTGAGGAATTCGGGCTCAGGATGAATTATATCCTGAGTCTCATGCATATCTGATTTCGATGACATTTGGATGAGATTTTGAAATAAGGGTTGGTGCTGGAATGGGTTAAGGATTTGGGGGATGTTGGGATGGGATGTTGAATGTATTTTGCATGTGAGAAAGGCACACGAACTTTTGGGGGCTAGAGGGCAGACCGTGATGGGTTGAATTGGGTTCCCTTCCCCAAATTTGTATGTTGACGTTCTAATCACCAGCACTTCAAAATGGGACCTTCTCTGGAACTAGGATCATGAAGGATGTCATTAATTAAGTTCAGGTGTGATGACACTGGTGTAAGGTCTGATACCACTGGTATCCTTATAAAATGGGGGGAATTTGGACACAGAAGACAAGGTGGAAAGACACAGGGAGAAGACGGCCACCTACAAACCAAGGAAAGAGGCCTGGAAGAGACCCATCCCTCACAGCCCTCAGAAGGAACCAGTTTTACTGACCCCGGCATCTCAGACTCCGCCTCCAGAACTGGGACACAGTGCATTTCTGTTGTTGAAGCCCCCCAGTTTCCGGGCCTTTGTTATGGTAGCCTGAGCAGGCTATAGAATTTTAGTATTTTGGAGCAGAGACTTTTCCCTGAGGGTAGTAGGGAGCCATGGATATATTTTAAGCAGGGGAAGAATGAGGTAAGCTCTGTATTCTAGAAATTTACCCTAGCAGCTGTGAGGAAGATGCATCGGATGGGGCAAGACAGGAGGCAGGGAGACTAGTTAGGACATGTTGCTGATGACTTGAGATGACATGACTCTAGATGAAAGTGGATAGCTGCCAAATAGAGTACTAGGAATAATAGTCATAATAGTTAGCAGTAGGCGCAGTACACTTATTTTTACAGCTAACCCTGGCCGATCACTTGTACCGTGCTGGGTGCTTCACAGGGTGTGCTATAGTCAATACTTGCAACAACCCGATGAGGCGGGCACTACCGTCAGATCCATTTTGCAGGCTAGCAAACTTGCCCAGAGCGCACGGCAATCGAGGGGGGGCCGGATTTGAACCAGGCAGTCCAGCTGTAGCACCTGCATGCAACGGTTTGTTGGTAACTGTTTCACAACCAGCCCCGATCTGCAGCACTGGCCCGTTTCTGCCGTGTAGGTGCTCCTGCCACGGCCAAGTCCAAGCTACCAATGAGTCATCAACAGGTTCACAACATTTCTGAAAATGTAGCAATCTTTTTTTATGAGCTGGTGCCAGCCAGCCAACTAGCCAAAGGCCAGGCATGGAGCTAGTGAGCTAGGGAAGCACAGGTGGCCTCCTCCTCCTGGTGAGCTTTATCTGAACAGGATTCTGGGGGGGGCTTCTGAGCCCAGACCGCCGAGGACACTCAGATCTTGGTTCTACCAGTGAGTAACGGTGTGATCTCAGACGAGGTGCTGAACCTCTCCGAGACTGTTTGCTCAGCTCTGAAATTAGTTTTTATTGGGCTTCATGAAGCACATGACGTGAAGCAGAGGGCCTGGTGCGTAGTAGGTGTGCCCCAAGCTTTAGTTGCTTTTATTGTTAATATGATTGTGTTTTCCAAACCCAGAACAGCGGGAGCACATTGTCTGGTTTTTCTCCAAAGGTCTGCCTAGACAGTGTGCCTGCCCGAAGCTGCACGCTGGAGGTTCCCTGGCGTTAGGGCATATTAACCTTCTGAACGGTCGTGGTGCTGGTGCGGCAGCAGCCTAGCTGTTGCTAGGACAGCCACAGACCAGGGTTTTGTTCTATGTGTGGGTTTTTTTTAATCACGAAATTGCAAATGGTCCGAAGGGTCCTAGAACAGTGGATGGAGCCTCTTCCCATGTGGGGCCTGAGTCGTGCCTGTGCTGTTGTAAAAAAATGTCATTGCATAAAGAGTAATAATTAGCAAGCCATCTGCATACTTTTTGCTATATAAAAGCTTTGACAATGTCTTTCAGCTGTATGTATGGTGCAAGAGGAAAACTGGCAGCCATCTGGATTTACGTTAATTCCCTAAATTATTTATCCATTTCTGTTTAAATAACCGCTGCCTGTCCTTATCTATGCTTTGATGGTATTACCTATGGCATTCTGGAAGTGGCATTCGTGGTAAGCAAGGAGCTGGGAGGGGGGAAATTGACTTGTAGCCTCAGTTTTCTGGTTTCACGGTAAATCGATGCAAGCCATTCTACCGCCCCTTAATTAACTGCTCGCTTGCTAATGAGGGCCTTTTTTCTTAAAGGTTCCTTTTTTTTTTAAATCAGTGAAGTTGCCAGGAAATTACAATCAATGTTTTAACAATTTCCCATTTGTTTCCATTGTGATTTTTAAAAAATGCTTACCATCACCGACGTCCCCGAAAAAATTAAAATTGTTTAAGAACACGGTGAGGAGAAATAGTTCACCTCATTTCCCAGTGGCTCTCCTTGACCCCACGTGTCCTCTGCAAGCACCCCAATCTGGCTTCCTACCTGGCAGAGACTCACCTTGTTCCAGGCATATCAAAATGCTCCCGGTTGGCCAATAGCATATGGTGTTGGGACCTCAGTGTGGGACCTGAGCTTTCATCCTACTGTGTGTCCTCTTAGATTCAACACCTGCCTCCTGCCTTTGGGGGTTTGGGGACAATAATCATAACGGTAGCTTCCTCTCTGAGGATTAATAACCTCCGGGCCAGCCACCCTGCCAAGGGTGGTCCCATGCATAGAGGCCACACCCTGACTCCACCGCAGTAAAGCGGGTACTCCTGTGACCCCCATTTTACTAAGGAGACAGCTGGGGCTACACCTACACCCACGCCTCCAGCCTCCCAGCTCAACTTGCACTTCCTGTGCATGGGGCGATCACTACCTTGGGCCTGCCCGAGGGCGTTTGTCTGTCCTGGTTCCCTTCCTTTGTGGCCTCCCTTCTGCTGTGGTCACGAGGGTCAGAAGGGTCAGAGGAGGAGTCAACAAGCCCTGAGTGAATGCTTCAGGAGCCTAGAACTCAGAGCCTGGGCTGTGGGGCATGTGGCTGGGGGAGTGTGGCCACAGGGGGCTGGTAGCCAGGGAAGAGGCCGGGGAGCAAGGGGAAGGGGTGACCTCCAGGTGGGCACAGCCAGCAACCTCTATACATGGACAGCGGTGGTGGGGGATGGGCAGGGGGAGACGCCATATCCATTACCTCTCTTCTTCCCTCTGGACCTGGATTCTGTCCTCCAGAGGGCACCCTGAACCCCCTCCAGCCATGAGTTCATCAGATAGGCTTTGGGGGAATCTCCCAAGTCTCTGGTAAAACAGTGAAATGGGAGAAGTCGAGGGCAAGGGCCTGCAGAATCAGAGAGATACAGACAAGCTGTGGATGGCCAAGGGTGGGATTTTGACAGGAGAGCTGGAATTCTAGGCAGGGGGGTGGGGGATGTGTGGGCGAAGGTGCAGAGGTGGGAAGAAGCAGGAATTGTTCGGTGTCCAGAGAACAGTCCAGCCAGGCAGGAGGCCCAGCGGCATGTGTGAAAGCAGCAGGTGATGGGTCTGGAACTGGAGGCCGGGGCCCACCAATGCAGGGCGTTGAACGGCCAGCTGAGGAGCTGGGACTCCGTGCCACCAGCAGCAGGGGCCACAGGCTGCTTTGCAGCAGAAAAATAATGAAGAACAGAGCAACTGATGTGTGTTTCTTCTCTGCAGTCGGCACGCCTGTTTTCCAAATTCTAGAGGCTGCCCAGTTAAGCCCCCAGCATTTGTCACAAGAACTTGGGAAAACTTTGTATGTGTTCATAGGAATAGGACAATGAATGACAGATGGCCACGGATTGTTTTCTTAACCCTTGAGCTCCAGGTTTGAGTCAGACCAAAGGCAGGGCCCACATCAGCCTTGGCGTGATGTCCCTGGACACGCATAGCCCAAGCTATGCCAGTCTCCTGGCAGCCTGTCAGCAGCAAGGCCAGAAGATTCCCCGGGAGAAGAGCAGCCCCCTGAGAGCCCTGTGGGATTCCTTTCCTCACCTGGAGCCAGGACTGCACACACTTAATGTGAATGGCCACATGGCAGGGGGAATCAGCCTAAGCTTTGAGGCCCAGTTGTTTCCTGCTCTGCAACTCTCAAGCTGTGTGACCCTGGCCATGTCCCCTCACATCTCTGAACCTCCTGTTCCCTCATCTAGAACATGGAACTGATGGTCGCTTACACCGCATTGTGTACCTGGACTCATGCAGATGAAACACAGAGGAAGCCCAGGTAAACAGAGGGAGCTGTTAGCTCCAGACTTAGTCTGCATTTTGGGTGACAAAAAGGTCTCAGAGCAAGTCTCTTCAGTGAGGAGAAAGCCCTTACCCAGCCTCTGTCTCTGGCTTCTTCTCTCGTTTCTCCATCAACCTCAGGATATCCAAGGTGACAACCATGAGGGAACCTCTGTCTCCAACAGTAACTGAAAGAACCACAACACGTCTGGATCACAGTGCCCCTTGGGGATGTGACCTGAGGCTGGTTTCATGGTGCTAACACAAAGCTCTTGGCCTGACCTCCATCCTTCTTAACCTTTGCCTAGGTCATGAAACTCCTTAAAATGTACCACAGCTATGGACCCCTTTCCCAGTGTGTGTGTCCAATTCCGTGGCCCCCAGAGTTTCCCGAAAAGTTCCAGGAAAACAGAATCCAAGTAACATTCATTGAGCAGATACTCCCTGCCAGTCACTGTGCTAGGAGCGGGGAAGACAGCAGAGAGTAAACCGGGCCCTGGAGTAGCCCTCCTGGGTTCTAACCTATCGAGGTCAGCTAGTGGTAAGTGCTCAAGAGAAAACAAAGCAGGGAAGGCGAGAGGAAGTGCCACAGATGGGTGTGGGGCTTTGAAATGTTACATAGGGAGGCCAGGTGACATTTGTGTCGATATTAAAGGAAATGAGGGAGCCAGCCCCATAGATTTCTGGGAAAATGCATTCCAGTAGCAGGAACAGCCGGTGCAAAGGCCCTAAGGAGGGATGTGCCTGGTGTGTTGGGGAAGAGTTGGGAAGCCTGGAGCTCACCAGCAGAGTGAGGGAGGGCAAGAGGGAAGACGATACCATCCAGACTGTGGTGGGGGCATGTCGCACAGGCCCTTCTAGGCTACCAGAAGCAATTCCCTTTTACTGAGTGAAATGGGGACTGGACTGGGATTACGGACTGGACTGGGATTAGGGACTGGACTGGGATTTGGGGAGGAGGTAACTGGGGGGAGGTCGGAAACAGAGCCACCTGTTAGGTGACCACTGGAGTAACCTGGTGGCTGGACCTGAGGTTAGTAGTGGAGAAGGAGAGAAGGCTGGGACTGTGGATGCATTTTCAAGATGGAAACAGAATTGTCTGCTTCTCTGGATGTGGGGTGTGAGCGTAAGAGAAGACTCAAGCAAGACTCCAGGGAACCCAGCTGGGACAACTTGAATGAGGGAGCTGTTGTGAACTGAGGGGGGCAGACTTCAGGAGAAGTTGGTTTGGGGATGACCAGGAGGGACCGTGCGTGGTTTGAGATGTCTAGCGGCCATCCAGGTGGCGGTTCCAAGCAGGCAACTGGCCCTCTGACACAAGTGCAGCTGTCCTCTCATAGGCTCCCAGGACACTTGGGGGCGCGGACATCACCCACCCCCCTGGGGAAGCAGAGGGGAAGTGGCATGAGGGTGGAGTGGAAGTGTCTGAGAACAGAGCCCCATCTTCCACCTCCTGGACAAATGCACTGGGAGGAGGGGGATCAAATTTTAAAAGCACTCTGCAGTGCTCTGTGATAGACTTAGTTATCCCCCTGGTCCGCTGTGTTTAATCAGATTCTCTTCAAGACACTCTTGAGTTCTCTCTTGCTGAAGGGGTCATGCGGACAGGCCAGGGGCCAGGACCCCACTGCGGCCTTGTCAGGGGTGACGGTAGGGACTGCAATCAGTTCAATCACCAGAGAGCAATAACTTCTCCAGGCCGCTGGCCCTTTCCAGAGCAGCCTCGGCTGGACCCGGCCAAGGTGGATTCCTATCCAACAGCCTGGCTGAGCCTTGCCCCCGCAAGGCGCTTCGTTGGGCCACGCTGGCCGTGGCGCACCAGCGCTGCGGAGAAGGGGTCTGACACCTGTGCCTCGCGGTAGGGCACGGACGCCGCTCCTCAGCCTGGGGACTTCGGGAAACGCTCGGAGGCAAGCGCCCAGCTCCGTCGCGCCTACGTAGCCCACGAAGGGACTTTGGTTGTTTCTCATAGGGGGCCCCAGCGCTTTCCGCGGGCCGAGGGCGTGGGCGCAGAGAGAAGGAGGGGCCGAGTGGGCGGCGGGCCCACCCCTTTATTCCTGGCCTGCGGCTCTGCCGAGTGCGACCAGATGTGGTGGAGACAGGTCGCTACTCAGAGGTGCGGGCGGGAGCTGTGATTGGACTCTGGGGCTTTCGCGGGCGCTGCTGCTGTCGGACCAGACGCGGCGTCCGTGGGCTAAGCTCAGACCCCGCCGCTGCTACCACCCAGGAAGTCCAGGTTAGGAAACGGACGCGGCCGGGGACCCTGGAGAAGGGGCACAGGCTAGTACCCCCCGGTATGGGGGGAAGAGAGCCGCTGGCCTCCACGCCAGGGCAGAGGGCGGATGGCGCGCTCTGACCCGCTGGGCGGTTCACGAGGAACTCATGTTCCCACAGAAGCCGCAGGTGTCTACCCCGGGATAACCCCTTGCAGAGACGGGGCCGGTCCAGCCTAGCTCGGGAAGGGGCTTCGCCGGCCGCGGGCCAGTGGGGAGGGAGACTGGCTGGCGCGCCTGGGCTTCTGGCTGAGCTTACCGGCGGGCAGCACAGACAGGGTCTGCGCGGAGGCGGGGGTGGGGGCGGGCGGTGGAGGAGGGAATGAGGGAGAGGGCGGGGGACGGGAGAGGGGGAAGGAGGACGCTAGGCGAGACGGGGAAGAGGGGATGCAGTTCAGTAGCCGCCACCTGAGAGCACTGGTCCCCACTGCCGTCACAGCAGGTCGGCTTGGCTGTCCCGGCGGGAGCCAGCTAGGAGACGCGTTGCCAGTGGGACGGGCGCTACCCACCCAGCAGCCACCACAGAAGGTGAGCGCCCTCCCAGGGCGAAGGGGGAGGGGGTCCGACCGTCAGCTCTGGAGTCAGTCTCTGCTCAGAATGGGAAAGGAGTGTGTGTGTGTGGGGGGGGGATTGGACAGGCTACTTGACGGTGAGACTCCAGTCCCTGTGACGCTTCAGTGTCTTCCAGGGGTCTGCTTTCGCTCTCTACCCCCCCTCCCTCTCTCCATCTCTCTCTCTCTCCCCTGGCGTCCCTCTGGCACTCTATCTCCGTCCTTCAGTCGTTTCTCTCGGTCTGCCGGTGCCTCTCGTTTTCTGTCTTTCCCTCTGTCCCTCTTGGTCTCTGCCAGTCTCGCGCGCTGTCTCAGCCCTGGCGCTGTTGAGTGCTGGCTCTCCCGCTCTCCCCGCTCCCTCTCCGTCTGTCAGGGGCGCGCACGGCTCACCAGCCTGCTCTGCCCAGACGCGGGAAGGCTACCTTCCGCGTGCGGGTTTCCCAAGCGCTCGGGGCTCCGCCTGCTGCCCTCGGGCGAGCTCCATCCGCTCGTGCCCAGGGGCTCTCGGTCACCCCGCTGCCGCTCCTCCCCATCAGCGCACCGTCTAGACGGGCCACCTGCCGCCGAGGGCACCGACCGCCTCCCGCTACGCGCGGAGCCACAGAGGTAAGTGCGGCCGTGGCCCTTCCTTCCCTCCCGCACTCCCCAGCAGCCCTGGCTCGAGTGCGCTGGAGAAACGAGGCGACCGCAGCGAAGCCATCCTGCGGCCGTTTTCCCTTTCAAAGAGTGGCAGGAGGGCCGGGGAGGCCCCTTGGGCGGCCGCCGCGCTTCCGCTGCCCCCGGCCCCATCCGGCCTGGAAACTCGGTGTTTCGGGGCTCGGGGCTGGCGGGGTCGCGGGCGGGGCAGCGCGGCTTCCCCTTTAAGGCCGGAGCCGCTCGTCGCCGTGAGTGTGAGGGTGTGTGAGTGTGCGGCGTGCGTGTCTCCTCCTCCCCGAGTGACACAGCAGTGAGAAATGCCTATCAGTAACTTAAACCCCCGAAACTCCACCTTCCGGGCGCGCGGCGCGGAGCCGGGCGGTGGGAATGGAGCGAGCAGATTGAGGCCGCCACTGCAGCGCCGCCGGCATGAACTTGGCCGCGAGCTGAAGCAGCGGGCGGCGGGCGGGCGCGGGGGCACCGGCCGCTAGCCAGGGGGTGATCTGCAACCGGGCCGGGCCACTCGCGGGTGCCCGAGGCCAGGCTGCCTGCGCCGGCGGCCGCCTGCCCCTCGGGCACTGCCCCCGCCGCCGCCAAGGGAGCTCCGCAGCACGGTAAGACTGAGGGCGGGAGCGGGAGGTCCGGCTGCTCCGGGGGCTCCGGTGTGCACTTGTGGCCCCTACTTGTGGTTCCCGTCGCGGAGGAGCTGGGGGACCCCAAAGTTTGCTCCGAGCACACGGCCCACCTGGCGCTACGCGGGGCTGGCCCCCTCTCGAACTGGCCGGGCCGGCCTGAGCGCAGCTCCCATCGTCCGGGACTTCGGCCTCTGCCTGCCCTCGGGCGCCCATCGGTTGTCTGAAATCGGGCGGGGGCAGTTAAGTACCGGGGACGAGGGGGGGTTGCGGAACCAGAGGGGCGCGAGCCACACGGGCTTCTCTGGCCGCGCCAGGCTCACCGGGAGGCTCCCACTCCGCTCAGGCGCCCCCCGGGCCGCTGGCGGCCCGGATGCCACCGGCGACGCTCCCATCGCATGCCAGCTCCCTGAGCCTGGGCCAGTCGACAGTGGGCGCTGGGCACAGGATTCCACACCCCCCCCACACACACACCCCAACCCGGTTTGCCGCCACTGAGCGGGAGTGTGGAGTGTGCGTGCGCCGAGCCCGCTGCCTGGCGCTCCCTCCCTTGCCAAATCCTCCTCTGGAGAGCAGCCCCAAGCAGAGCTGGCGGCTCAAGGCAGCCCCGACTGGGCTCCTGCCTGGAGCTCCCGGCGCCCCCGCGCTGCGCTCGGAGCTCCCAGGCCTCTGAGCGGCGGCAGAGCCCGGCGCCCGGCGCCGGCAAGGGCGGGCGGGAAGCCCCCCGGAGAGCCGCCAAATACTTTTCTGGGCCAGTTGGCTCGGCTAGGCTCTGTCCCGATGCAGTGTGTCCGAAGCCACTTGGAAAGCTGGCCGGACCGTCTGATTTTGATCGGTGATTAAATGCGGACTGAGCAGACACTAATAGGATTAGCCTGCCAGAAAACTGCCCTGAAGTCGTCGGAACCTGAGCAAACTGACGCACCTCGGGCAGGGGGCTTAGCCCCACCGCGCTCCTGCAGCGAAGTGCGGCTGAGCCGGGCACCCCGAGTGTGGGTGTGTGTGCGCGGGAGGGAGCACAGGATGGCTGGGGGACGTGGGGAGAAGGGACTCCACTAGCTGGGGTGGCTTGTCGTCGTTGTTTGGCAGCAGAAGGAATCCCCCCGGGGTGCCGTCCCCACAGCGAACATGTCGTTTGCGGGTAGCCGACCGAGGCCGGCTCTGGGACATTGTCTGTGAGGGCGAGCGAGCCCAGCGTACCAGAGGCGGCTGCGGTGGAACAAAGACGCAAAGTCTCCCTAAGCCCAAGCAATTTCGGAAGAGTTGGCAGGGAAGAGGATCCGGGTCTCCCAGGGGAGACCCCCGCGGGAATCGTACGGTCCCCACCGCCCTGGCCCCGCGGCCCAAGCGATCGTGTTCCCGGGCTGCGGCGAGCCGGCGGGCAGCATCGCAGCGGCGCAGCCCAACCCTTGGCAGGCGCGGGCCGCCGCCCGTGCCCACGGGCCGGGCGGGGTGGGCCGCGCACCCGCGGGGGCTCCCGGAGGCCGCGCAGCTTCTCCCCCCACCCACCTCTTCTTGTCTTTATAGATCCCCCCTCCCTCCTACCCCCACCGCCGCAGCCGCCAACAATCCGCTTTATAAAAAGCCCCTTTGTTTCCCAGGAGGCTGGAGCGAGGGAAGGGGGAAAGGGACGCAGAGGCAGGGGGCGGGGGCGGGGGCGGCTGCCTCCCAGTGGCCTCGAGCCGCTCGGGACAGGAGGGCAAGTGTAGGCGGTGGGGGAGGGGGTTGTGTTTCGGAGACCTTCCCCCAGAAACCCCAGAAGGCGTGGGGAGCCCCTGGCTCCTGGCTCCTGGCACCCACCGCGCGCCCCGCCTGCCCGCGGCGGGCACCCGGGGCTCCAGCGGCCGGGACCGCCCGGCGGGCGGCTCGGCGAGCGTGAGGACGCGGAGCCTAGAGGCCGAGCACGCTCCGCGGAAAGGGCAGATGCAGCTCGCCGCTGCGCTCGCTGGGCGCGGGCATAGGGGGCGCCGTTTCCTTGGTTTCGCTTTGCAGCCCGGGCCCCTCACCTCCCGGCTCCGGGCCGCTCTCGCGCCCGCGGGTGGTTGAGACGACGGCAGTGACTGTGAGGCTTTCGCCACCCTGCGGCTACACTCCTCACTCCTTCCTGCGCCCTCCTGCCCGCCACCCTCTCCCCCCACCCCCCCAACACACACTCTGGGGCTCAAATGCTCCGCAGTCCCCCTTTGTTTGGAGGCAGGGAGGGAGTTGGAACCGCCACCTCCGAGGTTCGTGCAGCCTAGGCGGGTTGTGGGGACGGGGAAACACCTCCAGACTGAGCGTCTGTCTGTCGCCTCTGCACGGACCCAGCGCCGGACAGTTCGGGGTGTCCTCGACGCATGGGTTGCCGGCATTAGTTGGATTGAGAATTTAGTGGGCCCCTATCCTCTACACCTGCCCTTCTCCCCAAAACTTGTGGGAACACGGACTTGCACTGAGGAATGTTAAACATGTTAGAAGCAACCTTTCGCCATCCTGTCGGCCTGCCCCCCCTCCGCCCCTACCCCCCCCCCCCAAAGCTGTCCGCTTCTCTAGAAAAGTTTGTTCTGTTGGGAAAAGGAATACTGACAACAAGAAAAATTGACAAATAAGGAGAAGTGGGCGGGGTCCAAAGAGCGAAGTCAGATTCCTCCCGATCTCCCGCCGCCGCCGTTCCCCTTCCCATTTAGTCTCAGGGAGGGATATTATTTGTACCTTTTTGCATATCTTTCCCCTAATCCACTCCACTCCCATCTCTGGAGGTTATTCGACAGTGTTGGTCAAACATTTGTTCTCTGGTTTATGGACTCGAAAGTGAAGCGTTAACGACCCCCCGCCCTCCCCCCGCCCCCCACGCACGCACACACACACAACATCCCAACTGTATCTAAAAACCACAAGAAAGTACTCAAAGGGTAAACCACGGGTTCTACCTTCTCCTCCCCCTTTTGTGCTTCCCTTCTGGAGCAAGATCATTGGAAAATAAAGCTGCTGATGTGCGAGATGGAACATATGGTGCCTCCATAAGAGAGTAGCTGAAATGGCCTTGAACCTGCCGGACAGACCAGCTGTTTGCTGCCAGCCAGAGCAGCTAATCAGCTTCTTCGCCTTAAAGTAACATCCCTCTTTTCTCTTGATGACCAGTTTGCATATTAAATAGAATATTCTCCAGAGGAGAAAGGAGATGGGCTTCTACATTGCTTTGTGCTTTGGTGGTTCTCCACATGCCTGTCCCCTACTCTGGGTACTGACTTGGCCTCTCTCCCCATGCTCCCCATGCCAGCCGACAGTGCCTATGTTTCCTTTAATACTGATAAAAGAATGTTGCTCAAAGTGGAACTTGGGAAGAAGGAGGCAGGAGAGGGGCTGAGATATTCCCAGATGCCTAGGAGGAAATCTCTCCGTTTTGTTCCTATCGCCTTTAGAAAAACTAGCAGCTCTCTTCGCCCCCCCCCCAACACACACACATTAAAAATATCACAAAGATCTGCAGCTCTTCCTTATAAGATCTCCTTAGAAATCATCCCTTCCGGCCGTGACCATTTTCAGTTTTCCTTCAGTACAATGTGTTTGAGAGGGGGAAACAGTTTGTCTTTAGAAGAAGTAAGGCTTGAGGAGATACAAGGAAATTCCATGTTAGGAAATCATTAGCAAAGGGTGACTTCGTCTGTTTTCCTGCCACTGACGCTGACAGTGACACAGATGTGTGGGTTGAAACAGGAACGTCATTGAATTTTTAAACTCAACCAGGAAATAGCCTGTTGCTGGGGTTGGGGGGGGGGCTACACGTTCACTGCATCTTAAGGTAGGAGATTGACTGTTGTTGATCCTTTTCAATAAGGAAAGGGATTTTTTTTTCAAGCCTGGCCAGCATGTTTAATTTTTTTCCCATTTTAAGCAAATCACCTAAAGGCTTAAAATGCACCTGCTAATAGATCATCCCTAGGAAACTCAGTGGCTGTTCAGGCTTATGAAATGGTCAGAAACTGATCTTAGATCCATGGTTCTGACAATAGTTGGGCTACTCTCCTCTACGCAGTTAGCCTTTTCTTTTTTTTCTAAGAGTCTGATTTTCATTTTTTTTTTTCCTGCAGCGGTGTATTGGAGAGATAATTAGCCTAGGAGCTGGGAAACTTGTGTTCTAGAACACTTTCCCCATTAATTAGCTGAGTGATCTTGGGCAAGTCCGTCCCCCACCTTGCTCCTCCCGAACCCCCCCCCCCCCGCCCCCCTTCATGACCTGGGAGTCTGAGTCCCTTCCAGCTCTAACACACTGTGATTTGTAAATGAAATAGTCGTTTTCTGGGAAAGTAAAACACTTTGGAGAAAATGGCTGCATGTACAAAGAAATGGGGCTGAGATTTGGAGAGGCAGCAAGAAGAGGGAGGAGTGAAAAAAAATGGCAAAGGGCCAATGAAAACAATATAAAAGTGGGAAGTGCTCCCTCTCTTTGTGTCTTTTGCTGATGTGAACATCTCCCCCAGAAACAGAGATGGCGGAGGCTGGGAGGCATCCTGGAGGGCTTCTCGTCCAGTACCCCTAATCTGGGGAATCTCAGGGCCTATTGACGGCAGGCCTTCTAGTCAATGAGTTGGTTTTCAGATAACGGGATCTAAACTCTTTGAAATTAGGCTGGCATGTTTCCAAAGGACGCATCTAATAGAGAGAAGATTTGCTGCTTTGCAGTTATTTAGCAAAGGTTTCAAGGACAAAAAGGCCTTCTTTCTATACACGCGGGCCCCGCTGGAGTTGGGGCTCTGAACTCACTGTTGAACCTTTTTTTTCTTCCTAGTCCAGCTGGGTGTTTTTTTAAAAAAATCACATTTCCAACTTTGAGGACACAGCAGCCATGCAAAAATTTGCCACTGTCCTGCTTGATTTTAATATTGATTTTTTTTAAACGTGGGGGTGGGGGGGACTCGAACATTATGAAGAAGGACCTTTTATCCTCTGAGCTCTTTGGCAATTATCTTGCTGCCATAAATGTTGATACACATATAATGGATGTAACTAGAAAATCTCCTTATCCAAGCAGAAAAGGCTGAGTGTTTGTTGGAGCAGACAGATGTGGCCGGGGAGGGAGATAGATGGCGGGGAGCAGGAGCCGGTTACTATGCACCAGCACAATAAACTGATTCCCATCACCCCCCTCCCAGCGCCGCCACCCAGGGTAACCTAGGCAGCACCAGTCAGCTGTACGGCAGGAAAGAAGCCTCTCGAAGCTCACTTGGAAGCAGTCTGATTTTGCGGACATTGAGTCCTGAAACATCTTCAGGTCTCGAGCAGGGAAGCTTCCTGAATCTGCATGAACCCTATTACTTGTTGCTGTTGTCACTGTTGTCGTCATTTGGTTGCAACTGTAGCAAAGGAAGAACAGGCCCCACAGAGCCGCTGGGCGGTGGGTCGGGAGTCCCGTGGAGGTCAGGATCAGTAGCTCGTGTTGTGCAGTATTTACGTGCGAGCGCTGCAGCCGTCCTGTCCCAGAGGTGTCCTGCTCCTGGATGAGCAGCCCGGGACTTCTGAAGCCCCAGGAACGTTCTGTGCAAGGGGAGGGATGAAAGCAAGAGAGTTGGATGTCCTCCCTCCCCCACCCTGTTGCTTTCTTTTTTCTCCCTGTTCACAGAGCCTCCCTGACTTCCTTTGGGCCACAAGTCCCCCCCTAACAATTGACCTCTTCGGATTTTCCAAAGCAATCACATTTGTCGCAGCCCCAGAGATCTCCCAGGGTGAGGCATAGTGAGGGGCTTTGCTGACTAGAGACTCCCCAGAGTAAAAGCTTCGAGAGACAGGGCCTAAGGAGCACCAGAAAGAAAAAGCCCTTTGCAAAGTCTGTGAGAACTTTCCTTGCCCGGCTTCAGACTCGCCTTCCCTCCCTGGCCCACGTGAGGGTGGGCTCTTCCTGACTGTGGAGCAGGAGCCCACCCATAGCAGCCCAGTCCTGCCCCGGCTGCCTTCTGACCCGGGGGGGGCAGTCAGCGCCTCTTTCTGTACAGCCTGGGTCCCAGCCTGGAAATCCCTCCATATCCCTGGGGTGGGGGGCCCAGCTGCCTTCCCTTCCCAGTGGGCCCTGCTTCGCGCTCTGCCCAATAAGTAACCATTAAGTGGGGTTTGGGCAATGCTGTTTTCTGAACGCTGAGAACTGTTCCATGCGGCCCAGAGGAGGATGGGGCTGACCTTGGGATTCCATCATGCTAGAAGGGGGCCTGGCCAGCTGGCCCTAGTGTCTCCCCCTTCCCTCCACCTGTGCAAGTACCTGGACACTGGGCCACAGGGACCCATTTCTGCCGATTCTAGAAAAGGCCACTGGATGCCACGGGGCATGAGCTAGTAAATGGCATCTGCTTTCATATTTTGCCCAGTGTTTGAACCTGAACCCCCCACCCCTAGCTGCTTTTAGAGGCTCAGAGACACAGAGGGGCGGGGGTGGAACCCACTCTGCCTTGCTTCGTGTGGCCTCATTAGTCTGTTGCCTCCAGTGCCTGTGCACGGTTGGCATGCGTGCCCCCAACTCACTGCAAACTCCTACAGTAAAAGATGGCGAATTTTCTAGCTGCAAGAGTAAAGCCTCATGACTTTACAGAAGAGGAAAGTGAGGCCCAGAGAGGGGCCCCACTTTCCTGCGGGGACACTGACTCGCCATGAACCATGTGAGTCTGGAATACCCGGTTTGCACCCCTGCTGTGGGCACAGAGGTCCCTCGTTTTGAGGCAGAGCCGATGTGGTGGGACCTCGGCGCGCACTGCCTCTGAGCACCGTTCGGAAGGCAGACGGGCGGAGTGCGATCAGAGCTCCAAGTCGAAAGTAGTGAGGGTGGCAGGTGGCAGACTAAGGAGCAACCGGGGCCCGGCCTTGGGGCTTCAGAAAGGAGTGTGTCTCGTCTTGTTTTCAAGTTGCTGACGGAGAGTCAGGCAGCCGGCCCCTTGGAGGGCTTGGCTGGGTGGGCTCTGTTGGCAGTTTGGGGGACTGTTTGGGTTTTGTTCTTAATGAGATCTCCGTGTTAGTATCTGCCTCTGGAAGTTCCAGCACCGACCTCGGAATTTTAAGTGGGACAGTAGTTGTGGTGTGGTTGCCAACGTCACGTGAAAGACTGGCATGCATTATGCTAGGTTTGAGGAGGAGGCCGCAGTGTTTCTAAGCCGCTTGTCTGTCAAGGATTAATTTAACCTCTAATTACTACATTTTCTTCGCAGTTTGCTGCGTGAACATGTTGTAACAAAAGCAAGGAAGTATGCTGTTTCATTTCGCCGCCGCTCTAAAATTAATTTTGGGGATATGATGGAGTCAAATTTGACACACTTGGTGTTAGAATAATTGTGCTGCTGTCAGAATGAGAGTGAACGGTCTGGTTGTCTCTAGGGATGCCCTAGAGATGGGGTAAAGAGCATTATTGGGTTAGCCGCGGCCGCAGCTCTGACGATATGGAGAAGGGTCCCGGCACCCCTGCTGCAGGGCCTGGGGCCTGTGCGTCGCCCCGGAGGGTGTGGGGGCCCTGCCTGCTGCTCCCCGAGCTCTCCGAGGCTGGGCGGTGGGCGCCCCGCCTGCAGCACAGGTGAGGTCAAGCTGGAGCCTCCCCCAGGTCTACTCCCCAGGAGGCAGCAACAAAAGCAAAACTGCAGGGCTGCCCTGACAGGGCGCCTCCCAACAGGCTTCTCTCCCTCCTCCTCCCTGCATCCCTCCAGAGTGACAGCCCCTTGGCAGCCCTACAAACCTCTTCTGTCCTCTCTCGGCAAACGGCAGCAGTGGGTGTGGGAGCCGGAGGCCGTTCCCCTTTCTCCAGCGGCAGCAGGGACGTCTGGCTTCTCAGACCCGGGGCTGGAGGCCCTCTCGGCATCCTTTGCTCCCACGGCCCAGCCCTATTTCCGAGTCCACAGCAGGAGGCTGACCAGGTCAGCAGGTTGTCGGGAGAGCCAGACTTTTCCTTGCACGCACACACCCGTCTCAGGGCCAGAGAAGCACTATCACTCTTCCTTTCCGCTCAGGAAGGGGGGGCATTTTGCCTTCTAGAGTACGTGTCACCCCAGAAGTTGAGAACTAGAAGCTGACACTGTCTTTCTCATCCCCACCACATCCTTTCGGAAGGTGATACCCAGAGAGAAAGGGCTACGTCTGAAGCCCTTGCTCCCCACATGGCTGGGGACAGGCTTTCTGGCCTTTTCAGTCACATCTGTGGGTTGGCTCTTCGCAAAATCCTGAGCAGACCAAATTTGGGTTGTTCAGTCCCCCACCTTTCCTTCCTGGGTCCTGGGCCTGCCCCTGCCCCTCACAACCCTTCCCCCTTACCTGCAAGGGTGTCCTCCTTAGCCCTGTGTGTCTCAGTGTGATTCCCTTCCTCAGGAGAAGCTGGAACCCCCACTTGAATTGTGGGATGCAAGGGTTGCCATGTCTTGGAGAGCATCTGCTCTTTAGGACACCGGTAGGAGGTGTTCAGGGTTTAGGGAGGTCCTTTTGGACAGCCCCCCCTCCAAAGTGGCACCATGCCCTGCATAAAGCCGGTTCTGGTCATGAAATTGGAGAATAGCCAGGACCACCTGGCTGCCAAGGCTCCCCTGAGCTTGCCCCCAGGGAGGCCAACTCCAGCTCATGTCCGGAGCCCCAAATCGTAACAAAAATAATTCCTGTCTCTCTGGAGCAGGGACAGTCCTTGCCTTTCCTGTGTCACAGACTTCCTTGGGAATCTGATGAAAGTTGTGGGTCTTCTTAGACCACCACACAAGAATATGCAATGTTGCATCTAATTTCAGGGGCTCATAGACCTTTCTGGAAGCCCATTCATAGTCCCCTCAGGGATTCTTTGAGACAGGTTAGGAACACCTCAAAGTAGTGCCTTGGGCTGTGTAGATTGCACAGTCATCCCTGGTCACCACATGGGCATAGAAACACTGTGATGTGGTGGGAAGAGCAATGAGCTTTGCCTTCCGGCAAAGGTCACTGACCAGCCGTGGCATTTTCGGCAAGTCCTTAAACCTACCTGAGCTGCGGTGTCCTGGGTTGACAGATGGAAATATGAGAATGCCCGTCCTGCCCAGTGTAATCGCATCGTGGGAGATTCAAAAGTGCAGGTGTTGGTGAGATGGTCTTGCAGACATCAGGCTCAGGACACACTCTTAGGTTGCTCCCTTTAGGGTCACTGGTCACTCTCCATTTTGCCTTCTCGTTTAGCCTGAGAAATGTAACAAAAGAAAAGCAGGTCTCTTTTGACATGAAAAGTCCTTTTGTCCCTTCCTTTGATCGTTGTGTGAGTTACACACAAGCAAACTAACATGAAAGAGCCTCTGGCTTGGGAGGGTATGCAGTGCTTCTGGGATCTAGACAGTTCTGGAGGCCTTGCCTGCTTAGATACCCTGCTTGTGCAGCCCTCTCAGCTCCAGAGTGGGGCCAGGGTGTGTGTGTCTGGCCCGATGCCCTGGAGGAGGTTCCATGTCCGCTGGGCATGGAAGTTAGCAAATGGAAGCTGAGAAGGCCAATGGTTTGGTTGGGTTTTCTACATTTCCACTGTCACACCTGGCATCAAGAGGGAAAAGTGGGTCTTTGACTCCCCCCAAATCACTGAAAAGGTCTGGCCAGCTCCTTGTGAAAACCGGGTGGTGGACCTGCCCGGGTGTCTTGCCAGGGCCCTGTCCTGGGGGATGGGAGCATCGTGTTCTCTTTGGAGAGAAGCCTCAGGAGGAGCGGGGGGGGGGGGGTCTGCTGGGTGTAATCCAGAGAACCTTCTCTGCTGTCCCCATTCAACCCTGCAAATATGGAAAGGTTTCTCATGGCAAAGCCAGGAGGGCTCATAAATCACAGGTGGTGAAACTGAGGCTCTGAGTGGGTCTGTGCAAGAGCACAGGTGAGCATGAGGGCATGCTCTTGGCCCCTGTTGGCCCATGCCGTCCCAGGCCCTCTGGCTCCTTACAGTAAGGGCCTTTTACCTCTCTTAAAGACCGCCCTGTCATTGGATTAACCTGGCCCTACTGAACGCTCAGGTCCTGAAAGTCAGCCGAGAGAGTGAAGAGCACGTTCGGGAAGCCATTCGAACCCTCAGAGGATGTCCTGGTCTTGCTGAGCCAGTTGCTGCGAGGTGCCTCACATTTGCAGATCTGGTGACGCCCATCCCCCCACACTCAAGGTAGATCCTTTGGGAAGGGAGTGTGTTGCTAGGAGCTTGGGCTTTCCCTCTCCTTTGTAAAGAGATGAGTGCTGGTTTGCTTTGAACTGGCTTGCATACAGACTGAGGTGTCCTCCATCCTTGGTTTCTTTTGCTAAAGAAAGCCAGATTGGCCCGGGCTGGGTAAGTAAGGGTCATGGGGAAGATGCGTATTCAGTCTTGGGTCCTTATGCACAGCAGCGCCTGCTCTGTCCTTTGCTGGAGCGTCTGGGCCTCTGCTTCAGGATTCATCTGGAGGGGGAGGAGCAGAGCGAGTCACTTGAGAGTAGATGCCCTCCAGCACTTGAAGGCGTGGGCAGGTAATCAACCCGAGATCGGAAATCATGGCAGTTAGTGCTTGCCCTTTGGAAGAGTCACTGTTTAGGACTAGCTTTGAGTCTGGGAGGGGTCCCTAGTGCTGTAGTGGGCAGAACATCCACCTGGGGTTCAGCCAACATGTACTTCACATCTAGCTCTGAGCCTCAGTTTCCCCATCTATACAAAGAAGGACTTGACTAGGGGAAATCTGAAGGGCTCCTCCAGCCCTGACATTCCATGATTCTATGAGTTGCAAATTAAACTCTAAGTTACTTAAAATATTTGAAAAGGATAAATCATCATTTGCTCTTTTTGAAATGACCAGAGACCTGACAACGTGGGGGGGGGGTTGTATTAGTTTGGTAGGTGGGGCTGTGACTGTTAATATAGCCAAGAATAGTTCTGGAAGTTTGGGTAAAGATGAAAGGAATTGGTATGTATTTATGTAGGACTACAGAATGGGAAAAGTGGAAGTTCCCTTAGAGACCCCTGGTTTTACACACGAGGATGCCGGGGCTGAGCTAGTCCAGGACTCAGGCGTTCCCACTCCCAGCCCACCCTGGTGCTGTGTGCTCTGCCCTGTGGTTCACAGACCCTTAACAGCAGCATCATCCGGGCCTCCAGCTTGCAGGCAGCAGAAGGAAGATAGGGGTTGATTTTGATTTCTAGCTATCAATTGGTAACTTATCAAAAAGGAATTTTTGTCCCCTATCCTTGCCCCTAGTAACAGAGTTGTTCTCAACTAAAGTAAATATTTAATTCTGTTGGTACCGATGCCTAATTTAAGATAAAACAGATTTTTAAAAAAAATACTGGGCTGGGGGTAGGGATGTGCTCTTTGGAGACTTGTTATTCGGAATTATTTTAATTTAAACATATGGGCTGTTTTAGGTTTGACTTCATATTTGCTAATTTTCATTATGAAAAAAAAAAAACAACTCGCGCTACCCCACCCTTATTTTTGTAATGAGTAACAGTTTGTCTTGTCTAGAAGAAGCTTTAAGTTTCTCAACTGCTTGTACCCACAGTACTTGGCAAGTTTGCTTATTGTTTGTTTGTTTTGAAAATTACTTTGGGGTCCACTGACCCCTGACTTGTCCGAATTGGAGAGGAGAAGCAGCCCAATGTGTCGCACCACCTGTGAGGGTCCACAGTAGAGCAAAGGGTCTGTGTTGGCCACCTGTAACTCATGGAGCGCTTACAGATCTGCTCAGCTCATCCCCACAAGGCCACCAGCTCAGGGACTGTTTTCCCGGGTTGTAGACCAAGCACCTCTTACCTCTGCCCAGCCACCCCCCCCCACCTGCCACCCTGGCCTGAAACAGGACCAGTGTCTGGGTGGACGCAACCTAGGTGCCAGGCCCAGCTCTGCTGCCTCACTGTGTGACCTTGCGCAAGTCCCCTCCCCTCTCTGGACCCTGTGGTCCCCATCACTCCAGTGAAGGGGCGAGCAGAGAAGAGTAGAGGACTCTCTGAGATTCTTTTCTTCTTGGGTTGGATTATTACATTTGGAGGCTGTGATTTGACCAGTGGAGTACATGACTTTTAAATCCTTTCTAGAGGCAAAACTCAGTGATTGCCTGAACCACTGAAAGCGAAAGGGAAACATGGGGTCTAAGAAAATTGAAATGGACTAGTACTTTTTAAATATATGTGCTTCTTGGGGCACCTGGGTGGCTCAGTTGGTTGAGTGGCCGACTTTGGCTCAGGTCGTGATCTTGGGGTCCTGGGATTAAGCCCCGCGGTGGGCTCCCTGCTCAGTGGGGAATCTGCTTCTCCTTCTTTGCTTGTGCTCTCCCTGTCTCAATAAATAAATAAATAAATAAATAAATAAATAAATAAATAAACGAACGAACAAACGAATAAGCTTCTCTGCCGGCATAGTTCCTGATGGCTGTGTGCCTTCTTGGAAAATGTATCTATCCCCTCCCCCGTCACTCGGATTTGTTAGGAGCTTTGGCTCCTAAAAGGGAGGGGGGACGGGAGGACAGTGCCCAAGACCCTTCTCTCTATTGTGGACTCTCACAGGTTGTGGGGCACATTGGGCTGCTTCCCCTCTCCAATTCCGGCAGGTCGGGTCCATATGAAACTGGAGCCCAAAGTAATTCAAAGCTGGAACTTGGGTGCTGATCAATTCAGGAACAGGTCAAAAGTCATTCTGAAAAATTGATTCAAGGAAGATGTTTTGTGTATCTACTATGTGCCTGGTGCTGTGGATGGATGGACGGATGGACAGACAGATAGATGAATGGATGGACAGACAGACAGATGGACGGAAGGAAGGAGGGATAGGCAGATATGTGAGAGTTACGATGTAAAAGGCTACTAAGTACCCATGGTGTAGAACTTATGCAAATTAATGATTTGTCAGGGTGATGATACAAGAGTGAACAAAGCAGACAAAAAAATGCTCATGGAAGGCTGTCCAGTGGGGGAGACCGAAGGGAGACAAGATTAAGAAGTAAAAAATGTCTGAGGTGATAAGTGACTTGCAGCAAAATCAATTAAGGAAAGGATTTGGGGAGTGGCAGGGAAGGGTGCACTTCTAAATGGGATAGGCAGCAAGGATCTTGCCCAGAAGGTGAGATTTGAACAAAAACTTGCAAAACCACGAATCCACTAGGCCAGTGCTGTCTAATAGCCACATTGAAAAAGTTAAAAAGTAGGTGAAATTAATTTGAATAATATATCTTATTTAACCCAATCTATCTAAAATGTTATTTCAACATGTGATCAACTTAACAATTACCAAGGTATTTGTACATTTTTTTTATCATGTGAAGTCTTTACACTCCAGTGTGTAGTTTACACTCACAGTACATCTCAATTCAGACTAGCTGCATAACAAGTGCTCAACAGCCATATCTTAACTGTCTACCTACCTGTCCATCCATCCATCCATCCATCCATCCATCCATCCATCCATCCATTCATTTGTCCATCCTGTTCATCCGTCCATCCATCCATCCATCCATCCATCCATCCATCCATCCATCCATCCATTTGTCCATCCTGTTCATCCGTCCATCCATCCATCCATCCATCCATCCATCCATCCACCCATCTATTCTCCAAAATGACTCTACCTGAAAGGAGTTTTGATTCTCAGCTTTTCTGCCTGTGGGCTGGCTTAGGAGTGCAGAGCCATAGGGAGTCCAGTGAACCAGCTGGTGTCGGCCACACTGAGCAGGGCTCAGCAGACCATTGGCAGCAGGTCTTTTGTCTGAGGAAGCTCCAGTGTGGACCTGAAATTTATCGAAATGACAGCAACCATCCGCTGAATGCCTGCGTGTACCTAGAGACTCCTGCCCTGTTCCTCCCATCAACTGGGATCATTTCCGAATGGTTGGCACTCAGGCCTCTGCTCTGCTCTGTACACCTTCCCTTCGTCCTGGGGGTTCATTGATCACTTCTAACCTTTTTTTCCTTAATGTTTGAGCTCGACATGAATTCAGATTCAAGAAAAGTTGCAAGAATAATACAAATGATTTCTGAATACCTGTCACTTCATTCCTAAATGTTGACATTTTACCACATTTTCTTTGTTTTATCCACTCCCCTCTACACACACACACACACACACACACACACACACACTATTTCTTTTTCTGAATTGTGTGAGAATAAACTGCAGACATAATGCTCCCATTCCTAAGTACGTGAATGTATATTTCCTAAAAACAGAGGCATCCTCTTGTACCAGCACAGGAGGTCGATCAAATCAGGAAGCTAACATTGTTTCCAATCTAATCCAAAGCCCTTATTCAAATTTTGTTGATTGTCCCAATAATGTGTTTCATAGCAAAAGAAAGTTCAGGGTCATATGGTGCATTTGGTCATCATGTCCCTTTAGTCTCCTTTAATCTGGAACAATTCTTCAATCTGTCTTCGTGTTTTATGGCATTGGTATTTGTGAAAAGTATAGTTGTTTTGCAGAATGCCCCTCATTCTGGATTTGTCTGATGTTTCTTTGTGATTGGATTCAGGCTCTGCAGCTGTGGCAGGACTGCCACAGAAGTGATGCTGGGTCCTGGTCCGTGCATCAGATCTTGAGGTCTGTGGTAACTAGATGTCTCATTACTGGTGACGTTAACCTTGATCACTTGCTTAATGTGGCGTCTGCCAGGTTTCTCCACTGCCAAGGTACTAGTTTTCCTGTTGTAATTATCTTATGGGGATATATCTGAAGAAATGTTAATATCCTGTTACTCTGAAAACTTTCACTCACTACTTTAGCATCCAATGATGATCCTTGCCTGAGGCAAGTTTATTATGCTGGTTGCCAAATAATGAATTTCTAATTTCATCATCTCTCTATATGTATTGTTTGGCTTTCTACTGTGTGAGAGAGCTTTCCCTCCTCCCTGGTTTATTTACCTATATATTTATTTATATCAGGTAAACTTGTGGGTTATTTTTTTTTATTCAGTGAGTTATAATCCCTTACTATCATTATTTATTTTGATGCTCAAATTGTCCCAAATTTGGCCAGTGGGAGCCCCTTTATGCCAGCTCTTAAGGCTTTTTGACATGTCCGTAATCATTCTGTGAGTGTGGCCTTAGTTTCTGGCACAACAAGATGCTCCAGGCTCCTCTTATACATTTTCTGCCACAGCCCTCAAAGTCAGCCATTTTCCCAAGGAGTCCGAGTTTCTTTTGGTGGAGAATGGTATTTAGAAACCAAGATCTGGGTACTAGATATATGCTCATTTCTCCAAGAGTGTCATTGCTAATAGACCCTCTCAGGCCACAAAGGTAGGAAAATAATTACTTAACCCACATCTACATTTCATTTTATTATTTTACTAATTTTTATTATTGTGGTAATTTCTCTATCTACCCACCTACCTGTCTGTCTCCTATCTATCTATCTATCTATCTATCTATCTATCTATCTATCATCTATCATCCATGAGTTCACACTGATGTCTCTAAATCCTAATCCAACAGCAAAGTTAATTCTCTTTCCCCGTCCATATTTGTAACTCCCTTTTATGACAGTGAGAAATCTCCCTGCTATTGTCCATAATGTATTTACTCATTTACTGAATCCTAGAATACACAGAAGGTAGTTTCATAATTGCTAACACAGAACTCTGTGAGAAGAAGCCCATTAACTAGAGTACAACATTTGTTTAGAATTCTCTTTGTCTTTCGCTTGGGTTTATATCATCCAAAGACTGTTAAAAAATTACCTGGGCTAGTTTTTGAGTACGGTTCAGTTGACTTGTTTCTGTTTAGATTACTTTTGGGGTTTTTGTTTCCCCATATTTGTTCATTTTAAATCTTTTTTTGAGCATGTGAAAAATAACATAATTCTGTAAGTTGAAACTGTACAGAAAGCCACACCTCCCATTACTTCTATCCTTCCCACTTTATTCCATTCAGCTCCACTAAGTAACCAGCCTCATTCGTTTTCCCGTGTTTCTTTTTGCACAAATGAGCAGATGTCTGTGTATTTCTTTCTTACACGAAGAGTAGGATCCTATAGATCCTTTCTTGGGCTTTGCTTTTTTACGTGACGGTACATGCTAGCAATCACCTCTTCTCATTTCCTAGAGCTCTTTCTCATTCTTTGGTTACAGCATTGTGTGGAGGTATCGTGGATTATTCAGCCACCTTCCTATTTATGAGCTTTGGGTTGTTTCCAGTATTTGCAATTACAGACAATGCTGCAGAGAGCAACCTGGTGCATACGTATTTTCATTTCGCTGAAGGTATATGTTCAGGGTAGATTCCTAGAAGTGGAATGGGTGTGTCAAAAAGTAAACACCTATTGGTTTTGTCAAGTATTGTCAAATTCCTCTCCTGAAATGTTTGTACCAATTTGCATTCCTATCAGTAATGTGTGAGAGAGTCTTTTTTCCTAAAACCTTGCCAACAAAGTGTTTGCTATACTTCTTAATTTTTGTAAATCTGATAGGTGAGAAATGGTATCTCAGTAATTTTAATTAGTATTTTTCTAATTATGAGTAACTTGGAGCATCTTTTCATATGCTCTAGAGCCTTTTTGGGGTGTGTGTGTGTGTCTGTGTGTGTATTATCTGTTTATGTCTTTCTCCCTTTCTCTATTGAATTTTTGGTCTTTTATCCTCAATTTTAAGAGTTTTTATATTAAGGCTATTAGTTTTCTAACCTGTGATATATGTTGTAATTTCTCCCAATTTGTTGTTTCCTGATGGTGTTTATTTTTCTTTGTCATGCAAAAGTGCTTTTTAAAAAATATTTTATTTTTAAGTCATCGTTACACTCAACAGAGAGCTCAAACTCACAACCCCTAGATCAAGAGCTGCACGTTCCACTGACTGAGCCAGCCAGGCGCCCTGCAAAGGTGTTTTATGTAGTCAAATATCAACCTTTTCTTTTATCGCATCTGGATTTGAGTCACAGTTAGAAAGCTTTTCCTCACACCCAGGTTAAAGACGAATTCACCCAATTTTCTTCCACTATTTGATGGGTTTCAGGTTTTACATTTAGATTCCTAATCCATTTGGAGTTTATCCTTGTGGATGGTTATATGGTTTGGATCTCTGCCTATTTTCAAATGGCTACTCAGTTATCACAACCCCAGTTTTTAAAAACATTTATCTTTGCCCCAGTGATCTGAAATGTCACCTTTATCATATATTCAATTTCCACGTATACTTGAGTCTATTTCTAGATGTATGCTCCATTCCGCTGGTCAATCTATCTGTTCCTCTAATACCACAGGGTTTTAATTATAGAAGACTTACAGTGTGACCTTTAAAACTTTTTATTTTGAGATAATTGTAGGTTCACATGCAGTTTTAGGGAATAATGCAACAGAGATCCCATATACCCGTCACCAAATTTCCCCCAGTGGTAACATCACGCATAACTGTAGTTCAGTATCACAACCAGGACACGGGCACTGATGAAATCCATCCACTTATTCAGACTTTATCAGTTTTACCTGCACTCATCTATGAACGAGTGTATGTATTTAATTCAAAGCAGTTTGATCAAATGTGCGGATTCATGTGATCGCTACCATCACCTCAACGATTCTCAGTTTTGCTCTTTGGCAACCAAACCCACCTCCTTTCCACCCCGCCCCACCCCAAGTCCCAAACTCATGGCAACCACTCACTTGTTATCCACTTCTGTAATTTTTTCATTTCAAGAATGTCATATAAATGTAATTAAACAGTATGTAACCTCTGAGATGGGCTTTTTCCGGGCAGCATAATTTTGGTAGTGGTGTAGTGCAAGTATGAGGGGTCCTTTCTGATCCGTGTGGAGTGCTCTCTCGTTGTCTTTTAATTTGCATTTCCCTAATGCCTAATGATACTGAACACCTCTTCTTGAATTTACTTGCCATCCGTATATTCTCTTCAGTGATGTGTCTGTTCATGACTCAGGCCCACTTTCTTTCTTTTTTTTTTTCCCTTTAAAATAAGAAGTGTTTATTATTCATGTGACTGTATTTATTCAATTTTTCTAAATGTTTTTTTATTACATTATGTTAGTCACCATACAGTACATCCCTGGTTTCTGATGCAAGGTTCGATGATTCATTAGTTGAGTATAACACCCAATGCACAAAAGAGCACTCTTCTTCTTAAAAAGGCCTGCCCTCGTTCTTATGTTCCATAGATGAGAGAAATCATATGATAGTTGTCTTTCTCTGCTTGACTTATTTCACTTAGCATTATCTCCTCCAGTGCCGTCCATGTTGCAGCAAATGTTGAGAACTCGTTCCTTCTGATAGCTGAGTAATATTCCATTGTATATATGGACCACAACTTCTTTATCCATTAGTCTGTTGAAGGGCATCTCAGCTCCTTCCACAATTTAGCTATTGGGGACAATGCTGCTATGAACATTGGGGTGCATATGGCCCTTCTCTTCACTATGTCTGTATCTTTGGGGTAAATACCCAGTAGTGCAATGGCTGAGTCATAGGGTAGCTCAATTTTTAACTTTTTAAGGGACCTCCACACTGTTTTCCAGAGTGGCTGCACCAGCCTGCATTCCCGCCAACAATGTAGGAGGGATTCCCTTTCTCCACATCCTCTCCAGCAATTGCTGTTTCCTGCCTTGTTGATTTTTGCCATTCTAACTGGCGTAAGGTGGTATCTTACTGTGGCTTTGATTTGAATTTCCCTGATGCCTAACGATTTTGAATATTTTTTCATGTGTCTGTTAGCCATTTGTATGTCCTCATTGAAAAGGTGTCTGTTCATATCCTCTGCCCATTTTATGATTTGTTTATTTGTTTCTCGCGTATTGAGTTTAAGAAGTTCTTTGTAGATCTTGGATACCAATCTTTTATCTGTAGCATTATTTACAAATATATTCTCCCATTCCGTGGGCTGCCTCTTAGTTTTTTTGATTGTTTCCTTTTGGGCCCACTTTCTAATTGGATTATTTGTGGGATTTTTGTTTTGTTTTGTTTTGTTTTTACCATCAAGTTTTGAGAGTTCTTTATATATTTTACATACTTGTCCATTATCCAGTATGGAATTTGAAAATATGTTCTCCCTGTCTGTAGCTTGTCTTTTCATCCTCTTAATAGTCTTTCACAAAAAGATTATTTTATGGACCATGCTTTTGTTGTTGAATCTAGAACTCTTAACAAGCCCTAGGTCCCAAAGATTTTCTCCTATTGAGTTTCATTGTTATGTATTTTACATTTAAGACTGTGATCTATTTTTTTTAAAGACTTTATTTATTTATTTGAGAGAGAGAGCACGAGCAGGGGGGAGAGGGAAAAGTAGGCTCCTCGCTGAGCAGGGAGCCCAATGTGGGGCTTGATCCCAGGACCCTGGAATCATGACTTGAGCCGAAAGCTCTAGCACCATTTGTTGAAAAGGCTCTCCCTCCTCCACTGAATTACTTTTACACCTTTGTCAAAAAATAAGTGGGGCATATTTGTGTAAGTCTGTTTCTGCTCTCTTGATCTATGTGCCTATCCCTTGGCCAATGTCACACAGTCCACATTAATGTTGCTGCATAATAATCTTTAATACCAGGTAGAGTGACTCCTCCCATTGTATTCTTGTTTTTCAAAATCGTTTTATTCTAGGACCTGAAGCTTTTATATAAATTTTAAAATAAGCTTGTCTATGTCTGCAAAAAGCCTTGCTAGAATATTGATAGGAATTGCATTAAAATCATAGATCAGTTTGAATTGAAATCTTTACTATGTTGCATCTTCTAATCAATAAACACAGTAAGTCTCTTCATCTATTGAGATCTTTATTTCTTTCATAAGTATTTTGTAATTTTCTAGATGTGGATCCTATGCATTGCATTTCCTTTGGAGCAGTTGTAAATGGTTTTGTGTTTTTAAAACATGGGTTTTTTTGAGTACAATTCACATACCCTAAAATTCACTTAAATTGTGTGGGGTTTTTTTTAGTATATTCACAGAGTTGTGCAACCATCACCCATATCTAATTTCCAGAACATTTTAGTTACCCCCAAAAGAAACCACATACCCATTAGCAGCCACTGCCCATCCCCCTTTACCCTCAGCCTCTGGCAACTATTAATCTGCTTTCAGTCTCTATGGATTTGTCTATCCTGAACATTCCTGTAAATGGCGGTGTACAGTAGGTAGCCTTTTGTGGCTGACTTCTTTCCCTTAGCATAATATTTCAAGTTTCATCCATGTTGAAGCTCGTGTTAGTACTTCATTCTTTTTTTATTGGCAAATAATATTCAATTATATGGATATACCACAGTCTGTTTATCCATTCACCAGGTGGTAGCAATTTGGGTTGTTATCACTTTTTTGCTATTGTGAATAATGCTGCTGTGAACATTCATGTGCAAGTTTTTGTATAGACGTAGCTTTCATTTCTCTCGGGTCTGTACCTACAAGTGGAATTTCTGGGTCATATGGTAACTCTGTGTTTAAGATTTTGAGGAACTGACAGAATGTTTTGCCAAGTAGTTGCACAGCTTCACTGTCTCCCTAACAACATATAAGGGTTCCAATGTTTTCCACATCTTCATGGACATCTGTAATTTTCTGTCTTCTTAATTATAGCCACTGATGTTGCGCATCTTTTTGTGTGTTTATTGGCCATTTGTATATCTTCTTTGGTGAAATGATTATTTGGGTCTTTTGCCTATTTTTAAGTTGGCTTATTTGTCTTCCTGTTGTTGAGTTGTAAGGGTTATTTATGTATTCTGGATACTAAACCCTTCTCAGATATATGAATTACAAATATTTTCTCCCATTCCCTGGGTCATTTTTCTACTTTCCTGATGGTATTTTTTTTTAAAGATTTTATCTGTTTATTTAAGAGAGACAGAGAGAAAACAAGCAGGGACAGGGGCAGAGGGACAGGGACAAGTAGATTCCCTGCTGGGGAGCCTGACACGGGCCTCGATCCCAGGACCCCGAGATCATGACCTGAACTGAAGGCAGACGCACAACCAACTGAACCACCCACGTGCCCCTTTTTTCCTGATGGTATTATTTATAGCAAACAAGTTTCAACTTTATGAAATCTAATTTATCAATTTTTTTAAATGACATGTTTTTGATGCCATATCTAAGAAACTCTTATCTAATTCAAGCTCACAAAGATTTACTGCTATGTTTGATAAGAGTTTGGTAGTTTTCATTTTTACATTTAGGTCTGGCTTCCATTTTGAGTTAATTTTTGTCTATAGTGAGAAAGGGATTCAACATCATTCTTTTGGTTGCAAATAGCCAGTGGTCACAACACCATTTGTTGAAAAGACTACTGTTTTGTCTTGGCACGTCTTGACAAAAATCAATTGAACATAAATGTAAGATTTATTTCTAGACCCTCACTTCTGTGTCATTAATCTATACATCTATCCTTATGCCAAAATGGTATTGTATTTTTAATTTCAGTTTCCAAATGTTTGTTGTTAGTATATGAAAATGTGATTGGTTTTGTGTGTTGATCTTATGTTCTGTGACCTTGCTGAACTCACTCACTAGTTCTAGAAGCTACTTTGTCAAGTGTTTTGGGATTTTCCACATAGATAATCATGTCACCTGCAGAGAGAGACAGATGTAGTTCCTTTTTCCTGATCTCTATGACTTCTATTTTATTTTCTTGCCTTATTACACCAGCTAGAACTGTAAGTATTTTGTTGAATAACAGTGGTGACAGCAGATGTCCTTGCCTTGTTTCTTTAAAAAAAAAAAAAGATTTTATCTATTTATTTGAGAGAGAGAGAGAAAGAGCACATGCACATGAGTCAGGGGAGGGGCAGAGGGAAAGGGAGAAGCAGACTCCCAGCTGAGCACAGAGCCCAGTGCAGGGCTTAATCCCAGGACCCTGAGATCATGACCCGAGCTGAAACCCAGAGTCAGACACTCAACCAACTGAGCCACCCAGGCTCCCCCCTTGCCTTGCTTCTGATCTTAGAGGAAAAACATTCAGTCTCTTATCATTAAAGTATAACGTTAGCTGTAGAGTTTTTGTAGATGCTCATTATCACATTGAGGAAGTTCTCTGTTTCTAATTTTATGAAAAATGGGGTTTTTAAAATAATGAATGGGTGTTGAATATGTCAAATGCTTTTTCTGCATCAATTGATATGATCATGTGCTTTTTCTTTTTTAGCCCGTTAATATTGTGGATAACATGGATTAATTTCCAAAAGGTGAACTAACCTTGCAATTCCACGATAAACCCCACTTGGTCATTATATATTATTCTTTTTAGATATTCCTGGATTTTATTTGCTGATGTCTGGTTGATTTTTTTTAAATTTAAGTTCATGAAAGATAATGGTTTCATGTTTTCTTTTTTTGTACTGTGTTTGTCTGGCTTTGGTATCAGAGTCATGAAACGAATTGGGAAGTTCCTGCCTTTTCTGTTTTCTGAAAGAGATTATGTAAAAGTGGTACTAGTTCTTTAAGCATCTGGAAAAATTCTCCTGTGAAACCACCTAGGTGTGGAGGTCTCTTTTGAGAGGTTTTAAACTACAAAATCATCTCCTTAATAGTTATACGGTGATTTGGGTTATATAGTTCATAGTATAGAAGTTGTGGTAGTTTGCTAATAATTTCTTTTTTTTAAGATTTATTTATTTATTTGAGAAAGAGAGGGAGAGTGCGTGAGTTAGGGCAGGGGGAGAGGGGGAGGGAGACAAGAAGACTCCCTGATGACCAAGGAGCCCAACACAAGGCTTGATCTCAGGACACTGAGATCATGACCTGAGCTGAAATCAAGGGTCAGACGCTTAACTGACTGACCCACCCAGGAGCCCCGTTTACTAATAATTTTCTTAAGGACCTTTGTACCTTCATTCATGATGGATTTTGGTCTCTAGTTTTCTATCTTCTACTGTTTTTGTCTGGTTTTCATATCAGGGCAATACTAATTTTATAAAATGAGTTGGAAATGTTCCCTCCTCTTTATTTTCTGTAAGAGAAGGTGTAAAGTTGGTATGAATTAATTCTTTAATGTTTGGTAGAATTTTCCAATGGAACCATCTGGGTCTGGTGTTTTGTGGGGGAAAGTTTTAAAATTATGAATCCAATTTCCTTAGTAGTGATAGGGCTATTCAAATAGTCTATTTTGGTAGCTTGTGCTTTGCAAGGAATTGGTCCATTTCACTGAAGTTGTCAAATTTGTGCATGTGAAGTTTTTCATAATATTCCTTTATTAGCCTTTTGATGTCTGCCAGGTCTGTAAGCGATAGCTTTTTGCTTCATTTCTGATCTTGCTAATTGGCGTATTCTCTTTTCCTTTTCAGTCTTGTTAGAGGTCAAGTTTGTCGATCTTTTCAAAGAATCAGCTTTTTGTCTCATTGATTTTTCTCTATTGTTTTTCTGTTTTCAATTTCATTGATTCGTCATCTTTATCATTCCTTACCTTCTGCTGCCTTGGGTTTATTTTGCTCTTCTTTTCCTAGGTTCTTGAGGTATAAGCTTAGATTATTGATTAATCTTACATACTAATTTGAGAGCTTTCCACTTTTCTAATGTATGCATTTAGTGTTACGTGTTTCCCTCTCAGCACTGCTTTAGCTGTGCCCCCACACATTTTTATAAGTTAGGTTCTCATTTTCATTCAGCTAAATGTATTTTTTACTTCCTTTGAGACTTCCTCTTTGACCCATGGGTTGTTTAAAAGTGTGTTGCTTAATTTTCAAGTATTTGGAGATTTTTCTGATTTCTTTCTGTTATTGATTTCTACTCTGATTAAAGAACATTATGATTAAAGAACATACTCTGTGTGATTTCAGTGCTTTCAAATTTGTTGAGGTGTGTTTTAGGACCCAGGATATGGTTTATCTTGGTGTATGTTCTATGGGCCCTTGAAATGAATGTGTAACCTGCTGTTGTTGGGTGGGGTGTTCCATAAATGTCATCTAGAGCCTGTTAGTCAACAAAGTCTTGTCGAGTTCTTCATTTTTGTCGCTTGTGACTGGTGGTTATATCTATTGCTGAGCATGGGTGTTGAAGTCTTCAAGTATCAGGTGGATGTGTCTATGTCTCCCTTTAGTTCTCTCGGTTTTTGCTTCATGTGTTTTGAGTCTTTGTTGTTTGGTGTGTACACATTTAGGATCATTATATCTTCCTAGTGGGTTGACTCTTTTATCATGATGTGATGTCTGTCTGTCTCCCATAATATGCTTTGCTCTCAAGTCTTTTTCTGATGTTAATACAGCCACTACTGCTTTTTTTTTTTAAATTAATGTTTGCATGGTACATCTTCCTGTCCTTTTACTTTCCACCTACCTATGCTATTGTATTTGGAATATCTTGTAGGTAGAATTTAGTTGGGCCATTTTTATAATCTACTCTACCAATCTCTGTCTTTTAATTGGTGTGTTTATACCATATAAATGTAAGGTAATTGTTGATATGTTCCAGCTGATGTGTGCTATTTTATTCTTTTCTGTTTGCTTCCTCTAGTTTGTGTTCCTGTGTTTCTCTTTCCTTGCATTTGTGTGGGTTACTTAGACATATTTTAGGATTGCATCTTGATTTATACTTAGTGTTTTTGAGTATCATATTGTATAATCTTTCTTAGTCATTACTCTAGTAACCACTTAATGTTACTCTAATAGCAGTATACATGAGTAATTTATCATGGTCTACAGTCTGCACTTTATCACTTTGAGTGAAGTGTAGAAGTCCTACATCCATTTAGATCCCTTTTCCCTCCCCTGCTTTTTAAATATAATTGTCTTAGCCATTTCTTCTGTACACACTGAGAAGTAGATGAGATGTCGTTATAATTTTTGCTTCATCCATCAAATATAAGATTGAAGAAACTCATGAGGAGAAGGGTTTATTTTACTTATCACTGTTCTTACCTATTCTGAATTTCTTCTTTCCTTTATAAAGTTTCTTTCTCTGTTATCATTTCTTTTCTGCTTGGAGAACTTCCTTTGGCCATTCTTTAATGAAGGGAGTATTATCAATGACATACCTTAGTTTTCCTTCATCCAAGAATGTCTCGATTTCCCCTTCATTCCTGAAGGATATTTTTTTGCCAGAGATCTAATTTGGAGTTGACAGCTCTTTTCTTTCAGCACTTGAAAAATGTTATGCCACTTCCTTCTGCACCCCATGTTTCCTGAAAAGAAATCCCCTATCTTTTGAACTGATACTTCTCTATAATTTTTTTCTTTGTCTTTTCGCTTTTAGAAGTTCAATTATGAAGTGTCTTGGCATGGCTTTCTTTGGATTTTTCCCGTTTGGGATTACCCCAGATTCTTGAGTAGGTTTATGATTTTGCCAAATTTGGAAGGTTTTTAGCTATTATTTCTTTGATTAATTTTTTAATCTCACTCTCTCCTCTTCTGGACCTCCAATAATACAAATGTTGGATCTTTTGTTGTTGTTGTCCCACAGGTCCCTGAAGGTCTCCTTTAATCTCCATCCTACTAATTAGCCCATTCAGTGAATTATTTTATTTTGTTACTGTACTTTTCAGCTTTGTAATTTCTATTTGGTTCTTTTTTTTATAACTTCTATTTCTTTGCTGAGATTTTTTGTTGTTGTTCTTAATTTGTTTCAAGAGTATTTGTAATTGCTTGTTGAGCTGACACTACCCCAGTGGGAAAATAAATGGGAGCATGCTTGGACCCTTGACACCTCTGGACAGAGGAATCAGAGTATGGCCATCTGCTTACATAGGGTTGGGGATGGGGTAAGGTGGAATATCAGTTTCCCACTTTGCCTGGCTGAAACCACAGGACAAGGATGGTTTTTCTGTTGGTGTAGGCTGGAGCAGGGTAGGGAATTTTAAGAAAGTTTTCTGTCATTTAGTCTACCGTTCCATCAGTGTTTGCCTAATGGGAAAAGAATTTTATTATTATTATTTATTATTATTACTATTGTTATTATTGCCTGTACTTGTTGGCAGTTCCATGTTGGAGGTTTCTGCAGCAGCCTGTCCAGGATCTATGGGGGTCAATAAAGAAACCCATCGAACTCCCTGATGAGCTTTTCCTCAAGTCTCTAAATCCCTAGGTTGACCACCCACCCTCTCTTTCTGCCTTCTAAAAGTTTCTTATACTTGTTTGTTATGTTATTTCCAGGTTTTGTTTGTTTCTACAGTTTGCTTTTTTAAAAACTTTCTAATTATGGTAAAATACACATAATGTGAAGTGTAGCATCTTAATCATTTGTAAGTGGACATTCAATATTTTTAAATTCATTCATGTTGTTAGGCAATGTGCAGGTTTTTTAGTTGTAAGAGGAAGGACCTGAGAGAAATGGGACTTTTGGTTGGAACCAAAAGTGTCCTATAATATGTTTTCCTGGCTATTCTTGTATATTAATTTTTCCATAAGAAATTTAGTGTCAATTGTCTAGCAGCACTAAAAAGCTTTTTGGTACTTTTTATTAGGATTGCATTTCATATTTATAAACTAAGTTAGAGAGAACTAATGATGTCTTAATGAGGTGAGTCATCCTATTCAAGAGCAAAGAGTGTCTTTCCATTTGTTCAGGTCTACTTTCAAGTCTTTCAGGAGTGTTTTAGTATTTTCTTCATAGAGGTTCTGCACATATATGCTTGCTGTGTTTCTTCCTAGCAATGTTATTTTCTTTGTTGTTTCTGTAAATGGGGTTCTCTTTCTTATTGTGTGTGTGCTCTCCTTGGTTGTTTGGGTGTTTGAAGAAAACCGGTGACCCTCAAATCTCAATCTCCAGCCTGTCACCTGAGCTTTAGACCCAGTGAGCCTTCAGGTGCGAGGATCACTTGCTCCTCTTTCCTGCTCACTCCGATAATAGCAACAACACTCACCAGAAACTGTGTAGTTATTTCCAACTCCTCCTTTTACAGCCCCTCACCAGCTAATTAGTCATTCAGTCCTGATTCTCTAGCAGTTTAGAAGCCATGGTCATGAAATCTCTGTGTTAGATGGAATCATAAAGTCATCTAGCATAACCACACTTCTGATGCCTAAATTCTCTATTTATTTTCTTTCATTATGTTGTTTCCTGTCACATGCTTGAACATACATTTCCAGGGGCAAGAAAACTTACTCCCTTATGTGGCATTACATTTTATTCCTGCCTATTTCTGACTCTCTCTCCCTTAAATTATATATATATAATGAACTTTATAAAATGAGATATATTTCATATTCAAGAAATATATATGAATATATATACTATATAAGCACGAATATATATATATTAACATAATGAATAATAATGAAAAAATATATATCAGGGCATTTTCTGAGCTGACCACAGCCTTCCTCTCCCACATCATCTCCAGCTACTCTGGAAGGCAGGGGTTAGGGGGAAAGTGGAAGGGAGGAGAAAAGGAGGAAGTGAAGGAGGAATAAGGAACGAGACCACACTAGTTTTCCAAAGGCTCATATCAACTTTAGTTGTGGATATTCCTTCTTTTCTACTCCATCAGTGCAGGTAAAGAGAACTGGCAGCATCGGCCTCTTTAGTAGGAAGGTTGTCAGTGATAATTACAGCAGGGCATTTTCAATGTGAATTCAATCAAGGATGTTCAGCAGCCATTCCCTACTCCCTGGACATAGTTGGGGTGTCGTGACACACGTATGTTGCCATCTGAGAACTTCCAGACTAGTGAAGGAGACAAGCCAACAAAGAAATATAAAACCAGTGACCATAAATACAAAGCAAACTGTAGAACGCTGCCTCCTCCGTGAACCTCCAGAGGACATTTCTGTTTTCTGAGGGTATTGGTTGCCTGCAGCCTTGTAGTATAATTATTTCTAGACAGTTCCCTTAGGGAAGGAACTGTCTTTGGTTTATCTCAGTATATCTTCTACTCTGTCTTGTTTCCCTATCAGAGTCCCTTTCACTCATTAGGGTCCCCCTCAGATGTCACTTTTCCTGGAAACCTTTCTCTAGTCTCCTTAGTCAGAATTCATTCCACAGACATTTCTTAAGCCCCCGCTCTGTGCCAGGTACCGGGCTAAGCACTGAGTATGAAATGCTGGTGTGGTGTGCTTTCTGCCTTGTGGGAACTTACAATCTGGTCAGGCTTTATCACCCTCAAAGCCCTTCTGTTTTGGTGTTCAGCACATTCTGACATGTATCACATGTCAACCCACTGAGATCCAAGCTTAATGCCCAGCCAGAGTAAATGCTCAGAGGGCTGGACGAATGGATACCAGAAGGGTCCAAACGAAGTGATATCTGGGTTCAGGGAGGGGAGGGGGACGTATGGTTCAGAGGTCACATGCGGTGAGGAAGTGGTCATGCAGAACAGAAGCCAGCACTCAAGCAGCTAGGCCTTTACTTAGGCCCTGAGGTGGTCAGTTTGAGAGCATCGGGGGCTCTAGGGGGCTGAAGCAGGACAGAGAGGGGCTGACAAATGTGGAGAACTCCAAAGGCCATGCTTTGGAACTTTCCCCAGAGGGACCATGGTACCACCCATATTTTTGAGCACAGAAGATGGTCAGATCAGTGTTTTGGAAAGATCGCTCTGATTGCAGTATAGAAGACAAATTGGAAAGAAGAGACTAGAGGCAGAGGAGGTCCCCTGAGAGGAGGCTGTGGCAGGAGTCCAGGGGAAAAAATTATGAGGATAAGCCAGGGCAGTGGAAGGAGACGGGCCTGACAGACGGCTGAGAGGCAGAATCAACAGATGGGTATTACTCCAAAGACAGGCTTGACTGATGTCTCACCCACACAGAGATGTAGGCTAGAATTTGTGATAAAAATATGTTATTAACAAGTGTGGAAGGTGTTCAACTCAGAGACTGGAATGGTATTGTGGGTGGAGTTGTGTCCCCAAAAAAGATATGGTGAAGCCCTAACCCCCACCGTCTATGAATGTGACTGTACTGGGAAATGGGGTCCATGCAGAGGTACTCAAGTTCAGAGGTGGTCATTAGAGTGAGCCTAGTTCAATCCGACTGGGGTCTTTACAAGAAGAGGGAAAGGTGGACATAGAAACACACAGGATAAAGGCCCTGTGAAGACAGAGACAGACAAGGAGTGACGTAGCTACAGACCAAGGAACACCAAGGACTGCCGACCATGCCAGAAGCTAGGGCAGAGCCACGAAACAGATTTTCCCTCAGAGCTTCTGGAAGGAACTGACCCTACCCACACCTGGATTTCAGACTTCTGGTTTCCAGAACTCAGAGACAATAACTTTCTGTTGTTTGAAGCCACTGGTGTGTGGTAATTTGTTACAGCCACCACAGAAAACTAACACAGGAAGTATGAAAGATAAGTGAACAGGCTCTCGGGGACTATTGAGGAGGTTCTGAGGGGACATACGTGGCGTAAAAGTCTGACAGTGGCTGTGTTGGCTTCGGAAGAGATTGTCTTTTATTTCAGTCCTAGCTTTTGCCTCATTGCTCTCTAAAGGTAGGCTCATCAGAAAAAAAGTCCTGGGTGATGTTCAGAAGTTGTCACAGGCTGCTGTCAGAGAAACAAGATGGTGGCCTACAAACCCATACTGTCCTGTGGGTTACATGGTTACTCCCGGTCACAGGCTGCAAGTCCCCTGAGGAGGTTAGAACTCAGACCTGCCAGCGGAGTGTGCTTTCTGCTCTCCGTCAGCACGCCTCAGCTCGCCCTTCACTCGCGATGCTTACACAGACTGCAGCTAGTGTGTGTTCCAGCCAGACGGTTTTGATTTAGAAAGTAGAGAAGAAGCGAAGATACTGAAAGTCATTGTAGTCCGTGCGCCAGAATATTCTTCAGCCATGAAAAGGAATGACGTCCTGGTCTATGCTACGACACGGACGACCCCCTGAAACATGCTAAGGAAAAGAAGCCAGACACAAATCATCGCATATTATACGATCCTGTTGATACGAAATGTCCAAAATAGAGAAATCCTTAGCAACAGAAAGCAGATCAATAGCTGCCAGGGGCTGGGGTTAGGGGGGACATGGGCAGTGACTGCTAATGGGTGCAAAGTTTCCTTTGGGGAGATGAAAATGTTCTGGAACCACATGGAGCCCATGGTCAAAGTTGGGAGGTCGGTAACCCTGTCTGTGGCCTCCCCACCCCCGTCAGCTGAGCAGCAGGCAGCCCAGAGCTCCCAAAGTCGCTCATCCCGCTGCGAGCCACCGCAGGGCCACCGCGGAGTGGGATGCTCCCTGCTCTGGCTGCCGTGGGTGAGCTGGCGCCTATGCGGGCGAAGAGCAGAGCGCAAGCGAAAGGAGGCAAGGCCTGCCGCACGCACTCTGTGGCTGCTAAAGGGTCTGCATGGATGGTTGTGATTTTCAAGAGTGATTTCCTTCACTGGCAGCTTCTCCCGAGGCTGGGGCCCCTGGAACCCTCTAGAAAATTCGACTGAAAGGACACTGGAGACTCTCATCCAGACAGCTAGGAAAGCCCAGGCGTCAGAACAATGAGAAAGTGCCTTGATGCATCATATGAAATGTCAAAAATCACCCATAGTCCCTTCCTCCAAAGCTCAGGGATGTCGCCCAAAGCTGGCAACAGAGCAGCGATGCCATTGTTTCATCGCATTGGTTGAGGGCACGTATTCGATCAGTTTTGACGTGTGCGTGTCCCATCACCACAGTCCGGATGATACAGCCACACGCCAAAGTTGCCTTATGCCCCTGGGTAGTCCCTCCCTCTTGGCCCTCTTCGTCATCCCTGGACAAACACTCATCTGCTTGCCATCAATGTGGAGCAGTTTGCATTTTCTAGGGATTTGCATCAGGGGAGTCACAGAACAGGGACTCCTTTTTGTTCTGGCTTCTTCCTTCCAGCGTAGTGACTGAGATCCAGTCATGCTGCGTGTAGCCACTGTCCATTCCCTTTTATTGCCAACTACCACTTGCTTGGACAGATTGTGCTGCGGTGGCTCATCTGTCCACCTGTTACTGGCCATTTGGGTCGCCTCCAGTTTGGGGTTACTATAAATACAACTGCTGTCAACGTCTGGGTAGGAGTGTTTGTGCGGACACAGTCTTTCATTCTCCTAGGTAAATATCCAGCAGTGGAATGCTTGGTTATAAGGTATATGTTTAACTTTTGAAGAAACTCCCAAACTGTTTTTTCAAAGTAGTTGTACATTCCACACCAATGTGATTCTTCAAATCCATGCCTTTCTGTGTGGCCGGCAGAGGTTTGTGGTCTTTTGACCGGTTCTGCAGCAAACCAGACATTGGGCTGTGTCCAGAAATCACCTTTGGCCTAGTTCTGGGGGCTATACTATGACACGAGGATCGGAAGGAGGGGAAAGTGGTGAAGAGCAAAGTGGATGTGGGGCACAGAGGCGCGTCGGGGACAGGGGGACATCAGCAGGAGTCACACTGGCCCCTTTGAAGAAAGCCTGAGCTCTGCGGAGTGCCAAGGGAGGGGAGGGGGAGCCACCAAGATTGTGTTCAGAACCTTTCTCCTGGCTGCCTGCCAGAGACATGGAAACTCTCTGAGGAATGAATGGGCAGTTTTCCTGGGCACCCCTTCCAGGCCCTGGAGCCCACCTGTGCGGCCACGTTGGGGCCTGGGTCTGGGAGCCCCTTGCCATGGGGCAGTGCACAAGTCAGACAGAGAGGGCAGTTGCGACATGAACTGTTTTCCACCTGTTGCTCACTTGTTGTCGTGCTTCGCCTTTCGTTCTCCTGTTATCTCTTTAAAGGCCGACTGGAGAAAGGCAAGGTGGAGAGGGGGCTCGGGGTAAAGTCCTTGCTCCCTGTCACGTGGCCGGGGAAGATGAGCTCCGAGCACACAGGTCAAGAAGGAAAGGCACGCTGTCTTCAGACCTCCATCACCTCACAGAGCCTGGGTAGCACTGAGCCAAATCCAGTGCCACCCAAACAGAACTACTCCGAGTCCCAGACAGCAGCCTTGCTTCCTTGCACCTGGGGTCTTCGGGGTGCCTTTGGGAGCCCCTGATGCCCAAGCCAAGAGCAGGTGGGTGATCCACCCAGTTAGTATTTTTCCATGAAGATAGTAACACACTCATTCTAGAATTTCTCTGTGGCAGACATGGTCTGGGTTTGGGGCCCCACCAAGGGAGACACAGGCAGAGGAGCCAAGCTGCCCTGGAGGGATTCGGCCCCAGGAGGGCAGGCAGTGCCCCCTATCCATGGAGCACATCTTCTAGGAGAGCCTAGAGGAGTGGCCGGGGTCTGACTCAACCTCTCCCCTGCCCCTCCCTCAGTCGCCCCCTCCACTTCGTCCTCATCTCTGAAAGCTGCTTCTCAGCCATTTCCCAGGAACAACTGACTCATGATCCCAAGCTGTCTCACCAGGGAAAAATGTTGGAGTGCCCGTCGACAATTACAAGCCATGGGCATGGCCTCTGTCCGAGTGGGCCCAGCCATCCTAAACAAACAAGTATGCCTGTTTCTGGAAAGAGACACAGAAGTCTCAGGAGCCCCTCTCTAGCAATCAAAAGGCTCATTATACCTGGCGATGCAGTGGGGAAGACTGTAGATTCTAGAATTCTTAGAGCACTTGTGATGGGGTGGCTTCTGAGCGTTCTGGGACCGAGCTGGGCCTCAAGCCTTCTGGAAGGGAAGAGGACCAGTCCTGGGCGTCGTGAAAGTACTCTCAAAGGCTGGGATTCTTAACCCTTTGCATGCTATGGAAGTCCTTGGCTTTCTGGTGAACCTTATGGACCTTTTAAAAAAAAAGCCGTTCTTATATACAAAACAATGGGATCACAAAGGATACCAGCTAGACTGAAATAGTTATCAAAGTAGTGAACATATATAAATGTATCACAAATTTGTTTTGTTAGTAAGTGCTTCCTAACACATTAAATAAGATCTAGCAGTAGGTCCCATAACCACTGTAGTTTCAAGGTGGTGATATTTGGAGATTCCTACTATGACTGTAATGTGAAATAAAAATGTCTGCTATTTCTCTTGGTGACAAAGTCACAGGTTCTGTAAAGATTACAGTGGTGTGTTGCCAACATTCATAATTGAAAGGAATGCTAACTTTCAGTTAGAGGTCAGTGAAAATAGAAATTAATTTTTTCCTGCATTCGACTTTACGGACTCTCTGAATTCTATTCATGACCCCTAGGTTAAGAGTCCCCTGCTAAGGCAACACCGAAACCTAGTTAATTGGTTGTTGTTGTTGTTGTTTTCCTGATTCTTCAACTAAGTCAAACTGTTGACTTTATAACTTTTTCTGATACAGTACTGTACTTCCTTCTTACTTCCAAAGCACAACCAGGGAACTTAGGTTCCAGTCCTTGCTCCCCACTTGTGAGCTGTGTGACGTTGGGTGACCTGCTAAACCTCTCTGAATTTAGTTTTTTCCTCTGCGAAATGGGAATAACAAGAGTACCTACCTCCTAGTGTCGACATGAGGATTAAACGAGGTAATGCTTGTAAAACAGCCTGGCCCTGGGTTAACCCTTAATAAAGACTGGCCGTGATAACTATCCTTAGGGAAAGAGTTCAGAGGCCAAAAGGCTACCTGTGTGTGACCATTAATAGTGATCTGTGTTCTCCTTTGGTGATTTATCTATTTGCCATCTCTATGATCCCAGAGTAGAAGGCACGGGACGCGCACAGACAGGGGAGGGGCAGCGGTGTGCTAGAGGCCGTGCACGCCCGCTCCCAAAAGCCAGTTGTTACATTTGCAGGAATTTTCCGGGTGGCCAGAAATCGGCCCCAGTGAGAGCTTTTCCCCCTGGAGAGCTGCATGTCAATTATTTACCAGCAGGGCCCTGGGGGGGGGGGTGAGGGGCTCCTCTCCTCATAGGGATGGTGGGACAACCTCTGCTGTATCTGGGGAAGGTATGAAACGTCAGATGGGTTTTGGAGGCGAAAACTAACTGTTCCTCGTGGTGTAAGTTGATTTCATTTTCAGTCTATTGATTCTTCTATCTACAGAGTTTGGGATCAAGGAAAGAACAGGTTTTTCTTGATTAATGTTCTCAGTTCTTGATAATTACTTCCATTTTAGCAATTCTGCAAAAGGATCTGTTTGAGATAAGGAAAAAATATATATATCTGTTCTCTTTATCTGCAGAGTACAATATTTTTTACTTAAAATCCAACATTTTTATGTACTGGTAACTTACTTCCATGTCAACTTTTATCTAAGATTCCAGTGCCTTCTTCCCGGAGAGTGTTGCAAAGCCACACAGCAGAAAAGGGAGTTTACTGATTATGCAGCCCTGTTAGCATTACTTGAGTCCAAATGTTGGCTTAGATGGTGTTTTCAGAACCCGTAAGTGGATGTTTATGTCTGCAAATGGAAGCACTGAGTAGCTAGACTTGCAGGGCCAATGCGGGGGAGGCAGTCCTGGGGTGGTGGTTTGCTCAAACATTGGCATTTGGTTGCATGAGCTGTTTTCCAGTGCTTCGCGGCTAGCTTGCCACAGTCTCTAAGCCGGTTGTATTTGCTGCTCTCCACCTGGTGTGGATACTAACACACGATGGAGAAAGGAAACATGGCGGAGGTGGCACGCGAAAGGACTCGGGACAGTGGAGAAGGATGGCCACAGCCTCTTGTGTGCGGATGCTGTGGGGTGCTCCACCAGAGAAAGTGTACAGCTCAACTCCCTGCGGCTTTGAGGAGCCCTGCGGAGACTGGGGGGCTCGCCGAGCTATTGGTCCCACACTCTCCCCCCACCCGCGTGCAGTTGCCCTTGGATTGTATGCCTTCTCATGAAATGTGGGTACAACCAATTGTTTGGGTGCTTTCGGGGCATGCCACTCCTTCCTTTGCCTGTGGTCAGCATTATCTGGGTCCACACAATAGTAGTCCATGTCTCCGGCTCTCCTCTTGTGAAAACCTCACTCGATCGGATAATACCTCTGACTGGCTGCTTGACACTAGGTAGACGAGCTGACCTCATCATCCAGACTGGATATTAATATCATCATTACCCAAAGAGGACAAGGAGTTAGGGATGGGGGCCATTGCTGCCGAGATGCACTCTGGCTTCCGGAAGCAAAAGTCGTCAGCTGATAACCTAACATAATGCGAGCCACTTGACTAGTCTGGGTTCATCCTTTTCTCAGGTATGCGATGGTTCGCGCACTTCAGAGAAAGTGGGCAGCCGAGTAGCCTCTCCACAGAACACGAAGCAAACCAAACAGTGGTTTCTATTCATGTGTGGTTATATCTGTGGTGATTTCAACTCGTTCCTGTCAGAGTGTACCTGCTTTCCAAAATGTGTTTTTTAAATGTAAGTTTCACACTTAGGAACGGGGGGAGGGGAGATGAACATAATATAACTAAGCCAGAGAAATTGGTTCCTCTCATTGACATAGAAATGGGCTGTGGATATCGCTGTCAGAAATTGAGCCTGACCTTGAACTTGATGGTAGTGAGCCCAAGCCTCGGAACTGGGTGTGTCCCTTCCCCTCCTGTTTTGCTAGTGCCCTGCGTGTTCTGGGCCCAGATGGGAACGGGACTTCCTGGAGGGCACAGACCATGGTCCCACCTCACATTGTTTGTCACCCAGAGAGGACACTGAGGCCCAGAAAGGGGCAGAGACTGCCCCGGGCCCCACGGCAAGGGAGCAGGAAAGCCTTTCAAAACCCAGCGTCCTGACTCCTAGGCCAGCTCTTAGTTCTGTAGACTGTCTGAAGCCTCCTTAGGTCTCTTCTGCTGTCTGTCACCCAACTGTGTTTGCACCCACGTTAGGAATTTTCAAACGTCGGGACCCTTTCCAGGGGGGATTCCCACACCTGCTTCTTTACCGCGTGCCAGGCTCTCTTCCAGGAACTGGGTATTCGCATGGGGCTCATGTTCTAGTGGCGGGGATACTGGACAGAGAAACAGTCAACGTTACTTTGTGACCATGACAACGTTTCATTCCACCCGGCAGTTATTGCCACAGTGGCCTGGTTTCCCTCTGCCAGGACCTGGGTGGGGGCCTAGAGGAAGACGGCACCACAAGCTACCATTCGGTGGGCTTACCATGTGGCAGCACCTGTTCTAAGGGCATTACAGGTATCATGCCCCTGATCTTCATCACAAGCCTATGGGCAGAGGCAATTATCACCATCTCTCTTTTACAGATAGGGAAACTGCACAGAGAGGTTGAGTAATTTCCCCAAGGTCACATAGCTAATCAGTGGCAAAGCTGGGATTCAAACCCAAACCGTTGGGTGCCAGAGTCCGTGTTTTAACTGCTCGGCTACTATTCTGCCTCTCAGGATGGCACAGAAGGTGAAGTCCAGACCCCGCCAAGTTCCAGGAAGGCCCAACAGCCAGTCCGGGGTCCACCCTAGGTCCTCCCCACTAAGGGTGAGTAACTTCACTCCCAAAGGAGCTCTGAGGCAGCCATGTGCTAGCTGGCTATCACAGGGCCTGACCAGTGCCCCATTCCCTTCCTCAGCCAAAGCACCCCCCTCTGGGATAGGAACCCCAGCCCTGTTTGCATCACAGAACGGTGGTGAGGCTCGGAGGAGCCTGCTCTGATCACACAAGTTCCTGCCCCCCCCCCAAACATTTAGCAGCACTGGCATCCCCCATGCCCCGCCCCAGTCTGGCTCCAAGCTGGGACAGCAGGTTTTGCAGAGAACCAGAGACCATGGTTTTGCTGGACCAGCTGGGCACCACCGCTGCCTGGGCTTTGGAGCAGTCGTGCCAGCTGCAAGGCCGTTTCAGCCTTTATCGTGCGTAGTGCCCCTTGCATGCGGCCTCCAAAGCAGCTGGAGAAGCTGTAGCCAAGGCCGCTATGATGGGGAGAGGAGGCCCGTACAAGTTAGACTAGCAGCTGCCCAGAGGCGGCCTGTCACTTTGCCGGGGATGCTGTCACCACACCCCACACTGCCCAGTCTCGAGATCACCCTACAAGCCTGCCCACGGGACCCTTTGCTGCCAGGGTGGCTTTCTCGGGCCCATTTCCCTCTTTCCTGGGTCTCAGCAAGCCAGCTGTGGGAGCTGTCGGAGCCCTAGGAGCAGAGACTGCCCTTCTTGGCGGGAGAAGCAGGCAGGCTGCCAGTGAGTTGAATCCACTTTATGTAACTGGACTGTGTGCTTTGCAAATCATTGTTTTTGGTCAAATCTAGGGAATCAAAATTGAGCAATTAAAACCATGTGATCTACAACCATATTAAAAGTTAAGGATGTAAAAGTGCCCCCACGAAATGTTCTAACGCTAAAGAAAACGGTGTTAGTGCAGCCGTAAAGATTCTCATTGAAGGAAACATAAGCACTCCGTCCACGTGTCAGCAAATCAATAACATTGGGATTCTGTTTTGTACTTTTAGCCGTAGACGGTAATGTGGGGGCCCTGGGACGCATGACCCAGCGTCGGGACACAGCAAAGGAGGGGAAGAGTTCAGTTCTCTCCACAGTCCCATCACCAAGGGGTGAACAACAGGTGAAGCTGTCCCCAGTTCTCCCCACATTGCACCCTCACCCAGCACCCTCATGCAGCACCCCTCCGCCTCCGGGCTTCTGCTGACTCGCACCCATCCACACAGCTGGAGGAACCACCCACTGCTCTCGAAAACCCACCTCTCCAGCTCCGCCCCCAGGCTCTTCCCTTCAGGGGGACTGCCCTTCTCCGCCAGCTCTCTGCCAGTCTGCAACCCTTCGCATTCCTCTGGCCCATCCTTCCCTTGGTCCAGCCATACATGTTGGCAACTCAAGCCCAACCCGGTGAGCTCCACACGGGCCTATGGACTTCACCTCAAGCCTACGTGGAGTTGTGACAACCTGCCCCCACTAATTTCATTTCACAGCCACTTTTCATCTCCCTTACCTCTCTCTCTCTCTCATAAATAGCCATAGGAGTTGGGTTTTAAATTAAAGTGAATGCTATCAATTTTATTCCAATCCCAGCACCCCTTTGGCTACGTGAGGGGTCACAAATCCAACTTTGGAATTTTTTTTTTAAGATTTTATTTATTTATTCGACAGGAAAGAGACAGCCAGCGAGAGAGGGAACACAAGCAGGGGGAGTGGGAGAGGAAGAAGCAGGCTCATAGTGGAGGAGCCTGATGTGGGGCTCGATCCCATAACGCCGGGATCACGCCCTGAGCCGGAGGCAGACGCTTAACCACTGCACCACCCAGGCGCCCCCAACTTTGGAATTTTTGATGTGTTCTCTCCTGGTGCCTATAGTTCTAGTTGCTGTGGGTGGTCTGATCACCTCTCCCACCTATTCAGGGATCTTGAGAAATCTGAGATCTGTCTTTTTGTTCAGCGACCACTCAGTTGCCCCCACTTGGCTCCTCTTGCGCGGTGTTTCTCAGACCCCTCCTGTCTGTGCAAGCATCGTGTGCTTCCTTACATTTGGGAAATTCAGCCATTGACACTCAGCCATCACTGGAAGGTGGAGGCCCAGGGCGATTCCTAACAAGCTTACCCCGGACGTTTACGAGTTCGTTATGGAGGTGCACCTTTTCCCTTCCCACATTACCCAGGAACACTGCTTTCTGGCAGAAGATTGAGGCGGGAATGGGAAGAAAGGCCTAAGACAGGGAAGACCAGAAGAAACCCTTTTCCACTAGCAAGAAACAATCGTTTAGAGCTCACCACCCCACGAGTAAGACTCCAGATCTCCTGGAGATGCTTCAGAGTCAGGGGCGGAGAGCCAGGGGAGGGGTGTGCCCCCAGAATAGAGGCGGTGGTGAAGAAACACCACAGCCTGGAGTTCCTGGATAGTGAAGAGACTCGTCATGCAGAGATCAACAGGCTGTTGCTGCCCAGCTAGAGCTGGAGATGGTGCCCGATGAGGGGGTTGTGAGAGGGGGGCCGACTGGCCAGGCGCGGAGGGGAGAGCACTTGCTAGCACGACCATGAGCCCTCATCACGGAGCATTAAGGAATCACACACAACTGCAAAGAGGAACCATAAACCACCAGATGGGCATGTATGTCCAAACTGCCAGAAAAGAAGTTCCCCATGCTGGATATCTTACGTAGCTATAGTTAGCGTGGTGGGGCTTCCTGGAAAAACTGTGGAACGTGCTATTAGAGAAAGTGAGTGAATGCAGGCTTAGAGTCTGAGACAAAAGCAGAAGGAGTGGGGACCCCTCGGGGCTGCCTTGGGTTCATTAGAAGCAGCCTGTTGTGTTAGAATAGGCTCCTTTTCGAGGCACCTGGGTGGCTCAGTGATTAAGCATCTGCCTTTGGCTCAGGTCATGATCCCGGGGTCCTGGGATCGAGTCCCACATCAGGCTCCCTGCTCAGCGGGAGGCCTGCTTTTCCCTCTCCCTCTGCTTGTGTTCCCTCTCTCGCTGTGTCTCTTTCTGTCAAATAAATAAAATCTTAAAAAAAAATAGAATAGGCTCCTTTTCTGTTGGAATTGCTCACTGGGCAGGTAGGTCAGAGCAAGTGTTTTTAAACCTCAGCAAAGCATTTGGCAGCATCTGTTGTGAAATCCTTGTTTACAGCCCAGTTATGTGATTGTGTAACCAATTAAAGGACTGAATCCCAAGGCCATGGGTAATGGATTAATGAACTCCTTCAGGGAAGGAAGTCTAGAGGCAAGTCCCAAGGCTCCCTCCAGGCTGGTTTCACTTGTTCCTCGATGATCTGGGCGAGAATAGAGAAACCCAAATCTGGCATTTGCCCCTGACATAATGCCAGAGGGTGATGAATTCTCTGTAGCATGAACTTGGGAACTAAAGAGATCTTAACGAACTTGAGATTGTCATGGGAAATTCAACAGAGACAAATGGCAGTTCCCACATTTGGGTTGTGAACCCATCTGCCCAAGTGTAGGATGAGGGAACTGTGGCTTGAGAAAAAACTAGGGACTTTTAAACTTTTAATTGACTGTGACCTCAGTGTAATTAGCAGTGAGCTGGGCCTGCCAGCAATGTAACCATGATCTTGGGCTGCAGTGCCCACAGCAGCCCATTGGGTGTGACAGTGGTGGTGCTGCTCTGTCTGGAACTCCATTCACATCAGGTGATATAGACAAGCAGAGGTAGCCAGCAGGGTGGTGAGAGACAGGGTGATAAAGAGGTTCACAATTAATGTGCATGCAGCCAGCAAACTCCCGAGCCAGGACTTGAACCCAGGGCTCCTTTTCCAACTTCAGAACTTTTTTATAAACACCCATGCAAGACCCTGAATACCAAGCCTTGGATTCATTTCATTCCAATTCTTCTGCCTATATTGACAAATGCTTTAAGACTTGGAAAACATTTTAATGGAAAGCAGAGACCCTACCAGCTTTTGTAGATACGTGGACTACTCCCTTCAACTTCCGATACCCAAGAGAAACTCAGCAGAGATACTCTCATAAAAAGCGATTTCTTAGGGGTGTCTGGGTGGCTCAGTGGGTTAAGCGTCTGATTCTTGGTTTTGGCTCAGGTCGTGATTTCAAGGGTCGTGTGATCCAGCCCCATGTTGAGCTCCACCTCAGTGGGGAGTCTGCTGGAGGATTTTCTCCCTCTGTCCCTCCCCCCACTCCTCTCTCTCTCTGAAATAAATAAAATAAATCTTTTTTTAAAAAAGAAAGAAAAAAACAATTTCTTAAATGAATATGAAATGAATTTCAGAAACCACAAGAGGCTTCTTAACCTTCTAAAAGATACATATTATTAAAACAATACCTTTTGGATGCACTAAAGTTGTATAGCTAACAGAACTTTACTGTACCTTAACTTTGCTGCAGGAGAGAATGAAAAGTTTGTCTCTTTCCTTATACCTTTTGTACAACTCTCTCATCCTTTTTTTTGTATAAGCAAAAAGAGGAAGAATGAATCAGGATGACATAGGCAGCTTGCTTAGATGCATAAGTGGACGGCTGATTGGAGGAATGAACTGCAAAGTCTTGGCACAAAAGTGTTTGTTTGGAATGCTTCTGAATTCCTAACCAACTTCATGCACAGTTGAAGGACGGTACTGGGTGACACTCCGTTGAAGAGCCTGGAGCTCTGTGGCTCTGTAACGTTCCATAGTGGTATGTCTTTCAAGCTCTAGCTGTTTGACCCCTTGAACCCCAGAAACATAATTTGCATTTGGTCCAAAAACGGAGTTAAATATCTATCCTTGAAGGAGTTTGAGCAAGGACTCATGAAGTTGTGGAGGTGGTACTGATTTGGATCGGGAAGAGATCGGTCCAGAAGGAATAAATGCGGTGGATCGGGTTGGGCGCAGGAGAAGCTCGAGTTGCACGCATCCTGAAGCCCGACCCTATCCAGTCGTTTTCCCGAAATTTCCCCCTCCTGGTGAACTAGCCTCCACAGTGTTAAGCCCCAGCCGATGGCATGGGTTTGTTTTTTTCTGTCTCAGGCAAGACAAGATGTCTTATTCAGTCCGTCTTCACATGTGGCTTACGGGGTGGGTCAAGTGCCTTGCACCCAGAATCTGTTTGGGACTCAGCAGTCTCTCCTTTACTCATGGCAGATCACAGCAGCGCCGTCTCATGTCTGCTAAGGTCCGAACGCGGCATCGGACTGGCAACAGAAATCGGCTCTTACAGTTTGAACTTGGATATTCACTCTTGTGATCGAGGAGAGAAGCTTACACAAGTATTCGCATCAGTTCCCCTGCAGCTCTTTTAGAAGCCAGAAGCTGGCTTCGGCACCACATTGCTCTTGCCCGCTTATCATGCCCTCTCCTCTGCGTCTTGGTGACTGTATCCCGGGAGGGAAATGTCTGCGAACCATTTCCGAAATGCACAGCAATTTTCCCACTTTCTTTGGAAACCAGAGCCATTGTTGCCAAGTCGTGATAAATATCTTGAAAATTAGATTGTTTCCTCCAAAGCTGGTGGTAGCAGCCTTGACTGTTTTCTTTCATTTGTGAAATAATATCAGAAATATTTGCAAAGAAGCATTTCCAAGAATGGAGAGAATTTATTTCATCATAGTAGGTCCTGAAAGCACATTTTCCTCCCAACAAATGAGATTTCACATGAAGTCTGTGAGTGCCACACTAGGGTTTTTTCCTATTATTCTAATCCATCTAAAGAGTGAAATGTGTTAAGGAAGACAACTTAAACATGAGCTCTCCACAGATCTTTTCTGGCCTAATAATAGTCTTTATTTTGAAAGAAATGGCTGTTCTGTTTCTTCTTTTAACTCACTGCTCCTACGGGCCACTGGCTAAGTCCCCTTCCCTCCTTCTGTTCGTCTTCTTCGGCAGATTACTCAGTTGGACCCACCACAGTGTAGCTGGGGATAGAAGGCCGGAGTGTGGGTGCACACCTACGGGGACACCTCCTCACCACGCCCAATGACAAGTGCCCACGGTCCCCGATTAGCTGTAGCCTTGTCTCCTCCCACTTTCTTTTTAGAGCACTTTGGCCTCTGAGGAGGATGAAGAATTCTTGAGCATTGTCCTAATTAGTGATCTAGGGCTCTGATCTCCAGATTGCCTTGTTTAGAAATCCAGGGGTAGGGGGTTCCACAAGTCTTTGGTTGCATGCAGAGAGGACCCCAAGCTCCCCCAGCCCTGCTGAGGTGTCTTCAATAGCCCTGGCTAGGACATCAGAATAGCTGGACGGCCAGAGAGGAAAGTCGATGTAGCAGCCGCCAAGCCTCACAGGGTCCTCCAGGCCAAACTTATTAGGGTGTTGAGAGCAGGCAAAACCCAGAGGCGAGAAGAAGCTTGCCCATCAGCCTCGGCAGGGACAGGCCAAAGCTTCGGCGTGGCTGACCAGCTCACCCTTGGGACAGAGGCAGGGTCGTGCACAGCCTGGGAGGCTGTCTTGGGTTTTATTAGGGTTTCCTCTGTCAGTACCTTTCCGTATGTGAACCTGAGGGAACATTCGCTTGAGTGCCTGTCCTCAGTCCAGCTGCTGCCATGGTGCCCTGATGTGGGATTCAGTGCCAACTCTCCCTGCTCGTCGTTCCTGTGATCCTGGACAAGTCTCTGCCTCCATTTCCCTATCTGTACCTATATTCTCTAGTTTTCCCTCTCAATATTAACATTCTAGGACTCCAGCCACGCTTTACTGTAAAGGACACTACTTCTGTCAGCACGGTGGCTCGCTCCGTTTTCTGGCTGCCCTCTCCCTGTCCCTCTGTCCCACGGACTCTCCGGTTCAGGTTGTCATCTGAAGTCAAATGTGGAGCCTGAGGGTCAAGGGATTTGGGGAAGATGGAAGTGGAACCCGGGTCCCCCCGGCTGCCATGTTCTGCCCACGATCTCTTCTCGGCCACCAGCTAACAGCACACCGCACATCTTCATTTGCTGGTTTGGCTGTGGTTATGCCTGGCACCTGGGCCCAAGTGACAGGTGTTTCAAGCTGTTTCTGCACTCCGAAGCTATTGCCTTCTGAAGTTGCTACAAACGCAAACCATGTCCAGGGCTTTCCTCCCCCCAGCCCAGCATCGCCAGTTACTCTTGTATGCGAAGTCCACGGACAGCCCTGTTTTCGCAGTCATTTCAAGGGGAGATGAACCTTGCTCGAGTGTGTGCCTTCAGGCAAGTGGCGGGCAGGGCTGGGAAGGAGGAGGGCAGCTGCTGTTCTCTTCCCTCTGCCGGCCACCGCTGGAACTAGCTGGAAGGTAGAAGGGCCAGGTGCCCACCAGTACTGGGGAGTCACTCCCAGCTTAGAGAGGGAGCACTTTCTCCAGGGCCTCCAGTGCTGTGGTGTTTTCCGGGGGCAGAGATGGGGGGACATCTGTGTGTCGATGTCTGTCTCTGTGTGTCTGCAGATGTGTATGCGTGTGTGTACCCGCATGCATGCCTGCATGTGTCTATGTCTGTGTGTGTCTGTGTATCTCTGTTTCCGTATGCACGTGTGACTGTGTGCACCTGTGTCTGTGTGTGTGTATGTTCATGTCACAGCATATGAGAGGGATGGTCTGGCCCCGCGGAGGACACCAGGGCAGTTTCCCAGCACCCTCCGACACAGTCCCAAATGGAGTGGTCCGCTGTGGAGAAGCTCAGGGAAACTCGGCTTACAGGCGTTCAGCACGTGGAAGGGCCAGCATGTAGTGGGCCCAGCCTTTGTTTGCACTGCCGTGCTAAATCCCAGGGCTCTTTCAGTTCTCAAAGTGTCTGTGACAGGAAGAGATAATGCTGAACATGTCCAGTAAAAAAAATAAGGTTTTGACAAAACTTGGCTTCGTATCACCTCACAGGCTAGTCCTAATTTCTTGGTGTCCCCGTGTTCCAGAAAACTCTTTTCTCTGTTTGCCATAATGGGTGGCCATGATGCACTGCTCAGTCTTAGAGTCGAATCCACTTCAGGGCAGGGCCAACTGGAGAAAGAGTGCTCTCAGCTGACTTGTTGGTCTCTGTACAAGTCTTGGCTCCTTGAAGCAGGACTTTGCCATCCGGGCCTACTGTGTGGGACCACAGGACATTTGTACTTGCCAAGAAGCCCCGGCCCCAAGCAGATTTGTCACTGAGTGGCACATGACACCCAGATGGGGGGGCATTTTTAATATCAGTGGCATGATATCCCAAAGCCCAAAGGAAGCAGAGTGGGGAGTTCCTGGGGAGCAGCAGTGGCCTTGTCAAAAGTATAATCATGAGCGCCGCCTGGGTGGTTCGGTTGGTTGGGCGTCTGCCTTCGGCTCAGATCATGGTCCCAGGGTCCTGGGATTGAGTCCCACATCAGGCTCCTTGCTTCGGCAGGGAGCCTGCTTCTCCCTCTCCCTCTGCTTGCCTTTCCCCCTGCTTGTATGCTCTCTGTCTGTCAAATAAATGAATACAATCTTTAAGAAAGAAAAGTATAATCAACCAGAACTTGAGATATCATTTCCACATCAACGTGGTTAAGTTTTTTACTAATGATGTAGGTCACTGGGGAAAGGTCACCAGCAACAGGAGAAAAGGCCCATTGACATCACATTTCACAAGGAGCCAGCCTTACTAAGAGCAAAGGATACATGAATGGACAAAGAAGAGGTGGTGTATATATGCAGTGGAATGTTCCTCAGCCATGACAAAGAATGAACATTTGCCATTTGCAGTGACATGGCTGGAGCTAGACGGTATTATGCTCAGTGAAATAAGTCAGTCAGAGGAAGACAAATAGCATATGATTTCACTCATATGCAGAATTTGAGAAACAAAACAAGCAAAGGGAAAACGAAGAGAGAGGCAAAGGAAGAAACAGACTCTTTTTTTATAATAATATATTTTTATTATATTATGTTAGTCACCATACAGTATATCCCTGGTTTTTGATATAAAGTTCGATGATTCATTAGTTGCGTGTAACACCCAGTGCACCATGTAATACGTGCCCTCCTCAAACAGACGCTTAACTCTAGAGAACCCACTGATGGTTACCAGAGTGGAGGTGAGTGGGGGGGGATGGGGAAAACAGGTGATGGGGATTAAGGAGCGCACGTGTTGTGATGAGCACCGGGTGATGCATGGAAGTGGTGAATCACTATATTGCACACCTGAAACTCATATTACACTCTGGTAACTAACTGGAATTAAAATAAAAACCTTAAAAAAGGGTAGAGAATATAAACTTTCTTTTCTCCAAACACAAGATGATTCATCCTTTCTCTAAAAGGAACATCTTTCTAAAACCCCAAGTTAGATTAAGGAGTGATAACAATTTGGGCTTTATAAAAAAGCTCAATTAGCGTATAATTCACATACCATAAAATTCAGTCTGAAAGTGTACAAGTGAATGAGTTTAGCATATTCACAGACATGTGTAACCATCCTCACAATTAATACTAGAACATTTTTATCACCCTCAAAAGAAACCAGTGTCCACCACTCCACATTCTCCCCTCAGCCCTAGGCAACCACAAATCTTTCTAGTTTCTTTTCTCTTCTTTTCTTTTCTTCTTTTCTTTTCTTTCTCTACAGACTCATCTGTTCTGGACATTTCATATAAATGGAATCATACAGTGTGTGGTGGGCTCTTGTGCCTGGCATCTTTCACTTAGCATCATGATTTCAAGGTTCCTCCATGTTGTCGTATGTGTCACACTTCATTTCTTTTTATGGTTGAATAACATTCCTTCATATGGATAGACCACGTTTTGCTTCTCCATTCAGCGGTTGATGGACGTTTCGGTTGTTTAAACCTCTTGGCTATCATGAATAGTGCTACTATGAACATTCACGTGCAAGTCTTTGTGCAAATGTGTTTTCAGTTCTCTGGGATACACACCCAGGAGCGGAATTGCTGTATCATGTAGCTACTCTATGTTTAACTTGTTCAGCAACTGCCAAACTGTTTTCCAGAATGGCTGCACCATTTTGCATTCCCAACAGCAATATTTGAGGATTCCAATTTTTCCATATCACTTTGGGCTTTTTAAAGTCAACTTTAAAAAAGTAAAAGTGGTGTTTTAGAATATTGATATAGACATATAATTACATGCCTTGCAGCACTTCATACTGTCAAAGCAGTCCTTTCATATGGACAGAACGAAGGATGTGTTATGCGTTCCTAAGGACTCATGGGCCCCGAGTCATCAAGGCTCTAGGGTGGGGGACTGCTTTAGAGGGTTCTAGTCCAGCCTTCTACCCAAGCTTGAATCCACTTTGTGGATCCATCCAGCAGATAGTTCCTGACTCCCTACTGTGTGTTCTGAATTCTGTGGCACTGCAGCCACAAGTAAGCCATTCTTCCTTCCCTCAGAGAGCTACAGACCACAGGGGAACCAAATGTTAGACAAGTACTTCCTGCCATGCGTGATGGGGACACAGAGGGAGCTCTTCATGTGTGCCATGTAGGAATGTTGGAGAGAGCCAGTGGAAATGCTATGTAAACTGCCAAGCCAGATGCCTGGCTCATGGTCGGCACCCACCAGTAGCTGTTATATTTCTGTATAGAACTTTGTGTTTTACACGTGAGGATACTAAGTCTTTAAGGTTTAGCTTTTCCAGAGCCCCATAACTCATGACTGAGAAGCTGGCCTTCCTAATTCAGGCTCTGTCATTGGGCTCCAAAGTCCTGCCAGAACTGATATCTAGAAGCCTGGCCTCTTTAACCCTTGATCTGCCTGTCTGCAGTCTGGGTTCTACCTGCTTCTCCCAGGTCTGAATCCTGCCAGACCAGGGCATCCTACTTGACTCACACCCAGCTTAACACCAAGACTGTGAGTGGCAGATAGTAATTATGAACAGTTAGCCAGTACCTTTTAGAGCAGAGTGACCTGCTGTGATCAGCAGCCACGGTGGTTGTGATTGATGACAGTGAGCTGCTAGATCTGTTCCTCATATAGTGCTCTCTGCCTGTCAGCAGCCCCACACTTCTTCCCACCGTCCGGCCTGGAAAGTCTGGAAGATAAGAGTGGCCGTAGCTTCCTGGTCTGTATGCAGCCAGCCATCAAGCCACGGGAATCCTCCTTCCCTTCATGTCCTTGCTTCTTCTCCATTCCCACATGCCGCCCCCCCCCCACAGTTTTGTCTACAAGATTTTATAAGCTGTTTGCCATGAGCAAAGCATTGTGTCAGGTGCTCTGGTTCAGAGCCACCTGGGAGAAGTAGGATGACCCCTGGCTTCAGGTTAGTGGGGTGGGCAGAGAAATAAGAGTCCAGAACTGGGTGTTCTCCAAGTGCCTAGAGCCAAAGACTGCCCTGGGCTGTCAACACTCCAGCTCTTAGTCATCCTAATGAGAGATTATCTTTCACCACAGAACATTAAGTGAGCCCAGAAACTCAGAGTAGCCAGTGAGTGTGCTGTGCTGTGGACACAGGCCAGTCCTTGCCAGCACTGGCTCCTTCCCCTACACATTTTTGTCCCTAGTGTATGAGTTTGTTGGGGCTGCCATAACAAAATTCCACAGACAGTGTGCCTTAAACCACACACGTCTATTTTCTCAGAGCCCTGGAAGATAGAAGTCTGAGATCAAGATATCAGGAGGGCTGCACTCCCTCTGAATGGGCCACAGAGGACCTGTTCCTACTCTTTCTTCTAGAGCTTGGTGGTTCCTTGGCTTGTGGCAGCAACACTGCCGTCTTCACATGCCGTTCTCCCTCTGCACATGCCTCTGGGTCCAAATGTCCCCTTTCTATAAGGACACCGGTCATACCGAATTAGGGGCCCACTCTACTCCAGGATGACTTCATTTTAACTCCTGACACCTGCAATGACTCTATTTGCAAATGAAGCCACATTGTGAAGTATGGGAAGGAGACACCATTCAACCTATAGCACTAGTGTGCATGTTTGAAAACAGATTTGAACTATTTATCCATCAACATTGTGGATGTATTCATCCACAAGCCCATTTGAAACCTGGAGGTCTTTTCGCTTCTTCTTTACTTTGGGGGCTAAATTTCACCATTGAAAAATGAAGGCTCTCCTGCTGAATGTCTTCTATCCTGACCAAAAATCTGCCCAACAACCTGGAGCCTCGGGTTGAGATGTCATGGCCTCAGGGGTCACCTTGGGAATGGCTGAGACTGTCTCCTCACTCTCGACCCATCCAGGGGATACAGAGGAAGAAGCAGTTAGGATGAGGGACACTCTCAGGTCTGTCAGTGCGCCTGAGCAGTAGACACCCAACTCGGCTTCACAGTGCAACATGTTGTTTGGACCTTCTGGTCCAAAGACCAAGGCTGTTCCTGACCAAGTTGATAGGGACTGGGGGGCAAGGGCAGAGCTCCTTTGTGCTTTTATTTTTTTTTTTAAGATTTTGTTTATTTATTTGAGAGAGAGAGAGAGAGAGAGAGTGCACAAGCAGGAGGAGCTGCAGGGAGAGGGGAGGGAGAGGGAGAAGCAGGCTTCCCGCTGAGCAAGGAGCCTGACGCGGGGCTCGATCTCAGGACCCTGAGATCATGACCTGAGCCGATGGCAGACGCTTCACTGACTGAGCCATCTAGTGCCCCTCCTTTGTGCTTTTAAAGGAGATTTTGGGCCTTCAGGGTTGCTTCAGCAATATCCTCACACTCCCTTTCCTTCCTTGCCAAGTGCCTTTAACTTGGCTCCTGGTTTCCTTCCTCTGTCATGCCTGCAGCCAGGTGGCAACAAGGTAAAGCTGGCCCCAACTGGCACTTGGAGGTGAACTTGAGGGATCTGGCAGAGTCCACAGACCTGGGAAGCGAGAAGTCAGGCACTAGAGGCATGGCTAACAAGGGAGGGGTGAGCCAGAGATAACCCCAGAGGTACTCGTGTGTCTTCAGAGCTCTGGATGTGGGTGGCCAGGGGCTCCCAGGTAAGTGCTTAGAGCCTGAGGGGGAGATAGAGACTGTCCACAGGCCTCTGTTCTGAAGCCGAGGTATGAGAATACCCCTCGCCTCACCCTATCTCCAGGGGCACAGGCTACAAAGTCACAAAGCAATGCATCTCCCTGGAGCGGCCATGTATTTGAGGATGGGGCATGTTTTCTTTCTGTATGGAAGCCAAACATGGATGTGTATGAAATGGAAAATTGAATGTACTTGGATTTGTGGGAATGAAATCCAAAGTGTGTGTGGCAGATGGTTCTGGGGTTCATCTACAGCCGGGCTGTGCTTAGGTTTGAACAACTGCTGGGGGTTGGTTTCTTTTTATGTGAGGAGCATAGGCTTCCTGAACAGGTGCTCATGGGCATTGCCAGGGGACGAGGAGCCCAGGCAGGCCTCATGGGTAGAAAGGTGGCAGACCTCTGCTGCGGACAGAAAGGTCTGCCCAAGGGCTGTTTCCCAGGCCCAGGTTCATCTAGAGGAAAAGAGGAACCGAGACCACCGCCCAAGGCTGATACGCTGGGAGTGGGAGATCCCTTCTGACTTGGACCAAAGGCAATTTCCGGGCAGGGCCCTCCTGCCAGTGCTCCCTCCATTGGCCGTGCTCCCCAGCCCTGGGTCCAGCCAGTACCCAAGTGTGCTGATGTGGTGCTGGGCCAGTAGGCTGCTACCGCAGACCAGAGAATCAAGCCTTTGTTCAGGAAGCTCTGGCCATTACCCCCACTTGTCCCCTTTACGTTGGCTGCTGGGAGCCACAAAGGGGCAGGACAAGAAATCAGTGGAGTGGAGTCTTTAAAAGCAACAGCGGCATTTTTTTTTTTTGCCTTTTTTCTTTAGAGCTGAATGGGTAGCTTGTTTGATGTCGATAGGTTTTGTGTTGCCAGACCTGAAATGAGATCCCGGCCTCCGTCCCCCACACGGGCTCCAGATGCCGGGCCAGGGAGTTAGTGATGGCCTCTGCGGTAAATGGGGTCTTTTTTTTTTTCCAGTTTTCTTTGGGTGCATTGTACATTATATGCCATTTTGTCCCCAGACCCTAGTGTTTGAGTGAGGTCACAGACAAGGCCTTGGGCTCGGCCCCTGAAACACTCAAGAAAGATTTGGGTGGGAATTGTTTTTTATAGAATAAAAAGGTCTGTACAAACTTCTGTACGTTGGTTTAAAAAGGAATGCTACTTCGCACATGTCTCAGAAGCAAGAAGGAGAGTCAGGATCTGGACATTGACATCTGTTTTGAATAGCAGTTTGCTTCTTATTTTGAAGTAATTACATTGCCATTACATTGCCATTTCCCCTGAAATAGCAAACATGGTAGAGAGGCCCCTGGTGGTTACACCTTATATCCCAGTTGCATAACACCAAAACCAAGAAATCAGTACTGCCACGGGTTTTTTTCTAATGAGTCTTGCTACAGGTCTTTTGTGTGGGCATACATTTCATTTCTTTGGGATAAGTGCCCTGGAGTGCAATTGCTGGGTTCTATGATACTTGCATGCTTAGTCTTGGAAGAAACTACCAAACAGCCTTACAGAGTGTCTGTACCATTTTACATTCGCGCCAGCAGCTTCTCCATGTTCTCACCTGTTTTTGCCATTGTGACCATTTCTTATATCAGCCATTCCGATAGGTATGTAGGAGTATCGCATTGCGGTTTTAATTTGCAATTCTCTCATGGTTATTGATATTGAACATCTGTGTTTGTGCTCATTTGCCACCTGTAGAAACTTGACAGTATAATGTCTTTTCAAATCTTTTGCCCATTTTCTACTTGGTTAGTAATTTGTCTTCCTACCATTGAGTGTTGAGATTCTTTATATATTCCAGATACTAGTCCTTTAGTAGATATGAGGTTGCACATACTTACTCCCAGTCTGTAACTTGTTTTTTCATCCTACTCACAGGGTCTTTCACAGAGCAAAATATTGTATTTTCGGTCTGATTTGTCTATATTTCTTTTTATGGGCCATGCTTTTGGTATCAGATCTGAGAAAGAACGTTTTACCTAGCTTTACACCCTACAGATTTTCTCCTACTTTTTTACTGAAATTTGTATAGTTTGACTCTTACATTTAACTCCATGGCCCATTTTGAGTTAATTTTTGTTTAAAGGATGAGGACGAACTTGATGTTCATTTTTTTGCATACAGATGTTCACTTGCTCCAGAGCCCTGTGTTAAAAATGCTATGATCCCTGCACCGGATTACGTTTGCACTTTCTCCAAAAATCAGTTAGGCGTATTTGTGTGGGTCTTTTTTGGGGTTCTCTGTTCTTTTTCAGTTATCTGTGTGTCTGTCCCTCTGCCAATACCACACACTCTTGATTAATGCGGCCATATAATAAGTCTTGAAACCGGGTAGATTGATTCCTTCCACTTTACTCTTCTTTTTCAAAATTGTTTTCACCCTTCTACTTCCTTTGCCTTTCCGTTTAATTCTGGGATACTATTCCATTTATTTTAGAATAATCTTGTCTGTATCTACAAAAAACCTTGCTAGGATTTTGGGGCACCTGGGTGGCTCTGTCAGTTAAGCATCTGACTTCAGCTCAGGTTCTGATCTCAGGGTCCTGGGGTTGAGCCCCATGGAGGGAGTCTGCTTCTTCCTCTGCCCCTCCCCTTGCTCATGCTCTTTTGTGCTCTCTCTCTCTTTCTCTCTCATATGAGTAAATAAAATCTTTAAAAAATCTTGCTGGGATTTTGATAGGAATCGGTTAAAGCTGTACATCAATTTGGGAAAAATTGACATCTTTACTATTTTGAGTCTTTTAATCTATGAACACGGAATATCTATCCCTCCATGCATTTAGCTCTTCTCTGATTTCTTTCATCAGTGCAGTGTAGTTTTCAGCATATGAGTCCTATACATGTTTTGCTTGGTTTTCACCTAGGAAGTTTTGGGACAATAGCAAATGGTATTGTATTTTGCAGAGGGAAGGGTGGGCAGAAGGAGAGGGGGAGAGAGAATCCCAAGCAGGCTCCATACCTAGCACAGAGCCTGATGCGGGGCTTGATCTCGTGACCCTGAGATCACAAACTAAGCTGAAATCAAGAGTCAGATGCTTAACCGACTGAGCCAGTGAGGTGCCTCAATGGTATTGAATTTTTAATCCCAGTGCCCATTTATTCATTGATGGTACATATAAATGCAATTGATATTTATTCATTGATCTTGTATCCTGAGACCTTCCTGAACTCTCTTCTTGGTTCTAGGAGCTTCTTTGTAAATTTCTTAAGGTTTTCTACGTAGACAATTGTGCCAACTGCAAATAGAAATAGTTTTACTTCTTCTTTTCTAACATATATGTCTTTCATTACATTTTCTTAGCTTAATGGACTATCTAGAACTTCCCAGTACTGTGTTTTTGTTTTTGTTGTGTTTTGTTTTTTGGTTTTTTAAATAGATATATTTGCCATACAACATTGTGTAAGTTTAAGGTGTACAACATATTGATTTGATATAAACAGTGAAGAGAGCTGACATCCTTGCCTTGTTAACAATCCTGTAGGGAAGGCATTTATTCTTTAATCATTAAGTATGATGTTAGCTGTAGGTTTATTATAGACATTCTTTATCAAGTTGAAGTTCCACTCTATTCCTGGTTTTCTGAGAGTTTTTATCATGAATGGATGTTGAATTTTGTGAAGTGCTTTTTCTGCATCAAATGATATGATTGTATGATTTTAATAGAAGTTTTTTGTTTTGAGATCATTGTAAATGAACATGCAGTTGTAAGAAATAATCCAAATGGGTCTCATGTACATGTACCCTTTAGCCCACTTCCCCCTAATGATAACATCTTGCAAAACTATAGTACGATATCATAACCAGGATGCAGACATTGGTACAGCCAAGGTACAGAACAATCCCATCACCACATGAATCCCTCATGTTGCCCATTTGTGGATACATCCACTTCCTTCCCACACTCACTCCTTCCTTGACTGTTGGCAACCACTAATCAGTCCATTTCTATAGTTTTGTCATTTCGAGATTGTTACATAAAAGAAATGACGCAGTATGTAAATTTGGGGATTGACTTTTTTCACTTGGCGTAATTCTCTGCAGATTCGCCCAGGTCATTGTATAGGCCAGCAGTCACGTCTTTATATCGTTGAGTAGTATTCCATGGTATACATGCACCAGTTTGTTGAACCACTCATCCATTGAAGGACTTTTGGGTTGTTTCCCTTGTTTGGCTATTATGAATAAAGCTACTGTAAACACTCGTTTGCAAAATTTTGTATGAACACAAGTCTTCATTCCTCTGGGATAAATACCCAGGAGTTCAGTTGCTGGGTCATCTAATGGTTGTGTGTTTAGTTTTTAAAGAAACCACCAAACAGTTTTGCAGTGACTATTTTTGCAGAGTGCCTTTTTCATTCCCACCAGCAGTGTACGAGTGATCCCATTTCTCTCATTGTGACCAGTATTTAGTGTTACTGGTTTTTTAAAGGTGAAAGTTGCATAACAATTTAGTGTCATTTAATACATTCACAATGTACTAAAGCATCACCTCTATCTAGTTCCTAAACATTTACATCACCCTGAAATAAAACCCCATACCCGTTAAGAAGTCATTCTCCATTCTCTCCTCCCCCCGAGCCCCTAGCAAACACCAATCTGATTTCCATCTCTATGGATTCACCCATTCTGGACATTTCATATAATTTCATACAATACATGACTTTTTACAACAGGCTTCTTTTCACTTAGTATAATGTTGTCAAGATTCATCCTTTGTCAGTATTTCATTCCTTTGTATGGCAGTGTAACAGTCCATGGTATGGTTGTACCAAAATTTGTTTATCCATTTATACATTGATGGACATTTGGGTTATTTCCACCTTTTGGTTATCATGAATGATGCACTTAAGAAGATTGTGTGTTTGAGTACCTATTTTTTTATTCTTTTGGATATACACCTAGGAGTGGAATTGCAGGGTCAGATGGTAACTCTACATTTTACTTTTCTAGGAACTGCCAAACTTTTCCACAGCACCTGTAAAATTTAAATTCCCATCAGCAATGTACGAGGGTTTCAGTTTCTCCACATTCTTGCCAACACTTGGTATTTTCCTTTCTTTAATTGTGCTATCCTAATGGGTGGGAAGTGGTATATCATAGTTTTTATTTGCATTTCCCTAAGGCCTAATGGTATTGAGCATCTTTACGTGGGCTTGTTGGCCAAAAGTGTATCTTCTTTGGAGAAACGTCTATTCAAATCTTTTGTCCGTTTTTAAGATCATATTGTTTGTCTTTTCATTGTTGTAGGAGTTCTTTATACATTCTAATTCATACCAGATCCTTATCAAATATATGATTTGCAATAGTTTTCTCTCATTTTGTGGGCTGTCTTCTTACTTTCTTGGTAATGTCCTTTGATGTGCAAGTTTTTAACTTTGATGAAGTCCAACTTATCTATCTTGTTGTTGTTTTTGCTCATGCTTTTAGTGTCATATCTAAGAATCCATTGCCAAATCCAATGTTATAAAGATTTTCCCTTATGTTTTCTTCTACATGTTTTATAGTTTTAGCCCCTGTCTTTAGGTTGATCCATTTTGAGTTGATTTTGTATATGGTGTGATGTAGGGGGTTCAACTTCATTCTTTTTTTTTTTTTAAAGATTTTATTTATTTATGTGACAGAGAGACAGCCAGTGAGAGAGGGAACACAGCAGGGGGAGCGGGAGAGGAAGAAGCAGGCTCCCAGCGGAGGAGCCCGATGTGGGACTCGATCCCGGAACGCCAGGATCACGCCCTGAGCCGAAGGCAGACGCTTTAACGACTGCGCCACCCAGGCGCCCCCTCAACTTCATTCTTTTGCATGTGACTATCTATTTGTCCCAGCACCAATTATTAAAGAGACTGTTCTTTCCTCCCTGAATAGTCTTGACACCCTTTTTGAAAATCGGTTGGCTGTAGATTTATGGGTTTATTTCTGGATACTCAAGTCTATTCCATTGGCATATGTGTCTGTCCTTATGCCTGTAGCACACTGTTTTGATTACTGTCGTTTTGTAGTAAGTTTTAAAATTGGAAAGTGTGACTCCTCCAACTTTGTTATTTTTCAATATTGTTTTGTGGTGATCATATGATTTTTATTATTTTGCTTGTTAACATGGTGGATAATGTGGGTTGACTTTTGAATATCAAACCAGACTTGCATCCCTAGAATAAACCCGACTTGATCATAGTGTATAATTCTTCTCATAAACTGCTAAAACTTTGTTATGGATTTTTGTGTTTATGTGCATGGGAAATATTAGTCCGTAGTCTTCTTTGTACATTCTTCATCTTTGCTGTCAGAGTAACACAGTAAGTTGGGAAGTGTCCCTTTCTCTTCTATTTTCTGAAGAGATTATGTAGAATTAATGCTAATTCTTCTTTAAACAATTGGTATAATTCTAGTGAAACTGTATGAGCCTGGAGTTTTCATTTCCTGGAGTTTTTTTAATTATGAATTTAATTCCTTTAATAATTATATTGGGTAAATTTTGGTAGTTTGTGCTTTTAGAATAACTGGCCCATTTCATCTAATTTCCAAATTCGCATGGGTAGAGATGCTTATAGCATTTCCTTATTATTCTTTACATGCCTACAGAATCAGTAGTAATATTCCCTTTTTCATTCCAAAATTGGTAATTTGTGTCTTCCCTCTTTTCCCTTTGTTGTCTTTCTAGATGCTTGTCAATTATATAATTTTTTTTTCTAAGAACCACCTTTTCCCCATTGGGCTTCACTTTTTCTTCTGTTTTCAATGTAATTTCAATATCAGCATCTATTCTTTATATTCCCTTCCTTTTATTTGTTTTAGGTTTATTTTGCTCTTCTTTTTTTTGGTTCCTTAGTTGGAAATTTATTGTTTTTAGACTTCTTCCACATTTCTATTGTAAGCATTTAGTACTATAAATTTCCCTCTAGCGTTACCTGTGTCTGACAAATTTTGATATATTGTATTTTTGTTTTCATTCAATTCAATGTATTTTTTTAAGTAGCCTCCATGTCCAACATGGGGCTTGAACAAATGACCCTGAGATCAAGACCTGAGCTGAGATTGAGAGTCAGATGCTTAACCAGCTGAGCCACCCAGGTACACTAGTTCAGTGTATTTTTAAAATTTCTCTTGAGACCTCCTCTTCAACTCATAAATTTTTTTAGTGTGTTGTTTACTTTCCAAATGTTTAGAGATTTTCTTATTGTCTTTCTCTTGTTGTTTCCTAATTTGATCCCATTATATCAGAGAAAACACCCTGTATATCTCAATTCTTTAAATGTTCTTGTGCAGGAGCAAAAATATTGTCCAGAATATGTCTATCTTGGTATATATTCCTTGGGTGCTTGAAAAGAATGCAAATTTTGCCGTTTTTTGGTGGAGTGTTCCATAAATGTCAATTAGATCCTGTTAGATGATGATGTTGTTGAGTTCTTTGTGTTGATTTTCTGTCTAGTTATAACAGTTGTTGAGAGAGGAAGTTGAAGTATCCACTATAAATGTGAATTTTTCTATTTCTCCTTTCAGTTCTTTTGATTTTTGCTTCATATGTCATGCAGTTCTGTTCTTTGGTGCATGCACAATTAGGGTTACTATGTCTTCTTGGTGGATTGACCCTTTTATCACTATGTAATGCCCCTCTCTGTCTCTGGTCATTTTCTTTGGTCTGAAGTTTACTTTATCTGCTAATACCAAAGCTACCCCTTTACTATTTTTTATTAACACTTGCATGATATATCTCTTTTCACCTTTTACTTTCAACCTGTTCATATCATTATATTTGAGATGAGCATCTCGCAGACAGCATATAGTTGGGTCATGTTATTTTTTCACCGTGCCAATGTCTGTCTTTTAATTGGTAGACTTAGATAATTTTCATTTTTTAAAAATATTTTCTTTATTTATTTGAGAGAGAGAGAGGCAGAGGAGGGGGAGGGGCAGAGGGAGAGGGACAAACAGACTCCCTGATGAGCAGGGATTCCAACACAGGGATTGATCCCAGGACCCTGAGATCATGACCTGAGCTTCCGAAGTCAGATGCTTAACCAGCTGAGCCACCCAGGCGCCCCAGATCATTTTCATTTTAATGAACTTGCTGGTGGTTAATGCTTAATTGTACCAATTTATTTTTATTTTGTTTGTTCTGTTTTTGTTTCTTTATTTTCTTTGTCCTGACTTCCTATAGGTTACTTGAACATTTTTTGAAATTCCGTTTGATGATTCGTGTATAGTGTTTTTGTTCTGTTTTTTGTTTTGTTTGTTTTTTTAAAGATTTTGTTTATTTATTGGACAGAGAGGGAGACACAGTGAGAGAGGGAACACTAGCAGAGGGAATGGGAGAGGGAGAAGCAGGCTTCCCGCTGAGCAGGGAGCCTGATGCGGGGCATGATCCCAGGGATCATGACCTGAGCCGAAGGCAGACGCTAAACACCTGAGCCACCCAGGCGCCCCCGTATATAGTGTTTTTGCATGCATCTTTTTGTATGCCATTTTTAGTGGTTACTCTAGGTATTATGTCATATATACATAACTTGTAATAGTCTACTGATGTCAGTATTTTACCAATTTGAGTCAAGTATGGAAATCTTACTTCTCTTTCTACTTCTTTACCCTCCCCTGTTTATAATGTAATTGGTTAAATATTTCTTCCACATAATGTTTAGAACCACAACATGCAATGTTATAATTAGTGCTTCAACCATCAGACATAATTTAGAAAACTTGAGAGAAGGAAAGTCTGTTATATTTACCCATTTTTTTTCTTTCCATTGTTCATTCTTCCTTGGTGGTGTCCAAAATTCCTTCTTTAATCACGTCCTTTCTGGTTAGAGAATGTCCTTTTCCACCCTCTTAGGAGAAGTCTGTTACTAACAAATCCTTTTAGTTTTCCTTTATCTCAGAATATATTGATTCCCCTTCCATACCTGAAGCATATTTTCACCAGGTATAAGATTCTGGGTTGACAGTTCTCTTATTTCAGCACTTATTTAGATCTTCTGTTTTAGCTGACTTCCTCTGATCCTCTGATAATGCTTTGGCAGGGAATGGGGCAGATTTCTGCCAGATTCCCCACTTAGCCTTCATTGACACCAAGGAGGTTGGGATGCCTCATTACTGCTGGGTAGTAGTGATAGTTCTAGCTCCCTACTAGGCTTTCACTGATATCATCCTGGCTGGGATCAGTGAGAGTGCCTCATTACTGTTCCCCATGATATCTCCACTGACATTGACAATGATGGGATGTGGACTCATTACCACTGTGCAGGAGCAAAGGTCCTGGACTCTCTATTAGGCCTCCTCTGATACCATCTGGGGGGGGCAGGGAGAAAAAAATCACTACTGCCGGGTGGGGGTGGAGTCTAGACCCCCACTTGGCCTCTGATGTTGGGACCTGATGGGACCACACTTTTTTCTGTGGTGTTTAGCTGAATTAGAGCAGTTCTTGTATACAAGTTTTCTGTGTTGGTGGGCTGCCCTTTTTCTGGTCCTTTACCTAAGAGATTAGGCTTTTGTTGGGGACTTTTGTCAGTGTCCATTGGCATTTTGGGGTTTCCAGCTTCTTCAGATTCGTGCCTGAGATCTATGAGGCAAAAACCCAGAGAACTCACCACCACATTGTTCCTCAGGTCCCAAGGTCCCTTCTTCTCTCCACTTCTCAGAGTGTTCTTATGTTGGTTTTATATATAATGTCCAGAGGTTTTAGTTACTCAGTGGGAAAATGGGAGGAGTACATTTCCATTTTCCCAGAGGTAGAAGTCTAGACATTGACATTTTCGTGCCTGATTCTGTACTGCCAAGGGGATTTCCAAGAAGGAGAGCTTCCCTCGTATATGAATGCCTTAACAGAGTTGTTATTTCATGTCTACATCATGAAAAACAAAAAGAAATGAAACAAAATAGAATGAAAAAAAGTTTTCCTTGGTTTAGCACGGGTCTGCTTATATGTCAAGGAGGGCATACATTGGGGTAGACATGATCACCATCTGCTTGGTCAGTTTTTTGTAAACCAGTACACCAGGGTTTCATGAGCCCCTTCCAACACCCATTGCTTCCTTCCACTGACTGTCAGGTTATAAATTGTTAGTCAGCACACTTGGCTGGGTGCTAATGGGGCCAGAGCTGGGAGCTGCTCCTTCAGTGGGCCATAAGGCTTACTCTAGTAGAGCGGAAGGGGCTTTAAGCCATTACCTGATCCAACCACCATGGTTTTCACATAAGAAAATTGTGTCAGAGAACAGAAGAGTCCCCAGATCTCACTACATACTACAAACACACAAAAAAGCCAGACCTAAGATCCCCATTCCCTGCCTTTAAGCCTAGGGTTATTCTAGCTATGTCAGGCTGCTTCTCCACCCATCCTTCCACTCTCCAGTGAATTCTGCTCTGCCCCATAGCCAGGGACTGCCATTTCATCCCAGCCAACCGCTTCACAGAAGTGCTCCTCATCCCTGGGGGTGGGAAGGGGTTCAATGAGGGTGGTGGGGTGGGGAGAGAGACATGAAAGGGAATGTGGCTGACTCCATCCAAACCTGTCCGCAGAGTGAAAGTCTGATTCACGGGGTCAATGGTCTCATCTTCATATCTGAAAGACAGTATACTTTTTGTCTCCCTAAGCCCTGTGTCTAGGTCGTTTGGGAAGCGCCTTGGAGAGTCAAGAATAAAATTGCAGGTCAAACAATGGATGACTGGAAAAGTCGGCTTGTAATCAAGAGCATGGTTCCCCATTTCGCCATGGTGGGAAATCGTCAGGAGCCCAGAAAGCTCCAGGAATCGGTCAGACAATGGGCTATTGGGGGGAGGGGGGTGTTGAATGCTTCTAATCTTAAACTTGAACGTGAGATGTGTTATTGAAATTGTCTGTGCAAACTTGTTGGCAGGGAACCAACCCAAAATGCAAGGAACTAGAATCTGACCTAGAAAAGATGTAGGAGATGAGCTGACCTTGCCCCTTATCAATTTCTGGAAGAGCAGGAAATATAGTCCAAGGATCCATCCCAATTCCCAGTCTAGTGATCTCTGCACTGCACCCCTTCAATTAGAAAGAAAGGAAGAGTGCGAGGGAAGAAAAGCCTTCTTTTTCTCTTAACAGAAACCGGGAATGTGGGACTGACGGACACTAGATATATTGCATTAGCTTCCTAGTACCACCAAGAACAGGAAGTCAGTGAGTAGGGCAGAGAAAGAGATTCCCATTCAAACTCTCTGGCTCTGGTGTCCTTTTAAAAACCCACTTGACAAATTTCTCCTTTCCTTCCTTGGAACCCAGACATCATCTATGTGTCTGTAACTAAGGGTTCAGGCTTCCTGTGGTAGTTCTAGGAGCCAGGGTGCTAGAAGGGACCATGAGAGCCACTGGTTAGTTGAATTTGACATTAAAAGCCTGCAACATCACCAGTCTACCAAGATTAGCTCCGTTAGTAGGAGTCACAGCAAACACAATGGCTGTTATCTCAGTGTATTGGGTCCACAGAGGAGTGGCTTACTTAATCTCTGAAATTAATACAGCAGAGAGGAAATGGCTCTTATAGAGCCGTGGATCTGCTTCCTTCCTGTTCAGAGAACTGGGAGCTCAGGGCTCTGAGGTAATGTCATTTCACACAACTAGAGGGCCCGGCCTCTCCCATTCCAAGGGCTATCCACTTTCAGGAAGTGCACAGGTGCGGGGGGAGATTTTTGAAATCTTGCTTCTCTGTTTTTCCTCACTGTCTACCACCAACAGCGTATCGAGAATGCGGCATCCAGTTGAGTACATAGACATTTACAGACATGGATTCCCGGAGCTCCGCTCACAAAGATGGCAGTCAGATGGAATGGCAGACATGGAGCCATCACTTGGCCAGCCCTTCAGGCAGGCCTCTCGTAGAAAGCAATCTCTAACCTCCAGCCCAATTACCCTTTAGATTTCTTGCTTCTCTTTCATGGTCAACAGCTGAGTCAGTGAAGGAAGACCTCTTAGTGACGCATCCAGTGTCCAGATTCATTTGGGCGTGACTTTCAATTTCTCCTCTGTTTCACACTGGGTTTTGCTCCTAGGAGGAATGGGTGGGTTGTAGTTGCAAGGGTCCTCTTCCCCTTCTCCTCCTGAGCCCCACCAACACCCTTTAAAAGAGTGTGACTGGCAAGTAACTGCTTTGGTTTTGATCAGTGTAGACCTCACTGCTGGAAGGGGTTTCTTAGAATAGGCCCTTGGAGCAGCCCTCCATGCCCTCACCTGGGAGAAGCTGCCGTTGCTCACACTATTTCGGGGCTTGGCATCTCTTTGCAGATGGCCTTGTAGAATCCTTTGTAAGCCTTGCCAAAAATTCACATTTAGTGCTTTAGAGTCACACCTTGGACTTGATCAAAATCAGTCCTTCTCCTTCCTCCGTGGCACACCTTGTTCTCTGCCCTTGGCTTTGAGTGAACTGACTGTTTCCAAAATTCTAAGCTGCCCTGGAAGACCAAGGATTTGCCCCAGTTGAGGGGATCCGAAAACATATGCCTCAGGCTCCAAAAGCAACTCTCCCAGATGAGTCGCCTTCGCAGTAAAAAGCACATGTGTCTTCTTGGAAGATGTGTGTGGTCTCTGAAGGGGATGACATGGAAGGAGCCCACTCCTCCGGCTGGGCCTACTGGGCATGCTTAGAGTCTGGCCAAGCCGGTGCTGCTGCCACCATCAGCCAGCAGTGAGGGCGCTTCTTGGTTTGAGCATGGATGGATTTCCGTGGTCGTTAAATCTCTGCAGCCTCAGGAGGATACCCGGTGCTAGCGTGGAGCTCTGCTGCACACACCGAGGAACTCAGCGGCCCGGGTGTTTGTGGTCTGAGGGACAGAGATGGACAGATGAGAGGCAGAAGGGCCTGCTGGTTCACCATGAAACGTGCCGTGCAGACAAGTTATTGCAGGGCCCGGAATGTGAGCGGCCTGCATCTTTCAGGTGGAGATCTGATTGAGATGCTCAGCTTACCTGCTTTTCTCATCCTTTCCCAAAAAAGAAACAGCAACAACAAAAATATGGTTCAAGTAAAGATCTGTTAATAAAATCATTTCAGTCTCAAAGGAGAAGTCTTTTAAATAGCCCTGAACTATTTCACGTGAATAACTGAGAGCCCCCTTGCAGGAAAATGTACATCCTCAGAACATCCTAAGGGCTCAGGACACTTGGATTCTAGTCTTGCTAGTGCTACTAAATAGCTTGGGGACCTTGTCCATCCTTTGCCCTCCCCGAAGACAAAAGTCGAATGAACCAGGAGTAAGAATAGCCACCTTTAATTGAGCACTGACTAGGTGCCAGGCACTTGCGGAGCATTATCTCTCGTAATCCGTAGGATAATCCCAAGACGAAGAGGCTGTCTCCAGGAAACTGAGGCTCAAAGAGGTTAAGCAGCTTGGCCGAAGTCATAGGGCACGTTGAAAATCCCCAAGCGCTGAGCACACATCAGGCAGGAGTAATCATCATGAGGGATCTCAGCAGCGCAAGGACCTTTTCCGTATTCAGTCCTTCATTCAGCAGCATGATTGCTTAATGACTCTTGTGATCTGGAGAAAAGCAGTTTTAACTTTTGAACATTTGGGCACCCACCCAAGGTTAATAAGGCATCTAGTCTTTGCCGTCAGCATATGGAGTTTTAACAGGAGGCAGAATGTTTGGTCCTTCCCTTTGAAGTTAAGCTCTCCATTCCTCCCCCAGACCAGTGGGTTAATTGATTACTAATGTGAAAACCTCTAAAACATCACGTCACCTCTGTCTCAGTCTCCACCCATCACAGATACAAAGAGGCCCCAGCTCTGAGTGGTCACCTGGTCCATTCATAGAGCAGCTCCAGACCAAATGGGGGCATTCAGGGCACGTGGTTGGAGAAGGAAGGAGACACTGCTCATTGTCCATCTTCTGTGTTTTGTCATTTAATGATACTAAATGGCTTGCTATAGGTGATAGTGGGTTGGCATGCCCGGTATTCCTTCTGAATTTTCCAACCATTCTCCCTCTTTATGGATGAGGACCACTAAGGCCGGAGAAATCCAGGGACTCCCAGGAGGACGCCCATCAAGGTGGGGAGCTACACCAACAGCCTCATTCGGGTGGTCCCAAGAACAGCCTGCTTTCCGCCCGCAGACTGGCCCAAACCAACCTCTCCCACCTCTTCTTCTTCTTCCTCTTCTTTTTCTCCTTCTTCTTCTTCTTCTTCTTCTTCTTCTTCTTCTTCTTCTTCTTCTTCTTCTTCTCCTCCTCCTCCTCCTCCTCCTCCTCCTCCTCCTCCTCCTCCTCCTCCTCCTCCTCCTCCTCCTCCTCCTTCTTCTTCTTCTTCTTCTTCTTCTTCTTCTTCTTCTTCTCTCCTCTAAATGCAAGTGGGGCTGAGCAAGGGGGAGAGAGGAGCCCTGCAGGGAACAGGGAAGATAGCGATTGGGATAGCTACAAAAATACTGGCCCCATCCTATCCGTCCCTCTTCCTTAGACTGGTAACCTTAGAAATGCCCAGTGAGAGGAGGGCTATTCGCCTCCTGCTGGGCCGCACAATCAGGGCTCAGGATTTGTATCCAGTGCCCTTGGAGGCACCGTGCTTCCTTGCAAAGAGAGCACAGGACTCAGTAAGGAGACCTGGAACTGGCGCTTTGTGAGACCTTGAGCATGCCCCTTCCCTCTTGAGCTCGGAGGGCCTGTCTCTGGCCTCCCCCCACATTTCCAGGGTCTGTCCTGTGTGCCCAGCCCTGTGCTAGACCCTGGGTTCCAGCAGTTCCCAGTGAAGAGCGGACAATTCCTGGGCTCCATCCACCGGGAACAAATTGGTCCTGCTCTAGAGTTCTACTTATCCCACCCTGAAACCGGGAGGAGAGAATTGAGTGGCTCTTTAGTGCGAGCTACTCTGTATACATTAGTTCCTCTGCTCCCGTGGCGTGGGGATGGGGATTCGTATTTCCACTTCACCAATGAGGAGACTGAGGCTCACAGAGGACAGGGACTTGCCCAGCGTGACGGTCAGTAGGTCGGAAATTCAGATCTCAGCTCCAGAGGCCCTGACTCTGAAGGTCCTCCTCCTTCGCTGCTTCCCACTCCCAGATCAGAGCCCAGTGCGTTCGGGCCTTCTGCAGGCTGGGCATGCCCCGGGCGCAGGCTCGAGCAGCGCGCCGGAGTGCTAGGTGGCCTGGAGATTTCCTCCCAGTGGCAGAGAGAGCCCGCAAACAGAGGTAGAGTGGACGCATCTTTATAGCATCCTGGTGGCTCCCTGGAACCTTCTGACCAGCACTGTCTACAGCCCAGCCTGTGTGCAATGAGCCAGCTGATTAAAAACCTTACAGTGACGTAGGGACAACCAGCTGGGACCTGGGCGGAGTTGTGTAAACGGCCTTCTTGGAAGCCTGGAGAGGAAGCCCAGTGTCCCCCACTTCATGCAGGCTGTGGGCACGTTGCACGTGCAGGTCTGGCCCCAGGAGAGGGGAGCTACGTGTTTGGCCCCACTTCCAGAAACCAGGTGGTCCAGGGACCAGCTCACCAGGTCAGCAGCTGTCCCCGACACTTACTGAGATCTTGCATGAGTGTCTGGGCTTAGGTCCACACCAGTAAAATAGGGTTAATAATCTGACCTCTGCCCACGTCAGGGTTTCTGGGATGACGATGACCAAGATGTGGCTATGAATGCAGTCTAAAGCCCACTAGGTATGACTGCTGTTTGCCCTTTTTTTTTTTTTTTTTTTTGTGATCAGAGAATGACATTGGCTCAGAAGGCGGTGGGAAGCGTGTCCTTGGAGCTCAGGTAGAAACACACAGGACCCCCGAGGACACCTCAGTCTCAGCGGCAGTCTCTCTGCGCTGAGGAGGGCTGCTTTGCGCTGGAGCTCTGAGCATTCTGGGTCAAGGCCTGCAGTGCGTATGCGCCTTTCTATTTTGGGGATCCTCCCCACGGAGCATGCAGCTGCTCGCTCCCTTTTCCCCCTCCTCCTCCTCCTGCAGGAAGGGCCCTTTCCTGCTTCAGACATTCAGCCAGGGTGGCCACCAGGCAGAGGCCTTGCCTTCAGACCGATCCCTTCTGCCAGGGCCAAGCACTGCTCAGTTTGCAGGATACCGCTGGGCTCCGCATCTGGGTCCTGCCTGGGTAGCCCAGTTCAGCAAACTGGTGACCTGAAAATCACAGTCTGTTTGAAAGGGAGGGCGCCGAGAGGGAGTTCTGTTTGGCAGCTGACTTCTGCTGGCATCTGGGAGCTCCATGCTGCCCTGCCTGCCTTCCTGCCTGGCCCCCGCCCCCTGGCTTCCTTGACATTAGGCCCAAGGTGACAGGTGTCTGGAGGTTGAGCTTCCCGGGGAGGAGAGTAGACTGTGTTGGACCCCAGGCCGGGGCGGGGAAAGAGTCCAGCTGAGCTGCAGCCCAGGCATCACCCACCCCCCCCATCTAGGGTATGTGCAAACTAGGGGCAAACCCTGAAGATGAAGCCTGGGACTCCCCAAAGTTTGGGCTGGCCTGTGTTGGCTGAAGCTTCTTGCTTTTGCTGGAAATCCCCAGCTGGAGAACTGAATAGAACTCTGCTTGCAGACAGATATTTGGGTCATCAGCTGCCCCTGGGGTGCTGAGCTCCAGACCTCACGGGGGAGTGGGGGAAGCAGGCGCTTCTGAGGTTTGCGCTATAGATTTTGATTTCTGCAGTCGATGTAGAATAATTTGTTAACACCCTCCCTTCTCCCCTTTGCCTTTCCTTCTCCTCCCCTTCCTTCCTGCCTTTTCTTTCTCCTCCTCATCTCCCTCCTCCCTTCTCACCAGATTTCCAAGCCCCCAAATACCAAAGTTAGAAAAGCAGCCATGAGCCACGGGCTGCTGGACTAGACTGAGGGCCCAGGCGTGGCTGCCGCTGTCACCACCTCCCACCCTCCTGCCACCCTGCCCCTTCACCCAAATATGCCTTCGTCTGTCTCCCTCCAGTGCTGCGGGGTTTGGTCATTTTCCCCATCCCCCATCCAGAGCCGCTGGTCCAGTTCGGTTCCTCCCCAAGGCTGTCAGTTGGCAGAGGCCCCTCTGGGACCCTGAGGTCTCCCGTTCCACCCAAGGCTCAGGCCTGGGCACGTAGTGAATGATTGATAAGCAGCGGCCGCTGTCCCTCTTGGCCAGAAGGTCCCTTAGAAATCATTCAGGCTAGCCCCTGTGTTGAACATAAGAGGCCAAGGACACACAAAGGAGAAGGAACATGTCCAAGGTCATTGGGCCAGTTAGTGAATTTAATCACACTTTCTGAAAAGCGTTTTTCTCTTGGCCTTGTGCTTAGAAACAGAAAGAATAGGATAATTTGCAGGAAACCTTTTGCTCCAATGGTTAATTCAAACCTGCAGATGCCAGCTGAGCCCTGTCACAAGGCTAGTTGCTCTGGGGGTACAGAGATGGGGAGGAAACGGTCCTTGCTTTCAGAGAGTGGCAGGCCTAACGTGGTGCCCTCGAGGTTGGCCAGAGCACTGGGCTGGGAGTGAAAGGGGTAGAATGGGAAGCTGTATTTTCATAGAGACCCCTGAAGGCCTGAAGGAAGAGGGTGTGCTTGAATCTGGTAGACAAGATGTGAACTGTTCAAAAGTATTCAGAGGCTGGGAGAGCAAGGCAGATGGGCGCCCTGGAGGAGGCGGTGTTCTCTCCTTTCACTGTCATCCGTGAAGGTGAAACATGGCATTCGAGACTGCTGCATACCTTGCCCAGTTCAGGCCCAGTTCAGAAATGGTCACCTAACTTGGACGACAGAAATATTGAAGCTTTTCAGCTCTGAAAATGTCGCCTGTCGCTCTTGTCAGCAGTAGACCTCCGTGGGCCCCTGCAGTGTAGGGAGGGCAATTTGGAAATAATGGATTTCCCTGGGGAAAGATGCTCAGCTCAGGCTCTAGGTCAAGGGTTGACAAACTCCAGCCCAGGGGCTAAATCCAGCCGGCAGCCTGTTTTGTAAAGTTTTACTAGCACACAGCCCCGTGCGGCCGGGAACATATTGTCTCCTGTGGAACGGCGCCGGAGACCACGCGGCCTGCCAAGACTGAGATGGTTACGGTGTGGGCCTTACTGCTGAAGAGGTTTGCCATCCTCTGATCCCGGTCACGGGCTGTGCTTCGTTTTCTCCGAAGCCACTGTTTCTCCTAATAAGCAGGTACGGCTGTGTACCGCTAGAGGGAAATCCCCGATCCTCACCGCCCCCCCCCCCCAGGGTTCTGCTTTCTCTCCGATGCCACAGCTGCCTCAGTCCCCCGCTCAGTCCCCCTGCCCCTCCTCTGCTGTCCCTGCCTCGGTGACTGCTCCTGGTTCTTCCGGCAACTTCCATTTCTCCCTGACCTGTCAGCATCCAGAGAGGCCTTTCACAGACAAGCTGAGTGGATGGTTCCGTGGCAGACACCTTCTAATCCACCGCCTCGCCCCCCACCTTCCGTGGTGCCCCGCGCCAGCTCACGGCGGCCTCCGGGCGCACGGTGCACCGCGCCTGCTGGCCACCTGCCCACCCCAGGATCAGGCCAGGAGCTTCCCCCCAGGGCCTTCTCGCCTCTGCCCTCCTGCCTGGAGGCCTGCGTTTAGATGTCCACTTAAAAGTTTCCATGCAGAGGAGCCACCTAGGCTTTGTCACGTCACTCTTCAGTCTTGTTCGCTTGCTGTCTGTGCCGCTAGGATGCCAGCTCCTTCTCGGGCTGCTGCATCACTTCTTTCCCTGGGGTGGGCTCCTTCTAAGGGGTTTCTGTTTGGGGCCCCCGAGACAGCCTTGCTTTGCACAGTTAGTGGACAGAAGCCCAGGGCCACTCTTTCTAGCTGCCTCTTTTTCTAGAACGAGCTTTTGGTGCTAAAGTTGTCTAGTGATAGGACTGCCTGTGGGACACTGTCAGGAAAGTTGAACATTTGCTTGCCTCTTTTTGTCCTTTAAGTCAAGCCTTTGGGGTTTAGAACAATTAACTTGGCCAATATAAAATATCTCCAGGAAGCCAGCCCCCAAACACCAACACCCAACATCTGCTTTCTGAATATATGGCTTCAAAGAGCTGAGTGCAGGGCGGCTAACTGCCGTCCCTCCTATTTATTTTAGCCACGTGACAGCCAAGGAACTGAGAACTGCCTTGCCCTTTCCTGTAGTTAAATCTGACATAAAATTACTTTATTGGCAGCAAGGAGACAGTTTTGAGGTTTTTGCTAATTCAGGGTGAGTCTTCTTCCTCCGGACCAGCCAGTGGAGCTTCAAACAAAGAGCTAGAGCAAGAAGGTCTCCTTAGGGCCACCCCCACCATCAGCACCACCTCTACCAAATACCATCATTACCATCACCGTCGTCTAGACCCGCAGCAGCACCACCACCGTTCCACATGCGCGTGCACACGCACACACACACGCATGCTGAGGCAGGGGAAATGTTTTAGGTTATATGACCCATTCCATGATGTGACCACAGACACTTTCCATGTATGGTGAGAGAAATGAAGATTTTAAATTGTCACTATTTTCACCATGTAACCCACTCCTGTTGCTTCGGGGCTATGGAACATTAGCATGTGTTTGTGGGCAAAATAAAATTAGGGTTCATTACCAAAGAAGCCTCTTGTCCCCAAGTGCACACCTTAAAAAACACACAAGTTTGATAGATCTTTTACTTCGTAAAAGGATTTACTGAGGATTTTCTTTCAATGGCAAATTCTTTTTCTTCCAATGGCAAATTCTTGTTGCATTTTATGAGGATTTGGTTTACAAAAGTTAGCCTCGCCTACAGCTGTTCAGAAATACAGCCAATGAGTAAAGGCAGATCTCCCTCGAATGACAAATGCTGCTGAGTAAACCATGTTTAAGGCTATTTTAGGACCACCAAGAATGTGTTTGCATTTTCAAGAGTGGAAAGAGAGAGAATACTTGTTCGGCTTGTACGGATGCCGGGCACAATGCTCGCTTTACATTTTTAATGCATGTGATCTTATAACGAATTTGTAAGGTGGGCCCTACTATCCCCAGTTTGGTTGTTGAGCATTGTGAGTGAACAAAAGGCCACTAAATTGTACACTTACAAAAGGTTAATTTAATGCTCTGTGAATTTAACCTTAATTTAAAAAAACACCTATGTTATTTCACAGAGTATATGTATATGAAATCAGCACATGATACGTTTTAAAAAATCTCATTGTATAACCTAAATGTATAGTTTTTACTTGTCAATCATGCTTTGCTCTGTAAGGCTGGAAAAACCATGATGGTCCTTATCCCATAGCCCCTCCCAGCCCCTGCATCTATGGTGTCAGAGCTCAGACAGCCTGGCTCTAGATTCTACGAACTGTGGCTGGGACATCTGCAGACAGTTAGTAGATCCTAGAGTCACAAGTTGGCACTCAGCTGCTAAAATGTGCTTATTCACAAGCGTGTGACCTTCAGAACGCAGGAAACTAACCAGGTGGCTCTGGATTCTTCTCCCACCTACACAGCTGTTGGGTTTCTCATGCAAGGAAATTCCTGCCTTGTTTGAAAGCCTGTTGCCATTTTACTTAGCCCATTGTTGGGGCACAGGCAGAAGTGAAGTCTCCTTGCACTTAAGCTTCGAGACTCATCCTTCGAACCTTCCAAGGCCTGGTACCAAACTTTGTTCTTTTCTTTCTTTTTTAAAGTAATCTCTACATCCAACGTAGGCCTCAAACTCACAACCCCGAGATCAAGAGTCTGACGCTCCACTGACTGAGGCAGCCAGGGACCCCTAATTTTGTTCTTTTAATGTTATATTCTCCTTCAGAAAGAGGGGCCCCCAAACTGTGTAAGCTTCGGTCCCCACAAAGTAGAGATCTGCACCTGGGAAAAGAGGGGAAATTACTGAGCAATCGGCAACCATTTTTCTCTTTGCCCCATTTAAACTACCCAAGTTGGTGTCCCAGCAATGGGGAAGAGTGCCTCCCACAAAATCAGGAGTGTCACCGTGGCCTTGACTCTGCCACCTGCAATCCAGCGGGGCCTTGCTGTGAGGAGAGATCATTGCTGCTGTGCTCACCCGCACATGGGCAGAAGCATCTAGGGTTATCTGGATGGAGTGCCATGACTACCCCATGTGGTGCTCAAACTGCCCCCGGCACAAAATGACCCAGGACTTTTTTCCAGCTCTTGAATTATCAATGGCTGGTTGTTACCCCAGCTTAGCTCCACCAGAAGTCCCGTCCTTGAAATACGCCAACAGACCCTCTAAAAACTTACTCAGCCCATCAGGGCCCAGACCAGGGGCTTCCCCACTGACCCCACTCCCTATTCTATTAGCATCGGCAAGGAGCCAACCACTGCCTGATGGAGCCCACATCTGGAGTCCCAGCCCACATGGGGGCACTTGTGAAAGGGAGGCCTGGGGAGCCGGGGGCCAGACAGCAAGGGAGAGGGGATAAGAGCTTCCCGTCCAATGTGCGGTCATCAGCCAAACTGGGGGCCTCTCTGGGGGCTTTGCGGTATGGCAGCAGAGCCTTCCAGATGGCTCCAGAGCCGCTAGTGTGGCTACATTCCACCTTCCTGGGTGGCTCTGAGTGCGAGAATCATCTGCCTCTCTGGAGCATTCTAGAAAAAGAGTGTTTTCTCAGGAGCTGCCTCCATGGATTCAGCAGAGATTTCTTCAAGCTCTGAGGTAGACCAAGAGCTGACCTCGAGCACGGGAAACGATAGCTCTGTGACCATGACCGAAGCAGCAGGCCTGAGGGGGTGCCCAGCCTGTTCTAAAGGCATTCCCTGGCAGCCGGGCCTCACTCCAGCCAGGGGGCTTTGCCATCAAAAATAGGAGCTCGTGACCTCTGGAAAATTGGAAGCACCGTGGTGTTCTCTGTGAACTCAGTCCCCCCCCCCCTCAATTTTGGTCATTTCCCATGCGTTGCATTCTAACTGGAGAGATGCAAAGTTGCGATTGGATGGTGCCTCCTGTGGCTGGGGAAGCAGTTAAGGGCAGGCAGGTGGGGGACATAGGCCCAGATGACTGACAGAGCCCATTGCTGAATTCTCATTCTGGATAGATCTCCAGGAACAAGCACTAAAATAGCACCACAGATTTTCACACGCCCCTCCAGGTGGTTGGGGAGCGGGCAGCCTTCCTGGTGACTGGTGACTTGGTAGGACTCTAATAGAATATGCAAATAAGCTCACTTACTTGACCAAAACCGCAGGCTGCCATTCTTGATTCAACCAGTGCAGACCTGCTATGCACACACACATTCAAGTCATTCCTTGTTAAAAAGTCATAGAGATCATTGGGGAGTTCCATAATCTGACCCCACCGGATCGGGGCGGGGGGTGCGCTTTCTGTAAGAGTGTTTGCAGTTGGCAACAATATGCACGCCCTGCTCACGGCCAGGGCACTTGTGGGCCATGGGGCTGCCCCTGGCCTACTGTCACCCCAGGGAGAGAGACCCTCTTGGGTGGGGGAGAAGAGAATTCATCATTTCCCTGCAGGAGCAGTCCAGGAAGAAAGTCACAGTATTAGCTTACCAAAGCTGGGACCCGTTCTCTTTACAGCTGGGGAAACTGAGGCCCAGGGTGGGGTAGGGACCTAGGAGAGGTCATACCACAGGGTCCTTAGAAGCACAGCCCAGAGAGAAGTGAGGAGCCTGGGCTTCGGCAACCGCTCAAGGCCCTTCTACCCTCTTCATACGCAGACACGCAGGTAGCCTCCACCATCAGGTGTGTGGCCTCCAGCCTCGGCTCAGCCTCCTCTTTTCCCCTTCTTCGCATGATTCTGGGCTCAACAGCCTAATTCCAGTGAAACACAGATGAGGCTTGTTAACCTGGGTCCTGCACAGACAGGATTGTCCGGATCGGGGCAGGGCCTTTGCCTTCGACTCTCAGCTTCTGTTCCAGCCCAGGCAGCACCTGCCCCATCTGTAGCCCCTCCTTGCCAAATGCGTCCAACCACTTGAGACTGACCCCACCTTTCCATCCTCCCCAAAAGTGATCATCCTTATCCCACTAGTGACGCCACATGGGAATGTGTTTAGAGGAAAGCAAGGCAGGGTTTCTTCCTGCAAAGAAAGGCCAACCTGAGAGTCAGAGAAGCTGGCCCATGGGCGCATCTCTCCCTGGTTCCGGGCCTCACCAGTCCTAATGCGAGTGGGAGGCACCAGCCTTTCTCTCAGGGTCTGGGAATTCTGACAAGCCAGGAGTGCAAGGCTAGTGTTCAAGAAGCCCGTGTTTGGTGGCAGAACACCTCAGGTCTTCCCAGGGGGTGGGACAGTATGAATTACGAGCTTCTTAAAGCTACATGTGTCTATGGGCTTGGGGCCATGCTTAAGAGTTGCCAACTCTTCCAGCTGGTGTGCGTCCACTACAGAAAGGGAGAATGCAGTTCTAGAAAATGCATTTGCTGGGGCTGCTGCTTAGATGGCTCTGGTCGACATTTGCTGAAGCCACAAGTCCTCAGGTTGGGGCAGCAGAGTGCCACAGCAGCGTGGCAGGGCCCAGAGTGGCGAGCAGTGGTGCGCAGCGGGGGGGGGGGGATTCTAAAGGCAGCACAGCTGGCTGTCAGGACTAGGCTGCTCACCCCCCCCCCCCCCGCTCCCTCCTCTCCCTCCACTCCCTCCACTCCGTCCACTCCTCCCTCCATTCCTAGTGGGCATGTCCTTAGTTGTCAGAGGGCAAGCCGAGGCCTATGCTGGAGGGCAAGGGGGCAGCACGGGGACCCAGGGCCTGGAGAATGAGATCAGTAACAATTACCGCTCCCGAGACGCACGCTTCAATGATGCTGTGAGGCACGCAGTGCAGGCCAAGGACCCATTTCACAGAAGAAGATATTGAGGCTCAGAGAGGGGGAGTGACTTGCCCACAGTCACACAGCAAATGGAGGAGCTAGGACTTAAAAGCAGGTCTTCCAGTGCCTCCTCTAGGGCTCTGTCCCGCCCCCCTGCCTGCCGCTGCCTGTGGCTGGTGAGGAGGCTGCAGTATCTGCAGGCTCAGGGCAAGGCAGGGGCACTGACAAATCCCCCATTTAAGACTCTTGCTACAAACCACGTATTAGCAGAGATTCGTGCTTGAGACAAATCAACCCCTCTGGAAGCCGATCAGCATTCAGGGCTCCCTGCCGTTCCCAGCTGCCCTGGGATTGTCCAGAGCCTTATGTCTTACAATTCTGGAAATGCTGAAAGTCCTGTTCGAGTTACACAAAGGTCAGTTTCAGTTTGTGAGGAGATTTTTCTGAAAAACAAACATGCAAATGAAATATATACTATACACATGGATACTCAGCTTAACCCCCGTGTATATCCGGGCATATTCTCTCCCTCCCTCCCTTCCTTCCATCCTCTCTCTGTTCCCGCAAGCCCAATCCTGCTGCAACATTGTCCGAGCTGTTCTGGGGCTGCCTGCACTGTGCCCCAGTGTCTTTATTCCTTCCTTCTGAGCAAGTCTACTAGGGACCATCCTTCTCTCCAAGGGCTTGGGACCCAATCTAGTTGGCCAACATCAGGTTCTTGGAAACTCCGGGAATGTACAACAGTGCCGAAGAAAGATTCGATGGAGTACAGATGTACTTGAGAGAGAGACTGAGAGAAGTAGCAGCAGATTGGCCTAAGCTGACCTGTGGGAAGCACCAGTGGGGGAGAAGGCAGCAGCTAATAAGCCACAAGCCATTTCCACCTTTTTGACAATTTTGTCCAGGCCCTATGTGCCTGGCGACCTCTGCAGGGAAAATGAGGCTCTCTGAACTGATCTCTGCTGGACACCTTTGGCCTCCTACGTTCTTACCCAGCAGGAACCGTGCATATTTCTGCTGGCCTTCTATTGGTGTCCATGGTAAACCTCTGGCTAGAGTTTCCAAAACTAAGTGTTTATAACAGCCTGCTAGATTTCTTTGGGAAGAGTAATATATTTATGTATTTTACATGTGTATATATTTAGAATATGTGTGTGTATATGGATGTGTGTGTGTATATATATAATATTCTTTTTTTCTTCTTATGCCCATTTTATGAGCCTGGACTATATTCTCATAATCTAGACCTTTTCCAAGAAATCCTTGCGCTTTTTGTCCTTCTGGACTAAAAATGTAGAAAGGGAAGAATCACCATGTCATTGCTCGGACAGAACCAGAAATAATACTGACTTCAGAGCTGAACTTCGCCCCTATCAGAAGGGTTGCCTTACTTTTTTCATTATTTAGGGGGTGGGGAAGCCATCACATGCTTTCAAATGCATTTTAATGAATGTTCTTACGGTTGTGGGGATCACATAGGTGGCTCTGTCTGCCCGCTTATGAAATGGGACTCTGCAGGCGTTTGGGGGTGGAGATGGTCATTCCTTTTTAAAAGATGCCAGGGAACCTCCCTCACTTCCCCCCCACGCCCCTCCACCAAAGGCTGACCTGTGAGGGCTCAGGCTGGGAGTCGGGACACCTGGGGTCTAGTGTTGTCCTTGTCCACTAACTAGCTGTGTGACCACAAGCAAATCACATCCCTTTCTGTTTTCTGTAAAAAGAGAAGGTTGAGATGTGCTCTCTAGAAATCCTGCCACTGTCTACTGATTTACTTATTTCTTTCTGATTTGCTTATTATGTAAACAAAAAAATCTCACAGTGAGTGGGTAGGATCAGGTACAATACATGGCCTGAGGAAAGAGGGGCCGGCTGCTAGCTGGGACCAATGGTTTGTTCAAAAACGGTGGCCTTGGGATTGTTCAGCACCACGCAGAGTAGTCAGGCCAACCTCAGCCCAGCACCTGCTGGCCCAGGTGACCCGGCCAAGGTGCCAGTGTGGCACTGGGGATGAGGCAAAGCCCAGCAGGCTGTTGGAAATGGAGAAGAGTAACACATCCCGGGACAGCACAGCAGAAGGCATGGAAGCCAGCCCGTGTCTAGCTAGGGGCAGAGTCAGTAGACCTCCATGCCTCAGCCAGTGCCTCTGTGCGAACACAGCCGCCTTTCCTTGGCCTCGTGCAGGCTCAGCTGGGGTTCTGGCCATTCAGCCAGGGTGCTTCAGGCTGGCTATTGAAAGCTCTCAGCATAAAACCCGAAACACGGGGCTGAGGCCTCCAACAAAGCCAAGTGTTTCTTTCTTTCTTTTTTTTTTTTTTTGGAAAGATTTTATTTATTTATTTGAGAGAGAGCACAAGAGAGGGAGGGGGGAAGGGCGGAAGGAAAGGGAGAGGGAGTAGCAGACTCCCCGAGAAGCAGGGAGCCTGACGTAAGGCTCGATCCCAGGATCCTGGGATCAGGACCTGAGCCAAAGGCAGACACCCAACCAACTGAGCCACCCAGGCACCCCAAGGCCAAGTCTTTCTTAAGTCCATTGAAAAAGGGAAGCACAAAAGAGGGTCCCACCTGCCCTGCTGAAGTCACCCCCACTGCACCCCTAGGGACAGCAAGGCCACCCTGGCCCCCGATTAGGCATCCTCCCAAAGTGTCCATTGAGGCATCCAGCTGCCAAGTTCGTGCAGCAAGGGTGGCACCCACTTGGGCAGATTGGATTCACCAGCAGTGGGCTAGCCCTCAACGCCCCACAGGGGCACCCCAGGGGTCTGCTTTGTTGTTGAAAACCAGCTGGGTCCCAGCATTAGAACTCAGTGGGGAGCACTGGCTTGGGGGTCTGGAAGGTAGTATGCATGGGACCTGTCATTTCGGGGAGTTAGAGACTACTTTCCCTTGCCAGTGGTTCCTCCTATGAGCTGCAGCATCCCGTGGTCATGCCCAGCCTCCCCCCCCCCCCCCCCGTCCCACCCTCCGGCTACCTTGGTTCCAACAAAGTAACGGCAGACTAACAAGGTCCAAGAACCCACAGAGTCTGCCAGGGAGTCCAGGCTGCTGCAACTCACAGCCCCCACCCTCCCTTCCATCCCGTTCCTCCCAGCCCATCCTCCCCCTGCCTGGGCTACATGGACTTCAGTATCATTGCAGCTCACCGGCAGTACGCTGGACCCGGCCACTGCCAGCTCGGGCTCCCCGCAGGGGATCTGGGGTAAAACTGCCCTCGCTCATCCCTTATTGATCCATTTTATCCATTTCTACTTTAAATATATTGGAATTCTTGTCGATGTCGATGAAACGGAATTTCAGTTTGGGACTCAGTGACTTGTTTGTGGGCTGCCCTGTAATTGACTGAATGAATGGCCAGGGAAACACGTAGCAGAGCTCCCTGTGAGCCAGGTCATTTAGGTTCGTTTGTCCGCTGATTCATTCAGCTGCTATTTACTGAACACCTGCTGTGGGCCGATACAGAGCCCACCGCCCCTGGATGGAAGACTGGGCACAGATAGGCCTCTTCTTGTGCCTGCTCCCTCCTCCCCAGCCTGTTCTGGCCGGCCCCCAGGCTCTCAGCCCTAGGTGGATTTGATGGCAGAGCTGCCCCGCAAAGTGCCCTTGTCCACGGTGCAGAGAAAAGGCGAAGAAGGAGGCAAGTTCCCTCACTCCAGCTGGTGGAGTCCCTTCTGCGGAAATGAGACAGTGTCCTGCCAGTGGGGCTGATTAAGGCTGTGGCTTGTGAGGCAGCCAAGGGGTCGGGGAGGGGCCCTATATCTGTCTGGGCCCTGTTGCCCTCCAGCTGAGCCACTCTCGGCAAGCCCTTCCCCTTCTCTGGGTGTCCGGGCCCCTGTCTCTCCTAGGACAGGGTTGGACTTCCAAGGCCGTTCCATGGCTGCCCTTGGTAATGGCAGCCACCAGTTAGGATTTACTAGGTGCCACAGAACCTGCTTCATTTTACTTACTACTCAGAGTGGCATCATGAGATGATGCATTCAGAATCAGAATCAGTCCAGGAACTTTGCAAAAACTCAGATCCCTGGGCACTGCTCTGGACGAGACTGAAACAGTTCATTTGTGGTGGGACGCCCTGGGAATCTGAATGTTTCTAAGTAAATCTAATGAGCACCAAAACCTGAGATGTGCAGCCCTGGAGGATCTCTTTTGATGTTCACTCTGTCGTGAGAGTCATGACCAGTGTGGTGCTAGCAGGTGGCCCCCCACACACGTTGACCCCACCCCCCCACCAGTGAGCCAAACATCAAAGGATCAACAACAAATGTCCCAGCGAGACTTCTAAAGCTAAACAGGGGTTTCTTACATGAAAAATTGCATCAAGAGAAATATAGTTGCCCCTTAAACAACACAGGTGTGAACTACACGAGTCCACTTACACGCAGTTTTCTTTGATAAATACAGGACAGTACTGTAAACGTATGTTCTCTTCCTTATGACTTTCTTGGTAATGTTTTCTTTTCTCTAGCTTACTTTGTTGTAAGAATATAGTACCGAATATATATAACATCCAAAATCTGTGTTAACCGACTGTACGGGACTGTAAAGCTCCCAGTCAACAGTAGACTATTAGTAGTTAAGTTTCGGGGGAGTTAAAAGTTACAATCGGATTTTTGACGGCGGGGCCATTTTCAAGGGTCCACCGTATATCTGTTCTACTGTTGGCATGTAGGTGCTTTCCAAGCCCCTTTCTTCCCACACATTCCTGCACTCCACCCCCCTCGATTTTCCCTCAACTTGCAGGTCACGGTCATTAACATGACAGCCACAGATGATTGTATGAAGCCTTGAATGAGTAGGAAATACTGCATCACTAACTGCTTTGTTCCCAAAGGCTATGCTTTTATAAATGGTGGGCAGCTCCCCCAAGGTGCAGATTGCAGATCAGGTCCTTTTCCTGTTGTTCCATATCTCCCCAGCCCAAGGATACATCCGCAGAGAGGAACTTCTTATTTAGCTAGCTTTATACTTTGGGGGGGGGAGTGGTTATAAGTCGTTCTCAGTAAAAACAAACAAGCAATACCAAACTGTCGAGAATAGAAAGGGACTCGCCAGTCATCTCCAAGAGATGGTCGCATATGTTCTTCCAAGTGATTTTTGTCTGCACGTAGCAATGTGTGTGTGTGTTTATAAAGATAACGGAGCCTGTGCCCCAATGACTGTTCTGCAACTTGTGTTTCCCCTAAACAGTAGAGCTCAGACAGCTGCCCAAAAGCACACACCCAGATCTACTTTCCTCTAAAGGCTCTGTTGTGTTCCATTGTATCACCACAGTCTGATGCATTTAACCAAGACAGGGAGGCAACCTAAAAGTTCAGCGTCTATGTTATGCTTTTCCTTTTTAGAAACCAGGGTGTCTGTAGACAGGTAGGAATCAGAAATACCTGAAGTGCTTCCAGTATGCCCTCAAACGCCTGTCTGGGGCACACTTCGTTTCGCGGCTTCCGCATAGTTGAACTGAGCTCCCCCTTACTTGGGCAGAGAAGATCCTTTGTGGGACTTCCTGTGGTGTTTAGTACACAGACAGCATAATGCCTAATTTGAAGTGTAACAAGACAGTTTAAATGAAACACAGCAACAAAGAAGCAAGCATTATGGTTCCCAAAATAGGCTGTATTGTATAGTTTTGACAACTATAATTCTTGAAACTGAGAGATGTTTTATCTTGCAAGTTTCCTGTTCATTAGCTTTAATGTGCCAAGGCTTTATAAAAATTTCTCTCTCTCCCTCTCTCTTTCTCTCTCTCTCTCTCTGCCACAGGGAACCATTAAAAGGAGACAGGAAGGAGATAATTTCCAGTTTCCAGGCATGGGTGATGGGGGTTACCCTAATAAAATCAAGAGGCCTTGCCTGGAAGACGTGACCCTTTCTATGGGCCCGGCTACCCACCCCAGCACATCCTGTGCGGAGCTGCAGGTCCCTCCACTAACGATGAACCCTAGTCCCGCGGCTGTGGGAGTAGCAGGCCATCCGTTACCACTCGAAACAAATCCCATGAATGGCAGCGTCATGGGCTCACCATTCGTGGTGCCGCCCGCCGGAGAAGTGGGAGTGAAAGAGCCCACGGTCCCCTATTATGACAAAGCCAACAGCGTGCCGGCTGTGGACCAGGAACTTCAAGATCTCCTGGAGGAGCTAACAAAAATTCAAGAACCTTCTCCGAATGAGCTAGATCTCGAGAAGATCCTGGGGAGCAAGCCGGACGAACCGCTGGTCCTGGAACACCCGCAGGTGAGCCTGAGTACGACTCCCAAGCCGCCGGTTCAGATGCCGCACCTGGAGAGCCTTGGCGCCAGCAAGGACTTTGCTTCTAGCTGCAGCCAGCACCCCGGCGCCTCGCTGCAAGTCCCGCCCTCCCCGGCGGGGATCAGCTACGTGATTCCGCCCACCAGTAAACCGGTGGCCTCACCCAGCCCTTCGGCGGCCCAGGCCAAAGGCCAGGTCCAGGGGGCGCTCTCCGTCCCTTTGCCCCCACTCCCGGGGCCTCAGTGGCATCACGCCCACCAGCTGAAGGTGCTGGCGGCCAGCAAGCAGGGGTCCGCGACCAGGCAGCCGGGGACCACCCCCAGCTGGTCTGGCCTGCCGCCTCCGGGCGTGTCCCCGTCGTACCGCCCAGTGCCGTCGCCGCACCCGCCGCCGCAGTTCAGCTCGCAGAGCCTCATGGTGTCCTGCATGGCGTCCAGCAACGTGCCGGCGAGCACTTTCCAAGCCTCCCCCAATGCCTTACTCGCCAGCATGGCGTCCGGCGGCAGCGCCGCCGCCGTGGGGCCCGCCATGCTCTACACTCCGGAGAAGCTCCCCAGCCCCGCCCTCAGTCAGCCCCCGCCGTTCAGCCCGCAGAGCTCCATTCTGGCCAACCTGGTGTCCTCCAGCGTCAAGAGCCCTCCAGGACACCTGCTGTCCGCTCTGCCCAGCAGCAACCCGGGGCCGTCCCCGCCCTACCGGCCGGAGAAGCTCTCCAGCCCGGGCTTGCCGCAGCAGTCCTTCACCCCGCAGTGCTCCACCCCGCAGTGCTCCCTGATCCGGAGCCTCACCCCCTCCGGCAACCCGCTCACGCAGCCGCCGCCGCCCCAGCAGTCAGCAAGCACCATCTTCAAGCCCATGACCACCAACTCACCCAAAACCCTGAGCATGATCATGCAGCAGGGGCTGGCCAGCCCTGGCCAGGGAGTCCCAGAGCCATTTAATTTTGGCAACACCAAGCCGCTGTCGCATTTCGTTTCTGAGCCGGGCCCCCAGAAGATGCCCTCCATGCCGGCCACGTCGAGGCAGCCGTCCTTGTTCCACTACCTGCAGCAGCCGCCGGCATCTTCTGCCACTGCCTCGACCACCGCCACTGCCACGTTGCAGCAGCAGCAGCAGCCTGACCCCTCCTCGTTCCTCCTGCAGCAGATAATGCAGCAGCCCCAGCGCTTTCAGCGGTCGGTGGCCCCGGACTCCCTGCCTTCCCTGCCCAGACAGGTAAGACGATCTCACGTCTGGTCGCGTTCCTTGGTGTTGGAAATAAGAACCGTGTGCTATTGGTAATCTGGCTTTGGAGGCAAGTCTGGCTTAGTCCTCTCTGAGACTGGACTTGACTCCAGAAAAGTCTATTTAAGCCAGCTAATTCCGCGTGGTCCAAGTGCAGTATTAAAGAGGCCAAGGTTATGGTTTCAGTTCCTGCGCAGGCCACTTAACTTCTGTGGGAGGAAAAGTGCACCCGGAAGGTGCTGCCCGGCGAGGCGGCCAGGGAACACAGGTCTCTGCACCGGGCCGCGTGGCACGTTGCCTCACACGGGGCTAGTGGAAGCTTCAAAGGATGCAAGGAAATCGCCCCGAAGCCTTTAAATCTTGTCCCTGCTGGCATGAGGCATAAGGCTGCACACTGAGCCTTCTAGAAATGGCACGGCAAACTTCTGCTGAGCAGCTCCAGTGTGCCCTTCAGCACTGCGCTAGGCACTGAGGCAGGTTCGAAATGAGGACAGATAGGTAGGAAGTAGTTACTCTTAGCGTCTCCATTCTACAAAGAAACTGAGACTTGGAGTTGAAATGACTTGCCCAGAGTTACATAGCCAGGGGCAGAGCAGGAACTGGAAACCAGGAAGTCAGTCCAGAGCTTCTGCTCTTCTCAAAATCACTGTGACTTCTCCCTCTCCCTCATCTCCTACAATCTGATCAATCACTAGACTCAGCTGGTCCCTCCTGGGTGCCGTTGACTGCAGTTGCCCCTCGTCATTGCCCCGACCCCTGCCTGTATTGGTTATGTTTTGCCGGGTAATGAATTACTCCAAAACATCTTAAAACAACACAGGTGTATCACGTTGCAGTTTCTGTGGGCCGGGAGTCCTGGGATCACCTAGCTGGGTCTTCTGGCCTTGAGTCGCTGGTAAGGTTGCAGTCATCTCCAGCTCAGCCAGGAAGGTTCTGCTTCCAAGTTCACTCCCGAGGTTGTTGGCAGGAAGCAGTTCCTTGCAGGTGGTTGGACCGAGGCCTCAGTTCCTCATGAGCTGTTGGCTAGCAGCCTCCCTTGGTTCCTTGCCATGTGGGCCTCTTCATAGAGCATCTCACAACATGGCCGTCGGCTTCATCTGAGTAAGCAAGACAGAATGTGCCAGCAAGAGAGCGGAGGGAGTGCCAGCAAGTCAGAGGTCACAGTCTTTAGAACTGTGTCTTGAAAGTGACGTCCCATCTCTTCTGCTGTATTCCGTTCATTAGACACAAACATGGAGGTGTAAATAGCAGGAGGCAGGGTTGCTGGGGACCATGTCAGATGCCTGCCTACCCGGGGCACTGTCCATTCTGGTCCCTCCTTTCCATTGTCTCAGCCCTCCCCGAGTTCAGGCCCTCTTGGTTCTTTGAACTCAGAGTTGACTCTTAAAAGTGGTTTTCCCCAGTAAACCAGCCATCGCTCAAAACATTACCTTCAAGAGATCCGAAACACCTGATCGTGTTTCACATTTGCTTAGAAGTTTCCAGAGGCCCATCACCTGGCTCCATCTATTTTCTTAGACTCAGTGTTCATCAGGCCCCATCTGGCACTTCACTTCTATCATCCAAAGCGCTTGTAGTCCCTGGCCGACTCTGCATTCTCGGCCTTGCTCCTGCCATGCCCTGTCCCTAGCTGTCCCTTCCCACCTTCTCCCTCCCGTCCCACTCCTATCGCTCCTAAGGCTCACGTACCATTCCCTCCAAGAAGCTTCTCCCTGACCACCCTCGGTACGTCATCTCCCACGTTGCCTCCCTCTCCTGTAGAGCAGCCGAGGAGGACAGCTTGGCCAGGGACCTGGCCTAAGGGAAGCACGTGTTGGGGCTGACCTCTCTTCCGAGGGCCCTGGATGCATGTGACTGTGGCAGCCCCTGGAGGATAGGACCCGTGTCTTTTTCTTCCATGCCTTATGAAGCATCAGCAAGCAGAGAGCTCTGCACCGGGGAACTGGTCCTCGGGGAGGGAACTGGCGAGCAGCAGGCCCTTGTATACAGTTCCGGAGCACTTGTGTTTGAGTTCGCGGTAGGCCCCCTGCCGTCTGTTTTCATGGAGCACCAGCACCAGCGCTGGAATCCTCACCCTAGCGGGCAAGGGGCTCAGCCTGGAGACCCATCACCATCCAACACTGTAAGCCATGTGGGGGTTTTTTGTTCTCATTGGGGTACATGTGTATCCTGGCTGTGTGGCCTCAGAACCGGATCAGGTGGCCTGGCCCCGAGGGAGAATCCTTAATGACTGTAGGCGTGAACGTCACACCCAACTGATTGCCTAGGTGAGCTGGAGAAAGTGCTCAGGAGAAAGACCGAGCAGCCAAGCTCCCTGAGGCCAAGAAGGGCTCAGGTGACCGTCAGCAGAGGGGAGAGGCTGGGCTTCCCGAACGGTAGGCTCTTGCTGCCGACGCCGGCCAGTGCCCACGGGCCAGGCATGCATCTCAGCCCTTCACCTGCCTTTTCTCATTTCAGTTCTCAGAGATAGAGGCCCTTATCATCATTCCTTTAAACCCGAGAAGACTGAGGCACAAAGCAGTCACCAGAATTGCCCGCAGTCACACAGCAGGTCAGGGACAGAGAAGGCAGTCTGTCTGCCTGTGGAGCCCGGACGCATGCGGCATGCGTGGGGCACTGCCTCCAGGGCCTCGTGCTCCTGCCTTGATCTCCTAATATCGCCTCGTCCACAGCATGGCCATAGATTATGATGGGTGGTTGAGACTTAAACGCACTGATGCATCTAAAGCATTTTGAATGGGGTCTGGCAGCACAAAGTACCTGCCGATGAAGATTTGCGGTCACTAAGACTAACTCCCGGCCCCGAGTCTCCACATCCCTTTCCTGCGGGCTGAGATGTGGCTCTCAGAACCAATACTGTGTCAGCACAGAATACGAGCAGTGCTCTCTCCAGACCCCAGACCCACCACAAGATGGACAGCAGCTGTGGGGCCTCCTAGCCTCGTGGCTTCTCCCTGTTCCAGGCTCTGCCCCACTGAGACAGCTCCGGGCCCGGTGGAAGAGGGAAGAGGCCATCTCCGCCCGGCCGGCGGGGGTCTCTAGCTCACTGCCCAGCTCCCCATTCTGTCCATAACACTCCTCTAGCCAAAATGCGGAGTGGGCCTCCAGGCTGGGCACATCAGCAGCTCCGCTGTTCCTGCTCATGGCCTTTGCCCATTCGCTTGTAGGCCTGAGAACTCAGCCCTGCTCACTCTTGCAGGGGAGAGAAGAGAGGAAGCACACGCTTCCCCTTCCAGCAAGGCCAAACCGAGCCTCAGAAACCACTCCTCACCTACCACACGTGTCACAGTGGTTACCACAGAAGCACTGGGCCTTCGTTTTCATCCAGATTCTGGTTTTTGAAAAGAGTGCCTTCTGAATGTGAGCTGAGAAACCAACTCTTGAGTAAGCAGAGAAGCCAAATCTAGTCGTCTAGAGGAGCTCATTTTTATTTGTAGACTCGTATTTCTCAGCTCTGGCAATTTCACTTGACCAGGGAATCAACGATCCGGTTTCAGTGGATCATTTGTTTGCACTGAAGGGAAAAGGCAAGTGCCATGTGGCTTCAGGGCAGCAGTTTAGCGTGGCAGCCAAAGCGAGGGCGTGGGGGTTCAAGTCCAGGCACCGACACTGACCGGGCTTAGTGCCAGGAGCAGTGTCACTTAGCCCCTCTGAGCCTCAGCTGCACGTGAGCCGAGGAGTAGCCCCGGTCTCTTAGGACATTGGAAGACAAAGGAGGCGCTGAACAGAAATTGCTCCGAGCCCGGCCTGGAACACACTTCGTGGTCAGTCAGGGCGGGTACAGGCTCCGGGCTGGGATCCGCCCGCTCGGAGGTCAGATGTGTTTCCAAATTTAGAATGTTTGGGACTTTAGAAAGGTAATATGGTGCATTTAACAAATATCACGCAAGCCTCTGGCAGAACCTGGGGCAGTGTTTCATTATTCTTGCAGAGAAATGTGAATATTTAACTAAGTCCACAGCAATTTTTGTCCCCAAGTAAATTTTGATGCCAAATTTACCAAAATAAAATAGGCTTTCCAAGTTTTTTGGGTTTGAAATTATAGATGAGGAATGTGGACCTGGAATTATGAAGGGAGGGACTCTTTGGAGTCAGGACACCCAGCCCCAGTGTGTTGGAGTGTAATGGTCCCCAAATCTCCCCACCCTACTCCCAAGGCTGGGTGACATGTCTCTGTTCTTAATCAAGGTGAATTTTGTTTCCGTAACTTAGAACTCCTTCTGCCTGAAGGCTTATTGGAGATACTCGCAAAAATCAGTCAGGACTTCAACTTCACCACCAGCCACTGGTGAATGGAACTTCCATTTGCTCAGAGATAAAAGCAGGTGCATCGAGGAGGCAGCTTGAGGGCCCTCCGCACGCATGGTTTGCAGAGCTGGGAGTGCAGCATCCTGGGGAGGAGGGATGTGGATGGTGGCCAGTTGGAATAAGAACAGAAAGGCCTGAAATCGGATCCTTGAGGCAGGCTGAGGCACAGGGGAAGGGGGCAGCTGTGGAGAAACAGACCAAAGAGGCACATGATATTGTTTGGACAGATTTTGAGAAGGGCAAGAGGGGAGCTAAGCCTGCCTTGAGGAAGGCGGGTGGAGGCCCCTCCTGGGTTTGTTACGCTTTCTACCTTTACCGATAAGCCTCCCGTCCCCTTAGCCGAGGCAGCAGTGACCATCCAGCAATTGCGGAGACTGTGGGTGAATTGAGAGAACTCGTCATCTGCCCTGCTTGAGGGGCTGGGCCTGCCCTGGGGATCTGGGCAGCTCGGTCTGAAGTGGGGCCTCAGGGAAGCCCTCTTGCCACCCTCAGCCGTGGGGGAGTGCAGCACCCCAGTGCCCGGGGCCTGAGGGAGAGGCCACAGGACAGGCGATGGGGGGAGGGGGTGTTTGGCAGGGGGCAGCCCCCAGGACTGGGCTTGAGACCAGGTTCAGTTCGGACCCTAGGGATCCCGGCTTTGCCACTTTGTAATTTGGCAAGCTGTTCTCCCTCTCCGGGCCTCAGTATCCCCATCTGTAAGCTGGAGATACTCGGATCCCTACCTAATGGCGTTCCTGGAAGGATTAAATGAGGTGAGGTGCAAGCGCTGGGCATGGGGCCTGGCTCACAGAAGTGCTCCATCTATGTGAGCTGCCTCTATTCTAAAAAGGCCCTGAAACTTAGAACACCAGGAACCCAGTGGAATGGGTTGGACTGCCTCAGCATCCAGGTTCTTCTCCAGCTGTTGGCGGGGGAGGGGCAGTTGGTCAGGGAGCACATTTGCCAGGGCTGAAGAGAAGTCAAGTGGAGGGCACAGGTCGGTGACCCCAGAAAAGAGCAGAGCCGCCGAGCCAGGCCATAGCTTTCTGAGCACCCCTGGCCGGGGAGGAGGGGAGAATGTTGGCTGCCCCTCCCTCTGAGCACAGACAGCAGAAGCGCTGGGAGCCATGTGGGGGCTGTGTTGGGTGCTGAGTAAGAACTGGGCCCCAGGACTGCTGCTGACAGGCACAGAGAGCCAACGGCAGGGAGAGTGCAGGGAGAGCGAGGGCCAGCCTTGCCGGCCACCCAGCACCCACAGGGACGCTGCTTCTGCTTAGTCATTGGCATTGGGGGATGGGTGTCCCTTGTCTGCATTGTGTTTTTGAAGCCTTACTCAGGACCCCAGATGGATGCCAGCACTCAGAGCATCCATGCTGAACGTGCAGGGGTGCCCCCCTTCCTCTCCTCTCCCCTCCCCCACTCACACCCACTCCCAAAGCCTCCCACAAGAACCTTTTGCAGAAACTCAAGATTCCTTTTGGTTTGAATTTCCAAGGCTGCACTCACCTGCTCAGTAAAGCAGAACCTTTAATTACTGCTGTCTCAGCACTGCAAATTAAAATCTTTACATTTGCACCGTGACCTCTCATGGAAAACAGAAATGATAAAACCAGGCAAGACCAAGAGAATTGTCTATTCTTGTCAAAGTTACATCGGCTCCACTTTCCACCAGAGAAAGATTCAGGAGCTGTACCATGTAATGATTCAACAATTCTATACACTGACTCAGTGCTCATCACAGTAAGTGTACTTTTGAGACTACTATGACACTGTGTGTTAATTATACTTGAATAAAAAAACTTTAAAATTAAAAAAAAATTCAAATTTAAGAAAAAGAGAAGGAGAGTCGGGAGAGATGGTGGCCCAGGGGAGCCTTCTAGTCTCAAATTGTTCATGAGTATTTAAAAGCAGGTGACAGCTCTCTTGCTGACATACCGGACCCCCTCACCCCCCAGAGTGAGATGCACCACATATTGTCAGGGAGGGCCTGTGACCTTGGACTTGCTGGTCCTTTTACTGGCTTCCCTTAGTTCTTCTCTTGTTTTGAGGGTAAGGGTTGGGGAGAGCGGCACTGCTCCCCTATTACGAGAAAAGTTTCCTTGCATTTGTCTTGTACTAATTCTGGCGCGAAGCATCACACATTTCCTATTGGAGGTCAGTCCCGCTGCTACGCAAGAGCGGGGCCTCTGGGCAAGCGGTCACCACGCCGGGGTGGATGGCAGGGGGGACGAGTCAGTTTCCCCGTGTCCCCGGGGCATGGCGGGGCCGGCTCTGCACACATCTTCTCTGCCGGATGGGGCAGCCTTTTCATGAATAAGTGTCTGCATTTTGTCTGTGAGCACGACTGTACACACAGGCTTACTTTTTCCTTTCTTTCTAAATTGGGCCGCAAAATGCTATTTCGTTTGGGGAAACCTTTTTTTAGCTGCTTTGGGAGGAAATATAATTAGACACAGTGTAACATACATTTTTGAAAATTTAGGGGCCAGTTTCTCCGTGTTGACCAAGTTTCGTTTTAACCACTCTGAATTGCCATGAAATGAAACTCCACAGGGCGTCGAATTGGGGAAATGCAGTCTCAGAACTCGGTGCTAGTCTTACCCAGAATCTGGTTTTTCTTTCTGTTTCTCTTCTGGCTTCTGAGACTCATGAATGGTGCTCCACCTCAAAGCTACGTCCCCTTTTCAAAAAGCAGAAATTTAAAACGCGCTGCTTACCAAGTGCTAACCCTTTCAACGTTGGTGGTATTTTCTGCCCCTGGAGTGACGATCCAACACTCAGTGAGGTCCACGCCGAAACTGATGGGGGTGCAAAAAGCCGCCCAGTCAGAAGCCTCGATAATAGAGATCAGCAGATCTAATTTTATAATTGTTTAGTAATTGCGTTACGAAGGCTCAAAGGGCAACCCTTTGCAGAAGCATATCAAGTTTTTGTGGGTTTTTTGTTTGTTTGTTCATTTCGCCTTAACGTACTTGAAGAGAAACCATGAACTTTGCTGAAGTTGAGGTGCTCAAAATGAGATGTTTTAAAAACAAAGTGTAGAAATTATTTTCTTTTTCAGCGTTCACTGAAACGACCTGCTTATTGTCACTGTAAAACCAGGGAAGGTTTTCAAAGAGTAGAAGAGGACGGAAGTGCTCTGAGCTGCTGTTGTGACCCCAAGTGAAAAGTTAGCAAAACATAAAAAAAGTCTAGGGTGAGTGGAAAGTCACAGTGGGCCTGCTCCTTTCTGCTCTGGTCCCCAACACCCTGCGTGCCTCCCCATCTTCCCTTACGCATCCTCCCCAGCCACCGCCTCTCAAACCCATTAATGGCCCCAGAGCACAGATTTAGGAAACCTCTCCTGAGTCCATGTGTACTTTTAGCCTCTTCTGTCCCTTGGGGGTTGACAAATGCCAAGATCTGGGCCTGCTGCTTAATGCGGCCATGCGTGTGCCATGGCCAGCTGCTCGTGGGCTCGAGGGCGGCAGAGGATAGAACACTGCTTATGGTTAGAGCAAAACCTCTTGCCCCGCCAAAGAAAAAGTTTCCGCTTTTTCCTGAGGAGTTGAAAACATTTGGATTATCATAGGATCTCGTTAGTTTTGCCCACAGGGACAAATGATGCTTTGTGTGTTTTATTGCATTTTGTTGTCGTGAGATGAGGGCTTCTCATTTGAGTCCCTCTCATCAAAAGGCATGAGGTTGTTGAAAGCTAAAAGCCACACGCAGGTCCGAAGAGATCCCACTTCCACCCCAGACCCACGTGTGGCCCCAGCACAACCTTCCCTGGCTCTTGCCTCCCGGCAGACTAACAGGATTCTAAGACAGAGTGGAGTAAGTGAGGAGGTGACGTATCTCTCTTTCTTCCATGCTTTGGTCCTTCTCCCACATTAACAAAGTTTCCTGTTGGATTAGGACATGTGCAGCTGGGAATCGCACCGAGCCCACAGATCTCGATTTGGCTATTGGAGCTAGGTACACAGGAAAATGGGAAGTGGGCACTCCGGGAAATTATCATACAGCTTTGGCCTAAATGTGGGCCCGAAGGCCCGAAAGGTGTGGAGCCCTATTTCATCAGAAAGTATTCCGAGTCTTGCATTGCTTTGGGGGGCTTTGGATGTGAAGCCAAAGGCACAGGTTCTCGCTGGTTCCCCTGTAGCACGCTGCTGTGTTTGGCCATTGTCTGTTTTTGAGCAGAGGAGGTGAGCACAGTTGTGGGGAGCTAGACTTTTTTCACAGGTCCATGGCTGGGTGGCACATGAAGAGAATTTGCCAAAGCCGGCTGGCTCTGTAGGCCAACAGATGAAGGTGAACTCCTCGTTTACAGTTTTGAGTAATGATCATTTATTTCCAGGTGACAAAGCTTTGAAGGGTGTGGGAGGCCCGCAACCACCACTGAGTGGGAATAAGTGGGAATAACTCCATGACCCTTTTGCTCTATCAGGCAACACTTTGAAAAACAAGCTCTGGAAAATGTAAACAGACAAACTTTTGACCCCCGTTAGAGTGGCTATTATTAAAAAAAAAAAAAAAACAAGACAGAAAATAACAAGCATCGGCGAAGATGTGGAGAAACTGGAAATCATGTGCACTATCAGTAGGAATGCAAACTGGTGCGGCCACTGTGGAAAACAGTATGGCGGTTCCTCAAAATGTAAACATAGAATTACTATATGACCCAACAATTCCACTCCTAGGTATGGACCCCAAAGAGTTGAAAGCAGGGCCTTGAACCGATATCTATTCACCAGTGTTCACAGCAGCTCTATTTATAGCAGCCAAAAGGTGGGAAGAACCCAAATGCCCATCAACTGGTGAATGGGTAAGCACGATCCATCTGTCCATATAATGGACTATTATTTATAGTCTTAAAAAGGAAGGGAATTCTGACACCTGCTACTACATGAATGAGGCTTAAAGACATTATGCTTAGTGGAAGAAGCCAGACACAAAAGGACAAACTGTACGATTCCGCTTCTATGAGGTACTTAGAGTAGGCAAATTTATAGAGACAGAAAGCAGCATGGTGGGTGCCTGGGGCTGGGAGGCAGAAAAGGGGAAGTCAGTGCTTAACGGAGACTAGAGTTTCGGCTTGGGATGGTGAACAAGTTCTGGAGATGGATGGTGTGGTTGGTTGCACAACACTGCGAATGTACTTACTACTTCGGAACCGTGCACTTAAAATGGTTAAAATGGCAACTTTTACCACAATAAAAAAAGAAAGACTTCAGTTTTAAAGCAGTTGCCAATCCTCTCCTCAACAAAACCAATATTTTATTTTCAAAAAATATTAGTGTGCAACGCCAAGCTACCTGGTTTCTGTCATGGACGGGCACGGTAGTGACCATGCATGTGCGCGTCATCTTGAGCGAGCCCGCTGGGGTTTCTGGAAGTCCTAGTGAGGTACATAGCCAGCACTTAGAAATCACTTTCCTGTGGGGCGCCTGGGTGGCACAGCGGTTAAGCGTCTGCCTTCGGCTCAGGGCATGATCCCGGCGTTCCGGGATCGAGCCCCACATCAGGCTCCTCCGCTATGAGCCTGCTTCTTCCTCTCCCACTCCCCCTGCTTGTGTTCCCTCTCTCGCTGGCTGTCTCTATCTCTGTCGAATAAATAAATAAAATCTTTAAAAAGAAGATTGCTTTATTGGTCCTCTGGTGACTCACAGCTTGCTGATTAATACAAGAGCCAACAGGCTCTCAACCACAATGCGAACCAGCTCCTAAGGCCTTGACACTGGCACACGAATAGGAAGTGAGAGCCTCTGACCAAGGCCCAAATGACTTTTGAAAAAGTCGACACACCTGCTTCTTGTGTCCCCACTCACACGCCCAGCTCCCGAGACCTTTGGTTTCTGCGTTTCAGGGCTCAGTGAGGTTCCCATTTTAATCAGAGTTATTTGTGTCTCGTCTGCGCCGCCACTTGATAACAAAAAGAGAGAAGTCTTCTCTGGCTCCGTCAAAGTGAGCTGAAGGACCCTTTGGAGGAATGAATGGAAGCTGGCGGGAAGGGGGGACGCGACAGATGAATTACATCTGCTGGCGTTGCCGAATTAAGCTCTTGAGACTATTTTTGAGTGTTTCCGAGTAATTATTGGTAGAAGCTCCCAGACTTCAAGGCCGGTGAACTCAGGCTCTCATGTGGGGCCACCACCCCCTGGCCGTGCTGCATTTTTCTGGTCCAGCTGGGGCTCCTGTTCTCTTCCAACACGGGGCCAACCATGCCTGGCATTCCCCAGGGGTGAGATCTGAGAACACAGGGTTCCTCCAACCTCTAACGGACCCACAGTTTAGCACCTCCAGTGGTGATTTGCACTGGCTGTTCCGTGGTGGCGGTGGTCATCGTCTGATGCGTTCTGGAAAGACAAAACAGGACCTCTGGCTGCCACTTCACAGCACGGTGACAGCAGCACCGAAGAACTGCCCCTCCCCCCAAACAAAAGTTGGCTTAGAAATTCAGGCCACTCTTAACCAGTTTTTTTTTCCCCACGTAAGATCCATTCGTGCCACTCTGAGGTGGCACCACTATTCCTAACAGAAACAAGTACCTTTCAGTCAGTCCTGAGAGAGAGTGAGTGGTCTTCCCTCACACACAGCGTATTTCTAAGTCTGCTGTTTCTCTTTGACCAGCACAGTGTCAAGTAAGCACATTTTGAAGGCTGTTCAGCATATGTTCTTCTCTCTTCAGGCTTAAAGTGTAACTTATAAGTTCTGGTTGTATTTGAATAAGCTCCCACGCTCGGTTTAAAAATTTCCAAAAAAAAACATTAAGAGGTTTTCTTCACTAGTCCGCGAGCCTAGATTTTCACATTCTTTGTGGAAATGATAGGTTGAGGATTTCGTTTTTGTTTGTCATTTTGACAGCTATATTGTTTGTGTCTTTTATTTGCTTCATTAGCTTTTCATTTGGAAGCGTCTTCTTCGGCAGCCTAATTACATTACGAGGAGATTCCTTCCCACTCCTCCCCCCGCAGAAAGTTCTCCTGACTTCAGGGTCCTTGAGATTTGCAGACAACTGTGATGTTCCCCTGAGTCTTCTCTTCCCTCCCCCGTTCTTCACCCCTGTCCTGGCGGCTTGCCTCTGAACGGAGCACGAGGCATTGGAGTGAGACCCTCCGGGTGGGTAAGGCTCTACTCAACTGACCAAAATGCTCCAGGTAACATCTGGGGCGGAAGAGAGCGGGAGGCTCACGCTTTGCTCCTGCCCCCCTAAGTCTCCCACATCCCCCATCTGCCCTGCCTGAGCTCATTTTCCAGGCCAACTCCAGTCTGTACACCTCCTCACTCCCAGAAGAGGTTCCTGAAGGTCAGGTGTTTTTCTGTAAACATCCCCCCTCCGAGAAGAGGCTCTGTAAACTTGCACTTGACTTGTGTCTATTTCCCACTCTCCTGGTAAACAAAGTTTGTGATGGAATATTGGACTAGGGATAGAGAAAGAGAATGAGTCCTCATGATTGTTTGTAGAGCCATCGGCATCCTACTTGGCAACAACTCTTATGGGCTTTTAATATTTGTTTACAGTTATTACCTCTGAAATCTCCACTTTCTGGTATGTTCTCAGACTTTTCAAGGGATTTAAAAATTCAGGAGCTTGATGCCAATAATTGCTTTTAGGAGCTAGCCCTGCCTATTTTCTATAGATGACTTCCAGTTTGGACCGTCAATTATTTTCCTCACAGAAACCCACAAAGTACATATTCGAGTTATTCGGAATTGAATATGAACTAGAAATCCTTAATGTTGTTAAGCTTCTAAAATGTGTATCGCACTCAACTAATGCAAAACAGAGTCTTTAAGAGCCTGAGTACTGCACTTGAGATCTGAATGAAGAGCTCAGGCCTGCCGTAGCGGATCCGCGCCAGACGTGTTTGCTGGAGCAGGTCACGCAGGCAGTTCACGTGTGTCAGATTTCTCTGTAAACTGGTCTGGGGGCGAAGGAGGCTTGAGGCTGAACAGGGTCCAGCAAGCCCTGTGCTTCGTCACTGGAAATGGGATGCCCTCCAACGGGAGGCTGGAGCTATAATGCAGACCTCGTGAACTCAGAGGTCTGGGGGCCAGCCTAGATTCCTTATCAGTTAGGATGTATTGAGTCACAAATAACAGGAAAACCAGCTCACACTGGCTTGGCCAATGAAAGGAACTGACTGAGTCCTGTAAGTGCAAGTCTAGAGGTTGGGGTGACTTCAGGGGTGATTTGAATTAGTAGCTCAACTGTCGCGGAGGATGCTGTTTCTTTCCTGCTGTCTGTTCCTTGTTCTTCATCCTGAAGCTGGCTCCCCCTTGTGGGCACACACAGCTGCCTGTGGCTCCAGGGGCTACAGGTTTCCTCTTCCCTCACCCAGCAGAGCCAGAGAGAAAGTCGCTTCTAGAAGCTCTGTCAGAAAAACAAGGAGATTTCTTTCCCAGAACCCCCCGGGAATTGGGGGCATAGTGGCCTGAACTGATCGCGTGTCTACTATGCTGCCTCATGTGAGTTGAGCTAAGTGCCCCACTTCTAGAACCCTGAGTGGAGCCAGGTTTCCCCAAAGTGTATAGGCAGCATGGGGCAAGCAAGGTTGCTGGAGCAAAAACTGGGGAGAGTGCCAAGAGGAGGAAGACTAGATGTTGGCTAAGCGACCAACTGTACTGTTATAATCGACCTCTTTGGCCATCCACATCCATCTGCTCCCTCCTTCCCAAACACATACCTCCCAAATTGCTCACCCCTACAGAAAGCCTATTTACTCGGCCCCCAAAGGGATTCCGCTCCGATCTAGAAACTGCAGGTGATGGGCCACCCTCCTGTCGCAGGACCCCTGGCCAGCGCTCACTGTGGCCCAGAAGGAGCAGGAGCACAGGACACCTCAGGGCTTTTGGAAGGTTAACAAGTTTCTGGAATTTTATAAATTAGGAACAGAAATGTGAAGATTGTTCTTCCGTCCCCGTCACCCCCACCCATACAGCCTGCGCTCTTTGGGATGACCGTGGGACTCGTGAAAGCAGCCCTTTCTTTATCCAGGAGAACCCGTTTCCTTAGGCTTCATTTTGCAAGCATTCCCCCAAATACCCGGAACCTGGGTGTTATTAGTCAGGTCTTCGGAGAGGAGTGGCACTGGGTACAGCTATGACGTAGATCAAGTCGATTTGAGAACTTTGCCAATTTCCTGCCCGGGGCCCCTCACCGGCCAATGTTTCATCGTCCTTTGGGCCACAGCTTAAAGCTCGGTTTTGCCATGAAACCTGCCCTAACCAACCCCCACCCGGACTAGGTTGGGTTCTCCTGTTTGTTCTCTAACATTCTGCGGTGTTCCTGTACAGCACTTATCGACCCGTACTATAAATCCTTGTCTCGGTGTTTCTCCGGAATGTGAATGTGCCAGCTCTAACAGGGCAAAAACCATGTCCTCCTGGTCCACCAATGTTGTCGCGGCACGGGGCCCAGATCATGGTAGGTGCTCAGTAAATATGCATCGCACAAATGTTATAAAAGGCCGACCAAGCAGATTTCAGCTACAGTCCTTGATTATAGTATGGTCTACGATGACAGGTATTCCAAAGGAAGCAAATAGTCAAGCCCTCAGAAGAAACACACACCCACGGAGAACACCAGTGTCCTTGGCAACTGTGGGTTGACTCCTTCTCGCTCCTTCTCTCTGGCAACCTGGTACCTCAGGGGCCCTGGGTACGCCCCACCTACTGGGCACCCTGGGCCTCCTAGTCCTGGGCAGCAGTCCCTTGAGGCCCAGCTCCCTCCTGTCCCATGCCCGTTCGGTTTGCAGATGGGCAGTTGGGGGATGGCAGGAGAGGCCCCTCAGCTCACAGTATGCCCCAGCCAGCAGGGCCCAGAGAGCTGATCTGGGTGAACCCCACACTTTCCCACCAGGGTATGGGAGTCCCACAAGGCCATGAAATGATTGGCCCTGAGTAACAGCTGGAGTCCCCTGACATCTGGCGCAGACCCTGAGCTCATAAATTCTGCATCTTGAAGCAGGCACATGGCTTCCAGTCTGGGAACGGGATATGAACTTTGTACCCTCTTAACAGTTTATCACCATTGCTGTAATCCTCTGCTATTAAATATAATTTTACAATGAAACCTGAACCCTTAAACTAATTTATTAAAGTCCACAAACTAACTAGAAGTATATCTTGCACGTACTGACTTTGAAGACTGTGCCTAAGTTTAGTGTAACTGATGGATCCGTTTTCATTGGATATTCACACATCAAAAAGGACATCTGTTCGCCCAGCCTTATGGTAGGTTATGCATATGTTTGCCTTTCTGGTTCCCAGAGCTAGTCCTTATTCCTTCAAAACAGCCCCCAAATCCACCCATTTACTAGGTTGCAAAGCTTCGATGAGGGAGAGAGAGCGGTATGTTAGATACCAGAACTTTCTCTGCAGGGCAGTGTACTGTGTTTGCTGAGGGCTGCTGGATGTGTCCAGGGTTTCCCCATGACTTGCATTGCCCAGTTCATGACTGGGGTGAGGAAGGAAAATAACAGAAAAAGATATCTGGCCCTGGAAATTACAGAAACTCCAGTAAAACTCAGGCAGAAATTAAGTCTCCGAGCTGTGAGCCAAGTGCTTCAGGGAAGAGACAGGAGAGCACTTCTTGTGTTGATCACTGCTCACCATGGTGCTTCACGGGCAGTGTGGGGAGTGGTGGGGGGGAGGGAAAAAGGGTTTCCTCTATATTTTGGGCAGAAAGAAGAGTTAAGTGGCCAAGTGCTTCTTTGTGTCTGTTCAGGTCTGCTGCAAGGCAGACACCAATATGGGGTTAGAAGTGTAAGACATGCATTGGGGTGGGGGAAGCCCATGAAAGCTACAGAGAAAGGGAGCCAGAGAAGGTGGGGGGAGCCTCAACCCACAATGCAGGTGGTCTGAGGGACAGGGGAGGATTGAGTAGGAACAATTTTGGACCACAGTGCAGCTCCGGGAAAGTTTCAGCAAGGTCAATGGAGAGTCCTTGAGCCAGAGTTCCTGTTGGAAGAGTCCCATACCTCACAGGAGTGGGCCTGCATTTGTACACCCACCATGTTGTGTCAATGGCTGGGAGTGGGGACAGGACCACATATGGTGACAGAGCCAAAGGGACGGCTCCTGGAGGCTACCAGTCAATGATGCCCCCCATGGCAGGAGATCCGAGCAGCTGTTAGCATAGCCACCACATCCTTCCTTCAGTAGCTATGACTGGGCAGGCCCTTCCCTGAGTTCCTGGCAGACAGACAGTGACAGGAACGGGTGCGGGGGTAGTGCCAGACTGGCTACTTTGGAGAACAAGGCCAAGGCTGGTTTGGTTAGTTTGTAGGTAGACTGTGCTTCTTCACTGCCTCTCCATTCAGTGTTTGGATTCTTGGCTTCCCCGCCTTTCCCCTTGTTTGTTTAACTCACCCTTTGACCCCAGATCTAGGAAAACACAACCATATGCATTTGGAAGAAGTTTAAAATGAATCAGCTGGCTGGCTTTAGTTTCCATCCTAAGCATCTAAAGATTCCTAGGCCTTGCACGTGAGGCCGACTGGAGAAACTAAAGTTATTTGAGAAATCAGCAAAACGAATCTTCCACCTCTTGATTACCCAGGGAAGAGTCGAAGCTTTGTCTGTCTAGTGCCTAAGAATCACTGCCTTTTAATTGACTTTGTATCCCAACATCAGAGAACATGACTATTGAAAGAAACCTTGGAGGTTGTTTAGTTCAATGACATCATTTTACAGATGAGAACACAGGGAGGCCCTAACAGGAAAGTGTAGACCAATACCCTTTAGGAACAAAGATGCAAAAATTCTCAACAAATCAAATCCTAGAAAATCAAATCCAGTAACACGTAAAAAAAGGATTATACACCATGACCAAGTGGGCTCTATCCCGGGAGTGCAAGGCTGGTTCAACCTATGAAAATCATTCAAAGTAATGAGCTATATTAACAGAACAAAGAACAACAACAAAAACACCATCTCAATAGACACCAAAGGAAAGGGACTTTCTCAGGCTCCGAAATTTAATGGCAAAGCCCAGGCTACACTTGGGTCGCCCAGCTTCCAAGCCAGAGCTCTCCATAGCAGTGGGGGTGGGGACGGAAGGTGGAACTAGCCCTTCCCCGTGCCTGCACTGCCCTGAGCCCATATGGAGGAATTTCCCCTTGTCCTTCCATTCCATTCTCACAACAGCCCCTGGCAGTGGGCACTGTTGTTACCCCTACTTTCTGCATGAAAAACCAAGCTTAGAGAGGCAGTGGAACTTACCTGAGTCCACCCGGCTGCCGAGCACGAGGAGGACCTAAGCCTAGGCCCCAGGTCTCCTGTCTTCCCCACTGGCTCTTACCCTTGCCCTTCACTGCTCCCCTCATTGATTGGTGCCACTGGATTAACCCAGTTCCATTAGCTTTCAGATCATCTACTGCCAAGCCAAGTAGATGGGCTTTGGCTGTGAGCAGGTGGGAGTGTCCTCCAAATTCTCTGGGAGAAGAGCCCCTCCCCTGTGCCCGTGTGTGACAACTCTCAGAGGCCAGGCTTACCTTGGTGTAATCTTGGCCAAGTGGCCATTTCTGTATGCTAATGGCTAGATCATATGTGCAAGGGCTGGAGACGTGTAAAGAAGCACAGGGGAAGCCAGGCTGGCCTGGCTTTGGGCAGAGCTTAGCCCAGTAAGAGCTCTTACCACTGAGTCTTAGCTCTTCCTGGTAGGACAAGAAAAAGAAGGGAGACATTTTGGAAAGTCAGGGAGAGAGACAAAGCAGGGCCAGGATGCCGTGGAATGTCTTCTTTTTGGCCTCACACCCAGGCATCTCAGATGGAGCTGTACTGAAGGCCCAGTTGGCCAAGCTTCCTCTGGAAGTGTTCACCACGACCTCCACAAGCTTCTTCTCTTCAAAAATGCATTTGGAGAGTGCCTGCATCCCCCCCCGCAGCCAGGCACTGGGTCTTCAGGCCATTTCCAGGCTTTCCCAGCACTGCTCTGCCTGTTTTACTCAGAAACATGGGGTACCCTTTTTTCTTGCTCTCACTGAGAATCACAGAGGGGCTGAAAGAGGTCGACTTTGTACAGTCTACTCTTTTCTCTTCCTCGTGCCATCTGCCTTGCATATAGATATTTTTCCACCCCGCCACGCACCAACGCTGCACACACCACTTGCCACCCTTCTCTCCTCCTATCCTGGCATTCAGACCAGGGAAAGTGGCTTCCTTTGGGACAAAGGGCTTGCAAGAAGGCACCCTGGACTGGGAATCAGGAGTGCTGAGTTCTAGTCTCCCTTGACTTGGGGCAAAGCCCTTCCCTACCATGAGCCACAGAGTCCCCCCTACCAAGTAGGAAGTTGGTAGCAACCAGTATTTCTCAGAAGGTGGCATTGCAGAGCGCCACTCCCAGAGACTGAGTCCCTACAAAACAGTGGAGCTAGGTGCTCTCTGTGTGTCTCTTGGACTCTCCAACTCTCTGTCTTTAACTTGCTTGACCACCTTCTTTTCTCTGATTTTTTTATTGTGCTAAAATGCACATGACATAAAATGGTAATTTTTTAGTGTACAGCTCAGTGGTATTAAGTACATTCACACTGTTGTGCAACCATCTCCACCATCCACCTCCAGAACTCCTTTAATTTTGCAAGACTGAAACTCTGTCCCCATTGAACAATGACTCTTCGTGACACACTGCCCACAGCCCTTGGCAACCACTATATTTACCTGGCAGGAGAGATACTATGATCACCAAGGTGGTTTTCCCAGAGCAAGGCTTATCCATTGCTTGGCAGACTTGAGCAAACCATGGACCTCTCCATCTACAGAGAATGGTGACTCACGTAGGTGACCTCTCATTTCCCTTCAAGTTACAAAAGTTCTAAGGTGGGAGGGCAAGGAGTCAGCCCCAGGGAGACAGAATGGGTCAGAAGAAGACAGAAGATGAGGCTTTCAGTAAAAGGAAAGTAGAAAATGCTGCCCTGCTGCCCTAGAGGTTGGGAAGGAAGGAGACCAGCCAGGCAGTCATGAGAAAGTGGCGAAGTAGGGAAGCACGGGTTCGTTTGTAGGTAGAGTGCCCACCTGCACATGCATGTGGACAATATCTGGGGAAGGACTCCTGAGCCCCAGAAGTACTGGGGTTCTTGCCAGGGCTCGGACTAAGCTGGGTAGTCCTGGTCACTGTCCCCCGCCAGCTCCCCTTTTACGGAAGTCGGTGGCCCAAGGCACGGTGGATGGGGGCACGTATAGAGCCCGCCACCATGGGGACGCCTGATGGAGTCATGGGCGTGGTACTGAACACCCAGAAGAAACAGGGCTTTCGAGCTTGCCACAGCCTGCCTCCGGGTCCTCCGGCCTCCACAGGACACATTTGCGGGGTGAAGTGAGTGTCATCAGCTGATCCTGGCAGCAGGATCTAGAAGGCAGAGCAGGAATTCGGCAGCAAGGGATCAAGCCAGATCTCTGCCAGGGTTGAGGGGAGGCAGATACGGATGTGGAGTGGGGGAGGGGATCCAGGCTCTACCCCATTGCGTTGGCCCCCTCCATCCACTTCACCTCCCTTCCAGAGATAACTTGGGGCTCCTGTTCCTGAGCTTGATGAAGATGCAGCCGTCCAGCCCAAGCTACTTTTCCACCTTTCCCTCTGACGTCTTGTGACTCAGCTTCCTCGGGCTGTGTAGTCAGTTAACCTTGGTTCTAGCTATTCTTTAACTTGGGAAACTATGGTGTTGTTGTCTTCTCTCCTGTTCTCCTTATCCTTGTGGGATTGTGTCTTTAAAAACAAAACAAAACCCTTACCACACTTTTAGTGGGGCTCTGGGAGGGAGCAAAGTTAGATGCTTGCATTAAATCAGCTGTCTAAATCCGGAAGTCTCCAAAGGAAATCCTGCCGCTCCCTTCCTCGGTTGCCCGAATGTGATGGTTAGTTGCATGGCTCCTTTGGCACCCTGGGGCCTGTCAGCAGTGCTCGCTGTACCCAGCAGAGAGACACTGGTGGGGAAAGAATGTGGGTACGCATAAGCATACGGGTGAGGCTTTGGACATTGCATTTTTAGTATTTGTAATTAAGAACCTGGATTTGGGAGTAGGTCAGAGCCAGGTTTGGCTTCTAGCTCTGCCCCTTACTTACTGTGGACTTGGAGCAAGTTACTTTGTTTCTCGGAATCTTATTTTCCTCCCTATAAAATGAGGAATAGTGATGGTACCCATCTTTCAGAGTTGCCTTGGGAATTAAAGGGGATTAAATGAAACTGTGCGGCATTTAATTCAGTGCCTGGCACGTTGCACACACTCAGTACCTGGTAGGTGTTACCATCACCGTCCTCATCATGAGACCATAGGAACCTTCCAGAAGCTGTCAGAGCAACTCTGCCACAGGCCTCTCTTGGCTGCCGAGGTTCTGGATTCCAGAAAGCCTTGATGCCGTCCCCCTTCACCCAGCCCTTGACGTCCTCCACAGCAGTGCTCCTGACCTCACCTTGCTCCTGGGATGATTTCCAGCGGCGCACCTAGCCTGACCAACCACAGCTTTCCTATCTAATCACCCAGCATGGCTAGCAGCAGGTGCAGCACTGGCCCCACTACAAAAGGGCCCCACAGAATATGGCCAGCCAAAATATCAGCAGAGTCTTGCAGACGTGCCCTGAGCCTGGCGCTGTGGGGGACGCTGAGGAGCACACCCGTCTCTAGCCTGGGTGGTTCACAGGCCACCAGCCCACGCATTGGAATTCATGCTGCAGAAAATATATTTCTTCCTTCTTTCCTTAATTGATGTATACATTATTGATTTTCTTTTTTGTGTTCTTTCAGCAAAGTAGCAGTTTACCAGTTGAACTTAATCCTGTGATTAAATTCCAAGTCTGAGAACTTGATTCGGCTCAGTGAATTTGATTTGGGACCCCATCAATTTCAGTCAGCCCCAGACATTTAAATTTCGAAAAATTGAAGTTAAATTATATACATTTATAAAGGGAAAAAATCCAGAAAAGCTCAGACTCTCCCAGCTCTTGCATAGGGAATACCCAGCTCCAAGGACGCTTTCACAAACTGCAAATTTATGGGAAAGCTCCACCCAGCGGGGAGGATTGGTGCTACCCTAGAGTTCTTGGCAGAATCTCTTGAGTGAGCCCTAGCTCCCTGCCACCCCCTGTACCACATGGTCATAACAGAAATACCCCAACTTGGAGTTCTCCTAATTTTAGGATACAGCTGTTGTAAAAAGAACACGTGGGTCACACAGTAGTCAACCCTGCAGCCATTCCACAGCTGTGGAACCCTAGCCGCCTTCCAGAATCTTCTCTCTGCTGGTCTGCTTATTATCATAGCAAAGGTTTCAGTTGGGCAATTTGATCAAGCAAAGCTCAGGGCGTGGGCTTTGCAGTCAGACAATATGTGGGTTCCAGTCTAGGCTCTGGCATTTACTAATGAATGACCTCGGGCAAGTTGTTTGATCCGTGGCAGAGGCGTTGTTGGTAACGAAGACTGTACCACAAGCTAAGCATCAGAGAGTGCGGGTACCAGGCAGGCACTTGCGTATGTGTTCACCCAAGTAGTCTTCATAACCCCTACCACACTACAGATAACGTACAACTAGGACTTCTCTTTTACAGATGAGGCAGTTGAGGCACAGAAGAGTTAGTAAATTCGTCACAATGACGTAGCTGAGAAGCGGCAAGTCCATGATTCCAACCCAGGCCTTCCCTCTCCAGAGCCTGCACGCACTCTTAGCCCCTGTGCCAAAGAGCTGTGCTCTCCACTACTTAGCCAGCAACCCCATGTGGCTCTATAAATCAATTTAAATCGATTAAAAGTAAATAAAATTAAGAATTAAGTTTTCCGTTTGCACTAGCCACATTTCAAGTGCTTAGTTGCCACGTGTGGCCAATGGCTACTATGTTGGACAGCATAGGTATAGAGAGCATTCTTTTCTTTCTGGGAGGAAGATTCAACACCCTCTCAGAAAGCTCTGTTGGGGGGCGCCTGGGTGGCACAGCGGTTGGGCGTCTGCCTTCGGCTCAGGGCGTGATCCCGGCGTTATGGGATTGAGCCCCACATCAGGCTCCTCCGCTAGGAGCCTGCTTCTTCCTCTCCCACTCCCCCTGCTTGTGTTCCCTCTCTCGCTGGCTGTCTCTATCTCTGTCGAATAAATAAATAAAATCTTTAAAAAAAAAAAAAAAAGAAAAGAAAGCTTTGTTGGACAATGCTGCTTGTGGAGTTTCTGGGGTTTAACTCCTTACAAAATCTGAGTCTTGAGTTGTATAGCTTTCTTGTGTTATTATTAATAGACACATGGTTTTGATATATTGAAATCCCTTTTGCACCTGGCCAAGTAGGGAAATGGCAAGCAAAAAGCCAAGAAGTTTAACTCACATTACATTTTTCCTGTTTTCCCAATGCATTACTTCAGATTTTCAAAATTGTCTCCTGTCACTTCTGTTTGACATGTAGGGACATTCACCAATTTGCCCAAAGATCCAGCTTCTTCCACAGCTCTGTCTTGACCTCTTTGGGCTGTCTGGATACCATTTAGTCCCCTCATACATTCATCTCACCGGTGACCTGAGCGACTAGAGCTGGCTTCGGAAGTTGGCTCAGTCCTGAAGGACCCTGGGCTCTGAGAGTCTCTGGCCTATGTGCCAAGTCTCCAGCTCCTTGTTTTGGGCTTTTTCTGCTCAACTCTGTTACATGGTTAGTAAAGGCCAGAGAAAAGAAAGGAGCTCAAGATCCTGAGCTCTTGGATGATTCAGCCCAGGAATCTCAAGCTCCCAAAAGCCTGTGGAATTATAGTGCACAACCGCAACCTTGTGAATACACACACACCTGCTTCCGAATCTCCATGGTGGGGAAGACTGGAGCAACATCTAATCTTGTGGATAATTTCTAGAGTTAGAACAGCCATCCACTTCTTGCAGAGCAGCTGAATGTCTGCGGGGGTTAGTCATAACCTTCGTTTCATGCCCCAGAGCCCATCTGAGCTGCAGCGATGTCACAGAATAGTCAAGGAGGAGGAGTTACCCCAGTGGAAACGAAGGAGGACGCCTTGCACTGCTCCTCTGCAGGAGTTGCTTGGGTCTTAGGCACTCTGCAAATCAGATCCGGGTCTGTACCCCACCTTGCCACCGTGTGTCCTGGGTAAAGCTACCTCTGCTTCCTTGTTAGTTGGTGTTATTTGTACGGTGTGGTTATGATCCCACTCTGTTCTATCGATGGGTTTTATTAACACAACAGTGTTGAAAAGGGATGAATAGATGTGCTTAAATGAGGGGCGAGGATCCGTTTACCGTTAACATTCATCCCAGAGAGAGGACAGCACAGTCCTCACCGGATTACCATCTCCCAAGTGCCTGGGGTATTCCACCCAAGCTCCTAACAGAGTAAGGTCGGTTGAGTTTTCTGAGTATCTGCTGAGCCCTTTGCCTGTGCCAGGCACTGTCTGGGCACCAGAGGGACTCAGAGATGATTAAGCCCTGACCCAGCACGGGTGTTCAGTCAGCCACAGGTGGTAGGCGGCGGGAGCTGGACCGAAGGGAAGGCAGAATTCCCAGGGTAGAGGAGCTGGATCTCAAAGGGCATGCAGGAGTCCCAGAGGGAAAACTGGGAGAAAGGACATTCCAGTCTGGGCGAATCAAGGGGCACCAGCTCAGAGGGCTGAACACACATGGCAGCCTTTGATGGGCTCAGAAGAGACTGGCATGACTGGAGGGCAGAGTTCATGACAGCATGGAGCATGAAACCCGGCTCTTAGGGCTACCGAGAGGATGGGAGGCCAAGCTTATGGGTGGCCTGAAAAGCAAAATTTAGCGGGATGTGCTTGATCCCCGGGCAGCTGCAAGCCAGTGGAGGATTTTCCGGGGTGGGGGGAGGCACCCTTGGCCAACCTCAGTCCGGCGAGCTCTCTGGCGATCGTGGAAAGCCTACGATCCAGGGAACTGAGTGGATGTGAGTTCTATGAAATGAGGCGCTACTACTATCAGACACTATCCATCCCATGGTCTCCTTCTGCGAAATTTGGGTGCATGTGGAACCAGCTGGTCTAAGAGCTAGTGACCATGCCCACCAATAGTTGTTAATTGACTTGCTTTTGTGAGATTTTCAGCGGTTCCAAAGAAAGAGATGGAGTTACCTCACGTTTGGAAACCTCGAGGAGTTGAAATGTCCCTAACAGCCTTTTTTTTTTTTTTCGAAAGTTGAGCCTCACATTTATAGGATATGTGATAAGCAGGGTTTTCCCCCCAAATTAAATAAAACAGAGAAGATGCATGAGCACCGGTGATAAAGCGCCTAGTCAGTCCGAGTCAAGATCGAATCTCATCTATTTTAGTTATTTCGTTTTTCATCTGGGGATTGCATTGGTCAGCCAAGCGCTGCTCCCATTCTGCCCCCCTTGAAGGAGCGGCTCCTGGCCTGCGCCCAATCGCCGCTCAGCTAGAGCCGCCCCCGCGCTGGGGCGTCGTCCACTGCTGGGGACGCCTGTGTGCCACCTGCAGATTGTTCTACTGATCAACTACGGAGGCACGGCGAGCACCTGCTAGCGCTGATGGCCAGTCCTGTTTCTTGACCCGTCGCCGATACCCCCCAAGTCACGTGAAGCTGCCAGGGATTCTCGAGCAGAAGCTTTAAGTGCTTCAGTTCCCTCCAAATAAGCCCTATTCATTGCTTGAGGTTGTTGGAGTGGGTGGGCAATCAGAACTCGAGAAATATCTGCATTTGGGGATTGTAAAAACTCCAATGTGGCTATAAAATAGCGGTTAAAATGATCAAGGAGCTGGGTATGCAGTCACAAAGAATGGTCAATTGTAGAAAGCGACGTTTCTGCTTGAGTCCCCTGATGACTTTGCTCCACGGACAAACCCAAGCTGCAGGGGGCCGGGCCTGTGAGCTCAGCTCTGTAGGAATGACCCACCCCAGAAGGAGGGGCACTGGGCTCCGTGCAGTCCCTACACTGTCAGAATGGTGAAGAAGTTTCTTTCCCAAGTGCATTGAGTTTACTTGCGAAGGCTATTTTGTGTTGTTTTTTGGTTTTATATCTGTCTGGGGGATGGGTGTACTCTCTGAAACGGTCCAGGTAGTTAAGATTGTCTTCCCAATCCCCTCTTTAAGTATTTATATTTGTTCTTAAGAATTTGCCTGGAGCCCCCTCGTAACACTTTGCCTGAACTTTTCTACATTTCAGAACTTGTTTTGCAACTTGGTAAGTTAACGACTGAACACACACACACCATGGCAAACCACGTGTGGGCTTGGGAACCAGGCAAACCTGAGTTTGCATCCTGCTCTGCTCCTAACTAGCTGTGTGACTTTGGGCAACTTAGTTAACCTCTCCAGGCCTCAGTGTCTTCACCTATAAAATACGGACAGTAAGAGCTCCTGCCTCACAGCTGCTTAAAGGACTGAGTGAGACCAAATGTCGAAAGCACTTGGGTCAGTGCCTGGTGCCGAGCAAATGCTCGATAAATTCTGTGGTGGTGATTTTTATTGCGACTTCAAACGGGACATCCGAATACCTACTGGCCTGTCATCCATTGCAGGGACTCGTGTGCAAGAGGTGTTAGTAAGTGTTTATTGCAATGAACTGAATTGATTCTAGCCGTTTAACTTAGTTTGGGGGAGAAATATTTCCCTTTCTACTGGGATGGTAGGAGACGCAGATGAGGACTCGAAGCCCAGGTGTTCCAAAGTGAGAGGGAGGAGGCAGTGTCCTATAGAAGGACGAGCCTGTGGAGGGAGGCTTCCCTCTGGTCCTTGAAATGTTCGCTGACACGGTTATCAAGTGTGAGGTTTTTAAATTGCCTTTGGCTGAAAGAATTGGGTCATGGGTTCCATTCTGGCAAAATCCCTGTCATCTAAAACATGACGGCAAGGAAATGTGCCCCCCACACCCAAGTCCCAAAGCCTTGGGGCCCTGGTAAGGTGAAGTGCAGTGAGGGCTGCAAGTTCAGGACTCGGCTGTGGTGGGATTTACACTTGACTGTTTGGTTTTGCACTCACCGTTTGGTTTTGCAGATTCCTCAGCATTTCTACACACACAAACCTGCAAACCAGTTTAGAACTGTGTGCTCTGTTGGGGGGGCGGGGTAAGGGAATGGGAGGGATCGGGATTGGTGAAGGTGATTGCCGATGAACCAGCTATCTGACCTAGCTTCCTTCCCGTTTCCAACAAGACAATGATCAAGGCAGAGGATCCCTAACTGAGATCCATGGATGGGTAGTAAGTGTCCAGAAAAGCCTTGAAATTATATGTAAAATGTTGGTGGTCTGGGAGTGCTTTTTCTGTGGAGAGAGACCATAGCTTTTAATGGATTCTCAAAGGAGTTTGTGACCCAAGACAATTAAGACCGCAAAGCTATTTGGTTTTGTTGCCCCAGACCAGTTGGTGTGTATAACCACAGCACCCAGAAAAGACCCAGCTAGGCAGGCAGTCATGGCAGTGACAAGATCAGGCAGAACCATTTTGTGGCCAAGCAGCTGATGGACTGTTCAATCGGTTGTTGTAGACTCATGTAGACAAAGCCTGCAAGCTTGGGGAAGCCAGGCCCCCCCAGGTCAGCCTCGGGCGACAGCCCCCATCCTGCCAGGCCCTGGGGAGTGAGTCCTTCCTGCCCAGCAGCTCCTTTGCTCATGAGCTGGCCCGAGTCACCTCCTCGTACAGCACCTCAGAGGCAGCGCCCTGGGGCGGCTGGGATCCGAAGGCCTGGAGGCAGGTGCCCGCTCCACTACTGCCTAGCTGCGACGCTGTAGGTAAGTCACTTCCCCTGAGCCTCGCTTTCTCATCTGTCAACCGGGGCGCAGTCCCCTGCTCAGCCTGCCCGCCTGCCTCACAGGGTTCTTGGGAGGAACACAGGAGGTGACAGCCCGTAAAGCTCTGTACACCTAGGAGGGATCTCTAGTGCTTTCTCTACTGTGTCCCAGCCAGTCTTTGGCAAAGAGACCACCCAAGCAAGCAGAGTGCTCCAGGCGCCTGAGCCACACCTCCAGGGACATGAGTGGGGGTTGCCCCGGGTGCAATTGCCCCCTCCCTGCGGTAAGCCTTCCAGCACCCTGGGTCCTTCCCTGCCTGTCTGTCCCTGCGGCCACACTGTGAGCCCAAAGGGGGACAGGGGCTGCACTTCTGCACCTCCGGATCTCCCCTAGTACCTGCCTACTGTGTACCCAGTGGGTGCTCAGGAACTGCCTCTCCTGCCAGCTCCACTGTGGACTCTGCGCCCCCAAGGTGTTCTCTGACCCCACCTAAGACTCGTGCACCCTAGAAGTGGGAAGTCGGAACACCCCACTGGAGGACTGGCAGCCGGAGGAGAGCAGGCAGAAGGAACCCAAGTCAAGCCTGCCCACGATGGCTTTGAGTTTGGATCATGCCCTGGAGTCTAGAAGGAACGGCTTGACTCGCCCTGAAGAGCCACATTAGTGGTCACGGGAGCAAGGTGGTGGACGCCAGCCAGAGTGGGCCTCTGCAGAGAATATCATTTGGACCGAGGAGTTGTTGTTCTGCGTGAAATATCAGTGTGCACAGGACGTCTGCCCTGTCTGCAGAAAAAAAAAAAACCTGGAGAAATGAGCATTTGCTAAGTGATAGTGATCAGAAGATGGTCATCAGGCTGAAAGGGCCTCCGGGATTCTGGCCTTTAATGGAAATTCTGCTCTGGTACGTACAGCCTTGTTCTCCTTAGGCCGCCAGGCCCAGCCGGGAAGAACAAGCAGTGCCTGCTGCTCAAGGCCTATTGGTCCCTCTCTCTTTCGCCCTTTGCTCGGTGTGCTCTCAGACTCACGGGGCTCCTAGCTGTTCACTCTCTGGCCGGAGCCTGAGAAATCCTGTCCGGCTCAAAGCTGCCAGGGCAACAGAATTAGCAAAACGGGACTGGGATGTGGTCCCCTCGGGGTGTTGTCGCATCCCGCCCTGGTCTTCCCTGCCTTTCCCTTTCCTCACGAGTCACACATTGACAGGGATCCCAGCCAGCTTGCCTCAAATTCCTATTCCCCTGCCTTATTATGTCTCTTCCCAAGGCAACGCCTTCCGCCCAGCAGGGGAGGGGGGCCAGGCAGCCAGGCAGATGCTTGGCTCTCAAGCCTTTCCTAAGAAGTTTTGGAAGTTGGGCGCCCCTCAGGGGCTCTGAGGGGCTTTGAGGGACGGGTGACTTTCCAGCTCAGCCCGTGACTCAGGAAGGCCAGACTCAGTGTGAGACGGAGGACGCAGGCCCCACAGAGGAAGAAGAAAGGCGAGCTGCAAAGATATTTGTTTCCTCTGCTGCGGGACCATTCCCAGCATTTAGACCAAGCCCTTCCGGGACCAGGCAGCCCTGAGACCACCGAGACAGAGGAGAGATCAGAACAGAGTTCACGCAGTTGGAGATCAAGTAGAAAGACAGAAACCAGAGAGTAAAACAGCTGACTTACAGCTCTCTGCTCTTTGCTGTTGACGGCATTGATTTTGTGAAGCCCCTAGTGAAAGCCTCAGACTGGTTCAGACCCAAGAGCAGCAGCATCTCTGTGGGGGAGGCCCCGGGCCCCTATGCCAGGGGCCCAGAGGGGCCCAGAAAGACCCCGAGTGGAACACCCTCAGGGTTTCTGCCGTGCCCACCCACTCTTGATCTCTTTGCTCGCTCTTTATTTTCTTTAGAAGATCTGCCACCATCTGAAGTGATCTTCTTCAATTAACTTACCTGTATCTTGTCAGTTTCCCCCTCCATTATAAGCTCCGTAAGAATGAGAAACCCAGCGCTCTCCCACAGGAAATGTGAGTCCGCTGATTGATGGAGGGACTTACGGGCTGCTAAGTAAACCCGATCTTCCCCTCTGGTGTTTGAGCAGATTCATTCCCGAGGCTCCAGAGCCACTGAGGCCCATATCTCGCTGGGTGCACTCTGGGCCAGGAAGGACATTGAGCAGAAGTGGTTTGATGGCCCACTCCTCAATCCCATCATTCTGGAGGCCTTCTGGAGAAACTGAGTCATGGGCACTGAGAGTTAGGAGGGACCAGGAAACAAGGAACCTCACCTGTCATTCACTCTAGGAAGCCCCCCTGTGGTTTCCAAAGGACACTTGTGGAGAATTAGAGCCCAAGAGCATCAGCACCCCCTTCAACAGGGCTCCCTATGGAAGTGTCTGCATTCCTTTCATCCATAGGCTACTGGAGAGCCAGAGCCCGTGGGTCTCAGGTGTCCCTATCCTTATGGGTGTGAGAGCCCCAAGAATTCCGATCTTGACTTCATGGTCTCCAGTGAGAATGCTGTCTTCCCTGTCATTTCAAAGGACAGGTCAGAAAGGTGGGTGAGTTGATTCCAAATCTGGTTTCCAGAAACTACAAAAGAAGGTGCTTTTCCTAGTGGAGTAATACAAAAGCAAACAGGCACAGCAGAGCTCATTAACCTTTAAACCTTTAAGGTAGCTGAGTGCCCTCTGCTGTGTGGCAGGCTGGCTCCCTGGGGACATTCAGGGGGCATGTCTGCTTGGAAAGAAGGCCTAGTTACCTAAAGGTAGAAAATGATCTCCCCCTCCCCCCTTCCTGCTCTTCTTCTCCCTCCCCGCCCCCACGCCTTCCCACCCGCAATTGCTGTACAAAACAAGGCTTTGGATCCATTCTCTGCCGTCCCCCAGGAGCTATTCCTTTGGAATCCCCTTCTGAGTCAGAATGCTCTCCTGGGGGCATGGGGGGAGTAACTTCAGTCTGAATGTGGCTGACATCCAGAAACCCTTTGTGGGCTTCTGTGTGTGAGTCCTGCTGCCTGATTCAGTGGTTGAGTCTGTGAGGAGACCCTTGGGCCCCTGCAGTGAAGAGGAAGCATCCAGGCCACTGCACGGGCGCTTACGGGAGACAGTCACCTGTGGTGGCTGAAGGATGAAGCCGACACAGCTTCTGGCCTGGCCTGCTAGTGGGGGCTGCTGTGTGCGGCTCAGCTGAATAAGGGGGCAGTGGTGGGGTTCAAGCCAGCCTTTTACCTCTCTCTCTCTCTCTGGCCAAGCACACACGGATGAGGCACTAGCCCTTCCAGGAGTCCCCAGAGTTGGGTGAGGGCTTTGCAGCTTCCTGGGCATCAGCATGAAGCTTCTAGAAAGGCAGTCCCAGAACTTCCAGGGTTGCCGTCCTGCCTGAGACCTGTCTGTGAATGTGGCACCTTGGCCAAGCAGGACCAGGAGGAGGGGTGACAGGGAAGAACTGGGGCCCTAGTTCTCTGGGAGACTTCCTGATGGCCCCAGGCTCAGCACGGTGACCACCATGGGGGAAGCAGCGGGCTCTCGCAGCATTCACCTGACACTGCTCTGTCGGTGTCACCTGGCACAATAGCACCGAGCGCCATGACAACTGCAGCCCTAGAAACATGAGTCATTTGATGATCTGCTCCGATACCGTGCTTATGAAAAGCCGCAGGTTGCCTGAGCCATCCTTCACAAGTGTCCGTCACTAAGCAGCAACTTTCAGCCATCACTTCCTTCTGGTCACTGAAAACATTTGTCATTTCCTGTTTTCTCCATTTTCCAACGATTCTAATTGTCAGTGTCAAAAGGCAACAACTGTTTTCTTGGGGCTTATCTTTGGAGCACACGGACTCAGAACAAAGGATGGGGGCCTCCATCTGCAAAACAAAGGAAGCACCCTCCTGGGGAGGCCTCCTCTGCTGGCCACGGGGCCAACAGGACCAGGCGCCCCAGGCTCCAAGCAGAGGGCTGCGGGGCCCCAGGCCGCCCCAGCCTAGAAGAGACTCGTGCTTGATGGTGGGGTCCCAGGATGCCAGAGGCCCAGCCCCGCGGGCCTGGTGTCAGCGTGCCGTTTGAACTTGGGGATTTCTGTAGCCATCCCGCTGACCAGAGTTTCCCTTAAACTCGGGAAGCTCCGGATCTGTGCTTCCTTGGATGAACACTGGCCAACATCCCCTGGTCCCTGTAACTCTGGACTGTTGGAGAAGCACTCTCTTTCATCTGGCCACCACCACCCAGTTCCTCCACCCTTTGACCCCTGCCCCAGCCCAGCCTTCTATTTCCTGTGCCCCTGGGGTGTCTTTCCTCTCAACTGCCTTCCCCTGCTTTTTCTCTGGTTGTCCTCTGTAACTTCCACCTGCCCCCTGCCCCGACCCCCACCATCCACCATCGTACAACTGCGTTGTTTGAGGAAACTAATGGGGCAGACAGTGGAGACCGATTCGGGGGTGATGTGAACCCAGCCAGCCACAGGAGCCAGTCCCCAGAAGCAGCTGGTCCCCAGAAGCAGTGGGCTGAAGAGGCTAGAGAGGCCAGAGCACTGGGTCTGCAGTTGGGAGACATTGATTGCACTTCCTAGCTGTGTCACTTTGGGCATGTCATTTAATCTCTCTGTGCCTCAGATGTCACATTGGTAAGCTGGGGCCGTAGATCTTCTGCCCAGATCTCTGAGGGCTGGTGTAAGGGTCCAAGGGAAGAGCAGAAGTGAAAGGGCCGCCCCCAGGGCTGCAGGTGGAGCCTAGCTTCCCTGCCCCACTTTCTGCCTCGGGCGGTCACGTGACCCCCACGCTCCTCAGTGGTCAGATCCCTAACTGCAATGACTTAGCAGTGCAGACCTCAAGGAGGACGGGAAAGAATGGGTGCAGGCGGTTCAGTACAGTGACCACGTATGGGGTGGCCCCGTGCCCCCCATGCTCTAGCAGGAAGAGGGCAGCTCCATGGGCCGCCCGAGGCATGGCCCCAGTGGAGGGGAGCAAGGGCCCAGACAGGAAACAGGCTAAGGACGGGACGGTGAAACGGCTTCTGGTGTCGTCTGCCCGCCCCGTGCCTTGGCTCTGTCCTCTGCCTTGGCAGAACCCGAGGCCGGGAACAGCCGCCAGGCCTGGGAGCCCAGCACTCTCCCAGGCACCAGCCCTCCGCCGGCCAGGCCCACACCAGCCCCACTAAGGGCGGAAAAGCAGGTCCTGCTGGGCTGCCCATGGTACAGGTCAAGTCCTCTGGCATCTGGGGGGGATGCAGCTCAACAAGTGGACTAAGGAGGGGGGAGTTTCCTCCCTGACTGAGCTGCCTTGGTTGTCAGCACCCTGTTGAGCCGGCTTCCTCAGAAGGGGAGAGAGATGGCAGTGGGCAAGCACTGCACTGGGAGTCAGACCTGGGTCCCACTCACAACCTGTCGCCGAATGGCTGAGGGTCTCAGGGCAAGTCGTGCTTGCGGGCCTTCGTCTGGTTCTCTGCTGGCTGTCTCCTTGAGCCACTCCCAGACTCAGTGCTGGGACTGCGGCCCCAAAGCTTGGCTCCTCCCCCAGCCCACCAGCTGCCCCGGTGATGGAGACAGGAAGCTCGTTCCAGTTGCCCATGCTCCAGCCAGGCAGGAGAATGAAGGGAAGTTGGCAGTGAGTGGCTACGCTGGGTGGCAGACAATGCATTTCTCTGACCATGTGACCATCCCGCCGTTCATGCCAGGACCACCCAGAACGAGCCTGGGCCCTTTCCCCATGACAGCCCTGCAGAGGCTGGGTACCCACCGCCACATAGCCCAGAGTCTGCTCTGTCCCATCCATGGCATCCCTGGTTTGCTCAGCCATTCGTGGTCTGCCCAGTTCGGGTGCAAGCCCTACCCCTATCACTTAGTGTCCTCACAGTGCAGCTAGTCCATCTGGGTCTCCCTGAGACTGGCACGCCCAGACTCTTGTCAGCACTGTAGACATGGTCTGGCCAAGGCAGAGGAGTGCAGGACTGTCACCTCCCTCCTTCTACATACTCTGCTTCTATTAATGCAGCCTAATGTTACATTTGCTCTTTTGGTGACCACATCTCACTGCTGACCCATCCTGAGCAGAAGGACATCCAAAATGCCTGAACCTTTTCTCTGTGTGCTCTTGCTGTTAAGCTCTGTCTCTCCTGCCCCATCCTATGCTGTTGCAGTTGATTTTTTAACCCAGGTGCAGAATCCTACTTTTGTTTATACCTGTGGAATTTTGCTCGGGAGGGTGGGGCATGCATGCAAGTGTGTGTTGATGTGTTCACTCATGCTTTCTGCTACACCAAAGCCAAGTCCTGGGCCCCCACACAGCAGTCCCAAGGCCAATTTTCTTGGTAGCCACTGTCTAACACGTCTTTCTCATCTTCTGTTTAGCAAGAGAAGCAGAGATCAGGTCTTACGGCAATGACCCCTGAACAGCGGAGTGCATATATTGCCCAACAGATGAGTCAGTTTCAAGGTAAGCAGTTAAGGTCATTGTTCCCAAAGGGGCAGGCCAGGGGCTGGGGGATGGGGGGTGAGAATTCACTCCAGAGGAAACCGTTACTGTCAGTGTTTCTGAAAGCACTGAGGGAGAGAAGGGAGGTCTGCAATTCAGTCAAATAGCACGCAGGGTGGATGGATCGCACATTGAAAGCTTCAGTAGGACCCCAACTGAAAGCCAGGTTTTAATGAGTCTAAAATCGGGGCTTAATTCAAGAGATTAATTAAACTGAGTCAGGCCCCTTAAAGCAGTTATTCTCAAAAGGAGAAAGGCACACCTGCAGGGTTCTGATCCTGTCCTCCCCACAACCCCAGCCACTGCTGGAGTGACCATCCATTCTAAATGTTCATAGCGGAACAGGGGTTGGGGAGGCCCTTCCTCAAAGTGTCTGTGGCAGGGGCTCCCAGAGCCTCCACAGAGAGCAGGGGTCCCTACCCTACCATGGCAGCTATGAATGTAATCCACATTTATTGGCCGGGGATACAGCAGTTCACAAAAAATGTCAGCATGGTCCCCACTTTGTGGAGCTTCCAGACCAGCCAGGGAGATGAGTGTTAAGCAATCCCTACAGGCCAGTGGAGTGACATTGGGCCAGGCCAAGAGGACTCTAACCTGGGGCTGGGGGGAGACTGCTTGGCCTCCAGCAGGTGGTCACCATCTTCTCTTGGTGCACGTGCTGCAGGGAACTGGGGGCACAGAGCTGGGGAGCCAAGGGCAGAAGCCCACGTTGAGGATGACTACGGCACTGACCCCCACTTCTCTCTTTCTGTAGCCGTCCAAGAACAAGTCACCTCCAAGTATAGCCAGACCAAGGCAAGCCCCCCATCTAGTCAGCCCATGATGCCACCCACAGCTGGACTCCTTCAGAATAACCCGAATCCAGCAATGATCCCACCCACTGGGCCCCAGAGCCGCAAGGGCAGGGGCATGGCCTCTCTGACTCCCGGCAAGCAACAAGGAATTTTCAACTGTAACCCTCCGTTTCCCATATGCTGGAGCTCAGGCCAGAAACCCCTGGGCAGCCAGCACCTGCAGATTTCCAAGGCCTCCCGCTCAGGAGCGCCCCTGCCTGGGTTCTGTCCCAGAGCCCTGGGCAGCCAGCTCCCAAGGCCCCACCAGCTCAGACAGCCCCATGTGCCAAAAATGCCCCCAGTGTTCAATGATGCCAGAAGGGCGGCGGCGGTGGTGGCGGCGGCAGCGGCAGCTGCAGCGGGGACCACAGCGGTCTCGAGGGAGCTCCCCATGAGCCACGTAGATGACAGCATCCAGCCACACTTTGAGAGCAACTCGATCTTCACCAAGGCATCTGCCAGAGCTCCCCTGGCAGCGCCCACACTTCCATCACAGCAGACAGTTGTGCCCCCCAATCAGGTGGCCCCAGGAGGTAGGCCTGGCCAGAAGGTGAGTGCCGGTCTGGGCAACCAGAGCCTCAGGCAGAGCCCGGTGCAGGGTCCCGTGCCTGTGCTCAGTGCCGCCAAGTCCCGCCAGCAGGGCATGGCCAGCTTTGGTCCCATGAGTCCCATACAGGGCATGGAGCCACCAAGCTATGTGGCCGCCGCCGTCGCCTCTGCCATCGCCGCCAGCAAGTCTCCAGGTCCATTCGGCAGAATGGGTGCCCCCCCTAAGCTGCCCCCCTACGACTTTTTGCCCCTGGCCCCAGCCCCCACTAAAGGGTCTGCTCTCAGCCCCTAACTGCAGTGAGGTGAATTTCACTGAAGCTCTCTTGAAAGGCCCCAGTGGGAGCCCAGAGGAGGGCTGGGTGTACGACCCGAGGCTCATCGAGGATGTATTGAAAGAGCACGCCGCCACCGCTGCCACCCAGAGCCCTGGGGGCTTTAAGTGCCCGCAGAAACCCCCACGCCCACACCACTTCAGGCAGTGGCATGGAGCCATAGCAAATTCACGACCGGCCCCACAGCCACACCGTTGTTTCCTCCCCACGATTTGAGTGGCATCCGTCTGTGCTCATCCCTCTCTCTACCTGTGACAAAATGGAAAGCTGGTGATTTTTTTCAAGCTACCTGTACATATTTGAAAATTTTGTAAATGGTTTTCCTAAACGTTAATGACAGAAGTATTTATACTTCATTTTGTGACTTTGTAAATAAAGTGACGGCTTTTGTTTCAGTAGAGTTGTGTTTATTATGCATTGTTTGTGTTGATTATACATTGTTGCAAATATGCAGGCTGTGTTCTTTGCTCCAGCGCTCCCTTGTGAAGCCCCAGTGCTACCTTAGAAGCCAGGTGGTTGAGTTGCTTACAGTTTTGGTGCAGTGAGACGTGGATGTGACCAAGAGGCATTGTACAAACTGACAAATGCCAAATAGAAACCCCTTGGCCGCTTATTGCCATTTTCACTAAAAATGCTATTGTCTTGTGTGATTCTTAAACTCTTTTGCAAAACTGTCAGTCTCCCCCGGCTCTTAAGTGATGCGCATATTACAGCGAGCTGTACAAGGTGTCCTGCAGGGGAAATTTGCCAGGAGGCTAAGGGTCCTGCAGATCTGGGAGGGGTGTAGAGAGGGCCTGTGAGCTGAACACTGGCTGTGCTGTCCACCCTGAGGACCCAGAGTGTCCTCCCTTTATCATTCAGACAGAGAAACCCCCAGGCTCCCACTTCTCCAGTGGCACCTTGCAGGGCGGAGGTGAGAAGTTCCTGGTTTAAAGCCTTTCAGTATTTGTTTTCATGTAAGGTCTGTGGTTGGGGTGGGGTGGGGGGGAGTCTGTAAACATTAATAGTTGACTTGGGGTTTGTCTTTGATGGTTTTTATCTGCAATTATCGTCATGTATATTTAAGTGTCTGTTATAGAAAACCCACACCCACTGTCCTGTAAACTTTTCCTCAGTGCCCAGAATTGTGTAATCACGTTTTAATTGCCACTTCCTATTTTGCCTCTACATTTGAAATCTGGCGTCTGTTTCAAGCCAGTGCGTTTTTTCTTTGTACTGTAATAAACAGCCAGGAGAAAAGTGCCTCTATGTTTTCATTTTTCAAGGGAGCATCCGTTACTTACGAATCCGTGTCAGCTAAGCCTACTGGTGTCTTTGGTTCTTTCAAGTGGCTACTCGGTATCTAGCGCAGCGGGAAGATGCCCCACCAAGAGCTGAGGGCTAAGAAGTTGGTGAAGCGCGTCATTTTTTTTTTTTTTTACCCCAGGCCTTCATTCTACACCCCATCCTCTTTCCACTCAGAGGGTGACAGACCCAATTAAAGATCCGTATTCCTCCCATGTAAGGGACACCTTACGGGGTGTGGGCGCGCTAAGGCAGGCGGCACGGGAGAATAAATTCCTGCCACTTGGCAAAGCCGGCCCGGGAGAGGAGGGACTTGCCGCCTCCCCTCCACCCCCTCTCCGAGAGCCTAGCCTAAACCCAACCGCGTTCACCCTGAGTGCGGAGCGCCAGCAGCTCCGCGGGCCCCGAGGGCGCCAGGGCCGCCGAGCTTCGCTTCGGGTCCGGGACTGCAGTGGAAGGGCAGTTACCGCGGCACTTTGCCCCCTCCCCCGTCCCTCCCGCGCGGAGCTCCGCCCCCGACGAGCTCCACCCCTTCCGGAGCCCCGCCCCCTGGCGTCCCAGCGCCGCTCCTTCGGTCCCCACCCGCTGCCCCCCCACCGCCCGGCCTCCCTTGGGCCCCCTCCGCTCTTCTCCCCGCTGGCCTTTGCAGCACGCGGATTGGCTGCCGGTTGTTTCCGATTTAAAGTACACGAAAGCCACAGGGGACTCCCGGGACTCCGTACTCGGGCCACCCCCTCAAAGCAACCAAGTGGCTTCCACAGAGCCTAATATGAATTTGGCTTATGGTCGGGCCTCACTCAGAAGGGGACCCTAATAGGATATCCGGGGCCCGTGCCTCTCCCATGAAAGCGCACGCCCGCAAAGGTAGCAGGGGAGCTAGCTGGGAGGTCCCTGCCGCGTGCCACAAGAGCAGAGCGGAAGCGCCGGTTGGCACCGTTTGTAGTACAAACTGAATACATCACATTTATCCCAACTGGCTGCGAGAGCTGATATCTTCGTTCTGGACGTACAAAATGTTCCACCACAATGAGCACACGTTGAGGGCTGAGGGAGGCACGTGCACTGAGGCATCCTGTCCTGTCCGATAGAGCCTAAAATGCTCCAAGAGGGTGCCCCCACCCACCATTCTCAATGGCTGTGGCTAAGAGCAAAGATGGGCAGCCTTTGGGCCAGAGGGGTGGTGGACACAGTCTTTACTCAAAAGCCCTACCCTTGGCCCACAGGCTCCACACAGGCCCTGCTGCTTGCAGAGCATTCCTCCTAGGTCTGGGTAATGAATGTGTCCTACCGGTGTCCCTGAGCTCCAGGCCTCACTCCCAGCGTTACGTCAAGTGCCCCAGGGTGCCAGGCTCCAGGCAAGCCACAGCTTCACCTCAGGGCCATGCCAGGGCACTCATGCCCAGCTCTCCTGTCCAGTCTCCAATGGGCCCAAGGGCATTAGGGTTTGGGCCAGGTGCCCTTCCTGATTCTGTGTTGGACCCACCTGCCCGCTGACTATTGCTTCTAGCCAGCAGTTGGGAGTTTGAATCCCTGTGGATCCCGCAACCCAGCCCTCCCAGTCAGGTCTCCTCAACCTTCCAGAGGGCTCCAGGGGCTACAGCTGTCCCCACTCTGTTGGCTGTCTGAGCCCCCAAAGAAATGCTGAGCTCAGCCCCCTGGACTGGTTCCGTCTTTCACCTGGAGGGCTCACTGCCCACCCCAGCCAGCCACTACCTCGAGGCTGAGCCAGCGTGGACGGCAGTGTTGGCAGCTCCCTGAGCCTGTCCCACCACCTTACCCCAGCATGGTCTCACTGTCCCCCAGGGGTCCTTTCCTTCTGATCTCGGGCCCTTCCTTGTTCCCCCAGCATGGTTGTCCCAGGCTTCTCCTTGGAGGTGACAGCTCCCACCATTCTGCTGCACTTAGCTCCCCTCTCTTTTGTGCCTTCAGGCTCTCCTCTGCTGGATTCCACGCAGGGGCTTCCAAAGGCGATGTTCAAAAGACCCTAAATATCACAGCACACCCAGCTGCAGCTCTAGCTCCCTGCCACCCTCCCACTGACTTCTCAACCCAGAATGACCTAGCTCCAGTCCCCGCCCCCTCCCCTAAGCACACTGTTCCGAGTATGGCGTCCTCCTGGCCAGAAGTCCAATGCAAGTTTTCGGTCCTCAGTGGATTTGCCCCTCTGGCAGCACTGGACTCTCCCTCCTTCCAGAAAAACACTGTGCCTTAGCTCCTGGGAGCCTCCGGCCCGCAGCCTAGCCCTCTCCTGCTCTGAGATCTGTTCTGTCCTGCCCCTCTATGAGAAGACACTGCTCCTTCCATTACTTCCTCTCACTCTCACTCAGGTAGGACTTCTTCCCCCTTTCCCCGCCCTTCTCCTGGGCAGACAAATGGGTTTTGAGCCTGCATCCCAGCATCCCAGCCTCTCAGCGTCTTAACGGCCTGGTCAAGAAGAGTGGGGTGCATCTGGACTAGGCCCTAAGTTTCCATCCCCAGGGGGATGCTCCTGGACTGGGCCCCGCACTGAGCTGGAATCCTCTAGGCCCCTTGAAAAAAATAGTGAAAGAGCTTAGAGTCCTCTGGATGCTTCCCAAGAAGACAGTTCCCTATCATCCTGCTTCAGACAACAGTGCCCTTGGTTGGAGTCCCTCATAGGCCCCTGGCCTATGCAAGTCCTTCCCTGAGGAGCTTGCAGGCCAGAAGCTGATGGCCTTCCCATAGCAGTGCAGAAAGAACCACGATCACTATCCTATCACCCCCTCCTAACTCTGAGGCCAAGCCCAAAGAAAATTCTAGAAGTCCCCAGGTAGCTTTGTGAGACCCCAGGGCCTCCCTCCTTCACTAGAGCAGGCTCAGGCCCCTGGAGGCCCTGGGGCCAAGGTCTGTAGAGAAGGTACTATCTCTCACTTGCCATTCAGCCTAGGAAGTCAGGGGGGTCTGCCAGTGAACACGGGGTTCTGAAGATGCACATGGCTTCTCTAGTGTGTGGCCATTCAGTGATTCAACAAGCATGCTTGTGCCAAGCACAGGGAGGGAGACAGACATGGTCCCCAGCCTCATGGAGTCAACGGGTGTGTCGGTGGGTGTCTCCATCAGGGTTATAGAAGAGAACAGAACCAGTGGGAGCTATACGTGTGGGGTGTGTGTGTGTGTGTGTGTGTGTGTGTGTGTGTGTTAGTCAGGGTTCTCCAAAGAAACAGAACCAATAGGATGGAGATATATCTATCTCTATATATAGAGATAGATAGATATAGATAGATCGGGATATATATATATATACAGAGAGATTTATTACAAGGAATCAGGTCACACGATTCTGGAGGCTGAGAAGTCCCACAGTCTGCCATCTGCAGGCTGGAGACCCAGGACAGGCAGTGCTGTAGTTCAGTCTGAGCCCGAAGGCCTAAGAACAGGGGAGCCATTTGTGTAAATCCCAGTCTGAAGTCAGGAGATGATGCATCCCAGCTCAAGGAGGGGAGCAGGGAAAAAAGGGGCTAATTCCACCTTCCTCTGTCTTTTGTTCTATTCAGGTCCGCACCAGATTGGAAGATGCCCACCCACGTTGGGGAGGGCCATCTGCTTACTGAGTCCACTGATTCAAATGTTGATCTCATCCAGAAACACCCTCACAGACACACCCAGAAACAAGGCTTAATCTGGGCACCCCATGGCCCAGTCAAGGTGACACATAAAATTAAACATTCTCTACACATTTGACTCGTGAACAACACAGGTTTGAACTGTGTGGGTCCTCTCATATGTAGATTTTTTCCCCAATAAATATAGTATGGTCCTGTAAATATATTTTCTCTTGCTCATGATTTTCTTGATAACATTTTCTTTTCTCTAGCCTACTTTATGGTAAGAATACAGTATAGAATACATATGACATACAAAATATGTATGAACAGACTTGATGTTATCAGTAAGGCTTCCAGTCAATAGTAGGCTGTTAGTACTTAAGTTTTGGCGGAGTCAAAAGCTATACATGGGTTCAACCACACCGGGGGTTGGCCCCCCCAACCCCTGTGTCATTCATGGGTCAACTGTATATAATTATTTTTCTCTCTCTCTGTCTCTTTCTTTCAGTGTGGCCCTTGACCCAGGACAAGACAGTTGAGCCCGCAGAAAGGAAATAGAAGCAGACATGGGAATTAAGACAATGAAGAAAATGGTGTTTCAAATCAGTGAGGGAAACTCAGTACATGGTGTTGGAAAAATTGACTAGCCACTTGAACTATAAATCTGGATCCTCTACCTCACTCCTGACATCAAGATAAATTCACATGATTCAAAACTTATCATAGAAAAAAGAACCCGTAAAAGCACTATCAGAAAACAAGGGTGGGGGCGCCTGGGTGGCACAGCGGTTAAGCGTCTGCCTTCGGCTCAGGGCGTGATCCCGGCGTTCCGGGATCGAGCCCCACATCGGGCTCTTCCGCTATGAGCCTGCTTCTTCCTCTCCCACTCCCCCTGCTTGTGTTCCCTCTCTCGCTGGCTGTCTCTATCTCTGTCGAATAAATAAATAAAATCTTTAAAAAAAAAAAAAGGAAAACAAGGGTGGATATTTTTACAATATAGAGTAGATCAAGCTTCTCCAATCATGACATGAAACCCAGCATCCATGAAGGAAAAGACTGATGAAATTGCCCATATAAAATATAGCAACTTGCATACAGGAAAACACACCATGAAAGTCAAAAGATAAATGACAAATTTTTTAAAAACTTTGGAACACATGACAGACAAAGGCTGATATACCTAATACCAATAAAGGTAGCACATTGTCTACAAAGAGAAAAGTACCAGAATTTCACAGCACCTACCAATAGGAGAATGGATAAATAAAGCGGTCTGTTAGTTCAAAGCAGAACTACACATCTGCATAAAGTCAGAGTCCTCAGCAATAAAGAGGAATGAACTACTGATAACAAGCTACAACGTGGATAAATTTCAAACGCGTTATGCTGAGAGAAAGAAGCCAGACACAGAGCATATGCACTGAATGATTCCATCTGTATAAAGCACTGAAGTTGGAGCACCTGGGTGGCTCAGTCAGTTAAGCGTCTGACTCCTAATCTCAGGGTCTTGAGATCGAGCCCCACATCGGACTCTGAGCTGGGTGTGGAGTCTGCTTGAGATTCTCTCTCTCCCACTGCCCCTCCCCACCAAATAAGTAAATAAAAATTTCAAAAATAAAGTGCTAAAATGGACAAAAGTGATCTATGGTGAGAAAAAAATCAGAGCCAGGGGATCCTTGGGACAGCTATGGGGCTTGACTGAAAAAGGGCACAAGGGAACTTTCTGGGGTGATGGTAAATTCTTTTTTTTTTCCTTTGAGAGAGAGAGGGAGAGCTGGGGGAGGGGCAGAGAGAGAGGGAGAGAGAGAATCTTAAGCAGGTTCCACACTCAGCATGGGGCCCAGGCAGATGCACGGCTCAATCTCACAACCCTGAGATCATGACCTGAGCCGAAATCAGGAGTCAGATGCTTAACCCACTGGGCCACCCCGGCGCCCTTGGTAAATTCTCTATCTTGGTAGTGATGTGGGTGACATGGGTGTACGCATTGCCAAAACTCAGAAAATGTTCCATTTGAGATCTGGGCATGTCACTCTAAGTAAATTTTACCTAAAATAGAAAAATCTTACACAAATATTGAACTCTAATTAATGATCTGCTGGAGTGCTCAGGGCGAAGTGTACTCATGTCTGAAACTTACTTGGAAGCACAAAAAAAGATGATTGATGGGTGGATACAGGAGATGGGTAGAGAGATAGATATGGTAAAGCAAATAGAGTAACGTGTTAATTATAGAATCTAGGAGGCGGTCTATGAAGATTCAATGTACATCTCTTCAAACTTTTCTGATTACTTGAAAATTTCCATAATAGAACATCAGGAAAAATAGTTTCTTAAAGTACAGAGGTGCTTTTTAAGTATAAGTGTAGCAATTTGAGGTGGAAGAAAAAGGCCACAGAGACCCAAGTTTATGCCTGGGAGGGGGAAGGGGAATGGTGCCTGATTTTCCTACAGCCTCTTTTCCGGAAGCCAGTATAGCTTAATACAAAACCACAGGGAGCTCATAGCCACTCGCTACATGAAATGACTAGACAGATGGGTCTTATCTCACCCTATCCTGACAACATGTTGCAGAAACTGCTCCCTCAAACCATTGTTCGCCTGTTTTACTCACCTCAATTGTCTGTGTTCTCAGCGTTTTTGAAATTGTTCTTTGTAAGATTTTCCATTTTCATCTTTCTTAGTTATTTACCTTAATAAACACTTATTCCATTGTAGGTACTACATAAAACATAAAAACCGAGCTCTTTCAAATCAGTAAGGCAATGATTAAGTACCCAATGAAGAGGAAATGAGCGAAGGACGCGCAAATTGCCAGTCAGCACGGAGAAGGTGCTAGGGCTCTCTCGCAGTGACAGGAACAACGGGAACGTGGGCGGCGCTCTGTCACGTCGTTCCGATCACCTGGGCCCCAGATGTAATGACTGGCAACAGCGGGTGTAGATGGAGCATGGCCACACAGGCCCTCTCTCTCCCTCACGGGTTGGAGGGCAATGCACACAACTGCAGTTTGGCGATTCTCAGGAGAGTTTCAACTTGGGCTGTAAGTCAGGACCACCTGGAGGTTTGGAATAAGAACATCTGCGTGGGCCCTGGCCTCAAAGAATAGCATTTAGAGGGGCTAGAGGAAAGCCCAGGAATCTGTATTTAAAGCTCCATGAGTGAGGATAACTGACTAGGCTTTCAACATGACGGGAATCTGTTACAGAGAACACTTGCACGAGCGTTCAAAGATGTGTGTGCAGAATCGCTGACGGCAGCATTGTTTGACCTAACAGAAATTAGAAATGACCCAAGTGTCCAAAATAGAGACTGGTTAAAGCCATTCAATGATGAGCTGTTGAAAAGCACGCAGGCAGGCTTCCTATTTATTGCAAGTCTGGATTCCACTGCCCAGACTAGGCTGGAATCCTTTCCAGGCCAACTTACACCAATTCGAGAGCCTCGAGCATTGCTTTCCCATTCAGACCCAATGATCCAACAGGCCCTTCAAGCTGTGACCGGACCTCGATGGAGACACCACAGAAGTTCAGCCCGATCTTGGATCTTGAGTTTTCCCAGATGCCTTCAAAAGAAAATTTCAATTTCTAGAAGATACAGCAGCTTCTTATCATTCCTCCTCAGAAATGCTGATAGAGAGCTCCATTAACTTGCCCCTCAGCCCTGGTACCAACTACCCAGCCCCCGCCCAAGGCTGGCTGCCCCAAGGGCAGGACAGTAAAGAAGAGATGCAACAGAAGAGGCCATCAGAACAGACATGGTTGCCTTGGATGTTGAAAAACGAATGAAATAGAGAGCTCTTGCTTAGCACTTAACCCTCACTCACCGTTTACTTTACCAGAGTCAATTGAGATTTGAATTTGAATTTCATGAATTAATTCTTCAAATATTACAGTAAGGAAAGCACCCTCTTATCTGTCCTCACGAATGCCAGGGAAGGGCCTCAGTAACTTGACCATCAGTCCCACTGCCACCTACCAGAAGAGCTGCTGCAGCAGTGGGACGGAGAAGAAAAGAGCCAACCAAACAGGCAGCAGAAATGGGACTTGGTGTTTCTCCACGATAGAGAAACTCCGAGGCATCTGAAATTCGCATTATTTTTTTCTTTTTTAAAAAATTTTTTATTTAAATTGAACTTAGTTAGCATACAGTGTATTATTAGTTTGAGGGGTAGAATTCAGTGATTCATCTGTTGCATATAACACCCAGTGCTCATTCCATCAAGTGCCCTCCTTAATGCTCATCCCCCAGTTACCCCATCCCCCCGCCCCCTCCTCTCCAGCAACCTTCAGTTTGTTCCCTGGAGTTAACATTCTCTCGTGGTTTGCCTCCCTCTCATTTTATCTAATTTTATTTTTCCTTCCCTTCCCCTATGTTCACCTGTTTTGTTTCTTAAATTCCACATATGAGCAAAAACATATGGTATTTATCTTTCTCTGACTGACTTATTTCATTTCGCATAATACCCTCTAGTTCCACCCACATCTTTGCAAATGGCAAGATTTCATTCTTTTTGGTGGCTGAGTAATATTCCAGGGTGTGTGTGTGTGTGTGTGTGTGTGTGTGTGTACACATACTCCACATCTTCTTTATCCATTCATCTGTCGACGGACATCTGGGCTCTTTCCATAGTTTGGCTATTGTTGATAAAGCTGCTATAAACATTGGGGTGCATGTGTCCCTTCAAATCACTATGTTTGTATCCTTTGGATGAATACCTAGTAGTGTAATTGCTAGGTCATGGGGTAGCTCTACTTTTAACTTTTTGAGGAACCTCCATACCATTTTCCAGAGTGGCTGCACCAGTTTGCATTCCCACCAACAGTGTAGGAAGCTTCCTCTTTCTCCGCACCCTCACCAACATGGGTTGTTTCCTGACTTGTTGATTTTAGCCATTCTGACCAGTGTGAGGTAGTATCTCATTTTTTGGTCTTGATTTGTATTTCCCTGATGCCAAGTGATGTGGAGCATATTTTCATGTGTCTGTTGGCCATTTGTATGTCTTTTTTTGGAGAAATGTCTGTTCATGTCTTCTGCCCATTTCTTGACTGGATTTTTTGGTTTTGGGGTGTTTCATAAGTTCTTTATAGGTTTTGGATACTAGCCCTTTATCTGATATGTCATTTGCAAATATCTTCTCCCATTCTGTAGGTTGCCTTTCAGTTTCATTGATTGTTTCCTTTGCTATGCAAAAGCTTTTTATCCTGATGAAGCTTGTCTTTGCCTCTGTTTCCCTCACCTCTGGAGACGTGTCTAACCAGAAGTTGCTGTGGCCGAGGTCAAAGAGGTTGCTGCCTGTGTTCTCCTCTAGGATTTTGGTGGATTCCTGTCTCACATTTAGGTCTTTCATCCATTTTAAGTCTATTTTTGTGTATGGTGTAAGGAAATGGTCCATTTTCATTCTTCTGCATGTGTCTGTCCAGTGTTCCTAACACCATTTGTTGAAAAGACTGTCTTTTTTCCATTGGATATTCTTTTCTGCTTTGTCAAATATTAGTTGGCCATAGAGTTGTGGGTACATTTCTGGGCTCTCTATTCTGTTCCTTTGATCTATGTGTCTGTATTTGTGCCAGTACCATACTGTCTTGATGATCATGGCTTTGCAATACAACGAAGTCTGGAAGTCTCCAGCTCTGGTTTTCTTTTTCAACATTCCTTTGTCTATCCAGGGTCTTTTCTGGTTCCATACATATTTTAGGATTATTTGTTCCAGCTCTGTGAAAAAGGTTGATGGTATTTTGATAGGGATTGCATGGAATGTATAGATTGCTTTGGGTAGCACAGACATTTTAACAATATTTGTTCTTCCAATCCATCAGCATGGAATGTTTTTTCCATTTCTTTGTGTCTTCCTCAATTTCTTTCATAAGTGTTCTATAGCTTTTAGAGTACAGATCTTTTACCTCTTTGGTTAAGTTTATTCACATTTAAAGGCTTCTCTTGGTGCACCTGGGTGGCTTAGTTGGTTAAGTGTCTGACTCTTGGTTTCAGGTCATGAACTCAGGGTGGTGAGATTGAGCCCCTCATCAGTCTCCACACTGGGTATGGAGCCTGCTTAAGATTCTCTGTCTCCCTCTCCCTCAGTCCCTCCCCACCCTACCTACACACTCTTCTCTCCCACTCTCTCACTCTAAAAATAATAATAATAATAAAAATAGTAAAAAAAAATAAAAGCTTGTCTTGCACTTGGGATGGAGATCTGGTTGGATACAGGTGTGAATGTCCATGTTGCCTTGCAAAGAGGCTTTCTGGGAGTTGAAAACAAGGGGATATGGACAGGTAGCAACAAGATGCAGAATTATGCTAAAGACTCGTGATCATTAGCATAATCCAACATTTCTTTGGCACTTTGCATGTGCCTGTGTGTCTTTGGCTTCTAAGGTCGATGACAAGACGCAACCCAGTATTAAGGGTATGAAAGCAAAAGGTTCTTGGGGCAAAGAGATGTGGAAATAAACACTGGTGGTTTTACATTGTGTTTTTTTGGCAAAACACAATTGCAATAGGTAAGTTTTTCTCTGTTCCATACCAATTTTCTCAATTTTCAGTGCCAAATAAATGTGTTTAAAAGACACTACCATTAAGGAGCGCCTGGGTGGCTCAGTCGTTAAGCATCTGCCTTTGGCTCAGGGCGTGATCCCAGCATTCTGGGATCGAGCCCCGCTTCAGGCTCCTCTGCTGGGAGCCTACTTCTTCCTCCCCCCCCCCCCCGCCCCCGCTTGTGTTCCCTCTCTTGCTGGCTGTCTCTCTCTCTGTCAAATAAATAAATAAAATCTTTAAATAAAAAAAAAAAAGACACTACCATTAAAATTCGGGTTTTGCTTTAAAAAGGTGTGCAGGAGACCCCCCCCCCCCATGCCCGATGCCCAGGGCAGTACAAGATCTCTCCCCTGCACCTCTGCCCATTCTGCCCGCCCCCCACCTTGCACAGGCTCCTCAATTTGCTTTTCTCTTTCTCTCTCTCTTTTTTTTTTAAGTAAACTCTACGCCCATCATGGGGCTCAATTTCATGACCCTAAGACCAAGACTCATGTGCTCCACGAAATGAGCCATCCAGGGCTCCGTTGCTTTTCAAATGATGGGAAGGAAAGTGGGCTTCACAGGACCTGGCCTCTAGCCTCCCTGAAATGGGGGGTGCCTGAAAAAGCCAGGCCAGGATCCCTGCTTGAAATTGGGGGAAGGAGGATTGTAAGGAGAACACACACACACACACACACACACACACACACACACGCACATGCACTGTGATATTTTCAAGGGAGTTCTTGCCACCTGCCACAATCTGGTCTACCCATCAGGAGGAAGACACCCAAAGGTGTTACCAGAGGTTGTCCCCGGGGCAGGGAGAACAGAGAATCCTGCTTTTTGCTGCTGTGGCTTCTGATATGAGGGAGCTCTGCCCCTAGCAGGTTAAGTTTGTCCCTGAGTCACCTAGCCCACACTTGAAAGGGGTTCAGCCTGAGACAGCACCGGGGCTGGAGATCCAGGCGCAGGTCTTTCCAAATCCCAGATTGCAGAAGGCTTTTCCTCCGGTCTCTCTGCCTATTTGGGCTCTAGCCCCCAGACCACCTCCATGTGCACAGGCCAGCTCCGTTTCTTTCCTTCCAACTGGATTTTCCTCCTTCTCTTTCCAGCCCCCTCCCCCAGTGTGGCCACAGGTGGAGGCTACTCCTTTGGAAGATCTGGAGCCTCATCATGGCCACCAAAGCATCTGCTGGTTGTCCATAAACGGAATTCTTCTGGTCATTAAATATGCAAGGTGTGGGGCATGGAGCCTTCATGAAAACGCAGCATCCTCATTCCTGTTCTCTGGATCGCTTTGCCTTTGGATTTGATAAATCAATCTCCTTGCAGTCAATAACATGGCCCACAGTAGCAAAAATGAGGAAATGTGTGGGCCTTTCACAGCGCCGCCCAGAACCTGGCCTCCTTCTGAGTGGCCGTGGCTGCAAAGCTCCTCTGGGGACAAAGGGAACAGGTTCGGCCTGCGAGCTGAAGTGGGAGGACTTGGCAAGAGTTCACGCCGGCCACAGTCAGAGACCTGGCTGCCCCAGGGCCTCATGGGACTTGGACATGGTCTGTGAGCCAAGGGGCAGCAAAGGGCAGCCATCAGCACTGGAACTCTGGCGCCAGGGCCCCTGGGTTCAAATCACGGCTCTACCACTTGTTAGTTGTGTGGCCTTGGGCAGTTCAGCAGACCACTTAGCCACTCTGTGCCTCAGTTTTCCCATCTGCCACATGAAGATAATAAAAGTACCTATACCCCCATAGGGCTGTTGTGCAGAGTAAAAGAACCAATAAGTCTCTCAAAGATTAAACATAGAGTTACCACGTGAGTGGTTGCCAGGGGCTGGTGTACATGGGGGATGATAGCTAAAGGTATGGGGTTTCTCTTCATGGTGATGAGAATACCCTGGAACTAACCGTGGAGATGGTGTGTGGATCTGTGACGAGACTAAAAGACTTTAAGTGAGTGAAATGTATGTTATATGAATTGTACCTCAACAAAACGTATTTTTAAGATTTTATTTATTTACTTGAGAGAGAGAGTATGAGCAGGGGGAGGGGCAGAGGGAGAGGGAGAGGGAGAAGCAGGCTCCCCGCTGAGCAGGGAGCCCAACACAGGGCTCTATCGCAGGACCCTGAGATCATGACCTGAGACGAAGGCAGACGCTTCACCGACTGAGCCACCTAGGCGTCCCTCAACAAAACTGTTTTTTAAAACACCAAAAATGTTACTTAAACTATTAATCAAAATAAAATAAACTGTCCTTTCCCACTGAATTATATTGAAAGATGTAGCATCAGCATCTGTGAAGCCTGGAGAACGGTGGTCAGGACCCCAGCTGCCCACCTCCCCACTGTCCTCGCTGCCTCCCAGGAGGGGCTTTGCATGCAGCCCAAGCACCTCACCACCCCCCACCCCCACCACTCCCAGGCACGGCCTGGCACTGGCTGGGCTGGGAGGATCAAGAGAGGAGAAGGTAGTGTGGGTCCAGGGTTGGGAAAACCTTTGGTACCTTTTCCAGAATCAAAAGCAAATTTACTGGGCACAGATCTACCTTGAACTCATTGCCTCTAGCAGCTAATAATATGAGCCCTGCTCCTAAGGCAATAGGCCCATCCTTTCTGGGTTCACCAAGTACCAAGCACTGCTGAAAATACCCCCTGCCTCCCATCTCCTCAGCTTTGGCCTTCCTGGTGCTTTTCCAACAGTCTGTGCCCACCATGCCCTGGGACAAGCCCCACCACCTGCCCTGTTCATGCTTTTTTCAAATGGAAGCTTGCTGGTTTCATTAGTTGCTTCTTTTTCTTCTCCAATGAGATGATCTGTGGCTGTAAAGACAAAATGTCCTTCCTTGGGCAAAATGTCACATAAAAAATTTATTCATGTGTTTTTCTCATTCACATTTCCTGTGGCTGATATTCTACCCACAATATTCCAATCACAGGAAGAACATAACAAGAAATATAACAAGAAAGATAGTTAGCTTTTGATATCCAAAATAGGATTTTTGTGCCCACGACTAGACAACGGTCTTGAAAGCCAGACTTTATCTACAAAGAAAAGATGTTTCTTCTAAATTCCTTTAGTTCCTCTGATGGTTGGTTTCCTCTGTCACCTTGGCTAAGCTGTAGTCCCCAGTTATTTCATCAAATGCTTATTTGGGTGTTGCTGTGAAGGTATTTGTTGCTGTAGTTAATACCTGCCATCAGTTGACTTGAAGTCAACGGGATTAGCCTCAATAACCAGGGTGGGCTTCAGCTGAAAGGCCTGAAGAGCCATGGCTAAGGGTTCCCTGAGGAAGCAGGAAGTCTGCCTCAAGGCTGCAGCAACAGCTACGGTTGACTTTCCAGCCTGCCAGCTTACCCTGCAAAGTTTGGACTTGCCTAGCCAGCCCCCCATCACATAAACCCATTCTTTATAATACACACACACAAACACACACACATCTTATATCCTATTGATTGTTTCTCTGGTTGGAGCCCCGACTAACGAGAGTGCCCATTATCATCATATCAAGAACCAAGCCCATATTATTACATGCTAGAGGGAGCAGAAACTCAGGCTGAGATGAAAAAGAGGTGAGAAGGGGCTTTGGGGGGCTCAGTCGGTTGGGCATCTGACTCTTGGTTTCTGCTCAGGTCATGATCTTGGGGTTGTGGGATCGAGCCCCGCGTTAAGCTCTGTGCTCAGCAAGGAGTCTGCTTGGGATTCTCTCTCTCCCTCTCCCTTTGCCTTTCCCCCCACCCCTGCTCTCTGCCTAAAATAAAAAAATAAATCTTGAAAAAAAGAAAGAAAGAAAGAAAAAAGAGGTGGAAAGTGCTCCCCTTACCCAGTCACTGCAGGCCAAAGGGATGGCAGGGAAACGAAAGCCAAGGGAGATGTAGGCATGCGGGTCTCATCTCTCTCCTCGGGACTAGCATACTACGAGGGTTTTATGTGCACTAGGAGCACGCTGGAAGGCGGCTCCTGGAAGCTGAAAGCAAAAGCCCAGCCCCACTCACTCTCTCTGAGAGCTTGGGAGGAGCCCACAGTAGTAAAGGTGCAAAAACCCAGAGGTAGTGAAGGTGGAGGGGGTGATACCTGGGCCTGCCTGAGATGCCATCTTGGAAAGCAGTGCAGGGAAGGGATACAGGATGCAGTTCCTGGGAAGGGCCCCCTCCCTGACCTGCAGATGGCCACCATCTTGCTGTGTCTTCATATGATGGAGAGAACTCTGGTGTCTCTTCCTCTCCTTATTAAGGCACCAGCCCTATCATATTAGGGTCCCACCCTTAAAACCTCATTTAACCTCTATCTATCTCTATCTCCATATACAGTCACATTGGGGGTTAGGGCTTCAACATATGAATTTGGGGGAACACAAACATTCAGTTCATAACAGCTCTTCCGTAATATCTGCCTACCATTGGGATAGTCCCAGCTTGTCAGCGTTCCTGTGGGAGGCTGCCCAGGTAGGACACAAAAACATGGTGTGGGGCCAGGGGGTGGGGGCGCCAAGTCCCAGCAGCCCAACTTGACCCGTTCTGTCAGATGCCTTTGCTCAAGGACACTGTTGTTGCACGGAAACAAAGCCTGTGTGCATGGCCAGGTTGATGTCTATTGGACTCGTGTTCTAACCCTAGCAGACAAATCCGACAGTGCCCCACACGCACGTACATGGTCACAATGCAGTGCGGGGAACACGCTCAGGAATGTCCGCCGAACACAAATGTCATCACCTCCCAAATCGTTCCTCAATGAAGCAAATCCTTCTTTCACCCGTGAAGTCAACCAGACCCCTCTGTGACACTTTCGGTGGCCAAATACTCCCATCCACCAAAAAGACTCATGTGCTAAGAAGCTATGACGAGGACAAGGGTCTGGGGCACTTGATGATGTGTTTCTGATTTGATTTCAAGGCCAACATTTTTTTTTTAAATGGAAGATCTCACCCAAAAATTCTGTGAGAGATTTTGTCTTTGGCCCAGAATACTTTTGCCTCTCAAGTTCCTTTTAATACCAAGCCTACTGGCTTGTTATGTTTTCTCGGTGAGCGTCTGGCAGCAGGCCGAGCATTTTTAATGGGTGCCTGGTGGGGTGGGACTAGAAAGCCTTGCCCCTCTGCCAGTGTCTTCAAGATCCTCAGAGCAGTTTGTTGTTGTTGTTGCTGCGGCGGCTGCTGTTCAATCATGGGAGGGTCCCAGTCCTGGCTCCTCTTAGTTCTGGGAAAGTGAGGGAAGGATCCCACAGAGCCTGACAAAGGCTGCCTCTCTTCAAACCTCTTGATGCACAGAGCTGAGCTGGAGTGAGCTAGGCTCCAGGTCCCAAGAGAGGGGCTCGTAGGTGCCAGGGACAAGCTGCCATGGGTTGGGGAGAGGAGAGAGGTAAAGCCTGGGAACCTGTCAGGGGCAGCTCACGGAACATTCCATAGTCTCTCAAACCCAGGCTGGAATAACCAGAAATGAGCAGGCGGCAAACTTCAGGGCCCCCCACCCCAATCATATGTTCCCAAACAATATCTTAACAGCAAAAGCGTTTTGGCTATTTCTTGATGTTTTGCATTTTTGTCAGGTGAACAGAGGCCACATCACACAGGAAGAAGGCTGGAGGCTCTGGGTTCGAACCACAGCTCCATCAGTTTTTGGCTGTGTGATCCTGGGCAACTTTAGTGACTCAAAGTTCCCCGGCTAGGAAGGGCCAATCCAAGAAACAAATGTTCAGAGTCAGTGCTCTTACCCATAACACTGCTTGTCAAGCAGTGATGTCTAGACATGCAATTATCTAAGTAGGCTTCACTGTAATAGTAACACTACATACCAGGCGAGCACACGGCACTGTCCAGTAACGTACTACATTCCCCGAGTACAGGTGTTTTTCTACTTCCCTAAACAACAATTTCACACTTTTTCCTCCCTCCCATCCGAAAGCAGAAACAATACCATACCTACCGAGGCCTCACATCTGTACCCACTCCCTGCCTCCCCTGATGTCAACACAGAAGGCATGGATGTCCCTGTGTCCTTCTGCATCTGTCCTGGCTCCCACAGCAGTCCCCTTTCACCGCCCTGGCATCCATGACTCCCTTCTCTGGAGCAACCTTTTTTTTTTTTTTAAGATTTTTAAATGTATTTTAGGGAGAGAGAGAGCACAAGTGGGCGGAGGGGCAGAGGGAGAAAGAGAAAGAATCTTCAGCAGATGCCCCACTGAGCATGGAGCCTGACGTGAGGCTTGATCTCATGAACCCTGAAATTGTGACCTGAGCCAAAACCAAGAGTCAGACGCTTAACCGATTGGACCACTCAGGTACCCCATTCTCTGGATCATTCTTGAGGTATCCCCCAACCCCAACTCGTTATCTCCCTGGAGCTATCCACCTCACTTCTTCACTTCCTTTCACAGCAAAACTCTTGAAAGAGTTATCTACACAGGCTATTACCATGTTTTATTCCCATCGCTTCCCCAGTTCGTGCCGGTGGGGTTTTCATCCTCATCGTGCCTCTATAACAGTTCTCATAAAAGTCACCAATGACCTACATCCAGTCCTCATCTTCTTTGATCTGTCAACAGCATTTGACCCTTTGCTGACTCCTCACCAACTCACTCTTTAATCATTTGATGCACCGGGGCTCAGCCCTCAGACTTCTCTTTCCTGTCCGCATCCCCCCACTAGATAGCATCAGCCAGTCGCACGACTATCCAAACATATCAACTCCAAACTCTCAAAATTCAGCAACCAAAAAAGCAAACAGCCCTATTCAAAAATGGGCAAAGTACTTAAACAGACATTCCTCCAAAGATATTCAAATGACCACTAAACACATGAAAACATGTTCAACAGAACTGATCATCAGGGAAACACAAATCAAAACTGCAATGAGGGGCGCCTGGGTGGCACAGTCGTTAAGCGTCTGCCTTCGGCTCAGGGCGTGATCCCAGAGTCCTGGAATCGAGCCCCACATCAGGCTCCTCCGCTGGGAGCCTGCTTCTTCCTCTCCCACTCCTCCTGCTTGTGTTCCCTCTCTCGCTGGCTGTCTGTCAAATAAATAAATAAAATCTTTTAAAAAAAACTGCAATGAAATACCACCTCACACCCATTCGAATGGCTACTATTTTTTAAATTTTTTTAAAAGATTTTATTTATTTATTCGACAGAGATAGAGACAGCCAGCGAGAGAGGGAACACAAGCAGGGGGAGTGGGAGAGGAAGAAGCAGGCTCCCAGTGGAGGAGCCTGATGTGGGGCTCGATCCCATAACGCCGGGATCACGCCCTGAGCCGAAGGCAGACGCTTAACCGCTGTGCCACCCAGGCGCTCCTACTATTTTTTTTAAAAGACAGAAAATAACAAGTGTTGGTGAGGATGTGGAGAAATCAGGATCTTGGGCGCTGTTGAGAAGGTAAATTGGTGCAGCTGCTGTGGAAAACGGAGTGGAGGGACCTCAAATAATTAAAAATAGAATTATGATGACTCAACAATTCAACTTCCATATATATATATATATATATCCCAAAGAATTGAAAGCGAAGTTCAAAAGACATTTGTATACACATGTTCAAAGCAGTATTCCTCACATTCGCTAAGACATGAAGGCAACCCAAGCGTCCATCCATGGCTGAAAGGACGAGCAACGGTCTTTCCAGATGATGCAATATGATGCAGCCTCAACAAGGAAGGAGATGCTGACACACGCCACCACACAGGTGGACCCTGAGGGCTTTCAGTGAAACAAGTCAATCATACAAAGACATGGTAGTGACGGTCGCACCACATTTTGAATGTATTTATGCCGCAGGACTCTACACTTACAAGTGGAGACGACGGTTCATTTTTTATCATATGTATTTTACCACAATAAAAAAAATTTTGGAAAAAATACCCATATCATCTCTACACTGACAACTCCTTAAATCTATGCATCCTCATCAAGGTCCCCTCCTGACTTTCATACCCGAATATCTGGCCATCACCTCAACCTCGCCTGCACGTCGAACAGGCACTTCAAAGCGAATCTGGCCAAACACATTGCCGATGGGCTGCTCCCAAGGCTTCGCCCCACCCCCAGTCTTCCTCAAGTCAATACCTGGCACTGCTCTTCTTCCCGTTACTCAAGGAGAAAATCCAGAGTCACCTAGGACGGCCCGGTAGTGTGGGGTGCCCACTAGAGATCTGTAGCGAGGAATCTCCTTCCTTTCCCTCATGCCCCACAATCCATTCATCAGCAAGTCCCTTATCAGTTCAATCTTTAAATCTCTCCCAAGCCTGTCCACCCCTGTCCGGCTCCGTGACTACCACCCTGGTCCAAACCACCATCACCTCCCCGGATTCTTGCAATAACCTTTGTAGGAGTTTCCTAGGGCTGCTATAAGAAATTACCACGAACTGGGCTTCCTGGGTGGCTCAGTCTGTTAAGTGTCTGCCTTGGGCTCAGGTCATGATCCCAGGGTCCTGGGATCGAGCCCTGTGTCAGGCTCCCTGCTCAGTGGAGAGCCTGCTTCCCCCTTTCCTCCAGTCTCACATATCTCTCGATATCTCTGTCTCTGTCTCTCTCAAATAAATAAATAAAATATTTTTTAAAAAAAGAAAAAAAGAAATTACCATAAACTGGGTAACTTGAAACAACGCAAATTTCTTCTCTCACAGTTTGAAGACCAAAAGTTCGAAATCAAGGTGTCTGCAGGGCTGCACTCCCTCCGAAGGCTCTAGGAGAGAATCCTTCTTTGCCTCTTCATACTTCTGGTGTCTCCAAAGTGTTCTTTGGCTTGTGGCCCCATGACTCCAGTCCCTGCCTCCCCCCACCCCATCTGCATGTGTCTTCTCAGCTTCTCTTGGCTCGTCAAGACACTTGTCTTCGGATTTAGGTCCACCAGGTAATCCAGGGTGGTCTTCATTTTAAGGGCCTCGGCTTAGTTACATCTGCAAGGATTCTTTTTTCCAATAAGGTCACATTCACAGGGACCGGGTGGACATATTGGGGGGGGGAATCACTACTTAACCCAGTACAACATCCAGACTGGTCTCCCTGCTTCGACTGCTGCCCACTCTCAGCCCCTTCTCCACAGTAATCGACGCGACCCTTCCTCGCCGCCACACTGCCCCGTGTTCATCATGCTGCAGCCGTGTGGCCTTCCTGTCTGTTCCTCAACTCACCAAGCTCCTCTCCACACGGGGTCTTGCAGCTGCTGGTCCCTCTGCCTAGAACGCTTCTCTATAGCCTCCCGTGGCTAGAATGTTCTCAGCATTCGGAACTCAGTTCACGTGTCCCCTTGTCGAAGCCATTCCTGTCGCGATCTGCTTCTCTGCCGCATCACAGCAAGCCGGTTCTCCATTCGGGATCCTATTTCCCCCCCCAGTTTATCCTTGTCCCCCTACTAGCATGTAAACTCCATGAGGGTGGAGGTTTGTGTCTGTGTCGCTCACTGGTGCCTCCCTTGGCACATAGAACAGTGTCTGGCACATACTAGGCGTGTAACCAATATTTGAAGGGGTGAATATATACGCAAGACCTTCATTCCTGAGTACGCCCAGCATTGACTTTCTGAGGTTGTCTCACTTTCGAAGAAACCGGGACACTTGAGGGCTGATTCACAAGATTTGGGACGGCTTAGAGTGCAGGCAGCTATGAGGGCAGTGGCCTCTCCTTTCCATCTCTGAGGGGCTCGCCTCATCCCCCCACTGTGGTGACTGGTGAAATCACACTAGCCTGTGTCTCCAACGTGCTCTGTGAACTTGGGCAGGTTCCTTTCCATCCCTGGGCATCAGTTTCCCCCCTACAGATGAAGAGGTTGAATCAAATCCTCGAATGCTTTCTAGGCCAACAGTCAGCTCAGCAGAGCGAATCTACTCTGGAGCCAGACCACATGGCTTCGAATCTAGCCACCGCCACTTACTAACTACGTTCTCTCAAAGCTGCTTCCTCTTCTGAGCCCTAGTGTACTTATCAGGAAAATGGACGTAATGAGAAGACCTGCCCTGGAGGGTGGCCGTGAGAAGTAGCTGGCCCGGTGCCTGACACGTGGTCGCTGCTCCCTGAGTATTCGCTACTAGCATCTTAGTATCACGAACCCCGGATTGTCCTTAAGTGCACAACGGGATCACTAAGAACACGGACAAACTTAAAACCTGCAGCCGCTGTGCTGGAGCGGCCGCCTCCCTCACCAAATCCTTCGAGAAGGGCCCGATCAGAATTGATTTCCTTTCTCCCCGCCAGGCCCGGGGACTGGCGAGCCCACCATGCACACCTGTCCTGAGGTCCAGGGGAATGTGGCTGCGAAGACAGGACTCTCCTTCTCAGCATCTGGGCACCTGGCAGGAGCCTGCATTCCCGGGGACGCTGTGCCTTGATACAGAATTGATTATTCTAATCATGGCACTTGGGTGTTCACACTGTGAGATGGAAACAGGTTTGAGCAGTGTGAAAGTGTGGCTGAAGGGCATTAAATAGGAGCGTGCTTTCCTGAGATGAGCGTAAACTTAATGTACGGCCAGCATGCAGAAATGGCAATCAGAGAAGCCCCGGGCTCCGGCTGACAGCCCGCGGCAAGCGAGGAGCCACTTTCCAGGGAAGGGCTCCACCTGGTCCCCCAAGTAATTGCTCTTCAAGATGCAATCTGGAGGCCTCCAGCAACCCCAGAAGCCTGGGCCGGAGCAACATCTCTCCCAGCCTAGAGAATGCTGGAAATTTCACGTAGGACGGGGAAAAGCGGTGAAGGTGCCGGTGGAAGACTAACTGGGAGCCACTAGGGACGGCCTGGGGCTCTGGGCCATGGACCAATGGGAATCCTCCCTGCATGGGAACTCCCAGGCCTCCCGTCTGGAAGGAAGGCTGGAATACCAAGATTAGGAGTCCAGAACAAATTGGGGGTTTAAATCGACCCTGGACTTGCTTGTGGTGGCAGTGGGCATGAGAAGCTTCCAGGCATCGGGAGACCAAGGCAGGCCCTGAGCCAAGATATCCTGGGAGGGCAGCACAGGGGTGATCACTCAAATCCCTCTCCTCATTTCCTCCGGAGGATGCCGAGAGAGACACTGCATCTCGTTCTCCTCAGCTGTTAGGGAGAATCGGGGGCAAAACGTGAGAAGCACCAGCATGTTGAGATAAAAGTTGGCCTTTGGCACCAGATGAACCTGAATTTCCATTTCACTTTTGTTACAGGTTGAATTCTGTCCCCCCCCCGAAATTTATATGTTGAAGTCCTGATCCCCAATTCCTCAGAATGTGACCTTACTTGGAAATGGGGCCGTCGTAAATGGAATTAGGTAAGCGAGGCTGAGGTCATCCTGGAGTGGGGTGGGCCCCTAATCCAATACGACCAGGTCCTTATAAGAAGGGGGCATTTGGACACAGACATGCACACGGGGAGAAAACCACGTGAAGACAAAGGTGCAGACGGAGGGATGCTTCTCTATAAGCCGAGGAATGCTGAAGATTGCCAGTGAAACACCAGACGTGGGGGCGCCTGGGGGGCTCAGTCGGTGAAGCATCTGCCTTCAGCTCAGGTCATGATCCCAGGGTCCTGGGATGGGGCCCCACGTCAGGTTCCTTGCTCAGCGGGGAGCCTGCTTCTCCCTCTCCCTCTGCTGCTCCCCCTGCGCCTGCACTCTCACACTCTCTGTGTGAAATAAATAAATAAAATCATAAAAAACAAACAAACACCAGATGTTAGGGCAGAGCCATTGAACTGCCGTACTGACCCCTCGATTTCCGACTTCTAGTCTGCAGAACTATGAGACAGTACATTCCTGTTCTTTACATTTGTGATATTTTGTCACCTCCTTCCCTAGCCAGACATCATCAACGAGGAGACCACTGGGACCTTGAGCAGGTGATGCGAATACTTGGGGACTAGGAACCCAGGCCCTGCTCAGACCCCTGTGTGGCCCAGGAACTGATGATCTCCCCAGACGGAGACCCGGCAGTGGGCCAAGGGAGCAGAGTGAGCTGTCAGGCTGAGTCAGTCTACCCCTTGGGGTCAAGGAGAGGCCAGAGAAGCTGAGGTAGGTGCTTCTCCAAGGGCGGGGGCAGTGAATCAGCACTCGGTGTGCAAGCTAGAGCCTTCCCTGGCCCTCAAGCGCCTGTCTCCTCTCCTCCCCAAAGCCACAGAGGCCCCTGTCTTCTCATGTAGCTGGCAGGAAGATGGCAGAAATTGTGGGGCTGAGTTGCCCAGCCCAGTGCCTGACCGAACAGACCCAACAGAGGCTCAGGAACACCCATGCCCCCACCCACCAGCAAGAGCAGCCGGCACCTCCAATCCACCCCCATCTCAGCAGTCGTCGGGTTCATGGCCCTGGGGAAGGGGTCTGAGCAGGGCCTGCTTCCCCACCTTAGTCTCTGGTCCTCATGCCAATCTCTAAGGCAGGCGTCACCATCCCCAAATATTAGAATTGCCTGCTCAAGGTCCCAGCAATCTTATCAACAGGGAAGTTCAGCTATGGAGGGAAGTGGGATGGGAATTCAAGTCCATCTAATGCCAAAGACCACTGCTTCCCCACTCCCCAATATGTTGGGTTTCTTGAGTTTTCCCACTGGGTCTTCCTAACCACTAAAAGAAATGATATGCAGCCCCTGAGGGTGGTCTGGGGGCACAGCCCAGGTACCTTAATGTTATAGGTATCAAAAATCCATAGGAAGGTTGCATTCAAGGGCATACTACACCCATGTTTGTTTAAATATGATAAAATGATATTTACATTGCTTACCAGTTAAAGGCATTATTAGCCCCCAATTTGAGGGTAAAATGGACTGGAGGGATCCCAGCCCTCCTGGAGCTGGTACCTATTCCTCCAGCCAGTCCCCTGCTGCCCCTGACCAGCCCTGTGTATGATCTCTGCCCCTGGGAGGGCTCAAGGCCTTGCATACCTCGGCCGGCAACAGCCCAGGTTCCTACGTGGCCCCAGTGCCTGGTGACAAGCTCTGCCTGCCACCACTTGAGATGCCGGGGTTGAGCCTAGGGGATCAGAGGCATTTGGTGGGATTTATATGGCTCATCTCTCCTGTCCTTGAAGATATTCTTGATAGAAGATTGCTAACTCACTCATCCTCGGGAGCATTCACTGTATGTCGGCTACTTGGCCAGGAGCTGGGGTGTAAGTGACAACAGGATATGGTCACAGGGCCTTGGGGGGAAAGGGCATGAGAGTACTGGATGGTAAGGATTTGGCCAAAGGAAGTTCAGGGGGCCAGTGAAACCGCAAGGGAGGAGGCCAAGCCTGGCCGGGGCAGGGGTGCAGGGGGAGACGTGACTCTTGGAGGAAGTGAGGCCTACGCCGAGGCATGAAAGACCCTGCCAGGAATCTGGGGAAGGAAGAGCATGCCAGGTGAAGCCGATGGCAGGTGCTCCCGCCGGTGCGCTGACCTTCTGACAATCAGAGAACCCACTGCCCTTTTCAGCCAAGGATCTCCAGTACCTCCGTGAGTGTTCTGGTGCTCCCAAGGCTGTCAGGCCTGGCGTCCTGGGATTAGCACCTGTGAGCACGTCAGCCCAGCTCTGCACCCATCCAGCTGCCCAGCTCGTCACAGCAGGGCCCCACTGGTCCGGGGGGGGGGGGATTCTGTGCGAAGAAGAGAGGGTGTGGCTGTCTCACTGGAGAGCAGTGTTCCCCCTAACTCCCCGCACCCATGCCCCTGGCAGGGGTAGGTGGCCATTATGGACCGACTGTTCCTGTCCTCCCCTGAAGGGTATGAGGAAGCAAGGCCTTTGGGAAGTGATTAGGATTAGGGGAGGTCATGAGGATGGAGCCTCATGAGTGGGATTAGTGCCCTTACAAGAGTCAGGAGAGAGCCCGCTTCCCCTCTGTCCTCCTCTGCGTAAGGATACCGTCTCCAGGCTGAAGAGGGTCCTCCCCAGAACTTGACCATGCTGCCACCCGGATCCTGGACTTACAGCTTCCAGAACTATAAGAAATAAGTTTCTGGGGTTTATAAGCCACCCAGCCTGGGGTATTTGTTACAGCAGCCCAGAAAGTCACTTGAGGCTAGAGGACATACATACGTGGGATTTTGCAGATCACATGCTCTCTTCCCCTCAGCCACCGTGACTGTGATTCCAAAGGATTTTAGGTTCATACTGGAGGGAGGGCTTCTGTGGCTGCCTGAACCAAGCCCCAAAGGGTTTACCCAGAGTGGCCCCAAGAGGGCCTCCCGGGCTTAGGACTGTCCAGCACAAGTGCCCACTCCATGACCACTTTGCTGAACGCACCAGCCTGGCAAAGGGGGGGGCGGTGACAGGAGACAGGCCCCATTTGCCCTCTCCCAGCAGTATCAGAGGTACCCCTGCAGAAAGCCTGGGAGTCGTGGGGCTGGGCCCCAGTCCTCTGTTGCACAGGAGTCTGGGGAGATGGGAATGCATGTGTCCCATGGCCCTCGGGCGGGGCGCTTCCCTAATCCAGCTCTCCTGACTTTGAATGATTGCAACTGCTCCGTGAGGGCGGCCTTCAGAGCCCAGCTCGGTGCTCAGTACACAGTAGGCGCCCGACAGATATTTGTCACATGACTAAACGGATTGCTGGCTGCATGGATGGGGGCAATCTGAGTGATAAAGAGTAGGTTGCACTCTGCCGCGCTCCTTGGGTGTAGGGAAGAGTACCTGGGCAGAGCACGGAGTGATCACCGGCTGCCAGACCGGGGCTGAGTACTTCCAGTGTGTGGGCTCATTCACTTTGCAGCAAATCGTGCAATGCTCGAAACAATCCTTTGAGACGAGGACTCTCCCTGCTCTCCCCCTCCTCGCTACAGACAAGACACTGGAGGCTTAGAGAGGCGACTCGCTCAGGGCACCAAGCTTCTGAGTGGCAGAGCTGAGATTTGAACCCAGGCTGGGTCTTGGAGTCTGCTGAGCAGGAGATGGGGAGCTGAGGAGGCAGGGCTCCTGCCCCCAATGCCCAGCCAGAGCGGTTCCATGATGATCCATCTTTCTACAGGGACCCTCCTGGGGTTTCCCTTGAGAGAGGCAGCCGCTGCGTTCGCCCCATACTGCACACCGACGCAGGCCTGGGCTAGCGAGCCTTCAGGCAGCACCCCAGGCCTGGAGCCATCTGGGGATCAGCGTGGTGATTCCTAGGTCACCGCGTGGCGGGTTGGAGATCAGTGCCTGGCGCTGAGAAACTGCAGGAATGGGCACAGTTAGTATGACCCTTGAATATTATTAATAAGCAGACAGAGGGCACCAGTGTGTGTGTCACATCCAGAGGGTGAGACAAGGACAGGCAGGAGAAAGAGGGGTGAAGTCAGTGGCTAGGAAAGGCCAGGGTGGGGGAGGCAGGATGGGCCAGACCTGGTGTTGGCCCAGCTACTTCAAGGAGCCGCAGACGGCCAGGCTCTGGTCAGCCAGGGCTCCCTGTGGCTGCAGCTCCTGGCTCCTGGGGGGAGGAGGGCGCTCAGCCTCGGGCACACCCTGCTTTGACTTCGGCCCACACAGCGGCACGTGCCCGTGGACAGCCTTCCCTCTCCTCTGCTCCAAGACTCCGAGTCCCACGCACGCCCCGCTCGGACACGGCCCACGTTCACTCACTCTTTCTCGTCTTCATTCAACAGATGGTGCAAAGCAGCGCCTGGGGCCACGGAGCACCCAAGACAAGCCTCTGCACCCCATCCTCCCAGAGCTGACGGTAAAAACACCTCAGTGACCACACAGTGACAGCAGTGCCGTGACAAAGGAGGCACAGGGCTGGGGTATCCCTGGATGGGGGGGGGCGGCTGGTGACATGTGCCGCTCCACGGCTCAGGGTGACAGTGAAGAGAGGCAGAAAAAATTGGCATGCTTGATGATATCACGAGGCCTGTCCCACCTTTGCACTTCCTGTTATGAGTTAATAACTTTCCTTATTGTTTCAAAATTTTTAAGTGGGTGTAAGGACATTGTAAGCTGAGGGGATGGACGAAGGCCAGGAAGCTGTGGTTGGAAGGCTCCACAGGGCTGAGTTGTTAGCAGTGTGACAGGGCCTGGGTGGCAAAAGCCAGGAGGCATCTTGCAGTCCACCGGGGGCAGCTCAAGGCAGACCGGGAACACACCCGCTCTGGCTTCGGTGATCCAGCCCGTTGTCCTCGGCTCCAGGCTATGTTTCCGTGTGACCAGCAAGCTCTCCCAGAGGCCAAGTCCCTCCCCGGCTCCTCTGGACTCCAGCACCTCCGGCTCACTGGAGGCCCCTCCGGGTGCCCTCCACTCCAGGCGCGTCGGCTCTGTCTGGAGCACTATCAAGCTTGAGTCTGGAAAAGAGGAGTGGGGGAAGAGTGTCCGGCCAGAGGTAGGGGAAGGGGCTAGAGCCCAGTTGAACCTGGGAATGACAGATGTTCCAAAATGCAGGCTAGGAAGCTTGCATTTGATCCAGAAGGCAATGGGGAGGCCCAGGAGAGTTTTAAGCAAGAGCTAAACTGTTCAGATCTGTACTTTACAAAGATCTCTCTGGCATCAGGAGGTATGATTGAAGGCTACGTTAATCAGTGTCTAAACTAGTCCCTTTGTGCTTCCAAACTAGATTCGCAGCAGTGTTCTAGATTCAGAGCAGACCTGGGCTGAGAGGGGCCGAACAGGTGGGCAGCTGCAACCCAGCCTTGGGACATCCCCGCTCGCGGCTGACCTGAAGACTGCGCTGGGCTCTGGCTTCTAATGAAGGCGACCTTGTGAGGTCTGCAGCGGCCTGTATACCCTGGGACCTGCCCTGGGAAGGGAAGGCAGCTCCTGAAAGCCTTATTGTTCTTCCTGAGGCTTTCTACAGGCTCCCTGCGCTTTGGGAAGCATTAGGGAGAAGCAGGGCCTGGCACAGCAGCGGCGCTCCTCTGAATACTTGCCCACTAGTCAAGACCATGCTTCTAGATAATTCCGCATGCTGTGGGCCCGGAGCAGAGATTGTTCTCGAAGTGACTTTGTTCACCCCGTAGCAGAGGCTGCCTTTTGCTATTCTCTTCTGTCAAATTGAGCATGGACCTTCCTACACCTTGTGTGCCACTCCCAGCAGTCCCTGGGGGTTACCCAGGTGTGAAAAGCCATAGGAGTCCCTAATCTCATATTTTCTGGACCCTGGCCCACAAGGGGTGCAAACAATACGAATTGATTTAGTTACCCTTCTCAAGAGTGAGAATATCAAGGGGAAGTTGGGGGAGCAGAACAGTGGGCTCACATGTGAAACTAAACTCTGAGGAGGACGTGCAGTCCTGAGACCTAAAGGGACATTAGGCAGAGAAGGCAGCTTTTTGTTTTTAAAAGAGAGGCGAAGTTTGCATGACACCAAATTAACCATTTAAGTGAACGATTCAGTGACATGGGGTACATTCAACAGTGCTGTACAACTAACATCTCTACCTATTTCCAGAACATTTCCACCACTCCAAAAGGAAACCCTCTACCCGTCAAGCCATTAGTGCCCCAACCCCTGGCAGCCTGTAATCTGCTTTCTGTCTCTGTGGGTTTGCCTATTCTTAATATTTCATATAAATGGAATCGTACAATACGTGGCTTTTGTATCTCATTCCTTTCACGTAGCATAATGCTTTCAAGGTTCATCGGCATTGGAGTACATATTAGTACTTCATTTTCTTTTTTATTTAGATACAACTGGCATATGGTGTCGTATTAGTTTTGGTCTACAATACAATGATTTGATACTTCATTCCTTTTTATAGTCGAATAATATCCCATTTTACAACAATGCCACATTCTATGCATCCATGCATTGATGGACATTTGGGTCGTTTCCCTCTTTTGGCTACTGTGAGAAATGGTGCTGTGAGCATTCAAACATCTGTTTTTAATTCTTTGGGGTAAAGACCCAGGAGTGGAATTGCTGGGTCACATGGTAACTCTGTGTGCTTAACGTTTGGAGAAACAGCTAGTGTTTTGCAAGGACTGCCTTTGGAAAAGCCCACTGAATGCCTATGCTTGTTGCTGTGCCCGGGAAGCAGAGCCTCCGCATCTGTGGGCAGTGTGGGACCAAGTGACCCAGGATCAGCTGCCTCTAGGCTCCAACTGTGCCCCCTCCTGGAGCATGGGAGAGTTGGGCCGGGCAAGTTAGAAGAAGCCCCAGCCCCACCAGCCCCTCCTTTCTATGCCATCTCCCTCCCCCAGCAGGTAGTACGAGGAGCGCCCGCCCACCCCCGTGGTGGCTCCTGGAGGAGAGTTACCAGGAGCTGCATCTGAAGAGGTTCGGTCCCCAGGCCTTTAACCCAGAGCCTGGTCTCCAAATCCCAAAGGGACAGCATGAAATGGGGAAGCCAGACTGGAAGGAGCTTCCCAAGGGGCTGCGGTGGGAGGAACTACAAAGGGGAGTGGCAGAGGGGCTGTCGGTCTGTGAGCCAGCGCTCCTGGCGCATGCCTTGGCCTTGCTTGCTCACCTCCCTCTAAGTTCCCACCTGAAGCAAGCGTCCTTGTCGTAAGCTGAGACCCTGTTTTGTTAGTCTAGATCCTATGGGGGCAGGACTACTGCTCTGAGCCCCAACCATGTAGCTGGGGTCCTTCCCTTTGCATGGTCCTGAGAGCCTCTTGCCCTCAGGGGCCAGGCCACATCCCAGGGCCATTGGGTCAGGACATATAACACACAGCTACTCCAGATCTTCTCCGTGCCAGGCCCTGGGCTATGAGCCAAGGATGCAGCAAGGACAAATTCACTCATGCATTGACTCGACCTCCAAGTATTGAGAACCTACCATGTGCCAAGGGTAAGTGCTCGATATAGCTAAGAACAGGCCAGACATGATCCCCTGGCCTCCTGGAGCCCACATTCAGGAAGGAAGGACAAGAAGAAATAAAAACAAATACCACAATGAGATACCACTCCACACCCACTAGGATGGCTATAATCACGATGACAAATGATGACGATCGTTGGGAAGGATGTGGAAAATAGCCCTTGCGCACTGCTGGTGGGAGCGTGAAAGGGTGTGGCCGCTATAGAAAATGGTCTGGCTATTTTTCAAAAAGGTAAACATAAGTCATTGTTTGATCCAGCAGTTGCCCTCCTAGGTATATAACCAAGAGAAATGAAAACATATGTTCACACAAAAACTTGAACATGCGTGTTTACAGCAGCATTATTCATAATAAAAAAAAAGGAAAACAACCCCAAAGTCCATCACCCAACGAATGAACAAATAAAATGTGGTCTGGCCACACAATGGAATCTCGTTCAGCCACAGAAAATGTTGAAACACGGACACCGTGCCACCGCACTGAGGAACGTCGACAACACGATGTGGAGTACAAGAAGCCACACACAGAAGGCCACGGATTGTAGGATTCCATTTGTCATGTCCGAAAGAGGCAAATCCAGAGAGATGGAAAGCTGACTAGTGGGTGCCAGGGGTTCAGGGGGTAACTGCTAATGGCTATGGGGTTTCCTCTTGGGCTGACGATAATATTTAGGAACCAGACAGAGATGATGGTCGTACAGCATTGTGAATGTACTAAATGCCACTGCACTGTACACTTTGAATTTCATCTCAATGAAAAACAAAGACATGATATGATTTCTGCAGTGATTAGTGCTGTGTAGACATCAAAAGAGAATAACCCGGTGGGGGTGGGTGTTAGCCAGGGAGGTCAATAAAGGCCTCTCTGAGGAGGTGACATTTAAGCTGAGACTTGAAAGTAATGAGCCTGTCGCACAAGAGCTGGGAGAAGACCACTCCAGGTGACAAGATGAAAAGGACTCGGACTCCTTCTTCACAGCCCAGTGGGGAAGACAGAGGCCGAGAGAGTGCCAGGCGCCGGGTGTCGTGGAACGCACAGGAGGGCACTGACCCTCTGTGTGAGCAGCCAAGGACGGGAGGAAAAGGTGGAAGCTATAAACACGGGAGCTATGATGCCACCCCACTCGGAAAGAGCATCACCTCCAGGTCCTCAATCACTGAGTGGCTGCTCCGCAGGTTGTCGATGGCGTCCATGGGGGGTCTTGGCCACTTGCTGGATCGCCGCAGGTCTGGGAGGGGAGAGCAGAGCAAGCCTTTTCAGGCCTGCCTTTTCCTCTGTTCTCCTGATGGCTGTGGGAGTGTCAGGTCCCGATGCAGAGGCCGGGCCTGAGTTTCATAACTTACAAGTATGGCACATGTATTTTTGTCAAGTAGCTAATCCGAACGCCCCATTCCTGCTCAGGCCTGGAGACGAAGAGCTCCATGCAGTAGTCCTTGGCCTGCACAGAAAGCGCTGTAAGCCCCTGACCTTCAGTGCATCCATACAGCCACCAGGCCCATGCCACGGAGAACAGGGAGCCCACACGTTGCCGGCCAAGCTTCGTAATTTGAATGTTGGTCAGCCTTTTGCTTTGAGGCAAAGAATATCCTCAGAAGTCTCTTTGCTTGCAACAAGCACACGCATGAAAACAGTGAGTCAATTCATCCTTTTGGTGATCTCTATCAAAAGAGACTCACCGAGGAGCACCTGGCTGGCTCAGTCAGTAGAGCATGCCACTCTGGATCTCGGGTTCATGAGTTTGAGCCCCAAGTTGGGAGTAGAATTTATTTAATTAAAAAAATATATATATAATATATTATGTTATTATATATATTATATTATATATTATTATATTAATGTATATTATATTATATTATTATATATTATATATATATATATTTTTTTTAAAGAGAATCACTGGGAAAGATCTCAAGGATCACCTCATCTATCGCCTTCCCCCCTAATTTAATGAATGAGGAAACTGAGGCCTGGAGCAGGGATTGAGCAAGCTGGTGGGCACAAGGGTCACACAGCAGGACGAAAGGGATGCGTTTAGGCAAGGGATTCAGAGAGAAGAGAGGCTGAACCATGGCCTCACCGCTCACCTGCTGTATGACCCCACACAAATCGTTTTCTCTGTCTGGGCCTCAGTTTAGCCTTCTGTAAAGTGGGAATAACATGGCCTCGCAGAGTTGTGAGGATTCAAGGTTGTGTCATGTAAAGGGCCCAAGGCTTCAGAGGTGTTCGGGAAATTGAACAACCCTTCCTTTTTTATATGTGTTCCTTACTCTACAGCTCAGACCACTCGATTAAGTGGCCTTTGTGCTTGGAGCTTCAGAAAAGCCCAGCAGAATAGGGACCTCTGGAGAGGCAAATGGCCACTGCATATCCCATCCCGAGTGTATGCCAAACGGGCCACAGGGGAGTGGGCACCAACCCCTGGAAGGAGCATTGCAGAGATAAATGAAAGGACCACTTGTCTACCAGTCAATATCCCTTTCAGAGTCCAGGCATGTTCCGGGTCAACATCAATAGAGCAAGGCAGAGAGCTGAAATTCACCGTTCTGTTTTCTTTTGAGTGACATGGAATGCTCTTTTTCTATGCAAAGAAAAACAGAACAACCCATGCCATTGTTCTGACATCAATTCAAAGTGCCTTCGGTGGGAGCTGTCCCCTCCCACTCCAACCCCCCCCCCCCAAGGCTGAGTCCCTTCCAAGCCCCAGCGGCTGGACAAACTCCAGCTAGGTTTGCCAGGGAAAATGCAGGGAGTCCAGTTACATGGGATTTTCAGATAAACAACAAATAATTTCCTAGTGTAAGTATGTCCTAAAGATTGTGCAGAACATACTTATACTACTACAAAACTATTTGTTGTTTATCTGACATTTAAGTTTAACTGGGCATCCTGTATTTTTATTTGCTAAAACTGGAAACCCTAGCGCCAGCCAAACCAGGCAAGAGTTTAGACCGGCGCCTGGCCACAAATCTAGGTCACTAGGCAAATTGCAGCAGGGGATGAAGCCTGCCTGAGCTCCAGCCCTGGCTGCCCAGACCTCCAGAAGCAGCCATCTTGTGGACGGCACTGAACTAGGGACACAGCCACACATGCTGGTTCCTGTCTGTGCCGGCTATGGAGGCCGCGGAAGGGAGTTCAGCTCCCAGGAAGGGAGTTCTCCGCACCCAGTTCAAAAAGCACTTGGTCTTAGAGGTGGGTACTTTTGGGGCCACTATGCCAGACTGGCCAGCCTCCCTCTCCCAGCCCCGGCAGCAGGATGCAAACTTGGCCCTGCCGGGTTTCGGAACCAGTCCTGGTCAGGCAAGGCATTGCGACAACAGATTTTCCTGGAGTGCCTACTCACACGAGGCTGTCTAGGAGGCTTCAGAGCTAGAGAGAGTGGGGAGCAAAGAGAATACAGTCCCTACCTCCAGGAGCCTGAAGACTGCCATATTCGGAGGACCACTTCGGCACTAGACACTTTATAGGAGACATTGCGTTCGGGCCCTGGAATAATCCTAGTGTTATTATGGTCATCCTATTTTATGGATACAGGTAAAGAGGCTCAAAGAAAAGCTAGGAAGTGGGGTGCCAGGATTTCGGCCCAGGTTTCTCAGACTCCAGGATACAGGACTGTGCCCAGAGGGTGGAACCACAATACAGTGTTCAGGGGACATCCTGGGGAGGGAGGGGTCCGTGGCCCCCCGTAGTAGAAGGCAGGGGGCTTCTAAATGAGGAGGCCCTTGATGCTGGCCTTGCAGAACTAGAGGACCTTGATGATGTGGTGGTCCATGGAAGTAGGGACCCAAGGCACACTCCCAGAGCAGAGAGTGTGAGGGCTCTGTGGGAAGACAGTGATGCTGGAAGGAGTGGACATTGAGATATGTTTTATCACGTTGCTCAGGCTTATGATGTCCTCCTAAAGTGATTATTTGGCTCAAGCTCACCCTCCCTTGGCAGGAGAGAACACAGCTTCCTCTTCCACCGCCCTGTTTTAAAAAGCCACACCGCACTGGAGAAAGGTCACAGGCCCTCAGATGGGGACCCCCAGGTGGGGAGGCATCCCCTGAGCGGCCAGTCCTCAGCCTCAGCAACCATGGCCAAGCTGCCTTCCCTCCTTCATCCTTCATTTGTTTCCTCAGCAACAAACACTGCCAAAGCACCCAGGAGGCGTGAGGTGTTCCGTGTGCGGTGAGAGGCGCAGCCCTCGCTGCGTTGGCAGTGAACCACGGCGGGGCGCCCTCACTAACCGTCCTATAGGGTTTGGGTACCTCTCCCTTGGGCCGTGCTTTCAGGGCCCCGCTAGGGGAGGCAGGTGAGGGGCCTGCAGCGGCTGCCCCCTGGCGCTCCCCCGATGGGCGGGGGCAGCAGGAGAGCAGGCCTGCTCCGCAGAGTCCCCCAGGCAGGCCGGCGTCTGAGGGGCCGCCTCCCGCCCCCGCCGCCCGGGGAGTGTCCTGTTCCCTCCGGCCTTGGCTCAAGGGGGAGTCCCCGCCGGCTTCCTGGCAGTCGCTACCGTGCCCGACCCACCCACGCAGCGGCGTCCCGGGCTGGGGCTCGTGCCAGGCGGGCAGGCCCGGGCGCTCGGCTGCGGCCCCCCACGCCCCTTCCCCGGCTCTGAGGGCTGGCAGCCGCCCCCGAGGCCCCGGGTCCCCGGGCCCCGCCGCCTCGCGATTGGCCCGGCGGGTCACGTGTTCGGCCGCCCCAGGGTCCCACCGCAGGCGCGGGGGCGCGAAGCCGCTTTTCACGCCCCGGCCCTCTCGGGGACGGGGACGGGTCGGGGCCCAGGGACGGGGCAGCTTCCCCAGCGCCGGGCCTTTCCCGCGGCACACGGCCCGGAACCCTCCCCCGAGCTCAGCCACTGCTCACTTCCCTCCTTTCCCCCAGCCGGCGCCCACAACCCTGCCGGGCTTCCTGCCGTGTGCACTCCTCTCCCTCTGAGCCCTTAGAAGCGGTCACTGGCACCCCAGCTCACTCCGTCCGTGGGAGACCAGGCCAGGCATCTGGGAAATGGTTGGGGAGGTGGGGCTCAGTCGCCGGGAACACAACTGCTGATTCAGGCAACAAGGGTTTAATGAGCACCTGCTGGGTGTTGGGCACCCATGCCAAGCCCTGAAGACAGAGTGGGGAGTGAAACAGGTAAGCTCTTGCCCTTAGGGACCAGCCGTTCTAGTGGATAAATCGAGACACACCAGGCCGTTTCTTGTCGCAAGTCTCCCGATGGTGATCAGAGGCATTTATCCAGGCGGGTGTTCCACCCTTAAGCCATTACTGACCTCACGCTGCCCTGAGGCCGGAATTCTGCTGGGCACCATAAGGAAGGGGAGAGAGTGGAGGAGCAAGAGCAAGATTAACCAGTCCTCAAGAAGCTCCAAGCCCAGGCGAGAATAACACGTGAAAACCCATAATTATACTGAAAGCCAGTAAGTGCTGTGCGGGAGGCCTGACTCTGTGCGCACAGAGGTCAAGGCAGTGGGAGCGGGCCAGCTTTCTGCAGAGAGCGAGAGCAGAGCCACTTACTGAGAAGGGTGGGAAAGCTCATACTTGCTCACTAATACCTGGGTCATCTCATTGCCCAGAGCAGGCCAGAGCCCGATTGGTGGCCCTGTGCTACCCCCATGGGGTGAGGGTCAGTGGGCTGCAGGGTGAGGGTAGGGGGATGGTAGGTTCAATAGGACGTCAGGTCACAGTTGAATTATGAGTAAGCAAACAAAATTATCATCTTTGGTATAAGTATGTTCCAAGGATTGCATGGGATATGCTTATTATACTCAAAATAATCATTGTGTACATGAAATTCAAATGTAACTAGGTGACCTGTATTTTTATTTTCTAAATCTGGGAACTTTGGGGAATGAGGTGTGGGATAGGCCCAAAGGGACCTTGTCTGGGAATGGGGGAGTTGATTAGAGTCCCCAGTCTGGTGCTCCCCTCAGTTGAATGTCTCCCCAGGGCCTTGGGGCACCGGAGCAAGTGTTGATGGGTGTCCAGCCTGTGGTTTGCTCCACCCTGCGTGATAAAGGAGAGGCAGCCTCCAGCAGGGGAAGGAAGGAATAGAGGAAGTAAGATGAGTACCACCCAAGGAATAAAGGCCTGAGGGTTAGATGCTTTCAGGACGAGTTCCAAAAGGGGCTCCAGACTCCCACGCCGGGCACCGTGCCCTGAGAACTCCAAGTGTGGAATTCATGATTCTCCCTGCGTGGGAAGGCACTGGCTGCCTGTCTGCTTCCCCCTGGGGGTGAATGATGAAGAAGGGAGGAAGCTGAAGGGTAGCGCTAGAGGGGGTAGGCTCTGGGTCCAGGGGGGAAGGAGACTGTGAACTGGTTTGAACTGGTTCTGCCCTGACAAGGAGCCGCAGCAGCATCTGAGGAAGCTGTCCCTCTTGACATCCTAAGCCCCTGCCCTTGGCTCATACTCTTGATTCCTGTGCCTCTTCTGGTCCCCTCTCCAAGGTTACCTTCGGAAGACCTGGCATGCTTCTCCTGGGAGCTCTCCCCTGGCCGGTTGCAGGGCAAACTAAACCCCTAAAAGACAGGTGCCAGGGCTTTTTCCCATATTGGGGCTCCTTGACTGAGGATCTACCAACTACATCTGATGAAGCATAGCTGTGACCACCACATACCCAGCCCGGCAGCTATCTAAGCCCAGAGAATCGCGGGAAATGGAGAAAGGGGATACGGGGTTAGTGGACACCGATGTTCTCTGGACACAGGTTATACAAGGCCCGACACACAAATATACATAGTCCACGTAATTTGGCCTAAAATAAAAATGCTAACCACAGTGCACAGGAAGAAATGGCAGACTAGCAGGGATTTTGTTTGCTTTTTCACAAATTCGAGGCATTCGGGGGGAAATTATTGGAAAGGTCCAGATCTCTCCTGAAGCAGGCACACCCCCAAGAATGGTTGAAGCAATCAGTGCCTTCTTTCTAGGTCCCATAAATTCACTACCGAAATTGGAGGCCTTGAGAAGCAGCCCATCAGTCTTAAAGGTGAACGTTAAAAAGACCAGGACCAGGGGCACCTGGGTGGCTCAGTCGGTTAAGCTCTGACTCTTGATTTCGGATCAGGTCATGATTTCAGGGCTCTGTGATCGACCCCAGGTAGGGCTCCCTGTTCGGTAGAGAGTCTACTTGTCTCCCTCTGCCCTTCCCTCTTCTCTCTCTCTCTCTTAAGTATTATTTATTTATTATCTTTTTTATAAAAGATTCTATTTATCTACCTGAGAGAGAGAGAGACAGAGAGGCAGGGAGAGAGAGAAAACACAAGCAGGGAGGAGGGGCAGAGGAGAGGGAGCAGACCCCCGCCCCAGCCGCTGAACAGGGAGCCTGACACACCCTGGGATCATGACCCAAGCTGAAGGCAGTCGCCCAACCGACCGAGCCACCCAGGTACCCCTTAAATAAATAAATCTTTTTTAAAAACCGTCAAGACCAAACAAGGCAGCCACTGAGTGCAGGTCGGTGGTGTGGCGGCTGCTGGAGCTTGTCCTCTGCAAAGCACATCTAGAAGTAAGATTGCAGCAGGGCAAAAGGTGGGTGCATGGGCGCCAGAGGTGATCAGCCCTGGGTTCAAATTGCTGTGTGCCCCTCATAGAGCCATGTGACCTTAGGAAGGTCCCCCAAACCTCTGTGAACTTCTGTTTCCTCATCTTTAAAATGGTTATAGTAATCATCCTAACCTTGCAGGGCAGTGGTGAAAATTTAGTATGATGACAGATGGGGAGATCGGTTCAGGGCTCAAGAAATGGACACTCTTGTCAGAATCAGAGCGAATAAATGACCCTCAGAGGGGAAGCAGTGGGAGTCGGGCTAGAGGCATTTTGCTCACACGGTTACCGCTCTTCACTCCTCGCACGTTGCTGAGGCAGATTTCTCAAAAGGAGTTTCCCAACAGTGGCTCCCCAGTTAGAACCACCCAGACCCATTTCCCATTGGCCTGTCGGCCGCCTTGAGGTAGAGGGTGCAGAAGGGATGGCGGGAATGGGGCTGCTTTGGCTCGTGTTCATCCACCAAGGTCGTGCTGGGCTGCTGGGCTGCTGGGCCGGGGTGTACAGAAGGCCGGAGATGCTGCTGAAATCACTGCGTGTGAGACATGTTTGCCTTGAGAGAGGAGGGGAGGGGGCAGAAACCATCCAGACTTGTCCCTCTACTCTTGTGGACACTTCTCCCCGTGGTGTTCTAGAGCTGCGGGACTCCAGCACTCGCGGCCAGCCCTTGCTGAGAAACCCAGGAAAAAGGACGAGGAAGTGAGAAAGCAGCCAGTTTCTCTGCTCAGGCAGGGCTGGTGCTAGAGTTTGTCCTGAGGTGTGTGGAAACTGCTGTGGTCTGTCCCTACTGTTCAGAGAGAAGGCTAAATAAAGGGTCTAGAAAGCCTTGATAGAAAGCCTTTCTAGAGCTGCCAGAAACTTCATGTCTCAATTCTAGAGGCTAGAAGTCCAAAATCAAAGTGATAGCAGGGTCATAGTGGCCCTGAGGGTTCCAGAGGAGGGTCCTCCCTCACCTCTTCTAGCTTCCAGTGGCCTCAGGCGCTCCCTGGCTTGTGGCCCCATCGCTCCGATCTCCGCCTCCATCTTCACATGGTCTTCCCTGTGTGTCTCTGGGTCCTCTCTGTTTCTTCTACAAATACCAGTCATTGTATGTAGGGCCCACCCTAAACCCAGGGGGATTGCATCTTAAGATCCTCAACTAATCACATCGGCCAAAACTCCATTTCCAAATAAGGTGACATTCTAAGCTTCTGGCTGGACGTGAATTTTGGGGAGACGTTATTCAACCCACTACACACTCCTAACTGAATTCTGCACCAATGTAGACATTTCAGAAATGATCTTTATTAGATATTATTTAGGAGGATGTTGTTCATTGAGCAAAATGTGCTTCAAAGTAGCTTCCAGGGGCGCCTGGGTGGCTCAGTCGGTTGAGCGTCTGCCTTCGGCTCAGGTCACGATCTTGGGGGTCCTGGGATCAAGCCCCACCTTGGGCTCCCTGCTCAGCGGGGAGTCTGCTTCTCCCTCTGCCTCTCCCTCTGCTCGTGCTCTCTTTCTCTCTCTCTCAAATGAATAAATAAAATATATTTTTTTAAAGTAGCTTCCATTGTCACCAAATTCCCCTCTGAAGGGATCACCACAGAAACACACCCTGTTCGCTGCTCTTGCCAGTCTCCAGAAAAGTCCCAGGTACAGAGTAGGTGCTGAATAAATATTTGCTGGATGAATGAATAGAATGAAATTCATTTAGTGGCCGAATGGACTTACCCTTTGGCTGAGAGAAGCTCGCTGTGGGCACAAAGTCGTAGGCTTTCCCAATTTCTTACAAAAAGAGTACGAAGCATTTTTCAGACAAATCTGACAAGTATAGAAACAGTCGGAGCTAAGACCCTCTGATCTGCCCTGCCCACCCTCTGCCAGTCCCCAGGGTACATCCTGGAGCAACAGGAGCCATGTGGAAACCCATATCGTAGGTCATAATCAGAGGCAAATGAAATTTTTCAGGGCCGGTGATAGATCATACATAGCACCGAGGCATTGACAACCACCCCTAAAGTTCACTCCGGAAAATTAAACAGCTTTTTATTCCACCCCACAAGCATTTACTGAGAGTCAGCCTACACTGTGTGTTCTAATAGAGAGTGCAATTGTTGTCTTGCAAGCCGGGTGGTGAAAATGGTTTGAGAGTGAGGAAATACCCTTTCTATTAAAGGGACCCCATTGTTTTCGGGATGCATATTTTGTTTTCTTTGATTTCCAAAAGGGAAGTGCAATACTAAAAAAGGTATTTTTGTAACTGCAAGGAGGAAAAAAAAGAGCCCAAAAAGCATTGTCCATGTCTAATTGGACTAAATTGAAGGGCTGGGCTGCCAGGGTTACTGTTTTGAAACAGATCATGCTGCGTGCCAGCTTACCAACTGGTAGTAATTCCCCATGACCTTCAGGATAGTCTAGACCCTCTAACGTGGCATTCTTTGGCAGCTGTCACCATCTTCTGCCTCACTGTGTAGGGCTGAATTGTGGCCTTCCAAAAGATGCTGAGGTCCTAAACCCCTGTGAATGTAACCTTATTGGAAATAGGGTCTTTTGAGATGATCGAGTTAAGACGAGGTCATTAGGGTGGACCCTAATCCCATATGACTGGTGTCCTCATTAAAAAAGGGACATTTAAACGCAGAGACAGGAACATAGGGAGAACAGCATGTGAAGATCCCAGTTCTGCTGTCACAAGCGACGGAACTATCAGAAGCTAGTAGGGGGGCCCAGAACAGTTCACTCCCTAGGACCTTGAGAGGGAGCATGGGACTGCCAACAACCTGATCTCAGACTTCTGGTCTCCCAAACTGTGAGAGGAGAAATTTCTGTTGCTTAAGCAATTCAGCGTGTTGTACTTTGTAACGAGGAGCCCGGCAGCCAGAGGGAAGGAATGCACTCACCTTCCATCCTGATCCCTCCCGCCACCCCCATCCCACACTCCAATGGCTCTGTTCCCTAAATGCTCCCTGCACGCTGGGCGTCCTGTGCTTTGGCTAGGGGGAGTCCTGCGTCTGGCTTTACCAGGCACAGTCCAGCTTCTGCTTGCTGTCCCAGCGTAACAATGAATAGCGCCCCCTTTCACAGGTATCCTGGTGTGGACCGTGCATTCCGTGGTCACCCTAGCATCTGTCTGTGCTAACTCCAGCCTCGAGTGATCCTCCTCACCTTTTCTACCCGGTAAACTTCTACTTCTTGATCAAAGCCCAGCCCAAACATCCCTGCCTCTGTGAAACATACCCCACCTCCGCCAAGATTTCATCACTTCGTCCCCTGGGTTCCCAAGGGAGTTTATACATTTCCGGACCACAGTACTCGTTACTACATCATGGCAGCTCAGATGTGATCTTCTCAGGGATGCCTCCCCGACACCCTGACTGACCCAGTGCCCCAGTCACTGCTGTCGGTGTCCTGGACGCTCCTGCCTTCATGGCTTGTAGTCTGGATTGTGATGAGCTATTTGGGGGAGTTCATACCCATTACAGTAACCTATTACTTGCTCCTAACCTGTGACGCAGGAACCATGTCTGTGTCCTGGCACACAATTTGAATGAAAACACACGTTCCTTTAAGTGCTTGTCGTCTTGTAAAGCTATCAATTCTTGCCTCTCTCGACTGTATGCTCATCTTCTCTGTCGCCCCTTAGCACCTCACATTGTGTTTAGAACATCAGAGGTGCTCAATGCCTGTTTATTGAGAGAGTGTTTAATTTAATTTAGGAACATAACTCAGTGGCTGCACAATACTATGAGTCAAAAAAGTATTCTTGAATACTATTTGCTTCCCTCCTTGAAGGGATACCACATGATACTAGGGTCTTTCTGGACAACAAACGCAACTGGGATGACGACCCGTCTTAGAGTGACTGTTCCACTGGGAAAGAGAAATGATATTGCTACAGCATACTGTTCAGCATAGCTGCAATGTGACAGAAGATGTGGGAAATGGCCCATTTCAATCTCTGATCCAGATGATTTCAGGGGAGAGCTGTTGTAGAAATGCACAACAAATAAGTACTCACGTGTATTCAGTCATTGAGAATTTAGAAAAAGTTTTTCTTTATATGAGCTATACCAACACCTTTATGAACTAGCTAGGGCAGGGAAAGAAGCTCTGGAAGCTGCCTTTATTTAAAAGGGTCAAATAGCATGTCTTCAAAGTCACACCAGTGACTGTCCAGGAGGGAGCTCTGTAGTTGGAAACTGAGATTGTGTGTTCATCTCTGCCACCTACCAGTGCAGTGACCTTGAGCTCCCCACAGCCTCCCTGAGCCTCGGTTTTCTCATCTGTAAATGAGGGAGGATCACTTTATTCATTTGTCTTCAAAGGTCGTTATGTAGACCAGGTAACAACAGGAATGGTTGGAGAACTTGAAAGCACTGGATATACTAGGGGCCTTCCAAGATGGGTCTTCCCAATAAACCCAGAGAAAAGAGAAAGAAAGAAGGATGGTACTAGCATTAAGATAGACATGTGAATCAATGGAATAGAATTGAAAGCCCAGAAATAAACACACACATATGGTCATTGGTTTTCAACAAGTGGGTGGGAAAAGAACAGTCCTTTCAACAAATAGTACTGCAACAACTGGATACCCGCAAGCAAAAGTATGAAGTTGAACCCCTATCTCACACCATACACAAAAATTACCTCAAAGTGGACTACAGACCTCCATGCAAGAGCTAAAACTATAAAACTCTTGGAAGAAAACAGTGGTAAATCTTCATGGCCTTGGATTTGACAACTGTTTCTTCAATATGGCACCAAGAGCACAAGTAACAAAAGAAAAAAATAGATAAATTAGATTTCATTAAAGTGAAAAACATTTGTGTTTCAACAGAAACCATCTGAAAAGTGAAAATACAATCCACAGAACGGGAGAAAATTTTTGCAAATCATATCTCTATAGTGGGCTCAAATCCAAAATACATAAAGAATTCTTACAACTCGTCAATAGAAAGACACATAACTCAGTTTTCAAAAATGAGCAAAAGATCCAAATAGACATTTCTCCAAAGACAATATGCAAATGGCCAGTGAGCTAATGAAAATATGGTCACTGGCATTAGTCATCAGGAAGTACAAATCAAAGCGATCAAATGAGGTACCACTTCGTAACCACTAGGATGGAGAGAATAAAAAGGACGATTAACAACTGTTGGTGAAGGTGTGGAGCCATTGGAAGCCTCACACACTGCTGGTGGGAACGTAAAATGGTGTGGCCACTTTGGGAAACGGTCTGGCAGTTCTTCCAAATGCCAAACATAGGGTTACCATATGATCCAGCAACTCTACTGGTATATAGCCAAGAAAAATGAAAACATGAGTCCACACAAAAACTTGTACATGAGTGGGGCACCTGGGTGGCACAGTGGTTAAGCATCTGCCTTCGGCTCAGGGCATGATCCTGGCGTTATGGGATCGAGCCCCACATCAGGCTCCTCCCCAGGAGCCTGCTTCTTCCTCTCCCACTCCTCCTGCTTGTGTTCCCTCTCTCGCTGGCTGTCTCTATCTCTGTCGAATAAATGAATAAAATCTTTTAAAAAAAAAACTTGTACACGAGTGTTCATAGAAACATTTTTCATTCTTATAATGAAGTACTGATTCATGGTATAACATGGATGAACCTTGAAACATGATGTTAGGTGGAAGAAGCCAGACACAAAATGCCACATATCGTAGGATTTCACTTAGATGAATGTCCAGAATAGGCAAATCTATAGAGAAAGAAAGTGTATTGGTAGTTGCCCTGGGATTGTCAGGAGGTAGAAATGGGGAATGGCTGCTCGTGGGTATGGGGTTTCTCTGGGGAGTGGTGAAATATTCTGGATTTAGATAGTGGTGGTGGTTGTACAGCTCTGTGAATATGCTTAAAAAACCAACATTGACTTGTACACTTTACATGGGTGAATTTTATTATGTACACACTATCTCAAAAAAGCTGTTAGAGAGAGAGAGCACAGGCAATATTCGTGTTGGGGGGGCAGCGGTGAAGGGGGTGAAGGGGGAGAAGGTCCAGGATTGGGGAGGAGGAGCTTAGCCTAAGCGGGCTTCCCCATGCAGCGCTGAGACCAGGGCTTTCCTGGAGCTCCATTAGCAGTCTGAAAAGCTGCCAACCCTGTCGCTCCCAGGCACTTCGGCTTTGTTCCCATGAGCCCCACGGAGGAGGAAGGGCAGGTGAGGGGTCTGCAGCTGTCACTAGAAACACTGCCCCTAGAAACATCAAGTATTTTACTCCCTCGGGGCCTGACAGAGGCAGGGGTTAGGGGTTGGAGAAGTGGCTGAGGCTCCATCCGGAAGACTCAGAAGATGAACAGGCCTCTTTGGGTGGGTGTACACGCCTTCTATCGGAGGATGACTTCTTTGAAGTGATCCCTGGAAGCTATAACTGGAAAGGGAGCACCTTCCTTCGACTCTTCCTGGGGCACATTTGGAAAGAGCTCCCCCCAACTCCCCACCTTGGATGGATGTGATCCTTAGGAGGTGGTTCCTTTTTTTTTTTTTAAAGCTTTTTTATTTATTTATTTGAGAGAGAGCATGAGCAGGGGGGAGGAGCAGAAGGACAAGGAGAAGCAGACTCCCCACTGAGCAGGGAGCCTGACACGGGGCTCACTCCCAGGACCCCAAGATCATGACCTGAGCCAAAGGCAGATGCATTACCGACTGAACCCCCCACGTACCCCTAGGAGGCAGTTTCTGGGGCAATTCCATTGCATCCTGCTCCCCTGCACACCCCAGCCCTTTCCCTGATGTTTTCTTCTGAGTGGAGAGGAGGGGTTTGGGAAGGCACTCTGGGAAAGGGCCCTCCGCAACAACTCCCATGAGTTTTTGGCAGTGGTACAAAGAAGAGGTGGTAGTGGTTACCGTGGAAAGGACCCATGTTGCTTCCCTCATTTTTCTGGGACTTGGGCGATTGCTTACTTCTGGCTCCCCGGGGGAGGCTTTGTTTCCAGAGTGGGACACAAGACCTTCTGTCCTAGGTGGAGGCTGACTCCTTGCAGGGTACAATCACATCTGAGATGAAATATGGAGTCTAGGTTTTTGGTCCTCTTAATTTAGACTGTTGTAGAGGCTTAATTAATCTTTTTAAACAATTGTGATAAAATACACATAACCAAATTTACCATCTTAACCAGTTTTGAGTTCACTAGTGTTAAGTACATTGACATTGTTGTATGACTAATCTCCAAAATTCTTTTCATCTTGAAAAACTGAAACTCTGTCCCCATTAAACAAGTTCCCATCCCATTCCCTCCAGCCTGTGGCAACCGCCATTCTTCTGTCTCCATGAATTTGACTAGTCTAGGTGCCTCGTATAAGTGGAATCATACAATACTTGTCCTTTTGTGGCTGGTTTCTTTCACTGAGCATAATGTCCTCCAGATTCACCCATGTGGTAGCATGTGTCAAAATTTCCTTCCTTTATAAGGCTGAATAACATTCCATTGTATGGATAGACCACACTTGGTTTAGCCATTCACCCATTGATCGACACTGGAGTAGCTTCCATCTTTTGGCTACTGTGAACGATGCTGCTATGAACATGTGTGTGCGAATACCTCTTTGCAACTCTGTTTTCAATTCCTTTGGGTACATACCCAGAAGTGGACTTGCTGGATCATATAGTCATTCTATGTTTATTTTTTGAGGAACCACCATACTGTTTTCCACAGTGGCTGTCTACTGTATTTATTTATTTATTTTAGAGAGAGAGTGAGCGGGAGGGGCAGAGGGAGAGGGAGAGAATCTCCAGCAGACTCCATGCTGAGCAAGGAGCCGGATGCAGGGCTCAATGCGGAGCTCAATCTTAGAGCCCTGAGATCACGACCCTTAGATCACAACCTGAGCAGAAACCGGGAGTGGAGCACTTAAACGAACTGTGCCACTGAGACGCCCCCTTTGGTAGTTTTTTAAATTGGGTTATTTGATTTTTTGTTACTGAGTTGTGGGAGTTCTTTATACATTCTGGATATTAATCCCTCATCAGATATGTGATTTGCAAATATTCTCTCCCATTCCACAGGTTGCCTTTTCACTTTGTTGGTTGTGTCCCTTGGTGCACGGAAGTTTTTAATTTGGATGTAGTCTAATTATCTCTTTTTACATTTGTTACCTGAGCTTTTGGTGTCATAACCAGTAAATCATTGCTAAATCTGATGTCAAGAAGCTTTTCCCCAGTGTTTTCCTAAGAGTTTCACAGTTTTGGGGCGCCTGGGTGGCACAGTGGTTAAGCATCTGCCTTCAGCTCAGGGCGTGATCCCGGCGATCTGGGATCGAGTCCCACATCAGGCTCCTCCGCTGGCTGGGAGCCTGCTTCTTCCTCTCCCGCTCCCCCTGCTTGTGTTCCCTCTCTCGCTGGCTGTCTCTGTCAAATAAATAAATAAAATCTTTAAAAAAAAAAAAGAGTTTCACAGTTTTAGCACTTACATTTAGGTCTTTAGTCCATTTTGAGTTAATTGTTTGTATATGATGTCAGGTAAGCATCCACCTTTACCCCTTTGCATGCGGATATCCAGTTTTCCCAATACCATTTATTGAAAAGACTGTCCTATCTCTTTCTCTATTGAATGGTCTTGGTGTCCTTATCAAAAGTCATTTGACCATATATGTAAGGGTTTATTCCTGGGGTCTCTATTTTGAACCATTGACCTATATGTTCTCTTTATACCAGTACCACACAGTTTTGCTTACTATGGCTATGTAATATGTTTTGAAATCAGGAACTGTGACACCTCCAGCGTTTTTCTTCTTTTCAAGATTGTTTTAGCTATTTGAGGTCCCTAGAGATGCCATATACCTTTTAGGATGGATTTTTCTATTTCTGCAATACAAACACCATTGGGGTTTTGATAGAGATTGTAACAAATCTTTGGATCTCTTTGGGTAGTATTGATATTTTAACAATATTACATCTTTGAGTCAATGAACATGGGATGTCTTTTGATCTATTTGTGTCTTCAGTTGTTTTCAGCAATGTTTTGTAGTTTTCAGTGTACAAATCTTTCATCTCCTTGGTTAAGTTTAATCCTAAGTACTTTATTCTTTTTGATTAATTAATCTAAATAACAAAATGTCATTCATGCTCAACAAATATTTGCTGACATTCCGGTTTTTTCCTCTTTCATTTCACCCTTTCTCATATATTCTCTTTCAATTTTAATGTTGGGCCTTCAAATCGTTCAGAGTTTGCATAGTAGCATACTACTCACCTCAACATGAATCAGGCAGCCCCCTCAAAGTCAAAGATAAAGCTCTTTTTAAAAATCTATTTTGAGTAAAACACACTCGAACGTATCATGAAACAGTTCCTCATAGGGCTTCCTTCCTCAAAAATTTTTTTAGTGTAAGAAACTGAGATTTAAAAAAACCCCTCATAATTGGAGAGAGAGGGTGGGCATCTGGTGAGCTGGTCTCGCTTCTGAGTTGCTTTGGTTTGATTTGTGATATGACCGGAATCTGGGGCAATTTTCTCACCAGGCTGCTTGTAGAGTAGACCTCAAAGCCATCCCTAAACACCCTACATTTATCTAGTAATGAGGGAGACAAACAAGACTGGCCCTTGGAAACACTGTGATGTCATAACAATAATCTCCGCATGTCTGGTCCCTGTGTCCAAGAGGCCCTGGGACCAAAAACAAAACAAAACAAAACAAAAAAAACCCTGTGTTTCTCTCTGTGTGTGTTTTCATGTCCCGCTACTTGGCTGGAACTTCCCCCCCAGCACCTGGGAAAATAGACCCTGCTGACCAGCGGGACCTCTCCAAGGAGGCCCCAAACTCAACACGGAGCTCTATGAGAAAGTAGAAGGCAAACACCAGCAAGAAGCAATAGCGCTCTCATCTGCACGTGAACAGAGTCCGGCTTGACCCCTTGGTGTTCTGGAGCCCCTCCGTGTTTGTGCTTATAGGTCACTGGCAGTTCCCAGAGAGAAGATGGCGGAAACTTCTGGTTTCTAGAGTCTACAAGTGTCACGCTCCCTCTGTCCAGACTCGGCTCCCAGGTAAGCACTCCCTGTCTCACCCCCATGGGGCTTGGCCACCATCTTCTCCTGGTGGAGCTTTTCCCTAGCCCCAGCCTTGTAGCACACCCTTGGTATGTAGAGGGCAAGCTTCACCACCTTCTCCCCTTCAAAACCCTGGGCCTCTTAAAAACAACCAACCAGGGGCGCCTGGGTTTAAGCATCTGCCTTCGGCTCAGGTCATGATTCCAGGGTCCTGGGATCGAGCCCCACATCAGGCTCCCTGCTCAGTGGGAAGCCTGCTTCTCCCTCTCCCACTCCCCTGCTTGTGTTCCCTCTCTCGCTGTGTCTCTCTGTCAAATCAATAAAAAAATCTTAAAAGAAAAAAACCCAACCAACCAACCACACACAAACAAATTGACAATTCTGGGCAGTCTCCAGAAACTTACCTGAGGCTACTCACTCTCCTGCCCACACCCCTCTAAACCTCAGCTTTATCGAAGTATAACCTATCCACAGTGAAATTCACTCATTTCATGTTAAGAATTTAATGAGTTTGAGCAGTTGTATACAGTCACGTAATCACCATCACAAAGTATAGAACATTCCCCTCACCCCTAACACTTCCCTCTTGCCCCTTTGCGGTCAATCCCCTTCCCACATCTCTGGTTCTAGCCAACCACAAATCTGCTTTCTATCACTATAGTTTTGCCTTTTTCCAAATGTAATATAAATGGAATCATAGGGTATGTAGTATTTTGTGTATTTTTATTTCATTCAACATAAGATTTTAGGGGTTTATTCATGTTGTAGCATGTATCAATAGTTCTTCCTTTGTATTGCTCAGTAGTATTCCATTGTATGCACCTATCATTGTTTAACTGTTCATCAGTTGATGGGAATTTGAATTGTTTATCTTTTTTACTACTATTTTAAAATGCTGCTATCAATATTTGCATACAAGTCTTTTCATGAACATATGTTGCCATGACTCTTGGATAAATAGCTAGGCATGGTATTTCTGGGTCCTGTGTACTTTTAACTTTATAAGTCACTGCCAAACTGTTTTCCAAAGTGGCTGCATCACTCTGCTCAGGCTACTTTTTAAATAAAGAGTGGGGGAAGAAGAGGGAAAGAAAGAAAGAAAGAAAGAAAGAAAGAAAGAAAGAAAGAAAGAAAGGGAAAGAGAAAGAAAAAGAAAAAAAAAGAAAAAGAAAAAAAAGAAAAAGAAAAAGAGTGGGGATGAGGAGGAGGGAGGTGGAACCACCTACAATAATCTTATAAAGTAAATACTAATATCCCCATTTCCCAGATAAGGAAATTGAGGTTTAGAGAGATGTACTTTCCCAAAGTCACACACCTAACAAGCAAATAGAAGAGCAGGGATGCCCAGGGGTTAGCTCTGCCCTCTCCCACGTCTCTTCCCATCAGCCAACCTGGCAGGTGAGGAACACTGTTGCCTTGATATTCTAGACACCACCTTCACCTCGGTCCTTACTATGCTAGGACACAGCGACTGTGAGAAGTGGCATTTGACTTCTTTTTTCAGAGGCAGCAGCTAATGATTAGCAGTAACTTTCCCAAGGCCAACAGCATCCTCCTTATAAGGATGTCCCTTCCCCTCCTCCACCCTGGGCTCAGTGTAATGAACCTGGTAGAACAAGGTGGTTGCAGTCCCCAGCCTGCAACAGGAGTGGGGACTGGGAGGGTAGAGCACCAGCACTGGGCCCATGTGTGAGGACGCTAAGGGAGAGAAGCAGGAAACAGAACTTTGCCTTTCTCAGGCCTGCTTCTCACCCAGGAGGCTGGGAGGGGGGGCAAGGGTACACCTGGCCAGGCCATGGATGTAGATCCCTTCTGGTCCTGCCTGCTCCACTTGCCCGAACTTGGGAGAACAGGATGGAGCCCCAGGGGACAGGAGGCACCTCCAGCCTGTGCCTTAGTCAAAGCTGGAGGACCTCGGGGGAGGGAAATGGGTGCAGAATGTCCCACCCAGAAAGGTTATCGAAGAGGCAGCATTATGTCACAGCTATTGCTGCTCCCTCCCTATTGTCCTGGAGCCAGCCATCTCCCCACAGGTCCCCTTGCATCTGGTGTGTGTGTGTGTGTGTACGTGCCCGTGTGTGTGTGCATGCCCGTGTGTGTGTGTGTGTGTGTGTGTGTGTGTGTGTGTAAAATGCAGGGAAGCCTGAAGAACCCCCCAACACACATACACAGACACTCACACACGTACTTGGAACTATGAGATGCAGCTCCACCCTGAGAGAGGGCAGGACTTGGTGCAGAATACAGCTAGCTGAGCGGTGCAGTCGGTCAAGATGGGTAGTAAGGAGGGCACGTATTGCATGGTGCACTGGGTGTTATATGCAACTAACGAATCATCGAACTTTACATCGGAAACTGGGGATGTACTGTATGGTGACTAACATAATATAATAAAAAAACATCTAAAAAAAAAGTGGCTGAATCTTGATTTCAGCTCAGGTCACGAGGATCTCAGGGTCCTAGGATCAGTCCTCGCATTGGGCTGTGCACTCAGTGCAGAGTCTGCTGGAGATTCTCTTTCCCTCTCCCTCTGCCTCTCCTGCTTGTGTTCTCTCTCTCAAATAAATAAATATTTTTTTCAAAAGTGGGGATAAGCGCCTGGGTGGCTCAGTCAGTTAAGCGTCCAACTCTTGATTTCAACTCAGGTCATGGTCTCAGGGTTGTGGGATTGAGCCCCACTTCGGGTTCTGCGCTCTGCAGGAAGTATACTTGAGAGTCTCTCTCTCCCCCTGCCCCTCCCCCTGCTTGCATGTGCACACGCTCCTTCTCTCTAAAAAAAAAAAAAACAGCAACCTCACGCACGGCAAGGTGGTCACTCCCTCATAGTGCTCAATGTTTACGGTTTTCAAAGTGCTTTCAGCTCTTCCTTCATTTGATTCTTGCGCCTACACTGTGAGGCAGGGGTCACTGCCTGCGTTCCACAGGCCAGAGACTGGTCTTCTCTACCAGGCCTTTCTGCCTGAGCTGTGCCCTTCAGAGCTGGACCTGGGCTAACCTCCTTGGGATGAGGAGTGTCCCTGCTCTGTAACCCCCATCCCCTGGTTGAGCAGAGAGCTTCAGCCTCATCCTTGAATACAGTGCCTACTGTATGCAAGGTCTCCCCCACAAATTGCTACCCTCTCTCAGTCCACACTTTCCCCTCTCCTTCTGCTTCAAGAGTCACAGGTTATTCAGTAGCCCACCAGGGAGCCGCTCTGGCTCGCAATGCATGCAATCAAGAAGCATTTACTGAGCACTTTCTGCAATTCAGTACAAATGCGAATGTAATTCAAAGGAGTTCAGTCTGGGGAGGGGAGTTGGCAGGCTGACATGTAAGCAAATGACAACATCAGTGCGATGAGATGGGCTCTGCGAGGGCTAATTCTTCCTGGCCCAGGAACAAGTTCTATTCTGCTGCCCTTCCAGGAGTTTGGCCAATCCAGGAGAAAGAAACAGCGAGTGCAAAAGGCTGGAAAGAACATGGTGCATCCAGAGAATAGAAAGAAGTTCTCTGTGATTAGACCAGAATTTGGGGCAAGGAGAGAGAAGAGGTATATTGGGAGAGTAGGTGGGTTGGAGTCTGAAGGGCCTTGTTACTCATCTAAGAAGTCTGGACTCTGCAGTAGGTTTAGTGTGTGTGTGTATGTGTGTGTGTAGTGTGTATACATATAGTGATATATGATTGTGTATAAATACATATGAATACACACACTGATATCAGGTAAAACAATGGTTTTTAGATGCTGGAGTACTAACAAATATAAGAGAAAAAAAGATGTTAAAGTGCTCCTATTTACCATCACTTTCTTGAACTGCTTATATATATTTTTTACATATATATATATATAATTATTAGGCAGCACAAGGAATATTACACCTATTCTTCTATGTGTCACATTAAGCTTGTTTTATTTGATTACACATGGAATTCTCTTCCTGAAGTTGTCTTCCTTGTGTTTTTTTTTTCCTTTTCCTTTCTTTTTACTGTTAATGGTTGCCTGTCCCAAACCTCAAAAAAGCAGAAGGAACTTCGTCCTGAAATGTTTCCTTTCACTGAGTCTCAAGAGAGTTCTTGGAAAGATGCTGGCACAGCATGAAGTACACCTCAGCTCTTCATTCGGTTTGTGAATTGTAGATTCTGTGCCAGAGTCAGTGAAATTTCCTTTTTTTCTCCCTTATAGTATCTCAACTTCGCGCAGCCCGCTCTATGTACGCAATAACAGCTCCATTTAGTGACATCCGGTAAAATTTTATCTAGAGAAGTTTTCCCTCTGGATTTCCCCTTTATTGGAGAAAAACAGTGGGACACCGAGGAGTCCTGGGACTACGCTTCCCAGCGGCCTCTGTCCGGCTCCTACTCCAACTTCCCTCACAGGGGCGGCTCCTAGCATCTGGGCCCTGCCCACTGGCATCGTAATTTAGAACTACAACTTCCAGATGCCTCCACGCGCCGGACCTTTCAAAGAGGGCTTCCCAGCAGCCTCCCGGGTGAGGAACCCCGCCCCTCGGGGCGGCAGCCGAGGCTTTCCCGGCGCCTTCCGCCCGCCTCACCCATGTCACGTGACGCACTCTCGCCAATCGGCGCGCGGAGGAGGGCGGCAGGCGGTGGCCAGAGGCGGGGAGCCCGCAGGGGGCGGGCCCTGCAGGGGGCGGAGCGGGGCCCGGGAGCCGAGCAGCCTGGCAACGGCGGTGGCGCCGGGAGCCCGAGGTGGGTGAGAGCTCGCCGCTGGCCTGGCTCTGAGCCGGGCGCTGTGGGGATCTGTGGTGGGGGGGCCGGGAGGAGGAAGTTGGGACTCCCCGGGCCGACGGGTCTGGCGGGTCCTCGCAGCACCCGCGGGTGTAGTGGGGGGGGGGGGTTCGCCCGAGCGCCTCGCTGTCCCTGCCGGCCAGGGCTGAGTGAGGCCGGGGAGCCGCAGGCAGGTGCCTCCGGCTTCCTCATGTTCTCCCCGCCCAAGGTCCCGGGCCGGCTACGGGCGAAGGTCGGGACGGGGATCGGGGCCGAGGGGGCAACTCTGGGGGCGTCGCGGCCGCTTCCCGGACTTTGCTTCCCAGTCCTGGGGCGGCGGGCAGGCTGGGCAGCCGTCCTGCCTCCCCGGCGACGCGCCGCGGCTGGTCCTCGTCTTGGCCCTCCACTTGGGGTGGGTGCCCACCGCATCCCCTGTGGGTCCTGCGGAGCGGCCGCAGCCTGGCTCTGGCCAGGAAGCCCCATGGGGTCTCTCTAACAGAGTTTCGGTGTCACGCACGGGAGGTTTATCTGCTTTTGCAACAGTTGAGAGGAGATCTGAGAGGGAACGGTTAGTTCCCTGATACGCAGTCGGAAGTGTGCACAGGCACGAGCAAGCGCCCTTTGCCGGGTTGCCTCCCTTAACTGTCTTTTGCTGCGCTCAGGAAGTGAAAACTAATTTTAGTTTTTGCCTAAGCAAATATGAGATGAATCTGCTGCAAAGATTATATTATGGGCTTTATAGACACATACTAAGTATAAGGTGGAATGAATTATGACTGGTTTTTAAATAGACATAAAGACATTCACGATGAAATAATGGCATATTAGAATTGACTGGGACCTTGAAGTTCATAGTAGGTCGTTTCCAGGATGGGGAAACTGAGGCCCAGAGAGTGTAACACTGTATAATATTATAATAATATGACCCAGGACTTGGGGCAACCTAATGGCAAAGCTAATCATCACAACTCTGGTCTCTCGGGGAGTATCTTGGCCTCTGTCTAACTCGGGTACTTTTTTTTTTTTTTTTATCACAGCTTAGTTTTGTTCCTTGTAAAGTATCCACCATAAAGCCTTGAGATTGAGCCAGTGATTTTGCTATAGTTCAAACCATTTTGAATTTCCTTCAAAACCAGTTTACCAGCCAAATAAGACAATTAGGCGTGTTAATTTTTAGACACATTTTGCTTTCATCCAACAAATAATTTGGGCATGATCACTTATTACTTCCCATATTTGACTCAATGACTTTTTGTTGTTTCACAAAACCAAATCTATCCTTGAGAGATTCTACACCACGGAGTAGATTCAAACCAGTGAAAGTAGAGAAGATCCACTGGGGCTTTTAGATTCTAGTTATTAAGCGCTGTTAAACAATTGGGTCTCCTTACCTTAAAGTTCTGAATTATATTTATCAAGTTGTCAGTGGCTTCTTTTACCCATTAAACCCAGAATAGGGTGTGTGCGATGTCCCAAGCACCGAGAAGACAGCAGACAGCATCACAGACTAAGTCCCTGCCTTACAGAACTTATGTGTGGGGAAGCAGACAAAAAAATAAGCAATGATATATTTTCTAGTGGAGATGAGTACTATGTAGAAAAATAGAGCTCTGAAATTCTATGATGTCAGTAAAACAGGCTGGCATGTTTGAGAGTGACTTGGGAATTAACATTGAATTGTTAGTTTTAGAGTGTCAGCTGCTGCTCCATTAAAGCAAATAACAAAATCCAAAAGTAAATCTGTCTAAATCAAAGAGATTCTATGGAGCTGTCATTTCTCTGGCGATTGCCTCTTGGATCATAAATTCATCCCAGCCTCATTATTACTTGCATTTTTTTCTCTTACATGCAAACAGTAAGTGCTTTCAAACACCTAGGGAGGTGGTCTTCCAGCCGCTCCCTGTCTCAGTAGTTCCCTTGCTCTAGCTACAGAAGGCTCTGCTGAGGTCAGTATTCCTTGTTGATTTCATGCCAGTGTCTGCCTGCCTCAGGCTACCTTACACAGGGATTTCTCTTCCTGGACTCTGGTTTGTACTGAGAACCTACCATCTGAAACCATCATCAATCTTTGGGTTGTGTGGTTTGTAAAGAAACGAGTTCATTTTGATGTTAGCTGTAGCTTAAAGAAGCATTCAACTTCTTAAAAACTAAAGTGCTAGTAAAATCGTATGCATGATGGCTTACTATACAAGTTCATCTGTTTAGTACCTTTTCGGTTCTCTCATATTCTGTATGTTCAATGGCCTCAAAGCAAATTTTTTTCATTTTTACAGGTTCTGAAAAATGACTAAAGTTACTAAAAAAAACTCAAATATTCTTTGTTCCAAAATGAAAGGAGGATTAACAAAATGTAGTTACTTTAAAAACCACTGAAAGAACATGTGGTTCTTGCTCTTATTGAGGGCTCCAAAATCAAGAGAAAAGCAGAGGCTCTTCAAGGCTTAGTAGGCGACATTTTGAACTGGTCGCCAAAGGATTTCAAAGGCCAGAGTTTCTTGTTATTTCTAAAGTTTTTTTAATTTTATAGAAGAATAAGAGGTTGCTTTCATTATTCTTTAGTAATTTCCCTTCCCTGCATCTGACCTCTTTGAAGTTCTGCTTTCTTTATTTTCTAGTTTCTCAGTTCATTATTCTTTTTTGGCAGATGGGGGAGGGACAGGGGCTGCCATTTGCCTGTAAGGTATTGACTCTGGACTTGAATCCTGGCTCTAATATTACCTGTGTGACTTCGGGTGAGTTACTTACCCCTGTGCCTCAGTATCCTTACCTGTAAAATGAAAATAATAATACGAATAGTACCCACCTCAAAGGGTTGTTGGCCAGACTGAATGATAATCTATGTCAAGTGCTTGGAATAGTATCTTGCACATAGTAGGCACTCAAGAAAAGTTAGCTGTTACTGACTCGAACTACATGGAACTCCCTTGTTTGCTTTTAAAGATTATTTGAGAGAGAGCCACGCGAGCGTGCAAATGAGGGGAGGGGCAGAGGGAGAGAGGGAATCCTGGGCAGACTCCCTGCTGAGCATGGAGCCTGACAAGGGGCTGATCCCAGGACCCTGAAATCGTGACCTGAGCTAAAATCAAGAGTCTGACGCTTCGCCAACTGAGTCACCCGGGGGACCCCTTTGTTTGCTTTTAAAGAAAAAGAAATGATTCTAGACATGTCCTAATACACTTTTGGACATCTAGTAAGCGTGATTTTTTTCTAGCCATTTCTCTGCATTTCATGGCTGACTCAAGCTGTTTTAGTTTCAGGTGACATTGGCAGCAGTGTCCACAGTTCCTGCAGGGTTAAGTTCCCTTTACTATTTGGACTCAGAAATTATTTGAGGCCATATTTTGTTTTTTCTACAAACATGACTAGAGCAAAAAAGCCCTTCCAGTTCCTTTGCTTTGAAAGCAGGAGGGTACCAGGAGACCCAGTCGGAGTTAGTCAAGTGAGATCCAGTTGCCATCCTGTAGTTGGAGGACAGTTTTTCATGTTAAATGTTTACAATGTGTTTTTCCACTTGAGCATCTAGACAATCTCGTCCTTTTCTTTTTAAGAATGCAGCGAACACCTCTTTAGAACACTGGCATCATGCACCAGCGCTTTCTTTCTGTTTCTATCTGAGGAACAAGGAATGGTAAAGGAGCCCTTTGTCTGTGTGAGGTGGCCAAAAGATTCCTGAGTTTGGATTCCGGAAGCCAGGTTCAAGTCCTATTTCTGCCCCTTCTTAACTCTGTGACATTGGATAAGTCGTTTTACCTCACTGCTGCTGCCTCTTCCATTTCTAAGACAGAGCAGTGAGCCCCACCAAGCTCCCAGAGCTTTCCAGAGAATCAAATGTACATCAGTACCCTTTTGTAGGCTGTGCAGCATTATTATTATTGCATTCATGTATTATATAGGCTGTCGATATTTGGTGAACTGGTGTAAGAGAGCAGGGTCCTTCCTGTTCTTGGTCGCCCTCCCCCATAACTGTAGGTGCAGCCTCTCTGCCTTGCTTTCCCTCTTCTGCCACCATCGAAGTATGCAAGTGTTTGATTGCCTCTCTTAAATGGACCTCAAGCCATTGGTACTTACGAGCTTCGATTTTATTGATTCCTAAAATGGTAGTGCTGTATGACCAACAGTCACAGGGCAATAGCAAGACAATCTCTGCACCAGGGAATATTGCCTGCCTTTTTCTGAAGTGTTTCAGAATGAAAATCTTTCCTTTTTCAAATCAACACCTTACGTTAGCTCCTCAGTGCAGCTTGAGGCGCTCTCACTTAGGGGCTTCGGATTGGGAGAAATGCAGGGCCTGATCGCTCTCCAGGTCTATGCTGCCTTTCGTGCTCCAACACAGCCGAGGCAGAGTGCTCTTTTCTTGTTATTTGAAGTTGTTTCTCAGTATCTTGAAATGACTCCATAAGTAGCTCTTGGAAATGTTGCGTACTCGTGTTTATCCAGTACTGCTGCGCCTCCTCTCTTTGTCTTGATATGGAATACCTGCATATTTCAGTATTACTTGTTTCATCTTCCAAGCTTGTGCAGAAGGGGGCTGAGGTTGGAGACGTTTTTTCCTGGGCAGGTGAAACCTAACATGGCCCTCCACACACAGTAGACATTTAGTAAATGCTCTTTGACTTGAACTAGACAAGGAGGGGATAGTTCAGAGTTGTTTGGTGTGTCCATTTCATCAAATTCGGTTGTATGTACAGAGACCATATCCCCAGACTGCAAGATGAAATGGAGCTCGTGCTCAGTCTTCCTTGTTGTGGTCAATTAGCAAATGAGTAAGAAAGTTCTTTGAGTCCAGTGATGGGAGATGTCTCACATGTTGCATTCCCAACCTCTGGATTTTTGGACTATTGTCATGAGCAGTTTTAGAATAGGTTCATTTTTGCTTTGCTTGTTGGTATGTTTGGGGGTGGGAAGGGGTAAGGGAAGTTGAAGGGTAATAATTGAAAGTAAAAATAAAAGTAACTTGTTTGTAACTCATTCTGTTCTTATTCCCTTGCCTACAGACCTTGACAACACAGTGATGTCCTCTCTTTAGCTTGTGACAATTGTTATATGTTGCTATCATGTCCTTGGGGTTTCCGTGAGAAGGAAGCATTGTTTCCCAGAGCCTCTTAAAATGGAGCAGGCTGCTATGTTACGGCGCCATGCTTTCCCCTTCAAGGGAGCTCTTGAGGCAGAGGTGATCATAAAGGCTATTCATGGCATCAGATGGTGGCGCTGGAAATGCCCTCGTCTGACCCTTAGATTCCTTTACAGCCCTGAGATGACTTATGTGGGGACTCAGGAGAACAGGGACTGTGCTGTCAGGGTTTGTTTCAGCAGTCCTGAAATTGACTCGAGCTGTTTTGCTAAAAGGAGAAATGTACCTGCTGGCCAGTGACCCCCCAGCCATGGCTTGTCAGTAGTACTGGTGGGTCACAGTGAGAAGGAAGATCCGCACTTGGTTTCAGGGAGACCCGAGGAGGACACTGCCCTCGGTGCTAGTCACGTGGCGGGCAGGATATGCGAAACCTCAGTGGACGTTCCGTTTTGAGCTTTCTGGTTCTGAAGTGTTCCTTGCCCACCCTGATGGTTCCACATCTGAGAAAGAAGGGGAGTCCCTAGATGGAGGGCAATTGGAGCTGGCCCTCACCTCTTTGAAGTTCTTGACGTGAGGCAGAACAAACTGAGTTTTTAAAGTTGAGGCTGAGTGCGACCCCGCTGGCCGTTTCCTTTCTTTGCTGTTATCAACTCTGACATGAGATGATCATTTCTCCAGAGGTCCCCATCACTTCTACGCCACAGAACAGTTTTTCCTTGTTGCTAATTGTCCTGATGCTCCTGTTCTTCCTCAACTCCTGGGAGCTTAGGAGAAATGCAGAATTTGAGGCCCCTCAGATCTACCCAGCCAAGACTCTGCATTTTAATGACACCCCTAGGTGATCTGTATGTAAATTAAGGTTTGAAAAGACTGGTTAAATAGTAGTTCACATCCTGGCTTCCCCAGGATCCTTTGAGACCTTGTGGTCCATTAGAAAGATAATTCGAGCCACATGTATAATCCATGTTCCTAGTAGCCGGGTTAAAAAAGAAACAGATGAAGCCAATTTTTATAATATATTTAACCTAGTATATTCAAAATATTATCATTTCAACATTCAATCAGTATAATTATTAGTGAGAGGTATCCCCTCCCCTTTTTTGTATGAAGTTGTCAACATCTGGCACGTACTTCACATTTACAGCGTCCCTCAAGTTGGACCAGCTGTATTTCAGGTGTTCAGGGGCTACGTGGACTAGCGGCCCCTGTGTTGGACAGTGCAGCTTTGAGAGATACACCCTGGCCTTGACTTGCTGATGATGTCATCAGATTTGCTGTCAGTGCCTGAAGAGCAGCTAGAGCCGGGGTCGCCTCAGTAATAACTTGCATTAACGATCTGTGTAACCTGTGGCAAACCCTTTGCCCGTTGTAATTATGTACATTCCATTTGAATCCTCACAACATCCCCACTTTATTGAAGACCGTTCTTTCCTCCGTTCTAGTTTGGTAAGCAGTATGAAGAATTCCCCAGTGGCATATGTGTGAAATGCAGGCTTTTTTCTTGGGGATATCTTCAAAGAACTCAAGGATCGCGCCCTTCTTCTCTGGCTCACCCAAGAGCGTGCGGAGCCCCTAAATAGAAGTTTCCATGTGCAGGAAAACTGCAGCTCAGTGGTTTGACACGCTGGCTGCTCTTTAGAATCACCTGGGAGCTTTAAAGACCTGCTGCCCAGGCCCCACCCACTGACGTTCAGATGTACTTAATCCTGGGGGAGATCAAACATGTGCATTTTGTGCGGTGCTCCGCCTGCCGCTCAGCTCCAGAGCAGCTGCTTATAGGAGCGTGTCTCCAGCCTGGGTGCGCTGAGAACCACGCGCGCTTTGGGTCCAAATGCAGATTCTGACTCAGTGGGTCTGGCTTCAGTTACAGCGAGCTCCCAGGTGATGCCGATGCTGCACCTGCGTGGCTCTGTTGCTGGCACCTTGACTTTGGGTAGCCAGCCGCCTCAGGATCACCTGGGGGCGTTTCCCAAATGACAGGTTCCCTGGTGGCAAGCCTGGAGTTTCTGATTGGGGGTTTGGGGTGGGGCCCCGGAGCTGTAATTGAGAAAGCAGCATGTTTTCCGTATTACACCACGAAGTACTAGGTTTACTTTAGGTTTTGTGTAGGCACACTTCTAGTGCATATTTGTTTTGGTCTGAGTGGATGTTGAATGGTTTTTTTCCCCTCTTGGAACCTGTTAAGCTGATGGCGTATTGTAAGGGATTTTCTAATATGACGTTGTAGCATTAACCAGGTTTGCCTGCTGGCATGAAACCAGCGTGTTTCTTACCGCTGGACTTGATTGGTAGTATTTTCTTCAGGGTTTTTACATCTGTATTTGAGAGTGAGATTTGGCTTTCCTGTGCTGTCTTCGCCTAGTATCGGTTTGCTAGCCTTGTAAAGTGAGTGAGAGTATTCCCTTTTTCTGGTCTCTGAAAGTTCCTATACGATTGGAATTACCTCAATTCTTGAATGTTTGGTGGGACTTGCCCCTAGAGCCACCTGGGCCTGGTGTATTTGGTGTGGGAAGATTTTCAACTACCAGTTAATATCTGCCATTTCTGAGGTTACGACTGTCTTTTCATTCTTTTTATTTTTTTAAGATTTATTTATTTCGGGGGGTGGGGAGAGAGAAGGAGAGAAGGGGAGAAGGAGCGGGAGGGGCAGAGGGAGAGAGTTCCCCAAGTGGACTCTGGTGAGCCAGACACAGGGCTCAATCCCGCCACCCCAAAGTCAGGACCCAAGCCGAAACCAAGAGTCGGACGCTTAACTGACTGTGCCACCCAGGTGCCCCTGTCTTTTCATTTTTAAATCTTCGTATTGTTTGTGCCTTTCTTTTTTCCTTAGTCTTACCAGAGGTTTGTCAGTTGTGTTTACGCAGTATGATGCTTGTCAGTATGTGGAAATGAATGAACATAATTATATTCTCCAGTTTCTTTTTGATTAATTTTTAATGAGTAAAAGCTTTATATAATTTTAAAGTCAAATTTACATCAGGGTGTATTTCGAAAAGCCTTACTTGCATCCCTGCCTCTTACTAGGCATTCTATGCCCGCCCCCCCCATCCCCGTCCCAGGTAATCAACATTATTAGGTTTTAGTTTCTCCTTCTTCTTCCTTTTTAATATGGACTGCTTCACAAATCCATGTGTCATCCTTGCGCAGGGGCCATGCTAATCTTCTCTGTATCGTTCCAATTTTAGTATATGTGCTGCCAAAGCAAGCTGTCTTCTGTTTCTTCTGTGCGTGTGTGCATGCGCACGCACACACACACACACACACACATTTGCATTTCCCCCCTTACACCAAAAAAGAATATTACATACACTATTGAGCCTCTTTTTTTTTTCCACTTAAAATATATCCTGGAAATCACTCTTCATTTTCTTCTCTCTTTGGATTTATTTTGTGGTTTGGATCTTTCAAAACATTAGAATTATTATTATTTAGTCTCAGTATAGTCTCATTTCTATTGTGATTATTTCATTCACCTGTGGGTTTAGAAGTATATTTTTAAATTTACAAATACATTTTCTAGGTATTTTTAGAACTGATTTCTAACTTCACTGCATTATGGTTAGAGACTGTGGTCTGAATACCAGTAGTTCTTTGAGATGTGTTGAGGGTAGGTTTTATAGTGTTTTGTGGCTGGCTTCTTTCACTTAGCATGATGCTTTTCAAATTCATCCATGTCGTCTCACAGATCCACAGTTGGTGACCTTCTGTTGTTGAGTAGTGTTCCATAGTGATTTGTTTATTCACTAGTTCATGAACATTTGAGTTGACTGAGTTTTTGGCCATGGTGAATAAAGCTGCTATGAATATTTGCTTACTGGTCTTTGTGTGAACTTGTGTTTTCATTTGTGTAAATACTTAGGCGCGGCATCACTGGGCAGTATGCTTAGTGTATGTTTAACTTCACAAGAAACGGTCAAACTGTTTTCCAAAGTACTTGTACCAATTTGCATTCCCACTGGCAAAATAAAGTATGAGAGTTCTGCTTGGGCCCATATCCTCAGCAACTCTTGTTATTGTCTGTCTGGTGAAATTGTAGCCATTCTAGTGGGTGTGTAATGGTAGCTCACTGTGACTTTAATCTGCATGTTCCTAATGACTAGTGATGGGCAGTGAGTATGTCTTCTTGGGCTTATTGGCCGTTTGTATATCTTCTTTGGTGAAGCATCTGCTCAAATCTTTTGCCTGTTTCTTATTGGACTGCCTGTCTTATTAAATTATGAGTTCTTTGTATATTTTGATTATAAGACCTTTATGAGATCTATGATTGGCGAGTACTTTCTCCCAAGCTACAGCTTACCCTTTCATTTTCTTAATTGTGCCTTTGAAGGAGCAAGGTTTTTAATTTTGATGAAGTCAGGTTTATCATTTTTTTCCTCTTAAGGTATATGCTTTTTGTGTTCTAAGAAATCTTTGCCTAACCTAAGTTCACAAAGATTTTCCCCTGTGTCTCCCTCTAGGACTTTTGTAGTTTTAGCACTTACGTTTAGATCTCTTATGTCCCCCCCACCCCAGGTTCAGACCCTGTAAAATCCCCTTCACTTGAGTTTACAGCCTTGTGAGACCTTGAGGAGTGGATCCAGCTAAGCTGTGCTAACTCCTGACCCCTGACCCATGGAAACTGCATGATAATTAATGTGTGTTGTTTACAACTACTAAGCTTGTTATGCAGCAATATAAAACTAATATTTTTTTAAAAAAATTTATTTATTTGAGAGACAGAGAGCAAGCACATGCAAACAGTGCGGGGGGGAGGTGCAGAAGGAGATGGAGGGAGAGAATCCCACGTAAACTGCACGCTGTGTGGAGTCTGACATGGGGCTCAGTCTCTCAACTCTGAGATTATGACCTGAACAAAAATTGAGAGTCAGATGCTTAACCGACTGAGCCACCCGGGTGCCCCAAAACTAATACTTCTATACTTCATTTCAACTTGATTTTGTATATTGTGTGAAGTAAGGGTCAATATTCACATATTTTTCTGTATGGTAATCAAATTGTTCCAGCATCATTGGTGGAAGACTATCCTTTCCCACTGAATTACCTTGGTACCTTTGTTGGAAATCAATTGACTGTTGCTAGGACCTCCAAAAGATGGGTCTAATCCTGAAGCTAATCTTTGGCAATTCCTTTGGACACTTTTCTAACTATTATGGCAAGCTGCCTGTTGGGCAGACTAACTAGTTCTGCCAGTATCGCACTGTCTTGACTATTGAGGCATTTTTAGTTAAGTCTGGAAATTGGATAGTGGAAGTACTCCAGCTTTTTTTTTTTCCCCTTCAAGGTTGTTTTGGCTATTCTTGTTCCTTTGCCCTTCCATATAAATTTTGGGATCGTCTTGTCAATTTCTGCAACAAAGCCCATTGGGATTTGATAGGGATGGCATCGAATCTCCAGATCAATATTGACATCATACCAATATTGAGTCTTCTGATCCTTGAGCGGGATATATATTTCCATGTATTTAGGTCTTCAGTTTCTCTCAGCAGTGTTTTATAGTTGTCCATGCATGGTTCTAGTACACATTTTGTTAAATGTATCCCTAAAGATTTCATCTTTTTTTAAAGATTTTATTTATTTGACAGAGAGTGAGACAGCCAGCTAGAGAGGGAACACAAGCAGGGGGAGTGGGAGAGGAGGAAGTAGGCTCCCATCAGAGGAGCCTGATGTGGGGCTTGATCCCAGAATGCTGGGATCACACCCTGAGCCGAAGGCAGACACTTGACGACTGAGCCACCCAGGCGCCCCAATAAAGATTTCATTTTTTATATTATGTAGATGATTTTTTACACTATCATGTCCATTTTTTCATTGCTAGCAATGCAAATATCATTTATTTTTATGTTGACCTGCATATTCTGCAACCTTCTTAAATTTACTTACCAGTTCTGGTAGTTCTTATACAGTATTCTTGGGATTTTTTGCATACGTGATCATGTTGTCTGCAGATATGATTTTACTTCTTCCCAGTATGTTATGGCTTTTATTCCTTACCTTATTAAGCTTGCTAGGATCTCTAAGAGCCATGGAATGAAAGCACTAAGAATAACCACCCTTGCCTTGTTCCCACACTTAATGGGAAAGCATTCCATCTTTCATCATTAAGTATGATGTTAGCTATAGGTTTTTCATAGGTACTCTTGACTATTCCTAGCTTGCTGAGGTTTTTTTTTTTTTTATCATGATTAGATGTTGAATTATGTTTGTAGAAGCCATGTCTCAGTTACAAGGAAGATAGTATACGTCATGAATAGCCTTGTCAACTACTCACCACATTACTGTCCATTACCAACCACCACTGTCCAGCTTTTCCTCCTGGTGTTGACAACAGAATTGCCATCTGGAGCATAGGAATTTTTTAAAATTCTTCTGTGGAGCAGCATATATTGCTCCTTCAAAAGCCATGGAAATTCTCTGTCAGATACATATATGTCATTGTTACAGTACTGGCATTTCTTCATCTTCTCTTTGCTATCCTTCTGACACTCGATTTGGTTCCTCTTCATCTCCTTGACTTTTTTATTTCTGCCTTTTTCCTTAGATTATTTTCTCACATCTATGAAAACCTTCTCCCTGCTAATAGTGCCAACTTTTAGCAGTGTGTGTGTTAATGTGTTCGGTCCTTCACCTTCCTGTATAGCTTGGGTAGTTGACCACTGTATTTATGCCTGACTGCCCTACTCTGGATCACTGCATGTCATTCTGTTTCTGAATCTACAAGGTGTCTAATGAAGCCCATCTTTGGAGACTCCTTTGGACACTTCTCTTAACTATTATGGCAAATTGCCTGTTGGGCAGGCTAGCTAGTCCTCCTGCTGATCTCTGCTAACCCTCAAGGTCAGCCTGCTCTTGTAAATTAGGACTAATAAAGATGTATCATGCTCAGCATTTGCAACAGTTGGCCACATTCAAAAATTTCACTTGCTGCTTTTTCCTTCTGGCCCATGTAGAGAAGGGACAGGAAACTCCAAAACTATCCAGCCCATTTCTGGAACTCTTTGGAATTGCCTTCAGGCACCTTTTAAAAAATATCCTCAGTGGTATTAAATCTTTGAGTGAGGACTGGGCATTTGGTTTGAGGCCAAAATAATTTTGAGGCTCATCTGTTAAATGGAGTGGGCACCCATGCTGTGGGAAGCATTATTTTTCACTGAAAAACTGAGATATGGTAAATTCATGAGATGATGTCTTATGTAGCTCTAAACTCTAAAGGCAGTTTCAAGAGAAGAACTGGAAGAATACTTGGAATAGTAATGGGGCGTCTAGGTGGCTCATTTGGTCAATCATCTGCTTTGGCTCAGGTTATGATCTCAGGATCCTGGGATCGAGTCCTATGTCGAGTCCCGAGTCGGGCTCGCTGTTCAGCCGGGAGCCTGCTTCTCCCTCTTCCTCTGCCCCTCCCCCCACTCACGCTCTTTTGCACATGTTCTCCCAAATAAATAAAATCTTTTAAAAAATACTCTGAATGGTAGCAGTGTTACTGGAATTAGCGCATACAAACAAAAGAGACTGCTTTGAAGAGCTCCAGCTACGTATGCTCTGCTAGGCGTTTTAACAAAGGTGTCCTTACATCACAGTTGTACCTCATGGGGTCTTTATTTGATTTTTGTCCACTAATAATGAAGGTTTTCCATCTTTTTGATATACTTTGAAACACTCTTACATGACACAAAGTAAGATCGCAGTGGGCAAACAAGAAGGAATGTACTGGTTCAGTGCCTCCCAGACATGGACGTGGGGAGAAGAGGCACTATTTGTTAACTTGTCTGTAAAATGGAGGCTAGAGTTCCTGTTTGTGACCAGCCGATTTTATCACATAGAGATGGAATTCCAAAAAAACCTTTTGTATTCAGCTGTGTAAGCATAAGACATTCGTCATGTCTCATTTGATCATGTACTAGAGAACCAGAGCCACAAATACCTGTTAGTGGGCAAGAGGGTCAGACTGACTGGGTTTGAATTCTCACTTGGACAGTTCTTGGTAGACATGTTCTTTAACCTTCCTGTTCCCTGGGGTTGTGTATTTTGATATGAAGATAGTAATAGTAGTTGCCTTAAAAGGTTGTTGGGGGGATCGAATGTGTTCATCTGTGCTTAGAACAATGCCTGGCACATAGTAGGGGGTCAGTAAATGGAAGCCATGATCATTATCCACGAGCCGATGTTCTGTTTTGCCTTTTAACTGTGTAGTATCACCTGTGTGATTGGCTTTATTACTGTTTAATTTCTACTTAGTCGTTGTCTTTATTGCTATTTCACTTATATTTATTCATCTCCCCAACTTAATTGCTAGCTCCTTGAAGATCTATCTCAGTTACTTTTTAGAACTTCCTACTGTGGTCCAGAGTAGTTGCCCAGTATATATTTCTTAACTAATTTTGGACCTCTTTGGAAATAATTACATATGCCGAGCAAGGAGTGTCTCAGAAATAGTTGGTCTGGTGTCATTTCATTATTTCTTCTCAGAAGCTATATTAATATTTTAGTGCTGGTTAATTTAATAGGTATTTAGTGAATCCTTATAGATGGATTGACAGACTAAATTGTTCTGAATGTAACCATATGTTGACGTGACCGTTTTATAGATTGTCAATTTCTGTAGCTAATCTCTTGCCTGTTATCTGTTGGATTGCATCCCCCAAAAGATATGTTGCTAGGCCTAGCCCCGAGGATTTCATAATGGGACCTTACTTTGAAATAGGGTCGTTGTAGATACAACTAGTTGAGATCATACTGGAGTCGGGTGGACCCTTAATCCGATATGACTGATGTCCTTATAAGAGAGAAGACCATGTGAAGACACAGACATATGGGGACAACTCTATGTGACAGAGATCAGAGTGATGCAGCTATAAGCCAAGGAATGCCAAGGACTGCTGGTCACCACCAGGAGCTAGGAAGAAGCAAGGAAGGGCCCTCCCCTAGTGCCTTCAGAGGAGCCTAGCCTTGCAGATACCTTGATTTCAGGCTCATAGCCACCAGAACTTGAGAGAAGAAATTTCTCTTGTAAGCTTTCTGGTTTGTGGTGCTTTGTTCGAGTAGCCCCAGGAAACTCAGAGACTGCCATCCATTATTTTGCCTTTTCCCCCCTTGCTGCTCGAATTAGAGTGTTGATAACCCTGAGATTTCATCTCAAGTGGTTGGTTTGCCTGTATTTTCATCCATTGTCCATCTTCTCCATATAATTAAAAAATATATTTACAGCAGATCAGACAAAGGTGCTGGGAAATCTGACACAAAAATACCATTGCAGTTCTCCTGCAACTGTGCCAGAAGTGGGAGACATTTATAAGATGTTTGTAGCAGAACAGTTTGTAATACGATACCTGGAACCAGTTCGGAAGACATGGTGTGGAACAACAGACTTCTATGCAGCAGTGAAAATGTTTGGAACACAGCTCTGCACGCCTATATACATGGCTCTCCCAGCCGTGCCTTGTGAGCGAAGCAACAGGCAGAGGAATGTGGAATGATTCCATTTATGTGTAAAAGGCCAAAACCACACAAAAGGAACATTATTTAGGGATATTTACATTTATGAAAAATGACACAGATATGGAAAGGAGTTATAAATACAAAAATCAGCCCTAGGGAGGGAGGTTGGGGTACCTTTAATAGCTGAAGACCAACGTCTCCAAAGTCATGAAAGTTTGTGAGGGTGATCCTGTATTCATTGATTCATAGACTGAGCACCCAGGTTGCTGCACGCTGGTGCCACAAGGTGAAAAAGCCCTTGTCCTTAGGAAGCACAGATCGAACAGCACAAAGTGTCAGTGGATGAGGACAGTACAGCATGAGAAGTGAAATATTAGAAATCTGTACAATGTACGGAGAAGCAAGGTGCATGTGTGTGCGCGTGCGCGCATCCATGCACATGCGTGCCCATGGGGAAGTCAGGTAAAGCTTCCTATATCTTGAAGCAAGTAAATAAGGACCCAGTGCCAATAAAGCTCCTGCTCCTCCTCCAGTAAAAGTGCCTGGAGGAACTGGTCTGAGTGGAAGGGTATCATCTCCGGCCTTTCATTTTCTCCCTATTTTTCTAGAAACTGTACATCTGTTCTTCAGTTCCTTTCCATTCCTCCCCCTTCACCACTGATTCCAGTTGGAGGAATCTTTGTCAGGAACGCCAGTCTGAGAAGGTCCTTGGAGAGTAAGGAGATGTTCTGGACTGGCACCTTCATAACGACTATAGTTGCGACTGTTTCCATATGTTTACTCTTTCCTTCAACAACTACTATCTTAACTTTTGCTTAAGAAAGTACTTTTCACTTACAAATTTAAAATGGACCTTTTGCAGTAGTTTCTCACAGGGAAAAATAGTTCAGTAAACTGCAGTTTTATCATGGAGCACATTAGCTGGGTTCATGAGTTTTGAAATTGGCAGGTGGATGGGGAACTTGATCTTGTTCCTATTTTAAAACTTTGTTTACTGGCAGGTATTTGACAGTTACAAAATCCATTGGTGGATTTAATCATTTGTTTAAATGTATGTGATATTACTAGGTAGCCTTTGTACATTAAAAAAGTTAACTTGACGGTAGTTGACTTTTCTAAGAGTTTCTTTAGCATACCGATTTCAATTCAGGAAGCATTTCAAAAGTTACCTTGGTTCCATGGCCACCACTCAGGCTGTGGAAGCCAATCAGCTGTCTTGATGATGTGCCATTTGTCATGAGGGAAACCAAGTAATAGGGTGAGTGGATCAGTTCAAATCCATCACTAACCACTGGAAAAAATGATTCAAAAAACATTCTACACTCCATCTGAATTGTATTGCTTTTAGTCAGGGGTCTTTGCAACATTTAATGAAGTAGAAGTAAGTGTGTTGTGATCTTTAAAATGAATAGTAGGGGGCGCCTGGGTGGCTCAGTCAGTTAAATGGTTAAGTGTCTGACTCTTGGTTTCAGCTCAGGTCATGATCTCAGTATCGTGAGATCGGGCCCCATGGTGAGCCCTGTTTCAGGCTCGGTGCAGAGTCAGCTTGTCCTTCTTCCTGCCCCTCTGCCCCTTTCCCTGCTCATGCTCTATTGCTCCCTCTCTCTCTGTCTCAAATAAATAAAATCTTAAAAAAATGAATAGTAAATATCAAACTGATAGAAAAAGTGAGTTTCTAAGTGAAATACTGTTTAACATTTTATAATTTCCCAAGAAGAATCATCAAAATGAAGCCCCTTTAGCCCTGAGATTTGATGTGGCTGAGACAAATTGAGAAGCTGTGATGCCTATGTGTGGCATGTGTGTATTTGAACAATAAGCCACTCGCCTTGACAGGTGGGTACTGTTGTGGGATAAACACAGATTTACTCTGAGAAACCTCTAGCATATTTCTAGATCTTTGAGCCAAAACAGAAGGTAATGAGGTGAGGTCCTCATGTTAGGGATCCTGTGGAAAGTTTCCCTGGGCTAGGAGTTGAGTGTTCTGTTTTTCTTTTTTTTTAATGGAAGTTGGCATGCTTTAAGGATAAACTACTTTAAGGCTATTCAGAGCCTTGCCAAGATCAGGTGGATTATCTTAGAAAGTGTGTATGCAGAATGGTTAAGCAGTGTTAGACATCATATATTTTATGGAAAATCCAGCCAAGTGTATTAGTACCAGTTTGAGGAATGACTCAGAGTTCATCAAACATCCCTTGTAGAAGGAGGAGAGTTGGTATTTGAGTGCCTCTGTGTTATAGTATCATGCCCATTTCACAGACCAGGAACTGTAGTTTGTCCAGTGGTACATAACTGTTATTACTAATCAAGTGACAATGTTGGGATTTGAAACACAAACTGGTCTGAATACAAAATCCCTTTCTTTTTTCAACCATATCACACAGTTTTGCAGCTGGTCATAGTGCATTTTTATGAGGTATAAGCTACAAATTGGGGGATGGCTAATAGCTTATATTTTAGTTTAAAAGGACACGATTGTTACTTTGGGCAAAGAAAGTTCATTTGGAAATCATTTAATAGTTTAAGGCAGAGAGTGACAGCCTGTCTTTGTAAATAAAATCTTACTGGAATACAGGCACACCCCTTCATTTCCGTATTGCCTTTTACTGTTTATTTATTTTTTTGGTAAGCTCAACGCCCAACGTGGGTCTTGAACTCATGCCCTCGAGATCAAGAGTCGCATGCTCTACTGACTGAGCCAGTGAGGTGACTCTGCCTTTTGCTGTTTCAATGCTACAACACAGAGTTTAGGAGCTGTAACAAAGTCCATATGGCCCACAAAGCCTAAAATATTTACTATCTGTCCCTTTACAGAAAAAGTTTGCCAACCCCTGTGCAAAGGAAGATGTATAAAAATGAAATGAACTCCTAGTTTTACAGAGCATCGTTTGTTTTCATTATGGGTTGAGCACATACGGAACTTGAATTGATAGTGTACCTGGTCTCAAAATGGCTGGGATATGAACATTTCTCTTTTATGCAGAGTGGTTTCTCAAGGCATCCTTTTCATTTTCTTGCCTTCTGGGTGGTCTGTAGTCAAAGCAACTTTAATGCAAAAATCAGAATAAGTTAATTTAGTAAATTCTGTGTGTACAGGCCCTCCAGGTACCTAAGGGAACGCTCGAATACTTCTCATTGGGGGGTGACACTCCCCCTAAAGGCCAAATTGGAAATGGGGGGATGTTTTGTTTTTAGTGTGATGTATTGAAAAATATATTATTTAAAAAAAATTTTTAGGGGTGCTTGGGTGGCTCAGTTGGTTGAGCTTCTGACTCTTGGTTTCGGCTCACGTCATGGTCTCAAGGTCCTGGGATCGAGCCCCAAGTCTGCTTGTATCCCTCTCTCTGCCATTCCCCCTGCTCACATGCACCCCCACTCTCTTTCTCTCTCTCAAATAAATAAATCTTTAAAAAAATAATTTTTTAAAAGAAAAATGCATTATTTTATTATAAATCACTGTCCTTTTGTTTCTCCTTTATACTGGAATTTAGGCACTATATTGATTATTTTTTGAAATTGTGTTTAGGTTGATAATATCTATGATTTTCATTTCAGGAGAGCAAAGGGGGCTTTCTGGGAATTTTCTCTAACGAAGGGAGCATTGGGTCTAGTGGTATTGAGTAGCACTGTCCTAAGTATTTGGCCTTTTTTCCCCCCAGTCTTCCAAGTAAAGAGAGCACCTTCAGAAAGATTTGTAATTCTGGACCTAGAGGCTGCTTACTTACGCACAACTTCTTGCTCACTGGCAGGCTTTAGAAGTGGGTTTTCTGACTGGGTAGAAAGGGAGCCTCCGGAGAAAGACTGTCTTTAAACTTCATTTACACGTCAACAGAGAGTAAGAAAGCACGCTGAGTAAAATCCAAACAGAAGGCCTGCATACCTTTTACCACTGTTTGTACAGGGAAAGTTTGCATAGACCACTAATTGAGGGCCATTGATCTCCAGTCAGGTGGCCATGGGAACTAGAGCTTCCCTTGGAGTTTAGATTTTGCTTACAAAGGCCCTATGAGGTGGAAGTCAAAACTCTTCTCTAATTCTACTGTTCTTAGATTTATATAAGGGTGAAAATGGCCCACATTTGTTTGAAAGTGTTTATGGTTCTGTCTGCTGCAGGTGTTTTGTGGAATTCCGTTTTTCATATACAACAGAGAGGGGAACAGCTTCTTAGTTTGGAAACACGGTATGGTGGCAGAGGTTTCTGTACCTGAATTTGGAAGGTCTGTTTCCCGGGAAAAGTCTATAGTGGGGGCCAGTAGCTCTCCAGTTCTTTGTGGTGCAAATTGCTTCAAAGCTGCCACTCCCCCGCCCAGAGCATCCTGCTTTGAGCATCTTGATTAGCCAAGGAATTGTTCTGCCATTTTCGTACGCTTGCAGGACTTTCTGGCTTAAACGAAATATTGGGTGAACAACGGTTCAGTTCTTTGGTCAACTTTTTATTGCCCGGTCCATTTATTCATTTAACCGATACTTACAAAGTACCTGCTGGGTGCCAGGCACTGTCACAGATGCCGGCTGTAACTGCAGCAGTCGGCACAACAGCCCAGAATCCCCATCTGCTGGGGGTTTGTATTCTGCTGGGGAGAGGCAGCCAGTAACAGCAGATTATCCGAAGGGTGGTAAGTGCTAGGGAGAAGAGACGGACAGAGGAATGCCGAGAAAGAAGGGTGGAGGGTGGGAGACAGAACAGGGAAGAGGTGAGGAGGCCAGCATAGGAAGGGCAAAGAGAGTGACACCATGAGACCTTTGAGTTTAGTTGTCTTGAATGTAAAGTGAGATCCAATTAAGGCCCTGTTGTGACTTTCACATTTGATTTACTATATAACGCCACCTTTATGTAGCTTTATTTGAAGGAGTTTGGGGCCCCCAGTGATTGTTTGCCTAGATGAGTCGAGTTTTCTTAACAACTTATTAGTCCAAAACTCCTTTTCTGCTGGGATTGGCACCAGTCACATCCAACCTGGTTTCTTCAAAATAGAGACACTTGGAAACACTTTTCCCTAGGGGGAAAGGACACTACGGTGTTAGTGCAGAGGCCTAAGCTAGAGCTGACCCTGCCATTGACTTGCACCAGGCCTTTTCACACATCCTCTAGGCTCTTCTGGTCATCTTCTCTGTCATAGAGAGAGGATTGGGCTGAAAGCATGACCAAAGTTTTTTTCAGGATCGAAGATGAGAGATACTTGCCTTTTGTTAGATTCCTGTAGAGCTTTTGTGTGTGTGTGTGTAGATAGATATAAATAGATACAGGAATTAAGTTTCAATTTCACTTTAAAGCTAGGGTAGCCCAAATTCGATGTTTTTTTTAATAAAAAGGATGAAAATTCGATCTTTAGGGGTCCTGGGCAAAATATAACCTAAAGGGTATTTTCATGTACTTTTTACAGAGAAACTTTATAACTAGGTCACCGTTGGTCCTGGCATTACCCTCTGCTAGTTAACTTTCTAGCTAGTATTTATAGGGTCAGGACTAATTTGTAGAATAATTTGTTACGATGTCAGCATTCAATAAGTATCCTTTCATAATTGAAAAAAAATGCCAATAATTTGTTAATGTATATACCAGAACCCTGTTCTGAGCCTGTCCTATGTATTAGTTTATTCATTTTGCCCATCTGTGCTGCAACAACGCAGAGATAGTAGCAGCCGAAGGCCTGAATAGGGGGAAGGTTGAATCACCCGCCCAAGGTCAAATAGTGAGTTGCAGAGTCAGGATTTGAATGGAGTTGGCTTTAACATCTGTGCTTTCCAACATCACACTGTTCCAGCTTCTGTGCATTTCAGGGATCAATTGAAACCATTCAACAGAGAGGTTCACCTATGACATTTTAAAGCGAGCCTCTTGGAACTGACCCATGTTACTTGGACCCTTGGATTTCTCAGATTTGTGCTTGATCCAACTTTTAATAATAGCAGTTTCTGGTGTAACTCTAAAAACTCAGGACTTTAGATCTGTTACAGTTGACCCTTGAACAAAGACTGCGTATTACAGTTGAGCCTTGAACAACATGGGGGTTAGGGGCATCAGCCCCCCACGCAGTTGAAAATACACATGTAAGTGCGTAAACATTTGATAAGCACATGTTTTGTATGTTGTCTATGTTACATACTGTATTCTTACAATAAAAGTGAGCTAGAGAAAAATGTTATTGAGGGGGTCATAAGAGAAAATACATTTACAGTACTCTATTATAAAAAAAAATTGTGTGTAAGTGTACCCACGCAGTTCAAGCCTGTGTTGTTTAAGGGTGAACTGTATATGATTCCTTATATAAAATGTCCAGAATGGGCAGATCTATAGAGATAGAAAGCAGATTTGTGGTCACTTAGGGGCAGCAGGAATGGGGAGTGATCTGTGACTAATGGGTACAGAGTTTCTCTCTGGGGTGCTGAGAACGTTCTAAAGCTGATGGTGGTGATGGCTGCACAACTCTGGGTACGCTAAAAACCATTAAATCGTACACTTGAAAAGGGTAACTTGTGTAGCTAGTTGTTATATCTTGTTAGGTAGTTAGAAATAAGGGGGACATGAAGGCTTTCCTGTGTTATATTTAGTTCATTTTCAATTGAAGTTTTTTATTTTATTGTAAAGGTTTTATTTATTTATTTGAGAGAGAGAGAGAGAGGAGAGGGAGAGGGACAAGCAGACTCCACACTCAGCGCGGAGCCCGATATAGGGCTGGATCTCACGACTCTGAGATCAAGACCTGAGCCGAAATCCAGAGTGGGATGCTCAACTGACTGAGCCACCCAAGGTGCCCCTAAATTGAAGTTTTTTAAAATGAGGATTGAAGAAAATAAGAAGACTCCTTTTTCTTTTATGACTTACAAACATGAACAGGAAAGTGAAGACTGAATGGACCATATAACCCAGCATCTTAAATTTCTTATATTGACTTGACAGTAGTAATTTAACATTATTTGAAAACATTGACTTATATTATGAAAATGTTTTAAATACTACAGTATCTGATTATTAAAAAGTAACTTTATATCTGTTACTGAAGAAAATCTCCCAAGTATATAATCTTGTTTAGTGCTTGGAATAATTTCAGGGCAGAAACATCTGACTTGCTCTCACTAGTCTGTCTCATCCATTCTGCTGTCTCCGAGAATAGTTAAGTTATTTTGCTTGAATTTGAACTTGAGGTTAGAGAGGTCTTTTGAAGCTATTTTTTCTAAGCTTTTATCTGAATTTCACTCATTTTCAAATTATTCATTAAGCTTTCCAAAAGGTTATTTCTAATTTTAGGTTGTGGTACCTCTTAATAGTTGCAGGTTTAAGTTTATAAAGAAGCATTTTATTTTGCCATAATTTTTAATTTTTAAGCCTCAGGGTTAGCACCCTAGGTCCCTTGTTTTAGGATTTGCTGAACCAGTGTACAAGCTCACCCCCTCATGAAGTTTCACAGTATTGTGCATCTTCTACATAATCATTCATTGACCAAATAGTTGTAAGTGCCAGCTGTGTGCCAGGATGCAGCCATGACCCAGATGGGTGCCCAGCCTTGCCTTTGGTGAGCTCAACTCTGCTGGGGGAAGCCTGGCAGTCCTAATCTTGTAAGAATGTCCTCACGTAGCCACCCTTGCCTCGTTACCCTGGTGGTTACCCTTACTGCATCCTTGTCACCTCTCTTGGGCCTTACTTATGGATGGTGACCGGCACTGTGCAGCTATCAGATCTCTAGGTTTTGTGCCAAGGTGTGTTAATATTCGCCATTCCAGATTTTGCATGTTTGCTTTTTTTTAATGAGCCTGGCAAAAAGATCCCATAAGTATCCACAGTCACCTAGTTGATGTGGTTCACCTCGCAATGACTTCATATGGATCTCTTTGTGTCATTAAGTTTGAGAAATAAAATAACTAAAGCATCACTTAGTTTTCTGTTGTTGCAATAGTCTTCGCAAGTCTAAATCCCTGCCTTAAAATATTGTGTATGTTCTGAATACGATGCTTTCATTTATGCCCGAATTGTGATGAATATGCATTATTTAAATGAAGTATAAACTTTCCCTGGAAAATACTGATCAAATCAAATCTTGCTAATTTGATTTCCATCAAATCCATGCCACTTTAAATTGCCTCAATTTGGAGAAGACTGAATTCTTAAAGACGAAAAGAGTGTGAGTTCAATTGTCTATCCTTTTTACCAATCTGCTTGGCTGCTTCTAAATTATCTTTTAAAAATTAAGAAGTGTGGAAATTTGAGGCCTGGTGCACAATTACTAACAGTGTATTTTTGAGATGACAACTTGAATGCTGTGAATAACCATTCTGGGAGTATGTGTAGTGTCTCCCACTGAGCTCGCCCAACTACACTTAGCTGCCCTTTTCTGTTCTTGCCCAGTTCCCTGTACCTTTGCTGGAGCTCTTTCACGTGACCTGTGCTGTGTGCTGTGGTTAGTCCCTTGTGTGTCTCGTCCCACCGGAGACTACTACGGAAATGGGGCCTGTCAAGTGTAGTACTGTTTGTTCTCAGTTGCAATATTTAAATCTCAGATGCCACATTGTTGGAAATTGCATACAAATTCCGCCGATATTGAATGTTGTCTTTTTTTGCTAGAGTTTCCAGTATGGCTTCTGCACCAACTTCTAAATATAATTCACACTCCTTGGAGAATGAGTCTATTAAGAGGGTGAGTTTTCAGAATTAATTCTTTTCTCATATTTGCATATTAGGTGGTCATTTCAGGCTTATTGAATTATTAATTTCATTATTCACATAATGTACATTCCTCAATATATGTGCTTTTTTAAATTATCCTACCTTGTTCTAGAAAAGACAGAATGCCATATATGTGTTAAGTAAGTTTTGCATTTGTAAATCCTTTCACATAACTTCATTTTTGAGAACCTCTGTTTTGTGAACTGCTGCCGGACATTATATTTAAGATACTAGGCAATCTCTGGGCCTTGAAAGCTTTCTGAAGGAAATATTGGAAGGCCAAGGCCCACTGAGCAGGCTCTCACACCTTCCTAAATATTGGCCTTATTTTCTAGTTATGATGATAAAATAGTTGTATGAGCAAAATAAATACAGTGTTAAGAAAAAATTGTTCAAAGTATCGAGGAGAAAATTGTGTAATGAGAGGGCGATTTTGAAACATATATTGAAAGGAAGGGGTGAATTTAAAATAAGCTTTATTCATGGCCCTTTGAAGCCTTGGATACATTTAACAATTATCCACCAGAAAGGTTCATTTACACTCCCACCAGCAGTGTACAGGGATGCCTAAGCAATCAGAAGGGAGCCAACTAGTGTCTTTTAATTTGTAGCTCCCTGAGTACTAATGAGGGTGACCTTTTTAAAAAAAAATAGTGTTTGTTGTCCATTTGTATCTCTTTTTTGAAGTGGCTGTTCGCGTCCTTTACCTGTTTGCTTTTTGGGGTGTTTGATAGTTTTCTATTGATTCATAAATGTTCTTTACATATTATGATAATTAACTTTTTATAATATACATTACAGATCTTTTTCCTAGCTTATCACTGGCCTTTTAATTATATTTGTGGCATTTTGATTTTGAAACACAGGTTTAAATTTTTTATGTGATCACATCTATCAGTCTTTTATATTTCATATTTTCTGCTTCGGGTGTCATGTTTACAAGGACCTTTTTCATCCCGAAGGTTTTATAAGTTTTTATTGTATTTTGGTATCGTTGTGGTACAAGGATCAATTCTAAACGTTAGAGTTACTTCATGAAGCTAATTGTAAGTCCTTGTGGAATATGACTCTAATATAAAGTATATCCAGTGTTAATCCCATGTTATCCTGTGTTAGTCAACATCTGTTTCCCCAATTTTGTGGTTGAATTGTACTTTCTTCTCCTGACCTGGAGCTGTGGTCCTTAAAAGTACACTGAGTATTACATTTGCTCATTGTACTTGTTTCTAGTTAGTGAGGGCCAGCGTTAGAGGATGCTGATGGTTTCTTTCTAGTCTTATCATTTATGTAAGTTGTGTGGTTTTGCTTCCCATGGGGGGAAGACATTCCTGGCTGGCAACAGTTCATCTTGCCCTCCTAGTTAAAGTGCTGAGCTTGCAAGCACTAAAACATTGAAAATTGGCTAGAAATTTTCATTTTGTGCCTGAATAAAAATGAAACCGTTAAAAATCCAGCAGAGCACCCAACTTTGACAGCTTATATCTTACTTAAATACACAATTCGAGTTCTCTTATTGCATAATACTTTACATTTGTGTAGCCCTTGATAATTCACAAAAGTGTGCTTGTGCATTTTGTTTCACTTAATAATTTGCACAAAAACCCTCTGTGGGAAGTATATACTAACTTTACACATGAAATGATTGCCCTCCTAGTTAAAATGCTTGCCTGCCTTTCCTCTTATATAGTGACCTATGTGAGGAAGGATCTCAGTAAAATAAGAAACCTGATGTGTAAGAAGTAATTTTCTAACATTATAGGAAGATTCTGTAAGTACTGTTGTTCAGTTAAGGCCCCATTGAAATGAAGTTTTCATTTCTGCTCTTAACATAAGATGACTAAATATTTAATATGAAAAAAAGCTGCCAAAGTATGCGCGTGTCTATAGAATGTGCTTAATACTGACTTTTTATCACTTTCCTGAACACTGTTCACTGTAAAGTGCCTGGAAGGGGTATTTAAAAATTAATATTGAAAAGTGTGCTAATGTTATTTACAGACCAAAAGTTAACACAGCTAATGAATATTGATGCTAAGTTGTATTTTTTGGTCATTTGTGCCACTTTTCTGTAATGGTAAATATCACTCCAATTTTTTTCTTTTCAAAGTATGTATCTGGTTGGTTGTGTTCCAGGTTGCTTAAAAACCTGTGCAAATGTAATGTCATTCCTTCTGATGCCCCTGTTTTGTTTCCAGACTTCTAGGGATGGAGTTAATCGGGACCTCGGTGAGGCTGTTCCTCGACTTCCGGGAGAAACTCGCATCACTGGTAAGGGTCCTGTGAAGTTAGGATTTGCATAACTTGATGAGAGTCAGCAGGATCAGGTGGCTTCAATCCCTCTTTCTCTTTAGAACTCATATTTACATATATAGGCTAGCTTTGTTTAAAAGTGTTAACATAAGGAGAATTCTGCTTTAGATTCTTGATCAGAGTTCTTTGAGGAGTTTCATGCTGACCAGGATAGTGATATTTTTCCCTCTGTACCCAAGACTGAGAATTATTTTAGAAAAAAAAAAAAGTGGATTCTCTCTTGAACGACCCTTATTGGAGCTCTAAGCTCTCATGGTTTGAGGTTATAAGAACAAAATAATATGAAGGTTTTCCAGCCTAGGCTGTGTGCCTTAAAGTGATCAACCTAAAGACTCAACGTCTAAGTAGTCTTTTCCTTGAAATATAGGAGACAATATTGGTTTAAAATATCTTTCATTTGTCCAATAACTGGAGTTAGTATATTGATGCAGTATTTTGATTGTTGACTTATCTTTTTTATGACAAATTCATATTAAGAGGAAGGGATCTACTTTGCAAGGACCAGATCATTCTGGCTAAAAATACAGAAGCATCTGACAGCTTCTAAGCCAAATGCGGATGTTGTAGACTTTCACATTTTATATTAGGGCCGACACCCTTGCCTCAGATTACCATGTATTTGGTGATGATAGAGTTAGCATTGTTTCAGGGAACCTTTTGGTTTGTTAACTAAGGTCTGGGTTCTTTAGCTTCAATGGCTAAAACATGGTATAAGACACAGTGCCTTTGTGAATTAGTTAGCCATGCCCCATGAGAAACTCTTCCACATCCACGGACTTGCACATGATGCTGGTCTTGAAAACCAGTGGCATGCATCCGTCCCCATTTCTGAATAAGAGCGCAGAGGATAGCTTACTTCGGGTGGCGTTCACATACAAATTTTGGTGCTCTGCGTCAGCGTCAGAAGCTTTACTGAGGTAGTCCTGTATTGAATTAGTATGAAGTAGCCTTACTGGGTATTTTTCATTTAGCGCCCAAGGAGAAAGGGATTTCAAAATTGTTAAAAAGAATTAAAAGCCGTTAACACATTCAAGGACATCCTTGAAAGATAACAGAAAGATCTTTTTATGATAATAAATTAAGTCTCCTGATTTAGTCTCTCCTTATGTTTGAGTCTACTAAAGATGTACTATTCTCTTGGCCATCTGTTTTCTATCCCTTAAGTGATCGAAATGAATCTAGCTAAAAACTCTTCTCTGGACTATTAGAAAGAATAGACTAGGAATATTTCTACCACTGACGTTCGTTTATTTAAAACATCATGATATTTGCGTGATTAGAGGTTGGCAAACCTCAACCCTATCTGGCGGTTAGTCCATGAGACTGTCCTGCCTGAACGGCCATCCTCTGGTTGGAGTAGCTCTGTAGTTACCTTACAACCCCCTGGCGGTAGTGGCAGCAGTCCCCGCCTTCACTTCTGCTCTCCAGCTGTTACCACCTTGCCCCAGGTGGTGCCAGCATGTTGGTCAAGCTCAGGGAAGCATTGCCAGTGCCTGGAGGTGACCTGTGGCCCCACTTGACCTGGCACAGTAATGTAGAAACATGGCCAGTGCCCGCTTTTCGACCTTTCCGGGGATCTTTTTTTACTGTAGTTATTCTTAGCTACATAGTTGATATTAAATGAGTGCCATTTGTTGTGTATCTTGGTATATATTTCCATTATTTTAGGGTACTTTTTTTATCTTAATAGACAAAGAAGTTATTTACATATGTCCTTTCAATGGCCCCATTAAGGGAAGAGTTTACATCACAAATTATCGTCTTTATTTAAGAAGTTTGGAAACGGTAAGTAGAATCTAAGACCATAAAGATGACCCTAACTGTTAAAGATAATGCTAAACTGTCTCTTCTACCTGGCAACATTGCCTGTGGGTCAGATTAACATGGGGAATGTATTTGCTTCTTGGCTCTTAATTTTTGGCTTATGCAAAGCTCATTTACCACTAACACCTGCGTATGTAGGAATAGTGTGGATTTAAAAAGTAAGAAGTTTTAGCCCTCAGAACATTGGGGAGGGGTTGGTAACTGGACCCATTTGCTAGTTTGGAAAAGCACAGATGAGAACCACTTGGGTGCTTAACAGACACCACAGACGCCCTAGATGACGGTGCCACAGTGTCCAGGCCTGCAGTCCACATACGGTTGTAGGGTTTAAGGCTTCACGGAGGAGGATGCTGATGCGAATCCCTTGTTAAGGCCATCACTCTAGAACTTCCAGGCGGTCAAATACAAAGTACTGGATAGTGGTTTAGCACTAGGATGCCTATGGTATGGCTTAGTGCCATTCTACCTTTTCATTCCATGGCCACGAAATGTGTGCCATAGAATTTCAGGGAATGTGCCACTGATGGAGCAATGAGATGGAGACGAGGTGTTCCAGACGTGAAGGGATGAGTGAAGAGCTGCCGTGGCTGTTGCTGAAGGACCTACAGTAGATACAGTAGGTCGCCGTTGTCCAGGCCAGCCTGAAAGGGCAACTGTATTTGAGGGATGGACCAAGGGGGGATGGATAGGTCCAGGGTACGTGGAAGAGTAGCCCAACAGCACTTTATATATAGGAGATGTTGAGACTGTTGGGGGAATCTAGCTTTTGTGTCATTGCTTTTACCCTGTAATTTCTTTAGGACTGTGTTACTGACACCTTGTCTTGATTTAATCAAGGCATATGACTAAGAGACATGGGCTGAACGGTGGCGGTACACCTAGATGGAATTATAGACTGTGGCTTAAAGCCTCGATGGCAACCAGGAAGGGTGGTCATGAATGTGTTGCTGTGCAGGGCCCCTCGTCTGCAGTGTTTCTAATGCAATGCAGTTGAACCCGCAGGAAACATGCATGTCCAGTATGTGAAAGACCGCAAAGAAGTCAGTGTGCTAGACTACACAGTTGCGATTTGAAACTATCTTAATGGACTAGGATATTGGAGTGAAACTAATGATACAACATTTCATGTAGATAACATTTACTTTATACAAACCTGTTGTACCAACAAAGGGTGGAGGAGGTCTGTCTTAATAGGGGCTCAAGCTTATTTGATCCAGTAATTGGGCATGACTGATGACAAAGTTAATAAACCTGTAGGCTAAACTAACAAAAGTATAATATAATGGCTAACAAAATGAGACTGTAGTCCCATCTGAAGTGTCGTGTTCAAATCCAGGTGCCACATTTTAAGAGGGACATTGGCAAATTAGCGAGGGTTCAGACAGAGGGAACCAGGCTTGTGAAGGGGCTGCAGTATGAGCGATGATTGAAACAAGTGTTGATGTTTCATCTGAGGAAAAGAAGACGGAAGGGAGGCATGACAGAGCTACCTTCTGTGGAGCAGGGATCAGACTCATTCAGTATGGCTCCCAGGGGTCAGATTGGGACAGATTGAGAGATTTTATGCTAATATATGCAAGAGTCGTCAAAAATGAGAATTAAAGCAAGTGTTACAGTGCCTTTCCCCTCTGAGACTCTTGGCTTGTTGGCCGGCCATGCATGCCCGGTTCCATTTTATACTGTCACTGATGATGAGCTGGGGAAATGTTGAAAACTATGGTGCCATGACAAGATTGTACGAGCTCAACTACATAAAGCAAGCAAAAACTGTCTGTAGAAAAGAGGCCGGAAGGAAATAACAGCGAGCGTGTTAGTACTTGGGAGAGCTGGAGAGTGGACTTGTGCTCTGTTTTCTCCCCTCCACTTGGAATGAGCACGTGGGACTTTTGCAATTAATTGGGGGAGCACTTGGCAAGATTTAGCTGGTTTTTATATGGCATTGTAGAAGGTGGGGATTAGCACCGAATGGGTGTCCAAAAGGCCCATTTGACACCGACTACTAACTTGTTTCTTCTTCCACTGTTTTACATAAACATTTTGACCAATCGGCTATAACATTTAGTCCAAGTATAAAAGCAAGAAGCTAATGGCAGAAAACATCCTATAAAGCAAGCTATGTAAGTGGTTATGCAGAAGCCTCAAAACATAGTCACCATAGTGTTTCTTAAAGTCCTAAATAAGAACATCAGTTGTGGATTCCACTGCAAACTGTGTGTTTGACAAAGAGCTGTCCTCTCACTGGCATTTTGAAGTGGACGCCTGTTTGTTTCAGGTAGGTAAACACTGCAGTGGGAGCACGGTCTTACTCGGGAGTCTGCAGTCCCACTTCGTTGAGGTGTCAAGGGCAAGGTTTCCTACCCGCCCCATTCCTCAGGACAGTGGAAGCACAGTGGTTGTTTCCTTAGATTGTCACTGTGGCCCTCCTTCGTGGTCATCCCCCCTCTACTCTGCCCTGCATGCTGCCTCCAGAGTGATCCTCCTTAGAACTAGGCCGGCCAGCTTACTTCTCCAGTCTAAAACTCTGATTGGCTCCCTGTGGCCCACAGAGTAAAATCCACTCTCATTGACGTGGCATAAAAATTCTTGTGATTCTCTTGCTTTGACTCAGGCCACTACTGCCCATGCTGTTGTAAGACCACCTTCCCTTCTCCCAACATGCGAGGCCCCTCCATTCCTCCACATGGATGCATTGCACGTGCTGTTCTCACTGTACCTGGATGCTCCCTTCAGAAGCGGCTGTTTGTCTTTCAGAACCCACCTCAACAATCCTGCCCTCTTCGGAGCCTCCTCCAGCTTCCTGTAAAGGAGCCCCTCCCTCTTCACGTCCCCATAGCCTTTTCCCATGCCTCTCTGTTAGCGTTTACTGCTCATGAGCCCCCCCACACACTGGCCAACACGCCATTTCCTTTCTATGCTTGTTTATTACTCCTGAGCACTTGCCTCCGCCTCCTATTTTATATATTTCACTGCTTCGTCTTGTTCCTTGGCTGTCTGTCCCTCCCTCGCCCCTGTGTCCCCTCAGTGCTGAGGGCAGAGCCTAGCACATTAAAGATGTTCGGTCGGGCTGTGCTGAACGAAGGAACTCAGGTCTTATTTATTTGCTGCTGTATGTCTGTGGCCTTTACTAATGCCGAGTCCTTTTGGTCCTCTGTGCCTAGCTAGCACAGTGTCCCGTAGACAGTAGGCACTCAGTAAAAACATATTCTGTGAGTGAACTCGGGAGGGAACAAGCTTCATCGCTGTGGTTTGACTGCAGCGTGGATCTCACTAAATCATGGCATCTCAAATACCAACGTTGCTTCTGGAGTTTGGAAAGCTCATAGCCCCCTTTTGACCTTGAGGGTGCTCAGGAATTTGGCTTGGGGTCCATCTTGTGACCACAGCCGGGGCACTTTAGGCATGTAGTACTCTGTAGTCTGTAGACTGCCGGGGGAAGACTGCTTCAGCTTCCTTTCCAAAACACTTTGGGTTCAGCTGCTATAGTGGGTGAGAAAGGCAAAGTAACCCTTTGTTCATTCATGTGCTCATAAGTTTATTCTGGAACCTTCAGCAAGCAGCACAGTGAATAACACCGAGCTTGGTGAATGACACAGAGGCGAGTAATTGGGGTGTAATATGACGAAGCCTGCAGTGGTTGCATAACGCTGTGAGGTTACGAGGGAGACGGTGATTAACTGAGTGATGAGTCATAGCGTGCTTTGTAGAGGAGGTGATATTTGAACCGAGTCTTGAAGAATGGTAACAATTTCCTGGACAGGAGGGAAGAGAGGGAGGAGCGTATCAGGTAGAGAGTTTCCCTCTCACTTGTGTGATGATACGGAGAAGACTACATACTGTGGAAACATCTGAGTGGTCTGTTGGAGCTGGAGCACAGGCTGGAGGGGGAGTGGGGTGGCAGGAGATGAAGCTGGAAGAAGAGTCCGCCCCAAGAGTCTCGCAAGTCACAGGTCAGCAGCACACACCTTACGGGGAGAATCACGTGGAGGATGTGGGTTTCAGGAAGGGACGTCCAGTTGCAGTGTGTCTGATGGATTAGGAAGGGAGACTGGAAGCAGGGAGAGCGATGGAAAAGTTAGTTGTCCAGGTGGGCAGCCAGGGCCTCACACAGTTGTCGTTGCACCAGGAGGAGAGAAGAGCGCAGAAGGTTTAGGAGCATGGGGTGGCCGTTTGGAGGCGGGAGTTGGAGGAAGGACTCAAGTCGAGAATGATGGCTGTGACCCTTTGCCTTTGAAATGGACCTCACGGGAGAAGGAACACGTCGGAGATGAGCCCCCGGGGATTCTCGGAACATGTGGACTTAATAACCATACAGCCACTGAGTGGAGATGTCTCTGAAGCATTTGGAAACGTGACTCTGAAGCTCGTGAAGTGGTTAGCACGTCAGAGTTAGTGAAAGCCGCATACATCCGCACGATTACCTGAGAAGAAGATGTGACAAGGAGATGTGCGCTGAGGGGCACGAACATTCTCCTGGGGCGGGGGTTGGGGGGGAGGCCCAGTGCCAGCTGAGAAGAGAAAGCAGGGGCGGTCAGAGCAATAGAAAATCTGAGCAAAGGCTTTGGTGGAAGTCGGTAGAAGAGAAAAGACTCAGAAAAGAAGGGGGCAGACCACGGGCAGAATGCTGCAAGGCTCAGCAGGATAAAGAATGAGCAGAGGCCACAGAGGGTGGTCATTAGGTCACTGGGAGCTCCAGTGGGAACCCATTCTGTGGAGACGTCAGTGTCAGTCTGATTGGTCTCTCGCTCCTCCTTCCACCTCCCAGGCGCCTGCACGCTTCTCTCTAGTCCTGCTCCTCCCAGGGCTTCCTCTGCTCCCCGGCTGCAGTCCCTTCTGACAGGATAATGCTGCATGCTGGCCGCGCTCCTTCCCACACGCTCTCGCCCCTCTGGCCACAACTGACAGGCAGAGCCATCCCCTAGTCACTCCTGGACTTTCTTTGGTTTTGAGGGCTGCCTTTCTTCTGGCCCCTTTCTCATTTTTTAAAAAAGATTTATTTATTTTTGAGAGAGAGAGCGAGAGAGAGAGAGAGAGAGAGAAAGAGGAAGGGTGGGAGGGAGGGAGAGAAGGGGCAGAAAGAGAGAATCCCCAGACTCTGCACATGGCATGGAGCCCGATGCAGGACTCGATCCCACGACCCATGAGATCACGACCTGAGCTGAGTGAGACCAAGAGTCCGACACCCAACCCACTGAGCCACCCAGGTGCCTTCCCCTTTTCTCATTTCTTACTGCCTGCTCAAGACCCCTGGGCTTTTTGCCTCCCATCCCAGATGCGTGGGCCAAAGTGGGAGTCTTCAGCTCTTTCTCCCTCCCCAGTCCCTTCCTCTGGTTTTCTTGCTTCTCGGGTGGTGCTGCTTGTCTTCCAGCAGCCCTGGGATCCCTGCCTCTGTCCTCCCTTCTCCACAGTGTTCACGTGTGCCCCACCCTAGTCCGAGTTCTTGTCCTGGGCCATCACAGGAGCCACACATTGGCCTCCATGCCTGCAGCCTCTCACCACTCCCTTCTCTCTGGCTCCTGAAGCCCTCTTAATAGTTGTGCCATCTCCATGCTCAGAAACTCTCCGTGGCTCCTTTCCTCCCTCATTTCCTTTGCCTTAGCCAGGGAGTTCGGGGCATGGCACCTTCCCACCTCTTTCCTGTGTGCCCACTCCATGCTCCGGCTCAGGTGCCCTACTCACTGACCCCTAATGAAGCCCTGTGCTTTCTCCTCTGGACCTTCCTTCAGGCCGTTATTTTTCACCTAGAGCATACATCCGTCCCCACCCCATTTGAAAAATTATTTTGAAATATATAAGATAGGAAGTTTATAAAAAATAACCTAAACATCTGTGGATCCCCCACCCAGCTGAAGAAACGCCATCTCCCCTTCGACCCAGAGGTAATCCCGTGTGAAAGTTGGTATTTCTCGCTTCTGGTCACTCCACACAGCCCTGAGCTGGAATGGACTGTGACAGGTGTGTGGTAGCTAGAGGAATGGAGGCATTTAGGCCTTCCGACTGAGTGATGCTGATGAGATGAGAAACGTGTTGTGCACGCACCTTTCATTTTCTGACAGTCAGAAACAGTATGTTCTTCCTGGATTCAATTCAAGGAGATCTCTCTCTAAAACATAGGAATATAATGATTCCCTTGTTCAAGCAGAATATTACCCAAAGATGCTTTTTTTTTAAAGAATTTTTATTTATTTATTTGATGGAGAGAGAGACAGGCAGCGAGAGAGGGAACACAAGCAGGGGGAGTGGGAGAGGAAGAAGCAGGCTCTCAGCAGAGGAGCCTGATGTGGGGCTCGATCCCGGAACGCCAGGATCACGCCCTGAGCCACCCAGGCGCCCCCCCAAAGATGCTTTAATGCCATTTAAGACCCTCTGTAAAGATGGAACACACATTCATCTGTAGTTGGTAAAGGTATTTCTTTGAGGGACTAGAAAAATGAGGTCTGTTTACTTAGCCTTTCAATGGCTTACCAGGGTACAGACAGGGCTTGGAGAATTGAGATGGGTGGATGGCTTATGTGTCAGTCAGACTCTGTCTCTCAAATACTCGGTTCTGAAATGAGCTTTGAGCAGATGCCAGGTGTTATGCCACCTAGCAGCTGGGCATCTAACAAGTGTGGCAGTGCTTAGCTTCCATGATCTCTGTCATTGGCAACTGGAGCTGTAAGCTTTGAACACCGCCCTCTCCCATTATGGACATCCAGAGCCAGACCTGTGTTCTTTCCCAGAGGGAAGGCCCACCAAGTTCATTACAAGGATGACCGACAAGGATTCCTGTAGTATTTTTCTTTTCGTGAAAATACAATGGAGACTTTTTGAGATTGTCCTTCTTTAGGTTCTTCAGTCTAGCAGATTTAGCACCTCTTTTCACTTCAAGGGAGCCGAAATAATGCTGAGAAGACTATAGTAAAACATCCTTATGTGTCTAAGTAGAACTTCAGTGGGAACATAGGATCCGTACTATAGGTATTCTGTTAAACTTCAGTCTTGAATCATCTCCTTATATTGCGGCTGCAAAATGAGTGCTGTTTTCAGGTGAAAACAATGTCCGCTGACACCTTCCTTTGCCCCCTATTGCCATGTTGTTCCCAATTTGTCAACCCCCAAACTTGAGAGTCTGTGGGCAACTGGGCCTGCTGTGCAAGTCACATAGATTTAATCCATTAGTTCCCTTACAAGTGCAGGCTTTCAGACCTCAGGGTCTACTCCTGCTTGGGCAATTCTTTTTAATCTTCTCCTTCCATCCCCCACTGCATCACTGGCCAATCCTCCATGTTCCTCAGCCGACTTCCTGTCTTGCTCTGCTGACCAGTTAAAAGCCTTCCTCCCTGAGCTCTCAAAAACCACCCCCCTCACTACCTTCTGCTGTCTGTTTTCACCCATGCTCTCCTCCTCCTCTCATCTGAGAGGAAGGGAATGGTTGCCTTTTTTCCAAAACAAAATTCCTCTACTTGAGCCTTTTCTCCTTTCCTCTTTTACTTCCTTTAGAGCCTTCATGCCCTTTTGGCCATTCTGTGTCTTCCATCTGTGTTTTCCATTGGCCCACAGACCTGCTCAAGTCTCTGTGTCTTAGATCCCTGCTACCCGACCCCCCCTGCCGATAGTACCATCCTCTTTCTTCCCTTTCTTCCCCCAGACTTCTTCATTTCATTCTTTATCCATTGACCATTTGAGAGGCTGTTTTGTGTCAAGCAGTGTGCCAGGCATTCAGGTCTAATGGTGTGCACAGCAGACACAGTCTCTCCCTCATGAAGCTTTCGTTCTGATGGGACCTCCAGACATCGATCAGATAATCACACCGGGTATACAACAGCAAGTTGTGCCGAGCGCGAGTAGCCCAGGAGCGAGTAGTACAGGAGTGCAGCTGTTTGAGGAGCCTGGGAAATTGTCCTGAGAAAATGATGTTTGACCCCTGGTCTGAAGAATGAATAGGAATTACCTAGATGCTTGGCAGGGCCTTGGTGGGGAGAATCAGCTGAGAGAATGGCAAGAGGCACTGAGACCAAGGGGAACATGAAAGGACTCGCCGTGGCTGGGTTGGGGGCAGGGAGAACAGTGAGGAATGGGCAGGAGGGTGGGGGTGGGGCCAGATGACCAAGGCCTTGTAGACCCTGTTAAGGATGGAGGTGTTTGGAGTTGAGCAGCGAGAAGCTTTGGACATGATTTAAGCAAAGGAATGACAGCATCAGATTGATTTTTGTTAGTGATCACCTATGCTGCGGTGTGGAGGGCAGACTCGGAGGGGAGCAGCAGTCCATGTTCCAGTGGTCCAGAAAAGTTGGAGAGGGGTTGACAGGTTCAAGGTTGATTTAAGAGGTAAATGTGGGAGATTGGATGAGGGATAACAGAGAAGCGGATGTCAAGGATGACTCCTAGGTTTCCAGCTTTTGTAACTGGGCAGATGGAGCACCAGCCACTGAGACAGGAAGATGAAATTTGGAGAGAGAAACATCATGTGGTTAGTTCTGGACATTTTGAGTTTGATTGGCCTTTGGAATCTCTCCCAGTTCTGTAATTCCAGCTGCCTCCTGGTTATCTGGACTTGATTAATTTATCATAGCCTCCAAGCTGGTATATCTCAAAGTGACAATGTTAATCATTCTCCAAAACCCCTTTCTGTGTTCTTCACATCTCTTGGTGGGATTCCATCTCTTGTCTGGGCCTAAGCCTCAGTCATTGCCAGTGCTTCCCCTATGGTCATTGTCTCCTTCTTTTGCTTCCCACCTAGCTCACTCCACTCTCGGGTTCTCCTACCTTCTCAACTTGCCCTAAATCATTAGCTTCCGGGTTCCAAGGAATGGGTGTAGTCCCTTCCTTGCTACTGCACAGCACTCAGTACTGCCAAAGGAGTCGTCAAAGAGCACCGGTCTGTCTTTATGCTCCTCTTCTCGAAACACATTCCATAGATCCCAGTCACCCTGATCCAAGCCCTGGGGTGATCCCTGGGGAATTTCTTTGCCACCCTCTCGTAAACCTGATCCCCACTTGTTTTTTGTTTTGTTTAGTTTTTTATAAAGTCCTCATACTTCCCCACACGTGTAGCTGATGTCACTGTTGGCTTGTTTTGGGGAAGGTAAATCTGCAACTGCTATTACCCCATCCTGTAAGGATCATCTTTAACACTGCCATTGCCACAGAACCTTCATGAGACCCAGTCAATAGGAATTATTCTGCCCTCCTCTGACCTCTCATCCCATTAGTCTGGACATGGGTTTTGTTTTGTTTTGATGGCTCTTGGTCCTTGCAACCTGGCATCGTGGCTCATTGGGTACATGTGTCCTATCACCCATCAGTGCAGCACTTGCATCTTATTTATGTCTGTGGTTCCTAGCATCCAGGACGGGTTTTGCTGCTCAGTATACACTCAAGAGAGAGATGGTAAATGAATGCGTCTTTTTTAGATTGTTCTGTTTACTTCTCAAGTATTTTAAATCCTTAGAGGTACAGAATTTTGAGTTAGAATGGACCTTTGAGAATTCTTAAATATTTAATGCTATTTAGATAGTAACAACTCAGGTTTCTACAGAGTTAAGCTAATTTTCCTATTTCTGGATCTTCCAGTTTGGCCTGCTGGGTCATCTGATCTTGAACCTGTCGTTCAGGGAGAACATGGAAGTATCCTCATTAAACTGGGCGCCTATGGTCAGGAACTGGCTGGTTCTCAGTTGTCCCATTTTCTGTTTTATGTTGGGTCAGGGTAATCAAAGCTATAGAATTTCCTCTATACAAGGACAAAGAACAGTAAGAGCTCATCTTTTCTGTTTACATTCTTGCTACCATGTTGATCTTAGAGTATCAGACTTTTAGTGTCCAATCTATGTGTTTTTAGGTGTAAGTTTGACATTTAGGAATACACTTGGACACTCCTAAATCTCAGTCCAGACAGAACAGGTTGCCTGATGGTATGTTTTTAATAACTAGATTGTGCTGAGAAGTAAATACATTATAATATTCAGCTGTGTATGTACACAGTTACAGAGTAGTGTCTTTTTTTTCTCTAGACATTTGGATTGCAGTCACGTGGTGACGTGTCTCACCCCATGGCAACAACTAAAAAATGCCTCCTCATGGGTACAAAGAAAAAGACCTGTAGCTGCTTTTGCAAGAGTGTGCTGATCCAGTACATTTGTAGAGCACAGTTATGTCTTCCAAACACTAAGATAGTCTCTGGGATAGTAATAATGAGTTCCATTGTTTTCTAGCTACCATGTGACAGGCACCATGCCAGGTGCTTAAGTCCATGATCTTTAATCATCCCCACTTTACAGGTAAATGTGGCTGAGAGGTACAGTAACTTGCGAAAGTTATCTGGCTAATAAATGTCAAAACTCCATTTGAACCAATTTTGTCCGGCGTAAGAGCTTGCACTCTTTTCTCTATACCGTGGTAACTGAGCTCTTACGCTTTCTTTAACTTTTTATTTTGAAATAATTATGAATGATCAAGAACTTGGAAAAGAGTGCCCTACCTGGGGCGCCTGGGTGGCTCAGTTGTTAAGCGTCTGCCTTCGGCTCAGGGCGTGATCCCGGCGTTCTGGGATCGAGCCCCACATTGGGCTCCCTGCACCACTGGGAGCCTGCTTCTTCCTCTCCCACTCCCCCTGCCTGTGTTCCCTCTCTCGCTGGCTGTCTCTGTCTCTGTCAAATAAATAAATAAAATCTTTAAAAAAAAAAGACCCCAAAAAACTCACAAAAAGGAGAAACTCATTTTGAGTTTGATTGGCCTTTGGAATCTTGTTCCCTCTCTCACTGGCTGTCTCTCTGTCAAATAAATAAATAAAACCTTTAAAAAAAAGTGCATTACCTAGCTTCTCTAGTAACTATTCGGCTTGATCATCAAAACCAGGAAATTTATGGCACCGTACAGTTAACTAAGACTCTGACTGTACTTCAACTTTGCCACTGTTTCATGCACTCATTTTTTCGTAGGTTTCTGCATATAATTCTATGATGTTTGATCCCATGTACAAAGTCATGGAATCACACACTAGCAATCAAATCTGCAACTGTTGCTGCCCCTTTATAATCACACCCTCCTTCCCTGGACCCCCTGGCAACCATTTCTCTCTTCTCCATCTCTATAATTTTGTCACTTCAAAAAAATGTCATACATGAACTCATACAGTACGTGATCTTTTGAAATTGGCCTTATCTACTACTCAGCATGATGTCTTTAAGAGCCTTCCACATCGTGGTGTGCATCTGTAGTTCGTTGGGTGTTTTTTTTTTTGTAGCTGAGCAGTATTCCATGGCATGAATGTAGCCCATTCTTACACTTTTTGACTTTCTAGAATACCCATGAGCTGTGTTTCTAGTATAAAGAAATGCTTAGTTTTTGTATTGTACAAAGGAGATGGATTTCAAGTAAAACTTAAACTTTATTTGTATCCCCTAAATGGAACATCTTCTAAAGAACAAAACTTCAATAAGCACCTTTAAAATATTTTCTTTATTATCAAACTAATCACAGCACTTAAGAAAATATTGGATTTGACAAATTTCTGTAGGCCTCCCTATCTTTGTCGACGTGAATATATATCTTACATTACTGTAGTCAATGTATTTTGTATGCTGCTTTTTTCCACTTCAGCTTATTTTTCCATGTACTGTAATTATTGTCGGAGCTGCATGCTTAGTCCTTCAAGTTGACTAACGGTCATTTTCTCCACCCTGATGTCCCCCTCTGGCTCCATTGAGCATCTTCACATAACTGTTCATCCTGTTGTGCAGTAGCTGTAAGATAAGCTCTTAAGAGTGCAGTTATGGAGTCAAAGGGGTAGGACCATGTGTCTGACTCTTTTGATGTGTGCTCCCAGACCTCGGCCCAAATCTCAACCCTGCCCCATATTTACTAAGCAAGTTACCGAAGCTTTCAAAAGCCTTGATTGCCACGTCAGGAAATGGGAATACTACACCAATATCCGGAATGGTTGGGAGGATAAAATTGGAAAAATGAGGTGTGCAGAGCCCCCGTTGCAGCAGCTGGCACAGACAACTTACTCCATGTGTGGTAGCTGCCGGCAGCTGGTGGTGACTGTGGTGTGATACCACGAATGTGATTCTGGCTTGCCAGCACTTGTACAGACCCCTTGCACCCAGCATTGGATAAGGAATGATGGAGAGGGATCGCTCTACATCCAGGCCCTTCTCCTGTGGGAGATGAACCCAGGCCTCAGCTAGGTGCTACTTTCAGATGTTGGGTTTCTGCTGTCGGGACTCTAGACCTGTGCATTTCTGGCAGACGGGTTAAAGCAAGCGATGCAGCCCAGTGTGAATCGAGTGTTGTAGAACTGCAGAGGAGGGAGTGGTCAGTTCTGTTCTGTCTAATTAGGAAGTGGAGCTTTGTTAGAGGCGATGTTTGCTGAGCCAGGGCTTACATGGGGTGTATTTTGTATGCTGCTTTTGGGGAAACATCTGGTAGGTGGGGAAACCTAGATCATCCTGGGCAAAGGGAACACCATGGACAAAGCACAGAGGTCTGATTGTAGACAGTGCTTGAGGAATGGTGAAGGCTTTCACTTAGTTCGGAGTGCAGAACAGTGTGGGAGAAAAGCCTGCAGACACCAGCTGCAAGTGACACCACGGGGCCCTCGAATTGTGTCCCTAGGAGTTTAGTCTTCATTCTGTAGGCACCGCAGAATGGCAAATGTTTGGAGATGCATTTTGGTTGCATAACTGGCTATTGTAATGCTTGCTCTTTTATGTGTGGTCTGTATCATATTTTTGTTCATAGAAAGTGACAAAAAGGGCCAACGTAAAAGTGCCCTAAAGCATATGGTTTTTTAAAAATGTTTTTGGTGTTTTAATGACACTGACAGAAATATTGACTTCTGCATTTTTGTCCATTACAGGATTCTGCTCTAATACTTGATGTTCCTCTGGGCGTGATCTCCAGAATTGAAAAAATGGGAGGCGCGACAAGTAGAGGAGAAAATTCCTATGGTCTAGATATTACTTGTAAAGTAAGAGATTCAGTACTTTCTTATGTGAAAAAAGATACATTAGTGTTGAATGATGAGTAACAATTAATGGGGGGGTTAAAAAAAAAGAATTGAACACCCTGGTTCATCTAAGGCCCGAAAATGGTTCTTCCCTCATGATCAGGCTTCCAAAACCTCCTGGGGACATAGTTCCTCTTACAGAGACCTGCGAGGATTCAGACCTGTCCTTCTGTCAGCTTGACCGGATAGGAAGAAAACTTATGGATAGAATTTTCACACTTTTTAGATTTTGCCTGAGTCTGCTCCTGGTGTCCCTTTATGTCATGTGTTACCAGCTAGACATCTTCACACAGTGAAAGGAAAGAGAAATTTAAGAGATTTTACCCTGTGAACCTTTCTAACTTTTGCTTAGTTTTCAGAGGTCACACTTGGCTTTGGCCTGGTGGGGGGGCAGAGATTTAACGATAATAACATTTGTACTCAGCTGTAATAGTAACTGTTTGTTGAGCACCTGTGTCGGAGCAGACACATGCTAGGCGCTTTGTGTTCAGTCCTCAGGGTAACCCTCTGAGATGGACGGTCATGTCTCCATTTTATCATTACGAAGCCTTAAGCCTAAGAAGAGTTAGGTCACTGAGCTAAGATTGTCCAACGAATGGCAAAGTTGGGATCCAAATACAGTGAGATGATCATTTTGCAGACAACAGGATAAACCTTCTGGCAAGAAAACTTCCTTTCTAGGTATTAAGTGTCAGACAGTTATAATCCAAACAGAATAATAATAGAATAGAATAACATCCAATCCCAGAAAGAGCTCGAAGGGGTTTGAAGGTCATCTGTTCCAGTGGTTCCCATGGCTAGATCTGGGAGATGTGACCTTTGGTCAGGCACTGTGATTTCTTAAAGCTAGTCTCCTATAATTTTGTTTTGATTATGAATATGGTATGTTTGTTTTATTGCCTCTAGTTTACAAAAGATGAAGACTAACTAGTACGTTCTATCACAGACCAAGGGATTGTGTGGTCGTTAGGCCTGAACTGAAATTCTCCATCACTGCCCACCTTGGCTTCTTCTGATTTTTGTTTTAATCCAAGCTACCTTAAATGCCCTATTTATGATCCCAGCTACTGTCTTCACTCTGGGGCCCAGAAATACAGGGATTTACTTTTAAGGAAGTGTTTTTGCATTTTGCATAAAAGGATCCATGGGAGTAGAGCGTTATATTGCAGTACTCAAGGGAAAATGGGGGTGCTAATATTGACGACTTTGAAAGCGACTTTCATTCTAATAGAATTTTTTAAAAGTCCTATTTGTCACCTTGTCAATAGGAAGAATTTGTATTTAAATATTAGTCCCCCCAAAGTTAATAAGATAAAGCACATTCTTACCTTTTGACTGTTTATTATAAAAACAAGGGGCTTTGGGACAACTCACCAGGCATCACTCGCAAATGTTACACATACCTTTATTTCTTGGAATTAGTGTTGAGCACCAAGACGACGGCCTAGAACAGTGTTGTAGCTCAGCCTGTTCATTCCGTTATCTCCCTGGGAACTGCAGTGTCACGAGAATCAAGTCCCATGTTCTCAGGAACAGACCTGAAGGTGCTAGAAAGGGAACTGCTGTGGCGGGGTGGAGGTGGACTCTGCCGGCTCGCAGAGGTCGGCCGCAGCTGGAGTCAAGAGCCCTAATACAGCTGTTGCTCTAGGGAGACGGGTCGTTCTCAGCCCTACAGCTTTGGTCCTGCCAGCTGTGCACACGGGGATTTCTGCTTGCTGGCAGCATCTTTCGCCTGGGGGAATGTCAGTCCCGGAGGACATTGTCTAGCAGCAGAGGAGAAGGTAGCTCTGAATATGTGAATTTTTACCGCCAGGCACCCCACCAGCCCTTGCTGACAACTTGGAGCCTTAAAAAAAAAAAAAGACGAAGCCAAACCTTAACCACCTCGAAACCTGCTCTTCCATGTCTAACCCCTGTTTACTCGCTTTAAGGACTATGGTATTTTGAGGTCGGCAGCGATGGGTGTTGTTTCTCTAGAGATGCGTTATAGAAATGATGTTTCCATATATCAGCCCTTTGGTACTGTTGCAACGGGGGTGTGTTTACTCGGACTCGTTTCTTATAGCGAGGCTGGGTGCATTGTCATGTGACCCACTTGTCAGACAGGCCGAGGGGGGCTGTGAGGCTCTTCTGCCACAAGGCTTTTCTCAGGGACCCTGCCCTGACGAGTCAGCCCCTAAGGAGACCAGGTGGAACTTACCACTTCGGATATGCTCGTATTTCTGTTGCAGATTTGGTGAGCTGCCGCCTGTGAGTCATTTGCCTTTTCCATTTCAATTTTCTTGTTGGCAAGATGAGGTAGTAATTCTTTCTGTCCTTTAATTACATCTGAATCAGATGGCAATAAGAAGTTGCTTGAATCCCTTGTGCTTTGGCACATAGAAAGTAGTTGTTGGAATCACTGATGGATCAGAATAAATGGTTATCTAGAAATGGTCTAAATTCTGGCCAAGTGGTTAAGAACAATGATGTTACGAAGTTATCAGCTGACACCAGGCTGTTAGGAGGAAAATTCTGCACAGGTCTTTGAGCCCCACAGATCCTCGGCTATCCAACACTGTGCTCGTGGCTCAGTTGTAAGCCCTTTTGAGGCATGTCATCTCATTGAAATTATTATTCCCTTTGATTTGACTACTGCTTTGCATCATGAGCCAACAACTAATATCCCAGTTTCCCTGGAATATGTTGTGAATTGGTTTTTGGATTTTATTCAGTTCTGTGCTTTTAAAAATGAAAGCACAGAATTCTAGAGCTGGCAAGGCCCAGTAGATACCATCTGTACAGAGAGTGAGCAGTCCTGGGTCACTCCGTAGAGGCCTTTGGGTCTAGTTCTTTATACCGCCTCTGCTGCCAGTGGCATTCTGGGATGTCCCGTATACAGCAAGGCCTTTGCTAGTCCTCCATGCCAAAGACTTAGGAAGCTTTAAATGCACTCCTGAGATACCAAATGAAAAGCAGTTTGAAAAAATGTAAAGATCATGACATCCAAGAGGCCAGGGACCAGCTTAGCTCTCTCCTTCCTGAAGTCTCCCACGGGGCTCGTTTTTCTGAATTGAATTGGTGTTTTGAGTGCTCAGCCACTCGGTCACAGCACCGTGACTGATTTAGGAGACAACCTAAACAGCTCTAGCTTTGAAAGTAAGACAGAATGTTATATGTTTGATAGGTAATACAACTTGATATTTCAGGGAGATTTTTTGGTGGTCTATGTAGAATACTGTGCAAGTCAACTTGATGGGAAGAATATGTTCCTTTACTTGTATGAGAGCTTAAAGTGCCAATCATTTCCTGATTTGTTAGAATGAGACTTGAAAGTAGCATGAGGGAGAGGGAGGGGGCTTCCGTATTTTCATGACATGTTTGACAATTTTGAGCTCACATGTGATAGTAGGTACACATTTGAGAAGTTCTGTGAATAAAATACTCTTTTATAGGGAAAGCAGCGCACACACCAGTTGAAGTAGAGAGACACCGTGGATGGTGTGCGAGGCAAGGGTTGGTTTTTCCGGCTATAAAACGATGTTAGCTCTGTCCTCTCTTTAACACTAGTTGCTTTGTCTTTACGTTCGTGACTACGATGGGAATATTTTGAGGTGTTCTTAAACTGGATATCTCAAAATGTCACACAAAACAGTGATTTTCTTAATAATCTAGATTAACTGCCCTTTCAGGTAAGTGAATCTTCCACTCCTTTAGTTGAAGAGATTTTTTGCTAAGGAATGTCACTTTATTTGAAGACTGAACTGTCAAATTTCTCTGCTCCCCCCCCCCACCAGGACATGAGAAACCTGAGGTTCGCGCTGAAACAGGAAGGCCACAGCAGAAGGGATATGTTTGAGATCCTCACAAGATACGCCTTTCCCTTGGCCCACAGTCTGGTAAATTCCAGGGTTCTTCCCAGCGCCGGGAGGTTCTCCGGTGTCTCCCCTTTCATTTACTCTCTGCACCAGCTTCCCGGTGTGCCGTGTGTGCCAGGGTGTTTATTAAAGGGGATTGAAGCATTCCCAGGAGGAGCAGGCCTCTCCTCTGCCGGTCTGTGTGGGATGGCCCGCGCCCGGTGACTGAAGCATCACCCAGCGTAGTCTGTGCTCTCCCTCCCCCAGTGTGCCCCTGGCCTTGGCTCATCCTCTTTAAAGGCATGAGGCAGTGAGGCGGACTGTGGCACCTTCCTTTTGCCACCAGGCCTTGCTGGCATCCTCTCTCCCCTCTCCCTCTGCTCTGCTCAGCTCTAAACAGACTTAGAGGCAAGCACATGCTAAAGGGAGAGCAAGGAAATAATTCTTTAAAATATATATATATATATATATGCCTTTACTTTGAGTCTAGAACGAGTGTGGCACTGTGTGGACAGAAGGGGATGAAAGAGAACATTTGTAATGTAGCCCTTCTCCCTGAGGCTGTCTTTTAGGTTTTTTGGCAATAAGGGCCTGAGTTTTTTTTTCTGGTGAGACAAGGTTTCTCTCTTCCCACATTTCATCAAGAGTTGTTCCGGGCAAAGGAAATTCATGGTTGATGGAAGGGACAATTATACAAAGACTGGAGGTCTAGAAAGATTTATGAAGTACTCCTCATGAGTCATATGTTGATTACAGATGCAGATGTAATGCTTAAAACGAATGTAATGATAGAGAGTTGAACACATTTTCAGCCTTTTCTCAGTTTTTGATTAAATGTGTGATGTAAAACCTATTTCAGTACTAAACAATTTCTTTAACGATTAGGGCAAAGAGAGTTTTATGAGAACACATCTTTGGAATATTTATGAAAGTGAGAATGTAAGTCTAATCCACGAAAATTCAGTTAGGGAACGTGTTCTATCTTGGGCTTTGTGTATCTGGCCCCGGATTATCAGAAATTTGAAGAATGGCTCACACAACAGGTTTGAGGGAGCAGAGGCCCCAGTCCATCTCCTGTAAGATCCCCTTTCTCTGACATCTTTTCTCTCTTTTAGGGTTTACACCCCTAAAAAGTCAAGTATTAGTCCAGCTTTCTCCTAAACTACTGGCCCATTTCTCGCCTCCATCCAAACTTCTGGAAAGAACATTCTAGTCTGGTCTCGTCTCCAGTTTATTCATTCCTCCAACCCTTTTCAGTATCTGGCTTTACTGTAGGTACCTTCTGGAACTGAGGCTCTCTTACTGGGCAAATCTAGTGGCTCACTTCAGTCTTCATTCTGTTTGCTCTTCCTCCAGCATTCAACGGTTTGGAGTACCCCATGCTAGTAAGTCCTGGTTTCTGTGTTATTCTGGCACCTTGACTGTCCTTCCCTGTCTCCACTGCCCCTGTCTTTTCCTTCATGGACCATGTCTGTTGGTGGTCCCCTTTCAGCCACCTTCTCATGTTACTCACTTTGCCTTGATGGTTTCATTTCATCCCATTGCATAATCTGTCATTACCATATGGGTGATTTCGAAATCTAGCCCTGACACTGGCATCCAGTGAATGTAAGCAGCCTAACACTCAAACATCTTCCTCTGGGAGCCCTTGAGCATCACAGGCTTGCTGTCTCCTCCAACCTCTTCGCAGCTCACCAGTCCTGCTCTGCAGCCTACATGCCCCTCAATGAGGAAGATCCCCAGTTGCTCAGGTTTGAGAACTTGAAGTCAAGTATCTCATTCTCCCCATGCCTTGCCTCCCAGAGCTACATATTTTTTAATAATATTTTTTTATTATATTATGTTAGTCACCATACAGTACATCCCCAGCTCTTGATGTGAAGTTCCATGATTCACCACTTGCATATAACACCCAGTGCACCATGCAATCAATACGTGCCCTCCACCGGTCTATCCCATTCCCCCACCCCCTGAAGCCCTCAGTATAGTCTCTCATGGTTCATTCCCCCTTCTGATTACCCCCCCTTCATTCTTCCCTTTCTTCTCCTACTGATCTTCCTACTTCTTATGTTCCATAAATGAGTGAAACCATATGATAATTGTCTTTCTCTGCTTGACTTATTTCACTTAGCATTATCTCCTTCAGTCCCGTCCATGTTGCAGCAAATGTTGAGAAATCGTTCTTTTTGATGGCTGAGTAATAGCTACACCGGTTCCAAATCCTGTAGGTTCTACTTACTGGTGACTCTCACATATTTCTTCCCGTTTCTACTTGTGCTTCCTATCTTAAGCCATGCTTCCCAACTGGTTTTTCTTCTTTCAGTTTCTCTCCTTCCAATTTATTCTACACAGTGCTGCCAGTGGTTTTTTAATTGAACTACAATCATGTCACTGTGTCCCACTCTCCACAAAAACAAAAACAAACACAAACTCAAGGGCTTCCCATGGCTTATACCCTACATTCCAAGCACATAGAACTGTCCTGTGCTCCTCCGATATACATAGAACTTTCAGAGCAGATTCTTTGGTTTTTCTATCCCCTTTACTTGCAGGCTTCTTGTCTCTTTAAAGCCCATCCACCACCTTGCTCAGCCCTAGGTCCTTTTATATACCATCTGTGTTCCCCTCCCCGGCCCCCTGTAGGGTTTGTCTTGCCTCTCACTTGTTAGACTTTGCAGGTCCCTCTATTAGAGCACTTACCTCAGTCTGCCTTATGTAATAATTATGTAGGAATTGCCTGCCTCCTGCTATACTATGGGCTTATCAAGGCGGGGAGCCGCCATTATTTCTCTCTCTCACCTCACCGTAATGACTTCTGCTTGGGAGTTGTATAACGATGGCTTTTTTATTGAACTCAGGTTTAGTAGGAAGTGAAGGAAAAATCCATTTTATGGAAACATATGGGAAGAATTTCTGGATGTTGTGCATTTAGCACCAGAGCCTAGGATTCTGGGTTGCTGTCATTGGAGTAGTCCACAGAGGAGTTGCTTTCTTGTCTGTGGTACTTGGCCTTAGTTTTTGTACCTGCGCTAGAAATCCCTACTCTTTCTTGGGAAGTCAGTAAAGTGACAAACTTTAGAAAAAGTGTCAGCCGGATTGCTTATGCAAAGTTTTGGAAAATTATATTCCCTAAGTTTTAACTACTGAAGTCATCTTTAAAAAAAAAAAAGTTAAACTAGTCACTGAAACAATACAAGATACAGATAAAAAGAGATCAGCTTTTGCCATGGCTTTTGGAATATCTGTTCCTGCTATTCCAGTCAACATGTACAACTGTCTTGTAAATCAAATTCATTTCGGGGTACCAGGTTGGGTGGTGTTGGGGAGCTGGGAGGGCAGATGAGGAGGAATACGGGATGAAGGAATGATACCTAGTCCCATTTGGGGATGTGACAGAGTGATAGGATACATGTGTCTGGCCCCGAAATGGACCAGTTACCTTCAGTGCTGTAAGAGAAATGCAGAGGAAATCCACTGGGGATTCACAGGAAGAAGAGAACACATCCAACCTACATGGAAAAGCCTGCATGAAATTTGATAGTCGTTTGGGTTGAACCTCGAAGGATGGTTATCATTTCCGGTGGAAGAAGTGGAGTTTCAGGCAGAGGCAAGACTCTGACCCTCGACACAGCAGAAGGAAAGCTGGAAGCATTGCAAAGTGTTTACGAGGGTAGCCGGGTGCTGTTTGGTTGAAGCGTGGGGAAGAGGAGCTGGGCTCATGTGGTGGAAGGCTTTGATAGGGAAGGAGCTAATACCTGGGGAAGTAGTGGAGACCTACGGAAGGTTTCGAAATAAGTGACAGAACTGAATACAAGGTTATGAAGACTAGACAGGAGCAGAGAGCTCCTGGAGCCTGGAGCCTGGGAGGGGGAGTCAGAGGGCCAGGTGAGAGGTCCACAGCATCTGAACTAGGACCCGGCAGTGCAGGTGGCCAGGCGGGGTGGGGGATGACAAGCTTGGGCAGCAGTTTGGTGAGAGAGGACAGCGAGGAAGGCTGAATCATCTTCCCTCTGGGGTTTGCGGCTTGAGTGATGACGAGGGTGGGACACCGTTGACAGAGCAGGAAAGTCAGAAAAGGGTTTTGTTTGAGGAAACAGGTGGAAGACAGGGCAAGGAGGGAGGGATAGGGAGTTCTGTTTTGTTCGTGTGGCTGTTAGCATTGTTTTGGCTTTTTGGCTGAATTGACAGCAGCGATTTCAGGTCTGCTCCTCAGAAAAGGGTCTAGAGATGTAGGTTTGAAATCATGGTTCTTAATCTGTTTGGAGCTATGGATTCCTTTGTTGATATGATACAAATTATAGTTTCTCATCCCCGGAAGAGTGCACTTACATGCAAAACTTTACATAACATTTTAGGGTTTCAGTCCCTCTGAAGCTTATCTATGGGTCCCAGGTTGGTTAAGTAACCCTGGTGTATAATAGAGAAGTCTAAACAAAACCAGTTCGCTTGGAAGCTGAGAAAGGTGAATGAATGTATTTGTGGGAGGTGAGAGGAGCCTTGCTTGTGGGAGGTGAGAGGGGAGAAAGGATCTTTCTGAAGCAGGATTCTGGGGAAGGCAGAGGGGGATGGGGTTAAGCCCAGTTTGTAGGGCAGTTTTGGAAAGGAGAAGGGACAATTATTCCTCTGAGACAGGAGGGAAAGAAAAGTTTTCAAACTGCCACAGTGGGGAACGCAAGAGTGTGCCAGAAAGGGATTTCCTGGAAGCCTAATCTAAGCCTGATTGCGCTGAACAATACAAAGGGCCCTGCTTGAGAAATATCACTTTGTTAGTATTATTGAAACTGTTAAACCAGCTGCAGATTATCTCAGTGATTTTTTTTTTTTAATTGTAAGCATTTGAGGTCAGAAGTAAGCTTGCTGTTGTATCCATGAAATGGTATCTGAAGGCCAGGAGAGCTGGGTTCTAACTCCAGCCGTAGGGTGAATGGTGTACAAGTTGGCTTTTTGCTCTCAGACCACCCCTTTGGCTCTGTCTGGCCTCCTTCCCCATTAGCATTTTCACCACTCAGTGTCTTCAAGTCGGGACTCAAGCTTTGAATTGAACTTGAGCAGTTTAGCTACAGAGTCAGCCCCACCTGTTCATTTGATTGTTTCCATATTATGTCAGTCCAGTCAGGCTTAGACATTGTTCCCTTAACATTTTCTACTTCAGCCTAAGTGTTTATTTTCTTGCTGTATTTTGTTTTGCCTTATAAACACTAGAAACTGTACCAATTTCACCAGCTACCTTATGACTCAACGCTACTTCAAGGTAAATGATACATCTTTATAAGAGATGTGACAACGTTGGGGCGCCTGGGTGACTCATCAGTGGGTTAAGCATCTGATTCTTGGTTTTGGCTCAGGTCCTGATGTCAGGGTCCTGGGATTGAGTCCCACATCGGGCTCTGCACTCAGTGGGGAGTCTGCTAGAGATTCTCTCTCTGCCTTTCCCTCTGCCCCACCCTGCCCCCGCCTCAGAAAAAAATAAATCTTGAAAAAAAGAAATGTGACAATGCTTCTGACATAATTTTTTAAATGCAAGAACAAAAATTGTGTAAATCTGAACAGAGCCTGATAGTGCTACCGAAGTGAGTAATTAATTGTTGGGGTGGTTCGTTCAATGCCAGAGGTCTTCTTTCATTGATTTCCTTTATTGTTGGCTCATTTTTCACTCAGCTGGGATAACCAGAGAGAATATAAATTTTAGATGAGTGTTTCACTGTTAATCCCACCGTATTATTGAGTCATGAAATCCATTTACTAGGTCACAATGAGCATTTTTAAATGGACTAGAAGAGAGAATATTAAGAGCATAATACATACCACGGGTACGTATGGTTTTGTTAGATATTTGTTTCAGAGGTGTGTATGCGTGCGCGCGCACGTGTGTGTGTGTGTACAGGATGGTGGTCATGGTGCAAAGTGTATGGCTTTCTGTTAATCATAATCTAGAAAGTTTGAAAAACAATCGTTCAGATAATGGTAGAATATGTAGGATAAAATGGGCTTTGTGTCGATTTAGGCATCAGTAAAGGCACTGACATCTGTCTTTACAGCTATAGGCATGCATGGACTTTCCTGAAGTGTGTTTAAGTGAAGGGCTAGAGTTTTGACAAAAGTCATGGAGTGGAGCCTCACACAGGGAAGTGGAGAGCTGGAAGGAGTGGAGACCGGGGTGCAGTTGCCAGGCTCATGGCAGCCATGGATGAGGGAGAGCCAGAGAGACGACTTATTTCCAGAGCCTTGCTGGTGTGTGCTCACGAGCACATGCTAGGCAGTCCAGCGGCCTGTGTCTGAATCTGGCTCAGTCGCTTACCTGCTTGGTTACTTTGGCAGCCACATAATATTTATGTGCTTCAGTGTTCTCATCTGTAATGGGGATAATAACCATCTCTGCCCCATAGAGTTTTTGTGAGGATTAAACGTAAACTGTTTACAAGTGCCTGGCACACAGTAAGTGCCCGTTGAATGTCAGCTGTGCAGTCGTGCACCATTTTCCCAGCAGGTGCAAAGAAGAAGGATGATTGCCCCAACACACTTCCCCCCCGAATATTAATTAAGTAATTGTGATAATATGTGAGACACTTTAAGCCCCTTAAAAGAAAGACGCTATGTGGATAAGGTTGCTATCCTTATTAACAATCCATTGGTTGTACTTGGATAGAGGATTAGTTGAAAGTCTTAAATTTCAGTCCAGAAAGCATCTGAACTAGAAATGTGAAATAGGGGCAGCAGTGATCGTCTTCAGAAAAGGTTTTCCCATTGTTTTTTCTGTCCACGCAGGCCTCCCGCTTCCAGGGTAGTGTGGCTCATTCAGGTGTGTGTGTCTCTGCGCTCTGTACTTTCCTGTGCCATTCTGGGTTAAGCTCTTGGGCGTTGCAGTGTGTTCTGCCTCTTGTTACTCTGTGACCGTGTTAGCACTCATGTAGTTGCAAAGGTTTTTGGTGTGTTGTTTGCTTTGGTAAACTTGACCTCCGTGTGGATGGTAGGAATAGGCACAGGAGAGAAGACTGCTGGCTGTGCTTTTGAGAGAGTGAAACAGCTGGGCTTCAGGGCCTTTTCTGTGGAGACCAACAGCCTTCCACGGACTGAAGGCGTGACGCTTCCTACCGTGGGCAGCCCAGGGCAGCGAGGTGTTAGAAACGGCCGCACCTTTCAGGAGAGGGCCCGGCTGCCTTTGCTTCTCAGAGTCTTTGCCGCTTGCTTCTTTTTGCCTAGCTTTGGTGAACCACATCAAACCGTGTCCATACAGCTTAAGCACTGTGTCATTTCTACCTTGTGTCCACTCTGGCTCAAGTCCAATTGTACTTGCTTGTAAAAATGATTGCATAAAAATTACCAAAGCGGGTGATGGGGGCGCACATCTTTTTCAATCGCTCAAATGAGAGGTGTAAATGATCCTGTGAATAGGCAATTAACAACAAGGGTACTTTTCCCTGGGCCTTCATTTTTCAGTCCAGAATTGGGGAAATTTTTATAAATTGCTTTGAGGTTTTAAAAATCTCAGACTGAAATTTAGTGGACTCTTACTTCCTAGGCTGACCACAGAATAGATAAAAGCAGACAGCTCATTTTCAGAAGCAAACTGAGGGCTTCAGAGGGGAGGGGGGTGGGGGAATGGGATAGGCTGGTGATGGGTAGTAAGGAGAGCACGTATTGCATGGTGCACTGGGTGTTACACGCAACTAATGAATCATCGAACTTTACATCAAAAACCAGGGATGTACTGTATGGTGACTAACATAATATAATAAAAAATATTATTATTAAAAAATTTAATTTAATTTAAAAAATAAAAAAAGAAGGCAGTTGAAATGAGAAGCAGTACTGTGCATACACGCACACGTGTAACACGCACACACAGCGCACACACAGACACACACCTGCTTTTCAGCCTAGATGTGGCTTTAGGACTGAAGCAGGTCTCAGTTCTCTGTCTTCTCTTTGGCTAGGACTCTTTTTTCCTTGGATAAGCAGTAAATGTGACCAACTGAGGGTCTCATCACGCTTCCTGCCGCCTCTAGGACTTGGCCTTTGGTCTCTTTCACTCTCTGTCTTCTCCCTGCTGCCCATCTCCTGGAACCGTGCTCCCTGCAGGACTTGCCCCGCGTGGCCATCCGTGTTCAGAATCCCAGTGTTCACTGCCTGCCGGCACGTGCTCAGCAGCCGCTCCCTTCAGAGCTCATCCCACTTCTCGCCCTCCCACGCCAGGGGAGCTATTCTTTTGAATGTGATTCAAGACACTGCGAGTGCTCAAGCCACCTCTCCTTAAATGTTTTTAAACTACTGAGTAGCCAGCCACGAGAGGATGTTTGTAAACCACATGTGAAGCATGAGGAAGTCTGATACCTGGAGCGCCCCTCTGGCTCCCGGGGTGTCGTGCTTTGACTTCCACCACGGCGCTCTCCATCCGGGCCTGCTCTGCTGAGTTCTTCCTTGCCGGCTCGTGGTGCCTCATTTCCCAGGATGTTTTTGATTCCTACTTCTGAACTGTTCCTCGGAGCTTTATGGGAATACTCGGAGGCAGTTTGACGTTTCCTTCTGCCTGGCATCTTAGGGCACTCTCGGTGTGGGTCATTGACAAATTAGATTCCCTGTTTGATGTTTTCTGGACCATCCAAGTTTTATGAGTTTGGGCTACACGTTGTTTCAGAGCTGCCTTGTGGCTACAAATTCCTGGTGGGGGACAGCACTAGAGACTTTTTTTTCTCCCTCGATCAACACCGATAATCTGGACAGGTAACCTCCTTGGAGTCTTGGGGGGTTACTTCCTGTTTATCCTTACCCTGAGGTTGTAGCACTTGGGAGGCCAACCTCTACTGAAGGCGGTTTCCAGTCTGATACCCGTCGTGGCATCTTGGGTGGGCCTGGGCCTTTATGTCCTCTGTTTCCTGTACCCCAAAAGGCCGTGAAAATCAATTCTGTGAGGGCCCTGAGGTAAAAGCCAGCACTTTCCTCTTGCTCTCTGCATTCCCGTTTGTGGTTAGTGTTTAGCTTCTGAGTTTTTATTCCTCCCTAGCTAGCTCAGTAGAGCATTTTGAAAGAGGTGTCTGTTTTGTCCAGCATTTGTCGATTTTCAGCAGAAGGCTCAGTTAGGGCATCTATACCAGACGCCTCGCCCTGTAGCTTCTGAGATCTGAAGCGCCTGGTCCTCCACCTCTCTAGCTTCTTTTCAGGTTCCTCTGCTTCCTTCTGCTGTCTAAGTGTGGGTCCTCTAGAAAAGTCCATTCTTCCCCTCCTTCTTGTTCTGTACCATCCCCTCAGCAGCCTCTCTCCCTCTCCTGTCTTCCGGCGTTGCCTGTCTGACCTGACTTCCAGATCCAAAGCTTCCTGTTTCCCTTTAGCTGCACTGTAACTTCAGCTGACACCTGAATGTTCCTTTAAAATAATCTCTCCTCTTTCCCTTAAACCTGCTCCTCTGTGCTCCCAGTTTCTTGTGGTATCTTCTTTTCCTCCAAAATCAAGGCCACCGTTGGAAGATTTCCCTTTTCCTGAACATTTACTGAATCCAGGGTTTTCCTCTCTTCTTTTCTGAAGTGGTGGAATAGTACTTAGACTGGTTTTCCTGCTTCCTTTCTGTCTCCTGCCCAGTCCACCCCTGCACGTCTTCTCCCTGGGACTCAGCTCTCATTCCCCCACCCCCGAAATGTCAGCAGTTCCTCCCTCTCTGTCAGCAGAAATGCAGACTCCAGTCTCCCCCACTTTTGTGGCCTCACCTCTCAGCTGTCTCCACTTTTTTCGACCCCCTCCTGCACTCTGTCCGTGTTTGCTGATGGCCTCGTATTCGCTGAGTTTGGCTACCATTTGTGCCTTTTTGTCGTCATAGTTATTATCATGTCCAAGGTCGTCTTATCCTTCCAGGCCCATCTCTCTAGAAGTAACCTAGGCATTCTCTGGAGCCCCAAGTGCTTTATCTGTGCTCTCCTCTTTACGTGATCAATAGTTGTGCCCTCTTTGTCGCTGTCCTTTGGAGAATTTCTGACCCCTTAAAGACAGTGCCTGTGTCTTACTCATCTTTTTCTCTACTTAATACCTTGTTCATGGTAGGCCCTTGGTAAATGTTTGTTGAATTAGTATATTAGGGTCAGTAGAGTGAATGAATTAAGAACAAGCATCAACCAAGTCATCAGTAAGAATATTCTGTTTAGGAAGGGCATTTATTCTACAAGCACTACTTTAAATTTTGAAAATAGCTAATATATGTCCATAATTGAAAATTCGGAAAGTATAGAAGGTACTGTTACGGACCCAATGTTTGTGTCCTCCCAGAATCCTATGCTGAAGCTCGAACCCCCCAGTGTGATGGTATTTGGAGATGGGGCTTTTGAGAGGTGATTAGATTAATTTTTTTATAATAATTTTTTTATTATATTATGTTAGTCACCATACAGTACATCCCTGGTTTTTGATGTAAAGTTCAATGATTCATTAGTTGCGTATAACACCCAGTGCACCATGCAATACGTGCCCTCCTTACTACCCATCACCAGCCTATCCCATTCCCCCACCCCCCTCCCCTCTGAAGCCCTCAGTTTGTTTCTCAGAGTCCATAGTCTCTCGTGTTAAGAGGGTGGAGTCCCAGGATGGGATTACTGGCCTTAGAGGTAAAGAAAGGGACCCAAATTTATGCTTTCTACCACGTGACGTACAGCAAGCAGGCTGCCCTCTGTAAACCAGGAAGTGGGTCTCACCGGAACCTGGCCATGCTGGCTCCTTGACCTTAGACTTTGCAGCCTCCAGAATTGTGAGAAGTAAATGTTCATTGTGGTGACTCGTTATACTGTCTGGAACTAATTAAGACAGGTATGTTGTAAAAATATCCTGCTCCAAGCACCCTTCGCCAATCCCATTCCCTTCCTTACAGACAACCCGTGTTTTCAGTCTGTTACTGTCCACCCAGTGATAGTTTAAGCCTGTTCATCAGCATGTTAGTCGTATATGCCTCCTTTGACCCTAGCGGGAGTAAGCCGTATGTGCTCTTCCATACCTTACTTTTACATTTACCACTAGATATCGCCTGATGAGTGGGCTTCTTTACCCTATTTATGACCGTGCAGTACTCTGTTGACCGTACCATGCTTTCTTCAATCCTCTATTGATAGATACTGAGATCATTTCCAGTCATTTGCTGTTACATAAACTGCAGTGGATAGCCTTGTACATACATCATTTTGTGGGTGCTCGTGTATGTTGTAGGATAATTTCTTAGAAGTAGAATTATTGCTATTAACAGATATCCCTAAAAGAAGATGTACTGGCTTTCACTCCAATATGCAGTGTGTCAGAGTGCCTGTTTCCAGACATCCGCTCCAACTCTGTTTCCTATGGCTGCTGTGACACATGACCACAAACTTGGTGGCAAAACAGGAGTCTGTCATCTTACAGCTCTGGAGATCAAAAGTCCAAAATGGGTCTCACTGGACTAACGTCAGGGGGTGTGTGGTGCTGCGTGTCCTCTGGGGGATCTAGGGGAGAGTCCGTCCCTTGCATTTTCCATCTTCTAGAGGCACCCACATTCCTTGGCTCACAGCCTCTTCCTCCATCTGCAGAGCCAAAGCGGTGGTTGAGTCCTTTGAATTACTCTGACTTTATCCCATCGTCACTCTCCTTCTCTGATTCCGATTCTTCTGCTTCCTTCCACATCTCAGGACCCTTATGATGACATTGGCACTCCTGGGAAGTCCAGGGTACTCTTCTTGTCTTAAAGTCAGGTGATTAGAAATCTTAATTCCATTGGCAACCTAATTCCTTTTTCTCACGTTTGGTAATATGACACAGGTCACAGGGAGTAGGACGTTGACATCTTTGGGTGACTGTTCTGCCAACTGCACCAATCCAGGATGCTTTCTGATTTTTTGATCTTCACTAATCTAATAGGTGAAAATGTAGCTTTATATTTTTATCTTGTATTTATCCTATTTGACTGGAATTAAATATCTTTTGGTTTGAGCTGTTTGTATTTCTATTGATTCTCTGTGGCTTCTGCCTCTATTTCCTTTGGGATTTTGGTCTTTTTCTTGTTAATTGTAGGAGTTCTTTATGTAATAGCTACACTCGTAATATGAGTTGCAAATACTTTCCCCATATGTCTTTTGACTATAGTGGCTTTTGCCATGGGAATTTTTTAAAATCTTTGTATTTATCAATTTTTTGGCGATGCGGGTCCCTAAGTTCAATAATTCATTAAGAGAATTCAGAAGACTTAACATATAGTCGTCCTCACAAGTGTGATTTATTATAGCAAAAAGTACAGAGGAAAAGCAGCAAAAGGAAAAGGTCTGTGGGATAAAGTCTGGGAGGAAACCAGACACAAACTTGCAGAGTTTTCTCCCAGTGGAGTCACACAGGAGACACCTAATTCCTATAGCAACAAGTTGAGACAACACATGGAAAATGCTACCAACCAGGGAAGCTCAGCACCCAGAGTTTTAATTGGAGGCTGGTTGTGAGGCACCCTCTGCCTAGCATGTACCCAAATCACCACCTCTCAGAAGGAAAGCAGGAGTTAAGCATAAACCACATTTATACAGTTGAGGCACCGTAAACTCCTCTTATCAGTTAGGGAGCAATGGGAACTCTCCCGAGAACCCAGGTTCCCAGAATCCAGCTGAGGGCCAACCTCACAAGCAGACCTCTCTAAGGAGAGCAGCCAGGCCTGCTAGGTTAAACTCTTGTCTGCAGAGTTTTCTTTTATAGCTTCTGGGTTTTATATCCCTGTTAGGGATGTCTTCCCTACTCAGAGTTATAGAAGAATTGTCCCTAGGATATTCCTTTAAAACTTCAGTTTCTTTTTTTAAATGTAAATATTTCATCAATTTGGAATTTATTCAGAGTTACCATGTAAGATATGGATCCAAATCTTTCTTCCACTGTTGTTGCAACACCCACCATTTGTTGACTAATCCACTCATTTGAAATACCACCTTTATCACGCACTTAGTTCTTCTTCTTCGTGTTTGAATTCTGAATGTTTCTTTCCTTGCATTAATCACTCTTCAGGTACCACTAATGTTCTTTTAACCATTGAGGCTTTATAAAATGAAAGGTCTGATAGGGCAGGCCTCTCCTCCTTCCTCCTGTTTTTCATCCCTTTCCTCCCTGTTTTTGCTCTCCAGGCAATGCCTGCCTGCCTTATGACTAGACGTGGGGAGCTGGGGCTCTTGCCCACTTGTCTGGGAGGACAGACAAATGCATACAATACAGATGCATGTGTACAGGATATCAGGGGAGCAGGAAGTAAGGGGCTTGGTGTCAAGGACATTGTCTTACAGGAGGTGAATCCTGGAAGATGAGTAGGAGTGGTAACCAGGCAGAAATGGCCATGGCCAAGTGCAGGAATGGTATGTGCAAATGTGAAGGGGCTGGACGCGGGCTGGACCCACACGTGAGTTGGTGTACATGTGGGGGTAGTGGTGAGAGATGGTGCTGGAGGGGAAGGCTGGGCCCCAAAGCTCGCAGAGCCTATTGTGCCCCACCAAGAAATTCCACTTTATACCTGAACGGGAGGGGAGCCATTCAAGGGATTGAAGCAGGAAAGCGACATTAGATTTTGATTTCAAAAAGATTGCTTGGGCTGCAACATGCGGACTGGATGGAGCAGGGCAGGAGTTTATTTCTGGGAATGTTTGTTACTCACCCAGGTGCATAATGATGAGTGCTTAAATTGGGGCAATGGAGAGGATAGGAGAGAATGGATTTAAGGAAGATCTAGAAGATCAATAGAATCTGTCAATTGTGTGAGTGTAGTTATGATGGGAGATGGCATGATAGGGAAGAACCCAGGCTGGATAAGCTGGTGGACAGTGGCACCAGTGGTCGAGATGGGGAGTATAGGAGGGGAGTTAAGAAGAGGCAGCGACTTCCATCTCAGAGCTGCAGAGCTGCAAGTGTCTGTAGGACAACCAGACATAGACCTCTATGAGGCAGGCGGCCGCATAGACCTAGAGCTCTGGCCCGGGGAGAGGTTTATTTGATGGGCCCAGATGTGATCATTGGCATTTTCATTGATGCACCCAAAATTGCCAGGAGAGACAGTTACAGTGAGAGGAGGTGTGGTACATTAACCCTGAGAAATGTCACCTTAAATGATTATGAATTTGAACAAGTAAGAAAGAAGGCACTTTTTCCAAATGGTTTCAGCTGACATTTCAAATGTACTTTTGGGGTTTTCTCCTCCTGAACAAGTGAATATGTACATTTATATATGAAAGTGATGGCAACCCAAAAATATGAAGCCACGTGGTGGAAAGAGGACTAGGAGAATTGTTTAAGCCAACGGAAGTATAAATGGTTATAATTTATGTGCTAGCTACTTTTGACCTATGAGGCTTTTGTCAAACTTTTGGATTAAATTACTTTTGGTGCAATTTCATGAAAGATGTTACTTTGAACTATAAGCTTTGCCAAGTTTCAGTACCTCCTGTGGTTCTTTCTCAAAATTTTTGGTTTTTTTCCCCCCAACTTCAATGAAAGCATTTTTCCCCCTTATCCTGAAAGGTCTTGTTTCTTAGGTGTAACCTAAAAGATGAAAATGAGGTGATTTTACATTGCCACACCCTTAAACGGTAGATGGAAGCTTTTAAAAAGGCAGGTGTCTTCAACTTCAGAAGTCAAATAGAAAAAAATGCCCACTTAAATTCCTGTTCAAACACTGCAAAATTCCATCAGGAAAGAAGGAGCGAGTGAACAGTCCCCCAGATGTTTAGTGCTAGGTATTCAGAGTTAGTTTGTTTACTTCCTAAAAAGTGTCTGCCCTTCCTGAACTTGGGTGCACGCATGGCGGCAGCATCATTGGAAAGCACCATTAAATCTACGTAGCTTATCAGTTCATTCCCCTGGATACTATGAAAATAGTTTTCTTCTGTAACTGCCTCCCTTTTGAATGATATTTAATTTTTACAAATCTGACTCTCCAACATCCAGTTCTGAGACACAACATGACAAGTTTTTGAGGGAAGAGGCTGTCCGTGAGGGGCTTCATGAAATCTAGAAACTTTAATTCATGGACAGACAGCTCTCCCACCTCAAAGAAGGAAACTGATGAGTTGCTCAACATTTCTAGAGCCTATTAAAGAGCAGTGAATGCAATCGAGGTGTTTCAAGCGAGTTGCTGTGTCTTCACATAGGTGCCATTTAAAATAATGGCTAATTAAATAAAATCTGAAACCTGTTGTCCTTTCAGATTTTTTGTAGGAAAATTTAAATGACAAGTTACATTCTTTGTCAGAGCTGTTTTTATCCCTAGTGTGAAATCAGAGATTTTCATCTCAACTTTGTCCTTTAACATTTTTCAAATGTTACATTGTGCTATTTTTAATCCTGGAAAAAATGCACGATTGCTTTTTTTTTTTTAAGCCTCCGTGCATGGTATCTCTTGACTAGTAGGAATCTGAATTGGTGAAATGCCCAAATACTAATATAGAGCCAAATAAAGGAAGACCTGCTCACTTGAAGCCAGGGTGAGCATGTAAGAGTGTCCTTTCATGGTGTTGATACCGTACTGTAGCTATGCAAGGTGCTCACACTGGGGAGGCCGAGTGAAGGGTGCATGAGACTTCCCTGTACATTTTTGTAACTTCTTGTGAATCTCTAAGTATTTCAAAATTACTTTTTTAAAAAGTGAAGCAGCCCCCCAGATGGTCGGCACACACAGAAGCCTTGGGCTCTATTCCTGAGCGTGGTCGTGTACGGCACGTGGCCCTTCAGGATCAGGGCGACCATCCCCCCATCCCCACCCCACCCCACCCCCGGAAGGTCTGGCTCCACGGGGGCTGAGGTGGGGCCCAGGCACCCACTGGCACCCCCGGAGAGCACCCCGGGCACCCGCCCCCTCCGCCCCACCCCGACCCTGAGGCAGAGCCCGGCCGAGGGACCAGAGGCCTCAGCAGGAAGAGAGCCGTGGAGGGCCTCCCGAAGCCCCCATCGGGCACAACCCCTCTGGGCTCGGAGGCTCTGCGGAGCCGGGGCTCCGGGCGGACGCACTCCTGACGCGTGGTCCCCAGGCCGTGAAGTCCAGTCACTGCCGGGACCCGGGCATGTAACCAACTCGATTATTACCCAGCTCACTTGCCCGACTCCCCGCTCCATCCTCAGAAAGGAAAGTTCTCTCCGTGGCACTTTGGTTTCCCAAAGAGAGGCTCCCAAGCGACCCAAAGAGAGTTAGGAATCACTGGAAATGTCAACCCGCTAATGAAGTCCTAAAAGACTCAAAGCCTTAAAAAATGTATTGTCTGTAAGAGAAAATAAATGACAGCTAAAAATCTCAAGGCATGTAACCTGTTAACTTTAGGTTTTAACAGCTTTCACACAGAAGATTTTTAATAGTTTTCAGACAGGAACTTAAGACTTGTCACAAGTCACCACTTGTAGGGAATTTTGTACTTTGTAATAATGAGGTACAGATGAAGGGTTTTGTTGCCTTGCTTTAATGCTTAGTAAGTTTTTTTGTAATAATCCACCTTTATGTTACCCTGTTGAGAGCTTGTATTTTAAAACTCTTGCTTCATTATCTTACCTGAATCTTTAAGAGGAAAAAAAAAAGTAAAAATTAAAATATCTGGGATATAAGTCCAGGTACATCCAACTTTAGAAAACATCCGCGTCGGTTCCAGTGGAGCCAAGTATCAACAACTTCATGGTCGCGTTGTCTTTTTCTTTAAAAACTAAGAAGTAATGCTTTTTAAAAAGTATTTTTTTCTTGGGGCACCTGGGTGGCACGGTCGATTAAGCATCCGACTCTTGGTTTCGGCTCAGGTCATGATCTCAGGGTTGTGGATCGAGCCCCGTGTTGGGCTCCGTGCTCAGTGCAGAGTCTGCTTAAGACTCTCTTTTCCTCTCCTTCTCCCCTCCCTTGCTCATTCTCTCCCTCTCCCTCTCTCTCAAGTACATAAATAAAATATTAAATATATATACATATATATTTTTCTTGTAATTGTAAGCTAATTTATTTGGATGGTTAAAATATTGGTTTAAACACCTGGTCTTTTTTACCTTAAGCTCCAATTCAGTATTAGGTATGCTCCTGTGTATTTCGTGACCAGGACTATCTGGCTGTTGGGTGATTCATAAACTTTTCTGAAATATCTGAGCTCCAAGTCCAGCTCTTAACCCGGATGCTGTTTCCATCATAGATTTCTCAGAGGCATGTTTCAGAGGTAAAGGATGCCAGTTCATGACTCATCCTGTATATCTGGATGTCACTTAGAATGTGCAGTGATGTTTCTGAATGATTTCGTGAGAAAGGCCACCTGAGATGTTGCCACCATGAGGACATTGTCCCCATTCTCCTATTAATGACAATTTTTTATATTACCGGTATTCAGAGTTCCCTTAAAGCAAACATATTAAAGAAATTATGGAGATAATTTTGTTTTGGGCTATATAACTTTCATCTTGTGATAATAATTTTGTAAACTTACACTTATCAGTAATTTTAATATAAGATACAAGAGAATATTTGGAGCAAGAAAGGAGTTGCTTTATTATTCGTGACTAAGAAATAGTTACATTAAAAATGCTGCTGGCAAGTCAAAGGACACTGATAGCATTAACACACATGACGATTTTTCTGGAGAGAAAGCTTTATCTGGACTTTGAGTTAGTAATTTTATTCTTTGTTTTTCAAAGTCCACCGTATTCACTTGAGCTCCATGGGAAAGGTGCAGATAACTAAAAACAAAGAAACAAAACGAATGAAAACAAAAACAAAATGTGGAGGTGAGGAACTAATTTCAAGAAAGCAGCTTATAGGTCTTCTAAAGGGAATGACAGGCCTATGTCTGAGACCACCTGCCATCTACACGTATGTCAGCAGCCTAGTGTCCAGCAGAATTGAGTATTTACCTGTGCCAGCTACTGGTCAGTATAATAGCCAGGACTCAGATGTCACCAAGAGATGCTTTGACATGTGCTACAGACTCTGTTTAGGGGTAAAGAAGTACACCGTACATTTTAGTGTTGTTTCCATCAACAGTTCCCCCTGTCTTTGAGTTAAACCTCAGTTAACAGAAATCATTTGTCTCCCCCAGGAATGTACAGGAATAATTAAGTATTGCTGTGGATTCCATGTCAGTCCAAAGCCTCAACAAATTGCTTAGCTAGATCAGTATCATGTGGTCAGTGTGCTACCCGCTGTAGAATACACAGCATTTGGGCCTACCGCTGCCCGAACTGAGACCTGCTGAGGGTGCCCTGTGCTTTAGAAAGTTCAAGAAGGCAGTCCGGGGAGCAGTCTCTTGATCAGTTTTTACCTTAAACCTCTTGCTTTTTGAGTACATAAAACTGATGCTGTCAAGCAAGGCTTTTCTGGAAATGGTCTGTAGTATAGGGGAGGGGAGCTGGCATGCACAGTCGGAGGACAACAATAGAGGAAAACGGGGGATGGGGAAGATACCTAAAGGAAAAAGTGCCCAAACCTGGTGCTTCCAGGGAACGTGGGTGTACAGGGGCTGTATAGGCTTGACATTTTCACTGGGGCAACAAGTATGTATTCTGCCTACTATGGACCAGATACCGTTCCAGTTATGGGGGATACAGGATGTGACCAAAGCAGGTGTCTGTCTTTATGGAGCCCATTTTCTAGGGGAGGGAACAGTAGGAGTCCAATAGTAAACAAACAAGTAAACATATAATCTGTCAGATGGTCATAAGTAATAGGGGGAAATAAAATGGAAAGGAGAATGGGGGTGCTGTTCTGGGGTGGGGAGCATGTAGTTTTTCTGTAGGGTGTCAGAATAAGTCTCACTGATTAAGGTTCCATTTGGGCAGAGATGTGAAAGAAGTAAAGGGGAAAGCCATGAAGAAAAAGGATTCCAGACAGCTGGACGGCAGGTGGAAAGGCCCCTGATGTTGGTATGTTCTTGGTGCTTTGGGGAAACAGCACTGGAGGCCAGTGTGGCTGGAGTGGAGTGAGCAGTGGGAGAGCAGAGGCCTGGTAGGGGCTATGGCTAGAGGGTGGACAGCTGCATGTAGGCCACGGACAGACTTCCTCTTTGACTCCATGTGAGATGGAAAGCTACAGGAGGATTTGGGCCAGGGGAATGAGTTGAGCTGACTTAGGTTGTGACACTTAGAGGTAAAGAGGACAGTAGGGGAGGGGCACCTGGGTGGCTCAGCCGTTAAGTGTCTGCCTTTGGCTCAGGTCATGGTCCCAGGGTCCTGGGATCGAGTCCCGCATCGGGCTCCCTGCTCGGCGGGAAGCCTCCTTCTCCCTCTCACACTCCCCTTGCTTGTGTTCCCTCTCTCGCTGTCTCTGTCTGTGAAACAAATAAAATCTTTTTTTTTTAAAGAGGAAAGTAGGGGACCAGTTGGGAGGTTATAATAATGTTGCAAGTGGGAGATGGTTGAGCCTTAGACCAGGGTGGTGACAGTGAGTTGATGAGGATAACACCAAGGTTTTGGGCTCGTCTAGAAGGATGAAGCTGCCGTCTACAAAAATGGGGAGGCTGTGGGGAGCAGGGTGGGAGGCGTTCAAGGGTTTGGCTTTGGATGTGTTAACTTCGGAGTCCTCCAGATGCTTCTGGAGGCAGGCTGGAGTTGTGGATCAGTCACTTGGACAGCCAAGTGTGCAGATCCAAGTCGGGGCTGGAGAGCCCTAGATACTTAGGAGTCACTAGAGTACAGATGGTATTTGAAGCTGTGAAATTCATCAGTATCACCTCCAGAGTGAGCACAGAGAGAGAAGAAAGGTCTGGGTCCTGTCATTTCACAGAGATAAGGGCATTGATTCAGAATTCACAGAGAACAGTTAATTAAGAGTTTTCCTGATGTCCTGTCCCTTTTTAAATAGATAAACATGTCATTGTTCCCCTTTGAGACAGTCGTCTGTTTAATAGTTATTCCTGAATTTCCTTTTTTTTTTTAAAGTGGCTTTTACCTGATCAGTTGCTAATACTGTTCAAAATGGATAGGTGTGTTTTGGTCTGGAAATCTAATGTTCGTGGAACATCATTTAAAGAAGAACAAATTAAAAGAAATGTTTGTAACCGTAGAAAATTGAGGTCTCAGAAGTAATGATTACTTAAGCTAGAAGGTAGCAATAAGTCTAGTCTGCTTTTTCCACTCTTACTCCTTTTTGAAAGTCTCTCTTCGGTTTGTGATTTTGTGGTAGACAAACCTGGTGGGTGAAAACGTGGAGCACGTAGTATTAGTAGACTATTAGTTCTGTCACGCGGAGCTTTAAATTCTTTTTTTCCCTTTTGCCTTTTCTAGCCCATATTTGCATTTCTAAATGAAGAAAAGTTTAACGTGGATGGGTGGATGGTTTATAATCCAGTCGAAGAATACAGAAGGCAGGTAAGTCATGCGATGAATTGCAAACATGCCAGGTGACAATATTTTGTTGGTCATGCTCTTAGAGCATCAGTGAAATCCTTCCTAAGTCTCACTTAAATGGCAGTTATAGCTTATTTTATCTATTACTCTGTAATTTATGAGCTCATTCCATAGCCATATGATATGTTGTTCATGAAACGAATCAAATATTTGGAGTCTAGAAGAGTTAAACTTCTGTACCATACTATTTAGGAGTTCATGTCACTATATATTCATGTGTCTGGGAGCTTAACTCTCACTGACAGCTAGATTCAGGTTATATTTATTTTGGCTTGCAGATTGAAATGAATTAGAACGGTTTCCATGTAATGATGACTTTTCCAAGAAAGCTTTGATGAATGTATATCAGCATTGCTTGTACTGCTCTCTTCTGTAAACTTCACCCACGTGCACGTTTATGTGCTGTAATGAAGGCAAGAGGCTTGGTACAGTGTTGCTGTTCAGGAACAAAGGTCTCTTGTGGCATTTTGTGAAGAAAAGCCTGTGCGTTTTATGTACAAGAGCCACAATCAGACCTCTGGTTTAACCAAATCTGTAGGCCAGCTAGGAGTTATGTGATGGAGTTTTTCATAGTTCTCATCCTACACAGCTCTTAAAATAATTGGGAACTTTTGTCGAGTGATCTTTGAGAATCAGATCAAGCCCGATTGCCTTATATGAAAAGGCAGTGAATGTAAAGTAAAATCTTAGAACCCTAGACTTGAGAAGAACCTTCTAGCCACCACCTCCACTACCAAGCACCCACACTGATTTTTTTTTTTGTCTTGACCAGTGGTGTGCATATTTGTAAGCAGATTTGATGCTCAGGAGTGTGGGTGCAGGAGTTTAAATCACATGTATGAGGTAGTATGTCCTATGCTTCTGGAAGTTAGCTTTAGACTGTGGAGTTTTCAAAGGCTATATATACCTCTCATTTTAATGGCCTCTGTTCTGGGTCAGTTATGGAGGCAGAAGAAAGAGCATTAAAACATTTTGCATGTTTTGGAGACCTCTGTAACGTTATGTATTTAAATACCTGTACCTTAGTTTTGGAGTGTTACTGACAATATTAAGACTTATTTTTTAGATCGGTGTTTCTAGCTTGAAACAAGACAGTTCCTGTTTAATATTGCATGCATATATGAACTGTTGAAAGGTATCTTGTTCTAGACTGCCGTTATATTTCATCTTTTCTTCTTATAACTTTCTCATGGGACTTATAACTCTAATTGGATTCAGCATCAGACTCACCTGTTTGGTCCGTGGTCTATAGGACCAGGCCTAAGGAAAAGGTACAATGTCTGTCCCCAAAGCAAGCACCCACATAGCTCACCTTTGTGTGTGTATTTGTGTATTTGTGAGTATGGGGAGAGAATATTCCACCACCTCTGAATCTTGTCCATACTAGATATGGTTTGTGGGTAGATGACAGGATGGGAGGTGTACTCCATGTCTCCCTGTCACATAGCAGTGTGCTTAGAATGCAGATGACTGTATTTCTCATACAACCTATAGAGCGATCGCCAATCCCAAACCACTTGATTGAAAAAAACTTTTAGGAGGTGGCGAAATGAACCTCCCCAGAGGGGTTTTTCTCTATTTCCCCTCTGTGACTTTCTTCATAAACTTAACCTCTTTCTACTTTGGAGCAGACTGAAGCATTCACTCTGTTTTGAGTAGGGAGAGGAAGTTGCCCGATCTCTTTTCTACCCTCAGTTAGACACAGGGTGAAATTACATGATGAACTTTTCTTTGGGGTGGGGGTGGGGCACACAGGTGGGGGATGAACTTGGGTTTATCTTTATTGTACATGTAGTAAGAAATAATTTGACGTGAAATAAAGGAAGCTCTCAAATTCAAGAGAATTTGTATTCACCAATGATATTTTAAAATTATGGGAACCTCCAGTGTTTTGTCTTGTGTTCTTATGTTGTCTGGATTACGGATTTGGCTCCCTTTAGTATAAATTGGTAGACCGCCACTACCCTGTGGTCAAAGAGGCATGTGCAGATTCTGCTAGAAAGAAGAAAGGAGACCCAAGGCCAAATCCAGAGATGATGTCGTGCAATACTGACTTGGACTTCCTTTTCTCCTGCAGGGCTTGCCCAATCACCACTGGAGAATAACTTTTATCAATAAGTGCTATGAACTCTGTGACACTTACCCTGCTCTCTTGGTGGTTCCATATCGTGCTTCAGATGACGATCTCAGGAGAGTTGCAACTTTTAGATCCAGAAATCGAATTCCAGTGAGTACTACAGTTAATGTTTTCCTCATAGATTGCCTTTTATCCCATAAAATAGTAGTCAAGTCAGAGAAACACTCTTGGAATTTCAATCCACCATGTAATTTTTAATCCACCATGTCGTCTGCATGCAAAGTACTATGCCAACTGGGAAAAGAAGTAAGACAGCACCCGTCTTCCAGAGCTCACAGTCAAGGTCAGAAAATGAGCGTAAACTAATTCTCATACGAGAGAGGGTCTAAGTAATGCATATGTCAACCAAGTGCTCGCTGGAAGGAAAGAAGGCAAGACAGGGGTTTTATGGTTTTTACCTTTGTAGTACCATACCTGACATGTGACAGGCCCTCCGTGAGCGTCGGCTGAATCATACTGGAAACGACACGCTGCCTATCTTCTGTTATAGAGCACATGAGTGCCGGCTTTAGTTGGTCTAGCTCATCCTCATGATATTCGCAAGCTGCCTGAATACAGTTGGCAAACTGGAGCCAAGTGCAGATTATTCCAGACACTGTAGTTACGGTATCATTGGACCTAGTTCACAAAGTTCTGTTTGGCTCTTAAATATTTATGTATGAGTCATACCGTCTACTTTGTGTGCATAAATTTTATTGACTAAAAATTTAGAGAATTTTTTCCCCTCTTAATTTTCAGGGCATGTCATAATAAGTACATTGTTTTGTTTTGGTTTTTCTAAATAACAGATTTTGGAAAAACAGGATTGAAGAAATTAAGATTTAATGTCACCTTGCCTTTAACTCCAAGTCTAGACATTTTTTGTCCTTAAAAGGACATTTGTGTGAAACTTTTGTATAATGTCAACATAATAGGAATCACAACTTTTAAAATTCTCTCGCTTCTCTAATTGTGTCTGTTCATATGTTAATGATCTATATCGTACTTGAACATATGTTCTTTAGCTCATTTTGCTAGAATACAGTGCCAACGAGGCTAGAGTTACAAGTGTACTTACTCCTCTTCTGCTCCGTTGTGACATACTTTTCTGTGCCATAGCCACAGACTCCACCCCTGCCTTGGCCAGCTGTCTCGAGCACAGGAGAACTAGGCTAGGGTAGTGTGATCGATTGTGTTTACGCCTTCGCTCAGTTGAACATCTACCATGTCAAGCGTGTGTGTGTGAGTGTGTGTATGTGAATTTCTTGGGATTTGGGGCAGGAGAGGAGATGAAACAACTGTGCCCAGTCCATTGTGCTCAGCTGCCATTTGGACCTACTAGTCTCCACTATCCTGAGTGGACGAGAGTCTGCCATAGAGCCAATAGAATGCTTAACTTCTTACTTATTTAGCCATTTTATTGATCCTTCTTTCTTCATAATGGCCCCCAATCTGCCTTTATTTTTCCTAATAAAATGAAGGCTAAGCTCTCCATCATGTCTGTATCTTTATAGATTACCATGCTTAAGAATATTTAATAGTAGATAATGTTCTCTTTCTGATATACCTTCTAACCACCTGACTCTTGACTATACCCCAGAAAATGTATTTGCTTTTAATGTGAAATCATTAATATTTGATATTCAGTTCTTTTTTAAAAGCCCATATAAAAATACAAAAAGAATTGATGCAAAAGCACTCTCGTTATTGTGTGCATAAATAGGACATGAACAATTATAAGATATCATTGAATAACGAAATGATCCACATGCATCAGTGTTCCCAGTAACGCATACATGTGTTCTCATATACATTCCTGTGTTCTCAGACAGGTTTGTCTTAAAGTTATAGAAGTCCTTAACATGTAAGTAATACATAGTTATTTTAGACATTTTACAAAATGCTGGTAAGCAAAAAGGAGTCTGCCACCTAGTGAGAACCACAGGTAACATTTTGGTCTATGTCCTTCCAGACTTCCTTCTATGCAAACATATTTTTATTTGAAAAAAATGAAATTATTCTGTAATTTGTGCCTCAGTACGCTTTCTCTGCATAGTATCCTCTTGGAAAGAACTTTACACGCTGGGGAGTGTGCGCACCATTGTGTATCATATCCGTTTTCTGTTGTGAGACATCTGGGTTCCTTTTAATCTTTCACTGTTATAAACAGTGCTGCAATCAACATCTTTTGGCGGCTAAATATGTGCATATGTCCTTAACTGTCTATGGCTTCTAGAAACTAACCTTAATTGGAACAACCTAATATAGTACCATATACTTTGAAAGCATTCATGGTAGTTGGTATTGTGGAGTGACCATTCTTTATACCTGTGAGCCAAACAGCAACATCCTTTTAAAGAAGGTGGTCGAGATCCCAAAAGAAAAAGAAAGGAAGAAGCAAAACAGCTTACAAGAGTAGCATTTCTTAATGGCGTGGTGATTCCAGCCTTAAATCTCCCAGGCAGAGAAAAGAGGGGTGCAGGGAGGGAGGGCACTGGTAGTGGCACACGGCAGTTTCTTGCCTAGGACCTGATTTAAATTTAAAGTTGGTGCAGGTGTTTATCAAATAATGAGCCTCTTGTATGTGTAGAAGTCTGCTCTTTTAAAAGTGATCTTATATCAAATCAACATGTTGTACAGCTTAAACTTACACAGTGTTGTAGATCATTTATATCTCAATGAACCTGAGAAATTAAAAATATATACATACGTGCATTAAAAGGGATCTCCAGTCTCTTATCTGTCTTGAAGCAAGGGCCATAGGAGGCAGGTGGGGCTGGTGTCACCTCCACGTTGTTGGTTAGAAAATGGAGGTCCAGGAGAGCCAGTGCTTGTCCCAGGGCTTCCCAGGTCTGAGCCTTTGGATTCTTAGGGGCCACGGTGTTGTTTTATGTGTCTCTGGCATGGCGCAAAGACTCAGTGAATGAGTATTGATTCACGCCATCGTATAATCTTTTCTCACTAACCTGTTGTCACTATTATGCACATAAGTTTTTATGAACATCAGTGCTTATCATTTATCATCATGGAGGGGGTGACTTCAGAGATGACAGTGCATTTGGCCTTGTACTAAGTGAGCTTCTTCGGTTCTTGTATCTGCTTTTCACAGTTTTCCATATCTGACTTCACAGGCCACCTGGCCTGTCCCTGGAATGTACTTTACATGTGTTCTTCGATCACCCTCCCAGCGGGGCCATGGAGTCATATTCCCCCCCATTTGATGAAGGAGGAGAGGGGAGGGACAGAGGCTGTGAGCTCCGTGCCCAGATTACAGCCACGGCAGAGATGTTCCTCCCCCAGAGCCCACACTATTGCCCACCACGCTCACCTCCTGGCTCCCCCTTTTTTTTTTTTAACAGCTTTGAGAGCTAATTTGCCTACCAAACAATTCACCCACTTAAAGTGGATAGTTCTACAGTTTTTATTGTATTACAGGTGTTGTTTCTCCTGCACCGTGAGCTTGGAAACCAGGTAGCCCCCGTGCTAGGCTTGTGTGCAAAGCGCAGCTCTCCAAGCTTCATTGTGGGAACTCTGGCAGCTCTGCAGTCATCCTGAGAGCTTTTTTTTCCCCTTGCTTCCCTTGGGTTTTTCTCCCCACTGTGTGATATTCTAGAATTAAGACTGTTGGGGAGATGATCTTTAGAAGTGAGTTGGTATAGAAACACATTGTAACAGCGGTGATTTCTTTTACGTCTCACTTCTTGCTAAAGCTCGTTTCTGTCTGAGAAATCCGGGGCAGGCTACAGAACTGAAGTAGTATCAGAAGCTTTTTATTTCCTTTAAGTGATAGAGCTTTTTTTTTTTTAGGTAAGCATTTAACCTCTACGAGATGTGGTCCTAATTAAAAAAAGACTAGTAAAACAATTGGTTATTCTAGTTGTCTCTGAATAGTCATCATTAAATGTGTGTTGCTAGGCACACACCGTGAAATCACAGGTGAGCAAGTATTCCATTTTAGCCAAATCAGACTCACTTCATCATGAGTGTTAGTGCTTTATTTTTTTTATATTTCTAATGGTCTTGAGATTTGTTTTTTTCTCGATAGCTTAAAGTTTCTGAACTCATCATAGGTGCTGTCATGGATTCATCCAGAAAATAAGACGGTCATCGTGCGTTGCAGTCAGCCCCTTGTTGGTATGAGTGGTAAACGGAATAAAGATGATGAGAAGTATCTCGATGTTATCAGGGAGACCAACAGACAAATTTCTAAACTCACAATCTATGATGCAAGACCCAATGTAAATGCAGTGGCCAACAAGGTGAGTATATTTAGTGACACTTGTCTTGACACTTGGCTTGTCTTATGTGTGGCGTGCCATGCTTCACGTAAATGTTTTTGCATGGTGTGTCAACACACGGGCTTACATTAATAGTTCAACTTAGTTGAAGTGGGAAAAAACTTGTTTGCTGAGGTAGGAAGTCGTTTTAATCACAAAATTGGTCTTGAAAGTAATGAGAATAACCTTTAGGTGAATTAGGTGAGTATAGAACTGTAATGAACTTCAATTTTGGCGGAAGCTGGAGTCTCTTTGCAGCCCTTTAAGCTATTCTTGAACCCTCTTGATGTACACAGTGCTGAAGCATCTACGAGGAGTACGTTGTGCGGCGCCAGAATTGTTAAAATCCTCAATCTGTAGCTTTATCCAGATGGTCTCTTCACTCTCCTTATGAGTGGGTCTTCTAATTTATAGAAGATAATTCAATAAGTGAGTAGATCTCTGTACATGGATTTTAGAGTCACGCGCACACCATGTTATTGTTTTCAAAGAAAATCCGTCTCCGTTGTCTTCCTGGCCTTCTTAAGCAGAGTATGCCGAGTGCCCCCAAGTGGATCGGGGTCATCACTGTGAACATCGGTGACTGGATAGCGTTGCTTTCAGAAGCTTCCATGGTATAAGGTCGTTTGCCTGTACACTGGACAGCCCCGGATTATTATGCTTTTTACATTCGACTTCTCCTTTTTGTTTCGTTTCTTGCTCTCCCATTACTGCCAGCTGCCACTTGCAAGTGCTCGCAGTGGGCCTGCCCTGAGGTGCTCACCACTGTTCAGCCTTTCAGATTTCCTGTTTCTCATCAGCTGTAGGCTTCAATTTCATCATCGTGAATACTTTGCTTATCCCGAGGTCACTTTTCTGGCATCTTCAATTATTCATAGCACAAGACAAGAACCTGAAAGCCCAACAAGTCCTCAAGTAGCACAGAGAGATGCAGCAGCTTCCTAAATGGAAGAGTGTGTAAAAACGGCGTCGTTTCCGGCTCTGCTCACAATTATTTGCACACGGATCATGCGTCTTACACATTCACATCTGTGGAGTCCGCTCTGCTCCCCGTGTGCTCTTGGGCCAGCTCTCTGTCATTGCAGTTGATTTTTGTTTCAGTAATGGAGATGATTTGAAATTATACGTAAAACAATCAGGAAGTGTTGTCGATGAGTAAATTAGGAAGTAGAAGTAAAGCATTTAGGAAATTAAGTCTAAAGATGAATATCTTCTTGCATTATTTGTAATGTTAGATATTTCTGTTCCATCCCTCATATATATATTTTAGAGTTGAAAACGTGTATAAAACGCAATATTTGCATGTATATATTTAGCCTGAAATAGATAAGATGTAACATTAAAATGAGGTATTTAGAAAGATTATTTTAAAATACGAAAATGTATAAAATGATTACCTTCATCATATAACTTTAAAGCTTATTGTGAGAGCAGTAGAATCTTTTTTTTTCCCTCCAGCTTCCCAGCCATAGATTTATTGAATGCCTTTTTAACACTCAGGAAATATGCCTGTGTTACTAGTGCTCTTAGGAATGAAGGGAAGGAAAAAATTAAGGGAAAAAACCTAGGCTTTAAAGATCTCTGCAGCATTCTTTAAAAACCAAGCTCCCGTTCCCTCCTCCCTCAGCTGTCTCTCCCCTAGTCATCTATATCCATAGCAACAGGCCCTTGAACCTTTATGTCGTTGTACTAGATAATCAGGGTTGTTCCTTTTTGTTGAAGAGAAGGAAACTGAAAAGACTTCAAAACTAAGCAGAGATGGAGAATTTGAACTTTTGGGAACTTAATCTGTGCTTGGCTAATTGATTTTTACCCTTCTGACTTGTGTTCTCTTTAGACTTGATCGTTCCTCCCTTGCGGATATTTAGAAATTTACACCCCCCCCCAGGTAATAAGCAACATTACACCATTGTAGAGTAAACAGACAAAACCCAGGCATAGATAAGCCCTAGCACCAGGCGACTTCAATTTTGCAGCAGTCCACTGTTATGAGTTAAAGTGGAGCTGCATTAATGTCTGTCTTTGCTTTGGCAAGGAGCAATAAGTATGTTTTGCTTTTTATTTTTCTGCATACTATCTTCAATTATTTACGAAAGAAACTCCAGCATTGAGAATGTCTTTGAAAATCACTGTAACTATTTAAAACCCACACCGGGTAAAGAAGCAGGTCATCCATGGGAGGGTGACTTGTCATTGCATCGGAGGCTTTCAGCTCTGGCAAAACTTAGGCTTGCTATTTGCTCCCAGGCCTTGTGCCTGGAGTTTATGGAAGTGACTGCCAGGTGGACAAGAACACCTCTGTCGGCCTCTGATCAGAGCCACCAGGTGTTTATACCCTGAGGCACGGATAACCAAGAAGAGGAAAATAGGGCTCATCTGTTTATTCATTAGCTAATAACTTTTTACAAAACAGCAAGGTTGAATGTGTATTGTCTACTTAATGCTGTTTGTGACAAGCTTTAAAAATATATTTTTAAATAAAACCTATTTTCTTACCTGGAGTCTGTGAAGACCAAGACCTTTGGCTTGTACATAGGTCTTTAGGTTTGAAATTCAGGTGGTTACGTTACTTCTATCTCGCAGGAAACCTGTGTGACTAACCCTGGAAAAAAACCATAGGATGCATTGGCCCTTCTGTTCTGAGTTACAGGTTAGGTATTCTTTCTATTATAATAAATAAGAAAAGAGGCAAAATGTAGCAACAGCACATTTGTCCAATGTCTTCCCCTTCCATTTCAGCTTGGAGAAGTTGCTTTCTTGGCAAGTCTCTGAATTACTTAACTTTTTCTTAAAGGGCCAGAGGCCACATGTTCCATGGCATTTTAAAACATGAAGCAGAATGCCACCAGGTTCCTTCCATTCCATTTCTTTTGCTTTACATGGAAAATGGGTATCTTCACCCTGCCGGGAAGGGGAACTAATGCCTACCCTGGCAAGTTGCTCCTCGCCTTGTTAGATGATGACCAGCTTGTCTCCGCTTGAAACCTTTTGCTCTTTGAGGGCCTTCTCGGCACAGTGCAGCTCTTCATCCCTGGTGTTTGCATGGCATACAGGTGGTCATGGTACACTAGAAAAGGTCTGGGCCTTGAACTCAGGCACTTGGACTTCTGATGACTGTGTGACTTCGGGGAAAGTTAAATAGCATCTCTCCTAATTGACAAAATGGGGATAGGAATACCTATCTGGTGGCATTGCCGTAAAAATTAGATAAAATGATGTAAAGCAAGACATCACGGGGGCTCGCTAAGTGGCAGCTGGTGTTAGTATGACTCCTTTTAATCCTGTTTAGCCTACCCAGTGCTATCTCCTGTTCTGTAGGAGGGAACACTGAGGCTCAGAGAGGTTGAGTGCCTTGCCTCAAATCACAGAGCAAAGAGGGGCTGAAGCTGAGCGCTGTTAGAGTCAGTGCCGCTCCCCCCGCCCCTGCTGCCGAAGAGTGCTGCTACAAAATCGATAGAGGAAAAGGACCCTTGAGAACCGCTCTTGCCTTTCCAGACCCAGAAGAAGAGCTAGTAATTATGGAACATTTTCAAGTGATTTTTTTCTTGCAAATACAGATCCCCAGGAAATTACCAGCCGGCTGGTTTCTTTCGAGCTCAGAGTGACTGATGTTTTCGAAGCTCAGTGTTGGATGGGAAGTCAGGTCACGTCAATCAATGCATCCAAGCTGGAAGGTTTTAGGTTGAGGACCAATAACTTGAAATATTTGTGTGAGTTACTGATGAAATAGAAAACCCAACTGACTGTTTGTATGTCTTGCTGTTTCTCAGGCAACAGGAGGAGGATATGAAAGTGATGACGCATATCATAACGCCGAACTTTTCTTCTTAGACATCCATAACATTCATGTTATGCGGGAATCTTTAAAAAAAGTCAAAGACATTGTTTATCCTAATGTGGAAGAATCTCACTGGTTGTCCAGTTTGGAGTCTACTCATTGGTTAGAACATATCAAGGCAAGTATATTTTGAAAAAAAGATGTACGCATCTAAACAAGGAAGTCCTTTTTTAGTGGAACAGGAATCTTTTTTCATTCCTTCAATTTTAAAATTGAGCAGTGAGAGATGCGATATTTGTCGTATAGAGTTCTACATTTGACAGTTTTGTACCTCTTCATAATAGCTTCCCCTAGGTTAAAGATTTCACAGCATCACTCCAGAGCAGTTTGAGAGTTTGTAGAGATGTCAGTTTCCATCTTGTCAGTAGTAAGTAAGTTCGGTCTTTCATGCGGGTTTGTTTAGAAACAGCCAATTTATTATCCACTGTTACTGGGTATGACCCTCAAGGACCTAGGGACAGATTGTTTATATTGAAACTAATCTCAAATTGACTTACTTTCAAGAATGAACTTTGTGCTTCGATTATGTTCAATCCTTCATCTTGATGTTCAGTCCTTCATCTTGATAAAAGCATCAAAAACCTCCAGTCTTTAAAGTACTTGAAGCTATCTGAGGGAAGTAACACCTTTAGAAAGTACCGTTTTGTTGTGTAAACAAACAAAAAGCCTACTTTAAATAAGTGGAATAATAATATAAAGTGTTTTCTAGTCAAATTTTACTTTTAAATTTGATAGGAATCATATTTTTATTTGGCCTGTCTAACTTTCATTTTTTTCTTAATTTGTCACTCTCAAAAATGAATGGCAAAACCAATTAATTGTAACAGCTAAGGTAATGTGGGGTCCTGGATGGGATCCTGGATTAGAAAAAGGACACTGGGTAAAAACTAAGGAGACCTGAATAAAGTATGGACTCTATTAAAAATAAGTTAGTAAGTTTATTAATAATTTAATAACATGTCAGTATTGGTTCACAGGTTGTGGCAAATTCACCATATACCATCATGGAGTGTCTGTGATAGGAGAAACTGGGTCAAGTATATGCAGACTTTCTCTAGTACCTTTATAACTTTTCTCTAAATCTAAAACTACCCTAAAATAAAATGTTTATTTTTAGAAAGTATCGCACTCTTATAAGGCAAAGCATCGTGCTAGACCCTATGAATGGAAAAAGGTATGAGACGTACTTCCTGCCTTTAAGGAGGTTCGTACGGTTGAAGAGGTGACATGCACGTGTGACGAGAAAGCTAATGCTCCACGGTGCAGTGTGTGAAGTGCCAGCAAGACTTCATGGCAAGGGCAGTGGGAGGAACAGGGCCTTTGGGACTTGGTGGGGCTTGAAAGCAGAAGGCATGAGGAGACCCATTCTAGAGAATGAAGCAGTCTGGACAAAAGCCCAGGAACATGCCTGGGTGAGGCCTACTTGGGAAGCGTAGACTCCTACTCTGAGCTAGATAGGAGAGAGACTGGTCAGAAGTAGGTCTTCTTCAATGGCTCAGATATCTGAGGAAATTAGTCAAGGCCATCTGCGTGAGATGCAGTATGGAAGTTAGGACCTACAGAATATGGAAAATGCTATAAAAGGCCCCTGTAAATTTTTATAGGTTTGTCCAAAGAGAGGTAGATACAAAAGAAATGAAGGAAACTGTCAGTGTTCTCTGAGGAGGCCAGGTGTAACTGGGGAGCCCAGATGGATACGTTAACGACCTCTGACTCAGGGCTTCTCGGGCATAAGTCACATCGTGGTAGAAGACGGGAGTGGAGATATGGGTAGCCTTGAGCTGGACCTTGAAAATCGGGTGGGAATTGGAGGTGGGGGGCACATTTGGGCTGTGCTCCTTCTGGAAGCTCTAGGGGAGAATCTGTTCCTTGCCTTTTCCAGCTTCAGGTGGCTGCTAGCATTCCTGGGCTATGGCCACATCGCTTCAGTCTCTGCTTCTGTGATCCCATTGCCTTCTGTCTTTGAAGTCTCCCTCTGCTCCTTCTTACCAGAATACATGGGATGTAATTTAGGGCCCACTTGCGTAATCCAGGATAACACCTCCAACCCAAAGTCATTATCTTGATACTACCTGCAAAGTCTGTTACCATACAAGGCAGTATTCACAGATTTACAAGGGCTAGGACCTGAACATCTTTGGTTGACCCGTTATTCAGCCTCGCACACTCTTTTGCAGCCCCAGGACTGCTGATAGACACATGGCATGGCCACCACTAATCTGCATTCAGGCGAAATGGTCCCACCACTCTGTGCAAAACAGGGCAAGCTTTGCAAGCGAGGAGACCACCACTGCCTTGGCATATGTCCCGTATCCTCATTCTAGTCCATCAGCGGAGCCCCAACAGGGTAGAATGTCTCTGTGGTTTCTGGAGCTTACGTTTTCTTTCTGTCCTTTTCAGCACTCTGCCCTATAGCCCTTCCTGTTTGAAAGGGACCTGTTATTTTGTTTTTCTTAGAAGGCGGCTAGCCGGCAGCCAGCATTCGTTGAACCCATGCCCCGTGTCATCACTTTATGGGGATTCTTTCTTTTAGGCCAAGACAAGCTGTGGTGGGGATACCTTTTCTCCCCTTGCTTCAAAGAGAAAGGAACCACGGTTCTGTGACTGGCTCAGTGTGTGACATGTCAAAAGTGGTGGTAGGAGGTTTCAAACCCAGGCCTCAGGCCCTTGAGCCAGCGTGCCACATACTGCTCCCCCCGCCGCCAGTCACAAGTCCATCTGATTATTTAACAGTTTCCTGTGATGATTTTGAAAATCTGATTTCATTTCATTAGATAACTAGCAGCATTCCTGTCGAGAAGCAATGGTGGGATTCATACTTTATTGGAAAACATCTAGTATTTTGAAAGATAACAGGCTGAGACTGCAACCCTTTTTCGTGATAAGGGAAGTGTCTGGAGTGAAGTCGCCCTCTGTGCGACCAGCAGCTCGGCTTCCTGAAGTTGAATCCGTGTGATCTGCTGCGTTACCGTTGCTGCTCAACAGCCCTTTCTTCAGAAGTGCCTCAAATTAAAATTGTAAACAGAGTTTGAGGAGATACTTAAAATGCTTAAGGAGCGGAAGCTGCTCTAGTCAGTTTAAAAGCAACGACTTCTGTACGAATAATTGTAGTGGCGTCAGGCCCCCTCACCTGTCCTTCTCGGCACTACTTTGTCCACTTATCTGCAGTTACTGTTTATGTCAAAATAACGAAAGTACGTATCTTCAGAGGCGCCTGGCTGGCTCAGTCGGTGGAGTGTGTGACTCTTGATAGTGGGGTCATGAGTTCAAGCCCCACATTGGGCGTAGAGCTTACTTACAAAAAATAAGTAAATCAAGTTTCAAAACCTAACCAAAAGTACGTGTCTTTAAACTTCTCTATACCAGATCTTTCACTTAGTCTGACTTTGCCTCCAGTCCGTGAAAACAAGCATAATACGTGACTGTTGCAGAGCTGTTGGGTTTTGGGGAGCTCCAGAAATGGCTTCACGTACGTGAATGGCCGATGAGCACATGAAGAGATGGAGTCCTCATACACTGACAGTGGCAATGTGAAATGGTCCAACTACTTTTGGAAACAACTGAGCAGTTTCCTAAAAAGTTTAATAAACATACATTTACTGAATGATCCAACCATTTCACTCTTTGGTATTTACCCAAGAGAAATGAAAACTTAAGTCCCTACAAATCTTTGTGTGCAAAAGTTCACAGCAGCGTCATTCATGGTAACCAAATGCTAGAAATAACCAGTGTCGATCAGCGAAGGGGTGGATAATTAAATGGGACCTGTCCATACCATGGAATACGTCTTGGCTGTAAAAAGGAAGGACGTACCGATGCAGGCTACAACGTGCGTGCACCTTACAAGCGTGATGCTAAGTGAAAGAAGACCACCTATCAAATGATACCATTTAGAGGGCATTTCTGGAAAATGCAGAACTGTGGAGACAGAAAACAAATCAGTGGCTGCTGGGGCCTGAGGGTGGGAGCCGGGGTTGACCTCAGATGGCACACGAGACTTTTCGTGGGTGATGGAAGCGCTCTGCAGCTGGCTTGTGATGATGCCTGTGCGGCTGTATGTGTTTATGCAGTCTTATCAAACTGCACACTCCTGCTGGGTAAAGTCTCTGCGTCATAAGGGATAACTCCATAAATACCTAAATCATCCAAAAAGGACATCCTAGCAATAACTCTTTGTATACATACATTTAGTAGTATTTCTAAGTCTCAAAGGTTTACTAGAAGGCCATCAATTTATCTTGACCTGAGTATTCTATTTACGAGCCATAGAAGAGTTCATATTTTGTCAATTTAAAGGCTAGAATGCTAAGTGAAATAAGTCAAGCAGAGAAAGACAATTATCATATGGTTTCACTCATTTACGGAACATAAGAAGTAGGAAGATCGGTAGGAGAAGAAAGGGAAGAATGAAGGGGGGGTAATCAGAAGGGGGAATGAAGCATGAGAGACTATGGACTCTGGGAAACAAACTGAGGGCTTCAGAGGGGAGGGGGGTGGGGGATTGGGATAGGCCGGTGATGGGTAGTAAGGAGGGCACGTATTGCATGGTGCACTGGGTGTTATACGCAAGTAACGAATCATGGAACTTTACATCAGAAACCAGGGATGTACTGTATGGTGACTAACATAATATAATAAAAAATATTATAAAAAAAAGAGTTGTCTTAAACTTAGAGTGAGTCTGGATATATGAATTTGCCTGTTCATACTGAAATGACTGTATCTCACCAGTGAGGTGGATTTTATCTCACTCGTAAAATTCAAAGAGCCACTTCACAATTCCCAGTATGTGAACATCTTTACTATGTTCAATGGCAAAAGGAGATTACAGTAACAAAATATTGGACTGTCATAACTGATAAATAATAAAGTGCTTGTAAAATATGTATTGATATGCCTATTATATGGAATGTACTCAATAAAGAGTAGTTGGTAAAAAAAATAATAAAGGCTAGAAGGTGATTTCCATTATATCAGGCCTTTAAGATCTAGACTGGATCTTTTGGGCCAGTGATTTTTCTAAAATGATCACTGCTATGGGTTGAATTGAATTCCCTCCCCCCAAATTTCATGTACTGAAACCCTTACCCCCCCAGTACCTCAGAGTGTGACCTTTTTAGAACTAAGGACTCTGAGAAACAAACTGAGGGCTTCAGAGGGGAGGGGGGCGGGGGAATGGGATAGGCTGGTGATGGGTAGTAAGGAGGGCACATATTGTATGGTGCACTGGGTGTTATACGCAACTAATGAATCATGGAACTTTACATCAAAAACCAGGGATGTACTGTATGGTGACTAATATAATATAATAAAAAATATTATTATAGGGGCGCCTGGGTGGCACAGCGGTTAAGCGTCTGCCTTCGGCTCAGGGCGTGATCCCGGCATTATGGGATCGAGCCCCACATCAGGCTCCTCTGCTATGAGCCTGCTTCTTCCTCTCCCACTCCCCCTGCTTGTGTTCCCTCTCTCGCTGGCTGTCTCTATCTCTGTCGAATAAATAAATAAAATCTTTAAAAAAAATATTATTATAATTAAGAAAAAAAGAACTAAGGTCCTTGCAGATGCGATGAGTTAAGATGAGGTCATACTGGAGTAGGGTGGGCCCCTAATCCAGTAAGACTGGTGTCCTTATGCAAAGGGGAAATTTGGACACAGAGACACAGGCACAGAGAAAACACCATGTGAAGACTGGAATTTTGCTGCCACAAGTCAGGGAACTTTACCAGAAGCTATGAGAATTTCTGGAACAGGTCCTTCCCTAGAGCCTTCAGAGGGAGCCTGGCCCTGCCCCCACGTTGGTCTTGGACTTTTAGCAAGACAATACATTCCTGTTGGTAAAGCCACAGGCTGTGGTAGTTGGCTATGACAGCCCGCAGTACCTTAACGTAATCACATGCACGAAAATGAATTTGAAATGCAGTTCGGCTTTGTGTGCATTGTTGTTTTTTTTTTTTTAAATAACTATTCTCACTGGAACGGCATTGCCCCAGAGGAAGACCAGCAGGCCCCACAGCTCCTGCTGTTCCATTTGCAGAAGTCTTTCTGTTACAGACAGTAGCAGTTTTTGAAAACATGACCTTTTCTGGGGTTAAAAACGATCCTTGCAAATTTCAGCTGTATTTTCCAGCTACCTACTAATCAATCGCACATTTTTCTTTGCCAGCTTGTTTTGACGGGAGCCATTCAAGTAGCAGACAAAGTTTCTTCAGGGAAGAGCTCGGTGCTCGTGCACTGCAGCGACGGGTGGGACAGGACCGCCCAGCTGACGTCCCTGGCCATGCTGATGCTGGACAGTTACTATCGGAGCATCGAGGGGTTTGAAATATTGGTTCAAAAAGAATGGATAAGTTTTGGACACAAATTTGCATCCGTAAGTGAACAATAAAGCCTACTTCTTAAATGTCACATCACTGCCATTTGAAATTGAAAGACTAGTTGTTAAGCTATATATTTGCTTTTGAAAAGAAAATCTGAGGAGTCAGATGAAAAGTGTGTGCAATTCCTTGGGGGTAGTGAAAGTTGTTCTAGGAGACAGGTTTATCCATCTGCACTATTTACAGTTTGACTTGAAAGTCCTACCAGGAGCCTGCGTAGAAATGTTTAAATTGAAATTGTGTGAAAGAAGGAAGATAGGATGACCATTCTTTCTCAGCTGCTATTATAGCCATTAGAGCCAGATACACTTCACAGAGGTGCTAGACTCTTAGTCGGGCCTTTATGATGATGATGATGATGATGATGATTCTCTGAGGCACATTTTGAAAATTAAGAGAACCTATTAAAATTTATATTTCCAGGTCTTGTTTCCAGATATCCTTTGAAAAAGCCTTAAAAAAAAAAGATTGATTATTTATTTGAGAGAGAGAACACACACAAGCACAAGCAGGGGGAGGGCCAGAGGGAGGAAAGCATAACATTTCCAAGCAGAAAGAATCATTGTTAATAAAAATAAATGGTGAGGCTTTTGTCTTATTTGTCAGAGAGAAGGAACTTCACTTACTAATAACCAAACCGTTTTGGATATGATTTCAAGGCTTCGGACTTGAGGGTTGGTCCCTTAGCTAACCTAACTACAGGCCGAGCTGGCCCGGTCTACCTGCAGCTGCTGGTAGAAATAGCTGTGAATGCGATGATGCTTTGCCGCTTGGATTGGGATGTTATAGATGCTTATACTTGATTTCCATTATTTCAGAACCTTTGCACATTTCTATATTGCCAAGGAAAAACATACACCATTTACTATCTGAGAAACTTGGCATTTGGAAAGCGGATTGATAGGTTGTATTGTCACATTTTGTAGGTTATATGTGCTTTCTCAGTTTTGTACCCATAAATGAAAACAAATCGTCTTCATCCATTCATTTCAGAGAATAGGTCATGGTGATAAAAACCATGCCGACGCTGACCGATCTCCTATTTTTCTCCAGTTTATTGATTGTGTGTGGCAGATGTCAAAACAGGTAAGGGATATGTACAAGATAAAACTACATTTGACTTCACGTTTAAGTATATTGATCTAATGCGCGGGATTTGCCTCATAGTATACAGGGCAGAGATAGAGACGAAACGAGTCTGGCCCTATGTAAGTCATTGTTGGAGCTGGGCGATGGGTACATGGGGCTTACAGTTTTATTCTCGCTACTATTTATGCGTGCGATTTTTAAAAATGCAATATTTAACTGTATCCTCTCTCCTCATGGAATTGACATTTCCAAGTTGTCTTCTCCGTTCCCTCTGTGTACATAAAGGCATGTGTACATAAGACACCGTCAGTGATGAAACTACCCTGTACCCTGCTCAGGAGAACCCAGAAAATCAGCTTGTTTTCCTTTGATTCCTTTGCCTGACACTCCTTCAAACTCCTCTGTCCTGTGCTGAGCACCAGGAAATGAGCTGTAGGGCGTGAGCAGATGGCAGCCTCTGCTGGCCTTCCTGAAAGCCTACAAGGTGGCCTCATGTATGCACCTCTTTTCAGTCTATAAAAGATCAGTCCCAAGTTTTCGTGCTTTGTTGGCGTGTTTGTTTTTGTCTAGTTCCCTACAGCTTTTGAATTCAACGAACGATTTTTGATTACAATTTTGGATCATCTGTATAGTTGCCGGTTTGGTACTTTCTTATACAACTGTGAATCTGTTCGAGAAAAACAGGTGAGTGGAAATGCTAATCTTTTTAGTTAAATGTGACTAGTCTTCCCATGAAATAAAAAAAAAATATATAGCTTGGTTTATGGGAAATGCAGAGGGTTTATTGAGTGTCTGCTATTTACTGCAGGGGTAAGACATTGACTTTGCCTTCAGAGAGTAGGAATGACTTTAAAGGTATATAAGGTCTCCTTCCCAAAACACCGTAAAAATGTCAGGAAAGGGCATTGTTTTAAAGGCATAAACCTACGAGAACAGGGAAGATGAGAAAGGAGACATAGCAACCAAATTTTGGAAGCTGAAAACTTTGTAGATAACTTAGCTTGAGAGACAGAATCTCAGACCAGCAGCAAGGAAGCCAAGAAGCAGCGCACTTGGCATCACATAGAGCCCCAGATGACTCGGGTTCTGGGGTGAAGGGGGAAAGATAAGACAACCTGAAGTTCTGTTTGGAATAAGCAGTTAGCTCCCCAGACCCTGTCCCCTCTTCTCTGGAGCTGAGGACTCTGACAGAGGTTTCTTCTCAAGAGAACACAAGAGTGGCTCTCCGGGCTGGGGACCTGAGTATCATCAGAAGGTGAGGTGAATGGACAGGAGCTGGCTGTGAGGGCCCCAGCTCACTTTCCCTACTGACTCCCAGCGTTCTGGCAGCAGGTCCTTATGTTCTGCGTGGGAGCACGGAGGAACCTTCTCTGTTGGTGAGGTTTGGGGGAGAAGACGGAGCCCTTATACGCTGCTGGCGGGGATGTAGAGTGGCGTGGCTGCTGTGGAAAACTGTCTGGCGGTTCCTCACAAAGCTAAGCAGAGAGTTGTCCGATGACCCAGCAGTTCCACTCCTAGGCACATACCCAAGGAAAATGAAAACAGGAGTTAAAACAAAAACTCACACACAGGTGTTCAAAGAGCTAGAAGGTGGCAACAACCCCGGGTCCATCTGCTAATGGCAGAATAAACAGAATGCAGCCCAGCCATATGCTGGACTATTATTCAGCCGTAAAAAGGAAGGAAGTTGGGACCCATGCTACAGCGTGGACAAACCTTGAAAACATGCTCAGCGAGGGGAGCCAGACACAAAAGCTCACAGATGGCATGATTCCATTTCTAGGAAATGTCCAGAATAACAAGGCCATTAGGACAGAAAGCAGAGGAGTGTTTGCCGGGGGCTGGAGGGAGGGGAGATGCAGAATGCCTGCTTAGTGGGTATGAGGTTTCCATTTGGGGTGCCGAAGATCTCTCGTAACTTGAGAGAGGTGGTGGTGGCAGAACTGAATTGTAGACTTTTTAAAATGATGAATTTTATGGTACGTGAACCCCACCTCAATTTAAAAAAATCATCCCTGGGGAAACTGACTAGCCTAAGAGGAAGGACCAAAAGATACCAACACCCAGGGTTCCCCTCACGGTGACGAGCCTCATGGTCCCAGAGCTTCCAGTCGGCTCTTCAGTGCTCCACTCTGGAGGAAGAAAAGCAGCTTGGAGAAAATGGTTACCAGGTAGGGAGGGGAGAGACACAGACAGGCAGCTAGCATCAAATATCCCAAGAAAGATAAGAAAATGTTGGTACCGTGAAATAATAACAGGATATTGCTTGGAAAGAATATGTAGAGATCAGGGAACAGCTTGAAATGAAAAGAAGTTAAAAACTCAGAAGAAGAGTTGGAAGATGAAGTGGAAATCTCCCAGAAAGAGTGCTAAAGACAGGTAGACGATGGAAAGAAGATCAGAAAACTAGAAGACCACTCCCAGAATCCAGTATCCACATAATAGGGCTTCTTGAAAGAGAAAATGGGGAGACCCTAGAGCAGGAAATCACTGAAATAATTTGAGAATATTTCTTAGAATTGAAGTACATAAGTTTCCACACTGAAAGGCCTGCCAAGTGCTCAAGCATGGTGGACAAAAATACGCCCATCTTTGTGGAGTTTCAGAACACCAGGGACAAAGAAAAGATCCTTCAAGCTTTCAGAGAGAAAAGGAATGGGTCATTTGCAAAGAAACAGAACAAGAAGGCAAAATTCTTCAATAGCAGTATCGGAAGTTGGAAGTCAGTAGAGCATTGCCTTCAGAATTTTAAAGGAAAATAGTTTCAACCTGGAATTCTCTAGCCACCAAACTGTCAACCAGATGTTTAGGTAAACCAAAGATATTCTCAGATATGCATGGCCTCAAGAGTTCCCTCCCACACCAAACCCTTTCTCTGGAAGCTATTGGAGGTTTGGCTCCATGCAAACAAGAAAGAAGACTGGAATTCAGGAAGCAGCAGCTGCAGCTCAGAGAGAGACAACAGGGATGCTCGGGTGAAACAGAAAGGAGATCAGAGATGCGGGCCGGGCACGAGGTGCAGGGGCAAGCAGTGTGGCTTGCTTTCCTCTGAGGAGGAACTGGGAGTGCTGGAGGTGCTGAGTATCTTGACACAAGTTTGAGATGTTGGAGGAAGAGTTGGGGGTTGAATTAATGATAAATGCCAAGAAAAGTTAGCACACAGAATAAACAGTTGTTAAATCAAGGGAAGACAACAAAATTCATGTGGAAGAAGAAATCACTGAAAGGGACTGCAGGACCTGCCTGAGAGTAGCATTTGTTTCATCATAGGGATCCAAACAGTAAATGTCAGTCTCATGAAAGCTCTGCTTCATGCTGGGAGTACGAGGCAGGAGAGAGAGAGAGAGAGAGAGAGTGCCCATAGCTGCAGAGCCCCCTGAGTAGTAAAGAAAGCATATTATTCAGAGACGTGGAGGTTAAGTACCAGATAGTCAAATAAATCAGTTTAAAATATCAAACACAGTTGCTTGTGGGGAGGTGAGAGAGAGCTGTTGTTTTTTTCATTTCAAACCTGGTCAGGTTATTTGACTTTTTAAACTATGTGCATGTATAAAAATAAAAGCAAGCCTGCAAATGAACACAACACAGTGTAGCTTGTGGCATCGGAAAGGTACAAATGAATGAAGTTTTAAGTGGATTCCAAGGAAGACAAATTTATGCTGCCATATTTCTTGTTCACATTAGTGAAATATTATGTTAGAGACGTTTCTTCAGTCACTCATTTCAAGCTGTTCTTTTTAGCTTCCAGTTTTAGCTTATTGGTCCTTTCTTATTGAAATCATTACCGGGAGGTATTTCAAAGTCTGCCTTCGGTAATTTTCATAATTGTACCTTTTATTTCCCAAGCTTTGGGGTTTTTTCTAGTTTATGCCCAAAATTGTTTTAAAAAAAACTTCTCTAATAAACAATGAAAATGTGAATATCTGTATGAGATGATGGACACCAAATGAGAAAGTAAAGATACAGTGAAGTCACTTATTCAGGTGTTTTCAAATATCTGCACGTTAGTATGATAGAGATTGAACATCTGGATGGTTGGCTAAAAAACTTTATATCTAGATACTACTGTCAAGCAGGCACAGGTTAAGATTTTACAGTTCTAACAAATACAAAAATGAAGAAAGCTGACGGGATCTTATGATAATTTTTCTTTCTGCTGAATTACAAAGAGCATGCTGCCCGTCTGTTCATCGGTGTTTTACCTAGCCAGGAATAGTCATCCTAGGTCAGTGAATTGCATTTAATGGTGCAGCGTCCTGCACCTCTGTCTTCTGGCAGAAGTAGCGGCTCTCGAGCTAGGCCATTACCCATGCAAATATCAGTAAGTGGCAGCTGAGCACTCACTGGCCCATGAGGCTTTTTGAGCTATTATGGGGATAATGTAAATGTGTGATTCAAGTTGAGGCTCAACTGTATTGCTATGGGCTGAAAAATGATTTGTGTACTTGTGTGTTTTTACTTAGGCTTTCTACTTTCTCTTTCTCCATAGAAAGTTACAGAACGAACGGTATCTTTATGGTCACTGATAAACAGTAATAAGGACAAATTCAAAAATCCCTTCTATACTAAAGAAATCAATCGAGTTTTATATCCAGTTGCCAGTATGCGTCACTTGGAACTTTGGGTGAATTACTACATTAGATGGAACCCCAGAATCAAGCAACAAGTAAGTGAAGTGACATTGTTAAAAGGCAGTGATGCCTATTGATTATGACTTCTGGATTTAGATAATGTTACTCGGTAGTGGGTTTTTTTTTTAAATATTATGAGGGGGGAAATGGACTAAAAAAAATCAAACTTGCTTTCAAATGCAACTTAAATTAAAAATGTCTTTAATTACTAAGCCACTTATTTTGATTGGTGTTAAGCTTATATTCTTATAAATAATGTAATTTTTTTTTACTAAAATGTAAACTGATTGGAAGCTCTGGAAAATTTTTGAGTTTTGATTGCCAAGGATTTCCTTCAATTAGTGGACATTGTTACACATAATAAGAAAATTCTTTCCAGTGACTTAGACTTAGATGATCCTTCAAGGAAACAAAACATTTTCTTCTGTCTGCTTCAGGTGTATGTACAGGGTGAGCTAACATCAGGGTGCATTTCACTGAGGATCTTTACTTCTAAAATAAAGATAATTGATCTGTCAGTGGATAGTACATTCAGTTGGCCATTTATCAGTCAAAAAGGGAAACAATGATTTTTGAAGCAAAAGAGTCCACATTTTGTTGAAGTCACACTTGGGCTTTCCATTCTTCCACCCCCCACTCCATCCAAAATCAGAAGAGAAACGCAGCCTGTGTGTAAGGGCTCAGAAGTGTCTGCAGTTTGGGATTTAAGCACTATAAATATTCATTGCTCTTTTGTAAAGATTTGCGCATTTTCCTGTGGTTTGGACGGTGGACTACCTGCTCTCACAGGCAGGCCAGTCTTGCGTAAGTGCCAGCTTCAATCCTGCTAGAAATCGCGGGGCAACAGCAGGTCCCGGGCGCCGCAGTCTGTCTCTTAGATTGTTTACCCCACTCAGGCAGCTGGCTGCACGCCAGGCTGTGCCCTCTCTTCCCGTTGGGGAATGCCCGCTTCAAGCTGGCACTCTCGTTTCAAGGTCTCTGCTGCTCACATGAAAGACTTCTGCAATTCAGTAATGGTGGAAATTTGTAATCTCTCGGAAAGTGACAGATCCCAGGGCTTGAGAGCACTCCCTTGTTTACTTTGGGATTTAGGAAGCACAGTGAGGGAATTTATTTAGCAGTAGTTCTAGCCTTTGGAATATCAAGTAAAGAAGAAATGGGAATTTTGCCAGGGTTCCAACTGCTGTTACAGAGGACATGTTCCTTTTCTAATTAAAAAAAAAATTATATAGATGTGCAGTGTCTGCTATAAATTGATCCTTTTCTGTATTTATTGTGACTTTTTTTCTAAAAAACATTTGTAATTAGAAAGTATCGCCAATTTCTGTACAGATTCTCTAATCTCCCCTCGCCCATTTATACTTGAAAAAAATTCTTAAAATTCAAGGAATTTAGAGCAATTCATTTCTGAACGTATAAAGGTAATAACTGTGTGACAAGTCAAGTAGGAAGAAACATCATTAGAATAACTTACTACAGTGTATCTACCCCCTTATTTTTATAGAACTTAGCAAAAATGGAACTAGGCCAGATAGGAACACACATTTTTTTGATAGAGGTTTCTATTTTGAGACAGTAATTGGTCTGTATTATGATCTGTGAAATTTACTCAAAAAAGAAAGTAACTTACCCTTTCTCTATAGATTTTCTGAATGTGGAGGGTACTACACATGTCTTTGTATTTTCCAGGCTGTGGGGGTGGGGGGGCAGAGATTAAGAAGAGGTCATCTCTGGCCCCTGAAGCTCCCAGGCTAACAGGGGTGTCTAGGACCATAAGCTGGTGATGATAGTACTTGGGGAGAAATATCATAATGGAAGTGTGAATTAAATGCATTACATTTCCTTAAAGAACTCCTGTAGAACATTATTTCATACACAAATAGATTTAAATCTGATCACATAGGACTTTTTACATTAAAATGTAAACCTCAAGGGATATACTTAACCACTTAAAAGTTAAATTGTTCAATTGTGTGGCCCAGTTGGTATACAAACGATTACTGGGTCCCTGTCGCATTCACAGCACTGCAATATACTAGCAGCACTGAAAGATACAAAAGCAGATACAGCCTGTCCCTCTAATGAGCTCTGGCCTAGAAGGAGGAAGGGTTAGTGTGCTTTTTAAAAGCAAAAACCACCAACCGTTGCTGCGACATAAAAACTCAGCGGAGTTGATGGAAAGAGCAGTGCTTATTACATTTAAAGAGCTGTTGGGAAGCCAATTTGGTGCACGTATTAATATGAAGGAATTGCTCACGCCCAAAGTAGTCAGTGAGTCCTGTTACAAGGCTGAATGAGGCCTTGGGCGGTCAGGGAGCCACCACACTCCTGTAGCTGTTAAACAGGCTCGCACTGGCTAGCTCCCATCTTTGCACAGCGCTCGCCAAAGAATGAGGACAGGGACAGTCAGATAGGAACGGACTGACCTGTGTGGTGCTTAAGTCATCTCTGAGGGGAACTCCAAAAGGAATGTGACTCAAAACCGTTTGAAGGCCAAGGTACTTCCATAGCTAGCTCTGGCCCGAGTTGTGTGCTGTGCTGAGCACGCGCTCGACTTCACATTCGGTCCCAAGGGAGAGGCTGGGCTGTAGCGTTTGCAGCCACTTGACTTTAAACTTCATTTCCTGTGATTTTGCCTTTTGGACTCTTTCCTTGTATCCTCTAAATGGTTTGTGTTTGTCTATAGGCTAATGGCTTCTAGATATTTTGTACCCATCACTAGACTGAATTCTCTTTATTTTGAATCATTTTTCAGTCTACTCTCTTGAGATTTCTAATTATACAGCCTTGTCATCTACAAAAATGGTTTTTACCTCTGATTCCTTTTTCTTGTCTAATTGTCCTTGCTGGTACAATAACAAGCTGATTCTAATAGTCATCTGAAAAAAGGGAAATTTTAAAAATAGCCAGGACAATTTCGGAGGAGAACATCAAGGAAGAACTTGCCCCACTCTTTGCAAGGGTCAAGCCCAGAAGCAGACAGCTCATGCGGGGGTGGGGGAAGCCCCGGTAGGTGATGCATAGGGCAGAGGATGGACCGACAATAGTAAGCCATCCTCGCACAGCACATCAAAGTGGACATGTCTAAAATGGCCCCCAGAACCTGTTCCTCCTGCCCTCTTTCCCATTTTCGTTCTTGGCAACTCCATCGTAGTCACTCTGGCCAAAATCCGGGGAGCCCTCTTGACTCCCTATGCAGTCTGTCGGCAGAGCCTGCTGGACTCAGCCTTCAAAACCCACATGAGCCCAGATCCTTCATACCAGTCGTCCCGCTGCTGGCCTGGTACGGACCATGTGGTGCTGCCTAGCCTTCTAGCCAGACTCCTGACTTCCACCCTTCCTTCCTTCCTTCTGGTCTGTTCTCAACATGGTAGGCAGAGCGGTCCTTGTAAAGCACATCCCAGGTCCCACCGCCCCTCTGCTCAAAACTGTCCCGGTAGCCGCTCACCTCACCCGGCACCAAAGCCCAGGTCCCTGCAGTAGTTTCCAAGGCCTGATGCAGCGTCCCGCCAGTCCTACCCAGCTTACCCTGCTCTGTTTTCTTTCCAGAGTGTTCCTCACCTTTGAACACCCCCTGTAACTCAGACTTGTGGTATTCTTCGTTTGTCTGTCTCCCTCTGCTGGAAGGGAAATGCCATAAAAATGGGGATACAGGCCTCCTTTGTTCACTGATGGATCCCAAGTGCAGGGAACAGTGGCTGCCCTCAGCTGAATACACAGAGAAAAATGGACAAAAGACATTAGCAGGTTGTGCATAGCACCTACTGGGTGTCACGCACTCTACCAAGCGTTCCTGTTCTGTTTTTTCTTTTTTTAGATTTTATTTACTTGAGAGTACGAGAGAGAGAGAGAGCGAGCGTACAAGCAGGGAGGGCAGAAGGAGAAGGAGAAGCAGACTCCCCACTGAGCAGGGAGCCCAATGCGATGCGGGGCTTGATCCCAGGAAACCCTTAACCGACTGAGCCAGCCAGGTGCCCCCGAGCTTTCCTGTTCTAATGCTACATGTGCCTTTCTGAAAAACTTCACATTCTGCAGTCACAGTAAAGAAACAAGGCTTACAGGAAGAATAGGATTAGGAGGAAGGAGGAGACCTCTTTCGACCTGTGGACGTTTGTAACCAGAGCTCTAAAGAAAACACCGGCGTGAGCCCCGGGCCGGCTCAGTCAGTAGAGCATGCAACTCTTGGTCTCAGGGTTGTGAGTTCGAGCCCCACATTGGATGTAGAGGTGACTTAAAAATAAAATCTTAAAGAAAGAAAGAAAAAGAAACACCAGTGCCACTAGAAACATGGGCACTGTCACATGTCTGTGGCATTTTTACCCGGTGTCTGTCAACTACTCCTTGGCAGCCTGTGGTGGGTCGAATTGTGTCCCCCCAAAAGACATGTCCACTCTGAGCCCGGGAATGGGACCTTATTTGGGCAAGGGGCCTTTAGAGATGTTAGTAAGTTAAGGATCTGAAGATGCCATCCTCCTGGATTTGGAGTGGGCCCTACATTGCGTGACAGGTGTCCTTATAAGAGAAAATGAGAAAATGGAAGGAGATTTGAGCCACAGACACTTGTGGGGAGAAGGCCCTGTGAACACAGAGGAGGTGGGAGGGATGCCGCCACAGGCCAAGGAAGCCTGGAGCCCCCTGAGGCTGGAAGAGGCAAGGAGGGAGCCTCCCCTGGAGCTTCCAGAGAGAGCACAGCACTGCTGACGGCCTGATTTCAGGCTTCTGCCCTGCAGAGCTGTGAGAAAATACACTTCTGTTGTGTTAAGCACCCCCCCCCGTTTTGTGTTCATTTGTTACCGCAGCCCCAGGAAGCTCATACATGCTCTTAACCCCCAGGGCTCCTGCGTGCTCCTCGAGGCTCTGACAGCCCGCTGTCCTCCGCATTACGGATCCAGGACAGGGTGCGGCCTGCTTCCTCAGCGCATGGTCTCCTCAGCTTCCATGTTGGGGCTCCTGGTCTAACGTGGTGGAAAGCAGGATGGTTCCAGAAGCCACTAGCGCCGAAGGAATGCACTTCTGTAGACTTTTGGCCTTTTTCTTAATGTCTTCATACGCTTCTCAAGCTTTCTAGGAGCTTGCCTTTGATCACCTCAAAACACACTGATGAGGGAGTCTTCTGGGGGCTGTCCTATCGTGTGCCTTGGCCTGGGTGGGTGATTACATTAGTGTACATCTATGTAAAGGCTCACCGAGCTGAACATTTTGAGATTTGTACACATTCCTGTCTGTAATTTGTACATCAGTACAAAAGTTGAAAAAGTTCACATGCTGGGGAGAATCACATTCTGTTCTAGCATGACTCCTAACCTTTGTACTGCCCCGAGACCCCACGCAGCAATGAAGGCAATGGCAGTATAGCAGAACTGACTGCATTGGCGGACTTCACTCTCGCAACAACCCCGTGAGGTCCACCCTGGTTTTATTCCCACTGCGCTGGTAGGGAAATGGAGGCAGTCAGGTTAAGTCCTGGAGCTGGTGGGGAGCAGACCCGAGATTCCCCCCGAGGCTAGCGGGCCTCGGCACTGTGGCTCGCGGCTATGAGTTAGCATGCGCAATAGCACATGAAAAGGGCTGCCAGAGCAGAACAGCGCAAACTAAAGCTGCCATGAGATGCCACCTTATAGTCACCAGATAGGCCAAAAAAAAAATTACTCTTGTATCCCAAGCGCTGCTGAGGACGTGGAGCGACACGCATCGCTAGTGGGAATATAACATCATACCGCCCCTCAGAGAACAACTTGGCGGCATGTGATAAAGCTAAAGAGACCATACTGTCCTCCCCGGCAGCCCCCATCCCCACCCCCACCCCCAGGAAACTGCCTTCCAGAACCATGGGCATATGTGCACGAGGAGATGTGTCCCAGGACAGTGCAGCATGGCGCGTAGTGGCAGGAAGCACTGGACGTGCTCGGGTATCCGTCAGTGCGGGAGTGGAGAGATCAACTGTGCTTTAGTCATTCACTGGGATTCAACTGGGATGGAATTCAGAAACAGGGGTCAAAATGCCAGTCGATAAATACAGACTACCACCATTAATGTCAGCTTTCACAAGACAGACAATAGTAGTGTATTTTGTTTCCAGATACGTATAGGAAAAGTTATCATAAATCTGCACAGGAAAGGAGGCCACATGCCAGCTTGAGAAGAGTTGTTGCCTCTGGGAATGAAAGACGACAGTGGACCTGGGGCCGGGGGACACAGGAGACCAGAGCCGTGTCTGAGTTGATTAACCTTAAAAAGATGGAGAGGCATATGCGAGGCAAATGTGAGGCAGTGTGTACATGAGCTTATTTCTTGGTGGCGAAGAGCTGGGTGTTTTACCCTTTGTACTTTTCAGTCTTTTTGACGTCCGTGCATTAAAGGTCAGTACAAGGGTTTCCTGGGAAAGCCGTAACGCCCATTTGTGCTTCCTTCCAGCAGCCCAATCCAGTGGAGCAGCGGTACGTGGAGCTCTTGGCCTTGCGTGACGAATACATACAGCGGCTCGAGGAACTGCAGCTCGCCAGCTCAGCCAAGCTCTCCGATCCCTCACCTTCACCTTCCAGTCCTTCACAGATGATGCCCCACGTGCACACTCACTTCTGAGAGGGAAGCCCGGTGCCGCGTTAGAGCTCTGGATAAAGGAGATAGTTGACTTTCATTTGGGGCCTCTGTACAAAGTAGATTAAAATATTTGCCTCCGTGTAGAACTTGAACTAACATAATCTTAAACTCTTGAATATGTGCCTTCTAGAATACATATTACAAGAAAACTAGTGTCTACAGGGCAATCAGAAGAACGAGCCAAGATGGGGTTTTGGAAAATCCGGACACCTTTCAAGAACAGTTTTTGAAAGATAAAATTTAAATTGAATTTACCTCTTTCGAAATACTGTGTATACAATATGTATTTTGTGGGCTTAATTGGGATGACATTATTTTAAAGTTAAGTGAAAAAATATGTTTGTGAACTGGATTTTCTTTAGGCTGCTTCTGATAGTTGCTTTGGAGTAAAACGAGCCCAAGTGTGAAAGATGTTATTGCCAAAACCAAATCGAGCTCATCTTCTGAGGCATCATCCAAAAGCAAGGTGTTTAAATAATTGCCAAACTTTATGCCATCGTAAGGGGTGACTTAAAGAAAAATAGCTTGTGTAGATGAGTTTTTCATTATTTTGAAATTTTGCAATCTGAAGTGTTTTCCCCTAATTTTCAAGAGGAGCGTATTTTTATATTATACTGATGGGGCCCAAATAGGATTTGATTTTTTTTTTAACTTTTGGCCAGTTCTATTTTCTGAGTTCCTCCATGAGCTTGCCCAAAATTCTGACCCGTTTTCAGGTTGCGGAAAACCCCTTACATAGCACTGTGTGAGGACGTCGGGGGCGTTATGCTGCTTCGGTGAATGTTTTCGCAAACGTCGCTCTAGTCAGACCAGCTTCTCTGCCGAAGTGTAGGGTTCACCATCCTGGATGTATGAGCTGTTGCTAGAGCGTCGTTCTTTGAAATAAAAGCCGCAGATGTACATTTGTTGACCGTATTCTTGAAAGTATTGTATTTCAATTTACATGGTGTTGGATGCCCCTCCCCCCAATCGTGCATTAAATTGGTTCTACAAATTTTTACTTGAAATGTACCCGGCAGTTTGCTTTTTTCAGGTTTTTGGGGAGGGTTTTTTTTTTCATTTTTTTGTTTTGTATTTGTAGTAGTACTAGTGGTAAATGAAGTTTCAAGTGCAGTTCTATTTGACATCTGAACTAATTCACTTAGTTAAGTATATTTGTAAAAGTTAAGGCTAGAGTTAAAACAATTAATGTTTTACGGTGATTTGTAAAGGACTATTTATAGCTAATATGGTTTTGTTTTCAATGAATTAAGAGAGATTAAATATATCTTTGTAAATTATTTTATGTCATAGCTTAATTGGTCTACCAAATAAGACATCTTGAATACAGTAGTATCATGTATAAATTTTTTATGTATAAGAAATTTTATTAGACATTCTCTTGCTTTTTGTAAACTCTGTAAATATTTCATAAATTAACAAAGTGTCACTCCTTAAAAAGAAAAATGCTAATACTAATAGCTTAAAGGATTTTGTGAAATGTCGTGAAAAAGTTTTCATGACAATAATGACTAAAGACCTGCTGTAATAAATGTATTCACTAAAATAGCACTCTGTTTTCAGGGATGTACCTGTGTGTTGGGGGGGTAGGGGTATCTCTACTTCACATGCGCTTTGTCTCCCTAGCACCGTTGCAGGACTCTCCCAAAACTGCAACAATGTGGGACAGTTAAGTGTATTAATGGTGCCGATTTTAAGCCACAGCTGTCTTTCTTCCACGAAAGAGCCAGGGTACGTAGATGTGAGGCTTCAGACTGGGTGCGGAACACAGCGGCTGACGTTAAGGGAGGGTGAGACGTTGGCAGAAGTAAGCCAGACCTGGTGTCTCTTGTGGTAAGAATTCAAAATTGTTTTCAAATGGTACAACCAGTTGGAAATTATGTGCATTCTAAGAATGCTAAATAGTTCTAGCAGTAAACTAAAATTAACCATTTTTTGGAAATCTGAATAGGACTCTTAAAAGATGAAGTGTATCTTTGACAGCTTTGAGTATTTGAGATACTCTGCGAAGGTTCTTCCTCAGACATTGCTTGCTGAATCCTCACTGCAGCCTTGTGGGCTACCCGTTTTCCAGCCCAGCAGAGTGCCGCTTCTCCGAAGTCCCACAGCATCGGAACAATCGTGCGCGGGCATCACACCGAATTCTGGATCTCTCGAGTTCCCGGTGAATAGCCTTAGCTCTGCCGTCGGGAATGAAATAAAATCATCTCTCTTCCTGGGACAGCCCTTCAAATACTTTGGAATCATATATATTTTTGATAATATAATAGTTTTCCCTAAATATGGTCCTGGCACTTTCTGATCTACTTTTAATAATGCACAGAAGCTTATCCTTCTGCTTTTTTGGTAGGAATAAAACTCAAAACTCTCAAAATGAGCTGGCTGTAAGCTCCTCACCTGCAGCCCTCTCCGCCGAGTGTAGGCGTGTGGTGTCGGTCATTCGGGCAGCTGTTGGGGGCATTTGGGGCATTAGACGAAAGCGGGACTATATAAAAGGAATGTTGTTAAATATGGGAATTCTTCACACAGTATCTACACCTGTGACTGCAGGACGTGGCCATCAAAGCAGAAGCACAGGGGACCCCCAAAGCAAGTGAGAAATGTGTGCAATGTGCACCCCACAAACGAGGAGGACTAGTGCGTCTGCAGGAAGATACGGTTGGAATAGATTGCCGTTGAATTGTTGGAGGCTCACAGAATCACTCACTAAAAGCACGGTGCTGGGATACCGACACTTGAAGTGAGTCTACTCCTCCAACATCAATGGGTGGGCTTATAACTTCATTAAGGAATTGTTAGCAAAGTCTTCTGTATTAAATGTATTTGGAAGACGAAAGATCAGCAAAACGAAGGATGCTCATTTCCTTATGAGGCTTAGATTCAGACATGGATTAGTCCTTATTTGCGAAGGCGATAATGTATTTAACCGTGTGGGGTAGCTACACATTTACACATGACTGTTAGGTCCTAACGGTTTGTTTTCCAGCAGCTTTGGACAACACAACTTACTCATTTACAGCTGGTAATACTTAGTGCTTCTGAAATTGACTGCATTTCCTAGTGCATTCCATGTAAATTATACAAGACAGTCGTTCACCTCGTTTCAGGGGCCTGATCACACCAACTTGTCTTAGTCGGGATGCGTGGAGACCTGGGCTCCCGTCTGAGCTCTGGAACTGCTTCTTGAATGAAAGGCATGAAGCCCTCCCAGCTCCCAGATGTGATGGATCTGGAGGCCTGGAGGAGGCCTCAGCGTCCATCTGTTCAGCTAGGGTATGGGCTTCACATTCTTGAAGGTCCCTTCCAGTTCAAATGGCCTTTCTCAGAAAATGCATTTTAATCACTTGTGCACACACAAGATTTATGGCACAAAATAGCACTTGCCTCATGTCTTAGTTTCCTACAAGAAATCACCACAAACTTAGTGGTGATTATCTTACAAGGCATTTATCTTATCACGGTTCTAGAGGTCAGAAGTCTGAAATTGGTCTCACTGGCCTAAGTCGAGGTATCGGCAGGGCTGCGTTCCTTCTGGAAGCCCTAGGGGAGAGTCCTTTTCCTTCTCCAGCTTCTCGTGGCTGCCTGCTTCCCCAGATCTGTGGCCCGTTCCCCTGTCTCTAAAGCCAGCAGCAGAGCATCTTCAAATGTCTAGACTCTGACTCTTCTCCCTCCCTCATTGACATTTAAAGGCCCCTGGCAATTATACTGGGCCCCCCGGGATCACCTAGGCTAGTCTCCCCATCTCAGGGCCAGCTAACTGATAACCTTGATTCCCTCCCCTACCTTAAGGCCCCCCTGCTGTGTAAGCTACCACATTCTCAGGTTCTATGGATTAGGATGTGGATTTTGGAGGAGGGGGCATTATAATGCCTACTGCACCTCAGTCCTTTCAGCTTCAGATGGTGGGTGAGTGCAGGGTGAGAGGTCGAGACACCGCTAGGCTCTCCCGTTACCAGCTACACGGTTACTTCAGGTAAAACCCAGATCAATCCATTTTGTGACATCTCAGACAAAATCTAGCCTTAGAATTGCCTCTGGCTTTCCTCCCTGTTCTGGCTATGCTTTCTTTTTTTTTTCTTTTTTAAAGATTTTATTTATTTATTCGACAGAGATAGAGACAGCCAGCGAGAGAGGGAACACAAGCAGGGGGAGTGGGAGAGGAAGAAGCAGGCGCATAGTGGAAGAGCCTGATGTGGGGCTCGATCCCATTACACCGGCATCACGCCCTGAGCCAAAGGCAGATGCTTAACCGCTGAGCCACCCAGGTGCCCCCTAGCTATGCTTTCTATCCTTGCACCTATCCAAAGCCAGACCATGTGCTTTCAACTCCTTGGTCCCTAAATGGAGGAAAGGGAGCTACTTACTGGGGACATATGTGCCGAACACTATACTATCTAGGATCCCCACAACCTTAGAAAATTGATAGGTTTTTTTCATCATTTTATAGATGATACTAAGGCTCAGAGCCAGAAGTGCTTTTATAAAGTAAGGTCACTTCAACAAAGATTGTCTACCATGACCCAGACCTGTGCCAGCTGGTTTTTATTTGTAAACAGAAATGAGTAAAACAGTGGCCTCCTTCAAGGAGTGCCTGGTCTAGAGGGAAGACAGTTCAGTTACCTGCTAATCCCTATGCAGGGTCCCACCTGCTCTGACAAAGGCAGATGGAGGGTTTTGGGGCCAGGATAGGAGGTCAGGGAGGAACTTCTTGGGAATGCTGTCAGAACTGAGTCTTGAAAGGTAAGTAGGAGCTCGGTCACATCTGGCTTTGGGAAAATGCACATTCAAACCACAGTAAGATACTATCCCACACCCACATATTGGCAAAACTTTTAAAAGTCTGGCAATCCCAAGCATTGAAAAGGTCGTGGGCCAATAGGAATTCTCATACGGTGCTTTGAAGAACAGTTGGCATCATCCGGGGAAATTGATGCCTGCCCTCTGATGTAGCCTTTCCACCCTCAGGCACATAGACACAGACACCCTTGAGAAACGAGAACTGCAATGCGCCAAAAGACATGTACAAGAATATTCCTAGCAGCATTGTCTCCAGTGCCCCCCCAAAAGACCTTGGAACACCTCAAATACCCACCTACAGTAGAACGGACGAGTTGTGGCGTATTCACACAATGGAATTATATGCACCCAGGACGAAGGATCTAACTATAGCTGCGTACAGCACAGATGACTCTCAGAAGCCTGTCGTTGAAAGAAGCCAGATACAAAAGAATATAGACAGTAGTATTCCCTTCGTAGAAGTTCAAAACCAAACAATACTCCTGTTTTGGCTTATATGCAAGGTAACACAACAAAGAGAAGCAAAGAAATCGTCCCCGTCGAAGAGAACAGTACAAATAGAAGCATCTGATACTTTAAACGTGATGCAGTATGTACAGAACCCAAAGGAAGTTGGTGTTCCTGGATCATAAGGTGCACGGGACTGGGACAAGATGGCCGAGATGGAGGCAGGGGCTGGTCAAGGAACTCCCTCAGGGCCATGGTAAAGAACAGGTATTTTCTTCTCTCTGCCATAGGAGCCACTGAAGGAGTCCACTGGGGCAGGGGAGGGACGTGATATAATGTGAGCCAGTGTGGCAGCCAGCAGAGGGTGGGCTGCAGGGTGGCAAGACTGGGGACAGGCCGGTCTGCGGCTTTTGTAGTTGACCAGACATAGGGGATGGGGCCCGGAGTGTGGATGAGTAGAGAGACTATCAGAGTGGAGGAGCAAATGGGGGCAGTGCTGGGTATTCTGTATACAGAAACACAGATTTACAGATAAAATCACTCAACAGGGCCCCTGGCATGTGGTAGGTGCACAATAGATATTTATCTGAATGCATGAATCAGTGAATGAATGAAAGAAGGAAGGATAGACAGGGCCACACTGCTCTTTCTAGAGAGTTGAGTATAAAGAAGAGAGATTGGATCACAGCTATTGGGAGAGTGGACCAGGAGAATGTGCTTTTTTTTTTTTTAAAGATTTTATTTATCTGAGAGAGCATGAAAGCACACAAGCAGGAGGAGGGGCAAGGGAGAGGGAGAAGCAGGCTTCCTACTGAGCAAGGAGCCTGACGTAGGCCTTGATCCCAGGACCCTGGGATCGTGACCTGAGCCAAGGGCAGACGCTTAACTGACTGAGCCACCCAGGTGTCCCAGAATGTGCTTTTTGAAGGAAGAGACTTAAGCGTATCATCTATGGGAGGAAGGATTTGGTGGAGAGCTAGAGATTCACGACAGAACAAGGCCCCAGAGTGGGCATGAGCCCCAGGATAGAGGCAGAGAGGGATTTGCCTTGAATATCAGAAGGGACTTCTGTTTCTCAGCTGTAGCGGAGGAGGGTGGGTACAGATAAAGCAACATTTGTGGAGGGCTGGGTAGCAGGATCATGGCTCCCCAGAAATGTTCACATCCTGATCTCCAGAACCTGGGAATGTGTGAGGTGCCGTAGAAAACGGACATTAAGGCTGCAGCTAGAATTAAGGGAGCTAAATAGATGGTCTTGAGCTGGGGAGATCATCCTGGATTATCAACGTGGGTCCACAGCATCCTTAAAATTGGAAGACGGCTCACCTCGCCATTGCTGGGTTTGAAGGTGGAGGAAGGGGCCACGAGCTGAGGAATGTGGCGGCCTCCAGAAGCTGGAAAAGGCAATGACATGGATTCTCCCCCCAGAGCCTCCGGAAGGGACACAGCCGTACTGACACGTTAATTTTTTGTCCAGTGAGACCTGTGTCAGACTTCTGACCTACAGAACTGCACGAGAATAAGTGTGCATTTTTTAACCTGATTAATGCGTGGCAATCTGTTACAGCACCAGTAGAAGAATACAAGGAGGATGCAGAATCTGGGGAGAGGGGGAGGACCATGCCTGATTAATTCCATTTTCTTAAGCAACATCTGCAATATCAGAGGACTGTCAGCAAATTCAAAATGGCCCAGAGCAGAGGAGGAAGAAGAAGATGAAAAGGTTCCTGAGAAGCAGGCTCTATGGTATGTAGTCCCAATTTACTTCACCAGCAACGGTCACGAATCTCAGGCACCAGTCTTATGGCGCCCCCAAGTGCTTGACAGGAGCAAATGCAATACTCTGGAAGAACACATCTTCATCCTCCACCTCTAGCAATTCTCACAAACCACTTTCCAAGGAACACGAACAGTTCCCGGTAAAAAATTGCAAAGATAGAAAGCCCTCAGTGAAAACCAATGGAAAGGACAGCTAGCAGGAGAGGACTTGTACAGGCTCATGAGAGCCAATTGTGAGCCTCTCTCCAGCTATTCAGTATTCAGTGATGTCAAGATAGTGGTTTGAAACTGGCCAGGATGGAAGGATTTATAGCACAGAAATTAGCAAATGCTACAAATCAGGCTGTTTTTTTTTTTTTAATTTCAGAGAGCTGATAATTAAAACTTTACCAGCACACCACTGGATGCAGGCTGTAAAAGTACTATGCATATTATCTTTAAAGAAATAAAATCGAAGTGACCTTGAGTTTAGCAATGAGTGTTTAGATAAACACCAAAAGCACACCCATGAAACTTGACGTGATGGACCACATTAGAATTAAAAACACCTGAGACGCCTGGGTGGCACAGCGGTTAAGCGTCTGCCTTCGGCTCAGGGCGTGATCCCGGTGTTGCGGGATCGAGCCCCACATCAGGCTCCTCCGCTATGCGCCTGCTTCTTCCTCTCCTACTCCCCCTGCTTGTGTTCCCTCTCTCGCTGGCTGTCTCTATCTCTGTTGAATAAATAAATAAAATCTTTAAAAAAATAAAAATAAATAAATAAATAAAACTTAAAAAAAAAGAATTAAAAACACCTGCTCTGTGAAACACACTGTTCAGAGAATGAGAAGACAAGGCCCAGAGTGGGAGAAAATATCGGCAGAACACATATCTGATGCTATGTGATTATCATCAGGTTTATAGGAAAATCGGTGGGAAGTACAGAGAATTCCTAGGCACCCCTCCCAGCCACCACTGACACGTTATCATTAACTACAATCTATTGTTTATATTAGGGTTTATCCTCTGTGTTGGACAATCTATGGGTCTTGACTAATGTATAATCACGTGTGCCCATCATTGTAACATGATCCGGAGTATTGTCACTGCCCTAAAACTCCTTCGCTCCACCTGTTCGTTCCTCCCTCCCCCCACTCGATTTTCCTAGACACCTGAAACTGCTCAAAAGGGAAAAAAAAAGTCTTTTAATTTTTTAAAAAGGCGTCCCAGGTAATTTTGTGCAGCTAGTTCAGCAAATGTTTAGCAACTATTTTAGGCAATACCCGCGTTTTGGTCAAATCACATCCTTAAATAGAAGCCATTGAAATAATGCATCACTGACTATGGACCCAGCTTCCTTTGCAACACCTTGTGTTGATTGAGACCCCAGACAACAAAATGCTTAGACTACCGGCCTCTGCTCCTGGAAGAGCAGTGCCTGATCCAGGATCTGGTAGGCGGAATGCAGTCCCGTGGAGTGTGGATGGGAAAGAGGAAGACCTTCAAGTACTTAGAGCATCTTCGAACCCAGCATGTCCGTGAGTCTCTGCGCCGGTTTGCAACTGATTTCTCTCAGCTCCAAATCCACCCCTGTTTAGTTGCTCTGTGATAATGGAGGTGGACTCTGTAAATATTTCTCCTTTACCAACTGCTACAGTGTTAATCCTTGTCAGCAGAGAATGCTGGAGAGATACTGGGAGAGAAAGGGGTTGCCCTTCCAGTTCCAGTGGGCCTCCCTTCCGGTGCACCTCGCCTGCTAGCCTCCTGCAAAGCATAACTTCCTCCAGGGCTTGGCTCCCGAGCCTGCAGCATTTTCTGAACTGGCTCCTGTGTGTATGAAGTATGCCTTTTATTTTCTGTACTCTGATGCTTTGATAGCTGCTGCCTTGCTGACCCCGGCGGGACTGCCCCTCACAGGGTTAGCCAATTCCTGGAGACGGTAAATAACTGTCCTGCAAACTTACTTTACAAATGTAACCCAACCAGTCCAGAGCTCTTATCCCCAGCCACCTCCTTTGTCTAAAGGCTTTCACACTCCAGGCCCCTGTCCCCTGGCCGTCATCAGCCCAGGGCCAGGCACCAGGCAGTTAGGGACAGCCTGGCTGCCCCAGAGCTGGCTGAAATTACTCCAGCTAGCCAATCCTCAGCCTGTTCGCCCTGCCTCACCCATCCCTTCCCTCTGAAACCACAATAAAGGCTCCCCCCCTCCCCTCGGTGACCCTGGTGCTTCTCCCTGTGGCCTCGAGTGGTGTGGCATGTCCCCTCTTTTCGGGATCTGTGAATATAACAGTCTCTTCAGTAGCCGTCATCTCTTTACTTACTAGTCAGACTCTTGTTACTCCAATCCCATTAGCAGCTCTTCCTGTTGAACTTTCCCTGTTCTAGTGACCCCATGGTTTCAGTCTTCTGATTAGTCTCTGACTAGTACAGCCTCCTGGGTCCCCTAATCATTTGTAATCATGTTTTCTCCAGGGGATGTTTGACAGGGGAAGTTGTGGTTTTTGTTGCTGCTTTGCAATAGAGACCAAGCATCTGTTTCCAGAATGTCATACAAAGTCAAAAGGGGCTGAACAGAAGTGTAGAATTTCGGTGGGTGGCCATCTCCTGAATTAGAAACATTCCCAAACTGATTGCCCATCACTATAAGGATGATTAACTGAAAGTTGAATTATGGAATGCTGTTTATACGGCTGACCTTTGTAATGGGCCAGTATCCTGTGCTCTAGAACTGAGTTTGAACAGTTTAGAAAATAATTACCACGATGAGAAAAAAACTTAACAGAGAATCTGTAACTTTATGTTTTGTTTTTTATAGCCAATATCCACAATCTTTTAAAAAGAGAATTTCAGGAAACTTACAAAAATACACATAAGATAAAAATAAGCAAGTTAATCAGGGAAACGAGAACACGAAAGCAGGAACAATAAACAAGGTAAGCAGATAGAAGTCAAGCTTCAAGATCTTGTACACTTACCAGAAGCATGTGACATATGTGTTTCTAAAGTTTTTAGCCAAGCACAGTTGACACGATTGGCTTTAGAATTCATAGCGTCCCTCAGCTAAAAATTAAATCAGTTGTTCCAGGAAGAATAACTCTTCCTGGTACAGAAACCAGGCTGGCTTTCTCTCATTGTTCAGGGTCTTGTGAGTCTTGAACCCAATCCACTGGATGTAATCTACATATGGCCACAAAGCCTAGTACAATGTCAGATGTGTACTAAGCACTCAGTAAGGTTTAAGTGAATGAATGTATAAATTTCTACCTATTACTGTGAAAAATACAAAGACTTCCGTGACGAAAATCTTGGAAAGTAATAACGAAATTCTTGGAAAGTAATAACGCGATGGCAATGGCAAGAAAGTCAAAGAGGCCTTGGAATTTGAATGCATTTTTACAGTTTCACCTCCAGGGCCCAGGCTGGCTCGGAAATCCATTGTTCTCCCCACTAACACGTGAGTATCTGTCTTGGGTCAGGCAGGGATCTGAGGGCGTGTGATGCCCCGCAGAAGAGCTCTCAGGAGAAGGGGCTGGCAATCCTCCCGAGAAGGGGGTGCTTGGAGCCCTTAGCAGCCGACATCCCCGCAGCCAGGGCACGGGGGCCAAGCTAAGTGAGTCTGCTTGGGGCTCAACATGGTCCACGCCAACACTGAAACTGCTTCATCTAAAAAACAAAACCAAAAAAACAAAAAAACCCAAACAACTACTTCATCTAAGATGACCAGTGAGGGACAGGTGTTTATAGTTGTCATTAAATAATAATAGCTTCTGTCACACTCACCACGTGCCGACCACTGGCCTAAGTGCTTTACATATATTAAAATCCCTTTAATTGCCACAGCGAGCCCACGATGAGGAAACCGAGCACAGAGAAGTCACTTGCTCCAAGTTAGCCCCATGCTGGCTGGTGGAGCCGGTTTCGAACCAAACCGCGGTAGCCAGGAGTCTGTGCTCTGCTGCACTCCACTCTGCTGCCTCGCCAAAGACTCAGAGTCCTGTCAAAGCGAAACACTGTAGAATATCTTTCTCATCCCTAAATAAACACAGCTCCACCCCTCACTGTTCACTGCCTATAAATTTCAGCCCCTAATGACAGCCAGCCAATGATCCATGCTATTTCAGAGCTAGGAAGAGAAATGGGTGATTCCTATATAATATCTGATACTTGAGCTTATATTTGAAGATGGATAACTTTAGCATTCAAAAATTCCTAACACTCAAAACAGATGGTCAAACCCTCCACTGAAGGTCTTGCCAAGGCGGATCCGGCCCTCCTGCTCCCCAGTCTGCCCTGGGGCCAGAAATTGTGGCTGCCATAGGTGGCAAAGGAGTCACATGCTTTTCTTCCCACTTGGCTGAGCCTCATGGGGTCGTGTTCAGAATGAAAAGAACTCCCCCAACCTCTGTACAACGAACAGGGCAATAGAAGACCTAACATTTGCTTTAGAAGCTGGAGGCTGATGTATAAAGTCCCTACTTGGCAACCATATGCTGCGACAAAACCCTTGTGTGCTTTGGTTTTGGTTTTGCTTTTTTTCATGCTATTGGTGCATGCAATCCAAAAGTCTGGGACTAATTGGTTTGAACTCGGTGTCTCCCTTTTTTCCCCTCTGTGTTGGTTCACTGTATATATCAATTTGACTGGGCCACGGGATGTCCAGATATCTGCTTAAACATTATTTCTGGATGTGTCTGTGAGGGGGTTTCTGGAAGAGATTAGCAGTTGAATGGCCAGACTCAGTAAAGAAGAGGGCCCTCCTCACAGCAGGTGGGACTCTGCCAATGCACTGAGGGCCTGAATAGAACAAAAAGGCTAAGACTCAACTCCTCCTGCCTGACCCGTGAGCTGAGACATCACTCTTCTGCCTCGGTGCTGCTGGGTCTCCAGCCTGCAGATGGCAGATCTGGGACTCCTCTGCCTTCAGAATCGTGTGACCCAGTTCCTCGTAATAAATCTCATCATACCGATAGAGAGAGATTCTGTCTCTCTGGAGAAGCCGACTACATGCTGTAAGCCCTTTCTCAGCCCAATTGTCCCCCGAAAGTACTCTCATCAATTCCATACCATCTCCACACTGCCGAATCCAGGGGACACCTCTCTGCCCCATTTACCAGTGTCTTGGAACCACTTAAAACTCTGTTCTCTTCACCGCCAGGATGCCTCTACCCTGGCTCTTTCCCTGGTCTCTGAAGATGACTTTCTCTCTTCCTTTGGATTCCGTGATAATTTCATGCATCGGACCTTGCCCTGACTGCTTCAGTGTGGCCGCTTTAAGGCGGGATTTATGGAAGTGTTTACTCAGTGAGGCAGAAAGCATGTCTCTGAAACATGCTCGGCAGGTTGAGGCCAGCAAGTCTCCAGAGCTTTGGGGGTGTGGAGTCTCTGGACGGCAGTTTATTTGGGAAGGAGAGCTTGACGCTGCATTTGTAGAGCACCTGCCATAAGACTGAGGACATTTCATGTCAATATCAAAGAAAGATGGGTGGTGGAGATCACAGGCCTCAGAGCCAAAGCCTCCCAAGCCACCCTCCCGCCCTGTCTTTAATTTTAAACCGATGGCTGAGAACTTCTGGATGAATGTGGAGGCACAACTAGGTAATCTGTGGCATTTTCTAATGCAGCTGATGGAGGCAAAGGAATTAATAACTCCATTCATTTAGCTGTACTTACTTGAAGTGTTGTTGAGAACATCAACCTCACAAAAGGACTTTCGGACACTGTGTTGGCTCATTTTATGCATCAGGTTGGGTAGACCATAGTGCAGAGGTGTTTGGTCAAACACTAATCTAGATATTTCAGTGAAAGTATTTTGTATATGTGATTAATACTTAAATCAGCAGGCTATGAGTAAAGCAGATTGCCCTCCATAAGGTGGGTGGGCCTCATCCAATCAGTTGGAGGTCTTAAGAGCAGAGACTGAGCTCCCCTCAAAAAGGAAGGAACTCTGCTCCAGACTCTGACTTCAGACTCAGGTCAGGACTGCTACATGCTGGAATTTCTAGTCTGCTGGCCTGACCTGCAAACTCAAGACTGGTGCACAATTGTGTGAGCTAATTCCTTAAACGAAATCCCCCTTTGTCTTTCTCTCATTCTGTCTGTACACACAGACACCCTCTATGGGTTTTATTTCTCTGGAGAACCCTGACCTGGTATCCTTGGTAGGCATTCTGGTTCCCCCAATATGTCCACGCCTTAATCCCTGAACCTGTGAATATGTTATGTTACATGGCAAAGGGCAGGGATTTGCAGGTATAATTAAGGTTACAGACTTCAAGCTGGGGTCTGTATCCTGTGTCATTCAGGTGGGTCCTATTCAATCACACAAGTCCTTAAAAGCAGAGAATTTTCTCTGGCTGGCAGCAGAAGAGATGCTTTAGGAGAGGAAGTCAGAGAAATCAAAGAATAAGAGGGGCTTGACCTACCATTGCTGGAGCGGGGGCCACATGGAAAGCACAAGAAGGAATGAAGGCAGCCTGTGAGAGCTGAATGAGCTGGATTCTTCCTCAGAGCCTCCAGAAAAGAGCCCAGCCCTGCTAACACCTTGATTTCAACCTTGTGATACCCTAAGCAGAGGACCCAATTGAGCCCACCGGGACTTTTGACCTACAGAAACTTTGAGAAAGCAGATGTGTGTGGTTTAAGCTCCTAAGTTTGTGGTAATTTCTCATGGCAGAGATAGAAAATGAATCCAGTGCCTAATACTGTATTGAGAAAAGTCTTGAAACATACATGTAGAGAAGTGAACATTTTAAAATGTGGCTAGATGGTGCTTCTGGAATGAATGGGGTTAATGCTGGACTTGTTACAAACCTGGATCCCAGGCGGCAATGTTTTGCAAGGACACACAGAACCTAAGTCCATCTGTTGCGACATTCACCAGGAATTGCCTTGGGATAAACAGCACAATAATAGACACAAAAACGAACACCACGAACTGAACACCCTCCCTGGGCTGGAGCCACAGACAGTGCCAGGCTCTGCTTTATGATGCGGATGGCCTCTACTGTGCAAAGACTGCATCAAAATCTTACTCTTTTGCATTGCCATTAGGACCCCTCCAAACATGGGACCATTTCTTTGCAGGGGCACTCATGTGTTGTCCCGCAGAAGATGAGATTTGCTCATTCCTAGCAAAATGATGTTTTTGAGAAGCTCATTTGATAAGGAATCCTCAGGCCCACTTTCATTTGCTTGATTCCTTTTTCAGAAACGAACATGGTAGCCTCATCCATAGTTACCGAACTGTGGAGCTGAAGATGAAATTTCAAAGAGTTTCTCTGTTTTCAAACTGACCTGCAAACTCTCTCTCCTGAGCTCCAGGCCCCTGTGACCAACAGTCTATTGGACATCTCACCTGGATAACCCACAGGCACCCGTCAAGGCCACATGCATCATTGTGCAGGTCATGCAGGGCCCGAGGGGGTCACACCTAAGGGGGACCACTCACAGTGAAAGCCTCATGGATTTCTAGGTCTGTCATGGCCCTTTGTGGGCATACAGCAGTCAAAGGTTGAACTTTGACAACACTGGCACATCATAACAATTTTATGACAAACAGCGGTCCAGTGTTGTGAGGAAGGGGTCTCATTTCCCAATGCACACAAAAGCACCATGTGGGCCGGGACTGAGGGCAGGGTCAACTTAACACATCCAAAATGAACTCGTTCTACTCACTCACCTCTCTCAGCTGCTTGTCACCCCACATTCCTTAGCTCAGTGACCACTCTCATGCTCTATCCAGTTATCCACGTCTGACATCTTGGTGCCAGCCTTGACCCATCTCTTAACCTCTCCCTCCCTCTCTTCTTCATGCCCAGCATCCCGTCAGTCACTGAGTCCTGTTTGATGTCAGGCCCTCATACATCAGCTTCTGAAATGGTCTTCCCACAGCCACTCTGGCTCCTCCAGTCCAGCCTGCGTCGTGCAATCCCAGCTGTGCTTCTAAAGTGTAAATATGATCAGTCACCCTCCTGTGAGACCTGGCTGTGGCTCCTTGTCACCTCCAATGGTATGTCCAAGTGTGATCTTCAGACCATCTGTGTCAGACTCACTTGAGGCGCTTCATAAAATGTGGATTCGCAGCTTCCCCTGCCCCGCCAAGCTCCTAAAATACAGGCCCCTGCAGGGGCCTCAGAGTGCAGCTGGCAGGACAAGGGTGCCTCAGTTTTGGCCAGGGGAGCAGCAGCGTGGGCCCGACAACTCACTCCTCCCCATGTCTCCCACCACACCAGTGGCCGTCTGATCCCTGACAGGGAGCCCTGGGAAGGCAGGGTGCTCAACCCAATGATTCTGAGCAGGGCCCGATGTGGGCCTGGCAGGATAGAGGAGTTTGGGCCACATGGATGCTGGGACACAAGCCTCCATGGCTCCGGCAGGTTTCTGCGCTGTCCCGGTGCTCTGGCTGATGAATTTACAGCCACGTTAAGAAAGTTGGTGTCAGGAGGTATTCCAAGACAGTAAAGCTTAGAGACATCTCCCTCTCCCAGAGTTCAGAGGAGTGAAGGTAAAGATGTCTCCTTCCCCCTCCCCAGAAAATTACTCGCCTTCCAGGATGATGAGGAATTCCTCCCCCTGGAAGAGAGACTACGCAGGTCACTAGCAGCCCTACAGAAGATCCAAGTTTCCCAGATTTGGGTTTCCCCATCCGTGGTGCACGCCATTGCATGTGCAGATACCATCTGGCCCCCTGATGGTGAAAGGAGATCACGGGGCCAGGCCACCTTCAAGAGAGGGGAGTAGACTCCACCTGTTGACGTGGGCATGGCAAGGTCGCATCGCAAAAGAGCATGTCACCCTGTGGAGATTGGGGCTGGGTGAATCCGTCCGAGATGTTGCCTGGCTGTTGTTTTTGCTGTGAGTAAAAATACACTGTCTTTATTTCTGACCCAGAGGCCTCCTGTCTTCTGTCAGACGGTCAGCATAGTAGGAGGCTAGTGGGGGGGAAACCTTGGATCCTCCACAGCTGCGGACCTCATAGCGCGTCGTACCTTTCTCAGAGGGCAGCGACGGTTTGGGCGTGGATTCCTGGCTGAGTGTGGAAGGGAGCTGGTGGGGGTGGGGGGTGGGCCAGACGGCAAGAGCAGTGTTTGGGTACTCTACCGCTGCACAAAAATCATCTCAAAACCTTGTGGCTTAAAACACTACTTTATTTCTCAAAAATCTGTGGTTTGACAGAATGAGTCCCCAGCTTCACTGGGTGTTGGCTGGACTGCTGGGATGGCTAGAAGGCCTGAAATGTCCTCACTCACGTGGCTGGCAGCTCGTGCTGGCTGCTGGCTGGGGAACTCAGTTGGGGCTGTTGGCTAGGAGCCTTGGTTCTCTTCCACATGGGCCTTTCTGTGTGGCTGGTTGGGTTTCCTCACAGTGTGGCAGCCGAGTTCCAAGAAAGAGCATTCCCAAAATCAGAGGCAGAAGTTGCAGCTCCCTGAAGGCCAAGCCCTGGAAGTTACACAGCACCCCTTCTGCCATGTTCTATTGGTCCAAAGAGGTTATGGGAGGGACATAGATTGTACCTTTTGCTATAGGAGTTGCAAGGTCACGTTGCAAAAGAGCCTGTGGAATGGGGGATATTGTTGCAGTTGTCTTTGGAGGTGCAGTCTACCACAAGAGCGACTATACTATAGTATTTCTCCAAGTGCGTGGAGCCCTGCCTGCTCCGGAATCCAGCACAGAGTGAGGAATTCTTAGTCTAGCATAACAGATGCTCCATGTCTTGGCCCTGTTGGCCTCCAGTTGACCTTCTCACTTGCCTTGTCTGACTTTATGCTTCAGCCACAGGAAATCTCTTAGAGTTCACTTGCACATAAGCTGTTTGATCAACTCCACACCTTTTGTCCATAACTGTTGCTTCTGCCTGCAACGACTTGAAGATTCAGCTTTGCGTGTACTTTTCTCGGAAGCCTTCCTAACCCCTCTCCTCCCACAGCCCCATGGACTTGCCGCCACCATGGCACTCACCAGCAGGTAATGTCACTTGACTATGAACTTATTAGGCAGCAATATATCTGATTGCTTCTCTGTCCCGGAAGTCCTATGCTTGCTTAATGGAATTGAAAGTCTAACAGTGTCACAGTGAATTCCTCAATGGCCTAATCCTCCTTGAAGAATACAGTACTGAAAATGTTTAAAATTAAAATTTCACCATTTTCTTTCTGACAAGTCTCAGGGCAGCTGGGATGCTTGCATACAGTTCTGGAGGCTGAAAAGTCCAAGACTGAGGTTCAGTTCCTGGTGAGAGCCCTCTTCCTGGCTAGCCCACAGCTGTCCCTCACTGTGTCCTCACATGGCCTTTCCACAGTGCCTGCTCATGGAGAGAGTGAGACCAAACTCTCTGGTGTCTCTTCTTTCAAGAGCAGTAATCTCATCATGCCAGGGCCCCATCTTTATGATCTAATCACCTCCCAAAGGCCTCATCTCCGAATACCATCAATTGAGGGTTAGGGCTTCAACATATGAATGGTGTGTGTGTGTGTGTGTGTGTGTGTGTGTGTGTGTGTGTGTTTGTGTGTGTGTGGACAGAAACATTCAGTCTGTGGATTAAACATTTAAAACCAGAGCCTGCAGGAAATGAGTCTCCAGTGCATCTGGAGATCTCCCCGTTCTTCCTCCCAGCCCTCTTCAGTGTCACCCTTTCACCCCAGGGTCACCCCCTCTTGGGTGTACAATGGCTGCGGGGCCTCCGGGCATCACATCCTCATCCTCAAGGTTCAGTTCGAAGTTATTAAGCTGGTAAGGCAGAATGGGTCTGAGATGGGAATGGGTATCTCCTTGTCTACAGGTCTGCTTTGCGTCAGGGTCATAGCTCTGTTGTCTGTATCCAGGGAAATCACAGCAAAGGGCTTAGTCATGATTGCCATCCCCACCCTTAACAAAATCAGGGGTGAGATGAGAGGGGATGAGCCTTTATCATCAGATATTGGCTGGATTTCCATAGCAACAGAAGTTAAATGTTTCTCTTAATATAAACCAGGGGCGGAAGTTCCGAGGGCGGCATCAGAACACTCGGTGGCCCCACAGATGGCGGGGAGGTGGGTTTGTGGGAGGGAGGAAAGAATGGTGTGGGGAGGAGTTGCTAAAATGTCTTGCAGTTAGTTGGTCGAGCTTTGAGACAACAAGACCATGGACGCGCAGGGGCCTGGGCGGCCCTCACCTCAAAGCTTCCCTGGGAAGGAAAATCGAGGGGAAACAAACCGTTTTAATCCCTAAATGTCCCCCAACTTTTTTGCAGCCCGGTACCTCCCTGGCCCTCGGGCGCGTTCCCGCGCGCAGCCAGGGGACACGAGCCATCGGGGGCTCCCGACGCCTGCGGCCTGGGCCCAGGTGGGGCTCCGCGGACGGGGGCGCGGCCGGCCCCGCGCGCCGCTCCCCGCCCCCGGCCCCGCGCGCGGCCTTGTGGGTAGCGCGGGGCCGCCAGGTGACAGCTAATGGCGGCGGCCGCCTGAGCCGGCGGGCGGCGCGGCACGGCTCGGCGGCGGGCCCTTCCGGGCTCCGCTCCCCTCTCGCTGCGGCTTGCCCGGGGCGGCGGGCCCGGCGCGCCATGGACAGGCCGGTGGCGGCGGCGGCGGCGGCGGCGGCGGCGGCAGCGGCGGCGGCTGGCAGCGAGGGCGGCGGGGGCCCGGGCCCGGCGGGCGGCAGGAGGCCCCCTCGTGGCGCTGGGGGCCCCGTCGCCGGCTCCCGGCAGCCCAGCGTGGAGACCCTGGACAGGTAAGCGGCACCCGGGCTGCCGCGGTCCCCGCGCCCCGACCCCCGAGGGCCCCGCGCGCCGCGCCGGTCGAGGCCGGTCGTGCCCCACTCGGTGCCCTGCCGGGTCCCCCTCCCGCCCCCGCCTCCCCGAGACCCCGGACCCTGCCCCCACCTCCTGGGCCGAGCACCTGGCTCACTTCCGCCTCGCGGGCTGGGGCTCCCTGCGCCCCTGAGGGGCTTCGCAGCTGTCAAATCTTCTCAGTGCGTCTTCCCGCCGCACCTTGGAAGATGCCTGGCTGGCCTTGCTGCGGCCACGGAGCCTTTGGGAGGAAATTTCACCCGGGCTCTCCTCCTTTCCCGTGGCCTTCCCTCCTGGGGTTGGAAGACCAAAATCCCGCCGCCGCTGCTTGAGGGGTCTTTGACGTTGGGGTTGGGAGTGGGGACTGGAGGACGTAACCCCGTGGCTGCTGGAGCCGGTGCAGATGGAGGCAAAGTTACCCTGATTTGAAAAGCTGGGATGGAAAACTTCCAAGCTGCTCCTGATGCAAGAACACACAATCGTTTATTTCAGTCTTTACACTTTGAAGGAACCCGGTTCATTGTTTCGTGAACACATGAGCCTGCTACTGCTTCTTAGGCAGTTGCAGAGCCAATATAAATCAGAAGTGAAAACCAACCATGTCCAACTGGAAGGGCCATCTTAAGGCTCCGAGGACAAGCGATGGGTTGGTTATCCCATAGCCCGGAATATCCAGTTTTCCCACATCTTGGCTATTTGGCTGGCACGAGAGTGCAGTCAGGCGAGACAGAGTGTTGTAAGGCAGCTTGGTCAGTTTCAAATGCACATACTTGCCTGTGTTAGTCATAACAGAGAGCTGAACTTTTGGGAGTTTCCCGAAGCATAGGAACAACAAGAAACACTCCCTTTGTTTCTGACTCTGTAATTACACTGTATTTTTGCCAATTAATGGTGCAAGAGGTCAGCTTTACTGAGAACTAATCACAGCTAAGATAGTACTTGGAATGGTCAGAATTCCACTCATTTGCAGATATTCTACAATGTATGAGGGCTTGGAGAGTTAGAGAATAATACAAGATGGCTTTTGCTCTCTCTGGCTTACCATCTAGTGAAGAATATGAACAAACCAGCAATTTAAATCGAATGTGCTGAGTGCTGGGGTAGGGGTACACACAGAAGTACTCAGGATGGGGATCATCTGAGAAGCTTTTTAAGTACTCCAGGTGACCAGGCCCCACTCCTTAAGGCTTCTGATTCAGGAGATTCGGGGTGAGGGCCAGGCGGTAGTATTTTTCAGAAAACCTCTGCAGACTCAGTTGTGATCCACTGCACTGTGGGCACATGGAGGTGAGGTGTTTGATTTATTTTTAGTGGAGGGGGGCTGGGGATTATGGTCAGTTAAGGGAAGGAGGCCTTCTGAGGAAGCTGACATTTGAATTGAATGGCGACGAATGAGAAGTTAGCCAGGGGACAGGGTGGGGAGGACTTTTTGGCCATGGGAGTGGAATGTGCAGTCGTGCAGGCGATACTAGACGTGGGGAACTGGTAAGACAGAAGATGTGTGGGAAGGCAGGGGCCAGATCTTGAAGGGGCTTGGGTGCCTTTCTAGGGAATTGTGCTTTTATCTTCTTTGCCATTCTTCTCAGGAGCATGGTTCTGTGTAATCCAGTGCTGGATCCAAGGGCAGATTCTTGGGTCCCACCCTAAGTCTAGTCTGTCCACCTCTGGGGTAGAGCCTGGAATTCTGCACTTTTAACAACTACCTATAGCTGCAAGTAGGTTGGGCCAGGTGGTCTCTCTTGCCCAGGATGGTGCTGGTTTACTGGTGGAGCAGGTGCAATTATTAATAGCGAGCATACTCCTTCAACTCACAGTAGTGTCTTGGTTTGGTTGGGAAATTATGTGGTCACCCTACCTCTAGGGACCACAAAAGGATTTCCATCAGGTGAGCTACGGATGGGATTGATGTTTGAGAACATTCGTTCTGCAGTGGTGTGGTGAATGGACTGGAGGCAGGGAGTCTTACCACTCGAGTAGCCTATGGAAATGCTAATCATTCGCTCACTTATATATGAGCGCCTGCTCTGTGTCGGGCACTGTGGGAGTCTGGAGGATTTGACAGGGAACGGACACACACAAATCACTGCCCTGGTGGAGAGTATGTTTGGTGATAGAGGCAGACAAAAAACAAGTAAACTGTATTCTCTGTTAGATGGTGACAAGTGCTAGGGAAAAAGTAAGTTGGGAGGGGGATATGAGGTGTTGGGGGCCTGCAGTTTGGGGGGTGAATTGGAATTTTACCCAGGATGGTCAAGGAAAGCCTGGCTGAGAAAGGTGACATTAAAGTACTGCCCCTAAAGAAGGGAGGGATCCAGTCATATAGATATTGAGGGGCACAGCATTCCAGGCAGAGGCCTGTGCACCCCGGGTGGGAGTGTGCAAAGTGTGCAAGGATCAGCAAGGAGACCAGTGTCCCTAGTGGGGAGGGAGCTAGGGAGAGAGGAGTAGGGGTTGAGGTCAGAGAGGTCACAGGGACAGATGGTGGAGAGTCGTGGGGATCCACTGGGGCTTTTGGAGCAAAGGAGTGGCATACTCTGGTGTAGATTTCAGTGAGCTCCCTATAGCTGCTTTGTGGACAACAGACTGAAAGGGGGGAAGGGGTTGAAGCAGAGAGACTAGCAGGTAGGAGACTATTACAGTCATCCAAGTGAGAGAGGATGGTGGCCTAGACAGAGCATTGGGGTAGAGGAAGGGAGAAGTGGTCAGATTGTAGATATAATTTGAAGAAAACCTGCAGGGTAGAGCCAATAGGGTTTGCTGAAGATTGGTTGTTGGGTAGGAGAGAAGAATCAAGATGCCAAGATTTTTGGCTTGTGGGAAAATGGTGTTGCCGAGATGAGGAAGCCTCTGAAAGGAACATGGTTAGGAAATTAGTAGGCTCTCGGCCCTAGACATACTGGTTCTGACATGCCAGTTGTATGTCTCAGAGCAGAGGTCAAAGAGGCAGTTGGTTTATATGGACCTGGAGTTCAGGGGTGTTGTCGGCGCTGGAGACCTAAATTTGAGAGTCTTTGGCCTAGAGATGGGGCCTAAATTCAGGAGGCAGGAGGAGAACACAGAAGAATGATGGGTGTCTGGAAAAGGGAGTTGCAGTTAGGAACTGAGTAAGGTGCATTCTCAGGATCCTAGCCTATGAGAGTGACGTGGCTTGGTGAGCATTCAGATGTGAGAGTGAACTGAAGTGGGGGGCGGGCTCCAAGGTCGACCCCAGCTTTTGGGCATGGGGTACCCGGGTAACTAACTGACTGTGCTCTTCCCTGACCTAGGAAACACAGGGATGGGGGAGTGGGTTGCAGGCTGAGCACCTGATGCTGGTTTCGACAGGTTGAGTTGGCAGGGTCTCAGGACCGACTAGTACAGATGTCTCCTTGGATCGCGGGAATCCAGATCAGGAGAATCCAGGTTGGAGAAGCAGAGCTGGCCTCCTCCAGGCTGCCGGTGGTTCTTACTACCAGGAGAGTGGTGGGAGATTGCACAGGGGGGCCTGGCCTGCCTTCTGTGATCTGCCATCGTGACAGGCTCTGATTCATACTCTTCTTTGAAGAGTGACTCCTAGAGTGGAACCTGGCAAGGTTCAGCCTTGCCCCACGGACTGAGGAGCCCTCCCCTCTCTCCTGAATACTGTACTTCATGACGACAAAGCTGCGGTCCTGCAAGAGGATGTGGCTTGCTCAAGGTCACAGAGCTAGCTAGTAACAGAAGCAGGACTCGGATCCAAGCCTCCTGTCTACCAGCCCACTATACCATGCTGTTTGTGACTGTGTTGGCCAGGACACTTCTGGTTGCAAGTGACAAAAAACACAACTCATTCTAACTTAAGCCGAAAAGGAAATGTCTTGGTGCACATTGCTGCTGCAGACGAGGAAAGATGGCCACAGGCACATTTGGAGCCAGAGTTGCACACAGCATTGTTGGGGCTCCTCATCTCTTGCTTTTTTCTTGTCCCATTCTTTATCTCTGTGGGTTCCTCAAGGTGGTGGGGGTGGGGAGTGGCCTCCAGCGGTGCTTGGGATCTAAGAGGAAAGCCTGGGACTGGCCTGGTCCAGGTCACTCCCCTACAGTCTTCTCAGGAAGAGCAAGGTTTAGCCCCACTCTCCTCCCCCCCGAGAATCCTGTGAAGTGGGGAAGTACAATTTCCCCCAGTAGAGAAGTGTCCTTATCAGAAGAAGGAGGAAGGGATGCTGGGCAGATGGTAACAACAGGTCACCCACAGTGGGTGACCAGGCAGGTTCCTACTGTTAGATTTGCAGTCAGGGGTGGGTGCTGGCAGGGAAGAAGGCATTGTGATGAGAAAAGTATGATATAACTGGCAATAAAGGGGACTTAGCCTTTAAAAAAGAAACTAAAATCCCTCCCCTTTCCCTCCTTTCCTCTCAGTTAGAAATTGTAGTAAATAGATTTATGACATATGATAGGAATGTCTGCTCATTCAGTGCATGTTTTTACTTATGTTTTCAGCCCTGCTGCTTACCCCTGGGCTCTCTTGATCAGAGGCAGAAATTTAGATCACTAGTAGAGAACATTAGATATCTTCATTTTACTGTTTAGGTTATTTCACATACTGCCTAGGGATTCCACTTTTTTCAGTCTTTCCAATGTATGAGTGTGGATTTAATTAGTGATGAGATTTTTATAGGTCTGGAACAATCTTTACAGTGAAAGCTACCTGCAGGGTGAACTTTAATGAGCATCTTTTGCCCTTTGCTTGATTCCTTCAGTACTTTGATGAGGAGCCTGGCCCCTTGGGGGCAATTTTTAATTCCCTCACTGCCTAGTCTGCTTCTGTGTTCCTTTAGGTCAGGTGGGCACAGCCAGACCACTTACCAGTCATGTGACCTTGGTCAAATGCTGGAGCCTTGCTTTTCTCATCTGTAAAATGGGCCACTATGAGGCTTTGGTGTGTGGAAATGCAGAGAGCACCATGCAAGCGGAAGATGCCATTTTCCTTGCAGGACTGTGTTCTCGTATAAGGCAGTGGCTGGCCTCTGTGGGGCTGGCCTCTGTTTTGCCTTACAGTTCAGTGAGTCGGTCACTCTTGGTTGTGTTGTGTCCTGGAAGGACAGCCTCAGTGGAGCTGGAGGCAGGCCCACCACGTTTTTTTTTTTTTTAAAGATTTTATTTATTTATTTGACAGAGATAGAGACAGCCAGCGAGAGAGGGAACACAAGCAGGGGGAGTGGGAGAGGAAGAAGCAGGCTCATAGCAGAGGAGCCTGATGTGGGGCTCGATCCCATAACGCTGGGATCACACCCTGAGTCGAAGGCAGACGCTTAACCCCTGCGCTACCCAGGCGCCCCAGGCCCACCACGTTCTGATAGGGCGGGTCACCTCTGGTGCCTCAGTTTTCTCATCTCAGAAACATGTTGGCTGGTCCCTGATCTGCCTTCTTATCATGCTGTGGTTTTGAGGCTGTGATATCATAACAGACCGGAAGAGCCTTTGTAAGCTGTCAGTGCACTTACAGAAATGTAAGGTAGCATTATTACTACATGCAGGATGTCATTTGTCTAATCTGGTCTTTTTAAACTCACATAATCAACTGTTCCATTAAAAGTCTATTTGAAAAACATATGCCATAAAACAACTATTTCACTTTAGAGTTAATATTCCATATACATTACATTAAGAATATTCACTCCATATAGTTGTAATATAGTAAAATGCCATTAAATGATAGAGAATAACATGCTTAACTGTCTAATGCCTAGACTCTTAAACATAAAAAAAATTGATTCATTTAAAATCAGCCTGGAACCTAATCTTACTTCCTGATTGTCAGTATTTCAGTTCTTATATTAAATGTAAAGGTAACCAAATAGTCTGATAAAAGTTTGTTTTCTAAAAAAAAGTACAAATATCCCTAGTCAGTGCTCATTTTTTTTCACTGAGAGCTGAGTCTTAAAATATTTTAATCACACTATTTCTTTTAGTCCTACAGGATCACATGTTGAATGGTGTAAACAGCTTATAGCTGCTACAATTTCTAGTCAGATTTCAGGTTCAGTGACATCAGAAAATGTATCCAGAGACTACAAGGTAAGCAGCATTGAGTCCTTAATTCATTTTCAATGTACCAAGAAGCTTTGCATTTCTTTAAAGATTTTGTTTATTTATTTATTTTAGAGAGCAAGCGTGCATGCGTGTCTTTAAAGATTTTGTTTATTCATTTATTTTTAGAGAGAGAGAGCACATGTGTGTGGGATGGGGGCCGGGGGGAGGAGCAGAGGGAGAGGAAGGGGGAAAGAATGTGAAGCAGACTCCGTGCTGAGCGTGGAGCCCAACGTGGGGCTTGATCCCACAACCCCAAGATCATGACCTGAGTTGAAACCAAGAGGCAGCTGCTTAACCGACTGAGCCACCCAGGTGCCCCTGGAAGCTTTGCATTTTTAATTTGAGTGAGACTTTGGCCCCTTGATGCTCAACAAACATTTGCTTGGGAACAAGGGTGAATGATTTTCTGTTAGATTTGAACTTCAGGGGAGAATTTTTACCAGAACCTTGTATATGTACTCATGGTTTTGTAATTGAGAGGAAAAACTGTCTTTAGGATCCTTTTTTTAAAAATTCAGTTCCATTTGGTTATTTAACTGTATTACATATTGTGTTTTTACATTTTATTATAATAAATGCCTATATTTTCTTCGATCATATTCTGAACTTCAGAGAATGTCTGATAGTCAGTACCCCACCTTCACAATTTGCGTCTGTATTTAGGTACTGCCTGTGGGTAGTCAGCGCTAGCAGTGATACTACAATGCAAAAAACTGCACAACTCCAGAATGTTGTATGGGCAGCCTCATTTTTTGGTCCTTAATTTGTATTCTCTGTTTATTCTCAAGTTGAGAGTGATAAGCTCCTTGTCAGCAGAGACTGGGGCTCTTTTACTCACCACTGCTTCCCCAGCACAGTCCTGGAATATAACAGGTGCTCAGTAAATACTTGTTGAGTCAATTAACAAATTAAAAACTTATGTGCTTCATCTTTGTTAAGGCTAAGACTAACCTTGTTTTAATGTCAACAAACTATTAAACCATGCTTATGTTGCAGTAGTAGCATTTGCCTGAATTGCGGTTTCAGTTTGTTATAGTTATCTGTGCCTGCTTGTAAAAGATAGTAGATTTTCACAAGTATGGGTGAGCTACATTTGGTATCCCAGACTACCCTCAGTCAACAATCTCTCAAAATCATGGTCCTTGCCAGGCACCAAGTCCTACAGACAGTTCAAGAACTATAATAAAGATCCTAATTAATTCTTAATACATGCTCCTTGCTTAAGGGCTCTGGCCTCCGTTCCTCTTTTCTCTCTCTCATAACGCACCAAGTGCAGAAAGTGATTCAAGAGGCCATATAATTGAAATTTGGCTATCATGCTGTACTTCATCCAAGCCATCTGATGCTGTTGATTAGGACTACCAGAGGAAGGCAGGGCTTTGGATTAGTAGAAATTGGATAATCTGCTCAGCCAGAAGAGTGACGACAGTATGTCACTCTCAGTAGGTTTCCCTGCTATCTGGTTTTCATGTTTGTCCACGTGGGACCAGCTGGGGTTCCTGGTGTTCCAAATCCAGCTGGGCAGATATGCCAGCTGCAGGTGGGAGGAGCATTTGCCGCATCCCTGATGCCTGAGTGGCTGGTCGCTGAGCAGCTGCCGACCCCACCAGTCCCAGTGGCCCTGGTGCCCCGTCTTAGCTGAGAAACTGCCCCACTGAGTGGAGAGGCTCAAGAACCCATATTAGCGGAGAATAGCTCTCAGGCCTTGGAATGATTTTCTTTCCGGACAATTAGGAGTTAAGTGTAATGTTTTCATTATGCTTGAATATTTGTTAGTGTTGTGTGGGTTCTATAAAAGGCTGAATGTTGACTGTATGCATAGCTTTCTAACCTCTACATTAATAGATCAGACTGAATCTGTGCTTTAACACGAAGCAACTACATTTTTTTTAAATTTTAGTCTATTTACAAATTTTGTGTAACAGAATTAGCTCATGTTGGAATGGTTTAACAGATGGCATTCTGGAAAAAAAATAAGGCTTTTCTATATTTTGTAAATTGAATTTTGGGTACCTACGTCAGATCATAGCTAAAGCTTTTGATGAATGATTATAAGAGAACATGTTTTCTAATTGTCTTTGTTATATTTGCCCTGTAGCCAAGTCTGTGAAGTCAGAGTTAAATTTATAATTCAGGAGTTTTTCTAAGAAGAGTTTTTTAAATAATAAAAGTGTAAAATGTTTCTAAACCATAAGGCTAATTTTATATGCTACTTATAAAGTAGTTCTTAAAATCGGAATACCCAAGATGGGACCGTGGAACACCGACGGCATGGGAGCCATTGCATGTTGTCTTTCCTGATGGTCCAGACACAATTCCTTGAGGATTTAATTTGCAGTCATCAATCAATAATATTTCAAATTATCTCCTGTGCAGATATCTTATTTAAAACCCACACACAATATGGGGGTTAATTTATTATAGGTTAACCTTGATGTCAGTAATTAAATGGGAGCAGGTGTTTCTGTAGAGCTGAGCACTTGCACCTTGGTTTGAAATGCTGATTGTCTTTTTTGTTGTAGGCTGCTGAGGGTGGTGCTACATCCTCCTCAGCAACCCTTGAGCACATATAGGGCTCATGGTTTTCTAATACTTTTTTTGTTGGATTTGTAATACTTTTTGAGATATAATCCATTTCAGCCTTAAAGCAACCAAATGAGATAGCTTTTATTGTAATCATCATTTAATGGATGAGGAAACCAAGGCTCGGAGATGTCAGATGACTTGCTTAATATCACATAGTTGGACTTGGGATTTTTTAGCAGGACAGCTATCCCATTGAAAAGCTAGAGTGCATTGAAAATTTTGTTCCCCTGCCCTGTCCACTGTTTTTCAAAATGTGGCCCTTGGGTTTTCCCACATCAGCACTCCTCAGGGTGTCTGTAAAAATGCAGCTTCTATGGTCTCCATCCTGCCCAGTGAGTCAGAATCTCTGTAGGTGTGGAACCAAGGGCCTCATATATTTCTTAGGTATAAAAAATCTGAAACGCTAGGCTTCCTAGGTTTATAGCTCTTGAAATTGGTGATGGGACCATACGTTTCCTGGTACATTCCTACAAATCTGAATAATTAGCAACTCGTTAGGTTTTTGAGAACAGTTTTATTATTCATATCATAAATTGACAATAGGCTCAGGGTCAGATCACCCAAACTATGATAAGACTATCACTTTTATCACATGAGATAAACTTAGATGGTATGTCTGTGGACATGTGTTCACAGTTATATAATTATTTTAAATATGTGTTAGAAAAAGTAGCACATTGAACTTGTGTTTTAATGGATGTGATTGTGTAGAACTAGGCAAAGTATGAAAAAGGAGTTGATTTAAAGTCAATATAAATACTAATATTAGTATAGGCAATGTGGAGATAGAGCAAACCAAACTTGTAGAGATGGTATGTGAAATGACAGAAGTTTGGGAAACATTGTCCTAGCTTAAAAGGTAAATAGCCATTATGTTGAATTGTGGATCAACTAAATTAATAAATGTATGCTTTAATACCAAGTCATGCTGAAGATTTGCCTGATCATTAAGATTACTAGAAATGTAATAAAATGTTTTGTTTTGTTGGACCCTCTCCCCATGCCCCACTACCAACTCAACTCAGTTGCTTTTCACTTATACTAGGCTAACAAAGAGTAAAAGTCTCTCTCTAATTTGTCAAAGATTTTAAGAACAGGATCTGAATGTAATGTTCCATAGATTAGATGAAATAATACGGTTACAAATTGTAATGAAACTTTTTGGGAGCTGTTAGTAGAAGTGACCTCATCATCACCATCATCACCTCTAATCCTCTGCTCTCGTTTCTCCTCCCTCATTCATGCACACACAGTAGCTAGATCTTTTCTTTAAACATTTGAAAGAAAAAAGAGAAAATAGAGAGGTTTCTGTACTATGTGTTATCATTTAACAAGTTGGTATGGTGAGTAAATTCTGGATCCTAAACAAACATTTCCAGAAGGGCTTTGGAGGGAAGTAAGATGCAGTGTATGGAAAAGGCTTCATTATGCTTGAGCTAGGTTTTAGTTAACATTTCTTAAATTGAGTACTAGTCTATGAAAAGAGAAGCTCGAACATGATCTTTCAGAATCCATGGCCATAATCCATTGTTGATAGCATGGCCTCATGATCTATTTATTAAATCGGAGTTTGCAAAAACAAAGGTCTACAAGCTAGGCAGACATGGGAGGGGGCAATGGAGAACAGCATGTTCCCTTAAAAACAATTTAAAAAACACCCTCCTACTGCCTGTTTGAGCAATAGGCCTCCAGTTTGTAACCACTGCAATAGAAAAGCACCATCTTATCTCCCAGGGTTACTTGTGGGGAAAAATTATTTCTTAAAAATATCAAGATTTCATAAGTCAAAGAAAGACAGATAGGATATGATTTCACTCATATGTGGAATTTAAGAAACAAAACAGATGAACATGGGAAAAAAGAGGCAAACCATAAAATAGACTGTTCACTCTAGAGAACACACTGAGGGTTGCTGAGGGAGGTGGATGGAGGAATGGGTGAAATGGGTGATGCGGATGAAGGAGAGCACTTGTGAGGAGCACTGGGTGTTTTATAGAAGTGATGAATCACCACATTCTACCCCTGAAATGAATATTACACTGTATATTAACTAACTGGAATTTAAAAACTTAAAATTGACAAGATTGCAGCTTCTGCTTCTGGAAAGATGGAGCCAATGTATGTTTTCCTATTCTTCATGCTAAGTACAACCCAAAACCCTGGACATAAGATATAAAATAAACATAAGTGCTCCAAAAAAGTAGAAGGCAGCATACTGGTCAGGCATCTCAGGACCCATGGAATGACACTGCGGTGAGTCCCTGGGTTTTGTTTCTGCCACATATGTCCAGACTTATTGCTGAAGAAGCCAGCAACCCAGAAATGCCAACAGGCATGGACAGTAAAAGCCTACTCTCTCAAGCCAAAGGACCAGGAAAGGGACAGCCTAGGAAAAAGAAAACTTGTAGGCGCTCACCACTGTACTCCAGCCAAACACCACAGAAAAAGTTGTGGCCCCACACCCACCCTGCCAGAAAGGCCAAGTTGGGAGCTTTGATGTCCCCCCCCTTGCCAGGCTGTAATGAGGCACACCAAATCCATGTGGTGGTGGTGTCGGAGGAAGCCTAGTGGAGACTCAGACTTTCATGGCCGCCCGTTGGTAAGGAGGCTGTGCCTCCGCTATGGTGTCAGTGGAGGCCGTGTCGGGGGCAGTAAAGAGGTGTCCATGCCACTGCCAGCCAGGGAGATATCCGTAGCAGCCTAGTGGGGAGCTGGAACTCTTGCCCCCACCCAGCAGTAACCAGGAATCCCCCATCCTCTGGTGTCCATGGAAGCTGAGTAGGGTACCTGGGGGGGTTCTTGTACCCCTACCTGGCTGTAACGAGGCGGTACCCCCGCTTCTGTTGCAGCAGTGTCCGAGAAAGCCAGCTAAAACAGAAGGTCTAAATAAGATCCATACTCTTATAACTAATACTCAGAATGTTCAGATGGCCATTGGAAATCACTCGCTATACGACAAAAGAGAAAGATCTCAAACTGTATGAAAAAAGAGAATGAATACGTGACAGAACTGAGATGACAGATGTTAGAGTTCTGTGAAAATGATTTTAAAGAAGCCATCATAAAATTGCTTCAATAAACAATTATAAATATGCTTGAAACAAGACAGAGGAAGCGAGAGAAAAGAAATAGGAAAGTTTCAGCAAAGAAATAAAAAAGAACCAAGTGGAAATTTTAAAACAAAAATACAGTAACCGAAATTTAAAAACTTCAATGCATGTGTTCAATAGCCCAGTAGAGAGGACAGAGGAAAGAATTGGATGGGTCTTAAGGGAATTAACATTGAGTCAAAAATGCCACTCTGCAAAGGTCGTGTACTATATGATTCCATTTATGTAACAGTCTTCAAATGACAAAATTATAGTCATGAACAGATTACTGGTTGCCAGGGGCTAAGAAGGGGAGGGGCTGCGAGGGAAGCTGATGTGGCTACAGAAGGGTGACAGTAGGCATCCTCCTGGTGATGACATTGTTCTGCATCTTGATTGTATCAGTGTCAATTTCCTGGTGCTGGCATTGTTCTGTAGTTCCGTAATATGCTGCCATTGGGGAAATTGAATGACATGGTACATGGAATCTCTGTTATTTCTTACAACTGCATGTGACTCTACAATCATCTCAAAATTAAAATTTAATTTTTAAAAAGTCAAAATTTTTACAGACTGCTGAATGATTCTGTATTGCATGTAAAATAAATCTTGTTTAATACGTCTAAAACTCATGATATATCAGAAGTATTATTTAAATGAAACAAAGTTATGCTAGTAAAGATGGTAGAATTTAGTTAGTGAAGGATATCAGCAGTTATCAGATCTCAGTTTACTAGTTCAGTTACAATATACTCATCCCTTTCGTAAGTGGCAGTTGGGGCCAGCATATTTCATCGCAGGTGGAACTGAACATGAACAGCCCCTTCATCACCTTTCCCGGAGGGCTTCAGAGAGTGGAAAGTGACTGTTGCAGGCTAGAGTTTGACAAAGGGGGTCAGGCAAAATTCAGGTGTGGCCGGTTCCCCAAAGACCGGGGTTATATTTTCACGACTGTTAAGATTTGTCTTCACCTGCCCTGGGCCTCTGACTCTAGCTAGTCAGTGACCACCAAGCTAGGTAGAATTCTGGTTATTAAGACACCAACAGCAAGAGGAATGATCTCCTGAGCCAACAGTTCACTCTTCAGAGCAGGGTACAAACCTCTTCTTTTTAACTCATTTTGTAGTGATCTGATAACTACAGTGCAATTACTTTGTTTGTAGGCTTCATGCCTGAAATAGAAACAGTGGTGTTTTTACTTCAGTATCACAGTCTTTTCTTGAAAAGAAGCCCCTTAGACGCATAAGTTCTAAACAGGTCACTTGTAAAACACTGATACTTATTTGACTTAGAATTGTCTTATGTGGCTTATCAAAACGATCATAAACTTTGGATTCAGAGCACTTTGCCTTGAGTCCCAGCCCTGTAGTTGATGAGCTGCCCAACAAGTTATTGAACCTTCTCGAGCTTCAGTGTCCTCATCGGCATGAATGGTGTTACAGCAGAGGTTTAATGTATTAAATAGGGCAGCCTATGCATGAGACACACGCAGTCGTCCTTTACTCTGCTCTCCCTACACAAATGTGTGTGTAGGTACAAACCAATACTGCAAGAGCACGGTCTGATTGCTGAACACCCGTCCACTTCCACAGTCATGATGTGAGCACCTGTTACGTGCAAGGGGCTGGGCTGCACGGAATTCCTAATAGGGGAAAGAGACCCCCAAAACATATAGTTCAAGTGGGACTGTGGTGAGGCTTGAAATAGATGTGTAAACAAGACATGGTGAAAGGAGTGAAGAGGACAGAGCAGAACATTCTGGGCATTAAGCTGTGAGGGCCTTTGTCAACCTTCAGAAGGGGAACAGGATGGGGGGGCGGTGTATTGAGGATAAGAACATGGGTGCTAAAACCAGCCAGCTTGGGTTTGAATTCCCGCTCTGCTGTTGCTGGCCATGTGACATACTGTGACTTACTCCACCTCCTGCTACCTCAGTTCCCTCATCTGTCTCAGGGGGATAATAGTGTCTCCTTCCCAGTGGCTGGGAGGGTCGGGAGGGTTGAGCTGACACGTGTGAAACGTCTAGCACAACACCTTTGACACAACTGCTTGCTGGTGTTTGTATCACTGGCACTGGCTCCATTTGAAAACTTCCTGAAATCCTTCCACACTGTTGGAGTTTAGTGGTGTCAGCTATTACCTTATGAAGAATTAAGACAGGAGCCAAACAGAATTAAGACAGGAGCCAAATAGTGTTAGACCACAATAATTGATCAAAGCTGACTTGGAGAGCCTGGCTTAGGTGTGAGGTCACGGTGGGCCCAGAATTAAACACATGTCCCCAGAGGCAGCTGTAGACACCTGTGGCCTCTTCCTCAGGGCAGGGCTCACACAGGCAAACTCGCCACCGGCCAGGGAGAGCAGGACCTACCCTCCTGGTGTGCTGGCAAACAGATCCCAGAGTGCCCGGAGGGGCGAAGAAGAGCACCCCATCCTCCTTACCAGGAGCGAGTGGTCAGCGGGAGCCCTCGCCTCTCTGGTGCGGAGTGCCCAAAGGATGTCTTGAAAGGAACCTGAGAGCAGAGGAAGGGAGTTTTAACCCCAATGCAAACTTTTATACAAATTTATATCTTGGTTCTTGTCTGGGGAAAAAAATCACTGTGTACCTCTCTGCTACTCACACTATACACATAGAACCCTTCTGATGCCAGATGTGTGGGTTCCCCCCCCCACTGTCCAATTGTCCAACACCAGTTGGGTGTCCTACAGTTCAGTTCCATTCTAACACTAACTGGAGTTAGTGTAGACCCCACAGGTTAAGGCCTCAGTCCCACTAGATTGTCCCTCAGTTCAGACACCAATGAAAGTAGTAGGCCCCTAAATTCCCCATAACTTCTGCCCAGCTTGGCTACAAATTGGGGGTTTCCAGGACTGCCTCCTTGATTTTGCTCGTTTGCTAGAACAGCTCACAGAGATCAGGGAAACACTTATGTTTACCACCTTATTAGAGGACATGATAAAGGAGACAGTTGAACAGCCAGATGAAGAGATACGCAGGGCAGGATCTGGGAGGGTCCCAGGTGCAGGAGCTTCTGTCCCTGTGGACTTGGGAGGCACCACTCTCCTGGGATGTGAATGTGTTCGAAGCAGAAGCTCTCTGCACCCCATACTACTGGGATTTTTATGGAGACCTCATCACATAGGCATGATCTGTTAACTCACTCTCCAGGCCCTCTCCCTTCTGGAGAGGGGGGCGTGTAGAGCCAAAAGTTCGAAGCTTCTAATCATGGCTTGCTGTTTCTGGTGGGAAGCTCCCATCCTAAAGCCACATAGAGTTGCCTCATTACCACATTACCTGTGTCTTGGTTTTCTCATCAAAAAATGGGGCCAATGATAGTTTTTATCTCACAAGGTTGTTTTGAGAATGAGTTAATATGTACCAAGTGCTTAGAAGAATGGCACTTAAAATCATTCCATGAGTATTTTTTTATGATGCAGCTGCTGCCGAGGGAAAACAATAAAGGAACTTAAAATTAAATTTTCATCAGGAGAGATTGAAAGAGGGAGATAAGAGTTTGAGAAAAGTTACTTGCTCATCTTTTAGGATGGGACATGGATAGACACTGTTTAAAGTTGACAAATCAAGAATTAGAGGTGTAACCTTATTTAGGGTTATGGAGGCAATCCTCAGAATGAGAAATCACTCCAGTTAAACGTGTTTGTCACTAGGGAATGAACATGGTCAGAGAAGGGAGACCTATTTTGAGTTCATATTGCCATCTATGCCCCATTTTGCGTTATTTACTAACATAGGCGTGCATTTTCTTCATTTTGTACAACTTTCTCGAGGTGTAATTCACATATTTAAAGTATACAATTTGATACATTTTGATAGGTACACACCTCTTAATCACCACAATTAAGAGGATAAACATATCCATCACCCCTCCTGCAAAAAAAAAAAAAAAAAGACAGGTTTAGGTTTTTTAGTTTAGTCTATATTTAGGAATTTATGGGCTTTAGGTCTCTGAGCTACAGTATCATCACTTAATTCAGAACCTACATCAGAGGGTATTTTAATGATGATACAGTGATGTTTTTTGAAGTCTTTAGCCTTGTATTCATATGATCTTCTTATCTATCCTGAGTGAAACCTATAAAGGTAATAATTGGAAGCTCCGCTGATTTTTTTTTTTAATGATCTGTTTCCCATAGAACATACCGTGGTTAGATGGTAGGATTTCTGACTGTGGATTGGGGAACAGACATTCAAGTCTTCCTCACTTTCCATCCGTCCTCTGGGTGTTTTCTCTAGCCAGAGCTTCCCCAATGCGAGCACTGCATGTTCGAGTAGAAGTCACAGGTGAGGGTAAATAAAGCTTGGCTTCCCCCCTCCTCCCCTCCCTCCCCTGCCCTCCCAGCAGAGCCATCTGCCTCTTCCCTATGCAGTAGGGCGAGGGGCAGGCACCCCTTTCTCTGTGGGGAGGCCACAGCAGGGAGTTTCATTTTGGAGTCCTGACTGCAAGTTGGAAATATAATTTCTATAGAAACCAGCTTAAGATTTATGGTTAACGGGTGTTTATGACACCATTAGCACTAACAGCTGAGCCATGCTCTGGGTCAAGTGTGGGGGCTTTTGTGGTTTTTGGGTTCCGTTTTCGTTTTGTTTCTGTGGGCTGGTTTGGGAGCAGAACCGCTGTTTTGTATCATTGTCTCTATGGGGAAAATGCATTCAGTATTCCAAACACACACACAAGTGAACTTTTCAAACACAGCCTGTTCACAATGGCTTATAATGGTACTTGACAGAAGGGTTTTGTGTTTAAAATAATGTAGTTTGTCTTAGCCTAAGGGCAATAAGTTTCTCCAAATCAGAGACTTGCCTGAGAATTACAGGACAAATGTGTTAAGATTGATTTGATAGCGAACAAAACTTGGAGGGCAAATGTGTTAGGATTGATCTGGTTGTTGGTTTAGTTAGAGGATTATTCTGTTCCATCGGGATGGGCTTGTGAGCTTAACAGCATCTTTCACAGGTCGGTAGTAATGTGTCCATGATGATGATGTTCTGTGTTTTAACTAACAGGTTTTCAGGAGGCCCGATATAAGGGTAAGGATATGTGGTTTTCGGCACATAGGCCTCCTACTTGTGCGTCTCTGTGCTTGATAGAACACTCAGTCTATTTAGTGTTCTTTACCTTCTCACTGGGTTTATGAATCACTCAGGTCAACTTGCTCTGCTGTGTCATAGCTTTAAGTGTTCTCTAGAAATGCTTTATTTGTCACGGTGTTTTTATGTGCAGTGAAAGCCAGTGTGTGTGAGGGCAGGATGCTAAAGTTGTTGCCAGCGTGCAGTACTGACTTTTGTTGGGTTACATGAATTCTGACCAAATGGAAATTCATGGCCGGGGCTCATGGCCAGGCCTGCAGAGCCCTCATTTCACCTCGCTTACCATGTAACTCATGCTAAAGAATTGAACAACACCAACACAGTGGTGATTTGCTGTCCGTCCTGTCGAAGTCAGATTTCAAGTCACCTTTCTGTTTGCATGCTGAATCTACAGAGCACAAGTGCGAGTCTTGAGGATAAATTTAGCAGAATCAGTCCCATTTAGTATTTCTTAAAATACAGATGTAGCTGTTAGGAGTAGTGGATTGTCGCTTATGTTTTCCTCATGACTTTCCTTCCCTTTATTTCAGAATATGCATAAAGCAAGACAAAGATTGGTAATGTGCATGCGTTTGAACCTGAGTATCAGATGTTGAAAATTAACCTTTTTCCATTCAATGAAAATAAAGTGGATTTTGACAGAATAATGACTTGAGTTTAAAATGGTTAATCTTACTGAAGCCAATGAAGTAGTACAAAAATAAGCAGGTTAAGTCAAATTCTTGTTCTCCTAGTTGGTTTATCTGTTTAACCTTGTTTTCACCATGTTTCCTTATGCTCGTGGGAATCATTTTCTTTCACTGATTCACATTGTTAAGTATCAGTGTTTGCCTTCCCATTTGCATGGACTTCCAAGTACTGTGTGGTTTTTTTGTTGTTTAGTCATTCATTTTTCTGTTTTTAAAAATTTTATCAAAGAATGATTCCATTTTCTTTGTATTTAAAAAAATTGAAGTTTCAAAAACTGTTGCATTTAAAAAATTACCCTGCTTTGAAGCGTAGCAGTACCAGCTGTGTAGTAAATTCAGTCTGATGATAGAGCATGACAATGTATTAGGTCGCTCTTTTACCATATTGACAAAAATGAAAGGGGGGAAGTAGTACGTTCTTTTAAAGCTTTGCTACTTCTTCCCTGATTGCCTTTTAAAGAAATATAGTCATGGGAACCAGAGTTTCATGAAGAAAAAAATATATCTATGCCAAATTTTAATATTTGCAGCCTCAGAGAGCTGATACAACTTTTAAACGGGGTTATCATCTTGTCGTCTTCAGCATTTATGTTCTTTTACCACCTGCTGAACCGAAAGTCCAATTTTTAAAGTTTCAAAAACGAATTGACTCTATGAAGAGGTTAAATTAAGCACAGTATACCTTTAAAGAGATTGGAAAACACTTAAAGATATATGACCTTTTAGCTGTTTCTTTGAAGCACATTGATGCTGTAATTAGAAACCTTTAATACGGTATTGATTTGTAAAGCACAACATTTATTTAGCAATGATTTACAGATTAGATGTGTATGTATGTCTCCAGCATGTAATCTGTGCATGTGCATGTGTGTGGAAAGCTTGTTAATGCTAGTGGGCTTGAGCCCTGAACAATAGTTCTGTAGAGTATGTGAGTACTTACTGTGTTTAAAATACATGTCTATGAACTGCTTTTGTATTTTGGCTTGGTTTTGCCCTTTCCTTGGTTACTATGGTATGCTTTATGTTCTATGAGCATATTATGTGTCTGTTATTTTGTTTCTTTGCCATATGCTATAGTATTGCTTGATTTTAAAAAAGACCGTACAGTCTTTGAAATCCATGATGTTTGTTTGCTTTTCATTTTTCCGCCCCAACACAAACACAGAATAGATACTCCATTTTAGGCTGAGGATGCTATAGATGGCCAGCACGTTATTTCCTTAACTTCAAGGGGGAATATGTTGTGATTTGCAAAGCCGTGAAAGGTGTGTCAACTTTTACATGCTTAGTGTCTCTTTAAAAAAGAACTTCTGTCCTTTCACCTGTCTGTTTGCACGTGTTTCTCTTTCTCCTCTTTGCCTTTTCTTGTCCATGCACCTGGTGCTGTGCAGGAGATTCAGGAAGAACACAATGGCTACCCTTCTGAAGCCGAAGCTGATCAGGTGGCAAGTTCTACGTGTTCATCTGTTTGTAGCTACAGATTGTGTATTTAGAAGCCATTTCATACTAGATTTCTAGATGACAAGCAAATGCCTTTCCACTACGGTAATGCTCTCCTGTCCAAGTTTGGTAGATTCCATTATGACATTATTTGCAAAAATTGGTTTATCCAACATTTTATCAACCAGAAATTTGTTCATCTGTGCCTCGGATTTCCCAGATAGGGTTAGCTATGAGGTAAGGAGCCTTAGTCACAACAGGACTCTGAAATGCCTTTACAGAGATCGACAGATGCATATGCTAAGGGTGCTCCTTGAGGGGGTAGACTGTGCTTTATTCAAATTTGCACAGTCCATGCCCAGCATAGTACCTGGTACCTTGTAGGTATTTGGAGAATGAGTCCATATCGTTTATATTTGTTAATTAGAAGAAAAAAATCATGCATCAAGATTCTTGAGTTCTTACTCTTTGCTCAGTTCCTCAAGACCCTCTGGAGTCTTTTAAAGCAGCAGAACTTTCTCCAAAGCTTGTTTAGAATGTCCATATGTGAAAGCGCTCAGCAGAGCAGCTCCAGGGAAGCATGGCCAGCTACCCCCGTGCTCAGCTGTGCCTTTCCCCAACCCACGCTCATTTGGTGACCCTGGAAGCACCTTGAAGAGCCCGATTTGAAAACCACTGCTTCTGGCATGCAGCCATTATAGAAACTGTCCACCCAGCAGCTTCGATTCATTATGAGAAAAATAACAGAGAGGCCAGGGCCATCTGGTGGGCTGGAGTCCTCCGGGACAAATTCAGGGAGCTGGTGGGCCTTCTGCTGGACTTTCAGGGTCACTGGAACAGGATTTGGATGAGATCACCACAAGGAATTCCTCAATTGGGCAACACGTGGAGCAGAGACACCAAGAGGAATGAGTGTTTTCATGAGATCAAATTTTGTCCACAAGAATATTCCGTTCTTTGATTATACTGTACATGGGTTGGATAAATCAAGGGTCAAATCATGTCTTGTGCAACTTGGTAGTTGCAGTCAAAGCTCAATGTAGCACAAGTGTAAGTCCCATTTCCTAACACCAGCTTTATTAAGGGAATCTACTGTACTCACAAAATAACGAGCCTTTAGAAACCATTCTTCTCTTGAATTCCTATGCTAAAGCTAAATGTGTTTCCTGTACAAAATCGAACTTTTATGGGAAAATCAGAAGTAGTGGGATCGTTCGTTTTGTTCTGATAGTTGCTTTTCCATCACTTATAAAGCATGTATCGGATTGAATTATTATTAGTGAAAGGTTTGTCTCACTATGTCTCACCAGCACATTCATGCCTCATATAAATGCACAGGTATTTCAAACCAAATTTGACATCATATCAGAAAAGAGGTATGTTTGATCTTCACCCTCAATCTTGAGAGCCCTGTACATTCTCAGAATGGTCTCAGTCACTGGTGTCTCCCATCTGCAACTTTTTAGTAGCTAGTCCTGTGTTGAGGGCTTGAAAGTATTTGATGCGGCTCGCTATAAAGCTTAGAGTGAATCACAGCCCCCCGCCTCTCCCCGCTCCCCTTCCAGCTCAGTTGATTAGAACAGCTTGCTTTAGTACATATATTTCAAAATAACCTATCCCCATTTATTTTAAAATATAAATTAAGGAATTTAGGTTTATATATGATAAGATTTAACCATTAAAATAAACTTTAACAGTGTAATATTTGAAGTAACTTTAAACTTAGATATTGATTGAACTAGCTTTCTCACTGTAACTATATTATAAAATTAATCACTGGTTCAGGCAAAAGAAAGCAGAATTTCAAATTAAGGGCTCTACGATTGGTGATGTTGTTAGTATTTCTAAAACTGGACATTTAGAAATATAAGTATTGGCTTATGCTCTATTGATAAAAGATGTTTCCAGATCAGGTGTGGGTATAAAGATGAATCCATTAACAATTCATTTACCCTTTAACGATTCTCTATGTCCCTAAAAATTTTGGCTGAAGTGTTTTAAAAATCAATCTAGACCAAAACATCAAACTGAAAAAAATTGTTCAGAGGTAATAATGAACCATTAATCTGTATTATTTTAATAATGTATCTTGATAAGGAGGATTTTGTACCCTCCCTTTAGATCAGACATACCCCAACCAACATTTAGCATGGAATTTGCTTTTTATATTTTGACCTTTTTCCTTTGTTTCTTTTATAAAAATGATAAAACTATGGTGTATAGGGTTTTTATTTTTATTTTATTTATTTTTTATTTTTTTTATTTTTAAAGATTTTATTTATTTATTTGACAGAGAGAGAGAGAGAGAGACAGCCAGCGAGAGAGGGAACACAAGCAGGGGGAGTGGGAGAGGAAGAAGCAGGCTCATAGCGGAGGAGCCTGATGTGGGGCTCGATCCCATAACGCCAGGATCATGCCCTGAGCCGAAGGCAGACGCTTAACCGCTATGCCACCCAGGCACCCCTGTATAGGGTTTTTAAATTGACCTTTAAGTACCATTAGTAAGACATATTGAAGTATTCTTACAACTATGCAAAAAAATTTGTTTTGAATTTTCAATAATTTAGAATTATAAAAGATATCCATTTTAAATATTTTGCTTTACAAAATTATGCTGAAAACATAGTATTGTCTGACCAGTTTTCTGCTGAACACTAGTGGCCTCCCGATGTTAACTATTTTTTGGAGAAAGCCGCCGCTGATCAGATCGGTATGGGAAATGCAGCATACTCTAGCGCCCTCTTGCTGATTTGGTGTACATTAATATGCTAAAAGACCTTTGTCACTAAAATAAAAAAACAAACCACAGCTTAGCTTTTCTTTAACCCAGCATTACCCAAACTTGACAAAAAAAAAAAAAAAAGGCCTATTCACGTCTCTTGGGAATTTAATGCTCTATGAAACGCAGCTTGGGAATTGCTGGGGTTTTGAACACCTTATTCGTATTCATGACACATTATGTCAGAGATGCCGAGGAGAAAGTGACCAGTTTCCTTGGCAGCATGTCACAGGGTGGCAGTAACTTGGAATAGGCCCCGAGTTCAGGCTCTGGTCCATAGCTTTGTAGTCCGAACCTCCATTTTCTCAGCTTTCCTGAGCTATCTGACACTATATCCACCCAAAGTTACAAGAAACTGGCTAGTGGGCAGCAGGGCCAATCTGGACGTTTGGAAATGTGGGCATGTGTCTCTACAGCCATCTAAGACATCATTTTCCTAGTATCATCATAGCCAGGAAGCCTGATAAGTCATTAGCAATTTGCTTGGTGAGCGTGGAATCGGTGCAATGAATATATCCTGCTCCACGGTAGTGATGGACGTACTCCTGTCTGCCAGGCGAGAGCACACTCTCATGGCCTGGATGGGATGCACACTGACGAGCCCACTCGCTACTCCCCCCCCCCCCCCGCCCCACACCTCTATGCTTTGTGCATGCACACAGGTAGCTGGGCTGCAGTACAAAAGCCTAGGGCTTTCCTTAGTAATGTTACTGCCATGAGATCACCTCCCTGGTTACTTCAGTTAGACTTCAGGGTTTCCCACGCTAGCTAGTGCTTACAGCCTGGGTAATTTCTACAGCTAGCTAAGCACCTACATCTAATGTTAATTTCGTTTGTGTTAGTTTCATGCTCGGAAGGTAACCTTTTTCTGACCTCATTTCCAAAATCTGTAGGCACCTTATAATAGCTGTCTGTGTAGTGATTACAGTATCTGTCATGTCAAGCCATTTCTGTATTAATGCTTTCTAACTGTGAATTTAAATATGTGTAACAATTTGCTAGAAAATGCAGCATGGTGTCCTGTGATGCTGAGCTTTGAAATTGTCTTGTAAGGGGAGGGGGCATACAGTTTGCACGCTTCTGTAGCCGTATAGCAAGAACACAGAACACCACAATTCTTCCCAGGTATACAGCAGGAAAGTGAGATTTACTCCTGTTTGGTTTTTTGCCAGGCTCTAAGAGACGGAAATAAGCTGGCACAGATGGAAGAAACACCACTGTTTCCAGGAGAATCCATCAAGGCCACTGGTAAGTTTAATGAGTACACTTTGCTTATAGAGAGCCATAAAATGAAGTGGCACTTTACTTGCGAGCATGGGTGATGTATGTGCTGGAGATCAGCCAAACCAATTTAATTAGGGGACAAATGGACTAGGTCTATTCATTCTTATTGATGTCTTTGTGACCTTAAGAGATAGAAGACTATATAGGGTCACTCTAAGTTCCAGTTGAGTGTTCGGTGGCATCACCAACAGAAGAGGGGCCTGACTTTTCATGAAGAACTGAAGGCTGATTAGACATTCACTGTAATGTAATGCTTCATTGGAACCCTTCACTATAAGAATGTATTGACAGAAGATCTATGTCATATCTTAATAACAGTTTTGGGAACTTGGCAAAAGAATTTCAGCGGCTTATGAGATTCCAGAAAGTACAATTTGAGCACAAGAAAAAGAGCATGTGTTGCCACCCTGCGTTTTAAGGGCAGTGGCATGAATAGAGTGCCCCCATGCTCCCTCTGGACTGCCAGGCATTTCAGCAGGTAGTACACTGTGCCATAGGCGGATGGGAGGGCAGCTACGTGTGATCTTTTCATCTCACCATTGCCGGGGTTGGGCTGGACAGTCTAATTTGCTAGACTGAGTGTTGCCTTCTTCCCTCATGGCTCCCTCCCAAGGATGTATAATCATCTTGTGTGAAGAACGTTTGAGGGGCGCCTGGGTGGCATAGTTGGTTTACTGGTTTTGGCTTGGGTTGTGATCTCAGGGTTGTGAGCCCAGGGTCATGAGATTGAGACCCATGTTGGGCTCAGCGCAGAGTCTGCTTGTCCCTCTCCCCCCAACTCGCTCTCTCACTCTCTAAAATAAATAAATCTTTAACAAAAAAGAATGTTTGAGTAGCTGGGCTCTCCCAGGGCCTCCAAACCGTACTGCCGCTGAGTATCCTGGTCCGTGGCTCCGGACCCTGCCTCTCCCATCGGTGGTTTTGAAACGCTTGCTTGCTTTCTCTCTCTCTTTTTTCTTTCTTTCTTTCTTTCTTTTCTTTCTTTCTTTCTTTCTTTCTTTCTTTCTTTCTTTCTTTCTTTCTTTCTTTCTTTCTTCCTTCCTTCCTTCCTTCCTTCCTTCCTTCCTTCCTTCCTTCCTTCCTTCCTTCCAAGAGAGGCAGGGGGAGGGGCAGAGGGAGAGAAGAAAGAATTTCATGCACAGTCCATGCCCAGCACAGAGCCCTGCATGGGGCTTAGTCTCACAACCGTGAGATCATGACCTGAGCTGAAATCAAGAGTCGGATACTTAACTGACTCAGCCACCCAAGCACCCTGAAACTCTTCATTTAGCTTCTGGAACTTCTTTCACTCCTGGTGGTCCTCTGGCCTCTCTGACTATTCCTCCTGTTGGAGTTCTTCTAGCCCTGCCTCCATGCTGCTTTTGTAATGATCTGATTAAAATGCAGAGCTAATTATGTCATGCCTCTGCTGCTTCTTCAGACAGCAAACTACACAGATTTCAAGTGTACAACATGAAGAGTTTTGACACATTATGCAACTGGGAAACCATCATCATAGTCAAGATAATGAACATATCCATCACCCCCAGAAATTTCCTTAGGCCCTTTATAATCCCTCCCTCCTCTGCCTTCTCCCCCATCCCCAAGCACTGTAGACTAATTTATATTTTCTACAGTGTTATAGAAATGTAGTCATTGAGTATTTTCTTCTTTTGTCCAGCTTCTGCTCAGCATAATTATTTTGATATCCATACTGTGGAATGGGTCAAGAGTTGTTCCTTTCTACTGCTGAGCAGTACCCTGTTGTGTGGCTACACGACAGTTTGCTTATCCGTTCATCTATTGGTAGATATTTGGGCTGTTTCTACTTGTTGGCTGTTACAAACAGAGCTGCCATGAACCTTCACGAATAAGTCTTCTCTGGTCTCATGTCCTGTCATCCTTGCTGCACCCTTTGACCCAGCCACACTAACCTCCAACAACTCTATGCTCTCTCCTCCCTCCCTTCCTTCCCCCCATCCCGCCTCACCCCTCTGCTTCCCAGGTGAGCTAAGTGGGTCCTTTTCTGAGCTCTCACTGTGTCCACAGGGTTATGATAGCATTTGTGAGGCTATCGTATAATGGCGATTTTCTGTGTAGTGCCTCTCATAGGGCTTGGCTGCTTGTGCAAAGGAACTGTGCCCGGTTATCCTTGGAACCCCAACAATAGAAGCTGCTCAGCACATACTGAGCTATAGAAAAGTTTAATGGAAGTGTTTTGAGAACTTGGCTGGACGACAACTTTAGTGCCTTTAATTGTCCGCCTCGGACCCCTCTGTAGCCGTATCCACTCCTGCTATTCCAGTGAAGATGTGGTAGCTTTGTGATAGGTGTGAGCTTCTTAACACTCGCTGGACTCCAGTACGTTGTTGATGGTGATACTAAATATGTTGATACTAGCAATAAGAAAATAAAAATTGATATGGAAACTGATAAGGAATTTGAAGCAAAGAAGTTGTTTTCCACGCCACCGATGTGGTTCTCTTTTTTGACATCTGTAAAACAGTTTCCTTTGGAGGTGCATTAGGAGTCATTGATGAAATAGCAGCCTAGGGTCTTCAGAGTTTAATTACTGTGTTTTTGAACATGATGAATTTATCACTCAGGGAAAAATGTTAACTATCTGGAAAAGAATGACAAAATGTAACTTATTATGAGGCCCTTTACTTAAAACCCCACTAAGCAGCAGATCAATTGTTTTACAAAATGGAATTTTCTTAGAAAACTGTGTCTTTATTTAATGTGATAAAAAATGTAAAATTCCTAGAAAACTGGAATCACAAATATATATATTTGGAAACTCAAGATTTAGTGAAGCACAAGTCTGTGGCAGAAGTTGCTACTTTGGGTTTTTCTTCCAGTGAGAGACGTCATGTACATCTGCCCATTTATGGGAGCAGTGAGTGGAACCCTGACGGTGACGGACTTCAAGATGTACTTCAAAAATGTAGAGAGGGTAAGTTTTAAAAGGGGTATTTCATTTTGAAAAACACTTCAGAACACGGTCAACAATAAAGAAGAAAGTGAAAAGAACCCTGAAATCCCATCACCCTGAGACAACCACAGGCTGAGTTTTAAGATGTGCATATTTGGAAATAGATTTTGCATCTAGAAAAAAATGCTGTTAAAGTTGCACTTAGACCTGGTGGGAGGAGTTTAATTGTAATCTTGACATCTACTTCATAAAGCATGTTCTAAATCAGACTTCAGTTTCGTAGTTGGGACAAAGGGGAAACATGAAGTAAATGTGTGTTTTCACCCAGAGAAGACTTCAAGTATGAAAGCTCTGCTTCATTAATTTTAAATCCAGGACCCGAATTTTGTCCTTGATGTTCCCCTTGGCGTGATCAGCAGAGTTGAGAAGATTGGAGCACAGAGCCACGGGGACAATTCCTGTGGTATAGAGATCGTGTGCAAGGTATGGTGCGAACACAGCTGAAACTGCCGGGGCGGTCAGCGTGAAGCTTTTGCTGGCACATTCTTCATGGTCTTTGGGCGGTGGGAGTCACTGGGACTGTTAGTAACTCAAATGGTTTCAGGACAGAGGCCTCTTCAAATCTTGTATCAGCTAATTCATACCACTCTGGAAGCTGTTGAGGTAAACCTCTTGTCTTCTATCAAAGTATTCTAATAAACACAGACCTGTAACCTAAGTGTTGATGTTATTTGTTACATTTCAGAGAAACCAAGTGAAAAGCAGAGATCAATACTTTTTTCCAGTTTGTTGTTTTAACACGACCCTTCAGAACAGTGGATGGTCAGAGACTTCTGAAGAGACAGCAATAGTCTACAAATTCTATGATTTTTTTTAAAGATTTTATTTATTTATTTGACAGAGATAGAGACAGCCAGTGAGAGACGGAACATAAGCAGGGGGAGTGGGAGAGGAAGAAGCAGGCTCATAGCAGAGGAGCCTGATGTGGGGCTTGATCCCACGACGCCGGGATCACTCCCTGAGCCGAAGGCAGACGCTTAACCCCTGTGCCACCCAGGCGCCCCTACAAATTCTTTGATTAAAAACACCATGTCAGGATTTTCACCTGAGCCGTGCTTATGTTTGGTTTTCTACCCCTCCTCCAGTAGGTTAAGTAGAAACACGTGTGATGATTTTAATGACTAGTCATTTAAGAAACACTTTAACTGGTGTGTCTTATTCCCAAAGATTTTACCTCCCCGGGGTACACTTTATTAATAACCCTAAAGTCCTGGGAAAGAGGGTCTGTGCAGAATTGCTAAGGTCCCTTCCACAGTCAGGGTTTGGATTCCTACGGATCTGTTTGCTTTGATCACATCCCTGAAGACAGCTCCCTCTGGTTGGCCCCAGACTGCAGTTGAACCCATTTTTTTCAAAGAATCCTTTACTCTTGCAGATCATGAATCTACTGGCATCCTAGACTCCCTGTGGGCGCTTCATGGCAGTGCTGCCCTGCAACAAATTGCATCTGTCCTTCTCAGTCCAGGGTTCCTCAGGCCGAGTTGTGTGAAGCAGTTGTGGAACTTAAAGCAGAGGGGTGATCTGATGAGTCCTGCAGTTTGGGAACTTGATGTTTCCCTTCTTAGAACTCACTGGTAGCTTCCCATCATCCTTAGGCTAGAGGGAGGACTCACCAAAAGCCTGTGTGTCTGAGCTAGATGACTGCCCCGTGCGGCTTCGCCTCCGGCCACCCTCTCTTCCTTCTCAGTAGTCAGGTTCCTTTAAGCCGCTCACACTTGCCAAGTGCCACCGCCCCCCTTCCACCTGCTTGGAGTCTTTGCACCTGTTCTCTCCTTTGCTTGAAATGATTTGCATTCTCAGCAATCCTAAATAGCAAGTGAGCTCAATCAGCTAACAAGGTGTGTGTGTGTGTGTGTGTGTGTGTGTGTGTGTAGAGTAGTTCGGAGGGAGGGCGCACGGAGAAGTGACGTTGCTTAGGCAGGTGCCCTGGGGCTGTTAGTGATAGATGTTTTCATGGCCTGGGTGAGCATTTGCTGATAGCTGCTTTAAAATGTTTTCCAGCCTGGCATGCTAGGACCACGCTCCCAGCCCTCTCAGCTCATGCCTGAGAGCCTTACAAGGTGTAAGGTTTGGTTTCTTTTAACAGGTGGTACACAATTCAGAAGGTACAAAAGGGGTGTGTAGGGAAGAGTAAGTCTCTGTCCACCCAAGCCCTAGCCCCCTTGTTCCACTCCCGACAGGTGCCCGCTGTTGCCCATTTCCATGCGCACCCTGGGTGTGCAAGCGTATCTGCACGGTCTTTACAAATGTAGATGGTAGTGTATTACATAGCTCATTCTGCCCCTCTTTCGCCTTAACCATCTGTCTTGTAACTCCTTGGTATCAGTGCAGAGCTGCAGCTGATTTCTGACAGCTCTTCAGTGCTCCAGCCTCTGTCGATGGGCGTTTCAGTCATTTCCATTCTTCTCTGGTATAAATAATACTGCAGTGATAACTTTGCCCCTTCCCGAATTGCTCTTGCTTTAATCTGTTTGTGGTCATATTTATCTTCAAATTTCATGTCATGTTAAAGAAGAATGAGACTTTTGTGTTTAACTAACGGCATAGGTTTAAAAAGGTCAGGGGGCCCTGCTCAAACTAGTGCTGGGGAGAAATCAGAGCCACCTCTCAGGGGCGCTCCCATGGGCTTGGCCAGCAGCTTGTATGGCGAGGCACTTAAGAAACTGATTTTGGGAAGCAGCATTATAATTTCTGCAAGGAGCGCACTGAGGGCCACAGTCTCTGCGTGATACAGAGTCCTTGCTGTGAGCACAGGGAGAAACCTCTGTCGCATTTCTATTTTATGGATGGTGCAAAATCTGCGGTCGACTCTTTGGGCAGCTTAAAGCTCGCAGCTGATTCTGTGGCACACCTTTAGCAGTCAGTGCACAGGACCCGATGGCACATCTTCCAGGTACTAACCTCCTTCTTGCTTCCATCTGATGAGTTCTTTCCCCAACATGTCCCCTTTGTTCTTGTTTCTTCAATGGCTGTTATCTTGTTGGAGGTGCTTTTGTTAATTGTCTCTTGTTAGTAGAAGCAATCTGTACCATGAGATGAATACAGATATTTCATTTATCTCTTTATAGCATGGTGTCTGCCTCATAGACATTCAATAAATGTTCAATAAATGAGTTTTGCTAATTGTTTAATAGGATATGAGGAACTTGCGACTTGCTTATAAGCAGGAAGAACAGAGTAAACTTGGGATATTTGAAAACCTCAACAAACTTGCATTTCCTCTTTCCAATGGGCAGGCAAGTACACCAAAATAAACCTTTTCTGCATGCCTTTGTGTGTGTGGGGGGAGGGGTGTCCAAAAAGTCATGTTTAATTATTCTTTTTTCCAGAGGTTTCCTTTATCTCTTTTTTCTCTGTGACTAATATTAGGATATTTAAAATTTGTCAGTTCTGTGTAATGATTAAGGAAAGTGCCAATTTGTTGCTTCAAAATTTACAAGTTAAAATAGAAATCTTAATATATTTAGCTCACAGCTGAATGAAAAGCTTTAACATTGGGTATATGATATAGCAAAGAAATACTGACGTGTATTTTTGTGTTTTTTGTATCCAGACACTCTTTGCATTCAACTACAAAGAAAAATTTCCAATGAATGGGTGGAAAGTTTATGATCCCGTATCTGAATATAAGAGACAGGTAAAGTATGGTCCTTATCAAACCAAACATAGTGGGTTGAGCATCTTTCTCTTGTCTAACAGGTTAGACATGTAGTGGAGGAGAAACCATTTGAAACAAGTTGTGCATAGGTATGACTTCCTAGCTTGTAGGTTCTTCATTCCTGGGACGCCCCAGTCCCCTGACGCCAGACCTTTGGTGCTGCTGCTGGTCATCCTTTTTCCAGAGGGCGAGTGGCATATGAGCACAGGGGTTTAAAAAGTGGATCGGCCAGATGGTTTTTATTAGATATTCTGGTAATGAATTGATGAGTAAGGATCAAAACCAGTGGCTTACATTAGATTAAGTGTATGGCATGACTGCATCGGGCTGGTATGGTGTTTCTGTGCCTAGAAAGTCTTCAGTGCATTGTCAGGTTCAAGATATTCCAAAAATGATACTGTTTTCATGACATTTAATCTTTGTCTTTGCTGTATATTTGATATGGTGAATTATATTACTGTAGATGTTTGTAAAAAGTTTCTGTGTCTCTAAAGACCATTCATGGGTTTTTCAAAAGCAACACCATGCTCACTCTTTATAGAAAACACAGCAAGAAATGTACAGGATTGGGATTCTAGTAATTTTTACCATTTTAAAATATGTTTAGAAATTCTTCTGCTTCATTAAATTTTTAAAAATGGGTAAGAAGTGGGTTTTGTTAGATAAACATATATTTAAACTTTTAAGTAGCAGTGAACAACAAATTATGAATAGATTTTAGGGGAAAATAAGAAATGGATGTGGTTCACTCTTAGTACTTTTTGAAAATGCAAAAGTTTGCTCTCCCACCCTTCTCTACCACTGTGCAGGGCTTGCCAAATGAGAGCTGGAAAATATCCAAAGTGAACAGTAACTATGAGCTCTGTGATACCTACCCCGCTGTCATTGTTGTGCCAACTAGTGTGAAAGATGATGACCTTTCAAAAGTGTCAGCCTTTCGAGCAAAAGGCAGAGTCCCGGTAAGTAATAAACATCATTACTTAGGCATAAACACAGACTATATTAGATCTAATATGGAAAGAAGCAAGACAGAAAAAAAACCTCTAGTGAACAAAATAGAAAGTGGAAAAATAAGCCTAAAACCCTCAATAGGCCGTGGAGACTAACAAAGACATAGCAAGAAAGAGCACGCTATTGCGTTAACAGCATCCATCACTGGTTTCGTCACGTCATCTTAGAGCAAAGACACTTTCTTAAACACTGTGTGGAGCACTGCACCATTACCCAAGTCAGCGTAGGAGCCGGCAGGGGCTGAAGAGTTTGATGACTTTTGTTTTTTTCATTTTTTGTTTTTTATTTTCTTATATGTTAGTCACCATACAGTATATCATTAGTATTTGATGTAGTGTTCCATGCTTCATTGTTTGCATATAACACCCAGTGCACCATACAATATGTGCCCCCCTTGATACCCATCACCGGTCTATCCCAGTCCCCCACCCCCCTCCCCTCTGAAGCCCTCAGTTTGTTTCCCAGAGTCCACAGTCTCTCATGGTTCATTCCCCCTTCTCTTTACCCCTCCTTCCTTCTTCCCTTCCTTCTCCTACCGATCTTCCTGCTATTTCTTATGTTCCATAAATGAGTGAAACCATATGATAATGGTCTTTCTCTGCTTGACTTATTTCACTTAGCATAATCTCCTCCAGTCCCGTCCATGTTGCTGCAAATGTTGGGTAATGGTTCTTTCTGATGGCTGAGTAATATTCCATTGTATATATGGACCACATCTTCTTTATCCATTTGTCTTTTGAAGGGCATCTCGGCTCCTTCCACAATTTAGCTATTGTGGACAATGCTGCTATGAACATTGGGGTGCATATGGCCCTTCTCTTCACTACGTCTGTATCTTTGGGGTAAATACCCAGTAGTGCAATTGCTGAATCATAGGGTAGCTCTATTTTTAACTTTTTGAGGGTCCTCCACACTGTTTTCCAAAGTGGCTGTACCAACTTGCATTCCCACCAACAGTGTAAGAGGGTTTCCCTTTCTCCACATCCTCTCCAACCTTTGTTGTTTCTTGTCTTGTCAATTTTTACCATTCTAACTGGCGTAAGGTGGTATCTCAATGTGGTTTTGATTTGAATTTCCCTGATGGCTAATGATGTTGAACATTTTTTCATGTGTCTGTTAGCCATTCGTATATCTTCATTGGAAAAGTGTCTGTTCATATCTTCTGCCCATTTTATGATTTATTTGTTTCTCATGTATTGAGTTTGAGAAGTTCTTTGTAGATCTTGGATACCAGCCCTTTATCTGTAATGTCATTTGCGAATATCTTCTCCCATTCCATGGGTTGCCTCTTTGTTTTGTTGGCTGTTTCCTTTGCTGTGCAGAAGCTTTTAAGCTTGATGAAGTTCAAAAGTTCATTTTTGCTTTTGTTTCCCTTGCCTTTGGAGACATGTCATGAAAGACGTTGCTGTGGCCGATGTCGAAGAGGTTATTGCCTATGTTCTCCTCCATGATTCTGATGGATTCCCATCTCACATCGAGGTCTTTCATCCATTTGGAGTTTATTTTTGTGTATGGTGTGAGAGAATGGTCAAGTTTCATTCTTCTGTATATAGCTGTCCTATTTTCTCAGCACCATTTATTGAAGAGACTGTCTTTTTTCCATTGGATATTTTTTTCCCTGCTTTGTCGAAGATTAGTTGACCGTAGAGTTGAGGGTCCATATCTGGACTCTCTATTCTGTTCCATTGATTTATGTGTCTGTTTTTGTGCCAGTACCATGCTGTCTTGGTGATCATAGCTTTGTAATATAGCTTGAAATCAGGCAGTGTGATGCCCCCAGGTTTGTTTTTCTTTTTCAACATTTCCTTGGCAATTTGGAGTCTTTTCTGGTTCCATACAAATTTTAGGATTGTTTGTTCCAGCGCTTTGAAAAATGCCATTGATATTTTCATTGGGATGGTGTTGAAAGTATAGATGACTTTGAACATATGTGTATACCCATGACACTCTCACCATAATCAAGGTGGGAGTGAATGTCTTTGAGCCTAGAGTTTGTGGTCAGGTATAATCCTGAGTCTCTTGGCTGTCTGAGGGAAATGGGAGGTTTGGGGGCATAGCTTTAGATCTCTTAAGAGACTGTCTTCACTTTGCTCTCATCCTGCCACATATGTGATCGTGAAGATACAAAGATGTTTTTAAATTAGGGGACAAAATAAAGCTAGTCGTTCAAATAGGATTGGGGCTTGACATTAGACATAGTTTGACTTAGTTTCTGTTTTCCTTAGAGTCACAGAATTTGAGAGGTGGAAGGGGATTTTAGGAGCTTATCTAATCAGACTTCTTTCTGCCTGACCCAAACAGTGAGTTCCAGAGCCACTGTCATGCTGTGATTGGTTTCATCCCTCACCTTTGAGGAAATATGCCGAAGAGGCCGTGCTTGAAAAAAGAACTTGTTTTTTTTTAAAGATTTATTTATTTATTTGTCAGAGAGAAAGCGCTAGCGCACAAGAAGGGGGAATAGCAGGCAGAGAGAGAAGCAGGCTCATCGCCAAGCAAGGAGCCCGATGCAGGACTTGATCCCAGGACCCTGAGATCATGACCTGAGTTGAGAGCAGATGCTTAACCGACTGAGCCACCCAGGTGTCCCAAGAGAACTTATTTTTACTGCCTGGCAATCAGGACACATATTGTTTTAGGAACTGTATTAATGTTTGTTTCTTTCAAACACTAGGTGTTATCATGGATTCATCCAGAAAGTCAGGCGACAATTACCCGTTGCAGCCAGCCACTTGTGGGTCCCAATGATAAACGCTGCAAAGAAGATGAAAAATACTTGCAAACGATAATGGATGCGAACGCACAGTCTCACAAACTTATCATCTTTGATGCCCGACAAAACAGTGTTGCTGATACCAACAAGGTATGTTCTCAATAATGTTGCAGAAACGGTGGCTCTTTTGTTATGTGGTGGCCATATTTTGTTACACGGTGACTGTATTTTGTTATGCAGTTCAATTAGACTGCGGAGTTTCTCCCCACCTGAAGGTGGGGTCTTTCTGAGCAGCCCCTAGCTCTTCCTCGCTGGTATATAACCTCTGAGGCTATGTGTAGTGTCTCTCTCATTGCTTCTCTACCATCCTGTCTGCTGAATTAATTAAGCAAAGACCCAGAAAGAGAATCATCACCTAAAGAATCAAGTAAGACTTTTAATGAAATGATTGTGAGGCCCTTGGAAGTCCCTTTAACCTGCGAACTCTGGTGATTACTCATAACTGGTCTGAAGCTCTCTTAGAATGGAGTCACCTATGTGAAACCAGGCAAGTGTACAAAGTTGCCATAAATCACGTGCAGGGGTGTCATCTGTAGACTGCTCCCATTCGAGCCCCACTAGCTGAAGGGACGGGATCCTTCATACCCAGCCACGGCTAAGAGGCCACCTCTCCAGCACCTGCTCTCCAAGTAGGAAAAGCTCTGAACTGCATTGTTTCTATTGCCCATGAACACCTTTCTGACAGTGTGTTCCTGCAGGCGTGCATCTGGCAGTCAGAGGATTGGCCCTCTCTGTGAGTCATTTCAGAGATCAGGAAGGTGGTGGCAGCCCTTCCTGTATCATGCTTACTTGTAAAATGACACTTGGGCCACAAACATGTAATGTGCACCTACTAGGGGCAGGTGCTGGGGGAAATACCAAGATAGATACAGTGAGGTGCTCTGTTATAGGACGTGTCCTGGGGGTAGCCAGGAGAGGGCCTGGCCAGCCTTGCTGCTGAAGTTGGATAAGGCCTCACGGAGGAGGTGCATGAGAGCAGGCTGTGGATGGTGAGCGGGAAGAGGCGGGCACGGGTGTCAGTGTGCCAGAGCACGTCACTCACAAGAATGGCAGACGTGTAAGGGCGTGGTCACCAACCCCACGCCCAGCCCGTGTCCGCCTAGCAGTGCTCAGGAGCTGTTTCTCTTGGCCGCTTGTGCCTCCTCTTTCCGTGGTTATTATTCCATTGCTGAGCACAGTCTCCAAAAAGCCAACCTCCTACTGCCCCTGTCTCACTCTTGAGAAAAGCCATTACCTTCCACTTCAGAGAGCACACAAGCCACCAGACACGCCGTTTCCCCTCAGTCCCTGGGTGCTTGCTGTGTGTCACAGCTTGCTAGGCACTGGGGGGACACACTGAGCAACAGTCACACAATCTGCCATGTGGCCACCCAGTGTGCCATGGAGGAACATAGAGCGTGCTCTGAGAGTGTGGAAGGAGCCCGGTTACTTGCTCCATGACCCTGGGCAGTGACCTCATCTCTCTTGACCACAATTGCCTCGTCTCTCAAGTGAGAGCGACAGTATGTCTGCTTCCTGGAGTGGATGTGAAGGAAGTATTAGGGCCTAGGACAGGGCCCGTCCCGGAGAAAGCATTTGGTTCACAGTAGCTGTCATCGCTCTTGAGCTCAGAGTGAACTGCTCTGTCTGCTTGACCATCATGACATCTCACTCCCTGGGTCCCTCTCTCCGACCTGGCCAGCTCAGTCTCCTTCACTGGTTCCTCCCCCTCTCCCCAACATCCAAATGGTGGTGCTCCTTGAACTCCATCTGGGCTCCTCTTTTCTACTTTGCACCATCTATCCGGGCCATCTCCTCCGATGCAATGACTCCACAAACACTGTCTGCATGTTGAATTCGATACCTGAATTTCCATCTGATCCTGATCCCTCCTGAAGTCAAGGTGGAATTTCTGTCCCGTTGTCGGGTTGACATCTCTGTTCAGCTTTCTCCCACATAACGACCTCTTGTGTATCCATCATGGCCTGAGAGGTGGGGCAGTGAGAACCCTGGGCTTCACAACCAGTTTCACCTGGGTTTTCCTCCAGGGTCTGCCCTTGCTGCTGTGTTGCACCCTGAGCAGGTTACTGACCTCTCCGTAAGCCTGAGGTGCCTCTTCTGTAAGATGGGAGGTAACAGCATGCGACGTGGAGATGTACCAGGTTGACACCCGAGAAAAATGCGCATCACGGCCGCAGCACATGGTGCTCATAAGCTCACCACCCCCATGGTCTGGCCTGGGGGGGTGACTGGGGGTGCCAGTTACGGAGATGGGGAAGACTGGCAGAGGAACAGGGTGGGGAAGGACACGGGCAGGATAGGCGTTTCCTGAGGCCCTGTACAAATTACCACAAACTATGTGGCTTAAAACAACATGAATTTATTCTCTCACAGTTCGGGAGGCCAGAAGCCTGAAATCTGCCTGGGCTATGCTTCCTCCATGGGCTTCAGGGTAGAATCCGTTCCTTGCCCCTTCCCACGCCTCCTGGCTGCTCTGCTCATGTAGCCACGGCGTGCGGATCTCCCCCTCTGCCTTCATGTGGCCTTCTCCTCTACACGTCTGTGTCTCCCCTCCTCTCTCGTCTGAAGATACTTGTGATGGCGTTTTAGGGCTCGCCCAAGATAATCCAGGATGGTCTCTCTATCTCAAGATCTTTGACTCGATGACCTCTGCAAAGACCCTTTTTCTAAAAAAGGTCACATTCACAATCACCAAGGACCTGATGTCGATCTCTTTGGGTGGAGGAGTGTTTTTCAGCCTACCGTGGGGGGGTCATTCTCTACTAGTTCCCTATGCTCCTACAGCTGGTAGGTCATTAACCCGTCAGTCTTTCTCCTTCTCTGCGTACTTCCTGTCACCACTGCAGTACCATCCCCGAGAAGTCAGAGGAGTGAGAGAAGCTGCGTTCACAGAAGCAGTCTTCTGAGCATCCTTCAGAGCAAGGGCGGTTTTTCGTGTGTGATTGTTGTGTGGAAGAGACAGAAGCAGGACACCAAACCGCGTGTCTGGAATGATTTTATCTGTAGTGCTGTTGTGTCCAAGTCCCTGTTAGCTCTTCTATACATAATATCATCTCATCTGCAAGTGGAGATCCTTTACTTCTTCCTTTTCCAATCTGGATGCCTTTTATTCCTTCTTCTTCTTGCCTAATTTCCTGGCAAGAACCTCTAGTACAATGTTGAATAGAAGCAATGAAAGCAGTCATCCTTGTCTTGTTCCTAATCTTAGGGGGAAAGCTTTCAGTTTTTCACCATTGGGTATATTAGCTGTGGGTTTTTCATACGTGCCCTTGTCAGGCTAAGGAAATTCCTTTCTATTGTTAGTTTTTTGAGTGGTTTTATCATGAAAGGGTATTAGATGTCCAAAGGCCTTTTCTGTATCAGTTGAGATGATCGTTTGTTTCTTTTTTCCTTCATTCTATTAATGTGGTGTAGTCCACGGACTGATTTTTGTATATTGACCACTGTAGTGGGTTGAATAGTGTCTCCCAGAAATTCATGTTTATCTGGAAGCTCAGAATATGATCTTATTCAGAAATAGGGTCTTTGCAGATGTATTAGTGAAGAGGAGGTCATACTGGAGTAGGGTGGGCCCTTAATCCAGTGACTGGTGTCCTTAGAAGAAGGCCATGTAGAGACATAGCCCGAGGGAAGATGGCACATGGCAGTGGGGCAAGATGGGGTGCCGAGCATCACTGACGCTTGCCAGCTGCCACCGGAAGCCAGGAGCGGGGCATGTGGCAGATCCTTCCTCTGAGCCCCCAGAAGGAGCCAAGCCTGCCAGACACATTGGTCTTGGACTCGTAGCCACCAGAACTGTGAGGGGATAAGTCTATTGTTTTAAGCCCCCTAGCTTGTGGTACTTTGTTACTGCAGCCCTAGGAAACTCCTGCAACCCCCTTACATTCCTGGAATAAATCCCGCTTGGTCCTGGTCTATAATCTCCTTAATATACTGCTAGATTTAGTTTGCTAGTAATTGTAGAGGCTCCCTTCAATCCAGTCTCCACATCATGGCCAGAATGACCTTCTAAGCGTCTAGCTCTGCGCACACCATCAGTGCCTTGAGGCAGTGACATCTAGTTCCTGAACAGGGCCTCTGCAGCCCTCCACCCCCAGGCCCTTCCTTCCTGTCTCCACAGCTCCCAGGTCTATGTCCCAGCATGGGATGCTTCTTTCCGTTCCTGTAGCACGTCCCGGTGCCATCTCTGAGCCTTTGCCCCCAGAGCTCAGCACTCCCCCATCCTTGAGATGACGTGTCTGTGTCATTTCCTCAGGGGAGTCTTTCCAGATGAGTGGAGGTCTCCCTGTGCAGTGGTGCCCTGCACACAGTGCGGTTCCTCATTCACGGCACGTCTAGCCACCGGGCCCTCCGTGCCAAGTGGCAGGGACTACTGTGAGGGTCCCCGGAACCCAGCTATTACATAATAGCTGCTCCGTGACTGGAATGAGGGGCTGGCTGGTGGGTCGGGTTCCTCTCTCCAGGGATGGTTGCCATGTAGGGGACCTGATGGCAAGTGGCATTGTATGTGAACTCAAAAGTCCAGACTCCATTATGGAGCCAGTGTGACGGCACCAAAGGGTTTTCAGTTGGATTGTTTCTTGAGAAAGTGAACATGGAGGGAAGGAATTTAGTTTTAACGGTTGCATTTGAGGAGGCTGAGTGGGGCAGATAAGGCTCTGGAGCTCAGAGAAAGGTCAGGTTGGAGGTTGAGATTGGGGCCCGGTGGCATGCTGGGTGGTGGTTGTAGGCTGGGGGTGGGCAGGGGCAAGGCCACCAAAGGAGTCCAAGTCACATAAGCCATCTGTGGGAGGCAGGAGAGGGACCCACGGAAGGAAGGGGCGCTCCAAGTAGTGGGAGCAGACCCCGAAGAGGGAGGGAGGGGTCCTCGATGTCAGGAGAGGAGGAGCGCCCAGCAGCGAACTGGGTGGAAGAGGTGTCTTAGCTCGGGCCGCTCCAACAAAATATCAGAGGCCATGGCCTGTGAACATCAGACATTTGTTTCTCACAGCTCTGGATGCTGGGAAGTCCAAGGTCAGGGTAACAGCAGATCCTGTGTCCGGTGACAGCCCACTGCCTGGCTTGTAGATAGCCACCTTCTTACCGTGGCTTCGCACTGCCCAGCGTAGACAGGGCCTGCTGTCTTCTGTCTCTTCTTACAATGGCACTAATGCCATCATGGGGCCTCCACCCTCCTGAACTAATCCCCTCCCAAAGGCCGCATCTTCTGACATCATCTTTTTGAGGATTAGGGCTTCAACACTTAATTTTGTGGGCACGAAAATACGCAGTCCACTACAGGAGAGGTGTGTGGACTTTGGGGTCTGAGGCCGTGGGGATCCTGTCCTGCCACTTTGTACCTCTGGCCCTTGGGAGTTGCCCGCCCACTAGGAGGCTTCCATTCTCTCACCTGAGAACCCCCCCTGCTGCCAAGGACTGGCAGCCTCATGGGCGGATGGCCTGGCAGGCCTTCACCAAGCGCAGAGCTGCTGGTGTGAAATCAGGGAAACCTGAGTCCATCCTTCAGCTGGCTGCTCCCTGGCGGTGTTCAGGTTTCTTTTTCCCATGAGGGTTGGGGATGGCCCTGCTGCCACTGTTGTCAGCTTATCCTTGGGGCCTTGGGGGCTAGTGGGTAATAATGTCCCCACAACTCTGGCTTCTCTCCAGAGCCCTGCTTTGCCCCCATACAGAGAGGTCTGGCCAGCCAAGTCCTGTCTTCCAGAATGCTCTGGATCCCCCCCCACCCGTTCCTTCTGGGGTACAGGTGGGGCCTCTTCTCACCCTCCTTCCCCTTCTGGCTCAAGATCTCCAGGTGCCTGTTCTCTGCATCTCTTTTCTTCCATAACCTCATTTCCTGATTGTCATTTGTCTTACTTGAATCTTTAGTGATCAGTTTCTGGGCAACAAATTGCCTTTAAGCACCTTCTCCTGGTGCTTCTCCTTAGCACGTGCTTCCTCCGTGCTGAAGTCCTGGATGAGCTCGAGCCCAGCGCACCACCTCACAGAGCAGCTTCCCCGGGCCTCTGGGCTCCAGCAGGCTGGGGCTGGGCCCGGTTCCTCTGCCCGGTGCAGGGCTACAGACGTGGGACGTGCTCGGTGAGGTAATCCTGCCTTAGTGCTTGAGGATCTTGGTGGGGGGAGGCACTAAGCCTTGCGTGGGTTAGCATTAATTAAGATAACTGATTTTACTTAATTTAATTAGCATTTAATCTGCACAGCGGCCCTTTGAAAGTCTTACAGGTGGGAAGGTTGGCGTGTAGAGAGAAGGTGAGGGCCCCGTAACTATTTGGGTGGCAGAACTAGGATTACAAATCCATTTTCCCTGCCACCAAAGCCTGTGCCTTTCACCCCTCCGCTATGCTGTTACTACCTTCATGGGCAGTATCGGCACTGGATGCTTCGGTGTTTTTATGAAAATGTAACCCTGCCGTGGAGGCAGGGCTGTGCTCTGGAGTGCTTTGTAGTGGGCGTTGCAAAATGTTTCACTGAAGTTAAAGCATCTCCTAGAATTCTGTGGAATAACCTGAGGTATAGCTGGTATCCAAATACACGAAATTCTTCTGTTTTCCTGTCACATTTGCCACTTGCAAACATCCTCTCCTGCTTAGCCTCTGCTCCTACGTCCAGGTGACTGGGCTTTTAGCCGCATGCAGCTCGGTCTTCCCTGGAACTACTTCCCTTCTGAGTTCTTAGATGTAGCCTGTGTTCTTGGCCTCTCGTGCCAGGTTGCTCCACAGCCTGTCCTCTGTGCATGGGGGCCCAGGCCCAGTGCCCTCCCACCCCGGCTCCCTCTTGGCCCTGTGCATATTCCTGTGTTCCTGCCTGGCCTAGCCTCCCTAGACTGTCCTGCCTAATGTCCTCCAGCCAACACCTTGGCTCAGTAGCCATTTGGCACCCCCACCTGGCCCAGTTCATTCTCCTGTCTCTTTTTCTCCTGCCAGTGACCCACGCTGCTGAATGTTCCATGAGAACACGGAATTCTCCAGCCTCAGCTGGGCCCTCAGTGATGCTTGGAAGGCCCTCCTCCCCACCCCAGTCTCCCCAGAGGCCACCTCAGCCCCTTTTTGACTTTTTTCTGATGTGTGACCCTGCCTTACCCCCTTCATCCTCAGCAGCCGACCTTGCCTTTCTGCACAGAGGACAGAGCAGCCTTCCTGCCACCATACCTGGAAGCCTCCTGTTACGGTGGCCAAGTGGCCTCTCTGTCCTCTTCCAACTCTGCCGTGAAGTCTTTCCCACCTACACGAATAAGCTCCCCCTCCAGCCACTGTCACCGTCCCCTTCCAGCTGGCACTGTTGTTCTCCTGCCCTTTACAGACGGGCTTCTGGGAGCAGTTCTCACCCTGCTGCGCCGTGGTGCGCTCCACCACTCACTCCCATCCCCGTCTCTGCCCAGACCGTTCGTGGAGTATGGTCACCACGTACTTTCTTGTCACAAAATCCAATGTGTACTTTTCAGTTCTTCTTTTCCTTGACTTCTCAAGTTTTTGGTAGTCCAGTACTTTTTCCTTTTCAAAATCTTCTTTTCCTTTTTTTCTTTTTCCTCTAGTCTCTGGCAGCTCTTCTTAGTCTCTTTGGCTTTATGTGCCTTAAACGTTGTTGACGTTTTTCAGGCTTCCAGCCTCTGCTTCTCTCCCGGCTTACCTGCTGACCTTGAGCATGGTCTGCCAGACCTCTGTCCTCCGATACCCTCCGTATGCCGGTTACTTCGTATTGGTAGCCACAGCTCAGAACTGTCTTCTGAGCTCCAGACCCGCTGCCTGCGGACCTTTCCCATTACATTTCTCATGACACTGAAAGCTGAATACTTCTGTAATGTCTATCTCAGGAAAGGATACCACCAACTCTTGGGGTGCCCGGCCTGGAATCCTGTGTCACTGTCTCCTCATGTGCTACCTACTTCCATCGCCCCAGTCAGCCACCACGTCTTGCCTGTTAAATATCTCCAGTCCGCTGCGTCTCTCTGCCCTGCTGCCTTCCACCACGATTCCCTCAGCCAGATGAGTGCCCATCTCTGAGCTGGTCTCCCTGCGGGAGGTCCCACCCTCCTCCAGGCCCTTCTACCCAGCGCAGCCAGTGGTGATGCCACAGTGCAAGTCTCATGGCCCCCTCCCCACACTTGTCTGCAGTCTGGCCCCCCTCCCTGTGCCTGCGCCATCCAGACCCGGGCCACCCTCTGGCCGCCTCTCCCACTGCTCTCACCACCGCTGTGGCATGCTCTTGGCTGAACCTGCCTGCCTCTGAGGGAGCCACGTCTTCACCCATCTCTGGGCATCTGCACACCACGCCCCCTCTGCCCTGTGTTCTTGACCTTCCTCCCCAAGGCAAAGCTTCCCTGACTTGTGTTCTCTTCTCAGTGCGGACGTCTCTTCTGTGCCCCAGCAGCCTCCCGGACCTGGCCACGTGCCCCCAGCACACCCCATGCTCTCCTGCAGCAAAGGACTTGCCCCCCCACACTGCACACGTCCCTCTCCTCACCCACCTACCCCATCAGATTGTGAATGCCTTGAGGACCAAGGTCTCCACTTGTCACCCCAGTATTTAGTTTGGGTCTGAGCATTAACATCCACATGCTAAGTGGTTGGAGGCGAAATGAAGGGTGTGATCTTGGGGTTCACAGATGCATTTATTATGTCTTTGGAGATAAAATCCATATAACATTAATCTGGCTATTTTAACTGTCCTAAAGTTTACAATTCGATGATTGTAAACTTCTGGTATATTCACAGTGTTGTGCAACAATCCCCTCTAACTCCAGAATGCTTTCATAGCAGCTGCTGCCCATTCTCCCCCCATCCCCCCCAGCTCCTATCAACCACTAATTTACTTTCTGTCTGTATAGATTTCCTTGTTCCAGACCTTTCGTATAAATGGATCCTACAACATGTAGTCTCTGGGGCCTTTGACTCAGTGTGATGTTTTAAGGTTCATTCCCGTCGCAGCATGTACCAACACTCCCTTCCTTTGTCTGACTGCATGTTGATCCAGTCATCTACTGATGGGCAAGTGGGTTGCTTCCACTTTTTGGCTATGGTGAATAGTGCTGCCGTAATTGTTCATGGACAAGTTTTTGTTCGAGTACCTGTCTTCGATTTAGTGGGCGTGGAATGGCTGGTCACGTGGTAGTTCTGGGTTAACTCTTAGGAGCCCCCAAACTGTTTCCCATAGAGACTGCACAGTTTGAATTCCCACCAGCAGCATACCCGGGTTTCAGTTTGTCTATATTCTCATCATGACTGGGTTCTGAATGTTGACCTTCACAAAATATAAGCTAATTATAGACCAGATTTTGTTATGAGATTACCAAAGGGTGAGCCATATCCCCCATTTTTGTTTCATTTGCATTTTATTTTACTTAAATTGCTTAAACCTCCTTTTTGGGATTTACAGATAGTTTTATTATACAGGAATTTTTGCAGTAGTACAACTTTTTCTGTTCAGACAGATGGCACTAACAGAACGTTTAAAAGTCTAACTCGCCTTGAGTAAGATCCAGTTGTTAATGGGTTAAAAACTGATGATGGGTGCAGGACAATTGTTACGGGTTGAATTGCGTCTCCATAAAAAAATATGCCAAAGATCTAACTCCCAGTATCTGTGAACGTGGCCTCATTTTGAAATGAGGTCTTTATAAATGGAATCAAGTTCACATGAGGTCCTGTTGAATTAGGGTGGCCTGTAATCCAGTCTGACTGGGGTCCTTAGAAGAGAGGAGACAGACACGAGGCGAAGGCCGTGTGATGATGAGGCAGAGATTTAAGTGACGTGTCTGTAAACCAGGACCACCTGGGGCTACCAGAAGCTGGAAGAAGCAAAGAAGAATCCTCCCCAAGGGGCTTCTAAGGGAGCACGAGCCTGCCGGTCCCTTGATTTTGGCTCCAGAACTGTGAGAGGGTGTTTCTGTTGTTTCAGCCGCTCAGCTGGTGCTGCTCTGTGCCAGCAGCCGGGGCGGGTGCCACGAGGGTTAGGAGGTTGATTATGCACAGACGGGCCTGTTGCTTCCTTCGTGGTCTCTTTCTGATAACACTAGAAACAATCGAAGTGTGAACTCAGATGCAGTATGGCTTTTGTTTCTCACAGGCCAAGGGTGGAGGGTACGAAAGTGAAAGTGCTTACCCCAACGCGGAGCTCGTGTTCTTGGAGATCCACAACATCCATGTGATGCGAGAGTCCCTGCGCAAATTGAAAGAGATTGTGTACCCTTCGATCGACGAGGCACGGTGGCTCTCCAACGTGGATGGGACGCACTGGCTGGAGTATATAAGGGTAAAGAGGGCTGCTTCTCGACATGCTTTCTGGTTAAGATTTCTCTGTGTACCTGCCATGAATCTGTGTATCCACATGGTTTCCCAACACTGTAAAGAAGCACATCTTTGCAGTGTTCTAGGCTCTCATAGTTTCCACAGGCAGCATTCAGACTGTGGTCTTGTTGACGGATACTGCTTTCCTCAGATCAGGTTTGGAACGTACTTTGTGGCTGTGTAATAAATGACTGTATTTACTGTCATCGTTTTTCTTGTGTAAGGTGTTGCCCACCCCCAGCGCTAATGTTTCCAAGTGATCCTCACTTGATTGCATTGTTAGGTTCATTGACCGGAACTTTAACATTCTCCATAGAACTATTTTTGCTGTCCTAGAAATTAAATGTAGCCTGCTCTAATGTACCTTTTTTTCTGAAGATGCTTCTTGCTGGGGCAGTGAGGATTGCTGATAAGATAGAATCTGGGAAGACTTCGGTCGTGGTGCACTGCAGCGATGGTTGGGACCGAACAGCCCAGCTGACGTCTCTGGCTATGCTGATGTTGGACAGTTACTACCGCACCATTAAAGGGTTCGAGGCTCTCATAGAAAAGGAGTGGATAAGCTTTGGACATAGGTTTGCACTGGTAAGCCGAGACTGTGAGCTACATTCTTGACTGTTTTGTTCTATCTTATGCCTGTGTGTATCTCTCTCTCTCTCTCTCTCTCTCTCTCTCTCTCTCACACACACACACACACACACACGGGCTTTCTGCTCTGTATCAGACCTGAGTCACCATAATAGAATACCATGGACCTCAGCATGGTATGTTTTGGTAGGGTACTCTGTTTTTTTAAAAAAATTTTTAGTGTAGGTATGTCATTTTTTTAATAAATGAGGTAAAGTTCATGTAACAGAATTAGCAATTTTAAGGCATGCAGTTCAGTGACATTTAGGAGATTCACAATGTTGTGCAAGCACCAGTTCTTTCTAGTTCCAGAACGTTTCTTCACTCCCAAAATGAAACTGTGAACCCATTAAGTAGTCCCTCCTCATCTCCCCCTCCTCCAGCCCCTGACAATCATTAACCTGCTTTCTGTCTTTCTCATGTGCCTGTTCTAGGTGCCTCCTGTAAGTGGAATCATATATTTGTCTTTCTGTCACTGGCTTATTTCACTAAATGCGCTGTTTTTAAGGTTTATCCATATCATAGCATATATAAAAACTTAATTCCTTTTTATACCTGAACTGTATTCTCTTTGTTTATCCATTTCTGTTGATGGCCACTTGGATTATTCCGACCCGTTGGTTCTTATGAATAATGCTGCTATGAACATTGGCATATAAGTTTTTGCCATGCAAAGTACCACAAACTGAGAAGCTTAGACAATAGAAGTGTATTGTCTCCCAGTTCTGGAGGCTGGACGTCCAAGATCCAGGTGCTGGTAGGGTTGGTCTCTCCTGAACCCTGTCTTCTCAGCTTGTGCGTGGCCGCCTTTCCACCATGTGCTCACGTGGCCCTTCCTCTGTGTGCACCTCGCTGGTGCCTCTCTCTGTGTCCAAATTCCCTCTCCTTAAAAGAACACCAGTCAGACTGGATTAGGGCCCAGCTTCCCATCCTCCTTTTAATCACCTCTTTATAGACCCTGTCTCCAAATACAGTCTCATTCTGAGGCCCTGGGGGTTAGGGCTCCAGCATAGGGACTGGGGCAGGACACTGCTGCTTTCACACCTAGGACATACCTAGGAGTGGGAGCACTGGGTCATCTGGTAGCTATTCTTGAGCTGTCATTTGTATTTTAGTCTAAATGGCTGTTTGTTCCTGGTCTTTCCTGGTCATAGAGACATTGGGGATTCGTCTTAACTGTGCATGGCACTGGAATACACCTGAAGCCTCATTCAGACCCACTCATAGAAGCGGGGATGGGCAGTGGGGGGGGTGCTTCGGTGGCTCCTGCCATGGGGTTACCAAGTACATTGGCTGTGAGGAGAAGGAAAGACAGCTCCACAGCCAGTGAGCCACATGCCCTTCGGGGGCCGTTGTCGGAGCCTCACCTGCACTGTGCCCCTTCCCTCTCTGTGCCTCGGTCCCCTTCTCTGAGGTGGCGTGTTGTGCAGCAGAGGTGAGTGTGTGCATGTCAGATGCTTAGGACCGGGCCCTGAGCAAAGGCTAGGCTCAGTGGGGAGAGGGGGAGAGAGTGAAGTTTTCCCCAGTGTTTGTATCTGGTCACCTCTGAAGGCTCCCAGGCCATACCCTTCCACATCTTCTCCCCACACTGTGTGTCCTGGGACAGAGGAAGCGGGCAGGGGCCCTTAACTAGAAGTGCGGTGCTAAAGGTTATCTACTGAGATGCCAGCGGTGGCCATGCACAGCACGCATCGGGGCGTGCGCACACACTCCGCTCCCATCCCTACGTGCTGATGCCGGGGTTCGTTATGGTAATAAGATCGTAAGATTCATAATGGCTGCAGTTTACTGAGCACCACTGTGTATCCATATCCAGCACTGTTACGTGTATCATCTGGTTTAATCCTAGAATGACCCCAAAGCAGCTGCTGTAACTGGCACATGGGGGAAACTGAGACTTCAGGAGTGTGAGTTATCTGACCAAAGTCACCCAGCTATTGAGGGTGGAGCCAGCATCCAAGCCGCAGTTTCAAGCCTGTAGCCGCTTCCTCCCTATACTCTACCATCCCTTGAGTTTCTGTCAATGAGCCGTCTAAGCTCCTGCCTGAGGCCAACTCCTGTCCTTGCCCCCCTGTTCCACCATCCTGCCTCTGGCCTGCCTCCATCTCCCCTCTCGCCTAGATGGGTCCGTCTGGCATAGAAACATGCCATTATTTATCCCACCCTGGAAACCAACCCTCTTGACCCTACTTTCCCTCCAGCTGTCACTGCAGAGATCTGTCCACTTTATGGTAAAACTGTCCTGTACTCACTTCAGCCAGCCTTCCTCCTCCCAACACCCACCCTACCCCAAAACTGCGCATCACAGCCACCAATCACTGCCACTTTGCCAATCCCTTCTTTTATTTGGTCTGAGCACTCGATGCTGTTGGTTCTTCCCTATTTCTGGAAACCATTTCTTCCCTTGGCTTCTAGGTCTCCACAGCCTTTTGAATTTCCTCCTATCTTCTGGTCCTCCCTCTCCCCTCAACCTCTTAGTGTTGGGGTGCCCCAGGGCTCAGTCCTCAGATGGCTCCTCTTCTCTCTGTATGCTTAATACCTTAGTGATCTCGACTGGTCCATGTCTTTAAATACACGTGTTTCAAATCTGTTGTCTCCTACTCGCTGCCACTGATGCCCCCTTCATTCTGGCCTGCCCATCTCCCTTGGGGCTGTGATGGCAGCCTCCTAACTAGTTTCTCTGTCACCTATCCCCCTCCAATCCATTGTCCTCGCTGCAGCCAGGTGGAGCGGTCCAAGAAGCAGATCAGCTGCCGTTCCCAGCACAAATTCCTCCAAGCCTACCCATGGCCTATGCGGTTGTGGGCAAACTCCTCAACTGAACATTTGAGGCCTTTGGTGATCTGGCATAGTCCACCTTTCCAGCCTTGTCTCACCTCCCTGCTGTTGCCTCACGCCCAGCTACTTATGGTGCTCTTGGTATCCCACCATGTTCCCACTGCTTCTGCTACAGTGTATCCCTGGCCAGCCAGGAAGCAGGCACTTCCCTCTGTCCTTCAAGGTTTTTCTCAAATGAGACTTCCTCCGTGACTGTGACTCATGTGACTTGCCTTCCCTGTTCCCTGCTCTGCCCCATCCTAGGTTGACCATTTGTTCTTTTGTGGCCCCACCGTACCCATTGAGACTAGGAACACCTGGGCACATTTTAGTGCCCTTGTTATTTACAGGTCTTTCTCCCACGACTAGACCGCAAGTGAATCATTTGTTTAGCACAGGTACTGTGTCTCATTTGTCTTGGTACTTCAGGGGTGTAGCCAAGAGCGTGGCCTCTATGGGACACCATGACGTGTCCTGAAATTCCAGGGGCCCGGCAAGATGCCTTGCATACACCAGAGGAATTCAGTGAACGGCTGTTGAAAGAATGAATCTTACCTCGTGAGCAGCCCTACAAAACCGCTCCCCAGGTGCCTTAAACACCGAAGAGCAGGTTCTACAGCTTATCTTGTGAAGGGGAGTGCAGGGGGAGGGCCGCTCATGCAGCTGCTGGGGAAGCAGTAGGCAGTTCCTCAAACAGTTAAAAATAGCACTACCCTGTGATCCAGCAATTCTGCTTTGGGGATACACCCAAAAGAAGTGAAAACAGAGACTCGGATATTTGCACACCCACGTTTATAAGCAGTGTGATTCACAGTAGCCCAAAGGTATAAGTAACCCCAGTGTCCATTGACAGATGAATGGATACATAGAATGTGGTCTGTCCATACAATGGAAGTATCATTCAGCTTTAAAAAGGAAGGAATTTCTGACACATTCGACAGCCTAGATGAATCTGGAGGACATTCTGCTGAGTGAAAGAAGCCAGTAACAAAAGGACAGATACTGTAGGAGTCCACTTGTAAGAGGACGGAAAGTACATTGGTGGGTGTGGGGGGAGGGGGAGTTAATGGGGAAGAGTTTGGAGAGATGGACGGTGGGGATGGCTGCACAGCAGTGTGAATGTGCTTACCAGCCCTGAGCCGGGTGCTTAAAATGGTTAGGGTGGCCCTTGTGATGTTCTGCATGCTTCACCACAACAGAAAACCAATAAAGAAGACCAACTGCTGGAACTGCGAGGCGTGGATTTCCTTGTTTTTATGTCTCTCCTGCTGGCAGTTTCACAGACCCAGTATTTCTGTGTGGTAGTTCCATTGTATCTTCATAATGTTTCTTTCTTTCTCATACTTTTGCTTAGTCATCAGAGTATTTGAGCCTTCTCTTAGAATGCGCACTCTCAAACTATTTTTTAACTTGACATTTTCAATGTTTTGTCCTGTTTGTGTTTGAAATCCTTTTAACTTTTACCAGGACTCTATGAGTATGTTCTAAAACACTGAAAGGTGTGAAATACACAATTGGATGTCAAGTATGTCTCAGAACTGCAAAGAACACAATACTGGGCTGCCTTGAGCAAGGACTCCCCATTACCATTTCAAGTGTGAGATTTTGGGGGTTCTCTGAGTCCTATACAAATGGTTAAAACATGTAGATTATTATTTGATTCTCAAACTTCCTGACATTTCTGAAAAATGGGAAAACCTGTTTTTCCACATTTGGAGGAAATGGCCATCATAATGTGCTTTCTGAGCGGCTAATTGGTGGTCCCACATTGACACTGTGCACTTGGTACGGTGGCCCGGCTTGACCCCATCATTGGGACTGAAAAGTTTACTGGCCACTTGCTTATAACTTCTTAATCTCAACTATATTAAAGTGAAATTATAAAACAGTCAACACATAAAAATACAGTACACTGAAATTTTGTTTCCTAAGAGCAACGGAAGTCAGTTCAATTCAGTGAACGTTTTTGAGTGCTTTTTCTGTGCCGAGAATTCTGTTAGGTCTTGGGACATACAAATGACACCTGATGCTTGCCACTAGGCAATTTTAAGTGACTTTTGAGAGCACTGTGGCATGCAGTCACATGCTTAACCTCTCGTGTGTTTTCAGAGAGTGGGCCATGGCAATGACAACCATGCAGATGCTGATCGATCTCCTATATTTCTTCAGTTTATTGATTGTGTTTGGCAAATGACAAGACAGGTGAGAAATTTCAAGTATATTTCTGACCTTAAAGTTGAAGATTAGATAAACCTTCACGTTCGTTCAAAATGAAGACATGTGTATGTGTGTAAAAATAGGACCCCCTTCTGTTATTTAACTCGGTTTGATTCTAATTCACTTAGAAGTATGAGCAGAAAATTAGAGACTATCGATTTCTCACCAAAAGTTCCTATTCTGGTGCAAATGCTTTTGTCAGTCATCGTGTCCACCGGCTATGCTGACCAAAGCCCTACTCCTGTCATTCTGCTGCTCTTGCTCCCTTTCCTTCCGGGTAGGGAGGCACGGCCCCCTGCTGAGTGGGCCAGATGTTAGAAATGGGGATATGGTGGAATGGCCAGCAAGGGGAGGGGTATGTCAGACCCAGGAACCCAGGAATCTGCACACCTGCCCCGGGCCCCCACACCCCTGAGGCAGAGTCGCTGAGGGCAGGGAGTGTCCAGGAAGTGGAGGCAGATAGGAAGTTGCTGGTGCTTAGTTTCCAAACCCCAGTGCACAGAGCCCCAGTAAGCAAGGTGGCCATGCAGGGATCCCCCTTCCCTAAGCGGGTTGGGCCCTGACAGCTTCCATTCAAAGCAGGCCCTGAGGCCTGTGCTGTTTATTCTCTGGTCTCTAACATCTGAGCCCAAGTGTGGGATCTTACCCTCAGGATAGAAGATCGAGCCAGAGTGCCGGAGAGAATGATAGAGACAGAGTGGCATACAGAGAGGGGGCGTAGAGAGAGTGAGACAGAGACACAGACACACAGAGAGACAGACACAAAGAGATCAAGAGGGAGAGAGTAGAAGACCGGTCGTCTCCCCAGTTCCTGCACAGAGAGAGAGTCAGAGGATAGAGAACCATGGCCTGTGTGCTCTCCTTCCTATTGGCCTGGAGGTCTGGCCTTGGCTGCCTTAGTCACGGAAGAGGACCAGCTGGAAAGACTGCTGGTGACCTCTAGTGACTCCACCAGCGGCCATGATGCTCATGACAGTCTCCTGACCACATTATTACCATCACCCTAGGACCTTTTCAGAGTACCTCTGCTTCCCAAGCCAGGAAAGTGTGATGTACCACTGTCTGTGGAACCCCCCACTGTGCAGCATTGTTACCAGTGGGTTGGGGGGCAGGAGAGGGGTTGAGCACCACTACGGTGCTCTTGCTGCCCTGCTCCACCTCAGCCCAGAGCCCTTCCAGCAGCAATTCCTCAGGAGCCATCTGGGGGACCCCAGCCTCACTGTCGACCTGGGTGCACACTGTCAGCATCTGGAAACTTTTAAAGATGCATGTGCTTAGGTCCCTGGCCTTGCGGACCCTTCCTCCTGTGGACCGAGGGAGAAGCCCAGATGTGTATAGTTCTGGAACATTCCCCATGTGGATTCTGAGGTGCCAGTGAGGCAGAAGACCAGCATCTAGACAACGGGCTCCATCCTACTGCAGTCCTGGGACCAGTAACCTCAGCTTCCTGGGGACTTAGAGATGCAAATTCTCAGGCCCGTCCAGACCTGCTGACACTGGAGGGAAGGTGGCACTGGACGTGGGGTTATTATTAAGATGCAGAGTCTGATTTGTGAGTCTGCATGTCTCGCGGATCTCAGTCGCAAGGATCTAGAGAGAGCAGGCATACTTTCAGAAATAAGAAAAAAGGGGGGGTGAGTTCTGATCAGCTAGAAGAGACCTCCCAGAGTCCTCAGCCCCACGTATAGAACTTATTCTTACTTTTAGGCCCGGCTTCCCCAAACTGATGGGGCTCTCATGTTATCCGAGGGCCAGGTCACAGCTGATTCAGAGCAGCCAGCTGGGAGGCTGGTGGGGGGGTGGGCAGTCTCAGAGGTAGGCACCGCTGGGTGAGCGACAGGTGGCAGTCACACTCAGCACGGAGGCTGGCCAGGGGTCTCACTGTTACTTAGCGCCATGAACTTCTTGCTGTTTGTATTAATTGAGCCAATAACAAAATTAAATGATGGTTACGTTCAGGTTAAAACAAAAAAGTATAAAATGCTTTTTAGAAAAATTGCGTAACAGGGTTGAACACACACAAAAAAATGATGCTTCTGAGGGGATAAGCACTACTTTTGTGGATGTGAAATGGCTTCTTCCTCCCAAATGCATGTGCGCGTGTGCGTGTAATGTCCTCAAACTGCCTTCTGTTCTTCATACCATTTAGTGCCTATTTTCATGTCTAATCTAGATCATTTTTGTGCTGTTTATTGGATTTTAAGAAAGAAAGCAAGGGGTCTAGATTAGATTTCAGATGCCTCTCAGCTCTAAGATCCTGCCATGAAACATGTATAATTAATATCTCTTAAAACAACATGGTTAATGCAATAGAAGCAGAAATATCACTGCTCTATCAGTTAAGTTACAAGTGGATGAGACATGTAGCTTGTTAGGAAAGGTGCGTTAATATAATAAGATTAATTTATTTGGAGGTTGCCTACTGCTAAATCAAGTAAGCTAAATCCACGTTAAATTGTTCGAAATCTCCGGATAAAGTGAACTAGCTTGTGTGCACAAATTGATATAAAAGGATCTAAGGGAAAAGTAATTGAGGGTCTCTTCAGAAAAGAGTCTCAAGCATTCTACAATAACCATAGTTTAATAGACTCTCTGCTCTTTTGAATAGGTTTAACAGTGGTTCATATTTTTGTTCCTCAAGAGGCACAGAATTTCATTGTGGATTTCTAGAGTTTTTGAACCCATACTTCTTAGGTATATGGTATAGTCTCCAGGAGAAGAGGCCAAAAGAAATTATGAATCATGAGACTTAATCTTCTATTTGTATTACTCTAGCTGTTGCTACTTCCTCTCATGAAACGTTTCCTGGGCTGAGCGTGAGGCCACAATGCCATTTGAATGTGGATAGTAATCCTGACGAGAGCATCGGGAGATGGTAGACTCGGCTCTTGTGTCCTGGTTCTGGGGATGCTGACAGGCGTACGCCAAGCCCCGCCCAGCCTAGACCTCCCGGCCCGGGCACCCACTTGGCCAGAATAAGGCTTATAATCAGGGATGCTAGAACGTGCCCAGCCAAGCTCCTAGGTCCAGGAGGCAGGCTCAGGGTTAGGAATAAAGACTCATTTGACTTCAAAAATGTGTCCATATAGGCTTTGCTTTCCTGTTAATGAATGTGTAATTTAAATGAAAATAAAGTCTAGATCTTCCATTTCTATTCTTGATTTAATAAAGCTTCAGTGTACATAAATGTTACATATTTGCTTAGCATCCATAAATTTCGTGGTGCCAATAATTTGTAAATAGAGTGTAACTAAACTTCATAGAAAAATGCTGGGAAACGTGGACATGATGTACTTGGCCTTTTAAAGGATAGCCACTTGGAATGCGAGGCCATTGGCGGTGTTGCAAGTTAAAGGCTCTGAGAGTGGATTCATCAGTGGCTATCTTCAGCACTTCAGCCAGATTTAGTTGATTTAGTTCATCTAAGAACAAGAATGCTGGTAAGAACAACCACCACCACTAGTTTCCAGAGGTTTCTGAAGAAGTGGAATTCTGAGGGAGCTCCTCAGAAGAGAGTTGTGTGTTTCTGTGGGAACAGTCCTTAAGATGGAGAGAGAGACACTTCTGAATCCCAGGTAGCTGAGCAGAAGTCCGTACGCTGGCTAATGTGAGGAACGTACACTGTCCGTACACTGGCTAATGTGAGTCCGTACACAGCCTGGTGAGGAAAAGAACAATTTCAGGTGGAGTTTGGACAGTCCTGGACTGACCATTATTTCTCATTGGGAAGCTTGTCCCTAGCCTGGGAAAGTAATACAGCCATCGGTGACCCTGGTTGTCTCTCTAGAGATGACAGGATTAGTCATGAGAGTGTGCAAACAGCACTCAGATCGGGGAACAGTTTAACACTTTGAAGTAAACTGACTTAAATAAAACTCTGCTGGGTAGTTCTGTTTGGTTTGCTTCTAATGGGCTTTGCCTCCTTCAGTACTTCCGTGTGTTACTGGCACATGGTAGGCGCCTCGTCCACACCTGCTGCCAGGAGCTTCGTTGTCATCATTAATCATTATTACTGTTTCCAGACCGTCTCCTCACGGCTACTAAATGCCAGCTACTGGCTAGAGCCTCCCGGCAATGGTCAAGTCTTTCTTGGAATTCTGCAAAAACCCATTGAGAATTACCTAAAACAATAATTGAAATGATTGTGTGATTTTCTTATCCTGTTAATGTGGTGAATTATAGTAATTATTATTTTTTTAAATGTTGATCTTCAAATGTCCTTGCATTCCTGAGCTAAACCCCACTGGGTCATGTTGTGTTACCCTTTGTATATAGTTTGTTTAGACATTGGTAAGGATTTGGGGATGTATATTCGTGGAGTTGTCTCTGTGGGAAGGTTTTTAATTATGAGTGATTTCTTTACTAGATAATAGGCTTTCCATTTTTTCTTGAATCCCTTTTGGTATATGCTGTGCCTGGGAACCCCACTCCCTTCTCTGTGACTCCAAACGTACCCCCAGGCAGAAAGCTGGGACACTAGCTGGACTTGCTTCGTCCGTTTCCCTTCTGGGCCGGGGGCCTGTCCCAGTCTCGTGCTGCCTGTTGCCAGAGTCTGAAAACAGCTGTTCCGTCTATTTTGTCCAGCTTTCTAGTTGCTTCTGGCAGAAGGGTGACTGTGTGCTGTGTTCTACCAGCATGACCAGAAGGGGAAGCATTGAGAAGTACAACAGTTCTCGTTACGCAGGTGCTTTCGCAGCCGGCTCTGTAAGCCTGGACTTGAAGCCACAGGAAGTGAAATTCTACATGGCTCAGTCTTCCTTTTTAACCTTTGACTGTATTCCAAGTTGTATTTTAGCTGTCTCACAGAAAATTAGTACCACTGTGTTTTAGAAATTGAACTTAAACCTTACTTCTCTCTCTGCATTTAAGTTTCCTTCAGCGTTCGAGTTTAATGAGCTATTCTTAATCACGATTTTGGATCACCTATATAGCTGTCTCTTTGGGACTTTTTTGTGCAACTGTGAACAGCAGCGATTCAAAGAGGTAAGTGTATTCCATCCTGCCTGTTGCTTTCCCATGGCTCAGGCACCTTTCCTATTAAGTGCCACTGTAGAAGGAGGGGAGGTACTGGATGGAACAGGGACCTGGCTCTAGCCCTGCTGCCGTCTGTAAATGGGGGGATTGCATGAGATGCCCTTCCAGGGCTCACCAGCCCCAGCGTGTGTGTCTGATCTTCCACGGGGTCTGACCCAAGCCCCTTATTTTATGGGGGCTGGGATCCAGCAAGCCCACAGCTCTCTGAGGTCTCAAAGGTCTTGTAGGGTCAGTTCTAGACCCTGGACCCCTAAACCCCAAGTTCATGCACTTTCTACCACACTGACTCCAAAATGATGTGATTCTGCTCTTCACTCGCCATTCCATTAGGCTGACAGGTACTTAGAGGCCTAGGAAGGTGAAGTCTGTAGGTGAGCCCAGAACTTCCCACTAGGTAGCAAGCCAGACTTCCTCTTCCATCAGGCTGATAATGCAGCAGCTGCTGAGCTTCTTAGAGTTCTGTTTCGCCTCTTTCCTATTTTTTTAATTTAAATACATACATACATACATATACATATACATATACATATACATACATATACATAGTATATGTGCGCGTGAGCAAGAGCCGGAGCCGGAGGGGCAGTGGCAGCAGGACAGGGAGAGAGAACCCCAGGCAGACTCTGTGCTGAGAGCGGAGCTCGATGCCAGGCTCGATCCCACCACCTGAAACCAATTATTGGATGATCGGCTCACTACGTCACCTAGGTGCCCCTTTCCTCCTCATTTTGAAATAAAGAAATGATCACAAGTGAGGAGGCACTGGGGAAAGGCAGTTTAGAGTGTCCTCTGGTTAACAGAAAAGGGTCACCACCTACAGGCTAAGCACGTTAGAACATTGTCAGATTTTGGAGAAAATAGTGGGCCACCAGCACCCACCGCCCTCTGCAGCCTCCCCATAGCTGTCACCCCCTCATTCCATGCCCACTCAGTCTCCTCCCTTTAGCCCATCTCTCACCTGGGAGCCTGCCTGGATCCAGTCCCGGGTCCTCCTCTTGCCCCAAACTCTGTTCTCTCTAGGTCACTGTCTGTCTCATCTTGGGGTCTAGTTACCATTCTCCTGCTCCTTGCTTGCTCCTCTGTATCTCCCTAAAGAGCACCCTTGTCCCTTGAGATGCTAAGGCCAAGTGTGTAGGAGCCACCTTTGCCCCCACCCTCCCCCTCACCCCAGCTGCCACAGCTGGTCCCGAGAAGAGATTTGGGGTTTTGTTTTTGTTTTTTAAAGATTGTATTTCCTTATGAGAGAGAGAGGGAGGGCTAGGAGCAGAGCGTAGAGTCTGATGTGGGGCTAGATCCCGTAACCCTGAGATCATGACCTGAGCTGAAACCAAGAGTCAGATGTTCAACCAACTGAGCCCCCCAGGCGTCCTGAAGAGATTCTTAATCTGGCCACTTGTCACTGCCCCACAGCCTAGTTCAAGCCCCCGTTGTCTCGTGGTAGACTAAGGCAGCTGCCTGGAAATGAGCTTCGCTCCCTCCATTTCTGACCTCCAGCAACCAGGGCAGCATTCCCCAACTCCAGTCCCATCACGTGCCTCTCCCCTGCTTGAAACCTCCCTGTGGCTTCCGTTGGGAGCAGGATAAAGGCCCACGTTCCCTTAAGCCCAGGTGATCGGGCCCTGTTAACCTCTTTAAAAAAAGAAGTTGTTTTAGAGTGAATTTTTTGGTATGTGACTTAATCTCAATAAAGCTATTTCTAAAAAATCAACAGAAGGATGGAGTTCATATGTAGAATTTAAACCGTGATGGTCTTTTTTTTTTTTTTGACAAAATATACTCAAAATATATATACCCAAAAAGAGAGCCCATCCCCATGAGCAGTCCCTCCCAGCCCCCGGCAGCCGGATCTGCTTTCAGGCTGTCTGGATTCACGGATTCTGGACATTCCATGTGAATGGAATCAAACCATATTTGTCCTCCTGTGACTGGTTTATCTCACTAAGCATCATGTCGTCAAGGTCCATCCGTGGTTTAGCAGGTGTCAGTACTTTGTTCTTTTGCTCCGGCTGAGTAATATTCCATGGTAGGGAGAGAACACATTTTGGGTGTCTGGTCAGCAGCAGATGGACTTCTTGGTATATACCTAGGAGTACAGTTGCCGAGTCGTATGGTAACTGTATGTTTGACCTTTTGAGGAAGCACAGACTGTTCTTCTGAAGTTCCAATATTTTACCAACGGTGTCTCACCAGCAATGTCTAAAGGGCCTGTTTTCTTCACATCTTTGCAGACACTTGTGTATTTTTTTAATTCTAGCCATCCCAGTGGTGTCTCACTGTGGGTTTTGCTGTACATTTCCCTGGTAACTAATGATAGTGTGAGCATGTTTTCATGTGCTTCTTGGCCATCTGTTTATCTTCTGTGGACGAATGTTTATTCAGATCCTTTGCGCATTTGTAGTTGGGTTGTCTTAATCATTGAGTTGTAAGAGTTCCTATAAATTTGTGATATATACAAGTCCTTTATCAGATATATGATTTTCAAAAATTTGCACCCATTCTGTACATTGTCTTGTAACTTTTTTGACAGTCTCATTTGAAACACCCAAGTCTTTAGTTTTCATAAAGTCCAATTTGTTTTCTTTTGTTGTGCGTGCTTTTGGGGTCCTCTCCAGGAAGCCGTTGCCCAACCCAAGGTCATGACGAGTTGAGCCTGTGTTTTCTTCTAAGAGTTTTATAGTTTTAGCCCTTCCATTTAGGTCTGTGACCCATGTTTGAGTTCTTTTTGTGGACACTGTGTGATAAGGGTCCAAATTCATTCTTTTGCATGTGGCTAACCAGTCATCCCAGCACTGTTTGTTGAAAACTCTCTTTCCCCCACTGAATGGTCTCGGTGCCCTGGTTGGAAATCAATTGACTGCATAGGCTTGTGTCTGTGTTGTCTTCTCGTCTGTCAGTGCATGTATCTGTCCATCCCAGGCCAGCACCACTGGTACTGACTACCAAGGCTATTCAGGGTCCCTTGAATTCTCACTGGTGTTTCTCTTAGAAATACAAAGTATAAAATAGGAAAAGGTCCTGGATGGGATTCTCTCTGTCTAGATAGTTTCTGAGGGAGTCAACTGGCTTTACGGTTTTCTGATTTTGACTTTGTCACTGTGTTTGGTCCATGTCTAACACTGACCCGCCCTGCCAAGCCTGTTGGTTTTGGTGTTTTCCACTCACATGAGCAATGCAGATAGTTCCAGCGTTTCTAAACCGGGTATGCCAAGGTCAGGAGGTGGGGAGATAGAATTTAATGACATACCTACTTCTCGGTGTGAGGCTTCACCACCCTGCCACCCTGGCACGTTTTCCCCCAGATAGCCACGATCTTCTGGTGAAAGGAATCTTATCTGTGAATTCTACCCCAGTCACAAAAGCAAACTGCAAACTGGAAATAAAAAAATGTATTTGTTATTGATGGGCCCCATCATCCTGTGGTTGTTAGAAAGTTCTCGTTTTGCCTTCGTACAGATGCAGTTGCCAGTTGTCACCTAACTCAGCAATGCATTTTTCCATGACAGTAACCAGTGTATGTTTTCATGTCATCCCTAGCATGAGGTGATGCCATAGCATAAAGGATGGGGGTGGGGCTCACTAAATGTTCTGTAGTTTTTCAGCGTTTGAACTCCTTTTATTCAAGTCCTTTTCTCTCCATAATACAAATTCTCAAGGATCTGAAAAAAAAGTTGAATTTATTTAAATGTATTCCTTTTTTTTTTTTGTTTTTCAGGATGTATATACAAAGACTATATCTTTATGGTCATATGTCAATAGCCAGCTTGAAGAATTTTCTAATCCATTCTTTGTGAATTATGAAAACCACGTCTTATATCCCGTTGCTAGTCTGAGTCATTTGGAACTATGGGTAAACTATTATGTGCGGTGGAACCCACGAATGAGGCCTCAGGTATCTTTTTGTTCTTTGCAAAAGAGCGTATCTTTCTAAACGGAGATATTGGTGTAGAAATGCGTGCATGCTGGGTATTAACATACTCTACTTTTGCCGTCACCTCATAGGGTTTAATCCTGTGCATTCTTTTCACACACCAACCAGAAGCTGTTTGCTGGATTAGAGTTAAAAATCTTAGCACCTCTGTCTTCTGCTAAAGGCAGGTAGAAGCAGCAGTCTTGGTTACTGAATTTCACTCTTAGTGTTTCCAGTGACTCAGTTAGTTTATAGACTCTGGTAGAAGGAGGGCATGTGCTGAGTGGCAGACAGGCACCCCTTTGAAGAAGGGGTAAAATAACTAAGTAACTGCGTCTCGATCCTCTCTTAACCTTGGTGGGTGTTCCAGGAGAGTGTGGTGTGTGGGTGTGTGTGTGTTCGTGTCCTGCCCCAGCCCCTCTCCTCCACGTGGCTGGCCAGGGCACAGTCAGTGCTAGGTGCGGGGTCGGCCGATGGAGGCGGCCCTCCCCTCCGTGGACAGAGGACTCTCTACCGAGGTGCTTTTTAAGGTGAATGTCTTGCAGGTTTACTGGCGGTCTGCCAGGAGTGGGCTTCTGGGGCCTTGTCTAACATCATCGCTGCTGTTGGGCACAGGTGTGCACACCTTTCCTCTCAGCTCTCCTCCTCAGTCCTTCATTCTCACCCAGTGTCCTCGTCATCTCCGCAGGCATGTCCCACATCTCAGTTCGCTAGGGCTGCCATAACCAAGGACCACAGATGGGGGTGGCTGACTCAGTGGAAATGTATGGCAGTTCTGAGATGAGAAGCCTTGAGATCAAGGTGTTGACTGGGCTGGTTCCTTCTGAGGGCTGTGAGAGAAGAGTCTGTTCTGGGCTTCTCTCTCTGGCTTGCAGATAGCCGTCTTTTCCTTGTGTCTTCATGTTGTCTTCCTTCTGTGTGTGTGTCTGTGTCCAAATTTCCCCTTTTTATAAGGATACCAGTTGTAGTGGATTAGGGCCCACTCTGATGACTTCACTGTAGCTTGATTACCTGTGTAAAGGCCCGTCTCCAAATACAGCCACATTCTATGGTACTGGGGGTTGGCACTTCAACACATGAATTTGGGGTGGACAGTTAACCCATAACAGTCCCCAAGCCCCACTAACCCAAGAGTTGAGAAGACCAAACAGTTCATTTTACTTTGCAGTTCCTGGCACTTGAACTTTGGAGGGACCATCACTTCACTAACCTTCCCTCCCTGATGGAAGAGTCACTCGCTGTAGACTTAGCTCCAGGACCCACATGACCGCACAGACTGCTGCCCTCTCCCACTTCTCTCTGGACGCTCCTTTTCCAGCAGCACACTTCCAGCTGCTCTTCCCTCTTTCCGACTGCTTTCCAGTCCAAGAGGCTTCAGCTACAAAAGCTCTTTCTTCCGCTACAGCTCTGCCGTAGGTCAGCTCTGCCACCCTCAGGGACCTCAGGACTGTATTCCAGAACTCCCTGATGAGGGCCTGCCCAGCCCAGTACTTGTCTTTCTCTCTGAGCAGGCACTCTTCCTTCTGGTCTAATGGACTCCGTATCCCCATAGGTGGCCTGTCAACACCCCCCTCCCGACTCTGGAAATGCTTTCCCTGTCTCAGCTTCTCACCATGCCGATAGCTGGTGCTCTGAGACCCTTCTGTAGGAACCCTTCCCCAACCTGAAACTTCCCTCCATTTACTGTAATGAGCCCCTACCTGCTGTCCTTGTGTACCAGGCACGTTTCTCACCTGGCGGAAGGGGCCATTAGCTGCTTTCTGTGTTCTGACAGCACGGAGCAGCAGGGGTCATGAGCACCTCGCCACCGGCACAAGCACATTTCTAACCACCAAATGGGTTCTGGGATTAGTGCTAACGTTTAAGAGTTGTAAAATGTTTTCTTTATTGAAGAACATCTGAGCGGGAGAGACGTCCTCTCCGTTCTTTTCTCTGCGAAACCAGTATACAAATAGTCAAGCTCTCTGGGCAGTGGTTCATGTTTTACGTATAGGCGTTTGATTTGGTGGCCAGCGAGCCAGTAGTAACTAGTATCGAATATTCTGCCGAGGAGCTTTCATTCCGTTAGCGCTGTGGCGTCTATACAGAGTGCCCTGGGGTCGGTGGACAACCGCCTGTGGCCTCCACCAGAGAGCCTCTTCACAAGGCTCCCCAGATCCTTTCCCCTTCCCTGTCCCGAGTGACCCATCCTCCTGTGACTCATCGTTCCCTAGTCCCGCGGCTGAGATTGCTCGTACAACAGCCTGCTGGGCCCAGGGCTGGCTTCCGTCGCTACCCGACGGCTCCAGCTCTCTCTGCCCCCACTGTCCTCTCATCTAAACTCTGGGTTACGTTCATCAGGCTGTGGTGACAACTTATTTCTCTGTCTCTCTCAGGCTTCGTGTTCTGCAAGGTAGGCCCCTGGCATAACAACTGCTTGTGATAGTAGGTGGAATCATCCCCCAAATGAGAGCCCCACGTGAGGGAGAACGGCAAGCTGGGTGTCGCCAGCCCCGTCAGCAGCTCCTGCGGTGGCTCACCGCTGAGGAAGTCTGAGTGCAGGCCAGACTGCCCTTTTACAGGGGCCAGCTTCCAGAACAACACTCCTTCCTGACCTCAGCTGCTTTATTTTAGAATACGAGCCCCAGGGACCCCTTAAGCCCTTCTTTCCGGTCACTAGAGTCCATCTGACTTAGGAACGCTAGCAGCATCTGCTTCCCACAGCTCCCTCCCAACTGCCGCGTGTTTCTGTCCTACGCGGGCGCCTCGCTGAGTTCTTCCCTGGGCGGTTCTGTTCCGTGTGTCGTAGCAACAAGGAAGACAGGCTCCGGGGTAGAGTGTAGGAAAGTCATTTTATTGAAATCACAGAGTTAGCAAATAGGATTCTGGGTGACACAAAGGACAGATGGTGGGTGGGATTTCTGGAACATGAGCAGGGAAGCCCACACAGGCACTGCTGTCGGACTGAGGGTGTCCCCTGGGCCCAGGCTCTTCCTCCTGCAGCATGAGCTCCCTGCACGCACAGACCGTGGACCGAGGAGAGCCGCATCGCCTCTGAAAGCCAGCCAGCCTGTCCTCCCTCTGGCACTCAGGCTCCGGCCTGTGCGATTAGTCTGCTCCGCCGTGATGATCGTGACAGACACAGGAACCGCGGGCCTCGCTGCTCTAAGTCGAGATCCTCTGGCAGGCCTCCAGGTGCCGGGTGCCCTACCCATGGGCCTTGGTGGGACACAGGAGACACCCAGCCACGCAGAGCAGCCCTGGCTTGTCCCGTTCTCACCGCCTAGCCTCTACTCAGGGAAGGGAAGGGTGCCTGTGGGCCAGGGTCACATCTCCTCTCCGGCAGTGGCCCCATGCCTCTTGGGGGCAAGGTCCTGAGCCTCGTCGAGACCTCGAGGGAGCAGGAGCTCTTCCTGCACTGTGCCATACAGAAGGGAGAACTGGAAGGTGGTCCATGGGCTACCGTGTATTGTTCTAACTGCGGCCGGTGTGTTTTGGAGCTGCCTGGGTGCTGGCACCAGGGCCCGTGGGGGAGAGGCCAAAAAGGTGGGCAGGCTGGGCTGCTACAGGGTTGGGGGCCAGCTCACTCCAGCAGCGCTAGTTGTGCAGGACTAGGGGGAGGGCCATGGCAAAAGGTCAGCCAGAAGGCCGGTGTCGCTGTGATAGAATGAGGACCCAGGCTGGGCAGAAGGGAGGAGGGAGAGAGAGGAGAGGCAGGTGACTAGCCTATCTGGCCCCTTTTGTCTGAGGAGGAGGGGGCTAGATTGGCTGCCTGGAGAGCGGCTCCCTGGGTATCCATCAAAGGAGGGCCAGGTGGAAGGAGGCCCCAGCAGCATTCTTGTTTCCTTTGGGGCCCTCTTGCCTTGTGGCAGACACGGGACCCACTCAAGCAAGCAGGCTGTGGATTTATGGTAAGTGACCTATGAGGAAAGGCTGCATGGAGAGGTCAGATGATCATCTCAGGCCCTGGGCGTGTGTGAAATTGGGCAGTCCCCCAGTGACGGTAGCTTGACTGCAGAAGGTTCTCTTGTCTAATTCACTTGGAATCAAATGATGCTGCAAACAGGAAAATACCAAATAGGCCTCAAGACTGAGAGGGGGGCTACTGCTTACCTCATGGTGGCCTCTGGGATCAGCAGCAAATAAGGTAACTTTCCCTTGTTTTGGGGCGTCGTTGGCATCAGACTCCTATTGTCCTTTCCAGTCTTCCTGTGGCTTTTGAGGAAGCCGGGAGTTTGTTCTTTGCTGGTTACCAAGCATCCTACCCTTTCATCTGTCTCCCTCCCTCCCGTCTGTGTACCTCATCTGTCTCCTGCCCTCCCTCCTCCCTCTAGTAGGGTTGGTCACCATTGGCAGTCCTGATGGGAGAGCTCAGAGTCTTCAGGGAGGAGGCAAAGGGCTGGGGGGAAAGTGCTGCAGGCAGAAGGAACAGCACATGCATGGCATCTATCAAAACCTAGAATATTCTGGAATGCAGGAAGGGAGCAGAGGCAGGACCTGGGGAGAGGGGAGGAGAGGCCAGCTGGGGTCAGACCACATGGTTTTGAGGCCAAGGTCAGGGTGGCAGAAAGAACCACTGGAGGCTATTAGGTGGGCATCACGTAGCCTGGCTGAGGCTTAGGACCCAGGCCTGTAGCTGCTGTGTGCAGACTGGATTGGGGAGTGGGGGGAGGCAAGAGGGCAGAGGCAAGGAGAGCCCCCCAGATGGCGACTTTCCTCCCTGGTGTGCCTTACCGCAGCCCAGGAACCCCATGAGGGAAAAGCTTGCTAGCTGAGGGAGGGAGTAGGTGCTGTGACCCCAGTGGTCAGACCGGCTGTCCCATATGTCCCAGGAAAACCCTTCTCAGTGCTTTATGGCCCCGCCCCCATGGAAGGGGTGTAAAAGAGAAAAGCTAACAGCTAACCGGGGGAGGCCTTGCTGTGGGGCCTGGATTGAATAGAGGTGCTGAGTGGAGGCTCAGTGAACAAAAGCCCCTCTTCCCTGTGCCGGGGGCGGGGGTGGGGAGCTGACCCCCGGGGGCTCTTCCCTCCTCCAGCACCATCCTCTCCCGGGGTGGCTGCCTGCTCCTCTTGTGACTGCTGAAAACAAATACAACTTCCAGTTGTAGGAGGTGCTGATTTAACAGCTGTATTTTCAGTCAGCAGAGCAATTTATAAAAATGCAGAACGGCAAAGGTCGGGGCACTGGGGGGGGGGGCGCAGACGCAGAGTCCATTTCTGCGGTGCCCTTAGGAGACAGCTCCCCTGCGCTGAACTGGCCAAGCAGGGCGGCAGCTGAGGCCCTGGCACGGGGGAGGGAGGCCCTGCGTGCGTCTTGGGGGTATCCCGGCGCCCCGAGACGGGCCCACTGACTGCAGCCGTCTCTGCTCTCCCCAGATGCCCATTCACCAGAATCTCAAGGAGCTGCTGGCCATCAAGGCGGAGCTGCAGAAGCGCGTGGAAGACCTGCAGCGGGAGGTGGCCACGCGCGCCTCGTCCTCATCCGAGCGGGGCTCGTCACCATCCCACTCAGTCACCCCCGTCCACACCTCCGTCTGAGGGGCTCCAGAGGGCAGCGCTCATGGTGACTCTGGCTGGCCAGGACCTGCTCGGCGGCTCGGGCACGGGACGGTAGCTTGTGATCTTGTCTTTTAGGCCCAATGTCCTCCCACTCCGGATGGCACTTCCCACCAGTGACCATTGTGTGGCTAGGTGACCACTCCCACTGTCATCAAGTGTTTTTTGTCCCGTGAACCGTTTCCGTCCCGCGCGTACTTTCTGGCGGCCGCCGCGCTGGGCCCGGGAGCGGCGCAGGAGCACGGAGCGCAGGGCTTAGGGTTAAGGGGGCCCCGCTCCATTGCTTTCCGAAGTAAGCCCTTCATTTTCAGACACACTCCATTCACTCACAGACCGCGTGCCAGCCACGTGGCTGCTTTCGACTCTTCGCTACACCTCGAAGGCTGTTTTGAACGCGGGCGTCGGGGCGCCCTGCTGTTGCCGCCAGGGCTCCAGCGCTGTCTGCGCCTGGGCCTCCTGCACCGGTTACTGTCGTGTACATAGAAGGTATTTTTAAACAAGAGAAACATGCCTTTATTTTCCTATGTCCTTTTTTATGTTTAGACTAGTCACCCCAGGAGGTCTCTGCTCAACTGGCCTGGGTGAGACATTCTTTTCAAACAATGCGCATGCCAGTTCCCTGTGGTACATCTGCAGTGTGGCCCAGTGCCCCACCCTCCCCTGACACTGGTGCTTGCCTCCTGAGGGGGCCCCCTCCCTAGCCGCCGCGCCTCGTCCCTGCCGTCCCCTCCCTGCTGCCCGCTGTTCGAACCCCAGCGAGTCCGCCTTCCCCTCTGAGCTGCCTGGTCGCAAGGTTTCTCATTTCCCGGAACCCCCTCCAGCTCCGTTCCCCGGCTGCCGAACAGCTCCCTGCCTTTCTCCTCCTGGGGCCGGGGCCACGGCGGGCTGTGCCACCCTCCCCTGCCCGCGGGCCGCCCCCACCCCTTCCCAATCGACAAGCAGCACAACAGCCCCTTTTCCTCTGTGTGTACCTAGCACACAACCGTTTCTAACACAACTTGAAGTATACTGTTGTTACCTAAGCAATTCTTTTTGTTTTATTTAAATATACTAGAATGTAAAACATTCATGGTTCAGATTTTTAAAAACTGGTATAGTATCGTATTTGCCTCATCTGATACACTGTATTTCAACCTGTAATTAAAATAATGTTTGCTCTGTGGGCTTGTTTTTTTTTTTTCCCCCAATTTTTCTCTTGGGGAAAATGACAAAACCTTCCATACCTGTTATTTTCTGTGCCAAGCACAGTTAATACACGTAAAGTGCCTTTATAGGATTTAGCTCATTTACTAAATCCTAAACGCCAGAAATCTGGTCTTAAGTGTCTTGGCCAAAATGAGTAAGTACTCGGATTTTAAAATCTGAAATGCCCCGCAACCTTAAGCTTGAGGAAATGTTGACAGGGAAGGGCTGGAGCTACCGGAATCAGCGGCAGCTCCGAGGAGGCAGGGCGCTCCGTGCAGGCCTGGAGTCCTAGAGTCGAAAAGGGGACAGACTTTGGAGAAGCCCCAGGGTCCCCACCCCAAGTCTACAGAAGTAATGCTGGCCTTTGGGGGAGCTGTAAAGGCCTGGATGAGGCCACACTGGCCCCTGTGGGTTACCCTTCTCACAAGGGCCTCGGGTCCCCGTCCCCCTCCCTGCGGCAGTCCCTGCAGCTATAGGCCCCAGCAGCGACGCCTGAGCTGCAAGGCCGGGAGGGCCGCTGCACTGGGCCCTGGCTGGCCACGCAGAACTTCTTTACTGAAGACTCACGTGGTGGGTCTGGGTCTGAGGACTTGCGGCTACTTTACGACACGGCTGGCCGGGCACCAAGAGGCCACCCGCCTCAACGTGAAAACCCCATGTCCACCCTGCTCGCCCTCAGAGGTCCGGCTGCGTTCTCGGTTTGCAAGCCAAGCTGCGAGGTGACGACAAGGGCGCACTCGTTCCCAAACGGGCCGCTCTGCGACCCGGCTGCACGAATGATGGCGTGCAGGGACCCCCAGCCCTGCTCAGCCCAAGCAACTGCACACAACTCGAATCCACCCTGGACACTGCATTTCTTTGATGATGGTGCGCACCGGGCTGGGGTATCTGGAGTCCACCCCTCTCGAGCCAGCCCGAGACCTCTGCCTGTCCCTCTGCAGCTCTGGGCCCTGCTCCCACGCGTTGTTCCCCTCCAAACGGAGGAAATGCGAGAACTCTGACCTTCTGGAGAAAACACCTTGAGCTGGGGAGGAGGGGAGGAAGGTTGATCACAAACTGTTAAGGAAAAGAACCAGCATCACTTGACAAAGGAAGTTCCTTCACACCATCAGAATACAATGATCTGTTAGGTTCCATTTCATTTAATGCAAACAAGACCGTTTTACAATTCACATTTAAACACTAGCACAAAAATGTACAGGGGATTCTGAGATCAGTCTCCACATCTTCCTCAGATAAGCGTCCGAGGCAGCGGGCCTGGCACTGTTCTCTGGGTCCCACGCCAGGAGGGTGCCCCCCACCCCAAGCTCTCCTGCTTCCTTCCTCCTGTGCTCAGAGTTACCAACACTGAGCCTCCGCCCCCCAGGTGAGTGGATATAGACCGGATATTCTCAATTGGCCCTTCTAGTTCACTGCATCTTCCCCATCATCTGGGACAGGCCCAGGGTGGTCAAGGCTACTTCCAGACAGACACTGTTACAAGAGCCTGGGCTTTTGCGGGCGTCCGTGCCTGCCCCCCACGCCTGAAATGAGAGCTGTGCAAACGGGTGGCGCAGTGACCTTCCCGGCCTGTCCAGTCACTAGGAGGTCTGGGTGCTGGGCTGCGGGCTTCTAAGGGAGAGCCAAAGGGGTCTCTCCAATCACCGCCACTGAGAAAACGGATTGGCAGACAGCAGTGACTGTACGTCAGAGCGGGGGAGCGCGGGGTTTCCACCACCACGGAAGCCTCCCTGGCAAGCTCAAGTGGACAGCCAGTAGGGCACACCCTACCTCAGGGCTCCTAGTAGACAAGCTCCATAGCTCCAGCCAGTGACATGCAGGCCACATCACTCCTCGTCTAGCTGCCACCGTGACTAGGACTCCTCTACCTTGCCCGTGGCGGGGAGCTGGCTCACTGACCACACGAGTGCTGCCTCCTTTTTCTTCCTCTGCGATGCCTCGGGCCCTCAGCAGGCACCCGGCGTCCCCTGGGGAGCTGCCAGCGCCACCCTGAGCCTTCCCCGGCGCCTGTTCCCTAGGACACTACGCGGCAACAGGCTGCGGATACAACAATCCTCCAGGGCTGGGGGGGGGGGCGTCGGCCCTGACAGCCCCGGAGCTCTAAGCAGAGGCGTCTCATCAGCGCCCCACGCCCGCCTTGTGGACACCCAGTCCTGGCCCCCGGGGAAGGGGCCTGTCGGGGTAGAGGCGCGCACGGCAATGGATCTGAGGGCGGCTGGACACGTCTCCCGCACAACTAGGTTTGTCAAATAGCCACGGACACCAGCACACGAGCCATGTATCCTGCAACCTGTGGGTCTGCTACGATTCCAGCTGTTTCCTTAGGAAGCCAGACTCCTCGTCCCAGCTCAGCGGACGCAACGCGTGGGGCTGTCTGCAGCGCCAAGAGGCACGTGGGGCCGTGTCAACAGGACCCCAGCTTCCTGCCGACTTATGCTTCTGGAAGTGCTTTTGGGCACTGCAAACTGATTATCAGTAGACAGTGGCTCTAGACTTTGGCTCAGCCTCAGACAGCAGAGGGCCCAGGGACAGGACCACACTGGGCCAGAACGTTCCAGGAGGCTAGCCCAAACCAGACAGCTCCGGGCCAGGTGAGGGGCAGGCACCGCAGGGCTTTTCATCAGAACAGGGAGGGCAGAATCATCCTAGACCCACGGAGTCAGGCATGTTTCACCAAACCAAGCAAACGTCCCTTTCCCCATCCCCCTCCCACCTCGAACACAATTTTAAGCACAAGACATGCCTGCCTCTGGCTTTGCCGCTTGTTCTTGACGTCTGTAGCTTTGGCTACCAAAATAAGAACACGTGCAGGGCGGAAGGGGCACACTCATTTCAATGCATAAATGATGCCTAAAAACTAATCATGTCAGCCAGGAGTCCCCTATGGAATCAGAGGGGAATCGGGCCCAAGAGTGACAGCTTCCTACTTGTCCAGAAGGTTCCTAAACTCTCAGGGCAGGACTATCAAGACATGCAGGTTTGCACTTAAATAAACAAAAAGCCACCACTTGGACCAGCTCTCTGGAAGCCCAGCAGTGTAAAAGCTGCGTGGAGTGTGTGCGTGTATGAGAAGGGTAGTGTGTGTGTGAGCGTGTGGTTACCTGATGCTCGCTCGTTCGCTCCTTGCAGGGGCTCCAAGCAAACCAGGTGCTAACTGGGTCCCTACTGACAACACTGAGGTCCCTGCCAGGGACACAGTGGTCACTGCAGGGTGTAAGGGATCACATTACCCTGGGTTCAAACTCAGCCCGGGAGCATCCAAGTCCTTGTGCCCTCCATCATCTCGGTCTCCCCACTCCCCAGCTCACGAAGGCCTGGGCCAGGCTGGCTTTGGGGAGCAGCGACCCCACGGCTCTGAGGCTGGTGCTGGCTTTCTGCCAGAGTAGGTCTCGGATTCAACACCAAGTCTCTTCAGAGCCTCTGTGGCAGGGCAGGCACAGAAACCAAACTCACACACACCCCGAGCTCATCCGGAGAAGTTAGAATGAGAAGCTGATGACGTCAGAGAAGCAGTAGGGCAGCTGTGGGTCCAAATAAGGAGCTGGTCACGAGCAGTGGCCCTCAGATCCGCGGTGCTTCGGGGGGCGGCGGCTCTGCAGACTGCGTTTGTAGCGTTAAGTATTTCACTAGGGAGAGAAGACCTCTATTAGGAGGGAGTCATCTCCCATCCCCACCGCGCAAAAGGTGCAAATACACGCTCAAGGCTCTGCTGGGGCCCAAAACCCGGTTCCCTGTCTGTTCTGTCCAGGGGCTGGGGCAGCTTGGCCCCTCCCGGCCACCTCCCCTCTGGCGCCCACTAGGTCCCCAGTCAGGGCGACCTTGGGCCCTGGAGAGCAGGAGGAAGGCGGACGACCCCGGTGAAGGGCTCGGCCCGTTTCCTCATCGGTAGAACAGGCACACTCCCGGCGGGGCTTGCTGGCCGGCAGCGGACGCTCACGCTGCGGGGGCCGAGTAAGAACCAGCCAAGGGGATGCCATTGTGGAGGCCGCTTCCCTCGGTCCTCTGCCAGGGCCACGGAGCCCGCACCGTGCGGCACTGCGCTCCCTATCCTAAGCAACACTTGCCCCCGCGACACCACAACGGGCCTGTACGCACTGCTGCCTTCGGCTTGTGATAACACCCACCCCGCCCCGGGCTCCCCAGCCTCCCTGCCTGCTCCTCGTCTTCACTGGCATGTTGCATCTGCCACCGGCTGTATCTGCAAGAGGCTGGCCACTCCAGGCCAGCAGCCTGACCTCATGTGGCCTCCAATCGCCCATGGCTCCTGCACTCAGAAGGTGCTCGACTGCAGAAGGGAGAGGCATGGAGGACGAGAGAGGCATGGAGGACCGGAGAGGCACAGGCTCTCCTAAGAGGCTCTGTGTTTCAGTTGAGTCCCTGTTGTCTTTGGGCAGTCTTCAAAACGAAAAGTCAGGGGCCTAATTTCAAGGCTTCCCCACAGCTCTGTGGGCATCTGCCTGGGCTGCATTGGTTTTCCCCGACAGGGAGCAGAAGCCCCACAGCGCACGAAAGTGCTCGACCTGCCACCAGACCTCCCTGGCTGTGGCCCCACTGTCCCTGCTGTCATGAAGCTGGAATCTGGCTCATCAAGGGCAGAGTGCAGTGATTCTGGGGCCCCTGCAGCCGCTTGCTCTGGCTGGAAATTCTAGAAACAGACGCCTTCATGCTTCCCTAGCACTGTTCCACTCAGCGCGCAGCCCACTGACTAGCAGCCCTATAGCAAGAAACGAGGGCCCGTACGGCCTCACCTTGGGGCTCCTCACACACAACGGCTTCCAGGTTCTCGCCCTTCACGTAGTCTGCATTCAGACCCTCTGCAAAGGGCAAAGAGCAGAGTTGGTGACCGACATAGAACCGAAGGGCACTGGACCAAGCCCAGGAGTTCTCATGGTCCTCAGAGAGGACCCACAGCAAAGGCCCCGAGAGCAGGCGCCGCCACATGGGAGACCGGGAGCCAGACAGCAGGCTCAGCACCAGCCATGGGCCCACATGCCAGCCCAGGGTCCAGCGAGGTGGAGAGGGAGCCAAGCACCGCATGAGGGATTGACAGATGCAGGGGGGAGGGGGGCGGGTGGCTGAACGGGGCTTCACCACAGAGATGCCAGCAAAGCGTCCTGCCAGCATACGGCCTTCCCAGCAACACCCGCACCTCTGAGCCACTGGCTCCTCCAGCTGCCGGGAAGATGTGCCTTCCGCATGCCCGCGTGGAGGGCCGTGGCCACGGGGAGCCGTGCTGGTCAGTTATATGGGCCTTCTCCCCACCGACCTCCAACAGGGGCTCAGGGACTCTCGCAGCACCCTGTGCATGCCAGCACTCAGGTCACTGAGCATGCGGGCCTCTGAGTGGACCCCATCCTGCTGCTACTTAGGGGGTGCCCAGAGTCCATGTCACAGCCCTGGATAAGGCTTTATCAGAGCCCTGGGCCTGTGGGAAAATTGGGCCATGGTTCTCACAACCAAATGACTGAGCAGCACCAGACTAAGTCCCTCTGCCACCCAGGGCTCCAGCCAGGCTCCACACCTAGAAAAGGACGCCTGCCTGCTCTGGTGCTTTCGAGGTAGATTCCGGGTAGGCCCAGGAAGAATGTGGGCGTGGCTCGTTGGCAGGTGTGGCTGGCCCTGTGTGGCCAAGGCAGGGGAGGGAGCCGGCAGACGCTGCTCCTGCCTGATGGCCAGGGGCCGGGAGAGGCAGCCCGAGCCTCCCGATCACTGTCCCGCTGCCCCCCTGGCATGCACTGAACATGTCTTCTGCCTGCAGGAAGCCCTCTGGCTGCTCCTCAGCGATGGCCACCCGTGGGCATCTGACTCCCAGACAGGACCCCCAACCCCGGCCACGCATAGCCCAGAAACAGAAGGCCTGGCTGCTGGCATCTTCCCACACACATCAGGGCAAGCTAAAACTGGCTGCGGTCACAGCCAAGTTGGTGAGCACCAGGGAAGGGGTCAGGGTGGAGGGTGGAGCAAGAGCAGCTGGTGGGAGGGTGGACAATGACGCATTACAGCCAAAGCAGAAGAGGAAAACGAGTAAGTGGAAGCATGTCATTACCTTGACCTTCTGCTGCATCTGAAGGCAAGACACAAAGCTTAGTGCCCTGGAGCAAGAAGCGAGCCCCTGGCACTGACCCTGTCACACTGTGACTTTGTCACTAGGGCAGAGATGGAAAGCAGAGGGCCCCCAAAGCCTGGGCCCCTCTGGTGGCAGCAAAGGCTGGAAGCCCCTGAGCACCGACGGGGACAGGCCCCCCCAGCGGCCACGCCCCATCTCCCTGGGGCTTTCCCCGGTGCTCTGCCTTCTGTCACCTCCATGCTGTGCTGGCTGTGGCCACTCTGGGTAGAGGCTTGGCAGAAAGGGTAGGAATGGGAAGTCCCGACCCCAGCTTCTCAGGGGGCTTAGTTGTTCCACAAACATCCATGGGGCTCCTCTCAATTCTGGCCCGGCCTGGGTGCCAGGGACACATCCATGGATGAAGCACACACAGTCCCCCACGGAGCTGCCAGTCCGGAACGCGATGTGGGGCGGTCGGCAGTCAGACGCAGGAACCCAGCCCAATTCGGCCCCGCGGGCCCCAGGCCCGGTCGGCAGGGGGCGCTGTGGCAGCACGCAGCACAGGCGTCTGCTGAGTCCCACAGGCTGGGAGAGCAAGCAGGCTTCCTGGGATGGTGCCCCAGGCCCAAGGATGAGAGCAGCTAGGTGAGAAGCGGGACAGCGGAGAGAGCAGGACACACTCAGGGAGAGAGTATGGCTTCTGGGGACAGGGGTGGCTGGCGTGGCTGGAGCCAAACCAGGAAGGGCTTTGAATGGCCAAGCTCAGTGTCTGGACCAGGACCTGGAGGGCAGTGAGCAACATGGGAGGTCCAGGCAGAGCCATCGCTCTGGCTGCTCCAAGCAGAGAGGAGTATGGGGGCGGGGAGCAGGGCAGGCGGGAGGCTGATGGAACCATCCCGATGGAGGAGGGGAGACCTGGTCCCGGACAGGCAGAGGCCATGGTGTGGTGATGGAGGTGCGGCCCCAAAGCCGACCTGTGCAGGGGGCACCAGCCCTGGGAGGGGGAACCCACTCATGTGGGAGGAATCCGAGACGGGAGCGGAGACGACTGACAAATTCTGAAGAGTGCTGATAGTGCAGGGGTGGATACGGAAGGGAGATCTTTTTCAAATTTGGGGGATGTGCCACACTCAGTTCCCTTCTGTGTGAGGACAGTGCTTGCACAAGTGTGTCCAGGGCAGGGACTCAGGACAGTGTGGGTTCAGCAATGACAAGGGCATCCTTGACAGATGGGAGGGGAAAGTGGGCGGCAAGGAAGGGGACGGAGGAACAGTGAGATTCCAGAAATTGAGGGGGCATGGGGACCAAGGACATGGGTGGCGGGGCCGGTGGGTGTGGTGTGAAGTCTGCAGACTGAGGGGGGCTGGGGAGGGGGAGCCCTCAGTAGCCACTCAAGCACACCTGCCTCCCCGGCCTGTGCCTCCCCGACCAGCAGGCTGGCCGCCACCTCCAGGCTGCCCTCAGACTGCAGAGCCATGTCCTCCCACAGACTGACTCACAGCCTGAATCTGTCCTCAAGGCCCCTTCTTTTTGGTTTATTCTCCCTCAAATATCACATAAGTTGTTCAACTCTATATGCCAAGGCCTTCATGGTCTCATGTTCTTTGGCTTTGCCTGCTAATCCAATTTGCAAAGCCTCACACCTGTTTTAGAAAACGAGTGTAAAAATCAGGTATTTTCACTTGACTTAGTGGCCCCGCCCGCGTCTCTTAACTGCTCTGCCCTCCCTGTCCCTGCCTCTGGCTCCCCTGTGGATCCAGGGCTTCCGGTCTGCATTCTGTTCTTTCAACAGTCCTCTGAGCCTGTTTCCTTGCCCATAAAGTCAGGATGCCCTTGAACCTGGGGCTGAGGGGGGGTGGTCTCAGGGCGGGACCCCACATGCAGCACTTGACAGTGGCTGGGAAGCCATCCGCACTGTAACTCTGTTACACGACAGGCTTCTTCATGGCTCCAAGCGCCGTGCCCCGGCATATGAGGCATCCCGGCCAGCTCTGACAAGCACGGACTGCACACATCTCCCCGTTAGGGTGATGATGCCGTGGCCACGTCCTCTGCCCCCTGCCACCTATGGATGTGACCTTATTTGGAAAATTGTCTTTGCAAGTGTGATTAAGGATCTCAAGATGAGGTCATCCTGGATTTACGGTGGACCCTACCTGTGATGACAGGTGTCCTTAGAAGAGGAGAAGGCACACAGACACAGGAAAAGGCCATGTGAAGGCAAAGGCAAAGATTGGAGTGGTGGGGCCACAAGCCAAGGGACACCCAGACCCACCAGAAGCTGGAGGAGGCAATGAAGTATCCTCCCCTACAGCCTCCAGGAGGTACAAAACCTGCTGATAACCTTGATCTTGGACTTCTGACCCCCAGAACTGTGAGAGAATAGATTCTGTCATTTTAAGCCACTCCATTTCTTTGCTTTTGAATTAGGACAAAAGAGCTCTAAGGACAATCCAGCTTCCAGTTCCGTACTCTTTCTTGACACCTCCCTGTTCACACCACTCTACAGCCAAGCTTGTGGGTCCATGGTGGGTCAATAGGATCTTAAGCGCGGCAACCATGAACAGTTGTGCAGGTTGTGCACTGAAACAGGAACGGTGACCCTGGAGTACTGCCATGCACAGACTGTGTACGTGGTGACCCTGGTCAAGAACATTGTATAAGAGTAAGAGAAGCGAATATGACTGTCAGAGGAACAAAGAGGTGGAGACTGCTGCATTACCTACATGTAAGCATTCTGGGGCCCAGGCTCATTTGTTGGCTCCAGGTTAGAATTAAGGGCAGAGGCCCAGAGAAAGGGCAGGGAAGGGAAGCCTCACAAAAGATGCTCCTAAGCTTCAGGAAAGAGGAAAACCACGCTTGAGCCAGGGCCTCTCACTTGAACTAAAAATCGCCAGTCCTAGAGACACACCGTCAGCAAGCAGTGACACATCAAAGCCGTGCTGGTGACCCGAGCAAGGGCGCCCTTCTTGCTCACACTTGCCAGCATCCCCACAGGGCTCCCAGCCCAGGGCCCCGCAGGCTGGGAAGATGGGGCTCTGTGTGTCACTATTCAACTTACAACTCAGATGCTCTCAGCTACAGTATAAAGTGAAAGCAACCTTTCGCACGTGAAGCACGTGGGGGGGTGCAAACCCCACCCTCTATTCTGCCCCTTGCCTTCCTGCTCCTTGAAAGCCCTTTGTCGTTCCGGTGGCGTGCTGGCTCTCAGAGCCCTCAGCTGGCTGCCTCGTGCTCCCGAGGAGGCCAGGGCATGGAGCAGGCGAGGCCTGAGGCTGAATGGATAGCCCAGGCTCTCTCCCACTCTGGGAGAGACAAACATCAGCGTCCCTGGGTGCTGTCCACAGAAATACGGTCCGTTCACACTTTGGTCCAGCTGCGACCCGTCCACCCCGGAAAGGCCACTCAGGAGTCGGTCTCGGGCAGGCTGTGGAATGGACCCGAATTGTATCCCTGTTTCTGCCCCCCGCCCCCGAAAGACCTGGCCACTTGGCTCGGAGGCCACAGGGTGGCTGCACTTACGCTGGATGCTGAAGCAGAACTTCTTCTGCTGGTAGGAGATGTAGCTGGAGACTGCGCCGATCAGGGCCATGGCCAGGGCGCTGGCCACACCCGCGATGGTGCCCGCCTCGGCCGACACTCCTAGGCAAAGGGGAGGGGGGAGACGTGAAGAGACGCGGCACCAGCAGCCCCTCGAGATCGGCTCGGGCACCTGGCTCTCCTCCCGCCGCTGAGCTAAGCTCATTCAAACGCCCGTGACCCCAAGCCAGTGTGACAGGGCAAAGCCACTTCTATCTAAGGCCCTTACCAAGTGCTTCTTGTTTTCCATAAGGATTTCCACCTTGGGAAACCTGGGTCTCAGGCCAGCAGGCTTCCTTCCCATGGGGCCACCTCCCTGGGGACCCCGATTTTCACGCTTAATTCTTTTAAATCACTGGGTCCCTCCACTGCTGGCCGGGTAGCTCTCTACCGGAAACAGTCAGGGGAAGGCCGGCACTAGGTCTCCTCGGGACACAAACCCACCAGATTCAGAGTCATCACTGCCATACCGACCATCACCTGAAAGAAGGACAAAAGCCGTGAGCCCGCATTCCCCCAGCTTGTGCACAGCCTCTTCCCACCTCACTGACTCCGATTCCTCCGCTGCCACAGCACCTCCCCCCAAGTCAATCCCCAGTGGGCTTCTCCCCGACTGGCAAGACCTGCTTCCTTATGCCTCTCAGCTGCAAAGCCCAGACTGCACGTACAACACGTGATCTGTAGAAGGACAGTGACCGCCCTGAGCATGGGTTCTAGCCCGGCTCTTCATACGCGGGAGTCTTCGCAACACGGGGAAGCAGGCGCGCCTAGCCACCCAGATCTTACAGGGGAGGGAGCAGGCTCGCAGGTGAGGGACTTGCCAGCAGGTGGCAGAGCTGGACCCATGCCAGGGACCCTCCTTCTGGATGCTTGCACTACACGTAGCCCATATATGTACTATCTCCTGTAAGAAGTCTCGATTCTTTATCTGACTGCAGAAAATGCTTAAACTTTGTGTTTTTTAAAAACAAGGATGGAAGACTAGCATTAAAACAACTCATAACACCTAGAGAGATCTGCAGTTAATATTTCAAATTATTTGCCTCCTGGGCCTAGTGCTTGACATGTTTTTCTTCACATCCAGCCATTTCCGTTGGCATAATGTAGGAACGTACACAGCTACAGGAGTGTTCAAGGCCTCCCACCTCTGCCTTGGCACATAAGCAAATGGAGGCTGGCAGTCCCTGATCCAGTATTTTGAAATTCAAAAGGCTCCAAAACATCACAGAATGGAGAACAGATCAGGGGGTGGCAGGGATTAGGGCAGGTGGGGGGGTGACGGTGTGACTCTGAAAGGGCCCTGCGGTGACTGGTCTCTATCGGGGCCCTGGTGGTGGTCCCACGTGCCTATACCTACGAGCGTGATCAAACTGCGCAGAACTCCACACACAGGCCATTTGTCAGCCTCGAGCGCTCCCTTCTCCTCAGGGCAGAGTGCTCTTTCATGGAGGGAGGCTGTACCCCTAAGGGCCCAGGATTTTTGAGGGAAACCGCTCCGGGATGTTGGGAGGCAATGAACTCTGGTACTTCCTTCACCAACTGGAGTCCGGCGATGCGTACATTCATGGACTGTAACACACACGCCCCTCTGGGGGGGGGGTGTTGGTAACGGGAGGCTGCGGGTGTGGGGAGCAGGGACCATAATTTTGCTGTGAACCTAACACTGCTCTGAAAAATAAAGTCTATTTTTTTCAAGAGTGTGGGGGGTAGAAAATGAGGTTTGTTATGTTTCCACTTAGGGCTGAATCCTTGAGCTAAAGATCCCTGATTGGATATGAATGGTTATTTCCAAAACAACCAGCACTGGCTTTTTCAAAAGCACGGTCCACGCTGTCGGAGAGCAGCAGCAGACAGGACAGCACAGGGTCTTCTGTGTATCAGCAGGTCGGCAGAGAGGTCGCTTGTGAGGGCCCGGAGTCTGACGGTGTTGGCCCATCGGTGGGCCCTTCTGCTGTGCTGGGATGTGACCACTGTCAAGGGTAGGGGTAGGCCCCTCCTAGGCATCCCCTGCTGATGGGCTCATGTCAGCAGATCTCCAGACAGGTTTGAGCAATTCAACCTCGTCTTTCACCTCAACTCTTGAACCTCACAATCTCTATGATTGTGAGCTACAAGAATGTTACATGAAATGTGGACAGGGTGGCATTATCCATACAAGCCAAAAAGTGGAAACCACCCAAAAGTCTATTAGTTAATGAATTGGTAAAGAAGATGCTTTTGGAATTTATGAAAAGGGCTTAATTATCCCTAATGTAAAAGGAGTCCTTACAAGTCAACAAGAAAAGATACAGACTCCAGTTTAAAATTAAAAAAAAAAAGGGGGGGCAGCGAATGTGAACAGGCAATTCAACACAATATATTAGGAGGGTCTAGTAAGACCTAGAGGTAAAAAGTGTTCCACTTCTCTTGTGGTCAAAGAAATGCAAACATCGACAGGATAGCGTTTTACACCGATCAAATTTACAACGATTACAAAACTAGAATACCCAGGGAAGTTGAGACAGGAGCAAACAGTGGTAGGAGGGACGCCAGTACCACCTCAGGGGGATACCATTTCGCAGTGCACTTGAAGAGTCGCATCATTAAAACCTTATACTTCCTGTGACCCAGCAAGTCAACATCTAGGAATTTAACTGACGAACAATGATGGTTTTGTGTATTTGGCTATGAGGGGGTAACCAGCCAGAGGGAGAGACCTCTCAAAATAGGCACTGGTTAAAGAAATGATGGTATAACACAATAGTTTAGAGTCCTCTTTAATGACCAAGAAAGATATTCAGGTTACTACTGAATAAAAACTGGTTTTAAAAAAGTAGCATGGTCCCATTTTTATAAAAATAAATATTTACAAATGTAATATTATCTAGAGAAAAAGTACTGCAAGCATATACTCCAAAGTATTACTGGTGATTCTTCCCAGATAGTGAAACAATAAAGGAGTATTTTCATATAATTTGTAAGAAATGTTTAAAATACACCAGCCCCTATCTTCCCATAACTGGAGGGACAGCTCAAAGAAGCTATTCCATAGGTCGCTGGCAGAATCTTCATTTTCAAGGACGGTATGTTTTGTATCCCCACCTGCCTTCTGGGTTCACTACTACATACCGAAGAGACGAGAGTTGTCCTCTCTTGTTCTAGAAGTTCCCCCGTACAGCACAGCTCATACTGCCATTTGCTTTCAGTACAGAAGCCTATACATCCTGCCACAGCTCTAGGGACCCTTGCAACTGTAGTGACTGTCAGAGCGGCAGCTCCCCCACAGCTAGAAGAACCCCTACAGCTATAGTGACCACTGTACCTACAGGCAACGCTGGAACAGGAGGCATTACCCCGGTAAGAAGTCCTAAATACGCCCTGTCGTGAACACAGGTGTCAGATCCAGAGCGTCCTCAAACACAAGACGGCAATGCACGTACATGCACACACACGTCAGTCTTCAGTCCGCCACAGCCACGGTCCCAGGAAGCAGGGATGCAAGGCACGTATCTGCCCTCCTCTGACAACAGCACAGCCCACGGCTCACAGTGAGTGCCTGACACATCGGATTTGCCAAGGGCACGGAGAGCCGCAGAGCAGTGGGGAGATTCTATCTAGAACTGCGGCGGGGGGGGGGGGGGGAGGGGAGATGTTCAAGTATTTAAGGACTTTCGTAAGTATTTTAGTCTTCCAACAGCCACAGCTAGGACTGTTAGATTTTTTTTTTAATTTATTTTCATTATAAGAAGATGGGCAGCTGAAATGCAAAATAAAAAATAAAAAGCTAAAAATAAATAAAGAAGGAAAAGGACTTGCTTCAAATGACCCATGGATACAAAGTCAAGTCAAACTGAAAAAACTGTCCAGAAGATGGCCGCCTCAGCTAACCCCTGGGGATGCCTTCCCCAGTGTCCCAGAAAGTCTTGAAGGTGCGGATCTCCTCCATTCCCCCGCCTCCGTGATGAGAAAGCTCACCCTCCAGCCAGAACACTGTACAGCTACCGTCCCATGACCATCTTTGAGGAGAACCCTCCCAAGAATGGAAAGGCTGTGACCCTGGATACCGACAAGTATCAGTCAGTGGCCCATTCCTTTAGGCGCCCTCCCCAACCTGCTCTCCCCTCCCTCCCCAGTGGATTCCCTGGGTCAACTTATCAAGGGCTTTTGGACAACATGCCAGTGGGTGCTAATGACAACCCCCCTCCACTCCAGATCCTTCACCAACTCCGAACAGATGCAAGGAGCCAGAGGAAGATCAAGCAAAGCATTTGCTTCACAAAGAGGCTAGACAAGTACAGCGGCTCCATCAAGGTCAGGGCTTCCTTAGAGGACCTGGCCTGCGGCCAAATGGAAGCTTCCTGTTTGTCCTCTCCCTTCTCATGAAATCCCCTCGGAGCTTACCTGGGGGAAACCTAGGTTTACAGACCAGATCACAGAGTTTACGGCCTCTAAGAGTGCACTTACTCGGCCAGAGGGCCCTTTGGGGTCCAGGAGAAAGCATTTCATGCCATGACCCCATCACAGACGTGGCCTAGAGGGTCATCAGAGCCCATCAGGTGTGTCTGGGAGGCATGAATGAGAGGGTCTGTTCCATTTTAGTCCCCCTCATTTCAGCGAACACTTGTTGGGGTGCCAGGGATACGTAGGAAAAAGGCGCCTGCTTTTGGGAAGCCAAATCCAGCCGGAGTGAAAGTGTGTGATTCGGTCCAGTACACGCTAGCCTGCGCCCGCAGGATGACGGAGAGTCCAGGAAGAGAACGAAGGCAGGCCGGGGCTGTCGCACCCAAGGGCCATCCTGGGCCAGGCCGAAGATGGCCACAGAGTGGAGAAGCCTCCGGAGTGGAGGTGATCTTTGAGGCGTCTCTTAAGGGACGGGGAGCTCAGCCCTCTCCGGGAAATGAGCGGAAATTCATCTGGTGGAAGAACGGCATTTTAGACAGAGAAACAGCACGCGTGAAGGCACAGGCTGTTTGCAGATTTGCAGATGAAAGGAACCTGGGGCTCCGTGGCAGACAGAGAGCTCAGCAGGCTAAGGGGCTTGAAATTATCCTGTAGGCGGTGGGGAGCCATTAAAGAGGCTTGATTTTTGGCTTCTTTAAAAATGTTTCCCTATATTTAATTAAGAAAAATTTCAAACATACTAAAAAGTTGAAAACATCGTACAGTGAACACTCCTATCCACCCTGAGTTCTACAGCATTTGGCACTATGTGCTTTATCACGTGTCCGTCCATCCATCCATCCCTCCATCCATTCACCAGTTTCTCTTATTTTCATGCTGCATTTCAAAGGCAGTCGCAGACATCCGTTCACGCCGCCCCTAAACGTATTATGACCTCTGGTTCCATATTTGCTTAGGATGCCCTTTATTAAGGTAAAATTTACATATGGTAAAATACATAAATCTTATGTGTATCATTTGATAAGTTTTGGCAGATGCAGACCCCTGTGAGACCCGTACCTCCACCAAAATATACAACAGCACCGTCGCCCCAGAAAGTTCTCTTATGTCCCTGCCCAACTGATCCCTGTCCACATCCCAACCCCGACAGCCATGATCTCGTTTCTAACTTTATAGATCAGTTTTGCAAATATTAGAACCTCATATGATTGGTTTCATATAGTATGCACTCTTTTCATTGACTTCTTTCACTCGGCATAACGTTTTTGACATTTACCCATGTTTTTATATCGGTAATTCATTCTGTCATATGCATATATAAATACATCACAATTTGTCTATTCATTCTGCTGCTGGTACTCGGGCTGTTCCCACTTTTTGTTTTTGTTTTGCTGTTATAAATAAAGCTGCTATGAATATTCTTTTTAAGTGTTTTTTGGACAGAAGCTCTCCTTTCTCTGGAATAGGAGTGAGACTGCTGAGTCACTGGGCAGATCTATGTTCAGTATTTTAAGAAGCTTTCCATTCCTACCAACAATGTAGGAGAGTTTCAGTTAACCCACATCTGCACCGACATTTGGTATTGTCAGTCTTTCTAATTTTAGCCACTCTGGTGGGTGTGTTGTGGTAGTTCATCGTGGATTTAATTTGCATTTCCCCAGTGAATAATGATTTTGAACATCTCCATATAATATCCTTCTATATAAAGTGTCTGTTCAAATCTTTTGCTTGTTTTTTTAACTGAGCTGTTTGTCTTTTCATTATTACATAACAGTTTTGAACAGAGGACTGACAAAAGCAGTTTCATGTTCCTGAGGGTTCTCTCTGGCAGCTGTGTGGAGGACAAACTGGAGCCACGAGGCCAGTTAAGAGGTTAAGGTAACGACCCAAGAGGGGAGGGGATGTGGGCCGGAGTGGGAGGGGAAGCAAAGAGAAGATTCCAAATTCAAATAATACTAGGGGAGTGGACTTCTGGTATGACAGAGTGAGGTCAACAAATCCTCTCCTCAAAAAGCAACTATAACCCCAGACATTCAGAGGCAGCCATGTCAGGAAACAGATTTAGTTCCAGCGAGAAGAGCTGGAGTCTGTGGCCTCATCGCCCAGGGTTGATCCTAATCCCCCTGCCCCCAAGGTCTTCCAGCAGCTAGTGTGACTGGGGAGGGGCAGACACGCCACAAAAGCCAGCAACTGCCCTGCAGCTGCCAGAGGGACCCGTGAGACTTGGAGCACTGTCAGCTAAATGTGGCAATCTCAGTAGCAAGTAAACAGGGAGAGTCAGTGGCTCCTTCAGCCTGAGCAAGCCACCTCGCCAGGGATTTAATGGGTGGGGGGGGTAAGACAACCACAGGGGGGCTTAATAAACTCTCCACAGAGCCTTGCTTGCCCTGAAGCTGACCACATGCCCAGCAGAGACAGTCTGGTATTGGCTCAAGGCCAGCCATAGAATTCAATGGAGTAGAAGGAGCCCAGGAACAAAACCTTACCCTTATGGTCAACTGATTTTCACCAAGGAATCAAGGCAATTCAGTGGGGAAAGGATAATCTAATTAGCAAATTGTGCCACAATTGGATATCCACATGCAAAAGAATAAAGTTGGACCCCTATCTCACACCATATACAGATTAACTCAAAATGGAGTAGCAAAGACCTACATGTACAAGCTAAAACTATAACATTTTTAGAAGACAGAGGAAAAAAATCTCCATGACCTTGATTGTTCTTAAACACAAAAGCATGATTCATAAAACAAAAAATTGATACTGACCTTTATTAAGAAATAAATATTCAACAAACAACCTATTAAGAAAAGGAAAAGATAGCCATAGACTGCAAGAAGATATTTTCAAAATCATGTACCTGATAAAGAACTTGTACCCCGATTATATAAAGAACTCGTAAAGGCAAAAAACACGATTTTAAAAAATTTTTTTAAATGGGCAAAAAATCTGAATGGACTTAACCAAAGAAGAATATAAAGTAAGAATATAAAAAGACGTTCAAAATCACTTCTCATTAGGGAAATACAAATGAAAAAAAAAAAAAACTGGGCTGCCTGGATGGCTCAGTCGGTTAAGCACCTGCCTTCTGCTCAGGTCATGACCCCAGGGTCCTGGAATCCAGCCCCCCATTGGGCTCCCTCTCAGCAGGGACCCTGCTTCTCCCTCTCTTCCTTGCTTGTGCATACATGTGTGCTCTAATAAATAAAATCTTTAAAAAATGAAAAAACGATGAGATACCCCTACCTACCTATTAGAATGTCCCAAATCCAAAAGAGCTGACAATTCCAATTGCTGATGAGGATGTGGAGCAACAGGAACTCTCATTCACTGTTCATGGGAACGCAAACGGGCACATCCACTTTAGAAGTCAGCTGGGCAGTTTACCGCCAAGTTAAACAGACTTACCATACGACCCAGTAATCATACACACAGTTCCAAGTGAACTGAAAACTTATGTCCACACAAAAACCTGTGTTTATAACTGTTTATAGCAGCTTTATGCATAATCATCAAAAACTGATGCAACCAGGATGTCCTTTGACAGGTAAGCAGCTAACCAAAAGTGTTCCATCCAGACAATGGAACACTATTCAATGCTAAAAGGAAATATACTATCAAGTCATGAAAAAACATGGAAGAATCTTCAATGCATTATTCCTAACAGTCCATCTACAAAGGCTACACGCTGCATGGTTCCAATTACAGGACATTAAGGAAAAGGCAACACTATGCAGACGGTACACAGATTAGTGGCTACACTAACAGAAAACAGATTAGAGCTGAGGAAGGGAGAATGGCTGACTACCACACGGACTTACAGAAGAACGTTTACGGTGACAGGAAAGTTCTGGATGGTACTTGGTGGTGGACACATGACCAAATGCATCTGTAAAAACCCACACAGCTGTACATCAGAAAGAGTGAACTTTAATGTACGTAAGCAAAAGAACGAAACAAAACATCGACTAGGCAGGCGGGAGATCCCCGGACGGGATGCAGGCTGTGACAACTGAATCTAACTGCCTGAAAACCACAGCAGCTGACCCAAGCAACCATGAAAAAGGCTATCTTGACTGGAAACTGTCAGAGAAAGACCAAAGAATTTAAACATAAACCCTGTACTCTTGATGGTAAAGTTGTTCCTCATAGAGGTATGAGCTGATATCAGAACTGAGCAAATATGCAAATCATCAACGAATGGTAGGTTTCTCCCTGTCAGAGAGGAAAGTTACAGAGAGGCAAGAAAGCTTTGGGCACTGGATCACAGTTGGAGAGTAGGTATGAACCCATGTTTAGGTTAATATAAATGCTGATGAATAGAGAAATAATCACAAAGGCACGCGTATACACGGTTTGGTAGACAGGAGGCAGAAAGGGTACAGAAGTAGCGACACCCCACTACGTGACGAACACACTCAACATTCAGATCTTTGCGTCTAACATCGATCACTTCCAGTGAGGAAGAGAATGGTATACTGAACAGGATACCCAAGGCAACCTTCCCGGCAGGCAACAGTATTTAGGAAGAAGCGAATGAAACCACGAAAGTGGGAGAGTGCCAGGAGGAGCCGGAAGAAAGGAATGTGAAGCAGCAGATGGTCATCGAAGTCAAATACTGCAGAGGTCACACGGGACAAAGAGCCATGACCATCAAGAAGTCACTGGGGACCAAAGAGCAACTCAGGAGTGGGAATTGAGGCTTGCATACACTAAAGTGTAGACCCAGAGGAGACAATGAGGAGTAGAAACTGGCCTCAAGTTTCTCAGTCGGCGAAAGTGCTAGGGAACGGAGGCAGCTGGCAGGACCTGTTGACAAGAGACTGCTCCTGTCACCTATAAGCAAAATATGGGGCTCCTGCAAGGCCGACAGAAATATTTTCTTGAGAAAAAAACTATATAACAGATAACATATTCTTATAGAAACAAACTCCAAAACTCTAGTTGAGTCTAGTTTATATGCCTAAGACCCAAAGTTGGAAAATATGTTAATTAGGATCTTTTTTTATGCTGACCATCATCACGTATTGAAATAGGAGGTTTTATCTTCGCTCATGGCATTAGCATGTCTGCATAGAGGAGAATGTCTGAGAATTTCATCATGTGCTCACCATGACCATGTGTGACCAGGCTCACACTTGTATTTTTCGCCGGGACCCCCTTTATTTTCTTTTAATGACGGTCATAACGACAGAGGATATAACTTAAGCTAACAATTGATTATGCTTTAGAAGAGAAGTTCAAATATGAGCCTAATTAAAGAATTTCCCAACACCTCTTTCTTGCTAAAACATGTACTGGTAATAAGAAAGCCCCCGAAGTGCCATTCAGCCTTCCATCCGTGCACGCGCTCCCACTCGCTACCGCTGCCCGCATCTCACCATCTGGAAATACCATTTGTCACCCAGGAGTAATTGGCCAATTTGCTGGGTTTGCCCTTTAAATGTTCCATGTTCTCCTGACACCTGTGAGTTTCGTTTAGCAGCTTTTAGAACTTTTTACTCAAGATGACATTGTCTGGAAAGATGTTTTGAAGGACAGATGTGACTATATAGTATCCTTTAATCTGAAGAGAACACCATTCCACGGGAAAGGCACATGGTCCCTGCAAGAAGGCAGCAAATGCTAATGCCACAGTCAGGACCATAGGGAGTGTAGCAGGGTTAAACCAGACACACTCGTAACTCGTTCATGCATGACCACGATAAGTCACAACCACAACCTGTCACAACAGGTTGCCATCACACCAGTCACAACCATAACACCTCAGCATCAAAACTACAAGTTACAACCACAACATACCATCAAAACAGGGAACCACCATAAGTAACACAAATTCCAATCATAACTTATTTTGCAAATAAATCTGGCTGATTCTCTTCATATTAGGACCAGATCTTGATGTATATTAGGATAAAAGGTTTACATCTTTGGTAGTTTGGAGGGGGTAGGGCATGCATGAGGGGGTTTCCTTGAGGTGAAGAAACAGTTCCGTACTGGCATCCTGATTGGTCATGGTTACTGAAATCTACACACACAATGAAATTTCATATACCCACATGTGTGCACATGGACACAAGAGCACATGCAAGAGCTGAATCAGGTCTGCATGTAACTTAAACCCAGTCTGTACCAATGCCAGCTTCCTGGCTTTGACAACATACTATGGTTATGTAAGGTCAGTGGGGACCTTCAGTGCATGCCGGGTGAAGAGCACACAGAAATTCTCCTGAATTATTTTTATAACTTCTTGCGAGTTTTAAACTGATTTTTTAAAAGATTTTTAAGTAATCTAATCTCTATCCCCAACGTGGGGCTTGAACTCACCACCCCGAGATCAAGAGTCGCACGCTCTACAGACTGAGCCAGCCAGGAGCCCCGAGTTTTAAACTATTTTAAAGTAAAAAGATATTTTAAAAGATGTCAAACTTGCTATGGGTCTCCTTTTTTGTTGTTGTTGTTGCTAATTCTTTCTTATTTATTTATTTTGATGTAAAGTTCGATGATTCATTAGTTGTGTATAACACCCAGTGCACCATGCAATACGTGCCCTCCTTACTACCCATCACCGGTCTATCCCATTCCCCCGCCCCCCTCCCCTCTGAAGCCCTCAGTTTGTTTCTCAGAGTCCATAGTCTCTCATGCTTCATTCCCCCTTCTGATTACCCCCCCTTTCTTTATCCCTTTCTTCCCCTTCTATCCCTTTCTTATGTTCTATAGATGAGAGAAACCATATGATAACTGTCTTTCTCTGCTTGACTTATTTCACTTAGCATTATCTCCTCCAATGCCATCCATGTTGCTGCAAATGTTGGGAAATCCTAAAATATGTTTGTCGTGATAAGCTTTGCTCTTCCCAACCCAAGGGTGACAGGATCCCCAGGTTGGGGACAGGAGTTGATCCCAGTCACTGGTGCTGCCTGGGCAAGCGGCTCTGGCTCGGGATGGAGATATTAACCATGCTGCACCTTGCCTTGGGAGCACCAGCGGGAACGTGTGGCTTTTCCAAATTGGCTCATAAACCCCCCTCCCCTTTGAGCTGCACAGCCCACATGATTCCAAATGAGCCCTCCAAGTTGTAAGCAGGATGTCTGGAAACTACTTCTTATATCCCAGAGGCTGAGTAAGAACAGCTCAATTAATCTGGTTGCCACGTAATCACATTTGTAACAAGATTAAGGTGTTTAGACAAATTAGTGCTCCTAATTTTACCTTTGTCAGGTTTGTATTCACCACCGCCTAATATGTCTTCAAGATCCTTGTCTGAGAAACCTGGAGAAAACAAAATATACCAGTCGATACCAAAACACATTTTTCAGGGACAAAAATCTTGAGTTAGTGTTGCCCAACACCCCCAGAAACTGACTGCTGGTTAAGAATGTCCTTGATGAACATGGTAGGCAAAACTCTAACAGGGCCCTAAGATTCCCCCCCACTCGAGTACACACCCATCACTTGGAGCATGACTGGGACCATGAACAAGGGGGCTATTCCCCCTGCGATTAGGTTATATTAGGTGCCAAAAGCAAAGAGATGTTGTGGATGTAAATTAAGGTCCCAAATAAGTTTGAATCAGAAAGGAGATTATCCTCAGTGGGCTTGACTCAAGCAGGCAAGCAGGGTGAGGCCTTCCTGAGCTCAGACACTAGAAGCAACAGAGGTCAGTCTTCCTCTTCCAGCTCTCCCGTCTCTGTATTTCTCCATCAGTTCTAGTCCTGCAAGGAAAGGAACTGTGCCAACCACCACACAAACTTGGAAGAGAACACAAGCTCAGAGGAGACCAGGCCCTGACATTGTAATGGCAGCTTGGAAGGCCCCAAGAAAACTCGGCTTAGCTGTTCCTGAACCCCTCGCTCACCAAAGGAAACTGTGAGTTCATAAATGGCTGCTGCCTTAACTCGCTAAGCTTGTGATCATTTGTTCCGAGGCAACAGAAAAGTAATACAAGGAAACGGAAAAACTGGCTTCTGGCTTAAGCATGAGTACACAACTTTCACGTTTTGTGTGAGGAAATGGAAAGCAGGCTGAAAGCATTTCCGCCACGTTTTTGAGTCAACCGTACTAATCTGGAGTGCGCTCGAGGGACCGTTTCGATTCTGAGTTCTATCAGCGACTTTGTGCCATGGAAGACCACTTTTCCTAGAAAGAATCAATGATGGTCCAACTAGGGTTATGGCGAATTGAGTATTTGGAAGATGTTTTCTTGAAAATGAATGAAATGAGGCTGTCGCTTCAAAGAAAACCACTGGCAGGATCTGTTGCCAATGGTAAGGTTTCAAACACAACTTAGAATTTTGAAAAACCTATATCCACCACTGTGAGCTGAGCAGCCTCCCAATACTTAAGACTTGATCTAAGGAGATGGGGGTGACATTAACAAATGTAAGTCTGGGGTACTGCATAATGAAACACGGCATTATTTGGAAGTTCAAAAGACCCCAGGACACCAGTATTTCCAAATGACCAATGCACAATATACAAAACCACGAATGGATAAAAATTCCATTGAAAGTCCAAGCAAGTCCCAAGGGTTTAATGGAATCAAGTGTGAAAAGTTCATTGATACGGTTTCACATTCCACACTATACTGAAATGGTACGAGACTGCCATCAGCCGAGTTTGGGTGTCTTAACAGAGAAGAATATCTACAATGATCTAAAAAGTCAATTAAAATATTCCTCCCTTTTTCAACTGCATATTTATATGAGGCCAGATTTCCTTCATACACTTCAGCCATCACAATACATTACAACTGAATCTGGAAACAGCGAGTCTAACTCTTCTGCTTAGACATACAAATGCACAAAAAATGTACACAGAAACAAAAGCCTTTGAAATCCTCAATGATTTGGGGGAGTTCAGAGACCAAAACATTTGTGAACTACTATTTAGGGTTCTCCTAGGCCTTACAATGCTCCCAGCTCTGCCGGGCCCGGGGGACTCTGCGGGCTGCTGTCGTGAATGAGTGACAACCCGTTCAGGGAGCCGCCGTGCTGGCCAGGACTTCCGGCCAGCTCTGACTTACCTCCTCCTCCTGCACTCGGTTTCCTGCGGCCATCGTCTCGATCGTTTCGGTCATCCAGGGCATCAGCCAAGTTAAAATCATCATCTGCAGTGGGCCCCAAAACATACAAGAGAAAGTCAATTGGTTAAGGCACAGGTAGCTCTTTGGACAAGTGCCCCAAAGACAGCTCCACGGTACCCTTCTTTACTGCCCTCCTCAGAGCAGCCATATTACCTGCAGGCTTTGCTGGAGCTCTGGTTGTCCCTGGCCTCTTGGTTGTGGTGGTGCCACGGTCCCATCTCTCTGAAAGGGGAGGGAGGGCAGCAAGGAGAGCACATTTAGTAACAAAATACAGCAGCCACTTCATGGCTCAGGGATGTCACATCATGAGTATGGTGCCCCTCTTAGTCCTTGAGGCCCCTCGAAGGCCTCTGACAACCCCTTTGAGGATGACAAAGAAATGCAGAAGGTTTAAATGAGATGAGTTCCATTCACTTTTCTTCGGATGACTGGTGGTAAGGCAGACACGGTCCCACAAATGACGTGAAGATTAATGGAGCGAGGTGTTCCGCCTAGATCTGCTGGATAGGACCCCATGGCCCAGAGGGTTCCAGAGCTTGAGCATGACCCTTGGGAGCTTCAGGCCTTGGTTTCCACCACTATCAACCTGGCACCATAACCATAAATCATACTGCCCAGGGATGGACTGAGGTTACACTCCCAGTAGAGTACGGGAGTGTCTTATAAACTGAAAGTAGTAGAATACCAACAAGATAGTTCATTTAAGTGTGGTCACTCCTCTAAGTATTAGGTTTTCCAGCTCAACCAGATTCTTCTAAAAATACAGATTCCTGTCACAACAATTACATAGCATGACATGCATGAGTTTTCCAATAGTTTCTTTTCTTGAGCTTCAAGAATGTGCCATAAAGTGTTCTATGACTGGAGGTAGCAAAAGGGAAAGGAAATTTAAGGGAGAAGAAAGGCAAAGACAGTACTGTATACGGCAAACGCTGAGAAAAGAAACGCAATATTTGTGGGGGGAAAAACTTCAGTGAGTTTTACGGATCAATAATGTAATCCTCAAATAGTCCAGGTAATTTACAATGAATTACCTGTCTTTTCTGGATAAGGTTTTGGGGTTGTCTGTGGATCAAAGAAATATAAGTCTGAATCTTCTGGAAAGAGTATAAAAAATACAGTAAGACATGACCTGACATTTTTCACTAGGTATAAAGGGAGAATGTTACATCATGATAAAGGGTCAATCCACCAAGAACACAGAACAATCCTAACCAAACAACAGTGTCAAAACACACAGAGAGAAAACTGATAGAGCTAAAGCAGAGAGCAACGAATCCACAATTACAGTTGGGACTTCCGTGCTCCAGCGTCAGGAACTGACAACTACTAGAATGAAAATCATCAACGATAGAGAAGAACTAAACACCACAATCAACTGAACAGGATGTAAGTGGCATAATGGGATGCTCTGCTCAGTCACAGCAGGATAAGTAATTGTTTAAGCATGCAGGGAACATTCACCAACAGAGATTACATCCTGAACCAGAAAACCAACATCAACAAATTTGAAGTTTTAAAATGTGAGACAGGAATCCATCAAAATCCTAGAGAAGAACAAAGGCAGCAACCTCTGTGACCTCGGCCACAGCAACTTCTTGCTAGACACATCTCCAAAGGCAAGGGAAACAGAGGCAAAAATGAACTATTGGGACTTCATCAAGATAAAAAGCTTCTGCACAGCCAAGGAAACAGTGGATAAAAACCAAAAGACAACCAGGAGAATGGGAGAAGATATTTGCAAATGACATATCAGATAAAGCGCTGGTATCCAAGATCTATAAAGAACTTCTCAAACTCAACACCCAAAAATAAATAATCAAGAAATGGGCAGAAGACATGAACAGACATTTCTCCAAAGAAGAAAGACAAATGGCCAACAGACACGTGAAAAAATGTTCAACATCACTCAGCATCAGGGAAATACAAATCAAAACTACAATGAACTACCACCTTACACCAGTCAGAATGGCTAAAATTAACAAGTCAGGAAACAACAGATGCTGGCGATGATGCAGAGAAAGGGGAGCACTCTTACGCTATTGGTGGGAATGCAAGCTGGTGCGGACACTCTGGAAAACAGTATGGAGCTTCTTCAGTAAGTTAAAAATAGAACTACCCTACAACCTAGCAAATGCACTACTAGGGATTTACCTGAAGGATACAAATGTAGTGATACGAAGGGGTACCTATGCCCCAATGTTTATAGCAGCAATGTCCACAATAGCAAACTACGGAAAGAGCCCAGATATCCATCAACTGATGAATGGATAAAGAAGATGTGGTATATGTACAGAATGGAATGTTACTCGGCAAAAAGTATGAAATCTTACCATTTACAACAACATGGATGGAACTGGAGGATATTATGCTGAGTGAAATAATTCGGAGAAAGACAATTATATGGTTTCACTCATACATGGAATTTAAGAAACATAGAGGAAGGGAGGGAAAAATAAGATGAAATCAGAGAAGGAGACAAACCATAAGAGACTCTTGACTAAGGAAACAAAGTGAGGGTTGCTGGAGGTGAGGAGGGTGGGGGGATGGGGTAACTGGGTGAAGGGCATTAAGGAGGGCACGTGATGTAATGAGCACTAGGTATTATATATGACTGATGAATCACTGAACTCTACCCCTGAAACTAATGATACACTATATGTTAACTAACTGAATTTAAATAAGTTAAAAAAGAAGGAAAAAGTATTGAAATTATCTAGAGTGGTATCTTTGACCATAATGGAATCAAACTAGGAACAAACAAAAACACCAAGCGAAAACAAGAAAATCTCTAGATACTTAGAAATAAACAACGCACTTCTAAGTAAAACAAGGGTCAAAGAGAAAGTGTCAAAGGAAATTTTTAAAATAAATAGAACTATATGAAAATGAAAAAAACACTGCCAAAATATGTGGGATGTAGCACATGTGGGGGGGAGGGAGAGAGGGAGAAGCAGACTCCCCACCAAGCAGGGAGCCCAGTGCAGGGCTCCATCCCAGGACCCTGGGATCATGACCTGAGCCAAAGGCAGATGCTCAAACAACTGAGCCAGCCAGACACCCCAATAATCCAAGTTCTTAACTCACAATACTAGAAAATGAAGAGCTAGATACTAGGAAAACAAACCCAAAGCAAGCAGATAGAAGGAAATAAGAGCAGAAATCAGTGAAATTGAAAATAGAAAATATATATCAATGAAGTAGCTTGTTCTTTGAAAAGTCAATAAAATGAGTATACCTCTAGCCTTACTAACAAACATAAAAGGGGAAAAGACAAGATACTATTATAAGGAATGAAACCAGGTACATCATTACAGAGTCTGTAGGTTTTAGAAGGGTAATTTTTTTTAAAAATGCCAGGGACTTAGCTCATATATTCGATAACTGAGAAAAAATGGACTAATTTCTCAAAACCCACAAACTACCACAACTCAACTCAGTCCTGTATGTTCACGTACTGGAAAACGAACAATGTTAGCATGACAATACTACCTAGAGTGATCTAGATTCAAGGCAATCCCTACCAAAATCCTAATAACCTTTTGTTTTTCAGAAATAGGAAAACCCATTCTAAAATTCATATGGAATATCTCAAGAGGCTCTAAACAGTCAAAATAATCTTAAAGAAGAACACAGTTGGGAGGCTCGTCCTTCAAAACTTACTACAGAGCCACAGTAATCAAAACAGTGTGGTACTGGCAGAAGAACAGACACATGGGCCAATGGAATAGAACAGAGAGCCCAGAAAGAAACACTTGCATATATGGTCAATAGATTCTTGACAAGGGCACCAAGAAGCTGGTTAAAACACGCTGAAAAATGAAGTTAGACTGTTACCTTACAACGTATATAAAATTCAAATGAATCAAAGACCTAAACACAAGAACTAAAACTATAAAACTCTTAGGGAAAAAAAAAACTTAGGGGAAAGTCTTCATGATATTGGATTTGGTGATGATTTTTTGTTTATGAACCAAAAGCACAGGCAACAAAATAAATAAGATAAATTGGCCTTCATCAAAATGAAAAGCTTTTGTGCAAAACTTTTGGACACTATCAAGAGACTGAAAAGACAATGCTCAGAATGAGTGAATATATTTATAAATCATAGATCTGATAAGAGATCAAGATCCAGAATACAACTCAACAATGAAGAACCAAGCAATGAGATTTAAAAGTGGGCAAAGGACTTGAAGAGACTGCTCTTCAAAGAAGATATACAAATAGCCAATAAGAACATGAAAAGATGCCAGGCGTCACTAGTTGTTAGGGAAATGCAAATTGAATCCACAGTGAGATACCATTTCACAATCATTAGGATGGCTGCCACCAAAAGAAAAATGAAAACAAGTGTCGGAGAGGATGTGAAGAAACCAGAACCTGTTGCATTGGCCGTGGGAACATAAAATGCTACAGCTGCCGTGAAAAACGGATTGGCAGTTCCTCGAAGTTAAATATAGAATTACCAAATGATCCTGCAGTTCTGCTGCTAGGTATACACTCCAGAGAATTGAAAGCAGGGACTCAAACAGGTACTCGCGTGCCAATGTTCACAGCAGCACTATCCACAACCATTAAAAGGAAGAAACAACCCAAATGTTCGTCAACAGATACAACAAAATGTGGTATACATACAATGGAATATGATGCCACCATATAAAGGAATGAAATTCTGACTTATGCTACAACATGGATAAACTTTGGAAACTTATACTAAGTGAAAGAAGTCAGACGCAGAGGGACAAATATTATAGGATTCCACTTATATGAGGTACCCCAAAGGGGCAGATTCGTAGAGACAGAAAGTAAAATAGAGATTACTAGGGGATGAGGGTAGAGAAAAATGGGGAGTTACTGTTTAATGGGTAAAGACTTTCTGCTCGGGATGATGAGAAAATTCTGGAAATGAATAGTGGTGATGGTTGCACAACACTGGGAATATACTTAATGCCAAGGATGTGTACATTTAAAATGATTAAAATGGTAAGTTCTATGTACATTTACCACAATAAAAGTTATTCAACCTAGATGAAACCTGCAATCTGAATATTCCTATAACCATGAGCAATTTTTTAATGTAAAAGCTCCCCAAAACAGAAATATCCAGGCTTTGATGGTTTCACTGGTGAACTCTACCAAACATTTAAAAGACAATTCACACCAATTTTACATAATCTCTTCCAGAAAATAGAAAGGAGGGATATTTCCCAACTCATTTTATGAGGCCAGTACTAACCTGGTAACAGAAAAAGACCATATAATAAATAACTATAGACCAATGTCTCTCATGAACTAATACATAAAATCCTCAACAAAATATTAGCAAACTGAATAGAACGTATACAAAGAATTACATACCATGAACAAATGGGATTTATTCTAGTTATGCAAAGCTGAATCAACATTTGAATAACCATGTAACCCACCATATCAGCAGGCTATGGAAGAAAAATCATAATCACATTGACATGGAAAAATCCAATACTCATTTAGGAAAAAAGAATCAGCAAATTAGGAATAAAGGATAACTGCCTCAACTTCATAAAGAGAATCTAGAAAACACCCGTAGCTATCATCAGATTTAATGGTGAAAGACTGAATGCTCTCTCCCTAAGTTTGGAAACAGGGCACAGATACTGCTCTAATTTAATGTAGTACTAGAAGTGCCAACATTGTGACAAAAAATAAAAGATACAGAATGGAAAGAAAGAAAGAAACCTATCCCTATTTGTAGATGACAGGATCATGTACATAGAAAATTCCAAGGAAGCTACAAAAAAAAAATTCCTAGAATTCAGTAAGTGAGTTTTGTAGAACCAATGAGTTCAGCAAGGTCTCAGGATATAGCATTAACAATATCAAAATCAATCATACAGGAACTGAATACCGAAAGTTACAAGAAGATAAGGAGCAAAATCAAGACCTAAATAACCGGAGACATACTGTGTTCATGCATTGGAAGACTCAGAATTAAAGATGTTGGGGCGCCTGGGTGGCGCAGTCGTTAAGCGTCTACCTTCGGCTCAGGGCGTGATCCCGGGGTCCTGGGATCGAGCCCCACATCAGGCTCTTCTGCTATGAGCCTGCTTCTTCCTCTCCCACTCCCCCTGTGTTCCCTCTCTCGCTCGCTCTCTCTGTCAAATAAATAAATAAAATCTTGGGAAAAAATAAATAAAGATGTTAACTCTCCACAAACTGACCTATCCAAATCCACCAGGTCCTTGACAAACTTATTCTAAAATCCGTACAGAAAGCCACAGGCCCCAGAAGAGCTAAAACAATCCTGACAAAGAATAAAGTGGGAGGAATCACTCTCCCCGGTATTGAACACTTACTTATAGTTACAGTAATCAAGACATCAGCAGGGAGGCAGACACACAGATCAATGGAACAGAATCAAGAACCCAAAAAGACCTGCCCAAATAAGCTCAAGAGATTTTGATAAAGGTGTAAAGGCAAGATGGAGGAAGGATGGTCTTTTCCACAAAGGATGAACATTCACCTATCTCAACTAAGGGTGTCCATTGGTGGAGCAACGGGATATCCACAGGCAAAAATAATGAACCACAACCTAAGCTTCCCGCCTTATCCAAAAATGAGCTCAAAATGAACAACTTTGTCTCAAATGTCAAGTGTAAATTTACAAAACTTTCAGAAAACAGAAGAGAATCCTCAGGACTGAGGGCTTGGTGAAGAGTGCATAGGCTTGCTAGCAAAGCCATGATCCATAAAAGAAAAAAAAGACAAGCCAGACCTCATCAAAATTATAATACTTCCTTTTGTGAAAGACCGTGTTAAGAAGATGAAAGACAAGCTACAGAGCAGGAGAAAATCCTTACGAAACACATATATGACTAAGGACTGTGTCCAGAACACATGGAGACCTCTTAAAATTCAGAGTAAAAAAATAGACAATCCAATTAGAAAATGGGCAAAGGACATGAAGAGACATCTCCCTGAAGAGTTTATACAGATAGCCAATAAGCACATACAATTAGAGAAATGCAAATTAAAATCAGAATGAGATATCACAGCTATCAGAATGACTGCTCCAAGTACCAACAAGGATGTGGAGAAACTGGATCACTCATATACCCCTGGTGGGAATGTAAAATGGTATACGACCACTCTGGGAAACAGGCTGGCAACATCCTTTAAGAACTAAACCTACAACTATCATATGACCCAGCAATTAACACTCCCGGGCATTTACCCCAGAGAATGGAAAACTCATGCTTATACAAAAACCTGCATATAAATGTTTATAACCAAAAACTGGAAAAGACCAGATGACCTTCATAAACAAACTGTGGTATATCTACATCATGGAATACTATTTGGCAAGGCAAAGCAACAAACTATTGATACTTGCAAAAACTTGGGTAGATTTCAAGGGAATTATGCTGAGTGGAAAAGAAAACCAATCCCCAAACATTACACAGTATATGATTCCATTTACACAACATTTTCTAAATTGCCAGATTCTACAGATGAACAGATTACGGGGTGGGGACCAGAAAGGGGGGAAAAGAGGGGAAGGTAATGGTGTTCATAAAAGGGCAGCAAGAGGGATCTTTATGATGATGTAAATGTTCTCCATGTGGACTATCATGGTGGATACATGTATCTACCCAGGTGACAGAGCTACATAGAAGTGAAAACACACACATACATGTGAGTATAAGTTAAACTGGGAAAATCTGAATAGGATCACTAGATTTTGTATCAATATCGATATCCCGCTTGTGACATTATACTATAATTTTGCAGGATGTTACCACTGGGGAAAGTGGATATAGGGTACATGGGATCTCTCCATAGTATTTCTTACACCTTCATGAGTTCACAATTACCTCAAAACAAATAGTTAAAAAAAATAGTTAAAGATTGATTTGAACATCAAGGTCATTTTTGATATCAAAAAAAGGTCTGACACATAAACGGCTGGTCTTCAGGGGCTCAGGAATGTCTGTTTTTAAAATTTTTTTATTTATTTGAGAGAGACAAAGTGAGCCAGAGAGAGAGAGAGCGAGTGCACGCACAAGTGGGTGGGAGAGGCAGAGGGAGAAGCAGACTCCCCACTAAGCAAGGAGCCCAACAAGAGGCTCCATCCCAGGACCCCGGGATCACGACCTGAGTTGAAGGCAGATGCCGAACCAACTGAGCCACCCAGGCACCCCCCCACCGCCAAGAATGTTGATTATTGATCTTAAAAACTAAGGAGCAAAGCAGGCAGAAGAAGGGCAGTAAGAACATCTAGGAATGAGGTGGGATACACAAGTGAAGTTTGCAGACAACTAAAGCTTATTCTTTCCTGATCCCAATGGTTGGTGGCACACTGAAAATCCGAACAACATAGCTCTCTGCCTCTTTGAGATGAGGGTATATCAAATACAATTTTTCTAGAGACCCTGTGGCCACTATTTTTCTGTTCTCACACTGTGCTTATCTCTTAAAGAGCAGAATCCCATTTTCTTCTTTCTAGATTATTAGATCTAATCTTCCATGGGCTAGGCAAACTGCCAAGCAGGCCAGGAATGACTACAAGCCAAAGCTTACAATTTTGGTTTTGAGGTACTGTGATTACTCTTCTGCACAGGTTGACCTGTGGATCAGGAGAAGCCTTTGCCAAGGCTTTTTTGGCCAAGGTGCACCACCTGACACTAAACTCCCCTTGGGGGTCATCAAGACCTCCCCTGTGCAAACACTTGTAATGGCAGCACGCTGGAGAGGAAAAGCCAGGACCCCAGGCTCCAGTCCTGTCACTCTGCTAGCTTGCAGCAGACCCCTGGACTAGTCCTTTTCATCCGAACAATGAGGGGAGGACATGACCATGAAGGTTTTTCCAGTTCTGACACCTGGAGATCTTCCTCACGTAAAGATGGCTTTAATGTTTAAGTTCATTACAAAGGTAATATATGCTCAATATAAAAATAATCCAAAGGTATAGAATTGAAAGAAATTCAAATATTAGAGTTGACCTCAGATCTATTCTCCGAGGTGACTACGGAGTCTTTTCAGATATGCATGCTAGCATGCGTGTGCGTGCCTCACGTACACGTATTTGGTAGAAGCTGATTCATACCACATACATTCTGATCTGTGACTTGACTCTCTTCATGTCAGTTCCAGAGATCTATCTTGGTTTTGCATTGGCTGTACAGCATGAATGCTTAGAACTGTATTTCCCTGTGGGGCTTCCGTGTTTCATTCGGGGCTGATATAAAACACAAGAGAGCTGCACGCGCGCAGAAGTGCACCTAGCGGGAAAATGCTTTGAAGAGCTGCTCAAAGATTTTATCAAATCACCCTCCCGAAAGGTAGAACTAATTTACAGGACTGCCTACAGGAGTGAAATTGTGAAGGTAAAGCTTGATACAACAGCAGACATACAAATGACCTTCCTGCTTGTCCTGGCCCCACAAATACGTGCTCACTGCACATTCATCATGAGGAAATCATGGATTTAACAGAAAATGGATTGAGGCCACATAAGTAGCACCTGGACAGTAGTTCTCAAAGAGTATTCCGTGAATCCCTGGGGGGTCTGTGAGGTCATAACTTTTTATAATCTTCCTCAGATGTTCTTTGCCCTCTTAAAAGGGCTGACATTTGCACTGTGGTGCAAACGCTGTGGTGTATACACTGACCGACCCTGGGCGTGAACCAGGACAGTAGCAGCAACGGTATGAGAATGCATCCGGTTGTGCACTATAGAACAGCCGCTGAAAGAGAATGCCAGTTTCACTTAATGTCCTAGATGGTAGGTGGCATCTTAAGACAGCTGTGAAGATGCCTGCTCTCCCCCTTGTGTACACAGCCTGTATAATCCCAGCCCCTGGAGTGTGGGAGGAACCACGTCATTTCTAAGATCAGGCAGAAGTGAAGGGATTTTTGCAGATATAATTAGGATGCCAATCAGTAGGAATGAATTACTCAAAAGGGAGAATATTCTGCGTGATTCAGACACCATCAGGTGCTAAGCCCTTGAAAAGAGGGCTTTAGGCCTTCCCTGAGCCGACATTAAAGGCAGCCGACGCGCATTTTCTAGCAGGCCCTGAAGAGGTGGCCACGGTTCTGTAGCTGCACAGAAATGAATTCTGCCAACACAGCCGAGCCTGTGACTAGGTTACATCACACAGGGAAAAGGGACTGTGCAGATGTGATGAAGCTAAGGACCTTGAGATGAAAAGATTATCCTGGAATTTTCAGGCAAGCCCAAGGTAATTATAAAGGGGAAGAGATGGGCAGAAGAGTCAGAGGAGATGTGATGAGGGAAGCAGTGGTGAGAGTGAGGGAGAAATCCGAAGAGACTACTTTGCTGGCTTTGAGGATGGAGGAAGGGGCCACTAGCCAAGGAATCTGGCCTTCAAAAGCAGGAAAAACCAAGGAAGCAGATTTCTCCCTAGAGCCTCCCAAAGGAACACAGCCCTGCCAGTACCTTTCATTTTGATCCAACAAAACCCAAATCATATTTCTGACCTCCAGAACCGGAAGGTAATACATTTGGACTGTTTTAAGCCAGCACACTGCGGTAATTTGCTACAGCAGCAATAAGAAACTATAAATGCTGGTACTAGGATTAAGGTACTGCTGAAATAAATACCTAGATACGTGGAAGTGGCTTTGGAATCATGTAATAGACAAAGGCTGGAAGGATTTTGAGGAGCGCGACAGAAAAAGCCTGGATTGCCTTCAACAGACGGTTAGCAGAAATATGGATGTTAACAACTAGTGACAGCTAAAGAGGATTCAGGAAGAAGTCAAGAACATGGTAGAAAAAACCTACAGCACACTAGAGAGTCCTTACATCATCATGAAGTCTGTGGATGGACATATGGATGTTAAAGGCTTTGCCAGTCGGGTCTCAGATGGAATGTAGGAACATGCTACCGGACGCTGAAAGAAAGAAGATCCTTACTACGTGGCAGAAAACTTGGCTGAACGATGCATCCTGTAGTTATGCGAAAAGCCGACTTGTAAATAATGAACTTGGACAGGTTAGCTGACGAGATCTCAAAAAAAAAAAAAAAGTTTTATCCTAACCTGATTACAAAAAGTCCTATAAAATTCACTGCCAAGAGAGCATGCTTTGAAGAGAAAGTCAATGGTGTGGCTGGCAAACCTCTTTTTAGTGCCTTGGAAGGGTCAGAAGGTCAGAGTTGTAGTCACACACAAGGCTCTTTGAAGAGATAATACATGTGACTCATGGATCCCCTCAGCCATCTCAGTGGAAAGATCTGTGGAGGGGCCTCTTGTCCAATGGAGTAATCTCCATGATGTACATGGGAAATCCATAAGGTTCTTGAGAATTTTATAGCAGCAGGAGCACTGGCAGCTTGGAAGTAAAAGAGACAGAAAGAGAACAAAATGAAAGAAGGTTGTTAGCCTCCCAAAATTCTATAGGCAGAAAATAGGCCGACAGAACAACTCAGCTACAAACGTGCTATCTTTTATGAAAAGGGAAGGATGACTCCAAGGACAGAGCTGCAAGCCCAGAACGTACTGCTGTGAGCCACCGCAAATGATCCCCAGGCCTGGAACCTAACGGAGTTTGCCCAGTTGGATTTTGAAATTGCTGGAAACTGGTAAAATTCTTTTGCCTTATATTCTCTCACTTTTAAAGAGATTTACTGATTTGAGAGAGAGAGAGTGCGTGCATGCACGTTTGTGGGAGAGAGTGGGGGGAGGGCAGGGAGGAGAGTCCCAAGCAGACTCTACACTGAGCGTGGAGCCCGATGTGGGGCTCGACTTCACAACCTGGAGATCATGACCTGAATAAGACGCTCAACAGATTGTGCCACCCAGGCGCCCCCATTTTCTCACTTCTGTAAATGGAATATCTACAACTGTGTCTCACGCCTGTCCACTGTATTTTGGGGATCAAATAACTTGTTTCTTGAGTTTCACGGGTGTACACATGAAGGACTGTACCTCAGAATGGTTTCTATAACCAAAGCCTTAACTACATCTGATTTGGATAATTTAGGTGATAAGATTTAGGACATTTGTGCTGATTAATTTAAGATTTTGGAATCTGAGCTGATGATGTAATGACTTGAAGCTTTTGAAGAAGCTGAGACAGACTGAATGTCTTTTGCATGTGGGGGAATATGACTATTTGTAAACCAGAGGGCAGATGTGGTAGAAAGTCAATACTCCCCCCAAAGAGACAGCAATGTCCTAATTCTTAGAACCTGTGAATACACTACCTTACACAAGGCAAAAGGTTTTACATATGTTTTTAAGTTAAGAATACTGAGATGGGAGGAGTTAAGATGGCGGAGGAGTAGGAGACACCTTTTTCAGCCGGTCCCCCGAGTGGAGCTGGATAGGTACCAGACCAGCCTAAACAACCACAGAACCAGCCTGAAACGCAGGATGATGCATCTGGATCTCTACAAATGAACATCTCCAGCGCTGAGTATTGAGGTACGAAGCAGGGAGCCATGAAACCGCGCACAGATATCGGAAGATAAACGGAAGGGGAGGGAGCCGCCTCGTTTGGGCACCGGGAAGCGGTAGCCACCTGCACGCGCGGGCTGGCGGCTGGCGGCGTTAGAAACACAAAGGACAGAGACACGCCGGCCCTGGAAGTGAGGGCTGGGACGCCGGGTGTGGGGCGCACATCCCGGGACGCTGCAGGGTTGAGCAGCACCAACAGTAAAAGAGTTAAAGTGGCCAGAACATAAGTAGAGAACGGGCCACAATCCCTCTGTTCTGTGACAGAGGCTGAAATTCGGCAGCTGCTGCTCTGACTCTCAGAAGAGGCACAGCAAACCGCCAGGGAAAGCCGCCAGAGAACAAAAGCCTGGAAATACCAGCTCAGAGAGTGCCCATCCCCATCCCCCCTCGCAGGGGACGCCGAGACTCTACCCAAACAGGGTTGCCTGAGTATCGGCGCGGCAGGCCCCTCCCCCAGAACACAGAAGGCAGGCTGAAAAATCAAGAAGCCCACAACCCGGGCGCCTGGGTGGCGCAGTCATTGAGCACCTGTCTTCGGCTTAGGGCGTGATCCCGGCATTCCGGAAAGGAGTCCCTCATCGGGCTCCTCCGCTGGGAGCCTGCTTCTTCCTCTCCCACTCCCCTGCTTCTGTTCCCTCTCGCTGGTTGGCTGCCACATAAATAAATAAATAAAATCTTTAAAGAAGAAGCCCACATCCCTAAGATCCCTATAAAACAAGGGGCATGGCCTGGGACCCAGGCAATAATTTGGGCTCTGGACAACCCCACAACCTCTCCTCATCAGAATGACAAGAAGGAGAAGCCCCCCCGCCCCCAGCAAAGAAAAGACAGTGAGTCTGTGGCCTCTGCCACAGAAATAATGGATATGGATGTAACCAAAGTATCAGAAATGGAATTCAGAGTAACGATGGTCAAAATGATGAGTAGAATTGAAAAAACTATTAACGAAAAGGTTACTGAGAATATAGAATCCCTAAGGACAGAAATGAGAGCGAATCTGACAGAAATTAAAAATTCTATGAGCCAAATGCAGGCAAAACTAGAGGCTCTGACGGCCAGGGTCACAGAAGCAGAGGAATGGGTTAGGGAACTGAAGGATGGGTTAATAGAGGAAAAAACCAAAATAGAAGCTGCTCTTAAAAAAATCCAAGCCCACGAATGTAGGTTACAGGAGATTACTGACTCAATGAAACGATCCAATGTTAGAATCATCGGCATCCCTGAGGGGGTGGAGAAAAACAGAGGTCTAGAAGAGATATTTGAACAAATTGTAGCTGAAACTTCCCTAATCGAGCGAGGGAAACAAACATTCGTGTCCAAGAGGCAGAGAGGACCCCTCCCAAGCTCAACCATGACAAACCTACGCCACGTCACGTCATAGTGCATTTCGCAAATATTAGATGCAAGGATACAGTATTGAAAGTGGCCAGGGCAAAGAAATTTCTCACGTACCAAGGCAAAGGCATCAGAATTACGTCAGACCTGTCTACACAGACCTGGAATGAGAGAAAGGGTTGGGGGAGCATATTTAAAGCTCTTTCAGAGAAAAACATGCAGCCAAGGATCCTTTATCCAGCAAGGCTGTCATTCAGAATTGATGGAGAAATAAAGACATTTCAGAATCGCCAGTCACTAACCAATTTCGTAACCATGAAACCAGCCCTACAGGAGATATTACGGGGGGTTCTATAAAAGTAAAAAGGCCCCAAGAGTGATACAGAACAAAAGTCACAGCCAATACAAACAAAGACTTTACTGGCAACATGGCATCATTAAAATCATATCTCTCAGTACTCGGTCTTAATGGTAATGGCTTAAATGCTCCCATAAAACAACACAGGGTTGCAGATTGGATAAAAAGAAATGACCCATCCATTTTCTGTCTACAAGAGACTCATTTCGAACCCAAAGATGCATTCCGACTGAGAATAAGGGGATGGAGTACCATCTTTCATGCAAATGGACCTCAAAAGAAAGCTGGGGTAGCAATTCTCATATCAGATAAATTGGATTTTAAACTACAGACTATAGTTAGAGACGCAGAAGGGCACTATATTATTCTTTTTTTTTGAAGATTTTATTTATTTATTTGACAGAGATAGAGACAGCCAGCGAGAGAGGGATCACAAGCAGGGGGAGTGGGAGAGGAAGAAGCAGGCTCATAGCAGAGGAGCCTGATGTGGGGCTCGATCCCAGAATGCCGGGATCACGCCCTGAGCCGAAGGCAGACGCTTAACCGCTGTGCCACCCAGGCGCCCCATGCACTGTATTATTCTTAAAGGAAGTATTCAACAAGTGGATATGACAATTATAAATATATATGCCCCCAACAGGGGAGCAGCAAGATACACAAGCCAACTCTTAACCAGAATAAAGAGACATATAAATAAAAATACATTAATAGTAGGGGACCTCAACACTCCACTATCAGAAATAGACAGAACACCCTGGCAAAAACTAAGCAAAGAATCAAAGGCTCTGAATGCCATACTCGACGAGTTGGACCTCATAGATATATATAGAACACTACACCCCACAACCAAAGAATACTCATTCTATTCTAATGCCCATGGAACATTCTCAAGAATAGACCATGTTCTGGGACACAAAACAGGTCTCAACCGATACCAAAAGATTGAAATTATCCCCTGCATATTCTCAGACCACAACGCTCTGAAATTGGAACTCAACCACAAGGAAAAATTTGGAAGAAACTCAAACACTTGGAGACTAAGAACCATCCTGCTCAGGAATGACTTGATAAACCAGGAAATCAAAAATCAAATTAAACAATTTATGGAGACCAATGAGAATGAAAATACAACAGTCCCAAACCTATGGGATACTGCAAAGGCAGTCCTAAGGGGGAAATACATAGCCATCCAAGCCTCACTCAAAAGAATAGAAAAATCTAAAATGCAGTTTTTATATTCTCACCTCAAGAAGCTGGAACAGCAACAGAGGGACAGGCCTAATCCCCGCACGAGGAAGCAGTTGACCAAAATTAGAGCTGAAATCAATCAAGCAGAAACCAGAAGTACAGTAGAGCAGATCAACAGGACTAGAAGCTGGTTCTTTGAGAGAATCAATAAAATTGACAGACCACTGGCAACACTTATCCAAAAGAAAAGAGAAAGGACCCAGATTATTAAAATTATGAATGAAAAAGGAGAGGTCACGACCAACACCATTGAAATTGGAAGGATTATTAGAAATTTTTATCAACAGCTATATGCCAATAAACTAAGCAATCTGGAAGAGATGGAATCCTTCCTGGAAACCTATAAACTACCAAGAGTGAAACCGGAAGAAATTGATTCCTTAAACAGGCCAATTAATTTTGAAGAAATTGAGTCAGTGATAAACAACCTTCCAAATAACAAAACTCCAGGCCCGGATGGTTTTCCTGGGGAATTCTACCGAACATTCAAAGAAGAAATAATACCTATTCTCCTAAAGCTATTTCAAAAAATAGAAACAGAAGGAAAGCTACCAAACTCATTCTATGAGGCCAATATTACCTTGATCCCCAAACCAGGCAAAGACCCCCTCAAAAAGGAGAATTACAGACCGATTTCCCTAATGAATATGGACGCCAAAATCCTCAACAAGATACTTGCTAATAGAATCCAACAGTACATTAAAAGGATTATCCATCACGATCAAGTGGGATTCATACCTGGGATGCAAGCGTGGTTCAATATTCGCAAATCAATCAGCGTCATACACCATATCAACAAGAAAAGACTCAGGAACCATATGATCCTCTCAATCGATGCCGAAAAAGCATTTGACAAAATACAGCATCCTTTCCTGATTAAAACCCTTCAGAGTGTAGGAATAGAGGGTACATTTCTCAATCTCATAAAAGCCATCTATGAAAACCTACTGCAAATATTATTCTCAATGGGGAAAAGCTGGAAGCCTTTCCCTTAAGATCAGGAACTCGACAAGGATGCCCACTCTCGCCACTATTATTCAACATAGTACTAGAAGTCCTTGCAACAGCAATCAAACGACAAAAAGGGATGAAAGGTATTCAAATCGGCAAAGAAGAAGTCAAAATGTCTCTCTTCGCAGATGACATGATACTCTATATGGAAAACCCAAAAGAAGCCACTCCCAAACTATTAGAAGTTATACAGCAATTCAGTAATGTGGCGGGATACAAAATCAATGCTCAGAAATCAGTTGCATTTCTATACACGAATAACGAGACCGAAGAAAGAGAAATTAGGGAATCCATCCCATTTACAATAGCACCAAAAACCATACGTTACCTTGGAATTAACTTAACCAGAGACGTAAAGGACCTATATTCTAGAAGCTATAAATCACTCTTGAAAGACATTGAGGAAGACATAAAAAGATGGAAAGATATTCCATGCTCATGGATCGGAAGAATTAACATAGTTAAAATGTCCATGCTACCCAGAGCAATCGACACTTTCAATGCTATCCCGATCAAAATACCGAGGACATTTTTCAAAGAACTAGAACAAATAGTCCTTAAATTTGTATGGAAACAGAAAAGGCCCCGAATCTCCAAGGAACTGTTGAAAAGGAAAAACAAAGCTGGGGGCATCACAATGCCAGATTTCGAGCTGTACTACAAAGCTGTGATCACAAAGACAGCATGGTACTGGCACAAAAACAGACACATAGACCAATGGAACAGAATAGAGAGCCCAGAAATGGACCCTCGGCTCTTTGGGCAACTAATATTTGATAAAGCAGGAAAAAACATCCGGTGGGAAAAAGACAGTCTCTTCAATAAATGGTGCTGGGAAAATTGGACAGCTACGTGCAAAAGAATGAAACTTGACCACTCTCTCACACCATACACAAAAATAAACTCCAAATGGATGAAAGACCTCGATGTGAGACAGGAATCCATCAAAATTCTAGAGGAGAACATAGGCAGCAACCTCTACGATTTCGGCCAAAGCAACCTTTTTCATGATACATCCCCAAAGGCAAGAGAAACAAAAGATAAAATGAATTTATGGGACTTCATCAAGATTAAAAGTTTCTGCACAGCCAAGGAAACAGTCAGAAAAACTAAGAGGCAGCCCACGAATGGGAGAATATCTTTGCAAATGACACTACAGATAAAGGACTGGTATCCAAGATCTACAAAGAACTTCTCAAACTCAATACATGAGAAACAAATAAACAAATCAAAAAATGGGCAGAAGATATGAACAGACACTTTTCCAATGAAGACATACAAATGGCTAACAGACACATGAAAAAATGTTCAACATCATTAGCCATCAGGGAAATTCAAATCAAAACCACACTGAGATACCACCTTACGCCAGTTAGAATGGCAAAAATAGACAAGGCAAGAAACAACAATTGTTGGAGAGGATGTGGAGAAAGGGGATCCCTCCTACATTGTTGGTGGGAATGCAAGTTGGTACAGCCACTCTGGAAAACAGTGTGGACGTCCCTTAAAAAGTTAAAAATTGAGCTACCCTATGATCCAGCAATTGCAGTACTGGGTATTTACCCCAAAGATACAGACGTAGTGAAGAGAAGGGCCATATGCACCCCAATGTTCATAGCAGCAATGTCCACAATAGCTAAATCGTGGAAGGAGCCGAGATGCCCTTCAACAGATGACTGGATTAAGAAGTTGTGGTCCGTATATACAATGGAATATTACTCAGCCATCAGAAAGAATGAGTTCTCAACATTTGCTGCAACATGGATGGCACTGGAGGAGATAATGCTAAGTGAAATAAGTCAAGCAGAGAAAGACAATTATCATATGATTTCTTTCATCTATGGAACATAAGAAGTAGGATGATCGGTAGGGGAAGAAAGGGATAAAGAAAGGGGAGGGTAATCAGAAGGGGGAATGAAACATGAGAGACTATGGACTCTGAGAAACAAACTGAGGGCCTCAGAGGGGAGGGGGGTGGGGGAATGGGATAGACCGGTGATGGGTAGTAAGGAGGGCACGTATTGCATGGTGCACTGGGTGTTATACACAACTAATGAATCATCGAGCCTTACATCGGAAACCGGGGATGTACTGTATGGTGACTAACATAATAAAAAATCATTAAAAAAAAAAAGAATACTGAGATGGGGAGACTATACTGGATTATCTGGGTGGGTTCAATGTGATCACAAAGGTCTTTGAGAGAGAGAGAGAGAGTGAGTGAGTCAGGGGCGCTTGGGTGGCTCAGTTCGGCTCAGGTCATGATTTCAGGGTCCTGGGATCAAGTCTTGCATCGGGCTCCCCACTCATTGGGAAGCCTTCTTTCTCTGCCTGCTGCTCCCCCTGCTTGTGAGCACTTGCTCTCTCTGACAAATAAATAAAATCTTAAAAAAAGAGAGAGAGAAAGAGTCAGAGAGAAAGATCTGAAAATGCTACACTACACTGCTGGCTCTGAAGATGGAGGGAAAGGACCATGAGCCAAAGAATGTAGGCCTCCTGAAGAAGCTGGAAAAGGCAAGGAAATCAACATTCTCTACAGGCTCCAGAAGGAACACAGTATGCCAACACGCTGGTTTTAGCTCAGTTAGGTCCGTTTCAGATTTCTGACCTCGATGATTGCAAGATAATACACATGCATTGTTTAAGCAACCAACTCTATGGTAATTCATTACCACAGCAGCAACAGAAAATGGAGCACAACCTCAAACCTCACACCTCACATGAGACCCCAGCCCCAGCTGATACCATGACTGCAGCTCTGTAGGAAACAGTGAGTGGAGGACCCAGCTAAATAGAACTCAAACTCCTGACCCAGGGGAATAAGAGAATGCACTGAAATTGCTCTAACTCAGTAATTTATGGTAACTGACTACGAGGCAATACAAAATTAATAGAGGGGTGCAGAAAAAACACCTTATGAAAGCTCAACCTTGAGTACACAACTTTTCAGCACTCTGGGTGATGAAATGGGAAGGACTGTGAAAGCATTTAACATTGCACATCCAAGTGTAACAGGTGACCCGAGAAAAATCACTTACGTGATTATTTCAATTTTGAGCTGAATTAGCTATTTTCTCTCATAAAAGACCAAATTTACTCAACCATCAGGAACTAAGCGACTTCTGGAGACCACTCCACCTAACAAGACTTACAGTGATGGGACGGTTCTGTGTATTTTACGGGGAATACACCAACCTACACATGACAAAATTGCATAGACCTAAATACACTTGTGAGTACAAATAAACCTGAGAAATTTGAATGAGTGTACTGTATCAATGTCAGTAAATGGTTGTGATATCACAGTACAATTTGCAACATGTTACCATTGGAAAAAATTGGGTGAACAACTTATCATAACAACGTATATACCTGAATCCAGAAGATGTGAGAATCCAGCTGTTCCACTAAGATGTCCTAGAAATTTTCTAAAATGCTCACAAAGATCTTCTCACTTAATTGTTTTTGTCTTGCCAAGCATAGTTATCATAAAATATGTTCTTTGTTAACAGATACAACTTTATTATTCATTTTAAATGAATATTTTAAGATTTTTGTTTGTTTTAAATTCAAAGATGAGAAATACTGCTAGATGTGACCCACATAAAAAAAAGCCCTTGAGATCCTCAATGATGTCAGGAGTCCTGAGACCAAAAAGTTTGAGAACTACTATTTTAGGGTTCTGTGCCTCGAAGTACCCCCAGCCCTAGGGGAGCTCTGTGGGCAGTTGTAGTTAATGAGCTACAACCAGGTCCGGGGAGCCGCCGTGCTGGCCAGGACTTCCGGCCAGCTCTGACTTACCTCCTCCTCCTGCACTTGGTTTCCTGCGGCCATCGTCTGGATCATCCAAAGCATCAGCCAAGATAAATGAGCTACCTTCGGTGAGCATCAAAACACAAAGGAAATGGCCAACTGATTAACAACTGGGTACAAGACTCCAAAAAGTGCAAAAACGCTCCTGGATTCAACTGATCAATGCAGTCCATGAGTTAAGACAAAGAAGCTAAAATTGGGTTCCCACTCTGACAGACGCTGGTAATGAAAATACCAACAGGATGAATCAACTTACTGCTCTCAGTCTTTGCACTGTATTACCATTTTCTCAACTAATTTATATTCCTGTGTATGCTTTGCTTAGGCTAGCAAAGAGACCATTTTAATGGTCTCCTCACTGATTATAGGTATTAACCCAAGATTCAAAACCAACCGCACGGAGTCCACAAATCAGACAATCGATGGGGAGGTTGCATGGTCACAAAGCACCCCTTTGAGGGTGCAAATGTGAAGACATGAGGGCAAATAAAAAAGCAGCAGTAACTCTCTCTCTTGGGTCATGACTGTCTCTTCAGAAGAATGGTAGCCATCCACTTCCAGAAACATGGTAGCATGCTCCTAAAGTACTAGTAACAAGTTGCCAGACAGGAGCAATGACTGTGTCTCCCACCCCAAGGCTAGTTTTTTGTTTGTTTGTTTGTTTTACATCGGTGAAGATGTCTGAATAGGAAAGTGACCCGTCTGGAGAAAGCTAAGACAACTCCACGAAAAAGTCACAAAGTCAAAATCCTTTACTGAAAGATGACACTGAAAAATAAATGGTCTCCTCAGAGCAGCCATATTACCTGCAGGCTTTGCTGGAGCTCTGGTTGTTCCCGGCCTCTTGGTTGTGGTTGTGACATGGTCCCATCTTGCTAAAATGGGGAAGGGGGACAGCATGGGAACACATTTAGTAACAAAATACAGCAGCCACTTCATGGCTCAGGGATGTCACATCATGAGTATGGTGTCCCTGTCTTAGTCCTTGAGGCCCCTCGAAGGCCTCTGACAACCCGTTTGAGGATGACAAAGAAATGCAGAAGGTTTAAATGAGATGAGTTCCATTCACTTTTCTTCAGAGGACCAGTGGTAAGGCAGACACAGTTCCACAAGTGACCTGAAGATTAATGGAGCAAGGTGTTCAGCCTAGATCTGCTGGATAGGTCCAGGAGATTCCAGAGCTTGAGCATGACCCTTGGGAGCTTCAGGCCTTGGTTTCCACCACTATCAACCTGGCACCATAACCATAAATCATACTGCCCAGGGATGGACTGAGGTTACGCTCCCAGTAGAGTACGGGAGTGTCTTATAAACTGAAAGTAGTATAATACCAACAAGATAGTTCATTTAAGTGTGGTTGTTACTACTGTAACGATGAGGTTTTTCAGCTCAACCAGACTCCTCTAAAAATATAGACTTCTTTCACTCCTATCACATGGCGTACTATGTATTAGTTTTCTAATAGTTTCTTTCCTTAGACATCAAGACTTTGGTGTAATTCTTCCTACTATTAGAAGTAGTAAAGGAAATTTAAGAGCAAAAATAGAAACTGGTTGAAAGTAGAAAGATGGGTAAAAGTATATGATACAAATAGCAACTGTGAGAAAGCTGGAGTAGCTATATTACTACCAGATAAAACACACATTAAGACAAACACTATTACAAGAGTCAAAGAATGATATTTTGTGATCATGAAAGGATAAACCCAGAAGAAAGATAAAACTTTAAACATATATGCACTCAACCACCAAGCCCCAAAATACAAGAAGCAAAAAAATGGCAAAAATCAAAGAATAGGCAATTTGACAATAATAGCTGTAGATTTCAATACCATCCTTTCAATCATAGATAGAACAGCTTGATAGAAAAATCAGGAAGGAAGACTCGAACCAATGGGTCAAAGAAGAAATCATAAGGAAAATTATTAAATACCCTGAGACAAATGAAAAAGAAAACACAACATACCAAAACTTAGGTGTTACTGTGAAAGCAGTGCTGGGGGGGGGGTCTAGCTCTAAACATTGACATTTTAAAAAAAAGGTCTCAAATCAATAGTCTAACCTTTCACATTAAAATATTAGATAGGGACGCCTGGATGGCTCAGTCAGTTAAGGGTCTGACTCTCGATTTTAGCTCAGGTCATGATCTCAGGGTTGGGAGACTGAGCCCCACGTCAGGCACCATGCTCAGCATGGAGTCTGCTTGAGATTCTCTCTCCTCCCTCTGCCCTTCCCCTGCTCTCCCTCTCAAATAAATGAATAAAATCTTTTAAAAAATTAGATAAAGAGGAAACCAAACCTACATCAAGAAGAAAATAAAAATTGTAGCAGAAATAACTGCAATAGAGAATATAAAAAATAGAGAAAAAACAAATCCAAAAATTTGATTCTTTTGACAAAATTGATGAACTGTTAGCAGACTGACCCAAGACAAAAAGAAAGAAGACCCAAATTACTAAATTCAAGAATGAAAGAAAGGACATTACTACCAACTGTACAGAAATAAAAAGAATTAAGGAACACTATGAACTGTATTACAATAAATTAGATAACCTAGATGAAACGGACAAGACTAGACCCACAAGTAAAGACAGTGAATCAGGGATTTAAACATTTCCCACAAAGAAAATCCCAGGACCAGAAGTCCTCATTGGTGATTTCTACCAAATATTTAAAGAAAAATCAAGTCATTAAGGAGGGCACGTGATGTAATGAGCACTGGGTGTTTATGCTGAACTGATGAATCACTGAATATTATATCAAAAACCAATAATGTACTATACCTTGGCTAACTGAATTTAAAAAAAAAAAAGATCAATCAATAAAAGTCAATTCTTAAACTGTTCCAAAGAAATAGAGGTGGGAATACTTCCTAACTCATTCTATGAAGCCAGTAGTACCTTATTCCAAAGCCACCACAAGATAACTAGATAACAAATCCACCACAGACCTCTAACCCTTATGGGTACAGATGCAAAATCCTCAACAAAAACCTAGAAAACCAAATTCAGCAGCATATTAAGATTATAAAACATGGCCAAGTAAGATTTATTCCAGGAATGCAAGGGTAGCTCAATATAAGAAAATCAATCACTTTAATATCCAAAACTAATACAACAAAGGGAAATAAAATACTTGATCTCAATAGATGCAGAAATGCATTTGACAAAAGCCAAAATCATTTCACGCTAAGAAAAAAAATACTGTTTATCTAGGAATATTTCCTCAACTTGATGAAGGGTATCTATGAAAAATCCACAGTAAACATCATATTTAAGGATGAAAGACTGAAAGCTTTTCTCCTAAGATCATCAACAAGACAAGGATGTCTACTCTCACCACTTCTATTCAATACTGTACAGGGCAATTAGGCAAGAAAAAAAATCATCTAGACTGTGAAGAAGGAAGTAAAACGATCTCTAGTCAAAGACGACATGACCTTACATATAGAAAACACAACACTAACAATCCAGACCTTCTTAGAGATAGTAAGTCCAGCAAAGCTGCAGGATACAAGATCAATATACAAAAATCAATTGTATTTCTATATATTAGCAATAATCAATCTGAAAAAGGAAAATAAAGTTATTCCATTATAATAGCATCAATGGAATATTAGTCATAAAAAGAATGAAGCACTGATATGCAGGCTATAAGGTGGGTGTGCCTCCAAACATTCTGCTAAATGAAAGACAAAAGGTCACATATTATATGACAGTATTTATATGAAATACCCAGAATAGATGAATCAACTTAGAAAGTACATCGGTTTCAAAACTTTGTTCCTCTCTCCCTCCATCCCTTCCTCCACCCTCTCCTTCCATCTTCACCCCTTTTCCCTCCATCTCTTCCTTTTGCCATGTGTATAATCATCTCAGAGAGGAGCACACTTCTGCTTTTGCCCTATAAAGCTTTTCTTTTAAAAAAAATTAAATTTATTTATTTGAGGGGGAGGGGCAAAGGGAGAGAATCTGAAGCAGACTCCGCATTGAGTGTGGAGCCCAACACAGGGCTCAATCCCAGGACCTTGAGATCAGGACCTGAATTGAAATTAGGAGTTGGATGCTTAATCTACTTAGCCACCCAGGTGTTCCAAGACTGTTTTGGCAATTTGGGATCCCCTGAATTTCATATGCATTTTAGGATCAGCTTGTCTGTTTCTGCAAAAATTCTAGCTGGGATTTTGACAGGAATTGCTTTCAGTCTGTTGATCAATTAAAGTAGGCATGCATTCCTCATGTATGTTTGACTTACACCAGAGACTCAGCCACAGTCAAATCAAGGATCAATAATAATGACTGACACTTACTGAGTACTGAACTTGTACCAGTCCTGTGCTGAGCGCTTCACAAGGGTCATCTCATTTAATCCTTACAATAATCCTAGGAGGTAGGGCTTATTATTAACCTCATGTAACACACGAGGAAACACAGGCACAGAGAAATCAGGTGACTCACCCACGAAGAAAAAGACAAGCAAAACAGCAGAAAAATGGAAACTACAAATGGCCAATAAATATATGAAATGATGCTCCATCTCACTATAATGAGGAAAATGCAGAATAAGCAATAAGGTATTTTGTCCATCGTATTGTTAAAACACCTTTGATTAATAAAATGGTGATGTACAGATCTGGGAGAAAAGGAATGCAACAGTATTCAGTGAATATATAATGGTACATTCATTTTAGAAACAATTTGGCAGAATCTATTAAAATATAAAATATGTATACCCTTCGGCCTGGTAGTTCCACTGAGCTTGTACACAAAGGATAGGGACAAGAATGTTCACTGAAACCCTATTTGTAATTATGAAAAATGAGAGCAAATCACACATCTACCAGTAAGGAAATGGCAGCACTGGCCATGGCCAAAGCCAACTACTGGAGTGCCAGCTCCCTGAAGCCCAAGTTTACATCTGAAATACAGATATAAAGATGTGGATACAGAGATGATGTAGTACGTTCCATGGTGGCCCACAAAATATATAGTGGAGTCCTAGCTCCCAGATTCCATAAACAAGACCCTATTTGGAAACATGGTCTTGCAGATGTAATTAAGGATACTGAGATGAGATCATGCAGGATTATCCAGGTGGGTTCTAAATCCAATAAAAAGAACCCCTATAAGAGACAGAAGAGGACACCACACAAAGGAGAAGGCTCTGTAAAGATGGAGGCAGAGACTGGAATGAGGCAGCTGCAAGCCGCCACAGATGGGCTCGGTACGGAAGCTTTCTGCGCTCGAGCCTTCAAAGGGAGCGTGGTCCTGCCGACACCTTCATTTTGGACCTCTGGCCTCCAGAACTGTGAGAGAATACCTTTTGTGGGTTTGAGCCTGCCAGTTTATGATACTTTGTTACAGTAACCCTAGGAAATTAGCACAGATAGATACATTCATTCAGGTCTTCAATACATAATTTAAAAAAAGGTTGTACAGTAATACACACATAACTAAATTAAAAAGGCTTACAAGTCATATAAAACAAAAACACCGAACTATGTGTACAGATGTACATAACAGCATAGAAAATCATCTGGGACCAGCATATCCCAAACAGACTTCAGCGGTTCCCTCCTGGGATAGGAGTGACATTAGTACAATGGGGAGGGGTCATGCAAAATCTCGGCTTTACTTTCTAACATTCACACTTAAAAAAAATGGTTTAATTTGTTTTCAAAAAAATGTAAAGAGAAACTGATGACAAAACTTAGTATTTGAGAGATTACATGTAGACACCATTTTAAGAAAAGCCATTATAAAAAAATGTAGGAGAAACAAATCTCTTATTCACTTCAAAGTACCTTTTTCTGAATTAGGAAAAGGCAGTCTTCTGAGGCCGCTGCTGGAGAAAATGCTGTATCAGCTATTGTACATTGTGTGAAATTCTTCACAAAGGAAACAAATGATGTTAAATACTCAGATTTTCTTTTAAATAATGCAATTTATGACACCCATATTTTATCTGATCAATACAGATAAGAAAATGTTTTCCTTGAGTGTGTATGCTAGTGGGTGGTGCATATTAATCACTACTGGTTGTTTTCAATAGCTTGATTTACTACTCACGCTTCACTGAGGAAGTTTCTTTCAATGCATCCTCCAGACGTAAATCAGAGTCCCCAGATCCTAAAGATTTAAAAAAGATTTTTTTAATTTAATTATTTTTGCATAAAACAAAATCGTAATGAAATAGTTTCTTGTAATGGTTGTTTCCTGTTAGAGGGTGTCACGAAGGTTCACACCACAAATGGAAATTGGTAGAAGCCATCCAAAGACACGAGTTGATATCCTTCTACAAACAACTTATCTCCACCAAAAAACAAAATAGAAAAATGGTCTTTGCAGATATAATTAAGGTTCTTGAGATCATGCAGGATTTAATCTCACCAAGGTTACTGATCACAGTCTTCAGTCCGCTAGAAGGCTGAAGACTCAACTGTACAGAACACTAAGTACAATCTTACAAAAAAGCCTTTTCCACAGTATGTATGACTTTTGCAACAAAGAATATTTGAGTCCAAAGCTCCACTGATAACGAGCCAGGTTCTTACATTCCACTCCACATCTCATAAATGCCGCACTGCACTGTGTCAATCCAGGGTACCTTCCCCTTTGACCCTAGTATCCATATCTAGACAAGCAGCTCTGATTACACATCACTTAAAAGGCTCTAGGGAAAAGCTTTTCACAAGAGAATCTATTCTCAGAGGTGGACCCATATGCCCAACTCTGCTTGCTTTTGAACTTGACAGCTATCATTTCCCCTAGATGGGCACAGTTTCCCACAGGGGTATATATATTATCAATTCTCAAACTACTATGCATGCATACTGGAACTGAACAAATAGGTAAATGGGTGATGAGTTGTAGAAGCCAGGCTGCTCACTGCTGGAGAGGGAGATTATCAATAAGAGAAAGCTAGAATGCGAGGAGTCCAAGATGGCGGAGGAGTAGGAGACCTTAGTTTCGTCTGGCCCCAGGAATTCAGCTAGATAGCTATCAAATCATTCTGAACACCTATGAACTCAACTGGAGATCTAAGAAAAGAATAGCTGCAACTCTACAAATAGATAATTGACCACTTTCTGCAAGGTAAGGGGTGCAGAGAAATGAATCCGAGGCGATATATGGGAAGATAAATCATGGTGGTGGGAGGGAGCCTCCATAAGCCAGCTACTGGAAAGTGATATAGCAACGGAGCACAAAATCAAAACTTTCAGAAGTCTGCTCTGGTGAGGGATGTCACGCAGGTGGCTAAGCAGGGGCAGAACCCTAGGTGGGACAGTGTGGTCTCAGGATCCCTAGGGTCACAGGAAGACTAGGGGTGCCTGAATGCGGCAGAGTTCCCAGGCATTGGAGTGGGGAAGCTGGCAGCAAACAGTGAGCCCAAGAGTGGGCTCTCAACTCAGGGTTGCCATATACCACAAACCGTGGCACTGTCAGACCACTGCTCTCCGAGCAGGGGCCAGGGAGAGGCAGAACTGCAGCAAGACTCTCCTTCTTCCCCTGGGAGGAGCAATGTGGGAGCACACTTGAGGAGTCTGCAGGGTTTGGAGATTCAAAATGGGGTCGTGTGCCTGAGAGAGAAACCCTAAGTCACAGGCCACACAAGCATAGAGTGCGGACAGAGACCAGGGAGACAGGAGTGTTTGACTGCATTTCCCTGAGGGCACACTGAAAAGTGAGGGAACCAAGCTTTCCGCTCCAGGGCTGAATATTGGGAGGCCGCTATTGTCATTCTCATCCTCTAAAGCTGCATGGAAAGCCTTCAGGGATCAAAACCCACCTACAGCAACCCTGAGCAGATTACTTAGCCTGGCCCCTGGCAAAGGCACTGCAACTCTGCCTGGGGCAAATACACTTGAAAAATCAAAAAAACAGGGCCATCCCCAAGAAGATCAGCAAGAATGTCCAGCTAAGACCAAGTTTGTGATCACAGAGAAATGCAAAACTCTAGCATTAGGGAAATATAGTACATAGAATTCACAGATTTTCTTTTCCTCCCATGATTCCTTAGTCTTTTAACTTTTTTCACATTCCTTTTACAACCAATTTCTTATTTTATCAACTCTTTAAGTCTTTTAATTTTCATTTTTACAGTTACATTCTATCCTTTCACTGTATTTAATTTTATATTTGTGTGTGTGTGTGTATTTTTTTTTCTTTACAATTTTGGGATGCAGTTTCTTCTAACAAAGAGACCAAAATACACCCAGAATCTAGTTTCTTGCTCTGTCCTCTTCACCTGTCAGTTTGTTCTTTTTTTTTTTGTCTTTTAATTTCCATTTTTACAGTTATATTCTATCCTTTCATTGTATGTAATTTTATTTTTGTACATATATATTTTTCTTTCTTTGCAATTTTAGGATCTAGTTTTCTAACAAATGAACTAAAATAAACACAGGATCCAGTGTGTATGGATCTGTTCTATTCAGCTGTTTCTTTTTTTTTTCCTCTTAATTTTTATTTATTTTTTTTCGGTTTCAGGACTCCCGATTTGTTTAGTGTATATTTCTCTGGGGTCGTTGTTGTCGTTTTAATATTTTGTTCTCTCATTCAGCTATTCTTCTCTAGACAGAATGACAAGACATAAAAACTCACCTCAAAAAAGACAGCAAGAACCAGTACTGACTGCCAAGGACCCAATCAGTATGGATATAAGATGTCAGAACTAGAGTTCAGAATATTGATTATAAAGATTCGCTGGGATTGAAAAAAAGCATGGAAGACACTAGAGAATCCCTTTCTGGAGAAATAAAAGAACTAAAATCTAATCAAGCCAAAATCAAAACAGCTATTAATGAGAAGCAATAAAAAAAATGGAGGCTCTAACTGCTAGGATAAATGAGGCAGAAGAGAGAATTAGTGATATAGAAGACCAAATGATGGAGAATAAAGAAGCTGAAGAAAAGAGAGATAAACGACTACTGGATCACAAGGGGAGAAGAGATAAGTGATACCATAAAAGCAAAACAATAGTAGAATAACTGGGATCCAAGAAGAAGAAGAAGGGTACAAAAGGTATATTGGAGCAAATTATAGCTGAGAACTTCCCTAATCTTGGGAAGGAAACAGGCGTGCAAGTCCAGGAGGCACAGAAAATGCTCCTCAAAGTCAATAAAAATAGGTCAACACCTCGACATATAACAGGGAAACTTGCAAATCTCAGAGACAAAGAGAAAATCCTGACAGCAGCTTGGGATAAGAGGTCCATAACCTACAAGGGTAGAAATATCAGGCTGGCAGCAGACTTCTCCACAGAGACCTGGCAGGCCAGAAAGGACTGGCATGATATATTCAGGGTGCTAAATGAGAAAAATATGCAGCCAAGAATACTTTACCCAGCAAGGCTGTCGCTCAAAATAGAAGGAGAGATAAAAAGCTTCCATGAAAAACAGAAACTAAAAGAATTTGTGATCACTAAACCAGCCCTGCAAGAACTATTAAAAGTGATCCTTTAAGCAAATAAAGAGCCTAAAAGCAACACAGACCAGAAAGGAACAGAGATAATATACAGAAACAGCAATTTTAGAGGTAATACTATGGTACTAAATTCATATCTTTCAATATTTACTCTGATTGTAAACAGGCTAAATGCCCCAATCAAAAGACACAGGGGATGAGACTGAATAAAAAAGCAAGACTCATCCATATGCTGTCTACCAGAGGCTCATTTTAGACCTAAAGACACCTCTAGATTGAAACTGAGGTAGAAAACTTTTATCATACTAATGGACATCAAAAGAAAGCTGGGATGGTAATCCTTAAATCAGACAGATTAGACTTTAAACCAAAGACTGTAATAAGAGATGAGGAAAGACACCATATCATAATTAAAGGGTCTATCCAACAAGTAGATCTAACAATTGTAAATATTTATGACCCTAACATGGGAGCAGCCAACTACATAAACCAATAACCAAAATAAAAAATAATATTGGTAGTAATACATTAATAGTAACTTCAATACCCCACTCACAGCAATAGACAGCTCATCTAAGCAGAAGATCAACAAGGAAACAGGGCTTTGAATGACACACTGGACCAGACGGACATCACAGATCAATACAGAACATTCCATTCTAAGGCAACAGAATACACATTCTTCTCAAGTGCACATGGAACATTCTCCAGAATAGATGACATACTGGGTCACAAATCAGGTCTCAACTGGTACCAAAAGATTGGGATCATTCCCTGTATATTTTCAGACCACAATGCTTTGAAACTGGAACTCAATCTAAGAGGAAAGTTGGGAAGAACTCAAATACATGGAGGCATCCTACTAAAGAATGGGCCAATCAGGAAATTAAAGAAGAATTTTAAAAATTCATGGAAACAAATGAAAATGAAAACACAACTGTTCAAACCTTTGGGATGCAGCAAAGGTGGTCCTAAGAGGGAAGTATATACTAATACAAGCCTTTTTCAATAAACAAGAAAGGTCTCAGATACACAACCTAACCTTACACCTAAAGGAGCTGGGGAAAAAAACAGCAAATAAAGACTACACCCAGCAGGAGAAGAGAAATAGAGACTAAATGCATGCATAAATAAATAAATAAAATCTAAATAAACGAATGAATGAATGAATGAATGAATGAATGAAAGAGAAACCAAAAGAACAGAACAACAGATCAACGAAACTAGGACCTGGTTCTTTGAAAGAATAAAATGAATAATCCCCTGGCCAGACTTAACAAAAGGAAAAGAGAAAGGACCCAAATAAATAAAATCATGAATGAAAGAGGAGAGATCACAACCGACACCAAGGAAATACAAACAATTATAAAAACATTATGAGCAAATATATGCCAACAAATTGGCCAATCTGCAAGAAATGGATGCATTCCTAGAGACAAACTACCAAAACTGAAACATGAAGAAACAGAAAACCTGAACAGACCCACAACCAGCAAAGAAACTGAAGCAGTACTAAAAATCTCCCAACAAGAGTCCAGGGCTGGATGGCTTCCCAGCAGATTCCTACCAAACATTTAAAGAAGAATTAATACCTATTCTTCTAAACTTGTTTCAAAAAATAGGAATGGAAGGAAAACTTCTAAACTCTTTCTATGAGGCCAGCATTACCTTGATCCCAAAACCAGACAAAGACCCCACCAAAAAGGAGAATTATAGACCAGTATCACTGATGAACATGGATGCCAAAATTCTCACCAAGATACTAGCCAATAGGATCTAACAGTACATGAAAAGGATTATTCACCACGACCAAGTGGGATTTATTCCTGGGCTACAAGGATGGTACAACATCCACAAATCAATGTAATACACTGCAATAAATGAAAGGACAAGAACCATATGATCCTCTCAATAGATGCAGAAAAAGCATTTGACAAAGTACAGCATCCTTTCTTGATTACAATTCTCCACAGTGTAGGGATAGAGGGAACATACCTCAAGATTATATAAGCCATATACAAAAAGCGCACAGTTAATATCATTCTCAATGGGGAAAAACTGAGAGCTTTTCCCATAAGGTCAGGAACACAGCAGGGATGGCCACTCTCACCACTGCTGTTCAACATAGTACTAGAAGTCTGAGCCTCAATAATCAGAAAACATAAATAAATAAATAAATAAATAAATAAATAAATAAATAAATAAATAAATAAATAAATAAATAAATAGCTGGCATCTGAACTGGCAAAGAAGTCGTCAAACTCTCACTTGTCACAGATGACCTGATACTTTACGTGGAAAACCCAAAAGACTCCACCCCAAAATTGCGAGAACTCATATGGGAATTCAGCAAAGTGGCAGGATATAAAATCAATGCACAGAAATCAGTTGCATTCCTGTACACTAAAAATGAGACCGAAGAAAGAGAAATTGAGGGGTCGATCCCATTTACAATTGCTCCAAAACCCATAAAATACGTAGGAATAAACCTAACCAAAGAGGCAAAGGTACTCAGAAAACTATAGAACACTCATGAAAGAAATTGAGGAAGACACAAAGAAATGGAAAAACGTTCCATGCTCATGGATTGGAAGAACAAATATTGTTAAAATGTCTATGCTACCTAAAGTAATGTATACATTCAATGCAATCCCTATCAAAATACCACCAACCTTTTTCACAGAGCTGTAACAAATAATCCTAAAATTTGTATGGAACCAGAAAAGACCCTAAATAGCCAAAGAAATGTTGAAAAAGAAAACCAAAGCTGGTGGCATCACAATTTTGGACTCGAAGCTCTATTACAAAGCTGTAATCATCAAGACAGTATGGTACTGGCACAAAAACAGACACATAGATCAATGGAACAGAACAGAAAACCCCAAAATGGACCCTCAACTCTATGGCCAACTAATCTTCGACAGAGCAGGAAAGAATATCCAATGGAAAAAAGACAGTGTCTTCAATAAATGGTGTTGGGAAAACTGGACAGCCGCATGCAAAAGAATGAAACTGGACCATTTCCTTACACCATTCACAAAAATAGACTCAAAATGGATGAAAGACCTAAATGGGAGACAGGAATCCATCAAAATCCTAGAGAAGAACAGAGGCAGCAACCTCTGCAACCTCAGCCACAGCAACTTCTTGCTAGACACATCTCCAAAGGCAAGGGAAACAAAGGAAAAATGAACTATTGGGACATCATCACGATAAAAAGCTTTTGCTCAGCAAAGGAATCAGTCGACAAAACCAAAAGACAACCTAGAGAATAGGAAAAGATATTTGCAAATGTCTTATCAGATAAAGGGCTAGTATCTGAGATCTATAAAGAACTTACCAAACTCAACACCCAAAAACATATAATCCAATCAAGAAATGAGCAGAAGACACGAACAGATATTTCTCTAAGGAAGACAGACAAATGGCCAACAGACACATGAAAAAATGCTCCACATCACTTGGGATCAGGGAAATACAAGTCAAAACCACAATGAGATACCACCTCACACCCATTATAATGGCTAAAATTAACAAGTCAGGAAATGACAGATGTTGGCAAGGATGCAGAGAAAGGGGAACACTCTTAACACCATTGGTGGGAATGCAAGCTGGTTTTCCAGCCACTCTGGAAAACAGTATAGAGGTTCCTCAAGAAGTTGAAAATAGAGCTACCCTATGACTCAGCAATTGCACTACTAGGGATTTACCCCAAAGATACAAATGTAGTAATCCGAAGGGGTACCTGCACCCTAATGTTTACAGCAGCAATGTCCACAATAGCCAAATTACGGAAAGAGCCCAGATGGCCATTGATGGATGAATGGATAAAGAAGTTATGGTATGTATGTGTGTGTGTGCACACACACGCACACACACAAAATGGAATACTATTCAGCCACCAAAAAAACCGAGATCTTGCCATTTGGAACAACGTGGATGAAACTGGAGGGTATTATGTTAAGCAAAATAGGTCAAGCAGAGAAAGACAATTATCATATGATCTTGAACTCATATGTGGAATTTAAGAAACAAAACAAGGTTCATAAGAGAAGAGAGGGAAAAATAAAACAAGATGAAATCAGAGAGGGAGAGAAATCATAAGAGATTCTTAATCATAGGAAACAAACTCAGGGTTTCTGGAGGGGAAGGGGGTGAGGGGATGGGGTAACTGGGTGATGGACATTAAGGAAGGCATGTGATGAACACTGGTATTACATAAAACTGATGAATCATGGAACTCTACCTCTGAAACTAATACATTATATGTTAATTAATTGAATTTAAATTAAAGTAAAAAGTAAAAAAAAGGCTCTAATCCATGTGATAATGGATTAGAGTTGGAGACCTCAGTATGAATCATGTGTAGCTTAATATACACATGGATGGTTACATATAGAAATACTTGTAGACGTGTGTGTATATATATACACGAGCTAGTATGCAGACATACCTTTGCTCTGTCACCTGAGAGGGCCTAGAAGCAATAACACCCCAGTAGCAATGAGCACACCTGTCACCCAGGTCGTGGTTTCTAAATACCATTCTCCAATTAAAGAAAAACAGAACTCCTTGGAGAAATGGCAGATTCTAGGACTGGAACAAGAAATATATGAGTTTGAAGCATCTTCTAGCACCAGGAAGTATTTTTTTAAATATTGGTATTGATGGGTATATGTCAAAGAGGCACAGGGCCAACTGAAAGAGCTCCCAATGGCTAAAGCTGGAACAATTTAATCAGTAAGATAGTATTAAATTATAATCCAAAGGATAAAATACTCTTCTGTCTATACTGATATAAATATACATTAAACAAATACATAAAAGGGATAAAACAGAAGAGTTCAAATTAATTTATATAGAGATTTCTAGCTCAAGGAGATAAAACATAACTCTCCACTCCATAAGTGTTGACTTCTTCCAAAGATTACAGCATGAGAAGGTAGGTGGGGGGAGAGAGTAACTTTACAGTGGAGAAATCTAAGAAACACTACATCAGATCAAGGTTAACATCAACAGTGATGGGTCATGTTGATAGTATATACCCTTGATATGATGGGATGAGGCATCCACTACACATATATGTGTGGTCTTCCTTTCAAAAGCCTATAATCCCAGTATAATCATGAGAAAAACATCAGACAAATTTCAATCCTACAAAATACATGACCAGTACTCCTCAAAACCAAGGCCATCAAAAACAAAAGTCTGAGAAATTGGCACAGCCTGAAGAGCCTAAGGAGATATAATGATGGCAGGTCACTGGTACCCTGGATTGGATCCCGGAACAACAACAACAAAAAGATAAAAACAAAGGAAATCCAAATAGAGTATGGATTTCAGTTAATAACAGTATATCAATATTGGTTCATTAATTGTGACAAATGTACCACACTAATGTAAAATGTTAAATAAAAATAGGGGAAACCGAATGTGGAGCATATGAGGACTTTCTGTACTCGCTTGACACTGTAAATCTAAAACTGTTCTAAAAATAAATTTTTTAAAAAATTCATTTCCCACAGCAAAAAGAAATTAAGAGATGTATAGCATATAGAAGAGATATATAGGATATAGAACCTCAGCTCATTCAAGAAAAGGAAAAAAAGGTCAACACCAACAACTACAAATCAATCCAACTACAGCGTCACCAAACAGAAAAAAGAAATGTATTAAACAGAAAACATGAACTTTAACACAGGAATATGTACAATTATATCAGTTTAAAAAATAAGGGTAAAGAGGATAAATCAAAAGATAAATGAAATAAAAAGGTAACTATATGCTGTTGATAAGACATATACCTAAAACAAAATAATCACACACAGAAAAGATAGAATATAATAGAGAAATATATACCAGGTAAAGGTTAACAGGAAGGAAACAGATGTGGCAATATTAATATGACAAGGTGAAACTCAAGATCCCAACATTTAAATAGGAAAAGTGCAATATTTTTTTTTAATTTTTTAAAGATTTTATTTATTTATTTGACAGAGAGAGAGACAGCCAGTGAGAGAGGGAACACAAGCAGGAGGAGTGGGAGAGGAAGAAGCAGGCTCCCAGCGGAAGAGCCTGACATGGGGCTCGATCCCAGAACTCCAGGAACACGCCCTGAGCCGAAGGCAGACACTTAACGACTGAGCCACCCAGGCGCCCCAAGTGCAGTATTTTATAAAGCATATAATCCACCAAGAAAATAGTCATAGCACTTAATAACCTAGCTTCTAAAATTCTGAAGCAGACTTTTGCTTCTATCATGATGGAGTAACTGGTGTCAGATTAGCCTTCCCACTGTCAACACTATAAAATGGACAAAACATGAGCTAACAGCTTTCAGCACTGAACGGTAATCCCAGAGATCAAGGAAATTGTGACAGCTAAATCCAACAGGTGATCCTGGATTGGATCCTGAACCTATAAAGGGCGTTATTGGGACACGAAATGAAATTTGAAAGAGGTCTATTGACCAGATGGTAATACTGGATCACTGTCAAACTCCCGATCATGATGGATTTTTCCGTGCTCAGGGAAGAAAGTATCCTTGTTATTAGGGAATGCACACTTCAGTATTAAGATGTAATGAGCATCATGCTTGTGACTGAGTCTGAAATGATTCTGAAAAAATACTGAGACACACTATACATACCAGGGCAAATGTGGTAAAACTGGGAAATTCAGGTGATCAGTAAATGGGAATTCCTTGTATTACACATTATTGTGACAACTGGTAACACTTGAATTGGGTCTAAGGATTAGGTGGAAGTAATACATCAGCATTAATGTCCTGATTTAGATTGTTATGCTGAGGATATATAACAGGATGTCCTTGTTTGAAGGAAATGCACCCTCAAGTTATATTGTAGATGTTGCGGGGGGAGTGACGGAGCATCAGGTAAGCAACTTACTCTCAGGTGATTTGGTGGAGGGAAGTGCCTTATACTGTATTTGCAAGTTTCCTATAGGTTTGTAATTATTTCAACATTTAAAAAGTAAAATTATTTAAATAGGCATATCTCTCAACCCAGCAATTGCACTTTTAGGCACCTGTTACAGAAAAATACTTGCACATGTGCCCAAAGAGGTATGTACAAGGTTGTTCACAACAATACTGTTTACAATAGCAAAAAGAAATGGAAACACACCAAGTGTTCATCAAAGAAGAATTAAATAAAACATAGTTCTTCAATACAATGAAATGTTATATAGCTGTTTAAAAGAATGGAATACCCTCAGTAAACTGGGAATAGAAGGGAACTTTCTCAACTTGAAAAAGAATATCTGCAAAAAACCTGCAGGTAACACCATCCTTGATGGTGAGAAATTAAAGCTTTCCTTCGAAGATCAGAAACAAGGTAATGATGTCCCTGCTCACTACTGCTTTTCAACATCATAGTGGAAGTCCTAGCTACTGCAACAAGACAAGAGGAAAAAAGATACACTGATTCGGAAGGAAGGAATAAAAACTGTCTTTGTTCAAGAGAAAATGATCATCTATGTAGATAATCCAAAAGGATTCACCAAAAAAACGCTTACATTCCTGAAACTAATAAGTGACTACAGTAAGGTTGGAGGATACAAGGTTAGTCACTTTCCTATATATCAGCAATGAATGAGTGGAATTTGAAATTAAAAACACAACACCATTTATATTAGCAGCCCCCAAAAAGAAATACCTGGTATAAATCTAATATGCGTAAGATCTATATGAAGAAAACTATGAAACTTATGAAAGAATCAAAGAAGGACAAAATAAATGGAGAGATATTCAATGTTCATGGATAAGACGACAATACTGTCAACATGTCAGTTTCCCAACTTGATTTATAGATTCAATGCAATCACAATCAAAAAGTCAGCAAGTTATTCTGTAGATATGGAGAACTGATTGAAAGGTTTATGTGGAAGGGACAAAGACCCAAAACAGCCAATAAAATATTGAAGGAAAAGAACTAGGTGGGAAGATTGACACTATCCAACTTCAAGACTTACTATAAAGTTATAGTAATCAAGATAGTGGGGTATTAGCAAAAGAGAGACAAACAGATCAATGGAACAGAATAGAGAGCCCAGAAATAGACCCATATATAGTCAACTGATCTTTTACAAAGGAGAGAAAGCAACACAATGGAGAAAATACAGTCTCTTCAACAAACAGAGCTGGAACAATTGGACAGCCACCTGCAAAAACAAACAAAAAAGTGAAACTAGACTTAGACTTTACATTCTTCACAAACATTATCTCGAAATGGATCACAGACTTAAATATAAAACACAAAATGATAAATCTCCTAGAAGCAACATAGGAGAAAACCTAGATAACTTGAGTTTGGCAATGATTTTTATTTATTTATTTATTTTTTAATGTTTTTTTATTATATTATGTTAGTCACCACAGAGTACATCCCTAGTTTTTGATGTAAAGTTCCCATGATTCATTACTTGCATATAACACCCAGTGCACCATGCAATACGTGCCCTCCTTAATACCATCACCAGCCTAGCAATGATTTTTTAGATGTAACACCAAAAGCATGATCCATGGAAAAACTTGATAAGCTGGACTTCATTAAAATTAAAAACTTCTGCTCTGAAAAACACTATCGAGAGACTGAATAGACAAGCCACAGACTGGGAGAAAATATTTACCAAGGACACATCTGATAAAGAGCCATTATTCCAAACAAACAAAGAATGCTTAAAACTTAACCTGATTAAAAAATGGGCCACACCCCAGCTGCCCCTGGTGTCTCATCATCCCCAGCAGACCTAGGATCTAGGCCCACTTATGTGGTTCTGAATAGAAACTTTTCCAAAGAAGGCATCCAGATGGCCAACACGCTCAATATCACTGATCATCAGAGAAACGGAAATCAAAACTGCAGTGAGAGATCACCCCCCACCTGTTAGAATGGCTAGTATCAAGAAGACGAGGTAAGTGTAAACAAGAATGTGAAGAAAAGTGCACCCTTATGTACTGTTAGGAGGAAAGTAAATTGGTGCAGCCACTACAGAAAACAGTATGGAGGGTACACAACAAATGAACTACTAGAACTACCACGATCCAGCAATCCCACTTCTGGGTACACATCCAAACGAAATGAAATCACTCTCTCAAAGACATCTCTGCACCCCCACATTCACTGCAGCATTATTCACAATCACCAAACAGGGAAACTACCTAAGTGTCCACTGATGGATAAATGGATAAAGACAGACAGACAGATAGACACACACACACACACAAAGATGGACCTTGAGGGCATCATGCTAAGTGAAATAAGTCAGACAGAAGAAGACAAATACTGGGGCGCCTGGGTGGCTCAGTCATTAAGCGTTTGCCTTCGGCCCAGGGCGTGATCCCGGGGTCCTGGGATCGAGTCCTGCATCGGGCTCCCTGTTCCGCTGGGAAGGCTGCTTCTTCCTCTCCCACTCCCCCTGCTTGTGTTCCCTCTCTTGCTGTGTCTCTCTGTCAAATAAATAAATAAAATCTTTTAAAAAAAAGAAGACAAATACTGAATGATCCCACTTATAAAGGATATTTAGACTAGTCAAATTGACAGAGTAGAATGCAATATTACTGAGCCATCAAAAAGAATGAGCTCTTGCCATTTGCAACAACACGGATGGACCCAGAGGGTATACTGCTAAGCGAAATAAGTCAGTCAGAGAGCAATAAATACCATATGATTTCACTTATATGTGGAATTTAAGAAGAAACAAATGAACAAAGACAAGACACAAACAAAAAACCCCAGACTCTTAACTATAGAGAACTGGTGGTTTCCAGACAAGAAGGGGGTGGGGGGAATGGGAGAAACAGGTGCAGGGGATGAAGAGTGCACTTATGGGGATGAGCAGTGAGTAATGTATACAACTGTGGAATCATTATAATGTACACCTGAAACATAACACTGTATGTTAATTATACTTGGAAAAAAACCCACAAAAACAAAAATGAGCTACCACTACACACCTATGAGAATGGCCCAAACCGCAGACACCTCCAAGTGCTGGCAAGGATATGGACCGAAAGGAGAGCTCATTAATTCCTGGTGGGAATGCAAAATGGCACAGCCACTTTGGAAGACAATTTAGTGGTTTCCAACAAAACTAAACATATATACCATACAATCCAGCAAGTGTACTCCTTGGTATTTACCCAAATGGGTTAAAAACTTATGTCCACACAAAATCTGCACACAGATGTTTACAATTTCTTTATTCATAATTGCCCAAACTTGGAAGCAACCAAGATTCCTTCCGTAGGTAAAGATAAACTGTGGGATACCCAGACAATGGAATATTCTTTCATGCTAAAAAACAACAAAGAAATGAGCTATCAAGCCATGAAAAGACAGAGGAACCTTTAATGCATATTACTAAGTGAAGAAGCCAATCGTGAAAGTGACAAACCGCAGGATTCCAACTACATAACATCCTGGAAAGACAAAACTATGGCGATAATAAAAGGGTCAGTGGTTGCCAGGGGTTGGGGTAGAGCAATGCATAGGTGGAACACAGGACTTTTAGGGCAGTGAAAAGATTCTGTAGGATACTCTGATGGTGGATACACGTTAGTATAAATTTGTACAAACCCATAGAATCTACAATACCAAGAGTGAACCCTGAAGTAGGGACCTTGCGTGATAACAGTATGTCAATATAAGTTAATCAGTTGTAACCAATGTACCTCTGGTGGGGGGTGTTGATAAAAAGAGGCCTGTGCATGTGTGGGGGCAGGAGGTATAGGAGAAAACTACCCTCTGCTCAATATTGCTGTGAACCTAAAACTGCTATAAAAAATGAAGTCTATTAAAAAGATGAGAATAGGGGTCAGGGAGAAGGAGCATTGTATTATTCATCATTTAAAGCCTTCTCTGATTTGTTTCGAATCAGGTTACAGATATTTCTCTTATGAAGACAATTTAAAAGTTCTGGATCAACCCCTCCAAAATCATAAGCCAATCATTCTACTGGGTCTTCCTTCAAAACTCTAGCCCTACTTTCTCACCCAAGAATTGCAAGCATACGTTCATTCTTCCAATTAACATCCTGCACAAGTCATCTGTGGACAAAACCATTCAGCATCAACCTACATCCAGAGCTAATTAAGACTTGTTCAGAGTCTACAATCAAGCACAACTGCCCAAATCAAGATGGGAACAAATATTCTCATGAGAGATACCATACCTCAAGTGGTCTAAAATAGGGTCATGATCTCTATCTTTTGTATGGAATCTCTAACAACTCACTTTGGGTGTAGGCAGACAGGAACCCTCCACATTAATGACACTGACTCACCCTCTGGCACCAGGCACACATTAGGAAGTGGCTGATTCATTGCAGGTTAAATTTACAAGCCCCAAATCACTGTACCTGGGGGGCCAGTGTTTAAGTATTCCACAGAAAAGTTACCTCATTCCACTGCAGAGGACCACAAAGAATTTCTTTTCATGGGAAAGGCATGTAGTGAGCTGGTAACACCTGTCTGAAAATGTCCTTTCACATTCAGCAGAATTTTGGAAATGTTACCCATGGACTTGTACATGCCCTTAACATCCATTTGATAAGCAAAGTGCTGGTTCTATCCACAGACACCCTAGCAGTTTGTGTCTGTTCTGAAGGAGATTTTATCCATTTGGGAAGGAAACACAAACTTGATCTCCCACTGCAACCTGGCCCACCGTGACTGGTGTCTAAAGCTAAGGGTGGGGGCGCGTGGGTGGCTCAGTCATTAAGCGTCTGCCTTCGGCTCAGGGCGTGATCCTGGAGTTCTGGGGTCGAGCTCCATGTCAGGCTCTTCCGCTGGGAGCCTGCTTCTTCCTCTCCCACTCCCCCTGCTTGTGTTCCCTCTCTCACTGGCTGGCTCTCTCTCTCTCAAATGAACAAATAAAATATTTAAAAAAAATAAAGCTAAGGGTGCATTTTAATGAGGCCTGTAAAACAAGACACAGCAGGCCTTGTTAGAACTGGCTGGGATCCAGCACCTGCCAGTGCCTTGATTGAAATGTCCGTCCCATGAGAGAGCCCCACCTGATGCGCCCCCTAGTAGCCTTTCATTTGGGTTTGATGAATTAATCACTCCCTCCTCTTGTCCTCCCACGTTCCACTCAGTTCATCCTGAAAGCACACCCATTCCAGTTAGGGGTTTATGTTTGTCTTCTCTCTCTCTTTTTTTTTTAGGGGGCAGGGAGGGGCAGAGGGAGAGGGAAAGGGAAAGAATCCCAAGCAGACTCCAGGCTGAGCATGTAGCCCAACACTAGGGCTCGATCCCACAGCCCTAAGATCACGACCTGAGCCGAAATCAAGAGTCGGACGCTCAACTGACTGGGCCACCCAGGCGCCCCAATATTTGTCCCTTCTGGTCAACATGGTAACCGCTAGCCACATGTGGCTGTGTCAATTTAAAGTAAAATTCAATAAAAACTTTAAAATGCAGTTCCTTGGCCACACTAGCCACATTTCAAGTTCTCAGTAGCCACATGTGGCTGGTGTCTATTGTGTTGGACGTCATGGAAAGTTCCACTGGACAGTGCTGCTCCAGCCAGCGAGCTGCTTGAAGCAGGGACTTGGGACTTGGTCGTCTCCATGCAAATGTCAAACAGGCCTGACACCTGAAGGTGTGTTCACTGTGATTAACCAAACTTGGTCTCGATGCTGTGAGAGGACTTTTGATCTGTTCCCACAGAATTACCAGTAGAGAGGACCTGTTAGTACTTCGTGACAAATCCATTTGGGTTTCACGTCGAGAGTAAAGTCCTCTCTGCAGAGGAACGTGTCTGCTCCCTGCTGGATTAAGAACTGCAGAGGCAGCCTCCACCCCTGGCTGCCAAAGATTTCAGACGCAAAGTCACAGCTCAGCCAGGGAAATGGGTGCCTCTTTAGTGCCCAGTCACACCTGTCCCCTGCTAAGGATAGGTTCTCTTCTACCTTTTTCCTTTTTACACAAAAGCAGCTTTCAATTTTTTTTTGAAAGGGTTCAGTACAAATTCTAAATGAGTAATACCTGAACTGCTTTGGTTTTCAGGTTTTAGAAAATCTTGACCCTTTTCTGTGGATGACTAAGAACACAAGGGACATCTGAGACTGGTAAATCATAGATGCGTCATCTTAGGATTTTCCATTTGTTTGTCTGAATGAAGCTTCCATAAATAGCTGTGCTACACTTAGGTTTGTCCGAGAAAGCCAGGACAACACCCACGGCCTGGCACGGGGGCCATCACCCGAATCTAAACCACAACTCCGAAAAATGGAGCTACTTATCAAAGAGGAAACGGACTCAGTCAACAGCGAGCAGCTGGTACCAAAATGCAGGGACGACCCACGAGAAGATCAGATTTGGACCTGTGGGGTCAAACCATGACCCAGTAAATAGGACTATGGCACAAGCCCCTTGATCACCTGGGTTCAGAAAGGAGACTAAAGTCAGTCCCGAGAGGTTGAGCCTGCTTATGGAGGGGTGGGGAGGGCAGCACAGCCCGATTTAACCTGAAACGAGCCATGGAATAAGGATGCTCCACCTTCATATGATGAAGACCTCATGTGATGTGGCTGCTGGTAGAGCCCTGTGTTTCCCCGCCCCCCGCCCCGGCAGGGGGCCGCTGGGGCTGAGTCATAAAAGGAAAACCTGCAGGTCAGGTGGGGGGTAGGGAACAACTTCATACCTCCCTGCTGCCTACCACAGGAACATTCCTGAAAACTGCTTCCGGGAAATCTATGCGACAAACTCACCGCCACGCATGGTCAGTTTTACAAATGTCTCTGGTGAAAGTAATTTCTCTCCCTAACACAAACAAGTAAGGAAGCCCTCTCCCACCTCGTGCTAGAGAGGGTGAGAGCAAATCCAAAATGCTAAGTTATGCTAGTCGCTGATTTCCCTGAATTTTTACACCATTTTAACTCTTGTCACCTCAATCTAGATTCGAACACATCGGTCTTGATAAATTTATGCTTTTACACCTCGAAGCACGCTGAGTAATTAATATCTTCTGGGTTAGCTAAGCACTGCAGCATTGCAAGGGAACAGGAAAATGGTTTCCCTCTTATTCTGATTACTAAATGGATTTAGCTACTGCCACCTGAGCTCCCACTAGTTTCATGAATAAATTTAAAGCACTCCCAGAGACGACAATAGTGATGTGAAGGCAGGGATCAGCATTTCAGCCACCACTACCCACACATCTGCAGCATATGTAACCCAGACGGCGGATTTCAGGCCCTCACGGGCCACACCTGGCTCCAGGTACATGTAAAGGGGGCCTTGGTAAGCAAGGTGCCTTGGCCAAAAGTCTGTCTACAAATTTCCAGGAAGCATCCAAGTGTCCTATGTAGATGGCAAGCAGCTTGATTTAAAAGGCAGAAGGAGGATTTTTTTTCACAAATTGCTTAAGTTACTTTGTTGATTTAAAGGACAGCCTCTGGGGGCACCTGGGTAGCACAGTCAGTAAAGCGTGCAGACTCTTGATTTCGGCTCAGGTCTGATCTTAGGGTCGTGGTATAGCCCCCCCCCCCTCCGCCCGCCCCGTCTTGGGCTCGGTACTCAGCAGGGAGTCTGTCTGAAGATTCTCTCCCTTTGCCCCTCCCCCCACTCGCTTTCTTTCTCTCAAATAAATAAATCTTAAAAAAAAAATAAAGGACATTCTCCTTCCTCTTTTCCACACAGAAAGGTAAATGTCTATGACAGCAGTTCTGAGGAAATCCCAAAGATGCCTGGAATGCCTGTAAGGGTAACCTTTTCCAGAGTAGTCAGAGCTGAGAGCTAAGGGACTCCTCAGCCAAAGAAAAAATGGACTGGGGGTGGGGAGGAGGGGAATGGGGACTAACTGCCAATAAGTATGGGGTTTCTTTTTGGGCTAGTGGAAATATTCTACAGTTAGACGGTGGTGAGTATGCTAAGAACCACTGAACTGTATGTAGACTTTAAAATGGCAAATTTTAGGTTATGTGGATTACATCTCAAAACACTGCAGTAGCCGTCTGCAGGTACTGTGGCCAGCATTCCGCTCTGCAAGGGGCACCCCAGACCTCGCTTGAGGTCATAGAAGTGACCTGTCCCCCACATGTAAAACGAAGGTGTCCTACCCAACTGAATAAGGAATAAGGTGGATGCCATCACAGACACAAAGCCTCCATGAACAAGTCAAGTGCCATCATGATGCAGCAGGAAACTGGAGTCTTAGGCTAGCCCTATGACAAGAGGCACACTGCTCGCAGGGCCACAGCTGCTTTTTTTTAAGATTTTATTTTTAGGGGCGCCTGGGTGGCACAGCGGTTAAGCGTCTGCCTTCAGCTCAGGGCGTGATCCCGGCGTTATGGGATCGAGCCCCACATCAGGCTCCTCTGCTATGAGCCTGCTTCTTCCTCTCCCACTCCCCCTGCTTGTGTTCCCTCTCTCGCTGGCTGTCTCTCTCTCTGTCGAATAAATAAATAAAATCTTTAAAAAAAAAAAAAGATTTTATTTTTAGAGAGAGTGTGAGCATGCGAGAGCACGCACAGGAAAAGGGGCAGAGGGAGAGAAGTAGACTCCCCACCGAGCACGGAACCCGAGGCAGGGGATCTCACGACTGTGAGATCAGGACTTGAACCGAAATCAAGAGTCGGCTGCTTAACCGACTAAGTGCCTTGCTAAGGGTGCTGCTGCTGGTGTCACATCAAAAACTGGAGCCCAACTCCAGTTCAGGCTGTTCCAAGACAACACGTGAGGATATCAGTACTGGTGACCAGCTTTGGGCCAAAAAGCCTGGGCGCTGAGGTCCCAGCCCTGTCGCTCACCAGCAGAAAAGCCCCGGGCAAGAGATGGCTCTGTACCTGTGTCCTCAGCTGTGAAATGGAGAGAACGCCCGACTCTACTGCGGTTAAGCTGATGTGAAGATGAAGGTGGTCACTCTACAGAATGGGATTAAACTATCTGACACCTAAGAAGCTCTCAAAGATTAGCTATTTAATTATTATATTTGACATTAAGTAAAACCTAGTAATAGACCTATTAAGGCCCTCAAAACATACACAATGAATAGACAGCTTAGAGAGTCTTATTAAAATGTTCAAAAGCTTAATAGAGGCAGACAGAGCAAAGCCACATTCTGATCTGAACTCAGTGTCTGATGAACTTTTAGAGCCTACTCATGTACCTCAATTTCCCAAACTTATGTCACAAGAATATCACCGGCCATCCCCAAACACTTCTAAACCACAAGCTCTTGACTAATAACAATGCACATGGCATTTCCTTCCCCTGCAACCAACATAAACATAAATGTCAAAGTGGGTATCTGCGGGATTTCTTAAGTGAGGTGGGAAGCTGTCTCTGGTTGATGCTGCGTACATTGAAATTTCCAAATCAGAGCCAGGCATAGCTGAACAGGACCTCGGAGATCACCTAGTCCAACCCAGCCATTTTAGAGATAAAGAGAATCCACTAAAAGGTTTACTTTGGGGGGGGGATTGTTTCAAGTTGGTTAAACAAAAACAGGAAAATCCCATTGTAAGACCATTCATTATGTAGTACAGATGTGTTTGTGTGAAGCCTGGCTTGGCTTAAAGAGCCGGCTTGGACAGAGAGCCTGATCTACCCAATTAACTTCAAAGGCAAAGTAAGGCAATCATGTCACGAGGTCCAGCATCAGCTAGGGGCTCCCCCATCCATGTTCATGAGCAGGCCCATGCAAAGGGAGAATGGCAGAGTCAGCCCACGGCAGCTCCTATTCGTCCCCAACCCAGACCTGTGTCCTGAAATCCAATCCTGCAAGCCATGCTATTCAGGGGAGATTTCCACAACCCCTCCAGAGACACATGCCCAGCTAGCCTCTATCTCCCCTCACCTTCTGAGACTGGCTTCCCCCTTTGGTATGGCAGAGCTCCAATGAGTACATTACCATCTACATAGGCACCCGAATCAAAAGCATGGCTGTTATTCTTGATGCCTCCCCTTCATTTGTGATCCATCCACGACCAAGTTTGATGTATTTCACTACCAAAATAGTTCTCTCCATCCCATCACCTCCACTTCTGTGGTCACTCCCTAATTTCTCATCTCAATTATAACAGTCCTCCAGCTGCCCTCCTCAGCTTGAGTCTTTTTTCTATTCTGCTGCCCAAAAAATGCAATAAAAAGATCTGTTTAGGTCACTGTTTTTAACGCAAAACCTACCAATTTCTCCCCATTGCCTAAAGAATCAAGTCCAAACTCTTTGTGCCTATCATTCAAAACCCAACCATTCTCTGCACTCTTCTACCTCCAGACCCACTGTTCTCTTTGCCCCAATCCCCTTTTTCGTATACAGATCGTCAGCATACAGGGGTGCTTCCTCCATGCAGCTCATCACATTGGTCACGCTTCATCCTTCACGCTAAGTGAACCAGATATAACTGGTTGTAAGATTGTAAGTTCTTTAAAGACAGGGTCTGGGTCCTTTCCGCGTGCCCCCACATAACACCAGGCCTTGTCCATAGCAGTGGCACAGTTCACAGGCCTCAAAGTAACCACTCTTCTAGCAGATGCTTCGATCGGAAACCCAAGCCCAGCGACGTCCAGGGAACCAACATTTACAACTTATTCTTTAAAGCAGCAAACAGAAAATCTTCTGCCAAGGAAAACACATGCAGTTTGTCTTCTAAGCACTGAAGTTTTGAGAAATAACTTTAAACAAGAGAGTGCCTCCAAGTGAGGAAGACAGTTAACCGGGGGGCCTAACTCTCAAGCTGAAGGGCTTCTTGGGAATCCAGCTGTTCCTGGTAATTGGTTTTTGGATCCGTCAGAAAACAGAAGCGGCTTTTAAGGAAGATTCTCCCCTGGCTAGTGGCCTAGAAGAGGGGAAAACTCTTCTTACTAAAGAGTCCTTTTGCCATAGGGCAAGTGAGAAGAAAAAAAGACCCATGAAGAGAAGTCTATTCAGATTCTTTCCCTGTTTCTTAATTGGGTTCTTTGTCTTTATTGTCAAGTTGTAAGTGTTCTTTATATAATCCAGATAGAAGTCTCTTATCAGATACAGGATTTGCAGAAGTGCTCTTTTCTTTCAGCACCTGGGCTTTTGGTGCCACATCTCAAAATGCTTTGCCTAACCGAGGGCCTGAAAAAAATTCACTCCTGTATTTTCCTCTTCCACAAATTTTGTAGTTTCAGTTCCTACCTTTGAATCTCGGATCCATTCTGTGTGTGTGGTGTGAGGTAGGCATCCAACTTTTTTCTTTTACATGTAGAAATCCAGTTGTCCCTGAGCCAGTTGTTGAAAAGACTATTCTTTCCACATGAATTTTAGGATCACCTTGTCCATTTCCACAAAAGAGGACCCTGAGATTTTGACTGGAATTGCCCTGAATTTGCAGATCACTTTGGGAAGTGTTATCCCATCTGTTTTTAAACGTGCTCAAATCTCTCCCATTTGAAACTACAAAACCCTCTTTCAACTGTACATCCCCCCCTCTCCCCTGCTCTTCATAACCAAATACTCCCTCCCCTTCCCGCCACTACTCCTCGAGGTCTCACAGCCACCTCACACTCAGCATGTCCAAAACCAAACACCTGCACTTGCTCCTCCAACCTAGACCTTTTTTCTGGGTTCCTCCCCTGTTTCGCTGAATGCCATAGCCACCCACCCCATTGTCCAAGCCAGCAACCTGCACACTGTCCTGGACAGCTCTCTCATGCTCATAGCCATGCCATCATCACGAATGCTCAATTCTACTACTACAAGCCCTCGGTCCACCCACTTCTCCACATCCCCACTGCAGCCATCCTCTCTTACCTGGACAACCCCAAGAGCCATCCCTATGGCCAATACAGGTCTATTCTCTACCTCACCCCATTCTCCACACAGCACATGGGGACACACCCTTCTTCTTTTTAAAACAAACATCGTGGCACATCATCTCCCTGCTTGAAATGCACAAAGACCTTCTTCACTACAGAATATAAATTCCACATGCTTAACTATGACCTGAAAGGGCCCTCTGGCCCCTGCCCACCTCTCTCTGCAGGCCCTTCTTGTACTAGGTCTCTGCTTAATGCAATTTTTCTTATTTGTTTTCAGGTGATGTAGGTCCACTCTGAAAATCCTAGAAAATGTGGATTAGAATAAGAAATAAAATATCAGCAAGTGATTACAACATAGATGAATCTTGACAACATTATGCTAACTGAAATCAGCCAGTCACAAAAGGACAAATACTGAGTGATTCCACTTATAGGAGGGCCCTAGAGTAATCAAACTCATAGACAGAAAGAATTGTGGCTGCCAGGGATTGGGAGGAAAGGAAATGGGGAGTTGTGGTTTAATGGGTAGAGCTGTAGTTTTGCAAGGTGAAAAAGTTCTGCAGACACTGAATATGCTTAACACTACTAAACTGTACACTTACAAGTAAACATCAGGTTACAGGTGTTTTGTGACTATTAAAAATTGCAAAAAGTAACAGCAAGTGATGGTTTCTTATAAACCAACTTCACAAAAATGAAGTCAACAATCTCAGAGCATATTAACTTTAGGCACAACCTGAACCGTCACCTAATCAACCATCCTTTAGAATACAGCAAACTCACTTCCAATGTGGGACGCAGAGGTTCTCAACCAGAAAGCCCTGACCAAGCTTAGGAACCTCTTCCTTCTAAGAAGTACCTGGGTCAGGGGTCCAGGCAAGTGACTTTAAGGTCATACACTGGAAAAATTGGATCGTTGGAAAGGTCTCTTTTGTGTTGACCCCAAAAGTGGCCTGGATCCTGTGGCCCTACAAAAAATAAGTCTGTCCCCTGTTGCCTAAGACAGTCACTGAGACATCCAAATCCTATGGTGATGGTCACCAGCTATCGGTACCAGGAAATCTCATCTTCCTGCTACACCCCTCACCTTCTTTCTCAATCCCTTCCCCCTTTGACTGGTAGGACTTCTCTCCATGGACCTGTTTGTGTGTGTTATATTTGCAAGTAACAGGTTGGCTCTAATTCCCTTCCCTGACATACCCAATGGCAGATTGTTGCTTCTATCAACAATGGCAAATTCAACAGCTATATACACAATTAGGGGACAAAGGCCTGACAGCCCTTGGCACTTGTGTGGTGCTCTGTGAACACTGACTAAGCAATCTGGGGAGCAGTATCAAAAACCAGAAAGAGCCAACCTGTGGGTATAAATATATCCTGCTCCATAATCTGCTTCTCAGGATAGCTTATCATTGAAGCAGGCAATCAGTCTGGCTCATCCTTCGACACAAATCCCAAAAGGAGACACACAGCCCCCCCCTTCAGGTTTTCACATGTGTAGAGAAGGGGAGACTGGTGTTTTGGGATATACGGCAATTTCAAGGAACATATCCAGGCCTGTATGTGCTTGATTTGGCTAACTGAATCCCTAAATCAGCCAGTTCTATGAAAGAATATAAATTAAATAAGCTATTTAACACTGCGCAAAATAAAATCATAGCTGTTCAGCTGACCTTTCCCCTTTTTACCACTCTGTATACAAGCTGGTGGAGGATGCTAAGGATATAGATATTTTGGGAATGCAAAATAATTTTTTTTTAAGATTTCATTTATTTTAGAGACAGAGAGCCCAAGCAGGGGAGCATCAGAGGGAGAGGGAGACATAGGCTCTCCACTGAGCAGGGAGCATGATGCGGGGCTTGATCCCAGGATCCTGGGATCATGACCTAATCTGAAGGCAGACACATAACCGACTGTGCCACCCAGGTGTCCAACAAGACAATTTTTAAAAGTCCATTAAAAATGACAAGCATCCTACAAGTCTACATTGTTGAACATTCCCATTCGGTTTGGAGGGAGGTGGGAGGCATGCAAAGAAAGTTTCCTCTGTATGACATGAAGCAGAATCCAATCTGTCTACTTTTTAAGCTTCTTTCCAGCCCAAATGTGTCCCTTAAAGCATAAACCAAGCCACCAGTCATCACAAAGAACCTCAGCAATTCTGCAGCCCACGCTCATCCCTCAATCGCATGTGACACTGACCGCACAGTTAGAAACATTCTGCATCCTCACCCAATACATGCAGGCAGCCAGCAGACGAGCACGTGGCGACAAACTGAATTATTCTGGCACTTCTGTCAAAGAAACAAGTCGGGCTAACTGAATTCTAACTCCTGTTTATGGAAATCTTCTCCACAGCACGGGCGTCTGGGAGGTCTGAGGCTAGCTCTTGTGCCTCTTCCCCTCCATGGCACCTGAAGCAAGGCCCAACATGGTGAGTTCTCACGGGACCTGCGCCATCTTTGTCAAATGAAGTTACCTCACCCAATATTTTCTTTTAGTAACACCAAACCCTTCAAAAAGGAGGCTTCCCTCATCTCAGGGAGGAAAAGGAATGAATGACTGATACACACCATGACATGGGTAAATTTTAAGATCACACTGAGTGCCAGAAGCCAGACAAACAAAACAAAACAAAACAAAAAAGAGTACATGCTGTATGATCCCATTTCTATAAAACACTAGAAAATGCAAACTAATCGATAGTGACAGAAAACAGAGCAATGGTTGCTGTGGGTGGGGATAAGGGCAGAGACAGATTCCTAGGGGCACAAGGAAATGTCTGGGGCTGCTGTAGACAACAATAAGATATACACCCCAGGGCGCAGAGGGGAAGCAAATGTCTGAATCCTTATAATAGCTTCTGAGGGCCTTCGTATCTACCCCCACCCCACCCACCTCCTCTAGGTTTTTTCATTTCTTGTTTTCATAAAGTCTGGATAATATACACCAAAATGGTAACGGTAATTATCCACAGGTGATGCCTATTTTATTTTCTGAGACTACTAATATTATATTCAAAATTTTTTTAAACAATGTAATTCAAAGATAACCATCAAAGACCTAAATGTGAGAGATCATGAAACTCCTAAAGACAGCATAGGCAGTCAGCTCTTGGACACTGTACTTAGTAACCTATTTATGGATGTGTTTCCCCAAGCAAGGGAAACAAAAGCAAACATTAACTACTGGGACTACAACAAAATAAGAAGCTTTTGCACAGCAAAGGAAACCAACAAAATAAAAAAGCAATACAGTGAATAGAAGAAGATATTTGCAAATGATATATCCAATAAGAGGTTAATATCCAAAATAAAAAAAAAACTTATACAAGAAAAAAAAAACACAATTCAACTTAAAAATGGGCAGAGGACCTGAGTAGACATTTTTCCAAAGAACACATACAGATGGCTGACAGACACATGAAAAGAGGCTCAACATCACCAATCATCAGGGAAATGCAGATCGAAACCACAATGAGATATCCTCTTACACCTGTCAGAATGGCTAGTATCAAGAAAACCAGACGGTGTGGAGAAAAAGGAACCCTCTTGCTCTGCTGGTGGGAATGCACACTGGTGTAGCCACTGTGGAGAACAGTATGGAGGTTCCTCAAAAAATTAAAAATAGAGCTACCATATGATCCAGTAATTCCACTACTGGGTATTTACCCAAAGAAAACAAAAACACTTATTCAAAAAGCTATGCATCCCTATGTTTATTGTAGCATTATCTATAATAGCCATATTATGGAAGCAGCCCAAGTGTCCATCATCAGATGAATAAAGAAGATGTGATACACACACACACACACACACACACACACACAGGAACATTACTCAGCCATTAAGAAGAATGAGATCTTGCCATCTGCAACAACATGAATGGACCTAGAGGGTATTATGCTAAGTAAAATAAGTCAGTCAGAGAAAGAAATACCAGCCATACGATTTCACTTATGTGTGGAATCTAAAAAACAAATCAACAAAGAAACAGACTCCAAATAAGAGAACTGGTGGGGGAGGTGGGAGGGATGGGCAAAACAGATGGAGGGGATGAAGAGGTGCAAACTTCCAGTTATAAAGTAAACATGTAGTGGAGACGAAAGGTATAGCATAGGGAATAGAGTCAGTAATATTGTAATAACATCGTACGGTGACAGATGGGGACGGCATTTCTCGTGGTGAGCACTGAGTAATGGACAGAATCGTTGAATCATGGTGTACACCAGCAACTAACATTGCATGTTAATGACGCTTCAATAAAAAAAAAAGGTAGGGGTGCCTGACTGACTCAATTTTGGGTGTAGAAATTTAAAAATCTTAAAAAATAAAAAGGTAGTAACAACCATATGACAGCCCCTGTGGTGGGCAGAATCCCTCAAGAACTTCCACATCCTAACCCCTGGAACCTATGAATAGGTCTCATGTGAATTTTGCCTCATGTGGCAAAAGGGACTTGGAGGATGTGATTAAGTTAAGGATATTGAGATGGGGAGATTATCCTGGACTACCCTGGTGGACCCAAGGTAATTACAAAGGTCCCTATAAGTAAAAAAGGGACAAGGAAGGGTCTGAGTCAGTGTGATGGCAGGAAGAAGGCCGTGAGCCAAGGAATGCAGGGGACTTCCAGACCCTGGTAGAGTCAAAGACAGATGGTTTGGTATGCCTCCAGAAGGAACCAAGCCCTGCTGACATGTTGATTTTAGCCCAGTGAGACCCTTGTCAGCTTTTCCGCCTCCAGAATATAAGAGAATATATTTGTGTTGCTTTAAGTCTGTAAATTTGTGGTGATTTGTTACAGTGGCAACAAGAGACGGATATACATAGAAGGAAGAGTGTGCGTTCATCTGCCAGCCAACCTTTGCCGAGCATTCACTCTGTGCCCAGCATCATCCCAGCCCTGGGGAACAGCAAGCACTGCGCATCCCTTACTCCAGGGAAGCTGCCAGAGCAGCTGACACCTGTCTGAAGGAGGCCAAGTGTCCACCTTTGTTCTTAACACCTTTGCAGCATTCATTTGGAAATCTTTCCAGATCTTATTCAGCTAACCCTGTAATATCACACTTTCAAGAAGCAATTATTCTTTAAAAAAAAAAAGAGAGAGAGAGAGAGAGACTTACTTACAATTATGTGTACTCTAATTGGGTAATATGACTGACAAAGGCCTTAATTATGGTCCATAATTCACACCCAGTCTATCTTTAGGTCTCTGCTACAAGTTGGCATTTGTGAACATCACACCACGGTCCTGTCACTTGTGCAGCTCTCCCCAGTTACTGTACTCGCAAGGGCACTCGTGCAAGGTGGTCCAACTACCGGAGACTTTTACTTACCTGAGAAAAAAACATCTTCTGGTGACTCTACCCTAAAACATAGAGAGAGGCTTCATCCCAGTGGGCATCAACTCTACCCAAGAGGAACTTCATTTGCTAGTCTTGCCAATTAGTACGATACTTATGTAAAGGCAGGCTGATGACACTCGAATTTTCAGATGAGAAGACCAAGGCACAGAATCAGTCAAAGGTATGAAGCCAAGAAGTGAGAATGCAGCAAGGATCCTGAGGCACAGACTCAAGAAGAGCAGCCTCACCATTGGGACAGGAACATTCTTCTAATTTGCTATAATAAAACCTGCCCACAGCACTGTACTAGGTTGAATAGTGTGTCTCTAAAATTTCCATCCTCAGAACCTATGAATGTGGTCAAATTAAAATGAGGTCATACCGGAGTAGAGTGGCCCCTAATCTGATGACTAGTGTTCTTATAAGAGAGACATTTGGACACAGACACAGGGAAGAATCCCATAGGAAGATGGAGGCAGACACTGGAGTGGTGCAGCTGGGAGCCAAGGAATGCCGAGGACTGCCAGCCACCATCAGAAGCTAGGAAGAGGCAAGGATCCTACCCAGACTCTAAGATGGAGCAAGGGAGCACGGCCCTGCTGACACCTTGACTTTAGACCTCCAGAATTGTGAGAAAATAAACTTTTGTCATTTTAAGTACCCGGTTTGTGTTACTTTGTTACGGCGGCTGTAGGAAAGCAATAGAGGCACACATTACCTAAGCGTTCTAGAATAATCAAGAGTTGCGAGTAGAGCAGGTAGGGTTAATCCAGAACACTTCCCAGGAACGTGGGCTTAACAGTTAAGTTCTAAAAGAGGGAAGAACACAGCTTGGGAAGGAGAAGGGCAGGGGACCAAGGACAGGCAACCATAACGCAGCATCCCCCCGCAGCCAGGAGAGAACGAGGCATGTGCACATGCGCGCACAAGGTACTACGTGTGGCCCCAGAGTTGCTCAGCACAGGGAGATACCAGTTTATAGCTGTGATGAGGGCAAACGTTAGGACAATGGATAAAAACCGAGATTTGGAAAGGATGTGGGAACACAGAAACCCATGGGCCCTGCCGGTGGGAGCATGAACCAGCGCAGCCGAGGTGAAAACAACTCAGCAGCACTTGGGTGACTTTGCGTGTGCGCACCCCGTGATTCACAGCCCCACTCCTGGGCACACAGTCCAGAGAGAGTCTGGCGCAGAGCCCACGGGCACACAGAGGAGGATGCTCGCTGCTGTGCTGACTGTGGGGTGGAAATGTGGAGGCAGTGTGGATGGGTGTCCATGACTGTTTGGACTGTAAATAATAATAACATATCAATATTGGCTCATTAATTGTGACAAAGGCACGCTCCTACTTCTCAGCCTGGGTTTAAGAGGACAGAGGCTCAAGGAGTTAGGTGACTTCCTATGAAGACTCCATTCCTTTGAATAGAGCCTGTGGAAGCACATCTGCTAAGTCCTCATGGCAGAAAATAATTAAAACTGAGTTACACACACCAGATTCAATAAACAGTTGGACTTCTAGGATCTTCTCTGTTGTAATCTGCCGGATTCTCTGCTCTTCCATAGACTCTTTTGTAGTCAAGGCAAATGAAGGAGACTTTCTTAGATGATCAGTTGAAGGTTTTTCATAATGAGTTTGTCCTGATGTGGCCCCTGATGGTCCCTGTGCCTCTTCTGGGATCCTCGAGAAAGGTTTTACAAGCAAGAGTCTGGTCCTCTCATTGCAAGGAGGGAAATCTACAATACTTGAATCGGGTTCTATCCAGCCTACGAACCACCAAACGAACCTCCTTGAAATGTTCTTTTGTCTGTCTCAAGCAAGGTCTAAGCTCTTGCACACATCTGAAACTCTGCCTCCACTATACAGGTAATTCCCCTGGACTCTGGCCTCATCTCCAGCCTTGGTTCTGGTGATGAGCAGCTAACTTTGCTCAGAGGGGGCAACCCTGCCCTGCCCTCAGGAAGCTACACTAAGATAAGAGAGACATACAGCAACAAGAAGCCTAAGCGTGGTTACGAATAACATCAACTGCAGGAGAAATACGGGCCTCGTGGGGCCTCGGCTCACTGCTGCTGCAGGGAGGGGGGGAAGTTGGCAGTATCTGTGAAAATGTGAAACCCAAATTGTCACCTTGCAATCACTTCTCAACATCCACCTCCCACAGGTGCATAAGGAGACCCGCACTGCTGCACGGGAGAACCGGAGACAGTCCAAATGACTACCAGTAGAGAAATGCCTCAATCCAATCAGTCATGGCGGCAGTGTGGCTATGGGCCGGCAGCTTAGAAGAGGGACAGAGACCTACATGGAAAGATCCTCAAGACATACAACTGAGTGGAACAGGGATACAGAGCAGAAGGACATTTATGTAAATATCTTAAAAGACCCATCCATCAACAGACAACCCGATAAACCAAATGTGGTATACCTGTGTGATGGAATATTATTCGGCTATGCAAAAGAATGAAGGACTGACATGTGCTACAACATGGATGGACCCTGAAAACATCATGCTAGATGAAAGAGGCCAAACTCTAAAGTCCATGTGTTATGTGGTGCCATTTTTATGAAATATCCAGAACAGGCAAGTCCATAGAGACAGAAAGAGGAATTGTTTCCAGGGGCTGAGGAGAGGGGAGAATGGGGGGAGTGACTGTTTCGTGGGCCTAGGTTTCTCTTCGGGGTGACGAAATATTCTGGAATTGGATAGTGGTGATAGTTAATGCAATACTGTGACTGTACCAAACAAAATTCACCCAACTGAATACTTTAAAGGGTCAAGTATATGGCGTGTGAATCCTAGCTCAAAGAAAACGGGTATGATTGCACAGGGGAACTGCAGTAATGAAGCTGGGAATGTAGAGACGGCAGCTTTCTGAGGTACGATCAACAGGATGCAGTGACAAATGGGATTTGAGGACAGGGAAGAGAGCGAAAGTCCAAGATGTGAGGACAGGATGTGGAAGGTTCTAGCTCACCTACGGAACTCCCCTGGAATGGATGTGAGTAGCACCAGGGAAGGGTTTCCCTGTATACACCAGGTCATGACCAGGAAACCTGATCTGGACCTAGCAGCTAGCTGTCAGGGTTTGGGTTGGGGGAGTCGACAGAATAGGCACAGCCACTTGCTAGTCTAGGGGCCCATCTTTGTAGTTAAAAGGTCTTGGACACAGAGGTCCCCAGAAGTAGCCACAGAACCACCGCCCACCTCCAAGTGTGATCACCCAGTCCCAGGGTTCGGCCCTGAGGTTTTCTTAGCCTTGTGACTAACACTGACCACAGAGGAGCAGCTAATCTCACAGCTGCCACAGCCACCACGTGGGGAAAGGGAAGGTAGCCCAACCAAGGAATGCAGAGCTGGTCTGAAATTCACACTTCCCCTCTGCAGGAAAGTAAGACTGGGGACCCCAGCCAAGGACCTCCTGGGCCAAGTGCACTCAAAGCCCACTGCTGCCTCTCACAGAGCCTCCATTTCCTTTTTTGTGAGGCTCATGACTGCACCTGCTGAGGCTACTGGGAAGGCAAAATGAGATCCTGGGTGTGGACGTGGATGTGCCTGGGGCACTCAATCCAGTAATGTTAGCCTCCCCCAACACTGGCCTCCACTGGCTCCTTTCCTGCAGCCTGGGAGATGCGCAGCTCCCCACCCCCAGCCCTGCTGCCCCTCTGCTACTGCCCTGTCCATCCTTCCCCTCCCAGGCAGGAGTGGGGACTCCAGGCCCCCTTCCCTAGGCTGGCCTCGCCCCCCCCCACCCACCCACTGCAGGTTGGTTTTGCCCACCACTCCCAGAAACCGTTCTCAGGAATAGGAGCTGGAGTACAAGGCATGGCTCCCTGCTCTTTGCATCATTCCACCTTGGCTTCTCCGTCCTCAGATTTTCCTTCCACCGCTCTGGCCAGCCATCCCTTAGCTGGCTTCTGGCTGGCTCATCTCCTCCTCAGCCTTAAACTCTGCTGTTACCCCTGCCTGCTTGCCTCCCTTCTCTCTGCTTTCTCCCTCCATCCCTGACCCCCGCCCTGGGTGATGTGGTCCAGGCCCATGACCTGGCTTTCATCTCATGTTCAGATCCCCAAACTCATGGCTCCAGACCACCACTCCCAAGACTCGGTTTCCTCATGGCTACCGCAGGGCTGACAACCCCTGCTTCCTAGAATCACCTCTACCTCTCCATCTCATAAGGCAAGATAGTAGCCCTGCTCTGCTGTCTTCACAGAGTATACATTAGCTATCAAAACCAAACAACATATGCAGGAGGACCTAAAAAGTAAAGGCGCTCGGACACAAGGTACTCTCAAGTGTTGCCATTCCGCCAATATTGGCAGGTCATTCCACTGGCCGAACACTGGTTCCGTGTGTCCTTCCCACATCCAACTCCCAACCTGTCTGCTGATGGGGAAGATGGGCGATCTTCCCTTTGGGGTTCGTTACTCCGGCAGAAAGGCCCTAGATGCTCCACACCATCCATCCCGCCCGGATGCTCTCATGGCCTCTTCCGCCAAGTGGGTCTTACTGTGGACATTGCGGGGCGTGACTAGGTTAAGAGGGGGCAGAGTCTCAGCCCCGGGGTGAAAGGGCACACTGTGGAAGGAGTTGAACCCCTAGCTGGCAAACATCCTCCTTTCCCTCCCCAGGCCAGGTTCCCCCAAATCACTGCCTTCTGGGTAAGTAGAACCACCCGTTACTGCTGCTCGATTCCTCTTGCCCCTCCCCACCCACATCCAACCCATCAATTCAACTGAAAAATCTCAAGTCCAGGAGTTCCTTTCCTGCCCACTGCCACCACCGTGGGCCTTTCACTAAGCACCCTGTACATACTCTGCTTTAGTTAATTGCCATTTTGTCTCTATCTCCTATTGTATGTAATTCTAACATCTTCTCCGTGTGTGTTGTCCTCTCTCCTCCACCAGGCTTCTTCTGGATCTTCCCAAGGACCTGTACTGATCCAACAGAAGAGACCCTTTCCAGTGCCCCGAATCTGCCAATCAGATGGCATGTGCTCTTGCCACTGTCCCCAGCCGAGACCTCTGCTCAGACCCCGTCTTTGCCTTCCTCAATAAAGAACTCCTTAATAACCTTTGCATTAAAGACCGAGGAAAATAATCAGCCTCCCTCTTTGAGAAATTTTCTTTTAAAACGACTATCCATAGAGGCAAGTAGATTTAAAAAAGAAAATCCTTTCAAATATGTTTGCATCTTTGGCCTTTGGAAAAGGGGGAGGGGAAGGAGGAGAAGGTTGTTCTCATTCCCACCGCTGGGGAGGCATTTGATTTCGTAAGTATTAATCAAAATCATTCTTGATTATAGCAAAAACAACCTTTGCTATAATTTTAATGCAATTAACTGGAATATATGGTAATTCTGAGCAATCTTGCTCTTGAGATTAAAGAACAGCCTGCCAGGAAACATACGAATAAAGCTTTAAGATCAAAATTTGCATAATTAGGTTTCTTCCCCACTCTCCCCACCCCCACCCCAGCTTCTCTGGCTATCAGAAATTCAGTTGAAAGGAGATGTTTAAAGTCAGCAGGCTTACAACCCAGGCTGGCTGCGTGTGCTTCCCTCCCAGGCTGGAATATTCCTTTCTGAAAGGACATTCATGTTTCCACAACACATCCCCAATAGACCAAAAGACAACCAAAGACAGGCGGACGAATTACATAGAGTACAGAGGTTTTGAACCATACTTTCAGAGGAGGGAACAAAAAAGTAGCAACACCTTCAAGGTTATGAAATTGCTTCCTAGCAGCTTAGTACCAGGCAAATGTGTCCATCCCATTCTAGAACTATCATACTCTATTCTTGAAAAGATCACCTGGTCAATAGATCAAACCCCAAAACTACAGGGTTTGTTTATGAAACACGTATTAATGCCTGGTCACAATGGATGTTCTTGTCAGATATTCTTCCAACCCAGGCATTGCTGCCACCAAAAAGGCCCCGCCTCCTAAAGCCGTCTGACAGGGGCTGTGGCAGCCAGAACCACTGCCTCACCCCACCGGACCCTTTTCCTACCAGCCCTAGAGTCCCTGACCCTCTGTGGAGAGCCTGCATTGCTCCAGGAGAGAAGAAAAAGCACCAGGTAATTATTTCCCTGAAGATGGGACAAGCAGGACCGTGTACACCCATAGTCCCGAGGAAAGAAACAGTACCAGTCACACGTATCTGATGTGCAGGCTGGGGGCCGAGCGAAATGATCCCACCCAGCCCCCCCACCTCCACCCTTCATCTCACACAGTTTTTCCATTCAATCCTGCCCATAAAATGATCTTTAGCATTTGAAATCATGTAAAATGTCAATAGTCCCATTTCCTCTTAAGTTATTCTTGGACGTGCAGTCAAGTTTAGGCTGAAAGGTTAATATTCCTTTATCAGAAGGCTTGGAGGAAACAGAAATCATCATTTTTGTTCTTTGCTACTTTGAAAACAAATGCAGAAAAGAGGAAGACAACAAGACGGGAAAACTTTTTTTTTTTTTAATAGAGACCTTCAAGATTAACACGCCACACTAGAGACTGCTCAGGAACCTAAGAATCTGCCCTGACCTCTCACTCAGATAGTGGACCAAGCACAAGTACATCCCTGGTCTCTTGAAACCCCTGGGAAAGGTCAGAGAAGGAGCACACAAGGGACTACATTCCGAAAAGAACAGGGAGCAGGAAGGCGTGGGGAAGAGAATGCCAATCCAAGGAACAAAGATTAGAAAGATAAATAAAAATTGGAGGGGCTGAATACCAGCAAATATTGGAGAAGATGTGGGAGAACTGGAACTCTCCTATCTTGCTGGTGGGAAGGGAGATGTGCAACCACTTTAGAAAGCTCTAGCAGTTTCTTAAGTTAAACATGTTCATACCCTAGGAGTCCGCAGTTCCACTTCGAGGGCTTCATCCAAGAGAAATGAAAACAGGTATCCACAAAAAGCCTTATACACAAATGTTCCTAGCAGCTTGGATTTGTAATAGTGCAAAACTGGAAACAACCCAAATGTCCCCAAACAGGAGAATGGGTAAACGAAGTGCGCTATAGCCATATAATGCAAACCACTCAGCAAGAAAAAGGAACTGCAGATACACACTAGAATGTGGATGAACCCTGAAAATATTATGCTGCATGAAAAAAAAATCAGACACAAAAGAGTAAATATTGTATGGTGTCATTTCTATGAAATTCTAGAAGAGACAAAACTAACCTAGGGCATAAAAATCAGACAAGCTGTTGTTCGGCGTGGGGCTGGGGAGCTGGGAGGGGATGTAACTGAGCATTCACTGTATGTAACTTATACCTCAATAAAAGAAAATAAAAGAAATAAAAAGAAAAAAAAAGAAATCCTTAAGAACCTTACTAAAACCAACTGCACAAGAAGTTTTAAATGCTACTGAAGAACAACGAAAATCTAAATACCGGAGCACTTTCCTGTGTGTCAGCTGCACCTCCATAAAAAGAGATACTTAAGAACTAGAAGAAACAAAACACTATTGAAGAACATAAAAGAAGACCTGGACAAGCGGAAAGGCATACTAAGCTTGTGGCTGGGAGGATGCCAAATCGTAAAGATGTCAATTCTCCCAATGTTAATTTCTTTTCCCCCCAGTGTTAATTTCTAAATAGGACATGTTTCCAGTAAAAATAGTAAGGAGAGAAAACGCTGGAAGGAGCCAAGCTCAGGAGCACATCCACTATCCAGAAGGAGCGGTGGAAGCTGGGTAGAAGCCCCACCTACCCCCCACTCTTCAAATCAGGGTGAAGGGAAGACAGTGGCAGAGGGCAGGGGGAAGGACCTAAGAAACTGGCTACTCCTCTCTGCCTCCTACACACCCCCGCCCCCTCACTGCAGAGAAACTGGACATCTCCCCTCTAAAGAAAGGGAGCAAGCTGGTGAGGAGGAGCTGACGGCCCAAGCAGACCTGGGACCTGGCCCGCCCCAGCCTGTTCACTGGCTCGCTGACCACCCACAGCCGCAGCATGTGGCCCTTCCCCCTACACACTATGCCCACTCCCAACCTCTTGGCCTGCTGTCCACCTCCCAGCCTAGGGAGAGGAATCCCAGCTGAGTCTCCACTGAGTAGACACCAAGAATCACCAGACACTGGGGGAAACCAGCAACTTCCTTTTATTCATCCAACAAATAGTTATTGATGAGCAGGACAAGGTGCCCAGCTCCGATTTTGGCCCCGGGGAAATATCCGTGGCCAAGGCAACTACAAGCGATGTTCTCGCAGAGCAGGACTCCAGTGGGAATGGTAGCTCCATGCAATGGAATATTATCTGGCCATAAAAAGGAATGAAAGCCTGAGCCACGCTACAACTTGGATGAGCCTGGTAAACCTTATGCTAAGTGAAAGCCACCAGACACAAAAGGCTACACACTGCATGATTCCATTTATGTAACACATCCAGAATAGGTACATGCCTAGAGACGGAAAGCTGTTTAGTGGTTGCCAGGGGCTGGGGAGGAGAGAACGTGGAGTGCTGGCTGATGGTCCTAGGCCTCCCATTTGCATTTGGGGTGATGCAAAAGTCTTGGAACTAGACAGAGGTGATGGTCACACAGCTCTGTGTGTCCCACATGCCACAGAACCGTACACTTTAAAGGGGTAAATTTTGGGGCGCCTGGGTGGCGCAGTCGTTAAGCGTCTGCCTTCGGCTCAGGGCGTGATCCCAGCGTTCTGGGACTGAGCCCCACATCAGGCTCCTCCACTGGGAGCCTGCTTCTTCCTCTCCCACTGCCCCTGCTTGTGTTCCCTCTCTCGCTGGCTGTCTCTGTCAAACAAATAAAATCTTTAAAAAATAAATAAAGGGGTAAATTTTACAATACGTGAATTGTAGCTCCATTTTTTTTAAAGCCATAAAAAAATGAAACTACATTTCAAGAGGATATGTTCACGGGGAAGCCAGTGTGAAAGTGATTCTACTGAGACACCACAGGGAACAGGACTGGAGGCCAGCTGCCTGGTCTCCTAGCCATGGCTAGCCTGCATAACACAGGGAGGGAGAAAGAGCGAGAGGCAAGCAAACACGCACCCCAAGCATGAGGAGGGATAGAGCAGAGGTCTTGCTCACTATAAATACATCTGGCCCCTAACCAGGGCCCGAGCCTGACTGCCCAAACATGAACAGAGTGTACTTTCAGGGGCTGCTCTGTCTGCTCAATCATATTTTTTCAATGACCTAGGGAGCTTTCATCTAAAGGAAATCCTCCAGTGAATGCTTCTGATAGAATTATGGAACCAGAAAGTTAGCACAGGAAGACTTACCAAACATTGAAGACTTCTCAGGTACCAAAGACTGGGGGAGAGAGAATAAGGATAAATGCAGTGTTCCTGACCTCAGTCCAGAGGCAGAGACGTCCACAAAGCTCTGCCTGATGGGCTTTAGGGAGGGGTGGCAGGAGAGCTAGGTTTGGAAAGGTGAGAAGACATTCTCTGGGAGCAGAGGGAGAAGACCTTGGGGCCTGAAATCTGTTGAAAGGGTCTACTGCCAATTCTTCCCTTTCTTGGCCTCCCCTTTTCTGAACCATTGCGAAATCACTTCTTGACTGTTTTATGTTATTAAGTAGATGTCTCCAGAAGGGTTCCTGCATGAATATGTAGCTCCTAAAAAGCATTACATTTAATTGAAATTTTTGAGATAATTACAGATTCACATAGAGTTGTAAGAAAGAATACAAAGAGATCCCTTGTACACTTTGCCTACTTTCTCCCAAAAGTCCTATTACTCAAAATTATGGTATATGATCACAATTGGGATGTCAACATTAATATGACCCACTCATCTTATTCAGGTTTTCCTATTTTTACTTGCATTCATTGGGTGTATTTATTAAGTTCTATACAATGTTATCATAGGTATAGATTCACGTGACCATCACCAGTCAAGATAAATAATAGCTCCATGGCCACAAAAGATGCTTCATGCTGCCCTTTTAGAACCACACCCACCTTTCTCTCACCTTCCCTCTTCCCTCTCACCTGCCCCTAACCCCTGCCGACCACTAACTTGTTTTCCATCTCTATAATGACATTTTGAGAATGTCACAGAAGTGGAATAATGCAGTATGTATTCTTTTGAGAGTGGCTTCTTTTACACAGTATAATGGCTCTGAGATTCATCCAGGTTGTCCTGTGTATCAGCAGTTCGTTCCCTCTTATTGCTGAGTAGTATTGCACGGGGCAGATGTACCACAGTTTGTCCATCCATTCACTCATTGAAGGACAGCAAACGATGCCAGTGTTTGGTAATTACAAAGAAAGCTGCTATCACATTCCTGGACAAAAAGCCTTACATTTTTCAGAATGCCTTTGTGCCACCTCTCTGCAAGAAAGACAACTTGGATCACACACTTTTCCCCTCAGATCTATGTAGAGGTACTGCCCCGATGTCTTGTGGTATCCAACACTGTCACGAAGAAGGGCGAAATGAATCTGGCTTCTCTTCCCTAAGAGGGGACTTGCACCTTAGAAAAATGATCCAAGCTTTTATAACTCTTGTTCATGAAGGTAAAAACCTGGTTTTATTCATGGATTCCCTCTCATTCATTTGACAAATATTTATAAGCACCTTCTATGTGCCCTACCTTGTTCTAGGTCCTGGGAATACAACAGTCAGCAAAACAGACCCCCCAGAATCCTGCCTTTATGGAGCTTATATTCAATTGGACTAAAAGGATATTATTCTAAAATTATATGAATTTTCAAAAATTAGTCAAAAAGAAAGAGAAAACCCAAACAGAGCAAACACGACAAGAAGAAATGGGAAAGCTGTCTGAACTGTCCCTTTAAAAGAATCAACCAGGCTCAATCTACAGGTGAATTCTCTCAATCATCAAAAGACTGATGATTTCTGTCCTGGTCAAAGTTTCCAGAGCAGAGAAATGAGAAAAACTTCCCACTTTTTAATGACACCTGGAAAAAGCATGGAAAAAGTACACTATAAACTAATTTCACTTTTGGATACAGATATAAAAATCATAAGTATGACATTGGTCTTGGTGTTGAGTTTTTGGATCTGACTCACAAAGCAAAGACAAGCAAAAAGAAACAAGTGGGACTACAATAAAAAGTCTGCACAGCACAGGAAACCATCAACGAAATAAAAAGGCAACCTACTGAATGGAAGAAAATACTTGCAAACAATATATCTGATAAGGGGTTACTCTCCAAAATCGATAACTCTCCAAAACAGATAAGAACTCAACTCAATGGCAAAAACCATCTGATTTAAAAATAGCGGACAGAACAATGCTAAGTGAAATAAGTCAGTCAGAGAAAGACAAATATATGATTTCACTAACAAAACAAGCAAGGGGAAGAAAAGGGGAAGCAGAGACAAAGGAAGAAACAGACTCTTATAGAGAACTGATGGTTACCAGGCAGGAGGGGAATGGAAGTTGGGTTAAATAGGTGATGGGGATTAAGGAGTGCACTTGTGATGAGCACCAGGTAATGTATGGAAGTGCTGAATCACTACATTGTACACCTGAAACTAATATAACACTCAACTAAATGGAATTAAACACTATAAAAAGTAAAAATAATGAACAGAGGATCTAAACAAACATCCAGATGGCCAACAGACACACGTAAAGATATTCAACATCACTGATCATCAGGGAAATGCAAATCAAAACCACAATGAGATATCACCTCACACCTGTCAGAATGGCTAAAATCAACAATACAAGAAACAAGTGTTGGCAAGGGGGGGGGAAGGATCCCTCATGCACTGTTGGTGGGAATGCAAACTGGTACAGCCACTACAGAAAACAGTATGGTGGTTCCTCAAAAGGTTAAAAATAGAGCTACCAATGCCAAGCGAAATAAGTCAAGCAGAGAAAGACAATTATTATATGGTTTCACTCATCTATGGAACATAAGAAGTAGGAAGATCGGTAGAAGAAAGGGAAGAAGGGGGGTTAAAAAAAAGGGGGAATGAACCATGAGAGACTATGGACTCTGGGAAACAAACTGAGGGCTTCAGAGGGGAGGGGGGTGGGGGATCGGGATAGGCTGGTGATGGGCAGTAAGGAGGGCACGTATTGCATGGTGCACTGGGTGTTATACACAAGTAATGAATCATGGAACTTTACATCAAAAACTTGGGATGTACTGTATGGTGACTAACATAACAAAAATTTTTTTACTAAAAAAAATAAAAAATAAAATCTTGAAAAAAAACCCAAAAAAATAAAAAATAAAAAAATAATTTAAAAAATAGAGCTACCATATGATTTCTGGATATTTATGTGAAGAAAATGAAAACACTAATTTGAAAAGACATGTGCATCCCTATGTTTACAGCAGCATTATTTACAACAGCCAAGATATGGAAGCAACCTCAGTGTCCACTGTTGAACGAATAGACAAAAAAAGGTGATACACACACACACACACACACACACACACACACACACAGGAATATTACTCAGCCACAAAAAGGAAATACTGCTATTTGTGACAACATGGATAGACCTCGAGGATATTATGCTAAGTGAAATACATCAGACAGAGAAAGACAAATACATGATTTCACTTACATGTGGAATCTAAAAAAAAATACAAAACCATACTCGATGATATAGAAAACAGATTGGTGGTTATCAGAGGGGAAGGGTGGCAGGGGTGAGTGAAAAGGGGTCAACTGTATGGTGACGGATGGTAAGTACACTTACTGTGGTGATCACTTTCTAGTGTCTACAAATACTGAAGGAATATGTTGTACACTGGAAGCGTGTCATATACCAATTTTACTTCAATAATAAAGTTGAAGTATACACAAATAGAACCCAGTTAGATACTCAAAAAGAATACATCCAAACTACAATGGGTTTGTCACGGATCACCAGGATGCTCACTATGGAAGGATCTAGTGATGTGATTTACTATATTAATCGGTTCAAGGGAAACAGATCTAGGAGATGCCAAAACATCACTTGGTAAAATTCAGTGTCTAATTCTGTTTTTAAAAAGCCAAATCCTTAGTAAAATAGGAGCACCAAAACTTATCCTTAACCAAGATCAGGAACAATCAAGGCCCTTTAACACTACTATTACTTACCACGGTCCTAGGTGTGCTAGCCAGTAGACTCAGATAAGAGATCACAAAGGGAGGGAAAAAGAAATACTTGAAAAGAAGAGGCAAAGCCATCACTATTTGCAGATTATAGGATTATATACCTAGAAATACCAAGATGGTCAAGTGAAAACCTAGAAGAAGTAAAAAGAGGGTCTGGGAAGGTGGCTGGTAATGAAAACATATACAAAAGTCAGCTTTCTCAGATGACAACCACCATCACTTAGGAAATTTGATGGGAAAAGGAGAGGCCATTTACAACAGGAGTATACGCTATAAAGTACTGGGGAATAAATAACAGTAAATGTGAATCAGAAACACAAAGAAAGTTAAACAAAAACAGAACAGAGCTGGAGGGGAAAGCCTTGTGTTTGGATGGGAAAATTCAATACTGGTAAAAAAAAAAAAAAAAAAAAGAAAAGAAAAAAATTGGCTCTTCGAAAGTCAATGTGATTCCAATCAAAATCCCAATGGGCTTTTTCTAATTTGAAAAGTTGACCCTTAAGTATATTTATCTCCTCCAGTGCCATCCATGTTGCAGCAAATGTTGAGAAATCGTTCTTTTTGATAGCTGAGTAATATTACATTGTGTATATGGACCACATCTTAATCCAGTCATCTTAGAGATAATGCTAAGTGAAATAAGCAGAGAGAGACACTTATCATATGGTTTCTCTCATCTATGGAACATAAGAACTAGGAAGATCGGTAGGGGAAGAAAGGGTTAAAGAAAGGGGGAGTAATCAGAAGGGGGAATGAAGCATGAGAGACTATGGACTCTGGAAAACAAACTGAGGGCTTCAGAGGGGAGGGGGTGGGGGAATGGGATAGGCTGGTGATGGGTAGTAAGGAGGGCACGTATTGCATGGTATTGCATGTGTTGCACTGGGTGTTATATGCAACTAATGAATCATCGAACTTTACATCAGAAACCAGGGATGTACTGTATGGTGACTAACATAATATAATAAAAAATATTATTATAATAAAAAAATACATAAACCTTTAAAAATAAATAAAATTATTTAAAAAATAAAAAAATGAATAAAGTATATTTAGTATATATGGATGGAACACATGGGAAAACAGGTCATTTCACAAAACGAGTAATTTAAGAAAGACCTGCTCTATCAGATTCCAAAATTTCTCCAATGTTTAAATCAGAGCAACATCTAAAACATCTAAATACATTTTAAATCGCAGTACACGAATGACCCAGCTACATCGCTGTTGTCTACAGACAATGCTCATCCCCAATGCCAATTCAAAGGCCTTTGGGGCCCAAGGTCTGGGTGTGACTAGTCTAGACATTTCATACCACCCGTTCTCACTCATCAGCTCTATGCCCCACTCCTTCCATTGGCTGCTCTCTGCTAAACTAATTCAAGAGGCTCCCTGTATGCATGTTCCCAAAGAAGTCTACAGAAAGAAGAGTCATCCTCTTCCTTCTCATTCCACCCCACAGGTCGGCGGTGTCCATGGTTTGGGACCTGCTACTTCAATAATCAACTTTAAAAAATGCATTTACCCTGGTGGCCTTAGTGAAACCTTTCAGTAGACCATTGGGGCAGATGCCAGAAGCTGCTTGCAGTTTGAGAAATCAAGGGAGAGGAGGAAGAAGTGCAGGGAGTAGAAATCGGAAGGCAGCAGAAAGGGCATCAGCTGAAAGGGGAGGCAGGGGGCAGAGGTGTTGCAGGGTGAACGCAAACTTGAGCAGGTGCTCAGACGAGGAAGAAGAATCAAGGAAGGAAATGTGAAGCACCCACTGTGAGCTGGGGTAGGGTCACGGTGAGCTCCAGGCCTCCTGGTCCTCAGTTTAATGCCCTTTGCACTAGACTTTCACTCAAGGACATGATCCAATAAGCACGTGAAAGGATGCTCAACTTCATTAGTAATTAGGGAAATGCAAACCCAAACCACAATGAAATACTACTGCACACTCATTGAGGTCTTTTTCTTTAAAAAAAAAAAATGGAAAAAAAACCACAATGAAATAAAAGTGCTGGCAAGAATGTGGAGGGACTGAAACCCACATATACTGCTGATGGGAATGTAAAGTGATAGGGTGGCTTTGAAAAACAGCCTGACAGTTCCTTAAACAGTTAAACATAGTGTTACGATATGGCCTAGCAATTCCACCCAAGAGAACCGAAAACTGAAGTCCACAGAAAAACATGTACACACATGTTTATTGCTATATTCGTAGCAGACAAGTGGAAACTCAAATGTCTATAACTGACAAATGGATGAATAAAATGCTACACCCGCACGGTGGAATACTACTTGGCCATAAAAAGGCACGAAGAACCTTGCCAACACTGCAGTAAACAAAGACACCAGTCACAAGAGGACAAACATTGTAGGATTCGGTTTACATGGAATGAGGAGAACCGGCAAATCCATAGAGACAGAAAGGAGACTGGTGGTTGCCAGGGCGGGAGGGGGATGGACAGGGACTGCTGATGGGTGTGGGTTTTCTTTTCAGGGTGAAAAGTGTTCCAAAATTTGGTAGTGGTAACGATTGCTGAATTGTGCAGTATGTGAAAAATGGAATGGTTTTAAAATGCAGGAGAAGGGAAATGAACCTGCCATACAAAGGCTCTGTACTTCAGAGACGGCATATATAAAGGTCCCATCTGTGGCCATGCGCCAGTCCCTCTGTGATTTTCTGCCCGTTTCCTTCTCTAGAGGGAAGATCGGCGCCACCCAAAAAAACCCACCCTCGCTTTCAGACAGCCCTCCTTCCTCTGAGACTGCAGTCACCTAGCTGCTGCTCCTTTCCTTGAGGCTGTCCTCTCCTGACTTCTAGCACATTCCCTCCTAGTCATGGAGCGGAGTGGAGCTGCCTGGCAGTGGCTGGGTTCTCTTTGTACCCCAAGTCACCCTGTACTAGGCTGGCATCTGTGGCCTGGGTATCCTCCAGATCCTGTCCTCAGCCCTTCACTTCCTTCCTCATCCCAAACCTCCTTGACTCATGTCACTTTGCTCAAGGTAGCCATCCCTGCTCTAGACAAGAAACTACCCTGCCTCGGAAACCTCACTCCCCAGTGTCAGTCCTACCTTCTCAACCCTGGCCTGAGTTCCTGCTGTAGCCCTTTGCCACCCCTTCCTGTTCTCCTTGGGGCCTTCGATGGACTCCCCCTCCTTTCTCATCTGGCACAGTCCCAGCTCAGTCACGGCAGAGACTCAGGGCGGCACCAGCACTCCGTGTCACAGCGTTCTGTCCCGTGTCCCTACCAATCCCCAACACTGACAGGAGAACACGCCTCCCCCCCACCCCACTGGACTGGGAGCTCCTGGAAGCAAAGCCAGTGCCTGAGTCATCTCTGTTGGCCCGGCACCAACAGCGGCGCCTGGCACCCAAGCAGCCCTTCATTCACACTTGGCGGAAGGAGCCGACTCTGCCCCGCTGCATTCTGGGGCGGCGCCACGCTGCAGGAGCGGGCCTCACGTCCCCGGGCTGGCTGGCACTGGCATGGCCGCTCCGGGTAGGGGACTCGAGCCAGGCCCTCAGGGTGCCTTGGCAATCCGAGTTTCCTTAATCGGCTTCCTTTGTCCTCCAACACGACTCCTTCCAACCTGAAGGCTCCAGCTGGCTCCTCACACTCTCAGCACCAGACGGGTCTTTGTCTTCCCTCCACAGAAAAGACCGAGGCCGTTGGGCAGGCTGCTCCGTAGGTCGCCTTAGCCACTCCATGTGCACATGTGACAATAACAGTAACAATAACTGCCATAAATTGAGCACTAACTTTCAGACCTCCCCTCTCCCACCTCTCCCAGCCACCCTGTAATTAGGTACCGTCATCCTCAGCCAAGTATTACGTACAAAGATATTTACTGAAATGTAGTTTACAACAGCAAAGACCTGGAGTCCGCTGCAATATCCATCAAAAATCAGGCATTCAAAACAATTTTACCTGAAAGCATAAAGTGACATAGTACGATAAAGACACACACACACATACACACACCAACTTGCATTTCTAGTAACGGCAGGATAGATTATTTGGACTAACCTTCCAATTAAAAACAACTAAAATGGTTGATTTTAAGAACATCCCCTTAAAAGCACTGAAGAACTGACAAAATGGTAAAAACAACCATGCCCTGAAGGCACTTGCCAATCTGGATAAACTTATTGTTTCCACAACCTTCCAAGGCAGGAAAAGGGTCTGAAGCCTGGGCCGATGGCCACCCAAATCGAGGAAATCTAACAGAAAATTCTCCCAACATTAAACCGGAACCCCAAAGGGCTACACCCTTGAGGTAAGGATGACTCAAACTGGCCCTTCCCCGGTTCAGCCTCCAGAGGACTACAAGGAAGGCTGTGTTAGTGCTGGGGAAAGAAGGGGAAAAGGTAAGGAACCTGTTGTATGTGATCCCAGATTGAGAACGTCTCAAGACACCTGACAAAAATCAAATACAGGGGGACCTGCTGGCTCCGTTGGTTAAGCGACTGCCTTCGGCTCGGGTCATGATCCTGGAGTCCCAGCATCAAGTCCCGCATCAGGCTCCCTGCTCAGCAGGGAGTCTGCTTTTCCCTCTGACACCTTCCCCCCTCATGCTCTCTCTCTCCCTCAAATAAATAAATAAAATCTTTTAAAAAAATCAAATACAAATCTCTGGGAGAAGGCACACTTCTAGACTTCAAAGAATCCCCACATATATATTTCAAGGATAATGAGCAGTACACAGCCAAGAATAGGTTAGCACAAGAGGAAATAAAGCATTGTAAGTGAAAACCATAGAAAAAGAGAAAAATGAGCCAAGACTTGACCAAGCAATTCATAAAAGAAGGAATCAAACTGGACAATACATGGAAAGATGCTCAACCTCATTAGTAAGCAGAGAGATATAAATCCAACCACAATATAAAATTACAAACCCACCAGCAGTTAATGTAACACTAAAGTCTGATAATACCAAGTGCTGGTGACACCATGGTACAACAGAAACTTTCATACACCGTTGATGGGAAGATAAACTGGTATAACCACTTTGGAAGATAGTACAGCATCACCTGTAAGACTGAAATTACAAATACCGGATAATCCAGAAATGCTACTAAGTAGAACCTCAGAACAGCAATTTTCAAACTTTTTGGCTTTAAGACGCTGTATACGAAAAACTGAGACTCTCAAAGATCTTGTGCTTAAGTGGGTTATATCCACTGATATTTAGGATATTAGAAATCAAAGCTGAGGAACTTCAAAACACAAGACAACACAAATACACATCCCATTAGCCATCAGAGCAATGGTAGCACATGTCACACCAACTCTGGAAAATTCCACTGTACGCTCATGAGAAAAGGAGTGTGCAAAAGGTAAGTCACATCTTAGTATTATTATGAAAATAGGTGGACCTCGTAGACCTCCTGAAAACCTCTCCAGGGCCTTTCAAGGATCCCCAGGCCACAGTCTGAGAACCACTTTTCTAGAGACACTTTCGCCTATCTGCATAAGAATGTTCATGGCAGCACTGCTCAAAGTGCTCAAAAACTGGAAATTATCAAAATATGCATCAGTGGACAATGCATTATAAAAACTTACAGTATCTTCAAACAGAATAATACACAGCAATGAAAATGAAAGAACTACAAAGACACACAACAGATCATTAACAATGTGGGTAGAAAGAGACGCAACACAAAAGCCTACATACAGTGTGATTCCATTTCTATAAGATTAAAACGCAGGCCAAACCAAGCTGTATTATTTAGGGCCACAGACCTAGGTGGTGCACAAAAATCAGGCTGGTGGTCACCTCTGTCAGGGAGAGGGGACTGTGATCAAGAGAGGGCACATGGAGGCCTACCGGGGTATCGTCAACATTCTGTTTCTCAACCTGTTTGGTGAGGACAGAGATTTTCACTTTATACTTGTTAAAGGCCTCACTCACTTTTCTGTATCCATGTTATATTTCACACTAAAGGTAAGAGCTATATACACAGTGCAATACCAGTAATGTGCAATATTTATTTCTGCAGAAGAAATATTACTGAAATACTGTATTCCAATATGGTAATACGACCTAACCCTGGGTTTTGGGGTTTGCATTTTCTCTACACTTTTCCGCATTTTCCAAGTTTACCACAAAGAACACATATTCTCTTGTAACCATGTAAGCACCTGATATTGTCAGGCTTTATTATAATTTTTAGTATACTGGAGGGCATGTAATTTTATCTTATAGTTTAATTTGCAGCCCTCTGATTACTAATGAGGTTAAACATCTTTTCATATGTTTGTTGTCCTATTTGATTTCCTCTTTTACGAATGGCCTGGTCAAGTCTTTGGCTCATTTTTCTGTTCATTTTTTCCTCACTGGTTCTCAGAAAATCATAAAATGTATTTGAAAAGACAAGGTCACCATCTAAAAGAACAACTAATGAGAATCAACACACACTGGATGGGATGAGCCATCGTGGAAATCCATGCAGATGACACCTACCTAAGGACACCGGTGATGTTCCTGATGTAACTAGGATGAGCTCCAAGCTCACCAAGGAGCCTAGAGGCAGCTCAGGCGGATACCAATCCACAGACTGGCTGTGATCGGATTTACTCCAACATGTCTATCTGGAAGCAACATGACAATAACAGAAAACCTTAGGCACTTGTGAGGAATACTGAAAACAGACGGTGGAATTACAAAGAATATGTCTGTCTCTAGGGGCAGCAGGTCTCAACTCGGGACGGTTCTGTCCACTGGGGACACTGGGGCAACGTCTGGAATCATTTTGGGTTGGCAACATTTGGGGGACGGGTGCTACTGGCATCTAATGGGTAGAAGCCAGGGACGCTGCTAAGTATCCTACAACGTGCAGGACAGCCCGAGCCCAGTGAATCACCCCCTTCAAATGTCAGTATTGCCATGGTGGACAAACTCTGCTCAACAGCCTCTACCAGGAGAGAACGTGCTCAACCCTCTGTGACGCTTCTCCGAATAGACATAGTCAGAGGGCAGGGGCGCCTGGGTGGCTCAGATGGTGACGCATCTGCCTTCAGCTCAGGTCATGACCTCCGAGTCCTGGGATTGAGTCCCACGTGGAGCTCCAGGCTCAGCAGGGAGTCTCCCTCTCCCTCTCCCCCTGCCCCTGTCCCTGCCCTCTCTCTCTGTATCTCTCTGTCTCAAATGAATAAATAAAATCTTTAAAAGAAAAAAGAAAACAAATAGTCAGAGGGGGACAAAGCAAATTCCCAGGCTGCCCTACCTTAATGAGATCATCCAAGCCCTTACATCTCCCACTCCGCAAGCCCTTCCAAGGGAGCTGCGGACTGAGCACGGTGCTCTGCCCTACCCCCCCCCCCCCGCCCCGGAGAAAGCCTCTGCAAATAAGGCTAAGTCAAGCTCCTAGAACGTCAGCGCAGGAAGGACCCTCAGAGCCAGCGAGTCCACCCCCTCACTGGGGAAACCCCCTGACAGCCGAGGACATGACGGCAGGGTGGCATCAAGGAAAGAGGCAGACGCAGAGCTACCAACCAGCATGATAACATGCACCACAGCAATGATTTCATAAAGAACCAGAAGTCAGAGAAGTGCGTATCATGACAGAGCTCTAAGCGGTTAATACCTCCACAGAGGTGGCATTTCATCTGGACCTTGAAATCCCAGGGGATTTGTGTGGCAGTTTTAAATTGGGGCTAAAAATTGACATTCTCCCAACAAGAAGGGAGATAGATGTTCTCATCCTGAATCTGGACTATCCTGAAGTGACTCATAGCCGAGAGAATGCAGCAAAAGGGACACCACGTGACTTCTGAGGCTAGGTCATAAAAGGCCACTCACTAGGTACACACCCCACAGAACTGAAAACGGGCGTTCGAAGACTTAGACTCAAATGTTCATAAGAACACTAAGCTCAATAGTCAAAGGGCAGAAACAGCTCAAATATCCATCAGCTGATGATTAGACCAGCACCTCTCAATGTGAAAAAAAAACCACGAGACATTAAGGGACCCAATGCACTGAAGCCGACCAGACGTCAGAGTGCCAGGGAGGCCTTATCTGCTACCACGTGAATGAACAATTACTGAGCCGGGACCTGTGGGGGGCACTGTAAGCAGAGCAGAATGAAGCCCCCACCTGCCCTCGAAGAGCTTACAGCTTTCAGCCTGGGGAGGGAGGGGCGGAGAGTCTTCTAGGCAGTCAACACTGTGGCAATGATGGAGTGCTGCTTCTAGAACACACGCGACAGGTACTATAGGTCTGTAAGTTCCTTGCACCTGCCCTCTGTGGCTTTCTCACACCATCCCTAGACCAAAAGAAATACCTAATAGCTCTGTTTATAACGTACTTACTTCCAATCAATTCAAAGTGGTAGTCTGTGTGGTATCTGACACACTGATGCATTTTCCTCAAAACTTGAAACTATCCGTGGCATCACCCAGAGTTTGCAGCAGTGCCCCAGGGTGCCTGCGCACACATTTCAGGACCCATGGGTTTAGCCACAGGAGGCAGAAGCAAAGACTGGAGGTGGGGGGGGGGATACTTGCCACATTTATTATCTGAGCTCCCACCCTGCAGGAGGCCTATTCAGCTCCTACAGCCCTAACCACCCCAGATGCCAGGGCCCCCTCCTTCCCTTGAAGCCCCAGGTGGAAAACACCCCCCATGTTGCTTCACTGCCCTTTGTTGGTCTCCCTTAATGAGGCTCAGATCCTGTAAATAGCCCTTTAATTAGATGTTCAATTGCTGTGCCAGGGATTGTTCTAGATACTGGTGAGAAAGCAAACAAAAACCAAGTCCCTTCCCTCATGGAGCAAAGTCTAGTGGCAGAGAGAAGACAGTGGGCAAGGCAGCAGGTAAACAGAAAATATCAAACTCAAGCTGCCTGGGGATAGAAGGGTATTTCGGGTACTAGTTCAGGGTCGGGGGGGGGGGTCAGGGACGGCCTAAGTTGGGGGCATCTGAGAGGAAGGGAGGGAGAGGACATACGCCTATCTAGGGAAGGACCTTCCAGCCAGAGGGGAGTGCTTCACCTGCTAGAAGCCAGCCCTGGGCAGGGGTGGGAGCTGAGGCCAGAGGATGAGAAGGCCCCGTTCTGTTGGGACTTGTAGGGCCTACTAAGAGTCTGCACTTTATTTTCATTACAATTGAAAGCCATCGGAGGTTTCTGGGCAGAGGGACAGGAGGACTTAGGTTTCTAGATCACCTGGCTGTTGTGTGGAGACTGAACTGTAGGGGGCAGGAGTGGACTCTGGAACACCACTTAGGAGGTCACTGCCAGGGCTCCAAAGATGGGGAATGGTGGCCCAGCCAAGAGAGGGAGTCAGGGAGGAGGGGAGAAGAGGTGGGAGTCTGAAGGATTCTGAGGGTCATCACAGGGTAGTCTGCAGACGGATCAGATGTGGGGGTATGAAAGAATGAGAGCCCTGGAGGAGTGGCCAGAGCCTCAGGCAGAATGGGGCTGCCAGTTACTCAGATGGGAGAAGGTTGGAGGAGATGAGAAGTTCAGGTATGCACTGGGGCCCTTCTGAGATGCCTATTAGCAGGGGTAATAGTCAAAATAACTTAACACAGCTGCACAGGGCATGAACCCCATGCTTGCCAGATTATGGGGAAGACGGGGAGGTCCGGGGACCTTGGGTGGAAGGGCCAGGATTCCATTGGTGGGAGGGGCGAACTGAACTGGAAGGACTTCAATAACCTAACCACCAGCAGGGCACCGACCACCATGGAGATGTTGACTGTAGGCACCTGGATGCAAAGAGCTATCACAGCTGGGGATAGAAATTGAAGAGTCACAAGCACACAGACAATTTCAAGCCACGAAGCTGGTGAAAGCACCTGGGAAGCACATACAGGTAAAGAAGTCCACCAAGGACGACATTGGAAGCATTCCCATAAGCCTGGAGGTCAGACAGGTGACAAGCCAGGAAGAAAGTGCTTCCAGGGGGAGGGTGTGATCAGAGGGGGGCAGATATCCCTCAGGTTTAGCAACAAGAACCCAGTGCTGACCCTGGCCAGGAGCACTTTCAGGTTGGGGGGGTGCAAAGTGTCGGGAAGAAATGAATGGGAGCCCCAAACTACAAGTCCACGTGCTACATTGTAGGTGATGAATAAAAGATTAAAACATGTTTTTTGTTTGTTTCTTTTTAGGCACTACTTTGGATTCTTACATTTTTTTTGATCTGGCATGAGGAGCCAAATGAATGAACGATGAAAAGTAAAACAGGGATCGCTCCTGACAAAGAGCCCAGAACTCTGTAGAAAGCCAAAGGGCTATAAAGAGAACCTAAATTAGAGCTCACTAATTCAGGGGCATTTTCATTCAGGCCAAGTAAAGGCTTTTGTAAACATGAACCCCCGAATTCTCATAGAACCCCCCTTAGGCAGGTGGCCTCTTTGCCTTCTTGGCCTGTCTGGGGAGCCTAACTTTGCTAATACCTTGACAACACACCACCTGTTTGCATTAGCAATGAATTGGCTACTCCAACAATCCTGTGAGGCCAACAAAGCAGAGATCAGCAGCCTCCCGGTGCAGATAAGGCAACTGTCACCAGCAAATGGTGGGGCCACGTTGGAATGCAGGCTCTGTGTTAATTCCGTCATCCCAGGCTAGCTGAAGCAGCAATAAAAATAAAAAGAAGAATGTCAAAACGAGTCCAGTCCGTGCCTGGGCACTATTTTGGTGGTAATGAATTCCACACTGCAACAGTATTTCCTGCTGAGGGGACCGTCTCTAATTTGGAAAGTAATCCCAAATGAACCACCTGGCACTGCCAGCCAGATGTTGTCTAGCCTCTCCTTTAAACAGATGTTTAGTGAGCAGGGGCACCACCCTCGGTGGAATTCAACCACAGCTTTCAAAGCGTTTTTGTTGGTTTTAAAGCTGCAGGTGTCTGACATCTTATGAGCAGCCCTAGATAGAAAACTAGTAAAACGGAGCTCGGAACTGGTTGAAGCTGGCGTGGAGGTCCAGGAGCACCCATCCTCACTCTGCTCTGGTACTCTCCCTCCACCTGCCCGAGGAGGGAGGGAACAGCACGATTAGTGGAAGCCAGGGCCGGCTGGAGCAGCCAGAAAGGCGAGCTGGCAGCTCACTCCTTCTCCTCAGCAAAGGAGCAGGCGTGGCCCAGACGGATCACAAACCCTCTGTCTGTCTGTCTGCAGGGCCCCTGACTGCACTCTGCTTCAAGCAGCCATCAGAACTGAGGAGGGGGTGGGGAGATGGAAAAAGCCTCTGGACGGTGGGCACTGCAGGCCCGGGCTCCCATTTCCTTGTGAACCAAACCCAAGCAAAAGGAATGTAGCTGTCTCCCAGGGCCCTCAGAGGGGCTTCTCAACGTCCACTGGCACACGGAGAACATCACTGCAATCCAGTTTTCTGCACATTTAAACGCCTGAACTCAGAGCACATTGGGAATTGATTTAAGGTAGCAAAATCGAAACAACGTAAGGAAACATCACAAACTAGTTTTTTCAATAGATGAAGAGGAGGCTAGTATCTACCCCTTAGTTTTTCTATTGTTGCTCTTGCTATGCTACAACAAATTTCGACGGATTTAAAACATGTGTTTTGTTGTTTTTTTACCTTACAGTTCTGGAGGTCAGAAGTCCAACACAGGTCTCACTGGGCTAAAAGCAAGGTGTCAGCAGCGCTACATTCCTTCTGGAAGCTCTTCAGCTTCTCGAGCTGTGTATACATCCCTTAGCTCCTGGCCCTTCCATCTTTAGGTCAAATCTTCTATCACGTCGCTCTCTGACTCGCACTGACTCCTTTGCCTCCATCTTCCATATTTAAAGGATCCCTGTCTTTCAATTGGCCACGATAACCCAGGAGAATCTTATTTAAATACAGCTGATTAGCTACCTTAACTCTCCTTTACACATAAACTAAGAGTCACAGGTGCCAGAGATTAGGGCACAGACCTCTGTGGGAGCCTGCCACAGCTTCCCACCCACCTCCCTTTGGAACACCTACTTTCAACCAAGTATTTCCCACGTGTTTTGGTTAGGACACGTTTACGATGACTTTGAGCTTTTACAGGCAAACCAAGATTGAGCAATCAGTGAATTTATCAGCAAGACTCAGGGAGAGCCCGGTCTGGGTTGGGAGACAGGACCCCCTGCAGCCAGGCCTCCCCAAGCACATGGAGAGCAGCAGAGGATTACGCACCAAGTGCAAAGAGTAGGGGTGGCCACACAGCAGGAAAAGCACCAACACCAGGTGGTGGAAGAACCCAGGAAGGTCAGTGCACCTGGAAGGACTCTTTCCTGAACTCACCAGAACCAAAACCAGCTTCTCCCCAAACCCCCCTCTGAGCAGCCAAAAGGCCTCCTCATCCCCATCTCCACTGGAAGTAGCTTCAGGCCCTTCCTCAGTACCGGCTGACGCTGGCTCTTGGGTGATGGGGTGGAAGGGGCATTAAATAAAACAAACATGTTTTAGTTATCTGGCATCCAAAATGATAGAGGGGATGGGGATGTGACCTGTGACAGCGAGGAAGGGACCGAAAACTAATCAAAACATGTGACACTAAAAGGCAAACTGTCCTCATACCCTGTCAGTCCAGTGCAATGACTGCCTGGTGTACAAACTTGGGGGTGGAGGGTTGGGGGTTATGCAGCTCTGGGCCAAGCCTGCACATGCCCCTGTGGCCTATCTGGCTCATACCCAATATCCCAAGTAGGCCCACAGGGCTTCTGCCTGGATCCCAGCCTAGCATCTCAGCACAACCAGCACGTGGGGCCCACTCTGCTCTCCTCTCCCCTACTCCACCAAGCCCCAGGGATCAAAGACCAACCCCAATTCAGGGATCACAGGCTACCTCCACTCTCATTTATTCTGCTTGAACGACAGCAAATTTTTTTAAATGGAGATATAATTCATGCACCATACAACTCACCCTTTAAAAGCATACAATTGAGTGGTTCCTAGTACATTCACAAGGTTGTGCAACCATCACCTCTATCTAGCTCCAGAACATTTTCATCACCCCAAAAGGAAACTGCACCTATTAAGCAGTCACTCCCCGTTCCCCAACTCCCTGCCCCTCACCCCCAGCCTCTGGCAACCACTCATCTACTTTTTGTCTCTATGCATTTGCCAACTCTGGACATTTCATATAAATGGGATAATACGTGGGCTTTTGTGTCTGGCTTCTTTCACTTAGCATATTATTTTCAAGGTCTGCACTGTGTATTTTGAAAACGTGGCTTGGAATGTTTTAGGTAATATGAATAATAATTACTAACAGAGCTCATTGGGAGCCAGGCGCTGTGCTAAGCACTTTATCCATCTGTATTCAGTCTTCCGAACAACCCCATGAAGTGGATGGTGTGGTAATCCCCATTTTATAAATGAGGAAACCAAGGCACAGAGCAGTTAAGTGGTTCACCCCAGGTCATAGTAGCGCCGGGCAAGCTTGCTCCAAAGCCTGCACTCTCCCTTTGTCAGCTGGGCTCCTTCTCTTTAAGCAAGCAGCCAGCAGCTTGCTTACACATTTGTCACCACATTTATTCTCGGCCACTTTCCACATTTCTATGACCTGCCCCATCCCTGGAGGTATCTACATTCATGACCCCTGCTTTGGTGATTCAGACAAACCTGAGTTCAAGTCCTAAACCTTGCTGGGCTACTCATTTTTCATCTGAGAAATGTATTACCACCGAGTTACTTTTTTTTTTTTTAAGATTTTGTTTATTTATTAGAGAGCGCATGTGCACACAAGCTGGGGAACGGGCAGAAGGAGAGAGAATCCCAAGCTGACTCCGCACTGAGCCTGGGACCCGATGTGGGGCCCCCATCTCACCACCCTGAGATCACAACCTGAGCTGAAATCAAGAGTCGGACACTCAACCAACTGAGCCACCCAGGCAGGCGCCCCACCACTGAGTTACCTTTCAAGGCCATATACAAATGGCCGTTATGGACATGAGAAAAGAAGATGGGTCATGGTGCCAACCCTTCCGGGTGGTTATGAGGGATAAATGTGTGTGGCGCACTGAAGGCCTGGTGCATGGAAGGCATCCAGGAATGGAAACGTCATTATCATTACTGCCCACCTGTACCACTGAGACTCTTCTCGCCACCGCACAAAAGATCAGCTTCCTATTTCTGTAGGTGCATATGGGCAACATATTTGTCCTCAGAGGATTTTTCAGAGCTAGTAAAATATACACTGGACTAAAAAGCCATCCAAAATTAGAACAGGGATGACTTGGTAACCACCCTTTTAAACTCCTGGAAGCCTGAAGTCTGTCTCAACTTGCCAGAGCCTGAAGGAATTTCACGAATCATGCTTCAAGGTTCTATGTGCTTTCTGAGGGCTGCTGGTCTTTCTCGGTCACAGGTCACTACTGAGGGCCAGGACCAGGAATAAAATGGCTCTTGCGTAGGCCCACCCAATCCACCACCCTGGGGCTCCAAGAGAGGCAGCAGATGCCTAACTAAGCACCTGCTTTGTGTTTGTTCATTTTGACACAACAGCTTGCAAACTGTAACTGCCCGGATACCCAGAGGAGACCAGCAATTCAAAGCCCGTATTTGTCATCTTATTTTGCACAAAAGAGCCACAAAGCAGGTTCCCCACCTTGAAGCAAGGGCTACCTCCGGTTCAGTTCTCTTAATTACAGTTAAAAGGATCACTAGGTAGCCCCCTTATCTGGGTGGGATCCTGGCTCAATCTCTTCCAAGCTATGTGACGAGGGACCCCCTCATTAATACCTAACCAGCAAAATTGTTGAGGCAACTAAAACCAAGATATGTCAAGCGCCTGGCACACAGCAAGCACTCAGGAGGTGGCAGCTGGTGGCAGGGCCACAGATCTGAGAGTGACACACTCCTGGTCCCCTCGAGACGCCTTTGTTGTTAGGCATAATAGGGCCGAGCAAACCAAGCAAGGTTCAGAGAACTTTCCCAAGGCAGGAGTGCAGCCTCCACGTGCTTAGAAGCAAGGACTGTGGAATCAGACAAGCCTGGGGTCAAATCTTAGCTCTGCCACCTGAGGCAAGTTACTTCCCACTTCCCTGGGCCTCCATTTCATCTGTAAAATGCTTGCACTGGTTCAGTTTCCTCCACCACCACCTAAATCACCTAGTATAACATGTAATGGTGAAAATCTGAGACCTGTTTATTTCTGTTCCTCTCCTTCTCAATGTGCATACCATGTTGAAGACTTCCAGAAGATCGCCTTGAAGGGAGTATCATTTTTCTACCTTTTCTGTGCTTCCACTTTCAAAATTTCCATATCATTAGATGCGAGCCCATCAAGTGATTAGACTTTTTCCCACAAATGCATCATAACAAAATTAAAATGTTAACCCCAAAGAAGCAAAATGAAACAGAAAATTCAACTACCCTGTAACTTGCTTTATTTTTCTTCATGGCACTGACAATCTATTATGTAGATTGTGATGTTCGTGATTGGCTTCTCCCCCCACCAGGATCTTAGCTCCATGAAGACAGAGTCTTAGTCTTGTTTACTGCTGCATGATCAGCGTCTGGAACAGAGCCTGACACCTTTGTAGAATGTTGAATGGCTCTTCTTGTAGCAAGTCCAGGATGGCTGCTCACATGAGAAACATTTCTGCATCTTTTGCAAAACTGCCTTAGACTGCCTGTTTTCCAGTGTTCCCTACATGTAACATAAATCTCACTAGAACTCAGTACAAGGACAAAGTTTTGTTTTTGCTGAGCTCATGTTTTTCACTAGCTGAATTTGCCTTCCTTGTCAGAGAGCTCAGAGCACAACTCTGTGCTCAATTGCAGTGTTTTCCTCAAACCTTTTTCTGATGTGGAGATGGGATATAAATAAGTGTAAGAAGATTCTGTCTGTACACGTTGGAGGTCCTATTTTTAACCACACGCTGCATTTATTCTAAAATGCTTCTCAAACTTAAATGCGCCTGTGAATTACCGGAGATCTAGTTAAAATGCAGAACCTGACTCAGTAGGTCAGAGGCGGGGCCTTAGATGCTGCATTCCTAACAAGTCTCAGGTGATGCCTATGAAGGCCCTGGACCACACTTGGGAGTACTGAGGGTCTAGGAAACTTGCTCTCTTGATTCGACAGCATTTCTCTCCACCTCCTAGGCAAAAAATCGCCAACGGCTAGAAAACTGAGGCGGGCACCAGAAGCACCTGGGGAGCTCGTTAGACCTACAACGTATCGCTGCCCCCCCCAATCCCGTCCCCGCAGAGATACTGGCAAAAGACAGTAGGAATGCTCCCAGGAAGCTCCCCAGGTGCTTCTGCTGCAGGTGGCCTCAAAACACATTTTGAGATGCCCCGCTCAAGAAAATGAGTGGGCTCTCTTCGAGGTTTTCCCAGAAGCAATCTCCTGGGGTCAGCTCTTGTCACCGGTGGTGACACCTTGTTCAGGATTTTAAGGGGGATATTCTCCCGCTGTTTCTAGCCCGGTCCCTCCCCTCTGACCACACGGATCGAGGCAAGGTCAGTCTCTGCGGGGCCCTGGGTTCGCACCCCCACTGTCCCGCACAGCCCCGCCCACCCGCCCGCAGCCTCCGCCGCAGGCCCGCTAGGCGGGGGCCGGGCCGCTCATGCGCACCACGGGGCTGCGGGGTGCCGACCCCCGCCCCGCGGGTCCACAGGGCGGGGTCCCCGCGCGCCCCCCGCCCGCCTTACCTCTCTGGACCAGAGTGGCCAAGGAGAAAGCGAGGCAGATGAGGAACGCCGAGCGCCAGACCACCATGGCTGGGAGCGGGCGGAGGGGCCCCGAGGAGCGCAGTTAGCGCGAGAGCGCCCAAGGGGGAGGTCGGGGAGGTGCTGGGACCGAGGAGGAGGAGGAGGAGGAGGAGCAGCAGGAGGAGGAGCCCCGCCGCCACTGCAGGGCCCCGCCCAGAGCCGGCGCGCGCGGCACAGCCCCGGGAGGGCGGAGGAGGGGCGCGCACGAGCGCTGGCGCTGGGGGCTCGCCCGGCTGGGGCCAGGTGAGGTGGGGCGGGGCTGAGACTGTGGCGCGAGGGGCGGGGCGAGCCTGCAGTCTCGGGGGCGGGGCCGCTGCGCGAGGGGCGGGGCCGCAGCCTGGGGGCAGGTCCGCAGCCTGGGGGCAGGTCCTCAGCCTGGGGGCGGGCTGGTGCGCAAGGGGCGGGTCCCGTGGGCACCCGGAGGGTGGGGCGGCCTGGGTTGGAGCGAGAGCCGGCGCGTTGCCGGTGGCCCGCTGGCCCCTTCCCCCCAGTCCTCGAGAGGTGAGCCTGCGGGCCCGGAGTAATGTGTCAACAGTGGCCGAGGAGTCAGAGGCGCGGGCGGCCAGGGCGTGCGGTGATTTCCACTCGGCGCGCCAGACTCCTCCCGGCCCGAAGCGGGACCCGAGGCGGCGCACACACTAGGTGCGCTCTGCCAGCCGGGTGACCTTGGACAGGGCTCTTCCCCTTCTGGACTTGGCGTCCTCCCGGTAAAAGGCTGTTCCCTGGGAGCCCTTCCAGTTGCGGCTCCAGGACGCAGCACCCGTGCTCTTGCCCCAGTCGCTGTGGCTGAGCTTGCTTTTCACTCTGCTGACTGCCCGCCCACTCGCCGATCTCTGCAGGAAACTGTAGTGGAACCCCGTCCGGAGATGAAAGAAAAGGGCCGTTTTCGTGGCTGCCCGCTGTTGGCAAACAGCAGCACGTCTCGAGGAAATGAGCCCAAGGCCGGGGGCGCGGGGGCAGGCGAGAGGGGGGCGGCCTGGAGCCGCAGTGCTGCGGGCCTGGGCGGGGGGGAGCGGGGAAGAGGCGGGGGAGACAGGGTCAGCTCTCCCGAGGCTTTGATGAATGCGCTGAAAGCGCAAGTTCACATCTGCAGAGTCGATGTGAAAACGTGCTCAATGATCGACAGACGCGCTGCAGTCCTTTCCCATGAACCCCCACAAACGGAGTCCATCTCCAGGGCTGGGCAAAATCAGATTCCAACACTACCCCGAACAGCAAAATGCCCGCCGCAGCCTTTGACATGAACACCCTCAAGAAGGGCTCCAGCTGCAGCCAGCTTCCCAGGACAAAGAGAGAGCTCCACTGCTCTCCAGAGTGGCAGAGCGGCGGCGTGGAGCCTGCCCCTGCCATTATTCCGCAAGGGCTGCCCAGGGCCACATTCTCTTTACAGGTTGGCTACTACCACCTCTGCCCACTGTGCCCTCGGCAAGCTTCCTGGTTACTTCCCCTGCGCCACCAGCACCTCCAGAGACCCCACACACACACCGGTGGCTCCCGCCCCGGTGAGCCGAAGTAGGGGGCGGGGGTCTCCCGGAATTAGAGCTGACATCTCCCCCCACCCCCGCCGCCCGTATGACTTCCATCCGTTGCTCTGAATACTGGGGTTGAAAAAACAAAACGTATAAGGAGGGAGTGAATGTCCTGATTTTCAGGCAGTACTTATCCTATGACACTAACTAGCTGGAGAACTAACGGAAATAGCTAGTAGTTACTGAACACACACTATATACACGGCATAGTCCCAGCATTTCACCCTTATTTTGTATTTCCCACAACTTCATGGATCACCTCAATAATTAATGAGGGAAAAGGAACAAAATGAAGGTTCCCTGAGTTTGGGGAGTTAACCAGCTACAGTCCTACAGTGTCGAAGAGGCAAGAGGACCGCCAGGAACCCCAGTGAGTGAATGACTAAGAACATGTGCTTTGGAGCCAGACAAGGCTGAGATCCTGGCTGGACGCAATAAGGTTGTGCTGAGAATTAACGGATATGGTGAAAAGTGGGTGACCTGAGACACGGTGAGCAGAGAGGCATCCTTGTTAGTCTTGTAACAGCTAAAGAAATATTGGCTACTGCAAGGTTGAGCAGTTACTATGTATTCCAGGCTGCAGGTGTGGCCCCAACTTCCCCACCGATTCAGGGGTGTTCTGGGCTATTCCCTTGTGCCTTGGCCTCAGTGGTCCCATCTGTACCAGAGGGCACTGGACATGGTCTGGAAGATCCCTGCAGGCTCTGAGGGGCAAACCCCAGTACCTATCTACTCTTCCATGCTGGGGAGGCATGAGGAGGTGAGGAAAAAGCAGTCACCAGGCAGTGGACAGTCACACCCAACTGGAACTTTACCTGGTAAACATGCAGTGGAGATGCCCAAATCCCTCCAGCTAAACACTGGCCACGATGTAACATGCAGCAAAACTATTCTCCAGCTTGGGTAGTTGTGGGCCAAATCCAGCCCACCTGCCTGTTTGTACAGCCTACAAACTAAGAGTGGTTTTTGCATTTTTCAATGGTTGAAAAGATCAAAAGAAGGTTATTTTGTGACCTGGAGAAATTATTCAAAATGCAAATGTCAGGGCCCATGAAGTTTGTGGAAACAGCCCCACTCATCCATTTCTGTATGGTCTATGGCTGTTTTTGTGCTACCACACCAGAGTCAAGTAGTTGCAACGGAGACCACGGACCCTGCAAAGCCTAAAATCTCTACCACACATCCTTTTACAGAAAAAGTTTGCGAGCCTCCATTCTAGTAGATTGAGCTATGGCAAGGATGAATATTAACGGGTGATGGAGAGGGAACTAAAGAATGTGCTCTTCCCAAACAGGGGATGAGTACAGGAGATGACACAGGAATAAGAACCAACAGAAAAGGATGCTGCTTACCATGTGCCAAAAAACGACCACTCAAAAAGAAAAAAAAAGCCATTAATCAAAATACTGCAAGTGCTTGAGGTCAGTTATCCTATCAGATAACTCTCCCTATTAAAATGACTCATCTGGGATCTGGTTTATCTCTCAGTCTCTTATATCTTAGGTTAGTGTGAGTCTGAGAGGGCTGATGACATCAAGGCCCTGATCCTGCCAGACTGAGGTCCCGCCTGAAATTTGGTGAGCCTCTCAGTCAAGTAGCTGCTACTCCACTGTATTGCAATTGAACATGGAGTTGATGTACATGCAGGAAATTCGACACTTAGGAACCATGATTCTGTGTACCACCATCCTGTACCATATGTGCATACATATATACATACACTCCCTACTATCACCGCATGTGGATGTTGGTACCAACTCCTGGCCAAGCCTGCTTTGTCTCCACACCGGCCCCTTGACCACCCTCCCGCTACTCTTTACCCCTTCCTGAACTTCCTATATCTTATAATTGTCACCAGTTGGAAAGCCATGTGGCCTGACGAGCTCCTCTCCTGAAAAGCCCACCCTTCCTCAGCTCTCACCCAGGCAGAAAAGTGGGGCATGGACAAATGGCCACCAGACTGGTCTGGGGGTACAGGAGAAGCACAAATGGGGCTGGGACGGCTGACACTAACCTGAGGTAGGCTTCTGAGGGCTAGCTTGTCATTCCACCACTTCCCAACCTCCTGCCCCCATCCTCACTGCACACCGTATCTTTCGGAAGATGTGTCCTAACTTCCAAAACAGCTGTTATGTCACTATCGCTAATGCAGAGTTCCCGTTCTTGCTCCAAAGTGCCACAAAGCCCTCCTTGCAAAGTCTCCCAAGGGGGCCTCCCCTACTGGGGGCCAAAATCAGCCCCACCTGGTGGTACCTGTTCACCAGGGCCATTGGAATGGCCTCGCCACCACCTCCACTGCTGTTGAAGGTACCCATCTGGAAGGCACCACTGTCCATGGCAGGAGTGCCATTTCCTGGTAACCCTCCCCCACACCACCCACTGATCTTTGGGGCACCAGAGTGGAGAGGGAGTTCACATGCCAGCGGGGTCCGGGACAAAGTCCTTGCCCCAACTCAAGCTCACCCCTTGGCCCCTGGGACCCAAGGCAGCTCAGCTTTGCTCATGGCTTCAGAAGCCCTTTAGATGCTTCCTCTCTCCTCCCAAAGCCTTCGGCTCTAATCCCTCAACCCAGACTAGTTTTGTGGGGCCTGGCTCCACAGCAGGTGGGAAAGGGACGCCACACTCTCCCCTCCCACTCCCCACAGCGGAGGCCGGCTTCCAGACAAAGACTCCGTGCATATCAATGGGAATGCAAACAGTGAGCTGCGGGGAGGGGAGCGCCCTGGGCTGCAACAGTTCCCCAGATGCCCGACTTCAGACACAAGTCTTTACCAGTCCCAGGCGAAATAAGAAAAATGAGTTTGTTGTGGCAAGTTTTCCCCCATAAAGTTAGAGTACTGACCTTTATTCTGAAATCATGGATTTTTGTGTGGTATACAAAAGTCCTTTATTTCATGAAGAGATGGTAGTGTTTTGTTTAATGCGCTTACTTTGCAAAATAAAAAGTTGGCAACCCTATCTGTCTCCAAATTAAAAGAAAAAAGAGGGGCGCCTGGGTGGCACAGCGGTTGGGCGTCTGCCTTCGGCTCAGGGCGTGATCCCGGCGTTATGGGCTCGAGCCCCACGTCAGGCTCCTCTGCTGGGAGCCTGCTTCTTCCTCTCCCACTCCCCCTGCTTGTGTTCCCTCTCTCGCTGGCTGTCTCTATCTCTGTCTAATAAATAAATAAAATCTTAAAAAAAAAAGAAAAGAAAAGAAAAAAGAAAAGAAAGAAAGAAAGAAGAAAGAAAAGAAAGGAAAAGAAAAGAAAGATCTACTTGCTAGCAAAATTCACAAGTCTGGGAACCATCAGGTATACCAGCAATATTCAGCCCACCCAGGGCCCTGATAAGTAGGAAATTTTTGGAACACACTCCACGAGTAAACATAAGCTCTGAAAATGGATTCTTGAACAATGTTCCCTCACATTTTTTTTTAGTTGTAAGCAAATTATCCCTGAGTCTCCTCCACCTTTCCACAGCATTCTTATTCTCTCCTCTGTTGTAAGGCAGATTCTCTGCCTTATTCTCTGCCTCCTATGTAAGGCAAGGTCAGGCAGAGCCTTGAGTGCCATGCTAATGACAAAGATTTGAAGCCACTGAAGGGTTTTAAGCACAGCAGAGAGGCAGGGAAAGTGGTCCACAGGAATGGCTGCTGGCATTATCTAGGGGGAGAGCCTGGGAGCCATGGGCCTGAAGAGAAGAGTTTGGATTCAGGGCGTGTATGGTGGAAGTAGCAGTGACTGTAGAAAGGAGGGGATGTGTGTGTAGGCCAGGCACCGTTCTCAGGGCAGCAGAGAAAGGCAAGTCCAAGGTGCCCTATGGGGAGGAGACAGATGACAAGCAATTACGCCTTCAGGTGACACAGGCAGTTACAGGCAAAGGGGAGCACCGAAGAGGCTCCTCCCAGCTGGATGGCGAGGGTCGAGCTGACTTAAAGGGGTGGATAGATGAGGGTGTGAGGGCGGGAGGGGGAAGGGGTGTCTGAGAGAAATGCCTAGAAATGAGCGAGTGTGCAACATAAGGAATTTGAGCTGGCTAGAATCAGGTCATGCAGGGCTCACAGAGCAGGTGAGATTTGAATCATATCCAAATGCAACTGGGAACCCCAAGGAGTTTGAATGGGGGCTGGGGTGAGGCTGCAAGGTGACAAGATCAGATTGGCATTTTGTGGATCCATTTCTTCAAAGAGACTCTAGACTGTGTTGTACAGAAGCCAGCAACTGCCTTACAGTGAAAAGCGGGGAAGACTGGAGGCAAGCCCGGAACTGACAGGGTGCAGAGGCAGAGGGAAGAGTTGCTTGCCCCCAGATGGGACACTTTGACCGGAGCATTTTGTAGTCTGATGCAACAAATTCCATGAGATATGAATAAACTCATCTTTTTTGATTCCTGTTACGATTCCCGTTTGGGGTTTGAGGTGTTTTCTTATCACACCAAGGACCAGGCCATGGTGAGGTTAGTGGCAGTGATGGCCACGATGAGAACAATGCAGAAGGAAAAGAAGACAGGTGCAAAATGCCAGTGGGTCACGACTTAGTTTCAAGTCTCATTATCATGAGAAGGAGTCGTCTTCTCTGGAAATCTAAATGCAGAACACCCACCCGTCTTCTGGAAGCCTGCGTGCCAAGTCAAGCAGGGCAAAACCTTATACCTGCATGTTTTCCTAATGCGAGAGACTGTTCTGCAAATTTCTTTCTAGTGCTCAGCCGAGTTAATATGAAATTTGCATAAACACTTGGCAAAAAATAACTTATGTCTCTGTAATATTTCCGAGGCAGCATCTTCTACTCTGAATCCTGACCTCTGCAGGAATAGGACTTAACATTTGCTCCTCAAAGGCAGAGGAGGAGGACCTTATTTAACTTACCCAGTGACGTCTCCATGAAGCACTTGGGAGACTCAAACCACAGAAACCGACATGTGGTCCCTTTAGGTCTTTTCATGTCATCAAAGCAGTCCAGAAAAATTACAGAACACAAATGTGGAAAATAGCACCCTACTAATAGTAATATCATTGCATTAAAAAATAGCTCCTGTTGGTTTTCGACAGGCATTGCCTCCCCTTTGGGGCACCACACACATGCATAAACACACACACACGCACATACGTAGAGTGCTAGTGTACGTGTATTTGGGTATTACCGGACCCCAACCCCAGCCCATCCAACATGACCATTCGATTCCATTAACTCTTATGCAAACATCAAACCTGTTTGCAGACTTTTATCACCCACTAGGGGTAAACTGAGGCAGAGAAAAATTGGAGCGGCATCATCTGCCTCTAACTGGTTATATGAATTTCAACAAAAATTGATTAACATATATTGATTGAGTACCTGCCAATTCTACTTCTTCAGGACTTCTCAAAGCACCCCTTTCTCTCCACCTCCACTAAGGACACCCAACACAAGTGACCACCTGAGGACCTCTGAGAGAAAGCAGAGCATCTTAAATCGGGCCCTTACTTCTTCCCCTGCTCTCCTGTGCACTCGTCACACTAGGAGAAGAATCATCTTCTGAAAGTAGTAAGTCGGATCTCACAGCCCTCCCCTGCTCAAGCCCCCACTCACCTCTTCCCATTATTCCTGGGATCCAGTCTAAACTCCTGAGCTTGGCCTTCAAGCCCCTGGAAACTTGGCCCCAGATGACCTCTCTGGACTGTCTCCTCCACCACTCCAGGCCCCAGGTCCAAGCATCACTGGAGCACTCCCACCTCCCCACAACTCCGTGCTCCGGCCTGCCCCTGTGGGCCCGCTCATGCTGTCCCTTCTCTTGCTTTTCTTTATGGCATAAAATATGTATTTATTTCACCAAGTCAATCAGTGGTTTTCAAATTTTCTTACTGATGGAACTATTTTAATTCCAGCATAGCATACAGTGCTGCATGAGTTTCAGGTGTACAATGTAGGGATCCAAGGATAAGTGTGCTCACTAGGGTAAGTGTGCCCTTCATTCCCTCCCCTCTGACAACCATCAGTTTGATCTCCAGAGTTAACAGTCTGTTTTCTGGTTTGTCTCTCTCTCTCTCTGTTTTTTTGCTCATTTGTTTTGTTTCTTAAATTCCACATAAGTGGGATCATATGGTCTTTGCCTTTCTCTTCTTCTAGTTAGCATCATACTCTCTAGCTCCATCCACGTTGTTGGAAATGGCAAGATTTCATTCTCTTTTATGGCTGAGTAATATTCCATGGTAGACATCACACATCTTTTTAAAAAATTTTTATTTATTGATTTCTTTTTTTAAGATTTTATGTATTTATTTGACAGAGAGATAGACAGCCAGTGAGAGAGGGAACACAAGCAGGGGGAGTGGGAGAGGAAGAAGCAGGCTCCCAGCGGAGCAGGTAGCCCGACACAGGGCCCAGGATCATGCCCTGAGCTGAAGGCAGACGCTTAACGACTGAGCCACCCAAGTGCCCCTATTTATTGATTTATTTGTCAGAGAGAGAGAGAGAGAGAGCACAGGCAGGGGAAGCAGCAGGCAGAGAGAGAACCAGGCTCCCCTCTGAGCAGGGAGCCACATAGTGGGGCTCGATCTCAGGTCAGGGATCATGACCTGAGCCGAAGGCAGATGCTGAACTGACTGAGCCACCCAGGCGCCCCTATAGCACATCTTCTTTACCCATTTGTCTATTGATGGACACTTGGGCTTCTTCCATAATTTGGTTATTATAGATAATGTTGCAATAAGCATAGGGGTGCATATATCTTTTTAAATTAGTATTGTCTTATTCTTTGGATATATACCAGTAGAGGAATTGCTGGATCGTAGGGTAGTTCTATTTTTAACTTTTTTAAAACATTTTTTATTATGTTATGTTAGGAACCTCCATACTGTTGCCCACAGTGGCTGCTCCAGTTTGCATTCGCACCAACAGTGCAGGAGGGTCCCTTTTTCTCCACATGCTCGCCAACACTTGTTGTTTCTTGTGTTGTTGATGTTAGTCATGCTGACAGGTGGGAGGTGATATCTCATTGTGGTTTTGATTTGCATTTCCCTGATGATGAGTGATGCTGAGCATCTTCTCACGTCTCAGTCTCTTCTGTCTTCATCCTCTCTCCCTAGGCCAGCGTATCCACACTCACATGCAGGTCACGCCTGCCTTTACTTCTCCAGCCCTGCTTCTCCTGGGAACCCAGACATGTACCTTCAAATGCCTGTTCTGCAGAGGCATTGCAATGTCCAAATAAGAACTGTTCATCCTTGTCCTGAAAACCACCCTGACACTCCCCCATGTGGTTCCCATCTCAGTGAATGGCACCACCGATCGCCCAGCTAAGGCCTCATACCTGGGAGGCAGCCTTGACCCCTTTCCTGGTCTCACCCACTCCGTGACCAAGTCCTGCAAACTGTGCCATCTAAATAGGCTTGGATGTGTGTGCCCAACTCTGCCCTGAATCACTGCGCAGCGGCCTCCGGCCCATTCCCCACCCAGCAGCCAGGGGGAGCCTCTTAAAAAGTAAATCAGATCATGTCCTCTAGCTCCAAACCCATCGGTGTCCTGTTAAAGGCCTCCATCTCACTCAGAGCAAATCCAGATTCCTGTCCATGGCCTACAAAGCATGACGTGATCTGGCCTGAGCTGCCCTTACTGCTCCAGGCCTCTAGGTGTTCCTGTGTTAGGATGACAGAAATATTCCAGAAGTAAATAGTAATAGTGCAACACGGCGAATGTACTGAATGCCACAACACTGTAAACGTGTTCTGTGAATTTCATCCTAAAAGGGAACTGCAACCCTACGCACAGTCACTCCCTCCTTCCCCACCCCCGCCCCCGGCAGCCACTAATCTCCTCTCTGTCTCTGTGGATCTGCCTCTTGGAGACATTTCATGCAAAGAAAATCCGACAATATGTGGCCTTTTGTGTCTGGCTTCTTTCACTTAGCACTATGTTTTCAAGGCTCATCCATGGTTGTGGCATGGATTAGAACCTCATTCCTTTTTTGGCTGAATACTATTCCATTGTATGGATAAACCACATCTTGTGTATCCGTTCATCAATAGCTGGACATTTGGGTTGTTTCCAGTTTGGGGCTATTGTGACTAATGCTTCTGTGAGCATGCATGTATGAAAGCTTTTGTGTGGACATATGTTTTCATTTCTCTTCGGTTGGTACCTGAAGTGCTGGGTGTCAGGGGAGCTTTTAAAATTGCCCCCTTCCAGTCCCCACCCCCCAAGATGTCGACGTACTCCGCCTGAGGTGGGGTTGGGCACTAGTGCTTTTCTAAAGGCCCCCCAGACAAGCCCAGGGTGCAGCTAAGGCTGCGAACCACGGACGGAGACCATGGCTGGGCCGGGTCCCGCCCGCCATCTGCCTTCATATGGCCTGCCAGCTAAGAATGGCTGAGAAAAACTGAAAAGAGTATTTTGTCACACGTGAAATGATGTGACCTTCAAATTTCAATATCCATAAATACAATTTTATTGGCACACAGCCCCTCCCATTCATTTACCTACTGTCTATAACTGCTTTTGTACTACTGGGGCCGAGCTGAGTGAGTAGTTGTGACAGAGACTGCGTGACCCACAAAACTAAAAATATTTACTCTCTGTCAGCAGCAGCAGGCGTGGTGGACCACTCTCTACTGCCTGAAGTACTTTCTTCACTTGACTGCGGGAAACCCACTCCCTCCTGGAGCAGCCTCTCTGGAGCTGGGGGAAGCCCCGTTGGGTGTTCAAACGCTGGGCCACTTCCACCCCCTCATACGGATGTCAGCGGCGTACTGTGGGGGAGGTGTTAGGAGATCAGCTGGTCCCTCCTGTGGTTTATCTATAAGTGAAAACCCCACTGCTGGTTAGAAACCAGTTATCGTCATAGCTAGTTCCTTAGTGACTTAGGAACCAATGCCTAGTTCTGGATCATTTTAACACCTCCCTTCTCATAGAGAGAAAAAAAAGGCATACAAAAACCCCACATGATCCTTATCTTATACCATATACAAACACTACCTCAAAATGGATCAAAGACCTAAATTTGAGAGCTAAAACTATAAAACCCTTAGAAGAAAACATTGGGCAAAATCTTCATGGCATTGGATTTAGCCACATTGGTGTCTCCGACACCAAAAGCAGAGGCAACGAAGAAAAAAATAGATAAATTGAACTTCATTCCCGAAACTTTTGAGCATCAAAGGGCACTGTCCACAGTGAAAAAGCAACAATCTACAGAATGGGAGACAATATTTGCAAATCATATATCTGACGAGAGATTACTATAAACCACTACAACTCAACAACAACAACAAAACAAGCAACCCAATTTAAAAATGGACAAAGGGTTGGAAGAGACATTTCTCCGAAGATGTGCAAAGCCCACCAGTACATGAAAGGCTGTTCAACACTTCTAGTCACTACCAAAACCACAATGAGCTACTACTTCACGTCTACTAGGATGATGGTAATAAAAAAATAAGTCAGCTCAAAATGACAAGTGTTGGCAAAGATATGGAGAAATTGAAACCCTCGCACGCTGCTGACGGGAATGTAAAATAGTGCAGCCTCTGTGGGAAATAGTATGGCGATATGTTCCTCAAGAAATTCAACACAGATTCCACTGTGGGGTATATGCCCTGAGGAAGTGAAGGCAGAGATTCAAACAGATGTTCATGCACCCACAATCGCAGCAGCATTATTCAAATGGCCAAAACATGGAGACAACCTGGGTGTCCATTGATTGATGAATGGATAAGCACAATGTGGCATGTACAGACAATGGAATGCTATTTAGCCATAAAAAGGAACACAGTTTTGAGAGATGAGACAACATGGGTGGACCTTGGAAACATTATGCTTAGTGAGATCCACTAGACACAGCAGGACAAATATTGTATGATTCCACATATAGGAAGTACTAAGCTAGAATAGGCACATTGATAGAGGCAGAGAGTAGAAGAGAGGTTACCGTGAGCTGGGGGAAGGGAAAGGGGGAAGTTATTATTTAATGGGTAGAGTTTATGTTGGGGATGATGACAAAGTTTTGCATACAGATGGTGGTGATGGTTACGCAACATTGTGAATGTAATTAATGCCAGTGAACTGTGCACTTACAGATGGTTAAAATGATAAATATTATGTATATTTTACCACAATTTAAAAAAACTGTTTGAAAAGAAAACAAACCCTGAGAGCTTGAGAGAAAGCACTTTAGAAGAGAAAATGTGGGACAGTAGCTGGGCACAGCCCCTGCTGCCTCACCTTGCCTCCCATGAATGCCTCTGGAATACACTGGAATGACTACGGGGCCAGCTTCCCTGGCAGGTACACTCACTCGCTGAAGCCTCTCTGTGCAGTGCTCCCTGAAGCTGATTCTCTCCTCAGGGTTTTGCCCCTTGTTTTCTGCTTAGGCAGAGTACTAAAAGAAAGAGGTTTTCACGTAACAGTATCTCCATTTCTTATTCTTGTCCTCCACACCCAGCTCCTTCGTGATCACAGGTCCCAGCTTCCTATCACTTCTTTCTGGCCCCTGTGCCGGTCTAACAGAGCCCTGGGAGTGACATTTGCCATATTACTCCTCCATGCACCCTGGCTATGCTGTGATGGAGTCCCAGGACTGCTCATCTTGTTTGCCCTCGGAAAGCAGGTTGACTTCCTCTGCTGACTTACTGGTGCCTTGTATTTGAGAGCGTCTGCCACCCTAATCATCTCCTCCCTTGGACATGATGTTCTTCTGGCTTCCCATTGCCTACACAATCAGGCCACATGCCTTTGCCTGGCATCCAATGCCGAGCCTGTCCTGCCTTTTTACCTCTCGTCCAACAGGTAACCTCACTGTCCCCTGAAAGGGCTTTCTGCCTCCCTGTCTCCTTGCCTTTTCAGCTGAGGTTTCTGTTGCCCACTGTGCTTCCCTTAGCCTCTCTATCCTGGCGTCCGAAGGCCAATGTCCCCTCAGGCCAAGGTCATCACACATCTCTTTCTGGAGGCCTTTGAAGGTGAAATCTTACCTATTTAGCAGGGAATCATCTGTTACCACCTTGGGTGAGCATTGTTATTTTTCAAATATACCCTGATGTTGATTTTATCTAGAGGGAAGGCTTCTGGAAGCCAGGAACACATCTTATTTTGCCTTTCTGTCTACTGTGTGTGTAATTGATATGAAATGAGCATGGGCCAAGTTGGCTTGGTAAAGGGGAGGGGCACATCTAATTATTTGGTGCTCCTGGCACTTGGGTCCCTCCTTCCTCTGCCACCTTCACTCTTTCCATCAGACTCCAGCAGAGGTGGTAGCCCTGGGCCCAGAACATGGGGAGGTCAGTAGCTCTCCCACTGTCATCTGTGAGAATTTTCCCTTAGAAACTCGGACCTTTGAATTTTTCCAAGATGATCTTTCTGTGGCAAAAACTTGGAAAGAACTGAGTGAAAATACCCCACTCAGAGATCCGCTCCCTGTGTCCTCTAGGACTGCTCCCTCCTCACTGCCACCACCGCCTCTGCCCTGGTTCCAGTTGTCAGCATATCACATCAGGATTACTGTACCAGCGGTTCCCTGGTCCCACTGACTCCATTCCTGGCCCCATGAATCCATGCTCTGCACAACAGTCCTGAAGCAGATGATTTTTCTTTTGCTCCCCAACTCACAAATGGCAACTTGTCTATGAGATAAAACCAGACTCCTGAGAGTGGTGTTCAAGGTGACCTGACCACCTGACCCTGGGTCTCAGGCCCTGTCATAACTCCTACGACTCTAATACTGCACTAAATGGCACAATTTATTTCCAAAATGAAATGTCGGGCATATCGATGCCTCTGGGGCTCAGTCCAGGCAATTCCCCACACCTGAAACATCTGACCATTTGCAACAAATCCCGAAAGATTCACCTCCTCTCCAAGCCCTGTCTCCTCAGCCCTCCTCCCACCTTGGGACTTTGCCCCAGTAGGAAACCAATAAACACTCTCTAAAGAGGGATGCCTGGGTGACTCAGTGGGTTAAGCATCTGGCTGCGGCTCAGGTCATGATCTCAGGGTCCTGGGATTGAGTCCTGCATTGGTCTCCTTGCTCAGTGGGGAGCCTGCTTCTCCCTCTGCCTGCCGCTCGCTCTCTGTTTCTCTCCCACACACACACAAATAAATAAAATCTTCAATAAATAAATACCCTCTAAAGAAAGAAATAGGACATGATAAGATCCCACTTCACAGCCACTAGGGAGGCTATAATCAGAAAGGCAGATAGTATAAAGTGTTGATGAGGATATGGAGAAATTTGAACCATCGTACACTCGTTATGCAGCTAGGAACACTGTCTTAGTCAGTTTGGCTGCTGTAACAGAATACCACAGACTTGGCGGCTTATTAAAACAGGCATTTATTTCTCACAGTTTGGGAGGCTGGAAGTCCAAGATCAAGGCACCAGCAGATCCGGGTTCTGGTGAGAGCCCTCTTTCTGGTTCACAGACGGCTGTCTTCTGGCCATGCCTTCACACGGCAGAAGGGATAAGGGAGCCCTCTGGGTCTCTTTTATAAGGCCACTAATCCCACTCCTGAGGACTCCACCTTCATGATCTAATCCCCTCCCAAAGGCCCCACTTCCCAGTACGATCACATTTGGGTTAGGACACAAACTTTCAGTCTATAGCAAATGTAAAATGTTTCCATCACTACAGAAAACTATTTGGGGATTTCCCCATTGAGTTAAACACAGACCCAGCAATTTCACTCCTAGGTATATAGCCAAGAGAAATGAAAACATATGTCCCTGAAGAATTTGTACATGTGGGTTGGTAGCAGCATTGTTCATAATAGCCAAAGTGGAAACAACTCAGATGTCCAACAACTGATGAATGGATAAAGAAAATGTGACATATCCCCACCATGGAATACCATGAGCCAATACAAAGCAATGAAGTGTAGATCCATGATACAACATGGGGGAGCCTTAAAAATATGATGCTGAGTGAAATAAGCCAGACACCAAAGACCACATACTGTATGATTCCATATACATGAAGTGTCCAGTAAGAGGCAAACCCAGAGAGACAGAAAGGAGATGAGTGGTTGCCTAGGACTGGGGTGGAGAGGGGGAGGGCAGGTTGGGAGGTGGTGGCAAAGAGGAGCAGGGCTTCTTTGCTGGGTCACGAAAATGTTGTGGGATTAGATAGTGGTGATGGATGCATCACCTTGTGCATAGACTAAAAACCACTGACTTGTGCACTTTAAAGGTGAATTATGTAGTATGTGAACTGTATCTCAATTAAAAAAAGAAAGGAACCAATTGGCAAATGTGTGTTAAGCAGTTACTCCATTCCCAACACAGAATAAGCATTTTGAAGGCATTAACTCCATAATTCTCATCAAAACCGTATGAGACAGAGTGATGGATGGAATGTTTGTGTCCGTGTGAAATTCACATATTGCAGCGCTACCCCACAATGTGATGGTGTTAGGAGGTGGGACTTTTTTGAGGTAGTTAGATTTAGATGAGGCCATGAAGGTAGAGCCCCCGTGATGCGATTAGTGCCCTTATAGGGAGAGACACCAGAATTCTCTTTGGCTCTTCTCCCTGTAAGGACACAGCAATAAGCCAGCTGTCTGTAAGCCAGGAAGACAGCTCTCACAGGAAACTGAACCCTGCCAGTACCTTGATCTTGGACCTTCCAGCCTCCAGAACTGTGAGAAAGAAACGTCTTGCTGTTTAAGGGGCTCTGTCTGTGCTATTTTGCTTTGGTGGCCCAAGCTAAGACAGATGGGTAGTATGCTTATCATCTTCAGCTAAAGAATCTGAGGCAGAGAAAAGTAGCTTGCCCAATGTCACTCAGCCCATAAATGGCAGCATCAGGACATAAGCCCAGGCAGACTGGCTTGCTAACCCCTGCACTTGACTGCTTCTCATATAGACAAGTGTGTGCTGCAGGTTTCGTGGTCAGAAAAGGGAGAATTGGTTCTTCGTTAGCACTCCAGAAGAGGGATTCCAGGGGTCCCAAACCCCTAGCAGGTGCTTGTCCCCAGGAAGTCCTGTCAGAATAAGGCTCCCGGATCCTATTTACAAAGGTTCCTTCAGTGGGAAGGGGGTTTTCTGCCTTCATCCAGAGGAACTGGCTGCCTCCATCTACACTCTCTTAAAATTTGGGCCAGTGGATGAAGCCAACCCAGCAGGGGATCCACTCTGGAAGGCCAGGAGAGAGCCAGAGTGAACAGGTGATGAGGGAGAATCCTGGAGGGAGCTCATGATGAATTTGATCTATTTTATGTTTGCCTCAACTTGTGGAAACAAGGATAAAGGCACAAGCTGTGGGGTGATGGCTTCTGGAACTTTCTAAGAGGCAGAACAACCTCAGGATGGAAGAGCTGGCTGGTCTCTTGAGGATGCTTAGAACTGGTTCTGTAGTCCCCCTTCCATGTCCCTTCCAACCTGGAGACCACATGGCTCACTCACCTCCCCAACCAGGTTTGGGCCAGGGCAATAGTGAAAGGCTGATTTCCAGGACTGCTAGAGGAAAGCAAAGAGAGGGTTTGGCAAGTTCTTTGTTTAGTCTAAGCCCAAATTTGAGACACACCGTTGAGACTCTGCCACGTCCTGCCTGTGCCCAAGCTGAATATAAACGCAGGTTTTTCTGCCCACCTTTCCACCCTTGCCCTGTGACCCCAGGGGAGAGAGTGGGACTGTGAGCTTCTGTGAGGAGCTCTCAGTTGATGTCTTATCTTTAGAAACAGGATGAATGAGTGAATGGGGGAAGAACACTGAAACAATTCCTGAGATTCTATCTACATCAAGGCCAGGGTCTAGCCGATGAATTGGTGCCCAGCCAATCCTTTCCAGAGAACACAATTCTAAAGTGCATTTCCCAGTGTGCCCCTTTAACTCTTCAAAATGAAATCCTGGCATTTAAATGTGATCCATGCCTTCACAAAGCTGTTTACTCAGATGGGCATTGAAACATATATGGGAGTCTTTCCAAGCATAGACCAATAGCACAGTAGGCTCCTTCCTTCAGTACTCTCTGGTCCAGCGGCCCCTTGTTTATAGGTGAAGAGACTGAGGCCCAGAAAGGGGAAGTGACTTGTAAGGTCACAAAGCAAGGCATCAGCAATGTAAACCAGGCCTCCTGCCTTCATGTGGAGTTCCTGGTGGTGTGGCTTCTTGGGCTGTAGCTGCTACCGGTGGCCTCCTGGGGGCCACTCATGCCACCTTGTTCAGTCAGCTCAAAGGAGGCCTTTCTTTTGTATGAGGTTATTCTGCCAAGTTCAAATCAAGCAGAATGGTTTCTAACCAGCAGCGGGGTTTTCACTGATAGATAAACCACAGGAGAGACTAGCTACTTACCCAACAGAGGGACAATTTGGCACCCTCCAATGGAGCCCAGCGTTTGAAGGGGTGATAATTGCTGATTTAAACATTAGTGAGTTAATGCTTGTAATTTACAAGTGATGCTGCTTCTCTTAACACCATTTCCTGTGGGTTGTTTGGAAGTGCAAACGATACTACCCTTACCAGAGGATTTGTGCGTATTTTGAGTTTGACTTGCCCATTTAGTCAGAGAGAAAGTTGGGAGTGTGTGCTTAGTCTCTCATTCTGCTGTGCCCCATGATCAGCCCATCCTGTCCAGAGTTCCACTTGCAGACCATGAATCAAGTGCTATTCATGGGCACAGAACAGAATGAACCAACTCGAACCATTTAACTTGCTTGACATTCTCTAAATCCCACTCCCCACTTTAAATGCACAAGCTCAAGGCCTGTTTCAAAGAGCAAATATTGTAAAAATGAGGAAATTGTCACAGGTTGTACTTGGAAAGAGTTCAACTGATGTTGAACTACCCCGACCTGTAGGTGGTATGTCTTCAAAGAGATTCACTTGAATGGACTTAGGTCGAGGAACAGTCAATAACAAAATAGTTCTTTGTGCATTAAGTGTGGACACGTTCTCAGCATATAGGGAGACTATGGGGAAGTGCTTTCACAGGTTGATTTTAGATTTCTGCCTAACAGGTCTGAAGGCAAAGGTTTTCTAGTCTAAAGTGATGATTTAAAATATAGTAAATAGGGGTGTCTGGGTGGCTCAGTCGATTAAGCATCTGACTCCTGATTTTGGCTCAGGTCATAATCTCGAGGTCGTGAGATCAAGCTCTGGGGATGGAGCCTGCTTAAGATTCTCTCTCTCCCTGTGCCCTTCCCCACCCACTCTCTATCTTAAAAAAAATTACAAAAGATAATAAATAGCCAAAGTGAACTCCAGGTCACCCCCACACACACACACCTGCAATCTGCTTTGGGGGGGTCATCTCATAGCCCAGAAGGGGAGCCAAAACTCAAACTAGTCGATTTTGTGACACACTTACAGCTCCAGTAGCAGTCTGGGGAGGGGTAGAAAGGGAATTCGTGAGCTCAAAAGGAGAGCCCTTCAATTGCCTTTCGATTTCTGTTGTCTAGGCTGTCTATATCCTCCATTAACACAGAGATCCAGAGTTGATGCACTGTATTCTACCACAAGGTGCATCTTGCTAAACCTAGAGTTACCATTTGACCCAGCAGTTCCATTCCTAGGCATCTGCCCATAGAAATGAAAGCACATGTTTGCACAAAGACTTGTACATGAATATTCATAGCAACATTATTCATAATAGCCAAAGTGGAAAAAACTCAAATGTCCATCAATTGAAGAACAGGGGCACCTGGGTGGTTCAGCTGATTAAGCTGGTTAAGTGTCCAGCTCCTGGTTTTGGCTCAGGTCATGATTTCATGGGTGGTGAGATGGAGCCCTGCGTAGGGCTCTGTGCTCAGTGGGGAGACTGCTTGAAGGTTCTCCCCTCTGCCCCTCCCCCAACTTGTGCGTGCACGTGCATGCACGTGTGCACGCACACACACACTCACTCTAAAATAAACAAATAAAGCTTTGAAAAAATTGAAGAACGGATAAATAAAATGTGGTCTATACATACAATGGAATGTTATTCAGCCATAAAAAGGCATAAAGTACTGGCATGTGCTACAATATGGAAGAACCTTAAAAACATGATGCTCAGTGAAAGAAGCCAGACACAAAAGGATAAGTATTGAATGAACCAAGGAATGAAGGCAGCCTCTAGAAGCTGGAAAAGGCAAGGAAACAGATGCTACCCTAGAGCCTCCAGAAGGAACCCTGCCAATACTACCTTGATTTTAGCCCCGTGAGACCCATTCCGGACTTCTGGCCCCCAGAACTGTATGAGAATAAAGGTGTGTTGTTTGAAGCCAGCAGATGGGTGATTTGTTACAGCAACCATAGCAAACACATTGAGCCAGAATGTGAATGTGAGTATCTCTGGCTCCAGAACTCACGGTCATTCTTCTCTCTGTGCAGGTTCCCAAAGGCTGTTTCCTTTAGGACCATTTCCCTCACCATTCCTTCTAAGAGCAAGTCTCTTCTTCTCTGTCTTGCACATAGAGGCAATGTAACCACTGAAGCAAGATGTCAGATTCTCCCCTAAAGCCCCGTGTTGGGGGGTGGCCCAGCCAAAACCTTGGTTTCAGACCAGTGAAACAGATTTTGGACTTCTGATTTACAAAAATGTAAGAGTATAACCGAGTATTGTTTGAAGCAACCATGTGCTTGGCAATTTGTTATAGTAGACAAAAGAAATGAATACAACCCCCCTGATGCGATATGCTTTGAGAAGGTACTATAGTCCAGAAGTTTGGGCTCAGGAACAGGGCATTTAGTGACCATTTGCTCCTTGCTAAGAACAGTCTACATGGGCCTGAGTTTCTTTCTGTGCAGTGTCCTGGCTGCTCTGGAACTTGCTGGAATATTCCATGGACTAACGAGAGGCATGGTGGAGGACCAGCTTTCCAGTGTGCCAAATCTTGCTCCCTAAGTATGGGCTTATGGGCAGACCCTGTTCTGCTCAGCTCTGTCCAGGTATTCGACAGTACTGTCTGCCCTACCTGCCAGGGAAGAATGTGGTCAAAAGGAGTATTCTTCGACTGTCTTAACATGCCTACTCTACAGGGTCTACTCCCAAGAAATGATTAGAGCTCCTGATCCAGTGGCTTTTCCCCAGGCATCTCTTGGTTTGTGTAGCAATCAACAAACCTTCATGAGTTTCTACTTTGTGCCCTCAACTGTATGTCTTAAAATTTGGGCTATATTTGCTTATTCATTCACCAGACATTCACCAAGGATGATGCTCCCTGTGAAGGCTCTAGGAAAAAACCTCTTGCAGTCCTCTTTCCTAGTTTCCAGTGGCTTCCAGCAATCCTTGGTGTTCCTTGGCTTGGTAGATGAATCACTCCAATCTGCAACTCTGTCTTCATAGGGGTTTCTTCTTGTGTGTCTCTGTGTCCCTGTATCTTTACATGGCCTTCTTACAAGGATACCAGTCATTGGATTTAGGGCCTACCTTAATCCAGTATGAACTCATCTTAACTTGATTACGTCTGCAAACACCCTATTTCCCAGTAAAGTCACATTCATAGGTTCCAGGGATTAGGACTTCAACATAACTTTCAGGGAGATGCGATTTAACCCATAACACCTTCCAAACAGTCTTGGCAATATCTTTCTCCTTTGAGGCAAAGATGATTGTTCTTCCCATTTAGTGTCAACTGTGTTTCTCTTCTTCCAGCTAGTTAGAACATAAGGGTAAGAAGCAGCCACCTCCAGGACCTGGATATTCAAGACTGGCCAGCAGGTTCAATGACCTTCCACTCTGGCTGACAGTAGATGAAGAAATGTACACAGCTCCAGACACCATGGACTAGCCAATCTCCTGGCTGGCTTCAGTCAAGCAGGCCTAGCTGGGAAGGGCTGTCATCCATGGTGGGTATTCCTCTGCCTCGAACATGGATCAAGTGAAACCTGTGTGCTAATGTTTATAGTGATATTATTCATAATAGCCAAAAGGTAGAAACAACCCAAATGCCCATCAATAGACGAATGGAGAAGCAAACTGAGGCGTACCCGTACGACGGAGTATTATTTGGTCGAAGAGAGGAATGAAGTACTGATGGACACTACCACAACATGGATACATCTCAGAGAGTTCATGCTAACTGAAAGAAGCCAGACACAAAAGACCACATACATATTACATGATTATATTCATATGGAAGCCCCAAAGAGGGAAATCTATAGAGACGGAAAGTAGATTAGTGGTTGCTAGGGGCTGGTGTGGATGAGGGATGATAGTTAAAGGATACAGGTGATGAAAATGTTCCAAAACTAACCGTGGTGATGGTTGCACCACTGTGAATATAGCAAAATCCATTGAATTGTATATTTTAAATGGGTGACTTATGTGGTGTGTGAATTATATCATCATAAAGCTGTTTAAAAACATGCTACAAATTCATACTACTGGTGCATGGTATATAATATAGGCACATAGTGTATAGTTCCCATTCAACTATGCTTATGTGGAGGTCTCACACTCAACTCTCTTGTCATTACATAGTTGTTTCATTTAATTAATTTGGCCTTATCCCACCCATATTTTAAACTTATCACTTGGATTCGGTTCATATGCAACAAGGAAATCTAAGTTTACTAAATAACCTGCACTTAGTTCTTTAAGATAACTGGTATTTACCTCCACTCTGTTCTGTTCTGTAGTGTTAAGGCTGACCTTTAGCTTAGTGAATGTTTTAGTCTCCTATTGGTACCGTTACCAATTACCACAAACTCACTGGCTTTGAATGACACAAATTTTTGTCTTACAGTTTTTGATACCAGAAGTCTTAAAATCCAGGTGTCAGCAAGGCTGCATTCCTGCTGAAGGCTCTAGGGAAGAGTCAGTTCCCTTGTCTTCTCCAGCTTCTGGAACCACTTACACTCCTTGGCTCATGGCCCCTTCCTCCATCTTCAAAGCCAGAAGCATAACATCCTCCAAGCTGTCTCTCTCTCTGACTCTGACCCTCCTGCCTCCCTCTTGAAAGAACCCCAGTGATTACACTGGGCCCACCTGGATAACCCAAAATAATTTCCACGTTCCGAGATCCTTGACTTAATCATATCTGCAAAGTCCCTTTGGCCATGTAAGGTAAGATAGTCACAGGTTCTAGGACTTACGAATGGACATCTTGGAGGGCCAGCCATTATTCAGCCAACCACAGTGAAGCTCCTTTTTAGATAGAGCATTTGATGCAGAGTCTGTCAGGGGACCACCATGAGAAAGGGAAGGAGGAGACTTTGCAGCCTAGTCACTCTGTGGATTCTGTGGATGATTCTCCCGTTTGGAAACGCCAATCGGTAAATCTCTCGTACTGCCTTCAGGTCTGGGTGCACTGTTTTGCATATGCTAGGTGCTTGGTAACCACTGGCTCAAGGCTGGCGATGAAAGTCAATCTGAAGGGGTCTCAGTTGACAGGCTCTTTCAAGGTCATCACTAAAGAATCTTCTGAATTAACAACTCCACTCCTAGAAGCCCTTCTTTGGAGCTAATTTCGACCTCTCCTACCATGATGGAAGCTTGTTTGGTTCTTAGGGCAAGTATACAATAGCTTCTGAATGGAACACCTGTAGACTGGAAAGGCACCATCAATTTGCTTACACCTTTTGAGCAGGTAAAATCTTTTCAACTCCTTTATGCTTTCTCTGCAAGGCTGTCATTCTACTCACACTGCAACAAACTTTACTCTGGTTTTCCTAAAGACCCCCAAATTCTCTTGCATCCAACCTGTCACTGCTAACAGATACCCACCGAGTGATCTGTTGGAAGCTCACCTTCTTTCCTTCTCCCCACTGGCCTTCTGTTCTTGGCTGATTCTAATTTGTTTCATTACAGGCAGACATCATGACAGAATAGAAAGAACACGGGATTTGGAGTTAAAAAAAAACAAACAAAACATGAATTGTAGTTCAGCTCTGAACCTGTTGGCTGCATGACGTTCAGCCAGCCGCCTCTCCTCCAGAACCCAAGGCTTTTCATTTGAAAGGGGACTGGGGCTAGAGGTGTGTGTGAAAAATCCCTGTGCTCAGTCCCTCCCTCCAAAGGGGTGAGGACGGGTGAGAGTCTCCTCCGGCCATCTGATAGAGTCTTGCTTTTTTCACCAAGCCTCTTGATCAAGTTGTAGCCGGACGAGCACTGGCTGAGCTTTACCTTTGGAAGCTCAAAATGAAACAACAGCTTTAACAAATGAGACCTTGAGCCAGACAGAACATAAAGCAAACCAGTCATCCTTGCCATTAGCTCAAAATGGATCAAAGACTTAAATATAAGAGCTACAACCATAAAAGTCTACAATTCTAGAAGGAAACCTAGAGCTAAATGGTCATGACCGTGGCAATGGTTTCCTGGATATGACACCAAAAGAACAAGCTACCAAAGAAAAAATCAATAAATTGGATTTCATCAAAATTAAAAATATTTCTGTTTCAAAGGATACATCCTGGCAAGGATACATCCTGATGAGGATACTTCCTTGCTATTATAGTGTTTCAATAGCCCCGAATAAAAAATTGCACAGGCAGGGTACTGGCATAAGAATGGACATGGAGATCAATGGAATAGAACTGAGAGTCCAGAAATAAACTCTCACATTATGGCTAATTGATTTTCTACAATTGTGCCACAACAATTCAATGGGGAAGGAGTAGTCTTTTCAACAAATGGTGCTGGGAAAACTGGATAGTGACATGCAAAAGAGTAAGTTTGGATCCCCCTTACTTTTTACCATATGTGAAAATTAACTCAAAATGGACCAGAGATATAAATATGAGAACTAAAAATATAAAAATCTTAGAAGAAAACATAGATGTCAATCTGTATGACCTTGGATTTGGCAATGGTGTCTCAGATATGGCACCCGAAGCACAAACGACCAAAAACCAAGTAAATAAATTGGAAGTCATCAAAATGTAAAACTGTTGTGCTTCAAAGGACACTGTCAAGTGAAAGACTGGAACGCTCCTGTATTGCTGGTGGGAATGTTAAATGGTGCAGTGATGGTGGAAAACAATAGGCAATTCCTCAAACAAATTAAACCTAGAACTAACATATGACCCAGCAATTCTACTTCTAGGTATAGACCTAAGAGAATTGAAAACAGGTGTTCAAACAAATGTGTTGTGTGCAAATGCTCATTGCAGTACTATACACAATAGCCAAAAGGTGAAAACAACTTAAGTATCCACCAAAAGATGAATGGATGGGGCACCTGTCTGGCTCAGTTGGTAAAGCATACAACTTTTGATCTTGGGGTTGTGAGTTTGAGCCCCATGTCAGGCGTGGAGTTTACTTTAAAAAAAAAAAACGATGAATGGATAAACAAATAGTGGTGTATGCATTCCATGGAATATTATTCAGCCATCAAAAGGAAAAAAAGTGCTGATTCATGCTACAACATGGATGAACCATGAAGACATCATGCGAAGGGAAAGAAGCCAGTTACAAAAGGCTGCATATTATATGATTCCATTTATACACAGTGTCCAGAATGGAAAAATTTGTGTGAGACAGAAATTAGATTAGTGGTTGCCAGCAGCACCTAGGGGAGGGGGAATGGGGAGTGACTGCTTAATGCGTACGAGAGTTCATTTGGGTGTGATGAAATGTTCTGGAATTACATAGTGGTGATCGTTGCACAACTCTGTAAACACACTAAAAACCATTGAATTGTCCACTTCAGAGAGTGATGTCATGGTTTGTGAATTCTAGCTCAATAAAAATAAATTGCAAGAGCTGCACTGAGGCCATGTGGGGGGGTGCAAAGGTCAAGAGCATGGGCTTTGGAGTCAGAGGGACCTGGATTCAGACCCAAATCCCTCCCTTTCTACCCGAGCACCTGATAATACCCACCTCGCAGGATGGTTGTGAGGGTTGGGGGGATAACTTAATCAATGTAGGCAGTGCTGTTATCATTAAGGTTGTGGCGTGTTCGTTTTTCTCATCCTGAGCTAGAGAAGACTCAAGTGGAGGCTGGTATCTGTCTTCATATTCCTTCAGGGCTCTCAAGGAGAGAAGGAGTTTGACTTTCTCCCTGAGGCCTCGGCAGTAAACATAGGAGCCGTAGAAAGATGGGGGGTAGAATTTTCTACAGGGCTTCATCCAGAGGCAAGGGGCTGCCTCAGGAGGTAGTGAGGAGCAGAGCACCTCACTGGAGGTGTGCAAGCAGAGCCTGGATGAGCCCTTGGCATGATTCGCACCACACACAGGGATCTGGGCCAGACGCCTCTGAGCCTCCAACCTTGAGAAGCTCGGGTTTTACAGATTACACAGGGAGTCAGGTGACAACTCTGTGGGAGGCTGCCAACATCCTCCGCGGTGCTCTCGTGACCTGGAGAAAGGCCAATTCGCTCCAGCAAGGAGGAGGCCGACGACAGTAAATTAACTTGGTGGCAAATCCCCTTTCAGGTTTTCTGCCTCGAGAGTAAGTAGTCAGAGAGGTTGCACCACACGTGAGCCCATGAATGTGTGTGTGCCTCTCGTCCTGGGGGACAGACAGAACAGGGCTCCCTCCAGCCTCCTCCTGAGAATTAAACAGGTAGCCCTCCTTCTCGTCTCATTTTGGGCGAGCTGCCCCATGGGAAGCCAACCGGGGGAGCAGGGTGAAGGCACATGGGGACCGAGTGAAGCCGAGATCCCTTTCACATCCCACCTTTGAATGCACCTTCAGTGATGGAGTTGGGGTTCTCCCTTTTCTGGCACCCCTCCTCTCAGTGCCGAGGAACCCCACCCTCCTCCCCCAAATCCTGCTCTTCACTCCCTGGGCACTTTTCCTTTTGAAAAGCTGACCATTAAAGTCCACATACTCCATTTATATGAAAGTCCAGACTAGGGCGATAATAGAGTCAGAAAGCAGTGGTCACCAGGTGCTGGCAGGGTGAGGGGCAGAAGGACAACTGCTAAAGGGTACAAGGTTGCTTTTGGGGGGGGTGACAACAATGTTCTAAAATTGACTATGCTGATGTTGCACATATCCATGAATAAACTTTAAATCATTGAATTGTACACCTTAAATGGGTAAATTGTGTGGTATGTGACCTATATGTCGATAAAGCCGTTATTTTTGTTTTTTTAAAGAAAGCCAGTCATTGCGCGGTCCTTCGTTAGCTGACTGATCTCTTTAAATTTCCAAGAAACCCCAGGAGAACGTGTGCCGTGGGTCTGTCTGTGCCTGGCCTGCGTCAGCATCATTCTCGGGCCTGTCGTTGCTGGCGCTGGGTGCCGCACCGTTGGGCTGGGCACCTCATTGTGACTGCAGATGGCTGGCCAAATGCACCGTGTGTATGCAGCAATGACAACTATCTGGAAGGCATTTAATATAGTGACTCACAGGGTCATGCTTGGAAAATTAATTCAAATTGGCTTGGCATCGAGCCAAGGAAAACTGTCTGAAGAGGGCTGTAAACAGAAAGTAATGGATTGAGCTGAAGGAGGGATAGAAGGAAGGCAGCAGGGGGAGGTCCAGCCGCACAGCCCCCAAGGCAGCCAGCTGGAGAGGGCTAATCTAGTGGCTGGCACTGCCGTACTTGGTTGGGGGCTGGGGACTGGGGCCCAAGTCCCAAGGAGGACCTCTGTCTCTTGCCACTTCCTGGTACCTGATTTACTCCCCCTGGGAATACTGCTCCCTGTCACTCCAGGATATGCCTGGCACTCCTGATACTTCTGTTTGCACATTATCTCCCTCCCTCCCTGCTGGGAGCTCCCTGAGGGCAGAAAGGGGGAAAGCCCTAGATGAGTGATCTGAATCGCTCGTGCTGCCCCAATATAGTGTCTGCCCAGGGGAGGCCCTGACAGGCTGCCAAGGGGCCTCACCTTTTTTTAAACCCACGCCTCACGGAGCAACAATGTTAGCGGAAGCCTTCACTTCCAGGAGTGTATACTGGCAAAAATGTAGCTTTCTTTATGGGTCTTCCAGAGAGATGGTATAATGCTTTCAGTTTTTTACAGATTTATTGAGGTTTAATGTAGATACAATAAATTGTAGGTGTGTGATTCAGTGATTTTTAGGAAATTTGTAGAGTTGTGCAATCATCATCACAGTCAGTTTGGAACATTTCCATCCCTAAATATGCCTTTTAAACCCCACATTGCCCCCATATTCTGATACGTCCAGAGGTGCAGTGTCCCTTTCTTTCCCTTTCCGGCTCTAGGGAGTGAAAGTTGCTTACCTGGGGACCAGCCACCTGGGTTCTCAACCCAGCTCTGCCGCTGAGGGGTTGGGAGAACTTGGGCAAGTCATTCCGCTCCCTGGGCCTGGTTTTCCTTTTCTGGAAAGCAATGGAGTTGGGACTGGGGAGGGGACTTGGCTGCCTTGGCACCGTGTGAGTGTCTCTGCCCTGGCAGGAGGGCATGGCGAGGGTCACGGGTGAGGAGCTCGGGGACCGTCAGGAGTAGAACCGATCCCCTGGGCCCAGCTTGGGTCTGGGACTCCTGATGCTTCCTAGGCCCAGTGCTTGGGTCTGGGTCTCCTTTCCCAGGCATTAAAGTGGCCTCACGCCGCAGGCACAGTTAGCATCACTGCTGTTGGAGGTATGACCAGTCTCGTGCAAACAGAGCAGTGTGGAAGCATCCATAGCAGCCCTGATCCCTTCCAGGAGGCCTCACACATTTGCCATGCTTCTTTGGCCCTCACTGCCTCCCCTGGGTGAGTGAATTCAAACAGGGTTCAGGTGAGGAGGCCCCACAAGGTATATGGATGTGAGAAAGACCGTTTAAGTCTTGGAGAGCCCCACATTCTCCACGATGGAGGAGATGGGGTCTGTAAGTTTCCTATGGTTGCTGTAACCAATTGCCAGTTTAGTGGCTTAAGACAACACATATTCATTTATTTTCTAAAAAGGTTTTATTTACTTACTTGACACAGAGAGAGAGAAAACAAGCAGGGGAGCAGGAGAGGGAGAAGAAGGCTCCCCTCCGAGCAGGTGGCTTGATGCGGGTCTCGATCCCAGGACCCTGGGATCATGACCTCAGCCAAAGGCAGTCACTCAACCAACTGAGCCACGCAGGTGCCCCAAGACAACACATATTTATTATCTTACAGTTCTGGAAGTCAGAAGTCTGAAATGGGTCTCACTGAACTCAAGCCAAGGTGTTGGCAGGGCTGCATTCCTTCTGGCAGCTCCAGGGGAGAATCCATTTACGTGCCTTTCCTAGCTCCTAGAGACCCCCCGCAATCCTAGTCTTGTAGCCACGTCACCCCCACCTCCGCTTTCTCATCACATTTCCTTCTCTGACGCTGACCCTCCTGCCCCACTCTTATAAGGACTCTGTGGTTACGTTGGGTTCACCCAAAAATCTAGGATAGTTTTCCTATCTCAAGACCCTTAATTTAATCACATCTGCTAAGTTTCTCTTGCCATGGAAGGTAAGATATCCAAAGGTTCTGGAATTAGGATATGGAGATCTTTGGAAGATTGTCCATCTACCCCACAAAGCCTCAGTCGAGCAGCCCCTCTGGATGCCACCCAAGTAGACCACTTGAGAACACTCCAGAGGGACCAGGCCTTGCATGCACACATGCATGCACATATGCACACACACACACACACACACACACACACACAAACACACTATTATTTTTTCCAAACCATTGGAAAGTAAGTTGCTGACATAATGTTCCATTACCCCTAAATGCTTCAGTGTGTATTTTCTAAATACTAGAACACATAACAGAATTAGAAAATTAACATTTAATACTGCTACCTAATCCATAGACTCCATTCAAATTCCTATGCTTGCCCAAATAATTAATGCAGAAACAACAAACATACAAATAAAAAATCATCTTTGCCACCAACAATAACAACTGCCAACAAAACGCCTTTCTTCTTCCCAATTTCCTTTCTGGTCCAAGATCCAATCCCGGATCATATGTTGCATTTAGTTGTCATGTCCCTTTGAAGAGTCTCCTTCAATCTGGAATAGTTTCTCAGTCGTTCCTTGGTTTTTATGACCTTGACACTTTGGAAGAGCATAGGCCAGTTATTTTGTTTTTGTTACTTTGCACATCTACATCTGTATCTATATATCTAAAACCATGCGTTCACACCAATTCCAGCCATTTGAATCAAATAGCCCAGAGTTTATTCTTGAACTCCACTTTTCCATATTTGCATTTCCCTTTTTTGATAACCAGAAATGTGGTCCTTATTATCCTCAACATATTTACTTGTTTACTCAATTCCCCCGTATAGGGTTAATCTCTTGGTCCCCAAGGCTGTCTCAGCTGTGGCTCTGCTGGGCTTGCCTGTTGTACCTGCTGGGCACCCTTCCCTGGCCCCGCCCAACATGGCTGAACTGACCCCCCAACCTGCTGTGTGACCCTGGCCCCTTTGCTCGCATCTCAGCCAGGCAATGGGAGCAGCAGGTAGAATTCTGAGCAATGTGCCGAGCACTGTGTGGGGCTAGAGCTCATGAAAAGGAGGGGTGTGTGAGAGCTGGGGGTCAGCGCTTCTCAAACTGGGGCTCATGGAGCCCCAGGGGCAGCTGCCGACTGCAGGGAAGGGGTGGACAGCTCTGGAGGAGTAAGGAGTTTGGATCGGGACTGGGTCCAGTGTGAGCTGGAGTGAGCAGCTCAAATTTACATTTTCTTCAGAGGCTCTGGCAGTCCTGTGAGTATGTGAGGGGAAGAGGCAAGCAGGTGGGGGGAGGGCTAAGACTAAAGGCAGAGACCAATTAGGAAGCTATTGTAGGAGGCCAGGAGGGGGACAGAAGGAAGAACTAAGGCAGTGACAGTGGCAAAAGAGGAGACAGGCAAGGGAGGGAGTGGGGGGTGGATGACTTCTGGGAAAATCTCTCCTTTCTGTGTTGGGCTCCTAGAGGCCAACCTGAATGAGGAGGGTGCGGGAGATTGGGAGGAAGAGCCACAGGGCAGGCGGAGCGGAAGGCTGAGGGAGGTGAAAGGGGACCTCAAAGGGAAGCGTCTGCAGCAAGCAGGTGAAGGTACAGAATGCAGAAGAGGCGCTCTATAGGGGATAGCTCCTCAAGGCTCCGAGAAGGGCCAAGCTTTTCAAGGGGCAGAGAGTGTGGGACCCCAAGACCTCAGCCTGAGTACTGGGGCAGTTGGGGTGGTGGGAACATGGGGCAAAGAAGAGCCAGGTAGGGAAGGAGGGGAGGAGACAGGAGAGAGCACAGCACTCCCTGAACAACAGCTAGTCCTGGTTGAGCTGGATCCTGTGTTGGAGCCCCCACCTTGGACCCCCTAGGAAGGAGCCCATCCAAATCCTCCTGGACCTCTGCAGTGGCCTTGTCCTTGAACTCCAGCAAACATTCTAATCACCTGCAGGATATCCAGCGTGAAGACGCCTGCCCTCTGCCACCTGAAGGCAGGCTCATCCATGTGGGCCCCATTCAACCCTGTGGATTCCGTTAAGGGTCTTTAGTGCCCTCTCCTCCAGGCAGACAAACATAATTTGCAGGAGGATCTGAAAATTCACACCTTACTTTCCCCCATTGACAGTTTCAGAGAGGTCATTGTCCTTTGGCATCATGGGACCCCAGTGGGGCTCAACACCTTAGCTTTAAGGCTCTCTAATCTCCTGCCTCTTTGTGGGGGAGAGAATAGTCTCTTTAGGTACACCCCAGAAATGCCCCAGGAAAGCCCCTGGCCAGAGCCAGATGGGTTTGATATTCTGCTGGGTGGAGCATTGCAGTTTGCACGTCCCAGTTTTCCTATAGGGAGCTCCCTAAAGTGGCCCGGAACCAATTATTGATGACGCTGTTCTGACCTAACTCCTGCCTAGGCAGTGACAAGGCAGTGACGTATTAGTGTAGATGGCAACAGTGCGGGTGGTTACATCACCCACTAGCACAGGTGGCCCCCTGTGACAGGCTCTGACCCAGACTGGTACTCCTCGGTGCCTTGGGCTACTCTTCCACCCATTCCTTGCCCTGTCTAAAGCCGGGAGCCCACCCCGAATTTCTCAGTGGCTGGAGCCTGAGTAGAGGGTGTGGTCCCCAGAACATGGGTCTCTTGTTCGCCACCTGCGAGGAGCTGCTCCGATTGCTCCTCAGAAGCACGCGAGCATGTCCTGTGGCGAGCAGGTGAGAGGCCTTCCCTTCCCTGCAAGGGACCCACAGCAACAGAGCTCGCAAGCCAGCCTTGCAATGTGGCTTCCTGTAAGCCATGAGCTGCCTTAGGTCCTGTTGGGTTAATTGGGCTTCTGCACAAGTGTGTGCCTTATAGACTGTCAGCAGTCGGTGATTATTTGTTGCTGACTCCGAAAGCCCTATCATATCCCACTTAGCCGGCTTGGGGCAGTCGAAGAGAAGCAAGAAAGGGGCCCGACAGACTGGGCAAACCCTATCCTGAAGGCAGTCACAATTATCCTCTATTCAATTCAACCCACATTGCCTGCTGGCCCCCTGTGAGCCGCCCTGGGCAAGGGCTGCGGGAACCCAAGTTGAAGCAGCAGCTCTGACGGCTGACCTCGTTTGCTCGGGCCTGCGAGAGGCTGAGAGGCCAGGTGGGGCAGGCAACCCGGGGGCTTAGCGCCCAGGGGCCCCCAGTGTCGCACCGGCACACTTTGCAGGTGGCCCCCGGTCGGCTCCCTCCCATGCCACAAATGCCAGCCAACTGCTGTCGCTGTGTGTCCTCCTCCCCCAGCAAGCACTGACCTCTCTCATCCCCTCCATCCCAGGCACACACACTCCCATGCCCAGACACACACTCACACCTGTTCACACACACGTGCCATTACGTATACACACTCATACACTCTCACACCTATGTTCTCATGTGCTCACACTTTTATATAAGCCCTCACCGACACACTTTCACACATACTCCCTCACACACTTGCCCACACACACTCACACACACGCCCCCCACTCGTATATGCCCTCACACACATATGTCCTCACGTGCACACACCCACACACACTCTTGTTTTTTTTTTTAAGAGAGAGAGAGCACAAGCGGGGGGAGGGAGAGGGAGAAGCAGATGCCCCACTGAGCAGGGAGCCCGATCACCCACGCACACTCTTACACAAGTCCTCCCTAACACATTGTCGCACATGCTCCCTTACACACATGCCCCCCACTCACACACATGCCCTTACACATAACACATGCTCACACACACACATGCCCTCTTGTACCCCCACACTCTCACACTCACACAGGCTCACACATACTCTCACTCTCAGTTACATACATGTCCGCACATACACATAAACCCACGTACATTCATATACTCACACACTTGCACCCTCACACAGCCACACTGTCATGCTCACACACTCTTACACAAGCACACACACACACATATACACTCTCATTCCCATACGCATTCCCTCACACACGTGCTCACACCCCCATGGAAGTCCTCCACATTCTCTCACACCACACACCCCATACACCTTCCTGCTCACTTACTCCAGCTAGCATTCTCTCCACCGTCACTTGTGGCCATGGTCGGGTCCACCTGGATGTCCCTGTGAGCTGAGGAAGCCGGCCGATCCAGAGGCCTGGGTGAAGAATGTGGCTTTCACACAGACATGAGAAAGGAAGGCCGGCTCCTAGGAGTTCTTTTTGTTTTTTTAAACACCTGGAGAGCTTTTCAAAAAGACACATGTCTTTGACCAAGCCTCTAGACGTCGCTGCCGGGAGCTACAGAGGCTAGGCACATGTGTCGCTGCCGGGAGCTACAGAGGCTAGGCACATGTGTCTCTCAAGCAGCCAGGACGCACCTGCGTTCAGTCAGCCAGCCAGTCAGTCCATCAGGTACTGCTCCGTATTGACTGAGCACCTACTAAGAGCCCAGATGCCAAGAATACGTACAACCTTGAACAAGAGGACACGGCCTCTGCCCTGACAGAACTCACAGACTAGTAGAAAGACACAAGCAGAGAATGGCAGCGTGGCCCAACAGCTGATGGGACGGAGGTGTCTGTGGGTGCATGAAGGAGAGGTCCCTCCCCTGACCAGGACTACCTGGTAGCCATAGTCCCTGCTGGGTCTATGGAGGGGGAGGCAGACACGCAAATAAATGAGCTCTGTGGTTGGCAAACTTAAGGGGTCCGTCCACTTCCTGCGGAGAGTTTGTTAAAACACAGATTCCTGGGTCACAGCCTTGAGTATCTGAGTCTATAGGTCTGGTGTGGGGCCCAAGAACTTGCATTTCTTACATGTTCCCAGACAATGCTCGCCAATCTGTCAGACCCTGGGATAGAAGTCTGTATGGGGAGGGGAAGGGGCACAATTGGCTTTGAGAAGCAAGGGTTCAGCCAGGAAAGGCTTGTGCTTACAGAAAAGCAACTGTATTCGTTTTCTACTGCTACTGGATCAAATCACCACAAATTTAGTGGCTTTAAACAACTGGAAGGCTGACAAGGGTCTCACTGGGCTAAGATCAAGGTGTCAGCAGAGGCGTGCTCCTTCTGGCGGCTCTCAGGGAGAATTCATTCCTTACCTTTTCTAGCGTCTAGAGTCACCTGTGTTCCTTGGGTCATGTCCATGTCACTCCAGCCTCTGAGTTGGCACATCTCTCCAACCCTCCTGCCTCCCCCTTCCCTGTGTAAGACTCTTGTGATTAGATTAGACCCACCTGGATCCTTATTTTAATCACATCAGCAAAGTTCCTTTTTCCTTTTAAGGTAACATATTCACAGGTTCTGGGGATTAGAACGTGGACATTCGGGGGCCATTATTCCGCAACTAAGCAATGGAGGTGGGATTTGAGCCCAGGTCTCTCTGGGCCCGGAGCCCATGGTCTTGACCGCTAGGCTGCAGTCTACTGCCTGGGTAGTGCTGTCCAGGCTGGTGAAAAAGCCAAATCTCCAAAACAGAAGAAACCCTCATGTTTCCCTCTCCTCCCTGCTTCCCCACCTTACCTTCACCAGGCCCCGCTTCCCACAGGCCGTGCTGGCTGCCTGCCCCTCTGCTTCCTTTCTGCCGGGTGATCAGCTAGTGGCCTTTCTATCCCCCTCAGCCACTGCAGCCCGGAATCTTTCCCATCTGCCCAGCTTCCAGATGTCCGTCACAGAAGGGATATCGAGGCCTTCCAAGACCAGCAAGGGCTCTTGGAGGGCTAGCTCCTGTCCTTTGACCTCAGGGAAAGGGACAGAGAGAGCCTAGAGGGTACCCCTGTGCAGGTGGCCTCAGGTGACTGGAGATGTTTCACTCCCACCTCCCCAGTCAGCCCAAGTTGGTGATATCTTGGAACAGGGAAGGTAGTCAGTCACCCCACGTGCCTGACAGTTTTCTGGTTGGTACATTCAGCAAGGAGCAGGCAGCTTCCGGCACCTGCCTAGTTGTGAGATCTTGGAGAAGTTATCTAATTTCTTTGTGTACCTCAGGTTCCTCAACCATAAAGTGGGGATAAAAATAGAAACCACCAAAGAAATAATACCTGCAAACTGCTCAGTAAATGGTAAGAAATAGGAAACTGAATGATTGTTCTGATTACTACTCTACCAGCAGCCTCTGCCATGGCCTCTGGGCTACGTGGGGAAGAGGGGGGCTGAGACCATTCACAGAAGCTCCTGGCTGTGGTAGCTTTGGGCCCTGCCTCAGCATGCTCCTTTTCCCAGGCAAGGAGCTGGCAAAGAACCCAAGGCCCAACTTCTTCCTGCATCACCCACAGGTTGTCTGGCTTGTCACCTAGTTTCCCCTCCTTCCCTTGCTCTAGCCCCAAACTGGCAGGCAGAAGTGGACCTAAAGGAAAGGGCCCCTGGGGCACACGAGCAAGAGTGTGTGTGTGTGTGTGTAGGGGGAAAGGGTGTCCAGGTTCCAGCCAATGCGAGCTGCTAGCCCAGCTGGACCCCGAACCTGGCCACTGGCCCCAGGAGGGGATCTTCTGGGCTCAAATTCACAAAGGGGCTCTGGGTTCGTATCTCCATGTGGCTACCCAATCTCTGATGACAGTCTCTGATTATATCTCACTACTTCCCAAAAGGACTTAAAGTGGCTGCTAAGAGACACATGCACATCAAAGCCACTAAGGATGGAGAAAGAGAAATTCGAGATGTAAAACCGTAGCAAGACAGTTATCGTCCTTGCACATCAAGTTCAGCTCTGAGCTTCCTGGTAGGCAATGCCCAAGAGGGAAGAATGATGCAGTATATGCATCTCATCGTCTCAATGTCACTTCCACAGGGCAGCTGACCTTTCCTTGGGGTGACCTAATAGAGATTTTGAACAACCTGGGCTGCAGTGGCTGAGGGGCATACAAAGGCCACTAGCTGATCACCCAGCAGAAAGGAAGCAGAGGGGCAGGCAGCCAGCATGGCTTGTGGGAAGCGGGGCCTGGTGAAGGTGAGGTGGGGAAGCAGGGAGGAGAAGGAAACACACCCTCACCGACCCGTGTTATTTGGATGTTGACTTGTAAGGGGCAGGTTAGGGAGAGGGAGTTTGGGAGACCAGGAGGAGCAGCTAGGAAGGGCGTGCAGGGTCCCAGAAGCCCGCTGGCTGTTTCAGGGCCAGGGCTGGGTCAGGGGCTTACAGTGTGGTCGGAGATGAGCAAGGGGAGAATGTGTGTACATTCAGCCGACCGGGCTGGGACAGGATGGTCACTGTGGGGCAGTGGATAGGGCTGAGGGTGGGGGATGGGGTTCCAGGGCGGTGGGGCTCGCATGATGTAATTTGAGCTGGCTGCCTTGCTGGCGCTGCCCTCCATTACTGCTGGGGCTTTGGGGCACGTGCTGAAGGCCCAGAGGCCTGCCTGGCCTGACAGTTTGTTGGAACAGAGACACTGTCCAGAGCCAGCCACCAGGAAATCTGGCCCAGGAGCACTAGGGGAGTCAGGAAAGACAGGATTTGGGGAAAGTTGGGAAACCTGGAGCAGTGCTCAAACTGTCCCCACCATTGAAATGACAGGTCCCTGTCTCCAGGGGGAGAAAGCCTAGTACTCAGCTCAGTGCCTGGCAAATGTGTTTGGATGAATGGAGGGAGAGAGAGAGAGAGAGAGAAAGAGATCCTCACAGGTTCCCAAGAGTCCAATTGCGTGAGATCCTGTGAGGTTTCTGGGGTGACCGGCAAGGCTCAGGGGCAGGTGGTGGCAGCAGCTGCTGGGGCCGCGGGCAGCCAGGGGTCTCAGGAGACAAGAGGCAAGCAAGCCAAGTGGTTTAAGAGTCACTCCGGGCCTCGTCCTCCTGCTCCCTTTTCCTTGGCCTGACCCGCCCTCCCCCACTTGCTGTAAAGCCTGTGGTAAGGGTAAAGTCCTGCAACAGCCCTTGACCATGGCTGAGCACCAAGTCCTGAGCCCAGCTGGCAGGGCCCATGCCTGACCTCACCAGCAGGGCCTGGCGCAGGCGGGCGCCCAGTATGCCTAGTGAGTGGTGGCAGATTGGACTGGAGTGGTGGGGGAATCCCAGGTCACTGGGGTCTCTGAATGCCCTGCCACTCTCCCCAGCTGGGCTGGCTTTTTATAGGAACCTGGGGAAGCTGGACTTCTAGAACTGAAAGTAAGAGGGAGAATGTCAGGTGGGGGCAGGGAGCAAGGATGGGGAGGTGTGGTAGGGACAAAGTGGAAGTTGGCAAAGGTGTCAGGATCATTCTGCTGTGCTGCTTCTTTTCCAGAAAGCATGTCACCTTTCCAATGCCTTTCTCACCTGTTCCCACCACTGAGCCAGCCCCATGGCTGGGACCCCTGGGGTCTGGCCCCTTCCTCCAGCTGCCTCCCAGCAGATATCCTAGGGGAGTCCCTCTGGGATAAGCAGCCAGTAGCCATCTCTTCGGCAGGGCTGTTCCCTTTGCCCTCTCCTCCTCCCTCTTCTTCTCCCTCCCCCTTTCATCTCCTCCCCCTCCTTCCTCTAGTTCCTTTTCCTTTTCTCCCCACCCCCTATTTCTCTCCATCCCCCTGCACTCTCCCATGAGCCTTCAGCCTTTCCTGCTCCTTCCATTCTTTGCTGCCAGCCCAGGGAACATGCCACCTCCTTCTATTGCCGGGTGGAGGAGGAGGCTGGGCCTGAGTCTCCCTGCCTTCCTTAGGGGGAGGGAGGACAGAGAATGGTCGGGAGGTAGAGTCAGGCCGGAGCACCTGTCCAGGCCTCAGGAAGCCCGGTGGCAGCTGTGGGGCAGGAGAGGTGAAGTGGGGATGGAACTTCCCAGTGGGGTCCTGTCTACACCTCCTTGTCCACCACCCCCACAATCCCCTCCTATAGGCACCTTGTGGTCCCAACACTGCTCCTGAGTGCCCAAGAAAGGAAGGAATGGATGGTGGCAGGGCTGCAGTGTCCTGTGGATGTTTTCTAGGTACTTCTTGGCTTCTTTCTGCTGAACTACCTGTGATGATGGTGGTGCTGGTGGGAAATGCTACATGGTGGCTGCCAGGAGCCCCCTTGGCTACTTGTTAGCAAGTCCCCACACTGAGGAGGGGGACATGTATGTCTTAAGATAGTCCTTATGGTGTGTGTGTGTGTGTGTGTGTGTGTGTGTGTGTGTGTGAACAAATGAAGAGCCCTGAGCAGGCAGTCGGGACTTGGCTACCAGCGTGACTGTGGTCAAGTCACTGAACCCTTTGGGTGTAATTTGCTTCCACTGTGAAATCTTTTGGCCTGCGTGGCCTCTGAGGCTCCTTTGAGTACTGGCATTCAGCCAATTATAAGCTGCTGTCGCATCCTCTCCAGACTTACTATTGCTGGTTGGCTAACTGCAAGGTGGTGTGGCCTCTGAACCCACATGCGGGCCTTCCCTGTAGAGTGGCTTTCCAAGGATGGTTCCTGGGCCAGCAGCAGCACCTGGGAGCTTATCAGAAATATAAATCCTGGGGTGCCTGGGTGGCTCAGTCGGTGAAGCATCTGCCTTCAGCTCAGGTCATGATCCTAGAGAGCTGTGATTGAGCCCCGTGTCAAGCTCCCTGCTCAGCATGGTCTGCTTCCCCCTCCCCCTGCTTGTGCTGTGCGCTCTCACTTTCTCTCTCAAACAAATAAAATATTTTTAATTTTTTTAAAAAAATTTAAAAAATTAAAAAAAAGAGAGAAATACAAATCCTTGGGCTCCCCTCCAGATACTAACTCAGAAACTCTGGGGGTGAGCCAAAGTCTGGGTTTTAACAAGCCCTCTGGGTGATTCTAGTACACCCCAAAGTGTGAGAACCACTGTGCTGGATCATTTGTATCAGTGGAGGGAGCAGTGGAACAGTTCATCCCCAATGGTGGGCAGCACATGATCCCTGGGGGTGGATAATCAGTCAGAAATGCATGCTCATGCATGGCCCATGTTGCACACATATATGTGTGCATGTGCGCATGGACACACACACAGGCACTTACTCTCTTTGCACAACAGCCCCTGATCAGCCCACCCTTCTGTTGGCAGCCTTGCTTTAGATAGATTTGATTATAGCAAGATTAAGAATTTCTTTCCATGAAGGACACCACAGATAGTTAACAGACAGACAACAGATGGGGAGAAGATATTTGCTGTGTAAAGTCAACAAGGGATTAATGGATAAAATATACAAGAAAATTCTTCAAACCAATAAGAAAAAGACCCAACAGGAAAATGAGCAAAGCATATGAATAGGCAATTCCCAGAAGGAGAAACCCAAATGCTAGCAAGTAAGTATGAGAAGAGATGCTCAGATTCGTTAGTAATCAGAGAAATGCAAATTACAACAATGAGATAGGATACACACATGTCAGATTGGCAAAAAGCAGCTACATGATGCCAAGTGTTGGCTAGAATAAAGAGGAAGGGGAACCATTGTGTGTTACTGGTGGGAGTCCAGCTAAATTGATGCAGCTGCTTGGCAAAGCCACCTGGCAGCATGTAGTCAGATCAAGTATACATGTTCACATTGACCCAGCAATACTTCTTCTGGGTACACCCCCGATGGATTCTCCTGCAAGCCCACAAAGGGACTATTAGTTTCCTGTGCCTGCTGTAACAAAGCGTCATAAACTGGGTGGCTTCAAACAGCAGAAATTTGTTCTCTCAGAGTTCTGGAGGCCAGAAGTCCAAGATCAGTGTCACTGGTCTGAAATCAAGCTCTCAGCAGGACCCACACTTTCCAAAGTCTCTAAGAGAAGATCCTTCCTCACCTCTTCCAGCTTCTGATGGCTCCAGGTGTCCACTGCTACCTTCAAAGCCAGCATCTTCACATCTCGTTCTGTTGTGCCTTCATATTGCCTTCTCTGTGTGTGACATCTCCCCTGCCTCCCTTTTGTAAGAATACATGTGTACTGGTTGAATACTGTCTCCCCAAAATTCATATGCCCCCAGAACTTCATAAAGTGACCTTATTAGGAAATAGGGTCTTTGCAGATGGAATTAGTTAAGATGAGGTCCTACCGGAGGAGGAGAGACCCTTCATCCAATGGCTGATGTCCTTATAAGAAGAGGAAAGGATACAGGGAAGCTCAGGGAAGGCCACGTGAGGACGTAGGGACTGCACTCTTGTGGCCACAAGCCAAGGAAGACTGGAGCCACCAGAAGCTGGAAAAGGTGAGGAAGAGTTCTCTCCAAGAGCTTTTGGAAAGAGCGTGCCCTGCCTACAGCTTGATTTCGGACCTCTGACATCCAGAATCATGAAAAAGTAAATTTGTGTTGTTTGAAGCCACCCAGCTTGTGGTACTCTGTTATGGCAGCCCCGGGAAACTCCTACAGCATGTGAGGACACATCAGGCCCACCCAGATAATCTAGGATAACCTCTTCATCTCAAGATCCTTAACTGCATCACATCTGCAAAGGCCCTTTTTCCATGCTAGGTAACACACACAGGTTCCAGGGAATAGGACCTGGTATCGTCAGGGGCCATTATTCAGCCCGCTACAGGGACCTGCCCAAGGAGTTCACTGTGCAGTGCTTATGCTACCAGAGCATTGGAGGCAAGCAGGTATCCACCACTAGGGGAAAGGAGAAGTTACCTTGTGCTTACAAGCAACCAACTCAGGAACACACAGCAGCACACAGAGGTCATACACACCAGGCTGGGTGGAAAAGCACCCAGGAAGAAATGGAGCAAGCTCTCTAGAACAATACCACTGGCGTTTATTGAAACACACACACACACACATACACACACACACACACACTCTCTCTCTCTCTCTCTCTGTCCCTACACATTTGCCAGAGCACGCACTTTGAGGGGAGGGGAACTGGAGCAGAAAACGGGCATTATGAGGAGTGGATGGATGGATGGATTGACCCAGCCAGAGAGGAACCTCACACACCAATGATGGTGATGCCAGGAGTTGAGGAATGTCATTACCTGAAGGCCAAAAGAAACAAAGGAGAAGAAAAAGTCCCAGCCCCAGAGGGGTGGTTTCCAGAGAAGGCTGCCCTGCTCTGGAAGTGCATAGGCACGCTTTGTATAAGGATACACTGGCCCATCAGCTACAGTGGTAGCGGGTGGCAGCCAGTGAGCTTCATCCTTGCCTTCCTTTTGGGAAGGGAGGAACCATGTGGCCTCCAGAGTGGAGGGAGGTCACCCTCCTTAGCAATACCAAGGAACAAAGAAAGCCACATGAAGGCCATTTGCTGTCGCCTGACAGTTGTTTTCCATCTGTGCTGAGTGCTCCCTCCCCGCAGCCTTGAGCAGGCAGCTGACATTGTTGGCTCACCCATTGGTCTTGGTTCAGACCACTTATGGTTTTGTTCATTCTTGGAACACGCCCTGCCTCCCTTTTCCCAGATACAATACTTCTAATGCCACTTGATCAAGTAGCAGGAGTGCGAAATAGAATGAGACCAGTGGCCCTGGAAACAGTCATTTAAATCATCATGAATTCTGAATCAGTTTGGAAAATAGTCAGCCATTTTGACCCCTGGGGCAGGGGGTTGGATCTTGTTTGCCCCTTTCCCTTTGGGTTTCTCTTAGTCCCCTGTAAAATTCCCCTTGAAAATGCCATCCTTCTTGGCTATGCTCGGGAGGAAAGAGAACCTGACTTTTAATGTTTTGTCTATTAGTACCAAGGCCAGAGGGAAAGGGGGAGTAATATTTTATTGTAACCTTTTCTTTATCCCCCACAAAGGCCTTTTAGCAGAACCGACCTTCAATATTTGTGAATCCAACAACAACAGGAAAGCTCTGATTGTGGCACTCAGCTGTGTTCTTGTGTAGGCTCTCATGATCCACTTAAGCAGTCATATTTTCAGGTACACCAACAACTGCTTGATTTTCTACTCATTCCTGTCCACCTCCTCACTCCTACTGTTGCAGGCATACCAGGGAGATGAAGTTTCCAAACACAGGTAAAGAATCAAGCAGAGGTATTTCATCTCTGAAGACGCTGAGCTTTTCAGGAACAAATATTTCATCAGAGCCTTGCCACACTTGACACGGTGGGCATTCCTTGTTCAAAACTGAAACTACTGCTAAAAACAAAACTCATCCAGAGACTCCAATGTATTCTTAGTCATTTGCTTGGGAGACAGGGATTTACTCCAACCAGGAAAGAGAAGATGAGAAAGCAGGCAGAAGTGGCCTGCTTTCTTTCCTTCTTACAAATATTCCTTGCCTCCCACCCGAAGAGGCCTTCAGCCAACTACTCAGGCCCCCTGAGCCTCAACCTACCCATCTGTACAATGAGGTGTTTGGAACTAGATGCTCTATACTCTGTTGGTGGAAAGTTCTAGGAGGTGCTTCGGGAGCCACCATGGGCATAGGAGGAGACTTAGTGGGGGGGATCCTGCCCCCTCTTGTTCAACCATTGCCCCTCTACTTTCATCTGTTCTCTAGATAGGCCGTGGCATATGATTTCATTTGAAAAGTCATTGATTTTGCTGCTGAAAATGTGTGGAAGACATTGGACTAGATAAACTCTAAGGGCCCCGTATGGGTTTCCTGTGGCTGCCATAACAAGTGACCATCAAGTGGGTGGCTCAAAACAATAACAATTCATTCTGCTCTGGCTCTGAGTGTCAGGAGTCCACAACCAGTATCCCTGGCCTGAAATCAAGGTGCTCTAAGGGAGAATTCCTTCCTTATCTCTTCCAGCCGCTGGTGGCTGCTGACATTCCTTGGCTTGTGGATGAATCACTTCAATCTGTCTTCACATTGCCTCCTTTTCTGTGTGTCTGCCCTTCCTCTGCCTCTCTCTCATAATGATACACGTGGTTGCATTAAGGCCCATCTGGATAATCTGGGATAATCTCCCCGTCTGGATGTTCTAAACTTTATCACATCTGCATCAACACAGACTTTTTTTTTTTCTGTATAAGTTAAGGTCCAGAGGTTCTGATGATTAGGATACGGATAGCTGTTGAGAAATCATTCTGCAGCCTACCACAGCCTTTTGAACAGTAAGATTCTAGACCCCCCCCTACAGCCCAGTTCCCATCTTAGTAGCTTTCTCTACATTCCCACGTCTTAAAGAAACTAAAAGTACAGCAGTATTTTTTCATTCAAATCCGGAATAGGGATTCAAACTTCATTCCTTCATCTTGAAAGAGTGTAGATTTGAGAGTCCCACTAACTTTTGATGCTTGTATTTCTATATGAGGTGGTTTTGCTTTGGGTAGCCTTGCTGCTGGAAGAAGCAGTGTGCCATGCATAGCTGTTGGACGATGTAAAGAGTAGCACCAGGGCTGCTCCCCGGGCACAAGTTGGGACTACAGTCCTGGAACCTGTCTCCCTGCTTAGGCTTTTCCCTTTGCCCTGTGACTAGGCAGACTGTGTGCCCTCTGATGACATGGAGAACACCTACAAAGCCTCACAGTAGTATCCTCCAGGATCTTTCTGAAAAATACTTTGTTGCAAAGATAGCCCCCCCCAACTTACATTCTATTTTTTCTGGTCATAAAAGTAATTTCTGATCAATGTCAAAAAGTATAAAGAAATAGAATAAAAGATCACCCATAATTCCACCTTTCCAGGACAATCACATTTGTCAAGTGCTTTCTATGTGCCTGGACCCAGGCTATGTGTGCTTCATACTTTATACTCTGCAATCCTCACAACTACCCTGTGAGGTGGGTATTATCAGACCATTTTACCAATGGGGAAAGTGAGGCGTGGAGAGGTTTAGCAGTCAGCCCAAGGGCATTCAGCTAGGAAGGAACAGAGTTAAGACTTGAACCCAAGTACTCTTGACACCAAAGTCCACGCTCTTGACCTCTGCACCCACCACACCCCTCAGTACAATTTTGTATTCAAGGCTGTCAAAAGAATATGACAGCAAGATCGGATGCTCACCAGAACATAACCCTGATAGGATATATCCCCACCAGGATACATGCTTGCAAGAATGAATCCTTGCCAGGATTGACTTACATTCTGTCCTGCTCAAAGTCTCATTCTGTGAAGCTGCTGTACAATTCAGAATTTCTGGAGGGGAAGTTCAGTTGGTGGGGTGCTCATCTTGGCTTGGGGAAAGCAACATTTCATGAGCAGGGCCTGAGGAGTCTCTCTCCCCATCCCCAACCTTTTGGAGGGAGCACAGTGTGGTATATTCCAAGAGCCAATTCACTCACCTAGGACTATAGGAATGGTGGCTTTGCAGGAATAAGGGATAGGTCATGGGCACTTCTGTCAGCCATCTACATCCATTTCTTTGTCCAGAGAATTATGTGCCTCCTGTTCCTTTGGTGCAGTAAAAACAGGACCCACTTCCATTTCCAAAGCTTTGGAAGCTTCCAGTCCCCACTTTGGTGGGAGAGGCAGGCATAGTGCAGTGGGCAGAGCTCAGGGCAGTGAGCCACGGGCCCTCGGTTCCAGGCCCAGGTCTGCCATTAACAGCCATGTGACCTTGAGCCAGCTCCTGGCCCTCTCTGGGACTACTTAGTTCTCCATCTAGAAAAGGCAAAATTCACATGAGATGCTAATGACCCTTTCACCTGTAAAGTTCTATGATTTATAGAGTGTCAACACTGGCATGCTAAGAGGTGATTTGAAAATTCATCATAAATATTTAAATTAGCTAGCAACATATGCTGAGCTCATCACATAATCACGAGACAGATCGGGAAGCAAGATCTAGGAGAGAGGGTGACACATAATTTGACACTCACTTCTCTCTAGATCTCCCAATCAAGGGTTCCACAAGCTGGTTTTCTGTGTGATCCCTGGCTTATCATCATCATTATCATCACCCAGCTCTTAGATGAAAGGCAGGAAGCGGCAGGGGACATTTCCCAGAGGCCACCACGGCAGCAGCAGCAGCTTCTAGGTTGAGGCACTTACGACCAAACAATGCTGGTCCTCATCTCTCAACACCTGCAAGCCACTTCAATTCCATTCAAATCTGACTCCCAGATCTGAGTTGGGACCAAACCCTTTTCAGGGCAGCAGGCCCTTTAGAGACCTATGTGAGGCGGTTCTGACTCTGCGTGTGCTCCAGGCCTGGTGGAAGAGCCAGGCAGGCACAGAACCAACTGGAACACTCAGGGCATTCTGACCATGCTGAGGTGGGTCACAGGATCCCCGTGTGTGAGACTGGGGCTGGGGGGTTGGGGTTGGGGAACACTGGTGGCAGGAACCTGGCTGGAACTGGATCTTGAAGGATCTCTCTGTGGTTTTATCTGAAGGTTATAGTCATGAAAGGATTTTAAATGGAACAGTGACAAGATGGAAATGTACATTTATAAAGGATTCCTCGGGTTGCTGGCCTGACGAGCAGATGATATGAGAGGGCCATCCAGGCGGGACAGGATCATGGCTCAGTAGTGGTAGGTGGGCAGAAGCATCCAGATTTGGAAGGTATTTGGGAGATCTAATTGATGGGATCTGAAGACAGCAGGGATATGGAAGATGAGGGAGAGAGGGGAGCCAGGCAGGATGCTGAGGGGATGGTGGTGCCACTCTCTGGAGATGCATGTGGGGGAGGGGCCAAGGTTGGGGAGCGTGGTTTGGGACACAATGGGGCAAGGTCCTGGAGGGTCACTCATCTGATGACTTCAGCAATTGCCCACAGGCCCTTTGACCCTCGCTGCCCTGCTCTGTGTGGCCGCAAGCAGGAAGAAGAATGCTGGATGGTCATTGACACAGGAAATGCCCTCCGCGGATCTGCCCTCTCTTTGTTTGCCCACTGATAACAACCGGGCAGTGAAGCCTCTGACAGACACTGGGAGGCAGGAGACGTTGTTCTAGTCCCAATCCTACCTCGGAGGCCTGGTACCCTCCAGCCAAACATTTGCTTTTTGGGGGCTTCAAGTTGTCCAAAATACGCCGAAATATCTCACAGGAGCTTTGTGGGGCACAGGTTAGATGGTAGATATGCAAGCACCTTGTAAACCGTTAAGGAACAAAACACAAAGTAGCATTATTATTATCATCATGTTCTCTGATCTGACTTGGGCCATTTTAGTTATGTTTACAGTCCCTTATCCTTCTCATTGTATCTGATTGTCCTTTTCTCTGACAACCAGTGAGTCGTGCAGGCCAGGTACAAACATATCCCAAAGTAAGAGAAAAACTGAGATGATAATGTAGATAAATCATGTAGGGGGGAAAAAGGCTTTTACTTGAAACGTCTCAAGGCAGGCTGATCTGAGAGTCACATCATATTTAAAAAGCTGTCCAGAAAAATCTGAAAAGATTGCCAAAGGAAGGAGAGCTGTTTACAAAGACAAGCATACCTTTTCCACTTCGCTGCCAGAATGTAGAATCAGAGCGCCTTCGTCCACTCTTGCAGCCAGTGTTCACTGGGGAACAGGGAAAGGGGGACTGCCACACTGAGGAGTTTATGCTCCAGGGGCCTAAGTGTGATTAGATACTAGTGCAACTCCCTGACTGTACAGAAGGCGAAACTGAGGACCAGTGAGGCTCTGGGATTTGTCCAGGGGTTTCCCAAGGTCCCCTGAAGTTGGGAAAGCAGAGAGCACAGCACCACCCTGCACTTCTAGGCTGCTCGTCCTTTTTTGGTACATCTGTCGGTTTGGATTTGGAAAGGCAAAGCTATTTGCCCAATACTGCATGAAGCCATATTACACATTCGTTCTACCATGGGAAAGCCCTCACAGCAAACACTGTGTTAGGCCTTAGGCTGGGCCCCATGGACACGGAGCCGTCTCAGGATCAATGGGGCTCAGGCCTTGCTCCAGAGGAACCACCCAGTCGACCATGACGATTTCAGTTCCAGGGCCTAAGCGTCCCCTCGGCGCTCCCCATCCAGGACCAGGTACCTAAGACCAGGGCCCCACCAGGTGTTTCTGTGATGTAGGTTTATTGAGGTAGGGCTAGTGGGGGTGTGGGCGCATGCATTCAGATGCATGGGTCCAACTGGCCTTGATTCTAGAGCTCAGGTCACAGCCCAGAGAGAGTTGGTTTGCTAGGGAAGATGTTTGTTCTCCAACTGCTGCTGTTCTGCACTGTCTGAAGAACTAAGAGTGAAATCTAAGGTAACCATTAGAACAGTGAACCCTTTTCAAGCACTCATTTTGTGTCAGGCATTGCTCTAAGTGCTTCACATGATCCCCGCAACAACTTATGACCTGGGTACTATTACTAGTCTCATCTTGCAAATGGAAGAACCAACGTACAGAGAGCTGAGGTTGTTTGCCCCAGTCACACAGGGGCAAGTGGCAGAGCGGAGACTCCAGCCCGGGCAGAGTGGCTCTGGCTCTCCCCCCCACATGCCTAACCGAAAAGCTACGTGGTGCTATTTGAACTATGGGGCTTTTTGGGGGCTCCCTTTACAAGCCGAAGTCCCAGTTAGCCCTGAAAATCAACCCACCCTGCTGCCAGTTCCCCAGTGCTGCCCCGTGGCACCAGGCACCCAAAGGGAAGTGCCCTTGGCCTTCTCTAGAAGTGACGTAGATACAGAGGGACTCCCCCACTTGGCTGACTTAAGTCCTCTGTGCAGGTGGCATTTGTCCTCGAGTTTTCTCATCGTTCCTCTGCAACCAGAAAGGAGGTATGCCCCCTGCACTGGGCATCCAATAACAGAGGCAGGCCTTCACTTTCTCAGGAATTCATTCCTCCATCTAGCATTTCGGAGTGTTTTCTGGGCCCCAGGCCCTGTGCTAGCTGGGCAGAAACCCAGTTGAGACAGACATTTAACAAGCAATCACCCAAACGGTGGCAAGTGATGGCTGGGAGAAGTGCAACAAAGGAGACCAGAGGGAGAAAGGAAAGAGTGGCTGGGGACCTCAGGAGCCTCCGGGGTGGGCTGAGGTCTCCAGGGTGGGTAGGACTTGCCTGGGCCCCAGAAGAGGGACGGGGTCCAGGCAGCGGCACAGCAGGCGTACATACATGCACACTCCTGGTCATTGGGGGAGGAGGGCCCAGGGAGGAACTGGCATTGAGGACGAAGGGGACGCAAGGGAGAAGAGGATGCAGAAGTGTGTATGTGAGTGCGTGTGTGTATGTGCAGGGGTGAATGGAGGAAGTTCTGTCCTCAATGCAGTGGGAGGAGAGGCCAGTGGTGGGCTGACAAGAAGGTCAGATTTACAGTTTGAAAAAACATCACACTTGCTGTTGACTGGACCGGGGATGGGAGGTGGGTGGGGCACAAATCCAGCTACTTTTCCCCACCCTCACTGCCAAGATCTCAAATCCAGGCCCACATCAGCTCTCTGCCTCTGGCCCCCTTGGGCCCATCCTCTACAGCGACAGGGAGTGCTTTCTCAAATAGAGCTTTGATTGGGCCATTGTGTGCTCAAAATCCTGCAGATGACAATGTCTGCCTCTTACTGCAGCCCTCCCTGACCACTCCAGCCTTCAGGTTCTCCCACCAGTTCACCACACACTTCCACATCTCCATTCGTGGGTTCTGCTTTCCCCACAGCCTGGGGTAATTTGCTCCTTGTCTGCCCATGGAAACCTCGCTAACCCTTGCTGCCCAGCTCAAAGTGACCTCCTTACTGAGAAAGCCTTGCCGGGAGGCCTGGATGGCTCAGTCAGTTGCGCGACCACCTCTTGTTTTTGGCTCAGGTCATGATCTCAGGGTTGTGGGAATCCGTGCTCAGCAGGCTGCTTGAGGATTCTCTCTCCTTCTCCCTTTGCCCCTCCCACCCCTAGTGGCCCAGCGAACTCTCTCTGTCTCAAATAAACAAACAAATAAATGTTAAAAAAAAAAAAAAAGCCTTGCCAGACTCGGCTCCACCCGCTCTCAGAATAAAGCCTCCCTCTTGTCCCTCTGTCTGGCGCTTATTTCATCCCAGACTCCATCTGTAGCTGTGGGTGTGGCTCCTCTCCAGATTGCAAGGTGCTTGAGGACCGGCACTTTGCCTTAAGAATGTAAGGAGGTCCTTTTGCCCTGGGGCTTACCTAGAGCGTCAAGGTCAATTGAAAATGCGTTCGTTGGTTGGCAAATTTCAGTGGAGTGGCCGCTCTGTGACCCATACTGGGGAAACAGCACAGAACAGAACACAGGTCCCTACCCCCCTGTGACCACTGTCTGGTGGGGAGCCCATCAGTGAGGGAGATAAATGTAAAAGTACAGTGCCTTAGCTCCAGTAGCAAGGTAAAGGAGGGCAGGAAGGGGGAGGCAATGCTGGGTTGTGGGTTTCAATTTTCAGTTAGGTAGTCAGGGAAGGTGGCATTAGAGCAAAGTCCTGAACGGTGAGGGCGAGAGCCTTGCAGGTTTATGGGAGAAGAGCGTCCCAGGCAGAGGAAAGAGCAAGTGGTAAGGTCCTGCGCGGGCTATTCCTCAGTGAAGTGGGAGCAGCGTGAGGAGAGAATTGAGAGATGGCGTCAGAAGTGTGTGTGGTGGGCTTCTGTAAGCCACTGAGGGACACTGGGAAGAGTGAGGAGACAAGGTAAAGTTCCGAGAGTCCTGAGCAGAGGAGGGGCAGGGTCTGACGTAGCAGGACCCCTCCAGCTGCTGTAGTGAGAACAGACTTAAGTTGAGAGGGTGGGGCCAAGTGTGGTCGGTCAGTACAAGTGCCATCCTCGCCAGAGTCAGGTTCTTTCATCGTCCGGTGGGTCTGTTTTTAAAACTCTCTTACCGTGGTACTGGTGCACGCAGAGGACCACCTTTCAGGTTTGTTTGGTTTTTTGTTTTGTTTTGTTTTGTTTTTTGCCGGGGAGTAGGTAGTGAGTGAAGATAGGAAAATCATTCGCTTTGTGAAGCCTCACCGGCAATCCTAAGAACGTTGATGCCCTAAGGGACCCCAGGGACCAGCTCCTGTTCCGCGTTCTCATGATGGGAAACTGAGGCCCTGAAAGTGGGACCGGGGAGCATTTAAAAAATAGCAACTCCGGTTCCCCCTCTCCCCACCGCAGGAATCCCTTCGGATCAGGTGAAGAGAAACAGCTCGTACCTTTCCCCGAAGAGGGGGTGCTGGCTCATTAGCTGCTCAGTGAGGCAGAGGCGGCCCCTGCACCACTCGGGGCAGGCACCGAAGGGCCGTTCTGGACGCCGCGCAAAGTCGGCGGGGGCGCGGAGGCGGGAGCGGCCGCGGGCGCGGTGCGGATAGCTACCCCGCGGCTCGGCCGACTACGGGGTCGAACCGGGCCGATGCGGCCAAGCCAGCGCCGCGGACCTGGCCACGTCCCCCCCCCCCCGGGCCCCGAGCGCGCTGGACGGCAGGGGCCCTTCGTGGCACGTCCGTCTTCCCCGCAGGCCCGGGCCGCTTGGCTCGGGGTGGCGAGGGCTGCGCTCCCACGAGGAGGCGGGCGGGGAGGGAGCTGTCGGCCACCCTACGGTTGCTGCCCCACTTCCCGCCTCCAGGGTCGTGGTCCACGCGCTCTCTCCCGCCGCCGGGGCCAGAGCGGCCCGGGCCCCGCGCTCTGCGAGGAAGGCTAGACCCTGGCCACGCCGGCGGAGACGCGCACACGCCCGCGCTGAGGCCCCGGAAACCCAGGCGGCCGGCCCTGCGTGTGGCCTTGCGGCGGGAGAGCGCGCGCAGGCCGGCCCCACGCGCCCGGTTCCCCACAGGCCTCTCGGGCGGCCTTTCTGAGCCCGGAGTCCCTGCTTTTCTGGGCCGCCGACTGCCCTTGCCAGCTCGCCAGTGGCCGACGCACCCCACGGTGGACCTGAGCTATTAAGAGTGGGCCAGGCGTGACCCTGAGGGCCAGGAGACCAGCCCTGGCTCAGCCACTGACTTCTGTGGGGCCCCCCTGCGTCAAGAGGAGGCTGGGTTAGCGGTCCCCCAAGATCCTTCCCAGCTGTGCACCTTTACAAACCTATAAGAGCCATAGACCCAAACCACCTCTGAGAACATTTTCCTTCCTATGGGGGAAAAAGTCCAGTTGGAATGCAGTTCCCACCGAGAGCAGAGGGGGAGGGGAGCGGGGAGGCGCCAGGCCTTGAACCAGGTCAGGTGGGGGTGAGCAGGGTAGGGCAAGGCCCCAGGGAAGGTCTCAGAGCCGGCCTAAAGACTCCCTACCTGTGGAGATCTGAATTACAAAAGGCTCTTAGATCCCTACTGAAAGGGTAGGCCTTATTGTAGGATCTTCACCGCAGTACCCATAACAGTTTAAAGGATTCAAAAATTCGGCCCCACCCCATGTCCACTCTGGCTACATTTCCATGGATTCTTAACAGGAGGCTGCCCTGTTTGGGCCTCAGGGATGTCACCTTTAAGCCCTAGGCAACCCCATGAACACCTGGGGGTTGGGTGGTGGGGTAGGGGAGGAGTAAAGAAGGTAGAAGACTAGGGTTTCATGTTCGTTGTTGAATGATGAGGACTCCCTTTAATCTTTTGGGGGTCTTGAACTGACAGGAGCTGAAAACCTCTTTAAAGAGCATTTGCCGCACTTTTCTCTATTTCCTATTTACTTTCAATGTTTTCCTAACCTCTCTAGGCAGCCAAGCAGCTTAGGGGATTCTGGTTTGAGGTTCCCCTCTGTGGATGAGCTTGGCCGGGTGCTGGGCCTCAGAGGTGATTGTTGTGGCTAAAGTACTTTCCAGAGAGGGCCAGGGCAGAGGCCCAGAGGGCCGTCCATCACCTTGAGCAGTCGGAGCTACCCCCAAGTCACCAGGCACTGGGCTTTGCTGCAGACGTGGAAGCAGTCTGCCTTGGGGCCCCTGAGTTCAGGCCATGCCCAGGCAGCCGTGACTTTCTGTCACTTTTTTCACCTTCCAGACTGTCTTTAGCTCTCCTCGGGTGGCCTTTTACAGGTGACAAGCAGACCACCTTCAGAGGTGTCTGACCAGTATCACCTCCCTCACAAGCAGATTGCACAGTGGCTAGGATGGATAGGCGGGTCAAATCACCTTTGACAGAGGACACTGAGGCTGGGAGAGGTGACAGAGGGAGAGGTCAGCCGAGGCAGACCCAAAGGCAGTGACAGAGCCCACAGCCACAACCTTGCCAATGCCTTCTAGCCCCCGTATCATGTCACCTCATCCCCCTTCTGGACATGGAACTGAGTTATAAGTTTCTGCTGAGGTGGGAACCTGCTAGGCCGCAACCCGTGTTCAGGCATGCTGCCACAGATGAGCAGTACTGAGGAGAAAGACCATGAGGAGCCTCCCAACCAAGGCTTGTGAGGGACAGATGGAGGAATTGGGGAGATGGAGCTGAAGAGGACATGGAAAATTGGGGTGATATGTGCATTTGTTGAGGGGTGGGGGGAAGAGCAGGGAACCATGGCAACCATCTTTAGATCTCTGACTCACTCAGCCATGTCATAGTCATGTTCTGTGAAGTTCTGATGACAGTGACCACAGGTTTCAGCTTCAGGACAGGTGCTTCCGTTTGATGGAAGGAGGAGCTTTCTCAGGAGCTGAGATGGAAAGTCTTCCTTTGAAGAATAGGAGCAAACCTTTCGTCATTCGAAGTATGTATGCAGCAGTTGGAGGCCAATGGGCTGGGCTGTGGCAGGGGGTGGGGAAGAATGGGTCTTGACGGTGGTATCTGGACATCACTTACTGTACAGTCTCTTCCAGATGGGGGATGCTCTTATTTCCCTGGTTTGGCCTGCAAGCTGCTGTCTTTGGAAATGCCCTCAGTGTGCCTGGGTATGAGTGTGTATACATGTGCTGCTTGTGAGTTGCCTTTGCTTGTAAATGTGAACCTCACCATCCACTCAGGGTCCCCCCAAGTAGTGCCTTGTGGGCTCTGAAGGTTGACACCCTGTCCCCCCCTTGGTGACTGCCAGCTGCTAAGTGCAGCTTCCCAATGTGGCCAGGACACCAGGCAGTGGATGGACCAGAAGGAGACCCCTGTCCCACCTGAGACCCCAACTCACATCTTGGGCCTAGAAAGGCCTGATGACATTGAGAGTCTAGGTCACTCTGGCAGAGGGGAGATACTGGTCAGATCACATGTGGAGATCCTGCTCCCCTCTGGGAAGGGCAGAGACAGGGGAGACCCTGAGAACCTCATTGTGGAAGAAGCTGGAGCTGTTTGCCTGGAGAAGAGACCTGGCCTGCCATGAAATCCTGAAGGGTAAGGAACTGTACTGTGTGCAGGATGGTGACCCCAAGGCTCAGAGATTACCTGAGATGGAAAAGACAGCCCAAAAGGGAGGTGGTGAGCTCCCTATGAGTGGAGGTGCGCAAGCAGAAGGTAGGCAACCACTCAGCTAGCTCCAACAGGGCAGAGGATTGGACCAGGTGGCCTTAAGATGTTTGCATTCCTGAGAGTCTTTAAATTGGGGACCTAGGGAAGTGACTCCATACTTGTCAGCTCTTGGCAAAGCAGAACTACCTCGCCTTTCAGTCTCAGTTGGATCCTTAGTGATGGAAACCTAATAGTGCAAGCTGGAGGGGTTCAGGCCTTCCCAGGAGGCTCAGAGGAGTTGGCAAGAGCTGGGTGGGGTAGGGAGGAAGGTGCCTTGTGAGGTCAGTTCCCTTGCACACTTCAAACTCAGTCACAGTTTCTGGAAACAGCATTTGGAAAACTCATCTGATGGGTCTCCTTTCTAAATATGGGAATTATAAATAGCTGGATATCTCAGCCCTTAAAGTGCTTTAGAAAGGGAATTTCCTATAGAAAAACCTCATGACTCCTCTTCCATTATTTTCTCCAAATTTCAGTCCTTAAAATGTGCCCACTTTTCTCATCCTTCCTTTTTCTTCCATTCTTTCCGGGAAGCTTGTGGTACCTCAAAGAGGGAAGGGCCCTCATATTTTCCAACAAGGCTGATACTAGGTGTTTGGAGTGGGAAATTACTTCCTTGTGTGTGACTGTCCTGTGCAATGCAGAACATTTAGCATCCCTGTCCATCTCCTTCCCTTATAAAATTCCAGCAAGGACACCCAGTCATGGGGCCCTTCCAACCATCCCTTAGAGGAGACACTACCTCCTTCTACATTTTGAAAACCATTGCCTTAACTGCCCCCCCCCAAGAAGTGACTTGCCCAAGGCCATATCAGCAGCCAAGGCCAAGTCAAAGCCCATTCATTCATAACAGGAACTTTTATTCTTCACCAGAGTGTGTGTCAGGAGAACACAGAATGCGGGCCTGAAGTGAGGCAGTTAAGAGGGGGGGACTCCCTGCCCACAAAACTACAATGTCTCACAATTTCTCTGCTTTTTGCCAAACTCCGTTTTCCTTCTGTAGCCCGCCTAGCTCGCCCTTTCCGCAAATGCAGGCACAAATAGAATTTCTGGCAATTAGTGCACAGAGCCTAGCCGAACGCGATCCGCAGGAGCACAGTTAGGACCCCTTCGGGCGGGGCAGCAGGGCCCAAGCGCCAAAACCCCGAGGTCTCGGCGAGCGAACTGCTGCCTTCCACCCGCAATGAGGAGCCAGCGAGCTGAGGCCGGGCCCCTGCCGCGGAGCTGTGCGGGAGCTGGGTAGAGGTGGAGGACCGTCGACCCTCGCTGGTCGGTCCCCGGAGGTTTTCCGGGTCTGAGGGGCTGCCTGGGGACCAGGGGCCGGGGCCAGGGCGCCCAGGCCGTGACGCGGCGGGAGCAGAGGGCAGCGCAGCTGGGCTCGACCTCGTCTTCCCACGCCAGAGGCCGAGGCCGCCGGGAATGGCGGGGCCACCTCTCCAAAGTCCTTTGAGATCCTAGCTCGGTTTGAGGCGGGGGGGTTGTGTGGGAAAGCGAGAATATTATTATCCCTCTGTTTTGCCTCGGCAGCCAGCGCCGGCGGGTTGTTCTGTTTGAATGAATGATCCCAGCGGCCGCGCCCAATGGGCGCCCGCGCCTGTTTAATATGCATGAGGCCCGCGGCCAATGGCCGGGCGAGGAGGCTGTTTTAAACGGCGGAGCCCGCTGGCCAATCAGGCGGCTCTCGTGGAGGCAGCTAGCGCGAGGCTGGGGAGCGCTGAGCCGCGCGTCGTGCCCTGCGCTGCCCAGACTAGCGAACAATACAGGTACGTTTCGCACCGCCCGCGCCTGCCGCTGCCGCCTCTGCCGCCGCCGCCGCCGCCGCCGCCGCAGCGCCCGCACAACTTTCCGGCCCGCGCCGCCGCGAGCGCGCCCCGCCGCCGCCTCCCCCTGCCTGTCGTCTCCGCGCCCTTCCCGCCCCTTCTTCCCTCTTGCTAGGTGGCCGGGAAGGAAGAAGCAATTCAGGTGTTTCAACTTTTCAGTGCTTCATCCTCAGCTCCCCGCAGTCGGGGCTGAGCCCCCTTTGGGGAGCCGCCCTCGGCCGCCGCCCTCCCCCCGCCCCCCCAGGGCAGCGGCCGAGGGGCCGAGGCCCCCAGAGGCCAGATGTTGGGGCAGCTGCGGCGGCGGCGGCGGCGGCTGCGGCGGCGGCGGCGCGAGCTCAGGGGCGACTGCGGGCTGCGGGCTGCGGGCTCCAGCGGCGCGCGTCCCGGCGCGGGGCGGCGGCACTGGGAAGGGGGCCGGGTGCTTCCTGGCCCGGGACGGACTCGGCGAGGGGCGGGCGGCCGGTGCCCGCCGGGGGCTGCGGCGCGGGCAAACTTCGCTCCCAGGCTCGGCCGGGCGCCTCGCGGGCCCGCGGGCTGCACTGCTGCTTCTGCATTAACATGGCCGTCGCGGGAGCGCCCGGCGGCCCCGGGGGGTGCGCGGGCCGGCCGCCCCCCGCTCGTCGCCTGCCCGCCGGCTGCCGCCGCCGCCACTGCTGCGACCGCCGCTAACATGGCTGGCGCGGTGCTGGGCTCCGGCGTGGGGAGGACGGGCGGGCGGGGCTCCCGGGCGGGCTCTGGCCTCGGCCCCGGCGCCCGCAGCCGGGGGCTGGCGGCGTGGAGGGCCGGGGGCGCCGCCGCGGGCCCCGGCGCGGCCGAGCGTCATGGCTGCACGGGCGCCTTTGTTATCCCGAGGAGTGCGCCCCGCGCCGGCGGGGGGGTCCGGCCCGCGGCCCCCGCCGCCCCGCGCCCCCGGGCGGCCCGGGCGGGGCGGGGCGGGGTGGGGGCCGGCGAGCGGGCGGCGGCGGCGGCGGCGGCGGCGGCGGGGCCCGGACCGCTTTGTTCGCTGCCGCCGCCGCCTGCGCCGGCCGCGCGCGGATCAGCCATTTTAGCGAGCGGGGCTCGGAGGCACGGCGGGCGCCACCGTCGCCGCTGCCGCTGTCGCCCCGGCTCCGCGCCCCCAGCGCGTCGCTGCCACCGCCGCCCCCAGCCCCGCGCGCCCCCCGGGGGTGGCAGCGGGGGATTTCAGGGGCAGTTTCTTTCATCAGGAAGCTTTTGACAAAATGGAAGGTGAATTATGGGTGTCCGGGTGACCCAGCACGGGGCCCGGCCCGGCTGCCCGCTGCCAGCCCCGGGCTTCCCTCGCCCCGTCCCGCCCCACCCGCGCAGCCACTGCGGGGCCCTAACGCAGCCCCTTAGTCGGTCCCTGCAAAGAGGAGCGCTTTAGTTTTACATGATGACCTTGGGTGTGGGAAAAGGAAAAGATGGCGGGAAGCTGGGGGGTGGGACAGGGACGATGACACGCCACAGCTGCATTTTTATTTGGAAACTTTGGAGAAAGTATTCCTGGCTGGACATGCGTTCCGCTTTACTGATGAGCAAGACTAGCCCTTTTGGCATCCCCTCCCCCCTTTAGATAATGACAAAGTGACAGATTTGAACTAATAGTACAGGGATAGCTGCTCACTTGCCAGATCACCTTTCTTGTAAAAGCCATTTTTATAAGCCAAAATGCATCAGCAATAGTGAAATTTTAAATGTTCCCTATTTACAGTTCTCCCGCTTTGATCTTGTGTTTAGCATCGGTGACAGTATTTTTGTCTGTAACGGAGCAGTTAAACAGTTGACAGCTAGCCTTAAGTCATTGGTCTCAAGCTTCTGTCATCCGCCTGCACCCCTACAAATGTGTCCTCCCCGCGCCCTTCCCACTTTGTGGTTGTAGTTTCCAAAATGTAGTAGCTCTGAATCGGGAATGTAGCGCTGAGCCACCCCACTTGGGTCGGTTCCATTTGGAGAACTTGATCGCTCTCGCTCTCGGAGAAGTAACTCGCAAACCAGCGCGCTTCATGCTGGTCAAAAGTTAAATGACAAGCGACAGTGAAGCTGATTTCCTCCCCACTCCGCCTTCAGCTGCCAGTGGCATCAGGCATTGGGTGGGGGGCTGCTTCCTAACGGTGACCTTAATTTGGATTTTGCCCTGCCTTTGGTGTATCTTGTAGATCTGTTCTAGTCATTGTATTTGTTTTTCTTTGTCTCTCTTCCTTCATCCATCACAGTCAGGATGGCTAAAGGTGATCCCAAGAAACCAAAGGGCAAGATGTCTGCTTATGCCTTCTTTGTGCAGACGTGCAGAGAGGAACATAAGAAGAAAAACCCAGAGGTCCCTGTCAATTTTGCAGAATTTTCCAAGAAGTGCTCTGAGAGGTGGAAGGTACTTTTCTTTTGTGTCCTTCAAGCCAGCCTTAGTTGGATTTCATACATAGGGTTACTCACCTTCCGAGTAGCCCCAGGTGGCTCTTTTCTTCCTCTTAGGCTCCTCTTGCCTGCCTTTAGAATTGTGTGTGTGCTTTTATTTTTTAAAGCTGGACAAGGGTTTTAAGTCCTGCTCACTGCACCGAGGAATTTAACAGGTCCTGTTCTTTGCAGACAATGTCTGGGAAAGAGAAGTCTAAATTTGATGAAATGGCAAAGGCAGATAAAGTGCGCTATGATCGGGAAATGAAGGATTATGGACCAGCTAAGGGAGGCAAGAAGAAGAAGGACCCTAATGCCCCCAAAAGGCCACCGTAAGTGACTGTAAGGTTCAGGATAACAGTTAAGAGCTTTCCTTCTACTTGAAGGATTTTTACGAGGACATGTTACTGAAAAATGTCAAGATACCCTGCAACACATTCTATACTTACAGCTTTAAGATACTGTGCCAGGGAAGTCCGACATTAAGGCTGAGGTATTTGTGAGCTTTGTGCTTGTGGTGGTTGCCTGTTGGCCTTTCCGTTGGGAGGGAGGCACCCCAGTTCTGGGTGTCAGGGTCCTTAGGTATGTTTCTCCCCCTTTTCCAGTAACTGAGAGACTGGGAAAGTACCATGTATTTCTGAAGCATCTTAAACATTCTAGAACCTACAACTTTGTAATATTGTGTATGCTATCACACATTTCTCCACTTTAGGAAGTCATAGTGAGTGGTAGGAAGTATGTGAGGAACAAGAGATTTGGCTTAAGCTCACATTCTTGTGGGCTCTCATCTAATTTATACAATTCTCTCTCCGAAGGTCTGGATTCTTCCTGTTCTGTTCAGAATTCCGCCCCAAGATCAAATCTACAAACCCTGGTATCTCTATTGGAGATGTGGCAAAGAAGCTGGGTGAGATGTGGAATAACTTAAGTGACAGCGAAAAGCAACCTTACAACAATAAGGCAGCGAAGCTGAAGGAGAAGTATGAGAAGGTGAGGTGGGCCCGGGTGTTGTCAGGCTACTAGGCTGGATGGGTGCGCAGTCAGCCACCCTGGGTATGGGCGGGTTGAGGGTGTAGGCTGCTTTGCTGGGCTGAGGAGTGAGCGTAGTGTGCAAGGGCCCATCTCCCTGCAAGATCAGCCACAACTGCTGGTGTTCAGGCTTCTCGGGTAGAATTTTGTCTTTGGGACAACCGCAGACAGGCTTAAAAAGTTTGATAATGTGGGATGCCATGGGCAGAGAATTTGATAGTCCTATTAAATACCCCTTAACTTTTAAGTTCGGGTGGCTGAGAACCAAATTCGTCTGTATCTGGAAACAAATACTTCAAATAGCAGCCCTGTTTTACTCACTTGTTTTCAGTTCTGAGGTGGGGACAGCTTGTTTCTACCCTGTGCTAAAACAGCTGGGGGGGAGCTTGTCTATTCATTTGGAATGTGTCCCCATTCCTTCCAGGATGTTGCTGACTATAAGTCTAAAGGGAAGTTTGATGGCGCAAAGGGTCCTGCTAAAGTTGCCCGGAAAAAGGTGGAAGAGGAAGATGAAGAAGACGAGGAGGAAGAAGAGGAGGAGGAGGAGGAGGAGGAGGATGAATAAAAAACTGTTGATCTGTCTCCTTGTGAATACCTTAGAGTAGGGAGCGCCGTCATTGACACCCCTCTTATTTGAGGCGTGTCTGTTGCCCTCGTTAGGTTTAATTACACAATTGGGTCATGGTCATATTGTAGTTTCTCAAAGTGCTCTAGAACTTGTCAGTGGTTTACATGAAGTGGCCATGGGTGTCCGGAGCACCCTGAAACTGTATCAAAGTTGTACATATTTCCAAACATTTTTAAAATGAAAAGGCTCTCGTGTTCTCCTCACTCTGTGCACTTTGCTGTTGGTGTGACAAGGCATTTAAAGATGTTTCTGGCATTTTCTTTTTTTAATTTGTAAGGTGGTGTTAACTATATGGTTATCGGCTAGAAATCCTGAGTTATCAACTGTACATATCTATAGTTTGTAAAAAGAACAAAACAACCGAGACAAACTCTTGCTGCTCCTTGCTTGGCGTTGAGGCTGTGGGGGAGATGCCTTTTGGAGGGGCTGTAGCTCAGGGCGTGCACTGTGAGGCTGGACCTGTGGACACTGCAGTGGGCATCCATTTAGCTTCAGGTTGTCTTGTTTCTGTATATAGTGACCTAGCATTCTGCTGCCATTCTTAGCTGTGGAAAAGGGGGGGGGTCAGCTGGCATGAGAAGTGTTTGGATCCTTTTTAGTTAAGTGCGGTAGTTTTAAACTGTTTGTTTTTAAACAAACCGTAGAACTCTTCATTGTCAGCAAAGTGAAGAGCCACTGCATCAATGAAAGTTCAAGAACCTTCTGTACTAAACACAATTTGCGACGTTCTGTTATTTTTTTGTATGTTTAGAATGCTGAAATGTTTTTGAAGTTAAATAAACAGTATTACATTTTTAAAACTGTTCTCTATTATAACAGTCTAAGTCTCTGACTCACAGCAGTCTTAGCTAACAACCCACTCCATTGTATTTGGCGACTAGCCTCACTGCACATCTGGTACCTTCTCTTAATGTGGCCAGCTTACTTAGGGGAGAGATGCAGAGGCTACTCGAGGGTGCTGCATGATATGTTTGTGTCTGAGTGGCATTAGGATGAAGTCTACACTGCTGAACGTAGAAGCCAAGATAACTTGACCCGGTCGAGGTTTAGCAGCCTTTGGAGGTGCGGAGAGGTGAACTGTTAAGATTGAGGCTGACTACTATGTAGGTTTTTGTTTTGTTTTGTTTTGTTTTGTTTGCCTCCTGCTACTGCCCTCCCTCCCCGCCATGCTGTGGGGCCAAATTCACTGCTAAACAGCAAAAATGTCCTAAGGGTATGGTGTATCAAACATTCAGGCTTGCTTTTTCCTTTTTCATTGTCCCTGCCCCCAGTACACGTAGCAGAATATCATTGGTTCTGCTCAACAGTGGAGGAGGTGTCTTGAGCTGCCGCTTCTGTCTCCTGGACCCCGATGAGGGAAAGGGTGGTGGGGTAGGGAGCGGTATCCATCTGTTTTCCTACTCTTCAAGAAACCAAACACCCCAAGGAAGATGGCTTGTGTCCCTGTTGCAGGGCTCCGTCTTGGGCCACCTGTACTGCAGGCCAGCTGACGGGATGGATTGTTTCTAAGCATTACATTCGTCATATGAAAAGTAGGATGGCCTGCCCACAATTGGAGCTCATTGACTGCAAATGTAGATGATTGTTAAATGTTGTTAAACCAGAAGCTTGGTTTGTGTGTCAGTGGTTATTTCACATTGGTGGATGGTGTCACATTTTGTCCCAGTTGGGGAGGGAATGATGTGATGGCCACAGTGGCACGTGGTGGCATTAAAAATCTTTCGAGGGCTGATCCATCTTAACTGTCGGCAGTAATGGAGGACACTTTGTTGTGGGTGAGTGTATTGCCCAGCATGAATACTCTCTGCTGTGTGTGTTTGAGGCTGTGAAGCACTCGGGAGTGTTCAGTGACCTTACTCAGGAGAAAGCAGCTTTTTCTTAAAGTTCACTGTTTGGAAACTTGCATGTCTGCAGGCTGTGTCCTCCCCACCCTGTCAGGTCCTGGATGGGTATGTCACGGTCTCGGTCCCTGGCCCAATCTCTAATCGGTATTCATAGCCATTTTTTTTCACATCAGAACTGGTTGTCCTTAATGTGTTTTTCAAGCTCTTCTAGAAAATGACCACTAATTTAAAAACTCTTGGTCCTGAGGTTTGCCCAGAGGCACTTGTTCCAGGATTGCCTCTCTGCTTCAGCAGTGCCCTTGTCACTTTCCTTCAGCGGCTGCCCAGCATACGATGTACCAGGCTAAGATTTGGGAACTGGTCAGCCTCATCAAATATGGGAGGGAAGCTCAACTTGTAGTCCCAAAGGAGAGTGGACTTGCTAAGTGGTGTCTATCTGGTTGTAACACTTTTGTGCCCCCGCCTTTTGTGCTAAACAAGTCAGGGGGCTGCTTAAGTGATCTTTGACTAAGTGGACATAGAGTTCTAAAGAGATTCCAGCTAAGGCCACTCAGCCCACATTTTCACCCCAGCACAAGGTTGCTCCTCTTAATGGAATGATGCTCTGTAGCTTCTCTGAGACTACAAGTGGCATGGGGTCACCACCTAAGGCTTCGGCTTAGCTTGGTCACTGAGCCCACAGTATGTGATCTCGCAATGCCAACCTGTTACTTTTTTTAAATGAAAAGGTCAGTACCTGCTTTCTCTAACCACCTCTCTCCCAACCCCCTCACCCATTTTTTAATGATGTTTTATCCTTTGGAAAGAACAAGGCTGTGATGTAGCAACTATTGTCTGTGTCTCCTGTGTGTCTGTTCTTGTCACAAATGTATTTGGGGACATTGGATGCATTCATTTTCTGTAATAAAGTTTCTTAATCAGTCTTCCCAAAAGGTAATCAGTGGGCTGTCTGCAATCTGTTTGAGATACTGAACCTCTGTATTTTGGGTTGATTATAATCAAGGTTCTGGAAGTACAAGCTTTGCTGTAACCATAGGTCTGAACTGTTTAATGGAGAGATACCGTCAAAAAGGGCAAGTGTGAAGGATTCCAAAGCCCCCAGATCAACGCTTCAGCCAGAGTGGTGGGGGTGGGGGGCTAATGATCCGCCGCTGCTAAAGTGGCTGGGTGCTTGTAATCAGCCAGCCGCGCCAACCCGGGCCTCCTGAGGCTGAGGGGCGGGGCCTAGTTGGCTGACAGAGCCAGGCCCAACAAGGAGTTTTAGATGAGAGCTGTGGGGGCCACTTGCTCTTCTTCTTTGGATTCTGGCTTAGTTTCCTGTGGACCCAGGGCTACTTGGGAGGGGATGGCTGGCGGGGCCAGCGTGGCAGCCCCAGGCTTCTCTTCCTGCTTCACCCAGAGCAATCCCTCACCCTGTTTTGTACCTTGAGCCTCCTGCTAAGATTTTAGCTTAAAAAAGAAACTGGGATACAATATCAATAAAATTTAAAAAACCCAAACCCTACATCAATAGATACATAAAAAGTATTTGATAAAATCTAACACACTTTCATGATTGGAAAAAAATACACACTCAGACAACAGGGAATAGACGGGAACTTGCTCAACCTGATAAAGAGCACTTAGAAAAACCCGCAGCTAATATACTCAGTGGAAGACAGAACACCCCCCTCCCCCAGTTCAGGAACAGGACAAGGATGCACAGTTGTGCCGCTTCTATTTATCGTTGTACTAAGAGTTCTAGCCAGGGCAATTAGGCAAGAGAAAACAAAAGCATCCAGACTGAACATGAAGGACTAAAGCTATGTCTTCGCAGATGACATGACTTTATGTATGGCCAATCCTAAGGAATTTCAGATAAAACTGTTAGGAGAAATAAATGAGAAGTTAAAATGGCAGGATACAAGATCAGTATACAAAAATGTATTTCTATATATTAGCAATGAACAATTTGAAAATGAAACTAAACAATTCCATTTACAATAGCATCAAAATAAAATAGTAATAAGTTTAACCAAAGAAGTGCAAAATCTGTATGGGGAAAAATAGGACACATTGTTGAAAGACATTAAAAGCCTAAATAAATGGAAAAACATCCCGTGTTGATAAGTTGGAAGACAGGATTGTTCACATAGCAATACTCCTGGAATTGATCTATAAATTCAATGTAATCGCTATCAGAATCCCAGCTGGCTTCTTTGTAGAAATTGACAAAGTGTGGGGCGCCTGGGTGGCACAGCGGTTAAGCGTCTGTCTTTGGCTCAGGGCGTGATCCCGGCGTTGTGGGATCGAGCCCCACATCAGGCTCCTCCGCTATGAGCCTGCTTCTTCCTCTCCCACTCCCCCTGCTTGTGTTCCCTCTCTCGCTGGCTGTCTCTATCTCTGTCGAATAAATAAAATCTTAAAAAAAAAAAAGAAATTGACAAAGTGATCCTAAATGTCGTATTGAGATTCAAGAGACCCAGAATGGCCAGAACAATCTTAGGAAAGAAGAACAAAGCTGGAGGATTCAGACTTCTTGGTTTCAAAACTAACTACAAAACTATAATCATCAACAGTGTGGTACTGGCATAAGCTCATCATCTCCCCCCAGCCCCATTCTTCACCACAGTCTGCCATCTAGAACTCTACCCAGATGCCTTCTCTCACTCTTCTTAGGCAGTCAGTTCCCAAATCCTGCCAAATGTATTTCCTAAAATATCTTGGATCCACCCCTCTTCTCATTAATGCTGTCTATTGTGAATAAATATCTATCTTCAAATTCTCCTATTCCCTCTTTGGGCTAGGCTGGAACTTGCATTTTCAGGCTTTTGCTCATCAATATTCCTCCAGGGAAATCTCCTGCTCTGACACCATGGTTGGATCTGTCTGTTAAGTCCCATCAGAGCTGGAATGTTAGAGCCTAGAGACACGCTATAGCTCAGGCCCTCACTATCTTTTTTTCTGGGCAAATATGATAGCTTCCCAAATGATTGTCCTCTTTTCTCTCTTGCCTCTACTGCATCCCCAGACCTAGTATAGCTATAGATACATAGTGCTGAATATATATTCACTGAATAAATAAATAGATGAATGAATGAATGAATAAGTACAGATCAGGGGAAAGTTCAGCAGGGGTAGAACTTGTAGGCCATCTTAAGGATTTTGAACTTTCCTGAGGTCAACGGCAAGCATTTAAGAATTTTCTTCTGTTGGTGTTTGGGTAGTGGTAGATGGTGATATGCTCAGATATGTTTTGTAGTTAAATTACACTGGCATCTGTGAGAACAAAAGACGACACGGGAAGGGGCAAGAGTGGAAGCATGGTGTTAGGATAAGTCAACTGCTACAAAGAGCAACCCTCAATTCTTTTTTTTTTTTTTAGAGGGAGAGAGAGTGCGAGAGTGGGGGGGGAAGGGAGGAGGGGAAGGGCAGAAAGCAACCCTCAATTAACACAATTCTTAATATTGTGACTTAACACAATAAAAGTTTTACATCTCACTGACATTACAGTTCCAATCACATATTTGGCTGGCCGCCTTCCATATCTTGACTCAGGGATCCCAGCTCCTTCCATTTGTGGTGCCACCATTTTCAATCCATGACCTCCATGTCACTGAAGAATAGGCTTTACAATAAGGCCTGGAAGTGGCATTCCATCCTTGTCGCCCACATTCCATGTTTCCCAACTGAACTGCAAGGGCAGCTGGGAGATGTGGTCATTCTGTGTGCCCAGGGAGAAAATGAAATATGTTTGTGGACACACAGCATTGCTTTGCTATTGGGGAAGATGGGATAGGGGGAAGTTGTGGGAGTCTATCTAGATGAGATGCTGAAGGCTTGTGCGAGAGTGGTGGTAACAGGGGTAGAAAAGAGAGTTGGATTCAGGAGAGATTTAGGATTGCTGGGACTCTCTGATGGATTGGATGTGGGGGCATGAGGAAGAAGGAGGAGTTGAGAATGAGTCTATTATTTTCTCACTTGGGGCACTGGAGGGGTTGTGGAGTTTTTCAATAAGACAGAGCCCCTGAAGAGAAGCAGGTTTGAAAGGGAATCATCTCAAGGCTTAGCAGCATTCAGAAGAGGTAACAGGTCCGAGTTCACATTTCCCCACCAGGGAAAGTTTGTAACTTGGAATCACAGACCATTCATGCTGTCAGCCTATCTTTCCATTTTGGGACTAGTCTGGAATTTGCATTTTTCAAGGCTTTTTTTTTTTATATCAGTTTTCCTCCAGGGAAATCTCCAGCAGACACCGTGGTAGGATCTGTCTGCTATAGTATGATCTTACCAGAGTGTCAGAGTTAGAAATTTCCCTGGAGGGAAACTAAATCCCTTGGGCTAGAAGGGGGCTTCCCCCTTTCCACACTCACACTTCTAAATCTGTTTCTAAACTGGGAGCATTTGAGGAAAAGCTCAAAGAACCTTCCTGTTGTTGGCTTCAGGCCACAGTTGGTTTTTTCAATCCACAGAGGAAATGTGAGATGCACATTTTCCTGGGCTGTGTATTTTCTTCCAGGCCTGTGGTGGGTTTTTGTTTTAAAAGTCTTTTGGAAGCATGTCAGCGGTGATACCGTGGCAATGTTGATTGCAACATTTGACAGTTCTCATTGCAAGATGTGTAGAACATATGATGCTTTTGTCCTCTGTCCAAACCCTCAGTGGTTTACATGAAAAAGGGCTGATATTTCAGCGATGAAACATTAGCAGAAGGCTGAAATATGTCACTTAAAAATATTGGGCTAGCCATGATGTTTTTAATCCTCTTGTGCTGGAACAGCTTTTAACTTCTATATCAAGAAACCCTTGGGGCGCCTGGGCGGCACAGCAGTTAAGCATCTGCCTTCGGCTCAGGGCGTGATCCCGGCGTTGTGGGATCGAGCCCCACATCAGGCTCCTCCGCTATGAGCCTGCTTCTTCCTCTCCCACTCCCCCTGCTTGTGTTCCCTCTCTCGCTGGCTGTCTCTGTCTCTGTCAAATAAATAAATAAAATCTTTAAAAAAAAAAGAAACCCTCTTGCACATATATTTAATTTATGAAATAAAAGCAACTGATTGAGTGGCACAATCCCCAGAGTTTCTACCTTGATTTAGATATTGGAGATCATCCTGAGGCTAAGAGGCCACATGGGATTGTAGTGGGAACATCAAATACCTAGCTCAGTGCCTGGAAAGCAGGAAGAGCACAAATATGAGTTCCCCTTTGTGGTGCTTCTCACCCCCCTCCCTACTCCAGGAATAAGAGGGTCTGGGTTCTAGAGAGGCTAAGTGACTTCTCTGAGGTTACACAGGGAGTCAGTGGTGGATTCAAACTGATGTCCGCTGACTCCCAAAATCTGTGTGATTACTCACCCTGCACATGGGGAATGCATCCTAGTACCAAGTGTCCCAGGAGACGCTGAGGCTCTGGAAATCATGGCAGACTGCTGCAGAGTTAAACAGGTGATTGAAATACAGTAAGTGTGCTGATAGAAGTCAGCAAGGGTGTCCTGGGAGTAAGGAGGAGGAGCAATTTTTGCAGTGCCTGATTAGGGAAGTCTTCCTGGAGGAGGGGATGCTTAAGCTGTTAGTTAGAGCAGAGTTAGCTAAATGAAGAGGGATGGGAAGAGGGAATAGTACACACACACACACACACACACAAAAGCCCAGAGAAAAGCAGCAGCATAGTGTGGACTGGGAAATCGCAAGCAGTTTGCTTGAATGGGAGGTATATTAGTTTTGTATTGTTGCATAACAAGTTACCCCAAACTTGAGCGGTTTAAAATATAACAGCATTTATTATCTCATGGCTCTTTGGGTCAGGAATCCAGACCACTTGGCTGGATCCTCTGGTGCAAGGTCTTGGCTAGGGTAGTAGTCACCTCAAGGCTTGTCTGGAGGAGGACAGCTTCCAAGCTCACTCACATGATTCTAAGTAGTGGTTTGTTTCTCACAGCCTGTTGGTTAGTTTCTCTGTTGTCAGTCCGTTGTCACACGGGCTTCTCCATAGCGCAGCTTACAACATGGAAGCATGGAAGCTTGATTCATTCAGGCACAGCAAATGAGAAGAGCTGGGGAGAGAGTGTGTGTGAGCAACAGGGAGGGTCACAGTTTCTTTGGAACTTAATCTCAGAAGTGAAATCCCATCACCTTTGCCAAGTTAGATTCATTAGAAACAAGTTACTAGGCCCAGCCCTCACTCAAAGGGAGGAGAATAGCAGGAGGTGCAAATTATTGAGAGCCACGTCAGAGAATTTTAGTTGTATTTAAATTTATAAAAAGGTACTATTTTATATGCATCTTTTAAGGCTTATTTGTTTCACATAAAATCACATCACAAGGAGTCATGCACATTGTGTTGCTTTAGTTCATTCATTTTGACTACTGTATTTCATTGTGTATATATATGTTATAGATTATTTATGTATACATACATTAGTATAAATTTAATAATTTATATATATATATATGTCATAGACTATGTTCTCCCATGGATGGGTATTTGAATGTCTTGGGGCTGAGAATGCGGCATTGGGGGGAAATGGGGAATGATTGCTAATGGATTTTGGGGGGAGGGGTAATTAAAATGTTCTAAAATGAGATTGTGCTCATGGTTGCACAACTCCGTATACTAAAAACCGTCAAACTTGCACTCTAAATGGCTGAATTGTATGGCATGTGCATTATATCTCAATGAAGCTGTTGCGAAAACTCTATGATGATAAATTTGAAAAAGTAGAGGGGGAAAAAGATGGTTTGCCAGAAAAATATAAACTAGCAATATTGACCCAAGAAAAACTAGGAAACTTAACGACAGAAATAATCACTAACAGATTATAAGGGAAATTAAAAAACAAAAAGTCAGGTTGGCCAATAAGCATATGAAAAGATGTTCATTAGCCAACAGGGAAATGCAAGTTAAAACTATACTGGGTCACCCCTGCAAGCTCACCGGAATGGCTAAATAACAAAAGACTGACAACACCGAATGGTGAGGCCAGAGAGCAAGTGGGACTCTCATACACTGGTAGGTCCTTTGTAAAACGCTGCTTGGTAGTATTTATTAAAACTAAACATTTGCTAGATTTGAAAGTTGTTAACAGAGTAGACCCTAAGAGTTCTCATCACAAGGAAAAAAGCATTTTCCCCCCCTTTTTTGGTATCTATGCAAGATGACGGATATTAACTAAACTCACTATGGTCACCATTTCACAGTATTATGTAAGTTAAGTCCCTATGCTGCACACCTTCAACTTCCCCATTGGCTGTTTGCCAATTCTATTTAAATAAAACTGGGAAAGGTATTAATTGTAAAAAAAAAAAAAACAAAACATGAGACATTGGCATACCCTACAATGCAGTAATTCCACTCCTGCATATGTATACTGATAGAAATGGTGCCAGACCCACAAGCCATGAACAAGACGTTCGTAATGGCAGTATTTGTAACAGCCAGAAACTAGAGACAACACATGTGCTCCTCGACAGAAGAGAGAGAAAATCAACTGTGATATATTCATACAGTGGAATATCATGCAATAACGAAAAGTAACGAGATCTAGGTATACGCAATGACATGGGTGAATCTTGCAGACACAGCGTTGAATGAAAATACCCAGACACAAAAAGAGTACATATCGAATGGTTCCATGTACGTGAAGCTCAAAACAGGCAAAACTAATGGATAGTAGTGGTTACTCCTGGAAGTTGGCTACTGACTGAGAAGGGTCATGAGGAAATCTTTTGGAGGGGGTCAGAAACACTCTGGATCTTGATCTGAATGATGGCTATATGGGTGCATACGTGAATGAAAATGCATCTAGGTGTACAGTTAAGATTAGAAGACTTTATACACTTTACTGTATGTTCATTATCCCGTACTAAAAAAGTTTTATTTTTTGAACAAGGAAAAGGATGTGTTCTGGGCTTTGATTTCTGATCTTTAAGACTAGGTAATTTGAACCAACCCTCCCGTGGAAAATACTGGACAAAATATTTTGAAAGATCACTTTTTTCTGGCTTTTGTTTCAAGTTAAAAGATCACTTTAAAATCATCAATGAGCTAACTAGATAGTGAAATAGAATACTGAGCCAAGATCTGGGAGACAGGGGGATCGAGAGAGGTGAGCTTGGCACATGGAACTGCTTTTGCCCTGGGTTGTTTGGGGTTGGCTGACCTAGAAGCAGCAGCTGAGGGTTTAGGACAAAGACTCACAGTCCAGACTCCACGGAGAGCATATATGGATACTTGATCTATGACAAATGTGCCACTGTGCTAAGACAATGAGAGATCCATATGAAAAGATGAAATTAAAGCCCTGCCTGGCACCACACACAAAAACAAGTTCTGGGCGGACTGTAGACCTAAGGCCGAAAGGTAAAACAATAACGTGTTTAGAAGATAATACGGGAGAACGTCTTCCTAAAATAGGGTAGGGAAATACTTTGTGATCCAGACACACGAAACAACCACTAACCATAGAAGACTGATACATTGTAATAGAATCAATAACTTCTGCTCAACAAAAGACATCATCATCAAAAGACGAACAGGCAAACCACTGAGTGGGACAAGATAATTGCAACACACATAAGCGCGAAGGGCTTGCATCCAAAATATACAAAGAACGCCTACAAATTAATAAGAAAAAGTCAGACAAATGGGCAAAAGGTTTGAACAATCACTTCACAGAAGAGGATATCTTAATGGCCAATAAACGTGAAACGGTGCTTAGTCTCATTAGTAATAATGAAAACGAAACTTTCGATGGCAATGAGATACCATCAGACACTCGTCAGATTGGCAGGCACGTGAAGGCCAGGAGACACATTCAAAGCAGCACTGTTCGTAATGAGCACAAAGTGGAAACAACTCCAGTTCACCCACAGTTCACAAATGTCCATCTACAGTAGAATGGATAATTAATTTGTGGTATCTTCATACAATGGAGATGAATGAACTTCATCCACGGCAACATGGATGAATCTCAGAGGCATTGTTTAGAGATGCCCGCAGAGATGGCTCAACTCTAAAGAAAAGCAAGGAGTCCATACTCTGAAGCCAAAGTAGTGTTTACCTCCAGTCGGGGGTAAAGAAGGTTCTTACCATGAGGGCTGTTATGAGCTGAGTTGATATGTTGAAGTCCTTACCCCTAGTACCTCAGAATGTGACCGTATTTGGAGATAGGGTCTTTAAGAGGTTATTAAATTAAAATGAGGTCATTAGGATGGGCCCTAATCCAATCTGACTGGTGTCCTTATAGTGAGAGGAGGTTAGGACACAGACGCGCACGGAGGGGAGACCATGTGAGGCCGCAGGGAGAAGAAGACCACCCACAAGCCAAGGAGAGAGGCCACAGAAGAAACTGAACCTGCTGTCACCTTGATCGTGGACTCCTAACCTCTAGAAATTTCTATTTTAAGCCATCCAGCCTGGGGTACTTTGTTACTGCATTTGCGAGGGCTCCTGGATGCTTCCAATTTTTTATTTCCTGACTAGGATATTAACTGCATAGGAATTTTCTTTACCATAGATTGTTAGGTTGTAGATTTAAGCTTTATTTATTCTTCTGTGATACATACATTACATGTGTTGTATTTCACCATAAAACAGCAAACCAGAAAAAGAATGGCCTAGCCTAGGCAGGGAAAAAAGATTTTGTTCTCATGAGATTCTCACACCGATCCTGTGAGAAAGACCTGGAAAGGACTCTTTCCTCTTTGTAAACAGCTTTATTGAGATGTGGTTCACACACCACACAATTCAGCCATTTAAAGTGTACAATTCAATGGATTTTAGTGTATTCACAGAGTTGTGCTCACTAGTTAATTTTAGAACATTTTCATCACCTCTGAAAGAAACCCTGTACCCTTTAGCTATTACCCCCCACCCACACCAGCCTCTAGAAACCACTAATTGACTTTCTGTCTCTATAGGCCTATTCCGGACATTTCATACAAATTGAATCATGTAGTATGTGGTCCTTTATGTCTGGCTTCATTCACTTAGCGTGTTTTCGGGGTGCACTGGGTGGCGGTATCAGCACTTCCATCCTTTCTGTGAATGAATGCGTGGCCCACCTCATGTTTGTCCGCTCACCAGTTGATGGACCTTTGGGCTGTTTGTGCTGTTTGGCTTTTATCGGCGATGCTACTAGAAAGATTTGTATACAAGTTTTTGTGCAGATATGCTTTCAATTGCCTTTGGGTCTATACCCAGGAGTGGAATTGTTGGGTCATATGGGAATTCTGCATTTCACTTATTGAGGGGCTACCAAACTGTTGCCCCGGGGGCGGCACCATTTTACATGCCCGTTGGCAGTGCCTGAAGGGTCCGATGTCGCCACACCCTCGCCAGCACTCACTTTTCTCTGTCTTTTTTTTAAATCTGTCTTTATTTCTTTTTAAGATTTTATTTATTTATTTGGTAGAGAGAGACAGCCAGCAAGAGAGGGAACACAAGCAGGGGGAATGGGAGAGGAAGAAGCATTCTCCTAGACGAGAAGCCTGATGTGGGGCTCCATCCCAGAACTCCGGGATCACGCCCTGAGCTGAAGGCAGACGCTTAAGGACTGCACCACCCAGGTGCCCCTCTCTGTCTTTTTGATTACAGTCATCCTGGTAGATGGGGAGTGGTCTCTCTTTGTGGTTTTGATTTGCATTTCTCTAATGACTAATGATGTTGAACATCTTGTCGTGGGCTTATTGGCAAGAATTATTAGCTCTGCTTTCCCAAAGAGGAAATGGAGGCCCAGGGAGGTGAAGTGACTCGTCCCAGGCTCCTCTTTCCTTCCAGTACATCTCCACCGCCTCCATGCAGATAAGCATGAAAGTCAGCCCTAGTTCTTAGCTTGTCCTGGCCCTGCTCGGGGGCTTTTGGTTTGTCTGGCTCCGTTTCTATTGCTGCGACCAAACTCCTGAAATCTTATTGGGTCCTCTCGTGTCACCTTGCACCATGTGCCCTCTGCCTGTTCCATTTAAGGCCTTCCTGATGCCCGGGACTTCTTACAGAGGGGGCTCTTGGCTTTACCCAAAATGGGTATTCAAGCCTCCTGGCTTAGCGAACAGATGGATCCCAGGACGGCAGGCACATGACGGGGAAATTAGGAGAACATTCTCCCCTTTACACTCTTCTCAGACAAAGGAGCGCACAGCGAGGACTGTCTTGAGGGGGAAGGGCAAGCACCCGCTGGCTGCTGCTTAGCAAAGAGCACAGCTAGAGCTTGCGTGGATGGGTGAACAGGGTGCGGCCGCCAAAAGCTGGATTTGCCCCGCACCAGTAGTGCCCTGATCTGGTAGAGCAAGGTCTTCTGCCCTGGTGACAGGTTAACCACAGTCACTTGAGAAAAGTAAAGGTAAATGGATTTCTCCTCCAAACCCTTTGACCTCTGCAAACCAGGTGCAAAGTATGCTTAGCCCCAGTGGGGTTGCCAGGGGGAGGGAGGAAATAATAGGTCTCTCCTTTTTTCAGTTTTACAAGCTTTGACCTTCGCCAGTTCACTTGTTTCCTTAAACCCACAGTCTCACTGCGGCCAAGGGGAGTACAAAGCCCAGTGTCTGCTGAGACCGCCTCCTTCCCCCATTAATGTTGTTCCTCTTCTCCCCAGAGGATTGGGCTGTTGTGGCTAAGCTCCAGGTTTCAGTTCACAGTCTCATGAAGGTCATCTCTCTGTCTAGAATGTCCGTTCTGTGGAAAGGCGTGTGGTGCTGACGAAGTGCCCTGGGCTGGGAGACAGAGACCCAGATTGCACCCTCAGCCTCTGCACTCACTCACTATGTCCCTATGTCCCTATGTCAGTCTTTTCAGAGCCTCGGTTTCCTTCATTGGTAAAATGGAGTTAAGAACAACTGTATCATACCTTCCTCACTGGAGTCTCATGAAGATCAAATCAGATCATGCATGTTAACATGCTTCTTTTTTTAATTTTTAAAATTTATTTATTTGTCAGAGAGAGAGAGAGGACAAGCAGGGGGGAGCGGCAGGCAGAGGGAGAAGCAGACTCCCCGCTGAGGGACTCGATTCCAGGACCCTGGGATTATGACCCGAGCGGAAGGCAGACTCTTTACTGACTGAGCCACCCAGGCGCCCCATCTTGACATGCTTCTTAAGTCTGAAACGGACAGATAGCCAGCAAATAGCCTTACTATAAAAGAGCTACGGATACTAATAGGCAAAAGACAAGGCCCACGATTACAAAATGATTAAAAGAAAGTCCACGAAAATAAAGAATGCAAATTAAATATATAAAAACTTCAACCTAATAAAAAATACAAAATGAAACAAAAAACTCTTTTCACTTACTGGGGTGGCAAAAGAAGAATGAGAGAGTAAATTAGGACAGCATGTCTGGAGAACAATTCAGCAACACACCTAAAATTTTTAGAAGCGCCTATACTTTAGCCTTGGGGTGTACCTTAAGAAAGCAACTGATATACATGCAAAAATGTAAGTGCATCCCATCATCTTCTTTTTAAAATGAGTTTAGAAAAATTCAGATTGTGACTTTTTATTAAAAACAGTGGGTATTAAGGAGGGCACATATTGTATGGAGCACTAGGTGTTACATGCAAACAATGACTCATGGAACACTACATCGAAAACTGGGGATGTACTGTATGGTGACTAACGTAACATAATAAAAAATTATTATTAAAAAGACCAAACTTCCACAGGGCTTTAAAAACTATAACCAATTCAAAAATGTGTCTGTATTAAGGTAAAAACATTTTCTTTCTCATTTCTCTTCTCACTACTTATCCGAATCAAAAATTTCACAAAATTGACAGATTTTCCATTTGTATTCCTTTACTGCAGAATCTAGACATACCCAAATTACATATTAAATATAGTTAAGTGCCAGAAATTGACACTGTATTAGGAAGTGGATGCATTTGCACTATGTCCTATAGGCGTAAAGCCTACAATTTGAAAGGAAAGGTCTACACAAGTTCAAGACTACATATCTTTAAACTTAGTACATCTACTTGATTTTTACATTGTTTTTATACTTTCTATATATGGAATGTTGAATATTTCACAATAAAATTTTTAAAAGAAAATGCATTATAAACGGAAAATTATTGGATAAGGATGATTATCACAGCCTTGCTTATAATGGTAAAAAAAAAATTAGAAGAAGTTTTCCTGGTATGTTGTTATAATAATGCCCTCAGTGAACTATACCTCCCTGTGTCCATCCTCCTTCGCAATGTAACTTTGCTGCTCCTTCCTTCAAGAGGTCGGGTGAACTCTCCCACCCGTTGGACTCTGGGCTGCACTTGTCACTTGCTTTGGCCAGTGCAGTGCGTCGCAAGTGATACTGTGTGACTTCCAAGGCGGTGCCTTAAGAAACCTTGCACTTTCCTTTTTCTTCCGCTTGGAATCCTCAGACCTATGCCACCCTCCAGTCCTGGAGGGTGAGACGTGTGCAGTAAAGGGTAAACCCAGCAGGCTGGCAGTGCTCAAAAGTTGCACACTCCAAAGTACAGCCTAGCCCTCCCCTGGCTCCTGTGAGCCCTTGGACTATCCTGCCTGGGCGCGTTTCTGGGTGCCTGAGGCTTTGGGCCCTGCTATATCAATTCGACCTCTGGGAGAACTGGAGTCTGAGTAACTAAGGTCAGGTACGTGGGTCCTACATGTCTCCACGCCTGACCGGCAGTAAAGACCCTGGACACTAAGACTCAGTGAGCTTCCGTGGTTGGTAATATTTTGCATGTGTTGTCACACACATTGCTGGGAGAGTAAAGCATGTCCCCAGGAGATTCCACTAGGAGGAGATACATGGAAGCTTGTGCTGCTTTCTGTTGGACTTTGTCCGCGTGCTTTTCCCTTTGCTGAACCTGGTTAGCATCCTTTCCCCATAATAAGTCATCACCATTAATATGGCAGGTTTTCTGAGTCCTGTGAGTCTTTCTAGTGAGTCATCAAACCTAAGGGTAGTCTTGGGAGAGCCCTGACACAGGCTTCATGGAGAAGAAGTGAGGAGCCAATAGCCAGCACTAATTGGCAAATACCTGTGTGAGAACATCTGGGACCTTCGAGCCCTAGTCAAGCTGTTGGATGTCTGCAGCCACATGAGTGAGCCCAGGAGAGCCCAGCAGATGGATCGCCAACCTACCTGCAAAACCACGAGAAATAACGCATCATTGTTATTTTAAGGCACTAAGGTTTGGGGTGATTCATTAGTACTCATAGGAATGATCATATATCCATACATTGAAACACTAAGATGTTCTTTAAAACGCTGATATGGATTCCACGTACATTAAATGGAACTATGTTCACTATATATTTCAAGTAATGAAATGTTATAAATAAATATGTATAATATAATCTTATTTTGAAAAAAAGTTATTGTATATGTACTTATATGTAAATGTATAATTAGATGCTTCCAGTTACGGAATGAATAAGTCATGAGAGTAAAAGGCCCAGCATAGAGAATATCGTCAGTGGTAACGTAATAGCCTTGCACGGTGACAGATGGCAGCTACGCTTGTGGGGAGCGCAGCAGAACGTACAAACTTGTTGAATCACTATGTTGTTCATGCAGAGCCAATGTAACATTGTATGTCAACTATACTCAAAAATATATTTTTAAATATATAAGTAGCATAAGCCATATGCAATAGCTGATATTCAACCATTTTCGACCTACCAAAACAACAACTTCCTATGCTTCAACTAATATATATTGAGAAAATCAAGGCTGGAAGGTCCCACAGCAAAATATTAACTGTAGCTCTGTTTGGGTGCTGAGTAATGGGCACTCTTTCCTTTCTGGTGATCTGTATTTTCTAAACCTTGTATATTGAACATGTTATTTCCTATTGTAGTATGAAGGAAAAAACAAAAGGAAACTGTTTTTCTCCCTTTTATAAACATGGGAGCAATGCTGACGAGATGAGGAAACTGAGTTGGGAAGGGAGAAGGGCCTAGCTGGGACCTGGAGCCAGGCCCCCAATAGCCTGGGATTCGGCCTTGTGGCCAAGAGCTGAGGCTTCTATGTTGGGTGGCTGGCTGCAGAGCTGGGCTCATGCTCAGGTCGGCCTGCCCAGAGCTTCATTAATCATTGCCTTTTGTTCCCTACAGGCACTGTTGGCCTCAGTCCTTCTCAGGCAAGGGATCAAGGGCGAGTGTGGGAGAGGCGGCCTAGGCCTGCAGTCTCATGTACATGAAGGAGCCCACTCCCCACATGGCTACCTCTCCTTTTGAACTCAAGCATCTCTGGGGACAAGGGGGTGGGATCTTAGCTCTGGCAAGAGCCTTGGAGATTATCTGTTGCCACCTCTGCAGGATGTAGGACTTTCCCCAGCAGGAGCTCCCTCCACCCCACGCCTCAAAGATTACCATCCTCTGCTTGTCCAGCCACAGCCCTACAATGGTGGGGGCTCACTACTTTCAGAGGCACCCACTTCATATGGTAGTGGCCAGTAGGAAATTCATCCTCCCTGAGAATCCCAGATCAGCTCAACCTTCCCCCTAGGAAGTGGGAGAGCTGGGGTTTGACCCTGGTCTGTCTGTTCAAACCACTATGTTCTATAGCTGCCTCCATTTCATTGATTGACACCTGGCTTCATTCGAAAAGAAATTTGAGACAGCTTAAAATATCCACAATCTAATAAAACAAATAGAGAAGCAGGCCTAGAGAAAACAACAGTAGAAAATCAAACCAAGGCAGAGAAATGTATGAATATGGAGAACATCAGGGCTACCGTTGACAGTAAGGGTCATCATAGGCTCTGAATTGCCAGGCTGCCAAAGTGAAAAAGGGGAAAGCCAATGATCCTTACAATTCTCATTACCAGCGAGAACTTTTTGAGAGGAAACACAGCTGTCAAACAATTCTAAAAGCCACTTATAAAGGCTATTTGATGACACTGTCAACTGTTAGCACTTGGCACCTCCCATTTGCCATTAAACCCACCTTCGAGTTCTGATGTCGATGATGGGGAAGAAGTATATCTGTACCTGTGTCTGTGTCTCTGTCTTATTCACATCTATGTCACTCTCTGTATCTGTCCCTTTATCTGTACCTGTATATGTGTGTCTGTGCGTACCTCTCTCTGTGTCTCTGTAAGTATCTGTGTTTCTATATGTACCTGTGTCTGAGCTTTGTAAGTACCTGCAAATGTGTCTCTACATGTACTTCTTACTGTGTCTCAACCTGTACCTATGTCTGTGTTTCTATCTTACACACATATGTCTTTATAAATAACAGTATCTGTACCTTTATCTGTACCTGTATCTGTATCTCTAAGATACTTGTATCTACATCTAATAAGTACCTGTATCTCTGTCTCAATCTGCACCTGCATGTGGGTCTCCATCTGTACCTGTCTCTGAATCTCTGTGTACCTGCCTATATGACTCTATTTGTATCTGGATCTGTGTTTTTATCTGTACCTGCGCATGTCTGCGCCTGTATCTTTGTCTATATCCGAGCCTGTCTATGTATTTCCCTCTATACTTGTATTTGAGTCTCATAAGTATTGGTGTCTGGGTCTCTATCTTTACCTGTATCTGTGTCTCTAGCTGTAACTGTGTCTGGGTCTCTTTCTGCATAGGATCGGAGTTTCTTACTGTACATATATCCATTTCTCAGTGTGAACCTGTATTGTGTCTCTGTCTGCACCTGTATCTGTGTGTCCATCTCTACCTGTAACTGGCTCTCTATCTCTAATTGTATTGTGCCTCTGTCACTGTATCTGGGTCTCTATCTGTACTTGTATCTTTGTTTCCATCAATACCTGTATCTGGGTTTATCTTTACTTCTGTCTGAACTATAGATGTACTTGTAGCTCTGTCTCTAATATATCTGAATCTGTGTGTCTCTCTGTACCTTTATCTGTACAGATAGAGGTGCCTATATCCCTGTTTCAATCTGTACCTCTACCTGGGTCTCTACATATTCCTGCATCTGTGTCTCTATCTGCGCCCATGTCTGAATCTCTCTGTGTATTTGAGATTCTGTCTTTCTTTATCTGTACTTGCATTTGTGTTAGCACATAGATCTGTGTCCCTATGTGAAATTGAGTCTCTCTATTTGTACCATATCCATGTCTCTATCTGTACCTCAAACTGTATCTTTATCTTTAACTGGTACTTGGTCTCTATATATGAATCTATGTCTCTACCTGTACCTGTATCTGGGGTTCTATCTGTACCTGAATCTGAGTCTACGTATGTACCTGTATCTCTATCTCTATGTGTATCTGTTTCTATATCATACCTCTATCTGGTTCTCTGGTCATACTTAGAGCAGGATTTCTACTTGTACCTGTATCTGCATATATGCCTCTAATTGTATCTGTGTCTCTGTCTCTATAACTACCTATATCTGTGCCTGGAAATACCTATATGTGTCTATTTATATCAGTGACAATTTCTCTATTTATACTTGTATTTGTGTCTCTATCTGTACTTACATCTGTGTCTGTAACTGTATCTGTAACTATGTATCTTTCTGTGCCTGTATCTATATTTCTCTCCGTACATTCAATATGTCTCTATCTGTACTTGTTTCTCTATCTATATAAGTACCAGTCACTGTGTCTACCTGTACCAGTATTAGTGTTTGTACAAGGACCAGTATCTGGTTTTCAGGAGGTACCTGCTTGTAGGTCTCTATCAATACTAGTATATTTGTCTCTAATTGTATCTGTAAATGGGTCTCTATTTGTACCTGTAGCTGGTTGTCTATCTGTTCATTTATCTGCATTTCTTCTTTTAAAAAAGATATATTTATTTAATTTTAGCTTTTTATTTAAATTCAACTTAATTGACATACAGTGTGTTATTAGTTTCAGGGGTAGAATTTAGTGATTCATCAGTTGCATATAACACCCAGTGCTCATTACATCATGTGCCCTCCTTAATGCCCATCATCCAGTTACGCCATTCCCCCCTCCTACCTCCCCTCCAGCAATCCTCAGTTTGTTTCCCAGAGTCAAAAGTCTCTCACGGTTTGTATCCCACTCTGATTTCTTCCCATTCAGTTTTCCCTCCCTTCCCTTATGTTCATCTGTTTTGTTTCTTAAATTCAACATATACGTGAAATCATATGGTATTTATCTTTCTCTGGCTGACTTATTTTGCTTAGCATAAAATACTCTAGTTCCATTCACATTGTTGCAAATGGCAAGATTTCATTCTTTTTGATGGCTGAGTAATATTCCATTATATATATCTATATAATGGGATATTTATTTATTTATTTATTTATTTATTTATTTATTTTAGAGAGAGAGAAAGAGAGCATGAGTGGGAGGGACAGAGGGAGAGGGAGAGAGAATCTCAAGAAGACTCCACGCTGAGTGTGGAGCTTGACACAGGGCTCCATCCTGTGACCCTGAGATCATGACCTGAGCCAAAACCAAGAGTCGGATGCTTGACTGACTGTACCACCCAGGCGCCCCTATCTGCACTTCTATAAGAACCAGTATCTGTATCTCTCTAGGTACCTGGGTCAATGTCGATCCATCTCTTCCTAAATCTGTGTTTCTATCTGTTCCTGTAGCTGGGTGTCTACTGATACCTAATCAGTGTCTCTACTGGGTCTATATATGGATCCATATCTTTACCTGTATCTGGGTCTCTATCAGCCTGTATCAGTATCTTCATCTGTCCTTGTATTTGTGCCTCTATCTGCAAATTTGTATCTTTGTCTCTACTGTACCCCAATCTGTGTCTCTATCTGTAATGCTTTCTGAGTCTGTGTCTCTATCTATATCTGGGTTTCTGTATCTATATTTTTGTCTCTATCTGTTCCTCTCTGGGTCTCTGTACACCTCCATGTGTGTATGTATCTGTACCTGTTTCTGGCTCTGTCTGTATCTGTATCTGTGTCTCTATCTATACCTGTACTATTGTTTCTATCTGTTCTTGTATTTTTGACTCTGTATGTAGTCCATATCTTGCCTCTCTATATACCTCTATCTATGTCTCGATCTGAACCTGTATCTATGCATTTATCTGTACTGGTATCTGGATCTCATTCTGTACATTTTTTTTGTCTCTACCTATCTCTGTATCTGGGTCACTATCTACATCTGTGACTATATCTGAGTCTATATCTCTATCTGGAAATGTATCTGGATCTTGATCTGTCCCTGTGTTGATCTGTATCTGTATCTGTGTTTCTGCCTCTATCTATATCTGTATCTCTATCTGTATCTGTCAGTGTCTCTATTACTGTATTTGTACCTGTTTCTAGTTCTCTATGTGTATTTGTATCCATGTCTCTATTCATACATGTGTCTGGTCTCCATTTGAAACTTTATCTGTTTCTCTTTCTGTACATATGTACAGATCTCTACCTGTTCCTGAATCTGTGTCTATATATAATCCTTTCTAAGACTCTCTTTCTTTGTACCTGTATCTGGTTATGTATCTCTACCTGTTTCTGGGTTTCTATCTTTATCTGTATGTATCTTAACTGGTCTCTATTGTCATCTGTATCTGTATCTGCACTTGTATCTTTGTCTCCATCTCCACTCCTATCTGTGTCTCCATCTGTACCTGTATCTGTGTCTATACAAGTACCTTTGTCTGTGTCTCTATCTGCACCTGTATCTTTGTCTCCATCTGTACCCATTTCTGCATCTCCATCTCTACCTGTATCTGGTTCTCTATCTTTACTTTATATTTGTATCTTTACAAGTATCCGGTTCTTTGTCTCCATCTGAATCTTTACCTAGTTTTCTATAAGTATCTCTATGTTTGTCTTTCCATCTACCCATATCTTTGTTTCTATCTGTACCTGTATCTATTTTTCTATCTTTAACTCTATTAAGTCTCTATTACTATCTGTATCTGTGTTACTATCTGTACTTCTTTTCTATGTCTCTACCTCTACCTAGTTGTGCATTTATATCTATACCTATGTCTGTCTCTCTATGCGTTGCTATATCTGGGTTCTATCTGTATCTCTCTCTCTCCTCCTGCATCTGTGTCCCTATATGTACCTGTATCTGTTTGTCTTTCTATACCCATATCTGTGTCTCTATTTGTCCCTGGGTCTGGGTCTATATCTGTGTCAAGGGACATTGGAGATGCTCTCAGACTTGCAAGAAGGATTATAAAATCTGCCTGTTAGCTCTGCTGCTAGATCCACCATTGTTTTGTATTATATTAGTTTCCTGAGACTGCTGTAAGAAATTAGTACAAACTGGGTGGCTTGAACAAGTGAAATTTATTGTCCTGATGTTCTGATGGTTACTATCTGAGGTCAATGTTTTGGCAGGGATGATTCCTTCCGAGAGCTGTGATGGAGAATCTCTTCCATGCCTCTCCCCTAGCTTCTGGTGGTTTGCTGGAAATCTCTGGCATTCCTTTGCTTGTAGAATCATCACTCTGATGTTTGCTTTCATTGTCACATGGTGTTCTCCCTGTGTGGGTGCCACTGTGTCCAAATTTCCCCTTTTTATAAGGACACCAGTCACATTAAATTAGGGCCCACCCTAATGACCTCATCTTAACTAATGACATCTGCATTGACCCTATTTCCAAATAAGGTCATGTTCTGGAGTTTAGTGGTTGGGAATTCATATGAATTTTTTTGGAACACAATTCAATACATAACAATCATCTTTTTCCTTCATTTCACTGCTGAGCCCACACCTTTACAAAGCTCCTGACTCCGTCCTTCAGTCTGGCTCTTCCCTGGGCTCTCATTTGGGCCTGAGACAGCTAGTTGAGAAGGCCACTGCCATTATTTGGGAATGTAACTCCAGAGCAACTCAGAAGATATGCCAGTGGGGTGAGGTTCCAGGGGAAGGGTGGATCTCTGCACAGAGTGCTCAGTCATGGGGACCTAGAACGAAAACTTGAGAGTCGAATAAGTCAGGTTGGGTTACATGAAGCTACAGTAACAAATTATCCCAAAAATCTCAGTGCTTGACTCAACAAAGATTTATTTCTCAGTCAATGTGCCAATTATAGGTCAGTTGATGTTCAGCCCCATATCACTCTCACTTAGAGCCCAGTCTGAGGGAGGGTCTATCCTTATGATTCCACTGTCCCCAAAGCAGAAAAAAGGAAATATGTCTATTGTATACTGTCTTTTGATGTTTCTGCTCAGAAGGGAAATACCACACTTGTGTTCACACACTATCAGCCAGAGGAGGTCACTTGATTACACCTAATATCAAAGGATCAGGGAAATTCAATTCTACTGTGTGCCTAGAAAAAGAATGGGAAATATTTGGAGGACTTTGGAAGCCTGGGAAGGGCTTTTGCCTCTCTCTCCCCTACATCTCTCTTTGTGAGGGTAACCATATGTCCTGGTTAGCCAAGGCAATTTACATATACTGCTCCAGCCTAAATATTAGTAGTGCTCTTTCAGTCTTAAAAGAGTCCCTGTTTGGACACAGATTCTATGATTCCCCTCTTCTTTGGTGCCAAGAGATAAAGATAGTCTGTGTGCAGGGAAGTAGATGCTATTAGAAAGGGAGACACCCTGGTAGACCATATGCTAAAGTGATAATGCCACTTCTGGTTACATGTTACTTTCTGTGTTTCTTTACATTTTATTGCCCTTAAGCCCTCAGGCAGGTCTTCTTTAGATACCTAACATGGTCTCAGTTGTGTCCTGGGGTGAGGAAAAAGGCATGTGTTCAGAGAACTGGAGACGAGCAGCATCCTTCAGAAGCCAGCATAGTGGTTGCAATGGTGACAAACAAAGGGCTTCTGTGGTAGGCAAATTATCAGGCTGAGTGTCAGGGGCCTGTGTTTCCCTCTCCTACCCCCAGAAGTATTCTAGTGATGACCATGGATGCTCTGGGGTTTCTGAGATGGTACTTTCTCAAACATACCTCCACTGGTAACACCCATTCCTCCTCCATTTGCTTTTTCCAGCTTAGTGAGGAAGCCTCTTCCATCCCAGAGCTGGCATCTCAGTACAGAGAGTCAAGGGCTAACAAGGAGATCTTTACCATCTTGTCCCAGGATAGAGAATGGAGAATCCTGCTCCCTGTGGAAGGGCAAGAGTGCCAGCACAACCTCCTGGTCACAAGGAGGTTGTCCTTTTTCCCTCCACATCTTCATGCCTCAGGGCTTTGTACTTATGCTTTTTTCTTCCTGAAATGTCCTTCCCCTACTCTCCTCATGTCTGGCTTCTCATCCTTTTTGGACCTAGCTAAAATGTCCCTTCCTTACAGACACTGACTGTTATTATCCTCTCTTAGTAGATTACCCTTTCCTTCTATTGTCTGTCGTGGCACCTCATTCATGACAATTGTCACAATATTTGAATGACTGTTTCTTTGTTCCATTTTTGTTTTCCCTTTAGAGTATAAGTTCCATTATTATCAGGTCAGATACATAAAACTGAAAATGATCTGGAGGTCAGAGTAGAAGTCAATAAATATACAGAAACTCCACTGGAATATATCAAAGGGCAGTCTTTATCTGAGAAGGGCAGCAGACCCTTTGGAGTATTTACTGATCTTTTCAGTAATACCCATTTCTCCTTGGTGACAACTTCTGTGGCCATGAAGATGATGCCAAAACAGGGGTGACATGTGTGAGAGATGGTATTATATAGAAGGAAGTGTATCTCTCCGTGAGAATGTGATAGCTTGGTGGAGAGACACAAAGTGCTGAAAATCTCTCTCAGTCAGACAGAAGGGCAGTATGTGTGACTCCATTTGGTGTGTGCATGTGCATAGTCACACAATCACATGCAGAGATGAGAAATTGTTAGAAATGAAGGAGCGCTTCCTTCCTAAGGGCCCAATCACTGTCCAGGTACTGTGATGACACTTTCAAGCACCTGATGGGAATATTGGAGGATCCAAGGAAAGACAGCCTTTTGTCATCATAACCCCAAGCAGTTAATCAGAGCATCTTGTTACACAAAGGGAACCTGGCCTGTAATGTATGGTACCACATGCCTAATCCATTCCCAGAAAAAAGAGAAAAGCACACATGAGTGGCACATCAGGGGCCTGGATTACTGCCCTGGGCAACTGGCCACACTCTGCAGTTGCCAGGGGCAACTATGCCAGACTGGCACACAAGAGTCTGAGGGTAAATGGACCTTGTGATAGGCAGTGTTGTCTGGAATAGACTGACTCATTTCCCAGCTGCCTTCATGAGATTGGTGCACCTCCATCCCCAGCAATGAGAAGATGGAGATAGAGATACAGAGAAGAAGAAGAAGAAGAAGAAGAAGAAGAAGAAGAAGAAGAAGAAGAAGAAAGGAAGAAGAAGAAGGAGGAGGAAGAGGGGAAAGGAGGATAGAAGAAGAGGGGGAGTGAAGGAAGGGAGATGAAAGGAAAGAGGAGAGAAGGAGAAGAAGTGTGCACAAGCTGTCTGTGCCATGTGGCATCACTCCTAGAGCTCAAGAGCAGTGGGGATTATTAACCCCTCTGAGCCACACGGAATGGGCAGATATGTCATATAATAATTATGATAGTAATAATAACATTATTAGCTACTATAGGGAAGGTAGTACATTACCAAAACCCATGATTTTTTCCCCTTAGATTTGCAGATCCCAAATATTTGTATTGTCAGTTCATCCTGAAGTTTGAGGTTCAGAGTGAAAGTAAGGTGGGGCAGGAACTCACTGTACCTAAACCCTCAAGTGACTGGTTGTTAGACTGAAAGCTAGCAGATTCATTCTTCTGTGGGAGACATCTGTACAGTGATGGGAGCTTTCTGGTCAGGGTATTCCCATCTCACTTTCAGAGCACTTGGAAAAACCAGTCAGTCAGTACAGGTGTCTCAAAAACCAGTAGAGTTGGCTGATCTTGAAAGATATTTTCCCTCTGGCTGGGGGCAAATCTTGATAAATTCTCCTGGTTGCATAACAGAGCTCTGAGAATTTACCTTGCTAGAAGTCAGAACCCAGGGTCTCTTTTTCATAGCTCTGGCTGAATTAGCATTAACACAATTTTATCAACTGTAGTGTTTTTTTTTTTTGGTTGGCACCCTGCTTTGAACCAAATAATAGAGTGTCAAAATTCATGCAGAAAAAGTACAGACTATGGTGACTAACATAATATAATAATAAATATTATTAAAAAAAGAAAAAAGTACAGAAAAATGCAAGGAGAAATAGACATTTGCAGTTAAGAAATTTATCTCTCTCAGCACATAGCAGAACAAATGGCCAAAAGATAAACAAATATATAGAGGATCTAAACAATATGATAAAATCAATCTATAGTTATCATCTTTTGCTAGGTTATGCCATAGTAAGAAACAACCTCCAAAGTCCAGTGGTTTGCAACAGCAAACATTCATTTCCTCATCACATTACATGTTGGTTGGGGTAGGTTTTGGTTCTGCTCCATCTGTTTTCTTTATTCTGAAATCCAAACTAAGCAAGAGACCCTCTCTAGGTTGTGTCAGCATTGCGGCAAAGGGAAAAGAGCAATGGCACAACCAGTTATGGCTCTCAAAGCTTCTGCTCCTTGTGGCCTCAGATCACTTCCATTCATATTCCCCTGAGCAAAGTAAGTCATATGGGAAACAAACTGAGGACTGTGGAAAAGGAGGTGGGGGGGTGGGGTAACTGGATGACGGGCATTAAGGAGGGTACGTGATATAATGAGCACCAGGTGTTATACACAACTAATGAATCATTTGAACACTACACCAAAAACTAAAAAAAAAAAAAAAAGAAAGAAAGAAAGAAAGAAAGAAAGAAAGAAAGAAAGAAAGAAAGAAAAAGAAAGTCTAGAAAAATAGTAAGATACCCTGCCTGAGAGCATCAGAAAGCTACCATGATCTGGAAGAGAAGGGAAGCCCAGAGAGTAGATCCTGGCATTTGGCCTTTTTTTCTTTCAAGGGGAAATTGCCAATTCTAAGAGCTACAGCTGAGAGGATGGGAAGTTGTGCAGATTCAGGGTGTGGGGAGAGAAAATTAGAGTCCAGGACCCACTAAAGAAGAGCTTTGGTAACTCTTTCCCAGCCCCCAGGTTTTAAGCTGGGGTTCTGAAGGAATCTTACATTTTAAAAGTAAGTATTAGCCAGAACTAGATTAGCCCTAAAAAGGACTGAACATCAGTTTAAAGTCATCTCAATCCCTAATTGGATTAATCTAATTTGCTCCTAGCCTAGTTGTCTGCCAGAAACAAAACTATAGTGGAATATATCATTAACTGCCGGTTCACAATATCATGGTATCTTTTAAATTTTGTCTAAACAATATTTGGCACTTAGTGAAAGAATAATTAAGGATACAAGAAGATAAGATTTGACCCAAAACCTAAAGGGAAAAATGGATAATCGAAACCAACCTTTTATTCCTAGTTTTCTTAGAGGTTTTTTGTTTTTGTTTTAAATCATGGGATACTGGATTTTGTTAAATGCTTTTTCTGCATCAATTTATATGATCATATGATTTTTCTTCTTTAGTTTGTTAACGTGATGGATTACATTAACTGATTTTGAATGTTGAACCAGCCTTGCATACCTGGAATAAACCTGCTTGGTCATGGTATATAATTATTTTTACACATTGTTTGATTTGATTTGTTAATTTTTTTGTGGATTTTTGCATCTATGTTCATGAGAGCTATGGATCTGTAGTTTTGGGGTTTTTTTTGTCCTTTCTTGCAATGTCTTTGTCTGGCTTTGGTATTAGTGTAGTTCTGGCCTCATGGAATGAGTTAGGAAGTATTCACTCTGCTTCTAGTTTCTGGAACAGACTGTGGACTATTGGAATAATTTCTTCCTTAAATATTTGGTACAGTTCACCAGTTAAAGCATCTGGGCCTCATGCTTTCTGTTTTGGAATAGTTATAATTATTGATTCAATTTCTTTGATACACACCTCCTCATATCTATTTCTTCTTGTGTGAGTTTGGTAGTATCTTTCTTTTCTTTTCTTTTTTAAAGATTTTATTTATCTATCTATATATCTATCTATTCGAGAGAGAGAGTGAGAGAGAACAAGCAGGGAGAGTGGCAGAAGGAGAGGGAGAAGTGGACTCCCTGCAGGGAGCCCGATGGTAGTTTGTATCTTTCAAAGTGTATCTTTCATCTAAGTTATCAAATTTGTAGGCATAAAGTTATTCATAGTGTTCCTTTATTATCCTAGATTCCATGGGATTAATAACAATGGCTACTCTTCCATTTCTGATCTTAGTAATTTGTGTCTTCTTTTTTCCTTAGTTACCCTTGGTTAGAGTTTTATCAATTTTATTGATCTTTTCTAAGAATTAGCTTTTGGTTTCATTGATTTTTCTCACTTGTTTTCCTTTTTTCAATTTCATCGATTTCTGCTTCATTTTTTTATTATTTCTTTTCTTCTGATTCTTTTAGGCCTAAATTGTTCTTTTTTCTACTTTCCTAACATAGAAGCTTATTGATTTTAGATCTTTCTTCTTTTCTAATATATGCATTTAATGCTTTAAATTTCCCTCTAAGCATTGCTTTTGCTGCATCTTATAGATTTTGATAAATGTATTTTCATTTTTTAAAAGATTTTATTTTATTATTTATTTGAGAGAGAGAAAGAGAGAGAGGTAGAGGGAGAAGCAGGCTCCCTGCTGAGCAAGGAGCCTGATGCCGGACTTGATCCCAGGACTCTCGGATCATAACCTGAGCCAAAGGCAGACGCTGAACCGACTGAGCCACCCAGGTGTCCCTTCATTTTCATTTAGTTAAAAATACATTTAGATTTCTTTTAGCCTCCTTCTTTGACCCATGTGTTATATATAAGTATGCTGTTTAATCTCCAAATATTTGGCAGGTTTTTGGCTACCTTTATGTTTCTGATTTCTAATTTAATTCCATTTGGTATGTGAACATACTTTGTATGATTTCTCCCATTTTGAAATTATAAGGTGTATTTTATGGTCCACATGTGGTCTGTATTGGTGAATGTTCCATGTGAGCTTGAGAAGTGTGTGTAATTCTGTGGTTGTTGGATGGAGTATTTTATTTTCATGCCATATTATCTTGAATTAAGTAAAAAAAAAATTTCCAGACACTTTAACTACGGATTATTTTACTTACTGCTCTGTTTGGCAGCCAGTCTCGTCTTTCTCTTCAGCAATAGTGAGAAAAATATCTTTTCCTCAAGGAAGGGAAATCCATGTTTTGTTTTGTTTTGTTTTTTGCCTTTGCCAATAATAAAAATGTTGGAGATCTGGGTGACAAAGTTGTTGCCTATGGCATCTTTCACATGAACCACATCAAAAGAGCCAGATTGTCTCACTCTGTTGGTGATCATGCCTATTTTCCCCAAGTTAGCACTCTGGTCACCACCATAAACAGTCTCCAGATCTGAATGTTGTCATTCACCTTGATGAAGGAATCAGAGTAGTGGATGGTGTGAATATCATGAGTCGCCAGATGAGGGATTCTTTTTGTGCCTACAAAGTTCTTTCTCACCTTGCACAACTTGTATGTGGCCTCCTCAGGTTTAATATGATGGGCGGCAAAACAACCTTTGGTGTCATAGATGACACAGAAATTCTCTCTGGTCTTGTCAATTCTGATGACATCCATAAAAACAGCAGGGTAGGTTCTATCAGTCCAGACCTTGCTATTAATCTCAATGGACCACTGCATTTAGATTGCCTTTATTTCATCTCCTCTTAGGGCATACTTAAGTCTGTTCCTTAGGAAAGGGATGAGGGAGAGACATTCTCTCAGCTTGTGGGCATTTGTGTATGGACCAGGAGCAAACACTGTCTAGTTCATCCAATGCTTTGGAGCAGCTACACACTTCAGCTCCCTCTTGGGATCATAAGCCAAGGCTGCACTAGGTACTGCATGGAATATTTTATACATGTCAATTAGATCAAATTGATTGATAGTGCTCTTCAGGTCATCTGTATCCTTACTGATTGTCTGCCTGCAAGATCTATCAATTACCGAGGGGGCAGAGGGTGATGTCTCCAACTATAATTATGGATTTGTGTATTTATTTTTTCAGTTCTATTAATTTTGGCGTTATGAAATAGAACTGTCCTTATTTGCAGATGGCATGATTTTCTTTGTAGAAAACCTCAGGGAATATATTTTCAAAAACTCTGAGAACTAATAAGTCAGTTCAGCAATGTTGCAGGTTACAAGATCAACATACAAGCATCAATGGTATTTCTATATACTAGCAATGAATACGGGGAAACTGAGAATAAAAATTATACTATTATTTATAATTTCACAAAATATGAAGTACTTAGGTGCCTTCAAGGAACTTTCAGTATAGCCATGTGGTGCTCTATGCTGTGGCCGAGCACACACACACAAAATTAGCGTGACCTATCAGATCCTGTAAGGAACTTTTAGCTGGGAACTTCTGAAGGACGAGACAGTGAGCAGTGGGAGCAGAGGTTGAAAGGTTATTAGGTCAAGAGTGATCAGAGGAGCCATGGAATGAGATATGAAGGCTGGTTATCAGGGAGAATGATCCACAGGAACGTAGAAGCCACGAATAGGGAAGTGGACAGTAGAGGGTGAAGAAGTCACCTTGTGACAGTAGCTATAGGCAACCAGTGCAGAGTAGCCGTGCTACATTGGTGTCCCAAGTGAAGATCCACAGACTTCTGGGTTCACCTGTATGTACATTGCTGGAGTCAATACAATTTAGTATGGCCTCACCAAACCATACATGTTCACTGCATGACCTCCCTTCTCTCCCACTGGAGGAAACTGGGAGGAATCTTTTTCTGGAAATCAGGATCCCCATGCGCCCGGAATAAGCACTGCTTGTCATTTCTCTCCTTTGATTTTGGTTCTCTTGGTGGTTAAGGAAGTTCTAGTGCGGGGAAATGGTAAAGAGAGTTGAGTCTCCATTAGCTTCAACTTGAAAAAGGTGGGCACATCCCTGGGGTTCAGGGAAGTCCAAAAGTTTGTCTCTTTCAATTGATTCTGAGCACAGGTAGGGAAAAGGTCTTAGTTTTTAACTGTTCAAACTCCAATAGACTCCACTAGCTACCAACTCAGCCCCATTCTCCTAGTTTTGCCTGTGTCCTCTCCTGAGTTTGACACATAATGCCATCTCTGAACCAGAACTTGGAAAGGGTTCTGGTTTTCCAATTCTCTATCCTGTTTGACAGTGTCTCAGAAATTTCTCCTGATCTTGAACCTACTAGATCTGGGGCTGAGGGCATTGAGCCCCTGAAACCTCTCACCTGTGGATTTAGTTTGGATTCTATGCTTGAGGAGGCAAAATTTTGTGCTGGGGCATGGAATGGGTTCCAGCAAGTACAGCTTATTAGTGATGAGAAGAGAGGAGGCCACTGGAAGACAAAGGGATGGAGAGCTGCCAGATGCCATATGGCAGGAGAGGGCCATGGGGGAGATTCTTATGTATCTTCAGGGAGAGTGGGTCTCAGATCCACTTGTGGATCTCTGTGCTGCCCTCTGGATCCCTGCTGGCCACTGTAGCTATCTCCTTTACCCTACCTGGTCACTGAGCGTCTTGCTAGCATCAGCTGCTGAACGGTGCCCTAATGAAACTCAGGAGGTAGACCACCAAGTGCTCATCATGCCACCCCCACCCCACTCAGCCCCATCTTGGGTCTTACTGGTGCTGAAGCTCTTCCCCAAGCACTAATGTCTGCGAAGTCCCACGGCACCACGATTTTAGGAGAATGAATAATATGACAGTTTAATACTTCATATCATTGAATTTAAGAAGCACTGTTATTTTGGATACCCTTAAGAAAGTGAAAACTTTGCCAGCTAAACCATGAAATTCCACTGATTGTAAGATGCATCTCAATTTCAGAGATGAAAAAAGGGCATCTCAGAATGTTAAAATATGATATTTCATAATTAGTGTGATGGTTAAGAGCCCAGATATGAGAGCCAGGCTGCATGAGTTTGAATCCCAGCTCTGCCACATGCAAGCTATGGGTTCTTGGGCCAGTCACTTTTACCATCACTGTGCCTTAGTTTCCATGACTGTATAACGGAGACACCTACTTCCTAGAGTTGTGAGGACTGAATATGTATGTAAAGCATTTCAACAGTGCCTGGCACATAGTAAGCACTATGTCTTTGCTATTTTTTATTTTTAACAAATATTGTATCCATTACATACATAAGCAGAGGATAAATAATGGCCTTTGCCACCACCCCCACTGCCTTGCTGCCATTCCTGTCACCAGGTAAGCAGCCAGTCTGGGCATGTCTGAGCCCAGTCATTTCCAACCAGACCTCTCATCACTGTAATCCTCAGACACTTCAGGGCAGACAAGCTCCTTCCTCACCCAATATCCCCATCCCATTATTGTTATGAGCATTGTGACCCTGGTTCCTCCTAGCTATTGCCCCTTTCCACCAAGCTCTTCCCAAAGGCCCTCTAGAACTCTCATTTCACTGCAAACAAATGCCACCACCTTCTCAATCTTTTCCCAGAAGGCTTTCTTCCTTCCCTTGCAGCCTTGACTGGAAAATGCCTCCCCTCATTAAGGAGCCATCTCCCTCACCTCCTCCCGTCTTAGGGAGAGAGAACAGATTCTTCTTTGCTATTGGGTCTAGACTAGAGCATGATTCTTCTGCTGTCAAAGCTGACCCTTCTATGAGCTTCAAACAATCAAGTTAAACATTTTGTCTTAAAAACAAAGGGGTTTTAAATAATGCAATTAATACTTGATAAATCTTCCTTTTAAAAATGTCATCCTTTACAGATAAGGCCAGCCTCCTGGACTCAGCCCCATCCCTGGCTGCTCTCTGGTGAATCCCAGTTATCTGGTTGGTGCATCTTTCTCCTGACCTTTTCTCTGCAATAATCCATATACAGAAATGTAGAGTTTTGCTGTGTGTGTTTGGAAAAGAACTACAAATAGCATCTCACTATAAGCATCATTCTGTAACTTGCCGTTTTCACCTGTCTGTCCTGGCAATCTTTCCATGTATAATTCTACTTCATTTTAAGTTGCTGCATTGTAGCTCTTTTTGGGAATACCACAGCATTTTTGTAACTGTTCCTCCAACATGAACATTTATGTTGTTTTCATTTTTCTCTATTATAAAAAATGCAGCAATAAACAGATTTCTATGTGTTGGTTTACACACAAGGGAGGGTGTTTCTTCATTCCTAATATTTTGAAAAGAGTAATGGCTGTATTGTTTTTATAAAGTAGGTAATGCATACTACAAAATTGAAGCAATTTAAGAATTGCAATGAAGAAACAAATATATCACCAACACTTTCATCACCCAGAAAAGAAAAAAAAATACAATTAACATCTGGTGAACAGCATCCCAACCATCTCCTTATGTATATGTCCAGGTAGAAGATGGCAAGCTATCTAGAAATAACTTTATAATACTGTGATCATACAAGTCATGTTATTTTCAATGAAAAGTGTGAAATTTGGTTTTATTTGAATGTTAGCGATAAAAAAGGAACAAGTATGAAAATAAAGGAACTGCAGAACTTGATGTAACTGCTTCCCTCCACTAGGTCTACTAGTCATAGAGTGAAGTGATTGGAAACATCTTTTTCTTTCCTTCCCTTCCCTCTCCCCTCCCTTCTCCCCTGCCTCCTCTCTCTTCCGTTCTGTTCTGTTCCGTTCCGTTCCCTTCCCTTCCCTTCCCCTCCCTTCCCCTCCTTTTAAAAACCGCTATAGCCAGTATCAGTTGACTCCCACAACAGAGGATGGGACCTTTACATTTTCTTATCTCCCACATTCTAGTTTTTGTTGGTTACATCAGCTTTACTTTGTCGATTGTTATAATGCATTCTATTCGGGAAGGCTGTGACTCCCCAGACATTTATTGGAGATCCTTAGATTCTTAGTTTTATATTTTGATGGGTTCATTGCTCATAGCTACCTATTTCTGAATTCTGATCTATCGCTTGGTTGGCAGGATTTGTCTTTCAAGAAGGGCTAATGAATACTCAATTCCCCAAGTCTCCCCTGACTGTGGATAGCGTTCATCTTTGAATAATAAATTGGCTGGGTGTAATATTCTTGAGCCATACTTTCTTCCTTCGGAACTTTGTAGAACATTGCTCCACTGTCTTTTGGCACTGATAGTTTCTATGGAGAAGTACAGGGAAGTCTGGTTTTTATTCGCTTTGCTGATTTGCTCTTTCTGCTTGACTATCTGAAGAACTCTTTTTATACTTCAAGTTAAATAATTTAACCAGGACGTGCCTCCAAGTTAATGATTCTATATCCATTTTTTTCTTCATATGTGGTATGCTTTTATGATCTGCTGATTTAGTTCTTGCTTTATTTTGAGAAAATTTACTCACAATAAACCTCTGAATATTTTTCCTATTTTATTTGTCGTGTTTCCTCTGAACTCTTGTTTTATTAAATCCATTTATCCACTCAGTCGACAAATATTTATTAAGGGCCTACCAAGTGCCAGGCATTGTGCCAGACAAAAATTCATGTGTTCCTACAGTTGACGTTTAAGTGGGATGAAGGAAACAGGAAGTAAATAAAATAAACATGTACAGTAGATAGTTTTCTAGATGGTGATAAGTGCTGTATAAATCAGGGAATATGTTGGGCTAGAATTGTAAATAGGGTGGTCAGGGAAGGCCTCATGTAGAAGGTGACATTTGAGAATGGCTCCTGCTTCTCTTGATTTGCATTTTCCTGATCAATAATGAGGTAGACCGTCTCTCTTTCTCTCTCTGTATATATTTATTATGTATATTGTATATATACACAGAGATTATATATATACATACAGAGATTTTATGGAGAGATGTACATACATACATACATACATAGAGGAAGAGAAAGACAGAGACAAAGAGACAGAGACAAAGAGAGACACAGAGAGAGACTATATGTATTTTTTTTCCTTCAAAATGCCTGCTCATGTCCTTTGTTTGTTTTCATTGCGATGTTTATCTGTTTCTTAATGATTTGTAGTTCTTTGCCTTGGATATGTTGTTTATATGTGTGACAAAAATCTCCCGGTCTGGGACTTATCTTCTCATTTTGATTATGTCTTTTAACGAATAGTCTTTCCTAATTTATCAATTTTCTCTCAGTGCATTTTGGGTCTTCTTTAAGAAATTCTTCCCTACCCCAAGGTCAGAAAACTTGTCCACTCAGTTTTTAAGTTTTGCTTTTGACATTTAAGTGTTTGATCCATCTGGAGTTCATTGTTGTGTATGGTGTGAGATGGAGCAAAACATCTGGCAGTATACATACTCAACAGTTAACATTGGTGACCTGGGGGTGGGTAGGGAAGGTGAGGGAGGACTTAAGATGAGGAGTTATCTCTCTTGTACTAGTGCTGCACCCTCTAAACTCCCTCTGCCCCTGCTTCAATAGAGTTCTACCATAATGTTTGGTGAAATAAATGTTCAGTGTTTACATTATTACGACTATGTAGACATTGCTCACAGCTGAGCCACAGAGTGAAATATGATTACCTTTTCTTCCCTATTGCGAGCCTTTTGATTTTTCCTGAAGTCAATACTTGCTTCATTTAGTCCATTTGCTTTTGCTTTCTCTACACCTATGATTATGTTTTCTTCCAGATTTTCTAAACAGAGATGTAAAATTACTCTTAATACAGCCAAGCACATTAGGCTTGGTTCCTTATTTTTTTTGCCTTTGGAGATCCCCTTCCTATAAGGATTTTTTCATTCTCCTGCTCCAATTTGGAATTATTTTTCTTTAGACATGTTACCCAGCTCTCATCCTGGAAGTTCTCTTCTTCCTCTTTTTCTCCCATTTTCCTGGATCTCATGTTACCCTCTTTTTATGTTTTAATTCTTCACTTTGGGCGAGCACATCCTCTAGTATCTTACTGAGAAAGGGTGCATGAGAGTTCCACATTTGGGGGGATCGTATATGTTTGAAAACAGCTTTATTCTCCCCTCACATGTGATTGATACTTTGCTAAATTCAGATTTCGAAGTCAGAACTTTTTTCCTCTAAAAAATTTTAAGGCATGCCTTTATTGTCCTCTAGCTCCCATGATTGCAGTTGGTAAGTCTTCTACCACTTTGATAATCAGTCTTTTGATCCACTTTCCCTTTCTTGAAGCTTTTAGGATCTCCTACATACCCACAGTATTTTGAACTTTTCTGATGCTGTATATTCCATGTGGGTTTTGTTTTCATGTATTTTGATGGGTACTTGGTGGGGCCCTTTCAATCTCATTTCATGAAAATTCATGTCTTTTAGTTTTGAGAAATTTTATTGTATCATTTATTTAAAAGTTTTCTATTTAGTCTGTTCTATTTTACTGGAATTCTTATTAGTTGAATGTTCGACCTCTTTGATACTCCAATGTTAAAAAATATTTTCTTCTCCCTCTCTCATTCTGTGTGTGTGTGTGTGTGTGTGTGTGTGTGTGTGTGTAAACTTGTTACTTGATGGTCTTGGCTTCCAGAGTTCTGGGGATTGGAGGAGGGGGAGATTTACCACGTAGTGTGTAGATTTGCTAATCTGTTTTCCCTCCCCATTCTTCACAGTGCCTGGTGTTCTCCATTTCCCAGAGATTAAATCTCCTGTCTCCTGACTGGAAGTGTAAAAGCTGCTTGGGATAAAAATGAGGACTTGCCCCTTTTAAGATTTTTAATTAACCTATTTATTTATTTTTATTCAAGTATAATTAACATAGAGTGTTATATTAGTTTCAAGTGTACAATATAGTGATTCAACAATTCTATACATTACTCAGTGCTCATTAGGTAAGTGTACTCTTAATTCATCGCCTTCACCGATTTCATTCACTTCCACCCTCCCACCTCTCTGGTAACCATCAGTATGTTCTCTATAGTGAAAGACCTGGGTTTTTTTTTTAAGACTTTATTTATATATCTGAAAGAGAACGAGTCGGGGAGGAGGACCAGAGGGAGAGGGAGAAGCAGACCCCCGCCCTATTGAGTGGGGATCCCAACACGGGGCTCCATCCCAGGACCCTGGGATTATGACCCGAGCCGAAGACAGACAATTAACTGACTGAGCCATCCAGGCACCCCATTAACAGTCTATTTTTTGTCTGCCTCTCTTTCTCTTTGTTCATTTTTGTTTCTTAAATTCCACATTTGAGTGAGATCATATGGTATTTGTCTCTCTCTGACTGACTTATTTCACTTAGCATTATATCCCCTAGCTCCATCCATGTCATTGTAAATGACATTCTTTTTGTGGCTGAATAATATTCTATTATATATATATGTGATATATATCATGTATATATATACACATGATATATATATATTACATCTTCTTTATCCATTCATCTATCAGTGGACACTTAGGACACTTCCATAATTTGGTTGTTGTAAATAATGCTGCTATAAACATAGAGGTCCATATATCTTTTTGAATTAGTGTTCATTCCTTTTGGGTAAATACCCAGTAGTGGAATTACTGGATCTTATAGTAGTTCTATTTTTGATTTTTTGAACAACCTCCATACTGTTTTCCACAGTGGCTCTACCAGCTTGCATTCCCACCAATAGTGCATGAGGGCAAGGGAAACAAAAATAAAAAGCCTTTGCACAGTGAAGTAAACCATCAAGAAAAAAAAAAACACAACCTACTGAATGGGACAAAATATTTACAAGTGATACGATGTCCAAAAAGAGTTTATATCCAAAATATATAAAACACTTATATAACTCAACATACAAAGAAACAAAAAAAATCCAGTTAAAAAATGGGCAGAAGACATAAACCAACATTTTTCCAAAGAAGGCATACAGATGGCCAATGCACACATGAAAAGATGCTCAACATCACTCATCATCAGGGAAATGCAAATCAAAACTACAGTGAGATATCACCTCACCCTTTTATTTTCAGCCCCCATGCATTACTCTGCCTTCCTTGGTACCTGGATTCTATAAAAATTCTGAAGGCTTTCTGGGTTCTGTAAAAATCAGCTTGTTTCTCCCCTCTGATGGCTTCCCCTGGCTGGCTAAGTCAGCTACCATTCTTCTGTCTACTTTCCAGCTTCCAAAATTTGACATTCCTCTTGCAGGTCTTTTTTTTTTGCCCTTTTGCCATTGTAAATTTATAATATTTAAAAATTTACTTTCAAGGGGCACCTGGATCGCTCAGTTGGTTAAGTGTTCGACTCACGATTTCAGCTCAGGTCATGATCTCAGGGTTGTGAGACAGCCCCGTGTCAGGCTCTGCACTGAGTGTAGAGCCTGCTTGAGATTCTCCTTCCCTCCCCCGCCACTAAATAAATAAATAAATAAATAAATAAATAAATAAATAAATAAATAAATTTGCTGCACCAAAAAATAAAAAAAATTACTTTAGAGTCAATTTTTTCTCTTTTTTCCCCAATTTTTTTGTTTTACTTTTTTTAAAATTTAAATTGTAGTTAACACACAGTGCAATATTGGTTTCTCGAGTAGAATTCAGTGACTCATCATTTATATACAACACCCAGTGCTCATCACAACAAGTGCCCTCCTCAATCCCCATCACCCACCTAGCCCATTCCCCATCCATCTCCCTCCATCAACTCACAGTTTGTTAAGAGTCTCTTGTGGTTTGTTTACCTCTCTCTTTTTTTTTCTTTTCCCCTTTTCCCCCTTCCCATATGTTAATCTGTTTTGTTTCTTAAATTCCACATATGAGTGAAATCATATGGTATTTGTCTTTCTCCGACTAACTTATTTCACTTAGCATGATACACTCTAGCTCTATCCATATCGTTGCAAATGGCAAGATTTCATTCTTTTTTGATGGCTGAGTAATATTCCAGTGTGTGTGTGTGTGTGTGTGTGTGTGTGTGTGTACTGCATATTCTTTATCCATTCATCAGTTGACAGACATTTGGGCTCTGTCCATAGTTTGGCTATTATTGATAACGCTACTATAAACATTGGAGTGCATGTATCCTTTCAAATCTGTATTTTTTTATCCTTTGGGTAAATACCTAGTAGTGCAATTGCTGGGTCTCACGGTAATTCAATGTATAACTTTCTGAGGAACCTCCATACTGTTTTCCAGAGTGGCTGCACCAGTTTGCATTCCCACCAACAGTGCAAGAGGGTTCCCTTTCTCCGCATCCTCACCAACACCTGTTGTTTCTTGTGTTGTTAATTTTAGCCATACTTCAAAGTCAATTTGAATGAGATTCTGGAGGGAGCAGAAATAAAGTCACCTAGTCAATCTGCGATGCTTAACCAGACCTGGTAACCAATTCTTTTTATTTTCTTTAGGATGTCTGTTACAAATAATTGGATTAATTATAACCCTTGGTTTACAATGCACTATCACCATTGATTTTTGCATGGTCTAGTTTATTCATTTTAATAACTTAATATAAAAACCACCTGTGATCCTTATATCCAACTTGAGAACTAAAGTATTACCCATATCTGATATCTGGCTTTGTGCTCATCTTCTATCCCATTCCCTGTCTCTCTTGTAACTCCAATGTAATCACTACCCTGAATTTTGTATTTATATTTGGAGTGCTTTTTATATATATACCTGCAATAGATTTTCATTTTTCTTTCTTTTTGAACTTTATAAAAAGAGGATCATACTATGTATGTAATCTTCTTGGGCTTACCTTTTTTTGCTAAACATCATTACTGAAAATTTTCCATATCATCATTTAAGCTTTTAGTTCATTCATTTTCACTGCTAAATAATATATCATAATTTGTTCATTCTTCTGTTGATTGTCATTTAGGGTGTTCTTATTTCATATTATTGCAAAGAGTGCTTGTGTGGACATTCTTATACATGTCTCTTATTGTACCCCAAAGTGGGATTGCTGCATTGTAGGGTATACAAACATCCAGCTTTACAATATTATGCCAAATTGTTTTAACTAAGTGGTAGTACTAATTTTCACTCCCATCAACAAGGTATAAGATACTCTGTTGTCCCTCATCCTCTCCAACACTTGTCAGACTTCTTAATTTTTGCCAATTGAATGAGTGTAAAATGGCATCTCACTGTAGTTTTGGTTTCCATTTCCCTGATTGCTAATGAGGTTGAGCATCTGCTCATATGGATATTGGCCATATGTGTTTCCTCTTGTATGAAATGTCTGTTCATGTCTTCTGCCTATTTGCCCATTGAATTATTTGTTTTTATCTTATTATTGTTTTGTAGTCTTTTATGTACCAATCTTTTGTCAATCATATGAATTGTCAATTTGTAGCTTTTAATGTAATGCAAATTTGCTTTGGGTGGCATCACCAGGGAGTGGCCATGTCTCTTCTATAGTTACAGATCCTGCTAGGCAACCCTGTTTCTGATCCAGCTGAATAGTGTCTACTATTCCAGCTCCTAATGGGTGATCCCAGTTACTGAGCTCTGGAGATATTATCTCTTCCCTTTTTCCTTCCATTCCTAGAGGTAAAGGGCTTTCTATAGTTGTTAATCTCTGGGTTGCTTCATTGTCTTTTATTTGCCAGTTCACCTTCCCAACACCTTTGCAACTAGTTGCCTGTCTTAATTTCTCTCTCATGATCTACCTAGCATGGATGTTGCTTTTATAACTGGATCTTGATGGATACAAATACTTCCCCACTCCAAGGTGAAAAATATATTCATCTCTAGTTTGAACTAACAGTTTAAAGTTTTTCTTTTGATATTCAAATTCTAATCCATCTGGAATTAATTGTTGTGTAAGGCATTTCATTTCACTGTGATATAAAGTAGTGATTAAATTTCATCTTTTCATATAGACAATCATTTTTTTCCAGCTCCACTTAGTGAATAATGCCTTTTTCTCTACTGATCTGTCAAGCCCCCACTCTCATACAGCAAATCAGTTACTGTTCTCTCTACTTCCACTGGTCTATTCCAATTGTCCCTGTAGAAAACTTTAGTACCCAACTCTCAACAATCGATATATCATGGAGACAGAAAATCAATAAGGAAACAGCAGAGTTAAACACTATAGACCAAATGGACCTTACAGACACATACAGGTATCCCCTGCCTTCTGAAAGTTTGCATTATGCCACTTCACTTTTACAAAAGACCTACATTAGTACAGTAATGCCTTTATTCATAAAAGCAAAAATCCTCTTTGGATTTCTTTTGGTTAATGAAAACAGGTCTGTATAATATCTATTCTTTGAAATTTTGATGAGGCTATCATTATGGCTTATTTATAAATGTTTAATGTGTATTTGAAAGAATACAATACTTTAATTATTGAGTTTATAACTCTTTATATGTCCATTAGGTCAAGTTTGTTAATTGTGTTCAAATCTTTTATACATGTGCTATTTTTTTGATGGCTTGGCTATCAACAATTGAGAGAGGTATATCTACTCTTTATGAGGGTTGATTTACTATTTTCATCATGCAGTTCTATCAGTTTTGCTTTTTATATTTGAGGTTATTTTATTATGCACATATTGTTTTAAATTGCATTACTTCTTAGCAAATCGAGAATTTTATTACTGTTCAGTGATCCTCTCTATCCTTAATAACACTTTGTCTTAATACCTGTTTTTCTTGAAGTTAATATAAGTAGACTATCTTTCTTTTGGTTAATATTTTTCTGACATATCTTTTGCCATCCTTTTATTTTCAGTCTATGTCCTTATATATACCTTATGTATGTCTTTCATAAAGAGCACATATCTGGGTTTTCTTTTCTGTTATCCAACATGAAAATCTCTACATTTTCACTGTCAAGTTTAATATCTTTACATTTATTGTGTTATTGATATATTTAAACTTGTTTCCATTATCTAAATTTTAGATTTGTATTGGTTTGTACATGGTTTTCCGCCATGTTTTATTTTCTTCTTTCCCCCTCATTTTAAATATTTTTATTTCTCTCCATGCCTCTTTTCTTACCTTTTCCTCCCTACCAATTTGTAATGTATACCCTCCATTTCTATGATTTAAGATTATTCTTGAACTTTTATCATCGATGTTTAACTTAAAGGCTAATATTAAACAGTATTTTGAATCTTCTCATGAATGACACAAAAACTTTAAAGCATTTTAGTGCTAATCATCACTTTGTAATGTTATACATTATTGTTCAGTATTTCAGTTTTGTATTTTTAATTCCATGAATGAGACACTATTATAATTATTTTATATGAATGGTATTTGTTTAGATTTACCTGTATATTTACCATTTTAATTATTCATGATTCCTTCTTATATCCCAGATTGTTCTTCTAAGGATCATTTTTCTTCTTGTTGTATTACATTTTTTACAAGTTCCTGTAAGGAAAATGTTTTGTGTTAAACTTTCCCAATTTTTGTTTATCTGTAAGTGTACTTATTTTATTCTCATTCTGGAAAGATGACTGCTGCATACCAATTTTAGTTTACATATCTTTAATCTTAACTCTATAGATACAATTCCTTTGTCTTCTGAGTTATCTAGTTGCTGTTGAAAAGTCTGCTATAATTCCACCTGCCATTATTTTGTAATTTGTCCTTTTCCCCTAGTTGTTTTCAAGATCTTATCTTTGTTTTTGGTATTCTGCAGTTGTACTACTCTATGTCTATGCATCTAATCTGCTTGTTGGTACCTCATTTGTATTTTTATTTTGTCAATTATGTTAAATATTTCTAAATATTCTTTTTTGTTCTTCTTAAAAAAGATTTTATTTATTTATTTGAGAAAGAGAGAGAGAGAGAGAGAGACCACAAGCAGGGGGAGGGACAGAGGGAGAAAGAGACTTCCCGCTGAGCAGGACCCCCCTCCTCCGACTTATGGCTTGACATGGGGCTCGATCCCACGACCCCAAGGTCATGACCTGAGCCGAAGGCAGAAGCTTAACTGACTGAGCCACCTAGACACCCCTAAAGATTCTTTTTTGTTCTGTAGTATTTTAGCTTTCTTTTTTTTTTTACAGTGGCCTGCTCCTGCTTATATTTGCATATTCTCTGGAATATCACAGAGCATACCAATTAGATCTTAGAAACTTCTTTCTTGTTTGCTAGATTGATTCTGTCTCACTGGTTTGAACTCATTTCTCAGCTAGATTGCATCGAGGGTTTTTGCTGCTGCTATTTCTGATACATCCAGTGCTTGTCTGTTTTCTGTTCTTTTGTTTATTGGTATTGGTAGCTTGAGTTGTGTTTGATTCCACTCCCACCCACCCCTGTCTTAGGTAACAAAGCCCTACCTTCCTTAAGTTTTTTCACTATCACAAGCTGGGTTTAACAGAAAAATATCACAATTACCTAGTACGATTTCTACTCCATGCCCCAGTAATCTTCAGTGGAGAAAAGGACTTAAGTAAAGGAGTGTTTCTTGTCCTTTCTGAAGCACTTTGTAGATCTTGCCCCTTGAAACCAGAGAGAATTAGTGATACCAATTGCAATTATCTTCACTGTCCTATGACCCAGAGCTGGAGGGTTGTGTTTTGTCTCCCAAAACCTCTTTCATCTCAGGACAAGTTATATTGTAGCTGTATATTTATTCACTAGAGAAAAAGTTTTCTTCTCTTTTTGGGCCTGTTTGTTCATTTCAATGGGAGATTTCTCTCAAGGCACACTTTCACTGACATCTTTTCCAGAAGTTAACCCCTTTCTTAAACAAATAAGAAATAATAAAAGGAAAAGATTGATTATTGCATTCAAAAAGTTAGAAACAATAAGAACATCAACAATAATGAGAAACTAAAGAAAATAAAGGGAAGCAATTAATAAACACAAAATAAATTAGTGAAGTTAATAACAATTGAAAAATAAATTGAAGAGCTAGTTCTTTCAAGAGATGATAAAATAAAATTGGATAAACTCTGACAAATAATATCAGTAAAAAAATGTACCAGACAAGTTTATATGACTCAGAATGGCCAAGGATAGCTCCAGCCAAGATACAGAAATTTCTTTTTAATTATGAGGTATTATTATGTAAAGTCTATGCTAAATTTTGAAAATCTGGGATGTCATGGATGGTTTCATAGGAAAATATAAGTGACAAAATGAACCAAAGGCTAAATAGAGTTGAATGGATGAGTAATATTGAAAGAAATTGAAAATGTTGAAGCATGCTGTTTCCTGAATAGAGGTCCCTGGACCACCTGTATCAGAATCCTATGGAGTGCTTTTAAAGTGCAGATTCCTGGGCTCCAACCCAGACCAATTAGATCAGAGTCTTCAGCATAATTTGGGTTTGAAAGGTTGAAAATGACAACCTATAAAGAAAAGAAAGAAATGCAGACCAACATAACAAAAATTCTTAGACAAAATGCTGGCAAATCAACTTCAGCACAGTATGAAATAAAAGATGAAACACACCCAGTTGCATGTATCCAAATGACCACTTGACATCTCTTTCTGCATGTCTAACAGGCATCTCAAACTTACCATGTATGAAACCACTCTGATCTTCCCTCCAAAACCTGCTCTTCCTGCAGTCCACCTCATTTCAATACATGGCAACTCTATTCTACTACCTGTGACTCCTCTACTTCTCTCATGTCTTCTAGCCAATGTGTCACTGGATCTTCTGGACTTTTATCTTTAAAATATATCCAAATATGTCCCAAAGGCACCTCCATTGCTAGCTCCACAGTCAAACCAAAGTCCTCCATCAGTTCACACTGGGATGAAGGTCAGAGCTTCCTTGATGGTCCTCCTGCTTCCACTCTTACTCGTCTCCAATCCATTTCCCAACACAGCAGCCAGAGCGATATTTTTCACACATAAGTCAGATTGTCAATCCCCCATTTAATATTCTTCAAAGGCTTTCTAGCCACCCAAGTCATCTTGCCATCCTTCAAACATGCCAAGAGCATTCCTGTCTTTTGCATGGACATTCTACATGTATTTGTTTCTTTATTGACTCTCTCTACCACTAGAATGTGAGCTCCATGAGAGCAGAGACTTGGTTTGTCTCATTCACTGTTGTATCTCTAGAGCCTAGGATAATGCTTGGCATGTCAGATGCTTAATTAATGTTTTCTGACTGAATGAATATGTGAATATAAGGTGATTCAACATTAGGAGACTCACTGTTATAATTAATCACATCGGCAAATAGTTCAAAGGTGACTAAACACATAATAACCTCAATAGATGCTATAGACATTTGAAAAAATTGAATAGATATTTCTAGTAAAAGATTTGATTCACTTCTGACCTTAAAAACTGAATTATAAATGAATAGCCTAAATTATAGCTAATTGTGAACACTTAGAGACATTCCCATTAAACTCAAGACAGAGTAGGAAGTTCTTTCTCCTGAGAGTATGTAACACTAATTTATTTTTTCTTCTTGTACTTTTACTAGGACTTACTAAGCACTAGGTACTGTGATAAATTCCTTACACATACCTTATAATTAATCCTCACGCCAATCCTATGAGGGCTGCAGTATCCTCTATTTACAGCCAATGAAATGGTGGCTCCACAAAGGTAACCCCTGTCCTAAAGTCACTGAGCGAGTCCAGGAGGCAGCTAGGATGCAAAGCCAGGGCCGGTGGAGGGGGGAATATCTGTCTCGATTGTGCCTGAGAATGAAAATGAACATGAGAATAATGAACTCCAAATGGTCCACAGACGTGAAAAATAGTTCCTCCTCACTAATAAACAGAGAAGTGCAAACGAAAGCAATCATGCCTATCAAATGGTCAAGTATGTGTAAAAAGGTAGAACAACCAGTGTTGGTGAGGGTACAAGAAGGTAGGGGAGAGAAATTGGTTCAGTCTTTCTGGAAGGCAATTGTCAGGGCGTAGCTTAAGCCATGTGACTGTTCATTTGCTTTGACCCAACAATTCTGCTTCTAGTAATTTATCCTCGGGGAATGATTCAGGATGTGGGCAAAGATTGAATTACAAGGATATTCGGTGCAGAGTAATCTTACAAAATAGCTTGTGCAGCATGAGTTCCATTTTTTATCTATTTATTATCTACCTATGCATGGAAAGAGAGAGGAAAGGGAGAGGGAGAGATAGAGAGGGAAGAAGAGAGAGAGAGAGAGAGAGAGAGAGAGAGAAATATATGAAAATAGTAACAGTGGTTTTCTCAGAACAATGAGATTACAGGTAATGTATTGTTTCCTTCTGAACACTTCACTCTATTTTCCAAAGGTTTATAATGATCATGTATTATTAATTCCCCTTATAATCAGAGAACACAATAAAATTATTTTCATTTTGGAAATAAGTTGGGTGTTTTCTTCTCTCTTACCCGGCATTTGAGGTGGGATTACCTGCGTTTGTTCGTTGAACAGTTAGGTCCTGTGCTATGGATGGGAATATAGCAATGAATGACAGACTCTAAGCCCCTGCTGTTAAGGAGTGGACATTCTAGTGTGGTAAGACATTAAATAAACACACAGATACATAGGAACCCTGTCTGCAGGGGACATGCATTAATAAGAATAATCAAGGTGGAGCAAGGGATAAAGGGTGCTGTTTTATATTCAATGGTCAAGGAAAGCCTCTAAGGAGGTGCCATTTGTGGAAGAGGTGGAGAAGCTAGCCCTTTGGATATGTAGGGGTAGAGTGTTTTAGGCAGAGGCGACGGCAAATGCAAAGGTCCTGAGGCAGGAGTGAGCTTAAAATGTTCAAGGTCCAGCGAGGAGGCTGGTGTTAGTAGAACAGAGAGCTGAGGGGGAGTGGGAGGTGACTTCAGAGAGGGTATGGACACCAGATCAGGTGAAGCCTTGTTGGCTAAGGGAGGGATGTGCCTCTGGCGGCCTCTGCAGAAAGGGAGCCACTCCCGCCTGTCCTGAGTGGGAGTAACACACAGTCCCAGCCTGGGCACTGCTTGCTGCCAAAGCCCTCTCTTTTCTTAGTCCCTTTTGGGGGAGCAGACAGGATGTTGGGGGCAGCCTTACAAGAGCTGAAGCTTCCACCAGAGGTGAATGTCACATGACAACAGAGATACTTAAGTTTTTGCTTGTGCTTCTTCACTTTTCTAAAATGTATCTGTGTTATCTTTATTACACAAAAAGTTATCTTTAAAAAACAATGACAGACACTGTAGCAACATGGAAATATTAATGATGCTACTTTGGCCTGAAAGGGAGAAACATAACGCCTCACTAGAATAGGGCGTTACAGGTACTTTTTCTTTAATTTCAAAATTGTCTTAATATTGTTGTATGGCTTTTCTAGTGAAGAAGAACTGACACATGCTCATGACTCTTTGGACTGCTTACAGGATGTGTCTCAAGTGCCACTTGGGCTTGGTAAGGCAGGAGTCTCAAAATTCCATTTTCCTTCCACACTCTGTAAGTGATGGGTGGTTTAGGAGTGAAGGTCAAGAAACTGCTCCTCTCTCTAGCTTCTGTGTCCAGAGTAGTTTCTAGTGAGAGATCAGGACGCTGTGTGTGGAACAGATGGCTCTTCCTCCACCCCAGTGATACCTAGACCCAAGTACTTCGTTTGTGCTATGATGTCACCATTGCTAGCTAAGGACTCCACTCAAACCCCTTGGCAATGTTTGCAGAGTTGTCGATGGCTCCAAATCTGACAAATTTGGATTATAATTGTACAAATAATTTAAGATAAGTAGGACAGAATTTGTTATTAATACCATTTTACTTCAGAGGAAACAGAAGCCAAGAGAAGCAATAATCGAACCGAGGCTCACATGCATTACTAGTAGGAGAGCCAGGACTCAGAGGCAGGTTTTCTGATCTCCTTGCCTGGCTGCCCTGCCTTTTAGCCATGGTCCTCCCAAACCTTGTCCTATAACCCTGGACTTCCAGGTCCTTACCTGAAATGAGTGTCATGGCCTTACTGGACACATCCCAGCTAGGGTCTGTGATGGTGTTCCATGGGTTTTATAGACTTGAAGACGGTGAAGTTCCTAGTTCGACTCCAACTAAAAGTTACTTCATTAAAAATTATGTAAACATTTTCCCCTTTAAAACCAGAGTAGTTCGAAAGTGTCTCACTGAGTATTTGCGTGAGCAGGTGTGGGGTTTAGTGTAGATATAATTAATACCAGTTTATAATTCAGTTACATACTGCTATCCCCCATAGTCATTTTGACTCATTATACAGTCATAAATTGATTTTATTCTTATGTAAATAAGACATGGTTTATTTTATATTTGTAAAAGGTGATTGCTTAAAGGTATAAGCATAAGGAATACCTGATATTTAAATACAAGTTGGCGAGGAAGATAAAAATGATAATAATTTTGCAAATTTACCTCAGGATGGTTTTAATCAGATACAGAAATTCTATTCAGCTCACCAAAAGTCCTATAAAACACACCAAGAAGTTTCTGTTACTTCAAAAAAAATGTTAAGAGATTATGTAGTGGCATTTATAGCCAACGTGGCTTTTCATTTATTTGAAATAAAGACTAACAAATTATTTTTGGAGAAAAGTCCTTACAACCAGCAGCCTTAAATGTCATTTCTTAGCTAATCATTTGGATACAGATCTGTAAATTAAAAATAATAATTACATGAATTTTAAAGTTCGAATAGAATAATTCCAACATCAGGTCATAAAAGTAGTGTTTGCACGTCTTTGCTCCTGTAACACGGATCGAATGTAATCTATATCTGAATATACATTTGATCTTCAAGCTAATCAAGCTCAATGTTATTTAGAAGGTATCTGTTGACAAACCGTTCTTTGTGTTTCATAACTCATATAAATTAAAATGAAAAGTAGATGTCACTTTTTAAGATGGGAAAAGTCTGAATTTGTCTATTTGTTATGAATGTTATTATATTATTAGTATTTTTATTATGAAAGGAGATTATAAGCCAGAAAAGATTGAGACGTGTCAGCCTGGAGGTTTCTCCCACTCTTTCCCCATCCCACAGAACAGTGCGGAGGCAACAGTGCTGCCTAAGGTGACACCATCCTGGGGAGTGTACGTGTGTCAATGACAGTGTATGAGCATAAGAGTGTCAGTGCATCTGTGGGGATGTGTGTGAATGTGTTTATGAGTGATTTCGTGTATGTGCGTTTGTGAATGCATCAGCATACGTATGTATGTGTGTAGGTGACCATGTGTGAGTCTAGCTGTAAATGTATGTGCGATTGTGCAAGCGAGCATGTATGTGTGTGCAAAATAGCCTAAGCCCAGAGGAAGAGAACCTGGGTTTTCATGACTGTGGAATGAGAAAATTCTAAAATACACAAACCTATTATACCAAATGAAATAGATTCCCAGTATCTTTCATGGAGCTGAGAAGAGCAGTGGCGTCTCTTTCTCTGCTCATTTGATGGTTAGTTATGTAGCAGAATGAGGCTGTGTGACTTTAGTAGTGGCAGACGCTGTGTGTGTGTCGAAGGGGGGGGATGGTGTCAGGAGCACTCCACAACCCATCAGGTCAGGTTCAGCCAACCGGTGCCCTCAGGGAAGAGGGCAGCGGTGGGTGGCAGCCTCAGGAACCCATCCACCAGTGCAGAGGGAAAATCTCCCAAGCTTTCTCCCTCCCTCCCTTTCTCCATTTCCCCTCCCCCAGGACACACACGCCAAAGTGGGCTCAAGCCTTCATCTTTAATAAGCTCAGAAGACAGTAAATCATGGTAATGAGAAACACAACGAGCACATCTGCTCCCGATGAAGAATCGCCCACGGACTGATCAATTGGTCTAGAAACTATCCTTCGGATATTACTCAGGATGAAGTTGTCCTGCCAGAGTGCAGCTTCCCATACATAATTGGATGATGTGTCAGACCGGTTGCAAGTCCCTCCAGTGGGACCATCATCCTGTTTTCAGTTCAGGCCATCGTGACTAAGGAATTTGGGGCTGTGTTTCCAAAATGCTTTTCATTTTTTTTACACCTCAGAGCCCATTTTCACAGAAAAACAATTTGAGCAAGGGTGGTGAATTTCCAGGAGCATCTGGCTGAAAGGCATGCTTTTGATCCCTGAATTGTTTTTGGAGTCTCCTGTCAACATGAACCCCCCCCAAAGATGCATTTATTTGTGACAAGGATGAGAGGTAGTTTGTGATTAAGAGCATTTGTGGGGCTGGTTGTGAGCCCCTTGGGGGTACCCTTCTCTCATCTAGCTCTGATATTCTCATGTCACATCCAGAGCCACAAGGTGAGGGTGTTATAGTATATAAGCCCTTAGGGCTTCCAGTGACTGCTCACGTCAGAACATGCCCATTCATTTGTTTGTTCATTCATTCAACACTGGTTTAGACCCTTGGGATACATCAGTGAAGCAAATGCACAAAGCTCCCTGGCCTCCTGGTTTACAGGATAGCAGGTAGAGAGAGACACACAATAGGCATCATTAAAAGGAAGCAATATAGCATGTTAGCAGGTGTCATGGGAAAAAGAACAGGATGCAGGGGGGCACAAGTATTAAGTAGAGTGGTCAGGAAAGGCTTTGATGAGAAAGTGACACTTGAGCAGACCTGAAGGATGAAGACGATCTCAGGGAAAGAGCCTTCCAGCAAAGGGGACAGCTAGAGCAAAGGCCCCAAGGTGGGAGAGTGCCTGGCCTGTTTGTGGAACAGCGAAGAGGCCTGTGTGGCCGATTCAGAGAGCAAGGGGAGAGGTAGGAGGTGAGGAGGTGACAACGTTGGGTAGGGCCGGAAGACAGATATTGCCTTACAGGCCATGGTGAGGACTTAGGCTCTTTGTGCGAGATGAGAGCTAGTGTGGGGTTTTGAGCAGAGTAGGGATGGGACCGGGCTTGTGCTTTAATAGGATTTCTCTGGCCACTGTGCTGTAAATAGACTGTAAGGCAGCAAGAGTGGAGACAGGCTAATGTAATCATTCAGGTGAGACACGATGGCAGCTTGCCCCATCCTCTGGGTTGAACTGCTGAATTGAGAAACCTGCCAGTAGGGTCATAGCAGGAATTGAACAGGGTAGGTTTTTGTTCTTTTTTTTTTTAAGATTTTATTTATTTGTCAGAGAGAGAGAGAGAGAGAGAGCACAAGCAGGGGGAGCAGCAGGCAGAGGGAGAAGCAGGCTCCACACCGAGCAAGGAGCCTGATGTGGGACTCAATCCTGGGACCCCAGAACCATGGCCTGAGCTGAAGGCAGATGCTTCACTGACTGAGCCACCCAGGCACCGGAACAGGATAGGTTTTAAAAGCTGGAAGTGGGGGCACCTGGGTGGCTCAGTCGTTAAGTGTCTCCCTTCGGCTCAGGGCGTGATCCCAGAGTCCTGGGATCGAGCCCCACATCAGGCTCCTCTGCTGGGAGCCTGCTTCTTCCTCTCTCACTCCCCCTGCTTGTGTTCCCTCTCTCGCTGGCTGTGTCTCTCTCTGTCAAATAAATAAATAAAATCTTAAAAAAAAATAAAAGCCGGAAGTGGACAATTTTTTGGCTGGTTGTGGTTCAATTTTGCTTCTAACTCCCTTGGAGCTGGCCACGTATGTTTCATTCTGATAGAGAGAGAGAGAGACAGAGACAGAGAGACAGAGAGAGGGAATGCACTAGTCCTTCAGATTTTTCTCAAAAGAGCAGACCCCCAAGACCCTCAAGGGAAGGCTGCTGCTCCAGGACTGAGAGCATAAACATGAGAATCCCTGGATCCCTTCAGGAGTCTGGGGGAATCTGGTTTTGAAGACCTCAGTACTTGGTGGGGGGGATCAGATTCCAGACCTGGCAGGTAAGTAGGAAGGAATGCTGACTGCTCTTCAACTGATTAGCTGCTTCAGCTTCCCTCTCAGCACATGCTTGCTGCTGATGGCAGTCTCTGGAAGACTTCAGGACACAGAGGCAGAATGGAGAAGTCACTTCCATCTCCTTCACCAAATAGCTGCGCTGTTTTTTCCTGGTGTGCCCTGAGCAGAAATCTGGAAAGACCTTGCCCCTCTCCTCTGCTCCCAGTGTGTTGGCCATGCCATGAAGGTGCTTAGGGAAGGGATCTGTAGGTACACCTGAGCAGGAGCCTTTATGGAGAGGGGAAGCAGCAGTATGCTTTGGGAGCATGGGATGGGAGTGATAGCAAGACACCAGGGAAAGGACTAGAGGGGAATTTTTGCAATGGGGTCCTTGAGTCCACTGTAGAGTCCCAGGGCCATCCAGAATTTTGCAAAAGGTCCTGGACCGGTCGGTGTTCAGGAGGCCAGGTCCTAGGTATACCACCAAGGAGCTCGGGCAAGGCCCTGTTCCCTCAGGTTGCCATCCCTGAAGTAGACGGTGGGCCCAGGTGACCTCCAAGGTCTTCCAGCTCAAACCCGAGGGACTGTGGCTTAGCCAGACGCCGGCCTCTGCCGCTTAGCCAGACGCTCCGCAGAGGGCGACAAGCGCCGACGCAGAAGAGCGCGCTCTGAGTCGGGGCTTTAATAATTTACGCTGTGGCTCGCTGGGAATACAAATGAGGCCGCGGGCCGCGGGGCGGGTGCGCTGGGAGCGCGGGGACTGCTGCCACCCGGGGCTACCCAGGACGCGTGCGCCACCCTGCGGTCGGCCGGCGCACTGCAGGCTGCGCTTCAGCCTCCTGGATTTTTTGGGGCGGGGTGGGGCATTGGTGAAGAACCCAATCAGAGAGCAGCTGCTTCCTCAGGGCATCTCTCCGGGTCCCAACTGCCTGCTTGTCCCCACAGTCCCTTCCTGACCAGCTCTTGAGGATCCTTCTATACACAGTCACAGAACGACTTTCTTTTTCCGAGTCTAAGCTTTGGGGACTGCACATGGAGCAGAAGCGTCCCCGTCTCAAGGTTGTTGTGGATGTCGTCCTTAGAAGGAGCAGGCCAGGCCCCTGCCCTGGGCCCAGTGTCTCAGGGGTCCCCTGCTTTGCAGTGCTTTCCTCGAAGGAAGTCCCCCAGCGGTTTCTGGGAACCTCAAGCCCAGACTGCTACCTGGGGACTTGCGTGGATCCCGGTTTCCTCCCTTGACAGTCCCTTGGGTCTTTTACCCCTATCCATGGGATGGATCAGATGTCCTGAGAACCTCCGGGACTTCAGCCCAGGGGAGTCACTACAGGGCCCCAAGGCCAGGCCTTGGTTACGGGGACGGGAAAACAGATCGCTCCCACTGGCTAGCGAGGTAGTTCTCTCTTAGGAGGAAGTAAGTTTGCGCTGCCAGACTGGTGCTGACATGCTGATTTTAGTGACTCCAGTTGTTTGGATAGACAGGAACCCAGTCCACCCTAGGGGTGCCCCATGGCAAACAAGTGTGTGAAGGACTACTGCCTGTGCTGTTTATTAACAAGGAGACATTAAACGCACGAATTCCCTCCTTCTGCAAACCTTGAATGCCTCTTCTGTGCTCAGCTGGGTGCTGAGGCCGTGACCTACACTCGAAGGGGCTCTCATCCCTCTGGGACCTCTTCGCAGCTCTGACCTGCCATTCCTCTTTGATTTCTGAAAGGCTGGCTTCCACAGGCTTCCAGGAATACCACCCTCTCCCCACTTTCCTATGACCTCTCTGTCCACCCCAAGTCTTCTGTGTAAAATTCTTAGTCTGTCCCTCAGGGCTCCATTCTGGGATGCTGGCCTTTTCTCTGCCCATACCCCTCCCCACCAAGCTCATTCATACCGAGAACTTGAACTACCAATGGCTCTACCTCTAACCCTGACCTTTCCCCTGAACTCCAGAATCATATACTCCACTTCGAGGTGGCCATTTTCAGGTGGGCAGGGGACACAACCAAAATCCGCTCACCATGAGCAAGTCTGATCTTATTATCTCCCCTACCCTCGATGAGGTCCGTGACCCTCAGGACATAGTATGAACCCCTTACCATGACCTACGAGGTCACTCATGACCCAAGTCCTACCCCCTGCCTCTCCCCTGAGGCTGCCATCCTCACTCCAGCCACTCACATCTTCTCATGGACCACATGCTTTCTTTGTCCATGCTATTCCCTCTATACCTGTTGCTAGTTCATCAGCCTCTTCTGGCCCACTGTTTCCCCAATTTATCATGGCCCCAGGATGCATCATTTCCATTCCTGTCTTCTAATACCTTCAGTACAACCCCGTTCACTCTCCCCCCCTGCCCTCAGGTCCTGCTGCAGCATCTACCTTGAGGACACTAACTAGCCATTCATCCTCTCCTGGAATATAACTCCACTAAGAAGTGCTACTGACATTTTGAATGGAATAACTCTCCATTGGAAGAAGCGGAGAGCGTGAGTTTGATTTTGAGCATGTTGAGTGCAAAGGGCCTTAAAGATGTCCTTAAGAGGAGATAACCTTTATCTAACTGTGTGTTTATGGACTTGGAGCTCATGGGAGAAGTCTGGGCTGGGGATATAGGCTTAGAAGCCATCTGTGCACATGGATCATGAAAGCCATGGGGGTGGCTTTGATTGGGAAGACTTGGGGTGCAGGGTGGGAAGAAGAGTGTCTAGGACTGAAACATGAGGAAATCCTTATTTATAGATTGAGAAAAAGAAAAAGAACTTGCAAAAGAGCAGTTTGAGCAGAAGGAAAACCATGAGAGTACTGTGTATTGGAAATCAGGTAGAGGGGGGTTTCATGAAGGAGGGTGTGTAAATTAAGTAAGATAAGGATCAAAAATGGCCAAGGAATTTCATGACAAGAAGGGCCCTGTTAACCTTAACAGGAATTGTTTTGTTGAACAATAGAGAAGGAAATCAGATTGGAGTGAGTTGAAGAGTAAGTGGGATCCCAGTGAATCCTGTTTGCTCTTGTTACAGGGTCTTTGCAGAGATTGTTCCGTTTCTTGGAAATCCTTTCTCTCTCATCTCTGTCTAGTTAACTTCCAGCACAGAATCTCAGCTCAGTCATCACTTTCTAAGGGAAGCCTTCCCTCACCTCCCTGTTTCAGATAAATTCTGCCATCCTACCCTTTCATTATACCACATATTTATCTCTCATTCAGATTGTCTGTTGTAATTCTTCCTTTATTTGTGGGATTATAGAATCAATTCTTATCTCCTCCATCAGACTAGAAGCTCAGGAGAGCAGGTTCTAATCTGTTTTTGTTCACCACTGCATCTCAGCATCTAACAGTGCTTGACACAGAGTGGAGGCTCGATAAATGTTTTGAAAATTTTAATTCCAGTATAGTAAGCATACAGTGTTATATGAGTTCCAGGTGTACAGCTTAGCGATTCAACAATTCTATGCATTACTCAGTGCTCATCAGGATAAGTGTGCTCTCCTCCCCTTCACCCATTTCCCCCATCCCCCTACCCATGCCCCCACCCACGCCCCCACCCACCTCCCCTCTGGCAACCATCAGTTTGTTCTCTATAGTTAATGGTCTGTTTTTGGCTTGTCTCCCTTTTTCTTTTGTTTATTTGTTTTGTTTCTTAAATTCGACATATGAGTGAAATCATATGGTATTTGTCTTTCTCTGACTGACTTATTTCACTCAGCATTATACTCCCTAGATCCACCCATGTTGTTGCAAATGGCAAGATTTCATTCTTTTTGATGCTGAATAATATTCCATTGCGTGTGCGTGCATGTGTGTGTGTATATATATATATATATATATATACACACACACACACACATATATATCTCACATCTCCTTCATCCACTCATCTATCAATGGACACTTTGGCAGCTTCCATAATTTGGCTGTTGTAAATAATGCTACAATAAACATGAGAGTGCATGTATCTTTTTAAGTTAGTGTTTTTGTATTCTTTGGGTAAATACCCAGTAGTGGAATTATTGGATCATATGGTCATTCTATTTTTACCTTTTGGAGGAACTTCCATACCGTTTTCCAGAGTGGCTGCACCAGTTTGCATTCCCACCAACAGTGTGCGAGGGTTCCTTTTCCTCCACATGCTCACCAACACTTATTGTTTCTTATGTTTTTGATTATAGCTGTTCTGACAGGTATGAGGTGATATCTCATTGTAGCTTTGATTTGTACTTCCCTGATAATGAGGTATGTTGAGCATCTTTTCATGTGTCTCTTGACCATCTGGATGTCTTCTTTGGGGAAATGTCTGTTCATGTCTTCTGCCTATTTTTTAATTGGATTTTTTTTGGTGTTGAGTTTATAAGTTCTTTATATAATTCAGATACTAACTTTTTAATGGATATATCATTTGCAAATATCTTGTCCCACTCAGTAGGTTGTCTTTTAGTTTTGTTAATTTGAGTCCTTTGCCGTGCAGAAGTTTTTATTTTGATGAAGTCCCAGTAGTTTATTTTTGCTTTTATTTCCCTTGCCTCAGGAGATATATCTAGAAAACTGTTGCTACAGCTGATGTCAAAAAACTTACTGCCTGTGCTGTGTTCTAGGATTTTTATGGTTTCAGTCTCACATTTAGGTCCTTAATCCATTTTGAATTTATTTTTGTGTATGGCGTAAGAAAGTGGTCTAGTTTCATTCTTTTGCATGTTGCTGTCTAGTTTTTCCGACACCATTTGTGGAAGAGACTGTCTTTTCCCCATTGGATATTCTTTCCTGCTTTGTCAAAGATTAGTTGGCCATACGGTTTTGGGTCCATTACTGGGTTCTCTATTCTGTTCCATTGATCTATGTGTCTGTTTTTGTGCCAGTACCATACTGTTTTGATTACTACAGCCTTGTATTGTATCTTGAAATCTGGGCTTGTGATACCTCTGGTTTTATTTTTCTTTCTCAGGATTGCTTTTGCTATTTGGGGTCTTTTGTAGTTCCATACACATTTTAAGATTGTTCTAGTTCTATGAAAAATGTTGTTGGTATTTTGATAGGAATTATATTAAATCTGTAGATTGCTTGGATAGTATGGATATTTTAATAATATTTCTTCTTTCAATCTATGAGCATGGGGTATTTTTCCATTTGTTTGTGTTGTCTTCAATTTCTTTCAAAAATGTTTTATACTTTTCAGAGTATTGGTCTTTCACCTTTTGGTTAACTTTATTTCTAGGTATTTTATTATTTTGGTGCAATTGTAAATGGCATTGTTTTCTTAATTTCTCTTTCTGCTACTCTAGGATTACTGTATAGAAATACAATGGATTCCTGTATATTGATTTTGCATCCTGTGACCTTACTGAATTCACTTACCTGTTCTAGTAGTTTTTTGGTGGAGTCTTTAGGGTTTTCTATATATAGTATCATGTCATCTGCAAATAGTGCAAGTTTTACTTCTTCATTACCGGTTCGAATGCTTTTTATTCCTTTTTGTTGTCTGATTGCTGTGGCCAGGACTTCCAGTACTATGTTGAATAAGTGGTGAGAGTAGACATCCTTGTCTTGCTTCTGACCTTAGAAGAAAAAGCTCTCAGTTTTTCCCCATTGAGTATGATGATAGCTGTGGGTTTTTCATATATGGCCTTTATTATGTTAAGGCGTGTTCCCTCTAAACCTTTTTTTATTGTTGTTGAGGGTTTTTATCACGAATGGATGTTGTACTTTATCAAATATTTTTCCTGCATCTATTGAAATAATCATATGGTTTTTATTTTTTCTCTTGTTGATGTGATGTATCATATTGATTGACTTGTAAATGTTGGATCACTCTTGCACCCTGGGAATAAATCCCACTTGATTGTGGTGAGTGATTTTTTAAATGTGTTGTTGGATTTGGTTTGCTAATATTTTGTTGAGGATTTTTGCATCTATGTTCATCAGAGATATTGGCCTGTAGTTTTCTTTTTTGTGGTACCTTTATCTGGTTTTGGTATCAGGGTAATGCGGGCCTCATAGAACAAATTTAGAAGCTTTCCTTCCTCTTCTATTTTTTGGGATAGTTCGAGAAGAATAGGTGTTAACTCGTCTTTAAATGTTTGGTAGAATTCACTTGTGAAACCATCTGATCTTGGTCTTTTGTTTTTTGGGAGTTTTTTGATTACTGATTCTATTTCATTGCTGGTAATCAGTGTGTTCAAATTTTCTATTTCTTCCTGATTCAGTTTTGGTGGGTTATATGTTTCCAGGAATTTATCCATTTCTTCTAGTTGTCCAATTTGTTGGCATACAATTTTTCATAATATTCTCTTATAATCCTTTGTATTTCTCTGGTGTCAATTGTTATTTCTCCTCTTTTATTTCTGATTTTGTTTATTTGTTTGTTTATCTCTCTCTCTTTTTGATGGGTTTGTCTTTTCAAAGAACCAGTTCCTGGTTTCATTGATCTGTTCTATTGTTTTGTTTTTGTTTTTTAGTTTCTATTTCATTTACTTCTGCTCTCATCATTATTTCCTTCCTTCTACTGGTTTTGGATTTTGTTTGTTCTTCTTTTTCTAGCTCCTTTAAGTGTAAGGTTACGTTGTTCATTCAAGATTTTTCTTGCTTCTTGGGGCGCCTGAGTGGCTCAGTCGTTAAGCGTCTGCCTTCAGCTCAGGGCGTGATCCCAGGGTTCTGGGATCGAGCCCCGCATTGGGCTCCTCCCCTGGGAGCCTGCTTCTTCCTCTCCCACTCCCTCTGCTTGTGTTCCTCTCTCGCTGGCTGTCTCTCTGTCAAATAAAAAAATAAAATCTTTAAAAAAAAAGATTTTTCTTGCTTCTTGAAGGTAGGCATGTATTGCTATAAACTTCCCTCTTAGAACAGCTTTTGCCACATCCCAAAGATTTTGGACAATTGTGTTTTTATTTTCATTTGTTTCATGTATTTTTTAATTTCCTGTTTGATTTCTTGGTTGACCCATTCATTTTTTAGTAGCATGGTAATGATATTTAACCTCCATATATTTGTGCTCTTTCTAAATTTTTTCTTGTGGTTGATTTCTAGTCTCATAGCATAGTGGTCAGAAAAGATGCATGGTATGACCTTGATTTTTTACATTTGTTAATTTGTTTTATGGCCTAATATGTGATCTATTCTGGAGAATGTTCCATGTGCACTTGAAAAAAATGTGTATTTTGTTGTTTTAGCATGGTATGTTCTGAATATGTCTGTCAGATTCATCTGGTCCAATGTGTCGTTCAAAGTCACCATTTCCTTGTTGATTTTCTGTTTGGGTGATCTCTCCATTGATGTAAGTGGGGTGGTAAAGTCCTCTACTATTATTGTATTACTATTGATTACTACCTTTCTGTCTGTTAATAGCTGCTCTATGTATTTGGGTGCTCCCATGTTGGGCGCATAAATGTTTACAATTGACATATCTTTCTGGATAGTTCCCTTTATGATTATATAGTGTCCTTTGTTTCTTGTTACAGGGTTTGTTTTAAAGCCTATTTTAGCTGATATAAGTATTGCTACCCTGGCTTTCTTTACATATTCATTTGCATGATAAATGCTTTTTCTCCTCTTTATTTTCAATCTGCATGTGTTCTTAGGTCTGAAATGAATCTCTTGTAGTCAGCATATAGATGGGTCTTGCTTTTTTTGTCCATTCCAACATCCTATGTATGTCCTTTGATTGGAGCATTAAGTCCATTTACATTCAAAGTAATTATTGATAGATATGTATTTATTGCCATTTTGTTATTAGTTTTATGGTTGTTTTTGTAGTTTTTCTGTTTCTTCTCTTGGTCTCTTCTTCATGATTAGTTGGCTTTCTTTAGTTATATACTTGGATTCCTTTCTCTTTGTTTTTTGCGTATCTTTTTACCAGTTTTTGATTTGTGGTTATCCTTTGGTTCGATAAATGTTTGTTGAATGAATGAATGACAAAGAGGTGGTTGGTGGCCTCAATGAGAACAAGTTAAAGGGTAAGACAGGTGAACTAAGGGGCTGTGGTCAGATCATGTGATGACTACATGAGGAATTTCGGAAAATGGGTATATTTGGGTTTTGACTATGAAAGGGGTGGCTGAAGAGGGCTGGAAGGGAGGGTCACTGGTGATGAGAAGGCTGATGTGTGAAAACATTACTCCTTCAAAGTCTTTGTGGTCATATATGGTGACAGATGCATGCAGTTGTTTCAGTTTGTCCTTGTTTTTGTCTGTTCTACACCCAGCTTTTCTTCCCAGCAGTGGCCTGGGGCCTCAGGCCCAATACCAGACACATGGTTGTGGACCTAACAGAGGCATTAGCCACACAAAGACAGCAACTTTCCATAGACTTCACCACAAACTCTTCCTCTTTGCTGATGTAAACAGCTAAATGTACATAGCTGCTTGAATTTTCCTGTAAGCTCTGACTTGTCCACCACATCAGTACTTCAGGGGAACTCATCAGTAACCCTTGCTCTGATGCTCTAATTCCCCCTTCTGAACTTCACTTCCTAGCTCCTCCTACCATTTTGTGAGGTCTCATTTCCCATAATGCCCATAGTGACTCTGTTGCCCTGACTGAATTGTGACTGGTATAGTTATGGTTGGCTTGTCTTCCTAAACACTGAAGCCACCCAGGATGATGGTGTGGCTTTGGGGGAGGGGGAAGACTATGGTCCTGTAGGCTAAGTCTCCAGTGACTGAAGCACCATGAGTAGAAGGTCATCAGATGACAGCATTCAGAAGGGATGAAGGGTGGTAGAGTCTATGGGTGGAGAAATTAACTGAAGTGTAGATTTCACAATGGAAGAATGATGGCCTGAGAACAGCACTGTGGAATGAGAAGAATGCTCATTCATGTCTCACCCTTAGGTGAGAACCAAACCTCAGGATGAGGAGGTTGAGAGAACTTTCAGTTGAGAGAGCCTGGCTGAACAGTGTGATTTTATAGACTAGGAGTGTCTGGATAGGGCAATGGTGAATGCTTAGCAACTAAGAAGTTGTGTGACCTTGGGGAAATTTTTTGCCCTGTCTGCCTCAGTTTCTCTATCTGTTCAAAGAAATTATGATAGTACTACCTCATAGGGCTGTTGAGGAAATTAAATGAATTAATATAGTTAATACTGCAAAGAACAGTACTCTCTTAAAGCAGTGCTTGACAATACATGCTCACTAAAACGTTTTTAAAAAATTTGAACAGAAGGGGGAATGAAGCATGAGAGACTATGGACTCTGGGAAACAAACTGAGGGCTTCAGAGGGGAAGGGAGTGAGGAAATGGGATAGGCTGGTGATGGGTAGTAAGAAGGGCATGTATTGCATGGTGCACTGGGTATTATATGCAAGTAATGAATCATGGAACTTTACATCAAAAACTAGGGATGTACTGTATGGTGACTAACATAATATAATAAAAAATTATTACAAAAAAATTTCATTTGGCCCTTCTCAAAATTCTGAAGGGTCAGTAGAGTAGAGGTTATTACCCCCAGATGAAGAATGTGATACCCTGAAAGATGAAGGAGGTTACTGAGACACTCAGGATTAGAGTTGGGACAAGTTCCCAGTTTTCTGACTTGCTGGTCAACGCATTTTCTACCACAGCCCACTGCATTAAGGGCTTCTAAGAAGTGGTCAGAGAACAGGCCAGATGAGAAGCAGTGTTTCATTGGCCAGAAAATTCTCCTTCTCATCAAATCACACTTTGGCAGAGCCCTGTTATAGCAATCCTGCCTAACAGTCACCCAGACTGTTCACCACCACCCCCTTTTCATTGTCACCGATTCCAGGTCCCTCCCCTGCTTGATCCCAAGCGCTAGCTGGTGAAGATTTAATCTGCCCTCAGTCTGACCCAGTACATCCCACCGAGTTCCTGCTGAGCTATAATGTTCAGACAAACTATTGATCTGATTAGCCCGGGTGCCTCCTGCTCTGGTGGGCCCCCTGCGGCGCTAATAGAAGGGGAGGGAGATTAAATTAGCAATGATGCTGAGATGGGGGAGCTGCTGAAATGCGTTTACAAATGGATTTTTAATATAAAAAATAAGGGCAATTGGCACTGACAATTAGGATGTAATGAAGGCCCTTGTAGCTACAGCTGCTGATAAGAGGGTAATAAATTGAAGAATGAGAAACTCCCAAACCAACAGACTCTGAGAGCAAATATCTAGAGATATTCCTATAACTAGTAACTGTGGGCTTTTCTTTGCCATTGGTTGCCATGACCAAAGTGGGGAACAGACCAGCCTAAAGCAGATCTTTCCCAAATATCATGAGGGGGTCAGGGCAGAATGGGAACCTTTTAGCAGGTGAAAGCAGGGTTATGGGCACTCAGCAAACGATGGTGACAAAGGCACCTGACTCACAGGCCTAGTTAGTGAAAGCTAGGAGAAAGAGCATGGCTCAGTGAGGCTGATGATAATATGGTGATAATAGTCCATAGAAATCAATCTGAAAAAGTTATTACAACTGGGTTCAGGAATCTGAAATGTCACCTGACTGCAAAGCTCTGGCTGCATTTTTTTAAACAACAGCATTATTGAGATATAAGTCACATACCATAAAATTTATTTTAAAGTGGAAGAAGAAAGGGGGGTTAAACAGTAGGGGGAATGAACCATGAGAGACTATGGACTCTGGGAAACAAACTGAGGGCTTCAGAGGGGAGGGGGGTGGGGGGATGGGGTGGGCTGGTGATGGGTATTAAGGAGGGCACGTATTGCATGGTGCACTGGGTGTTATACGCAACTAATGAATCATAGAACACTACATCAAAAACTAGGGATGTACTGTATGGTGACTAACATAATATAATAAAAAATATTATTATTAAAAAAATAAAGTGTACAATCCAATGTTTTTTAAAGGCATATTCACATTTGTGTGACAGTCACCACAATAAATTTTAGAACATTTCAACACCCCCCAAATAGACCTTTTACTCCTTAGCAGTCACCCCTCCCCATTCTTCCCTCCTCCAAGCCATTAGAACCACTAATCTGCTTTTGGTTTCTATGGATTTGCTTATTCTGAGCATGTGATATAAATGGAATCATACAATATGTGGCTTTCTGTGTCTGGTTTCTTTCACTTAGCAGAATGTTTTCAAGGTTTAGCCATGCTGTAGCATGTATTAGAACTTCATTCCTTTTTATGGCTGAATAATATTCCATTGTATAGATACACCACTTTTGTTTATCCATTCGTACATTGATGGACATCAGGATTGTTTCCACTTGGGTGATATTATAAATAATTATCCTATGGATATTTATGTACATGTTTTTGTGTGAACATATGTAATTTCTTGTGGACCTATATCTCGGAGTCGAATTGCTAAGTTATTTTAATAACTCCATGTTTAACTTTTAAAGGAGCTTCCAAACTCTTTTCCACAGTGCCGGCACCATTTTCCATTCCTACCAGCAATGTACAAGAGTTCCAATTTTTCATATCCTTACTAGCACTTGTTATTTTCCATTTTTTAAAATTATAGCCTTCATAGTGGGTATGAAGTGGAATCTCATTGTGCCTTCGATTGGCATTTCCCCAATGACAAATGATGGTGAGCATTTTTTTCATGTGCTTATTGGCCATCTGTATATCTTCTTTGAAGAAATGTCTCTGCAGATCCTTTGCCCAATTTTTCATTAGGTTATTTGGTTTTTTATGGTTGAGTTGTAAGAGTTCTTAATATATTTTGGATAGTAGACCCTTATTTTCTTCCATTCTATGGGTCATCTTCCCTTTCTCAATAGTGTCCTCTGATGCACAGAAACTTTTAATTTTCATGAAGTCCGACTTACTTCTTTTTTCTTTTGTTGCTTTTATTTTTGGTGTCATCTGACTGGTTTCCAAGGCAGTAGTTCTGATCTTTCCTATCCTATGACCACCCCAGCCCTATCAATCATTCTATTGCAGGTCCCTGGTCCCAAGCAAAGAAATTAAAAACTTAATTTTTCTGAGAACACATTGATATGCTTATAGATATTCTGTTGTGATATGGATAATTTATGGGAAGTTGTGAGGCTAGACCCAATTACAGTAGATGGAGGAGGCTGTAGCAAATTGTATTTCCATAGCTCTGTAACACAAACACACTGAAATATTCCCATTAGAAACTCCAATATTCCCATTAGTAATTGAAGGTTGTAATAATACTGTGGAAGGAATGTGACCTTCACAGTGACTGAACAATACAAAGATGGGGCATTTTCAAATGAGTCTAGTATTGATGTCAATAAATGTGATTGCTCTGATGAAAGAACTAACAGAAAAACTAATATTGGTAATAACAATAACTGATATGAACACTCTGCTTCCCAATAAGACCAGTCCTAGATTGAGAACCCATACTCTGTACCCCTCTGTTTTTGCTGCATGTCTTTGAGACTGTCCTCCACTTCATCTATACATGCTCAAACCTACTTGACTTTTTTTCCTGCTTTTAAAATTAGTTTTTATTCAAATTCCAGTTAGTTAACATACAGTGTAATATTAGTTTCAAGTGTAGAATTTAGTGGTTCAACACTTCCATACAACACTTGGTGCTCATCACAACTCATATACTCCTTAATCTCCATCACTTATTTTACGCATCCCCCTACCTCCCCTCTGGTGATCATCAGTTTGTTTCCCATAGTCAAGAGTCTGTTTCATGGTTTGCCTCTCTCTCTTTCTCTCTTTTCCCCATGCTCATTTGTTTTGTTTCTTAAATTACACATATGAGTGACTTTTAAAGCCAAGCTTACCTCTGTCATGAAGCTTTCCCTGATTTCCCCCATCCTTAACCTTCAGATGTACCCTGAAGTAAGGTGCACTAGTCAACTGCAGATGGAACAATGACTTGGAGGAGCTCAGAGCTCAGGATGAGGAGGTGAGAAGGGCCTCCAGATGGGAAAGCCAGGCTGAAGACTTTAATTCTATAGCCTAGGAGTGGTCAAATAGTGCAATGGTGAAATGCTTAGCCACCAATATGCTGTCTAACCTTGGGATAATGTTTGCTTTGTCTGTGCCTCAGTTTCCCTATCTGTTCAATGAGATTATTATAGTACCTACCTCATAGGGCTGTTAAGAAAATTAAATGAGTTAATACATGCAAAAGACTAAGAGCAGTAGTCTCTTAGAGCAGTGCTTGACAAGTAATACACACTCACTAAAGGTTTTATTTATTTCTAAATTTCAATTGCTTAAAATCTCAGGGTCCTGACATGAGAAGCCCAGGGGCAGGTCCCATGAGCCTCAGGTTTGACCCCATGAGGACTTCTCATCAATGCTATCATCTGCACAGAACAGACTGGAATATAGTAGGTAGCAGAGTCTCTTGGACCAATGCAGGGTCTTTGGTAACATTTGAACTTAAAATATGGAGCATACATTTAAAAAAATTTAAATCTACCAATAAACTATTAGAATTAATGAGCAAAGTCATTTATATATACCAGCAACAAACACATGGAAAAAATTAATGATGTCATTTACAACAGCAACTACAAAAATCAATTACACAGGATTAATATAACAAAAAATGTGCAAGATCTCTACACTGAATACTACAGAACATTGCTGATAAATTACAGAAGATCTAGAGAAATGGAGATATATATCATGTTCATGGATTGGAAGGATCAATATTATTAAGATGTTAATTCTCCCCAAATTGATCCACAGACACAGTGTGATTCCAATAAAAAAAATCACAGAGGATGTGTGTGTGTGTGTGTGTGTGTGTGAATTGACAATTTGATTGCAAAATTTATATGGAAATACAAAGGACTGAGAACAGCTAAAACAATCCTGAAGAAGAACAAAGCCAAGAGCACTTACACCACTATAAATCAAGATTTGTAAAGCCACAGTAATTATGTCAGTGTATTATCGGCACAAGGAAAGGAAAAACAACTGAGCAATGGGACAGAATAGAGTCCAGAAACTGATCCAACTTATGTCAGTTGATTAATGTCAAAGATGATACTGCAGTTCAGCGGAGAAAGGATAACCTTTTTGGTAAATGGTGCTAGCCATCTGGATATTTGCGTGGGGAAAAATGTATTTGGACCCCACCTCACACTATATGCAAAAATTGATTCTAGATGTATTAATATACAAATGTGAAAGGTAAACCAATGCATCTTACAGAAAATAAAAGAGCATCTTCATGACTTTGGAGTAGGTAAAGATTTCTTAACTAGGACACAAAAGGCACTAACTACAATGGGGAAAATAGATAAAATGGACTACATTAAAACTAAGAATTTTAGTTGATTTAAAGACATAATAAAGAGAAAGTGCAAGTGAAAATGCATACCCCAGAATAAGAAAGTCATGTCAAGAGAAATATAATGAAGGTCTACAAATAAAAACAACCCAACAGAAAACTGAGTAGAACATTTAGAGAGACAGTTCACAAAGAAGGTATCAAAATGTCCAATGAATATATGAAATGGGCTCATTTTGACTGATCATCAGGAAAATGCAAACTAAAACATCAGTGTGATACCTCCACATACCCACCGGAATGACTAAAATAAAAAAGATCGACTATGCCAAGTTTTGGTGAGTATCTAGAGTAATAGACACACTCTAGATACTGGTGGGAGGTTGCCTGACTCAGTTATGGTTACTATCTTGTCTTTGCTAGAAACAAAATGCCACACTCAGAATGATTGCACCCCATGTTTCCCAACCACTAAATGTGGGCAAGCACTCTGTAGTTGTTCACAGATGATCACCTCATTACAGGAAGGCTGCCTTTTACTGACAGCACTCAGCAACACCTACAATATCACCCTGCATCTGGAGAATACCACAGTATCCGGGACACCTTTTGGGGTGCTAAGCCTTATCATCCCAGGGTCCCCAGTCCCAGGTCCTACACACCAGATGAGACATTCGAGTGGGAGACTGGGCAAGTTTGTCTCACCACTCTGCACAGCTGCTTCTACTGGCCTTGCTGAAGACTCAACAATGAGTTTCTGAGCTCATTTCAAATGAGAGAAGTTGCCCTCTCCCCACAGCTTACTCTATTCTTCTGCATTGACTCTGTTTTCTATACCTTACTCTATTCTTTTCATGAACTCAGTTTACTACTGCTGTGTTGCTCATTATAAGCCCAGCTTGCTTAGAACTGGCCTTTACACCATGGCCTTATGAGCAGCCCCCATGAGCAGAGAAGGAGAGCAAAGCTTCCTAGGTAGAAGGTCCTGGTGCAAGAGGGAAGTCCAGCACTGCCTAGATCATGGAAGCCAGTTGGCCTACTGTGCAGCTAGCACCAAGGGGGTAACAGACCCTTTAAACTCTCACACTGTTCAGGACCCTTATCCTTAACCTCAAGCATTTCAACACTCAGATGACTCTATTCCCCAACTTGTTCCTAATCCACACATCTTCTGACTGTATAACCCCATGCTAGGCCCACTTACAACCTTACCATTCTTCTTGGACTTAAAGTTAGGCACTACTTCTTGAGGTTAGCCCATGTTTTGAAACTATTTGTTAATGAAATCATCAAAGGTGAAAATATCAAATAATAAGAGAGGGCTGGATCCTAAGAAACACTAAAATGTTCCAAGGGGAGAGGAAACCTTATGAAGGAGAGTAAGAAGGAGTAACCAGAGAAGTACGAGGCAAATCAGGACATGTGGTGGCCATGTAAGCTAAGGGAAGAAAGTGTTTTGAGAAGAAGAGAGTCATCAGCTTTGCCAGATGCTGCTGAGAGTGAGGAAGATGAGGACTGAGATTCATCCATTGGAATTGGCAAGGTGGAGGTCATTGATGGCCTTTGACAAGAGTGATTTTTGTGGAGCAATGAGTTTGTCAGCCTGATTGACGAGATATGGGGGGAGAAATGGAGGAGCAGAAGTGGGGACAAGGAGCATAGGCTATTCTTTGGAGGAGTTTTGCTGTAAAAGGGGAGCAGAATAAAGGAGTGGTTGCTGGAGGGGCATATGGAGCCAAGGGAAGGATCTTTTGGTAAGGTTATGAGGTTGTCTTTGCTAATGTGAAGAGGCCAGTGACCATAACTAAGTATGTGGCAGACTTTACTCAAAAAACCATTCATGGACTCTGAGAAACAAACTGAGGGCTTCAGAGGGGAGAGGGGTGGGGGAATGGGATAGGCTGGTGATGGGTAGTAAGGAGGGCACGTATTGCATGGTGCACTGGGTGTTATACGCAACTAATGAATCATCGAACTTTACATCAAAAACCAGGGATGTACTGTATGGTGACTAACATAATATAATAAAAAATATTATTATTAAAAAAACAACAACAAGAAACCCCCCCAAAAAACCATTCATGCATTACCTCATTTGAGCTGGTAGATGCTATAATTAACCAAAGTTTATGGCTGAGGTTTATGGAGACTCAGACCTTACTAGATTGCCCAGCTAATAAGTGGCAGGACTGGTTCTGATCCCAGGCAGATGACACTAGAGACTGTGCTCTTAGCCCACCTATGACACTGCCTCCCAGAGAAGAGGGAGAAGGTGGGAAGACATGGAAGGAAGTAGGAAAGTGGAGGCCAGGGGATCCAGAGCCTCTGGCCTGGGGAGGGCCAGCCTGAGACAGAGAGGGGGAGGACCTCTCTCTAAGTGAGCCCTAAGGGATGAAGAGGAGAGCAAGGCTCATGGGATTGTTCCCATTTGGGGCTCTTTTTTTTTTTTTTGAGAAATTTAGGAAATTTCCTTATTTGCTCAGAATTAGGAAGGGAGGGTGGAATGGGAGCTTACAAAGACAGAGGAAGTTCAGAAAAAATGATGTGGAACATTTGAAAAACCGTGCTGGGGTGAAGGAGAAAGATGGCTGTGATCCAGGTGGCCAGGACAAACCAGCTGAGACAGAAAATTGTCACCTTGCTACGTTCCTAACTTTTAGGCTGTGTGATTGTTTCTCCAGCAGAGGGCAGTAGCTGGGGACAAGCGCTACGGAGGTTGACTCAATTCAGGGAGAGGTTTGGTAGGGTCCATGCAGTGGGGGCCAAGGGGTCAAAAGCATGAGGATTATTAATGAGAGAGCAGACCACGAGTTAAAGGGTGGCTAGGGAAGGAAGAAGAACCAGAAACTTCGTGTCAATAGTAGTAGTAATATTAGCAGTAACGATAATGGTAATGTTTGCTATTATTAATTTAGTGTTTAGGATCTGTCCAGCATGGGGCTCAGTTCTTTACGTGCACACATTCATTTAATTCTCGCAATAACCCTAGAGAAGGGTACCATTATTTGCTCCATTTTATATTTCGGGAAGAACCACAAAATCAAATGAACTTGAGTTCCCAAATAACTGTGTGGAAGGCCCTCGAAAAATCAGGAACACTCATGTTGGAGTATTAAAATGAATTAAGCCACCGAAATATTGAGGTTTATTTGTTATTGTAGCCGATATACATTACTATAGATTAAATGTTTGTGTCCCCCCAAATGTTGAAACCTAACCCCCAAGGTGATGGTATTAGGAGATGGGGCCTTTAGGAAGTGATTAGGTCATAAGGATGGAGTCCCCATGAATGGGATTAGTGCCCTTATAAAAGAGTCCCCAGAGGGCCCCCTTACCCTTGTCACCATGTGAGGACACAGCAGAATGGCAGCTGTCTATGGATCAGGAAACAGGCTCTTGCCAGACACCAAATCTACTGGCACCCTGATCTTAGAATTCTCAGCTTCCAGAACTGTGAGAAATACATTTCTGCTATTTATAAGCCACCCAGTCTATGATATTCTGTTGTAGCATCCCAATCAAACTAAATCATACATTAATGAAAACACTCCCTTCAGTTTGTTCAGGGTATGGGGTGGAGGGCAGAGCTGACAGGACAGCTGTAGTGGGAAGGGTCTGCACTGGTGCTTGGAAGTGGAGAATAGAACCATGGCACCTATTGGTGCATGCTCTGCTTTGGTTTGAGATGTGAAGAGGATCCTTGGGGTCGTCCTTGGGGAGGATACCACAGCCTTTCCACATATTGGCTGGCCACTAGGGGAGGGGCACCCAGGCTTCAGGGAAGCCATTGTTGGTATGGAACACTGTGTTATGGGTGAAAGAGGTAATGAGCCATTTCAGACCAATTTGGGTGGTGAGATGGATGGGCAGGCCAGTTGTGTCACGTAGGAGATATGGTTGTGGTGACAGTGTTCTGGGATTCCATTGTGTGAACATGTGCACATGAACGCTTGCTCGTGTGCGTGCATGCACACACACACACACACACACACACACTCCTTGCAATGACCCTGTGAGATATGTACTGTTATCACCCCTGTTTTATTGAAGAAGAAACTGAAGCACAGAAGTATTTTGCTCAGCATCACACAGCTAATCAGGGCTGGACACATGATATATCTATTGACTGGTTAGTTTGAGACAAACTATTTTCTGTAAGGTGTAGACCCATGCTTACGGTGGTACCGGATATTTAATCCAGGTCTAGCCAACTGTCTGTCATTGGTCTGGTTAAGGACTAGGGGTAACAGGTGGTAGACGCCTGTATGTGAATGTGAAGGACTGTGAAGAGGACTTTCAAGAATGGGGATATGATTCAAGGGCTGGGATTGGAGGTTGAGTGGGAGGCTTTCCCTGGAAACAGAATACTTCTCTGTTGGAAGGAAGGGTGGTAGTTGGAACGTATAGAGGCCCAGGGCCCAGGATGGAGTATGTAATCATGGCAAGGACATCTGCCCATCTAAAATGGTGTTGTGACCTCGGAAAGGGGTGTGTCTATGGTGAAGTTGGTATTGTTCTGGGGTACGGAGGGTTGGAACTAGGTAGCGAAGTCCTTGGAGTTCTTCAGGTCTGCCTTTGGACTGAATTCTGGTATCTCTAGTGGTGGTGTCTTGGGAGACACAGGCACCACTGGAGGACATTGTATCAGATATAAGGTCCGCAGAGAACCCTCAGCCTATGTTCTGAGTATCAAATGGCCCTGGGTGGCCTGCTATTGTGGAAACAATATTGAGTACTCCCCTTTCCAACCAGGACTCATAATCGACTCTTTTGGAAAATAGTATGATGCCATCCCTCACACTTTGTCTCTTCAGGGGCTGCCCAGTGTGGTTGGCATCTTTGCCAGACATGTTGTTCACCCTGCTGCATTCAGACATCTGCCATAGTGGCTGAGTGGTGTCAGTGTTCTCAGACTATTCAATTTATGGGCTATGGAGGCTACTGCTATCTCTTGAAATGATGACTTGGGTAACTGCCCAGCTTTCTGGGACAAGCTGAGCTTTGGGTTTTGTCTCACTGCTGTTGCCTCCGCCTATGGAGAAGAGAAGGGCCCCTCTCTCCTGGTTCTAGGCAGGGTCACTAGCCTCAGCCAAGCCCAGTTTCTGTGAGAAGTCAGCTCAGGGTATAGGCCCCTGCGCTCTGATCTCTAGGACTGCATAGTGTCTGGTGTGGCTCTGAAGAGCTGGTTTCCATGACCTTATGGTGAGTTTGGTCAGGGTGGAAGGCAACATTGCTTAGCTCCTGGAACACCATCCAGGGGAAGGGTGCAGACAGTGCCCTTTCACCTCTGGAGGCATTGTGTATTAGGGCTGGTTGGGGTGCGAAAGGGGAACCACAATGGCAACTTTGCCTGCTCCTAGCACCTAGGCCAGGTGCCATGGGCAAGGAGGAGGAGCCCTGGCTAATACATCCCAGCTTCCTCTCAGCCAAGCCTTCCCACTTTCAACTTCACCTCACCTCAGGCACGGAAGTCCTCAGCTTACTCCTGCTTGCCTTTATTCTGCCAACACCCTACCCTCTCTCCTGTTTGTGACCTGGTGCCAGGTTGTTTGTATCAGGGCTGCCCTATAACCCTGCCTCCTCATAGAAGGGACTTTTATGGACATCTCAAGTCCAAGGACCCCACTGCTGGGCTTCCCTACACAGCCTGTGCTTTAATCCCCTGGTTCTAGGAGGTGATGAGCAACATTCTCTGAGGCTTCCCCAGTTTCACCCTGGAATGGACAGAAGCCTCAGACTGCTTCTTCCTCAACCTCTACTGGTGCAGCGGGTGCCCTCTGGTGGTCGCATGCGGCACACCTCCGCAGAACTGAGTACGGCGCTCCTGAGAGCTGTGCCCAGCTGGGCTTGAGGGTGAATGCTCTGGTCAGGTGCTGCCCCCTTCTCCGCTTCTGTGGCAATAGGCAGACCACACCTCCAGACACCTGTGGCAGTCAGCTCCAGATGGGTCGCCTTATGAGCCCCACTCTGGCTCATTGGGGTACTTGGACCTGGCTCCTCCTGTGCAGCCAGGCTGCTCCTCTATTCCTGGTGCCATCTGGAGAGCAGAAGATGTAGTGGTCCTGTCTTTCCAGATGGGTCTAAGAAGTTCCTTCTGGGAACTGAGGGAGAATCTTTTCCCCACTTCTCTCCTACTTGCTGGTGGTTGGCTGGCAACCATTGGCGTTCCATGATTTATAGTGCATTACTCCAAGCTCTGCCTCCATCTTCACGTGGCCTTTTCCTCTTACAAAGACACTTGTCATTGCATGTAGGGCTCACCCAAAACCAGGATAACCTCACCTTGAGACCCTTAACTTAATGACATCTATAAAGATCCTTCTTCCAAATGAGTTCATGTTCACAGGCTTCTGGTGGATATAATTTTTGGGAGCCACCATTCAGCACACTACCAGGTTCATGTCAAGAAGACCCTGGTATCATACATCTGTACCCTGAACCCCTCTACCCCTTTAGGACCCAAAGGAGATCATTGTACAGAGAGGAGCATCTGGTGACTCTGCACACATGCAGGGGATCTGTGTGGTTCCTGCTGATACCAGAGGGACCGGGGAACTTGATGCCAGCAGAGTGGATGTGTCACCAGGCTAGGCTTGCACTGCCATGGTGCCAATCGTTTCATCCAGCACCACCCAGATCATGGGGCCCTGACTCTGCCTCTGGGACCCACCTGGCCTATCATGGCTGGGTGAGGCAGGGGTGTATGTGTGCTTCTCATTAACCAGAGCAAGTTATTCAACTGACTTGTGCCTAATCTATAAAATGAAGACTTCCACCAGTGCCTGCTCTTATTGTCTCAGCAGAACTATTTGGGGTGGAATCTGGTGCCTAGTGATGATACCTTAGAAAGCTCCAAATTCCAGACCCGGATGCCCTCTGAACCAATCAAACTCAAGTTGACATAAGGAGACATTGAAGACAAGTACTGTGATTGGCAAAACAATGGTTCCCTGAGATATCCATGTCCTAATCCCCAAACCCTGTGAGGATGACACCTTCCATGGCAAAAGGGACTTTGCAGATGTGTTTATGTTAAGGATCTTGAGCTGGGGAGTATTCTGGATTATCCAGGTGGTTTCCACATGTAGTCACAGGGTTCCTTATAAGAGGGAGGCAAGAAGGTCAGAGTCAGAGAAGGAAATATGATGACTGAAGCAGAGTCCAAGAAAGACAAGAGTGAGATTGAGAGATTGGAAGATGTGCAGGTGGCTCCTAAAAGCTAGAGAAGGGAAAGAAACGAATTCTCCCCTAGAAACTTCAGAAGAAATGTAGCCGTGCTGACCCAGTTCAGACTTCTGACTCTAGGACTGTAAGAGAATAAATTTGTGTTGTTTTAAGCCACGGCATTTGCGGTAATTTGTTAGAAAAGTAATACAAGTATCTATTGTGTGTCCCGGGGTCCCACAGAAGCATGCCTCTTTGTTGCCCATTTTGGACTGAAAACCCACAATTCAGACACCTCCTACAATCCTTCTGCACATGTTTCAGAGAAATACACCACTCACAAACCAGGACGCATTTGCAGTCATGAAGGCAAAAGGATGTTTACGATACCATGACCCAGTGGATGAGATCACAGAACTTACTAGTGTGCAAGGCCTGCGTATCTGCCTAGCATGTGCACTCCCCCTCAGAGTCCTAGACCCAGGCTCTTGCAAACTGAGCATTCTCCTACAGCAGACGCAGCCCCTTTACGCATTCTTCAGAAGGAAGCTACATACATCGAAAGCATTAACGAACACGGTTGGTTTTACCAAAAATTTCACAAGGCAGATGGAAGAGGACTTCATATCATACATCCTAGAGCATTCCATCAGAGACCAGTGTCTTCTCTCCCAGCCTTTCCACACATTGGCTGTTCCAGGTGCAATAGCCAGTTATCTTAGAGGTCAAGGGACACTTATAAATATCCAATGGGTAGTTTTATCTTGCTACATATATGACCCTCAAGGGGTCATCAAATCCTCCACCATTGTATCAGGGGTCAGGGCTTTTTATGAAAAAACATGTGGAACTCCCCTTGGCCAGGATTCCTGGGGATGTAGCCTGAATGTAGACACCAATCCAGAGCCTTCTCACTCCCAGCACCATGAACATCTTGGAAATGCTCTGCAGGCTAGCAGTCCTTATGAAACAGAATGACTGGGGACCCCATCATCATCTCTGAGAGGGCAGCAAGTAGGAAACAGTCTTCTCTATGCATCTCAGCCAGGTGGAATATAATGATAATCATGACACTGACAGCTGCTTACGTGGAGCACTTACTACCTGCCAGTCACCGTGCACAAAGACGAACACAGATCGACATGGATTAACATACACTATCTCATTTAATCTTCACAACCACCCTGTGAGGTAGATCCTGTGATTCCCCTTGCTTGATAGAGCAAAGCAGCTGACACACAGAAAGGCTGAATCACAGAGTAAGGGGCAGAATTGGAATTTCAGCTTTATAGTTGACTGCCTCTCTAGCTGTGCCAGCTTCTGAGATCCAAAGCCAGACCCTTCTTTGTGGGTCTGTGATCCTGGAACACTGCCCCCTTGCCAGCAGGCATGCTCGGAAGCCTTCCCAGTGCAGAGCATTGGAGTAATGCCAGAGGACAAAAGGGCATCTTTTCCTGGGTCTGGTGTACTTCGCTTCTTCCTGCTGCCAGGGCACTGGGCGGGGGTGGAGGACGCCTATTGGGGCTCACCCTCCCTCCCTTCATGCCAGCAGCACAGCCCTTCCCCGTGGGTGGATCCCACGTGAGTTTTGTGAACGCCTCACCTACTTTCCAGGCTAATTCAGCAGCACTTGAAAAGGGCAGTTTCCTGGCAAGTTCTGAGGATGCCCTAGCCGACTTTCCAGCAAATTCAACACCTCCACCTGGGCAGCTTCCCAGAGAATTTATTGGAAATCCAGGCAATGGTTTCCTGCCTGCCAGCCTCAGCCTGCTGGCAGCCCAGTGGGAGGCTTCCAGCCCAGGGCCCCTCTCCACCACGTAGTGGGCTGCAACCACACCCTCTTCAATGAGGTCTGACTTCTAGCTTTGCGGACATCCCTGCCTCCTTCCCCATTTGTTCGTTCCTTGGGTACTCTCCTTTAGCTCTAGGATATTCTTTAAAGTCTTCTTTTATTCCCTCTTAGTAGCTAATTCTCTATAAATAGTCAATAATTTTTTTATGGTAAATCTTCCTCATTTAAATTACTGTGTATTTTCTGTTTCTTCCCTGGCTTGACTCCAATGATAACACTAGCTGAGCCCAGGGCTAGACATACTTATTAACTGTGTTTGTCTGTATGGTGGAAGAAATGCTATTTATGCAATAACTCTTTCAAAATTTCACAGAAATGTAATAATAGTGACAATAATAGTTTCCATTCATTGCTCATCCACTATCTGTCAGGCATTTTACATCCTGTACAATAACTTCTCTAATCCTGGTAATAGCATTATAGGTTAGGTTCTATTATTAATCCCACTGTCTTAGTCCATTTGGGCTGCTATAACAGAATAGCATAGATGAGGTGGCTCAAACAACAGAAATTTATTTTTCACAATTCTGCAGGCTGAGAAGTCCTGTGATTGCCATCGGGAAGCTGGAGACCCAGGAAAGCCAGTGGTTTATTTCAAGGGGCCAATGGTAAAGATCTTGATCTGGATCTGAAGGCCTGAGAACCAGGAGCACTGAGGTCAGAAGATGGCTGTCGCAGTTCAAGCAGTCAGACGGGGAGCAAGTTCAAACTTCCTTCACCTTTTTGTTCTTTTCAGACCCTCGCCAGCCTGGATGATGCCATCCACATTGAGGAGGGCCATCTGCTTTACTGAATCCACCAATTCAAATGCTAATCTCTTCCAGAAACATCCTCATAGATACACCCAGAAATAATGTTTAACCAGTTCTCTGGGCATCACATGGCCAAGTCAAGGTGACACAAGTAACCATCACATCCATTTTGCAGAAGTAATATGAAGTTGTTGGTCCTATTCAATACCTGAGATGTCTTCCAGTGTTTAGAGTACACGCCATCCTTCTCCATCTCTTGATATATTTTATATCTGGATGGCATTGTGATTTATTCTTTAACTTGACTTTTGGACCTGTGGCTTCCAAATTCCTGAACTGCTTGCAGCAGACAGACAAGCCAAAAAAGTTATATTTGAAAGCCTGGAGGTGGAATGCCTGGCTGGCTTTCTGTTCAGCTAAGTCATCCTGAAAGAATAGCTGTCCCAGAGCTGAGTGGTCCCAGATCAATCAGTAATGTTCAATTTTTGGGAGCCTTAGCCCTCTTTTCCATGGTCTTGTCTAATAAATAACATGCACTGAAGGAGTGGGACTACTCTTCCATAGTGGTTGGCATCACTACTCCCTGACCAGGAAAAGGAGCTAGCACTCAGTATAGAGCTAATGTCCTCAACCTGCCCCAGCTACTCAACATGGGAGTTCTTGAAAGTTCCTTTGATGTAGCCACAGGGCCCCAAGGGCTTGTGAGCTGACCCCACATATGACATGACACCCTCAATCCCATGTACCAGTTACTAATTCTGACACTTGTTCAAAGGTGAAAGGGTCAAGAACCAGCCTGTGTGACTTGGGGTGATGCTACATGAATTTCCAACTCTTCCACACTTAGGGGATTATGTATCTTGGGACTTCAGTGAACCCCCAACCTCCCCAGTCTCCACCACTATGTTACACAGAAATGGTCTATTTAATCCTACACTGATACCTAGATCTTCCAGTCACAATTGCCTTGTTCACCCGCGAGCTCTCTACCTCCACACACAGCCATACGCAGATCTCTGATATGACTCCCATTTTGTATCCTGTACTGGCAAGAATACTATTCAAGTCCCTTTTCACTCACCCGATCATCTTCTGTAGAATAATGGTAGATACTTGCAGTCTTTGATGCTTTTCAGTCACTCCACCAACAGCCGTTTATTAGCCGCCTACTATGTTCCAGGTGGTGGCTGAAGTTATAATTGGAAGTGAATATTTTTCATTTTGGAATGCAGCCTAGCATCTGAACCTCTTGCCATATTTAGGGAAGCCCTTGCCTCTTGACTCTTGGTGGAGGAGGCAGAGCCCACCTTCCACTATAGAAGATGAAAATGCCAGGTGTCCCAGTATTATTTGCAGCTATAATGTGGCACGTGACCTAGGCCTCAGAATCAGAGGCCCCCTTTTAGGTCTTTGAATCTGGCATTAGTAACCGAAAGAATAAAAGCAGCAGAGAATTACTGCTCCGATGATGGTGATTGCAGCAAGACCACGTTTCTAGGCACAACAGTAGCAAGAATGTTACTGCCAGTGTCCAGTATCTGCTGCCAACCATTTGGGATCTTAGTGCTTAGCGGTGGCAGCAGTAGGGTCATCAGCGGCAGCTCTGTGGTATGATCTGGTTCATTGTTTCTGGCCTCATAGTTTGAGTCCAGTTCTCCCATGCCACCAGTGACTTAATGATTTACCAAATATCCTTTTGCTAAGTTACTTTTCCGCTTTATTAAGCAAGAGCCAGTTTCTATTGCTTTCATATGAGAATCCTGATTAATGCAGAATATAGCAGCAGAAGCGGGCTGCTCAGAGTATGGAGCTAAATGGAGAGTTGGCTGAATGGAGGAGGTGAGATGGAGGACATTGAGGACCACATGACTATAGGCAGGGAAGATGGTGACCATGGTGATGCAATTGTAAAACATTTGGTAAAACAGTTGCCTGTTGTATCTTTGGACACATACCACCTGCAGACAAAGCTGTATAATTAGAGGAAGTGGTGAGAACACTTATTTAAGAATTTAAGAGGGGTGCCTCGGTGGCTCAGTCGGTTAAGCATCTAACTCTTGATTTTGGCTCAGGTCAGGATCTCAGGGTCCTAGGATCAAGCCCCGCCTTGTGCTGGGCATGGAGCCTGCTTAAGAGTCTCTCTCTCTCTCTCTCCTTCTTCCCCTTCCCCCCTCACCATCCTACTTGCACGTGTGCGTGCACTCTCCGTCTCTAAAAATTTTTTAAAAAATAAAAGAATTTAAGAAAAAGTCTTTACTCCAGGGATATGTCAGCTCTCTTACAAGGTGTGAGCTCTCTGGAGTCTGCACCGAATGCTCCAGATGATCACGGAAGATTCTCTACTCTTCTTGTCCAGAATTTGAACATCTTCCAGTCCTGTGTGAGCTCTGAAAATAGTTCTGCCTAAAACTTCCCAGTTCTTCTTTGCTCAGTGTAGCACTCAGTAAAGACCGTAGGAAACAAACTGAGGGCTTCAGAGGGGAGGGGGGTGGTGGAAAGGGATAGACTGGTGATGGGTAGTAAGGAGGGCACGTATTGCATGGTGCACTGGGTGTTATACGCAACTAATGAATCATCGAACTTTACATCAAAAACCAGGGATGTACTGTATGGTAACTAACATAATATAATAAAAAATATTATTAAAAAAATTAAAAGCTTAAAAAAATATATTATTATAAAAAAAAAAAAGAGTGTAGGGAGCGCCTGGGTGGCACAGCGGTTAGGCGTCTGCCTTCGGCTCAGGGCGTGATCCCGGCGTTATGGGATCGAGCTCCACATCAGGCTCCTCCGCTTGGAGCCTGCTTCTTCCTCTCCCACTCCCCCTGCTTGTGTTCCCTCTCTCGCTGGCTGTCTCTATCTCTGTCGAATAAATAAATAAAATCTTAAAAAAAAAAGTGTAGGAAAGCCCTTCTTCGATTTCTGGAGCTCTTTCTCCACGCAGTTTCCTCATCACTGTCCCGCACATTCCAGCTGCCTCAGCCTCTGTGAACTCTGACCTCCAGGTCTTCACCCCAGGAAACTTCTTTGTTTTGCTTGGGTCCCTCTTCCCTGCTCCATGTTTTGGACATCTCATTTATTTTCTTCTCTCTAATATCATGGTCATATGCTACCTCTTGTCTAATTGCCTAAAATTAGTTGTTTCATATGTATTTGTCCAGATTCTAGTTGTTCAGGGTAGATGATTAACTCCAGATTCTGTTTCTCCCGCATTATCAGGAGGTTTACTTTTGTATGTTTTCCAAACTTTCAGAAATCATTATAAGTCAATTTTTGAACAAAACATATGAAACAAAAGTTTATTACAAAGAAAAGTGACCCGCACGTGTGTGCGTATTTCCAGGGCATAGGTTTGGTGGATGCACAGCACACATCTGTGCTGTTGGGTCCCACTTCTTCAGGCTTCAGACTCATACCTCTGCCCAGAATTCCTGGAAACCCACCAAATCACCTCATGATCATCTGTATTTCCTTACTTACCAGTATGCATACTTTGGAGGGACAATGTGGCCAGACTGAAGAAGTAGCAAGCAGAATTTCATGGGGTTCTTGAGGTTGTGTGCTTCCCCCTTGCTTTAAATTCTACAGTGTTGCCATGGTCTCTTCTGGACACTAGAGGGCGTGCCTGCACCAAGAATGACCTGTTAATCCCCACCAGCTGCGTCATTTTTCACCAGCTCTCTGCACATCAGGCCTTGCTAGATCCTGGTTCTTTGGGAGTAGTCAGGGCTTGTGTTGTCACAGGGCTCCAAGTGGCCTGTTTCCCATCTCTGCAGCACCAGATATATTACTTTCAAAGGCTTTCTCTTCTCTCTTATCACCACTCTCAGAAAAACTCAGCCTGGCCTCCCAGCAGACCTCGTAGCACCAGAGTGACCCTATTTTTTCCCTTTTAGCTAGTGGCCAGTGGGGAAAAATCTGGGTTCCCGGATATTCCTCTTTATGCTGAGACTTTCTCAGAGGCCCATTATACAGATTTAGAAATAGAGAAATGGATTCACCAATAATGCCATATGCTACAAAGTTTCTCGGTGGGGGCGGGGGGCACTCCTGAACTCTGACCAGTTTTTTTATATAAGAGGTTAGCCCTAAATTGGACCTCTTCTGTCTGGAAAGGAGAGGTCTGGTAGAGGTTAACAAGCATGGAGACAGTAAACACGGTTTGGGCACCTAATTCCTGGCATATACCAGGGAATTAATAAATATTTATAAAATAAATGGAACGATGAGGGAGTGAATGGAGGTCAGAATAAGAAAACTAAGGGTCATCCATCAAACCTTTTTTAAATCTCCTCTCCTTCTTTTAAAAAGCAGCTTTATTGAGATATAATTGATATACAAAGAGCTACCCATATTCAATGCACACAATTTGATGGGTTTGGACATGTGCAAACACCCATGATATCATCACCACAAAGTAATAGACATATATAACACCTCCCCAAACGTCCTGGTATCCTTTGTTTCTTTGCTTTTTGGGATGAGAACACTTAACATGAAATCAACCTGCTTAACAAATTTTGAAGTGCATAATACCATATTGTGAGCTCTAGGTGCAATGTTGTACAGCGTGTCTCTAGAACTCATTCATCTTGCATAGGTGAAACTTTTCTATTAGAACAAGTAAAAACCCTAAGGGGTATAGTGATGCCGAGAGTCACTGGACTAGTTAGTAGCAGAGCCAAGACTTGAACCTGGAGTTCTGATTGCTGGTCTCTAGTTTTCCCAGCTCCAATATACAGCACAAAGTCCTTGGATATTCATGTCCCTGCGAAGTTGGTAGCAGGCAGGTGTAACTGGTTTTCTTGTGATGAGTCACTGCCAGTGCTGGCTGGAAACCAGTATTTTTCCTCCGTGCAGGCATCTAAGCCATCCACTCTGATTGCTTGCTTAAGGATCGCTCTTTACCACACATGCTGCACGCTGGGGGTGCTGTTGTTTAATGAGTGGGCTTACTTGTTCAGTTCTTTTCCACTTGCGTCTTTGGGGTGCCCAGATATAGATTGGGGGTGTTCAAATATCTTCAGGTGTGTCTAAGCTTGGCTTCTAACCTTCTGGCCCCTGGACTCCCCCCCCCCTTTCCAGGCTTCTGCCCAGAGTAATAGGCCACCAGTCTCTGGAGGACCTTCTCAGATCACTTAAGCATTGACTCTTAAGCATTTGGGAATTATGGACTCTTGAGAATCAGAAAATGACACATATGCACAAAACGTGGCACATCATTCAAGGCTGCTAAGCAGTTTGTGGGCCATTGCTTAAAAGCCTGTGCTTTTCTTGGACATTTTTTCTCTAACAAAATGTGACCATGTAAACCATGTTAGTAACCTTTGGCACATAGGAATGACTGTATTTTGGCGGAGCAACAAAATTTCCCCTGCGGAGTGAGGTAGGATTGGGGATGGGAGGTAGCGGATTTTAAATGCCCCAAAGGAAGTGTTCTCCCTGTCCTTTGGGGAGCTCAGACAGTCGTGACTGTGTCATTATATTCTCACCAGCACAGATGAGTCGGTGTAGCAGTAACCACATAGCATTTGACATGACTTTCAAACTTGCTCATTCCCAAGTCAGAAAGATCTTTGAGAAAGTCTGCTCACCACCCCCACAGGGCAGTGACAAGTTTCAGCGGCTTCACCTGATGATTTGGCTTGTTTGCAAGTCGCTTTCAGAGAGCACGAGGGACAATCTAGCTCCCACTGCTCTATAATTAAAGCATGCGTGGAGTTCTCATTCTTACTCAGCAAGGCTGTAATTCAAACAGCCTGAGGGAATGCCTCAGATGTAATATTGTCTCAGCAAAGGAAGGAAATCTTTTCTCTTAGAACCCCTCGTCATTGCAACTTTGCTGCAGGCTGCATCTGATAAGTGTATAGAAAAACAAAGCTCACCTGTTTCTTTTTTAATTCCCCCACTTTTTGAGCAAGTAATCGAGTAAGCCCTGCTTGGTGTGCGTGCGCCTGCGTGTGCATGTGTGTGTGTGTGCGCACGCACAGGTGCGTGCCCGTGTGTGTGCGTATGTGTGTAGTGTCTGTGTCCTTCGCCCAGCTCCAGGGACTCTCCCTAATCTCTTAGACTCTTGAGCCCTTTGCTGTCCTTGTGGTGCCCAGAAATGCAGCATCTTTATCATTTTTTTTACACGTCATCATTCTTTGAATCCTCGCAGTGAGATATTAGGTTTTTAGAAAGTGATAATTTCATTCTGCAAAACTGGGGTGGGAACATTCCAACTTCCAGACGGTTCCCACTTTCCCTGGTCCATTAAATGGAGCCAGCCTAGCTGCATATCTAGCTACAAGGAGCCCCAGGCCCCACAGCAGTACATATGACCCAAGCGTCTATGGTGCTCCATGCCCTGTACGGGGGAGGCTAAACACTCAGGGAGGAAGGAAGCAAGGCCCCCGGCCCAGATGAGCTCCCTTCTAGGTTGGGCACAAGGAAGGCTGGAGAGTACAGTGAGGCAAGGGCTGGGAGAAGAGCAGGAACAGAACACCAAAACTGAAGTCTTCTTTTTATTTATTTTAAAGATTTTATTTATTTATTTGACAGAGAGAGAGACAGCCAGCTAGAGAGGGAACACAGGCATGGGGAGTGGGAGAGGAAGAAGCAGGCTCCCAGTGGAGGAGCCCGATGTGGGGCTCGATCCCAGGACCCTGGGATCACGCCCTGAGCCGAAGGCAGACGCTTAACGACTGAGCCACCCAGGTGCCCCTGAGGTCTTCTTTTTAGAAGAGGGCTTACTAATTCCATGAATATTTTGTATTTTTATGTTTATTTCTGATTCATTATTTTCTTCTTTCTAGTACAGAAGAAGGGGAACAACAAACACCCTGCAAAAATAAAGAAACAAACTCAACAACTGCTTCTTCTCTCCCTTCTTAACAACCACGGTATCTCAAATAAAGAAACAAACAAACCCAACAACTGCTCCCCCTTTCCCTTCTTAACAACCACAGTATCTCCATTTTACAAAGGTTATTTTCTCGTCTTTGCAAGGGTCATCCGTTCAGGAATTTGAAAGATGACAAATGGCTAATTTGGTTGTTCATGCTCTATGCCGCTGGAACTGAGCCCTTGAGTGATAATAATACAGGAAGGCAGGAAGCTACTCTCTACAACATGAACCTTGCTCTTTTCCTGACCCCTGGCAAGCCGCCCTGTGTGCATATGACCCCCACTGCAAATTCCACAAGGGTTCAGGCAGTGGGGTGCATCTGAAAATAGAATGGGCTCCATTAGCTTAATAAGAAGCATGGCAGACTGCGAATCACTTCTTCTTGTCTGAAGGGAGTGCAGGTAATTTCCACTCCAACATAGACTGAGCCAGGACAGACTGCTAGCAGAGCCCTCTGGGTTCACATACCCCTGGTGCCAGCTGTTGCCAGATGCTCTCATGATGGCCTTCGAACCACCACTACACGGCTTGTGAAAACCAATCATGAAAGAGAGAACTCTAAGACAGTTGTTGCACTGCCATTGTAAACGACCATGAAATATATTTATGAACCAATTATGGCAGGTATTTAGCAAAAGAAAGGAAGAACACTGCCTATTAGATCATAATATACACAACAGTATTTAAAGTATTACCGATTAAAATCTTTAAATCTTTTATATACTAGGTGTTGGAGTGGGTGTGGGGAGACAGTCTCAACCATACACTGTTAGTGGCACAACCCAGTGGACTCCCATGAATTTCTCCTCCAGCACTCACATAGGGGAGCATGCACAGAGATGTCATTGAAGTGATGCTTGTACTAGTGAAAAGCTGTAAATCTCCCTCTAGACATAAATGGTGGTGCATCCATATTTGAGAACACTGTGAATCTGTCAACGAAAATGACGTAGCTAGCACTGGCCCTGCAGCAGGCACTGTTTCAAGTGTTTTTGTACATTAACTCATTTAATCCTCACAGCGATTTACAAGGTCGATCCACTTAACTTACATCATCGGATGAAAAGAAACAAGTTACTGAAGACTGTTTATAGGAGGATTTCAATGGGTAAGAAAAGGAGACTGTATCCGTACTCGTGCATGGACAGCATCTACAAGGACCCCAAGAGAATGCTAGCAGTGAGTGATTCCTTCTGGGAAGGGGCAGTGTGACTGCGGGATTGGTGAGGAGGCAGGTTTTTAATCCACTTTATTAGATTCCTGTGGCTGTCATAACAAATTACCACAAATTCAGTGGCTTAAACCAATGGGAATTTATTCTCTCACATTTCTGGAGGCCAAAAGTCTGAGGTTAAGATGCAAGCAGGGTCATGCTTCCTTTGAGGGCTTCTGGGGGAAGATTCCTTTATTGGCATTCCCTAGCTTGCAGCTGCATCACTCCAAGCTTGGTCTTTATCTTCATGTGGCATTGTCCCTGTGTGTCTCTGTTTTCACTTGGCTTTTCTCTAAGGACACTAGGCACTGGATATAGGGTCCAAACTAATCCAGTATGACCTTGTCTTAACATAATTAATTTACCTGCGAGGACCTTATTTCCAAATAAGGTCACATTCTGAGGATTCAAGTGGATTTGAATTTTGGGGGGCTAGGGTTGCCACACTGGTTAACAAACACCAGACTGGATGGCTTAAACAACAGAAATTTATTTTCTCACGGTTCTGGAGGCTGGAAGTCCAAGATCAAGGTGCCAGTTGGGTTGATTTCTGGTGAGGTATTTCTTCCCATTTTGTAGATGGCCCCTTCTCATTCTGTGCTCACATTGCCTTTCCTTTGTGTGTGTCTGTGTGTGTGTGTGTCTGTGTGCACACGCACACAGACACACACACACAGATCTGGTTTCTTCCTATTCTTATAGGGACATCTGTCCTGTCAGATCAAGGTACTGAACTAAGGACCTCATTTAACCTTAGTTACCTCCATAAGGTCCCTCTCTCCAAATGTAGTCAAATTACGGGTTAAGGCTTCAACGTATGAATTTGGGAGGGTGGGGACACAATTCAGTCCATAACACTATTCAACCCAGTAGTAGTTGCATGGTCCTGGGTAAATTACTCAACCTACCTACCTAGCTGGGGCTCAAACACAGACTTTTCAATTAGCATAGGGAGGCCATTTGCAAGACCTTGGCTCCTGCCCTTTACATGTTCTTGTTTTTAAATATCTGGTTCTGAGAAATCCCCCTCAGTGCTGCCCTCCAGCCCCCTCCTGGCAGCTTTCACCTCTCCCTCTGTTGCCTAGCACTGCCCAGACTGTACCCATTATAAATTCAGTTGGCAGAGCCTAGGCTGGGTCCTCACAGCTTCTCAATAATCCTTGTCTTCATTACCTGCATTCTGGTCTTGGAACCATCTTGCCCATAGCTGCCTTTCCACATCTTCTCCTCCTCTGACTACTGCCCTCTTTCTTCTTTATTCCATTGCATAAGTTCTCAACAGAGTGGTCTTCACACTCTCTTTCCACTTCCTCACTCTCTCCTTTATTCATAAATCCTGGAAATCTAGCTTCTGGCTTCCCCTCCTTTGTATTGTTATCTGTGACCCCTTAATTGTCAGATCCAGTGTCACTTCCTCAGTCCCCACTACCCTCAGTATCTCAGCTTTATCTGACTCCACAGATTGCCTCTTCTCCCTGGATATTCTGTGCCCACCATGCTCAAATACACTGTAATATCTGGTTCTGCTCTGATCTCTCTGGGTGCACCTTTCTGTTTATGTAAGTGCTCTTTCCACTCCTCCTTTCCATGTCCAACTCAAACAGGACTCCAGAAGAGGATCCAGATAAATGGACAGGAGAATGAGGGGAATTACTTATCTCTTGGCCAAAAGAACCTACTAGCATCCAGATCCCACAGGTAGGGCAAGGTTATGACAGTGTACGTGCTAGTTGGAGATTCAGGAGCACCCAATGGTGGTTCTCCATTCCCTCTAAAGTCTGAACTTCTCAGTCCTCATTCATTAGAAAACTATTGCCTGGGCTCCTGAGTACAAGACTATAAAGAGTTATGACAAACCTCTCCATAAATCAGCCCCGAACTGCCTCCTTTTCTGTGACAGGCCTTGTACCAAGGCAGGAATGCCTATCTGAATGTGGTCCTTGTCACTATACTGAGCCAGGCACTATGCTAAAACTGTCGAGGGACATGGCAGTAGACAAGACATACATGGTCTCTGTCTTTTTGAGCTTATATTCCATTGGAATAAAATGACATTTATTAAGACCTTCTCCAACCTGGCCTCAATCTAATTCCCTGACTTCAACTTCTGCTCTTCCCTCTACTCTTGGCTTCACCCTCTGCCCATACGTCAATCTTCTGTAGTGATAAGGCACTATCTGCCTAGAATATCCTTCTTTCTTTCTCCCTTTTCCTACCAGGCAAGCTCCTCCATCTCTCCTTCTTCCCCTTTAAGGCCTGGGCTTTCTCAGAGTATGTCAATTACTCCACCTTGAAAGTATCTCAGGTGTACTGTCCACAAGTCTAGTTCTTCCACAGCACAGTAGCATGGCTGGAGGAGGGCCTGAAAAATATCTTCTAAAATGAATGGCCCATGGCCAGGGTAAGGAACCCAAAGGATCAAGAGATTGTGCTAGACCAGAGCTGATATTCCCTCTTTTAGACCATGTTCAAGTTACCCAGGACCACATTTCTTGCCTGAACTGTCCCTAGCTTGCTTCCAGGTATACCTTCCTTAGGGTGGACTGAACCAATAATATGCACAACCTTAGCGCCAAAAGGAGGTCAAGAGGCAGCTGTTTGGGGGAATGCAGACAAAGTGTAGACATGCATGTTCAGGCACCCACAAGCATGTAAATGAAGCCCCTTGCAGTGCTGGATGCAGTGGGAGTATGAATAGAAGGGGAACAATCTCAAACCAGGAGTTAGGGGGCTTCTTTTTGACACCGACTCCATCAGATGCCCCTTAGATCAGAGACTTGCAGGCCATGCAGAAGAGGGAACCCCAGAAAATGCCAGGAGTTGGGGTCTTACACTCCTGGCACCAAGTTCAAACATAGCATTCTGAGGAGTCTAAAAAGTTTAATTTGAAGCTACCTTCTGGTCATTTGAAAAGTCTAATTGTTAAGTCAGAAAGAGGGGTAAAGGGGGCACTTGGGTGTCTGACTTTGGCTCAGATCATGATCTCAGGGTCCTAGGACTAAGTCTCAAGTTGGGCTCCCTGCTCAGCAGGGAGTCTGCTTGTCTCTCTCCCTCTGACCCTCCCCTGTTCTCTCTCTCTCTAATATATAAATAAAATCTTTAAAAATAAATAAAAATAATAAAAGAAAGAGAGACAGAGTATTTAGAATCAAGAGGGCATCTGATTCACTCTCACATGCACCCTAACCCCAAGGTTGTACAGACAGAAAAACTAAAGTCTATTCTCTAGAACTGTGCAGTCCACTACTGTAGTCAGCAGCCACACATGGTGATTTAAATCTAAATCTAGGGGCACCTGGGTGGCTCAGTCATTAAGCGTCTGCCTTCGGCTCAGGGTGTGGTCCCAGTGTCCTGGGATCGAGCCCCACATCAGGCTCCTCCGCTCGGAGCCTGCTTCTTCCTCTCCCACTCCCCCTGCCTGTGTTCCCTCTCTAGCTGGCTGTCTCTCTCTCTGTCAAATAAATAAATAAAATCTTTTAAAAAAATAAATCTAAATCTAAATTAATTAAGAATCAAATATAATTAAATATCACTTCCTCAGTTGTGCTAGCCACATTTCAAGTGTTCAATAGTCATATGGAGCTGGTGGCTACCATATCACAGATGGAGAATGTTTCTATAATCACAGTAAATTCTAATGGGCAGTGCTGAGTTTAACCCATCTGAGGGTGCTACAGACATGTCATCTCTCAATTCTGAACAAGCATTACCAGGGATGAGTCCTTTTCTCCCATTTGAGCATAAACTTAATGTTTAGTTTTCCCAAATAATCCCGTCATATAAGAAAATTCAGCTAGTGAAAAATGCCAACATATTTGGGAACTTCAGACACTACCCCAGAAATAAAAACTGGAAGAAAATCCTAATTTTTTCCTTACCATCAAAGTTTCATGGTGATTTGATTTGGGATCCCATGTAAGGGACTAAATTATAAAAAGAAAGATCCCATAATTCCTACAGAGTACTGAAGACATACCATTCATTTGCTGGGGATTGATTTTTCAAGATGGTCTTCTAATATAACTCTGTGTCAAGCAAGGTATCCCACTGTGATTCAAGAAGGGGAATGATGTTGTGATTCTTTTGCTAATCCTCTCCTTGACATAGCCCCAGGTAAGGTTACTAAATATCTCTGTCAAAACACATGGTCCCGCACAGAATGGAGTTCCAGGAAAAAACAGTTGGTCACACACCATACACAACTAAATGAAAGCTATTGAGCATCAAAGGGCATTTGTTTCTTTAAGTCAGTTTCCTTCTCCAGAATGTAGCAGTAAATATTGTTAGCTGGAACTGGTGTGGTCTTACTAAGCTTTCATAGAAATTATTATCATTTACATTACTGAAAAGATCTTAAAAAATATGGAATTATAAAAACTTAGAACTATAAGTGTTTCTAGAAATCATTAATAAATTAAAGTTCAGAGAGTAGAAGTCATTTGTTCAAACTGAATAATAGAGTCAGAAATAGAAATCAGAAGTCAAAGACCAGGACTGGACCATGGTGAGAAGTCTAATAGGGAATGTTCTTCACAATAAACTGGAGGCCCAAAGGACTGTAACATCAAGGTAAGGATAAAATAGTAATCCTGCCCCTCTCCTAGGTGACTACAAAAAAGGAAAACACCAAACACCTGGTACAACTGGAATGTCCGAAACAATACAGCAGTTAATACCATTGATGTAAGTGAACTAAAATGCTTCCCTTGAAGGATGATGAATATCAGTCTGGACAAAAACAGTTCAACTACATGCTGTTTATTTTATTTTTAAAGGATTTTTAAAAAAAGATTTATTTATTTATTTATTTATTTATTTATTTATTTATTTATTTTAGAGAGAGCGCAGGGGGAGACAAAGAGAGAGAACCTCAAGCAGACTCCATGCTGAGCAAGGAGCCCAACGTGGGGCTTGATCCCACAACCCTGAGATCATGACCTGAGCTGAAACCAAGAATCGGATGTTTAACTTACTGAGCCACCCAGGCACCCCAACTAAATGCTATTTATAAGACAAAGATACAAAAAGGTTGAAATTTTCGAAAAATAGAAAAATAAATACCATGAAATTACTAACAAAAGAAAAGCTGGTATGGCTCTATTAATACCAGACAAAAAAGACTTAAAGGCAAAAACCATTATTAGGTATAGAGTGTTATTTCATACTAAAAGAAACTTCAATTGACCAAAAAGTTATAACAATTATGAATGTATATGGACTTAATAACATAGGGTCAAAAAAATAAAGCAATAATTTCTAGAAGTACAAATAGAAATAGATAAGTTCACAATCATGGCAAGAGATGTTAATATGTCTCTCAGAAATTGATGAAATAAAAAGACAAAAAGTTAGTAATGATACAGAAGATTAAAATAACATGGTTTAGCAACCTAATCTAAAAGGTATGTATAGAACACCACATTTAGAAGCTGCAGAATACAAACTATTTTAAAGCACAGAGTTACAAACATTGACCACGTTTAGGGCCATGAAGCAAGTCGCAACAAATTTAAAATATTGAAATCATATACAATACGTTTTTTGATCACAATGGAATTAAACTAGAAATCAGCAACAAAAGGATTTCTAGTATGTCTCAATATGTTTGGGAATTAAGAAACAATTTTTAAGTAACCATGAGTCACAAAAGATATTTTTGGGATAAAAGATACTGAGATTTTAATAATGAAAACGCTGCATATTAAAATAATGAAATGCAGGGCGCCTGGGTGGCTCAGTCGTTAAGCGTCTGCCTTCAGCTCAGGGATTCTGGGATCGAGTCCCACATTGGGGTCCTCTGCTGGGAGCCTGCTTCTTCCTCTCCCACTCCCCCTACTTGTGTTCCCTCTCTTGCTGGCTGTCTCTCTCTCTGTCAAACAAATAAAATCTTTAAAAAGTAAAAAACAAAATAAAATAAAATAATGAAATGCAACTAAAGGACTGCTTAGAGTGAAATTTATAGTCTTAAATGGATATATTAGAGAAAGAAAAAGGACTAAAATGAACAATCTGTGCATCCATTTAAAAATTGGTGAAAAGAACAGTAAATTAATCCCAAAGAAAGTAGAAAGGAGGAAATAATGAAGATGTGAAGAGAAGTTAGTGAACTAGAAATCAAGCATGCAATGGAGAGGTCAAGCAAGCCAAAAGTTGGTTCTTTAAAAGGAACAAAAAAATCGAACTTTTGGTGGGTTTAATGACGAATAACAGAAAATGCATTGATAATCACTGAAAATGATTCATTAAGAATGAATAAAGCTATATTGCTACAGTTGTACAGAAATTAAAAAGATAGTAAGAGGTTATTATAAACAACTTTATGTCAATATGATTGAAAATGTAGATAAAATGGATAAATTCCTAGAAAATAATAACTATCGAAATTAAATCTAGGAATATGGCAGACTAGAAAGCTCCAGGTTCTCATAGCCCCATGGAATCACTAAATAAACAACTACAAACTGACTAAAATAACTTTATAGGAGCTCTGGAAATCATTTAAAGGTCTACATCAACCAAACAAATGCCAAACCAGGAAAAAAAAAACACATTTAAATGGTAGGAAATTTCATGGCACTTTTACTGGCCCTTTCCCTGCAGCTTAGGGGAGCTGCAGTTCAGTCCCAGTGCCCTTCCATGAAGTGGAGAGAGCAGAGTGACGAAATTTGCGACTTTCTAACCTACTGCAAGCTGTTTGAGGCATTGGTCTCTGTTTGCTGAACTTGGTGAATTCAACTAAACATTTAAAGAAGAATGAGCACCAATACTCTTCAAACTCTTCCAAAAGTTGAAGAGGATAGGACACTTAGAAACTCATTCTGTGAGGTCAACATTAACCTGATACCCAAACCAAAAACAACAGAAAAAAAAACCCTACAAACCAATATCCTTTATGAACATTAATGTAAAAATGCTGAACAAAATACTAGCAAAACCAAATCCCACAGGACACTAAAATGATTTTACACCATGACCAAGAAGGACTTATTCTTGAGATGCGAGGATGGCTCAGCATACACGAATCAATCAATATGATACACCGCAGTAACAGGACGAAGGGAAAAAAAATGTTCTCTCAATAGATGCAGAAAAAACATTTGACAAAACCTCAAGACATTTTAATGTTAAAAACACTCAATAAAGTAGGAACAGAAGGAAACTACTTCAACTTACAAAAGGCCATATGGGAAAGTCCACAACTAACATTAGTCCACTCGATGGTGAAAGACTGAGAACTTTTTCTCTAAGACCAAAAACAAGGCAAGAATGCTCACCTTCACCACTTCTTTCTTTTCTTTCTTTTTTTTTTAAAGATTTTATTTATTTATTTATTTGACACAGATAGAGACAGCCAGTGAGAGAGGGAACACAAGCAGGGGGAGTGGGAGAGGAAGAAGCAGGCTCCCAGCAGAGGAGCCTGATGTGGGGCTCGATCCCAGAACGCCGGGATCACACCCTGAGCTGAAGACAGACGCTTAAGGACTGCGCCACCCAGGCGCCCCTTCACCACTTCTTCTTCTTTTTTTTTTTAATTTATTATTTTATTTATTTATTTATTTATTTTAATGATTTTTTATTATATTATGTTAGTCACCATACAGTACATCCCCGGTTTCCGATGCAAGGCTCGATGATTCATTAGTTGTGTATAACACCCAGTGCACCATGCAATACGTGCCCTCCTTACCACCCATCACCGGTCTATCCCATTCCCCCACCCCCCTCCCCTCTGAAGTCCTCAGTTTGTTTCTCATAGTCCATAGTCTCTCATGTTTCATTCCCCCTTCTGATTACCCCCCCTTTCTTTATCCCTTCACCACTTCTTTCAACATAGTATTGGAAGTCCTAGCTAGAGCAATCAGACAAAAAAAGACACTCAAACTAGAAATGAAGCAGCAAAATTATCTTTGTTTGTAGATGATATGATCTTATAAGTAGAAACCCTCAAGATTCCACAACAAAACTATTAGAACTAAAAAGCAAATTCAGCAAAGTTGCAAGATACAAAATCAAATGTAATTCCTGTTTAGGAGAGAACAGAAGTGCCAGAACTTCTAGCTAATTGTCAGCAAGCATTCTGAAGATGCAGGGGTGGGGGTGGTGAGGGGGGCTTCTTTTTGATACCGACTCCATCAGGTGTCCTTTAGATCAGAGACTTGCAGGCCATGCAGAAGGGGGAACCCCAGAAAATGTGTATGGTTTCTGTTCCAAATGGGAGCTCAGTGGGGCCAAGTGTCTCTGGAATACAGTAATCTGTTCAATCTAATTTGCTGGGGCTTTAAGAAAAGCAAAGAAAAGCCAGAAGAGAGGCACCTGTGAGGTTCTGTAGTCTTTCTGACTTGGGCTAGCGTGGGGTTGTTTCCTCGTTTTCCTCCTTCTACAGAAAGTTCCAATGATTTCCTTTAGTGGCTCTATAGGCAAATGAATGGTTCTGTTAGGATGTTTCATTGCAGTTCATCCTTTTGCTTCCTTAATATTCCAGACAGCCACATCTCCTTCTCTGATCCTCCACACAGGTGCTGCCTGCACATAACCGACAATTCCCTGCCTTTCACTCATGGACCTCCCTCTGCTTGAGATGGATACAGAAGTAACATTAGACAGTCCTGACCTGACAGCCTGGTTAAGAGGACAACGCTATTTAAATAAAAGTAACATCTTTTCTGACTTCTTGCTGATTATATTATCAGGTAAATATAGCTAGATGCAGGTCCCTTTGAGATGATCTGACTTAGAATATGGGTTACAGGGCACACAAAATTCCTTTGGGGGACTGCTGGAAAGGACTCCCAAAAGCTAAGTCTTGTGGGGCAGCTGAAACTGAGGTTCTTGAAGAGACTTGTCATAACCTTTAAGATGCTGTTGATAGAAAACACAATGGTTTCAAATAGGAGCCCAAGTCAAAACACAGAAGTGCAAATGTCTCAAATGACAGGGGCCGATTTACTGTCAGATTGTTACTCACAAGGGCAACTCTATAGTGCTGTGCTGTCTATCTCAGGCAAAGGGGAGGCAAGTATTTCTTTAAGGATGGGTCATGAGCCTCTTGAGTAAATAGAGGATGCTGGATAAAGCAAGTAGGAAATATGCACAGGCCAATATGTAGCAGGGGTGAGATGGCAGGGTGCCAGCCACAGGGCGACTGGGCTCCTCCAGTCTTGAATCAACAATCTCTGCTCTCTTGCTGGGGAAGGCAGACCCTCTACCAGCCAAGTCCTTATATTTGACTCATTTTAGGATCAGCCAGAGGCTGCAGTCTTCAGTCATAGGGTTGCCAGGGTAAAATGCAAAGGAGCTGGTTAAATATAAATTTCCAATGAACAGTGGATAATTTGTAGTATAAGTATGTCCCAAATATTGTATGGAACATACTTAGATTATATTCATATTTATTTGAAATTCAATTTTAACTGGGCATCCCGTATTTTCATTTGTTAAAGCAGGTAACCCTGCTCAGGTAGGCCATTGGGTCAGGAAGGGGGCATGGTCAGGCCTTTGGTCCATGGGAGAACAAAGCAGTGTAGTCCTGTTTTCAGGGAGCTGGGCAGGTTGCTATCAGGCATTGAGCCAAGAACCCCATCACTACAACTGAAGTAGAGGGTGGGATTGAGTCTGAGGACTAAAACACGTTTTACAAACTAGAAGTGTATGAAGTCCCAGCAGGACCACACCCCCAGGAGCAGACTGGGCACTGAGTCATGGACTGCCACATTTAGAATTCTGTAAATTGCCAGCGACTAGTTGCAGGATCAGGTTAAGAGTAGGATTTCCCTAAGAGTGATCCCTGGGCAACTTGCATTAGAATCACCTGGGCATTTGGAAAACATGAAGATTCCAGAGCCGCACTCCAGATCTACTGAATCGGAATCTCTAGGGTCAGGCCTAGAAAACTGCATTTTCCCTAAGCAGTCCTGGTAACATGCTCTAACATGCACTAAAATTGAGAGCCAGTGCCCTTGAGCCAAGAATAATGTGTGCAAATAATCAGGCATGATGGTTAAGGCATAAACTCTGGAGCCAGATGGCTCAAGATAAACTTCTGGCTTTACCATTCATCTTCTGTGCAATCTGAGGCAAGTGACATAGCTCCTGGGCCTCAGTTTCTCCATTGGGGAAACGGGGATAGTAATTGTGCCTATGTCATAGGGCTATTGTCAGGATTAAATTAGAATATATGGACAAAACCTCGAGAGCAATGTCTGGCATCTAGGAAGCACACATACATGTTAGCCATTGTTAGGGGTTGAGTTCACCCACTGCAGACAAAGAGGGCCTATTTGGGTCCTCATGTCCTATGTCTTGCAATAGAGTGGGCTGAAGCAGAGCACCCAGGGCAAGGGGTTTGTGGCACCAGAAGTCATGACGATGATTAATAAGAGGGACGGTTTTTAAATGTGTGGGTGATCATGCTTGGCTAGAACAAGAAGCTAGGAAAATGGATATTGTTCATTAAGCTGTAATTAGCAGGTAAATTGTACAAGGGGAAGGGAGTCCAAGTGTTACTACAAGTAATTAATGTGCTTCTTCTCTCCCTGGTAACCCTTTGATTTGGACCGTCTAACCTGTAGTCTTTATCAGGCACTAAGATCCTGGAAATACTGGCTGCTAATTATTTTGGTGAGCCCCTGATTGCACTAACGGAAATGGATGTGTCCTATTCTCCCTAATGACTCAAGCACTAGGAGAAGATAAAGTGGTTCTAGCCATGATGAATTACGCCCAGGAGATTTGGAGGGGACAATCATTCTCTTTGTTCATTTAACAAATGTGAACATTGTCTCCACATCGGGAAAGCAAATGTGACCAGACATAGTCTGTTTAGGAAAACAACCCCCTTGGTTGATGCTCCCAGTCTCAGTGACTTGATTGCTGCCTAAACCCTTGTTCAGTTCTTCTGAGGCTACAGCTTTGCCCCTGGAGTCCTGGCTCCCCACCTTCGACCTGGAACTAGACCCTCCTCAGCCTGAGCTAGCACCACGCTGTGCTGAGAAAGCCAGCTTTCCCAGCCACCTGCGGCCTTCGAGTCCGAGCTGTCTCTAGACGAGCCATCCTCCATACTTCCATTCTGACAGATGTGAAGAAATCTGTCAAGTTCCTTCTTGTGGGAACTATACAGACTGTGTCGGGGAAGCATGTTGGGGGCCAGTGAAAAGGCAAGTCACTATGTTCCTTTCCATCTGACACACTGTCACATGACGTGGTGGCCTGGGATGCTGAGGGGTGCCCCTTGGGTGGCTTCCTCTTTTTTTTTTAAGATTTTATTTATTTATTCGACAGAGATAGAGACAGCCAGCGAGAGAGGGAACACAAGCAGGGGGAGTGGGAGAGGAAGAAGCAGGCTCATAGCGGAGGAGCCTGATGTGGGGCTCGATCCCATAACGCCGGGATCACGCCCTGAGCCGAAGGCAGACGCCTAACCACTGTGCCACCCAGGCATCCCCCTTGGGTGGCTTCTGACAGGAATTACAGCTTAGAGGCAAGAGGTCTTGGAGCATGAGACAGCTGGGGGCAGAGTCTCTGACGTCTCAGAGAGCCTCTGTCCTCTGTGGAAGTGTAACACAAGAGAGTTTAGACAGAGTATTAGACACTTCCAGAATAAGAATAAGAATCATAGGGAGAGTGTTTACTCTGTTCTGAATAGTGTTCTAAGTGTTGGCATGTATCATCACATTCAACTCTCCCATCAACCCTCTGACGAGGCACTATGAGTATCTGGGTTCAAGCTTGTTTTTTTAATTTAATTTAAATTCAATTAATTAACATATAGTGTATTATTAGTTTCAGAGGTAGAGTTCAGTGGTTCATTGGTTGTGGGTTCAAGCTTGTTTTTATTTTCAAGAACTGAGCCAAATGCAGTCTCCATCCAGAGGAGCATTGGCCAAAGAAGTCTGGAGTGCTTAAGAAATTCCTTGGCCATACAGCCCTCCCTGGAGGTGGAGGAGATGTGAGCTGGCACTAAGAGGCCCTCTGCTTGGCTCCCTTGGGCCAGGGGCTGCTTGGGACTAAATGAGAACCCAAAATGTTCACCGTTTATCCTTACGATGGAATACTTACTGTATGGCCATAAAAGTAAACCAAGCACTAATACACACTAGAACATGGGTTAACACTGAAGACATGCTAAGGAAAGAAGCCAGACACAAAAGGCCACATATTGTATGAGTCCGTTTATGTGGAATGTCCAGAATGGACAAATCCATAGAGACACAAATCAGATTTGTGGTTTCCAGAAGTTGGAGGGTTGAAGGGAATGGGGAGTAGCTGCTAATGGGTACAGGGTTTCTTTTGGGTTGATGGAAATGTTCTGAAATTAGATAGTGGTGACAGTTGCAGGACTTTGTGAATGTACAGAAAACCACTGAATTGTGCACTTACAAGAAGGGAACTATGGTAGGTGACTATATCTCAATAAAAACAATCAAATGAAAAAACAGAACAACAATAACAACAAAAGAGAACACAGAATCCACCCTATCAAGTGTCAGAGCAAAACATTATCTTATGAAGCTGGGCTGTGGGAGAAAGACCCAGGGCTGAGAGGATATTGGTCTCCTCCACCAGCCTTGGAATGACCTTGGGCAAGTCCTTTCACCTCTCTGACCCTGTTTTCTGATCTCTTAAGTGACATTGTTGTATTGTTGTGAGAAAATATATTCCTGATGGGATTTTGAAAAACATAAAATGCTTATTTAAAATGACAGTGCATTAATTACAGGCAAGGTATTAGTGTCCTTGCATGTGCAGAAAATTTGCCCATTTCTGAGCAGAAACTGCTTACTTGCTCTCTCTCACCTTTGAAAAAGAAAGCCAAGTTGCCAGCTGCTGCCCTGATTGCCAGGCCTGCCCCAATCTTCAAAACATGAGAAATGTGGAGGCTGAGATGGAAGAAATTTTTGTGTATCAGCGGGAAGAGTGGAAAAAGCTTTTACTATTTACCTTCTACACAGAATGCCCCTTGGCATCACTTCTGCCTGGGATGTGGCAAGCTTTCAGTGCTGGGGGAGGGGGTCCTCTGGGAGGCCAGGTAGTCTCCCTCATCTCATAATAAATGGCCTGGAGGAAGGGACCATGATGGGACCTGGCTGAGCTCCAAGAGTGCAAGCCCTCTACACAATTCCCTGTCCACTATTCATTGCTTTATTCTCCTTCCCAATCTCTGTATGGGTTTCCAAGGTTTTCCTGGGACCACAAGACAATGTCCTAGGTATCCTCTGTTTTGATTCTCTATCTTATAGCTTTCAAATCCCAAATAAAGTGTTTTTCTCCACCCCCAGTTATTAGGGCTTCCTAGCAGGCCTTTTAGAAAAACACTTACAAATCCTTTGGAAGCTTAAATAAATCATACACACTGCAACTCTACCTAATAGAGACCTTTCCCCTTAACTACTTATTGTGCATGGGTCTTTGTCCTACCCTTGCAAACTCTGACTGGTTTTCTTCCTCATATGTATCCACATGACAGATTCAATATCCATCTGTTTTTCTTAGAACTGGGAAATATTCAGAATCTTTATTAAGATAGCTCATAAAAATAAAAAGATTAATTTAACCAGATGTAGAACGCCTCCCATTATTAAAATAGATGCCTCTCCCACTTGCCCAATACTGAAAAATCCAAGTCCTAGGAGGTCATGGTCAAGCAGTGTCCAAACAGGGCCAGGGGCCAGGGGCCAGGGACCAGGGATCAGCTCACTCTCTCCTTCTTACTCCTCAGTCTCAGGCAAGCCCAGGCCACAGCCGCTGAGACTTCTCACTACCCCGGGCCTCCACCAGCTCTGGGGACACTTCATCTCAGAAGTACAGTGCACTAGAATACAATGGTGCCTGAAAACCGTTTGCAGACTCTCTTTACAGGATTTTGTTGCGGGGGTCTAGGGTGCAGGAGACACGCCAGTGTCTTCAGTCGCTAAATGCATGTTTCCTTTTTCATTCAAATTTTCGTTTACTGGAATTAAAAACGGCTCCCTGCCATAAGTAAAAGGATCCAAACCCTCAGGGAATCAGCATGAGCAGCCTGATGTGGACGAACTATTCCACGATGTGGATGGGCTTTCGGTCGCTAGCCTCTTTCCAGGGCTCACCTTCGTCTAGGGAGGAGAGCAGAGCCGGCTCTCAGGCTGCGTTTACGGAGAAATCCTGGCTACGTCCAGCCGGGAGAGCGCGCGGCCCGGGTTCCAGCCAGCGAGGAGCAGTGAGATAATGAATGTGAAAAGGCTCCAGGCGGGAGATTGCTATTCGTGCGGGTTGCCTTCTCAGTAGCGAGCACGGGGAGGGGGCTGGGATTCATCTTCAAACAAGGGGACACATTCCTACTTTGGGCTTTCCAGCTAGAGAAAGTGAGTGCAATCTTGTTTTCAGCCATGTCTGTCTTTCCGTTAAAGGTCTTTAAATGTTGAGGTCCCTCGCGGAATCCACCCCCGGCTCCCACCCCCTGTGTCCGACCCTCCCCCGCGGGGCAGGAGGGTTGCTGTGTCCAGACGGTGGCGCTCCCAGACAGTGCAACCCCCTCTCCCCCACTGCAACAAGAAGGCCAGTCTGTGACAAGTTTCAAAGTGTCTGCTGATATTTTCTGGGAGGCTTCTCAATAAGCGCCATAACTTTGCGTAGCGGGCAGAATCCATTCCCATGACCAAGGCTGTGGAAGAAGAGAGTACAGAATCTCGCCCCTTTAGTTTAGCCCCAGTCATTCGGTTTTTCCGTGGTCCCCGCGCGTCAGGAGCTTGGGTGCACCACAGAGAACCGTGACGCCTCGGGAGGGAGATTTACGGGGCTAGGGGAGGCCCTACCGAATGAGGCGGAAAAGAGACCCCTGACAGGGGATGGACAGAGATGAGTTGTATGCCTGGGGCGGAGGCGCTCGCTGGTCTGCCGCTGTCTTCGTGGCTGCACTGCCCGGCACCTCCGCGCCCGTCCCGCTGCTGCAGCACAGCTCCCCGAGGCTGCTCCAGAACTCCGTTCTACCCTGTAGAGCGTGCGGAGCACCTCCAGAGGGGACAAGAGCCGAAACCGTTGCCCAGGGTTTCTTAGAGGAGCGGCGGCCCAGGAGAAAGGCTTTCTTGCCCCCTTTACTTTTTCCCAAAGTAATCTCTGACCTCCCGCAGCTAGGGTGCTCAGCAACGGGGAAGGGGATCAGCTCCTGCTCTTGCTTGCCCCAAAGTTTGGGACAAATAGCCACCAGCTACCTCCCCTCTCACCCAGAGTACAGACTCACTCCCAGATCCCGGAGCCAGGTTCAGGGGACATCTCCCTCGGTAGAGCATTAAGTCCCAGATCGACTGAGTGGTCACTCACTGCAACCGCTAAGGGAGCCAACCAGCTCCTGGCAAGCAGTGGAGGAGAGATAGGTTCCCTAGAGACTGGTCACCCAGACTGAAGATGGAAGCTCTGGGCAGCTGTCCCTTGTTCCCCCACCAGGTGCAGAAGGCTCTGAACGGGCAAGAGCTCCTGGAGTGGAATGAACGTTTCAAGGAGAACATAGGGGCACATACCTAAGGTTCAAGGAGTGGCTGGGGACTACAGACTGGCGTGGGTTCAATCTGGACTCCAAGCCCCTGCCCTGCATTTTACATCGCTTTCCTAGGTGTTTGCATTGGAAGGGGAGGGAGAAGAACTTGCTAGAAACAGATGCGCAGTGGCCAGGGGTGGGGAGGTGGACTCCGAGCTTGTCACGACGCAAGGTACCTAGGGGATGGGGAGGGGCGGCTAGAGGGGAAGCACAAACAAGGCAGTCGGAAGCAAGACGACACCTCGATGTGGATTTGTCCAAAAAGAGTTGGAGACCAAAGCGGGGGTGTTCAGGGAGCTCTGATTGGTCGGGGGGAGGGACTTGGGGTGGGGCTAGCCACCTCTTGAGGCTTTAAAAGCTCATCGGAGAGGGGCGGGATGCTGTCATTTGCTCTCTGATTCTCGGAGGGGAAGCAGCCTTCCTGAAGCTCCAGGCTCCTGGTGACAGAGCAGGTGTTCGCTGTCCTGACTGAGTTGGAGATCCTAACGGTCTCCAGCAGCAACATGGGGCCTACCCTGGCAGTTCCCACCCCATATGGCTGCATTGGCTGTAAGCTGCCACAGCCAGACTACCCACCAGCTCTAATCATCTTTATGTTCTGCGCAATGGTTATCACCATCGTTGTAGACCTGATCGGCAATTCCATGGTCATCTTAGCTGTGACAAAGAACAAGAAGCTTCGAAATTCTGGTAAGCCATCCCTCCTTCTTCCTACCCAGCATTCAGCCACTTGCCACTCCTAGGGCATTAGTTCGGGCGCCAGAAACAGGGAACCCTTGGACAGTGCCCTCACATTGAACGTCTCTACCCCCAAATTCCTTGCGAACCTGGGCGGTGGTGTTATGCGGGGGGGCCCCATTAATGTAGAGCTTCTCAAGGCTGAGGGAGCTCAGGAAATTAGCTTTTGGCGTCTAAGTGCAAAGCCCGAATTCCCGCGAAGCGCGGCAGAGAGAGGCGGCACCCGAGCAGAGAGTGCGGCCACCGTCTGGGGACAGCACGCCGAGACAGACGCGGCAGAGGTGACCACGCCGAGGCAATGTGGGTCGAACTGGTGCGGAGGAAGCCGCGGGGTTGCCACCCGCTCCGGGAAAGTTAAGTTCGCGGCGGCTGCTGCGGCGCTTACAGGAGCGCAACGCAGCGGCAGCGCCCAGAGCCAGCTAAGCCCCAGCTGCCGCCGCCCTGGGGCTGCGGGGCGGCTCCGGGGCGGCTGCCGGGCAGCGGAGCACAGACCCTAGCGCCTGAGTGTGGAGTAGGGTGGTCTGAGTCCTCCGGAGCCGAGCTCTGTCCGCCCGTCCCACGGCGCACTGCGGAGAGAGCGGAGCCGAGGTCTGGGCGCAGCAGGCGGTGGTAGAGACGGCAGCGGCGGCGGAGATCGCGAAGTCCGTAAGCAGGGTGTTGGGGGTCTCAGGGCGGGGCGGAGGAGAGGCCCCGGAGCTTGGCCTCTGCCTGGCGTGGGGGTAGAAGACGGCAGAACCGCGCGAGGATGGCGGGAGGGTCGCAGGAGAGCTCAGAGGGGGCGGCAGGAGATGCAGAGAAACTGCAAAGCGCGGGGAGCTGGGATGGTGTGGTGAGGTGAGCGAGAATCCCGCGGCTACCAGCCAGTGCCGAGGGGAGGGGACAGCTGCGATCCAGGCTGGGGGAGGCGCGGGAGGCGTCTGCACGCAGGAACCTGTGCCGGGGGGGGGGGGCTGCGGACGCTGCAAAGCTGTAAGCCCCTTTTGCAGGTTGGGCGGGAGAGGGCCAAGAAGGGGAAGGGAGGGACGTAAGGGCCCGAATTCCGCGCTCAGGTCCCAGGAGGGAGGGGGCGGTGCTTGGGATCTCCGAGGCTGGGGTCTCGGCCGGCTGGGGCGAGGGGGCGGGGTGAAAGGGTCGGGTACTGGCAGGACCCAGCGGGCGGGGCTCGGGGGAGAGGAGGCAGCCAGTCTCTGGGGGATTACTTTTCGGGCATGAAGAATCACAACCACCATACAAGTTTCAAAATGCACCGACGGGCACACAGTCATTAAAAGTTTTCTTTTAAACTCTGGTGGGCGTGTCTGTTTCTTTTTGGTCCCCTGGAGACGTGGGGCCGCACGCTTGGACCTCACCTTCGCTCCAGCAGTGCTGTCCCAAGGAACCACGGAGCCGCACGGACCACCTGCGAAGCCCATTTTCTTTCTTTACTTTTCTTCTTCCCTTTCCTTTTTTCCTTCTCCTTTCTTTCCTTCTATAATTCAAGTAAAGGTTTTTATAGTTGTTGTGGTTTTGTTTTTAAGGCTTCTCCCTCTGTCTTTTCCTTTTTTCTTCTCCCAATTCATTTCTTTGAGAGAAAACCCTAGAAAGAACCTCTCGGTAGAAAGCGCTGAAGCCGCGCCTTGGCAGCGCTGGCAGGAGGGCAGAGGGAACCATTCGTTTGCCCTTTTAAAAGTGCTCATTTTCACCTAGTCCAAGATGAAGTGCAATATTTTGCCAAACCGGTGCTAATTAGCAACGAGTTGCTTTAAAAAAAAAAACAGGGCTCTGCGCCTGCATTTGGCCTCTTCCTCCTTTTTTTGGAAATGTTTTGCAAGAAACGTTCCTACCTCTGCCCTACAAAACGCGAGTGGGGGCCGACCCCCCCCCCCCCACTTCGCTTTCCTGTTTAGCCACAGCCTCCAGTAAAGTTCAACGCCGGGCCGGGAGCTCTTACACAGGGAGCTGAACGTGCGGGTGCGCGACTCTGTGCTGGACCCGCAGGAAGCAGGCAAATTCTGCTAATCCTTGCAGGGATTTTCCTGATTGTTTTTCTCCTTACGCACTGTGTTTGGTCTCAGACTAAATTTTAGAAGGTCTCCCCACTTCCCCTCAGTTTTCACTCCTAGCCTACCTCGGAGATGGTAAATACTTACTGGGCTTGGTCCTAGATTATTGTCTGATTCCGTTTTCTTAAAACGACGACGGCCTCTAGTGTCCTTCCTCAGACTGTTCTCTTAGACGTATTTGCGTTGTAAAAACAACGCTGGCCTAGAGAAGGCAGAAGGCTCATTCATTTTTTTGGTGGGGTGGTGGTGGCTGAGGCTTCCTTACATTCCTTCGATCTCCTCCCTTCCCCCCACACCTCCAGCCTACTTCCTACCCTCGGCTTTATCAAGCTCATCTCTACGCCCCTCCCCCTTCTCTCCCTATCCCCCTGTAGGGAAAAAAGTTTGCGTTTTGTTTTTCTAAAATGGTGGCGGCATGTCGGTGCGTGAGTATGAAGGGCTCCGCAAAGGGCTTATGTGCTTACTGCTTTCTGACAGAAGATGGCTTTTTTCTCAAAGCAGACATGACACTGAAAAGAAAAATTTGCACAAAGGACAGGTCCCCCAAACCTGGTTGTGCATCAGAATAATGCTTGTATATGAAAATAAAAACACAAGAATATTTCTTTAAAAGAATTCTAGAATTCTAAATTGTCACCACTTCAGATGGTCTTTTCCTCCAGTTTAAATTTATATATTTCCATACTTAACCATTTATTTTTCTTTGTTTTTCCCCCTCTCCCTTCCCCGATATGTTTTTCAGGCAACATCTTCGTCGTTAGCCTCTCTGTGGCCGATATGTTGGTGGCCATCTACCCCTACCCTCTGATGCTGCATGCCATGGCCATTGGGGGCTGGGATCTGAGCCAGTTGCAGTGCCAGATGGTTGGATTCATCACAGGGCTGAGTGTGGTCGGGTCTATCTTCAACATTGTGGCAATTGCCATCAACCGTTACTGCTACATCTGTCACAGCCTCCAGTACGAGCGGATCTTCAGTGTGCGCAATACCTGCATTTATCTGGTCATCACGTGGGTCATGACCGTCCTGGCTGTCCTGCCCAACATGTACATCGGCACCATTGAGTACGATCCTCGCACCTATACCTGCATCTTCAACTATCTGAACAACCCTGTCTTTGCTGTGACCATCGTCTGCATCCACTTCGTCCTCCCTCTGCTCATCGTGGGTTTCTGCTACGTGAGGATCTGGACCAAAGTGCTGGCAGCCCGTGACCCGGCTGGGCAGAATCCTGACAACCAGCTTGCTGAGGTTCGCAATTTTCTAACCATGTTTGTGATCTTCCTCCTCTTTGCAGTGTGCTGGTGCCCTATCAACGTGCTCACTGTCTTGGTGGCTGTTAGTCCGAAGGAGATGGCAGGCAAGATCCCCAACTGGCTTTATCTTGCAGCCTACTTCATAGCCTACTTCAACAGCTGCCTCAACGCTGTGATCTACGGGCTCCTCAATGAGAATTTCCGAAGAGAATACTGGACCATCTTCCATGCTATGCGACACCCTATCCTGTTCCTCTCTGGTCTCATCACTGATGTTCGTGAGACTCGGGAGGCCCGTGCCCTGGCCCGTGCTCGCGCCCGTGCCCGCGACCAAGCCCGTGAACAAGCCCATGAACAAGATCGTGCCCGTGCCAGTCCTGTTGTGGAGGAAATACCGATGAATGCCCGGAATGTTCCACTACCTGGTGATGCTGCAGCTGGCCAACATGAGCGTGCCTCTGGCCATCCCAAACCAGCCGCTGGCCACTCCAGGTCTGCCTCTGCCTACCGCAAGTCTGCCTCTGGCCACCATAAGTCTGTCTTTAGCCACTCCAAGCCTGCTTCTGGACACTCCAAATCTGCCTCTGGTCACCCCAAGTCTGCCACTGTCTATCCTAAGCCTGCCTCTGTCCATTTCAAGGCTGACTCTGTCCATTTCAAGCCTGCCTCTGTCCATTTCAAGGCTGACTCTGTCCATTTCAAGTCTGCCTCCAGCCACCCTAAACCTGTCACTGGCCACCATGTTCCTGCTGGCAGCCACTCCAAGGCTGCCTTCAGCCCTGCCACCAGCCACCCTAAACCCATAACTGGCTACACCAAGCCTGTTACCACCCACCCTGAGCCCATCACTGCTGATAATCCTGAGCCTGCTGCCACTAGCCAACCCCAGCCAGTGATCGCCAGCCACCCTGAGCCTGCCGCTGCTGGCCACCCTGAGCTCACTGCCTCCTGTCACCCTGAGACCACCGCTGCTAGCCACTTTGAGTGTGATGTCACTGATCTCCCTGAGCCTGTCTGCAGCCCTGCCAGTGGGTCTCCCGAGTCTGCTGCCAGCCTACTGGAGCTTGCCGCTGCTGCCAACCTTCCTGACCCCACTGTGACCACTACTACCAACAATGATTACCATAAGATAATGGTTATTGATGTTGAAACTGATTCTGATGAAATGGCTGTGTGAAAAATGCTCTTAGGGGATGCCAAGTAGTGGTCCACTTTCAAGTTTGTCTAGCATATGTAACTTAAGGTGAGATAACTTACTGCACCTACACACAGACACACAGACACAGACTCACAGACATGGTGTAAGCTACATCTACCTTGTAGGCATACTCCTTCTTTACGTAACATACTCTGAAAAAGTGTGTGTGTTTGTGCATGCGCGCGTGCACGCGAGTGTGTGCATTTGCTATTTTGGAGACCAAATTTCCCCCAAGTTTGACATCTGTTGTTCTGAGCCTCACTTTCTTCCTATAGTGGACTTGAGCCAACAGTGATCCTTGAAATTTTAGACTTTGATTTTTCCTCACTTCCGTGTCCCCCTTTCTCGAGAACCCTCTCCTCATTTCCTTCTCTCTTTCCTGCTTTCTTCTCTCATCCCCCCAGGGCGGGGGGAAGAGTGTTTCTGTAAGTAAATGTGACCGCAAAGCTTTATGTGTTTAAGTGTGTAACTCTATGTTGTACTTTTAATGGCAGTTTTGATAAAGTACAGGTACTTGAAACGGTTTCTTTTCTAAATTTCAGCAACAAGATATGACCCATATCTGAACACAATTTGATAAGCTCTTATTAAAGTAAATTTTTATGCCTGTGAGTTCAAATGGCAAAAGGGAAGATATGGCTAAACCGAATTATTTCTAATTTATGAAAATTCAAACGTTGGTGTTGATTTTTATAGTCAAACATGAATGCAGATGATGAGGTGTTTTTACCTTGTTTGTAGTCACTTATCTTTTTAAGCATTTGCCAGAATTTTCTTTCATTTAGTTCCAGGGAAACAAATCCACTCATAAACTAGTTTCTTCTAAAATCCAAATTTGTGGTCACTAGGATCAATTATAGTCATGTATTTAATATTATAATTCATAACTACTCTTTATCTCAGAGATTTTTTTAGACAGTCTGATGTTTCTGCATAATCAATTTTTACATTTTCCTTTTTCGTTCAGAAGGGAATTCAAGGTATTAGCTGAAGCCTTTCTCTCCTACCTTGTCCCTCAGCCTCCCAGCTGGGGAGGGAGGCAGGAGGAAAAGATACCACACCAGCCCATCCCACTACCTTTGGCTGAGGTTCTGTGATCCACAACGTTAAGTTGGACATGTCTTGTATCAGCACACCTGACAGCCCAGGAAATGACTTTTGTTAGAGTTCAAGAAAAAATTGTTTAATAAAAATGTCAACTATTGATTCAAACCAACACATAAAGCAAAGTTTACTGTATAAAAGCTTGTGAGGATAAGTGAAGATGTATTACACTGCTTTAATTTGATTCTGTATTTGTGGTAGCAATTAAATAAAAGTGTTTTTGTGGCTTTGGTGTGGTGATTTGTTGATAAATTCACTTCCTCCACCAGATTCCTTGTGGGGAGGGTTAGGAGGTGGGTGGTAAAGCATTGACCTTGGGGGATCAGAAGACTTGGGTTCAAGTTCTATCCTTCCTACGAGCTCGCTATACTCCACAGCAAGTCAAATGATCACTCTTTCCCCACTTTCCAAGTGCTTGAAGAAACACTGCTTAAGCCCAGAGTCTCACAGTCTCATGAAGAGGCCGCTGTGGACTCTGCTCACCTGCCCGCCTACCTCCACCCCTAAACCCCCTCCATCAGGAGAACAAGCTGTAGTTCAAGCACAGAACCAAGAGATATTTCTTTCTGCCCCTCCCTCCCTCATCCTGTCCGTCTCCAGTCCCGTAAGTTAAGAAGCCTCATAAACACATCTCTGATTTACCACAGCCACTGCGAGCAACCAAGACAGGACTCTGAATCTCTGTGGTCAGGTTTAAGGTGTTTTACCAGGCTTCTAGTTTCACACCAGTGAGAACACAAGGGCCGGTTTTGCTGACTTCCCCAAAGAGAGAGAGAATCTGTCTCCAGGTGAGCATAAGTTTCCATAGCGAAGGGACTTTAAAAAAGGCAAGCGCTTTTAAATAGCAGTTTTCCTCAGTTTCTATTTTTTATTCTTTTTAAATGGAAAATACAGTATATACTGTAAAGTGACAGCTTGGCAAATTTTTATGTACGTATACATCTGTGTAACTACCACTCTGAGGAAGATATAGTCTTCTAGAAGACTCCCTTTTTCCTTCTTCTAGTCAATACTTCATCCAAAAGCAGACATTATCCTGACCTCTATCTCCATACATTAATTCTGTCTGTTCTAGAACTTCACATAAAAAGAAGTATACAGCATGTATTCTATTGTATACAGTTTCTCGTTTTTTCAAATTGTGATAAAATGTACATAACATAAAATTTACCATTTAACCATTTTTAAGTGTACAATTCAGGGGTGTTAAGTACATTCGCAGCATTGTGTAACCATCACCTCAAACACAAACCATTATATAATAACTCCCTATTCCCCCCTCTGGAGCTCCTGGTGACCTCTATTCTACTTTCTGTCTCTATGAATTTGCCTATTCTAGGAACCTCATGTAAGTGAAATCACAAAATATTTTTTTTTTGGTCTGGCTTCTTTTTTTTTTTTTAAAGATTTTATTTATTTATTCGACAGAGATAGAGACAGCCAGCGAGAGAGGGAACACAAGCAGGGGGAGTGGGAGAGGAAGAAGCAGGCTCATAGCGGAGGAGCCTGATGTGGGGCTGGATCCCAGAACGCCGGGATCACGCCCTGAGCCGAAGGCAGACGCTTAACCGCTGTGCCACCCAGGCGCCCCTGTCTGGCTTCTTTCACTGAGTATAACATCTTCAAGGTTCATCCATGTTGTAGCAGGTATCAGTAGTTCATTTTTTATGGCTGAATAATATTCCATTGTGTGGATACATCACATTTTGTTAGTTCATTCATCCATTGGTGGGCTGTTTCCACTTTTTGGCTATTGTGAATAGTGCTAATGAGCATTGATTTTCAAGTATTTGTTTGATTTCCTGCTTTCAATTCTTTGAGGCATGTATCTAGGAATAGAATTGACAAATCATATATCGGTCTGGCTTCTTTTGCTCAATATTATGTCTTCGAGATTCATTCATGTTTTTGTACGTATCGGTAGTTTGGGTTTTTTGTTTCATTTTTATGTAGTACTCCACAGGATGAATATACTACAATTTATTCAGTGATTTTGTAGATGGACTGTTGATGGACATTTGGGTTGTTTCCAATTTTGGGGCTATTATAAAAAATGTTTCTATCAACATTTTTGTACATTTCAATTTTATTTTATATTGAGATATAATTTTACATACAGTGAACACAACAAATCTTCAGTTAGAGCTCAATGAATTTTTAAGTATGTTTACATCTGTGTAAACACCACAGAAATCAAGATATAAAACATTTGTAGCACTTAGAAGGTGCCATTATGCTAAATTAATTTTGCTGGTTCTTCAACTCCATTTAAATGGAAGTATTAGAATGCACTCTTTGTGGGGCGCCTGGGTGGCACAGTCCTTAAGCGGCTGCCTTTGGCTCAGGGTGTGATCCCAGCGTTCTGGGATCGAGCCCTGTATCAGGCTCTGCTGCTGGGAGCCTGCTTCTTTGTCTCCTGCTCCCCCTGCTTGTGTTCCCTCTCTCGCTGGCTGGCTCTCTCTCTCAAATGAATAAATAAAATCTTTAAAAAAGAAAAAAAAAAGAATGCACTCTTTATATCTGGCTTTTTTGCTTATAATTTTGTCCATGATACTTATGCATTGCTTTGGGTAGAAGTAGTACATTCTTTTTTATTGCTGTGTGTAATTCCATCATATTGAATATAACAATTTTTTATCCATTCTACTACAGATGGATATTTGGGCTATTTTTTGGTTTGCAGCTGTTATGAAGAAAGCCTTTATGAACACTCTTGTACATGCCTTTTGGTACACATATGGATTCATTGCTCTTGGAAATACACCTAGGTTCGGAATTGCTGAGTCATGAGTATATGAGTATTTAGTTTTAGTAGGCAGTGCCAAATATTTTTCCAAAGTGGTTGACCCAATTTATATTGGCACGAGCCATGTGTATGTTTGAGGTGCTATGCATTCTTGCCAATATTCAATAGTTCCAGCCTTTTAATTTTAGCTCTTCTAGTGTCTAGTGCTATTTCATTGCATTTTCAATTAGCATTTCTTTAATGATTAATAATGCTGACAGTCTTTCATATGATCATTGATCATTTGAGTATCTTCTTTAGTGAAGGGTCTGAAGAAACATTTTGGCTGTTTTAAATTTGAGGTTTCTGTCTTCCTATTGGCAGTAGAAGAAGTTCTTTATATATTCTGGACATATATACATATTTCACAAATATCTTCTCTAAGTCTGTGGTTTGCCTTCTCGCTCTCTTAATTGTATTTTTTGAGGGGCAAAAGTCCTTAATATTATGAAGTCCAATTTAACCAGAAATAGACAGATAAATGATAGAGAGATGATAGATAGATAATTTTTTTCATGCCCCAAATCAGTCAATACATCCCCCAAATTTAACCACTACTCTAACCTCTATTATCACAGATCACATATGAGTGAAAATCCATTTAGCCATACACTTAGTATGTGTACATATCACTGTATATAGCATATAGTTTAATTAAAAGTAAATGTGACTTTAGCGAAGGGCTAGACAAATAGACTAATGAGACAGATGAGACAGTCAATAAAAAAATAGAAATAGTTTTGCCCATTTTTAAATTTCTTTAAAAGGAGTAACACAATATATATGCTTTTGTCTCTGGCTAATTTTGGTAAACATTATGTTTTCGAGAGGCATCTGTGTTGTTGACTGAATCAGCAAGTCTTTTAAAAATTTTTTGTAGAAAGATTTAGTGATGTACTTTCAATCCACATTATGTTACAAAAGCAGATAATAAAGTGATACATAATTTTGTTAAGAAAGCCATTCATATATTATGAAAAGACACATATTTTAACGTTTTCTATAGTAAATATACATACATATATATTTTTATTGAGATATAATTCATCGTTTTAAAGTATTCAATGAATTTTATCATCTTAAAGTATTCAGTGCAGTGTGTGTGTGTGTGTGTGTGTGTGTGTGTGTGTTTTGCTGGATTCACAAAGGTATGCCACCATCATCATAATCAGATTCTTGAATACTTTCATCATCCAAAAAGAAAATCTGTACCATTATAGTCATTCCTTATTGCCTCGTTGAGGCCCCATGACAACCACTAATCTACTTTTTGTGTCTGTGAATTTATCCATTCTGGACATTTCATATAAATGGAATTATACAGTATGTGGCCTTTTGTGTTTGGTTTCTTTCATTTAGCATAGTTTTCAAGGGACATCCATGTTGTAGCATGTATCAGGACTTTGCTTATTTGTAACACTGAATAATGCTCTTTTTTAAAAAGATTTATTTATTAATTTGAGCGAGCGAGAGAGAGAGTGCATGAGTGGGAGGGACAGAGGGAGAGGAAGAGAAAAAACTGAAGCAGATTCCATGTAGAGTGCACAGCCTGTCTTGGGCTCCATCTCAAGACCGTGAGATCACAACCTGAGCTGAAACCAAAAGTTGGATGCTTAACCTACTGAGCCACCCAGGTGCCCCATATTCTTTTGTATGTATATACCACATGTTGTTTATCCATTCATCTGTCAATGAAAATTTGGACTGTTTCCACCTTTCGCTTATTGTGAGTACTACTGCTATGAACATTGGCATACAAATATATGCTTCTGGATGTGGGAAACTAGAGATAGAAAAACAATATGAGCCTAAAAGAAACAGAAGAAAAGAAACAGTGAAGATCGGGGGGAAATCAATGACATTGAAAACTGGAAATTGATATATAAAATCAATGAAACTAAAAGGTAGTTCTTTGAAAAGATCAATAAAATTGATGAACCTCTAGTCAAGCTAACTAGGAAATAAGTCACAAATTGCTAATATTGGAAATGAAAGATCAGTCATCACTACTGATCCTGTAGGCATAAACAGGATAATAAAGTAATAGTATGAACATCTCTATGTCAGTATATTTGATAACTAGATGAAATGGACCAATTCCTTGAAAGACACAACCTACTAAAACCCACACAAAGAGTTCAGGGTAACTCCAAAGCTGTTATGTGCTCTCCTGTGGCTGCTTGGCTTCTGTTTTTCACAATTACTATAGTTGTGAAGTTACTGATTTTCAAAGCTACAGTGGAGCTAAGGGAGGGGAACGGAATTAGGGAAAGTTAAAACACCACCAAGCCTCACTGTTCTTACTAAGATTCAGTCATTTTTCTGGAATAAACTCTCCTTGGATTGTTGTAAGACTCAGGTTAACTTCCCGAGTTCTTGAAAAAAGTTGATTTTGACCGTTTTTGTGGTGTTCTTGTTTTTATGGAGAAGCACATTTTTGGAAGCCCTTACCACTGCCATTCTGAAAGTGCCCTCCTGCACTTTGATTTTTTTCGCTTGGGTAGTATGTCATAGAAATCACTCCATGTCAGTTCATAGAGAGCTTCTTCACCCTTGTTTTTACAGCATCATTTATTCAAGCACTCTCTTATGTGGGGACATCTAGGTTGTTTCCAATACTTTGCAATTACAAACTACCCTGAAGTGAACATCCTTGTGCATACGTATTTTTGGATTATTGGAAGTTCATCTTCAAGAATAGGTTCTTAATATAGAAATTTCTGGGTTGAAAAGTTCTATTAGGTATTACCAATTGCCCTCTGGAAGTGTTGTCCTGGTGTACATTCTCGGCAGCAATGTATGAGCATGTGTGTTTCCCCACAGACTTATCAACACATTCTGTTGTCATAGTCCTTACAGTTTTGCCTGTCTGCTAGGTAACAAATGGTATCTCAGTGTACTTTTATCAACATTTCTTTAATATGTACTGAGTTTGAATATTTTTCACATGTTAAAGGGGCATTTTTATATTCTTTTCCAGGGTGAATTACCTGTTTATATAATTTCCTCACTTTTCTATTGGGTTTTGGTCCTTTGTCCCTTAATTTTATAAAACTTCAAATGGCTCTTTATTTTTATAGAGTTGCTAATCACAAGTCATGCCTGAGCTTTGATATTTTTCTTGTGCAAATATTTCAGGTCAAATTAAGTGCCTTTTTCAGTGGCTATGATTCACTGTGATTAAATTCAACTTGTTTGAACATCTCATTAATCAACTGCAGAAGTTCCAGAAAAGGTTCAATAACCTGAGTAATTTTCATTATAGTCAAGGCAGTCAAGGACTGAATTTTTACTATTCAATGAAACTCCCCTATGGGGTTAGGAGTGGGGATGGGGGGAGTTGGTAAGAAGTTTTCTAAGAAAGTGTAGAATTATGAAGCATGAGTCATTATTTGTAAGTAAAAAAAGGGAGGGGGAAATGAAGCAAGAAGGAGCTATAACCTTAGGAAGAATACTTTTAAAATAAGGGTTAATAGTCTTGGGCAGGAAAAACAGTGAAAGGTCAAGCAAAAAATTTATCATAGATTTGATACATATTTACTGAGTATCTATTATGTGTAAGACTTTCTTCTAGGCAGGTACTCTATGGGAATTACCAAGATAAACAAGGGAGAATCCCCGACCTAATCTAAAGGCCCGGAATGAACAATGCGGCCTTTTGTTTAAGCTACCATTTACTAAGCCCCTACTATGTGTTAGGCACCACTCAAGGCACTTTACTTCCCTTGTCTCTAGTTCTCATAAAACCACTGCCAGGTTAATATTATTTACTCTTATTTTCAAGAAGAGGAGATCGAGGCCAAGAAAGGTTAAGAAACTGGTCTAGAATCAGAAAGCTGGAAAGTTGGACAATTTGAACTCACATCTGTTTCGAAAATGCCAAAAACCAATTTTGAATAATACTTCATAGTAAATTCTGTTAGGATTAATCAAACCAGGCTAGCCTAAAAAAACAACAATAGCTAACCTTATTTCATAATTTCTATATGCCAAACATGGCACTCAACAATTTACATGGGTTATGTTTAATCCTGAGAATTTAAATGTTTGGATTCTCTGTTGCACACCTGAAACTAACGCGATGCTGTGTGTCAACTATACTTAAAACAAAAATAAATAAATGTTTGCATTCTCTACACTCTCTCTGACACTACCATTTACCTCATTGTCTATATTGAAATCCCGGGTTTCATCCAAGACTCCTACCTCACCCATGTCCATTTAGTTGATCAATCCAGTACATTCTCCTCTTCAATAACAATTTAATTCTTCTTTTGTTCTTAATCCTTAGTTTGAACCACCATCATCTCCTAGATGGATTACATAAGAGCTTCTGTACCTATCTCCCAACCTTTCTAATCCACTGTTTGTAAATTGCAGATCCAAATACATTGCTCCTCCAGTCCTCCTCCTAACCTCAGCTTGACAGTACCCTTCCTTGACCCACTCCATATATCAGCTGTATCGAACTGCCTTGTTCTTCCCTGGTCCTGTCTCTATGCCCCTCAGTTTCTATGAGTTCTTCATTTTTAGGTTTACGATTCCTTTGTCTATGGTATATGTTGCAAATATCTTCTACCCATTTGGCAGTTGTCTTTTGATTTTGTTTATGGTGCATTTTCATTCATATTTTTAAATTCTTTATTTAAATTCAATTTAGTTAACATATAGTGTATTACTACTTTCAGGGGTAGAATTTAGTGATTCATCAGTTGTATATAACACCCAGTGCTCATTACATCAAGTGCCCTCCTTAATGCCCATCACCCAGTTACCTCCACCCCCTCCACTCCCCTCCAGCAACCCTCAGTTTGTTTCCTAGAGTTAAGACTCTCTTATGGTTTGCCTTCCTGTTTTCATCTTATTTTATTTTTCCTTCCCTTCCCCTATGTTCATCTGTTTTATTTCTTAAATTCCACACAAGTGAAATCGTATGGCATTTGTCTTTCTCTGACTGACTTATTTTGCTTAACATAATACCCTCTAGTTCCACCGATATCCTTGTCAATGGCAAGATTTCATCCTTTCTGATGGCTGAGTAATATTCCATTGTATATATGTACCACATCTTCTTTATCCAGTCATCTGTTGGTGGACATTGCCATGCGAATTTTTAAGAATTAATCAAATTTATTAGATTCCTTTCATCACTTTTAGATTTTGAGGCATAGTTAGAAAGCCTTTCTCCACACCAAGGTTAAAGAGGAATTCCCCTGTGTTCTCTTCTGGTGATTGTATGGTTTCATTGTTTATGTTTAGCTCTTTCATCCATTTGCAGTCTATTTTTAAAAAGATTTTATTTATTTATTTGACAAAGAGAGAGAGAAAGAGCACAAGCTGGTGGGGGTGGAGGGGGACAGAGGGAGAGGGAGAAGCAGACTCCCTGCTGAGCATGGAGCCTGACACAGGGCTCAATGCCAGGATCCTGCGATCATGACCTGAGCCCAAGGCAGAAGCCTAACCAATTGAGCCACCCAGGTGCCCCAAGTGTATTTTATTTTTTTGTCTATGCTGTCAGATGTGGATGTAGTTTTATCTTTTCCCCTGTGAAATTATCTAGGTCTGTGCTTTTTTGTGGAGTAGTCCCTTTTATAGAAATTGGTCCATTTAAGCTCTCTAACGCTAATGTGGTCAGTTTTGGTAACTTGAATTTCCTTAGGAAAGTATCCATTTCCTCAAGGTTTTCAAATTTTTTTGCATAGAGGCCTCATATGAATTAAAAAATTTCATTTGTTTCAAAGATAATTTTCCCCTTATCAGTTCTTATTTGTATATTTGTGCTTCCTTTCTCCATTTCTTTTCTTGTTAGGTAGCTAGTATTTTGTCTATATTGTTAATCTTTACAAAATTATACTTTTATTTCTTGAACTACTGTTTTTCTCTTTTCTTCATTAATTTCTGCTTTTGTCTCTGTTATTTCTTGCTTTCTTTCTTTTTTAAATTCTTTTTCTAGTTTTATGAGCTTGGGATTTAATTCATTTTTCATTATTTCAGTTTTCTGGATAAAATTTTCCCTGATCACTTCCTTAAATGCATCCTATAGATTCTAATAAGTGGTACTTTTATTGTCATTACTTTTTTTAAATCTGTAATTTGAGTTTGTAATTGCCATGTCATGCAGAAGTTGTCTAATAGGAGATTCCTAAATTTTGAGGAGGAAAGGCCTTTCTGTTTTTGTTGGTACACTCTCTTTGTGATTGTATTTTAATCAGAGCATGCTGTTTGTGATATTTATATTTTATGGAACTTACTGATGTTTTCTTTGTAACCTAATAAATGATCAGTGTTTGCCAATGTTCCATGGACACTTGGGAAGAGGTGTGTATTCCCTATTATCACAGTGTAGACCTCAACATATATTCAAAATACCTATCATATTGATTATTGTTTCCTAATCGATGTGCACATTCTATCTCCATATATATTTTTGTCCACTTGATTTATATTGTACTAAAAATGGTGTATTAAAGTATTACATCTATGTCCCTGCATCCTCTGCAGTTTTTACTTCAAAAAGGTGGTCATTGTGTTCTTGGTGCTTAAATATTAATAAGTATTATCTGTTTATTGTGGACTGTAACTTTTGCATTAAAACTGTCCTTTGTTATCAGTTTAATACTTTTGGGATTGAATTCTACTTTGCTTGATATCAGAATCACTACACTTTCTCTCTTTTGGTTTCCATTTGCCTGGTGACTTTTCATCTACTCCTTGATTTTTAGTCTTTCTGAATTGCTTTTTTGTAGGTGTGTATCTTACATATAGTTTATAGTTATCATTTAATCAGATTTCTTGAGGTGTAATTTACCCAACGAAATTCACCTATTTGAAGTGTACAAGTCAATGACTTTTAGTAAATCTATAGGATTTTGCAAACATCAAGCACAGTCCAATTTTAGAACATTTCTATCACCTGAGAAAGGTCCCTCACGGAGATTTGCAGTTGCTCTCCATTTCTCTCCCCATGTCAAGGAAAGCATCAATCTACTTTCTGTCTCAAAACATTCACCTTTTGGGGGAAACTTCATACAAATGAAATTATACAACATGTGTTTCTTTCACATCTGGCTTCCTTCACTTAGCATAAAGTTTCTGAGGTTTATCCTTGTAGCATATATCAGTGCTTCATTCCTTTTACCATTAAGTAATATTCCAGTATATGCATATGCCACATTTTGTTTATTCATTCATTAGTTGATGGACATTTGAATTGTTTCTACCTTTTGGTTATTATGCACAATGCTCTTGTAAACTTTTGTGTACGAGTTTTTGTGTGGACATATGCTTTCAATTATCTTGAGTATTTATCCCTAGAAGTGGAATTTCTAGGCGATATGCTAACTCTATGTTTAAATTTTTGATGATATGAAGGTTCCGATTTCTCTCCATTCTAACACTTATTTTTCTTTTTCATTATAATCATTCAAATGGTTATGTAATGATACTTCATTGTGGTTTTATTTTGCATTTTCCTAAAGACCAATGAGGTCGAACATTTCTTCATGTACTTATTTGCCTTTCCTATGTCTTTGGTGAAATGTCTATTCAAATCTGCCCATTTTGAAATGGAGTTTTTGTTCCTTTTTCTTAATAACTTGTAAGAGTTCTTTAAATAATCTAGATATAAGTGCCTTATAAGATACATGATTTGCAATTATTTCTTCCATTCCATGGGTTGTCTTTTCACTTTGTTGATGTGTATTAATCACGCTTTTTTATTTTCTCTATTTTTGATGCTTTGGCCTCTTGGGGCCTTGCTGACTCTAGAGGGACTGTCCAATTCTTGATGAAAAGCAAATCACTTGCCTGTGAGCATGCTTTTCATATACAAACCAATTACTCCAGAACCCACACCCCAACCTCCTCTTCTATCTGGCTCCTACACTCCAGGAGGCAATATTCTCCTGCCCTAATCACTCCAGGGCCAGGTTCTAGAAAACTAGGGACAGTCTCTATGCCCCAGAGCCCACTGAAATGATCCAAACTAGCCAGTCCTAAACCTGCTTACCATGCCTTGCCCATTCCTTCCTATGGAAATCATAATAAAGGCTCTTGCCCATGTGTTTTCCCACTCCCCTGACAAATCTCAAACTTCCACATGTGGCCCCTCTGTATGCAATGCTATGCCTCCAATTTCTAGGGATCTGTATGAATTTCTTCCTTTGTGATAGTAATCTCTGTGTCTGTGTGTCTTACTATACGCGATTAAAACAAAAACAAACAAAGGCTAGTTTCCCTTAAACCATGATGGTATCTGGTGTCCTTTAAAGCACAAAAGGTTTCAGTTTGATGAAGTCTAATTTATCTTTTTTTTTTTGTCACTTATGTTTTTGGTGTCATATCTAAGAAGGCTTTGCCTAACACTGGGTCACAAAGATTTATGCTGATATTTTCTTTCAAGAGTTTATGGTTTTAGCTCTTACATTTAGGTCTATGTTCCATTTTGAGTTAATTTTTATTTATGGTGTGGGGTAAGAGTCTGATTTTGTTTTTTGCATGTGGATATACAATTGTCCCAGCACTATTTGGTGAAAAGATTTTTACTCTATTGAATTACCTTTATAACTTTGTCAAAAATCATCATAAGGGTTTATTTCTAGGCCCTATCTGTTCCTTCGATCCGTATCTTTATTACTATGCCAGTACCACATTGTCTTGAATACTGAATACTATAACTTCTTTTCCTACTTTGCATTATTGGAACAAATCCTACTTGGCCATAGTGTATTATCCTTTTTATATATTGCTGGATTCTATTTATTATCTTCTTTAGGAATTTTTTACAACTATTTCATGAATAATACTGGTCTGTAATTTCTTTTCTTTTAATTTTCACATTTTGGTATCAATATTAAGTTTGCTTGGTTATCTTTTTCCATCTTTTTACTTTCAATGTATGTTTATCATTATATTTGAAGTGAGTTTCTTTTAGAGTGCTTTTAATTGGGTGATATTTTTTTCGTCCATTCTGACAATCCTGGTCTTTTAATTGATGTGTTTAGATATTTTACATTCAGTGCAGTTAGTGATAGAATTGTATTTAAGTCTTCTGTTTAATTGTTTTCTGTTTGTTGCCTCTGTTTTTTATTCTACCATTTTGCTTTTGTTAACTTATTTTGGGTTATTTGAACTTTTAAAGTATTCATTTTATTTTATTTTTTTAAGTTTTTATTTAAATTCCAGTTAGTTAACATACAATGTAATATTAGTTTCAGGAGTGCAATACAGTGATTCAACAGTGCCATATATTACTTGGTGCTCATCAGGAGAAGGGGATTCCTTAATACCCATCACCTATTTTACCCATTCCTCAGCCACCTTCCCTCTGGTAACCATCAGTTTGTTCTCTATAGCTAAGAGTTTGTTTCATTTTATTTTATCTACTGTGTTTTTGATTCTATATTTTTGTACACTTTTCTCAGTGGTTTATCTATAGATCAACCTATATCTATATCTAGCTACATATTTGTCAAGCTACATTATATATATAGGTTTCAACCATATAGGTTTCCTTCCTCTTTATGTTGTAGTTGTATCGTGTATTATACTTACATACACTGAAAATCCCATTCCTAAATGTTATAATATTTGCTTTCAACCATTAGACATATTTTAAAGGACTTGAATAACAAAAAAAATCTATTATATTTAGCCAGATGTTTAACATTCCTGTTACTTTTCTTTCATTTTCAATGTTCTAAATTTCCTTCTGGTTTTATTTCTCTTCTGTCTGAAGAAATTAATTTAGCAATTCTTTTAGAGCAGATCTGCTGGCAGAAAATTCTTTCACTTTTCCTTCATCTGTGAATGTCTTTATTTAACCTTTATCCCTGAATAATATTTTCACTGAACAAAGCATTGTGGATTCAAAGTTCTTTTCTTGCAGCACGTGAAAAATGTTGAGCCATGTTCTTTTGGCTTCTGTAATTTCTGCTGAGAAAAAAATACCATGTCATTCAAATTATTACTCCTTTCTAAGTAATGTGTGGTTTTTCTCATGCTACTTTCATTTTTTTATGTTTAGTTTTGAGCAGTTTGATTATGATTTGTCAGAGCATGGTTTTCTTTGGGTTTATCTTGTTTAGGTTTCCCTGAGCTTCTTGAATATGCAGATTTACATCTTTAGTCAAATTTGGGGGAGTTTTCAGTCAGTATGTCTTCAAATATTTGTTCTGCACACTCTTTCTCCCCTCCTTCTGGGACTCCAATGATATGAAAGTTAGAACTTAAAGTCTTGTCCCACAGGTCCCCGAGTCTCTGCTCATTTTTTAAAATTGTATTTTTCTGTCATTCATATTGAATAATTTCTATTGATCTATCTGCAAGTTTACTAACTCTCTCCTCTATCATCTCCAATCTTTATTGAGCCCATCCCGTGAAGAGTTGTTTTGTTTTTGGGGCGTGTGTGTGTGTTTGGTTATTGTATTTTTAAATTCTGTATTTTCCATTTGGTTGTTCTTTATGACATCCATTTTTTCCTGAGTCTTCTGTTTTTCTACTTGTTGCTAGAATGTTTGCACTTACTTCTGGAGACTTAATAATAGCTACTTTAAATGCTTTGTCAGATAAGACTCACTTCTTTTTTGTCTAGGTGTTGGCATTTGCTACCTTTTCCCATGAAATTTGAGACTTTATTCGTTCTTCATATTTTTCTTTTTCATATTCTTCATTTCCAGTGATCATCATTTTTGCGTAAATCCAAGTTTTAACTGGAAATTGAGTAGGAGGCCTGTGCCTTTCATGCAATGTTGTGCCTACTCGTGTTACCTGCTTTTAATTGATTGTAAGCCACGATTTCTACTTCTTCTCATCCCTAGTACATCACAGAACTGTGTCATCTTCCCTGTTTCCTCTTGTACTGGTAGGATGTGGTGCTGATCACTTCAGTGCTTGGGACTGGGTTGAAGTTTTTTTGTTTTTGTTTTTTTTAATAGTAATAATTTTTTTATTATATTATGTTAGTCACCATACAGTACATCCCTGGTTTTTGATGTAAAGTTCCATGATTCATTAGTTGCTTATAACACCCAGTGCACCATGCAATACATGCCCTCCCTACTACCCATCACCAGTCTATCCCAGTCCCCCACCCCCTCCCCTCTGAAGCCCTCAGTTTGTTTCTCAGAGTCCATAGTCTCTCATGGTTCATTCGGGTTGAAGTTTTAATAAAACTTAACTCTGGTTCATCCCCCTTCCTTGGAGATGCCCCTCTTATGCTTTTAATTGAGAACCATGTAAGTCTCTGTTTCTTCCATCTTAAAAGAATTAGGGATGGTAATGTCAAAAAAGTGAAGTGGTAATATAAACACTCCCACAGATAGTAATGATAGAAATGGGATAATATGATTAAATACAATTATTTGAAGGCACTGAAGGGGCGCCTGTGTGGCTCAGTTGGTTAAGCGTCTTCCTTTGGCTCCAGTCATGATCGAATGGTCCTGGGATCAAGCCCCACATTGGGTTCCTTGCTCAGCAGAGAGCCTGCTCTCCCTCTCCCTCTACTGTTCCTCCTGCTTGTGCACTCTCTCTCTCTCTGTCAAATAAATAAATAAAATCTTTTTAAAAAGACACTGAAATTCTTATAAGAGCAACCAGAGTACAGATGATAATTTACTCGAAAACTTTAAGCTATAACATTGTGATTTTGTTGCTTCTGGCCTGAGAATGGTTTCCAAGCCCAACAACTATGACTACTGGTGGAGATTGACTATTTTAACAGCTGCAGGGGCCAGAGTATAGAGTTTGGTGAAGTAAAAACAACTTGAAATTAAAGAGGAAATTCCAGAAGCATGACTGAAAATTTAAAATGGCAATCTTGTTATCAAGAAAACTGCAGAAGAGGGGCGCCTGGGTGGCACAGCGGATAAGTGTCTGCCTTCGGCTCAGGGCGTGATCCTGGAGTTATGGGATCGAGCCCCACATCAGGCTCCTCTGCTATGAGCCTGCTTCTTCCTCTCCCACTCCCCCTGCTTGTGTTTCCTCTCTCGCTGGCTGTCTCTATCTCTGTCAAATAAATAAATAAAATCTTAAAAAAAAAAAAGAAAACTGCAGAAGGAATGTGACCAAAATTTTGAATATAAACTCTACCCAAACCCCTAAATAATAGCAAAAAGCTATTTGACACCAAAGAGAAATTTCTTAAAATGTAGAAGAAGATATAGATTTAAGCTCTAGATGGAACCTGTAATTCTTTCAAGGGTCCCCAGAAACAAAAGATTCTTGTGTGTTGGTGGAGGGGAGTAGGAAGGGTAGTGTTGGAGAGACTTGAGAATTGAGAATTTAGGTTAAAGGTCAGGAGGATTCTTTCCATTTCTGCCCTCTTTTTCTTCAGACAGACCTAGATTGAGGTAGTCATATCTTAATACCAAAAGAAAAAAAATGTTCTTGGATTAAAAAAATGAGTAGCATTATAGACGTTGACCTATTACTGGGTGATGGTTTATGGCAATAATATTATCCAAACATGTTAAAAGAGGGTAATTAATATTTAGACAGATATTTTTGGAATGAATGGGCAAGATTTTATTACTCTGCAAAGGAAAAGGGCATTCTAGGGAGAAGGCATAATATGGGCAAAGGCTAAGATGTGGAAAGATGCATATGGCAGGTTGTAGAGTCCTGAGTTGTGCAGTTTGCATGAGACAGAAAGATGGTAGAACAGTAGAAAGAGAGTCCTGCATTCTGGAGCTCATTCAGTACACTCTTCCCAACCTGCAGTCTGTCCAGAGCTACTGAAAAGGGGCTGCCTAAACAGGTATTTTATCACTTATGTAATTCAGCTATAAAATCCAATCCATTCTTTGGCCCATCATATAAAGCAATTGTAAAAGTCATAGTCAATAGTTTTGGAAAGCTTTTATGTCAGGATAGACTGAAATTGATCCACTTCATTTAATTATTATGTCTTTTAGAATTTGCCAACCTTCCCTCAGACTCAATTAGCTTAAAACTAGGGAGACTTTCTCCTGCCTCTGAATGCCTATAGCATTTCTTTGACCAGACTTTTTATTTGGCACTTGGTGGACTCATAAAATTTGGAGTTGGAAAGAACTTTATTTACAAGTCATCTAGTTGAACTTAACATTCACTGTGGGGATTTCTTTTATCATGTCTCTTATAGATATTTATCTAACCTTTGATTGAATACTTTGAGTAATTAGGAATTCTTTACTGCTGAAGGCTTCTCCACAGTTAGATAGATATTTTCTTGGAGGATGTGAAGGACAAGTCTGAGCAGGAGACTAAGAAGAGCTGCTAGACAAGTAGAAGGAAAACGAACAGAGAATGGTGTCCTGGAAACAAAGGCAAAAATGAGTTGTTCCCATTGCCCTTAGCTAATTGACAAATTTCCCAGTTTTCCACTTCACCTTGGAGAAGCACTTTTCACTTACAAATTAACCAGTTTGCCAAATCCAAAGGAGGAATTCTGTCAGAATGACTTCTGGACAAATTGCTGAAAGAATACCAATGCCAGAGATTTTTTTTTTTAAGATTTTATTTATTTGACAGAGATAGAGACAGCCAGCGAGAGAGGAAACACAAGCAGGGGGAGTGGGAGAGGAAGAAGCAGGCTCATAGCGGAGGAACCTGACGTGGGGCTCGATCCCAGAACTCCAGGATCACGCCCTCAGCCGAAGGCAGACGCTTAACCGCTGTGCCACCCAGGCGCCCCCAGAGATTTTTCTTTTAACTCAATTTAAGTCAAGTCAGAAAAAGTCAGAGAGAGAAGGACCATTTGAGATGATCTAGTTCCAAACCATCACCTTCCATGTGTGAAAGCCGAGGCCCAGAGAGAGAGGAAAGGACTTGATCAGGGTCATATCTGTAGATCATAATGGTTTGAGAACAGGGAGAATAACTGAATAGAGCATGTCTTACTCCAGAGTCACAGAATTAGCTGTATGTTCTGATTTTGCACTGATTGAATTTGGCAGAGGATTTATTTCACTAAACCTATATTTTCACCTGAAAATTGGGTTTAGTCATACACACAGTAATTCACGCTTCATAGGGAATTTTTTCTTTGTGAACACCAAATGGGATAACATAGTCCCTATTTTAGCATCTGGGACAGAGTAGGTGCTTAGTGAGTGTAGATTCCTTCTCCTTCTCTTCCCTTTGTTTCCTCTTTTGAGAAGATGGCTAGTACATAATAGAGACTTCATAATATTTGGTGATTGAATTGGCTGTCATGTTGGTGTCATGCAGTGCTTTAGGATCAGTTGTCCTTTCTAGAAGCATTCCCATATTTTAGGCAGGAATTTGTAGGTGCAAGTGACTTTTCACAGCTTTCCCCCATCTAAGTTCCTGTACAAGTTGGAAGACTCAACTGTCAAAACACTGGCATATCTACTCCTTTGCACACTCATCTGCCACCAGACCATTGCAGAGAAGAGGAAGCCAGAAGGGAGTGGGAGTGAGATCAAAACTGCCAGAAGAACAACTTTCCCTTTCTCCAAGCCCCAGGTCCATACAAGGATAATTTCTTTCATCTTGGCACATTTTTACTTTATCTTATAGTGGCAAAAACCTGCCTTTCTCACGCCCAGCTCAAGTGCTTTGTCCTACGAGCCTTCACAACACTTTATACAGCTCTGTTTTATAAATAAAGAAATGAAGGCCCTGAAAGGTTAAGTGACTTGCTCAAAGTCACAGACCTAGTAAGCAGCACAGCTGAAGGGTAAAAGAATGGCAAAGCCACTTCTTAAGCACTTTTCCTGTAATATAGCTGTTGTTACTGTCTCTCTCATTTTACAGATGCCAAACATTGGCTTAGGGATCTGCCCAGAGTACTCCGCTAGTAAGTGACAGCTGAGATCCACAGTAGTTATGTTCTAAAGATTTGCCGAGTAAACAGTCATCCCTCTGGAACAGGGTTTCTTGACCTCAGCACTAATGACAATTTGGGGCTGGGTAATTTTTTGTGTGTAAGGTGGTGGGCTGCCTCGTGAGTCGTAAAATGTTTTTGTAGCATCTTTGGCCTCTACCCACTAGATGCCAGTAGCATCCCTCCCAAGTTGTAACCCTTAAACATGTTTCCCAACATTGCTAGTTGTCCCCTGGGGGACAAACTCACCCCATTTTAGAACTTTTGCTCTGGACCCCTGGTCATCAGCCCTTATATGGAACTCCTGCTGGGTTCCAGACTATGATGTCTTTGGAAGAAGAAAAATAATCTTTCTTTCAGGGATGATGTTCTCAAACTCATGTGTGATTTTGAGTTTCCTCTTTATAATTAGTTTTTCTGGCTTTGTTTTATGAAACTTGTCACTCTTTCAATAGTCACGGAATTACAGAGGATATAAAAAAATTTTAAATTTGGTTAAATCTTCTACGAACATGGCATGGGCATCTGTTAGAATGAACTAGAAAAAAAGTCGAAGTATTCAGCAAAAAAAAAAAAAACCCATATAATTAAGAAGAAAAGTGAAATGAATTGAAGATGCAATTACAGATATTTTCACCTTGACTCTCCATTTCTGTTTGTTCTAGAGTCAAACCCAAGATGAATGGTATTTTTTGGATTTGTTGTTCCAACTCCACTTACCATGGGCTTCTGGGCCTCTCATAATTCTTACCTGGCTAGGGAGTTCATTTATTCCTGAATCTGAAATAATGAATATAGCCATTTCAATAACTAAAGTTATGTTGGTATGGGAATGGTGGTTAGTGACATCATCATGGCCCTTGAAAACCTTGGACTCCCACCATCCAGACTGTGCACCAAGCCCTCTCTGGCCTGAGCCCTCCCTTACTCCATTTAGGACAAGACCATGATGGAGGAAAACATCTTTATTCATAGTAGCCAAAATCTGGAAAAAAAGTTCACATCTATCAAAAGATGACTGGATAAATAAACTGTGGTATATCCTTACAGTGAGCTACTACTCATTAAAAATAAATGTGCTACTGATATACACAGAATATGAATCTCCAAAACATTTTGTTGAGTGATGGAAGTCAGACATGAAAGAGTACACGCCATATGATTCCACTTACGTGAAACTCTAGAGCAGGTAGATCTAATTTATGGTGAAGGGAATCAGAACAATGTTCTGTTGAGAGGTACGGATAAGCAGATTGACTGTAATGGGACATGAGGCAATATTTGAGAGTGATGGAAAATTGTATATATTAATTTTAGTGGTGATTACATCAGTGTATTCTTTTGTAATTCTCATTGAACTGAACACTTAAAAAGGGGTGGTGTATTTTTTATTATATATAAATTATATCTCAATAATGCTGGTGCAAGAAGAAAAAAAATCAAGAGTTTAAATATAAGTGGAGGGTAACAGGATAACCTGGATAACAAGTTCATTCAGAAGATTAAATGAGATAATGCTAGTACGAGTACTTGGCCCAGGGCCTGCCCCAGCAAAAACCAACCCAGTCAACAGAGGCTGTTGTCTTTCCTTCTTCTCTTGCTCCCAGAATGGACCCTTGTATAAAAATGTAATGACTGTGGGGCGCCTGGGTGGCTCGGTTGTTAAGCATCTGCCTTCGGCTCAGGGCATGATCCCGGCGTTCTGGGATCGAGCCCCACATCGGGCTCTTCCACTATGAGCCTGCTTCTCCCTCTCCCACTCCCCCTGCTTGTGTTCCCTCTCTCGCTGGCTGTCTCTATCTCTCTCTGTCAAATAAATAAATAAAATCTTTTTTAAAAAATGTAATGACCGCTCCTTAGATCCTAAACTTCAAGTCAACCAGGCTGAATTACTAAATTAATAGAAAAAAATGTGTTAAATTTATCTAACAGCTCATCTGAACTCACCTTGCTCTGAGAAATACTCTTACTAATGTCTAATAATCCTTCTCAAAAGATGCTAAATAAAGGTTAGTATTGACAAATCGGGAAACTGAGGTTTACAGAGGTGAATTAACTTGCACAAGATTATGATCACTGTTGCAGGTGTGACAAACCTAGATCTGACTGATTCACTAGCCTGTGTGCTTTCTCTTAGATTATATTGCTGATTTTAGGATTTTCATTGGAAATCCAGTGTGACTCAGCAGTGTGCTGTAACTACTAAAGGTGATCTTGATCATAAGCTGCATTAATTGATATGTTCATTAGAAACAGAAGAATGAAAGCCTGGCCAAGCATTTGTCAGATATTGTGTTCAGTTCTGGGACATACACTCTTGGAGGGGTTGAGGACAAACATAACTCTGTTCAGCAGAGGGCCCGTACTGGTGTAGAAGGCTACCAGAGCACTGCCAAATGTAGAAGAGCTTCGATTTAGCTTGAGAAAGGGGAAACCAGTGGAGAAATAATAAACAGCCTCAGAGATTTGCAAGGCTGTCTTGGGAGGCTTCTGGTGGCAGAACTTTGAAAGTATCTGGGGTTGGGCTCAGTGAGTTTAGGAACCCTTCAACTGTCATGGTCTTTGAATTCATGATCTTTCCAAGTTACTGTTGGTGCCTTAGCAAAATGCTTCCCACATTCTAGCACTTCGTGCAGGGTCTTAGCATAGTAGTGACTCATTAAATGTTTGTTGAATTGAATTGAATCCTTGCTATATAATAGAATCATTAAAAAGTGGAACCTCATTATACCGAAGTTTAACTCGACAGTAGAATTACTACCCAATTTTTCAAACTCTCAAATAAATATCCTTTGTTAAGTGATACAATATTTATGTGAATTAGTACCAACCTTTGGGAGGGCATTAAACATTCCCCATTAATAATTGCTTCTAAGTGATAGTGCATACTTGGCAGGGAATGGGAGCATTTATGGGTTTTCTCTCCCACTATTCACAGCCTTTTAATGAAAGCTGTGGCTCACGTGAGGTGAGGGAATAAAGAACAAGGGAGCACTTGGATTCCCTCCTTTGCTCTTCACATTGTGACTGGTGAACAAGGCTGACTTCATTCCACAGCTGGATTGATATGCAAATTTACCCCGACTAATTGGCTTCCCCAGCTGTCTCCAGAGGGCGGATGTATTCTTTCATAAAGTGCTGTCTAGGGCTGCATTGAGAACATTAGAGCTACTTAATTGAATATCAATGAATCTTTATAAACTAATAATGATGGGGAGCCTGGGAAGCATGATGTAGATTTGGCGTATTGAGAAGAGGACGGCCCTGATTTGAATTTGTGGGAAGTGAAATTTTTCTCTGGGTTTACAAAACCCAGTTTAGGTTTCTTTGATCAGAAGTCCTTGAAAACCCCACCGGTACCTTCTTCAACATGTCATGTGGTAAGTGTGGGACATGAGCAAGTGTGTGGATCTGTATCTGGGGATTACCACCCCTTTCACCTTTCCCTATGACAGTAAAACTCAATGATTGTTGTGGTTAATTCTAGTTCATGCAAGAAGAGTCACTACTTTTCACAAGTCAAATTTAGGGCCTTGGGCAGTGCAATCAAACTAAGTATACCTGTTTTCTCCCTACCCAGGGCAATGAGGAGCCAGCCAGCATGTCTTCTCTGTCCTGGCAGACCTGACATTTGGAGAATGAATAAGCACAGATCTTTGCCTTTAAGTCTTACCAGGAAGTCCATTGGTTCAAACTAAGCCAAAACGACAAGCTAAACTAAAACAATAAATAATAAACAAAACCCTGCACAGTTAAAAGTAGTTGGGCTGATATTGCTGGATCACTGGAATATTCAGAGGTTCACTGAGTTGTGCCTAGGGTAAGGATTTCATTTTCTTCCTCTATTCTCCCTGCCACTATTATCTGTGCTACTTAGACATTCAAAGGTATAAAGATAAAATAAAACAGTGCAGTGTCTCTGTAAGAGATAGACATAGATTAATGGAACAAACTAAAAAGTCTGGAAACAGGCTTTATTATGCATTAAAGGTGTCATTTCTAATCTGGAAAAAGACTTACTTATTCTATAAACGGCACCGGATAATTGGTTAACTCTTTGGTACGAAAATGTCTTATTAAAGATGGACTTCACAAGATACTCCAAAACAGGGGCTCCTGGGTGGCTCAGTCGTTAAGTGTCTGCCTTCGGCCCAGGGCGTGATCCCAGGATCCTGGGATCTTGTCCCGCATCAGGCTCCTCTGCTGGGAGCCTGCTTCTTCCTCTCACTTCCCCTGCCTGTGTTCCCTCTCTCGCTGGCTCTCTCTCTCTCTGTCAAATAAATAAATAAAATCTTAAAAAAAAACCCAAGATACTCCAAAACAAATTCTGATTGTTTAAGGCGTTTGATGTGTGACCATTAAAAAAATGAGATTGATAGGTGTGTATGTATAAACACGGAAGACTCGCCTTAAGATACTGTTGCACACAGGTAATGTATGGAAGTACTGATCACTATATTGTATACCCGAAACTAATATAAGACTCTATGTTAACTCACTGGAATTTAAATAAAAACTTAATAAAAAGAAGAAAAATAAAAACACTTGTATCTTAAACAAACAAGCATAAACAAAAGAACCCCCTCAAATAAACAGAACATCCAAGTAAAAAAAAAAAGATACTGTTGTACAGTAATATGTCTAGTAAGATCTCTTTTGATAAAACTTTATGGGTAAAAACTATATAGATAAAATGTCCTTATTAAAAATAATTGATAAGTTTATTGGAGGCCTTTTCCCTCACACTGCATATTGCAATGGCATTTTTTTCTTTTTTTAATTTAAATTCAATTAGCCAACATATAGTACATCATTAATTTCAGATGCAGTGTTCAATAATTCATCAATTGCATATAACACCCAGTGCTCATTTTGACATATGCTCAAAAAACAAAACAAAAAAAAATCCCACAGAATCTGTGTATGTTTTGGAGTAAGCGTGGAATACACTTTTAGTTTAAGAAATAGAGAAGAGCAAAAAGAGTTACATGTACAAAAAGAAATAAGGAAGGGAGGAGGAAGTGAAGGTGAATAATAATGTGACTTGTGGGTAAATAAAACATTTTCAACATGAAAGCAAAGGGAGAAACCATAAAGGTAAAATTTGATAAACATGATTATAAAAAAGGAAGAACTACAAATCAAGAAAATCACCAAAAATAAAATTGAAAGGCAAATGACAGACTCAGAACAATATTTGCAGCACATATATATCAAGTAGTCTGAGAAGTCAATAAGAAAAGGATGAATTCAATAGAAACATAGGCAGCAGACAATTCAAAATGAAAAAAATACAGAAGGCCAATAAATATGAAAACCTTATTAGTAGTAAAAACCCCAAATTTTAAAATACTATCATCATTGTCTACCAAATGGAAGCTTTTCTCTAAGTGAGAATGCTCAGTTGTGGTAAAGGTGTAAGGAAAAGGGAATCTACCTACACTGCTGGAAGGCCATTGGCAATATGTGTCAAGAGGTTTAAGATATTTCATAGACTTTGGCCCAGGAATTCTACTCTCATTGGCACACATTCTAAGCTGCTTCAGAGATAAGTTCAAAGATTTATGTATAAAAGTGTTACTCATAAGAGTCTCAGATTGGGAATAACCTAAATGTCCACCAATTGCCATTTAGTTCAATATAGTAGTTAAATACATTACTAGTTAAGTAATTATGCTATTGCTATATAAATGATACATAAAAATTCAAAAAAATAATATTTTAAAACACTACTGATGTGAGGAAATGCTAGTACTATAGAAAGTGATGGAAAACAGGATTCAAAACAGGAATCAACGTTACTCTCTCCTCTGGGTAGCCACATCTTAAAAAAAAAAACAAAAACAAAAAACCTCTTCTGACCCTTCTGCCTAAGATTCCTTTCCTTTCATTCCTATCCAAATTTTTCACAAGAGTAATCCACAAACTCATCCCTCTTCCACTCTTAATGCATCGCAATCCGGATTCTACCCTGGGACCTGCTCTCATCAACACCACTAATGGCATCTCTGTTACTAAGTGTGGAAGATCCATTGCAGGTCTCCACATTCATCAGGGCTGGTCATTCCTCCTCTGCATGCCCTTTCAAGATTAGGTTCCCAGATGGGGCTCGTCTCACTGTTCACAATCTTATTAGGTGATCTTACCCACTCTCATGAGTTCCATTATTATCTGGGGCAGAGTGCTCTCAGATGCCTATCTTTAGCTCCAGTCTATCCCTTCAAACCCCAGGATCATCTATCAGTCTGTTGGATATTTCTATCTAGATGTCCCCCAGGAACCTCCCAACTCCACATGTCCAAAAGCAAAGTTATCATCACCTCCAGCTCCTAAAATCTGCCTCCACATTTGCTGTTTCAGTTGATTGTGTCACTGCTCTCCCAGTAAGATTATCATTGTGTGCTTATTTCCCTCTCTCGTACTTTTATTCTCTCTCTCTCTCCTTCCTCCCCACTCATGCACACGTGTGCATATGTAAATGTAACTTCCTTAAGGACAGGCACTGCACTTTAGTCACCAGTGTAGTCCCAGAACTCAAGCAGGTGTTTAAATTTTGATTAAATGAATAAATGAAATTATTGACTCTTTATTTTTTTTAAAGATTTTATTTATTTGACAGAGAGAGAGACAGCCAGCTAGAGAGGGAACACAAACAGGGGGAGTGGGAGAGGAAGAAGCAGGCTCCCAGCGGAGGAGCCCGATGTGGGGGCTCGATCCCAGAACGCTGGGATCACACCCTGAGCCAAAGGCAGACGCTTAACGACTGAGCCACCCAGGCGCGCCTATTGACTCTTTATTCACATTAATTCTTTTGACTCTTTTAATGATTTTGTTTGTATTTTTAAAACACACAGAAAAATACAAATATTGCATTCATTCTGCCACCTTTTGAGGAAATAATATAAAATAAACATTGAGAGTATCCACTTTAGCCCCTCCAATAACCCCAAAGGCGGTAAGGCTAAGCCTTAAAACATTTTGGTGCCTAAACTTCTTGACCTGGTCATATGCTTAAATATGTTCTTTTTAAAGCTTAAATTGCAATCATGTTAGATATATGAGACTGCTTTCACCAACAAGGCATCATGGGTGTTTCTATAAGACATGTCAATCGACTTCCTGCTTTTTTATGGCTGCCTAGATTCCATCATATGGATGTATTATAATAAACTGAAACATTCCCTACTGTTAGGCACTTAGGCTGTTCACCTCCCTTTTTTAACTATTAAAAACAAGGCTGAGACAAACATCTTCAAATACATATTTTATACATATTTGTGATAATATTTTTAATGAATGAATTCTACATTCTCAGAAATGGGATTTTAGTGTTGTGGAGCATATTTTCACTCACATATAAATACACACACACATATACTTTAACAGTCCATGAATACCAAGTCCCTTTTATACTCAACAATACTTGATACTAGCAATATTTTTTGTAAGATTTATTTATTTATTTGAGAGAGAGAGCAAGTGTGAATGGCGGGGGGCAGAGGGAGAGAACCTTCAAGCAGACTTCCAGCTTAGCGTAGAGCCAGCTGGGGCGGCTCAGTCCCACAACCCAAAAGAACACGACCTAAACTGAAACCAAGAGTAGGATGCTTAACTGACTGAGCCACCCAGGCACCCCAATATTAGCAATATTTTTAATGTTTATCACTCTGACCAGGAACATGGTGTATCACTTTAATTTTTATGTTTTAATTTAATGAACATGAACATATCTTTTTATATTTTTATTGGCTATTTGTATTATTTAAAAAAAATCTGTGAATGACATGTTGGTATTTTTTGTGTATTTTTTATTGAGTTGTTCGTAGAAATTCTTTGCCTTTGTTAAATGTGTTGCAAATATTTTTCCTAGTCTATTGCTTGTCTTTTAACTTTGTTTATATGTATTTTACTGTAGACATAGTCATTTTCAATCTTTTATGTAGTCATATTTTCAATATTTCACTTTATGGCTTCTGGGTTCTGAACATTTTCCTTCAGGGTAGGAAAAATATTATTTTGTATTTTCTCCTCAAACTCTATGGTTTTTACATATTAATTGTTAACTCACCTGAGTATTTTTTTTAATGTGTGAAACAGGGCTCTATATTTGTTCCCAAATAGGTAATGATACCTGCACTTTATTTGTTGAATAACCCTTCCTTTCCCCATTGATTTGAAATATCAACTTTATCATATATTACATTCATAGACAGATATATATGTTTGTTTCTAGATGCTTATTCGGTTTCGTTGGTCTACTTGATTGTTTCTGTGCTGGAATCATGCTGTTTTAATTCCTGAGACTTTATAGTAGATTTTGATATGTAGTACATGTCTTCCCTTATTTTTCTTTTTCAAAAATATCTTCTTTATAATTACATCAAATCTCTCAGGAGAAATTCAGAATCCACTTGCAAAGTTCAAAAAAATCATCATTGATCCTTTGATTGGAATCACATTTTATATTAATTTGCAGAATATCTACATCTTGGTGATATTAAGTCTTTCTCTCCAGGAACCAGGTATGTCATTCCATTCATTTAGGTCTTGTTGTGTGTCCTTTGAGAAAATGTGGATTCCTCTCTCAATCCTTCTAGGTTTACATTTCTTTTTTTTTTAATTTAAATTCTAGTTAGTTAATATGCAGTGTAATATTGGTTTCTGGACTAGAATTTAGTGATTCATTACATACAACAACCAGTGCTCATCACAAGTGCTCTCTTTAATACCCATCGCCCATCTAGCCTATCCCCACTCTCTTCCCTCCATCAACCTTCAGTTTATTCTCTATAGTAAAGAAGTCTCTTATGGTTTGTTTCCCTGTGTCTTCTTATATGTTCATCTATTTTCTTTCTTAAATTCCACATATGAATGAGATCATGTGATATTTGTCCTTCTCTGACTGACTTACTTCACTGAGCATAATATACTCTAGCTCCATCTACGTCATTGCAAATGGCAAGATTTCATTCTTTTTGATGGCTGAGTAATATTCCACTGTATATATACACCACATCTTCTTTATCCATTCACCAGTCGATGGACATTTGGGCTCTCTCCATTGTTAGGCTATTGTTGATAATGCTGCCATAAACGTTGGGGTGCATATATCCCTTCAAATCTGTATTTTTTTTATCCTTTGGGTAAATATTTAGGTTTGCTTTTCATCAAGCCTCTGGTCTGGTGTTTGAACCTGTCCAGATAAAATAGATGACATTATTTGCTTAATGAGGGATGGGACGTGCAGATCAGGGAACAGGGAGATGGACTGATTATCTCAGGGTTATATGGCAAATTGATGACAGGGCTAGGGCTATGGTAGAGAGACAGAGAGAGGGAAAGATGGAGAAAACAAGGATATTTTGAGCAAAGGTAAACAATCTTTGCAAAGGGAAGAAATGGTGATAAACCAACAAAGTGGGTGGAAAGAATGATGAGGGGGATTATCATGCCCCAAGACCCCTCTTTTGCTCACAGAAATTGCTGTGAAAGGGGCATGGAGCATGAATGGGGTGCTTCATTAACACGCAATTACCTGCAGTGGGTCTGTTATTAAAAGCTTAAGTCATTTAGAGACTTTTAACTGTAACCAGACCCTCAATTCCTCAGTGGCAGGCATGGTCCAGGAAATGAGGGTTATTCACAGAAGTTATTTGGATAAGGCATCATGGCAGCATCTACTAGACAGAGTACCCAGCTATGAACCAGGAAGCCTGAGTCATAGTTATGCCGCTAATCCCAACTCACCAAGGGACTTTGGGCCAATCATGAAATCTCTCTGAGCCTCACCTTTCTCAAATGCAGAATTGAGATGCTACTTGATTCCTGCCCTATTTACCTAAAGGAACACTGGAAGGTTAGAACAAGTGTCAGTTCCAAGTAAAGGGTGAGTACAGCAGGGTGTGAGGGGAGACAGCATGTCCATTGCAACAAGGAGTGTGAGCAGTTCAGGCTGCCACCCAGAGCTGGAAGAGGATGACAGACAGGGTAGGCATAAATCATGCTAGGGAGGGAAACTTTGTTGTAACACCCACTTGGGAGCCAGCTGCCAGTAAGGACCCTTAGAAGAGGTAAGACAAAGATAACCCCAAGTACTTGGGCAGATCGCAGATAGGTAATTGTGAAGAATTTCGAGGATGAAGTGCGAAAGAAAAGGAGGAAAATATTGCCTGACTAAAGGTGTTGAGAGGAGGGAAAGGCAAGAGCAAGTGAGAAACAGTTCTCCAGTTTCCTCCGGGTGGGCAAGACAAACAAGAGACCCCTGCAGAGGAATATTCAATGGGAGGACAAGGGCAGCTGCTTAGCTAGAGACAGTTTTGTGGGGACCTTGCTGATTAATTTGATTGCAACTGACCCATGAGAGCAATTAACAGTAATTCACATCCTGGGGAGTAAGAGGTTTGATGGGAGCTTCTCTGAGCAGAGAAATTTGATTTGTGGTGGAAACCATATCAGGAGAAAAGGGGCCAGAGTGGCAGCGGGATGATTCCACTTGGCAGGCCATAGCCAGGGACTCTGTTCATTTTCTGCAGGAATGAAACACTGACCTGATTAGGTAGCTGTTATAGACACATTCACAGTTGCAGGACAAGAAGCAGACAGCACTGGGAGCTAGCCTGACTGTGCAAGCATGACCTAGAGAGCTGGAGGGGCAGGTGGGGGCTCTCCAGCTTGAGTCAGGCCAGGGTTGAGTCTGGGGAAGGAGCACTGCTGCTTTGGGGCTTCTCAGAATGCACACATGGAGCACATTATGAGAACTCAGGAGGATTTAGTCTCTCTCGCTTTGGGGACACTTCATAGTTGCCAAACCTAAGTGAGAATAAAGCAGTCGTCATTCCAATTTTGGTTTGGAAATTCTTTTCAGTGCAGGTGTTGAGGAGACCCAAAGACAAGACATGAGCGCTGTAGAAGAAATCACTGGTGGGACAGGGGGCTTTGGTGACTCAGCTGTGCTATTGGCAAAAGGACTTAGGGCATAAGCTTTGTCTTGGAAAAGAGGCAGGACCATAAAGGCAGCCTTGAGTGCCAGAGGAAAAGGAGAAAAGGAAGAGCAGAGTGCCCCAGGCACCTCTGAGAAGGGGAAGGCTAACAAAGAGGAGGTGCCATTTCAGCTTCAGTTGGAGAGAAAATGAACTCAACCAGTGAAGGAGCTAGGACGGACAGAGGAATCTCAGGAAATGATAGCTGGACCGAAGGCAGGGGCCTCACCTCCTCAAGAAGAGACTGCTTTGCAGGAATTCACTGAGCAAGAAAGGTTAGGATAGAGGGGGTGGTAGAGGTAGGGAGGAGGGCTTCTGGGATCCAAGGAAAGGAATGAGCGGAGAGAATGAGCTCAGCAGACCCAGCCCAGACAGAATCAGTATAAGGAAGGTTGCCCCCAGCCTGAGGTAGGGCAAAGCAAAAGAGCTGAGGGGAGGGAGGGGGGTGCAGGGAGTTCAAAGGAAGCCTTGAAGGACTCATTATAATGACACAAACACAAATCACAACTTAGCATAGGGACTTGTACAAGTGGGCTAAGAATGCAAAAGGCCAGAGAGGTAGCCGCTGAGGCCCTGGGAGGAGAGAAAAGGGATGTCACTACACTATAAGGACAAAGCTGAATACAAAGAGGACAGTGTATTGTTGGGGAGGCCAGGGGCTGGGGGCTCTTCACAAGGGGCAGCAGGAAGGAAGCCAGAAGGGGAAGCTGGGTTTCTCACACAGTTAGCATTTTTTAGGACCCACGAGATGAGGGTTTCAAGATGTACAATTGTGAAGGTGAAGGTGAATTAGGGAGGGGAAAGCAGCACTGTGAACTCAAAAAGCAAGATAAATATGAAAGGGAAACGTGATTTAAGCACACCACATATTCCACCTAAATAAGGAGAAATACAGGAGTAAAAGTGGGTTTCCACTGTAGCTATCCTGCAGGGATGGGCTGAAAGCAACTGGAGAGAGATCCATCTTACCCAGTAGTCAAAATGAATCTGGGCAATACTCACAGACTTTCAGTTTGGGAAGATAAAAGACTTCTGAAGGTGGATGCACTTAATGCCACCGAACTGTTTACTTAAAAATAGTTAAAGGATGCCTGGGTGGCTCAATCAGTTAAGCATCTGCCTTTTGGCTCAGGCTATGATCCCAGAGTCCTGGGATGGAATCCCACATCAGCCTCTCTGCTCAGCGGGGAGTCTGCTTCTCCCTCTCCTCCAGCCTGCTGCTCCCCCTGCTTGTGCTGTCTCTCTCTCTCTCTCTCTCTCTCTGACAAATAAATAAATAAAATCTTAAAAAATAGTTCAGATGGTGACTTCTGTGCCTATTTTACCACAATAAAAAATTTAGTCTGGACAAATTCAGAGACCTGCATATAGAAGCCACTCTTTAAAGACCTTGGTGGTCTCGAGCTAGAATGCCTGCATTTAATCCTAGCTCTACCACTTACTCCCTATGTGACCTCAGATGAGAGGTTTTCTTATTTGTAAAACTGGTATAACGATAAAAATAATAGTTTCTGTTTAAAGGGTTGTGGGAGAAATTGAGTTAATGTTTGTTATGTACTCACACAGAAGAAGCACTCAATAAATGTGGGCATCTAACACTTCCCACAGCTGCTTCTCAATAATAAGTTACTAGCTTGGGGACCAATTCATTGAAAGCACCATGTATGCTTTTTTGTCTGGGACAAATACACGCTCAGTAACATTTAGTTTTCTTTCAACTTTTCAGTTTATGAAGTATGTCAGATTCATTCTCTTATCAGTCACATCAAGTGAAAGACAATACCTTTTCCAGTCACGTTATGGGAAGAATTGAAAATCTGTTGTGTGGTAAGGGGGGTGGTGATTGCAAGGAAGGAAGGCTCTCCACTCTCGAGATTTAGAGCAAATTTTCTCAGAGGGTACTGGGACCACCTGACCCAGAATAACCGGGTCACTGATTCAAAGTGAAGATTCCTGAGCCCCCTCCAAACCTATGGAAGAAGACTCCCTGAGGTGCATCCCAGGAATCTGCATTAGGAAGCTCCTCAGGTGACTTTTCTGTACACTCAAGTCTGAGAATAGCTGCTCAGAATGTATTGCTTCTTTTGGGAGTGGTCTCTCTTATATTTGGTTCAATCTTCTCAAAATGGGCACTGGGGTCCTACTAAGCACTGAAACCTAACTGCCAGCTTTCCTAAGGAACACCTTCCCCAAGATGCCTTAATTCTGAGACCACTTCCCCACTGCTGAGACATCCAGGTACTTCATCTTGCATTGCACAACTATTCAAATAGTCGTCTAGATTTCATCTTCTCTTGATGTTCCTCTTGGCCACTGGCCACACATCCTCATCCATTTTAACAGCCACCACCTGCATCTGTAGCTGTCAAACCCCCAAACACCTGTCCTGCCCCCAATAGGTGGGTCATGTTCTGTTGCTACTTTGTGCTACACTGTGATGCAGAAGATGATCTTTGCTTTAAAATAACGGAGAGAGGCACCTGGGTGGCTCAGTCGGTTAAGCATCTGCCTTCAGCTCAGGTCATGATCTCAGGGTCCTGGGGTCAAGCCCTGCATCGGGCTCCCTGCTCAGTGGGAAGGCTGCTTCTCCCTCTCCTTCTGCCACTCCCCCTGCTTGTGCTCTCTCTCAAATGAATAAATAAAAATCTTAAAAGAAATAATAAAATAAAATAAAATACGGAGAAGATAGACGAAATAAGTTTGGCAAAACATTGGTGGTTGTCAAAGCTGAGTGGTAGGTACATGGAGGTTCATCATACTATTCTATTAAGTTTTCATTATTTAAAAAGTCAGGTCATCCACTAGAATTCTGACTTCCTAGATATGAAGTTTACATGACTGTAAGGAATTGGTGTGCTGGAACCAGCTCATACCCATTCATGAGAGTTCATTGTTGAATTTTCAGGCATGTGTGAGCTGGTTGCTAAACACCGTCATTATTAAAAATTCAACTATATAAAATTATAATTAAATAAATTATATTAAAAGCAAAGTGGATATTCTAAACTCAAAACTGTGTATTTTTCTATATTTTTTTTACTATGTGTGGTCTTGATATTATTTATTCCTATTGTTTCTGTATGATGGAAGTGGTCTACAGTAGTGTGCCACAGTACATGTCTTCCTGACTTCACATTCAGCAACATCTTGTTGATAGTTTGAAATCAGCCATGACAAAAGTATTCACAGCATGGGAATCAGAAAACACTATGTCAGGATTGATATATTGTCAGGACTGAAGAAAGTGATGGTGAAAATCTTAATAATGCAGATGGAACCTAAAGATGTGTTGGGTCTGTAGCTATCATATGTTGTGAATAGCATAAAAAATTAAAGAAATATTTTCCAATATTTGGAAACTATCATCTGATTCAGCAAAAAGTCACTCATGCCATTGATAAACAAGTGAATTTCTTTTTTTTTCTTTTTTTTTTTTTTAAAGATTTTATTTATTTATTCGACAGACAGCCAGCAAGAGAGGGAACACTAGCAGGGGGAGTGGGAGAGGAAGAAGCAGGCTCATAGCGAAAGAGCCTGATGTGGGACTCGATCCCGGAACGCCGGGATCACGCCCTGAGCTGAAGGCAGACGATTAACCGCTGTGCCACCCAGGCGCCCAACAAGTGAATTTCTGCCATATATAATGCTGAACTGAAAGAAGTTGCAGTTTAATGAATATAATTTATACAATGGTGAAATAAGTTTGTAATCATATATCAAATTTAATGACAATAAATTTATTGGGAAAAAAAGCTGGCAGATTGGGATACAGTTACCTTTGTCAAATTGTACTTGAATAGGGTTATAGCCATAGGTTGGCTATGGGTACAAAAGCTTGGCAAAAACCAAGTTTTCTGGGAGAATCAATTGAATGTATAGAATTTACAAAAAGCAGCATTGTATATTTTATTTGTAAATTGTGTGCTACACATCATTTGTATCAATAAAACTTTTGATTATATATAATTATATATTTACATACTAGCATACCACTACTGTAAGAAAAAAAGTATTTCTGTGGTTATGTCAATCTTAAAACTCAATTTCTAGATTACAAAGATAAACTCTTGTCTTTCTTTACCCTCGTTCTTCTCAATGGATGTAGATTTCATGGAAACAAACAGAAAACAAGGCATCAATGCCTCAGAGTTAAGGCAAATTTCCCCCTCAAGACTCTCCAAATGTCTCTGAGAGTTGATCAATGAAATATTATGGTCCTCTGGTTGAAAAACAACCAAAGTAGAAGCCATTATGAAAATTAGAAGCATCCAAAAGAGGCCAAGCATACAATAGTATGGAAGCTAGGGTCTAAGGCCCAAGACATAGGATGCCAATAGTCCCATTCTGTTATGTCCTCAAATTCCCTATGGACTTAGTGCCTCAACAATTTCAATTTAAGGAGCTGGTGCTTATACTATACCTCTTCTGAGGACACATTCACTCCTGACTTATTAGAAGAAAACATTTTACTTTTAGTACCCCAAATGGAAAATATTTATTTTTATTTTTTTTAAAGATTTTATTTATTTATTTGACACAGAGAGAGAGACAGCCAGCGAGAGAGGGAACACAAGCAGGGGGAGTGGGAGGGGAAGAAGCATACTCTCAGCAGAGGAGCCTGATGTGGGGCTCAATCCCAAAGCACCAGGAACACGCCCTGAGCCGAAGGCAGACACTTAATGACTGAGCCACCCAGGCGCCCCCAAAATGGAAAATATTTTGCTTTTAATACCCAAATAGTTTTTGGTCTAAAAGCTCTTCTGCTGTATTAGAGAGTATTAACAAAAATTTTGATCACTCTGAAAGACATACAAATATATATATATATATATTCATTTTCATATGAAAATTTTCAAGCATGCATAAAAATAGAGAATTATATACTGAACTCCATGTATTTATCACCCAGCTTCAAAATTCATAAGATTTTGCCACTTTTATCTTGTTATATTTTTAATATATTAAAGGAGCTATTTATTTAAAGGAATCTCTTACTGAAGGCTTTTATAAATGAAAGGATTCTTCTTCTTCCCCATTCCATCTCTACCTGTCCAAATTTTATTCATCTTCAAAGTGTAGCTCCACTGACTCCTCCTTCAGAAAATTCTCCCTGAGAATTTTTCCCCATCCCTCAACAACTGTAAACACTCCACATCCTCTGAATTTCCATAATTCTTCTTTCTACCCTCATACGGCTCTTTGTGTTTTCTAGTGACATGTATTCTGCTCTAGGTGGTTGATGGGAAGCTATGGGAGGCTGAGTGACCCAGGGGAACACCATTGTCAGAGCTTGGCTCTGGTGAGAGCATCTACCTTGACAAAGAGGGGAGGAGGAACCAGCGTGGGGCCAGGGAATCCAGCAAGGGCACTGGTGCAAGAAACCCAAGGAGGGAGTGGTGATGAGTGAGGGCCTGGTCTGGGACACTCCATCCAAATGCATTCCTGCTGGAGACACATGGAAAGGAGAGAGTTGTTTCCAAAAACCTGGGCCAGGAAGGACGAAAAGAAGTCGTTCTTTCCCCAGTGGCATGCGGAATTTTGCTGATGATTTATTGGAATTCTTCTGAAAGCCTAAATAATACCCAAATAATTCACTGAAGACATTCAGAAGGGATCTGACACCATAGAATCCCAGGTTCCAGGGATTAAAGGTAGACATCTTTGGGATGTCCATTACGTTGCCTACTATATCTACTAATGGGGAAAAGATGAAAGCGTGTTATTTTACTTCAGAGCTGAAGTGCAACGTCCGAATTAATAGTCACTGACTATTGTGCAACAGCATTATCTCTGCTTCATAGGAGGGAGTTACCTACAGAAGATAGCAGTCTGTAATCTCCATGATATATTTCTCTTTTGTATCCTTCACCAGTCCAGCCACCAATACCCAATGTTTGAACGTTTATTGCTTAGAAGATACTATGGAAAGTACAGGATGGAGCTTTCTGGTAGAGTGAAATTGCCCATCATCTAAATAACTTTTTATTGTGGAAAATTTCTAACATGTACATAAGTAGAAAGAACACCATATGATTATGCATGTACCCATCACCCAGCCTTAATGATAAGTGTGCATGCCAAACTTGTTCATCTCTACCCTCACCTCATTTTTTTGCCCCCCTTACCCTTGCCTTAGATTGCTCTGAAGCCAACCCAAGGCACCATATTATTTCATTGGTAAGTGTTTCAGTTCACATTTTCAGCAGATGAGATTATCCTAGATTTTGTGAGGCCTGGTTTAGCTATCAACTAATTGTATAATATTGGACAAAAAGAGCACCCTTGGAGCCTCAGTTTCCCTTTTGTGTAAAATGAAGGCTTTGGGTTAGATGACTCTGATATTCCTACCAGTTCTTGCTTCTGAAGTCCAGAGTTATTATTTTTCCTGTTTTCAGGTTTGTAACATAATTTTCATTATTAAATATACCTCCTAGAGAAGGACTACCTTTCTATATAAGAAAAAAAGAGATTCTACAAACACATGCCCTGTGGCATATACCTAACATTACACAATGAAATGAATCTTTTTCATCTGTTCTTTTTTTTTTAAGATTTTATTTATTTGACAGAGAAAGAGACAGCCAGCGAGAGAGGGAACACAAGCAAGGGGAGTGGGAGAGGAAGAAGTAGGCTCCCAGTGGAGGAGACTGATGTGGGGCTCGATCCCAGAACGCCGGGATCACGCCCTGAACCGAAGGCAGACGCTTAACGATTGAGCCACCCAGGCGCCCCCTTTTTCATCTGTTCTAAAGCATCTTATAGAGAAGAAATTTTAACACATTAAGTCATAGGGAATAGTAACAGCTCAATTCTGTCTACTCTGCCTCTCTGCAATCATGTGAGAAAGAATTCCTATGGTGGAGTAAAGAGTAATGTATTTTAAGTTAAAACTTACAGAAAAATACCTGTTGTTTAAGTTATTTGAATTCAAATCTTGAGATGGAATGAAGCAAGGTAAAGACTTGATGAATCAAGTCCTAATTATTTGGGTGACACCTCACTTAATCCCTAATCTAATAACTTCAACTTTCCAGAACATAGGAAAAAGCAAAGAAGAAAAAAAAATACTTTCCAACTTCCACCTTTCAAAATCAAATGTCTCACAGTAATGAAAATGGATGTTGCACAATTAAATCACCAAGATGTGTGTACTTCCTTTCCAGGAGTGCCTTAGAGGGTATAGGCAATGGTGTGGTACTCTCCATTCTGTATACACACCCCATGAGGAGGCCCAGACTCCCAGGCTGCTGGACCAATCCAAATGCCAAGGACAGTCTCCTTGGGGACCACTCAGAAGCCTACAATGGAGGTTTCACAGCAAGCCCAGAATGCCAATACGCGCGCACGCGCGCACACACACACACACACACACACACACACACTGACCCCTTAACTTTCTGTTATGCACTAGTGACTCCCCCAGTCAACAGGACCACAGCAAAGAGCTCATCTACCCTTTCACTAGGGAAGGTTTTGGTTAATCACCTAGAGAAAAACATTCCTCTCCATGGGTCTAGATATGAGAGAAAGCTTGGAGAACCTGGTGCTTGTAGGATGGAAGTGAAGGGTAATCTGGAGCCAGAGACATATATTTGAAGAGCAGATCTAATGCAAGTTCAGAGAAGACTGATGATCCCACCACACCTTAATCTCTTCAGTGTGCAAGCTCAAGTATTTTGGTCTACTGCCTGTCCATCAGCATGCCACTCAAAGAAAAGGGCACAGGAGGTTGTGTTCCTTCATAAGCTCTTTTAGGCAAGAGGACTGGGGAGAAGTCATAGGGTTAGGATTGGACAGTGCCTTCTGTGAATTCCACTGTTTCTCTGTTCTTAGATTTGTGTCTGCATTAATTTTCTCTAAGTTTCCTGGTTAGCATCCTTGTCTGAAAAATGCCAAGATTCCCTCAAATGACTATCAGTCAGAATGGAGAGCAAAAGAAAATCAGTCCATTGCTGAGGTATTAGCAAATAAATAAATAAATAAATAAATAAATAAATAAATAAATAAATATTTTTAAAAAGTTCAGGGTCCTTCTAGTCAGACATCAGGAAATTCAGGCTTGACTTTCTAAGAGTCAGAGACTAGACCTATGAGGTAGGATAGTGGTTTTGTACATGACAGGATGTGGTGTGAAGCAAGGTCGAAAAGTATATGCAAATCAGTTTGGGGAGAGCCCTATGTGTCAGGTTAAAACTTACAGGTCATTCTCTAGGCTATGGGGAGCCCACAGAAGTTACCCTTGGGAGGTAGATCAGGCAGGGTACACCTGGTGGATGGGGGTGATGGGGAAGGGCCAAAAATGGAGAAAAATAGTCCAGTTAGGAGGCCACTGCAACAGGCCAGCTGAGTGTTTTCTTAAAGAGTGTCAAGACTCTGCTTATTCATATAAACCTCCATCGTCCTTGGATAATTCTTCATAAATCCACTTGGGAACTGACACTGGAGTATAACTCTGAAACTTAGGAAAAGAATTAATCTATTTGGACTGACAACTGCACGTTTGAGGGATTTTGTACCTAAACCAAACAGGAAATATTATTTGCTTTTATAGGCTATTAATTATTGGAAAACACAGAATAAGAATGAGATTGCCTAGTAAAATGGTAATAGTTCAATGGCCCACCCGCCTCATTCCCCTCCCCGCTACACAGCCCTTAAGGAATTCCAGAGTCTATTATCAGCACAGTTTAAAGGCTAATGAAGAAACAATCTTTTTGTAAAGCAACAAAGAACAGAGTTTGAAAGCAGGTCCAGGAGAATGCAAGAGGAAACACTTGGTTCAGTGAAAGGCAAACTTTCCTATGGACGTGCAATTTTTTTTTTTTTTGAATACCATACGTTGCTTCGCAACCTCTAAAGCCTGTGCTTTCAATGCCTGTTCTGTGGGCAGCACTTTGGTAAATGCACCATGTGTAGTCAACTGGAGCGATTTAGTAGGGAAAAACTAAGAAAAATGAAACTCAAAGCAAGAGAGTTCAGAGCAGTTTTACTACATGTTTTCTAGACTTCCGAACGGATGCTGAAGTTACTCTTAAACAGACTTTGCTGTACTCATTTATTTACTGGGTAAAGTAACTAGGTGGAGTGTTCAAGAGAAGTGCTTTAGAGAGGAAAAGAAGAGAGGGAGCCTGAATCCAGACAGGCCTCCCAAAAGTGTGATGTTCATGGCATTGAAAAAAGGGTGTTTTATAGGGTGACAAAGTGAGACCAATCAGGTAAACGGCAGGAAGAGAGAAAACTTGGAATCCTGCCTCTGATGCTTATGAACTCTTGTGGCCTTGTGCAAGTCATTTGTGCAAGTCACTCATGCTCCTGAGCCTATTTTTTATGTGCAAGATTTAGATAATAATCCCTGCCTTACATGGATGCACTGGAGGAGATAATGCTAAGTGAAATAAGTCAAGCAGAGAAAGACAACTATCATATGATTGCTCTCATCTATGGAATATAAGAACTAGGAAGATCGGTAGGGGAAGAAAGGGATAAAGAAAGGGGGGGTAATCAGAGGGGGGAATGAAACATGAGAGACTATGGACTATGAGAAACAAACTGAGGGCCTCAGAGGGGAGGGGTGTGGGGGAATGGGATATACCGGTGATGGGTAGTAAGGAGGGCACGTATTGCATGGTGCACTGGGTGTTATACGCAACTAATGAATCATCGAGCTTTACATCGGAAACCGGGGATGTACTGTATGGTGACTAACAATATAATAAAAAATCATTAATTAAAAAAAAAATCCCTGCCTTGTCTACAGTTTAGAATGATTGGTAGGCTCCCAAAGACATAAAGTAGGGGAATACGCTCTCCTTATGCTAAGGTTTACCTCTTATTCATTTGTTTTAATTGCCAGCACCAATAGTGTGCCTGACATTGATTTAGTCATTCAACAAACATTTCATTAGCTCCTTCACTTAACAAGTACAAAATAGAATGAGAGAGAAATGATAATGCTCTGTTTACATATTTTAGGTATTTCATAAGTGCTTGTAAAATGAGTGAATGAAAGATGCTATTTTCTTTTTAGAACCATTTACCTGGGGTTATGGGACTTAGAAGGCCTCTGCTCTCCTCAGCACTTCCTGTCATGTCTTAACAGTTCTGGCCCCTTCCTTGCAGTCTTTCTCTCCTTCCCAAATATTGCCATCATCTAGAGTGACCTTGGCATCTGTGAGAATGATCCACCCAGCATCCAGGCCTCATCTTCCTGATCTCCTTATCTCCAGTCCCTCATCTATCCCATCATGGCCATGATGACTCTGGAAGTTATCTTACTCTCATTTGCTCCACCTTTGAAATCAAATTCATATGGCTTACTACCTGACCCTCAACTTCCTGCTCACTAATTCACAGTATATCAGTTATTCAACCATCTCAGTACTTCCAACCAATGTTGCTTGAGTTTTCTTGTCCATTGGCTCTCTCCTCATGTCTTCATTCCCCCTTCCCTAACTTAGCCCCCACATGCTCCATCACTTCATCCAGTCTTGTTCTAGTTCATGGCAAGTGCGTCCTGCTCTGGTTCTATGCTTCAGAAAGCTCCATGCTTTGGAACACCTTCGCAATGTTTTCTAAATCTTCCAGTGCCAGGGACTAGTCAGGGCCAGCAGTGCTATCTAGGCAGAGTGTCCTGAGCCTGAACCAAGACCCCTATGAGCCTCAATAATCGTTTCTTCTCTTAAGGGCACTCTGACCCACACATGGGATTGACAAGAGCCAGAAGGAGCTCCAGGTATCATACCTACAGGGTTGGGCCTTGGTTCTAAAAAGGAGGCCTGGTGTGAAGATGTTTCAAACTGACTAGTGTGGCATTACTTTCATAGTAATGGACAAGATTAGAGAACCATAACAGGGTTAATGGGCTGATTTTGTGTTACACTCACTTGCAATGGACATAGGGTGAGTTCAGAGCTCTGAGCTCCTGAAGGCCCACCACTAACTCTGAGGTTTGTGTCATATGTGTACTTTCAGACCTTGGTGCCACTTTCTGTCTACAGTACTCAATGGTGGGGGAAGGTGGTGACAGGTGTCATTTATCTTGCATACCTCCTCTACCCACCCTACCAACCACTGCTGGCACCCAGAGCATCACTGCACGCTTCCTGCAGACTTTACACCATTTGTTAAGCTGTCTTATGGAGATGGCTCTGCCTATCTCCTTGAGGACTTTTGAGACCATTTCTCTGTACCACCAACAAAATTTTCCAATTAATATTCTCTCTTGCCCCAATCAATATGATGATGTGATCTCCCAGGTTGGTCTTAAGCCCTGGCAGAAGATAGGCTTTTCTTACATGAATGGGACCACTTTTCATTTTCATGCTTTGCCAGTGGGCCCCTCACCCATCCTCCCTTCCAGTGGCAGATCCCATTTTAGGAATGCAGTGATTACATCCTAGGGAGCTCAAGAGATGACATGGTGGGAAGATGTGCTGTTCTACATTTATGCTATAAAATGCCAAACAGGACATTGAATATGACCAGAAAACAACTTACCATTCACATGTTCCTGCGTACTTTGGGGAAGGCTTGAATTTGTGGTCATGATCAACGAAGCACAGTAACAATGTCTGACAATCAGTCGGTAGCCGGTGTCCGCACGTGGCCCAATGGATAATGGCAGCGTCATGAGTAATGGTGTAGCCGGTACGAAGTTCGTGGTGTCAAGGACCTGTGGAGCCAAGAAGCTCTAGATTGCTCCAACACCAGCAGGTTCTGAAGAGCCATGGCACGTGGGCAACAGCAGCAATGCTTCCTTTTGCTCTCCATGGGGAGATACGGAAGCATCCATGCACAGTTCATTGGACAATAGGGAACATGAAAAGGTAGTTCCTGGACCTGAACAGGAAGACATGGAGCCTGAACCCTACAGGAACCCACACACGCACTGATGGGGCAGTAAACAGACAGGTAAGTCTCTCTTTTCTCCCTATTGTGCTAAATCTTAGGCAACAAATTAATTTGTTTATAGGGGCCCACAGAGAATATTTGCGTGGTGCCCTGCACATCCTAGGGACAGCCTTGACTTTATCCACCTTTTCAGCCCCCTTACTCATTATCCATCTGCAGCAACACCTTGAAAAATTCTAGACGTTAATGAATCCAACTATAAACTTCCTCTTAGAGTACCTTTAAGCAGCTGAGTGATACTGGAGAAAAAACCCACATCATACACAGATGGACACTTCTATATAGTCACTGACCTCACCAGGGCCTGCTGTTCTAATGTGCTTTGCTCTTCCATTCTTCATAATTATTTCTTTAAACATCCACCTTTTACAAGCCTTCAATCACTCCTCTCTACTTCCCTTTCACTTTACATGACCTGACCTCCTGCCTCACAGAAAAATTGATGGTACCAGCTGAGATTTTCTAACCACTATGCCTATTAGCCTGTGTACACACCTCCCTTCCTCCACTTCCAGTGGAAGTTGTCCCTTCACCTGTCTTATCCAATCATGAGACCTGTTCCCTGGATCTCAGTCCTCAAGGATTTACTCAATGAATTATCTTTGTACTGCTGTATTTCCCATTGTTTTTATCTACCAAGTCCTTCCAAACAGCATTTAAATATGCTCAAGACTGTCCTATCTTAAGAGTCCCTCCCTTAAACTTCAAACTCCCTTTTTAACAACCATCAAAGCTCTCTCCTTGTTCAAACTTTTCGAAATAGTTATCTGCAGTCACATTCTCTACTGCTTCACCTCCAACTCCTCAGTCTTGTGCAATCAAATTTCAACCCCCATTACCCCATGACGTTGTTCTAGACAACATCATCAGTGACCCCCATGGCACAAAATTCAATGCACTCTTTCATGCCTATTTCGTTAACTTCCAAGTGACATTGACCACCACTGTCCTCTTTTTTTTTTTCTTCTTTGACACCTTGTTTTAGTTTTCATGATTGAAGTGAGAAGGTGCTTGAAGCATGAGGGATAATAGCTGTGGGCAAGGTGGTTCCAAGGCTAGAAGGCAGGTAATGAAGACAAGGATTATTGAGAAGCTGTGAGGGCCCAGCCTAGGCTCTGCCAACTGAATTTATAATGGGTGCAATTTGGGTGGCTTTCTCAGACAATGCCAGACAGTGTTAGGTATCAGAAGGACAAGAGGAAGCTGCCAGGAGTAGGGATGGGGACCAAGAGGGTTTTCTCAGAACCAGGTATTGGAAAGACAAGAACATGGAAAGAACAGGAGCCAGGACCTTGTAGGTGGCCTCCCTGTGCTAATGGAAAAGTCTGTGCTTAGGGTCCCAGCTGGAGAGAGAAGCACTAGTGGAGGAGAGGAGCTGGGCTGTGAGAACCCTAAAACCTTGAGAGCCCAGAGGGACCATGGAGGTGAGGAGGGAAGGCTCTGGGTGCAGGGAGAGGAGAAATGTTGTGCTTCTGGACTATAGCTCTTGGGAGCAGAGAAAAGTTTGGGAGTATGAAGGCCTTGGTGGGTGGGCAGCTGCATTTATAGGAGGCCAAGGGAAAGGGGCAAAGGGGCCTGTGCACCTGAGAAGATAATGAGCTGGGAGGCAAGGAGAAGTGAGATCACCACAAGGGCCCAGAACAGGACACAGGGAGGAGGGGAGACTTAGTCAAGGCAGAAGGGGTAAGTGTACATACCAGTGGAAGGAAGGGAGACCAAACCCATGAAGACAATTTTTCTGGAGAGCTTCTGGGAAAGGCCTGGCTAAACTTTGGACAGGGGCCTTCATTGCTTCATAACCTATTTTCTTCTAGATGACAACTTAACTGCTACAACATCAATAAGAACTTCAGGAAACAGAGTACAATCTGAGCTTCATTTGAAGGACTAGGGACACGGGTGCTGTTTTTATTACTTCTTCAAGCTTATAAGAAGAGAAATAGATATGGAAATGTATTTGATGGTGTGAAAGTACAATTTTATTTCTGTACTGTGGCTAGATATTTGAATGCTTAGAGACAACCCCATTTTACTTCATGACAATCTACTAAAGTGGTGATAAATTAATGTTATTCAATTACTTTTGACTATCAGTTTCCCCCACTAGAATGAAGTTCCACGAGGACAGAGACCTTGTGAGTCTTCTCATTGCCGTATTTGCTGTACTTAGGACAATGCCTTCCACACAGTGGGCTGGGCTGTCTATAAATGTCTAAATAAAAAAGTAACAAGGGATAATGATGGAATGCTCAAGGGGTGCCTGTGTGGCTCACTCAGTTAAGTGTCTGCCTTTGGCTCAGGTCATGATCCCGGGGTCCTGGGATCGAGCCCCACGTCAGGCAGCTTGCTCAGTGGGGAGTCTGCATCTCCCTCTCCCCCTGACCCTTTCCCCCTGCTTGTGCTCTTGCTCAGTCTCTGTGTCTCTCTCAAATGAATAAATTTTTAAAAATCTTAAAAAAAGATGGAATGTTCAAGTTGTTCCATAAATATGGGTGCCTTGGAGTACTTTGAAAATGGCAGAGAAAAAGAAAACCAACTGCAAGATGCCCAGTAATTCTTAGGAGAAAATAACCATAAAGGGGGAAGAGAACAAAACATACAGTCTCAGATGTCAGTATACCAATGGAGCATGGGGCATCAAGACAGCAGCACTGATATTTAAACACAAAAAGGTAAATACAATGTCATAGGTGTCATCAAGATTTGCAGGGATGTGACTGACAGCTGGAATGACTTTGAGAATGCAAACTTTGTCCACAAGGAGCAGCTCTGGTAGACAAGGAGGCAAGATAGCATTTAAACAAGCAGATACCAAACTCAACACCCAAAACCCAAATAATCCAAATAATCCAAATAATCCAAAATATATATATACTCAGCTATCAAAAAGAATGAAATCTTGCCATTTGCAATGACATGGATGGAGCTAGAGTATATTATGCTAAGTGAAATAAATCAGTCAAAGACAAATACCACATGATCTCACTCATATGTGGAATTTAAGAAACAAAACAGATGAACATATGGGAAGGGGAAAAAGAAAGAAAGGGAAACAAACCATAAGAGACTCTTAATGATAGAGAACAAACTGAGGGTTGATGGAGGGAAGTAGGTGGGGGATGGGCTAAATGGGTGATGGGCGTTAAGGAGGGAACTTGTGATGAGCACTGGGTGTTGTGTGTAAGTGATGAATCACTAAATTCTACTCCTGAAACCAATATTACACTATATGTTAACTAACTAGAATTTAAATAAAAATGATATACTATATGTTGGCTAATTGAACAAAATAATAATAAAAAATAAACTATACTTCTGCCAAAAATAAAAATTTAAAAAATTTAAAAAAATTAAAATGTGAAGAAAAAAAATTAAAAAGCAGATATTCAGGGCTCAGAGAAAGACCAATGGGCAGGGACAAAAGGCAGACAGTGCCTTGCACATGCTGCCTCAGTGTTTATTTCATGAATGAATGAGTGAATAAATGATGAAATCCTCTTGTGGGAGCAGAGCACAAAACACCTAGCCTGTTGGTAGGTCATTATGTGGATTTCAAAACAGACTTAGAGGGAAGGCCTCCCAGTGATAAGTGGTTGGCAGATCCTCAAATGCTATTTCCTAAGGGTTTTATACGACTCTGCAGTGCTCAATCCAGCTGGTTGCTTCTTTCTCATGCCACCGAGTTCCTCCTCACATCTGCTCCAGCTACCCTTTTAGCTATCTTCCTGAACCAGTCCTTGTGCTAGAAAGTTCCAGAAGGTTCAGCTTCTGAAGATTTTAGTGTTTCTTGTCATACTCCAGCTGTGCTGGAAGAAATTAGAGTTAGCTAAGTACCTAGAATTGTATCTAGCCCCTAACTGCCATTCAATAAATGTTCACTGAATTGAATGTAATCCATCCCCCTCACCCAAAGCCCTCCCACACTCACACATTATAGAGGGAGAAATCATGTCAGCAAAGGAGAACAGAACCTGAGGGGGGCCTGGGGCATGGGGCGAGTGCAGCAGCACTGGCTTCACAGCCTCCTAGGGAAGAAGCCATAGGGTCAGGGGACAGGCCGAGGCCATGCCCATGTCCTTTCTCCACACATCCACTGCCCTGCCAGTGGAAAAAGCTGTGGGTAAACACAGGCAGGAGCACACAGCATCTTGGACACCACCGGCTGTCCCGGAACACACTCTGGAGCAAAGGACAAGTGCAAGTCTATGGCAGAGATTCTCAGGGGTGGGAAGGGGGGATAAAATTGTCAGTGTGGTTTGCAGAGTTTAGAAAGCAAAGCACTGAGTTTTTTGCCTATCAGAAAGAGACGGGGGGGGGGGGGGGGGCGCCTGGGTGGCTCAGTCCTTAAGCGTCTGCCTTTGGCTCAAGGCGTGATCCCAGAGTGCTGGGATCGAGCCCCGCATCGGGCTCCTTCACTGGGAGCCTGCTTCTTCCTCTCCCACTCCCCCTGCTTGTGTTCCCTCTCTCGCTGGCTGTCTCCCTCTCTGTCAAATAAATAAATAAAATCTTCAAAAAAAAAAGAAAGAAAGAGACAGGGGGAGCCTGGGTGTCTCAGTGGGTTAAGCATCCGCCTTTGGGCTCAAATCATGATCCCAGGGTCCTGGGATTTAGTCCTGCATCAGGCTCCCTGCTCAACAGGGAGTCTGCTTCTCCCTCTCCCTCTGCCCCTCCCCTTGTTCATGCTTTCTCTCGCGCACGCTGTTTCTCAAATATATAAAAAAATCTTTTAAAAAAATAACGATTCTGGGGGCGCCTTGGTGGCTCAGTGGGTTGAGCATCTGTCCTCAGCTCAAGTCATGATCCTAAGTCCTGGGATCAAGCCTGGCGTGGAGGTCTGCATCAGTCTCCCCAGGGAGCCTGCTTCTCCCTCTCCTTCTGCTCCTCCCTCTGCTTGTGCTCTCTCGCTCGCTCCCTCACTCTCTCAAATAAATAAACGAAATATTAAAAGAAAGAAAGAAAGAAAGAAAGAAAGAAAGAAAGAAAGAAAGAAAGAAAGAAAGAAAGAAAGAAAGAAAGAAAGAAAGAAAGAAAGAAAGAAGAAAGAAAGGAAGGAAGGAAGGAAGGAAGGAAGGAAGGAAGGAAGGAAGGAAGAAAGAAAGAAAGAAAGAAAGAAAGAAAATGGAGGGCACTTGTTTAAGTCCCACAGTGAAAAAGTTGGGATCAGAGTCCCAGGTTCCCAACTCCTGGGTTGGTACTCTTCCATCTCTACCTCATTGCCTTTGGCAATTGCTAATCTTCTCTATTTACTCTGGCTTCCACTCCCCCCAAGGCAGATTTTAAAGAGCTCTGTCCCTTGTCACTCTTTTCCTCCTTCTTCCTTCATACTACCCATATCCAATTTTTGATAAATTCTCCTTACCCATATTATTTGTCCCCTGCCCTCCTTCTCTCTCTCCACTACCACTCCCTTACCCCAGAATATTTTTCCCTTAATAAAAAGGCGCAGTATCTGGGGCGCATGAGAGGCTCAGGTGGTTAAGCATCTGCCTTTGGCTTGGGTCATGATCTCAGAGTCCTGGGATTGAGCCCCATGGCAAGGAGTCTGCTCAGCAAGGAGTCTGCTTTTCCCTGTCTCTCTGCCTCTCCCCCTGGTCGTGTTCACTCTGTCTCTCAAATACATAAATAAATCTTTTTAAAAAAGGCTCAATATCTTCAGATATTGAAATGGAATTCAGAATTCAGATGGAATACTCAGCAAAGTCAGAAATCAAAGTCTTCAAGATGATGAAACTATGTATAAAGGGGGGCTAGCAGGCTTTACAACCACTAGTAGCATTTTGTGTGCCATTCTGAGAAAAGTACTACAGGTCTCTGGAAGGTAGACTGATGTGCTAGTCAATGTCTATATCACACTTTCCTTCAGATATACAGAAATCCGCAATTATACTCGTTCAAGAAATGAGTATGTTAGAAGTTCAATGCCACAGTTTTGAAGCACTGGCTTAAATCCCCTAGAAATACACCAGAGCAAGTTCCAGGTTGGCCAGAGTTTTAAATGTGAAAAATAAAACCATAAATACGTAGAAGTTCATATAGGTGAATATTTTCATATTCTTGAAGTACAGAAGGCAACATTTTCTAACTTGATTTTAAAGACAGAAGACAAAACGTAAAAGATTGAGAGATTCTATTACATATAAATCTAAAACTTTTTAAAATTTAAATTCAGTTAACCAAGCACAGTATGAAGAAACAACAACTTGCAAACAAAACTTGCAAACATACATGACAAAAAAGAGTTAACAGGATTAATATTTTAAAAGCCTGAAAAATCTAAAAGAAAATGATAACTCAACAGAAACATGAGCAAAGAGCATGAATGGAAAAGTTACCAAAGATAATAAGGATTTGAAAATATGTTCAAACTATTAATCAGAGAAGTGTATTGCTGGTGTGAGTATAGATTCTTGTAAATTTTCTGCAGGGCAATCTGGAGAAGTATGTGAATCAGACAAGGATGCAAGAGCATTGTTTACAAAAAACAACATATAAGAAAAAATTAAAATGTCCATTAGTAGGATTTAGTTAGCTAGATTATTGGTACACCAATACAAAAGAATGTTATAGATATATTAAAATCTATATGTAAATCTCAAAGTACTAACATTAATCAATATACTCAGCATATTATTACATGAGAAAATCAGGTTACAAAAACAATATGCATTAAATAATATTTCATTTTTGTGAAAAATTTTATTTGCCCATGATAAAAGCCTGCACCTACAACAAAATTTTATTTATGTGATTTTCATTGTCCTCTTTATAAATTTTTCATTATCTAAAAATGTTTCAATGATAATAACATTTATTTTATTCATTTAACAGACATTCTAATAGTGCTTATATATGCCAGGCACTGTTCTAAGACTTTAATAATATTAACTCGTTTTTCCAGAATAGAAAAATGTAAGTAATAAAGTATTTTCCATGTGGGGGGTAGAGTGGAGGGGCGCAACTCAGAAGTGAGAGGATGCTGGATAATATGAGACTCTTATAGAAGAAATCCACCATGTTTTGACTCAAAGCCATCTCCTTTTAATGACACAACGAGGTCACCAGGTCATGGGAGCCCCATTCCTTTGCCTTTCTCTCATTCTTTATAATGATGGGACAACTAATTAGCCATTAAGGATTAGCCAAAGAGGGTTTAAGCAGAAAGCATGCTGGAGCCAGGAGAGGGGGGTTTCTAGTCGCACAGGCCGTGCTTTGATTCTGGGCCACACTACTTATGAGCTGTGTGAGATGGGGCAAATTTGCTTCATTTTTCAGAATCTCAGTTTCCTCATCTGTAAGGTAAGGGGGCAGAGCTAGAAGTTTTATACCATGAGACCGTTTGTTTCCTAAATCTGAGCTCCCTTACTTTTCCCTCTTCTTTGAAGAGCTAGGAAGATCATGTCAGCACCCTCTGGTATGGGCCACCCGAACCTCAGAAAGTCTTACATCCATCTAATGGCTGGGTTACCCCCAGAACAAGCTGTGAAGGCAAACTTGGCTTATCTGCTGACATATAGAATTACTGATCCTTGGTCTTGGAGTTCTAAACGCTTTGCATTTTCAAACGCGTTTGTTGTCCTTTCTGTTAAACCTGCCCCGGAAGCATTATCAATAAACAGGGTGTTTGATTACCACATGCATAGTCTGTTTGATACATTTATTCTCTGGCTAGAAATCCCTCTAAGGATGGATCCCTTTTGCAAATTACCAGCAAACTTTCTCTTGGTCCTCTCCATCTCAGCCTTAAACTGCCCAAGAATCTCTTCATCTCCCCAACTCCCCAAATATGTAACCTCTCCTCTTCCCTCTAACTTATTATCTCATACTTTTGCATATAACATCAAGATGTGGAGCATAACAGGCTGGGTTTAGGGCCAGGGACAAGGTCAGGCCATGGGTTTGGCCTGGCCCTCCCTAGAGGCTTGGACTTAGTAATGGGGGAGGCTTCTAGACTGTCACATATGACAGGTCCCTTAAAGAGCACCACCTTCATTCTACAGATGGTAAGACTGAGGTCCAGAAAGGGGCAGGGTCATAACAAAGGTCATAGAAGTTATTGGTGGAAACAGGACTGGCTCTAAAGACAACACAGAATGATTTTATCATTGTCAACACAGCCAATCCTATTTATTCATTCATTCAACAAATATTTATTGAATATCTGCTTTGTATCCAGTACTAGGGATACAGCAGTAACCTAGATAGACATGGTTCCTCTCCCTACAGACCTACAGAGTTCACGGTCTGGTAGGATTGACAGACTGGAGTCCCAGAATAGTTACAAGAGGTAGTACAGCATGGTAGGTAGAGGCGTGGACTCTAGAGCTGCTCTGCCCAGTGTTCTGATCATCCTTCTGCCACTTAATAGTGTGATGGAAGGAAGTACGTCTGGATGACCTCCGTTATTACTGCCAGCTGAGTCAAAAAAAATTATCACAGCCTAGTGTTAAAATGCTATGGAAGAAACCACTACCACACAGATTTACTCTCCAAATTCCCCATGGGGGCCATTCTTGTTCTTCCTTATTTAAGGAGTTCTCTCTGACACAACTTGGTGCTTTTCAAAGGATGCCTGTGAAAGACGCTAGTTAGATGTAGTCTTGTTATTTCTTCACCTTCACACCACCTCTGCAGCTAGTCTCATTGGATTAGTAAATAAGCTCTTTCCCTTGCTTGAACCATCCTGGTGTTAGTTTTCTGCCCATTTTAGAATGCTTGTCACTCTCTCCTTTGAAATACAGTTTTGTGCTTATGCAGTTTGTCTTGGAGACTGGGAATCACTTGAGGATAGGGACTCAGCCTCTTCCCGTGGAAACTCCTCCGAGTGCTTAACACAGAGTCTTGAAAAGACAAAGACCAAGATAGTGGTGTGTGTGAGGCAAAGATCCATGGATTTTGACCACCTGCATTGCCTGGAGGAAACTGATTTGGAAATGTACATCAAGGCCTCCTCCACATCTATATGAATCAGAATCTTGGAAGAGGAGGAGCAGTAGTCTGCATTTTTAACAGGTACCCTAGATGATTTGAATGCATCCTACAGTCTAAAGACCACTGGGTTAGATGTTCTAAGTATTTAGTTGAAGTTTCTGTGGGACAGCAATTCATTTTCCTATTTGTCAACTAGAAACCTGATCTAACTGAGTTTTAAGGTCCTGTTTGGCGGGACCTTAAATATTCTGCTTCCAAGAATAAGATTTTTAAAAATCTCTTTGTGTTTCCAACTACAACAAATTACTTCCACGTACACCTCTGCAGAGTTGACTTCTTAAAGCAAACTATAGTATCAGATCCCTTCCGAATGGCTTCAGTGAGTTATTTGGGTAATTTCAGCTTTGGGAAGAATTCCAATAAATCATCAGCAAAATTTTACATGCCACTGGGGAAAGAGCAACTTCTTTTTTTCCTTCCTGGCCCAGGTTTTTGGAAACAACTCTCTCCTTTCCACGTGTCTCCAGCAGGAATGCATTTGGATGGAGTGTCCCAGTCTAGGCCCTTGCTCATCACCACTCCCTCCCTGGGACTTTTGCACCAGTGCCCTTGCTGGGTTCCCTGGCCCCACACTGGTTCCTCCTCCCCCCTTTGTCAAGGTAGATGCTCTCACCAGACCCAAGTTCTGATAGTGGCTCTCCCCTGGGTCACACAGCCTCCTACGTCTTTCCATTAATCACCTAGAGCAGAAAGTCCAAGGTCCAGATTACTGAGCCTGCCATTGAAGACTCCCAGTTACTTGGCCTTGCCCTTTCTGGCCCTAATGTGCATTCCCTTCCTACAAGCACCCTATGCTCTAGTTCAGTGTTTCACAAAGTGTGGTCCTGGGGCTACTGGTTTCTGAGTCACCTGGAAGTATTTCTGAATTTGTGAGCCTGCACTGTGGCACTTTCACCATCAGAGTTTTTAAAATCTGCAAGCTCTTGCTACTCCAAAGCTCCCTCTGCCCTCCAAACCCCATCTTTAAACAAACTCTGGGAAGTCTTATTTCAGTTGTACTGCTTTGACCTTTAATCTATTTTTCCTGACACCTTCAGGTGGAGCCAGTGGATGGTCAATGGACCAGAGCTAGACAGAGCCCAGTATCCTAGCCTAAACACTAAGATTCTGATGTCAAGTCTGAGACACACCCCTTATGGGAAATATGAGTCTGAAGCCAAGAAGATGAGCTGCAGATGCCAGAATTAGGATTATGTATAGAAGATGGAGCCCTAGTGTTAGAAGTCAGGCCAAAACACGGTTGGAAGAGGGACGGAAAGAGATGGAAAATAAGGCCCTCAGCCTCCTTCCTCAAGTTAGTGTGTGTCACCTCAAAAATGTTGTTTCTGCCTGGGACTTTGTGAGAGTGGCTCAACCCACTCTGTTCACTATCCCCTTTGCATCTTCAGGACTGGAATCTCAAGTGGGCCTCTGGATGAGGGTGGGGGCAGCAGGTTTAAGAGAACCTTTGAAGAAGAGAAATATGCTCATGGATGCTTTACTGATGTGCCCTCTGCTTTCAGTTGGGTCTCCCACGGGACAACTGAGATCCCCATCCCAATGACTGGCTCTTCCATCAAGTCTACTTTGGCTTGGTGTTAAAACCATATTATATCAGTCTAACTAGAAAAATGGCTAACTTCTTATACCCTGAGAACATTGAAAACACAGCTGGTACTCATAAAAGTCCTTATTAAGTTCCATGTTTGGGAGAAAATGGGAGGCACCGTAATGGTATCTATAGGAAAAATAACAACAGCAACAAAAGTAATTTTTAAAAACTTGGCTTTGTGGATACTGGCTTTTTGTTTCTTCTAATTTTGACCAGTCCAAATTCCAGCAGTTGTTACAGTTTAACAATTGCTTCACAACAATGAGTAGGTCTCAGGGACCAATGGGTTCCCCTTACATAGATTTATAGCATATGATACAATCAACTGAAAAATGGGAATGAACAGATTGGTAGCATCTTTAAATTCATTTGTCTGCCACACTTTAATACGGCTCATATTAAATATGATTGTGCCCAGGACCACATAAAACATGAGTTATAAAGAGCAAGATCAAATGTTCTGGTACATAAGTACCTCAAACTTCACTTAATTAATAGGACTGTAAAGGCAAAAGCCAAAACCAAATCTCAATTACTGCTTATTCCTGGAGCCAGGAATTGACACATCTTCCTGGCAGCAATTTGTAAACCCAACACTTGCTTTTGCTGTGGCAAGACTCACTCCCCTTTCTCCTCAAAGAAATCATAGTAGTTCTTGGCCTGTTTTCTCGTCTCCTTGAAAGACAGGGATTAGATCTCTTCAGCTCTTCATGCCGTTCATAAAGAATGGTGGCTTCAAGTGGGCCAGAGGCTCTTTTCAAATAGAAATAACAACATTGGTGTTCCCCAGGGCTAGATGCTTTACTCATACTTTCCATGAACATTCCTGTTCTGTCCTGTGGTTCAGCTACCTGTGACGTATTAGAATAGACCAGGTTAATGTTGCAGGTACAAATATATCCTCACCTCTCAGTAGCTTAAAATGATAGAAAATTTTTTCTAGATGCTCAAAGTGTGATGCAAATGTTTCTGATAGTGTGGCTCTCCTGAGTAGCTCTTCTTCAATTGAGGACTCAGAAATTCTAAGATCCTTCCATTTCATGATGCCGTCATCTTAAATACCTCTGAGGAAAGAAAAACTGGAAGGGGAAGAAAAATGTGAAGGATAACACACCCAATGTTTCACTACCTTGGCCTGGGAGTGACACACATGACTTTTGTTCACATTCCAGTGTAAAAAAAAAAAAGAATCTAGGTGCAAAGGGTGATGGGGAAATGTAGCCATTGGCTGGGAAACTATTTCCCATTCTATACTGCATAACAGGAACACAAATAGCTACCTAACCACTTCTGCCTCAGGCTCCCAAATCTGTGTTTTACTTAACATTTACTTATTTATTCATAAAAAACATTTATTGAGCTTCTACTCTAAGATAGGCAATGGGAATTTGCAAATAAATCAGGATTTCTATTCTCAAACATACAGCCTAGTGGAGGCACATTCACACAAAAGTATACCCTGTTGCTTTCCTCCTGTCAATTTAACAATCACATGATGTCCAATTACCCAAGGACAGAGACTTCTCAGTGACTGGTCTTGAGAATCTTCATACAAATGTGATCTTTTTGTCGTTCATGGGCAGGGGGTCAAGTGCTTCCAGAAGAATGTTGAACCTAAGGAGATCCCTCTATAACCCCAGTTAGTATTCTCTTAACTCTCTCCTATTATTCCTATTCTTGCTGATCTTCTTGGCTATTTCTTTGCCTGGTATTGCTCTCCAAAAGCAAAGACTTAGCATAACTCAGTTAAAAACAAAGCCTTTTATAACATCATGATTCCATCATTTTCTGCTTATTATAACCTTTCAAATGGATCTCATAACTGAGATCAAACTCTATATTAACTCCCCTGGCCCATAAAGCCCTTCATGATCTGGCCTTAGCAACCTCATATCCTGCCACTCTCATCACATGCCAGACTCACTGGCCTTGACAGTCCTTAAATATGCCAAGCTTATTTTTACCTCTGAATATGCTGTACCTTCTGCCTGCAGTGATTTTTCCACTAATCTCTGCCTAACTTGTGCCTTCTTGTCATTCAGATGTCAAGTCAAATGTCATCTCTGCAGAGAAGCCTTTTCTGACCACCCAGTCAATTCCAGTTTTATTATCTTGTTTTTGCGCATCACATACCACTTATAACTATGTGAAATTATCTTCTTTGGGGGGTGTCTGGGTGGCACAGCGGTTAAGCATCTGCCTTCGGCTCAGGGTGTGATCCCGGCGTTCTGGGATTGAGCCCCACATCAGGCTCCTCCGCTGGGAGCCTGCTTCTTCCTCTCCCACTCCCCCTGCTTGTGTTCCCTCTCTCGCTGGCTGTCTCTATCTCTGTCGAATAAATAAATAATAAAATCTTTAAAAAAATTATCTTCTTTGATATTTTTGTGTGTCTTGGGGATACCTACTCCAACTCTAACGACAGTTCCATAGCAGCAGGGATTTTGTTTGTATTGTTCATTTCTCAATCTTCATCACTGAAATAGTGGGACAGAGCAGCTTCTTAGCGTAGGCTTGCTGCATTGATATGTGCACGCATGAATAACTGGACATTGTACCATTACTGAGTTCTTGTCACCACTCTTGTCACTAATGTCAATGCTGTCACCAACTCCATTGCTATCACTGACATTGTCAGTGTCTCCACAGCTCTTTCCTTTGCTTGCCTTGGACAAATAGACAAGGAAAACTCAGAGGAACACTTTCTTCCTTCTTAAAGTGAAAGTACTTGGTGGTAACTTTGATAATTAGAATGTGAAAATAAATGTGAGATCCAGGAACAAATTTTAAAAAGGTTCTTTCATAGCTGAAAGAGTTGTCACAATGTTCATATATTCTAGTACCTACATTTTACTCATAGATTTGGGATTCTCTGGACTCTTATTTTAGACACAGTTCTAAAAATTTAACAGTACTTTCTCTGGACTTATTGTTGGCTCCTCCTCCTCCCATCCCCTAAATATAGACTTTTTTTTCATCTAGTATTCTGTTTTTGGTACTCTTTTTTCCCTCTCTTTACATACTTTCTTTTGATAATCTCAGACAGCTTCAATTATTATCTCTGTGATAATCGTTCCTAAATCTTTTTCATAGCCCCAATATCTCTAAGGAGCTCCAACTGTCTGCTGGGCAGAGAATGCCACCCAAGCATTCACCTTCAACTCTCAAACTCAATGTACCTGAAATGAAACTCATTCATCTCCTTTCTCTTATACCTCCTCCCACCAACCTGCCCCTACTGTCATATCTCTATTTTCGTTATAGCCAAATCAGCCTGAAGCCTCAAGGTCAAATGCTATCTCTGACTACTCTCTATGTCTTGCTCCTTGCATACAGTTGGTGGGCATCTGTCAATTCTACTTCCTTAATATTTCTCCTCTCAATTCATGGTGCCATGGTCATTGTTCAGATCTCATTGCCGATCATCTGAAATAATAATTTTGATTACCAACTCCGTGCTCAAAATCTTCAATTTTTTTAAAGATTTTATTTATTTATTTGACAGGATAGAGACAGCCAGCGAGAGAGGGAACACAAGCAGGGGGAGTGGGAGAGGAAGAAGCAGGCTCATAGCGGAGGAGCCCGATGTGGGGTTCGATACCGTAATGCCGGGATCACGCCCTGAGCTGAAGGCAGACGTTTAACCGCTGTGCCACCCAGGCGCCCCAAAATCTTCAATTTTTATTTCCTATTAGGACTCTTCTTTAAGAGTCTTATTTCCTATTAAGACTCTTCAGCCTGCCATTCAAGGACTTCCATAGTCAAGCCCCACTTTCCTCTCTGATTTTACCGCCTCTTTACCTAGAAAGAATTCCTTGCATTTCTTTCAATACACCCTGAGACTTACTGCCTACATTCATTTTTTAACAAATATTTATTGAGCACCTATTATGTGTTAGGTCTTCGAGTTTTGCTCATAGTTCTCTTTCTACCTAAAATGCCCTTCTTTCCATCTCTGTGTTTCCAACCATATCATTTTCAAGAGTCAGCTCAGATGCATCCTCCTCCAAATAGCCTTTTCTGATATCCTAGCCATAAGTGATTTATACATTTTCTGTACTGCTCTTACAGAGTGTATTACTCTACTTGTACATGTGTACATAGCTCTTTTACACCACTGGATCAGAAGTACCTCAAGAAAGGAATCAGTGTCTGATTCCTTCTGTGGTCCCCACTTTTCACATATTGGCCATTCAAAAACTACTTAATAAATGAGTAAATGAATGAGTGAGGCTTGAAGCTTGCTCCTCTGTTTTCCCACATTAGAAAGAGTGTGGTGTTTGAGGAGGCAAGCATGCTGAGAATTGGGGTGGTTAATAGACTAGTTAGGAGGAAACTTACAGAAAACCTACACAAAGCTGACACAAAAACTCGAAACTAGTTTGGGGCCATTGAGAACATGGGGTCCTGACTACTGTCCTGTGTACTGCCTAGTGCAGTAATTTTATTTTAGAATGATGATCCTTGTGCATTGCAGAAATTGGGATTTTGAATATTATTCTCTTTAGATAACAGGCAAGTGTGTAAGCCATCTTGCAGGATTTCATAAAAAATGATTAAAATGATTTTTAAGTGTTTCTGGGTTTAAAAGGGGTTATATTAAGTTATTGCAAAGTTCATGTCTGAGGAATACCTCATTTCCAGCAATGCTGGTGGATAAATGAAGCATTACTCTAATAGATTAAACCGCATATTTTGTATATCTAATTTCTCTTTCCATTCCCTTCCCTCCTCAGTATGTTCTGCATAGTGAAGAAAAAAGAGAAGGATGCTTTTTAATCCTCTAATTAAATGTCAAACCATTACCCAGGTAGCCACAGCACAGTGTCCTCAGCACATCTGTCAGGGCTGCTATCCATCAATCTTCCCTTTCTAGGCAGAAATGTGATTACTTCTTGGAACGATGTCAACAATTTCTAACTGCAGAAAGTTGATCTAGTTTGATATTACTCACAAAGGGATGTATTACTGGAAATATGATGGATTAAAAAAAACAACTATATTCTGATTGTATTTTGGTTAAGGATCAGAAATCAGTTCTCGAAATGTTGACCTTTCTTTTTTCTTTCTGTGCCTCAGGTACACAAATTGTATTAATTGTGTTAATCATACATTTCCTTTTTTGGCATTTCTTCATCCTTAGGTCATGTAGCATTTTATTTATTTATTTAAAGACCATAATAAATACCTGTGAATCCAACACCCAACCTAAGAACTAACCTAGGATTACCAAGAACTTACATCTACCTATGTGATCTTCCCTCATCCTATCACCCTGCCTTCCCACTCCCCTTTGAAAGAAAACCAGCATACTGAATTTTCTGTTTATCACCTCCATGCTTTTTAAACTATTTCTTTTGCTTTTTAAATAGTTTAATTCCATATATATGTACTTCTGAACAATACATTGTTTAGTTTGGTTTATTGCATTTTAATGAGGATACCAGTGTTCTAGGACTTGCTTTTTATTACTCAACTTTATGCTATATTCATCTATATTGTTTCTGGTAACTGAAGCTCATTATTTTTCACTGCTATAAAATATTTCAATCTATGAATAATTATTAATCTTTTTTTCTACTGCTGGAAATTTGGATTGTTTCCAAATTCTTTTTTGTTTTTGCCATTACAAATAGTGCAGCTGTGAATATTCTTATTTTTTTTTCTGTGTCTCTATCTCCCCCCACTCTCCCCATCCCACTGGTTTATCTATTTTTTTATTTTTTATTATGTTATGTTAGTCACCATACAGTACTTCATTAGTTTTTGATGTAGTGTTCCATGCTTCATTGTTTGCGTATAACACCCAGTGCTCATTACAACACGTGCCCTCTTTAATACCTGTCACTGGGCTAGCCCATCCTCCCACCCCCTTCCCTCTGAAACCCTCAGTTTATTTCCTGGAGTCCATAGTCTCTCATGGTTCATCTCCCCCTCTGATTCCTCCCCTTCATTTTTCCCTTCCTTCTCCTAATGTCCTCCCTGCTATTTCTTATGTTCCACATATAAGTGAAACCACATGATAATTGTCTTTCTCTGCTTGACTTATTTCACTTAGCATGATCCCCTCCAGTTCCATCCATGTCGATACAAATGGTGGGTATTCATCCTTTCTGATGGCTGAGTAATATATACAATGTGAATATTCTTATATATGTCTCTGTGAACACATGTGTGAGAATTGCTTTTTTGAGTCTTGGGCATGCAAATTTTGCACTTTACTAGTAAATGCCAAATTGTTTCTCAAAGTCGTAAACCTATGTACACCAGCAATTTCTAAGAAATTCTGTTACTGTTCATGTTAGTGTAGGCAAATTTATCAATCTTTTCTTTCATGGTTAGTGCTTTTTTCGTGTCTTGTTTAAGAAATTTTTCCTTATCCTGAGGTCACATTAAAAGCATTCCCCTCTATTTTCATCCAAAATTCTTAGTTTTATTTTGGACGTCAAAGTATTAAATCCATCTGGAGTTAACTTCTCTGTATGGTGTGGGGTAGGGACTCATTTTTTTTCTTTTTTTTTTAATTTAAATTCAATTAGCCAACATAGAGTGCATCACTAGTCTCAGACATAGAGTTCAATAATTCATCAGTTGCGTATAACACCCAGTGCTCATCACATCACGTTTTTTTGTACTCTAGTTATTGAATAGTCATGAATGCCTTCCTATCTATTCTTTTGGATTTGTTTTTTCCCCTGAGTCTCCTAGTAAAAATTCCTCTCTAAGAATATCTACTTTGTTCTAACTAAGCTAAGAAAAGTATGGTTTTCCACACTTATGTTGGTCTAAGGAAAAGAATGAGCAGTAGGGGTGGCCACTTTTCTACATGTGTTGGTGAGATTGGGGCTGGAATAGTACCATGCTCTGCCTTAGAACACTGACTCAGAAGTCAGAGAGTCCTAGGTCCAAATCCCACCTCTTCCATTTGCAAGCTGTGGAACCTAGGGCAGGTTACTTAACCACTCTGAGCTTCAGTTTTTTTGAAAAATAAGAGTAAGGAAATGCTTACCTTATAAAACCACTGTGAGAATTAAATGAGAAGGCGAATGTAAAAGACAGCTAAAGGCCCAGCATACGTAGCCTGCTTGAGAGCTGGGATTTTTATTAGGGCCTTTAGCCCAGCTTGACTGTCCCTGCCACTTTCATTCTTGTTTGCAAGTGTGGTCATGGCAGTGAAGAGCATCTCTATATCCTTAATGTATACCTATATACCTTTATGTAACTATATACCTCTTAATACCTATGCACCTATATATATCTATATATCTCAATGTCTTCTGTATATCTATATATCTTCCAGTGCTTGACTGGAGGAAATAAAGTGTTAGTGAGGGTTTGAGGGACAAAGTGTCAGAGGATTGTTGCAGCTACTGCAGGAAGTGATTGCTATGGATTCCCTTCAGGTTCTTCCAAAGCCCATTGTTCATCTTTTATTTGTTATTAAAGCTTCCAGACCATACAGACTTCTTAAGTGAGGATGGCCTTGTCAACTGAGGCCCACAACCTGATTATTCCTCAGCATTATTTTAGCACTGTTTTACTGTCTGTTTTCATCTTAACCTTTCTCTTTTGTTCTGGTTCTAATGAACTTGATCACTCTATTTTCTCATTTTCTTACTGTAAGTTTTTCTGATTTTTTTTTGCATCTTGAGAAAGGAAAGTTTTATTTTATAACTATTTATTATATGTCTTATGCCTTTGAGAGCTAAATTGTGAACCTTTCATTTCTCTGAGCACTCATCTTCCTTTCCATTGTATGTGGGATTCTGCAAATTGGTACAGTTTCATATATTTGAACTTTGATTGAAGTGAATTTTTCCATGGTTATTAAAACAGGGCATCTGGGTAGCTCAGTTGGTTGAGCGCCTGACTCTTAATTTTGGCTCAGGTCCCGATCTCAGGGTCATGACATCAAGCCCTGCATTGGGCTCTGCACTGGGCATGGAGCCTGTTTTAAGATTCTCTCTCTCCATCTCCCTCCACCCTGCCCCCCCAAAGACTTTATTAAGCCATACAAAAAAGGATGTCTCCCCTTATTTTCAAGGTGCTGCAATAAAACTTTCGGCTGCTGAAGTCATTCTTAATATTATTTGTTTTATTTTTCTATAGGAAAATAGCAATGATGCTCTGTGATCTTCACAATGTCTGCCCATATACTTTTCCAGAAGGGTCCTGCTGTTTTACATGTCTTCCAGCTGAAAAAGTCCTTCCTCACCTATATGCTTTCCAGAATTTGTTACTGGTATTTTCCCTTATTAGTGCAAAGGATATTAGTAGATAATTATATCTTTTTACAAATTTAATTTGCATCTCTTGCAGGTACATGGGATTTGTAAATCATATTCATTTTTGTTGCTATAATGATATCAGTGACCAATTTGATGTCCTCAGGGAAGCACAGGGGCTATTTTCTTGCTTTTAAAAGCATTATACTCTGTTAGTGAGTAAAGGAGTTGGACTTTGATAGGAAAGCATATTTGTCCTATAGATGTGACACATGTAGTTGCTCCCTCTCCCTGGGAAGACAGCAAGGTATTTTGAAAAGAGCACTGAATTCAGAATCCAAAGCCTATGGCATTAGCTGTGTGGCCTTGGGTGAATCCTTCAACTGTGTTTACTTCAGTTTTCTCATATAACACCTAACATTTGGTGAGCTCTTACTGTGTGTGCCAGACACTATGCTAAGTGCCTTATATGTATCATCTCATATAATCCTCATAACTATCTTAAGAGTTAAGTGCTTGCATTATCCATGTTTTACAAATAAGGAAACTGAGGCACATAGAAGTTAATTCACCCTAGCTCAGAACTGGGACTGAATCCAGGTGATCTGCCTCCTAGCCTGTACACTTAATTCTCTGCTCTATTAGCACTTGCCTGAGCCACAGTAAAGTGTGATGAGAGCCCTGCACATGCGAAGAATGCTTCTATAGCTTGCAGAATATTTCCCTAATTATTATCTCATGCAAGCCTCATATCTGACACATTTTTATCGATTGAGTAAAATAGCTTAAATATCTTAATGTTATCCATGTAGTCCGTTATAGATATTACCTAAGCTCCAGCCATATATTTTTCTACTGCATATCACTGCCTCTTCAGGTGAACTGATCATGATTACTAGTAATCCTCCTCCCCTCACCTTATTGCTCTGCCTTTACTTTCATTTTAAGGACAAGGGAATGCCTAAACCATGAAGTTACAATTGATGAAAATCTTTTAGAAAAAACAAGTGTCTCGTCTGATCTTTCAACAGTTGGTTTCTCAGAGAATCCTAAATCAATACGGCTAACCTTTTCTTATATCAGACCACTGGATGCTCACTGAATGATTTCACAGGTCCCCATGTACGGAAGCTGTTTTTAATATAGCCTGTGGCTAAAAGGAATCCAACTGAACATCTCTAGGATATTAAAGATGCAGTTATCTTGATCATTCGTTTTGGACATGTCTATAGCCATGTTGCATTGCTACCCACAGTGTGTTTATTTGTGAAAGACTTGGCATTTGGTAAAAGTCACCTTTGTATTAAGAGGACGAAAAGACTTTGCTAATGAAGAGGCTGATACTTTACCCATGTCACATCCCAACAGTGAAGATTTCTATATATCAAAGAAATGATTTAGTGTTGTGTTTTGCTTTCCAGCTCCCCAAAGACCACCTGTTATATTTGGACTTCCAATACCTAATGTTTTTTTATTGAATTGAATCTGTATAATTCTAATAGTTTAGAACTGATCAAGATCTGAACCTGAAAGAGTATCTTGGTAAAGTGAAGTTCCACAGAAAAGTGTTTGGTAACTGAAATCTAGATATCTCATCACTTGTCTTTTCTGTCCTTTGGCAAGTTCTACTATCTTTGTGTCCCCTGGATCTCCCTTCAAGGAAGAATGTACCTTTAAGTTGCAGGACATACAGTAAGCTGATAGCTTCTGTTCTTCCTGGGCAGCTCCTAGGCAGTGACTTCACACAGTAAGGTCACTGTGGTCTGGCCATTTCTGCCCAATGTGGGACTTCTTTAAGGGTTGGTCTTGGCTCTGAAGCACTGTGTTGTGTTGGCCAAGAGCTTGTCACCTCTGCATTGCAGTTTGTGGTTCTCCTTGCTCAGTTCCGCTTCCTTTCCCCGTTCCCTTCTTGGAAGTCAGCTCTGCTTTGCCCTCTGAATGCTCTGTCTCCTCTCCCCTTTATCTTTCCTAAGGGTTATACTCCTAACTCCACCTCAGTATCTGTTTCCCAGAGGACCTGAACTAATGCAGTCCCTAGATGTGCTCCCAGACACCATACTTCAACGTCAAACCTCCATGCATTATTCTTTTTCCTCAACCACGTTATTCATCAGCTTCTCAACCAACACTATCTCTATCTGTGATTCTGGTCATTTCTCTTGGAATCACTGGCTCCCAAAGTGCTCAAGCAAAAAAGACCCTCAGAAACTGTCCAATAAACCACTTCACTTTATAGAGGAGGTAACTAAGAGCCAAAGATGGTAACAGACTTTTTGAAGGTCACAGAACAAGTGAGTAGCAAAGTTGAAACAAGAACCCTGGTCTCTTGACTCCAAGTTTGGTGCTTTTCTAGTGTAGCACTTCAAAAAATTCTGTCAAATGTAGTCCTGCATTTGTAACAAAGAATCCACCTTCTTAGTTTGAGTAGACATTTGTCTTGAAGGCTCTGAAACACATGTCCAGAATTAGCATCTTTAATCTCTGTTCAATTTGGCACATCCAATGCTCACTAAAGCTGAACTATGCCTACTGTCCAACCACTTAGGAAGAAATATTCCAACTTTTGTTGTGTTCCACTTCTAAATCTAGTGACTGGGCTTCCACTACTAATAACTTTGCATAAAGCAAAGTAACAAGACCCTGACCTCCCTTGTACCTTTGCTGCTGTTCTGGGTTTTCCATGGAGAGCCACCTAATGCAGCTCTTTATTTCTGCCCAGAGGTTCTGCCCTGTCTCTTGGCCTCTTTTCCTAGCCCAGGGAACCAGACCAGATAGAAACTAAGAAGAAAACCTGAGGGCTTCCTTATCTTGCTTCCTGGACCCTTGGTCACTGTTGGTAGAGCACAGTAGTAAAAAGGACAGGCTTTGGAGGCAAGATAACCTCTCTGTGCTCAAGTCCCTCCCTTAAAAGGTCAAGGTGGGGATGACAAGAGACTACGCATGTAAAACACATGATAAGCCCTCAATAAATGCTAGCCACTATAACGTCAGCTGCCAGCAGCCTTTATCCATGAAGCCTCTTCTGCCCCTCTTAGCACTGCAGAGTTAAGGGAGTTCCTAAACAAAAGGCAGACACACCCAACTGGAGAGAGCAAAATGAAGCCCTTGGATCTTCAAACAGGTCTCATTTTTTCTAACTCCTCCTAAAGCATCTCATCCTATTCACCCGTGTTTTGGGTGGGAAGGATTGATGTCTATCATTCTTTCTGCCCTATGGCAAACAATTCCTTCACCTCTTCCCACTCTTTCCCTGTGTGTTAATTGTTAATATCTGGCGATGACTTTTTTGGTATTTTGGGTTTATCTCCTTCCCAGTGTTGGTTCTATCTGGCATCTCCCCAACAGCTCCTTGTGCCTTCCTCCATGCTTCTCACCATTTTGGGTTCCTCTGATGAGGAGGCTGGATGGGAAGACTCCCTCTCTGCTCTTCGGAGATCCTACTGGTGAAGCTATTTGGGAACCTTTAATGCTACCTCAAGAAAAATTCTTGGGCTTCTCCTCAGATTCCTTATTTCCATCTCCAAGGGTTTGTCAGAAATAAGTACAGAAAATGACACGGGACCATGAAAGGGTCACGTGCCCTCCCCTTTCTTCTGTTACTCTTGGACTGCTCTCCCTCTCAGCATTCACTGAACCCACAGCTTCCAAAAGGATGATAGAAGATGTAGAGAGAGGGTCTTCATTTTCCTCACTGATATTGCAGCTCATTATGAGGTTAAGGCTAAGGAGTGGTTCAAAACTTTTTCTTTTTTTTTTTTTTTGGTGTTTTCATACTATTTTGATCCTGCAACAAACACAAATCCCAGAATAAAGGTAACATCTCTTAAGACAGTGTTATAAGGCAACAACATGATGAGGAAAAAAAGAGCATCTGAACCCTGGTTCAATGGAAGTTCTTGCTTCTGAGTAGTGGTTGACCTTGGATAAACCCCTTCTACTCTGTGGACCAGTTTTCCATGTGTAGAATTAGGAAGTCAAACTAATGGAGAAGTTCTTGAGGGTAGGCTTATGCCTTATTGATCATTTTACTTTTCCAGCATTTAACACAAGTCTTGGCATATAGTAGATGCTCATGATATGTTGTCTGGCTTTGAATGCCCTTCCAACGCCAACATTCTATGCTGATTGATTCAAAGATGTCCCCTGGGACATTAAGTTAAGAAAACCACTTTTCATCAAGGGGAGGACTGAGAAGTAATTAATGAGTCTCCCAGGATCACTGATCGATCCCTTGGGGACACTTACCTATTTTTGTCATAAGGTAATAGGACTGTGAGGCAGTTGATAATTATTTTTGCTGCCCCAAATCTGTCCTACTTTCTATCCACTTTGCCTGATGCAGGTGCTCTTGTTTTAAAGTGTATTTAAGCATTCAGATAATATTGTAAGTGAGTGAAAAATTCTAATTTAAGGGATCAATTTGACATCCACTGTCTATCCTAAAAACTTGTTCTGGTTGAAGTTTGGTTTCTAAATCCTTGTTAAAAACATCTTGTTTAACACTCCAGGAGCCCTGGAAGATTTCTCAGATGAACCAGAAAACATTCTGAATAGCTCAGTTGGGATCCCATTTGAGGGAGGAAAAATCCATCCCAAATACCCATCAGTGATTCACAGAATGAGGTCATAATATTTAGCACATTTTTGCCAGTCTTATTATAGAACTTACTTTAAATAAAGTTAGCAAATCTATTTAATACATAATCTTTAAAAACTCTTGTTATATTCTGAAATGTGTTCTTGAGAATAAATTGTTTCTTTCCCATCAGGAATGCTTATTTATTTTTTTGTAGTGTTACACAATGGGAAAATATGATATAACATAAATGTAATATAATATTATAAAATTCTACAAAGAATTTTCTCTTAACACAACTCTTTTGATAATATTAGATGTATTAATCAAAGAAATGTTAATAAAATTGTTCTTGTATGCAAAATGAACATTTAATTTTGGGCTTTTTTACATGACTCATGGATATGTGTTTTAATTCAATCTCTAGTCAAAGGTCTCTAATAGTCACAAAAAGTCATTAGTGATATTATTTCAGGAGAAGCATGAAAATCAAAGCATCAGGTTTTATGTTTGGGTTTTTATTGAGCAGCACACACTTTGAAGGGGGGAGATGTTCTGGAATTGTCCAGAAGCCTCATTCAATTTAGAGAGTGTTGCCAATTACTACATGTAATGTGCTTTGAATGGTAGAAAACTGAAGGGGGCTCCTGGGAGGCAGGGACAGAGCAGAGTCTGAGACTGCTAATGGGTTAATCCACCATGAGATACAGAGGAAATGATTGAAGGCAGAGAATGAGAGAATATGAGAGGATGTGACTTTGGAAGACCTTAGTGAATCCCAACAAAACAGTTCAAACAGAACAGAAACTCTATCAAACACATTGCTGTCTCTTCACACAACTAAAACAAAACCCCATAGAAATACATGCTTTTCTTCAGCCTTCTTCTACCTGCTCCCACCCCTTAGGATGGACATTAGGAACTGCAGATGGCTGGATGACAATTTAGTGACTCCCGCCACATGCCATTAGGTCAAGTCTAGGTTTAAGGATAAAGCTACTACTCAGGAAGACAGACACAAACACACACTTTATATTTAAATGACCATGAAGAAAGAGGGTCTGCAGAGGCCAAGGCTTTTTTCACCCCACCTTATAATAACTACTCTCTTCAGGAGTGGGTTGGGGGGATTGGGACCCAGACATCATTCTTATTGCTCAGCCTTAACTCATTAGCAGCCCCTGTGTTATTTCAGACATTTCTCAAGGAAAACAAGTCAGAATCTTCACATATTTTGTCTCACAGCATCCTCAGTCCAACCCTGAGGTAAGCAAGGCAGAGATTACTGTCCTGATGTTTCATATGATATAACAGAGGCTCAGAAAGGTTAAGTGACTTGCCCAAGACAAAACAGTCAATAGTGAAAGTCAAATTTGAAACTGGCTCTGATTTCAATCTCTCCTTGACAATAGCTCATGTAATAGACCCATTTTCCTAATTTAATCTCCTTCATCTTTGGCCTCAGACACAAAATAGAGCAGCAAATAAAAAGGAATCAATGGAATTAGAACATCTGTTAACTTTTATATTGAATAAATTTATAAACTGTCCAGATGAACTGCTTTTTACAACTTTTGATTCAAAATTTAAAACTGGACATTTCCTTTCTAGGCCTTAATCTTAGAGGTGGAGTCATTATTCTGACACTTAAGTCTCATTAATATTTGGAAAATTTACCAAGGGTCTGTAAATCTATTGATCCACTTATAATCTCAGGTCACACTGGGAGCAGGCTGTGCCTTGGAGAGCTCTGAAATCCCAGGGCTTGCCAGCAGGCCAGACCTGCATAAGTCCTGTGTTTCACGGGGGCAGGGTGGGAAGACCTAGGTGTATGAGGTCTAGAGGTTCCAGGAAAGCAGGACAGCTTTCCTGGTAGCAAACTGAGCCTGACCAGAGCCTCCAGGCCACCAACTGCCCCATATCGCTGAAGTATGGGCTGGGCCAAGTCATGCAAAACTCCAAAGGAAGATAGAGGGTCAAAAAGCATATGCACCCAGGACACTGGGGTATAAAGGAAAAAAGGCAGTGTTCACACCAAGACCCATGGAGCGCAAGAAGTTGGTGGCCACAGTTCTGCACTGTGAGTGGATAGATGTTATCTTACCGTTTAGGTGTTTAACAAGCCAGCGCTCTCCCCTTGACAATATCTATACATGGAAACAAGAATCAATCATTTCCAGCTCCTTGGGGCCATTTGCTAAGTAATCCATCAAATAGCTAAAAGGGCAATCCAACGTGCTAAGTGTGATGACGAGGTACAGTTGTCTGAGTCATTTACGTCATGCACTGAAGAGTTTATCAGGATCACTCTGAAAAAATAATTGAAAAAGATGGATTTGTTGTGGTGTGATTTTGAGGGGAAGAAAGAGAAATAACGTCCTAGAGATACGGGGAAGGTAGATTCTAGCTCAACTTTAGAAAGACTTTCCTACCAATAAGGCTATACACATGGGTACAGACTGACTTCATGAGAGAAGAGGCACCTGCCATGTCCTGAGCAATGTTCATGGTGAGCTCCTCTGGCAAGGACTCTGAGGAGGAGATTCCAATTTCAGGTGAGAGGCCCAGCTGAGTTCCATTTCATCAAGTATTCTAAAGTTGCTATGATTACTAATCCATGCCAGTTTATCCTCTGCCCCAAGGACTACCCTGTTAAAGACCATTATAAGGGTTCCAAGATATGGAACTGGTCCCTCAAATGGCAAAGGATGTGTTTGTTCTGTGTACATTGGGCATCAGTTCTTCTTGAACAGGAATGATGTGTTTAAGTTGGCAATTGTAAATTGGTTGAGGGGGAAGGGACCATGTCTTATTCACCTACTTTGTGTAAGACACTCTACTGGGCACTTAAAGAGATGAGCAAAGTCCAGTCTCCTCCTGAAAATCACTACGGCCTGTGAGGGAAGGTGGTTAGCACACTTGATAAAAACTTTGTAAATAGCAAGAATCAAAGGCAAAGTGTGAAAAGTGCTATGAGAGAAGCTTGCAAAACACTGGGAGTGCAGAAAAGGAGGTTGATTCCAATGAGGGGGATCTGGAGAATCATCATGAAGGAGGTGGATCCCCTGTTCTCGAGGGATGGGAGTAATTCTGAAAAATGGGGGGAAAGCACTAGAGGAATAAGGAGCAGTATGAGCAAAGATTTTGAGGTAGAAAACTGAGCCATAGTAATGCCAAGTTGGAACCAGGCACACTGGATTTGAATCCCAGCTTGGCCCCCTAGTAGCTATAACTTTTAGCAAGTTGCTTAGCCTCTATATGTCACATTAATTCATCTCTAGAATTGGGATAATAATAGCATCTTTCTTATGAGGTTTTTACAAAGACTAAGTATCCACAACAGAGCCTGAGACTCAAGAAACACTCTTTGTGTGTTTGACATTAGTAGTCAAAGCTCATTTATATATACTTTTCTCTCTTATCACATTCTGAGGTAATGAACGGTCTGCTTTTTAATTGCTCACAGCTTAAAGAGGTAGCCAAAAATCAAAAGAGCATTTTTCCTAATTAAAAGTGTCTGAATAACATTAAGTCATTACCAATTTACTAATAAATAGGCTGTGCACTGAAAGCTTATTTGTACATCCCATATTTGGAACTCTGAAGACATTTGTCCATGGAGATACTATATTAAGTTATTGCTGGACTAGTTCATCAGAAGCTATATATACCACAATGGGGCAAATATCCACACCTCTGAACACCACTGGAAGGTCTAGAATGGAAGCAGAAGGTTCCTTTCAGAGAGTGGAAGGAAAAGGAGACCCTTACTCCCACCTTGAAAGTGGAACTAACAAGTAGGCAACTCAGCTCAGCCTTTCATCCACTTCCTGGGTGCTTCTCTTACTTTCCTGTCCTCCAAATCTACATGCTCTGGGAGAATATCAAGTCATTTCCACCACAGCTGAATGGGACTCCAGCTAGGGCACAGAGGCAAAGTTGGAGTAGGAAGGCATCAAGATGATAATTTCTAAGTCAGGAACTAGATTTAGCTGATTCATCTGTCATATCCTCATCTTTTCTCATTTTTTCTTGCAACATACATACATATATACAGACACACACACACACACACACACAAGACTGAGAGAGGGAGATAGTCTGCAGTTCACATACAGAGAGCCCCCATGGAGACAAGAGCCATGCCTGAACCTGGATCCCATTGACCCAACATAGGCTGATAGGCCCGGCAGTTGACCCAACATCATCCAAGATCGGGAAAAGTAGAATTGGTAATGAGCACATAGCCCCAGGTCTGTGATGTGTTGCCCTGATCTCCTCCCTCAATGGGCTCAAAGGAAAGAAAGTCTTCTCCAGGAGGTGATGAAAAGTTTGACATGGCCAAGAAAGTTTCTGTTGAAATGAGTTTATCATAACAAAGGTGCTGAAATTAAAAGCTAGTCTCTAGGGTTTCTGATTTCAAAATAAGCAAGTCTCTGGTTATTGTCATATATCAACACCATGTCACAGAGAGAGGGACAAAGATTGTTCTGCAAAAGCTAATACAGACAGGCAGCAAGTTCCCTTTTAGCTAAACTTATTTAAAAACTCTTGGGAGAACAAATCTAAATTGATCATGGAACAATTGATCAATGATGACTAAGTGTGGCTCAACATTGATTTGTCTTGCAATAGAGCTAGTTGTCTGAAGGAATGACAAATAAACCCCAAATTCACCCCCTTTTGCAATATGTGAGTGCAACACCGACATTGATTTTTTTTTGGCTTGCTTAATCTGTACACTGAATTCATTTTTGTTAGAATAAGAAGATTTTTGTTGGAATAAGGGGAGGGTGCTACATAGTGAACAGTCAATGTGCCTCCAAATTTAACTGGTAATTTTTAAAAGATAAATTTATATTGACTTTCAAGATGTAGAAAATTGATGAAGGCAAATGAAGTCTCAGATCCATTAGATGAAATCACTTTTTGTCTTCCAGTTTGTTAAGATAGAATCTTGGAATTGTACAGAGGCAATATCAGGGAGAGGCAACAAGACCATTTGAGTCAACAGAAGGAATGAAACTTTTAAATCAAATGTTTAATCAAAGTTTTAATCAAGCTTTTCTTGGTGGGTCACCAATGGAAACAATATTAGATGAATGTAAAATATGTTTTGGTGACAATATCTACATCATTTGCTGTATATCTGGGAATAGGTGTGTGGGATGGAGAGACTTTACTGTGGTTTACTGTAGCACTCAGTGTTTCTCTACTGTTGACCTCAGAATGTATGCCATGCTCCTGCCACAGGGTGTGGAGGTAGTGATGGAAGAATTCTCATGGTAAACGTCTGCTTTGCAGGCTTCTTTTCCTCTGCTCAACTCTTAAATGCCAATGTTTTGCAGGGTTCTTCTGCCCCAAACTCCTCTTCATCCAGACTGTAGATTCTACAGAGCAAGTGCAATCATTTCTGTGGTTTCAGTTACTAACTGCATGTATGATCTTATATCCCCAACTGCTAACTGGTAATTTTTATCCAAATGTCCTTCAAATTCAACATGCCTTTCCCCTAAATCCTTTTTTGTATTTCTAATCCTGATTAATTACATCTTCTGCTAATCACCCAAGCCGGAAAACTGGAAGTCATCCTAGACTCCTCTTTCTCCCACACCTACATATAATCTATCATCAACTCTTATTGATTCTGAGTGCCCTCTCTGTTTATTTCTCTACCGTTATGACTTTTAGTCCAAAGCACCCTATCTTGCCTTGACCTCCACCTTCCCTTCGACCCCTTACAATCTATTCTCCACATTGCACCTAGAATGGTATTGTTAAACAAAAAACAAAACAAAACCACAATCTGATCATATCACCCCCTCTTTATAAACATGCATTGTTCCCCACTAACTATAGGATGAAGTCCAGCTTTGTCCCCCCCCACACACACACCAATGGGAGATTTCTTATTTCTGGAACAAATCATCCTGGTACTTTCAGACCTCTGTGCTTTTGGACCTTCTGACCAAATTCCCAATATAGTCAAGTAGTAGTTAAGATGACAGGTATTGAAATCAGATATATCTAGGTTCAAATCTTGGCTCTGCCTTCTACTTGGACTAGCTGTGTCAGGTTACCTAATCTCTATGAATTCCACTTTCCTCATCCTTTACCTGGGGGTAACAAAGACACTTAATGTGTAGGAATAAATGAGATAGTATCTGTGACACACTTATTATCAGTCCCTGTTTTCTCCACTGAGTGCCCATCTAACACCCAGGTCAAATATCACCTCCTCATACTTACCTGGCAGGGGAGATACCATGATCACGAAGGTGGTTTTCCCAGGGCGAGGCTTATCCATTGCACTCCGGATGTGCTGACCCCTGCGATTTCCCCAAATGTGGGAAACTTGACTGCGTGATTTGTGGTAGTGGGGGACTGCGTTCGCGCTTTCCCCTTAAAAAAAAAAATATATCACCTCCTCTATGGAGCTTTTCTTGGCTAATGGTGCTGCTGTCTTGTCCTCTCCTTTGTACTCCCATAGCACTTTTGTTCATATATAGTTTTAGCTGCTTGCCCACTTGCGCTCCAAGTATTTATTTGTACTTCTGTCCCCTCCCTAGCACCTGGCACAACACCCAACACGGTGAGCATGCAGTAAGCATTTGTTGAATGCTGAATGAATGAGGCAGACTTTTGGAATGTTAGATTTGTCCTCTGGATTTGAAGGTGTAATATATCACAGGATAACCTCAGCTATGAAGAGGAGGGGATACTCTTGGTACTCTAGTGTCCCGTCAGTATTTTTATTTATGCAATTGAGTTCTTTGCCAAGCTTTTGTTTATTTGTAATTCTGACTTTCTCTCCCTCTCTGTCCTGTGAGGGGAGAGTTTCCCGTGATAATTCCACCTAAATGTTCAGAGCTGTCAACATTTGCCTACACCCCTCTGCTCTGCCAGAGACTGCATCTGGGGAGGGCAAGGCCAGAGCCATATTTACCCCAGACTGTCTTTTTTCCACTCTGTGATCAGTATCTGTGTTGAATGAAGAAGGTAAAATCACTTCTTGTAATGATTATCTTACACAGGTCCCTTGCCCTTTCTGGGCCTCAGTTTCCTAACTATTAAATGAGGTCTTACTAGATGATCTGAAAGGTCATTCTCAGGGATAAAGTTCTGAGGATAACCAATATTTCCCTGTTGGTTTGTAGAGATTATATAGTGTTTTTACACATATTATCTCCTCTTATGAAATAATACCTCTGAGGTACATATTATCATACCTATTTTTCAAATTAAACTGAGGTTGAAGTAGCTGGATAGAATGGCTTGATTAGTTCTGCATCTCCTATGAAGTCAAATCCCTTTCTCTGTTCTGTTGTTATAAGGCCTTCCATGTAGACTGAGCTGAGCAAAGTACCTCTCTGTAGTGTGCCCTTTAAAAAGTAATTCGGGGATGCCTGGGTGGCTTAGTTGGTTAAGCCTCTGCCTTTGGCTCAGGTCATGATCCCAAGGTCCTGGGATCGAGTCTCACATTGGGCTCCTTGCTCAATGGGGACCCTACTTCTCCCTCTGCCTGCTGCTCCCCCTGCTCATGTCCTCTCCCTCTCTCTCTCTCTCTCTCTCTCTCTCTCTCTGACATATAAGTAAATAAAATCTTCAAGAAAAAATAAAAAGTAATGCATCCGTTACCATGCATGTTCTCAGGACTGCTATGGTGGAGAGCAGGGCACACAGCTTGCCACGGAAACTCAGATCTGTTAGTGATCGAAACCAGCACTGGGTCTGGAATAGACTTTTCTGGGAATATATATACATACAAACTTTGGCAGGAGTTCAATCAGTGCAGCTCAAATACTCACACCCACACCAAATCCTGGGCAATATCAGTCTCCTGTCAAATGTGGACATTTTCTGGGAACTTGGGAATGATAGTTATAGCAATCTGTGGCCCTGAAGATTCACAGCCCAGTTAAGATAAATTCGATTAAGCAAATGGGTAAATGAAATAAGATTCTATCATTTTATCATTCTTCACGAAGGTTGATTATGTATCAAAAATGACCTCATTAGGAAAATTGTTCTATTTTTCATATCTTCTAAAAAACTAAAATTCAGACTTAGAGAAGGAGTTGGTTTGTCTTGTATATTTCATGACTTTCACATATTTGTGAGCATAGTCTTCCTGGCTTCTGATTCTGAACACTCCAAAGGGACTATTTCAAAAGGTAGGTAAAAGTGATGATGTAGGACCACTGTTGGGTAAGATATTGATTTTTACTTTGGAAGCAGGACCTCAAACAATAGTTGTACTGGTGAGAGTAAATCTTAATCCAGGCAGATAGATGCCCTAGGGGCCCAGTGAACAGGGCAATAAGACTAGTTCCAGATCCCACTTGCTGTGGAGAGTAGGGTGGGTAGATGGTTAAAGCTCCTATCCCTGTTACGAGGCTTGGCCTATGGTTCAGGGACTGAATAGAGTCAAACCTTAGAGTAAAAGTGTTCAGTTCTATGGCTGAGTGGAGCTTGTCCAGTCACGGACTGACATCAATTCTCAGTAAAGATGTGGTGGGGGAACTTGACAGAGTGGAGAGGAAAGATGAGGACATAGAAATGGAGAACCATGAAAGATCATACAACGAAATGGGAAAGGGAATTGAAGTAAAAAAAGGGAGTTGGCAATTGATGAACCTGAAAGTAGTTCCATGGAATTAGCATCAGGACAAGGCAGAAACACTCTGTGAAATGTCTTGCAGACCCAATTATTGGGTTACAATCTGAAGTTGCCTATTAGAAGAAATAAGACTTCCCCGAAAAGAAGGGCACCAGAAAGATGCTTCAACTCTTGCTTTCAAAGGCTTTGAGATTCCCGGGGCACCTGGGCGTCTCAGTCAGTTAAGCGTCTGATTCTTGATTTGGCTCAGGGTCGTGAGATAGAACCCTCCACGTCAGGCTCTGCTTTCAGTGGGAAGTTTGCTTAAGATTCTCTCCCTTTTCCCACTGGCTCTCTCCCTGTTTCTAAAATAAATAAATAAATCTTTTAAAAAACCTGATAAGTCCTGGGGATATAATGTATAGCATGGTGGCTATAGTTAATAATACTGTGCTGCATACTTGAAAGTTACTAAGAAAGTAGATCTTAAAAGTTCTCATCACAAGAAAAAAAGTTTTTGTACCTATGTAAGGTGACAGAAGTTAACTAGACTTACTGTGGTGATCATTTTCCAATATATATAAATATCAAATTGTTTTGTTGTACACCTGAAATGAATATAATGTATGTAAATTTTATCTCAATTTAAAAAATATAAAAGGCAGAAGAATCAGGCTACTGGGGGAAATGATCACAAATACTGAACTTCAGAAATGTGTGAGTGTATCGACAGTGTTGAAATGCACAACAGGGCCAAGTCTATTTTAGAGAAGAGGAGGAAGTAAAGTTCACTGCAAATCTGCCTGTACTCAAATGGAAAACAATTGGTCCTATGTAAGGTTTCTTATAGAAACAGGCAGCAGGAATGAGCTTCACTTCTTCACCTCCCCCTCATGTCTTCATTCATGCAATTTGAATTTCATCTCTTCCACTCTCAGATTGTTCTAGCAAAGGTCACCGTTGTGTATTAACTCCTTCACCCATTAAACAAATATTTAGTAAGGACCTACACAGTGCTTGGCACTGAACTGGGTATTTGAAACCCAAACAGGATTAGACAAGATCCAACCTGTCAAACCAGAACCCTAAGTCCAACTTTCTCTCACTCTCTGCATCTCACCTTCCACCAAATGCTTCCAGGGCTACCTTCTCAATATGGTCTGTACTTGTGTCTTCCCTCTATCCTCCCTAGCACTTAGTCTTAGCCTTGTTACCTCTCTCTTGTATTGCTGTAGTGCCCCTTACTGGCCTTCCATCCCCATGCTCTTCTGCATATTGACTACCCAACAACTATCACCAATCTCATAACACCAAGCTATTCTTAGAATATGGATACTTTAAAACTTTGATGGCTCTCCCATTTTCCTCCAGAATAAATTTCAAAGTTTTTACTTTTCTATTCAAAGCTCTTCCTAATTTGATCTCGCCAATCCAAATGTTCTCGTTTTACCTCCCATCACTCTCCCCTACAAACAACATATTCATGCTGGCTACTCCCTTTCCCTGAGTGGCATTGTCCCTAGTAATTTTCATGCTTCTGTGTCTTTGCTTATGCTGGTGCCTGTGATTACAATGCCCTTTACACCCTTCTTGTTCACTTCTTGTTCACCTTTCAAGGTCTTGATCAATTATCCCCTTCTCTGTATAAATAATTGTTCTCTCCATTTTTACAAGCTTTTCTTCCAGCTTTCTAAAAATCTCTTTCATATTATATTAGTTTATTGGTTTCCTTAAAATTTTCCCCACGTCCCATCTATGGAGAGAGCTAATAAATGGATTTAATTTATCTCTGTATCTCTAGTGTTCAATATATAGTTTGGAGTAAACTCATAATTGAATGGGTTGGCTGATGAGTTTAACCACCATAATGTTAAGTAACTGCCTCTCAATCCTCTCTTACCTTGGTGGGTGTTCCAGGAAGAGTTTGATGTGTGGGTGGGTGTGCTCATGTGTTGTTACTCTGTTGTTGCTTGTTAGCCATATTACTAAATTATCACCTTTGCTTCCTACCTTTTCCCAGTCCACGTGGAGGTGGCTGGAAAGGTGGTCTGGTGAAACTGGCTGGGAGAATTTCAGCAGTTTCCCATCATCTAGGGCTAAGGCTCTCTGGACAAAGACGATCCTTTGGATCTGCTGCTCAAAGAGCCAAGGATCCCACTTGTGGGTGTCAGAGTCTCCAGTTTATATCACCATCACACTGCAGAATGATGAGTTCCTATCCCCTTATCTCCTAGCGTGTTGCCAAGAGGTTTTTGTTGTTTCTTTTTCTCTCTTACAGAACCCTCTTTCAATTTCTTCTGCAGATCTCAGCCCATCACAGTGTTTTTCCCTAATGTTTTGCCTAAGCTTTTTAACTTTCTATAAGATGGCTACTGCTAATAGAAAATGGAAGCCAAGGTTTTATATAAAACTCATCTGCATTGACTTGGATAGAACTGGAGGAGATTATGCTAAGTGAAATAATTCAAGCAGAGAAAGACAATTATCATATGGTTTCACTTATATGTGGAACATAAGCAGTAGCATGGAAGACATTAGGAGAAGGAAAGGAAAAATGAAAGGGGGGGAATCATAGGGGGAGATGAACCATGAAAGACTATGGACTCCAGGAAACAAACTGAGAGTTTCAGAGGGGAGGGGGATGGGGGGATGGGTTATCCTATGTTGGGTATTAAGGAGGGCATGTATTGCGAGGAACACTGGGTGTTATACGCAAACAATGAATCATGGAACACTCCATCAAAAAATAATGAAGCACTGTAAGGTGACTAACACAACAATAATAAAAAAATAAATACATAAATACAAAAAAATAAAACTCATCTGTAAAAGACTGTTCTTCAGTTATAGCAGAACCCATTTGATTTCAGTATAGGTACTCAGACAGAAAGGTTAAATCTCAGTGGGTCTTCTCTTGGTACATACTGGACATTAGTGAGTCTTTACTTAAAGATAAAACATTTTTATTTTATTAAAAAAATTAAGGAACTAGATACTTTATTTCTTTAAGATTTTATTTATTTTAGAGACAGAAGGGGATGGGGAGAGGAGCAGAGGGAGAGGGACAAGCAGAATCCCTGCTGAGTGCAGAGCCTGACGTGGGGCTCAATTCCATGACCCTGAGATCACAACCGGAGCCAAAATCAAGAGTTGGACGCTTAATAGACAGAACCACCCAGGCATCCCATAAAATATTTTTAAAAACATAATTTTGAGAATCATTTTCATCATTTAGTTATATCATATAATGAGCACTGGTCATATGCCAGACCTGTTCTAGGTTCTGAGGCTACAGTGGCAAAGACAAATCACAATACCTAGCTCTGTGAAGCTTACAGCCAAGGGTGTATATAACGCAGGTGGGGTGAGGATGGCAATGAGGAGATGCACAAAAGCAAGTAACCATTCAGATACATAAAATAATTGCCATTTGTCAATAGATGTGATGAAAGAAGTGATTCAAATTAAGATCTTCCAAGGACAGCACATTTCAAGTCATACAGAAGTTACTTCCTGTAGGTGCCTACCAAACCATCACTGAGTGGACAGAAGAAGGAATGAATGAAGAAAGGAATAGAAAAGGCCACTTTGAATTTTAATTGTGGTTGAACCAGCTTCAGATATTCCTTGAAGGGCCTTCCCAAGGGAGACAATATTATTTCTATTACCTCCTTTGTGTCCCCTACCTGCCTGTGTCCACCACCAGGAGAACTGCCTGGCTTCAGAGTCCCTGTTGCCCTGCCATCACTTCCTGTCTCTGTTTAATTTATGACTCATTATTAGATAAGTCATACCCTACCTTGGAATACTTTTTTATCCTCCCTTGAAGATTTACAATGAAGGATATAAGGTGGAGACAGTGTGTTTGGTGAACTGAGGATTGGATAGGGCATTGGGATACCCAGTTACTAGTCCTGGCATAGCCGTTAACTCACTCTGTGACCTAGGAGAGGGACAGTCCAAAGCATATCTCTAGACCTTGGCCTCTCCGTCAGGACAATGGTGGTGGTGGTAGTGTAAAAATGGGAATCAGGAAAACCTGGCAAATAAAGACAAGGTCACCTCAAATAAGCTAATCTGATACTTGGTCACAAAATTATTCATAGAACCCTAACCTGTTACAAAATTGTAGAAGAGTGCTTACAAATCATGAGATGCTGCACTGGCCCTAGAGAGCAGCTACACTGTCTTCTAGGATGAGACTAATTTGGACTAGTACAGAAACCTAGTAATTATGAAATACTGAAATCTAAAGCACCCGAAAAGACAAACTACAACCAATGTCATGTCTTGGGTAGGTAACTAGCAAGAAGAAGAACCAGTTATTTCTGCTGATGTTTTCTTTCAGGTGTTCCTCCCCACGTGGAAGAGATTTCTGGGTGTGCTCAGCCTGGAACCTTACTCAGGAGAGGACGGGTAGCTTGCTGTGTTCTTAGGCTGTTTACAGGGCCCTCTTACCTGTGCAGCAAAGGAAGCATGTGTTTTTCTTCTTCCTGCTTCTGTATAATAAATTGCCAGACTAAAACTTAGCTGTTCAATAAATATTCCTTTTTATTACTGCAACTACCAGAGACCCAGGGCTTGGTTCCATAATTTATGACTATGTTTTCTCCCTCACTCTCTGCTAAGGTTTTCAAGATATAAAAAGTTTTGGCAGGCTCTCTCAGGTCTAACTTGGAAGCCAAATCCCATTTCTTATATCTCTGCAGTGTCTCCCAAATTCATCATCCTCTCTTCTCCAATCTCAATGGCTGTGCTCATGCTCAGGCTTTTATCATCTTATATCTAGACCATTGCAGTAGCCTCTTCTTGCAGGACTCTTTCTAAAGCACAACTCTCATGTGAGCACTCCTCTGCTCAGAAAACTTTCATGACCTCCCATTTCCTACAGAATTAAGTCTAAATTCTTCTATTTTTTCATTCCCAATTATTTCCCTAAATTATCCCCCACTACTCAACTTTCTTAACTTTCTAAAAATGATAAAATATGGAGAAATACACTGAAAATACTCATGTGCCCAGCACTTGGCTTTTTCAGATCCTAAGATTTTAACATACTTGCTTCAGATCCTTTATTAAGACATAAAGTATTGAAGATCCAGTTGAAGCACTAAGAATCCTCTCCTCACTCTAATTCTTCTCTCTCCCAAGAGTTAATCACAATCTTATTTTTTAATCGAAATGTATTTGACATAAAACATTGTGTAAATTTAAAGTGTACAACATGTTGATACAACATTTCTATGTTGTAATGTGGTTGCCATTGCAGTGCTAGTGCCTGTATCATGTCACCCAATTATAATTATCATTTCTTTTTTGTGGTGGGACTAATCAAGATCTATTTGTTTTTCACTATTCCCATGTATGTTTTTCTAGTTTCACTACCAGATTACATATCTATAAACTATATATAATATTTTGTTGTATGCTTTTAAACTTCATATAAATGGCAATACACATAGCCTATTGTCCATTCATTTTAATTGTTTTATTACTATGCCTCAATGTATTGATCTATTCTGTTTCAGTTGTCATTTTCTTATTGATATTATGAGGTCTTTATTAATTCTGGATATTGATATTTACCAGTTTTATGCATTATACATATTTTCTTCCTGTTTGTGGCTTTTCATCTTATTTATGATATCTTTAGGTGAGTAGATTTTTTTTTAAGATTTTATTTATTTATTTGTCAGAGAGAGAGCACACGTAGGGGGAGTGGCAGGCAGAGGGAGAAGCAGGCTCTCTCCTGAGCAAGGAGCCCGATGCAGCGCTTGATCCCAGGCCCCTGGGACCATGACCTGAGCCGAAGGCAGACATTTAATCAACTGAGCCACCCAGGTGTCCTAGATGAGTAGATATTTCATCATATTTTTAAGATGGTAAAAATATTATCAATCTTTTCCTTTATGGTTTATGTTTTTGTGACGTGATTGAGAATCCCTTCCTTAATTTGAGGCCACTAATGATATTCCCATATATTTTCCCATAAAAGTTTGAAATTTATTTTCATATTTATGACTCTAGCTCACCAGGATTTATTTCTGCACTTGGTTTGAGGTAGAGATATATATACATTTATACTTGTATTTGTTTTTATGTGCGTAACCAATTTTTCCAGTACCATTTATTAAATAGTTCTTTATTTCCTCAATGACTTGTAGTCCTACCTCTACTGTGTATCAAGTTTTCATAAGTGTGTGGATCTGCATCTGAGCTCATTATACTGTTTCATTGACCTGTTTGTCTAACCCTGTGTAATATCACGTTGTCATATAACTTTATAATAAGCCTTGATATTTGGTGGGCAAAATCTCCTACCTTATTTTTTTCTTCATCATTTTGTTGTTTATTTTTGGCCCTTTGTTCTTATGTATGAATTTTAAAAATTAGCTCCTCATGCACCATAAAAATGGAAAATGCATTGAATATGTAATCTGGGGAATTGTCATCTTTATGATATGATTTTTACATCCATAAGCATAGTGTATGTTTTTTCTCCATTACTTAGGTCATCTTTTATGGTTCTTTAAACAACATTGTAGAATTTTATCTGTAAGTATCTTGCATATACTCTCATGGACTTATATCTAAGCACCCATTGCTATTGTAAATAGCATATTTTAAATTATATTTTCTAATTGTGTGTTGCCATTATTTGTTTCTAATTCATTGTAATAAGGTTCTCCCTTACTATTCTGCTAACGTTACTCTCGTTTATAGTTCCCAACTAAAAAAGTCAAATGGACATATTGCAAGCCTTAATTTTTGTGGCATTTAGTGTTCTTGACCACTTCCTTATTCTTAAAACAGCTCTTTTTTCCTTTGTCTTCATAAAATCGTGTTCCTGGTTTTCCTCCAACTTCTTATCAGTCTACTTTCTAAATATCTGTCTCCGAGGGTGCTGTTGACTCTTTTTTCCCTGGTTATAGGAGACCTCAGCATTGCATGGCATCAATGACTCTATCTATGCACTAAATCTATATAAAATTCCATTCAAAACCTTCATCTTGAGATCCAGACCCATAAATCCCATCACCTACTGGAATCTCTGCTTGGATATACCACCGACTTCCTACACTAAACATGTCCAAAACTGAACTCCACATTTCCCCCTCTCAATCTGCCTTTCATCTTGTGTTCTCAATATCTACGAATAATTCCACCAGCCACTCAGGTGCTCAAGCAAGAAACTCGGCAGTCCTCTTTTACTGTTCCATCCCCTTCACCTCAGCACCTACTCAGCAGATCCCACTTTAATACAGTTGTCAGAATGAACATTCCAAAATGCAATAGAATACCAATCCCTTGATTAAAACTCTTCAAAGTTCCCTATAACCTGAACTTCAAGGCCTTTCTTGTTCTCATTCTGCTTATGTTAACGTGGCCTTCCCCAACTAGGCCCTTGCTGATCTTTCCAGCTTCGTCTCAGCCAATGTCTGATTCTTCATATTTTCTATCATGGTTAATGACACCCTGCTTCAGGTGCCTAGGCCAGAGACCCAGAATCGATCCTTGATTTCTAGCTCTTTATTCATCCAATTAGTCTCCAATTCTCTCTAGTCTTCAATTCTTATGCATTTTTTGTTCATCCATTTATCCATCTACCTATCCCATCATAAGATATTTGAAGTAACTCCTGGAAGGAAGAACAACACTATTTCTCAGTTCACTGGAGGCTCCCCTCAGAGTGGACTGAAAGTCATGATGATAGGATCCCAAACTCCCTAATCTGCTCAGAGATCCTGAGCTCATCCTCCTTGAGGTGGCTGTAGTCCAGGGTCAGCTGACATGGTCATTCACAGACAGGTGTCTGACATCACACCCAAATGCTAACCTCTAAAGAAACACACTTGTGTCAAAAAGTTGTGGATTCAGGAAAACTTGGCTGAACTGAAAGGTGGTCAGTGAGGTATTGTAGAAAGTACATTGGATCAGAAGTCAGAGAAACCAGACAGTTCCTTTTCTGCCAGCCATCAGTTTTGTTATATCTCTGAACCTCAGCTTCTCCAGCTACAATTTAGGGGGAAAAGCGGGGATCTACACAGCCTATTTCATAGGATATCTTAAAAGTGTGAGATAAGAGAGAGGAGCTTGCCTTGTGGTTTGTTTATCTGGGAAATGATCTTATCCTCCAGACCAGAATGCAAGCTTCTTTATTTCAAGGACTGATATATCCTCATTTGTTCATTCATTTATTCATTCTGTCAGTCAATAAATCTTTATCAAATACCTACCATGTGCCACTAAGTATGTGGGATATAGCAGTGACCAAGACAGACAAAAATCCCAACTTTCACAGCCTCACTATTTGCAAAGGCAGTCATCATTGCCTTTCACTGATGAGAGCTGTGAAAAGAGGAACACAATGACGGGGCTGTCCTGATGCTGTCCCAGCCCACTCAGCAGAGGGTAGGGTGGCCTTTCTGAGACCATCCCTACCAGAGAGCCTTAGTCTATCCTACATGGCACTCTATGTGAACTTAACATGAGCATGCGCAAGATACTAGGAGCAGTCAACATGAGGTACAAAACCAGATGTAAAAAAAAAATGTTTTGTTATTCAGTAGACATTTATGGAGCTCCCTTTTTGTACCACGAAGTATTCTAGATGAATAAGACATAATTTCTACACCACCAAGCTTCCAGTCTTGTGGATTTGTTATGGATTCTTTTAAATAGTGACCCACAAGGGAAATGCAAAGTATTTATACCTGTGGTTACTTTCAAGAGGTGAAACTAGAGATGTTTTTCGTCCCACGCTTCTGTGTTTTTCAAGTGCTCTCTAATGAGCATTTGTTACTTTAACTATTTAAAAAATAAAACAGGAGGAAAAGCAACCCATACATTTTGCAACTATATGCCAAAACGGGTCATTTTTCAAACTAATCTGAGAAGCTTGACTTCTTGTTGGAGCCCGAGCCAGTGCCATTCATAAATTTACAGTTTCCACTCTCTGGTTATTAGTTACTATGGAGAGTACAAGGCAATTAGAAATACACCTTTAAAACTGTATGGAAATATGAAACTCCTGTGTACAACTTATGAAAAATAAAAGTTCAGAAAAATGGTATGAAAAACACCCAGCTATCAAATGCACAAGAGAAAATATTTCGTCTCTTTTCCCCTAACGAGAAAAGATTTAGAAGAAAAGTAATCATTATAACTATTTTAGAAAGGGGATGGGAAAAAATATAAGAGAAAAGATGAAAGGAAATAATTGCATAGAGGAAGCAAAAATGCCTAATGAAAAGGAAAACAAAGGGAGAAAGAGCAAGGAGAGGAGGGGAGGGGAGGGAAAAGATGGGCTAAGAGATGTTAACATTTAGAAATAGACAGGAGAAAGTCTTGCAAATAGGCATGTTAGGATGCCAGAGAATTGACAATGTGCCAGAGTGTCTGTTTAACGTAAAACAAGTGGATAAGTGCCAACTAGCTTTAGAGTTTTGTAAGAAATCAAGAAAGATCAAGAACCTAAAGCAAAGGAGATGGGCTCCAAGGCAGTCTCTCGAAGCACTGGTGAGCAGCATTGATAGGGCATTGCGCCACATGCCTGGCACCTGAAAATAAGCGTGGCCCTGGGTTGGGAGAATCAGTTACTTGTCATCGAGTCTGGGAATGGGAAGTTCAAGCCACCACACAATGTGCCAGGGGGAAGGCTGTACATTGGAATCAGGTCTAGGAGCTGCAAGGTGAGTTCACACCCACTAGATTAGTAGCTTGTTATATCATCCTTAACTGTCAATGAGGTGGTTAAGATACTACCTGCCCCCATTTTTACAGGTGGACAAACTGAGAGCAGTAACATGGCTTGCCCACAATCAAACAATGGCTGGACTAAAGTCCATCTTCTAGGGTGGAAGCCCTTCTCTGCACCCTCATTTGTCTCAGAATGAATTGACCTTGAGAAGAGCTGTACATGCACCGAGTCTTAACCACTCTCCACAGCACAGCACAGTGAGGGGTCCCTCACTCCTCACCTACCCACCTTAACCCCCTCTCATGCACACATTGAGGGAGAATGGACCCTGATCCAACCTTGAGCTCTTCTAGGCTAGGATGGAACTAAGGTTCTGGTGATGATGTGTGTCCCTCGGACAGAAAGCACAATGCCCCCAGGTACTGACAGAGCCCAGGAAGCATATCACAGAAGCGTCAGGACTGCTTTGAGCTCCCCACCTTGGGGAAAACTGTCGCACAGGACCACACAGAACATTTGGGGATATGAGAAGCTAGTCTGAGCAGAGGCCTGGGGCAGGGCTTTCAAGTGTCTCCTCTGTGTACTAGGGGAGGGAAGCACTGATTGCAGACCTGAACCTTTCACCAATTCATAGGGAAAAGAAAAGTTTTGTTCAGAGATGCAGGCCACAGAAATGTCACATCTAAGGTAAATGTGAAGAGAAGGCAGGACCAGTTTCCACTGAGTGAATATCCATTCTTGGAGACTATGAAGAAACTGAATATTGGACTGAAGGCTTCCCAGAGAAGAAGAAAACAAGCTCCTTTCTTATTTTTCTTTAAATACACATGCACTTTGACCCTGCCTCAACAACCCTTAACTGCCATGTTCTTCTCCAGGGAAGGGACACAGTGAGGCAAGAAGGACCCAAGTCAGGAGGGGAGGACCAGAGCCCTACAGTCTAATCCCAGTGCAGCCACTTGGCCTTTGGATGACTGTCTATGACCTAACACCTCCAAGCTCTCCTTTCCCCCCTCTTCAAATGGGACAGTCATGGTTACCCCTTAAAGTTATAATAAATAAAAGGACAGGAGAAAACAGGTTGCAAATCCTTTAAGCTGAGAGGCTGTTGTGGCAGGTGTATGACCAGGGGCCTCAGAGCTCCCTAGCTGCAGGGAGATAGAAAAAGTGAGGCCCTGAGAAGGAAGCACTTGCCCAAACTCACCAAGAAAGCCAGAGTCTAGTGCTGGACATGGGCACATGGCCCATGAGCCCAGGCTGGATGTCCGGCACCTGGTGAAGCTGGCATCATCACATTGAGAGTGTATAGCCAGGAATGGGCTGGGAGGCTGCTTGCAAGAAATAAAGAGCCTCTGCCAACACCCTTCCTTTCCCTGCCAGGGAAGGAAATGAGAACTGGGCTCCATTTACCTATTTCAGTTTCCAAAACTTCCAACAGTCTTTAAGCAGTAAAGAAGCAGCTAATTTACTTTTAATTGAAGGAAAGAAAAGAGAAAAGAGTGCAGGACATGGCCAAGTACGCATCCTATGCCTTCCAGACACATAGCTTTGACTCCATGCCTGTCATCAAGGAGAGGGGCCATCTCCCAGATGACAGCACCCTACAGCATACCACGAGCAAAGGCAACTCAGCTGCAAAGCCCTATTTCCTGAGTCTCTGCCCTAAAAGGGAAACATCACCATGTCAGGCAGAGTCCCCTCTGTGAGGCCCCTAATTCCATTTGTCCTCTGGATTCTATTGGATTTTAGTCCCAATTATCATAAGTGCGTATTTATCAGGTTATTTTATTCAAGAAATAAAGGAACAAGCTAACTATGGAGCAATTAAGATAATTGATTGTTTTTGACATTTCAGTCCACACAACATCCTCAATTTGTATCCCAGACCTCAAAGCTCCCATGCCCCACGGTCCTGTTCGCAGAAAGATCCCCACAGTTTCTTCTAAGGCCTCAGTCACCTGCCCATCCCCACTCCCATCTCCCCTAACCTTGCCCTCCGGCTCCCGTGCTACCTCTCTTAGGCAGCAGCAGCATCCACATGAATTTACGACACTCTTGCAGGTATTAGCCCACGTGAGACCTCAACACCTCTGGGTGGGTGGCAGAGAGGGACCCAATTTACAGAACAGGAAATTGAAACTTAGAAAGGTATGCAACAGCACTGAAAGTACACTCATAAGCGAGGAGCTAAAAGTCAACACCAGGTCCGTGGCCTCCTAGCTGCATCTTGCATCCTTGGCAATGCTGGGACCACCTAGAGATTCCAAAAGACTTGTCTTTTTGTTGTTGTTTCTGTAATTAAGGCTTCCTTGGAATCATAGTGTGCAAATGCTACATGATAAAAGAATACTTTGATATTTTTCAGTCATGATCATAGCAGCATTATTCACAATAGCTGGAATGTGGAAACAACCCAACTGTCCACTGACAGAAGAATGGACAGACAAATGTGGTCTATCCATACAATGGAATATTATCCAGCCTTTAAAAGGCAGGAAATGCTGACACGTGCTACAATACTGGTGAACCTTGAAAACATCATGCTCGGTGAAAGAAGTCAGACACAAAAAGACCAATACTATGGGTTTCTGCTTACATGAAATACCTTAAGTAGTCAAATTCACGGAGACAGAACGTTGTCAGGGTCTGCAGGAAGGGGGAATGGGGAGTTGATGTTTAATGTGGCCAGATTTCAGTTGAGGAAGGTGAGAATAATTCTGGAGATGGCTGGTGTTGATGACCGCACAACAGTGTGAATGTGCTTAATGCCACTGAACTTAAAATACACATCTCTTCTCTCTTTGTCTCATGATATCACCCCTATTCAAGACCTTTAGTGCCAACTCACTTCATGGAGAGTAAAGGCCACCCCCACCCCCACCCCCTTTTATTCATGCCACACTCCAAACAGTCCTACTTTTTCCACTCCTCTGTGTGGGAAGATAAGGGTTTAGGTGGCAGTGTTCTGGGAACGAAGAGGGGCAAAGGTGGTAGAGGCCTTTGTTTTCAGTACTGGGGTTGCATACATTCACAGAATCCCCTGTTTTGGGTAGCCGCTCCTGTCCTCCACTGTTCCTGCTGTCACCTAGTCCAGAGATCCTCTATTTAACCCTCTCCAGAGCATAACTTCTCCATACCCCAGTTCCAGAGGTACCCAGGGCTGCCTGTGCTTGGGTCCATTGCCTACCTATGTTCAGCGTCCTTGGCTCTACTGCATCAGCTACCTGGTCCATCTTTCAGCTTCTCAAATGTTACTATGCTTGTCTCCCTTTCCATTCGTCCTGTCATGTTGAATTTATGCATTCAAAGATAATCCTTTACTGTGTTTTTGAGAGGGAGTGAAATTTGAGGTACACAGCCATTCTATCATCTTTACCTGAAGCTTGAGCTGAGATGAAAAGGACTAATAGAGGCAGCCAGGAGAAGCCAGAGGGAAAGAATTTCAGATAGAAGGAACAGCATTAGTAAGGTCTTGGAGCTATAAAACAGTGTGGTATGTGTGGGAAACCTAGGTCTTGGAGGGCCCATGCCCTTCTCAGTGCCCTGTGGTGACATTCCTTTGAAGGGAAGGGCTTGGGAAGCTTGCATATGGTCCCACCGCTGACCGAGGGGCCAGGAACCATGAGTCACTGGTGTGGCTTGAGTTCTAGCTGGAACAGTATTACCTGGACCGCCAGTTTTCACAGCAGGGGCTTCTGTCTGCTTTGATGGGCCTGGTTGAATGAATTAAACAATGAGGTGACTCCCTCACTTACTTGAAATTTGACATTTAAAGGTTTTTTTGTTTTTGTTTTGACAGAGAGAGAGATAGCCAGCGAGAGAGGGAACACAAGCAGGGGGAGTGGGAGAGGGAGAAGCAGGCTCCTAGCAGAGCAAGAAGCCCGATACGGGGCTCGATTCCAGGACCCTGGGATCATGACCTGAGACGAAGGCAGACGCTTAACGACTGAGCCACCCAGGCGCCCCTAAAGGTTTTTTTCTAATAATGTCTCAATTAGAATTGCTTTGATGAACAGATAGCCATGAAGTAGTTTAAACGGTTAAAAATGCACCGAGAGAGATACATACGTTATACTTGTTTTCAGGGCTTCTGCCACTCTTTGTCATAAAGTGTAAACTGCCCTTTCAGTTCCTTTTTAACTCCTGAGCCCTGTGGCTTTAACTACCATAACCTAACCTAACCTAACCTAATCTAACACAGCATTTCAGAAGTGACCAACATAAAATTTAACCATCTAATGGCAAAGATCAGTAGAAAAAAAATGTCTGCTTGGTTGCAGGGCTGGGACTAAGATGAGGTGAGTGAGGCACTTGCCTTGGGCACAACTTTTGGGGGGGGTGTTAGGATAAATAATATTGTATTGCAGTATTTTTAACAATTCAAATTAGGACACTATGCCCATGAATATAAATGGAGTTTGACTGGAAACAGGGCCAAGGTTAGGCTGAGATAAATGAGACATGACTGTGCAAATGTGAGATCGGATCACATCTCAATTTCACAGTTTGATGCATTGTTCACCATGAATTTGGACTTTTAATATACTGCATTAAAATATTCTATATCTTGATTACTGAAGTTTTGGGTCCCATCTTGAATTTTGCACCCGAGGCGAGTTGCCTCCCTCCCTTCATCCTAGTCCTGGCCCTACTTGGACAAACATAACTGGAAACCGTTCTCCACCAAGGCTTCCATCCTTCACCCTGAGGCCACAGGCCCTGAATGTAGAAAGGAGCCATAGATAGCACAGGTCTTCCTCAGTTAAAACCATGGGATTTTCCCAACCTGTAACTCAAAGGCACAAATTAATCTGTCCTCAGAAACAGCTAAAGGGAGTAGAATATCAGATTATGAATCTTGCCTGTATATCGTACTCTCAATACCCATCAATCTTTCCTTTTCCTTTTGTTATAGCCAAGTCCCAGCTGAAATTGAAATTGGATTTTCAAACTATTAAATATAAAGATCAAAACCCAATTTAATTATGACATACACATTAAATCTAACCTTGAGAGATAGACAAATGGGACAATTTGAGTAGAAGGTGCATATATACAGATGTGTCCCCACCTACACTTTTTGGCACAAACTACCTTAGACTGAGCTGAAATCCTATCTCTATGTCAAAATTTTTCAATTTATACTATTTGATTATTTTCTAACGAGATTGGACCTCTTGAAAGGTTCTAGCAATAGAAAGATACTTTCACCTCCATGCAGCTCAATTTTATTAACCCAATTGTGACTGTGACACAATACTTTGGGGTTACAGTTAAATAGAGGATTTTTGCATCCCCTGCTTTTTAGAACACAGGCATAATTGATTGGGAGCATAAACACATCCCATACACAGAAGAGCTGATGGGTCTCCTAAGACATCTAGAGGAGTCTTTAAAATGTGAAGCTGATAATATTTGTGGTGATGGGCATACATCCTTTACAGAATGCACACAATTGCTTTCTTGGCTCCAATGACTTCCTTAGTGCCATTGTAGTCTCCTAAGTAAATGAGCATTTTTTATAAAAAGCAATTTGTCTAATGAGCAAGGTTGGCTGGGCACTGCTGAAACACAGCATGTGATTAAAATTACACTAACAGAAGAAAACATACTGATTGAGTTCTTGGCAGCTCCCACCCCCATAACCTCCTTTAAGTCTTTGTCCTTCCTTAGAATGGAATTTTAACTGCACACTGGGTATAGCAGGGTGAGGTACTGTCATGCCTTCTGATAGCACCCCAACCAGGGCCAGTGGGATTTACTGGAGTATCAGGCCCCAGAAAAGAGGAACAAGGACAAGCTTCATCCATCCATGGGCTGGGCTTGGGGGCCAGCCCCAGAAACAGAGAAGTGGAGCATGGTACCAGGAGAACATCAAGCCATCCACACTGAAAAAGCAGATCCCAGGTAAGAATGGCTCTGCCACAAGAAATTTAGGAACAGGCAAGTTCAGGGTCTCAGGACAAACTGACCAGATTTTCTTTAACAGTTATGTTTGTTGTTAACTATACTAGGATTAAAATTAAAAAAAAAAAAACAGTTACGTTTGAAGCCAAGATCTGGGGAAAGGGTTGATGGGGAGAGAAAGAACAGATTAAGATTTGAGATTTGTTATCTCTGATGTTTTAGATGTTGAAAACAAAACTAAATAGCCAAAAAAACAAAAACAAAAACAAAACAAAACAAAAAGTAAATAGCCAAGTAGCTAACACAATATAGAGGACTCACCAGTCTTCTAGTTGGTAAATGGAATTAGAGTTTAGGAAAATCAAAGTATAATTCATTCTGGACTCATCAAACAAAATGCATTTGTTCAATTTGTCAGCAGATAGAAGGGGCTCACTCATCAAGTTGGCTTTGAAAGGACTCAGGCCACGGAGGAGAGTTGGGCAAAAACATGGCTTGGCTCCTGTTTTAGAGGAACTGATCACATTCTGAGACAGGGCCCCAGCTCTGGACACAAAATTCAGCTGTAACAACTAGGACAGGAAACGGGGCTTGCTCTCCACTGGATCCAGGCTTGAGGCTTGGGAGTAAGGTAGGACAGAGCTGGAGTAGAGGCTAGGGAACTGGGTACTGCATCCACCTGCTGCTGCCCCTCCTAACTCGGGATGCAGGCATCCCATTAATAGTTGTGTGGGCAGAGCACCGCTTCTGAGGGTGCCATTCAAGCAACTCCCCCTGTGTTTGTTTCCTGGAGTTGCTGTAGCAAAGTACCATAAACTTGGTGGCTTAAAACCACAGAACTTTATTCTCTCAGAGTTCTGGAGGCTAGAAGTCTGAAATCAAGGTGTCATCAGAGTCAAGCTCCCTCTGAGGACTCTAGGGGAGAATCCTTCTTTGCCTCTTCCTGCTTTTGGTGGCCCCTGACATCCCTTGGCTTGTAGTTGCATCCCTCCATCTTTACATCACCTTCCCCATTGTGTCTCTTCTCTTCTGTCTAAGAATATCTTAGAACTAAGATGATCTTATCTTGAGATCTTTAATTACATCTGCAAACATCCTTTTTCTGAGTAAGTTCACATCCACAGATCTGGGGTGGACATATCTTTTGACAGGCCACCATTCAACCCGCTACCCTGAATTTTGAGTCCCCCTATTGTCATACATTCTTCTGTATGCAGGATGCATCAGTATGGTTGTTGGTGAGGTGCAGTTGCACAGACCCTTTCTAAGTGTTCAAAATCCTATGGAGAACCAAGAATACTGCTTAGTGGGCCATGATGTGGCAAGACAATTGGCTTTTAGATGCACATCAGTGAATTTTCCTTCCTTCCATCAGTCTTTATCTCTGAGAGCCTATAAACCAGTTGCTTAGAATTTGCCTGACTTTAGCTACCTCTCTAAGATTCAGCAGACTTTGTCCTGGGGAATTCGTTGAAGGAGACTGACCCCCACAGATTAGTGTTCTTCAGCCATGCTCATGGCTCCTGGTACAAAGCAAGCATCAAAAAATGTTCGTGGAAGATGGAAGAAAGAATGTAAGACAGGGAGGAAGGAAGGAAAAGGTAGATGGGAAAACAGGCAGTTTCCATTTGTCCCTCCAACTTTCAACCCTTTAAGCCCTTCCTAGTACTGGTCTCCAGCATGAAAGTCTTATCATGCTACAACTGCCATGTTGGCCATGTCGGCTCTAATGGATGTGAATCATGTTGAATGCTTTTCAGATGGCTTTACAGTCTTCTGGGAAAACAATTGTTCTTTCATTCATAACTAAGGGAGTGCTTTATCAGAGAGCAGGACATTCAGCTCTGCACTTGAATTTCTATTCCTTCTAAATTAGGGGGTACATGTGGTACAAAGATCCTTGGCTTGGGAGTCTGCATATCTAGGTTCTAGTCTCAGCTGTGTCACCACCAAGTATGTGACCTTGACCACAACCTTTCCCTCTCTGAACGTAAAATAAAGGATTAGACCAAGTGGTCTCTGAGGACACTTCTACAACTTAGTCTTTTTACCTCTCATTGACGATGTTTCTAGAGTAACTGCTTTGCACAGGTCAAAACGGAGCTGAGTTTAGACAAAGATGTGAGTTTCAATGTCTCCTACATCAGAAATTGTTGACCTTACTCCACTCCCTAACTCTAGCCCCTGGACAAAGCGATACTTATTTGCAACAAACAAGCAGCTGCTGCAAGTCTCAGTCCCAGGACTCCATTAGCCTTGCTTCCTAAGAAACCCAAGACCAAAGAACAGACCTTTTTTCTGGGAGAGAAAGAGGAAAGACTGAAGCCAGAAGATCATGACTCCAGTGGCCCTCTCCACACTCCAACCTTCACACACAACCATACGTATACCACACACATATGCATCTCTCTGGAGCCAATTCCTGGAGATGGTTTATAATTATTTGTCCAGTTGTCTGAGCTTGATTTAACCCCTTTCAGATGTTTTCTTGTGGCTCATTTTTTATGAGTGTTCTTTCTGAATTGAAGTTAGTGACATATGTTCACTGAAGAGGGAAATAAAGTTTATCTTTTACAAATTTTTTATTTTATTTTATTTTATTTTATTTATTTTTTTGATGTAAAGTTCGATGATTCATTAGTTGCGTATAACACCCAGTGCACCATGCAATACGTGTCCTCCTTACTACCCATCACCACACAGATAAGAGAGAATCAAGATTCTATCACTATTTTCCATATAATAAAACCATGAAATGTATCCTTCAAAGCTGTCTTGACAATCTCCTTCTCATGGCCCTTTGCATATAGAGGGTGTATTCGCTTCTATAAATCCAGAAAGTTCTGGGGTGAGCAGAAAATGGCCCCTGGGTTCCACATCTACCTCTCACACTTACCATTACTTACCAGCTTCATGACCTCATTCGAGTCATTTCTCATCTATGACATTCAGTTCTCTTCTTTGAAGTCAGGGTCATAGCATACCTGACCTGGCTACCTGCTCAACTCACAGGGCCACCAGGACTACCAGAGGATAAAGTCACTACTAGGAAATCACTAAGTCAACTGTCTGTCACTGTCCAGTCTGTCCTGTTATCTCCAAAGGGAGGGCACTTGGCAAGGCCTCTGAGGACGCCATTAGCACTGGATAAGCAGTATGAAATGCCCCCCTGGAGCTATGCCACTGGGAGGAGGACTGGTCTGTACCACAATTTGATGTGACAGAGCTGCTTCTGTAACTCCTGGTTGTGTGGAGGAAGAAACAATGCGACTCGCCTCTGCGGGGGTGGGGGTTGGGGAGGGGGTGTCTTAACTAACTCTCACACTTGGATAGCATTTGGCTGTCTATAAAGTGGTTTCAAAGACATTATTTTATTTATCCAGACATTCTGCAAGGCAGAGCTTATTATGTCCATTTCCTAGAAGAGGAAAGTAAGGATCAGAGAGGTTGAATGACTTGTCTAAAATCTATAGCTTATAAGAGACAGTTGTGGAGCTTACACCCAAATATTCATTTAGACTTGTGGAAGCTCTTCCCATGATCCAAATAAGTTTTGAGTTTGGGGTTATCAAGGACAGAGGGTGAGGACAATGCAGTTTTTTATATGTAAACTCAGAGGAAAATTCATCCATATGTTCATCCATTTATTTATTCATTATTTTTCATTCTCTTTTCTTTTCTATCTGGAGAGGCTGTCCTCATAATGATTAAGAGCACAGATTCTTTTTTTTTTTTCATGTAATCAAATTCACTGTTCTTTTTTTTCTGGTCTCGTATTTTTATTTTTTTAATAATATTTTTTTATTATATTATGTTAGTCACCATACAGTACATCCCTAGTTTTTGATGTAAAGTTCCATGATTCATTACTTGCGTATAACACACAGTGCACCATGCAATACGTGCCCTCCTTACTACCCATCACCAGCCTATCCCATTCCCCCACCCCCCTCCCCTCTGAAGCCCTCAGTTTGTTTCCCAGAGTCCATAGTCTCTCATGGTTCATTCCCCCTTCGGTTTACCCCCCCCTTTCTTCTTCCCTTTCTTCTCCTACCGATCTTCCTGCTATTTCTTATGTTCCATAAATGAGTGAAACCATATGATAATTGTCTTTCTCTGCTTGACTTATTTCGCTTAGCATCATCTCCTCCAGTCCCATCCATGTTGCAGCAAATGTTGAGAAATCGTTCTTTTTGATGGCTGAGTAATATTCCATTGTATATATGGACCACATCTTCTTAATCCAGTCATCTGTTGAAGGGCATCACAAAAACAGACACATAGACCAATGGAACAGAATAGAGAACCCAGAAATGGACCCTCGGCTCTTTGGGCAACTAATCTTTGACAAAGCAGGAAAAAACATCTAGTGGAAAAAAGACAGTCTCTTCAATAAATGGTACTCGGAAAATTGGACAGCTACATGCAAAAGAATGAAACTTGACCACTCTCTCACACCATACACAAAGATAAACTCCAAATGGATGAAAGACCTTGATGTGAGACAGGAATCCATCAAAATCCTAGAGGAGAACATAGGCTGCAACCTCTTTGACCTCGGCCACAGCAACTTTTTTCATGACACATCTCCAAAGGCAAGAGAAACAAAAGAAAAAATGAACTTGTGGGACTTCATCAAGATAAAAAGCTTCTGCACAGCCAAGGAAACAGTCAAAAAAACTAAGAGGCAGCCCATGGAATGGGAGAAGATATTTGCAAATGACACTACAGATAAAAGATTAGTATCCAAGATCTACAAAGAACTTCTCAAACTCAAGACACGTGAAACAGGGGCGCCTGGGTGTCGCAGCGGTTAAGCGTCTGCCTTCGGCTCAGGGCGTGATCCCGGCGTTCTGGGATCGAGCCCCACATCAGGCTCCTCTGCTATGAGCCTGCTTCTTCCTCTCCCACTCCCCCTGCTTGTGTTCCCTCTCTCGCTGGCTGTCTCTATCTCTGTCGAATAAATAAATAAAATCTTTAAAAAAAAAAAAAAAGACACGTGAAACAAAGAATCAAATCAAAAAAAGAGCACAGATTCTGGACCCAAATTTTCTGGGTCCAAATCTCAACTCCAGTACTTTCTATCTGTGTGATCTTAGGTAAGCTACTTACCCTCTCTCTGCCTCTGGTTTCTAATGTGTAAAATGGGGTTTATATCAGTACCCACATCACAGGGTTGTGGGAGAATTTAATAAGCTAGTTTTTGCAAAGTGGTTAGTACAATGCCTGGCCCATGGTAAGTGCTATGTGAGTATTTGCCATTATATTACCATTATTACTACTACAATGAGAAGGTGGGAAAGAAACATGAAAATTTTCAGGAAAGATTCAGGGCAAGTGACCAGTGGAGTAAACTATTGTAATCAGACATAATCAGACAGCTCATTAACATACCTGCAAGTGTTTCAACATCTATGGCAAAGAGTAACAGGTCCTCTAGAAACAGATGCCTTCTGTCTGTCTTGCTTTTCGTTCTCTGGTCATTGAAAATTAAACACACCCAGTTAGAGAGGAAACCATCAGAAAGAACTGCCTCTGACACACTTAGTGCAGAGGGGAATATAGCAGCTCAGCTGGAGGATTGCACCAGTAGCCACCATGCCCAAGACAACACCTTGTCCTCCGTACTTTCAGTGCGTCTGTATTTTCTTGGTTAAGGCCACAACTTACTTAATGGAAGAAGACATAACTCTCTTCTTTCATTCAGATCTGTAAGTCTCAGCAGAGTTCTCAGCGTGGTTTCTTTTCTTGACTCCAGAACCCCTGTGGGAAAGATGTACGAGTACTAGACCACCTAGGAGGGAGATGATTTGGGATCAAGTCCTGGCTCCACCACCTGCTGACTGTGCGACCTTTGGCAAATCACCTCCAGTCTCTGCACCTCTGCACCGCTTCTTTTGTAGAGTTTAGGGCTTATGCTTAGCTCTAATGTTGGGGACTTTAGTGACTAGGATTTCTAAGTTACCATCTGGGAGGAAGGTGTCTCCCATCAGGACTAGCTCCAGAGTTTCTTTCCAGGTGAAAGCAATGACTTGCTTCAGTGGATTCCCCACCCCTGTGTCTGTATCACTCTCAGGCATTGTCTAACTTTGTGCTCTAGTCGTCTCTTCTAGCAGTCTGGGAGTACCCTGACAATAAGGGCCAGTCTGATTCCTGTCTCTTTCTTCACCTTCTTTCCTACAGTACTTGATCAATATTTGCAGCACAAATGAAAAATGAGCAAACTACGGTGTAGGCAGGGATCCCTGGCTGCGAAACAGAGTCTAGCTGACGCTCATGCATGTTGTCTGTGTGACTCGAAGCCAAGCCTGTCTCCTACTCTGGGCCCCACTTGCCCAATTTGTGGCATCCTATAGCCCTATGGCTCCTTCTGTGTTTTCCTCTAGCAACATGAATCCATGTTTACTCTCCTAGTGTCCTCAAAAGGTCTTTACACATGCACTGAGCATCATCTGGAAGGGACTGGGACTCTCTTCTGAGGCGACCATGTCTCTGCTCTTACTTTTCCAGAGAGAGCAGCTCCCAAACTCCTGAACACATCTACCCTGCAGACTCAGGGCATCTCCCTCCCGGGATCCATCCTTTCCTGGCCTCCACCTCTGACCCAAGTGGCAGAGTTAGGGGAAGCTGATAGACCAGTTTGTGATTTCCAAAACTTGCTTCATGCTAGGAGCACATGCATAAAAGTGCAGGTAACTGAGCAAACCCCAGGCTCTACTGAATTCAACTCTGGTGAAATGCCCAGAGAGCTAGAATTTTAACAAGTCCTCCGGATGATTCCTACTACCTGGGCTCTGGGTCACCAGTTGCCATTTGGGGTTCATTGGACCATATCTTGCTCAAGGTTTTAGCATTCAGAATGACAGCTTTTTCATCCCAGTTATTCTAAGACAGAATAGAATGTTCTCTCTCCTTCTCTTTCATGCCCTACTCTCAGAGTTCACCATTGCTAAGACATAGCAATTGTGTTCTGTGATCAGAGATGAAGCCCAGCCACTCTTCAAGGAAAACAGTTAAATGTAACCTGGGTTATTCACAAATGTTACTTTTTGTATCACGTAACAGCTTTGATCTTTATGCTGGCGGTCTCAGGTTGCAGAGGGCCAAATTTTCACCATGTCTCTGAGCAAAGTTTAATTAAAGTTTGCCTACAAAGAATTGTCTCCTGCTATAGATGATGGAGTTATCTGCACTGGAAATTAATAGGAGATTTTTTTTTTTAAAGTGTCTATGACAAATGCACCACTCTCCTCCCATTTCACGATGTTTAAGATGGGTGTGGGTTTTCTTTGGTAGGGGGACACACAAAATGTGGATGAAGAAGAGAAATTTTGCATCTGAACAGCACTGATCACATACTGAAAGGAAAGGTTGGCTGTGCTGGCAGGGAGAGCATTGAACCAGGAGTCTGTAGGGCTGAGTCCCGATTCTAGCTCTGCAACCAATTTGTTGTAAGGCACTGGGTAAGTCTCTCCTGCATGAAGTGCAAGGGAAACATCAATTTGAGCAAAGAGCCCCTGGTCTATCATGTGCCCTCAACCCCTCCACTCTAGGACAGTGACCCCTGCACACCACTTTCATAGGGGCGGGGCACATTCTTGCTTCAGAACTAGTGTTTGTCAGCTCCTCTTGGGTCCTCAACTGAAGGCTTCTTGAAAGCTCATGAGGAACTGAATGTGAACAGCAAAATGGGAACTCATGGGTGCCTCCTCATTGTCTGGCATCAACAGGAAGGACGCTTCTCATGCATAGCAAAGCACAGACACACAATACTTGATTCCTGTTCCCCTCTCTCCTACAGAACAAAACAAAACAAAACAACAAAACATCATCCATGCATAAACCATCAAAACAAAACCTGTACTAAAAGTTAGTTCTTCTACAGGGAATATTTTTCCATTTTTCTGTTTGGTGGTGGAGGTGGGGATGGGGAGCATTAATGGTATTCAGGATAGGACAGGGGGACAGTCTCAGAATGCTCTTCTGTGATGGGCAGTGATGATTCCAGATGTGAGCAGCCTGAGGGCTGGACGATGGGACATGAACACTGGGGCCAGCCATCCATTAAAGAGCACCCGGGCCTGGGTCACGTGCAGGAACCACCTCAAACTTCTTGGTTTCCACTGGCAACCTGGCACCCAGCACCGCTAAGCTGGTGCAAAAGCAGTCCCCACGGGAAGCACAACGAGGTGGCCTTCAAAAGTGCAGCCATTATCCCCAGATGGAGTCCTGAAAATGGCCCAAAGATTGTTCCACTTTGAGGGGTGGCCATCCATGTGGAAAGGGGGCACTCTGAGCCACACGGCTTCTCCACTTCTCTGTCTTAGAGGCCACTCTTCCTTCTAGAGCCTTTTCCTCTATCTGCCTCATTTGTGCCTGGGATTAGATGTGCAAGGAAGGTGGACAGGACAGAAGCATTATCAGAGCATTTGCTTCATATATTTTATTCTGAAATTGGCACAGAACATGATTGCTTGAATGCTACCTTTCTCTTTAGCCATAAGCAGTCCTCCTAGAAGTGCCCGTTTTATTATTAAATAAACATTTGGGTGTGTTGAAGTTGGCACAAACTGCAGGAAGACTACTCAGCTTGGAGAAATCTGTTGTTGTTTTTTCCCCCTAATTGATCTATGGGTGACACCAGACTCATATATTTATACTCCTTTTTCTTCTGCGTGAAGAATAAATAATAGATTGTGATTCCCTGATTACGGTTGAGATCCAAGCAGGAAAGCAGGGCAAGTAGCCAGAGGAGAACGTGCTCAAGTTAGCCCTGTCGAGACCTGTAAGGAGGGAAAGATTCCAGACACTGCTCATACCTCAAAGAAGTGACCTTTGCTATGAATTAATCGTTTGGAGATCGTATTTCTCATGTGCTTTACTCACAGGAGGAATTGATTTGAAGCTGAAATTAATTGCGAACTGGGATTAACCATTTGCTTTTATACCATGGTTAAAATTTATTTTTTAGCTGTAGCTGCCTTAATGCCTTTATGCCAAGGTTTTTCTTTACTGTACTGCTAATTCCAGGAAATTCCCTATAGTGAACAGACAGTCCGTCAGAAAACCATGAAGTCTAAAAGACAATAAACTAAACACTGTCTTGGATTAGCAGAGCCTGGCTGAAGCAGAAAATCTTTAATTCTTAATCAGAAATGGATTGGCTTGCTCTGGAGGTTTGGGGGTAAAGGCTGAAAGGCAAACAACAACAAAACCACTGGAGGGGTTCAGTTCACAGCCATTTTGACCTGAAGCAATGGGGCAAGGTTGTCACCCCAAAGTAGATGCACTTTTTGGTTGCTCTTTGGAATATTGTGGGGTGTTCTATGAGCTACCCTCCCAGGGCATCCAGACTGCAGCAGAGTCCAAGAAAGTGTTACTGAGCGTATGGGAAAGAGTGCGAGGTTCTATGGGAAACCCGGTTGATTGTTAGCCATCTTTCTATCTAAGGAACTCAGAGTTTATACATAAGTTACAGTAGTAAAACATAGTTAATGCTGAGTAGTACAAGAGAGGCCCAGAGAAAGCGTTAGTGGCATTCAAAAGAGGAGTGCTTGCTCCCACCTGGAGTGGTGGGGCCTCGGGCGGGCCTGGCAGCTCCTCAGAGAAGGGGCTTCGGTAATTGCTCTCCCCTGACCTCCCACAGCACATTGTTTACTCCTCTGGTGGAGCGCTCAGCGTGCTGGACTGCAATTGTCTGTTTATGTGTCTGTCTCTCCAATTAGACCTCGAGCCCTGAGAGGGCAAGGGGCACGCTTTGTTCAAATCCCTATTCCCAGGGCCAGCCGCAGTCCCCCCACACAGAAGCGCCTCAGGAAAGCTTTGCTGAACTGAGCGAGAAAAGGAAAGTTTCTTCTGAAAGAGCAGCACTTTGATTCTCTCTATGAGGGAGGTGAGCCATTCCAGCCAGAAAAGCAAGGGTCGGAAGTATCTGTGTGTCCTTGTGCTGTCTGTCCAACTGGACTGTGAGCTCCTTTAGGGAGGATTGTGCCCCTCTTGCTTCCACGTTCCCCACACGGCCAGCCCTGTGCCTGCTCAGGTCAGGATCTCACCCACATGGAGCACCGAGCTAATTGGATACCTCCTCTTCCCACAAATTCAGAGAATCATGGATCAAACACAACTCAAATCTACTTTTAATACATAGTCAACACCTCACGGATTACTTTTTTGCCACAAGGGGAAAGATAGAGTGATCAGACTGTCATCACCTTAACCCATATGTGCCTCCTAACGTTTTACAGAAGGAAGGACACAGCAGCCCCTATGAAATATATCGCAAAAAATCAAGTCATTAAACCTGACTTTCAATTTACAGAAAATATGGAGAGAGAATTAAGTTAAACAATCACAAGGAAATAATCAGACAAAGCCAAAGTATTGGACAATTTACAATACAACCAGTCTGATTTCTTCCAAAACTCAGTGTCATAAAGGTGGTTCCAGATTAAAACAATAAAAAGATGTAACACAAAGCGCAATGTGTGATATCTGATTAGATCCTGATTTTTTTCAAAAGCAGCTATAAAATGCAGTTTGGAGATAATTTGTGAAACATGAATATTATTTGATAAGATTGATTTTCTTGAGTATGGTAATGATACCGTGGTTATGTATGATGGTATCTTTACTGTTAAGAGGTACCAAGCTAAAGTAATTGGGAGCCAGATGCCATGATGACTGCAAATTATTTTGAAATGGTTCAGAGACCTGATAGATGAAGTAAATGTGGCAAAAAAAAAAAAAAAAAAAAAGAAAGAAAGAAAAGAAAAAGAAAAAGAAAAAGAAAAAAATCCTCACTTTTAAATCCAGGGTATGGTATTTGGGTATTTATTATACTATTCTTTCTGCTTTTTAAAAAAGAATTCTTATACCGAACTTTACATCAGAAACCGGGGTTGTACTGTATGGTGACTAACATAATATAATAAAAAATCATTAAAAAATAAATAAATAAAAAATAAAAAAAAATTCTTAAAAACATAGAAATTAAAATATATACTGCCAAATTCCAAAAAAACCTTCACAGAAATCTCTAGGAACCCCCCAAATACAGAAATATCAAAGCCAGCGCAGTAAGGATGAGCTAATCCTGGAGTAGTCTTTAGGGAATTTGAACCTGATGTAGGACCCCAGGGCTAGATGTTGAGACCCAGGCATAGAGAAGAGACATGCGCAAGAAGGCATGCCCATACTGGGCTGGGCGGCTAGGACTGAGCCCCTTGCATAAAGCCCAGGGCCTTGAAGTATCCCTCTTCTTTACAGACTAGAAAAAACTTGATCATCCCAGAGAAGGAGTGAGGAAGCTTAATGTCCATCCAAGCTTTGGATGAGGAAAAATATCCCTTACGAAAAATCAAAAGCTCCAAATTTCACATATCTCATGGATCTAGAGTCAGAATATACACTACTTTCATGGGACGGGAACGAGCAGTCAAGGCATTATTATAAAAGTTGGTCTTGAACCATTGACACACACCTGGGATTCAGGGCAAACAAAAGCACCTAGCTGGCTGCAGTGACTCACAAACCAGGACATATTGTCCTCCAACATAATAAACAACCTTCACTAAATATGACCTCAGCCTAAAAGAAAAATTACAAACTACACAAGAAAATAAACCTTAGTGAGGGAGAATGTAAAGATATGGGGAATATGAATGCATCATTAAGAACTTTAGAGAACAGAAGATCTAGAAGGAGAAGATACAGGTTATGTGTGTGTGTGTGTGTGTGTGTGTGTGTGTGTGTGTGTGTGTATGAATGTGTGTGCTCACGTGTGTTTGGACTCTAGCCTGAGAAGACTGCCTTTGCTGCCTGCTTTGTGTGTTTCAGATAAGGGTGGTGATTATTATTTTAACCTTCCGAATTCAAACTAATAATGAGCATGCATACATTGCCCTACGGTTTACTAAGCACTACATACACAGTCTCTTACTTGATCTTTGCAGCAAACCCGTGAGGTATTACCTTCATTTTGACCCTGGATAAACAGAGATTCAACATAATCAGAGGATTTGGTCAAGGATACATAACTTGTAAGCAGGTGATTTTGCCCTAGGCTCTGGCATTTTAGACCCTCCCGTGCAATGCACTGTCCCCCCCACCCCCAGCACCACACTTTCTCCAGGAAAGTGACAGCCTAAACTATCAAGAATGTGTGAAGTTCTGTTTCTGTTTTGAAGATGTTCATAGCTGAACACTTCATGACCTCTTTAGTGGATCTTTTTAGTGTTCCTGGAGGTCAGAAAGTTCCCCTTTATGTCTAACCAAAATGAGGACTGCTTCGTTGAAAGCTCATTTTCTCTTATTTGATTTTTCATTGGATCCTTGGTCAGGATCCTTCTCATGTCCCATTCTATCTGATTATAGGGAAAATGGAGCTACATGCTCTCAAGTGAACAATTTCTTCTGCTATCTCATTGCCTTTTTTTTTTTTTTTTTTACTGACTTCCTAGGTACTCCTCCCCCTTGTCATCTTTCTCTAGGTTTGGGACTTCACATGTTCTTTCTTGGAGCAAATTCTGCCCATCAATCAGTCATTACGTATTTCTAAACTATCAACACTATACTTAATACGTCGCATTCCGAAAAGCAGCAACTGGCTTTCTGTTAAGTGGCAATATGTTTGAGATACGTGATAACGGATGTGCCACCACGCACCCTGAGTGAGTGAAAATGTCTCATCAAATTGGAGACCTTTTAAGTTAGACAAAGTTGGAACCTAGGTGTTACATAAATGACGCAGCAAATCACGCTGGATGATTTTCCTGCTGTTTAATCAAGGATTCAGTCACTTCTACTTGTAAACTAGCATTCTTTTATTTTCTTACAAAGGTCAGGAGTATTTTTTCTTGTAGAAGAATTGGCCACTTCTCCCTCCTCCCACCCACCCTAGTTTCTTTTCTTAGCTTCCAAAAGACTTACAATCCCAAGACCATCTTTTTTCCCTCCTTTCCTCCTCTCTGCTTCCCTCTTTCCCTCTTTCTTTTCCATCTCTCCCTCGCTCCTTCCTTCCTTTGGTTCATTGATTCATCATACACTCATTAGGCACTATGTTTGAGGTATTAGGGCACAGAGGTGGATCAGACAGAGTACATACCCTCAATTTTCTTTCAGTCTACAGGATAGACAGATAAGTAAATAGGCAGGGACAATATGTTATGATAATGCTGTGATTGGGGAAAGCAGAAGGAGCTGGTGTAAAGCAGAGGGAGGGTCAAGGAGAGATGGAGATAGAGGTCCCCACAAGTCAGGATAGGCATTCCATTGGCTCCTCTGAGGAAGAACAAGCACTTCGGCCATCAACCACATTTTCCCCACTTCAACAAGCATTGATTAGTGCCTCCCTCTGTCCACCACGTAAAGGGCACAGCAATAGCTTCTGTGGGAGCTGCCAAGGTAAATAAGGCAGAGTGCTTTGCTCTTTGGGTTCATAACCTATTGAGGGAGACCACCAGGGACACAAATAACTGAGATTCATGGAAGACAGTGAGAAGGGACATATTTATAGAGACACAAACGAATAATGTATTGTAGGAAACCAGGGAAGGCAGAGGTTTGTTCCTACTGGGGGTATACAGGAAGTCTGTAGCCCATAAGATATTTCAGCTTTCTCTTTGGGTATTAAAATACGCTTTTCTCCAAAATTCAGCAAAGACGTGAGGAAATGAAAGAGTGTACTTGATCTGAGAAAGCCTCTATTTGTCACTTTAGTGCAACTCTATTTTTCACTTTATCTCCTGCTGTCAACTACACGTAGGAGGCAGTTAAACTGTGAGAACTGAGGGAGACTGAGAGCCACCTCTCCAAAGTGGTCTACATGTGGGGGCTGGGGAGATTGGGGGTGACTCTCAGGATGGTTGAAGGTTTGTTATAGGGAGAATGTTGAGAATGGGACTTCTCTCTGTGTTAGTCATCTGTCAAGTAGCATTTCTTGTTTTCTTGTCATTGTCTCATCTCTGAGACGGACCCCAGTGACAGAGGCCTATCTAGATCAAATGCAAAATAATATAATTAGCAATATAATGGCAACTGGCAGCTAGCATAGTGAGCAGTATGGTGCCAGCTACCAAAAAAGAGATCAGGCTTCTGAGTCCCACAGACCTGACCTTACATCCCAACTTCAACCCTTGCCAGTAGTGTGACCTTGCCGGCCACATTGCTTGACGTGCCTGTTTCCTCATCCATCAAATGGGGATGCAAGATCTTGGGGTGCAGCTGCCTGAGTTTCTACTCACTCAATTCTCATGTTCAGAACCAGTCAAAGGTCTTTTTCCACACTGTGAAAACAACTTTCACATGCATGTACTTCTCTTCTTGGTCTCCCTGAGCAATCTCTCTTACCTACTCTCATGATTTCAGCTACCATTTACATGCTGCTGATTCTCAGATCTTTAGTTTCAATGCAGACCTCTTTCCTGAGAATCCAGATCCATGCACTCAGCTGTCTTCTGGTCTCCATAAATCATATGTCCCTTAAGCACCTCAAGCTTGTGTGTTCAAAGCTGAGCCCTACTGAAGGAGTTTTCAGTCACTAGGGGAAACCTTTTATTAAACCTTTTTACTAAGACAATTAAGAGAGACTTCAAAGAGGAAGTGGCTTATTAGTTGAATCTTAAAATAATGGTGTGATTTAATTTAGACTCAGTGAAAGGAAAGAGAAACCATTCAAGTTAGAGACAAGTACATGGAAGCAGGAAAGCTTCACAGTGTACAGTGAGGACCCAGGTTTGGTTATGCATCTTCAAATCTTCCTTCTTAATGTTCTATTTCATTCCTTAGTAAATACCTAGCTCCTAATAACTTTCTCCATATCTGGACATACAAAAACTGCAGAAAATCATAGAATGGTACTGGGATGTCTGGGGCCAGACTGAAATGAACCAGCTCCTTCCCAGCTGTAAATTATGGTCTATGGACATCATGGGAAGCCTCATGTTCAACCACGGGCTTGAGGTGCTTAAAGGGATGGGAGCAAGTGGGGATCAAACAGGCAGTTCATCCTCCAGGAGCAGGAAATTAGAAGACTGGGTATTGGCTTTAGGATTAACTGTCCCTTGAGGCCCAGGCTCCCCATCCCATCATCAATCTCCTGCACATGCAGCTAGCCTCCCGCCCACAAGTTCTTCCAGAGGGAACACATAACTGTTAGTGAAAACTAGGGAGTTGTACCACAGGTTTTCCATCTGTATACTGGGCACATTTCCTCCAGCTTTGTCACTCTGTGGTTCCCAGCAGCTGTATGGTTCTGCCTGGTTATAGTACAAATCTTAAAACATGCCTGTTCTTATGTCCCAGCTGGTGGATGCTATACTGTAGCAAATTGCTTGTTTCTTCCCTCCTTCCCTCCTTCCCCTTATTCCTTCTTTCCCTTCTTCCTTCCCTTCCTCCTTTTCCCCCTGCTTTCTTCCTCCCTCCTTACCTTCCCTCCCTCCCCACTCCATCTGTCTGTTCCCCACCCCCACCTCTCATTAAATCAGTATTTCCATTGGATGTCAACAGTTGCTTCCCTATTATAATTCCGTGTATGCAGGCTGCAGTCCCCTTTTACCATAGTGTGAGGAAATTATCTCAGTTCATTGACAATGTTTTCTTTTAAGGTAGTGCAGGGAAAGGAGAGTCTTGAATCATTCAAGGAATTCCCCCAAATTGATTGCAGGGGTGTGTGAATGCAGGCTGTCATTTCCTGACATATGTCAGGAAGCCAAGGACAAGACAATAAACAGGAGATGACTGACATTGCTCCCAGTGATGCAGATGGGGAATTACACATCCAAGTAGGAAAGACGCATCTATATGAGAAGTCCAAGTTATTCCATAAGAAAGGATCTAAAACCACCAGAGAGAGATTTAGGTCCAAAGGATTGAGACAATGGGAAGCACAAAGGAGAATTACAACAACCTCTGTGAGTGGCAAGCACCCTCTCTACCTACCCTCTCTTCCCACTGACTCTTACTGAAATGCCTATGTGTTTTACTCATTGGAGCCAATGTTCTATTTTGTTCATATTATAAGCATATACCATACCACATGAAACCATATGATTTCAGAAGTAGAGGGATAATGTCCTCTACTGCAGTGTTTTTCAAACTTTACATGATGACCCATTAGCAGATCATAAAATTGATTTAGTGGGCCATGAATAGCAATTTAAGAAAACTAAAATAAAGTGAAAATATCAGATTGATCTTGGTCTCATAAAATTTATTATATTTTTACATACATATGTATGTGCATATTTGGTCATGATATACAATTTATTTCTTACTGTGAGTTGCGTTATCAGTATATATTGCTGCATAACAATTACTTCAAAACTTACTTGCTTAAGACAGTAAGAACTCGTTCTCTTACCATTTCTGAGGGTCAGGAATTCAGGAGAAATGTAGCTAGATGGTTCTCAGTCAGAGTCCTTCATAAGGTTGCAGTTAAGATGTCAGTCAGGAACTGCAGGGTTTACTTCCAAGATGGCTCAGTCACGTGGCTAGAAAACTGGTCCTGGTTATTGGTTGAGGCCTCAGGTTCCCCGTGTGTGAATCTCTCTGTTAGGTTGCTTGAGTGCTCTTGAAATGTGGTGCTGGCTTCCCCCAGAGGAAGCAACCCTAGAGAGCAAGGCAGAAATGGCAACGTCTTTTATGACCTAGCCTCAGAAACCACATACCATCACTTTGGCCATATTTGGCTGGTAATACAGACTAACACTGATATAATGTTGGAAGAGACTATACACCAGCAGACAAGGCTTATCAGAGGCCATCTTGGAGGTGGCTACCACAACTGGGGTCAAAAAAGTTTAAGAACCTGAGTTGTACAGTCATTCACTTTATGCATAAATCTCAAACTATCACCAACTCTGAAGACTGACCATTCATATGTAGATTTTCCTACTGCAATTACATGATACAAATTAATGTGGCCTATAGTCAATGATTGATGAACAGTTACTGAAGCCACTTATAAACACAGATAGTAAGTGACCTAAATAAATCATTATAATGAACATGACCTTTAGCCAGTCTTAGCTTGATCATGCTCTGACATGAATGGAGGACTGGTGGGGAAATACAGAAACATGGGATGAGGGAAGACAGGAGCTGGGGAGTCAAACATGGCTGCAGGACTGACTCCAAAGGACTGAGCAGTCAGAAGCAAATGACATGTTCAGAGGGTATTGTGGGCTCTCTAAATGGGTTCAGTTCTCTGGTCTTAAAAGACTCTACCCCAGAATATTGAGAGACTTATAAATGAGGACATGTGGAGAACAGATTGTACAAACTGTCATACCTTTTACCCCTCCCCAGTCTTCTGATTCTAAACCACAGATCAAGTAGCTTACCATCCAAGCTGAGGGCCAGGTCCGAAGGGCACTATTTTTGACTTGTTTGAGAACTGCTAGAACAGGAAGAAATTGTCTGCAGGACACAGAACGGATCTGCCAATAGCAAATCATTCCCCAAGTGTCCCATTTCCTTCTCTGGCAAGATTACTAGGCTAGTACAGCAGGAAAATGTATTGAATCCAGATTTCAGTAAGATTTTAACAAGGTGTCTCATAATAGCCATGTGGATAAAAGGGAAATAAATTATTTTATGCCAGAACAATTAAGCACATTAATTAACTGGTACCCAAAGAGAACCTAATAATGGACCAACAAAAATTTAGAAGAAAGGTCCTTGTAGTGTGCTGCAGGTGATTTGTCTGATCAGCATGCTAATCACCAGGATTAAGTTACAAAAACCTCCTGATCTGATGTGTGACTACATGGTCTAATATAATCAGAATCTCAAAAATTATTGATGGACAGAAGTGCTGTTTGAATCGATTAATAGGAAATTTGTCAGGGACAAGGAAAACTGCTTCCAAAGAGCCAATTGCTCAAGGAATTGTGGGTGAGATGGGGCGTAACAGCAGAACCTCTGCTGACATGGTGCAGCGGTTGTTCCCAGGGGGCTTGCCCTGGGACACAAGTGCCAAGTAAGCAAATGGGTCTAAAAGATCTGTGGAGAAGAAGAGCCACTGCAGCTCTGGACAGCACTATCAAAGGAGACATAGCCCAAGGGCCAGAAAGTCGAGAGGCAGAAAAACAGGGGGAGGAGCCCATTGGCTTTAAGAAAGGTGTGAGTGTCCTGAAGTCACCCTTGCCACCTCACAGGCCAAACTTCCTCATCCAATATCCCTTCGGGGATACCAGTTTAGAGCTTGTTTACCAGAGTCATCCTCCTTGGTGGGCCCTGACTGCCTGTGTTCGACCCTTCAACCCCAAAATGTTATGGGAATCTTGCTCAAAGTCTCGGTCTCTTAGCCACTGCTTGGAATTAGCAAATGCCTTGAGGGGAAAAGTGGTGCCCAGTGTCAGGCTTATCTCTGTACGTCTCCCCTCTTTTTGACATCTTAGTTTCCCACATCCTCGCTGCACTGGTAGTTCCCCATTGCCTCAAAAAATTTTCCCCCATATTTTGTTCAACTATTCTAGTTCTTAGCAGAAAGGTTGGTCTGCAACAAGTGGTTCTGGCATTATCAGAAGGGAATATCCATCCTCATATGTCTTTTTGATTTGACTACAGTAACCTTTGATAAAACCATCAGAGGTTTTCAGCTCATGTTGTATATTTTCTGCCAGAGACCTGCAATCAACCATTTTTCCAAGGAGCCCTGTCAGGTTTCAGCTAGGCATGAATGTTCTTCACTACTGGGTTGCACTCTTACTTAGCCTTTTCACCGGATAGGGTTAGGAAATATGCACCTCTTAGAAAGCAAAACTGAAGAGTTCATACTGATGATTTCAATTCATGAGAAAGATTATAGTACATTTTACTTAACTTCTTTGATTTTATAATATTTCTTCTATGCTGAAAAATCATGGTTCTTAGTAACATTAACATTATTACTTATTTGGCTTTTTCTAAAATGTATATACATATACATACACACAATTTATTTTATTCTAATATGTGTGTGTTAAAATAACACCACCATCATAACTACTAACAAAAGACTGAATGCAATTTGGTACTTCTTTCTCTTTATTTGTCTTCAGTATATATTCCACCAGGGATTTGCAGTCAAAATACTGTGTTTCAAAATCTTCAAAATATTCTGCCTTGTATGATTATGCCATCAACTTGATATACAGATAACTTTATTTATTTGAATTTGTTTTCAACTTTAAGGGATTGATTTTTTTCTCTTTGATTTAATTTTGCTTTTAAGTTATATGAAATATTAAATCCTTCTAAATTCAAACCTATAAAACAAGTTAGAGAGATTTAACTTCCATCACTGTCTCCTCTCCCCATTCTCTCCCTACAAGCAACCACTTTTGTGGCTTTTTTACTTATTCTTTCACTAATATATACATCTATGTCTCCAGATTCCTATTTTCTTTTATTTTTTTAAAAAGATTTTATGTATTTATTTGACAGAGAGAGAGACAGCCAGCGAGAGAGGGAACACAAGCAGGGGGAGTGGGAGAGGAAGACGCAGGCTCCCAGAGGAGGAGCCCGATGCGGGGCTCGATCCCAGAACGCCGGGATCACGCCCTGAGCCAAAGGCAGACGCTTAACAACTGAGCCACCCAGGCGCCCCAGATTCCTATTTTCTTTACACAAATGATTACATACTATGTACATTCTTGTGTACCTTGCTTTCTTTACTTAGTTATATATATTCTATAGCAGTATATCCTCAGTTTTTTTTGTTTTTTGTTTTTTTAGTGTAGCTTTATTTAGATGGACTTCAGTTTACTCAACAACCAATCCCCTACTGATGGACATTAGGCTGTTGGCAAACATTTGCTATTACAAATACAGCTGTGATAAATATCCTATGCATATACAATTTCATATTTTTGCTGGTATATCTTTGGGATACACTCATAAATGTAGGATTATTGGCTCAAAGGATAAATTAATATGCAATTCTGCTAAACATTGCCAAATTCTCCTCCCTAGAGGTTATGCCATTTTAGAATGAAACTTCCAGAGCACAAATATGACCAGGTCTCCCCACTGTCTGAAACTTCTGTGGGCTTTCTGTGTCCCTGAAGATAAAACCCAAACTCCTCCCCAAGAGCTATAGGATAACACAACTTGGCCCCATGGACCTCCCCAGCCCCACACCGCTAATCCTTGTGCACCAGGCCCTCTGAACTTACCTTGTTTTCTCCCTCCCTTGTGCTTTTTCACATGCTGGGATTCCTTTCTTCCATTTTATTTGCTGGCCTCCCACTGATTCCTCAAGGCTCAGCTTATATGTCACCTATTCCAGAAGGCCTTCCCCAAGTCCTCTCCATTCTCACACATGGCTGGGGGAAGTAACCATCCTCTCTGTTCACAACTTCCTGGGCTTCCCTGATCACAGAACTCATCATCTGGAATTGGCCTCCCAACTGGGCTGTGATCTCTAGGAAGGCAGGAGTTGCATGAGCTGGAGAAGGCCTTGGAGTATTTTCAGAAGAGCAGTGACATGATTGAATCTCTGTTTCAGATATAGATCTTGGACCCATGTGTGGAAAAAGGACCAGTGGGACCCAAGATGAGAGGTAACAGACCAGTCAGCAGGCTGTGGCCATCATGTAGGCAAGAAGAAATAAGGATCTGTTGGGTCAAATAGTAGTGGGAGCAGAGAGGAGGAGAAAAAGAATTCAGGATTGATTTTCAAGTCCACATGGACAGGACTTGGTGATAATTAGATGTGGCAGCTGAGAGAGATGGAAGAATAGAGGCTGACTCCACATTTCCAGTTTGATCGACTAAAGGAGGACGAGTAGACGGAGTCTATTTTTGAGGAGGGTAATGTATTCCATTTAGACAAGTTGTGCTTGAGGTATCTGTAGAATGTCCCAGTAATGATGATAGCTGTTATCTTTAGGCTTATTATGTATGTCCTGTGCCCTTTACATATCATCATCATCATCATCATCATCATCATCATGGACATTTACTGAGGCTGCTTGTGGCTCCAAGAGGCATACATACCCATTGAAGCCACCAACTCAGGTAAACCTATTATCCATCTGTGTTCTGGAACTCTCCATTTGGATGTCTAACAGCCATCTCAGATTTAACGTGGCCCAAACCTAAGTCCTTATCCTGAAGCACATTAGTCTGGAGAGGTAGTATTGCATGGTAGTTAAGAAGAATGACTCTGGAGTAGATCACTTGAGTTTGTGTCCCCTCTCTGCTAACTTACCATATGACCTTGCCAAAGCATTCTTTGTGCCTTAATTTCTTATCTGTACAGCAGACATGATAATAATGGTACTTACTTCATGACATTGTTAGGAGGATAAAACCTACTATTGTACATGAAACAATGCCTGGCACAGAGGAAGTACCATAAGTTTTCCCATTCCTACCCCCAAATCCACTCTTCCCTAGTCATTCCTTGGCCATATTTAAGACAAAACCTAAATCACATCCTTGAATGTCCTCTTTTCCTCATGTTACAAGTTCCATCCATCAATAAGTCCTAGGACAACCTCCGAAGTATATCTCAAATACCAGCAAGGCTGTCTTGCTCCTACCTGGACAACTGCAACAGCCCCCTAGCAACTCCCAAGTTATCCAGTCCTGTGTCTCCCAATGAGAGCTCCCTGCTACTGCTCAAGAACTTTCCAGAGCACTTTCAAAGTGAACACTAATCTGCTTTCTTGCCCACTATGAACCCTTCTCATCTGGCATGACAGTCAGGCTGTAGCCTTCTCCTCCGTAGACTGCTAGCTACACTGAAGAAAAGGGTCCATCAGAGAGGGATAAGAACTTGCTCAAGTTCCCACAAGGGTTTTTTCCACTGGTTCCTTAGATATTCAGAAAGCAGAGATGATTGTGCCTGGAGCTGCCTTCCGTAAAGGACACCCTGGCTGTGAAAGACCTTGTAAAGTAACACAAAACTGGGTGATTTACAAAGAGCCTTCCTTGGTTGTAATGGTCTTGCCCCTGGAGCCTCAGCCATGCCTGCTGAACCACATGGAAGCAGCATGTGGTTCCATACCAAAGACAGCAGTGAAGCCACGCTGGTGGCCTTGGAGAGCAGCAGCCTTTCCCTGCATCCCGCTGCCCAGGCTTCTGGAGCCCCAATGGGACCAGGGTACCCCAGAGCCCCAGGAGTGGCTTCTTCCATCATAAGCCCTCCAGGAGGCACAGAACAGCTCCGCAGTGCCACCCAGAGGCCAACAGCACCAGCCAGCAGAGAGAGTTTTTGGGCTTTGGGGGATTGCTGGACAGTGGTTGATATTTTGGAGGTTTGGAAGTGTGCCGGGCTGAGCTATATTTGGAGAAGGTCGTTTCTTAGTGTATGGCTGTACATTCAGTTCCCTCAGAGCCTGTCTCCTGCAGCCGCCTCCCCACTCCTGGTGCACACACTTATGGCTATTGTGACATGGAAAGCTCCAGAGAAACCCAAGAGCTGCTTCCAAACCTCTGGTCTTGACTAAAAAGAAGAAACAGAAGATCAAGTCCTGCAATATACCCATGTGCAAAAGTTGTTCGGTACATGAGATAAAGAGAGCACTCCAAATAAACTCAAGTGGAGAGACCACCAGCATGGGTGTTGGGACAGATAGCTATCCATTTCAAGAAAGGACATATAAATCTCTTCCTCACACCCTGCATTCCCATAAGACTATACAGGTCAAAGAATTTAATGTCATACTGGAAAAAAGTCCTGGTAAATATTTTTATACCCTTGGAGTGGGAGGGTATCTTAGATATAATACCAAACAAAAACTATAAAGGAAAATACTGATGAATTTAATTCAAAAATTAAAAGCTTCTGTGGGCATGTGATGTTAATGAGCACTGGGTATTATATAAGACTTATGAATCACTGACCTCTACTTCTAAAACAAATAATACATTATACATTAATTGAATTTAAATTTCAAAAAAAGGGAAAAAATTCTTTGGATTAACAAACACCATAGATAAAGTTAAAAGCCAAAATAACATACTTGGAAGAATGACATATATGAAAAACAGTGAGTAATATCTTTAATATATAGGGAAATTTTACAAATCAATAGGAAAAAGACAAACACCCCAGTAGGAAAACTGGAACACTGCATGAACAAGCAACTCATCAAAAGACAGAGGACTGAGAACCATTAAGAAATGCCCAGCCCTTGGGGCACCTGGGTGGCTCAGTTGGTTAAGCCTCTGATTCTTGGTTTTGGCTCAGGTCATGATCTCATGGGTCTTGAGATCAAGCCCTGCCTGGGGCTCCCTGCTGAGCTTGAAGATTCTCTCCCTCTGCCCTTCCCCCCTCCAAAGTGCTCTCTCCTGTGCATGCTCTCTCTTCCTCTCTCTCAAATAGATAAATAAATCTAAAGAAAAAAAAAGAAATGCCAAGCCCTAGTAGTAATCAAGGGAATGATCATTAAAAAGACACAGAGATTACATATTTTTCAGCTATCAAATGAACAAATATTTCAAAGAGTGGGACTAACTTGTGGAGGGGTTGAATGATGTGGAGATCAAATGGACCCACACGCTGCTGGCGGAGGGAGGATTGGCAAGGCCTTTCTGGAAGGCAATGTGGTGTCATAGGTTAAAGTCCTCAACAAACATTGCACATCCTTATACTAAGCAGTTTCAGGAATTTATCCTGAGGACATAATACTGGATATATGCAAAGATTTCACTGCCCAGGGATGTTGACAGCAGCTTCTTCAAAAAATAAGGGCATAAAAAGGAAATAATCTAAATATGTGTATAACCATTTAAAATGATAAGAGAGATGCATTTTCATCAACCTGGAAAGACGTTCATGCTACAATATTAGGTGAGAAAAGCTGTTAAATGGAAATAGTATGCATAATTTATTCCCTTTTATGTAAATAAAAGTAACATATGCATCACATGTTTAAAAAATAGATTGGGCTATGCAACAAAATACTAACAGTGATTTCCTTAAGGCAAGGAAGGAAGAATAAGAATTACACATGACTACTGTTTCTTTTGGCTTTTCCACATTTTTTCCATTTAATTTTTTTGTCGAAGTATAATTAACATACAATGTTGTGTTAGTTTCAGGTGTACAACATATTGATTCAACAATTCTATACATCACTCAATGCTCCCCACAGTAGGTGATATTTTCTTTTTATTTCAACATAGAAATATCTGTAGTAGCTCTTTTGTTGCCCTTATTTTTTTTACAATCTTAGATTTTTAAAAAATGACAAGAGTAATACAGGCTTTTTAAAAAGTTCAAACCAGACAGACGTATATAGAGGCTTTCCCTTTTACCACTCCATCCCCCAGAGAAGACCATAGTGGACTGATTGGTATAGATTTTCCCGCACATTTGCATGCACATGTAAACGTATACATGTATATTTGAATACAAAGGGGATCACACTATATACACTGTGCTGTAACTTGTTGGGTTTTTTTTTCACTCAATAATATGCCCTGGACATCGTTCCATGTCAACACATACAGATATACCCTTATACTCAAAACGAAAGCATACCTGCCTTTCAACAGCTGCATATTGTTACCATGGACAGATATACTCAAATCTTTTTTTCCTGATAGCTCTACAATGATTATGTATTACTTATATGATGGAAATATAATAAAACGCTTTCTTGAAACAACAGAAAATAAAAGAGGGACAAAGGAGGGAACGTGGGAAGAGATCTTGTTTGTTCACATTCCTGTGGATTGGGGGCCTCTTCTACTTGGGGGCTACCTTTGATTCTGGAGAGCTTTCAGGGCTTGATTAGGTCCAGATGAAAAGAGCCACTTGTTCCATGATGAAAGAAAAGAGGTCCAGGGACTCTGGGTTTTCTGGTGGCCTTGCTCAGTTCAGGGCCCCAGGCTTAGAGAGGAGGCCTGTGTTAGAGCAGAGGTTTGAGCTGGGACTACAGTGACGCTGATAGAAGAAAGCAACAATAAAACTAGAAACAAAACCCAGCATAAAAACAACAGTTAGAGGAGCAAAACAAACCACCTTTTAAACTTTTTAAAAAGATTTTGTTTATTTATTTGAGAGAGAGAGAGCACTAGCAGGGGAGGGGGAGTGGCAGAGGGAGAAGCAGGCTCCCCTGCGGGGCTCGATCCCAGGACCCCAGGACCATGACCTGAGCCGAAGGCAGACACTTAACCGACAGAGCCACCCAGATTCCCCAAAACAAACTACCTTTTAATCTCTGGTCTGGAGGCAGACAAAAGCCCCCTAGAACTCTCCCACCACCCACACCCAAACAGTCTGCCTCTGGGTATGAGCACTGGACGTTTGCTTTAAGATGGCCCAGTTTGCCTGCCTTCTTTTACAGAGAGGAAGAGGAGGTCCAGAGAAGGGAAGGGTCAAGTCCAAGGCCAGCAGGGAGTAGGTGACAGAAGTGAGCTGAAGACTCAGCAAATCTGATCCTGATTCACCAGTATCTTTCCTGTCCTTCCTTTTTTCCTTTTCTTTTTCCACTTGCCAAGACTATTTTAAGAATAGAACTTACTTTTCCATCATAAAACATATACACACTAATCACATAAAACGTGGACAGCAAACATAAAAGCAGAAGTAAGAAAAAGACACAATTTCACTACCTTTCTGTGGCAGAATGTTCCTGAGTTTCCCTTCTTATTTCCTATGGATGTGTGTACATATTTTTCTTTCTGTTCTCTTGCCTGGCTGGATTTAGTACAGGAGGAGCACACTGCTGTGCGGCTCACTGTCTTGAAGCCAGTGCCTGTCTTGGGTTCCAGGACAGCAGGCACACTTTGTTACCAAGAGGTTTGCGTTTCGGCTTTGGCCCCAAGTGTGACATTGAAACATTGGACATTTCAGCTTTATTGTTCAAGACCTGCTTAATGTCTGAACTTGATTCTACCTCCACAAGCTCCAGAGCAGGGAATCCTCATGTGGAGGACGCATAACCACATCCGGAGCGCTGTGCTTCAGGATCTTCAGTGAAAAGACAGCTACTCACTACTGTGAGTGTCCCTCTGGGACCTCATAAAGCTGCGCTTTAGGAGTGGTGGCAGATGCCCTTGGGGTAGCTTATCTTTACTGGGCAGACCAAGGGTGGGCACAGCAAGGCCAATTTGAGGGAGCTCTGCACTGGGTTAGATGGGAGAGGGCATGCTAACACATGAGTCCAGGCATGGCATCAGGGGAGCCCAAAGTATGCATGGGGAACAGCACGGGGCCAGTTGAGCTGAAGATCAGGGAGCAAGCAGGAATAAAGCTGGACCAATCCCTAGGGGCCAGCCTGGAGGAGGTCTTGAATGAGAGGCCTAGATAAGGAAATTGAAGCCTAGGGGTAGGAGTGGGTGGCACGGCGATAAAGGGACTTGCACAAAGTTGTACACCTGACTCCCATGGTAGTGAATTTCCACCACCCATCAGATCTCCAGATCCCTTCTCCACCATGCAAAGCCATGTGGAAATGTTTCAAGAGTGAAAAGGATGAGCAGAAGGTGAGGCAGTTCAGGGTGGTATGAACAACGAGAGCTTTGGACTCAGGCCAGACCTGGATTCCAGTCCACACTCAGCCCTAACCGACTATGTGACCACAAGCAAGTGACTTGACCTCTTGAAGCCTCAGTTTCCTCAAAGTGCAGAGCAGACCTGCCTGGCAGGTCTGTGGAGAAGATTAAATGAGCTAGTGGAGGCAAAGCATTCAGCCAATGTTGAATTTGGTGAACATCTTTACAGTGCTTGTTGGTCTTTTTACTATCATCTTATTAATTTTAATTAGGGTGAACATATGTCCTGGTTGCTAGGGACAGACCTGTTTATGCTGTTGTCCCAGTAATTATTAAGAGCTTTTCCTTCTGTTCTAAAAAGTATATGAGTTTGGAAGATAAATGGCATGTTCACTGTAATTACAAGTGGGCTGGGTCTTGAACTCTTTTTCACACTTGTCATTGCTGTCCTCTGTTATCCTCTGTCTGTGCCCAGAGGACCGAGATCACATGCACCCACAATGAGTCCTGGATTGAGCATGAGTAAAGACACCTTGAGTTCTTTCCCTAACTTGCAGGGCATCCAGGGGCAGGTGTCTTTCTGTGCCAGGCCTCAGTCTTCCTATTTGTAAACAGCAGGAGTGGATTAAATGGTCTCCACAGACCCTTCCAGCTTGAAATTTCTATCCTTTATAATTCTTCCATACCTAGGAAAATGGCTAATGCCCCCACACCTGTCACAAGCACTTACTGGACACCTCCCGTAGGCAGGCTCTGTGGGACGTAGATGTGTCTACCATCTGCAAATCTCGGTGGATGTCAAGGTGAGGCTTCCCTGCGGCAGCTCTTCTGCCTGATCTCCCGGCACCTCCCAGGACAGCAGATGCTCCACTGAGTCTGGAGTCAGACGTTCTACCACTGATGACTTCCCTACCCTGACCCTCAGGCTTTCTCATAAGGTTGCTGAAATTGCCCAAACAAGGATAACCAGGCTCCCCAGTGGACAGGGCAGGCACTCACCTCTCATCAATTAGTGTTACTCAGATTCAATGGGAGTCTCATGGCTATAAAGCATCCAGAACAGTCCTTGCTCAAAGTAAGTGCTCTAAGTGTTTGTTAAATATCTAAGTTGCTACATCAAACAGGTGCCACCACTCAATATGCCTGAGGTTTGTTAAAACAGTTGCAGATGACTAGTAGCAGCCGAAGGTGATGGCTTGGGGACAGGCTCTGTGCTTGTGACAGCCCCACCCAGAAGCAGTTCTGTCTCCCATGTGCCATCACCCCTGTTGTGGAGAGGTGCCCACATAGGTCAGGACTGTGAAGATTGTTGGAAATTCCCACCCAAAGAATATTTGCCATGCCATATGTCATTCAGGTGATCCCTGGAAGTGGGTCACCTTCCTGTTTTGTTTTGTTTTTTTTTTTAAGATTTTATTTATTTATTTGACAGAGATAGAGATAGCTAGCGAGGGGCGCCTGGGTGGCACAGCGGTTGAGCGTCTGCCTTCGGCTCAGGGTGTGATCCCGGCGTTACGGGATCGAGCCCCACGTCAGGCTCTCCACTATGAGCCTGCTTCTTCCTCTCCCACTCCCCCTGCTTGTGTTCCCTCTCTCGCTGGCTGTCTCTATCTCTGTCAAATAAATAAATAAAATCTTTAAAAAAAAAAAAAAGAGATAGCTAGCGAGAGAGGGAACACAAGCAGGGGGAGTGGGAGAGGAAGAAGCAGGCTCATAGCGGAGGAGCCTGGTGTGGGGCTCGATCCCATAACGCTGGGATCACGCCCTGAGCCGAAGGCAGACACTTAACCGCTGTACCACCCAGGCGCCCCCACCTTCCTGTTTTTTAAAACCAGTTTACTTACATGGGAAAGATGCCAGACATAATTCTCCATGAAAGTAAGTACCCCTTTGGGAACAGAAAGCCCAGAAAGAAAGTGTACACTATTGGCCCCAGGATTTCACTAAAGAAAAATGTCTTCAAAGGAAGCTGCCCATACTAATTTTTTTAAAAGGTATTTTATTTATTTATTTATTTATTATTTATTTATTTATTTATGTGAGAGAGAGAGGGAGAGAGAGAGAGAATATGAGTGGGAGGGGCAGAGAGAGAGGGAGAGAATCCCTAAGCAGACTGGTGAATGCAGAGCCCTAGGTGGGGCTCGATCTTACGACTCTGAGATTAGGATCCTGAGTTCATGACCTGAGCTGAAACCAAGAGTCTGAAGCTTAACCAACTGAGCCACCCAGGTGCCCCATAGTAATTTTTTAAAAAGGAGATGACAGTTAAACTGTAGAACATAAAGGACAAAACGAAACTATTGGCCCAAAAACAACGCAATCAAGTTTAAGAAAGTGCATAGAGCGCCACACTCTGGCTGAGGAGCTGCAACGCCCGCTTCTGCCGGTTTCTGTCTTCCTGACTCCTCCCCAGCACCTTAGTTCGTTCTTATGGCAGCCTAGGCAGAGCATCAGCTTTACCCGTGGGCCCACAGGGCAGGTATTAGTGTCTCCATTGCAGATGTGGAGTAGACCCTCCACCTCTTTTACCAGGTGGGTTCCTGGTAGAAAAGAAGGTAGGACGGAAAATGTAGGCCCCTACCCTGAGTAATTTTATGTACAGAGAGATTTAGGGTAGAAATAAAGGCTAAATGCTACAAAGCTGTAGTTCTAGAAAAAAAAACCCACCTCTTTCAATTAAAGAAAGAAAGCAAACCAACTGGAGATAATTGCAAATCCATGTGACTAGGTATCACAATGATTCAGACCCAGATAAGCACTCTAGGAGAGATGATACAGAAAAGAACACCTTTTGAGTACAAAATCAAGGCAGTTCTTATGCAAAAATATCCACTGGGCCTTTCATAGACGAATCACCCCTCCTTTACAAAATTATTTCCCTTCCATTATCTCATCCGATCCTCACAGTAGCCCTGTGAGGGATGAAGGGCAGGATGATTATCCTCATTTGGGGGATGAGCAGATTGAAGCTGTCACTACCAAAGCAACATCAAGTGTGTGGTGGAGTTGGACCTGGAACCCGGGGCTTGGATCTCCAGACCACTGGGTTTTCTGGCACACCCAGGAGTCTGCCTGTGAACCACCAGAGTTCAGATGTGGGATGAGAAACCCATTCTTGGCTTCCAATGGGAAGCATTGGGATCAAGGCTTTGGGAATTGGCCATGGGTTGTGGGGAGGAAGGGTATACTTCACCCCAGTATGAGCCGACCTCACCCATTGCCCCCCAACCCAGGACAGACTACCATAAACAAGAGTGCATATCATTTTCACATCTACTCTAGGGGTAGGTGGGCTCTATTATTCTGCTCAATTCACAAATGAGAATGCAGAGGCACAGAGAAGTTAAGTATCTTGCCCAAGATCACACAGCTAGCAAGTCTGAGGCAATTTGAAACCAGCTGGTCTGACTCCAGAATGTCTTCTCTGAAACTCATTGTTCTATTGCCTGATGGCTAGACCTTTTTTGTTTGAATCCATAGAGAAGCTGTTTCCGTTTTCTTCTTTTTTATTTGAGTATAGTTGACACACTGTGTTATATTAGTTTCAGGTGTATAGCATAGACATTCAACAAGTTTATACCTTACGCTATGCTCACAAGTATAGTAGCTACCGTCTGTCCCTATACGTGGCTATTAGAATATCATTCAGTATATTCCTTATGCTGTGCCTTTTATTCCCAGGACTACTCATTTCATAACTGGAAGTCTGCATCTCCCACTCCCCTTCTCCCATTTTGCCCATTCCCCCCCTCTGGCGACCATCAGTTCATGCTCTGTATTGATAGGTCTGAATCTTCTGCTTGTTTATTCATTTGTGGGGTGGTTCTGTTTTGTTTTGTTGTTGTTGTTGTTGTTGTTGTTTTTTTGGATTCCAAATCATATGGTGGTTGTCTTTCTCAGTCTGACTTATTTCACTTAGCATAATGCCCTCTTTAGGCCCGTTCGTGTTGTTGTAAATGGCATGGTCTCCTCCTTAACTGTTTTCAATCCTCTTCCCCAGTCCAGTCATCTGTTCTTCCCAGGACATGTCTCCCCTCATTTCCTAGGCAGGATGTTCCACTTTTGTTCAGACACTTGGGGATAGATTGTTCCATGAATGGATCTTACCTACTTTTTTTCTCAGCAAGCTTTGCAAAGCAGGCCAAGAGCAAGACATAGATGTCTTGTTCCCTAATACATAAGACAATTGATTCCATTTTTCTTTCTCCTTATGGCCCTGCAGAGTAGCCTGCCCCTGGCCACCTTCTGTGGGGGTTCCCACACCCAGGCGGATGATAATGCTCCACCCAGTCTTCTCTTCCCTGGTTGTTCAGTAGTCCCAGCCAACTTCTCCCTTGGGCTGAGAGAAAACCACAGTACTTCTCCTGATGTGGGGAAGTGCAAAGTGGCCCAGGTGGTTCACAGGCAACTTGCTTAAACTTGGTGAGGTTCAGAAGAGCTCAGAGCTTGGTGACAAACCAGCCCCCACACTGCTCCCAGGCAACAACTGCAGGACCAAGAAGACATGTCAGGGAGGGAAGAGGCTTCTGAAATGATATTTTTCTGCTTATAAGAGTAATGTACACATTCCAGACAAGTTGTAAAACCATGAGAAAGGGTAAAATATAAAATAAAACTTAGCCCTTAGCCTCCCAACCAGTATAAACCATTGTAAAAGTGCTGGTATGTATATGTAAATATATTGGAATTTTTATAAAATTGGGATCACGCTCTCCAGTTTGGATCTTGACTTTTTTTCCCTTAATATTTATTGAGAATTTTCTGACATTATTCAATAGTCTTCAAAAACATGGATTAAAACAGCTCCATTATATGAAGGTGCCAAATTAATATAATTATTTCTATATTGGACATTTGGATTTCAATTTCTCAACACTACAAATTCACTCTATGAGTGCCCTTGAACATAGTAATAGAAGATATGTAATCACCATTTAATACTAGGCACTTTGCTGAAAACCGCATGGACCCAAGGCCACCATATAGGTGTGTGAACATAGGTGCCAGCCAGGGGGCAAGTAGGTGCTTAAATCAAAGCTCGCTCTCTACTCTGAAAAAGAAGTACCCTAGCATGTGACTGCATCCACTTGGAGGAAGGGGCACCTTTTCCTTTTGCACAGAGGTCCTATCCACTTGCCAAGTCCTGGACATCTGCCTGGAAAAAGGCACAGTTTGTCCAGAGTGGGGATACCTTTTCCCAGTTTCCCCAAAGAATCACAGGTTAGCATCCCTAAGGGGATTTCCTCATTAATGTTCATAACAATTCTATGAGGAAAACACTATTATCCCCATTTTGCAGGTGAGGAAAGTAAAGCATGCTAGTCTGATGCTTTCCTTAGAACAAATGTCTACAAGTAGAAGAGTCTATGTACAGAAACATGCATTTATACCCCCACCAGTGCCATGGGAGGCAGATGTTTCCCTTGTCACCGCACAAAGAAGTAATCTTTGAAATACTGCCCAAACTTAAGGGTGGGACATGTCTCATTGTTGTAATCTCTTTCTTTGCTAGTGAGGTGAATTTTTAAAAATATTTACTATTCATTTACATAACTTCTTGTGTGATTATTCCATTCAAGTCTTTTAATCACTTTCCTCCTGGGAGGCCGATATTTTTCTTGTTGCCTAGGGATAATATTTTATCTTAAGACTATTATAACACGGTCTATAATGTTTGCTGCAATTGTTTACTGCCAACTATATCTCTCAGGTTAGGTTCATTCCTGGATATTTTATATATTTCATATTGGAATTGTGAATGGGAGCTTTTTCTATTATGTGTTCAACTAAATATTGCCAGGTTTGGCTTTTTGCATATTTTGTCTGTGCCCAGTCACTTTACTAAACTCTTTCATTGGTACCAGTAATTTTTCAGTGGGCTCTTCAGAGTTTCCTAGCATCAAAAATGTAAAGTAAGTAGGGATAACTTTAACAGGAGATATGCAAGGGTATTAAAGAAGGTCTAAATACATTAAGAAATACACCATGTTCATGGTTTGGAAGTCTCAACCATGTAAAGATGTCCATTCAGTTCCAAATTAATCTACACATTCAATGCATTTCTTTTTTTTTCTTTTTTTAAGTTGGGCACAGAGCCCAACACGGGGCTTGAACTCACAACTCTGAGATCAAAACCTGAGCTGAAATCAAGAGTGGGACACTTAACTAACTGAAGCACCCAGGCGCCCCTCAATGCATTTCTAACAAAAATCATAACACGTTTTTTTCATGGTACTTGACAAGTGGATTCAAAACTTTATATGAGAGAACAAATGCTAAGAAAAATTGAAACATTTCCAAAGCAGGAGAACAGGTGAGGGGCCTGACTTTACCAGGTACCAGAGCTGTCTTTATAGATCATTGAAAGGGAAGGAGTGGGGGCGCCTGGGTGGCTTAGTAGTTAAGTGTCTGCCTTCAGCTCAGGGCGTGATCCTGGCGTTCTGGGATCGAGCCCCACATCAGGCTCCTACGCTGGGAGCCTGCCTCTTCCTCTCCTACTCCCCCTGCTTGTGTTTCCTCTCTCACTGGCTGTCTCTCTCTCTGTCAAATAAAGAAATAAAACCTTTAAAAAAAAAAGAAAGGGAAGGAGTGGACTATTTGCAACATGGTGATGAAAAACTGATCATGTATATTGAAAACATGAGATTGGATACCTACCTCTTACCATACACAAAAATAAATTTCATGTGACTTAAATGTAGGTCTCCAGGTCTACACCAGATGAAGTAAATGCATTTCATCTTATTCCTCCCACTAATTATAGTTGAAAACCAGGACAAAATACATAATTATCAAAAGACTGAGAGGAAGAGAAGGACAGAATAGGGACCTCAAGACTGAATGGATGGCCTAACAGTAAATCCTCTGGATGTTGTTGTTTTTGTTTTGTTTTGTTTGTTTGTTTTTTGCCTCAAAACCTAGGTGCTAGAACAGTCCACAACCCAGAAACTTGAATGGGCATGACTCCTCCCCTAGCAGGTGCTGCAGACACTGTGAGGTGGACCCCTATTGGCCATCCTGACCAATCTGAATAAGGAGATGCCCCTTTTCCTCCCTACCAGGCCCCACTTTATTAAAAAATTAACTCAAAATGAATCATAAGTTTAAATGTAAAGCATAAAACTCTACAACGTTTAGAAGAAAACATAGGAGAAATTTGTTTTGTCTTAGGATTTTTAGACATGACATCAAAAGCATAACCATTAAAAATTGATAAATTAGACTTCTTCAAAACTAAAAAAAAGTTTGCTCTGTGAGAGACGCTGACAAGAAAATAAAAAAGACAAGCCACAGACTAGTAGAAAATATTTGCACATTAATACCAACCTGAAAAAGGACTCGTATACAGAATATATAAAGAATTCTCTAAACTCAGCAGTAAGAAAGCAAGGAATTAAGGTGGGTAAGGGACTCAAACTGACACTTGACCAAAGAGGAAATACAGATGGCAAATAAGCACATGAAAAGATGCTTACTATCATTAGTCACTAGGAGAACACAAGGCAAAAACCACAATGAAACATCAGTACACACTCACTAGAATGGCTAAAATAAAAATAACAAATAATAAATCAATAAAATATTGTGAGAACACTCCTACACTGCTGGTGGGAATGTAAAACATTTTGACAGTTTCTTATAAAGTTAAACACACACTTACCATACGACCCAGCAATCCCACTTTTGTACATTTATTCCAGAGAAATGAAACCTTATGTTCACACATAAACCTGCACATGAATGTACACGGCAGCTTTGTTTGTAACAAGCAAATGTCACTCAGTGGGTGAATGGATAAAGATGAGCACATTATTGATACACGTACCTACTTGGGTGGATCTCAAAGGCATTATGATGAATTTTAAAAAACCCAGTTTTAAAAGGTTACGTACTGTATTATTGCATTTATATCACATTCTCAAAATGACTGAACTGTCATGATGAAGAGCAATGGTTGGTTGCAAGGGGTAGAGGTGAGGGGAAGGTGGCTCAAGAGAGTATAGTGATTGTGATGGTGGTTACACAAATGTAAACATGGAGTAAAAATTTCATAGAACTGGGGCACCTGGGTAGCTCAGTCCATTAAGCATCTGCCTTCAGCTCAGGTCATGATTTCGGAGTCCCGGAATCGAGTCCCACATCAGGCTCCCTGCTTGTCAGGGAGTCTGCTTTTCCTTCTGCCCCTCACCCCGCTCATGCTCCCTCTCTCTCAAATAAATAAATAAAAATTTTAAAAAATTTCATAGAACTGTACCCCCAAATTTAAAAAGCTTGCACAGAAAAAGTGGTGAAATCTAAATAAGATCTGTAGTTGAGTTAATAGTATCACACTGTGATATGATACTGTGTATGATACACACAATGTCAGTTTCCTTGTTTTAATAATTGTACTATGGTTAGGTAACTGTTATCATTTGGGAAAGCTGAATGAAGCTTATAGATTTTTAGAAGGTAATACAAGGCCAGATCTTTAAAACCTTGGAGTAGGGAAAGAATTCTTGAATAAAATACAAAAAGGTACAAACCATAAGGGAAGTGACTGATAATTTAAAATATGTGACAAAAACTTCTGTTCAACAAAATAACCCATATGTTGTCTCCTGGAACAGCATATGGTATGCTGCCTTCTTAATAAAGTTAATAAAACAACAAAACTAAAGAGTATGCTATTTAGACAAGCATAAAAAGGTAACACAAATTTTAAAAGGCAGTTAAATGAGTACACCAAATTATGTATAGGGATTAAAAATGAGCAATATAGCAAAATGATTTAGGAACAGACTGCCTAGATTCAAATTCTGGCTTTGTCATCAAATGCTGGAGTGCCTTGCCAAGTAACTTAATATTATGTTTCAGTGACTTCATGTGTTAATTCACAGGGTTATGGTCAGGTTTGAAAGAGTGAATACCTATAACGTGCATAAAACAAACCTTGGCACTTAGTGTTTGCTATTCTTTTGAGGAAATGAATGGCAGAGGGATGGAATAGATGATGAGGCCGTAAGAGAATGTAAGTTATCGCTCATGTTCTAGTTTGGGATTGGCAGTGGGTTCACAAGTATTCACTATAGTATTAAAATAAAAAAAATAAAACACAAGATATTCCAGCATAGACCACTGAGGATGGTAAAAATATCAAGAGAGTAAAAAGAGAAGCCACACACTGGAGAAGGCATAGGGTGTAATACATACATCGTCGAATGGTTCAAGTTTGGAATACGGAAAGAAAGGTGGTCGATAAACTAACAAGGAAAAGACAAATAACCCAACAATAATAACAACAACAAATGGGCAAATGACATTAGTAGGCACTACAAGGGGAAGGAAGACGAAAAGATGCTCAAACTCAATAAAGTCAAATTACAATCACAGCGCAAGACCCACACTTCACTGGCTCCCTAGGGCCGCCATAACAAAACACCACAGACTTGGTGGCTTCAACAACAGAAATCTGTTGTTTCACAGTCCTGGAAGCTGAAAGGTTAAGATCCAGGTTCTGGAAGGGGCAGATTCTCCTGAGGCCTCTCTCCTTGGCTTGCAGATGACCACTTTCTCACTGTGTTCTCCATGGTTGCCCCTAAATGTTGTCTGTGTTGTAATCTCCTCTACTTTAAGGTCACCAGTCATATTGAATTATGGTCTACACTAATGACCTCATTTTATCTTAATTACCTCTTTAAAGACCCGATCTCCAAATAGTCACATTGTGAATATTGGGTATTAGGATATCAACATAGGAATGGCGCGGGGGGAACACAATTCAGTCCATAACACACACCCATCAGAATGGCAATGTTTTTCTTCAAGAGAAGCCCAAGCACATGTGCACCTGGAGACACACACGTACAGAAATATTCATAACCACGTTGGTTATAGCAAATACCCACTACTGGTAGTGATGAGGGAACAGAAGCCCAGCTGAGGACAAAGCAGAAACTGACACCCCGCAACCCCCCCCCCCCATGGGATGTATGTGACATTCCTCAGGCACTCCTGGCTGCCCTAAAGGACAAAGAAATAGTAAACCTATGGATACCACAATCCTGCAAGACTTGAGTCTCCCTCAGTTTACAAATGTCTCAGCAGTCTGTAAGAACAAAGCATTTCTATCACTAACCTAGCTTCCGGAAGGGAATGTAGATACAATTAAATGTCCTTGTAATCTGCAGGCTCCAGGAAGTTCCCAACCATCTTTATGTTAATGCCTTGCTAGAGGGCAAAACCACCTTAACTTGACAACCGCAAGGCCTCTGGTATCTTGTGAGTCTTTAACATATGAAAGTATTTCCTTAACCTCCCTTTTTCCTCACCTCCCTGAACCCCATGGTATATAATCAGCCACCCCTCACAACCCCAGTGCAGCAGCTCTTTCTGCCCACGGGTCCTGTCCCCGTGCTTTAATAACTCAACAATTTTGCACCAAAGACGCCTCAAGAATTCTTTCTTGGTCGTCAAGAATTCTATCTTGGTTGTGGGCTCCAGACTCCACCCCACTGAACCTCAGGAGTAGTCCATGTCCTCATCAGTAGGAAGCATTAGTAAATTACAGTAGATGCATAACAATGGGATCCTACATAGTAGATACAATAAATGCAGTTAGATACAAAAAATAGATGAATCTCAGGAGCATCCCTTTCGGCAAAAAAAGCAAAGTCACAATAATACACACAGTACAGTACAAAGTTTCAAAACAAACATAACTAAACAATATGTTATTTTAAAATAAATATAGGTGTTTATTTAAATAAAATCAAGGGAATAATAAACAAAAACCAAAAAACAGAATATTGGTTAGGGCCGCCTGGGTGGCTCAGTCGTTAAGCATCTGCCTTCAGCTCAGGTCATGATCCCAGGGTCCTGGGATCGAGCCTGGCATTGGGCTCCCTGCTCGGTGGGAAGCCTGCTTCTCCCTCTGCCTGCCACTCCCCCTGCTTGTGTTCCCTCTCTCGCTCTCTGTCTCTCTGTCAAATAAATAAACAAACTCATTAAAAAAAAATATTGGTTAGTCCTGAGAGGGAAAGGAAAGAGATATACCTTTTTAAAATAAACTGAGGGATACCTGGATGGCTCAGTTGGTTAAGCCTCTGCCTTCGGCTCGGGTCATGATCCCAGGGTCCTGGGATTGAGCCCCGCGTCCGGCTCCCTGCTCAGTGGGGAGTCTGCTCTTCCCTCTCCTCCCCACTTTTGTGCTCTCCCTCGCTATCTCTGTCTCTCTCTCAAATAAATTTTAAAAATCTTAAAAAAATAAAAAAATAAGAAAAAAACTGAGTGGTAGTTATGTGGGTGTTCCCTGAATTACTATTCTTTTTATCTACACATACATTATAAATATTTTTATTTACTCATTATTTTATTTTTAAAATATCTGTAAAAACTAGTCATTTGAAGAACAGGGAAAAAAGCTGGAATTGAACCCATAATCACAATTCTTTATAAGAAACAATGAAAAGATTCTACATACTCTTGCAACCAATACTCCTTGCTAGGCAGGCTCTAAAATGTCCCCTAAACACCTTCACCTCCTTGTATTTGTGGCCTTGTGTAATCCCCTCTCCTTGAGTGTGGGCCAGACTTAGTGACTCATTTCTAATAAATAGAATATGGCACGAGTGATGGGATGCCACTTCCAAGGGTAGGTATACAAGGCCTGTGGCTTCTGCCTTGCTGGCTGTCTCCTGGTGTCTCAGTCCCTTGTTTCTTTGAAGGAAGTCATTTGCTATGTTGTGAGCTGCCCCACAGGGAGGCTCACGTGGCAAGGAACTGAAGACAGCCTCTGGTCAATAGCTGGCCAGTGAGGAGCTGAGGCCCTCTGTCCAATGGCCTGGAAGGAATGAAATCCTGCCTACAATCATGTAAGTGAGCTGGGAAGCAGATCTTCCCCCCCCCCCAGTCAAGCCTTGAGATGACTGTACCTGCAGCCAAATCTTGACTGTAGCCCTGTGAGAGATCCTGAGGCAGAGGATCTAGTCAAGCCACACCCAGATTCCAGAATTACACAAGCTATGACACAATAAATGTTTGTTGTTTGGGTGCCGGGGTGGCTCAGTCAGTTAAGCATCTGCCTTCAGCTCAGGTCATGATCCCAGGGTCCTGGCATCCAGCCCCTCATCTGTCAGGTTCCACGCTCAGAGGGGAGTCTACTTCTCCCTCTCCCTCAGCCCCTCCCCTTGCTTGTGCATGCTCTCTCTCTCTCTCTCTCTCTCAAAGAAATAAATCTTTAAAATAAATAAATGTTGCTTTAAACCACTGAGTTTCGGGATAATTTTTATAAAGCAATACACACAAATATAAAGTCGGCTTGCAGGGTTTATCTAAAGAAATCAGACATCTCTAGAAAGATGTATATACGTATATATAGACCATATTCATAATGGTGAAAACACAAATGTAACCTAAAAGTTCAACAACAACAGAATGGTTAAATGAATTATGTTACTTTATATAATGTGATATCGGGCAACCATTAACAATGACAATATACCACAGATATTAACAAGATAATAAGAGACTACAAACCACGGACTGTGCCCATAAATTTCACAACTTCGTGAAATAGAAGTTGAAAAGACACAAACTGGAAACCCTACATCTACTAAATCAATCGAAGGGAATTGAGTTCAAATCTTTCCACAAATTAAAGCCACATGAACTCACTTTCACCTTCTACCAAACATTTAAGGAATATGTAATACCAGTTCTACAAAAACTATTTCAGAAAAGAGAAGATAAGAGGATACTTCTTAAATTATTATATGATGCCAGCATTACTCTGACACCAAATCCAGACAACACGGTATAAGAAAAAAACTAAAGTAAACTAAAAGCCAATATGCCTCCTGAACAGAATATGAAAATCTTCAACAAACATTAGCAAATGGATCAAATAATATATAAAAAAACAAGTGATGTTTACTCTGGCAATGCAAAGTTGGTTCAACATTCAAAAAGAAATCAATGTAATCCATCCTATTAACAGTCTAAAGAAATAAAATCACAGGATTACACATCCATTTGTAATAAAACTCTCAGCAAACTAGGAATAAAGGGAACTTTCTCTTCTTGAAAAAGAACATCTACAACAACAACAACAAAACCCGAACAGTACATTCCTAACATCTTATGCAGTAAGGCAAGGACAAGATATAGGAAACTCCAGATTGAAATGGAGAAAACAAAGCTGTTTACATTCACAGGCAACATAAATGTGTATGTAGACAATCCCAAGAAATCTACAGAAAAGCTACCAGAACAGGATACAAGTCCAATATACAGAAAGTCAATTGTTTTTCTATTTAGTAGCAAAAAAATATCAGAAGTATGATTTTAAAAAAAGAACGGAGTTGGAGTATTCATACTATTAATTTCAAGATTTATTATAAAACTATGGTAATCAAGACAATGTGGAATGGTGAAAGGCTCGACACGTAGACCAACTGAATGTAACAAAGTTCAGAAATAAACATAGCCAACTGGTTTTTGACAAGGTACAAAGGCAATTCAAAGGATAAAGAATTGTCTTTTTTACCAAATGGTGCTGGAACAATTGACCATTCACATGCCAAGTAATGAATTTGGACCTGTGGCTTGCACCACTTACAAAAACTAACTCAAAATTGTTCAAAGGCTTAAATGTAAAACCTAAAACTATAAAATTTCTGAAAGTAAACATAGGAGAAAATCTTTGTGACCTTGGCTTATGCAAAGATTATTTCGAGAGGAAGAAATTTGATAACATTTATAAATTGGACTTCATCAAAATAAAAATTATAAAATTAGATCTGTTAAGAAAATGTAAAGATGAGTCACAGGCAGGGAAAAAATATTTGCAAAGCACCTATCTGATAAAGGACAATGATTCAAAATCTGAAGAACTCTCTAAGCTTGTATGGTAGGCTAAACACTGTCCCCCAAAGTTATTCAGGTCCTAAGCCCTGGAGCCTATGAATGTTACCTTAGACAACAAAAAAGGACTTTGTGAATGTGAAGAAGTTAAGGATCATGAGATGAGAGATTATCCTGGACTATCTGGATGGACCCTAAATACCATCACAAGTGTCCTGATAAGAGGGAGGCAGGAGGAGATTTGATTGCAGAAAACGAAAAGGCACAGATTGGAGCAACAAGGCCACAAGTCATGGAATATCAGCAGCCACCGAAAGCTGGAAGAGGCAAGAACAGATTGTCCCCTGGAGCTTCCAGAAGGAACCAACTCTGCTGATACTTTGACTGACACACGTAAGACTCCGGTTGCACTTCTGGCTTCCGGAACTGTAGGAGAATTTATTTCGCTTGTTTTGAGCTGTTAAGTGTGTGGTAATTTGTTATAGTGGCCCTAGGAAATTAATGTAGCTCGGCAGTAAGCAAACGGTCTAATTACAACACGGGCAAAGATTTGAACGGACACTTCACCAAAGAGGAAATAAGAATGGCAGATAAGCACATGAAAGACGCTCAACATCATTAGTCATTAGAGAAAAAGTGAATTAAAACAACAGACAAACTGGTGGTTGCCAGAGGGGAAGTGGGTGGTGGGGGATGGGTAACATAGGGGAAGGGGGTTAAGAGTAGACTTATCATAATGACCACTGAGTAATGCATAGAAATGTTGAATCATTATATTGTATCATATGAAACGAACATAACATTGTATGTTAATTATCCTTCAGTAAAAAAACAATAAAATAAAATTTAAAAAAATTTTAAAAACCAACAATGAGATACCACTACACTGCTTTTAGAGTGGCTAAAAATTTAAAAAGAAATAACCATGTGGAGCAAATAGACCTCTCATACTGTGCTGGTGGAAATGCAAAATGGTACAGACACTTCGCACAAAAGTTTGGCAGTTTCCTATAAAGTTAAACACAGTTTTACCATACAACCTAGCAATCCCACTTCTAAGTATATACTTAAGAGAAATGAAGACAATAAAAATGATAAATTACTGATATACAGCAATGTGGATGAACATCCAAAAGCATTATTCTAAGTGAACTAGGCTAGACACAAAAGTCTCCATACTATATAATTCCATTTATATGACAATCTGAAAAAATCAAAACTATTGAGACAGAAGTCAGACCACTGCTTGCCAAGGAGAAGGCAATTTGACTACAAAGGCACAGGAAAGGACTATCTGGGATAATAGGGAAATTCACTCTCTTGATGGTGACTATTACACAACTGTGTAAGTTCATAAAAATTCATAGAACTGTCTACGTAAAAAGGATCAATTTTACTGTAAGTGAATTATACCTCAATAAAAAGATACTTCAAATTGGCACAAACCTGAAGTTGAAAAAAAATGACAATGTAGATCAGTGTTTATGGACATTGGGAAATGTCCTTGCATCCAGTTAATGAAAAAACAAAGTTTGCAGAGCAACAATTAAAAACAGTGTGTATGTCCATGTGTACATATGTTAATATATCTGAAAGAAAATACATAAAAACATTAATAGTGGTCATCCGTGGGTGTGAAGATCTCTCATTCCTTCCTTCCTTCCTTGATGTATACTTTGAAAAAGACATGTTCTCTCTTTTGACCTTAATTTCTGTGTTAGTGAATTGATAGCACTGTACTAGCATATTTGTTTTTTCTCAGTGCCTTTGTACTTGTTGTTCCCTCCCTGTTGCTTTGCCTGGGACGTGGCTTGGGCCATAGCTTCATTCAGATTGGGCTTAAATGTCACCACCTCAGAAACCTTCTCTGTCCACCACAACTGGAAAGGCCCCCACCAATCTTGGTCCCTTTACTCTGCTTTATTTCCTCTTAATGACAGTGTTCACTGTGCTGACATTGTCTTATGCATGTATTATGTTTATTGCTTGTTTGTCCCACTAGAATATGAGCTCTGTGAGGAAAGAACTTTGGTTGTTTTCTTCACTGCTGTTTTCCAAGCACTGAGAACAATGCATGGCACTTGGTAGGTACCCAATAAATATTTATTGAATAAATGGTTGAATACATCCTACAGTGTGATGCTTCTAGAATTTGTTACCTCCTCAAAAACATTCAAGACCTTGAGAAATTTATAATCCAACTGCAGGGACACAACCCAAAAGTGAAACAGCTACCCCCTGAGCCTTTGCAAGCAGCATTGGGACAGAATGAGGGGGAGTTGTGGAGTCAGGAAGTGAAAAGGGTGCTTAGGGTTGGCAAAGTGGCTTTTGAGGATGGCCTTTGTGTGACTAGGGTTGCAGGGGTGCAGACTAAGAGGCTTCTCTTCTCACAAGAAACCTTGCCCTCGGAAGACACCTTAATCTTATAGCTCTTTCTGGAGTCATTGCCTCCAAGAAAACCAGAAAGGACTCTCTGTGAATCACCACAGCAAAACCTTCTGTACTTCATGCATCATTAAAAATTCAGGGCACTCCCAGTCTGTTCCACCAGGCTTCCCAGGTAAGAGGAAGCCAAGCTTAGGAAAAAAGTGATGCGGTCCAGGGAGCGGCAAGGCTGAGCTAAGCTTCGCACTGCAGGCCCTCATTAACTAAGCTTGCTGAAGGGCTTTGGCTCCCTCGGCCTCCTCTGTGCCAGCTGCGAGGGTCGAGTGTGCCCCGCAGAGGCCCAGTCCCTGCCCAACTCGGCCACAAGTGTTTATCTTGCTGTACTAGCCAGAGCCCCGGTTCCCTGCAGACTTCTGCACCTCCTCCAATTCAACAGAAAACAGCTTCTCACCCTCAAGGCACCTGGTCTCGGAGAATTCTCTCGAAAGATCTTTTCCTGTTTCCAAAAGACATTCCTGAGCACAAGCAACCTTGGGTGCCTTAGTGAGAGTTGGAAAGACTGTGAGATGGCCCACCCCAAGCTGCGGGTTCAAGTTGATGCAGTTGACAAACAGGTCTCTCTGTGAGGCCCCCAGTGACCATAGCACCTAAAATTGCAACCCCCCACCTGCCTACTCCCAGCTTCCCTGACCTGCTCTCTGTTTCCACACATCATTTATTACCTCCTGACGTGATTGATTTCCTTTGTTGTTGCTGTCCATTGTCCATCTCCCTCCGTTAGGATTTAAGCTCAATAGGAGCAAAGATTTCTGTCAGTTTTGTTCACTGATGTACATATTTGCAGTTCTTAAAACAGTTGCCAAGGTTTACATAGAGTCTGCTCTGTGCAGAGCACTGTTTAAATTTCACAGATAAAGAAACTGAGGCACAGAGAAGTTAAGTAACCCATCCAATATCACATAGCTAGTAAATGGCAGAGTTGGTATTTGAACCCATGTGTATCCTTAACCACTAGGGCATACTACCAAAAAACAAAACAAAACAGTACCTTCCCATAGTAGGCCCTCCATAAGTGAACAAATGACTGAATCAATGAATGGAACTGTGAAGTGTTCCCCCTCATGTGGAGAATCTGGTCTACTATTCCACCACCACTCCACTATCCTGTGTGTGTCTCTCTCCCTAGGAGGCTCTCAGGATAATAAAAGTCTATGTATTTTTCAGTTCTCAACATCCTTCCTCCTCTCTTCCCTCCTCCCTCTCTTCATTTCTTGTCCCTCCCTTCCCTCCTTGCTCCCTCCTTCCTCTGGGCCTTGTCAGAGGCAGAGCGCTGCTTTGTGAAGGGGGTGCAGGCAGGCAACAAGCCTGTTCTTCAGCCATCCTTTCCTCTGGGTGTTTGGCTGGGCTCTTTTAGCACCTACAGTGCCTGGAACTAGAGGAGCAGCAAGTATGCATGAAGCAAGTTCTCTGAGCTTGGTAAGTGAACAGTGGGAAGGGCGATCTGGGTGAGGGAGAGAGACCCAGCACACCAACACTGGTCCAAAGCAGATTGATACAAAGCTGATTGAGGCGAGCCAAAGAAGGAAGATGACTAGAGGATAAAGAACTAGGACTTGGGGGCACCTGGGTGGCTCAGTCGTTAAGTGTCTGCCTTTAGCTCAGGGCGTGATCCCAGCATTCTGGGATCGAGCCCCGCATTGGGCTCCTCCACTAGGAGCCTGCTTCTTCCTCTCCCACTCCCCCTGCCTGTGTTCCCTCTCTCGTTGGCTGTCTCTCTTTCTGTCAAATAAATAAATAAAGTCTTTAAAAAAAAGAACTAGGACTTGAGCATTTAAAAATGCTTCTCAGAAGAGGTAGTATTTTAGCTGAACTTAATATTAAGGATGGGCAGGATTTCGAAAGATATCAGTGACAAGTGCATTCCAAGAGAAGGGAAACTCAGGGAGCCCTGAAGGCTGTTGGATTTGTAAATTTGGGACACAGCATTCCCAGAAGGTGTGCTTCCCATGTGGAGTGGAGACTAGGCTGGGCTTTGTGGGCCCTGCTTGTTTGTGGACACCTCCTCTACAGGGATGGTCTTTCCTTGGGCTTCCAAGTCACCTCTGAAGGAGACATGGGCTGGTGTTCTTAGTCATCTCATGTCCCGGTCTCATTTCTAGCTCCTATCTATATTGTTGTGTCACCTGGGTGAAGGAGAAGGCTGATTTCTTTTTTTTTTTTTAAAGATTTTATTTATTTATTCGACAGAGAGAGAGACAGCCAGCGAGAGAGGGAACACAAGCAGGGGGAGTGGGAGAGGAAGAAGCAGGCTCATAGTGGAAGAGCCTGATGTGGGGCTCGATCCCAGAACGCCGGGATCATGCCCTGAGCCGAAGGCAGACGCTTAACCGCTGTGCCACCCAGGCGCCCCCGAGAAGGCTGATTTCTTGCTCCACTCTGCCATTGCCTTGCTTGGCCTACTGTCAAGCAGGCAGGCAGCAAGGCTCTGGTAGGTTCTTTCCATGTGCCAGGCCTTAGGCCAGGAAAGGCATTCTCCTCCCCCCACCCCCACAGCCGGTGCCTTGGCTTTGCCATGTGGGAAATGAAAGGGTTGGATTCTGTGATCTTGAAAGTTCCTTCCAGCTGCAACATTCTAGGGGGGTATTTGAATGCCCTCCTTTTGAAGCTCCAAGTTCTGTAGGAAAATGATTATCATAAAAATGTTTCCAGGTTGGTGCACTGGCTTCTCTCAGGGCCTCACTGTTTGACAACCACTGTGCAGACTTAAGTAATATTTACATGCAAAAATGTTTTACTGTGGGATATCATCATTATCCCAGTGTCAAGGGCCAAGGATAACACCCCATCACAGACCTGCCCTGTTACATGAAGAAAGAAAGATTCATTCACTCATTCAGCTAAGCCCAACCATGTACACAAATCTGTACTAGGTGCTATAAAAAATATGGCTGATCTCACCATGGGCTCAGAAAAAAACAAAATCATCTGATTTGGGGAGGAAGGCACTAGTCATCTAAGAGCAACCATCCCCCACCCCAGGGTGAAAGCCTACCAAGGGGGCAGATGCCTTTGTACCGCAGCTCTAATGGGCCAACAGGTTGGAAGTGATTCTTTCGAATGAAAAGAAGCTAACTCCCTGTGGCTTCTGTCCTTGGATCCTGGTTCTCCACCCCCTTCTGCTTTGTACTCACTACTAATTTTATCTTCCTTCTCTGTGAAAGCCCTTCGAACACCTGAAGGCAGAGTTCTCCCTGCTCTTCTCTTCCTCAGGCTACATAACCTGTTTCTGAAGCCGGTCCTCAGGCTTGCTGTCCACCATACTGACTCTCTGCTCTCGCTTCTTTGACGTGGCTTCCTCTATTTCATCCTCGAAATCTTTCTCTTGCAGCAGATCACAAAGCTGCCAGTGGAACAAAGACGACCCAAGGGTTGTGCTGAGATTGTAAAATGAAGAAAGAAATGACTTGGTTCTTCGGAAAGAAGGTATGCTCTCAAAAAACAGTTCTCCAATGGCCGCTTTTCTTCGCATATCCCAGAAGGGCCAGAGAGGTCCGTTTAGTCTCTGCCGCATCTAGTTCTGACACGGATAGTTGGGGAAGTAAGAGGCTTGCTCAAGGACACATAGGAGCCCCAGACAGAGTCACCCCAGTCCAGCTCTCTTTCTCCTGTGCCACATCATGACCTTGCAGTTTAACAGGTCATCATCTTCTCCTAACAAACCATTTCCAGATAAGGTAAACTAATGCCCAGAAAGGGGCACTGACCTGTGTGTGGTCCCACAGCTGGGAAGTGGTGGAGGAACCCAGATTCATATCCAGGCTTTGGCTCCAAGTTTAGTTCTTTCCAGTGATAACCCAACTGTTTCCCCACTGGCCCTGTGTGCCTGCTCTGTGGATGCATAGGTGAGATGCCACATTGACCAATGTGGGGACACACATTTGGCTCTAAAAATTCACTCAGGACAGTACAGAGAAGATCTGGCAGCACTTGCATAAAGAAGATTTGAGGGGCTTGTTGACAGATGAACATGTTCCAGCAGTAAAACGTGGTCACCAAAAAGTGTTGACATGGTTAATAGAGGCCAGCATCCACAGAGCAGAGGGGATAGTTAGGCTGACCTCTGCTACTACAGAGACGGGAAAAGCAAGTTGGCTGTCTTGGGAGGTACTGAGTTTCTTGTTTCTGGAGCTGGGGAATAAAGGTTGGATAACTACTTGGCAGTTTGTGATTCTAAGAAGTATTTTTGTGATCCTTTTGTGATACTGTGAGCCTCCACTGGCCCACACATTCCCTGGGGCAACATTTGCTCCGCCTTGTCTAGTGGGGTTTGAGGGCCTTTTTGCGAGGAGAGGTAGAGAATGGTGGCTTTCTTGACTGGGACCCGAGACATGTGGAAAGGCAGATGCCATTTCATGTGTCTAGATAAAGCACAAGGCACTGATGTTAAGGTAAAGTGGGTGATGGGCAGCTATTTTTGGTACAGAACTTTCTAGGGGAAATCTTTTAACTACTATTTTCTTGTAGTCAGATCTCAGCCTGACCTGGAATCAGAGGACTGAGTGCACAACTTCTCCAAATCAAGATTTCTGAAAAAGCAGCTATTTTGTGGTGTAAACTTTGGCCTTCTCAGTTGACAAAGGCCTATGGACAGGCCTGCCTGGATGGGCCTCTCCAAGAAGCTGGCTCCTCTTTCACCCACCCTGGCTTCCTCAGGCCTAAAGTACCCACCTGTCCACCACAGCGGAGTGTTGGACATAGTTCCTAGCAAGAAAACCTAGATTTCCTAGGGCTTTACACAGTGGGGTGCTCAGAGCCTGGAGGGTGGGAGGCAAGGTGGGAAAGTACCAGGCTTGGCCCTTACACATTTAAAGTGAACTTGGTCAGCTCCATACTCCCTCTTAGGGGAATCACTCTGGGAACAGATCTTGTAAATCCTTATTCTTCTGGCTTAATATTCTCACAGCAGAATTTAGGGAGCTGAGAAACAGAAAGAGGGTGGGAGGGGGAAAGCCAGGGAAGTGGCCCTAACAGAGTTCTCAGTGCAGTTGACTGAGGGTGCATGTTCAAGGCACCAGCCATGTCCCCTCTCCCAGTCTATGGTCTACTGGGTAAGACCAGAAGCCCCAAGTACATTCATAAGATATAGAAGAGATCACAAACTTTCATGTAGGCCCGAAATGCCATAGGAGACATTGAGAGGACAGATGACACTTGTCAGGTAGCAGAAATGGGGGCAATGGCACTTCAGGTGGGGACAGCAGAGGAGCTGCTTCATAATCAGCATGTTTTCCATGTTCTACAAAGTCATCCAGGGTGTTTGTGTGAGGCTGGGGGGAGGAGGAAGGAGGGAGTTTGAAGGGTATGATGAGAGGGATTAGGGAGAGGGGGAGCCCTCTGGAGGGGTGGGTATGGCAGAACTACGTGGGGCAGGCCCTGACCTGGGAACCAAAGGAGCCAGCAAAGAGCTGTCTTGGTGGCAGGTTCTCACACGTGTGTGTATGGGTGCATATGCATGTACACAGGCAGACACGCACATACACTTCTTGGCCTTTAGCAATTTGATATAGTAAGGGCAAATGCAAATTAAAAATAAGAGGTTAAATTCTCCCTGTGGAAAAATAATGGAAGAGATTCCCTCTTTTTCTTTTCTTTCAGACTCTCCTCCTTCTCTGTCCTTTTCAAATGTATGTAAATTTTTTTAAGGGCTAAGCCTCTTGCCCATCTCACAACTCAAGAAAGTTCCCTCAGGGGCCTGGGAGCCAAACTCTTGCAATGTAATCATCAAGGAAAATAAGGTCCTGTCTCTCAGTTTCCTGGGAAAAGATGAGCCTATCTTTGGCTGTTACCTGACTGCAAATTATTCAACCTATCCGATATCATAGCTTGTATCCACTTAGCTATATGAGATTTCTGTCTTTGCAATCCCTTCAGTGGGTTGCCTGTGACAATCAGCGCATTCTAGTTTCATTCTAGTTGTTTGCTTTCTCTTAAACCTTTGTGGAGAGGTTTCCTGGGCTAGGAGGAAACTATTTCTCCAGCATCTCACACAAACACACATGTGCAACACCCACACTCATGCACAGTCACATGCTTGAGCGTGTCCACACCCTCTCACTGCTCCCCTCCTGGCAGGTGGTTGATGTCTTCTTCCCAGGGAGGCCTTGGCTATGCATGGCTGGGCTGGCATGCTTTCTTTGTCTTTTATTGTCTTTTCTATGTTTTTCACATGGTACCCAAACCACCAGCTCCTTTGAGTCTGGCTTCTTCTGGATTTCATTTACCTGCAGCTACTGCGTTTTTCCTTTCACCAGTGTTTCTTTTTTCAACTCATTCATGGAAAATGAAAAAGTAAAAACGGAGAACACAAATCATTACGTTGTACACCTGAAATTTTTTTTAAAGATTTTATTTATTTATTTGACAGAGAGAGAGACAGCCAGCGAAAGGGAACACAGGCAGGGGGAGTGGGAGAGGAAGAAGCAGGCTCTCAGCGGAGGAGCCTGACGTGGGGCTCGGGTCTCGAGCCCAGGACTCCGGGATCACGCCCTGAGCCGAAGGCAGACACGTAACCTACCCAGCCACCCAGGCGCCCCTGTACACCTGAAATTAACATAATGTTATGTATGCCAATTACACCTCCGTAAAACAAAATATGGACAACAGGAAAACAAAAATAACTCCAAACAAAACTTAACTGCCCTTTCGCATTGTGAACCTGCTAGAACTTTGGGTTTCACTGGAACTTATTCTCTCGCTCGCTCACTCATTCATCAATTATGTATTAATTTTATTCAATGGATATTAGGAGTGCAGCTGGGCTGGGTGTGTCAGCTTTGGGGCATGAAAGTGCTCGGAGGCCCAGATCTCACCCCAGACACCCCACTTGGTGGCATAGCGCTAACACCTCGAGGGCCTCAGGCTCTCACTCCGCCTTGCTACTCCCGGCTGCTGGTGGGTGGGATTTCCCTCCTGTCCAGGCCCCGCCTCCCGGCTAGCGGGAATGTGGTGCTGCTCCTGCGCAGTAGTGGGGGAGCCTTTGGACCAATCAGAGCCCAGGAAAATTGAGGCGGGTGGTGGCCCACCACCCTCCCCTCGGGCACTTGGCATTTGGGAGGACCACGTGGAAACCCGACTCCGAGGTTTCAGGCTCCTGGCCCGCAATCTCCCTGTGTGCGGTGTTTCCGGTGTTCAACCAACGGATCACAAGTACCTCCTCCAAACCTGGCCCTTGTTGAATACAATGTATGTCTGTCTTGGGGTGTGGGCCTGTCCCGTCAGTCCTCAGGGTGCCTTTGCGGTGGCAGGCCTATCTGGAAAGCTCTTGGACCAGGATCTTTCAGCTTGGCACTGGCAACTGGTTCCCTGCTGCTCCTTATGGGCCGCGGTTCCCTTCATAGTAACAAACCCTGTTATGTGCCCGGGGCTGCAAGCCCCTAGGCTGACCTTGTACCACCCTTGGCAAGGGGTGGGGCCTGTTTCACTGTTCCCCAGTGTCTACTTTCTCTTTGCCAGAAGGTACCCCAGGGCTCCATTTAGTGCTCTACAGTTGTCAACTCCCGGGCTTCAGATCCTGTGAGGCCAGGTGGGTGACAATAGTCTTCCGTGGACCTCAAGTATTCCCTGATTCCATTGGCAAGTCCCTTCATTAGCTTTAAGATCCCAGTTTAGCTGTCCCGCAGATGATAGAGTTGGGAGAGGAATCCTGATGTAAATTTTAGGAAAATGATTGAGAGGTGGGAAACAAGGGGTGGTGTGAGGCCTTCACACAGCTTCAAAATTTCCCTCAGCCTCAGTTTTTCCACCTATGAAATAGAGATGGTATATAAATTGTAGAGATTGTGAATAGACTCTGTAAACTGAAGCTCAGGGCACACTGTTTTGGGCAGTGGTGGTGACTGGAGCCCAATGCAGATGAGATAATGGAAAGAAGCTGGATTCAAAGAAAAATTGTCATCCTTCAGTAAAACTTGCATTTCATTAATAAGTGTTAAATTAGTTAATTTTCTGTTGCAAGAGACATCAACAAATAAACAACAACAAAACTTGCATTTTATTGCCCAGGGGTTCCTGAAAGAAGAGGTTTTTACTAAAATAACTCCAAGCCAAAACCGCTTATTTATTCTTTCTAGAGTGGAAGTAAGTTTTTTCACCAGGGGGCATATTTTACCAATTTGTATTAGAAAAAAAATCGCACCCCACATTATAAAGAAGCCAGGGTTTATCTCTCTTTCTCTCCCTCCCTCTCTCTGTCTCTTTATCCCCCCCTTCTCTCAGGATAACTTTTATTGATTGTATGGTGGAGCTTATTTCTATTTTTCTCATGGCTTAGTTTTTAAAATGCCACACTGTGCAAGGATTGGCTTCAGAGAGTGCCAGCTGGTGTTTCGAATACGGCCGTTCCCACCCAACCCCACCACCAGCTACCCAAAGGAGGACTGCGGTGGGTGGGGCGTGGGTTGCTGTGTGAGTCAGTAAAGCAAATTGGGCGATACTGCCAAACTCAACTTTGGGTGTACACTATCCATGTCACTGGGTTTACAGTACAGAGGTTTAAGACATGTACAATGGACGGAACACTGGACTGAGAGTTAGGAACTATGGATTCTCAAATCCTGTCACTAATCCAGTGAGTGTGGGGCAAGTCACTACCCATATTTGGCTCTGTTTTCTCAACTGAACTGAAAGGGCCACACCAGGGCTTTTGCTGTTTAAGAATCATTTTCTTATTCTTAGGGAATAAAGGAGGCGCCCCTTAGGGTTGCCTGCATCGTGACCACGCCCCCAACATGCCATTTCATTCCCATGGCAACGGCTGTTTGGGCTTCAGTGACCTCCAGTTCTTTAGCAGCTGCTGCAGGTAGGACGTTGCAGGACTTTGTTTAGGGGCCAGAGCGCTAATTTCTTTTTTTTTTCTCTTACAGATTGAATTTATTCTAAAAGTTCTATCTTCACCTCAGTGAGCTCACAGTAAATGCTGGTGGAGTGTGAAGTCAGCAACAAAAAGAGGTATGACAGCTTTAGTTTACTAAAAAATCCCAAACACTAATATGTAAATGAGATTAACTATGCATTTTGTCCCACATCAGATCTTATTTATGAATGGTTCTTGTCTGAGTTATCGCACAACTGCCACACAGACTGCTAATGTGAGAGTGTAAAAGTGCTGGTCTGGAGGCAGGATTTGAGCTAGGCCCCACAAGATAAATGTGTGACTTCTGTTAAGTCCCTTCCCTCTCCAGAACACAGTTTCCTCATTTGTACAAGAAGGAGTTTAGACTACTGGTATGGGCTGAATTTTGTCTCCCCTGCCCGTAGCCCAATTCCTATGTTGAGCTCCTAACCGGCAGTATCTCAGAATGGGACCTTATTTAGGAATTGGGTTGTAGATGTGATTAGTTGAGTCATGCTGGAATATGGTATGCCCCTAATCTAATATGACTGGCATTTTGATAAAAAGAAGATATTTGGATAAAGATACAGATACAGGGAGAATGCCATGTAAAGAGAAATGCAGAGATCTGGGGGATGTTTCTACATATCAAGGGTCACCAAAGATTGCCCGCAAACTACCAGAAACGAAGTGAGAGGCATGTAACAAATTCTCCCTCACCATCCTCAGAAGAAACCAACTCTGTCAACACCTCAATTGCAGACTTCTAGCCTCTAACAAATTTCTGTTGTTTAACCATTCTGATAGGGTAAGTTAGACAGGAGCTGGAGGCAAAGGTGGTGACAAATACATGATCCATTACAAGCCTGAGGGCACAACATTCTGACTTTGTGGCTTTTAACATCCTGGTCTTAAGCCTTTCTGGGGCTGACAGACCAAGAGCCACAGGTACAGAACTTGTGCTCTCCTCTTCAACTTTGACCCCCAGGGTAACCTATAGCTTCATTATAATATATTTACACTGTGATTTCAACCCCCACCCCCATAGAGGAAAATGGCCATGACAGTTCCAGCAAGAACCTTGTGGGGCCAAAAAATTCCCTCTCCCAACTGGTAGGAGGAGTTCCTTGGGTGTTCAGAAACAACTTCAATCAGACTTCCTGCTAGCTATGACCCATAACCTATGCAAACAAAAAAAAAAGAGACCCCTAGCCCCAGTGCAGTTGCCACCTCTGGGCCTGCCTGCTCTCCCACCTTGAGAGTGTACTGTCCTTAAAAAACTGCTTTGTGCTAGCTACTTTCCTTCTGCCTGTCTTTATTTGAGCGCAGATCCTCATGTAAATCTTTTGTGGTGGATCCAAGAGACCTCCATTCACACAATGCAGACTCTCTCCCACTAGTAACGATTCAATTTGCAGTTCATTGTTAAGGTAGCCCCAGCAAGCTAATACTACTATATCAGTGATTCCCAATCTTTTCCCTACCAAGAACCCTTTTGCTCTTTGTCCTCCTGTGGACCCAATTCATTTATTTAACAATTTTTTATTGAGCACCTACTATATACCAGGCACTTAATCTAGGCATTAGAGATACACAAAGACACAAAGCAAAGTTCCCTCCTCTTGTGTTCATTCCGTATGTTTTAAAATATTTAGTTGGCCAAGTGTATTATGGCTTATTTTATTTTAGTAATAATTTGTACATTTTCTCACGAGATAACCAGGATTATCTCATCAATGTGATATAATTAGTGCCTAAAATCAAAGAAAGGTCATATTCTAAGTAGCTGTTGATCCCTTATAGCAAGTAAATACATTGAATTTGTTAGGTTTTTAAAAAAATGTTGAAAATTATTCTCAGAAACTCTGTTACTACAATTATGGATCCCTAGGGGTTCAAGGACTTCATTATAAGGTGATTAGCTAGAGCAGAGGTGGCAAACTTTTCCTGTAAAGGGCTAGATAGTAAACATTTTAGGCTTTGCGGACTATACAGTCTCTGTCACAACTATCCAACATTGCCATTGTATTGTAAAAGCGGCTATAGATAATACAAAGTAATGAGCATGGCTGAGTTCCAATAACATTTTATTTATGGACACTGAAATTTGAATTTCATATAATTTTCATGTGTGGCAAAATATTACTCTTCTTTGATTTTTTTCAACGATTAAAAATGGAAAACCCTTTCTTAACTCACCAGCTATAGGAAAACAGGTGGCAGGCAGGCTGTATGTATTCACTCAGCTGGCCACAGTTTGCCAACCCCACAGTTAAATTCTGATTTTGCCCTAGTTCTGGAATTAGGTGATTCTTGTACCCTTAAGGGTCTAGATGAGGGCCAGAGAGGAATTAAGTTTGAACTCAAAACCGAGCTTCCTGCAGCCCAGTCCACAGCGCTTAACACTTTTACGCTGCCGTGTTTAGTCATGATTTCACATGTGGTTTTGTATCCATGTGGTGCAGAAAATAGATGTGTGGTCAGCGGCCCTTTCCAGGCGTTGACCATGTAAGGGTTGTCCTCTTATTAGCAGCCAGTGGCAACCTTATTTTGTCAAGCCTGACCCCAGGCTTACGGCACTGTTTTCGTTTATACCTCTCTCGGGTTGCGTGGCCCGGGAGGCCCATCTGTCCCTTACTATTTGAGTCCCTGTTGTCTCATTGGCAGCTTTCTGAGCAGCTGCAAAATGTTTTTAACTTTAAGTGGAAGTTGGGGTCACCGGCATCGTCAGGCCTGAACAGTCACTCTCAGCAAGGGCTCTTTCAGCTCTGACATTGACTAGCTTACGGACTCGGGTGAGTGTTAAACTAACTCCTCCCACTTTCCCACGGCTGGCTTTCACTGTTGGTAATAATGAGGCATTTCTCAAGGTCTGGGGAATAATATGCACTGCTTTTTTTGTGTTGTCTTCGGAAACTGCTCGGTTACTAGGACCACAGTCCTCTGCCTGGTCGTCCTTCTTTGCGGCTCATCTGCTCCGGTCTAGCCTCGAAACCGCAGCTCCGCGACGGGTGTCCCCAGGGGGACCAGAGGGGCTCACGCGCGCTCAGAGGGCGGCCGCACCGCCGCCCACCTCGGAGGACCATGCTGCGAGGCAAGTCCCGGCTCAACGTGGAGTGGCTGGGCTACTCGCCGGGCCTGCTCCTCGAGCGCAGACATCTCTTGACAGGGCGCACGCCTCGGAACCCTGGCCGGTAAGTCACGTGAGGGCCCGCGCCCGCGCCGCGCCGGCGCAGCCCAACGTCACCACGGCGCGCCGCACTTGCGTATTGCGTCCCGCCGTCCGGCACTGGCCGGCACTTCCGGCACGGCACGCCTCTACCGGTAGCCTGCCGAGCGGACTGAGTGCAGTCCCAGAGCCCAGCCCGCCTCTTCGCACCTGCTGCGGGCGCGGCTACACCATGGAGCGCCTTGATAAAGCGGCGCTGAATGCGTTGCAGCCGCCCGACTTCAGGTAGTCCCGAGCGGGGTCCAGGCCGGGAGGGGCCCTGACCGCAAGGCGACCTGGCCCTGGCCTGGAGTGGGGTATAAAAGAAGGCCCGAGCCGAGCGGGCTGGCCTGCGGTGGGCATGAGGTCTGGACCCTCGGGGCTAGGCTGCGGGGTGGGGGAGAAGGGAGGCAGGTTGGGGCCTGCAGCGTCTACACGCACGGGAGCAGGGACCTGGGGTCATAGGGGAGAGGTCGGCGGGCCTTCAGCTCATGCTTCTGTTCTGGCACTTCCTCTCGCTGTCGTCTGTTTTGCGATCTTGCTCTCTGCAATCTCTCCCCACTGCAGGGTGAGCTCCCTGAGGACAGGAACTCGGCCTTCTCCATCTACGTGTCCCCTACGGGGCCTGCATCGTTGGGGCTTAAATGTTTGCTGTATGAATGAATGAAGGAAAGAGAGTAGGGGCTGCCCCTGGTTTGAGACTGCTTTACTTGGGGGAGTTAGTAGAATGGGGATTGGTAGCTGAGTAGAACGGTTGTTCTGGCCCACTCTGGGGCCTTAGCCTAGCCAATGATACCTCGGTAGGCAAGAGGGTGGGGAGGGATTTAGCTGCCATTCGATGATGACCTACTTTTTGCCAGACTCAACTTAGGCTCTTTATTATATACGTTATCAAAATTAAAGTATTGTCTCCCCCCTTTTTTTTAAAGAAGATGAAGTTACTCAGGATAAGTGACTTGCCCAAGATCACACAGGCCACACAATTATGTGTTGAAGCTGATGTTTGACCAATCCCACTGATTCCAAAGCCTGTGATCTTTGGAGCCCGTGACCTTTTTCCCTCTCTTATGATGTCAATGTAGTTGTTTTTAAATTATTGTTTACTAGTGAGGATACCAACAGATAATTTTGTCAAGTACACTTAGAATATAGTGTAGCTGTTCTAGATTGATTCTAGTGTTATCTAATGGAATTTGCAGTGAAATCTACTTGCAGTGGAAGATTGCTTGCCACGGAAGGGAACGCGGTAAGCTGTATCTGTCTAGTGCTTGCTTTGGAAGTTCATATCAAGTGGGTAAACTCCAGGTGGTTTTATGAATGGGGGAGCAGTAGGGTTCATCCTGAGTTATTTCTTTGTGTGAGGCCCACTTTAAATCTGGACTTTCCCATTCTTTATTTCTAACAAGTCTCTGTAACACCCAATGAAAGATGCGTAGAAGAAATTAATTGAATTACATCAGTTGCTTTGTTTTAGAATAATTCAACTGTTACACGCAAGCTGGCTTGTGCCAGCAGAACTGCCAGCTGCAGTGGGGGTGTGGCTGGAAGCCAAAGAGAAAATGTCCTGTAAACACTAGAGGAAGTTTGCTAGTTTTCAAAAGTTTGTGTGCTTAACTTTATACTTAGTCCCATATTTGTGAGGTCATAGCCCAGAATAAAAGTCAAATTTTTGGAGCTTAAGGTAAAAGAAGTGAAAAAGTTGAAAATTAACTATGAATTGTTAAGGTGAGCGCATCCCTTACATAGAGTGTGTGGTCTAGAAATTAACGTGTAGAAAAGAAAAGATTATGTTTGAGTGATGGGATTGTAAATGCTTTTGTTTTCCTTAACACATTTTTATATGGTATTATGTCATCTTATCAATAATAATGTTTTCTGAAAGCCAGGTCAGATATTAGATATTCAAGAGAGATGATCTGAAGAACAAAAGAACCAGTTAACACTCCCTTTCTCTAGATTGTCAAGCTTTGTTTCTTTATCAGGTTAGATATCTTAACTTTGCATGCCTGAAATGAATGCTTGAACTCACCACAGAAACACCCAGAAAGTCATGTTTTTTGTTGGGATTCATGAAAGAAGTAGTCAGATACTGACATTGAATTTTTATAGACCTACTGTAGAAGTACTCATTCTTCATGAAGATTACACAGTAAATTTCCCTAAAAGTTTACTACTAGGAAACAGTTTAAAGGAGCATAACTATATTAGATGAGGACTGTGTACCTCAGTGATCACTGTAGGAGGATGTGTTAAAAGATGATCCACTGAAGTAGTGAAAGAAAATGTTAGAACGTATACATTAATTTATTTTAACTTTATCCTTTTTAGTGTCTGGTTTTGCATATGTTTTATATTTTAAGGAATGAATTGATAATATGTGTGTAGATCTGTTTAAAAAAATCAGTATGCCTTTATGTGGGGTTTCTGCTCAAAACTTATATTTAAGATGGATTAATAGTCAAAGTTTGTAGACCGTTGTTTATAAACCACAAACTTGAGATGTTCCCTTTCTGGACTGCTAGAAAGCTCCTCGCTAATCATTTACACGGTTATCAGAACCCCTTTGCCTGGATTTTCTGGGGCTCAGAGAAATGTGCAGGACTATATAGGAAGCAAGCCGGCACGTTAAGTGCTGTAATAACAGGTATGAGCTAAGTGTGATTGCATCCCAGAGCAATGAATCATTTTAGCCAGAGTGATCAGGAAAGGTGCCTGGAAGGAGAGGCTCTTTTGAGGGGGACCTTGAAGGCTGGGCTGTCTCCTTCCTAAAGATACGAGAACTGGAGCCTCTGAGGATTACCAGAAAGAGAATTAAGTTCAAGTGTTGACAGTAAGCATAAAGTGTAAAGTGTGTCAAAAAAGGACCTTAAGCTAAATGATTAAAGCTGTAGGGTTTACTGCGTTTACAGTGTAGGTGGTGGTATGTATGAGGTACAGATGTGTCCAGGGTTCCTGGAAACCTGTGGCTTCACCTCCAGTAGTACTGCTCATTTGTAGCAATATATAGGACAAATGCTGACATATATCTACTTCTTGAAAAGTCAGTGAAACAACATTAAGGAACATTTTGAAAATGGGGAAATAATTTTTGTATATTAATCTGGAGTCCTTTTTTATGTGCCTACATTTTAAAAACAATTGGAATAGTATATGTCAGGGGTTGGTGAAGTTTTTCTGTGAAGGACCAGATAGTAAATATTTTAGGCTTTGAGGACCATATAGTTTGGCACCGCTACTCAGCTTGTCCTTTATAGTTCCAAAGCCACCTCAGATGATACATAAACAAATGGATGTGTCTGTGTTCCAGTTAAACTTTATTTATAGAAATAGGCATTGGGCCATTAGGCCTTATTTTGCTGACCCCTAATATACATAATATAATGTGGTTTGCCTTGTTCATTTGTCACATGAGGACTTTCTGAGTAATGGTCAAAATTCTTTTTAATGGGTCCATATATTGATGTACATCAATTGTGAAATCATTTTCTTATTATGGACATTTTTATTGAATTCAGTTTTGTTTGTGCTTTTATGTTAATCTCTTTTCTCTTTTTTATGTTAATCTTTGTATTAATGTTTTTATTTTTTATTTTTTTAGGTTTGCCATCAAATTTATTTTTATTTTTTATTTTTTTTCTTTCAGCGCTTTATTTTATTTATTTTTTTGACGCAATGTTCCATGATTCACTGTTTGTATATAACACCCAGTGCTCCATGTAATACATGCCCTTCTTAATACCCATCACCGGCCTATCCCAATCCCCCATCCCCCTCCCCTCTGAAGCCCTCAGTTTGTTTCCTAGAGTCCATAGTCTGTCATGGTTCATGCCCCCTTCTGTTTACCCCCTTCATTCTTCCCTTCCTTCTCCTACCGATCTTCCTATTTCTTATGTTCCATAAATGAGTGAAACCATGTGATAATTGTTTTTCTCTGCTTGACTTACTTCACTTAGCATAATCTCCTCCAGTCAGCAACATGTATTAATGTTTTTAAGTAGCAGATTATCAGACTTGTTTTTCCTCAGTATGTAATTTGAAAAGCTTGATTGCATTCTTCAGAATGGTTTTATTGTATTCTGGAATAAAACTTTTGCCATTGGAATATTCCCTTGATTTTAAAATAACCTCTGGACAAATAGAATTCACTGAATAGAAGGTGTTTTGACATTAAATTTTTTTTAAAGATTTTTTTTAATTTATTTATTTGACAGAGAGAGACAGCCAGTGAGAGAGGGAACACAAGCAGGGGGAGTGGGAGAGGAAGAAGCAGGCTCCCAGCGGAGCAGGGAGCCCGATGCGGGGCTCGATCCCAGAACGCTGAGACCACACCCTGAGCCGAAGGCAGGCGCTTAACGACTGAGCCACCCAGGCGCCCCTTGACATTAAATTTTTAATGCATCCATATTACATGAAGACCATCTGAGTTGTACTATAGCTATTTAATTACAAAGAAATTTAAGTTTCCTTCAGCTGCATCCAAGTTGTGGACTGCTTTTTCTCTGGAGAGTCTTATACCTTGTTTTTACTGTATCCAGCTTGATAGGATGCTTTGTGAAGGAACATCATTAGTTGCTTTCCATCTTCTCCTTTACTACCTCCATTATATATTCTGTAATTAGGGTACACTCGCGTAACACTTTGGAGACTATAAACCACTCTCATACTTTGACACTTCCTCTCACACTGGATCTGAATGATATCTCTTGGGTGTTTTCTGGGTCTTTAGGATCTTCTAGTTTTGCGTCCTTGACTCTACTCTTCTTTCTCTGGCCACTACTTCCAAGGCAGGGGCAGGGTTTCCAGCGTCTTCTTTGTGGACACAAAACCAGTTGGAAATGGCTGTACAGGTTCTGATTTTCTCTTTGTTTACTTTCTTCCAGAAATGAAAGTTCATTAGCATCTACCCTGAAGACGCTCCTGTTCTTCACAGCTTTAATGATCACAGTACCTATTGGGTTATATTTCACGACTAAATCTTATGTTTTTGAAGGTAATCCTAGATGATAAAACAAGACATTTTCCCCTTAGTATACTTAAGATTCTGTGTGTTTATGATCTCTTTATATCTGTAAGCTGGGTATTCTTAATTTGCTTCTTCCGTCTATTTCTGTTTCGCTTTTCAAAAATCACGTTGTTCAAATGAATCTTCCTTCATGAAATTAATTTGTTCATCATTGAGTTATTTTAGCGTGACAGTGTATTTGTTGATTGTTTTCTGTGAAATAGCTTGCAGGTCCGTCCTTTTACTATACCTCTGACAGCAAGAGTTGGCTGACATGGGAGGAGGAATTTGGGGCAATGTACCTTTGGTGGCAGACATTAGTAGAAAAAGAAAATAAAGTCCCCGTTCTTATGTTGAAGTCCATAAGTGAAGTGAGTTTTCACTCAGAATAATGTTCTTTGTGTATAGAAGGTATTCAGATCTTTAAATGAATACATGATTTATCACCACCCAAAGTATTACTTTTTAATTGCCTGACTAGTTAAATAAATATATAGCTAATAAAAAGTAGTATGATTTGTTTTTTGCTCTTTGATAAATTTTGGAATAAAATGGAAACTTTTTTCTCTTGATAGGCGCCTTTGGGATGTCCAATAGGGACAGCTATTTTTATGCTGCTATTGTTGCGGTGGTCGCCGTCCACGTGGTGTTGGCCCTCTTTGTTTATGTGGCCTGGAATGAAGGCTCACGACAGTGGCGTGAAGGCAAACAGGATTAAATTGAACATCACCTTTTGATAGCATTAAATTGATTTTTTAAAATGGTGAATGTGTCTGGGATATTGATGATTTCAATAAAGTCGAGAACATGTTAAAATCAATGTGAAAGAGTCACATTTGACTAGTGTAAATTTCGATCCTTCTAATACAAAGATTTGTATCATCAGTTTTAACTGTATGAGCCTCTCATTTGCAAATGAGAATTTGGAAAAGTTAAGTTGGTTGCAAATAAGTATGTGAACTTAGTTATACATTCTGGGAAGAATTTGATTATCTCACAACCAGAAATGTTTTACAGCATTTTGTCTTTTGGTTGGTTTTAAGGTTTACTTCTCTGGATATTTTAAGATGTACACAGTGAAGGAAATCTAAACTATTTTTCACTAGAATGCTTTCCCTTACTATCATGGAAGTCCTGGGTCATTGGATTTTAGGTTGTAAATTCCTATGCAAAATTGCTTGAATTGTGGGTTTTAGACTTCATCTGAATGTCCCTGAGAAATTTTGCATACATTGTAATCCCTAGTCAATAGGAATCTTTTTCATCATATTATTTCATGGGAAGATTAGGCTGAATCACACCCATTCGTGTAAAAGGACTGGTTTATTGAAGGATCTAGGTAGCAAAGCAGAGAGGTAGCTACCTGGGCACTCAGCCTTTGCAGGCTATCCTGTGCTTTTAGGCTGACTTTTTAACGATCTGCTTCGCTCTGTCATTCAACAATGAAGTAATGCTTTCATTACAGGGTTTGTGTAAACTCCCTTTCAGTTTGTTTTTCCTACTTTTTAATAGGGTATATGATAGGAATTTACATTTACATGTGTCCATTTTCACATACTTCCTGAAAGTAGACTATTTTTATCATCCAGGAAGTATTCTCGGGATTGCTAATCAAGTCTTTTTTAATCAGAGCTGTTATATCCCAGATATATATAGTTACATAATCTTGAGGTCCTATTTGATAGAAAAAGACCCTGTGGTTTTACTTCAGTATCCTTAGTCTGTTCTTTCCGGCTACCTGATACTACTTGTGTGTAGTCTAAAAACACACCTGGAAAAATGCATATTGAAACATATTGAAACAGGAAGAGAATTTAAATTCCCTGTGATGTTGCCACATGGAGATAAACACTATTTTGGTTTATATTCCATGTGCATTTCCTAATGCTAGTTCAATACACTGAATGTTTGGTTTAAGTTCAAATCCTGCCTGTGTTACCTCACAGCTATTTGCATTTTTTTCCAGATGAATAATTATTGGACATCTTCTTGAAAAAGCACATTCTACCTTTACTCTTTTTTGCTGGATAGATATCTCATTGTTACAATTTCCTGTTACTAGTAATTCCTAATACAGTGGCCCTTGCTGTTTTTGCCATTACTGATTTGTCTGTTCACCCCTATTTTTGTTGTGCAACTGGACTAAAGGAATAGGGAGATGGTTAGACATAAAAGCTAAGTACGCATTTGTGTTTAATTGTTGAGAAAAAATGAAAGATGACTTGTAGGACTATTATTTTTGCTTATAGTTAAATGTTGTCTACAGTTTAAATGTCTTTAAGCAGTTATTCTATATGTGAAGTGTTTTCTTAAAGACTACAGGTTTAGTATAAAATTGTACAAATTTAATATAAAATTGTAGAATACCTCAGTTTAAGTCCGGGGTACTATGTGGTAGATTTCGAAATGGTTGTCCTTTAGATGCCTTGTTATATACTTAGAATTGTTGTCCACCTAATTTCTTCTCTATAATGCTAAGGTTTTGTGCTTTGGGGATCTCACGCTGTTTGTAAAATATGAATGTCCAGTGTTAGATTAATTTGTTTTATTTCAGATGTTTGCTGAGTAGAAAACGATATGGGTGTTTTTCTGCAATATTTAAACCAGGGATTCATGCAAAAGCAGTTGTAATTTCCTCTTGGAAAAAGTACCAAGTGTTTGAAAGTTAGAATTGGATGCTAGGGTTGATATTTAGGATTGTTAAAATATAGGCTTGTTTTCAAACCAGTTAATTTTTTCCTGGAGTTTTAACTGTTAACTCTTTACTTTGCTGCTGTTGAAATGGCATACGGTATTTGACATACAGATTTATTTTTCAAGATGTCTCACTGATTTCCTCTTGCACAATGTACATACTTCAGGATGTATACAAAGGAAAGCTACAGTTGAGCCGTTACATGTGTTTTAAGATAGGAACATGTTCACTATTGTTTGAAAATGGATTGTAAGAATAACCTCAATTAGGAAGCGTAACTTGAAGTGTCAGCAAGAGCTACTGATAAACACATTACCTTCCTCCCCTCACCTCTCATTTTGCCCCGCCCTGCCAGAATATAATCTTTTCTTCCCTGTTGTGCTAGAAAATGAAGTGTGTTGTAGAATGCATCTGATGTTATTAGCTCTTCAAGTGGGTAGATACTGCGTTACGTGTAACAGCAGAATTCAGTTTTGAGTCGTTATTGAAGGAACTTAAACATCTTTAAAAAAGACCTCCTGTTTTCATGGAAATCTAAAATATGCATTGTAATAATTAGGCTATTTTCATCATAAAAATCTCATCACCTTTGCCAAAAGAGGCCGCTGATTGACTTGTTTGATATTTATCTGCCATTTTCATATAAATTTTATATATACAGCTAGAGTACCCAAGGAGACCAGTAAAAACAGTTAAATAAGGTGTACCCAAGGAAAGATGATAGCCAAAGGTACACGAAACAAAGAAATATCTAGTGTGTATTTCTCATCTCTAGACAAGTTCATGTTTATTGCTTTATTTATGATCAAGTGAAGTCATAGACCATTGTTGGGCCCACTTTATAAATGGTTCAACAGTTTGTCACTTGTCTGAGGTCAGCAGCAGATTTTCTCTGCTGTCAAGCAATCTGTGTCCTCCAACAGAGTAGTACAACTTTATTAGTTCAGACTCCACTCTTAGATTTAAGATAAGTTTTGCGAGAGCTGGGCTGAAGCAAAACGTTGATAACTTGACAAGATTTCTTTTTTCTTTCTGCAGAAGGAGAAGGGTCACCTGAGAAAATAAATTATTTTCAGGGACTTTGGGAATCTAACAACAACTATTACATGTAATTTATGAATAGTCAAATCCTTTATATATTCATTAAAATAGTCTGGAATTCTCCAACTTAACATCACTCCTGGCCACACTTTCCTTTCCTTTCTTTCATTGCAACATGTTCTTAAGAGTAGTATCTGCATTCCTTTTAAGATGTTCTACAGTCATATTTGTCAGTTACACGGACTAGTCTTCCTTTTTCTCCAGTGAAATCTCACTGAACAGTAATAATAGCAATAGCTAACAACATCTGCACAGCACCTTACAGTTTGCAAAGAACGTTCACATATTCTTGTTTGAGTTTTGCATAGTGAACCTGTTACGAGATGTCTCTTAACATCCTTGCTGAAGACGTTAGAATCTTTAACTCAGTAGAGTCATTGAGTATGCTGTAGTCTCTGAATAGTGCCCTGACTAGGGGTGGGGATTAGATGCACTATTTTGAAAGCTGTGTGTAATTATCGAAATGGGGGGCTTGAGTTCTTTAGCCACTTGAATCAGATTTACTTTTGTAAGTGACACTTTTCTAACTGTTACCTGGATGGATTTTGTATCCATTATATTCTAACCTGTAATTTGTATAGATTTACCATCTATTGTCATTAAAAAAGTGTTCATAATGTGACTTTGGTGTGTCCTGATTCAGTGAATAGTAAGTTTATTACGTCTTTTTTTTTAAACACTTGTTTGCCTCTGTTTATACCATGTAAAATATATAGAGTTGTCAAGGGTAAGCTTTTATGCAATAATTGTAGACCAGAGATGCTCAAACTGGTGGGGGGCCCTAAGGGGTACTGAGACAGGAAGGGCTGAGTATACCCCATCTGTGGGACCCATCAGAAGTGGTGTGGCACTAGGAAAAGAAAGCAGCATCTTGCCCTGTGGCTTTTTAAAGAAAATTCATTTGGGAGTGAATGGTCTTCATATACTGCTAAAGGAGTAATACCTGTGGCTAAGTAATTAAATATGGGGGAAGTCAATTCCTTGCCCTGTGCCAGTTACCTTTGTCAATGGCCCTCTAGCCACCTTTTGATTGTACTCCACCTCCTTTCTGTGCTTCTAAGGGCTCTGGCTAGTTCTTAATAAATGCTGTCCACCTCTAAAAACGATTTGAGACATCTTAGTATCAAAATATACAGATTATATAGAGTCATATTTATATACAAAAGTATAGGTTATAAGATGTCGAGGGAACTCAGGACACATGTAAGCGCATTGCAGAAACCACTGGAATCACCTTATAGGATTTACTGCCCAGTCCTACTGAGTCAGAACCTCTGGGGGTGGGGCCTGGAAATACATGTCTGTAACAGGCTATAACTGAGGAAGCCAGTTTGAGAACTGCTGTTAGAGATTGGGAATTGTTAATGTGTGTTTTTAATGCTGGACTTGAAGATGTTTATATAAAGCAGGCTTGAAATAGGTACTTTATTAAGCAAAGGTAGAGTCCTGCATAATGCTATATATTGAAGGCTCAGCTTAAAATCGGGAGAGCTTTCTTGGATATCTGACCATCACGTTGACTTTGCTTCACTGTTAAGGAATTCTATGAAAACTGGTACAGGGACAGCCCTCTTAGAAACAGCTTCGGCATATTAAGAAATGGCCACTGCTGCTCCTCTGATGCCTTCCTCTTATTTGGAATTCTTACCATTGTCTTTGAAGAGAGGGGAAAACCTAGCACAGGCATTTAAGAGAATCTGGTTTCAAAAGTGAAGGAGCTAATGGAGAAGGCTGGCATATCTAGGCATATCTGTTCTATGAATAGTATGACTCCCTTGCCCCCAAATACTTTTCCTGTCACTGCTTACGTCTTCCCACTTCATTTCCGTACACCCTGCTGTTTTGCTCATGCTCACTCCCACCTCACAGCTTTATATTGGCTGTTCACTCTGCCCAGTACCCTCTCCCCCAGATTCTCCCAGGGCTGGCTCTTTCTCACCATTTAGGTCTCAACTCTCATGTTGCCTCTTCTGAAAGGCCTCCCCCATCCCTCTCACAATACATAATATTGGGTGAAATTATCCTGTTTGTTGGCCTGCCTCCACTATACCGTATGCTTCAGTATGCCACTGAACCCCCAGTGCCTTGCACTTATTTTAGTAAGGATGTTCTTGGCCAACTGGAACTAACAGAAACCACAGTTCAAACTGGCTTAAACAATGGAAGAAGTCAGAGATGGGGCCAATCCGTTTGCACAGTTTAGAGTTCCTGCTCTATGTCTGTGATTCTCTCTGCATGCACTTCTCAGTGTGTTGGTGACAACCTCTGGCTTCCCTGTCTCCTGATAACAAAATGGCCACAGCCATTCTGGAGCTTCATGTGTACACCAGATAGTCATCCAACCGCTCAACAAACCCCCGTTACATACCCACCCATGAAACAATCACTTTGGCCAGGCAGTGCCAAGCATTGGTGGGTTTATGCCTGGACAAGTGCCCAGTCCCAAACCAACCACTTGGTTAACTTAGGCCACTCAGTGACCAACCCTGAGGAAGGGGTTAGATGCTGGTGAGGCTCCCAGCATGTTCACTGCAGGGCTCAACAGATTTGTTAAGTGAAAATGGCAATATGCAGTGTATACACACGTGTAGATATGGATATGAATGTAGATAGGGATAGAGACATATGAATACAGGGATGGGAGTCATGCACTTTGGAGCGTGGAACCAATGTCAGTGTCAGGACAGGCAGGACCTGGTGTGGGGCCATCCTCCGGAGGACCTTACGGTTGCATGAAGACTGGGCCCCCTAGTAAGTGGCAAGATACCAGAAGAGTCCCTCTGTACCAGATTTTGTCAATTCTGCCTCAGGAAGAAAGCTGAAATAGTTGGAGAGTCATCAAAATCTTTCTCCCATCTGTATCTGTGGCTTTCTGTTTCCAGGACTCGCAGTCTGCTCTGAAGCCCTAAAAATCCCTTCTCTCCACCCCTCCCCACCCTACCACTCCCCACTGCATCTGTGGTTCTTTATAAACACAGGTACCCGGGGACAGCATGCTTTATGACTGCATACAACCAAAGCAGCAGTGCAGCTGGATGTGCTCTTTGGGGGTATGGCACCTGGGGTTTTCCTGCTTAACCAGGTTTCACAGAACGTAGCAATTGCAGTCATTCAGCTAGGATCCCACTTAACACATGTCGCACAGACAACAGTGGCACGAGGCAGCCTGGCACCTGGGTCTGGGAACACTGGCCAGTGCTCAGCTGTGTGATTTCTGCCATTATCAGCGATGTTGTCGGGTTTACCTCTGGCCTGTTAATGTGCGTGAAAACAGAACAAAAGTAGAGTAGAAATAATCTGATTTTTCTCAGCTATATGTAACTATGGAAATACTTGTTTTAAAGAAATGTGTATATTGCATAGCCTGATGTTATTGCTTTAAAAATATTCACAATTGGGGCACCTGGGTGGCACAGCGGTTAAGCATCTGCCTTCGGCTCAGGGCGTGATCCCGGCATTATGGGATCGAGCCCCACATCGGGCTCCTCCGCTATGAGCCTGCTTCTTCCTCTCCCACTCCCCCTGCTTGTGTTCCCTCTCTCGCTGGCTGTCTCTATCTCTGTTGAATAAATAAATAAAATCTTTAAAAAAAAATAAAAATATTCACAATAGAAAATGAAAATATTTGAGGCCTGTGAGAAATGAGCCCTCTCCTCCCCTCCCCTCCCCCCTCCCTTCCCCTCCCTTCCCCTCCCCCCTCCCCTTCTCCTCTCCTCTCCTCTCCTCTCCTCTCCTCTCCTCTCCTCTCCTCTCCTCTCCCCTCCCCTCCCCTCCCCCCCCATCCCCTCCCCTCTCCTCTCCTCTCCTCTCCTCAGTAGTAGCATGGAGCCCAGTGTGGTGCTTGAACTCATAGCCCTGAGATCAAGACCTGAGCTGAGATACAGAGTCCAACACTTAACCAACTGAGCCACCCGGGTGCCCCTCCAGTAGTATTTCTGCTACTTCTACTTGGAAATGTAGTCCTCTGCCTCCACTCTTTGCTCAGTCCTCCCTCCTGACCCATTTTGGACCAACTAGAATTGGGATTGAAAGTTGAATGGGAAATGAATAGAAAGCTCAGTAAAATGAAATAAGCAAGAGAAGTTAAACCAGTTTTTCCAACTGATGCGGCAGAGGGTCTGGTGGAAATTGCCATGTGTGGTAGGCAGAACTCTAAGGTGCCCCCAAGAGTCCCACTGCCTCGTATACATGCCTTGTATCCTGTCTGCCTCTTGACTATGGATGGAACCTGTGAATGTGATGGGATAGTAGCTCTTTGGATTAGATTACTCCATGAATTTGCTCAGGCCACCATAACCAAGTACCACAAGACTGTGTGGCTTAAACAACAAAAACATGTTGCACAGCTCTTCTGGAGGCTGGAAGTCTAAGATCCGGCAAAAGTCTAAGTCTAAGATCTTTGGCAAAACCAAAGAACCTTGGCTTATAGATGGCCGTCTTCTCCCTGTATCATCACATGCTCTTCCCTCTGTGTGCCTGTGTCCTAATCTTTTCTTGTAAGGACATGAGTCATAATGGATTGGAGTTCACCCCAATAACCTCATTTTAACTAATTACCTCTTTAAAGACTGTATCTCTAAATATGTTCACGTTCTGAAGTACTGGGGGTTAGGACTTCAACATAGGGATTGAGGGGAAAGTGACACAATTCAGTCCCATAATATTACATTATGTAGTCTGCTAAGCAGAATAATGACTCCCCAAAGATGATCACGTCTTAATCCTGGGAACCTGTGAAAAAGGAATTAAAGGTACAGATAGGCTGAAGTTTGCTATTTAGCTGACTTTAAGAGGGGGAGAGTATCCTGTATTATCCAGATGGGCTCAATATTATCACAGGGGTTTTGGGGTGGAGTAAAAAAATAGCACTCCAAAGATGTACTCACCAATTTCTAGATCCTGTGAATATTACTTTGTATGTCAAGAGTGGATATCACCTTATATGGAGAAAGATGTGATTAAATTAAGGATCTTGAGAGGGGAGTTTACCTGGATTGTCTTGGTAGGTCATCTTTGATAATCCCTCATAATCTAAATGCAATCACATATATATCCTTATAAGTCGGAGGCAGAGGGAGTTTGAAACAGATCCACACAGAGGAGAAGGCCGTGTGAAAACAGATGCAGAGACTGGAGTCATGTGGCCACAAGCCAAGGAAGCCCGGGGCCAGCAGAAACTGGAAGAAACAGGAGAAAATCCTCCCCGAGAGCCTATGGAGGGAGTGTGGCTGTGCCCACACCTTGATTTTGGATTTCTAACTTCCAGTTGGAACCCCATGATTGCAGTTCCTTGGATAGGTCACTGGCTTCTCTAAACACCAAGAACCCAACAGTGTGCTTAAGAGAGTTCCAGGGGAAGCTTTATGATTTGGTTCTCAACTGGCCTGACCCCCACCCCTGATTTCTGCCCGGGTGAGCGCTAGTGGTCTATGCATTTCAATGCAGGTAAGCATCACGTCAACCAATTTTGCTGACACTCTGTATACCTGGTCCTGCCCTGTGCCTGCCACAGAATAGGTATCCGGTGCATGTTTTGAGTGAATGAATGTCATGCCATATTATGTCCCTTTTTAGAATTCTTTCTACTGAGTTTGATAGTAACATATGCTTTCTGTTTCCTTGAGTCCCTGAGGCAGCTGGGCCGCAATGGAGAGGGAGTCCACTGGGGGGATAGGGGCAGCCCTGCTCACCCCACACTAGTGGCAGGGAAACCTTCAGACTTCGACCCCATATCTGCCTTTAACACAATGTTTTCTACAGAATGCACATTATTCATACTTTATATCATTCGAACACATGGTTCTTTATCAGAAATAGATGTAGTTTTCTTTCTAGAAGGTACGCGTTCTTTCTGTTAATACGGTGGGTTTTAAAAATTTAATTTGTAGCAGTTCCATAATAACAAGTTATGATTTTTATGTTGTTGTTATCTGTTTCATTTAGCTTTGATTTTACTACAAATAATCCATTTCTTACTTATAATAACTTTCAGATAACTTCATGATTATCTCCAGTCCAGGAAGTTTAGCACAGACCACTAACCGGAAACAATAAATGATTTAATTGTCACATTGAACTCAAGGAGCAAGCTTCCTGAACTGTGATCACATGTTAAAATGCACATAATTCCTTTAACAAAATAAGCATCAGTATGTTGAATATTTAATTATTTTCATTATGAATATGCAATGTGGGTTTTGGTGCTTAAAGAGATCTTCTCTGCATCAAGCTTCAACTTCTTTGGTGTAAAGTCATTATTTTTCATATTTTAAAAAATTTTTCTGGGTTTTCTGAGAATCTGTCAGACTGTATGTACCTTGTAAACTAGCTCAATGTGTGTGTTGAACTTCTTGTTCCAAAATCTGTGAGTTGTAAAAGTTCTTAAATGAAAACTGTAGCATGTTAAAATTTTTTTAATAGACTTTATTTTTTTAGAGAAATTTTAAGTAAACAGCAAAACTGAGTGGAAAGTATAGAGAGTTCCCATGTATCCTCTTAATTCCCTCTTCCCACAGCCTCCCCTGCCATCAGTATCTCAAACCATAGTGGTACATTCATTTATAAGCAATGAACCAACACTGACACATCATCATCACCCAAAGTCCATAGTTCACATTAGGCTTCACTCTTGGTAGAATGCATTCTATGGGTTTGGACAAAAATGTAATGACGTGTATCATACAGAATAGTTTCACTATCTTAAAACCACCTCTGTACTCTACATAGTCATCCTTCTTCCACCCCAACCCCTGGCAACCACTGATCTTTTTACTGTCTCCATAGTTTTGCCTTTTACAGGATGACACAGAGTTGGAATCATACAGTATTTTCAGATTGACTTATTTCATTTAATAATATGCATTGAAGTTTCCTCCATGTCCTTTCATGGCTTGATAGCTCATTTTCAAATTTTTATTTGTATTTTTTCCTCGTGTTTGTTATTTATTTATTTAATTTTTATTGAAGTATAATTAACATACAGTGTTATGTTAGTTTCAGGTGTACAATATAGTGTGACTCAACAATTCTATACATTTCTCAGTGCTCATCACGATAAGTGTACTCCTAATCCCATTCATCTATTTTACCCATCCCCCACCTACCTCCCCTCTGGCAACCACCTGTTTGTTCTCTGTATTTAAGTGTATTGTTTCGTTTGTTTCTTTTTTCTTTGTTCATTTGTTTCTTAAATTGCGCACATGAGTGAAATCATATGATATTTGTATTTCTCTATCTGACTTCTTTCATTTAGCATTATACCCTCTAGGTCCATCCATGTTGGAAATGGCAAGATCTCATTCTTTTTTGTAACTGAGTAATATTCCATTGTGTGTGTGTGTGTGTGTGTGTGTGTGTGTGTATACCACATCTTCTTTATTCATTCATCTATGGGTGAACACTGGGCTGCTTCCCAAGTAATTGTAAATAATGCTATAATAAACATAAAGGTGCATATATGTTTTTGTTTTCTTTGGGTCAATACCCAGTGGTGGAATTACTGGATTATATGGTAATTCTATTTTTCATATTTTAAGGAACCCCTATACTGTTTTCCACAGTGGCTGCACCAATTTGCATTCCCACAGTGCATGAGGGTTCCTTTTTCTCTACAGCCTTGCCAACACTTGTTATTTCTTGTGTTTATGATTCTAGCCATTCTGACAGGTGTGAGTTGATATCTCTTTGTGGTTTTGATTTGCATTTCCTTGATGATTAGTAATGTTGAGCATCTTTTCATATGTCCGTTGGCCATCTGTATATCCTCTTAGGAAAAAATGTCTATTCAGGTCCTCTGCCTATTTTTTAATTGGATTATTTCTTTTATTATTTTTTTTTTTTTGGTGTTGAGTTGTTTAAGTTCTTTATATATTTTGGACACTAACCCTTAATGAGATAAGTCATTTGCAGATATTTTCTCCCATTCCTTAGGTTGCCTTTTTGTTTTGTTGATGGTTTCCTTCACTGTGCAAAAGCTTTGTATTTTGGTGAAGTCCCAATAGTTTCGTTTTGTTTTTGTTTCCCTTGCCTGAGGAGACCTATCTAGAAAATGTTGCTACAGCTGATATCTTCTAGGATTTTTATGGTTTCAGGTCTCAAATTTAGGTCTTTAATCCATTTTGAGTTTATTTTTGTGTATGGTATAATAAAGTGGTCCAGTTTCATTCTTTCACATGTAGCTGTCCAGTTTTCCCAACACCATTTGTTGAAGAGACTGTCTTTTCCCATTGTATATTCTTGCCTCCTTTGTAATGGATTAATTGGCCATGGATAGATTTCTGTTCCATGGATCTATTCTTTCTCATCGATCTTTGTGTCTCTTTTTGTGCCAATACCGTATTGCTTTGATTACTACAGCTTTGTGGTATATCTTGAAATCTGAGATTGTGATGCCTCCAGCATTGTTCTTGTTTCTCAAGATTGCTTTGGCTCATTGGGATCTTTTGTGGCTACATACACATTTTAGTATTATTTGGTTCAGTTGAGTGAAAAATGCTGTTGGTATTTTGATAGGATTGCATTGAATCTGTAGATTGCTTTGGGTAGTATGGACATTTTAACAATATTGGTTCTTCCAGTCCATGAGCATGGAGTATCTTTCCATTTCTTTGTGTCATCTTCAATTTCTTTCATCAGTATTTTTATAGTTTTTGAAGTATAGGTCTTTCACCTCCTTGCTTAAATTTATTCCTAGGTATTTTATTGTTTTTGGTATAATTACAAATGGGATTGTTTTCTTAATTTCTCTTTCTGATACTTTATTATTAGTGTATAGAAGTGCAACAGATTTCTGTATATTAATTTTATGTCCTGCGACTTTAGTGAATTCTTTCTTCAGTTCTCGTAGGTTTTGGTTTTCTATATACGGTATCACGTTACCTGCAAATAGTGAAAATTTTACTACTTCCTTACCATTTTGGATGCCTTTTATTCTTTTTGTTGTTTGATTGCTGAGGCTAGGACTTCCAGTACTATGTTGAATAAAAGTGGTGAGAGTGGACATCCCTGTCTTGTTCCTGATCTTAGAGGAAAAGCTCTCAGTTTTTCCCCATTGGGTATGATGTTAGCTGTGGGTTTTTCATATGTGGCCTTTATTATGTTGACGAAGTACAAGATCCATTCATGATAAAAACTCTCAACAAAGTAGGTTTAGAGGGATAGCTCATTTTTAAAAATGCTAAATAACATTCCCTTGTCTGGATGTGCCAGTTTGTCCATTTACATATTGCTTGCAAGTTTTAGCAATTATGAGTAAATGCAGGTTTTATGTTGACATAAGTTTTCAGCTCGTTTGGGTAAATACCAAGGAGTATGATTGCTGTATGGTATGGTAAGAGTATGTTGAGCTTTGTAAGAAACTGCCAAACTGTCTTCCGAAGTGGCTGCACCATTTTGCCTTCCCATCAGCATTCCCACCAGTGGTTCCTGTTGCTCCACATCCTTGCCAGCATTTGGTGTTGTTAGTGTTTGGGATTTGGGCCATTCTATTAGGTGTGTAGGGTGTGTCTCACTGTTTTTATTTGCAGTTCCCTAATGATATGTGATTTTGAGCTTTTTATGTATTTATTTCCATTTGTATATCTTATTTGGTGACGTGTTAAAGCACATATTTGTAATAAATATTTTAATAAAGATAAAAAACCTGACAAACTTTTCAAATGTTTTTAAAAGTCATTTGTTCACTTGGCTGCTGCTTCCCATTACCAGAAATAAGAAACGTTTCATAGAATCTAAAGTCTATATATAAATATAGAACATATAATCATATAAATCAAGAATGCCCATTTTGGGGGAAGCACATTGGTCAAGGAGACAGAAGGTCTGGTTTCTGGTTTTTTCTTGCCACTAAACATGTCATCTTAGGCAAGTCAATTCCCTTTCTGAATCTCAGTGTCTTCTATAAAGTAAGGGGAATGGCTAAGATGATTTCTAAAGTTCTAGCAGCTCTGGCTTTCTTTTATTTTTGTATTTTATGTTGGTCACTAGAATGGCCCATGCCAGTATACAGACATCTGAGCCCTTTGATTGCCTCGTGGTAAATTTCATATTATCATCTTGAAAATTTTCCATATTTCTTTCTGTAATGAAATGAAGGGCTTTGAGCGAGGCTGAAACCTAGCAACCAGCTCTCCTGAAATATCTTGTTGAATGTGTTGTACGCAGGGTGTATCAGAGGAGAGCGTATACAGCAAAAATGGTAACCACGCTTCAGCATTAATTTCATTTGGTGACTCACCCACTCTGTCATCTGAAGATGGCATTGATCTAAATTGTGACCTTTTCTTCTAACTCATATCATTAGAATAATGCCAGTAAAAGGGCAGTGACTCACCGCTGGAGCAGATTCTTCTTGAGAAAATTAGCAGAGCTTTGTCATGGAAATCTTGGTCAAAGGGTCTTTTATTAACTTCACCTGGTGAGCAAGCCCATTTTTTTGCCCAGCCAGTTAAGGGCCTCTTCTATAATATGCTCTGTGGATTCAATCTAGCCCGACCATGTTATTTTGTTGATTCTTTTCCCTTCTAGCAGTACTTCAGGCTTTGAATGCACAAAATAAATTTTCCACTGAATCAGTTGTTAATCACCATTGCCTCTATAATTTGAAAGGGCTTAGGAGGCCTGTTTTGCAGTCTGGAATAGTTTTCATACATTGTTTGTGGACCCAAATCCCCCTGTTGATATATATTAATTGTATAACTGCACTGTCTTGTAGAAGCGGATTCTTGGAGTGACAGGGGTGTTGAAATTATTGTTTCCCAGTTGCCAAATGAGCACATCAGGGCGAAGAAAAATCCAGGAGTTTTTGGTATTAAGAATAAGGCCTAGTAATTAGACACAGCTTGCTTATTAATTCAACATATCCTGGTCTTATTAAATTATATGTCACTTATGTTTAATCCACACTTCTCTAGCCTACCAAATTCTGGAAGACGCTGGGTGTACCTGCTTGTATTCCTTCTGTAAAATACTAACATAAAATTACATGTACTTGAAAACTTGATAAATACCTCCTGAAGCTGGAAGCAACCATCTCACAGTTGTCTAGTTTAACTAGTCATTGTTTGTTTGAGGCCCAGAAAGGGGAAGTAGCTTGCTGAAGGTCACACAGCAAGTCTTGGAAAAGCTGAGACACACCCTCAGTTCTCCAGTTTCTAGGCTGGTCCCCTTGGTATCTCAGTAGCCCCTCATCATCAGAGTTCCTGGGGATAGTGTTGAGTGTTCAAGAGTGTTAAAAGATATTCTGTGCCAATTGCTTAAGAACTATACAGTATATTTAGAAACATTGCTTTCCCAAATGGTACCAGTATGTAAGCTCTAGGATTTAAAGGGAGGTAAATTAAGATATTTTTTTAAATTTCCTTCTGTGGGCCCTCTTGGTCTTCAGAGGACAAGATGCTTTTAGATTCATGTTGTGCTTACAAGTCAGCAAGATTGATTTCCACAAGAGACAGGAGAAATTTAGCATCTTCATGTATGGACTTCTGTTTTGGCATAAAGTACTAAGAGTAGCAGAAATAAAAGCACTACTAATGTGTAATTATTGGATTGGATCCTTCTGGTGAATAAGAAGCCAATTATCAGGTTCTGGAGGTAATATTAGCTTTTTTTAATTTCTGGGTTAGGTTACTAGTTAGTGTTTAGTCATCGTTTTTATAAATTCATTTCTCTAGTAGATATGGATTTTCTTCTCTCTGCAAGTTTACATACTTTCACAAGAAGCCTGCCTGAACCAAAAGTAAATAACTGAGTTTATGTTTCGGAATAGTTTTAAATGAATTTTAAGAAAACTTAGGGCAATTCAATAATTGGCTGAATCATCAAGCTCAAGTTGAGCTTCAGAGGCTATAAATAGCAATATTTACTGGTTTCAAATATCCGTGGGGAAGAGCCAGTAAGATTGGGTTCTGTCAGTCACATCCCAGTCTGTGTAATTCTTGTGTTCATTTTTCTGAAGGCTAATGCTATAGGGATCATGTGGAGCATCTTCTTGTTCATTTATCCAGCTATTACCCCATTAAATATTTAGTGAATATTTTCTTTCTTTTTTTTATAATTTTTTATTTTGTTATGTTAGTCACCGTACAGTACATCCCTGGTTTCTGATGCAAAGTTCGATGATTCATTAGTTGTGTATAACACCCAGTGCACCATGCAATACGTGCCCTCCTTACTACCCATCACTGGTCTATCCCATTCCCCCGCCCCTCTCCCCTCTGAATCCCTCAGTTTGTTTCTCAGAGTCCATAGTCTCTCATGCGTCATTCCCCCTTCTGATTACCCCCTTTCTTTATCCCTTTCTTCCCCTACTGATCTTCCTAGTTCTTATGTTCCATAGATGAGAGAAATCATATGATAATTGTCTTTCTCTGCTTGACTTGTTTCACTTAGCATTATCTCCTCCAGTGCCGTCCATGTTGCAGCAAATGTTGAGAAATCGTTCTTTCTGATGGCTAATAGTCCATTGTATATATGGACCACAACTTCTTAATCCAGTCATCTGTTGAAGGGCATCTCGGCTCCTTCCACGATTTAGCTATTGTGGACAAAGCTGCTATGAACATTGGGGTGCATATGGCCCTTCTCTTCACTACATCTGTATCTTTGGGGTAAATACCCAGTAGTGCAATGGCTGGGTCATAGGGTAGCTCTATTTTTAGCTTTTTAAGGGACCTCCACACTGTTTTCCAAAGTGGCTGTAGCAACTTGCATTCCCACCAACAGTGTAAGAGGGATCCCCTTTCTATGTGCCAAATCCAAGGGGGACAGAGAGGCATGAAGGGCATGGTGCCTGCATACAGATAGATCCCAGACTGGAGAGGGGAAATAGCAAGTAAGTAGGGACACCCCCTTTTTGGAGGTGCTCCAGTAGATGTCAGCTAGCGTTATGCTGGAGGTGCACAGGAGCCACCTCCCCCCTGACCCCCGGGTCAGAGAAGGTCACTAAAAGCTTCTCAGGTGAGATGACGCCTAACTGTGTGTGGAAAGCAAAGGTTTTGACGGGGCAGTGGGGTAGGCCTGGGGTTGGGAGTAGGGATGCCAGGTTCTGGGCAGAGCAGCACATGTGATATCAGGGTGCGAGAGGATAAGAGGATCTGGGGGTGGGGAGGCGGCAGGCTCAGGACAAAGAGGGCCTTGTGAGCACTATGCTTGGCCAAAAGAAAAGCATGTGTCAAGGCCCAGAGGTGGAAGGGAGTTCAGTAGGGCCCGAGCAGAGCTGTAGAGCTTCAAAGGCAGAGAGTAGAAGGAGAAGCACAGGGCTAAAGGTCAGAAGATTGGGCAACAGAGGGCTAGCAAAAGGTTTTCGGTAGGAGAAGGATACGATCAAACCCGTGCTGTTAGAAAGTTCCCTTGTCGGGTCGCCTGGGTGGCACAGCGGTTAAGCGTCTGCCTTTGGCTCAGGGTGTGATCCCGGCGTTATGGGATTGAGCCCCACATCAGGCTCCGGCTCCTCTGCTAGGAGCCTGCTTCTTCCTCTCCCACTCCCCCTGCTTGTGTTCCCTCTCTTGCTGGCTGTCTCTATCTCTGTCGAATAAATAAATAAAATCTTAAAAAAAAAAAAAGAAAGTTCCCTTGTCAACAGTGGGAAGAAGTGACAGGATACACCCTTGTGCAAGTCTCTTTGGGTACAAGGGAAACCATAAAAAAAAAAAACTTCCCCCTCCCAGCTGGGGAGTAGCTGGTTGGATTATGACTTACACAGTGGCAAAAGTTAATGAACCAGCTCTACGTGTATCAACACGTAGATAATAACAGAAAACAATAAGGCATATTGTTTATGGATTCACAAGTACATGAAAATACTCAGAGTGCATGGAAGAGCACACACATACCTCAGGGTATTTGATGCCTCCATAGGAGGAGCAAGGGCTCACCTCCAGCTGTTTGTAAGGCTTTATTTATTTAAAAAACATTATCTGAAGCAAGTATGGTAAAATGTTAATACCAGTTAAATCTGGGTAGTGGGGACATATGTGCATATTATACCTTTTGTGCACTTTTTAGTATTTTTCAAATATTTCAAAAAAAATTTTAAGTAAAAAAAAGATATTGTATCAATTTGTGTACTCTTGGCAGCAAGTAAGAGAATAGAATTAAATTTTAAAAAATAAACTAATCTGTGCATCACTTTAAAAAAAAAAAAAGAGGCCTAAAGTAGGTTTTTTATTCTCCCATCAAGGGTTGGTAAACTCGAGTCTGTTGTGGGCCATATCTGGCCTGTTACAGCTCACAAGCTGAGAATGTTTTTTACATTTTTATTTTTTATTTAATTTATTTTATTTTATTTTTTGTAAATGTAATACTAAATATTTATTATTACTATTATTATTATTATTATTATTATTATTATTATTATTATGTTCAGTTAGCCAACATATACTATGTGTTTTTTACATTTTTAAGTGGTTGAAAAATATCAAAACAAGAATATTCCAGGGGCGCCTGGGTGGCTCAGTCGGTTAAGCATCTGCCTTCGGCTAGGGTCTGGTCTGAGGGTCCTGGGATCAAACTCTGTGTTAGGCTCCCTGCTCAGCAGGGAGTGCTTCTCCCTCTCCCCTTGCCCTCCCCCCTTGCTCATGTTCTCACTTGCTCTCTCTGTCTCAAATGAATAAATCAAAAATCTTTAAGAAAGAAGAATATTCTGGGATATTTGAAAATTATATGAATTTCCAACTTCAGTGTCTGTAAATAAAGTTTTATTGGCAGACAGCCACGCCCTTTCATCTAAGTATTGGCTATGGCTATTCTTGCACCACAAGGGGAGAGGTGAGTTGAGACAAAGATGGACCACAAAGCTTAAACCATCTACTGTCTGGCCTTTCAAGAAAGAGTTTGCTGTTTCCTGCCATTTAACAAAAGAGCCCAAGGCTAAGTGGTTCCAGGATTGGTTAATTCAGTAGCATGATGATGTTGGGACTCCAAGTCGTTCTCTATGTGCATGGCTGCCATATCCCTGCCACATCTATGGCTGCCATTGCTCCAAACATTATGTATCATATGACAAAGTTCAAAGGTTGTTGTGGGATAGGAGGACTTGCCTCATGTCTCTCCCTTTTTTTTTCTTTCTGTGTGTGTGTGTGTGTGTGTGTGTGCGCACATGTGTATCACTTTTTAACAGAATGGCTATCCTTTCCCAGATAGTATAAACTTGAAAACGGAAAAATTGGATTGGAAGGGACAAGAGGGAAGACCACTGTTTTGGAAAGACATGAAGTAACAGGAACTTGGATCAGGGGCATTGCATGGAGTGGAGGTGGTTGGATTCTGGGTATATTTTGAAAGACGGGCCAATGGACTGGTTGTTGGAGGAAAGAGTTGAATCAAGCAGGACTCCAAGGTTTCTAGCTTGGACAACTGGGTGTCGGTCATTCCAGGAGATGGGGGCAGACGGTTTTGGTGTATAGGTGAGGGTCAAGTCTCAATGTCCTTGCTGTTTTGCCATTTTTCCAAGTTGTAAGAGGTGAGAAAATAAAGCAAGAGCAGTGTTTTTGCTTAAAAGACCAAAACTCAAAAGTGTTATTTTTCTACTCTGAATAAAGAGAGTTGCAAGTTTACAAAGTGCCTTTATACCCACTTTTTCATTTGACCCTCAACTCCAAAAATCCGAATGACAGGAATCTTCCTCATTTTACACAAGACAAAACTGGGATGCAGAGACGGGAAGTCCAAAGGCTGGAATAGAAGATGTGTCCTTTCCTAGGTCAGAAGGGAGCTGTTAAAACTGACCTTATCTTTCCTGGGTGACATATTTGCTTTTGTTTACCTTTGACGTACAACTGGCTAAGACTCCCCTCTGTTCTTTCCTTCTTTAATATTACACACAAACATCATTTTGTATTTTAAAATATCTTCCTATTATTTTAACATTTTCATAACAAAAAAACCAGACAGTAATTTGTGTTGTTTGCTTATTTTTAGATGATCACATGTAAGTGTTTTGAATCATCTCTAAAAGCTTATTTCCACAGCACATAACGAAATTAATTAAATTGCCTTTTGAAGCGGGGCTGCTTTGTTTCCCACTGAAATGATGACTCATGAGGTCTGATTGAGTCTCATTTATATTCCTCCTTCAGCAAGTAATTTACATGTGAGTTATATAGAAAGGAAGAGGAAGAAAAAACAAGGAAAACAAACACAAACAGAACTATCCCTTGCTTACCTCTTTGACAAGTTATCAGTTATCCTGGATGTGGAGTTACATAGGTAAAAGCTGCCACACTTTGTTGGTACCAGACATTCCTATCAACAGCAGCATTGATAACTGACAGCTACGTGTCCTGGGTTGTGTAATTGGGGTAGGGAAGGTAGAGTTTAGCCCAATATAAGGGAACATTTTCTGATCCACTGAGATGCCCAGCATTGGTACCTTCTGGGTTGGGTGGCAGTGAGCTTCTTGATTCATGGATATGAGAAGAGAAGGCTGCTTGGTGGGAGGTGTGGGGGTAGAGGAGTTTTTATTTAACAGCCAATCTGAACCATGGGAGACTGGGGCAAGGTAGATTTGAGTGGTGTGTTGTGGCATGATGATGGAACATATCTTGAAGTAAATGCTTATTTTGGCAGTCCCTTTTTATTTTATCATTAGAAATTTTCAGCAGTTGGAAACATAGCACTTAGCACATGACAGGCATATGATGGACATTTGCTGAATGCTCACCTACAGGGATTGAGAAGAGTAGGAATGGTTGAATGAATGGGCTCATGCATGACCAAGTATGGAGGAAGGAACTGCAATAGGAAGGATTTGAGATGCCTTTATGTGGACTTCAAAGATTGGCTTTGAACTAAAGGGAACTTGGAGCCTGCATTCTGTGTGAACATTGTGGCTTAGCCACAAACCTGTGTTCTATGAGTTATGGGCCAAATGAGCATTTCACCTGGTGGTTCTTCTGGTGGGAGATTGTCCAAACAGCCTTTTTGGGTTTTTTTGTTTGTTTTTCCAGAAAGCCAGCCAAGTTGGTCCATTGAAATATATTGCTATTCCCCTCCTAGCTATCCCACCACCCTCAAGGCCCCCCCACCAACACACAGATTGGATTTTAATGCCAATAGCTGAAATGCAGCCAGTTGATTTTCTTGCTTTTTGTTGAGACATACTTTGTTCCTTACTCCACTGAATTTGCTAGCAATTTTGCTGATAGAAAGGGAAGGAGGACCTGCAGAGAATGTGGACAGGTGGCTTATAGAGGTGGTACAGGTTGTTCAATTTGTTTTATAAAACAACAGGCAATAACAAACTACTACTTAGAGATGTATTTCTCCTTGATTTTCATAAGTACAGGGGTGGATAGTGCCCAGGGACTGAAGCTAGATGAAGATGATTTGGGTCCATTTTAATGTTTTCCATTCTCAAGAGATGAGTCTCATGGAAAAGCAATAACATTAGGGAAAGTATATTATGAGTTTTGAGGGACGCTTTTGCTAATTCCCATAATCAGTCCGTACCTTTATGTTCTCATAAGTGAGTGGAGACAACACCCGCCCATTGTATGGCTTTGTGCAAAGGCCAGGCAGATGAGACCTGTTGTTTTGTGTGCTGCACGGTTGAATTCAAGGTGCCCTTATTTCGATTATTACTCCTATTTGCTGATTAATGGTGCTTATTTTAAAACTGATTCTGGAGGAAGCACCCAAACAAAATAACAGTCCACTCCCATTGTTAGCATGGTCTGCTTTGTGAAATCACAGATTCTACTCAAAGGCTACATTCCACAGAAAATAACTGCAATTTAAACATATGAGCCTCTAATGGAACCACCTTCCAGTCTGCACCCATTTCATCCCTCTTCCAACCACAACACAATGACCTCCCGAGCTGTTTGCTAACAACATTTATTAACCGCAGCCTGGAGACAGACAAATCCAAGTCAGAGCACTTCACCAGGCCCAGTACTCACATGATGAGCAGAAAGTTTTCTCTTATAATTTCCATTGGTCACTGCTCAAGCAGACTCTGAAAGAAACCCAATGTTTTTATACCTCCAGAAGACATTTCTTCCCAAGAGAGTGTTCAGATCTTTCCTCCCCCATCAGTGTTTTCCGGCTGACGCCTCCCTGTTTGCCATGCACATATTTCCTTCTACACAGCTGCTGAGTCCAAGGGGCTCTGCATTGGTCTTCACCTAGAGAGCTCGAGCAGTGAAACTCACTGCCACTGCAGGCCAAGTCAGGATATATAACTGCTACCAAATATTGGGGATTAGCAACAAAAGTTCCAGAAAGACCTTATCTTTCAAAGTCCAATATGCTTTCTTTCCAACATACCTACAAACTGTAAATAAAAAAATTATCCATAATATAATAACTATCCCCTCATTATTCCTTAATCTTTTATTTATCTCCCTTATTATGAATTGGGGAATATGCTAAAAAAGAAGATATTATTGCTCTTTCTGTCTCTATAACAAACAACAGTAATTATCTGGTGGAATGCATCCCCCTTCTCTACAGGGAATGACTATTTGCTTCAGGACTGAACAAAATGAGAAATTATGTCATCACTGAATCTACTTTTAAAATTAATATGAAGCTCTTGTCATAAAAATATGGATCTTCCCAACAGGGAAAACTGTGACTAATATCAACTGAATCAGAAATATGAAAGTGTCAGGCTGTCATTTACCTGAGCAGTTTGCTTTGGTTCTGTACAAGGGAGCCTTGGAGGCAATTGGCAATTGCAAAAAGAAACACAAAGACAAACAAGACCAAAAATCAAAAACCAAGAAGAGTTGCCACCCAAATTTTTAGTAGCTATCCATATTTTCATTGATTTCTTATCTGAGTATGGAACCAACAAAGCTGCAGAAGAGATCATAGAATCTTAGAACTCAATGAGTCTAGAAGTTTCTTAATGTTTTTTTTCTTTTTAAAAAACAGAACATCTTTTCCTACTAAAATTTAACGTGGAAGGCCATCAAGGGAAATGTCTGTGAGCACAGCAGTCCTGGTTGAAGTGCATGCATGTGTGCATGTGCACATGTATGTGCGTGCACATGGACGGGGGGCTGAGGGATGTTCTCTCACATCCACTGCACCCATGTGTGGCCCCTAAACACCTTTCCAGGAAACTCATGGCCTTGAGGAGTTTGGAAACAAGACCAGTCCATCCTACACTCCTCTGGTGATAAAGGGCTCAGAGTCTCAGAACTGGACCTGAGGCAGGTCTGAGGTCACCCAGGCAAACCAGAACCATTGGAGAGCTGAGTCCTACAAGCCAGGCCTATGCACCCCATGTGGGGAGCCTGAGCTGAGTTGTGGAAATCTCCTAACACTAACCTTTTTTCTTGGCCCCTTTGCCTGAGGAAAATTTACCTGGCTACTAAAGAGTATTGCTATCATTAGCCAGCTCCACATTTCAGTTGTTAAGAAACTTCCTAGCTCTGATGTTAATGTGGATCCAGTCAGAACTGAGTTCTAGGCATGAAAAATCTGTGCTCCTTTTGCCCTTGATTAATTTAGCGACATTCTAGAAAGGAAGCTTAGAGACTTGAAACATCCTTTCTCGTTAATAATATACTTTTCCTTTTGGTAATATAAACATATTTCAAGAACTGATTAAAATGTCCCAACTTTTTGTCAGTAAGGAAAGAGCATTTATAACTCAACCTTGTCATATGTTCTTGTCCCAAGTGCTTGTCATCTCGATTAAATTGCTCATAACTGTCTGCAATGTTGAAACTTTGGCGGAGTTTGGCAGCCATATTTCAGAGCCTGATCTGATCTATTTGCATGAGTAGTGGTAAAGGAGTTGGCTTGGATACTGGATCATGTGCTATTCGTAGTGCATTTCTGAGACATTATTAATCAAATTTAGTTGATCTCTGCTTCAACTCAAGTGCTTGGCCTGCCGTCATTTAATTGGTGAAACCTGGGACAGAACTGATGTTCAGGTTAAATTTGTGGGTCAGTCAGGATTAATAACATCCCTCCAGTTCAGTTCTCTTGCTAAGAGCCACTGAATAGGTAATGTGCAATGGCCTCGCCTCAAGTCTGGATTTATTCCAGAGCAAAGTGCCCGGGTCTGGGCCAGAAGCACAGTGGACTCACCCCACACGATCCACAGTGCCCTCGCTCCTCCCAGGACAGCCTCACAGAGTCCTAATGGGGCCCAACCCATACACACCAGCTTACTTGGCTGTGGGTGAGCAGTGTATTCACTTTCATTCAGCAAACCACACTGAGTGTGTGTGGTTCAGCAGGCCCTGTATGTGACAACAGGAATGCGGAGACACGTAAGACATGATGTCCCCTGAGCATAATTGGGGGTGAGACGACGGAGGCATAGACAGGCAGGTCAATACCATTTAGAAAGTGCACCAAAGGAGGTTTGGACAGGGTGCTTTCAGTCCGTGAAAAGGAAGCAACTAACTCAGGCTGGACAGTGAGAACAGCACCATCAGGGACTAGGGGAAGCTTCCGGGAGGACATGCTTGAGCTGTCTTTTATAAAAATGAAAACATATCATTTTTTCCCTATGATCAGTGGATATGTATTTGTTGTAGGAAACAATTACCACTTCCATAAACAACAATAAAAATCACTGTAATAGCACCACCAGAGATAAGCACTGCTTATATTTCAAGTATATCCTTACAGTCTATCATCTTTGTTTATACACAAATGCTTTAAAAATGTTCTCAAATAGTGAGCAGCTGATTTGTTACTTCCTTTTTAAAAAAAGCCTAACAATACACAATGAATATTTTTTCATGTCACTAAATATTCTTTTCCATAATATTGCATTGCATGGGGTACCCTAATTTACTTAATTCTTTATTATGGAAATTTAAGTTGTTGCAAAATTTTCACTATTATTAACTGATGAAATCCTTACACTTAAATCTTTTTACACATCTGTAATTATTTCCTTAGGACAGATCCCTAGAATGAAAATCGCTGGGTCAGAGGTTATGCACATTTGAAGCTAAATACCAACCAGTGTCCAAGACAGCCCCAATGGTCCTTGCTGCCTGATACTCATTCACACCTTTGTGTGGTCCCCTCTCATAAGAAATAGGGCCGTCTTGTAAGACCAATGGGGTATTGCAGAAGTGACAGGTATGTACTTCTTTTTAAAAAGTTAAATAAAATTTTAATATCTTTTTCCTTTCTTGTAGCTGTATTGAGACATAATTAACAAATAAAAACTGTATATTTAAGGTGTACAATTGGATGCTTTGATATATGTATACATTGTGTGTATCATTGTGTGATCACCAAAATCAAGCTGATTAACACTTCCATCACTTTACATAGTGTGTGCATCTATGTGGGTATGTGTGCGTGCATGCATGCACCTGTGTGTGTGTGTGTGTGTGTGTGTGTGTGTGGTGAGTCATTTAAGATCTACCCTGTTAGCAAATTCCAAATATACAATGAAGTATTGTTAACTCTAGTCACACTGCTGTGTATTAGCTCTCCAGAACTGTTCATCTTACATAAACTGAAATTTTGTATCCTTTGACTATCACCTCCACTTTCTCCCAACCCCCAGCCCCTGGCAACCACCATTTTACTGTCTGCTTCTATAAATTTAACTATTTTAGATTCTACATGTAAACGAGATCATGCATTACTTGTCTTTCTGTGTCTGTATTATTTCACTTGGTATAATGTCCTCCAGGTTCATCCATGTTGTTACAAATGGCAGGATTTCCTTCCTCTTGAAGGCTGCATGATATTCCACTGTATATATAAGGTGTGTACTCCTGAGACTAGGTCATAAACAACATTGCCACTCTGCCCTTTTGGGTTACTTGTTCTGGGGAAAGCCTACACTGTGTCATGAAGCCACACAAGCAGAACTATGGGGGCCCATATGGCATAGAACTGAGGCCTCCTGCCAACCACCAGCACCAACTTGCCAGCCATGTGAGTGAATCACCTTGGAAGCAGGTCCTCCAGTCTCATAACCCTTAAGATGACTGTAGTCCCTGCAGACATCTTGACAAAGAAACCTTGAGCCAGAAACACCCAGGTGAGCCACTCCCAAATTCCTGACCCACAAAAACTATGAGACAATCAATAATTATTGTTTCTGTAAACTGGTGAGTTTGGGAGTAATTTGTTACGCAGCAATAGATAGCTAATGCAGTATATTATCGCTTTTGCTGTATTTTTTAAATTCCCTTGATTTTTTAGTGAGGTTTATGGGTTTGTTTTTTTGAAATCCTTTTGACCATTTTATTTTCCTTCTCTAATTAATGTTCTTTGAATCGTATGTTTAGGTTGTTGGGTTTTTTTCTATTTATTTTAAGATCTATATTAAGGATATTAATTGTTTGCCTGTCATAAACCTAATATTTCCCCTCAGCGTTCATTTTCCTGAATTGAGATACAAAGGCACAAGGCAAGATTGGATGGTGGGGAGAGGCCATGAGATGGCAGGCAGAGGAGCATCATGGGACACGTGGGGAAATTATAGGAGGTAGATGAGAACAATGAGGGAGACAGGAGTGTCAGAAAACTAGACCAGTGCTTCTCAAACTAAGTGTTCATGACAATCACATGGAAATCTGCTTAAAAAAGCCAATTCAGTAGGCCTGGGGTCAGGCTGGAATTTCCCAGGTGCTGCTGCTGTTGCTGCTGATATGGGGACAGCACTTTGAATAGTGAGGATTTAGAGAGACAGCTGGGAGATATTTGTGGAGGAAATCTTAGAAAATAGCAACAAGTGGGGGCGCCTGGGTAGCGCAGTCGTTAAAGCGTCTGCCTTCGGCTCAGGGCGTGATCCCGGCGTACTGGGATCGAGTCCCACATCAGGCTCCTCCGCTATGAGCCTGCTTCTTCCTCTCCCACTCCCCCTGCTGTGTATCCCTCTCTCGCTGGCTGTCTCTCTGTCACATAAATAAATAAAATCTTTAAAAAAAAAAAGAAAAGAAAATAGCAACAAGTGAAAAGGAAAAGTTAAAATCACCAGTACTCCCATGATTCAGAGACAACTCTGATACACCGAGCAGCTGGACCGCTATCCTGAAGAGAACGGAGAGGCCTGGATATCACAACATATATTTTTTGAAGGTGGTGCTAACAAGGTTTGTTGCCAGCCTGATTGCACTGTGAGAATGAAGGAAGGGAGGACTTTGGGTTTCTGGTGTAAGGTAGCTGAAATAGTGATGACTAGGGGAGAGGCAGGTGTTTTGTGGGAGTTGGGGAGAGAAGCCTGCTTGAGACCTTCACTAAACTGGAGGTGCTTGCCAGGATATTGAAGGGGTGGGAAGATGCCCAGTTGGTAGTTGGTGGGTCTGGAGCTCAGGAGACAGGACAAGCCTAGAGTATAGTAGACTTTGGAGAGAAGAGCACATGCCACGGTGGAGAGGTAAAGCTTTGGGGTTTGTGATCTGCCCAGGGTGACTGCGTAGTTTGTGGGAGAGGAGGATCCAGGACAGAGCCTCTGAGGCCAGGCTTTACAGGGCAGGTGGAGGAAGAGGAGTCCAGGAAGAAGACCAAGAGGAATGAGAACCAGAATGTGTGGCTTCACATAAGTGTCAAAGGATATTTCAAGAGCCACTAGGATCAGGGCTGAAAAGTGACTATTCCTCTGCATCCAGTTGGGGTCAGGGCTAGAGGGAGAAAGACCAAGATGAACAGCATGCAGCTGGAGATATGAGAGAGAAGCAGCAGTGGCTGGGCAATGAAAGAGGGAGATTCCATGTATCTTAGAATTCAAGGATTTATTTATCTCTGAGCTTTGGTAATATAAAGACAGCATGACGGATTTCTCAGATAATAGACTGAATCTTACTTTTTGCAAGATTAGCTAATGAGATTAGACACTCTGAAGTTTAACTCTGTGCCAAGTAATATGTGCATAGATGCTCATTTTTACCTTGCCAATACCTTGGGAAGTATAGCCTACTTTAAAAATGAAGAAACTAAGGGTCAGAGAAGAAGTTAAGCAGCATGTCCAAGGTCACACAGCCGGTCTGTGGCAGAGCTGAAGCTTGGGCCTAGTTATGGCTGATATCTAAAATCCCTGCTGAACTTTTCAGCTCGCGCACTTCCATGAGCACTCAGTGGTGAGAAAGAGCTAGGGGCAACAGTAGCCCTGGTTTGGACCGTGGCAGGCAGTATTGTAGTTGGTCCGACAGTTGTTTTGTTTAGAACATGTGGATCAGTAGTAGCACCACCACATTTTTGTTCAGTGTAAAAGATTTTTTCCCTATAATTCAGTCACATGCTCTGTTATGGTGGTGTATAGCAGACAGATCCTTGAAATAAGCAGGTTACATTTTCTTCCAGAGTTTTCTGGCTTTCCTCTTACTACACTGGCTGCTTCTTCTTCCTCTCCTTTGACAGTTTCTCCTCATCTACTCTTAAGGATAGAAGGCCATAAGGCTTCTTCCTCAGCTTCCTCACTTCCCTCCTCTCCACTCATTGCCTTTCTGATCTCACTCAAGATCATGGCCTCAAAAACCATGTATGTGCTCCCTCCAGATTTACATTTCCAGCCTGGGCTCTCTCTTGAACCCCAGACTTGTACACCCAACTGTGAACTTTGCATAGCCTCTGGGGTGTGCAATAGACATCTCAACCCAAATGCCCCATCTCCTCCCCCAACTTGCTCTTCTTGCAGACTTCTGAATCTCAGTAAATAGCAGTTGCTCAGGCCAAAACCTTGGAGTTTAACTTGATATTGCTTTCTCCTACCCTAAATCGAATTCATCAACAAACTCTGTCCATATTTCCTTTTAAATATAGCCACTTCTCACTATCATCATGGCTTCCACCCCAGTCCTCCTCCTCCTCCTCCTCATCTCTTGCTGGAATCACTACAGTAGCCTCCTGCCTGCCTCCCTGCTTCTGCCCTTGTCCCATTCAACATATTTTTTGCACAGTTGCTAAATTGATGTTCTTAAAGTAAAACTTAGATCATGTCACTCTTCTGCCCAAAAGTCTTACACAGAGTAAACCCAAAAGTCCTGCACAGTATTCCTCCTATCCCCATCTCCTACTCTCTCCCCCTTGCACTTAATGAAAAAGGTTGAGAGAGGAATACGATTTGCTTCAAAAAGAAATAAGGCCCATGTAGTGTAACATCAGATGTGAATGAAAGAAAAGACTGGTTTTGGGTATGGAGACAGGCATCGTTATACTGAGCTTGGGTGAGTTGTAATTTTTGCTTGCTTGTTTGGTGTCGTTTTGAGCTTAATCCCGTAGGATGTGCCACAGAGAACTGTAATGACCAAATATAGACTATGAACACAAAAGTCAGAGGCTTACTTGTCTCGATCATCGTATTCTTGAACCTAATAGAAAAAACAGTGGCAATTTTAGACTCTGGTAGATTCCAGGATCAACTACTCCAATGCCCCCTCGTTTTGTAGATTGGGGAGTGACTAAGAGAAATTACCTTATGCACATCGCCCAGGCCACACAGCCCCATCCTGCCTTCTTTTGAGCAGTGTTGATTGGCAGTTGTGATAAAGGCTCTCAACAATTGTGTTTTGGGGACTCAGTAAAGTACTCTGTGAAGGATTTTCTGAATTTCAATGATCTTGAAGATGGGTTCACTGTTTTCTAATTTCATGGAGTTGAAGTATTTATTTTAGAGAGTAAGTGCTCTAATCATCTACAATATGCTCCATGAGAGGTTTTGATTTAAGGCTTGTCAGTTGATTTCTGCCAAGGCGGTATTTTGAAATCAATACATTATTTCTAGTGCTGGTAGAACATAGGGGTCTATCTATGTGCTCTGCTGTCATGTGAAGTTTAAAAGCTCCTAGTGGATCAACGGATTTTGAGCGAAATGGAAACCATTTAAAACTTTATGCAAAAATGGGTCGGAAAAAAAAGTCATAATAGTAACTTGAAAGTGATTATAGATCCACAAGACTAAATGGGCTAAAATTGCGTGTACACATGTAATTATGGTGTATTACCTTTCAGCTTTTCAAATAGAACTTTTAGTTGTTAGTTTTTGAAACTCTGCTTGCATTTTGGGAGAAAATTACACACCTGACTGACCCAGGTCACATTAATCCACACATGTTAGTGAGAAGCCTGGGCTACTGTTGAATCTGAATGGTGTTGTACTGCAAAGCAGTACAGTGCACTTCACACCCGAGGAAAGAGTCAGACACGTGCAAGTACAGGTGACCCTGTACAAACCCCCAAAATGGGTTTGAACTGTGCGGGTCCGTGTATATGTGTGATTTTTCAATAAATACAGGACACTACTATAAATGTATTTTCTCTTCCTTGCAACTTTCTTAATAACATTTTCTTTTCTCTAGCTTATTTATTGTAAGAATACAGTATAGATAGACTGGGGCTCCTGGGTGGCTCAGTTGTTAAGTGTCTGCCTTCAGCTCAGGGTGTGATCCCAGGGTCCTGGGATCAAGCCCCGCATCAGGCTCCCTGCTCCACTGGGAGCCTGTTTCTTCCTCTCCCACTCCCCCTGCTTGTGTTCCCTCTCTTGCTGGCTGTCTCTCTCTCTGTCAAATAAATAAATAAAAATCTTTAAAAAAGAGAATACAGTATAGATAGAATACACATAACATATAAAATATATGTTGATTGACTGTTTCTGTTATGAGCAAGGCTGCCAGTCAACAGTAGCCATTAATAGTTAAATTTGGGGGGAGTTAAAAGTTATACTCAGATTTTCAACTGTACAGGGGATTGAAGCCCCTAACGCCCATGTTGTTCAAGGGTCAACTATACAGACAAGTTCAAGAGGCATTCTGGAAGTGCCTACTACGTGCCCTAGCACTTTTTGAACAATATGCAGGTGTCAAAGTGGAAGTCATGGTTGGTCTGGTAGGAGGAGATGAACCAGAAGGCATGACTAGGTCTGCAGTCAAATTTGAGACAAAGAGAGTATGGGCTTTGGAACAAGAGAGCCCTGAGTTCAAATCCTGCCTGTACCATATCATAGCCATAAATTTGGATAATTATTCTAACTTTTCTGAGCCTTGGTTTTCTCATCTGTAAGTTGGGGTTAATAATGGTGGCCACGGTGGTGAGCATGATTGGTTATTTCCCTTCTGCTGTTTAGCTCCTGTGCATGATATAGTACTGACATTCAGAATAAGGCGGTTAATGGGTATCTTTTCATCTGAACCTTGAGGAGGGGGGAATCAATGTGTCTTGAGTAGTGGGCTGGAAATGACAAAGGCGACTGCACAGATGAGGTAGGAATAGATAAGTCTGACACAGTCATAGGAAGAAAAGACAACTCATAGTTCAGACTTTCCCAATTACTTTTCACAGAAAGACCTTCTTAGAAAATGATAATATTGTATGGTACATTGGAGTTGGACAAAGAAGGCTGTTCACAGCTCGAAATGTCCTGCCCACAGGTTGAACCCCTGCCCCAGGCTCTGCCAGCCAATGGAACGGCTGAGGGGATCACTATCCATGCAAGCCTGTGACTAATTTGTAGTGCACTGGGTGGGAAGCTGTGGTATAGAGAACTTAAAGGCTCAGTGACCTGCACCAGCCCCCTTAAATCCTTTTTGAAATGAGGCAGGGGGTGAACGAATGGGACCTCAATCAGTCAATCTCCTACACTTGGCTTTACAGCAGCCAAGGATGGCTGGTGGCAGTTTCCTGAGGTGGAGTGCCAGGGAGTGAGGAGAGGAGGCCACATGTATACAAGGAGTAAAGGACAAATGGGTGGATATCTTTGGTGACCTCCCCTTGCTTTCCTGCCTTCTGTAGGTTAGCTCATTGCATTGGCCCGCTCTAAGCCACCAAATTCTCTCTGCATAGGCTATGGTGCTTTGTGTATCAGCACTCAGTATATATGTATTGAGTTGGATTGAATACATAAGGCTGCTGGCCAAAAACCCTGCCCTGCATGTTTGGGCTAGTGCCCTGCACAGATGCAAGTGTGATGGCAGTGGAGCCTCTGAGCTTACCACTTCTCTGTTCTTCTTTATCCTTGTCCCCAGGCCTTGCTTATTGAGCCCAAGATTCCCTTCCAAACACAATGACTTTCTAGTTACAGTTACACTTGGTCCAAGTGGCCTCCCCCAACTAAAAAGGATCCAGTGGCCACGTTTTTAAAGCCAGACCTTATATTTAAAAAGATAAAACGTGAAAATTCTGACACCTGCTACATTGTAGATAAACACTGAGGACATTATTCTCAGTGAAATAAGCCAGTCACAAAAGGACAAAGACTGTGTGATTCCACTTAGATGAGTTGCCTGGAGCAGTCAGATTCGTAGGGACAGAAAGTAGGATGGTGGTTGCCAGGGGCTGGGGAGGGGGAGGGAGGAATTACTGTCTAATGGGGACACTAGTTTCAGTTTGGTAAGTTAAAAAAGTTCTGGAGGTGGATGGGGGCGATGGCTGCGCAACAGTGCAAGCGTACGTAATGTCACTGAATGTCACACTGAAAAATGGTCAAGATGATAACTTTTACATTATGTGTATTTCACCACAATTTTTAAAAAAAGAAAAAAGGGTAAGAGACTGATGTGCAGACCTCAGTAAGAGAAAACTTCATGAAGTTTAAGCAATACATTTGATCTTCATTTTATTATTAAAAGAGGAAGCTCAGTATATGTCCAAGTTACTATAATTTTTATTCACATTTTGTAATGAGTTGAGTCACTTCTATTTCCTCCTTCTGTCTTCTCTCTTTCAGTTTTGAAATGTATTTAAAAGTACTTGGATAGGTGAGAGAACCCTTGTCAGTTGAACTCACTGTCAGGCCTCATGGACACCAGGAATGGATGAGGCAGAAAGGGGGACACACAACAACAGGAGAAATGTGGCCTGGAGTACCACTAACTCACTATCAGAGGAAGCCCTCAGGGAGGGGCTCTTGCTCTATGGGTTAATCCTTGGGAAAGGATACTCCTTATGCTATCTTCAACATGGCTTCTGCCTGAGACTTCTGGCACTTCCTAAGAACTGGGTTGTGGCCTCAACTGAGCCACTGATTTATGAATTTGGACCAGTCCCTTATGAGACTGCATGGTTTTGTGGGGCTCCTGTAGCCCTGTCAGTGCACTGGTTCAAGCCTCCGAGTCTTTTACCAGCAGTAGGTCCCACAGTGTAGGAATAGTGCTTTGCCTGGGATCAGATTACATGTTTGACAGGTGTTGCGGGTTGAATTGTGTCTGCCTCCATTCCCCCCCGCCACTGACCAAAAAAGATATGTTGAAATCCAAACCACAGAATGTGACTTTACTTTTTTTAATAATAATTTTTTATTATGTTATGTCACCATACAGTACATCCTTAGTTTCTGATATAGTGATCCATGATTCATTATTTGCATATAACTTTAGTTGGAGGTAGTGTTTTTATAGAGGTAATCAAGTTAAAATGAAGTCGTTAGTGTGGGCCGTAATCTAATAAAAGGGGACAATTGGACACAGACACAGACATGCACACAGGGAGACCACCACATGAAGACACAGAGAGAAGATGGCCGTCTGCAAGTCATGGAGAGAAGCCTGGAATACATCCTTCCCTCAGAGCCCTCAGAAGGAACCAACCCTGCTGACACCTGGATCTTGGACTTTAAGCCACCAGACGGAGGCCCACCCCCCAAAAATCTGCTATCGAAACGATCTAGTTTGTTACAACAGCTCTAGAAAATTAATACAGCAGGTAAAGCAGATTTTTCCCAGATTTCCTTCACTGGGAGCTGACAGTGTGGCATATGGCCATTCCTACTTACTGAGGTCCCCCAAGAATTCTTTTCACCTCACCTCCCAGAGCAGGCATTAGAGGCTCCAGGGAGATGGAGCCACTGTCTCAGTTGTCACTCCTGTCTTCCTAACAGGCAGGTTCTGGAAGTGGAAGGAGAGAGAAGGCTGGTGATGAAGGGTTTCTTTATCAGAAGGCTTTAAGTACCTTTCCTGGAACAGGGACTGCATCAAGTGTCCTCGCCTCAAGGACTCATCACCAGCGCCTACCTGGGAGAGGGAAACTGTTCTGATTTACACAGCCCCTCTTAATGCATTCTTGTCACTTAAAAGGGAAGTAAACGTCAGTGCTGAGGTGCTAGGCTTAGTCATATGGCCTCTCAGCACTCTCTAATCAATATCACTTCGCCATCACTAAAGTTTTTGTAAGTCCGTCAACAGCCTCTCACCTCCTCTCAGTTCATTATCTCATATAGTTAGAGGGCCTATGATGATGCCTATCAGCAGCAGCTTAGACATAAATTTATGCTGTGTGTATAGTTGGTCAAAGTGCCTCTACTCAACTCATCACGAATTTTCCACTAGGACCAAGGAAATTGCTGTCTGATTATTCTCTCCAGCCCCATCAGTTAAGGAGCCTTTTCTAATCTGGTGTCTAAAGACTTGACCAAAATAGGTTTTTGTCTAAAGAGATTGATCCTGAAAAATGAGATGAAGGGCTGTTCAAAGTGGTTTAGGGAACAAACTTCATCAAAGCACACTGTCTTCCTCGACAAATCCTTTTTGGCTTAATTTATCTGCAGTAAGTTCCACCGCTTGAATTTGTGCAAAACGTATAGCAGCTGTAGTAGCAAAGATGTCATATTGGAAATTAAATCAAATATGTTGATTTTCCACTGAGATCCTGCCATTTTTTCATAAAGGTTTTGCTTTTATTGTTATTATATTAGCTTTGCGCAGTGGCAGTATCATAGCCAATGAGGTTTATTATTATTATTATTTCAAAGAATTGTTACAGGGAAGCAGCAAGATGAACATTGAACAAGAAATAACCCAATTCTGTGTTTCCTAAGTTGTTATGTCCTCAGCGAGTCAGTCCTCTTCTCTCTTTACACTCTATCCTAAGCCATCTTGTCCACTACCATTGCCAAACACATTTCTCCAGGCCAGACCTCTCCTGTGAATGCCAGATCTAGAGCCACATGCCTCTTGGACACCTCCACTCTGCTGTCCTCCAGACTCCTCAAACTCATCCTGTACAGGCAAGTAAAAAAGTGAAAATCACCATCATCTTATCCCACTGAAATTTGCTTCCTCTTCATTACCTGGCATCTCGGGGACTGGCCCACTGATTGGCCAAACTCTACAACTCCTCCTTCAGTTCCCATCCTCCATGACTTTCTCTTTAGTCCCATATCAGTAGCCTAATCTTGTTAACTCAATCTTTTAAATCTCTTCTACCCTTTCCAGCCTCACCAGCTCTCCAGTGATTTAGTGGTGTTCTCACTATATAAGCTGCTTTATAACAATATGCCCCGGAACCTCATTCCATGTTTTGTTTTGAGTGCGCCTGGTTTGCAAACTGCCTATTTCGTGAGTGCACAATAAACTTTTACTAAGTACCATTTCAGCGATTTGTTGGTTTTGCTTCTGTTTTTATGAACTTTTGACACCTCCTTAGACTTTATTGCTTTAATGCAGTCATTGTAAATTCCCATGCAATTTTGAGAAATAATACAGAGATCTCATATTGGGTATCTGTCCAGAAACTCTGTCTAGTTTCCCTGATATTAATGCTTTGCAGAATTATAGTATAATTTCACAACCAGGATATTAACATGGATACATCCACTTTTTCAGACTTTTCCAGTTTCACTTGTGCCTGTGCACGTGTGTGTCTGTGTGTGGTGTGTGAAACTCTATACCATGTTGTCCCCTAGCAGGCTCATGTATCCACCACCACCCCCAAGACACTGAACGGTTTTTCCATCACCGCACCCACCTCCCCCCAGTATCCACATTCTGGTCCCATCTCTAACCCCTGGCAACCCCTAATCTGCTCTTCATCTCTGTGATATTGTCATTTCAAGAATGTTACATAAATGGAATCATACAGTATGCAGGTTGTCCTGTGTATCATTAGTTCATTCCTGGTTACTGGTCAGTTACTGGTCAGTAGAATCCCACATTTTGACTGCTAACCTCAGTTTATCTATTCACGCACTGGAGGACATCTCAGTTGTTTCCAGTTTGGGGCTATTACAAACAAAACTTTTATAAACATTCTTGCATGGGGTTTTGTATGAACACAAGTTTTAAAGTCTCTGGAATAAATGTCCAAGAGTGCAGTTGCTGGGATGTATGGAAGTTGCATGTTTAGTTTTATAAGAAACTACCAAACGGTTTTCCAGAGTGGCTGTACTATTTTATATTCCTGCCAGCAAAGTGTGGGTGATCCAGTTTCTCCACATCCTCCCTAATTTGATGGCGTCACTATTTTTATTCTAGCAATTTGGGTAAGTGTGTAGTGATATCTCATTGTGGTTGTAATTTGAATTCCTTGATGGCTACTGATGTTGAGCATTTTTTCATGTGCTTTTTGCAATCTGCTTACCCTCTTTGGTGAAATATGTCTTCACATCTCTTGCCCATTTTCTAATTGGCTTGTTATTTTTTACTCTTGAAATGTGAGAGCACATCATATATGCTACATACAAGTCCTTTGTCAGATATATGTTTTGCAAATATTTTCTTCCAGTCTGCAGCTAGTCTTTTCATTCTTCACATGGGCTTTTGAAGAGCTAAAGTTTTACATTTTTACCAAGTCTAATTTATTGATTTTTCCTTTTACAGATCATCCTTCTGGTGTCAAGTCTAGGAACTCTTTGCCTAGTCCTGAATCACAAAGATTTTGTCCTTTTTTCCCCTAAAACCTTTATAGTTTTATGTTTTACATTTAAATCCATGATCCATTTTGAGTTCATTTTTGTATAAGATGTGAGGCTTTGGTCTATGTTCATTTTTTGCCTATGAATGTCCAGTTGCTCCAATACCATTTGTTGAAAATGCCATCTTCCCTCCACTGGATTTATTTTGCACAGTTGTCAAAAGTCAGTTGAGCACATTGGTGTGCGCTTCCTTGGGTTTCTAACCTTTTCAGGGCTTTAACTGGCACCAGGTCCCAATATGCCTTGCTTTAATTTCCTCTGAGATATATAAAAAGTGAATCATCATTTTGTAATGATACCAACATTATAATTAACAAGGATTTTGCAACAATATCAAATTAAACATTGATCGTGCCATATGAATTTAACTTGATCATTGTGAGTCTCGACTCTTCAAGGGGCTAATTCTAACAATTAAATTAGCCTGAAGCCATAGAGAATTGTGAGATGAATCAGAACTAACAGGGGAAGCTTCAAAGATATTAGATCATAATAGCAGGTGGAAGTGAACTGGCTGTGAGGTTCTGCTGGCAAATGCAACTAAAGTTCTTTTTCTATTCCATCTCCTAGGTGGGCCTTTACTTAATACTTTGTTGCCCTACACAGTAATTGTGTTCTTAGAAATGTGTGTTCATGTCACCTTCCGCTGTATAATGTACTAGAAAGAGCCCTCCCTAGACTGGGAGACAGTGGACCTGCTATCTAATCCCAGTTGTGCCTCTAACCCACTATGTAACCTAAGACAATCCCTACCTGTCTGGATGTCTTTCCCCACTATGAAATGCATTTCAATTTAGCGAAATCTTCTGAGTGCCAACTCTGTGACAGGTCTTGTGAGATATACTGAGATGAGCAAAATGCAAATCTTGCTCTCAAGTTACTTTCTCCCCTGTAGGCTATACCTGCAATTTATTAAGCACTTACAATAGGTCAGCTGCAATGCTAAGCACTTTATGTGTCATACTTCCTTTAATCCTCAGGAGACCTTGTGAGCTAAGAGGTAATATCATCCCCATCTTACAAATGTGGAAACCACAGCTTTTGAGAGGTTAAGTAGCTTGTCCAAGGTCATACTGTTGGTGGCTCTTTAACCACCACATCACATCAATTGATGTCAAAGGACAGAGTTCAGGTGGGCTTCATATATGAGATAGGATCTTAATCCAGTAGGACTGAAGGTAGCATTTTGAGAGGAAAGGAAAACAGAAGTTAGATATATTTATTAGCACTTTACAGGTGGAGAAGCTGAAGTTTAAAGAAGTGCTATGTCTTGCCCAAAGTCACAAGATAGACAGTACAGGACTCAAACCTATATTATTCTTTTTTATGGTTGGGTAATAAGGTTCCTCCCCTAGGTGAAGGCCAGCCTCTCACCTTGTGCAGTGGATCCCATCTCTTTCTCCTTGGAGATCTGTCTTTTCATCAATTACTCCCTGTCATCTATGGAAATGACCTCTTCTGGGCTATCTCTTTTGTCCCAGCAATTAAATGTGTCCAAAAATCTTCCTACATTAGAAATCTTTTCCTGTATCCTATCTTAGCTGCCTCCCAAGCTAACGAGAACTCTCTCTCTCCTACTCTCATAACCGTCCTTATGGAAGGAGGTGTCTATACTCAATGTCCTAACTTCCTCGCCTCTCACTCCCTCCCCTCCCACTGTAATCTGGCTTCTATCTCCAACATCTCTCCTGTACCGCTCTTACCAAAGTCATCAATGACATCCTTGTCACTAAGCATTATTTCCTTTCTCATCTTGCTTGGCTTCTCTACAACAGTTAATGAACTTGACTAATACCTCCTCACCTGAGGGTTTTAACCTTGGCTTATAAGACATGGTGTTCTTTGTTCTTCCTCTTTCTCTTCTTTCATGTGTCCTTTAGAGGTTCACTGTCTTCCCACTTAGTTATACTGTATTATTCTTTTATTTTTTAAAAAGATTTTTATTTATTTTTTGACAGAGAGAGAGACAGTGAGAGGAAACACAAGCAGGGGGAGTGGGAGAGGAAGAAGAAGGCTCCTAGCAGAGGAGCCTGATGCAGGGACTCAATCCCAAAACCTGGGATCATGACCTGAGCCAAAGGCAGATGTTTAACCGACTGATTCACCCAGGTGTCCCAAGAGTACCATAATCTTAATAACTATAGCTCTCTGGGGTCACTTTTAAGATCCCAGAATGGATGGGTAATATGGCTAAGAGGAATCAGCATTCAAATCAAAGATTCTGTGGTGATAAGTAGTTGAACTCGGCTGGCAATTAAATATGGGCACAGATGTGGTCTGTTTCCATTTTTTCCCCATGACCTGGCAACTTACATGACTGAAACTAGAAGCACAGATGCCACTGGAACTAACTGGAATCTTCCCAGGCTCTGGGCCCTGAGGTTGGTAGATGACTGCACTGGTAATATGATGGTGGAACAACTAAAAAATTGCAACGTTTCGGGGGTGGGAGGAAAGTAGCTTGAGGCATCTGTGGGGTCACCTGTCTATGGAGGGATCAACCATATTCAGCTAGAGTCACAGGAAAGGTGGAGCTGGGGTGTGTTGTGTCCCTCTGTGCCATAAAGAACCCAGTCCAGCCATAAAGAACCCAGTCCAGAGCCTGGCACCAAGAAGGTGCTTAGTAAACTTTTGGTAAATGAGTCTAGATGGAGACTCATGGATTATTGAGGACCCCAAAAAAACTTTTGTTTATGTGGGTTATAGCTAATGCTCTTTAACACAAATGGAAATTAAAGCTGAGAAGATTTAAATAATTCTTTGTTCATTTAGAAATAACATTTTTATGAAAAAGAAAACCTGTTATTTTCCAAAACAAAAAGAAACTTTATAAGAGTGCTGTTGTTTTATATCTTTGCAAATCTCTTTAACATCTGGATTTTCCTACCTGTATCTTTATTCAATCTGTTGTCATATGATATGTCATGTAGCCTCCTAAAAACTCCACTGTACGCTCATGAGATAAAAAAACAAATAATGTGTTAGTGTTATTATGAGAATAGTCGATCTAGTAGACCCCCTTAAAGGCTCGCAGGAACCCCCAGCAGTCTGGGGAACAGAATCTAGTGTATATATCTAACAGGGTAGTTTCTGGATCATAGAGTATGCACGTTTTTCATCTTACTCAGTATTTCCAAAGTGCAATCCAAAGTGGTCATAACAGTTTATACAATCAGCCACAGTGTTTGGGAGTTCCAGTTTCTCATATCTGAATCAAAATTTGGTGTTATCAGACTTAAAAAATTTTACCAATCTAAGGGATGTTTTAAATTTGCATTTCCCTGATTACTAGTGAGGTTAAACATATTAATCAATACTGAATTCCCTGTTTCTATTTTTTGTGCATTTTTTAATGTATTTGTTTTTTCAATATTGATTAATAAGTTTTTAATATGTCCTTTACATATTCTACCCCTTTGTTCGGAATAAGTGTTGCAAATAGTTCTTCCATGATATTGCTTTACATTTATTTTTTCCCACTGACCTTTGATGCACAGAAATTTTTAATTTTAATGTAATGAAAATTAGCAGTCTTTTTTTTAACAAGTTATACTTTTTGAGTCTTACTTATTTAATTCTTCCCTGCCCAGAAGTTATAAAAATGATTTTTAAAATTTTCTTCTAAGGATTTTAAAGATTTTATTTTCATATTTACTTCTTTAATCTACCTGAAAATTGACAAAATTTTTTGGCATGATATTGGGTAAAGATGTAGTTTTATCATTTCCCCCAGATTCTCTATTTTGTTCCATTAGTCTGAGTTCCCTCACTTCGTTTTTATTCTTCAAAGTATTTTGCTTATTCTTAACACTTTACCTTAAAAATTTTATGAAGTACATAATACATACAAAAGAATATATAAATTTTTCATGTACAGTTAAAAAATTATAAAATTAACACCTAACTAATACCTTGGAAGCCTCTTGTAAACCTCTACCTGATCACAGCATTCTTCATTCCCCAAAGACTACAGGCAAACACTGTCCTTAATGTTAAATTAAACATTCACCTCCTTAAGTCAAGCAGAGAAAGACAATTATCATATGGTTTCTCTCATCTATGGAACATAAGAACTAGGAAGATCAGTAGGGGAAGAAAGGGATAAAGAAAGGAGGGTAATCAGAAGGGGGAATGAAGCATGAGAGACTATGGACTCTGGGAAACAAACTGAGGGCTTCAGAGGGGAGGGGGGTGGGGGATTGGGATAGGCTGGTGATGGGTAGTAAGGAGGGCACGTATTGCATGGTGCACTGGGTGTTATACACAACTAATGAATCATGGAACTTTACATCAAAAACCAGGGATGTACTGTATGGTGACTAACATAATATAATAAAAAATATTATTATAAAAAAATTCACCTGCTTTTTATTATAATTTTACTGTTCATGTAGCCCCACTGTATATTGTTTGGTGTTGCCTGTTCGTTACATAAATGGAATCATACCATGCGTTTTCTCCACATTTTCTCTTGTGACTTGCTTCTTTCACTTATTAGGTTCCTGAGATTCAGCTTTATAAGATGCATGTAACTATAATTTATTCCTTTTTACTGCTGCATGGTATCCCATTGTTTGCATATACCACAATGTATCCTACTATTAATAGATACTTGGGTAATTCTTTCAGGCTTTTGCACATTTCAAACAATACTACAATGACTGTATTTTACATGCCTCTAGATGCACTTATGAAAGAGTTTCACCAAACCAAGGAATATGATTGCTAGGTTATAGGGTAATTGCTAGGTTATAGAGTAAACGAATGCCAATTTCAGCAGGTAATACCCAACATTTCCAAAGTAGTTGTTATATTACTACCAGTTGTAGATGCAAGTTCCTGTTGTCAACAAATATTCTCTTTTTTTGCCTTTGCCAATTTGGTAAGTATGAAATATATCTCATTTTAGTTTTAATTTACATTTTCTTTATTAAAATGATCTTAAGCATATGTTTATATGTTTATGGCCTCTGTACAGTTCATTTCCTTCAAAACGTGTCTTTTGTCCAGTTTTTAAATTAGGTTATAATTTCTTATTGATTTTTAGAAAATTTTTATATATTGTAGATATTAATTTTTTATTAGCTTTATATACTTAAATATTTCATTCCAGCGTGTGGCTTGTCTTTGTAACTTTCCTTAGGGTTTTTTAATGAAAAGAAGTTCTTAATTTTAATGTAGCTGAGTTCATCATTTTCCTTATTGGTTTTTGCTTGCTTCTCTAATCTGAGGTCCTAAAGTTGTACCCCTGTGTGGTCTTCTAAACATCTTATAGTTTCACATTTACATTTAAGTCGAGTACAATCTTCAATACAAGTACAAGTCATTTTCATATGGTGCAAAATAGAGATCTCTTTCTTTTTTTTTAGATAAACTATTCTCCAAGAATCATTTGTATTTATAGTCCATCCTCTTCAACAATCTGTAATTACTTCTGTGTCATCAATCAAGATACTGTGTATGTGTGCATTTATTTCTGGACTCCATTCTGTTCCAATACACGGTTTGTCTACCCTTGCACTAAAACCACATGGTCTTAATTACTATAGTTTTTCTCTAGAATTATTTTTATTAGGAAGATGTAATGTGAAAGAAACAAAAGTATTTTAGGCATCAGTATAACATCAGGTTCAAATTTCTTATCATGCAATTCCTTAATTATTATCAGAGGTGAATCATAAGCACACAGCATTTATAGCACATATTTTCTGTTGATTACTATAAATCTCGATATCTAATAGTTTATCCTATCTGGATCATTCTTTTGGAATTTCTTGGCTACTTTTGGCTCTTTGTGTTTTAGCATAAATTTTGGAATTAGCTTGTTGTATTCTACAAAAAAACCTTGGGAAATTTATTGGAATTGCATTTAACATATAGATACTACATCAAAAGCTAATGATATACTGTATGGTGACTAACATATAATAAAAAAATGATTACTACGAAAAAAAGAAATGAATTGACATTTTTATTGAAGTATAGTTGACACACGATGTTACATTAGCTTCAGGTGTACAACATAATGATTTGACAAATTTATACATTATGCTGTACTCAGCACAAACGTAGCTACCATCTGTCACCATACAATGCTACTATAATACCATCAACTTTATTCCTTATGCTGTGACTTTATCCCCATGACTCATTCATTCCGTAACTAGAAGCCTGTATCTCTCACTCCCCTTCACTCATTTTGCCCATCCCCCCACCTGAGAATTGATATTTTTAAGATAATGAATCTTCCTATCCAAGATCATGATACATTTCTCCATTATTTCCATATTTGAAGGGAGTTTTTCAATAAAATTTTACAATTTTCTCCATCAAGGGCCTGTGCATAATTAGATTTATGACTAAAGAGTTTTGTTTGTTTTTGTAATGCTATAAGTGGTATTTTTTAAAACTTAATAGACTTTATTTTTTGGAGTAGATTTAGGCGAGAAAAATTGAGTAGAAAATATAGACAGTTTATTGTCCACAATAGCCAGACTGTGGAAGGAGCTGAAATGCACTTCAACAGATGAATGGATAAAGAAGATGTGGTTCATATATACAATGGAATATTTGTCAGTGATCAGAAAGGATGAATACCTACCATTTACATCAACATGGATGGAACTGGAGAGGATTATGCTAAATGAAATAAGTCAAGCAGAGAAAGGCAATTATCATATGGTTTCACTCATGTGTGGAATATTAGAAATAGCACAAAGGATCATAGGAGAAGGTAGGAAAAAATGAATGGGAAGAAACCAGACAGGGAGCGAAACCATGAGAGACTCTTGACTCTGGGAGACAAACGGGAGGTTGTGGAAAGGGAGGTGGGTGAGGGCATGAGGTAACTGGGTGATGGGCTTTAAGGAGGGCACATGATGTGATGAGCACTGGGTGTTATATGCAACTAATGAATCATTGAACACTTAAAAAAAGAAAGAAAGAAAGTATAGAGAGTTTCCCTATGTGCCCCAACCTCTCTCTGCCATATGGTTTCCCTATTATTAACACTTGCATTAGTATGGTACATTTTTATGATTGATGAGCCAATATTGAGGTATTATTATTAACTAAACTCCACAGGTTACATTAGGGTTCACTCTTTGTGTTGTACATCCTATGAGTTTTGACAAATGTATAATGATACATATTCACCACTACAGCATCATACAGAATAGTTTCATTGTCCTAAAAACCCCCTGTACTCCACCTATTAATCCCACCCCCCACCATGAACCTCTGGCAACGACTGATCTTTTTACTGTCTCCATTGTTTTGCCCTTTCCAGGATGTATGCTTTTCAGATTAGCTTCTTTCAGTTAGCATATGCACTGAAATTTTCTCCATGTCTTTTAATAGCTTGATACCTTATTTCTTTTTAGCACTGCTACTGTTTGTTTGTCCATTTACCTATTGAAGAGCATCTGGGTTGCTTCCACATTTTGCCTGATTATGAATAAAGCTGCTACAGATATCGACATGATGGTTTTTGTGTGGACATAGGTTTTCAGCTTCTTTGGATAATTACCAAGAGTGTGATTGCTGGATGATATGGTAAGAATATATTTAGTTTTGTAAGAAAATGGCAAACTTTCTTCCAAAGTGGCTCTACCATTTTGCCTTCCCACCGGTAACATGAGAGTTCTTGTTGCTCCACATCCTCCCCAGCATTTGGTGTTGTCGGTGCTCTGGATTTTGGCCATTCTAGTAGGTGTGTAGGGGTATCTCGTTGTTTTAATTTGCAATTCTATAATGACATGTGATGTGGAGCATCTTTTCATAGGCTTATTTTCCATCTGTATATCTTCTTTGGTGAGGTGCCTGTTAAGGCCCTTGACCCATTTTTTTTTAAATTGGGTTGTTTGTTTTCTTATTGCTAAGTTTTAAGAGTTTTTTGTATATTTTGCATAACAGTCCATTATCAGATATATCTTTGCAAATATTTTCTCCCAGCCTATGCCTTTTCTTCTCAGCTATTGGTTTTTTGTAGATGTCCCTTATTGGGTTGATGAAGTTCCCTTTGGTTACAAGTTTATTGAGTGTTTTTATCATGAAAGGGTGTTGGATTTTGTCCAATGTTTTTCTATATCTATTGGGATTATCATGTAATTTTTGGTTTTATATTTTATTGATATGACATACTACATTAATTGATTTTCAGATGTTGAACCAACTTTGCATTCCTGGGATAAATCCCATTTGATCATTGTGTATATATATGTGGCTGGTTTGCCTATATTTTATTGATTGTGCTTAATAGTTTTGCATTCTTCTTGAACTTTTTTTCTGGTATGCAATTAGGTTACTTGGAATAGTTTGATCTTTTCTTATCTTTCTTTAAAACTTTAGGGGGAAACAGAGCAGCATTTGTTCTATAGTTATTTCCTACCACTGAAGCAAGACCCTTTTGAATACTCTACCCTATGCCTTGTGAGTCATGAGGTTTCCAGTGTGACTGGTGGGAACTGGCTCTATTCCCAGCTCTCTAAGAACTCCAAGACTCCAGGAATCTGGGGGGCAGTTAGTTAGCTAGTTTTCTCATATGCATGTGCTGTTCGGTACTCTGCTGAATACTTGAGAGGGATCCTCTGTGAATCTCTGTGATTTTCTCTCTGTGCAGGTGTTTCCTTTTGATTCTGTCTCTGTCCAAGCTAACTGTAGCAGCCTTGGTCTCCTCAGACTCTCAGCATCCTTCCTTATTTTCAGAGAAATACAAAACAGTTGTGGTATAATGGAAAGAGAACTGGGTTGTGAGTCAGGAGGCCTGGTTTTTAGACCCTGCAATACCATTGCCTCATTGTATGACCTGAATCATGCATCTGTTGCTCTATGAGCCTCAAAGAGATCTGTTTAACGAGAGAATTGCTTTAGATGACTCTTTAGCTCTAAAATGCATAGTAACATACATGTGTCCCGTGCTTCACAATTTACAAATAACTCATATCCCCTCTTCCTAATAATTCGACATGGTAGTCAGGGCAAGAATCATTATGCTGTTATATAAGTGAGGAAACTGAGTCTTAAAGTTTTGGTATCACAAAGCTCATTAAGTAGTAGTATTTGGACTCAAATTCAGGCTCTGTCTCCCCAAATCCAGTGCTATTTCCACTTCATATACTAAATTCCATGATCCTGCAGTTTCATTTGTTCACTTAACCAATACTCATTGATTATGTGTTCCAGCGTCTGTGCTTTTGGGGCAGCAATTTTAAGAATATCCCAGTATTCATCAGAAAGTGATACCAACCACATGAGTCATTTTTTCTTGAAAAGAACACTTTTATATTAACTGGCAGATGTTCAGGAAGGTTCATTCAGCGTGGTGGAAAGTTCCTCATATTTTTGCCATCTCAATGAATATATCAGCTAGATTAGCCCAACCCAAGTGGTATTTGGTTATTTTTGAGTTCTGGGCTCAGTGTGGTATTTCCCCTTGTCCGCTCAGAGGCACTGTACATACTGAGCAGTTTTCCTCTTTTGCAATTACTACTTGGAACACATTTGATGTTGCAGTCCAAAAAAGTTTCTGATACTAAAGATAGCTGCTATTTGCAGCATGGAGACTAAACCCTGATGTAGATTGGCTAAATGTCCCAGGGCTTGGCACCATGACACTCGGAGACTTCTCTGATGTTCCCTTATAGGGTTAGATTCTTGGCAGTGCCTTTCCCCAGCTCTCCAAATTGCACACAACACTCCGGCTGCTGCAAATATGAGGACCTTTAAAAAGACCAGCTTGGCATTGGGTATTAGGAAACTGCACACAGAGGACTGTTCTTGCATAAGTTCTTTCAGTCCATCACTCAGCAAATATTTGTTGAGTGCCTATTTTGTGCCAGGCAGTGTGTTAGGTGATTGAAATATCTCAGTGATAAAACAAAGGTCCTTCCCTTATTAAACTTACATTCCAGCAGGGGAAGACAGATACTAAACATGGTTCATACATGAATTTAACTTTAGTATATTGGAAGGCCTTATTGAGAAAATGACATTTAAGCAAAGACTTGAAGGAGTTAACTTTATGAAACTTCAGAGAAAGAGCAGTCTAGAAAGAGAGAACCATCAGTGCAAAGGCCCTGAGGCAGGAGTGAGACACACATATTTGAGGAACAGCAAGGAGACAGAGATAGCAAGGTAAGTGGCAGAAGATCAGACAGATAACAGGAAAAGGGACCTAATAGTACAGGGTCTTACAAGGCATTTTAAGGATTTACAATTTTCCTCTGAGTGAAACGGGGAGCAAAGGAATGACACAATCTGACTTAACATGATAGAAAGATTTTTTTGGCTGCTATGTTGAGACTATACTATAGGGGTCAAGGGCCAAAGCAGGGAGGCCATTTAGAAGGCTAACCCATTAATCCAGGCAAGAGATGACGGTGGATTGGACCAAGTGGTAGCAATGGAGGTGGTGAAAAGTAGTAGGATTCTGGATATATTCTTAAGGTAGAGCCATCACAATTTGCTGACAGATTGTTGTGACATGAGAGAAGTGATAAGGTTGATGCAGTTGTTTCTGGCATGACCAGCTGGAAGGATAGAATTGCCATCTAATGAGAAAAGGAAAGTCATCAATGTGCAGATTGGAGAGAAAGATCAATAATTTAGTTTTAGACATGTTGAGCTTGAGATATCTTATGTTCATGCAAAGCTCTGGGTGTGAATGTTTGTAAAAATTTTATTCATAACCTTCAAAACTGGAAACAAATCAAACGGCCTTCAACAGATGAAATGCTAAATACATTGTGGTACATCTGTACAACTGAGTACTATATAGCAATAAAAAGGAATAAACTACTGATGTACACAACCACATTGATGAAATCTTAAATGCATTATGCTAAGTGAAAGAAGCCAGACTCAAATTGTTACGTACTATATGATTCCATTTACATAGCATTCTGCAAGAAGTGAAACTAAAGGAACAGAAAACAGATCAATGATTGTCAAGAAATGGAGATATCAGAAGGAATTGACTATGCAGCGGGCACAAGGGAATTTTTAGGGGTATTGGAAATGTTTTATATGTTGATCGTAGTGATAGTTACACAACTCCATGTGTTTGTCAAATCTCATAGAACTATACGCTAAAAAGGTGGATTGTATTGTATATAAATTGTACTTCAATAAATCTGAGTTAGAATATTATATATAGGCCAGTGATGGGTAGTAAGGAGGGCACGTATTGCATGGAGCACTGCGTGTTATACGCAAACAATGAGTCATGGAACACTACATCAAAAACAAGGGATGTACTGTATGGTGACTAACGTAACATAATAAAAATTAAAAAAAAATATTATATAGTCCATTCTTCAGGTTGCTGGGGGTAGAACATATATTCTTTGAATTAAAATAAGTGAATCAATGAACATGAGGCAGTGCTTGTATTAGGGAAGAACAATTACCTTTTGTGAATGAAGTTTCCGCTCTTAAGTCTGTCATAAAGTACCTTTATTTTGATTGCAAGTGCTAGTACCCAAAAGTGGTGACCAGCCTTGGCCACCATTGTCAAATGCACAATGTATGATCATCACAGACTCTGATTATCTTAGTGAGGAAAGAGTATGAGGGTTAAAGCAGTCACACAAAACATTTGGCCGTACAGGTGGGATGAATGTTTCTTTGGTCTGTTTCTTCTTGCTTTGGTATCTGTAGCTGTGCTCCACATGTGTCAAAGGGCAGCTTTGAGCTGTACCCCACTAGGAAATGGAAAATGGAAATTTTTGGAAAGATTTTTAAAATTTTGCCTATTGTACAAATTTTTAAAATTTTACCTATTGTACAAATTGTACAAACAGTTCTTGATTTTTCTAAATAGTTTGCATCTGTAGGTTTTTGTTTAGAGACCAGCTGTAGAGAATTACAGCTCCCAGCCTCAGACTTCCAGATTCTATCTTTGCACATTCTGAAATCAGTCAATGTTATTTTACAGGTTTGCAGCTCGTGAACTCCCTCAGAGCTGTTATGGGCCCCATCAAAAGGAAACGGCCTGCCTTGGCCTCTGCTTTCCTGCTCTGTCTTGATTTTGCAAAGTTCCAAGGAAACACAAGAATTATGGTACCTTGTCAGACACAGAGGAAGGCTTTACATCTGTCCCAGGTCTTTGGAGCTCCCAGTTCTCATTATTAGCTTTGATAGAAACTTCCAGTGGGGCCTAGCCAGACAGTAGTCCACAAGCCCCTGCCATTAGATGGATTACAGTTACAAAAATCAGCCTTGGACTGTGAGCTGCCCGTAGCTTATCTTAATGCCACAAGAGCATTGAAATGAGTGTCTCTAATTAGCCAGGCATATGGTTTTGCTGCATACATGAGCCCTACCAAACACAGTTAATCCAAGTTTATGGGCTTGTTTCCATTCTGTCCCCAGTCTCATCTGCCCTTTCCCACCTCTGTGCCACTGTTGTGGCTTTTCTTTCCATCTGAAATACTCTCTTGCTCCTAGCCCCTCAGGTATGCCTGTTGAAATTCTCCCGTTCTTCAAGGCCAGGTTTCCATCCCCTCTCCTCTCAGAGGCCCTCCTGAAACTCTGTCCTGGAACACTTCTTCCCTCCATTGACCCTGCTGAGTGATGCATATGTCCCTGTCTTAATACTCTTTCTAGACCACAAGTGATGAGAGGATAGAGACAGGGTTCATTCATCCCTGTACCTGTCCACACCTTCCCTCCTCCACCCCCTACTCCACATCTCATCTCTGCATCTACCACAGTTCCCTGCTCAGAGTGGGCAATCAGAAAATGTTTGCTGATGTGGAAAACCAAAAGTCAGAATGAGCAAATAATTGAAATTCTGCTATTTGTATTAACCCATGGGAAATCAGACAAGTTTTGAGTATATGCCACATGGCATCCAAATATCTAGTACTGTCTTTAAGTGTTTCAAATTTCAAAATATAAAGCTTGGTTATAATTAAGACTTCAAAATTCTGTAGATTTTTCTTACCTTCACATAGAAATTTCAAAAAAACACTTCAACAAACAAAAATGAATGTCTGCTTGAATTTAAGAGACTTGTGGATTCTGATTGTTTAAAACAAACTTCAAAGCAGAAGGGAACTGAGCAGTATTTAATTCAAAGATTTCATCTGATTACAGGTGAGACACACTATCCCCTGTGTGAATGGCAGCAAAAGGCTGCATTGTCAATTAGAGAAAGAAACACAAATGTGGAAGCCGAATTCATACCTTACCTGATTTGAAACCTGAATTATTTACTGTTGAGATTTATATGAGATTAGATTTTTTTGCTTAAACACTAAATCAAGCTTAACAGGAAGAGATATTGCAAATAAACAATGTTCTCTCAAATGGTGTTTTTAATACTTTCATTAGAAAGGAAACCAGCAAAAAATTTAAAATAAAAAAAAAAGGAAATCTAGCTGAGTTTTTTATTGCAGACCCTGATGGCTCTATAATTTTTTTATTAAAGATTTTATTTATTTATTTGACAGAGAGAAAGAGCACAAGCAGGGGGAGAGGCAGGCAGAGGGAGAGGGAGGAGCAGACTCCCTGCCGAGCAGGGAGCCAGATGCCAGGCTCGATCCCAGGACCCCAGGATCATGACCTGTGCCGAAGGCAGACGCTTAACCGACTGAGCCACCCAGGGGCGCCTCTATAAATTTTGATGTGCCGTGCTCCAGAATTCATGCACCCATCATGAGAGAAGTTGCTCCTCGCCAGCTTATAGGTGCAGCAGGGTTTACAAGTACTGGCTTAGTGCCCAGGAAGGTCTGGGTTCCAATCTTATCTCTGCTACTGACTTGGGCAAGTCCTTTCTCCTCTCTGGGCCTTGGTTTCCACATCTAGAGAGAACTGAATTCTGGTTTTTTTTCTTTCTTTCAATGAACCATGGGCAATGAAGTAAAGATAGTTATGTTGCAGTTCTTTCACTGTTTTATGTTACTGCTCATTAGTTTATTTGCAACCACACCCTATAGTTTTTAAGAATGCTAACAACTTAAGAGACTGAGATGGTGCCAGTTTTTTAAAAGAATGTCTCCGGCATTTCATCTCTCTGGATGTATTAACCTTATCATCATTGTGATGAGTCAATTTTAAAGTCAAACAAGAAAATGTCAAACTTCTGTTGGTTTCCTCACTTGCATTTGTTACTATGGAGAAACGTCCTTGAAAGAATTGTATTAAAGCAGCATCAATTAGTTTAACTTCCTCAATCTATATTTGCACCTAGAATATTCTGTTTAATGCATGCTTCTGCCACATTGTGGCAGTTATGGGTCAAGAAAGTGCAGGCATCAAAGTATACTGGGAAATTGGGTTGCCAGCACTCAGAATCTGTCCATTACACCTCTAACCTCTGTGTATTACCCCAGCCACAGATGCCTGCAGAGACTTATTTGTGGGCCTTGGCATAACATATGACTCATTCATGTAGGTCTCTCACCTTTCAGGATCTGCCAAGAGCAGTCTGGTCACTGGCATGAGGAACAAGATCCTGGTTTGGGCCCATAAACAAGTCATTCAACTGTCGAGGAAATTACCTATTTTGTATCCAGATGTTTTGAGTTCATGTACAGTCTTAGTAAAGTGGAGTTTGTTCAACTGGAAGAGCCAATTTTGTTGCTGTGTATTGATGGACCATCCAGAGACAGTTTCCTTTTGAGGGATTGAGGGTGTCGAGCTAGCTAGCTGATATCCAAGGTCCCATCCAGCTGGGAATCTCGGCCTATGGAAACAGAAATCTCATGTCTGATGAGTTAGCCTTGCTGTTCAAAGACATACTTCTCCATCTCTTTTCTTTATCATTTATATTATTACAGTTATAGGATTTTAGTGGCATTCTTACCTGCTTCAGGAAGAGAGGTGGAGGTGAGGTGATTTTTTTAACCTGGTTACTGCTCTACAAAATAGTCAAGTTTATTTTTTATTTTTTATAATAATTTTTTATTATGTTATGTTAGGCGCTATACAGTATATCCTTAGTTTTTGATGTAGTGTTCCATGATTCATTATTTGCGATAACACCCAGTGCACCATGCAATACGTGCCCTCCTTACTACCCATCACCAGTCTATCCCAATCCCCCACCCCCCTCCCCTCTGAAGCCCTCAGTTTGTTTCCCAGAGTCCACAGTCTCTCATGGTTCATTCCCCCTTCTCTTTACCCCTCCTTCCTTCTTCCCTTCCTTCTCCTACCGATCTTCCTGCTATTTCTTATGTTCCATAAATGAGTGAAACCATATGATAATTGTCTTTCTCTGCTTGACTTATTTCACTTAGCATAATAATCTCCTCCAGTCCCGTCCATGTTGCTGCAAATGTTGGGTAATGGTTCTTTCTGATGGCTGAGTAATATTCCATTGTATATATGGACCACAGCTTCTTTATCCATTTGTCTTTTGAAGGGCATCTCGGCTCCTTCCACAATTTAGCTATTGTGGACAATGCTGCTATGAACATTGGGGTGCATATGGCCCTTCTCTTCACTACATCTGTATCTTTGGGGTAAATACCCAGTAGTGCAATTGCTGGGTCATAGGGTAGCTCTATTTTTTAACTTTTTCTTACCAGAATATTATATCTTTGTTGGTAAATGTCCCATATGCACTTGAATGTGAATTCTGATGTTATTTAAATTATTCTGTAAATGTCATTAGGTTAATTAAATTGACAATGTGGTTCAAATTTTCTATATCTTTACTGTTTTTCTATCTACTTGTTTTCTCATTTATTGAGTGAGGGGTATTGAAATCTCTGATTATCATTGTAGACTTTGTTTCTCTTGCAGTTCTATCAGTTTTTGTTTCATGTAATTTGAAGATCTTCTATTAGTAACAAAATGTTTAGGATATTTTGTTCTCTTGATTAATTGACAACTTCATTATTATTAAATGACTTCTTAGCTTTGATAATATTTTTTCCTCTGAAATCTCTTTTGTCTGATATTAATAGAGCCACTCTGGCCTATGGTTAACTCCATCACCTCTTTCCTACAGTGACAAAACCCAAATGAGAGACTGTCTACCTAAGGAGGTAAATGAACTGAAAATGGTCACAAAGTTTCTCCACCTAGAAGCTGGAAGCTTGTTACGGCTGTTCATAAAAAAAGAATTCCACCAGTACTCCTCCAGGAAGGTAAGGTCTATTTCTCCAGAAGGCTGCAGGAGAAGGAAAGGAGTTAGGATGCTAAGAGTGCCCGCAGTAAAATAAAAGTGCCTTGTGGGTGAAGATACATGTTGAGAAGACCTTTTCACATAAGGCACTCGTGCCTCTGGCTAAGTCAAGCCCATCCTGGATGTATTCATCAGTTTTAGTTTGTAGTTTTTTGCATGCAAACATCCCTTACAACTTGCAGCATCTATGTATCTGCCTCATCCTCCCTACACTATTAAAACCTAACCCAGATTTGAAACAAGACTAGGATACCCATGGGGCACTTGGGTGGCTCAGTTGTTTAAGTGTCCAACTCTTGATTTCAGCTCAGGTCATGATCTCAGGGTTGTGAGATCCAGCCCCATGTCGGGTTTTGCACTGGTCATGGAGCCTGCTTGAGAATTTCTCTCTCCCTCTTTCTCTGTCCACTGCTTGCCCCCACTCTTTCTCTCTCTCTCTCAAAAAAATTTTTTTTAGAAAAGAAACAAGACTAAGATACCCAACAGAGCAAGTTTATTCAGTGAAGTCTTGATAGCCTGAAGGTAGTGATTTCAGATTGGACAACAAAACTGAGGAGAACTATGTGGTCACTGTAAAAGGAGGTGGGGATAAAAAAGATCTCTGGTAGTAGGCAAGAACTGAATGACCTTCAAGGTGTGTAGGAGTGAAATGAGATGATTCACATCTCTGTACAGACTTAAATATGGCCACATTATCATGGATGGATTGAAGGTAAGATATAAAAAAAAAAAACTTGACATCGGTGAAGGGTGGGAGAGAACAGAATGTATTACTGAATGGGGTGGCTGTGGGGAAGTTTGGAGGAGACACCCTCCCCGCCATGTGACCCACCAAAATTGACATGCAGAGATGAGGAGGGTGACAGGTCAGTGTGGAAGACTCTTAAGGGGTACTAAGAAAATTCCCCCTTTCTCCCACTGCAGCATCTTGGCCTTTCCAGCATCTCCCCTCCCCTGAAGTTTTGTCAACATGGTCTTTTGTGATGTCTAAGCATCCCAGGGCTACCATTGGCTGGGGAGCTTTGTAGACCAAACAAAACTGAAGGGTGTGTACCTTCATTATCCTGGTGAGCATATATAGGCAGGTCAAGAGGCCTGGGGTAGACCACTGGGAATTTTTGCGTGGAAAAGTGACCTATAAACCACAAGCTTCTAGTGGAGTTATAGAACAACCAACTTCAAGCACCACAGGCAGGAAAAAGAAGACCACTTGTCAACCCTGGTCCAGAGGCAGTGGCAAGGTGAGATGACTCTACCCATGCTCTTCCTCATCCCCTTTGATTCCTTGCCCTGTAGACTCCTTCCCTGTCCTTGCCTGGCGCACATATCCTCCTCAGCCTCTCCCTTCTCCTGAAGCCCCTGCTCCCTTCCACCCTCCATCTTCTTCCCCCCAAATCAATGCCCCTCTGTGCTCACCCTATTGTCTTCGCAGGTGGCCAAGACAACTATGAAAGCTAAAAGACAGTTTCAAGGGAGTTTGAGAGAAGAAACCTCTTCCAGAGTTCCCATTCCATTAATTAAGTCTAAAAAAACTAAAGTACCAATACTACTCGGCCATTATCACAGGCTGAATGAAAAGCTGAATCAAAATGAGCCAGAGCAGGACCAAGAGAGTGTAGAGAAACCCACCACTTCAAATGATGACCAGGGCAGTCAGAACGTAAGAGTCGGGCCAGAGACCTCAGATACCTGTGAATTCTCCAAAGTCTAGTCACTAAGAAATGGCCAACTACTTAGAGCCAAACCATGCACAAACAGGGTACATGCATGGTGATAAATAAAACAAAAAACTGTGTGAAAATTTGCGTGTGTGTCTCTGTGTGTTCTCTGATGGTAGGGAACGACAAAGGGAAGAGGCAGGTGTGTGAGAAGGGAGAGAGGTGGGGTTGTACAGGGTTGGGGGTTAGACCAGAAAGTCCACATTTAGACAAACATTGGGAATAAGGACTAGGTAAGGTCTGAGCAGTAAAGACAAATTTCATAACACTATCCCACAAGCAAGGAGGAAAAGGGTATGGTGTTTCTGCATGTGTATGCAGTCAGTTGGGGGGCAGCAACATAAGGGTGTAGATTGCAGGAACCTATATTGAGTGAACTGTGTGGGATGACACTGTCACCACCCCCAAAAGGCAGACAAATACATAAAATACATTACCTCTAGCCCACCTACCTCACAGTGTTGTTTGTTGCATCCTGTCCTCTGCTGTAAGAAACCTAAGACCCCCAAAAGGACCAAAAATTTCACCCTACTAAAAGTCAATGACAACACCCTCAAGGACTGATTATGGCGATAAATGGGAGCATTATTTGCAGACAATTTTTCATTAAACTTTTTATTTTGAGATAATTGTGGACCAACATGCAGTTGTAAGAAATAATACAAATGGGGCGCCTGGGTGGCCCAGTCAGTTGAGTTCCAACTCTTGGTTTCGGCTCAGGTCCTGATCTCCCAGTTGTGGAATCAAGCCCTGCACTGGCTCTGAGCTCAGTGCGGAGCCTGCTTCAGATTCTTTCTCTCCCCGCCCATCTTCCCCTCCCACTCGTGCTTGCTCTCTTTCTCTCTAAAATGAATAAATAAATGGGGAGCACTTTACCCAATTTCCCACAATGGTAACATCTTCCTTTCAGAACAATCAGGATATTGATATTGAGACAGTCCGGATGCACAACATTTCCATCACTAAATGAAACCTCATTTCACCCTTTTATAGACACAGCCATTTCCCTCTTGTTATAGACTGAATGTATGCCCTTAAAATTCATATATTGAAGCTTTAATCCCCAATGTGATGATATTTGGAGGTCAGGGGCTTTGGGAGGTGATTAGGTTTGGGTGAGGTCATGGGGGGGAGCCCCCGTGATGGGATTAATGCCTTTATGAGGGGATGAAGAAACCTAAGCTTGCTCTCTCTGCCATGTAAGAATACAGCAAGAAGGCATCTGTCTGCAAACAAGAGGGCCCTCACTATGAACCAAATTGACTGGCATCTTAATCTTGTACTGCCCAGCCTCCAGAACTATGAGAAAGAAATTTCTGTTCAGTCATCCAGTCTATAGTACTTATTATAACACATTGAGCTGACTAACACATCTCCCATACCCACATCCTTCCCTGGCAACTACTAATATGTTCCCATTTTTATGATTTCATCTTTTCAAGAATGTTATATAAGTTGAATAATACAGTATGTAAGATTTTGGGATTTTTTTCACTTAGCATAATTATCTGAACATTCATCCAGGTTGTTGTGTGTATTAACAGTTCATTTTTTATCATTGAGTAGTGTTCCACGTTATGATGGCCAGTGCCAGGGTAAGACAACTTGAACTGTAATTGACGAATTGCTAAAAGTCTGATGCAGACTACTCTGAATTAAAAACTCCAGGGAGGGTGGGGTGCCTGGGTGGCTCAGTCGGTTAAGCGTTTGCCTTCAGCTCAGGTCATGATCTCAAGGTCCTGGGATCAAGCCCCACGTCAGGCTCCCTGCTCATTGGGGAGTCTGCTTCTCCCTCTCCCTCTGCCCCGCTCTTCACTCATGCTCTGTCTCTCAAATAAATAAAATCGTTAAAAAAAAAAAAAAGCTTCAGGGAGGGGCACCTGGGTGGCTCAGTCAGTTAAGCCTCCGACAGTTGGTTTCAGCTCAGGTTATGATCTCGGGATTCTGGGACCAAGCCCTGTGTCAGGCTCCACGCACAGTGCAGAATCTCCTGTCCCTCTCCCTCTGCTCCTCCCCAACTCATGCTCTCCCTCTCAAATAAATAAATAAATAAAATCTTGAAAAAAAATTAAAAAGCTCCAGGGAGACCCAGTCATGGGGCAAGGGCACAATACTGTGAGCTCTACCTCCAGGACCTCAGCTAGTTTCCACAGTAAATATCAGAGAAAAAAATCCCTCAGGCTTCTGGCAGAGGGAGGGATAAAAGAACCATTTTGAAATATGCCAGAGCACTCTGTTCTTTGTAACAAGGCCTGCCCTCAGGAAAGCTTAGTTAACCAGAGCTTAACCTGCTGGGGTATCAACAGAGCCTAACTGACCAGAAGGAAGGGAAATACCCAGCTCCAGTCAGCTCTAGCTTTCCACGTCGGAGAAAGGAAATACCCAACTCCAGCCCACTCTAGTCATCCTATTCCACCTAAGGGAGGAGAAAAAAAAAAAGAGAAACCCTTGTGAATTTCACAGTCCAGAGATAGAGGCTCACTAAAAGAGTGGGACATACTCATAGGACAATAGAACATTACCCCAGACCTTATCACCACATTACTAAAGGCTTACTCACAGCAGTTCCTTTTACCCAGTACATCATGTTTGGCTATTAAGAAAAAATTACAAGGCATACTAAAAGACAAAAAACACAATTGGAGGAGACAGAGTAGGCATCAGGAGCAGACATGGTAAGGATGTTGGAATTATTAGACCAGGAATTTAAAACAACTATGATTAATGTGCCAAGGGCTTGCATAGATAAAGTAGACAGCATGCTTGTGAAGGTGTAGAGCAAGAGGGATTTTCATTCATTGCAGGTGGGAATATAAAATGGTACAGCCACTTTGGAAGATGGCTTGGCAGTTTTTTTACAAAACTAAATATACTCTTACCATATGATCCAGTAATCATACTTATTGGTATTTACCCAGATGAGTTTAAAACTTATCTGCACACGAAAACCTGCACACAGATGTTTATGCTCGCTTTATTCGTAATTGTCAAAACTTGGAAGCAACAAGAGGTTTCTCAGTAGGTGAATGGATAAACTGTGGTACATCCAGATGATGGAATATTGTTCAGCACTAAAAAAAGAGCTATCAGTCCGTCAAAAGACACGGAGAAGGGCGCCTGGGTGGCACAGTGGTTAAGCGTCTGCCTTCGGCTCAGGGCGTGATCCCGGCATTATGGAATCGAGCCCCACATCGGGCTCCTCTGCTATGAGCCTGCTTCTTCCTCTCCCACTCCCCCTGCTTGTGTTCCCTCTCTCGCTGGCTGTCTCTGTCTCTCTGTCAAATAAATAAATAAAATCTTAAAAAAAAAAGACATGGAGAAAACTTCGATACATATTACTAAGTGAAAGAAGCTTTTCAATCCGAAAAGTCTACACACTGTATGATTCAAACTTCAGTTGACCCTTGAACAGCAGAAGTTTGAACTGCGTGGGTCCACTTGTGTGTCAATTTTTTATAAGCACAGTACAGTACTATAAATATATTTTCCTTATTTTCTAAATAATATTTTATTTTCTCTAGCTTACTTCATTGTAACACTAGAATATGTAATACATAGAACACACAAAATATGTATGAATCAGCAGTTTATCAATAAGACTTCTGGTCAACAGGAGGCTATTTGTAGTTAAATTTTGAGGAAGTCAAAAGTTACACACGGATTTTTGACTGCATGGGGTGTCAATGCCCCTAACTCCCATGTTGATCAAAGGTCAACTGTACGTGACATTTTGGAAAAGGCAAAACTATGGAAATAATAAAAGTCATTGGTTGCCAGGAATTGGAAAGGGAGCAATGAATAGATGGGGAGCATGGAGAATTTTTAGGGCAGTGAAAACACTTTGTATGATACAAAAATAGTGATTATACATTTGTCCAAACCTATGGAATGTATAACACAAAGAGTGAACCCTAATGTGAACTGTGGACTTTAGAAGATTATTATGTGTTAATGTAAATTTATCAACTATAAGAAATGTCTTACTGTGGTGGGGAATGTTGATAATGGGGAAGGGTATTCATGTATGAAGGCATGGGGTATATGGGAAATCTCTGTACCCTCCTTTGTTTGCTGTGAACTTTCAACTGCACTAAAAAAATCTTTAAAAATACATGAAATGATACAGCCAAAAATCACATATGTAAATTAAAAAGGAATATTTAAAATATTCAAATAATCAAAAAAAGCTAAAGGAAGAACAAGGAATAAAAACACAGAAGCAACAAACAAAACTGATACAATAGAAGACCTAAATCCAATCATATCAGTAAGTGTATTAAATATAAAAGGTATACACACGTCAATTAAAAGAGCAAAATTGCTAGGGTGCCTGGATGGCTCAGTCAGTTAAGCATCCAATTTTTTGATTTCAGCTCAGGTCATGATCTTGGGGTCCTAGGATCCAGCTCCACATCAGATCCCCACTGAGTGGTGAGTCTGCTTGTCACCCTCTCCCTCTGCCCCTCCCCTCCTTGCTCTCTCTCTCTCAAAATAAATCAATCTTTAAAAAAAGAGAAAAATTGCTAAATTGTATAACAAAAATAAGACCCAACTATATGCATTCTACAACAAGCCCGTTTATTTTTTTCCTGTTCTTTTGTGTGTTATGTCGTTAAACTTTAACTGGATTTTATTTATTTTTTAAATTGAAGCATAGTTGATATACAAAGTTACATTAGCTTTAGGTATACAACATAGTGATCCTATAACAAGCCCACTTTAAATATAATTTACAAGTGTAAGAATTGATGAAGATAAAACAAGTAGACATGAATGAAATTAAGCAAGCATGTGTATATTATCAAGAAGGAGACTTCAGAACAAGGCAATTGCCTGGGTTAAAAGGGACATTGCATAGTGATTAAATAGTATATTTGCTCAAAATATATAACAATCCTAAATGTGTATGTACCTTATAACAGAGTTCCAAAATATATTAAGCAAAAACAGAAGTTAAAGGAAACAAAAATCCACAAATATTCTTGGTGAATCCAACACTCCTCTCCCAGTAATATGTAAAACAAGTAGAGAATCAGAAAGTGTATGTCAGAGCTGAACAACCTATCAGTCAACTTGACCAAATTGACATTTCTAGAGCAGTTTACCCCAAAGAGTAGATTATAAATTCTTCTCATGTACATATGGACTATTTTCTAGAATGTGTAACATCATAGGCCATACAATAAACTTTAACAGATTTAAAAAAACTGAAATGATACAAAGTGTGCTGTGACTATATCAGAATTAAACTACAAATAATTAAGAGAAATATACCTGGGGAGTTCTTTAACATTTGGAAATTAATAACACTTCTACACAATCCATGGGTCAAAGATTATAATTCAAAAGAAAGTAGAAAATATCATTAATTGAGTAAAAATGAAAACAGCATAACCAAAATTTGTGGGATGTAGCTAATGCAGTGCTTTGGGGGAAATTTATAATATTTAATGTTTACATTAGAAAAGAAGAAAAAATCTCAAATTAGTGATATAAGCTCCTGTGTTATAAAGCTACAAGCATAATAGAAGACTGAATTGAGGGGCACCTGGATGGCTCAGTTGTTTAAGTGTCTGCTTTTGGTTCAGGTCAGGATCCCAGGGTCCTGGGATTGAGCCCATGTCAGGCTCTCTGCTCAGTGAGGAGCCTGCTTCTTCCTCTCCTTCTGCCTGCCACTCCACCTGCTTGTGTGCTCTCTCTCTCTCTCACTCTCTGTCAAATAAAAAATAACATATTTTTAAAAAGAAAAGTAAATTCAAAGCAAGAAGAATGCAAAAGTAAGGAAGTAATAAAAATATAAGCAGAAATCAAGGAAATTGAAAACAGAAAATAGGCTAAATCAATGGAACCAAAAGCTTGTTCTTTTTTTTAAGTCTTTATTTAAATTCCAGTTAGTTAACATACGGTGTAATATTAGTTTCAAGTGTAGAATATAGTGATTCAGCAATTCCATACATCACCCGGTGCTCATCACAATTGCACTCCTTAATTCTATCACCTATTTAACCAAGACAAATACCATATGATTTCACTTATTTGTGGAATTTAAGAAAGCTTGTTCATTATAAAAATCAATAAAATTGATAATCCTCTAGCCAGATGGACCAAGCAAAGGAGAGATAAGACACAAATTACCAAAATCTGAAGTGAAAGAAAGGATATCAGTATGGATACTATAGACATTAAAAGGATGATTAATTAATAACATGGACAACTCTATGCCCATGAATTTGACATCTTAGATAAAATGGACAAATTACCTAACAAAAAGTCACGTAAGAAACAGATAACTTGAAAAGTTGTATTTCTATTAAAGAAATTTAATTCGTAGTTAAAAACTTACCGCAAAAGAAAACTTCAAGTCCAGACGGTTTTATTGGTGAATTTTCCTAAATATCTAAAGGAGAAATAATATTCTATTACAAAAACTCTCCAGAAGATAGAAGAGGTGGAAATACTTCCAAATTCATTTTTTGAGGCCAGCATTAACATGATTACCAAAAACCAAAGACATTACAATAAAGGAAAACTACAGAGCAGTATCCCTCATAAACATAAATGTAAAAGTTCTCACCACATTAGCAAATTGAATCCAACAATATATAAAAAGGCTAATGCATCATGACCAAGCGGGGTTTATCCAGGAAATGCTAGGCTGGTTCAACATGCAAAAATCAATCAATATAACATACTAAAAAAGAAAACCACATATCATATCAACTGATGCAGAAAAAGCATTTGACAAAATTCAATATCCATTTATGATTAAAAAAAACCACTCTGCAAACCAGAAATAAAAGATAAACCTGATAAACTTGGTAACCTGATTAATGGTATCTATGAAAATTCTTAAGCTAACATAAATACCTAGTGGTGGAAAATTGAATGCTTTCTCTGTAGGTCAACAACAAGACAAAGATGTCTGCTTTAACCAATCCTATTCAATATCATCCTTGAAATTCTCGCAAGTACAATAGGGGAGGAACAAAGAACTAAAACACACCCATTGGAAAGGAAGAAATAGAACTATATTAGCAGACAGCATCACTGTCTAAGTAGAAAAACCTAATGAAATCTCAAATAGCTCTTAAAACTAGTGAGTTTAGCAAAGTCACACTGTAGAAGTCAATATACAAAAGTTAATTGTATTTCTATATACCAGCAATGAATATTTGGAAATTGAAAATTTTAACAGTTTTACCGAGGTATAATAGATGTACAAAAATCCTGCACATGTTTAATGCATACAATTTGATGCATGGGGACATGTGCATTCACCCATGATTCCATCACTACAGTCAAACTAATAGATACCCCTAACACATCCCAAAGTTTCCTTGTGTCCCTTTGTTTTGGTTTCTGTTTTTGTTTTATTTTGTGATAAGAACATTTAACATGGAATCTACCCTCTTAACAAATTTTTAAGTGTGCAATATTGTTAACTATAGGCACTATATTGTACAGCAAATCTCTGGAATTATTCATCTTACGTAATTGAAACTTGATACCCATTGAACAACTTCCCAGTTGCCCTTCTTCCAACTCCTGGCAACCACCATTCTACTCTCTGCTTCTATGAATTTGACTATTTTAGACACTTCATGTAAGTGGAATCATGCAGTATCTGTCCTACTATGAGTGGCTTATTTTACCTAGCATAATGTAGAAAAGAAGTATTTACAGTAGCCCCCAAAATGGAATATTTATATTTAAATCTAACAAATTATGTGCAGGACCTGCATACTGAAAACTACAAAATACTGGTGAAAAAAATTAAATTAGATGTAAATAAATGGAAAGATATACCGTGTTCATGAATTAGAAGACCCAGTATCATTAAGATGTCAATTCTCTACTAATAGGTCTATGGACATAATCCCCATCAAAATCACAGCAGTTTTTTTGTAGATATCAACAAACTTATTCTAAAATTTATATGGAAAACCGTATGAAATAGAATAGAAAATTTTTTTTTGGAAAAGAACAAAGCTGGAGGACTCACCTTACCTGATTTTAAGACTTAAAAAAAGCTAAAGTAAACAAATCAGTGTGATATTGATGGAGGGATAGACATACTGGTCAATGGGATAAAAGTGAGAACCTCAAGTAGGCCCACACAAATATGGCCAATTGAATTTTGACAAAACTGCTATGGCAATTCAATGAAGAAAGAAGAGCCTTTTCAATTAATGCTGCATGAACAATTTCACATCCATATGCAAAAACAAAATTGAACCTTGACTTTACATATACCTCTAATCTTATACATTAATTAGCTCAGAGTGGATTATAGATGTAAATGGAAAATTTTAAAATATAAAACTTTTAGATGAAAACAGGAAAAATCCGTGTGACCTTGGTTAGAGAAATAGGTTTTAGATTCAATACCAAAAGCATGATCTATAAAAAGAAAGCATAATAAATAGGGCTTCGTATAAATTAAAAAAGTTTCCTCTGTAAAAGACATCATTAAAAGGATAAAAATGCAAGCCATAGACTGGGAGAAAATATTTGCTAATCACATATCTGACAAAAGGACTTGTGTCTAGAAATCTCAAAACCCAAAAATAAGATCAAATAATCCAATTAGAAGAAATCAGAGAGGGAGAAAACCATGAAAGACCCCTGACTCCAGGAAGCAAACAGAGGGTTCTGAAAGGGAGGTGGGTGGGGGGATGGGGTAACTGAGTGATGGGCATTAAGGAGGGCACATGATCTGATGAGCACTGGGTGTTACACTCAATTAATGAATCATTGAACACTATATCAAAAACTAATGATGTACTATATGTTGGCTAATCAAATTTAAATAAAAAAAGAAAAATGGAAAGAAGATTTGAACAGATACTTCACCAAAGAAGATATGTGGATATATCAAAGAAGATACATGGAAGCTTGGTATTTATATAAACAAACATGCACGTGAAACTATGCTCAGCATCGTTAGTTGGTTTGGAAAGGCAATTTAAAACTACAATGAGAACCACTACACGTCTATTAGAATGACTAACATTCAAAAATATATAAAAAAGAAAAAACTGACAAACCAAGCGCTGGTGAGATTGTAAAGCTACTAGAAGCCTCATACAATGCTGGTGGGAATGCAAAACGGTACTGCCACTTTGGAAGACAGTTTGGAAGGGTTTTGTGTGTTTTTTTTAAGTTAAACATACACTTCTCATATAACCTAGCTATCTTACTCCTAGGTATTTACTCAAGTGAAATGAAAACACATGTTCACACAAAAACTTGTGTGTGTATGTTTATGGCAGCTTTATTCATAATGTCAAACAAAAAGTGGAAACAACCCAAACATCCCTCAACTGGGGAATGGATGAATAAAGTGTGACACACCCATCCAACGGAGTACTACTCAGTAATGAAAAGAACAAACCACTGACACACACAGGATGGATGAATCTCAAATGCATTATGCGGAGTGGAAGAAACCTATCTGAAAAGGTTACATACTGCATGATTTCATTCTTATGACATCTTGGAAATGTTATGTGTGTGGGCAGGATGTTTAACTATAAAGGAGTAGCATGTGAACCCTTTTTGGGGGGTTAGTTATAGAATTGTTCTGTGTGTTGCTTATGGTAGTAGTTGTGTGACTCTGTGGTAGTTGTGAAAACTCATCAAACTGTATACCAAAACAGTGATTCTTTCCTGAATATAAATAAAAATAAACTTAAATTTTAAAAACTATATACACGGTGGGGAAAGCCCTCTGGTGGTTTCTGGATAAAAGTTTGTGAGAGAGCAATGGCAGATGTGAATAGACAAGTTAAGGGGTTACCTCAGTTTTGCACACAAAAGACAATGGTGGAAGGGGCCAGGGAAGGAAGAGGATTTGGATCAGAGTGGACAGATATGAGAACCATGAGGAGATAGACTGAACAGTGAATGGTGTGGCGGAGGGAGTGGGATGAGTCTAGAATCACTCCTAGGTTTCTAGTTTGTTCATGAGATTCAGTAATGCCATTTATAAAATAGAGAATAGAAGAAGAGGGCCAAGAGTTGGAAGAAAGACAGTATGTTCATTTGGGGACATGGGACATTGTGGAACAAGTTCTGACTGTATATGGGCTGTCAATGTAGAAATGGCCAGCAATGACTTGAATATTCAGGTTTGGAGCTCAGGGGGAAATTTCTGGGCTAGAGATCAAGATTTGGGAGCCCATGAACTTGGAATTGTTTCGTCAACATATGAAACATGTTCCTGATCTTATTTGGCCCCTCTGTTGCATTCAGCAGTTGACCTCTCCTTCCTTTTGAAGCTTTTTGGTGCCTTAACTGCTGTGACAATACACCATCATGATTCTCCTTGCATTTCTGTGTCTTTTTTCCCAGTCCCTTTTGTGGACTCCTCTTGCTCCATCCGATGAATATTTCTTGAGAACCCTACTATGTGCAGGTTGTCATACCAGGTGTTGAAGTCTCTCCCTTGAAGGAGTGTATAGTCTTGTGAACTCTTCGGTGGCCTGCACTTTAACTAATAACATCTCCAGGTTTCTGCGTAGTGTTCTTCCTGGGCACTGTATTTTGGCCTCTAGGTGGCCCCAGAGCATCTAAGATGAATGGGAAAGGGCCTGAATAATGAATCTGTAAGCACTCGCAGGGTCTTCAGTAGTCTAGGCCTTAGTCAAATGCATTCAAAGCAGGCTCAAAAGGAAGTTGTTCTTGGGCTTTATGATCTGGTCTGTGTTCACTCTCCAGGCTCATCTTTCTCTTATTTCCCCTTCATTCATTCCCCTCTGGCCATATGAATCTTCTCTCTCTTCCTCTAATACACCAAGCTCAGTCCTGTCTCAGGGCCTTCATTCATGCTGTTCCATTTGTGTTTTGCCCCCTCACCTGTGCTACCCGGCCATCCTCAACCAACTCTTTGGGTGACTCCTCCTCCATTCTTTAGGTTTCAATTTGTTAAATATGCTTGCATCAGAGAAGCCTTCTCTGACCTTCGCAAACTGAATGAGGTCCCCTTTTTATTCTATTTCATAACATCCCATACTCTTCTTTCATAACACCTATTACAATTTGTGATTTTCCTTTCAAGAGATCTCTCCTCCACTAGACTATAAATTCTACGAAGTCAGAAACTGTGTTTGGTTTCGTTCTCTTTTGTATTCCCAATGCCTGGAACATAATAGAGGCTCATTATATATTTATTGAATGAATAAATAAGTAAATGGCTACCTGGAAGTTCAGGGGAAAAAATGTCATTCCTGGAGGTAGATAAGCCAAGAGCAACCATTTGGATTTACTCCTACATCACCCATAGACCATAGGTACTCAGGGCTCTTGCAGTTCCATTTCAGCCAGAAGACAGATCACAGAGGTCAGAAACCCTAGATTCTTCTTCCAAATTTTCTACTTACTAGTTTTGTAGTCCTAAACAAGCCCTTTGCGCCCCCCGGACCTCAGTTTCCTCCTCTGGTAAATGGGACTAGTAATTCTTATCCTGCCTACCTCACAGTACTCATGGTGATCATCAAGTGAGACAAGATATCCTATGGCTCTTTATAAACAATGATGCACTGTGCATACATAAACGATGGCTGTCACAATGTCCCACCTCAATTGCACTGTCATTGCCACCCATGATTTCCTCAGGACTCCCCAACATCAATGCTCTGGGACTCTGCAGTGAGTTGGTTGCTTCCCACACAGCTAAAGGAGGTGCTCGTTAGAGAAAACACATGTGACAACCCAACCCAGTTTTCTGGAGTAGATTATACTGTTTTTCTTTCCTGAAAAGCTAGATCGTAGCATTTTTACAGAGAATGGGACAATATGAAGCCATGGCTCATTCTTTCAATGGAGGTATGCCTAGAATGGACCCAGGGATGGCCCAGATGGACTACCAGCTCATTCCTGATGTGCAGAAAGTTTGTAATAGTCAAATTCCAAGGATAGGTCATGTCACAAGGAAAGCGGGTATTCATTTGTTACATAGAACACGGACTCCAGGAACCAACCAATCCAGGAAAGGCTACATTCAATCATCTCACACTGTAAAGAGAGATTGGCAACTCATGTTTAAGGAGACAAAGGTAAGAGAACACCCAGCACTTTTAAATCAAAACTCCCTCACACAGACACAGACCGTTCCCTGGGCCTGAGGAATTTTTAGATGGAATAACAAACACTATTTGTAAAGCAGCACCTGTTTGGCTTGTGGTGGTCATTTAAATATTTGTTGAACAAGAAACAAATTTCTTTGCAGAATTATGAAGAATGAGACTTGAAAGAGGCAAAAGTTACTCTGATTTTTCCATAAACAGAAAGAGGCAAATTCCAGAAAGTGAAGACTGGGTGATTTTAAAGGCTGGTTGCACATCTATTCCCAAAGTGAGCTGATTTTTAAAAATGCTGTCAGACTGGAGAGACATTTTTAATGACATGTGCCATAGGACTATCCCTGACATTATTCTAGTCACTGTTTCTATCAATGCCATAGGAGAAGACATTTGAGCCAGCTGGTCATATTTGAAGGTTTTCTAACTGTCCTCATGGAAATAGGCCTGGACTGTTCTGAGGAGATGTCCACTTCTGCAAAAGGGTCTGGGTAGTCTCAAGAGTTGCCTTGAATGGGGAGAAGGAGCGTTCAAATAAGCAGAGCTGTGGGCAAGAGCACTGCCATTATGAGCAGGTGAGGTGATGCAGGACACTTGAGGATAAGAGAGCAGACCGGCTGGGCTGGAATAGACAGTCCATGTTGGGAAGAAGAATTGAGGGTGATAAGAATGGTAGGACAGAGTGCAGGGACCAGATCAGGAAAGCCCTGAAAGCCTGGCTAAGAAGTTTGAATTTTACAATTTCTGCAAATGTGCAACAATTTATTCACTTATTCATTCACTCATTCAGCATACATTTATAGACTACTTTTTGCTAGAACCTTCACCTTCTTCTCACTAGGCATGCAGATATGAGGAAGACAGGATCCCTGCTTTCAAGATGTTCACTGTCTTACAAGGCAGTCTGACTCATCAATAAACATCTGATTATAAGAATGCGCCAGAGAGGGGCGCCTGGGTGGCTCAGTCGTTAAGCGTCTGCCTTCGGCTCAGGGCGTGATCCCGGCGTTCTGGGATCGAGCCCCACATCAGGCTTCTCAGCTGGGAGCCTGCTTCTTCCTCTCCCACTCCCCCTGCTTGTGTTCCCTCTCTCACTGGCTGTCTCTATCTCTGTCAAATAAATAAATAAAAATCTTTAAAAAAACCCCAACTTTCTTTAATTAAAAAAAAAAAAAGAATGCGCCAGAGAGCAGGAGAGTTAGGAGAGTCACGGTGCAGTCGCTGGGGTAGGGGTGAGAGTGGGGGGAGAGTGCAGTCAGATGTGTTCTTTAGTTGAGCAGTTTCAAATTGCCCTCCCATGGACCAGTACTTGCTGTGTGAATGTGTACCACTGGACAATGTGAAGAGTTTTTCATAAGTAAAATGTATCCAAAATATTTTACCATAAGATTTTTAATTTTTCCTATTTTCTTGATAAGAAATACCCATCCTTTTTTGAAAGAGTGGTGATTAAGTAGGTGGTAACTGGACTTCCTTATTTGGCAAGAAGTTGCACTTCGCATCACTTCCTCCCCAGTTGGCTTGTTATGTCCAGTGGGCACTTTCTGGAGTGTGGTAGATGCCACCTTAGAAAGTACATGGGCAAGAAGAATGGAAGTGAAGGGCAAACAGCTTAGATAAAGATGGAAGGGAAGGAAACCAAATTAGAACAGGGAATCAGGTTGACAGGAACAAGCTTGGGGCTCTCCTGGCACTTGCCTCCATGACACATACAGCCAAAGAGGGTACACAGAGCTAGACAAGCCAGAGATGACTCAGCACAAAAAGGGGGGCTCGTTTAAAATGGAAGGGATTCATCTGGGTATCAAAAGGAATGTCAGGCTGGAGAAGCAATTTGCAGAATGGTGACATGAATACCTGTGTTCCCTCTTTCCAGTGAAACAACCATAAATGGTGAATGTTACTGAAAAACACAACTAATTAAAGTCTCTGGAAATTCAGAAAGTATTCAGCAAATGGGGGAACATTTATTTTTAAAAATCTACTAAATTGGAGTAGGAACAGTGACCCACTCCCTTATCCACCCCCAGGCTCAGCATGTTGGAAGCTCAACTCCTTCCAGCTGCAGCTCAGGACCACTCAGGACTAAGGGATCCCTATACTCCCAGCTACAGGCTAGGGCTGATTTCTCCCCAGGAGAAGCAGGCTGCTGGCATATCTCCTCTGCTCCAGCTCCATGTTACAGAGATTTGGAACTCAGAGAAGAGAGGGGAGGGGAGGGGAAAAACTATTCAAAGAAGCTGGCGTCTTGAAAAGATCAGTAAAATTAACAAACTTTTGGCTAGGTAGACCAAGAAAAATATGAGAAGACTCAAATTACTAAAATCAGGAATGAAAGAGGGAACATCACCACTGCTCTGACAGTAATAAAAAGGATTATAAAGGAATACTATGAACAATTGTATACCAACAAATTAGATAACCAAGATGAGACGGAAAAATTTCTGCAAGGACACAAAATACTGACACTGATTTAAGAAGAAATCTAAATAGACATTTAAAAAGTAAAGAGACTAAATTCAGCAACTCAAATAACCTCCCAATGAATAGACCAGACCCACATGGCTTCATGGCTGAATTCTACCAAATGTCTAAAGAATTAACAGCAATTTTTCTCAAACTTTCAAAAATAGAAGAGGAGGGAACATTTCCCAAAGAATTCTGTGAAGCCAGTGTTATACCCTGATACCAAAAGCAGACAAAGACATTACAAAAAAACTATAGACCAATATTCCTTATGAATATTGGTGCATAAAACCTCAACAAAGTGATAGCAAACTGAATCCACAACATATAAAAAGGATTATGTACCATGACCAAGTGGGATTTCACCCAGGAATGCAATGTTGGTACGTGTGTGTGTGGGGGGGGTATTTTCTATACTACTCTAATTTTTCTCCATAGAGTACTTCACAAACTTTATTATATATAATTAAATATCATGAAACACTGTGATTTAAAGGCCAATAAACCACAACCCACGTGGGACCAAATTCTGCCTCTAGTTGTCTGTTTTTGTAAATAGTTTTAGTGAGATAAATGGAACATAGTGTAGGGAAGGAAACATTTTCCCATCTTTCTTTCTAGGTTCTTTGGCTGATCTAATAATTAAATTGACATAAGAAAGATTATCAGGAGGAAAACAGATTTAATTTTGTACTCACAGGAGCTCATAAAAATATAAGACTCAAAGAAGTGACCAAAGCAGGCAGCTTTTATACCTTTTAGACAGAGAAACAATACATTTGTGAAGAATTGACAGGACAAAGAAGTTTGGGCTTGAGGTGGTAAATTAGTGAGGACGTAACAAGGTTTATTTATACAGGTTTCTCAGCCTTAAATTTCCTATCTCTGGTGATAAGGATGCCTTTCTTCCTCCTGGCACAGGGAACATACCTTTCACATGGGAGATTTATTTCCTGTTTTCTGGGAGACAAAGGATGGTCAGAGTGTCCGTTTTGCACTGGCTGTTTCTTAAGTAACCTTAATTCAAAAGAATCAATATGCCAAAGTGGTATATTTTGAGGTAGCGTATTCTGCTCCCACCCAATGGCTGCATTCATTATTTACATGTGGTTGAGAGAGAGACTATCAGTGGCCCACTAAAGCCTAAAATTTACTGTCTGGCTCTTTACAAAGAATGTTTGCTATCCGGATATGTTCCAGATCTGAAAATTAAATTTCTGAATTCAATAACCTGCCCAACATCACACCACTATGAATGTGATAGAGTTGAAATTTGGGTGCAAGCCACCTGATTCTGGGGCCCATGGTCAGAACACGTACATATCATGCTGCCTCATTGTCTAAGAGTGCTGCTGTTACCCCCTGCTCCCCACAGTGATCTCTAGATTTAGTGTTTCATTTCCAAAATATTAGCCATTTTATTTTTCATTTTTAATAATATTTTTTATATTATGTTAGTCACCATACAGTACATCCCTCATTTTTGATGTAACGTTCCATGATTCATTACTTGCATATAACACCCAGTGCACCATGCAATACGTGCCCTCCTTACTACCCATCACCAGCCTATCCCAGTCCCCCACCCCCCTCCCCTCTGAAGCCCTCAGTTGGTTTCCCAGAGTCCATAGTCTCTCATGCTTCATTCCCCCTTCTCTTTACCCCCCCTTCTTCTTCCCTTCGTTCTCCTACCGATCTTCCTACTTCTTATGTTCCATAAATGAGTGAAACCATATGATAATTGTCTTTCTCTGCTTGATTTATTTTGCTTAGCATTATCTCCTCCAGTCCCATCCATGTTGCAGCAAATGTTGAGAAATTGTTCTTTTTGATGGCTGAGTAATATTCCATTGTATATTGACAAGGCAAGAAACAACAAATGTTGGAGAGGATGTGGAGAAAGGGGATCCCTCTTACATTGTTGGTGGGAATGCAAGCTGGTACAGCCACTTTAGAAAACAGTGTGGAGGTCCCTTAAAAAGTTAAAAATTAAGCTACCTTATTTTCATTTTTTAAAAATATTAAGAGGCATCTATTTACCTCTGAATACTTCTTCTATATATTTCATAGATTTAGTATTAACTGTATTGGTTTTCATTGTTTCATAGTCTATAATTACTCATTTATTGTCTCTTTGATTTAATTTTCATTGGTGAGATCATCTTACTCCTTCAATTTTCAGGTGGATGCAATTATTTTTGAATTAAAATATAAGACATATCACATTTTATTTTCCACGAAGTATATAAACAGTTTTCCATGTATGCAGAGGAGTGAATACTTTTTGTATCATACCTGATTTTTTGAGTTAGAAATTTCTTGCTTCTACATAATGTATGATTTTTTAAAAACTTTTTAATAGTTCTTAAAATTTGAGTATAGTTGACACACAATGTTACATTAGTTTCAGGTGTAAAACATAGTGATTCAACTTCTCTATACATTGTAATACATGGTTTTTGAATGTGTTCAAGTATAACATGCTTAGAGAAAAGGGCACAAACTGTAAGGTACACCTCAAAAAAGGATCAGAAAGTGAACAATCATGTGTATCCATTCCAGATACCTTGTTGTATGAAATCTCTGGTTAATAGTAATAAAAGTATCTGACTTTCTGTATTAAAAAACAGTAGCACTAATGGGCTGACTTGGTCAAGGATTAAAAGAAAATCGTGGGCTTTTTTAATATTAAAAAAAAAAACACCTGCAATGAAAAGAATGGTAGACTGTGACTCAGGAGACTTAAAGCTTAGTCTCAGCTGTGCCGGTTCCCTGTCCCCTGTGTCTTTGCTCCTGAAGTCCCCTCCTATACAAGGAATTAAAGCAAGATGTTCACCAAATGCCTCCAAACTGACTGTTCGGAGTTCTAGAAGTACTTTCATATGTATTAGGTTATTGGTTAGCTGATACCAGAAAGTCCAGAATTAACAGATAAAAACAAAGCTCAATTATGAGTAACACGGCTCCTTTCAAAGTTATTCAAATTCTATTCTATTGAACAGGCCAGAGAAAAATTTAACTGGACAACGTAGTCATTTTGAAAAGTAAGTTTTTAGCCATCTTTAGCTAAACAATTTGGCAATGTGTATCAAGGGCCATAAGACTTTTCTTGATCTTAAGAATTAATTCCATTTCTTTGTACTCTAAGGAAGTACCCTTATGCACACAATTTCTTTGACATTATTCTAAAGCGATGGTCTTATGCACGAAGACAATTATCACATTGTAATAGGGAAAAGTAGAGATGACCTAAATATCCAATAGTATTTAAAACAATAGGGGTGTTTTCTTACTGAAATATAGTTGACACACAATGTTACATTAGTTTCAGGTGCACAACATATGATTGCACAAGTTTGTACAATATGAAGGGTATGTTTGAATAAATTACGGTATCTCCATAAAATATGTTATCATGCAGACATTAAAATCAGGTTGTATAATTTTATTTAATAGCATGAAGAAACCTATTATAATGTTAATTTCTAAAACCAGAGTGTAAAATTAAGTGCACAATATGGTCTTAATTATGTAAAAGAAAATATAAATGAATGAAGTGTACCGAGTCAGTATCATGATTGCTTCTGCCTGATGAGATTATGTGTTTTTAAGCTTGTTCTTCAAGCTTTTTATTTTTTTACAAAGACACACATTGCTTTTATAATCATAAAAAGAGACAAAGATGATGTATGTTCAATTGTTTCAAAATGATTAAAGTAAAGTACTTGACAAATAATAATGAAAAGGGCTATGTTTTCTTCCTGATGCATTATTTATAGGGAAAACAATTCCTATTAGTCCCTGTTTTCAACAAGCACAATGTATACTCTTCACAGTTGCCAATACAATGCGGGGGTAATGTTGGTAAAAAGCGCAAATGATAACCCCAGAGATCTGTCTGTTGATTAAGCGACCCTTTGAAATTACTACATGAAAAGGTCACTTACTTGCCAACAAAAATAACATTTTGTCCATGTCCTCTAATTTCACACAATGAGAGTGTAATTTAAATATATGTATTTTTGAAATTTTCAATTTAGTTTGAAGAGGTATTATGTAAATATTTTGAATATTCAATTTAAAGTTCAACATAATAGACTGGCACCTATTGAACAACCACGCTGTCCCACAAGAGGACAAAGGCAACTTTCACAAGTTCTAATTGGCAGGGACCTTTTTGCACAGAAAGGTCACCTTCATTTGAATACTGTTTGTATTTATGTGGTCCTAGCTGCCTTAATAACTCACGAATCAGCTGATGGATCATCTGTCCCTATTTGATAGCTACATCTCTCAGATGCAGATCAATCTATTTTGAAATGAACAAAGGGGCAAGGGTCTTTTTGAAGATGTTCCACAGGAGATGAGCATGGAAATGAAGGCTCAGAGGACCCTTCACGCAGCAAGGCGTTGCTGACTCATATAGCTGTGCGGATGAATGAGGGTACGTTCAGCCTTGCCTGTTCTCCTCCCAACTTGTTTTCGTGATCAAGGAGATACACTTCCAAAACGGTAGGTCGACCATGTCTGGGTAGCAATAATTAGCAGGGAAATTGTACATGCATTCTCCGTCCTGTACCTCATTCTCTAGAAGGTACCAACTAAACATCAAATTTGATCTGGCCCTGTTCTCAGCCCATCCATACACTTAGATGTTGTTTTAGCATCTCTCTGCTCTCAGCTACCCAGGCCTTAGCTCCCTGCATCATCACCTCCCTCTGTGTTCTATTCCAAACTTATCACCCGCTGTGTGCCATCTTTCTTTCTCAATTCCCAGAACCGGACAGACCCTGGCCTGTCTCTGGTTTGATTCTGCTTTCACTCTTCGGAAGCTGATGCTGATTTACCTATGACCCTGACCTCCAGGCCCTTCCCCTTCATCCTACACAGGGGTCCTGTGTAGAGGCTCCCGGCAGAGCTGGCTTCAAACATCTGCTGAAAATAGCCCTTCACATTTCACCACTGACCATAGCTAAGACTCATTCAAATAAACAAATAATTAGAGTTGAAAAGAGATATGTAATGTCCAACAACAAACCAACATGCGACATTATCCAGAAGGGCCATCTAAATTGGAGCTTATTTTACCACATCGGTAAGGAAGTATACAATCTGAAAACATTCAAAGGGAATCATTTTCCACTCTTTGCCTGACACCAAACACTGTCCAGTCCTCTAGTCCAACATTGCACATTAACCCATTGTCAAGTATTAGGTGTGAGCAAATAGTGAATTCATGTAGGAGCAGGCAAAACTCAGGGTCCTGTAAGGTGGAGCTGACTGAATTCCATGGAATGTAAAGCCATGAGTTTTTAGGAACTCAGTCCTGAAAGAAGACCTGAATACTTTTGTTAAGGCACTGTTTTTAAGGGCCCTATTGTTTGTATGCACTGGGCAGCTTATGGCTTTTGAGATGCTTGTTAATATTGAATGTTCTCTCTCTGTGTGTGTCTGTGTGTGTCTCTCTCTCACAGACTATTAGTGATTTTTTTTACTGGTGGGATCCAGAAGTGCTGAAACAACCTACGCAAGAGCTTCCAGCCTTCATCAGGTACCTGTGGGGCTGGGGAATCAGCTTTAGCAAGTTCATTAACTATTTTCAACTCGCTGCACAAATCCAAGAAACTAATTGCTCATTTGCCAGGCAGGGTGGGCCTTGTTCTCCAGTTCTTGGTGATCGAGATAACTGAAATTTGTTTGTATTTTTCAGCCAGAAGCTATTTCACTTAATGCTTTCAATATGGAAGCACTCTGGTTAAGGCACTGAGCAGAATTTAAAGGAATTGTTGAGTCTTCAAAATTAAACTATAAACAGAGGGCAATTTTAAGAATTTGTAAATCCTTCTTCCTGATCCTGAAGTCTTTCCCTGGGGCTGACGTTAGGCAGGGCTTGGTCATTTTCCTTCAAGGGAGAAACCCTAAATTAAGCTCCCCAGGAGATTACTTTGACTTGATTGGCCATGAGTTTTCTCCACACTCGGACATTACAAATTCTTAATTTTGACATTCTGAATTCACCATAAATCAAGCCAAGAAACACTGAAGTTTCATATTTTGTAGATTTCCAAGATGACATTTACTAATGTGTGTGCGTGCATGCACGCATTTGAGGGGGTGGGTAGGGAAGGGACATAGGTGAACAGAACTAAGGACGGCTCAGTCTTAAAAGTAAATTTGAAATCATTCATTTCCAAATGAGTGGCATCCTGTTTGCATGCCATCCCTATCTCTATCTTGGTACAAGTTCCTGGTAACTGTTTTTGCACCTTTATGTCTGTTGCTGGTAAATGTAGAAATAAGGAAAGTGACTGTCTTCTAACATATTCCTTACGCTCAATTTTTAAATGTTTCAGGACAACTCTCCCATTGTCTGCTAGGATTTTTGAGACCTGACTGAGTTTTTAAATGACGGATTATGGCTTTTCCAAAATTTTAAGGGGTTAATATGTGCATCAGTTGCTTACGGTTTATTTGCAGATTATACTGCAGGGTTATCAAGTAATCAATTCACATTTACTTTTTGTGTTCTTACAGAATGTTGTGTTCTCAACAGTAAAAAAGCATTGAAAGAGTAGGCCTGGTCCCCGTTTCTTGCAAAATTACCCTCTGGCTAGAGAAGTAAGTCTTAGAGAATGTTTATAGTCATAAATAGATAATCCAACACAAAAACATATATATGACAGTAGACTGATGTTAAAGGTAGTTAGAGAAGAGCAAAAATCAATGCTAGACGAAATGGATGGGATTGGTTAATTAAGGAGGTGATGAAAGTGGATTTAAGGATACAAAAAGAACACAGTTATATCAAGCATCCGGAAGATGAAGTTCCCTTCAATTTCAAAGTAGTTTCTTTTGACTAGAAACTAAAAAGCAGGAGGAGGGGGTTGTGGTGAAGACTGATGCATTTCATTTGATTAGTATGTAAATATCAGCATCCCCAATCTCAATGCCATTGTATGTAAAGTAGCAATTCTAATGTTAATAAGCTGTGTATTTCTCTGAGGAAAAAGCTCTGAAATGTTGCAGCTGAAATATTTCTGACGAGATGTTCCTGAAAAAAATATCTTGCTTTGTGTATAGTAGTCAATAATGTGCTTATAGAGTCAAACAGAGTTCAGAACTAAAGCCAGTAGCTGAATTTGTATAGTTTTGAATAAATCAGTGGAGAAGAAAGGGACTCAGCTTCATAAATACTCAGTAAATAATATGAGAGTGTGAATTTATGAAAAAGGTATAGTTTTCTTTTGTGTCAATAATGGATATAGATAATGTATACATATATATTGTTTTTAAATTTGGACTCTTATCTGGCAGGTAAGCTGTGCCCCAGATATACGGTTTGTCTAAAACATAGCAGGATTTAAAAGAATCATCTGTATGCTAGTCTTAAAAATCAAACATTGACAGGGGCGCCTGGGTAGTGCAGTCGTTAAGTGTCTGCCTTCGTTCGGCTCAGGGCGTGATCCCGGCGTTCTGAGCCCCACATCGGGCTCCTCTGCTGGGAGCCTGCTTCTTCCTCTCCCACCCCCCTGCTGTGTTCCCTCTCTCGCTGGCTGTCTCTCTGTCACATAAATAAATAAAATCTTAAAAAAAAAATCAAACATTGACAGATATATTTGGTTCAGTTTCATTCAAAATATTTGAAACTGCATAGTTGAATTAATGCTGATTAGGAAGTTTATTGACCAGAAACAATAGTCACCATAACGAAATTGCCTAAAACATGCCTTGTCTCAAACCAACATGTTAACTTTTGTTCCTCTTATGTCAAAGTAGAAGATTCATAATGAGAAACGACATAAACTTTTAAACTGGTTTTACTGGCTTTCTGAAAACACCCTGAGCATAATATTGAGTGAGGCAGTGTTTTTACTTTGCCTATTTATTAAAATTTTATATCTTGATCTATTTATTTTGCAATATTCACTTTACTATGCTTCATTCATTCCTAGAATCATTCATTTCGTGTGTAAACCTGTAATGAGTAGTTTTATGCCTAGATTTGTTTTCCCTTTGGGGATTATAATTAGGAGAGAGAGGACTGTCTAAGTCTGTGCTCACACTCACCACCATGTTGTTGTCCAAGGATTCCCTGACTTGCTAGCAGAATGAGGCACCCAGTGATTAGCTACAACACACAGAAACGGGATGTTTCATTTCCCCCAACATTGCTTACTTAGGACTTCAAAATCCTTGCTGGAGTTACAAGGTTTGTTTTTGTGTTTTTTTTTTTTTTTTTTTTTTTGTGCGTGTGTGTGTGTGTGTGTGTGTGTGTGTGTGTGTGTGTGTGTGTGTTTGAGCTCTGTTTCCTAACCTAATTTTTGTTTTGGTCTTTCCTCATTTGTGCCCTCAGGATATATAGAACCCTTGGGCATGCATTCATTTACTTCATAGTGCGTTTTTTGTTTTTTACTTTTTGTGAATGTTTTCACATCTTCTCCCATTGGATTATGTCAATCTCACAGAATCTGTTAACTGTGACAATAAACACAGTCCTAAACCCCATCTCGTCTACTCTCGATGGAACATTAATTTGTGTTCTAATTAGATTTTATTCCACATAGTATTCTTCTGCATGTTTTACAAAATCATATTATAACCTTTCACTTAGATGTACTCTTCTTTGAAATTTAGGACAATTTTTTAAATTAAAGAAGATGGAAACTATTTTGAATATAAAACAAGTCCAAAAGTTGCTAAACCTACAATTAGGTAATTGTGAGCACAATTAGCTACCAGCTGTTCGTTCTAAAGTAACAAGAGTTTGCCTGTGTCACTAATTATTTATACATAAAATTTTGCACTTTTGCATTTTGGCAGTTAATTAAATCATGCAGTTAAATTACACATGATAATTGGGCATGAAAGAACAAAATGGAAATAGAGAAAACTTAGTAAAAGTAGACCTCATGAAGAATATATTTTCTAGCCACATAGGAAGATGAATCTATTGAGTAGTCATCTGAAGGGCCTTTTTATTGAACTCACTTTGCAGTTTAGATGAAAGATTTGCTGAGAACTCTTTCCCCCTACAGTATATACCCTGGCTTCCCCCAGGAATTCCTGGAGGTCCCAGGACAGATTTGGGGCTCTCTGAATACTCATCTGTTTCTTTCTGGCTGCCAAAAACTCCCCCTTTCTGCTTCGAATTAGAGCCCTCTCTGGGAAGTGACCTGCCATCTCTTCTAGTACCCTCTTTCCTGATCTAGCTATAGGTGCCAGGCACAGTTCCAGGCACTGGAGCTACAGCAATGAACAAAACAAGGTCCCTGTCTTCATGGAACTGACATTCTCAAGGGAGGAGACAGAACAAATACATGAGTACATTCATGCAGTTTGAGATGGTGATTAAGTAGAGAGAATGGGATAGACTGAGAATTGAGGCCTACTTTAGTGTTTGTTGGGAAAGACCTCTTTGAGGAAGTGATATTTGATCAGAGAATCAAAAGAAGGGAGGTGGTGAGTCTTGCAGATTTGGGGGAGGAGATTTCTAAATGTAAAAAACAAAGGGTGAAACCCTCAGGAGGAAAACATGTTTGATTCAGTGACACACCTACATACACAAATACATACATACAAACATACATATACACAAGCAAAATTGCCTGGCCATTGTGTATACTTAATTTAACTGACTAGTGCTGTACTGTTCTCCAAATGGCTGGCCTTGTCTATGCTCCCACAGCAAAGCATGAGGATTCCTATAATACCTCAGTTCTGTCAATACTTGGTAATCTATAGCTTTCTAATATTTTCTAGGCCAACAGATGTAAGGCGATATCACACAGATGTTTTAATTTGCATTAATTAATGAGTTGAAGCATTTTATATACTTGCTTTTTGGGTTTTCTCTTTATAAATGTTTTGTTCCTTTATCCTTTTCCTATTTTTCTATTAGGCTTCCTATCGTTTTGGTGATGCTTTTAAAATATTAGTTTTTGTTGGCATTAGATATTGCATTTTTTTCTCCCATCTTACCATCTGTCTTTAATTTTATCCATGATGTCCTTCATTAAGCAGAAATCTTTAATTGGAATGTAATCAAATTTATTACTTTTCACCTCACATCTTTGGGTTCAGAAAAAACAAAGATCTTCTTATTTAAAGAATTCTTCCCTACTCCAAGATGAAAAAGTGTTTTTGCAATTTCCTTTTCAATGTTATTTTTTCCTTTCATAATTATTCTTCAAACCATTGGGAATCCACCTTCATACGGATTGTTAGATGGGAACCTAGTTTGATTTTTCCTCCATAATGAGACAATTCTCCCAAAAGCATCCACCAAATAATCTATCCTTTCCTGTAATCTGTGGCACCACTTTTATCATATCATATGATCCCATATATACCTGGGTCTCCGTCTGAACTGTATTTTGTTCCATATTCTGTTTAAATTTAATAGTATCTGTAGCCTGACTTGAGTCGACTCTGTGTGCATTCACCTTGTGTGCATTTTCCTCAGTGCGAGGAAAGTAATAACTCTCCACAAAGCAAAACAAAACAAAATAAAACAAAACAAAGCCAAACTTGCAAGACAAATCTGAGCAGGGGCTCACCTGCTGGATTTGGTATAGGCAGCACTTTTGTTGATAACTAGCTACACTGTGAAGGACATTGACTTCAGTGTTCATGAGCACCAAGGGCTCCTTGCAAGTTGAAGGCTCAGTTCAGTTTCCAACAGTCTTCTCACTTTTCTTCATTCTAAAGGGTTTGTGGCAATTCCTTGCCCCATGGGACAGCCAGGAACTTGTGCCATAAATTGCTATAAATCAACAGCTTTGATGGACTTGTAACAAATCCAGCAGGCAGCAGGTTTTCTCAGATAGCTTAATTAAAAGATGCTTATTCTTAATTTACCCTAGTATCCTGTTAGCTGTCCACAGAGATTTCTATTATCCAACATCAGTAGTGAGAACGAGATAGGACTTACTCAAAACACATGCCATGCGAATATGTAATTACCTTCAGGTTGTATGCAAATACAGTATCAGCATTTGTTCATATTTTAATTATTTCTTTGTATCCTCTAGTGAGCCACTATGACTAGTTATCAACTGAGTTTTATAGTAATTTTGTGTCATATTTAAAATAATCGTAAAGCTATATACATATTTTGCTCAAATATTTGATCTTGTCTTGAGCTGTGGCATATGATTCTCTGCAACCGTGGTACAACGAGCTGTTTGTGGCCAAGCAGGTCGGTGCATTACCTGTGCATGGTTTCTCATAATTATCAATTTCCTCTCCTTCCTCTCCCTTTCATTTGTGCCGTACATACCAGTTCTCACTCCTAGACTCTCATTTTCTCACTTCTAATTTTTAATTGATATATAAGTTACACATCCTAAAATTTACCCTTTAGAGGAGTACAGTTCAGTGGTTTTTCAGTGTATTCAGAAGACTGTGTGACCATCACCTTTATGTAAGTCCAGAACATCTCATCACCCCAAAAGAAACCCTGTCCCCTTTGGCAGGCACTCCTCCTCCCAGTTCCCCCCAGCTCCTGGAACCACTAATTTGCTTTCTGTCTCTATGTATTTGCCTATTCTGGACATTTCATATAAATGGAATCTTCTTTATTATGGTTAAACACATGTAACATAAAACTTTCTATCTTAACCATTTTATTTTTATTTATTTTTTTAAAGATTTTAGTTATTTGAGAGAGAGTGTTCATGCACATGCGCGTGCATGAGAGAGAGAGGGAGAGAGAGAGAGAGAGAGAGAGAGGGAGAGAGAGAGAGAGAAGGAGCAGGGGGAGAGGCAGGAGCAGACTTCCTGCTGAGCAGGGAGCCTGACCTGGGACTCAGTCCTGGGACTTCAGGATCATGACCTGAGCCGAAAGCAGTCCCTTAACTGACTGAGCCACCCAGGAGCCCTATCTTAACCATTTTAAAGTATACAGTTGAATAGTATTAAGTATACTCACATTGTTGTGCAACCAATCTCCAGAACTCTTTTCATCTTGCAAAACTGAAATTCTGTCCCCATAAATGACAACTCTCCATTTCCTCTTTCCTCGAACTCCTGGCAACCAGCCCACTATTCTATTCTACATTTTGTCTCTATGAATCTGACAACTCTGGGTACTCATATAGGTGAAATCCTACAGTGTATGTCTTTTTGTGAGCAGCTTATTTCACTTAGCATAATGTTTTCAAGCTTCACCCACACTGTATCATCAGTCAGTACTCCACTCATTTTTATGGCTGAATAATATGCCATTGTATGGATAGACCCTATTTTGTTTATCCAGTCATCAGTTTATCGACATTTGGGTTATTTCCACTTTTTGGCTATTATGAATAATGCTGTATGAGTTTTGGTGTGAACATAAATTTTCAATTCTCCTGGCATACACCTCGGGGTGAGATTGCTGGGTCCGATGGTAACTCTATATTTAACCTTTGATGAGTTGCCAGACTGGTTTCTAATGTGGCTGTACTACTTTGCATTCTCACCAGCAGTGTGTAAGGGTTCTGATTTCTTCACGTCCTCAAAACTCCTTCATACTATCTGTCATTTTGATAGCCCTCCTAGTGGGTTGCAGCAAGAATTTCCAACCCACTGCCCACCCTCATAATTTCTGATCTGAGCCGGGGCAGCAGGAACCAGGTGAGAGGGAACTATAGCTGTTCCTAGGGTGTACTGACAAGAAGGTCAGTGATTGGATGAGTGGAATGATTTTTTTAAAACAATATCTTTTTCTAATTTTTTTAACAAAAATTCATTCTGAACCCTGGTTTTGGGCCAGGTGACTAGACTGTTTGAATAAACGATGTATGGTGGGCTGGGTGGAGCCAGCCCACTCTGAGTTTGAATCCCAGTTCTGTCTCCCTGGACTAGTTATTTCACTTTCCTGGGTCTGTTTCTCTCTTCTGTAAAATGAGGTACAATCGCAATCAGATGAAATGTACGTAAAAGAATCTACACACTTTTGGTGCAGAATAGGTACATAGTAAATCTTCATTTATTTGTTCATTGCTTCTTACCAACCTTTTTTTTTTTTAAAAAATCAATTTTTACTAAAATTTCCTTTGATTTCAGCCCTCAGGTATTCCTTGAGATATGTTAGCTTTTCATGACAGATAACACAGAGAAAGTGGAGAATACTCAGGTGGCTTTTCTGGGGAGAAGAACATTTGGTTGATTTTTTTTAAGAGGGATATTAAAGCCCTACACACTTCAATGTGTTTGAAGCTTCACAGTCTTGAGACAAACTGCGTACCTTAAGCTGTTACGGTTGTCATGGTAAGTGGTGTTTGCTTTCCGTAGCAACTGAAGCTACAAATAATTATACAAATGCTGAAAAGAATGGCCAGAGAACAAAAACATATCTTGCTCATAGTCTTTAGGTGAAGATATTTTCTCCTATAAAAGCATCTTAAGGTTCTGTGCTGTGGGGGCCAAGGGCGTATTGATTATCGTGAATTGAAGCTACTTGAGAAGCAACTGGTGCAAAGACACTCAGGCCCTCCTCTGTCCCCCTGAAATCAGGAAACAAATCTCCTCTATGAAAAATACCCTTCCTATGCTAAGAAGTAAAAAGACATCCTTATCACCAGGCATAGGGACTTTCTATAGATGCAAAATACATGAGGGCATTATATAGTGGGAGCAGCCAGGCCTTCTCATCTAGGCACAACTGTTCTCTAGCCCTCAGATTCTGGACAATCCTTCCCAAAAGATTCAGTGGGCTTCAGTGTCCTTAATTAGAAAATGAGGGGCTTTGGGGCGCCTGGGTGGCATAGCAGTTAAGCGTCTGCCTTCGGCTCAGGGCGTGATCCCGGCATTCCGGGATCGAGCCCCACATCAGGCTCCTCCGCTATGAGCCTGCTTCTTCCTCTCCCGCTCCCCCTGCTTGTGTTCCCTCTCTCGCTGGCTGTCTCTGTCTCTGTCGAATAAATAAATAAAATCTTAAAAAAAAAAAAAGAAAATGAGGGGCTTGGGCCAAACCATCAACAAGGACCCACTTGGCTATGCCATCATCACTAAGGCAGAACCCCCAGCAAGTTCCATACTTCCACCCCACTCCCATCCTTGTAAGACACCCTCAGTGGTTCGCTCACAGTCTGTAGGTTGGAAAGCATAGGTAATTTGAATGTTCCAAACTTGCTCTTGCTAAGTTGAGAGTATAGGAAGAACACATGGGCATTTAGGCCCTCTGGGAACCTATTTTAACAATTGGTCTTTCTTTTTAGTAAATGATTTTCCTGTCCCTTCCGTAGTTTGTCACATTAAAATATTTAGTAAAAGCTATAGCAAAGTTCTAACTGTTGTGCGGTGAGAGGAAAAGAGCAGCCACTATGATTGGGAGGGTAGAGATGGTGAGAATGGGATGGGGTTTTCCTCAACAGCCAGAAGTGCTTGTGGCGCAGAGCAGACAGTATTTCCACCAGGGGAATGATGTGACATGAACTTTTTTAAAGGCCATGCTGGCTGTTGGGTGGAGACCAGTTTGGAGGGCATAAGAGTGAGAGTAGGAAGGACTCCAGTCAGGGGTGCAGGCCAGAGCTGATGGGGATGTGGACTAAAAGGGTGGATCGTTGCAGAATTCACTGATTGCTTTTCTTTTAAAAATTCAAGATAGAATAAAATAGCACTTCTTAAATTCCTTTCGTGTATTTATTATCGAATTTTCCCATAAGTAAAAAAGATCATGCTTCACTAAAGTACACCACTATTTATTAGTATTATACCAGGAAAAATGGGGGACTTTTAATGGAAACTCAACTCACACATTGATCCATGTATTCCAGATGTACTAGAAATATTACTACATTTTCACAAAATGGCATCTGACTAAACTGGAGATGAATAAGGGTGTGAGCGCTCTTATAAACTAGGAGTGACTTAAAGTTGATTTTGTGCAAGTGTGTTGTCTTTTCCCTCAAGAGATGTAAAAAATGGGGTACTTATTTCCTTTGGGGATGAAGCAAACAACTGGCAGTTTGATGCCCACACGGAGACAGAATGTTACGTCACTTGTTTTTTTGTTTTGTTTTGTTTTTGTCTTCCAGGGAATTCCTTTGGAGATTTCCATGGAATTTTGGGGCTTGCGTAGAGGCTGCTCATGGCTGTCCTTCCTTTGCAGGAGAGTGTTCAGTCTCTGATATTGGCAGGTCCCCTGTGAGAAAGACTGGAGGTAAAGTGGTACCTCCAAGCAAGACCAGAAGAATCTCGGGTGGATGTCCCCCAACACTTGCATGCTGTGTTCAGACGGGATGGACATCTGGAAGCCCTGCCTGCCTTTGGTGAGTATTTTATTGTGCTTCCTAATGGTAATTACAGCCCCACTGACCAGGGCCTCCTTCTTGCTGGGCTCTGTGCCAGGCACTTTGCATGCATCATCCCGTTGAATCCTCCCTACTCTGTGAGCCGGGTACTATTTATTATTGGGTCTGTTGGTGAGAGGATACTGTGGCTTCAGAGAAGTTAATTACATTCTCTAAAACTGGCCAGGATTTATACTTAAGCCCAAGCTCTTCCCGCTCTGCTCTGTTGCCGCTAATCTCTGCTTTTGGGGGCGAGTCATGGTTTGTTTCTGAGGAAGGTTGGTCGGTCATTATTAGGATTAATGCTTTTAATAATCCCTTTGTTTTGAATGTTGTCTTTGACAACTCAGTGGTAGTTGTATAAAGAAAGTTAATTAACGCTGATGATATGCTCTACAAATGACAAGCATTACATACCTACATGATATCTGTCCCTCCTTGCATGTAATCTGGCACTGAAACAATTGATTTGTTTTAGGATGAGAAGAAAGAGAGTTGGGGACAATGGCACCTGACTTTTCTTCTCTCATGCAACACTGTGCTTTAGGATTTAGGGAAGTGTTATGTAAATGCCTGCCTCACTACACAACTTTTTGCTTTATCATTTCCTGGTTATTTTGGATGTCATGCCATGCTGAAGCTTTTAAACTTAATAATTAGAGTTTGTGGTGCCTGAAGGCTGTACTACAGCTACAAATCCAAATGGTCTATTTAAAATGCACTTTGGGAAGCGTCATGCTGTTTTAAAATGAGTCCCTCCTGAAACTGAGCTCAGGAGCTTCTTTCTAAACTCCATAAGAGTTTAGGATTTTAACTTGTTTTTAATGGAAGCATTGTTGACACGCAATGTTATGTTAGTTTCAGGGGTACCAGGATTTTAAGTTTAATTTTAGAATGGGGAAAAGAATATATCCGAAGACCCCCCTCATGATGATGCACCCCCCAGCTTTATTGAGATATGATTGACAAATTAAAAAATACATATTTGAGGTGTACAACATGCTGTTTTGCTGTATTTTTCCATCATACATATACCTATATTTTGTGCAATGATTGAGTGGTACAGTTTTGAAATCAAAAAGTTGTGTTGTACATAGAAAGTTCTGGAGCCCTTTCTGTGGCATGTCCTTGTTTGAGGGACAAAGGGTGTCACTATTTTGAATAAAGTTTAGTATTAATGATGTTGTTAAATTAATATTTACTTTGTTCATCCCATACTGTATGCTGGGTCAGAATTAAAGGTGATTTTCAATCTTTCAACTCAGTGGAGGTCTTTTTAACTTGTCTTTTTAAACAAAATTGGCCAGCTTGAGAAAACAACATGTGGTGTTGAATCTATTCCTCGGTGAGGATTACTCAATTCTGGAATGAGTGGCTGAGGGAAGTGGTGGAATTGTCTTCTCTGAGAGTTTTTAGAAACAGACCTGAGAAGTCCAATCGTGTAGTGCATGCAGGGCAACCCTGCAAAGCTCTGGTGGGATGTCTCCGCAGGAAAAGGCTGGCGAGGTGGGCAGATTGGGAAGGCGAAAGAAAGCTGTCTCGCGGTTGCGATCATCATGCTTAATGAGATGACAAGTCAAGGGGAACAGCTTACAGTTGCTCTCCCTTTGTCCTCTGGGGCTCCAGGCACCACTGGGGCTGCGCCCGAAGAGCGGCATTGGCCCGGCAGGACTTGCTAATCAGCTTGCTACTCAAGCTGCTACTCAACCACGGATGAAATTTTGGTTTTCCTCAGGCTGCAAGGACCCTTTTGGATTAGGAGGAGATCTGAGCCTCTTTAGCTCCACTATGGAGTTCCGATTGGACCCAAAAGACCCCCATCTCCCGGCTCCACAGGCCTCAGCAGGTGCTGCTCTGCGGTGTCCTGTGCCGGAGCGGAACCTTGGGGCTCGGAAACCAGGAGCTGCGCGGAAGGGGCGTCCCGTACCCCAGTTCCGGAGGCGGTCTCCCGTGACCCCAACAGCTCAGGTCAAGGCGGAAGTGGCCCTTGCCCCCTGCTCGGTACCCTGGGAGCGCCGCTGGCTTGGGGGTTTCATTGTCTGAAGAATCGGATACAACGCTTCATTCACGGACCCTCAGGGCTCTCAGCGAGGCCTGGAGGCCAAGGAGGAGTTTCCAGGCCCTCAGCCCGCCCCGGCCCGCCCCTCGGCTCCCCTGGGCCCCGGACACCCCGCTCGCACCGGAGGCCTCCGAGAGGGCAGAGGGCAAGCACAGGCAGGTGAGGGCTCCTGCGAGGTAACAGGTCTTCGGTGGCGCGCTGCCATTTGCCACCACCGGGGGCTCGGAGACACGTCTTCTGGAGCACCCCGGGAGGGTGGCTTGGTTGGGAGGACCATGGGGTGTGCAGGTGGGAAGGCCGGCGTTTTGAGGCCTCCATAGGGATGGCATCGCAGGTGTGGCACTGCAGGAGGTACCCTTTTACTCTTGTTTGGAAATTTCTAGAAAGTTCCCAGCATCAACTTAAACCTCGGAAACAGATTTGCGAGGAAAGTGAGCGAGTAGCAAAGCCAGAGGCTCTCCCAGGCACGTTAGTACAGTTGAGGCAGGAGGGAAAGCAGCAGATTTACCTGGCTTTAGTAGGTAGGCGGAACAGCTGGTGCACTGGGCGACTGCAGACTTTCCAAGTTTGAAGGCCATGTTGCAAGCGTGAATTTTCAAAGGATCCACTTGAGGTTTCCTTTGGTTCTGTTTTCAAAAGATAAGGCGTTTACGTTAGAACTGGTATCTGACCCCATCTAGACTGAGAGCAGAGAGCGCTTAGCTACTCCAGAAAATCTTTTCTTTTAAAATGGAGTAATGCTAACATAAAAGCTGAAGCCCCTGTATGAATCTAAAAACCTGTAGTATATATAACTGAAGCCTAGATAAATATAAACAAATGCCCGTACAACGTTAAGTAGGACCCCCCTAAAGTAAACAAAGAAAACAAAAACAAATTAAGTGAACAACTCAGTTCGTGGAGAAGCTTTTATGGTTAATAGAACAACTTATGTTACAATGGTTTTATTGTGTTTAAATTGATTTTTTGAAACCGTTCTTTCTTTGAAAAATATAGCCAAATTGAGTGTGAGAGGGAAGGAACTCTGGCAATTTTGCATAATTTTTCTATCAATAAAAGGAAGAATAGCATGTTCTGCACTGGATTGGGTGTGGGGGCAGCTGCAAGCTTTTAACTCATATGAGCTAAAGAAATAGGGTTTTTATTTAATAATCAACCAGAGGAACTTGCTAGAGAAATTTGATGAATTATTTTAGCAGGGGTCCCAAATTTTACCTTGTTACCAACAAGCACTTACTACCTTCATTTTATAAAGTCAAACTTTGCGTGTAAGTAGTGGCGTAGTTTATAACTCTGAAAGTAAGACTACAGTGAAGCCATGTACTAGGAGTTTCAAAATGGAAATATCCGGAAGAAAAAAAGAACATGGCCATGAAATGTGGTCAGTTCTTAAATATTTTAAAACATGGAAGTCTAAATGCCATTGCCCTACAGGTGGCAGTGGTGGTGGCGGCAGTGGCGGTGGTGGCAGCAGTAGCAAGGTCAGTGCCTAGCAAGCTAGGGAAGCATAGTTAAAGCACCAAGCGATTCAGAGGTTGTGAGCAAAGCAGAAACTAGTATTTTTAGGATTTCAAGGAATTTTGCTCTTTCCCAGGTGGAAACAAAACCTGTAAATCTGGCAAGTCCAGGAGAAAACAAAAGAGAGAAAAAGGACAGGGCAAGGTTTATAGAGTTTCCCTGCTGTTCTTCTGGGGTGTGTTCATCAACAGATTACTAATTTCTCTGACCCCACACATGAAGAAGGAATTTGAAAGCAAGCATAATTTTTATTAGTGATTAAGGGAATTTTGCATTATTACTTTTTGACCTATTCCTTTAAACAAAAGAAGTGAGAGGATTAACTTCTCATATAGTGACTAACCCCTCGAAGAAGTGTGTTTTTTTCCTTTTCTAATTTTAAAATGGCAGATGAGGAGCCCCAGAGTTCTAATGGCTTGATACTGGGAAAACAGTGAGCAAGCGGGCCAGTGAATCATTCAGGGGCTCTGGCTTGGTCAACTGGGTTATTACATATGTAATGGGATTAAAATGAAGATAGCCCTTTATTTGTGTAGCTCAGCAGCTTGAGGTGTGGTTCCCTGCAACAGGGGACCTTGGGTGGTGGGTGAGGCCACTGGGGCTCATCATGTGATGACCCAGGGAGGAACACTTGGATTTTCTCATGTTGGCTGGTTATTTCACTACAGATGACTCTCTTTTGGGTCCTTGCCTTGTGAATGTTGTTATTTCTCTCAGGACAATACATTTTAAACAATTCTGAGAAAGGTTTTCATGTATGGTATATCTCCATAGAGAAATAAAATAGCACAGTAATAAATTTCTTCTTGTTCTTCTTAATGGAATGAACTCCCACTTTAATCCCCTTATTTTGAGCTTAGTCGCTTGACTCTGAATAGCAGGGCAGGAGAATCTCAGGCTGAAAGTCCATCCCAGACAATGACAGGCCCTCTTAGCAGGGTCCTTCTCTTACCCAGAGCTGAAGTTGTACAAGGGAGAAATGTTCACTTCTAGAGGAATCATAAATTCCTCTTGTTTTATAAAATTAAGCAATTCTGCAGTAAAATAGGTAGCCAGTTTATTTTCATCACTCCAGAAGGCATTCGCGGTGATCACATTCAGAAACAAATACTGCCAATGGAAGTGCTTGCTCTAAGAAGTAATATAGTCCAGTTGTGTCTCAAGTACATAGCTTTGTTTTGCTCATTTATCTCTGTGTTCTAAAAGAAAAGGGAACATAAAAGTGTGACTATGCCAAGGCATCAAAAGAGGATTTTTTACATTAAACTCCAAGGGATCTCTGGAAAGCATTAACTCATGACTTTGAAAGTACGTGGGCCAAAATGGCCAGGTTGGAGAAATGTTTGGGCTTAGTGATGAGAAGGCCTGGGTACTCCCCTGACCCCATCAGTAAGTCATTGCACAGAGAAATCTCTGCCTCCGAACATGGCTGAGCCTGGCCAGGCATTTGTGAGGAGGGGAGGGAACCTGGCCCTTTTTCTAACCACCAGGGGCAAGTATAGGGGCTGTGCTCCTCCCCCACTAAACCAGGACCATTGCGTGCAACTTTGTTTGCAAATCAATTCACAGGTACCCAGATTCTTTAGTGATTAGAATGAATTGGACAAAAAAAATCCTCCTACTCCTCTTAAATTAACTGAAAGCTGTGTAGTAATTTTGGTTGTGGGGAAAGCAGTTGGTTAGTGGTGGTAAAACAAAAAATTGTGATGAAAGTATAGCTTAATTCTTCTGGTTTTGGCCCCAATTCAAATGTCATTCAACACATTCACATTGTGACAGGCACTCTTGGAGCTGGGGACGGGCGAAAAGCTGGTGGAGTAAGATACAGGTACTGCTTTCAGCGAGCCCCACATGCTAGAGGGACATTATGTCACGAAGCGCTTGCGTTATGCTTGGATATGTCACAGCATCCTTGGTAGAGGAGAGGAGGGAGTGACTGATTTCCCCTGGGGGGGGACAGTTGGGCCTTGGCACATCTTCCTCAAGGAGGAAGATTTAGTTTGGGCTTTGAAGGGTGAGCTCCATATCCTTAGAAGGAGAAGCAGAGGGAAATGCATAGATGAACAGAATCAAAGAGGACTGAAGAATCATGGTGTTTTCCAAAGCAGGAGGTGACCAAGTGAGGTTCACTAGTCCTGAGGCCATCGGAGGAGGGTTGGGGAACCATGGTCAGGTGGGTGGGTCAGTTTGAGGAGTTGTCTTTCATTTCTTGGACAGTAGGGAGCCATGGCAGGGTTTTAACAAAGAGCGTGATTCCAGATACTGTGGGGACGACTCGATCGGGTGAGGCCAGAGGCATAGGCAGTAAAAGAATTCGCACAAGACAGAACAACGGAGATAGAAGTTTATTGAGTACGCTGCAAGGGAGCAGTGGACAGGACAGCAAAGGAGACACTGCCAGAAGGCAGTGATCGGGGGCTGTAGGAAACAGGGGAAACTGAGGAGGTATGGTAATGTATGGTATTTTCTTTTTTTGGTACCTGTGCCTGGTTGTACGTAGCCCACTGGTCAGCTAGGGCCTATGGCTATTTTGAGGTGGTCACCAAGTGGGCCTGTTTGCATTTAGCCCGGTGCTCACTGTGGGCCCTTTGACCTTACTCAGGTGTCCATTGCTCAAGCCTGTTCCCTAAAAGCGGCCTTTACAGATATCACATCTGATTCGGAGATAGACCATTGGAACTTGCTGTGATGGATTGGATTTGGGTGAGGGTTATGCAGAGGGAGCTGTTAAGAATGACTCTACAGTTTTCTGTCTTTTTAAAAAAGATTTTATTTATTTATTTGAGAGAGAGATAGAGAGCACAAGCAGACGGAGGGGCAGAGGGAAAGGGAGAAGCAGATTCCCCGCTGAGCAGGGAGCCTGATGCGGGGCTCGATCCCAGAACCCTGGGATCCTGACCTGAGCCAAATGCAGACGCTTCACTGACAGAGCCACCCATGTGCCCCTACAGTTTTCTGTCTTGTATGACTAGTTCTATTTACTGAGATGGGGAACACTGATCCTAGAACATCAGTCTCTTGAAAGACAGGCAAATAATTCTCAGGTTTTTAATAGAGCACATAAACTGCTTTTGAGGTAGGCCTCCCAGTTCATAGTCTGCAAAGAACTTTACCTTTTCGATTGTCCTTTATCAAGAGTGTAAGACCGCTGTAAGGCTTTTCACAAACACTACATAAACATTAAATTGAATTACAAATGCTATTTATGAGGAATAGAATATTATTCTTGTTATTTGTTACGTATTTATGGAGTATGTGTCCTGACTTGAGTCCAGCTAATGGCCCACTAGGGAAGGGTGCTTTGGAGGTTGATGAGTTTTTCTTCTGATTCTGTTTCTAATAATTAAGCACACTGTTTAAGTAACAGGTTGTTCTTTGATTATAGAGTGTTCATGACCACTAATAAATGTACCCCATATTTAAATATACAAGTTGCACCTCTGGGAGGGCCTGGAGCTAAGGGCAGTCAGCCTTTCATATGCTAATACCTGAGATCAAGGCACACTAGATATTACTCAATCAAGCTAATATTTAGCTTTGGAAATTAAAGCATAAATTCATGAATTTGATTAGTGTTCTTCTCTCTGCATTGATATTTAACCATAATATATGTATGCACACAATGTTCCAAGATTTTTCCTTTTATTTTTTGACGATGTATGCTGTACTTGCTGCAGTATTTGTTGAATTCATGAATGCTATTGTTTTTCAGAAGAAAGCCATCCAAGAGGTGTTGTACTCCCAGTGTGTCTTCATGCTGTTTGTCTCCTTGTTTAAGTGAATGAACTTTGACATTCAAGGTTAAAGTGAAGCTTATCGTTTGGGGCACTCACCAGATACATGGGTGTGAGCTTGTCATTTGGGGCACTCACCAGATACATGGGTGTGCAGTGCATCTTAGACTTTTCATGGAACTTGCCTTCCTTTATGGTATCTGATCTTCCTGAGAGGACCTTATGTGGTGGCAAGGTCCAGGCTTAGCACCATTTTACAGGTGCTCAGAGAGGCCAGACGACTTGCCTAAGGTCACATGGCTAGTGCAGAACTGGGACTAGGTCCCAAGCATTCTGACTTCAAGAATATTGTTGATTTCCACTAGTTTTGCAACCTCCCTAGTTAAGCCATTGGATTAATGATTTTTAAAGTGTGAATTTGTAAGTCAGCTGTTTCCTCATAGGAAGTAATAAGTATCTCCCTTAGTATAGGTGAAGAGTTGTGGAAGGTTCGCTCTCCTCCTTGGAGTGTGTCAAACCCCCTTTGAAACATTCATGAGTACTCTGCAGACAGGACTTCATAAGGGCTGTTTACTCTTAGCCTTTTCTAGCATGAGCTCCATTTGTTGATCTTCTCAGGAAACCTAGATGTGAGCTATGCTGTATGGTGTGGACCACACAGTGCTTGAAAATGAGAAAACCTCAAAGTAACAGGCAGGACTTTGGGATATTGAAAGGTCTGCACTAAATGATTGTACTTTGAGGTGAAATTCACAAACAAAGTCAATCAACATGAAAAATCTGGAAACTCTCAGTGAGAGCTGTTTCATCTTTCTTTACGTTCCACAAGAAACAAGTTGGAACCTTTGGTGTGAAGTTCCAACTTATGTAATCACAGAAAGCATTTGAAGTACATCGAGCAGAGACACTATTGTGGCTGTCTGCGAGGGCATTTGCAGAGCCTCACTTTACTGTGGTTGTGTCTTAACCATCAGCATTAAGAAAAGGAATTGGGTGGGAATGGGGGCAGGGAGTGGGGTGGGCAGGAGGGCATGTGGCTTGCACATAGCCAAGAGTCAGCAACAATTAGGGAGATTATTTAAGTGAGGAGGTCCGCAGTCTTTCATTCAGGAAATGGAAGGTTTCTTTGGCCCCTCTTCTAATATGAGAATCATGTGGCTAATAAATTGAGTAACTTTTTACCAAGGTGGTATATATATTTTTGATCATTCATGTGATATTGGCACATAATTCATGTATTGATCTTAAGTTATTTTTGTTGTGTACGGGTTTTCATTCACGGACACGGCCCCTTTTAAAAAATTATTCAACCTATTCTGGGAGACAACTTCCCTGCTTTTTTAGATAAAGCAGCCGAGGGTATATGGAGAGTGGAATAAGGTTGAGGAGAACTGGAGATTGGGCTGGGAAATTACCTTAAGGTCAGGGGGTTAAAATAAATTAGGAGAAGCCACCTAACTTCTGAAAGGCTTGTTCCCTAGTTGATAAATAGGGATCAGTTAGACTTGCCTTGGGAACAAACTGTATTTACAGAGTTCTCACAGCTACATAAAAAGATTGGAAAGAAATCATCTGAAATGGCAGTATTTGCCCCTGGGTGGTAAAATTATGTTTGTATTGTTTCTCTGTTCCATTTTGTAAATTTAAAGCTCTTAAAAATAAGAAAACTAAACTAAATTTCTTTTTGAAAAGGAAATGTCAAAAGAAACAAGAAGGCTGGCTCTTTTTCAGCATTCTAATGGGAAATGATTATAGTGTTCTACAAAGCTATCGAAGGGGCTACATAGTGACGGAAGGTTTTTTGATTTCTTTCGGAAGGATTGTAGGGAAGGGCTTTGCTGGGGCTTCCAGATCCCACTGCTCCTTTCTAATGTGAAGGTGGCCTTGGGACCTTTGTCTTGAGTGGTGAACACCCAGCAAGCAGCCAGGAGCACTAGCAGTGGGCACTCCCTTACAGAGCACCTTTTGGATCTGGGGCTAACAATTGTCCTGCCTCTTATTCGGTAAGCTGTCAGGTTTGTGGGCTGCCAGCTGCCTTAGCTTTACCAAAAGGAGGCGGTTCGTTCATTCTTTTACTGTGTATTGTCAGCTGAATAAAGCAGCTTACCACAGCCTCTGGGACAAAAGCTCTCCATGAGGATTACACTGCCAGGTTGGAGAATGGCCCGTTCAATGCTGTCAAGCCTCACGTAGGGGCTGTGTTCAGCTGACCACCTTTATGCAAATCCCTTTTCTTTGTTGAAAGGCTCCCCCTGAGACAGAGGCCAGCTAAGCCTTTCTGGGCAGATACGCTTTGTGTAGGGCTGGGAGGGAGATCTCCCAGGTTAGGTGCTCCTGGGAAGAAAAGCTGATTGGAATGGTTTTGTAAATGCCATTGCTAATAAATTGAACACTGGCAAAAACTTCTTACAATTAAGATATTATTGACAAAGAAGAAATCATTCCTCAAATGGAACAGATTAAAGTGACATAGTTTGGGAGTGCTGCAATTGTTGATCTTTGACATTATGCAAAATATATTACGTCTGTATCTCTTGTTTCCAGTTCTCTTCATATCCTTCCTGATCCTGGCCTTCCTTGTTTTTGTCTGGAGTGGAGAAGCTGCTTCTTACTCCCTCCATCCTTCTAATGGAATGTTTTCAAGGTTTTATCTTCTCTTTAAGTAACTTCCTTAGGGCGCTCCGAAGATTAGTGAAATTTCAAATATTCTCTGTGCACATGTCTTGTAAAATTGTGAACTCTCCCAAACTGGAAGAGATCTCCAAGTCATCCGTCCAAATATCTCTTGCGTCTGTGTGGTCAAATTGATCATTCATGTCAAATAAAGATGGGTTTTCTTGCATTTTCATTGACACCTAAGGATGCAAAAGAACCCCAAACTGGTGAATTTTCTCTCTAGATTTTTCCATAACCCAGTTCCCTTTAGTAAAAAACGTCTCTGGCCTTATGATTTTCAACCACTCCAGCCTGCACTGCCTCCAGGCCCATTACGACTGACGGTATCTCATCCACCTCTTACCTTCTTCTATTACTCCGCCTCCTTCAGAGCATGTCTGACAGCCACCCTCTCTTGCAACTTTCTTCTCTTCCTTCTGTAACAACTACCTTCTGAACTCAAGCCTTTCCTCAGCCCGTCTGCTTGAGTTCCCTGCATCATCTCTCTTAGAGTTGGTTTGATCTTGGTAGTCACTTTCTCAGAAATTTGCAGTAGTGCCCAGCTATCCTATAAATTAAATAAAAGTGTTAACGTCTTCAGGTAGAGAACCCAGCCTGTCTGACAACATTGATTTTCCCATTTGATTCTTAGGCTCTTCAACGTTCCCACTACTTAATTTATTTTTTATAATAATATTTTTTTATTATATTATGTTAGTCACCATACAGTATTGCATGGTGCACTGGGTGTTATACACAACTAATGAATCATCGAACTTTACATCAAAAACCAAGGATGTACTGTATGGCCACTACTTAATTTTTAGAGAATTCTTTTGACAGTTATGTAGTCCTTCTTTGAAATAATAATTGTTATTTCTGTGTAGTTCTTTTAGTTTTAAGGGCTGATGACAACACTGTAGACACCCTGATATGCCCAGAAACCACAAGTGTAGGACTCAGATTCCTGAAAAAAGAATTCTTGCTTCCTTGGTAGCTTCTTATAGTAGTCAAGAAGAATGAACCTTACTAAATATGGACTAAGAATGACCTAAAATATTCCAGTATAACTTGTAATACTTCCAGGTTCTTGACTCAAATTCAGTATTTCTGTGACTTTATGTATGTTAATCTTCCTGTTCAGGAAGTTCTGCTATTAACAGTTCCAGTATCATTTTCTTTCGTTTATTTCACCAATTGGCTCTTAAAATTTTATTTTATTTTTTTAAAAGATTTTATTTATTTATTTGACAGAGAGAGAGAGACAGCCACCGAGAGGGAACATAGGCAGGGGGAGTGGGAGAGGAAGAAGCAGGCCCATAGCAGAGGAGCCTGATGCGGGGCTTGATCCCACAACGCCGGGATCACACCTGAGCTGAAGGCAGATGCTTAACGACTGAGCCACCCAGGCGTCCCAGCTCTTAAAATTTTAAACTGAACTGAAGGGTGAGAAAAATTACCTATCAGATTCTTAATTAAATGATTCACTAAGACCTCTTTAAATGTTTCCCTTAAAATATACATTTATGTAAAGAGAGGGCTCCACATATGAAGTCACCTCTCCTACATTGTTTCCTACATATTTTTCTATAAACTCAGTCATTCTTTTCCTGAACCCTAGGGTCTCTGGAGAGAAGAGCAAACTCTTGTCACAGTCCTCACCCAACTGAATGTGATTTATTCCTCACAGTTTTACAGGCTATGTTCAGACAATCATGGCTTGTTGAGAGGCACTAACCCTGTTCCTCCACAGAGGGGAGAGACTGGCAACACATGACTTTCATACAGTGCCAACGAGGGCAGGTGCCATCGGGGTCCCAGAGAGAGGATCAGAAAAGCACTCTTGGAGAAAGGGCTTTGGAGAATGTGCCTTTGAAGGATAGATGTGTCTTCAATCAGTAAAGACATGGGGAAGGGCATTCCAGGCCAGGAGACTGTCATTGAGCAAGGGCAATGGGAGGCAATGAAGAGTGTGTGTCTTGGTAATGGCGAGTACCTCCTGGCATTCAGAAGATGTGAGCAGTGGTGTGGCTCATGATCCCTTCAGTGCATGCTTGTTGTGCTTCTACTCTATGTCAGGTGCTATGGTCGGGGAGGAGTGAGACCAGATTCTGGTCTTGTGCTCCTACCCAGTGGAGGTGGTGGACCAGCAAGGGCTGGAATAGTGATCAGGAACCCTAGAAAGTGGCAAGTGACCTGAGACAGTAGTAGACAGTGAGCTCCTTGGAGCTCGTGGAGGAAGAATATGAGGAGAGCATGCACAAGAGAGCATTCTACACAATTCTGGAAAAACTTGAGAAAAATGCTATATTTTGGATCCAAACGTGTATATCCAGATCCTCAGATACCTTCTGCTTCATAAAGGCTGTGGGGTATATTTGCCAAACATCAGAAACAGATTTCTGTTTTGGGACCATATTCTTTGGTTATGCAGAATTGGTACTGCTCAGATGGTACAACGATCATGTGTCCCTCAGAGAAGGTGGGAATACTGCCTGCCTAACACGAAGCAAGTCCATAGCACCTGTTAGGAGAAATTCATGAACATCAACACTTCTGTATCTAGGATTACACATACAAGTTCTTCTTAATGGTACATAAAAGAGAGTTTGTATAGAGGCAAATCTTAACGTCACCTTTAGGGGTTATATCAAGGCCACTCGATAAGACAGCATCGGAGAAAGCTCAGTCCCTTTGGTGAAGCAGGATTGAAGGGGGCTGAAATTAGGAGGAGACTAAGGAAATTTGTCTTCATGTAGAAGCTAGAAGCAGTTTAAGAACCTTCTTGAGTGAGGAGCAAACCTACTTTCTCTACCCCAAAGCATTGCTATGAGAATCATGGCACTGTATGGAAAACTAGGTTCTAACCTGGAAAGTCTTGGTTGTTGAAAAGGATTCTCATTTTTATTTTAAATGTACAGTTACGTGATAACTGACTTCCCTTGTGTTGATAGAAGGTGTATTTTTGATCTAGAAACATTTCTTTCTTTGATGGTCATCTGGATAGACTATCTACTGTCCAGAGACAACATTCATTAGTTTTTTCATCTCTTGTTCTTAGGTAAGAAAACAATATTTATCTTTTAGACTTTTCTTTTATACCTATCTTTTATATTTTACTGAGCACTTATAATCCGATGGAAGTAAGAGTCTTCGGTGCTTCGAAACTGATCAGCAAGTCATAAGTGATTGGGGGAAATCCAAGTAATGACTTGCATTTTAAGTAACACCTGAATTAATAATTCACACAATCAAGACATGCTCCATCAGGCTTAAAGCACAGGTCAAGATGTAACATCAAGTAATCACAGTCAATTCTTTTTTTTTTGTTTTCATATGGAATGCTTCACAGATTTGCATATCATCCTTGTGCAGAGGCCATGCTAATCTTTGTAATTGTTCCAGTTTTAGCATATGTGTTGCTGAAGCAAGCACCACAATCGAATCTTAACAGCAGTGAATTGAATGCATGTGAAATTGTATAGCACAAATAAAAATATCTGTTTACATATGTCCTTGATTTTCACCAGCTACAGATTTAAATTCAAATAATATTTTATCTGAAGAGATTATGGGGCACCTGGGTGGCTCAGTGGGTTAAGCGTCTGCTTTTGGCTGAGATCATGATCCCGGGGTCCTGGAATCAGGCCCCACATGGGGCTCCCTTCTTAGCGGGGAGCCTGCTTCCCCCTCTCCCTCTGCCTGCCACTCTGCCTGGTTGTGTTCTCTGTGTGTGTGTCAAATATCAAATTAAATCTTTAAAAAAAGAAAAAAAAAGGTAGTCTACTTGGTCACTCTAAATGTGGCATTCTACCAATTTCCTGAGAGAATTGTAAAGTGAAGTGAAGAAAAGATGTTTTTGGTTTTGATAAATTGTAGATTTTGGATCGAGGGTGTGTGTGTGTGTGTGTGTGTGTGTGTGTGCATGCGCACACACTCACATGCAAACTCAGCTGGAGAACAAATGCAAACAGAACTGAACTTGAATGTTGATTTTTGCATCTGATTTTATTTTTATATAGGCATGTATATGATCATATTCTTTCATGAATGAAAACTCAACCTGCATATTTGCCTTGAACTGTGATGTATAAAATAAAATGTAGCATACATTTTTTGCAATAAATGTAATTTGGTGTTTAGATTCTCTGAGAACCTTGATACTTCTGTACTGAAAAATGAACAGATGTGGAAAGTCTGTTTATAAATCTTAAGATGTAACCATTATACTCTTTCTCACCCATTTCTTTCAAAAGGTGCATTTTCCCAGGGATGCAGCTGGTCAATTCCACAAATATATTTTCTTTTTTTTTTTTTTAAAGATTTTATTTATTTATTCGACAGAGATAGAGACAGCCAGCGAGAGAGGGAACACAAGCAGGGGGAGTGGGAGAGGAAGAAGCAGGCTCATAGCAGAAGAGCCTGATGTGGGGCTCGATCCCAGATCGCCGGGATCACGCCCTGAGCCGAAGGCAGACGCTTAACCGCTATGCCACTCAGGCGCCCCTCCACAAATATATTTTCAAAGATTGCATGGAACTTACATGTCTCTCATGCCAAATTGCTCATTTTATAAAAATATCTTAATAGAAACACAAATCATCCTTGTGCAGCCTTGAAATTCCATACTGGGAATATTTCCTTAATATAGAAATTCCACTGTGGTGGTTAAACCTGGTGAACAGATTTTACCTTGTTTCTGGCTTCAAAGTTATTTAGATGCTAAGTATTAATTAAGCATATTAATTTGGCTCATATTAAAGTGGCTCATACTATGCATGAATTAGAACATTTTCTTACACAGGTAATTCTGAGTGCATAGGTAATTCTGAGTGAGACACATTTGTACTGCATGATCATTGCAGTTGTTTTTTATGTTAGAAGAAAGTCTTTTCTTCCTTAAAATTTTTAAATTTCAGCTTTACTGAAATATACTTAAAATATGAAAATTATGGAAAGTTACATGAAGTTGGGTGTCATCCTTGCACAGGGGCCATGCCAGTCTTGTCTGTGTCTTCTAATTTTACTGTATGTGTTGCCCAAGCGAGCATTGCTTTCAGTTGTTCTTTAAAAGAAAGATTAGATGTGAACACTTTATCCCTAGAGTTGTGTCCCAGGTGTTTGGGCAGACTTTGTTGGGGACTTCTTGGGGATCATCTTGGACTGAAACCAATGAACCAGTCAAAAATGACCTCTCTACTTACCACATTCATTTTCCCCTGGACCCTTCATAATTTTTCAGGGGATCCCAGACTGGTGTTTGCATCCCAAAGCTCATGAAATATTTGTTGTTAGGTTTCCAAAGCTTCCTTTCTGTCATTCGTAAGCTAAAATGTTTCTTTCATTGAAGGTCCTTGAGGATGGAAGGTAAAGCAAACCAAGGACTCAGTAAAGTCATCTTGAAGATTCCCAGCGTTCCTAAAACCTATGAAAAGCCCTGAGATGTCCTGTAGTCAAAAAAATCTGCTTCACTATATTTAACTCAGGATTTTCCAAATGTACCCAACCAAAGAACACTTCATTTTTATAATTGCTTCAGATCTATTAACATCCTTTAGTGGTATTCCTTGAAAGCAATGACCTTTAGGAAGGTCTAGGTTACTTGTATTAGCCCATTTAATGCATGTAAGCAATGGCATCTGAACCTGGCATTCTCAAACTCCCCAGGAATAAGATTTACCAGTCATCTCTGAGCAAGAAGATTAGCAGCAGTTAATCACAACTTCAGACTTCCTAGGATAACTGGCCATGAATGTTTGCATTGATTTAGGGTCCAGCGGGTTTGAAGGTAGCAAAAACTCCTGTGGTATCTCCAGTAGGTTCAGAAAATGGCCTTCTAGGCTTAGCACTTTCTTTGCTGCAGAGACAATGGAAAACAATGACCAGCCCCCAAAATGAAGAATGAGATTTGTTGGCATAGTCCCCTCTGCTCTTAGATGCTATTGCACAGGGATGATATTCACCAGAGATCTCTCCCCCTCTCCCTCTGTATTGAGTGGCTTTGAGAGGATGGACTGTTGAGCCATTAGGGTCACAGACCAAATCCAATTCCATGTTTCCGAGAACCCATCTTTTTCCACTGCGGAAAATTGAGTTTGCAAGTTTTGACAAAATAACTTTTCTTTGAAGAAATGGTAAAAAGTAATTAACCATTGTGCAAAAAATTTTAAATCCTTGGCATCAAGTTTCAGTGGACTTTATTTTCAATGAATATGATTGGAATTTTATTTAATATATGATTTTGAAAAGTCAGTTTCTGTTTATATAGCACATAAGGTAGATCTAATATGGATGGTTTAATAACAAATGTTTGTTTTATGAACCAGTAGAGACTCATAATTAAAAATCTTGAAAGTTCAACATAAGCCTCTTATTAAGTGTGGTGTATCTTGTCATTTTTATAAAATTTTTGAATTAAGGGAGTGACTAGAGTAACCTTTAGTTTCTGTAAGTTCGAATATAATGTGCGATGAAGCTTTTCCCCTGCATGAGTAATAATAGAAAAGTAAAGTGTTTCATAGATCTATAGAACCCAAGTAAAAGTTGAGTTTTTACTCAGCTTTTGTGAGGAGCTGTAGGAATAACTGTAGGAAGCCTACAAACTTCAGATGTTTTAGGGAAGGAGGCAAACTGAAATGATCATGAGAGTAACATGGGCATAATCTTGATTGAACTCTAATTTTTTACATAATAATTTGCACATTCCACTGTTTTAACCAATATTAAAGCATGGTTACTTCATTTACTAATTTATTTACTCATTCAGTAACAATTTTGGGGCAAAAGTGAGGATGGGAGGTCCAGAGGAGATGTGCAGGCAAGAAAGAACGTCTCAGTTAGCAGCTCAGTCTAAGAGCAAGATTGACCCTGGCAGTGTGGTGTGTCCCCCCAGAAGTGCCTACTGTGGTCCTGGACCCAGTGACAAGCCTGGGGAGCCGGGGTGCTGAGTCATGCAACATCCACTCTTTGCTCCTATGTACCAGCTTTCAGGCATCCAGGACCTCTACACATGTGTGGCCATTTTCCTGGGGTCAGTGGTTTCTTGCAGAGAAAAAGAAGGAAAGGAAGAAGGAAGGAAGAAAAGGAAGGAAGGGAGGGAGGGAGGGAGGGAGGGAGGGAGGGAGGGAGGGAGGGAGGGAGAAAGTGAGCTTATCTTCTAGATAGGGAAGGGAAGGAGTGAGCTTATCTTCTAGAATCTTGGAGGCTATACTTAGTGCTTTGCATTATTTTTATTGTTAGACAAGGTTAAACACATTGATTTCCCAGAATGGATTGAAATTGAAGTTCTCTTGAAATATAATGGATCAAACTAGTTTTTCATTGATAATGGTTTGTTCTTTCCTCCAAAGCAGTTTCAGGTTTACTTTCTCTGTGGCTCTAAGGATGATAGCCCAAGCTTTCTACTAGCTAGGGAACCCTGAGTTTCACTGTGGCAGAGTTCAGGGGGTTACATTTAAGAAAAAGTATGATCACTTTAACCCAGGTGCTCCCCTGCTACCTGTAACATCAGGTCCCAGCTTCTTTGCCTCTGTTCCTGTGTTCCCTCTGTGCCCCTCATCTCTGTTCCTTCTTCTCAGCTTCCAGAACATTTTATGTGAATTTAAATTTTCCAGTTTCAACCTTGTATTCTGGTTAGCTATCTGTTTACAAGTCTGATCTCTCAAAGGGCAATCCATACCAACTTCATCTCTTTATCCCCCAGAGTCTGCCACGGAGTCCTCACTTAGAAAATGTCTATCAAGTGTCTAATAAATAAATGGGATTTAACTTACATACAGCCCTTCAGGAAAGATGTGTTGTCTGATGGAGGGAAGCATTCCTTTACTTCCACAATTGAATGTCTACTTTTTACTAAGAGCTCTCTGGGAAAGAGAACCAGGCTATTGGGATATAGGAGCTTCTCCTTGTTGCTCTTCCCCTTTCACATCTTCCCTGTACCCCTTTCCTTATAGACGAATTATCAATTACACCTTTTGAGTTTCTCATTCTTCATCTTTGGTAAATTCTTGGGTTGATCCTTTTATAGATAAAACAATATTGGAATATGGGGACTAAGTGATGAAAAAAGGGAGAGGAAAAGAGTAAGATAGAGGAAGAAAGTGTCCATTGATTAAGCCTGGAAAGAGAGGCATTGCATAGCCAGTCCTGTTTCCTCAGTTTTGCACAGTACCAGTGAGTAGCTAAAATAAGTAGGACAGAGTTATGATGTATGAAGGATAGACAAGGAAAATTTTCTGTGTAAATAGCTGACTAGGAAAACTTCAGGGACAGTAGTCTCAACAATGTTTTCTTGGGTCTTGAATGAGTCTAAGAGTGTTAGCCTTGGTTTGATGCCATTATCCTTTTGAATAATCACAGCAGCAAACACACAAGGGGGCTTCGATAGAGTTCTTGGGTAGGATAGAGGTGTGACAGGGGGTTGGAACCTATCATCTCCAACCACTGGAGGGAATCAAGGTGGAAAGGAGTGGATGGAATGCACTTCAAGATTCTTGCCCTTTACAAAGCCACGAGTGCTCCTGCACTTCAGCCTTGGTGCTGTCTAGAGTCTTGAAGTACACCAGACTGTCACTCTTTGCTATAGACCAGAGATTCTCAAATACTCAAATCTTGTGTCTCACAAATCACTGTCAAGGGACTGGGCTCTCACCAGGATAGAAACCAAACTCCCCTATGTTTTTCAGCAAAGGACATTGATGTGTTTAGATGGTTTGTCAGCATATTTATGATTTTTGGTGAGTTTCAAGGACATGATCAATTGCAGAAAGGTTATTGGACATAAATGTGATTGCTACAGAACTTCAAAGTAATTTGTCAATAGGCTGGGGAACCAAAAATGGAAGAAACATGAGATGTTTGTGCTTACTTCTAGTCCGCTGGAAGGTCACGGGTGGAGAATGGAGGTGGGGAGGGTGGGAGGAGGGTAGGTGGGAGATGACACGTGACATGTGCAGATGGGCAAGAGTATTGACAGAGGGCCAATATCAAGTCATGGAGAGGCGGTACACTAGTGAGTGAATGCTCAGGCACTGCCACTGACTCTCAGGGTGGCTTTGGGAAAGTTAGCTAACCTCTCTGGACTCTATTTTTCTCCTGTGTAAAATGGGGATGGTAATAACAGAATCCTGGATTTAGTAAGTGTTTAATAAAGGTCACTTAACGTTATTACTGTGTTAAACTTTTTTGAAAAATCTTCTATCTTCCTACTACTATAAAGCTAAATTCAGTAAATGTGGTTGAGTCTGGGCCCTATCCCAACGGGGATTTATTGCTTAAATGTAAAAATAACATTGTAATGAGGTTATTTTCATCTTCACAGAACTCTTAGAGCAAGGGGCCTTAAGACAGATTCTGAGCAAACTCCACCCCAGTTTCTTCATGATTTCAGAGTAGAGATAGAAACATACCCTTAAATTGAAAGTTTGCAATATTTTTCAGTTCTGTGTGGGGGTTTTTTGGAATTTGCAGACTGTTTTAACTTAATGAAATCCTTTTTGTTTATTTAATTTATTTATTTTTAAAAATATTTTATTTATTTATGAGAGAGAGAGCACAAGTAGGGGGAGTGGCAGAGGGAGAGGGAGAGGGAGAAGCAGACTCCCTGCTGAGCAAGGAGTCCAATGCTTGGCTCCATTCTAGGACCCTGGGACCATAACCTGAGCCGAAGGCAGACACTTAATCAACTGAGCCACCTAGGCGCCCCAATGAAATCCTTTTTAATTGAGGGATTATAACTATCGGTTTAAATGCCTCTTCCTTTATTGACTGTCACCTTCACGAACGCAGAGACTATGTCATCCTCGTCCCTGGATTCCCATGCTCAGCATTGCCAAGCATGGCACAGGGTAGGCACTGCATGAATGCAAATAAGTGCAGTGTTTTAGCTTTTCAAGTTAGGTGCTTTCATCTGTCCTAGTTCTAAAAGAATTCAGACTAAGTCTAGGGAAAATCAAAAGAAGATCTAAAAAAGATAGGATAGGGGCGCCTGGGTGGCACAGCGGTTAATCGTCTGCCTTTGGCTCAGGGCGTGATCCCGGCATTACGGGATCGAGTCCCACATCAGGCTCTTCCGCTATGAGCCTGCTTCTTCCTCTCCCACTCCCCCTGCTTGTGTTCCCTCTCTCGCTGGCTGTCTCTCTCAGTCGAATAAATAAATAAAATCTTTAAAAAAATAAATAAAAAATAAAAAAGATAGGATAAAAACCTATTGGTGCTTCCCTATTATTTCTCGCTAGATTTTTTTAAATGTCAATTAGGAGAATATTATACATTTCATGGATTAATAGAAAATCGAGGTTGGTGTAGAGTGGCATAGCTAGAAATGTAGAGATTTTGAGCAATAGCTTTAACAGTACAAACTTTTCAGTTATAAGATGACTAAGTTTGGAGATCTAATGCACAGTAATGTGACTGCAGTTAAGAGTACTGCACTTTATACTTGAAATTTGCTAAGAGTAGATATTGTTTTCACCACAAAAAAAGATAATTATGTGAGGTGATAGATGTGTTAATTAATTTGATCGTGGTAATCATTTCACAGTGTATATGTATATCCAATCATCACATTGTATGTATGTGTGTGTATATATATATATATATATATATATATATATATATATATATACAGTGTTATGTGTCAATTATACCTCAATAAAGCTGGAAAAAATAGAATTCTCCAAATCCCACAGTCACTCTCATTGCTAAGCAAAGACTAGCCCTAGGAATAGAGATTGAAGAAATCAGTCAGGGAAAGATAGCACCAGACAAGACATCCGGAAGAAAACCAGTACTGTCCCCATGAATCTTCCATCATTAAAGCTCCTTTTCTGCATCTCAGGGGTGAAGCTTCTATAGGGATTGATTTCTGTGTTTAGTACTAGGATATGCTTTGGGAATATTGGAAACCATTAAGTTCTACAGGCTGACTGAATTCTACTTAAAATCCTACAAGTCTTGTTTGTCAACTGGATATCTATAGGGTTCATCGGTGAGATTTTGTAGTCTAGCTATCGTGGCTAGCAGAGATAATGTGTACATCGGAGCAGCAGAGACTTAGGGTCAATTCTGCATTTCTAGGAAGTGAAGTCCTTCAGAGAGGACTTGTTCTTTTAGTGGAAATCAAACTAATGTTGAACTTCCCTTTGCCTGTTGTGGGTAGAGCTAGCCCTGGACAGTTAAAGAGAGTGTGAGACAGTACTTTAGCCATCAGGTATGAGAAACTTGGAATCCGTTTATCTTGCTAAATGCTTCCATAGGCCATTACCATCTTGCAACCCTTTGAAACAGCTTAAGCCACAATGGGGTTGGTGAAGCTCACATAAAATTCACTTTGGACATTGAATAGGCTGGATTTCTCTGGAAGCATTTCTTCTCTAAAATCGTAGGACTCTTAAAGACCACATCCCTTTGATTTTTGGCATTCTGAGTTCCCATTTCCTTTCTTCTATCATCTGGGTGTATAGGACCATATTCTGTCACTGTGAACTTAGCAAAGAGAAAGGAGAACTATGAAGGTGAAGTAGTTGGCACCAGCTCTCACAGAAGAGGTAGCTTGAATTCTCTATATCCTCTTTTGTACTTATGCACATTTAATTGGATCAAACAAATATCCAGTAATTTGTACATAGGGAGAACGGTTCTAAATATGCTAGGGTGTAGAAAGCAGAGGAAGACTACTTTGCCCTGAGGAAGCTTACATTCCAATGCACACAGGGCACATTTTATACAGGGTCTTCAAAGAAAAGACTTGGGGGGAAATCTGGGAAGACTTCCTGGAAGCAGTGATGGAAGGCAGTGTAGTAGTTTTTAACTCACAACACCAGACTCCCAGGATTCAAATCTCAGATGGACCACGTACTAGTTGGGTGATCTTGGGCCAACCCTTCTGTGCCTCAGTTTTCTGAGAAACTGAGATGACAACATCAGAGCCTACCTCACAGAGGTAATGTGAGAATCGAGTAAATTACTTATTGGAGAGATCAGGGCCTCTTTGTAAGTCTGGGATGGTGGGATACCCAGGGGAGGACTTTAGGAGTAGATACAAGATTAGCTTTGTGTATTGGATTGTGTTGGCTGCTACATGAGGATAGACTGAAGCAGGGTAAGAGTGGAGACCAATGAGGACAGGGTGGTTGTAGGAATTGAGGTGAAGGGATTGAGCCTGAGGTCTGGCATGGAAGACAGGCAGAAGCAGGGAATCATGAGCCACAGTGCAGAGGTGGGCTCCATAGCTGGGCCATGGATGCTGATCAGATGGGCCCAAACGAGGGCAGAGAAAGAAGAGGAGTATGGAAGGAAACTTGGCAACTTTCATTTGTAGGAGTAGAGTTTTGACACTCACATTTGAGGAGTGTTGACATGTAACTGGGTAAAGATGAAGATTTTGGACTTTCTACTCCTTTTAGAGGATTATTTTACAATATGGTGGAAATTTAATTCTGGAGAACTTCTGTTGTTGCAGCCAAAGGAAGTAAGTGTTGAGTTCTCTTGATAAATGAGGAAAGGAAAGGAACAAACATTAAATGCCTCCCTGTTGCTGATCAGCTGAATTCCTGCATAGCCGTGGGATTCCGGATGGGACAGGCTTGTAGAAGAGACACTCAGTTTGACCACTGACGAGGAAGCACATTGCTCAGGGGCTTCATATACAACTCAGGCAAAGGTGGGAGATAGGATGTAGAAGATTGTAACCAAATGGGTAGCTAGAAAGCTCAAAAGTTTCCCATTTGTTCATATGCTGTCATCTATATCAGGTGGGCTTCCAAAATAGTTTAGAGAGCTGCCAGAGTAATCATCTCAGGGCTTAATAACGGAGATAGTGGGTAGTGGAGTAAGACAGGGCAAGCTCATTTCCCCTGAGGTTTGAAAAGCAGCACAGAAGAGATGATAAAGCCAATGTTTATGGACTGATTCGAATCCCAGTTCTGTCAGGTACTAGCTATGTAACCTCAGACAAGTTACTTCAACTCTAATTGAAAATTTTTTTTCCAGTTTTATTGGCTCATATGGAATTTAAGAAACAAAACAAAGAAAAATAAACAAAAAGCCAAACTCTTAAATACAGAGAACAAACTGGTGGTTGCCAGAAGGGATTGGGGAGAAGGGTGAAATAGATAAAGGGGATCAAGAGTACACTTACCGTGATGAGCACTGAGAAATGTATAGAATTGTTGAGTCACTATATTGAACACCAAATGCCAATATAATACTGTATGTTAATTATACCCCAATAAAAAACAATGGAGAGAAGTTAGTCATTAGTTAAAAAACGTTTTATTGAGATATAATTGACAAATAACATTGTATAAGCTTAAAGTGTACAACATCATGATTTATGTATATGTTGCAAAGTGATTACCACTGTAAGTTAACATCCATCACATTACATAGTCACAATTTTTTAATTGTAATGACAGCTTTTATTATCTACTCTCATGGCAACTTTTAAATATACAATACAGTGTTGTTAACTATAGTCACCACACTGGACAGTACACCTCCAGAGCTTATTTATTTTACAGCTGGAAGTTTGTACCCATATCCTTCACCCCCATCCCCCACCCAGAGCAGCGACCAATCTGCCGTTTCTATGAATTTTTTTTTTTAAGATTCACATGTAAGTGAGATCATACAGTGTTTGTCTTTCTCCATCTTATTTCATTTAGCATAATGCCCTCAGGCTCCATCTGTGTTGTTGCAAATGGCAGGGTTTCCCTCCTATTATGACTGGGGAGTAGGATTCCATGTGAGAAGTGGGAGTAATAGCCCCTATCGCCCCGGGCTGTTGCGAGGTTTAAACGGCTTTGAAAGACACAGAACCCAGCAAGTAAGTGACATTGTAAGCTCCATGGTTGTTAGTGGTTGTGGCCCCATCCGCGCTGCAGCTGTCCCACTCTAAGTCCTCAGCCTCTGTGCACTGAGCTCCTTGGGTCTTCTAACCCCATGCTTCCTGAAGGCTAGTGTGTGTGGGAATGACCAGAAGTCTTGTAGCACGAGGATTCTGATTCAGGAGGTCTGGAACAGCCTGAGAATTTGTTTTCAGGCAAGACCAACACTGCTGGGCTGGGGGCCACACTTTAAATAGCAGAAGTCTAATTGGCACCCCTTCTTTCAGCCTCAGCTTCTTTGTAATCATCTAACCCACCCCCAGGGTGATCTTTATAAAATATCAATATCCATTACATCTCTACAGAAATATCAGTTCGAGTCATAGCACCTCCAAGTGTTCCCATGTGACACTAGAGTACATCAAATTCACAATTCTCCTCAGCCTGATATTCAGAGCTCTTTGCTTCTGGCTCCAACCTACCTTCCTAAGCGTTCCTGATTTCAATCACACTGTGTTGCATGCTGAGCAGGCCTGGCACTTAACTTTTGGTTTTGCTTTGCCTTTCTTATTGTGGTAGTAAAATACACATAACATAAAATTTACCATTTTAACCATGTTCTACGCATGCGACTGAAGGGCACTAAGTACATTCACACTGCTGTGCCCCGTCACCACTCTCCATCTCCACTTTGTCATAGTCCCAAACCGAAACTGTGTACCCATTAAACAGTATCACCCGTTTTTCCTCCCCTCAGCCCCTGGAAATCACCGTTTTACTTTGTTTCTTAGAACACTTTGCTATCTGTTATTTCAGTGGATCAGTGAAGTGGTGCTATTATTATTCCCATTTTACAGGTGAGGAAACTAGGGCCCAGAAAGGTCAGGTGACTTGCCCAGGTTCACATGCTAGGCAGCAGTGAAGACGATTTCATGTCGCCATACCATGATGTTCCACTGTGGTGCCTTTACTCGGGCTTTGTTTTCTGCCTCTGGTGTCCTCTCCTCTCCATCTACTGCCCGAGGTCTTTTGGATCCATTGCACAATTACCTCAGATGCCTGTGAAGCTTCTAGTCCAGTACTGATAATTCCCTTGCCCTGAATCAGTGGATTTATGTAGATGTCAGTCTTTCCCATAAGCTTGTGCGCTGCTAAGGCATAGTGGGCACAGGGATTGAATGAACTGCTGAAATTTCAGAACTGGCAGGACCATGGAAAGACTTTATAGATGATCCAGAGATTTAACTGGAGTATATCTAAGATGAGGAATTTAATGAATTGCTGCTTTCTTTCAGGGACATGTTCAGTTTTTACCGCACCATATAGAAACTGCAAATATCCTGCCAGAATGTTGAAGGATGTAAGAAACCTTTTGCTTCTTAGTATTGCCTCAGACTAAGAGAACATGCCATACAGAATTCCCCAAAGTGCAAAACCAGTAAGAGATGTACTTGTAGATCGAACTTTCTCTATCGATCTGAGTTTGCCTGCTTCTTTATTTCTTTCTCTTTCTTCCTTCCTTTCTTTTCTTTCTTTCTTTCTTTCTTTCTTTCTTTCTTTCTTTCTTTCTTTCTTTCTTTCTTTCTTTCTTTCTTTCTTTCTTTCTCTTTTGCCTGTTTGTCTTTTAGGAACAGAATAAAATTAGCAGGATGAGAGATGTTCAGCAACCTTTGACTGTTCATCAGCATTTTGCCAGGTAGCACTCAGTGCTTTTTCTTTAACTGATTCATCCACCAAACATTTATTCAGCATAGGTTTTCTGCCAGGAACAGTTTGGGGTGCTGGGAATACAACAGTGGACACAAATCGCCTGACCCTGTCCTCAGAAGGGACCGCAGAAGGTGCACAAAATGAACATCAGCTTTGGTCTAGGAAAGAGTGGACATTTTACTCGTGGAGGTATGTGTGCTCTTATGCAGATCGCCTCATTTTCTTCGGTGCCTGGCTTCTCCACCACCTCACCCAGACCAAGGCCCATGCCTGTGCAGTGAGCACTTGCTGAAAGAACTCAGGTTCGAGAAAAGAAAAGCCATTCTCTGGGGATGATGCAAAAGAATCAGAAAGCCTGATCCTGTTTCTGGATGTCTTTTGGGGCATGACTTTGCCTCGCCCTTTCCTGGTTTATGCAACATAGTACTTGGCACACATGTTACCTAATCCAGTCTAGGTTAATTTTCATTCTTAATTTTATCCGTTGGAAAATCATGTTCCCTTAAGATGGGTGAGTAACTGATGAAATAGAGTCTTACAAGATGTAATTTTTGAAGAAAGTTTTGATTGAAAATAAATTGGAAAATTCCGTGGCTTGTTTGATATATTTATGACATACACATTTAACATCATTACTGTCTACATGGGAATTATGAATATTTCATTCTTTCTTACTGTTTGAATATCTTTAATAAACCTTATATGAGTAAGAGATGATGACTTCATTCAAATTGATGAAGGATGCCATCATGCATTTCCCCCTATAAACTTAAAAAAAAATCCCCAGAGTCATACTGAGGTTTGAAAGACCACTTTCCTTTATGTGAGCAATTGTTTATAAAAAAAAAAGTGTGCGTGTGTACATCTCTCTCTCTGTATAAAGGGAGAGTTGGTCTTTGATAACACACAGCAAATTTTATAACTACAAATATAAGGTATGATTATCTTCCACAAAGGCATTTTAAATACTTTGAGGTTTTTATTCTAAAATAAATAAATATTATAACCAGAGTAATAGCCCAAGATGGATTCACTGTTACATTCTGCTTTTCTTCAGACCCTATCTGGTTTTCTTTAGAATTCCATATAAACATTTTAAATGATGTTTACATGAGCCAAACACTTTCTGGCCATTATTGGTCCGTGAAGGCCGCAAGGGTTTCCTTCTCTCTGTCAGTCCAGCCAGGCTGACTGACAGATTGGCTGGGGGTGGGGCGGTGGGCAAACTGATTGGCGGAGCCCAGTGAGGGCTGCCACTGAGCTAGGACTAAATCTGCTGGCTAGCTGTCTAATTGGGCCCCCCAGTGACTGCCTGAGATTAGGCAGCCCTACAGAGAGGGCAGTTGTTTTTTGGTTACAGAGCCCTAACTAGTTAACTTAGGCCTCTTCAGATGTGGCAGGGTGAAGATGTGCTCTCTTTCTTGCTGTATCTTTCTTTTTAAGAAATGTATTTTTCATGATTGCATTTGGTTATCACCAGAAGCTACTGGTGACATTTTCAACTGAAAATGCTAGAACTCCTGATTCGTCTGTTGCTCTTTACGTGGCACTTTTAGGAGCCCTGCTCTTTTACTCTCTTCAGATTTATTTCAACCCCTCGACTGCTGTACTTTTTCTTGGTGAACCTCCCCTATCCCTGCCTCCAACTTGTTAGTCAATCTTTACATTAAGGTCCAACATTCAAGTACTTTTTCTGGCCAATATCCTTAGTGCCTCTTGCCTTCCTTGATGCTCAAGAAAACTCCAGGCAAAGATCAATCTGATCATCTCCCTCGTCTGTTCCTACATGTGGGCTGTTTGCTGCTCTGGGGAAGATCTTGCTTCTCTGCAGCTTAGTACCACTCTAGAGCCATGCTCTTCTACCTCACATTCATGATGAAGACATACATTAGGTGGCATGATAGCCCAACTCAGTCTCTGGCCCGAGATGCCACTTACTTGTGCCATGTTAGATTTATCCAGCTGGTCCACTGCATGGTGATCGATCTCAGGTTTCTCTCATTCTTGTCACAAGTGGCATCAAGAAACCTCTGTATTGGGGCGCCTGGGTGGCACAGTCGTTAAGCGTCTGCCTTGGGCTCAGGGCGTGATCCCGGCGTTCTGGGATCGAGCCCCACATCAGGCTCCTCCTCTATGAGCCTGCTTCTTCCTCTCCCACTCCCCCTGCTTGTGTTCCCTCTCTCGCTGGCTGCTTCTCTCTGTCAAATAAATAAATAAAATCTTGGGGGGAAAAAAAGAAACCTCTGTATCGCCAGTTGTTTGCCTTCAATTCCCTCCCTGAGAAGAATGCTTCTTACTTACAGTCCTTCAGGTTGTATACTGCTGCTAATATTAATATCTCTAATTAAAGCTACAATGTATTGGGTGGCTACTATGTGCCAGACACAGGGCTAACCACTTTTAAGTCCATTAACTTAATTCTCACAGAAACTTTGGCATGTAGGTATTATAAATCAGACTTTACAGTTCAGGTAATTGAGACTCATAAAGATTAAGGAACTCACAAAGACCACACAACTAGGAAGGGATAGACTTGGAATTTGAACCCGGGTCTAGTTGATTTGAAGCCCAAACTCTTCACTGCTCAACCATGGCTTCTGTGTTATTTTTGAGAGGTGTTTCTTAATTTCGAATGTTACACATATAATGAACTTAAGAAAGGCAAAACAATTCTGGAAAACAATAAAATAGTTTAAATTAAAAAAATATGTTTAATCACATATTGTTCCATCAGCCAGAGACACTTTTGAATGTTTTCTTTCCCTAGTCCTGTTTTCTACACAGGATTTTATTTGTTCCTGTGTGTATCATGTTTAACATGATTGGGCTAATATAACATATACAATTTTATGACCTTCTTTTTCACCTATATTATAACAAGTATTTTTCATAATGCAGATTCTTTACAAACATGCTTTTTAGTGGCCTCTGCACTGATTAAAAAACACATGGAAAATCCACTGGGTAATGTCGCAAATGCAGAGACTTTCCATGAAATAAGAAATGTAATCTCAGGAAGAAGGATAAAGGGAGCTCGACTCCTAGTGGTGGACCAATATTACTCTATTTCAAATTGAAGAATGCAACAAGTGTAGACATTTCACATGGAGCTTCATTAAAATTCAACTTTATAAATCCTCCACCAGAGCAAGCAAGGTGGATGAGTCTGAAATTGTGGAAAATTTGTTGGAAAGGTCATCATCAGCCCTGAGATATGTAAGTAAATTCCTTGAATTACAATGCTGTATGTCGGTCGTCTTCATTCTGATGTTTCTACTCCTCTAGGTTTGCATCCAAAGAAAGTCATGATCTTGCTCTTCTGTTGCCCCTCAGCGCTTTTTCTCCCGTCTACAGCTGCAGGGTGCAATAACTATGAGCCTAGCTGAGTCCTGAAATAGTTCTACAGGATGTGTTCGCTTTGATTCTAATTCAGGATTAAGACTTTAGTGTCATTTAGTCCTTATCTGTTTCTACTGGGAGATGATGGCCCATGTTTTCTGTGTGTCACACAGGCCCTAGATGTGGCCCCAGGTAAATGTTTCAAGATTAGGAATTTAATGAATTGACAGAACTATAGCTTTATAATAAGCCTCGGTGTCTAGTAGGACACATTCTTTTACACTGTCGTTCTTCAAGATTATCGTGAATCTTTCTGACTCATTGCTCTCCATAGGAATTTTGTAATTAGCTTCTGAAGTTATATAGAAAAGTAAATCTAGACAAATCTACCAGGTTTTGACCACAATTACATTAATTTGTAGATTAATTGGGGGGATCTGATAGATTTATGATATCAGGATTTCCTGTTCAGGGATATGCCATATTTTTCCATTTATTTAGATCTTCTTTTGTCTGCTTTAATAAAGACGTTATTTTCTATGTAATGTTTTAGCACATTTTTGTTAGATTAACTACTGAGCACTGTATAGTTTCTTTTTTTTTAAGTAGGCTAATAGTTTTTTTTATTATGATATGTTAGTCACCATACAGTATATCCTTAGTTGTTGATGTAGTGTTCCATGATTCATTGTTTGCGTATAACACCCAGTGCACCATGCAGTACGTGCCCTCCTTACTACCCATCACCAGCCTAACCCATCCCCCCACACACCACCCCTCTAAAACCCTCAGTTTGTTTCCCGGAGTCCACAGTCTCTTGTGGTTCATTCCCCCTACTGTTTACCCTTACCTGGCTAGCCCATCCCCCAACCCTCCTCCCCTCTAAAACCCTCAGTTTTAATAGTTTTTAAAATATTTTCATTATTAAAGTATAGTTGATACACAATGTTATATTCACTTCAGGTGCACAACATAGGGATTTGGCATTTATATATATTATGAAATGCTCACCACAATAGGTGTCACCATACAAGGCTATTACAGTATTATTGACTACATTCCGTATGCTGTACTTTTCATCTCCGTGACTTCTTCATTTTGTAACTGGAAGTTTGTACCTCTTCATCCCCTTCACCTACCTTACCCATCCCCTCACCCTCTCCCCTCTGGCTACCACCAATTTCTTTTCCATATGAAGAAATCTATAAATTTATATAAAACATGAATAAGTGATTTGTGTAATTACAGAGAGATAACTTTTTTTGGAAATATATAAGACCAAAAGTATGTATAGTGCAATTTTAATAAATTATAATCTGATGACTGAAGTTTGTAAAATTAAAAATAATTTTCAAAACCATTCAGTTATAGTTGTCTAATTTCCTGTGTTTAAACATTTTTCAAAGGTTTCTTCTTTGACCCACAAATTATTTAGAAGCATGTTATTTAATTTCCAAGTGTTCAGGAGTTTTCCAGATACTTGGTTGCTTATTTATTATTGATTTCTAATTTAATTCTATTTTGATAAGAGAACATAATCTGTATGGTTTTAATACTTTAGATTTACTGAAACTGGTTTTATGGTCCAGCATATTTTGAATCTTTATAAAAATTACACATAGAATGAAAAACATCTATTCTGTAGTTGCTAGGCAGCGTGTTCCGTAAACACATGGGGCCAAGTTTGTTGGCAGTGTAGTAAGTCTTCAGTATCCTTACTTATTTTCTGTTTACTTGCTCTATTGATTACTGGTAGAGAAGTATTGAACTCGCCAAATGTTATTGTGGGTTTGTTTATTTCTTCTTTCAGTTCTTACTCCATTTTGAAGCTTCATAATTAGGTGCATACCTATTTAGGATTGTTATGTTTTCTTGGTTGACTCCTTTATCATTGTGAAACATCCTTCTTTTTCCTTAGTACTATGTCTTACCTGAAGTCTTCTTTGTCTGATATTAATTAGCCATTCAAGCTTTTTGTCATTAGGATTACATAGTATATGTGTTTCTATTCTTTTACTTATAACCTTGCTGTGTCTTTATAATTAAGGTATCTTGTAGACATTTGAATAGTTGACCCTTAAACAACACAGGTTTGAACTGCACAGGTCCACTTATATGTGTTTTTTTTTTTTTATAAATGCAGGACAGTACTGTAAATGTATATTCTCTTCCTTTTGATTTTCTTAACGACATTTTCTTTTCTCTAGCTTACTTTATTGTAAGAATGCAGTATATTATACATATAATATCCAAAATCTGTGTTAATCAACTGTTTATGTTATCAGTAAGGCTTCCACTCAACAGTAGGCTATTACTAGTTAAATTTTAGGGGAGTCAAAAGTTAAATGTGCATTTTCAACTATGTGGGGGCGTCAATGCCCTAACCCTTCACATCATCCAAGGATAGTTTGGCCTTACTTTTCTTTTTCTTTTTTTTTTAAGATTTTATTCATTTATTTGAGAGAGAGAGAACTAGACAGAGAGAGCATGAATGGGGAGGAGAAGGAGAAGCAGGCTTCCCATGAACAGGGAGCCTGACGCAGGGCTAGATCCCAGAACTGCGGGATCACGCTGAAGGCAGATGCTTAACCGACTGAGCCACGCAAGCATCCCCATTTTGTTTTGTTTTGTTTAAGATTTTATTTATTTGTTTGAGAGAGAGAGCATGAGCACAGTGGGGTAGGGGCAGAGGCAGAGGGAGAAGCTGACTCCCTGCTGAGCAGGAAGCCCCACATGGGGCTTGATCCCAGAACCCTGGGATCATGACCTGAGCCAAAGGCAGATGCTTAACCAACTGAGCCACACAAGTGCCCCTAGGCCTTCCTTACTTTTCTATCCAGTTTTAGCAGTTCCAGACTTTACATTTGTGTCCACTGACAGTTAATGTAATTATTAATATGATTAAATTTAAGTCTGCCATCTTGCTACATGTTTTCTGTTTGTCCCATTTGATCTTTGTTATCTTTGCCTTCTTTTTTTCTTTCTTTTGGATTAAATGAGCATTTAATTAGTATGCCACTTTATCTCTTTTGATTTATAATTTGTATCACATTTGTGTTTTATTTGTTGCTCTAGGCAGTTAACTTATTGCTGTGTGCTGTGGACTCCTGTTGTGCCATTTTATGTAAGAGCCTGATGACAGTACATTGTTATTGTCCATCCTCCTGTCATTTGCATTGTTATTGTCATAGGTTTGACTTCTACACCTATTATAAACCCTACAGCCCTTTGTTTTTATTTCAGTTTTCTTGAACATAAAGATGAAAAAAATTATTTTATATTTATCTACACATGTATTATTGGCAGTGCTTTTCATGTCTTTATGTAAATCTGAGTTTCCATCTGGTATCGTTTTCCTTTTACCTGAAGTACTTCCTTTATGGTAGTGCTAGTGTACTGGCCTTGACTTCTTTCAGATTTTGTTCATCTGAAGTTGTCTCTATCCTCAACTTCTTTGAAGGGTGTATTTTTGTGGAATATAGAATTCTAGTTTGATTCCAGCCCCACCCCCTAGCACTTTAAAGATGTTTCATTTTCTTTTGGCTTGGGTTGTTTGATAAGAAGCAGACAGAGGTCATTCTTTTTTCTTTTGCATGAAATGTGTTTTTTTATTTCTGTGTGCTTTTAAGATTTTCTTTTTATAATTGGTTTTCAGCAGGTTGTTTATTATATGCCTTGGTGAGTTTTCTGTTGTGTTTATTTTCTTGGATTCATTGAGCTTCTTGAATAAATGAGTTTATATTTTTCATCCAGTATGGAAAAAGATGGCCATTATTCAAATTATATTGCCTCCCCTTTCTGGGAATCTAGTTACATAGATTTTACATTGCCTGATTTTATCCCACAGTGAGGCTCTGTGCATTTTCCCAGTCTTTTTTCTCCACTCCGCTGGGTGAAACTCAGATCTGTCTTCCAACCATGCATAAGCTGTGATTGTTTAGTTTTGAATTTACTCGATTTGTTCTTTCCCTGGTAGTTGTTCTTTGATTGGTCTTGTAGAGTGTCACCTTGAACAGGCACAGGTTAAGTATTCAGCCAAAGGTTCAAGGGACTCTGTATTCAGATTTCTGGAGTTTGTTTTGCCATAGCTTTTTTTCTTTCTGGTATTCTGCTTCACAAATTCCGTCCACCTTGGCTTTCCTGAACTCTTATTTCTCTCTCCTAATCTCAGTGAGACCACTGTACTCTCCTTGGGATTCTGCTTCATGAACCATGGTTTGAAAGTACCTTTAGGTAGAAAGCTGGGATTATTGTAGGGTTCGTTTCATTTTTGCTCTTATCTCAGGGATCACAGGCATGTGCTGCCTACTGTCCAATGTTTCCAAATAGGTATTTCCTCTAATTTGTCCAGTCTCTTAGTTGTTCATGGCAGGAGGGCTATTCCATGGCCATAAGCAGTAGTCCCTATAAATTTCTGTTTCTATTGTATCTTCAAAAAAATATTTTCTAATTGTGGTTGCTGGTACAAAGGAATAAAATGAACTTTTATATATTAATCTGATATATAGCAATCTTGCTGAACTATTTTATTTTTTTAGTAAATTGCATAATCTCTTGGATTCTCTAGATAGATAATCACAGTGTTCATGAATGAGGACGTTTATTTTTCCTTTCCAAGAGTTACTGATATTATTTCTTTTTCTTATCTTAATGCATTGGTTATAAGTACCTTTAGCACTATATATGAAATGCTTTAGTAGCCAGTCTTATTTTTTTCCTGAATCTAAAAAATTCCTTTAATGTTCTACCTTTAAGTATGATCTTTGTATGCGTTTGTTTGTTTCCCTTTATCAGGTTAGGAAGCTCCTGTCTACCTAGTCTGTTAAAAATATTTTTTAAAAAATTATACATGTGTTTTGAATGATATCAAATGCACTTTCTGCATCTACTGAGATGATCACATTCTTTTTTTTTCTTTTTTTTTAAAAGATTTTATTTATTTATTCGACAGAGATAGAGACAGCCAGCGAGAGAGGGAACACAAGCAGGGGGAGTGGGAGAGGAAGAAGCAGGCTCATAGCGGAGGAGCCTGATGTGGGGCTCCATCCCAGAACGCCGGGATCACGCCCTGAGCCCAAGGGAGACGCTTAACTGCTGTGCCACCCAGGCACCCCTCTTTTTGCCTGATACATTGAATTATATTTTTTCTAATGTGAAATTATCTTAGTATTTCTAGAATTAGCCCACATTTTAAAATACTCTCTTGGTTTGAGTTTGATAATTTTATGTAGGGTTTTGCATCTGGATCATGAATAAAATTAGCTTATAAAATTTTCCCTTGTGATGCTTCCTTTATCTCTTTTGGTATAAAATATATACTAGGATTATAAAATGAGTTGGGTGAGTGACTTCTTTATCTGTTTCCTGGAATAATTTGCATGAAATATGAAATACTATTATTCAAATGTTTGGAAGTGTCAGTCTGTGAATGCCTTGGGATTGTTTTGTTTAGATTAGGTTAGATTGCTTTTTTTTTTAAAAGATTTTATTTATTTGACAGAGAGAGACACAGCCAGCGAGAGAGGGAGCACAAGCAGGGGAGTGAGAGAGGAAGAAGCAGGCTCCCAGCGGAGGAGCCTGATGTGGGGCTCGATCCCAGAACGCCGGGATCACGCCCTGAGCCGAAGGCAGACGCTTAACGACTGAGCCACCCAGGCGCCCCATAGATTGCTTTTTTGTGGATAGATTTTAAATTATTGCATTAATTTCTTTACATTTATATGATTTTTTCCAATTTTCTTTGTATTATTAAATATGTTTAATAGGAAAAATACATTTTTTTTCTAGGTAATACATCATTTCATCTCTGTTTTCAAATTTATGGTCATAGAGCTGATCATACTTTTCACCATCTCAAATTCATATGTATGCACTTTCCATTCCAGAATGTGTCTTCTCCTTTATTTCTTGATTGATCTGGTATAATAATATTTTATTTTATTGTTTTTTTAAGAAACAGATTTTTCGACCTGTTCTATTATATCTTTTTTATCAGGTTGTTTCTCATCCTATCATTATTATTTCCTTGCATCTCCTTTATTTGGCTTTACTTTTATTTTTACGATTTTTTTTGTTGACTGCTTAGCTCATTTATTTTTATTTTTTTCTCAGGAGTATTTAAGGGTCTAAATTCCTTGGTGTTGCTTTAATTGCATTTTATAGGTTTTAATATGTAGTATTTTACAGTCCTTCAGTTCTAAATGTTTTCTGATTTTCAGAGCTATTTAGGAAATTTTGTTTTTGTTGTTGCTGTTGTTTTAAATATTCAGATCTACAGGGTTTCATGTTATCTTTCTGTTCTTGATTTCTAATTAAATGGCATTAGGGCCAGAGCATATGTTTCTTTGGTACTTGTTGATCTGTTTTATGGCCTAGAATGGCCTATCTGTGCTTCATGCTCTGAAATTTCACTATGTTGTTTCTAAGTGTGGTTTTATTTTAATTTATCCAGATTGGGTCACATTTTCTATTCTGGGAAAATTTTAGCCATTATTTTTGTACGCCTTTCTCTAATTCTTGCTATTCTCTTTGTCTGGAATTCCTATTAGAACTATATTAGGCTTTCTCATTCTGTCATGCATGTTTCATAATCTCTTGTTTCATATTTCCCACTTTAGTATCTCTCTGTAAAGGCAATATGGTAAATTTCTTCATATCTATATTCCATTTACTAATTTTCTCATCTGGTTTTTCTTTTTAAAAATTTATTTTATTTTTTTAAAGATTGTATTTATTGGTTTGACACAGAGAGAAAGAGCACAAGCAGGGGGAGCAGCAGGCAGAGGGAGAGGGAGAAGCAGACTCCCCGCTGAGCAGGGAGCCTGACCTCATGAACTTTGAGATCAGGACCTGAGCCAAAAGCAAGTCTTACGTTCAACTGACTAAGCCACCCAGGTGCCCCTCATCTGGTTTTTCTTAATACATGCTTTTTGAAATTAATTCCATTGAATATGTTTTTATTTATCGAATTTCACTTTTGTTCTTTTTCATGTCTACCTGGCTTTTCTCATATTTTCGGTTCCATCTATTTTGTTTTTCATATTTCCAAACACAATTATTTTATAATGGCTTTCAGATCTTCTAATTATTTCAAGTTCTTGAAGGTCTCATACTGCTGGGGGAGGGGCTGGTGTGTGTGTGTCCTAATTCTGGTATATGGTGGATTGTTTCCTTACATATTTTCTAATTTTGGATGGAGAGCTCGTCTTCAGCAATGCCTTATCTGTGGAAATTCTGTGGAACTTGTCTTTAGAGAGTATCTCTCCAGAATGGCTTTGTCTTTGCGTCTCCTAGAACCTTATTCAGTCTAACAGTACCCTTTTTTCCTACCCAGAGAACGCGGTGAGATAGTCAAACTTTGTTTTCTTCCATTGTGTCAGGAGGGCTTTTTAAATGAAACCATAGCCTCTGGGAGACTTGCCTATATGCAGGGAGGAGGTGGTGGGTTTTAGTTTCAGGGCTTTGCTTGCATGCTTTGTCACCGAAAAGGGCCCTAATACCTGAGGTCCTTTGTTGAATAACCATGTTTCCCTGTCCTCACAACAGCACAGGTTGGTGTACTAACCGGCTTTGGTCTTCAGCATCTTCTCAGTGTTGTACCCCTAAGCTTTCCCTTACTTTCTTGAGAGCTTTTAAAGCATGTTTGTTATGTTTTAGCTGCTGCTTCTTATTTAACAGACATGTATTTGAACGTTGTTGACTTCTACCTTGAGGCTATGACCTTGAGGTGATGTGTGAGTCTAATTTTACAATTCAGAGCAGAGGACTTTGTTGATTTTAGGGCCATTTTTAAAATGCCCAGGATTTCTGTGATAGCAGCAATAAATGCAAATTTTGTTTATTGTGGCATGGTATTGTGTGTAGGTATGAAGCTTTTTTTTTTTTAAAGATTTCATTTATTTACTTGACAGAGATAGACAGCCAGCAGAGAGAGGGAACACAAGCAGGGGGAGTGGGAGAGGAAGAAGCAGGCTTCCAACGGAGGAGCCCAATGTGGGGCCCGATCCCATAACGCCAGGATCACGCCCTGAGCCGAAGGCAGATGCCCAACGACTGCACCACCCAGGCGCCCCTAGATATGAAGCTTTTAACTCACATCTGTCTTTTTTCTTTAAGTGTTCTTCAAGTTAGTGGAAGTTAAAGGAATTTTAAGGGTATGGAGTTAAACCTACAGATACTTTTGGATTAAGTTGTGTAACTTCACGGAATGTTTTTGTAACTTTTTCAAATATATTCATTTGTAATGCTGTTGTGACTAACATTCATTGGGGATCAGACAACAAAACAAGTCTTCAACATCTACATAACGTATGAGAGGGTTATTGGTACTTAATGAAATTCTATCTTTAAAAGAAGTAGGCATTCCTTAAGGGAACGGTGCTATGCAATTGAGAATTTTGATTAGTCTTATTGCTTTATTGTGATTCATCATAGACTGATTTCTTAGTAAAATGTTGTTCCACTTTGATTTCAGAATTCTTTGTTACATCACTGAATAATGGATGAGGCTGAGAGAGAAAAAGAGAAGAGGTATGAATTCATAGCTGACTGATATTTCTCTCAAAGCCCTCTCCCCTGTCTTCTGTTCCTGTTTCACGTCTTGCAAAATCCTATTTCCTTGGGGAAGCCTGACTCAGGGAAATTTGGTCTCTCCAGTGAGTTTTTGATAACCCCTAGCCCCAACTCTATTATAATACTTAGTGCATTACCTATGTACCTGAAAGCCTCCCTCATCAAACTGTGTCTTCCATGACTTACACAGTGGCTGCCCAGAGCTGACACTAAATAAGTGCTTTACACTCCCTGATAGGTTTAGAAGCCTGTTTTGGAGCCATGGTTTGCCTAGAGCTTAAATTCATATATGTTTGAAAAGATAAATTATCTTATTTTTCCAATTCAGGCATCTAAAGTACATTCCTGAATGGGAAAAAATCAGAGAGGGAGACCATGAGAAACCATGAGAAACCCTTAACTCTGGGAAACAATCTGAGGATTGCTAGAGGGGAGGTGGGTGGGGGGATGGGGTAACTGGGTGATGGGCATTAAGGAGGCACGTGATGTAATGAGCACTGGGTGTTATGTGCAACTGATGAATCACTAAACTCTACTTTTGAAACTAGTAACACGCTATATTTTAATTAATTGATTTTAAATTTAAAATATATATATATTAGAAAATTGCAAAAAAAAAACCCAACAACAATCAGCTTTGGGTTTCACTGATTTTCTTTATTTTTTCATATGTCGAATTTAAGAAACAAAGCAGATGAACATAGGGGAAGGGAGGGAAAACTGAATGGGAAAAAATCAGAGGGAGACAAACCATGAGAAAACCTTAACTCTGAGAAACAAACTGAAGATTGCTGGGGGAGAGGTGGGTGAGGGGATGGGGTAACTGGGTGATGGGCATTAAGGAGGGCACGTGATGTAATGAGCACTGGGTGTTATATGCAACTGATGAATCACTAAATTCTACCCCTGAAACTAATAACACACTGTATGTTAATTAAATTTAATTTAAATTAAAAAAAGATGTGAGTTGAAAAAAAATTCCAGTGCACTGATCAAAAAGTTTTTGTCCAAATTTTTCAGTATGATCTGTTTTTTAAAGGAAAAAAAAACAATATCTCACTTAGCATTTTATTGTTCAGCCTTCTCTCTGAGATGGAGCAATGGCTTTGCAAGAGCCTCTTGAGTAATTATATATCATTTAAAATGAATTTTATTTAATCAGAAGTACTCTTGTAAAAGCAGGTAAGAATATATGGTGGAACAAAGATCCCCCATTAAATTCAAGTTAATTTGGATTTAATTTATTTTATATAATTCTTAGGTTACTGTGCCAGACACTGTGCTGGGATTTGCTATGGAAGACACTGAGATAGATGTGGTCCCTACCTTCGAGGGCCTCACAGTCTAAGGGAGATGCGATTGGCTTTCATTTACTCATTTTATTTTTTTTTTCATTTCCTCATTTTAATATTGACAGTTATTGTTGTCCTTTGAATGATCAAGGGTCTGGACTTTTGCTCAAATGTTGGCATTAATAACTCCCTTTCTCTCTTCTTATTTCTTCTCCATCCATTGTTTCATCGTCTGAATTCCTAGACTTACCCTTACCATTAACAACCCTTATTGTTTTTTGTCACTTAGGGATGTACCTAACGTATCTGAAAATATTAAGAAGGACCGGTTCAATGCCTTCTTCACAGAACTTCGTTCCATGCTTCAAACTCATGGTTATCCTGTAAAAGGAGACAGATCTAAAACATCGCAGGGCACTACTGCCCCTTCACAGAAGAAGGAAGGTTTGATCTGGGCACCCCAACCCATCCTTATAGCTTTTTGATTAGTCATATTGAAAATTGGTTGTGGGTGGGACAGCTGGGTCTTTCCCTTTACTTCAAACATCTTTGGGCGGGATTAATGAATAGAGGATCTCCTGAAGCACGTTCTAATTCACAGATACTTAGTTTCTGTCTATTCATAAGTTTGTTTATAGCCAATGCTGAAAATATTGTTAAGGTTCATGCAAAAATGGAACAAGGAAATGAGAATTAATGGAAGTATACTGGCCAATAATAATACAGATTTCTGTATCTTAGGCACTTGAAGCATATGGTATACGTTGTTAAGGGAAACATGGCTCTGAGGGTGTAAAATAGTACCTATAATACTTAAGTAAGCTTAATTCAAAACATCTGAACAGGTTATACCCATATGCATATAATCATGCTGTAAAAATCTGTTACTTAAAAAAATATTTTCTTGACCCTGTGATACTTCTATTTCTCTGTTTCTGTGCCCTCTTCACAGCACAACTTCTCTCTTTTTTTAAAGATTTTATTTATTTATTTGACAGAGAGAGAGACAGCCAGCAAGAGAGGGAACACAAGCAGGGGCAGTGGAAGAGAAAGAAGCAGGCTCCCAGTGGAGGAGCTTGATGTGGGGCTCGATCTTAGGACTCTGGGATCACGCCCTGAGCCGAAGGCAGACGCTTAACAACTGAGCCACCCAGGCGCCCCCACAGCACAACTTCTTGAAATGATTGTATAGACCCTGTCCCCACATCCTCATCGCTCACTTTCCTCAATCCACTTCGCTGAGGCTGCAGCTCTCACTGCTCCAGTACAACTACTTTTGTCAGGAATAACAGTGACCTCCACATTGTTGAATTATTTGGTCCTTAACTCTCCACATCTTTCTTGGCCTTTTAAAATACATTGGACAGGTGACAACTCCTTTCTTCTTGAAGTATTTTTCTCTTGGCTTCCAGAATAACCCACTCACCTAGTTTCTCTCTTAGCTCATTGGCTGCCCCTTCCCTTTTTTTCTACTTTCTACCTTTCTACTTTCCCTTTCAACTTCTGAACACTTGTGTGCCCCAGAGCTCAGTCCTTGGACCTTTTTTCTTCTCTAGCTACACTCATTTCCTGGGTACTCTCATCCAGTCTCTTAACTTGAAGTGCTCCCTGGATGTCAGTGACCCCTGCTTGTTAAGTCTGTCTCTAGCCCTGACTTACCTGAGCTCCATACTTGAGCACTGTACTCATTATTAAATCAGCAAAGAGTTTCCTATGTGACTTCTTCATTTGGATATCTAATAGAAAAGTTAACATGTCCATAAAGGAACTCTTGGTCCCTCTCCACTCCATTGACTCTCACTGCCCCCCCAGTTTTCCTTATTCCAGTAACTGATACCACTAGTCATTCTTCCAGCTGCCCAAACTAAAAATGTAAAAATCATTCTTGTGTCCCCCATTTCTTCCACGTCCTCAGCCAATTCATCAGCAAGTCCTTTTGGTTTTGCCTCTAAAATATATCTCAAATCCATTCACTTCTCCCCATTTCCATAGGTTTGGTATACCAACGAAATCCAGGCCACGAGCATTTGTTACTTTTGCAGAAGCCTCCTAGCTATACTCTGCTTCCACTCTTGCTCCCCAATTTGATCTGTTTTGCACAAATAGCCATAGTGGTCTTTTATTTTTTTAAAGATTTTGAGAGCACAAGCAGGGGGAGCAGCAGGCAGAGGGAGAGGGAGAACCAAGCTCTCTGCTGAGTGGGGACCCCAATGCAGGGCTCAATTCCAGGACCCAGAGATCATGACCTGAGCTGAAGGCAGATGCTTAACCTACTGAGCCACCCATAGTGTGCCCCTATAGTGGTCTTTTAAAAACATGTCACTCTAGGGACACATGGGTGGCTCAGTTGGTTAAGCATCTGACTCTTGATTTCGGCTCAGGTCATGATCTCAGGATTGTGAGATCAAGCTCCACGCTGGGTGTGGAGCCTGCTTAAGGTTCTCTCTCTCTCTCCCTTTCCCTATGCCCCTCTCCCCAAAACACATATCACTCTCCTGCTTAAAAGTATCTCATATTCCACTTAGAATAATGCCAACTCCTTAACATATACCCTACATGATCTGGCCGTGCCTGTCTTTCAGACTTCATTTCCTACTACTCTATCCCTTGGTCACCCTACTGTAGCCACTCTGGCCTCTTGTTTGTATTTAAATAGGCCAAATTCTTTTCTGCTTTACTTTGTACTTACTGCTTCTTCTGCTCAAGATGCTTTGCTCCCAGGTTTTCCTGTGGCTGTCTTCCTGTCATTCCCGTCCATGTGTTCATTATCTCTCTACCCACACCCCACCATTCTGTAAGATACAAAAGGATAGTCATGTTGCTTGTCTTGTTTGTACTGTTTTGAGCCTCTAGAACAGAATAGGATATATAGTTGGAGCTCAGTAAATATTAGTTAAATAATGGGGCACCTGGGTTGTGCAGTTGGTTAAGCATCTGACTCTTGGTTTTGGCTCAGGTTATGATCTCAGAGTCCTAAGATCGAGCCCTGTGTCAGGCTCCATGCTCAGCGCAATCTGCTTGAGTTTCTTTCTCCCTCTCCCTCTGCCCCTCCACTCATGCTCTCTCTCTCAAATAAATAAATCTTTAAAAAACATTAGTTAAATAAATGAATGAATGAGGTTTAGTTTAATAAGAATTACCAAGTCCCTATTATGAGTTAAGTACTATGCTAGATACTGGAATTTTAATGAAGAATTGGCTATGGTGACCATCCTACAAGCAAAACAAGAATAAATTTATGGATAATAGTAATGTAAAAAGCCCTTTGTGGTTGATTGATAAAATACACTGGTTTTATTTTCTTGGAAATATGTAGACTCTCTTCAGTCTTATTTATTTCTTTGGAGGGAGTGTAGGAGATGACAATCACTAAGTAGAGCTGAAAGTCAATGGTGAAATAACTTCAGCAATCAGGTATGGGAGAGTGTCATGGGTTGTTTCCTGAGCTTGAAGAATTGTGACCAGAATTGAGTTTCCAGGCTGGGACAGTGGTCAGAAATACTGATCTTGAGGCATTTGTGCAATTGGTGTGGTTTATTTTTATATTCTGTCATTTCCCATGCAGTTACACACCCTTCTTTCATTCCATCTTTAGTGAGGGTTCTGGAACTTTTTTGCTCATGCTTGGTCTCCTTGTCCAAATCTACTGATAGAAAAGGATCTGAGACTCATACCCACTTAGAAAATAAGCTGTGCTATCAGAATTATCCTCGTCGGGGGATTTAACATTTTTAAAAGGGGTCAAAGTTGTATGCCATGGGTCTCTAACTAACTGTTCTGTGAGGAGAAGAAACTAATAGTTATTGACATGCATTAAAATAACTGGAGATTAGAGGGCTGTGTTAGGGAAATCCCTGTGTTAGTGAAGTTAGTGGAGTAGGGAGGATTGGGGCAGGTGGTGGGGGCAGATGTTGATAGCAAAGGCTCTGAGTGAGCACAGCAGCAGAAACAGTTCTCATTGGGAAAACCAGAAAACCTTGAAGAATGAAGAAGGATGGATGGGAGATACAACATTGTTAACAGCTTTGAAGAGATATGAGAGGGCTTAAAGATATTCTAGATAGGTGTCTGGATCTGCCTAAAGCCCTTGACACAGCCTGTAACTTCTCTGGCATATTATAATTACTGGGTATCAGTGGAATGCAGAAGACTTAAAGAAGTCAAGAAAAGGAAAGAACTAGAGGTTGAAAATCATAAAGTTTTTGGAGAGGTGTGTACAGTGGAAATTGAGTTGGATGATCTTAAGGTCTTTTTCAATTCGAAACACTTTTCTGTTTATGATAATTTACAAGCAATTAGTTAGTCTACATCAGCTCCTTCATTAGCACTCAACATTTTCTCATGGGAGTCTTTTCTATAAAATTAATTATAACTTTGAAAAATCTAATACCCATAGCTAATCATTTTAATGTGACAGTTTTCTATCCTTTCTTTGTTTTTCTAAAAAGGCAAAGTCAATCCAGAAACCTCCAGAGAGCAATCTAATTGGATTCCATCATTTCATAGCTATGAAGACTTCAAGTGTAAGACACTACAAGTAAGAGGGGGTTTGTTCTTGGATTACCACATATGTGAGAATATGTCCAATAGAAGATAAAGAATAGTGTTTTTCACAGTGTGGTTAAGAGACCATGCATATCAGGATTACCTACGGAGCTTGGTAAATAATATAGATTCCCAGGACCACCTTAAACTGTCTGAATCAGAGTCTCAATTCTGGTAGGGCCAGGAGCCTGCATTTCTAACAGGATCTCCAGATACTTCTTATGCCAACTGAGTTTTGAAAACCACTCATCTTGAGTGATGACAAATATGAAAAAGTCTTTGTTAGCGGCAAGTTAAATAATATCTGGTAGACCCTTCAGCATAGATTGTTGGCCTCTAAAAAACAGGCCTTCAAGTCTTACTTTTCCTCCTCACGGACATGAGGTTATAGTTTCTATCTCCAAGGAAACTGGTTGGTTTCACTAAGTTCAAAGTCCACAAACTAAAGCCTGAATGACTGTGGTCTTTGAGTCAGACAGATAGGGCTATGAATTGTGCCTTTGTCATTTACTTGCTCTGTGTCCTTGAGAGAGTTATTGTCTCTGAGCCTTGATTTCCTTCTCTGTAAAATGGGTATTGAAAAATCTCTTTCACTGAGTTGTGAGAATAAAGTGGATAAGTATAAAATGTCTAGCGCACTTCCTCACTCCCTTCTCCATGTCGTTCAGTTTCCCGTATTTTCCATTCCCGTGTCTCTCTGTGTTGCGATCTGAGTCATTTCTTCAGCTCTGTTTTCTTTCCAGCTATGTTCTAGCATGCTATTTAACTATACAGTGAGTTTTTATTTTTGATGATAATATTGTTTCTAGACATTTTGCTTATTTTTCATGTCTGCCTGGTCAGTTTTGAGTCTCTTGTTCCTTCATCATATTTTCAATACGCTTTGTTATTTATTTAAGCCATTTAAGCAAACTTATTTTATATTCTATCTTCAATAATTCTGGTATCTGCTGTTTTTGAATCTGATTCTGCATTTATTATTTGTACTGCCCCTTGTTCATGATGTTTAATTATCTTCCTGTGTTAATTTATTATAAGCTCATGTTATTTGGAACTTTATCCACATGAATTCTTTGAGCCCTGGTTTTAGAATGATTCTCTAGAGATGATTTCAGTTTCTTTTTACCAGATGTCTGGGGTCAGGAACAACTTAAACAATGAAAAATGACCTTGGGCTGTAGAAATCCACGCAGGTAGTTCATGAATTCCAGCTCCAAATCTTTGTGAGTGTGGGCTTCTCTTTAGCAATTCTCAGATGAGACTAGTTTTAGTATTCCCTCTCTAGCCAGAGCCGAGGCTGAGGCAGGCATGTGCATTCACTGTCTCCCTTTGTTGGATAAGATCTGTTTTGCCTGCTGAGAGTGTTACCTTTTAGGAAACCTGATTTTATGCAGAAGTCTCTGATTTTACTTCCCACCTTGTGTAGGCCTGGGTTTGCTTTCTCTCCCCGATCCCTATGCCATCAGTGTTATGCAGGTATTTCCAAGGCAAATACAGGCTCCAATATCCCCTTACCTTTCAATTCCCATCTTCTAGTCATTTCTGATACCAGATTGTTTGTTTTACTTTACAATAAGCTTGGTTTCTTTTTGAAATATAAGTTTTTATATACTTTGTCATTTGGGGGTTCTCTACCAGGAGGTGTTTGTCTGGATATCAAATCCATTATACAGCAGGAAAGTAATGGCAATATCCATACTTATAAGTAGATGACTAAACTAACCACAAATAAAAACGCTCCGCAAAATATTCTTAGCATTTTTGAAATTAATTTTGAATTAAATGTGAAACAACCTACATACGGAAATGAATCTTCCTAGCTTGTGTTGGAGAGTTTGTGTTAATTGAGTATACGTTAAAATTTGTTTGTCTAAGTGACACATCATTTGATAAACATCTCATGCTTAATGTTAAGTAGATTCTGTGTAGAAGGAAGAATAATGGAATTTTAATTAAGTCTGTGCCTCCTTTATTGATATTTAAGGACCACAGTACATTTTCAGTGTGCTATTATAATTATTTATGCATTTTGAAATAAAGCTATCATTTTATTATTGTTCCACTATTTAATTACATTATTATTCTCTCTTCATTAGTCATTAGATGGCTTTATGATAATACTGAGCACAGATGGAGTTATAATTTTTGTCGCTGGAAACATCACTTGTCTCCTTGGCCATTTACCAGTAAGTTTTTCCAGTTTGGGGGAAAGGATCATTCTGATTTATTATTTAGGGGTTCATCATTTGTTTTCAGGAGCATATAACTCATCACAGAAGATATTCTCTCAATGTTGTCAAAATGTGCACCTGTTTTATTGTCATCTTCATTGGTTTCAGTTTTAAATCTATAATAAAAAAATTCCGATTTGATGTAATGCAATACTGTGTGTGTGTGTGTGTGTGTGTGTGTGTGTGTGATTTCTAAACTGCCCCTGAAGGCAATCTCCAAAGAAGAATGTGGTTTTTGAAATGGCAATCTCCTCAGAAGCAGTGGATGGATGTGTTTGATTTTGTACATTTCTTCAGAGTCCACTATATACTGATTAAACAATGAAGGTCATGATTCGTTTATGCGGGCTCATGGCATCCATTCCCAGATCTGATTTGCTTTTGTTTCTTTATATTGAACAACAAATTATGATCTCATTTAGAAAAAAAATATAGAAGTGATGACATTGTTTAGCTGGAGACATCTACCCATGAGCTGTGGTCAGGGTCTGTGGTGTCCAAAAAGGTCACCGAGTCCTGAGCTCTTTGGTGTCACTATGCCTTTCATCAGGAAAGCTTTCTCTCTCCTCATAGGACCATTGACTTAGAATATGTGATTTCTGAAAAATTTTTCTGGACCTTCACGCTGCATATCTAACAAATATACCACTTAAATATGAAAGTACTACATACCTTCCTATTCCACTAATGCATGTGTGTGAAGAGAAGATATTTAGAATACATCCTCCTCCACTCCTGAAATCTCTGTCATTTGGCTAGCTTTGTGAATCATATTTGGATTGTTGCTTTCATTGTATATTCCTTACTCCACAGAGTTATCTAAAGAACTTGAAAACCCTGACCCAGAGATCTATAGTACTCAAGGTAGAAACATGTAAATTAATAGAAGTTTTGTTACATTATTCTTTAGTTAAGTTAGAAGTGGATTAGAAGCTTATTCAACCAGTTATGCTATTCCAGCCGACATGTTGCATGACCTGGTTAGAAGCCTAGAGACTTTTCTACTCTTTTCTCTTTATTTACAGATAGTATGATACATATCTTTATTTCTCATTCTCTTTCCTTTGCATAGAAAACAGTTTACATTTTCAAATTCAGCTTATATTTGTAGGATATCAAAACAGCTGAATAAAATACAAATATTAGAGGGGCGCCTGGGTGGCTCAGTTGTTAACTGTCTGCCGTCGGCTCAGGGCGTGATCCCGGTGTTCTGGGATCGAGCCCCATAACCGGCTCCTCCGCTGGGAGCCTGCTTCTTCCTCTCCCACTCCTCCTGCTTGTGTTCCCTCTCTCACTGGCTGTCTCTCTCTCTCTGTCAAATAAATAAATAAAATCTTTAAAAAATAAAAAAAAATACAAATATTAGAGATTTTTGTTGAACTGGACTTTAGAGTACTTATATCATGGAAGAAGAATGGTCTTATTAAATCTATATTAAAAGAAAGAATATGTTAGTATGATCCATGACAGGTTAAGTTTTGTTATAGTGAAGACCAGAAAGCTTCCCAGATTCTCGTATTAGATATTACTTAAACCAAACTGGTCATTGAGTGAGACTGGTGAATTTTTCCTATTACATAAGGATTTTACACAGTGATGGTCTTAGTTGTATTATCCTTGTTTCTTTATGGAGTTTGGTTCAAAGTTTTCACTCTCAAGAGAATCTTTTACCTTTCAGCATTTTAGGTAATATACACACGCACGGACTCATCCTAAGGTAGAGGTGTCTGGGACATGGGTTTGAATGACTAATCTTAAACCATGGACTTGATTACCTGAGATGGGTATACTTAAAAATAAAGCTATGACTATTAGGTCTGTACATAAACATTAAATGGGAATGAAGTTATATAGCCTTGCTGAAAAAGACTAGCTGAGGCATAATTTCATACTTTTCCTCGTTAAATCCTAAGTCTTCTTAATTTGTAACAACATGCAATTTTTTTCCAGGCTTTGATTAAAATTTTCATTTTATAAGTCATTCATCATATATTAATGTAGAGACAAAACGATTTCTAGAATATCTTCCTGGCTCCAGGAATCTACAATTTCATTAAATATCAAGATACCTCTGTCTCTTGGGCAACTCTAAACCGATAGCATGGGATGGAAAGAACTTTGTCTTTGAAGTCAGATAATCTGGAGATAAAAATTTAGCTCAATCACTCACTAGCTACAGGAACTTTGGTTTCTCTTTTGTAAATGTGGAAAAAAATACTACTTAGAGAGTGCCTGGAGGTGGGCTATTACAAATGTGGGGTTAGTGAAGACCTGCCTTATCAGGTGATGTTTGAACAGAGGCCTGAATGGAGTGAGTATGTGAGTCATGCAGATAACTGGAGCAAGCGTGTTCCAGGCAGGAGCAAAAGCAAGTGAGAAGGCATTAAAACACAAATGTCCTTGGTGTGGAAAATGTATGGTAGAGGGGACATTGTGATTGGAGCTCTGTGAGCAAAAGGAAAAATACTAGGAGGTGATGAGGTCAGAGCAGTGACAAAGGTTCACCTTGTTTAGGGCCATTGTAATGACTGTGCCTTTTCCTCTGAGATGGGAGAAAGCCATTGTGGGGGTTAGAGCAGATGAGGGAAGTTATGTGAACTTAAGTTTTTGGGGATCACTCTGGCTTTTGTGTTAAGAATAGGCAATGGGTCGTTTGTTTTGTTTCTTTTTTTTAAATAATATTTTGTTATATTAGTCACCATACAGTACATCCCCAGTTTTGATGCAATGTTCCATGATTCATTACTTGCATATAACACCCAGTGCACAATGCAATATGTGCCCTCCTTACTACCCATCACTGGCCTATCCCAATCCCCCACGCCCCTCCCCTCTGGAAGCCCTCAGTTTGTTTCCCAGAGTCCACAGTCTCTCATGGTTCATTCCCCCTTCTGTTTACCCCCCCTTCATTCTTCCCTTCCTTCTCCTACTGATCTCCCTGCTATTCCTTATGTTCCACAAATGAGTGAAACCATCCCACATATGAGCAAAGGGGGAAAAAAAGAGAGACAAACCAAGAAACAGACTCTTAACTCTGTAGAACACATTGATGGTTACCAGAGGGGAGGTGGGGGTGGGTAGGTGGGTAAAACAGGTGATGGGGATTAAGGACGGCACTTGTGATGAGCACCAAGTGTTGTATGGAAGTGGTGAATCATTATATCATACACCTGAAACTAATATAACACTGGATGTTAACTCTACTGGAACTAAAAAAAAAAAAAAAACAAAAGAGTAGGCTATGGGGGCAGGCATGAAAGGTAGAGAGCCAACTTGTAAAGCTATTGCAATAGTCCAGGCAATTAGATGGTGATGGGTATCAAGGTGGACGTGGAAGTCATCAGTGTTTTGTAGGTAAAATAAGTTTTGTTGATGGATTAGATGGGGGTGTGACAAAAAGATGTGAGGAGTCCAAGGTATGGCATTGTAACACATACAATCATGACTAGAACGATGGCTTTATATCATCATCATGGTATTAAATTTATATCTAAAATCTGCCATCATATTTTCCCAATCATTTATTTTCTTTGACAGTCTTTTCCTGTGGCAAAACTGGCAGTCACTCGTAGTACTAACTTGTAGTTCTGAACAGCTTGCCCTCCTACTCACCCCACTTCATCACACCCCCCACAAAAAAATTAAAACTGGGAATTTACATGTATTTGTTCTCTTACAATTTTTAAGCAAATGAAAATTTTCAAACACGTATTTCCTCATGGAAGGAGTTTCTCAGCATTGAGTTTTTAAGAAACTTTAGCAGGTTTTGAACACAGGTATATGGTTAGTTCATGATAATTGTGATGAGATTTGCTCTATTCTCCCTGCGAAGCTTACAGTGTAGTAGAGAGTTACTAGTGATGAGTCTTGTTTGATTCAAAGTGCAGTCTGAATTTTGTGCAGAGGCTCTTATCCTTCCCTGTGCCCTATACAGTTGAACAGTTTTCTAAAGCACGTTTAATGTGAATGTCTATGCCAACAAAAAGATATTTCTTGCCTGGATTTTCAGTAAATGTCATGGAGTGGAGTAAATTCCTTTACTTTTTTTTGACACGACTGAGGCTCACCATACTAATATTCGTGGGACAACTAATAGGTATTTGCAAACTTGGCTTTTGAGAAACCTCCTTAACTTTTCACTGGTATTTATCCTTGCTTCATTAAGCTTTGAGTGCCTTGATCTTTCTGCCTTGTGTAATAAGAAGAGCAAATGCCAAAGATTTACAAAAATAGCATGGTGTTGATAATGTTTTCACATCTCTGCCCTTTATCTAACTATGGAGCAGGATCGCTGGAATGATTGTTGCATTCACTTTTTTTAGTTGGTGGTCAATTATAGGGCATTAATTGTCACTATCACGTTCCTTAAAGAATGTAGTTAATTAATAAGAAACTAATTGCCAGTATTTCCATCCAAGGGAATGTATACTATCAAAAGACTGCTCACTTTGAATTCTTTTATGTGTCAGTGCTATCCTTTATTCTTCTACTAATGAAAGAACTGGTGAACCATGGCACTTTGTACCTCCTGTTACGGTCTTATTGTATACATGGCATCATCATTTTGTGTCTGTCTCATCTGCCTTATTGAACTATGTATTCGTTAAAATTAGAATTCATGTCAGGATCATCATTTTTAACCCTCATAAGTACTCAGTAAAGAAAGAAATTGATAATTTTCTCATGAACAAAATAGGGCATAGTTCTTCTTCTTACAGGGCATTATGTAAGCTAGTTTGTGTGAATGTACCTAGCACAGTATCTGGCATAGAGCAGTTGTTAATCATGTGTTAGACAAACGAATGAATGAGTGGTCTCCACTGACCAGGGGTAACTTGGTTTGGTACCTAAAGTTTATTTTATAACTAAACCAATAAAATAATTCTTGTTGAAAAAGTTAAGTTTAATGAAGAATATCTATATTTCTTTTGGGAAGTAAATTTCTTATTGAGTGACTTTCATTGTCAGAAATTTATTGCCTGTTAATTTCATAATGTTTTGTTTGCTAAATTAGGGTAATATTTCTGCCCTGAATCGAGACATGCTTTTTCTTGATTGAGACAGGATCCATCTGCTAATTTGAGCATTGGCTAACTCATAAGCTGGCTACTACGAATGGGCCACAAAAATATATTTCTGAATTTTGACTGTACATTATTAATATTAATCAGCAAAAAATTATTTGAACTTGTGGTTCATCACCCAAAATCATTATTCAGCTACAAAGAATACTTTATTACTTTGTTCCTCTCACATTAAAAACTCATTACTTAACTTAATGCCTGATATTCAATTTATCCATGTGTCACCATATTTCAGCTACCTGGTACAGCATTATTCATTCATTTAACCAACATTTATTGAGTGCTCACATGTGCCAAGCTGTGCTCTAGGTGTTGAGGATGCACAGTGAATAAGACAGCCAAGGTCTCTGTTCTAATGTGATTTACATTTTACTGAGGGAAACAGATAATCAACAGGTAAACATACTATAATGTCAGGTAGTGATGAGTATGCTATGGGAAAAAATTTAAAATACTTTTGAGTAGAGAGTTGAATGAAGTAAGGGAGAGCTTCATTATAAATATCTGGGAAACAATGTTTCACACTGAATGAAGAGCAAGTTTAAGGGCCCCAAGGTGACTATTTGCTTGGTGTATTTGGAAATGAACAAGTACTTTGGCTTTTACTTTGAATAACTTAGGTAGCTGGTGGAAAATGTTAGAGAAATAACTTGATCTGACATAATGTTTTAAATGAAACACTGTAGCTGCTCTGTGAAGAATGGAGTGGGAGCTGGGGTGTGGTAAAAATAGATGCAGAGAGACCAGTTAAAGCTGTTTGTGGTACTCCAATCTAGGGATAATGGTTTAGCCCATGTGGTGAAAAGTGGACTGATTCTGCCTGTATTTTGACTGTATTACCCAACAGAGTTTGCTGATGGACTGGGTTTGGGGTTTAAGAGGAAAAAGGCAAGTCAAGCACAAGCATGTGGGTAAATGGTGGTGCCTTTTACTGAAATGCAGAAGACTGAGGGAGGAGCATGTTTTGTGAGGGAAAAGATCCAAGTAGGGTTTTGGATATCTTAAAACTGGTAGACATCTAAGTTATCTAGAAGAGTTCAGAGAGAAGTCTGGACCGAAGGTGGGAAGATGGATGGTATTTAATGAGCTAGAACTGGAAGAGACCAGCCAGGGAGCAGTACAGTAAAAGCGGCCCAATGACTAGTAGTCAGAGAGAGGAGAAAGGTCCAGCAAAGAAAACTGAAGGCATAGCCTTTGAAGCAGAAGGATATCATATTTGTATGGTATCCTGGAAGCCAAGTAAACAAAGTGTTTCAAGAAGTAGGAGGGATTCGTTGTGTCGAATGCTACGATGTCAGGTAAGATTAGAGTTGAGAATTGACCATTGGATTTGGCAATGTGAAGGTCATTGGTGACCCTGACAAAAGTGGAGTGGTTAGGGTAAAAATCTGATTAGTATGGTTTCAAGGGAGAGTGAGAGCTAAAGAAATGAGAGGCAGCAAGTATAGTTCCTTTCAAAGATTTTTGTTCTGAAGTAGACTAGAGAAGACCTGGGGGAGAGAGTGTAGGGTCAAAGAAGGTTTTGGATTTTGGGAATTTTGTGTTGTTTTTCTTTTTAAGATGACTGATATTATAGCATCTCTGATAAAGCATTTGCATGCTATGGGAAAGACCTGGTAGAGAGGGAAAGCTCAATGCTGTGGGGAACAGGGGGAAATTTCTGGAATGATGTCCTTGACTAGTTGCAAGAGGATGAGAGGCAGTGCACTAGTCTTCGTTGAAAGCTTATTCATTGGAATAGGAGAAAAAGTAGGTCTCTAGCCACAGGAACAGATAGGTTGGTAGATTTGATGGCAGGAAGATACTGACGTTTCTTTTACCCTTTGCTTTTAATAGCAATAAGAAACAAGATCCCCAGCTGAATATGAGGAGGATGAGGGAGGGTTGGAGGTTTGAAGAAGGAGGAAAAGGAAAGTCATGGTCACACTGAAGAGTAGGAGAGTGAATTGTCTAGGGAAATGTAGAACGATTTCCAGACAGATCTGAGTGCCCATTTAAAATAATATACAGCATGGTTGTGGGTTTTTTTGCCATAAGCATGCAGTTGCTTGGGTGACAGTATAAGGTAGATGAAGAATTGAAATTAACCAGAGTTGGGATTTTCCCAGGCAGATATGTCAGAGAGAAAGAGAACATGGGAGTGATTAAAATGATCCACCAAGGAATCTGAGCTGGGTAAGGAGGGCTGTGACAATTTGCAGGAGATACAATGCCCAGTGAAAATGGACTGGAGGTCTCAGTGTGTGAAATAACTATTGGGGAGGTGGGGTACTTGCATGAGTGTACTGGAAAGTAGGAGGTAATGGGAACAGAGTGGGATAATGTAAACTGGGACTTGTAGAGGTATAATAGTATGACCACGAGATGGCTAAGAGGGAGCAGATGATAAGCTTCCTGGAGGGAAGGAGGTAGAGGAAGTGAGCATTAGTAGCACATGTAACAAAAAATATTTTCTCTCTTTCTCAAGGATGAGATCGTGGGTAAAAAGTTATTAAGTCTTCTGCCTGATCATGAGAAAAACGAAGTTTACCGAAAGATTGCTCTCAAACTTCCTTTGTCAAACTCAGGTACAGATTGTTTTTTCTCAATTGTAAGTTCTTAGATTTTAAAAGACAGGTAACAGTCACTCAGAGGAGTAATAAAAATAAAAACATTAGGGCCAATATAGCTGCTGATTATATATTAATATAATTCACAAATTATATTTCCAGTATTAAAAAATTTCTCCTCCATTAAATCTTGCTCTTTATCCTGAATCCTGATTATTTCAGCTTTTGTATAATTGCATAAATGTTATTTAAATAATGTGCTAGCTGGTACTCCACTCTACAGATACAACATAGATAGTTAGGCAAGTGCTAATATTCCTGGAAAGAAAATATTTTTGTAAAATCTGTTCTAAATAAGAAAATAGTCCTATGAAATAATCCTGCAGAATATGGTAACGTACAATTGTAAACTAGTTTTGTATCTGTTTTTTTTTCTTAGTGGGAAAACATATTGATTTTTGCTGTCATTTAAGGAGAGGAAATGTTGAACATGATAGCAGACCTACTTATGAATATGTGAAATTCATCCTGACAGTAAAAGATATTTCAACTGGTAAGCAGTTAAGTTTTTAATCTGATTTAGATGAAGTTAATGCGAAACCTAGCCCTTCATTGCTAACATAAACGCCCTTCTACTGTTGGTTCTCTCACATTCTCTGATATCCCTATGAGCACAGGTTTTGGTTATAGACATTAATCAAACTTTTAAAAAAGAATCCCTTGAAAAAAAAAGGCAAAGTAGACAATAAGGGTGCAGACATTAATGGATTACCAACAAAAGGACCAAAGGAAATCTCTGATAAAAAGAAAGAGTAAAGTGATTGTTCCAAAGGATTTCATTGTTTTAAAAATGAACCTGATAATATGAAGCACCTTGCTTGTAATTGTCTCTATCCTTTTTCTCTGAAACCAGAATTTGGGATAGATAGCTTAGATACTTACCTGACACTAATCGGAAAATACATGATACCATATTTAAAATGCATTTAGTTATATTCAATGATCTCATTCCTCAGTTCCTTGTTCATGAAAGTAGCTTTCATTTCTGTTCTTGAAGTTATGAATAAATAGAAAGTTTGTGCTAGTAGACACTGCTACTAAATCGGTATCCCCAAATCCTTGGGCCTCTAGCTTTTTTGTTCAGGCTCTTTGAATTTGAGCAGAGTGCAATGTTACTGTGAAACAGTGCAGCGAGACTGTGCAGTGAAAGGAAAAGAGGTGTTTGGAGATGATGAGGACTTGAAACATAAAGATATAATTACTGTCCAGTACGATGGAGCAGCTTACTTATGAGAGTTGTAATTACTGTTTATTGCTTTGAGGAAGGTAGAAAAGAGAGGGAAATAGGGGAAACTCCTTTGAAAAATGGAATACTTTTTACAGAAATATCTAATGTAAGTTATAAAATTCTAATCCTTGTTGCATTTCTTCTATTCTTAAAAAGTGTATTACATATTCAGTTTAAAAATACAGTGCAACTTACAAGGTAGGGCCACACGGTAACATGGTGGATTGAGCTAATAAGAATGGCTCTTTTACAAGAAATCAAACCCCAAATCTGTGTTGCGTGGCTATGGGGTCCAAATTTATAAATTTAAAGGTTTCAGGAACTATAGGCTGAGAAATTAACATAAACATCGATTTGGGCCATTAAGACATCTAGGGCTTGAACCAGAGGTAAATGGCCCAACAAATGTGTAAAAGGATGCTTAAACTCACTAGCAAGCAAAGAATGAAAAATTTAAAAACCAGTGAGATAACACTGTACATCCATCAGAATGACAGCAATCAGGAAGTGTGAATAATAAGCAAATATTGGTGAAGAAGTGAGAATTAAAACACTAATACAGTATTGAGAGGAATGTAAACTCATGAAACATTCCTGAAAAACAGAGTGAACTTAAATTATGTTAATTATTCTATGACTCAGCAATCCCATCACTGGGTAGAAATATACCAGAGGCAAACTTGCAGAGAGATCTGTGTCTAAGGGGACATGTACTATGTATGTCATAGTGTTGTTTGTGGTAGGAGGGAGTTGGAGATAGCCTAAGTGTGCATCGTTAGGGAAATGGATAAGTAAAATGTGGGAAATATACAATATGGAAAACATTGAAAGCAGTGACCTCTAGATATACATACTATAACATGATTAAATCATATGTTGATTAAAAATACAGTACGTTAAAAAAACGTAAGAAACAGAATGAGATCTATAGCGCAATGCCACCTTTGTAAATGGTAAACACATAGATAAAACCAGACTACATATTTGACAAGTTTATATATTAAAGGTCATAGATGGTAATGGGTGCCCGTGGGTGGAGAAGAGGCAGAAAGAAAAACAAGAGTGAGGACTTTATCTGTGTTCATTATATGCCATGAACAAGAGTGTAATTAACTCAGTTCTTTGCCACTGAGGTCTGAAAATATACCGAATGAATGAATGAACGAATGAGTAAATAAATAATGAAAATTAGCTCACACAATAGTCTTCTGATATGTTTGTCATATGTCTTGGAGATTAAAGGTCAGATACTTTTAAAAAACTTACTTGACTACATACACACACAAATTACACACATATTTAATACTAACCATGTGAACTGTATAAAAGAGGGGAGCTAAATTTCTTTTGGAGACTATAACATCCATCCACAGAGTAAGACCACAAGGCTGAGTATCACCCTGAAATCACAACAGCTACTTCTCAGTAATGACTTCTTCATATTTTGTTGGAGACCTAGGTGAGGAGGGTAGCCGGTATAGAAGGGCGGCAGGAAATATCTATGGCTTGGAATTCTGAAAATTGTCAGTGGGCTGACAAACAGCCCACTGATGTGGCAGGTGTATCTTGTGTAGCCAGCCTGCCTTTCCGTTTGATTGTCACATGTGTGTTTCTGTTTTCCTTAGAGCCTTTGGTGCTCTTCAGTAGCTTCTTCCCCAGCCACTCCTATGCTGAATCGTCTCCTACATATCTTCCTCTGGAGGATCGGTTTTATATGGTGGGGTCCATTTGTGTCCTTAGGGATCAGACCCTACGGGTGAGTATGTTGTGTGTGTGCTTTCCCTACTGTGGCATTGTGTGTTTCCTTTGAAAGGCTATGTCCCCTTTGGTCCCTCAGCTACTGGACAGCATTGCTGAGGAACCCGATGTGGGCAGGGGGTTGTGCTAAGTAAGATATGTGAATAAGGAAAGATCAGCTCCTGCGTTTCAGAAGGTGAGCATGTCAGTGGAGATTTCAGCACACCCCAAAGAGATGTACAACCATTTACAATTGGTTTTGGTGTGGTATGAAAGAGGTATACGGGGGCTGGGGGTGGGACATATTAAGGAGAAGTGATCATTTTGGCAGGTGGATAAAGGAAGGTTTCTGTTACGAGGTGAGTTTTGAGGCAGCTCTCCCCCACACCCTCCACCATTGCTCACTTAGTGTTCTACTAATACAGCACTCCCACATTCTGTCTCTAAAAAGAAAAGTCAGTCTTTAGAATTCATTGGATAGATTCAAGTTCAATGAATTTATTCACTAAGTGACATATTAAGTAAGCACCTATGATGTGCCAGGTGCTCTGCTAGGTCCTGGGGTAATATTATGGGAAATAGACAATAGACAGGTAATACTGAAAAGTGCCACAGGGATGATGAAACAATCATATGCTAATGACTGGGAAAAGGGAGTTCAGACAGAGTGGTCACAGAAGGTCTTCCTCTGATGACCTGTCTTTTGAACCTGCAATGGTGTTGTCGACCCAGCCAAGAAAGGAAGACAATCCATGTAGAGGGTTCAGCAGCTGTAATAGTCCTGAGGTAGTAACTAGCTTGGAGGGTTCCAAGGAACAAATACTGTTGTTATGTGACTATAAGAAGGTGGAAGAGGGAAGGAGTAGGAGAAAATAAGGTATAAGAGGTAGACAGAGACCAGGTTATGGAGAAATTTGAAAACCATGATCATGAGTTTGAGTTTTACTCAAGTGGAGTGGAAAGCAAGATGACGTGATCTGACTTCACTGTTTTTGTTTTTAAAAGATTAAGCTGGCTGCTGAGTGGGAAATGGAATCGGGGGGAATAAGAGCAGAGACAAGAGCAGTGCTATGAGGGGTGATGGGGCTTGGCTAGGATTGGAATGATGGAGATAGAAGTACACAGATTTGGGTTATTACTGGGAGACAGGGCACAAAGTCCTTGCTGTTGTGATGAAAGTGGGTGGGAGAAGAGAGAAAAACAACTCCTAGCTTTTAGGCCTGAGCAGCTCAGTGAATGGAGGTGCCACTAACTGACTTGCACAAGACAGGGACACTATGGATTGGGCAATATGGGAGTGGAGGGGACAAATCAAGAGCCACGGTAACATGATGGAGTGTGACATACAACACATCCAGCTGCCCTGTGAGAGAGGCCTCTGGATCCAGACCGGCTGCAGGACCTCATCCTAGTCACTTCTGTCTTGTAGCTTCAGTTTCTTTTTCTATAAATGGTGAGACTAGAACCTCCTTTTAGGATTGTTGTGAAGAGTGAATAGGATGGCACCTTATGCATGGTAAATACTTGGGAAGGAAGAAAAAGTAAATAATCATCATTATCATTATTATTGTGATCATTAGGATCCAGAGAGGGCAAAAGACCTGCTTTACTTTTCCTCTCTGGTTTAGAATGCGGACTTTGACCACATTTCGGAAACTGTGAAGGACCCCTTTACATTCAGTTGTAGAGCAGTGATGTATATCATCATTTTTTCAGAATTAAAACCGTGAGAAAAGTGGCAGAGAGAAAAGCAATTGAAGGAAATTGCTTGGTCTGACTGCCCCAATCATTATGTCTCTCTGGCAGCTCTCTGGGATTTGAACTCTCATATTTGCCAAGAGAAGGCAGACATCCCATTTTGGGGGGTCACCCCCAAATCTACTCCTCCTGCAAAAAAAAAAAATCTCATTTGGCACACTTCCCTCACCCTAGGCCCCCTCATGGCACAAGGATCCTTATTTGTGATCTACTGCAGTTTTTCTCTGGGTTTCTAGGATATTTGTTCCATATTAGTAGTCACTTTGGAGAACAAATCTTGTGAGCACAGAGGGCTTTTTGAAGGAAGATGTTTTCACAGTTTCACTGTGTAGCACAGTGGGCAGAGCAGTGAACTCAGAATACAACTGGGAGATGGATCTACTTTGATCTTGAATCTACTAGCTGTGCATCTTGGGCCAGATCGTTACATCTCTATAATTCTCAGTTTTCACATCTGTAAAATCACGTGCCTTTCTCACATTGCTATGCAGACTAGCTGTGATACTGGATATGAGATTGCTTCCAAATTTACTACATGCTATACAAATGTGTTGGGTATTTTTACTATATAAGTACATTTTAAGTATCTAAAATGCCAGTTTTTCTGCAGGAACTTTTCACTGTAAAGAAAGCCGGGGAAGAGGTTCTGCTGATACAAGACTCAGATGAGGAACATGCATCTCCAGAGCGCAGGTGAGAGGCTAATGTTGAAGTAAGTGATGGAGACCTAGGGCTCCATTTTGTTTCATTGGACAAAACTGAAATGAGAGAAATAATATCTACAAATATTTTTCCTATTAAAATGAAAAAAACAAACACTTGAATCCAGAAGAGCAATCAACTAGGCTGAATTCCTTTGCCCAGCTAATATAAATCTTACTTCTCCAGGTGAGTATACATACGAATAATTGGCTTTTTATTTTTTTAAAAAGGCAGTAGAGCACGCTTAACTGACACAAACATTTAATGACTTTCAAATTAAAACAATGCATTTAAAAGTAGTACTTGATTACTTCTTTTTCTTGAAATACTTTTAAATGGTAAAACAGCAAGTACGCTGGGTGGCGCAGTCGTTAAGCGTCTGCCTTCGGCTCAGGGTGTGATCCCGGTGTTCTGGGATCGAGCCCCACATCAGGTTCCTTCGCTAGGATCCTGCTTCTTCCTCTCCCACTCCCCCTGCCTGTGTTCCCTCTCTCGTTGGCTGTCTCTATCTCTGTCAAATAAATAAATAAAATCTTAAAAAAAAAACAGCAAGTACGCATTGTGGCAACTGCTATTAGGTGTCCCTCTTTTTGTGAATATAATCTGTTTCTTAGCATTTGTTAACCAAGTTTCAAAGAATGGAGGCAGTATTCCATGATTTTGAGTGAGAACAATAAAAATGCATTCCTAACCCACAGGAAAATGCCAGTTGACCAGATATCACTAAAACCCCTTCTTACCTCTATTTAACAATCCACCAAGGATTTCTGCAAAATAAAAATGGTTTGTGATACTATCTAGTTATTTAATAGTTGATAAACTCATTAGTAGGTTTGGCTGTGTGTAGAAAACCATAATACTAGACCCTGTGCAGTGTCGAGTACCAAGAGTGGATTACCTTCTGCATCACAGTGTATATGGATATGTAAATAAATAGGAAAATAATATATTAAAGATGTGCACCACATGCCAATAATACTTAGCAAAATAAAATAAACAAGACAATTTTTCAAGAGGTTTCTTATGATTAAAGACATGTTTGTGTGAGGTCTGGTGGTAAGAGGAAGGAGCTGGAGGCTGTGGTCGCTGTTGCTATTTGGTGGTGGGAGGTGGTAAGGAAGAAAGAGCTGGTGAAGAAATGAGTTAAACAGGAAATGTCTGATATTCATCTGTGTCTGGATCTAAGCAGTGGGGGGAGAAACATCCCTTCCTGGCAGGAGAGTTCAGAGGTGTTTGGCTGTGAACCATTGTCTGAAGCTACACACACAGCATTGGGATGGAAAGCAGAGCTCCCCATGGCAGTCTGTTTGCATTCCATGTGCTTGGTGTCCTACAAGTCTCGCTAACATAAGACTGCATTTGTAATTGTGTGAATGTGACAAGTCTGCTCATGCCAGGATCGCTTGCACCAGCAAAAAAAAATTTTTTTTGTGTGTGGAATCTCAAATTTCTTGTGAATATTCAGCATTGTATTTGTGGTTTGTAGGTGTTGGGGACCGGACCAGTGCATGGCCAAGCTTAAGACTAATAGTCATTTTCTCTCAATGTGCGTTATCACTCCCGGTTTTTCTTGTAATGCTTGTGCTTTTTTAGGCTTTTTAGGCTTGACCGTTTCCTTCATTAGTTTCTCTACTTTATTAGGACACCTTATACTGAATAATCTGGGGAAGAGGATATTTATAAAACACAACATGTTTAAACAACATGAACTCAAGACACTCTTCTATCAGGAGAATATCTGAGATACAGTAACAGCAAAACACATGGGTAATGAATTTTCTATCAATCAGCAGATCATTATAGCAAATATTCAAACAGTGAGAGTTCAGAGAGTGAGGAAACCTACATTTTACTTTTAAGTAGAGTTTAATTGGATGAAAAATATTCTGATGCAGAAGCGAGCCAGCTACCACATCAATGCCACTGATCTAAATAGAATATAAAATAAGTGTTTTCTTAGGCTTAAAACCATTTCTAATACTGTAAGAAATTATCATTCCAGTGTGTATGAATGCACTAATAGTTTTATATGTTCTCTACTTACATAAAATATTACTAAAGTTCCTTCAAAAATTATGCAATGGATTATTTATCATGTAGACAGTAAGATGGAAAAATGACACTTAGGACAGAGCTGATGGATCTGACGAAAAAATTCTGTTTAATTCCAGCCCCCCCATCCCTTTCATATCCCTCCCCTCTCCTCCAGCACCATGGTCACTGCTCTGCTCTCAGCCACCTCAGCTCTCACATGATGGATTGTTGGTGGACCTGGTTCGTCCACTATATTGAGGTCTGTAAGGGAGGACCTGTCAGCCTTGTCCCTGTCTGGCACAGAGCCTCACATTGAGTAAGCAGAAAACAAACATCTACTCAGGGACCGGCTGATTGATTGATCCTATCAAAATGATAATCCATTCCATGCCATGAGACCTCTCAAACATAATGCAATATTGTTATAAATCGGTGCAAACTAGTATTCCTTTATTTTTGTCATAGACTTGTTCCTTGTCCTCAGATATTTTTAAATAATAAGAAGGAGAAGAGATTGTGGCATGTCAGGGTCATAGTTTGCAGTCATTCGTAATCTGGCTCCCATTTTATAGACTGAGGGATGGTTAGAAAAGTAATCAGGTGCAGAAGTCATAAGGACCATAGGGACAAAAGTGCTTCTGGATTTTTTTTTTTTTTTTGGTAATTCTACATGTTCTTTGAAAGGTAAGAAGCATTTTGCTAAGAGGCTTGAAAGCTTTTGTCTGTACTTATGAAAGAAACACAAAGAGGGGAATTTGAGATGTTTAGAATAAAGAGTCTGTTTCCATGGAGGATATCTTGTCCTTGCATGTTTCAGATTTGAGGCTAAACAACCTTTCATTTCAGGAGGGGACTCAAGGATTCGGTTATTTTCCATTAAAGCTACAGATGCACTGGAGTGGAAGGTCTTGTTTGCTTGGACCACTGAAGATAGAAAGAAGTAAGAGGTACTCAGAAGTTAGTGAGGTGCAGACCCAAACTGGAATACTGGTTAGCCCTCTCCTATCTGTCTCCTGCTAGAGTCAGAAGGATGTACCTAGCTACTCGTTTAGTTTGGCCAGTGGTATGTAGAGGTAAGGCTCAAATTCCCATCATAGCATCATCTCAGTACAAATGCATTCTGTACCTTATCTTTCACGATAGGATTTCATGTTTATTAACTTATAAACAAATCTATAAGGTAGATTTTAGACCTGTCGGACTACAGTCATAGAGGATATACAATTTGCCCAAACTCACACAGATAGTTGCACAGTAGAGCTGGAATTGGGACCCAGATTTTCTTTGGGCTCATTCCTGTCAGGACATGAGTTTCAGGAGCTGTGGCTAGTATGGGATTCCAAGGAGAAAACTCAAAAGAGTAGGAAGTCCTTGACTGGGGACGTTATTGAGAGAAAGCCTATTTTTTCCTTCAGTTTCACCTGAAATGTAGAGGAGAGAAAAATTAATAGGAGACTACGACGATTAACCCTAACACTGTTGATGAAGATAGCATCTTCTCATCCTCAGGTAGAGTAAAGAACACAGGAAAATCAAATGGCAAGCATTTCTAAGGGTTCTGGTAGCTCTTATATTTGCTTGCAGTCCTCAAAAACTGCTACAGTGCTGGAATTGGTCCCTGGGGAGACTCCACCTGTCAGCACTAAAGAAACTGTGTCAGTGAGGAGTTATGTTGTACAAAGGTGGGAAAAGAATTTTATAAAAATGTGTGATGATTCTAATTAGCACACTTTTGTTGTTTGGAGCCTTGGTACTATTCTATACTGACTTCATTCCTCGTGCCCACCCCATCTTGAGCAGGGGAAGAGCCCTGTGCACCATTGTATCACAGGCCGTTAATCGGGTTTCTCTACCACTAAGGAGCTAGCTTGCCAGTCTCATCATTCCAGTCCCAGTGAAACTTATTCATACAGCAAATATTTAGCACCTGCTCAGTGGGAAGTTCTGTTCTAGGCTTTGAGGACACAGCAGTGAATGAAAATCCTTAACTGCCTGGAGCTTACATTCTAGTGAAAGAGAAAGATAATACATAAATCAATAGAACATAGTAGGTTAGATGGTAAGGAGGGCCAAGGGAAAATGTTAAGCAATGAAGAGGATAGGGAAGGTTGTCGGGGGAGGTTACATTCGATTTAGGTTTTGCCATATGCAGTTGACGTTTTTGTCAATAAAAGATGGTGTAATGTTGGCAGTTCCCAGTGGTGTCATGTAATAGGTAGGGTGTCCAGTTCGGCTCTCTACAAGAGACCTTTTCACAGTCAGTCAAGGCTCTCTGCTCTCCCTGTGTAAGTTACTTGGCTGATTCTACTCCATACTGCCTGCCGTCATCTTTGGCAAATAGTGTGGAGGTCTTGTGGTATAGTACTGGTTAAAAAAAAAACAACACATAGGATTGGGATTTTTAAACTACAGTATTTAGGTTTTATTTCTCAGCTTGACCTTTTACAAGTTGTGTGATGTTGGAGAAGCCTCCTTGAGTCTCAGGTTCTTTATCTATAAATAGTAAGGATAATTAGAGCAGAATGTACGTCATAATCAAATCATAAATGAGATCTATCTGCTTTTTTTTCCTTTTTTTTTTGATGTAAAGTTCAATGATTCATTGGTTGCGTATAACACCCAGTGCACCATGCAATACGTGCCCTCCTTACTACCCATCACCAGCCTAACCCATTCCCCCACCCCTCTCCCCTCTGAAGCCCTCAGTTTGTTTCTCAGAGTCCATAGTCTCTCATGCTTCATTCCCCCTTCTGATTACCCCCCTTTCTTTATCCCTTTCTTCTCCTACCGATCTTCCCAGTTCTTATGTTCCATAGATGAGTGAAACAATATAATTGTCTTTCTCTGCTTGACTTATTTCACTCAGCATTATCTCCTCCAGTGCCGTCCATGTTGCAGCAAATGTTGATAAATCATTCTTTTTGATAGCTGAGTAATATTCCATTGTATATATGGACCACATCTTCTTAATCCAGTCATCTGTTGAAGGGCATCTCGGCTCCTTCCACGATTTAGCTATTGTGGACAATGCTGCTATGAACATTGGGGTGCATGTGGCCCTTCTCTTCACTATGTCTGTATCTTTGGGGTAAACACCCTACAGCAAATATCATTCTCAGTGGGGAAAAGCTGGAAGCCTTTCCCTTAAGATCAGGAACACAAGAAGGATGCCCACTCTCACCATTATTATTCAACATAGTACTAGAAGTCCTTGCAACAGCAATCAGACAACAAAAAGGGATAAAAGGTATCCAAATCGGCAAAGAAGAAGTCAAACTGTCTCTCTTTGCAGATGACATGATACTCTATATGGAAAACCCAAAAGAATCCACCCCCAAACTACTAGAAGTTATAGAGCAATTCAGTAATGTGGAGGGATACAAAATCAATGCTCAGAAATCAGTTGCATTTCTATACACGAACAATGAGACTGAAGAAAGAGAAATTAGGGAATCCATTCCATTTACAATAGCACCAAAAATCATACGTTATCTATCTGCTTTGATAAGTAAATGAGATCTGTATGCTTTGTAAAATACTATACAAAGCCAAGTTATTATCAGTTAAGAAGTATTTCCAAAAGTAGAGTAATTATAATTTAAATCTATACTAAATTCTTAACTGAGCTATAATCACATTATTAAGTGCAAAGGGTTACATGTAAACTTGGCTTATGGTCATGATCTGAAGTCTGTGTCTGGTGATTTCCTCAATACTCTTATTTTTCTATTAATTAAAGGTTATTCTCTTTTTCTGTTTAAAGCCAGCACATTTAAACCTCTATTCTTAAGAGATGGTTTTATATCCATTAACATCCAAATTGTTCTCTGCAAAGTGTCCACCTCACCTTGCTGGGTGTGCGTGTGTTGGGGTGGGGGGGTGTTGTGGCCAAGTCTGAACATGATAGAATTCCCAGCTTGGAGGCCACATCTGCTCCAATAACTGCATGCTCTCACACCTGCCTGAGGGACACTCACATGATGACTCCTGGTGCTAACAGATAAGGAAAGGAGTTGGGGCCCATTCCCATGCAGCTGTGTAGTTGTTAGATCTGGAGCCAGCCTCTTGGTTTCATTTAACTTGTCCTGTTGGTATGTACAGGACCTGGTTCTTGAGCACGGCAGCCATTTAAAAAAAAATGAAGAAGAAGAAGCGAGAAGAAGGGGCAGCAGGCTCAGGATTCTGGGTTTTATGTTTCATTGTGTTTATATGACCCCTAGCCCAACCATATTCCATCTTTAGCTACATGACAAATTATTTTGATCATCTCAAAGCATAAAGTCATTAGACTGCCTTATTAGATTTACAACTGATAAGAGCAATTTCATTGTTAATATTTTTTAAAAAGCTCAGAGTAAGGGTCTGTACTCAAACCTCATTGAAGCAACTCTGAAATCACTGAGGGCTTAGATAGTAATGATAAGAAGTCTAATAATAAATATTAAAGTTTAGAAAAACTGGGAACAAATTATCTGAGTATTAGCCTATTTTATGAAAAGTAGTTTTGGGGAATATACTGGCAGCTGCTTGTTCTGCTCAGACAGTTAACAATGTAATATTTTCTCTCTTCATGGTGTTCATTTGTCATCCTGTAATGAAGATGTCAGGCTGGGTATTAGGATCTGAGGTAGTGGACAGGATCTGGCTCTCTTTCAACCTAATGCTTTTTGCTCTACCTTTTTGTATCCCAGAATATTCTTTTGCTTTAGCTCTGTTAAACTTTTCTGTTAACTTTTGAACTTTTATTTGAATATTGGCAGGAACTACTGTATGTGTCCTCCTCTACCTGTACTCACAACTATTGAAATTTTGCTGTGTTTGCTTTATCATTATTTTCTCTCCTTCTCCTCTGCCACACTCATTATTTATTTATTCACTTGTTTATTCACTGGATTATAGTATTTTTCTACTATTATTTATTTCAATGTTCAGATTGTCCCAGAATCGACCCATGGCGGCCCCTTTAACCTGGCTCTTGTGTCTTTTGGACGCTCCTCAACATTCTTGGAGCATTCCTTACTTTCTGGCACTAATGATGTTCCAGGTTAATTTTGTTTTTTTCTCTGCCTTAGCCATGAAATCAGCTGTTTCTCTAAGCCTTAGTCAAAAGAACCCTGGCTTCTTAAGTGCAGATATTTAGAAGCCAAGATCTGGGTGCTAGTTGTGCTCCTTGTTACTGGCTTGTGACTACTTATAGTGCTTTCAGAACTAGGAAACAAATCCACACACACATAGGCATAAAGATCTATATCTCTATTTATTTCCTTGTCTACACATCTCTGTGTATGTGTACCGTGGTATATATGTGTATATAAAATAATACAAACCATGAATTCATATGGATGCCTCCAATTCTAAACCAACACCACAAGGTTCATTCTGGTCCTCCCGTTTCCATTTATCAACACTAATGCAATAGTCAGATAGGCCTGACCTCATTATCCACAATATATTTGCTTATTAGCTCAAGTCTAGAATACACAGAAAGGAGTTTGAGGGTTGCCAACTCACAGCATTGAGCAACTTCCTCATTCAAGTTCATATTGTTTTTGTTTTTAAGGTAAAATTTATATATAATAAAATGCACAGATCTTAATTCTGTTATTCCATGAGATTGGACAAATGCATAAACACATGTGACCCATATTCCTGTCAAGACATACAATATTTTCAACACACAGTGCCATTTCCCTGTTATCCCCCCACCTAGAGGCAACCACTATTTTGATGTTTTTCAGTATAGATTTTTTTCCTTTACGAGAACTTCATAAAAATGAAGCCATTTAATATATACTCTGTTGAGTCTACTCTCTTAAAACTCAGTATAATGTTCCTGAGATTCATCCTGTCATATGTATCAGTCATTCATTCCTTTTTGCTGTCGAGGAGTATTCTAGTCTGTGGATATGCCACAATTTGTCAGGCATTTTCCTTTGATGGACATTTATTTCTAACTTTTGGTTAATACAAATAGAGCTGCAGTGAACATTCTTTTACAAGTCTTTTTGTGGACTTATGTTTTCATTTTTAAATTGTTAAACAATTTATTTATTAAATTGTACAGTGAAATTGATTTATTTTTTCTTGGTGTACAGTTCTATCATTTTAATACAGGCATAGATTCGTGTAACCATGACCATAGTCAGCATAAAGAACAGTTCTGCCACCCCAAAAAACTTCCTGGTGCTGTCCATTTATAGTCACCCGTACTTCACCTCACCCTCAACCCGTCAACCGCTGATTTATTCTGCATCCGTATAGTTTTGTCTTTTTGAGAATGTTCTATAAATAGAGTCATACAATATACAATCTTTAGAAATGGGCTTTTTTCCCCTTGGCATAATTCCTTTGCTGTTGCATGCATCAATAACTTTTTTTTGCTCAGTTGCATTTCACTGTATGGATGTACCATGGCTTATTCATTCACCTGTTGAAGCACATATGGGTTGTTGCCATTTTGGGGGAAACCTGCTATAAACATTCGTATACAAGTTTTTGGTGGACATCAGTTTTCATTTCATTGCTCTAGGGTATACAATTACGGCATTAATTAGCATTCCCCTAATGACTAAAGATGTTGAGCACTTTTTTATCGTTTGAATATTCAGATGCTTTGCTTATTTTTAAAACAATGTTGCTTACTTTCATACTATTGAGTTTTGAAAATATTTGTATATTCCACATACAAGTCTTTTGTCAGATATTCGATGTGTAGGTACTTTCTCTAGTTTGTAGCTTCTTTTTTCATTCTCTTAACAGTGTCTTTTGCAGAACAAAAGTTTTTAATTTTATTAATTTTTTAAAAAGATTATTTATGTATTTATTTTTGTGAGAGAGAGAGAGCGCGCGCACACGCAAGCATGTGCGTGGGAGAGGGGCAGAGGGAGAAGCAAGACTCCCTGCTGAGCAGGGAACCCCCCCCAACCATGCGGGGCTGTATCCCAGGACCCCGGGACCATGACTTGAGCTGAAGGCAGACGCTTAAACAACTGAGCCACCCAGGCGCCCCACGAGTTTTTAATTTTAAAGAAAGATAGTTTTACCATTTTTTTTTCTTTGATGGATTGTGGCTTTGGTGACTTGTCCAAGAATTTATCACCAAATCACAGATCACAAAACTGAAAGTTTTATAGTTCTGGGTTTAAGGGTTGTATCTATGATCCATTCTGAATTAATATTTTTATAACACATGGGGTTTAGGTTTAGGTCGAAGTTCATATTCTTTGGCATATGGATGTCCGATTGTTCCAAAACCATTTGTTAAAATACGATCTTGTGCCTCTCCTGCTCAAAACCACACAGAGCTGGTCTTAGTATAGTCTCTTGTCTGATTTATGAATTTCTCCCGAAATGAATTTTCCCCAAATACATGATGGAGAACTGTGTAGCTTTGACACTCGGTCTGCCTGTGAATGTTAGCAGTGTTAGCAGCTGGCACCGAGGCTGAGGTCTAGGCAAGTTCCAGTGGCTCACTAACCGACACTATATGTCGCCTTTTCTATGTTTGAAAACGGGGCAGACTGCAGAACACTAATTAGATTCTAAAGGTGCTTTCTTGTTTACTTAATGTTTTCACGCTGGTCAGAAGAGGCCAATAACAGCAGTGTTCTTTTCAAGATGATAAACCCTTGAATTTTTTTTCTTTTGGTTATTGATGACTGACCATGTTTTCATAGCAATAGGGCTTTTGTTTACTTGGTGTTTGCTTTCTTTTCATTCTTTGACAGCAGGGCATTGCTTATTGTAAGTTACTTGCCCTTCGAGGTACAGGGGACATCAGGCTATGGCTTTTACCATGTTGAAGATTTGTATGTACTTTCTAAATGTTATGAATGTTCTGCATTTCTTGTTTTTCTCTTCTGGTGAGGAAATACCACTGAGTGGTGTTAGATGTTTTTCCTCTTTTGATGTGTTTGTGGAAAACTGGTGTAGCCAAGAAAGCACATTACAGAAGTTCAGACTGGCCCTTTAGAGAGTGATGTTTTCTATGAAATGGATAAAAAAATCCTTTGATGGAAATTTTCCCATTTGGACTCCATCCTTAGTAAAACACTAAAATATAGGATGGTCAGAGCATTTGACTTTTGTTCCTTTTTAGTTATGTATCAGCAGTGATAGGAAACAAGTCTGTTAACATATCACTAAAACAATGGTTGAGTTTTCTTAGCTATGTGATAAAAGTAATTACGTCCCAGATAATTTTTATAGGGACCCCGTATTTTAAACATTTGAAACTCAACATTTTGTTCTAAATCTTCATATTCTAATATGTAAAATCATCTGAACTTCCTGTATGATGTAGGTTTGGTAACACAGCAGCTTAGATATATTAACTTCATATGTCAGCTGTTTATCAAATATATATCAGCCCACACAAAGAATATGATTTTAAAAGCCACAAGAATCTACGTCCATGGCTCCAGCAGGAAGAAAGGAAGATACCATTGGTACATATGGCTTAGAGACCCTAAGTCATCCTCTCAGGAGCACCATTACTCTTGGCACTTTGGTCAAGGAGCAGTGAGGAGTGCAGGGCTCGGTGTAGGGAATCTGAGAGGAGAAGAACCAAGTATTTCCCAAGCCATCTTATTTCATTTTCTGCCTACCTCCCCTCACACACACTCACATACAAACACACACACCCCAGACATTTCCCTGCTCTATCCTTTTTGGCCCTGGAGTTATGGGTCAGGAAATACATACTTTTTTTTTTTTTTTGCCAGAATTTGCGCTTAAGAACAGCCAGGGTCTTCAATATAAGATAGTCAATAATATAAATTATTCTACTGGAGAAGACTGGATATTCAAACAGCACACTACTTTCATTCAGAGTATCTGAAATATCATACTTTGCCCCTCCCATAAAAAAAAGAAAGAAACATTTTTGAGACTAAAATTGATCATTTAACCCAAAAACCTTTTTCGGAAGCAGAGTATTACTCAGCCATCAGAAAGGATGAATACCCACCATTTGCATCAACATGGATGGAACTGGAGGGCATTATGCTAAGCGAAATAAGTCAAGCAGAGAAAGACAATTATCATATGATTTCTCTCATCTATGGAACATAAGAACTGGGAAGATTGGTAGGAGAAGAAAGGGATAAAGAAAGGGGGGTAATCAGAAGGGGGAATGAAGCATGAGAGACTATGGACTCTGAGAAACAAACTGAGGGCTTCAGAGGGGAGGGGGGTGGGGGAATGGGATAGGCTGGTGATGGGTAGTAGGGAGGGCACGTATTGCATGGTGCACTGGGTGTTATACGCAACTAATGAATCATCGAACTTTACATCAAAAACCAGGGATGTACTGTATGGTGACTAACATAATATAATAAAAAGAAAAAAAAGAAATATTTCAACTGCTTATTTTTTCAAATTTTGATATGTCAAAATTCCATAGTCTTTCATTGAGAAAAGTCATGATAAGCTCCAGGTGAATTCACCAGAAACAAATTCTTGGAAAGCTTTCTGCCAAATGATCAATTTGTTCAGTGGCCAAATTGTCAAAAATGAATTCATTCAAAACCTATTCATCGAATGTCCAGTTTACAAAATTTACCCATATTGATTGATCAGAAAGCATGGCTTAAGAAATGAGCTTTTTGAATATATTCCAAGGGTTGATGATAAACAGTTCTCTGAAAAGGACCAGATGGTAAATATTTTAGGCTTTACGGGCTATATAAGGTCTCTATAGCATATTCTTTGCTTGTTTTACAAGTTTTTAAAATAGTAAAAATCATCCCTACCTCATATGAAAATGGGCAGCTTCCAATTTTGGCTCACAGGCTGTAGTTTGACATATATATATATATATATATATATATATATATATATATATATATCTTTAAGTTATTTTTAAGTAATCTCCACACCCAGTGTGGGGCTCAAACTTACAACCCCAAGATCAAGAGTCACGTGTTCCACTGGCTGAGCCAGCCAGATGCGCATGAACCCCTTATATATTAAAATAATTTATATCTTTTCATATGAATGTATTATTCTTGATTATATACAGTGGTTACATTCTTAAATATAGTCAGTGGATATATTCTTACTATCAGCATTTTAAGGGGTGTTTCATTTGTTAGAAGTTGAAAGTCACAGAAAGTTTACCATTCTATGAATAAACAACAGTATTTATTCTAGGATTTCATATGAAAGAATTTTAGGTTATTTTAGTGTAGTATTAATCCTGTCAAGAATTCGTTTTCTGTTTTTTTCTGTTTTTTTTTAATGATCTAGAATGTTTTCAGATTTTATAACCATAGACTCATTTACCAAGTTTACCAATTTTCCCAGAACTTTTATCTTTTAAGCGTCAAAGTTCAGTGATTTAGAGTAGATTGAAAGGTTTCAACAGTTTTTGAAGGTACCTGGAATATTTTCCTTGGTCAATTTTTCTATTAGCATTTTAAGGACAGTTCCATGTGTCTGTATCCCATGTGTCTGCAACTGAATGGAGCACGCAACAAGAGAGGAAAATTTGTGTTGGGAAAAAGAAATGAAGGAGAGCCAACAATCCAACACAGCCTTATGTTGGATTGAGAGGGAACTTATGTCCATGAGAGAAGGGGATCAGAAGTCAAGTTGGTGCCTGAAGGTCCCAGAACTCAGAAATCCTTACTTCCTACTCCAGTCTTGAGCTCTGCCAATCCATTGCACTGTAAATTTTTGAATAGTTTTAAGAAACATGTTTTTGGTAAATCCATATATTTGACCAGTTTGGCAAATAGATCCTTTGATTTATTGGTCATTTAGCCAAATGGTCTATTGGCAAGTTGGCTTTTGGCAAATTTGATGTTAATAAATTGACTTGGTGAATCAGTCTGCTTCCATCCTAGAAAGCAGAGGCTTTCCAAAAGTGAAGCTAAGAAGGAGCCAGAAGTGGGGCAAGTTTATATCCTTTTTGGAAAGAATGGAGAGTGTAGTAGTGTGTACAGACTATTTGGCAGAGTTGGTAAAAGCACATACTCATTTGTGGTTCATTCTGTGAAGGATGTGCTTAGGTTAGCTTATGGTGTGACTTATTAAGAAATGGAATTTATTTTAACATGTGGTTGATTAATTTAAAGGACATACATGCTATAATAATAAAAACAAAGTCATACCAAACATGTGGCATGGCAAAATCAAGACATTTCCAGCTTGAATTGAGCAAAACTAAACATTGTCTAATTTCTACTACTCCCTTGTAGAGAAGGAAAAGTAAGTTTTACTCCCTTTCCAGGTTCTTGGCTGAGATGTCCTATTATAAAAGACAGATTGACAGGAGGGAAAAAGAAGTTTAATAGCATATATACCTCCTGTATAGGCACATGGGAGAGACCCAGGAAAACTGAGTAACTCCCTGAAATGGCCCAAGCCACTACCTTAAAAGTCATTTCCAGCTAAAAACAAAAGATGTTGGGTGTGGGGAGAAGGCCAGTTATGGAGGCTGTCAGGAAAAGCACAGTAAACAAGGGTATGGTGGTTGTGTGGATTTAAGTCATTGCATTCTCCATTGAGTTTCTAGAGAGGGAGATACACTTATAAATGGAAATTGTCCTTGAAAATGTAAATTTCTCTTACAAAAAGGTAACTTCTACTCAGTTTTCAGAGCTCGACCCGTGTCTCTTAAGAAAAACCAACCAGGTCACTGCTGATAGAGCTTGAGAGGTGAAAGATAGATTTAGGAAAACTCACCACAGCTCCCCCGAAGCCCAGTCTAAGCAGGCAGGCAGAGTATTGGAGCCACCACTGCCTTCCGGATTAGTGTTTTTCCAATGGCAACTCCAAGTCTATGCATCCTGCCCTGTAGAGACCCAGCTGAGCCACAGGTTCCTGTGAGAACAATGTCATACTCCTCTGTTCTGTCCTGTTGGGATTCTCCACTGCAAGGCAGTGGGCAGCAAAATAGCCAAGCAGGTGAAAGAGACTCCACCAGCAGTATTGAGCCCAGGCTGCTATGGGAGACAGTGTAGAAGCTGGTGCCCCGGCCTGGTAGTGGCAGTTCCTTGGGGTCAAGCAACTCAGGATCCCAGTCTGTGTCCTACGCTGGGTCTCAGAATGACTCGGGGGAGTGCTTCAGAGTGAGATCATCATCCAAATCTGAAGGATCTCCACCTCAGTGCCTCAAAAATGCAGTGAAAAAAAAAAGGCGAAGATAAGAAATAAGTTTTTAGATCTCTCAAGCCTGCTGATTTGACTGCATTGGCCATAGAGCTTCAAACAGTGGAAGATATGTGACCCCCACACAAAGTTCCAGACGACTACTCATCCAGTGAGGAGTCAGGGACAGCAGATGAGGAAGATGATGATATAGAACAAGAAGGAGCTGAGGAACCCACCTCTGGACCTGAGGACACCAGAGCAGCAGCATCTCTGAATTTGAGCAATGGTGAAACAGAATCCGTGAAAACCATGATTGTCCATGATGATGTAGAAAGTGAAACAGTCATGACCTCATCCAAGGAGGGCACTTATCATCCACCAGACTCAGTCTGCTAGTAACACACTCCAGAAACACAAATCTTCCTCCTCCCTTACATCTTTTATAGACCCCAGATTACTATAGATTTCTCCATCTAATGGGACAACAGTGACTTCTGTGGTGGGATTTTCCTGTGATGGAGTAAGACCAGAAGCCATAAGGCAAGATCCTATCTGGAAGGGCTCAGCGGTCAGTGTGAATCCCATGAACACTAGACCACAGAGTGACACCCCAGAGATTCAGAAATATAAGATGAGATTTAACCCTGAGATTCTGTGTGCTGCCTTAAGGAGAGTGAATTTGTTAATGGGTACAGAGAGTGGCCTGATGCTGCTCGACAGAAGTGGCCAAGGGAAGATATATCCTCTGATTAACTAAAGATGATTTCAGCACATGGATGTCCTTGAAGGTTTGAATGTCTTGCCGCCAATGTCTGGCAAAAAGGATAAGTTATGTGTCTACTATTGGTCCTGGTTAAGAAATAAAATACTTCACAATGATCCAGAGGTTGAGAAGAAGCAGGGATGGACAACTGTGGGGGACTTGGGAGGATGTGTACACTATAAAGTTGTTAAATAGGAAAGAATCAAATTTCTGGAAATTGCAGAGTTCTGTGAAGGTCTATGCATGGGCACCCAAGCTATATCACAAATTTATGGGCTTTAAGTCATTTGGAGAATTGGTACATAAGTGATTACTGGTGGATCTCACTGTTGAGGAAGGCCAGAGGTTGAAAGTGATCTATGGATTCTGTGCTGGATTCCATGCCGTTGATGTGGATTCAGGATTGGTCTATGACATTTATCTACCAACACACATAAGAAAGAACCTGCACTCTTTGATCCAATGTAGCATCAAACCCCATGCAATCACCATGCTCCTCAACACAGATGGCATGGAGCTTCTGGTGTGCTATGATGATGAAAAGGTTTATGTGAACACTTATGGAAGAATCCCCAAGGATGTGGTTCTGAAGTGGGGAGAGATGCCAACATCTGTAGTATATATTTAATCCAGTCAGATGTTGGGCTGGGGAGAAAAGGCCATAGAGCTCTGTTCTGTGAAAACTGATCACTTGGATGGCATGTTTATGCACAAAAGGGCTCAAATACTAAAATTCTTACGTAAACGCAAGGACAAGGTCTTCTTTGCCTCTGTTGCATCTGGTAGAAGCAGTCAGGTTTATTTCATGATGTTAGGCAGGGCTTCTCTTCTGAGCTGGTAGAAGCAGTGTAATGAGGATTATTGGCCCCCAGATTTGTTAAGATCCTGAGAATTGGAATTCCTTGCATCTTGGAGGTCAGAGCTGCACTGGTGTAGTCCAGGACAGCTGTGTGTGTGTGTGTGTGTGTGTGTGTGTGTGTGTGTGTGTGTGTGTGTGTGCAGGCGCCACATGTGGGGTGTTTTGTTTTCATTTCCTTTATGTACCTCTTAACAGTTTATCCCTTCTCTTCTTTTCCCTACTCAAAAATAAATCAAGGCTGCAATGCAGCTGGTGCTGTTCACATTCTTAAAAAAAAGAATAACCAGCTCAAGATAATCTTTGTGACAAAGAGGCATATTTTGAGATGGCAAATTGCTCCTTTCCACACTAATGATGATGTTGTAACTATTGCCCACACTGGTATAGGAAGTTGGCAGACTAGGTTTATATTCAGACTTTGTCATTTATTATGACCTTATGTATTATTCACCTTGTGAAGCCTTATCTTCCTCATCTGTAAAGTGGGGATCATAATAGAACACATGCCATTGAGTTATTTTAGGACCCAAAGAGTTAATATGTGTAAGATACCTACTGCAGGGTAGGAACTCAGTAAATAATCGTGTCTCCCCTGCCAGTCAGAGGTGAGATTGGTGGTGGGTATGGAGTAAGGTTAGTAAGCAGTTGCCTTAGAACTGAGGGTGGTGATGGGGCAGTCACTTCAAATTACTGATTTCCTGAACTGATTGAAATCATCCCCTTCACCTATCTGCCTTTCAGTAAGTTTCCCCCAAATAAACTAATTCCATCTTCAAATAATGTAAGTCTATTAAGATGACATTCTCCAATAATTTATTTACTAAAAGGTGTTATAGTGAAAGAGAAGAAATATTTAAAAGGCAGGGTAGTTATTTTTTTTAGTAGGGATCAATTTGTACATTGATCCACAGGCTCTTTACAAGTGTGCATTGTATGCACAGCCACACAGCCATACAACACCCCTCTTCCTCCCCCAATCCTTGCCCAAATGAGGAACCATCTAGGTGATCTACAGCAATAGCACCTCTTAATCCCCAGTGTGCTTATCTTAACACTGGAGAGTCTGCTTGTTGGCTCTGAAGGGATAGAGCAATGGTAGCATATGCAGAACTCATCTTTGTGGAACACATTTTCTAGGAGAGAGAATTAAAATCACAAAAGAACCATTTTAGAGCAAATTACAGTCTTATACATCCCAAATCTTATATTTAAGTGGAGAAGAACTTAGAGGAATGGAGCAATCAAAGAGAGAACGAGTAATGAGGGCATTTGAGATGATCACATTGGACTGTACAGATTACAAAGCACTTTGTCCAAACATTATTTCTTCTTTCAAGAATGCTGCAAGGTACATATTATGAGTCTCACTTTAAACATTCAGAAGCTGGGATTCAGGGAAGCTAAAGGACTTGCTCTAAGGCTCGCAGCTAGGAACTGTCAGGGCTGAGGTTTGAGCCCAAGTCTGTGTGACCTCAAATTCTGTCCACTTTTCTTTGGCAGTTCTTGAATGCTGGACACAATGGTGAAAATAGGGGAGTGGGAAAAATAGGAGATGTTTCAGGCATTATCCCTAGGGGACCACTTAAGGGAATAGTGACTTGGGAAGAGATAGGCTCTGGAGATGCTAGTACTAATCCAGTTGTCAAGGATTGCTGAGATGCAATTGGGCCTGGAGGAAATGATGCAGTGGGGCCTTGACCTAAGATTTCCCGTTTCAGACAGGGAGTTGGTAGTGGGTTTCTCCTTTGAGCCTATGGACTAGCTTTGGTTAGAGTAATCTTGAAATATAGTTTCTTAAACTTTGGTCACAACTTGTGACCAAGAAGGGAAACCTGGTTTTCCTTTCTGCCATCACTTCAGATTAGATCATCTCAGCTGTTAACTTAAACAAGGAGAGACAAATTTTAAGATGATATTTTTCTGCCGCAACTGTTCAAAACAACACCTTAGTTTATACTGCATTGATGTATGAAAGGGCAGTATTCATTGGGCATCCTTTTCATATTTACAGTTTTATTTACATAGCAAGTTGAAGTAGATGGTTTTTGGTTTTTTCTTTTCTTTTCTTTTTTTTTTTTGAGCCAAGAACAACCTTCCATTAAAATAATTCAGCAGCATTGAGTGCTTTACCATTGAATATCAAACCTCGGCAAAGATGTAAAATAGAAAGAAACTTAAGGGCTCAATTTAAGAGTAACATTTTGAGGTTTTACATAATGAGACAGGTACTTTTCTTCGTAAAATTGGAAGGTGTTCTTTCCATGTAAATATAGCTAGTGAAGTGTTCTTTGATCATTTTCATTCTTTTTGAAAATCAGCTGATGTGATTTAGAAAAGGAAAGTCCTGTTTCTCTCTGTTCCTAACCAAAGGGCAGCAACGTTTTATGGTCGCAAACCCTCCATTACACCTCCTGTCCTGAGCCTGAATTCATTATTTACACGTACAGACTAGTTAGGTATGAAATACTCTTTAATGATTTTTTTTAGCAATGTATGTGCTTATTTGTTACTTTTACATTCTGATTACAAGTCAGAAATTTGCCATCTATACTGATGATGTATAGAGAGGCATGAAATATAAAGTCATGGAAGAATCTGGAAAACTACTATGTTCTTGATATCCAAGCAGTGGATTTAAAGCAAATCATCATCACCTCATAGTGTTTTGTTGTCAACGTCAGTGTCATGTCCGGTAAAACTCACTGCATCCTTTGATACAGAACTGTCCAATAGAGCCTTTTGTGAAGACAGTGATGCTCTTTAATCTGCTCTATTACCATAGCCACTAGCCACACGTAGCTACAGCACACTTGAAATGTGGCTGCTGTGACCGAAAAAAATAAATTTTAAATTTTCTTTAATTTTGGTTTCAGTTTAGCCACATGTGGTAAATGTATTCGTTCCATGCAATTTATCTCAGGTATAAAGATATTTGCTGTTTAGAAACCAATATAGTGACATTTAATTGCTTTTAAGGAACAGATAGAGGCCTCAGTTTGTTCTTGAAAATAATTGTGTCAAGCCAAGCAGACCTGGGGTAAGGGAGGAATGTGCAAATATTTCAATTGAGCTGGCTGGTCAGATTGTCTATTCATTTATTCACTCAGCAAATATTCATGAAGCACCTAGTATGTGCTCTGCATTATGCTAGGTGCTGGGGATACAGGAGGTTCAGTGCATGTGCACTGTCTTCAAGAAACTCACCAAGTAGAAAAGGTGGACAGAAAGTTAAGAACAAACTTTCATACAGAAGAGAGTAGTGTAAGAGTGAAGAGTCAAAGATAACTTGGAGGTTTGAGTCTTGAGTGATTGTGTGGAGGGTGGCACTTGTCACCAATACAGGAGACACTGGAGGAGAAGGAAGAGGAAGAGGAAGTGGAGGAGGAGAGGTCTAATTGGACCATCTGGAGTTAAGGTGTCTAGTGTTAGACATCCAGACTGCGTGTTCTGAAGGCAGTTGGATATTTGGGTCTATAGCCCAGGGAGAGGTCTTCAGATAGAGATGTCAGAGTTGCCCCTAGTTGAAGCCAAGGGACAAAATGCAGTCTGCAAGGAGATAATACAGAGAAAGAACAGAAAAGTGAAGAACAACTTTGAAGAAGTACCAACACTTACTAAGTAAGAAAACATTCTGTTAGACTAAACTGGCTTATAAATTGAGTCAAAGACTGAGAAAAATAAAATTATAGATGATAATCTTTTAAGAATTTTATTTTTAAATGATGTGAGGGCAAATTTGTAAATGACTCTGTTTATGTTACTTGATGCTGAAAGTTGAACCATTAAGAAATACATAGTAGACATTGTATAGCCCCATCATATAACAAATGACTGAATTTACTCATTAAGTAGTTGCTTTATGTAATTTAAATCACTACTTCCTAAATGGTACATATTTTGATATCCAAAATATGTATTTTTTCAAACTCTTCTTAGTTTTCTACCATTAAAAATAAAGGGATGTAGGGGGCACCTGGGTGGCTCAGTCTCATGATTTTGGCTTGGTTAATGATCTTGGCGTCCTGCGACTGACCCCTACATCAGGCTCTGAGGTCAGTGGGGAGTCTGCTTGAAATTCTCTCCTTCTCCCTCTGTCCCTCCTCTTGCTCACTCTCTCTCTCTCTCAAATACATAAATCTTTAAAAAATGATGTAAGTAAAATTGATTTTTTGACTGGGTCCTGTGAAATATCGAATGGAAAATTTCTCATTATGTCAGTTTTGACGTTTTGAAACCTCACAGAATAATCCTGTTATTCTGTTAATTTTGTGTTTTCTGAATGAATTGGGAAGGTTTCACAGATAACATTTTGTCACTGTGTTGCTGCTCTAAGGACTTGCTTTTCATCCTATCTGTTATCAGACTCCAGTTTCTCATTTTGTGGAGTGATGGGGCTTTTCACTCTTTGGCCTTGGCCTAAAAAAGAAAAACTCTTGAAAACAAAATACATTTCCATAACAGATCTTTGGGAAATTTTTAAGGCTTAAAAAGTAATTTCAGTATTAAAACCAAGATTCTCATTCTTTCATATTCTCTCTCCCCCCCCCCCATCCGTCTCTCTCCCCCCAAGTTCTCTCTCACCTTCCACTTATTTGGTGAAAAATAAGCTGTACTTAGACTCCAGTGCCAGGAAGCTGCGTTCTCACCTTGGGCACCACAATTCTAATTTTGATAGACATGAATTGTTAGTGAGCCAAAGAATAGTGAGTTTTTCTAATTACAGGAAACAAAATTAAATTTGCCCTGAAGGCATATTTTTGTAATTGCAGCTTGTTTAAAAATTACGAAGATTCACTCATACGCCTTGCCTTTTCCTTTTTTTTTTTTTCTTAAGCTTGCTTTGCTCACCACTGTTAACCAAAGGCATTGAGACCTGAGGCAAACCTCATTCTAATGAGGGTCCAGATGATTTATTTTATAGATATAGTGCAGAACAACTTTCTCTGTAAGATTAGCAGCACCTCAAAGATTGATGTGATGTATTAAGAAAAATAAATATTTGTTCTTTTTTTTAAGATCTTATTTATTTGACAGAGAGAGTACAAGGAGGGGAAGTGGCAGGGAGAGGGAGAGGGAGAAGCAGGCTCCCCACGGAGCAAGGAACCTGATGCGGGGCTCTGTATCAGGACCCTGGGATCATGACCTGAGCCGAAGGCAGACGCTTAACTGACTGAGCCACCGAGTTGCCCCTAAATATTTGTTCTTATTTGAACCTTATTTTTACTGTACAACAGAAAGTTTAGATTTAATGGCAAGTGAGGTGTGCTTACCGTTTCTCTTTTCATTTCTTTATAGAAGCCAGGGCCAAAAACGAAGTTTTAGAATGGAATCGCTGCCTGCTGAATCTGCTGCTGCTGCTTCTGCTGCCTCAGACGTATGTACATAAGAGAGTCATAGGGTAAATGGATGGATCCTTCTCCCTGTAATGTTGATTCTTTAGTTAATGTGTGTTGCCAACAGAAAAAGGTTTTAATTTTGAGAAATATCCCATGTGGGCAGAGCACTTGAGCAGTGTTCCACAGCTGCCATTTTATAACCATTTCTTACTGGGAGCTGGCAACCGCCATGCTTGTGTTGGGGGGCAGGAATGTCCTGTCCCCTTCGAGGTCCTTCTAGCTGGATTAAGAATCAAATTGACATGAGACAGATTAATGGGAGAAAATCAAATTTAATAGCGTACACGGAGGGCACCCACACAGGCATGGAAATTTCAAAGTCAAGCAGAAGGAGGTTTATATGTCATTCTGAACTGAGGAAAAGGGGATATCAAAGGGAAGGAATGCAATCCTCAGAAAGAATGAGAAAAAGTAAATGTTTGGTAAACAAATGTTTGCTGGGTACTCAGAAACAATGGGACACAGAGAGGACTTTGATCAAACAGCTTTGCTAGGTTCCTCCCTGTGCACCATCCCTAGTTCATGGTATAATGGTATATGGTGATAGCTCTCTTCCTGGAGCAGGGCTTCTTCTTCTTTTTTATTTTTTTTTTAAATTTTATTTATTTATTTGACAGAGAGAGAGAGAGAGAGAGAGAGACAGCCAGCGAGAGAGGAACACAAGCAGGGGGAGTGGGACAGGGAGAGGCAGGCTCCCAGCAGAGGAGCCTGATGTGGGGCTCTATCCCAGAACGCTGGGATCACGCCCTGAGCTGAAGGCAGACGCTTAACCACTGAGACACCCAGGCGCCCCCTGGAGCAGGGCTTCTATCTAAATTCTTTTAGGCAGTTGTTGGGCAGGTAAAGAGTTTTTCCTGAATCTGCTGGGTTTTGATTGCTTTTTTAACTCAAAATAATCTTCATGCCAAAGTAGTCCATCTTGGGGCAGCCTGCTCTTGGCCCCCAACACTTGGAAAGGGCCCTACAGTACTTTTTAAAAATTAACCTAAGCTCTATGCCATTGTTTAAGATCTTTTTGACTTGTGAGTACATTTCAAAAAGGAAGTTTACTGACGTATCTGCTGCAGTAGCCTAATGTGGGGTAGACTCATGAGCCAGCATCATTCCTTCATGGGCAGAACCCAGCCCCTAATTAGCCTAGATAATCCCCATCCTCTTTCTAAGCCACTGAATGTATCATCCATTTATCCATTCGCCAGACGTCACTAGAGAGAATCTTACAGGGATGCACATTAATAGAAATTTGAAACCTGGATCTGTTCTAACTGATCTGAAATCTCATCTGACAGAGAAGATCAAACTGCAAGAAAAGAGGCATCGAACAGAAAAAGCCTCTCAGAAAGCCTTCCCTGTGAATGGTGTTTCACCTTACCTGCCACTCCCTGGGTGCCTGTGACACGGCTGCCATGGTGGTGCTGCAGAAAGATGGCTCTAGACTTCAAAAGATAAGGGTCAATTCCTGATTTGGCCATTTACCAGTTTTGTGACCTGGGGAAAGTTATTTGCTGGTGGAGAGCCTCTGTTTCCTGTCAGTAAAAGAGGAGTGGTCGTCTCCCAGGCTATCTCATCTGGATGTAACCTCATTTATCAGTATATTCTCTGTATTCCTGCAGTAGAACGAAGCTTCTGTGAGGACAGGGGCTGTCTTGTTCATCAGCCTATCCCCAAATATCTTGAACAAGGTTTGCCACACGTAGTAGGTGTTCATAAATATTAGATGCACAGATGAATATAGTATGTTACAGCTCTGTGTAATTTCTATAGCACTCTTCAAATGTAAGGTAAAGGGAACCCCCTAGCAGTATAGATAGGCTAGGTGGGTGGACTCTCACTTTGGTTTTCAGGCCTGCATGCGATTTTGTGTGAAAGGATTTGTGTGTTTCTGGGACTGTGCAGACAGCAGTGTTTTTACTATTTAAGCCCTTCTCTGACATAGGAGATACACTTCTGTTTTAAATACAAAGTGCTGTAAAGTTCCATGATTCATTACTTACGTATAACACCCAGTGCACCGTGCAGTACGTGCCCTCCTTATTACCCATCACCAGCCTATCCCATTCCCCCACCCCCTTCCCCTCTGAAGCCATCAGTTTGTTTCTCAGAGCCCATAATCTCTCATGCTTCATTCCCCCTTCTGATTACCCCCTTTCTTTATCCCTTTCTTCTCCTACCCATCTTCCTAGTTCTTATGTTCCATAAATGAGTGAAACCATATGATAATTGTCTTTCTCTGCTTGACTGCTCCAGTGCCATCCATGTTGCAGCAAATGTTGAGAAATCGTTCTTTCTGATGGCTGAGTAATATTCCATTGTGTATATGGACCACATCTTCTTAATCCAGTCATCTGTTGAAGGGCATCTTGGTTCCTTCCACGATTTAGCTGTTGTGGACAATGCTGCTATGAACATTGGAGTGCATATGGCCCTTCCCTTTCTTCTCCTACCTATCTTCCTAGTTCTTAAAAACTACGGATGTACTGTATGGTGACTAACATAATATAATAAAAAGCTATTATTATAAAAAAAGGAGTATATTTGTCATGATGAGCACTGGGTGATGTATGGAATTGTTGAATCATATTATACACTGAAACTAATATAACACTATGTTAACTACACTGGAATTAAAATTTTTAAAACTCAATAAAATTTTTTAAAAAAGAAAAAAAATAAATACAAAGTGCTGATTTTGTATTCCATTTTCCAACTATTGCTCACTGTAGGGGAGCAGAATTCACCACCCCAAAATATGTCTCTGGAATAAAGATTATCTTAAGGTGAATATTTTTAAGAAAGTGCAAACACAGGAGAAGCTCAAAAGACTGAGTAGAAGTTAACCTTTTGTAAGAGACATTTACGTTTATAAGGAAAATCTCCCTTTGTTAAGGATGTCTCCCTCTCTGTATCAGGAAGAGGCGGAAGACTCTGAATCACTAGGAACTCATCAATGGAGAAGATAATGATTTAGGTCTGCATAACAATCTTACCCTTATTACTTTGCTTCTCCTGGCCACCTCCCATAACTGACTCCTCCAGTCCCAGCGTCTTCTTTTGTCTTAAGCTGGAGATGGTATCCAAGATGATGGCTTCCGCCACCTTGGGAGTCACTCCGTTTTCCTGGGTCTCTCCCATGATACCAGAGGTTGTGCAGTTTTCTGAAGTTCAAATGCTGGGAATTGATCTGGGCCAGTGTGTTCGAACAGACAGGTTCCTTGTGGAAAAATTGGCATGGGTCTGTGTTTTAATCCAGTCTGAAAACAAAACAAAACAAAACAGAACAATTACCCAACATTTGCTGCAACATGGACGTGACTGGAGGAGATAATGCTAAGCGAAATAAGTCAAGCAGAGAAAGACAATTATCATATGGTTTCACTCACTTATGGAACATAAGAAGTAGCAGGAAGATCGGTAGGAGAAGGAAGGGAAAAATAAAGGGGGGTAAACAGAAGGGGGATGAACCATGAGAGACTGTGGACTCTGGGAAACAAACTGAGGGCTTCGGGGGGGTGGGTAATGGGATAAGCCGGTGATGGGTATTAAGGAGGGCACATATTGCATGGTGCACTGGGTGTTATACGCAACTAATGAATCATGGAACACTACCTTAAAAACTAAGGATGTACTGTATGGTGACTAACATAACATAATAAAAAATTATTTAAAAAATAAATAAAAACCAAAAAAACCAGTGGAACAAGCAAAAACTGATGAATGGTAAATAAATCATTGATGCAAGTTTTTCCTTAAAAACAAAACAAAACAAAAAACAGCCCAAGTACTAAAATTTTCAGCAGAGATGAAAAGATTCCAGGGCTAGACCAGGTACTTACATTTCATCTGAGCGGTGAGCTGCAGACTGTTCAAAAAGGATCTAGTCATTAAGGAAGTGGAAGTGGATCAGTAAACTTGGAATATGATGGGTACAATTTAAAGCAGGAAATGGCTTCAATTTAGACACCAGGGTTAGGGAAGAGAGCACTGGGTTTGAAGTCCTTGGACTCTGGCTCTGCTCCTGCCCTGCTGTGTGACCTTGTTGTCTTTGACACTATCAGAGGGGGAGGTTGCACTAGAAGCTCTCCATGGCCATTTCCGTCTCCGTGCTACTATAGTAAAGATGTTTTTGGTAATAATACTTCCAACTTTAACCTGCATTGAAGACGTGAAGTGGCCATTAAACAGCCTCCATCTGGCCTTCCCTTGCTCTCAGTGAGGGCTGCACGTGCAGGCCCTCTGGTACTGGTGCCCTTCTCCCTCGGCAGGGTCAGAATCCTACCAAGACCTGAGAAAGGCATTGTGGTTTTTGTTTGTTTGTTTGTTTGTTTGTCTTGTTTTTGTTTGTGCCGCGGCTTCTGAGTGGTACACAATTTTCTTATGCTTGTGCTTTCAGCGCATCTGCACTGTGTTTATTTTCTCAGTTTTGCCAGAGTATAGCATGTGGCACCCATAATCTCTGCTTGTTATTACCTTCCAGTAATATTTTTCAAGGACATGTTTCATGATGGTTTTGTTTAGGTATTCGACTGATAGAAGCAGCGTGGGAAACTGTGATGTGAAATGTATCCAAGTTTGTGTTCTGCCCATGTTTCCTGTTGTTTATATATCTATCCCCAAATTGAAATGTCATCTTCTCCTCTTTTGGAAATTCCCAGGATCAAGCTGATATTGTAGCTGTCGAGCAGTATGATCCCCAAGAGTCTGTTCATGTAATTAGTGCAGAGTCTGATACGTATGATTCCAGCACATCGTCCCTGGAAAGCATACTGGCATCACCAGGTAGGTACATTTGGACATGTGGACAGGGATTATCAGAAGAAAAATAGTGGCCAACCCGGTAGTTCTTGTTTTTTTCAAGGGATGAGAATGTTCTGTTCCTAATGGTGTGAAATCACAAGAGTGAACTTTCCCCATCTTCTAAAAGTTTTTTGAGATGATGATTTGAGAGCGATGAAAGTGAATATCTCATCAGTTGTTCAAGTGCTTGGGAATGGTATTATTCTGTCCCATTAAAATTTAATCTTCTAAAGATTGGTGCTAGATCTCAGCCCTTGGAGGAGTAGCCTCTTATCTCTTTGTCCTCATGCAGTCTTCACTGCTGTTCCATAGCGGCTGCAGTCCAAAGAAACCTCTTGTTTAAAAAAAAAGTACTATAAGAAGAATTTTTAGAAAAGGACAAAAAGGGTAGTCACTCAGAAACAGAGGTGTTTATTACATAAGTTTCAATATTAAAGGTATTTCATAAATATAATTGTATAAAAAATACAAAACTTGAAGCGGTGCCAGATACATAATGCAAGTCCTGTCCTCTAATTTGCCGACCTTAGCATAGAGTCTTTGTATTGTGGAATCTTCATATATAGAACTAATACCTCTATTTTAAAAATATTCTAGCTAGCAACACTTACATTATTGCTGTCAATCTGAAACTTCGTTTAAAAATTCTTCTCAAAATAATTGATTTTCGGAGGGGAAGTCCATGAAGCCATGATTGTGATTTCTGAAACGTGTAAGAACAAATTTAGTTTTGAATTTGCACACAGTAAACTTCACTCCTTGGGAATGTATGCTTCTGTGGGTTTGAAAAGGCAAAAGGTCCTGTATCTGCCACCACAGTACCAGTCAAAACAGTTCTCTCATCCCCGGATTCCTTTGTGTTGTCTCTTTGAACTCCAGCTCCGTCTCTCAACCTCTGGTTGCCTTTTTCCAGAATGTCACGTAAATGGAATCATGCAGTTTCCCACTTTTTGGTCTGACTTTGTTAACAAAATGCATTCAAGATTCATCCATGTTGTGTGAATCCATGACGCATTCATCTTGCCCACACCTACGCATGCACCACAGTTATTTGTTTAAAACTCCATTCATCAGTTTACCCCCCCTTTCTTCTTCCCTTTCTTCTCCTACTGATCTTCTTACTTCTTATGTTCCATTATACGCAAGTAATGAATCATGGAACTTCACATCAAAAACTAGGGATGTACTGTATGGTGACTAACATAATATAATAAAAATTATTATTAAAAATAATTTTAAAAAAGTGTAAAAGAAAACCTCCATTCATCTGCAGAAGGACATCTGGGTTGTTTCCATGTTTTTCAGTGATTATATGTAAAGCTACTATAATCATTTGCATAGAGGGTTTTTTTGTGTGAATACAAATGTTTAATTGACGTGGTTAAATTCGTGGGAGGGGGACAGCTGGGTCAAACGGGAAGCGTGTGTGAAAGAAACTGCCAAACTATTTTCCAAATTGACTCTGCCCTTTTGCGTTCTTCAAGTAATGTTCTCCACCTTGCATTTTTGAAGGACGGTCGTTTCTCAACACCTCCACCAGCACTTTAAGCACTCCTGAGAGCCCCACATTCTGGGAAACCTATTTTTTTGGAAGCAATTTTATGGTTAGGTTTGATTTGGTATTATCAGATGGAAGATACCAAATTTCCAGAAGCACAGCCAGAAGAATTTTATAATGAAAAGACACTCAACACACATGGTTTGGGAACCTACCCACTTATTCTTGGGTAGGTGGAGGTAAAATCAGACACTCCCTCCTTTTTCCTTATTTTCAAATATGAACAGATTTTTAAGGAATGTTCTGAATTATTGTTGGTACCTGGCACATCTAATCCTTAACATGGAATAAAACTGGACTCTCCTGTTTTTATGACTTAAAAAGGAAATAGAAACCTGTCAATCTCTTCGATAATGTTGGCACTTCGGTTGTCTTGATTATGCATTCCACTGTGCTTTCTTCTTCAGCTCCGTCATCTTCGCAGAGCTTTGAATGCGAACCGGAGGTGGAAAAGGTGTATGATATGGATGAGGTGCCGCAGGGGGACGAGGTGGAAGAGGTGGAGCAAGTAGCTGCCGAGAAAGAGGTGGAGCAGCTGGGCCAGGGGGAGCAGGAGGCCCGCTCAGCCTCCAGTGCTGCTGCCGGCATCTGCGATGAGGTACCTCTGGGGCAGACATGCTCCACGTATTTGTCTGGATCACTAACCCTGTGAAGCCCCTCATTTCCACTTTTGTGTTCAGGTTCACTTTGCAGAAAGCATCCTATTTTTTACCACTATTTCTGTCATAGTGGATTTCCAGATGCAGCTGAGAATCCAGTGAACCCTAGCAAACAGGGATGTTAGAGGTTCTTTGAGATGAAATCTCTGTTCTCCTCTTAATGTGAAATATGCAAAGACACTTTGGGTTTGAGAGAAAGTCTGGGCCAAATAGGAAGCTTATCTACTAAGAAAAGGCAGTATTTTTAAGAGCTCTGTTCCTTATCACCTGGGGGGGGGATGCTAACCCTCTCAGGAGAAGGTGACTTCCCTGCCTGCCATGCCAACACCTTCCCACCACAAGCTAGGTTTCTCCAATGGGGTTTTTATTGGGTTAGAAGCACGCCTTTCAGAATGTTAGTTGTATCCAGCCTTCAAATGTCAGCACCAGTGTGTGGTCTGAGGCCAGAGCAGTGTAGTTGGATTTACTCCTCTGCTGCTCTTCTACCCTCAAATTTGTGTATATAATCACAGATTTGGGCAATCGTCTGTTATAATAGCAGGATTATTAAAATCAGGATTGGCAGGCAAGATAATGAGTTTATGGTCTGTTACATAGAATCATGTGCATTAATTATGAAGCCTAAGATGAGTCACTCGCTCTTCTATAAGAACGAGAAGAACTAAGGGCTAGAAGAGTTATTTGAGTTTGGCCCCAGCATTGACCTTGGCACAGCCCTGAGTCTCATTTTTTCCATCTTGAAATGGTCTGCTTGCCTTGTGGGGATTTCTGGACTGCTGTGAAAATTTTTTGAACAATTAAACAAAATTCCTGTAGAAATCCATGTTGTCCTTATTTATGTCTTTATCATGCCAAAAAGCTGCGGTTCCCCTTTAACGTTGACAAGTTTCTCTTCTGCTTTGAATGAATTCATAACTAAACTTTAAATATAACTTTTGTTTAAAGTAGTCAGAATAACCAGCAATGAGTGTGGGTAGTACAGCTCTACATGTGGTAGCATATTGGGCTTATTTTTCGGTGCCATGGATTGACAGACTGGAGTGTATCCAGAAGCTGGAGACCACGATGGAGAGAGGCTGGAAAATGTCATGTTGTCAGTAGTTGAAGGTAGTCACAGTGGAAGGCACTGGAGAAGGAAGACTGGCAGGGGACAGGACAGCCTGACCAAGTAGCTGCACAGCCGTCATGCTCCCGAAGTGGAAGACGAGTTTCCAGAGGATCAAACTAGGGTGGAGACCTAGCAGCCCGGGGCAAACAGCTTTCCACTCCCCTCCAGAAAGTCTCTCAGATGGCTTAGGTCTCTTCCCCAGGTGGTGGGCTTCCTCCCCTTCAACGGAAAGGGCTGAGACAGGCTTTGTTGCTCATCTGCCAGGGACAGCAGAGAAAAGATTCCTGCTTGGAGAATGGGGATGTGGATGCGATAACCTGTATGATTTGTGGCTTCCAATCCCGAGTTTAGAGTTTTTACATTTTTTTGGCTTAATGAATGCCTACTTTCTTATGTGAACATCTATATACTCTATAGCAAAAGAAGGACAATTTTCAGTGACTTAAAAAATATATATATAATTTTTTATTCCAAGTGTTAAAAACAGCTCGCGTGTTATTTGCTCTGTCTCTTTTTAATAACTCAGCTGTGCGCTTCCATTAGCCATAACGGGTTGAAGGCCACAGTATATGATAGAATAGACTCTTGTTTTTGTTTTTCTTGCAGTCGCATGTATATGTGCCTTCTCATCATTGATATTGGGACTGTGATTCTCTCATCTTGTTTATACACACCGTGCCAACCCTGATCAAGGCAAATAATAGCTTTCACAGATAGTTCTTTTCCAAGAACCCTGCCTCTTTCCTCTGCCCTCAGCTGGTCAGTTGAGAAGCCGTGTCCACTTTCTTAATTTCTCTCAAATGTGTCCCTTCCTTTCTATATCTCCTGCCTCTGCTTAATGACTGAGCCACCCAGGCGCCCCCCATGACCCATTTCTGATCTTGAATTCCTGGATTCTCTAGCCACTTCTTCAGACTTTCTAGTGATGAATGAAATTGGGAGTGGAGTGCCATCATTCTCATTCTCAGTCTTTCCAAACTTGGCAATAAAACAATCTGGTAGGATTTGGAGAACTTGGTTTCCCTATCTGTGAACCACAAGCAATTCCTCCCCGCAGCCATTACAACCACCGCCATCAATTACATCATATATCAACAAGCGGGAGTTGGAGCTGATGAAAAAGTTTAAGGAGCAGCTGGACGAGACGACACAGATGCTGCAGGCTGATATCAGAAGCCAGCAGGACGCACTGGAAATGATGAAGGAACAGCTTCAGAGAATGCGGGATTCCAGCTTTCAGGTCAGAAGCCCATTCTACATAAGTAAGTGGCAGAAGGGAGAGGAGAAGATGGACCTTGACGGTTTTCAAGCAGTTAGTCACCAGGGCCTGCTAGTAGGGATAGCAGCTCTCCAGGGTGGCACGGGACATTTGGAGCTGTCTTCAGCAGGGACTTATGGCTGTGCTCTTTGTCTCTTGGCTGTAGTGGCTGAGATGGGCCCAGCTAGTCTTTGGTGGTGGCAGACAGGGCTCCTATATAGCCAGGGTTTCCCAGGGGACCTGTCCTGCTCTATGCCCAGTATGTCCTGTGCCCTGAGGAAAGGTGCAGCCTCTGAATAAGACCTCCGTGATACTGTGTCCTTACAGATGCAGCCGACCGTCTCACACCACCTTGACCGTCCCGAGCCCCAGTCTTTAGAGCCAGTGCCCAAGAAACAACGCACTGAGCAAATGGAGTCCCTCCCGGATCTCAAGGAGATCAGCCTTTCCCATGGTTCACGTTCATCCCACTCTTTCATATGCCCTGAGGAGCTTGAGGAGCCTTGTGATGTCTCCAGCCAGGTATGGAAAGCCTGTTTCAGCTGTGAAGCCGAAAGATGTCATTTTCATAAACACTGGGGCTCACCTGGTTCTACTGAGGGGGTGGTGGCTATTCAGTTGGCTGCAATTCACTTGCCTGAGATAAAAATTCTTGGTGAGCTAGACCCGGACACTCATGCCCAGGTATGTGTACATGTGTTCCGGATTGCAGTGGGTTGCAGCCAGCAGCGTGGCTGCAACTTGTGCCCAGATAAGCACGTAGACATCACCCAGACCATGCCCGGAGGCACAGGGCCACTGTCATCTTCTGCTCTGGGAGAATGGAGCAGGGGTGTTCAGTCTGTTTCTGGGGGACTCTGGCGGGCCCTGAGGTCCTTTCGTCTCTCCTTCTGAAGCTGCCGCTGCAGGGGCAGGACCCGTTTCTGCAGCAGCAGTTGCAGCAGGTGCAGGACCAGCACACGGGGCAGCAGCTGCTGCCGGAGCAGCAGATGCAGGAGCGGCCACAGCAGCCTAGTGCCACAGTGGGAAACCAGATGCTGCAGATATGCCTGCCGGGCCAGGCCAGCGTAGCTGTGCCCCTCTGTGAGGACCCCACGACGTTCATGCAGACCCAGCCCATCGTTGTTCCTGTCCAGTTAGTAGCTGGACAACAGCCCTCTGGCTACTATCAAGACGAAACCCTGGGGGACGACGAAGATGACAGTCATAGGTAAGAAGTGCATGGAACAGTGATAAAAGCTAAAGTCCCTGCTTTCCTCTCATGGCCAGATACTGTGCCTGAGACCATGAGTGACTTGCCCACAGGACACCAAAACCCCCTCATCAAAAGCGATGTGCTCCCACTCATCTTGCTCTGTGGTTTCCGGCCCCCTGCCTCTGCATGCAAGTGCGTGGCCAAGTAAGTGTTGATGGAATGCAGGAGACTCTGTGAAGATAGGAGGCCTAGATAAGGAAGTTCCCAAGCTAGGGAATTGGCACGCAGATCTTAAAATCACTTGGCTTCATCCACCCAAGCCCAGTCTCATGGCACGGGGCGTCTATAGCAAAGTCTTAAGTGCCCATAGCTGAATGACTCCTGGGCTCCCAGCTTGCTTCTCCCACTCCACCGTGATCTGATGATCACAGCAGACCAGATGAAGGGGCTCCGTAGCATCGACAGTCTCTGTGAGGGAAGTGGGTATGAAACAGTCGCTAGATGGTCGCTGGATACCAAAGAGCTAAGCTCACAGGAGGACTAAGTTCTGGGAAGCAGTACGAGGACATAAACACATTTTCTGCTTGGTGATAAAGTCTGTGGTCCCAAATGCCAGAAAGAGAAGGCTCTGTTCAGCAATGAAAGGGTTGTAGAGCACAAGCTTGGTGCCCAATAAATATTTTTGAATGACTGCCAGCTCTCTGAGTGGACCTCCCAGGGCTCTCCAGATTTCCTCTGGGCCTCCCTGTAGGATCAGTGACCCTGATACGTCTGGTTGGTGGGTGAGTGCCATGCTTCCCACCAGCCTGATAATCAGAATCCACTTGAGGCGGTTGTGGAAAGTACAGATTCAGAAGTCCCTATTTATCCCAAGAGCCCCAGCATAAATGGGGCTCTTGTAGAGAGAGCACTGGATTTTCAGGGAGGAACTGGCCCAGCAGCCCCACTCAGCTGTTAGCTCCTTCAGCAACAAAGGACATGTCCCTGACTTTGGGTAAGTAAAGTGACTGGCCCAAGGCCACAGAGATCACCATTGTGGCAGATTCAGGACCGTCCAAGTAATACAAATAAAACCGTTTGAGACAAAAGACTAATTTGCCTCAATCTTTACATTCACTTGACTCTGGAAAATGGAATCTTCTTTGGGCAAAGTGAGGGTACAAACCAGTGCATCCTGATTTAGCCACCAAAACCAATTGTGCTCTAAACACCTACTGATGAGCAAGGCGATGGCTCCATATCACTGTAACATCTTTCTTTCAGTTTTCTTTCTGAGGAGCAGCAGGGGGTGTCCATGGATCCACTGCCACTGGTGTATAGCCCGGGCTCTGACACAGTAGCTTCTACCAGCTTTCCTCAGTCTCCCATAAATTCTGACTCCAGCTTAGTCACCCTGGAGACCCCGCAGGATTACATCCAACTTTGGCAACAGCCACCAGATCCACAGCATCACCTTTACCTCCACGTGAATACTTGGCCTTCCAGTGAGCAGACCGCCCTGCAGGACCAAGCCACCTGGCCCCAGGTATAACCATTCCTTTCTCCTCTGCTCCCCAGCCCAGGTCAGGGCGTTCTGCATGGAGGCTGGGCCCCTTCCCCAAAAGGCACACAACACAGGAGTATGCTCTGGGTATGAAATCTGACTTCAAGCCTCAGTAAATGTGAGGGTGGTGGTTTGCACGGTGGTGGCACACACTGCTGAGTAAAAAGATTCACGTTTCCATGAATAAGCGAGCTGTCCTCATGGACATTAATGCAATCTGATGTGAAAACTTCTCAAGCATATGTTACCTGGACAAAGTGAGTCATGCCATATGCTGGGCTCATTGCCCAAGCCCAGACCCCTTTCTGAACTTGCAGATCATTCATTCTGCTACAAAATCCAGGGCCTAGTGTGGGTGTGTTTCCTTGTACTGAAAAACAAACCAAGGCTCCTTCTATGGAATGTGCTTGGTATTCATCCACAGGGTACTCTGTATTTGCCAGGGCAGACCCCAGCGCAGGGACCATCTGTAATGGTCATGTTTCTAGGGCAGTGTTGGCAGCTGGTCCAGATGGCAGTCACATATTGGGTTTTGCTTCCAGATACACTCCCAGCAAGCCCCTTGGGACCACACACTCTCAATCTGACTAACAATCTGACTAAAACTTATAAAGGGTGTTTTGATTCTGGCTTTATAAAGGGTGTTTTGACTAAAACTTATAAAGGGTGTTTTAATGGAGCCTAACGTCTGATTTTTAAAACTAACAATACCAACAAGGAAAAAAATAACCCAGTAAGCTAAGGCAGAATGAGCAAGTTTGGATATTTTAAATGGTAAAGGTGTGATTATTTTCACATACACACCTTGACCAGCTGGACTGCAAATCCTCCGAAAGGTTGATCCACGAGAGGGACTGCCCACACAAAGAGACCACATAGATGCTCAGTGGACCCTGTGGTTCAGTTCCCAAGGCAGACTCTGGTGAAACCCTTCATTATGTCTGCTCTCAAGGCGCTACCATCTGGATAGGCCCTTAGAAGCAGAGCGAAGACCAAGCTGAGCAGATAGCCCAAGGAAGTAGAGAAGGGAGGATGCCTGGAAGGTTGTTAGGAGAGTGCAGTGGAGCAACCAAGTGCAGGACCATGTGGGAGCTTCCTTGTCCACAAGACTTCGGGGGCTCTACACACCCTGCCCTGACTCATTTCCACTGGTCCCTGGGCCTCCCGCTCCCCAGGTCCCCAGACACATCTGGGGGGGATGTGTCTTCCCATAGCTCAGCCCTGCTCCTTCTGTTCCTCTGTCTTCTCTTCTGTCCCTCGGGTTCCACTTGTTGAATTCTTTTTTTTTTAATAGTAATATTTTTTTATTATATTATGTTAGTCACCATACAGTACATCCCTGGTTTTTGATGTAAAGTTCGATGATTCATTAGTTGCATATAATACCCAGTGCACCATGCAATACGTGTCCTCCTTACTACCTATCACCGGTCTATCCCATTCCCCCACCCCCCTCCCCTCTGAAGCCCTCAGTTTGTTTCCCAGAGTCCATAGTCTCTCGTGGTTCATTCCCCCTTCTGATTACTCCCCCTTTCTTCTTCCCTTTCTTCTCCTACTGATCTTCCTAGTTCTTATGTTCCATAGATGAGAGAAATCATATGATAATTGTCTTTCTTTGCTTGACTTATTTAGCTTAGCATTTGTTGAATTCTTGCATCACCTTCAGAACACAGCCGAAGGGGTCCTTTTCTCTCAAACAGGAAAGACTCCCCCAGCCTAGCCTTCGTAATACCACCTTTGCATCTGACCCTCCTCCCCACTCTGCAGTTCGGAGTGGGTTGTTGTTACCTTTCCCATCACATTGTTCAAGTAGGCCAGGTAGCTGTCGATCAGGCTCAGCATGGAAGTTACTTCGTTTCAGCAGAGTAATAGCAAGGTCCAAGGATAGGGGCAGGGAGAGACCTTCCCAAGCCTTTGCCTAGCCATGGCTGGCAGAAAAGCTGGGCTAGGGAGGGCGAGACACAGAACCCAGTAGCCTTAGGCATGAAGAAAACTTTGGGAGAGCCCAGGGCTCCTCTTGCCGGTCTTTAAGGCAAGATGCTGTTGGAAGACGAAAGCGGAGAGGAACCCCATTGTCCCCAGATGCACCTTCTACCAGCACCTCGTAAGTCTGTATTCCAAAGAGGTATTTCTCAGCACCTTGCTGACTTGAACTCCAGGGAGTGTCTCACCTTGTCCTGCTTTTTTTTAGCAGATGCCAGCTCCTGAGGCAAGTCCGGAGGCTTTCGAGGACCCTGATGAATATTCACCAGGCCGTATCGGCTATTTTATGTCTGCAGAGCTGTCTGACTTGGATGAGCACCAGCACCAGCAGTACTTTCGTACCAAACCTTGAGAGAAGAGGGTCAGACAGGCCAATGAGGCCTGCATGGCCAGGGGACCTCCAAGGCTCACAGAGTCCCCTGGAGTAGGGGTTGGGGGGGTGGTGGGTATTTTCTTTTCTTTCCTGATAAGTTCTGTTTGGGATTGTTGAGCACAACCCGTTTCTTGAAAGTTATGTTGCAGAGGCAGCCTGTGATCCCAAGTGTGCTAATGTGTGACAGCAGCCAGGCCACAGCAGGAGACTGCTGTCCCCCACCTACCTGCCTGGCCTTGCATATACCTGTTCTACCATGGGCCGGCAGGCTGCAGAGTCTGCTCTAGTTAGAATACTCTTTTTTATGCCGAGAAACATTTTCCAGCATGGTTTGCAATCTAGTAAGAAGCTGTTCTGTCTTAAGCCACAAGAGTTCCAAAGCCTTGGCCTTGATGGCCAAACCCTGTATCTCCTCCACAGTCATGCTGGGGAAACCACAGGGAACAGCCTTCCAATGGTGAGAAGCTGAAATCAGATGAACATAGGTGCTTTGTACTGAAATAATCACAGCTCCAGTGCTTAATAAAAATTGTCTTTCATTGCAACTCTCTGTGAACTTATGGCAGACTTTTGGAATCTGGAAATGGTTACTGACCCAGTCGACTGGTACCAGGATCCTGAGCACAGGGCTCATTTCCTGGGCTTGGGCCCCTCACGGACACCTTTGCTCCCTGCCACATTTGCAGAGGCTAATGGCTCCTGCCTTCCTGAGTGGCCATGTGCACAGGCCCTCTGTGTAGCTGAAGCCTGCTGGCTCCTTCACTGATGCCAAGGGCAGCCGCAGGACCTAGAGGCTAGGTAAACCATGGTCTGCCTCATATATCACCTCTGAGGTGAGCCTGGATGCTTTGCATGCATGCTCCTTCTCTCTTGCCTGTAGCTTTTCCTCCAGGATGTACTCCCTGCAGGGAAAGTGATTCGTTCTCTGGCCAGACACAAAGTAGAGCATCTTCCTAGCTGTCTGCACAGGGGACAAGAGGAGAGGGAGGGGGCACTTGGATAACCTTATTAGAAGTCATCCCGAGCATTCAATGTCCATCTTAAGATAATGAATCATTGCTGGAATAAGGCAAAGGAAGCCCCCAGTCTCCAGTGACAAGTTAAAGGGGGCACATGAGGCCTCACACCCACGGGAAGATTTTGGCATTCCTCAGTAAATCTGATCTGTACCAGGGTAGTATGGACTGAATGTGTCCCTCTCACATTCGTATATTGAAGCCCTACCCTACAGTGTGATGGTTTTTGAAGGTGGGGCCTTTGGGAAGTGATTGGGTTTAGACGATGTCATAATTGTTGGACTCCCACAGTGGAATTAATGCCCCTATAAGAAGAGGCACAGACAGATTGCTCCCTCTCTCACCTTGTGAGCACAAAGAAGAGGTCATGTCAGCCCAAAGCAAGATGGTGCCTACTCACAAGTCAAGAGAAGAGGTATCAGAATAAAACCTACCTTGCTGGAACCTTCATTTTGGACTTCCATCCTCCAGTGTGAAACATAAAGGCCTGTTGTTGAAGCCCCCCATCTATGGTATTTCATTATGGCAGCCTGAGCTGACCAAAACACAGAGGCTGTTTGCTTCTTGGCATGGCCCTTTGTAGCCATTGGGAAGGAGCAGCTGAAGGCTCACTTGCTAGAGTCACTCCTTGGCCCATTGTGTTCAGCAGAGGCAGAACATTTCCAAGAACCAGTTCTCTCGGGCTGCCCAGTAGAGATGGCAACAGAGAAGGCAGGGACATTCTTGATACCTGCCTTGACTGTGGATGAGCAGAGTTGGAAGTGACGGGCATTCTGGGATGTTGGCAGGGACTCTGTGGCCTCCTGCACTGGCAGCTGCCTCTCTTGGTCAGGCAGCCGCCTTCACCCTCCTGCCAGACAGTACAGGAAGGACTGCATGTGTACAAACCATGCTGCGCTTGTTAGAGTGAGGAGAGCTTGCTTGGGAGTGAGAGGCACTGCTCCTTGGGTGTGCAGAGTGGCCCAGGCTCAGAGGTCCAGTGCTGCCTTGTGGACCGTGTGTGGATAGGTGGTGGCATTTGGCTCTGCAGGCTCCTTCAGGCTACTCAGTCACTGGTAGCATTCTCACCACGGGGGAGGCTCAGAGGCTTACTGTGTAGTAGCAATAATTCCCATAGCTGGGCCTGCTGTTTCCAATAGGAAAACGATTTGGTCTTGCCTCCTTTCTCCCTTTACGTGGTCAAGCAGGCCCTAAGAATGGCGCACTCCCATCAGATGCAGCTGAGGCCCTCTTCTGCCTTGGATAAGTCACTTAAGCTCTCTGAGCCTCAGTTTCTCCATCTGAAAAAAGGAGGGAGGAGGAGACGATGCTTTTCTTACCTAGCTCTCAGAGCAGGTAAGGATAAATGGAACAGTAGAGCTGGAAGAGGCTTTGGGAAAGGCACCATAAAAGCTGACTAGGCTGGAGGCATTTGGTTGGGATTATTGTTTGAATTCACTGTCTAGAGTATGTCCAGCTGGGCCAGGACTTGTCTAAATCAGCCCAGTTTATTCAGGCTTCACCACCCCCTGGATTTCAGACAAGGATCCTGAACTGAGAAGGTCTATGGTCACCTCAGGCTGTGCCTCAGTCAGCCGCTTAGCTCCTGGCTCAGTCCTGGGATGAGGTTGCCAGAGGGTCAGAGGGGAGGCTGCCTGGGCCTGCTCTTTCCCAGAGATCCCCACAGGAATAGCTGTAAGGACACCCCATTTTAAGGTGGTGCAAGGGCCCAAAATCCTGGAATCAGTGCTCACATACAAGATGGGCCAGTTGTGAGTTTGTTCTGTGTATTACTAAAGGCAAACCATGGTGAGTGATTTCTCTGCAACCTCTCTGGCAGCTCCAGGCCCAGTACCTGCTCCAAGGCATTCATGCTTCTCCTGGCCCAGACCTTGGACTTGGCTTTAACTGGGGTCGGCTGGCACTTACCTTTTGGCTCATTTTCCAAGGCATGAGAGCTAATTCCCCCAGCTCCAGAGGGTCTCCTGATGATTGTAGCCAGGGAGAAAGCTGTGTGCTCACAGGCTTTGGAGGGGGCAGGGTTGACCAGGGCAGAGGAGGGTAGGACAGCACAAGGGTGAGGGGTGACTGGTGTTCTTTAGGAACAATGGAATTGGAAACAGGCTTGAACTGAAGGGTGGGGCCTATGCCACCTTGCCCAAGGCAGGACAGAAGTTTGGGCAAGACTTGAGTCAAGAAGAGTGGTCATAGAAGAAGCTTCTAAGGCCACGACTCAAACTGGAAAAAGTTATGGCTGTCCTTGTGGTCTGTGCTAAACTGCTCCAGGAGGCTCCGGGGACTTTACAGCCCACAGCACAAAGTTTCATCAGAGAAGTCTTTGGATGCTACACCTGGAGCTGCTCCATCACCCTCCCTCCCATCCCCACATGCTGTACATGCAGTGCATGACGCACCTGAGCCACCTTGTCTTCTCTCTCAGGCTCTTCTTGGGTGTGGGAGAGAGAGCAGGGGGAGACGAGCTGTTTCTCTGGCAGCCCAAGGGCACGCAGATCTCAGTGAATGGGTTGGAAAGGGGACTCCAAAGACAAAGCAAGTCTTGCTCCCAGGATACCCACCCCCAGCACCCGAGGCTTAGCTGCCTGGCTCTCCCGCCTGGGTGGCCCCCAAGAGGCAGCGGCATTCTGCCTTGGCCCCTGAGCACCGTGGCCCACACTCTACTCACTGGCTGGGATACAAGGGTTGCCTGTTCCCCAAATTTCCCAGCCTTGCCATGCACCTGTGCTGGGACAGCTGTGGCCTCTTCCTTCACCCCAGCTGCCTGCACAGGAGATCCAGGAGCCCTGGGCCCTGGCCATCCTTCCTACAACAGAGCCACCAGCAGTCCCAATATTCAGAGAGGGCAGCCCTCATCAACGCGGTCAGGAAGGTGGCCCCTGGTTGAGACCATCGTCACCTTACCATGACCCCACAAGACTTGATGGTGGTGTAGTGTGGGTTTGCTTACCTCTCCAGCATGCAGCCACATTTGCTTCCCTTGTCTGGGAAAGCACAGGAGCTGCATTTCTCTGTGGGTTGGTGGGGCAGGGAAAGCTGGAAGCACATGACTGAAGTACCCCAGCTGCCACACATGGCAGAACTTCCAGACACAGCTGTCACAACTCCCACATCAACTCCTTCCCAGGTGGGCCACACAGCCTCCTCACTGAGCAAGACTCAATCTGGACATAATAGAGTACTCCACACACAGCCTTAACAGCTCAATTTTCATGTGTTTTCTGCAGCATCAAAAATTTATAAATGCCCCTGTTCCTGAATGCCTTTGATGAAGAAAGAAGACCATTCCCATGGACAGAGAAGCACCAGATGATAACCTCTGCAGCGTCTCCAGTGTTCCAAGTACTTTGAAGACAATGAGAGGGAAGGTAGTGAGTGAGAGCGAGGGGACTTTCTGAGGTGTGAATATTGTTTGGCCAAAATCACCTGGAAAGAAAGGGTGAGGGAGAAGGACTGTGCAGAGGGGAAGAGGGCAAGGTGGGCATAGGAGCTTAGAACTGCCATTTCTCTCACCAGGGTGAGACCAGAACTTGTCTCCAGCTTCAGGAAAGAGCACACCAAATCCCATCACCAGCTCTCAAAATGGGCTACCACAATCGTAATGAAAATCCCCTGCTTTATAACTATGACCCAAATACATGTTTCATAGGGGATATTAAACAATTGAGATGTGTTGTTTTTATTGTAAGCAAGATGATGTTGAATGGTTCTCCATTGCTTATCAAATAAAATCCAAGTCCTCAGCCTGGTGTGGTCTGGTCTCTCCCTTTCTCCACAGCTGCATGTCCCTCCTGCCTTCATAGACTCTGCCACCAGCCTCGCTGAACCACTGGGTTTGACACAAGCCCTGGTCTCTCTGCCCTCGTGGATTTGTCCCTGTTCTGTACACCTGCATGTCCTTCCCTCCCGTCTCTGCATTTTCAACCCTTGCGTATGATGTAGAGCTCAGCCGGGAAGCCCTGGTCTCTTCCATGTCCCCTCCACCCCTGCCTGTGCCTCACGCAGAGCATTTGTGTCTCTGTTCTGCTCCTGCTGCACATGTGGCATTGCCCCTTCTAGACTGAGCTACAGCGGACAGAGATCAGGGCAGGTCTTAGAAGCCCCCAGAATACTATGCCTTGCAGACTAAGCCTTTCATCTACAAATGTTCCAGCGAACGCCTTTGTAACTGAAGTCCTTAGCAGTCACCTGGCAAGTTTCATAAAGAAAAACCCAGCTCCTTAAGGCAGGATCATCAGGTGGGAAGTCAAGCTGGTGAGGCCCTCTTCTTGGGCAGCTTCCCAGAAGCTGGGAGGGTCCAGGCAGTGCCAAGGGCCAAGAAGCAGCCCACTCCTCTGGCCCTGAGCCCTGCAAAGCCTTCCTTCTCTGTTCACCTAATATTTAGCTTAGGTGTATATGCCCATAAGCTTCTCAGTGTTGGCCAGTAAACTTGTAGCCCTTCCTTAGGCTTCTTCTTCAGGGAAAGACTCGGAGAGGAGGGTGTGCAGAACCTGCTGGAGTGCCCTGCAGTGGAGGTACAGTCCTGACCCCTGAATTGCCACTTTCCTATGGAAGCAGGGTTGGAGGGGAGGAGGGTGCTTAGTGGAGGAGAGAACTGAGTGGAGGTTGAGTTGGCAAGTGTCCTTGGTGGTGGCTCCAATAAACCTCTGCAAGTGGCGGAAACCCTGCAGGAAGGTGGGGGGGTAAGGAGAGCAGGGGGCATTGACAGTGACAACTAAACGCCAAGAGGCCCTAAACTTCCAGAGCCATGGATGTTTCCTGCCCAGATGGAGGCCTTGGCCCTGAAGGTCAAAGGGTAATTAACCACATGGTCACCTTGTTGATGAAACAAAACCCACAACCCCGCAGAATCAAAACATGTCAAAGGCACGGAGGCAAAGGTCAACAGACAGGACAGACAAATTGCAGTATTTAGAATGGTGCATTCAAGCATTTGTGTAATCCGTGTAGAGCTCTAGCCCACCAGCTTGTGGGGAAGGTAGGTGGAAGGGGCTGAAAGTTCAGCTGAGGTGGGGTGTGACTTCAGCTGAGAACCAGGCAAAGGGGGGGTTTACACTCACAACCGTGGAGCACATGATCTGCTCGGAAAGGTGGACTGCACGGATCGGGGGGTGTCTGTGGACAGCAAGGGACCCAGGAAGGAGGTGGGGCCACACGCTTTAGTGCTGCTCCTGTATTCTTTCCCCTCAGCCGCCTGTGGGCAATGCCTACCAGTTTCCATCTGGGATGTGATGCTGAGGAAAACAAGACGTTTGGAACTTCTATTTGAGATTTCTACCTGCTATCTACCCACTTGCTCTGAAACTTTGGGCAAATCACTTGACCTCCCTGTGCCTGTGCTGACCCTCTAGAACATGGAAGCAAAGATAAGAGACCTGCTCCAAAAAGGAGGCTAGAGTCAAGAACCCTCCTGGTTGAAGGAACAAATGAATGAATGAGCAAACAAACGTCGGTCTGGCCCCTGCCTGTCTGGCTCCTCCTCAGGGCTAGTGAAGACACGGAAGGGTGCCTGGGCCCTGAGAGGATCAACCTACTGTGGATAGGTTGCTGCATTCACAACCCCACTCTTGGTCCATTCAGGTTCCCTTTCCTGGTCCTTTCTGCTCAACTTACAAGCATGCCCAGGACAGAGTTCCCTCCAAGCCCCCCTTCAGACCCACTTCTTCCTTTAATGGCTGTACTTTTCCCCTCCTCGGCCCTCTGACCCCTACCTGGGAAATGATCCATGACTCCCAAACCTCAATAGCCCACCCCTGCTCTCCCTGCTGGCCTCCAGTCCTGTAGATGCCACTGCACACTGGACATCTCCCCATGGGTGTCCCCCGGTCACCTCAAGTCAACACAGCCAAAAACAGGCTCTTCACCAGCTCCCCTCTCAGGGACTGGCACCTGCATCCTCTCAGTCACCCAAGCTAGTAGTCAGACATTGTCTTTAACTCCTGCCTCTCCTTAGTCTATCCTCTTGGGCATAATTGTCTGTTTCCTCCACTGACACACAGTAGGATCAGAGAAACTGAATGAATAAGGGAGTGAATGAATAAACAGATGGCAAGACTGTTTATATGGTCTTGTGAGCCCAGCACGGGCTGGGCATGTAGGTATCAGGGAAGATCTGTTGGGCAATGGGCTCTCTCCTTTCCACCAGAGCCTTCCCAGGCCCCCGCTTGCACACAAACACACCTCCAGGCTCTGGACACTTAGTTCTAGCGGCCCTCGAGGTTGGGGCCAGCCTGTGAAGCTATATACCATGGTACCAGCCTTAAGAAGGAGGTTTGATGGCTCTTCAGGGCCAGGACATAGCCTGAGCTTCTCGGTGCCAGCTTCCCATACCTCAGGGTGCCCAGGAGAACACTCAGAGTTTCTTCCTGTGGTTTCTCAAGGCTGGGGCATTGGACAGAGCCCAGACATGGACCAGGAGCACAGGACTGGTACCAGTGAAGGATGTTTCCCTTATCTGTGTCTTGGGACTCGTGGTTCCTTCTGTTCCTGCCTTACACACCCCACCACCAGCCATCTGGAGGTACCACCAGCAGGCTCCACCTGGTAGGCAGCATCACTCAATCCCATGACTTAGGGAAGCTTAAAGCAGTCAGAAGGGTCATTGGAGCTCTGGCCACAGGCCCCCAAACTTTAGGCGGGGCTTGATCAGACTCATTTCTTGTCGTCTCTTGCCCCCTGGCGTACAGTTGCAGTATTGCAGCCCTCCAGTGGCCTCCCTTGGACCAAATCAACTAACATTTTCTGAGCACCTCAAGGCCAGATCCTATGCCAAGCAAAATTCTATTCTCAAGACTTTGGTCCAGTCCTTGGTCAGCTCCCTGTTATCTCCCACTTCTCTACTCTCCAAGTGCCTTCAGGGTCACCGTCCATCATGTAGTCACTTCTGTCCCTTCTTTCCTTTGTCACAATTGCTGGCAAATCCCCAACTTTGCATGAACCCAAATGCTTGTCCTCTGTGTGCCTGCACTTAAGTGTCTCTGTGCTGCTAGGGAGAATTACACAAGCTGGCAGATTGTGCGCCACCATAGATTTACGATCTCTAGCCTCATCCAGGTACGCCTCAATGCTCAGAAGGCTTTCTATGTTTTGTGTTTGCCAGTCCCATTCTCAGAATGGTGACTTGATCTCCAAAGTCCTCATGTCTTCCCACTTCCCTCTTGCTTGCCTCATCTGTGTTTGACTTAGAAATTGGAAGATGTGGAACGGAAATTCCCTCATCATCCTATCACCAAGCCTCTCAGCCTGTCTTCCTCTGTACTCAACCCCTCCTCCTTTCCTCAAGCTAAAATGGCGGAAGTATCCTTCTCCTTTCTAGGCCCATGCCTTTTCTGCATTCTAAATGCCATCCCTTCCCACAAGCCTCTCTCTCTAGCATCACCCAATTGATTCCCCCTCTCTACTTGACCAGCTTCATCACCGTGCAGACATGCTGTAATATGTCCTGTCTTGAACAAAACTCCCCCCTTGACTCCCACATCCCTCTCCAGAAAGCACCACATTTCTCTGCTCCCATTCTAAGCACCTCTCTGCAGGTACTGTCTCCATTTCCTCTCTCTCCCCAGTGTGGTCATCAACATGCTCAGATCCAGCCTCAGCTCCTACCACTGAAATAGCTCTTACCAGGGTTGCCAGTGAACTCCATGTGGTCAGCTTCACTCTTCACTTCTCTGCCCGTGTGTTGTTACTCTGGCCTCAGCAGTATTGATCTACTGGACAGTCCCTTCTGTCTGTTAACACTCCCTGCTCTAAGATGCTATGGCATCTATCTTCTGTTGCCCCCATGTCCTACCTCACTGGCTGTTCCTTCTCATTCTCCTTTGCTGGTTCTTCCTCCTGACTTCTAAATCCTGGAGGGCACAGAACTTGCATCTTGGGCTTTTCTCTACCTCTAGTCCCATAGCTTTAAGTCACACACGAGCGCACGCGCGCACACACACACACACGCACGCCACCTTCCTTTCTGAACCAGACTCATAAGCAACTGCCCACTTTATACCTCAAAACTTAGATAGTTTATTGGCATTTCAAGTTTAATATGCCCCAAAGAAAACCTTTGAGACCCCACAAGCCTGCCTCATAGTCTTTCTTCTTTCAGTAGATGGGAACCTCATTCATCTAACTCTTTAAGCTAGAAATCAGGGGTATGGATTGAATTGTGTCCCCCAAACATTCATATCATGAAACCCTAACCCCCCAGTACTTCAGAATGTGACCTTATTTGGAAATAGGGTTATTGCACATGTTATTAGTCAAGATGAGGTCATACTGGAGTAGGGAAGGCCCCAGTAAAACTGGTATCCTTAAAAAATGGGGAAATTTGAACATAGATGTGCACACAAGGATAGTCCCATGCAAACATAAAGGCAGAGGTTGAGGGGGATACTTCTATACTTCAAGGCATGCCAAATGTTTTTCATCAAACTACCAGAACCTGGGGGAGAACATTATCTCTCACAGCCTCAGAAGAAAACAATCATGCCAACATCTTGATCTCGTACTTCCAGCTTCCAGAACTGTGAGACAATACATTTCTCTTGTATAAGCCACTGTTGTGGACTGAATTACATCCCCCCAAAATTCATGTGTTGAAAGCCTAAACTCCAATGTGACTATTTCCAGAGAGGGCTTTTAGGGAAGTAATTAAGGTTAAATGAAGTCAGAAGGTGGGGACCTAGTCCAATAGGACTGGTGTCTTTATAAGCAGAGGAACATCAGAGACTCCTCTCTTGCTGTGCACACACAGAGGAATGGCCATGTGAGGAAACAGTGAAAAGGCAGCCATCTGCAAGTCAGGAAGAGGGCCCTCGTGAAGAACCACATTGGAAGCACCTTGATCTGGGACTGTGAGAAAATAGATGTCTTTTGTTGAAGCCCTGCCCCATTCTGTGCTATTTTGTTATGGCGACCCCAGGTGACTCTACAGCCACCCAGTTTGTGGCACTCTAGCCAACCAATGCACTCAGGGTCACTCTGAACCACTTCTTTCTCCTAAACCCTCTGCATCCACCCAACATGCATATCTTGTTGGCTCTACCTCCAAAACTGATCTGGAATCCATCTACTGCTCTCCACCCCTGAAGTTCCCACCATCATTTCCCACACTACATAACACTTTAGCTTTCTAAGCAGGCAGTTACAGAACTTGCAAATGATACATTTTTGCAATGTCTCTTTTCCAATATGTATGCCTCTTGTTTCTTGTCCTAATCTTAGTACATTGTTTTAACTAAAATGTCCCCCCTTGTTAGAAACTCTCATAACAACACAAATCATCTCAACTTCTACTCATATATGATTTTGTTGAATAAATAAGTAAATAGACTTACCCATATTGAATAAATAACAATTTAGTTTCTGCCCCCACCTCTGAACTATATTGCAAAGTGGGGCAAAGATTGATTCCCCACTCTCTCCAAGTCCAGGGCACAGGGTGGGCAATTGTTAGATGTATGTTGAAAACAAGAAGAAAGAAATAGAGATGCTCAAAGGGAAGCAAGCGGTGGTTTGTCAGGACTTCTACCGGGTCTCAACTGCAAATGAATGTCGCCAGTTACAGAAGGTTAGGGGTGGGTAGGGTGAGCATTATAGGGAGAGGAAACAGCCACAACAAAGGCCTGGGAGCTGCGAAAGTGTTATAATCCCACCTCACTCCATGAGCTTCCACCCTTTCTAGGTTTCTGGATTTATATTTTGCTCTAACGGCAGAGCCATTGAAAAAAAAAGAAAAAACTGTATGAAATATCTTTTTGATCTGTGCACGGATGGAGCTTTCTATGTTTAAAAAAGGTGGAAAGAATTACAAGGGAGAAACAAAATAATATACTTATCTACATTAAAATAATAAATGTTCGTATGCCAAGAAGATGAGCAACAGTAAAAGCAAGCAAGAGCATAAATACCTAATGTGCATAGAGCATATGTGCATCAATAAGAGAAACGCTAAGATTGCAGCAGAGAAATACGAGCATGAACAATTCACAGAAATGGAAAATAGTGAATGTGTGAAAAAATAAACGTGATAAAAATATAATCCAAAACTATGAAATATTTGAATAATTTTTACCAAAAAATCGAGTTACAAAACAAGTTCTTGCTGGGAAGGGCGAGCTGAAAACACCTTTCTGCACTGGGATTTGTTACAATCTTGTATAGTAACTCAGCTCTTCAGGGTCAAATCCTTTCAAGGTTCATATTCTTTAACAAGGAATTTTATTGTTAGGGAACCACAGTTCTTTTAAGAAGTTCTCACTCACACGAGGACATGGTGAACTCAGAGGCTGGGTAGACTGTCTGTAATCCATATCACCCTGGTTTACAAGAAGGATACAGTGGTTATTTTTTGAGCTGAATTAAGCTGAAAAATGATTAGAACTCTAAAAGGACTAGATTACTCTGTATTAGCTACCTCCTACTCACTCTAAACTTCACCCAAACATAACTGCTGGAGATGCCCCCCAACTAATTCAAGCACAGGTGAACCAGAAAGGCCAGCACACTTGAAAGCCCAGCCCCAATCCCATATACATAAGTGCTGCTTGGTAATCGTGGTCAGTTGCTTGTCTTCCTGTTTATGTAAAGAAGGAGAAGGAGGAGAAGATGAGAGAAGAAGACGAAGAAGGAGGAGGAGGAGGAGGAGGGGAAAAAGAAGACGACGACGGCGGCGGTGGCAGCGGCCACAGCAGCATATTTATTCAATTTTTTTTTCATCCACAGCATCATTTACAATACTGAGACCAGAAACCTAAGTCTCCAATCACCTGAGGAATTTTTAGGTATATTTGGAAACCTCCATGCAATGAAATTGTCTCTGTTAAAAAAAATACTGCAAATAAACAAAAGTTATTTAATCACATTCAACTCTATCCCTGATTAAAATAACAAGTTGTAGTAAACTGGGAGTAAAGGAGCTCTTCATCAACATGATACATTAAATGTATCTGAACCAATGGTAGATGAAACGTTGTTATGCATCCTGAGTTGCTGGAGGCATTGCCATGAAAGCCAAGGACAGGATATTGTAGTAGGAGCAGAGCAAGAAACAAAAAGGCATGCATATTGGAAAGGAAAAGAGGCATTTATCATTATTTGCAAATTCTATGATTGCCTACTTAAAAAACTAAGAAATGTTTGTAGCAAGGCAGATGTAGAAGATAATCTTAAAAAACTCAGTACCTTTCTGATAAACCAACAATAACGAGACAGAAAAAAAAAGACCCCACTTGCAACTGCAAGAAATATATGTATGTTACATAATATGTTAGTATATAATATATGCCACATATAATAGAATACTTAAAATATATAACATATTATATATATATTACACACAAAATATTTAAAAATATGCAGAACCTATAAGAAGAAATAAGAAGAAAAATAAACAACCTTACTGAGGGACATCACACAAGATTTAGGAAAATAAAGAGAAATACCAAGACCTTGGGTTTTTTGTTTGTTTGTTTGTTTTTCAGTAATCCCTACCCCCAACGTGGGGCTTGAACTCCTGATTCTGAGATCACGAGTTGCATGCTCTACTGGCAGAGCCAGCCAGGGGCCCTGAGAAATATCAAGAGCTTGATTGAAAAAATTGCATTGTAAAGATACCCATTTCCCCCAAATTTAATCCATAAATGCAAAGCAATTACAAGCAAGATAACAATGGTGTTATTTTTCTTTTGTAACTTGATGAAACTATTCCTGAGTTTAGATAGTGGAGTAAATAAGCAATAATGAAATTTGGGGGAAAAGAAATAGAAATGCCTGGTGTAAGGGGCGAGAGAGTACTTGATCCATCACATATTGCCAGTGCATAGAGCTATCCTGGTCTTCCCAGTGAGTGACTGGCATAGGAAGACAAATGGACTAGACCAGAAACAGAGCCAAGTAATACAAACGAAGGGCGTGGTAGGATTGGTGCTTCCCTGTGTCATAGCTGAGGCTCCAGAGTTGCTTTAGAGGTGAATCTTTGGCAGGAGCATCTCAGGGGAGGACTCTCGAAGGCTCAGGAATGGTTCATATGAAAGAAATGCAGGGCAGGGGACAGTTAGTGGATAGTATAGAGGCCCTAGCCTCCTACGCCTTGTCTTCTCTCTGACGCTGCTGGAGAAATGGTGGTGTTCCACAAATATTAAACAAAAAAATAAAACTAGTTTAAGTCTTAAACCAAATTCAATTCTGGACAGATTAAAAATTTACATGTTGGGGCGCCTGGTGTCTCAGTCATTAAGTGTCTGCCTTCAGCTCACATCATGACCTCAGGATCCTGGGATTGAGCCCCACCTCAGGCCCCCTGCTCAGCAGGGATGCTGCTTCTCCCTCTCCCACTCCCCCTGTTTGGGCTCTCTCTCTGTCTCTCTCAAATAAAGAAATAAAATCTTTAAAAAACTTACGTCAAGTAATGAAAACATAAAAATGTACAGTGAAAATAGTAAATGTTTTAAATGTTGGGGTCTGAGAAGGCCTTTTCAAGCATGAGACAGCAAAGGGAGAAAATGGTCAAATGCCACAGATTTGTGTACCAGCGAGGCCATGACAGCATTGTTCACAATGAAAAAGAGAGCACTAGAAATAGGAAGCAGGAGAGAAGTCGGAAATGAGGAGGTGTTGGTTCAGTCATACTCTGTGTTGCCGTGACAGGGAGAGCGGCCCATGAGATCACGAGACCTTGTTGAGAGGGAAAAAGCTCACAATTCCTTTGTGTGTGTGAAAAAATATGTATGTAAAAGAAAATATCAGAAGAATGGACCCCAAATACTAACTTGATTCTCACCAGGTGGTAGGATTAGGGGTGATTTTAACTTTCTATTTTATGTATGTATGTTTTGTCTTAATATTTTAATAATGTGCATGCTATGACTTTCATAATCAGATAAAAACAAAGGAAATAAAAAAGTCTTTATATCGTGTGAACTAAATGATGTAAAATCAGATTTGTGGAGTGAAAAACAGGAAGGCAATATATACAAATTTTAATAATGGCTTTAATGGCTGGTGGGATTTCTAAAATTGCCACGACGGGAGCATATTAGTTTTTTTATGATCAGAGTTGAAAAAAAAAAAAAAACCAACAAACAAACAATTCCTGGGCCGTGTGGTAGGAAAGGAGATAGAAAAGGAGGAAGGTGGGGGAGGCAAGCAGGCTACAAGGAAACATGAATGAATCAGAAAAATGGGAGGGAGTGGCAGGTGCTCTGAAAGAAAGCACCCCAGGACTGGGAAGTAACTGGAAGTGGGGAGCAGTGGGAAGTGGTCTGTTCTGATCTTCTCTTCTGCCACTCCACACAGAGGTCCCTGCCTCAGGTCCCGAGTTCCACAAGGATCGGGTGACAGGCAATACATGAGCCTAGCGCTCTGGCACCAAGGAGCCAATTCCATGCTTTGGCAAGGTGCTGGTATAGTTGGCACTCTCCCTGAAAGGTGGGGAAGGCCATGGTGGAAAGTCCCAGCCCTCACCGGAACCAGGCAAATGGATGGGAAACTGCCTCATGGCGGCCTTGCACTGGATAGAAAGGCAGGTGAAGAAGGGTCTTGTGACAGCTCATAAGACCTTCCATCTTTCAATGCTCCTGGGAGGATCATGGGACATTCCACCGAGACCCGAGTCAGGCTGCAGTTGAGTCTTGCCTCTCCAGCCTGTGTGGAGATGGGCAAAGTCACTGGAGTGCCTTGGCAGAGCCCTTCCCTGGCACTCCCTGTTCCTCAGGATGTGCCAAACACACTCCTGCCTTGTGGCCTTTGCATTTGCTGTTCCAGGTTTCCAGAATACTCTCCTACCTGTACAGCTATGTCTATTACCTGCTTTAAATACTGCTCAAATCTTACTTCTCAGTGAGTTCTTCCTTAACCAGCTAATTGAAAATTGCAGTCCCTCACCCCCTTAGCCTTTCCCATCCCCCCTTTCTGCTTCATTTTTCTCCATAGGCTTTATCACCATCTGGCATGATAAGAGGAACGTCTTTTTTCCATTTCGATCCCATTTCAGCCTCTCATTTACAATGCTGCCAGGCAACATCAAAACTTGCAGGATGAGTGTCAGTGTTTGAGAAGAAATCCCCAAGACAATAGGGAATTACTTCTTTAACTTCTAGGAACCAATGGTTATTGGCGAAGGGTGGAGAAGGGTGCCGAGGTGGTAGATCAAATGTGATCATCTTCATGCCCTAAGCAGGAGTCTGAAGTGAGCAAACCTCTGGGAATTCCAAAGCCTGATTTAGGGCCTGCAGGCTTAAAAAAAAATTCTTTAAAGAAAGGCCTCCTCCGCGACATTCCTGATGGCACAGAGGATGATGCTCCCATCGACAAGCCTTGGTCAGAAAATGATTCAGGAACAAGTTTACTTTAACCAATTTAGTTTGCTTCATATTTTCCTTTTTTATGCAAGCACCAGAGAGATCTATGATAAATATCACTGTCGATGAAGTCTAAAGAGCTCTTTCAATAAGTATAAAATAAAAATTACATGTGGTAAGAAAGTGTTGTATCATGGCTTAATGGGAAGCATGGCTTAATTGCTAGGTCATGCAATTGGTGCCATCTCAGATTTGATGAAACTGGATATACATTGTGCTTATTTATTAATGTGTCATCTGTCTTCCCTCATGTCACTGTCCAAGCAGACGAGGCCTTCGGTTGACTTGGATGCTGTGCCCCCAGCCTCTAGAACATACCTGTGCATGGTGAGTGCTCAATAAACATTTGTTATACACTTTCAACAAAGAGAACTCCAGGCAGAGTGAACAAGTGCAAACATCCTGAGGTGGGGATGTGTTTATGGTGCTCCTGGAATAGTAAGGAGGCCGCTGTGGCTTGAGCAGGCTGACAGAAGCAGCTCTGTGCATTCTGACCACCACAGTTGTCATTGGGCTTCTCATAGCTTTCATCAGCATCCTCCTCCTTAAGTGTTTGCTTTCGAAGACCAGAGGCTGGTGGCTGGTACCTCTGCTGCTTAGTGAGCATTCCAGTCAGACAGTGGCTCCGGGAGGCTCAGTCCCCTTCTGAAAACTGGCATGATTCTGGCTCCCCACCCCCAAACATAAGAGCCAGGGGCAGGGGATGTATTTTGAATTCAGTTGGGAGCCCTGTAGCATCGCTGTTAGAACTTGTGTGATAATGGGATCCAGAGAAGACTGGCACAGGAAAGGAACGCACCTGCAGTGGCGGTGTGTGTGTGTGTGTGTGTGTGTGTGTGTGTGTGTGTGTGTGTCCTGGTGGTGGCTACAGTGTCTATTGTGTCCAGGAGGTGGCAGTAGGGAAAATGAAATGCACCAGGGCTGAGGTTGCTGGTCTGCTTAAGCATCTTTTTCCGGAGGAGGGTGTGCGTGTATGTACGTTGGGACAGAAGGGATGTGTGGTTGTGATGGGCCAGATGATGGCCACCCAGACCTGTATTTGGTTCTCCAGTCCTGTACAGCAAAATATTTGAGAAATACTGGTCTAGAGGTTCTTCCACCCTCCCGTCAGGGCAGGTGGCCAAAGGGACGATGACTGCCCAGGGAAAGGGAGAGAATTCCACTGCCGGGGCAGTGGTGCCAGGGACACTAAAGGAAATTTTTCTTCCTCTTTAGGGAAAGACTAGCCTCCAATCTTGGGCACTTCCTCAACTGTCCTCAAACTCCCGGGACCCTGTACCCTCAGACCCTATCTCCCGAAGGACACGCTGGGCCACATGAAAAGGGATTCTGAGCACTTGCGCCAGCCGGGAAGGCAGAAGCTGCTCTGACATAGTTAGAGCCAGAATAGGAGCTGGAATAGGAGTAAGGGAGGGGAAAAGGTACTGGGGCTCAGGAAAAGACCTAGGACCAGATGGGGCCTGGGTCCAAGAGGGGGTGGGGCTGAGAGACGGAGTGGGGAAAGACTCTGTGTAAGAGAGATGGTCGGGGCTGGGGGAGTTTTATGGAGAAAGTAAGCCTCTGGGCAACACGAAGCTGAGGGAACAGACAGAGGAAGCTTGATGAAGTGCAGCTGAGGGCTGAGGAATAGATAAGAATCAGGAATGTCATTGGGGCTGATCTGGAGGTCAAGCCCAAGGAGGAGGTGAGGTGAGGGTCAGTGCTGGTGTTGGAGTAGGGAGACTCTGGGGACATGGATGAAGCTACACACCGTCACCATGATCTGGCCTGGGGTGAATAGCCCATGCACTGGGAGGCTCCACGCACGGGTTAGAATCAGGATGACCTGGTGCCCCCTGTCCCCCTTCCCAGCTTTGGTTTCCTCTGTCGTACCTCTACCAACTGCCGTCTTAGGTATCCTCCATGTTTGCTAGTTTATTGTCTCTTTTCACCAGCCAGAATGAAAGCAGGGTAGACATTGGTCTGTTTGATTCACCAACACCAGACATAGCACCTGACACATGGTAGGTGCTCAATTAAATGTTCAGGGGCAAGACTCAGGGAAGGCATAGTGGATTGGGACATGGGGTGTGGCAGTTGCTAGGGTGTAAGCTCAGTGGTGGGGTGACCTTCAGGACAAGTGAAGTTGAGAGAGGCGGGAGACTCTAGGAACAGGTGAGGCTCAGGAGTGGGATGCCCCTCAGGTTCATGATGAAGCTGAGGAATGGAATAAGGGATTGGGAAAGAGATAAGGGGTCTGGTATAAGAGGTGGTTAAGTATGTACATTCTTGGTGATGTTAATATCAACAGAAATGGTTCAAATCCCTGGTCTCTCAGTCTCTTGACCTGCTCTCCCCCAATATTCCTTCCCTCCTCCTTACTCCTGTGGGCATATCCTAAGATCTTGCCATTATCTGTCATCACCACATTTCCACAATCTCCATTATATCCCGACCTTTGAAAGCCAGCCACTTCCTTTTAGAATATAAGAACTCCAGCAATCCTTTGACTGCCACCAGGACCCTTCAACCAACAATCCTATTGTTTTTTTTTCACCTCCCTTCACCGAACGCTGACTCTATCCTTACTTCTCCCCTTACCAATCATCATCATTTCTCTCTATGAACCACACAAAACTCCTGTGTCCCTCTGTCATTTCTTTGTATTCATGTAGGAAAATTCAACCCTGATAAAATCCAACTTTCTACCTACTCTGGGTCTGCACCCCTGAGATTAAACGTGTCTGGCAAAAACCAGGGAGACATGGTGAGTAATTTCACTTTAAATTAATGGCCATTAAACCTCAAGTGGGCCCTTAAAGCAGCCTAGCAATCATGCTACATTTCTGTAGAGCATACAGCCTTCCCATCTCCCAGAACACTGTTTTATGCCTTTTCTCCTTAAACCACCAGTACTCCTCTCCCACCCTCACTCCCAGCTAGTGGCCTGGCTTCCTGTTTTGCTGAGAAAAGAAAAGCCACCAGAAGACACCTGCTCCAAGCTCCAGCATCACCTCTCCCACCTCCCTGCATCTGTTCATCTGTCTCCTGCATCATCAACTTTTTCCTTCTTAACTGGCTCATTGGCACATAAACATGTTACCATGCTCTAATTTCTCCCACATTAAAACAATACTTTTATCTTGTTCCCTCATATTCCTACAACCACCACTCTCCTATGTCTCTGCTCTCCTTTATAGCTGAACTCTTTACTTTTTTAACTTTTTTAATAATAATTTTCTTATGTTATGTTAGTTACCATACAGTACATCCCTAGTTTTTGATGTAGTGTTCCATGATTCATTGTTTGCGTATAACACCCAGTGCTCCATGCAATACGTGCCCTCCTTAATACCCATCACCGGCCTATCCCAGTCCCCCACCCCTCTCCCCTCTGAAGCCCTCAGTTTGTTTCCCAGAGTCCATAGTCTCTCATGGTTCATTACCCCCTCTGTTTACCCCCTTCCTTCTTCCCTTCCTTCTCCTACTGATCTTCCTGCTATTTCTTATGTTCCATAAATGAGTGAAACCATATGATAATTGTCTTTCTCTGCTTGACTTATTTCACTTAGCATAATCTCCTCCAGTCCCGTCCATGTTGCTGCAAATGTTGGGTAATTGTTCTTTCTGATGGCTGAGTAATATTCCATTGTGTATATGGACCACATCTTCTTAATCCAGTCATCTGTTGAAGGGCATCTCGCCTTCTTCCACAATTTAGCTATTGTGGACAATGTACAGCTGAACTCTTTAAAAGAGTCGTCTGTCAGTGCTCACTGCTTCCAATTTCTCTTTTCTTTTTTTTTTAAGATTTTATTTATTTATTCGACAGCGATAGAGACAGCCAGCGAGAGAGGGAACACAAGCAGGGGGAGTGGGAGAGGAAGAAGCAGGCTCATAGCGGAGGAGCCTGATGTGGGGCTCGATCCCAGAATGCCGGGATCACGCCCTGAGCCGAAGGCAGACACTTAACCACTGTGCCACCCAGGCGCCCCCCAATTTCTCTTTTCTGACTCTTGATTGGATGCACTCTGGTCCACCTTTAGGCCCCTACGTCTCCATGGAAATTGCTGTGGAAGGCCACCAATGACCTCCACATTGTTAAACACACTGGTCAATTATTTGTCATTTTACTAGTCCAGTCGGTAGGATTTGAAGAATTGGTCAATCGCTCCTTCTCAATCCACTTTATTCAGTGTTTTCCCACACCTTGCTGCTCATTCTTTTCCAGTCTCATTTGCTGGTTCCTTTTCATCTGTCCCACCTCTAAATGTTGGGCTACCCAGGGTTCAGTTCATGTGTTGCTTTGCTTTTTCTATACTCACTCCTAATTGACCTCATCCAGTCTCGTGACTTTTAATACTGCCTCATTGCTACTCATTCTCCAATTACATCTCCAGCCCTGATAGTGCCCCTGAACTCCAGATTCCTCTATATAACTGACTCCATCACTGTCTTCCTCAATTCAGTTAATGTACCTCCATCCTCCTGTTCCTCTGGCTAAAACCCTGAGAGCTGTCCTTGACTCCTGTCTTTCCACCGTAGCCTGATACCAATCTGTCATCAAAACCTACCCAGAATCTGCCTACCTCTCACTGCTTCACTGCATCATCTGGTGTAAACCACCATTGTCTCTCACCTGGATTATTTCAAGAGTCCCGAAATTGTTTCCCTGCTTCCACTCTTTTCTCTCTTTAATCTGTTGTCAGGAAGCAGCCCCATTGATCACTTGTATGAGAATAGACATCAGATCACAGTGCCCCTCAATGTCTCTCCACATCTTTTTGTCAGCCAAAGTCCTCGCAAGGCCCTGCATGATCTCTTACCACCCTCTGTTGTGGCCTTCCCGGCCTCATCCCCACTATCCTCCTCCACTTCACCACACCAGCCTCCTGGGTGCCCCCAGGCTATGCCAGACATGCCTCTGATTCCAGAGTTCTGGCATGTGTGGATCCCACAGCTTGGAACAGTATGGCCTCTCAAATCCTTTGGATCTTGGCTCAAATGTCATCTCCTCACTGGGTCCTTTCCTGACTACTGTATCTAAATACTCTACACCCCAAAGACCCTTCTCTGTTTCATTCTTCTCCATAGTGGGGTTGTTGTTGTTGTTGTTGTTTTTGTCTAAACTTCATGAGGGTAGGAGCTTTTGTTTGTTTTATTGTCTCCTGTAATCCCAAGTCCTAGAATACTGCCTGGTACATAATAGAACTGAGTACATACTTGATGTCTTAGTTTGCTCAGCCTGCCCTGACGAAGTACCACAGACTGGCTTAAGCAACAGAAATTTACTTTCTCACAATTCTGGAGGCCGGAAGTCTGGGACCAAAGTGTCATCAGAATTGGTTTATTTAGAGGCCCCCCTCCTTGGCTTGTAGATAGCTGCCTTCTACCTGTGTCTTCACATGCTTCACGTGACTTTTCCTGTGTGCCTGTGTCCTAATCTCCTTTTCTCACATGGGCATCAGACAGATTGGAGTAGGACCCACCTTAATAACCTCATTTTAACTTAATGACCTCTGTAAAGACCCTATCTCCAAATACAGTCACATTCTGAAGTAAGGGGGTTAGGACTTCAACATGTAAACTGGGGAGGTGTAATTCAGCCCATGTACTTGAGTGATTGGTTAATCCGTGTGCAAAGATGCATTGAGGCTCTTATGGGGTGAAGATCAGTGTTTAGGCTCAGGTAAGGAATGAGGTGCCAAAAGTGAATGAGGCACCAAGAGTGAATGAGGCTGGAAGAGGGTACTTGTCTCAGCCAAAGGATGAGACACAAGGATGGGGTTAGGGAGAGGCCATGTGGCAGAAGATGATGGAATCAGTGCAGTTGAGAGGTGAAGAAAGGAGAGACTGGCCAAAGCTTGCAGAGGGGATGAGGGGAGGAATCAGAAGAGCAGTGGGGTGGTTGAGATGCTGGGATGGGATTGAGGATGTTGAGAATGTCACCAATGGGTGAGATTGCCTGCATACTTTGTAGGTCCTGGTGCAAAATAAAAATACAGGTCTCTTGTTCAAAAAGTATTAAGAATTAAGAATTTCCAGCTGGAGACAGCAGAGCCTTAAACCAAGTGTAGGGAACACACCCATGAAACTGGTCCTGCCAGATGGGATATGGATCAGGAATGGAGATAGGTTAGAAGTTAGGACAAGGTTGGGTAAAAATGTCTTTTCTCTTGCAACATATGGGGAATTTTTATTGAAATGTAGTCTGCCTTTTGCCATCTTTTATTATTATTAGCAAATGTACTGTACACTCTTTTGGAGGTGGGTCCTCCCACAATCCTTAGTGCCCTATATATGCAATTTTGATGTGTGCCAAGGTGTGTTTGTTGAGATCACCAACACCACTTGGTAGCAAGTAAGAGAAGTGTGCACATTGGGTGTGGAGATGGAGAAGAGTGGAGATTCACAGGGAGACCAGAGCATCTCACTGGGATTTAGATAATGAGGGTCTGCACCAGTAGTCTGGGGGAGGTGCAATTTGGTTGGAAAATAAAGCCCTTGAGAGCTCACCAACCTGCAGGGTGCCTAGCCAAGGTGGATAAGCCAGTGGCCAAACCTTTCCCATCCTGGTGCAGACCAAGGGCTGTTCAGATCAAGATCTCAAAGCAGTTTTTGGGGAGAGGGAGGCCTTCAGCCCTCCCAAGCTGGTCCCTGGAAGTGCCTGGAGCCCTCCCGAAGGGAATTAGAAAGACTTCTGAGGAAGCTAAGGTCTGGAGGAAGCCCAGACTCAGGATCCCCATGGGGAGGAAACAGGGCGCAGAGCTTCTGGTGATGTTGGGGACAACATTGTGGTGGTAAGTTGAAGATAGACCTTCACTCCAGCTCCTCACCTCAACTGGGCCTCTCCTACCTCAGCTCTGCAAGCATCTGGTGGGCGTGCTGTGGATGAGACTGTTGGATGCAAGGGACACATGAAGAGACAAGGTCCCTTGGCCCCAAGATAAAGGAGGTGAGTGTGCAGCTCAAATGAGCAACCAAGGTACATAATGCAGCTGGATGCCGGCACCCTTGGTGTGACTATCCATTTGCTCTCTTCACCGCCTTTGAGGGAGCTACTATTATCATTCTCCTTTGACAGATGAGGAAATTGAGATGAGATGTGGAGAGGTTAAGTCACTTGCTCAGGATCACAGCTGATGTGTGGTCTTGTCAGGAATTGAAGCAGTAGCACGCTGCAGAGGGGCCGCTTTTCACCCTTCCCACCCTTAGCATCTGCAGACAGAGTGCCCGAGAATGGAACAGTCAACATGGGCAGGGGAGGAGAATCCTGCAAGATCTGAGGACAGATGTCATCTGAGCTATGTGGGAAGAATGAATGCGAGTGCACAGAGGCTGACAGTGGGAGGAAAGGCATTCTGGGTAGGGAGGGAACTAGAAGCTTAGGTGGGGGTGCTGAGAGGAGTGCAAAAGCCATAGACCGGGGCCTCACACACTGAAAGTTGTGTGAAGTTGCCTGTGGACATGGTTAAGATCAGGATGGGAACCTGGTGGTGGACTAGGAGACCCAGGAAGTAAATTTCTGAAGAGATCCAAACCACTTCTACCACCAACCAGGGCCCACGCTCTCTCCCCCTGAAGTGAGGGGGGCTCTAAAGCATACACAGCCCTTTGGGCTCCAAAGGACCCCCGTTCTTATCCCCAGGGGATCTTGATTTCTTTCTGTGAAAGCCTGCCCCACAGGCAAGGGGATGCAGCCCTCCTGCCTTCATCCAGGAGGGCACAAAGGGGCTGTCCTGGGCAAAGCGGGTTCCTGCAGCCCTGCAAGAGTAAGCAAGCCAGGGGAAGACCCTCTGAACAGGCTACAGGGGTGGAGAGCAAAGCCCCGGCAGCGGGGCAAGGGGGAGGAGAAAAGGGCAGGGACAGGGAGGGGCAGAGGGGCTGCTCAGCTCCTGGAGCTGGACTGAAAGAGGCCCGAGGTGATGGAGGCCTTTCCTCCCTATTTTCCACGACCCTGGAGGCAGGGCGGTTGGTGTTCCTCTGCCCGGAATTGGGGTGGGGGTAGTTCCAGGTAAGCCTTCTCAGGATCATCCTGCCCAAAACATCAAAATGGGGAAAGGGGTGGGAGAGGCGCCCACTTCAGCTGCAAGGTGGGTTCCAGAGGTGCAGAGAACAAAAAGAACCCCAAAAACCCAGCAGGGTGCACTGGACCCCTCCTCGGAAGCTTTGGCAGACCCAGATCCTGAGCTCCCCCAGAACGGTCCTGCCTTCCCTTAGCAGTCCACGTCGTCGCGTGGTTCTTCTTGGACTAGTCATCTACCAGCGTCTGGTCCTGTCATGCTGAACCTCCCACAGCGCGGCCTCCTGAGCCCCCTCCCCGCTCCACCCCCCCACCCCGCCCTCCCCTTCCTCTCCCCTTTCTGCGCCTTAAGAGTTTCCCAAGCCCGTTTCCTCCTTTATTTCGCTGCAGCCCCGCAAGGGAGGCAGGATTCTCCCCATTTACCAGATTTGACAGGAGAGAAGCCTGCCTTCCCCGGGCAGGGTGGGGGGGGGGGGGAGGTAAGTGAAGAAGCCAAGGTCACCCAGTCATTGGCGGAACGCAGCCTCAAACCAGCCCTTCGGCGGGCCCGCCTGGAGCCCGGCGAGGTGGGCCCAGGCTGCTGGCACGAGCCCCTTCTTTTCTCGGCTGGCACTCGGGGGCGGGCTGGCCACAATGACAGGTGAGCCTGGGTCGGGGACAGTTGGGGGGTGGTGCGCTGCGCGGGGCCCCTGGCGCGTGGGCCTAGGGCGCGGCCGCCCCAGCCCGCCTTGGCGCCCGGGCTTGCGAGGGCCAGTGCCCAGAGGCATGACGGGGCCCGTACCTTTGGCCGGGGGTACTTGGCGCGTCCCGGGCCCGCCGGCCAGGCCCCGCCCCCTGGCAGCAAGGGCGGGGGCAGGGGCGGTGCCGGCGGATTGGGGCGCGGGCGCGCGGTGCTCGGTGCGCGCCACCGCCCCTCCCGCCCAGCTTGCCGGCCTGCCCTCCCTCCCCCTCGGCCCGCTCTCCTCGCCCCCAGCCCTCTCCTGTCCTCGGCCGGGCGGCCCGGCGCGCGGTGCGGCGCGACGATCGCGGCCTGGCGATCAGGGCACGGTGGTCGTGGCGCTCGAGGGTGGCGCGCAAGGCGCGGGGCGCGAGGCCAGACCTGGCGCAGCGGGGCGTGGGGGGCGGGCAGCGGCGGAGTCCCCAGAGGAGAGCAGGGGCAGGGGGGTGCCGAGGTAAAGGGCAGGGCCCGGGCGCCCGGCTGCGAGGGGCGGGAGCTACAGGCGCACCTCGGCACTGGCGTTGGCCGGGTCGGTTACGGGGGCCCCCGGGGCGGCGGGAGGGCCGCGGGCGGGGAGGGAGGGAGGGAGGAGACGGCTGGGCTGGGCGGGGGGCTTGGCCGATGGGGTGCAGGTGGGCGGGGACAGGGGCCTTGCTGGAAGAGGCGCCGCAGCGAGGTGGCGGGCTGCGTGCGCAAACAGGGCGGCAGCCTCCTGGGCCCAGAGAACGGTGAGGCCTTTTGGGTTGGGCGCCCCAGCCCCGAGGGCATGGTTCGGTGTCCAAGGCCACCGAGCTGGGCGCGGGGCACTTTTGGGGGAGGGTCCGACCGAACCAAGGAGTTGGGGGTCTTGAGCAGACCCAGGAGAAGAGTGTGGCTGGGCCAGAAGCTGGAGTTCATGGGCAGGGCGCAGCTGGCGGGTGATGGTGGGCAAGGATGGGCGCTTTAAGGGCTGGCATGAGTGGAAGGGGACAAGGAGGGCCCAGAGTTTGAGTATGAGCATAATTTGGGAGTTCCATGTCACTGGGTGGGTTGATGAGTCCTGAGCTTTGGCGATCACAGAAGCCTTTCCTGGCGACCAGTTCTGAGTGAGGGGAATGAAAAGGGCTAGGATTTGGAGAAGTAGTTTGGAGGCCACGTCTTGGGACACCCGGTGCTCTGATGGCCTCCTGTCCCCATGCGAGGGACTTTGCGAGCGATGTTTCAGAGTGCTGTGATTTGGAAGCTTCAGCCTAGGCTGGAGTTAAGGTCTTTGTGGTGGCCGGTCCCTGCCTTCCTTCCTTTCCAGGCCTTCAGGATTCAGCTGAGTTCCTGGGGGGAGTGGGTTAAAAATTCCTTCGGCCTACAATCAACCTTACAGTATCCACCAGGGGTAGGAGGGACATGTACATGCGTGACTGCAGCAGCATTCTCTGTCTGTCGTGGAGCCCTCCTGGCTTCCTCACTGTTGCCATAGCAATGCCCTATTGATGGTGTATTTATAGGGGAAGAAGCAGGCGCTAAATTTTGGGGAAGGTGGGGGAGGCGGCCTCATAGCAGCAGCAGCAGCAGCAGCAGCAGCAGCAGCAGCTACAGAATTATTATTGGAGTGGGCCATGCCCTGTGAGCTGTTTGAGGGGAGTTCCTGGCTTGTTTGAAGGTTAAAAATGAACTAATAACTTTGGCAGGTGTCAGGAGAGCACTCATTCGCGGCTATGATCTGTGTGGGTGTGCATGCACCAAAGTCAGGTGTGTTTGGGACAAGAGGGGGCTATATGTAAGCCGTTATGTAATTTTTCCACATCAATATGAACAAACACAACACGGCAGTTCTCTTTGATAAGCAGTGAAGTGTATGGTTTTCTATCTTCATTTATTAGTACAGCCTTTACTCATTCTTTTCAAACCCTGACACAACAGCTCCATTTTTAATTCAGTGAAAACCCTTGCTGTTAGGCATGCCACACTCACACCATCACCATGTGACTGGCATTGCTACCCCCCTGCAGGGAACCGTAGAGATCAGTAATGAAGCAGAATTTTGAGATAAATAGTCCATCTTCACTCTTCACTCTTCAAACATCAAGGGCCAACTTTTCTTACAATGGCAGACCCATCTGTTGACAGATTCATTCATTGATAGTTTTGGATGGGATCATTGTGGGGTTCAAAAGAGAAAATCCCCCTTGACATGATGTTTCCATAGACGGATATTAAATTTGCTGTTTTCCCTATAGCTTTAATTTTATTTATGATTTATAGCCTGTTTGCCAAAAAGATTAGAAGGTATATTTGAAACATACATGAGACTCTGAACACATAAATAGAAAAGCGTGCGCCACGCTGCAAGGGAGAAGCATATGTGCTCAACAGCTGGGCTTCCAGCGTGCCTGTGCTTGGTGGTCAATGTTAACACTGAACTTCCTGGCAGCCTAGGCAAAAAGGGTGGCACAACGGGTTACACCATTCACATGTCTTGCATGCATGTAGTCATAAAACCAGAGCTTCTGCTTGGGGAGGGGAGCAATGGGGTGATTGCTCCCAGATGTGCTCTGGAATACGTGTGTGAGTGGGAGTCTGTGGTGTGGAGCGCACTGTGCTGTGGCCACAGTTTATATAGTGGTGGGGTAATTCCTGAGCGGGAGCGAGGATTTTGGACAATAGCTCACATTAGAGGCAACGCTTGCATTGAGTTTCAGAAGATCCTCGGTACACTGTCCGGTGCAGACAAACACAGCGGGTCACTGGGGTTTGGGCCATGACTTCTGAGATGGCTCTTGTTGCCTGCTTCTTCAACATGTGCTGCCTGATTTCAAGGAACATGCTTCTCATTAGAGGTATCGGAGACTTGCCATTGTGAGCCAAACGAGTTCCAAAAATTGGTTCCTGTCTCTGTCACTGTTCATGTGCTTGACCTCACCTAATTTTCCATCTCTCTGAGGTCCTTTGCGACTCAACAGTGCAAAGATTTGTTGAGGGAAGTGAGGAAGAAGAAACCTTGGCCTGTAGGAGGGTTTTTTTTCTTCTTTCTTTTTTCTTTCTTTCTTTCTTTCTTTCTTTCTTTCTTTCTTTCTTTCTTTCTTTCTTTCTTTCTTTCTTTCTTTCTTTCTTTCTAAATAAAGTCAACCCTCAGGTCTTCTACACTTTCTGAATCTGTTCATGGGGGAAAGAGCCAGAAGGTTAGCTTTGGGCTCTGCTGGGCCTCAGGGAGCTCTGGGAAGAGAGCTTGGGGAAGGATGGGAAGCTGTGAGTGGCACAGGAAGTGACATGTCTCACGAGGTGCTGCTTTCACCTTTGACCAGGCCAGTGGGGGTGGAAGTCACATCCCAGGGCCAACAGGGTGCCCTGTAGGCTTTGGGGTGTGATTTCATCATGACTCTGCTTTTCTCCTTTGCCAGGCAAGTGAGACGCTGGGTCTGAGGGAGCAGCAATGGCAGGTGAGTTTGCCAGGACCCACACCAAGGGGGGAGGGCCCATGCCCAGGGGCTCACAGGAAAGGGGCATGCTCACTTTTCAAGTCCTTCCCAGCCGGCCTGTCCCCAGGGTGTCCCTGTAGATGTGCACCCACCCAGGCCACTATGAGAGGAACTAATACAACAGGCTGTGGGTAAGGGCGCCTGCTTTTAGGTAAAGCCCTGCCTCCCTGGGCCCTGCAAGGGGCTGGTTGACAGGGGAACTAGCTCATGTTTACAGACACATATAGCTGATACCATGCCGGGTGCCTGGGCCATAGCTGGGTCCTTCCCTTTGGAATAAGTAGATTTGGCCAGCACTCAGTGACACTTTGCAGGAAGCATCTGTGCCCAGCCTATGAAGGCTTAGATTCTCCACGTAGATCCTGCTACCCGTTTCCCAGAGGCACTCTCAGATTTGTATGCACCCAGTGCCCCAATCTAGCCCAGACTGGGTTTGTACTAGATTGTCTGGGGCTGGGCTATTGATGATGTCACAGGTGGCCGTTCAGGTGGAGGGACGCCACCTGGTAGAGTCGTATGGGGTGATTTGGTATTGGTCATCGGCAACATGGCCTTCCCTCAGTCAGATCTCAGTTTGCTCCATAACACCTGAGGCCCAAGTCTCGTCGGGTCTGTGGTATTCTAAGCAGGTACGTCATGGCATCAGAAAGTCAGCCCTTCGATCCCTTTTACAAACGCCTTCCCGTATCTGGGGTCGTGTCTTGCCTGCCAGCTTTGTATTGCTTCCCTTCCTCATTGTGCTTCTCTGTCTGGGCTGAGTCTGGTTTGAAGGAGCCCCTGGGCACCTGCCCATTCCAGGTTTCAGTGCAGCTCTCTCCTCAGTGTTTCTGGAGGCCAAGAATGCCCATTCAGTCCTGAAACGGTTCCCTCGTGCCAACGAATTCCTGGAGGAGCTGCGCCAGGGTACCATTGAGCGGGAGTGCATGGAGGAGGTCTGCAGCTACGAGGAGGTCAAGGAGGTGTTCGAGGACAAAGAGAAAACGGCATGTACTGCCCTGGGGCTGGCTTCTGGGAGCAGGGGGAGCTTCAGGAATAGCAAGAGCAGGGCCTGGTATCTGAGCCCAGTCGGAAGCCATAAAGGAAAGACAGCCCAGTCTAAGGCAGAGACATTGGAGCCATAGCAGGAGAGACAACATGTCCTTAGAATCCCAGCTGCCTGATTCTGGGGGCCTCTTCACTTGGGAGCATTGTCCTTTGTCCTGAGTGCATTCCACAGCCTCTCTGATAGCTCCCAGAGGCCAGTCAGATGGGGCAGGGTGGGGAGCCGCCACAGGCCCTGCCGAACATGCCAGACTAGCTGAAGGTCTCTGAGGTCCAGCTGGGGCATGAGGTCTTGCATGTAAGTGTAAGCGGCCCTTCTTCTTTTGTAGATGGAGTTCTGGAAGGGGTACCCGAATGCAGTCTACTCAGTCCGAGACCCTGCACAAAGCTCAGATGCCATGTACGTGGTCGTGCCCCTTCTGGGGGTGGCGTTGCTGATTGTCATTGCCTTGTTCATCATCTGGAGGTGCCAGCTGCAGAAAGCCACCCGTCATCACCCCTCGTATGCTCAGAACCGGTACCTAGCCAGTCGCGCCGGGCACAGCCTCCCCCGGGTCATGGTGTACCGGGGCACTGTGCATAGCCAGGGGGAGTCCTCGGGGCACCGTGAGGCAGGGAGCAACCCGCAGGTGGTGCTGGGGCCCAGTCGAGGGAGCAGAACCACGGTCCGCCTTGAGAGCACCCTCTACCTCCCTGAGCTCTCTCTCTCCAGGCTGTCCAGTGCCACTCCTCCCCCATCCTATGAGGAGGTGACTGCGCCCCAGGAGAGCAGCAGTGAGGAGGCGAGTGTCTCATACAGCGACCCACCCCCAAAGTATGAGGAGATAGTGGCCACCAACCTTGGCTCGGACAAGTAGTAGGACATCTGTCCCGTCCGGAGTGAAAGCCTCTTTCAGGGGTCTCCTATTTTCTTTTTAACTTCTCAAAGACTGTGCCACCACAAAACAGCCTTAGTCTCCTGTTGCCAAATGATTTCCTAACCGTGGATTTGTAGGAAGTCAGCTGTCAGAGACAGGTGGAGGGGGGTAAAGAATACCCATGCATCAAGGCCCCTGGGGAGAGCCACAGGCTAGAGAGCCCAGCTCTTCCAGAAGCCCCCATGCTCCCACCATCCTGTCCTCCCATCAGGAACTGGCTTCTCTTGTGCCAAAGGTATTACCCCGTTGAGTTGACTGTGGCCAGAATGTCCATAGGCTCAGGCCCCGAGACCGCATAGCTGGCTGGAGACCTGTCTGTGTCTGAAGCTTAGGCCACAGAGATGAGGGAGAGAAGCTAGCCCTTCAGCAACCCCTTTTCCTCAACAGTCCTGTGCTTCTTGTCCTTGCTTACACTTTGAGGACAGGGACAAGGACTGAACAACAACAACAACAAAAAGAGTAATAACCAATAAATAAGTGACCAACATGATAAAACAAAACAATATAACCTGGGCTATTCATAGGGGACTGAGGGAAGTCAGATCTATAATACTCCCCTGCCCCAACACCCACCCCCATGCTCCTGACCAGGTTAAAAGGATGAGGGGCAGGGGCCCAGCTGCCAGACTGAGCAAGACGCCTGCTTGCATAAACTTGGCCATTCTGGAGGCTAGCTGTGGTTCTAGTGTACTTGGCCTTCTGAAGACCTTGGCTTTCCAGACATACGTACCGACTGTGCTAAAACTGCTACCCACTGGCCTGAGCCCAGTCATAGCCCTGGGAAAACTAACGCTGGTGACCCTGCCTGGGGAGCCCATGGCCTCTGAGTGGTTGGGAGTACGGGCTGGGGTAGAGAGCTGAAGTTTTCTCCTACTGAGGTTGATTGGCCCATGGAATGACTAAACCCATGAACTTGGCCTCCTCAGCACTGTGCTTTCTGGCTTTGAACTTTTAGGATACTTCCCCTTTCTTGAGCAGGTGCATTGAGTTGAACTTGAACTTCAGATGACTGATTTCTCCTTAATGATGGTGCCCACCTGGGGAAAAGATCCCGAAGTGTCCCTTTTTAGAAATTTCTTGGTAGGGGAGGTGGGGAAGCCCGTGACATGGGGTCGAAGGCCCATTCAGGATTTGGTGTGTTATTGCCAGGTGCTGGCCCGTGTTTAGTAATCCCTTTCTGTGGCCCAGGAGCTGTCCACCTCTGCATTTCAATGAGGCTTTGGACAGCAGTGGGACAGAAGTGACCTGCCCTTTAACTGACCATGACCACGTAAAAGACTCTCGACACCACTTCCCCTCACCCCTGCATGTCCATCCTCCTGGCCTCAGTGCCAAATCACTTTTCCTCTGTGGTGCTTTAAAAAATGTAGCAAATTTTTGTGGGGTCCAAAAGAGTGCACAGCCAGGGTCTATCGGCAACCACAGTGGTTTAAAACCCACGGAGAAGAGAAGCTTCTTTCTGTCCAAACAGCTCTCCAAGATAGGCATTGGGCCTCATTCTTTGACTGCAGCTCTTCCTCGAGGCCACAGATGACTTCACAAGTCCTGAGGACTTGCCCTGGGACATGCTTTCAAGTTTAGGAGGCTTGTGTTCTTATCTCAATGAGGCCACCAGCTTCAAAAACTTGACCCGGTGGCTGGGGTTTTCCATCCTTCCCCCTACCTCCCAGGCCTATGGGAGGCTGACTGAGCTAATGCCTGTGCAGTTCTTGAAGCACCAGGGAGCTAGTGCAGTTTGCCCTTAGGAAGATTCTTCTAGAAATGTGTAGCTTATAGGAGACCAGTCTTAGTGGAGGCCTTCATGTGACTCTGATGTTGAGTCTCAACTTGGGGAGTCAGTCTCCTGCCAGTTGACAATTTCTGCCCCCTCCTCCATCCCCGAGAACTCCCTGATGCCAGAGGTGCTGACCAGGTGCGTTCCACCTTCCCTTCCTTCCCCTTTTTCTCCCTCCCGGCCTCTAACACTACACTCCTGCCCTTCCTCACAAAGGTATTTTTGGCCTAGAAAGGCCCTGCTTTTTCCACAACGGAGACTGCGGTCACTCCTGTTTGGCCATGTTGGAGGACCTGAGGCGGCCTGAAGCTCTGCTGCCAGCCTTGCCCTCCCAGCATTTCCTCAGGCAGTTGCCTGCGTGTGACCTGGGAGTGTGAGAGAAGAGAGCCAGGCATGGGCCCCACTGGCCAGAGCCAAAGGGAGTATGCCGAGGAATGCCTGCTGCCTTTGGCATCTGTTGAGCCCTTCCCTGCCAAGCTGGGTGGAGATGGGAGGGAGTGGGAAGCAGGAGCCTGGCCCGGTGGAGGACAGCACGTGTTGTGTCCTTCAGGCACTGAGCGAGGGCCTACAGGGAGAGCGCACAGGCAGCTCCTAGGGCCCTGTGTTCTCCTGTAAAGGTGCTTCGCAGGATTCTTTCAGGTGGGCTTGCCACCGTGGTCTCTGGGACGTTTTCTTTTGCAGTATATTGTGGAAAAGAAGACTGTACAGTGCACAATGGTCATAATTCGCGGTGCACATTTGGCTTTTACGAATGCTCTGTATATATCTTTTCAAACTCTGTCTTTGTATGGACGTTGGTTTGATGCAATGCTAAATCTGTAGTAGCCACATTTTTGTTGTTTTTGGACTTTGCGTGTGTGTGTGTGTGTGCGCGCGTGCATGCGTGCCTGTACACATGTGCACGTTGCCTTTTCTGATATGCTTCTCTGAAACAATAGCCGGTGTGTGGCTATATTTGTACCAGGAGGGTTCCGGTCTGAAGGGAGGAATGTCACCTCCTGGGGCTGGACAGTCTTTTGGACAGGGCCCTGAGGGAGGAAAACTGAAATTAGCTGTTTGAGCCCCGCAGAGTCACCACCTTCTGCCCCCACTTCACAAAAAGTTTTGGGAGAAGACTAAGCAGCCCCACCCTGTGGGCCTCCGCCCTGTGGGACCTTTACTCACACACTCTTTTGGCATGGCCTCCTCCACCTCTGCTTCTGTTCTGTGGGTATCAACAGCTGAAGGAGATCTGAGCACTCCTGGGCCTTTTTATTTTTTATTTTTATTTTTTGGTGGAAAAATGTATGACTATTGACTTTGGGACTGGTGGGGCTAGTTATTCAGATATTTTTCATTAAGAAAAAAGAGAAAAGGCTTTAAAAAACTTTTTAAGACTTAAAAACAAGAATCGCAAGCCTGTTGTCCCTCCACACTGCTCCCCATCGCCTGGGATTTTCAAAACGAAAGCACAAGAGAAAGGTGAAGCGCACAGGTGCCCAGCAACACCTAGCAGGCTGATCGGGAGGCCAGGAGCCTCCTCTTCTGCTTGTGAATCCCACTGCCATTGGTGCGAATTCCTTAGGGTGCTTGGGAAAACAGGAATCTGCCTGGTGGCTTGGATGTGGCCTTTCTGGTGGCCTGAATATGAGGAATTCGGGACAGGAAAGTGTCTTTTTGTTAAGGAGTTGGAGCCAGATGGTTCCTCTCTGGCTTCGGGCTGATCTTTTGACAACCAAATGGCATCCCATGAGAAGAAGGAAAAAACAACACTGTCTCTAGATTGTTCTTTTGCCTGGGGTGGGGGGTGGGGAAGTGGGGGGGGCCCTTATTCACCTACACTCTGTGTTTCTAAGAGTGTGCCTGTGTGCTATGTCTTGCGTGTGCTCTCATGTTCAAGGCCAAGATGGAGAGTTGGGCAGCAAAGCTTTTCAGCTTGACAAGTAATGAAGCTTCATTTCAGAATTGTGCCGATTCAGAAACAAGCACATCCTCCCCACTGAAGTCTGCTCATACTAATCAGTATAATTAGCTAATTTCAAAGTACTGTAATCAGACTGCCTGCAACCATGGTAAAAGCCTATTAATTTGAAGCCCACTAATTCAGAACTTATAGAAAATCACAGCTTAAGATAACTCATGGTATCTGCGATTCTTGCTCTGTAGAAATATTTGAAATATTCTTCGCTTTAGTCCATGTTCAGGGTCCTATGTGTAAGAAGGATCTAGTTAAAATGAGCACCTTTTTCAAATAAAAGGCTCAAGATATCAGGGATTCCTTCACCGTGCCTTCAGCTTTGGGGTTCAGAAATTCTTATGTGTAAGGCTCTTTCTGCGTAGGATGGTCTCTTGGTCTCTCTCCATTGTAGGAAGGGTGGGTGCTGCAGCTTTTCATTCTCCTAGCCTGCAATTTAAAGTAACATAACTGTGTATCTTGCTAAATATTCTGTAAAGCAGATGTTTTGCTATCAGAGTGGCCACTCCCATCATTTGCCCCCAAATATTAAACTTAGGGAGCTTTTCCTTTCACAGGCTGTGGGCGGTGAGTGTCTGTCTAGCAAGAATTTCTCTGACAAGGAGATCCAAATAGCACACCCCCTTGGGCTCATTGCCTCAACAGTTGTTCCACTGTACTGAGACATCTGACCGTTGAACAGTTCCTGCCCTTCCCCCGCCCCCAGCCTGAGCATTAACACAGATATTCAAAATTGGAACAAATCCCACAGCTGCTTTTGCCTCCCGATCTGTGTCCCCTTCCGGATGCCACTTTCCCAGGCCTGAACACACCTGCTATTTCTCTCTGTGATTGTGAATTTGTGACAGTGGAAACCCTGATATGTGCAACTGAGCTTATAGACATGATTACTGTGAAATGGATTAATTTTGGTACCACTTTAAACTGTGCTTGTATACATGTGTTGACCCATGTCAGCTGGGAAATCTGTACATTCAGTAGTATGTCAGAATTTTACTGGAGCCTGGGAGCAACCAACACACTTGCTTCTGTTTCTCTCTCTCTTTTTATAATTGTTGAGTTTAGCTGTTAAATTTTGTCTCTTTCTGTACAAGAAGATAAAAATAATAAAGAGCACATAGCATTCACTCGTGTCCTGTCATCAAATCTTGGATCCCTGCTGACTCCCAGACTTTCACTGGGGAATGGATGATTGTGGGCCAAACTTGTTTTTCCCAAAAGTCAGACTGTAGATAAGGAAACAGCCCAAACCAGTTTAGAAGCAGGAAGCAGGGATGTCCTGGGTCCTAAAGATTGTCCTCATGTGTGTGAGATGATCTCCTGCCCCATCCCCCTGGGATGCTGTTAGTCACAACTTCCCTGTCACCTGATCCCTGGTTATTAGCAGAGTTGTCTCTTGCTAAAAAGATACCTTGCTTGGTTTCAGAGCTGGGGGAGGGGTGGGAGAGAGAAATGTTTCTGTGTCCTGTTTTGAACTGGCTCTGCTTCCCGAATTCAGAAAATGGCAAGAGTCAGAGGGCAAGGATGCCCTAGCTTCCCTTTGGTGGAAGCATAGTCTTAGCCCCAGACACTCCCAGCTGTTGGTGTGGGGTGAAATATGGCCGTGGGACATTGCCAGTACAAGCTGGGCCGATCCCCAGTGATGAAAATAATCCACCCTTTAATAGGAAAAGCCATGGCAGTGATGAGAAAATGACAAAGAAACTTAGGGCCTCCTTCAAGGATTGAATGTGGAGGCCAAATGCCAGAACTGACAGCCAGGGGCCTTGGGTTCCATTCTTACTGGGGACTGGCCTGTGGAGTGATGCCAACCTTCTGGGGATGTGGAGAAGTCAAATGAATACTCTTCAAGCAGACTCCAGGACACAGTTGGGGTCACATTCTGAACATGGGTTTTGAACTTTAGGCTCTTTTTGTCGGAAACAAGCATTCTAGGCAGTGACTTAGAGTCCCAGGCTAGCCCATCTGAGGAAGATAATACATGAGGGAGGCCCCAGGCTCCCAAAGTCCCTGTTGGGGCCTCCCTTTCTTGTTTGTCTGCTGTACCACACGACCACAGGTTGTGGGGCCAAGGTATTGGGATTGCATATAGACCGTGAGGGCAAGTCAGGGGCCGGGACCTAAAGGAGTGATGGCAGGGAAAGGGGCAGAGACTACTTCCTGGGTGTGGCTTGGGATCTCTTTTGTCATTCTTTCCCCAAGTCTCCATCCTGTTTCACTGCCAAACTCTTCGAGCAACTGGTCTGAGACTGCACCTAGTGAAGGGACAGAGGGAGTGGGAAGGATCCATAAGTTGTGCTTGGAATAATCATAGCCGGCATTTATTGAGCACTTAGGTTATGCCAGGCCTTGTGGATGCATTAACTGAGATAATCCTCCCAACAAACCTGTGATAGCTGAGGGAAGGAAGGCCATTTGACCAAGGGCTCACAGACAGGAAGTGCTGCCCTCATCACGGGAACTCATGTCTGCCCTAATTTCCCCACACCCTGGCCACTCATATGACACTGGTAGTCTCCTTTGGAGGTCACTTTGCTTTTGTTTTCCTGTTGATTGTCTCTCCGGCCAGCATCCCCATACCTCCTCCTGCCCAACTGTTAATTCCACAAGCACAGGGACCATGTAAAACATTTTTTCCCCACTTCTTTAGAACTCAGCACAGTGGCTCACTGTCAGTGTTCAATGAAATAAAATGTGTTGTTTGATTATATTCTCCAGTTAGGACCCAAGCTTCATGCGTTAGTTTGTTCAGGTGGCCATAACAAAGTATCACAGGCTGGATGGCTTAAATGACAAAAATGTATTCTCTTACGGTTCTAGAGGGTGGAACGCTGAGATTCAGGTGTTGGTAAGGTTGGTTTCCTCTAAGGCCTTTCCCTTTGGCTTGTAGACCACCCTTTTCTGCCTGTGACCTCACACGCTCTTCCCTATGTGTGTGTTAGTGTCCTAACCTCCTCTTGGTGTAAGGGCAAACCCTTTTGATCTCATTTAACCTCAGTTACTTCTTTAAAGATCCTATCTCCCAATACAATCATATTCTGAGGTACTGGAGGTCAGGACTTCAACATATGAATTGGGGGGGTGGGAAACACAATGCAGGCTATAACATTCCATTTGTAGCAGGGGGAGACTTTGTTGCTCCTTGTCCCAACCCTGAGCACATCACACACACTCTGAAAAAGCTTGGGGGTGGACATCAGGACTTCTTTGAGATGCTGGCAAAAAAAAGAGCACCTTGTCAGTCTCAAATCAGGCTCCCCAGAGCAGCTTCTTCCATGCCACGAATGGACAGGCCTGGGCCAGTTGCCAAAGGTACCAACAGGACAGGTGGGATTGGGACAGAAGTGGGCTTCGGAGTAGTTTTCCCAGGGTCCCTCTGTGGAGAGTGGTGTGAAAACCCAAAGCCTGAAGAACAGACAAAATCTTTGTGTCTCCTCAAATTTTTTTATAGACAAAATATGTTGTTTTTAGGAATCACAAGACCAGCAGCTCCAATAACAGTGACTTTCAGCAATTTCTGTGAAGAACTCAGCATGATGGATTCAGTTTCACCAGGCTTTATGTGCTACAAAAATAGAGGCTGGCTAACATTTCATATCAGACTGGTTACACTAAATGGCAACAGCACAGTGGATGGGCCAGTCCGTCCTAGCACTCCCGAATCCTGGGGCTGACAAGGGCATACGGGGGTAGGTGCTGACAGAGCACGGTGTTCTGTAAGCTGGCCATGTCCCTGCTTCAAGCCAAGCCATGGGGCCCCAGAAGGGAGTAGAGCAACATGCTAAGTCCTGCATTTCTGGAACTCTGGGCCTAGTTTTGTGGGGAAGGCATTAGACAAACCACAGCAATGAATCATGTTGAACTTTCTGGAAGGGGAAGTCTGGGGGGCTGGGGCTTGAGGGCTGCCAGAGAAAGCCTTCCTGAGGAAGCCATGCCCAACCTAAAGCTAGAAGGATGAGTAGGAATCAGTCAGGCAAAGAGCATGGAAGACAATTAAATCAGGCAGAGGAATGGCGTGTGAAGGGCCTAGGGTCCAGCAAGGCCATTATATTTTTAAGGAAACAGAAGAAGCCAGGGTAGCATAAGGGGAAATCCTTGAGCAAGATGAGATTGGAGAGGCCGAGGGAAGGCAGCCCAGGCAGGGCCCTGAGGCCACACTCAGGGCTATAGTCGTTACTCTAGTGAGAATGGGAAGGCACTGAGGAGTGCTTTGAGGAGCAAGAGGACATGGCCAGGCCTGTTACATTTAAAATAATCATCTTCCTGCTGTGTGGGTAATGGGCTGAAGCGGTCATGACAGGATCCAAGAGATAAGGTCCGAGGCTATGCAGTCATCCAGGCAAGAGGCGGTGATGGGATTGGCTAGGGAAGTGGCAGAGGAGACAGAAAGAAGTAGACTACTGAGGAGATTTTTGCTCCACCACTGAATTATATATTGAGTAGGTTGTACCAGTGGTCTCCAGAGACACAGAAGCAGTAGGAGAGTTGGATGCCCTCCCCACTTTTGAAGAGTTTGCTTTATGCCACTTCACTTTTATGAAAGACCTATCTTAGTACTTGTTTTCACTAATGGAAAGAAACCAGCAGAAAATTTTTGCTTTTACAAAAATAGGCCAAAAGCAACAATACCATCCATTGTTCAACATTTGCTTTGCAGTGACCTGTTCCAGAGGCTGTGCTCACCCAGAGTGGCAGGAGCAGCACCACCAAGCTCCTTCTTCACAAGCTGCACTTGGCATCTCAGCTTTGAACTGTGTCTGTGAATATCTGTGCTTTATCTGTTTTTAAAAGTTTTCATTTAAATTCCAATTAGTTTACATACAGTGTAATATTAGTTTCAGGTGTATGATATAGTGATTCAGCACTTTCATACATCACCCTGTGCTCATCACAAGTGTACTCCTTAATCCCCATCACCTGTTTCATCCATCCCCTCATCCTCTGCCCTCTTTCATTCTTTCTGATAGCTGAGTAATATTCCATTATATATATATATATATATATATATATATATATATATATATATATATATATATATATATATATTTCTTCTTTACCTATTCATCTGTCGATGGATATCTAGGCTTTTCCCATAGTTTGGTTATTGTGGACATTGCTGCTATAAAGGAGTAATTCTATTTTTAACTTTTGGAGGAACCTCCGTACTGTTTTCCACAGTGGCTTATCTGTGCTTTATCTTGATTTATTTTGTTCATCGGTCACCAAGAGGTGTCCTAAGGCATCAGAAAGGCCTGATAGAGGTCCTTTTTTGGGTCTGAGAACACTCAAAAATTTTTTCCATATAAATTAATGGTAATTGCTTCTTTGTTTTAAGTCATTTTGGTTTATGAAAGATTTCATAAGAATGCTCTACTTTTGGATAACAGGGGAAACCTGTACAGATTTGGCTAAATCTATGTATCTATATCTGTATCTGTTATCTCTATCTTTCTCTATCTGTATCTCTATAGATATCTATCTATATATTTATATTCATATCTGTCTATCTATCTATCTACCTATGTATCTATCCAGATTGATTTATTATAGGGAATGGCTCATGCAATTGTAATTATGGAGGCCAAGAGTTCCCACAATCGGCCCTCTGCAAACTGGAGACCCAGGACAGCCGGTGGTAAAGTTCCAGTCTGAGTCTAAAGGCCTGAGATCCAGAAAGTCAATGAGAGAGTTCATTGAGACAGAGAGTTCAGAGAGAGTTCAAAGCAGGAGAAGACCAGTGTCTCAGCTGAAGTAGTCAGGTGGGGGGAGGGGGAGAGAGAGAGAGAACAAGGAGAGTAAGCCAGTGAATTTCCCCTTCTTCTACGTTTTGTTCTATTCAAACCCTTAATGGATTGTGTGATGTTCACTCACACTGGGGAAGGCCATCTGCTTACTAAGTCCCCTAATTCAAATGTTGATCTCATCCAGAAACACCCTCACAGACGCATCCAGAAACAGGATTTAATTTGGGTACCCCACGGCCCAGTAAAAGTGGCACATGAAATTAATGATCATAGGTGGGACAGAACTATACATAGTGACTGATTTTTTGGGAAGGGTGAGGAGAAGTCCCAGATGATTCTGAGGCTTGGGGGCTCAGACTGTGGGGTAGATGGCAGGACCATTCATTGGGAAGGTTCCTAGCAGAGGAAGAGTAGGTTGGGGGAACATGTGAAGTGTGTGGTGTAGTGTGTCTGAGGGGACTAAGGAGGGAAGACTAGGCTCAAGTTACCATAAAGATTATTTAAAAACCCAAAGCTACTTGCACAACTAAACTGAATGAAATTTTATGTTAATGAGGAAAGAATCCAACATAAGCAATTGAAAAAAATGCTATATAGTTAAGTCTTCCTCACATCCCATCACTTTGGCATTTTTAAATTCTTTGTCACTCTTCCATGTTTATAGACCCTTGTGATTATACTGGACACACTGATAATCCAACACAAACTTCCTATTTTTATCAGCAGATTAGCAAACTTGATCCCATCTTCAACCTTTGCCATGGAAACTGATATATTCCTAGTATCTGGAAATTAAGACATTGCCATCTTTGCGGGGGGGGATTATTCTGTTTACTAAAATGTTATTCACTTTATCATCTAAAAATGATTTTACAAAAAATATGGTAAATGAAGTCTTGGTTGTGGACCCAATGGGCCAGGAGAGAGGCCAGATAGGCAGGGGAAAAACCATGGGGGTGCAGAGTCCTGGAAACCAAGGTGGGGGGAAAGTTTCCAGAAGGAGAGAGAGGACAATGATGTGAAATGCTTCCAAGAAGTCAAGTAAGATGAAGAGTGGAGTGGGTTCATGGGCTAGAGCTGCCAGGAGGTTGCTGGTGACTTTGGCCTGGGGCAGTTTCAGTCAAGTTGTGGATGAGAAAGGCAGACTAGAATGAGGAGAAGAATGTCTAGCAGATAAAGGAGCAGAGACTCTGTGCATGGCGGTGATGACATTTTCAAGGAATTGAGAAAGGACAGTAGCATGAGTGAGACAAGACACCGAGGGAGGACGGCTTTTTTCTTTTTTTAATATTTAGGCCATTTTAATTCAACCACTACTTAATGAGCTCCTACCATGAGTCAGGCCTTGTGCTAAGTGCATGGGAGACAGACAGTGGTGAGTGAGGCTGACAAGGTCTCTGCCCTCATGGAACAAATATCCCCATGCTGGGAAAGATGTGATGATATTTCAGTGCTGAAGAGAATCATCCTGGCAAGGAGGAGAGGCTGAAGGCCCTAGAGAATGCAGAGATGGGTCACTGATAAAGATGGAGATGAGCCCAAGCACAGGGACCACCAGCCTTGCTAGCAGCCCTGCCAGCTCATTTTTTGTAATGAGGAAGCAGGAGGCTTTGTGGCCTCTGTGGGAATCCCAGCAGCTGGGCTTCAAGCACTAACTCTGCTAGGAGCTGAGTTCTTCATATTCCTTGCCTCCTGACCTGCCTTTTCCCTGATAGGACCACTGAGGCACATTGCTACTAACTGAGGAGCTAAGACTCCTACCCCAAAGGTTTGCGGGGAGGGGACAGTTGGAATGCAGAGCCTGGGCTCCAATCCACCCCATCTTCCCTGGTGTGTGCCCTTTGTGTTAGGATCTGCCTGCTAGTCTTGTCTTGGGAGAGTGAAAGGCAGGTCAATATGACACAGGGCTGGACGATGCTTGCTGAGGCTCTCTTGAGCCAGTTCCTCCTTGGGACCTCCTACTCTCCTGCCAAGGACCCTAGATCACCAGTCTGAAGGCATTGGTTTACATCTAAGCCCTGCCACCAAATTGTTAAGTGAACTGGGTCCAGCTTGTCCATCTAAAATGGGAGATACTGGGAAGAGTATCTGCTTGTCTGAAAAAACACGCAGCTTCTCAGGCCTGTGTTTCTTACCTTGGGTTTCTCCTCTCCTCCACCCCATTTTCCAACTCAGAGGAGCAGCTGCTGCTTGTACTTTTGAGCTGGTTAGTGTCTGAGACTTTGCACCATTTTTTCCACCTCTTCATTATTGTTGGCCATTTTCCTTTGGCTTCTAATTCTCTTGAATTTTACATACACACCACATTTCAATCATTGGACATGGAAACAATTGAAAGCAAATGCATTTCAGTCTGAGGGGTCACCCTGCAGGTGAGGCTGTGGACTCTGCAAGGTCACCTTATCTGATGCCTTCCCCTGGGATCAGGAAAGAGGGCTTTTCCCACCCATTCCAATGGTTCCCTGTACATGGGGCAAACGTAACTGACAGGAAGACAACTAAATCCCTCCAGGTTTCCAAATCTGCTGCCAGCTTTGGAGGCAAGGGATTCTCAGGCCAGCAGAGAGACAGGGAGAAGGAAGGAGCAGCAGAGACAGCAGCTGGCTACACCAGAAGACAGAAGCGAGTTTCCCAGTCTTTGCTCTGTGGTGCCGCTCTGTCCCATGTGCACACAGGGCAATCCTGAGTTCCTTTCTGGGCACCTAGCTAGTAACAATTCCCCTACACTCTTTTGCAGCTGTACCCTAGTTTTTCAGGCAGCCTGCTCCTGTGGGAGCTACTCTAGGGGCTGCAGGGAGGACCATGACTGCTGAGATGCAAGTTTCTCAGTCAGGGCTGTGGCTCTGTGTCTGTGTCTTTAACCCACTTCTGCTGGGGCTGCTCCCTTCAGACTGGACCAGAGTTTGAGGGGTGTGTGACCAGCATTTCCACCCAGTCCAAGCCACCTCAGGAAGTAGTGAGCTGTCCTGGAGGTGTGCAGTCAGAGGCTGTTGGTGCTGGGGACAAGAGTCAGTCTCTCATTCTTAGGTTGACAAAGCTCAAGGGACCACCCACCACACTTCCAGGAAGGCAGAGTGTAGCAGGATTTAGGTCAGGACTGCCATGAAAACAAGTCCCACTACTGTCCCCACAGACCCATGAACTTCCTGCTTGTCTGTCTGTTTCTATCTGCCCTCTAAGCATGACTTCCATGAAGACAGGAAACTTATCCCTAGTCTCAGGGCCTGGTCCTCGGTCAGTCTTGATTCAAGATAGTCACACTGAATGAAAGGTGCCCACATTTGGAAATCGAGATGCTCCCTATAACCTCCTGCTGGTGGCCCTGTCCCTATGTTGGGGAGGGGGAATGAGTCTGAAGGGCTGCCCCCATATGCTCTTGCCACTTATTTCCCTCTCTCTGCTTATGAGGAGGCCCTCACTCCCTGGGCCTTACAGTCCCTGAAGTTCATGCCTCTGTCCTTCCTGTCTCTTTAAAGAATGGAGGGACAGCTGCAAGGCTCTGCTAGTCCCCCTTCCCCTTCCCTTCTGGTCGGGGGGCCCTAGGGCTCCAGGGATGACATCAGTGCCAGCTGCTTCCAGGAGCAGGAAGGAGAATTGTTTACAGGTTCATAAGTTTCATTAGCAAGTGGAGAGGAAGCTCCCAGATGCCTGGGATCTGGATTTGCAGCCCAAATCAGTGTTGTTCACTGGGTTTGGGACTGTAGCTGCCTGAAACTGGGCTCTGAGCAGAGATGGAATGCGGTAGACCATTGCACCTATTGGAATGGTCTCTTCCATAGAACCCCAATATGAGAAAGTGATAAAAGCAAGCTGCTCTGTGTGAAGAGAGGCTGGAGTCTGCCCTGAAGTCCAGGTAGCCCCAACATACCTCCCTGAAACCATAAAACATAGTTTAAAACAGAATTTTAGCCAAATCTTCCATGTGAAGATAGGAAACAGAGGCTCAGAGCATGGGAAACAACTTTCCTAAGATGCCCCGGTGTACTGATCTTGGGCCTGGGTTCCTGCCACCCTTTACTGCTGCTTGCAAGGGAGGTGGAAGCAGGCAGCACATAGGCCTGCTGGATTCCATGCTTTGGGAATTTGAGTCAAGTGCATGGCTGGCTGAACTGCTGGAAGATGCCAGTGGTTGGAAGGCATTGGTGTAGACAGGTGGTAGGGCAGGCAGAGAGAGAGATAGACATAAGACAAGGGCAGACAGGCAGGCAACAGCCGGAGTTAGACACCTGCTCGGGGGGGGGGGGGGCTGGATGCCCTCTAGATTTCAGCACAAACTTGGATGCAATTAACTGGATTTGTTTGGCCCCCAGTGGAGGTTCTGTGCTCATGATCACCTTTAGGGAAAAAGATGATATGTTTTCTTTGGAGACGCTTAGCTTGAAGGGAGGGAGAACTTTCAGCCCCATCCCTTTCTGTTAATAAAACAGCTCTTATTTTAATAAAGATCCAAGCCCTCCAGCAGACAGTTCACAGGAAAGAAATACAGAAGATCGATAAACATATGAAAAATTGCTCAGGTTTATTCATAATTAAAGCAATAAAATTAAAGCAACAATGAGATAGATATCATTTTCTACCCATCATACTGATGCCTTTTAGAAACTTTCATAATATCTTCTGTTGATAAGGCTGTGAAGAAAACAGAACTTTCTTCCCCTTGGTGAGGTCCCACTTGGTGCAGTCTCTTAAGAGGGGCACTGACAATATCGGTCAATATTAGTGCATATTGTCAACACGCATATCCTAGAGCCACACAAATTCCACTTCTAGGCACTTGCTCTACAAAAATATTTACATATGTATGCAAAGAGGCATGTCCAGGAATGCTCACTGTTTCTTGTTTATAAGAGTGAAAAAGCTCTAGACACCCAAAATGTCCACGAGCAGGTCAATAAACAGGGGTGCAGCCGTGCAGCAAAAGCTGTGTTTAAAAGACATGAGGGAGATTTGTTCTGACATGCGAGATCCCCAAGGCACACTGTGCACTTAAAAAAGTAAGTTGCATATTTCTCAATAAAACTGTGAAAACATTTCATGAAACCTTAAACAAAGAAGAGTGATAGACAAGAATCTCCTGGCCTTCCTTTCATGTAAGTGCGTACATGTACGGTTACACATTTCTTTTTTTTTTTAAAGATTTTATTTATTTATTTGACAGAGAGAGAGACAGCCAGCGAGAGAGGGAACACAAGCAGGGGGAGGGGGAGAGGAAGAAGCAGGCTCCCAGCGGAGGAGCCTGATGTGGGGCTCGATCCCAGGACTCTGGGATCACACCCTGAGCCGAAGGCAGACGCTTAACGACTGAGCCACCCAGGCGCCCCCGGTTACACATTTCTATGTGTTTTTGTTTTAAACTTTTATAAGAGCTTTCCTACTATGTGTCAGGTACTTGCAAAAAAAAAAAAGTAAACTGCAGAATGGGCACGTACTTCAAATGTATGATCTCATTTGTGTAAAGCACTGAAAACATATATGAAAACATATACACACATCTCACCCAGATGTTCTCTGGACCCCTCCTCCCCCTTTCCAGAGGCATCTGTCTAATTTCTGGGTTGGAAAGAGTTTTGGACTCCCTGGCCTTTTTCTCTGGGACCCTTCCACTAGGGTCTAGGTCTCTATAGCCCACCACCTACACTAACCATGAGCCATCATCCCGACCCCCATAAGACTTGGCAGAGTTCTCTGTGCTCTAGGGATGCTCTAGGCCTTCAGGCTCCCAAGGTTGGCACACTGGACAGTGGGGGCTTTACAGCCACACTGTAAGGAGGAGATTGTTAGCTCCATTGTCAAATGGGGGAGACGGAGACCCAAAGAAAGGAAAGACTTGCTCAAGGTCAAATCTTGAGATCATGATGAGAATGGGCAGGGCATAGGGTTGCCAGATATAAAATAAAGGATACACAGTCAAATGTGAATGTCAGATAAACCACGAATAAATTTTTAGTGTAAGTTTGTCTCAAATGTTGCACAGAGTGTACTAACACTAAAAACTTACTTGTTGCTTATTTGAAATTCAGATTCAATTGGCATTCTGTATTTGTATTTGCTTAATCTGGCAACCCTGGCCAGGCAGAAGCCCATGGTTCCTGCTTCCCAGGCTCCTGAGTCCCACAAAAGCACACTTCCCTGCTCCTAAGGTGGCCTTCCAGAAAGCTCGGATTTCATTGCAGCTGCTCCACTGTGTCTGGGAAGGGCTTCCTCAGGGCCCTCAGGAATGCAGGGAGGGCCTATGTCAGCTCTGCTCCAGAGTGTTTAGTCCCAGTGCTGTACAGGTGGGGCCAGGGAGGGGGCCAGGCAGCCCAGACCATGCCACCCTCTCTAGACAAGTTCCAGCCCTTTCCTTTCTCTCTCAAGCTTTCCTTCCTCCCTTCTTCTTTCCCTCCCTGCTTCTTCCTTCTCCTCCCACCTGGCCCCTTGCTGTGCTTGGCTCCTTTTGCAAACAGCCTCCTCTTCCCCCCAGAGACTCTGGAGTTATTCCCAAGAGCAGACGGTTCACCTCTGGTGGTTGTATCAGTCGGGGTTCTCTAGAGAAAAGAAAACAATAGGATATATGTATGTATGTGTATGCATATGCATATGCCCATGTGTATGTATATAGAGATTTATTTTAAGGAGTTGGCTTGTGCCTTTGTGGGGCTAGCAAGGCCAAAAATTGCAGGGTAGTCCTGCGCACAGGAATTTTAAGCAGGGAGAGTTGCTGCAGTCTTTAAATTCTTTTTTTTTTTTAATTTGACACACAATGTTACATTAGTTTCAGGTGTACAATATAGTGATTCAACAAGTTTGTACATTATGCTATTCTCATCACAAGTGTAGCTGTTATCTGTCACCATACAACGCTTTTTAAATATCGCTAACTATATTTTTCAGGCTGTGCCTTTTTTTTTCTAATAATATTTATTTTGTTATATTAGTCACCATACAGTACATCCCCAGTTCTTGATGCAATGTTCCATGATTCATTACTTGCATATAACACCCAGGGCACCATGCAATATGTGCCCTCCTTAATCCCCATCACCGGCCTATCCCAATCCCCCACTCCCCTCCCCTGTGAAGCCCTCAGTTTGTTACCCAGAGTCCACAGCCTCTCATGATTCATTCCCTCTTCTGTGCCTTTTATTCCCATACTTATTCATTCCACAACTGGAAGTCTATGTCTCCCACTTCCCTTCACCCATTTCATCCGTCCTCCTGCCCCCTTCCTCTCGGAAACCATCAGTTTGTTCTTTGTATTTATAGGTCTGATTCTGATTTTGTTTGTTGTTTTAGATTCCACATATGAGTGAAATCATGTGGTATTTGTCTTTCTCTGACTGACTTATTTCGCTTAGCATAATACCCACTAGGTCCATCCACATTGTCACAAATGGCATGATTTCATCTTTTTCTTATGACTGCACAATATTCCACTGTATATGTATATGCCACATCTTCCTTATTCAATATCCAATATTCCTATGGATGGACAATCGGGCTGCTTCTATATCTTGGCTACGGTAAATAATGCTGCAATAAACATAGGGGTGCATGTATCCCTTTGCATTAGTGTTTCTGTATCCAAAACAACAAAGAAAACATTATCTTTTCAAATTAGCCTTTTCGTTTTCTTTGTTGTTGTTGTTGTTTCATTTTCTTTGGGTAAACACCCAGAAGTGGAATTATTGTTTCATATGGTATTTCTACTTATAACTTTTTGAGGAAACTCAGTTCTGTCTTTCACAGTGGCTGCACAAATTTACATTCCCACCAACAGTGCATGAGGGTTCCTTTTTTTCCCCCACAGCCTCACCAACACTTGTTTCTTGTATTGTTTATTTTAGCCATTCTGACAGGTGTGAGGTGATATCTCATTGTGGTTTTGATTTGTATTTCCCTGATGAGTGATGTTGAGCATCTTTTCATATGTCTGTTGGCCATCTGCATGTCTTCTTTGGGAAATTGTCTATTCAGGTCCTCTGCCCCTTTTTTAATTGGATTTTTGTTTTTCTAGTGTTGAGTTGTATCAGTTCTTTATATATTTTGGATTTTAAGCCCTTCTCAGATATAACATTTGCACATATCTTTTCCCATTCACTAGGTTGCCTTTCTGTTTTGTTGATGGTTTCCTTTACTGTGCCAAAGTTTTTTATTTTGATATAATCCCAGTAGTTTATGTTTGCTTTTGTTTCCTGATGCTGCAGTCTTGATTAGAATTTGTTCTCCTCTGGGAAACCTCAGTCTTTGCTCTTCAGGCCTTTCAACTGATTAAATGAGGCCCATCCACATTATCAAGGATTAGTAATGTCCTTTAGTTAAAGTCCACAGAGTGTAGTTGTTAACCAAAGCTACAAAATACCTTCATAGCAACACCTAGACTAGTGTTTGATGGAATAACTGGGAACTGTAGGCTACCCAAGTGGACAGGTAAACTTGACCCTCACAGTGGTCTAATCACTAGGGAAGCTGAGGGAGAATTTGGACTTAGACCAGGGACTGTAGGGCCTGCCTGGGGATGGTGGGGCCTCCTCAGTGGCTGCAGGCAGATCCCTTCTTTCCTGCCCTTCCCTCCTTTGGTTCTCATGGTTCCTGCCCAGGCTGACCCAGGGCATCAAAAGACCATCTCCCTTGCCTGAGAACTCCAAATTGGGGGAGACAGGATGTGCTTTGCAGAAGATGCCTTTCGAGGGATGTTGCGGCCTGGATTACTAGCCAGAGCTGGGCTTGCAGAAGCCACGACAGGCTTGGGATCTAACCTGCTTGGGCTACTGACTGGCTCTGGGGTCCTGTGCCTGTACCTATTTCTCTTTATTTTATTTATTTTTTTCAGTACCTGCTTCTCTTTAGAAATGAAGGAGGGTAGATCCCACCTGCCCCTCAATGGGGCCAAATCAGGTGACCTGAGAACCAGGGTAGTTCTCACAGGCAAAGTTTCTGACACTTATCTTTCCTCCTAAATTGCTTACAGAGTAGCAGAGGAGAAGGCTGTGAACCTAGCCAACAAGATACAGCAGGAACACAAGGTACTGAGTCCAAGGCCTGAGCCCTGTGAGGGAGTCTGGCTCCACCCCCATGTCCAGATATATCTTGCTTGAGCTCCTGTCCCTCGAAGAGCTGATTTTCCAAGTGACTGCTCTGTGCCTTCCTTCCTGTGTATCCTTGGGTATAGCTTAAAAGTGAAAAACTGGTTGTGATGGCAGGAGGCCCCCCTAGCATCAAGGAGGAGATGGAAACATCCATGGCTGAAGAGCTGGTTCCTGGAAGCTACATGCAAGGCCAAGAGCACCTGGTGATAGCAGGTGAGGAGCCCCTGTAATGTCTCTTTCCTTGGGTGTCCACACCTGTGCATGTGTGTTGGAGAAGGCGTGTTAATGGCTGGGTAGACTCATATATATGCATGTATGTATGTCTACAGGTCTGTCTGTGCCTTGGCATACATATACATGTACTTATGGCTTGAGGGACAGGAAAGCTGGGGGAAAGGAATTGATGATGTGAGCATTTTGCAGCCTGTGAGAGAGTAGGATGGGACCAACACGTGTGGTCCTTTTCTCCCCGTTGTTCAAACTACCACTGTGTCTATGGCAAAGTATCCAAAAGGCTCAATTTATAAGATCAATCAGATCAATTCTCTTCTGGTCCTTCAATGCCTTCTCTCCCTTTAGAGTAAAATTCAAACTCTTTTCCACGATCTCCAAATGCTGATCAAGGTCACCTCCTCAAGATGGTGACCCACTGCACACTGCATTTATGCTTGTCCTTATAATAGCCCTAGGCTAGTTCTTCCTCATAACCTTTGTGTTGACTGTTACCTGTGCCTGGGATGCTCTTTCCCTAGATTTTCCATGGCCAGGATCTTTTTCTCTTTCAGGTCTCTGCCTCAATGTTGTTTCTGACTTTTCTAGAAGTGGCCCCTTCCTTCTGCCATGTTGCCCTGTTCTTATCACTTTGGGAGCATGTATCTCTTGATCTGAATTAACACTGATGGATTATTTCTGTTTTGTCCCCTCACTCCCACTATGCACACACAGACTGGTTACTTGATTGCTGAGATCTTGTCTCTTGGTCATTGCTCTTACTCCAGTAACCTAGGCCAGAGCATGACCTTCAGTAAATACTTGCTAAACTTTTGAACAGATGAACAGGCTGAGGCCTGGGATCTGCCAGTGGACAGCAGTGAATGAGTGTTGAATGATTCCTAAGAAGTTTGGGTACCCTATCCTCTTTCTGGTGCAGCCTGTGCCCAGGAAGCCTTGGTACAGCCTCTACGGGTATTCCTGGGGCTTCTCTTCTTCTCCCTAGAAATGATGGAGCATGGATCCCAGTCCTTGGGTGCCTCTCAGCGGCGTCAAAGGTTGGATACAAAGACTGCTGGCTCTGCTGCAGGTCAACCGGTTTGGAATATGACTGCCACCCGGCCCAAGAAAGCGGTACTGTATGGAGCCCTTGGCATGCAACAGCTGGGTTGGGGTTGGGAGTATAGTCTGATGATGGTCGGTTGAGCAGAGCCAGATGTTGACTTGGGGTCAAGGGAGGAAGCTGTTGTGTACCAGTGAGGCAGTGAAGGCAGTGATGTCCAATAAGAGGTCACGGCCATCCTTTGGTAGGCTGGTAGTTCAACCTTGAGAGTCGAGAACACCTGAATCACATATTACTTACTTGGGGACTACATATACACTTTACTGTGCAAAACTCCAATGTGTGTGAAATGACACTTTCATAAATAAATGAATAAATAAATAAATAAATCTTTATCTATATTTCTCTATATATCTATATTTTACATATAAATCTATATAAATTATAATCATATAAATTATTTAATTATTAATTTAATAATCAGCCCGGGTAGGAGGCCCCACCATCCCCAGGCAGGCCCTACAGTCCCTGGTCTAAGTCCAAATTCTCTCTCAGCTTCCCTAGTGATTAGACCACTGTGAGGGTCAAGTTTACCTGTCCACTTGGGTAGCCTACAGTTCCCAGTTATTCCATCAAACACTAGTCTAGGTGTTGCTATGAAGGTATTTTGTAGCTTTGGTTAACATCTACACTCTGTGGACTTTAACTAAAGGACATTACTAATCCTTGATAATGTGGATGGGCCTCATCTAATAGATTAAATATAAATATATATAAAGAAAAATATGTTTCTCAGGGCTGGGAAAAAGGTAAGGCAAGGTAGGTTCTTATGCTCCCTGACTGTTAGGAATTCCAACCAATCAGATCTGACTATTTTGTAGCCAATCCTTTAAACTGCATTTAATGTGAGTTAAGGAATGTTCTAGAAAAAATGGCAGGTATACTGTTATAAAGGATACTGGGAAAAGGCAGTCATTTTGGAGAGAAGGGAGACTTGAGTATTCTGGGGTCACGTGTGTTCTCTCACTGTGTAGCCAGTCCTTTAGGTTATATTCACTGGTGGGTGAGGGGAAGTTTTAGAAACACGGTTGCTATGCTGTTGCAAAAGTTGCTGGGAAAAAATAACCAAGTTGGAGAGGAGGGGGACACTACTGTTGGAGGAAATCATGTGAATTTCAAGTTCTATAGCCAATCCTTTAAAGCTACTTTCACTGTGTGTGAGGGAAAGTTTTAGAAAAATGGTTGTTATACTGTTGCAAAGGTTACTGGGAAAAGGCAATTAGGTTGGAGAAGGAGGGAGACCCAATGTCCTAGGAAATCACCTGAGTCCCATTGTTCTGTAGCTAATCCTTTAAGCTACATTCACCTTGGGTGAGGGAATGTTCTAGGAAAAAAAAAATGGCAGCCATATTGTTGCAAAGGGTACTGGGAAAAGGCAGCCATTTTGGAGAAGAGGATGACCTGATTATTCTAGGGAATCTCTTGAGTCAGGTAATTCTATAGTAGATTCTGTTAGCCAGGGTCACCATGGTGTTACAGTGTTGCAGAGGTTAGTGGGGAAAGGCAACAAGGTTGGAAAGTAGGGAGGCCTGGCTGTTCTAGGGAATGAGTTGTGATAAATGCCCAAATGATTCCACTGCTAATGAATAAAGAGAAATAGAGCTCCCAGATCAGAGACCTCCTGGGAATGAAAATAAACCAGAAATATTGAATTGGCTTGTTGTGTCCGAAGGCAGAAGTCAAGTCAAATTCTCCAGCAACTCAGGCTCCAGCAAGCCACCCATGCCCATGAGATTGAGGGAGAATGGGGTGTTTGGGGGGCAGTGGGGAGATATAATCTCTGGATTAATTATAGTTACCTATTAGGACCAAGGAGTACTTTAAAAAGAAACAGTCATTATATTGAATTTAGAAATTAGACATTTAGAATTAAGAAATTTATCAATTCTATTTATTATTTACTTTTGAACCAAAAAAAAAGAAAGAAAAAAAATGGAACCATAACTGCCTCTGAGAGAACCACTACATGAAAGGACAAAAAAAAATTCATAATATTGTTCTGCTGATTTGGGCGTGGGGGAAGTAGTATGCCTGGAAAAGTACATGAAAATAGAAATAACACTGTTTGAAATAGAGGGAAGCTAGGACTTGCTGAAGTTCATAGCTTTTCTTAATCTCCATCAAATTGCTGTAGAAGTCTTATGTTTTACAATGCATATAGTTCTAAATAGAGGGTTTCTAAAATTAAAAACAAAAAAGCAACAAGACAACTGGTTTTGAACAGTTAGACCTGTCTTATGATGGGCAACCACAATAGGTTATCATCAACTTGAAGATGTTATCACATTAATTCTTGTTATATTTATGTGTTAAAAACAAACTATGTTATTTCAAACACATAAACCTCAGCCACCAGTTACTCGTCCTTACTCGCCTTCAAATCTCTCAATAAACTTTTTGTCTTTCTGATTCCAATCTGTAGGAAAATCAAGGGGATGGTGTGGAAATTGTTCTAGGAGAAACTCTCAATCAAATTCCCCTTTATAGTCCTGGGGTTTTCTTGATACACACTGCCATTTTCATCCTACTTTTGAGGTATCATAAGAAGAAGATGAAGAGGAAAATAAAATAGTAGCATGACTGTCAAATACTGTTCACACAGAAAAAGTCACACCAGTATCTGTGTGCACTTTTGAGAAAGAGAAATTTTGCATTATTACAACAAATGGAGCATGGTGGCAAAGTTCCTATGAAAATCCTTTATACGGAAATCATTCAACCTTGCAGTTTACTATTGTTCTTAAGAGCAGAGGAGGGCTGCAGATATTTCTCAGGTGACAGGTGAGGCTTGGTTGTCTGTTTCTTGTTAAGAGTGAGGCAAATAGAGCCAACCCAGAATTCTGTGTCTTGGTGAGGCCTGTGAGACAGCAGGTTCTACTTCAGCAAGGTGGGCTGTGCAGAAGGCACCTGTAAATGCCAGAGTGGAGAGGGCTCTGCTCTTTGGCACAGCCACTCTTGCTTCTTCATTCATTTAGCTCAGGTTTGAACTTGGGGGGAAGTACCTGGCTGCCGGCCAGGTGGGGTAAGAGGGCTGGATGACTGTTCCATATACAGACCTTCAGCCAAGGCCACTGTCCCCCCACTCCAACCCACTGGGTCCTCAAGACCTCCCTCCCATGTCCCTGCAGCCTCCAGGTCTGGGTCCTCTCTGGCCACTGGCAGGAGGGGGACTCCTACCTCTACTACTCCCCATCTGCTTCTGAGCCACAAGGCCCACTTCCCTTGGCTTTGTTCTCAGCACTCTCTGAATCCCACAGTCTTGCTGAGCTCTCTCATCATTTGCGGCCTCTCCTCTCCCGTTATCTTCTTTCTTACAGGTTTATACCATTTTACTGTCTTCATTTTAATGGAGTCTGAAGGCGGAAGTGGTGTCAAATATGAGAGGCATCCAACTATAATGGTTAAAAGCATAACCTCTGGAGCAAAATATCCTGGCTTTAAACGGCTGCTCTGCTACTTACAGTTGTGTGACTCAGACAACTAATGTGACCTCTCTGTGTCTCAGTTTTCCAATCTTTCAAAATGGAATGACAGTAATACCTGTTTTGAAGGGTCATGGAGAGGATTTAATGACTTGATGCTGGTAAGGGCTTAGAGGGTGGCATGTGGCATGTGTTAAACCAAATGGCTTGTGAAATTTTTCATCTTGCACTGGAAACTTGGAGCTGAGATTTGAACCCAGGTGGGTCTGGCACGTTCTCTTCCTCTAGCCCACATTGGCTCTTCAAGGCATGAGATACCCTAGCTGCAGAGCTGTGGGCCAGAGACATCCACTCCAGGCAGTCATTAGCAGATGAACAAAAATGAAAGTTGCTGGGATGGCTGTGCTCACCCAGAGAAGAAGGTTATGGTCTCCCAGTGGCCAGGGTTCTATCCTGAGCTCCAACACTGTGTGTCCTTGGGAAGTACAGTCATTTGCCAGGCCTCAATTTCCTTGGCTCTAAAATTGAGGTTTTCCATTCTCCTCTCTGACTCAGCTGATGTCTATATGTGACAGTGCTGGCAGAGGACAGGGATCCCTGTCACTGCTCTTCTTTCCCCATAGCTTGGATGGCTAGAAGTTACTGAGGAGCATGGTGTGGGTAGAGTGGTGGCAGTTGGCCAACTTGTGGGATTCCCAGGCTCTTCTAGAGGTCTGAAGCTGCCAACCCCTGATTCCAGCTGCTCAGGTACCATGCGACTCCTGATAGGGTACACCATTGGTCCTGGTCAGCGTGGAGCAACTCCTCAGCTGAGACTGAGTAGGCTACTTTTATTGACCATTCCTTTCTTTAGGGACCCCAGATGCCAATACCCAGAATGTTGAGAGAAGCAGGCCATGGTGATGCGCACCCCCGGGAGTATCCTAGTGGCTTCCAAAACATGAGGTTCCATTATGAGCGGTAAGAAAGATCCTAGGGATCCTGCAGGAGGAAAACTGGAGCTCTTTGGGCAGGGACCAGGGTGGACTAGATGGGCTAGTAAGCAGACTGACCAGGAAGGTGTTGTGAGCAGCTGGCCATGCTTAGAATGTTGGGGCTCTGTTGTGTTCTCACCCTAGCCCCTGAACCTCCTGGCCTTTTACCCATTTGGGGCCTCTGACCACACTGAGTCCAGGCTGGGGTGGCTCCCAGCCCTTAGGCCCTAGGACCTGCTTACTGAGAAAGGAAGGACTCAGGATGATAGAGTCATTGTCTAGAAAAGGGCCTGACTTTACCTGCTTGCCCTCATGGCCTTCCTATGCTCCCTGCCTTGCCTGGCCTGGAACCACCAGCAGCTCTTGACCTTCTGCTTTTCTTATTTCCCAGCAACCCAGAGGCAGATATGGTGGCAGAGATTGGCCTGGAAGAGCTAAATGGACTGGAGATGGAAGTCATGAGAAGACAGGTAAGCATCTCTTATGCAATGGATCCACTGGGAGGGTGGAAGCAGAATCATGGTGCCTTGGGGCAGGTAGGCTTTGGCAACAATGAGACCACCCCCCCTTGAAGTCATCTTGCCCTCTAGCAGTGGAGGTGAGGTCAGGCTCCCCTTCCTTTCCTCCCAGTCCTCAGGGCTCTAATGTCCCATCTTGATGGCAGCCTCAGCCCTGCCTCTCTCCCTGAGATGTGTGGGAAGGGAACAGAGGAAGTCAAAAGGAGAATGAAGAGGCAACAGAAGAGGATAGAAATCTGTGCAGAAGGAATGGTGCTAAGAGGTCTGGGGGTGGGGTTGTCTTCTCAGGGAGAGACCACAGAAGGCCTGGAAGGGCATCTTCCCTGGTGGCTGTCTCTGGCCCCTGAGTGTCATCCATCTCGGAGCCCTTACTCTGGTGCTGCAGCTGCCCCCACGCTGGCCCACCCCAGGATTGAAATGCCCTTCCCCGCCTCCCCCAGCACAGCTGGGACAGGCTGGCTTCTTCCAGACAACTGGGTGAACACCAAAGAGGGGACAAGGCCTCTGGGCCTGAAAACACAGGCAGCCCAGTCCTCAGTCCCACGGGCCCATCCCATCCCCTGGTTTCAGTTGGTCTGCCTGCTTCTCACCCAGAGGCACTTTGGCCTCCCAAAGGGCAGCAGAGCCCCTTCCTGTACTAAGTTCATATTTTCTCCAGTGGTGAGCCATGGGCTTCCCCAGAAGAATCTCGCTCACCAGCCCCCTTGTTCTCTGCAGCTGCACGTGATCACCAGCCGGCTGCGAGCCCTGGAGGACCAGGGTGCCACCTGGCGCCACAGGGATGCTCTGTTCTTCACCATGCTGGTGTCGGCCTGCGTGGCCAACCTGTGGCTGTGGATGCGCCAGTGATGCCTCATGCCGCCTGAGCCCACTTCTCCTTCCTCTTCTTCCCTTTTCTCCCTGGGCCGCCCTTGCCCATCATCCTTCCATCTCCCAGCAGTCCTTAGCAGCATCAGAGCCATTTTCCAGCTCTGATTACACCGGTTGCCCTAGCTGCTGGGAGGTAAAAGAAGTGTGGCGTTCCAAAGGTCTGAATGGGCTGAAATGTAGCTGCTTTGGAGGGTGAAGAAGGTGGCATCTCGTCCCCACAGTAACACCAGTGGCAGGGGCTTCCTGCTTGCCCATCAGGGCTCCATGGTGACCATCTCAGAGCTGAACCTTACCTCTGTGCCCTCAACGTCCCTTCTGTTCCATTGTCTGTGGCAGGGGCTTGGCTGTGCCTTCCCAGTTTTCTTCCTTTGTGTACAGGGCTCTACACAGAAAATGCACTCAATAAAAGTTCACTGATAGCAGCAAACCCTGCTGGTTGAGCTTCTTACATCCAGGATTCATGTAGGGACAGCCCCTCTGGACAAAGTCACTGTTACAGGAACTGGGCTGATGCTCTACCCCAGGGGTCCTGGTTCCCTCCCTTCTCTCCTCCCCAAGGTCCCCTACCCAGGCAGGGAACCTTTTTAGGGGCAGGGCTTGGCAAAGTCCTTCCTGTTGGGCTCATGCCAGTGAGTGCTTGTGGGAAAGCTGTTATTCAGCAGCTTGTCTGGGCCAGGCATTGCAGGGACTCAATCAGAGGAAACATGGAATGCACCAGAAACCTTTCCATTTTCCCAGGAGGAAATTGACTCCTGGAGAGGGAGAACATGGTCCAGGGTCATTCAGCAAGACCGGGATAGTGTTAGGTCTAGAGTGGGTTCTCCTGTGTTCTAGCCGAGGGCTCTTGCCTGTCTCATATAGACTGACTGAGGTAAAGGCTCCTACTCAGCTCTGGAGGCTGGATGGGAGGCCACATGGAGGGGCTTTGAACCTCTTTCCCCCATGTCCAGAGCCCCATGAAGCTAAACTCAGACAGAGAAGATTGCTGGTAGGGCAGTGGGACTTGCGCTGAGTGAATGGGAGTGTTGCTGCTTGGGGCCTGACCACAGGGCAGATGTGCTGGGCTGCAGGAGGCCTTGGGAAGAGCTGTTGGCCCTTTCCCTGGGGCCAAAGAATAAATACACATCTCTTGGGGGGCAGGGACCCAGAAAATTCTCATTGGCTTTAGTGGCTAACTGGACCTTCCAAATCTATCAAGGCTTTTTCACCTATAAAGGTAAGAGAGTTTGTTAGTCATTAGATATAAAATAAACTTGACTATATGTGCTGTATGTCTGTGTCTATGCATGTGTATGTGAGAGAGAGAGAGAAAGACAGAGACGGAGACAAAGAGACAGAGACAGAAAGACAAGAGACAGTGGGAGGACAGGGAAGATGAGAGAGACTGGGACAGGGATGCAAGGAAGGAGGGAAGGAAAGACAGAGACTGGAGCTGTCAGTCTGCTTTGCCCCTGCCCCACCCTTCTCTGGTTCTCAATGGCCCCCATACAATGAGGGGATTCTTCTACTCTTAACTCTCAGGGGCCTCCTATCAGCCCTGTGGGATATCATGCATGTGGCCACTGGGGCTTGGGCCCTGCTCAAAGTGGAGACAAGAACACTTAATGAAGAAACAGTTGGGAGCTTCCCTCTCTGGTCCCAGAGTAGAGAGGGTAATGGAGTGCCAGAGGAAAGCCCTCTGTGGAATGGGGAGAGAGCAGCATCCAGACACAAGTGCTTCTAGTTGGGAAAGCCAAGAGGCCTGGGGACAACCTGGAGCCTTCCTGCCCCTCCAAATGGGCCCTGGTGCCTAGGAATCATCTGAGGACTAAGAGGAGGGCTGGGAACTTCCTTTCAGGCCACCCTTCCCCTCCTCACAGCCTCAGGGCAGACCAGGGCCCAAGGTGCAGGGACTTATTAAGGGCAACAACCACAAGCCCAAAGTCCCCACTGCCTTTGAGGGCATGGAAGGAGGCCAGCCAAACATTGTGGAGAGGCTTGAATTTAAGGATGCCAGGGGGCCTGCCCTTGAGCGGCTCTCTGAAAGCTGCCCCTGTCTTCTGTTCAGGCTGGCTGTGCCAGAAGGCTCAGAAGAAGAGAAGGGTGTTGTGGGCTGGGCAAGGCCTACCCTTTGGGACATGGGTGTGCGTGTGTGTGTGAGCAGACACGGACATGTTTTCAGAAGTCTGGCTGAAAATATGTTGTGAAACAAAGGTTCACCGTTGGGAGCAATTTAGCTGAGATGCAAACAAACAGTGTGTCAGCCCCCTGGAGAAATGCCTCCTGAGCTAGGTGAGCTAAGGTGGAGCACTTGCCTAGACCCTCCATACCGTACCCTGTGGTATGACTCCTTGGCTGTTGCTAGCCCTGCCTGTCTGCTCCATCTACAGAGGCTTCCAGAAGGGCACTGGAGCTCGAGCTGCCCCATGCTGGCCTCCATGATGACCCGGGAGACAGACAGCAGGCTCCTCTGCAGAGTTCTGTGAGGGGCCCTATTGTAGGGGCTGGTACCTCCTACCAAGGCTTCTGGTTAAAATCTGCTGGGTTCATCTGCCCCCTTGATACTATTTCCCTGACAAACTGCCCTGGCCTTGCCCAAGCACTCCAGCATTAGCCCAACCCATCTCCCAAGAAGCCTTGAACTTCCCCATGGACTGGTGGGGGAGGGGAGGAACTCATTCATACTTGGGTGTGGGGGAGGGGGTTCTTCTGCAGTGTGTTGTTCATTGCTCATCTGTGAAACTTCCTATGGGCTGCCCAGGCTTGGCATTAGAGGAGTATATAGTTGGTTCCTGTGCTGGATCAGGAGCTGCTAAAGGGAAGGGACTAACTTCCATTGCCTTCTGCATCTCTGACACCTAGCAGAAATAAAGGGCTGGTAGGATGGCCTCTGACCAGGGTCCCTGGAGAGCAATTCTGGTCTCCTGAATTGAGGGCTAGACTTGCCTTGGTCATACAAGCCTGGTCTTTAGGGCATGGCCACTGTAGAAAAGCCTTTGGCATAAAAGTAAGTCAATTCTGACCACTACTTTCTCTGGTGCACCTACTATGTGCCAGCACATTGTATGGGAAAAATAATTACACAAGTCCTGCTTGATGATATCCTCCTGAAAAAGGCAAACATTACAAGTGTAGCTAACAAAGCCCCTTTTCCCACAATGTTAAGCCCCGCTATAGAACTGACTCCCACTGTCAGCTTGGTGTGTCCTTGCAAACTCTCACCGTCACATATGTGACACAGCCAGTAGTGACCTCCTGGTGTTGCATGGATATGTGTACCTCTTTGTGTCTTGGGCTTTGTGCATGGGATCTCATGTAAGCCACCCCACACAACCCACTGAGAGATGGGCCAGTTTCCCAACTCTGTGTGCAGGTGGGAAAGGCAGTAAGCCTCTGGTCATGCCTGCCCCACTGGACTGGCCCCTAAACCCCTGCCAGCCCTGGCAGATGCAGATGCCAAAACTCAATATTTTGATTCTTCTGTCTCAGGTTGGCTACCCAGCAGCTGGGGAAGCCAGGCAGAAGAAAGTGGGCATGTGGAGAGAGAGATGTGAGGTACACGGAGGGGGCTTTGTTGTACCCAAAGTCTTGAAAAGGAGCTAATGTTTTGCCACCCAAGAGTTCTTGCCCTCTTTCACTTCCCCAGCTATGGCCCCTCTTAGAGGCCAAGTCCAGGGAGCCCTGGAGAAGAAGGAATGGCTTCCTTTCCAACCTTGTTCCACCCCAGGAACCTCTTTTCTCTCCCAGGTTTCTCCCTGGCTTGTCATCTGGCAGGTAGGCTGGCTAGTACTGTGACCAAGGTGAAAGGCGGGTGCATGGGGACAGTGAGCTGGCAGCTTTGAGTCCCCAGACACAAAGCCCTGAGTGATGCATGCTCCATGTAAGGGAGGGCTCCTCAGGGAGCTTGGGAGGAGCTGGCTTCTGGGTCTGGGCAGACAAGAAGCTTCCATATCCAGGCAGTCCAGCATCCAGCCCTTACCTCCTTACAGCCTGAGGTGTACAGGGACCATAGTGAGAGGGTCACGCATCCAGCCAGCAGGTCTGGCAGCTTCTCCAGTGGGCAGGTGCCACCCTGGGCCAGGGTCTTGAGCTTGCTGCAGCAGTGGGCATGAGCTCCTCTGGGCCACTGACAGCCTCCCCTGCTGGTGTCAGGCAAGGTGAGGCAGCTGTCTGACTGAGAGGCTGCCAGCCGTGTGGAGGTTCAGGGACCCCACTGGCCTCGGAACAAGAACACCAGGAGGTCGCTGCTGGCTCAGGCACTGATGAGCCCCCAAGGGCTTGTCTCTGATTGGAGGCTTCACAGACATGTCAACGGATGCTGACTGTGGCCAGGGGACACCCTGTCTCTGAAGCCATCTGATTGGTAAGGAAAGGGGCTGGCATTGGGTTGAGGCAGCCACGGATCAAGGGCTGTCACCTTCTTGTAGCCAGGGCTGATGTCCTCCATGGGGTAGGAGCTGGACCCCATGAAATTGTGCAGGTCCTAGAGCCTGTCTTGACATGGGCTTTAATGTGATAGGTTTTTCCCAGCTGAGAAAAAGTGGCTGTGTGGAGAACCACTGTCTCTTGTAAAAGCAGCTGAATGAAATCCTAGCTCTAGGAGTATGAAGACACTGAGTACCATGCTAGGCTTGACTCCAAGGCAGCTGAGTCTTCTTCTCTTCTAGGACAGTGTCTGAAGCCTTGGAGTATAGGGGCTGAGAGGCTGAAGGGCTGCTTGGCCAGGCAGGCTTTGGTGGGAGGGAAGAAGGCTATGGACCTTACCACCTGCCCCTGCCTCCACTGCCTGCTTGGCCCAGGGCATTTTTGGGCATCCAAGCCTCAAAGCATGGGGGGTATGCCACCTGGAGCTCCATGGTTCTCTGCATATGAGAAGTAATGGAGGTAGGGGCAGGGGTTGTGTAATGCTTCTTCCAGAAACCCTACTGGGTTGCAGTCTTTGCTTTCAGTCCTTCAAATGCACCCTGGCTTCTTCAGAAGAGACTTGAGGGAGAGTGTCCACTGCAGGTCTCTCAGGCTTTGGGAGCCAGCCCCTCTGACATTTGGGCAAAAACATCTGCATTGAGGTTTTGGATCTTCTGGCTGAGGGAAGATTCCAGAGCCACGCCTGGGGCAGGGACAGGTTCTCCATTTTGGTTCTTCAGCTGAGCTTGACCCCAGACCAGGAAGTGTCAGCTCCATCCATGTTGGCCTGTGGCCATAAGAGGCAGCTGATGTTGGGGTGGCCTGGTCTCTAGATTTCCTTCCAGTGTCCTGGCCCTGCTGTTGGCAGAGCATGAGCAGAGTCCTTAACACTATTTGTTAGGTGAGGCCTCCAGGGTGGTGGCTCAACTCAAAGCATATGTGCCTAGTCCAAGTACTCAGTGTCAACTTCCTCTAGGGAAGGCAGCCAGGAGTATACCTGGTTGGCCTTTAGGTGCCATGGTTGCCTCAGAACTACCAGAATCAGACCTAGCCACACCCCACCAGACTCCAACATGAGATGGCCCCACAAGAGATGAGGCTGCCAAGATGGGTCTGGTGAGATCCAGAAGGGATTTGAATGCCCAAATGCAGAGTTTGGAATTTGTCTTGTACATTATTCCCCCATCCATTCAATAAGTACCCAACACTGTCCTTAGTTTTGGGACTTAGCAGGGTCACTGCAACTTCACCTCCTCAAAAGCCTGCAGTGTTTGGTGAAGTTCTGACCTAACTCTCCTCTTGGTACTCATACCAAAGTCCTTGGCTCTGTTCGCTTGCCAGGCTGGCCCTGTGGCTGAGTGTGCTTTTGGAGTGAGATTGCCTAGGTGTGAATCTGTGCAGTGGGGATAATAATAGCATCAGACTCATCAGATTGTTGCGAGGATTAAATGCATTAACTTAGGTCAAGTATTTAGCACATGGTAGTTGCTCAATGAATGAGAAACTGTCCCTGCATCCCCAGGTTCTAGCTTCTTTTTGGCTCTCCTTGTCACTGTTTGCTTGCCTGTCCACCTCCCTGCTTTCCTACTTGCTTGCCCCTACTGCCCTGCCACTCATGATGTGCATGATTCACCCCTTGGTACCATTCTCTGCCTACAGCCTAGGACTTCCTCTGTTGTAATGGCTGGAATTGAATATCTGGGGCACTAGCTTCTGGCTGAGACTTGGAGCTTGCCTGTCTAGGCTATCAGTCATGGAAGAGTTCCCTTCCCAATCATAGCAGAAAAAAATCTGGCTGGTATTAACTTGAATCTGAGGCCAGGATGGCCTGGACTATTAAACAAGTTGGGGTACCCAGTCACCTGGAAGGATTTACTGGAGTGTCTCCCTACTAGCAGTTCCCTCTTCTAAGCTCTGCCTTCTGAGGTTCCTCAGAACTGCACCAAGGTCTAACCTTTATGTGTCCTCCCCCTGCCTCCATCCCTTCTTTCCTTCCTTCAGTATGTGTGGAGTGCTTTCCAGGAACCAGCTGTAAGGCTGTGTGGGGAGAGACTGTATAACAAAGCAGATCCTGATGCCTGCCCTCAGGCAGTGCACAATGTAGTGCAGGGGGGTGTTCGCAAAAAAGGTGGCATAGTCTGGACTCAGGCTTCACTGTAGGACTTTGGGAACTTGACAGGAAGCTGTGCACAGGGAGACTGAGCCTGGACATGCTCTTCAGGGAGAAGCTTAAGTGCCAAGCCACCCTGAAGGCCACAAGCCGAACGCTTGGTCTCAGTCAGTCACAAATGTCTGTCTAAGGGCTGATGGTGGTGGTAAATTCAGTGTGATTTGGGACAAGGTGAACTGCACCTGTCCAAGGGCAGCCAGAGAGTAATGTCCAGTTGGAAGCTGGAAGGAAACCCTGGGGCTCAGCAGAATGATTTTCCTTATTACCATCACTTGCTTACCTTTATTATTGGACATTTGATTTCATCCTTACTTTTGTGACAGTACATAATGTGTCTTATTTCTCTGGCTACTTTTAAGGTTTTCCCATTATCAATGGATTTGGGGAATTTGATTATAATGTGCCTTGGTATAGTTTTCTTCATGTTTCTTATGCTTAGAAAGAAGCATTGAGCAGAATTCTTGTACCTGTGGGCTTATAGTTTTTGTCCAACTTGGTAAACTTTTGGCTATTTTTTTTTCAAATATTTTTTTCTCTCTCCCCCTCCTTTAGGAACCTCGCCAACACCTATATTAAGCCACTTGAAGTTGTCCCACAGCTCAATGATGCTTTGCTCTTTCTTTTTCTGATTCTTTTTTCTCTTTGTTGTATTAACTGTTTTAATACCCTTGTCTGGTAATTCTACATTTGTACCAGTTCTAGGTTTGTTTTAATTAACAGATCATTTCCTCTTCATTATGGAGACATTATTTATATGCTTGGTAATTCTTGAGTGGATGCCACACATTGTGAATTTTACCTTGTTGGATGCTGGATACTTTTTTTATTATTTGAAAAAATATTTTTGGGTCTTGCTCTGGGATTAAGTTAACTTATTTGGAAAGAGTTTGATCCTTTTGAGGCTTGTTTTTCAGACTTTTTCAGTGGGACCAGAATAGTGTTCAGTCTAGGAACAAATTACTCCACACCACAGTAGCAGGACCCTTCTGGATGCACTACTGGATAACCCATGAATTACTAAGTTTTCCAGTTTAGTTGGTGGCATCAAACACTATTCCAAGTCCTATGTTAGGGTTGGGAACTGTAACCTCTAATTTTTTGGAATTGTTCTTTCCCCAGCCATGGATAACTTCCTTCCTCATAGGTGTGTGTTGGTAAATGCCAGCAGAAAACTTGAAAGGGACTCTGCATATATCCAGAATTCTCTCTCTGTGCAGTTTTCTCTTCCCCAGTATTCTGTTCTGTAAACTCCAGCTGCCTTGGTATCCTTGGATTCTCTTGTCTGTCTTCTCAATCCAGGGAATCTATCAGGCTCCACCTGGGATTCCTCTCTCTTTCTGTGTCATGGCCTGGCACCTCTCACAAAAGTAACCTGGGCTAATTGTAGGGATCACCTCATTTGTTTCCTGGCTCTTAGGAATCACTGCCATCATTGCCTAATGTCTTGAAAACTGTTGTTTCATGTATTTTGTCTAACTTTGGTTGTTTCTTTCTGGAGGGTATATCCAGTCCTTGATACTCCATCTTGTCCAGAAGCAGAAGTATCATATATACCTTTAAAATGACCTAACTGATAATAGTGAAAGTCTAAGCTAAGTAATGGATGTGGAAAGAGAGGGAGTAACTGACTGGAGAAAGTGCAGGTATAGTTCATTGACTATTCATTCAAAGCTTACTTATTGAGCATGTGCCATATGTCATGTTTTTAAGGTAGAGTCCTTGTGACTTGCATAGACAGAGTGTGTGGGCATGAAAGAAAGACCGAAGTCAAGGATGACTCTGAAGTTTTTGACTTGAATAATTGGGAGAACAACATTGCATTTATTGAGATGTAGAGGAGTGTGGGAGGATAAGGTTTGGAGAGAAAGATCAAGATCTCAGTTTTGGACCTATTCAGTCTTCAACATCCAAGTGGTAATGTCAGGGAGGCAAATTGGAGTTCTGGTGAGAGGTTGGGCTGGTGTTATAAATTTACAAGTCATCAGCATGCGGATGTGTTTAAAGCCACAACACTGGATGAGGAGATGATGGAGACAGAAAAGATAAGGAATCCATCTAAAGACTGAGTTCAGGAAACTCCAAACTTCAGAATTAAGAAAGAGGAAGAGGCTTTTTAGGGGACACTAGAAAGTGGCCAGTGAGGGAGGAGAATAAGGAGAGTGGAACCCATTATTTCAAGAATGAGAGAGTAGATAATCTGTGTCAAATGCTGCTGAGAAACAGAATAGGCATGAATCAAGAAGTGACTCTGAGGATGAATTGTGTTCCTGTCGTCTTTTTTATTCTGAAAGCAACACTGAGGTCAGAGAATTGCCAGACTCATCTGTTTGACCTCAGCACTTAGCACAGACCTGATGCACAACAGGTGCTCTGGGAATATGCATGGGCTAGATGAGTGAATAAAAGAGTGCAAGGCAACAGTGAATATTTGAATGAGCCACAAACTGGAAGTTAGTAGTTTGGCTTCTTATCTTGGCTGTATGACTAACTCGTCCCTCCTGTCCCTGGTCTTAGCATCTCTGAAAGAATTGTCCTCAGAATGCTTTCTTTCTTTCTTCTTCTTTTTTTTTAAGATTTTATTTATTTGACAGAGACGGCCAGCAAGAGAGGGAACACAAGCAGGGGGAGTGGGAGAGGAAGAAGCAGGCTCATAGCAGAGGAGCCTGATGTGGGGCTCGATCCCATAACGCCGGGATCACGCCCTGAGCCGAAGGCAGACGTGTAATGACTGCGCCACCCAGGCGCCCCTCAGAATACTTTCAACTAGGGTCCAAAAGACTCCCTGGACCAGGGCTGTTTTTTCTATAAAAGTCTTGAGTTTGTTCTTCAACTTGTGGATGAGGAGGAAAGAGGCTCAGAAGTATATCATGATTAATGTCAGGCTTTTTACAGAATCATTGTCACCTTACTCTGTTTGAAAGCCTCCCGCTTTCTGTCTAGGATCTAGCCCATTTCTCTTCTCTTTGCCAATTACATGGTCTGCTGTCTTCTTTGTCCAGCCTACTCCTGCCCTCACAGTTGCACAGCTATTGCAAACCTTCTGGCCTCCTCCAAAGTCTGTGTCTACTGATGCCTGATGCCTCTGAAGATGAAACTTCCTGTCACCCATTATATCCATCTTTCATGAGCTCCAGCCTTAACTGGAGTTGGTCAAATACACAGATACTTTCATTATCTGTTGAATCCCACCTCAGAAGCTTTATACCACTTTATTATCTCATTTCAGTAAAAGAATAACACGAGCAACACAGAGAGCCTCCTGCAATCCCACCTTCTCCAGTTTCTACTCTATCTCTCTCAGTCAAGCTTCTGGAAAGAGACATATTCATACCTTTTTTTCCTCACCTACTACTACTCATTATGAAACCCTGCAAAACATGTTGTCTTTTACCATCACTCCTTGCAGCTGTTTTTTTTTTTTAAATAGAAAGTTGAAGTATAGTTGATACACAATGTTACATTAGTTTCAGGTATACAGCATAGTGATCCAGCTTCTCTATATGTTATGCTGTGCTCACTACAAGTGTAGCTACCATCCGTCACCATACAACACCGTTATAATACCATTGAATGTATTCCCCACACTGTACCTTTTTCATCCTTGTTACTTATTAACTCTGTAACTGAAGGTCTGTATCTCCCACCCCCTTTCACCCATTTTTCCCATCTCCCCACCAACGAACAAACAACCAGCAGAATCAAATCTGTAAATACAGAGAACAAACTAATGGCTGCTAGAGGGGAGAAGGTAGGAGGCTGCTTTTGATAAGGTCACCAGTTTTACCCACTCTTTTGGCTCCTTGGGCCACATGTTACCTTTGCAGGTCTTGAGAATGTTACCCTCAGCCTCCTTCTCTGCTCTCGTCTCCTCTGAGAGCTTTAACTCCCAGCAAACCCTAATGGTGTCCATGTCTCCCCTCCATTCCACAGCCTGGTGAGGATTGGGGCAGTCAGAGTCTGCTGCAGCATGTCTGGAGAGCAACGGTCAAGGTTTGAGACCAGGCCAGAGCCTTGGGAACAGAGGACAGTAGATGGACTGATCTTTGACACTTTTGGGGGACAATTGACTGAAGACAGAGGATGTCTAGATATGATGATTGAAGGAAATAAGGAATAAGGGTTGACATCCAAGTTTCTGATTTGGATTACTGGGTAGAAGGCAGCCCCCCTTTATGAGATGGGTAACTTGGAGAAGCCAATTTGTAGGTAAAGATGTCAAGTTTAATTTTAGTTATGTTGCATTTGAGGTGCCTCAAAGGAGATGTCTACTAGGCAGCTGGAGATATGGGTGGGCAGCTTGGGAGAGATGCCTGGGTTGGGAGCTTAATTTGGGACTTAGGACTTAATTAGCCTTAGGACTAGATGAAGTTTCTTGGAGAGCGCGCAGATGAGAACCCCTGGCCTAGTTGCCTGCAGTGCCAGGAGATAGCTGCCTGCCTTTGTTCCCTGGCAAGCAGCATGAGGGGGTGCTTCTGATGAACAGGAATGTGTGTGGCAGGGCAGCTGTTGGGCAACCAGACTGAAGGAAGGGCCTGTTCCTATCAGAAAAGGAGCAGGAATAATGGGAGAGGAATCTGTCTTGGTGCTAGAACCTTAGAGAGGCCATAAATGTTGTCATATGCCCCCAGAGCTATCCCTTTTTGTGGGCTGAGTGCCACTGCTCTTAGGGATGATTAATAAGGAAGGAAGAGGTCTAAGTGGTGGTGGGCAGGGCCTGCGCTGGATCTCTATCAGTGAGAGGCTGCTCCAAGTCCTCTGTCTTGTATTTGCAGCCTCCCTGGGTTGGCTTGACCTCCTCTGCTCACACTCTACTCTGGGTCCAGCCTCCTCACACCAGTGTCTCTTCCATCCCTGCAAAGGACTTGCCCTTTACTGCCCCACCTCTACCCCTGCTATTCACTCACTGAACAGTGCTCCACTGAGGCCAACTCTGATCAGTGTGAGTGGTACCAGCTTTGTTTCCATTGCCTGGAACTTTCTGTCTCCATGGTCTGCTGCCTCTAGGGTCTAAGCAGGGACTCGGAGATGCTGGGTCTTATCCCTCAGGTGCCCTCATTAGCATCCCAGTACCGTAGTCCCACAGAGAGCACCAAGCGAGCAGCTCTGAGGCTGCTTGTTATTACCACTCACCACAGAGCCTGGTGTGCCTGCCATCGCCATGGTGACAGCTTTGGAAGCTGGAACGGGTAGATGGAGGAGGATGAGGTGATGCGGAGTGGGACAGGGTTTCAACAATAGGGGCCATAGGCAACCTGGGGGGTGTGCTGACCATTTCTGATCAAATCTGCTCTGAATCTCTCTTTCTCCAGCCTCCCTGACCCCATGGCAAGAAACATGGCAGAATGAATGTAATCTCCTCTCTCTCTTCAGGATTTTTCCCTCTCAGGCTGCTCCTTCCTAGTGTATTTTGTGGACACCTCCTCCTCTACTCATGTGTTAAACTTTGGGGTTCTCCAGAGCTGTCTCTGACCTGGTCCCTTAGTCTGTATTTTCTTTCTGTGTAATCCCACCCACTTGCTCTCCAGTGCTCCCCACACCCCATCCTTTTGTGAGTCCCGTCCTTTCTCCCTCCTGAATAGTTCTCCACACTGCCCACTTGTCTCAGTCTCCTTTGTCACCATCTTCTTCAGTCTTCTCCCTACCACCTTGCTTCCAGTCTTGCTCCCCATATAATCCAGTCTCTACATAGCAGCCAGAAGATCTTTCTAGAATATAATGCTGTTCCAGCCATGTTCTCGCTCAGCTCTTCCGAGGCTCCCTATAGCCCAAAGGAGAGAGTCCTGACTGGTACCACTGCCTATGGAACCCATGGGAGCTCTCCCTCCTCTCCTCCTCACTGCCTGTCCCAACCATGAGCTCCTCTTTGTTCCTTAGCTTGCACAACATTACTTGGGAGTACTAGGGAGAATGTGACTAGAGCTGAAAGGAAGATGCCCAAGAGACAGTACTGCTGGTTGAAAAAGTCAATGAGAGATGAACTTTCATCTGAGGAGCATGAGCTCTGAGGTGGTCTCAGGTCAGGAGAACCAGAGAGCAGGGGGGAGTGGTAGCGTGGCAGCTGCCTTGGGCCAAGGAGATACATCTCCACCTATGGGACAGGAGTTTGGGGGCAGTGGCTGCTTTGGAGGTGCTCAGCAGCTTAAGCATGTGCCGGGCATCTGAAAAGCCAGGGCACCAGAAGATGTCTTAGACAGTTTTTTAAAGATTTATTTATTTATTTATTTATTTATTTATTTATTTATTTATTTATTTATTTGAGAGAGAGAGCACACAAGTGGGAGGGGCAGGGAGAGGGAGAGAGAATCTCAAGCAGACTCCACGCTGAGCATGGAGCCCAACTCTGGGCTCAATCTCAAGACCCCAAGGTCACAACCAGAGCCCAAACTAAGAGTTGGATGCTCAACTAACTGACTGTGCCGCCGAGGTGCACTGTCTTAGACAGGTGTTTTGTTTTTGTGTTTTTAAATACACTTTATTTTGTTTTAGCTTTGATAGTTCATATGTCAGGAAATTCACTGGGGTGAAAGAAAAATAAGCACATTTTGTAATTTAGTGTTGTTTGCCTTTTAAATTACCTGGCAGAGTGGAGACAACACCTTCATCTTCTTGGTGTTTAGAGCCTGATACTTAGGCCTGGTACTTCCTCTGCCTTATATGGTACCCAAGATCCTCTGTGACCTTCCTCTTGGCCATCTCCCTGGCAGGTGAAGATACTGGTTGTACATGGAGGATGACAGAAAAATCCAATGGTGTGAAGTGTTCCCCAGCCAATAACCACAACCACCACGCACCTCCTGCCATCAAGGCCAATGGCAAAGATGACCACAGGAGCAGCAGCAGGTGAGTCTGTTGAGGCTGGATCATTTCAGAGGTGGCCTGGAGGCTTCTATTTTCTCCCAGCTCTGCCTCATTATCACAGAGCAAACCATCTTTTGGCTTAAGGATACCCTCTAAAAAGGGACTATGGGATTTCTAGGCACCTCCCAGGAGAGAAAAGTGCTGATAGGAGACAAGGTATGCCCAGAGAAACCCTGGTCAGCTCTGCTCCTTCCTTTACAGGCCACAGTCCGCAGTCGATGATGACACCTCCTCAGAACTGCAGAGGCTGGCAGAGATGGATGCCCCCCAGCGGGGGAGGGGTGGCTTCCGCAGGTGGGTTCCACCACTGCCTTCCTGCTACCTGTTTCTGCACATGGGGCCTGTCAGAGTGGCTACCATAACTCACCTTCTCTCAGTCCCACTGAGCCTTTCTGCTAAGACCCCTGGGAAGCATTTTTCTCCTGAGGAGGGTCCTGTGAGCAAGCTGGGAGTGGTCAGTGGAGTATTGCCTTCAGAGTTGTGTGTCTCAGCATTGGGAGGGGGGAAGGAATCCTTCCCAGCAAAGGGGTCTAGGTAGAGGGTTTTGAGGTCTACAGCCCAGAGTCATAGGCTCCACAGGGAAATCAGTAAGCCTGGACCAATCTTCCTCCTGGACTGTCCTCCATTAGCACAACCTTTATGTTGCCCTGGAGACCACTATTTGTTCTCCACAATCAACTGAGATAGCGCCTCTGACGGGAAGTCTTCCCAGAGCAATCCCTTGTCCCTCAGGCTACATTCAGAGTCATACCTGAACTCCAGCGCCTTGCCCTTGGTGCTGGCCCCCATCCCAACACTTAGCCTGGGAGACATCATAGACTGGCTTGTTTCCAAGGTCCCTTCTCCATCTCCCTAACCAGATAGTGAGCCCTTGGGTCCACATCCTTTCTGAACAGCATGATTCTCCTCTCTGTCTCATGTTGATTCTCATCTCTAGGATTGTCCGCCTGGTGGGGATCATCAGAGACTGGGCCAACAAGAATTTCCGTGAGGAGGAACCTCGACCTGACTCATTCCTGGAGCGTTTCCGTGGGCCTGAGCTCCAGACCGTGACAACACAGCAAGGGGATGGCAAAGGCGACAAGGACGGCGAGGGCAAGGGCACCAAGTATAGCTGTCCAGCTTGTAGGATTAGCAGGACTCTCAAGCATGCAATTGTAGGGTTTGGTGGGGTTTCTTATGCCACTGCCAGAGGAAGACTGGGGTCTATACCAAGCCCTGACATGGCAGGGAAAGGGGTTGGCAGGGGAGACCTGCTATGGTTTTAACTCTAGCACATTTCCATTGTCCCTGTTCACAGCCTTTCCAACATCCAGGGGCCAATTGCCATGGGAACACCTGGTGGCTTTTTTCCCCCTAGCTGCCTCTTGCCAGATGTCCTCTTGCTGATCAAGAAGCAAACAGCAAGGGCACCTGGATGTGTGCCAGCCCCATCTTGGTTCTAGCAGTCAGTAAATACAGAGGAGGATACAATTAGGGAGTGCTGCTGAGAGTATGCCCACACCAGCGCCAATGTCAGTACAGAGGTGGGCCTTTGAGGAGGCCATACTGGGGGCTGGCTTGCTGGGGAAGGCCTGGAAACAACTGTGGGGAGGGTGGAGAAGGTGGCACTGGAAGGTCTGTTCTTTGAGGAATGAGTTGGCGACTGGGGATGTCTGGCCAAGCCGACATTCCCCACTTCTGGCCAGTGGAGGAAAAGAGCTTTTGCCAAGATAGGATATAGCATATGGGAAAATGATTTGAGAGCTGGAGGCCAGGGACCAAACAGGGAGGGTGGGGTGGGCAGGAAGCACGTGGCACTCACTTTCTTGGAGTTCCTCTCTCTTCCCAGGAAGGATATGGGAACAAGCCCTGAGCCCTTATTACCATCCTGTGGAAGTTCCTTCTCAGGCCCTGAGGCCCACCCCAATGAAAATACTGCCCCTTGCCATCCCCTGCTCTCTGGGCAAGGGGCTTCCACAAGGCATGGAAACCAATGGGTCTATGTGGGGTTAAAATAGGAAGAGGGGTGACCCTTGCCCATCTTAGCTCTACTCCAATGCCCAGTACCAATTTGTGGCTCCCTGAAAATGGGGCCCTGAGCCAACCCAGTCCTTACCCCTTACATCCTCTTAAGCATCACTTTTTAAAGGACCCCTGGCCTCTGGGAACTGAGGTGCTGCCACACTGAGGACCTAGTCCCCAAGTCTGGCTTCTGCCTGTCTCCTCAGGAAGAAATTTGAACTATTTGTCTTGGATCCAGCTGGGGACTGGTACTATCGCTGGCTATTTGTCATTGCTATGCCTGTCCTCTACAACTGGTGCCTGCTGGTGGCCAGGTGAGCAGGGAGGGTTCTGGGAGGGGGTGGCCAAATCATCCCGGTCAACAGGCCTTGGGGTTGAGAGTACACCAGTCCCAGCTGTGGATACAGAGCTCACCCAACCCAGCCTTCTTTCTGAATTCCCTGCTTGCCAATGACACCTGCCTCTGCCCTATTAACCCCCAATGCCCCCTATTTCCCAACTTAATATATTGCCACAACTTCAAGTCTATCCTTCCCTGGTATCTGTTCCTACTTCTCCATCTACACCAATACTGTCCTGGGTAAAGCCACCCTCCTCTCTCCCTGGGACAACTACAATAGCCTTGCACCCATTTCTTGTAGGCATTCTTTCCCCCTCCAATTCATCCTTCACACTTGAAACTAGTGTGGTTGGTAGAAAATGGGATCTGATTATGTCAGTTCCTCCTCACAAACCCTTCAATTGCACCCCCCCCCCCATTGCTCACAGGATGAAGTTGAAGCCCTCAGAGTAGGCTTCAATGCCCTCTGGACCTGGCCTTCTCTCTAGTTCCACCTTCTGGACATACCCCAACCCCAGCACTCACTACTCTTGGACCATAACATGCTGTTTCCTCAAGAGAAAATTCCCTTTCCCCATTTTTAGCTTATGGAGATTCTTCTTACAGTTTCAGTTCCAAAGCCACTTTCTACAGGTAGCTTTCCTTGACATCATTTCCCACCCCACCCCATCCCCCACTTCAGTTATTCATTCAGCAAGGGTTTGACTGAGCATCCACTGGATGCCAGGCTCTGTGCTAAGTGCTGGGGATAATATGGTGAACAAGACACTCATGGTCTCTGCTCTCTTGGAGCTCTCAGGCTAGTGGGAGACACTGGCAATAAACAAGAACAAAACAAATGCCCAAGGGACTTGAGGCAGGAAGCTACTAGAGAAAGGGCAGTCAGTGTAAACCTCTCTGAGAAGGTGACACCTTAGGTGAGACCTGGATGGTGAGAGGGAATCAGTTATTTAGATGCCTGAGGCTGGTGAAAGGAACATTCTGGGAAGGAGGAACAAATGCTAAGACCTTGTCCTAGGATGGACTACTGTGGCTGGAGGACTTCAAGTGAACATCAGGCAGGCACGGGACTGTTCTGTAGGCTTTGTGGACCAGTGGAGAGGGCTTGGATTTTATTTGAAATGTGACCAAGTAGTCAGAATTAACTGTTCTTCCCTTTGACTAGTACATTCACTGGGTCATCGTCTAGGGTTCTATCTCCTATTTGGTTCCTTCTTTAGGTCCTTACCCATTCAGTCACCAAGTCTTGCCAATTCCTCCTAAAACTCCTGCAGCCTCCAACCTCTCTTCATTCCCACTGCCTCTCGACTAAGTCCAGCTACTATTTTCTCTCACCTGGATTGGCCAGTGGTCTATGTTGGGTTCTCAAGAGGTATATGTTGCAGAGATGAACATGGAGGCTATTCAGCTGTGTCTTATAGTTCATACTCCCAATGACTAATTTTTCATTCAACTCACACCTGTCAAATCCTGGTGCTCTGGGCTAGAGCATAGGGCATGCAGTAATGACTAAGAGGTGGCCTCTGCCTTCTTGGTACTCATAGTCCAGTGGATGAGAGACAAATAATGGTCAGTGTGGATGTCTATTTAAGGCTGTCTATGTATTAATAAGGATTGGAGTAGAAGTTGCTTGTCAATAAGTTTCTTCATGACATTAAACTGACTGCAATTGGTCAGTGTCCCTGGTAGCCATCCCAAGCCCTGTGCTCAGTGGGCACTCAGTTTGAGGCCTCCAGAGGGCATTGGCTGACTTTGAGGGTGAAATCTCATCCTGTCTTCCTGCAGAGCCTGCTTCAGTGACCTACAGAAAGGCTACTACTTAGTGTGGCTGGTGCTGGACTACTTCTCAGATGTAGTGTATATCACAGACCTCTTCATCCGACTGCGCACAGGTAAGTGAGCAACTGGGATGCATACGCAGGAGCATGACCCATAGGTCCAAAGTCCTGAGTCCACAGTTTAAGAAGCCCTCTTGACACAGTGTTAGACTCAACTGCCTAGATGGGACTTGCGTTGGTGTCCCCTCCTCTTTGAACCTCACAGTCCCCATGTGCTTAGTGAGGTTCAGACTGGGGGGTCATCTTTTAGGGTTCTTCAGGCCAGCTCTTCTATGTGAGTTTCCTATACCTCTACTTGGGAAGGAGGGCTGAATGTGCAATTTCTTAGCTCTTAGCCTATTGTGGGGGACAGGCCTGAGGGCAGAGCTGATGTACTGGTTTGCATCTCTACTAGGTTTTCTGGAGCAGGGGTTGCTGGTCAAAGATCCTAAGAAGTTGCGGGACAACTATATCCACACCCTGCAGTTCAAGCTGGATGTGGCTTCTATCATTCCCACAGACTTGATCTATTTTGCTGTGGGCATCCACAGCCCTGAGCTGCGCTTTAACCGCCTACTACACTTCGCCCGCATGTTTGAATTCTTCGACCGTACTGAGACACGCACCAGCTACCCCAACATCTTCCGAATCAGCAACCTGGTCCTCTACATCTTGGTCATCATTCACTGGAATGCCTGCATTTACTATGCCATCTCCAAGTCCATTGGCTTTGGGGTTGACACCTGGGTTTATCCCAACATCACTGATCCTGAGTATGGCTACCTGGCTAGGGAATACATCTACTGCCTTTACTGGTCTACCCTGACACTCACCACCATTGGGGAGACGCCACCCCCTGTAAAGGATGAAGAGTACTTATTTGTCATCTTTGACTTCCTGATTGGTGTCCTCATCTTTGCCACCATTGTGGGAAATGTGGGCTCCATGATCTCCAACATGAATGCCACCCGGGCTGAATTCCAGGCCAAGATTGATGCTGTCAAACATTACATGCAGTTCCGAAAGGTCAGCAAGGAGATGGAAGCCAAGGTCATTAAATGGTTTGACTACCTGTGGACCAATAAGAAGAGTGTGGATGAGCGGGAAGTTCTCAAGAACTTGCCAGCCAAGCTGAGGGCTGAGATAGCCATCAATGTACATCTGTCCACACTCAAAAAAGTGCGCATCTTCCAGGATTGTGAGGCTGGCCTGCTGGTGGAGCTGGTATTGAAGCTCCGTCCTCAGGTCTTCAGCCCTGGAGATTACATTTGCCGCAAGGGGGATATTGGCAAGGAAATGTACATAATCAAGGAAGGCAAATTGGCAGTAGTGGCTGATGATGGTGTTACTCAATATGCCCTGCTCTCGGCTGGGAGTTGCTTTGGAGAGATCAGTATCCTTAACATTAAGGGCAGCAAAATGGGCAATAGACGCACAGCCAATATCCGTAGCCTTGGTTACTCAGATCTGTTTTGCTTGTCCAAGGATGATCTTATGGAAGCTGTGACTGAATACCCCGATGCCAAGAAGGTCTTGGAGGAGAGGGGCCGGGAGATCCTGATGAAGGAGGGGCTGCTGGATGAGAATGAGGTGGCAGCCAGCATGGAAGTAGATGTGCAGGAGAAGCTAGAGCAGCTGGAGACCAATATGGAGACCCTGTACACTCGCTTCGGCCGCCTGCTGGCTGAGTACACAGGAGCCCAGCAGAAACTCAAGCAGCGCATTACAGTTCTGGAAACCAAGATGAAGCAGAACAATGAGGATGATTACCTGTCAGACGGGATGAACAGCCCTGAGCCAGCTGCTGCTGATGAGCCGTAAGGGCTTGGGCTCAACTGCCTTCCCAGCCTTGGCCTTGACCCCAGGAACTAGAAGAGCTGTGCAGGTGTCCGTATTTGTATGCATTACCCTCTTGAATTCTCCTTGGAGCTTTTCTGTCCTAGGTTTTTGGCTCAATCATCTAGAAGTCCTCCTCCAAGTCCAGCTAATAACCAAGCTTATGCACAGTGCAGACCATATTGGCTCAGCTTTCAGGAGCTTCAGCCTGTCCAAATACAAGGAAAGAAGAGATGAGCAGCTGAATTATCTTCAAGGGGCCTTTCTTGCGGCTGAGAGCCTGGACAATGATCTGCTCTGAAGAAGCCCATCTGCAGGACACTGTGCACCCTACTGCAGTTCTGCCTTCTCTCCAAGCTCTTTTACACATAGCTGCTTCCCACTTGGCTCTGGTCCTTGCTTTTCTAATATGTGTTCTGAATATCCCTATTTCCCTGCACATGTATGCAGTTCAAGAAATGACTGCAGACAGTTAGCATAGGTACTGTGTCTGTCTCCCAAGGCATGAAAGGAGGTTGGCAGGTAAAAGCGTGCTCACTCAGGGCTGCCTCTCTATCAGGCACTCCAGGTTCTGCTCTGTTCATCCATCTGACTGTTGCTAGCCGGGAGTGAGGTCTCTGTAGTCTTCTCTAGACCAGAGAGATGATTATTTTCTTGGTTCCTGGTCCATTCCAGAGCAGGGAGTGATGAACAAGGAAATGCCACCTGGAGAAGGAGGCGGGTGGGAGCTCTGGTCATCACCCTTCTATACAGAGCATTACTGAAGAAGCCCGGAGGCTGGCAGTGGGTGGGAGACTCTTCAAGTTCACATCTTCAGTAGAGGCACCTACAAGTTAATAAATTCATTCGAACTAGTTGTGGTTATTGCTCAATTCTGCTATTCACATTCTTTCCCTTTCTCCCCTCTTTTCCCCTCTTATCCAGGACTCACTCTGACTGGAACACTCTCTGCTGTCTTCTGCTGCCTGCCTAAGCCCCACTGGTCCTTCAAGACTCAGATCAGGCACCACCTTCTTGGAGAAGGCTCCCAGTTAGGCAGTCAATCACCCCCTCTCTAGACTCCTGCAGCACTTGAGAGTCCATGTCCTGGCTCTTATCACGCTGTATGGTTGGTTTTGACAGAACTGGTTTCCCCTCCAGACTGTGGGCTCTTCGAGGAAAGGTGTAGGACACTTTCTCCCTCACTGCTTTGTCTGCAGCCTTGGCAACATGCCTGGCCCAGAGGAGGCTTTCAGAAAATGCTTATTTACTGAGTGAACACACTGAACGCCTATGTTTCCATTTGCCAATAGCCAGGTCTTGACAGAAACACTGGCTGCATCTGGGGATTTACAGAGGATCTTCTGGAGGAGCAGATACTTGAGTGGGTACCACCAGATGATTAGGAACCCAAAGGACAAGTGTTAATTAGTGGGCAAGTGTGCAGACTCAGATGCTTTTGTGCATACCACTTATCTCTATCTATCTACCTACCTACCTACCTACCTACCTACCTACCTACCTACCTACCTACCATCTATCTGCCTGTTTATCATCTATCTCTCTATGTCTCTATTTATCATAATACAATACACATCAAATTTACCATATTAACTATTTTAAGTGTACAGTTTTGTAGTGTTAGGTACATTCACATTGTTGTGAAACAAATTTCCAGAATTTTTCATCTTCCCAAACTGAAACTCTGTCCCCATTAAACAACAACTCCCCATTTTCCCTCCCTGCTAGCACTTGGCAACCACCATTCTAATTTCTGTTTCTATGACTTGACTACTTTAGATACCTCATATAAGTGGAATTATACACTATTTATCCTTTTGTGATAGGCTTATTTCACTTAGCATAATGCCCTTAAAGTTCATCTATGTTGTATCATGTGTCAGAATTTCCTTCCTTTTTCAGACTGACTAATACTCCATTGTGTGGATAGACCACATTTTGTTTATCCATTCGTCCATTGATGGACACTTGGGTTGTTTCCATCTTCTGGCTACTGTGAATCATGCTGCTATGCACATGAATACACAAATACCTGCTCAAGTTCTTGCTTTTACTTCTTTTGAGAAGATACCCAGAAGTGGAATTGCTACACCATACAGTAATTTTATTTTTTAATTTTTTGAGGGCCCATCATACTGTCTCCCATAGCAACTGCACCATTTTACATTCCACTAACAGTGCACTAGGATTCTAACTTCTTTACACCCTCACCAACGCTTATTTCCTGTTTTTTTGTTTGTTTGTTTGCTTTACAGTAGCCATCCTAATGAGTGTGGGTATCTCATTGTAGTCTTGATATTCATTTCCCTGGTAAACAGTGATTTAGAGCATCTCTTCATATGCTTGTTGGCCATTTTTATATCTTCTTGGAAAAATGTCTGTTTAGTCCTTTGCAAAATTTTTAATCATGTTGTTTGGTTTTTTTCATATTGAGTTGTAGAAGTTCTTTATATATTCTGGGTATTAGCCCATATCAGATATATGATGTGCAATTCCTCCCCCCTTTCCATAAGTTGCTTTTTCACTGTCCATTGTGTCCTTTGACACACAGAAGTTTTTAATTTTTTTTAAAGATTTTATTTATTTATTTGACAGAGAGAGAGAGACAGCCAGCGAGAGAGGAAACACAAGCAGGGGGAGTGGGAGAGGAAGAAGCAGGCTCATAGTGGAAGAGCCTGATGTGGGGCTCGATCCCATAACGCCGGGATCACGCCCTGAGCCGAAGGCAGACGCTTAACAGCTGTGCCACCCAGGCGCCCCCAGAAGTTTTTAATTTTGATGTAGTCCAATTTGCCTGGATGTAGGTGTTGCCACTGATCTTCATTGGAATTCGTTCTTCTAGCCAGACTTCTTTTACGTTAGATGTAATTTCTTGGCCTCTTTCATAACTTACAGTAACAAAGCCTAACCAGGGGCAGACCCACTTGGAGGGATCTGTAACATTACCCATGCTTAGACCTTATCCCTGAGAGTGGCAACAGTAGGAAGGCAGCACTCATGATGGAACAGCATTCTGTGTATGCTCTCCCTTTGAGTGCTGGGCTAGAAGAAAGGGCTCTAAGTCCCTTCACTTAATTAGAGGCTGAGCCACCAGGAGGAGGGGTCATTGGGGACCCAACCAGTTGCTTGCCCAGATGATCATAGCTAAGGCTACACTAAGGAGCTCAGTTTCACTATGTGCTGGAACCCAGAATAGATATTAGTTTGGTTGTCCTAGAGTGGCACTGGGCCCAGAAGAAGGGGGATGACTGCACTGAAAAATATTTCCTTGGTTTTAGCAAGAAATCTGCAGCCTTTTCCCATGGAACCTGGTTCACCCTTGGTCCAGCCCCCATGGGTGCCTGATTTCCAGCCCACATCAATCTAGCAGACATTGAATCTTGGACCTAGTTTTCCCCAGTGCAAAGTAAGTGACTCATCTGGATCATCTGGGGAGCCCACTGGATTGAGATGCAGGATTCAGGGCTCTGTTCCCACCCTCTCCCCAGACATCTTCCAGTCTAATGACCTTTTGCAGTGCCTTGAATGTCCACGTTCTTTAGGCTTCTGGAAATTTTCTCATGCTGTTCCCTTTGCCTGGATCACTGTTTTCTGCCTTTTCTTCCTCTGAGACTCAGTTTAGGGGCCTCTTCTCTGAGGCCTACCACAGCTTTCTATGTGAGACTCTCCTGAACACTGGACAGTTTGTTCCTTGAGAAAAAGATGAAAGCGTTACAGAAAGAATATCCATGAAGCTTGGGGTGTGTGAGTATGTGAATGTGTGTGTGAACACTTGTGTAGATGTGGTGTGGATGCCTGTGTGAGCACCTGGATGTCAGCCTAGGCAGATATTGTCTCTCTCTGTGTCCCCTCCCGGTCCCCTCCTTGGTTGCTTTCTATAAGAGCATGACTCTCTCCTGTCTGTTGCTGGCCACCACCCCCGCTTCTCTCCCATAACTGGCTGTAATATAAGAACTGAAGTGCATTTTCCATTATGTGTTGTATTTACTCAGCATAGTCTGATGTTCCCTGCTCTTAGTTTTAAAATACTTGAATTGGAATGTTCTTTATTTTCCTCTGAAAATACCCACCTGAGATAAATTGCCCTATTTGTATATGGCTATCAATGTGCTTTTCTTTGCATTGGTGACCTTCTATAGAAAACAAAAGCCCTTGCTCCTACCCACCACTCTCCCTCCCCTTTTGGTCTGACCCTTGGTGGCTTCATCTTGGCCGGCACACTGCTGCCCCCACTTCAGCCCAGCTTGAGTTCCAGCCTCAGCAGCACCTATTTGTCCCTTAATCTTGAGCCTAAAGCTAATTTGACCTCTTCCCCTTCCCTTGAAAGGAAGCCAAGATAGAGGGTCCCCACTTCTGGGTAGCTTGGAATTGAGCTCAGAACCCCCCAGTGCACAAAGTCAGAGAACCCAGCCACCAGAGGGCGCATGGATATAAGAAAAGGGTGGTGGGCTCTGCTCTGTGAAACCCCCTATCAAGCAGAGGGCTGAGTAGGGCTCAACCCAGGCAGTTAGCTGGCTGCCCTCAGGGCCTAGCTGAGCTGTAGGACCAGGTCTTCCTCTCTGAATGCCCTACTGCAATCCCTTCCAACGTCCTCAGAAGATCCTGGGTGTCAAAGCCAATGGATGAATTCAAGTCTGTGTATCCTAGGCACCCAGACTTTGCTGGGGGTTGAACGTGGAGTAAATGTCAGGGCTGAACTTCAAGGGGACCTGGAAAATATGTTTGTCATTATTAATTTTAATGTGTATTGAGAAAGAAATACTAGTAGTCTATGAAGCCCTTGATATTATGAATATTACTGCTTAGCATGGAGTTAAAGAAAAAGGTGAACTGACTTAAGGTTGATTTAAAGAAAATGATTATATGAATAATTGTTCCAAAGGGTCATGAAGGTAGTGACCAGATAATGGTGAATATCCAAATGCTTACCTGACACCACTGAGGCATTTCAAAATCAACACCATCATAACTCACCTTTTATTGCTTTTCTCCTAAACCAGCTCCCTCCCATCCTCCCCATGTCAGTAATGGCTTGTCCACCATTCCAGTTGCTCAGGCCAAAACGGTTGAAGTCATCCTGGACTTACCTCTCTCCTTCGTCCCGTATATCTAACCAACCAGCAAATACTCTGCTTAACTTTCAAAGTGAAGTCAGAATCCATGTACCTCTCCCACTTCCATTGGTCCCACCCTGATCCAAGCCACCATAAGCTCTTATAGATACCTGCAGTTGCCTTCAGACTAGTGTCCTTGTTTCTACCTTGTTTCCCTGAAATCCTTTCCACTTCCCTGCTTAAAACCTCCCAGTGCTTTCCCATTATTCCTATAATAGAATCCAAACTCATGACTGTGGCTTCCAGGTCCTGTCTGTTACAGGCCCAGGCCATGTCTCTGACCTTGCCTGCTCTTTCTCACCTCCTGCTTCTCTCTGCCCCAAGCCCTCCAGTCTTCTTTTAATTCCTCCCACACTCCCACCAAGCTTCTTCTTGTCTTGGTGGCCTTGCACTTACTTTCCCTTTGCCTTGATCCCTCTTCCTCTAGACCTTGCCATGACCGGTTCTTTGTCTTCAGGGCTCTGAAGTGGCCCTCACAGAGATCCACATCAAAAACAGCCCCTACCTCCTCTCTGTGGGATTCACAGTGCCTTCCCCATTGCTGAAGCTCCTTGGGTTTGGAAGTGTGGGTAGGGACTTGGTCCCTAGAGGGCCCCTACTAAAGGTAGAGCTCTACAAGCCGAACAGGGAGCTGGGGTAGGCTGGCATAGATGCCATCTGGTTCCAGGAGGAGGAACGGCTTACCATACCGACTATGGGTTCTGTTGCAGGTCACCTTCCCCCTGGCATGGACTGAGCTGCCAACTACTAAGTGATTTTGCTTGGAGAAAAGGCAGACATTTTCCTGAAAGGACAATCCAGCCCTGATTTAAGACTCGACACCAAGCCAGCTACAGATGGCGCCATCCAGGAGGGTGATGAAGATGCATTTCCAGCTAAAAGGCTTGCTAAGCACGGGTCCAAAGGGGCTTAATGCTGTGGCTGGGACTGGGGCCATGCCTGTGTAGGATCAGATAGGGGTACTGGCCTGGGAGCCCAGGAATGTAAGGTAGGTTCTATTCCACTGCTATTTGCTAGAGACATGGAAATTTCTACCCTTGGAAACCTGGGGCATAGCACAGTGGGAGAGTTGGGGAAGATGGCATTAAATCCTTATTTCTAATCAAACCATTCTTTCTTGGCTCCCCTAGGTTTGGTGAAGCCCTGCTATTTTCCAGAACTTTTCATCTACTTGTACTTACAGGACTCAAACTGGTAAGTGCTCTAAGGAGATCTGGGCAAGCTGCTATTTTGCTCTTCATATACAGATTTGTCCCTGAGTACTTGGTATTTGCCTAGGGTCTTGAAGGATGCAGAGGAGCTGTTTTGGCAAGCAGGGTAGTGTGCCCAGTCTGTGGCTGGAGTGGAGCATGAACTTGATGTTCTCTTGAGCTCCACAGATCCTGGGATTAACTTGGCCTCACTGGCTGAACTTGGATGAGTTTCTTTCCCTTTTGGGCTCAATTTCCCACTTTTTTTTTAAAAAAGAGTTTTTCAGGACACCTTGAAGCCCTTCTGAGGAAGGGAGGGGATGAGTTTGTCTTATCTCAACTCATACCACTGTGTCACCCAAGTTTGTGTAACTGCTAACTTCCAGGCAGACCTTCAGAGTTGCCAGTTTCTATGGATCAGTGTATTTAATTAGATACATTTTCTTGTTTCTCCTTTATTGGACTGAGTAAGAAAATTAAATGGGCAATTTGTTGTTAGGTTATTTAAATGCCAACTCAGTTACATAATCTGGGTTTGTGCCACATCCAAGTCCTTCAAACTTCTTCCTGGAGTGGTGGAATCAGAGGCCAGCTGGAGGAATGGGTATCTCTAGAATTGTAGGTTGATCCTCTGGCTTTTGAGGGTCTGAGTCCTTGGGGCATAGTCTGACTCTTTGGTAGTCTAAGAGGGCAAGGTAGGTGGTTAGAGAGGCTTCAGGGCTAGTGATAGGTGGGAGCAGTGGTAACGTGTTAGTAATCAGAAGTTCCTAGCTTTGCCCGTGAACAAACATCTGCCTTGAATTTGAAGCCTGTTTTCCTATCTGTATAATTAGTAAGGTCTCCGGAGACCCTTCTGTTCTGGCGTTTTGGAGAACTCTGGCTCTAGGGAGGTGAGGACTGTCCAGTGCTGGAGCAGGGAGAAGGCTTTGGGACCCAGGTCTTGGAGGCCAAGTGAGGTGGGGTGAGCAGGTGGCTGGTGGAGATGAGGAGCAGCCTGGGCCAGGGTCTGGAAGGTGCTGCTTGGCCAGTTTATCTCAGGTTCAAGATCGCTCACCCAGCTGCTATTCCACCTCAGGCCTCAGAGCATGGTGGGGGTGATCTCGTGCTGCGAGTGGAGCTTAGTACCACGCTTTCCAAGCCCTTGCCCACCCTACATGTTACAGGACCCCTTTTGCAGAACCTGGACCCCAGGAAACTGGGGCACCCCAGGACCCCCAGGAGAGAATGGGTTTGGGCGAGGTGAGAAGTGCAGCTGCGGGCACAGGGCATGGCAGGAGGAAGTTCTCCAGGAGCCTCCTGAGGTCTCCCCATCCTCTCTGCATAGGATTCCCTCCCATCTGTTTACCCCCACCTCTCACTGAGACTCTGGCCACATCTGCCAGCAGCACAGTGCCACATGCAGGACCATTGTTGGTAACCTCTTCTCTTTCTTGCCCAAGGAAAGGCAGGGGAGGTATAGCTGTGGGACATCTCCTTCTGGGACCTGCTCTGACAGGTGATGGGGCTGTAGCCACTAGGCCACTTTCTTGGATCCTGGGGCCCCAGGAGTGAGCAGGCAAGTCTGTAGACGGGCTGCCCAGACCTGTTAAATTCAGGAAGGCTTTGACAAGATGTGACAGGCACACAGGGACAATGGCTGGAGGGCTGTAGCAGGGGCTGGGGACTGGCACTGGGGGCATTGGGCTTGGTAAATACATTAGCAAGGCAACAACCTGAGCAGGCAAATTAGGAATGCAGACAGGGCTCCATGACTGTGCTGGCTGTCTGCCTGTGAGTCACTTCTGCAGATCGATTTCATCGCTGAGCACTTGGATATGCAATGTGCTTGGAAAGACAGGCTGGGTTGCAGTCCTCCCTCTAAACACTGAAACAGTTTGGGCGATTGCCACACTGGCCCAGGAATGCCTCCTCAGGAGGGGCCCAGAAGCCATGGCCCTTGTCTCTTCCTCTCCTTGGCCCCTCTTTTACAAGGGCTGGGACCAGTTCCCTAGGGCTCAAATTGAAATTGGCCTTTCCCAAAGGGAAAGCTCCCCAAAGAGATCTCCAGAGATCCCCTTGGCTCTGCTTGATCAAGTTACCTCTTGTGGCTCAATTTCCTTGTCCCCACTCAGTACTTGGCACAGAGAAGATGCCAAAAAATGTTTCTTGAAAGAATGAGGAAACCAGTTAGTGAATTTCTTTACTTTTTAACATGTGTGGATTTGTCTGTGTTTCCTACTATATCTATGGAATAAAAGTACAGCCCTAGTGTGTCTATAGCACAGCAGTGTTTTCTGGAAACAAACCAGTTGTGTGCAGATGTGGGCTGGAGGTTGGTGGGGAAACAGAGTCTAGGAAAGAGGAAATCTGCCTGAAAAGAGTCCCAGGCAGGCTGCTCATTTTGCAGGCACGGTCATGTTCTTCCCTTTCTGTTCTGATCTTGTGGAACAGAAAATAGTTTTCCTTGGCCCAAAGACAATGTAGGGTGAGCCAGTGACTGTGTCCAAACGTGCTGAGAGCTAGTTCTGCCTGCTATGGGACAGCTTCAAAAAGATCCCACGGTGTGAGTGGTTCAAAGCACTGGATGCTGTGGGCAAGTAACCTGGAAGCTGTTCCTGAGCCCCTCCCAAAGTGACAGCAGCCCCCAACTGAGTCACTGTGGGCCCAAAACTCAAGTTTCTAGTGGGTTGTTTATCCAAGTGCAGAGATAACATCACAGCCACATGGAGTAAGCACTGAAGCGCTGACTGGTGACTTTTGAGGATTTTGAGTTGGAGCTGGCTGGAACTTGATTTTTGTCTATTTTCAAATCTTGCTATGTATTGAATCATTTGTGAATGGCAAGAAAATCCTATCCATTACTTCATATTTGCCTGTTATTTTAAGAGCATATTTTTCATAGCCAGTGACTATTACTAGATCTGTGTCATGCCATCTTACATTTGGGGAGACCTAGTACTTTGGACTAGTGACCCTGCAAATCCATAACTTTGAGCTGGAGGCAGCTTTTCCCCTGCTACACAAAAGAGTGGAGCCAGCTGTGAAGCATTGCCACACAAGCACCTGGGTTCTGCCTGGCTTCCACTGTGGGCTTCAACCTGGACCTGGGTCTGGGTCCAGACCTCCACCTGCCTCACTGGGGCAGTGAAGAACTTGGAGGAGAGGTAAGGCTGTGGCCAGCTCTGAGTGGAGAAAGAAGGACAGAAGGAAGGAAGAAGGAAGAAAACGAGAGAGGCAGAGAAACTTCTGGGCCCCTATCTGGTAAGTCATGGCCATAGAGTGATGACAGCTGGAAAAGCTACCTCTCAAACTAGGCTAGCACCCAACACTCAGAGCTTAGAGCTCAGTTCAGCACAGTAGCAGGGCTCACCTAAGGGAGGCTGGCACAAGTGTCTCTTATGGAGTGGAAAGAATAGGCGGGTTGCCTAGGTGTGCTGGCTTGATCCTGTTTGAGAAATGTTGCAGTGTCTCCTGGGAGCTTGGCCAGCAGGCCACTGTCATGTCCCCTTTGGAATGATCTTCATATGCTTGGCTGGTCTTTCCTCTCATTCAGGCCACAAGTGCCATCTGAAATGGTCCTCGCCTGCCTTTAAGCCTTTTTTGGCTGCCTTTCTCTGGCTCTTTCTTCGCTCTTTCCTCTTCTGTCACCCTCCTTCCTTCCTCTACTGTTTCTTCTCTGCTTTCCTGCTGCCCTCCCTATCCTCTTGTTCTCTTTCTCCTTCTTCCCCTCCTCTTTCTCCCTCAATAGCTCCCTTTCTTTGCCTTTATTCCCCTCCTGTTTCCTTCTCCTCCTCTTTCCTCACCTCCTGTCTCTTCCCCTCCCTCAGAATCATTTCCCTCATCTGCTGTCCTTTCAGTCCATCTCTGCTCTCCTTTCCTACCCCTCCCTGCCCTCCCCTCTCTCTGTCTTCTCTAGGTATCCCTTTTCCCACTGCCATCCAGCCCTTACTTCTCACAGTTCTTCTCCACCACCAAGCTCTCTTTATCTCCCTCTCTCCTTCAACCTGCCTCCCCACACCCTTCTATTCCCCCTTTCCTTTTCAGCCTCCCCCCCGCCCATTTCTCTGAGCCCTAGACTGCCCTGCCCCTCCACCCTTCCCTGCATTCCAGCCTCTGGAGCTGGTGAGAATTGGGCCTCAATGGACTTTGTGCTGAGCCCAAGGACCTGGACCCCAATGCGCAATCCCAGCCCCACTCCTCCACCCATCCTAAGCCCTGCCTCAGACAGCAAGAACTCAGAAAAAGAGCAAGCCATTGGAGGCAGGCATGCTGGGCTAGAGTCCCAGCTATGAGTTAACATGCCAAATGGGGCAGCTGATGGCTGCCTGGACAGTAATAAAGGGGGGGGGGCGTTCTGTGAAGGCTCCTGGGCTTTAGTGAGCTCCTGGTCAGTGTGCCATCAGTGGGAGTTGCTTCTGATGGGTACCCCCAGCAATGAGCTGTCTGTGAGGGAGAAAGTCATGGGCAGATCTCTTGTAAAATGATCTTTTGTCTTCTTGGAATTCCCTTGGCTGGATGGCTCTCCATCCCAGCCTCTACCTATAGGGTCTGGCCATCCTTGCCCATTCTCTGCACATTTAGCTTCTCTGCCCCTGCTTGTGTCTCTCAGCCCCAAGGCCCATGTCCTGGCCACTCATTTCCAGCTTGTCTTACTCTCTGCCTCTGCCCATTGCTGCCCTGTCCCCTCTACTCCCAGCCTGCTGTGGAGCAGCCAGGGAAACCTCCTTGGGAAGCCACTGGGGTTGCTTATCATAAAGGAGGCAGTGTGGAGGGAGGGGTGTTCCTGAAGATGATACAGACAATAGCACAACCTGATCACAGGCTCTGCATTGGACAGGAAAAGCCATCAGTCCTCCCCAGTTACATTCCCAGTCAAATGAAGATTCTGTCCTTCAGGGGCAGGCCCAGGGGAGACAGCCCACCAGAGACAGCCCACTAGGCCCAGGGGATACTATATATAGATCACCTACCCAGTGCAATTCCGTCATGGCACCAAGGCCTGCCAGAGGACAGCAGCAATGGCATCCTGGGCACTCAGAGAGTACCCAAGGGAGCAGGGGTGGGGGTGGCTGCACAAACACTGTCTCAGGAAACACTGAGGGCCAACTAGGGCACTACATTCATGCAGTCCAAAAACTGGGGCCAGAAGAAAAGCTAGGGTGACATCAGGCCTCAGGGTTCCTATATTAAACAGAGGAGTAGACTAAATGGCTGTTCAATTGTGATATTGGCCTATCAAGGCCCATTTTACTCTAGGCACATGTGGTTCCACTTAAGCCCCTCATTAACTTGACAAGCTGGGTTTGCCCATTTTGCACATACAATAACCACAGCACAAGAAGTTTAAATGATTTGCTACAGATGTGCAGTGAGTAAGTGGAAGTCAGATCCGTTGGCTCCACACTCCTTGGCTCCTTCTTGGCATTCAGTCCTCAGCCTAAATGTCACCATGTTTGGCCACCCAGTCTAAAATGGCCATTCAGCCATGCTTTGTGACACCACCTCATCTTTTTTATTTTCTGGCCGGCACTCCTTGCTCATATTGCCCTTCTTTATCTCTTTCTTTGTTCAATATCTCTTTCTCTCCACCCACCCCCATCTTTTTCCACTTACTAGGCTGCCACCTCTGTGAGTGTAAGACTATGTGTGTCTTGATCCTTTTGTACCCCCTAAGTCCTGGCACCATGCTTGGCACCCAGCAGAAACTTAATGAATATTTGCCGTAAAACCCTGGGGAAGCAGTGACTAACCCTGTCTGGGAAAATTGGGGAAGGTATTGAAGGATGAATAGGAGTTTTCAAGGTAGAAGGGTAGGACAGGACTTTCCTAGTAAGGGAAAAAACATGTGCAAGGTCTAGGATAGGAAAAAGGTGTGATGTGTTCATAAGAACATGGAATTGCTTTAGCTAAATGGTTAGGTATAGGAGAAGACAATAGATAAAGCAGGAAAGGCTGTTAGGGGCCTTATCATGGAGACCCTTGAAACCCAGGTGGAGGCATTTGTATTTATTAAGTTATCTATTTGCAATGTTTGGAAGCAGGGGAGACATACACTCACATCTTTGTTTTAATGCTGTTTCTATGCTGGCCAGCAGCAACATTGTTGGAGAGGAGGGGGGCAGTGAGCAGTCTCCCTACTGAAAGAGAAGTGTAAATCAAGGGCTTCCTTAGACAGGAAGGTACATGTGGGCTGTTCATTGTGACCTGGATTGTAATGGAACAAAAGGCACATGTACTGGAATTTTAGCATTACCAGCTCCAGCCTTGACCTTTCCTAACCAAAAGTGCTAACCAAGAACCTGGGGAGGGCTGCCTTTCTAAGCATCCTGAGACCCAGTGGTACCAATGAGGTAACTACATGGGCCTCCAAGCAAAGAAAGAGCTTCCAGAAGCCCCTCTAAAGAGGAAATGTCCTAATGTCTCCCATCAGCTCGTCTTGCAGCATGGAAGTGTCCCACCCCTGTCAGAGCTGGCCATTCTGAGGACATTTTCATGCACGGTGAAGATTAACTCTCCTGGGCATGCAGTGTGATGCATGGACCAGAACCTGCACACATACGTGCTATAGGCCTGGGGCTCTGGGGCAAAGCAACCTTTGCTTGAGAAGGCATCCTGTGTCTGAGTGATGGGCCCTGAACTCTGGCCCCAATCCACCTTCCTGCACTGCACACCTCTCAGTTGTTCTAATTTGACATCAGGAGGGATGACCAAATTTTTGGCAAGCCCTGGGAAGGAGGGGAAGGATTATGATATTGCTTCCTCAACATCCCAAGTCTCTAAAATGGAAATTGGCTGCCATGTCAGGAAGGAATAAGGGAGAGAAAATTGCCCTGTGAGCAATTTGGCTTGGTCGTAAATACCCCCAACAATCCTTCACATCAGCATAGCGCTTTGTCAGGCGCTGAGCTCTTTCCCATACAACAACCCACTAGATCTTCACCATGCAGCTCTTAGGTAGCTAAGGCCAAGATTAGCTACCCAGGGAAGCATAGGCCAGGGCACTGCTATTTATGCCATTTTTGCACAGGGCCAGAACCAGGCGTAAGACGTCCTTGTGCTGTAGTGAGGAACCTGGCCTCAAGGGCCCATGGACAGGAAACAGGGTTGTGATAAAGAATGGACTCAGGGCAGGCTGCATTCCAAGGATCCTCGAATGGCCAGCCCATTTTTCCTTCTTCTGTTCTTTTTCTTTTTGGTTGTATGGTGATAAAAGTTACATAACATAAAATTCATCATTTTAACCATTTTAAAGAATACAATTCAATAGCATTTAGTACATTCACAATGTTGTGCAATTATTTCCCCTTTCTAACTCCAAAACTTTTTTATTACCCCAAAAGGAAACTTCATACCCAGTAAGCAGTTACTCCCATTCCCCCTCTCCCTTTTTCCCCTTTAAAAGACTAATTAAAACTTATTTGTTGGGGCGCCTGGGTGGCGCAGTCGTTGGGCATCTGCCTTCAGCTCAGGGCGTGGTCCTGGCGTTGTGGGATCGAGCCCCACATCAGGCTCCACCACTATGAGCCTGCTTCTTCCTCTCCCACTCCCGCTGCTTGTGTTCCCTCTCTTGCTGGCTGTCTCTATCTCTGTCAAATAAATAAATAAAATTAAAAAAAAACACCTTATTTGTGGACCTCAGGTGCACAGTTGAATTAAATCCACCCCTCATTTCAGGGCTGGCTATGAGAATCACTGACAGGGTGTACAAGGCCCCTTTCTTGTTCTGTTTTTCCCTCTTTATTCTAGATCCCCACATTCTTTCCCCCTTCCATGGACACCCACTCTAATGCATTTGAGACAAGTCTCTGAATATGTATGTGTTCTTGTAAAATATAGTGTTGTTTTGCGTATGTGTTCTTAATTTGCATAAATGTTATTGTGCTATAAATCTTGTTCTGTTTCTTATTTTAAAATAAAATCAGCACTATAATTTTGAGATCAGTCCATGTTGCACATACATCTGGTAACTTCAAACTGCTGTTTAGTTTTCTATTTAAGCTATCTATTCTCTTGGGGATGGAAAATGGCTCATCCCCAGTTTCATGCAGTGCCACACTGGCTATCGTTGGACATGTTCTGATGGGATCTGCTTTGAGATAGGTACCCAGATGTGGGCTCAATGTATCATAAAGTACAGGTGTACATAATATTACTAAGCCGAACTGGTTTGCTCTCCAAAGCAGTAGAGCAGTTTACACTCTACCAAGAGGTCATGAAAACTCCAATTTCACTTAGTCCTTGCTGACAGTTGGTGTTTTTCAACTTTCTAATATTTGCCAAACTGATAGGGGCCAAGTGAAATCTTATTGCTTCAATTTGCATATCCTTGATTATTAGTGAGCTTGGGCATCTTTTCACATATTTATTAGCTATTATGTAAATTGCCTACTCAAATTCTTTATTTGTTGTTGTTGTCTCTATCTTCTTGCCGAATGATCCCTTCTTCTTGGTTTGGTTTTAGACATCACAAATGTATTCACCACCCAGTCATTCATCTTTTTTTTTCTAATGTTATTTCGTGAACAGAAATCTTTGATTTTGATTAGTTGAGTTTATCAATTCATATGGCTTGAAGGTTTTATTAGGTCTGATCCTTGCTTTCTCAAAGGTTAAAGTGATTTCTCCTACATTTTCTTCCAGTAGTTTTATGCTTTTTTCTTTCATATTTAGGTTTTTAATCCATCAGAAATCATTTTTTATATTGGTGTGAGGTGGGGATCTAGCCAGTTTTATGGTTTCCTACACCAGTACATATTGTTATTTTAAAAATTGGTATAACTTTGTATTACATCTTAATATCTGGTAGGGCAAGTCTTCCTCTTTGCTCTTCTTCTATGCAAATTGACTTGCCTATTTCAAAGCCTCTATTTTTTCAGTGTTGAAGCCTGTGAGAAGGCAGCCCCATTTTGTGGATGAGGATGCTGAGGCTCTAAGAAAGGTAGGGATTCCCAGAGATGCCCAGTGAGTTATTCAGAGTGGTGGGACTTAAATTCATGCTTCCTGAGTCCCTGTTCTTGGCTCTTGTCACCATACTGTGGTAACACACAGTGTTCAAAGAAAATAGACAACTCATACTCCAAAGCACAAATATCTGCCAACACCATTCTCCGCTCAGCTGAACAAGTTAAAGGGGCAGCATGGCCAGAATTGCTTTGAAGAGGCAAAAGCTGAAGACCAATAGGCATTTCAAGGGAGGTCATCAAGCATAGTTGAGAGGCTTCAGTCAATGCAAAGGAGGGCTTGGGAGACAGTGAAAGTAGTTCTGGAGTCAGATGAGGGAGACATTGTGGGGATGGATATTGAAGCTGTTGAATGTATCATATCAAATCAAGTCCTCTTACACTCTAGCAGGCAAGCAGGGAGCATTGTTCAGGAGAAGGGAGAAAAGAACCTGGTGGCACAAGTAACTGCAGTACAGAAGCCAGCAGTAGGCCCTGCAGACAGAGATGGTGTGTACAGCAGAGTTTCCTGAGACCTCCTGAAGAAGGGTTAGGAGTCTAAATAGGGACCCAGCCTGAGCAGCAGATCAGCAGAAGGACTTTATCCAGGCACCTTATGACCATAAACATTGCTTCAGTTGAGTCTTTCAGGGGCCCAGCTGTCGAACAGCGCTCTAGCTCCATCTGAGTAAACACTTTTTCAAGGTCAGAGCCAATGCCTCAGGATGGGGGCCTTCCTTAGCCCTGGAAGCAGGTGAGGAGTGATAGCATGGCCATAGAAAGGTGGAGATTGTGTTTATGTTTAGAGTATAGATAATTCTACACTATTGGTCCACTGGTTCCCAAACTGACTTAGGAGTCACCTTGGGAATGGGTTAAAAACACAGATGACAGTCCCTAACCTGTTGTCTTACCCCGAGATAGGGGACCAGAAGTGTAGAGAAGTGCTTTTCACACTACGTGGGAGGGAAGGACTAGTTTTTCAATCTCCATTTTGTCACAATTGATACTTTTATAAAATACAAAATCACACACTTCTTTGTTGCAGCCATGTCAAATTGCTAAAACAGTACCCGAATACCTACTCTTATTGTTGTACTCATCTCATCAGCAAGCACTCACCTGTGGACCACACTTTGCATAACACACATTCAGGACCATTCCTTTAGAGATCATTTCCAGCCTGGAGGTTCTAGGCCACTGTGCTTCTACTGCTCATCAGCAAAGGTTGTCCCGCCTCTATTCCATCTTGTGAGGTTTCCTGGGGCCAGGCCTTTTGGTCTTGGTTCACCACCTGAGAACCCAGTTTGCCATATGCTTGTCTTGACTCCTAAATGGTTTCACTGCCTTTGTTCTTGTCTACTTTCTCAAAGTCAACTCTCCATACAGCAGCCAGGAGAATGTTTACAAACCTTGTAACTACTGTTCAGAACTTTCCAGGGGCTTTCCATTTCATGAAGAATAAATTCCAAATTCATTCTCCTGTCCTGCATGGCCTGCCTGATTTGGCCTCCGCTCATCTCTCTGACTTCATCTCCTGTTATTCTGGATACACTGATTCCCTGGCTTTTCCTGAAACACAGATGAACATCCTACCTCAAGGCCTTTGCCTGTATTTATCTCTTTAGCTGAAACCTAGTTAATTCCTCCTATTTATGCCTCAGGTTCATAGACAACCTCCACAAAGAAGACTTCCCCAACTTCCTATACTAGATTAAGCTCTCCATTACATGTTCTCATTGCATCCTGAACCCCTCAGTCATAGCTATTAACCCAGATATCATTATACCTTCATGAGTGTGTTTATCTGATTAATATCTGTTTCTTTCACTAAAGCTAAAAGTTTTGTAAGGGCAGAGACTTTATTTGACTTGCTCAAAATTGTGTTTCCAATAGCTAGAAGAGTATCTAGCACATAGTAGATGCTCAAAAAATAGTTGTTGAATGGCTGGCTTGGAAGATAAGCAGGCTTTTTTTTCTTTTTAATTTACAGGAGATTGTCAGTTGGGAGGTATAGAAGGAAGAAAAGGAATTCTAGGTAAGAAGACAACATGAGTGAAGGCATAAAGCCATGAAAATGGAAGGTGGGTTGAAAGAAAGTGGAAGCCTTGGAATGGCTGAATAAGAAGGTATGTAGGACATGTTGAGAGGTGAAGATGGAGATGATGGCAGGGACATGGCACACCAGATCCTGTGCTCCAGGCTCAAGAGTTTCATTTTTGTCTGGAGGGCAATAGGGAGCCATGGAAGAGGTGTAATATGAGGGAAGATATCTCCAAACGAAGGTTCTGCCTCCATCTGGTTCCAGGCATCTCATCTCTCACTATAAGCCACCTCCAAAGGCCCAAGGTGCATTTTTGCAAGCCAGGTTAAGCCCCAGGGAGTCCCAGCAGTTACCCTTCATTCTTACCTTACATTTTCCCAAGCCTAGGAGCACTTTTTTTTTTTTTTTGCATTGAGAGTAGCGTGTGTTAAATCCTCGATATCGTATGTTCCATTAACGGTCATTGTTCAAAGTTAGAAAACTGGGTGCAATGTCCACAGCTACAAGTTTGAAGGGAAAATGTTGGTGTTTCTGGGAGGGATTACTATAACCTCCAGATTTTAGGGCCTGGGAGATAGACTTAAGGCCAGAGAGAAGAGCGACAGAATGAGAAAGAGACAGGAAGGGAGACACAAAGAGACACAATCTGAAAGCAAGCCAGAGAGAGAGAGAATGAGAAAAGACAGAAACAGAGAGCTAGAGAGACGCAATCAATAATCATGATGGGCTAGGCCTAGGAGTCAGAGATGATACCAATGAGAAAGGGCCAGAGGCCCAGCAGGAAGCACAAATGTGTATAACTAGTGAGATGGCTTGCTCAGCTTCTTCCTTCCAATGAAAGAGATGTGTATAAGCTCTTGAGTTAAAAGTTAAGTCAAAAAAAAAAAAAAACCCACCCCCAAATATCAAGGGAAACAGATAAAAAACATTGATTAGTTAAGAAGTGTACTGGCAAAATTTTTATATCCATTGGTTTTCTTCCTTTCAATCCCATCTGTGAAAAGTATGCATGAAAATAGGTACAGAGGCTTCTCACCCTCAGAAAAGAACTCAAAATAACTAATGGATGTCTAGGCACCCTGCTGAGGGTTTTGTCCCCAAACTGCCTCATGGTCTAGCCCCAGGCTTGGCATCTGAGGGCTCCTTATAGATTCCACCTAGCACTGGTCATTGTGTAAGCCATCCCAGCCTATGTCTTTATGGCAGGGGAGAAGAGCCACTGCTGCAGCATCCAGGGATTTGCCTTGACATTGGGTATGTGAGAGCTGTGTGGCATTCAGTGCCAAATGGAAAAAAAGAATGATGCTTTCTGAATTTCCACTGCTGTACTGGAGAAGGGACTGTGGGGTGTCATGTCTCTGCTTTTATTTTCAATGTCAATTAGAAGGAAGCTTCAAATATTCTTTTTTTTTTAAATGATTTTTTATTATATTATGTTAGTCACCATACAGTACATCCCCGGTTTCCAATATAAAGTTCGATGATTCATCAGTTGCGTATAACACCCAGTGCGCCATGCAATTCGTGCCTTCCTTACTACCCATCACCGGTCTATCCCATTCCCCCACCCGCCTCCCCTCTGAGGCCCTCCGTTTGTTTCTCATAGTCCATAGTCTCTCATGTTTCATTCCCCCTTCTGATTACCCCCCCTTTCTTTATCCCTTTCTTCCCCTACCGATCATCCTAGTTCTTATGTTCCATAGATGAGAGAAATCATATGATAATTGTCTTTCTCTGCTTGACTTATTTCACTTAGCATTATCTCCTCCAGTGCCGTCCATGTTGTAGCAAATGTTGAGAACTCGTTCTTTCTGATAGCTGAGTAATATTCCATTGTCTATATGGACCACAACCTCTTAATCCAGTCATCTGTTGAAGGGCATCTCGGCTCCTTCCACGATTTAGCTATTGTGGACATTGCTGCTATGAACATTGGGGTGCATATGGCCCTTCTCTTCACTACGTCTGTATCTTTGGGGTAAATACCCAGTAGTGCAATGGCTGGATCATAGGGTAGCTCAATTTTTAACTTTTTAAGGGACCTCCACACTGTTTTCCAGAGTGGCTGTACCAACTTGCATTCCCACCAACAATGGAGGAGGGATCCCCTTTCTCCACATCCTCTCCAACAATTGTTGTTTCTTGCCTTGTCTATTTTTGCCATTCTAACTGGCGTAAGGTGGTATCTCAGTGTGGTTTTGATTTGAATTTCCTTGATGGCTAATGATTTTGAACATTTTTTCATGTGTCTGTTAGCCATTTGTATGTCTTCATTGGAAAAGTGTCTGTTCATATCTTCTGCCCATTTTTTGATTTGTTTATTTGTTTCTCGTGTATTGAGTTTGAGAAGTTCTTTGTAGATCTTGGATACCAGTCCTTTATCTGTAGTGTCATTTGCAAATATATTCTCCCATTCCGTGGGCTGCCTCTTAGTTTTTCTGACTGTTTCCTTGGCTGTGCAGAAACTTTTAATCTTGATGAAGTCCCATAAATTCATTTTATCTTTTGTTTCTCTTGCCTTTGGGGATGTGTCATGAAAAAGGTTGCTTTGGCCGATGTCGTAGAGGTTGCTGCCTATGTTCTCCTCTAGAATTTTGATGGATTCCTGTCTCACATCGAGGTCTTTCATCCATTTGGAGTTTAAGGGGGGGTAATCAGAAGGGGGAATGAAGCATGAGAGACTATGGACTCTGAGAAACAAACTGAGGGCTTCAGAGGGGAGGGGGGTGGGGGAATGGGATAGGCTGGTGATGGGTATTAAGGAGGGCACGTATTGCATGATGCACTGGGTGTTATACGCAACTAATGAATCATGGAACTTTACATCAAAACCAGGGATGCACTGTATGGTGACTAACATAATATTATAAAAAATATTTTATATATATATATATATATATAGTTAATGACGTTTGTGCAAAGCCAAGGTGTTTGGACCATGAGGCAGTAACCTAAGCACAGCTATTCCCTCAAAGTGTGTTTAAATTGGGACAAAGTCCTGGGCAATGCTCAGCTGTTTCTGATATCCTCGTCTTAAACATTTAAGTCTTTTTTAAAAATTTAATTTAAATTCAATTAGCCAACATATAGTACACTTAAGTCTTGACAAGGAGGGTCAAGAATTTGGCTGGCACCCTCTTTCAAGGGCTGGCCACTTAGCAGGCTCTTGGAGATGCTTGTTAAATAGGTGAATGAATGTCCAGACCCTTATCCCCAAATATATTTCCTAGGAAGTTTGAGTGTTTCTCTCAACATCTGCACTCCCATCTGCCAGCTTATCCCACATTTGTGTGCAACTTGGGAGAATAAGGCTGGTGAAGATTGCAGGATAATCTCAACTCTGTCTGGGTCATCATTTCACTCTTTTTATGGTTTTTCCTTTTGTTTTTGAGTTGTTTTCTTGTTGGGGCTTTCTTTCTTTCTTTCTTTCTTTCTTTCTTTCTTTCTTTCTTTCTTTCTTTCTTTCTTTCTTTCTTTCTTTCTCATTCTGGCTTTTTTGAGTCCTTCACCCTCAAATTTGTGCCATGTTTGCATTTGAAGGAGTCCTTAGGTACCTGGCTCTAGCCCTCCTTTATTCTGTTGGTCTCTGTCTCAGCTTGGCTAGCAAGGCCAGACCTTCCCTGCGATCTTACACCTGGATGGGCAACAGCTGGCTTTGTCCCCTGCTCATCTCCCAATATCCATTGTCTATTCTACTAGACACCCTGTGCTTGGAACCCATCTTGGACCCAGCCTTTGACTGAAGGAATTTCAGGTATCTAGTGTCTGGTCCCAGTTACATCTCCCACTACACTTCTCACATACTCAACCCTCCGGGGCTGTCTCCCAAGGGCAGCTTGTGTCCTCCAAACTTTCTGTCTTTGTGACTGTCTTTTCTTCTACCTAGACTGCCATCTTCCAAATCTAATAACAGAGTTTTCATTTTTAAATCTCAGCTAACATAACAATCTCTCCCTGAAGATTTCCCTACTCTTTAATGGATTCAAAGAATCTTTAAGTTGGAAGAAATTTCCGAACTCACCTAATCCAGTACCCCATTATACAAATGGGAAAACTGAAGCCCAGGGAAGGTCACGCCATGCCCAATACTACAGAGCATGTCAGTAGCTTAGCAGGGGCTCAAATTCCACTCTCCTAACATTTACATTGCCTCATTCTGCTCCATCCTCCTCACCTGGTTGTCAGTTGTCACTAAGCAGTAGAAATAAAGCAAACACACAGAAACCTTCACTGCTCAGAAAGATTAGAGGAAATATTGGAAGAAAACACTTCAAAATCTTAACCGTGGCTATCTTTGGGTGGGTGGAATGTGGATGACATTTTCTACTTCTTTCTCTTATTTGGAATGTTTTATATATTCTTTTATGAATTTATATTCTTATAAATTGCTGGTAAAACTGAGAAAGTCAAAACATGCAAAGATGGAGGGGGAGGGGGAAAAGAAAGGCCTTGTAAAGCTAGTATGGGTGTGGGAGCATTTTAGAGAGTCCAGTGCTTCCTTAGCAGGTGCTGAACATCCCTCATGGGTGAAGGAAGCAAACCGGTTCTCCTTTAGATTAAGAAGCATACAGTTTTCACATTATTCCCAGTCCCAGCCACAGCCCTAGCTGTGTCCCAGGAAGGAGGCTGCCTGTTCCAGAATTACTGATGTCCTGACCCATATCTGCAGCTGTGACTTCACACTTCACCTTCATAGGTTTCTTTTTTTATAATAAGATTTTTTTATTATATTATGTTAGTCACCATACAGTACATCCCTGGTTTTTGATGTAAAGTTCGATGATTCGATGATCCCTGGTTTTTGATGTAAAGTTCGATGTAAAGTTTGATGTAAAGTTAGTTGCGTATAACACCCAGTGCACCATGCAATACGTGCCCTCCTTAATACCCATCACCAGCCTATCCCATTCCCCCACCCCCCTCCCCTCTGAAGCCCTCAGTTTGTTTCTCAGAGTCCATAGTCTCTCATGCTTCATTCCCCCTTCTGATTACCCCCCCTTTCTTTATCCCTAATGGTGCTGGGAAAATTGGTCAGCTACATGCAAAAGAATGAAACTTGACCACTCTCTCACACCATACACAAAGATAAACTCTAAATGGATGAAAGACCTCGATGTGAGACAGGAATCCATCAAAATCCTAGAGGAGAGCATAGGCAGCAACCTCTATGACATCAGCCACAGCAACCTTTTTCATGACACATCTCCAAAGGCAAGAGAAACAAAAGATAAAATGAACTTGTGGGACTTAATCAAGATAATAAGCTTCTGTACAGCCAAGGAAACAGTCAAAAAACTAAGAGGCAGCCCACTGAATGGGAGAATATATTTGCAAATGATGCTACAGGTAAAAGACTGGTATCCAAGATCTACAAAGAACTTCTCAAAGTCAATACACTAGAAACAAATAAACAAATCAAAAAATGGGCAGAAGATATGAACAGGCACTTTTCCAATGAAGACATACAAATGGCTAACAGACACATGAAAAAATGTTCAAAATCATTAGCCATCAGGGAAATTCAAATCAAAACCACACTGAGATACCACCTTACGCCAGTTAGAATGGCAAAAATGGACAAGGCAAGAAACAACAATTGTTGGAGAGGATGTGGAGAAAGGGGTCCCTCCTACACTGTTGGTGGAAATGCAAGTTGGTACAGCCACTTTGGAAAACACTGTGGAGGTCCCTTACAAAGTTAAAAATTGAGCTACCCTATGATCCAGCCATTGCACTACTGGGTATTTACCCCAAAGTACAGACGTAGTGAAGAGAAGGGCCATATGCACCCCAATGTTCATAGCAGCATTGTCCACAATAGCTAAATTGTGGAAGAAGCCGAGATGCCCTTCAAAAGATGACTGGATTAAGAAGTTGTGATCCATATATACAATGGAATATTATTCAGCTATCAAAAAGAACGATTTCTCAACATTTGCTGCAACATGGATGGCACTGGAGGAGATAATGCTAAGTGAAATAAGTCACCTTCATAGGTTTCTTGGGTTACTGGGCTCCCTTGCCAACACTGAGCCATCATCTACTCAGTGCCAGGTTCTAGGGTGTGGGCTGTGGGGTGAGTGTGGTAGATAGGAATCAGAAGCCATTGTTGGTCTACAGGGTCTCTCAGTTAAGTGAAGGAGACAGATGTGCATGCAAATAAGGCAAAGGCAGGATAGAGGGAGCTTTGCAATTCCACCCCAGATGCCTGGGGGATGACATCAAGCCTTCGTATGAAACAGAGCTGTCTGTATGGGACAACATTATAGCAGCTGCTTTCATGGCTACCAAAATGGCTCATCTCCTGCTTGCTGAGCGGTGTGGCCAGGGTGTGTCCTACAAGCATATTTAGCCCCTTTTCGGAAGAGACCTACACTCCGAGACTGAGACATCATCTACCCAGCCTTCTACCTACGTTAACAGGGGTGAAGATGACCCATGTCTGGATCAGGCAGAAGTTCTGTGAATAGGCTCCACATAAAAAGCCCAAGTAAACAAACTGAGTGGCCTTCAGCAGTGTGATGGGTCCTGGCATAGTGGGCCTTGGCCTTGTTTTAACTCTTGTAATCATCTCCTTCTCTCTCAGTGTGCCCATTCCTCCTCCAGCTCTCTGTTTATATGGGTGTGGCTGTCACAAAGCTGTATTCACATGTTTTTCCTTCCTTCTTCTCTCTTCTTGCTGCCAGAGGGGCCCTTATAGCCCTGTCACCTCCCTCCTCATACCCCAGGGGTGAGGACCTTTAGCAGCCTGATGGCTGAGTAGGGGGAGGTATACACATATGCTTTCCAGTACAGGAGATTTAGAAAGTAAGACTACCAGGATGGCCACTCGGGGCAACCAAGAAGTGGAACTGAAGGGAGTGGCTGCAGTCTGATTTCCTGGGTGGTTAGAATGCCCCAGACCAGGGGGGCCATTTCTCAGAACAAATGGAATTTCCCAGTGTGATTGAACTCTGCACTGAGTGATCAAAGGGAGTGGGAAAAACCAGGAATCTCTACACCAGGGGTTTGGGAGTTCAGATGAGATGACATTGGATTTTGCCCAAAGCTTTATGGGGGAGAACGATTGGATCTGGCCATTGGAAAATGCCCAGGCTTTCCAGAGAGTGTGAAAGGGCTGTGTGAGCAAATATCTCTGGGGACAAGATCTCTAGTGCATCTAATGCCAAATAGCTTGGGTCCCATTGGGTTGCAATTTACAGCCTCTGTGTTGGGGCTTATGGGTAAAGCTGGGGTGCTCCAGTAACTGTGGTTCAAAGATGTGTAGTGCGGAAGAAGAGGGGCTGTACTTATGCACATCCCTAGACATTGTCTTCATTCTCTGCTACCTTTGGCTAACGTGCTTGATACTGTGAGCGATGATGAGTCCTCATTGTTTCGTGTGAGTTACATGAACTTGTCAGCTGCAGGGCATGAAAGACAATATTTACTGCGTTAGTGCTGAGCCAGAGTGATGGGTGTGTGTTTTCTGCTGCTGGAAGTATGCCTTCCACTTTGTTTTGGGCTAATTACAGCCATCAGAAACATGCAGACTGAGCCAACGTGCACACCTGAGGGTAGAAGCCTTTCTTCACAAGGCACTATGCCACATTCCATACATCACCCATGTGCACACCCACCATCAAAGAAGGATGGGAGGACCCCAGCTTCCTGAGGATTCTCAAAGGCCTCAGTTGAACTGGGAGATATGCGAACATGAAGGAGGGATTCCTGAAGCCAGTGTTATTTTTAGAAGTGTGGGAAGTGGAAGGAAGGGGGAGAGAAAGAGAAATGACTTGTCTTTCACTAGGGATGAAATATAGGAATCATATTTTTGATCAATGATTCTGTCACAGGCTAAATTATGTACCCCTAAGATTTGTACGTTGAGGTCCTTACACCTGGTACCTCAGAATGTGACTATATTTAGAGATATAGTTTTAAGAGGGGATTAAATTAAAGTGGGGTTATTAGGGTAGGCCCTAATCCAATCTTATTTGTGTCTTTATAGGAAGAAGAGATTATGACACAGACACATGCAGAAGGAAGACCATGTGACAACACGGGGCCACCGACAGAGCCAAGGAAATAGGCCTGGAACAGATCCTTCCCTTATGATCCTCAGAAGTGACCATCCCTACTGACACCTTGATCTTAGACTTCTATCCTCCAAAACTGAAAGACAATACATTTCTATTTTTTAAACTATCCAGCCTGTGGTAGTTTGTTACCGTTGTCTGAGCAAAGTGATACATCTTCTCTAGTGTTAGGAAGTGTAAAAATCACACTGCAACTGATAAAACTGCAGATTCATGGGCTCAACCCCTGATGGTGTGACTCAGTGAACCTGGGATGGGGCCCACCAATTATGCTTGCTCAAGAAGCTCTGCAGGGGACTCTGAAACATGTGGTCCCCGGGTCACACTTTGAGAAACTGGGACCAAGATATTGGACCTAGACTCAAAAGTACTGGACTTGAATCACAGCTCCAAAACTTAGTCACTCTGTGACCTTGGCCAAGTGAGGTTGCTTTCTGGGCCTCAGTTTTCCCCCCCTGTGGAATGCAGTTAACACTTCCTTTCATGCCTAACCCACAGGGATGCTGATAAGTATGTGTGTAAAAGGCAAAGCTGTGATTTCCTATCAGAAGTGGTGTTTTAGCCCAGGGTGACATAACAAAATACCATAGACTGGGTGGCTTAAACAATGGATATTTATTTTCTCACTGCTGGAGGCAGGAAGTCTGAGATCAAGGTGCCAGAATGGTTGGGTTATGGTGAGGGCTCTCTTTTCAACATGTAGGTAGCCACCTTATTTTTGTGTCCTCACATAGGAGAGAGAGAGAGAGAGAGAGAGAGAGAGAGAGAGAGAGAGAGAGGGAGGGAAAGGACTCTTTGGTGTCTCTTCTTATAAAGGTACAAATCCCATTACAGGAGCTCTACCCTCATGACCTCATTTAATCCTGAGTATTTCCCAAAGGCTCCACCTCCAAATGCCATCACATTGAGGGGTTAGGGCTTCAACATGGGAATTTTTGGGAGGATATAATTCAGTCCATAGTATGTGGCAATGGTATTGATGAGCTTGCAAGTCCAATTTAGACCCTATATATGACTTCCCAGATCTCTGAGACTCAGAGCCTGCATTACAAGTGACTACACTGTGAAATCAACCTTGAGGCTTTGCTTCCTCTTTGACTCTTCATTGAAGTTGCTCAACCTTTTTGAGCAGAGGGGCTTCTGTGGCCTAGTGGCCCCAGAATAGGGAATATGGAAGATGGGGGTAGGTGAGTAGCTGGGAGAGCATTTGATCTTCCTCCTGTGGACAGGCCAAGCTACTAACATTCTCCTATATGTAACTCAAATGTGTGGGGCCTCCTTGGGCCACCCCTGCTCTGGCACTATGTACCTGTAGACCATAATCTCAACATATTCGTCAGATCTCAAAAATGAGAAATCCAACTGCAAATGCATTGACAGTTAATGTGGCATTTCACTGAAGTCTTCAGGGAGAGGTAGGGGAGAGACCATATATCACAAAACAACATTAATTAAATAATCTCTTTAAACATCCTGGCTTTTTTTTTTCCCTGAAAATCCATTTTCTGTAGCGGCTGCCTTATTCCTCCTCTCTTTTCCCCAACCCTATTCTCCTCAACCCTTCTAGCTTCTCAAGCCAGAGTCCATCTCAAGGCTAGGCACAGAGTAAGTTCTCAGTCAGAGACTACTGCATGCCTGGGAAAATCTAGGGTCTCTGTCTGCCAGTCTTACTTCATGGGCTATATTCCTATCTCCTACTTATGGCTCAACTGGCCATGGCTGTGGTATGTAAATACAGAGCCCTTCACTATGGTCTTTTTCATAGTGGAAACTATTTCCATGCCTGAAGATCCAGCATGCCAGCTCCCTGTCTCAAGCCAGCTCCTTCCCATCTCCTACTTTTGCTATACTTTGACCACTCACCCAGTCCAGCACCCCCTTATCTTAGAGTTCATGAGGTAGCATTGTTGAAACCTTCTGAGTCGGGTAATTTAGGCCAACTTTTCATTTTACAAATAGAATTTTGGCCCCAGAATAGGAGGCAACTTACCCAAGGCTCGTTATTGAGGTATTATTGACATATATATGGACATATATAAATTGTTTCTCTATGTCCTCACCAATACTTATCTTCTATTGCTTTTTTTGATAATAGACATCCAAATAGATGTGGGGTGATATCTCATTGTAGTTTTAATTTGCATTTCTCTGATGATTAGTGATGTTGAGTACCTTTTCATGTGTCTGTTGGTCATTTTTACATCTTTTTTGGAGAATAAAATTCAGTAAAGTTGCAGGATACAAAATCAAAGTACAAAAATCGGTAATGTTTCTATACACTAACAATGAACCATCTGAAAAGGAAATCAAGAAAACAACCCCATTTACATTAACATCAAAAACAGTAAGATACTTAGGAGTAAACTTAACCAAGGAAGTGAAAGACTTGTATGCCCCAAACTACAAAACATCAAAGAAAGAATTTAAAAAATGCACAAATAAATGGAAAGATACCCCATGTTTATGGATTGAAAGAATTAGTATCGATAAAATATTATACTACCCAGAATGATATCCAGATTCAATGCAATCTCTATCAGAATCCCAATGGTATTTTTTATAGAAATAGAAAAAAAATCTTAAAAATCATATAGAGCCACAAATGACCATGAATAGTCAAAGCAATTTTAAAGAAGAAGAACAGAGCTGGAGGCATCACACTTCCTGAACACAAAATGTCACAAAACTATAGTAATCAAAACAGTGAGTTACTGGCATGAAGACTGACATATAGACCAATGTAATAGAATAGAGAGCCCAGAAATAAGCCCTTGCATACGTGGTCAAATGATTTTCTTTTATTGAAGTATAACTAACATACAGTGCTATATTAGTTTCAGGAATACAATATAATCATTCAACAATTCTATATATTTTTCAGTGCTCATCAAGACAAGTGTACTCTTAATCTCCTTCACCTATTTCACCCCTCTCTCTACCCACCTTCCCTATGGCAACCACCAATTTGTTCTGCATAGCTAAGAGTCTGTTTTTTTTTTTGTTTGTCTTTTTTTCTTTGTTCATTTGTTTTGTTTCTTAAATACCACATATGAGTGAAATCATATGGTATTTGTCTTTCTCTGACTGACTTATTTCACTTAGTATTATACTCTCTAGCTCCATCCACGTTGTTGCAAATGGCAAGATTTCATTCTTTTTGATGGCTGAGTAATATTCTGGTGTGTGTGTGTAGTCAGATGATTTTTGACAAGGGTGTCAAGAATACACAATGGGGAAAGGATAGTCTCTTTAATAAATGCTATTGGGGAAACTGGACAACTATATGCAAAAGAATGTTATTCTTACACCATACACAAAAATCAACTCACAATGGATTAAAGACTTGAAACTATAAAACTCTTAGAAGAAAGCATAGGGAAAAAAATTTATTGACATTGGCTTTGGCAATGGTTTATTGGCTATAACACCAAAAACATGAGCAACAGAAGCAAAAATACACAAGCGGGATTACATCGAACTAAAAAGCTTTTGCACCACAAAGGAAACAATCAAAATGAAAAGGCAAGCTACAGAATGGGAGAAAATATTTGCAAATCATATATCTGCTATAGAGTGAGTTAAAAATGCAAATCAGTTTACTACCTTGCTTTTCAAACCTTCCATGGCTGCTTACTGCAGACAGAATAAAATTCACCCTTCTTACCCTGACCTCCAAGGCTCTGAGTTACCTAGCTTCACCTACTACTCCAACCTCATCTGGTGCCACTCTCTCGTCATTTACCATATGTCAGCCCCCTGGGCCTTTCCCCCTCTTTTTTCCTTAAGCCGATCAAACCCAGTCTATATTTAGGGCTTTGGAACTTACTTTTCTACTTGCTTGAAAAGCTCTACCTCTCAGATCACTATGTGACTGACTCCTTGTTAATTATTCTCAACTCAAATGTTATTTCCTCAGAGAGACCTTATCTGAACTAGCCAACCTAAAGTACCTACAGGGTTATGAGCACATTGCCTTAAACTTTCTTCCTTATGACTCATCATTCTGAGTTATGTCTGTATGTGTATTTGTTTACTTGCTCATTGTGCATCTTTTTTACTTAAATGTAAGCTCCAAGGGGCCAAGACATTATCTACTTTGACCTTCACTGTATTTCCAGTGCCTGACACTCAGCAGGCAATCAGGAAATCTTTGGGGGAGTGAATGAATGAATGAATGAATGAATGATGCATAGAAATTATCCAGGGAAAGGTAATGGTAAGGAAGGCAAACTTATTCAATCCTCCAGGCAGAGTTAGACACCCTGGTCTCTTAGCTCTCCTGCTATGATCACAACGTGTTATGATGTACCTGCTACATGGCCACTTCTCTCAGCAGATGCTAAACCATATGACGGCCAGGATCATTCCTGTTTTATTCATCACTGTATGCTTTGTATCTCAGTATGCCTGGCACATAGGAGGTCCTCAATAATTTTTTCTTGGTTGACTGAAAGGCTAAATCTATCCTCCTCAATTGATGGAACATAGATGTAATGAAACCCAATATGTCTATCTTTTACAAATGGGAAAGTTGAGACCCAGGGAGATTTATCCACCATCACACCCGAGTCAGGCCATAATGCAGGTCTTAGCAGCAGAAATATTTTCCTGTAAATGATTCAAAAGTTGGCTCAACTGAGATGGCTTTTCAAAGGTGAGCAGCTAAGCAAACAGAAGGCCAATCCATCATTTTTGCTTGGAGATGAAGGGAATCTTGTTACAGAGGCAAAGGGCATATTCAATGAAATGCCACATCTTCTAGGACAGGATTAGCCTGGACAAGATAGAGGAATAGAGCAGCTATTTTGAGGCCTGCTATGCACCTGCCAACACTAATAATATTCAGGTTATATTTCTACTCTTCCAGTGCATCCCTTTCCAGAAACCCCAGACACCTACCCCCATCCTGTAGCAGGTGTTGCTACCAGCTTTTGATGGCAGGGATTACTGGCAAGGTCAATGTTTTCCGAGACAGCACTGCAGAGTTCTTAAGAAGATGTTAAGACACAATTTAGAGTCAAACAGATCTACATTTGAATCCTGTATTTTCTACTTACAAAACTTGACTGTAGCCAAGAGATTCACCTCTCTGAACCTCAGTTGTCTCCTCTGTAATTTGGGTATAGTAAGAATAGGATTTATTATGCAGGGCTTTGTGAGAATTAGGTGAGATCATGTGAGTACTTGGTAAACTGTGCAGCTCTGTGTTCATGCTCTTCTTGTATCTTAAAGTATCTGCCCTGTTTGTATTTAAATGATTGCTTATGTTCTTTGAGGATAAAACTTTTTATTTCATCCCTGGACATCTCATTTGTGCCCAGTACAGAGCAGGAGGGAGAGTATGTGCCAGTGCAGACTGTGACCCTGTCTGTTATCTAACACTCAATGAGGTTAGGAAGAGCTGTTGCCAACAGGCTGGCACATTTGGGTCCTTATGTGTGTGTAGTTGAAGTAGTGGGTACCATGCCTAACTCTAAGGGAACAGGCAGACTAAGCTTCTATGCAGGCAGGATGGTTTGTGATAATGCAGTTTGCCTTATGGTAGTTATAGTACATGAAGGAAACCCCAATGCTGGAACCACAGCACTTCCCAGAATACCTCCAGAGGTGGCTACATGTAGTTACTTACCATTACCCCTGTCCCAGACTAAGTCAATTCTAAGGACCTAGCTTATTAGCCACAAACCTAATAGGAATGGAGCTGGGCCAGAAAGTCATGGCTTCTGTGTTTTTAGCTGCTGGAAGGAAGTCCTTGGGTTGGTGATCTGAAGTGTGGGCAAGGGAATAGATGAGACGGAAGCACAACAGGTTGTGGAGAAAGGGCTGGTTTAGATCACTGTTGGATTAAAGATCTTACCTAGGAGGGAGCCAGAAGCAAAGTCTGTTCCTTGGCTGCAGCCTGAGCTACAAATTACAACCCAACCAACTCAGAGTCACTCAAAAAACAAGACTGCATTGGATTCAAAAGGCAGGACCGACTGTGGAGAAGATACTTATTTCATTGGAAGCAACCCTCTGAGCAGCTGTATTGATTATGTCCATAGTAAATATTGATATAAGGTAAATCCCAAACCAGCACCCAGATTTTTATTGCCTCTCCATCTATCACAAGCCCCAGCCACTCTACAACCATCCTTTTGATGAAGTACAGAGTAAGCTATTCACTGGCACTATTAAGTTGGGGAGAATATAGTCATCAAATATGGTAATGCCTACTGACTAAATTTAAATTTGGTGCCAGGCAAGACTTTATTCTATTGCTTATCCTTTTTCTTTTCTGTCTCTATCTCCCTTGAATTTTCATTCCTGCCCAATGACTGTCCCAACCTTCTCCGATTTACCACCAAATTTTTGAAAGAAGTAGTCTGTTCTCATTCTTTCTTGAAGCCATTACAATTAAGTTACCACCACTATCACCACCACCACCACTCTACTTGGATATCCCACAAGCACATTAAATCCCACATGTCTAAAATTGATCTCCTCTACATTTCCAGTGTTCCAGTCTCAGTAAATTCTGCATCAGGCACTCAGTTGGCCAAACTAAAATGTGGGTGTCATCCTTTACCTCTCCCTTTGCCTCATGCCACCTCTCATCCCCTGCTACTTAACATCATTGCTCTCAAGATGAAGACAAAAATGCTTAATATGGTCTACAAAGCTTTGTACATTCTGGCCCCTCTCTTTCAGTTCTATTGTAGTTTGCATCATATTCACCTTTGATCATGCTACTTAAATCACAATAATTTTATTTCTGTTCCTTGAACACACCATTGCTTCTGTCTCTGGCCTCAAGTCCCCCTTAGACCATGCACTTTTCTTTTAGAGAACTTTTAGAAAAATTAATAAACTTTATTTCGTAGAACAGTTCTAGATTTACAGAAAAAGATAGTATGAAGAGTTGCCATATACCTCCACCCTGCACACGGTTTTCCTTATTATTAACATCTTACATTAGTGTGGAATTTTAGTTATAATAATGAACCAATATAGATACATTATTAACTAAAATCTGTGATTTATTCAGATTTCCTTACTTTTTACCTAATGTCCTTCTTGTGTTCCAAAATACAACACTATATTTAGTTGTCTAAATATATGTCTCCATAAGCTTTTCCTGGTTGGATAATTTCTCAGACTTCCCTTGTTTTTGGTGACTTTGACAGTTTTGAGGAGGACTCATCCAGTATTTCGTAGAATGCCTCACTATTGGGATTTGTCTGATGTTTTTCTCATGATTAGACTGGAGTTATGATTTTTGGAAGCAAAACCTCAGAAGTAAAATGACATTTTCATCATAGTGCTTGTTAGTTTTCTTCACTGTAAAATGATTCTTCTCCCCCTGCTTTCCATACTGTCCTCTTTGCAAAGAAATCAGTATTTACAGCCCTCACTTAAGGAGCAAGTGTTATGCTTACCTTCTTTTAGTATCTATACAATTTATTTGTCTTTCCTGTGCATGAGAGGCTGTCTCTTATCTCCCATCTATTAACTTATTCAATCAGTTATTTATATCACTATGGACTCATGAATATTTACTTTATACTTTGGGTTATAGTCTAATATTACTTTATTCTATTGCTTAAATTATTCCAGCTTTGGCCATTGAGAAGTCTTTCAGTTGACTCCTGTGTCATTTTGACATGCTCCATCACAGTGGGATTTTGTTGTTGTTTCATTTCTAACACTTCTTTTTTTAAAAAAAGAGTAAAATTAATATTTTATTGTCACTTATAATCAGATGGAAGTTGAGTATATAGTCTTCATATTTGATCTTCCCTTTTTGTAAATAAACAAACTTATAAATTTTAAATAGCCAATGGCTGGTTGTGTTTTCAGAGAACATAATTAGGTTAATTCATTAATGGTAGCTTCAAGTTTCCCCTTATTAGTTCCAGAAAATTCACCCACCTTTTGTCCCTTTTTAAAAAAACTGGAAAGATGGGGCGCCTGGGTGGCTCAGTCAGTTAAGCACCTGACTCTTGATTTTGGCTCAGGTCCTGATCTCAGGGTTATGAAATTGAGCCCTGTGATAGGCTCTGTGCAGGGCATAGAGCCTGCTTAAGGTACTCTCTTTCCCTCTGCCTCTCCCTCCACCTTTAAAAACAAAACAAAAAAGAGGATGTGGAGAAAGGGGAGCCCTCTTACACAGTTGGTGGGAATGCAAGTTGGTACAGCCACTTTGGAAAGCAGTGTGGAGGTTCCTCAATTAAAAATAGAGCTACCCTATGACACCCACCAATTGCACTACTGGGTATTTACCCCAAAGATAGAGACGTAGTGAAGAGAAGGGCCATATGCACCCCAATGTTCATAGCAGCATTGTCCACAATAGCGAAATTGTGGGAGGAGCCGAAATGCCCATCAACAGACGAATGGATAAAGAAGATGTGGTCCGTATATACAAATGAATATTACTCAGCCACCAGAAAGGATGATTACCCAATCTTTGCATCAACATGGATGGAACTGGAGGAGATTATGCTAAGTGAAATAAGTCAAGCAGAGAAAGACAATTATCATACGGTTTCACTTATATGTGGAACATAAGGAATAGCATGGAGGACATAAGGAGAAGGAAGGGAAAAATGAAGGGGGGGAATCAGAGGGAGAGATGAACCATGAGAGACTATGGACTCATGGAAACAAACTGAGGGTTTTAGAGGGGAGGGGGGTGGGGGATGGGTTAGCCTGGTGATGGGTATTAAGGAGGGCACATATTGCATGGAGCACTGGGTGTTATACACAAGTAATGAATCATGGAACACTACATCAAAAACTAAGGATGTACTGTATGGTGACTAACATATCATAATAAAAAAATACTGGCAAATAAAATTAAACAGTACATTAAAAGAAAACAAAAACAAAAAACAAAAAAACTCAGAAAAACTGGAAGGTTGGCATGCATTTGACTTTACATTCTGAAGCGACATCCTGACAGTCATCCACATCTACTTCAAGGGATACCACGTTGGAATACTTCTCAGAGAGGGGATGAAAGAAAGGCTTGGTCATTTTGCAAGGCCCACACCATGTGGCTGAGAAGTCAACTACAACTGGTTTATCTCCTGCACTGTTCAAGGCTTCCTGAAAAGAATACTTGCTCTTTATCTGCTTCACCATTTTGGCAGTTTGAGTTTGACAAATGATGGTAGGGATTGATGAGAGTGGATCCAAAAATGCCAGACAGAGCTTGCAAAACATTCAGCCTGTCTTCCCTTTATGGCAACTAGCATTTATTTTTTTAAAATTATGTATCTAATTTTTTAATTTGAATATATTTGACACACAAACTGATGGTTGCCAGAGGAAAGGGGGCCTAAGGGATGGACAAAATGGGTAAAGAGACATGGGAGATACCCACTTCTAGTTATGAAATGAATAAGCCACAGGAGTAAAAGGCACAGAATAGGGAATATAGTTAATGACATTGTAATGGTGTTGTATGGTGACGGATGGTAGCTAAACTTGTGCTGAGCACAGTATAACATATAGACTTGCTGAATCACTATGTTGTACACCTGAAGTTAATGCTTTTGGCACTTCTTTATTTGCTGGTCCTACAAGATACTTGGCTTAACTTGTATATTTTCAACCCCAGTCCTAGAAGCAGCTATTTCTCCAAGGAGCTCTTGGTTCTTTTTATCGGAGAAAGGAATTAGGAAACAAGATATAGGTGCTATGTGTGCTTGCTCTAGTACACTTTTATTAATTGCAATTTTACATCTGTTTGTTTGATTATGTAATGAATGTCTTTCTCATCCACAAGGTGTTCCAGTATGGTAGGGACCATGTATGCTTTTGCTTCTGTTAAGTTCCCAGTGCCAAGCACAGGCTCTGTTACATTATATGCATTTAATAAATACTTTCTAGATGAAAGAGGTTTTATATTTCGTGGAAATGTCATCCTTTTGGTAATCCAGGACAGAAATATCAGAGTAATATAAGTCTCCATCATCTTTTTCAGTCTTCACATCCAATCATTAAGTCTTGATAATTTCTAGAATGCATTTCTTAATTTCCACTTTTTAACTGCATTGATTCAGTACATATTTCTATCTATGGACAACCAAATAGCATCCCAAGTGGTATCCATACTTCCAGTTCAATCTACACTTCATATTGGTACAAATTGACAAGCTACTTCTAGAATTTACATGGGAATGCAAAGGACATGGAAAACCTGAAGCAGTATTGAAAAATACAAACAAAGTTGGAGGATTAACCTTTACCTGACTTCAAGCCTTTCTCTAAATCTATATTAATCAAGATAGTGTGTTACTGGGATAAGTATTGACCAATATATCACTGTGACAGAATAAAGATCTCAGAATAGATCCACATTTATGCAGTCATTTCATTTTTGACAAAGGTGCCAAAGCAACATAATGAAAAAGAAAAAATATTTTCAACAAATCGTATTAAAATAATTACCCATCCATATGAATAAATTAACTTTGAACTTAGCCTCACACCATACACAAAAATTAATTTGGCATGGAACAGGGACCTACACAGTGAAATGCCATCAACCTTTTAAAGGAAATTATAGAAGAATATTTTTGCCACTTGGAAGTAGTCAGTTTCTTAGGATACAGAAAACAGAAACAATGAGAGAAATTGATAAATTAGACTTCATAAAAATTTTAAAACTTCTGCTTATCAAATGACACTGCTAACAAAATTAATGGGTAAAATATATACTGGAGGAAATTATTTTTAAAAACTTATATTTGATAAGGGACTGGCATTCAGGATATGTAAAGAACTTTTACAACTCAATAATAAAAAGACAGACAACCAAAAATGGGCAAGAATATTTGAACAAACACTCTACAAAAGATATACAAATGGCCAATAAGCACATGAAAAATTGCTTACATCATTAGTCATCTTGGAAATGAAAATGAAAAGCACAATGAGACACCGCTACATGCTCACCAGAATAGTTAAAAATGAAAAGACTGACAATACTAGATATTGATGAGGATGTGGAGAAAGGAACTGCCACACACTGTTGGTAAGAATGTAAAATTATATAATCACTTTGGGAAAGTGTCTGGTAGTTTCTTATAAAACTCAGCGTCCACTTACCCCGTGACCTAAACGTTCAACTCCTAGGTACTTACCCAAGAGCCATGAAAATACATGCATATAAAAAGAATCATATAAGAATGTTCATAGCAGCTCTATAAATAATAGCCTAAAACTGGAAACAACCCAGGTGTCCATCATCAGGAAAATAATAAACTGGATAGACTTATATGCACAAACTGGATACACAAAAGGGATAAACAAACTGTGGAATATTCATCCAATAGAGCACTGCTTAGCAATAAAAAAGAATTACTAATGAATGCAACAGCATGGATGAATCCCAAAAGCATCATGCTGAGTGAAATAATCTAGACACAGAAGAGTACATTGTTGTTCAAATTCAAATTTTTCCTTTCTCTAGATGACATCGTAAAAGAGACTAGTATTAGGTTATGTCTTGCTCTTTTCCCTTCCCTTCTCCTCCCTTCCCTTCCTGTCTTCTACATGACAAGATCTAAGTTAGTTTCCCCCCCAAATACTTACCCATTTATCTCAACATATTTCTTTATGTTTTAGATTTTATTTATTTGAGAGAGAGAGAGCGAGAGAGAGCATGAGCAGGGGAAGAAGCAGACTTCCCGCTGAGCAGGGAGCCCGATGTGGGGCTCGATCCCAGGACCCTGGGGTCATGACCTGAGCTGAAGGCAGATGCTTAACTGGCTGAACCACCCAGGCGCCCCTATCTCAACATATTTCTATACTGATTTGAGATGCCTCCTTTATTATATACTAAATATTCATATATTTGAGTCTGCTTTTAGATCTATTCTGCACACTAATCTTTTATTATCACATCTCATAATTACTGTGACTTCAAAATGTATTTTAGTATCTGTTAGAGCAAAGTGTCCCTTATTTGTTTTTAAAATATATTTTTAGCTATATCAATTGTTTATATCTCAGATCAGCTTTAGAATCATCCTGTCTATGTTCCCAAAAATTCAGTTAGGATTATATTAAATCTGTAGATTGATTTGTGGAGAGTTGACATCTCTTTGATAAGAAGGATAATGAGGTTTCACATATAGGAATAAACTCTCTTTCTTCATTTGTTTAAATCTTGTCATATAGGTAAAAATTGAAATGGCCAATGAGGCAGAGATATAGGAATGCAAGGTAGGACCACCAGTTCCAAGCTCCTCACTGAGCAGAGAGCTAACCTAGGAATAACAAAACACAAGAATCCCTCTCTCTCTCCCCATATGGCACCAATCTCTCCCTTCTGGTCTAGTCCCATTGGCTAGTGAGGTGTTCACTAGTCATTTGTACATTCTTTCTTCATCCTTATTCCATAAATTCATTTGGGGAAAAGGGCAATGTTCTATATCTGCATTATCCAGTATTGCAACCACTATTGGACAGTGCTCACCTGTAACATTGATTTCTAGGTAATCTTGGGATTTGGGAGGTTGTATGAAGATTTTGATTAATCATATGAGCACTTGGACCACCAAACATACAGCACCAGGATGTTCTTAATTGTCTTTAGTCCCAAACCCCATATGTACTAATTATGTTTATGGACAGTTTCCTCTTGACCTCTCTTGCTGGCTATAACCTCTGGCTATCTGGGTGCTCCTGGTGCAATGCCAACTCAGTCAGAGAATTCTGATGAGTCTTTAGATGGAGTTCGTTAGCCTCCTTAGTTTCACTTATTATCTCTTGTCAGACCTTGGTGCTGTGAGCCAAGGACTTGGATAATTTGCTTTGCTGTCACCCTCTAATCCCCATGTGGAGAAGTAAGCATAGGCTTATCTAGGCCTCTCCATTGTCACTGCCACATAGTCTGACTGGAAAATGGGAAGAACATCCAAAGCTGAGGTAGAGGTCTACACACTGACATCTGGGTTAAGGCCTGAATTGGGAAAGGTATACTGCTGCAAGTAATCAGTGAAGGGGTCCAGCCAGCTGTCAGTGCTATGAGCCACAGAGCAAACAGAGCCAGAGCCAAGCCACAGGCCAGGAATGACACACTCAGGTTCTGGGATCTGGCAGCCATTGCATAGACTTGGCCAAGAGGGTAGCAGGGGAGGCTAGAAACACAAAGTGATAAGGAAAGGAAGGGATGCTGGCAAATGCCAATGTTCTGGTCATCCAGAGTCACTCCAAACAGGGTTGGTCATTTGTTCTAGAGAAGGGCTCACTTGCAAGTCTCTTCAGAGCAGATCAGCTGAAGCCAAAAGCCAGATGAGTGGCTGAGGCAGAAGAGGAACCATAAACAGCAAAGTTAAGAGGAGATAGACCAGTGATGTTGGATAGAGGCTTCTCTACGTCTGGGCTGGAGATCTAGTTTTCTTGGTATGGACCTCTGACCAGACGAAGGCAGATTTGGGGGAAGAGTGGTGCAGAGATAGGCCTTGCTGGAGAATCCATGCCAATCTAAACTGTGCAGAGGCCATCTTTGAAGCCAAGAGTCCCAGACTGGTCACAGTAGAAATGCCAGGTGAGATTGCAAGGACTCAAGGTGTCTCAGAATAGTCTACTGACAGTTTGGTAGTCACAAAGGGCTAATAGGAGTCTCTGAGTTTTGTGAAACCCTCAAGGTATTTTCTAGAACCTGGGGTTGTTTTAGCACTCTTTATTTCCATCCTGTTGTTCTAAGGCCACTTTTTGCTTCCATTTCCCTCCACTTACTCCTTTGGGTTTCTCTTCTTCATTTGGACAATGATATGAGAGAGTCTTCCTGGCTCCCACTTTCATTTCTCCTGCCCTAAAGAAGTCACAGGCCTTTTGTACTAGGGGTTTCTAGGAAATGTTCTGGAATCTTTTAAAGGTCTCCTGTAACACCCTTTTTCTCTGGTCTTCATCTCCTCCCTTTCCTCCAACTTCTGTATTATAGTTCCCAGAATCCCATGACTTGGAATTCCTTTTTTGTCCCTGGGGTGGGGAAAGCTCATCACACTTTTTCTATTTTTTTCAGTACTTCTCCATTCCTTGGATCTGCAGATTCCTGCCTCCAAAGACTTCTTTCCAGTGTTTGATCTAAACAACAACAACAACAACAACAACAAAATAGATGTCTATCTCCCAGTCAGACGTAAATGAGTGTTATGAGTACCATACACTCTGGCTTCAGGGCAAGGAACTCAGGTTTGGAGAAAGAACATTCAATCCCTCCTGTTTGAGGAAAAGGAAATCACAGGGTTTCATGTTGGGAAGCAGCCCATACATGGCCATCTTTCTTTTCCTTTTGGATTCTCTCAGATTCCTTGGAAACAAATGCAGAAATACTATGATGAGAAGAAAATGACATCTGTGATTAATGACTTCGGAAGAGGGCTATTAGGGAAGAGCCACAAGAATGATTTCTTCAATATCACAGCTCATGATTGGGGAGGATGGTGTCAAAGGAGAAATGACCAAGTCATTCTTCTTCTATAGATTCTTTGCTTGAGATAGCAGGCAGTCAAAAATTTGAAGTAAGCTCAGTATAAACCTGACACTGAAACCAGCAGATTAAAGCAAGGGAAAGAGAAAGAAAGTACTAGGTTGATCATTTTAGGCTTAGCAAGGAAGTTTCTTTAAAGTTCTTAGGGGCTTGTATTTCTCTAAACCTTGCTCTAATTGTGTATCCCATTTAGTCATTCTATTTTATCTTGATAGCCAGTTGTATTAATGAAGAGTCTCCTTGTTAGGTTAAAATCGAGTAGTAAATCTTAAATCTATTCACTTAGCCATTCCCAAAAAGAATCTAGCTGTTTTTACTAGAAGGACATGACCAAGGCTCTGATAGTTATTACCTGCTGACTGTTCTAATTGTAGGATAATTCTAGAGAGGAAATTGTTAGCTTAAAGTCTGACTATACAACTTCACATTTGTAAAATAGTGTGTTTGATGAACCTGGAACCTACTTTAACTTCCTTGTGATGGGGATCTGTGGGGAACAAATCCCAGTGAGACTTCTAACCCAGAGCTGTCTGGCTGAGGCAGAGCTTGGTCTTCCTGGGACCCTGGGGAGACCTATATAGAGAGCTGCTTTTCTGAGCTGCAGAGGACATGGCCAACCACTCCTTTTGGCTACAGTCAATTCTGCTTAGGTGGGAACAAGCCAAATTGAAGTTCTATGAAGTATGTCTCATCAAAGTAAAATTTTTTTTCTAACTTACATTGCTCAGAACACTGTGTGAGGCCAGGTCAGGCCAGGGAAATTGGAAGGCACTGGTCACCAGTTCTTCCCCATTTCCTGCAGAACAAAGTCCAAGCTCCTTAGGTACCCTGAGGCACTCCATGAGCTGCTTCCAACCTTCCTCTCTAGATTCATCTGTCACCTCTCCCTTCACTCACAAACCCTTCTCTTCAGTCACGTGGATTGACTTGCTGTTCCCCAAACTCATGCCTTTCCCTGCTACTGTGCTTTTGTTTAAGCTTTTTTTTTTACCCCTCTGACAACTACACCGACCCCTCACACATCACTCACCTACTCACCCTTCAAATCCCAGTCCAAATGCCACTTCTTCCAAGAAGTGCCCATCTTGACACCTACACTCTCTGATTTGCTTTTCCTCTGTTGGGTGGCAGAATTAGGTGTGTATAAGTGACCTGGGGTGCTGCTGGCAAAGCTGACTCAGTCCTGTCCCCCCAACAGGGCTTGTCCAAATCCTGGTCTGGAGCAGGTTCCAAACACAAGTAAAAAGTCTTTTTATCCCTTCTTCCAAACTCTTAATTTTCATTTATGGACTTCATTCACTTAGTTATTTTCCTCTTTTCTTGTCCTTTGTGCCTTGTTCTCTAGAAGGCTGATCTTTTGGTTCCAAGATAGAATTAAATAACTAAACTTTGTGGGGCACTTTGTAGTTTTCAAAGCCCTTTCCCATCTGCTACCTAATTGATCCTCATGGTCACCTATGAATTATCCTGTTTAGAGCTGAGGAAACTGGCTCCTATATGTAGCAACTTGTCCAGGTCAGATCAATTAAGTGGTCAACCAGGGACTAGAGCCCAGACTGTCTGACTCTAAATCATCTTCTCCTTACTAACAGCAATCACCACAACAGAAACAACTGCCATGAATATTTATTGACCACTCACTCAGAGCCAGGCACAATGCTATGCACCTCACATGAGTTATCATGTTTTATATATGACAACAATCTTGTGAGGTAAGTGCTATTGTTATTTCCAGTTTACAGAGGATTTGGAGGTTTAGAGAGCTTGGGCAACTGACTGAAGTGCACATGGCCAATAAGTGGTGGCATTGGCACTTAAGTCCAGATCTGGCAGAGTACATAGAGCCTGGTTGCTTGGAACAGCAGTTTCCAAGTTATGCTGATACTGTGTGCTGGGAAGGGCTGGTGGCTTGGCATTCCCAACCATGTGTGTGCATCCATCCATGGACTGCCATGTGAGTCAGAAAGTTTGTGCACCAGTCCTGGCCCAGCTCTCTCTTCTGGGGAAATCTCTGGCTGCTCCTGGACCTCAAATTTTCATTGGTAAAGGGGAATAATATCTCTATGGATCTGGGCATTGAAGAAGGGCTGGAGACTCTAGGGCAACCAGATTCTCCCTGACTCTTGGCAAGGCTGCTGGTCACATCTTATTTTTGGTCAAATCCTGTTTAACCTGAGCTTCATTCTGTTTCCAAATTGGTTCTTCTGATGCCTTTCCATAGGATTGTCCGACTCCCAAACATACCCTTATATCCCTCGCCTGCAGGAAGCTTACCTCCTATTTTGAATTGTGTGAGGCCATTCAACATGAATGAGCAAGAACTTGGACCTTGTTGTCCACAGAACTGGGCTGGAGTCCTGCCTTTCTTACTAACCAGCCTTGGGATACTTGATCTGTATGAGCTTTGTTTCCTTCTATAGAATATGGACAATAATTGTATCTACGTCATGGATTATTGTTAGAATGACACCAAATAATGCCTGAGGAGCACTTAGCCTGATGTCTGGCACTGTGTATATGCTTAAGAAGTGGTAGTTGCTAATGATATAATTTCTTCTCTCAAGCCTAAAATGTTGGCACTTTATCCACCTCAATATTTCTCCTTTTCTTTAGTCCTGAGGTTCACCTCTCTCTATTGACACTCTCACTTCCCTTCCTATCCAGCTTCCTGAAGCCCCATCTTTATGAGTCATCATGATTCATGCTTCTTTCTCAGTCTATTTTGCCCTACTGGGTCTTGCCCTGCAGTCTAGAAAATGTCTGTCCTAGGTTAGGCATGTACTAGTCTCCTGGGGCTACTTTGATTTTTCTTTTGCCATTACTCCAAATAACTAAAGAGTAGAAATTGCCTTCAAGGCCATCCCATCCTTACTCTGGCTTCTTCCTCATCTCCCAGCCATCTGTCTTTGTCTCCCAGTACTCTACAGAACTTTACCCCACAAAGGACATTCAAAACCTAACTGTCAAATGCAATGACCCCTTCTTGCTTGCTGCTTCTTCAAGCCCTCCATACAGAGCTGCTAACCCCATTCTGCTGAGATTAAACTCTTCTTCCCAACTGCCATCTTTCACATTGTAGGCTTAGTTTTCTTCTCTCTCACCAAACATACCTTGCTTTGGGTTTTCCAGAATGTTTCTGGAAACTATCATGAACAAAGCACTGAGACAGGAATGTTTGCCTCTTCCCAACCATTTTGACTCCCCTAGCTCCTCTCCCTCCTTCCATCTCCTAACATAAACACGCCCTACGTTCCTGTTCCTGTCTCTGGCCTAGTTCTATATCTCAACACTTTCTCCCCTAGAGATCTCTCATATTCCCACAGTTTCTGTGTTCATTTCTTTATTATTATTATTATTATGATATGTTAGTCACCATAAAGTACATCATTAGCTTTTGATGTAGTGTTCCATGATTCATTGTTTGCGTATAACATGCAGTGCTCCATGCAATACGTGCCCTCCTTAACACCCTTCACTGGACTAGCCCCCCTCCCCTCTAAAACCCTCAGTTTGTTTCCTGGAGTCCATAGTCTCTCATGGTTAGCCTCCCCCTCTGTTATTCCCCCTTCATTTTTCCCTTCCTTCTCCTAATGATATCCCTGCTATTCCTTGTGTTCCACAAATAAGTGAAACCATATGATAACTGTGTTCATTTCTGTGTGGATGGTTCCCAGGTCCCTATCTTCGGTCCTGCTCCCATCTGAGCCAGAGTCCCACCTCCAACTGTCTGTTGGATACTCCATCAGCTGCAAAATCTTTGCATATCTGAAGCAATGCTAATTGTCTCCCCCATCAAACCTGCTCTGTCTGCTTAGCCTATTTCTGATCATGGCACTACAACTCCTCATTACCAAGGCTTGAGACCTATAAGCCATCTAGGAGAGCCTCCTTTGTGTTTTCCCCTTCCAGAAACCAAGTCCTGGGAAATCTGCTCCTGCACTGGAACTTCTCTTCACCCCTCTTCTCAAAGCCCACTAACCTTGCCTCATCAAGCTCTTACTATTCTCACCTGTATGACAATGTGGCCCTACCTGGTCTCATCAAAACTTCCTTCTTCTAAATCCTTCCCCTATCACAGCAGTCAGAGGGTTCTTCTTACAACCTAGACCCAATTACTTTTTTCCCTTGGCGTGTCACCTCTTCTTTAAGAGAAGACACCTTCTCTTAAATTGAAGGGAAATTAGATTTTATATTTTTGTTTAAGATAGCATTTATACAAGGATACCACTGAAAATTGTTCACCTCTCTTTCTATCTCTGTCTCTCTCTGTCTCTACACTCATCCTCGTTTCTAAGCATGAACATAAAGATAAGGTTAGAATGAGGTTTGACCTAACAATAATTATTGTGTGGGGCCTGAAGTTATTCTTAGTTTCATTCTTTAACCTTTTCTGCATTGATTTAACTTCTAATTAGGAGAACACATAAGTTTTTTAAAAAAACAATAAAGTCCTTCTTCAGGGAAGAGGGAAAAGAACCCTCTGCTGGCTCCTCATTGACACTAGAACAAAGTCCAAACTCCTTAACCTGTGTTAAGAGGCCCTCCGTGATTGACCTCTGTCCACCTCTCCCTCCTCATTGAAGGCCACTCTCCCTTCCCTCCACTGTCCGGAGCTCCAGCCTCTGACACTCTTTAAGACTCACCATTCCTAGGATACCTTGCCCTTCCTCTTCCCTCTTCTTCGTTACCATTTGGAAGCATGCTTATCCTGCCAGGTGAAGCAGACAATGGGAAAAATGGGATTTCTCTGTGGACTGATAGGTCTTTTTGTTCCTCAAGCATTACCCTGGCTCCAGAGTCACTGATTAGCAGGCATGAAGTCAACCCTCCCCTCAAGTGCAGCCAGCCTTCTGAGGGAGGACAGGAATGGGAACACAGAACTGGCACAGGTGAACCGAGCCCTCACTGTGGGTAGGTGATAGAAAGAGTGGCTAATGAAAGAAGGAGTTGGGAGACCAGGTGGCCAAGGTGGGTTTTGCCACCCTTGCTCCTCTGGTGTATATGTGAGCTTGGTGACTCACCTTTCCTAGACAAGTTACAAGAGGCAGAAGGAGGATATACCTTCAGGCACCAAAGGGGCCTCAACCATTCAGATTGCCTTCAATTATGGGTCTGCTCTGGGGCCACAGAGTCCTGCAACCAAAGGGAATTGCCTCAGGTAGTCTCTACCTGCCTTTTCTCAGTCCCGCTAACCCCCACTGGTCTTATGCTACTAAGAAGGTGGAGGGCAAGGTGTCCTACACAGGCCACCATCACCATCCCTCCTAAGCCCAGCTCTTTGCAAAGATTATTTACTCCTCAGGGACCTCAAACAGAATATGTCTAAGACAGAACCCAACCTGCCTTCCTTCTTCTGCCACCATTACTACAAGGTATTCTGCCTACTGTGTCCCAGGCAGCATTAATGGTGCTACTGTTCACCTTGTCCCTGGCTCCACACATGCATGATGCTGTTTCACACCTCACTGCCTTCACATATGCTGTGCGCTTGTTTGCAGTATCTGTATCCTTCTCTCTTCAACTGGTCCCTATCAAGACTCAGATCAGTGGTGAACTCCTATGAGAATTTTCCCTTTAGCCTTCCCATCTTCTTGAGACTAGGTGTGGAACCCCTCCTCTGTGCTTCATAAGAACTAGGCATACCCTATTGTCATTGTCACTTTCCTGTCTGGTTTTTCCACCAGACCTGGAGCTACTTGAGCACAGACACCATGTATTATGTAACTCTGGATCCCTACGACCAAGCACAGAGGTTTGTATACATTTGACACTCAGTAAAAAGTAGTTAATATATTTTATGGATTCATAAATCCTAATGTATATATGGATTCATATATCCTCAACTTTTTCCTGGCTTTTATGTCCCAAATTCGGTCAGTCACTGTGTCCTGTCCCTTTATCTTCTTAATGATCTCTTGTTTACTTCTTTTCAACCTAGGACATTATTCTTAGACCAGGCCACCGCCATCCCAATACCCAACTACCCCAGCCACCTGAGTGGTCTTCCAAACACAACACAGCAGCCAGATGGAGCCTTTCAAAGAATAAGTTTGCTTGTGTCACCATTCTGCTCAAAATAGTCCAGAGGCTTGGCACCACCCACAGCACAAGTCCAAGCCCTTGATGAAAGCTCATGCCAGAGACCCTGGGAAATTCATCCCTCCTCAGCCTTGTCTCCTATGCTTCTTTTCCAGAGTTCTGGAGTCCAAGTAAGCAAAATAACTTGCTAATACTTTCAGTCACTGATTTGTCTATCTCCATTCCTTTGCTCATGCTCTTAGCTCAACCTGGAACCCTCTTCTTAACATGGAATCCCCTTCCTTGTTTGTCTTCTTTCCAAAGATTCACCCTGTTTCAAGGTTCTTTCTTCAGTGTTCTCCTTCAGGAGGTTCTGAGAAACCTGGTCACCACCAGATAAATGGTTCATGCCAAGGATGTAAATCCTGTGGGCTATCTGAGAAAGGACAGGCCCCATCTGGGTGGGACCTTGGCTGGGACATAAGACTGCTGAGATTCCCAGTCTCAGCAAAGACCTCTTTAGCTCAAAGAATCTCATTCTCAGTTTGGGGGTTAAGACGACCTGACTCCTTCAGATGCCTTAAGGCTACCACTCTGCTCTTCAGTTGAGCTTTTACTATAGCTGCTGGCAAGGCTGTGTGTTGCTGTCTCCACATGTAGAAAGCCTTGGGGACACTTTTATGGGTGACTAATACTCAACACTGGGACTTTCCCAAAACATGGCCTTCCCATCAGCTAAGCCAAACTTGAGACCTGACTTAGGAGATGAGGCTGAGGAAGCCAGATGGAAATGAACTTGATCTTATGATGTGCTTATATGGGAGCTTTGATCAGTAAAAAAACTTGGGCCCAGAGTTTTTCTTGCAGGCAGATGGATAACTTGGCTGAAATGGCAATAAGACTTTTAACAAAATGACTCTGTGCTAGGTCAGAAAGAATGACAAGGCGGAGACGAAATAATGTGGGAGTCGAAGGGACTTATTTGCCCAGAATTATGCCATGAAAGGTAGAATTTAGTCTAAGGCACATCTGTGGGCAGAATTCAGGGACTGCTAAGTTAGGGGTGGGAGATTCCTAGAAAAGCAGCTTCCCCCCCCCTCCGAATTCATGTAAGTGGTTAACAAAGGCAATATTAACAGAGGGCCTACTTAGTGTCAGGCACTGGGAACCCAGAAATGACACAGAAATAACTCTCACCCTGTCTCTTCCTTCAAAGAACTTCTGGTCTAGGATGGGAGGGTGTTATATCTTCAGCGGACCTGTGTACCTAGAGCTGGGAGCAAGGGAGGAGTAGAAATTGGCAAGACTCAGTGAGGTTTCCAAGCCTGCGCCATGGAGACATGGAGATCCCACCTCCCTTTCTTTGCCAACATGTAGTGCTCCTTTGAATCTGTCCAGCTTGGGATGAGTTAATGCCAGTAATTCTTTGTACTGTGGAGGGGTAAGGAGAGGTGGAGGATAGGGCTCTCTGTTAGGTTGTTTCCAATTTCCTCACACTTCAGAGATGTGGAGTTTTTGAAAAATAGCTCATGTGGAATTTCTTGGTCTATGCTCTTATTTTTCTCATCTCTGCTGGAATGACTTAAGCATCAACCCTCAGCCCTGCCTTCTTGACTTGATAGATGTATCTGGAGGGTCATTCTGGGTAGGAGGTAAAAAATGAAACACAGCTGGTCCTAATTGCTTGCTTTGTCAGGACCGAAGTGCTTTATTGACCAGTGCAGCTATAGTCTTACTCCTCAGCTTATCTATGAGTCACTGTGGCTGTGTCAACAACAAAGCCACTGATGAATTGTCTTAATGGCTGAGACCCATTGACTGTTTGCTGACCTGATTGATTACTTGACTCCCAACTTGAATCTGTCTCAAACTTGTTCCTTCAGTGAAGCACATGGGTTCACTCTATGTGGTTTTAATGCAATCACTTCAACTTTCTGTGCTTTGGCTTCCCTGGCAAGTCAATAGGTTTGTTGTTAAGTGGGTGTGTTGATTTTTTGAGAATATCTAAAGGGTTTAGTGGAGGGTGAGGACAAATGTGCCAGAGTGAGCAAGACTTGCTTGCCCCAAGATATTCCTGGAGGCCTACTTCCTGTCTTAGATAAGTCTCTTAGGACCTCCAAAGATAGAAGAGTGGGTACAAGCCATGTGCACATATATGTTCCATGTGTGAACATGGAATTCTCTCCCTTGAGTGCTCTATGTCTCACCACCCAACCACCACAGGTACCTAGTTAACTCAAATCTCAGCTTCCCCTTCTGTTCCTTGGGGAAGCCTCTCCTGACTCCCTGGGTTAGGTCAGGCATTCCTGATCCTAACTCTCAGAACAGCTTGCAATTTTCCTTCTTAACACATACCCAGTTGCAATATTTATTTCTGTGACTATTTGGTTAATGTTTGTTTCTTCTACTAACAAGTACCATAAGGAGGGAACCATGACTCTTTTACCCCTTGAACCCAGCACAGAGTCCAGCATATAGTACGATCCCCTTTCTTTCTACCTCTTTGGTACCACTGAGGTATATACACCCCTTTCCTCTTCCCTCCTCCTTTCTCTCCTCCCTTCACTGACCAATATTTTAAGTTCAGCCACTAGTCACCAGACTTTTCCTTGCCCATTCTGCTCTGTCTCCATGGGAAATTGCAGCTCATTCAGATGCATAGGTGTCACAGTCATCTTCCCAAAACATCTGGCTTTAATAATCCTCAGGGGGTCCTAGATCAGCAGACAGATATGTCCCTTCTGCTGTTGGTTCCACCCTCACCTCTTTAGCCTTATCTCCCCTATTCTCCACTCCAATTTTTCTGTTTTAGTCAAACCGATATTTTTAGGTACTGTATTCCTTGCAATAATTCTACATTTTATTGGCAATCTAGGTCCACTATCCCTTTCTTATCTGGTATAAAATTAATTTCCTTCCAGGAGTTTTCTCTGATTAAACCCACTTACCTCAGACATCTCCTGGCTCAGTTCATCAAATACAGTGCTTCCTACCAGATTCAATGTAGTCATAATCAGGTATCTATTATCATTTAGATTTTATTTAACAGTATTACTGAGCACTTACAGAGTATCAGACACTGTGCAAAGCCCTGGAAATATGACTGTGACCATGATTGACATAGTTCTTTCTTCATAAACTGGAAAGTCCAGTAGGAGATTCAGACATGGAACAAGGAACTACAGATGATGACTATTGCAAAAGGGCAAGTGCAGGGAGCTTGGGGAGTTGACTCAGCTTGGGGTCAGGCAAAGCCACCCTGAGAAAGAGCCATCTCAGCTGGGACCTAAAGATAAGTAGGGGATAAGCTGGTCCAGGATTAGAAGAGGGGCAGGAATGTGTAGGATAGTGAAGGAGTTCTAGGACTAGCTGGTGAGAAAACCCTGCATGAAACAGAAGCAAAGAATAGTGGAAAAGAGAAACAAGGGCCAGAGCATCAGGATCTTTACACTGTGGGAAGAAGTTTGAATTTTATTCCAAGGAAAAGTAAAGCAATGAGATAAAGTTTTCATTTTAAAAAAATTACTCTGATTGCTATAAAGCAAATGAATTTCAGATGGGCAAGAATGGAAGCAGTTATATTAGTGTGAGGCTGGTTGGTTACTGATTTACTGCCCCTCAGCTCCAAATTTACCCATTTTTTGCCTATTGTATGAAATTGGATCTTGTCCCTTCAAATACTTTTTCCTTGCCAGTTGTTATGGAAACTTTGTCAGTAGAAGACATTAGGAAGATATCACAGGAGGAAAAGAGTTTTTCTTCCTGGTTCTGGTGTGTTTAATCAGCAGGCTCTTAGCGCCTATACAGACGGCTTCTTCAGGTCTCACCTTTGTGGCACAGATGACTTCCTCAGTGCCTGGCCCCTGCAGTACTTAAAGCTTTTCCAGAACTCAGAACCTGATATACACAGTGGTCAGCAACACCCAATGGCCAGCAGTTTCTTTTGGCACCCCCTTTGGTGGGACACCTGCCAGTGAACAGCGTTCCTAGAGGGCACATTTCTGACAAGTTCTTAAGGGTGAATTTTTAGTACACCTGACAGTGCAGCACCACAATGACTTCTCTGCCACTCAGTGAGCCATGATGATGCCCTCTCCAACACAGTATGCATCCCCAAGGTCAACAATCGCTGGGGTATTTGAAGGAGCTTTCCTTGTTTGCTCCATATCATTTGTAAGGGTAGTGGCTGCTCCTTATATCTGCTATTCCTAAGTTCTTTAGAGTTCTTGACCTGTTACTTGCTAATCCTTCATTAATTCAACCCCCAGTCATAGTTAATAATTCTTTTTTTAAATAGTTTTATTGAGGTATAGTTTATAAACCACAGAATCTACTAGTTTTAAGTGTACAATTAAGTGGTTTTTAATAAGTTTACAAAGTTGTAAAACCATCATCACAATATAAAAAATATTGTACCCATTCACAATCACTCTGTCTGCATTCCCAGCCCTACTTTCTGTCTCTGTAGATTAGCATTCTCTGGAATTTTCAGAATGCGTGTTCTTCTGGGTCTGGCTTCTTTTACTGAGCTTCCCCCCCCCCTTAAATTGTGGTTAAGAATACACAGCATAAAATATACCATCTTAACCACTTTAAGTGTACTGTTTAGTAGTTTTAAGTGTATTACATTGCTCTGAATCAGATCTGTAGAACTTTTTTCATTTTGCAAAACTACTAACTAATAATTCTTTATACTAAACTTTCCCTGTTGAAATCATTGTGTAGTTTCCCTGTAATGATTGGACCCAGACTGATATTGAAGTAAATACAGTGTCCCAGGGAAGAAATACTGGGGCTTAGATTAGGAGTAGCAGTAGAATTGAAAAGAAGAGAGCATGGTATTTTTTTATGCTGGAGTCAATAAAGCTGGCTGATGAATTGGACTGAGGGATAAAAGAAAAAAAGAATCAAGGATGACATCTGGTATTCTTGCCTGGGCACTGGGTGACAGTAATACCCTTCATTGAGGGGAAAGCACTTACTTGGAAATAGAGTACTTGAATGAAAGGATGCATCCTCTCAAATTTGTCTTTGCTTCTAGTATGTACTTGGCATAGTTTGCAACAATGACTTTCAACACTGGCTGTGCATTATAATCACTTGGGAGCTTTTAATATCTATGGATGTCCTGGCTGCATCCCAGAGTAATTGAATTAAAATATCTGGAGATGGAGTCCAGGCACTGATAATTTTGAGGAGCCCTCCATGTGATTGTAATATGTATCCAGGTTTAAGATCCAATATTCAATTAGGGCTTGTCATCAAAATGAAGGGATTTAGGGCAAGACTCCATGGCTGGCCTGGATATTAGAAAAGGTAGGTTAGTTAGGACAACATCAAATGCTATCAAATGAAAGGGTAAACATGGTGAGAAGTGTGGATGGGTGTTAGTTGGTAGAGTCATTACCTTGCCTTTGGTACAACCTATGTGCCTATCCATGTGAGATGCTATATATCTGTTATCAATTGTATTAGGGTTCTTCAGAGAAACAGATCCAACAATTTGTTTGTTTGTTTATACATACTATTAGCTCTGTATCTTTGACAAACCCTGACTGCATATGTATATATTTGAAGAAATTGGCTCCTGTGAATGTGAAGGCTGGCAAGTTCAAATTCCTCAGGGCAGGCCAGTCAGCCTGGAAGCTCAGGTAGGTTTTCTATGTTGCACTCATCTTTTCCCCAAGCTTTTACTTATTTTTTATTATTTTTATAATAATTTTTTATTATTTTAGTCACCATACAGTACATCCCTAGTTTTTGATGTAATGTTCCATGATTCATTACTTGTGTATAACACCCAGTGCACCATGCAATACATGCCCTCCTTAATACTCATCACCGGCCTATTGCAATCCCCCACCCCCCTCCCCTCTGAAGCCCTCAGTTTGTTTCCCAGAGTTCATAGTCTATGTTGCACTCATGAAAGCACAATTTGCTCCGTCTTTGCTTTTAGGGCCTTTGACTGATTGGATGAGGCCCACCCACACCACAAAGGGTGATGTGCTCTACTCAAAGTATACTGATTATAAATATTTATCACATCTAAAAAGTACTTCCTCAGTGATATCTTGACTGGTGTTTGACCAAACATCGGGGCACAATAGCCTAGCCAAGTTGACACATAAAAGTAACCATTACATCTACTTTAATTTTCACTACTCTGAAGGAGGTTGTACCTACAGTGCAGATGAGAAAATTGAGGCAGAGAAAAACTAATTAATTTTCCCCAATTCATTCAGCTAGTGGATGGCTGTTCAAGGATTGAAACTCAGGTCTTTGGGACTCCACAGTCTCTCTTGAAGCCAGAGAGACCAAAAGTCTATTTCTCTGGTAGTCTCTGAGCTTTAGGTTGTATTGAGCTGAGGAATGGGAAGCCCTAGCAGTAGTACAATAGACTCTCTTTTCATCAAAATTCTAGAGGAGAACATAGGCAGTAACCTCTTCAACATGGGCCACAGCAATTTCTTTCAAGACATGTCTCCAAAGGCAAGGGAAACAAAAGCAAAAATGAACTTTTGGGACTTCATCAGGATAAAAAGCTTCTGCACAGCAAAGGAAACAGTCAACAAAACCAAAAGACTATTGACAGAACGGGAGAAGGTATTTGCAAATGACATATCAAGATAAAGGGCTGGTATCCAAGATCTATAAAGAATTTCTCAACCTCAACACCCGAAAAACAAATAATCAAGTCAAAAAATGGGCAGAAGACATGAACAGACACTTCTCCAAAGAAGACATACGAATGGCTAACAGACACATGAAAAGATGTTCAACATCATTAGCCATCAGGGAAATTCAAATCAAAACCACATTGAGAAACCACCTTACACCAGTTAGAATGGCAAAATTGACAAGGCAGAAAACAACAAATGTTAGAGAGGATGTGGAGAAAGGGGATCCCTCTTACACTGTTGGTGGGAATGCAAGTTGGTACAGCCACTTTGGAAAACACTGTGGAGGTCCCTTAAAAAGTTAAAAATAGAGCTACCCTATGATCCAGCAATTGCACTACTGGGTATTTACCCCAAAGATACAGACGTAGTGAAGAGAAGGGCCATATGCAGCCCAATGTTCATAGCAGCAATGTCCACAATAGCTAAATCGTGGAAGGAGCCGAGATGCCCATCAACAGACGAATGGATGAAGAAGATGTGGTCCATATATACAATGGAATATTACTCAGCCATCAGAAAGGATGAATACTCAACATTTGTAACGACATGGATGGAACTGGAGGAGATTATGCTAAGTGAAATAAGTCAAGCAGAGAAAGACAATTATCATAAGGTTTCACTTATATGTGGAACATAAGGAATAGCAGGGAGGACATTAGGGGAAGGGAGGGAAAACTGAAGGGGGGAAAATTACAGGGGGAGACAAACAGTGAGAGACTATGAGGAAACAAACAGGGTTTTAGAGGGGAGGGGGCGGGGGGATGGGTTAACCTGGTGATGGGTATCAAGGGGGGCACGTATTGCATGGAGCACTGGGTGTTATATGCAAAAAATGAGGCATGGAACACTACATCAAAAAAAATATATAGGCTCTCTTTTCTCTCTTCCTGTCATATCTGCTCCTTCCCCATGGTTCTCTGGAGTCAGCCACATTTTCCTTTTTGTGAGAGCATAGGGTTTTTCCATGAACTTGCTAAGGAGATGACCTTCCTTCTTGACCCAGGGGCTAACCTCACCTGCCTCTCCCACTCCCTTTCCTGGTTAGAAGTCAGGCTTTTGCTAACTCCTTGAGGAGAGAACTTTTGTTTGTAGCTCTAGGTTTTGGTCTGAGGAGCAGAAAATCAGGAATCATTCCATATCTCATCTTTTTCCTCTGCTACACTGGTATCTGTTTGGCATGATTTGATGTTTCTCTTCTCCTTTGAGAAAGGTTTTTACCCCTCCTTCTTCAGGAAAGCCTGGGATCTAAAGTTCTGTCTTTAGAATGACTCTAGATCGGTGTTCCAAGCACCAACTTGCTAGTGGAAATGATAAATGCTACAAGGGATTATTGCAAAAAGAAAGCAAATCTCTATTTGCAATCCAATTAAGACACATTTCTATAACTTTTGCCTCTGACATAAGGATTTTCTCAGCAACTGTTTGCTCAGAATGATACTTTCTTTAGCAGGAGAACTAATTCCCCAACAGAAGCCCCTAGGCCATTCAGACTGTCTGAGAGAAGCTGGGGAAAGGTTAAGGAAACTGTTAGTCTGATACCTTTAACAAGGAAGAGAATGGAGGAACATATTGTTAGAGCTGAGTTGTTAATTTGATTACTTTTCAGAGAGACTGGGGACTTCCTTTTTTTTTAATTTTTATTTTTTCGAATGATTTTTTATTATATTATGTTAGTCACCATACAGTACATCCCCAGTTTCCGATGTAAGGCTCGATGATTCATTAGTTGTGTATAACACCCAGTGCACCATGCAATACGTGCCCTCCTTACTACCCATCACCGGTCTATCCCACTCCCCTACCCCCCTCCCCTCAGAGGCCCTCAGTTTGTTTCTCATAGTCCATAGTCTCTCATGTTTCATTCCCCCTCCTGATTACCCCCTCTTTCGTTATCCCTTTCTTCCCCTACTGATCATTCTAGTTCTTATGTTCCATAGATGAGAGAAATCATATGATAGTTGTCTTTCTCTGCTTGACTTATTTCACTTAGCATTATTTCCTCCAGTGCCGTCCATGTTGTAGCAAACGTTGAGAACTCGTTCTTTCTGATAGCTGAGTAATATTCCATTGTATATATGGACCACAACTTCTTAATCCAGTCATCTGTTGAAGGGCATCTCGGCTCCATCCACGATTTAGCTATTGTGGACATTGCTGCTATGAACATTGGGGTGCATATGGCCCTTCTCTTCACTACGTCTGTATCTTTGGGCTAAACACCCAGTAGTGCAATGGCTGGATCATAGGGTAACTCAATTTTTAACTTTTTAAGGGACGTCCACACTGTTTTCCAGAGTGGCTGTACCAACTTGCATTCCCACCAACAATGTAGGAGGGATCCCCTTTCTCCACATCCTCTCCAACAATTCTCTCTTGCCTTGTCTATTTTTGCCATTCTAACTGGCGTAAGGTGGTATCTCGGTGTGGTTTTGATTTGAATTTCCCTGATGGCTAATGATTTTGAACATTTTGTCATGTGTCTGTTAGCCATTTGTATGTCTTCATTGGAAAAGTGTCTGTTCATATCTTCTGCCCATTTTTTGATTTATTTGTTTCTCGTGTATTGAGTTTGAGAAGTTCTTTGTAGATCTTGGATACCAGTCCTTTATCTGTAGTGTCATTTGCAAATATATTCTCCCATTCCGTGGGCTGCCTCTTAGTTTTTCTGACTGTTTCCTTGGCTGTGCAGAAACTTTTAATCTTGATGAAGTCCCATAAATTCATTTTATCTTTTGTTTCTCTTGCCTTTGGGGATGTGTCATGAAAAAGGTTGCTTTGGCTGATGTCGTAGAGGTTGCTGCTTATGTTCTCCTCTAGAATTTTGATGGATTCCTGTCTCACATCGAGGTCTTTCATCCATTTGGAGTTTATTTTTTGTATGGTGTGAGATAGTGGTCAAGTTTCATTCTTTTGCATGTAGCTGTCCAATTTTCCCAGCACCATTTATTGAAGAGACTGTCTTTTTCCCACCGGATGTTTTTTCCTGCTTTATCAAAGATTAGTTGCCGAAAGAGCCGAGGGTCCATTTCTGGGTTCTCTATTCTGTTCCATTGGTCTATGTGTCTGTTTTTGTGCCAGTACCATGCTGTCTTTGTGATCACAGCTTTGTAGTACAGCTCAAAATCCAGCATTGTGATGCCCCCAGCTTTGTTTTTCCTTTTCAACAGTTCCTTGGAGATTCAGGGCCTTTTCTGTTTCCATACAAATTTAAGGACTGTTTGTTCCAGTTCTTTGAAAAATGTCCTTGGTATTTTGATCGGGATAGCATTGAAAGTGTAGATTGCTCTGGGTAGCATGGACATTTTAACTATGTTAATTCTTCCGATCCATTAGCATGGAATATCTTTCCATCTTTTTATGTCTTCCTCAATGTCTTTCAAGAGTGATTTATAGTTTCTAGAATATAGGTCCTTTACGTCTCTGGTTAAGATAATTCCAAGGTAAAGGATGGTTTTTGGTGCTATTGTAAATGGTATGGATTCCCTAATTTCTCTTTCCTCGGTCTCATTATTCGTGTATAGAAATGCAACTGATTTCTGAGCATTGATTTTGTATCCCGCCACGTTACTGAATTGCTCTATAACTTCTAATAGTTTGGGAGTGGCTTCTTTTGGGTTTTCCATATAGAGTATCATGTCATCTGTGAAGAGAGACATTTTGACTTCTTCTTTGCCAATTTGAATACCTTTGATCCCTTTTTGTCGACTGATTGCTGTTGCAAGGACTTCTAGTACTATGTTGAATAATAGTGGCAAGAGTGGGCATCCTTGTCGAGTTCCTGATCTTAAGGGAAAGGCTTCCAGCTTTTCCCCATTGAGAATAATATTTGCAGTAGGGTTTTCATAGATGGCTTTTATGAGATTGAGAAATGTACCTTCTATTCCTACACTCTGAAGGGTTTTAATCAGGAAAGGATGCTGTATTTTGTCAAATGCTTTTTCAGCATTGATTGAGAGGATCATATGGTTCCTGAGTCTTTTCTTGTTGATATGATGTATCACGCTGATTGATTTGCGAATATTGAACCACGCTTGCATCCCAGGTATGAATCCCACTTGATCGTGATGGATAATCCTTTTAATGTACTGTTGGATTCTATTAGCAAGTATCTTGTTGAGGATTTTGGCATCCATATTCATTAGGGAGATCGGTCTGTAATTCTCCTTTTTGAGGGGGTCTTTGCCTGGTTTGGGGATCAAGGTAATATTGGCCTCATAGAATGAGTTTGGTAGCTTTCCTTCTGTTTCTATTTTTTGAAATAGCTTTAGGAGAATAGGTATTATTTCTTCTTTGAATGTTTGGTAGAATTCCCCAGGAAAACCGTCCAGGCCTGGAGTTTTGTTATTTGGAAGGTTGTTTATCACTGACTCAATTTCTTCATAATTAATTGGCCTGTTTAAGGAATCAATTTCTTCCGGTTTCAATCTTGGTAGTTTATAGGTTTCCAGGAAGGATTCCATCTCTTCCAGTTTGCTTAGTTTATTGGCATATAGCTGTTGATAAAAATTTCTAATAATCCTTCCAATTTCAATGGTGTTGGTCGTGACCTCTCCTTTTTCATTCATAATTTTAATAATCTGGGTCCTTTCTCTTTTCTTTTGGATAAGTTTTGCCAGTGGTCTGTCAATTTTATTGATTCTCTCAAAGAACCAGCTTCTAGTCCTGTTGATCTGCTCTACTGTACTTCTGGTTTCTGCTTGATTGATTTCAGCTCTAATTTTGGTCAACTGCTTCCTCGTGAGTGGATTAGGCCTGTCCCTCTGTTGCTGTTCCAGCTTCTTGAGGTGAGAGTATAAAAACTGCATTTTAGATTTTTCTATTCTTTTGAGTGAGGCTTGGATGGCTATGTATTTCCCCCTTAGGACTGCCTTTGCAGTATCCCATAGGTTTTTGACTGTTGTATTTTCATTCTCATTGGTCTCCATAAATTGTTTAATTTGATTTTTGATTTCCTGGTTTATGGAGTCATTCCTGAGCAGGATGGTTCTTAGTCTCCAAGTGTTTGAGTTTCTTCCAAATTTTTCCTTGTGGTTGAGTTCCAATTTCAGAGCGTTGTGGTCTGAGAATATGCAGGGGATAATTTCAATCTTTTGTTATCAGTTGAGACCTGTTTTGTGTCCCAGAACATGGTCTATTCTTGAGAATGTTCCATGGGCATTAGAATAGAATGAGTATTCTTTGGTTCTGGGGTGCAGTGTTCTATATATATCTATGAGGTCCGACTCGTCGAGTATGGCATTCAAAGCCTTTGATTCTTTGCTTAGTTTTTGCCAGGGTGTTCTGTCTATTTCTGATAGTGGAGTGTTGAGGTCCCCTACTATTAATGTATTTTTATTTATATGTCTCTTTATTCTGGTTAAGAGTTGGCTTGCATATCTTGCTGCTCCCCTGTTGGGGGCATATATATTTATAATTGTCATATCCACTTGTTGAATACTTCCTTTAAGAATAATATAGTGCCCTTCTGCGTCTCTAACTATAGTCTGTAGTTTAAAATCCAATTTATCTGATATGAGAATTGCTACCCCAGCTTTCTTTTGAGGTCCATTTGCGTGAAAGATGGTACTCCATCCCCTTACTCTCAGTCTGAATGCATCTTTGGGTTCGAAATGAGTCTCTTGTAGACAGCAAATGGATGGGTCATTTCTTTTTATCCAATCTGCAACCCTGTGGCAGTATGGGAGCATTTAAGCCATTAACATTAAGACTGAGTACTGAGAGATATGATTTTAATGATGCCATGTTGCCAGTAAAGTCTTTGTTTGTATTGGCTGTGACTTTCTGTTCTGTATCACTCTTGGGGCCCTTTTACTTTTATAGAACCCCCCGTAATATCACCTGTAGGGCTGGTTTTGTGGTTACAAAATTGGTTAGTGACTGGCGATTCTGAAATGTCTTTATTTCTCCATCAATTCTGAATGACAGCCTTGCTGGATAAAGGATCCTTGGCTGCATGTTTTTCTCTGAAAGAGCTTTAAATATGCTCCCCCAACCCTTTCTCTCATTCCAGGTCTGTGTAGACAGGTCTGACATAATTCTGATAACTTTGCCTTGGTACGTGAGAAATTTCTTTGCCCTGGCCGCTTTCAATACTGTATCCTTGGATCTAATATTTGCGAATTGCACTATGACGTGATGTGGCGTAGGTTTGTCGTGGTTGAGCTTGGGAGGGGTCCTCTCTGCCTCTTGGACACGAATGTTTGTTTCCCTCGCTAGATTAGGGAAGTTTTCAGCTACAATTTGTTCAAATATCTCTTCTAGACCTCTGTTTTTCTCCACCCCCTCGGGGATGCTGATGATTCTAACATTGGATCGTTTCATTGAGTCAGTAATCTCCCGTAACCTACATTCGTGGGCGTGGATTTTTTTAAGAGCAGCTTCTATTTTGGTTTTTTCCTCTATTAACCCATCCTCCAATTCACTAACCCTTTCCTCTGCTTCGGTGACCCTGGCTGTCAGAGCCTCTAGTTTTGCCTACATTTGGCTCATAGAATTTTTAATTTCTGTCAGATTCGCTCTCATTTCTGTCCTTAGGGATTCTATAGTCTCAGTAACCTTTTCGTTAATAGTTTTTTCAATTCTACTCATCATTTTGACCATCGTTACTCTGAATTCCATTTCGGATACTTTGGTTACATCCATATCCATTATTTCTGTGGCAGAGGCCACAGACTCACTGTCCTTTCTTTGCTGGGGGGGGGGCTTCTCCTTCTTGTCATTCTGATGAGGAGAGGTTGCGGGGTTGTCCAGAGCCCAAATTATTGACTGGGTCCCAGGCCGTGCCCCTTGTTTTATAGGGATCTTAGGGATGTGGGCTTCTTCTTTAAAGATTTTATTTATTTATTTATGTGGCAGCCAACCAGCGAGAGAGGGAACAGAAGCAGGGGAGTGGGAGAGGAAGAAGCAGGCTCCCAGCGGAGGAGCCCGATGAGGGACTCCTTTCCGGAACGCTGGGATCACGCCCTAAGCCAAAGACAGGCGCTCAATGACTGTGCCACCCAGGCGCCCGGGTTGGGGGCTTCTTGATTTTTCAGCCTGCCTTCTGGGGGAGGGGCCTGCTGCGCTGATACTCAGGCAACCCTGTTTGGGTAGAGTGTCTGTGTCCCCTGCGAGGGGGGATGGGGATGGGCACTCTCTGAGCCGGTATTTCCAGGCTTTTGTTCTCTGGCGGCTTTCCCTGTCGGTCGGCTGTGCCTCTTCTGAGAGTAAGAGCAGCAGTGGCCGAATTTCAGCCTCTGTCACAGAACAGAGGGATTGCGGCCCATTCTCTACTAATGTTCTGGCCGCTTTAATTCTGTTACTGTTGGTGCTGCTCAACCCTGCAGCATCCCGGGATGTGCGCCCCACACCCGGCGTCCTGGCCCTCACTTCCAGGGCCAGCGCGTCTCTGTCCTTTGTGTTTCTAACGCCCCCAGCCGCCAGCCGCCCCGCGCGCGCTCCGGAAGCTCCCGGTCTCAGTCTGGATCCAGTGAGCACACCGGGATTCCAGTGTTCTGCGAGATGCCTGGTGGCGCGTGCACCCGGCTCATCGTCTCAGTCTGCTGTTTTGCGGGTGCTGTCCACGAGCCCCACCCGCTCTCCCGTGCAACTGGCTACCGCTTCCCAGCGCCCGAACACGGCGGCTCCCTCCCCCTTCCGTTTATCTTCCAATATCTGTGCACGGTTTTATGGCTCCCCGCTTCGTACCTCAATACTCAGCGCTGGAGATGTTCATTTGTAGAGATCCAGATGCATCTTCCTGCGTCTCAGGCTGGTTCCGTGGTTGTTTAGGCTGGTCTGGTACCTATCCAGCTCAACTCGGGGGACCGGCTGAAAAAGGTGTCTCCTACTCCTCCGCCATCTTAACTCCTCCCCACACAAGCCAACTCTCAACCAGAATAAAGAGACATATAGATAAAAATACATTAATAGTAGGGGACCTCAACACTCCACTATCAGAAATAGACAGAACACCCTGGCAAAAACTAAGCAAAGAATCAAAGGCTTTGAATGCCATACTCGATGAGTCGGACCTCATAGATATATATAGAACACTGCACCCCAGAACCAAAGAATACTCATTCTATTCTAATGCCCATGGAACATTCTCAAGAATAGACCATGTTCTGGGAAACAAAACAGGTCTCAACTGATAACAAAAGATTGAAATTATCCCCTGCATATTCTCAGACCACAACGCTCTGAAATTGGAACTCAACCACAAGGAAAAATTTGAAAGAAACTCAAACACTTGGAGACTAAGAACCATCCTGCTCAGGAATGACTCGATAAACCAGGAAATCAAAAATCAACTTAAACAATTTATGGAGACCAACGAGAATGAAAACACAATGGCCCAAAACCTATGGGATACCACAAAGGCAGTCCTAAGGGGGAAATACATAGCCATCCAAGCCTCACTCAAAAGAATAGAAAAATCTAAAATGCAGTTTTTATACTCTCACCTCAAGAAGCTGGAACAGCAACAGAGGGACAGGCCTAATCCACTCACGAGGAAGCAGTTGACCAAAATTAGAGCAGAAATCAATCAAGCAGAAACCAGAAGTACAGTAGAGCAGATCAACAGGACTAGAAGCTGGTTCTTTGAGAGAATCAATAAAATTGACAGACCACTGGCAAAACTTATCCAAAAGAAAAGAGAAAGGACCCAGATTATTAAAATTATGAATGAAAAAGGAGAGGTCACGACCAACACCATTGAAATTGGAAGGATTATTAGAAATTTTTATCAACAGCTATATGCCAATAAACTAAGCAAACTGGAAGAGATGGAATCCTTCCTGGAAACCTATAAACTACCAAGATTGAAACCGGAAGAAATTGATTCCTTAAACAGGCCAATTAATTATGAAGAAATTGAGTCAGTGATAAACAACCTTCCAAATAACAAAACTCCAGGCCTGGACGGTTTTCCTGGGGAATTCTACCAAACATTCAAAGAAGAAATAATACCTATTCTCCTAAAGCTATTTCAAAAAATAGAAACAGAAGGAAAGCTACCAAACTCATTCTATGAGGCCAATATTACCTTGATCCCCAAACCAGGCAAAGACCCCCTCAAAAAGGAGAATTACAGACCGATCTCCCTAATGAATATGGATGCCAAAATCCTCAACAAGATACTTGCTAATAGAATCCAACAGTACATTAAAAGGATTATCCATCACGATCAAGTGGGATTCATACCTGGGATGCAAGCGTGGTTCAATATTCGCAAATCAATCAGCGTGATACATCATATCAACAAGAAAAGACTCAGGAACCATATGATCCTCTCAATCGATGCCGAAAAAGCATTTGACAAAATACAGCATCCTTTCCTGATTAAAACCCTTCAGAGTGTAGGAATAGAGGGTACATTTCTCAATCTCATAAAAGCCATCTATGAAAACCCTACTGCAAATATTATTCTCAATGGGGAAAAGCTGGAAGCCTTTCCCTTAAGATCAGGAACACGACAAGGATGCCCACTCTCGCCACTATTATTCAACATAGTTCTAGAAGTCCTTGCAACAGCAATCAGACGACAAAAAGGGATCAAAGGTATCCAAATAGGCAAAGAAGTCAAAATGTCTCTCCTTGCAGATGACATGATACTCTATATTGAAAATCCAAAAGAAGCCACTCCCAAACTATTAGAAGTTATAGAGCAATTCAGTAACGTGGCGGGATACAAAATCAATGCTCAGAAATCAGTTGCATTTCTATACATGAATAATGAGACCGAGGAAAGAGAAATTAGGGAATCCATACCATTTACAATAGCACCAAAAACCATACGTTACCTTGGAATTAACTTAACCAGAGACGTAAAGGACCTATATTCTAGAAACTATAAATCACTCTTGAAAGACATTGAGGAAGACACAAAAAGATGGAAAGATATTCCATGCTCATGGATCGGAAGAATTAACATAGTTAAAATGTCCATGCTACCCAGAGCAATCTACACTTTCAATGCTATCCCGATCAAAATACCAAGGACATTTTTCAAAGAACTGGAACAAACAGTCCTTAAATTTGTATGGAAACAGAAAAGGCCCTGAATCTCCAAGGAACTGTTGAAAAGGAAAAACAAAGCTGGGGGCATCACAATGCTGGATTTTGAGCTGTACTACAAAGCTGTGATCACAAAGACAGCATGGTACTGGCACAAAAACAGACACACAGACCAATGGAACAGAATAGAGAACCCAGAAATGGACCCTCGGCTCTTTCGGCAACTAATCTTTGATAAAGCAGGAAAAAGCATCCGGTGGGAAAAAGGCAGTCTCTTCAATAAATGGTGCTGGGAAAATTGGACAGCTACATGCAAAAGAATGAAACTTGACCACTCTCTCACACCATACACAAAAATAAACTCCAAATGGATGAAAGACCTCGATGTGAGGCAGGAATCCATCAAAGTTCTAGAGGAGAACATAGGCAGCAACGTCTACGACATTGGCCAAAGCAACCTTTTTCATGACACATCCTCAAAGGCAAGAGAAACAAAAGATAAAATGAACTTATGGGACTTCATCAAGATTAAAAGTTTCTGCACAGCCAAGGAAACAGTCAGAAAAACTAAGAGGCAGCCCACGGAATGGGAGAATATATTTGCAAATGACACTACAGATAAAGGACTGGTATCCAAGATCTACAAAGAACTTCTCAAACTCAATACACGAGAAAATATAAACAAATCAAAAAATGGGCAGAAGATATGAACAGACACTTTTCCAATGAAGACATACAAATGGCTAACAGACACATGACAAAATGTTCAAAATCATTAGCCATCAGGGAAATTCACACCGAAATACCACCTTACGCCAGTTAGAATGGGAAAAATAGACAAGGCAAAAAACAACAATTGTTGGAGAGGATGTGGAGAAAGGGGATCCCTCCTCCATTGCTGGTGGGAATGCAAGTTGGTACAGCCACTTTGGAAAACAGTGGGGAGGTCCCTTAAAAAGTTAAAAATTGTGCTACCCTATGATCCAGGCATTGCACTACTGGGTGTTTAGCCCAAAGATACAGACGTAGTGAAGAGAAGGGCCATATGCACCCCAATGTTCATCACAGCAATGTCCACAATAGCAAAATCGTGGAAGGAGTCGAGATGCCCTTCAACAGATGACTGGATTAAGAAGTTGTGGTCCATATATACAATGGAATGTTACTCAGCTATCAGAAAGAACGAGTTCTCAACATTTGCTGCAACATGGACGGCACAGGAGGAAATAATGCTAAGTGAAATAAGTCAAGTAGAGAAAGACAACTATCATATGATTTCTCTCATCTATGGAACATAAGAACTAGGAAGATTGGTAGGGGAAGAAAGGGATAAAGAAAGGGGGGGTAATCAGAAGGGGGAATGAAACATGAGAGACTATGGACTATGAGAAACAAACTGAGGGCCTCAGAGGGGAGGAGGGTGGGGGAATGGGATAGACCGGTGATGGGTAGTAAGGAGGGCACGTATTGCATGGTGCACTGGGTGTTATAAGCAACTAATGAATCATCGAGCCTTACATCGGAAACCGGTGATGTACTGTATGGTGACTAACATAATATAATGAAAATCATTAAAAATATAAATAAATAGCAGGGATTTACCCATGCTAGCTCTCTGACCTTGAGCCACCTATTTTCTCTCCTTGGGCCTCATTGTTTCATCTGGGAAATGGGGGCATGATTGATTCTACTGTTGGGGTTTGCTGTGAGGCTCCAATGAAAAATGACTATGGAAGTGCTTTGTACCCAGCAGGGATTGTTCCTCCTAGCCTGGGCCTGATAAATGTTCTGCTTGCCGGTGGATTAAGTCAGTCATTAGCCTGTCCCCAGCACCACAGCAACCAGAAGGCCACACTGAGACCTCAGCTAGTGATAGAAGTTGTATGAGAGTTCAGCTCAGGGCTAGAGAGGGGAAGAGGAGCCTTTTTTTTTTTTTAAAGATTTTATTTGTTTATTTGACACAGACAGCCAGCGAGAGAGGGAAGACATGCAGGGGGAGTGGGAGAGGAAGAAGCAGGCTCCCAGCAGAGGAGCCTGATGTGGGGCTCGATCCTAGGATCCTGGGATCATGCCCTGAGCCGAAGGCAGACGCTTAACAACTGAGCCACCCAGGCACCCCGCCAAGAGGAGCCTTTTGATTTCATGCATGCAGAGAGTGAGATATAGGCTTGACACTTTTGGGGGACTGGTTAGATGTCCTGTATTAGTTTTCCATGGCTATGTAACAAATTACCACAAACTTAGCAGCTGAATATCCATTTATTATATCCATTTATTCTTTTATAGTTTCCCTGGGTCAGGAAAGCTTAACTGAATGCTCTTCTTGCGGCCTCACAAATCAAGGTGTGGGCCACACCAGGCTCTAACCTGGGACTTCAGGGAAGGATCTGCTACCAAGCTCATTCAGGTTGCTAGCACATTGCATAGCCTTGCAATTTCAGGATGGATGTCCCAGTTTCTTTACCGGGTTTCAGTCAAGGGCTGTTCTCATCTCCTAGAGTTCATTCTATGGTCCTTACATATGGGCTGTTCTCATCTCCTAGAGTTCTTTCTATGGTCCTTACATATGGGTTCCTCAACCTTCAAAGCTAGCAAGAGTGCACTGAATCTTTCTTTGAATCTCTTGCACTTCCCCTTCTGCCACCAGCCAGAGAAAAACCTGGTTTCCAAGGGCTCCTGTGATTAGATCAGTGATTAGATCAGAATAGCCAGGGTGATCTCTGTACCTTAAAGGCAGCTGATTTGGAACTTTGTATCTGCAAAATCCCTTTACAGCAGTATATAGATTAGTGTTTAATTTAATAACCTAGGAACAGAAGTCTTGGTGAACCATATTTAAAATTCTATCTGCCACACGTCCTCCCAGTTATTAGAATCATGTCAACAATTTTCCTTTGGGGTCTATTTCAAGCCCCATACAATGAAAAAAAGATTTTAAGTGCAGAAAGCAAACAATACCTCCATCCTCCTATTGTCTGTGGGTTTTTTCTCTAGTGGTCTGGATAACCTGTGCCTTGAGCACAGGTGCCAGGGATATGCAGAAGGAATTGCAGGTCCAGTTGTCAATCATCATCAAAAGTAGGGGAAGAAAGGGATAAAGAAAGGGGGGTAATCAGAAGGGGGAGTGAAGCATGGGAGACTATGGACTCTGAGAAACAAACTGAGGGCTTCAGATGGGAGGGGGGTGGGGGAATGGGTTAGACTGGTGATGGGTAGTAAGGAGGGCACATGGTGCACTGGGTGTTATACGCAACTAATGAATCATCGAACCTTGTATCAGAAACCAGGGATGTACTGTATGGTGACTAACATAATGTAATAAAAAAAATTTAAGAAAATTAAAAAAAATAAAATTAGGAACATTGGACAAAATCACCAGATGAACCCAAGGGGGGGAAAAAAAAGAAAGAGTCTGTTTCTCAGGCAGAAAACTGAAAGTCCAAGGCAGCCCCTTGAAACATGGTGAGATTTCACTGTTTCCTTGGCTGTGCAGAAGCTTTTTATCTTGATGAAGTCCCATAAGTTCATTTTTTCTTCTGTTTCTCTTGCCTTTGGAGATGTGTCATGAAAAAAGTTGCTGTGGCCAAAGTCAAAGAGGTTGCAGCCTATGTTCTCCTCTAGGATTTTGATGGATTCCTGTCTCACATCGAGGTCTTTCATCCATTTGGAGTTTATCTTTGTGTATGGTGTGAGAGAGTGGTCAAGTTTCACTCTTTTGCATATAGCTGTCCCAATTTTCCCAGAAACATTTATTGAAGAGACTGTCTTTTTTCCACTGGATGCTTTTTCCTGCTTTGTCAAAGATTAGTTGCCCAAAGAGCCGAGGGTCCATTTCTGGGTTCGCTATTCTGTTCCATTGGTCTGTGTGTCTGTTTTTGTTTCAGTACCATGCTGTCTTTGTGATCACAGCTTTGGAGTATAGCTTGAAATCCAGCAACGTGATGCCCCTAGCTTTGTGTTTCCTTTTCAACAATTCCTTGGCGATTTGGGGCCTTTTCTGGTTCTGCACAAATTTAAGGGCTGTTTGTTCCAGTTCTTTGAAAAATGTCATTGGTATTTCGATCAGGATGGCATGGAAGTGTAGATTTCTCTGGGTAGCATAGACATTTTAACTATGTTTATTCTTTCGACCCATGAGCATGGAATATTTTTCCATCTTTTTGTGTCTTCTTCAATGTCTTTCAAGAGTGATTTGTAGTTTCTAGAATATAGACCTTTACCTCGCTGGTTAAGTTAATTCCGAGATAATGTATCATTTTTGGTGCTATTATAAATGGAATGGATTCCCTAATTTCTCTTTCTTCAGTCTCATTGCTCGTGTATAGAAAGGCAACTAATTTCTGAGCATTGATTTTGTATCCTGCCGCATTACTGAATTGCTCTATAAGTTCTAGTAGTTTGGGGGTGGAATCTTTTGGGTTTTCCATATAGAGTATCATGTCATCTGTGAAGAGAGACAGTTTGTCTTTTTCTTTACTGATTTGGATACCTTTTATCCCTTTTTGTTGTCTGATTGCTGTTGCAAGGACTTCTAATACTATGTTGAATAATAATGGCGAGAGTGGGCATCCTTGTCGTGTTCCTGATCTTAAGGGAAAGGCTTTCAGCTTTTCCCCATTGAGGATGATATTGGCTGTAGGCTTTTCATAGATGGTTTTTATGAGATTGAGGAATGTACCCTGTATCCCTACACTCTGAAGGATTTTAATCAGGAAAGGATGCTGTATTTTGTCAAATGCTTTTTCTGCAACAATTGAGAGGATCATATGTTTCTTGACTCGTTTCTTGTTGATATGATCTATCACACTGATCGATTTGCGAATGTTGAACCACCCTTGCATCCTAGGGATGAATCCCACTTGGTCTCGATGGATAATCCTTTTAATGTACTGTTGTATCCTATTAGCTAGGATCTTGTTGAGAATTTTGGCATCCATATGCATCAGGGATATTGGTCTGTAATTCTACTTTTTGATGGGGTCTTTGCCTGGTTTGGGGATCAAGGTAATCCTGGCCTCATAGAATGAATTCTGGTAGTTTTCCTTCTGTTTCTCTTTTTTGAAACAGCTTCAGGAGACTAGGTATTATTTCTTCTTTGAATGTTTGGTAGAATTCCCTGGGGAATCTGTCAGGCCCTGGACTCTTGCTTTTGGGGAGGTTTTTGATCACTGCTTCAATCTCTTCATAATTAATCGGTCTGATTAAATAATCAATTTCTTCCTGTTTCAGTCTTGGTAGTTTATAAGTTTCCAGGAAGGCATCCATTTCTTCCAGGTTGTTTAATTTAGTGGCATTAGGCTGTTGATAAAAGTTTCTAATGATCCTTCCTATTTCATTGGTGTTGGTGGTGATCTCTCCTATTTCATTCATAATTTTACTAAGAGGCAGCCCACGGAATGGGAGAAGATATTTGCAAATGACACTGCAGATAAAAGACTAGTATTCAAGATCTACAAAGAACTTCTCAAACTCAATATATGTGAAACAAATAATCAAATGAATAAGTGGGCAGAAGATATGAACAGACACTTTTCCAATGAAGACATACAAATGGCTAACAGACACATGGAAAAATGTTCAACATCATTAGCCATCAGGGAAATTCAAATCAAAACCACCTTGAGATACCACCTTACACCAGTTAGAATGGCAAAAATGGATAAGGCAGGAAAGAACAAATGTTGGAGAGGATGTGGAGAAAGGGGATCCCTCTTACACTGTTGGTGGGAATGCAAGTTGGTACAGCCACTTTGGAAAACAGTGTGGAGGTCCCTTACAAAGTTAAAATTGAGCTACCCTATGATCCAGCAATTGCACTACTGGGTGTTTACCCCAAAGATACAGATGTAGTGAAGAGAAGGGCCATATGCACGTCAATGTTCATAGCAGCATTGTCCACAATAGCGAAATTGTGGAAGGAGCTGAGATGCCCATCAACAGACGAATGGATAAAGAAAATGTGGTCCATATATACAATGGAATATTACTCAGCCATCAGAAAGAACGATTACCCAACATTTGCAGCAACATGGATGGGACTGGAGGAGATTATGCTAAGTGAAATAAGTCAAGCAGAGAAAGACAATTATCATATGGTTTCACTCATTTATGGAACATAAGAAATAGCAGGAAGATCAGTAGGAGAAGGAAGGGAAGAATGAAAGTGGGGTAAAAAGAAGGGGGAATGAACCATGAGAGAGTGTAGACTCTGGGAAACAAACTGAGGGCTTCAGAGGGAAGGGGCGTGGGGGATTGGGATAGGCTAGTGATGGGTATTAAGGAAGGCACATATTGCATGGTGCACTGGGTGTTATATGCAAATAATGAATCATGGAACATTGCATCAAAAACTAGGGATATAGTGTATGGTGACTAATATAACAAAATAAAAATTGTTAAAAAAAGAGAAACATGGTGAGAGACATTTCTTAGGGCAGTTTGAAAGGATCAACAGCCATTTGGGTCATAGTCCTTCTGGCAGAATGACAGTAAGAGACTACTATGGGGGAAGAGATTTCTCAAGGCTCAAGAGTTGGGCAATGTTGGTCTATCTGCCATTCCTCACATAGATATTCTCCCTTCATGTCCCTCTAGAAGGTGATGTTTAATCCTTGTAAGCTGAAGTGTTTCTGAACAATGTTGCAAGCCACAGGCCAACAACCCAACACAGACAGGACTTAGTATTAGAGGAAACCATAAGCTCTCCATCTAGGTATCTATGGACACCTGGGTCAATTGGGGATGGACCATTGTCTTTTTGGGTCTTTCCACTGGACTTCAGATCAGTGACTCAACTCACTATTTCTTCTGGTGAGAAGACAGCATTTCCATCCAGATAGTGAATGATGTAAGAAACTTGGATCCTGAACAAAGAAAGATATAGCTAAGCCAAGGGTCAGGGGTCAGCCTGGAGGGCAGGGTGGGACCTATCAGACAATAGCACTGGAGAGCCCCAGCCATCTGCCACTAACAATCCCCAAATGATCAGGGGAAGGAGGGAGCAAAGGAACTTCAGGACTGAACACAAATGACTTTTCCTAAATGCAATTAGAGCAGCAATCCATGTAATTCAGAGGAAGGGATTTCAAAACTTTCACCTCAGGTCTAGGGTGGGAGGACAGGAGAGCGGAATTCGTCCTCATTAAATAAGCAAACCTGGCTCGGCTCTAATTGTAGCTCTCTTTTCACAGCTATGATTATGCCAAGAGACAAGTCACATACTTCTTCCAGTACATCAGACAAGAAAAAACCAGTGAAGCCTGCACAGAAGGTGGTGCAGAGTTAATGTGAATGAATGAATGAGAAAAACAGGAGACAGTTAAGTAAGAGAACCTTAAGAGAGAGAGGCTGATGTTGGTAATGACTCATCATGAGACAAAGCAACATTTCTCTTCATTGGGAAACTAGCTCCTAAAGTTTTTCTGCCTAAATGTGGTTGAGGGTCAGGAAGAATTTTTTCAAAAGGCTTCTTACTAAGTTTGATCACCCAGTGTATAAAAAGGCAGGCAGGAATTATCTGGCTGCTGTTACTCTCTCCCCTCCTGCAAACCCAGTTCTTGGTTCTTCAGGAGTGATGTTAGGAGAAAGATGGTGGTGAGAGAGAAGGCTGAAAGCCAGGAAGATAGTTAAATGTCTTGATTCTTAAAATGCAAAAATGAGCTCAGGAACATGGAATCAACCAATGATCATGTAAGATTGGACTTTCTTTTTATATAGATTTTATTTATTCATTTGAGACAGATACAGAGAGAGTGGGCATGAGCAGGGGAAGAGGGAGAAAGAAGCAAACTCATCGCTGAGCTGGGAGACAGATGTGGGGCTCGATCCCAGGACCCGGAGATCATGACCTGAGCCAAAGGCAGATGCTTAACCATGTGAGCCACCCAGGCACCCCAAGATTGAGGTTTTTTTTGATAATTTTTTATTATGTTGTTTTAGTCACCATACATTATATCCTTAGTTTTTGATGTAGTGTTCCATGATTCATTATTTGTGTATAATACCCAGTGCACCATGCATATGTGCCCTCCTTAATACCCATCATTGGCCTATCCCAATCCCTCACCCCCCTCCACTCTGAAGCCCTCAGTTTGTTTCCCAGAGTCTACATTCTCTCGTGGTTCATTCCCCCTTCTGTTTACCCCACTTTCATTCTTCCCTTCCTTCTCCTACCCATCTTCCTGCTATTTATTATGCTCCATAAATGAGTGAAACCATATGACAATTGTCTTTCTCTGCTTGACTTATTTCATTTAGCATAATCTCCTCCAGTCCCATCCATGTTGCTGCAAATGTTGGGTAATCCTTATTTCTGATGGCTGGGTACTATTCATTTGTATATATGGACCACATCTTCTTTATCCATTCCTCTGTTGGTTTGACAATAGCAAGGCCTCCAATATCCTGTGAGTCTTCTTTAACATATGAAAGTGCTTTCTCAGCCTCCCCTTTTCCTCACCTCCCCCAACCCCATGGTATATAATCAGCCACCTCTCACAACCCAGGGCAGCAGTTCTTTCAGTCCATGGGTCCTGTCCCTGTGCTTTAATAAACCACCAATTTTGCACCAAAGATGCCTCAAGAATTCTTTCTTGGTCATCGGCTCCGGACTCCACCCCACTGAACCTCACCTATATTCCACAACCTCATCAAAACCATATGATAATTGTCTTTCTCTGCTTGACTTATTTCACTTAGCATAATCTCCTCCAGTCCCATCCATGTTGCTGCAAATGTTGGGTAATCATTCTTTCTGATGGCTGAGTAATATTCCATTGTATATATGGACCACATCTTCTTTATCCATTCGTCTGTTGATGGGCATCTCGGCTCCTTCCACAATTTCGCTATTGTGGACAATGCTGCTATGAACATTGACGTGCATATGGCCCTTCTCTTCACTACATCTGTATCTTTGGGGTAAACACCCAGTAGTGCAATTGCTGGATCATAGGGTAGCTCAATTTTAACTTTGTAAGGGACCTCCACACTGTTTTCCAAAGTGGCTGTACCAACTTGCATTCCCACCAACAGTGTAAGAGGGATCCCCTTTCTTTACATCCTCTCCGACATTTGTTGTTTCCTGCCTTGTCCATTTTTGCCATTCTAACTGGTGTAAGGTGGTATCTCAAGGTGGTTTTGATTTGAATTTCCCTGATGGCTAATGATGTTGAACATTTTTCCATGTGTCTGTTAGCCATTTGTATGTCTTCATTGGAAAAGTGTCTGTTCATATCTTCTGCCCATTTTTTGATTTGAATATTTGATTCCCGTGTATTGAGTTTGAGAAGATATCCAAATTGGCAAAGAAGTCAAACTGTCTCTCTTTGCAGATGACATGATACTCTATATGGAAAACCCAAAAGACTCCATCCCCAAACTACTAGAACTTATAGAGCAATTCGGTAATGTGGCAGGATACAAATCAGTGCTCAGAAATCAGTTGCCTTTCTATAAACGAATAATGAGACTGAAGAAAGAGAAATTAGGGAATCCATTCCATTTACAATAGCACCAAAAATCATACATTATCTCGGAATTAACTTAACCAGAGACGTAAAGGAACTATATTCTAGAAACTATAAATCACTCTTGAAAGACATTGAAGAAGACACAAAAAGATGGAAAAATATTCCATGCTCATGGATTGGAAGAATTAACATAGTTAAAATGTCTATGCTACCCAGAGAAATCTACACTTTCAATGCCATACTGATCGAAATACCAATGACATTTTTCAAAGAACTGGAACAAACAGCCCTTAAATTTGTGCGGAACCAGAAAAGGCCCCGAATCGCCAAGGAATTGTTGAAAAGGAAACACAAAGCTGGGGGCATCACGTTGCCGGATTTCAAGCTATACTCCAAAGCTGTGATCACAAAGACAGCATGGTACTGGCACAAAAACAGACACATAGACCAATGGAACAGAATAGTGAACCCAGAAATGGACCCTCGGCTCTTTGGGCAACTAATCTTTGACAAAGCAGGAAAAAGCATCCAGTGGAAAAAAGACAGTCTCCTCAACAAATGGTGTTGGGAAAATTGGACAGCTATATGCAAAAGAGTGAAACTTGACCACTCTCTCACAAAATACACAAAGATAAACTCCAAATGGATGAAAGACCTCGATGTGAGACAGGAATCCATCAGAATCCTAGAGCAGAACATAAGCTGCAACCTCTTTGACTTTGGCCACAGCAACTTTTTTCATGACACATCTCCAAAGGCAGGAGAAACAAAAGAAAAAATGAACTTGTGGGACTTCATCAAGACAAAAAGCTTCTGCACAGCCAAGGAAACAGTCAAAAAAACTAAAAGGCAGCCCACAGAAGGGGAGAAGATATTTGCAAATGACACTATAGATGAAAGGCTAGTATCCAATATCTACAAAGAACTTCTCAAACTCAATACACGGGAATCAAATATTCAAATCAAAAAGTGGGCAGAAGATATGAACAGACACTTTTCCAATGAGGACATACAAATGGCTAACAGACACATGGAAAAATGTTCAACATCATTAGCCATCAGGGAAATTCAAATCAAAACCACCTTGAGATACCACCTTACACCAGTTAGAATGGCAAAAATGGATAAGGCAGGAAAGAACAAATGTTGGAGAGGATGTGGAGAAAGGGGATCCCTCTTACACTGTTGGTGGGAATGCAAGTTGGTACAGCCACTTTGGAAAACAGTGTGGAGGTCCCTTACAAAGTTAAAATTGAGCTACCCTATGATCCAGCAATTGCACTACTGGGTGTTTACCCCAAAGATACAGATGTAGTGAAGAGAAGGGCCATATGCACGTCAATGTTCATAGCAGCATTGTCCACGATAGCGAAATTGTGGAAGGAGCCGAGATGCCCATCAACAGACGAATGGATAAAGAAGATGTGGTCCATATATACAATGGAATATTACTCAGCCATCAGAAAGAATGATTACCCAACATTTGCAGCAACATGGATGGGACTGGAGGAGATTATGCTAAGTGAAATAAGTCAAGCAGAGAAAGACAATTATCATATGGTTTTGATGAGGTTGTGGAATATAGGTGAGGTTCAGTGGGGTGGAGTCCGGAGCCGATGACCAAGAAAGAATTCTTGAGGCATCTTTGGTGCAAAATTGGTGGTTTATTAAAGCACAGGGACAGGACCCATGGACTGAAAGAACTGCTGCCCTGGGTTGTGAGAGGTGGCTGATTATATACCATGGGGTTGGGGGAGGTGAGGAAAAGGGGAGGCTGAGAAAGCACTTTCATATGTTAAAGAAGACTCACAGGATATTGGAGGCCTTGCTATTGTCAAACCAAGGTTGTCCCTCCCTCTAATGAGGTACTAACATGAAGACAGTTTAGAGTGTCCTGGAGGAATGTTACATTCCTCCTATCACAAGTCCTTGTCAATGGGCTTCAGGTTTAAAATAAATTCCATTTTATTTACATTTCCTTCTGCCTTAGCCTCCCTCAATTTTATGGAGGGTATGGTAATGTTAGGGCTCCAGGAAACTGAATTATGGGTCTCTGGAAGTTAGGCTATTGATAAGAAAGCTTCTTCCTTATAAATCACCAGGACATGTGTAAACTGAGGGAGACTCAGGTCTTGCAGGACTGTGATCTCTGTTAGTTAACCATTTGTTTTTCTTTTCCTTAGCTTTTGGGCAGCCAGGGGTGCCTGAGGAATGTCACTTACATCCCATGGCGGGGGGAGGGGGGTTGCTTTCTGTTCCCTCATCAGTTTCACTCATTTATGGAACATAAGAAATAGGAACATCGGTAGGAGAAGGAAGGGAAGAATGAAGGGGGGTAAACTGAAGGGGGAATGAACCATGAGAGACTGCGGACTCTGGGAAACAAACTGAGGACTTCAGAGGGAAGGGGGGGTGGGGGATTGGGATAGGCCGGTGATGGGTGATGAGGGAACAGAAGGCAAGCTGAGGACAAAGCAGAAGCTGACACCCTGCAACCCCCCCCCCCCCACCATGGGATGTATGTGATGTTCCTCAGGCACTCCTGGCTGCCCTAAAGGACAAAGAAATAGTTAATCTATAGATACCACAATCCTGCAAGACTTAAGTCTCCCTCCGTTTTACAAATGTCTTTAGCAGTTTACAAGAACAAAGTATTTCTACCAATAACCTAGCTTTTGGAAGGGAATATAGATACAATTAAATGTCCTTATAATCTGCAGCCTCCCGAAAGTTCCCAACCATCTTCATGTTAATGCCTTGTTAGAGGGCAAAACCACCTTAACCTGACAATGGCAAGGCCTCCCATATCTTGTGAATCTTCTTTAACATATGAAAGTATTTTCTCAACCTCCTTTTTTCCTTACCTCCCCAACCCCATGGTATATAATCAGCCACCCCTCACAACCCCTGTGCAGCAGCTCTTTCTGCCCACGGGTCCTGTCCCCGTGCTTTAATAAACCACCAATTTTGCACCAAAGACACCTCAAGAATTCTTTCTTGGTCGTCGGCTCTGGACTCTACCCAACTGAACCTCACGTATATTCCGTGTCCTCATCAGTGGGTATTAAGGAGGGCACGTATTGCATGGAGCACTGGGTGTTATACGCAAGTAATGAATCATGGAACACTACATCAAAAACTAAGGATATACTGTATGGTGACTAACATGACATAATAAAAATTATTACAAAACAAAAAAGAAGAATAAATTCCAAATTTCTGGCTTGAGTGCAAAGATGGATAATGATGCTTATTCCCGAAATAAAAAACACTTGGGAGATTTTGAGAAAGGGGATAAGAATATGGTAAGTTAAATCTGACCCAGATAAGATTAGAGGTGCTTGTGGAATATGCCAGTGGAGCTTCTCAAGTGTCTCCATATGTGAGTGTGGAGCTTAGGAGGCATGATTGGGCTACAGACAGATTTTTTAGTTTACCACATAGATAATGGCTGCATCTGGGGTATGAATGTACTCTCTAAGGGAAAGAGTATAAAACAAAAGAGCAGAGGCCAGGGAAAGAACTTTATAAGTGAGCAGAAGATCAGCAAAGAGCAGTCCTAGAAGGACAGAAGAACAGACAGCTTGCTGCATTATGGGAGCTGAAGAAGGAGAGGGGTTCTAGGAAGAAATGCAACATGAAGCTGAATGACGTCTGGTAGGTACAGGAGGATGAAACTTGGTGTGTTGGCAATGAGGCAGTCATGGGTGACCTTGGTAAAGGGAATGGGACCAAAACCATGGCCTCAAGAAGTTGTAAGAGAGAAGAGGAGGTAACACATATAGACCAACTCTGCAAAATTTTGGTCAAGAGGAGAGAGGAAAGCTTCACAAGGAGTAGGAAGAATTTTCCTTTTTAAGACTGAAAGAGATAAAAACGTTTACAGTCTTAGGAGAAAGAGCAGGAGAAAGGAAGAGATTGGAAATGCTGGAAATAAAGGACAGCTGTTAGGGAGAGTCCAGGTGGGGGAAACAGGGGTATCAACATTAGAGGCCAATAAAAAGTAAATGCTTTGCTAAATGTACAATTGCAAAGAAGAGAATTTTGGACAAATTACCAAAAGGCATGATAGATCAGTTTGAAGATTTACTTGATTTACTCTAGACCCACTAACACTTGAGCACAATCATTCTTAGGTCCTAGACTTAGTCATTATCATTAGTTCTAAATGTTGCTCTAGGTGGTTAGAGAGGAGGTAACAGATTCCCAGGCCAAATGGAAGCAATACACTTGTGCAGTTTCCGTTTCTGGAAAAGAGCAAGGTACATCTCTGGACCACTTATTGCTTCCTTCTTTCCCTATGTTCCATCCCATGCTGCTTTCTACCCGTGCTCCAATCACCTTTGTCTTAGGGCTGCCTGGGAACAGTTCATTTGGAAGGACTCTGAGGGACCCAGAAGCACAGGTTAAAAGCATAGCTCCTGTCAAGAAGGAGAATAGGGTCTTTGTTGGCTCTGGAAGGCAAGAAAGAGAGTCGATGGCCAGGTTAGATTCAAAGAAGAAGAAACAGAGGAGAGGGCACTCCGGCAGGTCTACTCAGCAAGAGGCAGGTGGCCATGCTGAGAGAATTTGTATGTGTGTGACATGTTTGTGTATGTGACACATTTATGTGTCAGACCAATGGAAGTCACCCCACCCTCGCAGGTCCCCAGCACTCCACAAATTTTCTCAATCCCAGAGGTATGGAATCCTCACAGACTACAGGCACCATGGTGGCTTTCTGGCAATTTTGCTGCTCAGAGGCTGGTGCCAGTATTTGGAGGCATTCCTTCTCTTTGGCCTGCCACTACTTCCACATAGAGCCCAGAGGATCAGATAAGTGAATGGTATCACATGTGAGAGAATAGGCTTTGAAGCAAATCACTTAATTGTCCTATGACTCAGTTTCTTTGTCTGCAAAAGGGGACTAATGGCATTTAAATTGAAGAGGCATGGGGATTAAAAGAGATAATGCATGCAAAGCAATTATCTATATTAATCCTCCTGAAGTTACTGAAATCTCATGAGAGGAAACAATTCAGTTTGGAAACACAGTGGATCTTAACATCTCATTAAGTATTGATAATAGAGTTTTATCACCCTTCCCCCAACACAAACGCAATTGATGTCTTACTTACAATATGTGATTCACAGTGACTGCCAATTTCTCTACTGCTCCACGGGGGAATTGGCATTTTTGTTCTGTTGCGTGGGAGGAAATCCAGCCTGATTTTCCCTCTCCCGGTGCCTCCCATTGTGGCACACTGTCAATTGCCCTGTTGGATATAAACTCCTTACCACAACTGGCTACATAATTTGTGTGGTCCAGTGCAAGATGAAAACATGGGGCCCATTTTTCAAAATTATTAAGAATTTCAAGATAATGACAGTAGGGCATTAAACCCAGCATGGGGCCCCATGTGACTACACTGATTGCACACCCATGAAATAAGCCCTGCCCCAAATCCATCACCAGTGTTCTGATCTTGATGGACAGTCTAGAGTGAAGTCAGATGTTCATATGGAAGAAATTTGCACTGGAAGAGGAAACTCTGGGCAAAGAGCTCCCTCCAGGTCATTCCTCCAAAAATCCTCCCAGGCAGGCTGCCTGGTGGTTATGGGTAGCCAAAACCCTCAGAATCAGAGTTCTGGCACTGTACCCTGATAGATAACTATGTTTCCTCTAACTTTAATCAACCAGCAACTGCCTTCCTTCCTGCTGTTACTTTTTCTAATCGCTTGAGATGATTTCCACTCTTCCAAACCAACCACTATGCATGCCTGAGCCCAGCACAGGCAAATCCACGACAGGACCTGAGTGGCTTGCAGGGCCTTGGGGCACGGGCCCTCTTTTCTAGCCCCAGTATGCATCCCAACAGTAACCTTGCTTCTTAGTGGTTGGCTGTCTGGTGATCTCTCCGGTAATAATGGGAGGAAGGAAGCTGAAGGGACAGAGATAGAAGGCTGAAAAGATGCACAATCTTAGAACAGTGCTACTAAAAGTGTGGTGCATGAATCAGGACCAGACTGCAATGAGGTAAGTACAGAAATTGAATGTGTTTCAAAACTTTTATAGCAATTGATAATGCCTATTAAATTTAACAATAAAATGATTTTAAAAATAATTTGTGTCTTAATTTTCAGCCTTCTAGTAATTCATTTTTATTGCATTTTACCAAAGTATTGGTGCATGCAGTTTGGAAATGTAAAAAGACAATTAAAAAACAAGACAAAACTAAAATAAACCCTAAAATAGATGTTTTATAGCAGATGACTACTAGCCTTGCTGTGGTACCCCTGGCTCTAGCACAGTAGAAAAAGCACTGAGGGAGGAGAAAAAGATCAGAATTCTTGTCCTACTTCCTTCATTTCCTTACAAGTTGTTTAATCCCTGAGCTCTACTTTTTTTCATCTATAAATGTGTCATGAGGACCACATGAAATTTGGGCAAGAAGTTGCTTTACAAACTGTAAGGTGCAGTGTTAAATGAGGAATAAATCTGAGGACGCTTCCATTCTGTGGCCACTCAATGTCCCTGCCACACAAACAGTACTGGGTACTACCAGTGGTAAGAGCACAGCCTCTGAAGTCAGGATGCTGAATTTGGACCCTACCTTCATGACTTACTAACCTCTCAACACCTCTGTTTTCTTACCAATAGAGAAGAGAGCCTTTTAACTTCAACCTGATAGGGCTTGTAGTGAAGATTAACTGGGAAGCTCCTAGAACAACATGCAGAACATATCCACAATAAGTTCTAGCTAGTAGTATGCACCAATGATACCTCTCATTTTTGTCACTCCACATTACTATTTTGAGATTTTCCCATGTTCATAGTCTTCCCCTTTAATTGATATATATCCCCATCATTTGTATCTTTCATACTTCCTTTATCCAGTCCCATATTGGTGCCTTTATATTTTCTAACTGATTCCTGCTGATGTAGAAGATATTATTGATATTAGAGACCTGCTCTTCCATCTAGTAAACATGCTGGACTCTCATTTGTTCTAATGTATGTCTAATTTTCTTGGACTATCTATGTAAATGATCACATCATTTGCAAATACACTTGTTACTTCTTTGGCAATCCTTATATATCTTATTTCTTTCTAGGACTTTCCATACTAACTTGCTTCTGAAGCTTCTCCTCTTTTAAGTATAACATTTGCTGTGGATTTTTAATAGGTGGTCTTGATATGGGTGAGGGGGGTCCCTTTATTAATAGTTTTAATGTATTTTATCATAAATAGATGTTAAACTTTATAAAATGTTTTCTATGCATCTATAATCTTTTTTTCATTATTTTCCCCAAGTGTGTTAATGTGATAAACGACATTGACAGATTTCCTGATGCTGAACCATTCTTGCATCCTGGGTATAAACTCTACTTGGTCATAATGGAATCTTTTTGTTTATTTACTTGCTATATTTTATTTTGTTTTTAATACACTATTAGATTTACTTAATATTTTGCTTAGCAATTGTTATCTTTATTCTCAAGTGATATTTCCTGTAAATGTTCTTTTCTTTTGTTGTCCCTATGCAGATTTGACATCAAGATTATAGTAGCCTCCTAACTCAAGTGGGCACCTTTCCCACTTTTTTCTTATCTCTGGAACAACATGTAGAGGAGAGAGATTATCTTCTTTTGGGAAATTTGATAAAACAATCAACCTGTAAAATTATATGGAACTGGTCCTTTTGAGAAGAGGTGAGATTTTGATTAAAAAACTCAATCTGGGGCACCTGGGTGGCTCAGTCATTAAGCGTCTGCCTTCAGCACCGGGCGTGATCCCAGGGTGTCTGCTCTGCTGGGAGCCTGCTTCTTCGTCTCCCACTCCCCCTGCTTGTGTTCCCTCTCTTGCTGGCTGTCTTTCTCTCTGTCAAATAAATAAATAAAATCTTTTTAAAAAAACCTCTTTTTTTGATCTGATTATCTGATTCCCATGTATTGAGTTTGAGAAGTTCTTTGTAGATCTTGGATACCAGTCTTTTATCTGTAGTGTCATTTGCAAATATCTTCTCCCATTCTGTGGGCTGCCTCTTAGTTTTTTTGACTGTTTTCTTGGCTGTGCAGAAGCTTTTTATCTTGATGAAGTCCCACAAGTTCATTTTTTCTTTTGTTTCTCTTGCCTTTGGAGATGAGTCATGAAAAAAGTTGCTGTGGCCAAAGTCAAAGAGGTTGCAGCTTATGTTCTGCTCTAGGATTCTGATGGATTCCTGTCTCACATCGAGGTCTTTCATCCATTTGGAGTTTATCTTTGTGTATGGTGTGAGAGAGTGGTCAAGTTTCATTCTTTTGCATATAGCTGTCTATTTTCCCAGCACCGTTTGTTGAAGAGACTGTCTTTTTTCCACTGGATGCTTTTTCCTGCTTTGTCAAAGATTAGTTGCCCAAAGAGCCGAGGGTCCATTTCTGGGTTCGCTATTCTGTTCCATGGTTCTCTGTGTCTGTTTTTGTGCTAGTACCATGCTGTCTTTGTGATCACAGCTTTGTAGTACAGCTTGAAATCTGGCACTGTGATGCCCCCAGCTTTGTGTTTCCTTTTCAACAGTTCCTTGGAATTTATTCTTGACTCTTCTCTATCACTTCTTAATCGTCCTCTTCTCACTTTCAACACCATTTCTGGATGAGTTTATCTACTCCTCTTGCTCCCCAAATCAGTCTTCAGTTCAGATATTTTCCCTAATCTCCAGACCCATGAGGTCAATGCTTAGTAGACAACTCTAATTAGACAGCTTACAGGCACCCCAAACTCATCATGTCTAACACTCAATTCATCTTCTTTTGCTACCTCAATCTCCAGGCCTGTCTTACTCTTATTGTTTCCTGTCTTGATATATGACATCACTTACCCAATCAGACTTCCTAGCAGAAATTTGGAAGACTCCTGCCCCACCAATATCTAATCCATTACCAATATTTGTCAATTCTACCTGCAAAATATACCTTATAGGCTCCTAGAAGTCCACTTATTACCCAGGATTAAGGATTTATGAACAAGATACTAATCAGTATGACACAAATCTCTCTCTCTCTCTCTTTTTTTTTAAAGATTTTATTTATTCATTTGACAGAGGGAGAGACAGTCAGTGAGAGAGGGAACACAAGCAGGGGGAGTGGGAGAGGAAGAAGCAGGCTCCAGCAGAGCAGGGAGCCTGATGCGGGGCTTGATCCCAGAACCCTGGGACCACACCCTGAGCCAAAGGCAGATGCTTAACGACTGAGCCACCCAGGCACCCCACAAATATCTATTTCTAATTCAGGCTTCCCTCCTGTTTTCTGGACCTATTGTTCAACTGCATAATGAACACTTCCTTCTGGCTGTTGCTCTGTTTCCTGAATATATCCACCACCAAATCCATCATCTTCCCTCCTTTGTTCTCTGTTTATTCTTGGTTTTTGTAGGGACACCACCATCTTCCTCTTGATCTCCCATTCTAAAAACCTTGAAAGCATCTGACTGTTTCACCCTCATCCTTTATATTCAGTTTTGTTGATTCATCCTTCTCCACAGCACACATATTCATTTTTGCCTCTGCATGTCTCTTTCTACTTTCCTACTTCAGTCCATCAGGATTCTCCAGCTTTTTCAAGGATCTGTTTGCCTAAAATCTCTGATCTCACTTCCAAATCATCCCTTGAGTCTAGCCCTCATCATGACATAGCTCTGCTCAAAAACCATCCATGGCTCCTTCTCTTATTCTAGGATCAAACCCCAACTGTCTCTTAATCCCTTGCTTGAGGACTAAGCCTTATTTCTACCAACTTCCTTCCACATACTCTCTGCTCTAGAAAAATAGGATGATTTACTATTCTGCAAACATATCTTGAGTTTTTTACCCATGAATCACACATATGCCTTAAGCACTTTCCTTTCATCTGTGTTTGTCCAACAAAATCCTACCCTCATTTATGGCCTAGGGCTAATGTTGACTCTTTTTTAAGCTTTCACTAAACAGAGTTCATCAGTACATGATTTCTGTATTTCTGTGTCTCCCAGCAACTTAGCTTACTCATATTTTATACCACTTGTATAGTCCTATGTCTTTCTCCACCATTGAATATTGAACTCTATGAAGGTAGAACCATATGAAGGTAGAACCATGTCTTAGTCCTCTCTGTATCCCCAGGGCTTGGCTCACAATAGATGCCCAGGAAAGTTCACTGAGTAGAAGACTGCATGCAGTCTTTCAATCAAGAATTCCCTTTTGGATTCCTGTATCAAACATAGGTATTTGTGAAAACACTTATCCCTTCAAATAGACTGCAAATCAGGTGAGGGCATGGTCATTGTCATCTGTATCTCTCTGCCCCCTGCGCAGAGTAAACTCTCAAGCAGTATGATTGGATGAAAAGAGTATGGGACAAATCAGCTAATATTATGAAAGCTCATAATTTTCTTTGCATCTTAAGGTATTTTTGGAGAAAATCTATAATGTCAGCTAAAGCCCTAAATCATCATGGAGCTATGGGTATTATAGAGCAGGAGAGACGGGTGAAAGAGTATATGATTGAGGAAGTGAGTGAGGGAGAGAGAGAGAAGGAATAATCCTGTTAGTGTATGAGGTAGTGAGTGAGTGGATGAGAAAAAAGGGAAAGAATAACAGAGCCACTGAATGAATGAATGAATGAATGATGGGGTGAATGAATAAGTGACTAAGATAACTAATTTCTTAAGCAAGTGAATGTATAATTCAGTGACTAAGAAAAGAACAAATGGATACATTTTTTTCCCTCATATTTGGGGAACTTACTTAATTTTCTAGGCTTCCTGATCCCTAAGCAGTGGTCTCAGGCACAGTTTGGAAGGGTCTCTACTTCCTCAGGTTTTAAATTACAGCTCACTTAGACTGTCTCCATGGATGATGTACTCTCAAACTTCACATATGCATATAGACAGATACATAGATAGATAGATAATTTTTTAATCGTCATGAAAGCAACACCACTTGAAAACTCGATTAATTGCTGATGTTCTTCATCATTTATCAAGTACTGGTTGTTGCTTGTAATCTTTAAAGGGAATGAAATTAAAAGAATTAAGAAACAATTATGTCTGGAAAAAAAAATAACCCTGCCCAAATCTAATCACCTTCTGATGGAGAGCTTCAAGCTGAGGTGGCTGGGGAGGGAGAGGGGGGAGAAGAGCCCATGCACCACTGAAGCTCTTGCAGTTGGTCTTGGGGGGAAATGAGTGGTGACCTGCCAGCATGATGTAGAAGACAGCAATTCCTCATGTGAGCTCAGAAAGCAGGGCTGTGTCATGCTGTTCTCCCTGGTGAAGCAGAGCTTTTGCTTGTGGGAATAAGGGCCACCTGTGCCTCCCCACACCAGGGGGCCAAGAATGCCAAGCAGTCCCTGGGCAGCTAAGGAACTGGGGACCCCCTCCCACACCTTCCTGACCTTTATTACTATAAAGAGGAAGAGGTTTGTCTTGGGGCAGTCAGGAAAGGGCAGAAATTATAGGACAAGAGCCCACCAGGAAGACAGCCAGTTGCGAGAGTTACAGGGTAAATGTGAGGTTCCACACTTGAGCCATTTCTCATTCGTCAGTATGCTGCAGGCATTAGATAACTAACACACAGGCTGGCCACTGCTGTCCACCTTTACTATCTCCTACTCCAGGACTGGAAAAAGAGGCTTGAGACTCATTGTGGCTGACCTCCACCCTGGGAGAACTGTAAGGGCCTAAAACCCTTTCTCTTACGCAGCTATCCCAAAATGCCCATGCTGACATGGGGCCCTGATGCTTGTTCCTTAAAGATGTGGAAATAGAGCATTTCTGGGTGCTAGACTCATGGCTGAAAGAGATGCTATGCCTTAGAGAAGTGTCCAGAAAGGTACATGTGAGAACAAGGTCTCTTGCCTCCCTGGCTGTATTCTTGCTTGAACACCATCTGCGCAGTGCCCACAGGAAAAGGGATCTTGGACACTTCTCAGACTGGTGTCTTACCAAGAGACCTTGCTCTCATGGGTATGCTTCAGGGCCACTAATTCACAAGACCTGTCTGTGCCTTGTGAGTATACAACACTTAGGCTTTCTCTGTCCCTTCATTTCCTTGTCTCTGTGAGGTTGGATTAGAGCCATGATTCTTAAGCTCTCTTATGCATCAGAATTCCCTGTAAGGCTTGTTAAAAGAGATTACTGTGCCCACCACCTGTAGTTTCTGATTCACTAGGTCTGGTGTTTATAGCATGTCCCTATGTGGTGCTGATGTTTTTTGTCTAGGGACCATATTGAGATCCATTGGACTACATGGTACCAAAATGTGTGTGGCCAGGTACAAAGCAGTATCCCATCTGTTTCCTTATCAGCATCTGGACCAACCCTATGATCTGGGGAGTCTCTATTCCTTTTAGAGATGGGAAGCAGGCTCATGATGGTGCCAAGACTTGCCTAAAGTCCTACTGCCAGTGAATAGTAAAGCCAAAAAGTGAAGCCAGGCCTCCAGTTCCCAGACTCTGCTCTGCTTTTTCCACACCTCATGATCTAGGAGAATCCCTAGCTTATTTTCTAGGTGCCACATTTGCCACTCCTATTTGTAGTGCTGTGAAAATGGCAAGAACCATAATACCATATATAGCTTGCTACATGCCAGGCACTGTTCCCAGAGCTATATAAGCATTATAGCATTTAATTTTCACCCTTCTACTAGGAAGTTGATGGGCTATTATTATCTTTATTTTAAAGATGTGGAAACTGAGGCATAGGGTAGGCAGCTAACTTTCCCAGGGTCAAAGAGTGAAGAAGTACTGAAGCTGGGACTTACTCCTATGCAGTCTAACAGCTAGGTCTCCAATTTGAGCACTGCACCCCAGGGATAATGGTACTACTGAAAGGCTGCCTTGGGCCCCTGACCTGTAGGAAAAGGGAGCTCAGGGAACAGGCTTAGGGCCCCAAGAAACAGGAGTGACCATTCAGCAGGTAGGGCCTCACTACTATGACATTTTCTGCAGCTTTTCACAGAGTGCCTGTCACAAGGTCTGTCTCATGGCTAGGGCTCCCAATCTCTTCCCTATATCATTGGCCCCAGTGTCCATATGACCAGGGCTGTCTGTCAAGGGGCCCGGCACACTCAGTGAGATGTGAGATATAGTAGTCAGTGCACGCATGTGGCATGCGGGCCTGCCGGGCTGGCTGCAAAAGGCTTGATTACATAATGGCATTTAGAAAATGGCATTTGTCTTTTCTTCAAAGATCTTGAAGATGATGAATTGGGGCTTATTGAAATGGCCTTAAATCAAAGTTCTGTGAACAGCAGCTTGCTCAGACTCATGCAAAGTAGATTTCTCTTCAGAATGGCTGATACCAGTAGCTCCTTACTACTGGCCACCTTCTGGGTTCAGTGGCTGGGTCAGGGACGAGTCATGGAAGATGAGAGTGTGAACCAAAATAATCCCATATGACAGAGATTATGGGGTCTTTGTGTACCTATGAGGACTCTGAGGCCCAAAGAGAAGGGACCAACACAAAGTCACCTATTGTAAGCCAGTCAGGCAACTATTTTCTGAATCCTCAGGAACCTTCTAATGGCCATCTCCCCCTGGAGTTACTCTGGGGTCTGCCTATGTGGGCAGCATACCGCCTGGGGCTGCCATTTGCTCCAATGGGTCACCTTTCTGGGTTCCTTTTCTTTTCTTCTAAGATGGGTCTGGGTGATATGCAAGCTGCTATATTTACTCCCAAGCCCTGTAGACTCTGGAGCTACTGGTTTTTGTGATTTCAATTTGTGCACTACCCTCTACCCATCACACTCAACACATTCTCACAACCATCCTGAGAGTTTGGATGATGGCACCTGCATGAAAATGGCCCATCTCATCCCCCACACTGATGTCCCAACATTTTCTCAGTTGCATTGTCCACCTACAGGGTTTCACCATTAGGTGCCAACTTGGAACTTTCATGAGCAGTCAAGCCTTGTCCTGGCAATCACTCCTGACCTTCTGTCCAGGGAGCAGCATTCTTTTGAAAGGCATTGGTGACCCTTCCACCTTCTTAGTGCCTTGGTTTCCATATTTGCCAAGTTAGGATAATGGGATTCTCTGGCTTCTCTACATCACTGAGTGGTGAGAGTACTCTGTGGCAGGAAGATGGGGGAAACATTCTGTACACTGCAAAGTGCTATGCAAGTACAACAACCATGACTATGGCTCTACTGATGGGCCCATCTCCATCTGGCTTTCTCCTTGGGCCATCTTTCCGGACATACACAAGTAGAGGCTGCTGTGTGGCTGACTGGTGACAGACTCCCATGGGATTTGGATTCAGCCTCCAAGGACCGGCAGATATGGCACTATAAATTTATTTATTTATTTATTTTTTTAAAGATTTTATTTATTTATTTAACAGAGATAGAGACAGCCAGCGAGAGAGGGAACACAAGCAGGGGGAGCGGGAGAGGAAGAAGCAGGCTCATAGCAGAGGAGCCTGATATGGGGCTCGAACCCAGAACGCTGGGATCACGCCCTGAGCCGAAGGCAGACGCTCAACCGCTGTGCCACCCAGGCGCCCCAACACTATAAATTTAAAGCAAAACAAAAGACAACATAAAACAATATCAGAAAGAAAAAAATATGATGACTTTGGAATTGACTGATGAGATTTGACAACAAAATTCTAGTATTTGTAAGGGGAGGAAAACTTCAAGTAGGGCTGTGCATAGATTGGGGCTGTGAGGACAGATGGGAAGAAATAGGAAACTGATCTTCTGTGTGCCTCCTGTACACAGGAGCTGGGGAGAGCAATGATAGAGCAACTCAAATAAGGTTCTTGCTTTTGAGGATCCCATGGTTCTAGGAACAGATGGATCTAGATATGATTGCATACTCTGAGGTAAGTATGAATGATAAAGAGGATGAATGATAAAGGATGAATGATAAAGAAACACAGGAGGCTGTGGGAATCCAGAGGAAAAGCCCATAATCCATATCTAGTAGCAACATGGGGAAGGGAATGTGGAGACAGGAAAATCTTACAGCAGCTGATGCTTAAACTGGGAAAAGAAAAATGAGTAGTAGTATGCCATACAGACAGAAAAAGGTAAGTCTATCCCAAGCAGAAAGGCACAGAGATGGGAAGGAGCGCGCAAGATTTGGGGATCAGCAAGTGCTCTCGTGAGCTTGAAACCTCAGACAGGAGGGAAACAGGCTGAGGTTGTTTGGGGCCAGAACACTGACTGCCAAGCTCAGGAGCTTGAAATAGATTCCAGAAACAATGGAGAAGAAGGCATGATAGGGGGGTTTAGGAGTGGTCTGACTTAATTCTTGCAGATGATCTATCTTCCCGCAGTGGAAAAAGGACAAGAGAGTAGTAAAAGTAGAATTAGGGAGACCAGGGAGGAGGCATTTACAGAAATCCAGGTGAAAAAGCCTTGGGAAAAAGATCAAGTTTTAGACATGAGACATTTGAATTGCTGCTGGTACATCTATGTGGAAATGGGCAATAGTTGGATATACAGGTGTGAAATATGAACTACAGGTAAAGGCTTAAGTAGAGTAGAGAAGGAAGGGCCAACAAAAGATAAAATGAATATCCAGAGAGATGTGAGAGAAATCAGACAGGTTTATGATTTCCTTTTCCCAATGTTCCTGAAAGGTCAAGAAAGATGAGTATAGATCAGTGTCCAGTGGATTTAATAATGTGGGAATCATTGGTAATGCTCAAGTTCAGTGGAGTGAGAAGTGGGGCCTGTGGCCAGATTGGACAGGATGAAGGATTGAATGTATGGGGTGAGGGAATGACCTAAGCCAAGTAGATAGTTTATTTTAAAACTGTGCTGAGAAGAGAGTAGAGACCTGAGCTTCTTTTGTTTCTGATGTGTGACTTTGGAGTATAGTGGAACCATATGTATGTGTAAAGCCTGAAAATGTCAGTTTGTGTACCAGGACAGCTTCCTATCTCCTCCAGCCCATTCAGTAGGAAATGATTCTTCTTATCTTGGTGCTCCAAGAGCAGTGACTGTCTGTACTATTGCCTTGGGTGGATGGTGGCCTGAAGGATGGAGGAAGAGCCCTGGAGATAGAGATATTAGCAAAGCAAAGATCCAGAGGTAGGAAAGTACACAGTGATTTTAGGGAGTTGATAGAAAGCTAATATGACTGAAGCACAGTGGGTTAGGTGTAGAATGGAAGGAGATGTGGTTTGAGACATGAGTAGGGGCTAGCCAGGTCATGGAAAGTATTGTAGGCAATGTTAAAGACTTGGGGTTTTATTTGTTTATTTGAAATGCAATGGGAAGCTATTAAAGGATTTTAAGCAGGGAATTGACATGATGTAGTTTACATTTTTAAATTGAAGTACAGTAAGCATACAATGTTATAATAGTTTCAGGTGTACAACATAGTGATTCCACATGTCTATATGTTATGCTATGCTCACCACAAGTGTAGCTACCATCTGTCACCATACAACACTATTACAATACCATTGAATGTATTACCTATGCTGTACCTTTCATCCCCATGACCTATTCATTTAACAACTGGAAGCCTGATCACTCTGGCTTTAGTGTAGAGAAAGGATTATACAAGGCAACCTAGAAGCAGTGAAGTCATTCATTTATTCACTAAATAAATATTTATTGATGATTACTCTATGACAGAATTGCTCTGTTGGGATAAAGTCATGAACAGTAAAGACCAGGTCCTTTCTTCCATGGAGGCATCATTCTACTGGGACAAATAGATAATGGTAAATAAATAAATAACTGACATCACTTTAGGTGCTGATAAATATTATGGAGAAGTTAAAATAGGTCGATGAGGTAAAGAGTGACCGGGACTGAAGATCTATATCAAGGTGACTGGAGCTTTATGAGCAGGTAATATTTACATCAAATGCTGAATAAGAAGGATCCAGGCACTCAAAGACTTTTAATAAAAGTATACCAGATCTCTAGTCAGGGGGAAAGAACAAATGAAAAGACTCTGTGGTGAGAACAAGCTTGGTGTGTTTGAGGAGCAACGAGTAGACCAGAGTGGCTGGAAGGTATAAAGCAGGGTGGGGGAGAGTGTTAAGAGATTGATGTCAGAGAGTGAGGTAGGCAGAAGCCAAATCTACAGGCCCTTGTTTGAATTTTATTCTTGGAACCATGAAAGCACTGGAGAGTTTTGCATAGAGAAATGAATGATCAGATTTTTATTTTAATAGGATCCTTCTGACTGCTGTATTGAGGACAGATTGGAGAAAGAGCAGAGTAGAAGTATGGAGGTCAGAAAAAAGCTATACTGCAATAATCCAGGGGGAAGATGATGGTGGCTTGAGCCACACTGATGACAGTAGAGGTAGTGGGAAGGGGTTGAATGTGGAATGTTGAAGATATTGCTGGTAGCACTTGTCAGTGGATAGAATGAGAGTGGTGATGTAAAGAGAGGAGTAAGTAGCTTGATACATGAGTCCAGTACTTAGGGGAGAGGTCATGAATGAATTTGGGAATTGTCATTATCCAAATGGTATTGCAAACCAGGTGATCGCCTAGAGAAGGAGTATAGAAGAAGTAGAGACGGTCAAGGATGGAGCTCTAGGGCACTTCAACATTCAGAGGTCAAGAAGAGGAAGAAGTGGATAGGGGAAAAGATGGCAGAAGAGTAGGGCACCCCTTCTTCAGCTAGTCCCCTGAATAGAGCTGGATATCTACCAGACCATCCTGAACACCCACGAAATCAGCCTGAGATGTAGGAAGATACATCTTGATCTCTACAAACGAACATCTCCAGCGCTAAGTATTGAGGTACTAAGTGGGGAGCCGTGAATTCGCGCACAGATATAGGAAGATAAATGGAAGGGGGAGGGAGCTGCTGCACTGGGGTGCTGGGAAGCAGTAGCCACCTGCACTGGGGAGCTGGCCGGACTTGTGGACTGGCACCCACAAGAAAGCAGACTGAGACCGTGAGCCTGGGAACACGCGCGTGACCAGACTGAAAACAGGAGCTCCGGAGCACTCACTGGAACCGGACTAAAACCAGGAGCTCAGGAGTGGGCACGGGTCCAGACTGACAACTGGAGCTCTGGAGTGCACACTCGAACTAGACTGAAACCAAGAGCTCGGGAGCGTGCGTGCAACCAGATGGAAAACTGGCGCTCCGGAGCTCACGCAAACCTCACTGAAACAGGGAGCTCGGGAGTATGTGTGGGAACCGGGGGTGCCTGGCAGTGTTAGAAGCACAAAGGACAGAGAGGTGCTGGCCCTGGAAGTGAGGGCTGGGACACCAGCTGTGGGGTGCACAACACAGGACGCTGCAGGGTTTTTGGCAACACCGACAGAAGCAGAGTTAGAGTGGTCAGGAGAGCTCAGTGGAGAGCAGACTGCGACCTCTCTGTTCTGAGACAGAGGCTAGGATACGGCCACTGCTGCTCTGACTCTCAGAAGAGTCACAGAAAACTGCCAGGGAAAGCCTCCAGAGAACAAAAGCCCGAAATACTGGTTCACATTGTGCCAATCCCCATCCCCCCTCACAGGGGACAGGGGCAACTCTACCCAAACAGGGTTGCATGAGTATCAGTGTGGCAGATACTCATATAGGCAGGTTGAAAAATCAAGAAGCCCACATCCCTAAGGTCCCTATAAAACAAGTGCACACTTCCTGGGTCCTGGTCAATAATTTGGGCTCTGGGCATCCCTGCAACCTCTCTTCATCAGAATGACGAGGAGAAAAGACCCTCAGCAAAGAAAGGAGACAGAGACTGTGGCCTCTGCCGCAGAACTAATGGATATGGATATAACCAAATTGTCAGAAACGGAGTTCAGAATAATAATGGTCAAGATGATGTGTAGGCTTGAAAAAAATATTAACAAAAATATTAACCAGAATATAGAATCTCTAAGGGTGGAAATGAGAGCGAATCTGGCAGAAATTAAAAATGCTATGAATCAAATGCAGTCAAAACTAGACGCTCTGACGGCCAGGGTAAATGAGAAAGAAGAACGAATTAGTGAATTGGAGGATGGGATGGTAGAAGAGAAAGTTAAAAAAGAAACTTGGCTCAAAAAAATCCAATCTCAAGAATGTAGATTATGGGAGATTACTGACTCAATGAAATGTTCCAATGTCGGAATCATCGGCATCCCTGAGGGGGTGGAGAAAGAGAGAGGTCTAGAAGAGATATTTGAACAAATTGTAGCTGAGAACTTCCCTAATCTGGCAAAGGAAACAAGCATTCATGTCCAGGAGGCAGAGAGGACCCCACCCAAGATCGATAAGAACAGGACTACACTACATCACGTCATAGTGCAATTCTCAAATATTAGATCCAAGGATACAGTATTGAAAGTGGCCAGGGGGAAGAAAATCCTTACGTACAGAGGGAAAAATATCAGAATAACATCAGAACTGTCTACAGAGACCTGGCAGGCTTGGAAGGGTTGGCAGGGTATTTTCAAAGCTCTATCTGAGAAGAACATGTAGCCAAGGATCTTTTATCCAGCAAGGCTGTCATTCAGAATTGATGGAGAGATAAGGACCTTCCAGGATTGGCAGAAACTGAATGAATTCATAACCACCAAACCAGCCCTACAGGAGATATTAAGGGGGAGTTCTATAAAAGTAAAAAGGCCCCAAGAGTGATACAGAACAGAAATTTACAATCTATAGAAACAAAGACTTCACAGGCAACATGACATCATTAAAATCATATCTCTCAATAATCACTCTCAATGTAAATGGCCTAAATGCTCCCATAAAGTGCCACAGGGTTGCAGATTGGATAAAAAGACATGACCCATCCATTTGCTGTCTACAAGAGACTCATTTTTTAAAAATAATTTTTATTTTGTTATATTAGTCACCATACATTACATCCCCAGTTTTTGATGTGGTGTTCCATGATTCATTATTTGCATATAACACCCAGTGCACCATGCATTATGTGCCCTCCTTAATACCCATCACCGGCCTATCCCATTCCCCCACCCCCTCCCCTCTGAAGCCTTCAGTATGTTTCCCAGGGTCCACAGTCTCTCATGGTCCACTCCCCCTTCTGTTTACCCTCCTTCATTATTCCCTTCCTTCTCCTACCAATCTTCCTACTTCTTATGTTCCATAAATGAGTGAAACCATATGATACTTGTCTTTCTCTGCTTGACTTATTTCACTTAGCAAAATCTCCTCCAGTCTCATCCATGTTGCTGCAAATGTTGGGTAATCGTTCTTTCTGATGGCTGAGTAATATTCCATTGTATCTATGGACCACATCTTCTTAATCCAGTCATCTGTTGATGGGCATCTCAGCTCCTTCCACAATTTCGCTATTGTGGACAATGCTGCTATGAACATTGGAGTGCATATGGCCCTTCTCTTCACTACGTCTGTATCTTTGGGGTAAATACCCAGTAGTGCAATGGCTGGATCATAGGGTAGCTCAATTTTTAACTTTGTAAGGGACCTCCACACTGTTTTCAAACGTGGCTGTACCAACTCGTATTCCCACCAACAGTGTAAGAGGGATCCCCTTTCTCCACATCCTCTCCAACATTTGTTGTTTCCTGCCTTGTCCATTTTTGCCATTCTAACTGGTGTAAGGTGGTATCTTAGTGTGGTTTTGATTCGAATTTCCCTGATGGCTAATGATTTTGAACATTTTTTCATGTGTCTGTTAGCCATTTGTATGTCTTCATTGGAAAAGTGTCTGTTCATATCTTCTGCCCATTTTTTGATTTGATTATTTGTTTCGCGTGTATTGAGTTTGAGAAACAAACAAGAGTCCAGGGCTGGATGGCCTCCCAGCAGAATTCTACCAAAGATTTAAAGAAGAATTAATACCTATTCTACTGAAACCGTTCCAAAAAAATAGAAATGGAAGGAAAACTTTCAAACTCATTTTATGAGGCCAAGGTTACCTTGATCCCAAAACTGGACAAAGACCCCACTAAAAAGGAGAATTACAGGTGAATATCCCTGATGAACATAGATGCAAAAATTCTCAACAAGATACTAGATAATCAGCTCTAACAGTGTTTAAAAGGATTGGGGGGGGTAAACAGAAGGGGGAATGAAACATGAGAGACTGTGGACTCTGGGAAACAAACTGTTTATTAAAAAAATAAAAGGATTATTTCTCATCACCAAATGTGATTTATTCTTGGTTTGCAGGTGTGTTTCAACATCCACAAATCCATCAATGCGATACACCAATTATTAAAAAAAAAGATAAGAACCATATGATCCTCTCAATAGATGCAGAAAAAGCATTTGACAAAATAGAGCATCCTTTCCTGAAAAAACCTTCCATAAAGTCAGGATAGAGGGAACATACCTCAACATCATAAAGGCCATATATGAAAAACACACAGTTAATATCATCCTTAACAGGGAAAAGCTGAGAACTTTTCCCCTAAGGTCGGGAACATGACAATGATGTCCACTTTCATCACTGTTGCTTAACCTAGTACTGGAAGTCCAAGCCTCAGCAATCAGACAACAAAAAGAAATAAAATGCTTCCAAATCATCAAAGAAGTCAAACTTTCACTCTTCACAGACAATGTGATACCCTATGTAGAAAACCTGAAGGACTCCACAAAAAAATTGCTAGAACTGATACATGAATTCAGCAGAGTCTCAGGGCATAAAATCAATGCAAAGAATGTTGCATTTCTTTTTTTATTATTATGATATGTTACCATACAGTACATCATTAGCTTTTGATGTAGTGTTTCATGATTCATTGTTTGTGTATAACACCCATTGCTCCATGCAATACGTGCCCTACACTCACAGTGAAACAGCAGAAAGAGAAATCAAAGAATTGATCCCATTTACAATTGCACCAAAACCCATAAGATACCCAGGAATAAACCTAACCAAAGGTAAAAGATCTGTACTCTAAGAACTATAGAAACTTATAAAAGAAATTGAGGAAGACACAAAGAAATGGAAAAGCATTCTATGCTCATAGATTGGAGGAACAAATATTATTAAAATGTCTGTGCTACCCAAAGCAATCTATACAGTCAATTCAATACCTATCAAAATACCACCATCATTTTTCACAGAGGTGGAAAACACAATCCTAAAATTTGATTTAACCAAAAAAGACCCCCAATAGCCAAAGTAATGTTGAAAAAGAAAACCAAAGCTGGAGGTATCACAATTCCAAACTTCAAGCTGTATTACAAAGAGGCAATCATCAAGACAGTGTGGTACTGGCACAAAAACAGACACATAAATCAATGGAAAAGAATGGTGAATCTAGAAACTCTATGGTCAACTAATCTTCAACAAAGCAAGAAAGAATATTCAATGGAAAAAAGACAGTTCTTCAATAAATGGTGTTGGGAAAATTGGACAGTCACATGCAGAAGAATGAAACTGGACCACTTTCTTACACCATACACAAAAATAAATTTAAAATGGATGAAAGACCTAAATGTGAAACATGAATCCATCAAAATGCAAGAGAAGAACACAGGCAGCAACCTCTTTGACCTCAGTTGCAGCAAGCTCTTGCTAGACACATCTCCAGAGGCAAGGGAAACAAAAGCAAAAATGAACTATTGGGACTTCAAGAGGATAATAAGATTTTGCACAGCAAAGGAAATAATCAACAAAACTAAAAGGTAACCTACAGAATGGGAGAAGATATTCGCAAATGACATATCAGATAAAGGGCTATTATCCAAGATCTATAAAGAACTTATTGAACTCAACACCCAAAAAACAAAGGAAAAAAACCAGTCAAGAAATGCGCAGAAAATATGAACAGACATTTCTCCAAAGAAAACATACAAATGGCTGACAGACACACGAAAAATCCTCAACATCACTGGGCATCAGGGAAATACAAATCAAAACCACAATGAGATACCACCTCACACAATTGAGAATGGCTTAAAATTAACAACTCAGGAAGCAACAGATGTTGGTGAGCATGTGGAGAAAGGAGAACCCTCCTACACTATTGATGGGAATGCAAACTGGCGCAGCCATTCTGGGAAACAGTATGGAGGTTCCTCAAAAAGTTAAAAATAGAACTACCTTATGACCCAGCAATTGCACTACTAGGTACTTACCCAAAAGATATAAACATAGTGATTCGAAGGGGCACCTGCACCCCAATGTTTATAGCAGCAATGACCACAATAGCCAAACTATGGAAAGAGCCCAGATGTCCATCCACGAATGGATGGATAAAGAAGAAGTGGTATATATACACAATGGAATATTAGTCAGCCATCAAAAAAATGAAATGAAAGAATGAAATCTTTTTTTCTAGATTCTGGGAAGCAAATTTTGACATCAGCTACCTCTGCCCCATCCCAGAGTGTTTGGATTGGAGTCTAGAAAGGAGGTAACCTTCTAACCTACTCTGCTGTCCCCATCAACCCATGTCTGATTGGAGTCCATGGTTCCTTAACACTCCCTCCTCTCCAGGGTTTTTGGGAGCATTAAATGAGACTTTGCCTATACAGAGATGGGAGCTCCTTGAATGGTGGAGCCATGCTGCAGATTCCTCTCGAAATTTACCTTTGAAAGGGATTTTTTTTTTTGAGTCTAGATTCATCTGTCCACAGTTGCTGGCTAGTTTTTCAAAAGCCTAATATCCCCAAATCATTGAGCCTGGACTCCATTGCTCCCCTGCCCCAGTAGCCAGCCATATGACATCCCCGATTCCCCACATACACCACCCCACTTCTTTTGGAGCCATACCTCCACCTGTTGGGCCTAATGTCCATTTGCCTCCTTGCCTTTTCTCCACCATTCCTTCTGTTTTGAGCCAGAGCCCCCACCCTACCCCCAAGCCCAATCTTCCCCATCCTTTAAGGTCCAGTGCTAGTCCCACCTCCTCCAGGAAATCTGTGCTGACAAAAGTCATAGATTCTCAGACATCAGAGCTCTAACTGCCCACACATTGCTCAACCTTCATTGATTGCCCCTCCTTTGGATTCCTGCAGCACTTAGGGTCCATGCCAGACAATTTAGTACTTAATTACAGACTGTTGTTAATTGTGCCTTTTTTCCTGTGCATTAGAGGGTTATCCCCAACTCTATCAAAAGCTTTTAGAGGACAGATAGAAGAAAAGACACCAACATTTCTTCCTGACTTTGATATAGAAATATATATGACTTTTTTGGCATCTATAGAGCTGAAAATGAAACTTTTTGTTGTGCTGTCATCCAACCACCCAACTCCCAGACCTAATTATTATTCTAAAGATTCTTTCTTTTCCCAAATCTTATTGTGAGCCTCCTCTTATGGCACAGAGAAGTGGAAAGGAGCAATCAGCCCAGCCTGTCAAGAAAAAGGTGTACGTTCCAAGATACTCAGCAACTTCACCTCCAGGACTTTCCTTATCCCATCTGACTCTGGACCCTGGCCAGATTATTCAAACATCTGCATTTTCCTGTGAAAGGCGGGCCCACACAGGCTAGGGCTTCTTAATACTAGGGCCAGAGGTGGAGCCAACTGTCCTGGATGAATGGCTGCCACACATGGGAATGTGGATTTTCAGGCTGCCTGTAGAAAGGATTGCTGTAATAGGGTAGTGCTTGCTCCAGTCTGCATGAGACAAGTTATTGTGATCTGATGGAAGGTCTGCCCTGTGAGCTTTTTATAAACACAAGTTTGGGCATAGACTGTCTCCATATTACCCATTCACGATGTTTGTTCTTCAGTGACACTTCAGTCTGCTTTCCCAAACTACCTCTGCTGAGTCAGTGATCTAAGGCAACAAAGAAAGGCAAGTGTAGCAACAAGTCAGCTGGCCATGTACTTGTTTAAACACATTCATTGAACATTTATTATGTGTCATGTCTATGCTGCATGCTGGGGTCACAAAGAAGAGAAAGAGAGGGTCTTAGTGTTCCAAAAAGCTAATGGTCTTCTGGGAAATGAGATCCATATAGCCAACTAAATTTCATGATTGGGGAGCCACTGGGGCTGTGGCAAGCTGTGCAAACAACCTAGCTTCCCAAATCAAAGTAATCTCTTTCAGTTTTGACAAATCATTCTCTCCTAACTACCCATCCTCTGCCCCTGCTCCATTGTACTACTTTCTCCACTGCAGCTACCAGGGGAGCTCCAGATTGAGAGAAATTAATTTGACAGAGAAGCAGAGAGACACTTTCTAGGAAGAAAATAGAGGATGGGGGTGTTGGGGGTCATGATATTGCTAAGAGATTTGTTATCACCCTGGAAGCACCACTTAGGGCTCCAAAGCATTAGCTGAGGGAGACCCTTGAGATCTGAGTACCAGCTGCCTTGACCCTCGGAGGCACTTACACAATGGGATCTATAATTATTGCCCTACTGTGTTGCTTGACTTTGAATAGTCCCCACAGACTCTACACAGGGCAAACTGTTGATAGCCATGGTCTGGTGGAAAGAAGCCTGGACTTGGGGTCAGGAATTTGCATTGTAATTTTGGCTGAACTACTTTATTAGCTCTGTGACCTTAGGTAGTTTATTTATTTTCCTGACCTCTGCTTCCTCATCTGCCAAGTGAGGTTAATGATAGTATTTTGTCAGGATCAAATGAGATCATATGTTTTAAAATTCTTCCACGGAGCCTGACATACTATGTGCAATCTACAAAGGGTTACTGGCTGGTGTTATGAAAAACCATCCTCCTCAGCAGCAGTAGCACCAGAAGCAGCAGCAGCAGCAGCAGCAGCATCTTTGTACCAATTCCTTTCCCTCTGCGTGTCTGGCCTATTTCCATCTCGGCTAGCTGAGTCCCTGAGCAAGTGGGCAGCAGACAACCTGACAGTATGGACAGAGATGTCATCAGGTGGGTCCAGGCAACTTCCTAGCAAAGGACTGACAGGTGCTGCCAGGGAGATGGTTTCTGGAGTGGGTGTGGGGGAAAGAGCTGAGTTCATGTGCTCAGATTACTGCCTCCCTCTGAGGAGGTTAACTTGTACCTTTCATCTGATGAGTGTGTTAAAGCAGTAATGAGTTCAGTGCAGTACTTTTTCTGGGAATTAATGACTGGGGAGATAGTATGGTCCTTTCTGTGGCTATTAGTGCTGGGCTATTACTGATTCCAAGAAGGACTACATTAGTGCTCTGGTGAGAGTATGGGCCCAATGTTTTCCTAGACTGGCTGATTGCCTGCGGGGATGCACTTGATTTTTTGAACCTCAATATCCTCCCCATTAGCCATTCAGCTGCTTATGTCATTTTACCTCAGTTCCATCTTGTGCTGATAATGTTTGAATGTTTGGGCAGATTTTAAGTAATGGGATGGCCAATGTTGGCCCTCAAATTACAGAGTATTTTTTTAAGTGGGAGGCACTTAGCTTGAACATAAAATATCATCTGGGAGAGAATGGATAATGACTTTTTGTTGCCTTTGGTTACCTCTCTCCAGCCTAAGAGGCTGGGAGTCACCAGGTCAGGGTTCTGGTATTCAGGAAGCTAGCAACAAGATTCTTGCATCTCTCTCTCTCTCTCTCTCTCTCTCTCTCTCTCTCTCTCTCCCTCTTTATGGTAATAACATTGAGCAGGAAAGCTATCCTATCAACAAAATTTTTAAGTGCAAAACACTGTATTGTTAACTATAGGTACTTTGTTGTGCAGGAGGTCTCTAGAAACTATTCATTTTGTATTCATTTCTTAATAACTTTATAGTCATTGAGCAACAATTCCCCAGTTCCCCCTTCCCTCAGTTCTGGCAACCACCATTCTATTCTCTGCTTCTATGAGTTGAACTATTTTACATTCCTCATATAAGTGGAATCATGTAGCATTTGTCCTCCTGTGACTGGCTTTTTTCATTTAGACTCATCCATGTTGTTGCAAATGACAGAATTTCTCTATTTTTTAAGGCTGAAAAATATTCCACTATATGTATATACCATATTTTCTTTCTTCATTCAGCTGTCAATGGACATTTAGGTTGTTTCCATATCTTGGCTATTTTGAATAATGTGGCTACGAACACAGAAGTGAAGATACCTCTTAAAGAAACTGATTTCAATTCTTTTAGGTAATATACAGAAGTAGGACTGCTGGATCGTATGGTAGTACTATCACAGATGTATGCTGTATGCTTATTTCCAAACTCGTTAAGATACGTACATTAATTGTGTGCAATATTTTGTGTATCATTTGTAACTCAGGAAAGCTTTTATTTATTATTATTATTATTATTATTATTATTATTATTATTATGTTCAGTTAGCTCTGGACTCTGGGAAGCATTTTTTTTTTAAAGACTCTTCCTTCACAGTTCTGCCACAGAACTCTGTCTGCAGCTCTGGACAGCTAGCTGCTACTTTGTACGTGTCCCCAGAGGTTCCTTTGGCTTACTCTCCCTCACAGGGGCATCAAAGTACCACCTGGCAGTTCCTCAAGATATTAAAAATAGAACCATCATATGATCCAGCAATTTCACTTCTGAGTATTTATCTGAAGAAAATGAAAACGCTAATTTGAAAAGATATACAAGCCCGTGTGTTCACAGCAACATTATTTACAATAGCCAACATTTTTTTTACTTTTTATTTTGCTATATTGGTCACCATACAGTACATCCCCAGTTTTTGATGCAATGTTCCATGATTCATTATTTGCATATAACACCCAGTGCACCATGCAATATGTGCCCTCCTTGATACCCATCACCGGCCTATCCCATTCCCCCACCCCCTCCCCTCTGAAGCCCTCAGTTTGTTTCCCAGAGTCCACAGTCTCTCATGGTTCATTCCTCCTTCTGCTTACCCCCCCTTCATTCTTCCCTTCCTTCTCCAACCGATCTTCCTAGTTCTTATGTTCCATAAATGAGTGAAACCATATGATAATTGTCTTTCTCTGCTTGACTTATTTTGCTTAGCATTATCTCCTCCAGTCCCGTCCATGTTGCTGCAAATGTTGGGTAATCGTTCTTTCTGATGGCTGAGTAATATTCCATTGTATCTATGGACCACATCTTCTTAATCCAATCATCTGTTGAAGGGCATCTCGACTCCTTCCACGATTTCGCTACTGTGGACAATGCTGCTATGAACATTGGGGTGCATGTGGCCCTTCTCTTCACTACATCTGTATCTTTGGGGTAAATACCCAGTAGTGCAGTTGTTGGATCATAGGGTAGCTCAATTTTTTACTTTGTAAGGGACCTCCACACTGTTTTCCAAAGTGGCTGTACCAACTTGCATTCCCACCAACAGTGTAAGAGGGATCCCCTTTCTCCACATCCTCTCCAACATTTGTTGTTTCTTGCCTTGTCAAATTTTGCCATTCTAACTGGTGTAAGGTGGTATCTCAAGGTGGTTTTGATTTGAATTTCCCTGATGGCTAATGATGTTGAACACATTTCCATGTGTCTGTTAGCCATTTGTATGTCTTCATTGGAAAAGTGTCTGTTCATATCTTCTGCCCACTTTTTGATTTGATTATTTTATTCCTGTGTATTAAGTTTGAGAAGGTATCCAAATCGGCAAAGAAGAAGTCAAACTGTCCTTCTTTGCAGATGACATGATACTCTATATGGAAAACCCAAAAGACTCCACCCCCAAACTACTAGAAGTTATAGACCAAATTTTATTTTTCTACTATAATTTAGCTTTACTTCTTTGAGAGCTTTGTATAATAAGTCTACAGTATGTACTCTTTCATGTAAGGCTTCTTTCACTCAGCATTCTATTTTTGAGGTGAATTTGAGCCATTGCATATATCAGCAATTCATCCCTTTTTATCTCTGAGTAAAAACAATTATTTGACTATAACATTGCTTTTTAATCCATTATTCTGTTGAAGATCACCTGGGTTGTTTTCAGTTTTTAGCAATTATGAATAGAAATGCTATTAACAATTTTATACAAGTCTTTGAATAAACAAATACTTTCAATTTTCTTTGGTAGATTCCAAGAAGCTGAATTGTGGAGTCACTAGGCAGGTGTTATATTTAGTCTTTCAAGAAGTTGTTCTATCTTTTTCCAAAATACTTGTACAATTTTGCATTCCGAACAACAATGTATGATATTTCTGGTTGTTCCACATCATCTCCAGCATTTGGTGGTATATCAGTCTTTCCAGGTTAGGCATTCTGGTGGGTGGGTTTCTCATTGTAGTTTTAACTTGCACTTGCCTAATTACAGATGTTGAACACTTTTGCATGTGACTTTTGGCCACTCAAATATCTTCCTTTCTGAAGCAAGAACTCAAATATTTTGTTCTTCATGCAATCAGGTTGCTTGTCTTATAAGTGAGTTGTAGGATAATTTTAATTTTAATTTTTATTTAAATTCAACTTAATTAAGAAACAGTGTACTATTAGTTTCAGGGGGTAGAATTTAGTGATTAGGATCTATATTCTGGAAACTACAAATCACTCTTTTTTTTTAAAGATTTTATTTATTTATTTGACAGAGATAGAGACAGCCAGCGAGAGAGGGAACACAAGCAGGGGGAGTGGGAGAGGAAGAAGCAGGCTCACAGCAGAGAAGCCTGATGTGGGGCTCAATCCCATAACGCCGGGATCACGCCCTGAGCCGAAGGCAGACGCTTAACCGCTGTGCCACCTTGGCGCCCCTATAAATCACTCTTGAAAGACATTGAAGAAGACACAAAAAGATGGGAAAATATTCCATGCTCATGGATCGGAAGAATAAACATAGTTAAAATGTCTCTGCTACCCAGAGCAATCTACACTTTCAATGCCATCCCAATCAAAATACCAATGACATTTTTCAAAGAACTGGAACAAACAGCTTTTAAATTTGTGTGGAACCAGAAAAGGCCCCGAATCACCAAGGAATTGTTGAAAAGGAAACACAAAGCTGGGGGCATCACGTTGCCGGATTTCAAGCTATACTACAAAGCTGTGATCACAAAGACAGCATGGTACTGGCACAAAAACAGACACATAGACCAACGGAACAGAATAGCGAACCCAGAAATGAACCCTCAGCTCTTTGGGCAACTAATCTTTGACAAAGCAGGAAAAAGCATCCAGTGGAAAAAAGACAGTCTCTTCAATAAATGGTTCTGGGAAAATTGGGACAGCTATATGCAAAAGAATGAAACTTGACCACTCTCTCACACCATACACAAAAATAAACTCCAAATGGATGAAAGACCTCGATGTGAGACAGGAATCCATCAAAATCCTAGAGGAGAACATAGGCTGCAACCTCTTTGACATTGGCCACAGCAAATTTTTTCATAACACATCTCCAAAGGCAAGAGGAACAAAAGAAAAAAATGAACTTATGGGACTTCTACAAGATAAAAATCTTCTGCACAGCCAAGGACACAGTCAAAAAAACTAAGAGGCAGTCCATGGAATGGGAGAAGATATTTGCAAATGACACTACAGATAAAAGATTAGTATCCAAGATCTACAAAGAACTTCTCAAACTCAATACATGTGAAACAAATAATCAAATCAAAAAGTGGGCAGAAGATATGAACAGACACTTTTCCAATGAAGACATACAAATGGTTAACAGACACATGAGAAAATGTTTAAAATCATTAGCCATCAGGGAAATTCGAATCAAAACCACCTTGAGATACCACGTTACACCAGTTAGAATGGCAAAATTTGACAAGGCAAGAAACAACAAATGTTGGAGAGGATGTGGAGAAAGGGGATCCCTCTTACACTGTTGGTGGGAATGCAAGTTGGTACAGCCACTTTGGAAAACAGTGTGGAGGTCCCTTACAAAGTTAAAAATTGAGCTACCCTATGATCCAGCCATTGCACTACTGGGTATTTACCCCAAAGATACAGATGTAGTGAAGAGAAGGGCCACATGCACCCCAATGTTCATAGCAGCATTATCCACAGTAGCGAAATCGTGGAAGGAGTTGAGATGCCCTTCAACAGATGACTGGATTAAGAAGATGTGGTCCATAGATACAATGGAATATTACTCAGCCATCAGAAAGAATGATTACCCAACATTTGCAGCAACATGGACGGGACTGGAGGAGATAATGCTAAGCGAAATAAGTCAAGCAGAGAAAGACAATTGCCATATTGTTTCACTCATTTATGGAACATAAGAAGTAGGAAGATTGGTAGGAGAAGGAAGGGAAGAATGAAGGGGGGGTAAAGAGAAGGGGAATGAACCATGAGATAATATGGACTCTGGGAAACAAACTGATGCTCAGAGGAGTGGGGGAATGGGATAGGCCAGTGATGGGTATTAAGGAGGGCGCATATTGCATGGTGCACTGGGTGTTATATGCAAGTAATGAATCATGGAACTTTACATAAAAAACTAGGGATGTACTGTATGGTGACTAACATAATATAATAAAAAATATTATTAAAAAAGAAAAGAAAAATAAAATTTGGGTAGATAGTTTAGGGATTAACTGGGAGGAACCTTGAGGGAACTTTCTGGGAAGATGATGATATTCTGTATTTTGATACTCATTTATGTTGTTTAGGTGTATTCATTTGTTAAAACTCAGAGAATAAATACTTAAGATTTGAGCATTCCATTTCATATAAATTTATATAAAAATAAAAAGTTATGAAATACCACCAAATTTTAGTTGATATGGCTGCTAAAGTATTCAGTGAAAAGTGTCTTGATGTCTCTAATTGATTTTGCAATATACCAAAAAGAACATGGATTGATTAATGGGTTGACGGATGGATAGATGGATCAATAGGTATGATAAGATAAAGCAATAGTAAAGTCACAATGATAAAAATTAGGTGGTTGTAATATGTGTGCTCATTGTGAAATTATTTTTATTTTCCTGTGAACTTTTAAAAATCCACACTAAAATGTTGTAAAAGAGGCCAATAATGGAGATGTCATGAGATGTTAAGAAACAACCCATAAAAAGGCAAGAAAGTAGGTTTAGGGTAAGAAAAAACATATGGGACAAATAGAAAACAGATAACAATACGGTATACTTAAACATAATCATATTGGAATGCCTGGGTGGCTCAGTCAGTTAAGCGTCTGTCTTTGGCTCAGGTCATGATCTTGGGGATCCTAGGATCAAGCCCAGTGTCTGACTCCCTGCTCAGTGGGGACCCTGCTTCTTCCTCTGCCCATCCCCCTGCTCGTGCTCTCTTTCTCTCTCTCAGATATGTAAATAAAATCTTTTAAAAACCATAATCATATCAATAATGCTTTGAATGTAAATAGTTGAAAAACTGCATGTAAAAGTAAGAAATTGTAAGAGTAGATAAATATGAAAGACCCAACTTTTTGGTATTTATAAGGAACACAGTTTAAATGTAAAGACACAGATTGGTTGAATGTAAGAGGGCAGAAAAAGATAAACCACGCAACTGCTAAACATAAAAAAGCTGGTGGGGCTATATTGCTACCAGACAAAGTAGGTTTAAATATAAGAAGAATTTCCACAAAAAAAGGGATACGCGCAACAATAACACTGTCAATTAATCAAGAAGACATAATAATCCAAAATGTGTTTGCTTCTAGGATAGATCCACCAACAACTGGAGAAGATACTTTTCTCAAGCACACATTGTATGTTTGCTAAGAAAGACCATGTACCAGGACATATGCAAATCAAGCCCAAATAAATTTCACAATATGTTCTCTGACCACAACAGAATTAAACAAAAAAATCAAGAACAGAAAAAGTTTTAAGTAATCCATGGGACAATGAAAAATTACATAAATTATAAAATATTTTACATTAAATAGTAACAAATACAGCATATCAAAAATGTGGGATGCGGTTAAAGCAGCGATGATAGAGAAATGCATAGCTTTAAATACTTATATTAGCAAAGAAGAAACGTCTAAAATCTGTATTTTAACTTTTACTTTAAGAAGACAAGAGGAAGGGTGACTGGGTGGCTCAGTCAGTTAAGCGTTTCCCTTCAGCTCAGGTCATGATCTTGGGGTCCTGGGATAGAGTCCTGCATCAGGCTCCCTGCCCAGTGGTGAGTCTGCTTCTCCCTCTTCCTCTTGTTCTGTGATCTCTCTTGTTCTTGCTCTCTCTTAAATAAATAAATAAAATATTAAGAAAAAAGAAGAGAAGAGGAAGGAGGAGGAGGAGTGGAGAGTATTTGAAACACAGAGTATATATAGATACAAGGAAGGAAATACTAAAGATAACAATGAAAATCAATGAATTAGAACATGGACACAAAACAGAAAAAAAATCCAATGAAACTAAAAGATGGCTATTTAAAAGATCAATACAATTGACAATCCTCTACCTAGACTGATAAAAAAAATGAGATAAGACCTAAATTAGCAATATCAGAATGAAAAAGCTTACTACTACAGATCCTACAAATATAGAAGGATAGTAAGAGAAAATTATGAACAATTTTATGTCCATAAATTCAACAACTCAAACAAAATCTTTGACAGATACATATTACCAAAAAAGTAACAAAAGGCATTAAAAATATGCATAACCTTGTGTTAATTAAATGAATTAAGTTCATAACTAAAAGCCTTCCTACTAAGAAAACCCCTAGCTCAGAGGTTTCATTAGTGAATTCTATAAAATATTCAAAGAAGAAATAATGCAAAAATCTTTAACAAAATATTAAAGCAAATATGGCACTATATTTAAAAATATGATATATAATGTCCAAGCAGGGCTCATCTAGGAATACAAGGTTGGCTTAATATTTTATTATCAATCCATGTGATTCACCATATAACTGGAGTAAAAAAGAAAAACATACAATCATCTAAATGCAGAAAATTAATTTGAAACAATTTAAAACTCATTCATGATAAAAAGAAAAAACTCTCAGGTAACTAGGAATAGAAGGGAACTTCCTCACTATGATAATAAGAATCTACAAAAAATACACAACTGATGTCACTCTTGATGATGGAAGACCAAATGCTTTCCCCCTAACATCAAAAACAACACAAGAGTGTCCCTTGCTCCTTCTATTTAACATTGAATTGGAAATTCTAGGCAATGCAATAAAACTAAAAAAAAAAAAAAGATATAAGGCACACAGATTTGAAAGGAAGATGTAAACCACTGCTTATTCATAGATGACATCATCATGTATATAAAAAATCCTAGGAAATCCTCAAAAAAGCTACCAAAATAAGGGAATTCAGTAAGGTTCAGAGAGCACAAGATCATATATAAAAATCGATTGTGTTTTTATACACAAGCAAGAAACGATTAGAGGCTGACCTTACAAAAACATGCATATACAATAGTGTCCCAAACCATAAATACTCAGGGGAAAGATTTAACAAAATATATATAAGTTCTATACACTGAAAACCAAACAAGCAAACAAAAAACTAAAAAAGAAAAAAAAAAAAAACCACCCCACCACTGAGAGAAATTAAGGAAAATCTAAATAAGTGGAAAGATATGCTGTGTTTGTGAATTGGAAAGCTCAATATTGTTAAGATGGCAAGTATCCATCACCTCATACAGTTACCTTTTTTAAAAGTTAATATCTACCCTCTTAATAGATTTTAGGTATTTAGTACAGTATTGTTGTCTATAGTCACTATGCTATATGTTAGATCTCCAGAACTTATTGATCCTATATAACTAAAAGTTTGTACCATTTGAACAACATCTCCCCATTTCCCCATCCTCCCAATCCCTGGTAACAACCATTCTATTCCCTGGTTCTATGAGTCTGACTATTTTAGATTCCACATATAAATGAGATCATACAGTATTTGTTTTTCTGTAATTCCGCTTACTTCACTTAGCATAATGTCCTCTAGGTTCAACCATGTTGTCACAAATGGCAGAATTTCATCCTTCTTTTAAGACTGAATAATATCTCATTGTATTTATATACCACAATTTTTATCCACTAATTCATCAGTGGACATTTCAGTTGTTTCTGTGTCTTGGTTATTGTGAATTGCTGCAATAAACATAGGAATATAGGTATCTCTTTGAGCTCTTGATATCAATTGTTTGTATAAATATCTAGACATGGGATTGCAAGGTCATATGGCAGTTCTATTTTTAATTTTTTGAGGCATTTCCATACTGTTTTGCATAATACTTGCATGGATTTACATCCCCATCAACAATGTCACAGGGTTCCTTTTTCTCCACATCCTCATCAACACTTATCTTTTGTGCTTTTTTTAAAGATTTGTTTCTTTATTTTGGAGAGAGAGAGAGAGAGAGAAAGCATGAGTGGGACAGGCAAAAGGAGAGGCAGAGGGAGAGAATCCTCAAGCAGACCCCATGCTGAACGTGAAGCAAAGCTGGATGCAAAGCTGGATCTCAAGACTCTTAGACCATGACCTGACCTGAAACTGAGTCTGATGCTCAACCAACTCTTCCCCAGGCGCCCCTATCTTTTGTTTTTTTAAAGAAGCCACCCTAACAAGTGTGAGATGATATCTTATTGTGGTTTTGATTTGCATTTCCCTGATGATTAGTGATGTTGAGCCCTTTTTCATATATCTGTTGGCCATTTGTATGTTGTCATTTGAGAAATGTCTATTCAGGTCCTCTGCCCATTTTTAAATTACTTAATTAATTTTTTGCTATTGAGTTGTAGGAGTTCCTTATATATTTTGGATATTAACCCCTTATCAGATATACGGTTTGTGAATATTTTCTCCCATTTTGTAGGTCACCTTTTTATTTTGTTGTTTCATTTGCTGTGCAGACACTTTTTAGTTTGATGTATTTCCACTTGTTTATTTTGCTTTTATTTCCTGTGCTTTTGGTGCCATACCAAAAAAAAAAAACAAAAACAAAAAAACATTGCCCAGACTAATGCCAAGGAGATTTTTCTCTATGTTTTCTTCTAGGAGCTTTACAGTTTCAGGTCTTACATTTAAGATTTCAATCCATCTTGAGTTGAGTTGATGAGTATGTTAATTAGCTTGATTGTAGTGGTTATTTCACAATGTATACATATTTCAAATCATCAAGTTGTATGCCTTAAACACATACAATTCAAAAATAGAAGGCAATTGTTACCAAATTGGTCTGTAAATTCAATGAAATCCCAAATTTTTAGCATGGCATTTTTGTGGAAATTGACAAGTATAATCTAAAACGTATGTAGAAATGCAAAATATTTTGAATATCTAAAACAATTTTGAAAAAGAAGAGCAAAGTTGGAAGACTTAAACTATCTAATTTTAATCTTACTAGAGAGCTACAATAATCAGTTTAGTGTGGACTAGTGAAAGGATAGATGCCCTTTCCAGGTGTGCCACCTTCCTAGCATTTTCATGTATTCATCAATCAGGATATTCTCCAATCCTCATTTTTGGTTGTTTGTTTGGTTTTGTTTTTATGGAGGATTCATTATGTAAGCATGATTAATTAAATCATTGACAAGTTGGTGAACCTCTAGCCCCTCTTCCCTCCCAAAAGGTCAGGGGGTAGGCCAAAAGTTCCAACCTTCTTTATTTTTTTAAAGATTTTATTTATTTATTTGTGAGAGAGAGAGCATGTGTGCACAAGTGGGGAAGGGGGCAAAGGGAGAGGGAGAAGCAGACTCCCTGCTGAGCTGGGAGCCCAACCTGGGACTGGATCTCAGAACCCTGAGATCATGACCTGAGCTGAAGGCAGATGCTTAACCCACTGAGCCACCCAGGAACCCCTTCAACCTTCTAATCACATGGTTGATTCCCCTGGCAAACAGACCCCATCCTTCGGAGCTCTCAAAAACGCATGTCCTTAACATAAACTCAGATATGTTGAAAGGGGCTTGTTATGAATAACAAAAGACAGTTTTATTTCTTTTGTCACTTAGAAAATTCCAAGTTTTAGAAATACTGTGCCAGGAATAGAAATGAAGACCAAGTATATAGTTCTTTTTTTTTTTTTAAGATTTATTTATTTACATTAGAAAGAGAGGGCAGGGAGAGGGAGGGCAGAGGGAGAGAATCTTCAAGCAGACTCCCAGCTGAGCACAGAGCCAGGTGCCACAAATCATAAAAACTCATAATTTGGGCTTTATCAAAATTGAAACTCTAGACTCCATAAAAGACATTGTTTAGAAAATGAAAAGACAACTATAGAGTGAGAGGAGATATTCACAGCACATACATTTGATGCAGAACTTGTATCCAGAGACTATAAAGAACTCTTATAATTCAGTAATATTAAGAAAAACAATCTAATTATGAATGGGCAAAAGATTTGAAAAGCTCACTTCACAAAAGAAGATATATGAATAATCTATAAGTACTTGAAAAGATGCTCAATGTCATTAGTCATTAGGAAAATGCAAATTAAACTAATAAGATACCACTACACACCTAAAAGACTTTAAAAAAAGGACTGAAAATACTAAGTATTTTCAGAACACACCAAGTACTATTGAGAATGTGGACCAACTAGTACTTTCATGCATTGCAAGTGGAAATGTATATGACACTTTGGAAAATAGTTCGACACTTTCTCAGAATATTTAGCGTACATTTATCATATGAGTTGGCAATTTTACTTGTAGATGTTTACCAAAGAGAAATCAAAACATATGCCCACAAAATGTTCATATCAGTTTTATTCACAAGAACTGAAAAAAAGAAACAACTCACATGTCTGATAACAAGTCAAGAGATTTGTTAAAAATTAGTACATTCATATACATGCTAGGTGAGCCAGAAATTCCAGTTCTTTTATTCAAGAAAAATGAAAACATACTGTTTCCACAGTGGCTGCAGTAATTTGCATTCCCACCAACAGTACACAAATGTTCCCTTTCCCTCACATCCTTATCAACACTTGTTATTTCTTTTTAAAAAAATTTTAGCCATCTGACAGGTATAAGGTGATATCTCATTGTGGTTTTGATTTGCATTTCCCTGGTGATGAGTGATGTTGGGCATCTTTTCATGTGTCTGTTGGCCATCTGCATGTCTTCTTTGGAGAAATGTCTGTTCAGGTCCTCTGCCCATTTTTTAAAAAAATCAAATTATTATTATTTTTTTGTATTTACCCAAAGAAAATGAAAGCACTATTTCAAAAAGATATATGCACCCTTATGTTTATTGTAGTATTATTTACAATAGCTAAGATATGGAAGCAATCCAAGTATTCATCCATAGATAAATAGGTAAAATGTGACACACACACACACACACACACACACACACACACACACACACACACACAGGAATATTACTCAGCCATAAAAAGTAATGAGATCTTGCCATTTGCAACAACATGGGTGAATCTAGAGGGTATAATGATAAGTGAAATAAGTTGGTCAGAGAAAGACACATATGATTTCACTCATATGTGGAATTTAAGAAACAAAACAAATGAACAAAGAAAGAAAAAAAAGGGGACAAAAAAACCAGACTCTCAAATACAGAGAACAAATTGGTGGTTGCCAGAGGGGAGTTGGTGGAGAATGGGTGAAATATATAAAGAGGATCAAGGGTATACTTATCTTGATGAGCACTGAGTAATACATAGAATTATTGAATCATTATATTGTACACCTCAAACTAGTATAACACTATATGTTAATTACACTTCAATTTAAGAAAAAGAAATGAAAACATAAGTCTACACAAAAACTTGTTTGTAAATGTTCGTAGAAGTAATATTTATAAAAGCAAACACTGGAGGTAATTAGCTGCCCATCATTTGGTACATGAACAACATTTGGCATATCTATAATATGCAATACTACTCCGCAATATAAAGAAATGGACTACTGATACCAGTAAAACTGGATCAATCAACATGCTGGGTGAAAGAAGCCAAGCACAAGACTACTTACTCTATGATTCCATTTTTGTGAAATTCTGGGAAAATCATAACTGCTTTATAGTTGCAGAAAGGAGATAAATTGTTGCCAAGGGTCAGTGTGCATGAGAGATTTATTCTAAAGAGGCAGGAAGGAACTTTCTGGATTGATGGGAATGTTATGTATCTTAATTTTTGTGGTGGTTATAGTCATGTATGAATTTGTTAGACCTCACCAAACTGTGCACTTAAAATGAGTGTATTTTATGTAAATTATTACTCAATACAACTGATTAAAAAATCTGGGTGATGTAGCTAAAGCAGTGCTTAGAATGAAATAAACAACTTCAAGTTCTTACATTACAGAGTGGGTGGAAAAATTCAAACACTTTGTAAACTGGTACTAATATAATGTCATTGACAACCTAATAAGGTGGGTAATATCGTTCCCATTTTACAGAGTAAAAAACTGAAGCAAGATGTCAGCTTATCATTTGGCTCATAGCAATAGCTTGACGAACGTGTTGAAATGTCTTGCCCAATCACAAAGCCAGTCACTTGCTCAGTGTGCAAATTTAGGGCTCTAGCTTTAGTTTCTGGACTCCTGGCCCAGTGCTCCTTCCACTGTGTGGTGATGAAGGGGTGCAAGAGTTTTCAAGTACAATAAATGTATCATGGTGGGTCCAATACCATTTCTGAGCAGTGTTGGTTCTGTCTGTAGATATAGTGTGCCTCATTGACAGGGAAATCCTGAGGCAAACAGGGACTCTTCTCCAATATGTGGATGTCCTTTCCACCTTTTCTCACCTTACACTTTTGAATCTTTTTCTTAGTAGGCCCAGTCTCACTCTGCAAGGCCAAAGCATGCAGTTCCATCTAAAAAGAGAGGCAAGAGAGTAATGGGCATGCTCTAGGAGGCCTGAGAGAGGAGACTGGACTGCAGAATCCCTCTGCCCTACAGTGACAGAGGAAAGGGAGAGAGTCCAGGAATGGGGGCAGGGCTGGAGTACTGAAATTCCCAGCAGTTGCAGGATCCCAAGGCTGTAGACAGTCTGTCACAGCCTATGCTTCCCCCTCAGTCACAGCCCCAGAACTGGTGAAACACACACCTTCTGTGCATATTCTTTCCTTGAATAAGTGAAATGCTTTTCCCTTCACAGCCTTAGCACATAACCCCTTTGCCTGGAACGCTCTTCTCCCAACTCCTCACATGGCTAATTCCCATCCTTTGTGTCTCAGCTAAAATGTCACTTCACTGGGGGGACTTCTCGACCATGAGACTACACATTTAACCACTCCTTTCTCCCTTTATTCTCTGTCACAGCATAGTTCTCCTCATAGCGCTTAGCATGCTATGGAAGTACTCCCCACTGTACTGCCTGCTCCATGAGGGCAGGGGCATCATCTTTCTTATTGACCACTATGACTTCAGAGCCTAGCAGAGTGCTGGCACAGAATAGGTACACAGTCACTACTTGTGGAATGAATGTCTTGAACTATTGAAGGAACACAGAGGTCATGGGGGTTACAGACCCCTGTGATATGATAAGGCCACTAAGGCAAAGCGGTTAGCAGTAACCACTTCTTCTAATTCCATGGTCTCCCCTCTCCCCAGCCCAAGAAGAAAAGACACTGAGCAAACTTGCCTGTTTGGGGGGCTTCACTATGGCTGCCTCTTCCCTAGGAATTATTACTCTCTGTACAGCTGTTTCTATCCTTTGTCCAGAACGTATTACCAATCCACTTTCAGAAGTGGTCATGGGGGGAGTATAATATGGTGGGTATAATATGGGGAAAACAGGCTTCAGGGTTCCATCCTAGCCCCTGCACACTTATCATATTGACTGCTCCCCAGGCTTGCAGGGATAGAGCTGAGGGATATATTCAGCTCTCTTTAGGGTCTGTGAAAGCTGGAGTTGTGTGGTCCACTGTGCTCAAGTGGCCTGTGGATTAATACGCAGACAGCAGTTCAGTGATGGTGGTAGAGAAGAGGTGGCAATAGAGTGGAGCCCAGGCAGTTAGCCCTGTGGGAAGCCAGTGACTGAAAGGACAGGTGAGGGAAGCAGTGGGGAAGGCCAGAGCCCAGGAGCTGTTGACCAGCTGTTCAGGAGGCTAGAGATTATTTTGGTGCCTATTGCTGACTGTTCTCAGACTGAGATTCAGTGTGGACAGCAGAGCTGATGCAGTCCTGCCCTTCCGCATTAAATTTACAGGATTACAAAGGCTGGGCAAGTGAGGTATCCTTTTTTTTTTTTAAAGATTTTATTTATTTATTTGACAGAGATAGAGACAGCCAGAGAGAGAGGGAACACAAGCAGGGGGAGTGGGAGAGGAAAAAGCGGGCTCATAGGGGAGGAGCCTGATGTGGGGCTCAATCCCATAATGCTGGGATCATGCCCTGAGCTGAAGGCAGACGCTTAACCACTGTGCCACCCAGGCTCCCCACAAGTGAGGTATCCTTAACCACAGTCAGATGGAAAAGCTTTTCAGAGAGCTAGGAGGCATCAGTAGCTTGAGCTGGTTGCCCAAGTATATAGTGTGTGACTTCCAAAGCCAAACCCAAACTGTTCCCAAATCTGGGCAAGCCTGCTGAGCTTCCAACTTGGATGGGGCTCTCAGTCATTAAGAAGTGCCTTGGGACATCCTCACTGTATATGTTCAGTTGATCTTTGAATTGAACTGAACTCTTCTGGGGCAGAGGCTGAGCCTGGGGCAGTTATTCTGTACAGGGAAGTCCTGTATAAAGCCACTTTAGTAAGGCCAATGACAGGACATCCCACGATTCAGCCTGTTCCACCTGTGAACCTGTTGCATTCTTGTGACTACCCCAAGCCTGGAATGCAGCCAGGGCATGTCTGTGACCATTTCCCCTGGTGAGGAGACCAAATCACAGTGGTGAGGAATTGACCCTGGCCAATGAAATAAAGTACATCAGACCAAGTCAGAACTCAAGCCCAAGCCTCCAAGGGCCTGGGCTAAGCTCTGCCTCATGCCCTTTGTTGCCTTTGCCTTGTGGAGACAACTGGGTGTCTGCCTTGTGCAGACACCTTTCTGAACCTCATTTTATCATCTTGACCTGGGTCAGGAAGTCTCAAACAGGAGCCCTAGAGGCTTCCAGAGGTGGAGATTGCATGTGGGAGGGAAGGAAAGGTAAAAATGGCTAAAGCAGGCAGGGAACTGGATGTCCCATTCCACTTGTACCTGTTCTACATTTTGGGTCTTCCATTTACAGAGTAAGAATTCTGCTGGACTGCCTAGGTGGCTCAGTCGGTTAAGCATTTGGCTCTTGATTTCGGCTCAGGTCATGATCTTTGCATTATGAGATCAAGCCCTGCTTCTGGTTCCACACTCAGTGGGGAGTTTTGCTGGAGATTCTCTCCTTCTGCCCCTCCCCCCAGTCATGCTCCCCCCCCCTTTCTCAAATAAATAAGTTGTTTTTTAAAAAGAAATAGAATCCTGCCACTAAATAAAGTTGGAAAGTCTTGGGGCTGGGTATCTTGCCTCATATTTCCTTGATTTTCACAGCCCTCAGATCACAAAGAATTATCCTTTCTGTCTCTTGTTCCTTCTTCCTGTGACCCCTCCCATGATTCCCCCTTCCTCTCACTTACCCAACCCCTCACTCCTTGGAGACCATTCCTTTTACTGGGACCCTGGCCTAAATCCTTGTGATGGGACACTCTTGCCTGGTTTAGGGAAACAATGCTGAGCATGTGGGGCCTGAGGCCCACCAACCAAGAAAACAGTCTTGAGAACTGAGGGGGCAGGTAGACTCTTTGTCTCCATTCTGGGGACTGCAGTCAGTGAAATGGATGGCAGCAACCAATAGCCAACTTGGAGAGAATAAACGCTCCCTTTTCCAAAACTCAGTGGGCCTGTGGGGAGCAGAGAATGTTCACCAACCCCCAAATTCTATTCAAAGCATTCAAACCAATGAGTACTTATTGGGCTTTTACTTTACACCAGACCTGGTGCTGAGCATTCCAATGCTACAAGGAGTCATCCGTGAGTTGCTAGGCTCTCCTAGCCTTTCAAGGGAGCTGGACATGTGCACTAATACAAAAGGGAAATCTAACACATGCCCAGTCTCTGACTTTCTGTGTATTGAATATGAATCATGTCGTATACCCTTTCCAAACTGAAGCCCAGAAAGAAATAAGGAGGTTTGAGTACTCAGGAGCAGGAATTGTAGAATCTCTGTGGCTTCATCATGACCCTATGGGTTGGAGGTGGGAGCCTCCAGTCCACCAGGGCTCCTCAGCATCTTGTGTCAGGTCAGAATCTATCTTATTAATGCTTTCCCCATAGGTAGCCAGAGCAGTGCCCAGCTGCTAGAACCTCACTGCTTCCAGCTTAGCAACATGTGGTCTTCTCTAATTAACAATTGAAAGACAAGATTGTTATAGGGAGAGAGGGAATGCTTTAATTTCAGGCTCTTCCAAAAGGATCCAGAATTGACTGACATTTTAAAGAAGACCACCTTTTGAAAAACAGGGTTTTTATTCTGTTTTGCAATCCTTAGAATTCCAGAGAAGCCAAGAATGAATGCTTACATAGTCTCAGCTATTACCAGTACTAGCCCAGATCAAGGTGTGTCACAAAATTATTCAAGGATGGTCAGAAGGCTATTTATTGAGCACTATCTGGAAGCTTATCCTGGCATTTGGGCAGACGCTTTGGACAACAGGAGGCCCAGTGAGAAGGTGAAGGTCTTCTCTAGTTTCCTTTCTTCTGTTCTTACAGCACTGACAGGCTGGGAGAAGAAAAAGTGGCATGGGGAGCTGAAAATCCAGCAGATAAGAAGAAGGGGCAGGGGGGAGTGAGGAATAGTGGAAGGGGCCTATACTTTGAAATCAGATCACCTAAGGCCCAATTAAACCACTGATTAGCTGTGAACCTTGGGAAAAATCACTTCCCATACTATCCTCATTTATAAAATGGAACTAATGATATTATCTCCTGCATAGGGTTATTGTGAGAATTTAAGATATAATTCACAGGAAGTCTGAAGCAAGGTAGACCTCTAAAAATAAGAACTGTTGGCAAAAGTAGTACTGTCATCCCACTATCATCACCAACATTATCTTGATCAACAATCTGGATCCTTTGGGGGACCTAGAGCAGATGACAATAAGCATGCTTAAGGCTTGAAGCATATGATTTAATTGTCTTTCTTGATATGGGTGATCTGAGAGGTTGAAGAAGTTTGGGACAGGCCTAAGTAAAGGAACCTTTAGAGAAATCCAAGATGCCTTTGGAGTAATTTTTAAATAAAAAGAAACTCCTGGCCTTCTTCTAGAATAGGTATGGTACCCATGTATTGTAATGGTCAGAGTGACCTTGCCAGTATCTTTGTGGCTCCCTGGACCTGATACTCTTCCATGCTGGCCTTGGGTGCATTCCACTTCCTGACACTTCTTGCTGCAGGGTCCATTTCCTGATAGCTCAGTGGAAGAAGGAGCGGCAAAGTACCCTATTCTCAGGCTTTCACACTGGCTTCTTGGCTGTAGCTCATTGAGAATGCTGACTGTGGATGATGCTGTGTTCCACTTATGCTGGAACATGCTGCCCTTTGCAATGCTCAAGTGCCCACTCTATGTGTTTGAACTGATATAGCCTTGTGTTTTTCAAATGACAGATTTTAGGGTGTGTAGGAGGGTGGCATTTCAAGGACAGATCAGCAGATGAGAATCCCACAACCCATTTGCTCCTTTTATGGTCTTGCTGAACCATGCTCTTCCAAGACTGCAGCAATACCAGGAACTCTCTGGGCTGACATTCTGTTCCCATTTCAAAGGGCTGGTAAAGCTAGCTTTTTGTCTGAAAGCTAACCATGTTTCTTGGAATGAAGTTGGAACTGTTATTTTTTTCCCATTTTACGGATGAGCTAGCAGAGTCAGAGAAGTGAAGTGAACTCACATAAGGTTACAAGCTAGTAAGAGAAGTGTAAAAGTGTGATATCAAGGGGCCCAGGAGGCTCTGAATATTGATAGACTTGCAGCAATCAGACAAATGGCACCAAAAGTTATCTGCTACTGTTGATTCTCTCTATATTATTTTGTGTGGTAAAATGCACATGATATCAAATTCATCATTTTAACCATTGTAAAGATTGTATTTCAGTGGCATTTAGTACATTCATAATATTGTGTAACCATCAACACTATAGTCACAACACTTTTATCACTCCCAAAGGAAACCCTGTGCTCATTAAGCAGTCACTCCCTATTGTCCTTATTCCGTAGTCCTAGACAACCACTAATCTGCTTTTTGTCTCTATGGATTTGCTTATTATTGATATTTCCTACAAATTAGATTATACAATATGTGGTCTTTTATGTCTTGTTTCTTTCTCTTAGCATAACATTTTCATGATTCATCCGTCTAGTAGCATCTAGTAGCATGTATCAATACTTTATTCATTTTTATGGCTGAATAATATTCTATTGGATGGATAGACCTCTTGTTTATCCATTCATCAGTTAATGGACATTTGTTTTTCCCCCATCATTTGGCTATTGCGAATAGTGTATTTTTAATAGGAAAATTAATCAGACTTTTAATGCATACTTTTTATTGTGCAATATATTGATGGGTCATAAATAGGAGGTCAGAAAAAAATAACTCAGAGGCAAGTCAAGTTTACAATATGTATCCACACTGAACTTTGTTACAGAGTGCTGAGCTAAGTACCTTATACTCTGTGTACCAGGGAATCTTGGGCAGAGCAGCAATGGCATGCATTTATGAAGCCATTCATCCAAGAAACATTTATTGAAAATCTCCTGTGTGCCAGGCACTGAAGAAGAGCAGTTGAACAAAACAAAAATCTCTGTTTTCATAGACATCACAATCTCATGAAGGAGAGAGACAGATAAACAGGCATTGGCAATAGAGTGTGATAAGTGCTATGTTAAAGCTAAGGAGCACAAAGGACATCTGACCTAATCTTGTGGAATCAGGAACACCCTGAAAGATCTAAGAGCTGACAGGTGAGAAGAACAGTGAAAGAATGTTTTACACAGGGACACCTGGTGGCTCAGTGGTTTAAGCATCTGCCTTTGGTTCAGGTCATGGTTCCAGGGTCCTGGGATCAAGTCTCACATCTGACTTCTTGCTCAGCGGGGAGCCTGCTTCTCCCTAGGCCTGCCCCTCCCCCTGCTTGTGCTCTCTCTCTCTCTCTGTCTGACAAATAAATAAATAAATAAAATCTTTAAAAAAAAGGATGTTTTATGCAGAGGGAAGAGCGTATACTAAGAGTGATATAAGAAAGAACTGGAATAACCAATGCGGGAACCATTGAAGAATATAAAAGAAATAAATGTCATGATAAAATTTGTATTTTGGAAATATCATTCTGGATGCAGAATGGTTAATAAATTTGAGTGGAGTTAAAGGTTAATAAAGAGAAACTAGTTAGGATCAATTATGGAAATATAGGCAAACAATAATGTTGGTTGGGACTACATGGTAGGGGTTGAGATGAACATAGAGGACAGTTTTAAGATTTATGTAGGAAGTGGACTTAACAAGATATGATAACATTTTCCTTATTTGAATTCTGTGATACCTCATTTTCCTGATCTTTCTCCCACCTCATTTTCTATTCTTTCTCAGTTTCCATTGCTAGATCTTGCTTCTGTACCCAAACTCATCTTTGGTGTTACCCAGGCACCACAGTACTTAGTCTCTTCTCTCCTCTCCTCTCCTCTCTTCTCCTCTCCTCTCCTCTCCTCTCCTCTCCTCTCCTCTCCTCTCCTGTCCTCTCTTCTCCTCTCCTCTCCTCTCCTTTTCTCCCCTCCCCTCTCTTCCCCTCCTCTCCTTCTTTCCACCCCTCCCCTTCTTTTCCTTTTCCTCTGTATAATTTACCTCTTGGTAATCTTCCCAAGTCTTCAATTCTTTTTAAGATTTATTTATTTATTTATTTGACAGAGAGAGAGAGAGAGAGAGCACAAGCAGGGGGAGCAGCAGGCAGAGGCAGAGGGAGAAGCAGGCTCCCTGCTGAGCAGAGAGCCTGATGTGGGACTCCATCCCAGGACCCCGGGATCATGACCTGAGTCGAAGGCAGACACTTAACTGACTGAGCCACTCAAGTGTCCCGATCTTACCAAGTCTTACAGCTTTTAATATTGTATGTATGCTTATGGCTCCCAAAAACAGACCTCAAGCCTCTACCCTAAAATCCAGACTCATATATTCCACTGCCAACTTGACATCTCTACTTGATTATCAAATAGTACTTCTTTCTTTTTTCAAGTTCTAGCCAGAGCAATTAGATAGACAGAGACAGGCAGACAGACAGATAAATAAATAAATGGCATCCACATTGGAAAAGAAGTAAAACTATTTCTATTCACAGTTAACGTGATTTTATAGATAGAAAATCCCAAAGAATCCACAAGAACACTATTAGAGCTAATAAAGAAATTCAGTGAAGTTATAGGGTACAAAATCAACACACAGAAACTGATTGTTTTCTATATACCAGTAATGAACAATTCGAAAAGGAAATTAAGAAAGCATTTACATGAATAAAATACTAGGAATAAATTTAACCAAGGATGTGAACTACTTGTATACTGAAAGCTGCAAAACATTGCTGAAAGAAATTAAAGAAAACCTAAATAAATAGAAAGACATTCTGTGTTAATGGATAGGAAGACTTAATATTGTTGAGATATCAATACTACCTAAAGCAACCTACAGATTCAACAATATTTTTATCAAAATTCCAACATTCTTTTTTGAAGAAATAGAAAAGTTGGATTCTTAACTTCATATTTGGAATTGCAAGGGACCACAAATAGTCAAAACAATATCGAAAAGGAAAACAAAGATAGGGAATCACACTTCTTTAACTTCAAAGCTTACTACAAGCAGCAGTATTCAAAATAGTGTAATATTGGCATAAGGATAAATATATAGACCAATGAAATAGAATTGAGGTCCTAAGCCCACACATCTACCAGTTGTTTTTTTGGCAAGGGTGCCAAGTCCACTTAATGGTGAAAGAGTAGTGTCTTCAACAAACATTGCAGAAAGAGGTGCAGACAATTGGATTTTCATGGGTGAAAGACTGAATCTGGATCCCTATGTCACACCTTAAACCAAAATTAACTCAAAATGGATCAATGATTTGAATATAATAGAGAAATCATAAAAATCTAAGAAGAAAATATAAAGGTGAATCTTCCAGGTCTCAGATTTAGCAATGGATACTTATATGCAACACAAAAAGTACAAGCAACAACAATAACAAGAATAGATAAATTGAACATCAAAATTAGATTTTTTTATGCATCAATTTACATTATTATGAAAAGGGAAAGACTACTGACAGAATGATAGAAAATATTTGCAAACCATACATTTGATGAGGGTTTTATATCTCTAACATATAAAGCACCCTTACAACTCAAAAACACAAGGACAAAAACCCATTTAAAAAATGGATAAAGGACTCAAATAGACATTTCTTCAAAGTAGATATACAAAGGGCTAGTAAGCACATGAAAAGATGCCTGATGTCTTGAGTCATTAAGGAAATGCAAAACAAGTGAGATACCACTTTATGCCTACTAGAATGGCTATAATTTTTTTTAAAAAGGAAAATAAGTGTTGGTGAGGATATGGAAAGATTGGAACACTGGTGCATTGCTGGTGGGAATGTAATTTGGTGTGGCTGCTATATAAAACATTTTGGTAGTTCTTAAAAAGCTAAAGATATGATTATCATATGACCTAGAAATTCCACTCCTAGATATATATCCAAGAATTGAAAACAGGAACTCAGATAGAGTACTCCAATGTTCACCCACAGAATTATTCACAGTAGCCATAATTTGTAAACAACCTAAATATCTATCAATAGATGAATGTATTATGTAAAATGTGGTATATACATACCACAGTCACTCTTCAGTCATAAAAATGAATGATATTCTGATAATGCTGCAGTATGGATAAAACTTGAAAATGTGCTAAGTGAAGTAAGTCAGACACAAATGGACACATATATGATTCCATTTATATGAAATATATAAAATAGAACAGGCAAATTCATACAGACAGGTATTAGATGAGAGGTTAGCGAGCAGGGGCTGGAAGGAGGGAAGAATAGGAAGTTATTGCTTAATGGTTACTGTTTCTGTTTGGGGTGATGAAAAAGTTTGGGAAATAGTGGTAATAATTTCACAACATTGTAAATATAATTAATGCCAGTGAATTGTACACTTAAAAGTGGTTAAAATGGCAAATTTCATGTTACACAGATCTTACCACCAAAAAAAAAATAGTAAAAAAACACATTAAATAAATCTGTATCAGTCCTGTCCACTTGTCTCCACCTCCACTATCCTCGCATAGATAACTGTTTTATAGTTTTCAGAGTTTATTTTATGCTAATTTTGTTAAATTTATTTCTATTTAATTTTTTTGATGACATTGTAAATGAAATTTGTTTTCTTAATTTTGTTTTGGGGTTTTGGAACATAATAGTGAAATAAACACTGGTCAATCAGCCACTCAGACCAAGAATAAGAGCTAGGAAAGGAGTAATGCTCCAAAATATTCATTTATTTTCTGTATGTATCAAACATTTTCAAAAAATATAATAACTGGGAATAATAAAGTATCCAGAAAAAAAGAAGGAACCTCAAAGAGAGGAGCAGTGGTGCCTACGTACAGGCAAAGTCAGGCCAGGGGTGAGGGGTCCCAGGGATCGTCGGCACTCCATGGAGATGGAGGAAAATATCTTTGGCATTAAGGCTATCTTACCAGTTGGGCATTCCTGGAGTGTAGGTTGAAACTTCCAAGTGTTCAGCATCCAGAATGTGCCCATACAGACAGAAGAGTTCAGATCCACTTGGAACCCTAGTTCTGGAAGTAGAGTGGGAGAAGTGCTTGTTCAGATCCCTAAGATAAGAGCCAAGATTTTACTCCACAAATTGTAAAGCCGTGTGTCTACACAAATGCTTAGGAGTCTGTGCTGTGTTTCCCTCAACTTCACCCCAGCCCGAGGCTGCTTGGGGTCAGTACTACTCCCCTGCATTTGCCCATGATTGTATTGGCTAATCCAGAGAGTTCTGCTCTGCAGAGCCTTCAGGTTTGTATAGGAAACTTGTGGCCCTGAACAAAACAGACACTTTCACAGCCATTTAGAACCAATTGATTATGATTAAAGCCTCAGTGGGTAGTGCAGGGCCCTGAAGATGGAGGCCTGTCACTTCTGATTGTGTTCTTAGTCCATCATCTCTTGATGACCCTTTGGCATGCTGGTGCGAAGAAGAAGCATGGAACCCTGCTTTGATTCCTCAGTGACTACTGGGATGTCCTGGGCCTTCATGCATGTCAATGAGAGGGGCAACTCTCCCTTTCCAGATGCAGCCATAGTTCTGACTGTCTGTCCTTCCTCTCTATTCCCTGTAAATCAATCCTTATTAATACTTGCCCACACAACCACAACAGCCTCCAAACCAGTCTCCCTGCCTCCACTCTTCCCCTTTCAGTATACTTTCTGCGCAACAGCTAGGGTGAACTTGTACAAATGAAAAGTGACTGTGTCATTGGCCTGCTGAAGGTACACCTTGAAAATAAAGTCGGAGTTGCTTAGATTCCCAGAAAGCCTTCCAGGAGATTTTGTTTTAAAGTGATCGGCCTTTGCTTTGTTGCAGGGTTACTGAGTTTTAGACTTAAGTGCTATTCCAGCATCATCTAGTCCAGACAGCAACAGCACAAGGCATTTCTATTTAGTGCTAAGCACTCTACATATATTATCTCCTTTAATTCTCATAGCAGGAAAGCACTGCTGATATTTCTACTTTATAGATGGAAAACTGGTCTCAGAAAAAACTATGTTATTTGCCAAAGTTTATCCAGGTAGAAGGGACAAAGCCTGAATTTGAACCCTGACCTGTTTCTTAATCACTGGCATCATGCTGTGGGAAGTCTCCATGTGTGGGACTCCCCGAAGTCTATCAAATTGTTGACCTTCAGTGACAGGTTGCTCACCAGCTCAAGCATCCTGTTCCAGTGGGATGTATTCGGCCATTAGCTCTTGCTTTGACTCAGCTGAAATCTGTCTTCCTGGCCTCTGCTCTGCCTGGTAGAGGCTATTAGAACAAGTCTTAGGTAACTGCCCCAGTACTGACCTGCCAGGACTGGCAGCCAGTGATGAAGTCTCCTTCTCACTCTATTCCCCCAAAGCCTTCTGGGGCCCTCAGCCCTTTGGTCAATCTCCTCTGAAGTGCTCAACCTGTTAGAACTCATCCCCACAGCCCAGAGAGAGCTTTTCGGAATCAAATTTATTTTGTGCTTAACAGCTTTGATACCATACAAATGTAGGTTCAAACCTCCACTAGATCCCTTATTAGCTCTGTGACACTGGCCAGGTTACCTAACCTCCACAAGCTTCAGTTTCTGGATGTGTAATATGGGGATAATAACAGTACCTTCCTCATAAGATTGTTGTGAGAATGAAATTAATTTATGTAAAGCACTTAAAATATTCCCTGGCACATAATAAACACTTAAGAAAACTGTTTGCTGCACTGCACATTTCCCTGGATTCACTTGGAAACAGATGTTTCCTTTTATTTAGAAAAAACTATTGAAGTATAGCTTACATGCAGTAAAGTCTGCAAACATTAAGTGAATGTAAATGAATGTCTACATATTTATAAATGTGTATAATCAGAACTGAGCTCAAGAAATGGAACGTGTTTCTTACCCTCTTCCCCCATGCCCCTTCCCATTCAATACCGCATCCTTAGCTGTAGTCAATAATCTTACTTCTATTGCTATAGATTAGATTTGTCTCATTTAGGGTTTCATATAGATGGAATCATGCAGTATGTATTTTTATCTGGCTTCTTTCATGAAGCATAATATTTTTGAGGTCCATCCATGTTGTAGGGTATATCAGTGATCCATTTCTTTTTATTCCATTGCACTACATTTTGTTTATCCATTCAGCTGTTGATGGGCATTTGGGTTTTTCCAGTCTGGGGCTAATATAAATAATGTTATTGCGAATACTTGAGTACAAGTCTTTGTGTGGACATAAGTTTTTATTTCATTTGAGTAAATACCTAAGAGTAGAATTGCTGGGTCATATAGTAAGTCTATATTTAACTTTAAAGGAAACTGTTGAACTGTTTTCCAGAACTGTTTGTTCTATTTTACATTCCCACCATCAATATATGAGGGTTCCAGTTTCTTCTTATGATCGCCAATAGCTGTTCTCGTTAGTCTTTTTAATAGGTCTTTAGTACCCATTCTAGTGGGTGCATAGCAACAGGAATTTACTAAATGACTATTCTGTGCTCAGTCCTGACATAAGCTTTGTATGTGATGTGTATTAGACACAGTAGGTGCAAAAATTACAATTATGAGCATACCTTATGTTTAGTATCATTACTACACAGACATCAGAACATAACAGCACGGTGAAGTAAGCATCTCAAGGATTGTTATGATATTGTACAGATGAGGAAACTGCAGCATTTTCCACTCATTAAACAGTGAAACTCTGCTATGTGCCACATATCAGGTTAAACTCTGGGAGATTGATGAGCTAGCCAAATACTTCTGCCTGCTACATTGAGGGTTCCAGTCCAGAGGGGAGGATGGCTTCAGGGTAAACACTCAGTCACACAAACAAGACACAAAATCCAAATGAGACTTGAGGACAGGCTAACCTGGACCCCAGCCCTCAAAGAGCTTGCCTTCTTTGGGATTCATCCTACTCTAGGTTTGAGGGTCCATTTTGCAGAGAATATATTTTTCAAGCTGGGGTAATGATGCTGTCATAGCAAGAATGAGGTCAGGACCAGAAGAGCACAAGGCTCTTCTGGGCTGGCACATAGCAGATAACCAGCAAGTAACACTGTAGTTGTTAGGTATAGACTTCTTGGCCATTCTGGTATCACTCAGACTCATTCGACAATCACTGGGGGTGACCCACACCATGAATGGGTAGAAAAATTATCATTTGTAATAGGGAGAATCTGCTCTAGGACTTTCCATTGAGGGATTCTATTTGGGGATACTCACTGTTGTCTCTGTCCAAGGTCTCTTAGAATCACCTGATGCTCTGTCCCAATGGCCACCCCAAACTGATTTTCATGCATTTTTATATTGGGGGCAATTGATCTAGTAGTTTTTAAGCTATGCATAAATGGTTACACAGGCAGAAACCAGATTGGCAATATATATGAAAGAGCAGAGTAGGACAACACATGCCTCCTCCCACACATATACACCACTCCCCCTGTTTGTTCCTTTGGATAGCATGCTAGGGAGATGGGGAACACTTCCCAAGGGGTCTTTCCTGTCATTTCCTCAGGAGAAGTAAGGCATATGTTGTTTTTCTGAAGAGCTGCTTCTTGGAGAGTTTTGCTTTTAAGTAATTATGTATCAATGGCAGATTCATCAATCTATAATATATCACTTAATGACAAGCAATTTGTTGTTCCAGCACAAACCACAGCAGTCTTAATAAACCTGTTCTCCTCTCTTGCCATTCTTCAAAGGGTGGCTGACACTAGCCATGCTAAAAGTGAGCATGGCCCTGGGGTAGAAATGGGACAGAGAGTGCTATTTAAATTGTACTGGTGACCCTATGGCATACTAACCATCCAGGAGGCTATGTTGGAGGGATTGTCAGCCTGTGCCCATCCCCTGATGTAAGACCCACATGGGGTAGTCTAACAACTGTAAACAACATTCTCTTCCCAAGGGATCCATGTGAGCCCTGTTCCTGTTTTACAAAGTTGTTTTAGCTATTCCAAGTTGTATCTATTTCCATGTTAATTTTAACATTGATTGACTACTTCTACAAAATATTCCTTTTATTATTTTTGTATTTTTAATTGAAGTATAATTAACATATAGTGTTATATTAGTTTCAGGTGTACAACATGATTCAACAATTCTATACATTACATTAAGTACTTATCACAATGAATGTAATCACCATCTGTCACCAAATTTTGTTAAAACATTACTGACTATATTCGCTATGCTGCACTTTTCATTTCTGTGACTTATTTATTTTATAACTGACAGTTTGTGATTCTGATTAGAATTGCATTGAATCTATAGAACAATTTGAGGAGAATTAACATGTTAACAATATAGTCTTCTGACCAAAGAACATACTATATCTTTCCATTTATCTTGGTCTTCTTTCATTTTCTCAGCAATGTTTTGTAATTTTCAGTGTTTAAATATTTTATGGGGGATGCCTGGGTGGCACAGTCATTAAGCATCTGCCTTCGGCTCAGGGCATGATCCCAGCATTCTGGGATCGAGCCCCACATCAGGCTTCTCCACTAGGAGCCTGCTTCTTCCTCTCCCACTCCCCCTGCTTGTGTTCCCTCTCTCGCTGGCTGTCTCTCTCTGTCAAATAAATAAAATCAATTAATTAATTAATTAATTAATTAATTAATGTTTTATGGCTTTTTCCAGATTTATCTCTAAGTATTCCATAGTTTTTGAAGCTATTATAAATACTATTATTTTTTTACTTCAAATTGTTTCTTGACAGTATATAGACCTGACAGTATATTAATCTTATATTCTGCAAACTAGCTGTATGAATATTTCCTATGACTGCTATAACAAATTATCACCAAACTGGTAGCTTAAAACTACACAAATTTGTTATTGTACAATTCTAAAAATTAGAAGTCCAAAATAAGCTTCAGTGGGCTAAAATCAAGGTGTCATTAGAGCTGTGCTCCTTCTGAAGGCTTTGGAGGAGAATCTGATTTCTCTTCTTTTCTAGCATCTAGAGGCTGTCTGTATTCCTTGGTTCGTTGCCCCATTTTCCCTCTTCAAAGCCAGCAGAATCTCTCTCTTTCTCTCACTCTGCCCACTTTCTTTCCTTATTAAAAGTACACTTGTAATTGTATTGGGCCTACCCTGATAATCCAGAATGATATTTCCGTATCAAGATCTTCAACTTAATCACATCTATAAGTCCCTTTCGCCATATAAGGTAACATATTCACAGGTTCCAGGGATTCAGACTTGAATGTCTTTGGGAGACTATTATTCTGACGACAACACTTACCAAGTCACTTAGTTTTAGAGTTTTTTTTTTTTAGATTCAGTCAGATTTTCTATGTAGATATTCATACCATCTGCAAATAGTTTTATTATTTTCTTTTCCAAACTCCACGCTTATTTTTTTGCTTTTGTCCTTTTTCTTTCTTCCTTCCTTCCTTCCTTTCCTTCCTTCCTTTCCTTCCTTCCTTCCTTCCTTCCTTCCTTCCTTCCTTCCTTCCTTCCTTCCTTTCCTTCCTTCCTTCCTTCCTTCCTTCCTTCCTTCCTTCCTTCCTTCCTTCCTTCCTTTTCTTCCTTCCTTCCTTCCTTCCTTCCTTCCTTCCTTCCTTCCTTCCTTTTCTTCCTTCCTTCCTTCCTTCCTTCCTTCCTTCCTTCCTTCCTTCCTTCCTTTCCTTCTTTCCTTCCTTCCTTTCCTTCCTTCCTTCCTTCCTTCCTTCCTTCCTTCCTTCCTTCCTTCCTTTTCTTCCTTCCTTCCTTCCTTCCTTCCTTTCCTTCCTTCCTTCCTTCCTTCCTTCCTTCCTTCCTTCCTTCCTTCCCTCCCTCCGTCCTTCCCCCTCCTTTCTTCTTTTCACCTTTTGAATGATTAAGTTTTTATATCACTTCATTTTTGAATGCTGTTTTTCCTGGGTAGGGAGTTTTGGGTTGACAGTTTCTTTTTCTTTCAATACTTTAAAAATGTTCAACTACTATTTACATGTTTCCATTTGCATGTTTCCAAAAGAAATCTCATGTTAACTTTGTCCCTTTACATGTAATGTGTCTGTATTTTTTCTGTCTCCTTTTAAGATTTTCTCATTATCACTAGTTTTCAGAATTTGTTTATGATGTGCCTCAGTGTAGTTTTCTTCATGTTTCTTGTGGTTAGTGTTTGCTGTTCCTTTCAGTTTATACTTCTCATCAAATTTGGGGAAAAAATAGCCATTCCTATAAACATTCTATTTAAAAATTTTTTATTATGTTATGTTAGTCGCCATACAGTACATCCTTACTTTTTGATGTAGTGTTCCATGATTCATTGTTTGCATATAGCACCTAGTGCTCCATGCAATATGTGCCCTCCTTAATACCCATCACTGGCCTATCCCAATCCTCCACCCCCTCCCCTCACCTCTGAAGCCCTCAGTTTGTTTCCCAGAGTCCATAGTCTCTCATGATTCATTCCCCCCTCCGTTTGTCCCCCCTTCATTCTTCCCTTCCTTCTCCTACCGATCTCCCTGCTATTTCTTATACTCCATAAATGAATGAAACCATATAATAATTGTCATTCTCTGCCTGACTTATTTCACTTAGCATTATTTCCTCCAGTGCCGTCCATGTTGCAGCAAATGTTGAGAACTCGTTCTTTCTGATAGCTGAGTAATATTCCATTGTATATATGGACCACAACTTCTTAATCCAGTCATCTGTTGAAGGGCATCTCGGCTCCTTCCACGATTTAGCTATTGTGGACAATGCTGGTATGAACACTGGGGTGCATATGGCCCTTCTCTTCACTACGTCTGTATCTTTGAGGTAAATACCCAGTAGTGCAATTGCTGGGTCATAGGGTAGCTCTATTTTTAACTTTTTGAGTGACCTCCAAACTGTTTTCCAAAGTGTCTGTACCAACTTGCATTCCCACCAACAGTATAAGAAGGTTCCCCTTTCTCTACATCCTCTCCAACATTTGTTGTTTCCTGCCTTGTCAATTTTTGCCATTCTAACTGGTATAAGGTGATATCTCAAGGTGGTTTTGATTTGAATTTCCCTGATGGCTAATGATGTTGAACATTTTTTCATGTGTCTGCTAGCCATTTGTATGTCTTCATTGGAAAAGTGTCTCTTCATATCTTCTGCCCATTTTTTGATTTGATTATTTGTTTCTCATGTATTGAGTTTGAGAAGTTCTTTGTAGATCTTGGATACTAGTCTTTTATTTGTAGTGTCATTTGCAAATATCTTCCCCCATTCCATGGGCTGCCTCTTAGTTTTTTTGACTGTTTCCTTGGCTGTTAAGAAGCTTTTTATCTTGAAGAAGTCCACAAGTTCACTTTTTCTTTTGTTTTTCTTGCCTTTGGAGATGTGTCATGAAAAAATTTGCTGTGGCTGATGTCAAAGAGGTTACAGCCTATGTTCTCCTCCATGATTTTGATGGATTCCTGTCTCACATTGAGGTCTTTCATCCATTTGGAGTTTATCTTTGTGTATGGTGTGAGAGAATGGTCAAGTTTCATTCTTTTGTATATAGCTGTCCAATTTTCCCAGCACCATTTATTGAAGAGACTGTCTTTTTTCCACTGGTTGTTTTTTCCTGCTTTGTCAAAGATTAGTTGCCCAAAGAGCTGAGGGTTCATTTCTGGGGTCTCTATTCTGTTCCATGTGTCTGTTTTTCTGCCAGTACCATGCTGTCTTTGTGATCACAGCTTTGTAGTATAGCTTAAAATCAGACAATGTGATGCCCCAAGCTTTGTTTTTCCTTTTCAACATTTCCTTGGTGATTCGGGGCCTTTTCTGGTTCCACACAAATTTAAGGGCTGTTTGTTCCAGTTCTTTGAAAAATGTCATTGGTATTTTGATCAGGATGGCGTTGAAAGTGTAGATAAGATCAATAAGCCACTGGCCAGACTTATTCAAAATAATAGAGAAAGGACCCAAATTAATAAAATTATGAATGAAAAGGGAGAGATCACGATCAACACCAATGAAATAGGAAGGAGATCATTAGAAACTATTATCAACAACTACATGCCAATAAATTAAACAACCTGGAAGAAATGGATGCCTTCCTGGAAACCTATAAACTACCAGACTGAAAAAGGAAGAAATTGATTATTTAAACAGATCGATTAATTATGAAGAGTTTGAAGCAGTGATCAAAAGCCTCCCCAAAAACAAGAGTCCAGGGCCTGATGGATTCCCCGGGGAATTCTACCACACATTCAAAGACGAAATAATACCTATTCTCCTGAAGCTGTTTCAAAAAAGAGAAACAGAAGGAAAACTACCAAACTCGTTCTATGAAGCCAGTATTGCCTTGATCTCCAAACCAGGCAAAGACCCCCATGAAAAAGGAGAATCACAGACCGATATCCCCGATGAATATGGACACCAAAATTCTCAACAAGGTCCTAGCTAATAGGATCGAACAGTACATTATAAAGATTATCCATCACGACCAAGTGAGATTCATCCCTGGGATTCAAGGGTGGTTCAACATTCGCAAATCGATCAGTGTGATCGATCACATCAACAGGAAACGAGCCAAGAACAATATGATCCTCTCAATTGTTGCAGAAAAAGCATTTGACAAAATACAGCATCCTTTCCTGATTAAAACCCTTCAGAGTGTAGGATAGAGGGTACATTCCTCAATTTCATGAAAACCATCTATGAAAAGCCTATAGCGAATATCATCCTCAAAGGGGAAAAGCTGAAAGCCTTTTTCTTAAGATCAGGAACACAGCAAGGATGCCCACTCTCGCCATTGTTATTCAACATAGTACTAGAAGTCCTTGCAACAGCAATCAGACAACAAAAAGGGATAAAATGTACCCAAATCAGCAAAGAAGAAGTCAAACTGTCTCTCTTCGCAAATGACATGATACTCTATATGGAAAACCCAAAAGACTCCACCCCCAAACTACTAGAACTTATAGAGCAATTCAGTAATGTGGTGGGATACAAAATCAATGCTCAGAAATCAGTTGCATTTCTATACACGAACAATGAGACTGAAGAAAGAGAAATTAGGGAATCCATTCCATTTACAATAGCACCAAAAATCATACCATATCTCGAATTAACTTAACCAGCGAGGTAAAGGTCTATATTCTAGAAACTACAAATCACTCTTTCAAGACATTGAAGAAGACACAAAAAGATGGAAAAACATTCCATGCTCATGGATTGGAAGAATAAACATAGTTAAAATGTCTATGCTACCCAGAGAAATCCTATAAATATTCTTGAACTATGTTATGGAATGCAGTTAATTAGAAATAGTTTTATCCTTTTGGATTCACTTTGGGTCTTGCTTTTTTTGAGGGCGGGGTGGTGTAAGGCATTGCTCAGACTAGAACTGGTGGCAGTAGGTCCTATACCAATTTCTGTGTGAGTGCTATGTTCCTCACTCTCATCCTTTCTTTCCCTAGCTTCTAGTAGTTTTCTCACATGCATGAGCTGATCAGTACTCAGCTGAATACTTGAGGCGGACCCTCTGCAGATCTCTGGAATTCATTATCTGTATATCTTTCTTGTCTCCAATATTCTGCATTTGAACTCCAGGTGCCATCTTCTTCCCAGACTCTCCACTCCATCCCTTCAACTCAGGGACACTGTCAGGCTCTGCCTGGGTTCTCCCTCCTTGCATCATAGCTTGGAAACTCTTTCAAGCCAGTAAGCTGGGACAATCATATTACTCACCATCTTTGTTTCCCATTTCTCTGGGATTGCTGTGTTTTGTTGGCCAATGTCCAGTGTCTTGAAAACTTGTTTCATATATTTTTGTTTGCTCAGGCAGGAGGATAAATCCAGTTCTTCCTACATCATCTTTACCAGAAGTGGAAGTCTCAATTTTATTTAAAATTAAAATTGCATTTAAAATTAAAGGAAGGAAGGAAGCATACAAAAATATCTAGCACCTGACAAGGTAAAATTCAAAATGTCTGGTTCCATGCAAGCATTAGGAAGCATGCAATGAACCAGCAAAATCTAAACAACAAAGAGAGAAATTAATAAGTTGAAACAAACCCAGAACTGACACAGATGTCAGAATTAGCAGACAAGAACATTAAAACCATGATAATTGTGTTAAGTAGAGACATGGAAGATATAAAAGGAGAGAAAGCAAACTTCTACAGAAAAAGACTACAATGTAATGAGATAAAAAAAATGCACTGGATGAAATTAACTAACAGAAGATTACATACTGCAAAAATATATATGTTACTGACCTTGAAGACATAACAATGGAAACAATCCAAGATGGAAAGCCTAGAAAAAAGGGAATTTTATGAAAAAAAATAAGAGCATTACTGAGTTGTAGAACAATTTCAAGTGGCCTAATAAACATATATTTAGACTCTCTGAAAAAGAAGGGGCAGAAAAATTATGTGACAAAAAATGGCCATTTTTTTTTCAAATTTGATGAGATCTATAGACCGAAAGGAAAAGCAAACACCAACCACAAGAAACATGAAGAAAACTACACTGAGGCACCTCATAAACAAATTCTGAAAACTAGTGATAATGAGAAAATCTTAAAAGGAGACAGAAAAAAAACAGACATTACATGTAAAGGGACAAAGTTAACATGAGATTTCTTTTGGAAACATGCAAATGGAAACATGTAAACAGTAGGTAAACATTTTTAAAGTATTGAAAGAAAAAGAAACTGTCAACCCAAAACTCCCTACTCAGGAAAAACAGCATTCAAAAATGAAGTGTTATAAAGACTTTTTCAGTCATACAAAAGGTGAAAGAAGAAAGGAGGGGAAAGGAAGGAAGGAGGGAAAAAAAGGAAGGAAGGAAAAAAAGGAAGGAAAGAAGGGAGGGAGGGAAGGGAGGTAGGGAGGGAGGAAGGAAGGGAGGAAGAAAGAAAGGACAAAAGCAAATGTAAATTTACATTTAAGTAACCACATAGCTATTTTGAGTAGTGAAGTTGTAGAGGATTACAGAAGTTCAGTACTGCTGAAATAAAGAAAGCAAGGAGCATATCACCAAATGAAGCTGGTTCAACCAGGTTTTCTGTTTTAGATTCAAGTTATTTGCCAACCCACTTTCCTTAGCCCCACCTTCCTTCCAGACAAGAAGTCATTTTCTCAATGAAAAGTCCCTTTGCCACTGCTATTGCCTTATCACCTCGCACAGTCAGATGTTTCAGTCACCACCCAACCCCCTCAGGATGAAGGTATAATGGTATACCTCCATTGAATCCACTGTGATGCTATCCAGTTCTGCCTTAACTGGACCCAATACAAGCTTCTAGACTGATAAAGTGCCTTATGGAACATGGCATCTTACTTTCACAAGTGAGGGATGCTTGAGGGGTCAGATAACACAACCTGGAGCTGCAGGCAAGGTAACAGCTTCTCAGTTGGATTTTCAACAATAGCTACAGGAGATAGGATGAGCTATTTTGAGGCAAAGTGGCTGAATTTCTTTTGAAACAGTGGCCAGTTTCATAATTTACCACTTGCTATTTGCTTTCACTCCTTTCTTACCTCACTTCATTTTTCTTTCACTCCTACTGTCTTGGGACTGAATTTCTAAATAAAACCTTAGGATGCAAACTTTGCCTCAGGCTATGTTTTTAGGCAATCCTGTGTAAGCTTGTTTTGTAGGTCATGGCCAGAATTTAGGACCTCAGGGCCCTGGAGAACTCCTGAAGTGTGTTAGGCAGGGAAGTGATAAGTGTGCACATTAGAAACTGCACACTGGCTGCTGAGAGGAGTATGGGTTTGAGGGGATAAGAGTAGAGTCACTAAGGCCAATTAGGGGACTTTGTTATAATTTAAGCCAGAGTTGATGTCTACTTGAAATAGGGTGGTAATAATGAAGTAAGGGGGAAGCTGATATTCTGGAGAGAGATTTGGAGGGAGAACCAAAAGTGACTGATGATAGGGTAAGTGAGAAATAGGAGGATGGGTGAGGAGTGATAAAGGGTTCATAAGTTACTGGCTTTTATAACTGGGTGAATGCTATTGTTATTCTCTGATATGAGGGAGACTATGGATTTAGAAAGAGATGAATTTGAGTTTGGATTAGTTGAAGATACTATTGGCCACACAATAGGATAGATTTAACTCTGCCTTCATGGGAATGAGCATATGTTCCTCTAGTTTCCCAGTTATTATATTTGGTGTGTGTGTGTGTGTATGAGGGAAGGGCACTGGAAAGGAAAGAGTAGATTGTTCATCTTGTTAAAGATGTGGAAACTGGGACCTTAGCTGCACAAATGACTAACCCACAAACACATGGCAAAGTTGTGACTCAAACACCAGTCTCAACGCCCTGGGTAAGTAGTGGAGGCAGGGGAAGCATTTGCTGATCTTGGAGCTCCTGGGTTGAAAACCACTGTGACCTCACTGTCCTTTCTGTGGCTTACTCATTGACCATCTCCCTGCAGTTGCTAGGGACATGACCTGAGTCTCTCGGTCTTTTGGTTTTGTCCAGTAACAAAGCAGACATCAGGTCTCTGAGACTGGAAACATGGAAACATGTTTTCTTATGGTTTACTTTGCTTTCTGTCCCATAACTCACCTAGATGCTTGCAGACATTTGAAAGATACTACAGCTCTTTAGACAACAAGGGACACTGAAACCCTCAGCAGGAAGTAGAGACCCAGCTGTGGTTGCTCTGGCCCCCTTAATGTGGCAATCTGAACTGTGCAACCCTTATGTCACCACCACAGGATCACCAAGAAGCAACAAGCAGCCAAAAACACCTAGAGTTCTCTGCCTCATTTAATTGGGCTTCAGCTCAGCAATGTTCTCCCCCTCCCAAGGAGTCCCAAGGCTCAGCCTATTCATCAGGCTCCTGTCTGGAGCTTTGAGGATTTAGGTTTAATTCTGAGGCCAAGTCTCATTCCTGACATAAAGCTTGGGGCTTTCAAGCCCTCACTGCAGGCAGCTATGAGGCAAGTCTAAGTTATTACTCAAGCCAAATCTTTAAAGATCCGGAAATTGAAGCTATTTGTACCCCTGACAGGCATAGCTCTTTGGTCTGGAAGAATCCCAGCCATATCTTGAACAGATGAATAATTCTCTGCCTACACTTCAGCTTCATCTGTAGGCCAACTACCTGTGTAAATAGACTGACTGAGATGTGGCAAACTATCTTGCACATTTATGTGGCTTCCAGGCCTCCACCTGCCTACTTGTTAGTCTCATATTATAGGAACTGGTCCCAAGTTGAAACAACCCAAGATAAAAAGACATGGTCTTGGTTTCTATCTAGTGGATTTTGGTTAGCTTAAATGCCAGAAGCATTTTAAGAGTGTCTAATGCTCTACTGGATACAGTGCAATAGGTCACACCTGATTTTTGCCCTGTTGATGTTCATAATTTTGAGATGCAGGTAGACCCATGTCCAGATAATCACTATATAAGTAAATTAGTAAAAGGTTCTCTGAGCTAAAGAGAACCTCAGTAATAGCTGGAAAACTGACATGCATGCTATTATTCTTGTGAATGCAGAGTTAAATCCACCTTGATACACGGTGACTGTGGGGCAGCCTGGGGCACAGCTGCCAAGAGAGAAAGGGCTAAGTGAAATCTTCAGATTCTAATCTGGCCTGCTGCTGGTGTGAGCTCAGGAGGGGTTTGGGCTTCAACCTCTTTAAGCTCCGAACCTGACCCTAGTCCTGATCCTGGCTCTTTTGAGGAGAAACAAGTTAAACAGCCTCAACAAATAAAAACAACAATTTTGTTTATTTTCTTGTTGACAAAACACCCCAAAGTACTAATATAAGCTTTAGAGCTTTTAGAGGCCTTTGGGGGCAATTACCAGGACTCAGGAATGAAAAGATTGAATCCCTTTTACTGGGATTAAATGTTTTCCCCCAGATTTTTGTAGAACTGTTAATGGGTTGATAAGAACTCCCCAAGGGACTTTTCCTGTGGAAGGCCTATAGGCCAGTCCATCCGAGCTTTCTTGGAGTGGGGATGGAGGTGGGTAGCATGTGTGGTAAAGAGGATTAGAAAGCCCCTAACTCCTGGCATTTTGGCATCTCAGATATAGAATGAGCAGGCCCTCAGATTCCACCTTTTCTATCACCCCAACTATACCAATAAGGGCTTTAAAGCTCAGATATGAGGCAGGAACTGGTCCAGAACAACACAGGCAATCACGACAAAATCAGGTATGACCCTGGCTTAGTGTTCTTACCACAACCCTATCTGGGTTGAGTCTTCCATTACACCCATCCCATTTGGGTTGGTTCAGAAGTAGCAGCTGTGAGGTCTGGATGCCAAGCTTTATCCCTACCAGCCCTGGTTCTGTGGGTAGTGGGGACTGGGAAAGAAGCCTGGGAAGTCCTTTGTTGGGAATACTTCAACAGGGAATTAGGGCCCCCGGGCCTCAGCAGATAAGAACCTGTCCCCCAAGGGGCCACTCAGAGCACCTCTTCCGAGTAGGAGACATTGCCAGGGGCTATTCTTGGGTATAGATGATTAGCATGCAGCTCAATGTACTATTTCATTAACCACCCTTGACACTCAACAGAAGACCTGTTTCAAACAAGTTTTCTCTCTTTTTTTCCAGCCTCTGTACCCATTAACTACTAATTTTTCCTTTGTTCTGTTTTTGTTTTTGTTTTTTGTCATGGAAAATTTCAAAGTCAGCTGCTATTTCTCCATAATGGGGAGCCTTGAAAGAAGGTTGAGGAGCATTGAAAGAAGGTTTCTTTCAGTATGAGAGGGTTGTGATGGCAGTGGGAGGGGACAGTGCCACAGACAAGTCTATTTTTCCATCTGCAGCCAGGCCAGGGTGCTCCTTACTTGTCCCTCACCCGCCTATGTATATATTTTTTTAAATTATTTATTTAGACTCAATTTAGTTAACATACAGTGTATTATCAGTTTCAGGGGTAGAATTTAGTGATTCATTAGTTGCATATAACACCCAGGGTTCATTACATCAAATATCTTCCTATGCATATTGATGGATGCTATCTCTTCACCTTTTGCCTGGTTCCTTCAAGTTAATCTGGACCTGAGGACTTGCACCACTTCTCAGGTATCTTCCCAGAAGCATTAATCAAGTCCTAAATGCTTGGAAGAAACCAAAGCATGACCTCTTTCTACTAGTCCCTAAAGGGAAATGGAGAGTTGGGGTAGCAGTAGTGGGCAAGGGCAGGACACCTATGACTTTGGCAGTACCTTACTAGGTGATTTTAGCACCATCTATTTTTAGGGAGCAGATAAATTTGGGGAGTTAGCTAGTAGGTAGAGATCTTTAGGATAGACTAAGGGTGGGTCAGGTCAAGGGAGCAGACCCAGACAGACAGTGACTGACAATAAGGATCATGAAAGGAACAACCTGAAAACCTGCTTCTAACATGCCTGGACAGCACTTCTAAAAGTTTCCATTGAAGTCTGGAGCACATGGATGACATCCAAAATGCCTACTTCTGAGTTGGCACCAAGCAAATGAACATAGAATGAATGATTCCAGATGGATGGAACAGAGTTCATGGACAATCATTTTCATTTAATTTTCTCTAATTCTGGGGTGTGTGGGTGGCTCAGTTAGTTAAGCATCCACCTTTAGCTCAGGCCATGATTCCAGGGTCCTGGGATCCTTCCCCATTTGGGCTCTCTGCTCAGCAGAGATTCTGCTTCTCCTTCTCCCTCTGCCCCTTCCCCTGCTCATTCTCTCTCTCTCTCTCTCTCAAATAAATAAATAAATACAATCTTTAAAAAATTAATTTTCTCCAATTCATTCTTTCAGGTATTACCACTGTATTTCATTTCATGTATTAATTTTGGTATTGGAGCTCTGGTTTATAAGCACTTAACAGTGTCTGGGACATAGTAAGTAGTCAATATATATTACCTGCTATTATTATAAATCAGTATTTTAAGTCTTGTTAATAGCCTGCAGGTGTTTTTGGTCTCTGACTTGATATTCTCTGGGAGGAAAAGTTCCCAGAAGACCTGGGACTACAGGCTGCTTAGTTTCTTGGATGGCCTCAGTCCAATCAGTACCCAATCCTAGGAACACTTAGCTTGCCCAAATTTTGACAACTCAATCCCAAACATACAGAAGCTGAGAGAAGAAGCAGGAAGCCCAATACACAGTGGCAATATGGACACAGCACAGGGCACTGCCTTGACAAGCACAAAACTTATTAAACCCAGTAACCAGGGCAGCATAAAAAAAAGGATCTTCAGAGGGGCAGGAACTCATCCAGGGTCCCACAGCAAAGCATGACAGAGTAGGGGTAGAAGCAAGGGCTTCCTCCTAGACAACATCAGGTAGCCTCTCTGCTGCTTAGCTCCATAATCTTGGAAGTCATATTTAGGGATTTTCTGGGAAGAGAAGATGTCATCTTCACTGTCTTCTTTCACTCCTCAATAAATAAAAGACCTTGGGGAAAAAGAGGAGCATTAGAAAAATAAAAGCATCTCTCTATATTGTAAGAGCCTTCTCCCAGCTGCTCAGCCACTCACAATATGGCTAATGCAGGGCTAAGGTCTGACTATGTCCCATTCACCTCTCTCTGGGAAGCATAGTACATAGAGGGCTTTCCTCTAAACCTGGGCTGCCTGCTTCCACTCCTGCCCCTTATAATCTAGTTTCCACAGAGCATCTAAAGTGATCTTTAAAAACAGAAGTCGCATCACATCCCTTCCTTGCCTAAAGTCCTGCAATGGTCCCCATCTCATTCAGAGTAAGCACAGAAGTTTTTATGGTGGCTCAAAAGGCCCTGTATGCTCTGAACCCTGCTGTCTTGCGGCCCCTCTCTCCTCCCACTTCCCTCTTGATACATTGCCCTCCTGCAGTGATATGAGTGAAAAATAAAACTTAGGTGTTTTAAGCCACTGACATTTTCTTTTCTTCAAAAAATTAAAAATAAAACTACCCAATGATCCAGCAAGCCATTCAGATTTTTAAAAAAGATTTTATTTATTTATTTGAGAGAGGGAAGAGGAAGATGGACAAGCCAACTTCGGGCAGAGTGCAAAGCCCAATGTGGGGCTCAGTCTCAGGGCCCTGAGATTATGACCTGAGCCTAAACCAAGAGCTGGATGCTTAACTGACTGAGCCACCCAGGCACCCCAGCCATTCAGATTTTGAAGTTGTTTGTTGCTTCAGCAAAACCTAACGTATCCTGACTAATACAATCTTCAAGCCAAGTCATTAAAAGTTGCATGGATGCTTTGGAAATTGCAAGCAGAATACTTTCCTCAGTCATTTTAAGGCATTCCTAGTAGCATAGCTGGAGGTCAGACCCTATACCCACTGGCACATTAATGTCAAATGCAGCATACAATTTTCCCAATTTTCCCAAATGCACTACTGGCATTTTGGGTGGAAGGATTCTTTGTTGTGTGGGCCTACTCTTTATACATCAGGGTGTTTAGCCCCCCCCCCAAATTCAAGCTGTGTCCCCTCAGGCATTGTGACAACCAAAACCACCCTACCATCTTCAAATGCGTCTTAGGGGCTGTATCATCTCCAGGTGAGAACCCCTCGGGTAGGTGCTTGCAGGCAATTCCATTATGGCAGTTACCCAACCCCTAAGGTGAATTTCTCTGCCACAAAGGCTCTGAAGATACCCATGACCAGACAATGTGAAGACAGTGAACAGGCTGGTAAGGACTATTTATTATCCCAACTTAATGAATGAAAATACTGAGGTTTCAGAGATGAAGTGACTTATCCAAGGTCATAGAGCTAATGCATGGACTCAAGTCTGGTTTGCAGTTCACACTGTACCCCCTGTCATGATATGCACGGCTAGTACCCCAGGACAGGTTACTACAAAAGTGCAAGCAGCCCTGCTGGATGTGAAGTCCGAGTGGTAAAGATTAACACCTGAGTGAGGATTGAAAACTCAAATTTCAGCTTGATTCTCCAGCCCAGAGCCAAAACCTGGCAGACAGGAGCAAGTTGAGAATACACCTACAACCCAATGAAGCCAGTTCTTCCTTCTACACTCACTGAAAGTGTCAATTACCCAGGGTTGGTTGTGGGGAGGGGCTCCTTTTTCCTCTTCAACCAGATTAAGTCCCCTGTTCCACTGTTATACATCCCATAGCAAACTGTACTTCCCCTCCATAACTCTCATCACATTTGCAGTTACTTTTCACTGTCAATTATACCCCCGACACACACATATACACATACACATGAAGAAGTGGGGCCTGTAAGAGCAGAGACCTGATGTGTCCTATTCACTTACATATCCCCACTTCTGACAGTGTTTGGCACATAGTAAGCACTTGTGGTAGTCATTAACATAGTTCACCAGCTATTTCTGTCTCTCTGTCTTTGGGACACATGGTAGGATTGCATTTCTTTGCCCTTTAGCAGTTGAGTGTGACTATGTGATTAGTTCTAACCAATGACATTTTTTAAATTGAAATATAGCTAACTTTACAAAGCCTTATTGTAAAGATAACAGGAAAAAATTAATAAAGGACATCAGCAAGTTCACTAGATACACGTTCTATAAAAAAAAATAAATTGCATTCCATATACCAAAAATAAATATTTAAGACATATGGTTAAGTAAAACATGCCATTTAAAATAGCAAAAAATATGAAGAATTAGAAGTAAATCCAACAAAACATGTCAGTGACCTTAGAATGTTCATATTAACTCATAATAAACTTGCTTATGTTAAGACTTATAATATATATTTCATAATTATATAGTTATCTCCTAATTGTTTGCTTTGCTCAAGACTGGTTGTCTATCCAAATAACACTTTCTTCACATCAGGGATTGTGCCTTTTACCTGTCACACTATACTGTTCTGTAATGTACAATGCTAAGGTATAAAATGAATTGTTATTATGAGAAGTTTCAAGTACGTTAATCCAATTGAGTTTGTGTATATGTGGGGGAAAAAAACGGAACAAAAATAAACCATCCAATATTTTGGGCACAAAAAAATGAAGTACAGGTAACATGCAATGTTATGTTATTTTCAGATGTATAACTTATTGATTCAACAATTCTATACATTGCCCAGTACTCACTACAATATATGTAGTTACCATCTGTCACCATACAAGGTTAATACAATATTATTGACTTTATTTCCAATGCTGTACTTTTCATCTCTGTGACTTATTTATTTCATAACTGGAAATTTGTACCTCTTCATCCCCTTTATCTATTTTACCCACTTCCCCACCCTCCTGCCCTCTGGCAACCACGAGTTTGTTCTTTGTATTTTAGAGTCCATTTTTTTTGTTTGTTCATTTGTTTCGTTTTTTAGATTCCACATATAAATGAGATCATATGGTATTTGTCCTTCTCTCTCTGACTTATCTCATGCATGATGCCCTCTAGATCCATCCATGTCACAAATGACAAGATCTCATTCTTCTTAATGGCTGAGTAATATTCCATTGATAGCCACTTAGGTTGCTTCTATATCTGGGATGATCAGTGAGTTTTGAGTGGAAGTTGCATGTGTCACTTCCAGTGCAAAGCATCTACGTCCACTGTGAAATGCTCTGGAGTTCTTTCTCCCTCTGCTGCAGGGACCAGCGGCATTCAAGTTGATGGCTAATATATTAGCCTGTGTTCTAAATGGAGACATGGAGCAGGGTTAGGGCCTTCGGTGAATATGTAGTGTGAATGCGAAATAAATATTTGTTTAAAATAAGCCACTAAGATTGTGGGGGCATTATTTGTTTGTTACTGCAATATTATTTGGAATAACCTGACTGATATAGTACTCAATAGATATTCATTGAAAGAATGAATATCTCCAGATTGACTTGACTGTGAAGGCCAAAATCGATAAGACCACAGAACATTTGAAAATGCTAAAAGGTCTTTTATCCATTGAATATTTTTTCCTGCTTTGTCAAAGATTAGTTGATCATAGAGTTGAGGGTCCATTTCTGTGTTTCCATTCTGTTCCATTGATCTATGTGTTTGTTTTTGTGCCAGTACCATGTGTCTTGGTGATCACAGCTTTGTAGTATAGCTTGAAGTCAGGTAACGTGATGCCCCCAGCTTTGTTTTTCTTTTTCATCATTCCCTTGGTAATTCAAGGTCTTTCTGGTTCCATACAAATTTTAGGATTGTTTGTTCCAGTTCTTTGAAAAATGCCAATGGTATTTTAATAAGGATGGTATTGAAAGTGTAAATTGCTCTGGGCAGGATAGACATTTTAACAATGTCTATTCTGCCAATCCATGGGCACAGAATATTTTTCCATCTTTTTGTGTCTTCCTCAATTTCTTTCATAAGTGTTCTGGAGTTTCTAGAGTATAGATCCTTTACCTCATTAGTTAGGTTTACTCCTAGGTATCTTATGGTTTTTTGTTTGTTTTTGTTTTGTTTTGTTTTTGCTATTGTGAATGGAATTGATTCCTTAATTTCTCTTTCTACAGTTACATTGTTAGTGTATAGAAAAGCAACTGTGCATTGATTTTCTATCCTGCCACATAGCTGAATTGCTATATGAGTTCTAGTAATTTGGGGGTGAAGTCTTTTGGGTTTTCCACAGAAAGTATCATGTCATCTACAAAGAGGGAGAGTTTGACTTCTTCTTTACCAATTTGGATGCCTATCATTTCTTTTTGTTGTCTGATTGCTGAGGCTAGGACTTCTAGCACTATGCTGAACAATAGTGGTGAGAGTGGGCATCCCTGTCATGTTCCTGATCTTAAGAGAAAAGCTCTCAGCTTTTCCCCATTGAGAATGATATTCACTGTGGGCTTTTCATAGATGGTTTTTATGATATTGAGGGATGCTCCCTCTATCCGTATAGTCTGAAGTATTTTAATCAGGAATGGATGTTGTATTTTGTCAAATGCCTTTTCTGCGTCAATTGAGAGGATCGTATGGTTCTTGTCTTTTCTTTTATTGATGTGCTCTACCACATTGATTGATTTGTGAATGTTGAACCACCCTCGCATCCCAGGCATAAAACTCACTTGGTTGTGCTGAATAATCCTTTTAATGTACTGTTGGATCTTATTCGCTAGGATTTTGTTGAGTATTTTGGCATCCATGTTCATCAGGGATATTGGTCTGTAATTCTCCTTTTTGATGGGGTCTTTGCCTAGTTTTGGGATCAGGGTAATGCTGGCTTCATAGAAAGAGTTTGGAAGTTTTCTTTCTGTTTCTGTTTTTTGGAACAGCTTCAGTAGAATAGGTATTATTTCTTCTTTAAATGTTTGGTAGAATTCCTCTGGGAAGCCATCAGGCTGTGGACTTTTGTTTTTTGGGAGGCTTTTGATTACTGCTTCAATTTCACTAATGGTTATTGGTCTTTTCAGATTATCTATTTCTTCCTGTTTCAATCTTGGTAGTTTGTAAGTTTCTAGGAAGGCATCCATTTCTTTCACATTGCTTAATTTGTTGGCATATAGTTGCTGGTAATAATTTACCCCAAAGATACAGATATACTGAAAAGAAGGGGCACGTGCACCCCAATATTCATAGCAGCAATGTCCACAATAGCCAAACTGTGGAAGGAGCTGAGATGCCCTTCAACAGATGAATGGATAAAGAAGATGTGGTCCATATATACAATGGAATATTATTCAGCCATCAGAAAGGATGAATACCCAACATTTGCATCAACATGGATGGAACTGGAGGGGATCATGCTAAGTGAAATAAGTCAAGCAGAGAAAGACAATTATCATATGGTTTCAGTTATATGTGGAACATAAGGAATAGCAGGGAGGACATTAGGAGAAGGAAGGGAAAAATGAAAGGGTTGAAATCATAGGGGGAGATGAACCATGAGAGACTATGGACTCCAGGAAACAAACTGAGGATTTCAGAGGGGAGGAAGGTGAGGGTTTGGGTTAGCCTGGTAATGGGTATTAAGGAGGGCATGTATTGCATGGAGCACTGGGTATTATATGCAAACAATGAATCACAGAACACTACATAAAAATAATAATAATAAACAACTTCATTAAATGAAAAAAAAAGAAAATGCTAAAAGGTCCAGATAACCTTCTGGAAAGAAATAGAAAGTAAGTAAAATAGCAAATTACACATGAAAGGATATAGGCTATTTCTAGAAGGAAAATTTAATGAGATTGCTAATGCTAGTTCTACTGGGATCAAACTCAGGAGTAACAGAAATGGAGAATGATCCAGAAAGTTTAGTGCATTTCTATGCCCTGGTTAAAGGGCAATATAGAAAGTATGTTGGTGGCAATGGCTAGAAGCCAGGCAATTACTTCATAGCCTGAGTGATGTAACATACACCTGTATATAAAGGTGACTCTGTGGCTGAGACCTGTTTCTTCTCTTACTAAAAACTGATGTCTCTGAAATCCTTCAATATATAGTTCCTTATTTTATACTTGGCACAAAAGTGGCCTTAAGGCAAGGTGGAGCTGGAATATTGAGCTGGGATTAGAAGTAGCCTGGACATCTAAGGGTCTTGGCTAGAAAGGTGGTCCAGGGAGAGGGGCGAAGAAAAAGGTTTTAGACTGGGTAGAGACTGAGTAGTCAGACATAGTTGGGCAGGTGTACCTGCAGGTCAGGTCTTCCTTTTCTTTTTTATTTTTTAATGATTTTTTATTAAATTATGTTAGTCACCATACAGTACATCCCCGGTTTCTGATGTAAGGCTTGATGATTCATTAGTTGTGTATAACACCCAGCGCACCATGCAATACGTGCCCTCCTTACTACCCATCACTGGTCTATCCCATTCCCCCACCCCCCTCCCCTCTGAGGCCCTCAGTTTGTTTCTCATAGTCCATAGTCTCTCATGTTTCATTCCCCCTTCTGATTACCCCCCCCTTTCTTTATCCCTTTCTTCTCCTACCGATCTTCCTAGTTTTTATGTTCCATAGATGAGAGAAATCATATGATAGCTGTCTTTCTCTGCTTGACTTATTTCACTTAGCATTATCTCCTCCAGTGCCGTCCATGTTGTAGCAAATGTTGAGAACTCGTTCTTTCTGATAGCTGAGTAATATTCCATTGTATATATGGACCACAACTTCTTAATCCAGTCATCTGTTGAAGGGCATCTCGGCTCCTTCCACAATTTAGCTATTGTGGACATTGCTGCTATGAACATTGGGGTGCATATGGCCCTTCTCTTCACTACGTCTGTATCTTTGGGGTAAATACCCAGTAGTGCAATGGCTGGATCATAGGGTAGCTCAATTTTTAACTTTTTAAGGGACCTCCATACTGTTTTCCAGAGTGGCTGTACCAACTTGCATTCCCACCAACAATGTAGGAGGTATCCCCTTTCTCCACATCCTCTCCAACAATTGTTGTTTCTTGCCTTGTCTATTTTTGCCATTCTAACTGGCGTAAGGTGGTATTTCGGTGTGGTTTTGATTTGAATTTCCCTGATGGCTAATGATTTTGAACATTTTTTCATGTGTCTGTTAGCCATTTGTATGTCTTCATTGGAAAAGTGTCTGTTCATATCTTCTGCCCATTTTTTGATTTGTTTATTTGTTTCTCGTGTATTGAGTTTGAGAAGTTCTTTGTAGATCTTGGATACCAGTCCTTTATTTGACAAAATACAGGTCTTCCTTTTCAACATCTCTTTGAATAATAAAAATAATAGCAATAGGCCAAATTTTTGGCACACTAAGAATCAGCCTGTTTTCTAAGTGCTTTACATGCATTATATCATTTATTCCTTATAATGCCATTAGGTAGGGTGCTATTATGATTCCCATTTTATGCATAAAGAAACTGAGGCCCAGATGGGTTAAGCAACTTGCCCCAAGTCACAGAACTGAGATGGTAAGGCTGGTATATTGTCCCCTGGAAATCTAGTCCAGAAACCATACATCTAAACCACACATTGGTGTTTAGGACTATGATGAAAAAGTGTTCGAGAAAGTGGTGTGAATGTGCAAGCAAAGAGTGGGACAGTTATAGCAAGAGGTCAAAGGATGATACATTTTTTTAATGTGTGTGCTAACCCACCAACCAAAAGCCCAGCTCTGCCTCCTGATCCCTGTCATTTACCCACTCCTGCCTTTAGGCTTTCTTTTAATGATTTTAGCACATTGTTTTTAGGTTTAGTTCCTACAAGACTCCAGGGTTCTAGCCCCATTAAACATTGAGCAAGAGACATTGCTCAGATGAGAGCTATTAAGGATGAGGCAAAAAAAGGGGGGGCTCATGCATTTCGATCATGAATGGATAATGAAATTATATAATTACCCTCCCACATGCGGTGATTCACTGTCAAAGCAGGTCGTGGGCCATACCAGTTGGTCTTGGGGATAAGTTTGGAGTGGGCAGGTAGAAGCTTTCTGTAGCAAGTTCACAAGTCAGTGAGCAATACTTGTAAAAAGGGAAGGGCTTCCTGCACATTCCTCAGGCTCTTAGTTTGCTTTTAGATGGGACCAATAAGGGAAAAACTCATGGACTCTACACCTTTAATTCGTTTGTCTCCTGGTGTGCTGCGAAGAGCAGCCTAGGGTCAAAAGTTAATAGCCAATTAGACAGTAGAAAATTCAAGTCCAGAAAAAGTCTTTGCGTCAGTTGAGGATGGACACAGGGCTGCTGCTAGCTCTTGGTGTAAGAATAGAATTGCCAGGCAGTGGGGTAAAGATAAAAAGGGACCAGAATTTTCAAAACCCTGATGAGTGAAGCTTTTCATTTAATAGGGATAAGCAGCAACCATTAGCTGTATGTGTCATTCTTCACATCATTGCGTTTCCAAGGCAACTAGATTACCAGGGAGACTTGGGGAGTGTGTATTGCTCTAAATTGTGTCATTAGAAGTGGCTCCTGCCCTAGCATAGCCTTTGAAACCATATAGAATATGAACTGTGCTTGTGTTTTCCTGGATAACTTTGGTCCAGGTCTGTGTTCTCTAGTGCTCTGACTCAAATGGTTGGTCAGGAAAAAATCATCCTGGGCAATGGTGTCCCCTTACTTATAGCTGCAACTTGTATTGACATTAGAGGTTGCTATTTTGGCTAAGACTGACCTCCAGTACTGGTGCAGAACCAGGAAGAAGAGTAAAATGAGGTGAGAAGAGAGTAAATGATTCTACATGTCTGGCCATCCTTTCCCTCCCCTCTCTCCTCATCCAAGTATAGGCCTAGAAGAATAATTGCTGTTGTTGGTTGCCTGACTGCCAGTAAGGATAGATACAGAGAATTTCTGCCTGTCTCACTCCTTTGGACTATCTCTTGCAACACTAGTAACCCCTCCTGAGCACTAGAGGAAGTAGGCAGAGGCAATAGCACATTAGACAGAATGCACCAAGCATGTGAAGGCCCAGATTCCAGAAATAGAATATGAAGGAAATCTAATATGGCAAGAGAGTAGAATGTAAGCAAGGAGACAGGTGTGAGAAGAAGCTGGAGAGGCAGGTATTGGAAGAAGTCATTGAAGGCTTAAAGTATAAGAGAAAAATGATCTGATTTGTTCTTTAAAAATATCACCTTAGCTAGGTAAAAAATGGACTGTAGAAGTAGAAAAGTGAAAGCAGAGATATCAATTAGAAACCATTCACAGAAGTCTAGGCAAGAGATAATGGCAACCTAGAATGAGGTGGTATCAGTGGGCATGGTGAGTAGTGGGTAGATCAGACAGATGATTAAAAGGGCAACTGATGGAACTTGGAGATCTATTACATGCAGTAAGTGAGGGAAAGAATGGAGTCTAAAATAACTGCCAGGTTTCTGGCTTGAGAAACTGGGTAAAATGTGATGCAGGAGAAAACCTGGAAAGGGGGTTGCTGGATTGTTTGGGATATTGGGAATTTATTTACAACTAATCCAAATCCTTCATGTTTGCTGTATCATCAACAATGAGCTTGTGTTCAGTGTCCATGTAAAATAACTTTCTAAAGTCACTTTGAATCATTTCCTCTGGGTCTATTCTTACTAGAAATAGCAATTTTTGTTTTTTCAAATGGAGGCCACCTTATCTAAAGATTGTTCCTAAGTTCTCATTGTGCATTCCTTTATGAGAAATGCAGATGTTCTTTCTAACCCATAGTTTATAATATCTTTATCACTAAATCTACAGGAACCACAATTGCTCATTCTGGAGGTAAATTGACTTTGATTTATCATCCCATTCCTTTAACCATTCAGTTAACATTTATTGAGGACCTGCTTTCTATCAAAGATCTCTGCTGGGCATTGGGGATGTGGAAGGATAATATGAGCTATTACAACTACCCATTCATCCATCCATCTTCTCTTTCTTCAGTCATCCCTATTCCTCCATTCCATTATATTCTATTGCCTAGATCTGCCAAGAAAGAGAAGTTGTACCTCACTTGCAGAACCGGGTAAGGAATAGGGCAAGGAGAAATTGGATAGTGAAGCAGGGAGATGGAAGAGAAGCTAAATAAAATCAACTGTTTAATAGAGCCATGAGCCAAGGGGTTCACTTAACTCCAGTGACCACATAACATCTCATGTTTGGACCACTGTGACAGCCACTTCACATTCACCCCTGGCCCTTCCAATCAGTTCTCTCTAGAGCAGCCAGGGGAATCTTTTAAAATAGCTAAACTAGCTCGCCCCTCCCCAACCCCCATGCTTGAAAACCTCCCGTCTTTTCTCATCACACCTCAAATAAAATCCACATCAAATCTACATACCTTGCTATGGTCTTGCAGAGCCCTGCCTGCCTCTACAGTCTCACTGGGTGACTTTACTGAAGGCTTCAGGCCTTCTTACTGTTCTTTTAAGAAGCTCAGCTTTCCCTCAATGTTTGTCCATGCTGGCCTCTCCCTGGAATCTATTCTTGATCTTTACAGGGCCAGCTCTTTCTCATCATGTAGGTCTCAGCTCAGATGCTACCTCCCTAGGGAGTCCTCCTATGATCACATAATTTGTTTATTATACGAGTCCTCTAACAGAAAGCCCAGGAGGGTAGGATGATGTCTCTTCTTTTCACTGATGTATCCCATGTTCCTTCACAGGACCTGACCCAAAGTAGGTGCTCAATACATATTTGTTAAAAGAATGAAAGAGTGAATGAATGGACCCTCATGTTTCCCCCTGGGAGGTAACTGTTAGGCACCTCCACTTCAGTGATGTGTGGACAAAGGAAGTGAAACTACTTGCCCAAGATTGGGACCCAGATACAAAGGCTGCTCAGGCCCATAGTTCTAATGGTAAGCAGGAGCTCTGCGTCTACAGTCTCTCAGGCTTGACAGAAAACTTTTAGTCAGGCTCCACCAAATTTCCTTCTTTCACCCTCCTTCTGCCAGCTCTGTTATTCCCCCAAGAGGCATAGGAGTTAGTAACTAAATTCCATAGGCCCCCATGCATGAATCACCCAAGCCCAGTAATGAATCCAGAGGATGCTATTCAGCATCCTCAGAGTTGTTTAGGGTGAGAGATTGGAAGCAGCAGCTCATTACATACCTGCTCACTTTTTCTGTGCATGTGGGAAAGCTTCATTAGGCCCAAAGAAATTGTTCAACAGTGGAAGACTTAATCAAGTCAGTTATTTAGCTCCACGCAGCCAGGGGGTAAAAAAAAAAGGGTGTGTGACCAAATGCAACTAAATCCAATAAAATTAGATCCTAAGTGAAGGCAGAGTCTTTCATCCTGTGAGTAATTTTATTGTGGGGGCTAAACTGAATGTCAATGGATAAATACTCAGAGCTCATGGCTGTGGCCATTTGGGTCAGCTCACCACCACACCTGTAACTCATACACTCACACTCCAGGTGGTAGAATTCACCAGAACAGGGCCTAATTATGAGCTTAAAAGGCCTTAAGCTAGGAGGAAAGGATTATGCCACCCTCCCATATGCAATTACAAAACCATAAAATGAGTGTAAGAATGTTCTACATAGTTCTGGTTTTGCTCATGGTGATAGCTACCGAGTGCCTCCACCCCGCCACCACTGCCAATGAGCCTCTTGCGCTGGTTAGGGAGCAGAGGGCCCAGTCAATGCTGGGTGGAAAGCCTGAGATTGTGCCACCTGACTCCAGAAGTGAAATTCAAACCGCCTGTCAGACTGCACTCTGCAGGCACCTACTTTTGTATTAAATGTCTTTTGTTTCCTTTTCTTTTTTGTTTGCTTTTTTTTCCTTCCTTCCTCCCTCCTATCCTTCCTTCCCCCCTTCCTTTTTTCCTTCCCCCTGCTATTCTTCTCTGCTAAACCAGAGAAGCCTAGCAGGTCTGGGCCCCTCATGGTACAGATGGAACCTGCCTGTGCTGTGGAGGGACATGGTAGAAAATGGAGGCTGGCCACAGAAGTTGGTTAAAGGCCTGATTATATATGGTCTTCAAAAAAAACGGGGGGGGGGTCAATTTATTTCAATTACATAAAGCTCATGTACTCTCACAGCAAATTAGACCCAAAGTTGTAGCCTGGAGCCTTGGGACTGGTGTTGATACACAAATAAGACTCGTTTGTAATTAGCACATGACTTTGGTATAAATGGTAGCTCTTGCAATGCTTTGCCCCTTAGTAGTCTCCTCCTCTCTTTTACCCCTTTTCTCCCAGGGTAGGCCCAGTCCAGTACAGGAGGAATGAGCATTTGTGGAGGATGGAATCAATGGGCAGTTACTGTTATTCTGAGATACCTGCTTATCTAACCTGCCTGTCTGAGCTTTTGTCTAGCTGGTAAGTGTAAACACGCAAAAAAACAAAACAAAACAAAACAAAAACAACAACAAAAAAACAACCTTTGCCAGCCAATTTCTTTTCTTTTTTTTTTAAAGATTTTATTTATTTATTTGACAGAGAGAGACAGCCAGCAAGAGAGGGAACATAAGCAGAGGGAGTGGGAGAGGAAGAAGCAGGCTCCCAGCGGAGAAGCCTGATGTGGGGCTCGATCCCAGAACTCCAGGATCATGCCCTGAGCTGAAGGCAGACACCTAATGACTGCACCACCCAGGCGCCCTATGCCAGCCAATTTCTTAGCAGAGTAGAAAAAGCCTTTGTGACATTGTATTTCACTCACAACCCATCTGTTCCCCCAGGACTCTCATCATTGCCCAAACATGCTCTGCATTTCTAGGCCTTTGAACAAAGTTTTCCCTTTGCTGGGAATGTCTCTTCATCTCTTCATCTGATGCCCTCCAACTCAGGTTTCAGCATCCATCTTAATGTCATGTCATCTGTGGAACCCTTCCTGAAAACCCTGGCAGATTTAGTCCCTTCTCTGTGTTACCCCAATCCTCTGTCCATCTCTCTGTATTATCATTGCCTGTTCTTTTGCAGGGAGGAACCATGTCTTGTTTCTTTATGTATCCCCATTTTTTCCTTCTTGCTTCCTATCCCCAAACCCAGTGATTGGTTCTTGAGAGATTTGGAGTTAATGCTCACTGAAAAGGGGGAAAGTGGTGAGTGAGGGAACATCTTTTTTGGGGAAAGCTCAGCAGAGAGCCTCACTGCTCAAAGTGTGGCTCCCAGACCAGCAGAATCAGGACACCTGGGAGCATCTCAGGCCTCACTCCAGCCGTACTGAATCAGAATCTTCATTGAACAAGACACCCAAGTATTTCTTATGATGATTATAGTTTGAGAAGTATTGTAAGAGTTGACAGAAGAAGACTGAAAAACAACCCCAGTACATTAATGATCTTCTGTCTGTCACAGGAACAAGCTAAGTCAGAACAGGTTCAAATGCTCACAAACAAATGGGATGCTGAGATTGTTCAGAGCAGCCTAGGAGAGCAGCTGTCTGACTGTGATGCTCCATGATCCACAGACTCCTCTAGATCATGTTGATCATAGCAGGGACCAAGCAGAAGGTGTCATAGCTGTGAGGTTCCACAGCCAGTGTGCAGCCAGACAGCTTCAGAGCTGGCTCCTTTACTGAACCTGGCCAGCTCATGCCCCAGGCTAGTTTGCTCCAGCACCATGCTAGCATGTCTCAGCTCCTTTCATTTGAACCTCCAGCGACATCTTTGGTCCAGTCTTGTTCCAGTCATTAAGAGTACAAATCATTTCCACTGAAACCTCAGGTTCCTGTTAATTTGGACAATTTCCTTTATTATTATTGTTGTTGTTGTTATTTTAGATAACAGAGCCAATTTTATCCCAATTAATGCCATTGCACATTTAAAAGAAAAAAAGTGCTCCATAGTGGTCCTGTCTCTTTCTAAGGAAATGAAAAGGTTATTATGTTCCAAATCACACACATCTCTCAGCTGGTCCAGAAGACAAAAAGTCTTCTTTCTAATAAGTCATTTGTGACACCTTTTTCATTTACAAGTGTTTTTTCCATATAATTCTCTTGGCTTCTAAGTTTATACCCTTTCCTCATCTCAAAAAGTTAGAACTTTCTAAGTTCACTTACATACTCCCTGCTGCCAAATTTTACCTCAGGCAGGACTTTAGGGAACTGTGAGCCAATGCAAATGGCAAAGAGATATGGAACATCATCTGAAAGCTCAGATGCCAAAACCCTAGATAAATTATCACCAACACTCAGATCACATTCCCAGTCCTTCAAAATCTTTTGTACCTTCATTCCCAATGTACTTTCTCCTTGACCTCAGATAGATGTCCAGCCCCTGTGTGCATCTGTTTGTTCTCAGTCCAGCAGCCTCCTCCAAGGATCTCTTTCTTCCCTGCCAAGCCAAGCCCCCATACATGGTGGATCACTGGAACAATTCTGTGCCCAGTACTCTTGGTTCCTTTGCATTCATCTCTTTCCCTCAATCCTGGATGGACTAATAATCCACGATCCAACTTCTTTGCTTTTAGACCTAGCTCTGAGTCCAGCTAGAAAAAAATCATACAACCATGATTAGCTTCATTATAAATCAGGGTCTGTCTCAGTTGAGCAATCATTGCTGCCAGGCAGTCCATTATCATGGTTATACTGAGCTTTGCCCCCATTTTTTTTAATCCATCAGATGAGGCAGACCATTAGACTGTGAGTGAGAGGCAACCTCAAAAAGGCCATGGATGCCTCCTAAGAATCTGGCCAGAAAAACTTTTTGAATGTTTACCTTTACCAGCCACTACCCTAAAACTTTTGTGCTATTTTCAACCTTCCTAATAGTCATTCTTCTTGCTTATAGGAAGCAACCTTGCTTTTACTTCCCTGACAAAATTGAGGCCATCAAAAATTACATCTTTCAACTTCCTGACCCTTTCCCTTATTGATTTATGATAGTTTTCTCTTCTTTGACCACTTTATCTCCAGCCCAGAGATGACTCTTTTCTTCTATTCAAAGGTAAATACTTCTCCCTACTCACATTGCTAAATCCTTACTCCTTCCTGTTACCTCATCACTCTTTCCCTTTCTTTTCTGCTCCTTCCTGTTCCCTTTCTCTAATATCTTCCTTTCCTGGGGCATGGATGTTGCCAGCCTATCTCCTAAGAGATATTCTGCAAATATATCATATAAGAAAGGGAAAGCTTCCACCCTCAATCAAGACATTTTATAGTCCCATTCCAGGTCTAGCCTCATCCCAACACTGTAAGAACTGGCATTATGTTTCTGGGAGAGATGGAGAAATCAGCTATTAGAGTGACCTTTATATTTACATTGGATATGTGATTCATGGGAAGTCTCCTCTATCTTCTTGACGATTCTCGACAATTTGTGGCACTCTTCCCAGAAGTACTGAAGGGCCAGGACTTTACTAGACACCTTTGCACCCAAGATGTCTCTTGGGTCCTCCTCTCTTCTCCAGAATCACTATCAATTCATTTTAAAAATATTAATTGAGCAGCTACTTCATACCAGGCAGAGTTCTAAGTACTGGAGATTTGGGAGTGGAAAAAAAATGGCAAAAACTCTGTACTGTATGGTGACTAACATATCATAAAAAAAAAAAAACTCTGTCCTCATAGAGCTTACCTTCTAGGAGTGTCAGAAAATCCAGTTTATACTCCTCCTCACAGTAAAGTGTACTTGAAAGACTTATTTCCTTGTGCTGTTATCTACTTTATCACTTCATACTATCTCCTCAATTCTCTCTAATCAAATTTTTATCTCCACAAATCCTCTAAAATGGCTCTTGTGACGATCACAAATGACAAATATGTTGCCTAATCCAAGTCACATTTCTTCCCTTATCTTTTTTGACCCCTCTGCAGTGTTCAATACCCATATGTACTTTTTCCCTCCTGAAACACTTTCTTCTGTTAGCTTCTATGATACTGTACTCTGTTGGTTGTTCTCTTGGCCTCTGAGTGTTGGAGTATCCCAGGCTTCAGTCCATGAACCTCCTTACTTTTCTCTCTGTTCTTGCAACTACCTAAGTGTCCATCCATTCCAATGTCCAATCCATTCTAATCCATTTAATGGATTCCAACGTTGCTCCATTTCAATGGCCTTAAACGCCATCTATAAAACTACAACTCCCAAATATCTATTTCCAGGTCAAAACTCTCCAGACTCAAACAGCATGGAGGTTCCTAAAGACATTAAAAATTGAGTTACCCTACAACCCAGGAATTGCACTAGTAGGTATTTACCCCAAAGATACAGATGTAGTGAAAAGAAGGGGCACATGCACCCCAATGTTCATAGCAGCAATGTCCACCATAGACAAACTGTGGAAGGAGCCCAGATGTCCTTCAAAAGATGAGTGGATAAAAAAGATGTGGTTCATATATATAATGAAGTATTACTCAGCCATCAGAAAGGATGAACACTTACCATTTGCATTGACATGGATGGAACTGGAGGGGATTATGCTAAGTGAAATAAGTCAAACAAAGACAATTATCATATGGTTTCACTCATATGTGGAACATAAGGAATAGTGTGGAGGACCATAGGGGAGGGGAGGGAAAACTGAATGGGAAGAAATCAGAGAGGGAGACGAACCATGAGAGACTCTGGACTCCAGGAAACAAACTGAGGGTTACAGAAGGGAGGGGGTGGGAGATGGGGTAACTGGGTGATGGGTATTAAGGAGGGCACGTGTTGTGATGAGCACTGGGTGTTATACACAACTAATGAATCGTCGAACACTACATCAAAAACTAATGATGTGGGGCGCCTGGGTAGCGCAGTCGTTAAGCGTCTGCCTTCGGCTCAGGGCGTGATCCTGGCGTTCCAGGATCGAGTCCCACATCGGGCTCCTCCGCTGGGAGCCTGCTTCTTCCTCTCCCACTCCCCTGCTGTGTTCCCTCTCTCGCTGGCTGTCTCTCTGTCACATAAATAAATAAAATCTTTAAAAAAAAAAAAAAACAAAAAACAAAAAACTAATGATGTACACTATATGTTGGCTAACTGAACGTAAAAAAACCCTAATGATGTACTATATGTTGGCTAACTGACCATAAAAAACAAAATAAAACAAAACAAAACAGACTCAAACTTCCAACTGCCTTCCCAAAATTTCCCCTTAGATATCCTGCTCAAATTTCAAATTGAACACATCTGTATTAGATACCAGTTAATTGACTTTCTAGTATCCAGTCCCTTCCTCCTTCGTCTCAATAGCTTCCTTACCTCCTATGATTTTCTAAGGATATCTGTATGCTTCTGGGAAACCTAATTCCACCTCCCCAGATCTAGATGAAAAGTGCATGACCTAATGTAAGTCAGTCAACACACCCCATTCTCTAGGGCACAGTGATTGCTTCCAGGGCAGCTGTGTGACCCAGGCTAATCCAATTGTAGTAGATTTCAGAACTTTTTCCTGCCTGGGAATTTCATATATGTTCTTCCTTACTCTGCAGATGTGATATGTGGAAATGAGGCTTACAAGTACTATAGCAATTTTGCTACCATGAGATAAATCAGACTGGTGCCCAGAGAAAGAAAGTGCCAAAAGAGTAAGAACAACTGAGCCAGAGCTCTGATCAAATCATGCTTGGCACCTTGCTGCTGTGGACTTTTTTTCACTTTCATGAGCCATTACAGTTCCTTTACTAATGAGGTAATTTTGATTTGGGTTTCATGCCACCTGTAGTCAAAATCATTTGTTATACTGCCCAAAGCAGAACACTCAATTCCCTTCCTCCCAGACCTACTATTCCTGAAATCTTTCGCATCTAAGTGAGCTAACTGTTCAAGCCAAATGTTCAAGTGCCATCCTTGATTCTTCTCTTTTCTTCCTTCCATATACCTTTTATCATCATGCCTCTTGATTTCCCAGCCACTACATTTGTTCTCCTATACCACTGCAACACCACCCTGTTTCATTGTCTTCTTGTTACCACTACTTCCCCCTTTCAATGCATTCTCCACACAGCAGAGTGAAATTTTAAAACAAATTCAGGTTGGGGCACCTGGGTGGCTCCATCGGTTAAGTGTCTGCCTTTGGGTCATGATCTCAGGGTCCTGGGATTGAGCCCTGTGTAGGGCTCCCTGCTCAGTGGGAAGTCTGCTTCTCCTTCTGCCTCCCCCTGCACCACTCATGCTTGTTCTCTCTCTCCCTCTCTCAAATAAATAAATAAAATCTTTTAAAAAAACATAATCAGTTCATATCACTCTCCTGTTGAAATCTTTCAGTGGCTTCCCGTCACACTCAGAATAAAACCCATACTCTTCACTATAATGTAAAAGGTCCTACATGATCTGGCACTTGTTTATCTCTCCATTTGCATTTCTTACCACTCTCCTCCTGGTTTACTTCATTCCAGAGACATTGACCTTCTTGTACCTTGCTTTCAACCTCAAGGCCTTTGCACTTACTGTCCTCTTTCTTTTTCTTTCTTTTCTTTTCCTTCCTTTCTTCTTTTCTTTTTCTTTTCTACTGTCCACTTTCTTTAATCACTTTCCCCCAAGAACTTGTATGGCTGCTTGCTTTTCATCATTTAAGTCTGAGCTCAAATACTTACGCTCATAAGGCCTTCCCTGACCATCTTATACAAATTAACTAGCATTCTTTCTACCATCCAAACACTATCCCATCCCTCTGTTTTATTTTGAAAAGATGTCATAATTATCTAAAATTATTTTACTTATTGACTTATTTATCTTCTATCTCTCTTCACTAAGTTTTTATATTTCATGGTGGTAGAAGTTAATTAAGCCTATCTTCTTCACAACTGAATTACCAGAACCCAGTAGGTTATCCATAAATGGTTACTGGATGAATGAGTAAATATTCAAATGACATAGACCTGGCATATTAATCAAAGGAAAGCCAAAAGCAAAAGGGTTTCAGATAATCACAAGTTTAGTAAGTATAATAATGTAGGAGTTTTAGAGAATAGAAAAAAAATACTAATCAAAGAAACTATAACTCCAGGACACCCTCCACCCAACATATATACTTAAGCCATGAATCCAGGGAAACCTTTTCTGATTCTGACAGAAGGCTCTGTTAAAGCACTTACTGCTAGGATGTTGTTGAGGATAGTCTCATTATGGTCCATATTGTCCCTTCCATGAGGACCACCCCCAGAAGCAATTCCTTTCTCATATCATTGGAAATAGTTTGACTTCTATGAGCAAGTTTGTTTGTTTTTTTTATCTTTTGAATCCCAAGAATCACAAAATGGAAAAATTTTCTCCTAGCACTGGCTGCTAAAAGATCTCAAGCTTAACTGAAAGTTCAGGATCCCACAGTATGCACTGTATGTACAAACTTACTCTTGGCTCCATCTTTTTTTATTAATTTGTATTTTCCCTTAGCCTTCATACCCCAATCTCTTAAAAATCCAATTATATTCTGTTTTTGAAAATTTTCCTATTTCCATTTTTGAGAAAGGGGAAGTATAAAAAGAAAGAAGCTTACAGGTACATTATGGTCATCTGTTTTGGGGATAAGAATCTTTTGAGAATGTAGCAAGTACACGAATCAGGAGCTTCTAATCCCTTGCTCTATATTTATCAGAGGATTTTGAAGGCTTTATTATTCACCAATGCTGCTTTTGAGAGCTCACTTTCCTTTCTGTGAGAATCAAATTTGAAACTGAACCAGCAGCTAAGGGATATTTCTAGCTTGCTGCCCTGGCCCCCATCTTGTTTGGTCCACCAAACACTGGCAACAGTCCTCTCTTCAATCCATCTTACCATTAGACAAAAAACCAAGATAAGGGCTCCATCATGTAGACAACAAGGACCTATTAAAGTTTTTAGGCAAAGTTAGTCTAAGACATATTACTTTGGGTTCAATATTTGATGCAAGTTAGAGAGGAATAAGGCTAGAATCAAGATGATTTACTAAAAATCTGTTAAAATAAGCTAGGTTAGAAGTAATAAGTGCTGTGTCAGTCAGGGTCCAATCTAAAAAACAAGCCACTCTAATTTTTTGCAAGAGGAAAAATGTAATACAGGGAGCTGGTTATATACAACATGGAATTACTGAGGAGTCAGACTGTGTAATATGAAGCAACCCAGAGATAAGCAACTGCGGGGAACTTCTACCACACCTAGGCTAGAAGGACAAAGAGTAGAGCTAGGGTATACAGAGTCCTGAGGCACCTGATATAAACTGGAATCACAGACAGTCTATTAGTGGGGGATGGAGTCACAGAGGAGATAGATGTGGCTCAAGGCAGAGAGAGAGGAACTCATTCTCTCATCTTCCTTCTTTCATCCTCTCATTCTCAGTCTCCCTCCATGAGGTACAAGAGCCAAGGAAATTCGGCCTGAAAAACAGAGTGGAGCAGAAGTGTCATGAATGGATCTCAGAGAAAATGGACCAGCATAAGGGCCCACGTACCAAAATGGCTTCATTGGAGATAGAGAGGAGAGGGTAGAGTCAGAAACCATCTAGGATTAAAATTGACAGTAGTATTGATCATTGATTTCCATCCTGATGATGGCTGGAATAACCATTGTGCTCTTATACAGGATGTGAGGCTGTTTGGGGCCCTGTAGAAATTAAGATGCCTGTTAGGCCTCCAGGTGGATAAGCCTGGGAGACAAACACATACTCATCTCTAAAGGTCAGAAGAGAGGTCAAACTGGAGACAGGGAATGGATGATAATAGGCAGAAAGTACATGGTGACAGAAATGAAAGGTTGGGAAGGCCTTGGGCACAGTCTGGAAGAGCATCTGCACTTAGTATTTAGATGGAGAGAACAGAGAGATAAGCCAGTGATGGGAAGAAAGCCAGGAGAAAGTATGTGAGAGCAAAGGAGAGGAAGGCTCTAGGTCTTCTGTCCCAATGACTTTGGACAAACCCAACCCTCTCTTCTCCTGAATTCCCTTCCTCCCTCCCATAGCCTCTGTTTGGATCTACTCTAACAATGTGGGGCATTGCAAAGCCTTAAGTTTGAGAGTTTGCAAGCCCTGCTGTCACCATTGGTAGTGCCATGTGATATAACCTGAGTGCTTCCTCTCTTCTGTGCCAAACACTGTGCTGGGTGACACTGAGGCCACTAAGAGGCTCAGAAGCAGTCATGGCCCTCTGAGATCCTACCCTGTTGTCTAAGTGAAGTACCCACATGCACAGAGCCACTCTTATGCAGAAGCATACTCTATGGAGCCAGAGAATGAGAAGATGGATGTTTGAGTCCTGAGAGGAAGCTAAAGAAGGGCAGGTGTCCTTTAGGAGGTGAATGTCAGCTGGGGCTAAAGAAAGATGAATCTGAGAGAGGAGGGCAAGAGTGTTAGGAATAAAACCTTAGAGGCATGGAGAACGGGAGCAATAGGGCCCAAGCTGGAAATGGAACAAATTATTCAAGCTAGGGATAGTGGGAAGCCAGGAAAGTGAGATAGAAGATTCTGAGGGTAGTAAGCAAACTGACCTGACCCTCTAACATTATGGCTCTCACTCCTCACCATTGGCCTGGTTTCTTGAGCACTTCCACATGCATTCTTATACTAGAGCTACATGCAACCTTAAGGCCCTACCACAATAAGTAAAGCAACCCTCAACTGCTTTCCACCATATTTACTATTGAATCTTCTTTGTAGAAATTAGAGATTAGCAGGTTTGACATAACCTAATCTGGTCATTTGTTAATGTATTCTAACTTCCCTCCTTCAATAGACTGGAAGCTCCCTGAGGCTCTGTTTGGCTGTACCTGTAGTGCCTAACACAATATTGCACAAAATTGGTGCCCAGTAAACATTTGTTGACTGACTAAAAGCTAGAAGGGGTTAAAGAGGGAGTCTTGAGAAATTTAAAAATGCATTAAATTGAATGAAAATAAAAATACACATTCAACATTTGTGGGATTCAGCTAAAGTGGTCCTTGAGGGAAGTTTATAGCATATTTAAATGCTTATACTAGAAAAGAAGAAAGATCTAAAATCAGTAATCTAAATGGCCATGTTAGGAAACTAAAGAAAGAACAAATTAAATTTAAAGAAAGTTGAAGAGAGGAAATAATACAAGCTACAGGAGAAATCAATAAATTAAAATAAATCTAAGTTAGATGAAAGAGATCAATTCATGGAAAGATACAAACTACCAAAACTCACACAAGGAGAAATAGATGACCTCACTGGCCATCTATTAAATTGATACACAGGCATAGTGCAAATTTCCAGCAAAAATTTTTGTGGTCACAGATGAATTTATTCTAAAATGAGGGTAAGGGGTGAAGAATGGGCAAAATGGGTGAAGCGAAGTGGAACATACAAGCTTCCAGTTATGGAATAAATAAGGTCACAAGAATAAAAGACATAGCATAAAGAATACAGTCAATGAGATTATAATAGTATTGTATGGTGACAAATGGTAGCTACACTTGTGCTGAGCATAGCACAATATTTAAACTTGCCAAATCACCGTGTTGTACAACTGAAAGTAATGTAACACTGTGTGTAAACTGCACTCAAATAAAAATTAATAAAATAGGGGGCACCTGGGTGGCACAGTCGTTAAGCATCTGCCTTCGGCTCAGGGCGTGATCCTGGCGTTCTGGGATCGAGCCCCACATCAGGCTCCTCCGCTGGGAGCCTGCTTCCTCCCCTCCCACTCCCCCTGCCTGTGTTCCCTCTCTCGCTGGCTGTATCTGTCAAATAAATAAATAAAATATTTTAAAAAATTAATAAAATAAAATTTATCTGGATAGAAAAAGGAACTAGAATAACTAAAACATTTTTGAAAGAGAATTAATTGCAACGGATGTGTCTGACCTACTTCAAAACTTACTATATAGCTACAGTAATCAAGATTATGGTAGACATATAGATCAATGGAATAAAAAAACCCAGAAACAGAACATACAAATACTCCCAGCTGACTTTTAATAAAGATACAAAGCAATTCAGTGGAGGAAAAACAGCCTATTTAACAAATGGTGCTGAGCAATTGGACATTTATAGGCCAAAACAAACAAAAAACCAACTAAACAAAAAGTTGATTTCATCCTTACTCCTTACAAAAAATTAACATAAGAAATAATGGACTTAATTGTAAAACATAAAGCTATAAAACTTTTAGGAATAAAACATAGAAAATCTTTAGGAATTAAGGCTAGGCAAAGAGTTCTTAAACCTTGACACCAAAAGCATGATCCATAAAAGTAAAAAAAATTAACAAACCATCAGTATTAAAAAATGTTTGTTCTATAAAAGACTCTGTTAAGAGGTTGAAAACACAAAATAGAGACTGAGAGAAAGTATTTGCAAATCAAGCATCCAATAAAGCACAAGCATCTAGGATATGTAATGTACTCTCAAAACTCAACAGAAAAAACAACAACAGCAACAACAAAAACCCCCAAACCCAGACAATACGACTAGAAGATGGATAAAAGACATGAGTGGACATTTCACTGAAGAGGATGTACAGAAAGGTGGCAAATATACACATGAAAAGGTGTTCAGCATTAGTAGCCATTAGGGAAAATCAAAATCAAAGCCACAATGAGATATCACTGTACACCTATTAGAATGGCTAAAATAAAAAATGGTGAGGATGTGGAGAAATTGCATCACTCATACATTGCTGGTGGGGATATAAAATGGTACAATCACTCTGGAAAACAGTTTGGCAGTTTCTTATAAAACTCAACATGCAAGAATAGTCCAAGATGGCAGAGGAGTAGGAGACGTTAGTTTTGTCTGGTCCAGGAATTCAGCTAGATAGCTATCAAATCATTCTGAACACCTGCAAACTCAACTGGGGGTCTAAGAAAAGAATTGCTGCAATTCTACAAATAGAAAAGTGACCACTTTCTGCAAGAATGACAAGACAGAAAAAACTCACTTCAGAAAAGAGAACAAGAGGCAGTATTGACTGCCAGGGACATAATCAGTATGGATATGATTAAGATATTGGAAATAGAGTTCAGAATAACGATTATAAAGATACTAGCTGGGCTTGAAAAAAAGCATAGAGGACACTAGAGAATCCCTTTCTGGAGAAACAAAAGAACTAAAATCTAATCAAGTTGAAATTGAAAAGGCTATTAATGAGATGCAATAAAAAATGGAGGCTCTAACTGCTAGGATAAATGAGGCAGAAGAGAGAATTAGTGATATAGGAGACCAAATGATGGAGAATAAAGAAGCTGAGAAAAAGAGAGATAAACAAGTACTGGATCACAAGGGGAGAATTCAAGAGCCAAATGATACCATTAAGTGAAACAATAGTAGAATAATTGGGATTCCAGAAGAGAAAAGAAAGAGATAAGCAGAAGGCATATTGGAGCAAATTATAGCTGAGAACTTCCCTAATCTGGGGAAGAAAATAGGCATTCAAGTCCAGGAGGCACAAAGAATTCCCCTCAAAATCAATAAAAATAGGTCAACACCACGACATATAATAGTGAAGCTTGCAAATCTCAGAGACAAAGAGAAAATCCTGACAGCAGCTCAGGACAAGAGGTCGGTGACCCACAAGGGTAGAAGCATTGGACTGGCAGACCTATCCACAAACACCTGGCAGGCCAGAAAGTACTGGCATGATATATTCAGGGTGGTAAATGAGAAAAATATGCAGCCAAGAATACTTTATACAGCAAGACTGTCATTCAAAAAAGAAGGAGAGATAAAAAGCTTCCAGGACTAACAGAAATTAAAAGAATTTGTGATCACTAAACCAGCCTTGTAAGAAATATTAAAGGGGATCTTTTAAAGGAGAGAGCCCCAAAGTAACATAGACCAGAAAGGAACAGAGACAATATACAGAAACAGTGGCTTTACAGGTAATACAATGGCACTAAATTCAAATCTTTCGATAATTACTCTGTGAATGGGCTAAATGCCCCAATCAAAAGACACAGGGTATCATATTGGATAAAAATGAAAGACCCATTGATATGCTGTCTGCAAGAGACTCATTTTAGACCCAAAGACACCACCAGATTGAAAGTGAGGGGGTGAAAACCCATTTATCATGCTAATAGACATCAAAAGAAAGCTGTGGTAGCAATCCTTATATCAGACAAATTAGATTTTAAACCAAAGACTATATTAAGAGATGAAGAAGGACACTATATAATAATTAAAGGATCTATCCAACAAGAAGATCTAACAATTGTAAATATTTATGCCCCTACCTTGGGAGCAGCTAATTATATAAACCATTAATAACAAAATTAAAGAAACACATTGATAATAATACAATAATAGTAAGAGACTTTAACACCCCACTCATTGCAATGGACAGATCATCTAAGCAGATGACTGACAAGGAAATAAAGGCTTTGAATAACACACTGGACCAGTTGGACTTAACACATATATTCAGAGAATTTCATCCTAAAGCAAGAAAATACACATTCTTCTCGAGTGTGCATGAAACATATTCTGGAATAGATCACATACTGGGTCACAAATCAGGTCTCAAACAGTACCAAAAGATTGGGGTCATTCCCTGTATACTTTCAGACCATAGTACTTTGAAACTTGAACTCAATCACAAGAGGAAATCGGGAAAGAACTAAAAAAACATAGAGGTTAAAGAGCACCTACTAAAGAATGAATTAGTCAACCAGGAAATTAAAGAAGAATTTTAAAAAATCATGGAAACAAATGAAAATGAAAACACAACTGTTCAAAACCTTTGGGATACAGCAAAGGCAGTCTGAAGAGGGAAGTATATAGCAATACAAGCCTTTCTCAAGAAACAAGAAAGGTCTCAAACATACAACCTAACCTTACACCTAAAGGACCTATAGAAAGAACAGCAAATAAATCCTAAACCCAGCAGGAGAAGAGAATTAATAAAGATTAGAGCAGATACCAATGAGATAGAAACCAAAAGAACAGTAGACCAGATCAACAAAACCAGGAGCTGGTTCTTTGAAAGAATTAATAAGATTGATAACCCCCTGGCCAGACTTATCATCAAAAAGAAAAGAGAAAGGACCCAAATAAATAAAATCATGAATGAAAGATAACAATCAACACACAGAAATACAATTATAAGAACATATTATGAGCAACCATATGCCAACAAATTAGGCAATCTGTAAGAAATGGATGCATTCTGAGAGATGTATAAACTACCAAAACTGAAATAGGAAGAAATAGAAAACCTGAACAGACCCATCACCAGTAAGGAAATTGAATCAGTAATCAAAAATCTTCCAACTAACAAGAGTCCAGGGCTGGATGGCTTCCCAGGGGAATTCTACCAAACATTTAAAGAAAAATTAATACCTATTCTTCTGAAGCTGTTTCAAAAAATAGAAATGGAAGGAAAACTTCCAAACTCATTCCATGAGGCCAGCACTACCTTGATCCCAAAACCAGACAAAGACCTCACCAAAAGCGAGAATTACAGACCAATATCCTTAATGAACATGGATATAAAAATCCTCACCAAGATCCTAGCCAATAAGATCCAACAGTATATTAAAAGGATTATTCACAACGACCAAGTGGGATTTATTCCTGGGCTGCCAGAGTGGTTAGACATCCTCAAATCAATAAACGTGATATACTACATTAATAAAAGAAAGGATAAGAACCATATGATCTTCTCCATTGATGCAGAAAAAGCATTTAACAAAGTACAGCACCCTTTCTTGATTAAAACTCTTCACAGTGTGGGGATAGAGGAAACATACTTCAATATCATAAAAGCCATCTAAAAAACCCACAGCAAATATCATTCTCAATGGGGAAAAACTGAATGTTTTTCCCCTAAGTTCAGGAACATGACAGGCATGTCCACTATCACTACCGTTGTTCAACATAATACTAGAAGTCCTAGCCTCAGCAATCAGAAACAAAAGGAAATAAAAGGCATTCAAATAGGCAAGGAAGAAGTCAAACTCTCACTCTTTTCAGATAACATGTTATTCTATGTGGAAAACCCAAAAGACTCCACTCCAAAATCACTATAATTCATACAGGAATTCAGCAAAGTGGCAGGATATAAAGTCAATGCACAGAAATCAGTTGCTTTTCTATACACTAACAATGAGACAGAAGAAAGAGAAATTAAGGAGTTGATCCCATTTACAATTGCACCAAAAATCATAAGATACATAGGACTAAACCTAATCAAAAGGGGAAAGGATCTGTACTCAGAAAACTATAGAACATTCATGAAAGAAATTGAAGAAGACACAAACAAATGGAAAAATGTTCCATGCTCATGGATTGGAAGAACAAATACTGTTAAAATGTCTATGCTACCTGAAACAATCTATACATTCAATTAAATCCCTATCAAAATACTATCAACTTTTTTTTCACAGAGCTGGAACAAATAATCCTAAAATTTGTATGGAAGCAGAGAAGACCCTGAATAGCCAAAAGAATGTTGAAAAAGTAGACCAAAGCGGGTGGCATCATAATTCCTGACTTCAAGCTCTATTACAAAGCTGTAATCATCAAGACAGTATGGTACTGGCACAAAAACAGACACCTAGATCAATAGAACAGAATAGAGAACTCAGAAATAGACCCTCGGCTCTATGGTCAACTAATCTTTGACAAAGAAGGAAAGAATATCCAATGGAAAAAAAGACAGTCTCTTCAACAAATGGTGTTTGGAAAATTGGACAACATGCAGAAGAATGATACTGGACCATTTTCTTACACCATACACAAAAATAGACTCAAAATGGATGAAAGACCTAAATGTGAGACAGGAATCCATCAAAATCCTAGAGGAAAACACAGGCAGCAACCTCTTTGACCTCAGCCACAACAACCTCTTGCTAGACACATCTCCAACGGCAAGGGAAACAAAAGCAAAAATGAATTATTGGGACTTCATAAAGATAATAAGTTTTTGCACAGCAAAGGAAATAATCAACAAAACTAAAAGGCAACCTACAGAATGGGGGAAGATATTCACAAATGACATATCAGATGGGCTAGTGTTCAAGATCTATGAAGAACTTATCAAATTCAACACCCAAAAAACAAAAAAATCCAGGCAAGAAATGGTCAGAAGACATGAACAGACATTTCTCCAAAGAAGACATACCAATGGCCAACAGATACATGAAAAAATGCTCAACATCACTGGACATCAGAGAAATACAAATCAAAACCACAATGACATACCACCTCACACCTGTCAGAATGGCTAAAATTAACAACTCAGGAGGCAAGGATGCAGAGAAAGGAGAACTCTCTTAACTGTTGGTGGGAATGCAAATGGTGTAGACACTCTGGAAAACAGTATGGAAGTTCCTCAAGAAGTTAAGAATAGAGCTACCCTATGACCCAGCAGTTGTGTACTAGGTCTCCATTCAAAGGATACAAACATAGTGACTTGAAGGGGCACATGCACCCCAATTTTTATAGCAGCAATGCTCACAATAGCCAAACTATGGAAAGAGCCCAGATATCCATCGATAGATGAATAAATAAAGAAGTTGTGTGTGTGTGTGTGTATATACACACACACACAATGGAATACTATTCAGCCATCATATATTAAAATCCTGCCATTTGCAATGACGTGGATGGAACTAGAAGGTATTATGTTAAGCAAAATAAGTCAATTAGAGAAAGACAATTATCATATGATCTCACTCATATGTGGAATTTTAGAAACAAAACAGAGGACCATAGGGGAAGGGAGGGGAAAATAAGACAAGATGAAATCAGAGAGGGAAACAAACCATAATAGACTCTTAACCACAGGAAACAAACAGGGTTGATGGAAGGGGGGGTGGGGGGATGGGGTAACTGGGTGATGGACATTAAGGAGGGCATTTGATGTAATGAGCACTGGGTGTTATATAAGACTGATGAATCACTGAGCTCTGCCTCTAAAACTAATAATACACTATATGTTAATTAATTGAATTTAAATAAAAAATAGAAAAAAAAACTAAATATGCAACTACCATATGACTGATACATTCCTGAGCATTTGTCCTGAGAAGAGAAAACTTATTTTCACCTGGAGCCTGTACCTATATATCCAGAACAGTTTTATTCATAATAGCCAAACAGAAACATTTTGATACCTTTCAAATAGGATAATGGTCAAACAAACTGTGGTACATACACATACTATGGAATACTACTCAGCAATAAAAAGGCATGAACTATTGATAGATACAACAATGACCTGGATAAATCTGCAGAGAATAATGCTGATTGGAAAAAGCCAATCCCCACAGCTTATGTACAATTCAATTTATATAATATTCTTGAAGTGGCAATAATACAGAAATGGAGAACAGAGGACTGGTTACCAGAGGTTAAAGAGGGAATGGAGATAGGAGGAAAGTGGATGTGTCCATAAGTGGACAATATGAGGGATTCTTGAAATGATGGAAATGTTCTGTTTCTTGACTGTATTCATGTCAATATCCCAGTTGTGATATTATACTACTACAATTCATAATAAGTTATCACTAGTGGAACTGGCTAAAGGGTACAAATAATCTCTTTTTATTATTTATGACTACATGTGAGTCTACAATTATCTCAAAATTAAAAGTTTAATTTAAAAAGTTGTCTGCAGTTTATTGCCTGCATTGGGTGTGAACCACTCCCATTGCCCTGCCTTTGGGAGGCTACTACTCTACTTCAAGTGTCTTAACAAAAAATGACCTAATTGGTATTGCATCTGGGTGTCCAAAGACTACGATTTTAGTGCTGGGGAGTACTATCATTGATTTTCAGTAGTATAAGATTTTTCATTATTTTGAGGACCTTCAGTTGCTAACAGCATAGGGTGGAATGCAAAAAAAAAAAAACAAAAAACAAAAAAACCAAAAATACGACTGTGACGTAAGTGACCTAGAGATGATGTATTTGTCTGCCTTTTTGGGGGTTCACTGCCACCCACTATATCATTCCATATATAAATTCTTGCAATCTATGCCTTGACATTGTGTCCTGCTCCCCCAAAACACACACAGACAGAAGCAACAAGCCATTTTCCTCCTTGCCCATGGGATAAAGTATAATCTTTTATGTTGTTCTTATTTTTTTTTCAGTGATCAGACGTCACCCAGTCCTTATCATTCACATATGGCTTACTGTGGACTTTCTGGTCTGACCCCCAATCCTGTAGGACCCCCACCTTTCTCCCTTCTTATACATCTGCTTATTTCCTTCTTTCCTTCCTTCCTTCCCACATTCAGAGGATTCATGAATACAGATACGCTTGCATGTGCACGTGTGTGCATGCGCACGAGCACACACACACCTTTTCACAATTTGTTGATTTTAATAATCACTATTGGCATACCCTGTAGATATAATGTTTGGATTCTAAACCACTGGGCATTTCTCGGGGGCCAGACCTCAGAGACTTCACAGATAGCTCTGAGGTCTCTGTCCTTGCTCTGAAGTTACTGCCATGCAAGAACAGGGTAGGAGTCTTGGGGAGGTGTTAAGGAGGAAGAGGAAGAAGAGCTTGGGTGTGGTCTTATGACCTTGACACTGTCTCTGGACCTGAGTTGGAGGGCATCTTCCTCTTCTTCCTTTTGATGCTTGGGATTGGTTGTTCTATAACTTTGCCAGGTATTTGTGGTCTCCTGGTCACCTTTGCCTTGTCAAAATTTCCCAGTGGTCTACCCAGGACTCTGGACCTGCCTATATATACCTCCTTCTAGGACACCCAGGAGCCATACTCAGGCTTTGATCGGTCAGCAAGGCTGTCCTCTGGCCAATGGTTGACCTGGGGGAGGGCCTTAGACATTGCCAAGAACCATCCTGACCTGTCCTTGGGTAGGGGGTGGTGCTGGGGAGGCCAAGATGCAGCTTAGACCTAACAAAGCACCATCCTCCGTGGTGGGGGTGGAGGGGTGAGTTTGAGGAGGTCGAGATGTTTTGGTTGGAGAAAAGTGACATTTCTTTAGTACCTGTAAAGAACCATCTCAAACTGACTGACATCTGGTCCTCACTACCCCATGTAAAATTCTGGTGGGTCACATGGCAGGGAGAGTGTTTCCAACAAACCTTTCCCCAAGGCCACCCATTTTAGTGGTTCATTGTGTTCTCTCCCACCCTTCATTCACCATTGAGTAGTTTTTGTATGTCTTACCTAAAATCCCTCCAAGGTAATGTGGTTGTATTTAAGTTTCTGTGGAGATGTAAATCATCCCACTTCATTTCTAAAATTTCTCTTATGACCTCTATATGAAAACCACTCACTTATTGGATACCACCAGGGAAATTTTCTATTTCACGTCCTTTTCCCAGTGTCCATGTAGCTTTCCTCAGTTTTCTGTTTTCCAGGTTGAAATAACTGCCTTCAGGCTGTCTTCAGTGAATAGATTTGTTCAACTGGGTATCTTAGGCTTGTTGCAAATCTGAGGGAGTTGTGTTCATTTCCGTAGGAATGGTACCTAGACTTGGGTTTTAACAGTGTAGAATAAATGTGGTGGGTATTTGCATGCTGAAAGTCTGGCTTGATATTTGCATGTAGGAAACTACACTCCCCCACCCTCCATCTCTCCAGGGAATTCAGGCAGTGAGAGCCTCGTTGTGAGGCACACAGACTCAGCAGGGTGTAGGGGGCAAGGCCCCAACCCTGCCTGCCAGAGTCCGGGTGAGGAGACCAGGGAGGATGGAGGGACCCTGGCCCTGCCCGCTCCCCTCTCCTCCCCCACCTAACCCCCGCCAGAACCCATCTCCACCCGACGTGCTCTCCGCCCTAGGAGACCCCTTCCTATGGGGTCCAGAAGTGACGAGCTCCAACTTCCACCTCGGAGGTCTGAGAGAGGCCATGACCTCCACGTGTGGGAGGCGGGATCTCGGCAGGTAGACCCACCCGTGAGGGAGAACAGAGAGGATGGTGGGGTGCTCCCAGAAGCCAGATCGCCCCTGCCAGCAGCCTCGAGAGACTCCGGGAAGGGGCGGCAGCTTTCAGCTGAGCCCCTCCCGCCAGGGCCCAGGACAGTGGACACGGGTCCCCAGAGGGACGGGCCCAGGCCCTCCCTGGAGCAGGTGTCGGGACCTGAGGGAGAACTGTGGGGCCCACCCTCCCCTGCTGAGGTCCAGGCACTCAGTTCCTGGCGTGGCCCGGCCCTGGAGGACCCCAGGGAGGGTGGCCACATAGGGCCTCTGGTGAAATGCGCCTCGGGGATCTGAGGGAGCTTAGGACCTTGGTCAGTGGGGAAGGATGCAGGGTCGGGAAGGGGCAGGGGCAGAGGCAGGCCCAGGGAGTCCAGGTGGGGACTGGGTGGGGACGGATCGGGGGCAGGACTGACGGACTCAGAAGCCCGGGACAGTGGGACCTCACCGAGGTTGGGCCCTAGAGTCAGTCCGGGAAGGCCCCTGGGTGGGATGGGGACACGTGGCCAGTGGGAAGAGACTGGTACATCCGGGTCTCCCGAGAGACTGGGGGCCTTGGCAGAAGGAGCAGGGCATCCCTCAGGTGGGCAGAGGGGAGGGCCCAGGTCCTGTTGGGCGTCGTGATGAGGATGCAGAGGGAGGACTGCAGGAATCTCGACCCCAGCACAGAGTCAGTCAGGGAAGGTCCATGGGGGGCAGGGAGATGAGAACACGTGGTGAGTCAGCACTTCCGCATATGGGTCTCAGAGACACTGGTGGCCTTGGTGGAAGGAGCAGGGCCTCCCTCAGGTGGGCAGAGGGGAGGGCCCGGGTCCTGCTGGGCTTCATGGTGAGGATGCAGAGGGAGGACTGCCGGACGCTGGACCCCAGCACAGAGTCAGTCAGGGAAGGTCCACGGGAAGGGTGGGAGATGGGAACACGTGGTGAGTCAGGACTTTCGCATCCCCAGTCTCAGAGACACTAGGGGCCTTGGCAGAAAGAGCAGGGCCTTCCTCAGGTGTGCAGAGATGAGGCCCCAGGCAGTAATCCGAATCAAGGTATGAACTGAGGGAGGACAGAGGAGACTTCACAGGGGTGGACCCTAGTGTCAGTCCAGGAGGGCCCCTGGGGGGTGATGGGGACCCGTAGGGCATCCAGACTTTGGTTTCTAGGTCTTAGAAAGTCAGGAGGCCTGGTGTAAGGAGCAGGGCTTCAGGTGTGCAGAGGGGAGGGCCCAGGTCCTGCTGGGATTCATGTTGAAGATGCAGTGGAAAGACTGAGGGATGCTGGACTCCAGAACAGAGTCAATCCGGGAAGGCCCTGGGGAGGGGTGAAGAAACGGACGCCAGGGGAGTCTAGATTTCCACATCTGGGTCTTAGAGAGCCAGGAGGCCTGGTGTAAGGAGCAAGGCAACAGGTTGGCAGAGAAGAGGGCCCACGGTCTACTGGGGGTCAAGGGAAGGACACACAGGGAGGACTAAGGGACCTGGGCCCCTGAACAGAGATGACCACACAGAATCCTGAGGCTGCTGTCATCCCTGGGAGGTCCCAGTGTGGGTTGATGGCATGTGGTGGGTCCTGACCTCTGAGTCCAGGTCTCAGAGAGACTGGGGGCCTTGGCTGAAGGAGCAGGCACTCAGGTGGGCAGAGGGAAGGGCCCAGGTCCTGCCAGGAGTCAAGGTGAAGACCCCGAGGTAGGACTTGGGGGACCCTGGACCCCAGAATAGAGGGGACTCTTAGAATGGTGTCCCAGCCATCAGGCCCAGTAGGTCCCAGGCAAGGGTGGGGGAGGGGTTGCGAATGTGTTAACTGACATCCTGTTTGGACATCTGAGGGAGCTGAGGATTCAGCACAGAGGGCTGTACTGGGGTAGGCAGATAGAAAAGGCCCAGGATTTGTCAGAAGTCAGAATAAGGACCATGATAAAGGACTTGGTAAGTCCATGTAAGAATACATGAAATCCCAGCCCTCCCTGTCCCTTCTGTCAGCCTTTGGAGGACCTGAAGTTGTATGGCTGCATGTGGTGCTCCCTCATTTCCATCTGTGGTTTCACATAAATGTGAGACTTTCATTTAAGGAGAGTGGCCTCAGATAAACAGAGGGAAGCCCTGCTAGGCAACAACGTAAGGATTGAGTGCACACACACACCCCCACCAGTCCCAGGACAGATGGACTCAATGGTATTTAGCTACCCCTTGCTGTTCCCCCTGGAAAACCTTTGCAGATATGTCCAGATGTGGTTTCCCCTCACTTCCTTCTGTTCAGTATCAGAGGTCTTGTTCTGAGAACTTTGTCTCAGGCCAGCAGAGGGGTGAGGTTCGCATCCTGCCAGGGGAAAGGTGAGTCTCCTGAGTAAGCATGGAGGGGACTGTCCAGCCTGGATTTGTGGGGACCTCACAGAGTCTGGCCCAGCCCTCCTGTCAGCACTTGGGGTCCAGGGCTGTGCTTGTCTGTGCCTTCATGTGCCCTTTCCCTCCCTCTTACAGGGGACCTAGGAACTGGGAGGTAAGGCCTTGGTGTGAGGCATGCCTCCTCAGATCACAGAGCCGAAGAGGCCCAGGCAAGTGCCAGGAATCAAAGTGAGGTGATGCTCTGAATATGAAGCTAGAGGTTTCCCCATCCCAGAACAGAGGGGACCCTACAGCACCCAAGCCTCCTCAAATCCAGTGTTAGCCCCAGAACCTCAGACCCTGCTGGCTGCACCCTGAGGAACCGGCTAACTTCTTTCTTCAGATTCTTAAGGGACAGGCCACCCAAGAGGAGCGACCCCTGTGAGGCTCCAGAGCACCCCTAAAGTGGAGACTCCTTAGATACTTTTGTAAGAGTCACCAAGAGTGTGTTTCTCAGCTGAGACCCCTCACGCTCCCTCTCCCATCACCCATCTCCTGTCCATACTCTTGTCAACAGGAGTAATCATGATTCCCACTCCAAAGTGTTGGTGTTACATGCTTGAAGAGCACCTTTAGTCCCAAAATAGGGCACAGGTCCTCTTGGGTGCACAGGTTCCTGAGGCTAAGGAAAATGCCACCTTCCTCTGGTCTTGTTCCTCCCCTTCCTCTTCCTCTTCTTCCTCCTCATCCTCCTCTTCCTATTCCTCCTCTTTCTCTTCTTCATCTTCTACCCCCTTCTTCTGTTATTTTCTGAATTTTCTGATTTCAGGTACCATGAAGGAGGTTTCTGCTGCTTCTGGATCACTAAGTCTTCTCCAGGGTCCTCAGAAAACCTGCTTCTCCCCCACTGCCATGGCAGTCACTCCATCAGTCAAATCCAATCAGGGCTCCAGAAGCCAAGAAGAGGAGGGGCCAAACACTTTGCAGGCCCTGCCAGAAACTGGGACCTTGCTTGGAGATGCCATAGGTGATAAGGTGGCTGATCTGGTGGCATTCCTGCTTCTCAAGTATAGAAAAAAGGAGCTGACCACACAGACAGAAATGCTGAAAATTGTCAGCAAAGATTACCAGGACCACTTCCCTGTGATCTTCAGCCAAGCCTCTGAGTGCATGTAGCTGGTCTTTGGTGCTGACATGAGGGAAGTGGACCCCAGTGACCACTCCTACATCTTAGTTACCACCGTGTGCCTCACCTGTGATAGGATGCTGAGTGGTGAGCAGAGTGTGCCCAAGAGTGTCCTACTGATAAATATCCTTGGTGTGATCTTTATGGATGGCAGTCGTGCCCTGAGGAGGAGGTGTGGGAAGTGCTGAGTGTGATAGGAGTGTATGCTGGTAGGGAGCACTTCATCTATAGGGAGCCCAGGGAGCTCCTCACCAAAGTCTGGGTGCAGGAAGAGTACCTGGAGTACCGGCCAGTGCCCAACAGTGATCCTGTATGCTACGGGTTCCTGTGGGGTCCCAGGGCCCACGCCAAAACCAGCAAGATGAAAATCTTGGGAGTTTTTGGTCAAGGTCAGTGATACTATCCCCAGTGCCTTTCCTGTCTGGTATGAGGAAGCCTTGAGAGATGAGGAAGAGGGATCCCAAGCCAGAGTTGCAGCCAGGACTGTAGTGGGGGTGCAAGGACCAGAACCAGTTTCAGGGCCATATCCAGCAGCTTCTCTTGCCCCAAGTGAAGTTTGAGGCAGATTTTTCACTGTGTTTGAAGAAAGCAGTCACTGGTATAAGTGGTGGAGAGGCAGAATTGGGCTTAGGAGGGTGGAATGTATAACATCTTTGTGTGCCTGTTCTATAAGAATGATTTGGAACTTTTCTCCCTTTTGGTATTTTTCAAATGTTGTCCCTATTAATGAAAGATTCAATTAACTCCAAGTACTAAATTTATAAATGACGTTAGTCACAAATATATTGCTACTCATTTGGTTTAATAAGTGAGTATCTTGTATGTCGTGTGTTTTATACTTACACTTATTTATACTGCTTTTGTCTTTAATCTTCATACTAGCTTTATAAGTGATTAATCCACTACCTTTACCATATATTTACTTTTACCAGTGAGATTTATACTTTCATATGTTTTATTGTTACTAATTAGTGTGCTTTCTTTTCAGCTTAAAGAAGTCCCTTTGACATTTTTTGTAAGGCCAGTTTAGTAGTGATGAACTACTTTAGCTTTTGCTTGTCTGGAAAACTATCTTTCCTTTAATTCTGAATAACAGTTTTGCCAGGTAGCGTATTTTTGGTTGGAAGGTTGTTTTTCTTTTTTTCTTTCAACACTTTTGAGTATATTGTGCCTCTCTCTTCTGGCCTGCAAAATTTCTGCTGAAAAATCTGTTGATAGTGTAATGGGGGTTCCTTGTAAGTAACAAGTTGTTTTTCCCTTGCTGATTTAAAGATACTGTGTTTTGCTGTTTTGTAAAAAAAATTGGAAACCTTCCATCCCACATTGACATCTGGAACAAGATAACATAGCATTGAAAAGGAAGTTTCCTTCTGGGTGGCTCTGTTGGTTAAGCGTCAGACTCCTGACTTCAGCTCAGGTCATGATCTCAGGGTTGTGAGATCAAGCCCTGCGTCAGGCTCGTGCTGGGCATGGATCCTGATTAATATTCTCTCTCTCCTTCTCCTCTCCCCTTACCCCTCTAAAAAAAGAAATAGAAAAAAGTAAGAAAAAAAAAGAATTATTGCTTTCTGTTCTCCCTTTTGGTATGTCATTCTATAAAACTAAAAGATATATTTATCATGGTGAGCATGGAGTAATGTATAGAATTGGGTTTTTTGAAAAATTTTTATTTAAATTCCCATTAACATACAGTGTAATTTCAGGTGTACAATTTAGTGATTCAACACTTTCATACAACACCTGGTGCTCATTACAACAAGTGCACTCCTTAATCCCCATCACCTTTTTCACCCATTCTCCTGCACACCTCCCCTCCAGCAACCCTTAGTTTGTTCTCTATAGTTAAGAATCTCTTTCTTGGTTTGCCTTTCTCTCTTTTTCATTTGCTTGTCTATTTTGTTTCTTGAATTCTACGTATGAGTGAAATTATATGGTATTTGTCTTTCCCTGACTGACTTATTTTACTTAGCATGTTACACTCTAGTTACATCCATGTCATTGCAAATGGCAAGATTTTATTCTTTTTGATGGATGAGTAATATTACATTTGCATATGTGTGTGTGTGTGTGTGTGTGTGTGTGTTGCACAACTTCTTCATCCATTTATCAGTCGATGGACATTTGGCTGCTTCCATAATTTGGCTATTGTAGATACTGCTCTTATAAACATAGGACTGCAATATTATTATTATTATTATTGTATTCTTATATATAGTTAATACCTAGTAGTGCAATTGCTAGCTCATAGGGTAGTTCCACTCTGGAAAACAGTATGGATGTTCTGCAAAATGTTAAAAAAAAAGTTAAAAATAGAATTGGTGAGTCAGTACTGTTGTACACCTGAAACTAATATTACATTATATGTTAATTATACTTTAATTTAAAAAGATCTATACCTGGATATGCTTGGCATATTCAAAAATATATCAGATATTAAATCTTAGTAAATAAAACCTCAGCTCACGGGTTCTTTTATTCCCCAATCATTAATTAGGCATTGACTCTTTAGAAGGTCTTGTGTAGATAGTGAGGACATTAACATGTGCAAGCACCCCCCATCCATAGAACCATAGAGTCTAAGAGCAGCAATCATATCAGGATGATGGTGAGATACTCTCTAAGTCCTAAATGAGAAGTAAAGAACGGATGAGAAGGGGGGGGTGTCTACAAGTAACAGCCAAGTGTACATGTCCTGACAAGGCACTTTAGAAATATGGGAAACTGTGATTCCTTCTGTAGGAGTTGATTATAGGGAAGCTGAGGGGAGGTAGCAACCAGATCACAGACAGTGTGTCTAAGGAGTGAAAGAGAAGCCTGGAATAGAAAACTGCACTTAAGAGGGTTTTTTCTTCTTTTTTGAATAGTTAATAAACCAGAAAAGAATCTCTACCTGAGATAGATAAGGAGAACTGCACTCTCGTCCCAATGCCATTGAACACAGTGCACAGACTAGGTGTTTTATATCCATCATCTGCAAGAATTTCTGGAGAAATACAGGGATATTCGTTTGAGTGGGCGCCCCGAAGACTCTAGACTGATACTCTTGTTCCTGAGCATGGAAAGCCAAATAAAAGACATTTTAATTTGGTTATCTTGAGTGTAATTTGGACAGCTGTAAGTAAGCAAAGTCTAGGTTTTGGTGAGGGAGAAATGAATGAAAAGAGTGGTTTGGGTGGAAGAGAAGCCAGGAGGGAGGGAGGGAGCTGGTCTTTGACTCAAATTCTAGGAGTTTTGTGTTGTATCCGGCTGGGACAACTGCCTCACACCTGCTTTCCACACATATTCTCATATATCCCATATATATCCTCTGATTTAGAAAATGGATTGAGTTTTACTTACGAAGCACCCTCTTTGGCTGATTAGCTATTCCATGGCCTATTGAGCTGCACATTCTCTAACATGACCTGGATAACAAAAAATATCCCAGAGGAGAGAGTGGAAGGCTCTGGGATCAAAACAACATTCGAAATCACTGCCATTCATCAAAGTTCCAGTTTATGCCGGGCACCGTGCAAGGTGCTTTCGATACATTACATGCATTCCTGCAGTCCTACAAGACGGGGCTTATCAAACCCACTCGCCTCACAGACGAAGAACCTGAGGCTCACGGGGCTTGGTCATTTTCCCAGGATCACATGGCTAGTGAGTGACAGGGCAGAGACTAGAACCCTGGTCTGAATTCATCTAGAGTCCATGCTATTCCCGCCCACCCCAGCCTGTGGCCAACCTTCTGAGTCGTACATCATTCCTGAGGACAGCATGGAGTCTCCCAGGTGACAAAAAGAAGGATGCTGTGGCTAAGGTACTAAAACCCGGGCTAAGGAAGGAAGGTGACAATGAGAATCAAACAGGATTTGGGTACTGTCTGTGGGCTTTATTAACCTAGAGTTCTCCTGCCTGAGCCCCAGAGTTCCAAGGCAAATCTGACCTCAGAAACTCCTCCCAGCAATAAAGTCAGTCGTCATAACAAATTGAAGTAGTTGCATTTGGTTGAGCACCTACTGGGTAGCGATACTTGGGAGAAACTTTAATGTTCATCCATAGCGTGTCTTGCTTTCCTTCCAGGACACAGGGGACACTACACTGCCAGTCCGCTTGTAGTTAGGGAGGGTTGCGTGATGGCCCTTTGCCGTAGAGACGTGAGCAGAAGCATTGTTTCTCACATCCAGGCATCTGAGAGCCAGTATGTCAGCTCCATGCTACCTCCCTTGATTCACCAGCAAACATGGTGACCCTGTGTTGAGATAGGGGAGCCACAAGATGAAAGTGTCCTGGACCCAAGGCCTAGGAAAAGCCCAGGGCCCCTGCCAAACTATATCAGAATTTATGTGCACAAAAATTTATGTGCACTTTTGTCGTGTTAACCCTTCAAATGTCTGGGTTTGTCTGTTGCATCAGTTAGCAGTTACTTTCACACGGCTGCTTTTCTGTTGTTAGGCTTATCCAGAAATTTTACTTATGAAAGTAGTAGTGCGTATCTTCCTATTGCAAAAAACTTCTTCTTTTTTTGTTATAATAATATTTTTATTATATTATGTTAGTCACCATACAGTACATCCCTGGCTTTTGATGTAAAGTTCCATGATTCGTTAGTTGCGTATAACACCCAGTGCCCCACGCAATACGTGCCCTCCTTACTACCCATCACCAGCCTATCCCATTCCCCCACCCCCCTCCCCTCTGAGGCCCTCAGTTTGTTTCTCAGAGTCCATAGTCTCTCATGCTTCATTCCCCCTTCTGATTACCCCCCCTTTCTTTAGCCCTTTCTTCTCCTACCGATCTTCCTAGTTCTTATGTTCCATAGATGAGAGAAACCATATGATAATTGTCTTTCTCTTGCAAAAAACTTCTAAAAATACAGATCAATCACAATATCCCCTTTTCAAAGTTCCTCCACAATTCAGCCTCCTCCTCCTCAGAAGTCACCATGACTAACAATCTAGCATGTGTTATTTTATTTTAATTTTTTAATTGATTTTTCTTTCTTTGAGAAAGAGTGTGTGAGTGGAGAGAGGGGCAAAGGGGGAAGGAGAGAGACTCTCAGGACCCTGAGATCATGACCTGAGCCGAAATCAAGAGTTGGACGCTTAACCGGCTGAGCCACCCAGGCACCCCTAGTGTGTGTTATTTTAAAGATGACTATGTGTTTTTCAGAGGTCTGCTCTAAGAATATATTGTTTTTATTCAACATAAGAGGTAATACTATGCATATTGATCTGCCGCTAGCTTTTGTCACTTAATAAAATGGATGCAGGATCTTCCCATGACAGCACATATAGATCTGCCTCACTTTTGAAACTACTCCCTGGAATGTTAAAGTTTGTATATACCATAATTAATCACGTAATTTTTTTCTCCTGGTGGAAACATAGGTTGTTTTCCCTTTGTCATATGATTCATAAGATGAAAACAACATCTTTGAATATGAATCCTTGGGTAGACATGAATGTTTTCTAATAATATATTCATACTAACATAGACATTGGGTTAGAGTGGAAGGGGTGTGAATAGTGTAACATTTCATAAATACATCTGAAATTTTATTCAAAAAGTGGTATGCCAGTTTGCATTCTCATAAAAATTGGAAATGATTTAAGATTCTGCAATATCAACAAGACATTTCCCCCTTTATGTTGAGAAAGAAGGATTTGGCCAGAATGACCAGCAGCCAGGGGAGGAGACCAGCCAGGACACCCTCAGTAGTGAGGGGCATTGAGAGCATCCCGGGGAAAGTGATGGCCAGAGCCCATGAGAGAAATCAAGTACAAAACCAAGTCCAGAGAGCCCCAGGCAGACTGGCAGTCAGGGCTCTGAATCGCGAGTTCAGCTACAGGGGAAAGGGACCAAAAGGAGAGAAGGTGGAGAGGCAGGGGAATTCAGGAGAAAAAAACATGGATGGGCTGGGGAAGTCTCTGAATCATTATCACCAGCTGAAAGTTGCAGGGTGGTCTGACAGGGCAGGTCTGTTGGATGAAGGGATCAGCAGCTTGCCAGACACCCCACTACCATAGAGTCCCCCTACCTCTGTCAGGAAGAGTATGCCTGGCTCCCTGCACCTGAGCTCAGGTGAGCGACATCTCTTGACTACTCTAGTGGTCCAGGGCATCCTTGCCAGGGTCCCAGGGCTGGAAGCTGTCATGGTGCCTGCTGGAGGTGGGGCCTTCCCCCCTGGCTGCAGTGCGACCCCACACAGTGGGTGGGGCTATGTGAGTAAGGGGTGAGTGACTGAGGAAGGACAGCTGAGATAGGCCAGGAATACCCAGGAGCAGCGGAAGGGAGCATGCAGCTAGCGGCAAGGAGGGTGAAATCAGAAGGAGAAAGCCCTGGGACTAATCACCTCAGACTCTGCAGATAAAGGGCTGGGCGTGGACATGTTTGAAAGCTGTCCAAATGGTGTGCCTGGCTCAGACTGCCTTCCAGAGCTGCTGAGGTCGTGGCATAGCAGGGGTGGCTGTCCTGTCCTGTGGCTATGATGGCTGGTCTGTGTTGCCGCCAGTTTGCAGGGTGGGTGGAAAACCTGTGGAGATGGCTTTTTCTTACTCAACTGATAAGAAAGTGGGGGCTCCGGTGCAGGACAAGGAGCGTGAATGGGCTGGGGAAATCTCCTGATAGACCGACCATGTTTCCTAGGGAGGAAGCACCATGGACCATCCTGTTGAGAGCACCCCCACCTCCAAGATGGTGTTTGGACCTGGGGAGGAGAAGTCCATGGTGACACCCTTAGTAATAGTTTCCCATGGGAATTCTGAAGTTACATGAGCAGTTGGAGAACTGTGGGTTCCATCCATGGAGGTGCAAGGCCCAGGCAGGGGGCAGGCTCCACATTTTGAATCAGTGAATGGCACCCTCCAGCAACTTGATTTATATATACATATGTACATGTAATTTTTAAAGGAAACATGGAAAAATTCCTCTGATAGGTGGATTTCTGGTTGAATACAGGCATATATATGCCATTTTGGGTTACTCTTTAATACTCTGCTCCTGGCATCCTTGTTAAGGCTGAACATGTATCTACCAGTACTCAACACTTACTTCCTCTAACCTTGTTTCAGGCAGCTCGCACCTCTGTAGTAAGTAAAGTTACTCATGACAAACAGAGCAAGCAGCTGGCGGCAATTTTGGGCCCCAGAAGCTAGGATTCCATGAATCCATCCTGTACGTCTTGTATCTAACTGGAAAATCTTTATGATGCATTCTGCATCTAACTGGTAGACTGTCAACAAATTTTAGAGGTGAAACCTGTTACTCCAGCTGAAGCCTTGCACAAGATCCACTCCATGCAACCTGAGCAAGCCAGAGTAGTCTGGTGGAAATGAGGACTGTGAACCCAATCCCATCCACTCAGCACCCTTTCTTCACCCTTGGGGCAGTGGGTCCCAACAGCCGGACATAGAGCCCTAGGCTTCCCCGCACTTGCCCAAGCACAGCTGGGAACGTTCTGTGCTAGAAGACTATTTCTCAGGCATGGACTTCCTTATGTTCCTGCACAGGTGTATAGATGTGGACTCTGTTCTGTCCAGTACTCTGAAGGCTAGTTTTGCTGCCTGGCTTTCCAGCACTGCCAACAACTTGTGGCCCCCCAACCTCTGCATACCCAGTACACTTTACCATCCCCTATCTTGTTTCCCTAAGTCCTCATTGCCCACCACCCCTGAACTATAAGGCACACACCATCCTCCTACTTACCTTTGTTTCTCTATTCTCAGCACAGGACCAGCTATTCTCCCTCCAGCCCCGCCCCCCGCCCTGGATTTTGCACAGTCTCCTCTCTCCTGCTAACACCAATCCCTGTCTCTATCTTCCCAGACCTGGGTCTGCTTCAAACTCTTCTCTGGAAAAGGGGTCCCTCCTTTGACCTGGTAGCCTCTCAGCCCTGAGTAGGTCCTCTCTATCTTTCCACTGGTGCTTCCTTCTTTTGAAATTATTCTTAAATCGTGTTCAAATATTCTTTATAAGAATGGGGACTTTGGTTCATTTTGCTTTCACCTTTTGCCTCTGCTTACAACAGGGCACACAGTCCCCTTGACTGATTTTCAGATTCCCTAATCTCAACCAAAATGTGGTAGGATGAGTAATAACCCTCCTAAAGATATCCATGTGTTAACTCCTTGAATCTCTGGATATTATGTTTATGATAAAAGGCACTTTGCAAAAGTGATTAAATTAAGGATAATGAGATACTGAAATTATTCTGGATTATATACAACGGCCCTACATGTAATCACCAGAACCCTTCTTAGAGGGAAACAGAGGGATATTTGCAAAAGACAGAAGAGAAGAAGGTTTGATCACAAAAATAAAGTTTGAGGGGCGCCTGGGTGGCACAGCGGTTAAGCTTCTGCCTTCGGCTCAGGGCGTGATCCCGGCGTTATGGGATCGAGCCCCACATCAGGCTCCTCTGCTATGAGCCTGCTTCTTCCTCTCCCACTCCCCCTGCTTGTGTTCCCTCTCTCGCTGGCTGTCTCTATCTCTGTCGAATAAATAAATCTTAAAAAAAAAATAAAGTTTGAAACATTGGAGTGATGTGGCTGCAAGCCAAGAAAGGCTGGCAGTTTTAGGAGCTGCAAAGAACTAGTTCTGCAGATTTTAGTAAAAACTCATTTTGATTTCTAACGTATAGATCTTTCAGAGTGTAAACTTGTGTAATTTTAAAGCATGATAACTTTGTTAATTTTTTACGGTGGCAACTGGAAATAAATACAATCTATTATAGCTTGTGTACCTTAATCTCCTTTAAGAACGTAGTTGAAGTGATTCCTATAAGAGTTAGCTCGGTATAACACCCAGTGCTCAGTGGAATAATGGGTGTTATACGCAAATAATGAATCATGGACCACACACAGACACACAGACGCGCACACACACACACACACACACACACACACACACACAAGCCAAGAGGGACATGTGGTCAATAGAACAAAAATCAGGGTAGTTAATAAGAGAAGGAGAAATGTGCACAGATACATTTCATACTATCTATTTTCTTTTAGGTTTATAGGTAATATTCCTTCCTGAATTAGGATTCTGTAATGTATAACAAAGATATAGCCAAGAAGAAAATAAATTTAGACCAGATAATACTACCTAAAAAAAAAAAAAGAGTTAGCTGGGACATAGTTAAATTGCTTGAAAACAGTATGATCTTTTTGAGTCTTGTTTTAAGATTTTTTTAGGTGAGATGAGAGAGCAGTGTTTAATCTATGGTCAAGAATTCTTCATTACTAAGGAAAAACCTTCTGAGTACTTCAACCAATGCACTATGAATGATAAAATTTTTCACTCTTGGGAACGAGAACTATACCCAGCCCTATGTGAGCTTAGGACGTCTCCCTCTGCACCTTTTCTCTCTCCAATATTCTGTTGAACAAGCTCTAGACACCTTAGCCTCCATGTCTCCCAGGTACATCTTAACAGAAGGAGACAATCTGGCTCACCCACTGTTCATTGTGGCCTGCAGTTTCTCTGTAGGATGTAAGCTGGGAGCAATTGTAGGGCTTGCTTTAATTTTTTTTTCTTTTTTTTAAATTATGATATGTTAGTCACCATACAGTACATCATTAGCTTTTGATGTAGTGTTCCATGATTCATTGTTTGTGTATAACACCCAGTGCTCCATGCAATACGTACCCTCCTTGGTACCCTTCAATGGGCTCATTTGTCAGAAATCACTATCCCTTTTTGCCTAATTCTAATGAATTTAAAAATTTTTTAAATATACATGTATACATATATATACATGTATGTATACATATATATGTATTTGTATACATATATATTAAAGATTTTATTTATTTGAGAGAGACAAGGAGAGAGAGAGAGAGAGAGAGCATGAGCAGTGGGGAGGGATAGAGGGAAAGGGAGAAAGAGACTCCCTGCTGATCCGGGAGCCTGACACAGGGCTCCATCTCAGGATTCTGGGATCGTGACCTGAGCCGAATGCAGATGCTTAACTGACTGAGCCACCCAGGTGCCCCTATATATAAGTCTATATATTTAGTTGTTTTAGTAGGTGTGTATATTTGGTCCCTGTTACTTCATATTGGCCAGAAGCAGAAGTCCTATGCTCCAAATTTAAAACCTAAATTATCTATGCATAACAAATGTCCAAACATTTCAAATTTATTCAAATTAAATAGGTGTTGTTAAGGAGTGCACTTGTGATGAGCACCAGATGCTGTATGAAAGTGTTGAATCGGGGCGCCTGGGTAGCGCAGTCGTTGGGCGTCTGTCTTCTGCTCAGGGCGTGATCCTGGCGTTCCGGGATCGAGTCCCACATCGGGCTCCTTGGCTGGGAGCCTGCTTCTTCCTCTCCCTCTCCCCTGTTGTGTTCCCTCTCTCGCTGGCTGTCTCTCTGTCACATAAATAAATAAAATCTTAAAAAAAAAAAAGAAAGTGTTGAATCACTATATTGTACACCAGAATCTAATATTACACTATATGTTAACTAACTGGAATGAAAGTGAAAACAACAACAAAAAGAATTAGTATTTCCGAAAAGTGGGTGTGAAGATAGAGATAAAAAGAGAAGGACCAATTGAATACTCAGTTAGAGTATTTAGAGTGCCACATCTGCTCTTTACCTCAGCTTGGTGGATGGTTGCCATCCCAAAAGAACTCTGAAGTTTTATTCTCTGGAGAGGTCTCTGAGCTGCAGGATGCCAAGTACAAACCCTAACCGTAACCCTGACCCTAAACCTACCCCTAGCCAGTAACTACTAAACTCTACCCCTAGTCTAAGCTCTTGCCCTGAACCTAACCTCTGGTAAAGGTCTCTGAATGGTACATTCCCTCACCCTAACCCTAACCCTAGCTCTAAATCTAATCCTAACCCAAATCCAAACCCTAACCCTAATCCCTAACCACTAACCCCTCAAACCAACCAAGACCATAACCATAACCCTAAAACTAAATTTATCCCTCCACAGAGGTTTCTGAACTGCAGTATAATAAGCACACACACTTACCCTGAACCTAACCCTAACCCAACTCTTATTCTAGCCCTGAACTGAATCCAAATCCTAGATCTAAAGAAAAAAGTGATTTGGTATATATGTACAATGGATCATTACCCATTAAGAAATAATGAAATCTTGACATTTGCAATGACATGGACGGACTAGAGAGTATTATTCTAAGTGAAAACCTAGTACTAACCCAAACACTCACCCCTAACCACTAACCCCTAACCCTAGCCATAACTCTAACCCTAAACTTAACCCTCTGCTGTGGTCTCTGAATTGCCAGATAATAGGCACATACACTCACCCTGGCCTTAACCCTAAGTCTAACCTTTCTCTCTCTGTGTTTGTATGTGTATATATACATATATCTATATATAACCATTATATATCTATACAATGGAATATTAGTCATAAAAGACCATTTTATATATAAAATGGAATATTAGTCATAAAAAAGAATGAAATCTTGTAATTTGCAATGACATGGATGGAACTAGAGAGTATAATGCTAAGTGAAATGAGTCAGTCTGAGATAGACAAGTACCATGATTTCACTCATAAATAGAATTTAAGAAACAAATCAAATGAACGTGGGGTCAGGAAACAGAGACCAACCAAGAAACAGACTCTTATCTGTAGAGAACAAACTGATGGTTACCAGAGGGAAAGTGGTGGGGGGAGTGGGTGAGATAGGTGATAGGGATTAAGGAGTGCGCTTGTTGTGATGAGCAGCAGGTGATGTATGTAAGTGTTGAATCACTATATTGTACACCTGAAACTAATATTCAACTGTATGTTAACTAACTGGAATTTAAATAAAAACTTACAAAAAATAAAACCAGAATTGAAAAACTGTAGGACACACACACACTCACACAAACACACACACACACATTCATGTAGATAAACACAACCAGGAGAGCAAACAGCAAAATAGCAACAATTGTTTTTCTCTTGCTAGTGGAAATATAATTTATTTAGTTATTCTTTCAATATTTTATAATCCCTTCTGAAACACATATAAATTTCCTTCATAGTTATAAAATATTATAAATATTTTTTAATGTGACTTAGACTACCAAAAATAAACATGCATTCTCTATATGGTTAGTTTCCAATATTGATTAACCTCTCACTAGATTCTACTCAGCCTCCAGTGTGCTTACCATTTGTGTAACTAGAAAGAAACAAAAAACTTTGAAATCCAACTAGTTGGCTACGTGGAGTCACACAACTTTCAGACTTTCAAAAACAGTGCCACTGATAAGAATCTACCTTATTTATGAAGCCCTCCCTCCTTACAAAGTATTAACTAATATTTTAAAGGGAAAATTATATTTATATTTAAACCATATTCCATATGACACAATTAGATCCAATATTTACATAAAGGGCTGTACATAGTAGGCAAGAGTAATTGTAATGATTACAATCATTATTACACGTTATTTATATGTCTCTTTTCCAAGTTCATAATAAACCAATACAATTATTTTTTTTAAATGTGCTTCAAAAACACTGCCATTAATTCCCAGTACTGCCTGAAAACATACTTTGATTTAAACATTCCTTGATTTTCATAAGAACAATGCAAGATTTTCATGAGTATGATCAGCAATTTCCTTCATAGACAATTGTACAACACATAGTTTCGTAAGTTAACAAGTGATTATCTTTCACAAAGTAAATGCCATGTAAAAATTACCATGTAATTCATAATTCTGTTAAAATTTCATCTGTACTGTAGGTGTTATGTGCTTTTCCTTTTTCAGAAGAACTACACATCTTTTTTTCTCCTGTGAGTACTTTAATTTTTGTTTCATAGCCTTTTTTGGGCAAAACTCATAAGCCCCTGAGTTATACCAAATTATTTTGACTCAAAAGGTTTCTATAGATTATCAGTTATAAAATACATACACATAATTTATTTCTTTGCAATGAAACAATGTTTTTATTTTTCTAATTTTAAAATATAGATTTACATTCCCAAAAAAAGGATAAAATGAAATAAGTAAGCACTAGTATTTTTGCTAATATACTTTTCTTGCCAACACCATTTTATATTCAATCAGAATTTTCCCCTTGCAAAAAAAAATAGATATGTTTATATATATTTTAATTTTAAAAAAAGATTTTATTTATTTATTTGACAGAGAGAAACAGCGAGAGAGGGAACACAAGCGAGGGGAGTGGGAGAGGGAGAAGCAGGCTTCCTGTCAAGCAGTGAGTCCAATGCAGGGCTCAATCCCAGGACCCTAAGATCATGACCTGAGCTGAAAGCAGACGCTTAACGGCTGAGCCACCCAGGTGCCCCTCCAATTCTTTATTTTTCCACATTCTCACTTTGTTTTCTTATATGCATTTGCTCTATATCTAAGAGATTTGCTGGTTACTCCACACTTTTAAACAATTACATACTACTATTAGGCCATAATATATTTACTGATTTTATGTGTTCCATCATTTTCATCCTTTCTCAAAACTCCTGCATCATACATACCTTGCTCTTTATGTATAGTTTTCTATACTTCTTAAAATTTTAAATTCCAGTAGAGTTAACACAGTGTTGTATTAGTTTCAGGTGTATAGTGATCCGACACTTACATACATTAGTTTCTTATACTTTTAACTGTATCCAAAGCCATTGCTTATAAAAACACTCTTTTGAAAATTCTTCAGGCTGACATCAAATATTTCAGCTTCTCTGATCTTTTCAAAGAATTAGGGGTTTTTTTCATTATTCATTGTTTTTCTTATTTTAATTTCATTAATTTCTGTTTTTATCTATATTATTGCCATCCTTTTCTTGCCTTGGATAACTTTCTTTTCTTTTTATATTGTCTTATGGTGGAAGCTTAGATTTTTTAACCTGAGTTCTTTTTTTCTTATGTAAGTATTCATTGGCATAAATTCCTCTGTAAAGCATGACTCTGACTGAATCCCATAAATTCTGACATATTTTTGTTTTTATTAAATTGAAAGTATTTTCTAATTTCACTTTATAATTTCTTTTGATACATGACTTAGTAAATATGTGTTGTGTAGTTTCTAAATAATTGGAGACTTTGCAGATACCTCTTTTGTTATATTCTTTAGTTTAATTCCATTATGGTTAAGGAAAGATTAAGTTGGTTAATAGTGTTATTAGGTTTCTTCTGTACTTACAGATATCTTGTTTATCTTCTACTATCATTTACTCAGAAAGGAGTATTTAATCTCCAAATATAGTTGTAGATGTGACTATTTCTCCTTTCAGGCTTATCGGTTTTTATTTCATGTATTTTGAAGCTCTACTCTAGGTGTATATACATTAGCATTGTTAGGTCTTAATGAATCAACTCTTCCATCATTATGTAATGTTTTTATTTATCCACATTAATTTTCCTCCTTATGAAGACCAATATTTCTGGTATCAATATAGTTATTCCAGCTTTCTAGTTTTTCAAATTATTAAATGGAATTTTTTTCCTTTTCCTTTTGGTATACTGTTCTAAAGGCTTTAACTTACATACAGATTTGTGTAACCACAGCCACAATCAGGATATAGAACTGTCTCATTACCCCCTCCAAAAACAAATTCCACGTGTTACTCATTTATAGTCATAACCTCCCCTCACACTTAGTCTTGATAACAACTCATCTGTTCTCCATCACCATACTTTTGTCTTTTCAAGAAAGTCATATAAATGAAATAATGGAGAATGTAATTTGTTAAAAGTAGTTTCTTTCACTCAGCAAGTTGCATTTGTGTTTCATCCATGCTGTTGTGTGTATCACTAGATCATTCCATTTAATTGCTGAGTAGTAACCAGTTGTATGGGAGCACCACAGTTTGTTTACCCATTCATCCATAAAAGGACATTTGGATAAATATGAATAGATTTTGGCAAATATGAATAGAGCTGCTATAAACATTCATGTGTAGGTTTTTGTGTGAACTTAAGATTTTATTTTTCCCAGGATTGGCATTGCTGACTCATGGTGTCTGTATGCTTAGAAGAAATTACCAAATCATTTTCCATCCTGGTTGTACCATTTTACATTCCCACCAGTAATGTATGAAAGTTCCAGTTGTTTTTCATCCTTGCCTGCATTTAGTAATGTTTTTTTAAAATTAAAAACATTTTTGTTTTAATTTTAACCTTTCTCAAATGTGTGTTGTGGTATCACATCATGGTTTAATTTGCATTTCTCTATGGCTAATGATGTAGGACACTTTATATGTGCTTATGAGCCATCCCCACATTCACTTTGGTGGAGTATTTATTGACATATTTTGCCTTTCCTAAAATTGTGCTCTTTCTTTTCTAATATTGGAGTTTTGAGAGCTCTTTATATATTCTGCACATAAGATCTTTGTTGGATATATGATTTGCAAATATTTTCTCCCTGGTTCTAGCATGACTTTTTATTCTTTTTCTTCAAGCAAATATTTTTAATTTTGAATTATCTAATGTATCATTTTTTCCCTTTATGGATCATGCTTTTGGTGTCATGTTTAAGACCTCTTTGCCTAACTCCAGGTCAGGAAGATTTGACTCTACATTTTCTTTTAAACATTTTATAGTTTTTCATTTAACATTTAGATCTCAATTTTGGTATGGAGTGTGATGTTTATATAAGATTCACTTTTTAACATATGGATGTTTAATTGTTCCAATACTATTTATTGAAAAGGCCAACATTTTTCAAATGAATTATCTTAGTTCTTTGTAAAAACTCCAGGGCCATTTTTGTATGTATTAATTTCTGGACACTCTATTTCGTTTCATTGATCTATGTGTCTATCAATACCACATGGTCTTGATTACTATAGTTTTATAGTTAGTCTTAAAATCACCTAGTGTGGTTCTTCAAAGATTGTTTTAATTTTATTTTTTTAATTTTTTTGTTTTTTTATTATGTTAAGTTAGCCACTATAGAGTGCATTTTATTTTTATAATTTTTATTTTGTTATATTAGTCACCATACAGTACATCCAAAGTTTTTGATGAATTGTTCCATGATTCATTATTTGCATATAACACCCAGTGCACCATGCAATATGTGCCCTCCTTAATCCCCATCACCGGCCTATCCTATTGCCCCACCCCCTCCCCTCTGAAGCCCTCAGTTTGTTTCTCAGAGTCCATAGTCTCTCATGCTTCATTTCCCCTTCTGATTACCCCCCTTTCTTTATACCTTTCTTCTCCTACTGATCTTCCTAGTTCTTATGTTCCATAGATGAGTGAAACAATATGATGATTGTCTTCCTCTGCTTCACTTATTTCACTTAGCATAATCTCCTCCAGTCCGGTCCATGTTGCTGCCAATGTTGTGTAATTGTTCTTACAGATGGCTGAGTAATATTCCATTGTATATATGGACCACATCTTCTTAATCCAGTCTTCTGTTGAAGGGCATCTCAGCTCCTTCCACGGTTTGGCTATTGTGGACAATGCTACTATGAACATTGGGGTGCATATGGCCCTTCTCTTCACTACGTCTGTATCTTTGGGGTAAATACCCAGTACTGCAATTGCTGGATCATAGGGTAGCTCAATTTTTAACTTTTTAAGGGATCTCCACACTGTTTTCCAGAGTGGCTGCATCAACCTGCATTCCCACCAACAGTGTAAGAGGGATCCCCTTTCTCCACATCCTCTCCAACATTTGTTGTTTCCTGCCTTGTCCATTTTTGCCATTCTAACTGGTGTAAGGTGGTATCTCAAGGTGGTTTTGATTTGAATTTCCCTGATGGCTAATGATTTTGAACATTTTTTCATGTGTCTGTTAGCCATTTGTATGTCTTCATTGGAAAAGTGTCTGTTCATATCTTCTGCAAATTTTTTGATTTGTTTATTTGTTTCTCGTGTATTGAGTTTGAGAAGTTCTTTGTAGATCTGGGATACTAGTTTTTCATCTATAGTGTCATTTGCAAATATCTTCTCCCATTCTGTGGGCTGCCTCTTAGTTTTTTTGACTGTTTCCTTGGCTGTGCAGAAGCTTTGTATCTTGATGAAGTCCCACGAGTTCATTTTTTCTTTTGTTTCTCTTGCCTTTGGAGATGTGTCATGAAAAAAGTTGCTGTGGCCAAGGTCAAAGAGGTTGCAGCCTATGTTCTCCTCTAGGATTTTGATGGATTCCTGTCTCACATTGAGGTCTTTCATCCGTTTAGAGTTTATCTTTGTGTATGGTGTGAGAGAGTGGTCAAGTTTCATTCTTTTGCATATAGCTGTCCCAAATTTCCCAGCACCATTTATTGAAGAGACTGTCTTTTTTCCACTGGGTGTTTTTTCCTGCGTTGTCAAAGATTAGCTGCCCAAAGAGCCGAGGGTCCATTTCTGGGTTTGCTATTCTGTTCCCTTGTTCTCTGTGTCTGTTTTTGTGCCAGTACCATGCTGTCTTTGTGATCACAGCTTTGTAGTATAGCATGAAATCCGGCAATGTGATTCCCCAGCTTTGTGCTTCCTTTTCAACAATTCCTTGGTGATTCGGGGCCTTTTCTGGTTCCAGACAACTTTAAGGGCTGTTTGTTCCAGTTCTTTGAAAAATGTCATTGGTATTTTGATCGGGATAGCATTGAAAGTGTAGATTGCTCTGGGTAGCAGAGACATTTTAACTATGTTTATTCTTCCAATCCGTGACCATGGAATGTTTTTCCATCTCTTTGTATCTTCATTGTCTTTCAAGAGTGATTTGTAGTTTCTAAAATAGAGATCCTTTACGTCTCTGGTTAAGTTAATTCCGAGATAATGTATGATTTTTGGTGCTATTGTAAATGGAATGGATTCCCTAATTTCTCTTTCTTCAGTCTCATTGATCATGTATAGAAATGCAACTGATTTCTGAGCACCGATTTTGTATCCCGCCACATTACTGAATTGCTCTATAAGTTCTAGTAGTTTGGGGGTGGAGTCTTTTGGGTTTTCTATATAGAGTATCATGTCATCTGTGAAGAGAGACAGTTTGACTTCTTCTTTGCCAATTTGGATACTTTTTATCGTTTTTGTTGTCTAAGCGCTGTTGCAAGGACTTCTAGTACCATGTTGAATAATAGTGGTGAGAGTGGGCATCCTTGCTGTGTTCCTGATCTTAAGGAAAAGGCTTTCAGCTTTTCCCCGTTGAGAATAATATTGGCTGTAGGCTTTTCATAGATGGTTTTTATGAAATTGAGGAATGTACCCTCTATACCTACACTCTGAAGGATTTTAATCAGGAAAGGATGCTGTATTTTGTCAAATGCTTTTTTTGCATCAATTGAGAGGATCATATGGTTCTTCACTCATTTCTTGTTGATGGGATCTATCACACTGATCAATTTGCGAATGTTGAACCACCCTTGCATCCCAGGGATGAAGACCATTTGGTCTTGATGGATAGTCCTTTTAATGTACTGTTGGATCTTATTAGCTAGGATCTTGTTGAGAATTTTGGCGTCCATATTCATCTGGGATATCAGTCTGTGATTCTCCTTTTTCATGGGGTCTTTGCCTGGTTTGGGGATCAAGGTAACACTGGCCTCATAGAATGAGTTTGGTAGTTTTCCTTCTGTTTCTCTTTTTTGAAACAGCTTCAGGAGAATAGGTATTATTTCGTCTTTGAATGTTTGGTAGAATTCCCTGGGGAATCCGTCAGGCCCTGGACTCTTGTTTTTGGGGAGGCTTTTGATCACTGCTTCAAACTCTTTGTAATTAATAGGTCTGTTTAAATAATCAATTCCTTCCTTTTTCAGTCTGGTAGTTTATAGGTTTCCAGGAAGGTATCCATCTCTTCCAGGTTGTTTAATTTATTGCCATAAAGCTGTTGATAAAAGTTTCTAATGATTCTTCTTATTTCATTGGTGTTGGTGGTGATCTCTCCCCTTTCACTCATAATTTTATTAATTTGGGTCCTTTCTCTATTATTTTGAATAAGTCTGGCCAGTGGCTTATCAATCTTATTTATTTGTTCAAAGAACCAGCTTCTAGTTCTGTTCATCTGCTCTACTGTGCTCCTGGTTTCTAATTCATTGATCTCTGCTCTAATCTTGATCAACTGCTTTCTCGTGCGTGGGCTAGGCCTGTTTTTCTGTTTCAGCTCCAGCTTCTTGAGGTGAGAATATAAAAACTGCATTTTAGATTTTTCTATTCTTTTGAGTGAGGCTTGGATGGTTGTGTATTTTCCCCTTAGGACCATCTTTGCAGTGTCCCATAGGTTTTAGACTGATGTGTTTTCATTCTTGTTGGTCTCCAGAAATTGTTTAAACTGATTTTTAATTTCCTGGTTTACCCAATCATTCTTGAGCAGGATGGTTCTTAGTTTCCAAGTGTTTGAGTTTCTTCCAAATTTTTCTTGTGATTGAGTTCCAGTTTCAAAAGCATTGTGGTCTGAGAATATGCAGGGAATAATCTCAGCCTTTTGGTGTCAGTTGAGACCTGTTTTGTGACCCAGTATATGGTCTATTCAGGAGAAAGTTCCATGTGCATTCGAAAAGAATGAGTATTCTGTTGTTCTGGGGTGTAATGTACTGTATATATCTATGAGGTCCATCTGTTCCAGTATGTCATTCAAAGCTCTTGTTTCTTTGTTGATTTTCTGCTTAGGTGATCTGTCTATTGCTGAGAGTAGAGTGTTGAGGTCCCCTACTATTAAGGTATTATTATCTATATGTCTCTTTATTCTGGTTAAGAGTTGGCTTGTGTATATAGCTGCTCCCCTCTTGGGGGCATAGATATTTATAACTGTCATATCCACTCGTTGGATACATCCTGTAAGAATAATATATGTCCTTCTGTATCTCTAACTACAGTCTTTAGTTTAAAATCTAATCTGTCTGATAGGAGAATTGCTACCCCAGCTTTTTCTTGAGGTTTATTGGCATGAAAAATGGTTTTCCATCCCTTCGCATTCAGTCTGGATGTATCTTTAGGTTCAAAATGAGTCTCTTGTAGACGGCAAATGGATGGGTCATGTCTTTTTATCCAATCTGCAACCCTGTGGCACTTTATGGGAGCATTTAGGCCATTCACATTGAGAGTGATTATTGAGAGATATGATTTTAATGATGTCATGTTGCCTGTGAAGTCTTTGTTTCTATAGATTGTAAATTTCTGTTCTGTATCACTCTTGGGGCCTTTTTACTTTTATAGAACCCCCCCTTAATATCTCATGTAGGGCTGTTTTGTTGGTTATGAATTCCTTCAGTTTCTGCCGACCCTGGAAGGTCCTTATCTCTGCATCAATTCTGAGTGATAGTCTTGCTGGATAAAGGATCCTTGGCTGCATGTTCTTCTCAGATAGAGCTTTGAAAATACCCTGCCAACCTTTCTTAGCCTGCCAGGTCTCTTTAGATAGGTCTGACGTTATTCTTATATTTTTCCCTCTGTACGTAAGGATTTTTTTCCCCCTGGCCACTTTCAATACTGTATCATTGGATCTAATATTTGCGAAATGCACTATGATGTGACGTGGTGTAGGTTTGCTCTCATTGACCTTGAGAGGGGTCCTCTGCCTTTTGGACATGAATGCTTGTTTCCTTTGCCAGATTAGGGAAGTTCTCAGCTACAATTTGTTCAAATATCTCTTCTAGACCTCTCACTTTCTCCACCCCCTCGGGGATGCCAGTGATTCTGACATTGGAACATTTCGTTGAGTCAGAAATCTCCCGTAATCTACATTCTTGAGATTAGATTTTTTTGAGCCAAGTTTCTTTTTTAACTTTCTCTTCTACCATCCCATCCTCCAATTCACTAATTCATTCTTCTGCCTCATTTACCCTGGCCATCAGAGCATCTAGTTTAGACTGCATTTGATTCATAGCATTTTTAATTTCTGCCAGATTCACTCTCATTTCTGCCCTTAGAGATTCTATATTTTCATTAATATTTTCTTCAAGCCTACCATCATCTTGACCATTGTTACTCTGAACTCCATTTCTGACAATTTGGTTATATCCATATCCATCATCTGTCAGAGGCCACAGTCTCTGTCTCCTTTCTTTGCTGAGGGTTTCTCCTCCTCGTCATTCTGATGAGGAGAGGTTGCAGGGATGCCCAGAGCCCAAATTATTGACCAGGACCCAGGCAGTGTGCACTTGTTTTATAGGGACCTTAGGGATGTGGGTTTCTTTATTTTTCAGCCTGCCTTCTGGGGGAGGGGCCTGCCACGCTGATACTCAGGCAACCCTGTTTGGGTAGAGTCGCCCTGTCCCCTGTGAGGGGGGATGGCGATGGGGGTATTTCTGGGCTTTTGTTCTCTGGCAGCTTTCCCTGGCAGTTTTCTGTGACTCTTCTGAGAGTCAGAGCAGCAGTGGCCGTATCCTAGCCTCTGTCTCAGAACAGAGAGATCGCAGTCTGCTCTCCACTGAGCTCTCTTGGCCACTTTAACTCTGTTTTTGTCAGTGCTGCTAAAAACCCTGCAGCGTCCCGGGTTGTGAGTCCCACAGCCACTCTCCCAGCCCTCACTTCCAGGGCTGGCACGCCTCTGTCCTTTGTGCTTCTAACACCGCCAGCCACCCCCGGCTCCCACTTGCGCTCCCGAGCTCCCTGTTTCAGTGTGGTTCACACGCCCTCCGGAGCGCCTGTTTTCAGTGTGGTCACGCATGCGCTCCCAAGCTCCCGGTATCAGTCTGGTTCTAGTGAGCGCTCTGGAGCTCCAGTTTTCAGTCTGGTCGCATGCGCGTTCCCAGGCTCACAGTCTCAGTCTGCTCTCTCGTGGGTGCCAGTCTGTGACTCCGGCCCGCTCCTCAGTGCAAGTGGCTACTTCTTCCAGTTGCCCGAGTGCAGTGGTTCCCTTCCCCTTCCGTTTATCTTCTGATATCTGTGAGCAGATTCATGGCTCCCCGCTTTGTACCTCAATATTCAGTGCTGGAGATGTTCATTTGTAGAGATCCCGATGTATCTTCCTGTGTCTCAGGCTGATTCCGTGGGTTTTCAGGATGGTCTGGTAGATATCCAGCTTGACTCAGTGGACCACCTGAGAAAGGGTGTCCAACTCCTCTGCCCTCTTTTCTGCTCCTTGCAGAAAGTGGTCGATTTTCTGTTCATAGAGTTTCTGCTACTCTTTTCTTCATTCTCCAGTTGCACTCATAGGTATTTGGAATAGTTTGGTAGCTCTCTAGCTGAATTCCTGGGACCAGATGAACTTTAGGTCTCCTGCTCGTCCGCCATCTTGGAACTGCCCGCATCATTCGTTTTTGATGTAGTGTTCAATGATTCATTAGTTGCATATAACAGCTAGTGCTCATCACAACGAGTGCCTTCCTTGTTTTACTTTTTAAAAATGTATCCCTTCTAAAAGGAGGGAGAGGAAATTTAATAAATTTCTCTTGATTTTAAAACATTCATGGAAAATTCATTGGTTTTCTTTTAAACTATGTAGTACTAGATTCATAATTGTTGGTTGTTACAAATATTATAGGATTTCTTGGTAGAAAGTATTTTCTGACACAGTGGATTCTCATCGAATACATCAACTAACTTTCTATTCAGATCAATGTTAATATTCCATGAAAATGAAGTATAATTGAAAGAGTCTACTGCTTTAAAAGGAAATAAGCTTTTCTATTTTTTTTAAAGATTTTATTTCTTTATTTGAGAGAGGGTGTAGAGAAAGAGAGAGAGCATGAGCAGGGTGAAGGGATAGAGGGAGAGGGAGAAGCAGACGCCCCTCTGAGCAGGGAGACTGACATGGGGCTCTGGGCTCCATCCCAGGACCATGGGATCCTGACCTGAGCTGAAGGCAGATGCTTAACCTACTGAGCCACGCAGGCAACCCAGGAAATAACTTCTTCTAAACACTGACACAATTGTATCTGTTTAAAAGATTTTTATAATGGAATAAACTTATGTATCTTGATTTTGGAAAAAATAAAATAAATACAAAAAATAAAAATTAAAAATAAAAATTAGCCCTTCTAGTTCTTTTGCTCTTTGATAAACTTTTTGAATCAGCTTGCCTATATCTATAAAAACTTCTGCAGGGATTTTGATTGCCATTGCTTTGACTCTATAAATCATTTTGGGGAGAATAGACCACTTCATTATGTTGAACCTTTCAGTTCATGTTTTCTCCATTTATTCAGTTCTTTGATTTCTGCCATCAGCATTTTGTAGTTTTCAGCATATAGATACCAGCTTTGGTTAAATTTATACACAAGTATTTCATTTATTTAAGCTATTGAAAATGATATTTAAAAAATTTTGTGTTCCAGTGTTTATTATTATATGGAAATATGATTTATGTTTGTGTGTTGACCTTCTATCCTAATATTTTGCCAAGCTCACTTGTTAGTTCTAGGAGTTTTTAATAGTTTCCTTGAAATTTTTTACGTAGACAATTGTGTCTTCTGAGAATAAGGACACTGTCATTCCATTCCACCCTGTATACCTCTTATTTATGTTTCTTGCTTTATTCCACAGGTAAGAATTTGACACAATCTTAAATAGGAACAGTGAGAGTAGACATCCTTGCCTTGTTCTTGATCCTAGGAAGAAGACATCCAGTCTCTTACTGTAAAGTTTGATATTAGCTGTAGGTTTTTTGTAGATGTCCTTTATCAAGTTGAGTACGCTCCTTTTTATTTTTTGTTTTCTGAGCATTTTTATTATAAACGGATATTGTGTGTTATTTTGAAATATTTTTTCTGCTTCATTTGAGATGAGTATAAAATTATTTACTCTGTTAATATGGTTATTCACACTGATTAATTATGATACTGAACCAGCCTTACATTTCCCAGATAAATCCCACTTAGTTGTTGTGCATTATTATTTTCATATATTGCTGGACTCTATTTGCTATTATTTCACTGAAGCTCATTTCATCTGGTTCATTAGGGATATTGATCTGTACTTTTCTTCTTCTTAAGCTATTTTATCTTGGTTTTAATATAAAGGTAATGCTAACTTTATAAAATGAGTTGCAAAAATCTTCCTCCTGTTCTATTTTCTGGAAGAGATTTTATAGAATTGGTGGTAACCCTTCAACACTTCGGGAGAAATTACCAGAGAAACCATCTGGATCTAGGCATTTCTTTTTCAGACTGTTTTAAGGTATTCCATCAATTGATGTAATAGTGTATATTACTATTCAGGGTATCCATTTTATCTGGGATGAGTTTTGATGGTTCCTGATTTTTAAGGAATTGTTCAGTTTCATCTAAGTTTTTGGATTAGTTTACCTAAATTTTTCTTAGTATTTTTCTATCTTTCAAGAGTCTGCAGGGTTTGTAGTAGTATCCCTTGTTTCATTCCTGATAGTAGCCACTTATGTCTTCTTTCTCTTTTGCTTTGTCTATCTAGTTTTATGAATTTTATGAGTTTTATGAATTTTCTTGATCTTTCCAAAGAAACAGGCTTTGATTTCCTTTACTTATTTTTTAAAATTTCATCAATTTCTTGCCTTTGATTTCCTTTCTTCTTGTTTTTCTTTTCTTTTTTCCCAGTTAAGGTAGAAGCTTATGATTGAAATGAGCTCTTTCTTCTTTCTTAATCTAAGCATCTAATGCTATCATTTCCCCCTTTAAATACTCCTTTAGCTGCATTCCACAAGTTAAGATATGTTGCACTTATTTTAATTCACTTAAGTGCATTTTTATTTTCTTAAGACTTTCTCTTTGACCCATTAATTAAGAATGTGTTGTTTAATTTCCAAGTGTTGTGATATTTTTCCCATTGTATTTGTTATTGTTTGATTTCTAATTTGATTCATTATGTTCAGATAATATACTCTTCATGGGTTCAAGTTTTGAAAATTTGTTGATGCCTGTTTTATGACCAAGAATATTGTCTGTTTTAGTGAATATTCCATATGTGCTTGAAAAATATGTATTTTGCTATTAATGGGTAAAGTGATATTTGTTCCATACGTACTTGATTCCTGCATGAGTAGCTGGAGTTGAACTGAGGACTTGATACACCACCTGATGGAATTCCTTTCTCACATTACCTCTTCTCAGCAATCTCCACCACACTCTGGCCCTTAAGGGACTCCCTTTTGGTCCTCCAGCTAGAAAGTAGGTCTGTAGTCTAGCCACTCTGCTGTGCACTTCCCTTGAATGGTTCCTCCTCAATGGCTATGTTGTGGGAAAATAAAAAAAAAAAAAAACAGAAAAAGGGACTCTTCCACATCACACTTTTTGGATCAACATTCTTGTTAGAGAGATGAATTCTCCTCTGAGAGTTTTAGGTGCCTACACAGCTTTTGCTGATGCTCCCACCACAAGATGATAGCTGACTAATACTCCAGTTTTATTTATTTTTGAGTTTTATATAAATGGAATCATATAGTATATAGTCTTTTATATCTGGCTTCCTTAATGCAGTGTTATGTTTGTGAGATTCATCCATGTTGTTGATTTAGCATTAGTTTATTCATTCCCATTGTTTAGTTTTCTATTGTATAAATAACCACAATTTAAAAAATTCATTTTACTAGTTACAGGTATTTTGAAGTTTTTCTAGTTTAGGGCATTATGGATGATTCTACCATTAAAATTATTAAAAATGTCCCAGAGTAATTTCTGGGATATAGTATGAACATGTCTTCAAATCTAGTAAGTAATGCCCTAATATATTCCCAAGAGATTATAGCAATCTATACTCCTACTAGCACTGTTTAGATCTTACTGGTGCTCTACATCTTTATCAACACTTATTTTTGACAATTACTCTATCAATCCTGGTTGGAATGCTGTATCTACTAACTTATAGTGGTTTAAATCTGTATTCCTGCATTTGTTCAATAGGTTGACCACCATTTTATATGCTTATTGTCAATTTGTACATCTTCTCTTATGAGGAGTCTGTTCTAGTCTCTTGCACATTTTAATATTATATCTTTTCAGTGTATGAAGTTCTAAAATTTCATTAAATATTGTAGAATCTAGGTGGTGGGTATATGTGCATTCATTATATAATTCTTTCAATTTTTTGTGTATTTGAAAATTTTTATGATGAAATGTTGAAAAAAATCTCCATTATCACCCACCACTCTATGTTGGTACATAATACTGTAATGGAGAAAGTCAGACGCAAGAATAAAATTCTTCCTTCAGAGGTAAAATAAAATTAACCACCCTACCTCACAGACACAGTTATTATTACTCCTACACAGATCAAGCAGTGAAGATATATGATTTTCCAAAACCTTACAAGAGGCACATCATCCCAAGTAATACAGAAGATAATTACAGTATAGGTTTCTAGTATTCCAACTTTCCCCCTGCAAGGAGGACCTCACTGAATTTCAGCTCAAAAGCCACTTCTAGAAACTCATTGTGAGGGCCTATCCCTTAGGGGCACTCTTAATACAAGAGTTGTATCAGGTAGCGCCCAGCCTAGGAAACAGAGAGAGGGATTAAATACAGAAAATTGTTAGATAGCTAATGAACAAATGGAATGCGGCAACTCAGTGAAGAAGAGTAGAGGATCTCTAACACCTCCAGGTCTGGAGAGACAATGGAGAAAGTGATAAAACCTGAGAAAACTAGAAGCTGGTGTCATCCATTAAGAATCACAGTTGCAGGGGGGACTGGGTGGTGCAGTAGGTTAAGCATCCAAGTCTTGGTTTCGGCTCAGGTCCTGATCTCAGGGTCATGGGATCAAGCCCCATGTTGGAGCCCCATGGGCATGGAGCCGTGGAATGGAGCTCCATTGAGCATGGAGCTTCCTTAAAAATTCTCTCTCCCTCTGTCCCTAACCACCCCCTCTCTAAAATAAGTAAATAAACCTAAAAAAAAAAAGTAGAGGCAGTCTAGTTGGACCTTGGACCTGGGACCCAGAGGGAATTGAGCAACTGTCTGATAGACTGTTCAAAGCTAAGTGAGAAAGGAAGGAGTGTCCTGGTTTCTCCCCTTCTCTTACATACCAGTCTTACACATCACAACCTCTTGTTGACTCAACCTATACGAAAGTCAGTTATCAAGGTAAGCTGAGAAATATGGTTCCCTGAAATGCAGAGCAGTGCATACAAAAAGGCCAGGGAAAGCATATGAAAACAAACAGGCTGATGATTGGCACAGGGAGAGTTCTCTCTTTTTTCTTCTTTTTTTTTTCTGAAAGTTCTTGTTTAAGATTGATTTTTTTTATTCCTTAAATATTTAGAAAAATTTGCTGATGAAGATATCTGAGTCTGAGTTCTTTCTGAGAAAATTTTTAATTACTGATTAAATGTCCTTAATACTTATATACTATTGAGATTTACAAATTCCTCATAATGTAAATTTTGGTGAGCTGTTATCAGGATTTTGACAATTTTATCTAAAATTACAAGTTTAAGAAGCTGGTTCTTTGACAGAATCAATAAAACTGAGAGACCACTGGCCACACTTATCCAAAAGAAAAGAGAAAGGACCCAGATTATTAAAATTATGAATGAAAAAGGAGAGGTCACGACCAACACCATTGAAACTGGAAGGATTATTAGAAATTTTTATCAACAGCTATATGCCAATAAACTAAGCAATCTGGGAGAGATGGAATCCTTCCTGGAAACCTATAAACTACCAAGATTGAAACCGGAAGAAATTGATTCCTTAAACAGGCCAATTAATTATGAAGAAATTGAGTCAGTGATAAACAACCTTCCAAATAACAAAACTCCAGGCCTGGACGGTTTTCCTGGGGAATTCTACCAAACATTCAAAGAAGAAATAATACCTATTCTCCTAAAGCTATTTCAAAAAATAGAAACAGAAGGAAAGCTACCAAACTCATTCTATGAGGCCAATATTACCTTGATCCCCAAACCAGGCAAAGACCCCCTCAAAAAGGAGAATTACAGACCGATTTCCCTAATGAATATGGACACCAAAATCCTCAACAAGATACTTGCTAATAGAATCCAACAGTACATTAAAAGGATTATCCATCACGATCAAGTGGGATTCATACCTGGGATGCAAGTGTGGTTCAATATTCGCAAATCAGTCAGCGTGATACATCATATCAACAAGAAAAGACTCAGGAACCATATGATCCTCTCAATCAATGCTGAAAAAGCATTTGACAAAATACAGCATCCTTTCCTGATTAAAACCCTTCAGAGTGTAGGAATAGAAGGTACATTTCTCAATCTCATAAAAGCCATCTATGAGAAGCCTACTGCAAATATTATTCTCAATGGGGAAAAGCTGGAAGCCTTTCCCTTAAGATCAGGAACTCGACAAGTATGCCCACTCTCGCCACTATTATTCAACATAGTACTAGAAGTCCTTGCAACAGCAATCAGACGACAAAAAGGGATCAAATGTATTCAAATTGGCAAAGAAGAAGTCAAAATGTCTCTCTTCGCAGATGACATGATACTTTATATGGAAAACCCAAAAGAAGCCACTCCCAAACTATTAGAAGTTATAGAGCAATTCAGTAATGTGGCGGGATACAAAATCAATGCTCAGAAATCAGTTGCATTTCTGTACACGAATAACGAGACCGAAGAAAGAGAAATTAGGGAACCCATCCCATTTACAATAGCACCAAAAACCATACGTTACCTTGGAATTAACTTAACCAGAGACGTAAAGGACCTATATTCTAGAAACTATAAATCACTCTTGAAAGACATTGAGGAAGACATAAAAAGATGGAAAGATATTCCATGCTCATGGATCGGAAGAATTAACATAGTTAAAATGTCCATGCTACCCAGAGCAATCGACACTTTCAATGCTATCCTGATCAAAATACCGAGGACATTTTTCAAAGAACTGGAACAAATAGTCCTTAAATTTGTATGGAAACAGAAAAGGCCCCGAATCTCCAAGGAACTGTTGAAAAGGAAAAACAAAGCTGGGGGCATCACAATGCCGGATTTCGAGCTGTACTACAAAGCTGTGATCACAAAGACAGCATGGTACTGGTACAAAAACAGACACATAGACCAATGGAACAGAATAGAGAACCCAGAAATGGACCCTTGGCTCTTTGGGCAACTAATATTTGATAAAGCAGGAAAAAACATCCGGTGGGAAAAAGACAGTCTCTTCAATAAATGGTGCTGGGAAAATTGGACAGCTACATGCAAAAGAATGAAACTTGACCACTATCTCACACCATACACAAAAATAAACTCCAAATGGATGAAAGACCTCGATGTGAGACAGGAATCCATCAAAATTCTAGAGGAGAACATAGGCAGCAACCTCTACGACATCGGCCAAAGCAACCTTTTTCATGACACATCCCCAAAGGCAAGAGAAACAAAAGATAAAATGAATTTATGGGACTTCATCAAGATTAAAAGTTTCTGCACAGCCAAGGAAACAGTCAGAAAAACTAAGAGGCAGCCCACGGAATGGGAGAATATATTTGCAAATGACACTACAGATAAAGGACTGGTATCCAAGATCTACAAAGAACTTCTCAAACTCAATACACGAGAAACAAATAAACAAATCAAAAAATGGACAGAAGATATGAACAGACAGTTTACCAATGAGGACATACAAATGGCTAACAGACACATGAAAAAATGTTCAAAATCATTAGCCATCAAGGAAATTCAAATCAAAACCACACCGAGATACCACCTTACGCCAGTTAGAATGGCAAAAGTAGACAAGGCAAGAGACAACAATTGTTGGAGAGGATGTGGAGAAAGGGGATCCCTCCTCCATTGTTGGTGGGAATGCAAGTTGGTCCAGCCACTCTGGAAAACAGTGTGGAGGTCCCTTAAAAAGTTAAAAATTGAGCTACCCTATGATCCAGCCATTGCACTACTGGGTGTTTAGCCCAAAGATACAGACGTAGTGAAGAGAAGGGCCATACGCACCCCAATGTTCATAGCAGCAGTGTCCACAATAGCTAAATCGTGGATGGAGCCGAGATGCCCTTCAACAGATGACTGGATTAAGAAGTTGTGGTCCATATATACAATGGAATATTACTCAGCTATCAGAAAGAACGAGTTCTCAACATTTGCTACAACATGGACGGCACTGGAGGAGATAATGCTAAGTGAAATAAGTCAAGCAGAGAAAGACAACTATCATATGATTTCTCTCATCTATGGAACATAAGAACTAGGATGATCGGTAGGGGAAGAAAAGGATAAAGAAAGGGGGGGTAATCAGAAGGGGGAATGAAACATGAGAGACTATGGACTATGAGAAACAAACTGAGGACCTCAGTGGGGAGAGGGTGGGGGAATGGTGCACTGGGTGTTATACACAACTAATGAATCATCGAGCCTTACATCGGAAACCGGGGATGTACTGTATGGTGACTAATGTAACATAATAAAAAAAAACCAACATTCTTCAGGACAGACCATATGTTAGTCCAAAAAGTCTCAATACATTGAAAAAGACTGAAAAAAAGTTAAAAAAAAAAACCAAAAAGCCACAAATCAAAAGGAAGTCAGCATAGCTATATTAATTTCAAAGTTGACTTCATAGTGAAAAGCATTACTAAAAATAAAGAGGACAGTTATTAATGCTAAATTTTAAAGACACAAAGAAGCTATAACTTCTCAAATTTTATGTTTATATAATAATATAATATAAAAATATAAGATATAAAATAAAAATCAGTAAGACTAAAAATGGAGATAGACAAATTGATAATCATAGTATAAGGTTTTTTTCACACCTCTCTCCATATTAAAAGATCAAGTAGACAAAAAAATTAGTAAACACAGAATATTTGACCAACACAAATAGTGAACTCAATTTAGTGGATATTTATAGAACACTGTATACAACAAAAGCAGAACTCACATCCTTTTCAAGTGATCATGGATCATTTACAAAGTTGTCTACATGCTGGATCATATGGCAAACCTCATATTTCAAAGGATGGAAATCATATAAAGTATGTTGTCTGTTATATGTGTTGTCTCTCAGAGTCATATTTACAACAAAATTAAGCTAGAAAAAAGACAACTGGAAAATACCCACGGGTTTGGAGATTAAGAAATGCATTTCTAAATACCTCATAGGTGGGGCGCCTGGGTGGCACAGCGGTTAAGCGTCTGCCTTCGGCTCAGGGCGTGATCCCGGCGTTATGGGATCGAGCCCCACATCAGGCTCCTCCGCTATGAGCCTGCTTCTTCCTCTCCCACTCCCCCTGCTTGTGTTCCCTCTCTCGCTGGCTGTCTCTATCTCTGTCAAATAAATAAATAAAATCTTAAAAAAAAATACCTCATAGGTCAAAGAATATATTGCAATGGAAATTAAATAATATTTTAAGTGGAAAGAAAATGAAAATACTACATATGAACGTCTGTGAGATGTAGAAAAAAAGTCATTTGTAAAGGAAAAATTCATAGGTGAAATGTATATATAGCCAGTCCCTGGCTTACCATTGTTCTATTTATGATTTTTCAACTTTACAATAGTATGAAAGTGATTCTCAATCAGGAGAAACTATACTTGGAATTCTGAATTTTTATCTTTTTCCTGGCTAGCAATATATTTTGATTGCTGTCTCTCACTTACATATAACATGCAGTTATATGTGCATGGGCACATATAACTCTCTCCTGATTCTGGGCATCAGCAGCAAGCTGCGGCTCCTGGTCAACCATGCAACCATAAGGGTAAACAACCCTTACACGTACAATCATTCTGTCCCCATGCAACCATTCCTTTTTTTTTTTTTTTACTTTCAGTACAGTAGTCAACACATTACATGAGCTATTCAACACTTTATTACCAAATATGCTTTGTGTGAGTTAATTTGCCCAACTGTAGGCTCATGTAAGTGTTGTAAGCATGTTTAAGAAAAGCTAGACTAAGTTATCATGTTGAGTAGGTTAGATGTATTAAATGCATTTATAATATTTTCAACTTACGATGGGTTTATCAGGACATAACCCATTGTAAGTCAAGGAAGATATATATAAGAAAAGAAGGGAAGCAGAACCTCAATTAGCTAAGCATTCATCTTAAGGAATTAAAGAAACAATAGAAAATTAAACCCAATAAAAACAAAAAGGATCGAACAAATAATAAGAGCATAAATTAATGAAATAGAAAATAAGCATAGCATAGAGAGAAGAAAGCTGAGTTGGTTCTTTAAAAAAATTGATAAAATTCTAGGGGTGCCTGGCTGGCTGTCAGTAGAGCTCAGGGTTGTGAGTCCAAGCCCCACCTTGAGTGTGCAGATTTCTTTAAAAATAAATTAAATAAATAATTGGACAAAATATATTTTTTAAATTGATAAAATCCTAGTAAGTCATATTAAGAAAAAATCAAAGAAGGTACTAATAATTGATATCAAGTATGATAAAAGGAGAAAATTAAAAAATCATGAAAGATAGTAGAAACAACTTTTGCTAAATGTGAAACCATCAACATCCTAGAGAAGAGCACAGGCAGCAATTGCTTTGACCTCAGCCATAGCAACTTCTTACTAGACATGTCACTGGAGGCAAGGGAAACAAAAGCAAAACTGAACTATTGGGACTTCATCAAGATTAAATCTTCTGCACAATGAAGGAAACAATAAACACAACTAAAAGACAACCTACAGAATGGGAGAAGATATTTGCAAATGACATATCAGATAAAGGGTTACTATCCAAAATCTATAAAGAACTTATCAAACTCAACACCCCAAAAATAAATAATCCAGTTAAGAAATGGGCAGAAGATATGAACAGACATTTTTCCAAAGAAGACATCCATATGGCTAACAGACACATGAAAAGATGTTCAACATCACTCATGATCAGGGAAATAGAAATCAAAACCACGATGAGATACCACCTCACTACCTGTCAGAATGGATAAAAGTAACAACACAGGAAACAACAGATGTTGGTGAGGATACAGAGAAAGGGGAATCCTCTTATGCTGTTGGTGGGAATGCACACTGGTGCAGCCATTCTGGAAAACAGTATGGCGGTTCCTCAAAAAGTTAAAAATTGAACTACCCCACAACCCAGCAACTACACTACTAGGTATTTACCCAAAGGATACAAATATACTGATTTGAAGGGGTACATGCACCCCAATGTTTATAGCAGCATTATCTACAACAGCCAAATTGTGGGAAGAGCCCAAATGTCCATTGACCGATGAATGGATAAAGAAGATGTGGTACATATATACAATGGAATATTATTCAGCCATCGAAAAGAATGAAATCATGCCATTTGCAACAACATGGATAAAACTAGAGTGTATTATGGTAAGCAAAATAAGTCAGCCAGTGAAAGACAAATACCATATGATTTCACTCATATGTGGAATTTAAGAAGCAAAACAGATGAACATAGGGGAAGGGAAACAAAATGAGGGAGAGAGGGAAGGAAACCATAAGTGACTCTTAACTATAGAGAAGAAACCAAAGGTTGATGGAAGGAGGTGGGCAGGGGATGGGCTAGATGGGTGATGTGTATTAAAGAGGCTACTCGTGATGAGCACTGCGTGTTATATGTAAGGATGAATCACTAAATTTTACACCTGAAACCAATTTTACCATATATGTTAACTAACTAGAATTTGAATTAAAACTTGAAATTTAAAAAAAAAAACAACTTTGCTAATAAACTTGTAATTTTATTTTTTATTTTTTTTTCTTATTACAGTTTTTGTTTTATTTTGTTTTATTTTTTTAATGATTTTTTATTATATTATGTTAGTCACCATACAGTACATCCCTGGTTTCCGATGTAAGGCTCGATGATTCATTAGTTGTGTATAACACCCAGTGCACCATGCAATACGTGCCCTCCTTACTACCCATCACCAGTCTATCCCAATCCCCCACCCCCTCCCCTCTGAAGCCCTCAGTTTGTTTCTCATAGTCCATAGTCTCCCATGCTTCACTCCCCCTTCTGATTATCCCCCTTTCTTTATCCCTTTCTTCCCCTACCAATCTTCTTATTTCTTATGTTCCATAAATGAGTGAAACCATATGATAATTGTCTATCTCTGCTTGACTTATTTCACTTAGCATAATCTCCTCCAGTCCCGTCCATGTTGCTGCAAATGATTTGTGGCTTTTATATCATACTTTCTCATCCTTTTACTCTCTGCTTTCCTGTATCCTTATATGTTATATGTGTCTCTTATAAATAGCATCTTATTCTTTCACAGTTAATGTAACTACTTAAATATTTGGGCTTAAATCAATCATCTTACTTTTTGTTTTATTTTTGTCTCACACATTCTATGTTATTTCCCCCTCTTTCCTTGTATTCTTTTTGGTTTGGTTAGGTTTTTTTCCTCCTGATTTTTCTCTCAAGTAACTTGGAAGCTATGCATTCTTGTTCTATTGTTTTTGTGGTTATCCAAAATATTCCTCTGTACTTGTTATTTTAACAAATGCTTGTATAAATTAGTAATTATACCATTTTCCCTAATAATGCAAGGGACTTAGTATATATTAACTTTGTTTAACTCTTCCTACTTCCGAGTATTTGTTGCTGTTTATTTTAATTATATATTTTTATTATACACACATATACATATAAACACATATATGAGTATCCATGAATAATTATATTGTTTTACACAGTCAATATTTATTTAAATTTACCAAAAGTATTTACCATTTCCTTTGCTTTTTGTTGCTCCTTGTATCTTTGGACTTCCAACTGGAATCATTTTCCTTCTTATTTTTTAAAGATTTTATTTATTTATTTGACACAGAAATAGAGAGAGCACAAGCAGGGGGAGCATCAGGCAGAAGGAGAGGGAGAAGCAGGTTCCCCGCTGCACAAAGAGCCCAATGCAGGGCTCAGTCCCAGAACCCTGGGATCATGACCTGAGCCAAAGGCAGCAGCTTAACTGACTGTGCCACCCAGGAGCCCCAGAATCATTTTCCTTCTGCTGGAAAAACCCATTTTGGTATTGCCTTTAGGAAAGATCTGATGGTGATAAATTTGCTTGGTTTTTGTTTGTCTGAAAACATCCTTATTTCACCCTTTTTAAAAAAGATTTTATTTATTTGAGAGAGCGCATGCATAAGAGAGAGCACAAGTGGGTGGGGAGGAGCAGAGGGAGAGGGAGAAGCAAACTCCCCACTGAGCAGGGAGCCTCACACGGGGCTGAATCACCTGAAGCTGAAGGCAGGTGATTAACTGACGGAGTCACCCAGGCACCTCTTACCTTCATTCTTGAAGTGTATGTTTTCTGGATATAGAATTCTAAATTGGAAACTATGTTTCTTTTGTGTTTTGCAAATACCATACCATTATATTGTGCTTTCCACAGTTTCTGTTGAGAATTTAGTTGTCAGTCTAATTATTGCTCTTTTGAAGTGTGGTAGACTGAACAATGCCCCCCACATGATATCCTTGTCCTAATCCCTATAACTTCATTTTGCTACTTTCTGTGGCAATTTAAATATCTTGAAATGGGAGGTTATCCTCAATTATACAGGTGTGCCCTAAGTGTAATCACAAGTGTCTATATAAGAAAATAGCAGAGAGAGATTTGACAGAGACAGAAGGGGAGAGGGCAATGTGACTACAGAGGCAGAGATTGGAATGATGCAGCTACAAACTAAGGAATGCTGGCTGTCACAAGAAGCTAGAAGAAGCAAGTAACAGATTCTCGCCTAGAGCACCTAGATGTGCTGATGCCTAGATTTTGGCCTAGTGTTAACTCATTTCAGACTAATGATCTCCAGAACTGTGAAAGAATACATTTCTGTTGCTTTAAGCCATCAATTTTGTGGTAATTTGTCACAGCAGCCATGGGAAATTAATATCCGAGGGTAATTTGTTTTCTTATTTCAGCCTTCTATGTCACCTGATATAGGGACCAGAGAAATAATCCTGGGGTGGGATGTTTTGTTCCCAGAACCCAAAGAGGCTTACCAGATACACTACTTCCTTCTTTGTGGTGGAAGATTCAAGACACGATTTGTCTTATATTTTGGAGGTGGAATCCTGATATGCCCCTGACTACTGGACTCCTAAAAACTTCACTGAATTGATAACTTCCTGAATCTTCACAGGGTTTATCTCCTACCCTCTGGAACATGTTGTGTCTTACAGAAGCCTTTTACTCATCCTCTCCAATCAGCATGATGGTGTCAGTGTAATGAGTATGACTGATGTTCTGCATAATATCCTGACAGTCTGGATCTTTTCTGACTATATTGTGACTGAGGGTATGATAATTAACAAAGGTCTGAGGAAAACTATAAATAAATGTTCTTATTCTGTCTATTGTTCTTAAATCTCTCTTCTAATTGGAATGGAAAAACACACATTTGCCAAATCAATTACTGTATACCATGTACCTGAGACTTTGTTAACCTACTCTAGCAACAATATGGCACAGCAGCTCTAATCCAAGCTATTACTTGCTGAAACCTGTGGTAATATATAGTCATTATTCAGGATCCATCCAGTTTCTTCAGGGGCCAGTCTGGCAAATTAAATGGAGACATAAGGGGTCTTGCTTGAGTTCTATAAGGGTGGCACTAATTTCTGTTATCTGGTTTGTGATATTGTTTCTGCTTTACTCTCTTGGCTGGAAAAGGGCATTTTTAGAGGTTTCCATTTGGCCTCCCCCACTGTGATAGCTCTTATAACACAGATCATGGACTCAGTGTAGAGGTTACTCCAACTTCCAGGTATATCGAACTCAATTGTGCACATACAAGACTGGGAAGATTGCCACTGAATGGGTCTGTGGATCTGGTCACCCCACTGTGAACCTCTAGCTAGGATTCAGTTTATTACTTGGTCTCCATAAGTACTCAACTCTAACAGAGAAGTCTAATGATGGTCTTCCAGTATCAAAATTAATTCAGACCTATGTCCAATTGTCCTTGAGATGTCTTGGTATCCCCCTCTCTCCCAAGTCTACAGTCATCTGAATAAATGTCTGGACAATCCTTTGAGAAAGGAATGAGGATATAATCACAGTTATAAGGATCTCTCTATAGGTCATCAATACAACTTAGTCGTAACTGGCCAACTCCACTCTCTTTGTATAAACTGTTTCTGCTATAGCTTTCAGGTGCCTGAATCAGCAAACAGGGTTCCCTTCACTAGCATATTTTCCCAGGTAACCACCAGTGAATTAGGATTGGGCTGCCACATTATGCCACATGCTATCTGTGCTTCATATACCACTCAGAATGGGTTGCTCCTTGCCAGCCAGATGGTGAGTGAGCCCATCTCAGAACCCCATCTTACTGTGTGCTTTCTTATATTATTCATGGTTTCAATTGTATCAGTTTAGGTCTTCTGGGAAACAGATGCTGAGATGGGATTAGAAGAGTAAGAGGTTAATTTGGGGAAATGTTTGTGAAAGATAAAGGAAGAAGGAGCAGGAATAGACTGAACAAACTTTTAGATGGGAATGAGGTCTGACACCTGAAAGGAGAGGGAGAAACAAGGAGGAATAGGAGGAAGATCCTCAGACTGCAAAGCAGGTTTGGTGAAGTCTCAGCCAGGTTTATGGGAAGCTCTGGTATGGATTGCTTGTTGGAGGAGTCCCTCTGCATTTGGCAGAAGTGTCCATATTCTAGTACCCTCCTGTGCTCAGTCTTTGGCTGGGAGCAGTCTAGGGACAGTATGACTTCGAACGAAGCATACTTATGCTGAAATTCATTTGGTGCTGATCTAAAATTCAAATTTAACTGGATGTCATGAATTTTTATTTACTATATTTGTCAAACCTATCATAGTGGCAAGGTTGAGGTTATACGTGGGCACAACAGCATGGTCACCTACTCACTAAGGCTGTTTTAGCTATTGACCTTGCCCATGACAGAGACCAGTAGTGAGTCTCCAATATATCACCATTCTTGAAGGAAACCAAAAAGTGACTTGGGGGCAAGCTGACAACATTGAGCCTCTTCAAAACTGTGTGGGGGCAATGATTCATTTTGATTGTAATCAACACAATTTTTGAATATGAGTTTCCCTTTCTTTCCTGGAGGGCCTCAGCCAGCACCACTATTTAAGAGCATAGCCTGTTGATCTACTGAGACAGGATTTTATCTAAAACACTGGATTGAACCCAGAGATCCACTTTCTGGTGAAAGGAGTCCAACACTGAGCACATGGCCTGGGATTCTATTCTATACTGCACCACTGAAAAGGTGCTGGCCAGACAGAGTGATGAAATGGTGTGTTGAAGGCACAGCTGAAGTGCCAGTTTGGAGATGATACCATGAGAGGATGGGCCATCATCCATGAGAAAGCATTATATATCTTAAATCAATGACATCCTAAATCAATGTTATATGGAAGACTATACAAGTTTGAGAATGGGAGTAGGAATTGTTTTGTTTGTCATTACTCCCAGTGACACACTTGGGGGAATTTGTACTTCCCATATTCATAATTCTGTCTTCTTCAGGTTTGGAGTTCTTGACTCTAAGATTGCAAGTGTCTTCACTAGGAGACACACAGGAGCCCCATTAAATTTTAATCTCTGGTTGCTGCCTGATTACTTTTAGAACCAGCCAAAGAAAACAAGTCAGCAGCATGATAGGGGAAAATGACTCTAATTATTAGAAGATGGGTATTGTTATACAGTGGGGTCAAGCAAGAATAGATTTGGTGTCTAGGTGACCTACTTAGGTATCCCTTGGAAATGACAAGTCTTCCAGCCATGGTCTGAGAAAGGAATGATGTCCAGAGTCTCAGACCCTTCAAAGATGAAGTTTTTAGTCACTGAACCAGATAAGATACAAAGATCAGCAGAGATACTAGCTGAGAGTAAGAGTGAATCTAGAATGGACAGGGATGATGAATATCAGTTAAGACCCTGAAACCAGCTCCAGTGGCAGGTGTTATAGTGTCTTTCACTGATACTATAAGTTTTCCTCAGGAAAAGAAGCTCAATATAACCATAGGATAATTGCTGCAGAATTTATCTATAGGAAGCAAATGAGCCTGCACAAGGTGAGGAATGAACTATAGTAGGTGCTGCCAACACCTTCTACATCCCTGCTCCTTTGGCACAGAAGCTCTTGTTTCTCCAGCTGCTGAGATTGTTGGAGGCTGACAGGCTTCAAGTGAGTCCTTCTTGAGACATATTTGAGTTTATGTACTTCCAAGTTTATGCTTACATCCAACAACTGATTGGTCAGTCAAAAAGTATAAAGGCCCAGCCCCATTGCCCTGATTTACAACAATTTGGAAGGCCCATCCCAACTCCAGAGCTTCCCATGTATTCAGCCGAGACCCTTATTATTGCAAACCAACCTCTTCTCTGCCCAGCCTTGCTCCCTTCACTCCCCTCAGTGGGTATTGACCTTAAAACCACTCCCTAAGACAAACCATAAGAGACTCTTAATCTTAGGAAACAAACTGAGGGTTGCTGGAGGGGATGAGAGTGAGGGAATGGGATAACTGTGTGATGGACATTGGGGAGGGTATGTGTTGTAATGAGCACTGAGTATTATATAAGATATTATATAAGGGGAAGGGAGGGAAAACTAAATGGGAAGAAATCAGAGAGGGAGACAAAGCATGAGAGACTCTGGACTCTGGGAAACAAACTGAGGGTTACAGAAGGGAGGCGAGTGGGGGGATGGGATGACCGGGTGATGGGTATTAAAGAGTGCACGTGCTGGGTTGAGCACTGGGTGTTATATGCAGCTAATGAATCATTGAACACTACAACAAAAACTTATAATGTATTATATGTTGGCTAACTGAACATAATAAGAAAAGAAAAGGAAAAAAAAAAGACTGATCGATCACCGACCTGTACCCCTGAAACAAATAATACATTATATGCCAATTAAAACAACTTTTTTAAATAAATAAATAAAAACTCCCTAATCAACCTCCTGCGTGTTAATCTTAGTCCTGGAGACTGCTTCCCAGAACTAACAAGTAACAGTGCGTTTTTGCTTTTGCTTTAGTTATTGCTATTTCTTAGTATGAGACGATTTTTCAATATTTTCTTTTATAGTTTCTGGTGTTTTATATTATGCTTAGGAAGGCCTTTTCCATCCCAATATTATAAACATACTCACACATACTATCTTATGGTTTCCTTAAAAAGTTTTTAAATTTTTAATTTATCTGTAATTTTCACATAGAGACTCAGTTTTATTTATTGTTTTTTAAAGGAATCTCCTTACACTATTGATTTTAAAAATTCCTATCTTCCCAAATCTTTTATAAGGTGGGTTTTTATCCTTTTTTCAATATCTAAGTTTCAATACTTAACTCATGTTTCATGTATTGTGTTTAGTACTGGAAATGCTTAAATTATGAATTTTTTCTGTGTGCAATGTTGGCTACATCCCACGTGTTTTACTATGTAAAATTTTTTTTCATTAATTTTATTTTTTAGATATTATGCACCCAATTTCAAGTTATTTTTTGAAGAATTATTTGTATGAGCTTTTAAAAATTTATAAATGGTAGGAATTTTATTATTTCTTAGTTCTATTGTATGTGAGTTAAGGAATCTGTTTTGTACTATTTCTATTTCAAAAACATAACCTGACTACTTTTTTCTTTTTCTGAATCTTTCTAAGCAAGTGAAATTGAGGAACTATTTTCCTTGTTCTAAATTGTTACTTGTACTTTGTCATGGGTTAGGGCATCAGGAAATTCACCGTAAAAGCATGTGGATTTCTTACAGGGAAAGTGTTTGAGCATCATTTCAGCATCATTACAGCAAAAACATTTGCTGTGCACATGTCATTTTTGTCTCCTCCTTGGTTCTTGTTATTGTTTCTGAGTCCCCTTAGAGTTGGATGTGTCATAGGATGCCAGGGCCAATACTCCCCCAATATACCTTTAGAGAGTTTTCATTTGAAAGGTGCATTACTCCCAGCCAAAACAAGTAATTAGGATTCCTGGGGTCTGGTTCCACTCCACTATCTGCTTGTGTGACAGTAGATATTCCTCTCTGGGCCTCAGCATCTCCATTTTTACATGGTGGCAGTGGGGGAGGAGTGTTCTGAGTCTGATAATCTCCAGGAAACTTCTAGCTTTCTGACTAGGTGAGGTTAGAATGATGGACAAAGCAAAAATGACATGATGGGGAGCAGGGGCATAGAAGCAAGTAAGGGAATCAGTAAAAGGGGGCCACCCACTTGGTCACTCTCTTCCCTTGTTTTCCACTGACAGAGGGTACATGGTACATGCTTGGTAGTTCTGGGAGTCATGGATGGGAGAGGGGAAGAGACATAATTGGGTCATTGATTTTAAGATTTAAATCCTGAACTGAGAACAAACTTGGATGCTTAAGAAACCAGCCACACCTTCCATGCTTTGATGATATATTTATTGATACATTTCCCCTTTTCAGTTGATGGTGACAAAAAGCAGATGTATCTCCCTACCCTACCCACCCCCCAGTAAAATACAGACACAGATTTCATTCAGCATATACAAGCATTGGGGCGTGTCCAAATTCACCTCACTGGGTTACCAGAGCCAGGAGAGGTTCAGTCTTGGGGGCACAGGAATTGAGCAGACCAATGCTAAAGAGAGGCTCCCGCTCTGGTCCTTGCCACTGGGGTGCCTGCTGAGGCTATATAATCAAATCATGGTGAACAGAGCTGCCTAGCCCTGTCATGTGGTCTAGAAGGTGACAGTGGGCTCCTGAGTAGTTTCCAGTGAGATCCACAGTCCCATAGAAATCTGTGCCTCAGGGTTCTCATCTGCAAAATGGGGATAAGAATCCTGCCCTGAATATATCACAGGGCTATGATGAGGCTCAAAATAGAAATAATTTGTCAAAAGTGCTTTGTAAAAGGTAAAGTGCTATACAAATTTAAGGGAATTCAATTAATTGATTGTGATTGTGATTGCCCCAGGATAAGAGTGGACTGGCTCATGGTTGCAGGGGCCAAGGACGTGGCAAAACTTTTACGTTGTGCCTTTAGAGGGCACCAATCTGTGCCAGTAATGCCTACTATAAAGCAAAGTTCTCTTAGTTTCTTGGCCCCAAGAAGTCACCATGGCCTAGCACCTGGGTTGGGGCTAGGAAAGCCACTGGAGAAGTTACAGAAAACGTCACAGGGGTCAAGAAGGGGTAAGAAGGTGGCATATAAAGCAGGGAGTCATTACTATTATCACACACAAAAATAGATACCCAATGGATGCAAGGCATTGAATTTGTAGTGCGGATGAGAGGTGGAGGTGGGGTTGGGGGAGAAGGAGGTGGCACAGCAGCAGAGGGAGATACTATCCCAAAGAGGATCAATTGCTGGCTCCCTTCCTCCTAAAAATATAATACCAGTGTCTATCTGCAGGGGAAGGGAGGGCAGGAAGACAAAACCAAGAATAATCTGATCTAAGGACTAGGGTCCCCTTCCTCTTTACACTGCTGCCCAGCATTTTAAGGAGGTGTCAGGAACAGGCAAGCAGCTGGTCTATGCACTTTGAGGCTGAGGCCAGAGCTGGGCCTGGAGCACCACAAAGGCAGTATTGTTTCTGGAAAAAGGCAGTGGGTATCTGCACTGGGAGATAGCTAACCTACTCACACATGGGCACTGTCTTAGGGAGCTAGTCACTGACAGCCTGTGATATTTAAGCCTGAGCATCATTAATGCCCCTTGAGGAATAGAGAGGTGGGCGATTTTACTTGAAATGGACTTGCCATGGAGAGTCATTGAATGGGCCAGGGCCAGGTAAGGGAGAGGACCCGCAAAGAGCAATTCTCTGCAGGCTTATATTTGGGGCATGGGGAAGGAAAGACACTCTCTTGTTGCTCCTGCTGCTGCTGCTGCTGCTGCTGCTTTCCCCTGACTCCCTTGACAAGGGCTGTGGGACCTCCTGGGGAACTGGGGAGGCTGCCCCCAGAGTACCGGGTGGCACCTACAGGTTAAGGCAAACAAGCCAGTAGAGCACATTGAAGAAGAAGAAGGTCACTGGGAAAACAACTCGTGAGTAGTTATCCAGGCGGTAGATGTGGATGAAGAGGCGGCCCTGCTGCCAGATACTGCCCTCACAACTGGGGACCATGCAGAAGTACTTCTTGCCCCACTTGCAGCAACCGCCAAGGCTCTGGATGGTACCTCGGCCAAGAGACTGCTGGGCAGGGCAAGACGGGCCCTCCTCTCCATCACTCTCCTCAGAGTCCTCGATCTGGCACACAAAAGCTTCTGGATGCTGGTGGGCACGGGGAGGGGTAAGGGCACGGGTACGAATATAGGGCTGAAACAGACAAGGGAAGAAATGGAACAAAGTCAAACAAAGATGAATCAAGTCTAGGTGCTCTCCCAGGTTTTCTGGAGGTTCTGTCTTTGGCACACTGTTTCCAGGATGACATCAAAAAGTTTATTCAACTCCCCCACCAACCTCAGGTTCCCCACCTCCATCACTTGGTGAACTGGCCATCTTTGTGCCATGAGTCCTAGCCCCCTCACTTGCATGCCGCCACACTCCAAAAGCTTGCCACCACTCCCATACCCAGGTCATACATGGCGAAGTTTTGGAGAAGCACAGGGTTTCGTCCGGTTGTAGGTCAGAAAGTTGAGCACAGCAAACTCCATCAGAGCACAGAAGCAAAAGACGAAGCAGATGGCAATATAGAAATCCAAGGCTGTGATATAGGAGACACGTGGGAAATTCTTTCGGGAAAAGGTGCCCAATGTGGTCATGGTGAGTACAGAGGTTATTCCTGTGAAAGCACAGTAATGGAGGTGGGCTCAGCTACCAATCCGTATATTACACTGCTGAAAGGACCCTCGAGAAGGCAATTCTGTGTCCATTTGTATATATTACCCACTTACCTAAAGAGGTTCTGGCTGGGGCAGAGTCTTTCTTGATCCAAAAGGAAACCCAGGAGAGCATTGTGGTCACAGAAGAAGGGACATAGTTTTGAAAGGCTACAAAGCCAAACCGCCTGCTCACATTGAAAAAAAGTGTCACTACCATGAAATCACCTGGAAGACATAAAAAATACCACTTCATTACAGCACTGACATGAGGGTCTCCCCCAGACAGGACATGCATGTTAAGGGTCACGGGATCCACACCATAGTCCTAAGTTACAGGCACATTATTCCAATGCCACATACAGAGAATCAGAAGAAAAGCAGAGAGGAGACTCATTGCAAGACCTGTGGTCAGTTAAGAGTTAAGCCAAGGCCAGAAACTTCATTGCCTTTTTCAGCCCACTGCCCAACACCCAGTGTGTCTTTCCAGGATGGCAGAAGTGTCAGACGAAAGTGAAAAAATCAGTTAGCTCTCTAGTTATCAGGACCACACAGCTAATGTCCAGATGGCTGACTGAGACCTCACATCCATTAAGGTGCCATATCTAGTCTGCAGAATCATAGCCTAACACATGTACTACTGGCCTTTACAACGTATACTCTCAGGGAATGAGCCCAGGGTGGCCTGTGCTGTGGTGGGGAAAGCACAGAATCCATTTGGCCTCCTTCCTATTCATTTGTATGTTGGTAAAATGTCTTAGTTAGCACTGTCGTATCAAAGGCCAAAAGAAATCACTTGCCCATCCCATACCTCTGGTGGTTCCCTATTCCACTACAGCTACAGAATCAAATGCAACTCTAATCTGACACTAAAGGTCCACCATGACCTGGCTCTGACTGACATCTTACACACACACATGTGTGTGCACACACACCTTCCTGTAAGCTAATCCCATATACTCTCAGATTCTCTGAGATAGCTGGCATATTTGCACCAATATCCAAACCCTAGACTACCTGTTCTTAGTCTATTACCTTAATCCAAACTGAGTATTTCAAGAAAATAGAATTAGCTGAAAGTGAAAATTGGGGGATCATGTCCTTGATGTTGGCACTTCCCCTACACAGTGATGACTCTTATAGTACCTAATGACAACCTACATCTCTAGTTGGCATCTTCCATTATACCCTTCATGCTGCCTTATATTTTGACACACTCATCCCAAACACTCTACATTCTCATCATGACCCCAGAAATTCTGTGGGCTTTCCTGAGCCCAGAACCTCCCATTTCATTTTCAACATCACATAGGGTTTGTGATAGCTCAAGTTCTGTCTCCTTAGTGAAGCTAAGTTCCAAACTTCTACCTAAGTGGTGCTGTAAAATTCCTTAGCTTTGAGTTAGGTGGGCTTTTTAATCCCTTCAGGGTTTAAATCTCTCCTGTAAGCCCTGCGGCTTGCCTCTTGCCCATCCAAGCCCAGCATGGTCTGGAACCTAGCAGATGCTCAGTGACTCTTGCTACTCTCTGGCAACAGCTTGGTAAAGCAGACCAGAACACTAGCATGTCCACGTGTCCTCCTATTTTGGAAAGTAGATCAACTGCATAGCAGGTCTGGGTATGTTGGAGCTAAATGAGAAGAGCAGCCTTTCCTACTCAGCTTGGCAGCACTGACACTTAAAGGGCAAGAGTTCTCTGGAAAAAGGTAAGGACATGGCTTGGGGTCAGTAGAATACCTGTATTCAGAGTAGTAGCTTTGGGGATAGAACTCCTCCCCCAGGGCTGCTGCAGAAACCACTCACACTTGCCTACTGGCCAGAATGTACTTACCCAGTTCTTAGTTCTCTTGCCCTGGGGTCTTGACTACAATTTAAGATACCTCTATTTAGCTACAACAACTCCCTGCAAATACATATTCTTGTTGCAAGATTTATTATCCTATCCGCTTCTCCTATATTTATCTTATTTATTCCAGCCAAAGAATGACCTTCTCTACTTGTCAAGATACAGAAATTGGGGGACACCTGGGTGGCTCAGTCGTTAAGCATCTGCCTTCGGCTCAGGGGGTGATCCCAGAGTCCTGGGATCGAGCCCCACATTGGGCTCCCTGCACCACTGGGAGCCTGCTTCTTCCTCTCCCACTCCCCCTGCTTGTGTTCCCTCTCTCGCTGGCTGTCTCTCTCTCTGTCAAATAAATAAATAAAATCTTTAAAAAAAAGATACAGAAATTTTTTTCTGAAAGCTGAGGGAAGGATACTAACACATTTCTTATTTCTGAGGAATAAAGGAGCATGGGTAAGGGAAAAAGGTATCTGGGGCTAAGGAGCCAAAGCCAAAGCCGAACAAAACAACCCCCCCCCCAAATTAAAGATGCTTCTCTTCTCTCATTTGGCCAGACCAGAGTTGGTCCCTGCACTGTCAGAGGAACATAATTTAATAGACTGTGTCCAGAGACCTGGGACTAGAAGAATGAGTGGGCCCAAAGCTGTAAAAAACAAAGGAAGGAAAAGAAACTAGACTGTGAGTCTGTAAAAGATTGTGACCCTGCTCTGAGACCATAACACCGGGCCTTTAATCTTGACCCTGTGGAGGAGTGACCGGGCTTACCATAAATTCAGTAGTTCTAGGGAAAAATAATCAGGTCCAATGGGTAGGAGTTCCAGAAACTCCAATTTTAGATGAACAGGGAGTTTTCTGAGGGACAGAGTTGTCCAGAGATGGAAGAAACTCCCTTGCAAGAAAGTGAAGTCTTAATCATGGGTAAGATTCATTCCATCAGAGTCTCGATAGCCACCAGTGAAAGATAACTCACTCACTGGGGGCAAGGTTGCACTCTCTGAAAAGACTTCTGAAGCAGAGATTCTCTGATTCAAGGCCCAAGGTGACCAAAACAGCAAGCTACCACCACATTCTGAACCCTTAGGAGCTGGTACATAAATCTGCTTTGTATAGAAAGAACTGCCCAGAGACTGATGGGAAGAGTTTGGGACCAGCGTCAAAGAGAACTATGATACTGAAGAAAGCATAATTCAAGAACAACTAGCCTCTAGCAGAAGAGAAAGAAGCCCTTCTCCTTTTACCCCAAGAACCTTCCTCTCTCCCAAGGAGGGCTGGTGCTTACCTATTGTCATTGCTTTTGTGATGATGCTGGCTCTGAGGCTTTGTAGTCACTAGGGCACCATTTTGAAACAATGCATAACCATCTACTAAACGGAACCACTAGTGACTTGAAAGCCCCTGGGCCTTGTCTCTTCTGCTGCTTTTGATGATGGTTCCCCACCTGTTTGGGAAAACTGAGGTGCAGAAAGGCCCATGGTTAGCTGGCAGAAGAGCAAGGATCCCAAGTCAAAGGTAGTACAACTGCTTACCCAGAGACTCTGAGAAAAAGAAAAGCATTTGTAAAATAGCCCTCTGTCCCTGCCTAGCACTGTGCAAGCAAAGCTCTAGCCAGATGAACACGAGCTATTCCTCACCCAGTGACCAACTCAATTAAGTGCAGCAAAAGCAGGTTTTCTGCCTAGCCACACAGAAGCAAAGCAAGACTCCTTCTACGGCAAATGACTGGTTGGGTGGGTGACTGGCTTCATCTGCATTCTGGAAACGATGAGGGCAGTGCCTCCTCTGCCTTGACTTGGTCAGTACGTGTGAAGAAGGTTTCCAGGGCTGCTCTGGGAGCAATCCTGGGGAGGTCCCTTAGCTTCTTATTGAGATCACCTAGGAACACAAGCAAAGACACTCATATCTTATTGGAAGCTGACATTGAAAAGATCCAGGACCCTCCCCTTTAGTCCTTGTTAGGGACTAACTCAGAAACCAATTGATCGCCATGTCCATGTTGAATCCGCCATGAAGGCTTTGACAGGAATCTGTGCTTGTCAGAGCTGCTTCTTTAAAATAAATGTTGATGCAGTAGTAATTATAATTGCTGAAACTTCCCCCATACTATCTCAGCCCTCACCTAGCTGACATTAGAACTCTAGCTTCCACTTTCCATTAGGACCAACTTTGTTTCCCACTCAACTGGCTTGAATTGATTTTAGTTATGGAGAACTCACATGAGCTCCAGTCCCCAAAGTCATCCAAACAGGCTGGTTGTAACAAAGACTGAGAAACTGAAGGGTCTGCATGACAAAGCTAGTTGCAAATCCTGACAGCAATAAAACTTTAACTACTTACCTACCCTCTCAGGGACTTGGCAAAACACTTACTTCTTTGCGGATGAGACTGAGATGTGTCACAAAGTCTCAGTTTCCTCTGCAAACAGTTGTAAGTGCTTCGCATTTACAAGACAGGAGTCATGTTCTACAATATTTCCATGGGACGATTACATACATTTATACGTATGGATAGCCACCTCCAGTCATCCTTTACCACCCTTCTGGGCCTCTGCCTAGCCCTGGTTTCAAAGGCACACGTACCAGCTGGGGTTGAGATAGTTTCAGTAGTGTTGGTCACTCCTGTAAAATCAAATTGAAAGAGCTTCCAGGAATTCTTCTCATTGATTTCAAGCTTGAAATCTTCCCATTGGTAGATCATCTCACTCTCAGGATAGGAAACTGTAAAGCAACATGGGAAGGAGGGTCATGTGAGACTGGGAAGCCCAGCTGTCTCCACCAGCATGGAGTCTGAGCAATGCCTTAGAGTCCTGACTCCGGCCTCACCAGCTGTGGGACCTTGACTCTCTTACCTCATTGTTGAAGTCCATTCAATACGTGCATTTACTGAGCATTCCTTAGTACCAGACTCTGTGCTGGAAATATAAAGATGAGCAAGGCAGAAGCCTTGCCCTCAAACATTCACATTTTATTGAGTAAGATAGTAAGTATACACCTGTAATTGTTGGAATTGCTGAGAAACCTCCACCCATGGGACAGTGGAAAAACAGAAGAGGGAAAGACCACTTGGGGATGCAACCAACAAAGATTTCATAGAGCAGGTAACATTTCTAATAAATCTTAAAAGCTAAGTAAAATATTTTCTGTATGGGTGAGGCTGAAAGGGTGAGGAGGGTGTTTTATGTATAGAAAGGTGAAAATGCCTGATGGATTATGGAAATGCCAAAAGTTCAGGATAGCTAGCTCACGGAGGCTGGGTAAAGCATACAGGAACTGATAACAGGGGCCAGTTAATGAAGTACCTTGAGGGTCATTCTAAGGAATTTGGAATTGATCCATGACAGTTCAGGGAGGATTGGAAACTAAGACATGACCTGGTTTAGATGATGTTTCAATTAGGTCACCTTTGTCATTATATGAAGATGGCTTGTTGACAGGGAGACCAGTTTTGGGAGGCCAGTGCAGGAATCTGGGCACAATAAAATGAATGAAGGCAGGAATCAAAGCTGTGGCAGTGAGAATGCAGAGAAATAGGATCAATAGAGACTCAGGAGGGAATACCAACAATGTGTTGATTGATTAGATGTAGGAGGTGATGGAGAAAGAAGCATCAAAGTTCTTGGCTTGGACAACTGAGTGACTGATGGTGCCTTTCAATGAGACAAATGTGAACACAGAAGCAAACATTTGTTTTGGGGGTAGAGGTTGGGAGGAGACAATGTATTTAGTTCTGGACATGTTCAGTTTTAAAGTGAAAATGTTGTGAAAGTCCAAGTGGAAGACGGCAAAGGCCTAAGCCAAGGTACTGCCAGTAGAGATGGAGAGGAGCAGACGTACTTTAATCACACTTCAGAGATGGGCGACTGACTTGAGATGGAGTGGAAGGAAGAGGGAAGAACCCAACACGAGGTCCAGGTGAAGCAACACAGTATTGTCAGCAGGAAACAAGCTGAGGAGACTCTGGGCAAATCTGGCACGATCTTAGGAGAAAAGCAGAGGCAGAAAAATGTAAAGGGCGAGGATGAGAAAAAAGAAGGGGCTCAGCATGACTCTGGGGCCCCAGAGACCTAAGAAGGTACTCACAGCTAGAGAAAGACAGAGGGCAAGAGTGAGAATCCATTGGAAATTTGAGCATGTGGAGTAAACATCCAGCATCAATGGTCATCCTGGAAGGGAGAAAGGAGCCTCATTAGGCTGGCCCTGAGCACATAGGTATCCACCCACCTTGGGCCTGGGGACCACCACCAATGAGTGGTAATAGTAGGATTTGAAACAAAGAGCTCAAAGGAGAGACAAAAAGAGAGGAAGAACAGCTTGAAAGTATCTGGCTACTTTGGGTTCCATCATCAGAGAAATATGTGGACCAATTTAGATGGGCTTTTGTTTCTTGCCCATCCCAGCTTTCAGGACTTGCCAACATTCTCCCAGTCTCTACTACCTTCCCAGCTCATGCCACCGATACACAACCTTCCCCTGCCAGACATTCAAATGTCCAGCCTGCTCTTAGGTATCTTTCCAACCACTGTGTTGCTGCTCTGCCTGGACAATTCCACCACCGTGGACGTATCTTTACATCTAGTGCCCGCTTGGGATGGAACTGTCCAGGCAATGCAGTCATACTATAGTGGGGGGGGAACCTGTGGACTGGGAGCCAAGTAACTGGGTCCCAGTCACATCTCTGCCATGCACTTGGTGTGTGGCTTTAGGTAATCTTTCTACTTTGAGGCCTAGTGTCTGTGTCTATACATGAGGGGGTTGAGCTCAAGGTCTAGCAAAGCTGGAAAGGCCCTTAGAAGTATCATTCAGGATGAAACCTATACCCATGGTTCTTTGGTGAAAAGAGTCACAAGAGGTAATATTCCAGAGGCTTGACATACCTAATCGTGTACAACACCTTGCCATCCTTGTGGATGCGAACCATCTGGTTGGGCATGGTGATCACATGCTCTTGAGTCCTCTTGGAATTCCTAAAAAACGTGTCTGGGATCCATAGCTCGCTCACCATGTTGCCATTCAGAACAAAACTCTCAAAGCTGCCATTGTAACGGAGGCGTTCATCATACCAGGTCTGGCAGAAGGTGATGTCAATGGTGTATTCCTGGTGGAATTGATAGAAAGCACATACCTAGAGCTGTACAGGCAAAGATTATTCTCATGCCATCCTGTGAAGGGCCTATCAAGCAGATAGGAACCAACTTAGGTTTGCACAGAGGAAAACAGCATGAATTAGGCTGTAGGAGTTTTCTATTTCCAGGTATTCCCAAAAGAAAGGAATATTCCCAGATAAACAACAATCAGGGAAGACATATTTCATCTAGAAAGAGACAGGCAATGGTGGCTTAATTGCACAGGCTGAGCTCATCACATCACCACTGCCTTATAGGATTATGGGATTACTCCAGCCAGGTTAACACCCTCTCAGCCCCCACATTTCCATAACAAACCAAAGATCTCAACTCAAATTCATCTTAAGCATTTACAAATACACACATACCTTTGGTTGTATATGGTGAAGTTTCCCCTTTCAGCTTTTATTTGGGGAGCACAAATGTTAACTAACCTCAGTCCTTCATTCTCCAGAGTTATATTTTAAAATGAAGTGCTTTGAGTCATAAGAGAAGCATGTATTTAGTCTCATGCTTTTTGAATAATTGTTTTGTTTTTCCTTTTAAACAAGGGCACCTAACCTCTGAATGTGTGTGTGTGTGTGTGTGTGTGTGTGTGTGTGTGTGTGTGTGTATGCATAGCTATACCTGTGATTATCTGGTCTCCAGATGACATTATCTATTCCATAAACTGTCTGTTAAACATCGAGAAGGATGTTTAATAGGAAGAAGTATGAGAAGCTAGAGATTTGCACTACTGGTATTGAAGGGTAAAAAACAGACTGCAATAGAATTGCAAGCAGCGTGAAGAGTAAGTGCCAGAAGTAGGCCAAGGGGGAACCTTGAGGGCTAGCCCAACCTCCTTTACTTTAGAGGCAGGGCAACTGAGGCTCAGAGAGAAAACGGCCTGTCCAAACTCGCACAAAGAGCTAATGGCAGCATATTGGCTCTGATGAGCAATGCACCATTACCATGACCTTGCCCTGGGATGGCCTTCACTGATTCCCCTCTCTACTGCTTATTTCACCTGCACCAACAATCCCTTTGGATACAAAGGTCCAATTTCCCCCTGTAGAATCCCTAGGTCTTTCTCCTGAGTTATCCTGCATCAAACAATGAACACCAACCAGAAACCCACAGCTTGGAGGCCAGTTGAGCTCTCAGGTTAAAGGTCAAAATAATCCCAGTTTGGCTTTGCTGCCTAGGCCAAGAGGGGTTGAGAGCCATTGCCAAATTGCTGGGAGCCAGCCTCTGAGAAGGTTTCCTGGAGTAGTCCAGAGAAGCAGACAGGATGGATTGTGGAGGGAAGACTTCCCCTCGCTACCAAGCAGTTCACATGGCCATAGTCTTCCCTCCACAGTCCATGCATGCTGTGCTCTTGCTCTGTGTTATAGTGCTTCAAATGAGCATTTAATTTCTGTTTAACAAGATACCAATTGTAAGTTCATTACACAGCAACTGATAACTAACAGTTCAATTTTTCCCCAGTTTGACAAAGGAGCTTGGGTTGTACATCTTTTTTTAGCTCAGCTGAAACTCTAGAAATTCAGTGTCAAGGAATTGGCTTAATTAGGATTGCTTGCAACAATTATCACAGCAACTGTTATTAGCAACTGTTGATGCTGTGATGGGCAGTCATTCCCAGACTGGTCACTGCCTTCTAAGCTCAGGCTAGGTGTTCCAAAAATTTAACCAGGAAACTGGTAGAAACATTTGATTTAAATCTCCAAGCTACGGGCTCAGGTTTCTCTCCCTAAGAACTAATCCTATGCTCTATGCAGCATCTGATTAACTGAGGGGTGTGCGAACTCCCTTCAAACAACCACACCCCTTCTGTAACAAAATGCTTGCTCTGAGGATGCCAGTGGCAGCATTGCCTGCCATACGAGCTGTCATGAAGATCTAAGGAATGCTCTGTTCATTGGCTGTGTGAGAGACATACACTCCCTCCTTACCAAATACAAAACTCCACAGTGTCACCAGGGAAAAGTAGACTATACAAGAACTGAGAACTCCCACAGCTTTAAAGAACTATTTGGAATTATGTGAAAGACCAGACCTCCTGGGGGAAATTTAATGCCACATGAGTATTTGGCATCTTCTAAAGGCACTTGGCCTAGGCTAAAGCAGCACTTTATCGGCCAAAGAAAATCAAGTTGTTGGCTCCTCTTTAGACCAGTTCTGTGTTGCATGTCAGGTTCAGTGACTGCTAAGTTATTAGACTGTATCCCTTAGGCTTGTTAGGTATGGGGGGGGGCGGAGTGAGTTCTACACAAGATCTTTCATAATTAATTTGCTCAGTTAACATATACTGAGTCCTTGACACCAAGGAAACCATAATCAGGAGAGCAAGGCAGATAAAGAGAAGAGCAGGTAAACAACTATGATATAAACTAGAAAACTCTGAATCCTAAAGACAGGAGTGTGGTGTGAGTATAAAGGGAGCAATTAATAGCTGTGGAGGTCAGAGAAGATGCCATTAGAGATAGACCCTGAAGGATAAGGCTTCAGGCAAGTAGAAAATTGGAGCAATGGCATTCCAAACAGGAAATAGTTTGAACAAAGACTCAAAGGTACAAGGTGATTTGGTAACACCCATATGCTAATGTGACTAGAGCACGTGGTCTCTAACTGGGTGGGGGGAAAAAAATAAAACCCGAGCTCTGGGTTGGCTCCAGCCATGGAGGGGAGCTAGAGTGTGGTACTGAACTCCATGCTTTAAGCCAGGTCAGAACTACAGGAGGCACGTCACACAGGAGGCCAGGTCAGTAGGCAGACTGGGGTAGGCAGAGACCTCGAATTTTGCATACTTTAAGGAGAGATGATAGAGGCTAACTGAGGACAGTCCTAACACTAGAATGATAGTACTGGAAAAGGAAAGAGAAATGAGAGAAGCAGTCTTACAACAAAAGTTAGTTAACTATAGACTTAAATCTATAAAAATCACTATCAGGAAAAAGAGCCATTCCATTGTGGTGTTTAAAGTTGCTTTATTATTTTTATTTTGAATGAAAGACTAGAAGATATGGTCAGGATTCTGAAGGTCCTCTTCAGTCAGCAAGGGACTTACCTTTTCCCACCTTCGAGAGTCAGTGTTGGTTACAATATTCCCTCTCCAAAACAAAACCAAAACCAAAACCACAAAACTCTTATAGAGACACAGAGCAGAAAAAACAAGTGTGTGAAAGGCCCCGTGGGTCAGCTCTGTGGGTTACGAGGCACTGTAATCAAAAATCAGTACTCACCATGTCCAGGATAGAAATAGGACCAAGGGTGTTGACAGAGAGCTCAACAGTGACCACAGTGGGCTTTTCTGTAAAGGAAGCAGAAGTTGCAGAGGTTAAGTGTCAAATAGGGGCAGGGACAGGGGAAGGCATGGTCAGAGGGGAGAACAGGGAGATGGGTGAGGACTAGAGACATGGTTTCAACATTCAGTTCTATTTCCTTCTTTGTTCTTTCATGGCAAGATCCAATTCACGGACTGTTAAGAGCTGGACATACCTTAAAGGTCAGTCATCTAGTCTACTCATCTTATTTTATAGTTGGAAAAACTGAGGGTGAGAAAAGAAAAAAGTCTAGACCAATGTCAAGAGCACTGCTGAGACTAGCGTTGATATCTCTTACCTGACAGTTCAGCAACAGACGTACCAGCCCATGTACAGGACACCCTCACCTATACCCCACACCCGTTATCCACACCTATGCCCTCAAACTCCTGCTCCAGGAGGGGAAGAACTGTTCTGCTACTCACCACCTATGCCAGGGCGCAGTTTGTGGTCATAGTTACTCAGGAGACTGTTCAGGATGTGAGTGGCTGCTGGCAGTTTCCCAAGTCTGGGATGGGGACCAATAAGGGCAGGCTTTGTTTCTTCAGAGAGGAGCTTCTTTTCAAGAGCCTGGGGCTGGGGCCCATAGACATCATCATGGGCAGAGGGTCCATTTTCTGATTCAACATGAGGTTCTTCGCTCCTAGAACAAAAAAACAACCAAACAAACAAAAAAATGAAACTCTGTTCTCCACTCTGTAGGGGCCCCAGCTGAGACCTCTGGGACAGAAGCAAACCAAAATAAGTCTGCATCCCAAGGCATCAAGAATGACTGGTAACAGCAAATTTTGAACCAGTAACAGATTATATTTATTAATTTCTTCTAAATCTTGCTGCTCTTTGGGGACTTTCCATACTATTCTTCCTTCATGGTAATTTTTAGTTTAAAAATATCCCAATAACAAAACCAAGCTCTGAGCACTGAGAAAAGACAGGAGTCCTTTACTCAGAGACTGTCATCCAGGAGAGATGGCCGAATGGAGTCCAGCCTGAGTGCCACAGCCATGTACCACAGCCCAAAAATAAGAATTAAATTAAATAAAACAAAAAAAATTCAATTAAAAAGCCATCTGGCAATGCATGAAACTCACTGATGATGCTAGAAGTTAGGGTCCTGGTACTTCTACTGGGAAGCAGTGAGGAAGTGGGTTTCAGGGGACTCCTGAGATTCTGGTCATGTTCTAGTCCCTGATGTGGGTGTACTGAGACCAGTGTGGTCATTTTCTGACAGTTCATCAACTACACACTAATGATTTGAGTACTTTTCTGATCTATGTTCTAATTCAATAAAAAAAGTGTTTTGGAAAAAAAATGCTAAAAAAATCTGCTAATATATGGATCTTATTTGGATCCTGATTTTAAAAGGCAAATTAAAACACAACACAAAACAAAACATTTATGACACAATAGCAGAGATTTGAACACTGACTGGATAGTTTCTTCAGTATGACAAAATTATTCTAAAATTTTTGGTGTAATAGTGGTGTTTTATTATGTGTTTGGAGTCCTTATAACTAGAGATGCATAGTAAAATAATTGCATATGAAATGATAGGATGTCTGAGATTTGCTTTAGAATAATTTAAGATGAAATGGAGAGTGAGTGGGGGATAGAGAAATTAAGTGTGGCCATGAATTCATAATTAATAAGGCTGGTGATGGTTACATGGGGCTTCACTCGATTGTTCCCCCTACTTTTCTATATCTTTGAAAAAAATTATAATTAAAAGCTTTTCAAAAAGCCTTCAGCAAAATTAATCTATGATGTTGTAAAGCAGGAGAGTGGTTTCCTTTGGGTAGGAGAGTGTACCGGGAGGGGGCATGTGGTGAAGCTTTTCGGGGCTAGGTGGAGAGGACCAGCAACATAAGTATGGCTTCTGTGGAGCAGATGAGGGGCCTGACAACTTGTGCAGCAAAACACATTTTCCTGCAGTATTTCAAGCTCTTAGAATTGCCTAACCGGCAATCAGATGTGCCAGATTTATGCTATTTCTCATGTCTAAAGTGGCTAATTCCCACTGTGGACGAGGGAAGACCTGGGCTTAAGAAAAAGCGGTTTCCATTTTCAAATAACACATGCAGAAATGTCCTCCCTCCATGAGGCATTCCCCTCCAACCCACCCAGGGCCTCTGACTGTTGGAGGGGCAGAAGGAGAATCAATCCAGCCTAAGACCCTGCAAAATGAGTGACATGGCTAGGAGCATGGCACAATCAGAACTGGCACTGCCAGCCAAGACCACCCAAATATCTGAAGCCAACAACAAGAGCCCCAAGGTTCAAGAGGCAAGCAAACAAGCAAAAGCCCGGGGACCACTGAAGCCCCCCTGCTCCCAAACTATGTCTGTGATGAAAATGGATATCAGAAGGTCTTGAGGTTGCTGTAATTCTACAATCAGCCTTTGCCAGTAAAATACAAATAAAACAAACACACTCATCCTGGGATCCTTGAGGTTAAGGAGCTGCTGACACTGCATACTTTTCCTCAGCCAGCCATTAAGCTCCCTTTCAAGGCTAGAAATAATAAAAACTTGAAAAACACTCATGTACTGAACTAGTGGAATCTTTCCATGGGGTCTTTTCATGCACCCACATCCCTCCATATGCAATGGTCCAAGATGGAGCTGAAGCTCCAGACTCCCTCCCACTACTGAAGATGCTCTTTCAACTAACTGTGGGGGAGGGAAGGAGAGGAGGAGGGGACTGGCAATGCTCTAGGAGGGGGGCCACTGGTTTTTTTTTCCCCCAAATCAGCCCTCTTTTTCACCTTACAGATCAAGAAACTGAATCCCACCTGGGGGAAGGGTTGTGCCCAAAGTCACCACCATTTGAGGCTGAGTCTGGACCAGAGCAAGGTTTCCTGGTTCGATGTGGTCCTTGCCAACACACCCCAAACCCACCTCCAGCTCTTTGATGACATCATGGGTTGCCATGTTGACAATGTCTGAACACCAGTTACAGCGGCCCTTCCCTTCCCCCACCCGCCGGACTGGAAGGGTAGTTTCCAAGTCAACAGCCCCTCTTCCCAACTGTTTTTTTCTTTTCCTGGTCCTCCCCCTTCCTTCTGCCCCCCACTCCCAGACCCCTCTTTTGCCCCAGCCAGTAACTATGCCAGCTCTCCCAAACAGTTCAATTCATATCTGGAGGGATGTGGATGACTGGAAATTCCTTGCACGCATTCGGAAATATTTGCCAAGCCAACCCCCACACCCCAGGGCACCAGCAGGGAGCCAGCAGGGAGCCCCACAGCCCCTCCTCTGAGGAACTAAAGCATTCTGGGGTGAGGAGAGAAGCCATCTCCCCTCTCTCCAAAACAGCAAGACAGGAGCCCAGTGCCATGGAGACTTCTGGAATGGAAACCGTCTCAAAAATATGAAGCAGTCATCTTTTACTATAAAAAGTCAGAAGTGCAGGGAACAACCTTCCTAGCAAAGTCTCAGGGCCAGAAGAAAGTGTGAGGGAAGCTGGCTGCTTAAGGGAAACCTTTGGGAAAAGGGGATGGGGATTGAAATCCGAGACCCAAACCTCAGACCTCAGAGAATAACATTCTTGGCCTCGGGCTCAGGTCAGCCCAAGACCCAGCAGGGTGTCCGGTGGAGGAGGGGATTGAAGGAGGAAAGGGGAGGCTGGCAGCAGAGAGGGGTGGGGGTGGATAACTGGGGCGGGAATCCTTGGACTAAATTGGGACTGGTGCCTGGGACTGGCACCAAAAGAAGCGGCGGGAAGGGAAGCAAGTAAGTCAGAGTTACCTGGCACAGTGCCTGGTAGTTAGTAGGCGCTCATAAAAAGAAATTTGAATGAGAGGACAGACAAGCCTACACTCCAGCATTTAGGCGCAGTTTCGCTCCCCAAGCCCGAGCGCCTTTCTGGGCGCCACCTTCCCAAAGTCTCCCCCAGTCCTCAGAAGCACGAGCCCGCGCTGGTCGGTTACCCCGCGGGCCACTCGCCTCTTCCCACGGAAGACCCAGAGAGGGAGAAGCGTGCTCGTGCCCCCGGCCGTCGCCGTAGTTTTGGAGAGCAGGAGTCTGGGGACCGGAGCAGCAAGGGAACAGGCGTCCCGCCTTCCTTCATAGGCGCCCCTTCAGGGGTCTGGGGTCCCCATCCTAGAGGGAGCGGGTTGGAGGCTGGCAGCGCGTCGCCGGGACCCGGGACCCGGCTAGCCCGCGCAGAGGCTGGGAAAAGGTGGGCGCGGCGCTTGAGGAACGCGGGGGCGCGGGGGTCCGGGGAGCTGGCTTAGCTCCAGGGGAGAGGGACCTGGGTCCAGAGGGCTCCTGGGTCCCGGGATGGAGACTCACCTAGATGGGAGGACTATGGACATGCCCAGGAGGATCAGGAGAACTTTGGTTAACATCGTGGTGGGGACCGGCGCGACCACCTGTGCGGAGGTCGCTGCGCACGGTCTGGCCGCCCCGCGCGCGGTGTGCAGGGTTTTGTTGGGCTCCAACTTCCACTCCTCCCACTCGCCCCGCCCCGCCCCCCCACCTTGGCCCCGCCCCCTGAGCCCCGATGGAAATCTCCGACGACGTGTTCGCTGCTGCTGCGGAGAGTAGGGTGGATAGGCTCCGGCGGGCGGAAGGAAGGAGGAGGGAGAGGAGGAGGGAGCCCTGTCGCCAAGGCCCCCCGCCCCCCGCTGCCAAGACTGCAGCGCTGCCAGACTGCTAGGGGCGGGGGACTGGGGAAGGGAGGAAGAGGCGAGCTGGCTGCGCGGGCCCCAGGCAGGGGAAACCGGAGGCCCGCGGCTGCGGCTGGAAGGGCGGCCCCAGACTGGGCTGGGCTAGATGGGGTACTGGGTGGGCTCCTGCCTCCTTATAGAACCCCTCCAGTCCGCTAGCGCGCCGCGGGATCGAACTGTGGCTTCCAGCCCTGGGCTCCCTACCCTATCACCTGTTGCTTCCCCAGGTCTCCTGGCCTCTGAGATTTCCCCTACCTTCACTCCAGACCTTCAGTCCTTCAGAGTACATCTCTTGGCATCCGAAGGAAGCTGGATAACTGAGTACCTTCCTTGGCACAGGGGAAGAAGAGAGACTTGGGGGGTGTCTCCCCAGCAAGCTCTGACCTGAGCTACTACACAGGCCAGTTTCTCAGGTATTTGGGGGCAGGAGAGGACCCACCGACAGAGGACCAGGCCTAGGCATTCACTGGAGCACTTTCCCTGAAGCCCAGAGAGGTAACAACTGACTCAGTGTGGGTCCAGTTTAGCCCTGGGGCTTGGGTCTGAGAGGGACCATGTGGGACCTCCGAAACCTCCTTTCCAGGGCTGGCTGGCCAAATCTTTCTGGAGACTTGGCTTTCAGTCATGCCAGAAGTAGAAGTGAGAAAGCACTGGGGGTGGGGATGAGGGTGGGGGCCAGTGTCCCCATTCAGTGGGGATAGTGAAGAGTCTCAAGCATCCTTGCACTTCCTCTTTGTCACCCAGACCCTTGTGATTCACTTGAGAGGGGAAAGGATTGCAGAGATTTGCCTGTCAAGCTGATGCCAAACATTAGCAGCATCCTCACCTGTTGCTCCAGAAGGGGCTGTGTGCATCTTAGCTAGCAGGAGGCTCCTTGGAGAGCCTTTGCTGTACCAAGCTAACCTAATACACCCTTTCTACCACCCTACCCCTATCCCATCACTCTGCTTTGTCATCTCCACAACACTGCCCACTAACTGATGACATTCTTGGGCATTTCTTTGTGAGCTTGTTTATAGTGGGTTTCCCCTCCCTGGAGTAAGCTCAGTGACAGAAACCAAGCCAAAACAAACAAACAAACAAACAAACAAACAAACATGTCCGTCTGGTTTTCCACCATATTTCTGAAACCTAGATGAGTTCTGGGCACAAAGTAAGCACTCAACAAATATTTGTTTCTGGCCTGCATGCAGCTGTGTGTGTCCCTGTGCCACCGAGTTTACTGGGACCTAGCCTTCCTTCAGCCTCTGTGCAAGGGAGAAGAAAAGACTGCAGGACACATTCAGCCCTCTTGAGTGCACGCTTCCTAGCCCTGCGGCAGGGTAAACTTCATGGGCTTGTGACCTGTGCAGAAGGGCCCCACCTTGTTTAACACTTTGCTGTCCTCCTCTTGAAATTCTTAATAATTTTTGAACACGTGCCCCTGCATTTTTATTTTTCCCTCGGCCCTGTAAATTATGTAGCCACTCTTGCCCTAGGGAGATATGCTGCAGAGCAGGACCAGGCAAACGCAGGGCATTCCCAAGCTCACTAAAAGGAGAAAGCTGCCCACCATCTGCATGCCTTCCTGTCCAGCACCAGAGTGGTGCAAAGTGGCCTTGGACTTGAGGTGTCTTATATGGATGTCGCTTCCTCCACTGGCATTGGAGTTCCAAGAGATGGAGGTTTGACTGATTTCCCTGTACTCGCCTGGGTTCAACGCAGTGCTTAGTGACCAGCATTAGTTACATTTGCTGAATGAGTGACTGAGTTCCAGGCAGCCAAAAGAGGCAAGTGGTTACAGCTTCCTAGTCAGAGGACCCGCCTGGGGCACCTTTCTCTTAAGGGTGGAGATTAATCACATTTTGCCATCTTCCTTACCCACCTCTTCCAATAGGATAGCTGCAAGGACCTGTGGAAACTCATGAGCCTTCTAAAAGGCAGGGCCTGATTACTGTGTTGCAGTTCTCCAAGTACTTCCTGGGCGCTTGTCTATGCCAGGCCATGGACATGGCAATGGAGGGATATACAGTAAAGTCTTGGACATAGTCTTGGCTCTCACGTATGTGGCTCAAGAGAGGAGCAGGGACTTCTGTCAGAAATTACTAGCACAAGGTAAGAAGTCATGAGTGCCTTGGAGTTCCCAGGAAGACCAGGTCTCCCTCTGGCTGGGCAGTTCTGGAAACTGTAGGCAGGAGGAGGAGCCTATGCTTTACACAGACTTGAGACTTATAGCAATAGATGGGCCTTACCAGCAGAGGTGCAGAGATGGGCATTCTAAGCATAGAACCAGCCAAAGTATTGAAATCAAAAATGTGTGTGCTTGATAGAAAACAAGGAAGAGTTTGCAGGGAGCATTTGCATGAAGAGGCACTGTGGGAGATAAAGCTGGAGTGGCAGGCTGGACAGGCTAGTTCTAGGCCTTGAATGCTGAGCCAAGAACCTATACTTTATCTTGTAGGCAAAGGGGAAGTTACAGAAGATATTCAAACAAGTGCATTGCATGTCAGAACTGTTCTTCAAGGAGACCTTTCTGATAGGTCAGGCAAGAGTGTTTACAGGAAGGACAGGCTGGAGTCCTTTTTCTCCCAGAAAAGGAGTTGTATGGATCTGAATGAGAGCAGAGCCACCAGGATGATTAGAAGGGTGCCAGCAACATGGAGGAGGTTTAACTGACACAATTGACATCTACTTGGAGTGGGGGAGGAGGAAAAGGGTATCAGATTGCTAGAGAAGATGCAGGGTCTTCTCCAGGTGACCAGAGTGGTAGAACAGTAATAGAGAAGGTGGAAGGGGGAGAGCTTTTAGTCACAGTAATGAGAATAGTCCCTTTCATTTTGTGTTTCACTTTCTAATGTCCCAAGAACCTTCATATTTATTGTCTAGGTGTGTGTATGTGTGTGTGTCTCCCCACTTTTCTATCCTGGGCTGATTACTTCAAATACATCTCTCTACAACTTGATATTCAAGCTGGATATAAACAAAAAAGTTAATATATCAGCTTCATTTTCATAACTAAACCAAGTTACCCATTGACCAGAATAGCTGTGAGCAACCCCTTTGTCAGTTGTGAATGATCACATTTAATAACCAATACCAAACCACCATGTGTCATGCTATACATGTGGTTTAGGTGTAAAACCAGAGTGGCTGGTCATAAAGTCTGTGTGTTCCTGTCTAGCTTGGCCCAAACTGTAACACATGCACAATGTATTTTTCCTATTAGACCAAGGGAAAAAGACTAGTCCCAAAAAGTTATGCAAGATTCTTAACTAGTTAAGTATCTGAGCTTACAGCAAGACCAAGATGCCTGGGACACTGGGGTAGGCAAGCTAGAAGAAGAATTCTCTATAGGGCTAAGCTGGGAGCTAAAATGGAAGGGAGGGGCAAGTAGATCGGCTTCAGAGCAGATAGACAGACAGTGGAGGTAGAGGCAGCACAGGGCAGTGATTAGGTCCCTGTGCCCCTGTACCCCAGTATAGGTGGGACTGGGTTTGAATTTCAGATCCTCTCTAGTAGACGCTAGCTGAATGAAAAAACTTATGTGCCATTCTCACCATTACTGATAAATTACTGAAAAATAGCAGTGCAGGAACACCTGGTATCACTGAGGTCTTGAAAGAATTCAAGGAAGAATCTGACCAGGGAGCAAGTGCCCAGCCCCAGATATGCATGGTAGAGCAAGGCTCCTATTTCAAGAAGGTGATAATGGACTGGACGACACAGGTTCTAGACCTTGGGGAATTGGATTACTGAGTGAGCACCCTAGGCTGGTGGTACTCAGGTCCAGTCTACAAGGGAGGAGAAGCATGGCTGGGGATGGATATAGAAAGTCCCAGTACATGGGTGTTATTTAAAGCCATGAGACTAGGGGCACCTGGGTGGCTCAGTCATTAAGCATCTGCCTTTGGCTCAGGGCGTGATCCTGCGATCCTGCGATCCTGGGATCGAGTGCTGCATTGGGCTCCTCTGCTGGGAGCCTGCTTCTTCCTCTCCCACTCCCCCTGCTTGTGTTCCCTCTCTCGCTGGCTGTCTCTCTGTAAAATAAATAAATAAAATCTTAAAAAAAATAAAGCCATGGGTCTAGATACAGTCACCCAAGGAGAAAGAAGATGGCATAAGCCTGAGTCCTGAGAGACCTGTCACAGTAGCCAACAGAAGAAGGAGAATTTCTATTAGGATGACAGGTTCAACAACGTTCTAGTAAGACAAGGATTGAATGATGCCCGTTGGGTTTATCAATATGGAAGTCATTGGCAAGCTTGACACAAGCTGTTGTAGTGGAGCATTGGGGTGGGGGCCAGTTCACAGAAGGTTGAGGAGTGCAGGAAATGGGCAGTGAATGAAGGGAGAATATGAACACAGTTTATCTGAGAAATCTGGCTGGAAAGCAGGGAGAGCTATCACTGTCTCCCAGACCAAAAATGAAGATAGAGCTTAATGAAGGGGCCATATCTGATTCTTCTTTGGGTCCCTAGGGCCTGGACCAAGGCCTTGGAGAATAAGAGAAAGAGGTTCAAGGAAGGAGCTAAAGTGTCTTCTGTGAGAAGTGAATGTGTGAAGGGAGGATGTGAGGTCAGAAAACATAGACAACTTCTCAAGAAGTTTACAATGAAGGAGGACAGAGTGTAACAGCTAGAGGGAAGCAAATATTTGGAAAATTCTGATTTTTGTGTCTTAAAGATGAATGAGACATGTTTATATGCTACAAGGAAGAAGCCAATTTAGGGGAAGAAGGAAGGGGGGAAGTCCTTAAGTAGGTAGTTGGGTACAGTCAGAGCCTAGTGTGCAGAACTGGTCTACTAGTCAAGGGTGAATACCTCTTCCTCAGAGGAGGGGGGGAGGAAAGGAAAGGAGGAGAAAGACAGGCTCATTCACTTATTCAACCAACACTTGTTACCATGCACCAGGCACTGTCTTAGAAGCTGAAGAAGTGAGAAAAATAAAAATTCCTGCTCTTGTGGGGCACACATTCCAAGGGAGGAGGTTGACCATAAAAAAATAAATATAATAGGAAAATTTGTAGCACTTTAGAGGGTAATAAATGGTTTGGAGAAAAATTTAGCAGAGTAAGTTAAGTAGGATTCAGGCTGCTGGGGAAAGTAGGTTACAATTTTACATAGGATGGACAGGGACAGCATCCCTAAGAAGGTACCGCTGGGCTATGCAAATGTCCGAAAGAAAAGTGTTTTAGTACAAAGGAATAAACAATAAAAATTACTTAAGAACAGAGCATTTTTGGCATGTTCCAGGAATAGTAAGAAAGCCAGTTCATCTGGAGTAGAGTGAACAAGGAGGAGTTAGTGAGAGATGAGGTCAGAGAGATAATGGGTGGGGCTGGCAAAACATATAGTGTCACTGAAAGAACATTAACTTTTACTCTGCTTAAAAATGGAAGTCATTGGGAGAGTTATGAGCAAAGGAGTGACATACTATAGCATAGAGATGACATTTAAAGCCATGGGACTAGATGAGATGAACATGGGAGTGAGTGTAGCTAGAGAAGTGAACCGAGGACAGTAAGAGACTGGGGAGAAGATAAGGAGCCAGGCAAAAAGACTGAGGAATGTAACCAGTGAGGTGAGAGAATAATCAAGAATGAGGCATCATTGAAGTCAAGAAGGAGGGAGGAATTCAATTGTTAACTGCTGCTGGAAAGTCAAGTGGGATAAGACTAAGACTTGATCATTGTGATTAGCGTGTATAAGTCATAGTGATCTTGACAAAAGAAGTTGGTATGGTGTGCGCATTGAAAATAAGGAGCATAGACAATTCCTTGGGGAGTTTCATTGTAGAGGACAACAGCCAAATGGGACAGTTGTTGGAGAAAGAAGGAGGCTCAAGAGGTTATATGGGACAAGTGACAGCATGTGTATAAGCTGATGGGAATGCCCAAGTGTAGAGTGAAAACTTTATGCTACATAAGAGTGAGGGTGAGGATGATATCATTAAATGAGCAAGAGGGGACAAGATGTAATGGTTTGGAAGCAGCATTGTAGAAGGTGACAACCCTACCTGAGACCCTAAGGGACATGAAGTACAGGAAAATAAACCCTTTCAGATGGCCCCCAGAGCTGGTGGCCTATTGCAGTGTATTGACTGGATTAATGACTGGGTGTGTGAATGAAAGGCCTGCAGGGCAAGCCATGTCCTCCAGGTGGAGAGGAGCTAGAGTTGTATTTGGATAAAGAGGTGGGAAGGTAGAGGCCTCTGTCTCATAGAGCAAGGTGCTAGTGGGCTAGTGAGAGGCTTTGAAGATATAGGGGATGCCAGAGTGGTCAGGTTCTGATTAAAGTTGCAGAAGCACAGAGCAGTGCAGGGATGGGCGTGCTATATAGAGAGCAATGAGCACAGAGACTTACAGAAACTGGTGTGTGGAAAGTGGTGGGTCTTCTTGGAGTTTGAGGAAGATGATTACGTGTACCCTTATCCCTTCCCCTCCAATTTCATTGTAATTTAAAAATAAGATACAGGGGTCAGACAGATACAGAAAAATAATTCCCCACATCCCAAGCAGAGGCTTTAAATTGGCTTCCACAAATGCCATCTTAACCCTCACCCCTGCCTCAAATTAAACTTAACTACCTTTCCTAAGGACAGTAAGCTTCAAAAGACAGATGGCCTTCCTGTGTATCTCAGAAGTCTGGCACAGAAGAACCAAGGATCACTGTGTTTTCCTTTGCTCTGTCTTACCAATCAGGTAGGCCCCTACTTCTCCTTAAGGAGGAGTAAGAGAAGTAGCAGAATGTTTCTCACACAGCACAGGCAACTGAAGTTTCCTGTTATATGGACAAAGTGAAGACATTAAATAGAGAAATCATTTCACTTACAATCTTCAGGTTTTTATTCCTTTTAACCACTTAAGCTTAATGATTAAGTCTAAGATTAACCATAGGTTGAGCTATGACTCTCATGTTTGTAGCAGGGGTTGGGGGGATGGGATGTCATATCAAAAAGCCCCTTGTTACAGAGAGTCCTGTTCTCCCTTTCATGAAACCCTTCCCCCATTACCAACTCCTGCCCTCTTTGTGTAACCTCCTTCTTTGTGTAGGGAGGGGCTAACATTTTGAGCTCCCCTCTCCTTTCTCACAGATGCTGTTCTGGGTGCTGGGGATACAGTGACAAGCCAGACTAAGTTCCTGCCTTCATGAAGCTTACATTCTTATGCAAGGAATTGGCAATACTCAGATAAGGAAGTAAATCTGATAATTTCCCATACAAAATACCATGGGACCATTAAAAGTGGTAATGTAGCCAAGAATAATTGCAGGAGAAGGACAGTGGCCTGTCAATGTGGTCAGGGTGCAAAAGATTTCCTGGGCTCCTTCTGGACCTTCTGGGTAGCTTGGACACTCAGGGCAATCAACTCTGAAACCAGTTTTCCCATCTCTAATTCCAATGTGGAGTAAAGGGAGCATGAGGAAGGTAAAATGACAAGGCTATTAATACATGAGAGCCCGCCAAGCCATTATCGTTTATTTCAAGTGGTGGTAAAAGCAGATGACTCATCCTTCAGAGCTGCAGGACTGTGCATCAAACAGTCTGAATGGTTTACTGGCTTGCCTATTTTCCCAAGCCTGAAGTTCAGGGGATAGAGCTTCTGAGCACCAATAGCCCTGAGGTGCTGCATTTCTTCACCCCAGCTCTAGAAAGACTTTCCCAACAGTCAAAGGTCCCGAGGGAACAAACAGATTCTTCAATGATGACTGGGAGCAGGGTGGTTTCCTGGTGGGGATGAAGCTAGGCAGCTAGATGGAAGAGTCTGTGTTTTACTTGCCCTCCCTCAGCAGACACACTTCCTTGCCTTGTAGGTTAAGGAAGAAAGGAAGGAGTTTTGTTGTAATTCCCAAGAGAGGCTCCTTTTCTCTAGTGCTCTGGGCAAATTTAATCTATTTCATGAAAGACATTTCTCCTCCCAAGGTTTTGGAAAACTGATTCGCAAGTTCATAATGCTTGCTGAGATCAGCTGCCAATCATTTGTAGCAGTTGGGAGTGTTGAGCTTGGTTAAGTGCTCTAAGAGACTCCCTGTATGGAAGCTCTGCCATTGAATCTACAATGTGAAGAAGCCTATTCTACAAAAATGATTGGTTCCAACAGACTGGGAGGTGAATTCACCAAAGAAGTATGTAGTTTTAATGTAAAAAGGTTTTTGTAAAGAGCAGGTGTTCTTTCTTTTCTAATGCATCATCAATAATATCACTGGTTGGGCCTCAGTTCCAAAATTATTAGGGCTGGTGCTCTTGTATGAAATAGAAAGAGCTCCATGGTGGGCCAAATAAATTTGAGACTTCCTATTTCTATGGGAAATTTTGACAGGAGAAAAAAATAGAGAATATGTTTTCATCTCTAAGGGCCTAGTATGATGGGCTGTAAAAAGAATCAGGATTTGGAAGGGACTATAAAAGATTTGATGAAGCTGGTACTAACTTCCTCCTGAAATAGGAATCTCTTTTATAGTCTCCCCTTACAAGTGGGTCATTCAACCTTAGATTGAACCAAGGATAGGTTGTCCACTACTCATAGGGCATCTTGTATCACTTTTAGACTAGCTGTACAGCAAAATGTCCTTTGACATAAGGAAAGAATTACCTGAGGGAAGGTAGAGAGGCCAGTAAGACTCCTTGCTTTTCAGCTCTAAGTTGGCCAGAACAAAACATTTAAACTGGAAATTAGAGAGCCCATCCCTAATACTCCTTTGCCCTGCCCACATAGGCAGGCATGGTTTGAGCTCCCCCTCTATAGGTATGCACTCTGTGACATTCAGTAATCATTTTCACACACAGAAAAATAAGTAGGTGACACATTATCCTAATGCTTCTGATACTATATGGACCAAAGATTAGCCAAGAATATAGAGACATCACACTCATCTGGATGTCCCAAAGTTGACACTAAAGCTTCTGCCATTTCTTTATGGGCAAGCCCTTAGGACTTTACTCAGAGCCTGCTTACTTAGTCTACACAGTTCTAAATATCCTGTGGAAGTCTGGTTACCCAACCCACTGCAACTTAATAGCACAATTAGAAGGGACCAGGGCTTATTCACCTGATAATCCAGACTGCAAATAGTTTTTAGTTTTGTCATAATCAATGGAATTAACCATAGAATTTTCAGTGTGTTCTTGGGGAAATTACTTTCCCTCTCTGAGCCTGTATTTATTTTTGTTTGTTTGCTTGATTGATGTGAGAGAGATGATAACTCCCATGCATACTTTACAGGCTTGTGTTATTGCTTGAGTCAGCTATTGTGTTGGAACATTTACAGTGCTTTTAGCTGCAAGTAATGAAAAACCCTTACTTAGCTTGACTCAGACAACAAAAACATAAGGAATTCCAGAGGTACATGGGCTGTTAAGTTGCTTTATTCAGCTGCTCAACAATGTCTTTGAGGATCTCACATATAACACAGTAGAGTTGGCTCTTTTCTTTAGTGGCAGAACTTGAACTAGAACAAGAACTGAACTTAAAGGCAGCTGACAGTTAACCCAGAGGCCTGTCCAGTGCTCATGCTGTCTTAGGATTTTGGATATTCCATAGTTAGCAATTGCCTTCCATGTGAGGCTGTGTTGGGGGGAAAAGCACTGGAAGTTGAAGAAAGCTATAGCAGGGGAGCTTTTGATGTCAATTGGTTGTAAAGTTGCATAACTCCAAGAAGGATCTAATTCTATGATAAGGTTCAAAGTATATCAGAATAACTAGAATGATCAGTAGGGGAAGAAAGGGATAAAGAAAGGGGGGGTAATCAGAAGGGGGAATGAAACATGAGAGACTATGGACTATGAGAAACAAACTGAGGGCTACAGAGGGGAGAGGGGTGGGGGAATGGGATAGGCCGGTGATGGGTAGTAAGGAGGGCACATATTGCATGGTGCGCTGGGTGTTATACACAACTAATGAATCATCGAGCCTTACATCGGAAACCGGGGATGTACTGTATGGTGACTAACATAATATAATAAAAAATCATTATAAAAAAATCAATTTCTTACACCATACACAGAAATAAATTCAAAGTGAATTAAATATCTAAATGTGAGCCCTAAAACCATAAACATCCTAGAAGAGAATGTAGGCAGTAACTTTTTTAACATCACTGTAGCAACTTCTTTCTTGATATGAATCTAGAAAGCAAGGAAAACAAAAGCAAAAATAAACCACAAGGACAACATAAAATTAAACACTTTTGCAGAGTGAAGGAAACAACAAAACTAAAGGTAACATACAGAATGGGAGAAAATATTTGTAAAGACATATCTGATAAAGGTCTATTACCCAAAATATATAAAAAAACCCCATAAAACTCAACACTCAAAAGCCAAATAATCCAATTGAAAAATGGTCAGAAGATATGAATAGGCCTTTTTCCAAAGAAGACATACAGATGGCCAGGAGACATATGAAAAGATGCTCACCATCACTTATCATCAGGGAAATGCAAATCAAAACTATAATGAGATAACACCTTACAACTGTCAGAATGGCTAAAATCAACAACACAAGAAACAACAGATGTTGGTGAGGATGTGGAGAAAGGGGAACCCTCTTGCACTGTTGGTGGGAATTCAAACTGATGCAGCCACTCTGGAAAACAGTATGGAGGTTCCTTAAAAGTTAAAAATACAGCTACTCTATGACCCAGCAACTGTACTACTAGGTATTTACTTAGAATACAAAAAACTAATTCAAAGGGATACATGCACCCTGATGTTTATAGCATCATTATCAATAATAGCCAAACTATAGAAAGAGCCCAAGTCTCCATGGACTGATGAATGGATAAAGAAGATGTGGTATATGTATACAATGGAATATTACTCAGCCACAAAAAATGAAATATTGCCATTTGCAATGACATGGTTTGAGCTAGAGAGTATTATGCTAAGCAAAATAAGTTAGACAGAGAAAGACAAATACCATATGATTTCACTCATGTGTGGAATTTAATAAATGAAAAAAAAAACAAGCAAAGGGAAGCAAAAAGACAGAGGCAAACCAAGAAACAGACTCTTAAGTATAAAGAACAAACTGATGGTTAGCAGAGGGGATGTGGGTAGGGGGATGGGTTAAATAGAGGATGGGTATTGGGAAGTGCACTTGTGATGAACACTGTCTGATACATGGAAGTATTGAATCATTACATTGTACACCTGAAATTAATATTACACTGTATGCTAACTAACTTGAATTTAAATAAAAACTTTAAAACAAATAAATAAATAAATAAATAAATATTTCATCTCAAAAAAAAAAAAAAACAAAGTATATCAGAATAGAAAAGGGTCATGAAGGTTAGAGAGACATGGTCTGTTTAGGATGCTCTGATTAGGAGTGGGGAGAACACTGGGTACATAGAGGGATAGGATGGGAAGTGCAGCTGGCATGTATCTCTAGCGCCAAGGTGCTAAGACTGGGTTATTTCTTTTAAGGAAAGCCCTGTGATGGAAGATAAAAGTTTTGGTAGTTTGGAATATGTTGACTCTGAGGTGTCTGTGGGATAACCAAGTAGAAAGTTACAGGGGGCAGTTGAATATATAAAGCTGGAGCTTAGTACAGAGGTCTAGGTTAGAGACTGACCTATTAATACTATGAACGATATTGTATAACACTTCGTGTTTTCAAAAACATCTTCATCTTCATTATTTGATCCTTACCCCAATTCTATGAGATAGACATTATTTTTCCCTCTTCCCAGCTGAGGCAACTGAGTCCCAGAGAAATTAGGTGACTTGTGTAAGAGCATACAGCCAGAAAGTAACAGAGCTGGGACTAGAATGAGGGTCCCTTATACAGAATGCCACACATTTCCTGCTGTTGTTCAAATAGCAAAGTCAGCTGCACAGAGATAGTGGGAGAAGCCATGGGAATTGACATCCCTCAGAAAGCTTATGAAAAGTAAGAACAGAGTTAGGCAGAACATGGAACCCTGTAGTTTTCATAGAAGTAAACATGAGCTGCCTGCAGACTGGCCTACAGATTTCTGATCAATGTGATGTTATGATTTCCCTTGCCTTTGAACCTAACTGGGTTTCTGGCCCTGGGGATGCTGCAACTTTGCTTTTTCCAGCTTTCCTCCCAAATCTACTCTAACCTGCTCCTCCCTGTGCTTCTATTGAAGTTACTCAGTTTGTATTTTGGATCTTGGCTCTGTTAACTGTATCTTGAGGTTCTGAACCCTGGCTGCATCCCTAGATTATTGACTCACTGGACCCACCCTGGGCCTCCCTGTTTGCGTCTTGGACTCTGTCCAGGGCTTAGGCTGGCTGGGCTTCAGGTTCTGGGTGTCAATACCCAGGGACTGTTGTAGGGAAGCAATGAATTCAGACACGTTTCTTCATCCCTTCTCTGGCCTGCTTTCTTGCCAAGTAGGTCATGGAGAATGACTATGATTTGCTTGATTGGCAAACCCCAGTGAAGGGTCACATGGCATGTTAGATAGACATGAGGTCTTTATAAACTGGTGGGCAATTTTCCAGATGGTCCTCGTGGGAAGGCAGTGAGGAAAATCCAAAAGGCAACATCAAATTGGGGGTGAGTTGGAGGAAGGAGGGTGCCGAGAGAGACAATGGAAGCTCTGGTTCAAGTCTTCAGGAAAACTGAAGGCAACGTATTCCCATCCTCAGATCAGGAGAAAGTGAGCAGCAGAGCTGTGTTGAGAACAACCATACTTCTTATATCACATTTCCTAGCCTGGGGAGTGAGGAATGTACATGAAGGAGTCTAAAGGAAGTTTACCACTTTCAACATCAAGGGTTTTGAAAATAGCCATTTAAACCACGTATTAGGAAGAAAAACTCCACATCTTGCAGGTATGGCACATTTTTCTACCTTAGCAAAATGAAGCACACCAGACATATGCAACCTCTTCTTAATTATTCTTGGTTCTTATTGTGAACTTCATGTCCTATTCTTGGCTATGACAATTGTTTTCTTTGTTGCTACTTAGATGTAGTCACTACTCTTATGGAAAATGGCCCCGAATGGAGGTGCTTTTTGAGTCAGTGTATCTCTTTTTACAGGGTTTCTTCTTTGACTTCACTATGAATCTGTCAATTACCACTTCTCATGATTGTCAACAAGTCTTCTTCTTTAATGAAATCACTTTTTCTTGCCATTTCTCATTTGCGTTGGCATTGGAATTTGGATATATATGTTTCATAGAACCTTATGTAAACTTAAGTTTCTGGATACTGTCCCCCACCTCCATAAAAAAAGTGTGAAGCATGGGCTTCATGATTGTGATTTCAGTTGCTCTGAGGCTTTCCTTCCCCCCAACTCAGTTGTATTCTCATATATTAGAGATTCTTTTACAGGCTGGGGATATAGAAGTACAAAACAGAAAATGTCCCTGGCCTCATGAAGATTGCATTTCATGGGAGGAGACGTTTTAAAAATGTGATATATTAGAAAATGGAAAATGCTATGAAGGGAAATAAAGCAGTAGAGGGAATAATGTAGTGTTGAGGGTATAGTTCATTATTTTATAGGATACTGTGATTTATAAGGGGATCAAATGGAAGGAGTGAGCCACATGGATGTCTGAGAGGAAAACATTCCAGGCAGAAGGAACAGGAATACAAGGCCCTGAGGTGGGTGGGTGGGTGAGTGCCTGATATGTTGGAGAAATTGCAGTGGGCCTGGTGTGACTTAAAGGAGTGCAGGCAAAGGGGAAAGTGGTAGAGGGATAAAATCAGGGAATTGCCAGGGGCTGGATCCTGAACCATTAAAAGGACACTACTTTTCACCCTGAAATGGGGGATCATTAGATTTTGAACAGAGGAATGGTGTTATGATCTGAATTGTATCCCTCTCAATTCAACCTTGAAGTTCTCACCCCTAGTACCACAGAATGTGGCTATTTTTGGAGCTAGGGTCTTTAAAGAGGTAATTAAGGTAAATGAGGTCATTAGTGCGGTGCCCTAATCCAATATGACTGATGTCCTTATAAGAAGAGGAGATTAAGACACAGACATGTACAGAGGGAAGACTGTGAGAAGACACAGAGAGAAGATGGCCATCTGTAAGTCAAGTTTAGAGTTTTCAGAATACCCGGCTGATACTTCGATCTGAGACTTATAGCTTCCAAAACTATGAGGAAATAAATCTGTTGTTGAAACCCCCCAGTCTGTGATACTTCATTATCAGTTCTAGGGAACTCATATAAGTGACATGATTGACTTAAAGTTTAAAAATAGCACCCTGGTCCCTGTGTAAAGAAGGAATGATTGAAGAACAAGGGTGGCCATGTAAGTGGCCTGTGGATATGAATATTGATAAGCATAGTGAATGTTGTTCAGAAGTGTGTATTGGGCCCAGAGTTGAAGGGATAAATGAACAAAGGCTTTAACAGAGCAGAATGGAGAGCATACCAAAGAGTACAAGTGACATGTGCAAAATGATTGAGAACCTGTTCTAAGCAATAGTACAAAGGACAGAAAACATCTTGGTTTGGTTTTGCCCAGGAATTCCCACTGGGAATACACACCATCAAACTGCCAAGGTAAAGAAAGTTCCAATCTTGCGTGGCTTTGACCATTTTCTGGGAGGAGGGGGCAGTAGACAAGCAGCAATGGAGGTAAACAGCTAAGAATCATATAACAGATGATTATTAGAAAGGAGGAAAGATGGAACATAAGGTAGCAAAATATTACAGGTTCTTGGAGTCGGAAGATCAGGGTTTTGACCACACATTTACCACTTGTGGGGCAGATAACTTCTTTGAGCCTTGCTTTATTTCTCTTTCCACTGGAGCCCCAAATCACACCTTGCCTGCTTCACAGTGCTATTGGGAAGGTCAAGTGTGCTACAGACTGAGAAAGTGCTTGCTGAGTTAAACAATACAGAGATTCTTTAGGTACAAAAAAAAAAGTAAAGGTTTCAATGCAGCTTCTGGGTATGGAAGAAGCAATGTACCTTCTGGGTGTGGAAGAAGCAAGGAGAAATGGGTGTGGTCAAGACTGCTAGCTGTGCACTTAAATCTAGTTACATTTTCTTCTATAATAATAAAATTGTGGCTGGGCACATTGCTTCCCAGCTAGACCACATTTCCAAAAATCTCCTGAAGTCAGATTCTGTCATGTGACTATATTATCCCTAATGGAATGTATGTACCTTAAGACCACAGTGTATTTTTTCCTTGTCCTCTTCCCACTTCCCACCAGCTGGACCCATTTATGGTGGTTACCCACATTTAATTAGGTCAATTATATCAGTGTCCTAATGGATAGCCAAGTAACAATTTGGAAGGAACCTGGGCTCATAAATGACTTCAAAGGGGCAGAACCACTTGCCAACCAGCATCCTTCACATCAGGACTGTTAAATTAGAAACTACTTTGTTATCTCAGCCATCCTATTGGTAGGTTTCTGTTAGGACAACTAAACTTTACCTTAACTAAAGTGGAATTGTATCTTGAAATGCAAAATATTATTGTATTGTTATTACAAGAAAAACGTAGCAGATAGGTGTGTGGAGGGGGACAAATATATTGATATTATAAAGTTGAAAGCTGGTGACTTCTTTCATGCCGTGGTAAAGCATAGTAAAACTGTCACCTAAACTAACTTGAAATTCAGTCTAATGCTTGCTAAGAGTCTAGCAGTAGAAAAAGTCATTGAGAAGAGTCAGAATGTTTATGTTGGCTTCTCCTTGATGCTTTTAGAAAAGTATTAAAAACAAGTGATCTTACCATTTGTGACAACATGGATGGACCTAGAGGGTATTATGCTAAGTCAAATAAGTCAGAGAAATATAAATACCTTATTATTTCACTCGTAAGTATAATTTAAATCAAAACAAAACAAAACAAAACTGAAACAAACTCATAGATACAGAGAACAAACTGATGGTTACAAGAGGCGAAGGGGATAGGAGGATGGATGAAATAGGTACAGGGGATTAAAAGGTACAAACTTCCAGTTATAGAATAAATAAGACATGGAAATGTAATATATGGCATAGGGAATGTAGTCAATAATATTTATTTGTCTATGACAATCACCAGCAGGAACCTCGCAAAGTCTGAAGCCTGAAAACTCATCAACTGTGATTCTTGAATGGGATATATGACAAAGATCATGCTGGTGACTCAGGAATATACGGTGAGCAGTTCTGAATAGTTTCACCTATGGCTGAAGCCAGGTAAACAGATTGTTTAGCAATCAATCAGACTATTTCTTTGTGATTAATAGTGCAGCTTGCTTATTCCCAGCTATAAGCAGGATGATCCACCCAACTCCTGCAGGAACAGGTATACTCTTTAGTAAGACTATCAACAGAGCTAAGTATTAGAGAGAAATAAACCCAAAGGCAAATGAAATTTCATGTGTAGCTGACAGATGAAGCAGGTCTTGAACTTCATGGCCATCAGAACCTCTTGATGGACTTGTTAAAATTTAGATTCCTAGGTCCTTCCCTGGATTTTGTTGCTGGTGGCTCATGGGAGGATTGCATGTTGATAATTGTTCTCAATTACCCAGAAACTCACTTGAGCCAGGATCAAGTGAGCTGGAAGATTTTTCTTTCGATCTTTAAATGTATCCAGTTAGTTTTTCACCAGTGTGCTACCTGAACCTGTGAACAATCAATTTCTAAAATATCTCCTGGCCACACCTTTATTTGATTCTCATGTTAGCTCTGAGGTAGAGCTGGCATGCTAGAATGAGTATCCCATTTTACAGATGTTGGAATTGATAATCAGTGAAGGAAAGTGACTTACCCAAGGTTTCATTGCCAGAGTTGTCAAGCTGTGATTCAAACCATAATCTTTAGATTCTAACTCGGGGAGTGTTCTTCTTCCCCAGCCTGTAATCTGTTCAACCAAGAGACATTGAGCTTCTGATTTTATTTAATTGTAACAGGTCTTTCAGAGGCTTTGGCGTTTATTCTAACCCCTTAAATACATAAAAAGTACCTTTGAAGTTAAACTCAGAGGTGCTTTTGGCAGTGAACTGTGGAGCAGAGGCCAAATCTCAGGAAAATGGTCCTTTGTCAGTAGGCTGCCATTTTCCCTTTTATAACCTGATGCCCAATCCAGGGCTCTGCCATCCTCCATCAGGTGTCTGGAGCCCCAGTAAGTCTGACCTCCCTGAACAGGATGCCATCTCCCACACCTCTCCTTCCTTCTCTCCATCAGAGCATACTATCCTGGGCTGCATTCCTTACCCCAGAATTACCAGGTCTAATGGTGCAATCTAGTTTACTGTGGTCAGGGAAAATGAGGAGGTTTGGCTTAAAGCTCAGGCTCGTCCTTAAGGAGGGTCTTTTTTCCCCACCCTGCAGAGCCAGGGACTCTGCCTGCCAGTCATCTTTCTCAAACTTACAATCCAACTCTATATGTTAAGATATTGGCCCCAAAGGCTTCAGAGTAGGATCCCCCTCCCCATATCCCTTCTCCCAGCTCTGGGGGATTAAAGGCTTTTTTTGTCTATTCCCACGCAGAATATCCAATTCACTTATGGGGAAAGACTTTGAAGCTTGTTTGGAGCCACTAGGTAACTGCACAGAAGTCCAATTAATGTCACACCCTTCAGGTCTGAGAAAATAGTTTGCCATTTGACCTCTTTCACATTTTCCTCTCCAAGAAAGGTCCTATCAGCCTAAAGATCCTTTCTTTATTCAACAAATTTTTATTGGGACTCTGCTATGTCTCAAGCACTGTAACAAGCTCTGGCAACACAACAATGGACAAAACAAAAATTGAACCTTACAATTTAACAAGGGTATATTGAGAATGGATGAAACACATATGATATGTAAAGCACGTATGTTTTACCTTATGTAAAGGTAAAAAGGTAAAAAGAAAAAGGTAAGAAAAGGAGAAGGGAAAAGTGTATGGTGAGTGTTAGGTCTGTGCACACGCGCTCAATTTTAAATAGTGCATCAGTGAAGGTCTCATTTAGAAGATAACATTTGGTAAAGACCCAGAAGAGATGAGGGATGAGCCATGTTGTGGATATTTGGAAAAACAGCATTTCAAACAGAGGAAAGAGTGAGTGCAAAGTCCCTGAAGTGAGAGCATTTTTGGCGTGTTTCAAGGAAAAGCAAGGGGGCCAAGTGCAGTGAAAGTGGAGTGAGCAAGACCAAGAATATTAAGAGTTGAAGTCAGAGAGGTTGGAGAAGGAAAAGGGAAGCAGATCACTAGGGTCTTTTAGGCTTTGGGGATTATTTTAGCTTTTACCATGAGATGAAATGGGGAGCCATTGTATGACAGGAGAAAATCAGGATGTGGCTTAGGTATTTTTAAAATCTGCTTAATTGCAGCATTTTTTTTACATATAATAAAATGCACCCAGTTCAATTGTATTAGAGTTGCATGAGATTTTTAAAAATATACTTAGTTGTATAATCATCAGCATAATCAGGAAACAGAATATTTGTATTACCCTAAGAAGCTCCTGAATTCTCCCATAACTACCACTCTTGCCTCTCATCCCAGGCAATGCCACTTACTTAATTTCAATCACAGTGCATAAGCTTTGCCTATTCTGGAATTCACATATGGGGAATCATACTGCAATGGATTGCTTTATGAATGCCTTCTTTTGCTAAATATTATGTCTGTAAAATTCATCCATGTTATGTGTAGTAGTTCATTCAGTTTTAATATGGAGTAGTATTCCACTGCATAGACATACCAGTTTGTTTATGCACTCACTTATTGATAGATATTCATATAATTTTCAGTTCGGGGAAAACATGAATAAATATGTTATGCAAATTTGGGTACAAACTTTTGTGTGGATGTATATTTTCAATTCTCTTAGGTAAAAAACATACAGCAAAGTAAACACTTTTATACAACCATCTAGACTCTACCATTGTTTTATATTTGTTTTACCACAGCTATCCATCCTTCTTTTGAACTATTTATTTTATTTTTTGTGTGCACTTCAATAAATTAGAGACAACAGTTATTTCCCTCACAAATATTTCATTAGGCATTTCATTAATGAGAGTTCAATAATTGTTTACAGTTTTTTCATTCCATTTAAAATTTACATACAATGAAATGCACAAATCTAAAGATACCACCTAAGTTTTTTTAAATAATAATATTTTTATTATATTATGTTAGTCACCATACAGTACATCCCTAGTTTTTGATGCAATGTTCCATGATTCATTATTTGTGTATAACACCCAGTGCACCATGCAATACGTGCCCTCCTTAATACCCATCACCAGCCTATCCCATTACCCTCCCTGAAGCCCTCAGTTTGTTTCCCAGAGTCCACAGCATCTCATGGTTCATTCCCCCTTCTGTTTACTCCCCCTTTCTTCTTCCCTTTCTTCTCTTACAGATGTTCCTAGTTCTTATGTTCCATAAATGAGTGAAACCATATGATAATTGTCTTTCTCTGCTTGACTTATTTCACTTAGCATAATCCCCTCCGGTCCCGTCCATGTTGCAGCAAATATTGAGAAATCGTTCTTTCTGATGGCTGAGTAATATTCCATTGTATATATGGAGCACATCTTCTTAATCCAGTCTTCTGCTGAAGGGCATCTCGGCTCCTTCCACAATTTAGCTATTGTGGACAATACTGCTATGAACATTGGGGTGTTCTCTTCACTATGTCTGTATCTTTGGGGTAAATACCCAGTAGTGCAATACTGCTATGAACATTGGGGTGTTCTCTTCACTATGTCTGTATCTTTGGGGTAAATACCCAGTAGTGCAATGGCTGGGTCATAGGGTAGCTCAATTTTTAACTTTTTAAGGGGCCTCCACACTGTTTTCCAAAGTGGCTGTACCAACTTGCATTCCCACCAACAGTGTAAAAGGGATCCCCTTTCTCCACATCCTTTCCAACATTTGTTGTTTCCTGCCTTGTCCATTTTTGCCATTCTAACTGGCGTAAGGTGGTATCTCAGTGTGGTTTTGATTTGAATTTCCCTGATGGCTAATGATTTTGAACATTTTTTCATGTGTCTGTTAGCCATTTGTATGTCTTCATTGGAAAAGTGTCTGTTCATATCTTCTGCCCACTTTTTGATTTGTTTATTTGTTTCTTGTGTATAGAGTTTGAGAAGTTCTTTGTAGATCTTGGATACCAGTCTTTTATCTGTAGTGTCATTTGCAAATATCTTCTCCCATTCCGTGGGCTGCCTCTTCATTTTTTTAACTGTTTCCTTGGCTGTGCAGAAGCTTTTTATCCAAACTGGAACAAACAGCCCTTAAATTTGTGTGGAAAAAGAAAAGGCCCCGAATCTCCAAGGAATTGTTGAAAAGGAAACACAAAGCTGGGGCATCACATTGCCAGGTTTCAAGCTGTGATCACAACGACAGCATGGTACTGGCATAAAAACAGACACATAGACCAACGGAACAGAATAGCGAACCTGGAAATGGACCCTCAGCTCTTTGGGCAACTAATCTTTGACAAAGCAGGAAAAAACATCCAGTGGAAAAAAGACAGTCTCTTCAATAAATGGTGCTGGGAAAATTGGACAGCTACATGCAAAAGAATGAAACTTGACCACTATCTCACACCATACACAAAAATAAACTCCAAATGGATGAAAGACCTCGATGTGAGACAGGAATCCATCAAAATCCTAGAGGAGAACATAGGCTGCAACCTCTTTGACCTTGGCCACAGCAACTTTTTTCATGACACATCTCCAAAGGCAAGAGAAACAAAAGAAAAAATGAACTTGTGGGACCACCTAAGTTTTGACAAATGCCTACGTCTGAGTAAACCAAACCCCTAGAAAGATGTAAACCATTACCGTTACCGTATCACCTCATGTTCCTTCCCGGTCACTCCTTGTTCATACCATCCTGTGGAAGCAACTACTGTTCCAGCATCTTTTCAGGATGACTGCTTTGTTATAGAACTTCATATAAATGAAATCATACAATATTTACTCCATTTTGAAACTCTTCTTTTGCTCAAGTTGAGACTAATTTTATTGCTGAGTAGTCTTCCACATATTGTGTTTTGTTTATTCATTCTCCTATTGATGAACATTTGTTTCCTAGTTCAGGTTTTGACTATTATGAATAAAGCTCCTATGAGTATTCTTGAACAAGTCTTTTTATGGGTGTGTTTCATTTCTTTTGAATATTTAGGAGTAGAAGAGCTGGGTCATATAGTAGGTGTATGTTCAGTTATAAGAAACTTCTAGAACTTTTTCCAAAGTGGTCGTAGCATTTTACATTCCAACCAACAATGTACAATTGCACCAGATTTCCCCTAGCCTTTCAAAATTTTAGCCATTCTAGTGTGTGTGTGTGTGTAGTGGCGTTTTCTCTTGGCTTAATTTTGCATTTCTCTGGTAACTGCTGATGTTGAATACTTTTTAATGCATTTTTAAGAAATTTATTTATTTTTGCTTAAGAAGTGTGTGTTCAAATATTTTGTCCCCTTTTAAAGTGGGTATTTTTTTGGTTCTTTTTCTTATTGATCTGTAGGTTTGTTTTTTTTTTTCAATATATACCCTGAATAACATTCTTTTGTCAGATATATGTTTGGGAATACTTTCTTCCAGTCTGTGACTTGCCATTAATTTTTATTAATAATGTCTTAATTATGAGCAGAAGTTTTAAAGTCTGTTTTATTAATTTTTTCATTTATGGTTATTGCTTTCTTTAGCCTAAGGAATCTTTGCCTGCCCCAGTTCTTAAAGACATTCTCCTTTAAATTTTTTCTTTAAAAGTTTTAGATTTTTAGCTTTTACATTTAGATCTATGATCCATCTTGAATTAATTTTTGTTTATGGTATGTGAGAGGGGTTGAGGTTAATTTTTTCTGTATAGATATCCAATTTTTCCAGTATCATTTGTTCAAGTCTCATTACCCACTAGGATTGCTTTGAAGCTCTGTGGAAAATCAAATGACTTTTTAAGTGTGCACCTATTTTTGGACTGTGAATTCTGTTTTATTGATCTCTGTGTCAGTCCTTATGATGACATTTCTACACTCTCTTGATTACTATAGGTTTATAGTAGGTCTTCAAATCTGGTAGTTAGAGATCTCTAACTTTGTTCTTATTTGTGAGGCTTTTAATTTTGATGAAGCTCAAGTTATGATTTTTCTCTTTTTATGGTTAGTGTTTCTTTGAGTCCTGGCTAAGATAATCTTTGCCTACTCTGTCTATGAGAATTTTCTCCAAAGTTTTCATCTAGAAGTTTTGTAGTTTTATTTATTTATTTTTAAAGTTTTTATTTAAATTCCAGTTAACACACAATGTAATGTTAGTTTCAAGTGTACAATATAGTGATTCAACAGTTCCATACAGTAGTAATGGAGTGCATATACCTCATGGAGCTTCTCCAGGACTCTATAAACACATGGCAAAACATGAGCCTGGTGGGCTCCACTCGTCCCAAAGCTCAGGAGGAAATGACTACCAAAATCAAACCTCACACAGGAAGACACTGGATTTGGGCTCATTCCTGAGGAGGGGAGTGGAGTAGGGCTGAAGCCCATTTTGCTACCATTTTGGCAGCAAAACGGAGCCTTTAAATTTAATGTTTTATTATTTTCCTGGTTAAAAAATCTGTGTTTATTGTATAAAATTTATAACATATCAAAAAGTATGGAGAAAAGGAATACAATTATCACAATACCACCACTCAGAGAAAAACACTGTTTCATTTTAGGCTTTTTCTTTCTGGAATTTTCTTACATATGCATACATATTTTTATGAAAAAGTGAAATCAGACTATATATAAATGTGCATCTTGAGTTTTTCACTTCACCTTTTATGGTGACTAATTAGAAAATCAGCACATGACAGTTATTTAAGTTTTGAAAAGTATACTAATATTGAAGGTGAAAATAACAACTACTCTAACGTCCCCATCCAAAGATAACCACTGTCAGTGGCCAGTTTTAAGTGGCTGAAACTTCTTGTGTCTGGTTTGTTTTTAGATAATCAAATTCAGTAGTATTCAGCCTTTTTCCTGTCCCACAGCAACAAGGGAATATAAAGCACTCCCCTGCATGGTTTATAATGTCTTCTCTCTAATCTGGTTCTAACTTCATGTTTAACAGACAAAAAGACCTGAAATCCAGGAAAGTTAGTTTCTTGCCCATGAGAATTCAGCCTACTACCCAGGTTTCCTATTTCCTGAAACACAGGCTCATGTTGCTACATCTGGCTACTTCCTCCTCTGTAAATTAAGCAATCTCCATTGTCATCCCCCACCAATACTGCCAATGCCTGAGTGCCTTGACTTTAAGCAAGTCAAATCAGCCTAAGGTGGTAGAATGAAGGGCAGCTGCTAGGGAACATGTGGGGTAACAGAAAAAGTTTGCTTTTTTGATTGCAGCAATCTTATTTGATTGAAAGGAGGCCCTGAGGTCTTTCAGTGAAGAGAGAAGATGGCTCATTTATTTGTTCAATTATTCATTTGTTTGTTTATGGTGGGAGAAGAACAATAGTTATTTTAAGAGCTGGCTGCAGTTTCAGTGTATTGGCCCTGAAGGAAAGTTGAATTTTATTAGAAAAAATCTTTTGTTTATAAAAATCTTCTTATTAGGGTTACATGGCCTTGAGAACCAGAACCAGTGGACAAAGTGGAGGTGGAAGGGGCAAGATCAACAAGAATTAAATTCCTCAGTATAATAAAATAACAGGTGTTTTTCCCTTTATTTTAATGAGCCAGGAAGAATGGAGTTTGGAAACTAGAACTGATAGGGAACATTGGAAGGAGGAGGAAGAATTTCAAGAAGTAGCAGACGGGGTCATTAAGGGTGAGGGTGACAGTGTTACTGTGATACTGTACACTGTGCATTCCCTGGGGCTACAAAACAGTCAGGTCTCATATTAAATTCTAGCTTGTTATTGTGCTAGGTTTATATCTCTACTATCCATCCCTGCCAAGAATTCTTCATCATCATTGCCATCACCATATTTATTGAGCATATACTGCATGCAAGCACTGTGATGTTTAATGTGTATTATATCGTTTAATCCTCACAACCACTCCATGAAGTAAAGGTTATCAGCATTCTCATTTTTTAGATGAAGAACCAAGACTAAAGTGGCTAAATAACTTGTTCAAAGTTCCATCTAAGGGATTTAGTTAAGACATAAGTCTAGGTCCAGGCTCTAAAACAGTAATCTTCACACTTCTATGATTGCCCATCTTATAAAACATCTATCCCCAATATATGAATATTTGTTTATAGCTTATATATACAATGCACTGGACAATCTCTTTATTATAAATATATTATACATCTATATTATAAAACATTTAAATCCAGAGTTTTAAGGAGGATAATACAAATATAGCTAAATAATACTCATAAATATCTTATAAATTCTGACAGCTTTACCCTGAAATTTGCTATTTTCTCAAGGCGTAGAATACACTTAATAGCAAAGTTCATCATTAACAATAATAATGAAATATCACATTTCATATTGTCTTGATAATTTCAAGTTTTTGCCATTTTTTTGTCACACATGATTAGCTTGTCATGTAGCTTATAAAGGATTTATTCCCAGATTAGTTGAAGTGTCAGTGGTGCCATTTTCTTATCATTCATTTATGCTTATACATACTGTTAATGTTATCTTCAGTCTGCTGTTTCTTTTCAGAAAACTTTTAAAAGCTCTTATCTGTTTTGTGAGGGTGTGTTGAGTTAAAATTGGATGGTGTCATTTTTTTGTTTGTTTATTTTTTAAATTATTTTTCTATTATGTTAGTCACCATACAGCACTTCATTAGTTTTTGATTTAGTGTCCATGATTCATTGGGATGATCATTTTGATTTTAGTCATCCTGGTGTGTGTGATTTTGTATCTCATTGTGGTTTTGATTTGCATTTCTCTAAAACCTAATGATGTTGAGCATTTTTTTCATGTGCTTTTTGGTCACTTGCATATCATCTTTGGTAAAATGTTCACTTAGACCCTTTGCTCATTTTTTAGTTAGGTCATTTATCTTTTTTGAGTTGTAAGAGTTCTTTTTATTCTCTAGATACAAGTCCCATATCAGATATATACTTTGCAAATATTTTTTCTCATTTTCTGTGTTACAGAGGGTGTGAGGAAATTGGAATCTTTATACATTGCTGATGGGATTATAAAATGGTGCAGCCACTTTGGAAAACAGTTTTACAGTTAATTAAAAAGCTAAACATAGTTTGCATATGACCCAGCAATTCCACTACTAGGTTTTTACCCAAAAGAAATGAAAACATACATCTACACAAAAACTTGTGCATAAATGTTCATAATAGTGTTACTCATAATGGCTAAACAGTGAAAACAACCTAAATGTCTATCAACAGATGAATAGATAAACAAAATGGGCTCTATCCATACAATCTATTCTCATTTGGGCATAAAAAGGAATGAAGTACTGATACATACTACAATATGGATGAACCTTGAAAACATTATACTAACCTTGAAACATTATATAGGCATGAAAGGACATATATTGTGTGATTCTGTCTATATAAAATACCCCAAAGAGGCAAATCCATAGAAACAGAAAGTAGTTTAGTAGTTGTCTACAGTTGAGGGGGCAGTTGAGGGGAAATGAAGAGTGACTGCTAATGGGCATGGAGTTTCTATCTGGGGTCATGAAAATGTTCTGGAATTAGATGGTGGCGATGGTAGCAGAACTTGGTGAATATAGTAAAACCCACTAACTTTTATACTAAGTGAATTATACTTTAATAAAACTATCATGAAATAAATTGGTTGATGTCTATAAATCCATATTACTTAGCACACATGACTTGCTCAAAATGCTGACAGTCATGAGCGTCCTACTATAAATGCTAGAACACTGTGCATCTTTCCTCTTACCTCAGGGTACCTCTTCCATAGCACAGGACTCAGGACTATCTGTCACATGAATGGGCAAAATGAGATGAGAACAATAGATTAACATGCATACTCCATAATGGGAAGATAAATTTCTGTCTCACTTTTTACATTCAAAGACAGAGAAACAAGTTGTAGTGTTTTCTTTCTCATATCACAATGAATCACTCCCATACACCTCATATTGGAGACTGCTGTTCTAAACCACCTTGCTCAGGATGTGTCCTGAATTTGCTTCCAGTAAAAGTCAGTTACACATGGGGCACCTGGGTGGCTCAGTGGATTAAGCATCTGACTTTGGCTCAGGTCATGATCTCAGGGTCATAGGATTGAACCCTGCATGGGGCTCCCTGCTCAATGGGGACTCTGCTTCTCCCTCTCCCTCTGCCCCTCCTCCAACTCATGGTCTCTCTCTTGCTCTCTCTCTCCTAAATAAATAAATAAAATCTTTTAAAAAGTCAGTTACACACATATGTTTTTTTTTTTTTTTTAGAAGCAGGCTCCCAGTGGAGGAGCCTGATGTGGGGCTCGATTCCAGAATGCCGGGATTACGCCCTGAGCCGAAGGCAGACACTTAACAACTGAGCCACCCAGGTGCCCCAGTTACACACATATCCTGATCAAGTCAACAAAGTCCCAGCTCTGCTAGTACTCAAATTCCAGACAAGTGGTAGCAGTTGAACATACAAGATAGAGAAAGAATAATTGATAGGGTAAGACTGAGAAATTGGGCCCAACTGTGAATCAAAGCAAGGGTAGGGGATTTGACCAAAACAGAAGGGTGATCACCTTCTCTAACATAAATGAATGACACAGGTAAAGATTGGTGCTGGTAGAGGTAGTTTTGTAGATTTAATACACATGGTGATGAGGGAGCAGAAGGCTGGCTGAAGACAAAGCATAAACTGACACCCTGTGACCTTCCCCCAGCCCCTATTCTTGGGTGGGACATGTGTGACATTCTTCCAGGAAGCCCCCAACCATCTTCATGCTAATGCCTTGCTAGAGGGAAAAACTACCGTAACTTGACAATGGCAAGGCCTCAGGTATCCTGTGGGTCTTCTTTAACATATGAAAATATTCTCTCAACCTCCCTTTTTCTTTACCTCCCCCATCCCCATAGTGTATCATCAGCCACCCCTCACAACCCCGGTGCAGCAGCTCTTTCTGCCCACGGGTCCTGTCCCTGTGCTTTAATAAGCTACCATTTTGCACCAAAGATGTCTCAAGAATTCTTTCTTGGTCATCGGCTCCAGACTCCACCCCACTGAACCTCACCTATATTCCAAAGCCGCATCACATGGCATAGGTAAGTTTCCTTCTGTTGATTTTTATCTTGTGTATGCGTGTGAACCAGGGAGTTCTATGCTGACAGGGGGAGGGAGTAAAGGGAGAAGTTAGAATTTTAAAGCTAGTAAATAGGATTTGAAATAGTTATTGTGGATGAATGGTTGGGGGGGGGCGAAGTTGACCTGTGGTAGAACTGCCAGGCAGTGTTGGAGAACTGTTTGAAGTTGATAATTATGCATTTAGAATGAAATCAGCCTTCCCTAAGTGCAGCTTTCTCCAGCATTATTCAAGTGCTGAGACTCAGGCACAGAGAAAGCAGATTGTTCACTTTATGCAGAGTTGGAGTTATACAAAAATGAGAGGCAAGAGAGTTTAGGCGAGGCGTTGGCAAGGATGCAACTGAATTGGTAAGCAATTTTACCCAAATAGGATAAAGGGTCAGGCAAAAGAAGAAAAAGAAAAAAAAAAAAAAAAGAAAAGGGAAAGGGATAGAAGATTGGGAGAGACCAAAAAAAGTCAATACTTGGTGAGCCCCTAGATGTTGAAGAATAGTCATGCTGGAGAGTAGAGCAAGCAATTCAGGAGAGGAGTTTGTGGTCAGAGAATAGAATACTTGAAATACTGGTTCTGGAGGTGAAACAAAGCAGGAAATACTAAGGTCTATGGTGTGACAATGGGAGTGGGTGGCTAAGATCAAATGAGGAGAGGGTCTTTGGAAACAAGGATGTTAAGGAATTCAGAACCTGGGGAGTTGGAGGAATTAACCACATACATTGATGCTGAAGTCATCCATGATGGCAGAACTTAGGGTGCAAAGTAACATGGTGAGCCAGGTGTCAAGTTCTCAGTGAGTGGCTAGCAGATCCGTAAATTAAAAAAGCAGGGAAAGAGGGAATGTTGGATATCTAAATAACACAGGACTTAAATAAATGAAATTTTCTTTTTTGTTTTTGTTTTATTTGTTTTAAAAGAAGGTAGAAGAGTCATCATCTGGAACAAAAAGGACACCAGTGCTATTTCTAGACTCTGAGAAATAGGAGATATGAGAAAATAAACAATCTCAGCTTGTCTTTAAGTATTCTTAGAGAAAGCCTGAAAGCCATACTGACATTGGAGGGAGGAACAACAAAGAAGAGGCAGGAAAACTAACAATTAGTCATGAGAATGCAAAAAGGATAATAAATTATGAATATTCTGAGCAGGAACAAGTGTCATACCTCCAGAACTTCTGTACTGCAGTCAATGGATATCATATACTGTAGGCCATACATTACAGGTTTTATTCACTGCCCTAAGTGTAGTGTAGAAATCATCACCACTATAAAGATAAATAAGTAAAGCCTAGAGAGGAAAACAGACTTGTCCAACACTCCTCAGAGAGTCAGTGTCATATTCACAAGATGTTTTTCCATACTGAGCCACCTCCCTTGTGTCCTTTCCAGTGGTGCTTGAAGGGTGTTATAAGAGTTAGTCACCATTTTCATTTATTTTCTGGCAAGGGGGTTGTGTTATGCTCTGTGGCTCCTTTATTTTACTCTCCAAGAGCAGGCTTCTTGGAATGAACCACCTTCTAGTTCAGTTCATTTGACTTTGACCTACAAAGTAGAGAGAGCCAAGATTCAGGAAAACCTTGGGACCTTCCATATGCCTGGTTTATTCTTGTAAGACATCCATGAAAGTTTTAAAACATGGGTGCAAATTCTTTACACTCCTTTCCTTGAGGGGTGAGGCCTATATATCTCTGTTCCATTTGAATCTGAATGGGCTTAGGACTTCTAAAATCAGTAGAGTAGTGAGGAAATGATGGTATATCCCTCCTGATGCTGGGTTATAAAAGGCCATGCATATTCTACCTGGATCATTGAAACACCAGCTCTTAGAGCCTTGAGCTGCCATCCAAGAATTCTAGTCACCCTGGGATCACCATGCTGGTATGGACATGTGTAGGTGCTCTGGTTAACAGTCCTAGCTGAGCCTAGCATTCCAGCCATCTCTGTCAAGGTGTCAGATATATGAGTGAAGCTATGGTGGCTTCACCCGAGTAGTCCATCCTCCAGCTGAATATAGCTGAGTGATCTTTGTTGAGGCCATATGGACAGAAGAAGCACCCAGATCAACCTTGCCTGGATTCCTAACCCATGCAAATGTGAGATATAATAATAAAATGTCTATTGTTTTAAACCATTAAGTTTTGAGATAGTTTGTTGTGCAGGAACACAGGACCAGAAGAGACAGTGAACATATTGCCCACGTAGGTTTCCAGAATGTATTCTGGATAGGTAGGAGGACTTGATGGAGAAAGCCCCATTCTCTAAAGGGAAAGGAGCTTAGGTAGGGGGAAGTGGATATATGGTGAGATGAGGCTCACCTGGTAGTCTATTTACAGGAGTAACAGAGCATCTGTGTACAGATGAGTATGAAGAGATGAAGAAGTGGATTCCTCAGCGAAAAGCTCCTTCCTTTTTCAGACAATGTCCCTTTTTTGTCACGTGGTTTACAGAGTTCAACTTGGCTAGAGAATTTGGCTGCTCAGAGCTGATAGGTCAGAGCAAGTGGGCAGCTGTGGAAATATGCCACCATGTAACACCAGCTGGTTAGAAGTATGAAATGGCCCTTCACATATGTCCCCATTTGGTGAGTCTGGAATTAGTCCTGAAGCTTGAACATATGGGCCTGAAAATCCCAGCTTGGAGGTTATGAGCTCAGAGAGCAGTGAAATTCAGAGAAACAGAGACAGAGACAAACAGAAAGAGAGAAAGAGAGATGGATAATGGGAGAGAGACTCCTACTACACTGTAACAATTGCTCAAATAGGCTCAGTCCCCCAAGTCAGTCTCTCAGGCCTGGGGACGTGGTTAATAATTTGACATGAATTCTCTCCGACTCCTCCCAATAATCCCCACCTCTACCGCAGGATGCAATGAGGAACCTTCTGCTTAACTCCCAAAATGTGGCAGCCTGTACATTCTGAACAAGTTGGGATCTTGGTTTTCCATCTGTAAAATGTGGGGGTTTTGGCTGACTGGTATCTCAGGGTTTCTGCTGCCCTAATTCTATAAGTGGTAGCTGGAACTGACACAGAGTCTGTGACCTCTCTTTCTGAAGAGGTTCTGGCTCCTAGCAACCCCATGGAACTGGGCAGTGGCAGGTTTCCAAGGACAGATCAGGACTTCTGTACTTGGCCAGGCCAGGGGGCCAATTAACAGTAGGTTAATCACAGTCCAAAATGCCTAATCTACTTATTTACCGAGTCTTTATTTGATGAGGCCAATTAATAGCTTTTGGATGGATTTTTAATCCCCGTGAGGCATCCATGATGTGAAGGTGACAATGTACAATTAACAAGGCAACAGGTGATAAACGGCAGTGACCTTACAAGGAGAAGAAAGTCCTGTCCCAGCCCCCAATGTTCTATATATGGAGAAAGCATTTTGAGAAAATCAGAACTGGGGATAGAGGGGTTGCCAAGAGAAAGACATTGTAAATCTCATTGTGACTGATGCAGTTTTAAAAAACCCAAACTTTTGTCATCTTTGTGGCATTACCAGAAAGAGAGTATCCAGATCAAGTAACTATCAGGTGTAGCCCTTTGTGTGAGAAGTAGACTCCTCTACTGTCTCTCAGAGAGGCCCAGAAGCCAATCTGGTGTGTGTTGTGGTGGGGGAGTCATAAAGGCAGGGATCAGCATTGTTGGAAAGAAATATATATCAATCTGAGCTCTTCAGTGGAGGAAAGCATTCATTCAATCCATTGAGCAGAGACCCTGCATGCCAAAGAGGTGTGTATCCTAAACTCTCAATGCCCCTTCAGAGTGCTGGATTCCATGTTTGTGAAACTTCCCTTATTTGTAAATGAAGGCTAGGACGCGAAATGGCCTGTACTGTGGCCCAGTGGAAGGAGAATGAGATCTTGCCTCTGAAAACTCACCTCATCTTTTTGGTAGAATGGCTCTGATATCAACTCGTAGCTCACAGGGATTGGTGCCAAGGCAGCACAAGTTCTGGGAGCACCAAGAACTCATTTAGGAAGTGAAGCAAGGAGACATCTGAGTCATCCCCAGTTCTGGAGCTCAGGATGCTCATGGCTTAGATTTTCTTCTCTTCCTCTGGACTTCACTAGAAGCAGTAGGCTGGTAGTTCTGTTGATTGCAATAAGTCAGCCCTGTAGTCTGAAAGCATTGCATGTATGAGATAGCAGGTGTCAAATCAATTCTAGGAGCAGAGTAGCTTAGTAGCCTTCCTGTAGAAAGGCTATTTACCAGGCAAAGCACCATGAGGCCACTCAACCGGGGGAGACCCAGCTTGCATTTTGCCAACAACCACACATCTGTACCTTAATCCATCATGGCGCCTGAGGCCAGATGATTACATATCTGCCTCAGGCTGTATCCCAAGTGGGGACCTATGCTGCTTAAGGATTTGTCCTTTGCAGCAATTTGCTCCCAGATATTAATGAAAAAGTAGTTTCTGGATTTTCAAAAGGAAACAGCATTGTTTGAGAAACTCAACAAATTCTTGATGGAGGAATGCTTGATTTGCAGGGCAGGTCGCATTATCAAGTGCTTGTGGATCCCCTAGGGATCTTGTCAAAATGCAGATTCTGATTCAGAGGATCTGGGGGCAGGCCTGAGATACTGCATTTCCAACATGCTCCCAGGGGTTGCTTCTGCTGCTGGTTCCTGGCTGCAGCTGGAATAGCAGAGACTGAACAAAGCACTCAACCCCACCCTAAATGGGCCAGGCAGGGCAGCTGCCTGGTGCCTGATGGGGAATGCCCAGGTGGGAGTGCCATCCTTAGGCACCAGGTAAATAAAAATGGTCACAATAATGATCACACTACTAGGCTCACAGCTGGGATTCCTAGAGCCTAATCTAAAGCGCCTCTCTTTCCTTATGGAGTTCTGGATTAGAGATGCAGATATGTGAGTCAGCTGGGTGAAAATGGAAGTAACAGCTCTGTGATGGATAGAGCTTGGATGAGAGGTCTTGGTTTAGATGGGTGGTCACTGTGGGTTTGCCAATCTCTCCTCTACTTCTGCAGATAGGCCCACCCAGGCATTAGCACAGCTGTCCAATCCCCTGCTTTCTCCTGAGGGCTAGGCCTCTTTCTGACAGAGACAAGATCATATAAGCTTACCTGCATCCTGAAATGGAGAAGGAGGAGGGGAGAAAGAATGTGCTCAGCTTTTTCTCTTAAGCCCGCCATCCTTGGGGAAGAGAATATAGGGCAGGCATGGGTGAGCTAAAAGTGCCCTCTGAGAGATCTCATTTGAGCTGTAAACAGGTCTGTAAGGTGAGGCCCAGAAGGCTGAGTGTCTGATCTCCTGGGTGCTAAGCTTGAGAAACCTCCTTTACTTAGCTCTTCACACTTCAGTCCTGCTGGCTATAGGTGGCTATAGCCAAATTCACCACCATTTGCTGGTCCACTGTACAGTCTCTTCCAAGATTACTGGATCTATTTCAAAATCTAGTCAGCCGCTCTGAGACCTTGGCCCTCCTGCAAATTCTTTTACCATAGGACTGTGGGGACCTGTCCTGAATCATGGGCTTTGCTTGGGAAATGGGTGTTGCATGAAATTGGCAGTACATGGAATATTCTCTGAAATAAAACTTCAAGACCAAATGACTTTACGTGTGATTCCTTCCACATGTTAAATAATGAAAAGAGAATGACAGAGTAGGGAGTTCCACGGATCCATCCCCTCCACTGAAGCAACCATTAATCTAACAAAAACATTCAAAATAAACTTTTTTTGGAATTCTAGAATCTAATCAAAGACAAAACAACAACCAGGAGAGTGTTAAATAGTGTGCTAAATTTTGGTAAAAAAACATTATAGGATTTTTGTTTACCCTGTCCTGCTCAGAAGGAGCTGTGGGGATGGTGGTACACATTCATAATGCCAGAGGGGGCAATGTAGACCTTATTCTCAAATAACTGTGGTTGGGTTTTTTTTTTCCCTGTCTGGTGGCTCCCTAAGGGATTGATTCAGAAACTTGCCCTTGGCTTCCCCTCTGCAGAACTCTCTCATGAATGGAGCAGCCTCCTAGGCAGCATTTTTGGAAAACATGTAAAGGCATATACTATCCACAGCTGCTTGTGGCAAGAGACAACAGATGGGACAAGTAGCAGAAAAGGTGAAAGCCTAGGAACAAAGAGGCTGGATAGGAGATACATAGGGAAATAAGGGCTTTAAAAAGTGTCATATATGTCCCATAATCCAGAAAAACATGCTCATGCCCAGGGATATGTATTTCATGCTCAGAAAAGACTGGAGACAGTCCAAATTTTCACTTATAACTGATCTTCAGGCTCCATACAAGCAGGAAATGAAGGCTAAGGCAGAACTGTAGCACCTGGCTAAGCATTGAAAGTGTCCTAACTCAGCCAATCTGCAAAGACAAACAACTACATCCCATAAGAAACAAAAACTCTGGGGAATGCAAGAGAATGTGATTTTTAGAGTGACCATGTTACAATATTTAAAATGTCTAGTTTTTTTTCTTTTTTAGTTTCAGTGGTAGAGCTTAGTGATTCATCAGTTGCATGTAATACCCAGTGCTCATTATATCATGTGCCCGCCTTAATGCCCATCAGTTAGTTACTCCATCCCCCCATCCACTTCCCCTCCAGCATCCCTGTTTCCTATAGTTAAGATTCTTTTTTTTTTAAGATTTTATTTATTTTTTTTGACAGAAAGAGAGACAGCCAGCAAGAGAGGGAACACCAGCACGGGGAGTGGGAAAGGAAGAAGCAGGCCCCCAGCAGAGCAGGGAGCCCGATGCCGGGCTTGATCCCAAGACCCTGGGATCACGCTCTGAGCTGAAGGCAGACACTTAACTGACTGAGCCACCCAGGTGCCCCTAGTTAAGAGTTTCCTATGGTTTGTCTCCCTTTCTGATTTCATCTTATTTTATAAAAAGTGTCCCATTTTGGGGTGCCTGGGTGGCTCAGTCAGTTAAGCATCTGTCTTCAGCTCAAGTTATGATCCTAGGGTCCTGGGATCCAGCCCCACATAGGGCTCTCTTCTCAGCAGGGAACCTGCTTCTCCTTCCTCTCTGTCAAACAAATAAAATCTTTTTAAAAAGTCCAATTTTAAATAAAAATTATGAGGCATGCAAAGAAACAAGAAAGTATGGGACATTCTTTTATGTGAAAAAATAAATTAATTAATAGTAACTGTCCCTGAGGAAATCCAGACATTAGACTTACTGGACAGAAATTTTATTTTATTTATTTTATTTTATTATTATTTTTTGTTTCTTTTTTTAATCATTTAATTAACATATAGTATATTATTAATTTCAGAGGTAAAATTTAGTGATTTATCAGTTGCATATAACACCCAGTGCTCATTATATCAAGTGCCCTCCTTAATGCCCATCACCCAGTTACCCCATTCCCCCACCTACATCCCCTCCAGCAACCCTCAGTTTGTTTCCTATAGTTAAGACTCTCTTATAGTTTTTCTCCCTCTCTGATTTCATCTTATTTTATTTTTCCTTCCCTTCCCCTATATTCATCTGCTTTGTTTCTTAAATTCCACATATGAGTGATATCATATGATACTTGTCTTTCTCTGACTTATTTTGCTTAGCATAATACCCTCTATCTCCATCCACATCATTGCAAATGGCAAGATTTCATTCTTCTTGATTGCTGAGTAATATTCCATTATATATATACACCACATCTCCTTTATCCATTCATCTGTCAATGGGCATATGGGCTCTTTCCATGGTTTGGCTGTTGCGGATTGCTGCTATAAACACTGGGGTGCATTTGCCCCTTAGAATCACTATGTTTTGTATCATTTGGATAAATACCTACCTACTGAGGTAGGGCAATTGCTGGGTCATGGGGTAGTTCTATTTTTAACTTTTTGAGGAACCTCCAAACTGTTTTCCCAGAGTGGTTATACCAGTTTGCATTCTCACTGACACTGTAAGAGGGTTCCCCCTTCTCTGCATCCTTGCCAACATCTGTTGTTTCCTGAGATGTTAATTTTAGCCATTCTGACTGGTATGAGGTGGTATCTCATTGTGGTTTTGACTTGTATTTCCCTGATGTCGAGTGATGTTGAGCATTTTTTCACATGTCTGTTGGCCGATTGTATGTCTTCTTTGGAGAAATGTCTGTTCATGACTAGATACAAATTTTAAATCAACTGTCTTAATTATGTTCAAAGAGCTAAAGGAAACCATGGGCAAAGAACTAAAAGGAAACCAGGAGAATGATGTGTCACCAAATGGAGAATATGAATGAAGAGAGAAATTATAAATTATAAAAGGAACAAAATAGAGATTCTGAAACTGAAGGTATAATAACCAAAATGAAAACTTCACTAGAGGCTTTCAACAGGAAATTTGAACAGACAGAAGACTCAGTAAACTTAAACATAAGTCAATTGAAATTATCCTGAAGAAATGGGGGGGGAGAATGAAGAAGAATAAACAATGTACAGGACCTATGGGACACCATCAAGTGTAATAACACATGTATATGGAAGTTCCAGAAGGAGAGGAAAGAGAGAAAGAGAAAGAAAATTTGAAGATATAATGGTCAAAATTTTCCAAATTTGATGAAATACATGAATGTACACATCTAAGAAGCTCAGTGAACTCCAAGATAAAGTCAGAGATCCACATTAAGAAACATTATAATCAAACTTCAAAGATCCACATTGAGAAACATTATAATCAAACTGTCCAAAACCAATAACAAAGAGAGAATCTTGACCACAACAGAAGAGAAGGGAATTGTCACATATAAGAAATCATCAAGATTAACAGCTGATTTCTTATCATAAATCATGGAGGCCAGAAAACTATAAGATGACATATTTAAAGTCCTGAAAGAAAAAAAAAGAACCATTAACTAAGAATCCCATTTCTTTAAAAAAAATGAAGGAGAAATTATTACATTTCCAGATTAAAAAAAAAGAAAGAAAAAGTGACAGAGTGTATCTCTAGTAGATCTGCCCTATAAGAAGTGTTAAAGGGAGTCCTTCAGGTTGAAATAAAAGGAAACTATATGGTTATTCAAAGTCATATGAAGAAATAAAGAACTCTAGTAAAGGTAATTACATAGGGGTATATATATGTAAACACAGATTTTTGTATATTTGATTTGCTAATCCTCCTTTTTTTCCTCCCATGTAATTAAAAAGACAAATGCATAAAAGAAGCTTAATAAATCTATGTTAACTGGGCACACAATGTATAAAGACATAATTTGTGATTATAACAGTATAAAAAGGGGCACTGAGCTATATAGGAGCTGAGTTTTTGTATGCTATTGAAGGTAAGTTGCTATCAATTCAAAGTAGATTGTTATAAATTTAGAATATTAATTGTAACCACTAAGAATACTCTTTAAATATACACACAAAAGGAAATAAAATCAATTCAACATATTGCAGTGTTTTGGAGGTAATAAAGGAATAGTAGTAATGAAAGAGTTGATAAAAAAAAAGATACAAGACATATAGAAAACAAATAGCAAAATGGCAGAAGTAAGTCCTTCTTAATATAGATGGATTAAATGATCCAATTAAAAGGCAGTGATATGAAGAATTCTTCAAGACATTTAAAGAAGAATTAAAACCAATCTTTCCCAAGCTCTCTCCAAAAATAGAAGAGGATGAAATACTTTTAAACTTATCCTGTGAAGGGAGCATCAGCCTAATACCAAAACCAAATAATGACACTACAAGAAAATTACAGGTCAATATCCCTCATGAATATAGATGCAAAATTCCTCAACAAAATGCTAGCAAACTGAATCCAGAAGCATATGAAAGGGATTATACACAATGACCAAGTGTGGTTCAATATACAAGTCTCAATTAATGTAACATACTACATGCATAAAATAAAGCGGGGAAATGATTACCTCAATTGATGCTGAAGTAGCATTTGAAAAAATCCAATAACTTTTCATGATAAAGATATTTAGTAAATTAGGAATAGAAGGAAACATCTTCAACATGATAAAGGGCATTTATGAAAACCTAAAACATAACATCACACTCAATAATAAAAAACTGAAGGCTTTTCCTCTAAAATCAGGAAAAGGACAGAGGTGCCCACAATTACCACTGCAATTCAACATTGTAGTAAAAATCTTAGTCAGAGCAATTTGGGAAGAAAAAGAAATGAGAGACATCCAAATGATAAAGAAAGAATTAAAACTCTCTATTCACAGATGATATGATCTCATATATAGAATATCCTTAAAAACTTACAAAAAAGGCTATTAGAGCTAATATGTTAAATCTTCAAAGTTGCAGGGTACCAGATAGACTTGCAAAAATAAGCTGTATATCTACACATTACCAATGAACAATCTAAAAAAGTAACTTAAGAATACAATTCCAAAAAATAATAAAATTTCATTTTTAATAGCATGAAGATAAAATAGGAGTAAACTTAAACATAGAGGTGCAAGATTTGTATACTAAAAACTACAGAACACTGTTGAAAGAAATTAAAGATGACCCAAAAAAATGGAAATAAATCTCAGGTTCATGGATTGGAAAACTTAATACTGCTAAGATGGAAATACTCCCCAAGGTTATCGGTAGATTCAGTGCAAAATTCTAATGGCCTCTTTTTGCAGAAATGGAAAAGTTGATCCTAAAATTCATATGAAATTGCAAGAGACCCTGAATAGCCAAGCAATATTGAAAAAAAGAACAAAGTTAGGGGATTTACTCTTCCCATTTTGAAAAGTTATTATAAAACAATAGCAATCAAAACAATCTGCTATGGGCATAAGGATAGATATATAGATCAATGAACTAGAATTGAGAGTCCAAAAATAAATCTGTTTGCCTATGCTCAATGGATTTTCAACAATGGTTCCAAGATCAATTCAATGGAGAGAATAATAATCTTAACAAATAATGCTGGGACAATTGGATAACCACAAGCAAAAGAATAAAGTGGGACTCTATCTCAAACCATATATGAAGATTAACTCAAAATGGATCAAAGACTTAAATGCAATGGATAAATCTATAAAACTCTTAGAAAACATAGAGGTATATATTTATGATTTTGGATTTGGCAATAGTTTTTTTGAAGACACCAAAAGCAAAAGCTACAAAAGAAAAAAAAACAGATAAATTGTACTTCATAAAAACTTAAATTTTGTGCATGAAGACACTATCAAGGAGTGGAAAATATCTACAGGATGGTAAAAAAATACTTACAAAGACTATATAAAGAACTATTAAAACTCAACAACAAAAACAATTCTATGAGAAATGGCTAAAGGATTTGAAAATATCTTTTCCCAAGGAAAATATACAAGTGACCAACAAGCACATGAAAATATGTTCAATATCAGTCATTAGGGAAATGCAAACCAAAGCCACTTTACATCCACTAGGATGGCTATAATCTAAAACACTCAAAATAACAAGCACTAGTGAGGATATGGAGAAATTGGAGCCCTTATACATTGCTGTGGGAATGCAATATGTCGTGGACATTTTGGTAAACAGTTTGGCAATTCCTTAAAAACTTAAACATAGAATTATCACATGACCCCAACAATTCCACTCCTGTATATATGCCCCAAATAATTAAGAGCAGATGTCCATACAAAAAATTGTACATGAATGTTTATAGCAGCATTATTCATAATGGCCAACAGGTGGAAAAGACCCAAATGTTTATTAACAGATGAATGGATAAAAAAAAGTGATATGTCCATACAATGGAATACTATTAAGCCATAAAAAGGAATGAAGTATTAGTACATTCAACAACATGAATGAAACTTGAAAACATTATACTAAAAAAGATACCCACAAAAGGCCAAATATATGATTCTGTTTGTATTAAATGCCCTGAATAGACACATCCATACAGGCAGAAAGATCTTGTTTGCCAGGAGCTGGGGGGATAAGTTAATAGGGAGACACTGATTTGTGGATATGAAGTTTCCTTTTGTGGTGATGAAAATGTTCTGGAACTAGATTGACTGATGGTTACACAAAATTGTGAAAGCACTAAATGTCACTGAATCGTACACTCTAAATGGTTAAAATGGTAAATTTAATATATGTATTTTAAAATTTTAAAAAAGAATGAAGCAACACCAATCTTATACAAATTCTTCTAAAGAATAGAAACAGAGGCACCATTTTCTAACTTATTTTATGAAACTAGAAAAGCATTAGATGAGGTTGGGTGAGTTCAGGGTGGTATGGCAGTCTATTCACAGAGATCCTTAAAAGCAGAAGCCCCACCTCCCCCTGCCCCACAGCTGTGGTCAAAGGGAGACGTGACTATGGAAGAATGCTCAGAGGGATGCAACATTATTGATTTGGAAGATGGAGAAAGGGGCCACAAGCCAAAGAATGCGGGTGGCCTCTGGAAGATGGAAGAGGCAAGGACATGGATTCTCCCCTTGAGCCCCTGCAAAGGAATGCAGCCATTGATAGCACCTTGGTTTTACTCCAGTGAGGCCCATGTTGGACTTTGGACACACGGAACTATAAGTCAATAAATTTTCATTGTTTAAGCCAAAAAAAAAAAAAAAGAAAGAAACTAGAAAAGCATTTGTATAAAAATCTGACAAGAACACTATAAGAAAGAAAAATTATAGGCTTATCTCCCTCATAGATATAGATAAAAAATCCAAAACAAAGTATTTTCAAATTGAATATAGAAAAATACAAAAAAAGAGAGTATAGAGTAAGGTTTATTCTAGGAATGCAATGTTTGTTTAGTATTTGGAAAAAAATGAAAAGATACATGAAATCAAATTACAGTTGATTTTCTTATTATTGAGTTTTGAAGTTTCTTTATATATTCTGGATACAAGTCCCTTATCAAATATGTAATGTGCAAATAGTTTTTCCAAATTAGTGACTTGTCTTTTCATTCTCTTAACAATGTCCTTCAAAGAGCAGAAATTCTAAATTTTGATTAATTCATTCGTTTATCACATTTTCTGTTATGGTTCTTACTTTTTGTGTTCTATCTAAGAAATATTTGTCTAGCCCGAGGTTTCAAAGATTTTCACCTATGTTTTTGTTCTAAGTTTTACAACTCTTGTTTTAATATATAAATCCATGTAACAAAGCAAATTAATTTTGTATATGGTATGAGACAATGATAAAAGGTTTTTTAATGTCCAAATCTATCAGCTCTATTAGCTGAAAACACTACCTTTCTTCATTGAATTTCCTTTAATTTTTGTCAGTAATCAATTTACCATAAACTTGTGGGTCTTTGTTACCTCTATTTGGCTCATTTTCTGTTTGTCTATGCTTTTGCCAATACCACAGAATCTTGTGGGTCATTTTGGATTTTGGAAGTAACATATTCCTCATTTGGGTGTGGTACTCTGGCTCATTTACTGAGTGACCTTAAAAGCTGTTAGTTTTAAGTGGGGCTTAGAACAAGAGAAGGCTCTGCAACACATCTAAGCTGTTATGCAACTGCTTGATCTGCCACCTGGGCCATATGATCTACATGAAGTATCAGTGGCAGATAGACATGTTGTTTGAAGCCTTCGGCAGGCCTCTATAAGTGAGTCACAGTACAGACCTTTAGAATTTTGGAGCAAGGCCCTGCCATCATCCACAAATAACTACCCTCTGTTTGAGAAATAGCTCTTGGTTTCTGGGCCTCAGTAGATTGAATGATCAACTATGGACCATCAAGTTACCATGTGACTTGAACTGCCCATCATGAACTGAGTGTTATCTAATACACCAAGCCATAACATTGGACATGCACGGCAATAATCTATCACCAAATAGAAGTGGTATATATGTGATCACCCCAGACAGGCCCTGGAGACACAAGTAAGTTACATGAAGAAGTGGTTTAAATGTCCATGGTCTCCACTCTTACTGTGCTGCCTTCTCTCTCCCAGCCTGCATTTATGACCTCATGAGGAGTTCCCTATGATCCGTTGACAGAGGAAGAGAAGCCTTGAGCCTGTTTTAATGGTTCTGCATGGCATGCAGGCACCACCTGAAAGTGTACAGTTCTAACACTACAGCCCCACTCTGGGGCATCCCTGAAGGAAGGTGGTGAAGAGAAATCCTTCCAGTGGGCAGAACATTGAGTTGTCCACTGAGTCCACTGAGTGTCCACAAACACTAAGTTGTCCACTTTGGTTGGAAGGAGAAGTAGCTAGATGTGTGATTATATACCAATCCATAGGCTGTGGCCAATGAGTTGACCGGTTGGTGAGGGTCTTGGAAGGAATATAAATAGAAAATTGGTGACAAAAATATCTGAGAAAGAAGTATGTGGATAGGCCTCTCTGAATAGTGAAGATGTGAAAGCATCTATGTCCCATGTGAATGGTCACCAAAGAGTGACCTCAGCAGAGGAGGATTTAATAATCAAGTTACAGAATGACCCATTCTATGGATACCACTTACTTTCCTCAGTCACTTAAGCCGTCACCTAGTGGTCTCATGAACAAAGTGGCCATGGTGGCAGTGATGGAGTTGATGCATGGGCTCAGCAACACGGATTTCCACTCACCAAGCCTAATCTGGCTATAGCCACGACTGAGTGCCCAATCTGCCAGCAAGAGAGACCAATACTCAGCCCTCCATATGGCACCATTACCCAGGGTGAACAGCTAGCTGTATATGCTCTGAATCAGCATCCAATAAATGGTGCTGTTTCCCCGATAGCCAAGATTCCTGTGTCCAAGAATTAAGGGGAAGAAATGAGACTGGCACTACTCCTTTTTAATCCTAGTGACCCTCTAGCAACAGTTGGGCTTCTTGTTCCTGTGACCTTATGCTCTGCTGTGCTAGAGGCCTTTAGTTCCAAAGGGAGGAAAGTCATACCTCCAACAGGAAGTACAACACTAATTCCATTGAACTGGAAGTTAGACTGCCACCTGGCCACTTTGGACTCCTCAGGCCTGTGAATCAATAGTCAAAGAAGGGAGTTCCTGTGCTGGCTGGTATGATTGATCCTGACTACCAAGGGGAAATTGGATTACTACACCACAACATAGGTGAAAAAGAGTATGTCTGTAATATAGGGGATTCCTTAGGATGTCTCTTAGTATTACCATACCCTATGATTAAGGTCAATGGAAAACTGTAACAACCCAATACAGGCAGGATTACTAATGAGGCAGACCCTTCAGGAATGAAGGTTTGGCCCATTCCAGATAAAGAATCCTGACCAGCTGAGGTATTTGCTGAAGGTAAAGGGAATACAGAATATGTAGTTGAAGAAGATAGTTGTAAATACCAACTATGACCATGTATCCAGTTATAAAAATGAAGACTAATTTTCATGAGTATTTTCTATTTATTTCCCTTTTTTGGTTGTTTTTTAATAATTTTTATTTTGTTATATTAGTCACCATACAGTACATCCCCAGATTTATTTATTTCCCTTTGAATACATTTGTGTGTGTTCTTTTTTTCTAGAGAACCCTGACTAACACATTAATAAAAATGAATAAACTAGTATTAAAAGCAAGAACAGAGAAATATATTTAGATAGAAAATACGTGCTGTGTGAGTCCATTATTATAAAGTTAAAAACATGTAAAACTATGATGTTAACAATCAGAATAGTGTTTATCTTTGTGTTGGTTGGATGGGGGAGTTATTAGAAAAGTTATTGAGGGGATTTCTGGGTTGCTAGTTATGTTCTATTTCTTGACCTGGTTTTTGTGACCCTGGTGTGATACAATTATGATACTTCTTGGATATTTATGCATATAATTTGTCTATTTTTATGTATGTATGTAATACTTCTATCAAAATATTTAAAAATGAGAGCATGAAATGATACTGAAGAAAATAAGTCATAAATATCACCCATAGCCTCATGTCCTATTTCAGAAATAAAGATTAACCGTTCATATCTGAACTTGCTATGTCATATATACTTTCTTTTGAAGATTTTTTTTCTTACTTATTTGAGAGAGAGAGTGAGCACAAAAGAGAGAGCTAGCATGAGCAGGGAGAAGGGCAGAGGGAGAGGGAGAAGCAGGCTTCCCTCTGAGCAGGGAGCCCAATGTGGGGCTCCATCCCAGGACCCCAGGATCACAGCCTGAGCTGAAGGCAGACGCTTAACCAATTGAGCCACACAGGCGCCCCTATACTTTTTATATATCAATTAATTTTATCATTTTCTCTCATTCTTGTTATGGATTACTTGCTTTTTAATATTTTCTTTTTTCTTTTTTTAATTTAAATTAAATTCTTCTTCTATACCCTGCTTTGTGATGCTGGGCCTGGGAGTTTGTTTTAGATCTACATTGCCTGCTGAATGCCTGTTAAGCTCTACCAATAGAAGATACTAGAGAGATACTAAGTTTGGAGGAAAAAGGAGAGACTGGCTTTTTCCTCTTTGCTTCTAGGGTCTTCTTGCAGTTCCTCTGGGCATCATTCAATGCTTCTTTACCTAGGCATATGAAGTTCTTTCTGATAGAAGCAAATGAATCCATCTGTAGTTTTTCTAACATTTACATAACTAGTTTCACTGAAGTCTTTTTGGAGAAATCAGATAAATAGTGTCCAGTCTAGAAGTCTAGTTGTCAGGCTTCTCTAAGCTCAGGAGAACCAACAGCATCTGAAGTTTCTTCTATCAGAAGTCTGTGTGTCAATTACACAAGACCCCTCCCCTCAGTTTCAATGTCTTTACTAAGTTTTAACAGTTCCAACCTCTCCCCTTTGTTCCACCAGCCCTGCTACTTCCTGTAGTTATTACGTCCATGATCCCTTTGAGCTTTCCCATTTTACCCTTAAATTCATGTAGTTAACAATTTTATACCTAATAAATTATTCTTTACATTAAATCCTCTCTATTCAGATTATTTGTGCTATTTCTGTCTCCTGGTTTATAAAGAAGTTGGTAATAGAAGTGGTTCCAGGAAAAACCCTTAAATCATATTTGGGGATTAGTTTGGTTGTATTTTTGGGATAGAGCATAATGCTGAACTCTGAGTCCATAGAAACTGGGATGTTAGCAATTCATGTATATCTTCTGCTGTCATTAGATTCTTGTTAACATACATGCTTTGGGAGTCCAAACTACTGCCATATTGAGTGCTATGAGAGTAATTATGATTACAAAGGCTGTAGAGTTGGGTGCACTCTTTTGAGTAAAATGGAGCTTGTGCAGAATGAAAATGACAAGATTGAGTCTATACACTTTAAACTCAAATCATAGAGAACCAGAGAGCTGCTGTGGTGACCCAAAATAATTTATTTCTTGCAGCTATGGGGTCAGTATTACTGAAAATAAGGCACTAAACAAAATTATGCTGGCTATAAAATTACAAGATAAATTTAGCAGCTCATCAAAATTCAAGGATGGTGATACTTTAAAAACCTCCACTTAACTCATCTTTTTGGCTTGTGAAGAAGAAAGATAGATCTTGTAGAATAACTGTTGATGATTTTTATCTTAATCAGGTAATGATTTCAATTTTAGGCTGCTCTTGCAGATATAGTGTTTCTACTGAAGAAAATCAACATAGCTCCTGACATTTGCTATTCATCCGCTGACCTTTACAATGTTTTTTCTCCAGACTAATTTTTAAAGACCACCAGAAAAATTTGCTTTACCCAGAAGAGCACGTAGTATATCTTCACAGTCTTTCCTCAAAGAGCCATCAATTATTCTGCTCTTTTCCAAAATATAGAGCCTAGACATTTTGATTATTTGCATATTTCATACTACACACTGGTCTACTGTATTGACAACATTATGCTGATTACAAATGATAACCAAGAAGTGCAGGGAATGGCATGTATTTTAATTGCCTTGGTAAGACATATATGAACCAGAGAGTAGAAGAGAAAAATAAAACATGAAAATTCAGGGGTCCACTACTTCAGTGAAGTTTCTGAGGGTTCAGTGGTTTGGAAAATCACTATAGTCTCACCAAAAGGAAAGATGAATCCCTGCACTTTTTACCATCTACTGAAGAAAGAGGCACAATTTGATTTTTTTTTTAATTTTCAAGATAATATATACTACATTTGAGTATACTAATTGTCCTATTTACTCAGTAATCCATAAGATTTCCAGAATTGATGAGGGCCAGAACAAGAAAAGTCTCAGCAGCAAGTGCAAGCTGCAGCAAAACAGTGCAAGTTGCTTTTTCACTTTGGCCTTATAATCCAGCGGATTCATTATCTGTGGTAAATAGAAATGCTCTATGGAACCTCTAGGAAACACCACTATGAGAATCATATACCATATCTCTAGGATTTTGGAGAAAATCTATACTCAGCTTTTGCAAAACAGCCCTGGGTTGCTTCTGAGCTTTAATATAGAATGAATACCCAATCATGGGATATCAAATGATCATGCAGCCCACTTTCTTATCATGAGCTAGTTATTATTTGACCCAGAAAGCCTTACAGCTGAACATACACAGCAGAAATTTATCATCAGGTGGAAATGATAGCTAATAGGTGAGGCAGGTCTTAAAGACACAAGTAATGTGTATGAACAGGTGACTCAGACTGACACCTGCTGCATTGACTCCTTTCATTGTATTCACATCTATGGTTTCACAGACAATCTTTTATATGAGTTGGCTGAGAAGAGATATCAGACCTATTTTATAGATTTTCTGTATGATATTCTGAAAGTGGACATCTGCTGCATTAAAGCCCCACTCATAGGTAATCCTGGAGGACAATGGTGAAGGAAAAGTCTCCCAGTGGGCAAAGTTTCAAGTTGTACATTTTGTTGTGAACTTGATCTGGAATGAAAGATGGCCAGATGTACAAATTAACGCTGACTCATAAGCATTTCTCAATGGTTTAGTTTTATGGTCAGGGACTTGGAAGGGGCGTACTTGGTAGACTGGTGACAATAAAAGAACTCTCAGAGTGGTCACAGAGCATGAAGGTATTTTTGTACGATGTGAATGCTAACTAATGGCATACATTGCAGAGGCTGCTCAGTGATTACATAGGCAAAAGGGTACATTCACAGAATGGTGACTATAGTTAATAATACTGTATTACATATTTGAAAGTTGCTAAGAGAGTAGATCTTAGAAGTTCTCATTGCAAGAACAAAATTCTGTAATGTATGTGTGGTGGATAATGGTGTGGTGGTAATAATGTATGGTACTGAATGTTAACTAGAATTATTGCAGTGATCATTCTGCAATATATACAAATATTGATTCATCATGCACCTAAAACTAATATAATGTTGTATACCAATTATACATCAAAAATTTTAAATAACAAATAAAAAAGGTATTTTCTGTCAATTTCTTCCAGCATCTTTCCTGGCTTCCAAATCTTCATTCAGTAATTCCATGAACAGAGTGGCCATGGTGGCAGGGTTGGAAGTTATGCATGGGATCAACAGCTTACCTGGTTATCATTACTGTTGAGCATCTTATCTGCCAACATCAGAAAACAACACTAAGTCCCTGATATGGCAACATTTCCTTGAGAGAGGCCAGCTAGCCATCGGGTGGCAACCTGGTTATCATGGCCGTATTCTAACATGGAGGAGGAAGAGGTTCATCTCTATTGGAATAGATGTATTATAAATATGCGTTTGCCCTCCCTAACTGAAATACTTCTGCCCTTATCACAATTCAAGAGCTCATTGGTTGCCTAATCTATCATAATGTGTTCAACATGGCAATGCTTTTCACCAAAGAAATAATCTGACTGAAAAAAATGTGTAACAGTAGGCTCATGCCCATGTAACTTACTGTTCTACCACATACCTCATTACTCTGAAGTATCTGTCGTAATAGAAGTAAAAGACCATACTGCTGGGCTAAAACAACCTGAAATGATGGGGTTCTGTTTTACAAGATATGGTATATGCTTTGAATTAGAGACCAATTGTCTCAGTCTGCTCATGGTGGCATAGCAAAACACCATACATTGGATAGTTTAAACAATAGAAATTTATTTCTTATGGTTCTGGAGGCTGGAATATTCAAGATCAATTTTCCAACAGGGTTTGGTTTCTGGTGAGAGCTTTCTTCCTGGCTTATAGATGGCTGCCTTCTTTTTTTTTTTTTATAAAGATTTTATTTATTTATTTAACAGAGACAGAGACAGCCAGTGAGAGAGGGAACACAAGCAGGGGAGTGGGAGAGGAAGAAGCAGGCTCATAGCAGAGGAGCCTGATGTGGGGCTCGAACCCAGAACGCTGGGATCACGCCCTGAGCCGAAGGCAGACGCTTAACCGCTGTGCCACCCAGGCGCCCCTCTTTTTTTTTTTTAATGTTTTTTATTATAATATGTTAGTCACCGTACAGTACATCCCTGGTTTCTGATGTAAAGTTCGATGATTCACTAGTTGCACATAACACCCAGTACACCATGCAATACGTGCCCTCCTTACTACCCATCACCAGCCTATTCCATTCCCCCACCCCCCTCCCCTCTGAAGCCCTCAGTTTGTTTCTCAGAGTCCAGTCTCTCATGCTTCATTCCCCCTTCTGATTACCCCCCCTTTCTTTATCCCTTTCTTCCCCTACCGATCTTCCTAGTTCTTATGTTCCATAGATGAAAGAAATCATATGATAATTGTCTTTCTCTGCTTGACTTATTTCACTTACCATTATCTCCTCCAGTGCCGTCCATGTTACAGCAAATGTTGAGAACTCGTTCTTTATGATAGCTGAGTAATATTCCATTGTATATATGGGCCACACCTTCTTTTTTTTTCTTTTTAAAGATTTTTTTAAAGATTTTATTTATATGACAGAGAGAGACAGCCAGTGAGAGAGGGAACACAAGCAGGGGGAGTGGGAGAGGAAGAAGCAGGCTCCCAGCGGAGGAGCCTGATGTGGGGCTCGATTCCAGAACGCTGGGATCACGCCCTGAGCCTAGGCAGATGCTTAACGACTGAGCTACCCAAGCGCCCCTGGACCACAACTTCTTAATCCAGTCATCTGTTGAATGGCATCTCGGTTCCTTCCACGATTTAGCTATTGTGGACAATGCTGCTATGAACATTGGGGTGCCTATGGCCCTTCTCTTCACTACGTCTGTATATTTGGGGTAGATACCCGGTAGTGCAATGGCTGGATCATAGGGTAGCTCAATTTTTAACCTTTTAAGGGACCTCCACACTGTTTTTGAGAGTGGCTGTACCAACTTGCATTCCCACCAACAATGGAGGAGGGATCCCCTTTCTCCACACCTTCTCCAGCAATTGTTGTTTCTTGCCTTGTCAATTTTTGCCATTCTAACTGGCATAAGGTGCTATCTCAGTGTGGTTTGGATTTGAATTTCCCTGATGGCTAATGATTTTGAACATTTTTTCATGTGTCTGTTAGCCATTTGTATGTCATCATTGGAAAAGTGTCTGTTCATATCTTCTGCCCATTTTATGATTTGTTTATTTGTTTCTTGCATATTGAGTTTAAGAAGTTCTTTGTAGATCTTGGATACCAGTCTTTTATCTGTAGTGCCATTTGCAAATATATTCCCCCATTCCGTGGGCTGCCTCTTAGTTTTTTGGACTGTGTCCTTGGCTGTGCAGAGCTTTTTATATCTTGATGAAGTCCCACAAGTTCATTTTATCTTTTGTCTCTTGCCTTTGGAGATGTGTCATGAAAAAGATTGCTTTGGCCGATGTCATAGAGGTTGCTGCCTATGTTCTCCTCTAGGATTTTGTTGGATTTCTGTCTCACATCGAGGTCTTTCATCCATTTAGAGTTTATCTTTGTGTATGGTGTGAGAGAGTGGTCAAGTTTCATTCTTTTGCATGTAGCTCTCCAATTTTCCCAGCACCATTTATTGAAGAGACTGTCTTTTTTCCACTGGATGTTTTTTCCTGCTTTATCAAAGATTAGTTGCCCAAAGAGCCGAGGGTCCATTTCTGGGTTCTCTATTCTGTTCCATTGGTCTATGTGTCTGTTTTTGTGCCAGTACCATGCTGTCTTTGTGATCACAGCTTTGTAGTACAGCTCGAAATCCGGCATTGTGATGCCCCCAGCTTTGTTTTTCCTTTTCAACAGTTCCTTGGCGATTCAGGGCCTTTTTTGGTTCCATACAATTTTAAGGACTATTTGTTCCAGTTCCTTGAAAAATATCATCAGTATTTTGATTGGGATAGCATTGAAAATGTAGAATGCTCTGGGTAGCATGGACATTTTAACTATGTTAATTCTTCCGATCCATGGGCATGGAATATTTTTCCATCTTTTTGTGTCTTCCTCAATGTCTTTCAAGAGTGATTTATAGTTTCTAGAATATAGGTCCTTTACGTCTCTGGTTAAGTTAATTCCAAGGTAACGTATGGTTTTTGGTGCTATTGTAAATGGGATGGATTCCTTTTTCTCTTTCTTCAGTCTCATTGTCCGTGTATAGAAATGGAACTGATTTCTGAGCATTGCTTTTGTATCCCGCCACATTGCTGAATTGCTATATAACTTCTAGTAGTTTGGGGGTGGATTCTTTTGGGTTTTCCATATAGAGTATCATGTCATCTGCAAAGAGAGACAGTTTGACTTCTTTGCCGATTTGGGTACCTTTTATCCCTTTTGTTGTCTGATTGCTGTTGCAAGGACTTCAGTACTATGTTGAATAATAGTGGCGAGAGTGGGCATCCTTGTCATGTTCCTGATCTTAAGGGAAAGGCTTCCAGCTTTTCCCCATTGAGAATGATATTTGCTGTAGGCTTTTCATAGATGGTTTTTATGAGATTGAGGAATGTACCCTCTATCCCTACACTCTGAAGGGTTTTAATCAGGAAAGGATGCTGTGTTTTGTCAAATGCTTTTTCTGCATCTATTGAGAAAATCATATGATTTCTGAATAATATCTAAGACCCCGATCGATTTGCGAATATGGAACCACCCTTGCATCCCAGGGATGAATCCCACTTGGTCATGATGGATAATCCTTTTAATGTACAATTGGATTCTATTAGCCAGGATCTTGTTGAGGATTTTGGCATCCATATTCATTAGGGAAATCGGTCTGTAATTCTCCTTTTTGATAGGGTCTTTGCCTGGTTTGGGGATCAAGGTCTGAGAATATGCAGGGAATAATTTCAGTCTTTTGGTATTGGTTGAGACCTGTTTTGTGTCCCAGAACATGGTCTATTCTTGAGAATGTTCCATGGGCATTAGAATAGAATGAGTACTCTTTGGTTCTGGGGTGTAGTGTTCTATATATATCTATGAGGTCCAACTTGTCGAGTATGGCATTCAAAGCCCTTGTTTCTTTGTCGATTTTTTGCATGGGTGTTCTGTCTATTTCTGATAGTGGGGTGTTGAGGTCCCCTACTATTAACATATTTTTATCTATATGTCTCTTTATTCTGGTTAAGAGTTGGATTGTGTATCTTGCTGCTCCCCTGTTGGGGTCATATATATTTATAATTGTCATAGCCACTTGTTGGATACATCCCTTAGGAATAATATAGTGCCCTTCTGTGTCTCTAACTATAGTCTTTAGTTTAAAATCCAATCTGTCTGATATAAGAATTGCTACCCCAGCTTTCTTTTGAGGTCCATTGGCATGAAAGATGGTATTCCATCCCTTTACTTTCAGTCTGAATGTATCTTTAGGTTCAAAATGACTTTCTTGTAGACAGTAAATGGATGGGTCATGTCTTTTTATCCAATCTGCAACCTTGTGGCATTTTATGGGAGCATTTATTTAGGCCATTTACATTGAGACTGAATATTGAGAGATATGATTTTAATGATGCCATGTTGCCAGTAAAGTCTTTGTTTCTATAGATTGTGACTTTCTGTTCTGTATCACTCTTGGGGCCTTTTTACTTTTACAGAACCCCCCTTAATATCTCCTGTAGGGCTGGTTTTGTGGTTACGATATTGGTCAATGACTGGTGATTCTGGAAGGTCTTTATTTCTCCATCAATTCTGAATGACAGCCTTGCTGGATAATGGATCCTTGGCTGCACGTTTTTCTCTAAAAGAGCTTTAAAAATGGCCCCCCAACCCTTTCTCTCATTCCAGGTCTGCGTAGACAGGTCTGACGTAATTCTGATGCCTTTGCCTTGGTATGTGAGAAATTTCTTTGCCCTGGCCGCTTTCAATACTGTATCCTTGGATCTAATATTTATGAAATGCACTATGACGTGACGTGGTGTAGGTTTGTCATGGTTGAGCTTGGGAGGGGTCCTCCCTGCCTCTTGGACATGAATGTTTGTTTCCCTTGCTAGATTAGGGAAGTTTTCAGCTACAATTTGTTCAAATATCTCTTCTAGACCTCTGTTTTTCTGCACCCCCTCAGGGATGCCGATGATTCTGACATTGGAACGTTTCATTGAGTCAGTAATGTCCCATAACCTATATTCCTGAGCGTGGATTTTTTTGAGTCCAGATTCTATTTTAACCTTTTCTTCTACTAACCCATCCTCCAATTCACTGATACGTTCTTCTGCCTCATTCACCCTGGCCATCAGAGCCTCTAGTTTTGACTGCATTCTGGTGCATAGAATTTTTAATTTCTGCCAGGTTCGCTCTCATTTCTGCCCTTAGAGATTCTATATTCTCATTAACATTTTTGTTAATACTTTTTTTCAAGTCTACACATCATCTTGACCATTGTTACTCTGAATTCCATTTCTGATAATTTGGTTATATCCATATCCATTAGTTCTGTGGCAGAGGCCACAGGTTCATTGTCTTTTCTTTGCTGGGGGGGATTTCTCCTTCTCGTCATTCTGATGAGAATAGGGTGCGGGGTTGTCCAGAGACCAAATTATTGATCGGGACCCAGGCTGTGCGCCCTTGTTTTTTAGGGACCTTAAGGATGTGGCCTTCTTGATTTTTCAGCCTGCCTTCTGGGGGAGGGGCCTGCCACACCGATACTCATGCAACCCTGTTTGGATATAGTCTCCGTGTCCCCTGCGAGGGGGGATGGGTGTGGGCACACTGTGAGCTGGTATTTCCAGGCTTTTGTTCTCTGTCGGCTTTCTCTGGCGGTTTGCTGTGCCTCTTCTGAGAGTCAGAGCAGCAGTGGCCGAATCTCAGCCTCTGTCTCAGAACAGAGGGATCGCGGACCGTTCTCCACTGATATTCTGGCCATTTTAACTCTGTTTCTGTTGGTGCTGCTCAACCCTGCAGCATCCCGGGATGCACCCCACACCCTGCATCCCAGCCCTCACTTCCAGGGCTGGTGCGTCTCTGTCCTTTGTGTTTCTAACACCACCAGCCGCCAGCCTCCAGCTGTCCCCGTGCGCTCCCGGAGCTCCCGGTCTCAGTCTGGTTCCAATGAGCGCACCGGAGCTCTGGTTTTCAATCTGGTGGCGTGCGTTCCTCGGCTCACGGTCTCAAGTCTGCTCTGTCGTGGGTGCCAGTCCTCAAGTCCGCCCGCTCTCCCATGCAGGTGGCTACCGCTTCCCAGGGCCTGAATGCGGTGGCTCCCTCCCCCTTCCGTTTATCTTCCAATATCTGTGCGTGGTTTCATGGTTCCCTGCTTCGTACCTCAATACTCATCACTGGAAATGTTCATCTGTAGAGATCCAGATGTATCTTCCTGCATCTCAGGCTGATTCCGTGGATGTTCAGGGTGGTCTGGTACCTATCCAACTCGACTCAGGGGACCGGCTGAAAAAGGGGTCCCCTACTCTTCTTCCATCTTAACTCCTTCCAGATGGCTGCCTTCTTGCTGTGTACTCACATGTTAGAGAGAGAGAGAGGGAGGAAACTAGTGTCTTTTCTTTTATAAGGATTCCATTTTTATCAGATAGGGCTCTCATGATCTCATTTAACCTACGTCACCTCCTTAAAGGCCCTAAACCCAACACAGTCACACTGAGGGTTAGGGATTTAGCATATAAATTTTTAAGGGACATAATTCAGTCTTTAACACCAGTATATGGTACTGTCTCTCCCATAGCCAAAATGCATTGGTCTGTTCATCAAAGAATAGAAGTAAGAATGTCTTCTCTCATAATTATACCTAATAACATATTTGTGAACTTCATGCTTACTAGTGTCCACAACTCAGAGTATTTCTGGTTTGGTAGTCTTAGTTTCCAAAGGAGCAATGCTTTCATGAGGGAATATAACAATAGTTCCATTGAATACAAGGTAAGACACTACCTGACCATTTGGGGCTCTTCATTCTACTGAACCAAGAGGTAAAGAAAGGGATTATTATACAGACTGTGGTGACTGTTCCTAATTATCAAAGGGAAATTGGATTGCTGGTATACAATGAGGACACTGATCATCATGTCTGGAACCAGGGGTCTCTTCAGTACTATACTTTTATATCCAAAAATAAAAGTTAATGGAAAATTATAACAACTAAGAAAAAAAAGACAGGACCATTAAAGCTTCAGATCCTTCAGGGATGAAAGTTTGGTCTATGCTTCCAGATAAAAACCCTAACCAGTCGAAGTCATAGCTGAGGGCAAGGGAATTATGGAAAGAGAATTGGAAGAAAGAAGATATCATGACCAGATATAGAAACACAGACTATACATTCAATTTTCTTTCCTTCTCTTTTCCTTCTCCTATTATTTAATACAAGTTTACTTGGTGGTTAAATTTAAAGTTTTATTTCTATATAAAATAATATATGAATATATTGTGACTGAATTTGAGGAGAAATTAATATATCTCAGAGATTGATCATGAAAGTAGATACAATAATTTTTGGAGATTCATTTTGAAGAGAATGTGAGAATGTCTTCTTTTATATAAAAGATGGTTGGATCTTGTCAGACACAGAGTTGTTGGTTGTTGTATTAAAGTTTAGAAGTATGGTATAGGAGTGTAAAAGGGTATGTATTGATGTTGAATGGGCAAAGGAGTACTTAGACTATGGCATATATTAAGTAATTTTCTCTCAACTCCACACCCATCCTTCTGTGCTCTGCTCTTTGATGCCGAAGCTGAGACTCTGCAAATCTGCTTTGCCAATAAGGGAGGCTCAAGGAAGAGTGCAAGTCTAGAGGAGGGTGATAATGACTTACTCCTCCTGCCTGCTTCTGGGTTTCTGCTCCTGTAAGTTTCTAAGAGTTTCAATGATTTTGATCTCTGCTCCACCAACTCTACTTCCTGAAGTCACTACCTCTATGATGGCTTAGTTTTCTTTTTATCCTTTCAGTTACCTAACTAACAAAAGTTATGCTAGTTAGCAATTCTTTATATAACATTCTCTCTGTTAAGAAAAATTAGTGTGGTTCCTGTCTACTACCTGGACACTGACTTATACATATGAGTAGTGTTGGGTGATATTTATTTTAAAAATTTGGTCCATAGATTACACTATTAGTACAGGATCCTAATGTAAGTAAGGGAGAGATGGATACCATGTAGAGATCCTCTTGGATCTGGAATTGGAATTGGAATTGGATGCATGAACAAATAAGCCTTTAGATTTATTCTTTGTGGGATGGGGTTGAGTGTTTTTTTTTTTTTTCAATTGTGAAGGTGTTAAATAACATTATTTTTAGTAGGGGAAAGAAAAGTGTGTGTGTGTGTGTGTGTGTGTGTGTGCTCGTGCACACACATGCATGCGTGTGTGTGTGTGTGTTGAAAGCTAGATATTAAAAAGCAAAGTGATGAACTTCAGTGGCCATTTGTCATTCATTTTGGCTGCCTAGACTCTAAGGCTAGAGATGGAAAGAATCAGTGACTGTACAGAATCCACTTGGTTGGAAGTAGTGGCAGTGGAGCTAGCTTGAACAACCTGTTTCTTGAGCCAGCAGCTGGCCTCCATGGTTTTATTTATTTATTTTTAAGATTTTATTTCTTTACTTGACAGAGAGAGAGACAGCCAGCGAGAGGGGGAACACAAGCAGGGGGAGTAGGAGAGGAAGAAGCAGGCTCCCAGCAGAGGAGCCCAATATTGGCCTCCATGGTTTTAGTACCAGCATCCCATGTATCAGTAGTGCAACTTCAGTGTTTGTGACCTGTATGACCAGATCCTATTAAATCCCTTTTCACAGTAGTCTTGAGTTCTAGCCCACCTAGGCTTAGTGACTCTTGTGAGACTGTGTCTTCCTTCTTTATTCAGATGGAGGTGTCCTTCATTTTGTTAGCTATTTCCAAGGGTATATACATAGCCCCATGCACTACTCCTATTAATAGGCTTCAGGTAAGGGTTTTTCATAGTGGGTATTTCTGATACTAAGTAAGAATTCTACTCTTGCTCCCTTAAAATACACTGTAAAATCCCCACAGTCAAGTCATATTACAATAAATGTTACAATAGTGATAGCAAAAATATACTAATGGACAGATGGTAGAGAGCATTATTAAGTCCAGCTGGATGGAGAAGGACCAGTTCCATGAATGGTGGGGAAAGGCATATTAGCTTGACCTAATGGACATATATAAAGTTTTAGCCAACAATTACAGACCACAGGTTTTCTCATCCATAAAATATTTACACACCCAAAAAAGAGTCATGGTCTAGTCTATAAAGAAAACCTTAACAGATTTTAAAGCATTAGATATCATACAGACTGATCTTTTACCACTGCAAAATTAGATAAGAAAGTAATAACAAAAAAGATAAATGACCATGCATTTAGAAATTGTTTAAAAATGTACTTCTAAATAACTCAGGATTTTAATAGGAGATCACAATGGAAATATAATAATACCTAAAACACAATGATAGTGAAAGCAACATATATGAAGGCTTTAAGATACAACCAAGACAATATTTTTAGTTTTAGCAAAACTGTGAGGTATAATTCACATACAGTAAACTGCACATTTTTAAAGCATACAATTTTATGCCTTTGGGCATTTATATATGCCTGTGAAATCACCACCACAATCAAGATAATGAGCATATCTATCACAATCAAAAGTTTCCTTGTACCACTTCATAGCTCCTCCCTCACTCATTTCCTCCCTTTCTCTAATCCAGGCAACCCCTGATATAATTTCTACCACTATATATTAGTTTGCATTTTATAAAATTTTGTACAAATGTAGTTAGGGTCACCAACCATTTAGATTTCCCTGGAACTATGGAGTTTCCCAGCATGTCGGATGCTCATACTAACAGGTGTATAATGGTATATCATTGTAGTGCATTTTGCTTGATTGCTTTAGCATTATACTAAATCTTGAAATTAGAAAGTGTGAGTCTTCTGAATTTGTTCTTCTTCATCAAGGTTATGTTGGCTATTCCAGGTAATTTGGGTTTCCATATGAATTTTAGATTTAGTTTGTCAAGTCTGCAGAAAATGCCTGTTATTTTGATTGGGATTGCAGTGAATCTATAGAATGATTTGGGAAAATTAATATCTTAACAATATTTTGTCTTGACACTCTTCACATTTTGTCTTGAGACCCACTTTTCACCAGCAGAATGTATCTCTCCATTATTTAGGTCTTCTTTAATTTCTCTCAACAATGTTTTAGAGTTTTTAGTATACATGTCTTGCTCATACTTTGTGATTTTTCCCCAAAATATTTCATAATTTTATTTATTATAATTAATATTATCTTTGTACATTTCAATTTCTGATTGTTAATTCATAGTACATAGAAATAAAATGTATTTTTTAAATTGATCTTGTGTCTTGCAAACTTGTCAAACTTATGTGTTACTTATAGGAACAGTTTTAAAGATTTCATCAGATTATATGAGTAGATTATTATGTTTTCTGTGACTAAAGACGGTTGTATTATTTCCTTTCAAAAATGGATGCCTTTCGTTTCTTTTTCTTGCTTTTTTGGCTGTGCTAGAACCTTCAGTACAATGTTAAACAGAAGTGGTAAGAGTGGATATCCTTGCTTTTTTCCTGATCCTAGGAGGAAAACATTCAGTCTTTCACCATTAAGTATGATGTTAGTATGGGCTTTTCATAGATGGTCTTTAGCAGGTTGAGGAAGTTTCTTCTTCTATTCCTAGTTTGTAGAATGTTTTCATCATAAAAGAGTGTTAGAGTTCTCAAATATTTTTTTTTTCTTTTCTATTGAGAGGACCATACCACCTTTCATTTTGCCTGTTAATATGGAGACTTGACTGATTTTCAAATATTGAATCAACTTTGCATCTCTGACATAAATGAAGGCTGTTCCAAGTATATTATTATTTTGTATGTTCTTGGATTCAATTTGTTAAAACATTGTTTGAAATTGGTACACCCATGTTAATAAAGGGCATATGTCTATAGTTTCCTTTTAATGTAATGTCTTTTTCTGTTTGGGGCAAAGAGAGTTTCATAGAATGAGATGGAAAGTATTCTTTCCTCTTCAATTTTCTGTAAGAATTTTGTGAAATTGTTATTATTTCTTTAACAGCTGTTTGGTAAAATTCACCAGTAAAACCATCTGTGCCTGGAAGAGTTAAACCAGGGTTATGTATTTTGGCCAGAAGACCATAAAGGTAAAGTGCCATAGTCATCACATCCTATCGAGGGTACAAACTATCACATAATCTGTTGATATTAACTTTCGGTCACCTGGCTGAGGTAATGGTTGTCAGATTTCTCCACCATGAAATTATTCTTGTTTTCCCCTTCCCATACTTTGAAAGGAAACCACTATTCACAGCCCATACTTAAGGAATGAGGATTTATACTCCCTCTCCTTGAGGTTGAAGTATCTACAAATAGATAGGGTTATTTATTTCTTGTCCCCCACCTATTTATTTATTCAATAACTTATTTATATCAATATGGACTCATTAAAACTTATTTTATACTTTAGGTTATAAGCTAATACTAGTTTATTTTGTTGTTCAAATTGTTCTAGCTTTGGCCATTGGGAGCACTTTCAGTTGGCTACTTTGTCCCTTTGACATACTCCCATCAATGTAGATTTATTTTTAATCACTTCATCATTTTCTAGCACTACAAGATGCTCTGAATCATTGTGTATATTTCCTCTTTCAGTCCTAGAATCATTTTTCCAAGGAGCCTTGGTTAATTTATTAGAGAGTGATTTTAGAAACCTAAATTCAACTCCTTGGTGTGCTTTTTGCTACTGGGGATTCATTGCTTCTAGTTCCTCTCAGCTAACAGAACAAGGACATATATGTGTCTACTAACCTCTGTATACAAATATTTAATATATGAAACCATCTGTATTTATTTTGAGCTGAACATGAGTTCAAATTAATGTCTCTAATTCTAAATCATTACCACAAGAATCATTCTAGCCTCTTCCCTCACTTATCTATAATCTCCCACTCAATCACTGAGGGACTTGGCTCTCTGATCTGCCAATCATTTACTTAATTGTTTAATTACAATATACATGTATAACGGTATAGAATTTCTAGCCTGTAACCCCAGGAGAAACAACTTTATCAACTAGAGTACAACACTTACATGCAGTTTCTTTTGCCTTTAATCTTACAGATACCACTCATTTCCAAAGTTATTTAATTTACTTCCCCCAAACCTCTTTACTATGATTGTTTCATACAGCTATAATACAGTTAGATTATCTTGTCACAGTATGCATTCCTTTCTGGGGTTACCTGACCACCTAAATGATTTTAAAAATTTTGCATACATTGGGGCACCTGGGTGGCTCATTTGGTTAAGTGTTTAACTCTTGGTTTTAGCTCAGGTCATGATTTCAGGGTCATGAGATTGAACCCTGAGATGAGCCCTGCATAGAGTCCTGTATTGGGCTCCAAATTCAGTGCAAAGTCTGCTTGTCCCTCTCCCTCCCCCCTCTGCCCCTTCACCTGCTAATGCATGCTCTCTTTCCTTTTCAAATAAAAAAATTGCATATGTTGCAATTCACTCTTTTTGCTGTAAAATTCTATCATACAGAAATGCGTAATGTTACATATCTAGCATTGAAGTATCATACATATTAGTTTACCACCCTAAAAATTGGCTGTGTTTCAACTAGTCGTTCTCCTTCTATACCCTAAATTCTTGGCAACTTTTTACTGCCTCTATAGTTTTGCCTTTCCCAGAAGGTTATATAATTGAGACCATACACTATGTTGCATTTGCATACTGCCTTTTTTTGCTTAACAATATGTATTAAATGTTCATCCAGATCTTTTCATAGCTGAGTAGCTAATTTATTTTTATAGCTAAATAATATTCCAATGAATGTACCATAGTTTGTTTATCCATTTACCTACTTAAGGGCATCTTGGTTGTTTCCAGCTTCTGGCTATTATGAATAAAGTTACTATACATTCATGTGCATGTTTTGTGTGAACATACATTTTTAAATCAGTTGTGGAAGCATCTAGGATCATAAGTGCTAAGTCATATATATTTAGCTTTAGAAGATTATGTTGGTTTTTTTAAGAAACTGGCAAACTGTCTTCCAAAGTGGCTTTACCATTTTACATTTTTATTTTTTTTAAGATTTTATTTATTTGACAGAGAGAGACACAGTGAGAGAGGGAACACAAGCAGGGGGAGTGGGAGAGGGAGAAGCAGGCTTCCTGCCACGGAGCAGGGAGTCTGATGTGGGAGCCTGACGTGGGGCTCGATCCCAGGACCCTGGGATCATGACCCAAGCCGAAAGCAGATGCTTAAGGACTGAGCCACCCAGGTGCCCCACCATTTTACATTTTATAATCAATGAATGAAAGTTCAAGTTGCCCTGCATCTTCAAAAGTATTTATTATTATCAGTTTGGGGTTTTTAGCCATTTTACTAAGTGTGTAGAGTTAGCATATAGTTGTAATTTGCAGTTCCCTAATGACAAATGGTGTTGAGCATCTTTTCCTACGCTTTTTGGCATATGTATATCTTCTTTGGTGTGGTGTCTGTTCAAATCTTTTATCTGTTTTTAATCTGGTTGTATGTTTTGTTTTGCTTTGTGTGTGTGTGTTGTTGTTGTTGTTTACTATTTCTAAGTTTTAAGAGTTCTTTTTAATATTTTGGACATGACTCTTTTATCATATATGTGTTTTTGGAAGTATTTTCTCCTAGTCTGTAGATCATATTTTCATTCTTTAAACAGTGTATTTTTGCAGAGCAGAATATTTTAATTTTAATCAAGTCCAACTTAATCTTTTCTTTCTCAGATCATGTTTTTGGTGTTGAACCTAAAAATTCATTGCCAAAGTAAAGGTTACTTCAAAGCTTATAATCATAAAATTACAATAATTAAGACAGTGTGGTTCTTGTTCAAGTACAAATAAATTGATGGAGACTGATGGATATCACAGAAACAGGCCCATATATATGTGGATGTATGTTTTATGACAAAAGTGGCATTGCTGAACAGTAAGGAATAGAGGGTTCAATCAGCAAATCTTATTGAAGAAAATGAAAAGCCATATGGAAAAAAAGAATTTGACCTTTACCTCACAACCCACACAAAAATCATTTCCAATATTGATCATAAGTCTAAATGAGAAAAGCAAATCAATAAATCTTCTGGAAGGTATTATACATGAATATTTTGTGACTTTAGGGTAGACAATGACTTAACTAACTATAAGGCACTAATAATAAATGAAAAGAATGGTAAACAGAACTGCCTTAAAATTAAGAAGTTTGGTTATTATTTTTAAAAGCACTGAAACAATGAAAAAGCAAGCCACACTGTGATGGTTTGAATGTTTCTGTCCCCCCAGAATCCATACGTTGAAACCTAATGCTCAATGTGTTGGAATTAGGAGGTGAGATGCCTTTGGAAAGTGATTAGGTTATGACAGTGGAGACTTCATGGATGGGAGTAGTGCTTTTGTAGAGAGATTCTGCAGATCTCCTTAGCCCCTTCCATCATGTGAACATAAAAGAGAAGTCTGCAACCCAGAAGGGGACTCTCACTTCACCATGCTGGCACTCTCATCTTGAACTTGGAGCCTCCAGAACTGTGATCAATAAATTTCTACTGTTTATAAGCCAACCATTCTGTGGTATTTTGTTATAGCAGCCCAAACAGACTAATACACACACTGTAATAGAAGACATTTGTAACACATAAAATAAACCAAAGCCTCCCATCTAGAATGTGTAAACAACTGTTACAAATCAATAATTAAAAGATAGCATGATATAAAAATGTTCAAGGGACTTGAAAAGAAACCTCACAAGAAAAGATATACAAACAACCAACAAGCATATAAAACAATGATCAACCTATTTGTCAAACACAGGGATGCAAATTTATGCTACCACAAGATACTACAACATACCCACCACAACTGATAAAATAATTGTATAAACCAAATGCTGGTAAGGATGTAAAATAACAGGAACCCTCAAACTTTGCCCATGGATGTATGAATTGCTCTAAGCACTTGAGAAAACAACAGGTCATTATTCACTATATTTGAAGAAATGATTATACTATATCCCAGAAATTCCTGTGGGACAAGTAAATGAATTTTCATGGTAGGATTGTTCATAATGGCTCCAAACTAGAAAAACTCCAGATATGTACCACCAGTAAACTGGGTTTTAAAATTATGGATTATTCATAAAATGGAATACTATGTAGCAATAAGATGAACAAATGCATGCTAAATCACCAACATAGATGAATCTCATGGACATAAGGTTGCATTAGAGAAAGAAGCTACACACAGAGGAATATCTACTGTATGATTCCATATATATAATCTCAAAAATAAGCAAAACTAGAACACTACCCCAAAACAAAAAGGAACAGACTGCTTATACACAAAATGATATTACTGAAACATAAAAATATTATGATGAAAAAGAAGCCAAATACAAAATAATTTAAATAATTGATTCCATTTAAATAAAATTCTAGAAAAGAAAAAAACCCTAATCTATAGTACTAAAACACAGATAAGTAAGCTGCATGGGTCCAGAGGTGGCGGCAGATTGTAAAGGGACGTGAGGAAAATTCTTAAGGTAACAGAAATGTTTTGTATCTTGATCATGGTAGCAGTAACACAGGTATATACATTTGTCAAAACTCATTGAACTGTGCATATAAATTGGGTAAATTTTATTACATGTAAATTATTCCTTAATAAAGTTGGTTTTTAAAGATTTTATTTATTTATTTGAGAGAGAGAGAGAGAGAGAGCACATGCACGAGTAGGGGAAAGGGCAGAGGGAGAGAATCTGAAGCAGACTCTGCGCTGTGCACAGAGCCTGACACAGGGCTTGATCTCACAACCCTGAGACCATGACCTGAGCTGAAACCAAGAGTCAGATGCTTAACCAACTGATCCACCCCAACACCCCTTAATAAAGTTGATTTTTAAGCAAAAAGTCAATATAAATATTTTTTGGTGATAGAAGTCAGAATAGTGGTTATTGTTGGGGGGTTTAATGACTGACAAAACATAAGGAAGACTTCTGGGGTGTTGATAATTATTGAAATATAGTTAACACCCAATGTTATATTATTTTCAGTTGTACAACATTGATTCAACAATTCTTTTTTTTATAATAATATTTTTTTATTATATTATGTTAGTCACCATACAGTACATTCCTGGTTCTTGATGTAAAGTTTGATGATTCATTAGTTGCGTATAACACCCAGTACATTCAACAATTCTATACCCTACTCAGTGCTTACCACAATCGGTGTAGTTACCATCTGTCACCATACAATGTTATTACACTAACATTGACTATATTCCCTATGCTGTACTTTTCATCTCTGTGACTTATTTTATAACTGGAAGTTTGCACCTCTTAACTCGCTTTACCTATTTTACTCATTCTCCCTCCCCCTCCCCCTGGCAACCACCAGTTTTTTCTTTGTATTTATGAGACTGTTTCTGTTTTTTGTTTGTTTTGTTCTTAGATTCCATATGTAAGTCATATCACATGGTATTTATCTTTCTCCAATTTATTTCATTTAGCATAATACCTTCTAGGTCTTTCCATGTTGTCACAAATAGCAAGATTTCATTCATTTTTATGGCTGAATAATATTCCAGTGTGTGTGTGTGTGTGTGTGTGTGTGTGTGTGTGTGTGTACCATATCTTTATCCATTCATTTATCAATAGACACTTAGGTTTCTTCCATATCTTGACTATTGTAAATAATCCTGCAATAAACATAGGGGTGCATGTATCTTTTCAAATCAGTGTTTTCAGTTTCCTTGGTTAAATATGCAGCAGAATTACTGGGCCATATGATATTTCTGTTTTCAATTTTTTTGAGGAAACTCCATATTGTTTTTCACAGTGGTTGTACCAATTTATATTCCTACCAACATTGCATGAGGGTTCCCTTTTCTCCACATTTTTGCCAACACTTGTTATTTCTTGTCTTTTTGATACCAGTCATGCTGACTGGTGTGAGGTGATGTTTCATTACAGTTTTGATTTGCATTTCACTGGTAATTAGTGATGTTCAGCACCTTTTCATGTGTTATACAAATAATAAAATTTGTATGGAACCACAAAAGACCCCCCAATAGCCAAAGAAATCTTGAGAAGAGAATAAAATTGGAGGTATCCATATTCAATAAAACCAACAAAATGAGAATGCAACCTAGTGAATGGGAAAAGACATTTGCAAATGATATATCCAATAAGGGAGTGATTTTCAAAATATATAAAGAATTCATAAAACTCAACACCAAAAAACCAAAAACAAATAAATCCAATTTAAAAATAGGCAGAGGACATGAATAAACATTTTTTCCAAAAAAGACATATAGATAGCTAACATACACTTCTTATTTGTGTTCTTCTCTATATGTATATTTCAATAAGAAATTTACATTCAGGTTGTCAATGAAAATATTAGCAAGGATGTGAAGTAAAATGAAATTTCATAAACTCAGAGTACAATATAAATGAAAACCACTTCAAAAAACAATGTAACAAGTTACATGTCTATCAACTGACTGTATAATGGATGAAGTATTTGAGGTATAGTCTTATAATAGAATACTGTACACCAATGAACCTAGAAAATTAAAGCTACATTAATAATATGGATAAATATCACAAATGTAATATTGAGTGAAAGCAGCCAGACTTAAAAAACAGTGTATACTTTATGTTTTTATGTATATAAAGGTCAAAATATAGGTCGCCCAAATTCTGCTTCTGTTTATGAGGTAGAAAATCATAAGAGAACATTACATTCATTCAAACAATGAGAAGAATCCACATATTCTATAAAATTATAACTTTTCTCAAACCATTCAGATTTGGTGTTACAAGGTAATTGAGAGAATTAAATTCCAAAGGATGTTGATCTCCTCAAGGAGAGACAGAACACATGAATTCTTTCACATTTGGAAGAGCATAGGAGAAAGAGGCATCAAAAAATCAGGTAAGAAGAAATCAGCTAAACTTGAGATATCACAACACACATCTGAGAAAGACTAAAATTTTAAAAAATACTGACATTACTAAGTGCTACCAAGGATGAAGAAAAACTTGAACTTTCATATGTAAGTAGTGGAAATACAAAATGATACAGCCCCTGTGGAAAGTGATTTGGTAATTCCTTTTTTTTAAATATTTTATTTATTTATTTGACAGCGAGGAAGAGACAGCCAGCGAGAGAGGGAACACAAGCAGGGGGAGTGGGAGAAGAAGAAGCAGGCTCCCAGCGGAAGAGTCTGTTGTGGGGCTCGATCCCAGGACTCCAGGATCATGCCCTGAGCCAAGGCAGACGTTTAACGACTGAGCCACCCAGGCGCCCCTGATTTGGTAATTTCTTATAAACATACATTTACTATATGAGTCAGCAAAGCCACTCCCGGGAGAAATAAAAGTTTATGTTCATACAAAAACCTACATATGAATATTTAGATCAGTTCCATTCATATATGCCAAAACCTGGAAACAACCCAAATGTCCTTCCATGAATGAATGGGTAAACAAATTATGGTGTGTCTGTACAATGGATCACCACTGAGCAATAAAAAGGAATGAACTTTTTTTTTTAAAGATTTTATTTATTTATTTGACAGAGATAGAGACAGCCAGCGAGAGAGGGAACACAAGCAGGGGGGAGTGGGAGAGGAAGAAGCAGGCTCATAGCAGAGGAGCCTGATGTGGGGCTCAATCCCACAACGCTGGGATCACGCCCTGAGCTGAAGGCAGACGCTTAACCGCTGTGCCACCCAGGCACCCCAGGAATGAACTATTGATAACACACAACAACTAGGATGAACCTCAAAGGCATTTTCCTGAGTAAAAGTGCTTAAAAGTTACTCTAGTCTTCCATTTATATGACATTGATGAAAAGGCAAAGCTACAGCAATGCAAGACAGTTGAACCGTTGTCAAAATTAGGCATGAGAGGATGGTAAGACTATAAAGGAATAGCACATGGGAGTTTGTGTCTCTGTGTTTTTATGCATGTATTAGGAGATAGTTATGGAATTATTTTAAATCCTGATTTTGATTGTGGTTACATGAATCTATATATAGGCTTTTACTGTACACCAAAGTAAAATGATGATTTTACTATTTAACAATTTTAAAAGATTCAGAAATAAAAAAAGTTGGAATGACTACCTTGATATCAGAAAAAAATATTTCATTAGAAGAAAAATTATTATGGATAAACAGGAATATTATAGAACATTATATAAGAATTCTTCAAGAACATATAACAATTTTAAGTGTGTATATACCTAAAGACAGAGCTTCAAAATACATGAAACAAAAACTGCTAGAAAAGGACAAAGAGTCAAATCTATAATTATATTTGGAGAATGTGGCACTTCTCTCTGAGTAAATGATAGAAAAGGTGGATAGTTGAACATTACATCAAAAACTAATGATGTATTATATGTTGGCTAATTTAATTTAAACAAAAAAAAAATAAAGGATACTGAAGAACCCAAACAGCACTTTCAAACAACTGCATCTAATTGGCATTTGCAGAACACTCCACACAAGAGACGAACATACATTATTTTCAAGTACACATGGAATATTCACCAAGATAGTCCATAAAACAACCCTTAACAAATGTAAAAGAATTTAAATCCTGCAAAGTATTTTCTCTACTCAAAATGGAATTAAAGAATACAATAAGGGATATCTGCAAATTCCCTAAATATTTGGAGATCGAACAACACATTTTGACTAACTCATGTTTCAAGAGAAATTCTTTTTATTTTCAAATTTTTATTTAAGTTCTAGTTAGTTAGCATATAGAGTAACATTGGTTTCAGGAATAGAATTCAGTGATTAATCACTTACATATAGCACCCTGTGCTCATCATAATAAGTGCCCTCTTTAATACCCACCACCTATCTAGCCCATTACCCACCCACCTCCCTTCATCAACCCTGTTTTTTTCCTATCATTAAGTGTCTCTTATGGTTTGTTTCCCTCTCTCTCTTTTCCCCCCTCCCATACATTCATCTGTTTTGTTTCTTAAATTCTACATATGAGTGAAATCATATGGTATTTGTCTTTCTCCGACTGACTTATTTTGCTTAGCATAATACACTCTAGCTCCATCCATGTTGTTGTAAATGTCAAGATTTCATTTTTTAAATGGCTGAGTAACATTCCATTGTATGTGTGTGTGCAAATATATATATCACATCTTCTTTATCCATTGTATTTATTCCATTATTCCATTGTGTGTATATATATATTCATATATATATATATATATATATATATATATTCCTATATATATCTATATATCTTCTTTATCCATTCATGAGTTGATGGACATTTGGGCTCTTTCCATAGTTTGGCTACTATTGATAATGCTGCTATAAACATCAGGGTGTACACAGCCCTTCAATCTGTATTTTTGTATCCTTTAGGTAAATACCTAGTAGTGCAATTGTTGGATCATAGGATAGTTCTATTTTTAACTTTTTGAGGCACCTCCAAGCTGTTTTCTACAGTGGCTGTACCAGTTTGCATTCCCACGAATAGTGTGAGAGGGTTCCCCTTTCTCCACATCCTCTCCAATACCTGTTGTTCTTAAGAGAAATTCTTGAGAGGAATTAGAAAGCTTTCTGAAATAAATGAAAATAAAAATACCAAGTATTAGAATTTGTAGGATTTAACTAAAGCAGTGCTTAGAAAGAAATTTGTCATTAAATGCTTATATTACAAAGCAAGATAGAATTTAAATCAATAATCTAAGCTTCCCCTTCAAGAAGCTGTAAAAAGAAAAGTAAATTAAACTCTAGGCAACAGAAAGATGGGAATTATAGAGATAAAAGCAGAAATCAATGAAATTTAAATTAGGAAAACAATAAATAATATCAAAGGGCACACAAGCTGTTTCTATGAAAAGATCAGAAAAACTGAAGTACCCAGTGATATTTGAACAGTTGTTGAAAAACAATGGTTTTGGATATAATTAAAGTATAAGAAACTGTAAATACAGAGCAAGGAATATATGATATGTGAATTTTCAGAAAGGGTAAAAATTACAGAAAATATATTGTAACATATAAGTAAATAAATGTCTTATGATCTAGTAGTCATGTGTAATTGTTTAAAAGTTTGGAATAGGGGCGCCTGGGTAGCACACTCATTAAGCATCTGCCTTCGGCTCAGGGCGTGATCCCGGCGTTCTGGGATCCAGCCCCACATCAGGCTCCTCCGCTAGGAGCCTGCTTCTTCCTCTCCCACTCCCCCTTCTGTGTTCCCTCTCTCGCTGGCTGTCTCTCTGTCACATAAATAAAATCTTTAAAAAAAAGTTTGGAATAGCTAACAATGCATTTAGATCTACAGCAATATAGGGGACATATAAAGGGACAAGGTGATAATATGCAAAGATAAGGAACAGTTAATATTTTGCAAGAGAAAAATCCTGGTTAATTATGAAACAGGGTTGAAAAAAGGTATTGGTAAAATACCAGTGTTTATTTCCATTTTATTCTTTTTGCAGAATGTGAACCTATATTTTTAAAAGGGAAAAATAAAAATATGTTATTCTATTGTGAGTAAATTATGTGCATAATATTTATAACTGAAAATCTATAGAAATATCATTGGATCAAAATGATTTAGTAAATATCAGGGATTGATGAGTTTTAAAAAGAACAAAGAACAAATGATACAGTAGCTAAGAAAATTCCTGAGGCACAAGAATAAATGGAATCATATCAATATCAGAGAAACCGTTCATGACTTTGTTAGGACATGATGTGAATGAAAACATCAAGATGGAAAAATTGTCAATGCAGAAAAGAAGTATGTGAGATATACCTAACAACAAAACATGTATTATGTACATTAGACAAGTATTAACAAAAATCATGAATCACAGTTCTTATTACATGGTGTTCAGTTTAAGAAAGATAAATAAGCATGTGTTAACTTAGAAGCTATGCATAGAATAATGGTCAGTTAAAGAAAATGTGGTTCACTTTTATGGAAATACTGCATAATTCTTACGAAAATCAGTGTTTTTAAAAAGTACATTCTCACTCATGACTAAGAATGAATGCCATTTAGTGACTAGAAAACATCTTAATTTTTTCTTCAAATTTTTATTAAATTCTAGTTAACGTACAATATTGATTTCAGGAGTAGAATTTAGTGATTTATCACTTAAATACAACAGTCAGTGCTCAACACAACAAATACCCTCCTTAATACCCATCACCCATCTAGCCTATCCCTGACCCACCTCCTCCATCAACCCTCAGTTTGTTCTCAATCTTTACGAGTCTCTTAAGGTTTGTTCCCCCTCTCTCTCCCCCACATATGTTCATCTGTATCGTTTCTTAAATTCTAGCTATGAGTGAAATTATATGGTATTTGTCTTTCTCTGACTGACTTACTTTGGTTAGCATAATACACTCTAGCTCCATCCACATCGTTGCAAATGGCAAGATTTCATTCTTTCTGATGGCTGAGTAATATAACATTTTGTATACATACCACATCTTCTTTATCCATTTATCAGTTGATGGATATTTGGGCTCTTTCCATAATTTATGGACATTGCTGCTATAAACATCAGTGTGCATGTAAAGCATGTACCCCCTCAAATTTGTATTTTTATATCCTTTGGGTAAATATTAGTGCAATTGCTGCATCATAGGATAGTTCTAACTTTTTGAGGCACCTCCATGTTGTTTTCCACAGTGGCTGCACCAGTTTGCATTCCAATGAAGAGTATGAGAGGGTTCCCCTTTTTCCCCATCCTCCCCAAAATCTGTTGTTTCCTGCTTTTTTAAAATGTTTTTTTATTACATTATATTAGTTACCATACAGTACATCCCTGGTTTCTGATGCAAAGTTCGATGATTCATTAGTTGCGTATAACACCCAGTGTACCATGCAATATGTGCCCTCCTTACTACCCAACACCAGTCTATCCGCTTCCCCCACCCCCCCCGAAGCCCTCAGTTTGTTTCTCAGAGTCCATAGTCTCCCATGCTTCACTCCCCCTTCTGATTATCCCCCTTTCTTTATCCCTTTCTGCCCTACCAATCTTCCTAGTTCTTATGTTCCATAAATGAGTGAAACCATATGATAATTGTCTTTCTCTGCTTGACTTATTTCACTTAGCATTATCTCCTCCAGTGCCGTCCATGTTGCAGCAAATGTTGAGAACTCGTTTTTTCTGATAGCTGAGTAATATTCCATTGTATATATGGACCACAACTTCTTAATCCAGTCATCTGTTGAAGGGCATCTCGGCTCCTTCCACGATTTAGCTATTGTGGATAATGCTGCTATGAACATTGGGGTGCATGTGGCCCTTCTCTTCACTACGTCTGTATCTTTGGGGTAAATACCCAGTAGTGCAATGGCTGGGTCATAGGGTAGCTCAATTTTTAACTTTTTAAGGGACGTCCACACTGTTTTCCAGAGTGGCTGCACCAACCTGCATTCCCACCAACAACGTAGAAGGGATGCCCTTTCTCCACATCCTCTCCAACAATTGTTGTTTCTTGCCTTGTCAATTTTTGCCATTCTAACTGGCGTTAGGTGGTATCTTAGTGTGGTTTTGATTTGAATTTCCCTGATGGCTAATGATTTTGAACATTTTGTCATGTGTCTGTTAGCCATTTGTATGTCCTCATTGGAAAAGTGTCTGTTCATATCTTCTGCCCATTTTATGATTTGTTTATTTGTTTCTCACGTATTGAGTTTGAGAAGTTCTTTGTAGATCTTGGATACCAGTATTTTATCTGTAGTGTCATTTGCAAATATCTTCTCCCATTCCGTGGGCTGCCTCTTAGTTTTTCTTTATTGTTTCCTTGGCTGTGCAGAAGCTTTTTATTTTGATGAAGTTGCACATATTCATTTTATCTTTTGTTTCTCTTGCCTTTGGAGATGTGTCATGAAAAAGGTTGCTGTGGCCGATGTCGTAGAGGTTGTTGCCTATGTTGTCCTCCAGGATTTTGATGGATTCCCGTCTCACATCGAGGTCTTTCATCCATTTGGAGTTTATCTTTGTGTATGGTGTGAGAGAGAGGTCAAATTTCATTCTTTTGCATGTAGCTGTCCAATTTTCCCAGCACCATTTATTGAAGAGACTGTCTTTTTTCCACTGGATGTTTTTTCCTGCTTTATCAAAGATTAGTTGCCCAAAGAGCTGAGGGTCCATTTCCAGGTTCTCTATTCTGTTCCATTGGTCTATGTGTCTGTTTTTGTGCCAGTACCATGCTGTCTTTGTGATCACAGCTTTGTAGTACAGCTCGAAATCTGGCATTGTGATGCCCCCAGCTTTGTTTTTCCTTCTCAACAGTTCCTTGATGATTCGGGGCCTTTTCTGTTTCCATACAAATTTAAGGACTATTTGTTCCAGTTCTTTGAAAAATGTCATCGGTATTTTGATTGGGATAGCATTGAAAGTGTAGATTGCTCTGGGTAGCATGGACATTTTAACTATGTTAATTCTTCCAATCCATGAGCATGGAATATTTTTCCATCTTTTTGTGTCTTCCTCAATGTCTTTCAAGAGTGATTTATAGTTTCTAGAATATAGGTCCTTTACGTCTCTGGTTAAGTTAATTCCAAGGTAACGTATGGTTTTTGGTGCTATTGTAAATGGGATGGATTCCCTAATTTCTCTTTCTTCGGTCTCGTTATTCGTGTATAGAAATGCAACTGATTTCTGAGCATTGCTTTTGTATCCCACCACATTACTGAATTGCTCTATAAGTTCTAGTAGTTTGGGGGTGGATTCTTTTGGGTTTTCCATATAGAGTATCATGTCATCTGCAAAGAGAGACAGTTTGACTTCTTCTTAACCGATTTGGATACCTTTTATACCTTTTTGTTGTCTGATTGCTGTTGCAAGGACTTTTAGTACTACGTTGAATAATAGTGGCGAGAGTGGGCATCCTTGTCGTGTTCCTGATCTTAAGGGAAAGGCTTCCAGCTTTTCCCCATTGAGAATAATATTTGCAGTAGGCTTTTCATAGATGGCTTTTATGAGATTGAGAAATGTACCTTCTATTCCTACACTCTGAAGGGTTTTAATCAGAAAAGGATGCTGTGTTTTGTCAAATGCTTTTTCTGCATCTATTGAGAGAATCATATGATTTCTGAATTTTTGTTTCTGAATAAAATCTAAGACACTGATATATTTGCAAATGTTGTACCACCCCTGCATCAGGGATGAATCCCACTTGGTCATGATGGATAATCCTTTTAATGTACAGTTGGATTCTATTTGCCAGGATCTTGTTGAGGATTTTGGCGTCCATATTCATTAGGGAGATCGGTCTGTAATTCTCCTTTTTGAGGGGGTCTTTGCCTGGTTTGGGGATCAAGGTAATATTGGCCTCATACAATGAGTTTCATAGCTTTCCTTCTGTTTCTATTTTTTGAAATAGCTTTAGGGGAATAGGTATTATTTCTTTGAATGTTTGGTAGAATTCCCCAGGAAAACTGTCCGGGCCTGGAGTTTTATTTTTTGGAAGATTGTTTATCACTGACTCAATCTCTTCATAATTAATTGGCATGTTTAAAAAATCAATTTCTTCCTGTTTCAGTCTTGGTAGTTTATAGGTTTCCAGGAAGGCCTCCATCTCTTCCAGATTGCTTAATTTATTGGCATAAAGCTGTTGATAAAAGTTTCTAATAATCCTTCCAATTTCATTGTTGTTGGTTGTGACCTCTCCTTTTTCATTCATAATTTTATTAATTTGTGTCCTTTCTCTATTCTTTTGGATAAGTCTTGCCAGCAGTCTGTCAATTTTATTAATTGTCTCAAAGAACCAGCTTCTAGTTCTGTTGATCTGTTCTACTGTACTCCTGGTTTCTAATTTGTTGATTTCTGCTCTAATCTTGGTCAACTGCTTCCTCGTGCATGGATTAGGCCTGTCCCTCTGTTGCTGTTCCAGCTTCTTGAGGTAAGAATATAAAAACTGCATTTTAGATTTTTCTATTCTTTTGAGTGAGGCTTGGATGGCTATGTATTTCCCCCTTAGGACTGCCTTGGCAGTATCCCATCGGTTTTGGACCGTTGTGTTTTCATTCTCGTTGGTCTCCATAAATTGTTTAATTTGATTTTTGATTTCCTGGTTTATCGAATCATTCCTGAGCAGGATGGTTCTTGGTCTCCAAGTGTTTGAGTTTCTTCCAATTTTTTCTTTGTGGTTGAGTTCCACTTTCAAAGCGTTGTGGTCTGAGAATGTGCAGGGAATAATTTCAGTCTTTTGGTATCGGTTGAGACCTGTTTTGTGACCCAGAACATGGTCTATTCTTGAGAATGTTCCACGGGCATTAGAATAGAATGAGTATTCTTTGGTTCTGGGGTGTAGTGTTCTATACATATCTCTGAGGTCCAACTCATTGAGTAGGGCATTCAAAGCCTTTTATTCTTTCCTTAGTTTTTGCAAGGGTGTTCTGTCTATTTCTGATAGTGGGTTGTTGAGGTCCCCTACTATTAATGTATTTTTATCTATATGTCTCTTTATTCTGGTTAAGAGTTGGCTTGTGTATCTTGCTGCTCCCCTGCTGAAGGCATATATATTTATAATTGTCATCTCCACTTGCTGGATACATCCTTTAAGAATAATATAGTGCCCTTCTATGTCTCTAACTATAGTCTTTAGTTTAAAATCCAATCTATCTGATATGAGAATTGCCACCCCAGCTTTCTTTTGAGGACCATTTGCGTGATAGATGGTACTCCATCCCTTTCCTTTCAGTCTGAATGTATCTTTGGGTTCAAAATGAGTCTCTTTTAGACAGCAAATGGATGGGTTATTTCTTTTTATCCAATCTGCAACCTTGTGGTGTTTTATGGGAGCATGCTTTGTTAATTTTAGCCATTCTGACAGGTGTGAGGTGGTATCTCATTGTGGTTTTGATTGTATTTTCCTGATGATGAGTGATGTTGAGCCTCTTTTCATGTGTTGTTAACCATATGGATGTCTTCTTTGGAAAAGTGTCTATCCATGCCTTCTGTCCATTTCTTAACTGGATTATTTGTTTTTGGAGTGGTGGGTTTGATAAGTTCTTTATAGATTTTGAATATTAACCCTTTATCAGATATGCCATTTGCAAATATCTTCTCCCATTCCGTAGGCTGCCTTTTAATTTTGTTGATTGTTTCCTTTGCTGTGCAGAAGCTCTTTATTTTTATGAAGTCCCAATAGTTCATTTTTGCTCTTATTTCCCTCTCCTCAGGAGACATGTTTGATAAGAAGTTGCTGTGGCCGAGGTCAAAGACATTGCTGCCTGTGTTCTCTAGGAGTTTGATAATTTCCTGTCTCACATTTAGGTCTTTCATATATTTTGAATTTATTTTTGTGTATGGTGTAAGAAAGTGGTCCAGTTTCATTCTTCCTCTGCACGTTGCTGTCCAGTTTTCCCAACACCATTTGTTAAAGAGAATGTCCTTTTTCCATCAGGTATTCTTTCCTGCTTTGTCAAAGATTAGTTGACCACAGAGTTTGCAGGTTCATTTCTGGGTGTTCCATTCTGTTCCATTGATCTCAGTGGCTGTTTTTGTGCCAGTACCATACTATCTTGATGACTACTACTTTGTAATATAGCTTGAAGTCCGAAATTGTGATGACTGCAGCTTTGGTTTTCTTTTTCAAGATTGTGTTGGTTATTCGGGGTCTTTTGTGGTTCCATACAAATTTTAGGATTGTTTGTTCTAGCTCTGTGAAAAATGCTATTGGTATTTTGATAGGGATTGCATTAAATGAATAGATTGCTTTGGGTATTTTAACAATATTTGTTCTTCCAATCCATGAGCATAACATTTTTTCCATTTCTTTGTGTCATCTTCAAATTCTTTCATAAGCATTCTATTGTTCTCAGTTTACAGATCTTTTACCTCTTTGGTTAAGTTTATTCCTAGGTATCTTGTTTGGGGTGCAATTGTGAATTAGATTGATTCCTTGATTACTTTTTCTGCTGCTTCTTTATTGCTATATATAAATGCAACAGATTTCTGTACATTGATTTTATATCCCATGACTTTGTGGAATTCATGTGTTAGTTATAGCAAATTTTTGGTGGAGTCATTTGGGTTTTCTGCATAGAGTATCATACGTCTTCTGCAAATAGTGAAAGTTTGTCTTCTTCCTTGCCAATTTGGATGCCCTTTCTTTCTTTCTTTCTTTCTTCTTTCTTTCTTTCTTTCTTTCTTTCTTTCTTTCTTTCTTTCTTTCTTTCTTTCTTTCTTTCTTTTTTTTTTTCTGGTTGTTGAGGCTAAGACTTCCAAAACGATGTTAAATAGTAATGGTGAGAGTGGACATCCCTATCTTGTTTCTGATCCTAAAGGAAAAGCTCTCAGTTTTTCCCCATTAAGGATGATATTAGCTGTGGGTCTTTTGTATATAGTCTTTATGATGTTGAGGTATGTTCCATGTATCCTTACTTTGTTGAGGGTTTTTATAAATAAAGGATGCAGTAATTTGTCAGATGGTTTTTCTGCATCATTGAGAGCATCATATGGTTCTTACCCTTTCTTTTATTAATGTGGTGTATTGCATTGATTGACTTGTGAATATTGAACCATTCCTGCAGCCTAGGAATAAATCCCACTTGATCTTAGTGAGTAATTCTTTTAATTTACTGTTGGATTTGATTTGCTGGTAATTTGTTGAGAATTTTTGCATCCATATTCAAAAGGTTTATTGAATTGTAATTCTCCTTTTTAGTGAGGTCTTTGTCTACTTTTGTGATCAAGGTAATGCTGGCCTCACTGAAGGAGTTTGGAAGCTTTCCTTCCATTTCTATTTTTTGGAACAGTTTGAGAAGGATAGGTATTAACTCTTTTTTAAATGTCTGGTAAAATTTCCCTGGGAAGCCATCTAGTGCTGGACTTTTGTTTGTTGGGAGGTTTTTGATTATTGATTCAATTTCTTTGCTGGTTATGGGTCTTTTAAAATTTTCTATTTCTTCCTGTTTCAGTTTTGGTAGTTTATATGTTTCTAGAGTTTATCCATTTTTTCCAGATTGCCCAGTTTTTTGGCATATAATTTTTCATAATATTCACTTATTATTTTTTTAGATTTTTAAAAAATATTTTATTTATTTATTTGAGAGAGAGAGTGTGTGTGTGTGAGAGAGAGAGGGAGAGAGAATCTGAAGCAGACTCCACACTGAGCACAGAGCCTGACATGGGGCTCAATCCCACAACTGCAAGATCAGGATCTGAACTGAAACCAAGAGTCGGATGCTTAACCAACAGAGGCACCCAGGCGCCCTCTTAGGATTATTTTTATTTCTGTGGTGTTGATTGTGATCTCTCCTCTTTCATTTATGATTTTATTTATTGAGGACCTTTCTCTTTTCTTTCTGATAAGTCTAGCTAGGGGATTATCAATTTTATTAATTCTTTGAATGAACCAGTTCCTAGCTTTTTGATCTGTTCTACTGGTTTTATTTTGTTTCTATATCATTTATTTCTGCTCCAATCTTTATTATTTCCCTTCTTCTGCTGGCTATAGACTTTTTTTGCTGCTCCTTTTCCAGCTCCTTTAGGTGTAAGTTTAGGTTGTGTATTTGAGAGTTTTCTTGCTTCTTGAGGTAGGCCTGTATTACAATATACTTCCCTCTTAGGACTGCCTTTGCTGCATCCCATATGTTTTAGACTATCCTGTTTTCATTTTCATTTGCTTCCATGTACTTTTTTATTTCTTCTTTATTTTCCTGGTTAACCATTCATTCTTTAGTGGGATGTTCTTTAACCTCCATATATCTGTGGTCTTTCTGAATTTTTTTCTTGTGACTGACTTCAAGTTTCATAGTGTTGTGATCTGAAAATATGCATGGTACAATCTCAATATTTTGTATTTGTTGAGGCCTGACTTATGACCCAGTATGTGATCTGCTCTGGAGAATGTTCCATGGCACTCAAGAAGAATGTGTATTTTGCTGCTTTGGGATGAAATGTTCTGAATATATCTGTAAGTCTGTCTGGTCCACTGTGTCATTCAAAGCCATTGTTTCCTTGTTAATTTTCTGCTTAGATGATCTGTCCATTGTTATAAATGGGGTGTTAAAGTCCCCTATTCTTATTGTACTATTATCAATGAGTTTCTTTGTGTTTATTATCAATTGATTTATATATTTGTGTCCTCCCATAAATATTTATAATTGTTAAATCTTCTTGTTGGATAGACCCTTTAATTATGATATAATCCCTTCTTCATCTCTTATTGCAGTCTTTGTTTTTTTTCTAAGATTTTATTATTTGAGATAGAGTGAGAGAGAGAGAGCACAAGCAGGGTAGTGAGGCAGAGGGAGAGGGAGAAGCAAACTCCCCACTGAGCAAGGACCCCAATGCAGGACTCTATTCCAAGACCCTGAGATTATGACCTGAGCCAAGGCGGATGTTTACCCAACTGAGACACCCAGGCACCCACAGTCTTTGTTTTAAAATCTAGTTTGTCTGATATATCTATGGCTACTGCAGCTTTCTTTTGATGTCCATTAGCATGATAGATGATTCTCATCCCCTCACTTTCAATCTGTAGGTGTGTTAGGTCTAAAATGAGTCTCTTGTAGGCAGCATAGAGATGGATCTTGTTTTTTAAAAAATATTTTATTTATTTATTTGAGAGAGAGAGACAGAAATAGAGACAGAGATAGCAAGAGAGAGCATGAGCAGGGAGGAGCGGGAGAAGCAGCCTCCCAGCCAAGCAGGGAACTCAATGCAGGGCAACCTTTGACAAGGCACATATAAACAGCATTGGGTGTTATATGTCACTAATGAATTGTTGAACACTACAACAAAAACTTACAATGTACTATGCGTTGCCTAGCTGAACATAATGAAACAATAACGACACTCAATAATGCAAGTAGTTGTGATAATTCCTTCTGTCAACATTGCCTATATACAATCCTGCCCATAAGTATTAGATCTGATATCATGTCATCGAGAATATCACTTAAATATAATTTCCCTTTTAAAATATGTTATTAGTTTTTCTGGAGAAATGGTATTAGAAAACTACATAGATCCTGAACTGTGAAGCATTGTATTTGAAAGTCTGAGTGAAATTAAATGACTACACATAGCCTACTAATCAGATTTCAAGTTTTTTGTTTGTTTGTTTCTTTATAGTTACATAGACAGCAAGTGTGCCAGGGGCTGCACGGAGGTTGATTAATATTACAACAAAATATCTAGATAATGAGTGTTTATTTTTGGTAGTCTAAATCACATTTTTAATATTTACAGTATTTTGTTATTACAATGGTAATTTTTATGTGCCTTAGAAGTGTTTGAAATATTGAAAGTATAGATAAGAGAATAAAAATTGTTTGTATTTCCACAAGCAGGAGAAAAACAACGTTGCTATTCTGCTGTATATACTCCCAGTTCGTATGTATGTCTATATTAACATATATATGTGTGTCCCACAGTCTTTCAATCTGGATTTAATTTGAGTAAGTTGAAATACTGAGACATTTGTCGTATGTAGATAATTCAGGTTTTAAATCTGTATTATAGGGCTTCTGACTCTGGCCACAATGGAGTACCAGGGACCAAATTTACACACCTACCTAAAACAACTAAAAAAGGACAAAATACTCAAAATGATCACTTTCCATTTATTGGACATTAGGCAAAGAAGAACAATGTTCTCTGAGAGATGAAAAACAAGTGAGATGAGTCCTATGATTGCCCAAGCTTATTGCATAGAGAGAGATTTCAGACCACAGTGCACAGTGTAGGAGCCTGGCTATCTCCCTGAGTTGAGGGGATGGAGCTGGTAGTAGTCTGGGAATGCCAGGTGGCTAGAACTTGAAGGATAAAATTCCAGAGAGGAGAGCTCCACAGAGAGAAATCTCTAGAGATCATGTACATCTAGGAATTATTCCTGCTGCCATTGGTCAGGGTGGAAAACCTCATAATTCATGGGACTCAGAATACACATAATTTTTTTTTGCCTTAGAAGTGAGGAAATATTAGGCATAGTCAAAAAACTGCTTTTATCTCAACTAACGAAGTTTAAAAGCAAGACCCAAAAGGAGAATACTGTTTCCAAGTAATTTAATTGTGTCCCAGAACAAAGCTCAGGAATATTTCTATATAGAAACACAAAAATATCCAGCACTTAACAAGGTAAAATTCATAATTTCTGGCATATAATTGAAATTACCAGCCATTCAAAGAAGCAAGAAAGTAAGATCAACAATGAGGAGAAAAATAAATTAAAACTGACCTAGAAATGAGACAGGTAGCAGAGTTAGTAGACAAGGACATTAAAACAGTATTACATATAAGTATGTTTTGAATGCTCAAAAGATAAGAGGAAAGGTTAAACATGTTAAATAGGGACATGGAAGGTACAAAAAAGATTCCAAATAAACTCTGAGATATGAAAGCTACAATGTTGAGTTGAAAAAATATACTGGTTTGGATTAATGCAGATGTGACATGTAAGAAGAAAAGATTAGTGAATTTCAGGATATGGCAATAAAACTTTCCAAAATGAAACACACAGAGAGAAAACAATGCTGAAAACAATGAATAGAGCATTGGTGAATTGTGAGACGACTTCAAGTGGCCTATGCACAAATATTTGGAGACCACAAAGGAGAGGGAAAGCGGAAGATAGAAAAAAATATTTGAATGAAAAACCCTCAAATTTGATGAAAACTATAAACTGACAGATTAAAAAAGCTAAAAGAGTGCCAAGAACAGGAAAAGTGAAGAAAACCATACCAAGACCCATAATAATCAAACTACTTAAAATTAGTACTAAAGAGAAAATCTTAAAAATACCCAGAGATAAAAGACACTTTACTACAGAGGAACAAAACTAAGTGTATATTTCTTGTCAAAAACAATGAAAGCAAGAGGAGAGTGGAACAATGTATTTCAAGTACTAAAAATTGAACTGTCAACCTAGAATTCTATTTGAAATGAAAATATATTGCAAAAAGAAATGTGAAATAAAGCTTTTTCTGAAATACAAAACCTTAAAGAATTAATCACCAACAGACATGCACTAGAAGAAATGTTAAAGGTTTAAAAGAAATGTTAAAGTCTTCCAGTCAGACAATGAAATATACCAGATAGGAATCTAGATCTACACAAAGGAATGAAGAACACCAGGAATTTGAACTTCATGGGTAAACATAAAGATGATTTTCTTATTTATGTAAATGACTTTAAGAGATAATTGACTATTTTAACAATGATGTATAGTGGAGTTTTAACATATGTAGCAGTTAAATGTATGCCAACAGTAGAGGAAACACTAACGTGGAGAATGAAAGTATACTGTTGGTTTTGTTTTTAAAGACTTTATTTGTCAGAGAGAGGGAGAGAGAGCGAGCACACAAGGAGGAGCGGCAGGCAGAAGGAGAAGCTCCCTGCTGAGCAAGGAGCCCAATGCAGGACTTGATCCAAGGACCCTGGGATTATGACCTGACCTGAAGGCATACACCTAAGCAACTTAGCAACCCAGGCATCCCTATACTATTGTTTTTATGTGTTATTTCTGAGATCCAGTGGGTATGGCCAGCTGTATCCCTTTTGTATCCAAGGCCTTAGCACAGTGACCAGATAAGGGACATATAACAGGCATTTAAACAGAACTCACCATTTAAATGTAAACACAATGTGACTAGAAGAGCTGCTGTGAACTCCACATCCAAATTTTTCTTCTCTGTTCTCTGTTGAATAAAGAAAACTTATAGGGGGGGCAGGGGATGGGGGAATGGGATAGACTGGTGATGGGTAGTAAGGAGGGCACATATTGCATGGTGCACTGGGTGTTATACGCAACTAACGAATCATGGAACTTTATATCGGAAACCGGGGATGTACTGTATGGTGACAAACATAATATAATAAAAAAAAAAGAAAACTTATAGGAACCACTTTCCCTGTGTCATTAAAGGGATTAAGCTACACAGCTTTAGTAGATTTTAGTTGAGATTAGGGAATCTGAAAATCAGTCAAGGGGACTGTGTGCCCTGTTGTAAGCAGAGGCAAAAGGTGAAAGCAAAATGAACCAAAGTCCCCATTCTTATAAAGAATATTTGAACACGATTTAAGAATAATTTCAAAAGAAGGAAGCACCAGTGGAAAGATAGAGAGGACCTACTCAGGGCTGAGAGGCTACCAGGTCAAAGGAGGGACCCCTTTTCCAGAGAAGAGTTTGAAGCAGACCCAGGTCTGGGAAGATAGAGACAGGGATTGGTGTTAGCAGGAGAGAGGAGACTGTGCAAAATCCAGGGCGGGGGGCGGGGCTGGAGGGAGAATAGCTGGTCCTGTGCTGAGAATAGAGAAACAAAGGTAAGTAGGAGGATGGTGTGTGCCTTATAGTTCAGGGGTGGTGGGCAATGAGGACTTAGGGAAACAAGATAGGGGATGGTAAAGTGTACTGGGTATGCAGAGGTTGGGGGGCCACAAGTTGTTGGCAGTGCTGGAAAGCCAGGCAGCAAAACTAGCCTTCAGAGTACTGGACAGAACAGAGTCCACATCTATACACCTGTGCAGGAACATAAGGAAGTCCATGCCTGAGAAATAGTCTTCTAGCACAGAACGTTCCCAGCTGTGCTTGGGCAAGTGCGGGGAAGCCTAGGGCTCTATGTCCGGCTGTTGGGACCCACTGCCCCAAGGGTGAAGAAAGGGTGCTGAGTGGATGGGATTGGGTTCACAGTCCTCATTTCCACCAGACTACTCTGGCTTGCTCAGGTTGCATGGAGTGGATCTTGTGCAAGGCTTCAGCTGGAGTAACAGGTTTCACCTCTAAAATTTGTTGACAGTCTACCAGTTAGATGCAGAATGCATCATAAAGATTTTCCAGTTAGATACAAGACGTACAGGATGGATTCATGGAATCCTAGCTTCTGGGGCCCAAAATTGCCGCCAGCTGCTTGCTCTGTTTGTCATGAGTAACTTTACTTACTACAGAGGTGCGAGCTGCCTGAAACAAGGTTAGAGGAAGTAAGTGTTGAGTACTGGTAGATACATGTTCAGCCTTAACAAGGATGCCAGGAGCAGAGTATTAAAGAGTAACCCAAAATGGCATATATATGCCTGTATTCAACCAGAAATCCACCTATCAGAGGAATTTTTCCATGTTTCCTTTAAAAATTACATGTACATATGTATATATAAATCAAGTTGCTGGAGGGTGCCATTCACTGATTCAAAATGTGGAGCCTGCCCCCTGCCTGGGCCTTGCACCTCCATGGATGGAACCCACAGTTCTCCAACTGCTCATGTAACTTCAGAATTCCCATGGGAAACTATTACTAAGGGTGTCACCATGGACTTCTCCTCCCCAGGTCCAAACACCATCTTGGAGGTGGGGGTGCTCTCAACAGGATGGTCCATGGTGCTTCCTCCCTAGGAAACATGGTCGGTCTATCAGGAGATTTCCCCAGCCCATTCACGCTCCTTGTCCTGCACCGGAGCCCCCACTTTCTTATCAGTTGAGTAAGAAAAAGCCATCTCCACAGGTTTTCCACCCACCCTGCAAACTGGCGGCAACACAGACCAGCCATCATAGCCACAGGACAGGACAGCCACCCCTGCTATGCCACGACCTCAGCAGCTCTGGAAGGCAGTCTGAGCCAGGCACACCATTTGGACAGCTTTCAAACATGTCCACGCCCAGCCCTTTATCTGCAGAGTCTGAGGTGATTAGTCCCAGGGCTTTCTCCTTCTGATTTCACCCTCCTTGCCGCTAGCTGCATGCTCCCTTCCGCTGCTCCTGGGTATTCCTGGCCTATCTCAGCTGTCCTTCCTCAGTCACTCACCCCTTACTCACATAGCCCCACCCACTGTGTGGGGTCGCACTGCAGCCAGGGGGGAAGGCCCCACCTCCAGCAGGCACCATGACAGCTTCCAGCCCTGGGACCCTGGCAAGGATGCCCTGGACCACTAGAGTAGTCAAGAGATGTCGCTCACCTGAGCTCAGGTGCAGGGAGCCAGGCATACTCTTCCTGACAGAGGTAGGGGGACTCTATGGTAGTGGGGTGTCTGGCAAGCTGCTGATCCCTTCATCCAACAGACCTGCCCTGTCAGACCACCCTGCAACTTTCAGCTGGTGATAATGATTCAGAGACTTCCCCAGCCCATCCATGTTTTTTTCTCCTGAATTCCCCTGCCTCTCCACCTTCTCTCCTTTTGGTCCCTTTCCCCTGTAGCTGAACTCGCGATTCAGAGCCCTGACTGCCAGTCTGCCTGGGGCTCTCTGGACTTGGTTTTGTACTTGATTTCTCTCATGGGCTCTGGCCATCACTTTCCCCGGGATGCTCTCAATGCCCCTCACTACTGAGGGTGTCCTGGCTGGTCTCCTCCCCTGGCTGCTGGTCATTCTGGCCAAATCCTTCTTTCTCAACATAAAGGGGGAAATGTCTTGTTGATATTGCAGAATCTTAAATCATTTCCAATTTTTATGAGAATGCAAACTGGCATACCACTTTTTGAATAAAATTTCAGATGTATTTATGAAATGTTACACTATTCACACCCCTTCCACTCTAACCCAATGTCTATGTTAGTATGAATATATTATTAGAAAACATTCATGTCTACCCAAGGATTCATATTCAAAGATGTTGTTTTCATCTTATGAATCATATGACAAAGGGAAAACAACCTATGTTTCCACCAGGAGAAAAAAATTACGTGATTAATTATGGTATATACAAACTTTAACATTCCAGGGAGTAGTTTCAAAAGTGAGGCAGATCTATATGTGCTGTCATGGGAAGATCCTGCATCCATTTTATTAAGTGACAAAAGCTAGCGGCAGATCAATATGCATAGTATTACCTCTTATGTTGAATAAAAACAATATATTCTTAGAGCAGACCTCTGAAAAACACATAGTCATCTTTAAAATAACACACACTAGGGGTGCCTGGGTGGCTCAGCCGGTTAAGCGTCCAACTCTTGATTTCGGCTCAGGTCATGATCTCAGGGTCCTGAGAGTCTCTCTCCTTCCCCCTTTGCCCCTCTCTCCACTCACACACTCTTTCTCAAAGAAAGAAAAATCAATTAAAAAATTAAAATAAAATAACACATGCTAGATTGTTAGTCATGGTGACTTCTGAGGAGGAGGAGGCTGAATTGTGGAGGAACTTTGAAAAGGGGATATTGTGATTGATCTGTATTTTTAGAAGTTTTTTGCAAGAGAAAGACAATTATCATATGGTTTCTCTCATCTATGGAACATAAGAACTAGGAAGATCGGTAGGAGAAGAAAGGGCTAAAGAAAGGGGGGGTAATCAGAAGGGGGAATGAAGCATGAGAGACTATGGACTCTGAGAAACAAACTGAGGGCCTCAGAGGGGAGGGGGGTGGGGGAATGGGATAGGCTGGTGATGGGTAGTAAGGAGGGCACGTATTGCGTGGGGCACTGGGTGTTATACGCAACTAACGAATCATGGAACTTTACATCAAAAGCCAGGGATGTACTGTATGGTGACTAACATAATATAATAAAAATATTATTATAACAAAAAAAGAAGAAGTTTTTTGCAATAGGAAGATACGCACTACTACTTTCATAAGTAAAATTTCTGGATAAGCCTAACAACAGAAAAGCAGCCGTGTGAAAGTAACTGCTAACTGATGCAACAGACAAACCCAGACATTTGAAGGGTTAACACGACAAAAGTGCACATAAATTTTTGTGCACATAAATTCTGATATAGTTTGGCAGGGGCCCTGGGCTTTTCCTAGGCCTTGGGTCCAGGACACTTTCATCTTGTGGCTCCCCTATCTCAACACAGGGTCACCATGTTTGCTGGTGAATCAAGGGAGGTAGCATGGAGCTGACATACTGGCTCTCAGATGCCTGGATGTGAGAAACAATGCTTCTGCTCACGTCTCTACGGCAAAGGGCCATCACGCAACCCTCCCTAACTACAAGCGGACTGGCAGTGTAGTGTCCCCTGTGTCCTGGAAGGAAAGCAAGACACGCTATGGATGAACATTAAAGTTTCTCCCAAGTATCGCTACCCAGTAGGTGCTCAACCAAATGCAACTACTTCAATTTGTTATGACGACTGACTTTATTGCTGGGAGGAGTTTCTGAGGTCAGATTTGCCTTGGAACTCTGGGGCTCAGGCAGGAGAACTCTAGGTTAATAAAGCCCACAGACAGTACCCAAATCCTGTTTGATTCTCATTGTCACCTTCCTTCCTTAGCCCGGGTTTTAGTACCTTAGCCACAGCATCCTTCTTTTTGTCACCTGGGAGACTCCATGCTGTCCTCAGGAATGATGTACGACTCAGAAGGTTGGCCACAGGCTGGGGTGGGCGGGAATAGCATGGACTCTAGATGAATTCAGACCAGGGTTCTAGTCTCTGCCCTGTCACTCACTAGCCATGTGATCCTGGGAAAATGACCAAGCCCCGTGAGCCTCAGGTTCTTCGTCTGTGAGGCGAGTGGGTTTGATAAGCCCCGTCTTGTAGGACTGCAGGAATGCATGTAATGTATCGAAAGCACCTTGCACGGTGCCCGGCATAAACTGGAACTTTGATGAATGGCAGTGATTTCGAATGTTGTTTTGATCCCAGAGCCTTCCACTCTCTCCTCTGGGATATTTTTTGTTATCCAGGTCATGTTAGAGAATGTGCAGCTCAATAGGCCATGGAATAGCTAATCAGCCAAAGAGGGTGCTTCGTAAGTAAAACTCAATCCATTTTCTAAATCAGAGGATATATATGGGATATATGAGAATATGTGTGGAAAGCAGGTGTGAGGCAGTTGTCCCAGCCGGATACAACACAAAACTCCTAGAATTTGAGTCAAAGACCAGCTCCCTCCCTCCCTCCTGGCTTCTCTTCCACCCAAACCACTCTTTTCATTCATTTCTCCCTCACCAAAACCTAGACTTTGCTTACTTACAGCTGTCCAAATTACACTCAAGATAACCAAATTAAAATGTCTTTTATTTGGCTTTCCATGCTCAGGAACAAGAGTATCAGTCTAGAGTCTTCGGGGCGCCCACTCAAACGAATATCCCTGTATTTCTCCAGAAATTCTTGCAGATGATGGATATAAAACACCTAGTCTGTGCACTGTGTTTAATCGCACTGAGACAAGAGTGCAGGATAACTTCCTTTCCTGCCCCAGGAGGAGATTTCTCTCTGGTTTGTCCATGATCCAAAAGGAACTTCTCAGAGTAATTATCCATTTCAGACTTTGCTCCCACCCCTAAGGCACCCTGTCTCCAAGTAGGGCCACTGTCACCCCCCAGGTTCACAGTGATCGGCTGCAGAGAAGGAGTTATGGTGACCAGACAGCCTGAGCCACCCAGGCCAGGGGCGTTTCCACTACAGTGCTTGCCCCGGGAGCACCCTTCTTCCGCTGGTTCTGTACGTCTCAGGGCATCCCTCCCCACTTTCCTGCCATGAGTGCAGCTGCTAGACAGCCACCTAAGGGTGGTACATGTCCTGCTTATCCTACTGTCCTCAGTGCTCACACACAGGGCCTTCCACAGTGCAGTGCTCCCAGCCAATGTCTGGAAATCAGTGAGACAGTGAGCAGGGCTCCCTATGTGCTGAGATGACGTCTCTCCTCCTTTCTTGAAGAACCAAGCCAATACAGAAGCACACATCTATGTTACTTTTCCAAAATTTCAGACAAGAAGGAATAAGAAGCAAAATGAACAATCTTTTATTTCCCTATTTTCTGACCCCGTCACTTGAGTGCTCCATTCTTTCGCCTTTCCAGCAAATTTCTATGCCAATGCCCTGTAATTTCATTCCAGAACCCAAACAAGGAGGGAAGATCTCCCAGCTTATTTCCAGGACATGACAAAACTCTTAACTCTTGAACTGGGTAAGGACAAATGCTGTGTGTGTGTGGGGGGAGGATGTCACTCACACACTCAGCCGCCGAAGCGGATGAAATCTTCTATGCCAAGGAACCCCACTGGAGAGCTTCCTCGAGGACACCAAGCTCTGGATGTGGGAGTCATCACAGAGAACAGCCCCCTCCCGTCTCCCCCAAGGAGGCTCCTTGCCCGCTTTCTTCCCCCAACTCTCCCTGGCCCTGCACTCCTTAGAACGCCCAGGGCTGTCTCTTCACACACACACACACACATACACACACACACATGCACACGCACACACTAACAGGAAAGAACCAGCAAGCGGCCTCACTTCCCGCCCAGCATCCCGCAGGAGAAGCTGCCGGCCCCACCAAAGCCTGGAAAGGGCCTGGCCACCCCTGGGGCTCAGGCCCCCTCTTCCTCATCGCTCACAGCCTCTTCAGACAGGGCCAGGGAGGAACCCGGCTGCCTGCTATTGACCCGGAGCAAATACTCCAGCACTTGCAACTTGCTGGTTTCAGCATAGGCCCTGGGACCCCACAGGAACTCGTAGCGGGCAGGGTCGCTGCCGGGCACTTGCCGGTACTCCACGTACCCTTCCTGCACCCAGACCTTGGTGAGGAGCTCCCTGGGCTCCCCGTAGATGACGTGCTCCCTGCCAGCATACACTCCCATGACCCCCAGCACTTCCCACACCTTCTCCTCTGGGGCACAGTCGCCCTCCAGGACGATCACCCCCAAGAGCACCACCAGGAGGCCGGTCTTGGGCATGCCCTGCTCACCACTCGGCAACCCACCGCAGGTGAGGCCCAGGACGGTGACCAGGACGTAGGAGTGGTCGCTGGGGTCCACCTCCTTCACATCCACGCCAAAGACCAGCCGCATGCACTCGGACGCTTGGCCGAAGATCACGGCGAAGGCGTCCTGGTAGTCGTTGCCGACCACCTCCAGCATCTCTGCCTGGCTGGTGCGCTGCTGGGTGCGATACTTGAGCACCAGGAACGCCACCAGGTCAGCCGCCTAACCCTGGAGTGTGTCCTGGAGCAGGGGCTGGGCTTCCTCGGGCTCCTCCCAGCCGCTCGACCCCTCCTCATCTGGGCTGCTGGAGCCATGGTCGGGCTGGCCCCATGCAGTGGCTGCCAGGCCAGTGGGGGAGGGGCAGGCACTCTGAGGGCTCTGGGGAGCACTTGGGCCCCCAGCATCAGACCCCTCCTCCGGAAGGCCCAGAAACAGGGCAGAGCAGGAGATGGAAGAGGGGCTGGACTGGGAGGAGGCAGAGGCTGAGGAGGAGGGACATGGGCCCCCCTCCTCCCCAGCCCCGGACAGCTGTGCCTCCACCAGGCTCTGGGTCGGGACTGGGTCTTCCTCCAGCTTCCAGAGCTCACTCCTCTGACCCAGGGACATGGCGTCTGTGTAGGGCTGAACCTGAAGAAAGATGTGGGATGGCTCCTCAGGGTGCAGCCCAGCCAGGAGAGGCCCGAGGTCCTAAAGCTGACAGTGGGCTGTGTCAGCTTGGGTGCTGAGGGGTCCCCTCTGTGGTGGGATGGGAGAACCCCTGGCTCCACATGCAGAGCATGGACCTCACCTCGACCACTGGCACTTGCCTGCACCTCCTCTGCCCTGACCTTAGGGAATCCTGCCTCAGACTGAGGCCTCAGCTCCCAGTTCTTTAAGCCCCTAGAGGAGGGAAGGAGGAGGCACCTCAGGGTGCAGACTGCAAGCACAGCCCCAGGCCCCCAGTGAGCACAGGAGGGCTGGGTCAGACTCTGAGGTCCTCACCAGTCCAGGCTGGGCGGTCCCCTCCTTGGCCTCTCAGGGGGCTGCTATTTCCCCTGCCAGGGCCTGGGCCCCACCCACTGTGGCCCTGAGGCCAAAGGCTCACAGCAAGACCATGCAGCCCTGAGACTCCACAGAAGGGGGCCCACATCTGGCCATGCCTGCCAAAGTTCTACAGGGCTCGTCACAGATCTGGAGGGATGGCCAAGCTCGGGGTTCCACATGTGCTGGGATGGGTACGCCTCTAAGGCTTCACCTTAACCCCAAGGAAGGCCTAGGAACACTCCCTGTGTTGAAGCTGAGGCCACCCTCCTGGTGCTGAGGCCTCATCTCTGGGAGACACCAGAAGGAAATGTCAGGAGAAATCAGTCGGCCCACCAATCCCCCATCTCCCCTGGGCTGACAGAAGAGGCAGGGTAGGCCTGGGCCCTAGAGATCCTGCTGTGGGAGGCATGCACTCATTTCTATTTTTTTTTTTTTTAAGATTTTATGTATTTATTTGGGAGAGAGAGAGACAGCTAGCAAGAGAGGGAACACAAGCAGGGGGAGTGGGAGAGGAAGAAGCAGGCTCCCAGAGGAAGAGCCCAACGTGGGGCTCGATCCCAGAACCCCGGGATCACGCCCTGAGCCGAAGACAGACGCTTAACGACTGAGCCACCCAGGTGCCCCACATGCCCTCATTTCTCACCTCCACCCCCACCAGGGCCAGGGCCAGGGCCATGGCCCCTGCCTCCCCCACTGACCAGAGTCCAGACCCTCAGGCCCAGGCCCTCCCCTCCCTGAGACCAGGGATCTGGAGACGAGGAGGGGCTCAGCCAAAGAGGCTCCACCCAGGGTTCCCAGGTAGGGCCTGGCCAGATTTCTAGGCCATCCCGTCCTTTTCCTGAGGGGTGGGTTCGGACCCAGCCACTCCTCCATCTGGGGTCCCCACATGGACTCTTGGCAGGACTAGGGACTCCTGCGTGTCTCCCAGGAGGGCTTCCTCAGATGACCTGACTGAGACCTCTCCCAGCATGGTCCTCACGTGCCTGAGAGCTGGGAGAGGAGGGTGAGGACACAGCAATCCATGCCCTCCCCCTGCACCCCACCCAATTCACAAGGAGCTGAGATTGGGGGCTGGCCCCTCTGTCCAGGGGCAGGAGTCCACTCTTTGTCCCTAAGGTGCTCACGTTTACTTTCGGCAGGTGCTGGAACTATCCCTTCTCCTAACCTCAGCATGCACCCTGCAGGCCAATGCCACCATCCCACTGAGACCCAGAGGAGAAAGTGGGGTGCTTACTTTCTTGACTCCCAGCCTGGCCTCGCAGGACTGAGCATCAGGGCAGGACTTCATTTGGGACCCCTATGTCTGCGTGGGGGTCTGCTCAGTCCTCCCTCAGAGTCTTGGGGCTCCACCCTCTGCTGACCTGAGGCCACAATCCTCAGACCAAGGCTCTCTCCTCCCTCAGACCCTGGGTGCAGAAGTCAAGAACACTTCAGCTGCTCCCCCCACCTTGGGGGACATCCAAGAAGGAGCCGACGGGCAACAAAATCACTGTCTGTTTTAGGCTCTAAGGTCCTCAACGCTCACCCTGCATCCCTCGGGACTGCCCTGTGCTGTCCCCAGTCCTTTCCCCTCTGACAGCCCCACGCATCCGTGAGATCCAAGGCCAAATGTGGGGGTGCGACAGCTGCCCTATGGCCTCCTGTCGGTGACTCTGTTCTGGGGTCCAGGGTCCACGCAGTTCTCCCTGAGGGTTCTCGCCTTGACTTCGGGAGGATTTGACCTTCCCTGCTGCTGACCCTGATCTGCCTCTTACCCGAACCCCCAGACGCTCTATGACCCGGATGTGGAAGTCTGGACATGCCACTTGTCCTCTTCCCGCTCAGGGGCTTCCCAGGCCTGATGCTGTTCTGGGGTTCAGGGTCGCTCATGTCCTCCCACCGGGTCCTCGCATCCAGTCCCATTAGCCCCTGCCCCTCGTTTTTTAAACCATGGCCCCCGCTTCTGTCAGACCTGGATGCGGACGTCCTGACACACTGCCTGTGGACTTGGCACAAACACGCCTCACAGGGCTGACAGCAGGGGCAGGTTTCAGTGCGCTGTCCCTGTTCTGGAGTCCAGGTCCCTCCCTGAGTCCTCCCTCAGGGATCTTAGCTTGAGCCTCAGCACATCTTGTGTTCCTCTCTCTGCTGTCTCCAGGCCTGTTCCCTCAGACCAAAGCCCTCGCTGCCCTGAGAACCATGGGAAACGATCCTGGATGGCACATCAGGCAACAAAGGCCAGGGATTCCCTGAGATGGGTTCCTTCGGGTCACTTAGGCCTATCCTCTATTGCCCACCTGCACTCCCTGGATGGCCTGTGCCTTCACCCCTGCATCTGAAGGCCGCTCCTTACAACAAGCTCTCAGTGTCTCTGGGACCCAGAGCCGAAGTCAGGACACGCCTCATGTCATGCTTGTCCCACTCAAGGGCCTCCCAGGACTGATTCCCTACTGGGCCCAGGGTCCCTCTGTCCTCCCTCTGGTCCTCACCTTGACTCCTGACAGAACCTGGGCCCTCCCCGCCTTCTGACCTGAGGCCCTGCTCCTTACCCCAGGCCTCCTGACTCCCGAGACCCAGAATCGGATCTGCAGGCTCGCTATGCATCCCCATGGCCCCCAGGGATCTTCCTGGACTGACACTATGGCCCAACACCAGGGAGGTCTCCTCTGTCCTCCCTCAGAGTTCATAGCTTGAGTCAGGTTACTGTCTGGGCCCTCTCCTCTGCCCACCTTAGAGAAGCCCTGCTCCTTCTTCCAAGGCCCCCAGTGTTTCTTAGACCCAGATGTGGAAGTCTGGACTCACTACGTGTTTCCATCCACCCCTCTCCTGGATTGACTGGGCTAGGGTCGAAGTTTCCTCAGTCCTCCCTCTGCATCCTCACCATGAATCCCAGCAGGACCTGGGTCCTCCCTTCTACTGACCTGAGGCCCTGCCACTTACACCAGGCCTCCTGACTCTCTGAGACCCAGATGCAGAAGTCAGGACACACAGCGTGTTTTATCTCGCTGGGCCCTACAGTGGCTGACAATGTTTGAGGGTCCAGAGGTCCTTACTCTCTCTTCTGGTCCTCACCGGAATCCTAGCATGATCTGGGCCCTCCACTCTCCTGACCTGAGACCCTGCTCCTTACACCAGGCTCCCAGTGTCTCTGAGACCCAAATATGCAAGTCAGGTCTCACTGTGTGTTCCCATCCTGCCCAGGAGTCTTCCTGAACTGATGCTAGGGCCTGACCTCTGTGAGGTCCCCTCTTTCCTGAGGTCCTGAGTCCCTCAGTCCTCCTTAGTGTTTTTATTTATCTTCACCTCTGGCAGGGCCTGCAACTCCTCCCTGTGCTGACCTGAGAATGCACATCTGAGACCAAGTCAAACCTTCTTAGGAATCCCGAGGCAGAAGTGAAAATATAGTGCATCAGGCAGACTGTCATGGAGCTTCCTACAGCTGGCAGCTAGAGTAGGGTTTTGTTGCTGGTGGGAGTTCCCTCCCTTGTAGAGTCGAGCACCCCCTCAATCTCCCCCTAGGGTCCTTGATTACTGACAGGACATGGGCCCTCCCCTCTGTTGATCTGAGTCCTGTTCCTTCAGATCAAGGCCTTTTCCCTCCTTGAGATCTCCCCTTTTTCCAGAAGAACTCAAAGGCCACCATATAGGGCTGTGTTTTCCTGGGGACTCCCAAGGCCAAAAGCAGGTTCAGGGTGGGGCTGAGGACCTTTCTTTTCTGAGGTCGAGGGCCCCTTTAGTCCTTTCTAAGGATTGTTTATTTGATTCCTGGCAGGTACTGGTACTCCTTTCTCTGCTGATCTGAAGACGTAGCCCTCTACCCAAGTCTCACTTTGTGAGACCTGCATCCCTCTTCCTCAGAAGGAAGGTAAGGGCTTCTACATCTCTCTCACTTGGGGCTTCCAGGGAATGACAACAGGGACAAGGTGAAGTTGGGACCCATCTCTTATGGTTTGGGAGTTCCCTTCAATGCTCCTTGAAGATCCTCACTCTGACTTCTGGAAGGGCCTTAGACTCCTTCCTCTGCTGACCTGAGTCCTTCCCCTTCTGGCCAAGGCTTTCATTGCTCTGAGGCCCTCAGGCAGAAAGGGGGGAACTCTCAGCCTGACAGTTCTGCTGGGGTTTCCCAAGCCTATCATCAGAGATGGGACTGGATTCTCTGGGTAGGGTGGACCCCAACAGTCCATACTAGCAAGTGTCCTCATCTTAGCTCTTGGCTCCTTGATTAAATGGTGGTTGGGAAATGCCCCTTTTCAGTCATCTCCACGTATTTGCTCAGCTACAACCCTTGCAGAGAATGACTCAGTGTCCCAGAATAGATGCTATTGGGCAGCTACAGCACCCATGACTCGTGGTGGAGGGTCAAAGAAGAAGCATACTTTCCTATATGTTTCTTCACCAGCCAGCCAGGCTTCAAAAACATTTTGTTCTAACAGATTTATTTTCCACATGGAAGAAACAGAGCTGCAGGATTTGGGGAGATCCTGCTGTTTTTGAGGTTATCTAACATTGCATCATTGAGTGCAGTAGTTCTCACTTTCTTAACATTCATTCCTAGTTTAAAAATATGTATTTTATATCTCTACCAAGCTTTTATTTCGAATACACATAACGTTTCATGAAAGAATACCTATCCTTACTGTGTGTAGATTGCTCTGAAACTTCCTATTCTATTTCCAGTCCGTTCTTTCTTTTTCTTATCTCATGACTTATTTATTTTATAACTGGAAGTTTGTATTTTTTAATTCCCTTCACCTATTTCACCCATCCCACCACCTCTTCCTCTCTGGCCACCACCAGTTTGTTCTTTGTATTTATGAGTCTTTCCAGTCCATTCTATTAAAATAATTTTTTGAAAGGCCAGTCCTCACTCGTCAAAAATTCAAAAATAAAAGAAGTAAAACCAATGAATTACCAAAGTTGTAATTAACAAAATTTATTGTGCACACCAAAAAAACAGTTTGTGAACTGGGAGCACTCAAACCAAACATGCAATGTGGCTCTGGGGTGTATTGTTAAAAAGCAACTTACATGGTGAGAAGACAGTGGCTGTTTATTCCTCACAGTGATAGGTTATAATATCAGAATTTTCTTAAATAATAGGGAATTGGTTAGTGATAACCTCATATCAGTTTCGGGAAACAGTTTAAGTTTTGCTTATGATTTCCAGAGGTGTAAGCAAGAAATGACCCAGGTTGTTAGTCTTGCAAAATAAGGTAAATTAAGCTTTGTTTGTATGGCTTAACTGGTTTTGTCTGTTCAGCGAATTTTCAAGGCTGGTCTCCATTTGTTTTTGATTGTTAATGCACTAAAATGGTTTCAGGTGGTCATTAGCACAGATTTTTTTTTTGAGGGGGCCTTACTACCTTAATCATCCCACCTTTCCTTCTTCTTCTTTTTTTTTTAATTTTATTTATTTGACAGAGAGAGACACAGCAAGAAAGGGAACACAAGCAGGGGGAGTAGGAGAGGGAGAAGCAGGTTTCCTGCTGAGTGGGGAGCAGGATGCAGGACTCGATCCCAGGACCCTGAGATCATGACCTGAGCCAAAGGTAGACGCTTAACAACTAAGCCACCCAGGTGTCCCATTCCATCTTTCCTTCTGTCCTGATATTACTCCAGGGTTACTGGCATCTATGCTCTGAGGCCCTGTCTCATATTTCCACAAGTAGAGGTGGAAGCTGAAAATCATTCCCCCTCCTATCCTATCTTTGCAGCCTACAGCACCTCCCAACTCCCCTGCTGCTCCCCACGCCCCTGACACTAGCAATCTTCAGTGTCCCTCCTGACTTTCTCAGTTTTGTTTAGATTTTTTTGATCTCCCCCGCTATAGTTATTGAGTATTGATTTTGGGAGTGGAAGTCAGCAGCTGGAACTTGATGGTTGTCTTGGCATCTACAGGTAATAATTTAAGGAGAATTCCCACCTTTATAATCTGTTACCCATTAATGAATATGTTTCAGTGCTCTATTTGGAACTTCTCTTTGTTGAATTTATCAACAGATAGATTTATTTTTGTCTCCACTAATATCTAGTACATTTTTCTTAGAATTCCTTTTAGGCAATTTTTGGATTTTGTTGCCGTTTTGAATGGGATATTTTCTCTTACATGTTCTAATTAGTTATTGCCTTTATGTAGCATGGTTCTTGATTTTGTTATCATGATCTTCCATATAACATTTTCCTGAAATCTCTTACACATTTGAATATTCCATGTACATATTCCTTTAAATATATATAATATTATATATAAAAACTTTTTTATTTTTTAGAATTTTGAGGTTTTACTTTTGTATTGATGGTAGTAACATGCTCAGTAATACAAAAATAAAATGTGAAAGTACGATTGACCCTTTTTCCAAATGGCGCCCTACTACATCTGCCAAATCATTTATTGGATGTATTTCTTTTTTTTTTAAGATTTTATTTATTTATTTGACAGAGAGAGAGACAGCCAGCGAGAGAGGGAACACAAGCAGGGGGAGTGGGAGAGGAAGAAGCAGGCTCATAGCAGAGGAGCCTGATGTGGGACTCGATCCCAGAACGCCGGGATCACGCCCTGAGCCGAAGGCAGACGCCTTCACATTCCTAGTCCTTCAGACTTAAAATCCTGGGGCTATAATTGCCTCCTCCTCTATAATTTCTCCATGTCTAATAACCAGATCTTATTATTTCTTTTGTTCTCTCTTCTGCTGGGCCATCCTGTCTATTAATGTTTTCCTGCATCACTTTATTCTATTTGCCAGCTATCTGTCTGTCTCCAATTTTTTAGTCTGGAATTAAGAAGATCCAGTCTTAGCCCCTCAAATGCCTAACAAGCCTCTTCAAAATTCCTGGCACCAAGTAGGCATGATTCCCTGCTTACCTCTGTTCCTCTCCAAATATTTATTCCTGCCTCTAAGCTTGTTTCATCTGGGATGCCCTTAATGCTTTTGTCATTAATCATCCCCAAATTTAGTAATCCCGTAAAACTATTCTAAATTCCCACTTCCTCCATGGAACTTTCCTCAATTCTTCAAAAACAGTAACAGGAAGTTCTCACTAGTGTCTTTCAACACTTAGTCAATTGGCATCTCCATATATTCTAGAATGGTACTTAATCATGAATCTTAAGTCATAATAAGAATCGATATTTGTGTAGTACTTCTGTACTAAGCACTAATCTAAATACTTCCTTTTCTTAAATTCAGTTATTCACAACAACTTCATAAAGTAGATACAATTATAATCCCTATTTTTCTCTTTTTGTCTTGAAATTTTAAGATTTTGTTTTCAAGGTTTTTTTTTTTAAATCCCAAACAGTTTAATAGCTTGTTGAAATCGGCAAGTCAAGCACCAAAGGAAAGAATTTTATCCTGAATTTATACAAGGTACAGGGCCAAATTATCAATGTTCAAGCAAGGCCATGCTGTTTTTTGTCCATGTGTTAGAAGCCAATATTATTTCGACCTTGCTACTTGAGGCATAATCAGCATCACCTGCGAGCTACTAAATCTGTACCCATATTTGTAACAGGATTCCTCTGTGATTCATATGCACATTCAAGTTTTAGAAGCACTAATTTAAGACATTTTTATTAGATTTTTAAATTTATATGAAGAAGTATGTGATAGCCATAAATAAAATTTTGGCTAGAGTTTATTTTTATTTTATTTTTTTAATTTATTTTTTATTTTAGTTATTTTATTTTTATTATGTTCAATTAGCCATTGTTTCAAGTTTTTAAATTCCAGTTAATTAACAGTGTAATATTGGTTTCAGGAGTAGTATTAGAGATTCATCACTTACATATAACACCCAGTGCTTATTACAACATGTGCCCTCCTTAATTCCCATCATGCATTTAATACTTCCTCACCATCCACCCCCCCTCCAGCAACCCTCAGTTTCTTCTTTATAATTAGAGTCTGTTTTATGGATTGCTTCTTTTTCTTTTCCCCTATGTTCATCTGTTTTTTCCCCTAAGTTCTAGTAAGAGTGAAATCATATGGTATTTCCTTTCACTGACTGACTTATTTCACTTATTACATTCTAGCTCCATCTGTGTCCTTGTAAATGTCAAGACTTCATTCTTTTTTATGTCTGAGTAATATTCCATTGTGTATGAGTGTGTGTGTGTGTATGTGTATATATATATATATATATGTCACAACTTCTTTATTCATTCATAAGTTTATGGACAACATTTGGGCTCTTTCCATAATTTAGCTATTGTTGATAATGCTGCCATAAACATCAGGGTGCATGTGTCACTTCGAATCAGTATTTTTGTATCCTTTGGGTAAATACCTAGTAACACAATTGCTGGATTGTAAGGTAGTTCTACTTTTAATTTTTGAGGAACCTCCATACTATTTTCTAGAGTACCTGCACCAGTTTGCATTCCCACAAACAGTGTAAGAGGGTTCCCCTTTCTCTGCATCCTCACTAACATCTGTTGTTTTCTGTGTTGTTAATTTTAAACATTCTGACTTGTATAAGGTGATATCTCATGGTAGTTTTGATTTGTATTTCCCTGATGGTCAGTGATGTGGAGCATCTTTACATGTGTCTGCTGGGCATGTATGTTTTTCATGTCTTCTGCCCATTTCTTAACTGGATTATTTGTTTTTTTGGGTGTTGGGTTTAATAAGTTCTTTATAGATTTAGGATACTAACCGTTTATTAGGTATGTCATTTGCAAATATCTTCTCCCATTCCATAGGCTGCCTCTTAGTTTTGTTGATTGTTTCCTTTACTGTGCAAAAAGATGTTTATCTTAATGAAGTCCCAATAGTTTATTTTTCCTTTTGTCTCCCTTGTCTCTGGAAACATATCTAGTAAGAAGTTGCTACAGCCATTGTCAAAGAGGCTGCTGCCTGTATTCTCCTCTAGGATTTTGATGGTTTCCTGTCTCACACTTTCATCAATTTTGAATTTACTTTTGTGTCAGGTGTAAGAAAGTGGTTCAGTTTCATTCTTTCACATGTTGCTATCCAGTTTTCCCAGCATCATTTGTTGAAGAGAGTTTTTTCCCATTGGGTATTCTTTCCTGCTTTGTTGAAGATTAGTTGACCATAGAGTTGAGGGTCTATTTTTGGGTTCTTTATTCTGTTCCGTTGATCTCTGTTTTTATGGCAGTACCATACTGTCTTGATGATTACAGCATTGTGATACAGCTTGAAGTCCAGAATTGTGATGCCTCCATCTTTGGTTTTATTTTTCAACATTCCTTTGGCTATTTGGGGCCTTTTGTAGTTCCATACAGATTTTAGGATTGTTTGTTCTAACTCTGTGAAAAATGCTGGTGGAGTTTAATAGAGATTGCTTTACATGTGTAGATTGCTTTCGGTACTATAGACATTTTAACAATATTTGTTCTTCCAATCCATGAGCATGGAATTTTTTCCATTTCTCTGTGTCATTTTCAAATTCTTTCATAAGTGTTCTATAGTTTTCAGAGTACAGGTCTTTCACCTCTTTTGTTAGGTTTATTCCTAGGTATCTTATGGTTTTTGGTGCAATTATAAATGGGATCAACTCCTTGCTTTCTATTTCTGCTATTTCATTATTGGTGTATAGAAATGCAACAGATTTCTGTACATTGATTTTGTATGCTGTGACTTTGCTGAATTCGTCTATCAGTTCTAACAATTTTTTTGGTGGAGTCATTCGGGTTTTCTACATAGAGTATCATATTGCTTGCAAAGAGTGAGTTTTACTTCTTCCTTGCTGATTTGGATACCTTTTATTTCTTTTTGTTGTCTGATTGCTGAGGTCAGGACTTCTAGTACTATGTTGAACAAAAGTGGTAAGACTGGGCATCCCTGTCTTGTTCCTGATCCTAAAGGAAAAGCTCTCAGTTTTTTCCCATTGAGGATGCTATTAGCTGTGGGTCTTTTGTATATGGCCATTATGATGTTGAGGTAGGTTTCCTCTATCCCTAATTTGTTGAGAGTTTTCATCAAGAATGGATACTTTACTTTGTCGAATGGTTTTTCTGCATCTATTGAGAGGATCATATGGTCCTTTTCTTTTATTAATGTGGTATATGATGTTGATTGATTTGTGAATATTGAACCAAATTTGCAGCCCAGGAATAAATCCCACTTGATCTTAGTGGATAGTTCTTTTAATGTACTGTTTGTTGGATTTTATTTGCTTGTAATTTGTTGAAATATTTGCATTCATGTTCATCAAGGATATTGGAATGTAATTCTCTTTTTTAGTGGGGTCTGTTTGGTTTTAGAATCAAGGTAATGCTGCCCTCATTGAAAGAGTTTGGAAGTTTTCCTTCCATTTTTTATTTTTTGGAATAGTTTGACGAGAATAGGTATTGACTCTTCCTTACATGTCTGATAGAATTCCCCTGGGAAGCCATCTAGCCCTGGATTTTGTTTGTTGGGAGATTTTTGATTACTGATTCAATTTCTTTGCTGGTTATCAATCTGTTCAAGTTTTCTATTTCTTCCTGTTTCGGTTTTGGTAGTTTATATGTTTCTAGGAATTTATCCATTTCTTCCAGATTGCCCAGTTTATTGGCATGTAATTACTCATAATATTTTCTTTGTATTTCTATGGTGGTGGTGGTGATATTTTTTTCCTTTCATCTGTGATTTTTATTTGGGTCCTTTCTCTTTTTGTAAGTCTGGCTAGGAGTTTATCAGTTTTATTGATTCTTTCAAAAAACCAGCTCCTGGTTTCATTAATCTGTTCTGTTGTTTTTTAAATTTTATTTCTACATAAGTTATTTCTGCTCTGATCTTTATTTCCCTTCTTCTGCTGGCTTTAGACTTTATTTGTTATTCTTTTTCTAGCTCTTTTAGATGTAAGGTTAGGTTGTGTATTTGAGATTTTTCTTGCTTCTTGAGGTAGGCCTATATTACTATACACTTCCCTCTTAGGACCGCTTTTGCTGTATCTCAAAGGTTTTGGACTATCATGTTTTCATTTCATTTGTTTCCATGTATTTTTTAATTTCTTCTTTAATTTCCTGGTTGACCCATTCATTCTTTAGTAGAATATTCTTTAATCTCCATGTATTTGTGGTGTTTCTGAATTTTTTCTTGTGGTTGGCTTCAAGTTTCATAAAGTTGTGGTCAGAAAATAGGCATGGTATAATCTCAATCTTTTTGTACTTGATGAGGCCTGATTTGTGACCCAGTATGTGGTCTATTCTGGAGAATGCCCCATGTGCACTCGAGAAGAAAGTGTATTCTGCTGCTTTGGGATGAAATGTTCTGAATATCTGTTAAGTCTGTCTGGTCCACTGTGTCATTCAAAGCCATTGTTTCCTTGTTGATTTTCTGTTTAGATGATCTGCCCATTGCTGTAAGTGGGGGTGTTCAAGTCCCCTACTATTATTGTATTATTATCTATGAGTTCCCATATGTTTGCTATTGTTTTATATATTTGGGTGCTCCCACATTGAGAGCATTAGTATTTACAATTGTCACATCTTCTTGTTGGACAGACCCTTTTATTATGATATCGTGCCCTTCTTCATCTCTTGCTACAGTCTTTGGAATAAAATCTAGTTTGTCTAATATAAGTATGGCTGCTCCAGCTTTCTTTTAACATCCATCAGCATGATAATATGGTCCTTCATCCCCTCACTTTCAATCTGCAGGTGTCTTTAGGTCTAAAATTAGTCTTTTGTAGGCAGCATATAGATGGGTCTTGTTTTTTTTTTTTTTTTCCCATTCTGATACCCTATGTCTTTTGACTGGAACAGTTAATCCATTTACATTCAAAGTGATTATTGGTAGATATGAATTTAGTACCATTGTATTACCAATAAAGTCATTGTTTCTGGAGATTTTCTCTCTTTCTTTCTAGTCTTTATCACTTTTGGTTTTACTTTCCCACTCAAAGACTCCCTTTAATATCTCTTTCAGGGCTGGTTTGGTGGTCACAAACTCCTTTAGTTTGTCTGGAAAACTCTATCTCTCCATCTATTCTGAATGACAGCCTTTCTGGATAGAATATTCTTGGCTGCAGATTTTTCCCTTTCAGCATGTTGAATATATCATGCCACTTTCTTCTGGCTTGTCAAGTTTCTGCAGAGAGATCTGTTGCTAACCTTATTTATCTTCCCTTGTAGGTTAGGGACTTTTCTCTTGCCGCTTTTAGGATTTTTTCTTTGTCTCTATATTTTGCAAATTTAACCATGCTATTTCTTAGTGTTGGTCTGCTTTTGTTGATTTTGATAGGAGTTGTCTGTGCCTCCTGGTTTTGGATGTCTGTATCCTTCCCCAGATTAAGGATGTTTTTAGTTATAATTTCCTCAAATAGACTTTCTGCCCCTTTTCTCCCCTCTCTTCTTCTTTTGGGACTCTTGTGCTGTGAATGTTATTACGCTTTATGGAGTTGCTAAGTTCCTTAAGCCTACATTCATGATCCAATATTTTCCTTTCCCTCTTCTTTTCAGCTTCATTATTTTCCATAATTTTATCTTCTATATCACTGATTCATTCCTCTGCTTCTTCCATTCTTGTGGTCATTACATTCAGTCAGTTTCACAATTTGGTTATAGCATTTTTTTTCAGCTTGATTAGTTTTATGTCTTTTATCTCTGTGGTAAACGACTCCCTGGTGTTGTCTATGCTTTTCTCAAGCCCAGCTAATATCCTTATGATTGTAGTTTTAAATTCTGGATTAGGCATAATACTTGTGTCTGTTTTGATTAGATCCCTGGCCATGACCTTTTGTGGTTCTTTGGGATGAATTCCTCCGTCTTGGTATTCTGTCTAGGTCTCTGTCTTCTTCTGTTTGTTAGGGAAGCCTGTTATGTTTCCTGCTCCTGAGAGTGTTGGCTTTATTAAGAAGAGTTCATATACTGTTCAGGGCCTGGCACTTCAAGAAGTGTTTCTGGTGTATGCTGTGTGCACTTTGCTACTGTGTTTTGGCTGCTCTTTCCCTTGGGTCAGTCCTCTGCAGTTTCTCCTTGCCTGCAGTGGGGAGTTTTTGGACCTTGTCCAGAGTATGGCGAGTTTAAATGAGGTGTGTTCTTGTCTGCTTGTTAAAAGAGAGACCTGTTACTATTTCCATTAGAGCTGAAGCTTTGTAGCACTCTATGGTTAGTAGATGTGGTGTCTGCAGGGGTGGGGTTTGTACTGGTCTTCTGGGGGAGGGGCCCATTGCTCTGGTTCTCAGGCATGCTTGCCCTAGAAAAGTAGAACCTCAGAGTACAGGGTGGCAGGGCTTGATGTAAGCGGTTTAGGCCTTCACTTCTTGGTGCCGTGCTGATTAATGAAGCTAGTTCATGCTGAAGGGTACAGGAGAGAAATAGCGCCAACCCCCTCTGTCCTCCCTGGAGAGGAGTTTGTACCCACTGCTGTCCAGGAAGGTTTTACAGAAGAGCAAACAATTGCCCGTCATGTGTCCCAGGTGTCCCCTAGATCCCTGCCTTCACCTGGTCTGTATCTGGGCCATCTGCCCACCTGGCAGCACAGTGCACCTATATTTTATCCCAGTCAGGCTGGCTGAGTTTTAAAACTCCAAACTTTAGGTACCTGGTGTGGTGTAGGCCCACGCTGGTCCTTTGGCGGAAGGTCTCACCTTGCTGGGGCTAGGGCAGGTTTTTCCCAGAAGGGCAGTCACACCAAAGCATAGGAGCTTGGAGTATGGAGTAAAGTGCATCCAAAAGCTGCCCTTCTCATTTTCCCAGTCAGTGGCTTTGGGGAAGTGTTTTCTTTGTGCAGTCCCCTGTGTGCTCCTCTCTCTCTCTCTCTCTCCCTCTCCTCTCTTGTCTCTCTCTCTTCTCTCTCTTCCCTCTCTCTCCTTTTTCTGTGATCCCTTCTGTAGCACCTGCAATCCTTTTGTCCCCCAAATCATGTCTCTGTACCTCTTACCTTCCATGATGTAGCCTCTTCTCTCCCTCTAGTTGTACAGTTTGTTCTGTCAGTTCTCAGATTGATTTATTGGCTGTTCAGAATGATTTGATATTTGTCTAGCTGTGTTAGAGGGAGGAGGCATGCCTAAGGTCTTCATACCACTCCCCCATCTTAGATAAAAATATTTTATAGATAATATTGTCACCAAATATTATCTTTCTTTTCAATATTCATTTCTCTTTTTTATTTTGATATTCATATCTCTATGTGTTCCAGTGCAATTTTGAACAGTAGAGGAGAAAGAATACATTTTTTGTTCCTTGATTTAATGGGAAATGTTCTCACATTTCACATTTAAGTGTGTTTGCTATAGAATTTAGGAATTTGAAGTTCTAGTCTAGTGTTAGTTTACTTTTTTTAAACTATGAACTTGTTTTGAATTTTTTTCAGAGACATTTTATGTACCCATTGACATGATCAAGTGTTTTTTTTTCTCATCTAATTTGTACAGGGAACTATAATTGAAAGTATTTTCTAATGTTGAATCATATTTTTATTCCTCAGGTAGAGCCTATTTGTTCATTTCATTCACTGTTATGTTGAATATGCTATTAAGTTATTTAGAATATTTGCTGCTATGTGAGTGAGCTTAGCTCAGGTGTTCCTTTCATGGGGTGATCTCATTGGTTTTTGAATGAAGGAGCACTAGCCTGGCAAAATGAGTTGAATAATTGTCCATTTTTGTATGCTTTGGAAGAGTTTACATAAGATGGTAATTTGTTGTTTCCTGACTATTTGGTAGAAATGGACTCCCAAATTGCCACATCCTGGAACATTTGATGGTGGTTTGAGTTTTTTAATATAGTTTTAGTTTGTATTGTTTGATAAAATTTTTAAGTGGTCAGTTTCACTCAGAATTTCAAATTTAATGGCATAATATTTGTAATAAAATATCTTTTATTACAGAAATTATCAAACATAAAGAACAATAAGGAGAATAGTATAATAAGCCCAGTATACCTGACACTCAGCATCAACTATCTTCAGAACAATTATACCTTCACCCTCTTCCATTTTCTTTTCTTTGGAATAATTTGAAGCATATCCAAATTACATACATGTTTCCCCTAAATATGTCATATGCATTTATAAAAGATATTTACCTTTTATAAATTATAAATTTAGTATAAATATCTTTTCTAAAAATTTAAATAATCGTTAAATGCCCAGATATTTTTCATGTTTACCTAACAAATATATACTTTAAGAAAATGGTTTCTTTGGATCAGTATCTGAATTGATCTAATCACTGCAATTGTTTCTTTTATGTCCCTTGTCTTTTTAAATATATAATTCCTTCCCTCATTAACTTCCCTTGCAATTATTATTATTATTTTTTAAAAAACAACATTTATGTTCCATTCAGTTACCCATATTATGGATTTTGCTGAATGCAATGTTTGTGGTATCCCTTAACATGTTCCTCAGACCTTACTTTTTAACCCTATAAGATAGCCCAGTTTCATTGTGGATATTTACTGCCCCAGTTCTAGAATCAGCCATCCAAAGAGCCTTAGTTTCTTTTATTGGATGTTAGTTTTTAAAAACCTAGATCTCAGTGCAATGTATGCTTGTGCTACTGGAGACTTCTTAATGATAGGCCCTCAGCTAACAGCAGTGAAATATGTGTATATTAACCCACATATATACATACATATAAATATTTATATATATAGCTATCTGTATCTATATTAAGCTGAACATGAGTTTATGCTCATACTCCCAATTCTAATCCATTATCACAAAGATCATTTTAGCTTCCTTCCCTTGCTTACCTGTAATATCCCACTCCAACAGTGAGAAACCTGGCTCTCACCATTTGCCAATCTAATTAATTATTCAATTCCAGTATACACATATAGTTCCTTTTGACTTTAGTATTACAACATTCATTTCCAAAGTTACTTAGGGTGGCAACTTTACCTTTATATCCTTTGGTGAGGTTGTTTCATACATTTTTATTGCAGTTAGAATATTTTGCCACATTCTACATTCCATTCCAGGTTTTCTGGACCTCCTAAATTATTTTTTTCATTTTCATACATTAATATTTACTCTATTGTCAAGTTGTCTTTTTTAACAAACACATACTGTCATGCATACTCCATTGCAGTATCATACAAAATAGCTTCATTGTCCTAACAAATCCCTTGCAATTAAACTATTTAAGCCTTTCCCCATATGTTTACTATCTGTATGATTTTTTCCTTTCCAGAATGTCATATAAGTATAATCAAATACTTTCTAGACTTTTCCAACTGGCCTTTTGAAAGATATTAATTGATTTAATTTATTTAGTAGATATAGTTTTATTCAGGTTATCTTTTTATCCTTGTGTGAGTTTTGTAGTTCGTGTTATTAGAAGTAATTTTATCTAATTTGCTACATTTGTGGACATGGAGTTGTCACAGTATTTCTTTAATTCCTTCATTATCCTTCTAATGTCCATGGGATCAATATTGATGACCCCTTTCTCATTTCTGATATTGGTTATTTGTGTCTTCTATTTTTTCTTGATTAGCTTTGACCAATGATTATCAATTTTGTTGATCTTTGCAAATAACTAGTTTTGATTTTGTTGATTTTTCTATATTCCTCTTTTTAATTTTATTGATTTTTGTAGAAAGTTTTCTTATTTATTTTCTTCTGCTTGCCTTAGGCTTAATTTACTCTTCTTTCTCTAGGCTCTTAAGGTGAAATTTTAGGTTTGATTATAGATCTTTTTTCTTTAATACATTTAGTGCTATCAATTTATCCCTAAGCACTGTTCTTGCTACATTCCACAAATTTTGATAATTTGCATTTTTATTTTAACTTAATTCAAGATATTTTAAAATTTATATTGGGGCTTTCCCTGACCCAGGGGTGTGTGGAAGTATATTGTTTAATTTTCAAATTAAATTACCTCTCTTCTCCTTCTGATATTCCAATTACCTAAATGTTACACCTTTTGAAATTGTCCCACAGTTCTTGGATATTCTGTTCTGGGTTTTTCTTCCCCATTTTGTTTCTTTTTTCTTTTCCTTTTTCCTTTCCTTTCCTTCTCACTTCCTACTCCCTTCCTCCTCTCTTTCCTTCCTTTTCCTTTCCTATTTATATTGGCATATATAAATAGGTCACTGATTCTTTCCTCAACCAGGTCCAGTCTGTTGATGAGCTCACCAAAAACATTCTTAATTTATTTTACAGTGTATTTTTTAAGTTCTGGCATTTCCTCTTGAATCTTTCTTAGAGTTCTCATATCTCAACTTACATCTACTTACCTGTCTTGCATATTTTCTTCTTTTCTCATCACAAAACCTTTAACATGTTGTAGTTACTTTAAAGTCCCTGTCCAGTAATTTCAACCTGTTTTTCATATCTAAGTCAGTTTCTGATACATGCTTTGTCTCTTCAGACTGTATTTTTTTTGCCTTTTAGCATGTCATGCAACTTGCCAAAAAGCCAGGCATATTGGACAGTAGAAACTGAAGTAAATAGGCCTTTGTAGTGTGAGGTTTTATGTCAGTCTGACTAATATTGCAGCTGTAGCAGCTAGAGATTTATGTTTTGTATAATGTCCTTTTTTTTTCTCCTCTGTTGTTTGTGGGTTTCCCTAGGAACTATATCTTAAATAGATTGTATATCTTGCCATTCTTTCAGTTATAATCTACTGTTATTATAATGGAGATATATTGATGATGGTAAGTTATGGGAGAAGGCGAGTCTTCTATATTATAATCAAATATCAGTCTTCTATATATATTTTCTTAGGCTGTGTCCTTCAGAAATTTTTCTTACCTTCCCTCTCCACTTAGATAAGGCAAACATGCTAAAGCTGGCTGGAGTAGAGTAATTGCTCTTCTGCCTATATGAGATAAGACCATCTGGTTAAGTCTTTTTTCATTGGAGAGTAATTCTTTCATATGGGGAATGCACTATGTGTACTTAGAAATGATTGTTTTACCTTTCCCACTGCCAAATACCTAAGATGATTTTTCCTCATTCCTTGTTGTGAGAATTTGATGGGGTTCTTGAAGGTGAAAATCCATGAAAGTATATATATATATATATATATATATATATATATAATGTTTTTATCCATTCATCAATCGATGCACACTTGGGCTGCTTCCGTATCTTGGCTGTTGTAAATAATGCTGCTAAAACGTAAGGGTGCATGTGTCCCTTTGAATTAGTGCTTTTGTATCCTTTTTTTATTTTTTTATTTTTTAATAATAATATTTTTTATTATATTATGTTAGTCACCCTGGTTTTTGATGTAAAGTTCCATGATTCATTAGTTGCGTATAACACCCAGTGCACCATGCAATACGTGCCCTCCTTACTACCCATCACCAGCCTATCCCATTCCCCCACCCCCCTCCCCTCTGAAGCCGTCAGTTTGTTTCTCAGAGTCCATAGTCTCTCGTGGTTCATTCCCCCTTCTGATTACCCCCCCTTTCTTTATCCCTTTCTTCTCCTACTGATCTTCCTACTTCTTATGTATCCTTTTTTAAAATTTAAATTAAACTATCCAATGTATAGTACATCATTAGTTTTTGATATAGGAAACTAATGAATTGTTGAACATTATAACACCCAGTGCTCTCCTTAATGCCCATCAAACAGTTACCCCATCCCCGCACCCACCTCTCTTTCCACAACCCTCAGTTTGTTTCCTGGAGTCAAGAATCTCTCATGGTTGTCTCTCTCTCTCTGATTTCTTCCCATTCAGTTTTCCCTCCCTTCCCCTACTGTCCTCTGCACTATTCCTTATGTTCCACATATAAGTGAAACCATATGATAATTGTTTTTCTCTGATTGACTTATTTCACTTACCATAATACCCTCCAGTTCTATCCATGTCAATGGAAATGGTAGATATTCATCCTTTCTGATGGCTGAGTAATATTCCATTGTATATATGAACCACATCTTCTTTAGCCATTCATCTGTTGAAGGTTATCTGGGGTCCTTCCACAGTCTGGCTATGGTGGACATTGCTGCTATGAACATTGGGGTGCATGTATCCCTTCTTTTCAATACATCTGTATCTTTGGGGTAAATACCCAGTAGTGCAATTGCTGGGTCATAGGGTACCTCTATGTTTAATGTCTTGAGGAACTTCCATACTGTTTTCCAGACTGGCTATACCAGCTTGCATCCTCGCCAAGATTGTAAGAGGGTTCCCCTTTCTCCACATCCTCACCAACATTTGTTGTTCCCTGTCTTGTTAATTTTAGCCATTCTAACTGGTATAAGGTGGTATCTCATTGTGGTTTTGATTTGTATTTTCCTGATGGCAAGTGATGTGGAGCATTTTTTCATGTGTCTGTTAACCATTTGTATGTCTTCTTTGGAGAAGTATCTGCTCATGTCTTCTGCCCATTTCTTGACTGGATTATTTGGTTTGGGGGTGTTGAGCATGACAAGTTCTTTATAAAACTTGGATACCAGCCCTTTATCTGTAATGTCATTTGCAAATATCTTCTCCCATTCTATAGGTTGCCTTTTTAGTCTTGTTGATTTTTTCCTTGGCTGTGCAGAAGTTTTTATCTTGATGAAGTCCCAATAGTTCATTTTTGCTTTTGTTTCCCTTGCCTTTAGACGTGTGTCTTGCAGGAAGTTGCTGTGTCCCAGGTTGAAGATGTTGCTGCCTGTGTTCTCTAGGGTTTTGATGGATTCCTGTCTTGGTGTGAGAGAATGCTCCAGTTTAATTCTTCTGCATGTGGCTGTCTAATTTTTCCAACAACATTTGTTGAAGAGACTGTCTTTTTCCACTGAATATTCTTTATTGCCTTGTTGAAGGTTAGTTGACCACAGAGTTGAGTGTCCATTTACTGGTTCTCTATTCTGTTCCATTGATCTGTGTGTCTGTTTTTGTCCCAGTACCATGCTGTCTTGATGATCACAGCTTTGTAATATAGCTTGAAGTCAGGCATTGTGATGCCTCCAGCTTTGGTTTTCTTTTTAAACGTTTCTTTGGCTTTTCAGGGTCTTTTCTGGTTCCATACAAATTTTAGGGTTGTTTGTTCCAGCTCTCTGAAAAATGTCAATGATATTTTGATAGGGATTGCACTGAATATGTAAATTTCTCTGGGTAGCATAGACATTTTCACAATGTTTATTCTTCCAATCCGTGAGCATGGAATATTTTTCCATTTCTTTGTGTCTTCCTCAATTTCTTTCATAAATGTTCTGTAGTTTCTAGTGTACAGATCTTTTACCTCTTTGCTTAGGTTTATTCTTAGGTATCTTGTGGTTTTTGGTGCAATTGTAAATGGGATTAAGTGTTACTTTCTCTTTCTTCAGTCACATTGTTAGTGTATAGAAACGCAACTGATTTCTGTGCATTGATTTTCTATCCTGCCACGTTGCTGAATTGCTGTATGAGTTCTAGCAATTTGGGGGTGGTGTCTTTGGGGTTTTCCACATAAAGTATCATGTTATCTGCAAAGAGTGAGAGTTTGGGGGCACCTGGGTGGCACGTTCGTTAAGTGTCTGCCTGCGGCTCAGGGCGTGATCCCAGTGTTCTGGGATCGAGCCCCATATCAGGCTCCTCTGCTAGGAGCCTGCTTCTTCCTCTCCCACTCCCCCTGCTTGTGTTCCCTCTCTCTCACTGGCTGTCTCTGTCAAATAAATAAATAAAATCTTTTAAAAATTTTATTTAAAAAAAAGAGTAAGAGTTTGACTTCTTTGCCAATTTGAATGCCTTTTAGTTCTTCTTGTTAACTGATTGCTGAGGCTAAGACTTCTAGTACTATGTTGAACAAAAGTGGTGAGAGTGGGCATCCCTGTTGTGTTCCTGACCTTAGGAGAAAAGCTTTCAGTTTTTCTCCTTTGAGAATGATGTTAGCTGTGGGATTTTCATAGATGGATTTTATGATATTGAGATATGTTCCCTCTATCCCTAGACGTGGAAGTGTCTTAATCAAGAAAGGATGCTATATTTTGTCAAATGCTTTTTCTGCATCAATTGAGAGAATCATATGGTTCTTGTCTTTTCTTTTATTTATGTGCTCTAACACATTGATTGATTTGTGAACTTTGAACCACTCTTGCCTCCCAGGAATAAGTCCCACCTGTTTGTGGTGAATAATACTTTTAATGGACTGTTGGATCCTATTTACTAGCATCTTGGTGAGTATTTTGACATCCATGTTCATCAGGGATACTGGACCATAATTCTCCTTTTTGATGGGTTTTTGTCTGGTTTTGGGATCAAGGTAATTCTGGCCAGTTTGGAAGTTTTCCTTCCATTTCAATGTTTTGAAACAGCTTCAGTAGAATAGGTATGATTTCTGCTTTAAATGTTTCTTAGATTTCCCCTGGGAAGCCATCTGGCCCTGGACTCTTGTTTTTTGGGAGGTTTTTGATTACTGCTGTATTTCCTTGATGGTTATTGGTCTGTTCAGATTGTCTGTTTCTTCCTGTTCTAGTCTTGGTAGCTTATAAGTTTCCAGAAAGGTATCCATTTCTTCCAGATTGCCTAATTTGTTGGCATATAGTTGCTGATAATATGTTCTAACAATTGTCTCTATTTCCTTGGTATTAGTCATGATCTCCCTACTTTCATTCATGATTTTATTATTTTGGGTCCTTTCTCTTTTCTTTTGGATAAGTCTGGACAGAAGTTTATTGATTTTATTAATTCTTTCAAAGAACCAGTTTCTCGTTTCATTGATCTGTTCTGTTCTTCTAGTTTCTATTTCATTGATTTCTGTTCTAATCTTTATTATTTCTCTTCTTCCACTTGGTTTAAGCTTTATTTGCTATTCTTTCTCCAGGTCCTTTAGGTGTAAGGTTAGCTTGAGCATTTGGGATCTTTCTAATTTTTTGAGAGAGGCTTGGAGGGCTATGTACTTCCCTCTAAGGACCGCCTTTGCCGTATCCCATAGGTTTTGGACCAATGTGTTTTCACTTTCATTAGTTTCAATGGATTGTTTAAGTTCTTCTTTAATTTCCTGGTTGTCCCATTCATTCTTTAGCAGGGTACTCTTTAACCTTCAAGTGTTTGAGTTCCTTCCCAATTTCTTCCAGTGATTGAGTTCCAGTTTCAAAGCATTGTGGTCTGAAAATATGCAGGGAATAATCTCAATCTTTTGGAATTGGTTGAGACCTGCTTCGTGACCCAGTATGTGATCTAGTCTGGAGAATGTTCCATGTGCACTCAAGAAGAATGAGTATTCTATTGTTTTAAGATGGAGTGTTCTGAATATGTCTGTTAAATACATCTTTTCCAATGTGTCATTCAAAACCATGGTTTTTTTGTTGATTTTCTGTTTAGATGATCTCTCCATTGATGTAAGAAGGATGTTAAAGTCCCCTACTTTGGTATTATTATGAATTAGTTCCTTTATGTCTGTTATTAACTGTTTTATGTCTTTGAGTGGTCATATGTTGGGTGTATAAATATTTACAATTGTTACATCTAGTTGAATTGTCCCCTTCATTATTACATAGTGTCCTTCTTTGTCTCTTTTTTTTTTAATGATTTTTTATTATATTATGTTAGTCACCATACAGTACATCCCCGGTTCCGATGTAAGGCTCGATGATTCATTAGTTGCGTATAACACCCAGTGCACCATGCAATACGTGCCCTCCTTACTACCCATCACCGGTCTATCCCATTCCCCCACCCCCCTCCCCTCTGAAGCCGTCAGTTTGTTTCTTATAGCCCATAGTCTCTCATGTTTCATTCCCCCTTCTGATTACCCCCCCTTTATCCCTTTCTTCCCCTACTGATCATCCTAGTTCTTATGTTCCATAGATGAGAGAAATCATATGATAGGTGTCTTTCTCTGCTTGACTTATTTCACTTAGCATTATCTCCTCCAGTGCCGTCCATGTTGCACCAAATGTTGAGAACTCGTTCTTTCTGATAGCTGAGTAATATTCCATTGTCTATATGGACCACAACTTCTTAATCCAGTCATCTGTTGAAGGGCATCTCGGCTCCTTCCATGATTTAGCTATTGTGGACATTGCTGCTATGAACATTGGGGTGCATATGGCCCTTCTCTTCACTACGTCTGTATCTTTGGGGTAAATACCCAGTAGTGCAATGGCTGGATCATAGGGTAGCTCAATTTTTAACTTTTTAAGGGACCTCCACATTGTTTTCCAGAGTGGCTGGACCAACTTGCATTCCCACCAACAATGTAGGAGGGATCCCCTTTCTCCACATCCTCTCCAACAATTGTTGTTTCTTGCCTTGTCTATTTTTGCCATTCTAACGGGCATAAGGTGGTATCTCAGTGTGGTTTTGATTTGAATTTCCCTGATGGCTAATGATTTTGAACATTTTGTCATGTGTCTGTTAGCCATTTGTATGTCTTCATTAGAAAAGTGTCTGTTCATATCTTCTGCCCATTTTTTGATTTGTTTATTTGTTTCTCGTGTATTGAGTTTGAGAAGTTCTTTGTAGATCTTGGATACCAGTCCTTTATCTGTAGTGTCATTTGCAAATATATTCTCCCATTCCGTGGGCTGCCTCTTAGTTTTTCTGACTGTTTCCTTGGCTACGCAGAAACTTTTAATCTTGATGAAGTCCCATAAATTCATTTTATCTTTTGTTTCTCTTGCCTTTGGGAATGTGTCATGAAAAAGGTTGCTTTGGCCGATGTCGTAGAGGTTGGTGCCTATGTTCTCCTCTAGAATTTTGATGGATTCCTGTCTCACATCGAGGTCTTTCATCCATTTGGAGTTTATTTTTGTGTATGGTGTGAGATAGTGGTCGTTTCATTCTTTTGCATGTAACTCTCCAATTTTCCCAGCACCATTTATTGAAGAGACTGTCTTTTTCCACCAGATGTTTTTTCCTGCTTTATCAAATATTAGTTGCCCAAAGAGCCGAGGGTCCATTTCTGGGTTCTCTATTCTGTTCCATTGGTCTATGTGTCTGTTTTTGTGTCAGTACCATGCTGTCTTTGTGATCACAGCTTTGTAGTACAGCTCGAAATCCGGCATTGTGATGCCCCCAGCTTTGTTTTTCCTTTTCAACAGTTCCTTGGAGATTCGGGGCCTTTTCTGTTTCCATACAAATTTAAGGACTATTTGTTCCAGTTCTTTGAAAAATGTCCTCGGTATTTTGATCAGGATAGCATTGAAAGTGTCGATTGCTCTGGGTAGCATGGACATTTTAACTATGTTAATTCTTCTGATCCGTGAGCATGGAATATCTTTCCATCTTTTTATGTCTTCCTCAATGTCTTTCAAGAGTGATTTATAGCTTCTAGAATATAGGTCCTTTACGTCTCTGGTTAAGTTAATTCCAAGGTAACGTATGGTTTTTGGTGCTATTGTAAATGGGATGGATTCCCTAATTTCTCTTTCTTCGGTCTCATTATTCGTGTATAGAAATGCAACTGATTTCTGAGCATTGATTTTGTATCCCGCCACATTACTGAATTGCTCTATAACTTCTAATAGTTTGGGAGTGGCTTCTTTTGGGTTTTCCATATAGAGTATCATGTCATCTGTGAAGAGAGACATTTTGACTTCTTTGCCAATTTGGATACCTTTGATCCCTTTTTGTCGTTTGATTGCTGTTGCAAGGACTTCTAGTACTATGTTGAATAATAGTGGCGAGAGTGGGCATCCTTGTCGTGTTCCTGATCTTAAGGGAAAGGCTTCCAGCTTTTCCCCATTGAGAATAATATTTGCAGTAGGCTTTTCATAGATGGCTTTTATGAGATTGAGAAATGTACCCTCTATTCCTACACTCTGAAGGGTTTTAATCAGGAAAGGATGCCGTATTTTGTCAAATGCTTTTTCGGCATCAATTGAGAGGATCATATGGTTCCTGAGTCTTTTCTTGTTGATATGATGTATCACGCTGATTGATTTGCAAATATTGAACCATGCTTGCATCCCAGGTATGAATCCCACTTGATCATGATGGATAATCCTTTTAATGTACTGTTGGATTCTATTAGCAAGTATCTTGTTGAGGATTTTGGCGTCTATATTCATTAGGGAAATCGGTCTGTAATTCTCCTTTTTGAGGGGGTCTTTGCCTGGTTTGGGGATCTATATCTCCTGTTCTTGAGGGTAATGGCCTTATGAAAGAGTTCCTTTAGTGCTCTGCTATGTGGTGTTCCCTGTTTCCCAGAGCCTGTTGCTTCCAGAGTGTCTCCAATGTGTGCTGCATGCACTCTGCTGTTGTGTCCTGGCTTCTTTAGGCCAGTTGTCTGCAGAGGCTCTCTTTGCCTCTTGTGGACAGTGTTTGTTCCCTGGCCTGAATGTGATGAGTTTTAACAAGGTGTGCTCTTCTCTGCTTATGAAATGAGACTTTTTGCCACTGCTGTAGGAACTGAGATGCAAATAGACTCCTGCATCAGAAGATATAGTATGAGCAGGGGTTTGGACCTGTCTTTAGGGGATGGGGTCTGCTTGGCTAGGACTGAGGCAAGTGTGACTGGGAGGGGTGGTTCCACCAGAGCAGGGGTGAGGTGGGGTGGGGATGGGGCAGGGTTTGGTGTAAGCAATTTAGGTAGCACGTATCAGTGCTATGCTGCTTCTTGCAGGTGGCCCTGTGCCTATGCTAAGTGATGAAGGAGGGGAATAGCACTGGGCAGTTCCTTTGTTCCTAGAAGGGTCTCTCTATGAATACTGTCTTTCTGGGATGTGTTCTGAGATGAAAGAATAACTTCCCTACTGTGTGCCTCAGGTGTTCTTCAGATTGCTGTTTCCGTGCTATATGTCCACAGATTATTTGCTGGCCTTCTCTCCAAGAGCAGCGCAATGCCCTCGAGGCTCTATACCAGCTGAGTCTGCTGACCTTTAAAACTCCAGGCTTTAAGCCCTGCTGGATGCCACAAAACTCACAAAATTTGGCCCCTCTTGCTTCCAAGCCAATTGTTATGGGGACTCATTTTCCTCATATGCTCCCCTGTGTGCCAGTCTGTCTCTTGCTCTTCTCCATAACTGCAGCTCCCTCCCCACTGCAGAGGCAGCCGTGATCTGTTTCCCAAACCACATCTCCATACTCACTACTTTCTTTGATGTGGCCTCTTCTCTACCTTTAGTTGTGGAGTTTGTTCTGCTAGTCTTCAGGTCAGTTTCTGGGGTATTTAGGATGATTTATAGTTATCTAGTTGTATTAGTGGGATGAGGTGAGCCTAGGGTCCTCCTGCTCTGCTGCCATTTTCCAACTGTGTCCAAGGACCCTTTTTTCTTCTTTTTCCTGTTCATTTTAGTTTAATTTCTCAAGACTTGCTAGAGGTTTGTCTTATTATTTTATTTTATTTTTTTTAAATTTTAACTATTTGAGAGAGACAGAGAGGGAGCAAGAGCAAGAGCAAGAGCGAGAGCAAGAGAGAGGACAGAGGGAGAGGGAGAAGCAGACTCCTTGTGGAGCAGAGAGCCCTATGTGGGGCTCAATTCCAGGACCTGGGATCATGACCCGAGGCAAAGGTAGATGCTTAACTGACTGAGCCACCCAGATGTCACCCAGATGTCCCGGTTTTATTATTATTTTTTTAATGTTTTTTTATTATGTTAGTCACCATACAGTACATCCCTGGTTTCTGATGCAAAGTTCAATGATTCATTAATTGCTTATAACACCCAGTGCACCATGCAATACATGCCCTCCTTACTACCCAACACCAGTCTATCCCCTTCCCCAACCCCCTTCCCCTCTGAAGCCCTCAGTTTGTTTCTCAGAGTCCATAGTCTCTCATGCGTCATTCCCCCTTCTGATGACCCCCTCTTTCTTTATCCCTTTCTTCCCCTACCGATCTTCCTAGTTCTTATGTTCCATAGATGAGAGAAATCATATGATAATTGTCTTTCTCTGATTGACTTGTTTCACTTAGCATTATCTCCTCCAGTGCCGTCCATGTTGCAGCAAATGTTGAGAACTCGTTCTTTCTGATAGCTGAGTACTATTCCATTGTATATATGGACCACATCTTCTTTTTTTTTTTTTAAAGATTTATTTATTTATTTATTTGACAGAGATAGAGACAGCCAGTGAGAGAGGGAACACAAGCAGGGGGAGTGGGAGAGGAAGAAGCAGGCTCATAGAGGAGGAGCCTGACGTGGGGCTCGAACCCGGAACCCCGGGATCACGCCCTGAGCCGAAGGCAGACGCTTTAACCGCTGTGCCACCCAGGCGCCCCTGGACCACATCTTCTTAATCCAGTCATCTGTTGAAGGGCATCTCGGTTCCTTTCATGATTTAGCCAGTTTTATTATTTTAAAGAAGTACCTTAATGTTTACATTTATTTATCAAGTTTATTTTTAATTTGCTTTTGTTTGTGTATTTTCTATTTTATCAGTGTTTGATATTATCTTGATTTTTTTCTTTGTCCTGTATTCCTTTGGTTAATATTGTTTTTATTTATTCCAGCTTCTTGAATTGAATGTTTATTTTATTTAACTTCAGTGTTTTTTGTTTTCTAAATAATTTTTAATGATGCATTTAAGACTATAATTTTTTTCTGAATATTGTCACTTGCATGAATTCTATAAGTATTTACATGAAGTAATTTCTTTATCTTTCATACACATCCGGATATTTTAGTTTTATTTCCTCTTTACTCAAGAGTTATTTAAAAGTATAGTGATATTTTCTAGGTGCTTTTTTCATTTATCATATATCTATCTATCGATCATCTATCATCTATCAAATTTATCCATCCATCCATCATCAGTCACTTCTCTATCATCCATCCATCTATCTCACTATTATATCCTATGTTTGCTTATCTTTGCTGTCCATTATGGTACAAGAATATGGCTTATATGTTTCTATTTGGGAAAGTGGAGGAAGTTTTAGTTTGCTAGTGCATGATCAACTTTTACAAATGTCCCATGAACATTGAAAAAAAAATTTTGTAATTTGAGTACAAAGCTCTATATATTTATGTATATTTAAATACCTATCATCTATTATCTATTATCTATCTATGGTAAGACCAAGCTCCTGTAACAAAGATAACCTGAAACAATATGACTTAAGGAAAATTGCCATTAATTTCTCTTTTATACAATTCCTAATTGATGTAACCTAGGTTTGAAGACAGCTTTTCTTCACTGCTTATTCTGGGACCCACAAACCTTCCATTTTGCTGCTTTACTATCCCTTGAACGTTGTTCTTATTTATAAGATTTGAGCTGGGGCTCAAGCACATATTTATTCCAGGCATTAGGAATGAGAAAGAGGATGTCCAATGGAAGTTTTTTTTTTATTAATTTCATTAACTTAGGCAGAATTTGTACACATCACGACTGCTTATGTGACATATGAAAGAACTTAGTCACATGGCCTCATTTGGTGAAAGGAAGGCTGGATATAGGAGACTAAATGGATAGCAAAGTATAACAGTCTTCACAACATGTATTTGAATTTTTATGCTTTTGTACATACGTGAATTCAGTTTTAAATATTTATCAAATCTTATATATTTGTATTATTAATTTTATCTCTTTAACCTGTTCATTTCTGAAAAAGAATTGTTAAAATTTCCCATTCTAATTGTGCATATGTCCATTTTTTCTTGTATTACTGATATTTTTTTGCTTGTACATATTTAAATGATTTTTAAATGAAAAAATATTAAAGATTATAAAAAATATACATTTTTAATATGTTTAATGCATTTTATCTTGACATTTTCTCTGTATGATGATAATACTGTCCCTACTTTTTCCTTTGTTTTGGCATTTGCCGTGAGTATACTTTCCAGCTGTTTATTTTCCTACTTTCTTATTTTGTTTTAGCAATGTCATAGGAATGATGTATAATTAGATTTCTTTTTAAAATAAGTATGCATATTTTTTTTCTTTTAATAGGATAAGTTTAGTCAACTTACCTATATTTAAATCACACATATATTTAAATGCAGTTTTTATAACAGCTTTATTGAGATCTAATACTTTTAAAATTCACAACACATACAATTCACCTATGTATAATTCCATGATTTTAGTATATTCAAATTGTATAATCATCACCAAAGTCAGTCAACTTTAGCACATTTCTATCACCCTAAAAGAAATTCCATACACTTCATTACTCCCCAGTGTGTCCCATTTTGCTAAATATAGAAAACCATTCATCTATGTTCTGTCACTATGGATTTGCCTACTTTGGACATTTCTGTGAGTTGAATCATATAATACACAATATTTTACGACTAGCTTCTTCCATGTAGCATAATATTTACAAGGTTCTCCCATTTAAAATTTTTTTTTAATTTTTAATTTTTGAGAGAGAGAGATAGCAAGAGGGAGCATGAGCAGGGAGGAGAGGGAGAAGCAGGCTCACTGTGAGCAGGTAGCCCAACCCAGGGCTCGATCCCAGGACCCTGGGATTATGACCTGAGCTGAAGGCAGATTTTTAACTGACTGAGCCACCCAGGCAGGCCAGTTCACCCATGTTTTAAAATGCATCAGTACTTCATTCCTTTTTAAGACTGAATAATACTCTATTGTATGAATATACCACATATTCTAAATCTACTCATCCATTGATGGACATTTGGATTGTTTTTACTTTTGGCTGTTATAAATAATGCCACTATAAATATCCATGTACAAGTTGCTTATTCATATGTTTTTACTTCTCTTGGGCATATACCTAGGAGTAGCATTTTTGAGTCAAATAACAACTCTATGTTTAACTTTTTGAGGAAGTGCCAAACTGTTTTCCAAAGTAGTTGTACCATTTTACATTCCCACTAGCAGTGTATAAAAGTTCCAGTTACTGCACATACTCACCAACACTTGTTACTATTTGTCATTTTGATTATAGCCACCCTACTGAGTGTTAAGTGGTATCGCCTTGTGGTTTCAATTTGCATTTCCTTTATGACTATCTTTATAATAAGCATCTTTCAGGTGCTTTTTGGCCATTTGTATATCTTCTTTGGAAAAACACCTGTTTAGAGCCTTTCCTCATTTTTAAATTGAGTTGCTTATCTTCTTGTGGTTAAGTTGTGAGTGTTTGTCATGTATTCTAGAAACATAATATCATACACGTGATGTGCAAATATTTGTTCCCATTCTGTACTTGTCTTTTCACTTGCTTGATACTGTCATTTTGAAGTGCAAAAAATTTTAATATTGAGAAAATCTGATTTTTCTACTTTTTCTTCTGTTGCTTGTGTTTTTGGTGCCCTATCAAAGAGAACATTGTCAAATCCAAGAACATGAAGATTTACCCTTATGTTTTCTTTTAAGAATTTTATAGGTTTAGCTCTTATATGTAGGTTTTTGTTCCATTTTAAGGTAATTTTTGTATATAGAATGAGGCAGTGGTCCAACTTCATTATTATTATTATTATTATTTTGCATGTGGCTATCCAGTTCTCCCAGGACCACTTATTGAAAAGACTGTTCTTCTCTCATTGATTTATCTTGGTACTCTTGTCAAAATTCAAATGAACATAGATGTATAAGTGTGTTTCTGGACTCTTCTATTCCATTGATACCACACTGTTTCTATGACTGTAGATTTGTAGTACATTTTAAAATTGGGAAATATGAGTCTTCCAACTTCATTCTTCTTTTTCAAGATTATTTTGGTTATTTGGGGTTCCTTACATTTCCATACAAATTTTAGGAAGGGAAAAAATTTTTTAAAGATTTTATTTATTTATTTGACAGACAGAGAGACAGCCAGCGAGAGAGGGAACACAAGCAGGGGGAGTGGGAGAGGAAGAAGCAGGCTCCCAGCGGAGGAGCCTGATGTGGGGCTCGATCCCAGAATGCCGGGATCACGCCCTGAGCTGAAGGCAGATGCTTAACGACCAAGCCACCCAGGCACCCCTAGGAAGGGAAATTTTACACTTTACATTTCTGCAAAAAAAAAAAAAGCAATTGGAATATCAATAAGGAATATATTGAATCTGTAGCTTAATTCATGTTGCACTGCCATACTTACACTATTAAGTCTCCCAATCCATGAACACAGTATGTCTTTCCATTTATTTAAATCTTTTTTTATTTTCTTTCAGTGATGCTGTATAGTTTTCAGTGTACAACTATTACATCTCTTGTTTAGTTTATATTTGTAATGTATCTACAGTATCCACTTACTTGCTTTTCATCACAACCTCCATTGCTTTTGAGAGCACCTTTAGGCTTGGACTTCTCCTTTATCTGTATCAAATGAGGTCAAAAGAAGTCAGTTGTTTTAGAAAGAGCTTCAGAGATCTCTGTTTTTATGGACTGCCTCTTCATTGCCAAAATCTTTGAGCCATGGCTCTGGAGCTAGAAGCAGGGACAATGGACTACTTATTTATTAGTAACACCCCTGCTTTATTAGCTTGGTGAATGACATGGAGGGGAACTGGTCAGTAGCCTCAGATATTTTTGGCTTGTCTCTCCTGGAATGGTAACTCTGCCAGGGAGAGGTAAATTGGAGTCCCAGTATTCACAGTATACTATTCCCGTGGTAAAATCTCTGTTACACAACTAGGGGCTGGATGGAAGAAGGGAGCCTCCACTTCTCAGCCTCACTCTCCTGGAACTTAGCCTCTGCAACAGGTAGCTTGGGATGGGATGAGAAATGCTGATTCCCATCCTTCCCAGAAAAATACCAAAGCCCTTAACTGGGAGCTGGGTGGAGAGGAAGCCCTATGTTCTTGGCTGCACCTATCTGGAGTGCAGTTTCCTTCACACTCTTCTGGGAGGGATGTGGAAGGGAGTGGGTCATGGCTCATGTGGTCAATGCCATAAACCCTTGGTTTATGAGTCAGTAAATTTGTTTGAATAAGTGTTTCTTCATTTCTATATGTCCATAGGACCATTTCCAAATATTTTAAATGATTGTTTTAAAATTAATTTCCACAAATTTCACTGGAGAGTAAATTCATGGAGCTCTTCATGTTGTCAGTGCAAGAAATTGAACTCTCTTGATACAATTTTTGTTACTTGGTTTTAATTTTTGTGTTTATCTTGGTTTCCATGTAATTTCTGTATTTTCTTCTTACCTCATTTTTGTTAGATGAATAACATTGTATTTCTCCCCTTTACCATAATCTGCTCTTTTGTAAGTTCTACTTTTTATTTCTATCCTGCAAGTTGTTGCCTTCAAATTTCTAGCAAATACATTTAAATTTACAATCTCCATCAATAAAAATATTAATCAAATTTTAGCTTCTCTCCCAAATAAGACTTTTGTAAGCTTTTGTTTATTTTCTGCCTCTCCCATATTATCCAGGTTTCATTGATATCAACTGAATTTTTATTTCAAATCGTTTTTAGTAGAATGTCTCTTCTATTTTATAAATCATTATGTAAAAAGTATTAATTTTATAGCTTTCTTATTAATAACCATTGTGAACTGCAAGTTTTATTTTTTTGCCTACCACTGTTTCCTATATTTTGTCTCCCTTTTGCTTGAATTCTATTTTCTTTTTGCCAGAGTATGTTTCAGAATAATTATTTCAGTGATACTGAATGGCTTGTGAGTTTCTTGAGTCTTTGTATGGCTGAGGCAGCCCTTATTTTGCCATCATACTTGATTGATAATTTTCTAGGGAATTCTAGTTTAAAAATCCTCTTCCCTTGACATTTTATAGACCTTACTCCACTGGTTCTAACATCTTGCATTGAGGATGAGAAGTCTGAAATGACTTGGATTACCATTTTTGTAGGTAACTTCTTCTTTGTAGAAAATTAGTGTTTCCCCTTTATCAATGGAATTTGAAAAATGATCTAGGATATGTCTAGCTTTCTTGTGATGAGTCATTAATGCCATCATCCATATGTTTCTGGTTCTCCTCCTGGGCACATGGTAAATTGTATTTCCCACATGCTATGAAGTTATCTGTGCCCATGCGACACATATTGGCTAAGATTTGAGAAGAAATGACATATCCCTTCCATGAGAAAATTTAAGAGCAGTACACAGTTTGCCATATTTTCTTCTGTCTGCAATAGTAACTGTGGAAACCCATATTGATCTAAAGCCTCTGTAAGCCTGGTCTCAGTAACTACAATGAACAAAACCCTCTGGCTGCCCAATATTGAACAAGCAGTATGAGGAAGAAATAAATCTTTTATTGTTTCAAGCCACTGATATTTTTGGATTGTTTATTTTTAATGCATAATCTAGCTTATTCAGACTGAAACAGGACAGTATTACCATAACAAAAAAATAATAATAAATAGCATTGGCTGAGGTACCAGATAGTGGATACAAAATAAACTGTTATCGGGGGCTAGAAGAATGGTGATCCATGTTTTGTAGTGATGAAATATTTGCTGAAACTGTTGCCTGCATTAATTTGTAAGGCACATAATTTACCTAATGAATGTCTAGCTCTAAGGGAAGAGATTATAATACAGAATGTTGGCACTGTGTGTTAGTCATTGTTCACCACATTTGACAAGTTATTATAAGAAAGTGCTGAGGTCAGAAGAGAACTGGCTGTTGTGCAAGCAGTGTGATAAAAGGAAACATAGAGTCCAGAAATGTGAGGACTTGTGTGATGGGAAGAGGCAATTGCTTCTAGCTTCAGTGAGTAAAAGGTAAAACAAGGAAAGTTTTTTGGTGACAAAAGTTTCTTAAAACAGCCTTATAGCAGGATTAAATAAAGTGCATGGTCATTTGACCATTGTAAAAATGTCTGAATGGACTGTGTTATCTCAAAGGAAAGATCAAATTAGGGCTTTTGCCACAAGAAAAACTTTTCTGTTGGACAAATGTTTGAGGGAAAATAAACTTAAGGTCTAGCTCCAATAAAAGCCTGGTAGTCTCCAAATACTCACAACTAAGTTATGAGAGACATGACTATGAGAAAGCAAATAAATATAGCAAATATGCAAAGTGTGTGTAGTAATGAATTGTGGGTATGGTCATTGACATTTGGAGCTAAATCAAACCAAATAGATAAGAAGCTGAAATAAATTACTGTGACTGTTTAAGACTTAAAATGACCCTTGGGTTCCAAATCTACTATAAACAGGATGTAGGTTATGAGTTGTTCAGCCCCCAAGGAATATATATTTTCCAATGCTCATTCCAGATGTGGTCAAGGAGGGTGACACAAAAGAAAGAAACCCTCTGAAGGCAGAAACAAGGTTCATAGAGAAAAATTGACCAGGGATCTCTTCCCAGGGAGCAGAATCAGGGCTTCATTAAGGAACATTCTCACTTCCTACACAGGGAACTCTTTCTGTATCTGTCTAATGGGATTTAAGAGTTGCTATTAACCAGTGATTGTGTTGTGATTCCTACTCTTCTCTCCAAAAGGGATTGTTTATTGTGGGTGTCTTTCCCTAGTTCACCACTGAATGTTGAGTATGAGGGGGCAGACAACTTTTCTTCTTAGTTCATAGTTCTCTGGACTAAGAGGGGACACTTAAAGCATGGATTTAAAAAAAAATACTCTCTAAACACTATCCAAAGAGCCTAGATTTTGAGAGTGAAAGAGTGATTGAATAAGACTTTGCAATTCCTCTCTTGAGGAGGGGTAAATATGTTCTGCATGTGAAGAAAGGGGAGTAGACAAAGTATTCAGTGACAAGAAAGGAAGACTGGAGTAGTTTTAGTGCTATCTACCAAATATTCCTATTCTCTTCTCAGGCACGTGGTAGGTAGAATTGCTCTTTCCCACCCCTTGAAGTTAGATGTAGTCATGTGATTTTCTTTGCCTAGGAAATGTGAATCAAAGTTAAATGTTTTACCCAAAGACAAGTTTTAAGAACCACAGTTTTCCACATTGTTTCACCCTATGTGATCATGGAACTGTGTTATGACAAAGTCTCTATCAGTGTAGGTCCCTGAGTGGTTACAATGATGAGTCCTTGTGTCCTGCATGGACACATAGTTTGAGAAGGAAATAAACCTTTGTTGGGTTAAGCTATTTGGTTGAGATAGTTTACTACCACAACATAACAGAGCCTAGCCTCACTAATGCAGTTGGTCTTTTGTTTTCTCTTCAATGCTCTTCCTATTTCAGCTGCCCTATGTCCCCTTTGGGTGGTGAATCTACCCATTTCTGAGTCTACAGGTAAGCATGGTTTTCCTTAGTGGCAGTCAGGAACATGTTAAACAATCAAGGAAGTAAGGTGCCACAATTATTTGTCCAAGGCAATCCACAAAAGCAATGAGGAGAATGATATCACCCATCTTCCATCTCTGGGATTTCCTCCTGTGCAGCAAAGCAATAGGTAGAAAGCATGACATAATATGACTGCACACAAAGGAGGCTGGGAATATGGCAGAGTAAGTGGACCCTAAGCTCACTTTGTCTCATGGATACAACTAGATAACAGTCACATCAGCATAAATAATCTGGAAAACAACCCAAAGACTGGTAGAAAAAAACTTCACAACTAGAGAAGAGTACATATCGAAGAGGGTAGGAAGTGTGGAGATGCAGTGGGGAATGAAACAAATTGCGGTGGTCCACAGAGGGAGGCAGAGAGCTGTGGGTGTGGGGAGGGGAGAGAAACAGACTATCACACTGGGGAGCCCCCACGGGGAAGATGAATCCCCATGATATTTGGCTTTGAAAGCGAGAAGGACTGAATTTCATGAGTTCTTACAACCAGCAGGACTTAGAGCCTGGAATTTTAAAAATCAGTAGGCTCCTTCTGGGAGAGCCTAGAGGATGATAAAAAGCTGAGTTCCCACCCTTAAAGAGACAGCATGACAAACAGCCCATAGAGTTATAGCACAGAAGCAGCAGTTTGAAAAGTGCCTGGGACATACAGGAGGAAGAGTAGTTTACTCATCTTGGAGTGTGTCTTTGAGGGTCAGGGATCCCTGAAGGACTTCTCCAGAAACAAAGGAGCTGGAAGGTGCCATCTCCCTCCCTTGCCCCCCTCAGCATAAACAGCCACCTGCAAAATCACCGTGGGGCTGATACTCACTACTTAACATGCTTCACCAAATCCCACCATGCCCTGTGCCTTGGTGGATCACTCCTTCACAGTGATGCTTGCATCAGTCCTGGCACTGCAGGTCCCCTCCCCAAGAAAACCAGCACAAACCTTGCCAACACTATCTCCCAACCTGTGCATTTTGTGGAGTCTTTGTCCCCGTGGTGGCAGCAGCAGTGTCAGTGGGTGCTGTGGAAGCTTGAGGTACACCTTGTTAAAATTACATGCCCTGAACACTTTGCTCACTTTGTGGCTCTCCTATGCTGGCCCTGGTCCCAGAAATGGCAGTAACAGGTCTCATTTGCAAGCAGACCAGCATGCACTTTCATAAAACTGTACCCCACTCCAGCTGGGGACCAAACACTATCCACAATAGTAAAGAGAGCCTCTGCAGATGACTGGAAGTGAAGGAAAAAGCAGCCAGAACACAACATCATGGTTCACACAACACGCATAGAAGACACCCCCTGAAGTCCTAGGTCCTGGTGTAAAGGGGACACTGCACTGCATGGCAAGCTCTACCAGACCTCTTCTTCATAAGGCTGTTACTTTCAAGAGCAGGAGACATAGCTGACTTTCCTAACACAGAGAGTTAGATAAAATGAGGAGACAGAGGAATATTTCCCAAATGAAAGAACAGGACAAAACCACATCAAGAGACCTAAGTGAAACAGATAAAAGTAATATGCCTGATAGGGAATTTTTTTTTAAAAGATTTTATTTATTTATGTGACAGAGAGACAGCCAGCAAGAGAGGGAACACAGCAGGGGGAGTGGGAGAGGAAGAAGCAGGCTCATAGCGGAGGAGCCCGATGTGGGACTCGATCCCAGTACGCCGGGATCACGCCCTGAGCCGAAGGCAGACGCTTTAACAACTGCGCTACCCAGGCGCCCCGGGAATTTATTTTTTTATTTTAATGTTTTTTTATTATATTATGTTAGTCACCATACAGTACATCCCTGGTTTCTGATGTAAAGTTCGATGATTCATTAGTTGCGTATAACACCCAGTGCACCATGCAATATGTGCCCTCGTTACTACCCATCACTGGTCTATCCCATTCCCCCACCCCTCTCCCCTCTGAAGCCCTCAGTTTGTTTCTCAACTGATAGGGAATTTAAAGTAATGATCATAAAGATAGTCACTGGACTTGAGAAAACCACAGAAACATCAGAGAGATCTTTAACAAACATAAAAGAAGAACCAATCAGAGATGAAGAACACAATAAGTGAAATTTAAAATGCACTAGATGGAATAAATAGCAGGTTTGAGGAAGCAGAGGAGAGAGTGATCAGGAAGATGGAGTAATCAAGCTGAGCAGGTGAGGGGAAAAAAAGAAATGTTGCAAAGTAAGACTAGACTTAGGGAAGTCAGGGACTCTATCAAGCATAATAGTATTCACAGTGTAGGTATCACAGAAAGGGGGGCAGAAAATTTCTTTGAAGAAATAAAGCTGAAAACTTCCCTAATCCAGGGAAGGAAACAGATATACAGATCCAGGAGGCACAGAGAGTCCCCAATAATAACAACTCAAGAAGGTCCTTTCCAAAACACATAGTACTTAAATGGCAAAAAAGTATAGTGATAGAGAATTTTAAAAGGAGAACAAACAATTGTAAATAGCTTTGATTCCTTAATGTCTCTTTCTGTTATTTCATTATTGGTATATAGAAATGCAACAGATTTCTGTACATTGATTTTTGTATCCTATGATTTTACTGAATTTGTCTATCAGTTCTAGCAGTTTTTCAATGGAGTCTTTTGGGCTTACTATATAGAGTACCATGTCATTTGCAAATAGTAAAAGTTTAACTTCTTTCTTGTTGATTTGGATGCCCTTTATTTCTTTTTGTTAACATAGGACTTCCAGCACTATGTTAAATAACGGTGGTGAGAGTGGACATACCTGTCTTGTTCCTGACCCTAGAGGAAACACTCTCAGTTTTTCCCCTTTGAGAATGAATATTAGCTGTGGGTTTTTCATATATGGCCTTTATTATGTTGAGGTATGCCCCCTTTAAATCTACTTTGTTCAAGATTTTTATCATGGGGGCGCCTGGGTGGCACAGCTGTTAAGCGTCTGCCTTCTGCTCAGGGTGTGATCCCGGCGTTATGGAATCGAGCCCCACATCAGGCTCCTCTGCTATGAGCCTGCTTCTTCCTCTCCCACTCCCCCTGCTTGTGTTCCCTCTCTCGCTGGCTGTCTCTCTCTCTGTCAAATAAATAAATAAAATCTTTAAAAAAAGATTTTTATCATGAATGGATATTGTACTTTGTCAAATGCTTTTTCTGCATCTGTTGAAATAATCACATGGTTCATATCCTTTCTTTTAATGTGGTGTATCACGATGATTGACTTGTGAATATTGAACAACTCTTGCAACCCAGGAATAAATCCCACTTGATTGTGGTGAATGATTTTTTAAATGTATTGTTGGATTTGGTTTGCTAGTATTTTATTGAGAATTTTTACATCCATGTTCATTGGGTATATTGGCCTGTAGTCCTCTTTTTTTAGTGGGGACTTTATCTGGTTTGGGCATTAGGCTTCACTAAATGAATTTGGAAGTTTTCCTACCCTTTATATTTTTTGGAATAGTTTCAGAATAAGAGATATTAACTCTTCTTTAAATGTTTGGTAGAACTTGACTGTGAAGCCATCTGGTCCTGGACTTTTGTTTATTGGGTGTTCTTTGATTACTGATTCAATTTCTCTGCTAGCTATCTGTCTGTTCAAGTATTTGATTTCTTCCTGTTTCAGTTTTGGTAATTTATATGTTTCTAGGAATTTATCCATTACTTCCAGTTTGTCCAATTTGTTGGCATATAGTTTTTCATAATGTTTTGTTATACTTGTTTGTATTTCTGTGGTATTGTTGTTATTTTTCCTCTTTCATTTGTGATTTTATTTGGGTCCTTTCTCTTTTCTTTTTGATAAGTCTGGCTAGAGGTTTATCAATTTTTTAAATTTTTTCAAAGAATCAACTCCTAGTTTCATCTGTTCTATTGTTTTTTTCTTAGTTTCTATATCATTTGTTTCTACTCTGATCTTCATTATTTCCTTCCTTCCGCTGGCTTTAGGCTTCATGTGTTGTTCTTTCCCTAGCACCTTTAAGATGTAAGGTTAGGTTGTGTATTTGAGACCTTTCTTGGCCTGTATTGCTATAAACTTCCCTCTTACAACTGCTTTTGCTGCATCCCAAAGATTTTGGGTCATCGTGTTTTCATTTTCATTTCTCTCCATGTATTTTTTAAATTTCTTCATGACTCATTTTTTTTTGTTTAGTAGCATGTTATTTAACTGCCATGTGTTTGTGCTCTTTCCAAGATTTTCTTCTGTTTGATTTCTACTTTCATACCACTGTAGTCAGAAAAGATGCATAGGATGACTCCAATCTTTTTGAATTTGTTGAGACTTGTTTTGTGACCTAATATGTGACTTATTCTGGAGAGTGTTCCATGCGCACTTGAAAATAATGTACATTCTGCTGTTTTATCAAAACAACGTGCTATATCAATCAGTAATAGAATAGATAAAAACCATATGATCATTTCAATAGAGACAGAAAGACATTTGATAAAGTATAATATCTATTCATGATCAAAGCCCTGAACAAAGTAGGTTTAGGGGGAACACACTCCCCCATAATAAAGGCCTTACTATGAAACACCCACAGTGAACATCATACTAAATGGGGAAAAACTAAGAGCCTTTCCCCTAATGTCAGGAACAAGACAAGGATATCCCTTATCATCACTTTTATTCAACATAATACCGATATTCTAGCCACAGCTATCAAACAACAAAAAGAAATAATGGCATCCAAATTGGTAAGGAAGAAGTCAAGCTTTCACTATTTGCAGATGACACATTACATGTAAAATACATTAAAGACTCCACTAAAAAAACTATTAGAACTGATAAATGAATTCAATAAAGTTGCAGGATGCAAAATTGATGTACAAAAATCTGTTGCATTTCTATGCACTAACAATGAAACAGCAGAAAGAGAAATTAAGAAAACAATCCCATTTACAATTGCATCAAAAATAATAATACCTAGGACTATAAACCTAACCAAAGGGGTAAAGACCTGTACTCTAAAAACTATAAAACACTGATGAAAGAAATTCAAGATGACACAAGAAATGGAAAGACATGTCATACTCTTGGATTGGAATAATAAAGAGTGTTAAAATATCTGTGCTACCTAAAGCAATCTACACATTTCATGCAATCCCTATCAAAATACCACCAACATTTTTCACAGAGCTAGAACAATCCTAAAATTTGTATGGAACCCCAAAAGACCCCAAATAGCCAAAGCAATCTTGAAAAAGAAAAAAAAAACCTTGAAGTATCACAATTCTAGACTTCAAGTTATATTACAAAGCTGTGGTAATTAAAACAGTATGCTACTGGCACAAAAAATAGATAAATAGACCAATAGAACAGAATAGAAAGTCTAGAAATAAACCCACAATTATATAAATTAATTTTTGACAAAGGCAAGAATATGCAATGGGAAAAAGATAATCTCTTCAACAAATGGTGTTGGGAAAACTGGGCAACAACATGCAAAAGAAGAAAACTGAACCATTTTCTTCACCATACACAAAAATAAATTCAAAATGGATTAAGCACACAAATGTGAGACCTGAAACCATAAAAATCCGAGAAGAGAGCACAGTCAGTAATTTCTCTGACATTGGTCATAACAACATCCTTCTAGATATGTCTCCTGAGGCAAGGGGGAAAAAAGCAAAAGTAAACTATTGAGACTACATGAAAATTAAAAGATTTTGTCCAGCAAAGTAAAAAACCACCAAACTAAAAGGCAACCTATGGGATGGGAGAAGATATTTGCAAATGACATAGCTGGTAAAGGGTTCATATCCAAAATACACGAAGAATTTTTGTAAGTCAACACCAAAAAAATCCAGTTAAAAATTAGGCAGAAGACATGAATAGACATTTCTTCAAGGAAGACCTACAGGTGGGGGGTTGGGTGAAATAGGTGATGGGGATTAAAGATTACAGTTATCATGATGAGTACTGTGTAACGTAGAGAATTGTTGAATCATTGTGTTGTACACCTGAAACTAATATAACACTGTATGCTAACTATCCTGGAATTTAAAAACTTAGTTAAATAAGAGTTAAAGTATAGGAAAATAGACTCCACCTCTTGGATGGAGAATATACAGAGTTACATTGCAAAAACTTGGATACAGGGAGGATTGGAGTATTGTGGTGATTTTGTTATCTATCTACCACCATTACTTAGTTTGATATTTTGTAGTTCTAGTTAAAGTATATTACCCTGGGAAAATTAAAAGTCATTTTGGTTTATAATGAGCAATTTTTTAGTTCTTTCCAGAAAGTATGAGAACTCTAGTTAAGAAGGGATGTTTATTTTCTCCTTTGGATTACATTGAAAATGTGGAGCTATATAATGGGGAAATTACTGTTAAACAAGATATAATTTATAGTGTTCTGATTTTTGCTCTAAATCACCTCTACCAAGAAATATGCAGTATAGGTTATCAGAAAAGTCTATCTCTACTAGTATCATTGGTGATGTACATATTTGAAGTTTTAAGCTATCGTAGAAACATTGATTCATTCTGGTTAAAGCTTGAGATGTGAAATGGAAGTACCTGGATGTCAATACTCACTCTGTTCCTTGTGGAAAATTACACAGTTAAAAGATTTATGATACTGGATAAATGTCTAACCTCTAAGCCCCAGTTTCTTTATAAAATGGGGGTAATAATTGTACTAATCTCTTTGGGTTGTTTTGGGACTTAAATAAGATAATGAATACAAAGTTCTCAAGATAGTACCTGGCAAATAGTGGTGTTCAGCAATAATAGCTCTTTCTGTTATTATCACTACCATCATGCAACTGAAGTGTAATAGTTTGACTTCTTTGTGAATCCAGATATATGTGAAATTCAAAACAAACATTAGGGCTTTAACAGGGTAGGGCAGATTGAATACATATATTTACTGCCATTTCTCTAACAAAAAAAAATGAGTATTGACAGGAATAAAAGAGGCATTATTTTGGAAAGTAAGAAGCAGATGGAAAAGTGAAAGAAATAGTTTCATGAAATTGGTGTTGGCAATGATTTCTTGGATTTGACACCAAAAAAACAGGCAATTAAAGCAAAACTAAACAAGTGGGACTACACCCAACTAAAACGTTTCTGCACAGAAAATAATTAACATAGTGAAAATGCAACCTATGGAATGGGAGAAAATAGTTGCAAATCATAGAACTGTTAAAGGGTTAATATCTGAAACATATAAGGAACTCCTACAGCTCAGTAGGAAAAACAAAATAACCAATAACCTGATTTTAAAAAGGGCAAAGAACTTTAATAGACATTTTCCAAAGAAGATATACAAATGACCAACAGATATATCAAAATATTCTCAATATAAGTAATCATGAGCAATCAAAACAACAATGAGGTATTAACTCACGCCTGTTAGGATGGTCATTATAAAAAATAATAAGTGTTGGATAGGATGTGGAGAAATTGAAACCCTTGCATATTGCTGATAGGAATGCAAAATGTTCAGTCACTATGGAAAACAGTATGGAGATTCCTCAAAAAATTAAAAATAGAACTACCATGTGTGATCCAACAATCCTATTTCTGAGTATTTATCCAAGAAAGTTGAAAGCCGGATCTTGAAGAGATATTTGCACTCTCATGTTCATTGAAGCATTTATAGTAGCCAAGATAATAAAACAATCTAAATGTTCATTCATGGATGAATGGATAAAGAAAATGTGTATATACATTCAGCAATATGCAAGAGCATTGAATAACCTGGGAGATACCATGTTCAATGAAATAGGCCAGTCACAGAAAGACAAATACTACATGATTCCACTTATATATGATGTGATGGTTAATTTTATGCATCGATTTGACAGGGCTAAGGGATGCCCAGATGGTTGATAAAACATTTCTGGGTGTATTTGTGAGGATGTTTTTGGAATATATTAACATTTGATTCAGTAAACTGAGTAAGGAGATACACCCTTACCAATGTGTGTGGGCATCATTCAATCCTTTAAGGGCCTGAATAGAATAAAAAGGCAAAGGAAAGATGAAGTCACTCTCTTCTTGAGCTAGCATGTCCATCTTTTCCTGCTTTTAGACATCAGAGCTCCAGGTTTGGGCCTTCAGGTTCTAGACTTAAATAGCAGCCCCCTGATTCTCAGACCTTTGGAATTGGTCTGATTTATACCACTGACTTTCCTGGCTCTACAGTTTGCAGATGGCAAATCATGATACTTTTCAACCTCCATAACTGTGTTTGCCAATTTCTATAATAAGTCTATGTATGTATGTATGTATGTATGTATGTATGTATCTATCTATCTATCTATCTATCTATCTATCTATCTATCTATCATCTATCTATCTATCTATCTATCTATCTATCTATTATCTATCTATCATCTATCTATCTATATCATCTATTCCTTTATATATCTCCTATTGGTTCTATGTCTCTGGAGCACCCTAGTTAATTCATATGATGTACCTAAAATAGAGTATAATGTGGTTGCCAGGAGCTGGGAAAAGGGAGAAATGGGGTTCCTATTCAATGTATAAAATTTCAGTCATGCAAGATGAATACATTCTAGAGATCTGCTGTACAACATTGTGCCTATAGGGAACAATAAACTCTATTGTACACTTAAAATTTTGTTAAAAATAGCTATCATGTTAGAAGTTCTTACTACAGGGGCGCCTGGGTGGCTCAGTCGTTAAGCGTCTGCCTTCGGCTCAGGGCGTGATCCTGGCATTCTGGGATCGAGCCCCACATCGGGCTCCTCCTCTGGGAGCCTGTTCCTTCCTCTCCCACTCCCCCTGCTTGTGTTCCCTCTCTCACTGGCTGTCTCTCTCTCTGTCAAATAAATAAATAAAATCTTTAAAAAAAAAAAAAGAAGTTCTTACTACAACAACAATAAAAAGTAAATAACTGCCTTCAAGCCCAGAGAAGGCCTAGGAGCAGGCAAATTAGAAATTAGACACATAGGCTCTTTCTGAAAGTACTAATGTACACAGGACAAATTTTTTAAAAATACAGCTAGCCAATAGATACGTGAAAATATGCTCAACATCATTCATTACCAGAGAAATGTAAATCAAAACCACAATGAGATATCATCTCATACCTGTCAGAATGGCTAACATCAAAAACTCCAGAAACAAATGTTGACAAGGATGTGAAGAAAAAGGAAACTTCTTGCACTGTTGATGGCAATGCAAACTGGTAAAGACACTGTGGAAAACAGTATGGAGGTTCCTCAAAAAATTAAAAATAGAACTACCCTACAATCCAGTAATCCTGCTAAATACAAAAATACAAAAACACGAATTCAAAGGGATACTGGCATCCCATGTTTATTGCAGCATTATTTACAATAGCCAAGATATGGAAGCAACCCAATTGTCCATCAATAAATGAATGAATAAAGAAGATGTGGTATACACACACACACACACACATACACACACACACACACACACACACACACACACACACACACATCCAGGCACAGTGAAATATTATTCCACCATAAAAATAATGAAATCTTGTCATTTGCAACATGGATGGATCTAGAGAGTATAATACTAAGTGAAATAAGCCAGTCAGAGAAAGAAAAATGCCATATGATTTTACTCATATGTGGAATTTAAGAAACAGAACAAAGGAACAAAGGGTGAAAAAGACAAGCCAATAAACAGATGCTTAACTATAGAGAAGAATGTGATGGTTACAAGAGGGGAGATGAGTGGGGGGGATGGGTGAAATAGGTGAATGGGATTAGAGTACACTTATCTTGATGAGCACTGAGTAATGTATAGAATTGTTGAATCACTATATTGTACACCTGAAACTAATATAACACTGTTAATTAATAAATTTAAATTTTAAAATGAAAAATAAAAGATGTTTCAACAATAAAAAATGGATGCATAAACATCTGATCTACTTATACTCACTGCAACCCTGCAACCACGTTAATGAGAGATGAAGAAGGTCCAGAGTTTGTAGGCTGTTAAATTTTTAATTTCCCTATTTATTAATATTATTCTGAATGCACATATGAGATTTCTGGAGCAGAGTAGATTAATCATTATTTACTTTTCAAGCACATAATACATTTGTAGTTCTCCTGTGCCCTGATTGCTTATACTTGGGATGACAGGATGAGAGTTGGATGTCACTCTGCACAAACAGAATTTATATTGCAGGCAAGGGGTGCTGAAGAAGTGAATCTGGGCATTTATATAGAAGAGAGAGGGGCTGTCCCTTTGGGAAGGAGGGAGAAAAACCTTTGCTTCTTGGAAAGGATCTGGTGTTCTTACTCTAATCTTTTAGAATCTAAATAAATCTTTCTAGGGGAAAGATAAGACCATTGTCTCCAGTTTTACAATCCAGGAATGAAATGTATGGCATCTGATGATAAATCTCTCTGGAGTTCTCTCACTATTTATACAGTTGTAAATTACCTTCCATGGATTCCTTTTTATCCCAGGTTCCAAGTTCCAGTAAGATTTGCTCAGCAGGCCCTAGCTGTGCAGAAACATGAACTATTTTCTCTGTGGGTTCACACAGGTTTGGTAAATCCTTTTTACTTAGCCTAAGAGTATATTCATGTGATCTTATCCTATCTCCACTACACAATTCCCTCCAAACCTCTTGCCCAGATCTTCCTTTAAGGGGAAGCTAGATAGATCATGTGATTTTCTTTTCCTAATTGCTGGTGATTTTACTTCCACATAGCTCTTCCCACTGCAATATAATTCATATAAAGAAGTAGCCTAAAATCAGAACACCTGGCAGTGATATTTGTATAGTTAAGTCTCCCTGGGATGTTCAAGTTGAATTCCGGTTGTGTTTTTGGTCACTGGAATAAGTTAATAAGCAGGCTTCAGTGTATCCTTATCTGTTTTCTCTAGATCTTTCTTGATCTACTAACTTGGTGCATTCTAGTTTTGTTAACCAAACCTTCCCCATTTCCCTCCTCAAATAGATAGATTTTCCATAGATCAACACTATCTAATTAGGTGGACACTTTCTAAGGACTAAAGTCTTTCTCTAATTCAAGGAAATTTTACTTCACTATTCAGTTCACTATTTCATTCTCTCAATTCTTTCTGTTCTCTTCTTCTGGAACTCCTGTTAAATAGACACTTGTTTTTTTAAGATCTGTCCTCCTAGTCTCCTACCTTTTCTACCATAATCTTCCTATCCTTTTCTTTAGCACTGTATCTGGGGAAAATGACACCAATTAATTTTCCAATTCACTAATTTATGATGCATATATTACATTTCTGCTATTTAATCATTCTACTGGCATTTTGACAATGATTATTAGTTCAAAATAACTGCTTTCTCTGATTATTTTTTTCCAAAGCTGACTGTTCTTGTTTAGTGAATGTGCTACCCTCTTATATTTTTAGAGAATGATCATGACGTCTATTAAGTTCTGTTTGTTTTCTTTACTTAGTGTCTTGCATTCATGTGGTTGGTTTTCCTCAAATATTTAGTGATCCTTGTTTGTTCATATAAATGGGGGTCTAACTCTGTGATTTTCAACCATGTTTGCTCATTAGAATTGCCTTTGGATCTTTTAAAAAACCTGATATGCAGACCATACCATAGACCAATTAAATAAGACTTATCTGGTGGTCGTATCCAAGCACTTGATTTTTTTTTACTACTTTTTGGGGGTGTTGAGGAAACAGAAGGCAAGCTGAGGACAAAGCAGAAACTGACACCCCACAACCCCCCCACCCATGGGATATATGTGACATTCCTCAGGCACTCCTGGCTAGAAAAAGAAATAGTTAACCTATAGAGACCACAATCCTGCAAGACTTGAGTCTCCCTCAGTTTACATATGTCTTAGCAGTCTACAAGAACAAAGCATTTCTATCAATAACCTAGCTTCCAAAAGGGAAAGCAAATACAATTAAATGTCCTTATAATCTGAAGCCTCCAGGAAGGTCCCAACCATCTTCATGTTAATACCTTACTAGAGGGGTAAACAACCTTAACTTGGCAATGGAAAGGCCTCGGGTATCCTTTGAGTCTTCTTTAACATATGAAAATACTTTCTCAACTTCCCTTTTTCCTTATCTCCCCCAACCCCATAGTATATAATCAGCCATGCCTCACAACCTGGGGCAGCAGCTCTTTCTGTCCAGGGGTTCTGTCCCTGTGCTTTAATAAACGATTTTGTACCAAAGACCTCTCAAGAATTCTTTCTTGGTCATCAGCTCTGGGCTCCACTCCACTGAACCTCACCTATATTCCACAACCTCATCAGGGGTATAGTTTACACACAGTATAATGCAAAAGTTGTTAGTGTAGCTCAGTAGATCTTTATCTGAATGATATACACATTCATACATAATACATAATGACTGAGATAAAGATACAGACCAAACGTTGGCAAACATTTTTGGAAAGGGCCAAATGTCCAGCCAGTCTTTGTCACAACTACTCAACTCTTGTAGTTGAAAAGCAGCCATGGACAATATGTGAATAAATAAGCATGTCTGACCCCTTATATACACCATTTCTAGAACTCCAGAACACTCTTTTTTGTCCCTTTCAGTTAACATCTTCCCAAAGGTAACCACTATTCAGTGTTGGTATTTAAAGCTATCCAAGTGATTACAATAAGCAGAGGAAGTAGAGAATCACTGATCTAGACTGATCAATATTAATAGCTGTGTGTATTACCACAGAATAAATAAAATTCCCTATTACCTATGCACTGATTTAGGATTCTGATTATACAATATTGACTATGTTGGAATTGGGGGCAAGCATTAGAGGGGCTCTATATCCCTTGTGCACATTGAAGATACCTGCAGAGCTACCACAGCAGACTCACAGTTTAACTGAAGAAAATAGCACAATCAGCTGCTTTGAGAGCAGATTATCAGTGTGTAGGTTTTGTAGCCTCCTTGGGAGCTTTCCAGGTATAATCCGAAACTGCTCCCCAAACTTGGAGGTCAGAGAAAGACCAAAGAAGGAGGCAGGCCCCTCCAGATTGGTAGATGGCAGTTTTATTAATAAGCAAAGGGAGCTTACATACTAGGCTCATGTTGGGCAGGAGCAAAATGAGTAGATCTCCATACCCATCTGTCAAATCTTAAAAGTTTATATAGAGACCTCAATTAGATTCAGTCACATATATGGTGCATGTGTCATAAACACCACATCACTCTCTCAAGGCTGTGTCCTTCAGGCAACCTCTGGGAGTGGGTAAGGAAGTGGAATCCACGTTCCAAAGACAGGGGAGCACGTGAAGAGCCTCTGATCACCTGAGTTCAGCTCATGGGTCAACTGAGTGTCACATCATTTTGATGATGTTCCCTAACACTCCACCCCTCGTGAGGTCTCTTACAAACTCACAGCCACCTCCCCATCTGTTGACTCTGCCACAGTACCTGGCCCATATCTTCTAGAGTCACAGACATATCTAACTCAAATGGTAGCCCTACTTGAGAGATGCCCAGAGCTTTAATCTGCTTTGCTAGTATTTTTACCTTCTTAAAGACAGGTTGCTGCTCTGATTCCTTTCACATGTGCCCTGTCTTTACCAGGTGGTATAAGGGATGGAGGCACTGTGCCAGGTGGGGAGTAAAAGTCCTCCGAAAGCCCAAATCCCTACAAAGGCCTGTGGCTTTTGCACATTCTTAGGGGTTCGATAATCTTGCTCTTTATCAATCATAGCTTTTGGGACAACATGAGTGTTACCCACCCAGAAGACTCCCAAAACCTAATGGTGGTGCCTGGGCCTTGAATTTTCTGTAGGTTCACTGCTCATCCTCTCCCTCACAGATGCTCTAGTGAAGCCTGAAGGGTATCCTACAGCAGAGGCAAATCTTCACATGTTAACATATATCATCAGGTAATGGACCCATTTTATTAAGGTAAGGGGAAATAGGGACAGGTCTTGGGTTATCATCCCATGACCTATATGAGGCTGTGCAGGTAGCCTTGGGGGAGCACTTGAAATGTTCATCATTATACCTCTCACATGAAGGCAAATTGATCTTAGTTATAAGAAACTTATACTTATGAAAGTGTTTTCCATGAATCTCTTGAAAATGAAGCACTTTTACAGGAACACTGTTTGACAGAGAATCTGAGTAAAACAATAACTGTCTGCAAATGACAAAAGACTTGAAAATGGCCATAGTTAAAGATATGATGAGATTTCATTATAATGCAATTGACAAAGGAACTTGGTTATTTCTGTGACATACATTTTAAAATTATGACTGGTACCATTATATCAGAACATATCAGATTTTTAAGAATTTCATACAAATATAGGCTAAAGACAGTTTAACATCACTTCTTATTTGACAATGCTTCTCATTTTAACATAGGCAAAAACTTAAACAAAATACAACATTCAACATATGAAAAAAGTTACCTAGTTGTAAAAAAACTTAACTCTTTTAATCAAAGACCTGATAAAAACAAAACACAGAATCTTTGTTTTCTAGGCAGATTACATTAAAGGTAAAGAAAAAAACTTAGTTTACAATTTCTTATTAAGAGCAGAACAATAATCTAAGAAAATTTAGTCCTTTCTAACACAGAAAAAACCAAATTTTAATTTTACACCAGTGTATGCTTAATATTAAAACGCCCCCTTTTTTTCTTTTTAACTTACATAAATTCAGTCCAATCTTAGTTTCACTGCATATGAAATTCTTAATAATTCTTTTTTTATTATAATATTTTTTATTATATTATGTTAGTCACCATACAGTACATCCCTGGTTATTGATGTAAAATTCCATGATTCATTAGTTGCATATAACACCCTGTGCACCATGCAATACGTGCCCTCCTTACTACCCATCACCAGCCTATCGCATTCTCCAACCCCCTCCCCTCTGAAGCCCTCAGTTTGTTTCTCAGAGTCCATAGTCTCTCATGCTTCATTCCCCCTTCTGATTACCCCCCCATTCTTTATCCCTTTCTTCTCCTACTGATCTTCCTATTTCTTATGTTCCATAGATGAGAGAAACCATATGATAATTGTCTTTCTCTGCTTGACTTATTTCACTTAGCATTATCTCCTCCAGTGCTGTCCATGTTGCAGCAAATGTTGAGAAATCGTTCTTTCTGATGGCTGAGTACTATTCCATTGTATATATGGACCACATCTTAATCCAGTCACCTGTTGAAGGGCATCTCAGCTCCTTCCACAATTTAGCTATTGTGAACAAAGCTGCTACGAACATTGGATGCATATGGCCCTTCTCTTCACTACCTCTGTATCTTTGGGGTAAATACCCAGTAGTGAAATTGCTGGATCATAGGTTAGCTCAATTTTTAACTTTTTAAGGGACCTCCACACTGTTTTCCAGAGTGGCTATAACAACTTGCATTCCCACCAACAATGTAGGAGGGATCCCCTTTCTCCACATCCTGTCCAACAATTGTTGTTTCTTGCCTTGGCAATTTTTGCCATTCTAGCTGGCGTAAGGTGGTATCTCTGTGTGGTTTTGATTTGAATTTCCCTGATGGCTAATGATTTTGAAGATTCTTTCATGTGTCTGTTAGCCATTCATATGTCTTTGTTGGAAAAGTGTCTATTCATATCTTCTGCCCATTTTATGATTTGTTTATTTGTTTCTCATGGATTGAGTTTGAGAAGTTCTTTGTAGATCTTGGATACCAGTCTTTTATCTGTAGCATCATTTGCAAATATATTCTCCCATTCCGTGGGCTGCCTCTTAGTTTTTTGGATTGTTTCCTTGGCTGTGCAGAGCTTTTTATATCTTGATGAAGTCCCACAAGTTCATTTTATCTTTTGTTTCTCTTGCCTTTGGAGATGTGTCATGAAAAAGGTTGCTGTGGCCGATGTCGTAGAGGTTGTTGCCTATGTTGTCCTCCAGGATTTTGATGGATTCCTGTCTCACATCGAGGTCTTTCATCCATTTGGAGTTTATCTTTGTGTATGGTGTGAGAGAGTGGTCAAGTTTCATTCTTTTGCATGTAGCTGTCCAATTTTCCCAGCACCCATTTACTGAAGAGACTGTCTTTTTTCCACTGGATGTATTTTTCCTGCTTTATCGAAGATTATTTGCCCAAAGAGCTGAGGGTCCATTTCTAGGTTCTCTATTCTGTTCCATTGGTCTATGTGTCTGTTTTTGTGCCAATACCATGCTGTCTTTGTGATCACAGCTTTGTAGTACAGCTCGAAATCTGGCATTGTGATGCCCCCAGCTTTGTTTTTCCTTTTCAACACTTCCTTGGCGATTTGGGGCCTTTTCTGGTTCCATACAAATTTAAGGACTATTTGTTGCAGTTCTTTGAAAAATGTCATCAGTATTTTGATCGGAATAGCATTGAAAGTGTCGATTGCTCTGGGTAGCATGGACATTTTAACTATGTTAATTCTTCCAATCCATGAGCATGGAATATTTTTCCATCTTTTTGTGTCTTCCTCAATGTCTTTCAAGAGTGATTTGTAGTTTCTAGAATATAGATCCTTTACGCCTCTGGTTACGTTAATTCCAGGATAACGTATATTTTTTGGTGCTATTGTAAATGGAATGGATTCCCTAATTTCTCTTTCTTCAGTCTCATTGTTCGTGTATAGAAATGCAACTGATTTCTGAGCATTGCTTTTGTATCCCACCACATTACTGAATTGCTCTATAACTTCTAGTATTCTGGGGGTGGATTCTCTTGGGGTTTCCATATAGAGTATCATGTCATCTGCAAAGAGAGACAGTTTGACTTCTTCTTTGCCGATTTGGGTACCTTTTATCCCTTTTGGTTGTCTGATTGCTGTTGCAAGGACTTTTAGTACTATGTTGAATAATAGTGGTGAGAGTGGGCATACTTGTCATGTTCCTGATCTTAAGGGAAAGGCTTCCAGCTTTTCCCCATTGAGAATGATATTTGCTGTAGGCTTTTCATAGATGGTTTTTATGAGATTGAGGAATGTACCCTCTATCCCTACACTCTGAAGGGTTTTAATCAGGAAAGGATGCTGTATTTTGTCAAATGCTTTTTCTGCATCTATTGAGAGGATCATATGATTTTTGGCTTTTTTCTTGTTGATATAATCTATCACACTGATGTTGAACCACCCTTGCATTCCAGGGATGAATCCCACTTGGTCATGATGGATAATCCTTTTAATGTACTGTTGGATCCTCATATCTCTCAATAATCACTCTCAATGTAAATGGCCTAAATTCTCCCATAAAACACCACATGGTTGCAGATTGGATAAAAAGACATGACCCATCCATTTGCTGTCTACAAGAGGCTCATTTTGAACCTAAAGATACATCCAGAGTAAAAGTAAAGGGATGGAATATCATCTTTCATGCCTTTGGACCTCAAAAGAAAGCTTGGGTAGCAATTCTCATGTCAGACAGATTGGATTTTAAACTAAAGACTGTAGTTAGAGATACAGAAGGGCACTATATTATTCTTAAAGGATGTATCCAACAAGTGGCTATGACAATTATAAATATCTATGCCCCCAACAGGGGATCAGCAAGATACACAAGCCAACTCTTAACCAGAATAAGAGACATGTAGATAAAAATACGCTAATAGCAGGGGACCTCAACACTCCACTATCAGCAATAGATAGATCACCTAAGCAGAAAATCAGCAAAGAAACAAGAGCTTTGAATGCCGTACTAGAAGAGTTGGACCTCATAGATATAGATAGAACACTACACCCCAGAACAAAAGAATACTCATTCTATTCTAATGCACATGGAACATTCTCAAGAATAGACCATGCTCTGGGTCACAAAACAGGTCTCAGCCTATACCAAAAGACTGAAATTATTCCCTGCATATTCTCAGACCACAATGCTTTGAAATTAGAACTCAATCACAAGGAAAAATTTGGAAGAATCTCAAACACTTGGAGACTAAGAACCATCCTGCTCAAAAATGATTCGGTAAACCAGGAAATCAAAAATCAATTTAAACAATTTATGGAGACCAATGAGAATGAAAACACAACGGTCCAAAACCTATGGGACACTGCAAAGGTGGTCCTAAGGGGACCGCCTCACTCAAAAGAATTCTTTTGAGCCTTTTTGAGCCTCACTCAAAAGAATAGAAAAATGTAAAATGCAGTTTTTATATTTTCACCTCAAGAAGCTGGAGCTGAAACAGAAGAACAGGCCTAATCCACGTATGAGAAAGCAGTTGATCAAGATTAGAGCAGAGATCAATGAATTAGAAACCAGGAGCATAGTAGAGGAGATCAACAGAACTAGAAGCTGGTTCTTTGAAGGAATAAATAAAATAGAAAAGCCACTGACAAGACTAATCCAAAAGAATAGAGAAAGGACCCAAATTAATAAAATTATGAATGAAAAGGGAGAGGTCACAACCAACACCAATGAAATAGGAAGGATTATTAGAAACTTTTATCAACAGCTTTATGCCAATAAATTATGCAACCTGGGAGAGATGGAGGCCTTCCTGGAAACCTATAAACTACCAAGACTGAAGCAGGAAGAAATTGATTTTTTAAACAGACCAATTAATTATGAAGAGATTGAAACAGTGATTTAAAACCTTCCAAAAAACAAAACTCCAGGGCCTGATGGAATCCCCGGGGAATTCTACCAAACATTCAAGGAAGAAATAATACCTATTCTCCTAAAGCTATTTCAAAAAATAGAAACAGAAGGAAAACTACCAAACTCATTCTATGAGGCCAATATTACCTCGATCCCCAAACCAGGCAAAGACTCCATCAAAAAGGAGAATTACAGACCGATTTCCCTGATGAATATGGATGCTTAATATTTCTTTTCCACAAACCTTCAACTTCTGTACCCATTTAGCTTTCATTCTAAAACTCTAGCTATGAATCAGGTACCCACCCACATGGCTAAAGCTTTTTGCTGATATTTGTGATCTTATAATGGCTGTGGACTAGATTCTGGGCAAGGCAACTTCTAATAGCATCTTTTAAAAAGCCCCCCTCCTTTTTTTTTTTAGTCTCTGTAGGCAACATCATTTTGGTTATCTCTGGGGTGCTTACATTTCACAGACATGATAGGATGTACAATTTCAAGGGACAAAGAAAGAATGCAAGTTTTCTTCTAGAATTTTTGGGGTAATGGCTATTTAAAAATTTCCTTTGTATTAGGGTCAGAAGGCATGGGACATTTTGTCTATTCATTAATTACCACAACATCCTCTTTTTCATTTTCATCACCTCTCAAGGATTTTACTTATTAGCATCCTAATAAGGCTTTGTCACAACTGCTGATATTTTTTTTTAATTTTATTTAAATTCCGGTTAGTTAACATACAGTGTAATACTAGTTTCAGGTGTACAACTTAGTGATTCAACAATTCCATACAACACCTGTAGCTCATCAGGACAAGTGTAGACCTTAATCCCCTTCACCTATTTAACCAATTCCCCCTTCCCTCTGGTAACCATCAGTGTGTTCTCTATAGTTGAGTCTGATTCTTGATTTGTCTCTCTTTTTCCCCCCTATGGTCCTTTGTTTTATTACTTAAATTCCATGTATGAGTGAAATCATATGATATTTGTCTTTCTCTGACTGACTTATTTCACTTAGCATAATATTCTCTAGCTCCATCCACATCATTGTAAATGGCAAGATTTCCTTCTTTTTTATGGCTAAGTATTGTCTACAATAACCAGATTATGGAAAGAGCCCAAATGTCCATCGACTGATGAATGGATAATGAAGATGTGGTATGTGTGTATATATATAGGGGAGGGGTGAGGAACCTCTGATCAACCACGTTCAGCTCACGGGTCAACTCTAGGTATATATATATATATATATATATATATATATATATATATATATATATATATATATGTATATATGTATATATACACACACACATACAATGGAATATTACTCAGCCATAATAACTACTGAGCTCTTAATTTGAGGTGTGTGGAGAACAAGACTTCTGTCGGTAAAGGGAACAATAAGAACAGGAACATGCATATGTGGTGAAAGCTGTATTCCTTATGGAAAGCCAACCCTTCCCTCATCATTCCATGCTGAAAACAGCAATGATGGTGGATAAGATAGTTAGGCCTACTAGGGTCGGTTCTCCCATCTCCTGCAGCCCCCTAGTTAATGCTTCACTAGGATCCATACTGATAGTCATATACACAGTTCCTTGCTGCCCTTCATGTGATTGCTTTCTTGAGTTGTTTTTTCTTTGCTTCCACATACTTTACATTCTATGATAATAAAACTGAGAATCCACTGGGACTCGGGGCTCTCATCCCCATGCCTATACTTCTTGGAAGTCCCTGGTGGTACAGCCCCTTTGGGCCTCTCTTTGTTCTAAGTTATTGGACTCAGAGTAATTATTTTGTCTCTCAATGAATACACTACACGACAAAGGTGTCTTAGGCCTTCCTAGCTTTGCAGAATGGCACATTAAGGCCTCTAACATATTATCCTACTTTCGCACCTTGTCTACCAGCCCCCAAACTAGCAAAGTAGTGGACATATGCACATCCTTCTCTAATCTCAGCTCTTTTTCTAACTTCTCGACCTCAGCTTTAGCCTGTAGTAAGGCATCAGTGGCCAGCTGAAGTACAGGAGAGGGAGCCCACTGTGACAACCATGCACTGCCCTTTTCTGCTGCAGTGTCCTCTGCACAGTTCCTCTAACAAGTGCACTGGACTGGCTGGCATTTTCAGGGCATCTCCATACTCATGCAGTGTTCCAAATTTGACATATGGGCCACCCCTCCCTACACTGAGGTGGCTGGCCAACTCAGAATTTCCCCTGCAGATGTCTCATTTTCAAGGCCCTTTGCTTTAGTCTCCTGGTTGGCTTGTCTATTGTTGGTTTGCAACCTCCTCACTTCCCAAGTATAATCTGAAACTAGCTCCTGTACTCAGAGGGCAGGGAGAGACCAAAGGAAAAGGCAGGCCACTCCAGGTTAGTAGGTGGCAGTTTTAATAAGCAAAGGGAACTTATATACAGGGTTTGTGTTAGGCAGTAGTGAGATGAATGGATCTCCACACTTGTGTGCCAAATCTTAAAAGTTTATATAGAGGCCCTAACTAGATTTAGCCCATACACTCTTTAGGTGTTCTCAACACCACATTACTATGTCAAGGCTACGTTCATGGAGCAGACTCTGGGAGTGGGAATGTCAAGTGGAACCCACATTCCAAGGACAGGGGAGGGGTGAGGAACCTCTGATCAACCAGGTTCAGCTCACGGGTCAACTGTAGGTATCTTTTCAATGACTTCCCCAAACACAATGAAGCTAATCTTTAGGTCTTCCTGAGTTCAGAGGTCTCTTTCTTACCAGTACGAGACTTTAGTTTACTCTGTTCTGTTAAGATTCATCATTATATTTATCCAATTTGAATTCTAGCTTCCAAAATTTGCTCCATGTTCTAGACTACTTATGGCACTCTTCAAGGCTTTCTAATGCTGCTATGGGATTATTCTTAAGTTTCTCTCACAACTGCAGTGGAGTTTGGGGAAGGGAGAAGAGGTAAACATGAGTTATTAGTGAGCTATCTTGAAAGTGAAGTCCCTTAAAATGTTTTAGCAAGTGCCTGATAGACATATAAAGCTGGAAAGATTTTAACCATTCTTTACCCCATACAGATCCACTTTCAGTGACTATAGGCTCTTAAAGAAGTCTAAGAATAATAGTTTTTGTCACCCTATGATTCTGGATGACAGAAAGACAATAGAGGAAGCCAAGGGGTGGAGGACATGAATACGTCAGAGTTTGATGAATGGTATTTCAGATTCTGTCCTTCCCTCACCCTCTTCCTGTAGGAAGGAGCAGAGATAAGATTGGTATATATCATTTACTATACATTTGGCATCAAATAAAAGAAAAAAATAAAATTAAGCTACTTAAAACCAAAAGGTAATTAATCAATCACATGATAAAAAGTTAGGGTGGGCTTTAGGCTAGTTGATCCAGTGATTTACTGATGTTATCTGGGACTCAAGTTCTTTACACTGTTGTCCATAGGCTTCATATTATTGCTGGTTCCTCTTGGATTATAGGACAGTTTACTTACTTTGTCAATTGAATTCAGAAGGATCACTGGTAGAAATTCTGTCAAAAGAATGAAAAGAGCTCTCCTGGAATCCCTTAGCCAATTTTTCATTTCTCATCCCCAATTCTGAACTAATTAAGGGTAAGGGGAGATGGATTACCTTAGACAAATCAAGCCTGCATTAGGTGCTAAAAAGCATCAGATTCACTCAAGGCACATATGTTCAATGTGGAAGGAGTGGACTCATATAAACAAAATCTGCAGTTCTATTAGAAAGGAGGAAGGGAGAAATGTATGCTGGGTATTATTGGTTGAACAGAATTTTCCAGGTGATGGCAATTGAAAAGCTATGAGAAAAGGGCAGTGAGAGTAAGTGATTCAGAGGCTGGGAAAAGGTAGGTTGTTTGTGCATGTTGCTTCACCACTCTTTGCCTGTTTCCTCATCAGAAAAATGGGGACAAATATATCTACTTCATAGAGTTATGTGAGGGTTCATTCTTTCACCAAATATTTTTTTGAACATTTACTAAGCATTGGGTAATATTCTAGCAGGAACTACTGTGGTGAACAGAGCAGATTAAGTCCTTATTCTCAGAAAAGTTGCTGTTTAATGCATGCATAGGTGTATGAGTGTGTATAATTCGGGAAGAAGATAAGCATATAAAAATCTTTATAATTTTCTCCCTCCTGAGCAGCCCCCTCCTTCTTCTCCATTTCAGGATGTAGTTAAGCTGTTATGATCTGCTCTTTGCCAGTCAGAAAGAAGCCTAGCCCTCAGGAGAAAGCAGGGTATTGACCAGCTGTGCTAATGCCTGGGCAGGCCTATCTATCTGCAGAATTAGAGGAGAGATTGGCAAACCCACAGTGACCATCCACCTAAACCAAGACCTCTAATCCAAGCTTTACCAGTCACAGAACTGTTACTTCCATCTTTACCCACCTGACTCATGTATCTGCCTCTCTAGTCCAGAACTCCATAAGGAAAGAGAAGCACTTTAGATCAGGCCCTTGGAATCCCAGCTGTGAGCCTAGTATTGTGATCATTATTGTGACCATTTTTATTTACCTGATGCCCAGGGATGGCACTCCCACCTGGGCATTATCCATCAGGCACCAGGCAGCTGCTCTGGCCTGGCCCATTTAGGGTTGGGTTTGAGTACCTTGTTCAGTCTCTGCTATTCCAGCTGCAGCCAGGAACCAGCAACAAGAAACAAGCCCTGGGAGCTTGTTGGAAATGCAGCATCTCAGGCCTGCCCCTAGATCCTCTGAATCAGAATCTGCATTTTAACAAGATCTCCAGGGGATCCACAGGTATATTACAGTGTGAGGTATACTGACTTCAAACACTTGCTTTCAGTCTGTGTGGAGGCAAGGACAGTTTGGGAAGTAAAGTTTTCACAATGATGACTAAGCTTTTGTTTTGTCCAATCCTCATGTTGTTGACCTTTAATGTTGTATTTATTATCTGCATTAACTGCATTCTGCAGTTGCTATACCAGAAAAAATTACACAGCCTAATATCATTTCTACCTATTAATGGATTTTTTTTGTTTTTTCAATCCATATCAATAACATTTACTCTTGAAAATTCTGTTGCAATTATTTGTGTTTATAACCCTTACCAATAGTGACATCAGAATAATTAGGAAGTCAGTAAATGGAGAGATGTTTTAATGTGAAGTTTAATCTTTATGTTTCAGATTTGGAGTGATTAGGGCCTCTGCTACAAAGATTTGGGGTATGTCAAAGGCCTCCTCAGATTAGGAAGGCTTACCTTCCTATAGAATGAGACCTATGGAGAGACAACTCCAACCTCAGAAGATTCTCTAATGGGACCAAAAAGAGCAAACTCTCCCAAACCCTGAGTTCTATTCAGGCCAAGTGTCATGTGAGGGCAGGGAACAGGAGTTTTCCAGAGGGTACAGTGAGTGTCTCTTTCTTTTTCCAGAGTTCAGCCTCCGTAGACAGACTCATCAATACTCCCATGGATGTTTTGAGAAAGCTCTTGGAATAGGGTTTAGGGCGTTAGTGATCAGTTCCAAGACTAATAATGGGGGTTGAACCCCTGGAGACTCTACATACTTCTTTTAGGGTCACTTTGGGAATTTCTGAAAGCCCTTCTCTTCACCCTAGTGAGTCTAAGCATGTTTCTGAAACAGGAATCATTTTGACTGGGCCCCACATTTTTTCTAGGAGGACTCCTAGAATCTCTTAAGTTATTAATTAGTTCACACATACATTTATTCACTCATTCATTCACTCACTCATGACCTTACTCTGTGTCAAGCCTGGGGCTGAGAACTAAAGATAAAATAGTGACTTGAATTCTTTGGTTATATTTTCCTCACCTCAACACGGATTCCTTTAATATCTTAACTAAAGATTATATCTCCAGGCTCAAAGTCTTCCTCTCTACTCTAAGCTGTGATATCCTGGGTGGCTAAAATATACCTGTGGAAGATACATCAAACACCCTTAGCCCCCTCACCAACAATGGCTTCTTCCTTCACTAGACTTCAGCTATCCATTCCATCAATTATACTTTAAATTAATCCACCATAACATTGTAAATTCAAACATCCAGTTTTCTAACCAAAACTTTTGTTAAGCCTGACTTATCTATTCCTAAAATACATGTTTTTCAAACTGTTAAAGCACATCAATCCATTCTACTTCCTACTGTCTTGTCAATACCCTCAACTCTTTTTCCTTAATATCCTCATGTCCCATTTACACAACAAGCCATTTTTCCACTGTCCTTATTCACCTAGCTTGATGAACACTGGCTGCTAGAGAAAATCTTACCAGTAGGCAAGTTGGCTTCAATGAGTATTTGTAATCTCCAAAAATTCATCAGACAGGATCATCTCTACTTCCTTCTACCCCATCTAAAATTTACCTACAACTTCATTAAAAGAGATCTTCCTAAGATTACCAAGGATTTATTTGTTGCTAAATTTAATTATAACCTTTGTATGATGATTTCCAGATAAGTGTATCTGGTTTAGGTCTTTCTCCTAAACTTAGATCTGTAACATCCAACTTCTTCTTAAACATATCTAATTGGATTTCCCCCAAACTAAACTCATCAGATTCCTCACTCCCAAAACTAAACCATAATTAACAAATGACACAGCCAGCTATTTAGATATCCAAGCTAGAAGCCCAATTTATCAAGCTATACTCCTTCCTTGTCTACAGCCCTATATTTAATCACAAACAAAATACTATCCATTCTATTTCTTAAAATTGTCTATTTGTCTTTGGCTGGGGCATTAGAGAAGCTGGCTTCCCATTTTTATTACCTTTGTCCAGAGCCTGATATATTGCTTAAATTAAACTACTTTAATGACCTCTTTGCTACCAGTCTTATTCCTCACCATTTTGTTCTATCGGCCGCAAAAAGAGCTTTTTAAATCTCACCCATCCATGCTGTTCCTAACATTCTTCAATGGGTTTTATTTGATCTTCAGTTAAAGTTCAAACTCCTTTTGGACTATATAACTCTGTATAACTGACTTCTACTTACCTTTGCATCCACATCTCTATCATGTACCCCTATATTCTGTTCTCTGCACTCCTCCCAGTACTCTCCTTTTTGAGCTAACACTTGACTACTAACAATTGCTCAACAGCTTCTTGCCCTTTTAAGCCTCTGTGCCATGGTACATGTTTTGTATACATAGAATATTTTTCCCCTGTTAATCTCACAGGGAAATGAGTGGGGGAAGAAGAGCACAAGAGACAATGAACCATAATTTGAGAAATTCAGCTGAGGTTTTATCTCGAGCTTCCAGTTTTGCAACTAGAAGAAAAGTTACATACCTAAACGGCCATGAAAGGGGAGAGAGAAAACAGGATAATCCTTTTTGATCTTTGTCTTCACTGTTGCCAGCTCCCTAAGCCTCTTCATCCATTTTCATTTTTCCCTTTCCCTTAGATGATTGACAGCTAAATAAAATACACTTGAAAGACAATTTCAGTGGACAGCCTGGGAGGGAATACCAAATTCCTGACATACCAATGACTGGGGCATTTTTCCAAGATGATGTATTTCCACATTGCTCCTAGGTGAGGTTACACCATTCTTCTTTCTTGGTTTCAAATTGCATCCTTTACCCCTGGTCCTGAATACACTCTTCCTAGCTTGAACCTCCCTGGAAAAAAGTGAAACTTCTGCTAGCTATGAAGTGTGAGATCCACAGAGACAAAAGGTTCATTAATGCAGTAAACTTGGTCTGGTTTGCTGATTTACACACCCTATAAAAGACAATTTAAAAATTCACTCTGCACAAAAATTATTTATATTTACATCAGAGGAAAATTGTACTATACAAAAATGTTCTGATGTGGATAACTGTAATAAATTGAGCAGATGTCATAAAATGAAGCAGTTATTGGCTTCAATTTAATGTTTTCCTGGGAACCAGGGTGATGAGGCAAGGCTGTGAATGCAGGCTGGTATTTATGGCAGAAGAACCAGAACAAGTTCTCTCTTCCCTAGGAATCCCTTTCTCTGATGTGAAAAGATGTGCTTCACTTTCCTAATTGATATAATGTGACAAACTCAGGGTCTTTCCTGTACCATGAATCCTCCAAGGAGGCCCTGCTGAGACACTGCTGCCCAGGGACCATCTCTTCTTGGTCCCTGGGTCTTCTGTAAAATGGGAATCTGAGGCCCTAAGTGATTTCCTGAGAAGTGGGCATCCCTCCAGAAGCCAGAGCTCAGGAGCTGCCCCTAAACACTCACAGACAAAGCCCTAAATGTACCTGTCCCTGCTTCCATAATCCCGTAGCTGTTGGGATTTCCCTCCCTGACTGCTTACTAAAGACATCTTTCAAGTAAGTTTCACTTAGTTGTCCATCTCTCAAGGAGGGTGGACAGAATGAAAAGGACAATAATGAAGAAGGAGGCTTAGAGGGCTGGCAGCCACAGAATAAAACATAAAAAATGATGACACTTTCCTCCCTTCCTTGCTCCTTCATCTCCCTTTCAGAGTTATCTATCTCTTACACTGTGGCTTGTAGTCTCTGTGCATCTCTCTGTCCCCACTCTTCCCAGAGGTGGAGAAACAGTGACTATTGCCTGGCACGTGCATGGACCTGGGAAGTCTAGACATAAACAGTCATGTGGGAGACAGCCAAGTAACTAGCACTAAGAACACGCTGCTGTCAAACCTAGAGCAATCAGAGCATGATGGGTGAGAGAGTTAGGAAAGGAACATCCACAGGGAGCAGGCAGATCCTTGGACATATAGACCATCAGTCCCTGTACTTTCTCCCAGTGTGACATTGCCTTCCTGGCATCACTGCCCTCCAGGTCCATAACCACTTCTATTGTTTTTACATATATTCTAAATGCTTTGGCCTCTTGCCATTTTGCCCTGGCATTTGTCAAAACCCCAACTTGTGTGGCTTCTCCCTATCCATACACATCCTTCACTAAGCCCTTCTTAGAAGAAAAGCCCAGGCAGTTGGATTCTTTCCTATTCTGTCTTAAATGTGTTCCTCGCTTGCCCATGGGCAACATTGCTGACAAAATCACTGAACTAGGACAAGATTTCTCTTTTTAAATATTTTTTTATTTAAATTCACTTTAGTTAACATATGGTATATTATTAGTTTCAGGAGTAGAATTTAGTGATTCACCAGTTACATATAACACACAGTGCTCATTACATCAAGTGCCCTCCTTAATGCCCGTCATCCAATTACCCCATCCCCCCCACCCAAACCCTCCCCAGCAACCCTGTTTGTTTCCTATAGTTAAGAGTCTCTTACAGTTTGCCTCTCTCTCTGTTTTTATCTCATTTTATTTTTCCTTTCCTTCCCGTATGTTCATCTGTTTTGTTTCTTAAATTCCATGTATGAGTGAAAACATATGGTATTTGTCTTTCTCTTACTTATTTCACTTAGCATGATACCCTTTAGTTCCAGCCATGTCATTGCAAATGGCAAGATTTCATTCTTTTGATGGCTGAGTAATATTCCAGTGTGTGTGTGTGTGTGTGTGTGTGTGTGTGTGTGTGTCTTTCACTTCTTCTTTATTCATTCATCTATCGATGAATATCTGAGCTCTTTCCATAGTTAAGCTATTATGGACATTGCTGCTATAAACATTGGGGTACATGTGCCCCTTCAAATCACTATATTTGTATCCTTTGGATAAATACCTAGCACTGTAATTTCTGGGTCATAGGGTAACTCTATTTTTAACTTCTTGAGGAATCTCCATACTGTTTTCCAGAGTGGCTGCACCAGTTTGCATTCCCACCAACAGTCTAAGAGCGTTCTCCTTGCTCCGCATCCTTGCCAACATCCATTGTTTCCTGAGTTGTTAATTTTAGCCATTCTAGCTGGTGTGAGGTGGTATCACATTGTGGTTTTGATTATTTCCCTGATACCCAGTGATGTTGAACATTTTTTTCATTTGTCTGTTGGCCATTTGTATGTCTTCTTTGGATAAATGTCTGTTTATCTCTTCTGCCCATTTCTTGATTATTTGTTTTTTGGGTGTTGAGTTTGATAAGTTCTTTATAGATCTTGGATACTATCTTTTTATCTGATATGTCATTTGTGAATATCTTCTCCCATTCTGCATGTTGCCTTTTAGTTTTATTATTTCCTTTGCTGTGCAAAAGCTTTTTTATCTTCATGAAGTCCCAAAAGTTCATTTTTGCTTATGTTTCCTTTGCCGTTGGAGATGTGTCTAGAAAGAGGTTGCTGTGTCTGAGGTCAAAGAGATTGTTGCCTGTGTTTTCCTCCAGGATTTTGGTGGATTCTTGTCTCACATTTAGGTCTTTCATCCATATTGAGTTTATCTTTGTGTATGGTGTGAGAAAATGGTCCAGCTTCATTCTTCTGCATGTGGCTCTCCAATTTTCCCAACACCATTTATTGAAGAGACTGTCTTTTTTCCATTGGATTTTCTTTCCTGCTTTGTTGATGATTAGTTGACCATAGAGTTGAGGGTCCATTTCTGGGTTCTCTATTCTGTTCTACTGGTATATGTGTCTGTTTTTGTGCCACAGGACAGGATTTTTCTAAAGGTGCAAAGCTAAGGATTAGACACCTTTGCTGCAGATGCCCCATTCTTATTGTATGCTACTAGAAAACTCCCTCTGTGCTAGTGCTGTTCAGCCTTGTCTGTTTTGTTCTCTGATGTATTCCTAGTACCTATATAGTGCTGTGTATGCACTATACACAATTGATTTCCTGCTGCCCCATGTCAGATTTTCCAACAAAACTTAAACAGGAGCCTTGTATTTGAGGGGTTTGAAATGTTTGCCCAAATTAACAAACCAGCACTGAATCTCATATTCAGCTGATGAACCTTGGTTATTTTCCAGTGATTAGAATCCTGGAAAGAAAGAAAGGTGAAGGGAGGTGTGTTGCTTTCCTATAGCTATTGTAACAAATTACCACAAACTTAGGGACTTAACACACATTTATTATTTTATAATTCTAGAGGTCAAAAGTCCAAAATGAATCTTACTGGGCTGTATCCCTTCTGGAGGCTTTAGGGAAGAATCTGTTTCCTTGCTTTTTTCTACTTCTAGAATCTGTCTTTATTCTTTGACTCCTGGTCCTTTTCCTCCATCTTCAAAACCACCAGTATTGGGCTGAGTCCTTCTCAGGCTGCCATCTCTCTAGTTTGCTGTTTGGCCTCCCTATTCCACTTTTAAGGACTCCTGTGATTACATTGGGCCCTTCCAGAAAATCTAGGATCATCTTCCTGTTTGAAGGTCAGCCGATTAACACCCTTCATTCCCTTTTACCGTGTAAGGTAATATATCTGTAATTTTGCTTCTGCTCCTGTCACCCCATGGAAAGTGATCTTGCAAGCTTCACCAAAGACTTCTTTGTCCATAAATCCAAAGGAGATTTTTCAGTCCTTGTCCTTCCTGAAGTCAGCAACAGCAGATGACAGCACTGGACATGCTCACCCCCCCATCCTTCTGGAAACACTCTCTTCCCTCCCTCTACTTCTGACCATACACCACCTCCCCCTAGTCTTTTTCATATTTGTTTGGCTGCCCATTCTCAGTCTCTGTTGCTGGCTGCTGGTCTTAGGTCCATCCATTAAGTACTACCCCTCCTCTTCAGGCTTCATCTGGACCACACTCTCTTCTTCCTCTGTCTTTCTTCTCATGGCTGGGTGTATGGACTGGAAGCAGAGGACCTCAGGAGATCCCAAGGCTTCAATCACCACCTTTACTACATTGACAAAGCCTTTATCTCTGAATGCTGTCTTGAGCTCCAGACTTCAACATCCAGTTGCCTCCAGGACACCTCCAACAAACATTCTCCATAGACATGTTCATTTTCACATATCCAGTACTGAACTTACCATCTTCCTCTTAAACTTGCTCTTCCTGTCTTTCCCATATCTGGAAATGTCACCCACAAGTCACTCAAATCAGATGCCTGCCTAGTTGTCATCTTTGATGTCTCCTCATCTTCAGGCCCCAAATCCAGTTAGTTTTTGGGTATTACTGATTTCAGCTCCTTAATCTCTCTCGGGTCCTCCCTTCTTCTCCACTTCTGGTTCTACCACTATAATTCAGAACCCATCATCTCATGAGCAGATGATTGCCCTGGATTTACTGTATCTGCGTTTGCCTTCTTATTCCATTCTCCCCATGGAGTTTGAGAATCTTGTTTAACACACAAGTCAGACCCAGTAATTTTCTTTCCACTCTACCCACTACCATCACCCCTACACCCTCCTGTTTAACATCCTGTTTAACATTAGTGTCTCTCCATGGCTTTGAGGATAAGGTCTAAAGACCTTGCCCTTCCCTTGCAGAGTCCTTTACAAATGACCTAGGCTCTGCCTCCCTCTCCAGCCTTATCTAATATCCCTCTTCCCCTTGTAGTCTACCCTCTAGCCATAATTAACCACTTTAAATTTCTTGAAATCTTCATGCTCTCAAAGGCTGTAATCTTTATACATCATATTCCTTCTGCCTGACCACTTCTTTCTGTGCCTTTTTCCTTTATCCTCACTCCATTTTGAATTAGGACCAACTAATTTAGTCCAAGTCACAGGTCAAGTGACAGTTTTTCAAGGAAGGCCTTCCCTGAGCATCTCAGGCCAGTTAAGAGCCTTGCATCTATGTTCCCCCAACTTCTAACACCCAGTGTTCTCATGTCACTTTTCCTGTTTCTCTGCCATTAGAGTGTACCTCCTTAAAGTATACCTTATGCCTGTCTTCACTGCAGAAACCCCAGAACTTTGCAGAGGGCTTGGCACTCATGACAAAAAAAGGCTTTCAATAAATATCTGCTGAGCAAATGAAGTCCTTTGCATTTGTTGAACCTAACACTAATAAAACTGGCTGGCATCTTGCAAATAACTATGCTAGTTTCTAAGGCCATGCAGAGAACATGGCCTATGGACAATAGCAAACACAACTTCTAACCTACTCCTTAGACCTTCTCCATGATCTCCAGAATGTCTGGATGCCAGGAGATACACACCCACAGCCAGGCCATGAAACAGAAGTGACTCCATATCCCCCAATCTAACCAGTCTGGCTCAACCTGCCTCAGAGAGTTATGGCAACCCCCAAGAAGCATCAGAAATTTTCCTAACTACTAATGCCACATAAATGGGGTAGAATTTTGTTCAGTGTGTGGGGCCTTAAGTGGATCCTATGACTTCCCTGAACTTCAGTTTTATAATCTGTCAAATGGAGATAATAATGGCATCCATTCCAAAGGGTTATTGCTAGCACTTGGCACAGCAACTCTCACCTGGGAAGCTCTCAGTGTTAGTCTTGTTATCATGACTGTTCCTTATAGCCTATTTACTTAATTTGGCCATGTGATCCTCTGTAAATCTTTCATCCTCTCAAATTATTATGGCTTAGGATTTGAGGAAAAGGGTTCTCATCACATTCATTCATTATTTAACACCCATTTCTTGAGACTTTTACTATGTTCTAGGCACTATGCTAGTAGTGTCTGTGAATGAGGAGATAGAAAGAGGGAGGTAGAAAGGATACTCAAACACCTACTATATACCAGGTATATAACACATATTATATATTTAATTACAAGTATCTTTCCTTCCTCAAAAGCAGACTTTTTTCCAAGGAAGAGATTTTGTTCTCAGAGGAAAACCAAGATGAAATTTAAAAAATCAAAATAAAGCAAGCCATAAATTACCAACCCATATTGGAAAGCAAATAATTGCATTGAAAAATGTGATAGTACCTTAAACTTTGCTATGATCTGATTACAGCTCAAGGGACAAACATGAGCATGGCAGTCAGTTTTTAGCCTTCCAGGCACCAGAACTCTGGGACCTCAGGAGCACTGGATTTCCTTCCCCTCAATGCCTACTTTGCTGCCATTTGCACCCAAAATGCACACTGCACATTTCCTTCATGTAAACAATAAAAACTGTTTCAGACTGTCTTGTACACAGACACAATTGACTTCAACTCCAATAAAATTGGCTAGAATCCTGGATTATCAGACCCAGAAGGGCCCTTAAGGATCACATAGTTCAAGGTACTCATTATACAGGGCAATATTTGAGACCCAGAAATGTAGAAGGGCCTATCCCAAGTCAGTAACAGGTTTGTTTTTTTGTTGTTGTTGTTTTGGGTTATTTGCACCAGCTTTGTTAATATATAATAGACATACATCATTATATGTTTAATGTGTACAGTATAATGGTTTGACTAACATGTTGTGAAATGATTACTACAATAAATTTAGTGAACGTCCATCTTTTCATATAGATACAATAAAAAGAAAAAATACTTAAGAGAACTATTAGGATTTGTTCTCTTAATAACTTTCTTATATACCATACAGTAGTGTTAACTATAGTCATCATGTTGTACATGACATCCCTACTGCTTACTTATTTTATAACTGGAAGTTTGTACTTTTGAACACCTTTATCCAATTTACTATCCCCCCACCCCACCTCTGGTAAACACAAATCTAATTTATCTTTCTTTGAGATTTTCTTTGATTCCACATATAAATGAGGTCATATATTATTTGTCTTTCTTCGTCTGACTTATTTCACTTAGCATAATGCCCTCAAGGTCCATCCACGTTGTCTCAAATGGCAGTATTTCCTCATGTTTTATGGCTGGATAATATTACATTGTGTGTGTGCGCCCCCCCAAATTTTTTTTTAAAAGATTTTATTTATTTATGTGACAGAGAGACAGCCAGCGAGAGAGGGAACACAGCAGGGGAGTGGGAGAGGAAGAAGCAGGCTCCCAGCAGAGGAGCCCGATGTGGGACTCGACCCCGGAACGCCAGGATCACGCCCCGAGCCAAAGGCAGACGCTTAACGACTGCGCCACCCAGGTGCCCCCCCAAAATTTTTTAACCGTTCGTCCATTGATGGATACTTGGGTTGTTTCCATGTATTGGCAATTGTAAATAATGTTGCTATGAATGTGAGGTTGCAGATATCTTTTTGAATTAATGTTTTCATTTCTTTGGATATATTCCCAGAAGCGAAATTCTTGGATTATATGGTAGTTCTATTTTTAATTTTTTGAGGATCCTTCAGACTGTTCCATAGTGGCTGTACCAATTAGCAATCTTATTAACAGTGCACAACTGTTTCCTTTTCTCCACATCCTTGCCAGCATTTTTTATCTCTTATCTTTTTGGGATATAAAAAATTACATTTATATTTTCAATTGAAGTGTAAAATACAATGTTATATGAGTTTGAGGTATATAGTATAATGATTCAACATTCTAGACATTATTCAATGTTCATCATGATAAGTGTACTCTTAATCTCCTTTATTTTTCTTACATCCCCAACTTTCCCTCTGGCAGGCACCAATTTGTTCTCTATATTTAAAAGTCTAATTTTTGGTATCTTTTTTTCTTTGTTCATTTGTTTGTTTATTTTCATCTGAATGAAATCATATGGTATTTGTCTTTCTCTGTTTGACTTATTTCACTTAGCGTTATACCCTCTAGGTCTATTTATGTTGTTGCAAATGGCAAGATTTCATTCTTTTTTGTGGCTGAATAATATTTCATTGTAGATATATACCACCTCTTCTTTATCCATTCATTTAAGGATGGACACTTGTGTTCTTCCATATCTTGGCTATTGTAAATAATGCTGCAATTAACATAGGGGTGCATATATCTTTTTGAATTAGGGTTTTTGCTTTCTTTGGGTAAATACCCAGTAGTGGAATTACTGGAATATATGGTATTTCCAATTTTTTTTTTGAGGAAACTACATACTGTTTTCCACAGTGGCTGCATCAATTTGCATTCCTACCAACAGTTCATGAGGGTTCCTTTTCCTCCACATCCTTGCCAACTCTTATTATCTTGTCTTTTTTATTTTAGCTACTCTGACAAGTATAAGGTAATATCTCATTGTGGTTTTGATTTGCATTTCCCTGATGATTAGTGATGTTGAACATCTTTTCACGTGTCTATTGGTCAGTTGTTTGTGTTATTTGGAAATAATGCCTATTCAGGTCCTTTGCCCATTTTTTAATCAGAATATTATTGTTATTTTTGTGTTGCATTATATAAGTTCTTTGTATATTTTGGATATTAACCCTTTATTGGATATACAATTTGAAAATATCTTCTCCCATTCAGTAGGTTTGCCTTTTCATTTTGTTGATGGTTTTCTTCACTGTACAAAAGCTTTTTATTTTGGTGTAGTCCCAGTAGTTTATTTTTGTTTTTGTTTCTGTTTCCTAGGAGACTAGCTAGAAAAAGGCTGTGACAGCCAAAGTCAAAGAAATTACTGCTTATGGTTTCTTCTAGGATTTTTATGGCCTCAGGTCTCATTTTAGGTCTTAAATTCATTTTGAGTTTTTATTTGTGTATGGTGTGAGAAAGTAGTCCAGTTTCATTCTTTTCATGTAATTGTCTAATTTTCCCAACACCATTTGTTGATGAGACTGTCTTTTCCTCATTGTGTATTCTGGCCTCCTTTGTCAAAGATTAATTGACTATATAAGCATGGGTTTATTTCTGGGCTCTCTATTCTGTCGCATTGATCTATGTATCTATTTTCATGCCAGTACCACACTGTTTTGATTACTATAATTTTGTATACCTTTTTAAAAATTTTAATTCCAGTATAGTTAAAATACAATGTTATATTAGTTTCAGGTTTACTATTGTGATACTGTGATTCAGTAATTCCATACATCAGCTAGTGCTCATCAGGAACAGTGAACTCCTTAATCCTGGTCACCTATTTCACACATTCCCCCACCCATTCCCTTCTGAAAACTATTAATTTGTTCTCCATAGTTAAGAGTCTGTTTCCTGGTTTGTCTCTCCTTCTCTCTTTATTTTCCTGTGCTCATTTTTTGTTTGTTTCTTAAATTTCACATATGAGTGAAATCATATGGTGTTTGTCTTTCTCTGTCTTATTTCACTTAGTGTTATACTGTCTAGCTCCATCCATGTCATTGCAAATGGCAAGATTTCATTCGTTTTTATGGCTGAAGAACTTTCTATTATGTATATATACCACATTGTCTTTATCTATTCATCTGTCAATGGATACTTGAGCTGCTTACATAATTTGGCTATTGTAAATAATGTTGCAATAAACATAGGGGTACACATACCCCTTTGAAATAGAGTTTTTGTTGTTTTTGGATACATACCTGGTAGTACAAATACTAGATCATAGGGCAGTTCAAGTTTTACCTTTTTGAGGAAACTCCATAGTGTTTCCCACAGTGACTACACCAATTTGCATTCCCACCAATAAGGCATGAGGGTTCGTTTTTCTCTACATCTTGGCCAACATTTGTTGTTTCTTATGTTTTTGATTTTATCCATTCTGACAGGTGTAAGGTGATATCTCATTGTAATTTTGATTTTCATTTCCCTGATGATGAGTGATGTTGAGCATCTTTTCATATGTCTGTTGGCCATCTGGTATGTCTTTGGAGAAATGTCTATTCATTTCTTCTACCTGTTTTTAGTTTATTTTTTAAATTTTATTTTAATTCCAGTATAGTTAACCTATAGTGTTATATTAGTTTCAGATGTACAATAGTGATTCAGCACTTCCATACATCTCCCAGTGCTCATCACAAGTACACTCCTTAATCCCCATCATTTATTTCACCCATCCCCCACCTACCACTTCCCCTCTGGTGACCATCAGTTTGTTCTCTATAGTTAAGAGTATGTTTCTTGATTTCTCTCTCTTTCTTGTTTTCCTTGTTTGTTTTGTTTCTTAAATTCCACGTGTGAGTGAAATCATATGGTATTTGTCTTTCTCTGACTGACTTATTTCACTTAACAGTATATCTTGAAATCTGGGAGTATGATACCTTCAGTTTTGCTATTCTTTTTTTAAGATTGCTTTGGCTATTCAGGGTCTTTTGTGGTTCCATACAAATTTTAGGGTTATTTGTGGTAGTTCTGTAAAAAATGTTGGTATTCTGATATGGATTGCATTAAATCTGTAGATTGTTTTGAGTAGTATGGACATTTTAATATTCTCCCAACCCATGAGCATGGATTATCCTTCCATTTGGTTGTGTCATCTTTAATTTTTTTAATCAATATTTTAGTTTTCAGAGTGTCAGTCTTTCACCTCCTTAGTTAAGTTTGTTTCCTAGGTTTTTTTTTTTTTTTTGGTGCAATTGTAAATGGGATTGTTTTCTCAATTTTTCTTTCTTCTACTTCATTAAGTATAGAAATGCAACAGGTTTCTGTATATTAATTTTGTATACTGTGACTTTACTGAATTCATTTATCAGTTCTAGTATTTTTTGGGTGGAATCTTGGGGGTTTTCTATGCATAGTATCATGTCATCTGCACATAGCAAAAGTTTTGCTTCTTCCTTACCAATTTGGATGTATTTTAATTCTTTTTGTTTTCTGATTGCTGTGGCTAAGACTTCCAGTACTATGTTAAATAAAAGTGGTGAGAGTGGACATTTTTGTTTTGTTCCTGATCTTAGAAGAAAAGCTCTCAGTTCACCATTGAGTATGATGTTAACCATGGGTTTTTCATATATGGCCTTTATTATGTTGAGGTGTGTGTTCTCTAAACTTACTTGGTTGAGTTTTCTCTTTCTATCTAGGCTGGGTGGGGAGGAGAAGAATGGTACCTGCCAGCACCTTTGTTCTTCAAGAAGTCACCTAAAGATTTCTGCCCCTCCAGAACATATTTTGAAATTAGTAAATAAATCTCCTTGATATATATCCCAGATGTATTTCAAACTGCTGCTTTTATGCTGTGTCTCAGCCAGGTTATTTGTTATGCTGGCTCTTTGAGGGTGGAGAGTCAGTTTCTTATCACCCTCCAGCTCTTGTGGAGCTAAAACCACTGTTTTTAAAGGACCTAGAGTTAATCCCCACTGATTGTAAAAACTCACAAAGTTAAGCCCTATTAGTTTTCGAAGCCAAATGTTATGGGAACTTGTCTTCCCAGTGTGGGTCCCCTGAACCTGGGGTGCCTGGTGTGGGGTTTAATCCTCTTATTTCTCAATGCTTGTCATGTCCCACTCATTTGTGTTTAGTCTCATGGAGGGGGGTTGGCTCCCAACTGTTTCCTTGTTTCTCCTACCTTTTTTGATGTGGCCTCTAAGATTAACTGTGGAGTCCGTTTTGTCAGTCTTCGGGTCATTTAAAGAATTCGTTGTACAGATGTAGCTGTTATCTCAGTGTGTCTGTGGGATGAGATCAGGATGCTCCTACTCTGCCATTTTTCCTGTCTCATTTTTTTGATGATAGGTATTCTAACAGGCATGAAGTGATATCTCATTGTGGTTTTGATTTGCATTCCCTAATAACGAGTGATGTAGAGAATTTTTTTATATACTTGTTAGCCATTCATATATCTCCTTTGGAGAAATGTCCATTGAGGTCTTTGGCCCATTTTTTAGAAAATTTATTTATTTATTTTAGAGAGAGAGACAAAGGTGCAGGGGGAGGGGCAAAGGGAGAGGGAGAATCTTGGGCAGATTCCCCACTAAGTTTGGAACCTGAGGTGGGACTTGATCTCATGACACTGAGATCATGACCTGAGCTGAAATCAAGAGTCAGACACTTAACCGACTGAGCCACCCAGATGCCCCTTTTGCCCAATTAAAATTGGATTATTGTTATTTTGCTGTTGTATGAATTTCTTATTTTTTGGATATTAACCCCTTATCAAATATATAGTTTGCAATTTTTTTTTTACGGTTCTGTAGTTTGTCTTTTCCACCTTGGTGATGGTTTCTTTGGTTGTGCAGAAGCTTTTCAGTTTGATGTAGTCTCCCTTGTTTATTTTTGGTTATATTGCTTTTGCTTTCTTTGGTGTCATACCCAAAGAATTACCAAGACCCATGTCAAGGAATTTTTCTCTATATTTTCTTCTAGGAGTTTTATCGTTTCAGGTCCTACATTTAAATCTTTAATCCATTTTGAGTTAATTTTTGTGAAGGGTGTGAGGTAGCAATCTTGTTTCATTCTTTTACATGTAAATATCCAATTTTCCCACACTCTTCATTGAAGAGACTGTCTTTCCTCCAGAGAGTATTCTTGGCTCCCTTCTCAAATATTAATTGATTGTAGATGCTTGGTTTTATTTTTGGGCTCTTAATTCTTTTCCGTTGGTCTATTTGTTTGTTTATGCCAGTACTGTACTGTTTTGATTACTATAGCTTTATAGTATACCATGAAATCAAATAATGTGATGCCTCCCCCTTTGTTTTTTCTCAGGCTTGCTTTGGCTCTTCAGGGTCTTTTGTGGTTCCATATAAATTTTAGGATTCTTTTTTCTTTTTTTTTTAAAAAGATTTTATTTATTTATTTGACAGAGAGAGACAGCCAGTGAGAGAGGGAACACAAGCAGGGGGAGTGGGAGAGGAAGAAGCAGGCTCCCAGCAGAGGAGCCCGATGTGGGGCTCGATCCCATAATGCCGGGATCACACCCTGAGCTGAAGGCAGACATTTAATGACTGAGCCACCCAGGCAACCCTAGGATTCTTTTTTCTACTTCTGTTAAAAATCCCATTAGAATATTAATAATGATTGCATTGAATCTATCAATTGTTTTTGGTAGTATAAGATCTTAACAATATTGATTCTTCTAATCCATGAACATAAGATACCTTTGCATTTATTTATGTCTTTGATTTCTTTCATAAGTCTTATAGTTTTCAGAATAGTGATCTTTAACCTCCTTGGTTAAGTTTATACCTCAGTATTTTATTCTTTTTGGTGCTGTTGTAAATGATGTCATTTTTATATTTCTTTCTCAGATAATTCAGCTAATGTATAGAAACATTATTCATTTTGCATGTTAATTTTGTATCCTGCTACTTTACTGAATTAATTAGATCTAACAGGTTTTTTCTAGAGTAGGATTTTCTATATATAAAATCATGTCATCTGCAAATAGAGTCAGTTTTACTCTTTCCTTTTCAATTCTGATGCCTTTTATTTTTCTCTTGCTTGATTGTTCTGGCAAGGACTACCATACCATGTTGACTAGGAGTGGTGAGAGTGCACTCCTGGTCTCTTTCCTGATCTTAGAGGAAAAAACTTTCAATCTTTCACTATTGAGTATGACATTAGCTGTGGCTTATCATTTATGGCCTTTATTATATTGAGATGTGTTCTTTCTATACCTAATTGGTTAAGAGTTTTTATCATGAATGGCTGCTAAATTTTTTCAAATGCTTTTTCTACATCTGAGATGATATGATTTTTCTTTCATTTTATTAATGTTCTGTATTACATTGATTGATTTGTGTATATTGAAACATCCTAAGTGTAAATTCTATTTGATCACGATGCATGATTTTTTTAATGTGTTGCTGAATTTATTTTTCTAGTATTTTATTGAGAATTTTTGCATCTATATTCATCAGGGATATTGACCTATAGTTTTCTAGTAGTGTCATTTCATGGCTTTGGTAACAGGTAATGCTGGCCTCATAAAATAAGTTTGGCAGTGTTTCTTCTTCTTTGATTTTATGGAAGAGTTTGAGAAGGATTGGCTTTAATTTTTAAATGTCTGGGAAATTCACCAGTGAAGCCATTTGGTCCTGGGCTTATCTTCATCGAGGAATTTTTTATTACTAAGTCAATCTCCTTACTAGTAATTAGTATATTAATACATTCTGTTTCTTCCTGATTCAGTCTTTGTATGTTCCAGTATATATTCAGTAGGTTGTATGTTTCTAAGAATTTTCTACTTCCTTTAGGCTGTCCAGTTTTTTGATGCATAGTTGTTTATACTATTCTCTTAGGATTTAATGTGTTTATGTGGTATCAGTTGTAATGTCTCATTTTTCATATATAATTCTGGTGATTTGGGTCTTCTCTCTTTTTATCTTGGTTAGTCTAGCTAAAAGTTTGTCAATCTGATATTTTAAAGAACCAACTCAGTTTGGTTAATATTATCTATTGTTTTCCTGTTCTTGATTTTATTTATTTTTTTTAAGTTTTTATTTAAATTCCAGTTAACATACAGTGTAATATTAGTTTCAGGAGTACAATGTAATGATTCAACACTTCCATATAACACCTGGTGCTCATCACAATTGCACTCTTTAATTCCCATCACCTATTTAACCTATCTCCCCACTAACCTCACATCTGGTAATCAGTTTGTTCTCTATAGTTAAGAGTCTGTTTCTTGGTTTGCCTCACTCTTTCTTTTCTTTCCCTTTGCTCATTTTTTTTCATTCTTAAATTCCACATATGAGTGAAATCATATGGTATTTGTCTTTCTCTGATTGACTTATTTTGCTTAGCATTATACTATTTAGCTCCATCCATATCATTGCAAATGGCAAGATTTCATTCTTATTTTTTTTTTAGAAAGGGAGAGAGAGCAAGAGTGAGAGTGAGTGGGTGAAGGGGCAGATGGACAGGGAGAGACCCCAAGCAGGCTGTGCACCCAGTGTGGAGCCCAGTGCAGAGCCCAGTGAGGGCTCCATGTCACAACCCTGAGATCATGACCTGAGCTGCAATCAAGAGTTAGATGCTCAACTGACTGTGCCACCCAAGTGCCCCATACTAAACTTCCTTGAAAGATTATTTTAAAGATTTTCTCTGACATTTTACAAATCTATTTTTAAGGTTATTAGAGATTTACTAGTTTCTTTTGGTGGCGTCATATTTACCTGATTTTTCATGACTCTTGATTCCTTATATTGATATTTGCACATTTGAATAAATGGCGTCTTCTTAGGACTTTATAGGTTTGCTTTGGCAGACATAGTTCTTTGCCAGACAGCTCAGATTCAGTTTCTGGATTTATCTGCTGGTAATATCCTTGGGCAGGCAAGGCCTGCTATTAGGGTCTATTTTTGGGTGAGGTAACCATTTGAGCTCTGAGGTCAGGGGTGGGTGGTTTGCCTCAGGTTGAGACCAACTGAATAAAACTGCTGACTTTGTTCCTTACCCAAGTGAGTTTGTAGGGTGGGCTCTGTGGTTTCCTGGAATCTCTGGGCAGGGTTACTAGATGTTAGGACTGGGTACTGTATTCAGTAGCAGGTGGGGCTATGAATTAGCTTTCCTGACCTGGTGGGGCAACAGGACAGGACCCAGGGCCTGCATGGCTCATTGTTTGGGGAACCAAATCAGACCAGGGTGTGCACTGAATATCCTGGTCATGTAAGGCCACTGGTTTTGCTCTGTAGATAGGGAAAGCCGTGGGCTGTGCTTTCTGTTCAAGTGCCACTGTATGTAGGGCTGTTGAATAGGTTATGCAGCTTCTGTGCTCTGGTAAGATTCCCTGATCAGGCAGGCTAAAGGCTGTATTCAGCAATAAGTAGGGCTACAGATTAGTTTCCTTTCCTAGGTGCAGTGGGAGAAGCAGCTCTAAAACCAGTAGAGCTCTTTATTTGTTGTGTGAACTCAAGCCTACCCACACCCCAAATTCCCTGGCTGAATAGGGTCTCTGGCTTTGCTCTGCAAACTATGATCTCTGTCTGCCCTTATCTCAGCTTGAGAACTGCTGGGCTGCACAGCTTTCAGGTGTTTTTAACAGCCTTTCTGGTCAAATGAGGCTCTCTACAGCAGGTAGGGCTATGTCTCAGCCCCCTTACCTGGGTTGGAGAGGGGAGTGGCTGGTCTAGGCTACTCTCAATTTCCCAAAAAGGCTTTCTGGTTGGAAGAGGCTGGGAGCTACCCTCACCCATTTCTATAACTTCACTGCCCATGCATAGCAGAGGAATCCTCCATGCCTGATATTGGCTTTGTTCTGGGGTGATCTACTCTGCCTGCTCACCTCTCGGCTCAAGCCACTGGGCTGCACAGTTCCAGAAGTTCTCACCAGTCCTTCTGGTCAGATGGGACTGGAAAGCACTTTCCACAGTGGGTGGGGCTATAATTCAGCACCTTGCCAAGGCATGGGCAAACTGAGCTCTAGGGCCAGTAAAACTCATTTAAGGATCCAAATCAGGTGGATCTGCACCCCACTGAGTTCCCAGGTCAGACTATGTCCCCAGCTTGGTGCTATAGATGAGCAGAGTCACTGGTTGGGATTACTGCCTGGGCCCTGCAGGTACAAACCCAGTCTGCTGGTTGTTACAAGCCCTTCCTTTTTCTCCTTCACAGTCAGATTCCCAGTGGTTGATTCATGCAAATTCCCCTGCAATCCTTATGGTGTGAGACCAGAGTAGGGGCTTCCACAAAGCTGGGGAGGGCTGCTTGTCCTCCCTGGGTTCTCTTTTCCCACCGAAGGAACGAGAGGCTTTGGCGAGACCTCTTTGTGTGATGATGAACTAACTTGGGGAAGGGGCAATATGCAGTCAACATGTAGCTGCTTCTCTTACCCTTCTAATGTAGACTGTCTTGGCCTCTGTGGTACAGGGAGTTGGGGCTTCAGCCTCAGTCCCATGTCCTAGGGTTCTCTCAGTGGTGTCTTGTTTGTGAATAGTTATCAGTTGTTCTTATGAGGGGGAGCAAAATCAGGAATGACTTCTCTATGTCACCATTTTGGTGACATCACTCTCAATAACAGTGTTTGGATTAGATTTATTCCCTACATATGAGCAGCAATTAATGATTCCAATGATCTTCCACGTACAGTAGTTCATTCAATCTAGTGTTCCCTGGAAGTTTTCTTATTATATTCATGTTACATAGAGGTTAAGTGACTCCCCGAGGTCCTACAAGTGAGATCATTGTATAACCCAGATTAGAGCTCAGTATTCTTGTTTCCCAGTTCCTGTGTCTTTTTACCATTCATACTTGTTCTAACAACCACCAGCTTTCCCCATGACCATGTTGATATCTCATTCTTCTTATGGGTTTGGACAGGGACCAATCTGAAAGCCTTTCACACAGCTACATATTAATACTTATAAGAGGAGGTGGCCATCTGCCCAAGGTTCAGACTATGCTGCATCTGTCATCATGTCTCTTTCAAGGAGATTTTAGTATGGTTGTGACCTAAAGCCAAAGTTTATAGAACAAATTCCTAGCTGAGACACCATTAACTTGTGCACCAGCCTTGGGTACCAACTCCCACTGACCTTAACCTGGGAGAGACCTTCTAGTGCCATAAAAGCCTGGAAAAGTTGGTTGAAGCTCATCGTAGGAGACCAGTGCAGCATGAATGTGGCTTGAGGAAATTAGAGTCAGTATTAGCTATTCCTCACATCAGTACAGAGCGAGTTTGATGATGAATAAGACCTTGGATTTCATTGGCTGATACTACCTCTACTAGGATATCACTAGCTTTCTACTTTGCCAATAAACATTAATTAAACTTTCCTAGTTCTTCCTTGAAGAGGCAGGGAGGGGACTGGTATTATTATAGGCTAGATCTGTTTTTCAGAAAAGGGTCCCAGCTTGAAGTGTATAAAGATCTTAGAGCCCTTGCCCAGCGTGACACTAGTAGGCACAAAACTCCATCTGCTGGAATGCAGAGTCCTAAGCCCCCAGCCTGGTGCAGCTTGCAAGGTTGTCCTGAGACCATGATAAAATTTAGTGGTCTGCAATGGGACCTAGCAGTGTTATTATTATCCTTCATGGACTTCTGTTCATTTCATTTGAAACTTTAATGATCTGAAAAAAAGGTCTGTAGGCTTTGGAATAGTTTGAGTAAATTTGCTGGTTGTGTAACAAGGCTGGAGAGTGGCTGTAAGCATGAGAAACTCTAAGATTCTGGGTCTGTAGGAAGTTGGCCTGGAATGGAGTCATCAACTCTAGGGACCAGCAAGTGGCTTTCCCCAAAGCAGCTCACATGTACTGCTATCATCTTTCTGGGTTTATAGAAGCCAATCTTCTGAAATCATAGGTCAGCAAGATGATGGTATGTGGCCAGGTTCTCAGGTAGCTGATAGGTTATGCTCCCCACATCACCTCTTAGGTCCAGAGCCACTATACTCACCAACCATCCTAATTGGTAGAATGCTTAAACAGTTAAACAAATAAATTTGCTGTATATCTCATTATGGTCTTTTGCATTTCTGGGCCTTTGAGCATATGTTTTGAATGTCCTTTTTTTTTTTTTTCTTTTCCTGGCAAATTCTGAATCATCCTTTAAATCCCAGCTCAAAAGTTATTTTATTCAATAAGCACTTGCTGAGTTTGGGCTGTGGTTTTAGTTCTACATAGTGGTATACAGGGACAGCTCCTCCTTATAGGGCTCAGTCTAGTGGGAGATTGCAATGATAAATGTGGGGATAGTGAGAGAATTACAGAGTGGAGTGGGAGCAAGCACATAGCTGCTTTGCAATGGAGGACAAGGCATAAGAGACATGACCCTTCAGGTGCAAACTGAGGGATAAATAGGAGTCAGCCAGGTCAAGGCAAGAAAGGAAGGAACATTCTAGACTGAGGAAGCCCTGCATAAAGACCCTAAGACATAGTAGTACTTGATGTGCTATTGATATGGCTGATGCATTGTAAGTGACGCAGACATTGTGGTAAGGAGACTGATCAAGACTTTTAAGGCCAGGGTTATATTTTGGATTTTATTTTATGTGTAGAAGATGCCACTGAAGGCTATTAAACAGGCAAGTGACATGATCTGGTTTACAGTTTAAAGGGCTAGTTCTGTAGTTATCCAGGTGAGATCACAACGAAGGCTTGGACTGGAGTGCTGGTAATGGAAGTGAGGAGGCGGTGGTACAATATGAAATTTAAATTAGAGACTAGGTGCACAAGATTGTCAGATGTGCTGAATGTGGGGGTGAGAGAGAGGTGTCAGGAATTACTTCTGTGTTTTTGACTTGAGCATCTGGACAAATGTTGCTGCTTCTATTAATTGATAGAGGAATGACCCAAGAATTGCATGGGTTGAACAGTCAAGAGTTGTGCTTTGAACATATTAAATTTGATATGAAAGAACTAGACTAGAGATGTTGATTTGCCAACCAACAGCATAAAGGAGGTGTGGCGGTTTTTATACATGTCTACAAATTCTTTGGGAACTCCTCTTATTAATAGGTGAGGTCTGTGTCCCTCCTCTTGAATCTGGATTGGCCTTAATAACTCTGTTTTAACCAACAAAATGCAGCTACTTCCAAGGTCAGGACAATAAAAGCCATGTGGCCTCCATCTGTTTCTCTCAGAACATTGTTCTCCATGAAGCTTCTTCTAGAGATGTTTCATCTCAGGACCCAGCTTCCATGCTGTGAGAAGCCATAAGGAAAGGCCACGTATGGATGTTCCACTCAACAATCCAGTTGAAGCTGTCCTTCAACCATCACAGCCCAGCTGCCAGACATATGAATTAAGGACCCTACCTCCTGGTTTGGCACCCAGAACCTCCCTCATCTTCTTGATTTAGAACCCAACCTCTTCCCTGATGGACAGGACTGGAGCTGAGCAACTAATATGCCTATATCTCACCACAAAATCCCCTGTCACATGGAGCTTTGAAGTAGATTCTCCATCTCCAAATGTTCCAGTCAATTAAGTCACCCCTACTTATTTGAGTCTTCCTTTCTGAGGTCCTGGGCATTGTGGAACAGAGATGAGCCATCTCTGATGTGCCCTGTCCACATTCCTGACCCACAGAAATAATAAACAGTTGCTGTTTTATGCTATTAAATTTGGGGGTAGTTTGTTACATAACTAAAGATAACTGAAATATGCAGTCACTGAAGCTATCAAGACAGAGGAGGTCATTCAATGAGAGTGTATAAAGTGATAAGAGAAAAGCAAAAACGCTTTAGGGAACCCTAGCCTTTAAGAGATGAGAGAAGTTAAATAGGAAAATCATGACAAACAAAAAGGTAGCAGGGGGAAAAGTAGGGGTATCAGGAGACTGTGGTGTCATAGAAACCAAATAATAAAGTCATTGTCAACAGTGTCAGATGCTGCTGATAGGTCAAGTAAGATAACTGAAAAAATGCCTTTAAGTTTTAGTTAGCCAGGGCAGTGGTGACTCGGCAGGAGTAGCTTCACTGAGAGCCGGTAATAGAATTCTTTTAGAAGAGAGGAGCAGGGATGAAGAACAAAGGGAAGACTGGTCTTAGAAGGGAGGCCACTTTTTGTGACAGAAGAGAAGGGATTGATAATATGTGAAGATCCCATAATTTCTGTTGAGTTGGTCATAAGAAGTTTAGGGAGTTCCTTCTGATGGTTTCTGTTCTCCCCAAAGCTGAACCTTCGAGGGAAAAACAAAGGGGAAGGGTTTTTTTTTGTTCCCAATATGTGCTCTTGGCTTACCTGGAAGACCTCTGCCTGATGCCAGCACCCCCTTAACCTTCTCAATGTAGACCCAACTTTTCTCATGATGGGACTGGAGCTGGGCTGCTAATAATCCTATACCTCATTACACAAGACCTTGCCACATCAAGCTCAGGCCAAGGATATGGTGTGGGGCTTGAGGAGGTCACTACTAGATCTGAGTTTGGCCCCTGCATTCCCCTGTTTAGCCACCTCATTATCTTGGTGTTTAGCCAAATTCTTTTGAAGCTGCCAACCCATATGAGTTGTGTGATAGGCAACTAAAGGATGGGATTTGTGTTCCTGGGGTGGGCTAATGTAGGAGCTCCAGGATATGGTGACATGCAGAGGTAGAGTGGGCCACTAGGGCAGCTGCTGGAAAGCATACTCTGTAGACTTGGCTCTGATCAGAATTCTATTTTACTAATTGGGAAGCTAAGTCTGAGCTCAGGGGAGGGACTTGTCCAACATCATTACACAACATCTGCGATGGAATTGAGCCCTGGCTAAAATCAGGTGTTCATTCTTCTCAGTGCTTTCCCCATGATATCAAATTGTTGGAGCTCCAGAAGCAAGGCAGAAGCAAGGCAAAACAGATCCAGGTTGCTCTCTTATGGAAAAGGGTAGGAGGCCCCAGAGGGCAGCTTGCCCAGTCAACAAGGGCTGGCACCTTTAGCCTTATTCTACTGGATGGCCACATGATTAACATTTCTAGGCAGAAGCTGTCAATACTGAAGAAAGATCCCTGCCTCCAATTCTAGGGCCTCTTTGACAGAGTTTCCCCTAATCATGCTCTTCCTTTTCCATTTTCCTTATTTGTTCCATGTTCTGAAGATTTACTGGAAGGATTCAGAGTTCCAGAAGGGCAGCTCAGACTGGGAAGCCCACTGAAGCGTTTCATAACACAGATGCATCCTAGATTGTCCAGTGGGCTATGCTTGAGACTTTCAAAGGTTCCTGGTGCTCAGTCAGGCCTTCCTCTCCTGCCCTCAGTACTTTCACATAAGGAATAGGTCATTAAATGAACCCTCCAAATTTAAAAGCACCATAGGAGCAAACAATTATTTAAATAGAAAAAAATACATTTAAAATGACTTAAAATAGAACATATTTATTAGTACCTGGATGCTTAGAGTTGCTTTAGAAGGTTACACATTACTTTTATTTCCATTAATCTCCACTGATAATGGTTTAGTTTCCTCTCCACCACCACTCTGAAGAAACCCTCCCCCACGTAGCTCTGATCTAAATTAGCATTCATTTATTTATATTTATCGAGTGCCTATTATGTGTTAGGCATTCTTCCAGCAGGTCCTAGAGCTGCTGCTATGGATAGGTCTCTGATGTTCTAAATATCATAAAATACTTGAGTCCAGAGATATCGGTCCCAGTTTGAGATACAGCTTCAAACTCTTAGGGAAGTTCAGTAATAGAAGTGCTGATGAGAATAGCTTGAGCTTTTCCCTAAGACTAGGGGAATAGCTTTCTGAGGCAAAGTGGTTTCAGAGGGTTCAAGAAAACAACCCTTAAATACTGGTATGCAGTTTTGTCAGAGAGGCTGCCATCTGTACCTTGCCTGGCTGTTCTGGGGGTATGGTTGAACTGGTCAAGGGACTGTGAGGTTATTGCAGCAGCAAGGCATCCATCAGATAACCACAGGGCTGAAATATGCAATGAGGGTCAGGTTGGCCAAGTCTCAAGAAAACTTTTTATATGATTTGAAATGCTCTCCCAAAGAGATTTCTTCCATCATCTAGGAGCCAAGTGATTTCCTTGAGCAGATCTCATGAGATTATTTCCCAGATTTTTCTTAACTCTTAGAAATAAAGGTCATCATCCATTTCCCAACACATGGATCAACCAATCAGACATCCACTCTAATAACTAGCTATTACCTAAGGGAATTATTGACTAAGAAAAATGGTAATCAGTGTGACAGAGAAAACCTTTAGAATTGCAATGAGAATAACTTTCCCTATTTCCTGGGAGCGGGTGAATTTAGCAGAGGAAACAATGCAGGTGTTTCCTTCTCTGTCTTATTAGGTAATGAGACCCTTGAGTCATTCAAAGCTATGTTTTCACATGGGTTCCATTTTGGATCAACTGTAATAGGTCTCTTGCTCTGGGAATACCCTTTTTCCAGCTTATTTCAATAGTGTTAAGAAGTAGAAAGTAAGGGTGACTTGAGAGTGGGGGTGAAAGATGAGTAACCAAAAAAAGTCTCTTGGGGTGCCTCAATGGCTCAGTCAGTTGAGTGTCCAATTCTTGATTTTGGCTCAGGTCATGGTCTCAGGGTCGTGGGATCAAGCCCTACATCCCACATCAGGTTCTGCACGCTGCAGAGAGTCTGCTTGAGATTCTTTCCCTTCCCCTCTCCCTCTTCCCCTCCCCCTGCTCATGTATACTCTTTCTAAAATAGATCTAAATTTTTAAAAAAGTTCTCCAGTCTGAGTACAATTCAGAAGTTTAATAAACAGCCGCTAAACATTGCACCAAAGCATTTGGAAACACAATTTCTACAAAAAGGTGAAGGTCAGGCTTTCATTCTAAACTCCTTTAGACGATCATTAACAGCCCCACCCACCCCACCACCCCCCATCCCCACATACCCACAACACTACACTCTTCTAGTCATGAATTTTCCTACAGACATACTCTTAGAAATAAAGGGACTGGCATGCATTAGCCCAGCAATGGCAAAGAAGCAGGGGATGGGGGGAAGGATGGGTGCAGAGGCAACCAGTGGCTAATGATAGACCCCTTAGGAGCTTTGTTTAGGGAGTAGGCAGGGAGAGTCTGATTTTGGTGCCATCTGTGGCTTTACTTTGGGCTTCTGGGATATCTGGACTAGTGACTGGGACTGTCATCTTAATATCATTCCATTGAGCTGTGACTATTAGAAGTGGTCTTGGGTAACACATTGTGACTTCTTTCTACAAATCCTTTCGGTGTCCAACCAAACTGCATTCAGGAATCAGCAGGGCTGTTGAGATTGTGCTGATTCAGAGGTCAAGTGGACCTGGCTTCTCATCCTGTCTTTATTTTGGTCTTTGGAAAGGGACCCGTGATCGTTCTCTATTACAGACACTCGTAAGGTACCCCAGCAAGTCATTCCAACATTCAAGACTCAGTTTATCTACCTTATAAAAATTTAACAATTATAATATATGAAGAACAAATGAGATCAAATGGCCCTTAAGTAATATATTAACAAACTGGTAATAATGATTAACTTGACTCAAAAATGAACTAGACTCCAAATCACCCCTCTAAGAATTGGCATCAACAGAGGGCCAGAGTTCTCTGTCATAATGGGAGCAGAGTTCTTAGGCCTGGGATAGCATTTAGGGTGTGGAGGGCATGGAAGGAAGAATTGGACTTTCACCTGTCAGTGGCCCTCTCTTTGGAGCCAGACTTTAAGCTTTTACCACCCAGCCCAAATCTCTTGCCCCATCCAGTATTTGACTAGGTGTCTTGGAAGGGAGGTGACTTTCTTACCTAATTAAAAAAAAATATTGTGTAGGCCTTTGATCTAGATCTTTTTGTTTCTGTTTGTCCCTTTTTAGTATAAATTACAAAAATACTTGATCCTTTTCCTGAAGAATTTGCAGGCAGTAATGAGTCCAAACCAAGCAGCGTCCAGCTGGCTACAAGGGGGGTCAAAGGGCTTTTCTGAAGGAGAGATATATCAAAGAAGATACTATTTTCCTGAGGGGCTGAACATGGCAGAGCATCAGCCATCTTAGGGCCAGGTTGGCCTAGTTGGTCTATCTGTTTCAGCCATATATCATTGACAGTAGTGAGCCTCAACTGTCCCCACTAACCTTCAAGCCAATAAAGAGGCTGGGGCCAGGTTTAGAGGTTATCACTGGCTCCTGCCTTGGCTAGCAGTACTTTTGCATAGTGGGCCCTGCTGTAGGCAAAGGAAATAGCAGGCCAGGACCAGATGGGATAGCCTGGCCCATGAATGAATCAGAATAATCTGATCTGGACCAGTCAATAATCCTCCTTGGTCTGGACCACTCAAATAGCCAAGTTTCCCACTACAAGTAGTAGAGTTTTCTGTTGTTTCTGCAGTGGGCAGAGTGCAATAAAATACATGTAATGCCCTCAGCTGGGGGAGACTGGCAGACTAAGATGAGCAACTGAACAAATGGCAGTGTTTGGCTCTGATGAGGGTACACTCAGCAATGTCAGAGGGACAAGTAATTTTTCTGTTATTATTTTTTCATTGAGATTCATAAATATGAATTGAGAGTCACAGCTTGGTTGAGAGTTAAAAAGAAGAATCCTGAAACACAGGAAGGGGAACCCTGGGGTTTGGGTGCCTGGATGCTTCCTAGGGTATACAGTGCTCTGGTTGCTGCATCACCACTATCTAGTGTTTGCGGATCATGCCCTTGATAGCTGACTCCCGGTTGACATAGGTGGCCCAGTAGACCAGATTAAAAATGGCAAAAAGCACAGGAAAGATGATGCGGGAAATTTTGTCAACCTTGCTGACACTGTTGTAGGTCTTGGTCTCAGTCGGGGTGTCCTGCACGTAGGTGGTCTTGGGCGAAGCAATAATTGTCGGGGTTGAGGAGGCGCTGGGAGCAGCACCCTTGGAGATGGTGGAGAACTCAGTGTCCTTGGCCAGATTGATGGGATAGGTGGTTCCCACGATGTTGAAGGTGGTGCTGGTTTTCTTTGTTGGGGCTGCTGGTGTTTTTTTCTAGGAGCCAGAAAAAGTAGGGGAGAAGAGGGGACAAAACAAAAGCTAATTAATTCATTACACAGAGCACCTTCAGAGGCTGTAGGGAGGAGGAGCCATGAGGGAAGTTAAGAAACAGGGGCCAGGAAGCCAATAGCACTGAGTAGCCAGGTTTGTGTCTAAGGATAATTGAAGATGAGCTTGAAAACAGAAAACTTGCATCATCTTGGTTTACTAGCTATGTGGCTTTGGCCAGGTCACTTCTCTTTGTGTTTTAGTCTCTTCATCTGTAAAATGAAAATCAAAATATTTGGCAGGGTTCTTGAGAGGATCAGATGAAAGCATGGTGGTAAGAATCACTGGAAAACTGTGAAATGTTGGTCATATGTAGGGTCTTATATATTCATGTGATTTGATCCTCACAGTAACCCTATCAAGTAGGTAGGTGAAATTACTCCCATTTGACAGATGATAAAACTCAGCCTCAGACTGAGTAGCAGAGCCCACACTAGCCACCTGGGCTCCTGACTTTTATCCAGGGCTGTACTGTGTTGCTTTCTATAGGTGCGAGGCACTTTTTGGTTACCCGAGAAATAACTCCAAAAGGCTTCAACCATCAAGTGGCACATCCCCTGTGAGGAAGAGAGCTATGTGAGTCTGAAAGTCATTTCATCTTAAAGACACAATAAATACTATGGCATGTTTACATGCATCATTACAACAGTATCTCACCCTTCATGCACCGTTAATGTGTTCAGCAAGCTAGGGGTCACACCAGGGTTTTCCACTCATACATGGCTGCAGGCAGGAGTCAAGGCCTCCCCAGGGAGCTATGCAAATGTTTCCCTCTGACACAGCAAGCCCCTGGCTGTTTCTGCCTTTGTTATGACACTGTCCTTTGTAATTCTTTTTTTTTTCAGAATAAAAAAATGGGAAACAAACATGTACACATGTGTGCATTTGTTCCCACATATATGATTTGTGTACACATGGACCCTCCATGAAGAAAAGAGGAAACAAAGCTCAGGTCTAGATCAGAAGAGAGAAGCCGAGATCATAGTCTATAGCATTTGTTGCCTCCCTCTGCACTCTGGCCTTTTCTTTTTTCCATCCCTTTTTGTTTCTAGGGAAAAGATGGAGATAGATGAGCTTCAGAAATGCCCAAGTGTATTTGATGAAAAGTGACAACTACTTGCATTGCCCTAATGTCACACACCTCATTTGTTACCTTTCTCTATGTTATTTTGCTTCCCAGCATCTGTATTTTACTTTACTTCTCTGCTTACTTGTTTCCTTCCAGGGTTTCTCTATTCCCATCTTCTTTTACTGATCCCTTTCTCCTAATCTCTTTCTTTTCTTCTTTACATCAGAGTCCCTACCATTTTTATCTTTTCCCCCTTTAGACCATACTGCCATTTACCTTCCTGATCCTAGTATAACTTTGCCAAATATTTACTGAATGTCTACTGGGTCAAAACTATGCCAGGTATTTAGGGATAGGTGGGAAGGTTAAAAGATGAATCCATTTCAATCCCTGTTTTTCCAGGAGTTTACAGTCCAGTGGAGGAGAGAGCTGTAGGAACACATTAGTGCTATATAATATGATCAGAGCTCTAACAGATATGAGCAAAGTATGATGGGAATTCAATAAAATGAAGGGCAAAGTACCTACAGAAGTTGGAAAATGTAGCTCAGAGAAGGCAACGAAGTTTGTGAGCTGGGTCACAGAAGATAACCAGGAGCTCATCAGATGAAGATTCAGCACAAGCTAAGGGCACTGCTTATTTGGGGGGACGACAAGAAGTCTGCTGTAGCTGCATCACAGTGTACATGGTAAAGGCTTTGTATGCCATGCTCTCCTGCTCTGCCTGCCCATGCTGACTTTAGGGTTTTCAATCAGAGAGGGGGTGTGGAATAAATGAGAAAGTGTTGGTTTAAGCATATTAATCATCTCACTAATAGGACTTTTATAAAGCAATACTGTTCTTTCTCTTTAAGAATTGCAGCCACATTGCTACAAGTGGAAGGGGGACAGAGCTCTAAGGCTTCTAAGAGCCTTGTAAATGTCTTAAATACTACATGGGACTCATTTATAATTAGCAACTTCATTGTGTGAATAGAGGCCTGCTGCTAAATGCCTCTGCTATTAAATAGCACTTTACTTGTTTGCCTGCTTACTTATTAATTTGCTTAGTAATCTCTTTTTTTGTGGATAGACAAAGAAAAAAGGAGAAAGGAAAGAACCCCACTACCTTGACTTTGCTAGAAGCTTTCACGTTATTTCATTTAGTCATCATATAAGCTGTTTATGACCAAGTCTCTGAAACAATCATTCCAAACAGCAAACACTTTCTTTAGCTTCATAAGTCCTTTGTGTTCTATAGGTGAGGAGAAGCAGCAGCTGATTTAATCTCAGATTTTTAAAGCAATAAAGGAAAATTACCTTTTAATTTCCCTTGCCCTTTCCAACATGGCACATTTTAGTCAACCATTCTAATTTTTACCTAAATGGTCAAAGAAGGAAATCAAAGCAAAACCTGTACTGTCAAGAAAACAGAAACAGGAAGCAGAGATTAACGGTTAACATTTATCCATTTCTGTATCTAGTTTTCAATACTTCCCTATGCTTTGGAATTTGATAGATACAAACTAGACTTAGTTTTGACCAAGTTGTGATTCTATTCCTTCCTCCCTAGCCAAGTGCCTGACTTAGGCATGTGATAGATGTTTACTGAATAAAAAGATGACCTTCCCTCCATTGAAGATTCTCAGTTTGTTCCTCCTTAGTCTCGACCTCTCCTATACAGAGAACATATCTCTGTAGTTCAGCTGGGAGTATTTCCCACACCACCAAACTGAAACTGACACCTCCAAATTCCTCCAAGCAGTATGACTCCCAGGATACCTTTCCTTCTTGAAAGTCACCTCATGTGGATTTTGGGATGAGGCAATGAAAACTTTTATAGACCAATGCATGCCCAACTCAAGGGTTTACCTCAGATGGCATTCCTTTCTATTGTTCTAGAAGTGCTAATTACAGGGTTATTTGGAGACCTAATGTACTTGATACTCAGTCAGGATCTCAGAGTATATGCAGATATAGCCCAGTGCCTCTGAATCCACCCCGTAACAGACATTCAACTTTCCTGAACCCCAGTTTTCATAAGTGAAGCAAAGTAATGGCATATATGCTACGCGGGATTCAAAGACAAATCAGAGAAGTGACAAAAAAAGTCCAGGACCAGATGGCTTCATGGGCAAATTCTACCAAACATTTAAAGAAGAGTTAGACCTATCCTTCTCAAATTATTTTTAAAAATTGAAGAAGAGAGAACACTTCCAAATGCATTTTATGAGGCCAGCATTACCTTGGTATCACAACCAAAGACACCATACCCACACAAATTACAGCCCAAGATCCCTGATGAACATACATGCCAAAACCCTCAACAAAATATTAGCAAATCAAATTCAACAGTACATTAATTTAAAAGATTACCATGATCAAGTGGGATTTATTCCAGTGATGCAAAGATGGTTCAAAATCCACAAATCAATGAATGGTATATACCACAATAACAAAAAAGGATAAAAATCATATGATCATTTCAATAGATGCAGAAAAAAGAAGCCTTTGATAAAATTCAACATCCATTTATGATAAAAACTCTCAACAAAGTGAGGATAGAAGAACGTTACCTCAATGTAATAAAAACCATATATGATAAGCCCACAGCTAACATACCCAAAGGTGAAAAGCTGAAAGCTTTTTCTCTAAGATCAGGAACAAGACAAGGATGTCCACTCTCACCATTTTTTTATTCAACATAGTATTACAGGTCCTAGCCACAGCATGAAAAGAAATAAATTCATAACAATTAGAAAAGAAGTAAAACTGTCATTATTTGCAGATGACATGATACTATATATAGAAAACCCTGAAGACTCTACTAAAAAACTACTAGAATACATTCAGGAAGGTTGCAGAATACAAAACTAATATGCAGAAATCACTTGCATTTCTATATACTAATAATGAGCTAACAGAGAAATTAAGAAAACCCCATATTATTTCACACTTATGTGGAATTTAAGAAACAGAACAGTTGAACATAGGGGAAAGGGAGGAAAAATAAAATAAGATGAAAACAGAGAGGGAGGCAAACCATAAGAGACCCTTAACTATAGGAAACAAACTGAGGGTTGCTGGAGGGGAGGTGGGGGATGCGGGGAATGGGTAATTGGGTGATGGGCACTTGATGTAATGAGCACTGGGTGTTGTATGCAAACAGTGAATCACTAAATTGTACCTCTGAAACTAATAATACAGTATATGTTGATTAAATTGAATTTAAATAAAAAAATTTAAAAATGCAAAAAAAGAAAACAATTTCATTTATAGTTGCATAAAAAATAATAAAATATGGTGATGAGTAGTAAGGAGGGCACGTATTGCATGGTGCACTGGGTGTTATACGCAATTAATGAATCATCGAACTTTACATCAGAAACCAGGGATGTACTTTATGGTGACTAACATAATATAATAAAAAAACATTAAATAAATAAATAAATAATAATAATAATAATAATAATAAAATATCCAGGAATAAATTTAACCAAGGGGGATTTATGACACTGATGAAAGAAATTGAAGACAACACAAATGGAAAAATATACTGTCTCACGGATTCTGAGAATTAACATTTTAAAAATGTCCATACTACCCAAAGAAATCTATGGATTCAGTGCAATCCCTGTCAAAATACCAATGGTGTTTTTCACAGAACTAGAACAAAAAATTATAAAATTTGTATGAAACCACCAAAAGACCCCAAATAGCTAAGCAATCTTGAGAAAGTGTAACAAAGCTGGAGGTATCATGCTCCCTGATTTCAAACTGTACTACAAAGCTATAGTCATCAAAATAGTATGGTACTGGCATGAAAATAGACACATAGACTAATAGAATAGAATGGGGGGTCCAGAAATAAACCCATGAATATATAGCTAATTAATCTATGACCAAAGGAGGTAAAAAGATCAAATGGGGGAAAGGCAGTTTCTTCAATAAATGGTGCTAGGAAAACTGAACAGCTACATGCAAAAGACAAAACTGGACCACTATTTTATACCATATACAAAAATAAACTCAAAATGCATTAAAGGCCTGAGTGGAAGACCTGAAAACATAAAACTTCTAGAAGAAAACACCGGTTCAAAAATTGGGTTGGGATTTTTTTTTTTGCCTTTTTTATTGAGTAATAAAGTAATTTTATTGAGTAAATACCAGTAAGCTATTTGTCATCAGTCTTAGCAATATTTTTTTAAGACAAATCTCCTCAGGAAACGGCAACAAAAGCTAAAATAAACAAATGGGATTATACCAAATTAAAAAGCTTCTGCACAGGAAAGGAGACCATCAACAAAATGAAAAGACTACATACTAAATGGGAGTAGGTATTTGCAAGTCATACATCCACTAAGGGGTTAATATCCAAAATATATAAGGAAGTTACACAACTTAATATAAAAAAAACCCCAACATGATTAAAAAATTGGCAGAGGATTTGAAAACATACAGATGATCAACAGACACATGAAAAGATGCTCAACATCACTAATCATCAGGGAAATGCAAATCAAAACTACAATGAGATATCACCTCACGTTGGTCAGAGTGGCTATTATCAAAAAGACAAAAAAATGTGTTGGTGAGGATGTGGAAAAAAGGGAACCTGCATATACTGTTGGTAGGAATGTAAATGGATGCAGGCACTATGGAAAACAATATGGATGTTCCTCAAAAAATTAGAAATACCATGTGATCCAGTAATTCCACTACTGGGTATTTACCTAAAGAAAATGAAAACACTAACTCAAAGGGATACATAGACCCTATGTTTATTGCAGCATTTTTAACAATAGCTAAGATATGGAAGCAACCTAAGTGTCCATCAATAGATGAATGGATAAAGAAGATATGGCATATATATAAAATGGAACATTACTCACCCATAATAATTAAATCTTGTCATTTGCCACAACATGGATGGATCTAGAGGGTATAATGCTAAGTAAAATAACTCAGAGAAAAACAAATACCATGTGATTTCACTTACATATGGAATCTAAGAAAACAAAACAGAAACGGACTCTAGATACAGGAAACCGTTGGTTACCAGAGAGGGGAAGGATTGGGGGAATAGGAAAATAGATGAAAATGATTAAGAGGTATCAACTTCCAGTTATAAAATAAATCATGGAGTTGTAACATATGGCATAAGGAATACAGTCAATAATGTTATAATAACTTTGTACAGTGAAGGTAACTATACTTATGGGGATCATTTCATAATGTATAAAATATATTAAATCATGGTACACACTTGAAACTAATAAGATATTGTATTAAGATAGTAAGATATTGAAACTAATAAGATATTGTCAATTATATTTCAATAAAAAAGGCAAATAAAAAATCCCAACCCAATTTTTGAACCGGTAAAGGACTTGAATAAACATTTCTGTAAAGATATACAAATGGCCAACAAGCATTTGAAAAGATGCTTAACAGCACTAGTCATTAGGCAAATGCAAATGAAAACCAGAATGAGAGGGGCTCCTGAGTGGCTCAATCAGTAAAGCATCTGACTTCAGCTCAGGTCATGATCTCAGAGTCCTAGGATCAAGCCCCACATTGGCATGGTGGCTCCCAGCTCAGCAGGAAGTCTGCTTCTCACTCTCTTTCCCTATCTCTCTCTCTCAAAGAAATAAATAAAATCTTTAAAAAAAAAAGAAAACCACAATGAGATACCTACCACCTCATAGTCATTAGGATGTCTACTATCAACAACAACCACAGTAAAACAGAAAATAACAAGTGTTGACAATGATGTTGAAAAATGGAGTCCTTGTGCACCGTTGGGAATGTAAAATGGTGCAGCCACTATGGAAAATGGTATGTTGGTTCCTCAAAAAATTAAAAATAGAATTAAAGTGTGATCCAGCAATTCTACTTCTGGGTGTATATTCCCCAAAATTGAAAGCAAGGTTTCAAAAAGATTTGTACACCCATGTTCATAGCAGCATAATTTCCAAGAGCCAAAAGTCAAATGCCACTTAGGTGTCCATAGAGAAAAGAACGGATAAGCAAAATGTGGTCTAACCACACAATGGAATATTATTCGGCCTTAAAAATGAAGGATATTCTGACACATGCTAGGACATGAATGAATGTTGATGACATTATGCTAAGTGGCATAAGCCAGTCACAAATGACAATTATTATATGATTCCACTTAAATAAGGTACTTAGAGTATTCAGATTCATAGAGAAAGAAAGTAGAATTGCTAAGGGGAGGGTGGAGGGAGGATGGGGATTAGTTATTTAATGGGTAGTTTCAATTTGACCTCCTTGAGAGAAGGGACCATGTTTTACTATTCACTGCTGTACCCCCAGCACCTAAAACATGACCTACCCTTTAGTAGACAGTAAATACTTAACAAATGAATAACTCTGCAGTTTCTCAAAATCCATTACTCTGTTTTCTTTGCTTTCTTAACTAGACCTGGCCAGGTGGTATATTACTGCACTCACTCCCCAGCATCATCAACCTCCTCAGTCACTCCAATCCAACTCTTTTACTTGTTTCTGAAAAAAATGTCCATAGCCATTGATGGATTGGTGGCATTTATAAGCTTATATTCTTGAATTCTTCCAGTCCTTCAATCTGTGCCTGCAATCTTCCTCTGTGTTCATAACCAATTCTGTTTTCTATTTCTTATAAAATCTATTTTAAATCTTGACAATTCCTTTTGCCTTCTCCATGAAGGATGTAAAAACCATTATATGAAATTTATTTTAACTCACGGTGTACCTTTCTACCCACCAAAACATAAACAGTATTTGAAAGCAGGTCAGGGGTAGAGAAGTATGATACATGCTAGTCAGAGAAAATCTCTCTAAGAAGGTAAGCAGAAATCTGAATAAAATGAGGAAGCAAACCATGAAAAGATCTGAAAACAAAATTTTCAAAGAGAAAGGATAGTAGTGACAAAGCACTTGCCATTGGAAGGTGAGTGACTTGTACAAAGATCATAAAGGACGTCACTGTGACCCAAGTGGAGTGAATGATAAAAAACTAAAAAAAAAAAAGAAGAAGAAGAAGAAGAAGAAGAAGAAGAAGAAGAAGAAGAAGAAGAAGAAGAAGAAGAAGAAGAAGAAGAAGAAGAATGGGTGGGATAACTGGGTGATGGGCATTAAAGAGAGCATGTTATATGATGAGCAATGGGTGATATACTCAAATAATGAATCATTGAACATTATATCAAAAACTAATGATGTACTATTCCTTGGCTAATTGAATTTCAATAATTTTTTTTAAAGAAGAACAATTGTAAAAGGTAGCATCATAGATCTGGGGACCAGATCCTATGAAGATTTGAAAGTCATGGTAAGGATTATGGATTTTGATCTAAGTGTGTTGGGAAGCCATTAAAGTATTTTGAGCAAAATTTTTCTAATTTACAATTTTAAATGATCATTCTGACTATTGGGTAGAGAATAGATGGTTAGTGGAGGAATAAAATTAAAAGACCAATCCAGTGAGGCTAGGAACAGATATGGAGACTTATGTGCAAAGGAAAAAAATATGAAGGAAAAAAGGGAACAGGAAATCCTGATATACAGGAAATCCAAGTGAACATCTGGAGCTTCAGATATTAAAGACACCTTTAGTATAGAAGAGTGGAGATTTACGGTCTGAAAGCAATACTGGGGTTAGGAGGATGTGAACTACACTTCTAGAAAATGGGGTGAGATTAACAGCTTCTGCCAAGCAAAAAGGTAGCAGAAGGGAAGTTTCAACTGAGAAATGGGTGTCAGTTAAGACAGGAGTTATTGGAATAAAAAAATATTTTCAGTAAAAAAGCTGATAATACAGAATGGTCTATTTTCCAGTGAACAGGAATTCCTGAGACAAGTGAGGGAAAGCTTATGAGGGACGGGAGGATAAAACCTAGAAAAAAGCACAGTACAGTACAAAGATAAACAGTGAGGGGAGGATTAGGGGTTCCAGGGTGGTGCAGTTGGTTAAGCATCTGACTCCTGGTTTTGGCTCAGTTCCTGATCTCATGGCTCATGAGATAGAGCCCTGCATTGGGCTCCACATTCAGCATGAGTCTGCTTGGATATTCTCTCCCTCTGCCCCTTCCCCCACTCATTCTCTCTCTCTCTCTCTCAAATAAATAAATAAATCTTAAAAAAAAGAAGTGAAGGGAGGATAAATAACCACACAAGAAACAACAATTAGGACACTGACCAGGTGTCCGGGTGACACAGAGGTAAGCCTCGTGGAGCATACGACCTCACATGTCTACAATGAAGTTTATCATGAAGCTTTGATATCTGGTGGCCATTCCAAACATATTAATACCATTGGCTGACTTAACCTTTATGGTCTTCCTGGAAAAACAAAACACTAGAACAAGTATACAGGCAATCAGATGGATTCATTTCCAAAGCCCTCACCTAGTGGTGGAAACCGTAACAGTGCTTAGCAAGTGGGATAATGCAGAGCTCATTTGATAGAACTGGCCACAGGCTCAATTCTAGTTTATGATGTCAGATGTGTCATCCAAGTGAAAAACAATGACTGAGCTTGGAATGGTTGCAAATAATGTAAACTAGTTGTAAAAATCCTATATATAAAATGAGCACACAGGAGACAATAATGTTGGAAAGATGATAAAGAAAAATAGAGATAGCCACATGAGGTGAACATTAAAGCACAAAGCAGTTTGCATGAAATAAAGGAATAAGTAATGACCTGGAAGCAGCAAGGAAGGAATGGAAGGGTGGCTTCCACTTGAACTGTCAGCTAAGGAAGTAGTTTCCTCAAGAAACAGCCAAGTTAAGGTAAACAGAAAAAAAATGGAGAGAGAGTATTTTGTTTTTTTCTCTCCTATGACAGTCAGTACTTGGCCCTGTATCAGGGCTCTGTATGTATATGCATATATACCTTACTTTCCTCTTTAGACCATCAGCTTCTGAGTACTAGGGCCATGCTATGTTTAGCTCTGCATCCCACATGTATTCCAAAGATAATTGCTGTTTGTATTTGTTTCAATTGATTCATCAATGATAGAATACTATTGTTGTCAGGGTATTTATGTCTACCATAGAACAGGGCGGGAAGACTACCAGTTTATGAGTTCAACTTAACCCACAGTGAATATTATTCACCCCACAGAGAAAATACCAAGGGGTGACTCAATTTGTGGCTGTATTTACAGGAATGTCCCACAGATTTAAAATCCATTAATAGTAATAAACTAAATTTTTCCAAGATATGGATGGAAGTTGAGTATATTCTCTAATGTAAAATATTATTCTAGAGCATTCAAATATTTTTTGAAGAAAGAAAATCTTTTTTAAAAAGATTTTATTTATTTGCCATAGGGAGAGAGCACAAGCAGGGGGAGTGTCAGGCAGAGGGAGAAGCAGGCTTCCCACTGAACAAGGAGCCCAAAGCTAGACTCAATCCCAGGACGTTGGGATCATGAACTGAGCCAAAGGCAGATGCTTAACTGACTGAGCCACCCAGGCATCCTTCAAATATTATTATAATAAGAAAAAGAGGCTAAGAATTACTTATTTCCAAATTTAGGTAAGAATTTATGACTATTTTAAAAGCAATTCCTTTAAAAAAAATTTTTTTTAGAGGGGGAGTGTCAGAGGGAGAGAAGGAAACTTAAGCAGGCTCCATGTCCAGCACAAGTCTAATGCAGGGCTCAATCTCATGACCCCTGAGATCATGACCTGAGCCAAAACCAAAAGTTAGATGCTTAACTGACTGAGTCACCCAGGTGCCCCAAAAGCAGTTCTAAGAATAATCTTTTTTTTTTTAACGTAGAGGCTTATTTCTTCATTTTATTTACTTTTATTTTTAATTTTAAAAAGTTTAATAAAAAACACAGTTTTTTAAAGAACTTAAAGGATTATAATGAAAACCAGAAAACCTTTACCTTAATGTACTCACCTTGTCTAACAAGCCTAAATTATTTTTAATTCTCAAGTGACATTTCTAAATTTCTAAATAATAGGCTTATAATGCTATTAGTTTCACACATAACCAATCTCTTTTGATTATTTACCTCATTAATACAACTCTTCTTCCATCCTCCTATACAATTATAACAATATTTTTAGTTCAATCAATAATCAGTGGTAACATCATTATAAATGACTATATAAATACATCTAGCCTCCTGCCGTAAACTGGACTAGTTCCTCTCCAGGTTTGCTTGCTGCATAGCTTTCATTTTAGGACTTCTGTTCACTTATTTCCTCTGTTGGATACTTTCTTTTCTGGATCCAATGTCCTTCTCTTTTACATTCTATTCTTTTGTTTTAATAGAACATATCCTCCAGTATCTTCCTAAGGTGGAGTACATGGGAAGTATCATTTCTGAGATCTTAGAGGTCTGAAAATGGCTACTGTACCTCTTCCTTTAATTGATACTTTGGCAAGGCACAGGATTCTAGGTTGAAAAACATTTGTCCCTCAGATTTATGAGATTTACTACTACTCCGCTGTCTTCCACCATCCAGTACACTTGAGAAGTCTCATGCCATTCTGTTAACCATTTCTTTGAAACAACAACAACAACAAAACAACAACACATCTTTTTCAAGAATCTTTTTAGACTATCACTTTATCTCTGGCTTTCTGAAATTTCATGATGATGCACCTTTATGTGGGCCAATGAAGTCACTTTCAATCTGGAGGCTTATGTAATTCTGTTTATAAAAATGTCTTGTATTAGTTCTTTGTTAATTTCCTTCATTCCCTTTTCTCCGTTCACTCATTCTGCAGCTTCTGAGTTGGATTTCTTCCTGGATTCATCCCTAAGTCTCTTACCTTTTCTTTTACATTCTTGTTTTTTTGTTTTGTTTTGTTTTGTTTCCATTTTGCCCTACTTATAGGGAGATTTTCCTCAGTTTATTTTCCCATCTCTCTATTAAAGTTTTTGTTTTGGCACTTCTTTTTAATTTCAAGAGCTCTTCCTTATTCTCTGATTTCTTTTTACATTAGCATCCTATTGCTTTATGGATATATTTATAAATATAAAAGTTAGAATTTTCTTTAATTCCCTAAATTATCCCTCTTTCCTCCAAGATGAGTTTTACAAAAAAATCTTTGCTTTTCTCTTTCACATTGCAAACTTCACTTTGATAATTCTTGATATGCCAATATTATTTGACAACATAAAAGATGTATGTATGCTAAGTGTATCTGAACTGAGCTTGTTGACTAGTCGATGACTTAAGATCAGTTGGAAGCAGGTAACTTTTTATGGGATACTTCAAAATGTCAGTATGTAATGGTCTTTATTCTGGAGACATTCAGCTTCTTTAGAAACTTCTGAGATTCTTCTGGAAAGAGGCTGCAGACATTTGGCTGCAGACATTTTACATGTTGGCCAGGCTCTGGGGTCTTGACTACTCTGTACACAGACTCTTAACCAATCTCCCTACTTGCTTTATTCTCTGCTATGCCAAGCACCTCAAACCCCGAGTTTCTCTAGGGTTCTTTTTTTTTTTAAGATTTTATTTTATTTATTCGACAGAGATAGAGACAGCCAGCGAGAGAGGGAACACAAGCAGGGGGAGTGGGAGACGGAGAAGCAGGCTCATAGTGGAAGAGCCTGATGTGGGGCTCGATCCCACAACGCCGGGATCACGCCCTGAGCCGAAGGCAGACGCTTAACCGCTGTGCCACCCAGGCGCCCCTCTAGGGTTCTGTCTTACTCCAGCTTAATAGATTAGTTCTTATTCTCTCTTTCCATATTCATTCTTCTAAAACAAATGTATTAAAACCTCTTGTCTGACTGAAATCCCTTCTCCAGTTCTCCTGGTGCTTATTTATATGTATTTTATTTATTTACTCTTGTTCTAGTGGGATTGTCAGAGGAAGCAGTGATAAACACATGTAGTTGATCCTCAGAAGCCCAAAGTTCATCTACTTTCCAGAATGCAATTATAAGGTAGTCATTTGTCTTCATTTGTAAATGAGGTTTTGTTTCCACCTATTCATTCTTTTCCTTTCCTTTATAATCTTTTCCCTCACATTTTATCTAATCTCAAATCATAGCACAAATCAGAAATAAATTTTTAAATCATTTATTTTTAAATCCATTCTTGCTTTATAAATCAAATAAGGTTTAATATGTTTCTCTAAAGGAAGAAAAAACTAAACTGAGTTGTAATTAGATACCAATATTTTTTTCAATGCACTTCACTTTTTCTGTGGGTCAGCAGTTCTCACTGTTAGTTCCTTCACACTGTAGCAGTATAGACAAAGTATAGCACCCTCACATTAAAGATCCATTTTTATGTGTTCTGTAGGCTTTTTTTTTTCAAATCTCAAAATCACTTTCTTTTAGATAACTTAAATGGATTGACCATGGAGAGGGACTAAAGAAAAAGACTGATATCACCATCTTTGCAGAAGAGTTTTAGATGAATCTTTTTGTCTTTTTTTCATTTTAAGCACTCCTTGGAATTGGAGAAATGGTCATCATTTTTGACATCCAAAGTCTTTTACTAATCTATTCTAGTTCTCTCTCTGCCTTCAAACCATTCTTGTACCTCTTCCTAGCCATAATTAAAGTCCACCACATTTTTCAAAAGACATACATGACAGCCTTTCAGATATCTGAAATTAGCAATCATCATTCCCTTGAGATATGTGCCCCTTCTCCAGTATATAACCAAACTGGAACAGTATGCTTTAAATATGGCTCAAACAGTATAGAATAAAAGTGGCTCATTATCTCACTTGTTCTAGGTAATTCTTAACTCAAACTCAAATCAAATTTGGCTTTTTGAAAGTTACACCAGATGGAAGGCTTACATTAAATTTGCTTTTCCCCTATATCCCAGCATCTTATTTATAATGAGCAGTTATTATTAAGCATTCCTATCAAGAACTAATGCTTTTTTTTGGTATCTATGTATAAGAATTTGTTTGATTCAGCTAATGTTAATCTCTTGATTTCAGCCTGTTCTCTCAAACTTCAGAAATTCTTTTTGATTAATAATTCAAAAGATAATCTTCTCCAACCAACATTTGTTAATGCCAGCTTACAAATTTGAATTATTGATGACAACATTCAAAGGATGAACCCCTATGGACTATCACAGGGACGTCCATTCAGGTTGATATCCATTCATCAGTCAACTCTATTTGACTTCATTTAGTCAACCAGTGACATCAGCCTAATTGTACTATTTTTTCAACTGCTGTTTCTTCTTCATGAAGGTATAATTTTTTAAAAAGTAGTTAGATGTCTTGATAAAGTCTATGATATTCCCTGGTCTACCAGTCTAGTAAACTTTTAATACAATTTCTTAAGGTTAGTTTGGCATAATTTCTTCTTAGTGAATTCAGGCTGAATATCAGTGATTAGTGCTAATTGCTCTTAAAACATCTGTTTAATAATATATTCTTAGGGACCCTTTAGTTCAATATGTCAGAGTAAGGACATCTTTGCTTCCTTCTCCTCTTTGGAATCAAGTAAAAACTAGAAGGAAAATGGGAGAAACTCAGACTCCAGTTTTGATGAAATGTAAAAGCATTTTTAACCTTGATCCCAAAAAGTAAGGATTCCCAAAGGCAGTAAAAATTGGATTAGGGTGAAGAAGACACTGAGGATGCCTTTTATTCTGGAATTCAGGCCAAGATCAGAGTCCTAAAAGATGGGTACCATGACCTGACTGAGGAAACAAATGGCCCCCATCTTGAAACAAAATCATCTTCAGACTGGTAGTGAGAATATCCTGAAACATTGTTTGACCACCATATAGTGTCAGAGGAGGTGGAGACTAGAAAAATTAAAGGATATAATGCTACATACACACATACATGCCCATACAAACACACACAGACACCTCTGCACCATACATAGAGGACTTTCCTATGAGCAAGGAAAAATTCATGGTAGTTAGAAGCAGAATCAAAACTACAAGAAGGACTACTTCCAAGAATTTATATAGATAACAAATCATGCTCAAATTAATTAGTCTCAACTACTCACTACTATCCTACTCATTCTCTCAGCCCCTCCCCCAAAATGATACTGTCACACATAGCAGGGCTAGTAAAGAATTCCCCTAATGCAACTTTAAGTAATAATTGAAAACAAACAAATATGGTACTGATGCAAAATATGTTGCAAAAAGGGGGGAAAAGACCAATAAAGGATTGTGGAACAACATGAAAAAGCAAACATAAAACACATAAAAATAAGTCAACAAAGATCATAAAGTTAATATAAGGAGAAATAATACTACCACAAAAATGAAGGTGAATAGATACTGGTAAAAATGGTCAGAGACATGGAAAGTAGGCTTGAGAAATGAGCAAAGTGAAATGGAAAATAACAGTTAAAAATTATTAGAGAAAAGTGAAGATACAGAAGACAAAGAAAGCTCTATGATATGTATAATTTGTGCTTCTAGGAAGAGAACAGAACACAGATATGATTTAGGAAAGATTTCTTAGAGCTTTCCTAAAACACAGACAGTTGTGAATCTATAGGCTTCTTCTCAAACTATTCCAAAAAATAGAAATGGTAGGAAAACTTCCAAATTCATTCCAGGAGGCCAACATTACCCTGATTCCAAAACCAGACAAAGACCCACTAAAAAAGAGACTACAGGTCAATATCCCAGATGAACACGAATGCAAAAATTCTCAAAAAAATACGAGAAAATAAAATCCAACAGTACATTAGAAGGATCATTCACCACGATCAAGTGGGATTTATTCTGGTGCTATAAGGGTGATTTTATATTTACAAACCAATCAACATGATATAACACATAAAAAAGGATAAGAACTATATATTCCTTTCAATAGATGCAGAAAAACCATTGGACAAAGTACAACATCAATTCATGATAAAAGCTCTGAACAAAGTAGGGATAGAGGGAACATACCTCAACATTAATAAACGCCACATATGAAAAATCCACAGTGAATATCATCCTCAGTGAGGAAACTGAGAGCTTTTCCTCTATGCTCAGGAACAAGACAGGGATGTCCATTCTCACCACTGTTATTTAACATGGTACTGGAAGACCTAGCCTCAGCATTTAGACAACAAAAAGGAATGAAAGGCATCCAAATCCCGCAAAGAAGAAGTCAAAGTTTCACTATTTGCAGATGACATGATACTCAAAGACTCCACCAAAAATATTACTAGAACTGATACACAAATTCAGTAAAGATGTAGGACACAAAATCAATATATAAAATCTGTTGCACTTCTATACACCAATAATGAAGCAGCAGAAAGAGAAATCAAGGAATCAATCCCATTTGCAATTGTGTCCAAAACTGTAACATACCTAGGAATAAACCTAACCAAAGAGGTAAAAGATCTGCACTCTGAGAACTATAAAACACTGATGAAAAAAATTGAAGATGACACAAAGAAATGGAAAAACATTACATGCTCATGGATTGGAAGAACAAACATTGTTAAAACGTCTATACCATCCAAGGCAATTTCATTTCATGCTATCCCTATCAAAATACCAATGGTATTTTTCACAGCACTAAGACAAACCATCCTAAATTTTGTATGGAACCACAAAAGACCCTGAATAGCCAGAGCAATCTTGAAAAAGAAAAGCAAATCTAGAAGCATCACAATTCTGGATTTCAAGTTATATTACAAAGCTGTGGTGATCAAGACAGTATGGTATTGGCACAAAAACAGACACATATATCAGTGGAACAGAACAGAAAACCCAGAAATGAACCCATAATTTATGGTCAGCTAATCTTTGACAAAGCAGGAAAGACTATCCAATGGCAAAAAGAATCTCTTCAACAAATGGTATTGGGAAAATTGGACAACATATGAAGGAATGAAACTGGACCACTTTCTTACACCATACACAAAAATAAATTCAAGATGAATGAAAGGCGTAAATGTGAGACAGGAAATCATCAAACTCCTAGAGGAGAACACAGGCAGCAATGTCTTTGATCTAGGCCACAGCAACTTCTTACTAAATATATTTCCTTAGACAAGGGAAACAAAAGCAAAAATGAACTATCGGGACTTAATCAAAATCAACAGCTTCTGCACAGCAAAACAACACAACTAAAAGGCAGCCTACAGAATGGGAGAAGATACTTGCAAATGACGTATCTGATAAAGGGTTAGTATCCAAAATCTATGAAGAACTTATCAAACCCAACACCCCCAAAACAAATAATCCAGTTAAGAAATGGGCAGAAGACATGAATAGGCACTTTTCCAAAGAAAACATCCAGATGGCTAACAGACACATGAAAAGATGCTCAAATGCTCAACATCACTTATCATCAAGGAAATACAATCAAAACCACAATGAGATACCACCTCACACCTGTCAGAATGGCTAAAATTAACAAAGCAGGAAACAATAGATGTTGGGGAGGATGGGGAACCCTCTCACACAATTCATAGGAATGCAAACTGGTGCAGCCACTGTGGAAAAAAGCATGGAGGTACCCCAAAAAGTTAAAAATAGAACTAGCCTATGATCCAGCAATTGTACTACTAGGTATCTGTGCAAAGGATACAAAAATACTGATCATAAGGGATACATGCACCCCCAATGTTTATAGCAGCAATGTCCACAATAGCCAAATTATGGAAGGAGCCCAAATGTCCATCAACTTATGAATGGATAAAGAAGTTGTATATATACATGTACATATACATTGTATATATACAATGGAATATTACTGAGCCATAGAAAATAACAAAATCTTGACATTTGCAATAATGTGGTTGCAGCTGGAGAGTATTATGCTAAGTGAAATAAGTCAATCAGAGAAAGACAATTATCATATGGTTTCACTCATATGTGGAATTTAAGAAACAAACCAGAGAATCATAGGGGAACAGAGGGAAAAATAAAATAAGACAAAATCAGAGAGGAAGACAAACCATAAGAGACTCTTAACTAAGGAAACAAACTGAGAGTTGCAGGAGGGGAGAAGGGTGGGGGGATGGGGTAACTGGTGATGAGAATTAAGGAGTGCACATGATATTAATGAGCACTGGGTGTTATATGCTACAGATGAATAACTGAACTCTATCTTAGAAACTAATGATACACTATATGTTAACTAATTGAATTTAAATAAGTTTTTAAAAAGACATTGTGATGATCTATAATGGAATATTACCGAGCCATGAAAAAGAACAAAATCTTGACATTTGCAATGATGTGGATGGAACTGGAAAGTATTATGCTAAATGAAATAAGTCAGTCAGAGAAAGACAAATACCATGATTTACCTCAAATGTGGAATGTAAGAAACAAAACAAATGAACACAGGGTGGGGAAGAGAGGTAAACCATAAAACATATTCTTAACTATAGAGAACAGACTGATGGTTACTCAGGGGAGGTGGGTAGGGGGTGGGTTAAATAGGTGATGGGTATTAAGGAGGGCACTTTTTGTGATGAGAACTGGGTGTTGTATGTAAGTGATGAATCACTAAATTATACACCAGAAACTAATATTAAACTGAAGTTAACTAACTGGAATTTAAATAAAAACTTGGGGAAAACCCCACATGGTGTCCTAGGAAAAAAATCATACAGATAGATCAAGATATCTCATTGTAAATTAACTGGAATTTGTAAATAAAAGATGCAGTTGTATGGGCTTCTGGGCCATAAAATCAAGTCCTCTATTATGTAAGAGATTCTCAGGCTGGTTTTAAATTTCTTCATAATGGGGGCACCTGGGTGGCTCAGTTGTTTAAGCATCTGGCTTCAGCTCTGGTCATGATCTCAGGGTTCTGGTATTGAGCTGTGCATCAGGCTCTGTGCTCAGTGAGGAGCCTGCTTCTCCCTCTCCCTCTCCCTCTCCCTCTGCCCCTCCCCCTGCTCATGCGCTCTCTCAAATAAATAAATAAAATCTTTTAAAACATTAATTCAAAACAACAATCAGTGAGAGAATTAAGCATAGCAACCAATGTCTACATGGACATCAGAGAGAGAATGGGACCCGTGAATTGTACAACAGCACAACTACAATTCAAGTATAAACAATTGACAGGTAATTTTATGCATGCAATATAGTAGGAAATACGGTTCCCATGAGCCTTAAAAAAATCGTCTAGGTGATAGCCTTGAGGTGACTAAGCAACGAATGGAAAAATGGGCTATCTTATCAAAACAGTCCTTTTATCCATTTAAATGTAGAACTATGACTAATTGACTATAGGAATTATGGCTATGTAAGAGCATGTAAATGCTATAAGCCTTGACAATGCAGAAATAGCTTGACAATGCAGAAATAGCATTATAACAAACAAAAGTTAGAAAACGACAAGGACAGAGAAGGTGAGAGGTAAGATAAGTATACTAATTTCCTTGTTTTGTAGCCTGTGAGGGGTCAGTAGACCTTGTTCATAAACGACAAATCAAGTATTAGATGGATCAATGTATTTTAAGGATACAAAGGTAACAACTACATTAGGTATAAAAATAAAACCAACCCAAAATTTCCTACGATAGGGTAGATATAGTTAGTAGAAATATGCTTATTTCTTCATAATTCATAGCAAGGACTTAATAAATTCTATCTAAATGATGAATATTGGCGTTCTAAGATGGCAGAGGAGCAGGAGACCTAAAGTTCATCTGGTCCCAGGAATTCAGCTAGAGAGCTACCAAACCATTCTGAATACCTATGAATGCAACTGGAGAACGAAGAAAAGAGCAGCAGAAACTCTATGAACAGAAAAGCTACCACTTTCTGCAAGGAGGTGAAAAGATGACGGAGGAGTAGGGGACCCCTTTCTCAGCTGGTCCCCTGAGTCGAGCTGGATATCTACCAGACCATCCTGAAAACCCATGGAATCAGCCTGAGACACAGGAAGATACATCTGGATCTCTACAAATGAACATTAAGCATCTCCAGTGCTGAGTATTGAGGTACAAAGCAGGGAGCCGTGAATCCACGCACAGAGATTTTAAACTAAAGACTGTACTTAGAGATACAGAAGGATACTATATTATTCTTAAAGAATGTATCCAACAAGTCATTATGACAATTATAAATATCTATGCCCCCAACAGGGGAGCAGCTAGATACACAAGCCAACTCTTAACCAGAATAAAGAGACATATAGATAATAATGCATTAATAGTAGGGAACCTCAACACTCCACGCTCAGCAATAGACAGATCACCTAAGCAGAAAATCAACAAAGAAACAAGAGCTTTGAATGACATACTGGAACAGATGGACCTCATAGATATATACAGAACACTACACCCCAGAACAAAAGAATACTCATTCTTTTTGAATGCACATGGAACTTTCTACTGAATAGACCATATTCTGGGTCACAAAACAGGTCTCAACTGATACCAAAAGACTGACATTATTCCCTGCATATTCTCAGACCACAATACTTTGAAATTGGAACTCAATCACAAGGAAAAATTTGGAAGAAACTCAAACACTTGGAGACTAAGAACTGTCCTGCTCAAGAATGATTGGGTAAACCAGGAAATTAAAAATCAGTTTAAACAACTTCTGGAGACCAATGAGAATGAAAACACATCAGTCCAAAACCTATGGGACACTGCAAAGATGGTCCTAAGGGGAAAATACATAGCCATCCAAGCCTCACTCAAAATAATAGAAAAATCTAAAATGCAGTTTTTATATTATCACCTCAAGAAGCTGGAGCTGAAACAGAAGATCAGGCCTAACCCATGCACCAGAAAGCAGTTGATCAAGATTAGAGCAGAGATCAATGAACTAGAAACCAGGAGCACAGTAGAGCAGATCAATAGAACTAGAAACTGGTTCTTTGAAAGAATAAATAAAATAGATAAGCCACTGGCCAGACTTACTCAAAAAATAGAGAAAGGACCCAAATTAATAAAATTATGAATGAAAGGGGAGATATCACAACCAACATTCATGAAATAGGAAGGATCATTAGAAACTTTTATCAACAGCTTTATGCCAATAAATTAAACAACCTGGAAGAAATGGATGCCTTCCTGGAAACCTATAAACTACCAAGACTGAAACAGGAAGAAATTGATTATTTAAACAGACCAATTAATTATGAAGAGATTGAAGCAGTGATCAAAAACCTCCCCAAAAACAACAGTCCAGGGCCTGACGGATTCCCCAGGGAATTCTACCAAACATTCAAAGACGAAATAATACCTAGTCTCCTGAAGCTGCTTCAAAAAAGAGAAACAGAAGGATAATTACCAAATTCATTCTATGAGGCCAGTATTACCTTGATCCCCAAACCAGACAAAGACCCCGTCAAAAAGGAGAATTACACACCAATATCCCTGATGAATATGGATGCCAAAATTCTCAACAAGATCCTAGCTAACAGGACCCAACATTACATTAAAAGGTTTATCCATCAAGACCAAGTGGGATTCATCTCTGGGATGCAAGGGTGGTTCAACATTTGTAAATCGATCAGTGTGATAGATCGTATCAACAAGAAAAGAGTCAAGAACCATATGATCCTCTCATTTGATGCAGAAAAAGCATTTGACCAAATACAACATCATTTCCTGATTAAAACCCTTCGGAGTGTAGGGATACAGGGTACCTTCCTCAATTTCATAAAAACCATCTATGAAACGCCTACAGAAAATATCATTCAAACAGGGAAAAGCTGGAAGCCTTTTCCTTAAGATCAAGAACACGACAAGGATGCCCACTCTCGCCACTATTATTCAACATAGTACTAGAAGTCCTTGCAAAAGCAATCAGACAACAAAAAGGGATAAAAAGTATCCAAATTGGCAAAGAAGAAGTCAAAGTGTCTCTCTTCACAGATGACATGATACTCTATATAGAAAACCCAAAAGACTCCTTCCCCAAACTACTAGAACTTATAGAGCAATTCAGTAATGTGGCGGGATACAAAATCAGTGCTCAGAAATCAGTTGCATTTCTATACACGAACAATGAGACTGAAGAAAGAGAAATTACGGAATCCATTCCATTTACAATTGCACCAAAAATCATACGTTATCTTGGAATTAACTTAACCAGAGACGTAAAGGACCTATATTCTAGACTACAAATCACTCTTGAAAGACATTGAGGAAGACACAAAAAGATGGAAAAATATTCCATGCTCATGGATCAGAAGGATTAACATAGTTAAAATGTCCATGCTACCCAGAGCAATCTACTCTTTCAATGCTATCCCGATCAAAATACCAAGGACATTTTTCAAAGAAGTGGAACAAACAGCCCTTAAATTTGTGTGGAACCAGAAAAGACCACGAATCACCAAGGATTTGTTGAAAAGGAAAAAACAAAGCTGGGGGCATCACAATGCCGGATTTCAAGTTGTACTACAAAGCTGTGATCACAAAGACAGCATGGTACTGGCACAAAAACAGACACATAGACCAATGGAACAGAATAGAGAACCCAGAAATGGACCCTCAGCTCTCTGGGCAACTAATCTTTGATAAAGCAGGAAAAAACATCCAGTGGAAAAAAGACAGTCTCTTCAATAAATGGTGCTGGGAAAATTGGACAGCTACATGCAAAAGAATGAAACTTGACCACTCTCTCACACCATACACAAAGATAAACTCCAAATGGTTGAAAGACCTCGATGTGAGACAGGAATCTATCAAAATCCTAGAGGAGAACATAGGCTGCAACCTCTTTGACATCAGCCACAGCAACTTTTTTCATGACACATCTCCAAAGGCAAGAGAAACAAAAGAAAAAATGAACTTGTGGGACTTCGTCAAGATAAAAAGCTTCTGCACAGCCAAGGAAACAGTCCAAAAAACTAAGAGGCAGCCTATGGAATGGGAGAATATATTTGCAAATGACACTACAGATAAAAGACTGGTATCCAAGATCTACAAAGAACTTCTCAAACTCAATACATGAGAAACAAATAAACAAATCATAAAATGGGCAGAAGATATGAACAGACACTTTTCCAATGAAGACATACAAATGGCTAACAGACACATGAAAAAAAGTTCAACATCATTAGCCATCAGGGAAATTCAAATGAAAACCACACAGAGATACCACCTTATGCCAGTTAGAATGGCAAAAATGGACAAGGCAAGAAACAACAATTGTTGGAGAGGATGTGGAGAAAGGGAATCCCTCCTCCATTGTTGGTGGGAATGCAAGTTGGTACAGCCACTCTGGAAAACAGTGTGGAGGTCCCTTAAAAAGTTAAAAATAGAGCTACCCTATGATCCAGCAATTTCACTACTGGGTATTTACCCCAAAGATACAGATGTAGTGAAGAGAAGGGCCATATGCACACCAATGTTCATAGCAGCATTGTCCACAATAGCTAAATCATGGAAGGAGCCGAGATGTGGTCCATATATACATCATCAACAGATGACTGGATTTAGAAGATGTGGTCCATATATACAATGGAATATTACTCAGCCATCAGAAAGAACAATTACACAACATTTGCAGCAACATGGATGGGACTGGAGGAGATTATGCTAAGTGACATAAGTCAAGCAGAGAAAGACAATCATCATATGGTTTCACTCATTTATGGAACATAAGAAATAGGAAGATCGGTAGGAGAAGGAAGGGAAGCATGAAGCAGGGGTTAACAGAAGGGGGAATGAACCATAAGAGACTGTGGACTCTGGGAAACAAACTGAGGGCTTCAGAAGGGAGGGGGTGGGGGATTGGGATAGGCCGCGATGGGGATTAAGGAGGGCACATATTGCGTGGTGAACTGGGTGTTATATCCAAATAATGAATCATGGAACTTTGCATCAAAAACTGGGGATGTACTGTATGGTGACTAATATAACAAAATAAAAATTATAAAATAAATAAATAAATAGTGAATATCTACACTAAAATTTTGCCAACTCACCAGACCAGTCTGTATTCTATGAAATACATCTTTTCCTCCAGTTTGAAAAAAAATCTTCAGTATCTTTTCTCTTCTCCACGATTCTTCATAGTACTGGAATGGTTCTGGGACCACATCTGCCAGTTCTTTTTAGCATCTTTGGATAGTCTTCATCTAGGTCTAGAGATCTGAACTCTTTTAAAGCAGCCAAGGGCAATAATCTTGATTTCACAGTATTTATGTTATATTCCTACCAACTCTAGTTGGTTTATTGGGGTTTTTTTCCCTCCTTCCCATCTCTCCACCAATCCAACTAACATTTATTCAGCTTTTACTATGAATCAGGTGCTGTGCAAGAATACTGTCTAGTTAGAAAGATGATGCAGACAAGCCCCTGCCCTCAAGATATTCAGTCTAATGAGGAGGCAGATAAAAAACTCTAATACAAATACAACATTTTAATAGTCGGAGCCCCCTCCTCCTGCCACAAGAAAAGCTAAGACTATCTGAATGATTCTTGGAAAGGTTCTATGGAGAAAATAGTATTTAATCTGTGTCTTGAAGAATGAGTTAGGAAAGAAAAAAAAAGAAGAAGAAGAATGAGTAGATCTTCACCAGGCAGGAAAAAAGAAAGGAATAGTCTAGATAGAGCATAAAAAGTTAAGCAGAGACACAAATGGAATAATGATAACTTTGTTTGAATATAGTGGGAATATACTGAAAAGTAAAGGGCAGAGTTGGCCCTAGAGATTGTGCACTTTTCTGGGTGGTTTTATAAGTGCAATGTGTTCCCCTTGCTTCTAGGAATATTATACTTAGGGTAGGTCCCTCATCACAAGACATCAACACTCCATGATACACACCCTCTTTTCTTTGCCCCCCAGCAAACACTACACATTGCCAAGAAGCACTCCAGTTGAGAATTGGATTGATGACCCCAGTGAATAGCACACAGCCTTGGCCAGTTCCCACAGGCTGCAGGCTGCCCACTCCTGGTTCCAATACAGTTCTCTCAGGGAGTGCTTCCCAGCCCCCACCTTGCTGTATCTCACCTTCATCTCCAGGGCCTCTGGCACCTTCTTGCCTTCCCAAGCCCAACTCCGCTTGGTGAAGTAGTTAACAGTGGCAAATTCAATCAGCGCAGAAAATACAAAGGCATAACAGACGGCTATGAACCAATCCATGGCCGTCGCGTATGCCACTTTAGGTAAGGAGTTTCTGGCACTGATACTCAAGGTGGTCATGGTGAGAACAGTGGTGACACCTGGGGAGAGAGAAGATGAGAACCAGTTGCCACTGGAAGACATTTAGAGCATATATGATGAGATCACCAACTTTGACTTATGAGGAGGAGCTATACCCCACTCAAAACAGCCCCTTTAAAGTAACACAGAGAATGTTAACATGGCATGGTTCTACCTGGTAATTACCCCATCCCAGTTATTACAGGAATGGGAAACTCCAGTAAAGCACATCTAAAAGTTCTCTAGCCTCTGCTTAAACATTTCCATTGAAGAACAGCTAATCTACTTCATGGTAAGAACACTTTTTAATTAGAAAACCTTACCTTCTGAGCTGAAACCTGCCTTCCTCTAACTCTTAGCCTACTGACTGATCTCAGAGTTCTTTCTCTGGCAACACAGGAAAGAAAAGCCTGCTCCCTCCTTTCCAGGACTGGCCTTCAGAGAGTTGGAGAGGGTGGCCATGATTCCTCATGAGTCTGTTAATCTCCAGAATGGACATGGCCGCTTCCTTCTTTTGTTTCTCTTCCTTCCCCATTCTGGTAGTTCTCTTCTAAACAACCCAGAATCTGAGCCCAAGACTCAGGATTTTCACTTCGCTTACTGTGGACACTATTCTCCTAATATTGCAACAAAAATTGTAAAAAATTGCACTTTAGTTGCATCACAGTCTAGGTCTTATTGAGTTTTGTGGACAACCAAAGCTATTCCCGTATCTATTTCTTGTGAGTTTTTGTCAAACCAGAGCTTGTTTTTAGATCAATTGATTCTTTTTCTTGGTGGTGTTACTACCCTAAATTTAAGACTTCCCTTTATTCACTTTTAAGTTCTATTAATTTTATTTTTCTAATCTGTATTTTAGATACACATCTGAGCTATATAGTGCTGTGGCTAACAATATAAGCTTTACAATCAGATTGAAAATAGGCTGAAATTCTGGCCATTCCACTTACTAGTAATATGCCTAGAACAGGGTGATTTACCCCACTAAGCTTGTTTATTATGTGTAAAGCGTATGATTATACCAGACTCAGAAATTTGTTGGGGGATCCAATGAGATGATGTTTATAAAGCCCATAGCACAATATATGGCACAGAGTAAACACTCTAGAAATAGTAGCTTCTATAATTAACATTACTCTTATTTTTACTGTTGTTAACAATAATATTGTCATAATTATATAATTAATTATAGTGGTATAATTATAAACACATTTTAAACAACATTATAATAATTTTATAGGAGGAGTTAAGATGGCGGAGGAGTAGGGGTCCCCTTTTTCAGCCGGTCCCCTGAGTCAAGCTGGATAGGTACCAGACCATTCTGAAAACCCACAGAATCAGCCTGAGATGCAGGAAGATACATCTGGATCTCTACAAATGAACATCTCCAGCACTGAGTATTGAGGTACGAAGCGGGGAGCCGTGAATCCATGCACAGATATCGGAAGATAAATGGAAGGAGGAGGGAGCCGCCACCTTCAGGCGCCAGGAAGCGGTAGCCACCTGCACTGGGGAGCAGGCTGACTCTCGGACTGGCAGAGAGTGAGAGAACAGACGGAGACCTTGAGCCAAGGAATGTGCACGACCAGTCTGAAAACCAGAGCTCCAGAGTGGGCATGAACCACACTGAAATGGAGCTCCAGAGCATGCGGGGGCAGCTGGTGGCTGGCGGTGTTAGAAACACAAAGGACAGAGATGTACTGACCATGGAAGTGAGGGCTGGGACGCCGGGTGTGGGGCACACATCCTGGGATGCTGTAGGGATTAGCAGCACCAACAGAAACAGAGTTAAAGTGGCCAGAAGAGCTCAATGAAGAGCAGACTGTAACCTCTCCATTCTGAGACAGAGGCTGGGATTCGGCCACTGCTGCTCTCTCAGAAGAGGCACAGCAAATCGCCAGGGAAAGCCTCCAGAGAACAAAAGCCTGGAAATACCAGCTCACAGTGTGCCCATTCCCATCCCCCCTTGCAGGGGACAGGGAGACTCTACCCAAACAGGGTTGCCTGAGTATCAGTGCAGCAGGCCCCTCCCCCAGAAGGAAGGCTGAAAAATTAAGAAGCCCACATCCCTAAGGTCCCTATAAAACAAGTGTACACTGCATGGGTCCTGGGCTCTGGGCAACCCCGCAACCTCTCCTCATCAGAATGATGAGAAGGAGAAATCCCCCCCCAGCAAAGAAAAGACAATGAGTCTGTGGCCTCTGCCACAGAACTAATGGATATGGATATAACCAAATTATCAGAAATGGGGTTCAGAGTAACAATGGTCAAGATGATGTGTAGACTTGAAACAAATATTAACAAAAATATTAATGAGAATATAGACTTTCTAAGGGTGGAAATGAAAGTGAGTCTGGCAGAAATTAAAAATGCTATGAATCAAATGCAATCTAAACTAGATGCTCTGATGGCCAGGGTAAATGAGGCAGAAGAATAAATCAGCGAATTAGAGGATGGGTTGGTAGAAGAAAAAGCTAAAATAGAAACTTGGCTCAAAAAAATCCAATCTCAAGAATGTAGGTTACGGGAGATTACTGACTCAATGAAACATTCCAATGTCAGAATCATTGGCATCCCCAAGGGGATGGAGAAAAACAGAGGTCTAGAAGAGATATTTGAACAAATTATAGCTGAAAACTTCCCAAATCTAGCAAAGGAAACAAGCATTCATGTCCAAGAGGCAGAGAGGACCCCTCCCAAGCTCAACCATGAAAAACCTACGCCACGTCACGTCACATCATAATGCAATTTGCAAACATTAGATCGAAGGATACGGTATTGAAAGTGGCCAGGGCAAAGAAATTTCTCACGTACCAAGGCAAAGGTATCAGAATTACGTCAGACCTGTCTACACAGACCTGGAATGAGAGAAAAGGTTGGGGGGGGGGGGCATTTTTAAAGCTCTTTCAGAGAAAAACATGCAGCCAAGGATCCTTTATCCAGCAAGGCTGTCATTCAGAATTGATGGAGAGATAAAGACCTTCCAGAATCACCAGTCACTGACCAATTTTGTAACCACGAAAGCAGCCCTACAGGAGATATTAAGGGTGGGGGTCCTATAAAAGTTAAAAGGCCCCAAGAGTGATACAGAACAGAAAGTTACAATCTATAGGAACAAACACTTCACAGGCAACATGGCATCATTAAAATCATATCTTTCAATAATCACTCTCAATGTGAATGGCCTAAATGCTCCCATAAATGCCACAGGGTTGCAGATTGGATAAAAAGACATGACCCATCCATTTGCTGTCTACAAGAGGATCATTTTGAACCAAAAGATACATCCAGACTGAAAGTAAAGGAATGGAATACCATCTTTCATGCCAATGGACCTCAAAAGAAAGCTGGGGTAGCAATTCTCATATCAGAAAGATTGGATTTTAAACTAAAGACTATAGTTAGATATACAGAAGGGCACTATATTATTCTTAAAGGATGTATCCAACAAGTGGATATGACAATTATAAATATCTATACCCCCAACAGGGGAGCAGCTAGATACACAAGCCAACTCTTAACCAAAATAAAGAGACATATAGATAAAAATATGTTAACAGTAGGGGACCTCAACACTCCACTATCAGCAATAGATAGATCACCTAAGCAGAAAATCAACAAAGAAACAAGAACTTTTAATGCCATACTGGAACAGATGGACCTTATCGATATATATAGAACACTATACCCCAGAACCAAAGAATACTCATTCTGTTCTAAAGCCCATGGAACATTCTCAAGAATAGACCATGCTCTGGGTCACAAAATAGGTCTCAACTGATATCAAAAAACTGAAATTATTCCCTGCATATTCACAGACCACAATGCTTTGAAATTGGAACTCAATCACAAGGAAAAATTTGGAAGAAACTCAAACACTTGGAGACTAAGAACTGTCCTGCTCAAGAATGATTTGATAAATCAGGAAATCAAAAATCAATTTAAACAATTTATGGAGACCAACGAGAATGAAAACACAATGGTCCAAAACCTATGGGACACTGCAAAGATGGTCCTAAGGGGAAAATACATAGCCATCCAAGCCTCACTCAAAATAATAGAAAAATCTAAAATGCAGTTTTTATATTCTCACCTCAAGAAGCTGGAACAGCAACAGAGGGACAGGCCTAACCCATGCACCAGAAAGCAGTTGATCAAGATTAGAGCAGAGATCAATGAATTAGAAACCAGGAGCACAGTAGAGCAGATCAACAGAACTAGAAACTGGTTCTTTGAAAGAATAAATAAAATAGATAAGCCACTGGCCAGACTTATTCGAAAGAATAGAGAAAGGACCCAAATTAATAAAATTATGAATGAAAGGGGAGAGATCACAACCAACATTAATGAAATAAGAGGGTTATTAGAAACTTTTATCAACAGCTTTATGCCAATAAATTAAACAATCTGGAAGAAATGGATGCCTTCCTGGAAACCTATAAACTACCAAGACTGAAACAGGAAGAAATTGATTTTTTAAACAGACCAATTAATTATGAAGAGATTGAAGCAGTGATCAAAAACCTTCCAAAAAACAAAACTTCAGGACCTGATGGATTCCCTGGGGAATTCTACCAAACATTCAAAGACGAAATAATACCTAGTCTCCTGAAGCTATTTCAAAAAATATAAACAGAAGGAAAACTACCAAACTCATTCTATGAGGCCAGTATTACCTTGATCCCCAAACCAGACAAAGACCCCATCAAAAAGGAGAATTGCACACCGATATCCCTGATGAATATGGACACCATAATTCTCAACAAGATCCTAGCTAATAGGATCCCACAGTAAATAAAAGGATTATCCATCATGACCAAATGGGATTCATCCCTGGGATGTAAGCGTGGTTCAACATTCACAAATCTATCAGTGTGATAGATCATATCAACAAGAAAAAAGCCAAGAATCATATGATCCTCTCATTTGATGCAGAAAAAGCATTTGACCAAATACAACATCCTTTCCTGATTAAAACCCTTCAGAGTGTAGGGATACAGGGTACCTTCCTCAATTTCATAAAAACCATCTATGAAACGCCTACAGAAAATATCATTCAAACAGGGAAAAGCTGGAAGCCTTTTCCTTAAGATCAAGAACACGACAAGAATGCCCACTCTCACCATTATTATTCAGCATAGTACTAGAAGTCCCTACAACAGGAATCAGACAACAAAAAGGGATAAAAAGTATCCAAATTGGCAAAGAAGAAGTCAAACTGTCTCTCTTTGCAGATGACATGATTCTCCATATGGAAAACCCAAAAGAATCCACTGCCAAACTACTAGAACTTATAGAGCAATTCAGTAATGTGGCAGGATACAAAATCAGTGCTCAGAAATCAGTTGCATTTCTATACACGAACAATGAGACTGAAGAAAGAGAAATTACGGAATCCATTCCATTTACAATTGCACCAAAAATCATACATTATCTTGGAATTAACTTAACCAGAGACGTAAAGGACCTATATTCTAGAAACTACAAATCACTCTTGAAAGACATTGAGGAAGACACAAAAAGATGGAAAAATATTCCATGCTCATGGATCAGAAGGATTAACATAGTTAAAATGTCCATGCTACCCAGAGCAATCTACTCTTTCAATGCTATCCCGATCAAAATACCAAGGACATTTTTCAAAGAAGTGGAACAAACAGCCCTTAAATTTCTGTGGATCCAGAAACGACCACGAATCACCAAGGATTTGTTGAAAAGGAAAAAACAAAGCTGGGGGCATCACAATGCCGGATTTCAAGTTGTACTACAAAGCTGTGATCACAAAGACAGCATGGTACTGGAACAAAAACAGACACATAGACCAATGGAACAGAATAGAGAACCCAGAGATGGACCCTCAGCTCTCTGGGCAACTAATCTTTGATAAAGCAGGAAAAAACATCCAGTGGAAAAAAGACAGTCTCTTCAATAAATGGTGCTGGGAAAATTGGACAGCTACATGCAAAAGAATGAAACTTGACCACTCTCTCACACCATACACAAAGATAAACTCCAAATGGATGAAAGACCTCGATGTGAGACAGGAATCCATCAAAATCCTGGAGGACAACATAGGCAACAACCTCTACGACATCGGCCACAGCAACCTTTTTCATGACACATCTCCAAAGGCAAGAGAAACAAAAGAAAAAATGAACTTGTGGGACTTCGTCAAGATAAAAAGCTTCTGCACAGCCAAGGAAATAGTCAAAAAAAAAATAAGAGGCAGCCCACAGAATGGGAGAAGATATTTGCAAATGACACACACAGATCCAAGGTCTACAAAGAACTTCTCAAACTCAATACATGAGAAACAAATAAACAAATCATAAAATGGGCAGAAGATATGAACAGACACTTTTCCAATGAAGACATACAAATGGCTAATGGACACATGAAAAAGTGTTCAAATCATTAGCCACCAGGGAAATTCAAATCAAAACCACACTGAGATACCACCTTACGCCAGGTAGAATGGCAAAAATAGACAAGGCAAGAAACAACAATTGTTGGAGAGGATGTGGAGAAAGGGGATCCCTCCTACATTTTTGGTGGGAATGCAAGTTGGCACAGCCACTCTGGAAAACAGTGTGGAGGTCCCTTCAAAAGTTAAAAATTAAGCTACCCTATGACCCAGCCATTACACTACTGGGTGTTTACCCCAAAGATACAGACGTAGTGAAGAGAAGGGCCATATGCACCCCAATGTTCATAGCAGCATTGTCCACAATAGCTAAATCATGGAAGGAGCCGAGATGCCCTTCAACAGAAGACTGGATTAAGAAGATGTGGTCCATATATACAATGAAATATTACTCAGCTATCAAAAAGAATGATTTCTCAACATTTGCTGCAACATGGACGGCACTGGAGGAGATAATGCTAAGCAAAATACGTCAAGCAGAGAAAGACAATTTTCATATGGTTTCTCTCATCTATGGAACATAAGAAGTAGGAGGATTGGTAGGGGAAGAAAGGGATAAAGAAAGGGGGGTAATCAGAAGGGGGAGTGAAGCATGGGAGACTATGGACTCTGAGAAACAAACTGAGGGCTTCAGAGTGGAGGGGGGTGGGGGAATGGGATAGGCTGTTGATGGGTAGTAAGGAGGGCATGTTTTGCATGGTGTACTGGGTGTTATATGCAACTAATGAATCATGGAACTTTACATCAAGAACTAGGGATGTACTGTATGGTGATTAACATAATATAATAAAAAATATTATTATAAAAATAATTTTATAATAGTTATCAATAGTATTCTAGCCTCAAATATCTACACTAGAAATTAGAAGTCCTGAGCTCTGCCACTTACTTGTTTTGTATCTTGGGTGTGTTACTTCATCTCTCTGTGCCCCATTCTCCCCATCTATGAATATTTCCTACAGTCTCTATACCCTAGAATTTTGACAAAGCTAATTGTTGTACCCAAAGACATCTAGACTTCAGGAGGAGTGAGTAGTTAGACCCTCTTTCTTAGTGTTAGCATGCTCAAGAGGATGGTGAATGTGGGTCTCGGTCAAGTTGGGCATGGAAGAAGTTCTAATGTGGTGAGATATATCATATAGAAAAGCAAGCAGAGTGGCGTAGTTAAGCTGGCCAAGCAGTAGGGGGCCATGAACTTGCCTTGTCCTTCAAATACAACTAGACCAACATTCAACTATTTTAAACAATGAGGAAGATGTTCTTGGATGGAGAGAATGTGGCACATGTGAGGCTTATCTTGACAAAGAAATCAAAGCACACCTACATAGAGGTCCGAACACTCCCCACTACATGCAAGTAGCAACTCTGTGGAGGAAGGACCAGTTGGAAAGAGCCAGCAAAACACAACAGCAGAGTGTACACAGCATACACAAGAAACATTTCCTAAAGGTTTTGTTGCTATTGCTGTTGTTGTTATTGCTGTTTTTCTTGGTTTCTTTTCTTTTGTTTTTTTTCTATCCTCCTTTCTTTTCTGGACACAATGACTAGACAGAGAAATTACCCCAGAAGAAAGAACAGAAGGTAATACTCACTGCCAGGGATTTAATTAATAGGGATATAAGTAAAATGTCTGAAATAGAATTTAAAACGATTATAAAGATAGTAGCTGGGCTTGGAAAAAGCATAAAAGACACTAGAGAATCCGTTACTACAGAAATAAAAGAACTAAAAATCTAATGGGGTCAAAATTATAAATGCTATTACTGAGAGGCAGTCATAAATAGAGGATTTAACAGCAAGGATTAATGAGGCAGAAGAGAGAGTCAGCAATATAAAAAACAAAATGATGGAAAATAAAGAAGTGGAAAAGAAGAAACACAAAAACTGGATCATGAAGGGAGACTTCGAGAATTCAGCAATTCCATAAAGTGAAATAATATCTGGATAATAAGGGTCCCTGAAGATGAAGAGCAGAAGAGAGGGACAGAAGGCTTATTTGAATAAACTACAGCTGAGAACTTCCCTGACCTGAGGGAGGAAACAGACTTTTAAGTCCAGGAGTCACAAAGAACCCCCACCCCAAAATCAATAAAAACACCTTGAAATATAATAGTGAAACTTCGAAATTTCAAAGAAAAAGAGAAAGTCCTGAAAGTAGCTTGGGACAAGAGGTCCTTAACATACAAGTGTAGACGACACATAAAGCTGACAGCAGACCTGTCCATAGAGACCTGGCAGGCCAGAAAGGTCAGGCATGATATATTTGATGTGCTAAATGGAAAAAATATGCAGCCAAAAATATTGTATCCAGCAAGGCTGGCAGTAAGTATAGAAGAAGAGATAGTTTCCAGTATAAACAAAAACTAAAGGAATTAGTGAACATTAACCAGCCCTGCAAGAAATATTAAAGGGGATCCTATCAGTGAAGAGAGTGCCCAAACATAACAAAGACCAGAAAGGAACAGAGACAATCTATAGGAACAGTGACCTTACAGGTAATACAATGGCACTAACTTCATTATCTTTCAGTAATTACTCTGAATGTAAATGGACTAAATGCTCCAATCAAAAGATACAGGGTATCAAAATGGATTTTAAAAAAAAGCCCCATCAATATTCTGCTTAGAAGAAAATCATTTTAGACCCAAAGACACCACCAGATTGAAAGTGAGGGGGTGGAGAACCATTTATCATGCAAATGGGCATCAAAAGAAACCTTACATCAGACAAATTAGATTTTAAACCAAAGATTGTAATAAGAGATAAGAAGGACACTATATCATAATAAAAGGGTCTTATCCAACAAGATCTAACAATTATAAATATTTATGCCCCTAACATGGAAGCAGCCAAATAAATAAATCCATTAATAACAAAATTAAAGAAACACATTGCTAATAATACAATAATAGAAGGGGAATTTTACACCCTACTGACATCAATGGACAGGTCATCTCAAATGAAGATCAACAAGGAAACAAGGGCTTTGAATGACACACTGGACCAGATGGACTTAACAGATATATTCAGAGCATTTCATCTCAAAGCAGTAGAATCCACATTCTTCTCAAGAGCACATGGAACATTCTCCAGAATAGATCACGTACTGGGTCACAAATCAGGTCTCTATCACTACAAAAATGATTGAGATTATTCTGTGCATATTTTAGACCACAGTGCTTTAAAACTTGAAGTCAACTACAATAAAAAATTTGGAAGGACCACAAATATACAGAGGTTAAAGAACATCCTACTAAAGATTGAATGGGTCAGCCAGAAAATTAAAGAAAAAATTACTTATTTGTTTGTTTGTTTATTTATTTAAGATTTTATTTATTTATTTGACACACACACAGAGAGAGAGTGAGTACAAGCAGGGAGAGCGACAGCCAGAGGGAAAGGAAAAGCCCAATGTGGGGCTCAATCCCAGGACCCTGGTATCATGACTAGAGCTGAAGGCAGATGCTTAACTGACTGAGCCACCCAGGTGCCACAAGAAGAACTAAAAAATATATATATACATAGTAACAAATGAAAATGAAAATGGAAACATGAGAGTTCAGAAACTTTGGGTTGAAGCAAAGGCAGTCCTAAGAGGGAAGTATATAGCAATACAGGCCTTTCTCAAGAAACAAGAAAAGTCTCAAATACACAACCTAAAGAAGCTGGAAAGAGAATAGCAAATAAAGCCTAAATCCAGTAGTAGTACATTACTGAATATGACCCAGTCACCCATTTCTTCTTACAACCCCTTTCTCCCAAACTCTCCTAACTCTCCAAGTCTGCTGCTCTATGACCAGCAGATTCACCTATATTCTCAACCTCTTCTTCAAATGCACAACCTCTTTTGATCTTAACTAAAACCTGACTCTCATACTGAGTGTACTAGTTTCTGTTCTCAAAACATGGTTGATCATTCAGAATCAAGAACTCAACAGATAGAGGTACATATTCTCCTTGATCTCTAGTATTCCTTAGAAATTGCACTATCATAGTCTTATGGTAATCTGTGCTTCTGTGAGATTTCTACCATCTGGTAATATCCCTCTTCAGCCTTTCTCATAGGTATTGTCTATAGAATACTTCCATCAACCCAAAGTTTCCTTTGAGACCATTCCATCCCCTCCTTGTTCCCAGGTAACCACTCTTCTACTTTCTTGGTTAGATTTTTCCCCCCTAGAGTTTCATACATATTATACAGTATGTACTCATTAGTGTCTGGCTTTCCTCACTCAGCATAGTTTTCTTTAGGTTCATTCATGTTGTTGCACTTATCTTTAGTTCATTACTGTTAATTTCAGACTAACATTCCACTGCATTGATATAACAATTTGTTTATCCATTCACCTATTAATGGACATCTGGACTGTTTCCAATGTTCAACTATTATGAATAAAGCTGCTGGGAAGATTTACATCTAAGTCTTTGTATGATCATATGTTTTCATTTTCCTTAGTAAACACCTAGGGGTGGAAATACATGATTATATTATAAGCATGTGTTTAACTATAGGAGACTGCCAGTTTTCTAAAGTGTTTGTACCATTTAATATTCCCATTAGATGTATGGGTTTCAGTCAGCATGAACAATTGACTTATGAAAATTAAATATTAATTGGTACCTTAACACATTTCCTTGACAATGAAAGTCCTTGGAACATTTTATCTCCATCTCAACTTATATACACTACATTATGGTCCAGTCTTTTACTCTAAATATATTGTATGTCCAATAAGCCACTATTATCATTTTATACATTCAATAGTCATTTAGCATTTCCCATATAGTTATTATTTTCACTTTTAAAATTCATTTTAAACCTTCCTTCTCGGATAATTTTCCCTTTGCTTGAAGAACTCCCTTTAGTGAGGGTTTGATGATAATGAATTTTTAGTTTGTTTTTTGTCTGAAAGGGTACTTATTGTTTCTGTTGAAGTCAGGGTAGTCTGTTTATTATTACTTTAAAGGCAATGTACTTTTTTCTGGGCTACTTTAAAGATTCCTGGCTCTCTCTTTTTGTTTGTTTGTTTCCAAAAGTTGCACTATAATGTGTCTCTGTTTGTTTTTTAATTATCCTACTTGGGTTCATAGAGCTTTTCATAATTGTGCCTTTATGTCCTTTATCAGGCTTGGACAGGATTCAGCCACTGTCTCTTCAAAAATTGCTTCTATACCATCTCTCAGTTTTCTTCTAGGAATCGAATTACTTCTGTGATAGACCTTTTCAATAAATCATATACTGTTTCTCTCTGGGCCTCATTCTATTTCTTTTTTTTTTAAATAAAGATTTTATTTATTTATTTGACAGAGAGAGAGGCAGTGAGAGAGGGAACACAAGCAGGGGGAGTGGGAGAGGGAGAAGCAGGCTTCCTGCTGAGCAGGGAGCCTGATGCAGGGCTCAATCCCAGAACGCTGGGATTACACCTGAGCCGAAGGCAGACACTTAACAACTGAGCCACCCAGGTGCCCCTGGGCCTCATTCTAAATATTTTTTCAGTTCACAGGTTTTCCCTTCAATTGTATCTAAACCACTGAGTTTTTATCTATATTTTCAAGTTTTAGAATTTCCACTGTGCTTACTCTCTCATGTGCTCTTTCTCTCAACACAAACACACTGTCTATGATAGAATTATCATGTTAGTTTCACCTGCTTAAACGTGTTCATCATAGCTCTTTGAAAGTTTGATAACTCAAATATCTGGAGTTTTAGTAGGTCAATATTTTTTAATTGAGTTATAAATTATATACAATAAAACAGAAATTGTTGTACATTTCAAATTGCTTGGGCAAATGTACACAGTTGTATAACTACTACCCCAATGAAGATATAGAATATTCTACCAAACCAACAAATGCCCTTATACTCATTTTCAATCAATCCACTGCCCCAGAGCTTTGGTTTCTAACACCGTAGCTTAGTTTTTTGTCTGTCTTAGAATTTCATGTAAATGAAATCATATATTATATACTATTTTGTGTCTGGCTTCTTAGTTTGACATAATTTTTTAGATTCACTTATACTGTTATGTGAATCAATGGTTGTCAATGCACTGTATGAATACACCATAATATAAACACTCATTCACTTGTTGATGTATATCTGGATATTTTCCAGTTTGGGATTTTATGAATAAAGTAATTATTCATGACCATTCTTGTATAAGCCTTTTATATATATTTTCATTTCACTTGGGTATGAAGTGAAACACCTAGATTTTAGCATTAATGTATTAACTTTATAAGAAATAGCCAAACTGTTTTTCCTATGTGGTTGTACCATTTTACATCCTCACCAGCAGTGTATGAGAATTCCATGTGTTCCTCAACTTCACAAATATTTGGAATTGTCAGTCTCTTTAATTTTAGCCACTCTAGTGTTTATAAAGTGATGTCTCCATGTAGTTTTAATTTATATTTTCCTGATATAAAATGATGTTAAATATCTTTTCATGTTCTTATGGGGCATTTACATATCAGTGAAATGTCTGTTCATGTATTTTTCCAATTTTTAAAATTAGATTCTTTGTATTTTTATCATTGAATTTAAGGATCTCTTTATATTTTTCAAATAGATGCTTTGTCAATCTGTACATATATAAAATATATTCTTCTAGTCTATTGCTTGCCTTTTTGTTCTCTTACTGTTATTCTTTGATGACTGGTAATTTTTAATCTTGATGACGTCCAATTTATTGTTTTATTCTTCACTTATTTTTTTTTGTATACTAAGGAGTTTCTGCCTTCCAAAGGTTACAAAGACATTGTCTTATATTTAGTTCTAAGAGCATGACATTTTTAGCTTCTATATTTAAGCCTATAATCAATCTCCAGTTAATTCTCTGCAATGCCACCTCTGTCATAAATCAAGTTTTTATATATGTGGGTCTATCTTTACTTTCTCTATAGTGTTTATTTTTCTTTCTTTTGTGCCTATAACATACACTCTAAATTTCTATAGCTTTTTAATCATTTTTGACATCTTGGGGGGCAAGTCTCTTCACTTTGTTCTTTTTTTTAAAAAGATTTATTTATTTATTTTAGAGAGAGAGAGAGAGAGAGAGAATGCAAGCAGAGAGGGGGAAGGTGGAGAATCTCCAGCAGACTCCCTATTGAGTGTGGAGCCCAACACGGGCTCACTTTCACCACCCTGAGACCATGACTTGAGCCAAAATCAAGTCAGATGCTTAACCAACTGAGCCACCCAGGTACCCCCACTTTGTTCTTATTTAGGAGGATATTGGCTATTCTTGGCTCTTTTTTCTTTTATAAAAAGTCTGCAATCATTTTTTGAATTAATGTTTTATGTTGGAGGTTCTTACATCAATGCAGTTAGTGTTAACTATGAACTCTAAACTCATGTGAACCCAAGTTTAAATTAAAAAATAAATTCTTAAGGAATCCTACATTTTACACAGAACCCAGGCCAAAACAGACATTATGCTTTATTGTCTCCTTGCACTGATTACTGTATTTTTCTTTTAAAGATTGTATTCATTTATTTGTCAGAGAGAGAGAGAGAGAGAGAGTGAGCACGAGCAGGGGAAGTGGCAGGCAGCGGGAGAAGCAGGCTCCCTGCTGAGCAAAGAGCCCACTGCAGGACTCAATCCCAGGACCCTGGGATCATGGCCTGAGCCAAAGACAGATGCCTAACCGACTGAGCCACCTGGGCATCCTGATTACTGTATTTTTCTAGTGCTTTTTCTAGGGCATAATCCTTCAGTGGTATTGGATTTATGGGATGAATCCTTGTATTCATTTCCCATGGTTTATGTAAAAAATTACCACAAATTTAGTGGCTTAAAGTAACACAAATATTTTTTTCTTACACTTTTGGAGGCCAGAAGTCTGGCAGTTTTATGGGCCCCTTCCTCCTCTTTTAAACCCAACAGCATAGCATATTCAAATCTCTTCAGCTTCCTTCATCACATCACCTTTTGCTCTGTAGTCAAATACCTTTTTGCCTACCTCTTATAAGGACACTTGTGATTTATATTTATTAGCCATATAATTCAGGATAATCGCTCCATCACAAGATCCTTAGTGCACATTTGCAACACCCCTTTTGCCACATAAGGTAACATTCACAAGTTCCAGAGATCAGGACATGAATATATTTGGGAGCTATTATTTAGTCTACCACAGCCCTAGTTCTAATCCTAAACTTCACTCAGGCTCAAAGCCTTTCTTGTGTAAACTTAAAACTCAAAATCTTATTTACCAAGACTAGTAGTCCATTTTCCAGCTATAACAGTATCAGTTCATGTGATTAACACTCTAATTTTTAGTTCCCTCTTCCATTTGGGTCCCTGAGTATTTCCTTTAATTTCTAGCAGCCCACATATTTAAAAAGAATGTTTTCTATGTTTTATCTAACTTTTCTAGGATTTTGTAGAGGAAGACTTTTCAGGGTATGTAGTTTGTTATATTTTTAAGAATTGTTGACTCCTATATACATTCTGCTCCCTCCACTTCACTAGAACTGTTCAAGATCACTAACAACAAAGCATACAGTTTCCATCTGCATCTTGCCTAAAAACACAGAATTTACACCAGATGATTATTCCCTGCTTCTTGAAACATTCTCCTCTTGATTTCCATGATATCACACCTTTCTTGTTTTTCCCCCCCTACTTTACAGGTTACTCTTGCTCTTTCTCTACTACAATTTCTTCTACCTGACCTAAAATGCTGCTTCTTTCTAAAACATCATTTACTATTTTAACTACATAGTATAGCTTCAGGATATTGGTAGGAAATATCGGCCTTCTGTGTGGGTATGTAGTATGTGCCTCACAGTTACCACTGCCATGGAGGCAGTTTAGTAGACCAAAAAGAGTGAATATTTGTCTCCTAAAATTTTTTACAGTGGGGAAAACAGGCAGAAAATGTTTTATATGTTTTAAGTCTCCCAGAGAAAAATGCTAATGATATACAAATCTCTTTTTAGACATCAGTAACTTTCTATTAAAGAAAATTTCCCTGATTGTAGGTACTATTGAAAAATCCTTCAAACTTTGTGTAGCCTTTACTGATAATTTGTACTTTCAAAAAAGCTAGAGGAGAAACAGCAATGTCAGATACAAAAAAAAAATGGATCATAAAATAGCACCCAATCCACTTCTCTGTTGTCAACTTAGTTTCCCACTTGTCACCTTTTCCAGCTCTGCCCACTAATTTCCTCTTTTTCACCGAAGGCTCAGTCCCTCCCCAGTTCCTGAAGCAAACCTGACTGAGAAAAGAAGCATTTTAGTAACCTTACTACTCCAACACTCTTTTCCCACCTTTTTCTTAAGAATTCAGTTGCTTGAAACACCAGGATCTGATGACTCAATTACTAATGCTGGGCCCAGGCATTGCTCGCATCCACTCTCCTTATACCTACTACGACAGTCCATCATAAGACTTTGCCAATGCCTTCATCTGCTCATTCTCCATAAAACAACACTCACCAAAGACCGTGCGGGCAGGGACAGACTCTCTGTTGAGCCAGAAAGACACTTGTGACAGAATGACAGTCATGATACATGGCAAGTAGGTCTGGATCACAAAGTAGCCAATTTTTCGCTTGAGATGGAAGTGAGTTGTCATGACGACATATTCTCCTGGAGAGAGAAAAATTAGGCAATATATAGCTGACTAAACATTGTTAAATCAAGGTGGGTCCCAATTCAGTTCACTAAGTTCTTTAATCTTATATTCAAAACAAGACATTCCAGCACCTCCCCGGTTCACATAACCAGATCTCTTTAATAATCATGAAGTAGTGCATTTTTATGCAAAAATATATGCTAACACTATACCAACACAGCTTGCTCAGAGCAATTTTGACACAGATTCATTCAAATAAATAAGTATCTTAAATAATAATAAATAACAGTCTCATCTACAGCATTTGCTATGTGATTGGCACTCTTCTGGCACTTTAACATTTAACGTCTTAAAATACTTACTGTTTATAACAATGTTATAAGGTGGATACCACTGTTATCCTCATTTTATAGTCCAAGAAACTGAGGCAAAGAGAGATTGAGGAATTTTACAAGGTTATCCAGCTACTAAGCAGTGGAGTCTGAATTCAAGGCCACATGGGTTAGTTCCACAGCTTATGCAATTTAACCACAATGCTCTGCTGTTTGAGTGGACTCAGAGTTAGAACCAAAAGTTCATATAGCAAAATGTGGGCTGGCCTGTATCACCCCACTCTAAAACAAGAATGAACACTTATTTAGCTCTTATTATATGCCAAACAACTTTGAGCATTTTGTCTCTGCCCTTCATCTCTCCCCCTCTCTCTCAAATAAATAAAAAAATTTAAGAAATATCTTCTGCCTAGGTTTCCTACTTTTATGGGTTGAATTGTGTCTCCCAGAAAGATATGGTGAAGTCCTAACCATGAGTGCTTCAGAATGTAACCTTCTTGAGAAAAAAAGGTTGTTGCAGGTATAATTAATTAAGATGAGGTCATACTGGAGTAAGATGGTCCCTAATCCACTATGACTGATGTTCGTACAAAAGGAAGACAGACACACACAGGGAGATATATGATCATGTGGAATATTTGATATATAAAATATATAACAAATATTCATAAATTAATTATATTTTGTATATCTGAAAGACAAAGCAAGTGGACTTTTCAAAAAATTATCAAATCAAGCATTTGTTTTAAATAACTGAATATATTTTCTTTAATCTTTTTTTCTAGCCTCTTTCTTTCAATTTCTGTTTTCCTATCTCATTTCCAAAGAAGCAAAGAGCATGCCTAAAATGAGGAGATGGTGAAGTAGGACATCCCTGGCTCAGGTATCCCATCACAAATACATGGATTAGCAACTATTTACAGACAATAATACCTTTGTGAAAATCCCAGAACCAGGGAGTAAAACTAAATCACCCTCTTGGAGCACAAAATCCAAGAAAAGCCACGTTAGAAATGTAAGAGAAGTGGCTTCACTTCACCACCTACTTCCCTCTCCCAGGCCAGCCCAATGTAGCACCTAGAGGGTTCCTCTGGGTCTATGGTTTCTCCAGTGGTAAATGGAGAGCCTAAGGCAGATATCCCGTTTCCCCCAGCATTCCAGAGCATTCCCCCCTTGCCTCATGGGGAATACTGGGGGAATCAACAGGGCTAGACCATTTGGGGTCAACTAGTAACAAAGAAGGGGTGGTGGTGAAACTTACAGCCATCTGTGCTTGGATCTCAGCGGTGATACCAGGTCCTGCTAGCAAATTTGCCAGATCAGAGTCTAGCCAGCAGTCTGTCCCCAACTGTACAGGAAACCCAACCTCTCAAAGCAGCCTGCAGCTCTGGCAAACAGATGAGTACAGGCAGAGGTACTGCCCAACAGCAGAGTTTGGACCAACAACACAACTCCAGCAGAGGCCTTACCCAATGGTGGTAGTCTAGACAAAAGGATCATCATACCGCTTGGTGTCCTGGTGCCCTCACCCAACAAAATGGAGACCTCTACAGGCGTAAAACACTCTGGCTATCCTGCCTGGGGGTCATGGTTACCCCCAACTACCAAAATGGAGACCTCCACAGGTCAAAACCCCTGGCTGTACTGCTGAGAGGGGTAAGGGGGTCATGGCACTCCAACCACCAAAATGGTGACTTCTGTGAGTTGAAACAGGCCCACTGTAATACCTGGGGATCCCTGCCCCCAAGCAGTAGAACATGCCAGGGTTAACCTGTGTTTCAAAACAGTGTGGTACCCAACTACTGCAAGTAGCTAGTCCCGCATGCAACAGAGGCCCCCTGTGGCCCTGCTGAACAGTGGAGCATGGACCACTGAATCATGAATAGAAAATCTAAACAGATCAATATGGTGCAAGGAGATATAATCAGTAATTAGCACCTACCAACAAAGAAAAGCCCAGGACAAAATACCTTCATGGGTAACCAAACATTTAAAGAAGAATAAATGCCAGTCTTCCTTAAAATCTTCCAAAAAATTGAAAAGGAGAAAATGCTTCCAAACTCATTTTAGAAGGCTAGAATTGCCCTGACACCAAAACCAGATAGACTTAGAATTAAAGAAAATTACAGCTGACTCTTAAACAATGCTGGGGTTAGTGGCACCAAAGACCCACACAATGGAAAATCTGCCTATAACTTCTGACTCCCCCAAAATTTAACTACTAATAACCTACTGTTTACCAGAAGCCTTACCAATAACAGTGGATTAACACACATTTTGTATGTTATAAGTATCATATACTATATTCTTACAATAAAGTTAGGAAAAAGAAAATGTTATTAAGAAAATCATAAGGAAGAGAAAATACATTTATGGTACTGTATTTATTGATACTGTAAGTTTACCTCATCTATTTATAAGACAAACCATCTGTTAGTACCTACATCAATATTGTCTTATATAATACAAAACACTGTAAATGCTATACACGTTACTGACATTAGACATCAAAAATGAAAATATGTGAAAAACAAATTAATATTTATTTACAAATATAACAATTCATGCTTTGATATCAAAGAAGCAGCAATATGATTGCTTTATGGTAGCCTCGTATAATCAATATAATTGCTTCATGGTGGCTTAGCCCATAGACTGATGAATGAATCATCATAAAATTTTTATGGCATACAGTATTACATTCATATTCATAATATGGTATTGGAAACATTGTTACTTTAAGAAAAACACTTGCCCGTTATGATAGGCTGATAAGCATTGTCTCCAATTAGAAGAGAGAATTACTGTATGGTAATGTAATTCTTTGAAAGCAAAGTTATAAAACAAAAGACATTATTAATTTTTATATTAAATATCACTCACTTTATGCCTATGTAAGGATCACATATTCACTTCCATACAAGTCTCACACATGATGTTCTTCATAATGAATATTTAGGTGGTGATGATGACACAAAAATGTCTCATACAATTCTTGTGGTACAGTTATTAGATATTCATATGAGGACACAAACACACAACAGATAATAAGTTTATTAACTGTATGCCATGATGATTATTTACTATTCATTAAGTGGAACTGAATTATCGTAAAGGTCTTCATCCTCCTTGTCTTCCGGTTGAGTGGGTGGAGGAAGAAGAGCAGGAATTGGTCTTGCTGTCTCAGGGGTGGCAGAGATAGAAGTGGTGGAGGAGATAGAGGGAGGGAGGAGAGACAGTCACACTCAGCATAACTTTACAAAAATACACCGTAATGTCTGTCTGACTTGTTTTTGCTTTCTCATTTCTCTAAAAACATTTTTATATGGCACCAATCCTTCTTCCACCACTTGGTTTAGTTTCAGTGCCCATATCATAGAAGGGTCCATGTCATAAAAAAATGTCAAAAGCTGTCTTGAATAATTCAAATCCTTCTTCTTCCATATTGTCTAATGTCAATTTGTTTTCTGGCACAACTTCTACATCTTCTTCCTCATTGTCTGGCATTGGTTCAGAAGCACTCATCTCCATCAAGTTGTCTTCTATTAATTCTTCAGATGTGGTGTCTGTTAGCTCCCGAATTTCTCCAAGATCAGTATCTTGAAACCCTTCAATCCCCACTTTTATTTTTTACCATATCACAGTCTCTTTCATTATTTCTTTGGTTCTATCATACATCATGTGAAGTCATGCACAACATCTGGACACAGTTTTCTCCAGCAGGAATTTATTCAGACTTGATGGCTGTCATGGCTTGTTCTGTAACAATGATGGCATCTTAAGTGTTACAATCCCTCCAGGTTTTCATGTTGTTCTCTATATTGGGGTTCTCCTGCATAGGGTTGATGATCTTTTACATAGAGTACCATGTATAATGAAACTTAAAGGTCCTTGTGACCTCCTGATGCAGAGGCTGAATTAGAGGTGTTATGTTTGGGGGTAAGTAGACCACTTCAGTACTTTTGGTATTGAACTTATGGGTTTCTGGGTGGCCAGTTGCATTGCCCAATATCAAAAGAACTTCAAAAGGCAATCTCTTACTGACAAGATACTTCCTGACCTCAGGGACAAAATATTGATGGAACCAATCCAGAAAAAGTGTTTGCATTGTCCAGGCCTTCTTGTTGAACAACAAAAAGACTGGCAGCTGGTGTTTATCTTTTCCCTTCAAGGTTGGAGGGTTAGCAGTTTTATAGATAAGGGCAGTCCTGATCATAAACCTGACTACATTTACACACAACAGTAGAGTTAGTCTGTCCTTCCTTTCCTTAAGTCCTGGCATTCACTTCTCTTCCTTACTAATAAGTGTCTTTTGTGGCATTTTCCCCAGTATAGGGCACTTCCATCTGCATTAGAAACCTGTTCAGACAGATATCTTTTTTCCTTGATGATTTTTTAATGGTGTCTGGGAACTTATCTGCTGCCTTTTGGTTGGCAAAAGCTGTTTTTCCCCAAAGATACAGATGTAATGAAAAGAAGGGACATACACACCCCAGTGTTCATAGCAGCAATGTTCACAATAGCCAAACTGTGGAAGGAGCTGAGATGACCTTCAACAGATGAATGGATAATGAAAATGTGATCCATATATACAATGGAATATTATTCAGCCATCAGAAAGGATGAATACCCACAATTTGCATCGACATGGATGGAACCAGAGGGGATTATGCTAAGTGAAATAAGTCAAGCAGAGAAAGACAATTATCATGTGGTTTCACTCATATGTGGAACATAAGGAATAGAATGGAGGACATTAGGGGAAGGGAGGGAAAACTGAAGGGGGGGAAATCAGAGGGGGAGATGAACCTTGAGAGACTATGGAGTCTGGGAAACAATCTGAGGGTTTCAGAGGGGAGGGGGTGGAGGGATAGATTAGCTCAGTGATGGTTATTAAGGAGGGCACGTGTTGTAATGAGCACTGTCTGTTTTGCGCAAATAATGAATCATGGAACACTACATCAAAAACTAATGATGTACTATATGGTGACTAACATAATAAAAAAAGGGGAAAAAAACTCTTTCAAAAGTATCAAACCATCCTTTGCTGGTATTAAGTTCCCCAACTTTAGATTCCTTTTACTTTAAATTGTCGTATAATGACTTCACTTTTTCTTGATTCATATTAGAGTCTATATATATATATATATATATATATATATATATATATATATATATATACATATATATATATATATACCTTTTTTTATAGCAATCCTGCACCCACATAAAAGCTGCATTTTCAATGAAAAAATGGTATTTCACAAAAAGTACAAGGTTTTTATACCTGTAGATGTAGTTGCAGTGATAACTTCATGAATTTCCTTTTTTAATAATGGTCCTTATGCTGGATTTATTTACCTCGAAATGGTAGGAAACTTCAGCTCTAGACCTCAATCTATGGTACATATCAAGCAATTAAACTTTTTCTTATAATATCACGACTTTTCTCTGCTTCTTGGGAGCACTCCCAGAATCACTAGTGGCACTTTGTATGGTTTCCATGGCATTATTCAAGTTTCATGGTATTGCACTAAACATGATGAAAAATATGCAAGAACCATGAGAGATCACTTTTTACTGTGATACACAATTTACTGAAGAGATGAACTGCTCACAGGGAGATGATTAGCATCACACAATGTTCTAAGTAGATACAATACTTGATCTCACTACAATAGCAACAGGAGGTGGCTATAAAATTCTTAATGTAGTGCAGTATGTACTGTGGTTAATTTTATGCAGTTATGATTTAAAACTACGTCTTTACATTTGTTTACATTTCTCTCAACTGTGAATGGTGCCACGGGCCATCTGTGTATACATGCATAACTTGATAAGTTTGAACTTTTTATAATAGATTTTGAATATTTTGTGCTGGTGAATAATAAAATAGACTAGTATCTACATAATTTATGCTTTCATGACATATCAAACTTATCCTATTTTTTTGATATTTCTAGGCTATGTGGTTCATCTGTGAGTTTCCTCAAATTGTTATAAATATCCAAACATTTTTCCAATGTATTTATTGAAAAACATCCACATATAAGTGGAATCATGCAGTTCAAACTTGTGTTGTTCAAAGGTCAACTGTACAGGCCAATATCCCTGAAGAATACAGGCACAGAAATTCTCAACAAATACTGACAAGCCAAATTCAACAGCGCTTTAAAAGAATGGGATGCAAGAATGGTTCAACATTTGCAATTCAAAAAATGTGATACATCACATTAATAGAATGAAAGAAAAAAATCAAATGATAATTTCAATAGATGCAAAAAAGAATTTAACAAAATTCAGCATTCATTCATGATAAAAACTCAACAAATTGGGTATAGAAGAAATATACCTCAACATAAAAAAGTCCATATATGACAGGCTTACAACTAACGTACTCAATGGTGGGTTGAAAGCTTTTCCTCCAAGATCAGGGAGAAGACATAAGTGTCCACACTCACCACTCCTTTTCAACACAATACTGAAAGTCCTTGCTGGAGCAATCAGGTAAGAAAAAGTAATAAAAGGCATCAGAATTGGAAAGGAAGAAGTAAAATTGTCTGTTTTTGCAGATGACATATATATATATATATATATATATATATATATATATATATAATCCTAAAGACTACACACAAACACAAAAAAACACAAAAAACAAAACCCTTTACAACTAATCAACAAATTCAGTAAAATTGCAGGATACAAAATTAACATACGAAGTTAGTAGTGTTTCTATTTTAATTTATTTTTTTATTTTTTTAAAGGTTTTATTTATTTAGTTGAGAGATAGAAAATGAGCAAGCAAGAGGGAGAGAGAGCACAAGCAGGGAGAGGGGCAGAGAGAAAGGAAGAAGCAGACTCCCCACTGAGCAGGGAGCCCAGTGAGGGGCTCCATCCCAGGACTCCAGGATCATTACCTGAGCCAAAGACAGACACTTAACTAACTGAGCCACCCAGGATGCCCCAGTAGTGTTTCTATATACTAACAACAAACTACCTGAAAAAGAAATTTAAAAAAAAATTCCATTTATAATAGTATCAAAAATAATAAAATACTTTGGAATAAATTTAACCAAGGAGATGAAAGATCTGTATACTGAAAACTATAAGACATTGATGAAAGAAATTGAAGACACAAATAAAAGATATCCCATGTTCATAAATTAGAAGAATTTATATTGCAAAAATGTCCATATTACCCAAAGTGATATAGAGTCAATGCAATACTGATCAAAATTCCAATAGCATTTTTTCACAGAAGTAGGGAAAAACAACCTTAAAATGTTATTGAACTACAAAAGACTCTGAATAGCCAAAACAATTTTCAGAAAGCGAAACAGAAATGGAGACATCACACTTCCTGATTCAAGTTATATTACAAAGCTATAGTAATCAAAACAGTATGGTATTGGCATAAAAACAGACATGTAGATGAATGGAACATAAGAAAATACTCAGAAATAAACTCATGTATATAGTCAACTAATATTTGACAAGGATGCTAAGAATACAGAATGGGGAAAGAATAGTTTTTTCAATAAATGGTGGTGGGAAAACTGGATATCCACATGCAAAAGAATGAAAATTGACCCCTATCTTGCAAATTAACTCAAAATGAATTAAATACTTAATGTAGACCTGTTAATAAAAGCACAGGCAACAAAAGCTAAAATAAACAAATGGGACTGCATCAAACTAAAAAACATGTTCACAGCAAAGGAGACAATTAATAAAAAGAAAAGACAACCTGCAGAATGATAAAAAATGTTTGCAAACCATATGTTTGATACAGATTATACTCCAAAATATATAAAGAACTCTTACAACTCAATATCAAAAAATCAAAAACAATCCAATTAAAAATGGGACAAGGACCTGAATGAAATTTTTCTGAAGACATACAAATGGCCAACAGGTACATGAAAATGTGCTCAATGTTACTAATCATTAGGGAAACGCAAATCAAAACCACAATGAGATATCACCTCACACCTAATAGAATGGTAACCATCAAAAAGATAAGAGATAACAAGTGTTTGGAAGGATGTGGAGAAAAGGGAAACTTTGTGCATTATTGGTGGGATATAAATTGGCACAGCTACTATGGAAACTAGTATGGAGGTTTCTCAAAAAATTAGAAATACCATATGATCCAGCAATCCCACTTCTGGGTATACATCCAAAAGAAAAAATCAGTACCTAGAAGAGATATCTGCACCCCTATATTCATTGCAGCATTATTCACAATAGCCAAGACATGGAAACAACCTAATGTCCATCAATGGATGAATGAATAAATTAAATGTGATATATAGTTACACACACACACAATGGAGTATTATCTCAGCTGTAAAAAAATGAAAAAATCCTGCCATTTTTGACAACATAGATGAAACTAAAAGACATTATGCTAAGTGAAATAAGCCAAAGAAAAATACTGTGTGGTATCATTTACATGTAGAATCTAAAAAAAAGTTGTACTTATAGAAACAAAGGAGAATAATGGTTTCCAGGGGTGGAGGGGTGGGGGAAATGGGGAGATGTTGATCAAAGTGTACAAACTTCCAGCTATAGGATGAATAAATTCTGAGAATCTAATGTACGGCATGATGATTATAGTTAATGATACTATATTGTATATTGAAATTTGCAAAGAGAGTAAATTCTTAAGTGATTTCATCACCAGAATAATAATAACAACAATAATAACAACAACAAGGTGATGGATTGTGGTAATCATTTCACAACTATATATATATATATATAATCACATTGTACACCTTAAATATATACAGTTTTTTCAATTATATCTCAATAAAGCTGATGGATTGTGGTAATCATTTCACGACTATATATATATATATATATATATATATATATATATATATATATAAAATCACATTGTACACCTTAAATATATACAGTTTTTTCAATTATATCTCAATAAAGCTGGGATGCCAGGGGAAGCAGAGGCAAAAAGAATTCTCCTAAGTGAGAACTGAAGCCTTTTGTTTGGTTGGGAAGATTTCCCATTTCTGCTCTTGTATTGCAGATGATCTGGGCCCAATGTAAAACAGTCAAAGAGATCATAGAAAGTCACCTTTTCACAAGCACAGGTATTCATAACCAAGATAATTACTGTGGGTGAAAATCGCAAGCAAATGTTTAGAAAGCTTAGCAAATTAATCCATTGTGTTAATTAATTGACTAGGTTCTCTTAAATATAACTCTGATATTTTGTATCTTTTTACATCCTCTTCTCTGCCAAAGTAAGAACCAAAGCTTTGATCAGATTGGAAGATTTTTTTTCCAACTTCCCCATTATATTTCCACCCTGTGTCTCAGCTTATTATTAAGCTTATTAAGTACCATCTGTGTTGTGTATGAAATATTCAAGGGTACAATATAAAACATATAATGCATATGTATTCACAAATTAGTTTTTATCTATGGATTAGAAATACAGAACAGTTCAGTAAATGCTTTACATAACTAAATATATTTTTATAAAGTGGATCATTATATTCCCCCTCTCCTTGCTGCCTCTCTTTTTGTGTCTTACTATGAAAGATGACCCTTTAAGTGGTTTGCAGAATTTTCCTCTGCCTTTGTACTTCAGCCTATTAAGTTCCATTTGTGTTAAATGTGAAATATTTGAGAATGCGATGTAAAACACATTCACAATTTAGCTAGTATCAAAGGTTGTGAAAGACACAAGATTTTTAAAATAGCTTGGCAAATTAACTCATAATACTGAGTGGATATATTTTCTTAAATTCATGTTTGTTTTTCAATTCCATTTCTCTGTTCCTTATACTTTTATCTTGCCTTTTTTATTCTTTTCATCTCCATTGCTCTGACTTGTCTTTGTGTCTCACTCTCTCATATTCTGTTTATTTATCTAGGCTACATGTCTAGAAAGATAATATATACAATGACAGTAATAAAAATGAGATTCTAACAAATGGTCAAATTTCTAGGAATGGAAAAATAAGATCATATATCCAAATCCTCCACTTAGAAAATTAATGCAATAATTTGCCAAATGAGAGAAAATGGAATGGGTACTGAAATAGGGAATGGTTTGAACAGCTAAACACAGATTTGAAGGACTTTTATTCATTTATTTAACACATATTTGAATCTGGAGCAAAGAGGAGGAGCCCTCTGCTTAGAATTACAGGCATACCTTATTTTATACACTTGATTATTTATTTATTTTACTGAAGTATAGTTAACATACAGTGTTATATTAGTTTCAAGTATACCATAGAGTGATTTGACAGTAGTATACACTACACAGTGCCCACCACGATGAGTGTAGTTACCATCTGTCACTACACAAAGTTATTACAATAATGTGAACTATATTCCCTATGCTTTACCTTTCATCCTCATTATGTATTTATTTTTATAACTAGAATTTTGTACCTCTTAATCCCTTTCATCTATTTTGCCCATCTCTCCTCTGAAACCACCAGTTTTCTGTATTTATGAGTCTTTTTCTATTTTTTGTTTGTTCTTTTGTTTTTAGATTCCACATGTAAGTGAAATCATATGGTATTTGTCTTTGTCTGACTTATTTCACTTAGCATAATGCCTTCTAGCACCATCCATGTTGTCTCAAATGGCAAGATTTCACTGTTTTTTTTATGGCTGAGTAATATTCCATTGTGTGTGTATGTGTGTGTGTGTGTGTGAGAGAGAGAGAGAGAGAGAGAGAGAGAGAGAGAGATCACATCTTCTTTATCCATTTGTCTATCTGTGGATACTTAGTTTGCTTCCATATCTTAACTATTGTAAATAATGCTGCAATGAACATAGAGGTGCATATGTCCTTTCTAACTAATGTTGTTTTCTTTGGGTAAATACCTCAATACTGGGTCTTTTACAAATTGAACGTTTGTGGCAATCCTATGTCAAACAAGTCTATAGTGCCAGTTTTCCAAAAGCATTTGCTCACTTCGTGTCTCTGTGTTACATTTTGGTAAATCTTGCAATATTTCAAACTTTTTCATTATTATTATATTTATTATGGTAGTCTGTGATCACTGATTCTGACTTGCTGAAAGCTTAGGTGATGGTTAGCACTTTTTGAGAATAAGGTATTTTTAAATTAAGGTATATAAAATTTTCAACATAATGCTATTGTACACTGAATAAACTATAGTAGAGTGTAAACATAACTTTTATATGCACTGGGAAACCAAAAATTCACTTGACTCACTTTTTTGAAATACTTACTTTATTTTGTTGGTCTGAAACTGAACTGGCAGCATCTCTGAGGTATACCTGTACTTCATACTAAGGACTGAAAGCATTCAGAGAGAAAGCCACTCATATAAAACAGAACATTCATATTGTGGGTCTTTCTCTGATCTAGCATTTCATTAATATGGTGGACGCCACATGGAGGAACATATTTAGAATTCAGAAAAGAACGTTCATAATTTATAATCACATGAAAATAATACACATATATGTGAGGTAATAATATTAATATGGTTCCTAAATCAAAGGGTATCAAAGGGTGTACAGCAAAAAGTCTCCTTCCCATAGATGCACCCAAACCACCCATCTCATTTCTCCTCCTACAGTTAACAGCCTCTTGGGGTGCCTGGGTGGCTCAGTAAGTTAAGCGTCCAACTCTTGGCTTTGGCTCAGGTCATGATCTCAAGGTCGTGGGATAGAGCACTGTGTGGGCCTTGTCCTCAACGCAGAACCTGCTTGAGATTCTCTCCCTTGGCCCCTCCCCCTGCTAACGTTCTATCTCTCTCAAAATAAATAAAATCTTTTTAAAAAAGTTTTAATTTCTACACTATTCTTTAAAAAAAACCAAAACAACAAAAACAATTAACAGCCTCTTGTGTATCATTCTAGAAATATTATCTCTATACCAGTATATATGCCTAACTGTTCAGTGTTCTGTGCTTTGCTTTTTTTCACTCAACGATATATCCTATAGATATATCCTTTGAATGATACATCAAGAACTTCCTCATTCCTTCTTATAGCTGCATAGTATTGAATGGTGTGAATGAATTTAATACATTAAATCACCTTTTTACTGATGTACATTGTATCATGTTTCTAAAACTAATTTGAGATATAATGTAATTATATCTACAATGACCCTATTTTCAAATAAGGTCACTTACAGATGTACTGTGAGTCAGGATTTCAACATATCTTCTGAGGGGACATAATTCAATCCATAACATCTGTATTGCCAATACTGAAGGGAAACTGACATGTTAATACACTGATAATGGGACCATGAATTGTTTAGCCTTCTTAAATGGCAATTTGTCAATATGTATTATAATTTTAAAAAATGTGTCTACTTTCCGAAAGAGCAATCTCAATATTCTGTCTATTCCAGGCAGATGATTACACAGGGACAAAATGTGATATAGAAAAAGAAGGTCTTCACAGTGTTGTTTATAGCATTAAAACACAGAAAATAATACTAAATAATTGGTTAAATGGACTATGATCCACATATAGGAAGCCATTAAAATGAAGATATTATTTTATTGAGTTTCACAATGAAATGCTACACTTCCCAGTGATAACAAAACTTATCATCATTGTCAAGAATTCTGTGGCCTTGAAGGAATGCTTCTTAATTTTCTGTTTAAATTAGGTGATGGGGATTAAGGAGTGCACTTGTGCTGCTGAGCATCGGTGGTTGAATGAAAGTGTTGAATCACTATATTGTACACTTGAAACTAATATTACACTGTATGTTAACTAACTGGAATTTAAATAAAAACTTAAAAGAAAAAAATAAAATAAATTTAAAGTACCTAAAAGAAGTAATAATTAATGTTTATTATAATTATGTCTATTATAATTATTTAAATATTATTATTTATAACTAACTAACAAGAAGCAACAAGTATTGGCAAGGATGTGGAGCAAAAGGAACCTTTGTGTACTTTGGTTGGTGGGATATAAATTGGTGCAACCACTATGGAAAATAATATGAAGGTTCCTCAAAAATTAAAAATAGAACTACATATATCCAGCAATACCACTTCTGGGTATTTATCCAAAGAAAATGAAAACACTAACTCAAAGATATATGCATTACATCTTAATTGCAGCATTTTTACAATAGTCAAAATGATGTAGAAACAACCTAAGTGTCCATCAATGGATGAATGGATAAAGAAAATGTGCTCTGTGTGTGTGTGTGTGTGTGTGTGTGTGTGTGTGTATATATATATATATATATATATATATATATATATATATATATATATCACATATATATTATACACACATATATATTTTATAGACACATATATAATATATATATTTTACACACATATACCCATATATACATGTATATGCATATACATACACACATATGCAGTGGCAGTGGAATATTATTCATCCATCAAAAGAAGGAAATCTTGCTATTTGCAACAACATGGATGGACCTTGAGGGTATTATGCTAAATGAAATAAGTCAGACAGAGAAACACCAATATTATATGATTTCACATATATATGAAATTTTTAAAAAAGAACAAAAAACAAATAAGCAAACAAACCAAGTTCATAGATACACAGAACAGCTTGATGGTTGCCAGGAGCATGGGAGGGGCAGTGGGTAAAATGGGTGAAGGTGTCAAAAGATACAAACATCTGTCATAAAATAAATAAGTCATGGGTATGTACTGTACAGAATGGTGACTATAGTTAATAATACTGTACTGTGTATTTGAAAGTTGCTGGGAGTAGGTCTTAAAAGTTCTCAAGGAAAAAAATTGTAACTGTATATGTTGACAGATGGTAACCAGAGTTACTGTGATAATCATATATATAAATCATATAATCAATATATAAAATATTGCATCATTATGTTGTATACCTGAAACTAATATAATGTCAAGTATATCTCAATAAAAATATTAGTAACATGTATGCATTTTATTTGGATTTTCTATATTTGGTGATAAGAAATCATGCTTATAATATAAAATTAAATTAAAAACAGTATCAATGATATTTATGTAAAAAAATGCAAAGGGAACCTTCTTAAAGATTATACACCAAAATGTACAATAATCAGTTAATGGTGGGATTAAAGAATATTTTAATTCCCATATTTTGCTTTTCTGTGTATTCTATTTTTCCTATAATGAATGTGCATTGCCTGTGTGATAAAAACTAAACAAACAGTGGCTTAACCAAATGAAATGGGAGCTGGGGCTGCTTGGATAGCTACTGATGGATCTCAAAAGTTGATGCCAGGTGAGCAGTGCTGAGGAAGGACTGGGAAGCGGGGAGAGCCAACGGATACAATGGGGAATTCTCTCCCTCCCCCAGGGTAGACATCTTGGATGGGGTATGTGTGCCCTGGGCCGCTAGGGACCCTCTGTGCTGCTCTGAGCAGAGCCCTGCTACCTGCAGGCACACACATGATCTCCTCTAGGATCCTGCCCACAGCTCATGTGGAAGGGAGAATAAGCATGCATTTCAGCTATGCAATCACAGAAGGGAGGTCCTGGCTCTGGCTGCAAAGACAGCACAATGCAGATGAACCCAGGAGCAGGACAAAGGCTTCTGCTCAGAAACATGAAGGGGTACCGTAGGACAAAGGAATGCTGTGTGAACATGTGGGTGCTGAAGGCCCTGCTCCATCCCCCTGCTTGGGGAGAGCAGAACCACTGTCCAGGTGGGGAAGACTATCTCCCACATACACACACCAAGTCCAGCTGAGGTACCCTTAGCCCTACCCTTCCATGAGGCCCCAGGAAGTGGGTTTCAAGCACCCTAACAAGGGCTGTGTCCAGTCCAGGGATCAGGGCATGCAAACCAAGCAGTAGTTCTGCAAACAGTGGGTAATACTTATACCATGGTATAGATTCACTGTAAGCAAACCAAATTGGGGAGGTTAGGCAACTGGCCCTAGACCACACTTTCAATGCTTCCAGAGGATAGGAGACATAGCCAGAATCTGAGCCCCAGGAGCATAGTAGCCCACCGTGAAGACATGGAGTGTTCCTTGGAGCAAAGTAATGAGATCCAGGTTGCCTGGGCACACCCACCTAGAACACCTACCTGTACACTCTCTCCAAAACTGGACACTTGACTCCAGCAGCTAACTCACACCTGCTGGAGGGGGAGAACTCTTGGACTTGGGCCAACTATGTACATTAGTGCCTGCCCAGCTGCTCAGCCTGGTCCAGCCACTACCAACTCCATGGGCCAAACCCCAGAACCCTCTCAGAGGAGAGCAGCCCACACCCTAGTGGCTCCATATTCTTTCTACCTTTCACTTCTTACTCTGAACCAGTTGCAGTTTCTCCAATAGATTGTTTTCACATTGACACCTCAGTATTGCCTGTCTTTGTAATAGCCTTTCCCCACATCAAATTCCAAATCTCGAAATCCTATTGTCTCTGAAATCTATTTTAAATGCTTCTTTATTTAGCTACCCTCCCCTGGTCCTGGGATGGAGGGAAAACAGGGCACAGAGAAGATGATATACTATAACATCATAAGAAGTGGGAACAGTGTCCAGATAATTAAATAAAAGAACAAGAGTACCCTAATTCATTTAAAATTGTGGATTCAGATCTTTCACCAGGACAAGCGTTGAAAGTTCCTGCCCTTAACAGCAAAAAATATTGTAAGCTATGTGGGCCCCCAAGATATACTCCATTTTGCCAAATACCCTAAGATTAGTTCAGATTCAGGGTGCTTCCTTCCTCAGGCCCTTGTAACTGGTCAGTCTCTAAATAGGACTCAAGGCTACAAGTCTCTAGGTTCCATTTATCAATCCAAGGATTTAGCTATGGAGAGGACCTGGCAAGGTTTGCCAGACAGACGTTTTTGAGACAGGTGACTCACTTAAAAAAATAATTCCATGGCTCATCCTTAGACCTCCTGGTTGTGCACCTGGACTCTCCTGGGTTATTAATTTGTCACTTCAGCATTGGCAGAGTTGAGCAAATGTCTTCATGAAACCTTTAGGACCAAAGTTCAGTTCTCCCACCATCATGGCTTCCCTCTACCTTATCTTCTACCACAGTCCAGCCCTAATGTCCTTGACCAGCTAACCCACTTAGACAGCAGGGCATCATAGTTAAAAACATTGGCTTGGGAGCCAATATGCCTGAATTCAGATCTTGGCTCTGATATTACATAATGTAACATAGGGCAAACTACTGAACATTTCTACGTCTCAATTTCCTAATGATAATAGTACCTACATTACAAGACTACTTTGAGGATTACATGTTTTTATAAGCACGGGTATAAGACTGGTATATGATTCAAGTTAAAAAAATGTTTATTAATAAAATAAATAAATACCTGTACTAGACCGGATTATCTCTGTCCCAACAACATGGCCCAGCAGGTCATATTGATTCAGGCGGGAGCCATCCTGTGCTACTTCCACAGATTTGTTCTTCCCAAGAGTCCAGGAATAAACCACTTCAGCTGTTGTATAAGCATCTAAGGCAGAAAAGGGTGAAGAAGAAGTTGAAGGGAAGAGAAAATAATTATCCTTAATACTGAACTTGCATGAGATTGAAATACAGCTTCCTTCCCAAAAGAGTTCTGGGTATGTGTTCTGTCTTCAACTGAAGTACATTTATCCATCCACCTAGTAAACACTCATTGAATAACTTCTAGTTTATTTTCTGCTGGGTTTATGCTGGGTACACAGGAGTGAACCCAAAGTGGTCTCTTCTTTCAATGACACACAGTCTTCTGGACTGACAATAAATTGTTACACTTTTCCTTCTCTTGGAGGGTAGAGAGTAGAGGCAAGGGGAGGAATAGTTAAAATATTATCTAATGCAGATGTCATAAATTCAAATTCCTATAAGAGTGGTATCTTAAATAAGTAAATCAGGATAATCATAAAAAAAAAAAACACTGTCAAAAATGTAATACAATTTTAGGGGAGGGGTTAAGATGGCGGAGGAGTAGGAGACACCTTTTTCAACCGGTCCCATGAGTCGAGCTGGATAGGTACCAGACCAGCCTAAACAAACACGGAACCAGCCTGAGACGCAGGAAGATGCATCTGGATCTCTACAAATGAACATCTCCAGTGCTGACTATTGAGGTACGAAGCGGGGAGCCATGAAACCGTGCACAGATATCTGAAGATAAACGGAAGGGGGAGGGAGCCGCCGCGTTCGGGTGCGGGGAAGCGGTAGCCACCTGCATGGGAGCGTGGGCGGGGCTCACGGACGGCACCCGCAAAACAGCAGACTGAGACCGTGAGCCGGGTGTGCCGCGCCACCAGGCATCTCGCAGAACACCGGAATCCCGGTGCGCTCACTGGATCCAGACTGAGACCGGGAGCTTCCGGAGCGCGCGTGGGGCGGCTAGCGGCTGGCGGCGTTAGAAATACAAAGGACAGAGACGTGCCGGCCCTGGAAGACGCGAGGGCTGGGACGCCGGGTGTGGGGCGCACATCCCGGGACTCTGCAGGGTTGAGCAGCAGCAACAGTAACAGAGTTAAAGTGGCCAGAACATTAGTAGAGAACGGGCCGCAATCCCTCTGTTCTGTGACAGAGGCTGAAACTCGGCCGCTGCGGCTCTGACTCTCAGAAGAGGCACAGCAAACCACCAGGGAAAGCCGCCAGAGAACAAAAGCCTGGAAATACCGGCTCAGAGAGTGCCCATCCCCATCACCCCTCGCAGGGGACGCGGAGACTCTACCCAAACAGGGTTGCCTGAGTATCGGCGCGGCAGGCCCCTCCCCCAGAACACAGAAGGCAGGCTGAAAAATCAAGAAGCCCACAACCCGGGCGCCTGGATGGCACAGTCATTGAGCGCCTGTCTTCGGCTTAGGGCGTGATCCCGGCGTTCCGGAAAGGAGTCCCTCATCGGGCTCCTCCGCTGGGAGCCTGCTTCTTCCTCTCCCACTCCCCTGCTTCTGTTCCCTCTCTCGCTGGTTGGCTGCCACATAAATAAATAAATAAAATCTTTAAAGAAGAAGCCCACATCCCTAAGATCCCTATAAAACAAGGGGCACGGCCTGGGACCCAGTCAATAATTTGGGCTCTGGACAACCCCGCAACCTCTCCTCATCAGAATGACAAGAAGGAGAAGCCCCCCCCCCCCCAGCAAAGAAAAGACAGTGAGTCTGTGGCCTCTGCCACAGAAATAATGGATATGGATGTAACCAAAGTATCAGAAATGGAATTCAGAGTAACGATGGTCAAAATGATGAGTAGAATTGAAAAAACTATTAATGAAAAGGTTACTGAGAATATAGAATCCCTAAGGACAGAAATGAGAGCGAATCTGACAGAAATTAAAAATTCTGTGAGCCAAATGCAGGCAAAACTAGAGGCTCTGACGGCCAGGGTCACAGAAGCAGAGGAACGGTTTAGTGAATTGGAGGATGGGTTAATAGAGGAAAAAATGAAAATAGAAGATGGTCTTAAAAAAATCCACGCCCACGAATGTAGGTTATGGGAGATTACTGACTCAATGAAACGATCCAATGTTAGAATCATCGGCATCCCCGAGGGGGTGGAGAAAAACAGAGGTCTAGAAAAGATATTTGAACAAATTGTAGCTGAAAACTTCCCTAATCTAGCGAGGGAAACGAACATTCGTGTCCAAGAGGCAGAGAGGACCCCTCCCAAGCTCAACCACGACAAACCTACGCCATTTCACGTCATAGTTACTTTGGAATTAACTTAACCAGAGACGTAAAGGACCTATATTCTAGAAACTATAAATCACTCTTGAAAGACATTGAGGAAGACATAAAAAGATGGAAAGATATTCCATGCTCATGGATCGGAAGAATTAACATAGTTAAAATGTCCATGCTACCCAGAGCAATCGACACTTTCAATGCTATCCTGATCAAAATACCGAGGACATTTTTCAAAGAACTGGAACAAATAGTCCTTAAATTTGTATGGAAACAGAAAAGGCCCTGAATCTCCAAAGAACTGTTGAAAAGGAAAAACAAAGCTGGGGGCATCACAATGCTGGATTTCGAGCTGTACTACAAAGCTGTGATCACAAAGACAGCATGGTACTGGCACAAAAACAGACACATAGACCAATGGAACAGAATAGAGAGCCCAGAAATGGACCCTTGGCTCTTTGGGCAACTAATATTTGATAAAGCAGGAAAAAACATCCGGTGGGAAAAAGACAGTCTCTTCAATAAATGGTGCTGGGAAAATTGGACAGCTACATGCAAAAGAATGAAACTTGACCACTATCTCACACCATACACAAAAATAAACTCCAAATGGATGAAAGACCTCGATGTGAGACAGGAATCCATCAAAATTCTAGAGGAGAACATAGGCAGCAACCTCTATGACATCGGCCAAAGCAACCTTTTTCATGACACATCCCCAAAGCAAGAGAAACAAAAGATAAAATGAATTTATGGGACTTCATCAAGATTAAAAGTTTCTGCACAGCCAAGGAAACAGTCAGAAAAACTAAGAGGCAGCCCACGGAATGGGAGAATATATTTGCAAATGACACTACAGATAAAGGACTGGTATCCAAGATCTACAAAGAACTTCTCAAACTCAATACACGAGAAACAAATAAACAAATCAAAAAATGGGCAGAAGATATGAACAGACACTTTTCCAATGAAGACATACAAATGGCTAACAGACACATGAAAAAATGTTCAAAATCATTAGCCATCGAGGAAATTCAAATCAAAACCACACTGAGATACCACCTTACGCCACTTAGAATGGCAAAAATAGACAAGGCAAGAGACAACAATTGTTGGAGAGGATGTGGAGAAAGGGGATCCCTCCTACATTGTTGGTGGGAATGCAAGTTGGTCCAGCCACTCTGGAAAACAGTGTGGAGGTCCCTTAAAAAGTTAAAAATTGAGCTACCCTATGATCCAGCCATTGCACTACTGGGTGTTTACCCCAAAGATACAGACGTAGTGAAGAGAAGGGCCATACGCACCCCAATGTTCATAGCAGCAATGTCCACAATAGCTAAATCGTGGAAGGAGCCGAGATGCCCTTCAACAGATGACTGGATTAAGAAGATGTGGTCCATATATACAATGGAATATTACTCAGCTATCAGAAAGAACGAGTTCTCAACATTTGCTGCAACATGGACGGCACTGGAGGAGATAATGCTAAGTGAAATAAGTCAAGCAGAGAAAGACAACTATCATATGATTTCTCTCATCTATGGAACATAAGAACTAGGATGATCGGTAAGGGAAGAAAGGGATAAAGAAAGGGGGTATAATCAGAAGGGGGAATGAAACATGAGAGACTATGGACTATGAGAAACAAACTGAGGGCCTCAGAGGGGAAGGGGGTGGGGGAATGGGATAGACCGGTGATGGGTAGTAAGGAGGGCACGTATTGCATGGTGCACTGGGTGTTATACACAACTAATGAATCATCGAGCCTTACATCGGAAACCGGGGATGTACTGTTTGGTGACTAACATAATATAATAAAAAATCATTAAAAAAATGTAATACAATTTTAATTATTATGGGATGAGCATATGAGATAAGGTAAAAAAATTGTTGTAGAGGTATTTTAAATTAAAAATATAAAAATTTCAAAGTAAAAATAACAATAATTATTACAATTTTCCTTTTAAAAATTATTACCACTTTGATTTGCAAAACAGAAACCTGCCTCCTTTACTTCAGCACCAAGGAGTTAATGTCAGGTCTTATATTTGGAATTCCCATGTTGAGTACAGAATGTAAGCATGGATTAGTTTTAGTAGAGGTGTAGCTAAGGGAAATGGTAAGAGAATAAGGAATGATGTTGTATAGTTTAAATCAGTATCTTAAAGGAAGAGTTGCTTTCTTTCTAGACATGGATTTACTCTTTGTACAGTGGGTTTGGGGTGAGCAACTTTCTCACTCAGGCACCTGGGTTCATAAAGAGAAGCTGAACCATACTGTTCATCCATTTAACCCAACTTTTGAGCTGTTATTCAATTCAGTAGGAGGTCTCCAGCTCATGGTGGCAGCTTCTGTCTCTATAATATGCTCTATTTAAGCCTTTTACCACAAAACAAATAATTCCTACGGAATCTACCAGTGAACAAACATAAATTCTGTGTCTTTACAAAATTTGCAACATTGGATATACATTTCATTAAGTCTGACATTAACACTCACATATACTAATTGTGGTCTGTTCATATTATATTTCTTAGGACTTTTCTCAATATACCCAAATAAACCATTTTCTGATTTTCGTGTAATGGGCAACAGCCAAAAATTTCTTCATTCACATCAAATTTCTCATTGAAATCATGAAAAAATACATATAACTCCACAGTAATTTTTATATCTGTGCTTTCATAAGCTATAAAAGAAAATGCCACAAGAAATCCAACTTTCCATGTAATATGCCCTATATTTGGCCTCAGTCATTGATTCAACACAGATAAAAATACTTGTAGTTTGGGGCACCTGGGTGGCTCAGCTGGTTAAGCATCTATCTGCCTTCGGCTCAGGTCATGATCCCGGGGTCCTGGGATCGAGCCCTGCATTGGGCTCCCTGCTCCGTCTCCCACTCCCACTCCCTCTCCCACTCCCATTGCTTGTGCTCTCTCTCTCTCTTTCTGTCAAATAAATAAATAAAATCTTTTAAAAAATACTTGTAGTTCAACACACAATTTCTTCTGCAATAGACATTTTTTAAAAATAAATTTGGCATCTATAAAATATTTTGGTACCTGGGAAGGTTTGTTGCTTAAAATATAATTTCATTTCCCAGCAGCAACACTTAGTGTATGCATTTAAACACAAAACCTGTTGAACTTTCAGTCTATGTTTTAAAGCTAATTAAGACTTTCATTGTACATCTTTTTAATCTATCAATTATAGTTCTTCATAACAAATTGCATAATGTTAATACCTGAAGTTTTATTTCTTCAACAAAGGTATACTTAGTATGCATAGTAAAGATGTAGAAATAGTCTTCGTTTCTATAAGGAAATGTAAACTTGCCTGGTTTTGAAACCAGTCCTCTCAGTCTTTTTTTTTTTAAGTTTTGATAACAAGAACTATGTTACTTTCCTCTTAATTCTACTAGGAGCTCTTAATTCTACTATATGTAAAACAAACATGCAGGTGAGTTGATTAATGGCAATTGACATTGCAACCTTTTTCAGGGAGAGGATAGAAAGTGATGGAGTTTTAGGGGAATGGGCAAGCATGTGCCCATTTACAAGGACAACCACTATTCAGCTGATAGTGGTCATGTGAGAATTTGAGACCAGTGTTGTCATATCTTCTGATTTCATAAAATAATAAACAAATCTGGGGTTTTATGTGACATCTCCCAAATTTCAAATCTTCGCAAATAATTTTAAAAGTTATAAACACTATATGGATCAAACAAACCACATTTGCAAACCACCAGTTTGCAACTTATGGTCTAGAGATCTTCTCTTATAGATGGCTATGGTTTTCTGTGATTCAGTCTTGGAAATAAAGCATCCTCTCCTATCTATGGGGTATCTAGGGCTCCCAACTAGAATTTTAGATCTTTATTTTTTTAAATTTAGATTCAATTAGCCAACATACAGTACATCAATAGTTTCATATGTAGTGCTCAGTAATTTATCTATTGCGTATAATACCCAGTGCTCATCACATCATGTGCCCTCCTTAATACCCATTACCCAATTACCCCGTCCCCCTACCCACCTCCCCTCCAGCAACCCTGTTTGCTTCTAGAGTTAAGAGTCTCTTATGGTTTTTCTCCCTCTTTGACGACTTTCCATACAGTTTTCCCTCCCTTCCCCTATGATCCTCTGCTCTGTTTCTTACATTCCACATATGAGTGAAGCCATATGATAATTGTTTTTCTCTGATTGACTTATTTCACTCAGCATTATACTCTCCAGTTCCAATCACAACAATGTAAATGGTAAATATTCATCGTTTCTGATGGCTGAGTAATTAGAACTGTAGATCTTTAAACTATTATCACCAAGAAGAAAGGGAAATCCTCTCCTCAGGACTCTTCTCACTTCCTTATTTAAAATTTATTCTAAAGAGAGGAGGGACAAGATGGCAGAGGAGTGGGTGACTCTGTTTCAACCATTCCCCTGAATTTAGCTGGATATCTGCCAAGCCATTCTGAACACCCATATATCTGGATCCATAGATATCTGGATCCCTACAGGGGTGGAGGATCAGTGGTTGGGAGGTAGGAACAGCGGAGTTGTGATTCTGTGGACAGATACCAGAGGATAAACAGAAGGGGGAGGGAGTCACCAGAAGCTGGCCACTGGTAAATAATATAATACCCTAGCGCAAAAGCGTCCTGCACCAGGACACCAGTGATAGCTTGCAAAGTGGTGGTGGTGGTGGGACGGGAAGGACCTGATAACAGCGCTCAGACAGGATCCAGGAGCTGACCGTGGACCTGGGTCTGCTGCTGCCGCCGCTGCTGCCGCCACCCGCCACCACCAGTGCAGACTGGGACCTCTCGTGGTTTTGGAAGCACAAGGAGCAGAGACAAGCGGGGGCCTAAGTTGACTGCTGAGAGGGTCGCTGGGGGTGTGCACTGCCTGTGGGAGGCTGTGGTTTTCAGCGGTGCTTACAGAAAGGGAGACTGTGTGTTCTGGAGGGTTCAGAGAGGAGCAGACTCTGACTTCTCTTCCCTGGGCAGAGGTCTGGGTGCGAACATTTTCCTTTGCTGACAGGGGGCAGGGCAACTCCACCCAAGCAGAGTTGCCTGAAAAACAACAGGAGGCAGGTCCCTCCTCCAGAAGACAATCTGGAAGAACAAGAGGATGATAACCCTAGGGACCTCATAAAACTAAAACCCAAACACCAATGGAAAATAGTATATTGAGCTCCTGGTGTTGCCTCACAGCCCGTGTATTTCTCAGATACAACTTTTTTTAAAAATTCTTTCTCATGTTTCTTCTTAATTTTTTCTTTTTACCTATTTCTCATCTCAACTAGATGTTTAATACAACATATTCCATAGTAGCTTTTTAACTTGTACTTTTTCACACATATATATATATATATATATATATATATATATATATATAGTTTTTATATATATGTAGATACAGATATAAGCTTCAATGTAGTCCTTTTTCCCCTTTTCAATACTACCTTTATATATATACCAGTTTTAATTTCCCTGTAACTCTTGGAAATAGTGTTCTCTAACAAAGAGAATAAAATACACCCAAGAAGAACTGAAACATCCTACCTTGCCCACATTGAGAGATTATAGACCCCCTCCCTGCACCCCCTTTTTTTTTTCTTTTTAGCTTTATAAATATTATTCTTGGGTTTCATTTTGGCTTTGCTTTTTCAGTGGTGGCTTCCAACTGTTCCAAACTGTCCCAGAGTGCATCTTGCCTGGATTGTAGTTGATATTTTTGACTCTGTATATCCCCTCAACCATCCCTCAACAGAATGACTAGGAGGAGGAACTCTCGACAAAGAAAAGAACCAGAGACAGTGGCCTCTCCCACAGACCTAATGGATATGGATATAAGCAAGACGTCAGAAATAGACTTCAGGGTAGCAATTATGAAGACAATAGCTAGGCTTGAGAAAACCATTAGTGGCAACATAAAATCTCTAAGGGCAGAAATGAGAGCTAACCAGGCCAAACTTGAAAGTGCTATGAATGAGATGCAGTCTAAACTGGATACTTAACAGCTAGGGTAAATGTGGCAAAAGAACAAATTAGTGATGTAGAAGATAAACTGAAAGAAAGGAAGGAACAGGAGGAGGCCTGGGACAAACAGCTTAAAATCCATGAGAACAGACTTAGAGAAATAAACAATGCAATAAAATGTTCCAATGTCAGAACTACTGGGGTCCCTGAGGAGGTGGAGAGAGAGAAAGGACTAGAAGATATATTGGAGCAAATCGTAGCTGAGAACTTCCTTGATCTGGGGAATGAAACAAGCATTCATATTCTAGAGGCAGAAAGGACCCAACCCAAGATCAAGGAGAACAGACCAATGTCCCAGCATGTAATAGTAAACCTCTCAAATCTTAGAACCAAGGAAGGCATCCTGAGAGCAGCTAGGGGGAAGAGATTCCTTATGTATAGAGGGAGGAACACTAGAATAATGTCAGACCTGTTCACAGAGACCTGGCAAGCCAGAATGGGCTGGCAAGACATTCAGGGTACTAAATGAGAAGAACATGCAGTCAAGAATACTTTATCCAGCAAGGCTGTCATTCAGAATGTATGGAGAGATAAAGAGCTTCCAGGACCAGTAGAAACTGAAAGAATATGTGACCACCAAGCCAGCCCTGCAAGATATACTAAGGGGGATTCTATAAAACAAGAAAGACCACAAGAGTAATATAGACCAGAATTTACAGAGACAATCCTTATAAACAAGGACTGTACAGATGATAAGATGGCAATAAATACATATCTTCAGTAGTAACTCTCAACATGAGTGGCCTAAATGGTCCCATGAAACGGCACAGGGTTGCAGATTAGATACAAAGACAGGACCCATCCATATGCTGTCTACAAGAGACTCATTTTGAACCTAAAGACACGTCCAGACAGAAAGCAAGAGGATAGAGAAACATTTATCATGCAAGTGGATCGCAAAAGAAAGCTGGGGTAGCAATTCTTATATCAGACAAATTAGAATTTAAACCAAAGACTGTAGTAAGAGATCCAGAGGGACATTTTATCATTCTTAAAGGGTCTATCCAACAAGAAACTCTAACAATTGTAAATATCTATGCCCCCAACATGGGAGCGGCCAACTACATAAGCCAGCTGTTAACCAAAATAAAGAATCAGATCAAGAATAATACATTAATAGATTTTAACATTCCACTCTCTGCATTGGACAGATCATCTAAACAGAAGATCAACAAAGAAACAAGAGCTTTGAATGACAAATTGGACCAGATGGACTTTGTAGATATATGCAGAACATTCCACCCTAAAACAAAAGAATACTCATTCTTCTCGATTGCACACAGAACTTTCTCCAAAATAGACCATATACTGGGTCATTAATCAGGTCTTAACCAATACTGAAAGACTGACATTATTCCCTGCATGTTATCAGACCACAATGCTTTGAAACTGGAACTCAATCACAAGAAAAAATTTGGAATGAATTCAAAAACTTGGAAGTTAAAGAACATCCTGCTAAAGAATGAATGGGTCAATCAGGAATTAAAGAACTTAAACAATTCATGGAAACCAATGAGAATGAAAACATATCGGTCCAAACCTATGGGATACTGCAAAGGCGGTCCTAAGGGGGAACTACATAACCATGCAAGACTCTCTGAAAAAACTAGAAAAATCCCAAATGCACAAGCTAACCTTACACCTAAAGGACCTGGAAAAAGAACAACAAATAAAATCTAGACCAAGCAGGAGAAGAGAAGTAATAAAGATTAGCACAAAGATCAATGAAATAGAAACCAGGAAAACAGAACAGATCAAGGAAACTAGAAGCTGGTTCTTTGAAAGAATTTATGAGATTGATAAACCACTGGCCAAAGTTATCCAAAAGAAAAGAGAATGGACCCAAAATAATAAAATCATGAATGAAAGGGGAGAGATCATGACTAACACCAAGGAAATAGAAAAAATTAATAGAAATTATTACCAGCAACTATATGCCAACAAACTAAGCAACTGGGAAGAAATGGATGCCTTCCTGGAAACTTACAAACTACCAAGATTGAAACAGGAAGAAATAGACAATCTGAATAGAGCAATAACCAGTAATGAAATTGAGGCAGTAATCAAAAACCTCCCCCCAAAAAAAGTCCACAGCCAGACGGCTTCCCAGGGAAATTCTACCAAACATTTAAAGAAGAAATAATACCTATTCTACTGAAGCTGTTCCAAAAAATAGAAAGAGAATGAAAACTTCCAAACTCCTTCTACAAGGCCAGCATTACCCTGATCCCAAAACCAGGCAAAGATCCCATCAAAAAGGAGAATTACAGACCAATATCCCTGATGAACATGGATGCCAAAATATTCAACAAGATCCTAGCTAATAGGATGGAACAGTCCATTAAAAGGATTACTCATCATGACCAAGTAGGTTTTATGCCTGGGATGCAAGGGTGGTTCAACATTTGTAAATCAATCAACATGACAGAGCACATCAATAAAAGACAAGAACCATATGATCCTTTCTATTGATGCAGAAAAAGCATTTGACAAAATACAACATCCATTCCTGATTAAAACTCTTCAGAGTATAGGGATAGAGGGAACATTCCTCAATAGCATAAAAACCATCTGTGAAAAGCCCACAGCGAATATCATTACCAATGTGGAAAAGCTGAGAGTTTTTCCCTTAAGATCAGGAACATGACAGGGATGCTCACTCTCACCACTATTGTTCAACATAGTGCTAGAAGTCCTAGCCTCAGCAATCAGGCAACAAAAAGAAATAAAAAGCATCCAAATTGGCAAAGAAGAAGTCAAACTCTCCCTCTTCACAGATGACATGATACTTTATGTGGAAAACCCAAAAGACTCCACCTTCAAATTACTAGAACTCATACAGCAATTCAGCAATGTGGCAGGATACAAAAGCAATGCACAGGAATCAGTTGCTTTCCTATACACTAACAATGTAACTGTAGAAAGAGAAATTAAGGAATTGATTCCATTCACAATAGCAACAAAAACCATAAGATACCTAGGAATAAACCTAACTAAAGAGGTAAAGGATCTATACTCTAGAAACTACAGAACACTGATGAAAGACATTGAAGAAGACACAAAAAGATGGAAAAACATTCCATGCTCATGGATCAGAAGAATAAACATAGTTAAAATGTCTATGCTACCCAGAGCAATCTACACTTTCAATGCCATCCTGATCAAATACCAATGACATTTTTCAAAGAGCTGGAACAAACAATCCTAAAATTTGTATGGAACCAGAAAAGACCCCAAATCACCAAGGGAATGATGAAAAAGAAAAACAAAGCTGAGGGCATCATGTTGCCTGACTTCAAGCTATATGACAAAGCTGTGATCACCAAAATAGCATGGTATTGGCACAAAAACAGACACACAGACCAATGGAACAGAATAGAGACTCCAGAAATGGACCCTCAACTCTATGGTCAACTAATCTTTGACAAATCAGGAAAAATATCCATTGGAAAAAAGACAGTCTCTTCAATAAGTGGTTCTGGGAAAATTGGACAGCTACATATAGAAGAATGAAACTGTACCATTCTGTTACACCATACACAAAGATAAACTTAAAATGGATGAAAGTCTTCAATGTGAGACAGGAATCCATCAAAATCCTAGAGGAGAACATAGGCAGTAACTTCTTCAACATGGGCCACAACAACTTCTTTCAAGATATGTCTCTAAACACAAGTGAAAGGAAAACAAAAATGATCTTTTGGGACTTCATCAAAATACAAAGTTTCTGCACAGCAAAGGGAACAGTTGACAAAACTAAGAGGCAGCCCATGGAATGGGAGAAGATTTTTGCAAATGACATTACAGATAAAGGGCTGATATCCAAGATCTATAAAGAGCTTCTCAAACTTAACACTCAAAAAACAAATAACCCAGTAAAAAATGGGCAGAAGATGTGAACAGACACTTCTCCAAAAAAGACATACAAATGGCTAACAGACACATGAAAAAATGCTCAACATCATTAGCCATTGGGGAAATACAAATCAAAACCACAGTCAGATACCACCTTATACCAATTAGAATGGCTACAATTAAGAAGACAGGAAACAACAAATGTTGGCAAGGATGTAGAGAAAGGGGTACCCTCTTATACTGTTGGTAAGAATGCAAGCTGGTACAGCCACTCTGGAAAACAATATGGAGGTTCCTCAAGAAGTTAAAAACAGAGCTACCCTACAACCTAGCAATTGCACTACTGGGTATTTACCCCAAAGATATAGCTGTAGTGAAAAGAAGGGACACATGCTCCACAATGTTCATTGCAGCAATGTCCACAATAGCCAAACTGTGGAAGGAGCTGAGATGCCTTTCAACAGATGAATGGATAAAAAAGATGTGGTACATATATACAATGGAATATTATTCAGCCATCAGAAACAATGAATACCCACCATTTGCATCAACATGGGTGGAACTGGAGGGGATTATGCTAAGTGAAGTAAGTCAAGCAGCAAAAGACAATTATCATATGGTTTCATTCATATGTGGAATATAAGCAATAGCACAGAGGACCATAGGGGAAGGTGGGAAATCTGAAGGGGGAGAAATCAGAGAGGGAGATGAACCATGGAAGACTATGGAACCTGGGAAACAAACTGAGGGTTTCACAGGGGAGGGGGTGGGGGGGAGGGGGTAACAGGGTGATGGGTATTAAGGAGAGCATGTGCTGTGATGAGCACTGGCTGTTATACGTAACTAATGTATCATTGAACACTACATCAAAAACTAATGACGTATTATACAGTGGCTAACCGAACATTAAAAAAATAAAATAAAATTTATTCTAATTCTATTAAGTGAAGACTATCACAAGGTCATGTCCTCTCATTTTCCCCAGTGCCTTCCATCTTTAGTATATATATTTGGGGTTCTACTACTCCTAAACAGAAAATCACCTGTATATGTATTTTTATCTTTGCTGTTCAGGGGGTTGTATGTTTAAAGGACAATGCAGTGTTCTGCCCAATATACTCGAGAGTTTAACAATGTAAAGACTTTCGGGGAAAGTCTAGGGGATGGAAGATATTTTCCACCCCTAAGAAAGAAAAGGAATTTCTTGGTGGGTCTCTCAACTTAAGCCAAATACTTTGAGCAGGAAATCCTGAATATTAGCCCTAAAAATCCTAGCATGTCCTAGTACAGATGTGACAATAAAACATGCAGCTATCAGTACCTTAGAAACTTCACTGGGCCCAGAGTGGCAACTTACTTTAAACAAAATGTAATAGCTTCATTTCTTTGACAATAATATATGGGAACAGTGGGATTTATGGGGAAAAATGTCTTCTTGTATGGTGAAGGTCAAAGCAGGAAAGGCATGAACTAAAAAAGGAAGAGAAAGAAGAAGGAGAAATAAATTAAAAAAACAAACTGAAAACTACTTGACTGTTCACAGTCTAACCCTTTAATAGTAAACAAGTTAAAGGCACCCATGTTGATGGTAAGGTGGGAGTGGCACCATTGCTTCTGCTCAGAGTGGAGTATTAGGGAAGGATTCATAAAATAGATAAGGCTTAGAAAATGAGACCACCTTTAAAAGGTGAAAGAAGGACATTCCTAGCAAAAGAACAACACAGCAAAGGCAAAAAGCATACAAGAACATCAGTATTAAGGGAATTAACGGTATCCCTGGACTTACAGGCTAGAGAGAAGCTGAGGTAATATTGCCCTAATTGCCCACACCAAGAAAAGAGAATTTTAGTCCATAAGCTATAAGTTGTAGATGTGCCAAAGTAGAGAGATGATATAGCAAAATGTATGCTTTCGAAGGATTGTCCTAGTTGCAGTATGGATGACGGGCTGGAAATAGTGAAGCTAAAGCTAAGGCATCAGTTAAAAGGCCATTACAATGTTCGGTGTGAGTGACCCTGAGGCCATAACATATGGTAACAGACAGTGGGCTGAACTGAGTGAGACAGAGAGGAGATTTCCAAGGTAGAACAGATTATAACTGATAGCTTTTCATGAAGGTTAAGAAAGGAAAGGAGGACATTTAAGGAAGGATTCTACATGACCCTAAGAGCGTAGCTTTTGCAAGTCATAGATAATGATGAAATTCATTTACCCATTGGGGAATAGAACTCTTCTCCTTTATGCTTTCTCTTTCTTCTCTTTCCTCCATGCCCCTTGGGCTCCTTTAACCTCTCAGCTTTCCTCCCACACCTTTCCTCCCTACCCTTTCTTCTCAGTTCCAATCATTCTATTGTCATAGAAGAGCAGGGATAGAGGGTGTGTGTTGGGGGTGGATGCTACAGAAAAGCATACCTACCAGAGGATTAGAACTATTGCACTCCCAGAATGGCCCCCTCAAGATATGTTGGACAGGCTGTGATGGCACAAACATTTCATTGCCTCTTTCTGTTATTCGAGCCTTTGTATGTGTTAGGCCCCAGGAAAATGGGAAATAAAAAAGCAATCCTGCCACATTAGCACCAATGAAAAAGCATTCTCTTCGAACTCATCTCACAGACTGCTTGCTTACTTGTTTGACTGATTCAGTCAGTCAATAAATATTAAGACATTATATTAGACAAATAAGGCACAGAGGTGGGGAGGGGTTTAATTAGATACAGTAATTAGAGAAGACCTCTTTGAGTGGATGGTTTTTAACCTGAAACTTAAAAAATGAGAAAGAGCCAGAGCTTGATGCAGAATATTTCAGGTCAAAAAACAACAAACAAACAAACAAAACAGCAAGTAACAAAGGCTTCTAAGTGGGAAAGATCTGTATTGTTCTAGGAACTGGCAGAAGGCCAATGTAAAGGGAAGAGAGATAAGAGATGAATTTGAAGAGGTATGTAACAACCACAATATAGAATCTAATAAATCAAGAAAGGGAACACAAAAGAAGGTTTTAGAGAAAAACTAATCAGTTGATTATAAGTTGCCTGATACAGTTTGCTAGTATTTTGTTGAAGATTTTTCTGTCTATACTCATAATAAATATTTGTCTGTGGTTTCTTGTGATTTTTGTCACTTTTTAAAATCAGAGTAATAACCTGATTTAATGAATTAAGAAATGTTACCTCCTCTTCTATATTTTACAACACTTTGTGATGACTTATTATTAATTCTTCTTTAAATATTTGGTATAATTCAATGATGAGGACATTGAGGCCTGTTTTTTTGGGGGGGAGGGGAGTTATTACAATATTAATTTAATTTCTTTGTTATAGGCCCAACAAAAATTTCTACTTATTATTTAATTAGTTTCAGTAATTTGTCTATTTCTAGGAATTTTTCCATTTCTTCTAGGCTGTCTAATTTGTTGGCATACGGTTGCTCATAGTATTCCTGTATAATCTTATTTATCTCTGTAAGGTCAGTAGTAATGTTCCTTCCTTTACAATTTTAGTAATTTTAATTCTTTTTCTATTCTGGCTTGGTGAGTCTAGCTAAAAGTTTATCAGTTTTGTTGATCTTCCCAAAGAACCAACTTGTAGATTCTTCGATTCTCTAATGTTTCTCTATTCTCTATTTAATTTAATTTCACTCCAATATTTATTACTTTCTTCCTTCTACTTGTTTTGGGTTTAGTTGGCTCTTCTTTTTCTAGTTTCTTAAAGTAGGTCAGTTAATTAGTTTTTTATCTTTTTTAAAATATACACTTTCTATTTATAAATTTCCCTCTAAACACTGCTATAAGCTGATGCATTCCATAAATTTTGGTATATTGTGCATCATTTTCATTCATTTCAAAGTACTTTCCAATTTCCCTTGTGATATCTTCTTTGGCCCATTCTTTATTTAGGAGTGCATTCTTTATGTGGGAGTACATGCTTCAACACATTTGTGAATTTCTCAAATTCCCTTGTTATTTATTTCTAATTTTATTCAAGTGAACACATTTTGTATTATTTTAATACTTTCAAATTTACTGAGTCTTATTTTATGGTCTAATATATGGTCAACTCAGAAAAATGTTTCATGTGGTCCTGAGAATAATGTGTATTTTGATGCTGTTGGGTAGAGTGCAGTATGTTTGTTAGATCTAGTTTGTTTAAATTTTGTACAAGTTTTTTATTACTATGTTGATGCTCTGTCTAGTGATCTGTTGAAAGCAGAGTAGTGAAATCTTTAGTTATTACTGTTGTCTATTTCTCCTTTAAATTCTTCAGTTTTGCTTAATGTATTTTGGGGTTCTGTGGTTAGGTGCATATATCTTTATAATCATGATATCTTCCTGATGGATTGACCCTTTTATTATAACAAAATCTTCAAGACTTCTACAGAATGCGGATGATGAGGATGAGAATAGGGCTCCCTGATTTTACTGAGAATAATCACTTTTCTTGAATAACACTCCTCAGATTGCTGTGAGACTTCGGTGAGAGTTTGGAGAAAGTTTATTTTGAAAATTTTTAGACATTCTCTGGTTTTATGGAAGAGATTTTCAGAAGTCCTTACTCTACCATTCTAGAATTGTTTCCTTGTTAAAGATTTTTTTCTCATTTTTGTTTTATTCATTATTTTACTTTAATTCCACTAAAGTTAACATAGTGTTATATTCATTTCAGGTGTACAATACAGGGATCCAGTAATGCCATACATCACCCAGTGCTCATCACAAATGCACTCCTTAATCCCCATCACCTATTTCACTCATCCTCCCACCCACCTCCCCTCTGGTAACCACCACTTTGTTCTCATTAGATATTATTTTAAGGCTAATTTTCACTTAAGAATTTAAGAACTTAAATTACTCTTTCCTTCTTGATATGGTTTGTTTGGCTTCCAGGACAACGTATTTCCTTAAGTTTCTTCATAATTCACCTATCCTCTCCTCCATATTTACTGAGCTATTCTCTTCTTTGTAGCCTTTAAATATTATACCGACTCAGGAGACGGTCCTTGATACTCTTATCTATATGCAGTCATTTCCTTAGTGATCTCCCCCAGCCTTATTACTTCAAATGCCATCTATATGGATGACAGCTAAATTAAATCTCCAGTCATCTTTTCTGAACATTAGACTTATATCCCATATAATCAGCACCCAGAAGCACTCTTTATGTCCCTTTTTAAGCACAACCTCCACCACAGGTAACCACTATCTTGACTATTGTTTCTGGTGGGACTTCCTTCCTGGCATTTTTTGGAAAATTCATATATTTTTCTGAATATCAAATAAAATAATAATAGTTGAAAATGAGCAAAATGGAAAAAGTATTATAAATCTCTTGTAACAATTATAGCTTAACAATGGACATGGAGATATTACTGATTTGAAGGAACCTATTAATGTCAAGTCAAAAACAAGAGTAGGAAATGCTGGCTCGTCAAGTCAAAAGTTGTGAAGTGTTCAGATATCAGTACAGAAGTATATGATGATCTTATCAGTTGATTTTGCTTATTGTAAGAGTATGTTTGTGGCCCTGTATGCTGGTAATGGTGAGTCATTCTTATAAATTGTACGTTAATAAGACTATATGCATAATATATAATATATAAACTCTGCAAATGTTCTTTCAAGAATAAGCTTAAGAAGCAAAATAAACCCTTAAATTGGCAAGTTTGACTTCCAATTCTGTGTAGTGCTGTTTACCTTGCTAAGATATCCAAAAATGTTGTTATTCAAATACTATATAATAAGATTTCCTGGTGTTTTCCAGTTTTTTGGTATCTTTTGAGTATCTTTCCAGTTTTCGAGTATCCAGTTTTTGTTCTTTGCTACTACTTCTAAACTTACTATGTCTTATTTATTTTAAAAAGTTGGATATTCATAGCAATGAGTAAGTAACATGAAGAAGGTTGGAAATGTTTTATGAATAACATAATTTATAAAATTTTTAGGAATTCCAACTCTTATTCATGAATCCCATAGTACCACAGATTAATTTTGCCTGGTTTTGTATGTGATATAATGAAATCATGCACCACATACATTTATGTGTCTGGCTTTTGCTCAGCATTAAATCTGTTACCTCATTCATGTTGCTGAGTGTAATATACTTGTCATTGTTGTATAGTATTTCATTGTGTGAATATGTCATAGATTTTTTATCTATTCTGATGGATATTAGTTTTTAGTTTGGGTCAACAAAATTACCTCTGCTATGAACATTCATTGTATGCCTTTTGGTAGACATAAATACTGATGCATGTTTAGAAATATACTCAGGGTGGCGCCTGGGTGGCGCAGCAGTTAAGCGTCTGCCTTCGGCTCAGGGGGCGTTGTGGGATCGGGCCCCACATCAGGCTCCTCCACTATGAGCCTGCTTCTTCCTCTCGCATTCCCCCTGCTTGTGTTCCCTCTCTCGCTGGCTGTCTCTATCTCTGTCAAATAAATAAATAAAAACTTTAAAAAAAAAAGAAATATACTCAGGACTAGGGGTGCCCAGGTGGTGCAGTTGGTTAAACATTGGACTCTTGGTTTTGGCTCAGCTCCTAATCTCAGGGTCATGAGATCAAGCCCCAAGGTGGGCTCCACATTCAGCGTGAAGTCTGCTTAAGACTCTATCTCCCTCTCGGAGGGGGGTGGGGGAATGGGATAGACTGGTGATGGGTAGTAAGGAGGGCATGTATTGCATGGTGCGCTGGGTGTTATACGCAACTAATGAATCATCGAGCTTTACATCGGAAACCGGGGATGTATTGTATGGTGACTAACATAATATAATAAAAAATCATTAAAAAAAAAAAGACTCTATCTCCCTCTCCTTCTGCCCCCCATCCCATTTGTCCTCTTTTTCTCAAATAAAAAAATAGATCTTTAAAAAGGAAATATATTCAGTACTAGAAATGCTAGGTTATATGATATGTATGTGTCCAGTACTAGTAGATACCACCAATTTGCCAAGACCTTTATACAATTTTACATTCCTATTAACAGTGCATGAGAGTACAGTTGTACTCCATATCCTCGCCAACATTTGATATTTTCTGTCTTTTTTCATTTTAGTTATTCTAGTGGGTATGGAGTGGTACCCTTTAGATTTTAATTTGTTTTACCCTGTTGACTAACATAATGGATCACTTTGTATATGTGTGTGATTGGGAAACACTGTTTTATGAGGTGCTTATTCAACACTGACTTTTTTTTTCTATTGAGGTTTCTGACTGCTACTTATAGATTTTTAGGGGATCTTAATATATATGGATTTGAGTCATCTGTCCTGTATATGCAATGCAAATATTTTCTCCCACCCTGTGGCTGGCCTTTTCACCACTGTCTTTTGATAAAGAGAACACATTAATTTTTTAATATATTCTAAGTCATCTTCTTTTACCTTTGTGATTAGCACTATTCTATTTTATCTTTAAGAAATCTCTACCTTTTCCAAGATCATGAAGATATTCTCTTTTTCTTCTTAAAAAAATTATTGTTTTACCTTACACCTTTTCATGTTTATATCTATTTATATCCACCTGGAATTCATTTTTCTGTATAATGAGAGATAAAAGTCAAAATTACTTTTTCTCTCTCCTTCCTCCTCTCCCTCCCTCCTCCTTTCCCCTCCCCCTCTTTTTGTTTTTGGACTTTCTGTTATGTCTCATTAGTCTATTTGTCTATCTTTCTAATAATAATACCTATAGCTTTAGAATATACACATAGCTTTAAAACTTCAAAATAAGCCTTGATATTGATATTAGATTTGATCTGATTGTAAGTTCTCCAGCTATATTTTTCTTCCTCAAGATTGCCTTATTTATTTTTGGCACTTTTATATTTCTATATAAACTTTGGAGTCAGTGTTGTTTTCTTTCTATTTATTCTTCGTGGTGTTGAATCTTTGGATTGATAACTTTAAAAATGTTTAACCTTGGGCGCCTGGGTAGTGCAGTCATTAGGCATCTGCTTTTGGTTCAGGGCATGATCCCGGCTTTCTGGGATTGAGTCCCACATTGGGCTTCTCCACTGGGAGCCTGCTTCTTCCTCTCCCACTCCCCCTGCTTGTGTTCCCTCTCTCGCTGGCTGTCTATCTCTGTGAAATAAATAAATAAATAAATAATCTTTTAAAAAAATAAAATAAATAAAAATGTTTAGCCTTTAGCTACTTAATTATTGCTTTTGCTCCTTTCTCTGTCTTTCTTCTGCAAAATTACACATTACAATTTATTTTGCTGTGTCCCTCATGTTTCTTACTCTTTTCTATATTTTTGTCTCTCTATGCTTTAGTTTTGCTATTTTCTGTTTACCCATTTTTTAAGTTCTCTAATGCCATATTCTGTGTGTTAAATCTATCCATTGGCAGGAATCCAAGATGGTGGAGGAGTAGGAGACCTTAGTTTCATCTAGTCCCAGGAATTCAGCCAGATAGCTATCAAATCATTCTGAATACCTGCAAACTTGACCAGAGATCTAAGAAAAGAATAGCTGCAACTCTACAAATAGAAAAGCGACCACCTTCTGCAAGGTAGGAGGTGTGGAGAAGTGAATCCAAGGTGATATAAGGGAAGATAAACCACTGGGGGTGGGAGCCTCCATCAGCCAGCTACCAGAAAGTGATATAGCAATGGAGCACAAAATCAGAACTTTCAGAAGTCTGCTCCAATGAGGGACATCACTCAGGTGGCTAAGCGGGGGTGGAACCCTAGGTGGGACAGTGTGGTCTCAGGACCTTGGGGTCACAGGAAGACTGGGGGTGCCTGAGTGTGGCAGAGTTCCAAGGCATCAGAGCTGGGAAGCCAGCTCCGGGGCTGGAGATTGGGAGGCTGCCATTCTGATTCTCATCCTCTAAAGCAGTGAGGAAAGCCTTCAGGGAACAAAAGACACATAGAGCAAACCAGAGAAGATTACTTAGCCTGACTCCTGGCAAGGGTGGCCCCTGGCAAGGGTGCCCCTGGCTGGGACAAATACACTTGAGAATCAAAGCAACAGGCCCCACCCACAGAAGATCATCAAGAACATCCAGCCAAGATCAAGTTTACCAATCAATGAGAACTGCTGAACTCCAGCCCTAGGGGAATACAGCACATAGAATTCATGGCTTTTTTCCAATGATTCTTAAGCCTTTCAATTTTATTTTTTTCTTAATTATTTTCTCTTTCCTTTTGTAACCAATTTCTTATTTTATCAATTCCTTTTTAAAATCTTTTTTAATTTTCATTTTTACAGTTATATTCTACTCTGTTGTATTTAATTTTGTTTTTGTATATATATATACATTTTTTTCTTTCTTTACAATTTTGGGATGCAGTTTTTTCTAACAGACCAAAATACATCCAAAATCTAGTGTATGGCTCTGTTCTATTCACCTGTCTGATCATATTCTCTTTTATCTTTCTTTTTTTTTCAGTTATACCTCAATAAAAATATTTATTTTTTTATTTTTTTATAATAATATTTTTTATTATATTATGTTAGTCACCATACAGTACATCCCTGGTTTTTGATGTAAAGTTCCATGATTCATTAGTTGTGTATAACACCCAGTGCACCTTGCAATACGTGCCCTCCTTACTGTCCATCACCAGCCTATCCCATTCCCCCATCCCCCTCCCCTCTGAAGCCCTCTTCTTTTTGTTAAAGTTTTTTTTTTAATTTTTATCTTTACAGTTACACATTCTATCCTTTCAATGTATTTAATTTTATCTTTGTACATATGTAAGTTTTTCTTTCTTTACAATTTTGAGATATAGTTTCTTCTAACAAGCTGAACAAAATACAATCAGGATACAGTGTATCACTCTGTTCTCTTCACCTCTCTGTTTATATCCTTTACTTTTTTGCTGTTGTTGTAGTTATTTTTTCTCTTTTGCTTTTTCTTATCTTTTAATTTTCATTTTTACAGTTACATTCTATCCTTTCATTGTATTTGATTTTATTTTTGTACATATATGTTTTTCTTTCTTCACAATTTTGTGATCTAGTTTTCTAACAAACAGACCAAAATACACACAGGATTCAGTGTTTTGCTCTATGCTCTTCACCTGTGTGCTTATATTCTCTTTTTTTTCCTTAAAAAAATTTTTTTTTATTTCCAGTATCTTCTGATTTGTTTAGTGTATATTTCTCTGGGGTCATCGTTGCCATTTTAGTATTTTATTCTCTCATTCATCTATTCTTCTCTGGACAAAATGACAAGATGGAAAAACTCACCACAAAACAGAGAAGAGGCAATACTGACTGCCAGGGACCTAATCAGTATGGACATAAGTAAGATGTTGGAACTAGAGCTCAGAAAAACAATTTAAAGATACTAGCTAGACCTGAAAAAAGCATAGAGAATTCCTTTCTGGAGAAATAAAAGAACTAAAATCTAACCAAGTCAAAATCAAAAAGGCTATTAATGAGATGCAATAAAAAATGGAGGCTCTAACTCCTAGGATAAATGAGGAAGAAGAGAGAATTAGTGATATAGACGACAAAATGATGGAGACTAAAGAAGCTGAGTAAAAGAGAGATAACCAACTACTGGATCACAAGGGGAGAATTTGAGAGATAAGTGACACCATAAAGCAAAACAATATTATAATACTTGGATGACAGAAGAGGAAAGGGGGGACACAAGGTATACTGGAGCAAATTATAGCTGAGAATTTCTCTAATCTAGGGAAGAAAGCAGGCATCCAAGTCCAGGAGGCACAGAGAATGCCCCTCAAAAATCAATAAAAATAGGTCAATACTCCAACATTTGATGGTGAAATTTGCAAATCTCGGAGACAAGGAGAAGATCCTGACCCCAGCTCGGGACAAGAGGTCTGTGACCTACAAGGGTAGAAATATTAGATTGACAGCAGACCTATCCACAGAGACCTGGCAGGCCAGAAAGGACTGGCACGATATATTCAGGGAGCTAAATGAGGAAAAATATGCTGCCAAGAATACTTTATCCAGCTAGGATGTCAATCAAAATACAGGAGTGATAAAAAGCTTCTAGGACAAACAGAAACAAAAGAACTTGTGATCACAAACCAGCCCTACAAGAAATATTAAAAAGGATCCTCTAAGCAAAGAGAGAGCCCAAAAGTAATATAGACCAGAAAGGGAGAAACAATATATAGAAACAGGGACTTTACAGGTAATACAATGGCACTAAATTCATATATTTGATTAGTTACTCTGATTGTAAATGGGCTAAATGCCCCAATCAAAAGACACGGGGTATCAGATTGGATAAAAAAGCAAAGCCAATAGATATGCTGTCTGCAAGAGACTCATTTTAGACCCAAAGACACCATCAGATTTAAGGTGAGGGGGTGGAAAACAATTTATCATGCTAATGAACATTAAAAGAAAGCTGGGGTGGCAATCCTTAGAGCTGATAAATTAGATTTTAAACCAAAGACTGTAATAAGAAAGGAGGAAGGACACTATATCATAATTAAAAGGTCTATCCAACAAGAAGATCTAACAATTGTAAATATTTATGCCCCTACCATGGGAGCAGCCAATTATATAGGCCAATTAATAACAAAATTAAAGAAACATATCGATAATAATACAATAATAGTACGGGACTTTAACACCCCACTCACTGCAATAGACAGATCATCTAAGCAGATCAATAAGGAAACAAGGTTTTGAATGACACACTGGACCACATGGACTTCACAGATATATTCAGAACACTCCACCCTAAAGCAAAAGAATGCATTCTTCTCAAGTACACATGGAACATTCTCCAAAATAGATCACATATTGGGTTACAAATCAGGTCTCAACTGGTACCAAACCACTGGGGTCGTTCCCTAACTATTTTCAGATCACAATACTTTGAAACAGGAACTCACTCACAAGAGGAAATTTGAAAAGAACTCAAATACATGGAGGCTAAAAAGCATCCTACTAAAGAATGAATGGGTCAACCAGGAAATTAAAAAAAAAAGAATCTAAAAAAATTCATAAAAACAAATGAAAATGAAAACACAACTGTTCAAAACCTTTGGTACATAGCAAAGGTGGTCCTAAAAGGGAAGTATATAGCAATACAAGCCTTTCTCAAGAAACAAGAAGGGTCTTAAATACACAACCTAACCATAAACCTAAAGGAGCTAGAGAAAGAACAGCAAATAAAATCTAAGCCAGCAGGAGAAAAGAAATAATAAAGATTAGAGTGCAAATCAATGAAATAGAAACCAAAAGAACAGTAGAACAGATCAATGAAACTAGAAGCTGGTTTTTTGAAAGAATTAGAGAGATTGATAAACACCTAACCATAGTATTCAAAAAGAAAAGAGAGAGGACGTAAACAAATAAAATCATGAGTGAAAGAGGAGAGATCACAACCAACACCAAAAAAATTACAATTATAAGAACATATTATGAGCATCTGTATGCCAACAAATTAGGCAATCTGGAAGAAATGGATGCATTCCTGGAAACTTATAAATTACCAAAACTGAAACAGGAAGAACTAGAAAATGTGAACAGACCCATAACCAGCAAGGAAATTGAATCACTAATCAAAAATCTCCCAAAAAACAAGAGTCCAGGGCTAGATGGCATCCCAGCAGAATTCTACCAACATTTAAAAAAGAATTAATACCTTTTCTTCTGAAGTTGTTTCAAAAAATAGAAATGGAAGGAAAACTTCCAAACTCATTCTATGAGGCCAGCATTACCTTGATCCCATAACCAGACAAAGACCTCACCAAAAAGGAGAGTTACAGACCAATATCCCTGATGAACATGGATGCCAAAATACTCAAAATGATCCTAGCTAATAGGATCAAACAGTACATTAAAAGCATTATTCACCATGACCAAGTAGGTTTTATGCCTGGGATGCAAGGGTGGTTCAACATTCTCAAATCAATCAGTGTGATAGAACACATTAATAAGAGAAGAGACAAGAACCATATGATCCTCTCAATTGATACAGAAAAAGCATTTGACAAAATACAGCATCCTTTCCTGATTAAAATCCTTCAGAGTGTAGGGATAGAGGGCACATTCCTCAATTTCATAAAAACCATCTATGAAAAGCCTACAGCCAATATCATTCTCAATGGGGAAAAGCTGAAAGCCTTTCCCTTAAGATCAGGAACACTATAAGGATGCCCACTCTCACCATTATTGTTCAACATAGTACTAGAACTCCTAGCAACAGCAATCAGACAACAAAAAAGAATAAAAGGTATTCAAATTGGCAAAGAGGAAGTCAAACTCTCTCTCTTTGCAGATGACATGATACTTTATATGGAAAACCCAAAAGACTCCACTCCCAAATTACTAGAACTCATACAACAATTCAGTAATGTGGCAGGATACAAAATCAATGCAGAGAAATCAGTTGCATTTCTATACACTAACAATGAGACTGAAGAAAGAGAAATTAGGGAATCAATTCCATTTACAATAGCACCAAAAACCATGAGATATCTTGGAATAAACTTAACCAGAGAGGTAAAGGATCTATACTCTAGAAACTACAGAACACTGATGAAAGACATTGAAGAAGACACAAAAAGATGGAAAAACATTCCATGCTCATGGATCAGAAGAATAAACATAGTTAAAATGTCTATGCTATCTAGAACAATCTACATTTTCAATGCCATCCCGATCAAATACCAATGACATTTTTCAAAGTGCTGGAACAAACAATGTTAAAATCTGTGTGGAACCAGAAAAGACCCCAAATCACCAAGCAAATGTTGAAAAAGAAAAACAAAGCTGGGGGCATCACGTTGCCTGATTTCAAGCTATACTACAAAGCTGTGATCACAAAGACAGCATGGTACTGGCACAAAAACAGACACAATGGAACAGAATATAGACTCCAGAAATGGACCCTCGACTGTATGGTCAACTAATCTTTGACAAAGCAGGAAAAAACATCCAGTGGAAAATAGACTGTCTCTTAAATAAATGGTGCTGGAAAAACTGGACAGCTACATGCAAAAGAATGAAACTTGACCACTCTCTCACACCATACAGAATTCTACCAACATTTAAAAAAGAATTAATACCTTTTCTTCTGAAGTTGTTTCAAAAAATAGAAATAGAAGGGAAAATTCCCAACTCTTTCCATGAGGCCAGCATCACCTTGATCCCAAAACCAGAAAAAGACCTCACCAAAAAGGGGAGTTACAGACCAATATCCCTGATGAACATGGATGCCAAAATTCTCACCAAAATACTAGCCAATAGGATCCAACAGTACATTAAAACGATTATTCCCCATGAGCAAGCGGGATTTATTCCTGGGCTGCAAGCATGGTTCAACATCCACAAATCAATCAATGTAATACACTACATAGGGGCACCTGGGTGGCTCAGTCTTTAAGCGTCTGCCTTTGGCTCAGGGCGTGATCCTGGCATTCTGGGATTGAGCCCCACTTCAGGCTCATCTGCTGGGAGCCTGCTTCTTCCTCTCCCACTCCCCCTGCTTGTGTTCTCTCTCTCCCTGGCTGTCTCTCTCTGTCAAATAAATAAATAAAAATCTTTTTTAAAAATGTAATACACTACATAAATAAAAGAAAGGATAAGAACCATATGTCCTCTCAATAGATGCTAAAAAAAAAACATTTGACAAAGTACAGCATCCTTTCTTGATTAAAACTCGTCACAGTGAAGGGATAGAGGGAACATACCTCAATATCATAAAAGCCATATAGGAAAAGCCCACAGCGAATATCATTCTCAATGGGGAAAAACTGAGAGGTTTTCTCCTAAGGTCAGGAACACAGCAGGGATGTCCCCTATCACCATTACTGTTCAACATTGTGCTAGAAGTCCTAGCCTTAGCAATCAGACAACAAAAAAATAAAAGGCATTCAAATTGACCAAGAAGGAGTCAAACTCTCCCTCTTCACAGATGACATGATACTTTATGTGGAAAACCCCAAAGACTCCACCCCAAAATTGCTAGAACTCATACAGAAATTCATTAACATGGCAGGATACAAAATCAATCCACAGAAATCAGTTGCATTTCTATACACTAACAATGTGACTGAAGAAAGAGAAAGTAAAGAATCGATTCCATTTACAATTGCACTAAAAACTGTAAGATACCTAGGAATAAACCTAACCAAAGAGGCAAAGGATCTGTACTCAGAAAACTATGGAACACTTATGAAAGAAATTGAGGAAGACACAAAGAAATGGAAAAACGTTCCATGCTCATGGGTTGGAGGAACAAATATTGTTAAAATTTCTATGCTACCTAGAGCAATCTACAAATTCAATGCAATCACTATCAAAATACCATCAGGATTTTTCACAGAGCTGGAACAAATAATCCTAAAATTTGTATGAAAAAAGACCCTGAATAGCCAAAGGAATGTTGAACAAGAAAACTAAAGCTGGAGGCATCATAACTCCAGAGTTCAAGCTCTATCACAAAGCTGTGATCATCAAGACAGTATGGTACTGGCACAAAAACAGACACATAGATCAATGGAACAGAATAGAGAACCCAGAAATGGACCCTCAACTCTTTGTCAACTAATCTTCGATAAAGCAGGGAAGAATATCCAATGGAAAAAGGACAGTCCCCTCAGTAAATGGTGTTGGGAAAATTGGACAGCCACATGCAGAAGAATGAACCTGGACCATTTCCTTATACCATACACAAAAATAGACTCAAAATGGATGAAAGACTTAAAAGTGAGGCAGGAATCCATTAAAATCCTATAGGAGAACATAGGCAGTAACATCTATGACCTCAGCTGCAGCAGCTTCCTGTTAGACACGTCTCCAAAGGCAAGGGAAACAAAGGAAAAGTGAACTATTGGGACTTCATAAAGATAAAAAGCTTTTACACAGCAAAGGAAGCAGCCAACAAAACCAAAAGACAACTGACAGAATGGGAGAAGATATTTGCAAATGACATATCAGATAAAGGGCTAATATCCAAAATCTTAAAAAACTTATCAAACTCAACACCCAAAGAACAAATAATCCAATCAAGAAATCAGTAGAAAACATGAATAGACATTTCTCCAAAGCAGACATACAAATGGGCAACAGACACATGAACAAAAATGCTCAACATCCCTTGGCATCAGGGAAATACAAATCAAAACCACAATGAGATACCACCTTACAACAGTCAAAATGGCTAAAATTAAGAAGTCAAGAAAGGACAGATGTTGGTGAGGATGCAGAGAAAGGGAAACCCTCTTACACTGTTGGTGGGAATGCAAACTGGTGTAGCCACTCTGGAAAACAGTATGGAGGTTCCTCAAGAAGTTAAAAATAGAGCTACCCTATGACCCAGCAATTTTACTACTAGGTATTTATCCAATGGATACAAACATAGTGATTTGAAGGAGTACATGTTTATAGCAGCAATGTCCACTATAGCCAAAATATGGAAAGAGCTCAGATGTCTGTCGACAGATGAATGGATAAAGAAGTTGTATGTACACACACACACACACACACACACACACACACACACACTCAGGAATATTACTCAGCCATCCAAAGAATGAAATCTTGCCATTTGCAATGACGTGGATAGAACTAGAGGGTATTATGCTAGGTGAAATAAGTCAATCAGAGAAAGACGATTATCATTTGATCTCACTCAGGTGGAATTGAAGAAACAAAACAGGGGATCATAGGGGAAGAGAGGAAAGAATAAACCAAGACGAAATCAGAGAGGGAGAAAAACCATAAGAGACTCTTAATTACAGGAAACAAACAGGGTTGCTGGAGGAAAGGGAGGTGGGGGGGATGGGGGTTACTACATGATATACATTAAGGAGGGCACGTGATGTAATGAGCACGGGGTATTTTTTAAGACTGATGAATCACTGACCTCTAGTTGTGAAACCAATAATACATTATATGTTAATTAATTGAATTTGAATTTTAAAAAATGGAAAAAAAATCTATCCATTGAATTCTAAATTTTGGATATGCATTTTTCCATAAGTAATTTCTAATTTGTTTTCTTTATAGATTTCCAATTTTCTGTTGAAATTCCTTTTTTATCTCTTTTATCTATTTTATTCATCTTTTCTCTTTTTTCTTGAACATATTAACCATAGTTTTTAAAAGCCCTTGTCTACAAACTCTGATACCTTGGTCACCTGTAGCTCTATTTCCATATCCCATTTCTTTTTGTTTTAAAATCCTGGTTTTAGGTCATATGGTCCTGTCTATTGGTATGCTTAATGATTTTTTTTTTATTGAATTGCAGACATTGCATAACAAACTGTAGATTTTTTCAGATGATGTTGATTTCCACCAGAAGGGCTTCATTCTTTCCTTTGCTAAACAGTTAATGTAGAAGAATTATTATCTTAATCTCGTAAGGGACTGAGTTGAATTCTAGTTTTGGTTAAACTTGGTATGTCTCTGCTGTTCCCTTGTAACTAAGACATAGCTTCTCTAGAGATTTAAACTGATAGCCTGTCATGCCTTCTTTTTTATAGCATTGGGAGACTGTAGGAAGGCCAGCTTTACTTTTCAGAGGCTTTCATATTCTTTTTTAGCATTTTGACTTGTGCATATTCAAAATTTAACAATTGTATTGAGAGGGATATTAGCCAAGAGTTTGAGACCTTCTAGATCTCTATTTTTATCACTTCTGCTCTGTGTGACCATGAAAACTATTTCTTTTTTTCCCCCTATCATCTAGCAGCAGCCCTATGCTTAGGGCCAAACTTGAATTCTAAGCTGCAATCCATGGCCAGAATTGTCAAATACCACAAAGAATGAAGAAAATGCAGGTCACAAATTCATCTACAAGAGGTTCTACCCTTTCTCCAGAATTTTGTCTTTCAATCCTCATTTCCTCTACAGTTCTGGGTTTTCTAATTGTTCATAAGGGGAGCACTGTTCACACACAGACTTTTTTTCACTATTTTTGCCATTATCACTGTAATCTGAGCCATTATCATTTCTCATCTGAACTATTACAATAACCTTTTAACTGGACTTCCTCCTTCTGTTCTTCCCATATTCATATTTTTAACAGTGTATCCATAATTATTCTTCTAAAACATAAGTCAGAAAATGTAATCATTTCATTCCAAATTTTCCAACCACTTCCCATTTTCTCTCAGTAAAATTCAAAGCCCTTTAATGTCCTACAAGACTGTAGATGAACTGGCCTCTTCTTTGATCATATCCTTTTCTACTGCTTTCCTCTTTGTTGTATCCAGCCATACTGGACACTTTGATGTTCCTTGGAGAAGCCAGACACTTTTCTGACTTATCCGTGGGTGTTCCCTCTACCTGGAGCAAGTTTCCTCTAATATCTGCATTATTAACGCTTTTACCTCCCTAAAATTTCTGCTCAATTTTCACTTTTTCAAAGAGGCCTATGCTGATTACCTTATTTTAAATTTCAATGGCAACACCTATCTTTCACCTAGACAAGACTGATTCCCCTTATTCTGCAGTACTTTTATGTCTTCCCATGGTGATTTTCACTTTACCACATACTTTATACTTTACTTTCTAATCTGTTGTTTATTTTATCTTCCACCATCATTTTCTCTTCTATAATATAAGCTCCACAAAGACAGAGTCTTTGTTTTATTCATGGATGTATTACAAGCTCCTACAATAGAGCCTGGCTCATAAGAGACAATCTATAAGTATTTGACAATGATTGAAAAAAATATGTCACATGTAATTATTTAGATCTTTTCAAATGTACTTTCTGCTTCAAAATATAGAGCTAAATTTAATTTAGACACAATCAACACAGACCTTGATATATTGCTCAGATGACTCCCTATATGAAACTTACTCTAAAATTCTTAGAGTTAGAAACTCACTCAAATTCTATTCAATTTTGATTTTTCTAATTTATTTGAAAATGGGCTATGTATCTACTCATTTCTCATTGAGATTTACAGTTACTGGTAAAGGCGACACTCTGTAAAAATGAGAAAATCTCCAGAGTCTCTACCATTTACTGTAGAGAATTACATAGAACTATATGAGATGCAAATAGAATAGGCATTTCAAAAATAAAAACACATTCTCTTTTGGGAATCTTGTCTTTAGGAAGCTGCTACTATACTCTATATTAGCTCTGTCTTTTTATTCATTCATTCATTCTCAAGTTTTTATTTAAATTCTAGTTAGTTAACATACAGTGTAACATTAGTTTCAGGTGTTATAATATAGTGATTTATCACTTAAATATAACATCCAGTGTTCTCACAGTATATTAGCTCTGTCTTGCTACGTCCTCTGGACAACTTAGGAAACAGATGCTATTATTTCAATCTAATGACAGAAATTAGTCTGAAATAGTGAAATAATGTTTGCTATCTAGAAAGAAAAATTAAAAGCTAAGTCTCCTCCTCCGACCAGTTAGTATTATTCAACCCCACCTCCCTTCCCCACTTCCATACCACCCTGAATTCAAAGCTTAAGCTTTAGAAATTACTAGGGGACACAATAGGAAATACTGTTTCTTTAGAAAGAAGATCAGGTAAACAGAAAGTAAGAAAATATTTGACAGAGAGATAGAGAGCATAAGTGGCAGAGCAGCAGGCAGAGGGAGAGGGAGAAGCAGGGAGCCCAATGGGGGCTCAATCCCAGGACCCTGGGATCATGACCTGAGCTGAAGGCAGCCACTTAACAGACTGAGCCACCCAGGTGAAACAACAAATGTTGGGGAGGATGTGGAGAAAGGGGATCCCTCTTACACTGTTGGTGGGAATGCAAGTTGGTACAGCCACTTTGGAAAACAGTGTGGGGGTCCCTTAAAAAGTTAAAAATTGAGCTACCCTGTGATCCAGCCATTGCACTACTGGGTATTTACCCCAAAGATACAGACGTAGTGAAGAGAAGGGCCATATGCATCCCAATGTTCATAGCAGCATTGTCCACAATAGTTAAATCGTGGAAGGAGCCGAGATGCCCTTCAACAGATGACTGGATTAAGAAAATGTGGTCCATATATACAATGGAATATTACTCAGCCATCAGAAAGAACGAGTTCTCAACATTTGCAGCAACATAGATGGGACTGGAGGAGGTTATGCTAAGTGAAATAAGTCAAGCAGAGAAAGACAATTATCATATAGTTTTACTCATTTGTGGAACATAAGGAATAGCAGGGAGATCATTAGGAGAAGGCAGGGGAAAATGAAGGGGGGGGGTAAACAGAGGGAGGAAATGAACCACGAGAGACTATGGACTCCAGGAAACAAACTGAGGGTTTTAGAGGGGAGGGGGATGGGGGGAAAGGTCAGCCTGGTGAAGGGCACGTATTGCATTAAGCACTGGGTGTTATATGCAAACAATGAATCATGGAACACTACATCAAAAACTAATGATGTACTGTATGGTGACTAACATATCATAATAAAAAAAAGGAAGGAAGGAAGGAAGGAAGGAAGGAAGGAAGGAAGGAAGGAAGGGAAGGAAGGAAGGAAGGAGAAGAAAGAAAGAAAGAAAGAAAGAAAGAAAGAAAGAAAGAAAGAAAGAAAGAAAGAAAGAAAGAAAATACATACAACTTCCAAACTTCAGTGGGCAAGCATGCACATCCATAGGAAAATCTTCCAAATGCATGGGGCACTCAGCATGAATTGTTAACCTAAAAGAAAGGAGAACAGAAAATTAGATTAAGCTAAAACGAATGGTGGTAAACACACAGTTGAGCGTCCATTGACCAGCAATGGGGTGTCCCTAAGAATACTGGGATTTTGTTTATACTGAGATTGAAGTCTTTATGAACCCAAGGGATGAATTAAATGAACTAGAGGGACTCTCAAAGCAACATTCAGATTCTTAGATCAGTTTTGAATCCCACCCTACCACCTTTAGAAAAACAAATATAATTATCTGCCTTAGCTGAGCTCCCTCACCCAGCCCTCCTCCTCAAAGCAGACTGAAAACATCAAGTCCTGACTCATTCACTCCTGATAGCAGTTTAATTATTTATTAAATAATTCTCAGCAGGCTATCAAGTGAGTTAACCAATTTAAAGACTACACTGGAAAGGAGAGATGAATATCTTTATCCTGATAATGAACAGGTACAAAAGATGGCTCTGCTGCTTACAACTGCTATAGCTTTGTTGAAGGAGATGACTCTTGGAGAACACATATACATGCTTGTGTATACATGCATGCACAGGCACACACACACACACACACACACACACACACACACACACACACACACCCTGGCCAGGAAATAAAATACAAAGGTAATGGAGGACATAAAAAACTTCAGAGGTTAAGTCTAAAGAGCTTATGCTTTCTTTATAGGAACAACATGTAGGAGAGACTGCATGGATTCCTCAATGAAAATCTGAATGAGGTATGATTTGCCATGCCCACGTATTCATTTTCCTGCATTAGTCTGCTTAAAAAATCTATTCTAAGATTTCCCTTCTGATTTCTTTAAAGAATTTTGAGCCTCAACTTCCCTTGGCCCAGGTAGTAGCCTCCTATGTAGAAATGGGACCTACAGAGCAGAAATTCACGGTTCTTTGGAGCCTAGCTCTGAGGAGTTATTTCTAGCTAATCAGTATATTTCCTGGTTACACTAGATTCAATCTATGCCATCCTCTTGGAGTTCTAGGGGGCCAACTGGCCAGCATCTCCAATCCTAGTTAATTGTTAAATCTGATGAATGTGTAACATTTCACAAATGATCAGAGGAGCAATACTAGATATTGTGCAAAGCAGGCTGATTAAAAGAAACATGCTCAGGTGTGTATTAGCAAGAACTCTAGACTAAAACGCAGAAACCAAGTGCATGCTCTTCAACAAATACTTATCCATCTCTTATTTTTAGTTCTCCCATCTAAACAGTAAGAGGAACTAAGATGGCAAGTGTCCTTGTAGATCCAACTAATCCCTTCAATATTTATTAAAGTTTCCATGTGTCTTAGACAAAAGCTTAATTCTCAAGTCAGCCTGCAATATCCCACCAATCCACCTTTTATCTTAAGGCATAAAGGGGGTTCCATAATTCAAAGAATTTGACAGACAAAAAATGTATTTCACTGAGAAACCTGTTCCTTGTGTTGGATACTTAAAAGATTCCATGAGAGTTTGATAAAGAAAATTGTGTTCCTTCTTTCCACTTATATTAGTGTTTCCAAGACACTGACTTTTATGAGTAATGCCAAAGGGAAATTACTTTATGTCTACCCAGCAGTCCTGGGGACATGGCAAATAAGACCACAACAAATAGATTATCGAAGCATGATGCAAAGGGCACTGATTTCTGATTAAGAGCAGAACTGATTTATATAACTTCTCTGTCTTCCTTCCCATATACTTCTTGCCCATCCTATCTAGGCACAGAGCAGAGAGAAGAAAGCACATGTTGGTAAGGGCAGGGTACTTCATAAGCCAGATTATGCTGTGCTCTTTTCATTGGTTTTTAAACACATCCTAATGCTGTCTGACATCCCATGGCATACTGTCTTCCCTTCTTCCTTTCTTCCTTCTCTTTACCTTGCTACAACTTTCAAGACCACTTCAAGTTTTTCTGCAGCAGAAAGCAGCCTGACTATACTTAGGGTAATATCTTCATCACTACAATCTATGTCACAAACAAATCCATCCCCTCCAAAACTTTCCTTCCATCCTCCTCCTCCTCTTTCCCCTCCTCCTCCTCTTCCTCTGCCTCCTCCTCTTATTATTATTATTGTTATTGTTTTCTGTGACAAGAATACTTTTTTTTAGAGATTTTATTTATTTATTGGACAGAGAGAGATACAGTAAGAGAGGGAACACCAGCAGGGGGAGTGGGAGAGGAAGAAGCAGGCTTCCCACTGAGCAGGGAACCTGATACGGGGCTCAATCCCAGGACCCTCAGATCATGACCTGAGCCAAAAGGCACCTGCTTAATGACTGAGCCACTCAGATGCCCCTGTGATAATTTAAGTATACCATAGAGTATTGTTAATTGAGAAAAGGACCAGAATAGACATTACTCCAAAGAAAACATACAAATGCACACAGGTATATGACAAGGTCCTCAACATCACTAATAATCAGGGAAATGCAAATGAAAACCACAATGAGATATTACCTCATACCTGTTAGATAGGCTATTATCAAAAAGACAAGCGATAACAAGTATTGATGAGGATATGGAGAAAAGGCAACCCTGTGCACTGTTGGTAGGAATGTAAATTAGTGCAGTACCTCTGGAAAACAGTATGGAATTTCTTCAAAAAATTAAAAATAGAGCTACCATAGGATCCAGCAATCCTACTTTTGGGACATCCAATGTTACTGAAATCAGGATTTCAAAGAGATATCTGCACTCCCATTTGTAGCATTATGCACAATAGCCAAGACATGGAAGCAATCTAAGTATACATCAATAGGTGGATAAGAAAATGTATATACATACAATGGAATATTACTCAGCCTTAACAAAAGAAAGAAATCCTGCCATTTTCAACCACATTGATGAATCTAGAGGATACCATGCTAAGTGAAATAAACCAGACAGAGAAAGACAAATACTATATGACCTCCCTTAAATGTGGGATCTAAAATAGTCAAACTCATAGAAGCAGAGAGTAAAATGGTGGTTGCTGGGGGCTGGAGGGGAGAGAATAGGGAGGTATTAGTGAAAGGGTACTAAGTTTCAGTTTTGCAAGACGAACAAGTCCTAGAGATCTATTGTACAGCAAATGGTCTTAATGAGCTTTTCAGAAAAGGTCAGAGACCCATCAAAATGTAACATTCAGATCATAAGGACTCAGTTCCATTCCATGGTTTGGCCTGCTTTGATTCTTATGCAAAAATGAGACAGGAAGTAAGCAGCAATCCAGGAAATCCCTTTCTTTGGAGGTAAAAGATACAGATAGAAAGGAAGCTTTTTTTAGCCCTGTATGTGTGCATACATGTTTGCACACGCACACACACCCTCCCCTCCATTACTGCTCTCATTTCACTGTGTTTTGCAGCATCCTGGCTCCCTTGTTACCCTACCATTTGCTGTTCAAAAGTTGGTTTCTATTCTACCACAGTAAAAAGTTCAAGTTTTATTACTGCCCTGGCCCCCTAACTGGTCTCTCTGCTGTCACCCTTTGCCTTTATAGTATATTCTCTACACAATAGCCTTCTAACACTTCTTCATCTTTTTTTAAAGATTTTATTTATTTATTTATTTGACAGAGAGTACGTATGCATGCACAAGCAGGTGGAGCAGCAGGCAGAGGGAGAGGAAGAAGCAGGCTCCCCACTGAGCAAGGACCCCCCAACACAGGACTCAATCCCAGGACCCTGGGATCATGACCCGAGCCAAAGGCAGACGCTTAACCGACTGAGCCACCTAAGTACCCCTAATGCTTCTTCATCTTATACAGACTAAAATCCAAAGTCCTTGCCATGGCTAATAGGGTCTTATATATCTTGTCTTCTGTTCTTCTCTGGCTTATCGCCTACAATGCCCTCCCTTGTTCATTTTGTCCCAGTCACACTGGCTTCCTTCCTGCCCTTTCAACATGCCAGGCTCTCTTACAGCCTGGCTCTTGCACTTGTTATGCCCTCACACCTCTTTCAAGTCTTCGCTTAATTATTATCTTCTAAATGAGGCCCGCCCTGACTTGCACTCAGTTTATTATCTACACTAGGTTAGTAAACCTTACCATGCTCTTTCTTTTCCCACAGCACCTAACATATAACATGCTATAACATTTATTTTTTTCTATTTATCATTTTTTTCTCCTTACTATAAGATTATGGATTTTTGCCTTGTTTTCTCTTTGATGTGTGCCAGGAGCCTAGCACATTACCTAGCACATTATAGGTTTTCAATACATATCCACTGAATGAATGAATGAATGAATGAATGAATGAATGAATGAATGAAGAGGTTTCTTTCCTAAAAGCATGTGTTTCTATGGGGATTTTGCAGAAAGGAGGTGTAGACTGGGAAGACAGGGTTTAGGTAATTTTAGGGTTCCAGGCAAAAGCATCTTAATATGATTCCTTAATAGCATAATATCTCAACCTATTCTCTTCAGTGGACATATAGCCTTTATCCTGAAATTTCAGAGAAGAGCCTTATCAAAAACATCCAGTTTTATCCCCTCGGATGTTTTACATATGATGAAACAGAAGGGAAGGAAATTGTCCATATCACCAAACAAGTCTGGTCCAGAGCTGACTAAAAGTTTCCTGGTTCTTTGGTGTAGTCAACAAATATTTTTTGATCACCAACTATGTGCCAGCTATTATTCTAAGCAATGTAAGTATATTAGTAAACATACCAAGAGTGCTGCCCTCTTAGAACTTACATTTGAGTAGAGGGAAGACAAAAAAATTAAAAAGATAAATCAATCAATCCATCAATCAGTAAAAGGTAATATGCCTCAGGAAGAAAAATAATATATGAATAGAAAGTATTGGGGAGGGATTGCAATTTTTAATAGGGTGTTCAGGAAATAGCCCACTGAGCAGGTGACTTTTAAGCAGTGACCTGAAGGAAATGAGAATGAGCCTTGGAGGAAGAACATTCAAAGTAGAGGGGGTAACAAATACAAAGACCTTGAGGTAGAAGTTAGCCCAATGTATTCAAGGAAGAACAACTAGGCCACTGTGGCTATAGTGGAAAGATGAAGAAGAAAGATTAATAGAAGACAAATTTAAAGAGGAAACTATGGGCTAGATAGTACAAGGCCCTCCTAGGATATTTTGGTTTTCACCTTAAATGAAATGTGGAGGTATTGCATAATTTTGAGTAGAATGGTGATTTGATCTAACATTCTAGGATTATTCTGGCAGCTGTGTGAAGACTAAATTGAAGGGCAACAGTAGGAAGATGAAATTCAGCACCCATTCATGATTCAAAACTCTCAAAAAACTAGAAATAGAAGGGAACTTTCTCAATTGATAAAGAACACTTATGGAAAAAATCTACGTCTAGAACCATATTTTATGATAAAAGACTATTTCCTCCTAAGATCATGAACAAGATAAGGATGTCCACTCTCTCTTATTAAGCATTTTCCTGGAGATTTTAATCAGTCTAAGAAGGAAAGTAATGGGAAGTGACTGCTAATGGGTATGAAGTTTCTTTTTTAGAGCAACTAAAGTATTCTGAAATTACATATTGGTGATGGCTGCACAACCCTGTAAATATACCAGAAAACATATACTTTTATACTTTAAAAGGGTGAATTATAGGACATGTGAGTCATATTTCAGTAAAGCTTTTAAATAATTTAAGCAAGCTATGGGTGCCTAGGTGGCTCAATTGGTTAAGCATCTACCTTTGGTTCAGGTCATGATCTTAGGGTTCTGAGATCAAGCCCCACACTGAACCCCACACCAGCCCCGAGTCTGCTCCTCCCTGCTTCTCATGTATGTACTCTCTCTCTCAAATAAATAAATAAAATATTTTTTAAAAATTTAGGCAAGCTAAAGAAGTTAAAGACATAAAAAATAGAATGTAAAAAGCAAAACTGTCTTTAATCACAAATAACAGGTTTTAGATATTCTATGTTTATAGAAGTCCTAACATCATTAAGATTCTCTCCAAATTGATCAACAGATTAAACACATTCCTTATCAAAATCTCAGAAGCTTCTCTTTTTGTAAAAATAGAAAGCCGATCCTAAAAGTTATATAGGAATACAAAGGATCTAGAATAGGCAATACATATTTAATAAGAAAAAAACTGTCAAAACATACCAATAAGCTACAGTAATCAATACAGCATGGGTTTGGTCTAAAGACAGGCAATAGAGATTAAAGGAAAAGAATAGAAAGTCCAGAGATGTATTTACATATATATGGTTAATTGACTTTGACCAAGGTTCAAGAGAATTCAGTGCAGACAAAGTAGCATTTTCAGTAAATGGTGCTGGGAGAATATCTACGTATTGCATGGTGCACTGGGTGTTATACGCAGCTAATGAATCATCGAACTTTACATCAAAAACCAGGGATGTACTGTATGGTGACTAACATAATATAATAAAAAATATTATTATAAAAAAATGAACATAGACTCTTATATCATAAACAAAAATCAACTCCAATGGAACGCAGGTCAAAATTTAAGAGCTAAAAGTTCTAAAAAAATTATAGGAGAAAATCTTTGTAACCTGGAGTCAGGCAAAGATTTCTCAGACCACCAAAGGTATGAGATATAAAAAAATAAAAAGAATCATAAAATGGACTTCATCAAACTTTAAACATTTTGCTCTTCCAAAGATACCATAAGAAAATAAAAAGACAGCCATAAAGCAAATAAATATATTTGTGAATCATATACTGATAAATAATCTATATTAAGAACTTATAAATAATTCTTACAACTCAAAAATGAGAAGAAAAACAGCCCAATTTGAACATGAGCAAGATATTTAAATATACATTTAATAAAAAATATTCTGTCAACTAATAAGGACATAAAAAGATAATCAACATCATCAGTCATTAGGGAAGTGCCAATTAAAATCACAGTGAGATACTGCTACATGTGTATTAGCATGGCTAAAATAAAAAAGACTGACAATATCAAGTGTTTGCAAGAATTTGGAGAAAATGGAACCTCATAAATCACTGGTGGAAATGTATAATTCTAAGGCACACTTTGGAAAAACATTTTGTCAGTTTCTTAAAAAGTTAAACATATACTTCCTATAAAAGCCTGTGGCTCTACTCTAGTTCTCTGTTATCTAAGAGAAATGAAAACATATGTCCACAGAAAGACCTGTTCATAGCAGAATTATTTATGATAGCCAAAAGGTGGAAACAACCTAAATGTCCATGAAATAATGAATGAACAAAATGTGGTATATTCACACGATAGAATATTAGTCATCAGTGAAAAGGAATAAGGACAACAACATGGAGGCACTTGGGTGACTCAGTCAGCTGAGCGACCTACTCTTGATTTCAGTTCAGATCATGATCTTAGGGTTGAGATAGAGCCCAGCGTCAGACTCTGCACTGGGTGGGAGCCTGCTTAAAATCCTCTCTCTTCCTCTCCTTCTACCCTCCCCCTGCTCGCATACTCTCGCTCACTCTCTCTCTCTAAAAAAATTAAATAAATAAGGACAACAACATGGATGAATCTCAAGTAGCCAGACACGAAAGCTCACATACTGTATGTTTCCATTCACGTTAAGTGTCCAGGAAAGGCAAATCTATAGAGACAGAAGTAGATTAGTGGTTGCCTGAGGCTGGGGTTAAGAATGGATGGTGACTGCAAATTTTTGGAGAATTTTTTAGTGGTGATGGAAATATTCTAAATCTAGATTGTTGTTATAGTTGCACAGCTCTGTAAATTTACTAAAAAAATCATTGAATTGTACACTTAAAACATAAATTTTATCATATGTAAATAATACTTCAAAAAGAGCTCTTATAAAATTAAAAAATCAAGAGCGGCATTATAGCATAGCATTTAAGAGCAGGGATTCCAAAGCTAGACTACAAGATTTACAACCCGACTCTACCTCTTAGTAGCTATATGGAAGTTACTTCAGTTCTCTGTGCTTTGTTAGCTTATATTTTACAAATGCTGAGTAAAGCTCTAAAACTGCATAGTATTCAATAATTGGATTAATGTCTTTTACAATGAATCCTAACACCAGTGATTCTCAGTATCTCATCTATTTCGTATAGTACGAGCTACCCATGAATAATATAAATTTTACCATCAGCAGAAGGTATGTATCAGAATCTCAAAGTGGGAAAGAGGCATGAAATAGGAGGTAAACAACAGGCTGAATATGGTGGTTTGAAAATGTTTACTCCAATGATCAAGTATGTCATCTTATTAAGGATCCCTGCTATTGACTTACAGCCACTGAGTAAATAGTTTCTTTTCTACTCCTTTGGAATTAAGACAAATTTGTGACTTGGTTATTTGGTGCCTTACCTCATCCCCACTGGAAATATCTAGGTACATATCCAAAATGAAAACACATATCAGAGACTATTCTTATTATACTATTTGCTGATTATTTTCTATTATATCGCTGACAAAAAAGCCAGTGTTTATTTTACATTTATTATTAGTGCTTTGCATTTTTAGGATTTTTTTTGGTACATATTTGTCTCCTGAACTAGATTGAATACCACATGTAAGTCACTTGCTTTTATTTATTTTTTTTAATTTTTTTAAGATTTTATTTATTTATTTGACAGAGACAGAGACAGCCAGCGAGAGAGGGAACACAAGCAGGGGGAGTGGGAGAGGAAGAAGCAGGCTCATAGCAGAGGAGCCTGATGTGGGGCTCGATTCCATAACGCTGGGATCACGCCCTGAGCCAGGCAGACGCTTAACAACTGAGCCACCCAGGTGCCCCAGTCACTTGCTTTTAGATAGGAATGTACCCAATGCACTAACACAAGAAAAAATTTTCAACTCAGATGCTATTGCATCTACATTCTCAGTGTCCATTTGCCTTTGGCCGGAGAAAGCAATCCTCCGGGAAAATGAGTCTCTGGTCCTCATATCTTGATAACACCTCTCACTTTACTAAGCTACTTGCCCATTTCTTTATCCTTCTACTACTGCAAGGTCTAGAACACATTCTTTATCTAGAGCACTGTGGAGCTATACACATAACATTTGTATACCTCAAAATATGTATGTCATACCTCAAAGAGTTTTGAAAACTATAAAATGAATATGAATCAAAATGAATCACCTAGTTCTTAACTGTTCCACAGGAAAACATCACATTATTTCTAGATTTTTGCATATAGAATACCAATTTTTTTAATGTTTTTTTATTATATTATGTTAGTCACCATACAGTACATCCCCGGTTTCCGATGTAAAGTTCGATGATTCATTAGTTGCGTATAACACCCAGTGCACCATGCAATACATGCCCTCCTTACTACCTACCACCGGTCTATCCCATTCTCCCCACCCCCCTCCCCTCTGAGGCCCTCAGTTTGTTTCTCATAGTCCATAGTCTCTCGTGTTTCATTTCCCCTTCTGATTACCCCCCTTTCTTTTTATTTTTATTTTTTTAATTTTTTTTAAAGATTTTATTTATTTATTTGACAGAGATAGAGACAGCCAGCGAGAGAGGGAACACAAGCAGGGGGAGCGGGAGAGGAAGAAACAGGCTCATAGCGGAGGAGCCTGATGTGGGGCTCGATCCCATAATGCCGGGATCACACCCTGAGCCGAAGGCAGACGCTTAACCGCTGTGCCACCCAGGCGCCCCTGATTACCCCCCTTTCTTTATCCCTTTCTTCCCCTACCAATCTTCCTAGTTCTTATGTTCCATAGATGAGAGAAATCATATAATAATTGTCTTTCTCTGCTTGACTCATTTCACTTAGCATTATCTGCTCCAGTGCCATCCATGATGCAGCAAATGTTGAGAATTTGCTCTTTCTGATAGCTGAGTAATATTCCATTGTATATATGGACCACAACTTCTTAATCCAGTCATCTGTTGAAGGGCATCTCGGCTCCTTCCACGATTTGGCTATTGTGGACATTGCTGCTATGAACATTGGGGTGCCTATGGCCCTTCTCTTCACTACATCTGTATCTTTGGGGTAAACACCCAGTAGTGCAATGGCTGGGTCATAGGGTAGCTCAATTTTTAACTTTTTAAGGGACCTCCATACTGCTTTCCAGAGTGGCTGTACCAACTTGCATTCCCACCAACAATGGAGGAGGGATCCCCTTTCTCCACATCCTCTCCAACAATTGTTGTTTCTTGCCTTGTCTATTTTTGCCATTCTAACTGGTGTAAGGTGATATCTCAGTGTGGTTTTGATTTGAATTTCCCTGATGGCTAATGATTTTGAACATTTTTTCATGTGTCTGTTAGCCATTTGTATGTCTTCATTGGAAAAGTGTCTGTTCATATCTTCTGCCCATTTTTTGATTTCTTTATTTGTTTCTCGTGTATTGAGTTTGAGAAGTTCTTTGTAGATCTTGGATACCAGTCTTTTATCTGTAGTGTCATTTGCAAATATATTCTCCCATTCCATAGGCTGCCTCTTAGTTTTTTTGACTGTTTCCTTGGCTGTGCAGAAGCTTTTTATCTTGATGAAGTCCGATAAGTTCATTTTATCTTTTGTTTCTCTTGCCTTTGGAGATGTGTCATGAAAAAGGTTGCTTTGGCCGACCAATTTTTTTAAAGTAGAGGCATAACATAGGAAAAAATTCTAGAGAAAAGAAGTTTCTGAACTTACTGAAGTTTTAAAGTTTAAAGATCTAAGTTTTACTGGTTATATGCACTAATTTTTCAGTGAGATGGTCAACACATTAAGAGTAATAAAGGAGAAGCTTAAATTTAGTAGAGCACAGGGTCTCGAGTTCACACTGTAGGCAACGTGTCACCTAGGCATTTTAGAAATGAAACAATCTGCTCTGAATTCTCAGAAATGTTCTTTCTAAAACCCAAAAGGTAAAAAACACTACTTCAGAAGTGGTTGAGGTGCTAGGCAGGCTCTTTCTATGACCATGGAGTAAAGGGCAGGATGTGAGATTGATGATGAAAAAGAAAGGAGAGTAAATCATTACTAGCCATTATCAGTAGAGGATGAGCCATTTCAAACATATAATCACCAAATACCCAAACCAAGCAGCACATTAGTCATAAGAATCCCAGTTGTCTGCCGGCTTACCATTAAATCCTTGAGCTATAGGCAAAAGGCTTTAGTACACTGGAAGGACTTTGGGCTTCCTAATTGGAAGACCACTAGTTTACCACTGCATTTAGCCTTTTAGGGAGCACGTACAAGTTTTAACAATTATCTCAGACATGTAGCTCCAGGCTCATTTTCTCACATTCACACTTTTCCCCACTCTCCAACCATCTGCAGATATGTGTGATTTCCCCACACAAAGCTCTCATGTTTCTGTCTTTGCACACACTTTTTTTCTGCCTGAAATGTCATTTCCCTTGATATGTGCAACAAATTTCCTTCAAGTCCTTGCTCAAATATTACCTCTTCCATGATGCTTTGTACGTGTGCTGTGGGCATAGTGAGATCTCCAGCTCACAGAAATCCCAGAGCACTTTTGGACCTTAATTCTTAGCACTGTTGAAATAACTTTCTAGGCCCAAGATAGAGCTGCTCCTGCTTGGGGTGCCATGTCAACAAACTGAAATTTAGATGACTTCTGTGTTCCTGTAAATATTCTACTTGACCAGAGACACAGTATATCCAGTCAGCCAATCCCCAAATGCCAAGCTAACTCTAGATCTTTTCACCCCAAACAAGGTTGACTATGTGGCCCTGGCCAATCAGATATTTTCTATTTTTCTCTTCCTAGTTCTTTATTCTTTATCCTATGAAAGCTTTCTGTCTTCTGCCCCATTTTTCAGTTTTGCAAAAGGAGACTGTCCACTTCATGAAGTGAAATAAAGTTTGTTAGTATTAACTAAATTATTTTCTTTAATCATTTTTAACAGCACATAAGATTATCAGTATCTGTTTATGTGTCTGTTTTCTGAACAGAACTGTAACTTGAAAGAAGAGTCTCTATTTATCATTGTAATCCTATCCCTACTATGGTGGTTGGCCCATAGGAAACAGGCAATAAATACTTCTAGACTTAATAAATATTTCGGCAATATAGAGCAGTTATTTTCAGTCCTGATTCCCGGAAGAAGAAACTGGGGCCCAGAGAAGGGAAATGCCTTGTCAATGGTTACATGCTCATATGGACCAGAGTTGGGGCTCTTACTCAGAGCTCCTAATTCCTAAAGTTCATTTCACTACAATATACAGTCTCCACTCTGTCTAGGATTAGCATCTAAAATAGCTTCATTCTTTGGAATTAGAGGGACTCTTCTGGTGATCTGTAAATCCCCCCCACCCTTGTGTTAGAATGAGCTTTTTAAACAGACTCAATCTGTCTGGAGATCAGTTTCTTGCCTTTAAAAATAAAAGCAATTCTTGTTATTACAATGCCCTGATTCCCTCTTACAGCTGACCACTTGTGAATACATTCTTCCTGTGCTCCTTCCAACTCAATGCCAGTTCCCCTGTAAAGCCCTCCCATATCTGGACCCATGCCTCCAAGGCGTAATGAAACCTGTACTCTTTAGTTCACAGCTCTTCATTGTTTGCTTTTTTGTGAAAATTCTATTATGCCTCATAGTACAGTGAATGATGTGTCCTATCTTTCCTGCCAGGATATGAGCTCATGGAAGGTAGGAATTGCTATCACCACACAGAGTAAACCACATAATTTATGATTGACTGAGTACCTGTATTATTACTTGCTTCTCACCTCATTGTAAGCTTTCTCAGAGCCCAACATGAACCACTCTACATCTTGTATGTCCTTGACTCTGTTAATTAGAGTGAGGCTCACTAAATATGGTTCTGTGAGTCAGAGTCAGTTTCTAACTTAATGAAAGAGGAACTGCAGGTGGAATCCCCTAGAGCAAAAGCCATTACAAAAAAGGACTGCGTGAAACAAAGCTATCAGTGTTTGTTGATTTGATTACATTAAATCCTATAGAGCTAATGTAACAACGTGGCCCAAGTGCCTTCCCTGGTTCCTGGACATTTCAGAGGCAATCTGTATAATAAAGATTCATGTGCAAGCTATTTGCATCTAAAGTAAGAAGAGACTAGCTTTACTGTTAACATTTTCACAATTTGTCTTTCGAAATCACAAGTACATAAGCAAAACTGACCCATTCATATAGTCAAAGAATAAAGGAAGGCATGAAGGTTTGAATATGACAGGAGGCTTCTTTTAATTGCTTCAAAAAATGCCACTTTCTTCTCAATGATGCAACATGGAGAAGTGAGTTATTTTCTTTAATTTTCAGCTAAATGTAGGACACTATTACTATGTAGCTTAACACAAAAAGACACTTTGCGCAATGTATTCAATTTTATAAAATCCCATTGTGTTAAAGTTCTGAGTTCCAGACCTGAATTTCCAACTGCAGCTTGTCACGTAAACCTCAGACTCATTATGTTTAAACTTTATATCCCTTACATTCCTTTCTTAGAGAAAGTAGTGGGATGGAGTAGAGGAGAAACTGTTTGCTTTAACCTCTGTGTGACTTCAGTTTCTGTACCAGCTCTGCCACTTATTAGTGGTGTGACTGGGGCTCTACTGAAACTTCAGTTTACTAAATATAAAAGTGGGTGTTATTAATATAAAAACCTCCAAAGTGGACATGTGCCAGGACATGTATCAAGCAATTCATAAGGCTTATCATATTTACTCCCCACAACAGCCTTATGAGACAGGCATTGTATGATTCACCACATTTTACAGATGAAGGACCAGCAGTAGTCTTACTGCAGAACCTACCTTCTTAATCACAATGCTACATGCATTGTGTAATGCACAATCACTGCCATGAGAAATGAGATAAATACATGTGAAGCACCTAGCACATCACCTGGCATATAGAAAATCCTAAATAAGTGTAAGTTCTCTAAACACACTTTCCTCTGTATAAAATATCTGTTTCTTCTTCTACATTGCTTTTTAAAAAATAATGGCACCACAATCTTCTCAGTATCCAGGGAGAATATGTAAGGGACAGTCTCAATATGCCCTCTTCCTCATTACCCCATACCTAGTTAGACACCAAGTTCTTTTGAAAGCCTCTCCTTTCTTCTTCACTCTTACTTTTTGCTGCCTTTGCTTCATTCCTGAGCAGTCTTCTCTGGACTACAAAACGGTCAACTAACTGGTATCCTTGCTTCTAAATGATTATCCAGAGTGCAACCTGAGTATATATATCTATGTCTATCCTCCTCCCTTTGGCAACCCTAAGCTTGTTTCCTATAGTTGAGAGTCTCATGATTTGTCTTCCTCTCTGTTTTCCTCTTATATTATTTTCCCTTCCCTTCCCCTATGTTCATCTATTTTGTTTCTTCAATTCTGCATATGAGTGAGATCATATGATAATTGTCTTTCTCCGATTGACTTATTTCACTTGGCATAATACGCTCTAGTTCTACCCATGCCATTACAAATGGCAAGATTTTGTTCTTTTGATGGCTGAGTAATATTCCATTGTTTGTATGTATGTATGTACACGTGTGTGTGTGTGTGTGTGTGTGTGTGTGTAAACACACACACCACTTCTTTATCCATTCATCTGTGGACAGACATCTGAGTTCTTTCTGCATTTTGGCTATAGTGGACATTGCTGCTATAAACATTGGGGTGCATGTGCCCCTTCAAATCACTATGCTTGTATCCTTTGGATAAATACCTAGTAGTGCAATTGCTGGGTCATAGGGTAGCTCTATTTTTAACTTTTTGAGGAACCTCCATACTGTTTCCAGAGTGGCTGCACCAGTTCGCATTCCCACAAACAGTGAAAGAGGCTTTCTCTTTCTCTGCATGCTTCCCAACATTTGCTGTTTCCTGAGTTGTTAATTTAGCCATTCTGACTGGTGTGAGGTAGTATCTTATTGTGGTTTTGATTTGTATTTCCCTGATGTCAAGTGATGCTGAGCAATTTTTCATGTGTCTGTTGGCCATTTGTATGTCTTCTTTGGAGAAATGTCTGTTCATGTCTTCTGACCATTTCTTGACTGGATTATTTGTTTTTTGGTGCTGAGTTGGGTAAGTTCTTTGTAGATTTTGGATACTAGTCCTTTATCTGATAAGACATTTGCAAATATCTTCTCCCATTCCGTAGGCTGACTTTTAGTTTTGTTGACTATTTCCTTTGATGTGCAAAAGCTTTTTATCCTCATAAGTCCCAATTTTGCTTTTGTGTTTCTTGACTTTGGAGATGTGTCTAGCAAGAAGTTGCTGTGGCCAAGGTCATAGAGGTTGCTGCCTGCCTTCTCTAGGATTTTGATGGTTTCCTGTCCCACATTTAAGTTTTTCATGCATTTTGAGTTTATTTTTGTGTCAGGTGTAAGAAAGTGGTCCAGTTTCATTCTTCTTTTTTTTTTAATGTTTTCTTATTATGTTAGTCACCATACAGTACATCCCCGGTTTCCGATGTAAAGTTCGATGATTCATTAGTTGCGTATAACACCCAGTGCACCATGCAATACGTGCCTTCCTTACTACCTATCACCGGTTTCATTCTTCTACATGTGGCTGTCCAATTTTCCCAACACCACTTATTGAAGAGACTGTCCTTTTCCATTGGCTATTCTTTACTGCTTTGTCAAAGATTAGAGTTGAGAGTCCATTTCTGGGTTCTCTACTCTCTTCCATTGATCGATGTGTCTGCTTTTGTGGCAGTACCATGTTGTTTTCATGATTACAGCTTTGTAAAACAGCTTGAAGTCCAGAATTGTGATACCTCCAGCTCTGATTTTCTTTTTCAACATTCCTTTGGCTATTCAGGGTCTTTTCTGGTTCCATACAAATTTTAGGATTATTTATTCCAGCTCTGTGAAAAATGCTGGTGGTATTTTTGATAGAGATTGCATTGAATGTGTAGATTGCTCTGGGTAGCATAGACATTTTAATAATATTTGTTGTTGCAATCCATGAGTTTGAAACGTTTTTCCATTTCTTTGTGTCTTTCTCAATTTCTTTCAGAAGTGTTCTGTAGTTTTCAGAGTACAGAAATCTCTTTCGTTAGGTTTGTTCCTAGGCATCTATGGGTTTTGGTGCAATTGTAAATGGGATCAATTTCTTGTTTTCTCTTTCCTCTGCATCGATGTTAGTGTATAGACATGCAAGTGACTTCTGTGCTTTGATTTTATATCTTGCAACTTTGCTGATTTCCTGTATCAGTTCTAAGAATTTTTGGTGGAGTTTTTTGGGTTTTCTACATAAAGTATTTTTTCATCCGTAAAGAGTGAAAGTTTAACTTCTTTGCTGCTTTGGATGCCTTTTACTTCTTTTTGTGGTCTCATTGCTGAGGCTAGGACTTCTAGTACTATGTTGAGCAAGAGTGGTGAGAGTGGACACCCCTCTCATGTTCCTAACCTTAGGAGAAAAGCTCTTAGTTTTTCCCCATTGAGAATGATATTTGCTGTGGGTTTTTCATAGATGGCTTTTATGATGTTGAATTATATTCCCTCTATTCCTATATGGTGAAGGGTTTTTATCAAGAAGGGATGCCGTATTTTATCAAATGCTATTTCTGCATCTATTGAGAGGCTCTTATGGTTCTTATCCTTTCTTTTATTAATGTGGTGTATCACGTTGATTTATTTGCAGATGGTGAACCACCCCTGCAGCCCAGGAATAAATCCCACTTGGTCGTGGTAAATAATTCTTTTAATGTACTCTTGGATCCTATTAGCTAGTATCTTGGTGAGAATTTTTGCACCCATGTTCATCAGGGATATTGGTCTGTAATTCTTCTTTTTTGGTGGGGTCTCTGTTGGTTTGGGTATAAAGGTAATGCTGGCCTCATAGAATGAGTTGGAAGTTTTCCTTCTATTTCTATTTTCTGGAACAGTTTCAGAAGAACAGTTATAAATTCTTCTTTAAATCTTTCGTAGAATTCCCCTGGGAGGCCATCCGGTCCTGGACTCTTATTTGTTGGGAGATATTTGATTACTGATTCAATTCCTTCGCTAGTTATGGGTCTGTTCAGCTTCTCTATTTCTTCCTGTTTCAGTTTTGGTAGTTTATATGTTTCTAGGAATTCATCCATTTCTTCCAGATTGCTTAATTTGTTGGCATATAATTCCTCATTATTCTAATTGTTTGTATTTCTTTGGTGTTGGTTGTGATCACTCCTCTTCCATTCATGATTTTATTAATTTGGGTTCTTTTTCTTTTCTTTTTGAATAGTCTGGTTAGGTGTTTATCAGTCCTATTATTTTTTTTGAAGAACAAGCTCCTAGCTTTTTTATTCTGTTATATTTTTTTTAATTTCTGTATCATTGATTTGTATTTTACTCTTTATTTCACTTCTCCAGCTAGGTTTAGGCTTTATTTGCTCTTCTTTTTCCAGCTCCTATAGGCGAAAGTTTAGGTTGTGTATTTGAGACTTTTCTTGTTTCTTGAGGAAGGCCTATATCACTATATACTTCCCTCTTGGGACTGCTTTACTGCATCCTAAAGGTTTTGAACTTTCATGTTTTCATTTTCATTTGCTTCCATTTATTTTTAATTTTTCATTAATTTACTGGTTGACCCATTCATTCTTTAGTAGGATATTCTTTAACTTCCACGCATTTGTGGTTTTTCCAATTTGTCTCTCTGTGTGTGTGTGTGTGTGTGTGTGTGTGTGTGTGTGTGTGTGTGTGGCTGGCTTGAAGTTTTATAGTATTGTGGTCTGAAAATATGCATGTCATGAGCTCAATCTTTTTGTACCAGTTCAGACCCAATTTATGACCCAGTATGTGATTTATCTGGAAAATATTCCATGTGCACTTGAGAAGAATGTGTATTCTGCTGCTTTAGGATGAAATGCTCTGAGTATATCTTTTAAATCCATCGGGTACAGTGTGTCATTCAAAGCCCTTATTTCCTTGTTGATCTTCTGCTTAGGTGATCAATCCATTGCTGTGAGTGGGGTGTTAAAGTCCTCTACTATTATTTTATTATTATCAATGAGTTTCTTTAATTTTGTTATTAATTGGTTCATATATTTGGCTGTTCCCAAGTTAAGGGCATAAATATCTACAGTTGTTAGATCTTCTTGTTGGATAGACCCTTTTATTATGATATAGTGTCCTTTTTCATCTCTTATTGCAGTCTTTGGTTTAAAATCTAGTCTGTGTTATATAAAGATGGCTACTCTACCTTTCTTCTTTTTAAGATTTTATTTATTTATTCAAGAGAGAGAGAGATTGAGAGAGAGCACAAGTAGTTTGGGGTTGGGCAGAGAGAGAGGAGAAACAGACTCCTCACTGACAAGGGAGGCTGATAGGGGGCTTGATCCCAGAACCCTGGGATCATGACTGGAACCTAAGGCAGATGCTTAACCGTCTGAGTCACCCAGGCACCCCCCAGCTGTTTTTTGATATCCTAGCATGATAAATCGTTCTTCACCTCCTCAGTTTCAATCTGTCTTTGGGTCTAAAATGAGTCTCTTGGAAGCAGCATATTGATCAGTCTTGTTTGTTGTTGTTGTTGTTTAATCCAATCTGAAACCCTATTTCTTTTGTTTGGAGCATTTAGTCTACTTACATTCAGAGTAATTATTGAAAGATATGAAGTTAGTGCCATATCATTACCTGTAAATTTGCTGTTCTTGTAGATTGTCTGTTCCTTTCCGATCTTTGTTACTTTCAGTCTGTCTTTCCGCTCAAAGTATCTCCTTTAATATTTCTTGCAGGCTGGTTTAGTGATCACAAATTCCTTTAATTTTTGTTTGTTCTGAAAAATATTTATCTCTCCATCAATTCTGAATGACAGTCTTGCTAGATAAAGTATTATTGGCTGCATATTTTTCCCATTTAGCACTTTGAATATATCATGCCAGTCCTTTCTGGCCTGCCAGGTCCATGTGGACAGGTCTGCTGCCAGCCTCATGTGTCTACCCTTGTAGGTTAAGGACTTTTTGTCCCAAGCTACCTTCAGGATTTTCTCTTTATCTTTGAAATTTTCAAGCTTCAATATTGTATGTCAAGGTGTTAATCTATTTTTGATGATTTTGCTGGGCATTCTCTGTGCCTCCTGGAATTGAATGCCTGTTTCCTTCCCCAGATTAGGGAAGTTCTCAGCTGTAATTTGTTTAAATAAACCTTCAATCCCTTTCTCCTGCTCCTCATCTTCTGGGACTCCTATAATATGGATGTAATTTCACTTTATGGAATAACTGAGTTCTCTCAGTCTCCCTTCATGATCTAATAGCTTTCTTTTCCTGTTCTTTTCAGCTTCCTTGTTTCCATCATTCTATCTTCTAGATCACTGATTCACTCTTCTGCTTTGTTCATCTTCATTTTTATGGCCTCCACTTGGGACTACATCTTGGTAATAGCATTTTTAATTTCAGCCTGAATGGATTTTAGTTCTTCTATTTCTACAGTAAAGGATTCTCTAGTGTCTTCCATGCTTTTTTCAAGCCCAGCTAGTATCTTTATAATCATTGTTTTAAATTCTAGCTCAGACATCTTACTTATAGCCATAATGATTAAATCTCTGGCAGTGAGTACTACCTCCTGTTCTTTGTTTTGTAGTGAATTTCTTCATCTCATCATTTTGTTCAGAAAAGAAAGAAAAGAAGAAAGAGAAAAAACAACAATGACAACAGAAAAAAACAAAAAGAAGAACCACACAAAACAAAACACTAGATCCTGGGTGTGTTTTGGTGTGCTTCTTTAAAGAAACTAGATCCCAAAATAAGAAAGAAAGAAAAATGTATAAATATATATTATATTTCATATATATATGATACAATGAAAGGAAACAAATTAAATATACATGTAACATATATTTATAACATATATATGTAACATACATAAAAATAAAAATTAAAAAGGAATTGAAAAAACAGAAAAATAAGTGAATAAATACTAAAAGACTAAGTAATAAAAATGCAAAGAATCCTATGTACCGTTTTCCCCAAGAGCTGAAGCTTTGCATCCCTCTATGATCAGTAAACTTTGTGCCAGCCAGTTGTTTGTCCTGGTCGTCTGGGGGAAGGGCCTGTTGTACTGATTCTCAAGTGGACTTGCCCTATTGCACATGTTCCTCCCTTGCACAGAGGCAGGGCTCAGTGTAAGAGGCTCCGGATTCCACTATGTGGCGTCATTTTGCTCCTTGAAGGCTTTCAGCACTGATGGGTGGGATGAATATGGTGGTGCCCCACTCTCTAGCACCTGGAGCTGAAAGTTTATGCCCTTCACTCTTCAGTAGCCCTTACAGAGAAGCAATCAATCACTCTTATCTCCCCATTTTCCACCAGAACCTTGTGTTTACCGAGCCTGTGACTAAGTGTTTTTATATCAGGCACATGCCTGAGTTTCAAAGCTCCAAATTTTATGGACTTGTGGCACAGACCTACTCTGTTCCTTCCAGGGGAGGGACAGGGGTATTGCCATGCTTCTGCCTTTTGGAGGAACCCTCCCAGGAAATCAGTCACACAACTGTGCAGCATTTCGGTTTATGGCAATGCAGAACAGAAACCCGGCACCTATACTTGCTGTTTTCAGCCAGCTTCTATGCTCTTATTCCTGGGAACAGTGCAACACTTAGGTGCCTCCCACTCTTCTTGTGACCCCAGGGATCATGAGACCATGCTGTCACACCTGGGATTCTGCCCCGTTTCACTACCTGAGCACCTTTAAGCCAGGGATGTCCCTCCCTCCCTCCCTCCCATAGCAGACTTCTAAAAGTTCTGATTTTGTGCTCCACTGCTTTCAATACTTTGTGGTAGACTTCTTAAGCCAGCTCCCTCCCCTCCATAGCACCTTAGCTATATCACCCGATTCAAGCCAATTCAAAGCTCATTCCCCACAGACTCACTTCATTATTTCTGCTAGATGATGCCACAGCACTCTGTATTTCCCTGATCTTAGCACTTATTCTATGTTATCATTTTTAATTGTTTTCCCCACTAGAATATAAGTTATGTGAGGGCAGAGACCACAACTATTTTTGCTCACCATTTTATTCCTAGTGCCCAGAATACTGTTTGGATCTCATTAAGCCCTCTAGAAATATTTTTGGAAGAATAAATAATTGAAAGCTCTAACAAGAGACATGAATTTTCTGTTTCATGATTTCAATTCATGAATACCTATCTTTGTGCATATGCTATTTCCTCTGTCTGGAATACCCTCCTATACCTCACCTCATTCCTCATCTGTTTAACAGTTACCTATACCTCCTTCAAGATTCAAGATATAGGATGAATTGGCTCCTTTTTACAATTTTCCTTGATGCCTCCACATAATTTTGGATGTACCTTACCTTGTGATTCCATCACATTTTGTATTCCCCTCAGTTTAAGAGTTTTATGTTATTGTGCATCTATCTGTGAACAATATCTGCTTTAACATCTAGACTGTAAGGTCATTAAAAGCATGAGCTGTGTCTTGTTTATCTCTGTGTAGTTCAGCACACACCCCAAAGCCTTAAACATAATAAGCACTCATAAATGTGTTGAATGAATGATTCATGTTCATGGAATAAAATCTAGTTAAATTCAATGAGTACTTATCCATCCTACTCAAATAATCAGTGGAACTTGCTTTTACTGCATTATATATTATGCACATTTATATATAATAGGTATAAAGAACCATACAATGAATATATTTACCCGTATCTTCATCAATAAATGTCATTAATAGAAATAAAGTTTCCTATATATCTGTGTCTGGAAAAAATGGAAAATACTTTTTAAACATATATATCATCCTGATCTGGGTTCATCTTCTCTGTACTGTTTTAATTTTAGTATATGTGGTGCTGAAACAAGCAGCAGGTAATGAGATTTGGCCTGCATTTTTATGGTTGTCCTGAGGTCCCAAGATGAGGTTTCATTCTAAACTTTACTAGTTACATAGCTATGCAATCCTTGGTCAGATTTTTCTAAGAAGCTGCCCTTCTGTAGTTTTCCATGGAATCCAGATAAGATTTCCAAGGGTCACAATTATAATGTTGTAGAATAACACTTTGGGAAAAATTCTAAGTGTTTTTTTAGACCTTATCTAATTCGTAATTTTCATGTGTCTGCTAGACAGGCAACAGCCACATTATTATCAGAATGAGAAAGAAGATAATTTGTATCCTGCAAAAGGTCACTAGATGAATAAATTGTGGGGCCATAAATAGAGCCAAGCTTTATATTTTCAGTTTGAACCTAGGTCTACCTCCAGATCCACCTTCCTGGGTCCAAAGTGAATCACCTACTATGTAAGGGAACCAATGGCTTTATCATGATTCTGAACTTCTGTGCCTCCTTTATTCTGTACTTCAGAATAAACACAAGGGCATTCCACATAGTTTCCTATTTTATCAAACTCCACTTTCTTGTCCAATTCAGACTAGAATGAAGGACTCAATGGTCATCTTCTTCCCAATCATCTAACTTTGTTTTCAGTGACTAATTCTTTGGTCTGCTTCATCTTCTGTACTCCTCAATCGTCATATTTCATCATTTTTCTATCTTCTTCATATTTTAACATTCCCATCCTCCCCTCTCCTTTCTTCTTTCTTTTCTATGCCTCCTCTAAAACTCAAACTTATCATTGATCTTTTTTATTTTATTATTCACTCTCTCCACTATCCCATTCTTCTCATTCATTCTCTATTCTTTCCCCTCAGTCTCTGTGTGTTTATTTCCTTTCCTGCCCACCACTTCCTCTTCGTTTTCTTATGGTTTTTTACGCGTCCACATCTCATCATCCTCCTCCATCCCTCCAACTACCTAATTCCACAATCCTCTCCTTTGTTTATGTATACTCTGCTTCATTCTTTCAACAATTGTGTACACTCCCACCTTCTCTTCAAACTTCTTAATGTCCTTTGTTACAAGTACGTCTCCCTTATATTTCTCCACTTATGTTTTGTTCTCTTCAAATTCTCCTTCATACATTATCTATTCTACCTATCCACCTCTACTCTGTCCTATCCTCCCCATCTCCTTTTCCATTTTCATCTAACCTCATATCCTTTCATGCAGTGTGAGAAGAGGTGTCTCTCTTCCTTTATAAGCAAAACTTTCAAGGTAGTTTTTAAACCAACCTGCTTACAGTTTTCTTTGGCAACTTGATGTGGGCAAAACCCCATTTCTACTATATCTTCAATCTTCGTCTTTCTGCTATCTCACAAATAAGTGCCAGTATCTACATTCAAAAAAGCAACTATTTCTTTTTACCCCTGAATGTATCTATTATATACTCATTGCTTTCATTTTCAAACAAGCTCCCAGAAAGTATTTTCTGTGTTTACTATTTTCCTTACTTCTATGTCAACTCCTAAAAACTCACCACTCCACAAAACACTACATTGAAACAGTGTATGTGAAGAACACCAATGTCTTCCATGTTGACAAACCTAATACATTTAATTCTTTATATTACTTGATCTCTTTGTAATATCCAACAATGTTGTAAAAATGTATAAATAATGGCAAAGAGCATAAACTTGCAGCCAAACTGCCAGAGTATGAATGCTGACTCAACCATTGACTACCTAGGTGATGTTCAAATTTCTTCTTACCCACGCTTGTCTCAGTTTCTTCCTCTGAGAAGTGGGAATAATAGTACCTATCTCACAGAGTTGTTAGTTTACAAAAGTTAAGTGATAAGAATAGTGCATGGTACACTGTAAATACTATATTGATGTTAACAATTATACTTATGCTATATTGATATTATTATTGATCACTGTCAGCTTTTTTGAAACCCTTTACTCCTTTGATATATCAGTCAAAATGAGTCAGATTAGCATGCAGTAACAAAAAATCCTAAAATCTCAGCATCTTCAAACAACAAAGACTTATTTCTCACTCACACCACTTATCTATCTCAGGTTTTAGGGAGGGGCACTGTCTTCTATGGCATCTTCAATAAGGGATGCAGAATGATAGAGCCAAGGACACCTGGCATAATGCTACTCACTGTGGCCAGGGGAGAGGAACATAGAAAATTATGTATCTCCCTCCCTAAGAAATGATACATGTATCTGATGTTTGACCAGGAGCCATATAAACCAATTGCTCTGTCTCGCTTGCAAAATATACAGCTTCAAAATGTGTATTCATCTAAAATAAAGAGAAAACTGTGTTCTTAAAAAAAATAACTGATGCGTGTTATTTCCAGTCACATCTATCCATGCCTAACTTCAAGATTCTATGGAAGTACAATACTACAACTTACCCAGAAGGACATGCATTAGAAATACTGAAGTACTGACTATCACACTTAGCTTTCAAGATACTGCACATTAGGGGTTCTACCAACACATTCCTTTCTTTTTCTTCTTGGTCTCCTTCATAGGTTCCTCTTTCTCCCCTTCTGCCATAATGATAACGATGCTACATGATTGGATCCTTGGCATGATTTTTTTCTCACTCTGCCTGCTTTCCTGAAGGGATCACATGCATTCACATGGTTGTCCCAATATACTAACAATACCAAACTTTACACCTCTAGCTTATATCAGTCTTCTGATCTTAAGATTTTATATCCAACTGCTATTACACACTTATCCCTGGATAATCTACAATCTTTTAAGGTTTATCTTGCCCAAAATTAATCTTGCAGGTTTATCTTGTCTAAATGTCTTCTAACTTTTATATGACCTGCCCCAGTTTGTAGCACCATCACTCACCCATGTTATTTGGGTACTTACTATCTTGACTCCTGTCCCTCCTGTCATTCTAACATTGGCTGTTTATACTATTTCTTCAGTGTCTCTCACTTTCTCCATCTTAATCCCCTGCTCTGAATTAGACCTTTACCACTCCTTGCCCAGACTATTTAAGCTGTCTACTAACCAGTTTCCATAATTCCAGTTTTGTTCCTTTCAAATACATTCTTTACACAGTAACTAGAGTGCCATATATAAACTTAAAAACTGACCACTTGCATTCTCTTGCTTCTGTTGAAGGTAACCATTCCATTTCCTGTAACTTCTCACTTGGTTTTCTCTGCCTAGAATGTCCTTTCTGTCTTTCCTCCACTTTACACCTACAGTTATCTTGCTACATTCTACTTAGTGAATAGTACAAAAATGAATGCTAATACTAATAATCAAGTGCTCCAACACACACATATGTACACATATATATGTAAATATATAAGATCTAGGAAGAGATCAATAATATATATATGTTAATTTTATTGACCTTTTCTCCAGATTATTCTTCCCTTCTTCTCTCTACCTTCTTTTTCCCACTTCTATCCACTTTCCTTCTTTTCTCCATCATTCTCTCCTCTAGTCTCATTTCTCCTCTAGTTTCTCAGCTCCTCCTCTTTAATTCAACTTTTCTCTTAAGTATCCATTTGCTATCCATTCTTCTTTGCCTATCTTCTCATCTACCAAATTCTTTCAGGAAAAATGTCAATAAATAGCAAATTTAAGGTAATGAAGGACTAGCATATGGGCAAGGACAATTCACGTATTCAACACATATTTCAGTTTCATTGTACAAAATAAGAAAAACTCACATTTAATACAGCCACAGAATCTGCACTGAGATTTCCATTCAATAATGTTAACTCAGTTACTTAAAATTGATACTCATTAAGGTGTGAGAGAGCTTCAGGACAACTGACAGCACAGAAGCTAGCAAAAACATAATACAAGAACCAAGAAAGTTTTTTAGTGTTGGGGCAAAGAATATTATGGAACTGGAAATGTTTTTAAAATCATTCTTTTTGAAGGCAAAATTATATATAATATACATTATTATATATGTGTATATATATGTATAGGGATTATATTTATTTAGTTTAAAGATTTGTTTATTTATTTTAGAGCAAGAACACAAGAAGGGGGAAGGTGAAGAGGGAAGGGCAAAGGGAGAGGAAGAGACAGAATCTCAAGCAGATTCTGCTCTGAGCGTGGAGCCCGATGCAGGGTTTGATCTCACAACCTTGAGAGCCTGACCTGAGCCAAAACCAAGAGTTGGATGCTTAACCAACTGAGCCACCCAGGTGCCCCTGTATATAAATGATATTTAAAAGAAACATTCTGGGGTGCTTGGGTGGCTCAGTTGGTTAAGCAGCTGCCTTTGGCTCAGGTCATAATCTCAGGGTCCTGGGATTGAGCCCCGCATTGGGCTCCCTGCTCTGTGGGGAGTCTGTTTCTATCTTTCCCTCTCCCTCTGCCCCTCCCCCGCTTGTGCATTCTCTCTCTCTCTCTCTCTCTCAAATAAATAAAATCTTTAAAAAAGAAAAAAGAAAAAGAAAAATTCTTAGGTTATTTAGAAACCTCACATCAAACTCCCCAGCATTCCCAGGCAGTGTGGCATAAAATATGTGTTGCTGTAATTTTGTATATATTATATATGACATTGTATGCTTCAGAAAATATCCATCATTATTTCATTTGATTCTCACAATTCTACATTATAGGGAAAGTTTGTTGCTGCAGTTAAACAGCTTATTCTGACTGTCACAGTGTTCTGCCTGTGTATATAGCTGCGAGTCTTTGAATTTAAGAGTCCATGAATATGTATATACTTATGTGTTGGTCGACATGTGTCTCAGAGTATGCATACATTTATACATCATAAACATATATCTCTGTGTGTGAGAATGTTTATACATTCAACTCTATTTATTTGTATATCTATAATATATATATGTCTGTGAATGTGTGTACCTGTAAATATGTTAAGAAGTGTGTGCCTTTCTAATCTGTAAACTTAACAGAACTTTCAATAGATAGCTTAAAACATGCTGTTTTCAAGCCCTACCCCGATTATACTTTAGATGGGAGGTACTACTCTCTGACCTCATTGTGTAGAGGAGGGTTCCATTGTCCACCAGTCTGAGCAGCTTGTTAGGTGTGGTCATGTTATGGGCTACTGATTTCTTGCCATTGTGAAAGAAGGTGTCAGGGGTCCAGATCTTACTAGCCAGGAGATTGTTCAGTGGAAGGATCTTCATGGGTCCATCAAATTTCAGTCTTTCATCATGCCATGTCTGACGAAAAAATACATCAATGGTGTACTCCTAGGGACAAAAAAGAGAGAACAATGTTTGAACATAGTGCTGGTGAGGACCCATAGTGCCTTCAGCAAATATTAATCAATTTGCAATATTTCCTCCAATGCACAGAAGTAGCAGTCTATTAATAGTACTTACTGGTAAGTATGGTAAATGATTATGATTGAAAAATAAAGCCATGGTGATCAATAAATATGAAAATAATATATCTGACAAGATTTTGTTTAGGAAGGTCACTGCCAACACTGCCTGCACATCATACAAGCTGACCACAACACTGCCTTATGAAAAGGCAAGAGCTACCTTCTCTATGCAGTGGCATTTCTAATAAAAACAAACTCCTTACCTTGTCTCCTGTACTAAATGATCCCATATGAACAAAGGCCAATGTAACAGTTACCATAAAACCAAAACCTTAAATTTTAAAACACATTTCAATTGAGTCTCACAAAAATAATACATGTGATGAGCTTATATTTTATTATCTTTGATAAATAAGGAACTCTTACCTATAAATAAGAACAGACAAATAGAAAAATGGGTAAATAGCATAATAGAAAATTCATAACATAAAAATTGCTAATAAGCACACAAAAATTTTTCAAAATTGCCATTAATCTAAATATAAATTAAAATAACAATAAATGTTTCAGGTTTTGGTAACAGCTGACTAAATTGTTTGGCTATACCTTCTTGTAGCTATTAATTATAAAATTAAAACATATAGAGGGAAGGGGAGAAGAAGGGAGAAGAACCTATTTGAAAGCAATAGGGTACAACTGAAAGAAGACAAAAACTTGGAGAAAGTTTACCCTTCAAAGATGGCAGCAACAATGGGTACTCCCCCAAACCTAGAATTCCTGTGGCAGATACCACAGCTTTACTGGCTCAAGGTGGAAACTAATCTGGAAATTTAGAGGTGGTAAACCTGAAAGCAAGACAGTCACAGAAAGGATGGGACCCCAAATCAGCATATATATTCTGCCCCAAATTTTGGCTGACCATTACACTATATACACATGAGCAAGATTATGACTCTGTTAAAAAATAATGCAGGCAGAAACCATAGGGAAGTCTTCCATTAAATGACAGGTGACAAAACTGTGCTGAGTGATGTTTGTAAGCTTGGCAGAAATCAGAAAATGCATTGGCTTAATATCTCAGAGGATAGACCCAAAGGCTGGTTAAAGAGCTGAAAATTTAGAAGAAAGCCCTAGAAGCAAGAGAACCACTAAGAGGGTGAATACCCAAATCTGAGTGCAAAACTTACCCAAATCTCTGACCATTAAACTACATAAGGCACGGGGAACACTTTTAGGTATCCAGGTAAAATAAAGAAGCAGCCTAAAACTCTGTGGCTTAAAATCCCTTAATGGCTTTTAATCAGAGGTAAAATAAGTTTCAATATCCCTTTCTTACCTAGAAAGCACTTCATAAATTGACCCTTATCTTCTTCTCTGAGCTCTTCTCCAACCACTCTTCCCTCTACAAATTAGCCAGTCTGGCTTTTCTCTTTCTCTAGCATACCAAGCACAGTTCTGACTAAGGATTAGAATATTATATAAATATCATCTAAACTGGGACATATTTGAGAGTCAGAAGAGTTTTTATCAAAAATTACAACAGGACAACAGGTAAAAACCAGGACTGTGCCAGGTAAAAAGCTGGTACTGGGCTCCCACATAAAGCCAAGACCCTGAATGGCTCCGACTTCAGCAAAAGGGAGAATTGGATAAAATGAGCTAGACAAAATCAGTCTACAACATGAAAGTTCAAAAGGGAAACGTCAATCCAAGCATGGCTTCTGAATGGAGAGGGGTTTAAGGAAAGTATTTCTACTGAGATTTAGTAGCCTTAAATCTAATCTTATATGGGATTGATGTTTAAATACACAGTATCTTCCTGGTTTTGAGTTTACAAGCTGAGAAATTAACATAGGAATTTGTCTCAATGTGGGGATACCTCTATATTGACTTGCAAAAGCAAATACAAAAACACTCTGGAAGGACATGACCACAAGTAAATGCTTGATGAAAATAAGTTCACAGTCCACAAAAGAACACCTAAGGAAATGGTCATGAATGAGAGTCAGCTGATACAACATGTAACTGAATTAGACCCCTCCAAGAACTTCACATAACAGAATAATCAAATAGATAATGTAAAGGAACTATAATTAAAATGATAAAGGCATCAGAGGAGGGATTAAGAACATTGAAAATAAAAACTCAATTGATATACTACATACAAGATTACACATTAATGAAGAGAGATTAGTAAACTGGAAATACATATGAAGAAAAATTGTTCAGTGCACATTTCAGGCAGATAAATGATGAAAAGAACACACATGAAAGAGAGGTACAGTACCAGGAGGATAAAAGGAAAAAGTTCAGCATAATCTAATAAAATTCTAAAGTTAGAGAATAGAGAAAATGGGGGAGAAACAATATTTAAAGTACTAATAGATGACAGTTTCTTACAATTGTTGAAATACATGCATCCCTAGCTTTGAGAATCATAATGAGTTGCAATCTCAATATAATAAAATAGACCAAAGCCAACACATAGTGGATTTGAAGAATACCAAGAAGAGATCTTAAAAACAGCAAAATAGAAAAGGCATACTACCTACAAAGAAATAACAATTTCACTGATAGAAGACTTTGTGAAAACAATAACAGAAGCCAAAAGAATTCTATAGCCAACTAGATTATCATTTAAGAGCAAGATCAAATATAGATAATTTTAGATTAATGAAATAAGATAGCTTCATGGCTGTGTCAATCACAGCATTCAGATCTTATTCAGAAGTATTCATATCAAAGAAACATTCCTTGAACATTTTATCATAAACAGTAATTCCCCTTTCCCTTGGTACTATTTTTCTTCATGTATTATTTTGTCAGATAGCACTGACAAAATGTATTTTGATTTGGTTACTATTTCTTTAATTCCACTAGCCTGGAAGCTCTATGAGAGCAGAGGCTTTGTTTTATTTGCTATGATATCTCTAGCACCTGGCATACAGTAGCTGCTGCATAAATATTTTTTAAATTGTATTTTAATACTACTATAGTTAACATACTGTATTAGTTTCAGGTATACAATATAGTGGTTCAACAATTCCATACATACCCAGTGTTTATCATGACAAGTGCACTCAATCCCCATCACCTATTTTACCCATTCCCCACCTACCTCCCCTCAGGTAACCATCAGTTTTTTTCTCTACAGTTAAGAGCCTGTTTCTTGGTTTGTCTCTCTCTCTCTTAATTCCCCTTTGCTCCTTTGTTTTGTTTCTTAAATTCTACATATGAGTGAGATTGTATGGTATTTGTCTTTCTCTGACTGACTTATTTCACTTAGCATTATACTCTTTAGCTCCATCCATGTTGTTGCAAATGGCAAGAGCTCATTCCTTTTTATGGGTGAATATTCCATTGTAGATATATAACACATCTTCCTTATCCATTCATCTATCAGTGGACACTTAAGCTGCTTCCATAATTTGGCTACTGTAAATAATGCTGTCATAAACATAGGGGTGCATGTATCACTTCAAATTAGTATTTTTGCATTTGGGGAGTAAAAACCCAGTAGTGTAATTACTGGATTATAGCATAGTTCTATTTTTAACTTTTTGAGGAACTTCCGTACTGTTTTCCATAGTGGCTTCACCAGTTTGCATTCTGACCAACAGTGCAAGAGGGTTCCTTTTTTCTCTACATCCTCACCAACACTTGTTTCTTATGTTTTTTATGATAGCCATCCTGAGAGGTGTGAAGTGATATCTCATTGTAGTTTTGATTTGCATTTCCCTGATGTGAAGTGATCTTTTCATGTATCTGTTGGCCATCTGTATGTTCTCTTTGAAGAAATGTCTGTTCATGTCTTTGGCCCATGTGTTAACTGGATTATTTGTTTTTTGGGGGTGTTGAGTTGTATCAGTTCTTTTTTTGTGTCCCCTTTTTATGTATTTTTATTTAATTAATTATTATTTTTTATTATGTTCAGTTAGCCAGCATATAGTACATTTTAGTTTTTGATGCAGTGTTCACCAATTCATTAGTTGCATATAACACCCAGTGCTCATCACAACATGTGCCCTCCTTACTACCCATCACCTGGTTGTATCAGTTCTTTATATATTTTGAACACTAAACTTTTATTGGATATGTCATATCATTTGTGAATACCTTCTCCCATTCAGTAGGTTGCCTTTTACTTTTGTTTGTTGTTTCCTTTGCTGTGCAGAAATTTTGTATTTTGGTGCAATCCTAATAGTTTATTTTTGCTTTTGTTTCCCTTGCTTCAGGACACACATCTAGAAAAATGTTGCTATGGCTGATGTCAGAGACATTACTGCCTGAGCTCCCTTCTAGGATTTTTATGGTTTCATGTCCTACATTCAGGTATTTAATCCGTTTTGAATTTACTTTTGTGCGTGGTATAAAAAAGTGGTCCAGTTTCATTCTTTTGTGTGTTGCTGTCCAGTTTTCTCAACACCATTTGTTGAAGAGACTTTTTCCCATTGGATATTCTTGCATTCTTTGTTGATTAGTTGACCATATATTTGTGGGTTTACTTCTGGGTTTTCTACTCTGTTCTATTGATCTATATGTCTATTTATGTGCCATTACCATACCGTTTTGATTACACAGCTTTGTAATGTAACTTGAAATCTCTAATTGTGATACCTCCTATTTTGCTTCTCTATCTCCATCCATGTTGTCACAAATGGCAAGAGCTCATTCTTTTTTATGGGTGACTAATATTCCATTGTCTATATATAACACATCTTCCTTATCTCCATTTGTCTATCAATGGACACTTAAGCTGCTTCCATAATTTGGCACTTGAAAGCAATTGCTTCAAAATTGCTTTGGAAATTGGTGACTTTTGTGGTTCCATATAAATGTCAGTATTGTTATAGTTCTGTGAAAAATGCTGTTGGTAGTTTGATAGGGATTGCATTAAATGTGTAGATTGTTTTGGGTAGTACAGACATTTTAACAATATTTGTTCTTCCAGTCTGTGAGCATGGAATATCTTTCCATTTCTTTGTGTTGTCTTCAATTTCTTGCATCAGTGTTTTATAGTTTTCAGAGTATATGCTATTCACCCTTTGGTTAGGTTTATTCCTAGGTGTCTTATTATTTTGGAGCAATTGTAAATGGGATTATTTTCCTAATGTTTTTTTCTGCTATTTCATTATTAATGTATGGAAATTTAACAGATTTCTGCACACTGATTTTGTATCCTGCGGCTTTACTGAAATCATTAATCGGTTCTAGTAGGTTTTTGGTGGAATCTTTAGTGTTTTCTACATACAGTATCGTGTCATCTGCAAATAGTGAAAGCTTAACTTCTTCCTTACTGATTTGGATGCCTTTTATTTCTTTTTGTTATCTAGTTGCTGTGGCTAGGACTCCCAGTACTATATTGAATAAAAGTGGTGAGAGTGGACATCCTTGTCTTATTCCTGACCTTAGGGGAAATGCTCTCAGTTTTTCCCCATTGAGGATGATGTTAACTGTGGGTTTTTCATATGTGGCTTTTATTATGTTGAGGTATGTTCCCTCCAAACCTACTTGGTTGAGGGCTTTTATCCTGAATGAATGTTGTACTTTGTGAAATGCTTTTTCTACATCTGTTGAAATCATCATGTGGTTTTTATCCTTTCTTTTATGGATGTGATGTATCACATTAATTGATTTGTGAATACTGAACCACCCTGCATGCTGGGAATAAATTCCACTTGAATGTGATAAATGATTTTATAAAAAAATATATATTGCTGGAATCTGGGTGCTAATATTTTATTTAGGAATTTTGCATCCATGTTCATGAGAGATATTGGCCTGTAGTTCTCTTCTTTTGTGGTGTGGTTTTGGTATCAGGGTGATACTGGCTTCATAGAATAAATTTGGAAGATTTCCTTCTATTTTTTGGAAGTGTTTGAGAAGAATAGGTTTTATCTCTTATTTAAATGTGAAACCGTCTAGTCCTGGCCTTTTGTTTGCTGGGTTCTGTGACTACTGGTTCAATTTCCTTGCTGTTAATCAGTCTGTTCAAATATTCTATTTCTTCCTGGTTCAGTTTTGGTAGATTATATATTTCTAGGAATTTATCCATTTCTTCTAGGTTGTCTAATTTGTTGGCATATAGTTTTTCACAATATTCTCTTACAATTGTTTTTATTTCTGGGATGTTAATTATTTCTCCCCTTCATTTCTGATTTTGAGTACTTCTCTCTTTTTGGTGAATCTGGCTAGAGGTTTATCAATTTTATTGATCTTTTCAAAGAACCAGTTCCTGGTTTCATCGATCTGTTCAATTCCTTTCCTAGTTTCTATATCATTTATTTCTGCTCTAATATTTATTATTTCACTTCTGCTGGTTTTTGGTTTTGTTTGTTGTTCTTTATCTAGCTCCTTTGGGTATAATTTTAGGTTGTTTATTTGAGATATTTCTTGCTTCTTGAGGTAGGACTGTATTGCTATAAACTTCCTTCTTAGGACTGCTTTTACTGTATTCCAAAGGTTTTGGACCATTGTGTTTTCATTTTCATTTGTTTCTGTGTACTTTTTTTATTTCTTCTTTGATTTCTTGTTTTGTTCATTCATTGTTTAGTAAGTAGCATGTTATTTGACCTCCATAAAGTTGTGCTTTTTTCCAGATTTTTTCTTCTGGTTGATTTCCAGTTTCATAGCATTGTGGTCAGAAAACGTGCATGGTATTACTTTGATCTTTTTGAAATTGTTGTGACTTGTTTTATGGCCTCATATGTGATCTATTCTGGAGAACATTCCATGTGCTTTTGAAAAGAATATGCATTCTGTTCTTTTAGGATAGAATGTTCTGAATAGATCTGTTAAATCCAACTTGTCCGGTGTGTCATTCAAAGCCACTGCTTCCTTGTTGATTTTCTGTTTAGATGATCTATTGATATAAGTGTGTCAAGAGTCCCTTGACTGATTTTTACAGATATGTTTACTGCTTTTGTGTTTCCTACTTTTCTTACTCCTACTTACAGTCTTTCCTTTCCTGTCAGAGTCCCCTTTATTATTTCTTGTAGGTGTGGCTTAGTTGTCATGAACTCCTTTAGTTTTTTGTTTGTCTGAGAAACTCTTTATCTCTCCTTCTATTCTGAATGATAGCCTTGCTGGATAGAGTATTCTTGGCCACAGATTTTTCCCTTTCATCCATCTGAATATATCATGCCACTTTCTTCTAGCCTGAAAAGTTTCTGCTGAAAAATCAGCTGATTTCCTTATTGGGTTTCCTTCGTATGTAACTGTTTTTTCTCTTGTAACCTTTAAAATTCTTTTTTTTTTACCTTTTTTTTTTTTTGCCATTTTATTACTATGTGTCTTTGTGTGGACCTCTTTGGGTTAAATTTGTTGGGAGAATCGCTGTGCCTCCTGAATCTGGACATCTGTTTTTGTCCCCAGATTCAGCAATTATTTCTTCAAATACATTTTCTGCCCCCTTTTCTCTCTCTTTTCCTTCTGGGATTCCTATAATATGAATGTGATTATGGTTGATAGAGTCTCTGAGTTCCCTAAATCTATGCTCATCATGCAGTTTTTGTCTCTCATCTGTTAAGCTTGATTGCTTTCTATCATTCTATCCTCCAGGTCACTGATATGTTCCTCTGCTTCCTGTAGCCTACTCTGTGTTCCATCTACTGTATTTTTAATTGCATTTATAAAGTTCTTCATCCCTGATATGTTATTTTTTATCTCTTTGTTAAGGGTCTCACTGATGTCCTCCACTCTTTTCTCAAGTCCAACGAGTATCTTTATGATCATTGCTTTAAATTCTCTATCAAGCATATTACTTACTTCAGTTTCATTTAGGTATCCTGTTGTGATTTTGTTGTGTTTATTTGAGAAAAATTCCTCTGCCTCTTCATTTTGTCTACCTCTCTGTGTCTCTTTCTGTGTGTTAGGAAAATCGGCTACATCCTTTGCTCTTGAAAGTAGTGGTTTTATAAAGAAGAGATTCTGTAGTGCCCTGCAGTGTAGTATCCCCTGTTCATCAGAACCTGACACTTCAGAGCAGCCTCCTATGTGTGTTGCTTGCATCCTGCTATTGTGTCTGTATAGCTTCCCCTTTCAGTCCAGACTTCTGCACGGACTTTCTGCCTGTTGTGGGCGTGCTTTCACTCTGTGTGTGAGACCCAGACAGACTAGCTCTGAGGCAGAGCATGACCATAGGAGGGCTCAGGGGAGAAGTGTTGGCATTAGCAAAATTTGCACTGAGCTACTAGTCTTAGGCTGATCCCTCAAATCACAGCAGTAGCCAGGGGTGTGGTGTGTAGCAGCAGAGGTAGTCAGGGGTACAAAGTGTCTGTGCATTCAGCCACTGGTCAAGGCACACACATGGCATTAAAAAATTTGCATTGAGCCACTAGTCATAGGCAGGATCCCTAAGCATGGTGGCCACATGGGTGCAGCACAGGGAGGTAGAAGCAGAGCAGGGCCTGTGTGGTGTTAAAATCTATACTAAGTGCAGGGCAGAGGCCAGCAGGCTTGGAGTGGACAAGTCCTCAGGAAAACTCATGAGTGGGACACACTGTTAATATGTTAGGTAGCAAGTGTCTGTGTAGTGCCACCTCTCACAGGTGGGTCTGAGTTTATCTGGGGAGTAGGGGAAGAAAATGGCACCTGACAGCTCCTTTGTTCTCAAAGAAGTCCCCCAATACACCACACAATAGTATAATCAGATCTCCCTCCAGTTGTGCAAGCTGTCACTTCTATGTTGCTTTTCCTCAGTCTGTTGTCTCTTTAAGGACAGGGACCTGGCTACCACTCATCCTCCCAGCTTACCCAGTGCTGAGTCAGCTGACTTTTAAAGCTCCAGGTTCCAAGTCCTGCTGATTATACAAACTCATGGAATTCAGAAACTCTGGTTTTCAAGGCCAGACATTACAGGGATTCATTTTCCCTGTGTGGGCTCCCTTGTGCTTTCTCCTCTCCATGACCACAGTTCCATCTCTTCTGTGGGAAGCTCCCTACTACTGGTTCTGCCCTTCCTAACCTCTCTGACGCACTTCTTCTCTACATTTAGTTATGGAGTTTGTTCTGCCAGTCTTTGGATCACTCTCTGGTTTATTGACTTAGATGTTATCTAGTTGTAAACATGGGAAGGGGAGAGCTTAGGGTCCTCCTACTCCACCATCTTGCACCCTTCCACCAAAGAGCTTCAGAAAATATAAAATATAAATATTTTTATAAATAAATGATTGACTAAAACTTTATAAAAAGAACTATTAAAATAAGTTATTTATGTAGTTGAAAATTAAAATAGCAGGAAGATGGAAGGAGGAATAGTGAGCACAACTATTAACCAACATATGGTTAAACTAAACAAATAATGGCTCTCTACAAATAATAAGGACTATAAAAACTAGGTAGAATAAATAGCTAGAGTAAACCTAATAGAAGAAGGGAGTAGGGGTATGTTGGTTAATGCATTATTGCATTACTTGGGAGGAGAGTTGGGATATTAAACTTTAGGTCAAGTATGTATGTTAATGTTTAAACTAACCACTAAGAATGCACTAGACATAAAATATAAAACAGTAGAGAAAAACAATTGGGAATATCGGAAATGCTTCAATCTATAAAAGACAAGTAAAAATAAAGCATGGAAAAACATGGGAAAAAGAATACATAAGATAGTAGAAACAAACAATATATTCTAAGGATAAATAAACAGTGTAGCCACATCCTATGTATATACAAGAGTCACACCTAAAGAAACATAAAAACACAGGTTGAAAGTAAAGTAATAGAAACATATATATGGGCAAATATTATCAAAATAATGTGGTAAAACTATAAAGTACAGAGTGGACTGTAAGACAAACATAATTTTCTTTGGGTAAACCATTATTACATTAAAAAATAAAGTATGTTCAGTGGAACAATAACAATTCTAAATTTTTATGTATAACATGGACTCAAAATACATAAGGCAAATTCGAATTACAAGGAGAATGTGACAAACCTATCGAACAATAATGAAATGAATAAACAATCAGAACAAAAATTTACATTATTAAAATATGTGAACAACCCAATTGACAAGAGAAGCTAAGGGATGTATAGATAGATAGACCTATAGATAGATACATATGTATCTGTGTATATATATATAGACTTATCCACCTAACACTTAGTAAAACACATTTTTTACCAAAAATAAGTGATCATGTGCTAAGTCATAAAGCAAATCTCAGGACACAAAAGTATTTCACACCCTTCAAAACATCTTTTTCAATATGAGGCATTAAATTAGAAAATAATAACAAAGTTTTACATGTAAAAATTGAAAATCCCACTATAAAAATTTCAAGAAGCAAAGAAAAACCATAAAGGATATTAGAAAATACTTAGGACTAAACAATAGTGAAAATGCTTATAGAATGTGAAATCTTATGGTGGGACACTCAAATGGTACTTGGAAGGAAATTGATAGCTGTAAAGAAGCCTTACAGATAGACTTAAAAAAGTAAAAGTTTAAACTAATCTATCTCAAGAAACCGGAAGGACCACAGAGTACCCCAAGTAAAATAAAGAAAAAGATAATTGACTCTTATGGAGAAGGCAGGGATGCAGCAGTGGCAGGAGCATCTCTGGTCTCTGCCTCTGTTTCCCACTCTCCTTCCACCTTCAACCATCCATGGGCATCCTGGAGCCACCATGCTGCTTCCACCCCCTCCCACTGCTCACGATATGTGTGTCGGTCCCCACACTGGTGCTCCTCCACCTGGGCCATAGATGGTGGGGATCTGATGAGCTTCTAATTAAAAAAATGAAGTATGGATGAATAGCAGAGAGAGAGGGAAGGAAGGAGGAAAGAAAAAAATGATCCAGACATATGTAAAAATTTGTGAAACAGAAAACAAAAAATAAATAATACATATGATGAACAAAACCCAAAACAGGTTACTTTGACAACACTAACAATATAGAAACTTCTGATAAGTTTAATAAAGAAAAAGAGACAAAATGGGGAGAATAATTGGGGGTAGGAGTAGGATTAAATAAGATTTGACAAAAATTGTTAAGTTTTGAACTGGGTGATTGGTACATAAGGTTCCATTAAACTATTTTCTGTGTGTATGTGTGTGTGTGTGTGTGTGTGTGTGTGTGTGTGTGTGTATTATGTATAATTACTATCATCCTGTAGATAATAGATTATAGGGTGACAAGAGTAGAAACAGGGAAATCAGTTAGGGGTTTTTACAGTTAGATATGCTAGTGGCAATGGTGGCCTGAACTAGAGTACTAGCAGTTGAGGTAATGAGAATTGGGAACTCCTATGAACACAGATACAAAGAACCATGAATAAAATAATAGTTACACAAACCAATACATGTATTTAAAAATCATTATCAAGTTTGATTCTTTCAACGAATGTAAAAGATGACCTAACATTAGAGAAACTTATTAATGTAATTAACTGCATTAATAGATTAAAGGAGAAAAATCATGCAATAATCTTAATAGGGGACAAAAGAGAAGTTGCAAAATTTCAAATACATTTATAACACACACACACACATCTTAGAAAATTAGTAATAAAATGTAGAATAGATCTATCTATATTTATTACTGTTCACTGTCATTTGTTTGGCCTTTCTAGAAAATCTTGTAGAAACTCCCATATTATGAGTTCTCCTTTGTAAATTAGGAGTCAAAACTTAAATTACCAGTTTTTTGGAGCTAGAATCAAACTAGTGACCTAAGGAACACCAATCACGCACACACACACACACACACACACACACACACACACACACACACACTCACACCCCCCACAGGAAACTTCAGTTCAGAAATGTCAACATGAGGAAACAGGATCTGCATGGAGTTGCTGTGGTGGTGGTAGTGCAGGTGATGGCAAAGACACCTTGTTTTTAGTGGCTATGTTGGCCACTAAATACATAAAAGACTGCTTAACCTCAAAGGCAATCTAATATCAATTAGACACCATTTCATACTCATTAGAATGGCAAAAAAACAGTGTAACAATAGAAAGTTAGCAACAGTGCAGAGAAATGGACCTTTCATACACTGCCAGTGGGATTATAAATTGGTATAATCATCAAGAGAGTTATTTGGTCCTGTCTGAAAAAACTTAAAAATGTACAACCATTACAAATAAAAAATTTTATTTGTAGGAACACACCCTACAGAAACTCAAACACATTCTCAAGAAGATGTATACAAGAATGTTTATTACTGTCAGTTTTTTAATAGCAAAAAATTGGAAAGAGCCTAAATGCACATTGGCAAGAGAATTGGACAAATGTATACATAAAAAATATGCATACACTGTAATAGTCTATAGCAGTTAAAATAAATGAATTAGGTTAAATGCATCAAAAAGAATAGCTTCTAATACATGACTGAAAAAAATAAATTGTAAAATAATACACAAGCTATGATGCATTTTATAGTTTGAAATATATTTATAGTTTGAAAACATGAAAACCACTGTTTATTTATTGTAATAGTTGCTATTGTATGTGATAGATGCATCTTTAGTTATAAGTCTAGAAGATGTGTAGAAATGACCCCCAAAAAAGTTAATTTATTGTTTTAATTATCTCTAATTGGGGATGGAGGTAGAGAGAAAAATGGGATCAGGTTAAAGCACACAGGGGACTTCATCTGTATCACCAAAGATTTTTTTATTAGGAAAAAAAATATGGAAAAAATTTTAAGATGTAAAAAAGCTGGGTGATGGGTACCCATTTTTTAATATGTTATTTTCTCTATAGTCAGAACTATTGGGGGAAATTACATAGTGATTATTTGCTCCATAAATATCCCATGACCTTTGGCCAAAAGCAATCAATTTTGACCTGACCATTCTAGCAATGTAAGCAATTCCTTGAAAATTGAATCCTTGTATATTCTCAAAAAAATGATGGCTTCCAAATTGACAATTAAATTTCATTGTTTTGTGATGCACTTAAGTAAAATATTCCAGATAGTAAGCCTGAATCTGCCTCCTGGGAAAGGCACTATACTAGGCAAAGATGACTTGTAGCACTTAGGGAAGAATTTCTCATTTAGTGTTAAAACCCTGAATGTCTTCAATTCTCTAACACTGTGCAGTGTTTCAAAGCAGGCTCCTAGGAAGGGACTTCAAGGCTGATTTAACTTTAGCATGTTCTGGGGCCAAGGTACTTGACAAGTACATGATAGTGAAGGCGTTGTCATTGATTATAGGCAGACCACTCACCCCTTATTTTGATCATCCAGTCCTCCCTTTGCTCTTTGCCTTCTTACCATCAGTCTGAATTTTGAAGAATTATAATCCACCTGCCCCTTTCAGTTGCATTTAGTCCTTGAAATAGTCTTATTAACATTGTTTATGTGTCCTGCCTGTCTATTTCACATAAAAGTAGCCCAGGAGATTCTTGGTCATGGACTCCTAGGCAAAACCCCATAGACATGGACTCCTATCTATACTGCATCTGGGAATATGGTATCCTATAGAATAAGAGGAAACTGACAGCCCAAGAGTCTTTCAAAATTGGCAAAGGCTCCCCTTCATTCTGTGCCTCAGACTGCCAGTAAGTGAGGGCTTGAAGTGAACATAGCCACTTTTTCCTGTGCTAGGCAGGAAACAGGTACAACAATTTCAAGCCCACTGCCACCAGGAAGAAGGTCTCTGTGATACTTTCTTTTTAATCAATACCGTTTTTTTTTTTCTTTATGGTCTTTGGATACTCTGGTAACTTTGCATGATTTTCACAAGCAGTAGTCAGACCCAAGTGTACAACATCTGTTACAAAGAATCGTGATTATAATATCTTTTATGAATTCATATTTCCCAAGTCTCTTTTCTTTTTTTTTTTTCATTAGGCTATATGATTAGTTCTCTTATTGTATTGCTACTTGCCTCATTACCTGGCTGTCCATTGTATACCCTAGGAAGTTTCTCTGTTGACAAGCAGCAGCTGGCATTTGTTACCTAGCAGGTACCTAAATAGTTAAAGTATTCCTGGGAAGAGAGTGAAGTTGACAATACCTACAATTGGCATTTCACGTTTCCCAGTTGTTCTCATTCTGACTCTACTAACATTACTGATCTTTGTCTTCTTTATTTTCTCACTAGTTTTATCAGTACGTTCAGATAGATATTCATTAAATACATAATTCAGGACCCTGGGTCCCTGAACCTGTGTCATGTTAAAACCTGGGGCCTTAGAATAAGAGTTAGAATAGAAGTTTTTTCAGAAGGTGTTTTGGACCAGGAGAACATCCAAAGTTTTTCTCAGCTGTTAGCTTTCTTTTTTTCCAGCTTTATTGAGGTATGATTGTCCACTAAAAATTGTATATATTTAGGTAGTACAATGTGATTTGTAAAGGTGTATAATGTGATCTTTTAATATATGTATACATTGTGAAATGATTATCACAATCAAATTAACACTTCTATCACCTCATAGAGTCACCTGTGTGTGTGTGTGTGTGTGTGTGTGTGTGTGTGTTTGTGTGTGTGTGGTAAGAACTTTAAGATCTACTCCTTAGAAAATACCAGCTGTCAACTTTCTACCTTCCTTTCCAATCACCGACCATATGCATAGTTTTCCATTTTGAAGCAGTTATCCCACTTTCTCTGTGTTCTGATTCAAAGGATCTTGGCAGGGACACCTGGGTGGCTCAGTCGGTTAAGCATCTGCCTTCAGCTCAGGTCCTGATCCCAGGGCCCAGGGATTGAGCCCCGCATCAGCCCCTGCTTCTCCCTGTCCCTCTGCCTGCTGCTTCCCCTGCTTGTGTTCTCTCTGTCAAATAAATAAATAAAATCTTTAAAAATAAAAAAAAAGGATGTTGGGAGACCAGGGAAAATTCCCACTTGTCAACAGCCACTGCTCACCGGTGAGGCATGGACATACCCAGTTTGAGAGAGAAGTGGCAATGAAACTGCATTTTCACGAAATCTTTTGCAGCCTTCCCTCATTGCTACCCACACCATCTTCTCATTCATGGATTGAGAAAATGGTGTAAAATATTCTAAAAATAGAAAGTCATAGAAGGTCATATGGCCTTAGATAATTCAAATTGGGATTGTATCCCTTGTTCTGTCTCTCCTGGGGGAGCATCAGTACAGATTGGTATTACTGTTAAGGAGTAGCATTTATTTTTTTGTCCATCAAGCTTTATTTGTTACAAATGGTTAACGCAAGACTTTCATTTGTGATGCCTGTAAAATCCCCATTATAATCAGTTTCCAGTTTATATCTTGTACTCTTTAACAAATTTTCTTTCTCTGACTTTTCCCTTAGAAACATCTACTATGGTTTGCTTTCATCTCTGCCCAATTCTCTATTGTTACAGCTCCTTGCATTCATAAATGGAAATGCCACCCAAACTAGTAGCCCAAAGCTTGGAGTCATCAATCACTGACTCACTAGTCTTGCTATTCTATAGAATCTCCTAAAGAAAGCTACTTTTATTCTTTGTCTGCAAGGCTTGCTATTAATATTTCATATTTCAATAAACACTTAACAAAGGACCTATTCTTTACCTTTGAAGGACTTTCAGTCAAGTGGAGGAACACAGTCATAATTTTCCCCTCAAATTTAATTTGTTCCACATCATTTATTCTTGCATTTAACAATAGTTGAGAGTCTACCAAGTGTCAAATATTGATAAGGTATTGGTGGTATGAAGATTAACAAAACAGATATGGCCCTTTATGGAGCTTTTTGTCAAACGCAGGATCTATGTCTGTGGAGGTCAGTGTTTGAGTAAGGAGTACAATGGCTGCAAAGGGTTATGGGTGATACTGGTTCAGTGCTCAAACTGGCACCACAGCTTTTCCTCTTTATGAACAAGAAACTTGTCCCTATTTTCTTAGGAATGTATTCTGGACCAAAATTCCATTTGGCTGGAAGTAAGTCAAGAACCCAGGCAGCTCTAGTTTTCATCTACTCACCCAAGCAGTCTATAGTCTCAGGAGAACCTGGGTTATTGCTTCAGCTAGTTGCTAAAGTCAAACAACTTTCTGATGTTTCACCCAAAAAGTCATCCCTGACCCAGGGCCAATTGCCACAGTATACTAAGTAGTACAAGAAGAAGAAACTTTTTAAAAACATCATTAATGTGTTTCCCAGCCAGAGCGATCATAGCTGTTCTACCTTGTAACAAGATGGAAGTACAACTAAAAATAACCTGAAATTTATTTGATGAAAGTCTGCCCTCCTATCAGGAAAGCCATTCTGTTGCTTCTACTTAAGCATGAGGGAGAAAAACAAGCAAGTAGAATATGAAACTTCAAGAGATAGAAAATCTGGATTGTTTGAAATGTCTCCAGGGCCTCTGTATACCCATGTGTGCCTACTTGGGTGGGGGAGGAGTAGGGAGAGGAGCTGGTTTGGGTAGGGGCTACATGTGTGTTTCCATAGTATTCCTGGATTTAGGTATCTGCACACGTGTGTTCATGAAGTGCCTGGGATAACATGTGGACTATTTTTATTCTATATGTATTTTCTTGTGTGCATGTATATTTGTCTGAATGTATTTGTGGATGTTGGTGCATGAGTGAGAGTAAATGAGAGTGTGGGAGTGTAAATATATGTGTTCAGAGTAGCTTCAGTCGCTTTCTTGTAAAAATCCTAATTCATCACTAGTTCCCAGCAATACAAAGAGAGAGCTGCATATCCCTGGTGAATCTGGTTATCTCCAGTGGCCTATAAGTTCTCTGAATATAGGGATTCCTACAGCCCATTAATGCAGACTTGGGCTTTTGAGGAGTACTTGTTGAATGACCAACTGACAATAGTTTTTTTTTAATGTTTTTTTTATTATATTATGTTAGTCACCATACAGTACATCCCTGGTTTTTGATACAAAGTTCAATGATTCATTAGTTGCATATAACACCCAGTGCACCATGCAATACGTGCCCTCCTTACTACCCATCACCAGCCTATCCCATTCCCCCACACCCCTCCCCTCTGAAGCCCTCAGTTTGTTTCTCAGAGTCCATAGTCTCTCATGCTTCATTCCCCCTTCTGATTACCCCCCTTTCTTTATCCCTTTCTTCCCCTACCAATCCTCCTACTTCTTATGTTCCATAGATGAGAGAAACCATATGATAATTGTCTTTCTCTGCTTGACTTATTTCACTTAGCATTATCTCCTCCAGTGCCGTCCATGTTGCAGCAAATGTTGAGAATTCGTTCTTTTTGATAGCTGAGTAATATTCCATTGTATATATGGACCACAACTTCTTAATCCAGTCATCTGTTGAAGGGCATCTCGGCTCCTTCCACGATTTAGCTATTGTGGACAATGCTGCTACGAACATTGGGGTGCATTTGGCTCTTCTCTTCACTACGTCTGTATCTTTGGGGTAAACACCCAGTACTGTAGTTGCTGGATCATAGGGTAGCTCAATTTTTAACTTTTTAAGGGACCTCCACACTGTTTTCCAGAGTGGCTGTACCAACTTGCATTCCCACCAACAATGGAGGAGGGATCCCCTTTCTCCCCATCCTCTCCAGCAATTGTTGTTTCTTGCCTTGTCAATTTTTGCCATTCTAACTGGCGTAAGGTGGTATCTTAGTGTGGTTTTGATTTGAATTTCCCTGATGGCTAATGATTTTGAACATTTTTTCATGTGTCTGTTAGCCATTTGTATGTCTTTATTAGAAAAGTGCCTGTTCATATCTTCTGCCCATTTTTTGATTTGTTTATTTGTTTCTCGTGTATTGAGTTTGAGAAGTTCTTTGTAGATCTTGGATACCAGTCTTTTATCCGTAGTATCATTTGCAACAATAGTTTCAACACATGCGTGGATCTGAGCTGTCGGTGTTATTAGTCAACAGGTTAAGAAGGAATAATCTAGACATACAGGCTTTCCTGATGCCCCTATGACAGACCCATCTCCTCCACCCCTCATACCTCAAACATGTCCTTTACTGAGCTCTCCCTATGTGTCAAGTATTCTATTAAGTGCCAGGGAAGGCATGAAGACTTGGTACTTGCCCTTAAGGAGTATACAGGGAGCCCATTATATCTCTGTATCCTCTTTGTTCCACACTTGAAAGACAAAGTTCAGGCCTGGCCTCACAACGACTCATGACTCCCTCTGCTGAAGACTAGCCTACTTCTCCAACTGACCCATAGACCTTGTCTGATTGAAGGAAGAGCCATGTAAAGTCAACATACCTAAACCAACTCTTAACCTTCAGTCTTTTCCCCCCTTGTAGTCCATCCTGCACAGACTGCTAGGTCATTCTAAATCATTCTAAAACAACACTTGCATATTTTTACTGCCCTATTCAAATCCACTCAATCATTCTATATTACCTACAGGCAAACTCTATCACATCCTTTTACAACTGTTGAGATTTACCCAGTAGGTTTAAAGAAGACTTGTTCCCTGCTAAGTAGTAGTCCCACTGAAGAGACACAGAAAAAAAATCAAAGTTGTGATCATGGACATTTCATATTTTTTGGACATTTCATATTTTTAAACATTTTTTTCTGATTTTAGATTTTTCTTTTTCATACAAAGTCACTCATTCAACAAAAATTCTTTGAGCATCTATTAACTGCCAGGCATATTGAGCATATAATAGCTTCTTTGTTTTCATATGATAATTATTCAATCAAATATCTGATACTTAGTAGGTATTGATCAGGTGGTCCATTAGGATGGGATCTCCTGCCTCAACTTTCCACTACATTCTTTGCTTTGGTAGCAAGAGATAATGGAAGGAGAAGGAGAAGTCCTTGAAAATGTCTCATGAGTCTCCCCTTACTGGCTCTGCTGTGCACTGCCCTATTCCTTGACTCTTCTCTGAAGCTTTCCCCTGCTTACATTTGTAGAAGGAACAGTTTCCAAAAGTGGTTTTGACTCTTTCTCCAAATATTGTGCATCACCATGATCAGTCCATTACCCGAACAAATAGGGCCTGTTTGCAAGGAACATCCTTCTTGGATGATACCACAAGCTGCTTGACTCTCTGGGAGTCCCCACCAAAATGCTCTCCTCACATAACCTATCTTTACTAATATGTGTGTAGTACTGACAAAATGTGAAGAGAGAAGTTAGGGAAAGTTTAATTGAGGATAGGGATACAAGTTTAATTTTGAAAGATGTGTTGTGGAAAGAAGGTAAGGGTATTCCTGATGAGAATATATGCTTTATATGTGAATAGGTGGAGAGAGCAGGGAAAAAGATGAATTTGGCCAAATGTAGGATGGTGAGGGTAGGGAATTCATATGAGACAAGGATTCTCCCTAGAAAATAGCTACAAACTCCAATTTATTTTCTTTGACTTGTTGCATCATCTTTCACTTTTACCTTTGCAGGAACTATAACTTACCATGTCAGTGTCTGACACGGGGCCAAAACTTGTCACATAGATGTCAGTCTTCACTTCAGTCACTGCATCTAGGCCAAAGAAAGTAGAAAAGCAGCGTGTCATGAATGTCAGTTCCCTTAGCTCAGAGAGAGTCCAGGGCAATACTCCAAATGACAGCTAACTTGCTACTTCTGAAAAAGGATACTTCACATAGTGATAGAAAAATCTCTCTATTTCTTCAGAGAACATGCTAGGTACAGGTACAACGTTTATCCCTTTATATATCATTGAGAATGACAACAGAATCCCCAAACTCTAAAGTTTAAGAAGAGCCCTGAGAGATCACTGATATTCATATGTGCTAGACTCTCACACCAGGATTACCCTTACCTGTGGTAGGTTACAAATGTTCTAATATCCAACTTTAATACTTCCAGAAACATGGAATGATTGCTCTCCCACTCCCCTGCCCACTTAACATAGGGAGAGGTCATGTGACTAGTTTTGGTTGTGGAAGGAAGTTATATGTATCCCTCTCTAGCTGGAAAAATTAATGTCCAATACAAGACCCTTCCTGCCATGGTCATCATAGAAGCATGTTATTATAGAACTACTATAAGATTGAAACAGCCTGGAATGATGAGCCAACACATGAAGGAAAACTGCCTTGGGAAATTGCCTGGATCTACAACAGACTTTGCATGAATGAGAAATAAACTTTCATTGGTTTAAGTGACTGAGAGTTGAAGATGACTGATATCACCTGATACATTCTGTTTGCACTTATTTTTCTTTATTATACTGTTTATTTACTTCTCTGCCTCCCCCACCTTACCCAAAAGCTCCTGTATGGCAGTGCCCCTGTTTTGTTATCCTGTATTCTCAGTACACTGAAAAGGAGCCTGTTACTCAAGTGGTACTCACTGAACATTTTTGGTATGGATGGATGAATCTCATCACATATTTGCCAAGTTGGAAACTGATAGCCAGAGAAGTGAAATTATTTCATTGCTAAGCTTCTCTTTTCCTGCTTCAGTCAGCCCTGTTTACCCCAATGTAGCTCAGACTAGCCCACACACTCCAGCTTTCCTCAAATAGAACACAGGACAGCCTACTCCAGCCTAGCAAATACTTTATCATTATATTAAATTCAAATAAGTCCCACTTCAGCCCAGCATACAAAACCCCAGTAGAGTACACCAGTTGTACAGCCAATACCAATAAGCCCCACATAAGATTTGATGTACATTTATATACATCTACATATCTACAAACATTACATTTTCAGAATAATAATAATCAGCACCATAGTCAATTCATCAAAACACACAGCTTACCCCCAGGCTTAATCAGCAAATAATATGGCTTTGAAACTAGAGCTATGTTTTATTTATTTTTAAAGATTTATTTATTTATTTTTGAGTGAGAGAGAGAGAGAGACAGTGCACATGAGCAGAAGCGTAGGGGCAAAGGGAGAGGGAGGGAGAATCCCAAGCAGACTCTGCACTGAGCTTGGAGTCCCATGCAGAGCCCAATGCAGAGCCCACCCATGTAGGGCTTGCTCTCACCAGGCTTGATCCTGTGAGGCTCAAACTTGCAGGGCTCAATCTCACAACCCTGAGATCACATCCTGAGCCAAAACCAAGAGTTGGTTGCTTAACAGACTATATCACCCTGGTGCCCCTAGAGCTGTGTTTTAAGTAGTTTGTTTTTTTGTCTAGAGCATAGGCTTCCCTCAGAGCCATTTCTATACTTGAAGGAGAAGAGATAACACTTCAGGACCCAGAACATGCCTCCTGAAGACTTGTCCCTTCAGATACACTTCAAGGTTCATTGGCTAGAGAAGTATTGTCCTACCCTCAAGTACATAAAACAAATTTAACTAAGTAATGGAAGAGACCACAATTACATTTGAATCCAGTATTTTAGGCAGGACATAGTTAGATACAGAACAACTTTCTAAACCAATATAATTGTTAAATTGTAAGATAGTTAAACAGACTAAAAACAGATTACCCGGACCACAGGAAGAAAAGGAGAAAGATACTGGTGGTAAAGTTAAATTGCAGGAGACCACCAAGGGGAGAGTGGAGTCACTGTTGGTAGAAAGGGAAATAACTATAACGAAGAGCCTTGGGCTAAGATGGCAAGGCTTGGGTTCTGGATGTCTGCCCCTGACTTGCTAAATAACTTGAACAAGACTGTTTTTCTTTTAGCTTCTCTTTTGTACAATGAGGGTATGAGACCACCCAAATTCTGAAATTTTCCTTTGTACTAACTAGGAACTCTGTAAAGCCAAGCAAAAAGCAGCTGACTAAAGGTGCCCAATGATAGCAAGAAGCAAGATGCCTGAGGAATGTAGTAGGTTTTATGGAAATTTGGTGTTCCTTCTCTCTCTCAACTATTCACTTTCACTTAAAAGGTGTCCCTTAATTGCTAAGAAGGAAAAATGAGGAGAAGCCGCTTTCCCAATGAATTAGGGCTCACCCAAGCTTCAGAAATTTCCCTGGCTTTGCAGCAGGGAAACAGAATTGGGAAGTTTGATCGAGTACACTGGTGTAAAATAAAGGGGAGAGAGAGTAAGAAAGGGGGGCAGAAAGAATGAGGAGAGGAGATAATTAGAAAAGGATTGAAGGAAAAAGCAAGAAAGGATAAATGGGTAAAATACAAATAGATAAAAGTCACCCAGAAATCCTTTCTGGGTCCCAGACATAGAAGAGAGTGTCCACTCACTACTCCAGCTTCTCTGTGTGAAAGAATGATTGGGAGTTTTCTCTTTCATTTAACTCAAGGAAAAGACCAGTGAATTAGACTAGAACTGGTGAGGGCTACAATACATAGTGTAGGCCCTGTTCACAGGCTTCTCAGGAGAGACAAGTGTGAGACATGAATTAATGGAGAGATAAAAGGGCCTCACCCCCACTGTGTTTAACAATTGTTTTCAGATGTTCCTTTGTGCTTTATTTGATTTGGGGATCCAATATCCTTCCAATGTTACCCTTTGAAACCAAAGGTGAACAGAATTGTTTTCCTTTTGCAAATTTACCATGATATTGGAAGTGCTTGAAAGCTCCTGTCTTTACATGACCTTAGCCCTCAGTTGTACTCCCACTGGTGGGGAACTCATCAACCAGTCCCCATGTCATTTCTGCTTACTTTGATCTGAAAGAGTAACAATAGGCCAATCAGCAAGTGATCACTGTGTTTATACTGAATATGTTGTTCATAACAAACTGTATTTTCTAGTTTGACTTCACATAGATTCCCAAGAAATCATGATTTTTCTCCTTTGAGAAGAAACCAGAGTAGATTCCCCAACTCTCTAGCATTCCACCTTAGCCCACATAAAAACATTGGTCTTAGCACTGCCCTTTGGACTCACACAACAAAGTTTGCTTCTTAATCTTTTGAGATTTAAAGACCTTCAGAGATTGAAAGAAAGTGATAGTGGTAGCCCTAAATTTGCTCTTCTGTTCCTTTCCAGACTAAATATCCTGACTTCCTTTGACTATGTCTCCTCTCCCTTTGACACAGTTTTATGAATCCTCACTATTCCTCATTCACTTTCCTCTGGCTCAAGTCTGATTTTTTCCCCTGATACTGAAATGTTTTATGGTGAAAGTTTGTAACAATTCTATCAGAGGTTCATAAGATTAATGTTCTGAACAAAAGCCAACTATACCCCCTTTTCTCATTATAGGCCACAATGGACTCTTCAGTTCTTTCTAATGACAATCTTTGTAAGAACAGCGAGGCTTTGAGGACTGGAACCTTGGCTAGAAAAACAAAACCTTAACTTTTCTATTTTCTTACTTCCAGATCACTGGGAATCTTGGAGAACAAGCATTTATTGTTGTGCACACGTCATCTTGAAGATAGACTGGACTGGTGGAAATGTGCTCCCACGTGACTGTCTTGGTTGGTTAGCTACGTGAAGTTAGGGAGTGGGCTACAGTGACTATGGACAGGATTTCACAGAATGAGAGCTGGTGTGCTCTTTTCTTATGTTAATAGCCTTTCCATTTGTCTTTGACAACCTTTGGCGACTAAGAGACTGTAAGTTATCAGTGACTCCACCCCCCAATAGTATTAATTACAGATAAGTTCTCCAGAAGAGTACCAAACAGGTGATTTAGGGGAGCAGAAATTACAAGAGTGTGTGTTAGCTCTAATCTAATCTCTGCAATTGACTCACACCCTCTTTTGCAGATGGGGCAAGGCTCACAGCTTTTGACATTTGGTAAGTTAGATGTCTAGCACTGTGTTTATGCTACTCCATCTATACCTGGAATGTATAGCAAATATATTTTTCTTTTTTTAAATTTAAATCAATTAGCCAAGGTATAGTAGATCATTAGTTTTTGATATAATGTTCAGTGATTCATTGGTTGAGCAAATATAATTTTTAATTGAGGCAAAATCAGTATGTAACATACTAGTTTCAGGTGTACAACATAATAATTTGATATTTGTATACCCTATGAAGTGATCACTACAATAAATCTAGTTACCATCCATCACAATACAAATGACCCCCTTCACCTTTTTCTCCCATCCCACAATTCCTTTCCCCTCTGATAACCACCAATCTATCTCTGTGTCTATGAGTATTTTTTGTATTGTTTGTTCATTTTTTCCCTAGGCTATTTTCTTCCTTTTGTTTATTTATTTTTATTATTACATTCAATTAGCCAACATATAGTACATCATTAGTTTTTGATGTAGTGCTCAACAATTCATCAGTTGCATATAACACCCAGTGTTCATCACAACACGTGTCCTCCTTAATAACCATCACCTGGTTACCCCATTCCCCCACACCCTCCCTTCTGTAACCCTCAGTTTGTTTCCAGAGTCCAGAGTCTCTCATGGTTCATCTCCCTCTCTGATTTCTTCCCATTCAGTTTTCCCTCCCTTCCCTTATGGTCCTCTGTGCTACTCCTTATGTTCCACATATGAGTGAAACCATATGATAATTGTTCATTTGTTTTGTTTTGTTTTAGAGTCCACATATAGGTGAAATCATATGGTATTTGTCTTTCTCTGTCTGCCTTATTTCATTTAGCATAATACCCTAAAGTCCCATGCATGTTGTCACAAATGGCCAAATATCCTTCTTTTTAATGGCTGAGTAGTATTTCATTGTATATATACATGTCACATTTTTTTCATCCATTCATCTATCAATGAACACTTAAGTTATTTCTTTATCTTGGCTATTCTAAATAATACTGCAATGAATGTAGGGGTGCATATATCTTTTTGAATTAGTATTTTCATTTTCATCAGATAAATATCCAGAAGTAGAATAGTTGGATCATATGGCAGATCTATTTTTTAATTTTTTGAGGAACTTTCAAAATGTTTTCCATTGTGGCTGTGCCAATTTACATTTCCGCCAACAGTGTATAAGGGTTCCCTTTTCTCCACATCCAAACATTTGTTATTTTTTTTGTCTTTTTAGTAATAGCCATTTTAACAGGAGTGAGGTGATATCTTATTGTAGTTTTGATTTTTATTTCCCTGATAATTAGTATTGTTGAACACTTTTTCATATGCCTGTTAACCATCTATATGTCTTCCTCAGAAAGTGTCTATTAAGATCCTCTGCCCATTTTTTAAAAATTTGTTTGTTTATATGTTTGCTTCTTTTGCTATTGAGCTAAATTTTTTATATATTTTGGATATTAACCCTTTATCAGATATATGATTTGTAAATATTTTCTCCCATTCAGTAGGCTGACTTTTTCATTTTGTTGATGGTTTCCTTTCCTTTGCAGACGTTTTTTAGTTTGATGTAGTCCCACTACTCTATTTTTGCTTTTGTTGCCTTTGCTTTGGCCTCAAATCCAAAGATCCAATGCCAAGACTGATGTCAAGGAGCTTACCATCTATGCTTTCTTCTAGGAGTTTTATGGTTTCAGGTCTTACATTCAAGTCTTCAATCCATTTTGAGTTGATTTTTGCGTATGGTGTTAGATAGTGGTCAAATTTTATTCTTTTGTATATGGCTGTCCAGTTTTCCCAACATCACTGATTGAAGAGATTGTCCTTTCCCCAGTGTATATTTTTGGCTCCTTTGTTGTAAACTAATTGACAATATAGGTATGGGTTCATTTTTGTGCTTTATTCTGTTCCATTAATCTAGGTGTCTGTTTTTATGCCAATATCATACTATTTTGATCACTATAGCTTTGTAGTGTAGTTGGAAATCTGGGACCATGGTACCTTTAGCTTTGCTCTTTCTCAAAATTTCTTTGGCTATTTAGGGTCTTCTGTGATTCCATACAAATTTTAGGATTTCTTGTTCTAGTTCTGTGAAAAATGCTTTTAATGTTTTGATAAAGATTACATTGATTCTATAAGTTGCTTTGGGTAATATGGACATTTTAACAATATTAATTTTTCTAATCCATGAGCAGAGACTATCTTTCCACTTATTTATGTCATCTTCAATATCTTTCATCAACATCTTATAGTTTTTAGGGTACAAGTCATTCATCTCCTTGGTTAAATTTATTACTAGGTTTCTTATTCTTTTTGATGCAATTGTAAATAAGATTGTTTTCTTAATTTTCTCTTTCTGGTGGTTTGTTATTAGTATATAGAAACACAACAGGAGGCAAGATGGCAGAAGAGTACAGGACCTCGTTTCATCTGGTCTCTTGAAATTAGCAAGATAACTCTCAAATCATTCTGAGCACTTATTATTTCAATCTGAGATATAAGAAAAGAATTGCTAGAATTCTACAAATGGAAAAGTGACCACTTTTTTGCAAGGTAGGAGGTGTGGAGAAGTGAATCTGTAGGGAGAGAGCCTCCATAAGCTTGCTACAAGAAAGTGATATAGTCCCAGAGTGCAAAATCAGAACCTTTAGAAGCCTGCTCCAGTGGGAGACATCCTTGCCTGAAAGGTGCTCAGGTGGCAAAGCAGGACAGAATGCTAGGTGGAACAGTGTGGTCTCAGGAACCCTGGGGTCACAGAAAGAATGGGGATGCTTGAGCCAGCAGAGTTCCCAAGCATTGGAGAGGGGAAACCAGTTATGGTCAATGAGCCCAGGAGGGTCTCTCAGCTCAGTTCACCATAAAGAGAACTGTAACACGATTGGGTGACCGCTCTCTGTGCCAGGGCCCTGCAAAGGGCAGAAATGCAGTGACCCTTCGCTTTCCCCTGGGAGGATTGGTGTGGGTGCACACCACAGGATTTTGCAGAGTTTGGCACACACAAAAGTGAAAATTGCTTCACCTCGAGGGTTTACTGAAGAGACAGGGCCATGATCTTTTAGCTCTAGGGCTGGAGATCGGGGCACAGCCATTTTTATTTTCATCCTCTAAAGAGGCACAGAAAGCCTTCAGGGAACAAAAGCCACATAGGAAACCAGAAGCAGTTTACACAGAGCCCAGCCCCCTGGCAAGGGGCAGTGCAACTCCACCCAGGCAAAGACACCTGAGAATCAGCACAGCAGGCCCCTCCCCCAGAAAACCAGCTGGAACAACAGGCAAACACTAAGTTTACAGAGCACATAGGACTGCAAAACTCCAGTGCTAGGAGAAAATGTTATATAGAATTTGAGGTTTCTTTCTCAGGATACCTTTATCTTTCAGTTTAAAATTTTCCTTTTTTTTTCTTTTCCTCCTTTTCAATTAGTTTTTTTTTATTTTATCAACTCTTTAAGTCTTCTTTTAACTTCCATTTTACATTTACATTTTGTAGATATATACTTCCATTTTACATTTACATTTTATAGATATATATTTTTGTCTTCCTTTCACTATATTCAATTTTATTTCTGTATCTACATAAATTTTGCTTTCCTTACAATTCTGGGATTTAGTGTCTTCTAACAAACAAACCAAAATACACCCAAGACTGAATGCATCACCCTGTTTTGTTGACCTGAGAGATTATATTCTCTCTTCCCCCCTTTTTTTCTTTTACTCATCTTTTTTGGTTTCTGACCTCTTTGGATTTGTCTAGTGTGTATTTCAGTTGGGTCATGGTTTATATTTTTGATTTTGTTCTCTTGTTCATCCATTCTTCTTGGGGCAAAATGACTAGAAGGAGGAATTCACAACAAAATAAAGAAGCAGAGGTAATAATCTCTGCCACAGATCTAACTGATTCTGATATAAATAACATGTCAGAGCTGAAATTCAGGATAATGATTATAAAGTTACTAGAGAAAATTACACAAGGGAATCTTTAAGTGCAGAAATAAAATCTAATGAGGCTGAAATTTAAAATGACTTAACTGAGATGTAGTCTAAATTGGGTACTCTAACAGCTAGGGTAAATGAGACAGAAGAGAGAGTCAGTGACAAAGAAGACAAGTTGATTGAAAGGAAGTAAGCTGAGGAAAAGAGAGAAAAACTACTAATGGACCATGAGGGGAGGCTTCGAGAAATCAATGATACCATAAAGCAAAACAATATTAGAATTATCGTGGTCCCAGAGGAAGAAGAAAGAGAGAGAGAGAGAGAAGGGGAAAGAAGGTATATTTGGGCAAATCATAGCTCAGAACTTCCCTAATCTGGGGAAGGAAACATGCATTCAAGTTCAAGAGGTAGAGAGAATCCTCCCCAAAATCAATAAAAATAGATCAACAACCTGCCATGTAATCATGAAGTTTTTAAACTTCAGAGATAAAGAGAAAATCCTGAAAGCAACTCAAGACAAGAACTCCTTAACCTACCAGGGTAGGAATATTAGACTGGCAGCAGACCTATCCACAGAGACCTGGCAGGTCAAAAAGGGCTGGCATGATATATTCAGGGTACTAAATGAGAAAAACATGCAGCCAAGAATACTTTATCCAGCAAGGCTGTCATTCAGAATGGAAGGAGAGATAAAGAGCTTCCACAACAAAAAGAAACTAAAAGAATTGGTGATCACCAAACCAGCACTACAAGAAATGTTAAAGAGAATCCTTTAAATGAGGAGAGAACCCAAAAGTAACATAGACCAGAAATGAACAGAAACAATCTCCAGAAACAGGGACTTTACAGGTAATACAATCACACTAAATTCGTATCTTTCAATAGTTATTCTGAATGTAAATGGGCTAAATGCTCCAATCAAAAGACACAGGGTATCAGATTGGATAAAAAAGCAAGACCCATCCATATGCTGTCTACAAGAGACCCAATGTAGACCTAAAGACACCTCCAGATTGAAAGAGAGGGGGTGGATAACCAATTATCATGCTAATGGACCTCAAACAAAAGCTGGGGTAGCAATCCTCGTATCAGACAAATTAGATTTTAAATGAAAGACTGTAGTAAGGGATGAAGAGGGACATTATATCATACTTAAAGAGTCTATCCAACAAGAAGACCTAACAATTATAAATATTTATCATCCTAATGTGGGAGGAGCCAATTATATAAAATGATGAATAACCAAATTAAAGAAACACATTGGTAATAATACAATAATAGTAGGGGACTTCAACACCCCATTCACAGCAATGGGCAGATCATCTAAGCAGAAGATCAACAAGGAAAGAAGGGCTTTGAATGACACACTGGACCAGATGGACTTCACAGTTATGTACAGAACTTTCCATCCGAAAGCTACATAATACACATTCTTCTCGAGTACACACGGAACATTTTCCAGAACAGGTCACATACTGGGTGACAAAACAGGTCTTAACTGGTAGCAAAAGATTGGGATTATTCCCAGCGTGTTTTCAGACTACATTGCTTTGAGGCTAGAACTCAATCACAAGAGGAAATTTGGAAGGAACTCAAACACTTGCAGCTTAAAGAGCATCCTACTAACAAATGAATGGGTCAACCAGGAAATTGGAGGAGAATTTATAAAATCCATGGAAATAAAGGAAAATGAAAACACAACTGTTCAAAACCTTTGAGATACAGCAAAGGTGGTCCTAAGAAGAAATTACATAGCAAAACTAGCCTTTCTCAAAAAATTAGAAAAGTCTCAAATACACAAGCTAAACTTACACCTAAAGGAGCTAGAGAAAGAACAACAAATAAAGCCTAAACTGGAGCACCTGAATGGCTCAGTCAGTTAAGTGTCTGCCTTCGACTCAGGTCATGATCCTGGGTTCCTGGGATTGAACCCTGTGTCAGGCTCCCTGCTCAGAGGGGAGTCTGCTTCTCCCTCTCCCTCTGCTCCTCCCCTCTGACTCGTGCTCTCTCTCTCTCTCAAATAAATAAATAAAGCCTAAACCAAGCAGGAGAAGAAAAATAATAAAGATTAGAGTAGAAATCAATGAAATAGAAACCAAAAGAACAGTAAAACAGAACAACAAAACTATGAGCTGGTTCTTTGAAAGAATTAATAAGATAGATAAACCCCTAGCCAGACTTATCAAAAAGAAAAGAGAAAGGACCCAAATTAATAAAATCATGAATGAAAGGGGAGAGATCATGACCAACACCAAGGAAATGGAAACATATTATAAGCAACTATATGCCAACAAATTAGGCAATCTAGAAGAAATGGATGAATTCCTAGAAACTTATAAACTACCAAAACTGAAACAGGAAGAAAGAGGTAATCTGAACATACCAATACAGCATAAGGAAATTGAAGCAGTAATCAAAAAATCTCCCAACAAACAAGAGTCCAGGGTCGGATGGCTTCCCAGGGGAATTCTACCAAACACTTAAAGAAGAATTAATACCTAGTCTTCTGAAGCTGTTTCAAAAATAAAAGGAAAGGAACACTTCCAAACTTGTTCTATAAGGCCAGCATCACCTTGATCCCAAAACAAGATAAAGACCCCAGCAAAAAGGAACATTACAGGCCAATATCCCTAATGAACTTGGATGCCAAAATTCTCACCAAGATACTAGCCAATAGGATCAAACAGTACATTAAAAAGATTATTCACCACGACCAACTGGGATTTATTCCTGGGCTGGAAGAGTGGTTCAACATTCACAAATCAATCAACATGATACACTGCATTAATAAAAAGAAAGGATAAGAACCATATGATCCTCTCAATTGATGCAGAAAAGGCATTAGACAAAATATAGCATCCTTTCTTGATTAAAACTCTAGAAAATATAGGGATAGAGGGAGCATATCTCAATATCATAAAAGCCATCTATGAAAAGCCCACAGAGAACATCATTCTAATTGGGGAAAAACTGAGAGCTTTTCCACTAAGGTCAGGAACATGACAAGGATGTCCACTCTCACCACTTAATGGAAATTCAGATCCAGGAGCCACAGAGATCCCCTAACAAAATCAACCCAAGGAGGTTCACACCAAGACACATTGAAATTAGAATGGCAAAAGTCACGGGGCGCCTGGGTGGATCAGTCATTAAGCGTCTGCCTTTGGCTCAGGTCATGATCCCAGGGTCCTGCGATTGAGCCCCATGTCGGGCTCCCTGATAGGCACAGAGCCTACTTCTCCCTCTCCTGCTTCCCCTGCTTGTGTTCTCTCTCGCCGCATCTCTATCAAATAAATAAGTAAAACCTTTAAGAAAAATAAAATAAAATGGCAAAAATCAGTAATAAAGAATTTTATTTCAATTTTTAATAGCAATTTTTTACTATGTTATGTTAGTCACTATACAGTACATTCTTAGTTTTTGATGTAGTGTTCCATGATTCATTATTTGCGTGTAACACCCAGAGCTCCATACAATATGTGCCCTCCTTAATACCCATCACTGGCCTATCCCAGTCCCCCACCCCCTCCCCTCTGAAGCCCTCAGTTTGTTTCCCAGAGTCCATACTCCCTCAGTGGTTCATTTCCCCCTCTGTTTTGCCCTTCCTTTTCCCCTTCCTTCTCCTAATGATCTCCCTGCTATTCCTTATGTTCCACAAATGAGTGAAACCATATGATAATTGTCTTTCTCTGCTTGACTTATTTCACTTAGCATAATCCCCTCCAGTTCCATCCACGTTCATGCAAATGTTGGGTAATCATTTCTGATGGCTGAGTAATATTCCATTGTATATATGGACCATATCTTCTTAATCCAGTCATCTGTTGAAGGGCATCTCAGCTCCTTCCACGATTTAGCTATTGTGGACAATGCTGCTATGAACATTGGGGTGCATATGGCCCTTCTCTTCACTACGTCTGTATCTTTGGGGTAAATACCCAGTAGTGCAATTGCTGGATCATAGGGTAGCTCTATTGTAAACATAGTTAAAATGTCTATGCTACCCAGAGCAATCTACACTTTCAATGTCATCCCAATCAAAATACCAACGACATTTTTCAAAGAACTGGAACAAACAGCCCTTAAATTTGTGTGGGACCAGAAAAGGCCCTGAATTGCCAAGGAATTGTTGAAAAGGAAAAACAAAGCTGGGGGCACCACGTTGCCGGATTTCAAGCTATACTACAAAGCTGTGATCACAAAGATAGCATGGTACTGGCACAAAAACAGACACATAGACCAATGGAACAGAATAGAGAACCCAGAAACGGACCCTCAGCTCTTTGGGCAACTAATCTTTGATAAAGCAGGAAAAAGCATCCCGTGGAAAAAAGACAGTCTCTTCAATAAATGGTGCTGGGAAAATTGGACAGCTATATGCAAAAGAATGAAACTTGACCTCTCTCTCACACCATACACAAAGATAAACTCCAAATGGATGAAAGACCTTGATGTGAGGCAGGAATCCATCAAAATCCTAGAGGAGAACATAGGCAGCAACCTCTTTGACATTGGCCACAGCAACTTTTTTCATGACACATCTCCAAAGGCAAGAGAAACAAAAGATAAAATGAACTTGTGGGAGTTCATCAAGATAAAAAGCTTCTGCACAGCCAAGGAAGTAGTCAAAAAAACTAAGAGGCAGCCCACAGAAAGGGAGAAGATATTTACAAATGACACTACAGATAAAAGACTGGTATCCAAGATCCACAAAGAACTTCTCAAACTCAATACACGTGAAACAAATAATCAAATCAAAAAATGGGCAGAAGATATGAACAGACACTTTTCCAATGAAGACATACAAATGGCTAACAGACACATGAAAAAATGTTCAAAATCATTAGCCATCAGGGAAATTCAAATAAAAATCACATTGAGATACCACCTTACACCAGTTAGAATGGCAAAAATTGACAAGGCAGGAAACAACAAATGTTGGAGAGGATGTGGAGAAAGGGGATCCCTCTTAAACTGTTGGTGGGAATGCAAGTTGGTACAGCCACTTTGGAAAACAGTGTGGAGGTCCCTTAAAAAGAAAGAATTTTAAGAGAAGCACAAACAACAACAACAACAACAACAACAACAACAACCAGTTACATACAAGGGAGATCATAAGGCTATCAGAGAACTGTTCAGCAGAAACCTTTCCAGCCAGAAGGAAGTGCCATGATATATTCAAAGTGCTGAAAGGCAAAAAATTGCAGCCAAGAACTCTATTCAGGAAAACTGTCATTCAGAATACAAGAAGAGATAAAGAATTTCTGAGGCAAACAGAAGTTAAAGGAGTTCATGACCACTAAACAATCCCTACAAAAAACGTTACAGGTGACTCTTTGGGTGAAATGGAAAGACCGTAAGTAAGGGTAAGAAAAATAGGAAACACAAAAGCAGTAAAAATAAGTATCTCTGTAAAAATCAGTCAAAGGACTCACAAAAGGATTATAAAGTATGACATCATATACCTTAAATGTGGTGGTGAGAGGAGTAAGAATAAGTTCAAACTTACGTGATTATCAACATAATATAAAAAGCTATATACAGAGGATGTTATATACAAACCTAATGGTAACAACAAATTAAAAACCAGTAAAAGATATGCAAAAACAAAAGAGGAAGGAATCCAAGTATATCACTAAAGAAAATGAACTTATGGTGAGAGACGAGAACAAGTGAAGAAAGTGACAGAGAAGATACACAAAAACAAACACAAAACAAATAACAAAATGGCAGTAAAGGGGCTCCTGGGTAGCTTATCTGGTTTAGTGTCTGCCTTCAGCTCAGGTCATGATCCTGGGGTCCTGTGATCAAGCCCTGCATTGGGCTCCCTGTTCAGTGGGAGTCTGCTTCTCCCTCTCCCCCTGCTCATGTTCTTGCTCTCTCTTTCTCACTTGCTCCCCCCTCTCTCAAATAAAATCTTTAATTAAAAAAACCCCAAAACCCCAAAAAAACAAAATGGCAATAAATACACACCTACCAATAATTACTTTGAATTTAAATGGATTAACTGATCCAAACAAAAGACATAGGGTAACAGAATGGATTAAAAAAAGAAGACCCATCTATATGCTACCTGTAAGAGACTCACTTGAGACCTAAGGTCACATGCAGATTGAAAGTGAATGGATAAAGAAGCATTTATCATGCAAATGTAAGTGAAAAGAAAGCCAGGGTAGCATTCTCATATCAGACCAAATTGACTTTAAAACAGAGACTAAAAGAGGAGACAAAGAAATACACTATATAATCAGTTAAGGGGACAATCCTACAAGAAGACATAACAATTGTAAATATTTATGCACCCAACATAGGAGCACCCAAGTATATAAAACAGTTAATAATAAAAAGGAACTAATCCAAATAGTAGAGGACTTTAACACCCCACTTACATCGACAGAGAGATCATCTAAACAAAAAATCAAAAGGAAACCATGGCTTTTAATGACACACGGGACCAGATGGATTTAATAGATATATTCAGTACATTCTATCCTAAAACAGCAGAATGCACATTGTTTTCAAGTGCACATGGAAGATTCTCCAGAATAGATCACATGTTAAGTCACAAAGGAAGTCTCAACAATTTCAGAAAGATCAGAGGTATACCATGTATCTTTCTGACTATAACACAAGGAAACTAGAAATCAACTATGGGAAAAAATTTGGAAAAAGCACAAATACATGGAAGTTAAAAAACATGCTACTAAACAATGAATGGGTCAACCGAGAAGTCAAAAGGAAATAAAAAAAAAATACCTGGAGATAAATGAAAATGAAAACACAATGGTCCAAAATCTTTGGGGGAGCGAAAACTGTTGTAAGAGGGAAGTTTGTAGCTGTAAAGGCTCACCTCAAGAAGTAGGAAAAATCTCAAATAAACAACTTAAACTTACACCTAAAGGAGCTAGAATAAGAACAAACAAAACCCAAAACCAGCAGAAGGAATGAAATGATAAAGACTAGAGCAGAAATAAATGATATAGAAATTAAAAATCTGTAGAACAGATCAATGAAACCATGAGCTGATTCTTTAAAAAGATCAGAAAATTGATAAAAACTCTATCTAGAATCACCAAAACAAAAGAGAGAACTCAAACAAATTCAGATATTAAAAAGGAGAAAAAAAAGCCAACACCACAGAAATACAAATAATTGTATTATGAAAAATTATATGTCAACAAACTTCACAACCTAGAAGAAATGGACAAATTTCTAGAAACACAATTTTCTGACACTGAATCATGAAGAAATTGAAAATCTGAATAGACTTATTGGTAATGAAATTGCATTGGTAATCAAAAAACTTCCAAAAAATAAAAGTTCAGGACTGGATGGATTCATAGGTAAATTCTACCAAATATTTAAATAAGAGTTAACACCTATTCTCAAACTTTTCCAAAAATAGAAGAGGAAGGAAAACTTCCAAACTCATTCTATGAGTCCAGCATGCCTCTGATAAAAACAAAAACAAAAACAAAAACAAACAAAAAACCAAAAAAAAAAAAAAACAGATGAAGAGACAACAAAAAGAATTACAGGTCAGTATCTCTGATGAACATGGGTACAAGAATCCTCAACAAAGTATTAGCAAACCAAATACAAAAAAAAAAAAATCATTCACCACAATCAAGTGGGATTTATTCCTGGGATAGAAGGGTGATTCAATATTTTCAAATCAATCTACATGATATATCACATGAACAAGAGAAAGGATAAAAAGTATGTGATCATTTCAATAGATACAGGAAAAACATTTCATAAAGTACAACATCCATTCATTAAAAAACCCTCAACAAAGTAGGTTTAGAGGGAACATACCTCAACAGAACAAAGGCCATATATGAAAAACCTGCAGCCAACATCATCCTCAGTGGGGAAAAACTAAGAGCTTTCCCCCTAAGGTCAGGAAGAAGAAAAGGATGTCCACCCTCACCATTTTTATTCAGTAGAGTACAGGAAGTCCTGGCCACAGCAATCAGACAACAACAACAAAAAGTCATATCTTCTGCCCATTTATTAACTGAATTATTTGTTTTTTGGGTGTTGAGTTTGAGAAGTTCTTTATAGATCTTGGATACCAGCCCTTTATTTGTAGTGTCATTTGCAAATATCTTCTCTCATTCAATGGGTTGCCTCTTATTTTTTTGACTGTTTCCTTTGCTGTGAAAAAGCTTTTTGTCTTGATGAAGTCCCAATAGTTCATTCTTGCTTTTGTTTCCCTTGCTTTTGAAGACGTGACTTGAGAGAAGTCACTGTGGCCAATATCGAAGAGGTTACTGCCTATGTTCTCCTCTAGGATTTTGATAGATTCCTCCTCACATTGAGGTCTTTCATCCATTTTGAGTTTATCTTTGTGTATGGTATAAGAAAGTGGTCCAGTTTCATTCTTCTGCACGTGGCTGTCCAATTTTTCCAGCACCATTTATTGAAGAGACCGTCTTTTTTCCATTGGATATTCTTTCCTAATTTGTCAAAGATTAGTTGACCATAGAGTTGAGGGTCCATTTCTGAGTTTTCTATTCTGTTCCACTGATCTATGTGTCTGTTTTTGTGCCAATACCATGCTGTCTTGATGATCACAGCTGTGTAATATAGCTTGAAGTCAGGCATTGTGATATCCCCAGCTTTGGTTTTCTTTTTAAACATTCCCCTGGTGATTCGGGTTATTTTCTGATTCCATACAAATTTTAGGATTATATGTTCCAACTCTGTGAAAAATGTCAATGGTATTTTAATAGGGATTGCACTGAAAGTGTAGATTGCTCTGGGCAGCATGGACATTTTCACAATGTGTATTCTTCCAATCCATGAGCATGGAATGTTTTTCCATTTCCTTATGTCTTCCTCAATTTCTTTCATAAATGTTCTGTAGTTTCTAGTGTACAGATTTTTTACCCTTTTGCTTAGGTTTATTCTTAAGTATCTTATGTTTTTTGGTGCTATTGTAAATGGAATTGATTCCTTAATTTCTCTTTCTTCAGTCACATTGTTAGTGTATAGAAATGCAATTGATTTCTGTGCATTGATTTTGTATCCTGCCACATTGCTGAATTGTTGTATGAGTTCTAGTAATTTGGGTGTGGAGTCTTTTGGGTTTTCCACATAAAGTATCATGTCATCTGTGAGGAGAGAGAGTTTGACTTCTTTGCCACATTGAATGCCTTTTATTTCTTTTTGTTGTCTAGGAATTCTAGCACTAGGTTGTACAAAAGTAGTGAGAATGGGCATCCCTGTCGTGTCCCTGACCTTAAGGGAAAAGCTCTCAGTTTTTCCCCATTGACAATGAGATTCGATGTGGGCTTTTCATAGACAGCTTTTATGATGTTGCAGTATGTTCCCTCTATCCCTGTATTTTGAAGAGTTTTAACCAAGAAAGGATGCTATACTTTGTCAAATGCCTTTTCTGCATCTATTGAGAGGTTCATATCATTCTTCTTTCTTTTATTAATGTAGTGCATCACATTGATTTGTGCATGCTGAACCACACTAGCAGCCCAGGAATAATTCCCGCTTGGTCATGGTGAATAATCCTTTTAATGTATTGTTGGAGCCTATTGGCTAGTATCTTGGTGAGAATTTTGGCATCCATGTTCATCAGGGGTATTGGTTTGTAATTCTCCTTTTTGGTGGGATCTTTATCTGGTTTTGGGATCAGGGTAATGCTGGCCTCATAGAATGAGTTTGGAAGTTTTCCTTCCCTTTCTATTTTCTGAAACATTTTCAGAAGAATAGGTGTTAATTCTTCTTTAGGTATTTGGTAGAATTCCGCTGGGAAGCCATCTGGCCCTGCATTCTTGCTTCTTGGGAGATTTTTAATTACTGATTGAATTTCTTTGCTGGTTATGGGTCTGTTCAGCTTTTCTATTTCTTCCTGTTTCAGTTTTGGTAGTTTGTATGTTTCTAGGAATTCATCCATTTCTTCCAGATTGTCTAATTTATTGGCATATAATTCCTCATTATTCTCTTGTAATTGTTTGTATTTCTTTGGTGTTGGTTCTGATCTCTCCTATTTCATGATTTTATTAATTTGGGTCCTTTTCTTTTCTTTTTGAATAATCTGGTTAGGTGTTTATCAATCTTATTAATTGTTTCAAAGAACCAGCTCCTACCTTTGTTGATCTGTTCTGGTTTTTTGTTTTTGTTTTTGTTTTTTCCTGTATCATTGATTTCTATTTTACTCTTGATTTCTCTTCTCCAGCTGGGTTTAGGCTATATTTTCTGTTCTTTTTCCAGCTCCTTTAGGTATAAGTTTAGGTTGTGTATTTGAGACTTTTCTTGTTTCTTGAGGAAGGCTTATATCGCTATATACTTCCCTCTTAGGGCCAGCTTTGCTGCATCCCAAAGGTTTTGAACTTTCATTGCTTGATTTTCATTTGCTTCCATGCATTTTTTAAATTTTTCTTTAATTTCCTGGTTAACCCATTCATTCTTTTTTTTAAAGATTTTATTTATTAATTTGACAGAGAGAGACAGCCAGCAAGAGAGGGAACACAAGCAGGGGGAGTGGGAGAGGAAGAAGCAGGCTCCTAGCGGAGGAGCCTGATGTGGGGCTCGATCCCAGAACGCTGGAATCACGCCCTGAGCCAAAGGCAGATGCTTGACTGCACCACTCAGGCGCCCCCTTTCATTCTTTAGTAGGATATTCTTTAACCTCCATATACTTGTCATCCTTCCAAAATTTTCTTGTGGTTGACTTCAAGTTTTTTAGCATTTTGGTCTGAAAATATACATGATATTATCTCAATCTTTTTGTACCAGTTGAGACCTGATTTGTGACCCAGTATGTGGTCGGTTCTGGAGAATGTTCCATGTTCACTTGAGAAGAATGTGTATTCTGCTGCTTTAGGATGAAACCCTTTGACTATATCTGTTAGGTCCATCTGGTGCAGTGTGTCATTCAAAGCCCTTGTTTCCTTTTTGATCTGCTTAGATGATCTGTCCATTACTGTGAGTAGGGTCTTAAAGTCCCCTATTATTGTATTATTATCCATTAGCTTCTTTAATTTTTTTATTAATTGGTTTATATATTTGGCTGCTCCCAAGTTAGAGGAATAAATATTAACATTTGTTAGATTTTCTTATTTGATAGACTATTATGATATAGTGTCCTTCTTCATCTCTTATTCCATTCTTTGGTTTAAAATCTAGTTGTTTGATTTAAGGATTCCTACTCCAGCTTTCTTTTGATATCCATTGGCATGATAAATAGTTCACCCCCTCATTTTCAACCTGGAGGTGCCTTTGGGTCTAAAATGAAACTCTTGCAGACAGCATAACAATGGGTCTTTCTTTTTTATCCAATCTGATACCCCGTGTCTTTTGATTGGGGCATATAGCCCTTTACTTTCAGAATAATTATTAAAAGATACGAATTTAGTGCCATTGTATTACTTGTAAAGTCACTGTTTCTATATATTGTCTCTGTTCCTTTCTGGTCTCTGTTACTTTGGGGCTCTCTCCTCATTTAAAGGATCCCCTTTAATATTTCTTACAGGGCTGGTTTAGCAATCACAAATTCTTTTAATTTCTGTTTGTCCTGGAAGCTTTTTATCTCTCCTTCTTTTCTGAATGACAGCCTTGCTGGATACAGTATTCTGCATATTTTTTTTCATTTAGCACCCTGAATATATCATGCCTATCTTCTCCAGCCTACCAGGTCTCTGTGAATTGGTCTGCTGCCAGTCTAACATTTCTACCCCTGTAGTTTATGAACCTCTTGTACTGAGTTCCTGTCAGGATTTTCTCTTTGTCCCCGAGATTTGCAAGCTTCACTCTTATGTGTCATGGTGTTGACCTATTTTTATTGATTTTGAGGGGAATTCTCTGTGTCTCCCGGACTTGAATGCCTTTTTCCTCCCCCAGATTAGGGATATTCTCAGCTATAAGTTGTTCAAATAAAACTGCCCCTTTCTCCTGATCCTCATCTTCTAGTACTCCTATAATGCTGAGTTCCTAAGTCTACTTTTGTGATCTAATATTTTTTCCCTTTTCTTTTCAGCCTCCTTATTTTCCATCATTTTACCTTCTAGATCACTGATTTGCTCTTCTGCTTCGCATATCCTAATTTTTATGGCCTCCACTTTGAACTTCATCTTGGTAGTGGTATTTTTAATTTCAGCCTTACTAGATTTTATTTCTTTTATTTCTACAGTAAGGAACTATCTAGTATCTTCTCTGAGTTTTTCAAGCCCAGTTAGTATCTTTATAATTGTTGTTTTAAATTCTAGTTCAGACATCTTACTTATATCCATATTGGTTAAAACCTTCAGTGATTACTATTTCCTGTTCTGTTTTACTGTGAATTTCTCCATCTTGTCATTTTGTCCAGAAAAGAAAAGAAGAAGGAGAAAAAACAACAAAAAGAAAAAGGAAAATAACAACAACAACAGAAAAAAAAAAAAAGATCTGGATCCTGGATGTGTTTTGGTCTGCTTATTGATAGAAACTAGATTCCCCAAAAAGAAAGAAAAACTTTTACATACATACATATATATATATATATATATATATATATATATATATATATATATATATATATACACATATATATATATGTAATTTTACACATATATTCTATAACAGATATTTACATATATGTGTGTGTCAATATAAAACAATGAAAGTAAATAAAATATAAGGATATATACCTAAAGTATATATATAAAGTATACCTAAAAATAAAAATTAAAAAAGAATTGAAAAAACAAGAAAATCACTCAAACAAATAATAGTAAAGACTAAAGAATAAAATACAAAGAATGCTATATACTACTTTCCCTAAGGGCTGATGCTTTCCAGTACTCTCTGATCAGTAAACTTGGTATGAGCCAGTTGTTTGTGCTGGTCTTCTGGGGGAGGAACCTGTTTTGCAGATTCTCAGGTTGACTTGCCCTGGTGGAATTGGGCCTCTAGTGTGAAGAGGCAGGGCTGGGTCAAGTGGACTCCACTAGGTGGTGTTGTTTTGCTCCTGATGGCTTTCAGCATTGATGGGTGGAATAAACATGGCGGTGCCCTGCTCTCTAGCTCTAGAGCTGAAAATTTGCATCCTCCCACTCTTCAGGGAGACTTCACAGAAAAGCAGTCAATCACTCTTTTCTCCCTGGTTTCCATCAGAACTCTTTGTTCATCCAGCCTGTGACTGAGCATTTTTATTTCAGGCGCATGACTGAGTTTCAGAACTCCAAATTTTATGGACTCCTGAGGCAAAGACCATGCTTTTCCTTCTGGGGGAGGAAGGAAGGTCTTATCACACTTCTGCCTTTTACTGGACCCATCCCAGGAAAGTGGTAGCATGACTGCACAGTTTATGGCAACACGGAGCAGACTAGACTCCCTTCTCAGCTGGCTTCCCATCATATACCTGGGAACTCCGCCACAGTCAGGCATCACCCATTCTTCTTGGGACCCCAGGGGATCCTGAGACCACACTGTTACACCTGGGATTCCACCTTGCTTCACCACCTGAACACCTTTAAGCCAGGCATGTCCCCCACTGTAGCACACTTCTAAAAGTTCCAATTTTGCAGTCTGCTGCTTATAATACTTTGTGGTAGCTTCCTTAAGCAGGGTCCCTCCCCTCTGCCATATCCTCAGCTATATCACAATGCATTCAAGTCTCTGCACCTCCTACCTTCCAAAGAGTAGTCACTTTTCTACCTATAAACTTGCAGCATTTGTTTTCTCAGATTTCTGGTAGATTTCTCAGGTGTTCAGAATGATTTGATAACTATCTAGTTGTATTCAAAGGATGGGACAAACTTACAGTCCCCTTACTCTGCCATCTTAACTCCTCCCCTTCTGCCCATTTTTTAATCAAATTATTTCGAGGTTTTTGGTGTTGTTATAAGTTATGTATTTTGGATTTTAACCGTTTATTGGATATATCATTTGTGAATATTTTCTTGAACTCAGTATGTTGCCTTTTTGTTTTGTTGATGGTTTTTCTTCACTGTGTAAAAGCTTTTTATTTTGGTATAGTCCCAATAGTTTAATTTTGCTTCTGTTTCCCTTGCCTCAGGAGACATATCTAACAAAATGTATCTATGGCCAACATCACAGAAATTACTGTCTATATTTTTTTCTAGGATTTTTATGGTTTCAGGTCTCACGTTTAGGTCTTTAATCAATTTTGAATTTATTTTTGTGTATGGTCTAAGAAAATGGCTCAGTTTCATTCTTTTGCATATTGCTATTCAGTTTTCCCAGCATCATTTATCAAAGATACTATCTCTTCCCCATTGTATATTTTTGCCTCATTTGTCATAGATTAATTGACCATATAAGCATGGTTTTATTTCTGGGTTCCCTATTCTATTCCATTGATCTATGTGTCCACTTTCGTGCCAGTACGAAACCATTTTGATTACTACACCTTTGTAGTATATCTTGAAATCTGGGAGTGTCATATATCCAGCTTTGTTCTTCTTTTGAAGATAGCTTTGGCTATCCAGGGTCTTTTGTGCTTCCATACACATTTTAGGATTGTTTGTTCTAGTTCTGTGAAAAATGCTGTAGGTATATTTTAGCAGGGATTGCATTGAATTTGTAGATTGCTTTGGGTCATACAGACATTTTAAAAATATTAATTCTTCCCATCCATGAGCATGTAATATCTTTTCATTTGTTTGTGTCATTTTCAATTTCTTTCGTCAGTGTTTTATAATTTTCAGAGTACAGGTATTTCACCTCCTTGGTTAAGGTCATTCTTAGGTATTTTATTCTTTTTGGTATAATTGTAAACGAACTGTTTTCTTAGTTGTGTTTTTTTTTCCTACTTCATTATTAGTGTATAGAAACGCAATTGGTCCCTGGGTATCAATTTTGTATCCTGCAACTTTCCTGAATTAATTTATTACTTCTAATAGTTGGTTTTTTGTTTAAGTTTTTTTGTTTTTTTGTTTTTGTTTTTTTTGGGGGGGGTGTTTCTGCTGGCACATTTCTCTTGAGATCTCATCTCTTTCAGATCTTTTTATCTCCACATTTTGTAGCTCATGAGTAGCTCACTACCTACCTAGGTCTGACATTAAGAATTCCAACCTAAATTTAAGATAATGGGTCTTTACTTTTTCCAGAGAGAAAAAAACAGGTACTCTAGAGAAAATGAAGTTGGGAATGGAATATGAAATTTTAAATAGGATCACTAGAAAAAGCCTGACTGGGAAGGTGCTATTTGAGCAAGATGAGACTTGTATAATAATTCAGGTGATAAATGATGGTTGCTCAGACCAAGTTGCTAGTGATAGAGGTGGTGGAAACTGGTCAGAGTTTTTAATATTTTGATACAGAATTTATTACTAAATTGGATTTGGAAGAGAAGTCAAGTTTCCTCAGCAGCTAGAAGGTATACTGGTTATCCTCACTTTGTAGCCAAAGGAAGGACAAGGAGGCTCAGAGAGGTCAGGCAAGTGACTTTCTTGAGGTCATTCACCTAGAATGAACTGAAGTAAAGTTGCAAATTTAGATTTTCTAGCCCACCTGGAAGCCCTTGTATTAAGTTTTGAAGAAACAATAGTATCTTGAATGCTAGAGAGTTATTAGGGCATGTTGGGCTAAAGGCATAGCCTGAGTGAATCCATTTCTAGGCTTCTAAACTACTATGGCATTTCTATTAGGGAGGTTCCTATTATGAATGCTGAATCACTCAAAGCAGAGGAAGAGAAAGATTAATGACTAAAAAAGAGAGAGAGAGAAAGCAAAGGAGTTAAGCCTGAAACCAAAAGATAATAGTCAGATGAGAGACACTAACACAAACAGATCAGACAAAAGCAGTGAGAGATCACACTGAACAGAAACTAGTCAAAAAGCTGGTGCCTACTGATTTGGAACCTTGCTGTTCATAATTCAGACAGTGAACTGACAAAGACAAAGTAGTGAGGGAACAGGAACAAGAAATCCATTTGCAACTCTCTTTAAGTGAGACAGAATGAGAAGGTGATATCACAGAGGCCAAATTTTTTTTTAAAAGAAAGAAAGCACGAACTATCTTCATAAGAGCTTTGTACTCAACCAAAAAATTAAAATAAGAAGAAAAAAGAGACAAAAATCAAGGCCTGTGGGATTACAAGGAGAACCCATCAATTATTTCTTGTTTGTGGTTTTCTTATACCTCTTCTATGGGCAAAGCTCTATGCTTAGCACTGCAGGGGTATAGAGCAATTGATAGGACATGGTTTTTGTCTTAAAGTAACTTGCTGGGGAGGAAGAAGATCAAAGGAGATAGAACACAGAACCTTGTTATTGTCCACTGTGTAGCTAGCACTACTTCTCTTAGAAATCATTTCACAAATCCATTATGTTGGACTGCAAAGGTAGTACTTTGGATTGGATGACAGAAGAGACTTTCTACTCATTGATTTGCCTTTCCTTCCAGTGTGAAGTCTTCTAGATTGTTGACTATTTGTACTTAAAGCCAAAGAATTCCAGTGACAGAAAGGGAGACTGATCTGGCAAAAATCCCATTGGGAAATCACACCAGAGCTTGACTAAAACATTAATGCTAATTATGTCTATATAGCCTCATTAGAAAGGCATAACAGCTAATGTTCTGATATTCTGAAAGTTCTTCCCAGTGTCTATCCTAAATACCTCTGCTATTATTCCCTTCTGTCATTTTTTCAGAGATAATGGTGACCATCTGGGGATCCTAAACAACCACCATGACATGGAAACACTGTTTTGGTTATTTGAAAGTGAATTTTTAAGTTACTTATGTATTATTGATATCAGAAAACAAAAATGTTTGTTCTCATGTGATAAGTGGGGAAACTTTTGTGCTATAAGACAAAGTACTTATTTGATGTTATGTAATAAATCGGTGCTAAGCCAAAGACATAATTTAATCTTTGCAATCCTGAACTTAGGTATATTCCAGCTGTCTAGACCTATGCCTTCTCTAACAGTGGTTGGTAACTCTCTATTTCTCCACACTAATAGGATCCCTGAAAAGAAATGATCTAGAGAAGAGTTACAGCAGGAAGGAGCTATATTAATAGCAAATTTGTGGTAACAGGTGGGTTTCAGATCCATTAAAAGGAAGATTGTAAAAGAGAGCTGCAGATAACTCATATCTAGAAATGGCAAGCAATTGCAAGAGCTATTATTGTAAAGGTGAGTTTAAAAAAATGGATCTTCTGTTCATGTATCAAATTAGAGAAAGAGACTAAAATGTGGAAATACTGGTGATGGATGAGAGGGTGAAAATCCATGAATGTGTGACAATGTAGAAGATGAAGTATGACATGGAATGTACTCAGAAGATGAATCAGCTCAAAGGCAGCTTATTGGCAGGATGATCGCTAGCAAGGTTAGTTTGTAAGAAGAGTCCATGGTAGGTAGCCCTGTTATGACTACACACATGTGCAATATTTTATACATCCTGTCTTCTGTACATCTTTTCCTGGGATACTCTCTATCTTTTCTGTTTATCAAATACTTACTTTCCCTCTGACATACACATGTTTTTCCTTTTCAAAGCATTTTCTGGTTCTTCACTCCACTGGCTACACTCCTTATTGGTCTCTCAGTACCACACACATACTTCAATTGTCTTTATCACACCCTATTTTAATTTTATGTTTACAAGTATCAGCTTTGCCCACTACATTTAGCTTATTTTTTTTTAATTGAAGTATAGTTGACACACAATGTTATGTTAGGTGTACAACATAATGATTCAACAAGTCTGCATGCTATGTTATGTTCACAAGTATAGCTACCATCTGTCGCCATACAACACTATTACAATACCATTGACTATATTCTCTATTCTGTACCTTGTGTCCCCGTGACTTATTCATTCCATAACTGGAAGCCTGTACGTTCCACCCTCCTTCACCCATTCTACCCCTCCCTCCACCCCCTTCCTTTCTGGCAACCATCAGTTTATCCTCCGTATTTATGGGTCTGTTTCTGCTTTTTGTTTGTTTTTTTTTTGTTGTTGTTGTTCATTTGTTTTATTTTTAGATTTCACAATAAGTGAAATCATATGGTACTTTTCTTTCTCTGTCTGACTTTTTAAATTTAGCATAACACCTACAGTTAGCTTCTTGAGGGCAGGAATCATATATTGCTCATTTGTGTCTATCCAGTGCCCCCAAACCAGGGATCTATAAATATTGGTTGAATTACATAAATGAATGAAGCTATCAAACTGGCCATTCTCCAGAACAAGGATTTATTTTAAAAGTAAAATCTTATCATTTCCCTCTTCCTTATCATTTCTGATGACTTCAAACCATACTTTGAATAAAACTCAAGTCCTTATCATGATTTATAAGATTCGCACAATTTGGTTTCTGCCTACCTCTACAGTTTCATGGTCTCCTTGGTCTCTTTTTTACTATGCTCCAGCTCCAGTAGCTCTTTTATTGTTTCTTTGTCTCTGCAATTGAGGCCTTTATGTGCCTCAGATTCCTTTTTTTTTTTCATCTGCAATAGGATCTTTATTGTTGGAATGCACAGCTCCCAGCCCATTCATGGGTTTAGTCTTTAATTTAAGCCTTGAGCACATTATGTCCCTGTTTCATGGATGTGTCTTGTCTTTGCAATAATGCTTTAAGCTCCTTATCAAGGCAAAGAATCTGATTATATTTATATCTTCTTTTTTAAAATTGTTTTACATATGCTGCTCCCTCTATTTAAGCAATGCTGGTGAATATTCAATTATTCTTTAGGTCTTGGCTTAAATGGCACTATATCAGAGAGGTATTTCCTGATTCCTTCTCCTGAATCTGAATTTGGCTGTACTGTTATTTTATCTCACATCACAGTTTCTAATTAGAAATTGCGTGATTGTTTTTAATGTTGGTCTCTCCCCATGCACCAAATTATAAATACGAAGCAGAATTTTTTGCCATTTTATTTACTAATCCAACCTTAGCACCAACCACAATGGTTGGCACATAGCTAGTGATCAAAAGAAGTGTTTAATGAAAAGATGGATAGGCAGGCATATAAATGGGAAAATGTCAGGCATATCTGCCTTTAAGTCACCTTACAGTCAGTCATTCTTAACACTGATCAAGTAGAGCAGGAATCAAGCTTCTCAAGTCTCTTTAATCTTCAATAACTCGTTATTCTTTCCCCCCCCCCCACACCCCCACCCTGACCAACCCGATAAAGGCTTTGACTAAAAAAAAAAGAAACAAAACAAATTTCTTCTCTGCTGCTTGATTATATATGGCTATGTCTGTTCATCTACTGAGCACCTGGTAATCATCTATTTGATCATAGATTGTTTTATTTTTGCATGTTCTAGAGTCTTCTCTAGTATTGAGGTTAAGATGTGGTTGAAAGGAATTGGAGATTTCAAGGTGGAGAATAAAAAGAAAGGAATAAACACAGGGAGATTACTTTCCTGTCACCTCTCTAGGCAGGGACTCATAAAGTTAAAAAACAGTGGTTTCCAAACTTAGCTGCATATTAGAATCACCTACAAAGCTTTTAAATCTCTTGGTGTACTGGTTCTACCCTAGGCTAGTTAAATCAAAACACCTGGGGATAGAAGCCAGGAATCAGTATTTCTGTTATGGTAAAATACAAGGAATCAGTGGGTTTTTTTTTTTTTAAGTTACGCAGGGGATTATAGTGTGCATCAAAATTTGGGCACCACTGGCTTGAAGGCTTCCTGGCTTCATTGTTGACTTGACACATGACTCCCTGTATTAGCCCTTAGGTATCTCCTAGGTCTAATTCCAGATCCAAACCCACTCTGTGGAGATTTATATTAAGCCCCAATTTTATTCAACCTCTTAAGCAGAGAGTCAAACCAATTAGGATTTGTAGTCTTCCTGTTGCCATATAGACCATCCCTCCTCATCAGTCAGTGATCCAGAAAATGTCCATAAGCATCTTCCCATTTTATTAGCTAGGTGTTTGTGCAAGAGAACCCTCCTCACAATTTCTAATGACAAACAGTGAGGTTTATACAAAGTACACAGACTTTCATTTCAAATACACTGACTTCCCTCTCTCTTTCCCCACCATAAATTAATTAATTAAGTTAAACAGTGTAACAATTCCTCAGAAACTTAAACATAGAATAACCTTTTGAGCTCACAATTTCACAAACCTAAGAAAATTGATAATTAGTATTCAAACAAAAGCTTGTACAAGAATGTTCATAGAGCACTATTCACAATAACAAAAAGGCAGAAGCAACCCAAATATTCATCAACAAATAAACAAATTGTATATACACATAATGGAATATTATTCAGCCAGAAAAAGGAATAATATGCTGATATATGCTACAATATGGATGTACCTCCAAAGCATTATATGAAATGAAAGCATACAGCCACAAAAGGTCACATATCATATGATTCTACCTATATGAAATATCCAGAATAAACAAATACATAGAGACAAAACACAGACTGATGGTTGCAAAAGACTGGGGTTCTATTCCTGGAACTGAGTCAACTTAGGCATGTTTCTTTTCTTTCATGAGCCTTGGTTTCACCATCTGTGACTTTGCACCCTCTCAGTGATGTTGTGAGAACAAAGTAAGACATGAAAGTAAAGACTAAATAGACATGAAAGAGTCCCACTACATGTTTACGAAGGCTAACAAGGACACTGGGAATCTCCATTTTTTCCTTCTAAATAGAGAATGAATTATTTCTTTACTAGTAGCAATTTGTAAATGAGCAAAAATTTTTGGGTATATTTTTATCTTCACATCCTTCAAAGCAACTTTCCTAATGAGAATATTGATTGTAATTTTTTTATTTTAAAAAATCAACACCAACCTTCTCTCTAAAAGGATATACGCACATGATACTATTTACATTCACACCATTATCTTTTAAGAAAGCTGAAACAGGGCACCTGGGTGGCACAGCGGTTAAGCGTCTGCCTTCGGCTCAGGGCGTGATCCCGGCGTTATGGGATCGAGCCCCACATCAGGCTCTTCCACTATGAGCCTGCTTCTTCCTCTCCCACTCCCCCTGCTTCTGTTCCCTCTCTCGCTGGCTGTCTCTATCTCTGTCAAATAAATAAATAAAATATTTAAAAAAAAAAAAAAGAAAGCTGAAACATATAGCTTACCTGGACATTAAATCACTACTTAGGAAAAAAAAAAAAAAACAGAACAAAGGAACTCCCAAGAGATCAAGGAGTCCCTCTCCTTGTTTTCGCTAAGTTTATTTCCCCTAACACAATCCAGACATCTTAGCTTTGGAAACTACCCTTTATCTCATTGAGTAATTGCCATATTTAATCTATAATATTTTATGAAAAATACTACATCTTATTCATTCTTCTATACCTCAGAGCACCTAGCAGTACATCTGGCTTATAATAGGAACTTAGTAAATGAATAAAACAAATAATCCAATCTATCAATACCCCCAGATCAGTGGTGGAAGCTATGATGCTCATCTACTCATTGGTAGAAACTGTGACAATAGAGAGGCTAGGAAATTGTCCCAAAACCATGGAAAATATTCTCACTTCAATTGTGCTGCGTTATAATCAATGCTTTGGGAAGATAGATCAAATGGTTACATAGGATAATTTCTTTATTAAAGTTAAGTCAATTCTCAGTAAAATTCCAGATCAGATTAGTACACAAAAACACCATGAATATTGGAAAAAGATAATTACTAGCAGAAACTACCATGAGTTCACTAAAAATAACTTATGCCAAGGCTATCTTTTATGGAAAATGAAATTGGCATATTGGAGAGAGGATCTGTTGGAAAGGTGTATCTGAATCTCAACAAGGCAATAACAAACTCTATAGTACATCTATAAGGCCATATAAAAAACAAGGAATCGATTGGAATATATTTATGCATATCTTTATTTGGCAAAAACATATCCAAAGATTCCATTTATCAGGTCAATTTCAAAATTTATGTAGTCTCTGATGGTTGAAACAAGATTTTGTCCTTAAATAATTCAAGAATTGTGTTTTAAAAAACACTAAATATTGACACAAAAATAAACACATAAATCAATGGAACAGAACAAAGAGCTTATAAACAAACTCATGCATACATGGTCAATTAATTATAACAAAGAAGCCAACAATATATAATGGGGAATGGATAATCTCCTCAATAAATGGTTTTGAGAATCACTGGACAACCACACGCAAAAGAATAAATCTGGACCGCATCTTACACCATACACAAAAATTGACTCAAAATGAATTAAAGATGTAAATATAAGCCCTAAAACCATAAAACTGCTACAAGAAAACATAGGGGGTAAGCTCCTTGACACTGATCTTGGCAAAGATTCTTTTTTTGAATTTGACATCAAAAACAAAGGCAATAAAAGCAAAAATATACCCAGAGAAAATGGTGGAGTAGGAGAAAGCTAAGCTTACCTCATCCCATGGATACAGAAGATGTCAGTATCAGTGCAAATAACTCAGAAAAACAGGAAGACTGTCAAAACAGACTCTCTATAGCTAAATGTAGAGAAGAGTACACACTGAAGAGGGTAGGAAAGGAAGAGATGTGGTGGGGAGCTAAACAGACCTGCAGGACTACCCACAGGAGGGAGGGGTGCTATGGATGTAGAGAGGGGAAGAGAAACAAGCTCGCACACCAGGGGGCCCAGATGGGGAAGACAAATTCCCAATAGCATTTGGCTTTGAAAACAAGAGGGGCTGAATATTGCAAAGTTCTTAAAATCATCTTAAAACTTGGAAATTTAAAAATCAGTGGGCTTCTAGAAGAGCCAGAAGGGTGAGAGGAAACTGGAGTCCCTGCCCTTAAAGAGACATCACAGCAAACAGCCAACAACAAACAGCCCACATAGATCCAGTATAGAAGCAGAAATTTGAAAAATGAATGGGGTATACAGTAGGGAGATTTGTTTACTACTCTCAGAGCATGTGCTGGAGGGGCAGGGATTGTTAGGATACTTCTCTAGGAACAAAGGAGCTGACAGTGCCATTTCCCTCCTCTGTCTGTTTACACATTTCCCTTCTCTGCCCATAAACACACGGACAACTATATGAACCACTGCATCACCAACACTTGTTATCTAGTTCATTAATAGTGCACCATGCCCCAACATTCTCCTGCAGACATACCTCCTGTCCCAGATCATGACTCTCTGTCTCCTCCCACAGCAGACCCCCACAGACCTTGCTAACACCATCTGCCCACCCCCTTCAACTTGTTCTGCCCAAGTCCCTGGTGGCTGAAGGTCCCTTCCTGAAGGCGTAGGCCTTGCTGGCACAGTGTGCCCTGCCCTTGCATTCTCCTGCAGTTCACAGCTACTGCATTTCTAACAAATAATGCCTGGTCTTACCCAACCTAAGCCCAAGGCAGACCCAGATTCTGCCACTAACAACACAGGGACCAAACCTTGCCAAAAACAGGCAAAAAGAACCATGCAGACAACTGGACTAAAGGCAAAAGTGGCTCAGCCACAACAGGGCATATGCAACATACATAGGAGACATCCCTGAAGTGCCAAGTTCTGGTGACAGGAGAAATTGCACTGCAGGGCACTTCAGAATTTCTTTTTCATAGGCCACTACTTTCAAGAGCAGGAGACATACCTGATATTCCTAATACATAGACACAGAGAATAAGACAAAATGAGAAGACAGTGAAATATGTCTCAAATGAAAGAACAGCACAAAATCACAGCAAGAGATCTAAGCAAAACGAAGATAAGTAACATGCCTGATAAAGAATTTAAAATAATGCTCATAAAGACACTCACTGGACATGAGAAAAGAGTGGAGGACCTCAGTGAGACCCTTAACAAAGAGATAGAAAACATAAAAAGGAACCAATCAGAGATGTAGAACTCTATAAATGCAATTAAAAATACACTAGATAGAACAAAGAGTAGACAAAAGGAAGCAGAAGAATGGATCAGCAACCTGGAGGAAGAGTAATGGAAAGCAATCAAGCTGAATAGGGGAGAGAAATTAAGAAAATAATCCCATTTACAACTGCACCAAAAAGAATAAAACACCTACAAATCCACTTAACCAAGGAGATGAAATACCTGTACTCTGTAAACTATAAAACATTTTTGAAAGAAATTGCAGACAACACAAACAAATGGAAAGATATTCTATGCTCATAAATTAGAAGAACATATATAGTTTAAATGTCCATACTCCCAAAAGCAATCTACAGATTGAATGCAATCCCTATCAAAATACCAGCAGCATTTTTCATGGAACTAGAAGAAAGAATCCTAAAATTAGTAGGGAACAACAAAAGACCCTGAGGAGCCAAAGCAATCTTGGAAAAGAACAGAACTGTAGGTATTATAATCCCAGATTTGAGATTATACTACAAACCTATAGTAATGAAAACAGTACGGTACTGGCATAAAAACAGGCACACGTATCAGTAGAACAGAATAGAGTGCTCAGAAATAAACCCACAAATTAATCTTAGACAAAGGAGGCAAGAATATCCAATGGGAAAAAGTCCCTTCAACAAATGGTGTTGGGAAAACTGGACAACTGTATGTGAAAGAATGAAACTGTACCACTTTCTTACACTATCCACAAAAATAGACTTAAAGTGGATTAAGGACCTAAATGTGAGACCTGAAACCGTAAAAATCCTAGAAGAGAGGACTGGCAATAATTTCTCTGAAATTGGCTGTAGCAACATTTTTCTCACTATGCCTTCTTTTTTAAAAATATTTTATTTCTTTATTTGAGAGAGAGAGACAAAGAGAGAACACGGGTGGGGGCAGGGTGAGAGGGACAAACAGACTCCTCCGGGGACCCCAACTTGGGACTTGATCCTGGGATCCTGAGATCATGACCTGAGCCAAAGGCAGATGCTTAACTAACTGAGCCACCCTGGTGCCCCTCTCAGTATGCCTTCTGAGGCAAGGGAGACACAAGCAAATATAAACTAGAGCGTATAATGCTAAGCAAAATAAGTCAGAGAAAGACAAATACCATATGATTTCACTCATATGTGGAACTAAAGAAACAACATGAGCAGAGAAGGGAGAGACAGAGAGAGATTGGGAGAGAGATAGAGAGAGAGAAACCAAGAAACAGACTCTTAACTATAGAGAACAAACTAATGATTACCTGAAGGTACGTGGGTAGGGGGATGGGCGAAATAGGTGAAGGGGATTAAGAGTTCGTGTATCGTGATGAGCACTGAGTAATGTACAGAATTGTTGAATCACTATATTGTACATACTAAACTAATATAACACTATGTTAACTACACTGGAATGAAAGAACAAACAAAGCTGGAGGCATCACAATACCTGAATTCAAGTTACATTACAAAGCTATAGTAATAAAAACAATATGCTACTGGCATAGGAAAAAGTATATAGATCAGTAGAACAGAATAAAGAATCAGAAAGAAATCTACATATTTATGGTCAACTGATCTTTGACAATGTTGCCAGGAACATGCAATAGGGAAAGAATATCTCTTCAATAAATGGTGCTGAGAAAACTGAATGTCCACTTGCAAAAGTATAAAAATGGGCCCCTTCCTTACACTTATCACAAAAATTAAATTGAAATGGATGGAAGATTTAAATGTAAGACTTAAAACCGTAAGAGTTCTAGAAGAAAATGTGGGGGGAAAGATCCTTGACATCGACCGAGGCAATGATTTCTTGGATAAGTCACCAAAACACAAGAAACAAGAACTAAAGGGGCGCCTGGGTGGCACAGTTGTTAAGCATCTGCCTTCAGCTCAGGGCGTGATCCCAGCATTCTGGGATCGAACCCCACATCAGGCTCCTCCGCTGTGAGCCTGCTTCTTCCTCTCCCACTCCCCCTGCTTGTGTTCCCTCTCTCGCTGGCTGTCTCTGTCTGTCAAATAAATAAATAAAATCTTAAAAAAAAAAAAAGAAACAAGAACTAAAATAAAAAAGTGGGACTGCATTAAACTAAAAGGTTTCTGCACAGCAAAGGAAATAATAAATAAATTGAAAATATAACCCACAGAATGGGAGAAAATATTCACAAACCCGTATATTGAATAGGGGACTAACATCCAAAATATATAACAAATCCCTACAACTCAGTAACAAAAGAGAAAATAATCCACCTAAAAATGGGCAAAGGACCTGAATAGACATTTTTCTGAAGAAGACATACAAATGGCCAACAAAGCATGTGAAAAGGTGCTCAACATCCCTCGTCATCAGGGAAATACAAATCAAAAGCATAATGAGATGTAACCTCAGACCTGTAAGAATGGCTAAAATAAAAAACTCAAGAAACAACAAGTGTTGGAAAGGATCCAGCAATTGCACTACTTGGTATTTAGCCCCAAAATACACAAACACTAATTCAAAGGGATACATGTACTCCTTTGTTTATTGCAGTATCATTTACAATAGCCAAATTGTGGAAGCAGTTCAAGTATCCATCAATAGATGAATGCATAAAGAAGATGTGGGGTGTGTATACACACACACACACACACACACACACACACACACACACACACTGGAATACTATTCAGCCATTAAAGAAGAATGAAATCTTGTCATTTGCAAAAACATGGATGGCACTGGAGAATATAATGCTAAGTGAAATAAGTCAGTCACAGAAAGACAAATATATGATTTCACATATATGTGGAATTTAAGAAACAAAAAAAAATGAACAAAGGAAAAGGAGATAAAATTAAAACAGACTCTTAACTATAGAGAGAAAACAGATAGTTACCAGTGGGGAGGTGGGTAGGGGGATGGGAGATGGGGATTAAGAGTACATTTATCATGGTGAGGAGTGAGTAGTGTATAGAACTGTTGAATCACTAGGGTTCCTTGGTGGCTCAGTCAGTTAAGCATCTGACTCATGGTTTCAGCTCAGGTCATGATCTCAGTGTTGTGGGACTGAGCCCTACCTCAGGCTCCATGTCAGCATGGAGTCTACTTGGGATTCCCTCTCCCTCTGCCCCTCCCCTGTGCTCTCTCTCTCTCTCAAATAAATAAGTATATATATAAATAAAATCTTTAAGAACAAAAGAATTGTTGAATCACTATATTGCACACTTGAAACTGATATTAACACTGTATATTAACTATACTGATTTAAAATTTTAAAAATAAAAAATAAAAAAAGCAAAAACAAGCAAGTGGGACTACATCAAACTAAATAGCCTCTGCTCAGCAAAGGAAAAAATCAACAAAATGAAAGGCAATCTATGGAATAGGAGATAATATTTGTAAATCATATATATGATAAAAGGTTAATATCCAAAGTAATTCACACAACTCAATAGCAAAAAAACATACCTGTTGGTATGGGTATCATCAAAAAGATAAGAAAGAATAAATTTTGTCAAGGATATGGAGAATAGGGAACCCTTGTGCACTGTTGGTATGAATGCAAGTTGGTGTGGCCATTACAAAATACAGTATGGAGGTTTCTCAAAAAATTAAATATAGAACTACCATATGATCTAGCAATTCCACTTCTGGATGCATGTTTGAAGGGAATGAAATTAATATCTAGAAGAGATAACTGCACCTCCATGTTCACTATAGCATTATGCATAATGGCCAAGACATGGAAACAACCTGTGTCCATCAAGAGATGAATGGATAAAGAAGATGTAACACACACACACACACACACACAGAAATACTATTCAGCCATTAAAAGAAAGGAAAACCTGACCTTTCAACAACATGGATGGATCTTAAGGGCATTATGGTAAATGAAATAAGCCAGACAGAGAAAGACAAATACTGCCTGGTATCATTTATATGTGGAATCTTAAAAAAAAAAAAGTGTCAAACTCATGGAAAAAGAGAGTAGAAAAGTAGTTGCCAGGGGCTGGGAGTGGAAGAAATAGAGGTTGGAAAAAGGGTACAAACTTTTACCTATAAGATAAAATAGTTCTGGAGATCTAATATAAAACATGGTGACTACAGTTGATAACACTGTATTGTATAATTGAAATTTGCTAAGAGAGTAGAATTAAAGTATTTTCACAGTCCCCCCAGAAAAAGAGAAATATGTGAACTAATGGATATGTTAATTAACTAGATGGGATAAATCCTTTCACAATGTATATGTATATCAAATCATTACAATGTATACTTTAAATATTTTATAATTTTGTCACTTATATCTCAATAAAGCTGGCAAAAAACTTAAAATATGTAGAAGATATGCTGATTCAAATACAGAGATGGCATTAAGCTAAAAGTGATAGTCAATAAATCAAATAACATAACTAAAACTTCAAAAGTTTTCTGTGAGTTAAAATGATTAGAGAGAAATGTATAGGATGAAATTTAATAGGGATAAATAGGAATTCCTGCATCTATGTTCAAAAATAAATACTGTAATATGTAAGATTGAGGCAATTGGCTGGCCAACAGCCATGACAGTAAGATCTGGTGGATTTTATTTGATTAAAAAGCTCAAAGTAATCCAAGAGGGTAATGTCATCACCAAATAGACTAATTATATTTTAAGCTACATTAATAAAAGTATGATACACAAAATGGGAGAATTAATAGTCCTCATTGTACTGTGAAGTAGCTAGAAAACATCTAGAGTACTGTGCTCAGTTCCAGGAAAGTATGGTTTACATTGGATATTTATACACTGAAAAGTTTCCAGAGCAGTATTTCCCAAGCTGATCTATGGATTACTTGCATGTAAGTGAGATGTTAATAGGTGTTTGGAGGTGGGGGGAAAGTCCCATGGTCACAAAAGACTACATACTAAAATTGCTTCCTACATATTCATAATTATTATTAAAACATTAAAGAATCTGTGTAGTCATACATTAAAAACCTATTTGATTTTGTAAGTTACCCAAACATTTGATAAAATAAAATCATTTTTTAAAAGACTGGATCACATTGATTTCTCATAGGATATTAATATTTAATGGAACACAGTTTGAAAAATTCTGACAGGAACAGTGATCAGGATTGTGAAAGGCCTTGAAACCAGATAATATAAAGGATACTTGAAGACACTGAAGATAGAATTCCCCTAAATATCCAGAGGCACATCATGTCAAAAGGGGAATAGACTTTAGAGGGCAAAAAGAGTCAACTTTCTCAAAATAAGGAATAATTCTCTGATTAAAACTGCCCAACAATGTAAAGAACTTCCTACAGAGGTTTAAAGTGGGAATACTACCTCACTTACTAGAGATATTCAAGTAGAATCTAGATAGATAACCATTAGAGTTGCTACAAAAGGGATTACTATCCTGGAAGAGAGGTTAGTCCAGAAAAAGTTGGAAGTTCCTTCAAGAGATAACATTCTATGCCTCACTATCCAGCTTACAGACATTTCATGATTTAATAGGCATTTCAACTATGTTTTGGAAATATGGAGCAATTCAGTAATTCTCTACTGCCTTCTATCCATCCTCCTTTTGTTTGCTTAGAAAGTTTAACAGTATAAGAAAGTATAGAAACTTTTGGGGTACCTGGGTGGCTCAGTCAGTTAAGCATCTGCCTTCAGCTCAGGGCGTGATCCCAGGGTCCTGGGATTGAGCCCCACATTGGGCTCCCTGCTCTGCTGGGAGCCTGCTTCTTCCTCTCCCACTCCCCCTGCTTGTGTTCCCTCTCTTGCTGGCTGTCTCTCTCTCTGTCAAATAAATAAATAAAATCTTTTTTAAAAAGAGCTGAAATGTAAACTCATTTACAGGTCATCAAGTAAAGGACAGGAATGGGTTTGCTCAAAATTAATAAGCCATTGGTAGAAGAACTATGGCTGTAACTGAAGTCCTCTCAGTCCAAGACTATTCCCACCATGCCAAACCCCTGAGATCCTATGACAAGGGTTTATAATAAAGTGGAGTCCTCTCAAGAAGGAACTTATGTTAGTTTTAACATAAATCTAATTAATGTTCAATAAATCTATGTTTAGTCATTAAAATCTTCATTGAGGAGTTAAGTGCCTCATCGACCAAGTTTAGACTTGGTGTGTTATACTGCCACAAATCTTCCATAATTCCATCATTATGCCCAATAACTTGCTTATAAGTTTTCTACTTAACTCCCTTTTGCTAAAAATCAAAATGCTGTAGCTATCTCCTGAACTGAAAAGCTGTCTTGATTATTTATAAGATTATATCTATCTTTCAATTTGAAAATAATTTATGTGCTGTTCCTTGCCATCTAATACTATGAACATTATTCTGTCAGATATGTTATTAAATGGCTTCTCTCTTTATAATTCATGGAGGAGAAAATGCTTACAACCATTCATTCATTCCTCTTGTCCCTTTCCCTGTGGAGAATGGAAGCTATTTCCCAAAAAGAATGTTATTTTAAAATTACCACTTGGGAAAGGTTTTACCCTTTCTGTCCATCTTGTGTTCATTATTTCAGTAAGCACCTGCCAAGCACTTTCCTTCACAGTACTTAGGTGGAAGAAAAGGAACAAAATTAACTCACTCATTGAGTTTGCCTAATGATTTATGTAATTTATTTTCTTAATCTCCTGAACAATCTGCCAAAATCCATATCTCAACCTGGTTTTTACAGATGAGAAAAAGAGGAAGGTAAGAAAGTGCTCCACACTCACATAGCTAGAACAACTGACCTCTTGTTCTGTCTGACTAAAAAGTCAATGTTCTCTGGTGAAATTCCTGTTCGAAGGGGAAGAGATCCATATCAACGCAGAGTACAGAGTACACAGAAGCCATCCTACTATGAGCATGACATAGGCCCTAGAATGTTTTTGCTTTCACCCACAAACGTTATCTTGCTTTGATGAAAGGGATGAAAGGTACAGCATAGGGTATATAGTCAATGGTATTGTAATAGTGTTGTATGGTGACAGATGGTAGCTATGCTTGTGGTGAGCATAACATAACATATACAGAAGTTGAATCGCTACATTGTATGCCTGAAACTAAGTAACACTGTGTATCAACTATACTTCAACTAAAAAAGAAAAAGGTATGTGGGAATTCACAGTGCCTGAATAGACAAAATCTGACTTGTATCGCCTCCCTGGATGAGACTAATTGAAAAGCAAAGGAGGAGTGCCCAGAACACTGGGCCTCCTCTGGTTTCTTGGCTGAAAGTGGCCAGATTCTTGCTACAGCTCAAGGTTCGCATCTAGGGAGTAAATGTTTAAATTACATTACTGTTAATTAATTACAGTCAACCATGATGTACGTTGGATTTCCAGAACTTATTCATCTTAATAGCTGGAAGTTTGTACCCTTTGACAAACATCTCTCCATTTTTCCACTCCCCCACCCAGCCCCTGGAAATTACCATTCTACTCTCTATTTCTATGTGTTTGGATTTTTTAGTTTTCACTTATAAGTGAGAACATACGGTATTTGTCTTTCTCTGACTTATTTTACTTAGCATGTCTTCTAAGATATATTTGTCTGTGTATTTACCTTATGTTTTATAATATTAAAATCATTCAGACTTTATTCTCTAACCATAATGACATTAAACTAAAAATAAGTTTCAAAATCATAAGAAAATCACAAACTCCATGTAAATTAACAATAAACTTGTAAATAATTCATGGATCAAAAAGAAATTAAAAACAGATATTGAAAAATATTTTACTTTGAATATATATAATAACAAAGATACATTTTAAAATTCATAGGGTGCAGTTAGGTTAGTGTTTAGATGAAATAAATATACAGCCTTGATATTGTATATTAGAAAAGAAAAAAACTGAAAATAAATGGGAGGAAATCAATATAATACAAAAGAAATAGAAATGAAAAAAACAATAAAGATGAAGGTAGTTCGAATATCTTGGAAGACAGATCAAAAAAAAAAAAGAGGAAGACAAAAATGACCAATATTAAGAATGGAAAGTTGATTATCACTACAAGTGCTACAAAATGTTTTAAAAAAGATGACTATAAAGAGGATATTAACAGTTTCTTGGCAATAAATTTCACAACCTGTATAAAATGGATAAATTCCTTGAAAAACACTACCTACAAAAATGAGAGAAGCAGAAAATGTAATAGTCTAATGTCTAGTAATGATGTTTAATACTTGATTAAAATCCTTTTCACAAACAAAACTACTGGCTCAAATAGTTTCACCTGTGAATTTTTCTAAATTTTTAGGGAAAAGATAACACTAATCTCACATGGACTTTTTCAGAGAACAGATATGGAGGGAAAACTTTCCCGCTCTTTTTATGAGATCGGCATAAACTTATTACCAAAACTGAATGAGAACATTACAAACAAAGGAAAGTGATAGAACAATGTCTACTTAAAAAAATGCAAAACTCCAAAACAAAGTATTAGCAAATTAAAAATAGTGATATATAAAATAATAATGTACTGTGATCAAGCAGAGTTTATTCTAGGAATGCAAGGGTGGCTTATCATTCACAGTTTATTTTTTAAATTTTTTGTTTGAGTAGAGTTGACACAGAGTGCTACATGAGTATCGGGTGTAAAATAGAATAAATCAACTTCTCTATATGTGATGCTATGCTCACTACAAGAAGAGCTACTATCTGTCACCATACAACACTATTACAATATCATTGACTATCTTCCCTATGCTGTACCTTTAGTTCCCATGAATTATTCATTCCATAACTGAAAGCGTATATCTTCCACTCCCTTTCACCCATTTTCCCCTACCCATTCCCCCTCCCTTCTGGCAACCATCAGTTTGTGCTCTGTATTTATGGATTTATTTCTGCTTTTTGTTGGTTTATTCATTTATTTTTTAAGTTTCCGCATAGGAGCCAAATCATACAGTATTTGTCTTTCTCTCTGTGACTTATTCTTATTAGCATAATACCCTGCAGGTCAATCCATGTTGTTGCAAATGGTACAACCTTATCTTTTTTATGGTTGAGTAATAGTCCAGTTTGTGTGTGTGTGTGTGCCTATGCACACGTGTGTGTGTGTGCGTGTACATAAACCATATCTTCCTTATCCATTTATCTATTAATGAACACTTAGGTTGCTTCCATATCTTGGCTATTGTAAATAATGCTACAATAAACATATCAGTGCAAATACCTTTTCAAATTAGTGTTTTCATTTTCTTTGGGTAAATACCTAGTAGCAAAATTATTGAATCATATGGTATTTCTATTTTTAATTTTTTGAGGAACTTCCATACTATTTTCTACATTGGCTGCATCCATTTACATTCCCACCAACAGTATATGAGTGTTCTGTTTTCTCGACATCCTTGTCAACATTTCTTATTTCCTGTGTTTTCATTTTAGCCATTCTGATAGGCATAAGGTGGTACCTCATTGTAGTTTTGACTCGCATTTCTCTGATGATGAGTGAGACGCATTTTTCATGTGTCTGTTGGTCATCTGTATGTCTTCTTTGGAAAAAATGTTTATTCAGGTCTTTTGCCCATTTTATAACCAGAGTATTTGGGTGTTTTTGTGTTTGTTTGTTTTGTCTTTTGTTTGTTTGTTTTTTTGGTTTTGAGTTGTGCAAGTTCTTTATGTATTTGGGGTATTAACCCATTACTGGATATATCATTTGCAAATATTTTCCCCCAATCAGTAGACTGCCTTTCAATTTTGTTGGTTAACTTCATTGTGCAAATCTTTTTGGTTGGTGTACTCCCAATAGTTCATTTTTGCTTTTATTTCCCTTGCCTTAGGAGACATACCTTGAAAAATGTTACAATGGCTGATGTCACAGAAATTGCTGCCTATGTCTCTTCTACCATTTTTATGGTCTCAGGTCTCATATTTAGGTTGTTAATCCAATTTGAGTTTTTGTGTGTATGGTGTTAGAAAATGTTCCAGTTTCATTCTTTTGCATATAGCTCTCCACTTTTCTTAATACCATATGTTGAAGAGGCTGCTTTTTCCTCACTGTATATTCTTGCCACCTATGTAATAGATTAACTGACCATATAAACATTGTTTTATTTCTGGGCTCTCTATTCTGTTTCATTCATAGATGCACCTATTTTTGTGCCAGCACCATACTGTTTTGATTACTATAGCTTTGTAGTATATCTTTTTTCTTAAAGTGATAGAAGTTTATTAAATGAAGATACAGAAAAAGCTCTCAAGAGTGAGAGCGGTCCTGACAGGGTTGCCAATGAGGGCCTTTAGGGTTGGTCTTTTATAGAAAGCTAACCAGGGAACTTAAATCCTTTTAACATCTCTATCGATACCACCTTCAATGGCTTATTTCCTTTTTAAGGTCTGGTTATTCTTTGTTGGTCATGATTATCATAAAGACACCCACCCCACACAGCCCACCCACATGCCTAGGGCAGGGTGGCCCTCCATCTAGGCATGTGGGGGTAGTATATCTTGAAATCTGAACTGTGATACCTCCAGCTTTGTTCTCACACAAAATTGCTTTGACTATGTAGGGTTTTGTTTTTGTGGTTTCCTGCAAATTTTAGTGTTATATGCTTTAGTTCTGTGAGAAATGCTGTTGGTGTTCTAGTAGGGATTGCATTAAATCTGTAGATTGCTTTAGGTAGTATGGGTATTTTAATAACATTAACCCTTCCAATCCATGAGCACGAAATACTTCTCCATTTGTTTGTGTTGTCTTTAATTTCTTTAATCAATGTTTTATAGTTTTTAGAGTATAGGTCTTTCACCTCGTTGGTTAAATTTATTCCTATGTATTATGCTCTTTTTGGAGCAATTGTAAATGGAATTACTTTCTTAATTTCTCTTTCTGCTACTTCATTATTACTGTATAGAAACACTATTGATTCCTGGGTATCCATTTTGTATCCTGCAACTTTACCAAATTCATTTATTACTGCCAGTAGCTTTTTTGGTGGAGTGTTTACGGTTTTCCATGTATAGTATCAAGTCATCTACAAATAGTGACAGTTTAACTTTTTCTTTACCAATATGGATGCCTCTTATTTCTTTTTTCTTTTTTGTCTAATTGTTGAGGCAAGGACTTCCAGTACTATGGTAGATAAAAGTGGTAAGAGTGGACATCATTTTTTTGTTCTTTATCTTAGAGAAAAGATACTTTTCTCTAAGTATGATGAGTATTGAGTATGATGAGTATTGAGTATGATGCTAGCTGTGGGTTTTTCATAAATGGCCTTTATTATGTTGAGGTGTGTTTCCTCTAAACTTACTTTGTTGAGAGTTTTTATCATGAACAGAGGTTGAATTTTGTCAAATACTTTTTCTGCATCTCTTGAGATGATCATGTAATTTTTATCATGCCTTGTGCTGATGTGGCATATCACATTGATCGATTTGTGAATATTGAACCACACTTGCATCCCCAGAATAAATCCCACTTGTTTGTGGTAAATGATCCTTTTAATGTATTGTTGAATGTGGTTTACTAATACTTTGTTGAGAATTTTTGCATCTTTGCTCATCAGAAATATTGACCTGTAGTTTTCCTTTTTTGTGGTGTCTTTGTCTGGTTTTGGTATCAGGATAAGGTTGGCCTCATAGAAGGAATTTTAAATTTTTCCTTCCTTTTCTATTTGTGTGAGTAGTTTAAAGACAATAAGTATTAACTCTTCTTTAAATGTTTGGTAGAATTCACCTGTGAATCCATCTGGTCCTGGACTTTTATTTTTTGGTAGTTTTTGTTTACCAATTAAATTTTATTACTAGTAATTGATTTGTTCAGATTTTCTATTTCTTCCTGACTCAGTGTTGGAAGTTTATATGTTTCTAGGAATTTATCCATTTCTTCTAGGTTGTCCAACTCATTGGTATATAAGTTTCCATAGTATTCTCTTATAATCCTTTGTATTTCTGTGGGGTCAGTAGTTCTTTTTTGTTTATGATTTTATTTATTTGGGTCCTTTCTCTTTTTTTCTTGATGAGTCTGGCTAAGGGTTTATCAATTTTGCTTATCTTTTTGAAGAAAAATCTCTTGGTTTTATTGATTTTTCTATTGATTTTTTTAGTCTTGATTTCATTTATTTCTGCCCTGATCTTTATTATTTCCTTTCTTCTAATCACCTTGGGATTTGTTTGTTCTTTTTTAGTTCCTTTAGTATAAATTGAGCTTTCTCTTGTTTCTTAAGGTAGACCTATATTGCCATGTATTTCATTCTTAGAACTGATTTCACTGTGCTCCAAAGATTTTGGAATATTGCGTTTTCATTTTCATTTGTCTCTGGGTATTTTCTTAATTTTTAATTTGATTACTTCATTGACTCATTGGTTGTTTAGGATCATGTTGTTTAGCCTTCACATATTTGTGTTTTTTTCCAGGTTTTTTTTTCTTGTGATTGATTCTAGTTTCATACCATTGTGGTTGGAAAAGATGCATGGTATGATTTCAGTATTCTTAAGTTTATTGAGACTTGCTTATGGCCTAATGTGTGATCTATTCTTGAGCATGTTCTATGTACCCTTGAAAAGAAAGTGTGTTTTGCTGTTTTAGATTGATGTTTTGTCTATATCTGTTATGTCCATCCATGTAATGTGTCATTCAAAGACGCCACTTCCTATTGATTTTTTGCATAGATGACCTATCCACTGACATAAATGGATGTTGAAGTCCCCTACTATCATTGTGTTACCATCAATTTCTTTTTTTTATATTAATATTTGCTTTATGTATTTAGGTACTCCATTTTTGGGTGTATAGATATCTACAATTTTTATAACTTCATGCTGGATTGACTATTTTATCATTATGTAATGTCTTTCTTTGTCTCTTGTTACAGTCTTTGTTTTCAAGTTTGTTTTGTCTGGGGGTGCCTACGTGGCTCAGTCCATTGAGCATCTGACTCCTGATTTTAGTTCAGGTCATGATCTCACGGTTGTGAGATCGAGCCCCATGTCAAGCTCAGTACTGAGCATGGAACCTGCTTAAGACTCTCTCTCTGCCCCTCCTCCCTCTCTCTTTTTCTCTCTCCCCCTATAAAAAATAAAATAAAATCTAAAAAAAGATTTTAAAAAATAAAGTCTGCTTTGTCTGATGTAAGTATTGCTACCCAGGCTTCTTTTTTTCACCTCTGTTTGCATGGTAAATATTTTTCCATTCCTTCACTTTCAATGTGTATGTGTCTTTAGGTCTGAGGCGAGTCTCTTATAGGCAGCATATAAATGGGTCTTGTTTTATTTTTAAATCCTTTCCACCACCCTATGTCTTTTCATTGGAGCATTTAGGTCATTTATATTTAAGGTAATTATTGATAAGTATGTACTTATTGCAATTTTGTTATTTGTTTTCTGGTTGTTTTTGTAGTTCTTCTCTGTTGCTTTCTTTTTCTCTTGCTCTCCTTTGCAGTGATTGATGAGTTTCTGTAGTGTTGTGTTTGGCTTTTTTTCTCTTTATTTTCTGTGTATCTACTATAGGTTTTGGGTTTGTGGTTACCATAAGGTTCACATATAAAATCCCAAGTATATAGCAGTCTATATTAAGTTGATGGTGTTTAAGTTCAAACACATTCTTGAAAAAAAATACTTTTTTTCTTTTCTTTTTTACTCCTTTCCCCCCTCCTCCATGTTTTATGTATATGCTGTTATATTTTACATGTTTTTATTTATAATTTTCTTATATCTAATTATGGCCATTTCTTATCCACTTAAAGAAATCGCTTTAACATTTCTAGTAAGGCTGGCTGAGTTGTGATAAACTCCTTTAAATTTTGTTTGTCTGGAAAACTATGTCTCCTTCAAATCTGAATAATAACCTTGCCAGATAGAATATTCTTGGTATTAGGGGTTTTTTTTCTTTCAGCACTTTGAATACATCATGACAGTGACTCTAATTTGGGCAAGGCACTGCTGAGAGTACTGTGGCCTCAACTGTCCTTGATCTGGCTTGAGAAACAGTGGTCCATGCTGGAAAGTGTAAACTGAGGAAACTTGGGGCTGCTAAAACCCCTCCACCAAGCACTTGGTAACTAAAGTGGGGTTGTCCCTCAGAGAAAAGTATGCCATTGTTCTCACCCTCAGAGCCATGACTCAGAGATTTTTCCCTACTGATTCTTGCTTTTATATTTATTATTTATATCACTGTTGTTAGCTCTTTTTTTTTTTTTTTAGTTTCTTAAGCAAAGGCTTGGGGCATTAATTTAAGGTTGATCTTTTCTGACATAGCCATCTAGTGTTATAAGTTTTCCTCTTAGCACTGCTTTATATCACATTTTTTATTTTGTTCAATTGAAAAAAGTTTTACATTTTCTTCTGAGTTCTTTGACTCATGGTTTATTTAGGAGTGTATTTCTTAGTTCTCAAGTACATTGAGATTTTTAAAATATATTTCTATTTTTAATTTCTAATTTTATTCCATTGTGGCCAGAGAACAAATTTATATAAGGTCTTTTAATCTTTTTATGACAAAGAATATGGTCTATTTTGGTAAATGTTGTAGGTATACTTGAAAAATATGTGTATTCTGCTGCTGTTGGTTGGAGTGTTCTATAAATGCCAATCAAGTCCAAGTTGGTTGATAGTGTGGTTCCTGTTTCTGCTACCTTTACCTATTTTCTATCTACTGTTATATTGCTTATTGAGGACTGTTGAAATCACTACAGAGACAAACTTTTTCTCATTTCAGTTCTCAATCTTTGCTTCATGAGCTTAGATGCTCTGTGACCAGGTACATAAATACTTAGATTGTTATGTACTCTTAAGGAATTGACCCCTTCCTTATGAAATGGCCCTCTTTATTGCTAGCAATATTTTTTGCTCTAATATGTCCTTTTCTGATATTAAAATAGCTGTTCCAACCTTCTTTTGATTGGTGTTGGTTGGCACGGTGCATCATTTTCCATCCTTTTATTTTTAACTTATTTACAGCTTTATATTTAAGGTGGGTTTCTCTCAGTAAGTAATTTTGCATCTTTAAAAAAATCCAATTTCGCCATCTCTGCCATTAAAGTGGATGTTTGAATTATTTACATTTAATGTGATGATTGATATGGTTGCTATTGCTTTTCTATTTGCTTCATCTATTTTTGTTACATTTTCTTTTTCTTCCTTCCTATCAATTGAGTATTTTTATTATTCTATTTTTATAACATTTCTTGCTTTATTAGCTACAATTTTTCTTTAAGTTCTACAGCATACATCTTTATCACAATCTGTCTACAAGTAATATCATATCATGTCATGTGCAGTATAAAAAATTTTCAATGGTAAATTTTCATCTTCTGACCTCTGTGCTATTGTTGTCATACATCTTCCTCATATATATATTTCAAGCCACACAATATGCTGTCATTATTTTTGCTTTAAGTAGTCATTTATCATTTACAGAGATTTGGGAAAAAATATTTTATATTTACCCATATAGTTTTTATTTGTGTTGCTCTTCCTTCCTTTGTATAGATCCATATTTCTATCTGGCATTATTTTCCTTCTGCCTGACACTCCCATTTGCATTTCTTGCAGTACATATCTGTTGGTGAATTTCTCAGCTTCTATGATCTGAAAAAGTGTTTATTGTGCCTATATTTTTTAAATATATCATCTCTGGTTACAGAATTCTAGATTGACAGGTTTTTTCCAGTACTTCAAAGCTGTTGCTAACTACATTCTTGCTTGCTTATTTCTGACAAGAAACCTGCTGTCCTTCTAAAATTTTCCCTCTGAACATAATGTTTTGTTTTACTGTTCGCTTTTAAGATTTTCTCTTTATCTGAAGGGGAGCAGAATATGTATTTAAAGAAAAAAATGATTTAAAAAATTATAAATTTGATGAAAATTATAATTTCCACAAACAAAGAAGCTCAACAAAAAAGAAACATGAATAAAATTACACAAAGGGTTATGATCAAATTGCTTAGAACTAGTGATAAAGGTAAATATGGTCCCTGTTACTCTATGTTAGGCAATAGCAAAAAGCTCCACCCATATTTTTCATGGGTACTCAAACTCTACATGTCTGCAACAAGTTAATTTTCACCTCTTTCCCTACCTTATATGTTACAACCACAACTCCAAAAGAAATAGAATAAAACCAAATAGCTGGTTCTTCTTCCAATGTTCCCTATTTTAGAAAATAGCACCAGGGAGGGAGTTTAGATGGGGGACCCTGGGCTTGATTCATTTCATGAAAAACAGTCAGATCAACATCAAATCATTTTGAATACCTAGGAAATCAATCTGAGGATTAAGAGAACAATTTGCAGGAGGGAGTTAAGATGGCGGAGGAGTAGGAGACACCGTTTTCAGCCGGTCCTCCGAGTCGAGCTGGATAGGTACCAAACCAGCCTAAACAACCACGGAACCAGCCTGAGATGCAGGAAGACGCATCTGGATCTCTACAAATGAACATCTCCAGCACTGAGTATTGAGGTACGAAGCGGGGAGCCATGAAACTGTGCACAGATATCGGAAGATAAACGGAAGGGGGAGGGAGCCGCCGTGTTCGGGCTCCGGGAAGCGGTAGCCACTTGCACGGGAGAGCGGGCGGGGCTCACGGTCGGCACCCACAAAACAGCAGACTGAGACCATGAGCCGGGTGCGCGCGCCACCAGGCATCTCACGGATCACCGGAATCCCGGTGCACTCACCGGATCCAGACTGAGACCGGGAGATCCGGGAGCGCGCGCGGGGCGGCTGGCGGCTGGCGGCTGGCGGCATTAGAAACACAAAGGACAGAGACGCGCCGGCCCTGGAAGTGAGGGCTGGGACACCGGGTGTGGGGCGCACATCCTGGGACGCTGCAGGGTTGAGCAGCACCAACAGAAACAGAGTTAAAGTGGCCAGAACATTAGTAGAGAACGGGCCGCAATCCCTCTGTTCTGTGACAGAGGCTGAAATTCGGCCGCTGCTGCTCTGACTCTCAGAAGAGGCACAGCAAACCACCAGGGAAAGCCGCCAGAGAACAAAAGCCTGGAAATACCGGCTCAGGGAGTGCCCATCCCCATCCCCCCTCGCAGGGGACGCGGAGACTCTACCCAAACATGGCTGCCTGAGTATCGGCGCGGCAGGCCCCTCCCCCAGAACACAGAAGGCAGGCTGAAAAATCAAGCCCACAACCCGGGCGCCTGGGTGGCGCAGTCATTGAGCGCCTGCCTTCGGCTTAGGGCGTGATCCCGGCGTTCCGGAAAGGAGTCCCTCATCGGGCTCCTCCGCTGGGAGCCTGCTTCTTCCTCTCCCACTCCCCTGCTTCTGTTCCCTCTCTCCCTGGTTGGCTGCCACATAAATAAATAAATAAAATCTTTAAAGAAGAAGCCCACATCCCTAAGATCCCTATAAAACAAGGGGCACGGCCTGGGACCCAGTCAATAATTTGGGCTCTGGAAACCCCGCAACCTCTCTTCATCAGAATGACAAGAAGGAGAAGCCCCTCCCCCAGCAAAGAAAAGACAGTGAGTCTGTGGCCTCTGCCACAGAAATAATGGATATGGATGTAACCAAATTATCAGAAATGGAATTCAGAGTAACGATGGTCAAAATGATGAGTAGAATTGAAAAAACTATTAACGAAAAGGTTACTGAGAATATAGAATCCTTAAGGACAGAAATGAGAGCGAATCTGACAGAAATTAAAAATTCTATGAGCCAAATGCAGGCAAAACTAGAGGCTCTGACGGCCAGGGTCGCAGAAGCAGAGGAACGGGTTAGTGAATTGGAGGATGGGTTAATAGAGGAAAAAATGAAAATAGAAGATGGTCTTAAAAAAATCCACGCCCACGAATGTAGGTTACGGGAGATTACTGACTCAATGAAACGATCCAATGTTAGAATCATCAGCATCCCCGAGGGGGTGGAGAAAAACAGAGGTCTAAAAGAGATATTTGAACAAATTGTAGCTGAAAACTTCCCTAATCTAGCGAGGGAAACAAACATTCGTGTCCAAGAGGCAGAGAGGACCCCTCCCAAGCTCAACCATGACAAACCTACGCCACGTCACGTCATAGTGCATTTCGCAAATATTAGATGCAAGGATACAGTATTGAAAGCAGCCAGGGCAAAGAAATTTCTCACGTACCAAGGCAAAAGCCTCAGAATTACGTCAGACCTGTCTACACAGACCTGGAATGAGAGAAAGGGTTGGGGGAGCATATTTAAAGCTCTTTCAGAGAAAAACATGCAGCCAAGGATCCTTTATCCAGCAAGGCTGTCATTCAGAATTGATGGAGAAATAAAGACATTTCAGAATCGCCAGTCACTAACCAATTTTGTAACCACGAAACCAGCCCTACAGGAGATATTACGGGGGGTTCTATAAAAGTAAAAGGGCCCCAAGAGTGATACAGAACAGAAAGTCACAGCCAATACAAACAAAGACTTTACTGGCAACATGGCATTATTAAAATCATATCTCTCAGTAATCAGTCTTAATGTAAATGGTTTGAACCATCCCATAAATGTCACAGGCTTGCATATTGGATAAAAAGAAATGACCCATCCATTTGCTGTCTACAAGAGACTCATTTCAAACCCAAAGATGCATTCAGACTGAGAGTAAGGAGATGGAGTACCATCTTTCACGCAAATGGACCTCAAAAGAAAGCTGGGGTAGCAATTCTCATATCAGATAAATTGGATTTTAAACTACAGACTATAGTTAGAGATGCAGAAGGGCACTATATTATTCTTAAGGGAAGTATTCAACAAGTGGATATGACAATTATAAATATATATGCCCCTAACAGGGGAGCAGCAAGATACACAAGCCAACTCTTAACCAGAATAAAGAGACATATAAATAAAAATACATTAATAGTAGGGGACCTCAACACTCCACTATCAGAAATAGACAGAACACCCTGGCAAAAACTAAGCAAAGAATCAAAGGCTTTGAATGCCATACTCGACGAGTTGGACCTCATAGATATATATAGAACACTACACCCCAGAACCAAAGAATACTCATTCTATTCTAATGCCCATGGAACATTCTCAAGAATAGACCATATTCTGGGACACAAAACAGGTCTCAACCGATACCAAAAGACTGAAATTATCCCCTGCATATTCTCAGACCACAACGCTCTGAAATTGGAACTCAACCACAAGGAAAAATTTGGAAGAAACTCAAACACTTGGAGACTAAGAACCATCCTGCTCAGGAATGACTCGATAAACCAGGAAATCAAAAATCAAATTAAACAATTTATGGAGACCAATGAGAATGAAAATACAACAGTCCAAAACCTATGGGATACTGCAAAGGCAGTCCTAAGGGGGAAATACATAGCCATCCAAGCCTCACTCAAAAGAATAGAAAAATCTAAAATGCAGTTTTTATATTCTCACCTCAAGAAGCTGGAACAGCAACAGAGGGACAGGCCTAATCCATGCACGAGGAAGCAGTTGACCAAAATTAGAGCTGAAATCAATCAAGCAGAAACCAGAAGTACAGTAGAGCAGATCAACAGGACTAGAAGCTGGTTCTTGGAGAGAATCAATAAAATTGACAGACCACTGGCAAGACTTATCCAAAAGAAAAGAGAAAGGACCCAGATTATTAAAATTATGAATGAAAAAGGAGAGGTCATGACGAGCACCACTGAAATTGAAAGGATTATTAGAAATTTTTATCAACAGCTATATGCCAATAAACTAAGCAATCTGGAAGAGATGGAATCCTTCCTGGAAACCTATAAACTACCAAGAGTGAAACCGGAAGAAATTGATTCCTTAAACAGGCCAATTAATTATGAAGAAATTGAGTCAGTGATAAACAACCTTCCAAATAACAAAACTCCAGGCCCGGACGGTTTTCCTGGGGAATTCTACCAAACATTCAAAGAAGAAATAATACCTATTCTCCTAAAGCTATTTCAAAAAATAGAAACAGAAGGAAAGCTACCAAACTCATTCTATGAGGCCAATATTACCTTGATCCCCAAACCAGGCAAAGACCCCCTCAAAAAGGAGAATTACAGACCGATTTCCCTAATGAATATGGACGCCAAAATCCTCAACAAGATACTTGCTCATAGAATCCAACAGTACATTAAAAGGATTCTCCATCACGATCAAGTGGGATTCATACCTGGGATGCAAGCGTGGTTCAATATTCGCAAATCAATCAGCGTGATACATCATATCAACAAGAAAAGACTCAGGAACCATATGATCCTCTCAATCGATGCCGAAAAAGCATTTGACAAAATACAGCATCCTTTCCTGATTAAAACCCTTCAGAGTGTAGGAATAGAAGGTACATTTCTCAATCTCATAAAAGCCATCTATGAAAAGCCTACTGCAAATATTATTCTCAATGGGGAAAAGCTGGAAGCCTTTCCCTTAAGATCAGGAACTCGACAAGGATGCCCACTCTCGCCACTATTATTCAACATAGTACTAGAAGTCCTTGCAACAGCAATCAGACGACAAAAAGGGATCAAAGGTATTCAAATTGGCAAAGAAGTAGTCAAAATGTCTCTCTTTGCAGATGACATGATACTCTATATGGAAAACCCAAAAGAAGCCACTCCCAAACTATTAGAAGTTATAGAGCAATTCAGTAACGTGGCAGGATACAAAATAAATGCTCAGAAATCAGTTGCATTTCTATACATGAATAACGAGACCGAAGAAAGAGAAATTAGGGAATCCATCCCATTTACAATAGCACCAAAAACCATACGTTACCTTGGAATTAACTTAAGCAGAGATGTAAAGGACCTATATTCTAGAAACTATAAATCACTCTTAAAAGACATTGAGGAAGACATAAAAAGATGGAAAGATATTCCATGCTCATGGATCGGAAGAATTAACATAGTTAAAATGTCCATGCTACCCAGAGCAATCTACACTTTCAATGCTATCCCGATCAAAATACCAAGGACATTTTTCAAAGAACTGGAACAAACAGTCCTTAAATTTGTATGGAAACAGAAAAGGCCCCGAATCTCCAAGGAACTGTTGAAAAGGAAAAACAAAGCTGGGGGCATCACAATGCCGGATTTCGAGCTGTACTACAAAGCTGTGATCACAAAGACAGCATGGTACTGGCACAAAAACAGACACATAGACCAATGGAACAGAATAGAGAGCCCAGAAATGGACCCTCGGCTCTTTGGGCAACTAATATTTGATAAAGCAGGAAAAAACATCTGGTGGGAAAAAGACAGTCTCTTCAATAAATGGTGCTAGGAAAATTGGACAGCTACATGCAAGAGAATGAAACTTGACCACTATCGCACACCATACACAAAAATAAACTCCAAATGGATGAAAGACCTCGATGTGAGACAGGAATCCATCAAAATTCTAGAGGAGAACATAGGCAGCAACCTCTACGACATCGGCCAAAGCAACCTTTTTCATGACACATCCCCAAAGGCAAGAGAAACAAAAGATAAAATGAATTTATGGGACTTCATCAAGATTAAAAGTTTCTGCACATCCAAGGAAACAGTCAGAAAAACTAAGAGGCAGCCCACGGAATGGGAGAATATATTTGCAAATGACACTACAGATAAAGGACTGGTATCCAAGATCTACAAAGAACTTCTCAAACTCAATACACGAGAAACAAATAAACAAATCAAAAAATGGGCAGAAGATATGAACAGACACTTTTCCAATGAAGACATACAAATGGCTAACAGACACATGAAAAAATGTTCAAAATCATTAGCCATCAAGGAAATTCAAATCAAAACCACACTGAGATACCACCTTACGCCAGTTAGAATGGCAAAAATAGACAAGGCAAGAAACAACAATTGTTGGAGAGGATGTGGAGAAAGGGGATCCCTCCTACATTGTTGGTGGGAATGCAAGTTGGTACAGCCACTCTGGAAAACAGTGTGGAGGTCCCTTAAAAAGTTAAAAATTGAGCTACCCTATGATCCAGCCATTGCACTACTGGGTATTTACCCCAAAGATACAGATGTAGTGAAGAGAAGGGCCATATGCACCCCAATGTTCATAGCAGCAATGTCCACAATAGCTAAATTGTGGAAGGAGCCGAGATGCCCTTCAACAGATGACTGGATTAAGAAGTTGTGGTCCATATATACAATGGAATATTACTCAGCTATCAGAAAGAACGAGTTCTCAACATTTGCTACAACATGGACAGCACTGGAGGAGATAATGCTAAGTGAAATAAGTCAAGCAGAGAAAGACAACTATCATATGATTTCTCTCATCTATGGAACATAAGAACTAGGATGATCGGTAGGGGAAGAAAGGGATAAAGAAAGGGGGGGTAATCAGAAGGGGGAATGAAACATGAGAGACTATGGACTATGAGAAACAAACTGAGGACTTCAGAGGGGAGGGGGGTGGGGGAATGGGATAGACCGGTGATGGGTAGTAAGGAGGGCACGTATTGCATGGTGCACTGGGTGTTATACACAACTAATGAATCATCGAGCCTTACATCGGAAACCGGGGATGTACTGTATGGTGACTAACATAATATAATAAAAAATCATTTAAAAAAAAAAAGAGAACAATTTGCACAATTAGAGGGAGAGAACATGGCAGGTAAGAGGTACAGAGATATGAATTGGGAGAGAGAAAATTCATGGTGCTGTGGAGGAGAGGGCACAGAGAGAGGACAGAGAGAGAGAGAAAGAGGGGGAGAGAGAGCAGTGCATCAGGTCATGCAAGAAAAACACTCCCCCCAAAACAACTGAGTGGGAAATGGAGAGGAACTGACTATCACAAGTTTTTTTTAATGATTTTTTATTATATTATGTTAGTCACCATACAGTACATCCCCGGTGACTATCACAAGTTTTAACAAACAGTGGAGCTCAACTTCTGAGGTTTTAGAAGTCCATGCTATTCGCCAGAGTCAAGCTGGGTGGGCAGCAGTGCTCTTGGTAAAAGGGAGGGCAGAGGCCCAGGAGAGGACAATGGACAGCATGGTGTAGGGATCCCCTGGGTCACACTGGGAGAGAATATTCCCATTCCTAGAGTACATTTGGAAGAGGATATATTGCCTCTCCAAGGACAAAAGACCTGCCAAGTACCATTGAATGGCTGTTCATCAGCAAGGGACAGAAGCACATGCAAAGGGCAGATAACCTGGTTGTAGCTTTTTACTGAGCTTCACCATAAACTACAAGCACCCATGTGGCCATGCAACTGCTCTTCTGGGACCAAAGAGCATGAGACGTAGTACTGTGAGGCTCTCCTATAGAGGAGAGGGGCAGGTCTACACCTTGCCAGGTCTTTTAAGATTTAAAGTTTTGAATCCCAGCCACATGCTAGAGATAAAACACAGGAGAATTGTGGAGCCAGGCATGCTGATGGCTAGGGCATAGGCAGGCTGAGGGTAAGGATCTGATGGAAGCCTGGGACAAAAGAGGGGTGATGGTTCTCTTTTCTGTGAGGGTTTCCTGAACAGTGGTGACAGCAAGCTTCCCTCCCTGGGGACGAGGGAGTGGGATGATGCCACCTTCCTCCCACACACTAGAACAGTGGGACTTCATGGAACAACACAGCACCCCCAGTTGAGGGTGAAGCGATTTACACCAAAACCCACTCCCTGCACCCTACAGGGGCATCTTTAGTAGGGCAGGTCTGTGAGCCAGTACAGCAACCCCCCTACCCCAGATGACCAGCACAGCCCCCGCCCCATGCACCAAATCTACTGATCATAGAGTACTTCAAACCATCAGCTTCAGTTCTGGTGGAAATAGGACCAGGCTTTTTTTTCCCCTCATTGGAATCAGGTTTATTGTTTTTGGCTTCTTTGTTTCCTTTTCTCTTTTTCAGGAAGAGGCTTCTTTTTTCTTTTTTTTTTGGAATTGGGCTTACAGTTTTTTGTTTATCTGTTTCATTATTTTTCTTATTCTATTTCCTTTTCTCATTTTTGGATCAGGCTTTTTTTTTAACTAGGCTTATTTTAACAAACAAATCAAAGCACATCTAGTTAAAGGTCCAAACACTCCCCACTGCAAGCAAGGAAGAACTCTGCAGAGGATTGACCTGTGGGAAAGAACAGCCAAAACCCAACAGTAGAATGCACACAGCATATATCAGAAAGACTTCCTGAAGTGCCAGGCCCTGGACAGTGTATTACCCCTTATTAATATAGCAGTGTTTTCAGGAACAGGAAACATATCAAGCTTTCTATAACATGCAAAAGACAGAAACCTAGAGAAAATGACAAGACAAAGGAATTCTCCCCAAAAGAAAGATCAAGAAGAAACCAGAGCCAGGAATTTACTCAAAACAGACAGAAGCAATATATCTGAACAAGAATTTAGAAAAACAGTCCTAAGAACACTAGCTGGGCTTGAAAAAAAAATAGCATAGAAGACACCAGAAAAACACTTCCTAGAGAGATAAAAGACTTAAAAACTAGTAATGGTGAACTAAAAAATGCTATAATTGAGAGACAAAATCAACTGGATGTAATCACAAAGAGAATGGAGGAAGCAAAGGAATGAACTGGTGATATAGAAGATAAAATTATGGAAAATACTGAAGCTGAAAAGAAGACAGAAAGAAAATTATTAGATCTCGAACATAGACTTAGGTGACACAGCAATTCCATAGAACGCACTAATATCTGGATCATAGGAGTACCAGAGGAAGAAGAGCAGGTAAAGGGGGCAGAAGGTTTATTTGAACAAAATATAACTGAAACGACACTAATCTGGGGAAAGGAACAGGCATTCATGTCCAGGAGGCACAGAGAACTCCCCTCAAAATCAACAAAAACAGGTCAACACCAAGACATATCATAGTGAAATTTGCAAAATACAAAGATAAAGAAAGAATTCTGAAAGCAGCTAGGGACAAAATGTCCTAAACCTACACGGGTAAACACATAAGGTTGGCAGCAGACCTATACACAGAAACTTGACAGGCCATGGGGCGCCTGGGTGGCTCAGTTGTTAAGTGTCAGCCTTCAGCTCAGGTCATGATCCCAGGGTCCTGGAATTGAGCCCTGCATCAGGCTCCCTGCTCGGCAGGAAGCCTGCTTCTCCCACTCCCATTCCCCCTGCTTGTGTCTCTCTCTGTCACTGTCTCTCTCTCACTGTCTCTCTCTGTCAAATAAATAAACACAATCTTAAAAAAAAAAGAAAAGAAACTTGATAGGCCAGAAGAAAGTGCCATGGTATATTCAACATGCTAAATGGGGAAAATATGCAGCCAAGCATACTTTATCCAGCAACACTGTCATTCAGAATAGGACAGATAGTTTCTCTGACAAGCAAAAACTAAAGGAGTTTGTGAACACTAAACCAGCACTGCTAGAAATATTAAAGGGAATGTTCTGAGCAGAAAACAGAGACCAAAAGCAACAAAGTCTAGAAAGGAACAAAGATAATTGACAGGAACAATGACTTTACAGGTAATACAATGGCACTAAATTCATACCTATCAATAATTATTCTGAATGTAAATGGACTATATGCTCCAACCAAAACACAAAGCATATTAGAATGGATTAAAAAAAAAAAAGACTAAAATCCAGAACACTGGAGGGAGTTAAGATGGCTGAGGAGTAGGGGACCCCTTTTTCAGTCGGTCCTGTGAGTCGAGCTGGATAGGTACCAGACCAGCCTGAACAACCATGGAATCAGCCTGAGACACAGGAAGATACTTCTGGATCTCTACAAATGAACATCTCCAGCGCTAATAATTGAGGTATGAAGCGGGGGGCCGTGAAACCGTGCACAGATATCAGAAAATAAACAGAAGGAGGAGGGAACTGCCGTGTTTGGGCGCCGGGAAGCAGTAGCCACCTGCACGGGGGAGTAGGCGGACATGTGGACGGCACCTGCGATAGAACAGACTGAGACTGGAGCCGGGAGCGCGCGCCATCAGACTTCTCACAGAACTCCGGTGTGCTCACTGGAACCAGACAGATCGGGAGTTCTAGGAGCACGCGGGGGTAGCTGGCGGTGTTAGAAACACAAAGGACAGAGACGCGCCGGCCCTAGAAGTGAGGGCTGGACGCCGGGTGTGGGGCGCACATCCCGGGATGCTGCAGGGTTGAGCAGCACCAACAGTAACGGAGTTAAAGTGGCCAGAACATAGGTGGAGAATGGTCCGCAATCCCTCTGTTCTGAGACAGAGGCTGAAATTTGGCCACTGCTGCTCTGACTCTCAGAAGAGGCACAGCAAACCGCCAGGGAAAGCCGCCAGAGAACAAAAGCCTGGAAATACCAGCTCACAGTGTGCCCATCCCCATCCACCCTCGCAGGGGACACGGAGACTCTACCCTAACAGGGTTGCCTGAGTATCCACATGGCAGGCCCCTCCCCCAGAAAACAGGCTGAAAAATCAAGAAGCCCACATCCCAGGGTGCCTGGGTGGCACAGTCCTTAATCGTCTGTCTTCAGCTCACGGCATGATGCCGGCGTTTGGGAATCGAGTCCCTCATCGGGCTCCTCCACTGGGAGCCTGCTTCTTCCTCTCCCACTCCTCTGCTTTTGTTCCCTCTCTCGCTGGCTGTCTCTCTGTCACATAAATAAATGAAATATTTAAAAAAAAAAAAGAAGCCCACATCCCTAAGATCCCTATAAAACAAGGGCGCACGGCCTTGGTCCCGGTCAATAATTTGGGCTTTGGGCAACCCCGCAACCTCTCCTCATCAGAATGATGAGAAGGAGAAAGCCCCCCCAGCAAAGAAAAGACAATGAGTCTGTGGCCTCTGCCACAGAACTAATGGATATGGATGTAACCAAATTATCAGAAATGGAATTCAGAGTAACAATGGTCAAGATGATGTGTAGACTTGAAAAAAGTATTAACGAAAATGTTAATGAGAATACAGAATCTCTAAGGGTGGAAATGAGAGCAAAGTTGGCAGAAATTAAAAATTCTATAGGTCAAATGCAGTCACAACTAAAGGCTCTGACGGCCAGGGTGAATGAGGCAGAAGAACGAATCAGCAAATTGGAGGATGGGTAGGTAGAAGAAAAAGCTAAAATAGAATCTGGACTCAAAAAAATCCATGCTCAGGAATGTAGGTTATGAGAGATTACTGACTCAATGAAATGTTTCAATGTCAGAATCATCGGCATCCCCGAGGGGATGGAGAAAAACAGAGGTCTAGAAGAGATATTTGAACAAATTGTAGCTGAAAACTTCCCTAATCCTGCAAGGAAAACAAACATCCGTGTCCAAGAGGCAGAGAGGACCCCTTCCAAGCTCAACCACGACAAACCTATGCCACATCACATCACAGTGCAATTTGCAAATATTAGATCCAAGGATACAGTATTGAAAGCGGCCAGGGCAAAGAAATTTCTCACGTACCAAGGCAAAGGTATCAGAATTACATCAGAACTGTCTACACAGACCTGGAATGAGAGACAGGGTTGGGGGGGGCATTTTTAAAGCTCTTTCAGAGAAAAACATACAGCCAAGGATCCTCTATCCAGCAAGCCTGTCATTCAGAATGGATGGAGAAATAAAGACCTTCCAGAATCGCCAGTCATTGACCAATTTCGTAACCATGAAACCAGCCCTACAGGAGATATTAAGGGGGGTTCTATAAAAGTAAAAAGGCCCCAAGAGTGATACAGAACAGAAAGTCACAATCTATAGAAACAAAGACTTTACTAGCAACATGGCATCATTAAAATCATATCTATCAATAATCAGTATCAATTTAAATGGCCTAAATGCTCCCATAAAACGCCACAGGGTTGCAGATTGGATAAAAAAGATATGACCCATCCATTTGCTGTCTACAAGAGACTCATTTTGACCTAAAGATACATTCAGACTGAAAGTAAAGGGATGGAATACCATCTTTCACACCAGTGGACCTCAAAAGAAAGCTGGGGTAGCAATTCTCATATCAGACAGATTGAATTTTAAACTAAACACTACAGTTAGAGACACAGAAGGGCAGTATATTATTCTTAAAGGATGTATCCAACAAGTGGATATGACAATTATAAATATATATGCCCCCACCAGGGGAGCAGCAAGATACACAAGCCAACTCTTAACCAGAATAAAGAGACATATAGATAAAAATATGTTAATGGTGGGGGACCTCAAGACTCCACTATCAGCAATAGACAGAGCACCGGAGCAGAAAAACAACATAGAAACAACAGCTTTGAATGCCATACTCGACAAGTTGGAACTCATAGATATATATAGAACACTACACCCCAGAACCAAAGAATACTCATTCTATTCTAATGCCCATGGAACATTCTCAAGAATAGACCATGTTCTGGGACACAAAACAGGTCTCAACAGATACCAAAAGATTGAAATTATCCCCTGCATATTCTCAGACCACAATGCTCTGAAATTGGAACTCAACCACAAGGAAAAATTTGGAAGAAACTCAAACACTTGGAGACTAAGAACCATCCTGCTCAGGAATGACTCGATAAACCAGGAAATCAAAAATCAATTTAAACAATTTATGGAGACCAACGAGAATGAAAACACAATGATCCAAAACCTATGGGACACAGCAAAGGGAGTCCTAAGGGGGAAATCCATAGCCATCCAAAACTCGCTCAAAAGAATAGAAAAATCTAAAATGCAGTTTTTATATTCTCACCTCAAGAAGCTGGAACAACAGAGGGACAGGCCTAATCCACTCACGAGGAAGCAGTTGGCCAAGATTAGAGCAGAAATCAATGAATTAGAAACCAGAAGTACAATAGAGCAGATCAACAGGACTAGCAGCTGGTTCTTTGAAAGAATCAATAAAATTGACAAACTGCTGGCAAGACTTATCCAAAAGAATAGAAAAAGGACTCAAATTAATAAAATTATGAATGAAAAAGGAGAGGTCATGACCAACACCAATGAAATAGGAAGGATTATTAGAAACTTTTATCAACAGCTATATACCAATAAATTAAGCAACCTGAAAGAGATGGAGGGCTTCCTGGAAACCTATAAACTACCAAGATTGAAACTGGAAGAAATTGATTTTTTAAAAAAGCCAATTAATTATGAAGAGATTGAGTCAGTGATAAACAACCTTCCAAATAACAAAACTCCAGGCCTGGATGGTTTTCCTGGGGAATTCTACCAAACATTCAAAGAAGAAATAATACCTATTCTCCTAAAGCTATTTCAAAAAATAGAAACAGAAGGAAAGCTACCAAACTCATTCTATGAGGCCAATATTACCTTGATCCCCAAACCAGGCAAAGACCCCCTCAAAAAGGAGAATTACAGACCGATTTCCCTAATGAATATGGACGCCAAAATCCTCAAGAAGATCCTGGCTAATAGAATCCAACAGTACATTAAAAGGATTATCCATCATGACCAAGTGGGATTCATACCTGGCATGTAAGCGTGGTTCAGCATTTGCAAATCGATCACCGTGATACATCATATCAACAAGAAAAGGCTCAGGAACCATATGATCCTCTCAATTGATGCAGAAAAAGCATTTGACAAAATATACCATCCTTTCCTGATTAAAACCCTTCAGAGTGTAGGAATAGAGGGTACGTTTCTCAATCTCATAAAAGCCATCTATGAAAAGCCTACTGCAAATATTATTCTCAATGGGGAAAAGCTGGAAGCCTTTCCCTTAAGATCAGGAACATGACAAGGATGCCCACTCTCGCCACTATTATTCAACATAGTACTAGAAGTCCTTGCAACAGCAATCAGACGACAAAAAGGGATCAAAGGTATTCAAATCGGCAAAGAAGAAGTCAAAATGTCTCTCTTTGCAGATGACATGATACTCTATATGGAAAACCCAAAAGAAGCCACTCCCAAACTATTAGAAGTTATAGAGCAATTCAGTAATGTGGCAGGATACAAAACCAATGCTCAGAAATCAGTTGCATTTCTATACACGAACAATGAGACTGAAGAAAGAGAAATTACGGAAGCCATTCCATTTACAACGCACCAAAAATCATACGTTATCTTGGAATTAACTTAAGCAGAGATGTTAAGGATCTATATTCTAGAAACTACAAATCACTCTTGAAAGACATTGAGGAAGACACAAAAAGATGGAAAAATATTCCATGCTCATGGATCGGAAGAATTAACATAGTTAAAATGTCCATGCTACCCGGAGCAATCCACACTTTCAATGCTATCCCGATCAAAATACAAATGACATTTTTCAAAGAACTGGAACAAACAGCCCTTAAATTTGTGTGGAACCAGAAAAGACCACGAATCACCAAGGATTTGTTGAAAAGGAAAAACAAAGCTGGGGGCATCACGTTGCCGGATTTCAAGTTGTACTACAAAGCTGTGATCACAAAGACAGCATGGTACTGGCACAAAAACAGACACATAGACCAATGGAACAGAATAGAGAACCCAGAAATGGACCCTCAGCTCTCTGGGCAACTAATCTTTGATAAAGCAGGAAAAAACATCCAGTGGAAAAAGGACAGTCTCTTCAATAAATGGTGCTGGGGAAATTGGACAGCTACATGCAAAAGAATGAAACTTGACCACTCTCTCACACCATACACAAAGATGAACTCCAAATGGATGAAAGACCTTGATGCAAGACAGGAATCCATCAAAATCCTAGAGGAGAACATAAGCAGCAACCTCTACAACATTGGCCAAAGCAACCTTTTTCATGACACATCTCCAAAGGCAAGAGGAACAAAAGATAAAATGAACTTGTGGGAGGTCATCAAGATAAAAAGCTTATGCACAGCCAAGGAAACAGTCAAAAAAACTACGAGGCAGCCCACAGAATGGGAGAATATATTTGAAATGACACTACAGATAAAAGACTGGTATCCAAGATCTACAAAGAACTTCTCAAACTCAATACACGAGAAACAAATAAACAAATCATAAAATGGGCAGAAGATATGAACAGGCACTTTTCCAATGAAGACATACAAATGGCTAACAGACCCATGAAAAAATGTTCAAAATCATTAGCCATCAGGGAAATTCAAATCAAAACCACACTGAGATACCACCTTACGCCAGTTAGAATGGCAAAAATAGACAAGGCAAGAAACAACAATTGTTGGAGAGGATGTGGAGAAAGGGGATCCCTCCTACATTGTTGGTGGGAATGCAAGTTGGTACAGCCACTCTGGAAAACAGTGTGGAGGTCCCTCAAAAAGTTAAAAATTGAGCTACCCTATGATCCAGCCATTGCACTACTGGGTATTTACCCCAAAGATACAGACGTAGTGAAGAGAAGGGCCATATGCACCCCAATGTTCATAGCAGCAATGTCCACAATAGCTAAATTGTGGAAGGAGCCGAGATGCCCTTCAACAGATGACTGGATTAAGAAGTTGTGGTCCATACATACAATGGAATATTACTCAGCTATCAGAAAGAACGAATTCTCAACATTTGCTGCAACATGGACGGCACTGGAGGAGATAATGCTAAGTGAAATAAGTCAAGCAGAGAAAGACAAATATCATATGATTTCTCTCATCTATGGAACATAAGAACTAGGAAGATTGGTAGGTGAAGAAAGGGATAAAGAAAGGGGGGTAATCAGAAGGGGGAATGAAGCATGAGAGACTATGGACTGTGACAAACAAACTGAGGGCCTCAGAGGGGAGGGGGGTGGGGGTATGGGATAGGCTGGTGATGGGTAGTAAGGAGGGCATGTATTGCATGGTGCACTGGGTGTTATATGCAACTAATGAATCATCGAACTTTACATCAGAAACTGGGGATGTACTGTATGGTGACTAACATAATATAATAAAAAAATAAATAAAAATAAAAATAAATCCAGAGCACTGACACCACCAAATGGTGGTGAGGATGTGGAGCAACAGGAACTCTCATTCATCGCTGGTAGGAATGCAAAATAGTATGGATACTTTGGAAGACAGTTTGGCAGCTTCTTACAAAATTAAACATTCTCTTGCCATCCAATCTAGCAATTGTGCTTCTTGGTATTTATTGAAAGGAGCTGAAAACTTATGTCCACACAAAAACTTGCACACGGATGTTCACAGTAACTTTATACATGTTTATGCAACCTTGGAAGCAACCAAAATGTTCTTCAGTGGGGAAATGGATAAATATACTATGGTGATCCAGATGATGGAATATTATTCAGTGCTAAAAGGCAATGAGTTACCAGGCCATGAAAAGATGTGAAGGAATCTTAAATGCATGTTACTAAGTGAAAGAAGCCAATCTGAAAAGGCTACATGCTATAGGACTCCAACCATATGACATTTTGGAAAAGGTATAACTATGGAGATGGTAAAAAGACCAGTGGTTGCCAGGGGTCAGGGGGTGGTTAGGGAGAGCTGAATAGATGGAGCACAGGGAATTTTTAAGGCAGTAAAAATACCCTGTATGATAATATAATAACGGATACATGTCATTATATTTGTCTAAACCCACAGAACGTACAGTACCCAGAGTGAATCCTAATGTCAACTACAAACTTTGGGTAATTATGATATGTCAATGTAGGTTCATCAGTTCTAACAGATGCACACTTTGGTGGGGGATATTAATAACGGAGAAGGCTATGTATGTGTCAGGGTACGGGGTATATGGGAAATCTCTGTACCTTCCCTTCATTTTCTGTGAACCTAAAACTTCCCTTAAAAAATATCTTTGAAAAAACAGTTATATAAAATATATATAATATATAATTGCAAAAAAAAAGACCCATCTATATGCTGCCTACAAGAGATTCATTTTAGACCTAAAACACCTGCAGATTGAAAGGGAGAGGACAGAATAGTATTTATCATGCTACTGTGTGTCAAAAGAAAGCTGGAGTAGCAAACCTTATATCAGACAAACTAGATTTTAAACCAAAGACTGTAATAAGATATGAAGAAGGACACTATATCATAATAAAGGGGTCTATCCAACAAGAAGATCTAACAGTTGTAAATATTTATGCTCCCAAGTGGGGAGCACCCAAATATATAAATCAATTAATAACAAACTTAAAAAACTCATTGATAATAATACAATACAGCAGCAGAATATGAATTCTTCTTGAGTGTACATGGAACATTCTGCAGACTAGATCACATACTGGGTCACAAATCAGCCCTCAACAAGTACAAAAAGATCAAGATCATACCATCATGCATATTTTCAGACCACAACACTATGAAACTTGAAATCAACCAGAAGAAAAAACTGGGGAAGACCAAAAATACACAGGGAGGTTGAAGAACATCCTACTAAAGAATGAATGGGTCAACTAGGAAATTAAAGAGGAATTTTTAAAAAAATACATGGAAGCAAAAGAAAATGAAAACATGACAGTTTCTTCAGGATGCAGCAAAGTGGTCATAAGAGGGACGTATTTAGTGTTACAGGGCTTCCTCAAGAAACGAAAATTTCCAAATAACATAACCTAACTTTACACTTAAAGGAGCTCAGAAAGAACTATAAATAAAGCCTAAAACCAGCAGAAGAAAGGAAATACTAAAGATTAGAGCAGAAATAAATGATATATAAATAAAAAAACAGTAGAACAGATCAATGAAACTAGGAGCTGTTTCTTCAAAAGAATTAACAAAATTGCTAGTTTTCATTGATAAACCCCTAGCCAGACTCATCAAAAGGAGAAAAGACTCAAATAAATACAATCATGAATGAAAGAGATCACAACCAACACCACAAAAATACAAACAATTATAAGAGAATATCAAGAAAAAATTATATGCCAACAAATTGGGCATTCTGGAAGAAATGGATAAATTCCTTGAAACACATAAACTACCAAAACCAGCTAAAATTAACAAGACAAGATGCAGGAAATGTTGGTGAGGATGTGGAGAAAGGGGAACTCTCCTACACTTTTGGTGGGAATGCAAGCTGGTACAGCCACTCTGGACAACAGTATGGAGATTCCTGAAGACGTTAAGAAGAGAGCTACCCTATGAGCCAGCAATTGCACTAGTAGGTATTTACCCCAAAGATACAGATGTAGTGAAACAAAGGGGCAACTGCACCCCAATGTTCATTGCAGCAAGGTCCCCAATAGCCAAACTATGGAAGGAGCCCAGATGTCCTTCAACAGGTGAATGGATAAAGAAGATGTGGTTCATATAGACAATGGAATATTACTCAGCCATCAGAAAGGATGAATACCTACCATTTACATCAACATGGGTTGAACTGGAGGGTATTATGCTAAGTGAAATAAGTCAATCAGAGAAACACAAATATCATATGGCTTCACTCATATGTGGAATATAAGGAATAATGCAGAGGATCACAGGGGAAGGAACAGAAAACTGAATGGGAAGAAATCAGAGGGAGACAAACTAGGAGAGACTCTTGACTTCGGGAAACAAACTGAGGGTTGTTAAAGGGGAGGTGGGTGGTGGATGGGGCAACTGGGTGATGGGCATTAAAGATGGCACATAATGGGATAAGCACTGGGTGCTATAAGCAACTGATGAATTATTGAACCTACATCTGAAAGTACTGATGTACTATATGTTGGCTAATTAAATTTAAACTAAAAAAAAAAAAAAAACTACCAAAAATGAAACAGGAAAAAAACAGAAAATTTGAACAGACCCATAATCAGCAAAGAAATTGAATCAGTAATCAAAAATCTCCCAACAGGGGCGCCTGGGTGGCACAGCGGTTAAGCATCTGCCTTCGGCTCAGGGCGTGATCCCAGCATTATGGGATCGAGCCCCACATCAGGCTCCTCCGCTTTGAGCCTGCTTCTTCCTCTCCCACTCCCCCTGATGGTGTTCCCTCTCTCACTGGCTGTCTCTATCTCTGTCAAATAAATAAATAAAATCTTTAAAAAAAAAAATCTCCCAACAAACGAGTCCAGGGCCAGATGGCTTCCCAGGGGAATTCTACCAAACATTTAAAGAAGAGTTAATACCTATTCTTCTGAAAGTTTTTCAAAAATTAGAAATGGAAGGAAAACTTCCATACTCCTTCAATGAGGCCAGCATTACTTTGACACCAAAACCAAACAAAGACCCCGCTAAAAAGGAGAATTACACGCCAATATCCCTGATGAATATGAATGCAAAAATTCTCACCAAGATACTAGCTAATCAGATCCAACAGTATATTACAAGAATTATTCACCACTATCAAGTGGGAGTTGTTCCTGGGCTGCAGGTCTGGTTCAGTATCCACAAATCAATTAACATAATACATCACATTATAAGGAAAGGACAAAAACCATATGATCTTTCCAGTAGATGCAGAAAAGGCGTTTGACAAAATACAGCATCCGTTCTTGATAAAAACCCTCAACAAAGTAGGGATAGAGGGATCAGACCTCAACATCATAAAGGCCACATATAAAAGATCCATCGTTAATATCATCCTCAATGGGGAAAAACTGAGAGCCTTTCACCTATGGTCAGGAACAAGGCAAGGATATCCACTCTTACCATTACTACTTAACATAGTACTCGAAGTCTTAGCCTCAGCAATCAGACAACAAAAAGAAATAAAAGGCATCCAAATCAGCAAGGAAGAAGTCAAATTTTCACTATTTGCAGATGACATGATACTCTATGTAGAAAACCCAAAAGATTCACCAAAAAATTGCTAGAATACATGAATTCAGCAAAGTTGCAGGATATAAAATCAATGTGCAGAAATCTATTTCATTTTTATACACCAATAATGAAGCAGCAGAAAAAGAAATCAAGGAGTTGATCCCATTTGCAATGGCACCAAAAACAATAAGAAACCTAGGAATAAATCCAACCAAAGAGGTAAGAGATCTGTACACTGAAAACTATTGAATGCTTATGAAAGAAATTGAAAAGGACACAAAGAAATGGAAAAACATTCCATGCTCATGGAGTGGAAGAACATTGATAAAATGTCTACACTACCCAACGCAATCTACACATTTAACGCAATCCCTATCAAAATACCAACAGCATTTTTCACAGAGCTAAAACAAACCATCCTAAAATATGTATGGAACCATGAAAGGCCTGGAATAGCCAAAGCAATTCTGAAAAAGAAAAACAAAGCTGGAGGCATCACGATTCCGGATTTCTAGCTATATTACAAAGCTGTAGTCATCAAGATAGTATGCTACTGGCACAAAAACAGACACATAGATCAATGGAACAGAATAGACAACCCAGAAATGGACCCGCAACTATATGGTCAACTAATCTTTGACAAAGAAGGAAAAAATATCCAATGGGAAAAAAAAAAGACAGTCTCTTCAAAAAATGGTGTTGGGAAAACTGGACAGCAACATGCAGAAGAACAAAACTGGACCACTTTCTTACACCATACACAAAAATAAATTCAAAATGGATGAAAGACCTAGATGTGAGACACGAATTCATTAAAATCCTAGAGAACACAGGCAGCAACCTCTTTGACCTTGGCTATAGCAACTTCTTACTTGACACATCACCGGAGGCAAGAGAACAAAAGCAAAAATGAACTATTGGGACTTCATCAAGATAAAAGGCTTTTCACAGTGAAGGATTCGTTTTGTAAATTAATTTCTTTGTTCTAAGGAAATGCACATTGAAGTATTTAGGGACAAAGGGGTATGATATCTGCAACTGGTTCTCAAATGGTTCACACACAAAAACATTAAATTCATACATCTCCATACTTGCTATTTCAATACAGCCCATCACATATTATAATGCATTTATCTCATTGTGATCATATTGCTGATCATACTAAACTAATGGCCAACTAAGATCTCACCTAGCCAGCAGGTTGCTCCTCTTGGGAATTTCAGGGTGGTATCTGCTCAGGGTTTTGAAAACAAAAGCATGTTTCTCAGATATGCCTGGGCCACACCTCCCATTCAGGCAGGGATTGGTATTTTGTTACCAGAAATGGGCTTGGCCAAATATTGTGGTTAATACCCATATGCATTTAGCTAAGTGAAATTCAGAATTTTCCAAAACCACACCAGAGATAATGACCATTAAAATGAAGGGTTAGAACTAATTTCTAGTGCTCAGAAGGATGAAACTTAACTTTGCACTAAACTCATTGGTCAATAGAGTGCTGAAGGTATCTTAAAAATCTTTTTAGATGACAATAGCCAAGAAAAGGATCTTAAAATAGTAACTGACCTCCAAGCCCAGGTCGTAGTCGGTTGTCATAGCCATCCAGAAGACGATCCAAAATTCTGGTGAATATAGTGATATTGTCAGTGCTGTCATCAGGAATATCTGGGGCATGCTTAGGAGACAGTCTGAGACAGAGGAATAAAAAGATATAAAAAATAATAATTCTTAAGAGGAAATAATTATATGTGTAAACACTTTAAGATTTCAATCAATAGAGTAGGCCAATTAAATAGCCCTTTATCTTAACCATTTCCTATTCATCACAATGATTATCTGTGTAAAAGGTAGATGGGGGTCACTATACTTGAGCTCTTATTCTAGCATTCTCAAGAGCTTAACCAAACGTGCTCCAGCCCCAACCCGGTAGTGAAGAAACACAAGCAGAAATTGTTAACAGAATGTGCCTGGGAACAGTACCCATCATAAAGTTATTCACCAAGATTCACCTGGGTGGCGCAGTCAGTTAAGTATCCAACTCTTGGTTTCGGCTCAGGTCATGATCTCAGGGTCATGAGATTGAGTCCCAGGTTGGGGTCCATGCTCAGCACGGAGTCTGCTTGTCTCTCTCTCCTCTGTCCCTCCCCTCCCCCTCCTAATAAATAAATCTTTAAAAGAAGTTATTCACCAAATTTTGTTGCATGAATGAACAGTCCACAAAATTAAAAAAAGAAAATCGTGTTACAAAGAATTTATCCCTCTTCTAGCCTAGAGAAGTATAGGTTCACAGAACAGAGCCAGACAGATTGTTGAAATTCATGTAGTCTCCTTACCTACCACCCTATGGAGATAGGGCAATAAAACAATAGTACTCCATTAAATGTTAAACCTACCAGGGACTCTTTAGAGATTCCCCAATTTTTCTCATTTTATAAATGGGGAAATAAGCTCAAACAGGACACCACCAAATTTGCCCACAATCATATTGCTAGTGAGAGGCAGAAATGGGACTAGAATCCAAGGTTTCTGATTTTCTATTGACCCTCAGCTACCTCCTACTTCTCTAGTTTGGATGCCTTCTGTAAGCTTTTCCACTAGGTACTTTGATAACCACCTACTCAGGTCCAGGCTGACTGATACTTTCACTTTGTGAGGAGGGGCTTGTTGTGGTTTGACAGGACTAAAAATGAAACTCTCTGGGTAGTTTAAGAAAAAAGGGGATATAAACAGATGGCTGTTGCCAAGGATCAAGAAGCATGCTGTAAAATCAATTAATGAACTAGGAGTCAGGAATCCTGGGTTCTACTGCCAACTGTATTCATAATTTGAAGTAGACCATTAAGTAAGTCACACAGTTGTATCCCCATTCTTACCTTGGACCCAGAAGGTTTCCATTAGTAGATATATTGTAACTCTTCCTAGCATCCAGTTAGTCAAGTCTATAAAAAACGTAACAGTTGAGAAGGAGTCCTAAGAGAGAGACAATATGTCTTCCCACAAATACTCATTCTTAGTGGCTACAAAGTTTCCTTTTATGAAAAAGACCCCGAGAAAAGCCTACAGAATGGAAACATCAAAATTGAATAGTTCTCACTCTAAACTGCCACTCCAGCAGATAACCTTGGAAAAGTCATTTTAGACCTCAATTTCCTTAATTCATAAACCTACTTCAATTCACTTAATCATCCAATACATCTTTATTGAGCATCAACTATGTGTCTCTAACTGTTTAGGTATTGTGATAGAGCATAAAAAAGGTAAAACAAGGTGAGTAATCTTTCCCTTGCATACAGGGTTGCTGAGAGAATCAAATGATAACATAGATATCCATGGAAGGAAAAAGGGAACTTGGCTCAAAGAGTCTAGAGACATACATTTGAATTTATTAGTGTGACCTTAGGAAAGTCATATAACACCTCTAGTAATAGCTTTCTCATCTTTAAAATTAAAATAACTTCACAGCTACGTTGTATTAATATTAAATAATATATTAAAATTGTCAGGCTTAATGTTTAATATCTAGAAGTATTCAAAGTTTTTTTTTCCTTTTTTGAAATAGTACCATATGTACTTGAATGCATTATTCAAATGCAAATAGTAATAAAAAATATTGGCACCTCCATCAGCCAAAAGCCATAAAGAAAACTTTGGCCAGAGAGGCACTGGAACCAAGTGATGATTGGCTAGTTTAGTAGACAGAGCACTAGAAGTAATACAGATGCCTTACTGGGAAGGGGGAAGAAAGAAGGGAACTACAGTGAAGAGCTAACAAACCGACATTAATATGTTGAAGAGATAAATACAAACACCTTTCAGGTGAAGCCCACACTTAGCTCAATCCACCAATATTTTGAATCCACCTTACATAGGCTGTGGAAAGAGAGGCTCAATTGATTTTGTGCACACCACTTACTCATTATCCCTTAACTTTCACTGTGGGGACCCTTAGCCCTGGTTAGCCTAATTCGATTTCTGGGAAATAGGTCTATAAATTGAGTGAAAAACAATTTCCTTGGTTATCGAAAGAAGATAGAAAGGAGAATCTTCACAGAGTTATAGATGAGTTATAAAGGGCTTCAGAGATTATATTTACTCCAGGTGAACTGATAGATGGGAATTCTAAATCCCCTGCACATAATTTTTTAACTACCCTGAATATTAATGGGAAAACTAAAATTTGGAACTAGAATTCTTGAATATGAGGCCAATATACTATGTCACCTATTTTACTGAAATACTAACTTTCATGACAATGCATTTCCATTCCTTGCTGATGTGTTGATTACGTTAACAGCATTCTACACTAATAACTTTTAAACTTTTAAGTAAAAAAAAAATACTACTAAATATCACTCCAAAACAACTTTCAATAGATTTCTCTGTGATTTTGCACTTGGTTACTAATCATTTTTTTCTCCTAATGTGCACTAAATTATTACATGGAGAGCTGGAATGTTTAATCTAGAACCCAAGTCAGAATTCTCTTTTCAACAATTCAACTGCAACAAGCTGAAAATTCCAATCCAAAGTAGTTTGGGGGGCAACAAAGACTTATGGTATGTCAGGATTATGAAGAGCCTTAGAGATCATATAATTATTTTTTTTCCATTTTACAGATGAAACACCTATGACACTGATGAGAGAAAGAAATTGTTCAAAGCCACATGCTTATTAAGTTGATAAAATTGATGTGGCAATGCCTGTTTTGCCTCATATCTGTTATTACCAATTAAATCTAATATTAGTAATACATTATTTAAACATGAAAATAATGTTACTAATACGTTATGTGTAGGTAAGGCAGGTTTAGTCATTTTTTAGTTCTAAAGATGGAATAGTAGTAAGTCTATAGAGAATGAACAGAGTTTTAGTCCTGGCTCTGCCACTAACTGACTGTGTCACCTATTTCCTTACATGTGAAATGGGGATAATAATATCCTATCTTAGAAATTTTTGGAAGAAATAAGTAAATAAGATAACAAATATAAATTTGCTTTGTAAATGGTAAAGCTCCATATACACTGAGGGTTGTTCATTCCTTTCCCTGCCACCCCTACCAAATTCTGAAAATGTAATGAGACACCTTTGAAAGACAAGCACTTTTTATTTAGTTTTTTTTTTCTGAAATTTTGTCTTGTTTTTTTCAGTTGGAACATATTCCTCTGTCTCCTCATTTTACTTGACTTTCTGTGTTTGTGTCCATAAATTAGATGGAATAGCTACTTCTAAATTTGAAGGAATGTCCTTGGGCAGGGATGTCCCCTTTATAGACTGCATGTGCCTGATGGCTTTGGCTGGCTGGCTGGTGCTTTAGAGGGAGTGGGCTAGAGATCTCAGGGCATTCTGGGCTGGGGCCACCCTGGTAGGGCATCTGAAACTGAAGTGAGCATGAACCAGAGGGGAGTCCTGTGGCTCTTCATACAGATGGCATCCTGTCAAGAAAGCTGAAGGAGTAAGCTGGGGGGGTGTGTCTCAGGGCATTCCATACAAGGGGCATCCTGGTAAGATGGTTGGAGTTGAAGTGGGCATGGGTTTAAGTAAAATAAGTCAGACAGAGAAAGACAAGTATCATATGATTTCACTTATATATGAAATCTAACGAAAAACAAATGAACAAATGAACAAAAAACAGAACCAGAACCATAAATACAGAGAATAAACTGGTGGTTGCCAGGGTGGAAAGGGTGTGGGGATGGAAAAAAATAGGTGAAGGGGGTTAAGAGGTACATACTTGAAGTTATAAAATGAACAAGTCACAGAGATAAAAAGTAAAGCATAGGGAATATAATCAATAACATTGTAATAATACTACATGGTGACAAATCGTAACTATATATCCTGGTGAGCATAGCTTAATGTATAGAACTGTCAAATCACTATGTTGTATACCTGAAACTAATATAACATCATATGCCAACTATATTTCAAATTAAAATGTATAACTAAAACTTCTTAGTGTTTTTAAAAATTTTTCTGTTCAAGGAAATATACCTCAATAAATGCATTAATATAAGAAAAGAAATACAGGCACTTCTATGCTATGGGAAAATATTAAAATCATTAAACATTCTGAGATTAAGCCCAGCATAGTGGTAGTAACAGCATTATTTCCACTACACTGAGGACCTAGGTATATTTATGTTGGGGGGAAACAGGAGAGGCACAGATGGAGCTGCTGATACAGTTCATACAACAACCCGAAGAGAAGAGAAATTTACTTCATTAAAAGGATGACATTTTCCCTAATACTGTATATCTTCCGGGGGAAAACAGATTTTTAAAAATAAAACAAATTTGAGGAGTTACAATAGTGGAGAAGTACGAACTCTAAGTTCATCTTGTCCCTGTAATTCAGCTAGATAGTTATCAAATCATTCTGAACACCTGAAAATCAATTGGAGATCTGAGAAAATAAAGGCTGCAATTCTACAAATAGAAAAGTGACCACTTTTTGCAAGGTAGGAGATGCAGAGACTTGAATCCAGAGTAATATGTTAAAGGATACAGCAGAGGGGAGGGAGCCAACTTAAGGGGGTTACTGCAAAGTATTAAAAAGAGTGCAAAATTGGAACTTTTAGAAGTCTGCTACAGTGGGGGACATCTATAGCTTAAAGGTGCTCAGGTGGTGAAGAGAGGTGGAATCCCACATATAACACTGTGGTCTCAGGAGCTCCAGGGTCACAAGAATGGAGGTGTCTGAGTGCAGCAGAGCTCCCAGGCATTGGAGTGGGAAGCCAGCTGAAAACAGTGAGTCTAGATGCTCTGTGTTGCCATAAACTGCAAACTGCTGCACAGTCATATGACCACTTTCCTGGCAGAGGCCCAGCAAAAGGCAGAAGCATGGTGAGACTCCTCTCCTTCCCCTGGAAGGAACAGCTTCAGTCCATGGCAGAGGAGTCTGGAAAATTTAGAGACTTGAAACTCAGTTGCATGGCTGAATAAAAACGCTCAGTCACAGGATGGGTGAAAGGGTTCGGACAGAAACCAAGGAGAAAAGAGTGACTGACTGCTTTTCTATGAGGGCTCACTTAAGAGTGGGGGGGGGCACATAGTTTCATCTCCCCAGCTAGACAACTGGGCCCTGCCATTTTCATTCTGCCCATCCAGGCTGAAAGCCTTCAAGGAGCAAAACAGCACCACACGGTGGTATCCAGAGCCACTTACATTGAGCCCGGCCCCCTGGCAAGGGAGGCACGGTTCCACAAATGCAAGGGCACTGAGAATCAGCACAACAGGCACCTCACCCAGAAAACCAGCAGGAACAACCGCTAGCAGCAAGTTTACTGATCACAGAGAACAACAAAGCTTCAGCTCTGGAGGAAAAAATAGCATTGTGGCATTTTTTTAATTATTCTTTTGTCTTTCACTTTTTTTCCCAGCTCTTTTCTTATTTTTTCAATTCTTTTTTTTCTTGTTTACTTTTTGTATATTATACACACACACACACACACACACACACACACACACACACATATTATTTCTGGTTTCCTTTCATTGTATTTTCTTTTCTTTTCATATATGTATTTCCTATTTTGGGATCCTGTTTCTTTTAACAAGCAGACCTACATACACCCAGAATCTACTTTTATCTTTTGTTCTGTTTTGTTTCTTGCTTTTTAAAAATTTTATATTGTTTTTGTTTTCTTCTGGTTTGTTTTGTTTTTCTCTGTTTTGTTGTCTTTTCTTTCTTTTCTATTCTTGTCTGTACAAAATGATGAGATGGAGAAATTCACCCCAAAAGAAAGAAAAGGAGGTAATACTCACTGCCAGAGATTTAATCAATACAAATATAAGTAATATGTCTGAACTAGAATTTAAAACAACAATTATAAAGATACTAACTGGGCTTGAAAAGAGCAAAGACACTAGAGAATCCCTTACTGTAGACATAAAAGAACTAAAATCTAATCAGGCAGAAATTAAAAATGCTATTACTAAGATGCAGTCCCAAGTGGAGGCTCAGAAGCAAGGACAAATAAAGCAGATGAGAGAGTCAGTGATATAGAAGATAAAATTATGGAAAATAAGGAATCTGAAGAGAGTAAGGCAACTACTAGATCACGAAGGGAGACTTCAAGAACTCAGCAAATCTGTAAAATGAAATAATATCTGGAAAATATGGATTCCAGAAGATGAAGAGAGGGAGAAGGGGGCAGAAGGCTTATTTGAACAAATTATAGCTAAGAACTTCCTTAATCTGGGGAAGGAAACTGGTATTCAAGTCCAGGAGGCACAGGGAAGCCCCCTCAAAATCAACAAAAATAGGTCAACACCTCAACATATTATACTGAAGCTTCCTAATTACAGATAGAGAGAAAATACTGAAAGCAGCTCAGAACAAGAGGTTCTTAACTTACAAGGGTAGCAACAAGGCTGGCAGCAGAACAGTCCACAGGCACCTGGCAGCCAGAAAGGACTGGCAATTATATATTCAATGTGCTAAATGGGAAAAATGTGCAGCCAAGAATACTTTATCCAGCAAGGCTGTCATTCAGAATGGGACAGATAAGGAGTTTCCAGAACAAACAAAAACTAAAGGAATTTATGAACACTACACCAGCCCTGCAAGAAATATTAAAGGGGACCCTTTGAGGAAAGAGAGAGCTCAAAAGTAACAAAGACCAGAAAGGAACAGAGATAATGTACAAGAACGTGACTTTAAAGGTAATACAATGGCACTAACTTCATATCTTTCAAAAATTACTCTGGATGTAAATGGACTAAATGCTCCAATCGAAAGACATAGGGTATCAGAATAGATTAAAAACAACAACAACAACAACAACAAATGATCAATATGTTGCTTACAAGAGACTCATTTTAGACCCAAAGATACCTCCAGATTGAAATGGAGGGGGTAGAGAACAATTTATCATGCTAATGGACATCAAAAGAAAGCTGGAGTAGCAATCCTTTTATCAGACAAACTCGATTTTAAATTAAAGACTATAATAAGAGATGAAGAAGGACACTATACCATAACAAAAGTAGTCTATCAAACAAGAAGATCTAACAATTGTAAATATTTATGCCCCTAACTTGGGAGCAGCCAAATATATAAACCAATTAATAACAAAATTAAAGAAACTCATTGATAATAACATAATAATAGGGGACTTTAACTCCCATTCACAGTAATAGACAGATTATCTAAGCAGAAGATTGACAATGAAACAAGGGCTTTGAATGACACACTAGATCAGATTAACTTAACAGATATATTTAGATCATTTAATTCTAAAGCAGCAGAATACACATTCTTTTCAAGTGCACATGAAACATTCTCCAGATTAGATCACATACTGGGTCACAAATGAGGTCTCAACTGGTACAAAATGTTTGAGATAGTCCATGCATAATTTCAGACCACAATACTTTAATACTTGAAGTCAACTACAAGAAAAAATTTGGAAGGACCATGAATACTTGGAGGATAAAGAGCATCCTACTAAAGAATGAATGGGTTAATCAGGAAATTAAAAATTCATTTAAAAATACATGGATGCAAGAGAAAATGAAAACACGACAGTTCAGAAACATTGGAATGCAGCAAAGGCAGTTCTAAGAGGCAAGTATATAGTGACACAGGCCTCCTTCAAGAAACAAGAAAGGTTTCAAATACACAGCCTCAACTTACACCTGAAGGAGCTGGAAAAAGAACAGCAAATAAAGCCTAAATCCAGCAGGAGAAGAGAAATAATAAAAAGTAGAGCAGAAAACAAGGATATAGAAATAAAAAAATCAGTAGAACAGATCAAAAAAGATAGGAGCTCCTTCTTTGAATTGAGAGGATTAATAAACCTCTAGCCAGACGATTCAAAAAGAAAAAAAATAAAATCATGAAGAAAGAGGAGAGATCACAACCAACACCAAAGAAATACAATTATAAGAGAATATTAAGAAGAAATTATATGCCAACAAATTAGGCAACCTGGAAGAAATGGATGCATTCCTAGAAACATACAAACTACCAAAACTGAAACAGGAAGAAATAGAAAAGCTGAACAGACCCATAAGCAGCAAAGAAATTCAATCAGTAACCAAAAATTTGACAATAAACAAGAGTCCAGGGCCAGATGGTTTCCCAGCAGAATTCTACCAAGCATTTAAAGAAGCATTCTTCTGAAACTTTTCCAAAAAATAAAAACGGAAGGAAAACTTCCAAACTCACTCTATGAGGCCAGCATTACCTTGATCCCAAAACCAGAAAAAGACTTCAATAAAAAGGAGAATTACAGTCCAGTATCCCTGATGGCCATGAATGCAAAAATTCTCACCAAGATACTAGCTAATCAGTTCCAACAGTACATTAAAAGGATTATTCACCATGACCACGTAGATATAACACTTATTAAAGAAATTGAGGAAGACACGAAGAAATGGAAAAGCATTCCAAACTCATGGATTAAAACAACAAATATTGTCAAAATGTCTATGCTACCCAAAGCAATCTACACATTCAATGCAATCCCTATCAAAATACCATCAGCATTTTTCACAGAGCTGGAACAATCCTAAAAATCTTTACAGAACCAGAAAAGACCCTGAATAGCCAAAGCAATCATCAAAAAGAAAATCAAAGCTGGAGGCATCACAATTCTGGACTTCAAGCTGTATTACAAAGATGTAGTCATCAAAACAGTATGGTATTGACATAAAAGCAGACACATGAATCAATGGAAAAGAATAGAGAACGTAGAAATGGACCCTCAGCTCTATGTTCAACTAATCTTAGACAAAGTAGGAAAGAATATCCAATGGAAAAGACAATCTCTTCAATAAATGGTGTTGGGAAAATTACACAGCCATATGCAGAAGAATGAAACTAGACCACATTTCTCAAAATGGATGAAAGACCTAAATGTGAGACAGGAATACACCAAAATCCTAGAGGAGAACACAGGCAGCAACCTCTGTGATCTCAGCTGTAGCGACTTCTTACTAGACATGTCTCCAGAGGCAAGGGAAACAAAAGCAAAAATGAACTATTGGGACTTCATGAGGATGAAAAGCTTTTGCACATCAAAGAAAATAGTCAAGAAAACTAAAAGGCAACCTATAGAATGGGAGAAAATATTCACAAATGACATATCAGATAAAGGGCTAGTATCCAAGATCCAAAAGAACTTATCAAACTCAACACCCAAAAAACAAAAAATCCAGTCAAGAAATGTGCAGAAGAGGGGCGCCTGGGTGGCACAGCGGTTAAGCGTCTGCCTTCGGCTCAGGGCATGATCCCGGCGTTATGGGATTGAGCCCCACATCAGGCTCCTCTGCTGTGAGCCTGCTTCTTCCTCTCCCACTCCCCCTGCTTGTGTTCCCTCTCTCACTGGCTGTCTCTATCTCTGTCAAATAAATAAATAAAATCTTTAAAAAAAAAAAAAGAAATGTGCAGAAGAAATGAACAGACATTTTTCCAAAGAAGACATACAAATGGCCAAAAGACACATGAAAAAAATGCTCAACATCCTGCAGCATCAGGGAAATACAAATCAAAACCGTAATGAGATACCATCTCACACCAGTCAGAATGGCTAAAATTAACAACTTAGGAAACAACACATGTTGGTGAGGATGCAGAGAAAGGGAAACCCTCTTACACTCCTGGTGGGAATGCAAACTGGTGCAGCCACTCTGGAAACCAATATGGAGGTTCCTCAAGAAGTTAAAAATAGAACTACACTATGACCCAGCAATTGCCCTACTAGGTATTTATCTGAAGGATACAAACATAGTGATTTGAAGGGGCATATGCACCCCAATGTTTATAGCAGCAATATCCACAATAGTCAAACTATGGAAAGAGCCCAGATGTCCATCAACAGATGAATGGATAAAGAAGAAGTGGTATATATATATATACAGTGGAATATTAGCCATCAAAAAGAATGAAATTTTGCCATTTGTAAGGATGTGGGTGGAACTAGAGGGTATTATGCTCAGTGAAACGAGTCAGTCAGAGAAAGCAAATACCGTACCATTTAACTCATATGTGGAATTTAAACAACAAAACAGATGAACATAGAGGAAGGGAAGGAAAAAATAAAATAAGATATAAACAGAGAGGGAGGAAAATCATAAGAGATTCTTAAGTATAGGAAACAAACTGAGTGTTGTTGGAGGGGAGGTGGGTAGGGGGATGGGGTAATTGGGTGATGGGCATTCCGGAGGTCCCTTGAAGTAATGAGCACTGGGTGTTATATGGAACTGATGAATCACTAAATTCTACCTCTGAATCTAATAATACAGTATATGTTAACTAAATTGAATTTAAATAAAAAATAAAAACAAATAAAACAAATTCAAAATTACTGTGCAGAAGGTGACATCAGCAAGATAGAGGCCTGGGAGTCCCAAAACTCATCTTCTCCCAACAAAAGCAGAAGAAAACTAAGAACCATAAACAACTAGAAATTGAAGAAAACAACTCAGGGAAAACTCTAGACAACAAAGGACCAGCAAATACCCAAGGAGCCCAAATATCAAGAATGGCTACATAGAAAAGTAAAGGAAGCATATTACCTGTGTCATCTAGTCCCCTAGCCAGGAACTACTCCACATCTAGAAGAATGACCTCAGAGGAAGTTCACCACACAGAGAGGAGAGCAGGAGAAACATAGGAACACTCGCTATTGTGGATATTTGCAGCTTTTGCTATAGATGGCTCCCATAGTCTTTACTGATCCTGATCCCAGCTGATGGAATAGTACGGAGTGCCCCCCTCTGCGTCTATTCCCCAGGCTGGAGTTGTTGTCAAAGTGAGACTTACCCTCAGGGGTCCCAATTGCTGCTATGCCCTACTCTGAGAGATCTGGTATCACAATATTTCATCATATAGAAAGTGGAGATCTGGTATCACAATATCTCATCATATATGAAGGTGAAGCTACCACTGCTCTTAGCCCACCCTGGGCCACAGGTTAGGGCTTTGTCCCGACATTACCAAGGCAGCCTCCATTGCCCTAAGTCTGCCCCCTGGGTCACAAGTTGTGCTTTGACAGTCATTATTAGGGCCCTGCTGCTGCCTCCCTGATCCCTTCCCACCAGGTTCCACATCTTGGCTCTGGGTTGTCATTACAAAGTGTGCTACTGCTGCCTTGGCCAACCCCCATCTCAGGTCAAGACCCTAAACTGTCATTCCTGAGACAGGTTCTCACTTTCCTGAACCCTATCCCCTGGGTTCCTGGTCATACCTCTGACCCATCATTGCCAGGGTTGCTACTACTGCCCTGAGCCCCATTTCCCTACTCTGTGGCAGGTTGTGGCTCTGGCCAATTGTTGGGGCCGGGCTATTTCTACACTGAGCTCCAACTGCAAGTCCCAAATCAAGGTTCTGAACCATCACTGCAAGGGTGCTAGAGGTGACCTGAGCCCTACTCCTAAGCTTTCAGGTTGGGGGTATGACCCATTATAGCTAGAACCAGACTACAATTGTCCTGAGCTTCATCCCTCAGATTCTAGGTCACAGGGCTCCCAACTGGCATTGCTAGGGCTGTGCTGCCACTGTTGTGCCCAGCTCCCTGAATCCCTACATATGGCTTTAACAGACCACCACAGGTTGTACTGCTACTATCCTTTGGCTGCCCCTGGAGGCCACAGTTGAAACTTTGACCCACCATCTCCAGGTTGTGCTAGTACAGCACCCTGACCCCCAGACCCATGAGACACAGGTACTGGTTCCGTGAGATATCTACATAGGCCCACACCCTAGACACTAATGCCATAGCTCCAGCAATGTGCCTATGCCCCAGGACCCAGGTGCTATGGCAGTTCCACATGAACTAATTCGACAAACATTGGTTCCCATAGTGTTCTTTTTTTTATTATTATATTATGTTAGTCACCATACAGTACATCCCTAGTTTTTGATGTAAAGTTCCATGATTCATTACTTGCATATAACACCCAGTACACCATGCAATACGTGCCCTCCTTAATACCCATCACCAGCCTATCCCATTCCCCAATCCCTCCCCTCTGAAGCCCTCAGTTTGTTTCCCAGAGTCCATAGTCTCTCATGGTTCATTCCCCCTTCTCTTTACCTCCCATAGTGTTCTAAGGGTTCTGAGTGTCAGGATACCCAACCAGACACTGGGAAGGATCTTCTTGGCTAGAACCTCCTCCCATTGGCATAAAAGAAGAGGGGGGAGACAGGAAGACCCCAGCAGCCTCAGCCTCTGAAGATATAAATAGCACAACTGCTACTACTTCTTCTGTTCCCTTAGCCACAGAAGACCCCTATAATCTGGCCAATGGCAACCTCAGCCAATGGAATAGTATAGAGACTGTACCACTGTGCCTTCTCAGGAACCAAAGATGCTGGATCCCACCCAGCTGGCACCCTTACGGACACGTCTAGGCAATGCTCTTACTAATGAAGCTGGTTTGAAAAGTCAGGAAGAGGTAACAACACACTCAAATCTACAGATATCAATGAAAACCCATCAAAAACATGAAAAAGCAAGTATGACACCACCAAAGGAATAAAATAATACTCTAGTAATGAGCCCAAAGAAGTGGAGATCTGTGAGTTATCTGAAAAATAATTCAAAATAATGATTTTAAGGAAGCTCAGTGGATTTGGAACACAGACAAATCAATGAACTCAGGAAAATAACACATGAACAAAATGAGAAATTCAACAAAGAACTAGAAATCATCAAAAGAACCGAACAGAAATTCTGGAGATGAATACAATGAATGAAGTAAAAAATGCAAAAGATACTTTCAACAGTAGGATCAATCAGGCTGAAGAAAGAATCTGTGAGCTTGAGAACACTTCCTTTCATATTATCCAGTCAGAAGAGAATAAAGAAATTAGAATTAAAAAGAGTGAAAAAATACATAAACTGTGGGACATAATCAAAAGAAACAATATTTGCATTATGGGAGGAGAGGTGGAAAGGGACAGAAACTTTAAGGAAAAAATGGCTGAAAACTTCTCAAATCTGGGAAGAGTTATGTCCATCCAAGTACAGGAAGCTCAACGATCCTCAAACAGAATTCAACTTAAAGAGATCTTCACTGAGATGCATTATAATCAAGCTCTCAAAAATCAGTGCAAAGTGAGAATCTTGAAAGCAGCAAAAGTAAAAAGAAGCATCACATACAAGTGAACTCTGATAGGACTATAAGCAAATTTCTCAGCAGAAACCTTGTAGTCATGAGAAAGTGGAATGATATATACAAAATACTCAAAGAAAAAAACCCTGCCAAACAAGAACACAAAGCTGTCATTTAGAAATGAAAGACAGATGAAAAATGTCCCATACAAAAGCTGAAGGAATTCATAACAACTAGACCTACCCTACAATAAATCCTAAAAGAAGTCCTTCAAGATGAAAAAAAAATGTGCTAATTAGTAATATGAAAACATACAAAAGTATGAAATCACTGGTAAAGGCACATATATAGTTAATTCAAAATACTCATAATACAATGGTGGAGTATAAATCACTTTGAAATTTAACATATAGGTTAAGAGATAAAAGTGTTCGACATAGCTATAGCTACTATGTAGTACATTAATGGATACAAAACATAAAAAGAATAAAATTAGAATATCAACATAAACTGTGGGGGCAAGTAAATACATATAAGTTGATTATGTCACTGAAGTTAAGCTGTTATCTGTTTAGATAATTCATAAGATATATTTTGAAAGCCTCATGGTAACCACAGAGCAAAACCTATGATAGATACAAAAATGATGAAGAAAAAGAATCGAAGCAAACCTCTACAAAAAAATCATTAACTCACAAAAAAAAGATAGCAAAATAGGAAGAAAGAAACTAAGGAACAACAAACCAATCAGAAAGTAATTCACAAAATCATTATAGTAAGTCCTTATTTATCATTAATTACTTTAAATATAAATGGTTTAAATTGGACACAAAGAGACTGAATGGATAAAAAATGACTTATCTATATGCTGTATTCAAGAGACTCCCTTAAGCACCAAGAACACTCATAAGCTGAAAGTGAAGGGATGCAAAAAGATATTTTAAGGAAATGGAAAACAAAAGAGAACAGGAGTAGCTATACTTAGATAAGACAAAAAAGATTTTAAATAAAAAACTGTAATAATAGACAAAGTAAGTCCTTATATAATGACAAAAAGGTCAATTGGTCAGGAGTATATACAAATTATAAGCACGTATTCACTCAATATTGTAGCAGCTAAACATATTAAACAATTAACTGATCTGAAGGGAGAAATAGAAAAGCAATAATAGTAGGGGACTACAATACCCCACTTTCAGCAACGGATATATCATTCACAAAGAAAATCAATAAAAAAATAATGTATTAGAATGACACTTTAGAACAAATGTACCTAAAATACATACAGAATATTCCATCTAGAAGCAGCAGAATATACATTCTCGTCAAGCTCACATGGACTATTCTCCAGAATAGATCACATGATAGGTCAGAAAATGTCTCCAAATATAAGAATATTGAAATTATACCAACTATCGTTTCTAACCACAACAGCATGAAACTAGAAATCAATAACAAGAAGAAAGATGAAAAAATCAAGTGGAGATTGAAAAACATGTTTCTGAACAACCAACGAGTCAAAGAAATAAAAAAGGAAATAAAAATATATATATTGAACCAAACAAAAATGGAAGCACTACGTATGAAAGTATATGAGATGCTTCAAAAGCAGTTCTAAAAGGAAAATTTATAGTAATAAATGCCTAGATTAAGAAACAAGAAAGATTTCAAATAAACAACCTCACTTTATACTTCAAGTAATTAGAAATAGAAGAACATATGCCCAAAGTTAGCAGAAGAAAGGAAATAACAAAGATCAGAGCAAAAACAAACTAGAGACCAGAAAACCAATAGAAAAGATCAATGAAACTAAGAGCTCATTCTTTGAAAAGATAGGTAAGATTGACAAACCTTTAACTAAGGTTTAACTAAGAAAACGAGAGAGGATTCAAATAAAATCAGAAATGAAAGATGAGAGGCAAGGAGTTAAGAATGGTGGAGGAATAGGGGGACCCTAAGCTTGTATTGTCCATCAAACAGCTAGATAGTTATTAAATCATTCGGAACACCTGAGAAATCAATCTGAGGTCTGAGAAAACAAAACTGCAAATCAACAAGTAGAAAAGCAACCACCTTTTTGAAGGTAGGAGGTATGGAGAGTTGACTTGGAGGAGATATAGCTATGAGTATGGCAGCAGGGAGGGAGCCCTCAGATGGAGGCTACTGCAAAGTATTATAAGCAGCAGAGCACAAAATCCAAACTTTTAGAAGTCCAATACTGGGGGTGTGCCTAGCTTAAAAGTGCTCAGATGGCGGAGTGGGGCAGAATCCCAGCAGTGACAGAATGGTCTGAGGATCCCCTGGGTCACAAGAAAAATGGGTGGTGCCAACATGCTGCACTGTTACCAGGCAGAGAAGGTAAGCAGGCTGAGAGCAGAGGGTCTTTCTTGGTGGTGCTGGCTTTCTGATCTGTTTTGCTATAAACTATGAACAACTGCACAGTCATGCTACTGCTTTCCTGGTGATGAGGGAGCAGAAGGCTGGCTGAAGACAAAGCATAAGCCTTTACCCTGCAGCCTCCCCCCACACACACACACTCCTGGGTGGGATATGTGATGTTCCTCCAGGAAGTTCCCAACCATCTCAATGCTAATGCCTTGCTAGAGGGAAAAACAACATTAACTGGACAATGGCAAGGCCTCAGGTATCCTGTGAGTCTTAACATATGAAAGTACTTTCTCAACCTCCCTGTTTCCTTACCTCTCCCAACCCCATAGTATATAATTAACCACCCCTCACAACCCAGGGCAGCAGGTCTTTCTGCCCACAGGTCCTATCCCTGTGCTTTAATAAACCATCATTTTGCACAAAAGACATCTCAAGAATTCTTTCTTGGTCATCCGCTCCAGACTCCACCCCACTGAACCTCACCTATATTCCAAAACCACATCACTGGGACTAGCTGCAAACAGCAAGAGCATGACAAGACCCTTGCCCAGAGGGACACCATGGATCCACACCATGGGAGTCCCTAAAATTTGGAGTTTTGAAACTCAGTCCTGTACCTGAGATTAAAAAAAAAAAAAAAAAGTTCAGACACAGGGAGGGTGAATGCAGGATTCAGACAGAAACCAGGGACACAAAGAGAGGTGACTGACTGCACTTCCGTGAGGGCTCACTGAAGAGTGGGGGTCTCGAACTTTTAGCTCTGGGACTAGAGAGCTGGGCGCCAACATATTCATCCTACCCAATAGCACTGAAAGACTTCAGGGAGCAAAACAGCACTACCTAATGAAGGTCCAACCCACTTACACCGAACCCTGCCCCCCCCCCACGTTTCCTGGAGAAACATTTTCACTGAAACAAGTCAGCCTAAGAATCAGCCCAGCAGGCCCCTCCAGTAGAAGACAAGCACAAACAATTTGCTCCCATCAAGTCTACTGATCATAGAGTGCTGCCAAGATTCAGCTCTAGGGGAAATAGGATATAGCTTAGTTTTTATTTTTATTTATTATTATTATTAGTTAATTTATTTTATTTTTTCAATTCCTTTTAAATTTTATTAATTTAATACTTATTTTTATATATATTATGTATTTTTTATTTTTTAATTTTCATTTTTTTAAAATTTGGGGATCCAGATTCTTTTAAAAAGCAGACCAAAACACACCCAGGGCCTAGGGGGGGTTTTGTCTTTTGGGGTTTTTTTCCTTTGTTTTTTTGTTTTGTTTTTTGGGTTTTTTTTCTTTGTTTTTTTGTTTTGTTTTTTTTTTGTTTCTTTGTTTTTTCTTTCTTCCTTTCTTTTCTGGACAAAATAATGAGACAGAAATTCACAACAAAAGAAAAAACAGGAAGTAGAACTCACCACCAGGGATTTAATCAATATAGATATAAGTAGTATGCCGGAACTAGAATTTAAAATAACAACTATAAGGATACGAGCTGGACTTGAAAAAAGCATAGAAGACACTAGAGAATCCCTTACTGCAGAGATAAAAGAACTAAAATTTAGTCAGTCTGAAATTAAAAATGCAAACCCGAATGGATACCATGACAACAAGGATGAACAAACCAGAGTAATGAATAAGTGACATAGAAGATAAAATTATGGAAAATAATGAAGGCATAGAGAAGAGGGAAAGAAAGGTATTGGATCAAGAAAAAAAAAAGATAAAGGATTCAAATAAACAAAATGGCAAATGAGAGAGAAGAAATAGCAACCAACCAACAACACTGCAGAAATAAAAATAATTGTGAAAGAATATTATGAAAAATTGTATGCCAAAAAATTGGACAACCTAGAAGAAATGAATAAATTCCTAGAAAAATATATCCTAGCAAAACTTAAGCAGGAAGAAATAGAAAATTTGAACAAATTGATTACTAGCAAGGAAATTGAAACAGTCATCAAAAAAATTCCAGCAAACAAAAATCCAGGAACAGATGGCTTCACATGGGATTTCTACCAAACATTTAAGGGAGAGTTAATGCCTATTCTTCTCAAACTATTCTAAAAAACAGAGAGGAAGGAAAACTTCCAAATTCATTCTAAGAGGCCAGCATGACCCTGATTCCAAAACCAGATAAAGAAACCACATAGAAAGAAAACTGTAGGCCAAATAACTCTAATGAAATAGATGTAAAAATCCTAAACAAAATATTAGCAAACCAAATCCAACCACACATTTTAAAAAATCATTCACCATGATCACGGGATTGAGGGATGCAAGGATGGTTCAATATTTGCAACTCAACCAACATAGTACATCACATCAATAAGAGAAAGGATTAAAAACACATATAATTGTTTCAATAAAAAGAATTTGACAAAGTAAAATGTTCGTTCATTATAAAAACCCTCAACAAAGTGGCTTAGAGGGAACATACCTCAACATAATAAATGTCTTATATGGAAAACCCACAGTGAATGTCATACTCATTTCCCATGGGGAAAAACTGAGAGCTTTTTCCCTAAGGTCATGAGCAAGTCAAGAATATCTATTCTCACCACGTTTATTCAACATAATACTGGAAGTCCAAGCCACAACAATCAGAAAACAAAAAGAAATAAAGGCCAGTCAAGTGGGTAAGAAAGAAAGAAAACTTTCACTATTTGCAGATGAGATGAAACTATATATAGAAAAACTGAAAGATTCCACCAAAAAACTGCTAGAACTGATAAATGATTCAGTAAAGTCTCAGGACATAAATCAACATACTGAAATCTGTTGTATTTGTATATATTAATAATGAAGCAGCAGAAAGAGAAATTAAGAAAAGAATCCATTTACAATTGCAACACAAATAATAAAATACCAGAGGAGTCCAAGATGGCAGAGGAATAGGAGACCTTAATTTTGTCTGCTCCCAGGAATTCAGCTAGATAGCTATCAAATCATTCTAAACACCTGTGAACTCAACCAGATATCAAAGAAAAGAATAGCTGCAACTCTACAAATAGAAAAGTGACCATTTTCTGCAAGGTAGGAAGTGTGGAGAAGTGGATCTGAGGCAATGTATGGGAAGATAGACCGCAGGGGAAGGGAGCCTCCGTCAATAGGGGCTGGCAAGTGATACAGCAATGGAGCACAAAATTGGAACTTCTGGAAATCTGCTCCAGAGAGGAATGTGACTAAGGTGGCTAAGTGGTGGGGGGGGGGTGGCACACTCACTGGGACAGTGTGATCTCAGAATTCTCAGAGTCACAGGAAGACCGGGGGTGCCTGTGGCAGAGCTCTGAGATATTGCAGCAGGGAAACCCGCTGCAAAGAGTGAGCCCAGGGTTAGGTTCTCAGCTCGAGGTTGCCATAAACCATGATCTGCAGCACTGCCAGGCCACTGCTCTTCAAGCAGGCACACAACAAGTGGCAGAACTGGGGATACTCCCCTTCCTTCCCTGGGAGGAGTGGCCTGAGAGCACACCTCAAGAGTCTGCTGGGATTGGAGACTCCAAATGGGGTTGTGTGCCTGAGACAGAAACTCTTGCTCACAGGCCAGGTGAGCACAGAGAGCAGCCAGAGACAAGGGAGGTAGGAGTGATTGACTGCCTCTCACTGAGGGCTCACAGAAGAGTGGGGCCTTGAGCTTTTGGCACTGGGGCCAGAGATTGGGAGGCCACCACTTTCATTCTCATACTCTAAACCTGCACAGAAAGCCTTCAGGGAACAAAATCCACACAGAGCAAACCTTAGCAGATTACTTAGCCTGGCTCCCTGGCAAGGGCGGTGCAATTCTGCCTGGGGCAAAGATATTTCAGAATCAATGCAACAGGCCCCTCCCCCAGAAGATGCACGAGTCTGTGGAGTTTGGTATGCACAGAGGTGGAGATGGACTGACCTGGGGGATTTGTTGAGGGGGGTGGACCACGACATTGTGGTGTTGGGCCAGAGATTCCCAAATGGCCATATTTGCTCTGACCCTCTAAAAGAAGTGGAAAGATGCCAGGGCACAAAAGCTGTGCAGATAATCAGGTCACATTAAGCCCATCCTCCTGACAAGGGTGGGACAACTCCACCCAGGAAAAGATGCCTGAGAAGCTGAGTAACAGGCCCCTCCCTCAAAAGACAGACTGGAAGAACAGGTGAATGATAAGCTTAACCTTATTTCTCACAGGACTGTAAAACTCCAGTGCTAGGAGAAAATAATATACGGAGCACCCGGTGTTCCCTCACAAATCGCTTAACTTCAGGCTAAAATTTAACATTTCTTTTTAATTTTTCTTATTCTTTCTTTTTTCTTCTTTTTAACCCTGCTCCCATTTCAAATAGATTCTTATTTCCCAACCTATGTTTTTAAGTCGCTTCTTAACTTTTATTTTTTTCACATATATGTTTTATAGATTTATGCCCCATACTAGCATGTTTCTCACTATTCAATTTTATCTTGATATATATAAGTTCTGATTTCTTTGCAACTTTGGGGTATAGTGTCTTCAAATCACAGACCAAAAATCAAGCAGGAACAAGCAGATCACCCTGCTTTGTCCACCTTAGGAGATTATAATTTCTCTCCCTGCCCCCCTCTTTCTTTCTTTCTTTTCTCTTTTCATTTTTTTAATTGTTTTGGATAATCTTTGCTTTGGTGGTGTATCTGTGGTAGCTTTCAACCGCCTCAGATTTCTTTCTAAGGTGCATTTTGCTTGGGTCATGATTGATATTTTGGACTCTGTCCATTCCTTCAACCATCCCTCGACAGAATGACTAGGAGGAGGAACTCCCAACAAAGAAAAGAACCAGAGACAATGTCCTCTGCCACAGATCTGATGGATATGGATATAAGCAAGATGTTAGAGAAAGACTTCAGGGTAGCAATCATGACATCAATCGCTAGGCTTGAAAAAGCATTACTGACAATATAGAATTTCTAAGGACAGAAATAATATCTAATCAGGCTGAACTTAAAAATGCTATGAATGAAATGCAGTCCAAACTGGATACTCAAACAGCCAGGGTAAATGAGTCAGAAGAACGAATTAGTGATCTAGAAGATAGGCTGATAGAAAGGAAGGAAGCCAAGGAGGAAAAGGATAAACAGCTAGAAGCCTAAGAGAACAGACATAGATCAATGACATAATGAAACCTGCCAATATCAGAATTACTGGGATCCCTGAGGGGGTGGAGAGAGAGAAGACTGGAAACTATATTTGAGCAAATCATTGCTGATAACTTCCCTAATCTGGGGAAGGAAACAAGCATTTGTGTCTGAGAGGCAAAGAGGGCACCTCCCCAAATCAATAAAAATAGAACACCCAGACATATAATTGTGAAACTTACAAATCGTAGAGCCAAGGAAGATATTCTGAGAAGATCTAGGGGGGAAGAGATTTCTTACATATGGAGGGAGGAACATCAGAATAACATCGCAACTATCCACAGAGACCTGGCAAGCCAAAAAGGGCTGGCAAGACATATTCAAGGTACTAAATGAGAAGAACATACAGCCAAGAATATTTTATCTAGCAAGGCTGTGATTCAGACAGAGAGAAAAAGATCTGCCAGGACCAGCAGAAACTGACAGAATATGTAACCACCAAGCCAGCCCTACAAGAAATATTAAGGGGGATTCTATAAAAGAATAAAGACCCCAGAAGTAATATAGACCAGAAATTAACAATCTATAGAAACAGAGACTTTACAGGCAATATGTTGAAACTAAATTCATATCTTTCAATAGTTACTCTCAACATGAATGGTCTGAAAGCTCCCATCAAGAGACACAGGGTTTCAGATTGGATAAAAAAGCAGGATCCATCCATATGCTCTCTACAAGAGACTCATTTTGAACCTAAAGGACCTCCAGATTGAAAGTGAGGGGATGGAGAAACATTTACCATGCCAACGGACCTCAAAAGAAAGCTGGCATAGCAATTCTCATATCACACAAATTAGATTTTAAACCAAAGACTATAGTAAGAGATGTAGAGGGACACTATATCATACTTAAAGGGTCTACCCAACACAAATATCTAAAAATAGTAAATATCTATGCCTCCAAAATGGGAGCAGCCAACTACATAAACCAACAAATAACCAAAATAAAGAATCATATCAATAATACTACATTAATAGTAGGAGATGTCAACACTCAACTCACAGCAATGGACATATCACCTAAGCAAAAGATCAACAAAGAAACAAGAGGGACACATTGGACCAATTGGACTTCATGGATATATACAGAACGTTCATCCTAAAACAACAGAATACTCATTCTTTTTGAGTGCACATGGAACTTTCTCCAGAATAGATCACGTGCTGGGCCACAAATCAGGTCACAACCAATACCAAAAGACAGATTATTCTCTGCATCATTTCAGACTGCAATGCTTTGAAACTGGAACTCAAACAGAAGAGGAAATTTGGAAGGAACTCAAACACTTGGAGGTTAAAGAGCATCCTGCTAAAGAATGAATGGGTCAACCAGAATATAAGAATTTTAAAAATTCCTGGAAACTAATTAGAATGAAAACACATCAGTTCAAACCTCTGGGATACAGCAAAGGCAGTCCTAAGAGGGAAGTACACTGCAACAAAAGCCTCTCTCAAAAAATTAGAAAAATCCCAAATGCACAAGCTAACCTTACACCTAAAGGAGCTAGAGAAAGAACAGCAAATAAAGCCTAAACCAAGCAGGAGAAGAGAAAAAATAAAGATTAGAACAGAAATCAATGAAATAGAAACCAGAAACAGTAGAACAGATCAATGAAACTAGAAACTTGTGCCTTCAAAGAATTAATAAGATCAATAAACCTCTGGCCAAACTTATCCAAAAGAAAAGAGAAAAGAAACAAATTAATAAAATCATGAATGAAAGGGAAGAGATCACGACCAACACCAAGGAAAGACAATTTTAGAACATATTATGAGAAATTACATGCCAACAAATTGGGCAATCTGGAAGAAAAGGATGCATTCCTGGAATCTTATCAACTACCAAAACTGAAACATGAAGAAATAGAAAATATGAACAGACCAATAACCAGCAAGGAAAGTAAAGCAGTAATCAAAAACCTCCCAAAAAACATGAGTCCATGGCCAGATGGCTTCCCAGCAGAATTCTGCCAAACATTTAAAGAAATAATACCTATTCTACTGTTTCAAAAGATAGAAATGGAAGTAAAACTTCCAAACTCCTTCTATGAGGCCATGATTACCTTGATCCCAAAACCAAAGACCCCACCAAAAAGGAGAATTATAGACTAATATCCCTGATGAACATGGATGCCAAAATACTCACCAAGATCCTAGCCAATAGGATCCAACAGTACATTAAAAGGGTTATTCACCACAACCAGGTGGGATTTATTCCTGGAATGCAAGAGTGGTTCAACATTTGCAAATCAATCGACATCATAGATCACATTAACAAAAGGAGAAACCGGAACCATACGATCCTCTCAACTGATGCAGAAAAAGCATTTGACAAAATACAGCATCCTTTCTTGATTAAATCACTTCAACGTCTAGGGATAGAGGGAACATACCTCAATATCATAAAAGCCATCTATGAAAATCCCACAGCTAATATCATTCTCAATGGGGAAAAACTGAGAGCTTTTCCTCTAAGGTCAGGAACACGACAGGGATGCCCACTCTCACCACTTTTGTTCAACATAGTACTAGAAGTCCTAGCCTCAGCAATCAGACAAAAAAATTAAATAAAAGGCATTCAAATTGGCAAAGAAGTCAAACTCTCACTCTTTGCAGATGACATGGTACTTTAAGCGGAAAACCCCAAAGACGCCACCCCCAAATTGCTAGAACTCATACAGCAATTCAGCAACATGGCAGGATACAAAATCAATGCACAGAAATCAGTTGCATTTCTATACACCAACAATGTGACTGAAGAAAGAGAAATTAACACTCGATCCCATTTACAATTGCACCAAAAACCATAAGATACCTAGGAATAAGTCTAACCAAAGGGGTAAAAGATCTTTACACAGGAAACTACAGAACACTATAGAAAGACATTGAGGAAGACACAAAGAAATGGAAAAACATTCCATGCTCATGGATCGGAAGAATAAACATGGTGAAAATATCTATGCTGCCCAGAGGAGTCTACACATCCAATGCAATCCCTTACCAAAATAACATCAACATTTTTCACAGAGCTGGAACAAACAATCCTAAAATTTGTATGGAACCAGAAAAGATCCCAAATAGCCAAAGGAATGTTGAAAAAGAAAACCAACTGGGACATCACAATGCCTGACTTCTAGCTATATTACAAAGCTGTCGTCACGGTACTGGTGCAAAAACAGACACATAGATCAATGGAACAGAATAGAAAGCCCAGAAATGGACCCTCAACTCTATGGTCAACTAATCTTTGGCAAATCAGGAAAGAATATCCAATGGAAAAAAGTCTGTTCAAGAAACGGTGCTGAAAAATTGGACAGCCACATGCAGAAGAATGAAATTGGACCATTCCCTCACACCATACACAAAGATAAACTCTAAGTGGATGAAAGACCTAGATGTGAGGCAGGAATCCATCAAAATCCTAGATGAGAACACAGGCAGGAGGGAGTTAAGATGGCGGAGGTGTAGGGGACCCCTTTTTCAGCCGGTCCCCTGAGTCGAGCTGGATAGGTACCAGACCAGCCTAAATAACCACGGAATCAGCCTGAGACGCAGGATGATGCATCTGGAACTCTACAAATGAACATCTCCAGCGCTGAGTATTGAGGTACGAAGAGGGGAGCTGTAAACCGTGCACAGATATCGGAAGATAAACGGAAGGGGGAGGGAGCCGCTACGTTTGGGCTCCGGGAAGCGGCAGCCACCTGCACGGGGGAGCAGGCGGACTCACAGAGGGCACCCGCGAGAGAGCAGACTGAGACCGGTGAGCCCTGAACGCGCGCCACCAGGCATCTCCCGGAACACCGGAATCCCGGTGTGCTCACGGGATCCAGACTGAGACTGGGAGCTCCTGGAGCGCGCGCGGGGCGGCTGGCGGCTGGCGGGCCACCTGCACCAGGGAGCGGTGGACTCACGGTCGGCACCCGCGAAACAGCAGACTGAGACCCTGAACCGGGTGCGTGCGCCACCAGGCTTCTCCCGAAACTCCGGAATCGAGGTGTGCTCACCGGGCATAGACTGAGACTGGGGAGACCCGGGAGCATGCGGGGCGGCCGGTGGCTGGCGGCATTAGAAACACAAAGGACAGAGACGTGCTGGCCCTGGAAGTGAGGGCAGGGACGCCGGGTGTGGGGCGCACATCCCGGGACGCTGCAGGGTTGAGCAGCACCAACAGTAATAGAGTTAAAGTGCCCAGAACATCAGTGGAGAACGGGCCACAATCCCTCTGTTCTGTGACAAGGCAGCCTCTGCTGCTCTGACCCTCAGAAGAGGCATAACCAGCTGCCAGGGAAAGCCGCCAGAGAACAAAAGCCTGGAAATACCGGCTCAGAGAGTGCCCATCCCCATCCTCCCTTGCAGGGGACATGGAGACTCTAACCAAACAGGGTTGCCTGAGTATCGGCGCGGCAGGGCCCTCCCCCAGAAGGCAGGCTGAAAAATCAAGAAGCCCACAACCCGAGGCGCCTGGGTGGCGCAGTCATTGAGCGCCTGTCTCCAGCTTAGGGCGTGATCCCAGCATTCCGGAAAGGAGTCCCTCATCAGGCTCCTCCGCTGGGAGCCTGCTTCTTCCTCTCTCACTCCCATGCTTCTGTTCTGTTCTTGCTGACTGTCTGTCTCCCTCTCTCAGATAAGTAAATAAATAAAATCTTTAAAGAAGAAGCCCACATCTCTAAGATCCCTATAAAACAAGGGGCACGGCCTGGGAACCAGTCAATAATTTGGGGCTCTGGACAACCCCGCAACCTCCCCTCATTAGAATGACAAGAAGGAGAAGCCCCCCCAGCAAAGGAAAGACAGTGAGTCAGTGGCCTCTGCCACAGAAGTAACGGATATGGATGTAACCAAATTATCAGAAATGGAATTCAGAGTAACAATGGTCAAGATAATGAGTAGACTTGAAAAAAGTATTCAGGAAAATGTTACTGAGAATATAGAATCCCTAAGGGCGGAAATGAGAGCGAATTTGACAGAAATTAAAAATTCTATGAGCCAAATGCAGGCAAAACTAGAGGCTCTGACAGCCAGGGTCACAGAAGCAGAGGAAAGGGTTAGTGAATTGGAGGATGGGTTAAGAGAGGAAAAAATAAAAATAGAAGATGGTCTTAAAAAAATCCACGCCCACGAATGTTGGCTACGGGAGATTACTGATTCAACGAAACGATCCAATGTTAGAATCATCGGAATCCCCGAGGGGGTGGAGAAAAACAGAGGTCTAGAAGAGATATTTGAACAAATTGTAGCTGAAAACTTCCCTAATCTAGCGAGGGAAACAAACATTCGTGTCCAAGAGGCAGAGAGGACCCCTCCCAAGCTCAAAAATGACAGACCTACACCACGTCACGTCATAGTGCAATTCGCAAATATGAGATCCAAGGATACAGTATTGAAAGCGGCCAGGGCAAAGAAATTTCTCACGTACCAAGGCAAAGGCATCAGAATTACGTCAGACCTGTCTACACAGACCTGGAATGAGAGAAAGGGTTGGGGGAGCATTTTTAAAGCTCTTTCAGAGAAAAACATGCAGCCAAGGATCCTTTATCCAGCAAGGCTGTCATTCAGAATTGATGGAGAAATAAAGACATTTCAGAATTGACAGTCACTAGCCAATTTCGTAACCACGAAACCAGCCCTACAGGAGATATTACGGGGGGTTCTATAAAAGTAAAAAGGCCCCAAGAGTGATACAAAACAGAAAGTCACAGCCAATACAAACAAAGACGTTACTGACAACATGGCAGAATTAAAAGCATATCTCTCAGTACTCAGTCTTAATGTTAATGGCTTAAATTCTCCCATAAACGCCACAGGGTTGCGATTGGATAAAAAGAAATGACCCATCCATTTGCTGTCTACAAGAGACTCATTTCGAACCCAAAGATGCATTCAGACTGAGAGTAAGGGGATGGAGTACCATCTTTCACGCAAATGGACCTCAAAAGAAAGCTGGGGTAGCAATTCTCATATCAGACAAACTGGATTTTAAACTAGAGACTATAGTTAGAGATGCAGAAGGGCACTATATTATTCTTAAAGGAAGTATTCAACAAGTGGATATGACAATTATAAATATATATGCCCCCAACAGGGGAGCAGCAAGATACACAAGCCAACTCTTAACAAGAATAAAGAGACATATAGATAAAAATACATTAATAGTAGGGGACCTCAACACTCCACTCTCAGAAATAGACAGAACACCCTGGCAAAAACTAAGCAAAGAATCAAAGGCTTTGAATGCCATATTCGATGAGTTGGACCTCTTAGATATATATAGAACACTACACCCCAGAACCAAAGAATACTCATTCTATTCTAATGCCCATGGAACATTTTCAAGAATAGACCATATTCTGGGACACAAAACAGGTCTCAGCCGATACCAAAAGATTGAAATTATCCCCTGCATATTCTCAGACCACAACGCTCTGAAATTGGAACTCAACCACAAGGAAAAATTTGGAAGAAACTCAAACACTTGGAGACTAAGAACCATCCTGCTCAGGAATGACTCGATAAACCAGGAAATCAAAAATCAAATTAAACAATTTATGGAGACCAATGAGAATGAAAATACAACAGTCCCAAACCTATGGGATACTGCAAAGGCAGTCCTAAGGGGGAAATACATAGCCATCCAAGCCTTACTCAAAAGAATAGAAAAATCTAAAATGCAGTTTTTATATTCTCACCTCAAGAAGCTGGAACAGCAACAGAGGGACAGGCCTAATCCACGCACAAGGAAGCAGTTGACCAAAATTAGAACTGAAATCAATCAAGCAGAAACCAGAAGTACAATAGAGCAGATCAACAGGACTAGCAGCTGGTTCTTGGAGAGAATCAATAAAATTGACAAACCACTGGCAAGACTTATCCAAAAGAAAAGAGAAAGGACCCAGATTATTAAAATTATGAATGAAAAAGGAGAGGTCACGACGAACACCATTGAAATTGGAAGGATTATTAGAAATTTTTATCAACAGCTATATGCCAATAAACTAAGCAATCTGGAAGAGATGGAATCGTTCCTGGAAACCTATAAACTACCAAGATTGAAACAGGAAGAAATTGATTTCTTAAATAGGCCAATTAATTATGAAGAAATTGAGTCAGTGATAAACAACCTTCCAAATAACAAAACTCCAGGCCCGGACGGTTTTCCTGGGGAATTCTACCAAACATTCAAAGAAGAAATAATACCTATTCTCCTAAAGCTATTTCAAAAAATAGAAACAGAAGGAAAGCTACCAAACTCATTCTATGAGGCCAATATTACCTTGATCCCCAAACAAGGCAAAGACCCCCTCAAAAAGGAGAATTACAGACCGATTTCCCTAATGGATATGGACGCCAAAATCCTCAACAAGATACTTGCTAATAGAATCCAACAGTTCATTAAAAGGATTATCCACCACGATCAAGTGGGATTCATATCTGGGATGCAAGCGTGGTTCAATATTCGCAAATCAATCAGCGTGATACATCATATCAATAAGAAAAGACTCAAGAACCATATGATCCTCTCAATCGATGCTGAAAAAGCATTTGACAAAATACAGCATCCTTTCCTGATTAAAACCCTTCAGAGTGTAGGAATAGAAGGTACATTTCTCAATCTCATAAAAGCCATCTATGAGAAGCCTACTGCAAATATTATTCTCAATGGGGAAAAGCTGGAAGCCTTTCCCTTAAGATCAGGAACACGACAAGGATGCCCACTCTTGCCACTATTATTCAACATAGTACTAGAAGTCCTTGCAACAGCAATCAGACGACAAAAAGGGATCAAAGGTATTCAAATCGGCAAAGAAGAAGTCAAAATGTCTCTCTTCGCAGATGACATGATAGTCTATATGGAAAACCCAAAAGAAGCCACTCCCAAACTATTAGAAGTTATAGAGCAATTCAGTAATGTGGCGGGATACAAAATCAATGCTCAGAAATCAGTTGCATTTCTGTACACGAATAACGAGAATGAAGAAAGAGAAATTAGGGAATCCATCCCATTTACAATAGCACCAAAAACCATACGTTACCTTGGAATTAACTTAACCAGAGACGTAAAGGACCTATATTCTAGAAACTATAAATCACTCTTGAAAGACATTGAGGAAGACATAAAAAGATGGAAAGATATTCCATGCTCATGGATCGGAAGAATTAACATAGTTAAAATGTCCATGCTACCCAGAGCAATCTACATTTCAATGCTATCCCGATCAAAATACCGAGAACATTTTTCAAAGAACTGGAACAAATAGTCCTTAAATTTGTATGGAACCAGAAAAGACCCCGAATCTCCAAGGAACTGTTGAAAAGGAAAAACAAAGCTGGGGGCATCACAATGCCAGATTTCAAGCTGTACTACAAAGCTGTGATCACAAAGACAGCATGGTACTGGCACAAAAACAGACACATAGACCAATGGAACAGAATAGAGAGCCCAGAAATGGACCCTCAGCTCTTTGGGCAACTAATATTTGATAAAGCAGGAAAAAACATCTGGTGGGAAAAAGACAGTCTCTTCAATAAATGGTGCTGGGAAAATTGGACAGCTACATGCAAAAGAATGAAACTTGACCACTATCTCACACCATACACAAAAATAAACTCCAAATGGATGAAAGACCTCGATGTGAGAAAGGAATCCATCAAAATTCTAGAGGAGAACATAGGCAGCAACCTCTACGACATCAGCCAAAGCAAACTTTTTCATGACACATCCCCAAAGGCAAGAGAAACAAAAGATAAAATGAATTTATGGGACTTCATCAAGATTAAAAGTTTCTGCACAGCCAAGTAAACAGTCAGAAAAACTAAGAGGCAGCCCACGGAATGGGAGAATATATTTGCAAATGACACTACAGATAAAGGACTGGTATCCAAGACCTACAAAGAACTTCTCAAACTCAATACACGAGAAACAAATAAACAAATCAAAAAATGGGCAGAAGATATGAACAGGCACTTTTCCAATGAAGACATACAAATGGCTAACAGACACATGAAAAAAATGTTCAAAATCATTAGCCATCAAGGAAATTCAAATCAAAACCACACTGAGATACCACCTTACGCCAGTTAGAATGGCAAAAATAGACAAGGCAAGAAACAACAATTGTTGGAGAGGATGTGGAGAAAGGGGATCCCTCCTACATTGTTGGTGGAAATGCAAGTTGGTACAGCCACTCTGGAAAACAGTGTGGAGGTCCCTTAAAAAGTTAAAAATTGAGCTACCCTATGATCCAGTCATTGCACTACTGGGTGTTTACCCCAAAGATACAGACGTAGTGAAGAGAAGGCCATATGCACCCCAATGTTCATAGCAGCAATGTCCACAATAGCCAAATCGTGGAAGGAGCCGAGATGCCCTTCAACAGATGACTGGATTAAGAAGTTGTGGTCCATATATACAATGGAATATTACTCAGCAATCAGAAAGAACGAGTTCTCAACATTTGCTACATCATGGACGGCACTGGAGGAGATAATGCTTAGTGAAATAAGTCAAGCAGAGAAAGACAACTATCATATGATTTCTGTCATCTATGGAACATAAGAACTAGAATGATCAGTAGGGGAAGAAAGGGATAAAGAAAGGGGGGGTAATCAGAAGGGGGAATGAAACATGAGAGACTATGGACTATGAGAAACAAACTGAGGGCTACAGAGGGGAGGGGGGTGGGGGAATGGGATAGACCGGTGATGGGTAGTAAGGAGGGCACATATTGCATGGTGCACTGGGTGTTATACACAACTAATGAATCATCGAGCCTTACATCGAAAACCGGGGATGTACTGTATGGTGACTAACATAATATAATAAAAAATCATTATTAAAAAAAAAAGAAGAAGAACACAGGCAGTAATCTCTTCCACATTGGCCACAGCAATTTCTCTCCAGACCTGTCTCTGGTGTCACCTGGGTGGCTCAGCTGGTTAAGCATCTGCCTTTGGCTCAGGTCATGATCCCAGGGTCCTGGGATCAAGTCCCACATGGGCTCCATGCTCGGCAGGTGGAGGGTGCCTGCTTCTCCCCCTCCCTCTGCTGCTCCATTTGCTTCTGCTCTCTTGCTCTCTCTCACCCTATCTCGCAAATAAATAAATAAATAATCTTTAAAAAAAGACCTGTCTCCAAAGGCAAGGGAAACAAAAGCAAAAATGATCTATATGGACTTCATGAAGATAAAAAGCTTTTGTATGGCAAAGGAAACAGTCAACAAAACTTAGAGACAATCACAGAATGGGAGAATATATTTGCAAATAACATATCAGATAAAGGGCTTGTATCCAAGTTCTACAAAGAAGTTCTCAAACACCACCCAAAAAACAAATAATCCAGTCAAGAAATGGGTAGAATACATGAACAGACACTTCTCGAAAGAAGACATAAAAATGGCCAATACACACATGAAAAAATATTCAATATCACTTGCCATCAGGGAAATACAAAGCAAAATGAGATACCACCTTACACCTGTTAGAATGGCCAAAATTAACAAGACAGGAAAGAATAAGTGTTGGCAAGGATGTGGAGAAAGGTGGACCCTTTTACACTGTTGGTGGGAATACAAGCTGGTACAGCCACTCTGGAAAACAGTATGGAGGTTCCTCAAGATGTTAAAAATAGAGCTACCCTACAACCCAGCAATTACACTACGAGTTATTTACCCCAAGATACAGATGTAGTGAAAAGAAGGGCACCCATACCCCAATATTCATTGCAGCAAGGTCCACAATAGCCAAGCTGTGGAAGGAGCTGAGATATCCTTCAACAGAGGAATGGATAAAGAAGATGTGGTTTATATATACAATGGGATATTACTCAGGCATCAGAAAGGATGATTACCCACCATTTGCATAGACATGGATGGAACTAGAGGGGATTATGCTATGTGAAATAAGTCATTCAGAGAAAGACAATTATCATATGATTTCGCTCATATGTGGAACATAAGGAAAAGCACAGAGGACCACAGGCTAAGGGAGAGAAAACTGAATGTGAAGAAATCAGAGAGGGAGACAAACCATGAGAGACTCTGGACTCCAGGAACCAAACTGATGGTTACAGAGGGGGGTGGGATAGAGTAACTGGGTGGTTGGTATTAAGGAGGGCATGTGTGGTGATGAGCACTGGGTGTTATATGCAACTAATGAATCTTTGAACACTACATCAAAAACTAATGATATGCTAAATGTTGGCTAATTGAACATATTAAAAATAAAAAGAAAAGAAAATAGCCTTGAGGGGAAAAAATAAAATACCTAGGAATAAACTTGATCAAAGAGCTGAACAACCTGTACTCTGAAAACTATAAAACGCTGATTATAGATATTGAAGATGACACTAAGAAATGGAAAGACATTCCATCCTCACTGGGTAGAAGAATAAATAATGTTAAAATGTCTATACTAGCAATTGCACTACTGGGTATTTATCCCAAAGATATAGATGTAGTGAAAAGGAGGGGCACATGCACCCCGATGTTCATAGCAGCAATGTCCATAATAGCCAAACTGCGGAAGGACCCCAGATGCCCTTCAACAGATGAATGGATAAAGATGTGGTTCATATATACAATGGAATATTACTCAGCCATCAGAAAGGATGAATACCTACCATTTACATCAACATGAATGGAACTGGAGGGAATTATGCTAAGTGAAATAAGTCAGTCAGAGAAAGACAATTATCATATAGTTTCACTTGTATGTGGAATATAAGGACTGGTGCAGAGGATCATAGGGGAAGGGAGGGAAAACTGAATGGGAAGAAATCAGAGAGGGAGACAAAGCATGAGAGACTCTTGACTCTGGGATAGAAACTGAGGGTTGCTAAAGGGGAGGTGGGTAGAGAGATGGGGTAACTGGGTGATGGGCATTAAGGAGGGCACATGATGGGATGAGCACTGGGTCTTTTAAGCAACTGATGAATTATTGAACACTGCATCAAAAACTAATGATGTATTATATGTTGGCTAATTGAATTTAAATTAAAAAAATATCTATACTACCCAAAGCAATCTACACATTTTATGGCATCCCTATCAAAATAGCAACAGCATTTTTTCACAGAACTAGAAAAAACAAGCCTAAAATTCATATGGAACCACAAAATACCCCAAAAGCCAATGCAATCTTGAAAAACAAAATCAGGCTTCAGGTTATACTACAAGCTATATTAATCAAAACAGTATGGTACTGGCATATAAATAGACATCCGATCAATAGAACAGAGTATAACACTCAGAAATAAATCCATAATTATATGGTCAAGTAATCTTCAACAAAGGAGGCAAGAATATTCGACGGGAAAAAGACAGTCTCTTCAAACAATGGTGTTGGAGAAACTAGACAGCTACATACAAAAGAATGAAATTAGACCCCTTTCTTACACCATACATAAAAATAAACTCAAAATGGATTAAAGACCTAAATGTGAGACCTGAAACCATAAAAATCCTAGAGGAGAACACAGGCAGTAATTTCTCTCATGTTGGCTGTAACAACATTTTTCTAGATAACGTCTCCTGTGGCAAGGGAAACAAAAGCAAAAATAAGCTGCTGATACTGCATCAAAAGCTTCTGTGCAGTGAAGGAAAGAATCAACAAAACTAAAAGACAACCTACTGAATGGGAAAAGATACTTGCAAATGACTTATTTGATAAAGTATTAGTATCTAAAATATATAAAGAACTGATACAAGTCAACACCCAAAAAAATAAATAATCCAATTAAAAATAGGCTGAAGATATGAACAGACATTTCTTCAAAGAAGACATCCAGATGGCCAATAGACACATGAAATGATACTCAACATTTCTCATCATGAAGGAGATGCAAATCAAAACTACAATGAGATATTACTTCGCACCTCTCAGAATGGCTAAAATAAAAAACTCAAGAAACAACAAGTGTTGGCTGAGATACAGAGAAAAAAGAAACCCTCGTTCATTGTTGGTGTAAATAAAAACTGGCACAGCCACTGTGGAAAACAGCATGGTGGTTCCTCAAAAAGTTAAAAATAGAACTACCCTATGATCTAGCAATTGCACTGCTGGGTATTTACCCAAAGAATATAAAGCCACTAATTCAAAGGGATACATGCACCCTGATGTTTTAGCAGCATGATTTACTGTAGCCAAACTATGGAAGCAGCCCAAGTGTCCATTGATAGATGAATGGATAAAGAAGATGTGGGGTGTGTGTGTGTGTGTGTGTGTGTGTGTGTGTGTATGTGTATGAATATAATTCAGCCATAAAAAGAGTAAGATCTTGACATTTGCAACAACATGGATAAAGCTAGAGAGTATAAAGTTAAGCAAAATAAGTCAGTCATAAAGAGACAAATACCATATGATTTCACTAGTATGTAGAATTTAAGAAAACAAACGAGCAAAAGAAAAAAAAAGAGAGCTAAACCAAGAAACAGACTTGAACTACAGAGAACAAACTGATGGTTACTAGAGGGTAAGTGGGTGGGGGATAGATTAAACAGGTGATGAGGATTAAGGAGTGCACTTGTTGTGATGAGTACCAGGTAAATGTACAGAATTGTTGAATCACTATATGGTATATCTGAGAGTTATATAACACTGTATGTCAACTATACTGGAATTAAAATAGAAAAAAAAATCTCAAGTTTCAACAAATTGCAGTCATACTTAGTAAAAAAGATCCATTTGGCACTTACTTGCTACTTAGGTTGACCAGTTATGAAATTACTTATAGTCAACCATTTTGGCTCAGAAAATTATAGTTTCATAATGGTTCAACCTAACACTGTTCACACATATGGTTCTCATTTGCTAACAGTCAAAATACTAAACCAGGAAATAGGAATCTGAGACATATCCTTATCACTGATGGCTGAAATTGTTTCCTGCAGCTCTTTCTTAAGAATATGAGACTGGCAAAGTGGGAAGATGAGGAGTAGGGTGATCCAAGCTCACCTTGTCCTATAGATACACTAAAATAACAACTACATTTACACATCTAACTGTGAAAATGACCTGAATGCTGGCAGATTTCCATGGCTAGTTGTAGAAAGAAGGCCATATTGAAAAGGGGAGGACGGATGGAAGGTTGGAAATCAAACCCTCAGCACAACATACCACAAATGAGACAGAGATCACAAGCACAGAGAAGAAAGAGGATGAGACCTCAAATCAGACACCCCTGGCAGAGGGGACCTGCACTAGGAAGACAAGTCCCCATAATATCTGGCTTTGAAGACCAGCAGGGCTTAACTCTGGGAACTTTAAAAAATCAGCAGGGCTTAACTTTGGTACTTTAAATATTAGCAGGTTTAACTCTGGGAGAGCCAGAGGGCAAGAGAAAACTCACTCCCTGCCCTTAAAGAGCCAGTGCACTAAATAACTCAGCCCAAGACACACCACCAAATCAGCAGTTTGAATAGTGCCTGGTGAATACATGAAGGAGATATGTTGACTAACTTTAGAACATTTGTCAGAGAGGCACAGATTTTTCTGGGAATTAAAGGGCTGGAAGGCACCATTTCTTTCTCTCTCCTAGCTGAGATAGTCAGATGCTTGCTGGAGCCTATTCTAATATTCTCTGTCTACCTTGCTAGCACCATGTGCCCTGCCCTGGCATTCTTCTGCAGACCCACCCACCTGCCTCAGCAGGGGTCCCTCCAAAGCAGCTCTTGCCACACCACTCCTGACAGGCAGACCCAACTGGGACTAGCACCACTCTAACATGACTCCTGCCCTGGGGGATGGGATAATCCCAGGCACCAGTGTGCCTTCAGTTCCTGTAGCTGGGACTCTTAGCTAGCCACACAGGGAGTAAGCCTTGTCCTACAGTGTACCTACAGTATAGCAGAGAGGCTAATTGTGAACAGTCAGGCTGAATACTGGTCCCACCCACCAAAAATCGTAAAGCAGTTGCATCCAGGCATCTCAACAGCATAGAGAGCAAATGCTAAGTAGCATGTCCACAGCAGCAAAGTGGATCATTGTAGCTGGCTGAGCTGAAGGCAATTGCAGCTCAGCCACAATAATAGGGTGCATGCAGCCCACACAGGGAACACCCCTGGAGTACCTGGTTCTGGTGACCAGGAGAGGGTGTGTTATAGGACACCATAGGACCTCAACTACACAAGGCTACTACTTTCAAGACCAGCAGATGTATCTGACCTACCGAATGCATAGAAACAAACACAGAAAGTTAGAAAAAATGAGAAGGAATATGTCCCAAATGGAAAAAGAAAATAAAATCACAGTAAAAGAGCTAAATGAAATGGAAATAAGTAATACACCTAATAAAGAGTTCAAAGTAATGATCAGAGATACTCACTGGACTTGAGAAAAGAATGGGTGTACTCAGTGAGAACTTAAACAAAGAGACAGAATATTAAAAAAAAAAAAGAACCAGTCAGAGCTGAATAATTCAGTAATTGAAATGAAAAATAGACTAGAAGGAATCACCACCAGATTAGAAGATTCAGAAGAAGAGATCAGTGAGCTGGAAGACACAGTAATGGAAAGCAACCTTGCTGAACGGCAAAAATGAAGAATAATAATAACCAATGAGATTGGATACAGGAACTCAGAGACATCATCCAGCATAACAACATTATAGGGATTGAAGATGGAAGAGAGAGAAAAGTGGGCAGAAAACTTATTTGAAGAAATAATAGCTGAAAACTTTTTTAATCTGAGGAAAGAAACAGACATCCAGATGCAGGAAGTACAGAGAGTCCCTAATAAGATGAGCCCAAGGAGGGTCATACTGAGACATATAATAATTAAAGTAGCAAAATACAATGATAAAAGGAAAATTTTAAAAACAGCAAGAAAAAAAATAAAGTTATACACAAAGGAAACCCCATAAAGACATCAGCTGATTTTTCAGCAGAAACTTTGCAGGCCAAAAGAGATATATTGATACATTCAATGTGCTAAAAGGGATAAAAACCTAGAACCAAGAATAGTCTACCTGGCAAGATTATTGTTCAGAATAGAAAAAGAGATAAAGTTTCCCAAACAAAAGTTAAAAGAGCTCATCCCTGCTATACCAACCTTATAAGAAATGCAGAGAATTCTTTAAATGAAAATAAAAGATCATAATTAGAAGTAAGAATTCTATGAACAGAAAAAATTTCACAGTAAAAGCAAACATCTAGTAAAAGTAGTAGTAGTAGATTAATCATTTATAAAGCCAGTATGGAGGTTAAAACACAAAAGTAATAAAATCAACTATACCTACAGAAATTAGTCAAGGGATATACACAATAAAAAGACATAAAATATATCATATACATAAAATGTGGAAGGTGTAAGTAAATAAATATGTAGTGTTTTTAGAATGTGTTTGGACTTAAGTAATCATAAACTTAATATAGACTGCTATGAAAATAATATGTTACATATGAGCCCAAGGGTAATGATAAATCAAAAATCTATAATATATACACAAAAAAGGAAAAAGAAAAAAATCCAAGCATAACAATAGAGAAAGCCACCAAACCACAAGGGAGAAGAGAAGAGAAGAAAGGAACAAATAAGAACCAGAGAACAACAAAATGGCAATAAATATGTACCTATAATTACTTTACATGTAAATGAACTGAATGATCCAATCAACAAACACAGGATGACTGAATGGATTTAAAAAAAAAAAGACCCATATATATTCTGCCTATAAGGGAATCACTTCAGACCTAAGGGTACATACAGACTGAAAGTGAAGGGAAACAAAAAGATACTCCATGCACATGGAATTGAAAAAAAAAAAAAAGACAGTGTAGCGATACTTACATCAGACAAAATAGAGTTTAAAACAAAGAGACAAACCGGGGCATTACACAATGTTAAAGAGATCAATCCAACAAGAAGATATAACAATTGTAAATATCCCTGTACCAAAAAATAGGAGCACCTAAATACATAAAACAAATATTAACAGACATAAAGAAGAATTTGACAGTAATATAATAGTAAGGGACCTTAACACCTGACTTATGTCAATGGATAGATCATCCATACAGAAAATCAATAAGGAAACAGTGGCTTTGAATGACACATTAAACCAGATGGACCTAACAGATATATACAGAATATTCCATCTAAAAACAACAGAAATCACATCAAGCATCTTTTTTGACTACAATTAAATGAAAGTAAAAATCAAGTACAAGAAGAACTGGAAAAGACACAAACACATGGAGGCTAAACAACACACTACTAAGCAACCAATAGGTCAATGAAGAAATCAAAGAGGAAACCAAAATGTACATTGGAGACAAATGAAAATGAAAACACAACAGTCCAAAGTCTTTGGGAAACAGCAAAAGCAGATCTAAGATGGAAGTTTATAGGCCTACCTTAAGAAACAAGAAAAGTCTCACATAAACAATCTAACTTTACACAGAAAGAAACTAGAAAAAGAAGAACAAAGCCCAAAGCCAGTAGAAGAAAGGAAATAATGAAGATTAAAGCAGAAATAAATGAAATGGAAAATAAAAAATAATAGAAAATATCAATTAACCAGAAGCTGGTTCTTTGAAAAGATCAACAAAATTGATAAACCTTTAGCCAGACTCATCAAGAAGAAAAGAGAGATGAGTCAAATAAATGAAATCAGAAATGAAGAAGGAGAAATAACAACCAATACCACAGAAATAACAAGAATTATAAGAATATTATTAAAAATTATATGCTAACGAATTGAACAATCTAGGAGAAATAGATGAATTCCTAGAAATATATAGTCTTCTAAAACTGAATCAGGAAGAAATAGGAAATTTTTTTTCCTTTTATAGTGATGTTTATTTTCTTTAATATTTATTTATTTATTTATTTTATGTAGTGTTCCATGGTTCATTATTTGTGTATAACACCCAGTGCTCCATGCAATATGTGCCCTCCATTTTTTTAATAATAATTTTTTATTATGTTAGTCACCATACAGTATATCTTTAGTTTCTAATGTAGTGGTCCATGATTCATTATTTGCATATAACACCCAGTGCTCCATGCAATACGTGCCCTCCTTAATACCCATCACGGGCCTATTCTAATCCCCTACTCCCCTCCCCTCTGAAGCCCCCAGTTTGTTTCCCAGAGTCCACAGTCTCTCATGGCTCATTCCCCTTCTGTTTACCCCCCTTCCTTCTTTCCTTTCTTCTCCTACCGACCTTCCTACTTCTTATGTTCCATAAATGAGTGAAACCATATGGCAATTGTCTTTCTCTGCGTGACTTATTTCACTTAGCAAAATCTCCTCCAGTCCCATCCATGTTGCTGCAAATGTTGTGTAATCGTTCTTTCTGATGGCTGAGTAATATTCCATTGTATATATGGACCACGTCTTCTTTTTTGTTTTTTAATTTTTTTAATTATATTATGTTAGTCACCATGCAGTACATCCCTGGTTTCCAATGTAAAGCTCGATGCTTCATTAGTTGCGTATAACACCCAGTGCACCATGCAACACGTGCCCTCCTCACTACCCATCACCAGTCCATCCCATTCCCCCAACCCCTTCCATTTGAAGCCCTCAGTTTGTTTCTCAGAGTCCATAGTCTCTCATGCTTCATTCCCCCTTCTGATTACCCCCCTTTCTTTATCCCTTTCTTCCCCTACCGATCTTCCTAGTTCTTATGTTCCATAGATGAGAGATATCATATGATAATTGTCTTTCTCTGCTTGACTTATTTCACTTAGCAATATCTCCTCCAGTGCTGTCCATGTTGCAGCAAATGTTGAGAACTCGTTCTTTCTAATAGCTGAGTAATATTCCATTGTATATATGGACCACAACTTCTTAATCCAATAGCCAAATCATGGAAAGAACAGAGATGCCCTTCAACAGATGAATGGATTAAGAAATAGGAAATTTGAACAGATTACTAGTAATGAAATTGAACCAATAATAATAATAATAATTAATAATAAAAACTCCCAACAAACAGAAGTCTAGGAAAAGATGTCTTCACAAAGGAATTCTACCAAACATTTAAAGAAAAGTTGATACCTGTTCTTTTCAAACTATTCCAAAAATAGAAAAGGAAAATTCCAAATTCATTTTATGAGGCCAGCATTATCTTGATACCAAAACCAGAGAAAGACACTATAAAAAAAAAACCTACAGGCCAATAACTCTAATGATAATACATGCAAAAATCCTCAAAAAAATATTAGCAAATTCAACAATAAATTAAAAGAATCGTTCACTGTGATTGAGTGGGATTTATCTCAGGGATGCAGGATGGTTCAGTGATAGCCAGTCAACATAATACATCACATTATCAAGAGGAAGGATAAGACCTACGTGATCTTCTCAATCGATGCAGAAAAGGCATTTGATAATATACAGCATCTGTTCATTATTCTCTAAACAAAGTGGGATTAGAAGGAACACACCTCAATGTAATAAAACCCATATATGAAAAAAACACAGCTAACATCATACTCAGTGGGGAAAAACTGAAAGCTTTTCCTCTAAGATCAGAAACAAGACAAGGATGTCCACTCTCACCACTTTTATTCAACATAGTACTGGGAGTCCTATTCACAGCAATCAGGTAAGAAAAATAATAAAAGGCATCCAAATTGGTTAGGGAAAAATAAAACTGTCATTATTCGCAAATTACATGATACTATATATAGAAAGCCTTAAAGATTCCACACCAATAACTATTAAAACAGATAAATGAATTCAGCAAAGTTGCAGAATACAAAATGAATATACAGAATTCTGTTGCATTTCTATACACTAATAATGAAGCAGCAGAAAGAGAAATTAAGAAAACACTTCCACTTACAATATCGTCAAAATGAACAAAATACCCAGGAATAAACTTAACCAAGAAGTTGAAAGACCTATACTCTGAAAACCATGACATGAAAGAAATTGAAGATAACACAAAGAACTGGAAAGATATACTATACTCACGGATTAGAAGAATATTGTTAAAATGTCCATACTACCCAAAGAAATCTACAGATTCAATGTGATCCCTACCAAAATGTCAACAGCATTTTTCATAGAACTAGAACAAATACTATTAAAATTTGTATGGAAACACAGAAGATATCAAATAACCAAAGCGATCTTGAGAAAGAATAGCTGGAAGTATCACATTCCCTGATTTCAAGATATATACAACAAAGCTATAGTAATCAGTGAATGAATTAGATACATAGATCAACAGAACAGAACAGAGAGCTCAAAAATAAGCCCATGCCTATGTGGTCAACCAATCTATGACAAAGAAGGCAAAACTATACAATGGGAAGACAGTCTTTTTAATAAGTGGTGTTGGAAAAACTGGGCAGCTACCTCAAAAGAATGAAACTGGGGGTGCCTGGGTGGCTCAGTCGTTAAGTGTCTGCCTTCAGCTCAGGGCATGATCCCAGCATTCTGGGATTGAGACCCACATCGGGCTCCTCCTCTGGGAGCCTGCTTCTTCCTCTCCCACTCCCCCTGCTTGTGCTCCCTCTCTCGCTGGCTGTCTCTCTCTCTGTCAAAGAAATAAATAAAATCTTAAAAAAAAAAAAAGAACGAAATTGGACTACTTTCTTATACCACACACTAAAAAAACTCAAAATGGATTAAAGACCTAAATGTGAGACCTAAAACTCCAAAAAGAAAACATAGGCAATAATCTCTTGGGCATGGGTCTTCGCAACATATTTATGGATATGTCTCTGCAGGCAAGGGAAATAAAAGCAAAAATAACTATTGGGATTACACCAAAATACAAAGCTTTTGTACAGTGAAGAAAACCGTCAGCAAAACAAAAAGGCAACCTAATGAATGGGAGAAGATACTTGCAAATGATATATCTGATAAGGGGTTAAATATCCAAAATATACTAAGAACTTATACAAATCAACACCAAAAAGCAAACAATCCAATTAAAAAAAAAGGCAGAGGATTTGAATAGACATTTTTTTCAAAGAAGACATACAGATGGCCAGTAGACACATTGAAAGATGCTTGATACCACTAATCATCAGGGGAATGCAAATCCAAATCACAGTGAGATACTACTTCACACCAGTCAGAATGGCTAGTATCAAAATGATGAAAAATAAGTGTTGGCGGGGATGTGGAGAAAAGGAAATACTTGTGTACTGTTAATGGAAATGTAAATTGGTACAGCCACTGTGGAAAACGATATGGAGGTTTCCCAAAAAATTAAAAATAGAAATATCATATGATCCAATAATCTTACCACTGGGTATTTACCCAAATAAAACAAAAACACTAATTTTAAAAAGATATATACACTCTTATGTTTATAGCAACATTACTTACAGTAGCCAATATATGGAAGCAACTCAAGTGCCATCAGTAGATGAATGGATAAAGAAGATGTGGTATATATACAATGGAATATTATCCAGAAAGAATGAGATCTTGCAATTTGCAACAACATGGATAGACCTAGAGGGCATTATGCTAAGTGAAATAAGTCAGACAGAGAAAGACAAAGACCATATGATTTCACTTATATGTGGAATCTTAAAAACAAAACAAAAAATGAACAGAGAACAAAATGGTGGTTGCCAGAAGGGAGGTACGTGGGGGGGGGGGGGTTATGGGAAAAATAGATGAAGAAAATTAAGAGGAACAAACTTCTAGTTACAAAATAAATAAGTCACAGAGATGAAAAGTACAGCATAGGGAATATAGTTAATAATATTGTAATAACATTGTGTGGTGATGGATGCTGACTACACTTAGCATGGTGAGCACTGAGTAATGTATAGAATTGTCAAATCAACATGTTATACACCCAAAACTAATCTAACAATGTGTCAGTTATACTCCAATAATGAATTTCAAAAAAAAAATATATGGGACTGGGAATCAGAGACTAGTGTTCTAGATCTACCTCTATGTTTAATTTGCTGTAAGGTCCTTGAAAATTCTATTTCCCTTTCTGGACTTTAATTTCTTCATGCACAAAGTAAGGGATCAGACTAGATGCTATGTGTTTTCCCATGTCTGTTATTCTAAAATTCCCATATCTCATATTCCTAACTATGATGTTAGTTCCTTGAAAAGAAGGACTGTGTTCACAAAGTATTGTCCAAAGATGGCTTACATCTGAATCATCTGGGGAATTTAATAAAATGTAGATTTTTCAGCACTATCCCAGAGCTACTAAATTAGAATCTTCAGGTGTGGAGCCTGATTCCTTGCTTATACTCACTGAATGCTGAGAACCATTGCATTTAACAAATTATTTATTCAAAATACTGCTCAATAACCCACTGTTGATTCTTGAAGCTGCTTGGGTAGCCAACCCAGGTGATTTAACTGAATAAAACACTAAAAGTGGATAAATGGAGAAATCTGTGCAAGACGGCAGAGTAGTAGGAAGACCCTAGGCTTGCCTAGAGCACAACTAGAAAGACATGAAATCGTTCTGAACACCGAAGAAATTGATCTGAGGACTGACAGAACAAACTACACAACTAGAGGGAAAGAAGAGGCCAGATCATGGAAAGTAGGATGTGTGGAGATGTTATTTGGAGAAGAGAAGAATTGTAGGTGCTGCAGGGGGGAGGGAACCCTGATCATGGAGAGAGAGACACACACACACACAAAGGGGATCACACAACGAAAACATTTCCCCAAAGCCATTGACTGGGAAAACAAGAGGGGCTGATTATCATGAGTTTTTACAAACAGCAAAGCTCAAGAACTAGAGTTTTAGAGGTCCATACCATGGCCCATGAGGAGCCCAGCAGGCACTGCAGTTCTCCTATGGAGAAGGAGGGCAGATAGCCCAGTAGTGGATGCATGATCTGAGGATTCCCTGAGATGTACTGGGAGAAGTTGTTTCCCCTTCTTGGAGCACATCTGGGAGAGGTGGCATTGCCTTTCTGCACACAGGAGAGCCAGTAAGCATCATTATGCTACCCTGCCCCCCAGTATAGGCACAGAGACACCTGCTGAGGATAGCTAACCCGGATACCAGCTTTTTGCTGTGCTTTACACCAAACTCCAAGCTCCTTCACTTTGGTGTGACTGCCCTTCTGGGAAAAACCTGCACCAGCCCCAATGAGGTGAGACCCTCCCCCAGAGAACCAGCATGGATTTGTGCCACACCAGGTCCTTAAAGGTGGCAGTTGTAAAACTCAGCCAGCCTGACTAGAATAAAACACAGGTGCACTGCACTGCCAAGTGGGCAAAAGGCCTGGACATAGACAGGGTGAAGGCAGGGATCAGAGGGACACCTGGGCAACATGAGGGAGAGACTGTTTGCTCTTCTGTGAGGGCTTTCCAGACAGAAGAGAGTGTGAACTCCCTTCTCTGGGGACAAGGGAGGGAACTGCTGCCACTTCTTTCCCCCACCCCTTAGAATAAATGAATTTCATTAAGCAGCACAGCACCAACAAGTGAAGGCCTACACTGCTTACATCAAGCCCTGCCACCCTGTACTCTGAGGTGCTACTTTTCTAGGGCAAGCATGCCTGAGAACCAGAGCAATGGGCCCCTCCTGAAGAAGACCAGTACAAACCCCACCCCTGCATATACCACATCTACTGACCATAGAGTGCTACAAAGCTTCAGCTCTAATGGAAATAGCAACAGGTCTCTAAACAAGCAGACCAGAGCACACCTCATTAAAACTTGCCATACTCTGGACAAGGTCCAAAAACTCCCCACTGCAGGCAAGGAGAAACTGCAGAGGACTGACCTGAGGGAAAGAGCAGCCAAAACACAGTAGCAAAGTGCACACAGCATACACCAGAAACACTTCTTGAAGTGCCAGGCCCTGAACAGTATATGACCTCTTCTTAATAAAGCCAACACTCTTAGAAGCAGGAAACATAACAGGCTTCCCTAACACATAGAAGAAGACAGAGACCTAGACAGAATACCAAGATGGAAGAATTCATCCCAAAGAGTAAGAAAAGGTCATGGTCAGGGATCTAATTGAAACAGATATAAGTAATATGCCTAATCCAGAATTTAAAACAACAATCATACAGATATTAGCTGGGCTTGAGAAAAGCACAGAAAAGACACCAGGGAGTCCCTTACCACAGAGATAAAAGACATAAAAACTAGTCAGGCTGAAATAAAAAAATACTGTAACCAACATGTGAAACCAACTGGACATAATGATCCACAAGGATGGAAGAAGCAGAGGAACAAATAAGTGATACAGAAGATAAAATTATGGAAAATAACAAAGCTGAAAAGAAAAGGGAAGGAATGGATCACAAATGTAGACTTAGGGAACTCAAAGAATCCATAAAGCATAATAACATTTGTATCATGGAAGTCCCAGAAGAAGAGAGGGAAAATGGAGCAGAAGGTTTATTTGAGCAAATTATAGCTGAAAGCATCCCTAATCTAGGGAAGGAAACAGACATCCTATTCTAGGAGGAACAGAGCACTCCCATCAAAATTAACAAAAACAGGCCAACACCAAGACATATAGTATTTAAATTTGCAAAATATAGAGACAATGAAAAAATCCTAAAAGCAGCAAGAGAAAAGAAGTCCCTAACCTAAGGGAAAGCAAATAAGGTTAGCAGCAGACCCCTCAATAGAAATTTGGCAGGCTAGAAGAGAGTGGCATGATATATTCAATGTACTCAAAAGGAAAAATCTGCAGTCAAGAATGCTCTGTCCAGCAAGGTTGTCATTCAGAATAGAAGGAGAAGTAGAGTTTCTCGGAGAAACAAAACTATAGGAGTTTGTGACCACTAAACCAGCCCTGCAAAAAATATTAAAGGGGACTCTTTGAGTGAGAAAGAAAGACCAAAAGTTACAAAGAAAAGAAAGGAACAGAGAAAATCTCCAGAAAAAATGACTTAACAAGTAATACAATGGAACTAAATTCATATCTATCAATAATCATGCTGAATATAAATGGACTAAATGCTCCAATCAAAAGACATAAGGTGTCAGAATAGATTTAAAAAAAAAACAAAAAAACAAGACCCACATATATGCTGCCTACAAGAGAATCATTTTACACTTAAGACACTTGCAGGTTGAAAGTGAGGGGATGAAGGGGCACCTGGGTGACTCAGTTGGATGGGCAGCGGACGATTTCAGATAAGGTCATGATCTCAAGGTCTTGTAATTGAGCCCTGTGTCAGGATCTCTGCTCAGCAGGGAATCTGCTGGAGAGTCTCTCCCTCTTCCTCTGTCTCTCCCCCTGCTCTCTCTCTCTCTCTAAAATAAACAAAGAATTGTTTAAAAAAAAAAAAGAAGAAAGTGAGGGGAGAGAGACACATTTATCATGCTAATGGATGTCAAAAGCCAGAGTAGCCATACTTATATCAGACAACCTAGATTTTAAATGAAAGACTAACAAGAGATGAAGAAGGGCATAACATCAAAATTAAGGGCTCTATCCACAAGATCTAACAATTGTAATTATTTATGTCCCCAATTTGGGAGCACCCAAATATGTAAAATAATTAATAACAAACATAAAGGAAGTCATTGGTAATTACACAGTAACAGTGGGGGACTTTAATACCCCACTTACAACAATGGACAGGTCATCTAAGCAGAAGACGAACAAGGAAACAATGGCTTTGCATGACACACTGGACCAGATATAATAGATATATTCAGAACACATATATTTCATCCTAAAGCATAACACACTTTTTTTTTAGTGCACATGGAACATTCTCAAGATCAGATCACATACTGGGTCACAAATCGGCCCTCAACATGTACAAAAAGACTGAGATCATACCATGCATATTTTCAGACCGCAACGCTATGAAACTTGAAGTCAACCACAAGAAAAAATCTGGAAAGACCACAAATACATGGAGGATAAAGAACATCACATCGAAGAATGAATAGGTCAACCAGGAAATTAAGGAAGAAATTTAAAAAATGCATGGAAACGAATGAAAATGACAGCATAAGGGTCTAAAACCTTTGAGATACAGCAAAAGCAGTCCTTAGAAGGAAGTATATCTAATACAGGCCTACCTCAAGAAGCAAATATTCAACCTAACCTTACACCTAAAAGAGCTAGAAAAGAATAACAAATAAAGTCTAAAACTATCAGAAGAAGGGAAATAATAAAGATTACAGCAGAAATAAATGATATAGAAATAAACAAACAAACAACAACAACAAACTCCAGGAGAACAGACCAACAAAACTAAGAGCTGGTTCTTTGAAAGAATTAATAAAACTGATAAACCCCTAACCAGACTTATCAAAAAGAAAAGAGAAAGCACCCAAAGAAATAAAATCACAAATGTGAGAGATCACAACCAACAGCACAGAAATACAAACAATTATAAAACAATATTGTGAAAAATTATATGCCATCAAATTGGGTATTCTGGAAGAAATGGATAAATTCCTAGAAACATAAACTACCAAAACTGAAACAATAAGAAATAGAAAACTTTCACCAACTGATAACCAGCAAAGAAATCAAATTAGTAACCAAAAATATCCCAACAAACAAGAGTCCAGGGCCAGATGGCTTCCCAGGGGAATTCTACCAGACATTTAAAGAAGAGTTAATACCTATTCTTCTCAAACTGTTCCAAAAAATAGAAATGGAAAAAAATCAAAACCATTTTATGAGGCTAACATTACCTTGATTCCAAAATGAGACAAAGGCCCCACTAAAAAAGAGAATTATGGGTCAATATCCCTGATGAACATGGATACAAAAATTCTCAATACTAGCAAATTGAATCCAACAGTACATTAAAAGAATCATTCACCACAATCAAGTGGGATTTAGTCCTGGGCTGCAAGGGTGCTTTAATATTTACAAATCAATCGACATCATAAGCAACATTAATAAAAGTAAAGATAAGAACCATTAGATCCTTTCAATAGATGTAGAAAAAGCATTTGACAAAGTAGAGCATCCATTCTTGATTAAAAACCCTCAACAGGGGCACCTGGTGGCGCAGTCGTTAGGCGGCTGCCTTCGGCTCAGGGCGTGATCCCGGCGTTCGGGGATCGAGTCCCACATCGGGCTCCTCTGCTGAGAGCCTGCTTCTTCCTCTTCCACTCCCCTGCTGTGTTCCCTCTCTCGCTGGCTGTCTCTCTGTCACATAAATAAATAAAATCTTAAAAAAAAAACCCTCAACAAAGTAGGACAGAGGGAACATACCTCAACATCATAAAGGCCATATATAAAAGATCCATAGCTAATATCATCCTCAATGGGGAAAAACTGAGAACCTTTCACCTATGGTCAGGAACAGGACAAGGATGTCCACTTTTACCATTACTATTTAAGATAGTAATGAACGTCTTAGCCTCAGCAATCAGACAACAAAAAGAAATAAAAGGCACCCAAATCAGCAAGGAAGAAATCAAAATTTCACTATTTGCAGATGACATGATATTTTACATAGAAAACCCAAAGATTCCACAAAAAAATTGCTAGAACTGATACACAAATTCAGTAAAGCTGCAGGATAATAATCAATGTTCAGAAATCAGTTGCATTTTTATACACTGATAATGAAGCAGCAGAAAAAGAAATCAAGTAATTGACCCCACATATAATTATGGCACCAAAACCCACAAGATAACTAGGAATAAACCTAACCAAAGAGGCTACAGCAGAACTACAGATCTAACAAAGATCTGTACTCTGAAAACTATAGAACACTTATGAAAGAAATTGAAGATGACACAAAGAAATAGAAAAATATTCCATACTCATGGATTGCAATAACACGTTATTAAAATGTCTATACTACCCAAAGCAATCTACACATTTAATGGAATACCTATCAAAATACCACCAGCATTTTTCACAGAGCTAGAACAAACCATCCTTTTAAAAAAATCCTAAAATTTGTATGGAACCACAAACTATACTGAATAGCCAAAGCAATCTTGAAAAAGAAAAGCAAAACTGGAGGCATCATGATTCCAGATTTCAAGCTCTAATACAAAGCTGTAGTCACCAAGACAGTATGCTACTAGCACAAAAACAAACAAACAAACAAAAAAACCCACATAGATCAATGGAACAGAACAGACAACTCAGAAATGGACCCACGACTATATGGTTAACTAATCTTCGACAAAACAAGAAAGAATATCCAATGGAAAAATGACTTCAACAAATGGTGTTGTGAAAACTGGACAGCCACATGCAGAAGGAAATTGGTTCACTTCTTTACACCATACACAAAAATAAATTCAAAATGGATAAAAGACCTAAATGTGAAATAGGAAATCATCAAAATCCTAGAGGAGAATACAGGCAGCAACCTCTTTGACCTCGGCTGAAGCAATTTCTTACTAGAGACATGTCCAGAGGCAAGGGAAACAAAAGCAAAAATAAACTATTGAGACTTCACCAAGATGAAAATCTTCTGCACACGAGAGGAAACAATCAACAAAACTAAAAGGCAGCCATTGGGATGGGCGAAGATAGTTGCAAATGATATATCTGATAAAGGATTAGTATCCAAAATCTGTGAAGAACTTATCAAACTTAACACCCCAAAAAACAAATAATCCAGTTAAGAAATGTACAGAAGACATGAATAGACGTTTTTTCCAAAGAAGACATCCAGATGGGTAATAGAGACATGAAAAGATGCTCAACATCACTCATCTTCAGCAAATGACAAATCAAAACTACTATGAACTATCACCTCACACCCATCAGAATAGCTAAAGTTAACAACAAAGGAAACAACAGATGTTGGTAAGCATGTGGAGAAAGGGAACCATCTCACACTGTTGGTAGGAATGCAACCTGGTGCAGCCACTCTGGGAAAAGGTATGGAGGTTCCTCAAAAAGGTAAAAATAGAACTACCCTACAACCAGGCAATTGCAGTACTAGATATCTACCCAGAGGATACAAAAATACTGATTCAAAGGGATACATGCAGCCCAATATTTTAGCAGCATTATCAACAATAGCTCAATTATGGAAAGAGACTACATTTTTTATGTTTTTTTTAATTTAAATTTAATTAACATATAGTGTATTATTAGTTTCAGAGGTAGAGTTTAGTGATTCATCAGTTGCATATAACACCCAGTGCTCATTACATCAAGAGCCCAAATTTCAATCAACTGATAAATGGATAAATGATAATGTATACACACACACATACACACACACACACAATGGAATATTATTCAGCCATAAAGAGAATGGAATCTTGTTATTTGTGAAGACGTGGATGGAGCTAGGGTGTATTATGTAAAGTGAAGTAAGTCAGTGAGAGAAAGACAAATACCAAATAATTTCACTCATATGTGGAATTTGAGAAACAAAATAGATGAACATAGGGGGAAAAAAGAGAGAGGCAAACCATAAAACAGACTCTTAACTATAGAGAACACACTGTTGGTTACTAGAAGGGAGGTGGGGGGGGTGAGTTAAAAAGGTGACGGAGATTAAGGAAGACACTTGTGATGAGCAGTGGGTGTTCTATGTAAGTGATGAATCACTATATTCTACACCCCAAACCACTATTACACTGTATGTTGACTAACTGGAATTTAGATAAAAACCTGAAAAAGGTGGATAAAACAAGGCAGCAAATGGATTTTTTTAACACACAAGGAACATCATTAAGAAGGTATGAAACCAAGCAGAGAAAAAGAAGCAACTCTGCTAAGTATCAGACTACCAGCATATACCACATAGTTGTAGGTTGTATTGGTTTTTTATTTCTAGCAAATACAAATACAGTGCGAACCCTAATATTTACAGCCAGGGTTTTAGTAGTCTCATCCTTCCAAAGCATGAATTGCACTGGACTTGGAAGATGGTAAGCCCCCCAAAACATTTCTAATTCCCTTATTTTAACCTACCACTATCTTGGCTTTTTCAAGGAGGATCTCTTGAAGTCCTCTTTAATATAATTACTAAAAGGTTTGGCTATCTGGTTTTTCTAAGCACCAACAGGATGTAAACAAACCACTGTAAACAGGAGAGGCCGCAACTAACACTGAGCATGGAGACACGCAAAAAAATACAAATATAGAATTATCATAATGAATGTTCTTTATGATGATCATAAAATCACAAAGAGAAGGGAATGTTGTGTTCAAAAATTTTATTTAAGATTTTAAGAAAAGATGAAGAGGAGGGGAAAAAGATGATGGAGGAGTAGGGCACCCCTTTTTCAGCTGGTCCCACAAATCAAGCTGGATATATACCAGACCATCCTGAACACCCATGAAATCAGCCTGAGATGCAGGAAGATACATCTGGATCTCTACAAATGAACATCTCCAGCGCTGAGTATTAAGGTACAAAGCAGGGAGCCGTGAATCCGCACGCAGATATTGGAAGATAAACAGAAGGGGGAGGGAGCCACCGTGCTTCGGCACCAGCAAGCAATAGCTACCTGCACTGGGGAGCCAGCCAAACTCGTGGACCAACACCCGCGAGAAAGCAGACAGACCATGAGCCCGGAACGCGTGTGTGACCAGACTGGAAACCAGCGCTCCAGAGCATACACTCGAACTAGACTGAAACTGGGAGCTCAAGAGTGTGTGGGAACTGGGGGGTGGCTGATGGTGTTAGAAGCACAAAGGACAGAGATGTGCCAGCCCTAGAAATGAGGGCTGGGAGAGCAGCTGTGGGGCGCACAAGCCGGGACACCACAGGGTTTTTAGCAGCACTGACAGAAACAGAGCTAGAGTGGCCAGGAGGGCTCACTGGAGAGCAGACTGCAATCTCTCTGTTCTGAGACAGAGGCTAGGATATGGCCACTGCTGCTCTGACTCTCAGAAGAGTCATAGAAAACCACCAGGGAAAGCCGCCAGAGAATAAAAGCCCGGAAATACCAGTTCACACTGTGCCAATCCCCAACCCCCCTCGCAGGGGATGGGGCAACTCTATCCAAACAGGGTTGCCTGAGTATCAGCGCGGCAGGCCCCTCCCCCAGAAGGCAGGCTGAAAAATCAAGAAGCCCACATCACTAAGGTCCCTATAAAACAAGTGCACACTGCCTGGGTCCTGATCAATAATTTGGGCTCTGTGCATCCCCACAACCTCTCGTCATCAGAATGACAAGGAGGAGAAATCCCCCCCAACAAAGAAAAGATACAGAGTCTGTGGCCTCTGCCACAGAACTGATGGATATGGATATAACCAAATTGTCAGAAATGGAGTTCAGAGTAACAATGTTCAAGATGATGTGTAGGCTTGAAAAAAATATTAATGAAAATATTAATGAGAATATAGAATGTCTAAGGGCAGAAATGAGAGCAAATCTGGCAGAAATTAAAAATGCTATGAATCAAATGCACTCCAAACTAGACGCTCTGATGGCCAGGGTAAATGAGGCAGAAGAACGAATTAGTGAATTGGAAGATGAGATGGTAGAAGAGAAAGTTAAAAAAGAAACTTGGCTCAAAAAAATCCAATCTCGAGAATGTAGATTACGAGAGATTAATGACTCAATGAAATGTTCCAATGTCAGAATCACTGACATCCCCAAGGGGATGGAGAAAAAGAGAGGTCTAGAAGAGATATTTGAATAAATTGTAGCTGAGAACTTCCCTAATCTGGCAAAGGAAACAAGCATTTGGCTCCAAGAGGCGGAGAGGACCCCTCCCAAGATCAATGAGAACAGACCTACACAACATCACGTCATAGTGCAATTCACAGATATTAGATCCAAAGATACAGTATTGAAAGCAGCCAGGGGGAAGAAAATCCTTACGTATAGAGGGGAAAATATCAGAATAACATCAGACCTGTCTACAGAGACCTGGCAGGCCAGGAAGGATTGGCAGGGTATTTTCAAAGCTCTATCTGAGAAGAACATGCAGCCAAGGATCCTTTATCCAGCAAGGCTGTCAGTAAGAATTGATGGAGAAATAAGAACCTTCCAAGACTGGCAGAAACTGAAGGAATTTGTAACCACCACCAAGCCAGCCCTACATGAGATATTAAGGGGGGGTTCTCTAAAAGTAAAAAGGCCCCAAGAGTAATACAGAACAGAAATTTACAATCTATAGAAACAAAGAATTCACAAGCAACATGACATCGTTAAAACCATATCTCTCAATAATCACTCTCAATGTGAACGGCCTAAACGCCCCTATAAAATGTCACAGGGTTGCAGATTGGATAAAAAGACAAGACCCATCCATTTGCTGTCTACAATAGACTCATTTTGAACCTAAAGATACATCCAGACTGAAAGTAAAGGGATAGAAAACCATATTTCATGCCAATGGACCTCAAAAGAAAGCTGGGGTAGCAATTCTCATATCAGACAGATTAGATTTTAAACTAAAGACTGTACTTAGAGATACAGAAGGACACTATATTATTCTTAAAGGATGTATCCAACAAGTCATTACGACAATCTTAAATATCTATGCCCCCAAGAGGGGAGGAGCTAGATACACAAGCCAACTCTTAACCAGAATAAAGAGACATATAGATAATAATACGTTAATAGTAGGGGACCTCAAAACTCCACTCTCAGCAATAGACAGATCACCTAAGCAGAAAATCAACAAAGAAACAAGAGCTTTGAATGACATACTGGACCAGATGGACCTCATAGATATATACAAAACACTGCACCCCAGAACAACAGAATACTCAGTCTTTTCAAATGCACATGGAACTTTCTACCGAATAGACCATATACTGGATCACAAAACAGGTCTCAACTGACACCAAAAGGCTGAGATTATTCACTGCATATTCTCAGACCACAATGCTTTTGAAACTGGAACTCAATCACAAGAAAAATTTGGAAGAAACTTAAACACTTGGAAATTAAGACTCATCCTGCTCAAGAATGATTGGGTAAACCAGGAAATTAAGGAGATTAAACAATTTATGGAGACCAACGAAAATAAAAACACATTGGTCCAAAACCTACGGGACACTGCAAAGGCAGTCCTAAGGGGAAAATACATAGCCATCCAAGCCTCACTCAAAAGAATAGAAAAATCTAAAATGCAGTTTTTATATTCTCACCTCAAAAAGCTGGAGCTGGAACAGAAGAACAGGCCTAACCCACGCACAAGAAAGCAGGATATCAAGATTAGAGCAGAGATCAATGAATTAGAAACCAGGAGCACAGTAGAGCAAATCAACAGAACTAGAAACTGGTTCTTTGAAAGAATAAATAAGATCGATAAACCACTGGCCAGACTTATTCAAAAGAATAGAGAAAGGACCCAAATTAATAAAATTATGAGTGAAAAGGGAGAGGTCACAACCAACACCAATGAAATAGGAAAGATCATTAGAAACATTTATCAACAGCTTTATGCCAATAAATTAAACAACCTGGAAGAAATGGATGCCTTCCTGGAAACCTATAAACTACCAAGACTGAAACAGGAAGAAATTGATTATATAAACAGACCAATTAACTATGAAGAGACTGAGGAAGTGATCAAAAACCTCTCGAAAAACAAGAGTCCAAGGCCTGACGGATTCCCTGGGGGAATTCTACCAAACATTCAAAGAAGAAATAATACCTATTCTCCTGAAACTGTTTCAAAAAAGAAAAACAGAAGGAAAACTACCAAACTCATTCTATGAGGCCAGTATTACCTTGATCCCCAAACCAGGCAAAGACCCCATCAAAAAGGAGAATTACACACCGATATCCCTGATGAATATGGACGCCAAAATTCTCAACAAGATCCTAGCTAATAGGATCCAACAGTACATTAAAAGGATCATCCATCATGACCAAGTGGGATTCATCCCTGGGATGCAAGAGTGGTTCAACATTCGCAAATCGATCCGTGTGATAGATCATATCAACAAGAAAAGAGTCAAGAACCATATGATCCTCTCAATTGATGCAGAAAAAGCATTTGACAACGTTACAGAGGGAATTTAAAGATGAGCTAGGGAGTTGCTCAAGATCTTTGAGATCTCTTTCTACCCTGAGAGTCTGAGCAGATTTTTTAAAAAATACAATGTAAATTCAATTAGCCCACATATAGTACATTATTAGTTTTTGGTGTAGTGCTCAATGATTCATTAGTTACATATAACACCCAGGGCTCATCACATCATGTCTTAATTGAATTTAAATAAAAACAAGAAACAAATACAGCTCAATAAAATAAATGTAGTGTCTATATATCAGGAACCAGAGTACTTGAATTCATCTACGAAAAATATAAAAAGTTTTGGTCTAAGGCAAGAAATTATCACAGTTTTCTTTTGTTCTAGGAGGTAAGGGTTCTTACCCGCCAATATCCTGCTTCACAAAGTCCCCAGGTTCTTGTCGTCTTGATTCCCCTTGGCCAGTTATTCCAGGAAAAATATTAATCAGGAAAAGAAGCCCAAGGCTGGTTGTGTAGAAGTGACTCATTTTTGTGACTATCATCTTCTTAGGCACCAACTTAGAGAGACCTGTAAGATCCATGTTCAGGGAAAAGAGGAAGGAGAAGGAGTGGAAGACAAAAAAGAAAAAGGTAAAAAAAAAGATTTTATTCAATTCTATTAGAGTTATTTAACTTTCCTAGTATCCAGTTATTAAATGATTAATGTGACAATCCCCTTTCCCCAGTTCATCAATGCCACCAAAATTTATTCCCAACATACTCCTTTCTTGAATATACCAAAGTCCATCCAAGAAAGAATAAAGAGCTCTAAATCAGTAATTCAGAGTCTTAGGTTACAGTTTCATCTCTTTCCCTCTCTTCTCTCAGCTTTAGTTACTTTTTCATAATTCAAGAGTTTAAAATAATCTCTCATGTCTTCATTTTATTTTCCCCATTCCTGTTTGATCTTTACTCTCACAAATGCCTTTGCCATAGTTAACTGTGCAATATTGTAGGAAATATTAGAATATTAAAACCTGAACTCTCTTTATAGCATTTTTGGGATTGATTCTCATTTTGATACCATTAAGCAATTTTCCAAAAGATCAAAGGTCTTGGAGTAGATGAACTGTTTCCTCTGAATCAGGTTGAGAAAATGCTGAATGATGAGACACCATGGCTCCTGAATAAGAATATAATGTTTCCCCATAAAGAGATATTTGAGGGCAAATCAGCCCCATATAGAGGCCACAACATAGGAAATCCAAGTTTATCATCCTAGTACAGAAGACCCTAAAAGTTCAGCAAATTATACTGATGATAGTATTATGTAATTTAGAGTTGCCTATGTGCAAGGCTATTTTATGAACTCTGGACTGGTAGATGTTTACCTAAGACATGAGCTTAAGAAAACAGTATAAAGTGGCACTTTCTTGCTATCTCTGAACCTTATAGCTTCTTTGAATCTGAGACATTGACCACTTGAAGGAGACCTAATTCTGACCCAACACCATAATTTTTTTAAGTCATATCAGTAGATTAACTTCCAGAGAGAATGAAAGGCTTTAAAATTTTTTTCCAAGGAAAGTTTATGCAAGGGACTAATATGTAATACAGATACATGCTGGGGAGCTATTATGGTTGATAAGAAGATGAAGAACAAGTCTTTTTAAATTTATCCCACCCCTAAAAAAGTAGCCACTACGTTCTGTACGCAATTGTCCTTTTGAATCGTTGTGATGAGAAAACATCTATTTTGAGCTGTTGCCTTGGCATTTTACAGTATGGCAAACTTGCTCATACTCAGAGTCTGGACATTTAGATAAGGATCCAAGCTTAGGATTCCCACTACAAGTTCCTGCTTTGCTTTTCCCAGGGAATCTTTTAAAATAACCACTTAGAGTTGAGCCCACAAAATGTTAGTGATCTCCACCCCAACCACCTTATAAATAATAGGTGCTTGTAACCCTGCTCTCTATATTCTGCTATCTTGTCACCTGGGAAGGAGTACTACCCTTCCCCCAGCTCATTACACTTCCCTGTTGTGGGATTTGTAAGTGAATAAATCTTGTGACTTTACTTCTTTTGTGTGAATGTATTAAAACTGCACCTGCAATCAAAACAACCCCTGGGTTTTCGCCTCCCCAAAGTGGAAGCTCAGATGCTGGGGGAGCTATCTGTTGACCTTGTGTGGGTGGCTTGTGCCTCTTCATTTATCAGGCCATAATCTGCCTGTTCTTAATACACCAGCTATGGGTCTCTCTCAACAGAATCTGGTACAGGCATAGAAAACTGTGATACTGGAGAAGATGAACTTCTGACATGAGGAAATGTCCACATTACAGATAGAAATAGTCATAATATTAGGTTGTATCATATAAATTGCCAATATTTGACAATTTTGTTTTACAAAACAGCAATTTTTTATGGTCAATATAATATATGGGCTGTGGCATTCATGATTCAGTAACTGTATAAGAGTTGATGGTCATTTTACAGAAATGAACAGAAACAGTACAGTTCAGAAAAGCATAACATATAAGCAAGAAAACATGGTACATGAGCAGATGATTCTGGGGCATGAAAATCAGCTGCAGTATGAACAGTAACCATGATATATGCTTGAACATCCAAAGTGCTTTAGTATACCCTAAATGTTGTATGATTACATGACAAATGTTAATGCTCAAATAATCACGATACAAAATTGACAATTAGTCTACAGGAACAAAGAGACTTGTTATAAGAAATGAAGTCAAATTGCAAAAATAATCCATGGAATATGAGACAGAACTACAACAGATGCTCAGAAAACAGAAGTATATGAGCAACAATCCTGGGTATAGGAGAAGATAGCTATACTGCATGAGCAAAGAGATCCATAGTGTGTGTTCAACTACACTATCCTACTATATACAATGGGTTATGCTTATGGTAAATAAGCAGCAATTGTTCTCACACTAAGAATAGATGCTAATGATACAGAAACAAATGTTCATGATTCGGAAGGAGAAAACTATGATACGTGATGCATAAAAAGAAAACAATGTTATATATACTCAGACTAAGGTACATGTTCGTGTAACTATGAGAAGACAGCCATCACATATAGAGGAGGTTGGAAATAATATGTGTCTTTCAACTACCATAACATTTTGGTTTTGAGGTTTTTTTAAAAAGATTTTATTTATTTACTTGACAGAGAGAGAGAGCACAAGCAGGCAGAGCAGCAGGCAGAGGGAGAGGGAGAAGCAGGCTCCCCGCTGAGCAGAAAGCCTGATGTGGGGCTCCATCCCAGGACCCCGGGATCATGACCTGAACTGAAGGCAGACGCTTAACTGACTGAGCCACCCAGACACCGCTATAACATTTTGTTAACAAACATCATTATTATAATGCATGTTAAGACATTTATGTATAAAACCTTTTGACCGCACTATATGTCAGAAAACCATAGCACATGAGCCTAATTATCACTGAACAAGACAAGAGGGCCTTGGTAAACACTTCCTTAAGACATTATACATGATCAAGGCCTGCCTGCATGGCTCAGTCAGTTAAGTGTCCGCCTTTGGCTCAGATCATGATCTCAGGGTCCTGGGATCTAGCCCCACATTGGGCTCTCTGCTCAGCAGGGAGCTTTTTTCTCCCTCTCCCTCTGCCTGCCACTCCCCCTACTTGTACTCCCTCTCTCTGTGTCAAATAAATAAATAAAATCTTTAAAAAAAAGATTATACATGGTCAAAAGCATGTCACTGGACTGTTGCGTTGACAACCATTTGAATATTTAACACTACTAAACTGTATATTTAAAAGTGGTTAAGATTTTTTATGTGCTTTTTAACCACAACTAAATTTTTAAAAAAGATTTTATTTATTTATTCGACAGAGATAGAGACAGCCAGCGAAAGAGGGAACAGAAGCGGGGGGGGTGGGAGAGGAAGAAGCAGGCTCATAGCGGGAGGAGCCTGATGTGGGGCTCGATCCCATAACGCCGGGATCACACCCTGAGCCGAAGGCAGACGCTTAACTGCTGTGCCACCCAGGCGCCCCACACAACTAAATTTTTTAATTAAAAAAATGCTACTGGAACAAGTAGCCTTAGCAAGTTAGAAAATATCTACAAAACAGTCTCCAAGCCTGGTATATATACACAGAAATGTGGCACATTGGCGGGTATTAGCATTAAATGAACATACATCCATGGCACATGCTCTGATGACCATCAAACAAGTGCAAACAAGGACTGTAGGATAGCAGACCCTTAAAATTCTTCTTGTGACAAACTTTGTGAATTTTCAATTGACCATAGTGTATAAACTGAAAGCCGTAACACTTAAAGAGCCTTCAAACATGATAAAGTATTCATGTAGCTATAGACGATTATAGTATGCTTAGACAACCATGATGTGTATGAAGAGGTATTTGGTACATCAGTCCTTAACCATGATGTGTGCACACACACTGTGTGTATCATAGCACCCATGATCAGGAATTAAGTGACATGGTTTAGGAGCAGATGACCATACTAGTAGAGTAGACTGCCATGGTGCAGGAACAGAAGGCCATGGTCCAAAAGTAGGCAGTCATGCTCAAAATTTTTCTCACTGGAGCAGAGAGATAAGATATAGATGCAAGTGGCCACAATGAAGAACTGATATCTCTTTAGTAATGATGACCAATAGTGAATAAATAGCTATCTATAGCGTATGAACAAAGACGTATAGCACACACATCCACGGTGAATAAACTGAAAATTACAGCAAAAGAACATCATATAATGACATGGATATTTAAACAACTATGCTGTGTGAACAGAATATAGATTAATACTAGTTTTAAAGTTAGTATAAAGAAGCCAGGCCACGTTGCTAAAGTAGACAACCATGGTATATGGTCCTATAAGTACAGCACATGGATAAACACCAATGACATATGAATTTACAACCAGTAAGCATGTTCAGATAACCATGGGCGCAATAGCAGATGCCTCTGATAGGAGTAGATTGACTATGAAATAGGAGCGGATAACCTTTGTGCAGGCTTGATAATCTTGGTGTTAGGATGGACTATCCATGGTACATGAACACACAATTATGACACATGTTCAAGCCACCATAATACGTGATTGCACAGCCAAAAGAGCAAATGGTTACTCAACCAATTCACTCTGCTCAAGAGCTAAAGGAGAGTACAAGTTACAAACCAGAGGGAAATACCATCTATAAGCTGATGACTTGCAAATTAGTATCTCTATCCCAGATATCTCCTGCAACCCACATCTGCACTTAGATGTCTGAGAAGCATCTTAAACCTAACGTTAAAATCTGAGGTTCCAATATTCATTCACCTTCCCACACATACAAACCTGGTCCCCTTGCAGTCTTTCCAATATCAGGTAATGGTAATTACTCTTCCATTTGCTCAGAGTAAAAACACTGATGTCATTCTTGACTCCTCTTTTAGTCTCATACCCTACATCCAATCCATCAGCAAGTCTCATTGGCATTCCATTTAAAAAGAAACATATCCAGAACAAAACCACTGGTCATCACCTCTGCTGCTATTACTTGGGCTCAGCATCTTTCGATGAGATCATTGTAAAAGCCTCTTAGCTGGGCTTGTTGACTCTGCCCTTGCTTCCCTATAGTCTTGTCTCTACACAACAGAGTGAACTTTAAAAGTGTTGAGTCAGATCATGACTCTTCTGTGCTCAAAATCCTCCAATTGCTTCCCAGTTCAAAAGCCATGTTATGACCTACAAGGACCTACATGATCTAATCTCCAAATAGCCAGCTAACCTTATCCTCTACTACTCTCCTCTCTTACTCACTCCACTTCAGCCACTGTGCTCTCCTTGCTGCTAATTGGATACACCAGGCATGTTCCAGCTCTAGGACCTTTGCAACTGCTATTGCCTCTACTGGGACTACTCTTCCATCTAATTTCCAGATAATTTTTTCCTTCTCTCACTTCATGTTTTTGCTCAAATATCACCTTTCTCGATGAGGCCTTCCCTGACCACCCTATCTAAAATTTCAATCCCTTCTCACAACCTGGATACTTCCTACACAGTTGCCTGCTCTATTTTAGCCTCATATGCACTTTTTTTTCTTTCTTTGTTTAATTTATTTTACTTTTATTTTTTTTAATTTAAATTCAATTAGCCAACATATCATTAGTTTTTGATGTAGTGTTCAATGATTCATTAGTTGCATATAACACCCAGGGCTCATCACATCACGTGCCCTCCTCAATGCCCATCACCCAGTTATCCCATCCCCCCACCCACCTCCCTTTCCACAACCCTCAGTTTGATTCCCGGAGTCAAGAGTCTCTCATGGTTTGTCTCTCTCTCTGATTTCTTCCCAGTTTTCCCTTCCTTCCCCTATGATTCTCTGTGCTATTTCTTATATTCCACATATGAGTGAAACCATAATATAATTGTCTTTCTCTGATTGACTTATTTCACTTAACATAATACCCTCCAATTCCATCCATGTTGACGTAAATGGTAGGTATTCATCCTTTCTAATGGCTGAGTAATATCTCATTTGCACTTCTAATATATATTTTGTGGGGTTTTTTTTGTTGTTGTTGTCTGTTTTTCCAGTACAATATAAGCTCAATGGGGACAAGGAATTTTGCTTGTCTTATTCACGGATATATGCCCAATGCATAGAAGAATGCCTGACAAATAATGCATACTTAATAAATAGTTAATGAATGAATGTTATTTTGAAAAAGTCATATCCATAAATGAGGTAAGACAGTATAAAGATCAGCTTCATACTACCAGATCAAAAGACTACTCGGCACTACCAAACACTAGTCATGTTAGGCTTTAAAGACTTCCTTCTTCAGTGTAAAACGGGAATAATAATATTCATAAGAATTCTAGATTAAATAATATACTTAAAATGCCTGGCTAAAGACCTGCTACCAGGATGAGTCTGCTGTTAGATCCTGTCCAAATACAAATTCATTTTATCACAAACTTTTGAGCATCTGCTATGTACAAGACTCTGATACAGGACATTCTTCAATTAGGATTCGTAAAACTTCTTTACCTCAGTGCCTAGAAACTACCAGATACTGACACTCTGCCCACCAATTCCCCACTTGGATGCTATGAGTCACTATCTGCCAGAACTTTACCTGAACAGAGGCATCCGAATTGCTGCTATTCAGATACTATAAAGCCAACTCTGACATTTCTTTGCCTCAGATTGTCACAAGAGCTTCGTTTGAGGCCATCTAATTCCACGTAGCCTCGAAGCACTGCCATTATTAAAAGCTTTGAAGCCAGAAACATCTTAGTGCCAATTCTTGATATACCACACAGAAATCTGAGATTGGGTGAATGATTTGACTCAACATTCTCATCTATAAAATGTTGATAATGATAATATTGCCATATAGGAGTGTTATGAGAATTAAATGGCATAATTCATGGACAGAATTCAGCATTATGCTTGACAGATAGTAATCCTTGGTCACTGTAAACTACAAGTCAATACCTTGACTTCATGCCCTCCAACGAGCCTCAGCTTTACCCTAATCTAGTCATTCATTCTCATGGTCATATCCTAACTCTTGTCATTACAAATCCATGATTTCAAATAACTATCTGACCACATTTTTTAAACCCTTTTCATCCAGTACCTTTATACTGTCAATTGTTCTACCCTCTTAATCTGTAATCCCTTGATCCTACCACCTTTAAATTGCCCATTATCACCTTCAAGTTTGTACTTCCTTTCTTGCCCTACTTGAGTTACATACATAGTTCATAATTAATGTCATTAAAATCATTCTCTGGTATGTGTCTTCAACACACTTGCCTCTCTCTTACTCTGTTGTAACTGCCTGGAAAAAACAAACCAACACTGACCACAACCTCCTCCTCTGAAAGTCCTTGAACCCCATGTTATCACCCTGGTTATACTACACCTCTGACCATTTCTATTCTATCTCCATTGTGGGCTTTCCCATTAGAGGGATACCTCTAAAATTTGAGGTTCCCTGGCTTGGGATTAATACAATTCAAAATATATTTCCTATCAGACACAAAGGATGAAATATCTATAATCTCAGGGCACCTGGTGGCTCAGTCGTTAGGCATCTGCCTTCAGCTCAAGGCGTGATCCCAGTGTTCTGGGATCGAGCCCCACATCAGGCTCGTATGCTGGGAGCATGCTTCTTCCTCTCCCACTCCCCCTGCTGTGTTCCCTCTCTCACTGGCTGTCTCTCTCTGTGTCAAATAGATAAATAAAATATTTTTTAAAAAAAGAAATATCTATAATCTCTACGAAAAAAAGAGCTTAAAACATCTGCAGAGAACAGAATATTATGAATAGTAAAATAGGAGACTTGAAAAAGAACCAAATATAACTTCTGGAAATAAAAAGACTTTGAAAAGCAAAGTGTACATCTTAGTAGGACACATACTACGTATAAATAGAAACAGATTGTGTATCTTCTACAGTAGAAGAGGAGAAAAAATAAAATGACTTAAGAAATGTCAGTCCAATAAGAAATAAAAGAAAAAAAACATAAAATAGGCATGCTAAATAGAAAACATTACACAATGATAGTTTCTAATTCAGATATATTAGCGATTTTAGTTTCTATAGCTGCATTTGAAATAAAAAGGTTATCAGACTAGATTAAAAATACTAAAACTAAATTAGCTGCATGTTGTTGATAAGTGTCATATCTAAAACACAAAGGAACAGAAAAGCAAAAGCAAAAGCCAAAAGTAATGCTATGCAAATATTAACCGAAACATTATTCTTAATATTCAGTATGTAAAGACTTTAATTCAAAGGTGTTACTAAAGAGGAAAACTCCGTATAGTAAAAGTTTCAATTTAACAAAAAGTGTAATAAAATTCTATACATCTAATAACACAGCTTTAAAATATATAAAGCAAAAATGGACAGAACTACAAAGAAACATAGACATATCTATGATCATAATGGGGTACTTTAACACACCTCTTTCAGAGATTGACAGATTAGACAGATTTTAAAAATCAGGACAGATAGAAAAGATTTTAACAAGATGAGTAACAAATCTGACCTATTGGAAATATACAGAATACTGTATCCATTGATGGCAAAAATACACATTATTTTTAATCTCACTATATATATTTACAAAGATATACAAGACTATAAAGTGAATTAAAACAAATTTCAAATGATTAAAATAATATAGGATATATATACATACACACAGAGGATATCTTATGGATATACATATGAAACTCATGGCCAAATAAAATCAAAATACAAATTAGAACATCATAAGTGTACAATAACAAAATCACTATTAAAACTTATGGCATACAGCCAACAGTACTTAAAGAAAAACGTAGCCTTGAATATGTCTATCAAAACGAAAAAAAAAAACTTAATGGGCGAAGAAGATCAAAATAAGCTCATAAGAGTAAAAATATTAATAAAGATCAAAATAACCTTATAAAGATACTAATAAAGATAAGAGCATCAATTTTTGAAATAGAAAATAATTTATAAAATAGATGATTAAGAAAGCCAAAAGTTGATTCATTGAAATAACTAACAAACAGATCAAGAGTGTAGTTCAACAACTTTGTAATAACTTGTTTGAAGATTTAGATGAAACAAATTTCTAGAAAAATATAACTTGCTAAAACAGAATCAAGAAGAAATTAGAGAAAATGAATAGTTCTGTAAGCAGTAAATAAATGGGAATAGTAATAAAAAAAAATATGCCCACAAAGAAAACCCAGGCCCAGATGATTTAACCAGTGGGTTTTGCTGACCATTCAAGGAAGAAATAATGTAAATTATATGTAAATTTATCCATAAATAATAAAAGAGGCAATATCCCTAAATCCCTAAGCATAACCTTAATACTAAATTCTGACAATGACAGCATGAGAAAAGAAAATTACCGGCAAAAATCCAGAAGAAATTTAGCAAATTATATCCAATACCCAAAATGAATAATACATCATGGCCAAATTGGGTTTATCCTAGGTATTCAAAATTAGTTTAATATTAGAATATCAATTAATATAATTCATCTACATCAATAGATTTTTTTAAGTTATGACTATCAATATAAGTAAGACAATAAGGGAATTTCTTTGATTTATTGAAGGGTATCTACAAAACAACCTATAGAAAACAACATACCAAAAAGAGAAATAATAAAAACTGTCCCTTTGAGAACAGGAACATGATGCAACTCCTGTTTTACCTTCCATTAAAAGTCCTAGGTAGTGGAAGAAAATAAGAATAAGAAAAGAGGGCGCCTGGGTAGCGCAGTCGTTAAAGCGTCTGCCTTCGGCTCAGGGCGTGATCCCGGTGTACCGGGATCGAGTCCCACATCGGGCTCCTCCGCTATGAGCCTGCTTCTTCCTCTCCCACTCCCCTGCTGTGTTCCCTCTCTCACTGGCTGTCTCTATCTCTGTCAAATAAATAAATAAAATCTTTAAAAAAAAAAAAAGAATAAGAAAAGAGATAAAGATTGGAAAGGAAGAAACAAAACTCATTATCTGAATATGATATAACTGTGTATATAGAAAATCTCAGATAATCAGTAAATAAATTATTGGAATTTGTAAGAGACCTTTTCAAATAGCTGGATACAAAATTAATATCCAGAAGTCAATTAATTCTAAAGATAATTATATGCATATTTTTTAAAATTACATATGTAATAACATAAAGTTAAGAGGTACCATATGATCCAGTAATTTCACTACTGGGTATTTAACCAAAGAAAACAAAAACACTATTTTGAAAAGATATATGGACCCCTATTTTATTGAAGCATTATTTACAATAGCCAAGATAAGGAAACAACCCAAGCGTCCATCCATAGATGAATGGATAAAGAAGATGTAGTGTATATATACAATGGAATATTAGTCAGCCATAAAAAAGAATGAGCTCTTGCTATTTGCAACAACATGGGTTGACCTACAGGGTATAATGCTAAGTGAAATAAGTCAGATAAATATCATGTGATTTCACTCATAAGTGAAATTTAAGAAACCACAAAGAAAAGAAAGAGATGAACAACAACAAAAACCAGACTCTTAAATACAGAGAATAAACTGATGGTTGCCAGACAGGAGGTGGTTGGGGGTGATGGCCAAAATAGATAAAGGAGATTAAAAGCACCTATATCATGATGAGTCCTGAGTAATATATATAATTGTTGAAACATTAGATTGTATACCTGAAACTAATATAACACTCTATGCTAATTATATTTCAATTTAAAAAATCACCCAGGCCTAGAAATAAATCTAACAAATGATGTACAGAGCCTCTGTAAGATAAAACTATGGAATGGCAAAGAGATGAGGAAGACCTAAATAAATGCAGAAATACAACTTTAAACACAATATTGTCAAGTTGTCAATACTGCTCGATTTATTTTTTGATTGGTCAGGTTTGACAAGCTGACTCAAATTTTGCATGGAAATGCAAAGGGCCAAGAGTATCTTTCTGAAGTCCTGAAGAAGAATAAGGTAACAGGACTTGCTCTATTAATATCAATACTGATTTAAAAAAATTGTAATGGAGCAGAAGGATATTGATGCCAGGAGAGACAAAGAGAAAAGTGAATTCAGAAAGAAATCTAGACATTTATGGACATTTGATTTATGACTGAGGTAGCACTGAAGAACTGTCTGGTAAATACAGGATTTTCAATAAATGGTGCTAGGACAACTGGTTATTTTCATACCTCATACAACAATTAAATTGGAACCTTACCCAGGGCATACAAAAATTTATTACAGGTGGGTTGAAGATTTAAACATGAAAGTTAAACTATAAGACTACATAATAGAAGTGAACTTCTTCAGAAATTTGGAGTAAGAAAGTGTTTCTTAAACATCCACAAAGTGCTATTTATAAAGGAAGTAACTAATAAAACAGTATATTAAAATTCAGACCTCTGTTCACCAAAAGATGTAAGAAAAAGGAGTAAAGAACAACCATGGAATGTTATATTCTTGTCACACAACATACACATATTTGTTAAAGAAACAGTATCTAAAATATGTGAAGAATTCCCATAACACCAAAAGAAAAAGAGAGAAAATCAAATAACAAAAATGTATGAAAGACTTGAAGAGGTACTTCACGAAAGAGGAACTACAAATTATTTTTAACCTTAAGAAAAAGTGTTTTTATTAGTAATCATGGAAATAATTAGAGCCATAATAAATTATACCTTCATTGACTGACAAAAATTTTAAAGTCTCATAAATATCAAGTTTGACAAAGATATGAAGCAAAAGGAATTCTCCTACACTCTTGGTGGGGGTCTAAAATGGCACAAACTCCTTAGAGAAAAGTTTGACATTAGACTATAAAGTTGATAACACACATACCCATGATCCACATTTCTACTGCTAGACATATGGGAGGGAGTTATTTACTTATATCAGAGCATGTTCTGGAGAGACAGGGAATGCAGGGAGACCCCTCAAGGAACAAAGGAGTTAGAAGGTAGCATTTCCCTCCTCACCCCAGCATAAACACATGGCCACATACAGGAACCAGCCCAGCACCTACACTCCATACCTACATGCTTATTCCAAGCCCTGCCCCCCTATGATTCAGCAAATCCATCCTTCCCAGTCACACTTGCCTCAGTCCTCTTGCTGCAGATCCCCTCCCCCAGAAGACTGGTGCAAGCCCTGCCAACACCAATCTCCTGACCCGCACATTTTGCAGGGCCTCAATTTTGGCAGCAATGGCAGGTCTTATTTCACAAGCAGACCAGCACACTCCTTGTTAAAATGTGCCCTACTGTGGCTGGGACCAAACACTGACCACAACAGCAAAGAGAACCTCTGTGGATGACTAAAGGAGGTGCACCAGGACTCAAGAGCAGGGCAAGGCCAGCACACATAGGAGACACTCCCTGAAGGGGAAACTGCACTGCAGGGCACAAGAGAACTTCTTCATGAGGCAATTACTTTCAAGAATAAGAAGACATAGCTGAACTTCCTAACACAGAGAAACAGACACTAAGATTTAGATAAAATTAGGAGACAGAGGAATATGTCCCAAATGAAAGCAGAGGACAAAACCACAGCAAGAGACCTAAGAAAAATGGACATAAGTAATATGCTGGTTAGAGAATTTAAAGCAATGATCATAAAGATACCACTGGACTTGAGAAAGTATAGATGACATCAATGAGACCTGTAACAAAGAGATAAAAAAGAATCAGTCAGGTGAACAACACAATAAATGAAATTAAAAATACACTTGATGGAATAAACAGCAGGATAAATGTAGAAGAACAAATCCGTGAACTGGAACCCAAAGAACAGGAAAGCAATCAATTTGAGTGAGAGAAAAAAAATCATGCAAGTTGAGAATAGAGTTGGGGAACTGAGTGATTTCATCAACTGTAATAACACTCACATTACAGGGATCCCAGAAAAGAGAAAAGGAGATAAATTTTATTTGAAGAAATAATAGCTGAAAATTTCCCAAATCTGGGGAAGGAAACAGATCTAGGAGGCACAGAGATCCCGCAACAAATTTAAGCCTAGGAGGTCCACATTAAGACACACAGCAATTAAAATGGAAAAAAACGTAGTTACAAAAAAAAAATTCTAAAAGGATCAAGGGGGCACCCGGGTGGCTCAGTCTGTTAAGCATCTGCCTTTGGCTCAGGTCATGATCTCAGGGTCCTGGGATTGAGCCCCATGTTGGGCTCCCTGTCCAGTGGGAAGCCTGCTTCTCCCTCTCTCTCTGCAGCTCCCCCTACTTGTGCTCTCTCTCTCTCTCAAATAAATAAAATCTTTTTTTAAAAATAAAGAGAAAATAAGACAGTTATATACAAGGGAAACCCCATAAGTCTATGTACAGACTTTTTTTTATAATGATTTTTTATTATATTACGTTAGTCACCATACAGTACATCCCCAGTTGCCGATGTAAGGCTCGATGATTCATTAGTTGTGTATAACACCCAGTGCACCATGCCATATGTGCCCTCCTTACTACCCATCACCGGCCTATCCCATTCCCCAACCCTCCTCCCCTCTGTGGCCCTCAGTTTGTTTCTCATAGTCCATAGTCTCTCATGTTTCATTCCCCCTTCTGATTATACCCCCTTTCTTTATCCCTTTCTTCCCTTACCGATCATCCTAGTTCTTATGTTCCATAGATGAGAGAAATCATATGATAGTTGTCTTTCTCTGCTTGACTTATTTCACTTAGCATTATCTCCTCCAGTGCCGTCCATGTTGTAGCAAATGTTGAGAACTCATTCTTTCTGATAGCTGAGTAATATTCCATTGTATATATGGACTACAACTTCTTAATCCAGTCATCTGTTGAAGGGCATCTCGGCTCCTTCCACGATTTAGCTATTGTGGACATTGCTGCTATGAACATTGGGGTGCATATGGCCCTTCTCTTTACTACGTCTGTATCTTAGGGGTAAACACCCAGTAGTGCAATGGCTGGATCATAGGGTAGCTCAATTTTTAACTTTTTAAGGGACCTCCACACTGTTTTCCAGAGTGGCTGGACCAACTTGCATTCCCACCAACAATGGAGGAGGGATCCCCTTTCTCCACATCCTCTCCAACAATTGTTGTTTCTTGCCTTGTCTATTTTTGACATTCTAACTGGCGTAAGGTGGTATCTCAGTGTGGTTTTGATTTGAATTTCCTCGATGGCTAATGATTTTCAACATTTTTTCATGTGTCTGTTAGCCATTTGTATGTCTTCATTGGAAAAGTGCCTGTTCATATCTTCTGCCCATTTTTTGATTTGTTTATTTGTTTCTCGTGTATTGAGTTTGAGAAGTTCTTTGTAGATCTTGGATACCAGTCCATTATCTGTAGTGTCATTTGCAAATATATTCTCCCAATCCGTGCGCTGCCTCTTAGTTTTTCTGACTGTTTCCTTGGCTGTGCAGAAACTTTTAATTTGATGAAGTCCCATAAATTCATTTTATCTTTTGTTTCTCTTGCCTTTGGGGATGTGTCATGAAAAAGGTTGCTTTGGCCGATGTCGTAGAGGTTGCTGCCTATGTTCTCCTCTAGGATTTTGATGGATTCCTGTCTCACATCAAGGTCTTTCATCCATTTGGAGTTTATTTTTGTGTATGGTGTGAGATAGTGGTCAAGTTTCATTCTTTTGCATGTAGCTGTCCAATTTTCCCAGCACCATTTATTGAAGAGACTGTCTTTTTCCCACCGGATGTTTTTTCCTGCTTTATCAAATATTAGTTGCCCAAAGAGCCGAGGGTCCATTTCTGGGCTCTCTAAACTGTTTCATTGGTCTATGTGTCTGTTTTTGTGCCAGTACCATGCTATCTTTGTGATCACAGTTTTGTAGTACAGCTCAAAATCCGGCATTGTGATGCCCCCAGCTTTGTTTTTCCTTTTCAACAGTTCCTTGGAGATTCGGGGCCTTTTCTGTTTCCATACAAATTTAAGGACTATTTGTTCCAGTTCTTTGAAAAATGTCATCGGTATTTTGATCGGGATAGCATTGAAAGTGTCGATTGCTCTGGGTAGCATGGACATTTTAACTATGTTAATTCTTCCGATCCATGAGCATGGACTATCTTTCCATCTTTTTATGTCTTCCTCAATGTCTTTCAAGAGTGATTTATAGTTTCTAGAATATAGGTCCTTTACGTCTCTGGTTAAGTTAATTCCAAGGTAACGTATGGTTTTTGGTGCTATTGTAAATGGGATGGATTCCCTAATTTCTCTTTCTTCGGTCTCGTTATTTGTGTATAGAAATGCAACTGATTTCTGAGCATTGATTTTGTATCCCGCCACATTACTGAATTGCTCTATAACTTCTAATAGTTTGGGAGTGGCTTCTTTTGGGTTTTCCATATAGAGTATCACGTCATCTGCAAAGAGAGACATTTTGACTTCTTCTTTACAGATTTGAATACCTTTGATCCCTTTTTGTCGTCTGATTGCTGTTGCAAGGACTTCTAGTACTATGTTGAATAATAGTGGCGAGAGTGGGCATCCTTGTCGAGTTCCTGATCTTAAGGGAAAGGCTTCCAGCTTTTCCCCATTGAGAATAATATTTGCAGTAGGCTTTTCATAGATGGCTTTTATGAGATTGAGAAATGTACCCTCTATTCCTACACTCTGAAGGGTTTTAATCAGGAAAGGATGCTGTATTTTGTCAAATGCTTTTTCGGCATCGATTGAGAGGATCATATGGTTCCTGAGTCTTTTCTTGTTGATATGATGTATCACGCTGATTGATTTGCGAATATTGAACCACGCTTGCATCCCAGGTATGAATCCCACTTGATCGTGATGGAGAATCCTTTTAATGTACTGTTGGATTCTATGAGCAAGTATCTTGTTGAGGATTTTGGCGTCCATATTCATTAGGGAAATCGGTCTGTAATTCTCCTTTTTGAGGGGGTCTTTGCCTGGTTTGGGGATCAAGGTAATATTGGCCTCATAGAATGAGTTTGGTAGCTTTCCTTCTGTTTCTATTTTTTGAAATAGCTTTAGGGGAATAGGTATTATTTCTTCTTTGAATGTTTGGTAGAATTCCCCAGGAAAACTGTCCGGGCCTGGAGTTTTGTTATTTGGAAGGTTGTTTATCACTGACTCAATTTCTTCATAATTAATTGGCCTATTTAAGAAATCAATTTCTTCCTGTTTCAATCTTGGAAGTTTATAGGTTTCCAGGAAGGATTCCATCTCTTCCAGATTGCTTAGTTTATTGGCATATAGCTGTTGATAAAAATTTCTAATAATCCTTCCAATTTCAATGGTGTTCGTCGTGACCTCTCCTTTTTCATTCATAATTTTAATAATCTGGGTCCTTTCTGTTTTCTTTTGGATAAGTCTTGCCAGTGGTCTGTCAATTTTATTGATTCTCTCCAAGAACCAGCTGCTAGTCCTGTTGATCTGCTCTATTGTACTTCTGGTTTCTGCTTGATTGATTTCAGCTCTAATTTTGGTCAACTGCTTCCTCGTGCGTGGATTAGGCCTGTCCCTCTGTTGCTGTTCCAGCTTCTTGAGGTGAGAATATAAAAACTGCATTTTAGATTTTTCTGTTCTTTTGAGTGAGGCTTGGATGGCTATGTATTTCCCCCTTAGGACTGCCTTTGCAGTATCCCATAGGTTTGGGACTGTTGTATTTTCATTCTCATTGGTCTCCATAAATTGTTTAATTTGATTTTTGATTTCCTGGTTTATCAAGTCATTCCTGAGCAGGATGGTTCTTAGTCTCCAAGTGTTTGAGTTTCTTCAAATTTTTCCTTGTGGTTGAGTTCCAATTTCAGAGCGTTGTGGTCTGGGAATATGCAGGGGATAATTTCAATCTTTTGATATCGGTTGAGACCTGTTTTGTGTCCCAGAATATGGTCTATTCTTGAGAATGTTCCATGGGCATTAGAATAGAATGAGTATTCTTTGGTTCTGGAGTGTAGTGTTCTATATATATCTATGAGGTCCAACTCGTCGAGTATGGCATTCAAAGCCTTTGATTCTTTGCTTAGTTTTTGCCAGGGTGTTCTGTCTATTTCTGATAGTGGAGTGTTGAGGTCCCCTACTATTAATGTATTTTTATTTATATGTCTCTTTATTCTGGTTAAGAGTTGGCTTGTGTATCTTGCTGCTCCCCTGTTGGGGGCATATATATTTATAATTGTCATATCCACTTGTTGAATACTTCCCTTAAGAATAGTATAGTGCCCTTCTGCATCTCTAACTATAGTCTCTAGTTTAAAATCCAATCTATCTGATATGAGAATTGCTACCCCAGCTTTCTTTTGAGGTCCATTTGCGTGAAAGATGGTACTCCATCCCCTTACTCTCAGTCTGAATGCATCTTTGGGTTCGAAATGAGTCTCTTGTAGACAGCAAATGGATGGGTCATTTCTTTTTATCCAATCGCAACCCTGTGGCGTTTAAAGCAAGATTTTAAACCATTAATGTTAAGACTGAGTACTGAGAGATATGCTTTTAATGATGCCATGTTGCCAGTAAAGTCTTTGTATTGGCTGTGACTTTCTGTTCTGTATCACTCTTGGGGCCTTTTTACTTTTATAGAACCCCCCGTAATATCTCCTGTAGGGCTGGTTTCGTGGTTATGAAATTGGTTAGTGACTGGCGATTCTGAAATGTCTTTATTTCTCCATCAATTCTGAATGACAGCCTTGCTGGATAAAGGATCCTTGGCTGCATGTTTTTCTCTGAAAGAGCTTTAAAAATGCTCCCCCAACCCTTTCTCTCATTCCAGGTCTGTGTAGACAGTTTTGACGTAATTCTGATGCCTTTGCCTTGGTACGTGAGAAATTCTTTGCCCTGGCCGCTTTCAATACTGTATCCTTGGATCTAATATTTGCGAAATGCACTATGACGTGACGTGGCGTATGTTTGTTGTGGTTGAGTTTGGGAGGTGTCCTCTCTGCCTCTTGGACACAAATGTTTGTTTCCCTCGCTAGATTAGGGAAGTTTTCAGCTACAATTTGTTCAAATATCTCTTCTAGACCTCTGTTTTTCTCCACCCCCTCGGGGATGCCGATGATTCTAACATTGGATCATTTCATTGAGTCAGTAATCTCCCGTAGCCAACATTCGTGGGCGTGGATTTTTTTAAGACCATCTTCTATTTTCATTTTTTCCTCTATTAACCCATCCTCCAATTCACTAACCCGTTCCTCTGCTTCTGCGACCCTGGCCGTCAGAGCCTCTAGTTTTGCCTGCATTTGGCTCATAGAATTTTTAATTTCTGTCAGATTCGCTCTCATTTCTGACCTTAGGGATTCTATATTCTCAGAAACCTTTTCGTTAATACTTTTTTCAATTCTGCTCATCATTTTGACCATCATTACTCTGAATTCCATTTCTGATAATTTGGTTACATCCATATCCATTATTTCTGTGGCAGAGGCCACAGACTCACTGTCTTTTCTTTGCTGGGGGGGGGGGCGCTTCTCCTTCTTGTCATTCTGATGAGGGGAGGTTGCGGGGTTGTCCAGAGCCCAAATTGTTGACTGGGTCCCAGGCCGTGCCCCTTGTTTTATAGGGATCTTAGAGATGTGGGCTTCTTCTTTAAAGATTTTATTTATTTATTTATCTGAGAGAGGGAGACAGACAGTCAGCAAGAACGGGAACAGAAGCAGGGGAGTGGGAGAGGAAGAAGCAGGCTCCCAGAGGAGGAGCCGGATGAGGGACTCCTTTCCGGAACACTGGGATCACGCCCTAAGCCAGAGACAGGCGCTCAATGACTGCGCCACCTAGGCGCCCCAGGTTGTGGGCTTCTTGATTTTTCAGCCTGCCTTCTGTGTTCTGGGGGAGGGGCCTGCCACACCGATACTCAGGCAACCCTGTTTGGGTAGGGTCTCCGTTTCCCCCGTGAGAGGGGATGGGGATGGGCACTCTCTGAGCCGGTATTTCCAGGCTTTTGTTCTCTGGCGGCTTTCCCTGGAGGTCGGCTATGCCTCTTCTGAGAGTCAGAGCAGAAGAGGCTGCATTGTCACAGAACAGAGGGATTGCGGCCCGTTCTCCACTGATGTTCTGGCCACTTTAACTCTGTTACTGTTGGTGCTGCTCAACCCTGCAGTGTCCCGGGATGTGCGCCCCACACCCGGCGTCCCTGCCCTCACTTCCAGGGCCGGCGCGTCTCTGTCCTTTGTGTTTCTAATGCCACCAGCCACCGGCCGCCCCGCGCTCCCGGGTCTCCCGGTCTCAGTCTATGCCCGGTGAGCACACCGCGATTCCGGAGTTCCGTGAGAAGCCTGGTGGTGCGCGCACCCGGTTCAGGGTCTCAGTCTGCTGTTTCGCAGGTGCCGACCGCGAGTCCGCCTGCTCCCCCATGCAGGTGGCCCGCCAGCCGCCCCACGCACACTCTGGGAGTTCCCGGTCTCAGTCTGGATCCCGTGAGCGCACCGGGATTCCAGTGTTCTGCGAGATGCCTGGTGGCGCGCGTTCATGGCTCACCGGTCTCAGTCCGCTCTCTCGCGGGTGCCCACCATGTGTCCGCCCGCTCCTCCGTGCAGGTGGCTGCCGCTTCCCAGCGCCCAAACGCGGCGGCTCCCTCCCCCTTCCGTTTATCTTCCGATATCTGTGTGCGGTTTTACGGCTCCCCTCTTGGTACCTCAATACTCAGCGCTGGAGATGTTCATTTGTAGAGATCCAGATGTATCTTCCTGCATCTCAGGCTGATTCCGTGGTTATTTAGGCTGGTCTGTTACCTATCCAGCTCGACTCAGGGGACCGGCTGAAAAAGGGGTCCCCTACTCCTCCGCCATCTTAACTCCTCCAAAAATCTCTCTATGTACAGACTTTTTAGCAGAAACTTTGCAGGCCAGAAGACTGTGGCATGATATATTCAAAGTGCTATATGGGAAAAATCTGCAGCCAAGAATACTCTATCCAGCAAGGCTGTCATTCAGAAGAGATACAGAGTTTCTCAAACAAAAACTAAAGGAATTCAGGACCACTAAACCAGCCCTACAAGACATATGAAAAGGGACTCTTTGAGTAGAAAGAATGGACCATAAGTGAGAGTATGAATAGTAGGAAACACAAAGGTAGTACAAATAAGTATTTCTATAAAAATCAGTCAAGGGATTCACAAAATAAAGGATATAAAATATGTCACCATATACTTAAAATGGGGTGGGGGGAGAGGAGTAAAGAATGGGCTCAAATGTAAGTGACCATCAATTTCATATAGAATGCTATAAGCAGATGTTATATACAAATGTAATAGCAACCATAAATCAAAAATCAAAAACTGGTAATAGATATGCAAAGAATAAAGGATTCCAAGTATATCATAAAAGAAAGCCAGTAAACAATGAAAGCGAGTGAGAGAAGAAAGGATCAGAGAAAAACTACAAAAACAACCATAAAACAAGTAGCAAATAGCAATGCATACATACTTATCAATAATTACTTTGGATGCAAATGGACTAAATGTTCTAATCAAAAGATGTAGGGTATCAGAGTGGATAAAAAAAACAAGACCCATCTATAAGCTGCCTACAAGAGACCCATTTCAAACCTAAAGACACCTGCAGGTTGAAAGTGAGGGAATGAAGAAACAACTATCAAGCAAATGGAAGTCAAAAGGAAGCCAGGGTAGCAACAAGTATACTGGACAAAATAGCCTATAAAACAGAGATGAAAAAGGATGCTATATAAGAAAAAAAAAAGGCACAGGGGCACCTGGGTGGTGCAGTCAGTTAGGTGTTCAACTCTCAGTTTGAACTCAGATTGTGATCTCAGGGTTGTAAGACCAAGCCAAGCCCTGCGCTGGGCTTTGCATTCAGTGTGGAGTCTGCTTGGGATTCTCCCTCCCTCTTCCTGCCCCTCCCACTTGTGCTTGCTCTCACTCTCTCTCTCTCTTGAAAATAAATAAATAAATCTTTAAAATAATAATAATTATTATTATTATTAATTATAAATGGGACAATCCAACAAGAATATATCACAATTGTAAATATTCATGCACCTAACATGGGAGCACCCAAATACATAAAATAGTTATTAACAAACATAAAGGAACTAATCAGTAGTAACAGAATAATAGTAGGGAACTTTAACACCCCACTCATATCCCTTGACAGATCATCCAAACAGAAAATCAATAAGGAAAGAGTGGCTTTGAATGACACACTGGACCAGATGGATTAACAGATATATTCAGAACATTTCATCCTAATACAGTACAAGACACATTTTTTTCATGTGTGCATGGAACATGCTCTAGAATAGATCACATATTAGGCCACAAAACAAGTCTCAACAAATTCAAAGGGATTGAAGTCCCATCTTTCATCTTTTCTGACCACAACACTATGAAACTAGAAATCAACCACAAGAAAAAAATCTGGAAATGGCACAAATTCATGGAGGTTAAGCAACATGCTACTAAACAATGAATGGGTCAACCAAGAAAGCAAAGAAGAAATCAAAAAGTATATGGAAACAAATGAAAATGAAAATAAAATAGTCTAATACCTTTGGGATGCAGCAAAAGCAGTACTAAGAGGAAAGTTTATAACAAACAGGCCTACCTCAAGAAGCAAGAAATATCTCAAATAAACAACCTAACCATATACCTAAAGGAGCTAGAAAAAGAAAAAACAAAACCTCAAATCAGCAGAAGGAAGAAAATAATAAATATTAGAGCAGAAATAAATGATATAGAATCTAAAAAAAAAGAAAACCAGGGCGCCTGGGTGGCGCAGTCATTAAGCATCTGCCTTCAGCTTAGGGCGTGATCCCGGAGACCTGGGATCGAGCCCCACGTCAGGCTCCTCTGCTGGGAGCCTGCTTCTTCCTCTCCCACTCCCCCTGCTTGTGTTCCCTCTCTCGCTGGCTGTCTCTCTCTGTCAAATAAATAAATAAAATCTTTAAAACATAGATAAATAAAAATTTTAAAAAACACAATAGAACAGAACAATGAAACCAGGAGCTGGTTCTTTGAAAAGATTTTAAAAAATGATAAATCTCTATCCAGACTCACCAAGAGAGAGAGAGAGAAGACTCAAACAAATCAGAAATGAAAGGAGAAATAACCAACACCACAGAAATACAAACAATTTTAAGAGAATATTATGAAAAATTACATGCCAATAAATTATACAACCTAGAAGAAATGGATAAATTCCTAGAAACATACAGCCTACTAAAACTGAAGTGGAAAATAATAGAAAATTTGAACAGAATGATTACCAGCAATGACATGGAATCAGTAATCAAAAAACACTTCAAACAAACAAAAATCCAGGACCAGAAAGCTTCACAGGTAAATTCTACCAAACATTTAAAGAAGAGATAATACCTATTCTTCTGAAACTATTCCAAAAAAAAGAAAAGAAAAGGAAAGAAAATTTCCAAATTCATTCTAAGTGGCCATCATTTCCCAGATAACAAAACATATAAAGACACCACTAGAAAATAACTTCAGGCACATATCCCTGATAAACATAGATGCAAAAACCCTCAACAAAATATCAGCAAACTGATTTCAACAATACATTAAAAAAAATCATTCACCACGATCAAGTAGGATTTATTCTTAGGATGCAAGGGTGTTTCAATATTTTCAAATCAATCAACATGATACATCACATCAATAAGAGAAAGGATCGAGACCATATGATCATTTCAATAGATGCAGAAAAAGCATTTGACAAAGTACAACACACATTCATGATAAAAACTCTCAGCAAAGTAGGTTTAGAGGGAGCATACCTAAATACAATAAAGGCCTTATATGCAAAACACACAGTGAACATCATCCTCAATGGGGAAAATCTGAGATCTTTTCCCCAAAGGTCAGGAACAAAACAAGGATGTCCACTCTCACCACTTTCATTCAACATAGTACTGGAAGTTCTAAACGCAGCAATCAGACAACATAAAGAAATAAAAGGCATCCAAATCAGTAAGGAAGAAGTAAAATTCTATTTGCAGGTTACATGATACTCTGTATAGAAAGCCCTAAAAGCTACGCCCAAAACCGACATGAACTGATAAATGAATTCAGTAAAGTCATAGGATACAAAATCAATCTAGAAAGCTGTTTCATTTCTTTTTTATTTAAAGTCAATTAGCCAACATATAGTACATCATTAGTTTCAGATGTAGAGTTCAATAATTCATCAGCCTCATACAACACCCAGTGCTCATCACATCTGTTGCATTTCTATACACTAATAATGAAGCAGCAGAAAAAGAAATTAAGAAAAAAAAATCTCATCTAAAATTGCAGTAAAAATAGTAAAATACCTAGGAATAAACTTAACCAAAGAAGTTGAAGACCCATAATCTGAAAACTACAAAACACTGACGTAAAAAATTGAAGATTACACAAGGAAATGGAAAGACATTCCATGCTCATGGATTAGGGAAATAAGTATTGTTAAAATGTCTATACTACCCAAAGCAATCTACACATTTAATGCAAATCCTATCAAAATACCAACAGCATTTTTCACAGAACTAGAACAAACAATTCTAAAATTTGTATGGAACCACGAAAGACCCCAAATAGACAAAGCAATCTTGAAAAAGAAAAGCAAAGTTGGAGGCATCACAATTGCAGACTTCAAGTTGCATTACAAAGCTGTAGTAATCAAAACAGTATGGTACTGGCACAAAAATAGACACACAGATCAATAGAACAGAAGAGAAAACCCACAAAAGGACCCTTAATTCTATCATCTACTAATCTTTGGCAAAGCAGGAAAGAATAATAGGAAAAAGACAGTCTTTTCAATAAATCGTGTTGGAAAAACTGGACAGCAACATGCAAAAAAATGAAACCGGACCACTTCCTCCCACCATACACAAAAATAAATTCAAAATAGATTAAAGATCTAAATGTAAGACAAGAAACCATTAAAATCCTAGAAGATGGGAATGCAAGCCAGTGCAGCCACTCTGGAAAACAGTATGGAGTTTCCTCAAAAGGTTGAAAATAAAGCTACCCTATGGCCCAGCAATTGCACTACTGAGTATTTACCCCAAAGATACAAATGTAGTGATTCAAAAGGGCACCTGTACCCCAATGTTTATAGCAGCAATGTCCACAATAGCCAAACTATGGAAAGAGCCCAGATGTCCACTGACAGATGAATGGATAAAGAAGATGTGGTGTATATATACACAATGGAATATTATACAGCCATCAAAAATTGAATCCTTGCCCTTTGCAATGATGTGGATGGAACTACAGGGTATTATGTGAAGCAAAATAAGTTAGAGAAAGGTAATTATCATATGATTTCATTGATATGTGGAATTTAAGAAACAAGGCAAAGGATCATAGGGGAAGAGAGGAAAAACTGAAACAAGATGAAACCAGAGAGGGAGACAAACCATAAAAGACTCGTAATCTTAGGAAACAAACTGAGGGTTGCTGGAGGGGAGAAGGGTGGGGGGATGGGATAACTGGGTGATGGACACTGGGGAGGGTATGTGTTGTAATGAGTTCTGGGAATTATATAAGACTGATGAATCACACACTTGTACAAATAATACATTATATAGGCTGGTGATGGGTATTAAGGAGGGCACATATTGCATGGTGCACTGGGTGTTATACGCAAGTAATGAATCATGGAACTTTACATCGAAAACTAGGGATGTACCGTATGGTGACTAACATAATATAATAAAAATATTATTATAAAAAATAATATATTATAGTTAATAAAAATAAATAATAAATAAAAATAAATAATAAAACGAACATGCATTGCATTGCAAAAAAATCCTAGAAGAGAGCAAAGGCAGTAATTTTTTTTAATGATTTTTTATTATATTATGTTAGTCACCATACAGTACATCCCCGGTTTCCGATGTAAGGCTCAATGATTCATTAGTTGTGTATAACACCCAGTGCACCATGCAATACGTGCCCTCCTTACTACCCAGTAAGTTTTTTTGACATCAGCTGTAGCAACAGTTTTCTAGATATGTCTCCCGAGGCAAGGGAAACAAAAGCAAAAATAAACTACTGGGACTTCATCATAATAAAAATCTTCTGCACAGCAATGGAAACAGTCAACAAAACTAAAAGGCAACCTGTGGAATGGGAGAAGATATTTGCAAATGACACTACAGATAAAGGTTTCGTACCCAAAATATATAAAGAACTTATGAAACTCAACACCCCAAAAATGAATTATCATTTAAAAATGGGCAGAAGACATGAACAGACATTTGTCCAAGGAAGATATCCAGATAACTAACAAACACATGGAAAGATGCTCAACATCACTCATCATCAGGGAAATGCAAATCAAAATTACAATGAGATATTACCTCACAACTGTCATAGTGGCTTAAATCAACAACACAAGAAACAACAGGTGTTGGTGAGGATGTGGAGAAAGAGGAACCGTCTTGCACTGTTGGTGGGAGTGAAAACTGGTGCAGCCACTCTGGAAAACAGTATGGAGGTTCCTCAAAAAGTTAAAAATAGAACTACCTTATGATCCAGCAATCACACTAGTGGGTATTTACCCAAAGAATACAAAAACACTAATTCAAAGGGACACATGGACCCCTATGTTTATAGCAGCATTATATAAGATTGCTACAGATTAGACATTACTTAGACATTACTAAGAGTTTAGCCATAAAACCACATGAATTAATGATCTGTTACAATAATCAGGACCCAACTATGGATTATCAACTTACATGTGCTCAGTTGACATTGACCATAAAGGAGCAGATGTTTATATGCATAAGTTGACAACCATTGTATATGAGAAATCATTAACATTTTAAGAGACTCAGGATGCACACTGAAGTGGCAATGGTAAATGAGTAGATGGCCATACTGAATAAAAGAATCCATGATGTTACCATGAAGTCATTCAACCATGGAACATGTCATAGCAGTGCTGGAGCACATGATGATAGAATAGTAATTCAGATAGATACTGCATATGATTAAAAAAAATACTAAAACAATTGAATTTGCTTCAGGAGCAGATGCAACAATGCAAGAGTACATGCTCAAGCACCCATGGTGCATGAATAGTTACTACTCAAGTTTGAGCAGCTGATCATGGTGGACCCTTAAACAACCCACAACACATGCTGAAAGGCATGAAACAGTAGACATTTGGACATGAAAAAGGAGAATAGTGATAAAAAGTAGGCAATCATGTACATGAGCCAATTATCTAATGCTTTCAATCCCTCATTCTCAGGACCGGTATAGACAATCATAGTTCAAGCACATAATAAATAAGTACACTTCTACAACTTAAGACAGAAAGAAATAATACTAATGATCTGCTTACTGAAGTATATGTGTTGAATGAATCAAATATGCACAAAACATGAAAGAAATGAATGAGTTTGACCCAGAAATAGAGGGTAATAATGTAAAAGGGACCACCCTGGCATTGATCAAAAAGGCACATGAATACCCACCAATGGCTTTTTAAGAATTTAACCGCGATGCATACCAAACAATCTCAGAACATAACTGAAACTTGTGAAACAGGAGGAAACAGCCATGGTGTAGGAATAAATGGACACAAAAAAGATGCAATCACAAATGCTGCTATGTGACAAAAACATGGAGCATAAGTTTTTTAAAACTGGCTTTGTTCTGGGAACTAAAGGAATTAATGCAAATGGAGATTCCATGGTGCATACCCAAATGACCACAGTGCACAATGAAGATGCACTACTGGAGTGTGAGCATTTGACAATGATGTACAATCAGGAAGCCCTGTGAATAAGCTAATAGTTATATAGGAGGAGATAGCAATGATTCAAGAGCAGAGCTATATCACCCAGGTGCAGGCAGTAATTGATAATATGAAGGAATATAGCAGATAGCAATGAGGCAAAAGGAGACCATTAACACTATATAATCACAATGCTTCTCAGAAAACTGCAAAATAAGCTCTTAGCCATGATATAGTTAGATGGGGTGGGAACAGACAGCAGTGATGGAGAAGAAGAATACCTTAGTGCAGGACCTGAAAAGCAACATGCATAAGCTAATGCATGGTCCAAAGTACAGAAGATAGCATTCTCACTACAGGATCAAATAATAGTGATTGATGCTAAGAAAGTTGTGATATATCATATGGAGGATGAGTACAGTAAATGATCAAAAACTTAAAGAAGCAGAGAATCACAGTTTAGAGCTTGTTCACCTGGATATGGCATAACATCAAAAAACTACAATACAGGAACAGCAATTTGGGAGCAAAAGCAGGTGAAAATAATGAAAAGGGAAACAATACAGTATATATTCAAATAGCAATGGGGTATGAACAAGCATCACTGGCCCTTGAGCTTCTAATGTACAATCAAATAACTTCAAAATATATGCTGAGAGCCAGGATACAGAGGCGAAAGGATGATACAGAAACTGACAGTAATAATAGGAAGCCATAAAAAGGGAGTTCAAAACAAATTTGCTACATAAACTTATTTCCATAACACCAAAAATGGCAATCTCATTACAACAGTAGACACGATTATGTCATATACAAAAACCATGGTATATGAGCACATCAGATAAATGTGATGCACATACAAGTATGTTATAGGAGAAGTTAGAAATAGTAGGTAGAGAAAGCCATAGAATAATACTTACTGAAACACCACTTGATACAATGTTTAAGAAATTATAAAATAAGATGACATGGCATGGCCCAAGAACAGATGGCAATGACCCAAACATGATATCATGGCAAATTCTCAGACATCTGTGTGGTGTAAAGACACCATGAGTGCTTAAACATTTGACTATAATGTAAACCAAGACAATCTCAGAACATAGGTTGTCACTCCTAATATAAAGAACAGAGGGAAACAATACTAGTATAATAATAATGCCAATGATGATGATAATAGTTTATATTTATTTAGTACTCATTTTATGCCAGGAACTAAGAACTTTACATATACTAACTACTTTACTTTCTTTTTTTAAGACTTTGTTTATTTGTCAGAGAGAGAGAGAGAAAGTACAAGCTGGGGGAGGAGCAGAGGCAGAGGGAGAAGCAGGCTCCCCACTCAGCAAGGAGCCTGATGGGGACTCGATCCCAGGACCCTAGGTTCATGATGGGAGCTGAAGGCATATGCTTAACCAACTGAGCCACCCCGGCATCCCAATAACTACTTTACTTTCACAACAAACATATGAAGTAGGTATTACTAGTATTTTAGGATTGAGGAAACTAAGGCAGAAAGGTAGAAAGTGACTTGTACATCAGGAGACCTGACACCAAATACTCAGATGACCGTCTAACCTCATTATATATCAGTGGTGCTGTGCTATCTCTGATGTACGTGGTGGGAAATCAAAAATACACAGTAAAGAAACTAATGGCTATATTGCTGATACAGACAGCAAACACTGTTGCCTAAGTAGATTTATAGCCCATTAGCAAACATCTGTGGTGCATGAGCAGCCACCACAGTAGGCAGAACATTTGACTGCAAGGCACAATCCAATCATCCTGTAACATGGGCTGATATCAGGATGATAGAGGTGTAGCCAAACCAGATGCTGTCACAATTAATAAACTGTTATTCATGATACAGAAGATTCCATTCTTAATTCTGAAGTAGACAATAACATTTTCACAGAACCATAGTATATGAGTAGAAATATATAAACCCCAAACATATTATATGAACAGAAATTCCTTATGCATGTTCAGACTACCATGAAAAATGACCCAACACCTATATACAAGGGAAGACATTGGTACAAAGAAAAGAATCACTTAGTGAAAATTGCATAGATAATCACAATATATGATCAAAAGCCACAATACAGGAAGGAATTACTTGGCCCAGGAGCAGATGGTAATGGTGGGAAACGATGATATATGCTCAGATGATCACAATGCAAAAATCAATCAATCAATCACTGTTGTTTGATTGTTTGAACATGACACACATCAATATGCTTTGAAACAGGAGCTATCAATTATACAGATACAGTAGAGTCGTCTATAGAAACAGTAGTCAACAGTTGTGCTGTTCTTGCTCAGGTAGATGTGATGGGTAATGAAGAACATAACACAGCAATAAATGGATTTATTGAGGGAGACATTATTGCAAAAGGAGAAATAAAGGCGTAACATCAGATGACCATGTTAGAAGTATAGCCACCACCAATAATGTAGCATAGGACTGAGACGTACAACCAATCTCAGAATGCAAGCTGACAATCATAATAAAGAACAAAAAGACATAATAACTTAATATTATCAGCATTTACCATGTGTCAGGCACTAATCTAAGCATTTTACATTTAATGCCTTGAATCATCACAACAACCCTGTGAGGTAGGTATTATCCTTACTATTATTTTGCAGTTGAGAAAACAGGGACACGAAGGGGTGAAATGACTTGTGCAAGGACACCAAGCTATTAAATGGCAGAACTGGGATTAAATACAAGCATTCTAGCTTCAGAGTCAGCACTGTGCATATACACTGATGGTGCCATGCTTCCTCAAATGGACGTGGTACAAGATTAAAAAATACAGAGTACAGGAACAAATGGCCTTGGTCCAGGAGTAGGCGGCAATGTAGCAAAAGTAGACACCGTAGCACATGCTCAAACATCCGTGGTGCATGAGCAGCCACCACAGGAGTCTGAGCATTTGACTACGATGCACACTCAGAAGATCCTGCAACATGAGCTGACATCCAGTGTATAGCAGTAGATACTGAAGACGAAGGAGGAAGCAAACACATTGAAGTAAATAACTATGGTGCACAAAATGATACTTATGGTACAGAAATTTTCATTTTTAGTAAAAAGCAGACAGTGATGGTGCATTTTCACACACATGATGAATAAAAAGAACACTGTAGTAAAACTTCAAACACAATCAAAGAATAGAATGCATTATGCACCTTCACACAACTATAGAGAAAGCCAATAGCTCTTTAGAGCCAAGAGACAAAGTAAAATAAAAAATAACCATGAGTGATGACATCACAGATGAATATGTTACATGATCAAAACATCTCAATATATAAATGATTATTTCAGAAACAGATGTCAACGGTATATAGAGAGACACCATGGAATTTTTTCACACAACAGTTGATGAAAGCCATAAGCAGTGTTTGATCATTTGATTATAATGTACACAGGTAAACAAAACCACTCTATACTATGTTATAGCAGTCATGATACAGGAGCCATGAGACACAGGATATGATACACAAACTTGTTTTTGGAGAAGAAAACCATGTTGTGGTGCTCATGACATCTGGTACTCAGATAGATATTGTGCTTTACAAAAAAGCCACAGTAGAGGAGTGAATAGTTTTGTCCATGAGTAGAAGTCAGCTATGCAAAAGGAGACCTGACACCAAATACTCAGATGACCATGTTGCATTAACAGCCACAACTAGTATTTGAGCATTTGCTTATGATGCTTACTTACACAACCCCATGGCATGAATCAATGGCAATGGCACAGAAGCAAACGGACATGCCAGTATGCTTCCTGAAATGGATACAGTTGGTGATTTAAAAAAACACAACATATTTCTTTAGGAGCAGATGGCAATGATGAAACAGGTGAAATTATGGTACATGTTTAAATAACTAGGTGCATAAACAGCCGCCAAAGGCATTTGACTGTGATGCACACTCAGATAAGCCAGTGACATGTGAAAACATCTATCATCTTTGAATATATACAGTGCAGGAAAAGGCAGGAGTGATTAAGGAGTAGAGAGCCATGGAATAAGAGCAAATAATCATAAAGCATAAACTAATATATATGATGCATGAAACACCATTTCCCTGTAGAGCAGCAGGCAATGAAGTTTTCTGCTCAGGAACCATGGGATATGAGTACACAAGCATGTTGTATGCTCAGACAACCATGATGCATGAGCAAAAACCTAGAATACAAAAGCATGTGGATATGATACAGAAGCAAACAACATGTAGTGGAATATGCTTAGACAGACCGGGCATATGAGTAAAGGAAACATAACACATGAATACATTTTCTTTAGGCCAGCAGCATATGGCAGTAATGCTAGGGGTATATCATGGCAAATGCTCAGACAATCATGGTACATAAACAACTACCACTAATGTTTGAGCATTTTACTGTGATGTACACCCAGATGCCCCAAGAAAAGGATCTGATGACCACAATATAAAGGCAAATGAATAAGGATATTAGGGGAGATAGTGATGATAAAGGAGCTGAAAACAATAGTGCAGGAGCTAATAGGATAGTGCAGATAGCAGTTATTCAAAGGGAGACTCGATGGCATATGCTCATATCATGGTGCATTAAACACTAGTACAAGTGTCTGAGAATTATGCCATAATGCACACATACAGAACTCCAGATTTGAGCTGACAATTATGGTAGAGAATCAAGGGACACAGTATCATTTATCATCATCGTCACCACATGCATCTTACTACATGCCAGGCAGTGTTCAAAATATTTATGTAACTCATATAATCCTCACAACAATCTTATGAGGTATTATTTTATCATTTTGCAAGAAAACAAAGCATAGTACACATTTGTGTACTGATATGCCCAAGATCCCACAGCTAGTAAGTGGATAATTCGGGATTCAAATCCAGTCATTTTGGCTCCACTACCCATTCTCTTAAAAACTACAATAAATGACAATATGGTGTGATTCTTTTCACAGACAAGATAGAATATTTAAAAACAGAATAATGAATGGCTTTGTTCCAGAAGCAGATGGTGATGTTGCACAAGTAGACACCATAGCACATGCTCAAACATTCATGGTGCATAAGCAGCCACCAAGGAGTCTGAGCATTTGACCATGATGTACACACAGAAGAACCTGCAACATGAGTGACACCCAGGTTATAGGAGTAGACAGTGATGAAAAAGGAGAGAAAACTCATTGCAATAGCAAAACCATGTGCACAAACTATTATACATGGTACAGAATAGTAATTCCCAGTATAAGAGTGGACAATGATGGTGTATTTTCAAACAAGCATAGTGTTTAAGTGGAAATGCATATATAAGTTGGCTAATTGAATTTAAATTTTTTAAAAAGTGGAAATGCATAATAAAACTTCAAACACAGTATACTATCATGGAAGATGAATCAATACTTATATGAAAGAGGGGACTGATATGGTACACCAACAAAGAACTATAGAGTGAAAAACTGCTCAGATAATTTTTTTTAGCTACTGGAATGTATGGCATTGGTCTAGGAGCAGATCGCACCTACACACCTATAGGGCATGCTGCACGAACATACACCTATAGGACATAAGACGTGAATTACAATACAGGCATAGATATACATGGTATAGAAATAAACTGTGGTGTGATTCTTACTCAGATATGATGCATGATAAAAAAAACACCAAAGAAGCAATGAATGACTTTGGTACAGGAGAAGTTGACAATGGTACAAAAGGAGACTCAGATGGATGTAATGCCTAATTAAAAATAATCATGGTGAATATCCAGAATTTGTGTTTGAGCCTATTATATACTTAAATGATGTCATTACATGAGCTAACAGCTATAATGCAGTTAGTAGACATGGTACAGGAGTAGACAACAAATATGGAGGAAACAACCATTGTGTATGAACTAATGACCACAATATAAGAGCTAATATCCATGTTATAGAAGCTGTCATTCTATACACAGAAAGTCATGATGTTTTTTCACATACTTACAATAGACTAGCAAAATTGATCATATATATAGCTAGTCAATGAGTAAATACATATTATACACAAACAGTTGGATATCCTGCTGCAGGATATCCATAATATATAATCCAGTTCTTTCAGTCAAGGATTAGGGGACAATGGTGCAAAATGAGACCCCATGCCATATCAGATGGCTATTGTACATAAACATCTACCTCTCTTGCGTTTGAGTATTTTATCATGATGTGCATCCTGACAATGCCAAAATGTGAAGTATGAATGATGATACAAGAGGACATATCACAAGAAAATATCCAATAAAAATAAATGTGTGACCTTGAGCAAAAAATATATATATATATATCCTATACAGGGGCATTTGGACATGGTACAGGAGCAAAGAGCAATGCTGAAGTAGAAGACAGATGTGACTGATGTATGAGTTAGTAATGATGCTGCCCAATATGATTATGACATAGAACATAGAAAATCACAGGTCAAGCTCAAACATTAGCAGTATATGAACAAACTGTGGTGCTAGTCAGATGGACATAATGCCTAATTAAAAAACCATAATATAAAAGCAAATTTTGAGTGGAAGATGCAGTCTTCCAGTTTTGGAATGAATAAATCATGGGAATAAAAAGCACGGCATAAAGAATATAATCAATGATATTGTAATAACAATGTATCAGGATAGATGGTAGCTACACTTGTGTTGAACATAGCATGATGTATAAACTTGTCAAATCACTTTGTTGTACACCTGAAACTAATTTAACATTGTGTGTCAACTATACTCAAATAAAATAAATAATAATAATTTAAAAATTATTACACATATTCACAGAGACATAATATATAAAATGCTTACTTCCATATTATAATAACAAAATTAAGATAAATAAACCATAACATGAAGAACAAAGAAAAGCAAATGTTGAAACTGTTAAATATCAGTTGATAGTGATGGAGATTTCATTGTCTTAACCACCATATTTACCAAAATGTTATTTTCTCATTTCAGTAAGTACATCACATCTTTAAGCAAGATAGACTCTAAATCTAGATTGCAATGGTCTACCAATTTTGGTACTTTAAAAATTCTATTCAGTGCTTCATCATGCACAAAAATTTTAGATTCTTTTTAAGTAAATAATAGATATTATTGAAAAGCTTTAAAAAAGTAAATGTCTTCAAGTGTAGATGCTGTTATGGGTGGAAATATGTCCCCTCCAAAAAGAGACTTTGAAGTTCTAATTCCTGGTACCTATAAATGTGACCTTATTTGGTTATAGGGTCTTTGAGGATATAATCAAGTTGTAAGAGGAGGTCATATTGGCTTAGGGTGGGCCCTAAATCCAATGGCTGGTATCCTTATAAGAAGAGGGAAATTTAGAGAATTTTATGTGAGGCAGAGATTGCAGTGATGATGCCATAAACCAAGGAATACCTGCAACTACCAGAAACTTGAAGAGGCAAGTATAGACACTCTTCTAGAGCCTTTGGAGGAAGTACAGCCACATCAAAATCTTGATTTTGGACTTTTACCCTCTAGAACTGTGAGAAAACAAATTTGTTGTTTTAAGCTACCCAGTTTGTTGTACTTTGTTACAGCAACCCTTTAAAAACTAATATAATGGCATTGCTGCAAAAGGAGATATCATGGCACATGATTGAATGACTGTATAGTATATAAAAATATATCTCTCTGTAGTTTTACTACCTGAACAAAATCCACATTCAGAAAACCGCCAAATATTATCAGTCAGCCAAAATACATGAGTGAATATATATCAATTAAAGTGTGTTGACATTTATCTATCAGAAGTAGAGTGTAGTTATTTACAAGTTATCTATCTTGTAATTGTAGTCAACATTGTATATAAGAAAACGACATTGATATATATATATATTTAAATAATGTAACATGTCAAGAAAGCAATGATTCATGAGCTAGTAATCATATTACAGTGACGTAAAGCTCCAATAGAAGTATATAATGTCATAGTCGTATTAAGGTAAACTACCAAAGTGTAAGTTATATATAACATGGAAGTTATAGGCCCTGGCTCTACCCAAAGAATATCAAGAAAAGATGACCATGGTAAGTGCTGAAATAACCATGGTACATGGGCAGACATCATTGACATATGTTTAAAAACCATAATAATGACGTCATGACCATGGTTCAGGTTCATGTGCATAAGCTCTTACTATACTTATGATTAAAGAAGAGAAGACTGTGGTGCTTGCTTGGATGTCTAAAGAATAGAGACTCACACTGGAGCAGCAAAGGTTTGTTTCAGGGGAAGAAAACCATAGATATAACTTAAATATAGGATCAGTTGCCTCTGATTTATGCCAAGGTGACTATGGCATGTGCTAAGGTCATGGTATGACCTCAGGGCAGGAACTTATACTATGATTAAGTTCAGACTGCTGTGACGCATAAACCTCAGCATGTGCTCAGATCACCATGCTGCTGAAGGTGCCTATGGCACAGTAGTAGGTGGCTATGGTGGTGAATGTTCAAATGACTATAATGCATTAACAAATGACCAAAGATGACATTTGTTTGCTTTGATGTCTATGATGCAAGAACATTAAAGTTACTGATAATGATAACCATGGTAAAAGAAAAAAAGGAAAAAAAAGTAAAAGACATGAAATAGGAACCAAAGGCCATAGTGAAGGTGCAGAATCAAATATTTTTTTCCTATATTCTTTTTTAATTGAAATATAGTTGACAATGTTTTATTAATTTCATGTGCATAACACAGTGATTTGACAATTCTATACATTATGCGCTGCTCACCACAGTCAGTGTACTCACCATCTGTCACCATACAATGTTATTACAATGTTATTGACTATATGGAATCAGATAATTATAATGGAACAATCATGATACACTAACCTAAGTCCACAATTCCACAGAAAGAGCCATAATGCAGATGCAAACATAGTATTGGAGTAGTTGGTCCTTAAGTGGAAGTAGACAACCATAATTTTAAAAATGATTCATGAACAGACAGCCAAAGTACATGAAAATACACGTTCAGACAAACATGGTGCATAAGCAAATGTTTATGGTGCAGGAGTAGGTGGCCCTAAGTATAAAAGCATATAATCACATTGTATATACCACAGTGCATAGGCAAATAAACATGGAAGGGAATCAAACAGCCATAGGAAGGAACATAGAAAAGCAGCAAAGAACCATGGTATGGCTCAAGAGTCTGCAGAGTTTGGCACACACAAAGGTGAAAACTGTCCCAGAGGGTTTACTGAAGAGGGGAGACCAAGGTCTTTTAGCTCTGGGCCAGAGATTGGGGCATGGTCATTTTTATTCTGATCCTCTAAAGAGGCATGGAAAGCCTCCAGGGAACAAAAGCCACAGAGGACCAGCTTATGTTGAGCCTAACCCCCTGGCAAGGGATGGTGCAACTCCGCCCAGGCAAAGACACCTGAGAAGCAGCACGGCAGGCTCCTCCTCCAGAAGACAATCTGGTAGAATAGGTGCAAACTAGATTACAGATCCCATAAGACTGTAAAACTCCAGCACAAGGGAAAAATAGTATATTGAGCTTGAGGGTTTTTTCTCACAATTCGGTTATCTTTCAGTCTAAAACTTTCCATTTCTTTTTTTTTTTTTTACTTTTTTCCCATTTCAAGTAGTTTCTTATTTTACCAACTTATATTTTCAAGTTGCTTTTCAACTTTTATTTTTTACATCTACATTTAATACATATAGGCTTCATTTTAGTCCTCTTTTCACTCTATTACATCTTATTTTTGTAAATAGATAAGTTTTGCTTTCTTTGCAATTTTGGGAGGTAGTGTCTTCTAACACATAGACCAAAATTCACTTAGTGGATCACCCTGCTTTGTCCACCCTGAGAGATTATAGTCTCTCTTCCCCCACCCCACTTTTTTTTTCTCTTTTTCTTGTTTGTTCTGTTTTGCTTTTTGTTTGCTTTTCTGTTTTGGTTTCTGACAGCTTCAGACTTGTCTGGGATATATTTTGTATAGGTCAGCGTCCATATTTTGGACTCTGATCACTCACTCACCCATTCTTCTCTGGGCAAAATGACTAAAGGGAGGAATTCACCACAAAAGAAAGAACCAGAGGTAATGTTCTCTGCCACAGAGCTAATCAATATGGATATAAGTAAGATGTCAGAGATGGAATTCAGGATAACAATTATAAAGTTAAGACCTGGGCTTGAAAAAAAAAGCATAAAAGACACCAGAGAATTCCTAAGTTCAGAAATGAGATCTAATCAGGCTGAACTTAAAAATGCTATAACTGAGATGCAGTCTAAATTGGATGTTCTAACAGCTAGGGTGAATGAGTCAGAAAAGAGAGTAAATGATCTAGAAGACAGGCTGATGGAAAGGAAGGAAGTAGAGGAAAAGAGTAAAAGACAACTCAGAGCCCATGGAGAAAGGCTTCAATAATTTAATGATGTTTTGAAATGAATAAATGTCAGAATTACTCATGTGCCTGAGGCAAAGGGGAGACAAAGGGCCAGAGGGTATATTTGAGCAAATCATAGCTGACAACTTCCTTAATCTGGGAAAGGAAACAAGAATTCATGTCCAAGAGGAAGAAAGGGCCTCTCCCCAAATCAATAAAAATATCATCACCCTGACATATAATAGTGAAGCTTGCAAATTTTAGAGAAAAAGAGGCTATCCTGAGAGCAGCTCAAGATAAGAGATTCCTTATGTACAGAGGGAGGGACATAAGAATAACATCAGGCCTACCCACAGAAGCCTGGCAGGCCAGAAAAGACTGGCATAATATATTCAGGGTACTAAATGGGAAGAACATGCAGCCAAGAATTCTTATCCAGCAAGGCTGTCATTCAGAATGGAAGGAGAGATAAAGAGATTCCAGGACAGGGGCATCTGGGTGGCTCAGGAGGATGAGAGTCTGCCTTTGGCTCAGGTCATGATCCCGGGGTACTAGGATTGAGCCCTGCATCAGGCTCCCTGTTTGGTGGGGAGCCTGCTTCTCCCTCTCCCTCTCCTGTTCCCCCGCTTGTGCTTTCTTGCTCTCTGTCAAATAAATAAAAATCTTAAAAAAAGAGCTTCTAGGACAGAAAGAAACTGAAAGAATATGTGACCACCAAGCCAGCAATGCAAGAAATATGAAGGAGGATCCTGTAAGCAAAGAGAAAACCCAAGAGTAAGAGAGACGAGAAAGAAACAATCTACAGAAACAGGGACATTACAGGCAATACAATGGAACTAAATTCATATCTTTCAATAGTTACTTGAATGTAAATGGGCTAAATGCTCCAATCAAAAGACACTGGATATTAGACTGGATAAAAAAGCAAGATCCATCCATATGCTATCTACAAGAGACTCATGTTAGACCTAAACACACCTCCAGACTGAAAGTGAAGGGGTGAAAAACAATTTGTCATGCTAATGGACCTCAAAAGAAAGGTGGGGTAGCAATCCTCCTATCAGACAAATTAGATTTTAAACCAAAGACTGTAGTAAGAGATGTAGAGGGACACTATATCATACTTAAGGGTCTATCCAACATGAATATGTAAAAATAGTAAATATCTATGCCTCCAAAATGGGAGCAGCCAATAATATAACCAATTAATAACCAAAGTAAAGAAACACATTGATAATAGTACAATAGTAGGGGACCTCAACACTCCACTCACAGCAATGGACATATCATCTAAGCAGAAGACCAAGAAACAAGGGCTTTGAATAACACACTGGTCCAAATGGACTTCACATATACAGACAGAATATTCCATCCTAAAACAACAGAATACGCATTCTTTTTGAATGCACATGGAACTTTCTCCAGAATAGATCACATACTTGGCCACAAATCAGGTCACAACCAATACCAAAAGACTGAGATTATTCCTTGCATATTCTCAGACCACAATGCTTTGAAACTGGAACTCAATCACAAGGAAAAAAAAACTCCCAAAAAACATGAGTCCATGGCCAGATGGCTTCCCAGCAGAATTCTGCCAAACATTTAAAGAAATAATACCTATTCTACTGTTTCAAAAGATAGAAATGGAAGTAAAACTTCCAAACTCCTTCTATGAGGCCATGATTACCTTGATCCCAAAATCAAACAAAGACCCCACCAAAAAGGAGAATTATAGACTAATATCCCTGATGAACATGGATGCCAAAATACTCACCAAGATCCTAGCCAATAGGATCCAACAGTACATTAAAAGGGTTATTCACCACAACCAGGTGGAATTTATTCCTGGGATGCAAGAGTGGTTCAACATTTGCAAATCAATTGACATCATAGATCACATTAACAAAAGGAGAAACCAGAACCATACGATCCTCTCAACTGATGCAGAAAAAGCATTTGACAAAATACAGCATCCTTTCTTGATTAAATCTCTTCAACGTCTAGGGATAGAGGGAACATACCTCAATATCATAAAAGCCATCTATGAAAATCCCACAGCTAATATCATTCTCAATGGGGAAAAACTGAGAGCTTTTCCCCTAAGGTCAGGAACACGACAGGGATGCCCACTCTCACCACTTTTGTTCAACATAGTACTAGAAGTCCTAGCCTCAGCAATCAGACAAAAAAATTAAATAAAAGGCATTCAAATTGGCAAAGAAGTCAAACTCTCACTCTTTGCAGATGACATGGTACTTTAAGCGGAAAACCCCAAAGACGCCACCCCCAAATTGCTAGAACTCATACAGCAATTCAGCAACATGGCAGGATACAAAATCAATGCACAGAAATCAGTTGCATTTCTATACACCAACAATGTGACTGAAGAAAGAGAAATTAACACTCGATCCCATTTACAATTGCACCAAAAACCATAAGATACCTAGGAATAAATCTAACCAAAGGGGTAAAAGATCTTTACACAGGAAACTACAGAACACTAATGAAAGACATTGAGGAAGACACAAAGAAATGGAAACACATTCTACGCTCATGGATCGGAAGAATAAACATGGTGAAAATATCTATGCTGCTCAGAGGAGTCTACACATCCAATGCAATCCCTTACCAAAATAACATCAACATTTTTCACAGAGCTGGAACAAACAATCCTAAAATTTGTATGGAACCAGAAAAGATCCCAAATAGCCAAAGGAATGTTGAAAAAGAAAACCAAAGCTGGGACATCACAATGCCTGACCTCAAGCTATATTACAAAGCTGTCATCACAATGCCTGACTTCTAGCTATATTACAAAGCTGTCGTCACGGTACTGGTGCAAAAACAGACACATAGATCAATGGAACAGAATAGAAAGCCCAGAAATGGACCCTCAACTCTATGGTCAACTAATCTTTGGCAAATCAGGAAAGAATATCCAATGGAAAAAAGTCCCTTCAGGAAATGGTACTGAAAAATTGGACAGCCACATGCAGAAGAATGAAACTGGAAAATTCCCTCACACCATACACAAAGATAAACTCCAAATGGATGAAAGACCTAGATGTGAGACAGGAATCCATCAAAATCTTAGAGGAGAACACAGGCAGTAACCTCTTTGACATCAGCCACAGCAAATTCCTGCAAGACACATCTCTAAAGGCAAGGGAAACAAAAGCAAAAATGAACTATATGGACTTCATCAAGATAAAAATCTTCTGCATGGCAAAGCAAACAGTCAACAAAATTAAAAGGTAACCTATAGAATGGGAGAAGATATTTGCAAATGACATATCAGATAAAGGGCTGGTATCCACAATCTATAAAGAACTTCTCAAACTCAACACCCAAAAAACAAATAATCCTGTCAAGAAATAGGCAGAAGACATGAATAAACATTTCTCCGAAGAAGACATACAAATGGCCAACAGACACATGAAAAAATGCCCCACATCACTTGCCATCTGGGAAATACAAATCAAAACCACAATGAGATACCACCTTATACCAATTAGAATAGCTACAATTACGAAGACAGGAAACAACAAATGTTGGCAAGGATGTGGAGAAAGGGGAATCCTCTTTCACTGTTGGTGGGAATGTAAGCTGGTACAGCCACTCTGGAAAACAATATGGAGGTTCCTCAAGAAGTTAAAAATAGAGCTACCCTACAACCTAGCAATTGCACTACTGGGTATTTACCCCAAAGATATAGATGTAGTGAAACAAAGGGGCACCTGTACCCAATGTTATAGCAGTAATGTCCACAATAGCTAAACTGTGGAAGGAGCTGAGATGTCCTTCAACAGATGAATAGATCTAACGAAGATGTGGTTCGTATATACAATGGAATATTTGTCAGCGATCAGAAAGGATGAATACCTACCACTTACATCGACATGGACAGGACTGGAGGAGATTATGCTAAGTGAAATAAGTCAAGCAGATAAAGACAATTATCATATGGTTTCACTCATATGTGGAACATAAGAAATAGCACAGAGGATCATAGGGGAAGGGAGGGAAAACTGAATGAGAAGAAATCAGAGAGGGGACAAACTATGAGAGACTCTTGACTCTGGGAAACAAACAGGGTTGTGGAAGGGGAGGTGGGTGGGCAGATGGGGTAACTGGGTGATAGGCACTAAGGAAGGCACATAATGTGATGAGCACTGGGTGTTATACACAACTAATGAATCATTGAACACTACATCAAAAACTAATGATGTTCTATATGTTGGCAACTGAATTTAAATAAGAAAAATACTGTCATGTATTAAAAAAAAAAAAAAAAGAACCAAGGTGTGGGAAAGTATTTCCAGGATGCTTTTGGAAAGAGTCATGATATTTGGTCATCATGCAAGGGGAAAACCTTAAAGTCTCAGAAGACACAATAAAACTTTGATTGTTATATTGGGGAAAACTAACATCTGATCAGGTTAGGCACAGTCCCCAAGAGGCAAACTTCTTAGAATAGTAAAGACCACCCAGATCAGGGCTGGGGCAAGAGGGATTATGAAGGGTTAATCCTAGTCCCAATTTTTGTATCTTAAGAAAATGGAGATGCATCATCACACCCACTCAGACTAGGAGAGTAAATGCTTGAACAGACACAGGTTTTATTCACTTATTCATGTTCTGAGCAATCTATTTCACACTCACACTAAGTTCTGACAACACAATATTTAATAAAATAGACATGATGCTCACCTTCAGGGAGTTGATAGTTTACTTGGAGAACCAGAAATTATAGTAAAGTATGATAAAAGTGCAATGAGAGGGAAAATACAGAGTACAATGAAAATAGAGAAAAAAACATTTAAGCTGAGTTCTGGGGAATAAAGGAAGATATCCTGGAGGAAGTAACATTTAAACAGAGACCTGAATGATGAACTCAAAAAGTTCAGACTAAAAAAAAAAATTCCATCACATATCAAAGTGGGCAAGAGATCACAATGTGTTAAAAAATATGAAAGTTGTTCAGTACTTCTGGAACAAAACCACGGAGGAGGAGATGGCTAAAAATAAACCCAGAGAGGTAAACAGCAACCAATTTATGCATGGTCTTGCAAGCCACTACAAAGAACTTAGGTTTAATTTTTAGAGAAGAGAAACCACTGAAGGATGTTGTGACACAAACATATCTGTATACTGGAGAGAGAATTCTGGTTGCTGGGTGCATATTGGGCTCAAAGGGATAAAACAGAGTAAAAATAGAGAACAAAATTGATGCTGGTGAAGGGAGAAAGAAGTTAGAGTTAAATATGATTTGGCAATTCTGGAATAGTTGAAAGGTAGACTCTATAGAAATAGCTTTCAAGCTCTTCTGGGAACCCCTGCATCTAAAATATAAGTGAACCTTGGTAGTTCACTTATTTGACAAATACATCATTAGATAAACCAACACCACCTTCTGTAGTAGGAATCAAAGCCTTAATGTTGAAGAGTTAAAATGAATAACATACAGCGGGAACCTCAACATTGTAAGTAAGAATCTGGGACAGATAAATTTGATAAGGGATATCTCTTCCCTTGAGCAGAGAAGATACACATATATACAAACACACACATATATACACATTACTTTGAAATGTATGAAATATTTGTTTATTAATGTTATTATTAGTTCTCTTTAAGAATAAGCCATAAGTGACTCTTAATGATAGAGAACAAACTGAGGGTTGATGGAAGGGAGGTATGTGGGGGATGGGCTAAATGGATGATGGGTAATAAGGAGGGCACTTGTTGTGATGAGAACTGAGTGCTGTATGTAAGTCATGAATCACTGAATTCTATTCCTGAAACCAATATTGCACTGTACATTAACTAACAAAATTTAAATTAAAAATATAGCTATTAAAATTAAATTAAATGTACAGTAGCAAGATTTTGGCCCCCATGATATTTTATCCCCTAGTATTATGTCCATGACTATGTTATAGTACATCGTCAAAGAGACTTTACAGATGGAATCAGTTAATAATCAACTGACCTTAAAATAGATCTTTTTGGATTATCTAGATGAGCCCAGTGTAATCACATGGACTCTTAAGAACAGAAGAGGAAGAGAGAAGAGGAGGCAGGAGAGATTCAAAGGATGAGAGAAACTCAATCTTCTGTTGCTGCTTTTGAAGACGAAAGGATCCTTGAGCCAGGGAATGCAGGTGGCCCCGAGAAGCTGAGGAATATCTCTAGCTAACAGCCAATGAGGTACCTCAGTTCAACAACCACACAGAACTGAAACTGGTCAATAATCTGAATGAGCTTGGAAGCAGATTTATCCCCAAAGCCTCCAAAAAGAAATGCAGCCCTGACAACATTTTTATTTCACCCTTATGAGTTTCCTTAAGTAGAGGAAGAGGACCCACCTCAGTCAACCACACTTCTGACCTACAGAATTGCGAGGTAAAAAAAAAAATGTGTTTTTAAACTGCTAGATTTTCTATAGCTTGTTACATCAGCAATAAAAATTAATACACTTAGTTTCTTCATCTCAAAGAAAAGGATAATAATAGCTATTACTTTTGGACTGTGTGATGATTTCATGAGAAAAAATTATATATAATATGTATTATACTAATATGTAATATATAATATATAACACATATTATATACATTATATATATAATTGAGTAAACAGCATATAATGGCCATCCAATAAATGGTTGCAAATGAAGTTACATTAATATTGAATTCTATCTGTATACTTATTATGTATTTTGCCATTTATGGTCAAATTTTACTCTTATCACAATCCTGATAGGTAAGCAAGGTAAGAATGTTTTAATCTATATAAGGAATAAAAATCTAAAACACAAAGAGGTGTTTACTTGGTCACAAACCTATAACTAATAAGTGTCACAGAGGGACAGAGACTTCTGATTTCTGGTTAAATGTTATTTCCACAGCTCACTTAAAAAGTATTTCCTGAAGGAGTTACTATGATGGTGAGAATTCAGTTATATACTATTGTGATAAGGAGAAGTACTTTTTGGCCAAGTTGTTGCTTGATGCCCTCCCTGTAGCACAGGGCTGGCCTAGGCTCTAGGAATAAATACTGAGTATTGGCAAGAAATATAATTTCACAATGAGTCAGCTTGGTGACCATTCTAGGAGAGCAGTGGAGACTACAGGATAGAGAGATTTGGATAAGGCCATGTAAAAACCAGCACTAAGGGATTTAGGAATCTGATATAGCTGTCTGAAATACAAAAACCATGTAGTTCCTAAAACCAGAGTATTCTGGTTTCAGCCAAAGCCATTAATCCTGTTTCCTACTTCTTCAGTTCACTCACACACCCCTCCCAAAAGGTCTACAATTCAGCTCTATTTCAAAATTCAAGAATCACAGATATAAATCCAGAATGATACTTAAAGCTAGAAAGCAACTGTAGGTAACAAAACCAAAGTCTATGCGAGGTGCTTTCATACATCCAAATCCAGAAACACAATAGTACAATGGTCACCTTAAGGAATATTGCTCATACTCAGATAAATGGTGAACCAAGGTAGAATCTGCTATCCTAGAAGCTGATGAAAAAAAATCTATTTTCTCTCTCCTGCAGACTGTGCCAATGCCTTAAGTCCATGCGGATCTGTACCACTGCACATTGTCAGGAGGAGGAATGACAGTAGGAAATTCATGACAATTATCACGCATCAAAGAAAAGATAATGTCTGTATAATGTCATCTCTTTTTGAAACACAGGTAAATTTATGGAATTGATTTAATATTAGCTCTGAATTTGGGCCAACTAATGTCAACTACTGGGTCTCAGTTTCTTCAGTTATAAGATTAATGGCTTGAACTAGATGATAACTAAACTTCCAGGTCCAATATTCTATAATTCAGAGAAATATCAACTAAGAATGAAACAAGAGCATAAGCAACATTGGGTCCATATTTACCTTTCTTTCCCTAGATCTAAGCTTTGCTTAGGATTAGAAACCTCCACCTCTACCAATTCTGGGGTAATAGTTAAGGAATACAAAAATGTGGATAGTCAAATATCATAACAAAAATATTAATGAAAATTAATTTCATAGAATTATTGACTATATAACAAGGGACCTATACTGTACTAGGAATAGGGATACGGTATTTTTAAAAGGCAAAAAAAGTCCTCAAGGGGATAAACAAAAAATAACTAACATCTACTTTAAGGCAGAATTAAATAACTGAAACAACATTATAAACACTGTGATGCTAGCCAACTGGAGAATGAAAAATCAATTATGACTTGGAAAGACCAAAGAAAGTGTAAAATTAGAGAAAGAAATTTGTAATTTAGTGAAAACTTGAAAAAGATTTCAAGAAATGGGATAGATGTTTGTAAGAGTTAATACTTTATACTTGTTTTTTTTTAAATTGGTTTAACAAAGAATATTTTTTAAACATCTAAATTCAGTAAAATATAGCCATATGAAGTCTACAGAAAACTTCATACTTGATGGTGAAACATTAAAAGAATTCTCAATAAAGTGAGAAAGGAGATAAAATTGACTATTAATATTACTATTTCATATATTATAAAAACCCAAGCCAGTAAATTAAGCTAAGAAAAAAAATGGGTAAATATTAGAAGAGAATAAAACTATCACATTGGAATAAAGAATTTCTTTGCTATAAAAATATGCCAGTTAACATCCTTTGTAAACACCAGCAATAACCAATTAGAGAATGTAATGGGGAAAAAAACAATATTTATATTAGCAAAAACTATAAAAACTGAGAAATATATTTTAAAATCTATTTAAAGGAAACTATAAAACTTTAAAAGAACTTTTGCTATGGTTGTGAAGGACTTTATACAACAGACCAATTCACCCACCAAGAAAATCTAGAAAATTGGGATAAAGTGTGTGTATGTTTTATTCCATCAAAAAGCTACCAAGGCAAACAGAATTTGAGGGGCAAAGATCTTGGAATGAAGGATAACTCATGAATGTGAACCTGATATACTACACCTCTTAATCTCTGTAAGAATTAGTTGACTGGCAAGAAACACAGGCAGAGGCTTGAAAATTAAGGAGAAAAGAGCTACTAAGAAATAGAGAAGGTGAGTTGAGCTTTCCAGTTTCATGGAGATGATGAGACAAAAATCAAAGTTTGGGAATTCAGGTAACCCAGGTTTAAATAACAAGAGTTGGGAGAAAGGAAAAGAGCAGAGAAATGGGTGTGATAATATGAGCCACATTTTCCATAGAGGGATTCACTGATTTCTAAATGTCTGTGCTGGAGAAGGCAAATAGGAAAGAGATGTTAAAATGATGACAAGATAGGCAGTTATCAGTGGTCTTATGGAGCTTGGGGCCCAAGATGGTGAAGAGTCTATAATAAGCCCCTAAATTTTCAGCTCAGATGCTAAAGAACTACGCAAGAGTGAAAGTGCACTACAAAGATATGATGCCTTCCAAAACAAACAACAAACAACCAACCTCATCCTTGAAGTGTCTTGATATCTGGCTGGATTAAAGTGATCTGCTTCCACTTTAATCCCCTGACAGAAGCTAAAGCAAATACTTTCTAAAAATTATAATGGAGGACCTCTGTTTCCAGATGACAATAGATGTATTTCTCCCTATTCCTTCCAAGTGATTATAATTAAAACCGTAGGCATGATGCAACAGAAAATCATTAAGGGATGCTGAGAGGTGGAAAGAGAAAGGCAGACTGGCTAGGGACTTGGGACTTATGGAACAACACAGAAGTGAGTTCCTCACATTTTCTTTTTACCTCCCAATTATCCCAAACTAGGCACTGGAAAAGCCTGCAACAAAGAAGGAGGCCAAACAAGCAAATCAACAAAAAACACACACCCTAAAAAAAGCCTGCTCACTCTACCCAAAGAATCAAGAAAGGGGGCAGCCCAGCAAGACAGAAAACTTACTGACAATACCTGCTCTACCTTAGCCAACCACTACAGACCCCCACCACCAGGAGTGAGGGCCAGAGGAGACCAAGTAAGGAATCTGGACTACCAACTCTATCCAACATTACAGACAATCTGACATGATGATCCCCATCTCTGTGGATAGAGCACCAGAAGTGGCTGAGTGAGGGGTCTGGACTTTAAATGCAAGGAAAGCAGAAGAGTCAGGAGATAATTTTTTTAGTTCTCATTGTTTAAGGAAATTTCTTTTAAATCACTAGCTGACTAGCTAACAAACCACAGACCTCAGCGACCACAAGAACAAAGAATACAGTATTTAGATAATAGCTTAGAAGAGCTACTAAGCTCTATAACCCACAAAAAGCAGCAACAACAAACCCTGAGGTGGGGGCAGAGAGAATTTGATTTCCAGAGTTAACATAGTATAATATCCATAATGTCCACTTTAACAAAAACATCACAAGACAAGTAAAGATAAGAAAACTATGGTATATTACAGAAAAACAGGAAATGGAAACTATCCCAGATGAGGCTGAGACATTAGACTTACTAGAGACTTCAAATCAATTGTTTTAAATATGCTCAAAAAGCTAAAGGAAACCAAGAGAACAATGTCTGACCAAATAGGGAATATCAATAAAGAAATAGAAGTTATAAATTCTGAAGTTGAAAACTACAATAACTGGGGGGCGCCTGGGTGGCTCAGTTGTTAAGCGTCTGCCTGCGGCTCAGGGCGTGATCCCTGCATTCTGGGATCGAGCCCCACATTGGGCTTCTCTGCTGGAAGCCTGCTTCTTCCTCTCCCACTCCCCCTGCTTGTGTTCCCTCTCTCGCTGGCTGTCTCTATATCTGTCAAATGAATAGATAAAATCTTTAAAAAAAAAAAACTACAATAACTGGAATGAAAAATTCACTAGAGGGGTTCAACAGACTTGAGTAGCAGGAAAAAAAGGAATCATCAAACTTGAAGATAGTTCAATTAAGTTTTTCAGTCTGAAGAAAAAAATGAAAGAATGAGAAAAATGAACACAACTGGATATGGACATGCAAAAAAAGACATTGGATCTTTTTACTCAACATTTACAAAAATTAATTCAAAATGAATCAAAGGCCCAAATACAAGAGCTAAAACTATGAAATTGTTAGAAGAAAAAATAGAAGTCTTCACAAACACAGACTAGGCAATAGTTTCTCAGAGTCACCAAATGCACAAGAAACAAAAGAAAAAATAGGGGGCGCCTGGGTGGCTCAGTCAGTTAAGTGTCTGCCTTCTTCTCGAGCCATGATTCCAGGGTGCTGGTATCAAGTCCTGCATCAGGCTCCCTCTTCAGGGGGGAGTCTGCTTCTCCCTCTACCCTTCCCCCCTGCTTGTGATCTCTCTCTCTCTCTCTCTCTAAGTGAAAATCTTTAAAAAATAGATTAATTGGACTCCATCAAAATTAATAACTTTTGTGCATCAAAAGACAATCAAGAGAGTGGAAAGACAAATGGGAGAAATATTTGCTGATCATATATCTGATAAAGATCTAATATCTTCAATATAAAGAATTCTTACAACTCAACAAAGGCAAACAACCCAATTAAAAGATGGGCAAAGGGTAAATTTTATGGTATGTGAATTACATCTCAATAAAGCTGTTAAGAAGCATCACATAAAGTTCTCTGCTTTCTACCAATTTTTTTAAAAAATAGCAAAGTACTTGAATAGCCATATCTCCAAAGCTATACAAATAGCCAAGAAACACATGAAAAGATGCTTAATGTCACCAGTCATTAAGGAAATGCAAATTAAATCTGTAATAAATAAGATAACATTTCACACCCACTAAAATATCTATAAAGGAAAGAAAACAAACAGAAAACAACAAATACTGATAAGGATGTGGAAAATTTGGAATCATCATATATTATTCATGGGAATGCAAAATGGACAATTTGGCAAGTCCTCAATAAGATAAACAGAATTAGTATATGACTCAACAATTACACTCCTGAGAATATAACTAAAACATTTCAAAACAGGTATTTAAACAAAAAATTAGAAATAAATGTTCACAGCAGCACTATTCATAACAGACAAAGGATGGAAATAACCCCATGTCCACCAACAGACGAATGAATAAATAAAATGTGGCATATCTATACAATTAAATATTATTCAGCCATAAAAAGTAGTGAAGTAGTGATACATGCTATGACATGAGTGAACCTTGAAAACATTCTGCTCAGTGTAAGACGCCAGACACAAAAGGCCACATATTGTATGATTCCATTTATATGAAATATCTAAAACAGGTAAATCCATAGACAGAGAAAGCCAATTAGTGGATGTCAGGGGCTTGAGAAAGGATGTAATGGGGTGCACCAGGCATGAGCTTTCCTACTGAGGTGACACACATTCTAGACCTAGATAGTGGTGATGGTTGCAAAACAATGTGAATGTACTAAATGTCACTGAAATATATAATTTAAAATGGTTAAAGTGGTAATAAACAAATAAATAAATGAGCCTACGAGACCTAGGACATTTGCATGAGTATCCCAAAGGAAGAAGGAGAGTATAAAAACTGAAAAAAAATTTGAAGAATTAATGGCTAAAAATTAAAGACACAAAACTACACATCCAAGAACCTCAAAAAACTCCAAATTGATTAAATTCAAAACAATCCAAAACCAAGGTGTTATAATCAAATTTTCAGGAAAAAGAAAAGACCGTGAAAGCAGCAAAAGTGGCATCATATACCAGTGATCTTCAAAAAGATTATCACCTAATTGTCCAACAAAACCTTCAAAAAAGAAATCCCAGGCCAGATGATTTCATGAGAGAATTTATTAAATATTTAAAAAAGAAATGGCAACAAAAAATAAATAAAATCTTTAAAAAAAAAAAAAGAAATGGCAAAAATTTGACAAATTACTTCTAGAATTAGAAAAGGGAACAGTAACAAACTCATTTTATGAGGCCAATATTGTCCTAATTCTAAAACCAAAGGCAGTATTTTTATAATAATTTTTTATTATGTTATGTCACCATACAGTAAATCCTTAGTTTTTGATGTAATGTTCCATGATTCATTATTTGCATATACCACCCAATGCACCATGTAATATGTGCCCTCCTTAACACCCATCACTGGCCTATCCCATTCACTCCCTCTGAAGCCCTCAGTTTGTTTCCCAGAGTCCACAGTCTCTCATGGTTCATTCCCCCTTCTGTTTACCCCCCCTTCATTCTTCCCTTCCTTCTCCTACCGATCTTCCTATTTCTTACGTTCCATAAATGAGTAAAACCATATGATAATTCTCTTTCTCTGCTTGACTTATTTCACTTAGCATTATCTCCTCCAGTCCCATCCATGTTGCAGCAAATGTTGAGAAATCGTTCTTTTTGATAGCTGAGTAATATTCCATTGTATATATGGACCACATTTTCTAAATCCAGTCATCTGTTGAAGGGCATCTCGGCTCCTTCCACAATTTAGCTATTGTGGACAATGCTGCTATGAACATTGGGCTGCATATGGCCCTTCTCTTCACTACATCTGTATCTTTGGGGTAAATACCCAGTAGTGCAATTGCTGGATCCTAGGGTAGCTCAATTTTTAACTTTCTAAGGGACCTCCACACTGTTTTCCAGAGTGGCTGTATCAACTTGCATTCCCACCAACAGTGTAAGAGGGATCCCCTTTCTTTACATCCTCTCCAACATTTGTTGTTTCCTGCCTTGTCAATTTTTGCCATTCTAACTGGCGTAAGGTGGTATCTCAGTGTGCTTTTGATTTGAATTTCCCTGATGGCTAATGATTTTGAACATTTTTTCATGTGTCTGTTAGCCATTTGTATGTCTTCACTGGAAAACTGTCTGTTCATATCTTCTGCCCATTTTTTGATTTGATTATTTGTTTCCCATGTATTGAGTTTGAGAAGTTATTTGTAGATCTTAGATACTAGTCTTTTATCTGTAGTGATGGAAACAGGAAGAAATTGATTATTTAAACAGACCGATTAATTATGAAGAGTTTGAAGCAGTGATCAAAAACCTCCCCAAAAACAAGAGTCCAGGACCTGACAGATTACCTGGGGAATTCTACCAAACATTCAAAGAAGAAATAATACCTAGTCTCCTGAAGCTGCTTCTAAAAAGAGAAACAGAAGGAAAATTACCAAACTCATGCTTTGAGGCCAGTATTACCTTGATCCCCAAACCAGGCAAAGACCCCATCAAAAAGGAGAATCACACACCGATATCCCTGATGAATATGGATGCCAAAATTCTCAACAAGATCCAAGCTAATAGGATCCAACAGTACATTAAAATGTTTATCCATCATGACCAAGTGGGATTCATCCTTGGGATACAAGGGTGGTTCAACATTCGCAAATTGATCAGTGTGATAGATCCCATCAACAAGAAATGAGTGAGAACCATATGATCCTCTCAATTGATGCAGAAAAAGCATTTGACAAAATACAACATCTTTCCTGATTAAAACCCTTCAGATTGTAGGGATAGAGGGTACATTCCTCAATTTCATAAAAACCATCTATGAAAAGCCTACAGCAAATATCATTCTCAATGGGGAAAAGCTGGAAGCCTTTCCTTAAGATCATGAACATGACAAGGATGCCCACTCTTGCCATTATTATTCAACATAGTATTAGAAGTCCTTGCAACAGCAATCAGACAACAAAAAGGGATAAAAGGTATCCAAATCAGTAAATAAAAAAGACAAACTGTTTCTCTTCGCAGATGACATGATACTCTATATTGAAAACCCAAAAGACTCCATCCCCAAACTACTAGAACTTATAGAGCAATTCAGTAATGTGTCAGATACAAAATCAATGCTCAGAAATCAGTTGCATTTCTATACATGAACAAAGAGACTGAAGAAAAAGAAATTAGGGAATCCATTCCATTTACAATAGCACCAAAAATCATACGTTATCTTGGAATTAACTTAACCAGAGACGTAAAGGATCTATATTCTAGAAACTACAAATCACTCTTGAAAGACATTGAAGAAGGCACAAAAAGATGGAAAAATATTCCATGCTCATGGATCAGAAGAATTAACATAGTTAAAATATCTATGCTACCCAGAGCAATCTACACTTTTTTTTTATTTGACAGAGACAGCCAGTGAGAGAGGGACACAAGCAGGGGGAGTGGGAGAGGAAGAAGCAGGCTCATAGCGGAGAAGCCTGATGTGGGGCTCGAACCCATAACGCTGGGATCACGCCCTGAGCCGAAGGCAGACGCTTAACCACTGTGCCACCCAGGCGCCCCGCAATCTACACTTTCAATGCCATCCAGATCAACATACCAATGACATTTTTCAAAGAACTGGAACAAACAGCCCTTAAATTTGTGTGGAACCAGAAATGGCCCCGAATCACCAAGGAATTGTTGAAAAGGAAACACAAAGCTGGGGGCATCACAATGCCAGATTTCAAGCTATACTACAAAGCTGTGATCACAAAGACAGCATGGTACTGGCACAAAAACAGACATATAGACCAATGGAACAGAATAGAGAGCCCATAAATGGACCCTCGGCTCTTTGGGCAACTAATCTTTGATAAAGCAGGAAAAAACATCCGGTGGAAAAAAGACAGTCTCTTCAATAAATGGTGCTGGGAAAATTGGACAGCTACATGCAAAAGAATGAAATTTGACCTCTCTCTCACACCATACACAAAGATAAACTCCAAATGGATGAAAGACCTCGATGTGAGGCAGGAATCCATCAAAATCCTAGAGGAGAACATAGGCAGCAACCTCTTTGACATCGGCCACAGCAACTTTTTTCATGACACGTCTCCAAAGGCAAGAGAAACAAAAGATAAAATGAACTTGTGGGAGGTCATCAAGATAAAAAGCTTATGCACAGCCAAGGAAACAGTCAAAAAAACTAAAAGGCAGCCCATAGAATGGGAGAAGGTATTTGCAAATGACAAAGAGAGTATTTTTTAAAGAAAGTTACAGGTCAATATCCTTCATATATAGGGATATTTCTTGGATCTTTAAGAAAATATTTGTAAATAGAATCCAGCAATATATAAAGACAATTATACAGTATGATTAAATAGGATTTATATGCAACTAATGAATCATCGAACTTTATATCGGAAACCGGGGATGTACTGTATGGTGACTAACATAATATAATAAAAAATCATTTAAAAAAATAAAAAATAAAAAAAATAAATAGGATTTATTCCAGTTATGCAAGGTTGGCTCAATATTTGAATATCGATTTTATCCACCATAACAAATACCAAAGAAGCAAAATCATATGATCATTTCAGTTGACATAGAAAAGTAACTTCAGAAAATCCAACATCTATTTGTGATAAAAATACTTGCAACACTAGTAGTTTGATACAATACCAACAAATGTGTAAAGCAAAATTAAAAAGAAATAATTCTGATTGTAATATAAATTACTACAGTTGACCCTTGAACAACACAGGTGTTAGGGGCACTGACCCCCCTGCACAGTCAAAAATTCACATATAAATTTTGACTCCCCCAAAACTTAACTACTAACCACTTACTGTTGACTGGAAGCCTTACCAATAACATAAAGAGCTGATTAACACATATTTTATATGTTATATGTATGATATACTGTGTACTTGTATTAAAGTAAGAAAAAAGAAAACATTATTAAGAAGCAAAACAGATGAACATGGGGAAGGGAGGGAAAAATAAAATAAGACTAAATCAGAGAGAGAGACAAACTATAAGAGACTCTTAACTATAGGGAACAAACGAGGGTTGCTGGAGGGGAGTTGGGTGGGGGGTGGGGAAACTGGGTGATGGACATTAAGGATGGCATGCGAGGTAATGAGCACTGGGTGTTACATGCAACAGATGAATCACTAAACTCTACCTCTGAAACTAATAATACACTATACATTAATTAATTGATTTTAAATAAAATTTTTAAAAAGAAAATCATAAGGAAGAGAAAATGCATTTATAGTACTGCACTGTATTTATAAAAACAAATCCACATATAAATGGACCCTCGCAGTTCAAACCCCTCTTGTTCAAAGGTCAACTATATGTGTTACGGAAAATTGCTTGGCAGTTTTTTTTTTAAAAAGTAAACATGTACATACCATAAAAATCTATGAATCACACTTTTGGGCATTCGTCCTGAAGAAATGAAATTTTATGTATATAAAAAAATCTATATTCTGATGTTCACAGCAACTTTATTCTTAATAGCCCAAAACTAGAGACAACATAAAAGTCTTTCAACAGGTAAATTGCTAAACAAGTTCTGATACTTCCATACTACAGAATACTACTGAGCAATAAAAGGAACCACTTGTTGATGCATGCAACAACTTGGATGGATGTCAAAAGTATTGTGCTTAGTAAAAATGCCAATATTTTACCAAGGAAGATACACAGATGAGAAATAAGAATATGAAAAGATTCTCAATATCATTTCTCATTAGGAACTTGCAGATTAAAACAATAATAAGATATCACTACCATCTGTTAAAATGGCTAAAATCCAAAATATTGGATTAACACCAAATGCTGGCAAAGATGTGGGACAACAGGAGCTCTCATTCATTGCTGGTGGAAATGCAAAATAGTACAGCCACTTCAGAAGACAATCTGACAGTTACTTACAAATCTAAACATAGGCTTACCATATGATCCAGCAATTGTGCTCCTTGGTATTTACCCAAATGAGTTGAAAACTTATTTACATGCAAAAGTGTACACATGAATGTTGATAGAATGTTATTCATAATTGCCAAAAATGGAAGCAACCAAGTTGTCCATCAATGGATGAATGGATAAACAAACTTTGGTACATCCATACGGCACAATATTATCCAGCAATAAAAGATATGAGCTATTAAGCAATGAAAATACATGGAAGAACCCAAAAGTCTAAAAAGGCTATGTACTATATGATTCCAATTACAGGACATTCTTGAAAAGGCAATAGTATAAAGATTAAAATGATCAGTGGTTGCCATGGGTTCAGGGAGGAGAGAGGAAGAGATGAGTAAGTAGAACACAGGGATTTTTAGGGTTAGTGAAACTATTGTGCATGATACTATAATGGTGGGTACATGATATTACACATTTGCTAAAACCCGTAGAACTGTAGAAAACAAAGAGTAAACCCAACTGCAAACTATGGATGTAGTTACTAATAACGTATTAATATTTGTTCATCAATTATAACAAATGTACTATAAGAATGCAGGATGTCAATAATGAGGAAGATTGGGACGGGAGGGGGAAAGGATACTTTGTACTTACTGCTCAGTATTTCTGTAAACCTGAAATTGCTATAAAAATAAGGTTCATTAATTTTTAAAAGCAAATCCCCAAAAAGGTACATAATATATAATTACATTCTTAAAAAGATTTGTTTATTTCTTTTATTTGAGAGAGCAAGAGAGAGCAGGGGAGAAGGCAGAGGGAGAAGGAGACAGAGTCCCAAGCTAACTCCATGCTGAGCACAAAGCCTGATGCAGGGCCCAATCCAATGACCCGAGATCACGACCTGAGCCGAAACCAAAAGTCGGATGCCCAGCTGACTGCACCACCCAGGCACCCCTATAATTATATTTATATAGTATTATCAAACTGGCAAAACTATAGAGAACAGATTAATGGTTTGCAGGGAAAGAGACAGGGGTGGGAAGTAGTAGGTGCTACTATAAAGGGGTAACGCAAAGGAATTTTTTTTTTTGGTGATTGAACAGTTCTGTATCTTGATGGTGGTGATGGTTATACAAATCTACACATGGGATTAAATTGCATAGAACTACAAATACACACATATACAAAAGGAACTACAAACACACAAACAGAAAGAAGTGCATGTACATTCAAAAAAAACGATTACCCAACATTTGCAGCAACATGGACGGGACTGGAGAAGCTTATGCTAAGTGAAATAAGTCAAGCAGAGAAAGACAATTATCATATGGTCTCACTCATTTATGAAATATAAGAAGTAGCAGAAAGATCGGTAGGAGAAGAAAGGGAAGAATGAAGGGGGGGTAAACAGAAGGGGGAATGAACCATGAGAGACTGTGGACTCTAGGAAACAAACTGAGAGCTTCAGAGCAGAGGGGGTGGGGGACTGGAATAGGCCGGTGATGGGTAGTAAGGAGGGCACATATTGCATGGTGCACTGGGTGTTATACGCAAGTAATGAATCATGGAACATTGCATTAAAAACTGGGGATGTACTGTATGGTGACTAACAAAATAAAAATTATTTAAAAAAAAAAAGAAGTGCATGTAAAAACATTCTTGTATGACTACAGTACAATAAAGTTAATGAGGTTTGCGGCCTAGTTTTTTTTTTTTTAAAGATTTTATTTATTTATTCGACAGAGACAGCCAGTGAGAGAGGGAACACAAGCAGGGGGAGTGGGAGAGGAAGAAGCAGGCTCATAGCGGAGGAGCCTGATGTGGGGCTCGATCCCATAACGCTGGGATCATGCCCTGAGCCGAAGGCAGACGCTTAACTGCTGTGCCACCCAGGCACCCCTACGGCCTAGTTAATACAAGTATTGTCAAGGGTGTGAAGAAAAGAAAACCCTGGTGTACTGCTGGTGGGAATTTTAATTGGTGGAGCTGTGAGAGAGTACAGAGTTTCCTCAAAACATAAAAAAAATTGAACTACCGTATGATTCAGCAATTCCACTTATGGATATTTATCTGAAGAAATGAAAATACTAACTTGAAAAGACATATGCACCCCCATGTTCATTGCAGCATTAGTCACAATAGCCAAGATATGGAAACTACCTAAGTGTTGGATGTCAGATTAATGGACCAAAAAAATGTGATACACACACACACACACACACACACACACACACACACACACACACGATGGAATATCATTCATTCATAGAAAGGAAGGAAATCTTGCCATTTGTGGCAACATGGTTGGACCTTGAGAGCATTATGCTAAATAAAGTAAGTCAGACAGAAAAAGACAAATACTATATGAGCTCACATGTGAAATCTAAAACAAACAAACAAAAAAACCTACCAAATTCATAGATCTAGAGAACAGGTTGCCAGAGGTAAGGGGTTGGCAGAAGGTGAAATGAGTAAAGGGGGTCAAAGGTACAAACTTCCACTTATAAAATAAATAAGTCATGCATATGCAATGTACAACACGGTTATAATAGTTAACAACGCTGCATTGCATATTTAAAAGTTGCCATAGTAGATCTTAAAAGTTCTCGGGAAAAAATGTGTAACTACGTATAGTGATGGATGTTTTTTTATAATAATTTTTTATTCTTATGCTAGTCACCATACAGTACATCCCCAGTTTTTGACATAATGTTCCATGATTCATTATTTGCGTATAACACCCAGTGCACCATGCAATATGTGCCCTCCTTAATACCCATCACCAGCATATCACAGTCCCCCACCCCCCCAAGCCCTCAGTTTGTTTCCCAGAGTCCATAGTCTCTCATGGTTCATTCCCCCTTCTATTTACCCCCCCTTCCTTCTTTCCTTTCTTCTACCGATCGTATAGTGATGGATGTTAACCAGACTTATTGTGCCAATCATTTTGCAATATATACAAATGTTGAATTATTACATTATCTGAAACGAATATAATGTTGTATATCAATTATACCTCAATTAAAAAAATATCCGATGAAAGTGAAAAATCACCAGTAAGACTGATGAGTAATAAAGAAAACAAATAAATAACCAATGTTCAGAATGGAAAGGCATATATCATTAAATATCCAATAGAGATTAAAAAGATGAAAGGATGTTATTTTTAAGCTTGGTTTCATGCCAATAAATATAAAAATTTAGAAGGACGGACATTTCCTAAAAGATATAACAAATCAATATAAGAAAATAAAAAATCTGAATACTCTTATATGCCTTAAAAAATTGAATCTATAACTAAAGAATTTCCCAAAAAGAAAACTTGTGGTCCAGATGGCATTACCAATGAATTTTTCTAAACATTTAAAGAATAAATAGCATCAGTCTTACATAATCTCTTCTAGAGTATAAAAAAAGTTTTGTATTGCAATACATTTTAAAAGCTAACTTAACCTTAATACCAAAACCTAACAAAAACTTGACAAATAAAGCAAAATTGAAAGCCAGTCTTACTTATGAACATGGATGTAAAAATTCTAAAATACACACACATATATGAATACTCACACATATCCCATTCTGTTATGCAAGATAACTGGAAAAGCAGGGTTTATACTGAGAATAAAATGTTGATTTAACACTTGAAAATCAATTAAGGCAGTTCACCACATTAACAGAACAAGAGAGAAAATGTGATTAACTCAAATGTAGAAAAAACATCTATTAAAATTCAACACCCATTCTTGTGTTAACTAATTTTATTGTGGTAGTTATTTTTCAATATATATCAAATCATTGTGTTGTGCACCCTAAACTTACAATGATATATGTCAATGATATCTCAAAAAAGCTGGTGAAAATTTTTAATAACTATCCATGATTTAAAAAAAAAAAGTCTTTGTAAACCAAAAATAAAAAAGAAACTTCCTTAATCTGATGAAGGGCATCTGCAAAAACTATAGCAAAAACCATGTTTAATGGTGAAACAATGAAAATCTTTTCTCAGGTCACAAATAAAATAAACAATATCTGTGATCTCCACTTATATTCAGCAAGTACTGCAGGAACTAGGCAATAAAATAAGTCATAAAAAGTAAATATATAAAAATTTGAAATAAGTGAAAATGGAATTATCTGAAGATTTCATAAAACTAAAAATAAATTGGTACTATTAATAAATGGACTCATCCGTATCTCTGACTGTAAGATCAACATACAAAACTCAACTATATTTCTGTATAACCACAAAAAAATGTTTAGAAAATGAATTTTTTAATTAAAAAAATTAAAAACCTTTTATAATAGTATCGAATAACACTAAATAGCTAAGAAAAAAATTTAAAATTGTGCAAGATCAGAGCACCTGGGTAGTTCAGTCGCTTAAGTGTCTGACTCTTGATTTTGGCTCAGGTCATAATCTCAGGGTCCTGAGATCAAGCACTGCATCAGGCTCCACACTCAGCACAGAGTCTACTTGTCCCTCTCCCTCTGCTCCTCCCCCCACTCTCACACTCTCTCTCACCTTCTTGAATAAGTAAAAAATCTTCTAAAAAATTATGCAAGATCTATATGCAATAAACTACATAAAATACTGAGGAAAAATAAATATCTAAATAAATGGACAGATATACATATCTACAGATTGAAAGACTCCATTTGGTAAAAATAACAATTATTCCCAACACTGAACAACAGATTCAGTGCAACTGCAATATAAATTCCAGGAAGATGTTTTATTGTATGGAAATTGGCAACCTGATTCTAAAATTTAGGAGAAGGACAAAGTTAGAGAATTATACTACCAGATTATCAAGACTTATTAAAATATTTTGTAATTAATTGAATATCTTTTGGGTATCCACATAAAAATGAATGGTTCCTTAATACTATCTTACATCATACACACATACATACAATACATAGACATAGGTTAAGATGGCGGAGGAGTAGGAGACACCTTTCTCAGCCAGTCCCCCAAGTCGAGCTGGATAGGTACCAGACCAGCCTAAACAACCACGGAACCAGCCTGAGACGCAGGAAGATACATCTGGATCTCTACAAATGAACATCTCCAGTGCTGAGTATTGAGGTACCAAGAGGGGAGCCATGAAACCGTGCACAGATATCGGAAGATAAACGGAAGGGGGAGGGAGCCGCCACGTTCAGGTGCCGGGAAGCGGTAGCCACTTGCACGGGAGAGCGGGCGGGCTCGTGGTCGGCACCCGCAAAACAGCAGACTGAGACCGTGAGCCCGGTGCACGTGCCACCAGGCATCTTGTGGAACACCGGAATCCCGGTGCGCTCACTGGATCCAGACTGAGACCGGGAGCTTCTGGAGCGCGCGCGGGGCGGCTGGTGGTGTTAGAAACACAAAGGACAGAGACGCGCCGGCCCTGGAAGTGAGGGCTGGGACGCCGGGTGTGGGGCGCACATCCCGGGACGCTACAGGGTTGAGCAGCAGCAACAGTAACAGAGTTAAAGTGGCCAGAACATAAGTAGAGAACGGACCGCAATCCCTCTGTTCCGTGACAGAGGCTGAAATTTGGCCGCTGCTGCTCTCTCAGAAGAGGCACAGCAGACCGCCAGGGAAAGCTGCCAAAGAACAAAAGCCTCGAACTACCGGCTCACAGCGTGCCCATCCCCATCCCCCCTCGCAGGGGACACGGAGACTCTACCCAAACAGGGTTGCCTGAGTATCGGCGCGGCAGGCCCCTCCCCCAGAACACAGAAGGCAGGCTGAAAAGAAGCCCACAACCCGGGCGCCTCGGTGGCGCAGTAATTGAGCACCTGTCTTCGGCTCAGGGCGTGATCCCGGCATTCCGGAAAGGAGCCCCTCATCGGGCTCCTCCGCTGCGAGCCTGCTTCTACCTCTCCCACTCCCCTGCTTCTGTTCCCTCTCTAGCTGGTTGGCTGCCACATAAATAAATAAATAAATAAATAAATAAATAAATAAATAAATAAATAAATAAATAAAATCTTTAAAGAAGAAGCCCACATCCCTAAGATCCCTATAAAACAAGGGGCACGGCCTGGGACCCAGTCAATAATTTGGGCTCTGGACAACCCCGCAACCTCTCCTCATCAGAACGACAAGAAGGAGAAGCGCCCCCCCCCCCAGCAAAGAAAAGACAGTGAGTCTGTGGCCTCGGCCACAGAAATAATGGATATGGATGTAACCAAAGTATCAGAAATGGAATTCAGAGTAACAATGGTCAAAATGATGAGTAGAATTGAAAAAACTATTAATGAAAAGGTTACTGAGAATATAGAATCCCTAAGGACAGAAATGAGAGCGAATCTGACAGAAATTAAAAATTCTATGAGCCAAATGCAGGCAAAACTAGAGGCTCTGACGGCCAGGGTCACCGAAGCAGAGGAACGGGTTAATGAATTGGAGGATGGGTTAATAGAGGAAAAAATGAAAATAGAAGACGGTCTTAAAAAAATCCACGCCCACGAATGTAGGTTACGGGAGATTACTGACTCAATGAAATGATCCAATGTTAGAATCATCAGCATCCCCGAGGGGGTGGAGAAAAACAGAGGTCTAGAAGAGATATTTGAACAAATTGTAGCTGAAAACTTCCCTAATCTAGCGAGGGAAACAAACATTCGTGTCCAAGAGGCAGAGAGGACCCCTCCCAAGCTCAACCACGACAAACCTACACCACGTCACGTCATAGTGCATTTCGCAAATATTAGATCCAAGGATACAGTATTGAAAGCGGCCAGGGCAAAGAAATTTCTCACGTACCAAGGCAAAGGCATCAGAATTACGTCAGACCTGTCTACACAGACCTGGAATGAGAGAAAGGGTTGGGGGAGCATATTTAAAGCTCTTTCAGAGAAAAACATGCAGCCAAGGATCCTTTATCCAGCAAGGCTGTCATTCAGAATTGATGGAGAAATAAAGACATTTCAGAATCGCCACTCACTAACCAATTTCGTAACCACGAAACCAGCCCTACAGGAGATATTACGGGGGGTTCTATAAAAGTAAAAAGGCCCCAAGAGTGATACAGAACAGAAAGTCACAGCCAATACAAACAAAGACTTTACTGGCAACATGGCATCATTAAAATCATATCTCTCAGTACTCAGTCTTAATGTTAATGGCTTAAATTCTCCCATAAACGCCACAGGGTTGCGATTGGATAAAAAGAAATGACCCATCCATTTGCTGTCTACAAGAGACTCATTTCGAACCCAAAGATGCATTCAGACTGAGAGTAAGGGGATGGAGTACCATCTTTCACGCAAATGGACCTCAAAAGAAAGCTGGGGTAGTAATTCTCGTATCAGATAAATTGGATTTTAAACTACAGACTATAGTTAGAGATGCAGAAGGGCACTATATTATTCTTAAAGCAAGTATTCAACAAGTGGATATGACAATTATAAATATATATGCCCCCAACAGGAGAGCAGCAAGATACACAAGCCAACTCTTAACCAGAATAAAGAGACATATAAATAAAAATACATTAATAGTAGGGGACCTCAACACTCCACTATCAGAAATAGACAGAACACCCTGGCAAAAACTAAGCAAAGAATCAAAGGCTTTGAATGCCATACTCAATGAGTTGGACCTCATAGATATATATAGAACTCTACACCCCAGAACCAAAGAATACTCATTCTATTCTAATGCCCATGGAACATTCTCAAGAATAGACCATATTCTGGGACACAAAACAGGTCTCAACAGATACCAAAAGATTGAAATTATCCCCTGCATATTTTCAGACCACAACGCTCTGAAATTGGAACTCAACCACAAGGAAAAATTTGGAAGAAACTCAAACACTTGGAGACTAAGAACCATCCTGCTCAGGAATGACTCGATAAACCAGGAAATCAAAAATCAAATTAAACAATTTATGGAGACCAATGAGAATGAAAATACAACATTCCCAAACCTATGGGATACTGCAAAGGCAGTCCTAAGGGGGAAATACATAGCCATCCAAGCCTCACTCAAAAGAATAGAAAAATCTAAAATGCAGTTTTTATATTCTCACCTCAAGAAGCTGGAACAGCAACAGAGGGACAGGCCTAATCCACGCACGAGGAAGCAGTTGACCAAAATTAGAGCTGAAATCAATCAAGCAGAAACCAGAAGTATAGTAGAGCAGATCAACAGGACTAGCAGCTGGTTCTTGGAGAGAATCAATAAAATTGACAGACCACTGGCAACACTTATCCAAAAGAAAAGAGAAAGGACCCAGATTATTAAAATTATGAATGAAAAAGGAGAGGTCACGACGAACACCATTGAAATTGGAAGGATTATTAGAAATTTTTATCAACAGCTATATGCCAATAAACTAAGCAATCTGGAAGAGATGGAATCCTTCCTGGAAACCTATAAACTACCAAGAGTGAAACAGGAAGAAATTGATTCCTTAAACAGGCCAATTAATTATGAAGAAATTGAGTCAGTGATAAACAACCTTCCAAATAACAAAACTCCAGGCCCGGACGGTTTTCCTGGGGAATTCTACCAAACATTCAAAGAAGAAATAATACCTATTCTCCTAAAGCTATTTCAAAAAATAGAAACAGAAGGAAAGCTACCAAACTCATTCTATGAGGCCAATATTACCTTGATCCCCAAACCAGGCAAAGACCCCCTCAAAAAGGAGAATTACAGACCGATTTCCCTAATGAATATGGACGCCAAAATCCTCAACAAGATACTTGCTCATAGAATCCAACAGTACATTAAAAGGATTCTCCATCACGATCAAGTGGGATTCTTACCTGGGATGCAAGCGTGGTTCAATATTCGCAAATCAATCAGCGTGATACATCATATCAACAAGAAAAGACTCAGGAACCATATGATCCTCTCAATCGATGCTGAAAAAGCATTTGACAAAATACAGCATCCTTTCCTAATTAAAACCCTTCAGAGTGTAGGAATAGAAGGTACATTTCTCAATCTCATAAAAGCCATCTATGAAAAGCCTACTGCAAATATTATTCTCAATGGGGAAAAGCTGGAAGCCTTTCCCTTAAGATCAGGAACTCGACAAGGATGCCCACTCTCGCCACTATTATTCAACATAGTACTAGAAGTCCTTGCAACAGCAATCAGACGACAAAAAGGGATCAAAGGTATTCAAATCGGCAAAAAAGAAGTCAAAATGTCTCTCTTTGCAGATGACATGATACTCTATATGGAAAACCCAAAAGAAGCCACTCCCAAACTATTAGAAGTTACAGAGCAATTCAGTAACGTGGCGGGATACAAAATCAATGCTCAGAAATCAGTTGCATTTCTGTACACGAATAATGAGACCGAAGAAAGAGAAATTAGGGAACCCATCCCATTTACAATAGCACCAAAAACCATACGTTACCTTGGAATTAACTTAAGCAGAGACGTAAAGGACCTATATTCTAGAAACTATAAATCACTCTTGAAAGACATTGAGGAAGACATAAAAAGATGGAAAGATAGTCCATGCTCATGGATCGGAAGAATTAACATAGTTAAATGTCCATGCTACCCAGAGCAATCGACACTTTCAATGTTATCCCGATCAAAATACCGAGGACATTTTTCAAAGAACTGGAACAAATAGTCCTTAAATTTGTATGGAAACAGAAAAGGCCCCAAATCTCCAAGGAACTGTTGAAAAGGAAAAACAAAGCTGGGGGCATCACAATGCCAGATTTCAAGCTGTACTACAAAGCTGTGATCACAAAGACAGCATGGTACTGGCACAAAAACAGACACATAGACCAATGGAACAGAATAGAGAGCCCAGAAATGGACCCTCGGCTCTTTGGGCAACTAATATTTGATAAAACAGGAAAAAACATCCGGTGAGAAAAAGACAGTCTCTTCAATAAATGGTGCTGGGAAAATTGGACAGCTACATGCAAAAGAATGAAACTTGACCACTATCTCACACCATACACAAAAATAAACTCCAAATGGATGAAAGACCTCGATGTGAGACAGGAATCCATCAAAATTCTAGAGGAGAACATAGGCAGCAACCTCTACGACATCGGCCAAAGCAACCTTTTTCATGATACATCCCCAAAGGCAAGAGAAACAAAAGATAAAATGAATTTATGGGACTTCATCAAGACAAAAAGCTTCTGCACAGCCAAGGAAACAGTCAGAAAAACTAAGAGGCAGCCCACAGAATGGGAGAATATATTTGCAAATGACACTACAGATAAAGGACTGGTATCCAAGATCTACAAAGAACTTCTCAAACTCAATACACGAGAAACAAATAAACAAATCAAAAAATGGGCAGAAGATATGAACAGGCACTTTTCCAATGAAGACATACAAATGGCTAACAGACACATGAAAAAATGTTCAAAATCATTAGCCATCAGGGAAATTCAAATCAAAACCACACTGAGATACCACCTTACAGCAGTTAGAATGGCAAAGTAGACAAGGCAAGAAACAACAATTGTTGGAGAGGATGTGGAGAAAGGGGATCCCTCCCACATTGTTGGTGGGAATGAAGTTGGTATAGCCACTCTGGAAAACAGTGTGGAGGTCCCTTAAAAAGTTAAAAATTGAGCTACCCTGTGATCCAGCCATTGCACTACTGGGTGTTTACCCCAAAGATACAGACGTAGTGAAGAGAAGGGCCATATGCACCCCAATGTTCATAGCAGCAATGTCCACAATAGCTAAATCGTGGAAGGAGCCGAGATGCCCTTCAACAGATGACTGGATTAAGAAGATATGGTCCATATATACAATGGAATATTACTCAGCTATCAGAAAGAACGAGTTCTCAACATTTGCTACAACATGGACGGCACTGGAGGAGATAATGCTAAGTGAAATAAGTCAAGCAGAGAAAGACAACTATCATATGATTTCTCTCATCTATGGAACATAAGAACTAGGATGATCAGTAGGGGAAGAAAGGGATAGGGGGGGGGTAATCAGAAGGGGGAATGAAACATGAGAGACTGTGGACTATGAGAAACAAACTGAGGACCTCAGAGGGGAGGGGGGTGGGGGAATGGGATAGACCGGTGATGGGTAGTAAGGAGGGCACGTATTGCATGGTGCACTGGGTGTTACACACAACTAATGAATCATCGAGCCTTACATTGGAAACCGGGGATGTACTGTATGGTGACTAACATAATATAATAAAAAATCATTTAAAAAAATAATAAATAAATAGTATAAATAATTACAAGGGATTCAATAAGTTGAGCATGGAGTATGGCGTAATGCCCAACTTTATAAACTTACACAACATAAACAATAATCATACCACGCTTTCTAAAGGAATTCCTCCTCCTCTTCTTCTCCTCCTTCTCCTCCCTTTACCTCCTTCCTATTTTTCCTTAAGGCTAATGGTAAGGAAATTTTAACCCAGCAGAGATCTGAATCTTAGTCAATGAATTTTTAAGAGTTCTATTTATTTATTTAACCTGTTCTGAGGAATAAGGATGATATGGAATATGATTGTTCCTAAGATTCTGCAATATTTGTATAACTCCTGAGTAACAGTGGAAACAAAAGGAATTATTTTGCCTGATTCAATATATTCTTGTCTTCCCTAAGTAAGAAATTTGACTGTCCAAAGAGCCATTACCATTCTTTAGGAATCTGCCTTTGAGTAGGGGAAATTATCCAGTCATCCCAAATAGTAAGTAGGAACTGTTAGCTTCTGTAGTGTTAAATTCTTTTGTCACCAGGTTTTGGATAAAGTTGACGTGTTAGTTTGACCTACTATAACAAAATATCATAATCTGGTGGTATACAAACAACAGAAATTTATTTCTACAGTTCTAGAGACTGGAAGTCTAAGATCATGGTGACAACATGGTCAGGCTCTGGTGAGAGCCTTCTTCTGGGTTGCAGACTGCCAACTTGTCCTTGTGTCCTCACAAGGGTGAGAGCAGAGAGAGAAAGCAAGTGCTCTCCTAACTCTCACAGGGGCAGTAACCCCGTTCATGAAGTTTCCACTTTTCTGACCTCATCTAATCCTAATTACATCCCAAAGGCTCTACTTTCTAATACTATCACATCAAGAAGTAGGATTTTGACATATGAATTTTGGGAGGACACAAACATTCAGTCTGTAAGAGTTGAGCAGGAAAATCTCTCAGTGAAGAATTTTGTTGACAAATAACACATCACTTTAATATGTTTTAAATAATTTTACATCTGTATTTTAACAAAACTCCATAAGTACATCTGAAGTCCATCTCTAATTGAAAACTACTGCCTTAGAAGAAGATACTAGATTCAAGTTGAAGGTTAAGCTTGAAATCAAGTTGATATTTTAGAAGAAATAGCTGAAAATGTGATTAATAACACTACATTGTTGTTGCCTAATATCAGCAGGCAAACCACCACTAGGAGTCTGTTAAATAGAAACATATCCCAGAAAGTAAGGATATTAAGAAATCTCCAGGAATTTTCCATACAGCATATGATGGCTTTATATTAATAATGCCATACTTCTGCTGGTTTAACACCTAGGGAAGTTAGGTATCCTTGGAGAACTGATAATTATTCCCCAATACTCATCAGTAGTAATGTATCAAATAAACCTAGTAGTAATATATCAAATAAACCTATTTTCTCTTTTACTAATGTGAGTGGGCAGATTTTTATGATTTTTTTCAGATGTTCTTTAAGAAACCGCACAGAGACATTTAGATATAAAAGATGTCCTGAAATTTTTTACTTAAATTTCTTCTAAATTTACAGTTCAAATTTAGAAATGCAAAATCAAAAAAGCTGCCTCAGAAGATGTGACACTTGATTAAGTAGGATCATAGGTTATTTAGAAACAATACTTGGTTATCTATTTAATTAAAGTGACAATAAAAATTTCAAAAGTAAGTAGAAGAGATAACATATTTATAAAGAATTAGCTCTTTTGAAAAATGAGAAGACTTTGTTCTCAAATGAGCAGATGAAATTAACATAAAGCATAAGACATTTTTCTGGTAAAATAGAATCTTTGATATCTAGACAGATTATACAGAAGGTAAAGAAAACATTTTACAACTTCTTATTAAAAGTAGATCAATACTTCAAGAAAAATATCAATTTAACAAGGAGAAAAACAAATTCTATCTTTGCATCAATATAATATTTGATATCAAAGGAATAAGAGCTTTTTATGGAAAATCTTATAAATAAACTTATTAAATTTTATCCAGCATTGCCATTGGCAAATAAAATTCTCTTTCTTCAAGTTTTATGCAGCTTTCTATACCTACTCAGGTTTTCTCTTTCTTTCCTCTTTCTCATTCTGGAACAGCTGTCCATTTTACCTTACTATAAAACTGCTCTCTTTTTTTTTTTCCTCTTAAAACACATCTTGCATACTTTTCACACAGTTATTTCTCTAGGTCAATATTACTCCTAGCAGAGTCTCATTCATGTATATTGATTATAACTGAGACAGGAAAACTACAGGGATCCCATGAAGAACTGCTTTTGTGCTGCTTCTATTCTTACTAGGCCCTTATACATACACCACCACCTTATACATGCCTTATAGTACAGATAACGCATGTCCTCCTTGTAAAGGTCAAAGACTTAATGATTTCTTTGGAATCTTCCAGCACAATAGGTAACATGTAAGGAGTGACTGGGTGATGTGATCTTGTACATTTTCTAGACCAATGACTCACCAATACCGCTGGTTCAAGGATATAAGTGACTGATGGAGGACACCTAAACACTCATCTTTGTTTTAACCAGTTCCTGGATACCCAGAAAGACATGTACACCAGATCATAATCCTCAATAAAAACCCCAGACCCCAACCAGAACTACTTTTCTTTCTGAGTCTCCCAGATATTCTCTCTGTACCTACACTCTCTCTATACCTTCACTAAACTCTGCTCTCACCTCCTCTTGGCTCATGTTTGATTTCTATCCTTCGTGAAGCCAAGAACCCTCTTGGCTGGTCCTGTGGGACTCAGCCAGCCTACATCATAATTTTTAATCAAAAATAACTCTATTAAAAAAATTCCATTTCAAAAAAAATCTAGAGGGTGGGTAATTTTGGACTGGCTGTTATATGCCAGCATTTTGTAGATTAATAGAACTCATGGATACAGATCTCAGACTTTCTACAGCCCTATACATATATCTTTTATAATATAAATTCTCAGAGTGACAAAAATAAACTTTTATTTATAGACTCAAAAAAATATAGAGAGAGATATTATATGTTATATATATTGATATATGTATATCTATGTATGTGTATATCAACATAAAAATTGTGTGTTGTGTGTGACTTCTAGAAAATAAGATATTCATAACATTGGGCTAGGCAATGTTTCTTAAATGGAACAAAAATGTACTAACCATGCAATAAAGATTGATGTATTAGATTACATTAAAATTATGAATCACTGTTCATCAAAAAACAACATTAAGAGAGTAAAAAGACAAATTCAACAGGGTAGGAAAAGATGTATGCAATACATATATTTTACAATGGACTAGCACTCAAAATATTAAGAGCAACAAATCAATAAGAAAGTTATAGATAATTGAATAGATAAATGCACAAATGATTTCAACAGACTTTCAAAAAATTATTTAAGACATTCAAATGGCAAACAGCAAATGAAACCATAATAAATCTTATAAGGCATTAGGGAAATGCAAATGTAAACTATTATGAGATACCAAAACATGCATATTACAATGGCTAAAATTTAAAAGTATAACAGTACTAAGTCCTGAAACTGTTGGAGAGCCATAGGAACTCTTATATAGTACTGGTGGACATGTAACTTGCTGTGAAAATTTTGGAAACTCCTTGGCAGTTTCTAATAAGTTGTATATATGTATATCCTATGACCCAGCAATCCCACTCCTAGTTATACAAACAAGAGAACTGAAAACACACATTCAGCAAAAACAATAATAACAACAACAAAGTCATATCAACAGTAAAATGAATATACAAAATGTGGTTTTTTTATAGAATGGACTACTACACAGCACTGAAAATTAATGAACTATAGCTAATGCAATGACATGAATGAATCTCAAAAACATTATGTTAGGTCAAACAAGCCATACAGAAAAGAGTACCTACTGTATTATTGCTTAAATAAAGTTCAGTATCAGGTGAAATTAATCTGTAGTATAAGAAATCAGGCTTGCAGTTATCTTTGAGAAGGAGAACACAGACAGTAACTGTGAAAAGACATGAAGGGATGGTTTGGGGTGTTTTCTATTTCCTAATCCAGGTGGTGGTTACATGGATTTGTACATCTTAAAAATATTCATTAAGCTGTACACTTATGATTTTGAATTTTTTATGTATGCTATACTTCAATTAAAAGTTTACTTTAAACAAACAAATAACAACAACCTATTGAAAAGAAGATGAGAATAAATGACAACATAGCATGTTTCTGGCTAGAAAGAGCTAATTTATTAAAAGACATCAATGTTAGAGGGCACCTAGGTGGCTCAGTCTGTTAAGTGTCTGCCTTTGGCTCAGGTCATGATCTCAGAGTCCTGGGATCAAGTCCTGCATCAGGCTCCCTGCTCGGCAGGGAGTCTGTTTCTCCCTCTTTCTCTGCCCCTCCCCCCTGCTTGTGTGCTCTCTCTCTCTCTCTCTCTCTCTCTCTCTCTCTCAAATAAATAAATAAAATATTTTTTAAAAAGACACCAATGTTCCAAGCTTATTTAAAATTCAATGTAATCCTAATAAAAGTCCCAACACAATTTCGTTAAAATAAAGCTCGTCAAGTTTAAAGTTCATAGGAAAACGCTTGCAATTAATTTTTAAAAATGGAATTTGGCCTAATAAAGAAAACATACAATAAATCTAACAAAATAAAATATTATAGTACTAGAATATTTGCATGTCGATATCTGTATGCACCAAAACACTAGTAACAGATGTTGCCTTCTGGGAGAGGAACTGAGTGGTTACTTGAGTAAGAATGAGAAGATTTACTTTTCATTCTATACCACTTTGTACCCTTTGGATTATGACCCTTGTACATGGGTTACTTATTAAAAAGGCAAATTTAAAAAATTTAGACCTTACCCCAAAAGAAAGAACAGGAAGAAGTGATGGCCAGGGATTTAATCAATACAGATCTAAGATGTCTGAACTAGATTTTAAAATAACAATTATAAGGATATTAGCTGGACTCGCAAAAAGCATAGAAGACACTAAAGAATCCCTTACTAGAGAGATAAAAGAATTAAAATCTAGTTGGGCCAAAATTAAAAATAGTATAACAGATATGAAAACCTGAATGGATGCCACTGGATGACAATGAGGATGGACAAAACAGAGGAATGAACCAGTGATACAGAAAATAAGATTACGGAAAATAATGAAGCTGAAAAGAAAGAGAAAGAAAGGTATTGGATCATGAAGGTAGACTTCGGGAACTCAGCAACTCCTTAAGGTGAAATAACATTCATATCATAGGAGTCCCAGAAGATGAAGAGAAAAAGGGGCAGAAGGTTTCTCGAGCAAATTATAGCTGAAAACTTCCCTAACCTGGGGATGGAAACAGACATTGACATCCAGGAAGGACAGAGAACTCCCATTAAATTCAACAAAAGCTGGCCATTACTAAGAAATATCATAGTCAAATTCACAAAACACACAGACAAGGAAAGAATCCTGAAAGCAGCAAGGAGGAAAAAACAGTCCTTAACCTACAAAGGAAAACAGATCAGGTTCACACACAAACTTGGCAGGGCAGGAGAGAGTGGCATAATATATTCAACATGCTAAATGGGGAAAATATGCAACCAAGAATACTTTGTGCAGCAAGGCTGTTATTCAGAATAGAAGGAAAGATAGAGTTTTCCAGATGAGCAAAAACTAAAGGAGTTTGTGACCAGTAAACCAGCCCTGCAAGAGATATTAAATGGGACTTTTTGAGTGGGGGTGTGGAGGGGAAGACCAAAAGTAACAAAGACTAGAAAGTGATGCAGAACATCACCAGAAACATCAACTTTACAGGTAACACAATTAAATTGATAACATTCGTAAATGGATTAATTGCTCCAATCAAAAGACATAGGTGTCAGAATGGGGGGAAAAAAGACCCATCTATATGCTGCCTACAAGAGACTCATTTTAGACCTAAAGTTACCTGCAAATTAAAAGGGAGGGGATGGAGAACCATCTATCAGCCTAAGGGTGTCAAAAGACAGTAGGACTAGCCATACGTATATCAAACGAACTAGATTTTAAACAAAAGACTAACAAGAGATGAGGAAGGGCATAAATCATAATTAATGGGTCCATCCACCAAGATCTAACAATTGTAATTATTTATGCCCCCAACTTGGGAGCACCCAAATATATAAATCAATTAATAGCAAACATAAAGAAACTCATAATAATACAATAATAGCAGTGGATCTTAACACACTACCTACAGCAATAGACAGATTATCTATGCACAAGATCAACAAGGAAACAATGGCTTGAATGACACACTAGGCCAGATGGACTTAACAGATATATTCAGAACATTTCATCCTAAAGCAGCAGAATATACATTCTTCTTGAGTGCACATCTATTCTCCAGAATAGATCACATACTGTTTCATAAACTAGCTTTCAACAAGTACAAAAAGATTGAGATCATACCATGCAAATTTTCTACAACGCCATGACATTTGAAGTCAACCACAAGAAAAAATTTGGAAAGACCACAAATACATGGAAGTTAAAGAACATCCTACTAAACAATGAATGGGTTAACCATGAAATTAAAGAGGAAATTAAAAAGTACATGGAAGCAAATGAAAACACAACAGTCCAAAACCTTTGGGATGCAGCAAAGGCAGTCCTAACAGGGAAGTATATTGAAATACAGGTCTACCTCAAGAAGCAAGTAAAGTCTCAAGTACATAACCTAACCTTACACCTAAAGGAATAGCAAATAAAGCCTAAAGCCAGCAGAAGAAGGGAAATAATAAAGATTAGACCAGAAATAAATGATATAGATACAAACAAACAAAAAAACAGAATGGATCACAAAACTAAGACCTAGTTCTTAGAAGGAATAAAATTGATAAACCCCTAGCCAGACTTTTCAAAAAGAAAAGAGAAAGGACCCATATAAATGAAATCACAAACAAAAGAGGAAAGATCACACCACAGAAATATAAATAATTATAAGAGAATATTATGAAAAAAAATGTATGTCAACACACTGGGCAATCTGCAAGAAATGGACATTCCTAGAAATATACAAGCTACCAAAACTGAAACAGGAAGAAATAGAAAATTTTAACAGACACATAACCAGCAAAGAAACTGATTCAGTAATCAAAAATCTCCCAACAAACAAGAGTCCAGGGCCAGATGGCTTCCCAGGGGAATTCTACCAGACATTTAAAGAAGAGTTAATACCTACCCTTCTCAAACTGTTCCAAAAAATAGAAATGAAAGGAAAACTTCCAAACTCCTTCAATGAGGCCAGCATTACCTTCATTCCAAAACCAGACAAAAACCCCACTTAAAAAGGCAAATTATAGGCCAAGATCCCTGATGAATACAGATGCAAAAATTCTCAAAAAGATACTAGCAAATTGAACCCAACAGTACATTAAAAGAATTATTCACCACAATCAAGTGGGTTTTATTCCCGGGCTTCAGGGATGGTTCAATATTCACAAATCAATCAACCTTATACACCACATTAATAAAAGAAAGGATAAGAACCATATGATCCTCTTAATACATGCAGAAAAAGCATTTGACAAAGAACAACATCCATTCAGCCCTCAACAAAGGGATAGAAGGAACATACCTCCACATCATAAAGGCCATATATGAAAGCCCCACAGCTAAAATCATCCTCAATGAGGAAAAACTGAGAGCTTTTACTCTATGGTCAGGAACAAGACAGGGATGTCCACTCTCACCATTGTTATTTAACATAGTAAGTCTTAGCCTCAGCAATCAGACAACAAAAAGAAATAAAAGGCATCCAAATAGGCAAGGAAGAAGCCAAATTTTCATTATTCTCAGACCACATGATATTCTATTTATAAAACCTGAAAGACTCCACCAAAAAATTGCTAGAATTAATACATGAATTCAGCAAAGTTGCAGGATATAAAATCAATGTACAGAAATCTGTTGCATTTCTAAACACCAATAATGAAGCAGCAGAAAGAGAAATCAAGGAGTCAATCCCATTTATAATTGCACCAAAAACCATAAGATGCCTAAGAATAAACCTAACCAAAGAGGTAAAAGATCTTTACTCTGAAAACTATAGAACACTTATGAAAGAAATTGAAAAGGACACAAAGAAATGGAAAAACGTCCATACTCATGGACTGGAAGAAAAAAAATTGTTGAAATGTCTATGTTACCAAAAGCAATCTACACATTTAATGCAATAACTATCAAAATATCAAAAGCATTTTTCACAGAGCTAGAATAAGCCATCCTAGAATTTGTATGGAACCAGAAAAGATCCTGAATAGCCGAGGCAATCCTGAAAAAGAAAAGCAAAGCTGGAGGCATCACAATTCCAGATTTCAAATTATATTATGAAGTTGTAGTGGTCAAGACAGTACGGTACTGGCCCAAAAAGAGACACATACATCAATGGAACAGAATAGAACACCCAGAAATGAACCCATAACTATATGGTGAACGAATCTTTGACAAAGCAGGAAAGAATATCCAATGGAAAAAAGTCTCTTAGGGGCACCTGGCTGGCTCAGTAGGTTAAGCATCTGCCTTCAGTTCAGGTCATAGTCCTGGGCTCCTGGGATCAAGCCCTGCATCAGGCTCCCAGCTCAGTGGGGAGCCTGCTTCTCCCTCTCCCTCTCCCTCTGCTGCTTCTGCTTTCTCACGTTCTCTTTCCCGCTGTCAAATAAATAAATAAAATCTTTATTTAAAAAAGGAAAAGAAAAAAGTCTCTTAAACAAATGGTGTTGGGAAAACTGGAGAGCAACATGGAGAAAAATGAAACTGGACCACTTTCTTACACCATACACAAAAACAAATTCAAAATGGATGGAAGACCTAAATGTGAGGCAGGAAAACATCAACTCCTAGAGGAGAAGATAGGCAACAACCTCTTTGACATTGGCTGCAGCAACTTTTTATTAGACACATCACCAGAAGCAAGGGAAACAAAAGCAAAAAATTAACTATTGAGACTTCATCAAGACAAAATCTTCAGCACAGCAAAGGCAATAATCTGCGAAACTAAAAGGCAGCCTTTGGAATAGGATGAAGATATTTGCAAATGTCATATCTGATAAAGGGTTAAATCCAAAATCTGCAAAGAACTTATCAAAGGCAGGAGAGACAAAAGCAAAAATGAACTACTGGGACTTCAGGATAAAAAGCTTTTGCACAGCAAAGGAAACAGTTAACAAAACTCAAAGGCCACTTATTGAATGGAAGATATTTGCAAATGTCTTATCAGATAAAAGGCTAGTATCCAAAATCTATGAAGAACTTACCAAACTCAACACCCAAAAGACAAAAAATCCAGTCAAGAAATGGGCAGAAGACATGAATAGACATTTCTCCAAAGAAGACAAACAGCCAACAGACACATGAAAAGATGCTCAGCATCACTCATCAGGGAAATACAATTCAAAACTACAATGAGATACCACCTCACACCAGTCAGAATGGCTAAAATTAACAAGTCAGGAAGTGACAGATGTTGGTGAGGATGTAGAGAAAGGGGAACCCTGCTACCGTGTTGGTGGGAATGCAAGCTCGTGCAGCCTCTCTGGAAAACAGTATGGAGGTTCCTTAAAAAGTTGAAAATAGAGCTACCCTATGACCCAGCAATTACATTACTGGGTATTTACCCCAAAGATACAAATGTAGTGATCGAAAGTGCCACCTGCACCCCAATGTTTATAGCAGCAATGTCCACAACAGCCAAACTATGGAAAGAGCCCAAGTGTCCATCAACTGATGAACAGATAAAGAAGAAGTGGTGTATGTATGTGTGTGTGTGTGTGTGTATATATATATATATATATATATATATATATATATATATATATATATATATAAAATGGAATATTACTCAGCCATAGGAAAGAATGAAATCTTGCCATTTGCAATGTCTTGGATGGAGCTAGAGTGTTTATGCTAAGCAAAATAACATCAGTCAGAGAAAGAAAAATACCATATGATTTCACTCATATGTGGAATTTAAGAAACAAAACAGAGGAACATATGGGAAGGGGGAAAAAAGTGAGAGGGAAACAAACCATAAGAGACTCTTAATGACAGAGAACAAACTGAGGGTTGATGGAGGGAAGTGGGTGGGGTTTGGGCTAAAGGGGTGATGGGTATTAAGGAGGGCACTTGTTATGATGAGCACTAGGTATTGTATGTAAGTGATGAATCACTGAATTCTCCTCCTGAAACCAATATTGCACTGTATATCAACTAACTAGAATTTAAATGAAAGTTTAACAAAATTTAAAGCTTAATATTTAGGTAAAAATAGAAAAAGAATAAGTGAAATTAAACATAGGGTCCCAGAAACAGATCCATATGTATATAGGAATTTAGTATAGCATTAAGGAGCAATTTATGATCAATAAGGAAATTATGGACTATTTAATAAATTGCACTGGATGAATGGCTACTCATTTAAAAAAATGTGAGACCCACATGAACAATGGAATATAGTGCTACAACATATAAACAACAAATACTAAATGTAGTCTTGAGGTAGGAAGAGCTTCCAAAGTAAAATCTAAAACTCATAAGCCATGAGAGGAAAGACCAAGAGACTTAAGTACACATTAATTTTAAACTTCTCTGCAAAAAAAAAGCCCTCATTGATAAAGTTAGAGATAAGCAAGAGACTGGGATTTATAAACAAAATATTCATGTTCCTGTCATATAAGGGGTTAATATGAATCAGTAACTAAAAGATGAAACAAAATACAAAATTGAACAAAGGATATTAAAAAACAATTCACAAGGGGCGCCTGGGTGGCACAGCGGTTAAACGCCTGCCTTCTGCTCAGGGCGTGATCCCGGCGTTCTGGGATCGAGCCCCACATCAGGCTCCTCCGTTGTGAGCCTGCTTCTTCCTCTCCCGCTCCCCCTGCTTGTGTTCCCTCTCTCGCTGGCTGTCTCTGTCTCTGTCAAATAAATAAATAAAATCTTAAAAAAAAAAAAAAAACAATTCACAAGAGAATGTGAAACATAAAAATATATTCAACCTCAATAGCAATTAGAGATATACACACTAAAATAACCAGACATTTGGATTTAAAGACTATGGAAAGATAACTAATACATTAATTAAAAATTTAGCTGTTGTAGAGTTGGGAGAAGAAAACAAGATTGGTGAGGATTACAACAGGAACAAAATTTCTGTTGTATATCATTATTTATTTTATTTTTGAGCTATTCATTTTCTCAGAGTCCCAGCATTCTTTCAAAACCAAATACTCTTCCATTATTCCCCATCTCAGTGAATGGTATCATCATCCATCCAACTACAGAATCAGAAACCTAGAAACTATCTTTCACATCACCCTCTCCAACATCTCCATACTATTCTATTTAAAGTTCTACCTTAAGAAGGGCATGTATTGCATGGAGTACTGGCTGTTATACGCAAGTAATGAATCATGGAACTTTACATCAAAAACTTGGAATGTACTGTATGGTGACTAACATAACATAATAAAAAATTATTATTAGAAGAAATAAAGTTCTACCAATTTTACCTCCAAGCCCTTTTCAAAACATCATGTCTCTACACATGTTCCACTACAACCCTAGGGCAAGCTGTCATGTACTCATTCTTAACCACTGCTAAAACTTTATTCACACAAGAAATATTTACTAAACATCTACCTTGTATCTGATACAGTGCTAACTCATTTCCTGGAATCTACTTTCCTTTTAAACTATCCTACACACTGCAGCCAAGTTTAGCATTTCAAACTCTGATTTTGTCAGCAGCTCCTCCACCACTTTAAATACCTTAGTGGCTTCAGAGTACAGACATACTTCAGCAATATTGCAGGTATTGTTCCAGACCACTGCAATAAAGCAAATATAGCAATAAAGTGAGTCAAATAAATTTTTCAATTTCCCAGTGCATATGAAAATTGTTTACACTATACTGTAATCTATTAAGTACACATTGGCATTATGTCTAAAAGAACAATATACATACCTTAATTTAAAAAATACTTTATTGCTTAAAAATGCTAACCAATATCTGAGCTTTCAATGAGTCATAATAAATGATCACAGATCACCATAACAAAGATAAAAATAATGAAAAAGTTTGAAATGATGTGAGAATTACCAAAACATGACATAGAGACATTAAGTAAGCGAATGTCTTTGGAAAAATGGTGCAAACAGACTTGCTGGATGCAGGTTTGCTGCAAACCTTCAGTTAGTTAAAAATATCTGCAAAGCACAATCAAATGAAGCACAATAAATTGAGGTATGCCTGTAATCTTAAGGAAATTAATAATTATTAACCTAGGAAAAAATTAACTGCATGATCTGCTCCAAACTACTTTTTCTGCCCTATATTTACATCAGGCTCAAGTCTACCATAATCTCAAGCCACATGGTCCTCCTTTCAGATCCTACAAAGCACCATATTGTTTATTTTGCATAGACATCATATCCCCATAAACTCAATAGCCCTTTGCCTAGTAAACTCTTTTTTTTTAAAGATTTTATTTATTTATTTGACACAGAGAGAGAGAGCCAGTGAGAGAGGGAACACAAGCAGGGGGAGTGGGAGAGGGAGAAGCAGGCTTCCTGCTGAGCAGGGAGCCCAATGCGGGGCTTGATCCCAGGACCCTGGGATCATGACCTGAACCAAAGGCAAATGCTTAACAACTGAGCCACCCAGGGGCCCCTTGCCTAGTAAACTCTTAAAAATAAAAAAGCACTCAGAACAAATAGAAAGCATTCTATAATAAGTAGTACTTATAATCAAATACACTGATAATTGCATTATCTAGAAACTGAATGTTCTGAATAAAGGCAAATATTATCAGACTGAATGCACAAAAACTATGTTACAAGACATGGCACCTAAAATATAAGGATGCAGAAAGTTTGAAAATAAAAGGTTGGAAAGAGATACACGAAACATTAACTTTAAAAAGGCTAATTTGATTCCACATGTAAGTAAAGTAATATAGCATTTGTTTTTTTCTGTCTGACTTGTTTCACTTAGTATGCATAATACCTTTTAGGTCCGTCTGTATTGTCACAAATGGCAAGATCTCATTCTCTTTTATGGCTGAGTAATATTCTGCTGTGTATATACACCACATCTTCTTTATCTATTTATCTATCACTGGACATTTGGGTTTCTTCCATATCTTGGCTATTGTAAATAATACCACAATAAACATAGGGATACATGTATCTTTTCAAATTTGTGTTTTTATTTTCTTTGGGTCAATACCCAGTAGTGGAATTACTAGATCATACGGTAATTCTATTAATATTTTAGGGAACCGCCATCCTGTTTTCCACAGTATGCACCAATTTACATTCACAAACAAACAAACAAAAAATCAAATTCTTAAATACAGAAAACCAGTGGGTGATTGCCAAGGGAGAGGTAGGTGTGGGGATGGGTAAAGTAGATAAAGGTGGGTTAAGAGGTACAAATTTCCAATTATGGAATACATAAGTTGCAGGGATGAAAGGTACAGCATAGGGAATATAGTCAATAATATTGTAATAATGTTATATGGTGACAGATGGTGACTACACTTATCATCATGAGCACTGAGTAATGTATACAATTGTTGAATCAATATGTTGTACACCTGAAACGAATATAACATTTTATGTTAATTATACTTCAATTTAAAAAAAGAAACCTGGCTTGGCTAAATCAATATCAGACAAAGTAGACATTAAGACAAAAATCATTACTAGCAATAAAAAGAGACACTTCAGAATGATAAAAGATCCCATTTACCAGAAAGATAGAACAATTCTAAATTTGTATGTACCTAATATTGCCTCAAAAGATATGAGTAAGATATGAGATGAAGAAAAACTAGACAAAACCACAATAAGAAATACAATATCATTGCGGGAGATTTTAATACATCTTTCTCAGTGATGAAATAAGGAGAAAAAAACATCAGTAAGGATATACGACAACTGAATAACATTAACAAATTGAACCTAACTGACATATATGGAACACTATACTCAACAACTGAAGAATACACATTCTTTTCATAAACACATGGAACATCTACATACACTGAACATATTTTAGGACAAAGGTCAGCAAGCTCTTTCTATAAAGGGCCAGACAGTAAATGCTTCAGGCTTTGTGAGCTTCATGATATTGCTGTCACATATTTTTCTTTTTTTTAATCACCTTTTAAAAATGTAAAAAAAAAACATTTTTTGATTGAGGGCCATACAAAAGCAGTCCATAAGCCAGATTTGGCCTATGGACCACAATTTGCCAACCTCTGTTGTAGGCAACTCTCAACAAATTGCAAATTGAAATTCTACAGAGTATACTCTGACCACAGTGCAAATAAGCAAGAAATAATCAAAGGACAATTAGAAAATCCACATCATTTCCAAATTAAGTAATACATTTATAAATAACCCTGGATCTAGGAAAAAATCACATTGAAAATTAGACAATATTTTAAACTGAATAATATTTAAAATAATACATATGAAAACTTATAGGCTACAGCTAAAGTCATGCATAGAGGGACATTTGTGACCTTAAAAGCATATATTAACAAAGGAGAAATGTTGAAAATCAAAGGAGAAATGTTGAAAATCAATAAGCTAAGCATGATCTCATTAGGCTAAAACAAGAAAAGCAAATTAAACACAAAGAAAGTGGAAGAAATTAATTAAGACCAGAAATAAATGAAACAGAAAACAAATATATAATCAAGAAGATCAACAAAAAGAAACGTTGTTTGAAAATAATAAAATTGATAAAACTTTAGAAGGACCAATTAATAAAGAGAAAAGCACAAATAAAATGTAGAACATAAAGGAGATATAAGTACAGGTTCTACACGTAGATGTTAAAAATATCATAAATAGGAGTGCCTGGCTGGCTCAGTTGATGGAGCATGTAACTCTTGATCTCAGAGTCATGAATTTGAACCCCACTTTGGGTGTAGGGCACTGAAAAAAATAATAAATAAAATTAAAGCTTTTTTTAAATTTAGAAGATATTATGAAATACTTTATGCCTTTGATTTGAAAATATAATTAATGTACAAATTCCTAGCAATGTGCAACTTACCAAAACTGACTCAAGTCAAAACAGGAAATCAGAACAGTACCACAATATTTAAAAAATTGAACCTGTATCTTAAAACCCTTTTAAGGACATCACCAAGATGACAAAGTAGGAAGCCCTAGGCTCCATCTCCCCCAAAAGATCATAAATAGATATTCATGAACAAAAACAGCTCTGGGAGAGCTCATGAGTCTACTTAAGAAACCAGCAACACAGTAGAACAAAAAACCTGAGAATAACTGCACACAAAGGGAAAGACGAACAGTTTCTTTTGACTGTCCTCCAGGCTGGCACTGCTCAGTGTTGGCACAGGTAGAAAGAGTTTCCCACTCTGGGAAAGGGAGACTGGGGTAAGTGACCATCTTCCCCAGCCTTTCAAAGTACCACACAAAGGACCTGCTTTGATTTCACCCAACCCATACTGGCAAAGCTGAGATATGTAGAGATTACTAGGAACAAGGAAGAAAAACAGGGGCTACCAGTCTCAGCCACAACCTGCTGTACAGAGGACCCCGATAGCTTTCCCCACTAAAGAAACCAGCACAGCTATGATAAACTCCCTGTAGATTTCACTAGTTACTGTCCTGCAGGTAATAGCATTCACAAATGGCAAGCACCTGAGTCCTTCCCTGTTCATTACCCCACAATCTTTGCCAGAGCTCAGGATCCACACCAACAGCCAGCCCAAGCCTCAATATCACTGACCATCAGGGAAATGTAAACCAAAACTACAATGAAATATCATCTCACACCTGTCAAAATGGCTAAAATCTACAATACAAGAAACAACAGGCATTGATGAGAATATGGGGGAAAAGTTACTATAATGAACTCTCATCTCCCTCCATATTTCTCCATCATCTAATTCTTCCCTCATATCTACTTTTGACTTTCTTGAAAGCCAACCCATTCTTTGCTGCCAAAATTAGTTTTGAAAAATGCAATTTTGATCCTGTCATTTTATATTTAAAGCCCTTTAATGACTCATCTATGACATCAGAATAAGGTCTAAATTTAATATGGTCCACAAGACAGCACATATGACCTGAATAATACTGTCTCTATATTCTCATCCCTCTGTCTGCCCTTCAGCCTTCTCTTGCCTTCTAAAATGGAATGTGAATTTTCTAACAAGCAAGACCTTCACACAACCTGTTTCCTTTCCCTGAAATATTTTCTTCTCCATCTCCTACCTTCCACCGCCATTACTACTGAAGTGGCTGACAGTTGTAGATCTTTATGTTCTAAGCTTGAGCACCACTTCATTAATGAAACTGTGCCTGTCATATCCCCAACTAAGCTAGGTCTGTATTTTAATTGCTTTATAACACTCTTTATTCCACAGCATTCAGCTTACCTTCAAATTACTTATTCAAAGTATTCTTCCCTTTTAGATTGTGAGCTCTAACAGAGCAGGGACCGGGTCTATCTGATTCACTATCACATCATCAACACCTAACACAGTGAACTGATATAGTTAACATAATAAATAGATATTAAAATGAAAATAAAAAGCTCTTTTGTCTCTCACCAAGAAAAACCAAACACTCAAGAAAGGGTTTCGTTCATAAAGTAGACCTTGAAGACATCTGAGAAGTTCTGCAGAGACTGATGACACAGAAGTTCTAAGTGAACACTGACCTTGTCAGTTCTGGCCACAATATTCACAAGTAAGTTCTGCTTGGGGCTACAGCACACCAAAACATCTGGAAAACTGTCACCCATCCATATGTATTGCTTACATGACCCTAAACATCTTTATATGAGAATACAGGTTATAGCTCAAATTATTATTTTTTTTTACTTGCCTCTGGGAGGTACTTGGCAAAGCAACAAAAAAAAAAAATAGAGACTCACAAACCCACCAATTAGAGACAGTAATTCAAGAACTAAATTACCAAAGAAGGAAAGACACCATGTGTAATATACACAATCACCTCAGGCTGCTGGCCTGATTTACAACTAGCTCTATTCTAAGAGTGCATTGACTCATAGTCCCTTCCAACTCAGCATCCAGATTCCCAAAACATTCACCTGCAGACAGTGATTCAGAGCCCTGTCGCTATGCTATGCTGCTGTATCCTGCCTCTCATCCAAAGAGCCACTCTCCATAGTAGTCCCTGGGGCTGCAGGCAGACAGATGAAGCTGTATATTAAAGAGTAACTGCAGATTTGTAGTTTGTCTCCAGGGTGCAGAAGCTATAAACAGGAATGTGCAATGTACACTGTTCAGGCAACCTACTTTTATATAAAAGTGGGAAATCTACAGACCAGACACAAAAATAGAGGAAGTTTATGTTCATATATACCAATTTCAGCTTCCAGACTACACCGAGCATATACTGACTTGTAACATGGATACTGCCCTGGGTCCCCGAATGCTTCTAGAGACTGTATCATTTATAGATTGCTAAACAGGCCCTCAGGAAGCAGGAGAAAATCATTCCTGGAGTAAAGATGAGAATGAGTTCTAAGACTATCTACTTTTTCTGCCTGGGTGTTAATGCTGCTGGAATGCCACTTGTAACAATGAGATACTTCTTGCAAACATTTGGCAAGCATACACCCACATTCCAAGAGCAAGAGAGTTTCTTTCTCAAACTAATCCCAGCTAAAAACTGAGAAAGATGGATTGAAAGAAAGCAAGGAATGAGGGAAAGCAATACAGACTACTAAAATTGAAGAATGCTCTTAATGAGTCACCAATGTAGAAGTAGAATAAAGAAAATGAGAGGTTAATTAAAGGATTCAGGCACAAAAATACAGCCATGCGCTTGTGTCAGTGAAAGAAAGCAGAAGCTTGAAGGTTAAAAGAGAAGAAACAATGGAATTAAAAGGGAGGGAAGAAGAGTGACAGTATATATGAGTGAATGAGACAGGTCAGAAAAACTGGGAGGAAATAAATTTAACCAAAGAAACACAATCAGAAGAACAAGTGCAGCCATGTCGGACTTCCTAGTGTTTGCTAAATAATCAATTTACTATTCCTATCCATCTACTTCCAATATATCTCTCAAAATCACCTTCCTTCTCCCTCCCTCCCTCCTGCCCCCTCCCTCTCTCCATATACCACTCTATTAAAGTGGTATTGGCCCCCTTACATTCACTCTACTTTTAAACTGCATTAATTCATTCCTCAACAGCAACCTGCGGGACCTATTGAAATGCAGATCAAATTATTTTAATCCTCTGCTTAAAACCGTTCAAAGCCTCCCTACTGCAGTTGGGAAAAGACTATAAACACTTGAATTTGGTCTAAAAGTTCCTTTAATAATTAGCAAAATCCTATCTCTCCAGCCTAAACTCCTACTATTTGGCTGCTCACTGTCAGTGCCATATTAGCCTCCTCTATCTCTAATGCATTGTCACCATGCCTTCCCACCTTACAGATGACCTAAGACCATGGAAAACCTGCATTGGGTCATTCACCCTTCTTGAACCAATGAAAACCATTGTCTTCTACCCAAAGGTTAGTTGCTACCTGTCCATTTCCTCCATTTCTGTTTCAAGTTCCAACATCAACCTAGTGACCATAACTTTTTTTTAATACTACTATTGTCTCTTCCTCCTGTCACAACAAGACCCTCCTGCTTAGGTAACCTTTGCTGCCCACTTGACCTACAAAAATTCCTCTGCTATCAGTTTGTAGCCCTAGTTGTAGGCAAGTTGAATATTCTTGCCTTTATTGTCAATAACACCTGCTGTTTGACCTAAAGTGTGTAGACCCATGCCTCCATTGCTTCACAATCTAGAGCGATACTCGGATATATAAATGTTAGAATCCATGATCACAGATTAAGCATGGAAAACTAATTAAGGAGAACTCTTTATAACTAAGGCCTCAAATGGTGAGTAGTCATTATTTAAAAGGAAAGTTACTTTCCATCTAGAAATCTCAAGGTATCATTATGTCAAGCTAGCACTGTAGGTTCATATAGGAAAAATCTCCTCCTCAGCTCCAAACAAAATACTTTATAGTAATGATAACTAAGTCATAAAACACACTTTAAAAATAAAAACACAACCACAATTGCTTTAAAAAGAGTAGAAGAGAGAAATATGTCCATGGAACTGAAACAAACAAAAAAAAATAAACATAGCAATAGAGTCACCTAAAGTCACTTACCTATTTGGAAAAACCCAGAGGCAGCCAGGAGTTCAAATTCTGTGGGAATTGTGGCACAGTAGCAAAGTTAGATTACTGAAGAAAACCAGAAAAGGAAACAAGGATTTTCTGTCTGCACATTATGACTTGAAAAATTCTACGATATAGGGGCGCCTGGGTGGCGCAGCCGTTAAGTGTCTGCCTTCAGCTCAGGGTGTGATCCTGGCGTTCTGGGATCGAGCCCCACATCAGGCTCCTCTGCTGGGAGCCTGCTTCTTCCTCTCCCACTCCCCCTGCTTGTGTTCCCTCTCTCGCTGGCTCTCTGTCAAATGAATAAATGAGGATCTTTAAAAAAAAAAGAAAGAAAAATTCTACGATATGTACACATAGCTGAGATTGGAAACTGGGATGCTACCAGAGTGGTAGGAAGTATTAGAGATAGCTATGCAACTGAGATTTGCATCATACTATCCACTGGCTCAAAAACTGGACCTTTTGTATCCTCATGGAACAAAAGCCCCAAACTGACAACATAAGAACTTGTTCTAAACTGGGGAGCTGATCAAATAAAACATAATCTGAAAGGGATGAGTATAGAAGATACTGAATTTTCTCATTTAAGGTAAACTTGCAGCAAGTTAAAATTCCAAGCCTACAAAAAAAATCTTGAAAAAATAATAAATTCAAGAAATGTGAGGTTAAAGTCCTAGGGAAATACAGTAATTTGAAAAAGACTTTAAAACAAATGTTTGACATTCTCAAAACACTGTAGGAATAAGCTTATGAAGAGGAAGAACAAGGGATTATAAAATAAAAAAGACATACAAATCAGAAAATATGTATATTAAAAAATAAAAATCCCATAAATCAAGACTAAAGACTCTGAAACAAAAGCTCAAAAGACAGTATAAACCCTGAACTGGATACAGCTAAAGAAATAATTAGTTAATTTTAATTTTTTTAATTTTTTTTATTATGTTAGTCACCATACAGTACATCCCTTGTTTTTGATGTAAAGTTCGATGATTCATCAGTTGCATATAACACCCAGTGCACCATGCAATATGTGCCCTCCCTACTACCCATCACCAGCCTATCCCCTTCCCCCATCTCCCTCCCCTCTGAAGCCCTCAGTTTGTTTCTCATAGTCCACAGTCTCTCATGGTTCATTCCCCCTTCTGTTTACCCACCCCCTTCCTTCTTCCCTTCCTTCTCCTACCGATCTTCCTGCTATTTCTTATGTTCCATAAATGAGTGAAACCATATGATAATTGTCTTTCTCTGCTTGACTTATTTCACTTAGCATTATCTCCTCCAGTGCCGTCCATGTTGCAGCAAATGTTGAGAAATCATTCTTTCTGATAGCTGAGTAATATTCCATTGTATATATGGACCACAACTTCTCAATTTTAAGATGTTTCTAAGAACTGGACTCAGAACTGATAAAATGAAAAAGAGGTTAAGAGACCTGGAGAACAGACTTAGAAGCTCCAACAAAGCCTAATGGTGGTTCCAGAGGTAGAAAATAATGAGTATAGGTAAGTGATAATGGTATGTGCATATGTATATGTATATGTGTATGAATGTGTGTGTGTATATATGAAATTTTAACTAATTTAAACTATCATAATAATGGTGGCAAAAGAAAGATACTTGTATACATACTAAACTAAGAGTTTACCACCTACAGACTTTCAAAAGAGAAAATAATTATAAGAAATATATAAGAAATTATAAACTGCAAGATTTTTTAAAACTTAAGGGTCCTTCCCAGTTAAAGACAGTCAATTGAACATAAGCATTTTTTTCTGCTTTGTACTGAAACCCCACTAAAGTGGCAGTAAAAGAATTTAATTCAAAAACCAACAAAGAGAAAAGGAGATGTGACCAAAAAAAAAAAAAAAAGCACATTTTACAAGACTTCTTCAACCCTATTTATCACTCATAATATAAGGAATTAAATCTGTACCCTTCAAGGGAGATATTTAGAATATTAATTTCTGTTGAACCTTTCAGTCCAAAAGAAAGGACCTACAAACATTGACATCATAGTTCTCAACAAAACAACCTCAGCATATCTACCTATTCACTCAGCATTTCCAATCAGTTTTTAATATTCCACTCTTCAACAGGAACAACCAACCAAGAAACAGTAGACCCATGGAGGTGGGTAGCCTCTAGATGCTGGAAAAGGCAAGGAAATTAATATTTCTCCAGAGTCTCAAGAAAGGAACACAGCTTTGCCAACACCTTGATTTTAGCCCTGGAAAACCTCCAGAACTATAAGAAGATAAATTTGTGTTGTTCTAAAGCCACTAGGTTTGTGGTAGTTTGTTACAATGACAACAGAAAATGAATACAATATATTATCTGGCTCAGCTATGAATGGCATTAACATAGTCATGACACAAAATTAAATCAATATTACACTGCAATTAAACAGAGTATGAAGATTGTCCAAGTAAGGGGTTTTAAAAGTACCAAAATCTTTATCTTCCAGAGTGGGAATTTAATAAATAGTGCCTAAACATTTAAAATTAAGCAGGATCAATATAAGCATGTCATTTAGGGATAGGTTATAAATACGTAAAAATTACCTGAAAGGGTTGACATTGGTTGTTTCTGGGAAGAGGGCAGGGCACTACTGTTCTTTTTTTTTTTTTTTCCTTTTTCTTTTTTAATAAAAGTGTTGGAAACATGAGAGACTATGGACTCTGGGAAACAAACTGAGGGCTTCAGAGGGGAGGGGGATGGGGGATTGGGATAGGCTGGTGATGGGTATTAAGGAGGGCACGTATTGCATGGAGCACTGGGTGTTATACGCAAGTAATGAATCATGGAACATTACATCACAAACTAAGGATATACTGTATGGTGACTAACATAATATAATAAAAAATAAAAAGCGATAGATTGGGGCGCCTGGGTGGCACAGCGGTTAAGCGTCTGCCTTCGGCTCAGGGCATGATCCCGGCGTTATGGGATCGAGCCCCACATCAGGTTCCTCCGCTATGAGCCTGCTTCTTCCTCTCCCACTCCCCCTGCTTGTGTTCCCTCTCTCGCTGGCTGTCTCTATCTCTGTCGAATAAATAAATAAAATCTTAAAAAAAAAGCGATAGATTAATTAATTTATTAATTAACCCATGTAAGCATGGGTTCATTTCTACATTTTCAGGTTTATTAGATCTTGATTAGTTCTTAGATGGTTTTTAAATCTTAGATTTCTTAGGTAGAATCTTAGGTCACTGATTTGTATGAATCTTAGATCATTGATTCTTGTCTAATAGAAACATTTAATGCTGAAGCTCCTGGTTCAATTTTCTATGTCTTCCAGTTTGCTATTTCTTCTATTATTTTCATAAGAATTTATCCATTTAGTTGTTTTTGAATGTAATGGCCTGAAGCAATTCATAATATTCTGTTATGATTTTTAAAATTTGTTTTGATATTTATCAAAATTATATGGGGATAGAGTTCAAAGTCAAATATTTCTCCAAGGTTTGTTAAAAAGAACAACACTAGGGCACAAAAATAAACATGTAGATTGATAGAACAGAATAGAGAGCCCAGAAATAAATCCACAATTATATGTTCAATTGATCTATGACAAAGGAGGCAAGAATATGGAATGGGAAAAAGACAGTCTCTTTAGTAAATAGTGCTGAGAAAACTGGACAGCTACATGCAAAAGAATAAAAATGGTCCACTTTATTATACCATACACAAAAATAAACTCAAATTAGATTAAAGACCTAAATATGAAACCTGAAACCATGAAATTCCTAGAAGAATACATAGGCAGTAATTTCTTTGACATCAGCCTTAGCTACATTTTTCTAGATTTGTCTGCTAAGGCAAGGGAAACAAAAGCAAAGATAAGCTATTGAGACTACATCAAAATAAAAAGCTTTTATACAGTGAAGTAAACCATCAGCAAAACAAAAAGACAACCTACTGAATGGGAGAAGATATTTGCAAATGATATATCTGATAAGGAGTTAATAGTCAAAATATATAAAGAACTTATACAACTCAACACCAAAAAAACCCCTAACAACCTGATTTTAAAAATGGCAGAGAACCTGAATAGATATTTTTCCAAAGAAGACATACAGATGGCCAACAGACACATGAAAATGTGCTCAACATCACTCATCATCAGGGAAATGCAAATCAAAACCACAATGAGAAATATCTCCTTATACCACTCAGAATGGCTAAAATAAAAAAGACAAGAAATAACAAGTGTTGGCAAGGATGTAGAGAGAGAGGAACCCTTGTGCACTGCTGGTGGGAATGTAAATTGGTGCAGCCACTGTGGAAAACAATATGGAGGTTCCTCAAAAAATTAAAAATAGAGCTACCATATGATCCAATACTTTTACCACTGGGTATTTACCCAAAGAAAATGAAACACTAATTTAAAAAAATAAATGCACCCCTATGTTTATTACAACATTATTTACAATAGCCAAAATATAGATGCAACCCAAGTGCCCATCAGTAGATGAATGAATAAAAGGATGTGATACACACACACACACACACACACACACACACACACACACAATGGAATATTACTCAACCATAGAAGAGAAAGATATTGTGCTATTTGTGACAACATAGATAGATCTACAGAGTAATATGCTAAATGAAATAAGTCAGACTGAGAAAGACAAATACCATATGATTTCACTTATTTGTAGAACCTAAAAAATAAATGAACAAAGACACAAACAGACGACAACAACAAGAAACAGACTCTTAAGTACAGAGAACAAACTGATGGTTGCTGGAGGAGATGTAGATTGAAGCAGGGTGGGGGGATAGGTGAAATAGATAAAGGGGATTAAAAAAAGAAACTTGAAGATGAAGAGCAAATTAAATCCAAAGGAAGCAGAAGAAAGGAAACAATAAAGACAGAAGAATTCAATGAAAGAGAAAACAGGAAAACAATTTTAAAAATCACTGAAACCAAAAAGCAGGTATCTTGAAAAGATGAATAAAATTAGTAAATTTCTACACAGACTGATATACAGAAAAAGAAAGAAGATAACAATTATCATTATCAGTTATGAAGACAAGTATGTCACTAAAGATATTACAAACATTACAAGGAAAGCAAGGAAACATTAATGAACAAATTTATGGAGATAATGTAGATGAGATGAACAAGTTTCTTGAAACATAATCGCCAACTCTCAAGAAGAAATAATCTGAATAAACCTTAATGTATTAAATCAATTAAATTCATAGTTTAAACCTTGATCATAAAGAAAATTCCAAACAAAAAAAACTCCAAAAAGCCCAGATGGCTTCAATAGTGATTTCTACCAAGTGCTTAATGAAGAAACAACACTAATTCTACACAAACTCTTCCAGAAAATAGAAGAGAAAGAAACACTACCCAACACACTTTATGAGACCAGAATAACTACCATAACAAAATAAATTTAAGAAAAGAAAATTAAAAGCCAATATTCCTAATGAACATACAAACAAAAAACTTTTTTTTATATAGATTTTATTTATTTATTCGACAGAGATAGAGACAGCCAGCGAGAGAGGGAACACAAGCAGGGGGAGTAGGAGAGGAAGAAGCAGGCTCATAGTGGAGGAGCCTGATGTGGGGCTCGATCCCATAATGCCGGGATCAAGCCCTGAGCTGAAGGCAGACGCTTAACCGCTGAGCCACCCAGGCACCCCACAGACAAAAAACTTTAACGAAATTTGAGTAAATGGAATCCAGAAATACATAACAAGGACAATACATTATAACCAAGTAGAGTTTTGTCTTGAGACTGCAAAGGTTGTTCAACACCAGAAAAAAAACCACTGTAATTCAGCACATCAACAGACTTTTTAAAAAGATCATTTCAATAGATACAGAAAAAGCATTTGAAAAAATCCAACATACGTTCATGATAAAATCCCACATACGTTCATGATAAAATCCCTCAGCAAACTTTGGATAGAAGGCAACTCCCTCAAACTTATAAATGACATGTGAGAAAAATCTAACATTGATTTCATATTGAGTGGTGAAAGATGGAACACTTTCCCCAATAAGACCAGAAGCAAGGCAAGGAGATCTACTCTAACCACTTCTATTCAACATTGTATTACAGGCCCTATTCAGTTCAAATACAGCAAAAACAAAACGAGAAGTATACAAATTAGAAAAGAGGAAATAAAAATGTGTTTTTAGACAACATTATCATCTACATAGAAAAGCCAAACAAACTAAAAAAAAAAAAATAAAAGCTACTAGAATTAGTGAGTTTTGTAAGGTCATAGGATACAAAGTCAATACATAAAAATTAATTGTATTGCTGTATATAACAATATACATTCAGAGACGTAAAGGATCTATATTCTAGAAACTACAAATCACTCTTGAAAGACATTGAGGAAGACACAAAAAAATGGAAAAATATTCCATGCTCATGGATCAGAAGAATAAACATAGTTAAAATGTCTATGCTAGCCAGAGCAATCTACACTTTCAATGCTATCCTGATCAAAATACCAATGACATTTTTCAAAGAACTGGAACAAACAGCCCTTAAATTTGTGGGGAACCAGAAAAGGCCCCGAATCACCAAGGAATTGTTGAAAAGAAAAAACAAAGCTGGGGGCATCACGTTGCCAGATTTCAAGCTATACTACAAAGCTGTGATCACAAAGACAGCATGGTACTGGCACAAAAACAGACACACAGACCAATGGAACAGAATAGAGAACCCAGAAATGGACCCTCGGCTCTTTGGGCAACTAATCTTTGACAAAGCAGGAAAAAACAATATACATTCAAAAGAAATTTTTAAATGCTATTTATAATAGCATCTAAAATGTAATACTTAGAATAAATATAACAAAATATAGGCAAGACCTACACACTGAAAACTATGAAAACATTGAATTTAAAGAAGAAATAAATAATGCAAAACTATACCATGTTCATATATCAGGAGACTCAAGATTGTTAAGATGCAATTTATCCCCAAATTAATGTATACATTTATTTCAGTCCCATTAAAATTTTCAGCTGGATTTTTTTTTTGGAGGGGGGGAACTTGTTAGTTGATTAGAAAATTTATATGGAAATGCAAAGGACCTAGAATAATCAAAATATTTTTTAATGAAGAACAAAACTGAAGGATCCATAATACCTTATATCAAGATTTACTATAATTTTACAGCAGAGGGAAGCCTGAGTGGCTCCATCGGTGAAGCGTCTGCCTTTGGCTCAGGTCATGATCCCAGGGTCCTGGGATCAAGTCCTACTTCGGGCTCCTTGCTCAGTGGGGTCCTGCTTCTCCCTCTGCCTGCTACTCCCCCTGTCTGTGCTCTCTCTCTGTCTCTGACAAATAAATAAAAATCTTAAATAATAATAATAATAATAATAATAATTCTACAGCAGAGTTTCACAACCTCAATGCTATTCACATTTTGAGCTGGATAATACTTTGTGGGTGGTAGCTGCCTGGCCTCCACCCACTAGATGCCAGTAGCACTCGTCTCTAGTAGTGATGATCAAAAATGTCTCCAGACATTGCCAAATGTTCCCTCCCCCCAGGGAGGGGGATTGCCCCAGTTGAGAATCAGTGAACTACAGTAATTGATACAGTGTGGTAATGTTGCAAGGTTATACACAGAAATTACACAGACAGAAAAGAGTCCAGACATGGACCTACATATATATGGTCAATTGATTTTGAACAAAGGTGCCAAAGTAATTCAATGAGCAAGGGATAATCTTGTCAACAAACAATGCTGGAACAATTGGGCATCCATATGAAAAAAATATATATAGGCCTGGAACTACCTTGCCCCCAAGAAAAAAGTCATCTAGATTTACATCAAAGATATAAATCAAAGAACTGAAACTATAAAATTCTAGAAGAAAACAAATGAGAAGATCATTTTGAACCTAGTTAAGTAAAGCAAAGACTTCTCAGAATACAAAAGGTAAAAGTCATTAATACAAACTCCACAGCGAAGATGAAGACAATCACAGAATGGGAGAAGATATTTTTCAAAATACTTATCTTTTAAAGGATTGTAATATACATTTATCTTACAACTTAATAACAGAAATACAAATATCTCTATTTTAAAATGCATGAACAATTTGAACGGACATTTCTCTAAAGATGCTGTACAGATGGCCAGTAAGCACATGAAAAGATGTTCAGTATCATTAGTCACAGGGATATGCAAATTAAACTACAATAAGCTACCAGTACACACTCACTAGAATGGCTAAAATAAAGACAGACAAGGCAAGATGCAAAGTTAATATACAAAAGTCAATTACTTTCTTTGAAATAGTGGGAGCTTGTGACGATGGCAGAGTAGAAGGACCCTGAGCTCACCCTGTCCCACATTTACAAGTAGATCTCATCCACATCCAAGTCAATAAACTGGAGAGTGATCCCAAGCCTGGCAGAACAATCTCCACAACTAAATATAGAGAAGAAGCTGCATCTGAAAGATTGGGAGGATCAGAAAGGCAGAGGGAGGCTGCCCACAGGAAGGAGAGAGCTGGGCATGGAGAGGGCAGAGAAATGGGCCCTCGCACCAGGGAGGTCACATAGGGAAGACTAATCCACATAGCATTTGGCTTTAAAAACCAGAGGGGCTGAATTCCGTAAGTTTGTATAACCAGTGGGACTTGAAGCCTGAAACTTTAAAAGCCAGCTGATAGCACTGGGCGGGGCCCAGAGGGCAAGTGATAGCTGAGTTGTGGCCCTTAAAGGGACAGCAGCCTGCAGAGATGACCAAAAATAGAAATGGCAGTTTATACAATGCCTGGGGCAAACAGGAGACAGATTTGTTTACACCAATTTTGGAGCATGTTAGGGGGCTTCTTCAAAAACAAGGGACCTGGAAGTCACCATTTTCTTCCCCAGTCCCCAGCATAAGCACAGAGACACTTCCCCAGAAATGGGGTTGCATAAACACTTGCTACGTAATCTGCTAGCAGTGCACCACACCCATGAATGAGTTCTCCTGAGGACTCCCCCACTCCAAGCCTGCTAGACTCAGCCCTTGGCTCAGGGCAAATTTTGTTAAAGCCATGCAGGCACCCTGCCCAACCACTGGGTGCACAGCTGCCATCAGGCACTGCACACATCCACTGTGCTGTGCCCAGCCATGCATGCCCAGTCACTGAGGGAACTGCACCCAACCCCAAGCCCCCAGCTGCCATCACACACCCCCCATAGCCATGGAGCACATGCCCAACCCTCCTTTGCACACAGCGCTCAGTTGCTCACCCACAGCTAACTCCATGTGCCATGCTGCAAGCCCTCAGCCACTGTAGCATGCCACGCCCAGTCTCACACCCCTGGCCAACCCTACATGCAGCCCCCAGCTTCCACATTGTTTCAGGTGATCCAGCATAGGACCAGTGGCCCAGCACAAATATTGCTAATGCTGCCACCCTGCTCCCAATTTTCCTAGTGGACACACCCCTTCAGAACTGGCCTGCCTGGATCCCACTAACACCACAGAGAGCAAGCACAGCCCACAACAGGCAGAGAGAGTGCAGACAACTGCACTAAAAGGTAGAGTGACAGACACAATAGCAGGGTGTAAACAACACACATAGGAGACTCTCTTGAAGTGCCAGTTTCTCGTAAACAGGGGACACTGCACTGCAAGGCACTCCAGGATCTCTTCTTAATAAAATCACTACTTTCAAGAGCAAAAGACACAGCTGACTTTCTTAACACAGAGAAACAGACACAGAGAGTCATATAAAATGAAGAGACAGAGAAAATTATCCCAAATGAAAAAAGCAGGATAAGGCCACAGCCAGAAATCTGAGCAAAGAAGATAGAAGTAACATGCCTGATAGAGAATTTAAAGCAATGATCATAAGGATAATCACTGGACTTGAGAAAAGAGTAGAAGACATGAGAGAGACACTTAACACAGAGATAAGGAATAACATAGCAGAGATAAAGGGCACAAAAAATGAAATGAGAAATATGTTTGATAGAATGAACAGTAGGATGCAAGAAGCAGAGGAATGAATTAGTGACCTAGAAGACAGAGCAATGGAAAGTAATCAAGCTGAACAAAAGAGAGAGAAAAAAACAAAACAAGAATAGACTTAAAGAACTCAGTGTCTCCATCAAACATAATAATATTTGTATTATAGGAGTCCCAGAAAAAGAGGAAAGGGGGCAAAAATTTGACAAAATAATAGTTGAAAACTTCCCTAATCTGGGGAAGGAAATAAATATCCTATTCCAGGAGACATAGAGAACCCCCAACAGAATTAATAAAAGTAGACCCACACCAAGACATAATGCAATTAAATTTGTAAATATTGTGATAAAGAAAAAAGTTTAAAAGTGGCAAGACAAAAGAAGTCATTAACTTACAAGGGAAAACCCATAAGGCTAGCAGGAGATTTTTCAAAATAAACTTTGCAAGACAGAAGGGAGTGTCATGGTATACTCAAAGTGCTAAATGGGAAAAAGCCACAGCCAAGAATACTCCACCCGGCAAGGCTCTCATTCAGGATAGAAGGAGACATAAAGAGTTTCCTAGTCAAACAAAAACTAAAGGACTTCATGACCACTAACCTAGCTATGAAAGAAATGATAAAGATTGGAGCAGAAATAAATGATTAGAAACTAAAAAAAAATTGAACAGATCAATGAAACAAGGAGCAGGTTCTTTGAAAAACTCAACAAAATTGACAAACCTCTAGGCAGACTTACCAAGAAAAAAAGAGAAAGGACTCAAATAAACAAAATTACAAATGATAGAGGAGAAATAATGAACAACACCACAGAAATAAACAATCTTAAGAAAATATTATGAAAAGCTATATGCCAACAAATTGGACAACCTAGAAGAAATGGTTAAATTCTTAGAAACATAAACTACCAAAACTTAAAAAAAAAGTGGAATTAGAAAATTTGAACAGACAGATAACCAGCAAAGAAATTAAAGCAGTAATCAAAAACTCCCAACAAACAAAAGTCCAGGACAAGCCTGGCTTTATAAGCAGATTCTACCAAATATTTAAAGAAGATTTAATAGCTATTCTTCTTAAACTATTGCAAAATACAGAAAAGGAAAGAAAACTCCCAAATTCATTCCATGAGGCCAGCATTACCCTGACACCAAAAACAAATAAAGACACCACTAAAAAAGAGAACTACAAGCCAATATCCCTGATCAACATACAGACAAAAATCCTCCACAAAATATTAGCAAACTGAATTCAAAAATACATTAAAAAATTATCCACCATGACCAAGGGGGATTTATTCCTGGGTTGCCAGGGTGATTCAGTATTCACGAAACAATCAATGTGATACATCACATTAATAAGAGAAAGGATAAGAACCATATGACCATTTCAATAGATGCATAAAGGGCACCTGACAAAGTACAACATTTATTCATGATAAAAACCCTCAACATGATAGGTTTAGAGGGAACATACCCCAACATAATAAAGGCCATCTATGAAAAACTCACTGCTAATATCATCCTTAATGGAAAAAACTGGAAGCTTTTCCCAGAAGGTCAGGAACAAGGCAAAGAAGTCTACTCTCACCAATTTTATTCACCATAGTACTGGAATTTCTAGCCACAGCAGACAACAAAAAGAAATAAAACGAAACCAAATTGGTAAGGAAGAATTAGAACATTCACTATTTGCAGATGACATGATACTGTATATAGAAAACCCAAAAGACTCCACCAAAAAACTGCTAGAACTGATAAATGATTCAGTGAAGTTCCAGGATACAAAATCAATCTAGACAAATCTGTTGCACTTCTATACACTGATAATGAAACAGCAGAAAGAAGAATTAAGAAAACAATCCCATTTATAATTGCACTCAAAATAGTAAAATACCTACGAATAAACCTAACCAAAGAGGTGAAAGACATGTACTCTGAAAACTATAAAACAATGATGAAAGAAATTGAAGATGACACAAAAGTATGGAAAGACATTCTATGCTTATGGATTGGAAGAACAAATACTGTTAAAATGTCTATACTACCTAAAGCAATCTACAGATGAATGCAATCCCTATCAAAATACCAACAGCATTTTTCACAGAACTAGAATAAACAATCTTAAAATCTGTATGGGAGCACAAAAGACCCTGAATAGCCACAGCAACGCTGAAAAAGAAAAGCAAAGATGTGATGAGCACTAGGTGTTATATTCAACTAATGAATCGTTGAACACTACATCAAAAACTAGTGATGTACTATATGTTGGCTAATTGAACATGAAAAGAAAAGAAAAGAAAAGAAAAGAAAAGAAAAGAAAAGAAAAGAAAAGATGGAGGCATCACAACTCTGGACTTCAAGTTACATTACAATAAGCTGTAGTGATCAAAACAGTATGATACTGGCACAAAAACAGACACATAGATCAATAGAACAGAATAGAAAACCCAGAAATGTATCCACAGGTGTATGGCCAATTAATCTTTGACAAAGCAAGGAATAATATCCAATGGAAAAAAGACAGTCTCTTCAACAAATGGTGTTGGGAAAACTGGACAGCAATGTGCAAAAGAATGAAACTGGACAAAATGGATGAAAGACCTAAATGTGAGACCTGAAGTCATAAAAATCCTAGAAGAGAGGATAGTCAGTAACCTCTCTGACATCGGAAACAACAACAAAACTAAAAGGCAATCTATAGAATGGGAGAAGATATTTGCAAATGACATATCTGATAAAGGGTATCCAGAATATATAAAGAACTTATAAAACTCAACACCAAAAAAAAAAATCCAATTAACAAATGGGCAGAAGACATGAACAGACATTTCTCCAAAGAAGACATCCAGATGGCCCAGACACATGAAAAGATAAGCATTATCACTTACCATCAGGGAAATGCAAATCAAAACTACAATGAGATGTCACCTCACACCTGTCAGAATGGCTAAAATCAACAACACAAGAAACAACAGATGTTGGCGAGGATTTGGAGAAAGGGGAACCCTCTTAAACTGTTGGTGGGAATGGAAACTGTACAGCCGCTCTGGAAAACAGTATGGAGGTTCCTCAAAAAGTTAAACATAGAACTACCTTATGATCCAGCAATCACACTAGTGGGTATTTACCCAAAGAATACAAAAACACTAATTCAAAGGGATACATGCACCCCGATGTTTATTGCAGCATTATTTACAATAGCCAAGATATGGAAGCAGCCAGTTCAGTGTCCATGGACTGATGAACAAATAAAGATGTGGTTAGGTTGCACACAGTGCAATATTATTCAGCCATAAAAAATGAAATCTTGCCATTTACATTGACATGGATAGAACCAGAGAGTATAATGCTAAGCGAAATAATGTCACTCAGAGAAAGACAAATACCATATGATTTCATTCATATGTGGAATTTTAAAAACATAACACATGAGCAAAGGGAAAAGAGAGAGAGACGAATCAAGAAACAGACTCAATTATAGGGAAGAAACTGATGCTCACCAGAGAGGAGGTGGGGAGGGGGATGGGTGAAATAGGTGAAGAGGATTAAAGAATACACTTACGATGAGCACCAGGTGATGTATGGAAGTGGTGAATCACTATACTGTACACCTGAAATCAATATAATAGTGTATGTTAACTACCCTGAAATTAAAAGAAAAAGAAGCAAGTGTGAGTGGCTGTAGGTTTTGTGTTCTGGAAGGATGTGAAGAGAAATAAAGCTGAGCTATACACGGGAAAGTAAAGTTTATCTGTAATGTTTTGTTTACTTCATTAAATATATCTGAAGCTGAAATGACAAAATGCTAACAACACTTGTTCATTCTGAGCAGTATTTATGTATTTATTTGCTCATAGTTTTAGATGCTTCTGAATTTCTTTTTTTTTTAAGATTTTATTTATTTATTTGACAGAGAGAGAGAGAGCCAGCGAGAGAGGGAACACAAGCAGGGGAAGTGGGAGAAAGAAGCAGGCTCCCAGCAGAAGAGCCTGACCTGGGGCTTGACCCCAGAACTCCAGGATCACGCCTTGAGCCGAAGGCAAACGCTTAAGGACTGAGCCACCCAGGCGCCCCGATGCTTCTGAGTTTCTAAATATTTTAAAGTCTTCAAAATTAAAAAAAAGAAACAAGAAATGACAAATTTATAATAATAAATTTGAGCAAAATAAAGAAATAGAAATTAAATTATAAATAGCAATTTCCCAGTATACCAGCCATAATAAGTTAGCAGAAATAATGAAAAGCATAACATAAATATTATTATACAGATGGACATATAGAGCGTCAGATTCTACACAGCTGGTAAGTAGAAGAGCTGAGGTAATAAAAATTATTTTAAAGTTATAAAAATATTTAAACTTTGTAACTAGGACAGAAAGAATCAGGCTACAAAATATGGAAAATAGATAAATCCCAAAGAGAATCTACTATATATATAACAATTTACACATATTAAATGTGGCATCACAGAGCAGTGGGGAAAGATTAATTATTCAATATTTGCTGTTGTGAAAAATTGAAAGGGAAAAGAACTTAGAAAATTACCTCATACCACACACCAAAATAAATTCTGGAAGGATTAAACAAATATAAGCAATAAAAATGAAAAAAAAATCCATTTAAGCACTTATCTAGTTTGGGTGGGGAAAAACTTACACGTGAATTCATCAGAAAAAAATACAAATGGATTGCATGGTGCACTGGGTGTTACACGCAACTAATGAATCATCGAACTTTACATCAGAAACCAGGGATGTACCGTACGGGGACTAACATAATAAAAAAACATTAAAAAAAGGAAAAAAAATACAAACGGAAAGATATATGTAATTACATAAATGTTAATTTGTGTATAAAAGTTCATTTAAAACACAAACCTGGGAAATATTTTCCACATATACCACAGAAGAAAGGTCTGATGTCTATTAAATGTATATATTGTCCATACAAATGAATAAGAAACATATAAGTTCTCAATAGAAAAATTATACAGGTCATGAGTATATGTTCATATAGGGAACAAAAGTGACCAAGAAACCCACGACAATATTCATGCTCAGTATAATAAAAGAAACATATTAAAAGAGTAAGATATCATTTAGCCTCTATTATACTGGCAGATTTTAAAAGAATGACAGTAGCCAGTTTTGGTATAGGTGTATGAGCAGAAATTGTCCATATTATACCGTGAGACAACTTCACACATATATCAAGAGCCTTTAATAAAATTTAATCCTTAGGTCCAATAATGCCTCTTATAAAAACCTATCTTAAGAAAATCATTTATTCAACAAATACTAGTAAGAATCTACAACGTATCATACATTGCTCTAGGTATTGGAAAACACAGTAGTGAATGCAAAGTAAAGAAAAATCTCTGTGCTCGAGGGGCTTACATTTTAATACAAAGATCCAGACAATAAATTAGAAAATATCTCGACTATTAGGTTATGATACAGATCAGGGAGAAAAAATAAAGCAAGAAAAGAGATCACAGGAATGCCCTTTCCTGGAGGAGAAGTGTTTGCATTTTTATGGATAATTGTTAAAGGAGATCTTATGGAGGTAATATTTGAATATTTGAATAAAGACCTAAAAGAGGTGAGGTTAAAGAAGCAAAGATTTATGCATAAAGTTATACATTGCAGGGCTATTCATGATAACTTATAATTAAAAATAATTTAAATGACTAATACAGGATCTGTTAAATAATTAAAGTAGGTACAAACTGTACAACTGAAAATTATGAAGCCATTAAAAATTGTCTGAAGGCTGGTGAATGACACGGTGAAATGCTTACAGTACAATAACAATGGAGAAGCCAGATATGAAATAGTACATATAAGGTATGATCCAAATTATGTAAACATGGAAGCACATTTGGGAGGAAGCAGAGCAAGTTGTCTTTGGACAAGGTATTGAGAGGTGATTTGTGTTTTCTCTCCATTTTTAAAAATTTTCTATTATGAGCCTGTTTCATTTTATAAATAGAAAAAATAGAAGTAGATATTACAATCTTAAGGAAGATTAATAAATGTACAAAATTTTTTAAATGGTGTTGCTAAACAGCCATGCCTAGAATACTGGGTCCAGCTTTGGATGTTATATATTAAGGGTGACACTGCAAAGTTCAACGTCTCCTATAGAAGATACTCAAAATACATGTCATATGAGCTCAAGATTGGGAATATATGGACTGGAGAAAAGATAAAAAGAACAAACTATCTTTAAACTTTTGGATGGCTAATTACAGGGCAAGGAAATAGACATTAGCATTCGCAACCCATGGGTTGGATTCAGAAGACAGATTTCAGGTCACTCAGTATGAAGAAGAACTTGCTAACAATCACAGTTATCAAGTGGTATTAAGCAAACTTTCCTGGAACTATTCACACTGAAAATAAATGACCATATGTACTGGTTGATAAGACTGCCATTACATGATTGGTAAAGACTCTATTTCTGAGCTCCTCTCATACTATTTAAAAAAGTTATTTTATGCTATGATCACTTACATAATTCCACCCCCATCCACCTCCCCTTCCCTTCAAAAAACCTATGTAATACTTGATTCCTTTTAAGAAATCATTTTTAAACAGAAAAAAGTACCCTTCAAAATATACATCCTGGAGATTTTTATTCTTCCTTCTGTGTATAGTGAGAAAATATTGTGTACAAACATCAATACCTTTAAAATCATGTTTTAAGTATAAAAAATGTTTTTATATTACCAACCAATATTTCCCTTTACCATATATCTTCCCCCTAGGAACAGACTGGACCACTGCGTTTCAGAATGTGAGATAATCACCTTGCCTCTGTTCCACAGTATCCTGCACCATTTTCTTTGCAGTGCCCTTAGTTCATTTTAAAACCAGCCATGGTGAAAATATCACCCAGTACTCAGAGTTACTACAGATTTTAGAACACAGTCAGTTATTTTCTTAGCTTTCAGAACAGTGATGATTTCAGCAATCTCAGGAATAGCACAAGGAAAGGGCATTCCTGTGATCTCTTCTAAGCCCTATGAATACTTCCACCAAAATTAGCAACCTTCAGAATTCCATATAAAATCCTTAGTGTTGTTTAAATAAGTGACTGAGCCTGAACTACCAGCACAGGACCATGAGAATATAGTAAAGAATAGAGCATAGACTATAGAATCTTTTAGCTGGGTCTAGTCCAACCCTCCTCATTTTACAGTTATGGAAACAGAGGCTCAAACAAGTGATTTGTCACAAGAAACTGAGTCAGCATCCAAACCAAGACGAGAATCTAGACTAGGCTATCTGAAATCTCATTTTCAGAGAGATTTTTAACATCCAATTCTTCATATTTTTTTCTTATCAAGTGTGTCTTTCTCTAACTTGTTGAATGGGGAGAATGAAGGAGATCTGGGAAGAGTGCTGACTCATTGAGAATTTCAGTTAAGCAACATGACATATAACCTGGTTTCAAATAAACCTGTGCTTTTATGGACATGAGACTAGAGGTAATCTTACCTTTCCTTACAGCACTATCATCTGCCAAACAACAGCAAAATGGATATGATCATCCAGTCTTTTAGTAAGCACTGTGAGCATCATAATGGGGAGGACTATTAGAAACTGGGTGTTGTTTGTCAGTACACAGTCCTGCTGAAATGTTTAATAATGGTAACCATGCCTTCTTTTTTAAAGCAGTATATTTACCTCTATACACTAATCACAATGTATAAGTATATAATTCAATGGTTTGTAGAATAAGGTCTATCTCACAATCTAAACCATGAGCCCAAAGGTGGCAACAACCATGTTTATTTTGCTCACCATTATATTCTCCATGTTCAGTAAATGGTATGTATTCAATAAATATTTGTCCAACTAATGGATGAGACCTCTCCACTCTTGGCTCTTTCATAATACTGTATTTTCAAATGTTCCTTTCACACACCTGCCCTCTCCTCTGTAGCCTTCACACAAGCTTATCTTTGTTTTCCCATATCCTAAAGCATAAGCATTTCCCAAAGAAGAGATCTTTGGATCCCTTCTTTCCACTTCAAGTACTGCCTCTGTATCAATGACTCTCAAATGACTCTCTCCAGTTGACTTATATTGAGAGCTACAATTCCACATTTCTTTCAACTGTACCCAGTACCTTTTGCTGGGCTGTGTGATGTCAGTCAAATCAAGTGACTCCTCATCTCAGGATCAGTTAGCTCATCCATAAATTAAGGGTGTTGCCTCTCTACTGCATGTAGAAGAAAGTTCTAATTCTCCAAGCTAGCATTTAATATTATTTACAGCCAAGCTCTCTCCCTATTTTGGCAAATATCTCTTACACACTTTTACCATACATTTTACTCCAACATAACTAAGCTCCTCACTGTTCCTAATACATGTCCTCTGCTTTTCTGGACTCTTCCTAGAACACCAGACTGCACCTCCAAAGTTTGCTAAATCTTTGAAGCCCAGTTGAAATGCCACTTTTGGGAAGCTATGTTTGATCTCCTTGCATGCCCTTCTTTTATGTGTGTGGATTACATTCTCCTAAAATTATAGCTGTTTGTATATTTCTTCTCTCTCTTACTTGACTTTGTCATCTTGGACAGCAGAGGCTATTCCTAAATCAGCCTGTATCTCCCACTGGCCTTTGACTCATAGCATTTAGTGACCTTATACTGAATGGATTCAGTTTAGGCTATATCAGTCATCCTGCTTAAAAAGCCTTCAATCAGTTTGTTTCTCAGAGTCCATACTGAGGGTTTCAGAGGGGAGAGGGGTGGGGGAATGGGATAGACTGGTGATGGGTAGTAAGGAGGGCACGTATTGCATGGTGCACTGGGTGTTATACGCAACTAATGAATCATGGAACTTTGCATCAAAAACCAGGGATGTACTGTATGGTGACTAACATAATATAATAAAAAAATATTATTATTAAAAAAAAGCATTCAATCAGTCCCTGTGTTTCTGGAGTAAACATCAAAATCCTTATGATGGCCCACTTCAGCCACACCAGCTTTTGGTCTTCATGCATGCTCTTCTCTTCATCTACAAAACTGCTCCACCCTCACCATAACCCCACCCCACCCCCATGTCTCTACTCACCATTAATATCACTTCCTCAAGGAAGCTTTTCTTAAACTCCACACTAGATCAGTTTTTTCTGTTATATACCTTCATAGCCCCACCCTCATACTTTTCCTTCATAGCATTTATTACTGACTGAAATAACAGTTGTGTATCTGTTTTATGGCCTTTTCCCCATCAGACTGTAAGTTCCAAGTAAGCAAAGGCCATGTCTGCTTTGCTCACCCTTGTATTATCTGCATGGTGCTTAATATCTGCATGGTGCTTAACCACATCACTGAATAAATGTTGAACCACTGAACTGATGAACAATTGTAAAGGTAAAGACTTGGGACTTAGGCCATATAAAATCTTTGCCTGGCTTGCTGTAATTCCTTTAAAACAAAATTGGGATTCCAGGTAAATTCAGCATTAGAAATTTACAAAATAAGATAAATACTGCCTCCAAAATGCTGGATGGAAACCAAAATTATCTTTGTTTAATGAATGTATGGCTCCAAAAGGCATAACTAACACCAAGTGACTTGCTCCTTCACTCAATGAACATTTATTAAATACCTACTCTATGCCACACACTCGGATAGTAGCTGATAGTACAATAAACTGGAGTGACAATTTACTTCCTTGGAATATATAATCTAAGAGGCACATTTATAAAAGCTTAAAAAAACCTTTATGACAGTCACAACAAGTAAAGATATTAAGTTTTCCATCAAAGGAGACATTTAACCTGATGGTGAAAAATCATTTGACAAAAATGACTTTGAAATTATAACTGGGCGAAATCTGGGCCTCCTATATTACTGGTAGCCTAGACTAGTGCTGTTCAAAGTGTGGTCTACAGATCAATGCCTGTCTGCAAACTTATTATTGCCAGGCAGTAATGACCTGGGTGCAGAAATTGAAAATAATCACTTACAAAATATTATAGAATTTAAAAAATAATTTTTATGTCTGTTGAATCTAGTAATAAAAATGTTAGCTTATATTTAGTCTTTTCTTTCATTTTCTAATAATTCATAATGTATTTTACTAAAGTAACAGTCTATGATGGATTGGAAAATTTTTAAAAAACTGGTCTTTGAGCAAGGTAGTTTGAAAAGCACTGGAACAACAGATTCAGGATTACCTGGTAGTTTGTTAAAATGGAAAATCTCAGGTTGTACCCCCAGACCCCCTGGGTCAAAATTAGCATTTTAACAAGATCCCCAGGAGATTTTTCTGCACATTAAAGTTGGAGAAGCACTGGCCTAGATGATTTCTGAAGCCTTACAACCCTGAGATTTTATAATTTACTTCAGATAGAGAATTACGGAGCTGAAAGACCCTTGGTGATACAATCCACCTCATCATCGTTTTTAGAAGGAAAAACTGAGGTCCGTGGAGAGGGACTCAGATGTCCAAGGTAACTGACAAATTAGCAGAGCTAGGAATAAAACTCAAGTTCCCTAACACCCAGGTCAGTTCTCCACTCTAACACACTGCTGCTCACTCTTATTCCACCCAGTCTCACTCTGCACCATCCCCTCAATGATGTCATTGTTTCTGAGATATTTTCTGATACAAGAATTTATTCTTCTACCTTCCATATACTGTGTGAACCTTGAATCACCACTATTTCAAGTGTCCCCTTTATGATAATTGTCCTTAATCCCTGTTGCTCAAATCTTCCCATATGCCTATTGTCTGGCTGCTATATGGACATTCTGGGGCTTCAGAAGGACTAGCACTAACTGATTTCTGGTCTTCAGGGAAAAAAAGAGAGCTTCTTTGTTCCCATGAGTCCACTTGATACCAAATAGCAAGCTTTTCCAAGGAAGAGAACATACACTATCAAGGCTGTTTTAGAAAGCTCAGTATGCTCAGTTTGTGACTGACAAGAGAATGAGATACTGGGTCATATTAATAAAGTCTAGCTTCCAAAATGAGGCAAACGATGATCCTTTACTTGTGATCTTGTCAGATCTGAGGCTTTTAGGGGAGAGGTATGACTGCTGTCTTCAACTGTCTGAAGAGCTATTATTAAGAAGAAGCAAATTTGTTGCAGCTAGTCCCAAAGCAGCAATGAATACAAGTTACAGGGAGACAGACCTTGGCTTATAATGGGGATTACTTTCTGGCAATCAGAATTGCTCAAAGATAAAAAGAGCCATCTAATGAGCTCTCTGTCACTGCAAGGAGATCAAAAAGAAATCAGTCAATGAATTGAACGCTTAGGACAAATTGAAGAACTGGGTGGAGAAGTAAAGCTTAATGACCTTCCAGTTCCAAGGTTTTAATATTCTAAAATTTTCAGGACAAGGTGACTCTAAGCTCTCAGAAAATAAGAGCAAGATTTGGTCTGAAACAAAGCAGTCTTTTGCTGGATGTGAGATAGACAAAGCTATGACAGTGAAAAAGTGAAGTCTTTCCAGGTGGCCTTTTCAAAGGAAAGCAGGCTGGCCAAGGAAAGCCTTTTGGGCAGCTTCTCCAGAAAACCCAGGTGAGGCTTGGTTCCACAATGGCCAGCCACTATGCCCACTCTAAGTTCCTGTTACTCTACACAAAGGCTAGCTACTACTTTTTTTTTTTTTTTTTTTTGGCCAAGCAGTTACCCTTCCTATCACACCTATACTTGCCTGACCAGCAAAGGCACAAAATTTTTCCCCAAGGAGGCAGTAGTGCTTAATAGTCAAGACCATGCATTCTAGAACCAGGTTGCCTGTGTTTTAATTCCCAGTTGGGACATGTAATTACTCTGTAACCTTTGACAGTTACTTAACCTCTCTGTGCTTCAGTTTCCTCATCAGTAAACCAAGGATAATAATATCTGCTTCATAGTATCTGCTTCATAGTAATGGTGTAAGAATATACATTAAACCCTCAGCCTAAAATCCAAAACATACGAGGCACTTAACAATGTTAGCAATTAGTATTGTTGATGTAATAATTACTACCATGGGCATGGCAGTGTTGCTAACTCAAGAAGCTCCCCACCAAGCAACCATATCTCTTCTCCTACCAGTTCAGAGGGCTATACTACAACAGCTTCAGCCAGTCCTTGCATAGCTCCAGACGTCCAGAACCTGCTGATCCTCAATAAACCATACAATTCGCAGCAGGAATCCTGGCTTCTCACCCTGCTCTAAATCCAAAAGCCGCCCCTCCCCCAGTCCTCCTGCTTATGCTACCCTCAGCCACAATTAGAGAACCAGCAAACTGGAAAGCCAATTCCAGACAAACCATCAGGTGTTTCTTCCTTCTCAAGGACACAGCTGGACTTATATCATGCATCCAGTGGGATGGGGTAGGGTATCTGAATCCCTGGTCTAGCCTGTCTCTTCAACTACCTACAACGGGAAGTGGGCAGGCAATGGGGCTTCCCACCTGGAAGCAAGAAAAGCCTAAGTTTGTAAAGGAACTCAGGCCCAACCCCATAATAAACCCCTTAAAGGAAGGGGGGAGGTCTCAAGCTGCTTTCAAAAGAAGCAGTTATTTACAACTTTCCACTCAGTTGCATCTGGGAAAGGTAAAAGGGAGATGGGGAAAAGGGCTAAATGGTATTCTCCCTCTTTCTCAATTCCAGCAATGAGAAACAGCTGCAGAGAAAGAGTTAAAGGAGAAAGGAAGCTCCAGCCATTACCCCATCCCCGTGCCTAGGGCTGTCTGGGGGGTCATGACTGTGCTGTTTGCTCTGGCTAGGGGACACTGGGTGGCTTTCTGCAGCAGCTGCAGGCCCCCCAAGCAATTTGCAAGGTCAAGGCTGACCTGTTTCCAAAAAGGAACAAAACAATTCACTGACAATAAAGCAAATCGCGCATACAACACATCACAACCCCCCTCCCCAAATCAGGTTTCACCCCAGTGCCTCCCTGCCCAGATGCCAACTCTGGGCTTCCACCAGCCCCACTGGGGAACCCAGGATAGCATCACAGCTGCAGAGCATGTCTCGCCTCCCCGGCCAACCCAAGGAGAATCTCAGTACGGGGGAGAGATGCTATCGCTAAAGGAGACCTGAGCTTGGGGGAGGGGGAAGGAGGGACATCTACGTTCCTTACCAAGCGCCACAGTCACTTCCCCGAGGCAGAGAGAAGAGAAGGATGAATGAATTGAAACAAGTTGGAGATTGAGTCCTCACAGAGCTCGGCTTCCTCTTCTCTTTCTCTGGGTCTCTCTCCTGGTCCCTCTCTCGTCTCTCCGGTTTGCTCGCTAGCTTGCGCGCGCTCACGCTCTCCTCTCCCTCTCTCTCCTCCCCCTCTCCCTCTCTCTTTCTCCCGCCTCTCCCTATCTCTTCTCTCTTCCCTCCTCCCCTCCCCCTTTGCTGGCTTTAGATTCACCATTGCCTGGTGCTGAGCACGAGGCTGTGCTGGGGCTCCGGAATACAGTGCTGCAAGGCTTTGGATCTGTGGTTGTTTTAGGAAAGACTAAAGCAATATTTTATTATTTAAGGTTTCCAGCAGAGAAATAGAGGAAAGCTCAGAGGGAAGGGGAGGAGCAGAGGAAGAAAGGAGAACAGAAAGAGAGCAAAAGGGTAAGAGCAGTGAATAGGAGGATAAAGGAGGTATGTATTACCATGCTGATGTGTAATGCTGGCTAGCTGCTCCAAGACAGAAAATAAGTGGTCTGTCTCCTTTATATCCCTATGGGTGTGTCTTCTTAGTTCAGGCTCCAAATAAAGGTTTCACAATCCTGTCTGTTCACATTCCACCTCTGAGGACAGTAATGAGCTAAAAAATTACATCAAAGAAGTTGTCATTCCCCCTCTACTAAAAAGAAAGTGTTCAGCCACATTGATTCCCTAATGACCTAACTGCCACCTCCACCCCCCACCAAGTAGAAGTGTGAACCCAATTCAGAACTGTCAATTGGAGCTTCCCTCCAGGCAAAACAGACAAGCAGCAGAACCACAATACTTCCCTTTCAAAAACCTCAGAAGGGAATATAGGTGTAGAGAAGTGTGTGAGCCCACATGTGAGTTTGCACTTGGGGAAATAGGACAGAGAAGAGATTAATTAAAATATAAAAGAATTGTATTCCCATTGGGGTAAAAAAAAGAAAACTGAGTGAAGTACAGTAACAATGCAATAGAGGGTAAAGAGACCTAAGCTAAGAACAAAATAAAGGAACTTAGGTTTGAGTCCTGCCTCTCAAAATTGCTCCACTGTACCTTTGACAAGTTACTTCTTTAATCTGGCTCTCAGTGTATCTCCAATGGCAAAATGAATGGTGATAGATGTAGATGATCTTGAAAGACTCTAGGCTCTAAGACAGGAAAAAATCCTAGGTGACAAAGAAATTGATCTGTTAATAGTGAAAAATACACTGCCAAATTTCAAAGTTTCTCCAAAGATGTGTCCCCAAATGGGACCCCAAATCACACTGACATGACATTCCATTTTGAATGTTTTAAGGGCAATACAAATATGAGCATATGTGTGAAGAGCTGATCCTATCCTACATACAATGTTTAGCATAAAAATACTGGCCTCAAGGTATATACAGTGACTCAGACATGGTAGGCATTTAAAATTTTTCCCACAGTGGGCTATTTTTATCCTCCTACCCCAAATTCTCAATACTCTACTCTTGTCCAGTGAGGAATATGTGCTCCACTTCAACTACATACTTCTTCTAAAGCATACTAAGTATATAGAGAGATAAGGATCCATAGGCTCAGAGTCACTGAGCTAAAAGGACCCAGAGAGACAACCATCTTATTATGCAGAAAGAGAGACAGGCTTACAGAAAAAATATAGCTCACACAATCTCATAGTGAATCAGTGATAACATCAAGACCAGCACCCAGTCTGCTGATCCCAGGCATAGTATTTTTGTCCACCAAAGCAACAGGTAAGCTTTACATAAAGCAAGTGTATTTGTTTGCATAAATACCTATTGGATTTAATGGACTAGCAAAATGACAAAAAGAAATGTATGTACTGGCATAAGGTTGCTGTGTTATTTTCTAGGTCTGCCATAACAAATTACAATAAATTTGGTGGCTTAAAACAACAAAAATGTATTGTCTCACAGCTCTGGAAGCCTCCTGAAGTCTTTGATATCAAAGTCTTGGCAATGCCAAACTTCCCCCAAGGGCTCTAGTGGAGAATTTTCCCTGGTTTATTCCAGCTTCTGGTAGCTTCTGGCATTCCTTGGCTTGTAGAAGAATCACTCTAATCTCTGCCTGGATCTTCAAATTGTCTTTTCCTCTGTGTCTCTGTATGACCAAATTTCCCCACCTTTTTTGTTATAAAGACACCAGTCATTAGATTTGGGCCCACCCTAAATCCAGAATGATTTCATCTTGAGATCTTCAATTACTTCTGCAAAGATCACATATCCAAATAAGATTACATCCTTAGGTTCTGGATGGAATTTGGGGGAGATGCTATTCAACCCACTACAGCGGCCAACTTTTATTTTTGTGAAATAAAGATACTAACAAACAATCCATGATATCATCATTTTTAAAGAAAAGATATTTTCATACAAATAAGCTAGTTGAAGATATTCTCATAATAAAACTATTATTTAAATCATACGATTTTAGCTCCAAGCAAAATTAATAGCGTTTTCATAAAAGTTCTCAGTTCACTGCAAACCACAGAGAAACTTTACTAGGACCACTTCTGGTAGTGATAAAGCAGTTTTTATCAAGGCAATCCTGCTGCAGATAACAAAATATTCTAGACAAAAGTAAACGAAACAACATTCTGAATGCTTTGGAAAGTGATCATAAGCAGGCATAAACTGAAAGAGAGTTAATGACAGAAGATTGACAATTGGAAGAAAGGTATGATACTAAGTGAATTTCCATTTTTAAGAAATTTTTGCCTAAGGGCAGGCCCCATGAGGCAGGCCCCAGGCCAAAATAATAAATAAAACTTAGAGAAAGTGTAAGTATTGCAGCTGTTAAACATTTAACAACTGGCTCTTCGGGAGAAAAATAAATAAAAGCCTGATTCCTAGCATTTCTCAATTTCCATAGTGTAAATATTCACACCATAGCCAATTCCATCAACATGAAGTTGGGAAGAGATATACACAGTTGGCTCTCACAAGCTAGTGCCATTCAGCTGCCTAACACAACTGCTCACAGTCCTAGTGGCTTAAAGAACAAGAAGACAAAATTCAGTATAACCACTGAAGCTAGAATGTGATGAGAGAAATTCAAGAATGGAGAGAACACAATGGGAGACCCCAATTCTGTGTATAAACTGCCCAATGAAATCTCTGTTGGAACCATAAATTATGCATGTGGGGACAGATTCCAAAGAGCCTAAATAAAGTTGAAAGAATTAAACAGTTTTCACTGCTGCTCATCACAAGGGAGAGTTTAGAGTTTCCGTTCAGTTAACTGCCTACAAAAAAAAATATTACTTTACAGAGAAATAAAAGAATGTAGAGATCTTACAATATATCATTCACAAAATTCAGGGTATACTCTAAAATTACTAGGAAAAAAAACACAAAGAAACTAGAAAATATTACCTATACTCAAGAGAAAAAGCAATCAGTGGACAATAGCTCTAAGATGGAACAGATGTTGGAATTAGCAGAAAAGAATCGTAAGTCATCTATCATAACTATACTAATGGACATAAAGGAAAATACATTTTAACAAATGAACAAATAGAAACTAATATCAGAGATACAGAAACAAAAAGAATCAGGTACAAATTCTGGAACTGAGAATTAAAATATCTGAAATAAAATTAATTGGGTGGGCTTACCAGCAGTCTGGATATCAGAGAAGTGAGAGTAAGTTAACTTGAAGACATATTAGTAAATATTATTCAATCTCAAGTACAGAAAGAAAAGATTAAAAAAGATAAAAAGAGCCTAGGTAATCTGTTGGATAATATCAAAATTCTAGCCTACATGTAATTGGAGTCCCAGAAGGCAAAGAATAAAATAAGAATAAAAAATTTTTGAAAAATAATACCTAAAATATTTCCAAATATGATGAAATATAAATTTGTAGATTGAGGAACTCATAAACCCCTCACTAGGAAGGATACCACAGCCAAGTAAATCAAACTACTCAAAATCAAATATAAAGAGGAAATCTTGAAAGAATCTAGAAAAAAATAACGTACTGAGGAACAACAATACAATTGACTGTTGACCTCTCACCAGAAAAAAGGTATCTTTAAAGTGCTGAAATTTTAGAAAAAAAATCTATCAATACAGAATTTTACATCAGTCAAATATATCCTTGATGAAAAAGGCAAAAATAATGACATTTTCAGATAAATGAATATTAAGATGATTTGTTACCAACACTTTTATAGCATCAGAAATATTAAAGGAAATTCTTAAGTCTGAAGGTAAATAATACCAGATGAAAGTCTGGACCTTCCAGAAGAAATGAAGAACATTAGAAATGGTAATATGTGGATAAATATAAAATATTTTCTCTTAATTTATTTGCTACATATATATGAGAGCTTAAAGGAAAAATTATAACATCGTAATGTACGGTATATAATGTGGGTAGACATAATACACATGACAACTGTAACATAAATGAGGGGCAGGGATAAGAAAAACTAAATGTTGGCAAGGTCCTTACATTTTACATGAAACAATACGATATTGACTGTAAGCAAACTTTGATTCATTCTAACAACAAGTAAACCCTGAACAGAGTGAAAAAAAAAAACATGTATTGGATCCAGAAGAGAGGACATAGGGCAAACTGCTGCCTCCAAGATTGGAGAGACATAGAAGTTAACTCAGGGAGTCACAGTTTACCACAGCAGAGACTTCCTCACAGAAACTGCCAAAGAACCCGATGCCAGGGTAGGAAAACCTGAATTTCAATTGACGAATTACTTGGAGGCTCAGTGTGGGCAAGTATGAAAGTTAAAAATCCCAGGGGAACCCATTAAATAGGGAGGCCCTCACAATATTGTGACATTTACCTCCCAGAGCTTGACCAGGTTCTCACAATAAATATTGGAAAAAAAACTCCCTTGGGCTTCTGGCAGGGGGAGGCAAAAAGGAGCCATTAGAAATATGCCAGAGCACTCTGTTCTTTTTTTAACAAGGCCTGCCCTCAGAAGAACCTAGTTAATCAGAGCCTAATCTCCTAGGGTATTATCAGAGAGTAACTGACCAGGGGGAAAGGAAATACTCAACTCCAGTGAGCTCTAGTCTTTTACGTGGGAGAAGAAAATTACCAAACTCCAGCCCACTTTAGTCATCCTCTCCTAGGAAGGCAGAAAAGAACTGAGAAGCACTTGTGAAGTTCATAGCCCAGAGGCACAGGCTTACTAAAGACTGAGATCTAATCATAGGACAATGGGACACTTCCTCCCACATCTCACCATCACATTGCTAAAGGCTTATATACGGCAGTTCCTTATGGCTAGTATATCAGGTCCAACTGCCAAGAAAAAATTACAAAGCATGCCACAAGGTGAAAAAACACAATTTGAAAAAATAGAACAAGAATCAGAAACAGGCATGATAAGGACGACAATTTTGGACTAGGAATTTAAAACTGTGATTAATGCACTAAGGGTGCTCATGGATAAAGTAGACAGCATGCAAGAACAAATGGGCAATGTAAACAGAGATGGAAATCCTAAGAAAGAACAAAAAGAAATGCTAGAAACCAAAATTACTGTGACAGAAATGAAGAATGCTTTTATGGGCTTATTAGTAGACTGGACACAGCTGAGGAAAGAATCTCTGCACTAGGGGATATACCAATAAAAACTCTAAAACTGAAAAGCAAAGAGAACAAAGACTGTGGGGGGAAAAAGAACACAATACCCAAAGATTTGGGACAACTACAAAAATTGTGACATATGCATAATGGGAATACCAGATACAGAAGAAAAAGAAAAAGGAACAAAAGAAATATCTGAAACAATAATGACTGAGAATTTCTCCCAAAATAATGTTAGACACCAAACTACTGATCCAGGAGCTCATAGAACACTATACAAGAAAAATGCCCCCCACAAAAATAAATAAACTACATCTGGACGTATCCTTTTCAAACTACAGAAAATCAAAGATAAAGAAAAAATATTTTAATTACTATAACTTTCTAGTATAGTTTGAAATCAGAAGGTGTGATGTCTCTGGATTTGTTCTTCTTTCTCAAGATTGTTTTGGCTATTTGGGGTCTTTTGTAGTTCCATAGAAATTTTATGATGGTTTTTCTATTTTGTGAAAAATGCCATTGGAATTTTAATAGGGATTGCATTGTATATATGGATGGTTTTGGATAGCATGGGCATTTTAACAATATTAGTTCGTTCAATCCATGAACCCAGAATATCTTTCCACTTATTTGTGTTTTCTTCAACTTCTTTCATCAGAATTTGTAGTTTTCATTTTACAGATATTTCACTTCCTTGGTTAAATTTCTTCCTAGGCACTGGGCGTTATACACAACTAATGAATCGTTGAACACTACATCAAAAATCAATGACGTACTATATGTTGGCTAACTGAACATAATAAAAAAAAGAAAAACTTCTATTAAAAAATGAACATTTACATGAGAAAAAAGAGATTTAACTGAAAACATGAAAGCTTTATGGATAAAAATGTAAGAAAAAATATTCCTAGGTATTTTATTGTTTTTGATGCTTTTGTGAATCGTATAGTTTACTTTATTACTTTTTCGGGTATTTTGTTGTTACTATATAGAAATGCAACTAATTTCCTACAGATCTTAAACCCTGCAACTTTATTGAATTCGTTAATTAGTTCCAACAGATTTTGCTTCATGACTTTCTAAATATGAAATTATATCATCTGCAAATAACAATTTGCTTCTACCTTTCTTTTTGGATGTTTTTTATTTCTTTGTCTTGCCTGATTGCTAACAATTTTTTGTGAAAACTTTGGGGTTTTATAAATATAAGATCATGTATCTACAAACAGAAAATTTAACTTCTTCCTTATAATTTGGATGCCTTTTTTTTCTTGCCTAGTTGTTCTGGGTAGGACTTCCAATACTATGTTGAACAGGAGTGGTGAGAGTGGCGTTTTTGTTTTATTCCTGATCTTTGAGGAAAAGCTTTCAGCTTTTTACCATTGAGTATTATGTTGGCTGTGGGTTTCTCATATATGGTTTTATTATGTTGAAGTACATAACTTCTATACCCAAATTGTTGAGAGTTTTTTTCATAAAAAGATGTTATTTCAAATCCTTTTTCTGCATTCGTTGAGATTATCATATGCTTACTATCCTTCATTCTATTAATATGGTTATCACATTTATTGATTTGTGTATGTTGAACCATCCATGCATCTTAGGAATAAATCCAGTTTGATCATGGTGTATGTTTTTTTAACGTGCTGTTGAATTTGGTTTGTTAGTATTTTGTCATAATATTTGCGTATATTTTCATCAAGGTTATTGGCCTGTAGTTTCCATTCCTTGTAGTGTCCTTATCTGGCACCAGTATCATGGTATTGCTGGCCTCATAAATGAGTTTAGCAGTATTCCTTGTTCTTCAATTTTTTGGAAGAATTTGAGAAGCATCAGATTTAATTCTTCTTTAAATATTTGGTAAAATTCACCAGTACAAACTATTTCTCCTGGGTTTTTCTTTGTTTGGAGGTCTTTGATTAGTACTTCAATCTCCTCACTCTGGTTTTTCTGTTCAGATTGTCTATTTCTTCATGATGCAGTCTTAGTAGGTTGTATATTTCTAGGAATTTATCTTTTTTTTCTGTTATCCAATTTCTTGGTATATAATTGTTCATAGTAGTGTTATGATCCTTTGTATTTTGTGGTATCAGTCGTAATGTTTCCTCCTTCATTTATAATTGTGTTTGACTTTTTTTTTCCTTGGTTAACCTAGGTAGATCTGTCAATTTTGTTTATCTTTTTAAAAAACTAACTCTCAGGCATCTGGGTGTCACAGTCAGCTAAGCGTTTGCTTTGGCTCAAGTCATGATCTCAGGGCTCAGGATCCTGGGATTGAGCCGCATGTTGGGTTCCCTGCTCAGCAGGGAGTCTGCTTCTCCCTCTCCCCCCCACCCAGCTCATGCACACATGCACGCTTTCTCAAATAAATAAATAAAATCTTTTAAAAAAACTAACTCTTTGTTTTTTTTTTTTCTATTTTCTTTCTGGTCTCTGTTACAATTATTTATGCTCTAATTTTTATTATATCCTTCCATATGCTAACTTTGGGCTTAATTTGTTATTCTTTTTCTAGTTCCTTGAGGTATAAAGTTAGGTTGTTTATTTAAGGTCTCTTTTTCATATTATAGGTGTTTATCAGTATAAAATTCCCTCTTAGAACTGCTTTTGCTGCATCTCATATGTTTTCATAAGTTGTGTTTCCATTTTCATTTGTTTCTAGATACTTTCTGATTTCCATTTTGATTAATTCTTCGATCCACTGATTTTTATTGGGGTGTTATTTTCCATGCGTTTGTAAATTTTCCACTTTTCTTGCTATTATTGATTTCTAGTTTCATGCCATTGTGGTCAAAAACAATATTTGATATGATTTCACTTATCTTAAATTTGTTAAGATCTGCTTTGTGGCACTATATATGATCTATGCTAGAGAAAGTGCCATGTACACTTGAGAAGAATGTGTATTCTGTTGCCATTGGATAGAATGTTCTGTATATGTTTGTTAGGTTCATTTGTATAGTTCAAATCTTCTGTTTCCTTATTGATTTTTTGTCAGGATTATCTATTCAATGTTGAAAGTGGGGTATTGAATACAACTTTATCTGTTGTATTTATAGCAACTCCTGATATCCATTCCTTCACTTTGAGCCTGTGAGTGTTTTTAAAGCTGAAGTAAATCTCTGGTAGGCAGCATAAAGTTGGGTCTTGTTTTTTCAGGTTTTTTTTTTACTCTATGCAACAACTCTGTGTCTTTTGGTTGGAGTATTTAATCCATTTATGTTTAAAGTAACTATTGATATAAAAGAACTTAATATTATCATCCTTTTAATTGTTTTCTGGCTATTTTATAGCTTTTTTGTTCCCTTATTCATCTCTTACTATCTTCCTTTATGATTTGATGATTTATGTAGTGGTATACTTTCATTCCGTTTTCTTTATCTTTTGTATAACTTCTATGGGCTTCCACGTTGTGGTTATCACCAGACTTACATAAAACACAATATAATTACAATAGCCTATTTTGAACTAATAACAACTTAACTTCAATTGCATACAAAAACTACCCTTTTACTCCCCCAAACACATTTCATGTTTTTATGTCATAATTTATATCTTTTTATGTTGTATATCCATTAAAAATTATTGTAGTCATGTTTATTTTTAATATTTTTTACATTTATAGTAGAGTTAAAAAATGACTTATAAACAACAAAAAATTGGAAAAATACTTTAATAGAAACTGCAAAAAGAAGATATATAAAGATACATAATGGCTGATGAGTACAGATGCATCATTAGTCATAGAAAGCCAAATTAATACTATAATGAGATATCACTATACATTCACTTGGATGGATAAAAGATAAACTTATTTTCACTGCTGTTAAGTATGTAAAACAAATGGAACTCTCATACATGAAGGGTGGAAGTATAAAATGATACAACCATTTTGAAAATCTCTGGCAGTTTCTTGTAAAATTTAACATAAGCCTATACCTATAGTCTGGATATACTATTCATAGGTATATAACAAATAGAAAGAAAATTATATGTTCACAAAAAGATTTGTACAAGAAAGCTCATAGCAGCTTCATTTGTAATAGTTAGAAAAATGGAGGAAAAACCAAGTCCATAGCAATAGAATATATAAGCAATCTATGGCATAGTCATACAGTTGAGTTTTAGTCAATATTAAAATGAACAAACTACTGATAAATACAGCATGCACAGATCTCAAAAACATGATGCTAAGCAAAAGAAGTGAGTATATGAGTAGTATATACCCTATGATTCCATTTACATAAAGAGCCAAAACAGGCAAAAGTAATTTATAATAGAGGCACCAGAACAATAGTAACTTGAGTGGAGAGTGACTAGAAGGGGTACAGGGAAATTTCTAGGATCATGGGATGTTCTTTATCTCAATCTAGGTAATTCTTTCGTGAATGTATCTTTTTTTTAAATTTATCTTTTTTTTTTCAGATATGTGATTTTTCCCTGTATGCATGTTACATAATAATAAAACACTGTTAGAAAACAAAAACAAGAGGATCATCTGAATATTACTATAACTATTAAAGAAATGAAAAACTAAAATTTTCTTACAGAGAAACTCTAGGCCAAATTGGCTTCACTGCAATTTCCACCGATCATTTAAGAAAGAAATAATTGCAGTCTAACAGAAGTTCTACCATAGAGTGAACAAAGGTACAACAGTCCCAAAATAATTTTATGAGGCTGGCATAACCTTGGCACTAAAACCTGACAAGGACTATATGAGCAAATAACATTATAAGTCTTTTCTGATTCATAGTCATGAATGAATAAATCCTAAAAACTGTTCATGATTCATATTTAACAATATATAAACAGCCTAATATGTCATGACCTAGTTGGGTTTATCTCAGAAATGCAATTCTGGTTAAAATTTTTATTATTTTTTTTAAAGATTTTATTTATTTATTTGACAGAGATAGAGACAGCCAGCGAGAGAGGGAACACAAGCAGGGGGAGTGGGAGAGGAAGAAGCAGGCTCCCAGCAAAGGATCCTGATGTGGGGCTCGATCCCATAACACCGGGATCACACCCTGAGCCAAAGGCAGACGCTTAACAACTGAGCCACCCAGGCGCCCCTGGTTAAAATTTTAGAGAAGAATAACACATTAATATTTTAGAGAAGAATATTTTGATTATGCAAAGAGGAATAGAAAAAGGTTTTGACAAAATTTGATGTTCATTCTTTCCCAAAAAAATAGCAAAAGAAAAGAATACAAGAGAGCTTAATATGGTAAAGTGTATCTATAAAAATACTTATTGAAAACATCACACTTATCTGTAATATGTTAAAATACTTGTCTTTGACATCGAGAATATGATGAGATGGGTGCCATCATCACTACTATTCAACATTATAGTGGAATCCCAATTTAGTTTCATTCATTAAGAATAAAAAAAGAAATTAAAACATAAATATGAGAAAAGAAATATAAAATTATCCTTATTCATAGATTATATTATCGATTACATAGAAAAATCTAAAAGAATCTATGGATAAACTATTACATTAAGAAGGAACTTTAGTAAAATTGCTGGATACAAAAATGATATACAAATATTAATTTTCAATAAATGAACAAGAAACATATAAGTCGTTAAAAGATTCCAGTTATAATAGGATCAAAAATATCTATTCAGATATACCTCTGTAAAAGAGGTCATGAGAGCCAACAATTCTCTATAACTAGAAAAAACTAAATAATTGACAAAAATCATTTTAAATGTACCAGATAGTGACAGAAACAACAAGGATTAAATAAATTAACATTCCAAGGAAGGCAAAACTTTTCCAAAGTGAAATGACAATCCCCAACTGTTTTTCTCCTCTGGAAAATGTACCAACACTAAGAACAGGTTGAGGATCAGGCTTACCCAGGCAAAAAGCCTCTACTGGGAGAAAGAAAAACCAACAAAGCTTTTAACAGTTTGACAGGGCTAGCTGACAAATTGAAAAGTTGATGTGACTTAAATGCTCAGCAGATTTCCCCTACCAGACATTTGCTGACTTCTGGTACTGCACAAGAATACAGGGAGCTAGGTCAAATACTTCTAAAAGGTAAAGTGAAATCTTCAGCAACCAGTTTTTAGGAAATAGATGTGCTAGAATTTGAAGCCGTGGGAGACTGCAAACTGTGAATGGCAGATATGGATCCTCTACAGTCTTTCAACAATTTAAAACACAAAGACCTACCAAGGTTTTACGTTCTAGAGAAGAACAAACCAGATGTTAACTAAAACTGCAGTATAGCCCTCACTCAGCTCAATATCTAATTGGATTGAGGTAAGCATTCCCTTACCCTATCTGCCTAAAAGGGAAAAGGTGGAACTCTCTTTAGAGTATCTCATCAAGAGCTCTTTGTGATTCTTTAATACCTGCTACATGACTTGCGATAAAAAATTACAAGAATAGCCAAAATACAGAATACCAACCACACCAAATGTTGGTGAGGATGTGGAGCACAGGAATTCTCATTCATTGCTGTTGGGAATAAAAGATGGTAAGACAGTTTGGAGATTTCTTACAAAACTAAAAGTAATTTTGTGCTACGATCCAGCAATCATGCTCCTTGGTATTTACCTAAAGCAGTTGAAAATTTATGACCACATGAAAAGCTACACACAGGTGTTTATAACAAATTTATTCATAATTTCAAAAACATGGAAGCAACCAAGATGTCCCTTAGTAGGTGAATATATAAATAAACTGTGATACATCCAGATGGAATCATTCAGTGTTAAAAAGAAATGAGCAAAAAGTACACTTATGATGAGCACAGTGTGATGTATGGAAGTGTTGAATCACTATATTGTACAGTCAAAACTAATATAATACTGGATTTTTACTAACTGGAATTAAAATAAAAACTTAAAAAAAAGAAATGAGTTTTCAAGTCATGAAAAGGCATGGAGGAAGATTCAATGTGTATTACTAAGTGAAAGAAGCCAATCTGAAAAGGTTTCATACTGTATCATTCCAACTATATGACAGTCTGGAAAAGGCAGAACTATGAGACAGTAAAAAGATTAGTAGTGGTTTTTGCTTTGTTTTATTTTGTGGAACTACATAGGTTGATTCTAAAATCTATTTAGCAGTAAAAAAGGTAAAAAAATAGCTTTTCATCTTGATGAAGTCCCACAAGTTCATTTTTTCTTTTGTTTCTCGTGCCTTTGGAGATGTGTCATGAAAAAAGTTGCCGTGGCCAAGGTCAAAGAGGTTGCAGCCTATGTTCTCCTCTAGGATTTTGATGGATTCCTGTCTCACATCGAGGTCTTTCATCCATTTGGAGTTTATCTTTGTGTATGGTGTGAGATAGTGGTCAAGTTTCATTCTTTTGCATATATCTGTCCAGTTTTCCCAGCACCGTTTATTGAAGAGACTGTCTTTTTTCCACTGGATGTTTTTTCCTGCTTTGTCAAAGATTGGTTGTCCAAAGAGCCGAGGGTCCATTTCTGTGTTCTCTATTCTGTTCCATTGGTCTATGTGTCTGTTTTTGTGCCACTACCATGCTGTCTTTGTGATCACAGCTTTGTAGTGTAGCTTGAAAACGGGCATTGTGATGCCCCCAGCTTTGTTTTTCATGAAAAAATATTCAACACATCATTAGCCACCAGGGAAATTCAAATCAAAACCATCTTGAGATACCACCTTATGCCAGTTAGAATGGCAAAAATTGGCAAGGCTGGAAACAACAAATGTTGGAGAGGATGTGGAGAAAGGGGATCCCTCTTACACTGTTGGTTGGAATGCAAGTTGGTACAGCCACTTTGGAAAACAGTGTGGGGGTTCCTTAAAAAGTTAAAAATTGAGCTACCCTATAATCCAGTCATTGCAGTACTGGGTATTTACCCCAAAGATACAGACGTAGTGAAGAGAAGGGCCATATGCATCCCAATGTTCATAGCAGCATTGTCCACAATAGCTAAATTGTGGAAGGAGCCAAGATGCCCTTCAAAAGACAAATGGATAAAGAAGATGTGGTCCATATATACAATGGAATATTACTCATCCATCAGAAAGAACGATTACCCAACATTTGCTGCAACATGGACGGGACTGGAGGAGATAATGCTAAGTGAAATAAGTCAAGCAGAGAAAGACAATTATCATATGGTTTCTCTCATCTATGGAACATAAGAAAGATCGGTAGGAGAAGGAAGGGAAGAATGAATGGGGCGTAAACAGAAGGGGGAATGAATCATGAGAGACTATGGACTCTGAGAAACAAACTGAGGGCTTCAGAGGGGAGGGGGGTGGGGGATTGGGATAGGTCGGAGATGGGTATTAAGGAGGGCACATATTGGGGGGGCAGAATTAAGATGGCGGAGGAGTAGGAGACACCATTTTCAGCTGGTCCCTCGAGTCCAGCTGGATAGGTACCAGACCAGCCTAAACAACCACGGAACCAGCCTGAGACGCAGGAAGATGCATCTGGATCTCTACAAATGAACATCTCCAGCGCTGAGTATTGAGGTACGAAGCAGGGAGCCATGAAACCGTGCACAGATATCAGAAGATAAACGGAAGGGGGAGGGAGCCGCCACGTTCAGGCGCCGGGAACCGGTAGCCACTTGCACGGGGGAGCGGGCGGGCTCGTGGTCGGCACCCGCAAAACAGCAGACTGAGACCGTGAGCCGGGTGCGCGTGCCACCAGGCATCTCGCGGAACACCGGAATCCCGGTGCACTCACTGGATCCAGACAGAGACCAGGAGCTTCCGGAGCACGCGCGGGGCAGCTGGCGGCTGGCGGCGTTAGAAACACAAAGGACAGAGACGCGCCGGCCCTGGAAGTGAGGGCTGGACGCCGGGTGTGGGGCGCACATCCTGGGACGCTGCAGGGTTGAGCAGCACCAACAGTAACAGAGTTAAAGTGGCCAGAACATTAGTAGAGAACGGGCCGCAATCCCTCTGTTCTGTGGCAGAGGCTGAAATTCGGCTGCTGCTGCTCTCTCAGAAGAGGCACAGCAAACCGCCAGGGAAAGCCGCCAGAGAACAAAAGCCTGGAAACACCGGCTCAGAGAGTGGCCATCCCCATCCCCCCTCTCAGGGAACGCGGAGACTCTACCCAAACAGGGTTGCCTGAGTATCGGCGCGGCAGGCCCCTCCCCCAGAACACAGAAGGCAGGCTGAAAAATCAAGAAGCCCACAACCCGGGCGCCTGGGTGGCGCAGTCATTGAGCACCTGTCTTCGGCTCAGGGCGTGATCCCGGCGTTCCGGAAAGGAGCCCCTCATCGGGCTCCTCCGCTGCGAGCCTGCTTCTTCCTCTCCCACTCCCCTGCTTCTGTTCCCTCTCTCGCTGGTTGGCTGCCACATAAATAAATAAATAAAATCTTTAAAGAAGAAGCCCACATCCCTAAGATCCCTATAAAACAAGGGGCACGGCCTGGGACCCAGTCAATAATTTGGGCTCTGGACAACCCCGCAACCTCTCCTCATCAGAATGACAAGAAGGAGAAGCCCCCCCCCCCAGCAAAGAAAAGACAGTGAGTCTGTGGCCTCTGCCACAGAAATAATGGATATGGATGTAACCAAAGTATCAGAAATGGAATTCAGAGTAAGGATGGTCAAAATGATGAGTAGAATTGAAAAAACTATTAACGAAAAGGTTACTGAGAATATAGAATCCCTAAGGACAGAAATGAGAGCGAATCTGACAGAAATTAAAAATTCTATGAGCCAAATGCAGGCAAAACTAGAGGCTCTGACGGCCAGGGTCACTGAAGCAGAGGAACGGGTTAGTGAATTGGAGGATGGGTTAATAGAGGAAAAAATGAAAATAGAAGACGGTCTTAAAAAAATCCACGCCCACGAATGTAGGTTACGGGAGATTACTGACTCAATGAAATGATCCAATGTTAGAATCATCGGCATCCCCGAGGGGGTGGAGAAAAACAGAGGTCTAGAAGAGATATTTGAACAAATTGTAGCTGAAAACTTCCCTAATCTAGCGAGGGAAACAAACATTCGTGTCCAAGAGGCAGAGAGGACCCCTCCCAAGCTCAACCACGACAAACCTACGCCACGTCACGTCATAGTGCATTTCGCAAATATTAGGTCCAAGGATACAGTATTGAAAGCGGCCAGGGCAAAGAAATTTCTCACGTACCAAGGCAAAGGCATCAGAATTACATCAGACCTGTCTACACAGACCTGGAATGAGAGAAAGGGTTGGGGGAGCATATTTAAAGCTCTTTCAGAGAAAAACATGCAGCCAAGGATCCTTTATCCAGCAAGGCTGTCATTCAGAATTGATGGAGAAATAAAGACATTTCAGAATCGCCAGTCACTAACCAATTTCGTACCCACGAAACCAGCCCTACAGGAGATATTACGGGGGGTTCTATAAAAGTAAAAAGGCCCCAAGAGTGATACAGAACAGAGAGTCACAGCCAATACAAACAAAGACTTTACTGGCAACATGGCATCATTAAAATCATATCTCTCAGTGATCAGTCTTAATGTAAATGGTTTGAACCATCCCATAAATGTCACAGGGTTGCAGATTGGATAAAAAGAAATGACCCATCCATTTGCTGTCTACAAGAGACTCATTTCGAACCCAAAGATGCATTCAGACTGAGAGTAAGGGGATGGAGTACCATCTTTCACGCAAATGGACCTCAAAAGAAAGCTGGGGTAGCAATTCTCATATCAGATAAATTGGATTTTAAACTACAGACTATAGTTAGAGATGCAGAAGGGCACTATATTATTCTTAAGGGAAATATTCAACAAGTGGATATGACAATTATAAATATATATGCCCCCAACAGGGGAGCAGCAAGATACACAAGCCAACTCTTAACCAGAATAAAGAGACACATAAATAAAAATACATTAATAGTAGGGGACCTCAACACTCCACTATCAGAAATAGACAGAACACCCTGGCAAAAACTAAGCAAAGAATCAAAGGCTTTGAATGCCATACTCGACGAGTTGGACCTCATAGATATATATAGAACACTACACCCCAGAACCAAAGAATACTCATTCTATTCTAATGCCCATGGAACATTCTCAAGAATAGACCATATTCTGGGACACAAAACAGGTCTCAACCGATACCAAAAGATTGAAATTATCCCCTGCATATTTTCAGACCACAACACTCTGAAATTGGAACTCAACCACAAGGAAAAATTTGGAAGAAACTCAAACACTTGGAGACTAAGAACCATCCTGCTCAGGAATGACTCGATAAACCAGGAAATCAAAAATCAAATTAAACAATTTATGGAGACCAATGAGAATGAAAATACAACAGTCCCAAACCTATGGGATACTGCAAAGGCAGTCCTAAGGGGGAAATACATAGCCATCCAAGCCTTACTCAAAAGAATAGAAAAATCTAAAATGCAGTTTTTATATTCTCACCTCAAGAAGCTGGAACAGCAACAGAGGGACAGGCCTAATCCACGCACGAGGAAGCAGTTGACCAAAATTAGAGCTGAAATCAATCAAGCAGAAACCAGAAGTATAGTAGAGCAGATCAACAGGACTAGCAGCTGGTTCTTGGAGAGAATCAATAAAATTGACAGACCACTGGCAAGACTTATCCAAAAGAAAACAGAAAGGACCCAGATTATTAAAATTATGAATGAAAAAGGAGAGGTCACGACGAACACCATTGAAATTGGAAGGATTATTAGAAATTTTTATCAACAGCTATATGCCAATAAACTAAGCAACCTGGAAGAGATGGAATCCTTCCTGGAAACCTATAAACTACCAAGAGTGAAACCGGAAGAAATTGATTCCTTAAACAGGCCAATTAATTATGAAGAAATTGAGTCAGTGATAAACAACCTTCCAAATAACAAAACTCCAGGCCCGGACGGTTTTCCTGGGGAATTCTACCAAACATTCAAAGAAGAAATAATACCTATTCTCCTAAAGCTATTTCAAAAAATAGAAACAGAAGGAAAGCTACCAAACTCATTCTATGAGGCCAATATTACCTTGATCCCCAAAGCAGGCAAAGACCCCCTCAAAAAGGAGAATTACAGACCGATCTCCCTAATGAATATGGACGCCAAAATCCTCAACAAGATACTTGCTAATAGAATCCAACAGTACATTAAAAGGATTATCCATCATGATCAAGTGGGATTCATACCTGGGATGCAAGCGTGGTTCAATATTCGCAAATCAATCAGCATGATACATCATATCAACAAGAAAAGACTCAGGAACCATATGATCCTCTCAATCGATGCCGAAAAAGCATTTGACAAAATACAGCATCCTTTCCTGATTAAAACCCTTCAGAGTGTAGGAATAGAGGGTACATTTCTCAATCTCATAAAAGCCATCTATGAAAAGCCTACTGCAAATATTATTCTCAATGGGGAAAAGCTGGAAGCCTTTCCCTTAAGATCAGGAACTCGACAAGGATGCCCACTCTCGCCACTATTATTCAACATAGTACTAGAAGTTCTTGCAACAGCAATAAGACGACAAAAAGGGATCAAAGGTATTCAAATCGGCAAAGAAGAAGTCAAAATGTCTCTCTTTGCAGATGACATGATACTCTATATGGAAAACCCAAAAGAAGCCACTCCCAAACTATTGGAAGTTATAGAGCAATTCAGTAACGTGGCGGGATACAAAATCAATGCTCAGAAATCAGTTGCATTTCTATACACGAATAACGAGACCGAAGAAAGAGAAATTAGGGAATCCATCCCATTTACAATAGCACCAAAAACCATACGTTACCTTGGAATTAACTTAACCAGAGACGTAAAGGACCTATATTCTAGAAACTATAAATCACTCTTGAAAGACATTGAGGAAGACACAAAAAGATGGAAAGATATTCCATGCTCATGGATCGGAAGAATTAACATAGTTAAAATGTCCATGCTACCCAGAGCAATCTACACTTTCAATGCTATCCCGATCAAAATACAGAGGACATTTTTCAAAGAACTGGAACAAACAGTCCTTAAATTTGTATGGAAACAAAAATGCCCCGAATCTCCAAGGAACTGTTGAAAAGGAAAAACAAAGCTGGGGGCATCACAATGCCAGATTTCGAGCTGTACTACAAAGCTGTGATCACAAAGACAGCATGGTACTGGCACAAAAACAGACACATAGACCAATGGAACAGAATAGGGAGCCCAGAAATGGACCCTCGGCTCTTTGGGCAACTAATCTTTGATAAAGCAGGAAAAAACATCCGGTGGAAAAAAGACAGTCTCTTCAATAAATGAGAAGAATCTATTATTTGCCTTTACCAGCTTCCAATACCTAGCCTCAATCATTGTCTCATGGCTCCTTCCCCCATCTTCAAAGCAGCAGCACAGTATCTTCAAAACATCTAATCATGCTGATCTCCTAGTTATAGACCAAAAGGTCACCTTCATTTGTAGCAAACTGAGATGCTCAGGTATGTTTAGAGCATAGTCTTTGTTTTCCTTATATTTTTTCAACTTAGCATTTCCTTTTCTCAAGGACATCAAAGTCTAATAGGGAGAATGAAAACTAGTCACCTGAATACAATATAAGGTGGAATCAATTAGTGCTGTTTTGCACATGTATGCCCTGAAGGAGTGAATGATTCAAGAAGTCTGTGTTATCTTTCAATAGTTTTGCCAAAGTACATCTTATATCAAAACAATATTTAATGCCCTTGGCAAAGACTTGAAGGACTAAAATGTATATGCATTCAATATAAATTTGGTCAAGATCTCAGAATTGTTATAATATGTCATAAAGATGGATGGTCTGGCCCTAGAGGTAGGACCCAAAGCTTTCTACAGAAGGCTACTAGAAGAATCTGGCATGCCCTACACATATTACCAGTCTTAAACTATGTTATCCATATGTGCTCTTGCCCTGGGAATGGATGCTGCTTCAAACATCTTTGTAGTAGGATTAAGTTAGCTGATGTACTTTCTGTAGTAAAATCAAACACAGACAAAAGTTTAATACTAGAAATTGAATTTCAAGTTGAGGATACCTAATCATAAGCACTAACTCTACATCACCCTGGCTCTCACTTTTTTCGTCAAGGGTACAATTTAACACTTTGGCCAAAACACATTCCCTTGGTTTCCCCTTAACATAACTGAGAAAGATCAGATGTTTTTTCAAGGAAAAAAAACCCTTTCTTTAAATACTAAAAGAATTTTTATTTTTTAATTTTTTAAACAATCTTTAAATATTGTTTAATTTTATTAGTATTTGCACTTACTAATTTACAATGATTTTCCACCCTTGTATCAATACTAAGGGAATTTTTAACAAACATAAATAGTACAAAACACAAAAAGGACACAGTTCAGTGTATATAGGCCCCACCTACTCCATCTGCTGTCTTGCTCTAAAGAGCTGACACAACCTTGCAAAACCTTGTCTTGATTCCTTCTTTACCTTACAACTACTGTGTTATTTTGTTTTCATCAACCTGCTACCCAAAGAGTCTCCCTGGACACAATAATAGCATCAATTGTATGGAGAGAGAGAGAGAGAGAAAGAAAGAGACAGAGAGAGAGATAGACAGACAAGAAATTGATTGCCCCTATATTGACTCCTCTCTCCTTGGTAAATGACCTCACAGCTGATATTCTATCCTTATGTAAAGGCTGTATTCCCAGTCAAATACAGAGATAACACTACCCAAATAAAGTATCCATAGACCTGTATTTAAATATATTTAGAGAGAGTAACTGGGCAGGTATGGAGGGAAAGGGCATTTCATCATATACAATGCTTCTCGAAGTGTAGTTCCAGAATTATGTATAGCAGAACCCCTTGCAAAATGAAAATTCCTGTGTGCTGCAAAAGACTAGAGAGTCAGTGTTGGGATGAAACCTACAAATCTGCATCTTTATAACACACCAGATGATCCTGATGTAACTGAAAGTTTGAGAGTCCCTCAAATAAAGAATCAGGCAAAATTAGATTATTAAATTCAGATTATGTTAACACAAAACATCTATTATGTGCCTTGAAGTATACAATATGCTTTTACATACATGCACTTCTATCAACTTTACACCATCCCTGTCGAAAAGGTCTCATTTTGCTCTGAAGAAAATGGAGACATAGAGAAGTAAAGTGATTTCCCAAGGCTATGCCACTACTAGAGGCAGTTACTAGAGTTAAAGCTTAAAGGGCAATGTGCTAGTCTTAAAGAGAAGTGTGGGAGGAGGAAGGGGAAATTGAGGAGTAATTAATTGCCTAGACTCTGGAGCCAGAGTTGGCTGTGTTAAAATCCCAGTCCTATCACTTCTAGCTCTGTGACTTTGTGAAAGTTATTGAATGCTTCTGTACCTCAGCTTCTGAACTGTAAAATGGGGATAAGACCAAAACGTGCCTCATAGTTTTAAATGCATTAATATGAGTGAGGTACTTAGAGTAATATTCAGCATGTAGTAAGCTCCATATATGTGGTAGTTATTCTTATTATATTGCTTCAATTGTAATTGTGTACATTAGCTTCAGACCTCCTTCAGCAGCAATTGCTATATCCAAAGAGCTGGCCTTCTGCTCCTCCACCACCAGCCTCCCAAAGGAACGGCTCCCCATCAGTATATAAATCTCAGGGTCTCTGAAAACTTGGGGGAATGGGCTCTAATTCTATGCCCCAGGAAGAACTTTGTCCTCACAAGTCTGTTAAAATGACTGCTGTGTCCACCATTAGAACTATTCCATTATGTTTATACATTGAAGAACCCAGACAAATTATAGGTAACTTATCATGATTGGAAGGTAAGATATTAACCTAGTAAGTCCTTAAAAATCAGCCAGCAGAAACTTAGAATCAAAATTCCAAGGAAATGTAAAACTACCTGGGGAAATTTCAGAACTGAAACTGTATTTAACACCTGAGAGAGGCTCTAGTACCAATTTATCTCACAGTCACTGGTCTTTGTGAAAAACAACACAAACTTATGACCTATCAGATTCTCTATAACAAGAACATGTTTGCTTACTAAAAGCAGCAGCAGAGTTTGGTGCTCTAGGCATCACTAATCTACTTATGGTAGAATCTTGGAAAGGTTTCACAGAAATGACATATAAGCAAGCACCTGCACAATGGATAGGTGGGGGAAGGAGAAAGGGCATCACATACAAGATGCAATTATAACTGCTTTTTCTTCCTCTCCATCTGGGTAAGGGGGAATTGAAGAACGGTTCATAACAGAAGCCATGCCTCTACATTTCTTCCTAACAGCAGAGGCTGGTACAGCATGTAGAAAGAGCACTGGAAAGGAAGATTGGCCAGAGAAGGCACTGTCTATTTTTCTCTACAGAACTAAAACAGGACACATATATGCCCCATCATCCCACGCTGCTAACCCAGCTGCCCAAAGGATATGAAACTTAATAATTCAAATAACTACTTTCATAACAGCAAGGCATAGCTCTACCCAACTCAAACAGACATGCTCCAAGTTGCTGATGCCCAATAAGGGGTTATTCTTCCTGAAAGAAGCTTCAAGTAATGCTTATTTGCTATTATCATTTAGAGCCAAAAATTCAGAATCTTCACATTCCAGGGTTGGAAGGAACTTCAAAGTTTATGCAGCTGAGAGGTCAAGTAAGATAAGGAGAGAAGATTAACCATTGGCTAAGAAGCAATAGAGGCTCAATAAATATTCATGTATTTAAACTAAAGTGAATTACAGTGGGCTATCAGGCTTAGGAACCCTATTTCGGTAAAGAAAGAGATGGGAGTATAACACATAAAGACTATTTTTTGTTTGGCTACTAAACTGGATCCTCTTCCATCTGATGTTTGTAATAATTCTTCAAATAAGATTGACAAAGACTCAAATATAATATCATAAAGTTCTTTCAGTGATCTAAGATGAAATTCACCTGTGCTATGAACTGAATTTATTTATTTATCTGTTGTCCATCTTCTCCTGGAATGTGTAATTCTTTTCCTAAGAATTGTACTCAGTTTTTTGCAATGAGGGCATGGGTGGCATCTGGAGTGTGACAATTCTCTATCATATACCATCCTGCAATTTGAAGGTCTTTTAGCATGTCTAGGTCCTGCCTACTAAACGCCAGCAGCATGTTCCCCTCCTTCAGTATTGTGTGATCAAAGAGCCCACACACACAATAATAAACACTCATTAGTGAAATAGTACCTCTCCTGGTTGAGACTCAATCATTTCCAGTTTGATGACTCTTCTTATTGGAAAACATCAGCACAAAACGAAAGCTGAGTAGTTCTGCTTTCTGTCAAACGTCTATTAACTTTACATCAGCTGTTCCAAATTGTGAAGCTGATAAAGGTAATCTCAAGGATAATTTTGGTAGTGAAAATGAAGGATGTGTACAGTGATGGTTTATTGCTGTTGGGTTTTTGTTTTCTGTTTTAGAAGAGATAGACAATTGGGAGTTGGATTTGGGACATGCATCTCAGTGGTGATGCTAAGTAGTTGGAAATATACCTGTTAGGAAAGGTGTTAAGGCTGGAGCTATAAGTTGTCACCATATAAATCATATTTAAAGTCATTGAGAAGATCACCTAGGAAGAGAATAGATCAAGATAAAAGGTCTTAGGACTGAGCCTAGGGGTACCCCATTATTTGGAGGGCAGAAAAGGAAATGAATGACAGAAACTGGGGGTGGCCAATGAGACAGGAGAATAATTAAGAGAGACTGGGGTAATAGAAGCCATGGGAAGGTAGAATTTCAAGAAGGAAAGGAAAATAAAATTTCAGATGCTTCTGAAAAATTGGGTATGATGAAGCATGAGATTTGACCATTGGATATGATAAAGTAAAGTTTTTTGGCAAACTTGATAAGAGAAGTTTCAGTACAGTGATGAAATTGAAAATCTGACTGCAATAGATTTACAAGAGAATGGAAGAGAAAGGGGAAACAGCAAGTATAGAACACTCTTCTGAGAAAATGTGCTCTAAAGAAAAGTAAAGACATACTTAAGGAATCAGAAGGGGAATGTGAGGTCCAAGGAGTTGTTTTTAGTATTTTTAAGATAGAAGGTATTGCAGCATGTTTATCAACAGATAAATAATTCAGTGGACAAGGAAAGGGTGATGATGCAAGAGACAAGTGAAACTTACTGGAGTGCTGTATAAGTGGAGGGATTAACATTAAAAGTGCACAGTCTCTTCAATAAATGGTGCTGGGAAAATTGGTCAGCTACATGCAAAAGAATGAAACTTGACCACTCTCTCACACCATACACAAAGATAAACTCCAAATGGATGAAAGACCTCGATGTGAGACAGGAATCCATCAAAATCCTAGAGGAGAGCATAGGCAGCAACCTCTACGACATCGGCCAAAGCAACCTTTTTCATGACACATCTCCAAAGGCAAGAGAAACAAAAGAAAAAAATGAACTTGTGGGAGGTCATCAAGATAAAAAGCTTCTGCACAGCCAAGGAAACAGTCAAAAAAACTAAGACGCAGCCCACGGAATGGGAGAATATATTTGCAAATGACACTACAGATAAAAGACTGGTATCCAAGATCTACAAAGAACTTCTCAAACTCAATACACGAGAAACAAATAAACAAATCATAAAATGGGCAGAAGATATGAATAGACACTTTTCCAATGAAGACATACAAATGGCTAACAGACACATGAAAAAATGTTCAAAATCATTAGCCATCAAGGAAATCCAAATCAAAACCACACTGAGATACCACCTTACGCCAGTTAGAATGGCAAAAATAGACAAGGCAAGAGACAACAATTGTTGGAGAGGATGTGGAGAAAGGGGATCCCTCCTCCATTGTTGGTGGGAATGCAAGTTGGTCCAGCCACTCTGGAAAACAGTGTGGAGGTCCCTTAAAAAGTTAAAAATTGAGCTACCCTATGATCCAGCCATTGCACTACTGGGTGTTTACCCCAAAGATACAGATGTAGTGAAGAGAAGGGCCATATGCACCCCAATGTTCATAGCAGCATTGTCCACAATAGCTAAATCGTGGAAGGAGCCGAGATGCCCTTCAACAGATGACTGGATTAAGAAGATGTGGTCCATATATACAATGGAATATTACTCGGCTATCAAAAAGAACTAATTCTCAACATTTGCTGCAACATGGATGGCACTGGAGGAGATAATGCTAAGTGAAATAAGTCAAGCAGAGAAAGACAATTATCATATGGTTTCTCTCATCTATGGAACATAAGAAGTAGGAAGATCGGTAGGAGAAGAAAGGGATAAAGAAGGGGGTAATCAGAAGGGGGAATGAAGCATGAGAGACTATGGACTCTGGGAAACAAACTGAGGGCTTCAGAGGGGAGGGGGGTGGGGGAATGGGATAGGCTGGTGATGGGGGTGGGGAGGGCACGTATTGCATGGTGCACTGGGTGTTATACACAACTAATGAATCATGGAACTTTACATCAAAAACCAGGGATGTACTGTATGGTGACTAACATAATATAATAAAAAAATATTATTATTAAAAAAATAAATAAATAAATAAAAGTGTTAGAGTTGCAAAAAAAAGATATGTGTAACTGGAGACTGAGAAGTAAGTGAAATTATTTGAAGAAATAATTGCCAAAATCTATAAATTTGATGAAAACTATAATCTCATAGATCCAAGCCCAATATTAGAAGTAGTTCAGCAAAATGGAAAGCTTTGTTTGTGAATTCTGATTTTGAGGAGGGATTTTTCTTTTCTTAGACACTTAATTCTTTTCTAATACTAATTTATCAGATTGCTTTTGAGTATCAGATAACATTACAATTCATACGTTAAGATTCTTGGTATTTGGATGTCTGTTAGATGCCACTAAGAAAATATAGACGAGCTTCCTTTCTGAAAGCTTTTGATGTGGTGCCAGAATAGCATGCTGTAGATACAACCAGCTGCTCTGTTACCTTTAAATTAGGCATTTGTAAATATTAAAACTTAAGATGATGGCAAGTGATGCTCCTTCAAATCTTCATCTGTTCAGATTAGACTTAACTAACATTGTTCTTCCTTTTACTTAGAAAAAGAGACTATAGCTCAATAATGTCTTTTTCTGTTTATAATTTGCTGCTGATAATGTATATGAATTTAGCATGCTGTGTAAGTTGTGTCTTAGTTATTGAACAGTTTGTGCAGTGTTATCTTGCCAAATAAAGTTAAAAGTAAAAGAAAGGGAAAATATAATTGTTTAAATAAAAAATAATGACAACATAGTGAGTATGGGGCTTGAAACATATATAGGAGTGAAGTGTGAAACAAAAGTAGCACAAAAACTTGAGGAAAGAAATAGAAATATACTGCTGTGTTGTTCTGACATGAAAAGTGGTATAATATTTTAAGGTAAGACTTCTGTTTAAAGTTGTACTGGAGGTGCTACCCACTGCAATAAGATACAGGGAAAACAAGCATAGAGCTTGTAAAGAAAAAATTTAAAGACTGTATTATTAGCAGAAGACATGATCATCTGTGTAGAAAATTTTAGAGAATCCACAAAAAAGCTACTAGAACTAATACGTATTATGAAAATATTTAGAGAGTATAAAAGGTCAACATACAAAATTAATTGCATTTCTATGTACTAGCTACGAACACTTAGAGATTGACATACAAATTTAAAATTACCATTACAATACCATCCCCAAAATGAAAAATTAAATATTCCTAAATAGCATCCAGAAAATGTTCAAATAAAAAGGCAAAACTTGACAATAGATATGCAAGACATGAAAAACGGAATTTATAAAGTCTTGCTGGGAGAAATCAAAGAAGACCAAAATAAATGGAGAGATACACTATGTTCACAGATCAAAAATTTATTATTGTTAATATTGATCTATATATTCAATGCAATGCCAATCAAAACCCCAGCAAACTATTTTATAGAAGCCGACAAACTGATTCTAACACTCATATGGAAATGCAGGGAATGTTAAATAACCAAAACAATTTTGAAAAAGAAAATAATTATAGTTATTTAAAGAATTACTATAAAACTACAGTAATCAAAACAGTATAGTATTGTATAAATATAAAAATATGAATCAATAAAACAGAGTGAAGTGTGTAGAAATAGACTCACACATATATGGCCAATTGACATACAGACAAAATGAAAAGGCAATTAAGTGAAGAAAGAATAATCATTTCAACAAATGGTACTGGAACACTTAAATATCCATATGCAAAAAAAGAACCATGACCATTACTTCTCACCATATAAAAACATTAACTTGAAATCAGGCATAGACTTAAATGTAAGAGCTAAAACTATAAATGTTCTAGAAGAAAACTTAAGAAAAAATTTGAGTGACTTTGGAATAGGAAAATATTTTGTAAATAGGACACAACCACCACAAATCTAAAAGAAAAAGTGATACATTGGACTTCATTTAAATTAAAGGTTTCTTTTCTCTTCCAAAGGGCTGTTAAGAAGACTAAGAGAAATTTTTTACAAAAAACTCAGAAAAATATCTATATCTGACAAGAGAATTGTATAGAGACTGTATCAAACACCTACACTTCAAGAATAAAAAACAGCCTACTTCTTTAAGTGGGCAAAATATTTGAATTCTCACTTTACCAAATATGCATGAATCTCATAAATTGCACATTGAAAGAAAGCAGCAAGAACCAGTATAATAAAATATATACACTGTGATTACATTTATATAATGTTCAAAAAACAAGCACACCTATACAATATCGTGTAGGCATGCATATATGTGTGGTAAAACTGTAATGAAAACAAAAACATTCTAATCAGAAAATTCAGGATATCCATTTCTTCTATGAAAGAATTAGAGGGAAACGATTTCCAAGGGACATGCGGTGAACTTTTAAGGTGATGCTTAATATTCTATCTCTGAGCTGAATCATGATTACACAGGCGTTAGCTTTATAAACACAGCTATTTGCTCTTTATAAAATTGATGAAAAGAAAAATTTTAAGTAACCAAAAGTAGAATAAAATAGAAAGTGAATATTAACCAGACACTAGAGAATAAAAAAAATAAGGAAAACTAAATAAATTTATCAAAATGAACATAATGTTATCACAGAAAATGGCAGAATAGGAAACTCCATAGCCCCTTGTTCCACAAAAGCAAGAGATGAACTGGCTAAAACCTCAGAATCAACTTTGCAAGACTCTATAAACTAGACAAAAACTTACAACAACTAGAGGAAAATTTTTTAAATGTTTTCGATTTGCATTTCCCTTATGATTAGTGATGTTGAACATCTTTCATGTGTCTGTTGCCCATCTGTATGTCTTCCTTGGAAAACTATCTACTCAGGTTCCCTGCCCTAAATAAATATATGAAAGAGAGAAATCAAAAGTGACTACAAGATTTTAGACCTGAGCAACTAGAAGGTTGGACTTGCCATATATTAACAAGGGAAGATTGTGTAAGAAATGTGACTGGGAGTAAGGACAGAAATTTAGTATGCAATACATTCATTCCTACTATAATACAACATTCCAGGGGAGAAAAATCAAATTGTTGTTCAGGAGAGCTTGAAGGTGAAAGGACTAGGGTAACATGATAGCACATTTGTACAAAAAAATTCCTGTGCATAGAACTGCTGTATGTAACAAAGAGTACATACAATTCTAATTTTGTTAAATACTGCCTAATCACCCTCTGAGGTTGTATTAGTTCACATTCCCATATGTAATAATGCCTGCTTTCCCAAGCTTTTGCTAACATGGTATGCTATCAAACATTTTCACCCTTCCCAATCCAACAGTTGAAAATAATATAATTGAAATATTATTTCTTTTTTTAAGATTTCATTTATTTATTTATTTGAGAGAGAGACAGAGAGAGCACAAGTGGGGTGGAGGGGTAGAGAGCCTGATGTGGGGCTCGATCCCATCCCTGGGATCATGACCTGAGCTTAAGGCAGATGCTTAACTGACTGAGCCACCCGGGTGCCCCTATAATTGTACTTTTAATTTGCCTGTTTCTTATTTAAATGAGGTTGAGCATGTTTTCTTATGATTAATGATCAGGGACAACAGATAGAACTGGATCTTTCCAGGGAGTCCTGATTTAGATTACACAAGCAATTTCTTTTTGTCTTATGTCCCCACTCACTCAATCAGTATTTAATGGGCTACTACTGTGGACCATACACTGTTGTATTGACTAAGGGATATAGCAGTAAAGAAACAAACAAGGTCAGAACCTAAACTGGGCCCCATAGCCTAGAATCACAGAAACTCCAGGGGAAAATTCTCAGATAATCTCTACTCCAAGATCACAAAGCAAAGGTCAAGACTAGTGCCCAAGGCAGAGATCAAGCTTTCTGTTAGATGCTACAGAGAAAGACACAAAGATTTTTTAAATAGACAAGCGGCATGAATTAGAGCTAGGCTTTAGGATGATGAATCAACCCATGCGTTTTGTGATTGAGGATGAAGGCAGAGCAGTGGCTGGTTCATAGCAAGCACTTCGTAAATATGAAAGGAAAAAAAGAAGAGGAAGGACCATCCAAGAGGGAAAAGTGGCTCCAGATACAAAAGCAACCCTCTTCTTCACAGAACTCTGAATCAAATGGTCTTGTAGGACTCCCAGAGAGAAATGGAATACAGAAGAAGCAGCTGCTAGAAGCTATGCTCAGCTACTCTCCCAGGCCCCCTGGACTCTGTAATTTTCCAGACATTGCATGCAATTGGAAACACTAGAACAGAGCCGGAGGTGTAATGCCTGTTTAAAGATAGATTTGGAGCCTTAAATAAATTCCTCCAGGCAATGTTCTCAGCTTCTGCCCCTGGGGACTGGTACAAATTTCCACTGAAGTATCAAATGACAAAATATTCTGAGCTATTTAACTCAAATATGTCTGAACCAAGTTCCTCAGTGATAATCTAACATGCAAACCAAAAGAGCACTCCTTCTTGAGAGGTTTTGTTGCTTTCTGCCTCCACTGGCAGTTCCCACATGTTTACAATTCCAGTCAACCAAGGAAATTGGCAAACTGTCCAATCAAAATAGAAAGCATTCAGAGGACTTTACCATGATGGTGACATAGAAGGCTCCTGGACTTCCTTCCTCCCATGCACATGCCAAATGTGCAGCCACACATGGAGCAGTTCCTCCTGAAAGAAACCCAGAAACTACCTAAGCAACTTCTGTATTTGTCATTCAGGCAAATGACATACCCATATGTCAAAAAAATACCCATATCAAAATGTGTAGGAAAGGCTGAAACACACTCTCACCATAAATCCCACCCAAGCAAAGTGCTGTACAATTGGAAGGGAACCCCCAGCCCTCAGCTTCTCCCTGAGAAGCAAAGGGTTTTGACTGCATATCTACTGCCCCAACTTTTAAGACTCTCACCCCTAAATGGGCCCCCAAAACACCTACCTATGAAAGCCAACAGGACTTTTGTTCATAATACCTAGACAACTATAGCAAAGAGGTAGTTCTTAATGGGTGCAAGCGGGGCTCGGCATAGGTCCACCAGGTCTCCACACAGAGAGAGCAGACAAAAATGCCCATCTCCCAGTCTTTCCTTGAAAGGGGTCTAACTGTATATTTTACAAGCTGTTGCCTGAGGGTCTGGATGCTAACTTTAACATGCAAATGGCCAGCAGTGCTCTAAGAAACCTACAAATGGCCAACATACAATGCTTAACATCACTATTCATCAATTAAATGCAAATGAAAACCACAATGAGGTATCATCTCATACCTGTTAGGATGAATGTATCACAAAGACAAAAGATAACAAATGCTGGTCAAAAAAATGCTGGTAAGAATGGGAAGAAAAGGGAATCTTTGTATACTGCTGGCTGGAATGTATCTGGTACACCCACGATGGAAAATAGTATGGAAGTTCCTCAATAAATTAAAAATAGAACTACCATATGATCCAGCAATCCTACTTCTGGGTATATATCCAAAGGAAACAAAACCATTACATCAAAGATATATCTGTACTTCCACGTTCACTGCAGCATTATTCACAGTAGCCAAGGTGTGGAAATAACTTATGTCAGCAGATGAATGGATAAAAAACATATAGTGTATATATACAATGGAATATTATTCACCATTAATAAAGGGAAAAAAATGCCATTTTTGACAACACAGATGAAACTGGAGGGCATTATGCTAAGTGAAATAAGCCAGACAGAGAAAGATAAATACTGCATGGTATCACTTATGTGTGGAATTCCAGGAAGGAAGGAAGGAAGGAAGGAAGGAAGGAAGGAAGGAAGGAAGGAAGGAAGGAAGGAAGGAAGGAAGGAAGAAGGGGAAGGAAGAGAAGAGAAGAGAAGAGAAGAGAAGAGAAGAGAAGAGAAGAGAAGAGAAAGAAGAAGAGAAGAAGAGAAGAAGAGAAGAAGAGAAAAAGAGAAAAGAGAAAAAGAGAAAGGGAAAGTTGAATTCAGAAACAAGAGTAGAAAATGGTTGCCAAGACAGAGACTGGGAGGTGGAGAAAATGAGAAGTAAAAGGGTACAAACTTTCAGTTATAAAATGAATAAGGTCTGAGGATCTCATGTAAAACATCGTGACTATAGCTGATAACACTATTGTGTAATTTAAATTTGCTAAGAGAGTAGGACTTAAATGTCCTCACACACACACGCACAAAGGTAAATCTGTGAGGTGATGGATGTGTTAATTAACTCAGCGAGGGTTATCCTTTCAATATATATATCATTATGTTGTATATTTTAAATATCTTATGATTTTATTGGGCAATTATACCTCAATAAAGCTGAAAAATAGCAAGCATCTGTTGGATTTAATCATTCAACCCTTGGCCAGTAACCCCTGGCAAGGTCTCTGGAGGCTGAAGGTATAATTTGGAAAAGCACTGTGCTAGGCAGTGATGATGCCCAATCTTGCCCCCCGCACCTGCCACCCACTTTGAGGTTCCATTGCAACCAGTTACCACCAATTCATAATTTACTAGAGCTGTGTTGAATTTTGAAAATCTTTAGTTTCCACAAACCTCCTTCCAATCCTCATGAAATCCAACTATATAGCTGTTTTATGTGTCTACCCTGAGATTTCTGCTCATTTCTTCACAAATCTTGACAGACAACCCCAAACCAATCCCTTTAATATGTGAAGTTACCTGAACCACTATCTGTTCTTGTAACAATAGGAGCCTAAAACAAAGTCCCTGCTCTACCATTTATTGGCTATTTGGGAATGAACCCATTACTTCATCGCTGAACCAAGCAACCTGAGCAACCTTTCAATGGTTGTGAAGAAAAAGTGAATCATCATTTATTTACTAAGTGCTTGTATGTGCCAGGCATTATTAGGTGTTTTAAAAGTTATCTCATCAACACTGCAAAAGGGTTCCCCTTTTTCCACATCCCCTTGCCAACATCTGTTGTTTCTTATGTTGTTGATTTTAGCCATTGATTTGCATTTCCCTGATGATCAGTGATGTTGAACATCTTTTCATGTGCTTTGTGGCCATCTGTATGTCTATTCAGGGTTTATGTCCATTTTTAATTGGATTATTCACTTTTGGGGTGTTGAGTTTGATAAGTTCTTTATATATTTTGGATACTAACCCTTTATCAAATATGTCATTTGCAAATATTTTCTCCCATTCTTTAGGTTGCTTTTTGTTTTGTTGATTGTTTCCTTTGCTGTGCAGAAGATTTTTATTTTGATGCAGTCCTAATAGTTTATTTTTGTTTTTGTTTCCCTTCCCTCAGCAGACATATCTAGAAAGAAGTTGCTATGACCAATGTCAAAGAAATTACTGACTGTGTTCTCTTCTAGGATTGTTATGGTTTCAGGTCTCACATTTAGGTCTTTCATTCATTTTGTATTTATTTTTGTGTACGGTGTAAGAAAGTGGTCCAGTTTCATTCTTTTGCATGTTGTTGTCCAGTTTTCCCAAACCGTTTAGGAATTTACCTAAAGAATACAAAAATCCTATTTCAAAAGGACACATGTACCCTTATGTTTATAGCACCATTATCTACAGTAGCCAAATTATGGAAATAGTACAAGTGTCCATGGACTGATGAATGGATAAAGAAGAGGCGGTATATATATATTAAAATGGAATATTACTCAGCCATAAAAAGAATGAATCTTGCTATTTTCAATGACATGAATGGAGGTAGAGAGTATTATGCTAAGCAAAATAAGTCAGTTGGAGAAAGACAAATACCATACGATTTCACCATATGTGGGATTTAAAAAACAAAGTAAATGAGCAAAGGGAAAAAAGAGAGAGAATCACAAACCAAGAAACACACTCTTAATTATGGTGAACAAATTGATGGTTACTATTTGCTAGGTGTCTAGCAAATGAGTGTTAAATACTCCAAAGGCAATTTAGGGTAAGAGGATCAGACACTAATTGACTATGTTCATAAATGTGATGACTGATGGATTAAAGTGATAAAGATGATGGAAGTGCCATGCTTAGAAACAATTCTTATTCTTACCATGAGTCCTGCAGTATCTTGCTCCTGTTGACTTTTTCAAAACCTCATTATACTCCAGGGGCTCCTGGGTGGCTCAGTCATTAAGTGTCTGCCTTCTGCCCAGGGCATGATCCCAGGTTGCTGTGATCGAGACTCGCATCTGGCTCCCTGCTCCTCTGGAAGCCTGCTTCTTCCTCTCCCACTCCCCCTGCTGTGTTCCCTCTCTCGCTGGCTGTCTCTCTCTCTGTCAAATAAATAAATAAAATCTTTAAAAAATAAATGAAATAATAAAATTAAAAAAAAAAAACTCATTATACTCCAAACAGGACAGTCTTATTACACACATACCAAGCAACTCCTACCTCAGTGTGCTTTCACCTTTGCTGTTTCCTCTAACTGGATCACTCCTTCCCTAGAAATTCTCATGGCTTACTCTCACTTCATTGAGATCTGTGTCCAAAAGATACCTCCTTGGAAAAAGCTTTTCTGACTAGCTTTTCTAAAACAGAGTGCCTTACATCTCTCTAGCCCTTTTCCCTGCTTTATTTTTCTTCATCACACTTATCAATATCCAACATTAAAAATGTAATTGTCTATCTCTCCCACTAATCTATAAGCTTCAGTTAGGACAGGGATGTTGTCTTATTCACTGTGGCAAACTCGAGGACCTAGAATAAAGCCTGGCATTCAGCAAGTACTCAAAACTGTTGAAAGAATAAACAAATCGAAAAATGATTTAGGTCTAGAGTCACATGTCAAGTTGAGTCACCTGATACCTAAATATTCTTGATAATTTTCACATTATAATTAAAATAGAAGTATAGAGCCAGATCTGTTACAAATAATACACAGCTTACCCAGCTTTTCAATTTCTAGATCCTTCTGGAGGTATTTATTTTGGAAAATGAAATTAAATCCCACATTAGTTTACTCAAAATAAACTTTGAATGATTAAATATCATGAATTCAAAATTCCAATGAACAGCAAAAAATAAAGCAAGGTTAAAAGAATTTGAACTACATAAAGTAAACTAATTCAGATAGTCCTAATTTGTGTTCAGAACAAAGAAGAAAACATCTTAACCAAATACAGTTATTTTCTTTCTCTAGTTGACCCACTGTACTCAGAGAATCTGCCAACATGAATTCTAGTTGTGATCAGAAGGGTCAGAATGACATGCCAGAAAATCTGGCAAAACAAAAGAACTAACAGAAGTGGAACCTTTTCAAATTAAGAGGGCAGGGTAAGTATGTGAGGAGGGATGTCTTTTTCAAGATATGAAATGACTTTCTGATTAAATATATATATGCTGCGCAGGAACACCTAGGTTTCCTGGATTTTTTAAGAATCAAGAGCCTGTAATATTCTTACAATATTTTTAAGTTATCATGGATTTTATAAACAGCCATGAGCTTAAGTCAAAACCTCTTTCTAAAGTCATACTGTTGTGAACTTTGGCCTAAATGAGATCACCACTTAATTTTCAAGAAATACAAATTTCAATCAATCCAGTAAGTAGGTGTCTCATATAACTGCTGAGATTCTTCTTCCCCACTTGTACTTTTTAAAAATCCTTTATTTAAATTCAATGTAGTTAACATATAGTGTACTACTAGTTTCAGGTGTAGAATTTAGTGACTCATCAGTTGCATATAACACCCAGTGCTCATTCAGTCAAGTGCCCTCCTTAATGTCCATCACTGAATTACCCCATCCCTCCACACACTTCCCCTCCAGCAACCCTCAGTTTGTTCTCTATAGTTAAGAGTCTCTTGGTTTGTCTCCCTCTTTATTTTCATCTTGTTTTATTTTTCCTTCCTTTCCCTATGTTCACCTGTTTTGTTTCTTGAATTCCACGTATGTGTGAAATCCTATGGTATTTGTCTTATACTTTTGACATTGGAACTTTGACATCCATAATGGTGTCCCAGTGAATGTCTGAGCGATGCTGTTCCTCCTAACTCTTTAACCCCTCTGACCTCCTTGCTTTATCTGCATTTCACTCTAGCCACATATCACCTTAAGCCAACTTTACTATAAAACAACATCTAACAAAATTGACTATAACCACTACCATGAGAAAACAAGCATCTTATTATTATTAAATTTTCATAATTCTTGGAGTACAGTGGTCATGGTTACTATTCAGCTAAAGAATTACTATATGTCAAACTAATAACTGGAGGGCTTCTTAAAGACACTTTTATTGTATGTCAGTTTGGGTGTCCAGGAATCAGGTCTTGAAGAATTCAGGAGTGTAAGAGGCTTATTGAGGAGTAATGCCTGTGAAAGAACAAAGGGAAAGGAACAGGATGAGCAGAAAAAGCCTTCTGACTATGCTGCAGATCTGGGATCTGTGAAAGGAAAATGGGGAAGAAGAAATATTTGACAAGGAGAGCTTCAGATCAAAGTGCAGGTTTGAGAAACTCTTGGGCTTCCCTTCAAACACTGAGGGTGCCAGCTTGTTAGTTTATAACCTCCCAGAAACTTCCCTGGTATAATCTGAAACTGGCGCCTGTACTCAGAGGGCAAAGAGAGACTGAAAAAAGAGACAGGCGAGATTGGTAGGTAGCAGTATTAATAAGCAATGGAAGTCCATAGTCTCTCATGCTTCATTCCCCCTTCTGATTACCCCCCCATTCTTTATCCCTTTCTTCTCCTACTGATCTTCCTAGTTCTTATGTTCCATAGATGAGAGAAACCATATGATATTGTCTTTCTCTGCTTGACTTATTTCACTTAACATTATCTCCTCCAGTGCCATCCATGTTGCAGCAAATGTTGAGAAATCGTTCTTTCTGATAGTTGAGTAATATTCCATTGTATATATGGACCACATCTTCTTAATCCAGTCATCTGTTGAAGGGCATCTCGGCTCCCTCCACAATTTAGCTATTGTAGTAAAGAGAAGGGCCATATGCACCCCAATGTTCATAGCAGCATTGTCCACAATAGCTAAATCGTGGAAGGAGCCAAGATGCCCATCAACAGAGGAGTGGATAAAGAAAATGTGGTCCATATATACAATGGAATATTACTCAGCCATCAGAAAGAATGATTACCCAACATTTGCAGCAACATGGACGGGACTGGAGGAGATTATGCTAAGTGAAATAAGTCAAGCAGAGAAAGACAATTATCATATGATTTCTCTCATCTATGGAACATAAGAACTAGGAAGATCGGTAGAGGAAGAAAGGGATAAAGAAAGGGGGGGTAATCAGAAGGGGGAATGAAGCATGAGAGACTATGGACTCTGAAAAACAAACTGAGGGCTTCAGAGGGGAGGAAGGTGGGGGAATGGGATAGGCTGGTGGTGGGTAGTAAGGAGGGCACGTATTGCATGCTGCACTGGGTGTTATAGGCAACTAATGAATCATGGAACTTTACATCAAAAACCAGGGATGTACTGTATGGTGACTAACATAATATAATTTAAAAAATATTTTTAAAAAATAAAAAAAAATAAGCAATGGGAATTTACATATGAGGCCTGTCTTAGGCAGCAGTAAAATAAATGGATCCTGAACCTACCTGCCAAATCCTAAAAATTTATAAAGAGGCTTTAACTGGGTTCAGTCATATATACCATGCAGTCGTTACCAACACCATATCGCCATCTCAAGGCTATGTCCTTGGGACAGCCTCTGGGAGTAGAGTGGAAAACATTAGGTGGAACCCAAATTCCAAGGACAGGAGAGGAAGAGTGCCAGAGTCCCGCTTACAGATCAAATGGAGGTCAAGTCTTTTTGATCCAAGCAATGCATCTCCATGGCTGCCACACCTGGAGATCAAATCTCACCTGAAAGTTATAGCTATTCATTGTTTCATTTATCTATGAGTGAGGCAGGTCCTTTGAATTAGAAAACAGGGCTTAATGGGAGAGTCCTAGGTAGGTGACAGTGTTAGAATATGGACTTTTGTACATGTTCAAAAAGAGAATACATTGACCAGTTTCTGAGAAGTGGAAAATAAGATGACTGACAACATGAAGATTAATTAGGGGTTTGGGGCCAGGCAGAGGAACTATGAAGACATGTACGCTTTTTAAGGCTTAATGTTAGTTACTGTAGTTCAAAAAACTGGGTTTGAGAACTACGTGACATTGGTATTTTTTAACTGAAATTTCTATTGAGATAATTGTAGATTCTAATGCAGTTGCAAGAAATAATACAGAAAGTTCCCAAGTACAGTTTATGTAGTTTCCTCCAACAACATTTTGCAAAACTATAGTATAACATCACAACCAGGATACTGACATTGATACAATCCACCAATCTTATTCAGATTTCCTATTTTATCTGTACTCATTTGTGTGTGCATGTGTGTGTGACCACAATAATAGTCATGATCCTGAATAGTTCTATCACTACGAAGATCCCTCATGTCTCCCTTTTATAACCCTGCTTACTTTGCTCCCACATTCCTATCCTCCCATCCATAGCCCCTGGAAACTAACAATCTGTTCATCTCTCAAATTTTCTCATTTTGAAAATGTTATATACATGGAATAATCCATCATGTAACCATTTGAGATTCATTTTTTTCACTCAACATAATGCCCTTGAGATCCATCCAAGTTTTTGTAATGTATCAGAAGTATATTACTTTTTATTGTTTAATCTATTTCATGATATGGATGTGCCACAGATTAACCATTTACCCATTGAAGGGCACATGAGTGTTTTTTCCCCAATATTTGGCTATAAACATTCTTGTATAGATTTTTGTATGAATATAAGTTTTTATTGCTCTGGGATAAATGCCCAGAGATGCAATTGCAGAGTTGGATTGCAGTTGCATGTTTAGTTTTTTTTTTTAAGAAACTGCCAAAATGTTTTCTGGGAGGGCTGTACCATTTTACGTTCCACCTGTTTCTCTGCATCCTCACCAGCATTTGGTGTTGTCACTACTTTTTATTTTAGCCATACCATATGTAGTGATATTTCATTGTGTTTTCAATTTGCATTTCCCTAATGGCTAATGATGTTGAACACCTTTTCATTTGCCCATTTGCGTTTTGGCAGTTTCTTTACTAGCTTCTCTGAGTATTTAGCCAGTTAGTTTTGAAGAGACTAACATGATTCAACTAAGCAAGAGAAGCCAAAGGAAGAAATAGTAGGATCATATGAGGTTGGAGTTTTAAAGGGGAATGTTACCCATTTCCATGATATTATTTAAACTTATCTTTCCATATTCATCTCACATTCTTTATCCAATTTAATCCACTTTTCAGAAAACAATTACCTAATACTCCCTATACATACCCCCGAACCTTCTGGCCTCTGTGTTTCTGCCTGGATTGCTTGTTTCTCCATTTCCAAATGTTCAGATTGCAAGAATCACAAAGTGCCAGTTCAGATGCCACCACCTCCATGGAACTTCCCTTGATCTCAGCAGCTGGAATTAATCTCTCCCTCATCTGACTTTCCTTTTTATTTACGTATTTATTTATTTATATATTTATTTATTATATTATGTTGTTCACCATACAACATCTGACTTTCCTAAGAACATCTGACTTTCCTAAGAATATTCTAGAAAATTTTCCATTTTTTTTGCTTTGCATCACAGTTAAATGTCATATATATTAAATATCTAAGTAGTCTGTATATTCAGGAGTTAATGGCAACTAGACCAGATCTTCTATCTCCTAGTCCAGTTGTCTTGCATATATCAAGCTCCTCACATTAAAGTGCAAATTGTTAAAGACCAAATCCAGGGTGTCCTCCTGGTAGGAAGCAAACTTATAATTATCCAGAGACGTACCTCAGGGTCACACGCCATTTAAAACACTTAAAATGTATGGATTTTTTATGTAAATAAAACCTCAATACAACTTATAAAAGAATTAATGGGATGGGGTAACGATATTACATAGACTAGCCCGAGAAGGCTTTCATGAAAAGAAAACATTTTATCTGACTGCATTTAATGTCTAATCTCTTTATTTCACAGAAATTTACTTTCTTCTCTTGCCTTGCTCTCTACGTTTTCTTCCAGCTGAAAAACACTGTGAGAGAGAAGCCCTTCTACTCCCAAATTGTGGAAAGCAGGCTGAAGATAAAATCCTCCATTGTCAAGCTTTCAGCACATCCTCTGTAAGAAAAAAAGTTATTCTTTACTGCCACATTCCTGTGATTCATTTTTATTTATAACTAACAACCTACATATTTCAAAAACTGTATCTCACATAAAAAGTTATTAAAATGGAAACAATATACCGTTGGTGGGAGTGTATACTAGTGTGACCTTTTAAAAGGTAATTTGACCTTTGACCCAGAAATTACACTTCTAGTAGTTCATCTTTGCAAATTTATTTGTTCAACAAATAAACACCTACTATGTGCCAGACACTGAGCTGAACACTGAAGAGACAGCAGTAAACAACTCAAAGTTACAGCCTTAGAGGCTTCTTATATTCCAATGGAGAGTGAGACTACAGAAACTGTCAGATGGTAATCAGTGCTTTGAAGGAAAATAAAGTATAGTTGTGTTCATTTTATTGCCTTGTTCATAATCATTCGTAACTTAAATATACATGGCATGCATTATTTTGCATGCATTTCACATGTATCAAATAATATATAACAAATGAAAGAGAAAGCATGGTAAAGGGACTGGAGTGATGTGGGAAAGGAGGGATGTCATTATTTGTTGGGTGGATAGTCAGGGAACACTTCTCTGATAAGGTGACATGTCAGAGAGACCTGAAGCAAGTAAGGGGGTGAGCCACACAGAAAACCCAAAGGTTCTGAAGCAGAAAGTAGCTTGATGTGTTTAAGGAAAGGACATTGTGGCTGGAGTGGAGTGAGCAATAGGAAAAATGGTTGTCATGGAAGTGACAGGTAGCCATATCCTGAAGGCCCTGATAGATCACGGTAAAGAAGTTAGTTTCTAGCTAAGTGAAAAGTATTCATTAGGCTTATATTGCATAATGATCATAACCTATGTTATGTGTGGAGGACTTGACTTTAAGAAAACAAACACGTAGAAATGTATAATTATGATCACTGCCTCTCCATTTAAAAGAATAGAAGTAGTTCACATATCCATCAATGAAAATAAGTTAATGAAATGGTGGTGTAACCAGCTCCTGGATCACTAGACAGTCATTCAAATGAATGAGGCAGAACCATATGTAATGATTTGGAAAGATGCATAGGATATACTGTTAAGTGCACAAAAAGCCTACTGCAAAACCAAATGCCTGGTAAAAATCTTTGTTTACTTAAAAACAAAAAAGAAGAAAATATATAGGGCATACATACACACGCACACATGCATGCACATTCACGTCTACTTATAGAAGCAGAGAAAAAATTAGAAGTACATGGAACAAACTGGTAAACTATGGTAGATAGAAAAATGGCCAAAAATATTCACATCCTAATACGTGGTATCTGTAAATATGTTACCTTACATGATGAAAATGGCTTTGCAGATGTGACTAAGGCTGTGGCCCTTAAAAAGGGAGATCATGCTGGCTTATCTGGATAAAACTAATCTAAATACACGAGTCCTTAAAACTGGAAAAACCCCACATGAATCAAAGAAATAGCAGTGTGAGAAGTACTTAACAACACTTTGCTGGTTCTGAGAGGTAGAAAGTCATGTGAAAGGATCAGAGACTTCCAGCCCCTGGAAGACAGTGATGCAAAGAAGACCTCAGTACTGCAAGACCACTGAATTCCATCAACACCTGAGTGAGCTTGTAAGCAGATTCTCCCCTAGAGCCTCCAGAAGGGAATGCAGCCTGCCAAAAACTTCACTTTAGCCCTAGTGAGACCTGTAGCCCACTTCTGACATTTAGAACTGTACAATAATAAATGTATCCTGTTTTAAGCCGCTAAATTTGTGATGATTTGTTTTAGCAGCAATTGAAAACTAACACATAATCTCTGGCAAGACTTCTATTTTCTATATTCACAAGATGTTGTAATTTTTACAAGACACAAATGTTAAGTGAAATAAGTCAAGCAGAGAGACAATTATCATATGGTTTCACTCATATGTGGACCATAAGGAATAGCATGGAGGACATTAGGGGGAAGGTTGGAAAACTGAAGGAGGGGAAATCAGAGGAGGAGACGAACCATGAGAGACTATGGAAAACAAACTGAGGGTTCCAGAGGGGTGGGGGGGATGGGTTAGGCTGGTGATGGGTGTTAAGGAGGGATCATATTGCAATGAGCATTGGGTGTTATACGCAAACAATGAATCATGGAACACTACATGAAAAACTAATGATGTACTATATGGTGACTAACATAACATAATAAAATAAAAGACACAAATGCAGAGAAAAAGAGAGATAACTTTGATTAGACCAAATTGCCAGTCTCCACCCCAGAGCTGGGAGTCAGTTGGTCTGGGGGGAGGCTTCAGAGTTTGCACTTTTTTAAATTTAAATTCAGTTAAAAACATCATTTCTTTCAGATGTAGTATTCAGTGATTCATCAGTTGTGTATAACACCCAGTGCTCATCACATCACAGGCCCTCCTTAATGCCCACCACCCAGTTACCCCATTCCCCCACCCTCAGAGTTTGCATTCTAAATGAGTTTCCAAGTACTGCTGATGCTGTGGGTTCAGGAACCACACCTTGAATACCACTGGTTGAGAGAATGAGGTCTGGAACCAGACCTCCTAGAATCAAATTTTGGTTCCACAACTTATTAACATTTTGGCTTTGAACAAATTATTTAACCTCTCTTTGTGTATAGTTTCTTCAAGTATAAAATGGGAATGATAATACTAGTACCTACCTCACAAGCTTAGTGTAAGAATAAATATTACTTAATACATGTAAAATATATGGAACAGTGTCCGGCGTGTAGTTAGAACTAGGTAAATACTAAACATTGTTACTTTATCTATTTACTTAACCTGAAAACTTGTTTTAAATCATCCAAAAATCCCTCCTTGAAAGTCATTCATATCCTTTTCCAATTGCCTCTCTTTTTTCTCACTTTTCATAATTTATCCATCTTTTGATGAAAGTATCCTTAATAAAGCTTTTGTTATATCCATCCTATTAACCTTTAGAACAAAACCTTTGGACCAAAACCTTTATAGATAAGCTTCTTTCTTCAGGAAACCTGGCCCTCACTGGGGTAATGAATACCTCCTGCTAAGGACCAAGAATCGCCCTTGCTCTTTTTCTTTTTTTTTTTTTTTTCAATTTAAATTTATTTATTTATTTATTTTTTAATGATTTTTTATTCTATTATGTTAGTCACCATACAGTACATCCCCGGTTTCCGATGTAAGGCTCGATGATTCATTAGTTGTGTATAACACCCAGTGCACCTTGCAATACGTGCCCTCCTTACTACCCATCACCAGTCTATCCCATTCCCCCACCCCCCTCCCCTCTGAGGCCCTCAGTTTGTTTCTCATAGTTCATAGTCTCTCATGTTTCATTCCCCCTTCTGATTACCCCCCCTTTCTTTATCCTTTCTTCCCCTTCCGATCATCCTAGTTCTTATGTTCCATAGATGAGAGCAATCATATGATAGTTGTCTTTCTCTGCTTGACTTATTTCACTTAGCATTATCTCCTCCAGTGCCATCCATGTTGCAGCAAATGTTGAGAATTCATCTTTCTGATAGCTGAGTAATATTCCACTGTATATATGGACCACAACTTCTTAATCCAGTCATCTGTTGAAGGGCATCTCGGCTCCTTCCACGATTTAGCTATTGTGGACATTGCTGCTATGAACATTGGGCTGCATATGGCCCTTCTCTTCACTACGTCTGTATCTTTGGGGTAAACACCCAGTAGTGCAATTGCTGGGTCATATGGTAGCTCAATTTTTAACTTTTTAAGGGACCTCCACACTGTTTTCCAGAGTGGCTGTACCAACTTGCATTCCTACCAACAATGTAGGACGGATCCCCTTTCTCCACATCCTCTCCAACAATTGTTGTTTCTTGCCTTGTCTATTTTTGCCATTCTAACTGGCGTAAGGTGGTATCTCAGTATGGTTTAGATTTGAATTTCCTTGATGGCTAATGATTTTGAACATTTTTTTCATGTGTCTGTTAGCCATTTGTATATCTTCATTGGAAAAGTGTCTGTTCATATCTTCTGCCCATTTTTTGATTTGTTTATTTGTTTCTCGTGTATTGAGTTTGAGAAGTTCTTTGTAGATCTTGGATACCAGTCCTTTATCTGTAGTGTCATTTGCAAATATATTCTCCCATTCTGTGGGCTGCCTCTTAGTTTTTCTGACTGTTTACTTGGCTGTGCAGAAACTTTTAATCTTGATGCAGTCCCACAAATTCATTTTATCTTTTGTTTCTCTTGCCTTTGGGGATGTGTCATGAAAAAGTTTGCTTTGGCTGATGTCGTAGAGGTTGCTGCCTATGTTCTCCTCTAGAATTTTGATGGATTCCTGCCTCACATCGAGGTCTTTCATCCATTTGGAGTTTATTTTTGTGTATGGTGTGAGATAGTGGTCAAGTTTCATTCTTTTGCATGTAGTTGTCCAATTTTCCCAGCACCATTTATTGAAGAAACTGTCTTTTTCCCACTGGATGTCTTTTCCTGCTTTATCAAATATTAGTTGCCCAAAGAGCCGAGGGTCCATTTCTGGGCTCTCTATTCTGTTCCATTGGTCTATGTGTCTGTTTTTGTGCCAGTACCATGCTGTCCTTGTGATCACAGCTTTGTAGTACAGCTTGAAATCTGGCATTGTGATGCCCCAGCTTTGTTTTTCCTTTTCAACAGTTCCTTGGAGATTTGGGGCCTTTTCTGTTTCCATACAAATTTAAGGACTATTTGTTCCAGTTCTTTGAAAAATGTCCTCGGTATTTTGATCAGGATAGCATTGAAAGTGTCGATTGCTCTGGGTAGCATGGACATTTTAACTATGTTAATTCTTCCGATCAATGAGCATGGAATATCTTTCCATCTTTTTGTGTCTTCCTCAATGTCTTTCAAGAGTGATTTATAGTTTCTAGAATATAGGTCCTTTATGTCTCTGGTTAAGTTAATTCCAAGGTAACGTATGGTTTTTGGTGCTATTGTAAATGGGATGGATTACCTAATTTCTCTTTCTTCGGTCTCGTTATTCGTGTATAGAAATGCAACTGATTTCTGAGCATTGATTTTGTATCCCGCCACATTACTGAATTGCTCTATAACTTCTAATAGTTTGGGAGTGGCTTCTTTTGGGTTTTCCATATAGAGTATCATGTCATCTGCAAAGAGAGACATTTTTTTTTAAAGATTTTATTTATTTATTTGACAGAGATAGAGACAGCCAGCGAGAGAGGGAACACAAGCAGGGGGAGTGGAAGAGGAAGAAGCAGGCTCATAGCAGAGGAGCCTGATGTGGGACTCGATCCCATAACGCCAAGATCACGCCCTGAGCCGAAGGCAGACGCTTAACCGCTGTGCCACCCAGGCGCCCCCAAAGAGAGACATTTTGACTTCTTCTTTGCCGATTTGAATACCTTTGATCCCCTTTTGTCGTCTGATTGCTGTTGCAAGGACTTCTAGTACTATGTTGAATAATAGTGGCGAGAGTGGGCATCCTTGTCGAGTTCCTGATCTTAAGGGAAAGGCTTCCAGCTTTTCCCCATTGAGAATAATATTTGCAGTAGGCTTTTCATAGATGGCTTTTATGAGATTGAGAAATGTACCTTCTATTCCTACACTCTGAAGGGTTTTAATCAGGAAAGGATGCTGTATTTTGTCAAATGCTTTTTCGGCATCGATTGAGAGGATCATATGGTTCCTGAGTCTTTTCTTGTTGATATGATATATCATGCTGATTGATTTGTGAATATTGAACCACGCTTGCATCCCAGGTATGAATCCCACTTGATCGTGATGGATAATCCTTTTAATGTACTGTTGGATTCTATTAGCAAGTATCTTGTTGAGGATTTTGGCGTCCATATTCATTAGGGAGATCGGTCTGTAATTCTTCTTTTTGAGGGGGTCTTTGCCTGGTTTGGGGATCAAGGTAATATTGGCCTCATAGAATGAGTTTGGTAGCTTTCCTTCTGTTTCTATTTTTTGAAATAGCTTTAGGAGAATAGGTATTATTTCTTCTTTGAATGTTTGGTAGAATTCCCCAGGAAAACCGTCCGGGCCTGGAGTTTTGTTATTTGGAAGGTTGTTTATCACTGACTCAATTTCTTCATAATTAATTGGCCTGTTTAAGGAATCAATTTCTTCCGGTTTCACTCTTGGTAGTTTATAGGTTTCCAGGAAGGATTCCATCTCTTCCAGATTGCTTAGTTTATTGGCATATAGCTGTTGATAAAAATTTCTAATAATCCTTCCAATTTCAATGGTGTTCGTCGTGACCTCTCCTTTTTCATTCATAATTTTAATAATCTGGGTCCTTTCTGTTTTCTTTTGGATAAGTCTTGCCAGTGGTCTGTCAATTTTATTGATTCTCTCCAAGAACCAGCTGCTAGTCCTGTTGATCTGCTCTACTGTACTTCTGGTTTCTGCTTGATTGATTTCAGCTCTAATTTTGGTCAACTGCTTCCTCGTGCGTGGATTAGACCTGTCCCTCTGTTGCTGTTCCAGCTTCTTGAGGTGAGAATATAAAACTGCATTTTAGATTTTTCTATTCTTTTGAGTAAGGCTTGGATGGCTATGTATTTCCCCCTTAGGACTGCCTTTGCAGTATCCCATAGGTTTGGGACTGTTGTATTTTCATTCTCATTGGTCTCCATAAATTGTTTAATTTGATTTTTGATTTCCTGGTTTATCGAGTCATTCCTGAGCAGGATGGTTCTTAGTCTCCAAGTGTTTGAGTTTCTTCCAAATTTTTCCTTGTGGTTGAGTTCCAATTTCAGAGCGTTGTGGTCTGAAAATATGCAGGGGATAATTTCAATCTTTTGGTATCTGTTGAGACCTGTTTTGTGTCCCAGAACATGGTCTATTCTTGAGAATGTTCCATGGGCATTAGAATAGAATGAGTATTCTTTGGTTCTGGGGTGTAGTGTTCTATATATATCTATGAGGTCCAACTCGTCGAGTATGGCATTCAAAGCCTTTGATTCTTTGCTTAGTTTTTGCCAGGGTGTTCTGTCTAATTCTGATAGTGGAGTGTTGAGGTCCCCTACTATTAATGTATTTTTATCTATATGTCTCTTTATTCTGGTTAAGAGTTGGCTTGTGTATCTTGCTGCTCCCCTGTTGGGGGCATATATATTTATAATTGTCATATCCACTTGTTGAATACTTCCTTTAAGAATAATATAGTGCCCTTCTGCATCTCTAACTATAGTCTGTAGTTTAAAATCCAGTTTATCTGATACGAGAATTGCTACCCCAGCTTTCTTTTGAGGTCCATTTGCGTGAAAGATGGTACTCCATCCCCTTACTCTCAGTCTGAATGCATCTTTGGGTTCGAAATGAGTCTCTTGTAGACAGCAAATGGATGGGTCATTTCTTTTTATCCAATCTGCAACCCTGTGACATTTATGGGATGGTTCAAACCATTTACATTAAGACTGATCACTGAGAGATATGATTTTAATGATGCCATGTTGCCAGTAAAGTCTTTGTTTGTATTGGCTGTGACTCTCTGTTCTGTATCACTCTTGGGGCCTTTTTACTTTTATAGAACCCCCCGTAATATCTCCTGTAGGGCTGGTTTCGTGGGTACGAAATTGGTTAGTGACTGGCGATTCTGAAATGTCTTTATTTCTCCATCAATTCTGAATGACAGCCTTGCTGGATAAAGGATCCTTGGCTGCATGTTCTTCTGTGAAAGAGCTTTAAAAATGCTCCCCCAACCCTTTCTCTCATTCCAGGTCTGTGTAGACAGGTCTGAGGTAATTCTGATGCCTTTGCCTTGGTACGTGAGAAATTTCTTTGCCCTGGCCGCTTTCAATACTGTATCCTTAGGGGCGCCTGGGTGGCACAGCGGTTAAAGCGTCTGCCTTCGGCTCAGGGCGTGATCCTGGCGTTCTGGGATCGAGCCCCACATTAGGCTCCTCCTCTATGAGCCTGCTTCTTCCTCTCCCACTCCCCCTGCTTGTGTTCCCTCTCTCGCTGGCTGTCTCTATCTCTGTCAAATAAGTAAATAAAAAATCTTTAAAAAAAAAATACTGTATCCTTGGACCTAATATTTGCGAAATGCACTATGACGTGACGTGGCGTAGGTTTGTCGTGGTTGAGCTTGGGAGGGGTCCTCTCTGCCTCTTGGACACGAATGTTTGTTTCCCTCGCTAGATTAGGGAAGTTTTCAGCTACAATTTGTTCAAATATCTCTTCTAGACCTCTGTTTTTCTCCACCCCCTCGGGGATGCCGATGATTCTAACATTGGATCATTTCATTGAGTCAGTAATCTCCCGTAACCTACATTCGTGGGCGTGGATTTTTTTAAGACCATCTTCTATTTTCATTTTATCCTCTATTAACCCATCCTCCAATTCACTAACCCGTTCCTCTGCTTCGGTGACCCTGGCCGTCAGAGCCTCTAGTTTTGCCTGCATTTGGCTCATAGAATTTTTAATTTCTGTCAGATTCGCTCTCATTTCTGTCCTTAGGGATTCTATATTCTCAGTAACCTTTTCATTAATAGTTTTTTCAATTCTACTCATCATTTTGACCATCGTTACTCTGAATTCCATTTCTGATACTTTGGTTACAACCATATCCATTATTTCTGTGGCAGAGGCCACAGACTCACTGTCTTTTCTTTGCTGGGGGAGGGGCTTCTCCTTCTTGTCATTCTGATGAGGAGAGGTTGCGGGGTTGTCCAGAGCCCAAATTATTGACTGGGTCCCAGGCCGTGCCCCTTGTTTTATAGGGATCTTAGGGATGTGGGCTTCTTCTTTAAAGATTTTATTTATTTATTTATGTGGCAGCCAACCAGCGAGAGAGGGAACAGAAGCAGGGGAGTGGGAGAGGAAGAAGCAGGCTCCCAGCGGAGGAGCCCGATGAGGGACTCCTTTCCGGAACGCTGGGATCACGCCCTAAGCCGAAGACAGGCGCTCAATGACTGCGCCACCCAGGCGCCCGGGTTGTGGGCTTCTTGATTTTTCAGCCTGCCTTCTGTGTTCTGGGGGAGGGGCCTGCCGCGCCGATACTCAGGCAACCCTGTTTGGGTAGAGTCTCCGCGTTCCCTGAGAGGCGGGATGGGGATGGGCACTCTCTGAGCCGGTGTTTCCAGGCTTTTGTTCTCTGGCGGCTTTCCCTGGCGGTTTGCTGTGCCTCTTCTGAGAGTCAGAGCCGCAGCGGCCGAATTTCAGCCTCTGCCACAGAACAGAGGGATTGCGGCCCGTTCTCTACTAATGTCCTGGCCACTTTAACTCTGTTACTGTTGGTGCTGCTCAACCCTGCAGCGTCCCAGGATGTGCGCCCCACACCCGGCGTCCAGCCCTCACTTCCAGGGCCGGCGCGTCTCTGTCCTTTGTGTTTCTAACGCCGCCAGCCGCCAGCTGCCCCGCGCGCGCTCCGGAAGCTCCCGGTCTCAGTCTGGATCCAGTGAGCGCACCCGGATTCCGGTGTTCCTCGAGATGCCTGGTGGCACGCGCACCCAGCTCACGGTCTCAGTCTGCTGTTTTGCGGGTGCCGACCACGAGCCCGCCCGCTCCCCCGTGCAAGTGGCTACCGGTTCCCGGCGCCTGAACGTGGCGGCTCCCTCCCCCTTCCGTTTATCTTCCGATATCTGTGCACGGTTTCATGGCTCCCCGCTTCGTACCTCAATACTCAGCGCTGGAGATGTTCATTTGTAGAGATCCAGATGCATCTTCCTGCGTCTCAGGCTGGTTCCGTTGTTGTTTAGGCTGGTCTGGTACCTATCCAGCTCGACTCAGGGGACCTGCTGAAAAAGGTGTCTCCTACTCCTCTGCCATCTTAAGTCCTCCCCCTTTCTCTTTTTCTTGCACCTTATCCTTGTAATAGCAAATCCCTCTTGCTCAGCCTTAATTACAGTAGTTTAGTAATTGGACTAGTCTGTCCCACTCTGGATGTGCTCCAGAATTATTTTTGTGGTGAGGATTTGATGAGAAGAGACTGAAATAACAAATGTTATTTACTTCAGGTTTTGCTAAACTAAACAAAATAGTTTATGCAACATGTTATTTTTGTGTGTGTGTGTGAGTTGCCTCTACTCATGTTCAAAAATATGCAGCTTATTAATAAATTCAATCAACAGACAAGGCACTTTCAGCTCCCATTTGTAAACTAAGCCCAACTGGCCTCTGCAAACTCCTTATTCACACTCTTCCCCTACCCAGCAGCCAGAGGCAGGCTCTCAGCCTAATTCTTTTTCTGTGACAACTTTGAACCCACAAAAATTTACACTGGATGAGGCAAATTTTACTGGTAATTAGTTAATTTACACTGATAATGGTCACTTATTCTCTGGCTCTCCAGCCTCTCCTCTGGGAAAGGCAGGAAGCTGGTTGCAAAATGGTATGGGGAGGGGTGAGCTCCAGATTTTCCCTGGCTCTGGCTCACACCCTGGCCTGGGACTCCAGTCAGAGCTTGGCTTCCTCTCTAGCTTCAGAGCAGGTTCAGCCTTGCCCACTGACACTGCCAACTCTACAGCTGGACTTTTTACCCCTGTGCATCTCAGATCCTACACAGAACTGAAACAAGACCACCTGACCCATTAGTTGGGGGATGAAGGAGAAGAGATTTATTTGTAAGTACTTTTTTTAAATCCCAGGAGATCCATCTTTGTAATTCCTTGTGCTGGCTTTTCAACCCAGAAAACCTCAAGTGTGTGCTAAAGCATCTTGTGAAAGTGCTAATGGGGGATGCAGCACCTCTGAGTTAGACTCTTCCAAATATGGCACCCTCCAAGCAAGGAAGGAGGCAAATTCTTTACTCTGTGAAAACCTCTGAGTTACTTGGTTCTCTGCAGGCAAGGTGGCTGTGACACAGCCTCCCAGCCTGCACACACACCCACGGGGAACCTGGTGAAAAATTCTATTGATAATAATAATATGTAATATTATAAATAATGTTATATATAATAACAATATAATGGTATCAAATATAATTCATTAATATTTTGCCTTCAGTACCTTCACCTAGTAGGTCCCAAAGTTGGCTAAATGTTCTTATCACCTGAAGAGCCTTGCCAACCCCTGATGCCCAGGTAGCACCCCATACCAATCAAATCAGGAGAACTCTGGGGTCAGGAATAAGTGGGAAATGTTTGTTAAAAATGATTACAGGGGATTCCAATTACAGCAAAGGTTGAGAACCACTACTTGAACCAAAAGAAGACATTGAGAAAGCTGGACAGGCAAACATCAGCTAACTTTTTGAGCTGAGTCAATTCTCCACACAAAGTACTATCTCCTCCATCCTCTTGCCTCTTACAACCCTGCTGTTCCAGAATTTGTGTATGTAGGGGAGTGGGGCAAGTGTCGCCCAGGCATATAATGTCTTTAAGACAGAGGCTTACAAACCCACCTACTAGTAGCCTGGGCTCCTGCTAGCCTTTCATTACATATTCTGGGCCCTAGCCAATCTGAGTAGCACCCTGTCCCTCATCTACCCCTCACCCTCCAGTGTGTGACCAACATGTTTCCACCACTATAGTGCATTCCCTAAATCTTAGCTCCAAATGTTTACCTTCTAATCATCAATGGAGGCACAAACCAAATGCCATTTCATCCAATTTACCCTGATCCTCTCTCCAAGTAGTTACTTCAAAAATAAAGGTCAAGCATATAGATTTCATGAAAAGAGTATCACACATGTGACAGTAGACCTGGATGTGAGGTTTTATCACTATAGCAGAAATGCTAGTTATTAAGTCGACTTTGATTCTCCTATTCTTTAAAAACTAACTTGAGACAACAATGTGCTCAGCTCAATAAACTAACCTCCCTTGGAGATGGGAGTGGTCAATAAGATAGAAATTCTAGATGGCATTTCTCAAAAAGCTCTTCAGAGTGAATTGACTTGGTTTGGGGACAGGCACCGTTTACCTCTCTGCCCCTCATCATGTCACGGCTGGAATTACAGTAATCCTCTTGGGCCTGTGAGGCACCTTGAGGATGGAAGATAGCTCTAAGGATGACAAAGCATACAGATGAGAAACCAGGATTCTGAGAAGCTGCCATGCTGACCCTGGACTGTCTAACACTATGGTGGGAAAAAAAGAAACTTCTATCTCATTAGGCCTCCTTATTAACAGGTAAACCTAACTCAAACTGAAACAAGCAGGTTCTGGCTGTGGGATCCTGAGCAAACCATTGTTTCTTTTGAGCTTTAGTTTCTTCAACTAAACAGGGAGAAAATGGAGCTGTGAGAATTAATTAAAATCACCAAACAGTTGCAGGAACTCAAGAGATTATAGTTGAACCTGTCTGGATCTTAATCAATTAATCTAATAAAATGTTCTCACTTTGTAGACAATGGAACTGAACATTGAAAGCGGAAGTGATTTGCTCAAGGACACAAAGAAAATTAGTAGCAGCTGCAAAAGTTGAAACCAGGGCTCTTTTGATTTGGAGTCCAGCTTAGTACATATACAGAGTTCATAACTTCCTTCAAATCGTTGTAAGCAGTAATGAGAAAATATTGATAGTAGATGATCAAACAGAAAAGCTGTTTAAACCATTGGGAATTGCTTTTAAGCTCGTAGAGTGTGGGAGTGATCTTATAGATAAATAACCAACAGCCAACTACCCCCACACAATGTATGGAACAGTTTATTCCTCCCCCACTCATATGAAATTCCATCTTCTCACACACACACACACACACACACACACACACAGGGAGAGAGAGTCTCACTGATCTGTCTATTCTTATGCCAATAATTCATTGTGCTAATTATTAGTAAGACAAGCCCTTCCCCCATGTTCTTTGTAAAATTTTTCCTGGCTGTTTTTACTTGCTTTCCCTTTCTAAGGAATTTTAGAATCAGCTTCTCAAGTTCTATAAAATATCTCACTGGGATATCTATTGGAATTTAATTACATTTATAATTTCTAGAGAATTGACACTTTAGTAATAGTGCTTGCTATGTACCAGGTAACTTCCTATGCATCTGGGATACATTTGCAAATAATAGAGACATTTATAAAAATCGAAAAAATAAGAGATTCTTACCCTCAATAAGCATATATTTTAGCAGAAATAGGTAGACAATAATCAATAAATATAAGAAATAAGTAAATGGTATAGCATGTTAAAGGGTAATAAATACTACAGACAAGAAAAAAGTGAGGAGAGTAAGATGTGGGGGTCAGGAGAGCAGAGTACAGGTCATAGCCTTATATACATCACTCATGGAACAGTATCTCGTTTAGTCCTGCCTGTATAAAATACAGACTATCATGATTATCACCACTTTACAGGTAAAGGAAACTAAGGCATAATGAGGTTAAGTAACTTGGCTAAGACACCACTGCTAGGAAGTCACAGATCCAGGATTTGAACTTGAACAGTCTGAGCTCCAGATTCCTGGAGCCAGAGTCAGTATTCTTAACTCTACACTACATCCCATTCAGGCTCCAGGTATGCTTCTGCATTTATTCATGTCTTTCTATCCATTATCAGTAAGGATCTTCTTAGGTTTATTTCTAAGTATTGATAGTATTTCTTGCTATTGTGATGTGGAATATTTTTACCATGATACTTTCTAATTAGCTTTTGCTAGTATATTAAAAAAAGCTATTGATTTTTATGTGGTAATAAGTCATTTCTTTGAGTCCTATAAGTTCCAATAGTTTTCAGGTTGATTTTCTTGGATTTTATAATTAGAAATGCATATAATGATGGTTTGCCTTTTTCCTTTCCATTATGTTTTTATATTTCATTTTCCTTATCTTTCAGTTCCAAGTATTTGTTAATTTCCACTATGATTCCATTCTGACCCATTGGTTATTTAGGAATATGTTGCTTAATTTCAATATTTGGGAATTTTCTAGTTATCTTTTTGTTATTGATTTCTAGCTTAATTCTACTATGGTTAGACAATTTACTCTGCATGATTTGAATCCTTTGAAACTTGATTTGTGGCCCAATATGTGCTCAATTTTGGTAAATATTCCACATGCACTTGAAAAAAATACAATCTGCCATTGTTAAATGTCAATTGGCCAAGCATGTTAACCATACTTACATGTTCCATATACTTACTGATTTTTTTATCTGCTTATTCTCTTAGTAGTTAGTTTAGGGAATGCAACATGCATGGCTGAATTTTCAGAGTGTAATATGAAGTAATACAGGGCTGCGGGGGCCTTAAAATTATTTAATCTCATTAACTCTCTCCTGCCACTTGTGCTATTTATGGTCAGGTATACATATAATATTTATATGACATTGTTGTTTCTGTTTAACATAGTCATTATTTATTTAGATTTTTGTATATAGTAATAATTACTTTTCCATTGCTCTATATTCTTTTTTAAATCTACTGGGTTCCTCTTGGGATAATATTCCTTCTGCCTGAAGAATGCTCTTTAAGGTTTTTCCTTTAGTGCAAACCTCTTGGTGTTGAATTTTCTCAATTATTTTTTATCCGAAAATGTTTTTGTTTTGCCTTCATTTACAAAAGATGACCTCGTGAATACAGAGTTCCAAATTGGCAGTTATTTTATGTCATTACTTTCAACATGTCATTTTGTTTGCTTCTGGCTTTTATTATTTTTTTGAGAAGTCATTATCAATCTTATAGTTTCACCTTTGAAAAGAATATATCTTTTCTTCTTCTGGATGCTTCTAAGATTTTTGCTTTGTCTTTGGTTTTCAAAAGTTTAACTATGATGTGTGTAGGAGAAATTCTCCTTGAGTTCTACAGGACTTTCTGAATCTTTGGCTCAACATGTTTCATCAATTTTAGAAAATCTCAACCATTATCTCCTCAAACATTGCTTCTCTCTTCCCCACCCCCCTTCTGAAATTCCAATCCCAGGTATGTTAGATTTTTTTTCACACTGTGCCATACTTTCTTACCTTCATTTCTGTGTTTTCTGTCATTTTGTCCCTTTGTCCTTCAGTCTGAAAATTTTTTCTTTAGAATTATCTTCCTGCTCACTAGTTTTCTCTTCAGCTATATTTAATCAGATCTTAAACCTATCTATTAAGTTCTTGATTTACTGATTTCCATGAGTCTGCTAAAGCTCAGCCCAACTTCTTAACCTCTTATATACAGGTTTTCAGAATCAGGCATTTCTTAGAATGGTAAGTCTCACCAAATGCCAGACTCCCTTTCCTGAGCTTCCATTTTCTCTGAGATCTTGGCCCTGTAAATCTTTCCTGCCTTGTTAGCTCCCTGATGAATTCAAAAAAGTGTTTTTAAATATTTTGTCCAGCTTCTCAAGCTGTTCTCAATGGGAGCTGTTCTGAATGGGAGGGTTGATATGGAATACCCTATTCCACTATTACTAGAAGTGGAATTTCTCCATTATTTTGGGAGACAGCATAGTGCCTAAAGGACTTTGAACTGAGTCTGGCATGATAGTATGTACTCAATAGGTTTATGCTATTATTATACATAAAATTCGCCTACAGTTCCTTTTTTGTATACTTGATCAATTTTTGTATCATTATTGTGACAACTTTGTAAAATGAGTTGGATGGCATTCTATATTTCTCTATCCTCTAAAACTCTTTATATAACATAGTTATCTGTTTCTTGAAGATTTGATAGAACTTACCTATAAAATTATTTGGACTTATTATTATTTTTAGAGCTAAATTTTTGTTTATGTTTTCAATTTATTATATAGTTATTAGTTATTCTTATACAGGAATTATTCAGAAATTCTATCAGTAATTGAGGAATTATTTCTATTTAGGTTTTCCATCCCTTCTTGAAAAAATTTACAAAATTCCTAGCAGATGTTGAATATAATATTATTTAATAAAATATTTTCTGGATGTGTGGTTATGCTTCATTTATCTTTTCCAATATCATTTGTGTTTTTCTTTAAAAATCACACCTGACCAATTTCATTTTATTTGATTTTTAGGAAAACAACTTTGGATTTTATGGTTCAAGTCAATTCTTATTGTGAAAAGCAGCATGTGTGGCTTTTGGGCTGATGTAGTTGGTTTAAAGCTCTATCTTCTTCTGCCTTGGTGATATAGAAGGCCACATGTTCCAGATGGAACAAGACATACGAGCAGTACCTAACCCACATCAGACGCTGTGTGAGAAGTAAACCTTAACTTTGTCTAGTCACTGAGCTATTTTTCTAGTGTATTAAGGACTTTCGGATTTAAAAAAAAGGACACCTACTTAGCCCCCATTTTGATCTAACCTATATTTTGTCTAGTTATATTCCATATTCATTCTAGTTATATTCTTATATTCATTTTGTAACTGGACATCAATTTTTTCTGCATCTTTTTTTCTTCCATGTTTTCATTTAAATTCCAGTTAGTTAACATACAGTGTAAAAGGAGTTTCAGGTATAGAATTTAGTGATTCAACACTTCCATACAATACCCCTCACCCACCTCCCTTCTGGTGACCATCAGTTTGTTCTCTATAGTTAAAAGCCTGTTTCTTGTTTTCCCTCTCTTACCCATCCCCCCCACATTCATTTGTTTCTTAAATTCCACATATGAGTGAAATCATATGATAAATGTCTTTCTCTGATTGACATATTTTGCTTAGCATAATACTCTCTAGCTCAATTCACATCATTGCAAATGGCAAGATTTCATTCTTTCGGATGGCTGAGTAATAGTCCATTGTATGTATATACCACATCTCCTTTATCTGTTCATCAGTCCATGGACATTTAGGCTCTTTCCATAATTTGGCTATTGTTGATAATGCTGCTATAAGCATCAGGTGCATTTATCCCTTCAAATTAGCATTTTTGTATTCTTCTAGCAAATATCTGGGAGTGCAATTGCTGGATCAAGGGTAGTTCAATGTTTAACTTTTTGAGGAACCTCCATACTGTTTTCCAGAGTGGCTGCACCAGTTTGCATTCCCACCAACATGTAAGAGGGTTCCCCTTTCTCCACATCCTTGCCAACACCTGTTGTTTCCTGTGTTGATAATTTTAGCCATTCTGACTGATGTGAAGTGATATCTCATTGTAGTTTTGATGTGTTTTTCCCTGATGATGAGTGATGTTTAGCTTCTTTTCCTGTATCTGTTGGCCATCTGTATGTCTTCTTTGGAAAAATGTCTATTTATATCTTTGGCCCACTTTTTAACTGGATTATGTGTTTTTTCAATGTTGAGGCTTTTAAAAAAGATTTTATTGATTTGTTTGAAAGAGAGAGAGCACAAGCAGGCAGAGGGCAGAGGCAGAGGGAGAAGCAGACTCCTCGCTCTGCAGGGAGCCCAATGTGGGACTCAATTCCAGGACCCTGGGATCATGACCTGAGCTGAAGGCAGACACTTAGCCAACTGAGCCACCCAGGCATCCCTCAATGTTGAGTTTTATAAGTTATTCATATATTTTGGACACTAACCCATTATCAGTGAAGTCGCAGAATATAAAATCATTGTAGAGAAATCTGTTGCATGTCCATACACCAATAATGAAGCAGTAGAAAGAGAAATCAAGGAATCAATCCCACTTATAATTGCACCAAAAGCCATAAGATACCTAGGAATAAACCTAACCAAAGAGGTAAGAGATCTGTATTCTAAAAACTGTAAAACACTTTTGAAAGAAATTGAAGATGACACAAAGAAATAGAAAAACATTCCATGGTCACAGATTGGAAGAACAAATATCATTCAAATGTCTGTATTACCCAAAGCAATCTACACATTTAATGCAATCTCTATCAAAATACCAACAGGATTTTTCACAGAGCTGGAACAAACCATCCTAAAATTTGTATGGAACCACAAGAGACCTAAATAGCCAAAGCAACCTAGAAAAAGAAAAGCAAAGGTACAGTCATCACAATTCTGGACTTAAGTTATATTACAAAGCTATAGTGATCAAGATAGTATAGTACTGGTACAAAAATAGACACATCCCATCCGATCTACAAAGAACTTCTCAAACTCAATACGCACAAGAAACAAATAAACAAATCATAAAATGGGCAGAAATATGAATAGACACTTTTCCAATGAAGACATACAAATGGCTAACAGACACATGAAAAAATGTTTAAAATCATTAGCCATCAGGGAAATTCAAATCAAAACCACACTAAGATACCACCTTATGCCAGTTAGAATGGCAAAAATTGACAAGGCAAGAAACAACAATTGTTGGAGAGGATGTGGAGAAAGGGGATCCCCCCTACATTGTTGGTAGGAATGCAAGTTGGTACAGCCACTCTGGAAAACAGTGTGGAGGTCCCTTAAAAAGTTAAAAATTGAGCGACCCTATGACCCAGCCATTGCACTACTGGGTATTTACCCCAAAGATACAGACGTAGTGAAGAGAAGGGCCATATGCACCCCAATGTTCATAGCAGCATTGTCCACAATAGCTAAATCATGGAAGGAGCTGAGATGCCCTTCAACAGATGACTGGATTAAGAAGATGTAGTCCATAGGTACAATGGAATATTACTCACCTATCAGAAAGAACGAGTTCTCAACATTTGCTGCAACATGGATGGCACTGGAGGAGATAATGCTAAGTGAAATAAGTCAAGCAGAGAAAGACAATTATCATATGGTTTCTCTCATCTATGGAACATAAGAAGTAGGAAGATCGGTAGGAGAAGAAAGGGATAAAGAAAGAGGGGGTAATCAGAAGGGGGAATGAAACATGAGAGACTATGGACTCTGAGAAACAAACTGAGGGCTTCAGAGGGGAGGGGGGCGGGGGAATGGGATAGGCTGGTGATGGGTGGTGGGGAGGGCACGTATTGCATGGTGCACTGGGTGTTATACACAACTAATGAATCATTGAACTTTACGTCAGAAACCAGGGATGTACTGTATGGTGACTAACATAATATAATAAAAAAAAAATTTAAAAAAATAGACACATCCATCAACGGAACAGAATAGAAAACTCAGAAATGAACCCACAACTATAAGGTTAGGTAATCTTCAACAAAGCAGGGAATACTATCCAATGGGAAAAAGACAGTCTCTTGAACAAATAGTGTTGGGAAAACTGGACAGCAATATGCGAAGGAATGAAACTGGACCATTTTCTTACACCATACACTAAAATAAATTCAAAATGGATGAAAGACCTAAATGTGAGACAGGAAACTATTAAAATCCTAGATGAGAACACAAGCAGTAAGTTCTTTGACATCAACCACAACAACTTCTTACTAGATCTATCTCCTGAGCCAAGGGAAACAAAAGCAAAAATAAACTATTGGAACTTCATCAAAATAAAAATCTTCTGCACAGCAAAGGAAACAATCAACAAAACTAAAAGTCAACCTATGGAATGTGAGAAGATATTTGCAAATGACATATCTGATTAAGTGTTAATATCCAAAATATATAAAAGGCATGGATTTCTTTAAGTTTTTATCTAAATTTCAGTTAGTTAACATACAATGTAGTGTCAGTTTCAGGTGTACAATATAGTGATCCAACACTTCCTTACATTACCCAGTGCTCATCACAAGTGTACTCCTTAATCCCCATCACCTATTTAAGAAATTGATGGCTACCAGAAGGAAGATGGTTGGGGGATGGACGTGAATATTTTTTAAGAAACCAGCTAGTAAAAGCCATGTAGGCTTTATCATTTTAGTGCTGATCAAGGAATGTGAGCTTTGTAATTATAATCTCTTTATTGATAAGTCAGAAGGTAGTGAGTTATAAGCATGAAGTCCATTCTATCACCACCATCCTCTCCCAGCCTCATCACTACCTTCAACTATGTCCTTGTTTCCTAATGATATCTCAGGCAGGTCTCACAGCATTTAAGTAACTTGCAGCACAAAAATTCCATTGCCAGCCAATTCAGTCAATTGCAAATTTCAATCTCAGAGCCTCCCCTCCTAAGCAAGTGCCAGCTAGGCTTTCCCAGTAGAATTCGCAGTGAGAAAGAGGTTGCCCTTTGATAACCGCTCCTCCCTCTTTTGGGTCTCCCTTTCTGCTTAGATATGCAAATGGTTCTTGGTCCTATGGAATGTGTGCAAAGATAAGGCAATGTGGCCCTATTTAGTTCATAGTCACTCAGAACCTGTTATTGGCAGAGTTGGTCTTTTAGCCACAGATACAACAGAAAAGATCTTATTCAGCATACTTTAATTATATATATTCCAAAGAAATGCTTAAAGGGCTAAAGAAACTTTACTCTTTTGAAAGGCCACATAATCCCATATTGGTCTTAAAAGAAGAATCTTAATCTTATATTCATACTACTGGTGATAGACATTTTGTATTCTTTCATTTTGAGTTTGATAAATATTTATTAAGTATGCATGAGTTCTTGGTAGAGCTTAAGATTCTGGAATATAGACCTGTCAGTACAGACAAGGTCGTTGTCCTCCAGGAGCTTACATTCTAATAAGGGGTAGACATACCAGAAACAAGTAAATAAAATCTGTGATAAGACAAGTAAACAAAGGGCGCCTGAGTGGCGCAGTCGTTAAGCGTCTGCCTTCAGCTCAGGGCGTGATCCCAGGCATTCTGGGATCGAGCCCTACATCAGGCTTCTCCGCTGGGAGCCTGCTTCTTCCTCTCCCACTCCCATGCTGTGTTCCCTCTCTTGCTGGCTGTCTCTCTGTCACATAAGTAAATAAAAAATCTTTTTAAAAAATCTTAAAAAAAAGACAAGTAAATAAAATTTGTGATAAGTGATATGAAAGAAATAAAACTGGAGGATGTGATAGAGTGAAGGAGAGTGTGAGGCTATTTTAGAGCTGTCAAGGAAGATTGCTCTAAGAAAGGATATTTGAGCCAAAATCTGAAGCATAGAAAGGAGCCAGGCACTCAAAGGTCTGGGAAAAAGTTCAGGCAAAAAGAATAGCAATTCCAGTGCGATCTTGAGACTGGAATGAACTTTGCATAACAAACAACAAGATCCAGATAGGCTGCAGTTCCATGAAGGAGATGGTTGGCAAATTAGGCAGGAAATAGACCAGGTAGAGCCTTATAGGTTGTGGAAAGAAATTTGAATTTTATTCCAAATGCTATGGAAAACCTTTAAATGATTTCATAAGAGGATAGAAATGGACTGGTTTATTTTTTTAAAGGATAATTCTGGCTGTCTATGAAGAATGGAATTTAAGGGAGCAAGGGGGGAGGCAGTGAGCTCCAGCCAGAAGCTGTTGCCATGGTCCAAGTAACACATATGGTGGCTGGGACCAGGGTGGCAGCATTGGATATGAAGAGAAGTAGGTGAACTAAAGATATGTTTTAGATATAGATTAAGACACACTTTCTGTGGATGATGAGGAAAAGGCAGGAATCAAGGATAATTCCTAGGTTTAAGGTTTAAACAATTGGGTTGATAGTGGTACCACTTACTGGGGAGGATTGAGATGGTGGTAATCAAGAGTTCAGTTTGGGATATAATGTTTGAGATATCTATGAGCTGTTTAAGTGGAAAAATCAGGTAGGCAGTTGGAATAGAGTTATAAATTGCATGCATACACAGAGGTAATATTTAAACCCATAGCACTAGATGAAATCGTGTAGGATTAAAGTATAGTAAAAGGCCTGAGCTATAGGACACCCCATAATGACTATGATATTTCTATTCTGATTTTTGCAAAGCAGCTTATAAGGAAGAAAGTCTCTGTAAAGAGGAAAACTTGGAGGAATTAACTCAATAACAGTTTATATTTTCACAGAATCAAGGAGAATTATCTTCATTTTCCATTCAATTACAGGGGGCCATCTCTGACCTCAGAAGAATGCTATAACTTTCACTCCAACAGTCAGAATGCTGAATACAAGGCCAGAGCCCTTTCACATGCTGTAGATAGGTAAAAGAGAGTTAAGTATTTTTTTCACTGAAACCTGATGCAAAACAAGTAAAAAATTAAAATTTGTAACAAAGATGAGTAAGATGCCTAATTGTACCCAGGTGTTTGTAGTTCCCTAAATCTTGCTTTAAATTATATTCTGTTTAATTTAATATTTATGCCAATACTAGTTGCTATTTATGCATAGTTGATTTACTAAAGTGTTCTCTTTCTATGGAAAAAAAGTAAATTAGTGGAAAATCAGAATTCTCTTTAATTCTGTTTATCATACTGAGCTGTTCACGACATGATACCATAACAAAAACACACCTTCCGCTTGTTGGCAGCTTATTCAAACTGCAGAGAGAATAGGGTGAAATAAACAGTTTCTGGAGTGTTAGTCTTACCTAGCAAAGGGTATACAGAGATTGCAAATAGCATAGCTATTAAAGACTCACCAACATGGAGAAATATGGTCAGACTAACAAGCCTTACAACGAGTCCCTCAGGGTAGAATTACTCTGCAAGTAACATGCATGTTGTTTTTTCATATTCACACAAGTAAATCACTGATACAAAAACAACCTTATCTTACCACTTCTATAAATAAATTCCACGCCAATGAATGACAGGGATAGATTAATTAAATTAGCCATATCAATGTATTTTTTAAAGGCATTTGGCCCATCAAAATCCCAGTTATCTATTTTTCGTAGGAGAAAAACATTTACCAAAAAAATGACAGAGATTAAATCAGAGGTAGATCAGCAAAAAAAAAAAAAAAAAAAGGTCTTTGATTTTTTTAATGTTTCAAAGAAGTAATATAATAACTGTTTGTGTAACCCCAGCACTAGTCACATTATCAGGGACAGGAGGGGTGGTTCAGTCATTTTTCGTTTTTGTCATGGCTGTCAGGAACCTCAAAACCAAATCTGAATTTGAATCACAGCAATAATATCAACCCCTTTGGTAGCATATTTCTTCTTTCCTTGGTCCTCGTTTTCTATTTTTTGTTGTTGCGTAGGCAGTGGCATTTCAGAGAGCCAAAATGCCCACCTCTTCCAGTCTGGAAATCCCAACTGCTTTTCATCTGTCTTCTTCCCAGACTTGAGTTTACATTACAAAAGCTATTTGGAGGTATGCTGGCACCAGGTTTCTCTGCACAGTGTGAAGGTATGCTTGCTTTCAGGGGGATGTTCTCTGCCACACATGAAGATGGCCACAAGTCGTACTGTAAGAGTTTGGGATTAGAAAATCCATTCTGTAGATCCAGTGTGGTCTATTGAAATATGAAGTGAAGGAACTTACAGAATCATTTATGTTACCTGAGCATTTCATCAGGACACTATTAAACAATTGTTAGTGTGATGGTTTGTGTCACTTATTGAGAGTAGATGTCTGTATGCTTTGGAAACCAGTCAAGAGATTTGTAGGCATAAAATCCAGCAATCTCATTTCTGGGTGTATACCCAAAGGAATTATAATTAGGATCTTAAAGAGAAAGCTGTACTTACATGTTCACTGAGGCATTATTAACAATGGCCAAGACATGGGAGTAACCTAAATGTCTATCAATGGATGAACAGATAAAGAAAACACAATATATACATACAGTGACATATTATTCAACCTTTGAAAAGGAAATCCTGTCATTTGTGACAATATAGATGGACCTAGAGAACATTATGCTAAGTGAAATAAGCCAGACACAGAAAGACAAATACTACATAATACCACTTATAATGAGGAATTTAAAATAGTAAAATTCATAGAAGCAGAAGGTAGAATTGTAGTTGCCAGGGGCTAGGAGTAGAGGGAAACAGGAGATGTTGCTCAAAGGGTACAAAGTTTCAGTTATGCAAGATGAATAAGTCCTAGAGATCTACTCTACATCGTAGTACCTATAGTAAACAGTACCATATTGTATACTTAAAAACTTGCTACTAGAGTAGATCTTATGTTAAGTGTTCTTATCACACACACACACAAAATAATAATTAACAAAGAAGGTAGGAGGAAACTTTTGGAGGTGATAGATATGTTTATAACATCAATTGTGGTGATGGTTTTAAGGGTGTAAAGTTATCTTCAAACTAATCAAGTTGTTTATATTAAATACAAACCAATTTTTATATGTCAATCATACCTACATAAAGTTTTTTTTAAAGAGAGATTAGTAAGGCTGAACTTTATTATTAAAGTTCATTTGGGAATTATGGTCAAGATTGAAGTTCTATTCTTGTCTTGATCTTCTGTCTTACTGATCTCAACCCTAGCCTAAACCTCACCCCTTGTATTCTCCATTCCTTACACTCATGTTGGTCATATATCCCTAATCTTCTCCACCCAGGATTAAAGTTTGGAAATATAAATGGTTTTCCCATATCAGCTCTCACATCTATTTTCTGCTTTGGATTTTTCCAAATCAGATGGGAAATAAGATGTAAGGGAGACAAATGGCCAATGGAGGAGTTGGAGTGTAAAGAAATGAAAACAAAAGTAATGCAGAGAGGGAAGACAGAAAAAGCCTCCCAGAATGTGTGATTTTGGGCAAAACTCTACTACTCTTTGTTTCTCAGCTTGCTTTTCTGTAAAATGGAGGTAGTTTCTTTTAATCCCTAATTTTTACCTAATGAGTATTGTAAATCCCATAAGATGACATGTGTAAAAATATTTTGCAAACCATCAGGAGCCAAACCTATCTAAGGGGTTATTGATGGAAGACTTACATAGGAACCAACAAAGTCAGAACAAAAATGACATTTATTTTGTTTTTTTCCTCATGTGCCACTTAGTTTCACATTTTTTATAGCCCAGTATTATTATCTAGAATATTTTTGTAATTTATTCATCTAAGAGCCTTTGATTTTCTTTATTTTTTTTTTCAGTTTCCACTTCAAACTGATCTTTGTACACAAACATGCCCTGGGTTCCTCTTCAGGAGGCCAAAAACATGAAAGGGATATGATTACTAGATTATTTGTGTTATGTTGCATAAGGACATATGCTGGTAATACCTTAAACGCATACAGTATAGGCCTGGGCCCACATATATGATTAAATATACAAACACAAATGCATACATGCCTTCTCTCTGTCACACACACACACACACACACCCCACAGCGAAGTCCTCACCCTCTTTTTTACACCTAGCATGTCACACAATACGGGGTGACATGGTCCTTGGGAAGGAAAATCTTGCAATGTAGGTCATGTTGTTAATTTGTTCATCCAAAGATTATTTTACCCAATGAGATGCTCCACCAATTTCACATGTTCTGTTTCTATTTTAATGTGAATTGAAGCAGAATTAAATCATCTTAAAGCATCTGTTGACAGGCAGTTATCCAGCCACTTAGTTTCATGTTCTTCATAACCCATTTAGAATCCTTTTGTGATCCATTTATGTAAGAGCCTTTCAGTTTTCCTTCTTTCTTCTACTTTTTCTTTCAAATTGATCTTCATAGGTAGAAAGGCCCTGGATGGTCACAGATTTCAACGGGAGACAAAAGTGAGGAAAGGAGTCAAATTTTTGATTACTTTGTGTCATGTCCTGTAAGGAAAAACCTATATCAGTAATAATCCCTTGGACTTACACAAAATGCTTTGAAAACAGCCTAATGCTAGTTATGTGACCATGAGTGTCACTTTACTTCCTTGAATTTATTTCTTCATCTGTAAATGGCAATAATATTGGTAATTTAAGCAGCTTATTTGGGGTATAGCCACTAAACCAATTAGAAATTGACCCAATAATTTTCTCATTTAGCCCCATTCTCTCCACCTTTTCCATGAAAATATCATGAAGGACTTTGTCAGATGCCTGGCTGAAATCCAAATTCACTGTGCTCAACATTTCCTTGATCTACAAGAATAGTAAGAAATCTGATTGAAAACTCAAAAAGAAAGAGGATATGAGGTTCTTTGGAGTGATCTATACTCCATATCCCCATGCTATTCTCTGCCGATGGTCACCTCACTCCACAAGTGCCCACAAAACATGTATTTCTACTTGGCCAAATAGTTGAAACTTAAAATCCACTGGTGGGTATTTTCTAAAAATGACTATTGTCTCGTTTTTAAAATAAAATTAGCTTTTCCCTAGTTGTCACTTCTCAACAGTTTCTCAAAAATCCTTGAGAGGAGCTTACATCCAACAGGAGAGAAGAATTTGGAGAAAGCATCCCATAGATGCAAATTTCCATCCATTCCTCATCTACCTTCAGAGGATCTTTTGTTCCTCCCAAGGAGTTTTATGGTCCTCCCAGGTCGTGGCACTCTTAATTCATTGAGAAGGTATGTGCACAGTTATACTTTTCATTTTCATTTCAACTAACATTCATAGAGGGCCTACTCCATGCCAAGATCCTACAGACACAAAATAACATTCTTCACAGACTTCACTGTCTACAGTGAAAGATACATGAACAAATAAATACAACCCAATTGTAAGTGCATCTGAGCTTACATAGTGGGACTATAGTTTCAGCTTCTCATGCTTACGGACACTTCTATTTTAGCTAAGAATAGGTCTGGGTATGGCCTGGTTTACTACAGGACAAGACAAACCAAGATGTGAAAACATGCTCGATTAATAAAGCAAAACGACTACATGAATGACAGGCCCTTCTTTAGATTCTGGAAGACAATTTGGTCTGGAAGATAAAGGTGTAGTATAGCAACAGTTATAGCTTAAAGAAGTAGGATGGCAAGCATCCAAGCCTTAAGTAGGGATTGAGTATCCCAACAGGTGGCCGAAGTATAATGATGGGAAATTTAGAGGAAGATAATACTTATATTACAAAGAAACGATCTTTCAGCATTGGGGAGATTCACTAGCAGGTATGAAGCCTCAGCTACCAGGCTGAAATTCAAGGGAAGTTCTGTAGTTAGCAGCTGCGCTGCCTATAGTACAGTGCTTTCTAAGCTAACAAAATTGACAAGCCAGTACAGTCAGCCTCACTACACATCCGAAAGGCTAGTGCTCCCCATGGAATAGTAAGTTTCAACTCTAGAACTACCTGCAGATATAACTTAATACACCTTTTGAGTATGTAGTGGACCCTAAAGTTTAACTTCAATGCCTGCATCTCCCATTCCTAAAGTCTGCCCCAAGTTCAAGCCCATGTGAATGTGTCCATTGAAAGAACATTAAAATTCTAGATGGGTGCATGTCAGTGGACCTTTATAACAGCTAAGGAAATGTGCTGCCGCCACCCACTCTGCTCCTCTACCCTTATACTTTCAAAATTGATTTGTTATAGCCTTTCCTATGACTTGCCTTTCACTCGGTTTGTAAGATTCAAATGATGAACCCTGACTCTGGGTACTGGATTTCATAAGAAAATAGTAAACAAACCTGGGTAATCAAATTCATGCTTTATCATTATGGGCACTAGAGCTCCAGTTGAAAGCAGCGGGAATAACCTAGGCATGAGTGAAACCGAACTGACATCCCATAGTTAGAGTTCCTTTTCTTCAAACCACTAGTTTTTAGCCCTGTCACAAGCATGCTAGCTGGCTTCTGGGCTCCTGAGTCACTGAATGTCAAATGCGGTGAGATGCTGAGGTGGCACTGCTAAAGTTAGAAGGCTCAAAGTTGCCAATTAATTCTGTGCAAAAGAAGTGTTTACATCAGCCTCCACTTTGGGCCCAGACTGATGTTCTCAAGCTTCTTCTAAACTAGGGTCTCCTCAGAAGAAACTGTTTGCCTCAGGCCTGGAAACAAAAGTGATTACTTACAGCAAAGTTACCAGCCTATGTGTTGGACACCAACTAGCTATATTTATCTTCTATCCTTCTCCTACCCTCTCTCACCCTGTATTAGTTTTATATTGCTATGTAACAAATTACCACAAAGTTAGCAGCTATAAACAACACACATTTATTAGTTCAGTTTCTGTGAGTCAGGGGTCTACGTACAGCTTAGTTGGGTCCTCTGTTGAGGGTCTTACAAGGCCGCAATAAAGGTTTCAGTAAGGCTGCCTTCTCATCTGGAGTTTAGGGGCCCCTTCCAAACTCCTATAATTGCTGGCAGAATTCATTTCATGTGCTATATAACTGAGAGCCCTGATTTTTGCTGGCTCTTAGTTGTAGGCTTCCCTCAGGTCCCAGAGGCAAAGGCAGTCACAACATGGCTGTCTGCTTCTTCAAGGTCAGCATTAGAATCTAGTCTGCTAGGATAGAGTCTTAAATAATATAACATAGTCATGAAAGTGATATCCCATTACCTTTTTCTTTTTTTCTTTTTTTTAATTTAATGTTTTTTTATTATATTATGTTAGTCACCATAGAGTACATCCCTGGTTTCTGATGTAAAGTTCGATGATTCATTAGTTGCTTATAACACCCAGTGCACCATGCAATACGTGCCCTCCTTACTACCCATCACCAGTCTACCTTTTTCATATTGCTGTTTAAAAGCAAGTTTCAGGTATTGCTCACACTCTAGGGAAAGTGTTATACAAGGGTATGACTCATTGAAAATCATCTTAGGGTGTGTTTGCCAGCCGTACCCCCTTACTGCTCACCTCCTTGAGGGTAGCAAGCATGGCAGTTGCTGACTGCTTCTGCTTATAACACCACCAACTAAGATTGGGAGGGACTCAAGGTGCCATTTTTGTTATTCTCTTCTCCTCACCTAGTTGTCATACCAGATGCATGCATGCCATTGCGATCATCACTATAAATTTCAGTTAAATCACGCATGGGTTATTACAATTTATTACAATCAACAGAGTGGAGAGACAGCCTACAAAGTGGGAGAAAATATTTGCAAATCATATATCTGATAAGGAGTTAATATCCAAAATATATAAAGAACTCAAACCACTCCATAACAAGAAAACAAATAACTTTATTTAAAAATTGGCAAAGGACCTGAATAAACATTTCTCAAAATAAAGACACACAAACGGCCAACAGGTACATAAAAAGGTGCTCAACATCACTAATCATATGGGAAACGCGAATCAAAACCACAGTAAGATATCACCTCACATCTGTTAGAATGGCTATTATCAAAAAGACAAAAGATAACAAGTGTTGGCAAGGATATGGAGAAAAGGCAACACTTTTGCTCTGTTGGTGAGAACGTAAATCGGTACAACCATTATGGAAAGCAGTATGGAGGTTTTTCAAAAAGTTAAAAATAGAATTACCATAGGATCCGATAATGCCACTCCTGGGTATTTATCCAAAGAAAATGAAAACAGAATCTTGAAGAGATATCTGCACTACCATGTTTATTGCAGTATTATTCACAATAGCCAAGATATGGATACAACCTAAGTATCCATCAATTAATGAGTAGACAAAGAAGACGTGGTATATATATATAGACAATGAAATATTATTCAGTTATGAGGAAAAAAGGAAATCTTGCATTTGCAACAAAATGGATGGTCCTTGAGGGCATTATGCTTAGTGAAATCAGCCAGACAAAAAGAAATATTATATGATATCACTTATATATAGAAGCTAAAAAGCCAAACTTGTAGAAATGGTGTAGAATGGTAGTTGCCAGGGGCTAGGGCATGGGGAAATTGGGGAGGTGTTGTTAAAGGGTACAAACTTGCAACTAGAATATTAGTAAGTTCCGGAGATCTAATGCACAGCATAGTGATTAGAGTCAACAATACTGTATTGTAAACATTGAAGATGCTAAGAGATTAAATTTTAAATGTTCTCACCGCAAAAAATGAAATAATAATTGTGTGATGTGATAGAGGTGTTAGTTAAAGATACTGTGGTAATCATATTGCAATATATAAATTTATCAAATCAACATGCTACACACCTTAAACTTTCACAATGGTATATTTCAGTTTTATTTCAATTTAAAAGTAAAAATAAATATTTAAAAGAAAAATATTTAAAAGAAAAATAAAAACATGCAATAAATATTTTCATATGAGTGATAACCACTTGCTACACTGTGAACAGTTTTATTTAAGGCAATGGTTGTGATAGTCATTCTGTAATGAATGTAGAGATGTATTTATAAACATATGTAATAAATATGGTCATAGGAGTGCTATATCCAAAAAAACAAAAGCAAAGAAAAAGAAGTGAATGAGAGAGGATGGAGGCAACTTTGAAGACTATTATAGCTATGGTGTGACTTGGCCAGATTTGCCTTCTTAAAAAACAAATATTCAAATTTTAAAAATCAAACAATATACAGATTTAATAATGCCAAGCAATAGTCTTCTACGTGACCCCAGTCCTTCTCCCCAGAAGGAAGCTTTTGAACGTTCCTATCTGATTTTTATCTTCTCACCAGAAGACTTGCACCACATCTCTGATCATTTGCTTTTACTGCTGTTTTATGAGTTATCATTTTTTCTCTTTCTGCTATTTCATTATCAGTGTATAGAAATGCTACCAATTTCTGGGTATTAATTTTGTATCTTGCAACTTCACTGAATTCATTTATTACTTGCAGTGTTTTGGTGGATTCTTTACAGTTTTCCATGTATATTATTATGTCACCTGCAAATAGTATTTTAATTCTTCCTTACCAATTTGGATGCCTTTTATTTCTTTTTCTTATCTGATTGCTAGGACTTCCAGTACTACATTGAATAAAAGTGGTGAGAATAGATATCCTTGTCTTGTCCCTGATCTTAGAGGAAAAGCTCTCAGTTTTTCACTGTTGATCATGGTGTCAGCTATAGGTTTTTCACATATGGCCTTTATTATGTTGAGGTATGTTTCCTTTAAACCCACTTTGTCGAGAGTTTTCATCATGAACAGATGCTGAATTTTGTCAAATGTTTTTTCTGCATCTATTGAGATGAGTATAAATTTTTCATCCTTCAGTTTGTTGATGCAGCGTATCCTATTGATTGATTTGTGGATATTAAACCATCCTTCCATCCCCAGAATAAATCCCACTTGAATGTGGTGAATGATACTTTTAATGTATTGTTGACTGTGGTTTGCTAATGTTTTGTTAAGGATTTTTGCATTTATGTTCACCAGGCATGTTGGCCTCTAGTTTTTTCCTCCTCCTCCTCCTCCTCCTCCTTCTTTTTCCTTTCTCTTTTTTTTCCTTGATGAGCCTGGCTAAAAGTTTGTCAATTTTGTTTATCTTTTCAAAAAAAAAAAAGCTCTTGGTTTCATTGATTTTTTTTAGTCTCTATTTCATTTATTTCTGCTCTGATCTTTATTATTTTCTTCCCTCTATTCATCTTGGGCTTTGTTTGTTCTGCTTTTTCTAGTTCCTTTCAGTATAAGGTTAGGTTTCTGGGGTGCCTGGGTGGCTCAGTCATTAAGCGACTGCTCTATGCGGTAGTTTCATTGAAAAAATATAGACAGAGAATTATAAGGAAGTAGAAATCAAGAGCTTCAGTTCTAGCACATCTGAGACACTTTGAGCCTCTGTAAATCGGGGATAATATTTTCAACCTCCCAGTTTACATAGTTGTGAAAATCAAATACAATATGAAAATGACCATTGCAAAGGATGTTCATGGTTAATAAAAAATTCATTTTCATAGCAAACACTGTGGGAATCTGAGCTTTCTCTTTTGATGATTAATTCCATCTATGTTAAGATTGTCATCAACAGGTGCTCAGTGAATGCTTGGACATTCAAGTGAATCAACAAAGTAGTGCAAAATGCTATGTATTGCTTGTGTTTCAAAGCATTTTAGACCACAGTTAGCTAAGTGCAGGTGGTCGGGTGTTTGGTGGTGAGGATAATGGAAATGATGATAATCAACTTCTTCTGTTGCCCTAAGTCCAAGTCAGTACTACAAGAAACTACCTAGGTCTACAGACTAGGAGCACCTTAAGACAGAGATGGCTTGCTCCTGTCAGCATTTTTCCCAGCGGCAAGCACAGTGTTTGGCACATAATAGTAGCTCATGATTGTTTTTAATAAAAGAATGAATGAATAACCAGATAAAATAAGGTATTATCCCTGGCAATATGACTGAGTGCTGTGAAAATAGCACTGAACATGAGTCAGAGCCTGTAGGTTTTCAACCTGATCTGTAAATTCCATGTGTGGCTTTATGCAAGTCCCTTCCCTCCCCTTATCCTTGCACACATCTGGAAAACAATGGGGTAATGGTGGAGAGGGTGATGGACTAGGTGATTTCTAAGGGCTCTCATTGACTTGATGTCCTATGATAAGAGTGACCACAACTTGCTAAATAGTGAGTTGATCAAGTACAGGGAGCTGGGGTATGGCTGTGGGGCAAGACATCACGGAATCCAAGTTTTACCCTCTATCAGAGAATGTGAAAGATAAACAGTGCCTCAGACCCTGTAACTGAGCCATTTTAGTAAGTGGGTATTTACATCTCATTGGAGTAACTGAGGTTACTCAGTGGGAAAGGCAACAGTCTTTGTCATTGTTACAGCCTTGTCTTTGCCCTGCAGAACAACGGTACTAACTGAGGCTAGAAGCCAATATAACTCAACAAATATATCACTCTGATGTAGATCCTTGGAGAGAAGAGGGAAACACCAAAGACCTGGGGAACTGGAAGTAAAATCAAGATTAAATCCTTCCTTAGAACATAGGACCCCAAAAAGTTGGAACTGGAAGGGAAGGCTCTTAGCAACCATCTAATTCAATCTCTTAATTTGAAGGGATAACAAAACAGGCCAAAATTGGGGGAGGGCACTTGACTAAAGTCACACACACAGTACATGACAGAATCAGAACCAGACCCAGGCCTTTTGATTTCAAATGCCACAGCTGTGTCCCAAATACGAAGTCCACAGAATTCCTCACTCTCTCTCAGTTTCTCTCTCTCCTTATATTTATAGAAGGATAAGTCTATGAATAATTTAGATTCGTAATAGAGAGTGTGACCTGGGCAAAGCTCACAAAGGAAGGGAGTAAAGTGATGAAAAATTTGAACCTTTTCTCCAGAAATTTCAAAAATTTGCCTGCATTATGAAGTGATGATCAGAGTCCAGGTTAAGAACCCATGTAGTATAAAAAGTTACAGAATCCTCAAAAGTTGCGGCAGGAAGGAACTTTATCAATGAGTCCTTCTGACAGCTCCGCTGTTTGACCATTTTCTTTATTAAAACATTTTCCTGATATTCTGATTACATGAAGATTGTATTGCTTTTGGCCAAAAGCCATTATAATACTCAAAGTAGAGTGGTTATGACGTCAGCTTTAGAATAAATTGGAAGGATTAAAATAGACCAAATGAGAATGAGCTTCTAAGAGTAAGAAAGGGTCATATTTTAAGATTGTGTTCATAAAAGAAGTCATCCAATTTATGCATCTCTAGTCATTTTATCTGCAACATTTAAACCAGTTTCACTTGGATTTCTGATACTATCATTGCAAAATAAAAAATGCTATAGCTTGTGCCTGCATTCATCCTGTACAGTACTTCACTTGATTTTTTTCTAATGTTTTATAGTTAAATTAAAAAGCACTGCTAAAAGCTTCTTGAATGAGTCTAAATTCATAGGGACAGAGAAAAGAGTAAATATGGAAGGGGTTTCCTCTTTCTTTTTTTAAAGATTTATTTATTTATTTTTGTGGGGGGCAAAGGGCCAAGGGAGAGGGAGAGAATCCTCAAGCAGACTCCCTGCTGAGTATGGAGCCCATTGCAGGGCTCAATCCCAGGACCCTGAGATCATGACCTGGGCTGAAATCAAGAGTGGACACTTAACTGACTGAGCCATTCAGGTGCCCCAGAAGGTCTTTTCACAGAGGAAGAATTGCTGGGTTGAGAGTATCCATCTGTATCCACTGGGTAGTGGATTCATAGAAGTTTGCCTGAGTTTGGAAAGGTAAGATAAATTGAGGATTAACACAAATTTGTAAATTTGTGTTCCAAGTAGCCAGTCTATGGGACCCTACTTTTTAAATACATATATCTTTTTTAATCAATTGTTTTTAATAGCTTTAGTGAGGTTCAATTGACATGCAGTTAAGTGCACATATTTACATATTTGATTTAAGTTTTGACATATGTACATATATATGTACTTGAGATCATCACCACGATGAAGCTAGTGAACACTTCCATTACTTTCAAAAGTTTTCCCCATTCCCCTGTAAACCTTCCTTTCCATACCTCCCCATACCTCAATCCCCAGAAAAACATTGATCTGCTTCCTGTCACTATTGACTAGCTTGCATTTTATATAAATATAATCATTATAGCATGTACTCTTTTTGTCTAGTTTTTTTTCACTCAGCATAATTATCTTGAGTGTCATCCATGCTGTAGCACGTGTCAGTTATTTTTATTGCTGAGTAGTATTCCATTTTATGTATGTACCACAATTTGTTTATTCATTCACTTGTTGATGGACATTTTCCAGTATTTTATTACAAATAAAATTACTGTTAACATTTGTTACAAGTATTGAATCAACAGATCTTTTAGTTACTTGGGCAAATACCTAGAAGTTGTATGCCTAGGAGTCATATGCCTAGTAGTATGTTAGATGTGTGTTTATTTAGCTTTCATTTATTTTTTAAATTGTTTTATTATGTTATGTCATGATACAGTACATATCATTAGTTTTTGATGTAGTGTTCCATGATTCATAGTTTGCTTATAACACCCAGTGCTCCATGCAATACATTCCCTCCTTAATACCCATCACCAGGCTAAACCACCCCCCCAAAACCCTCAGTTCGTTTCCCAGAGTCCATAGTCTCTCATGGTTCATCTCCCCCTCTGTTCTCCCCCCCTTCATTTTTCCCTTCCTTCTCCTAATGTCCTCCATGCTTTTCCTTATGTTCCAACATATGATAATTGTCTTTCTCTGCTTGATTTATTTCACTTAGCATAATCTCCTGCAGTTCCATCCATGTTGATGCAAATGTTGGGTAGTCATCTTTTCTGATGGCTGAGTGATAATCCATTGTATATACGGACTACATCTTCTTTATCCATTCTTCTGTTGAAGGGCATCTCGGCTCGTTCCACAGTTTGGCTATGGTGAACTTTGCTGCTATGAACATTGGGGTGCATATGACCCTTCTTTTCACTACATCTGTGTCTCTGGGGTAAATACCCAGTAGTGCAATTGCTTGGTCATAAGGTACCTCTATTTTTAACTTTTTAAGGAAGCTCCATACTGTTTTCCAAAGTGGCTGCACCAGTATGCATTCCCACCAACAGTGTAAGAGTGTTCCCCTTTCTCCACATCCTCTCCAACATTTGTTGTTTCTTGCCTTGTCAATTTTTGCCATTCTAACTGATGTAAGGTGGTATCTCAGTGTGGTTTTGATTTGAATTTCCCTGATGGCTAATGATGTTGAACATTTTTTTCATGTGTCTGTTAGCCATTCATATGTCTTCTTTGGAAAAGTGTCTCTTCATATCTTCTGCCCATTTTTTTAGTTGATTATTTGTTTTTTGGGTGTTGAGTTTGAGAAGTTCTTTATAGATCTTGGATACCAGCCTTTTATCTATAGTGTCATTTGCAAATATCTTCTCCCATTCCATGAGTTACCTCTTTGTTTTCTTGACTGTTTCCTTTGCTGTGCAGAAGCTTTTTATCTTGATGTTTAACTTTTAAAGAAACTGATGAAATATTTTCCAAAGTGGTTGTACCATTTTATATTCCCAAAAGCAATATATGAGTGTCCCACTTGTTCCACATCCTTGCAACACTTGTTGTCATTGGTCTTCGAAAGTTAGCCATTTTAGTAAGTGAGTATTTACATCTCATTGGAGTTCTAATTTGCTTTTAATTAATGACTAATGATATTTGGCATCATTTCATGTGCTTAATTCCCATCAACATATCTTCTTTGGTGAAGTGTCTTTTCAAATCTTTTGCTCATTTTATTCATTGGATTGTCTTCTTACCATTGAATTGTAAGAGTACTTCATACATTCTGTATATAAGTTCATTCTTAGATATATGATTTGCAAATATTTTCTCCAATTCTGTGGCTTGTCTTTTCCTTCTCTTAACAGAGTCCTACAACGAGTAAAAGTTCTTAATTTTCATAAAGTTCAATTCATCCAAATTTTCTTTTATGGATCATGCTTTTTTGTACCCTATCAAATAATTTTTTGTTTAACTAATCCAAGCTCTCAACAATTTTATCCATATTTTTCCTAGACGTTTTACAGTTTAAGGTTCTACATGTAGGCCTATGATTCATTTTGACTTATTTATTTTTATATGTGCAAGGTATGGATCAAAGTTCTTTTTTCTTTTTTGTATATGGTTATCCAATTGCCCCAACACTATTTATTGTTGAAAAGAACATACTTTCTCCACTGAGTTGTGTTTGCACCTTTGTCAAAAATCAATTGGCCATACATATGTGGGTCTTGTTTGCACCTTTGTCAAAAATCAATTGGCCATACATATGTGGGTCTATTTCTGTACAATCTGTTCTGTTCCACTTGTCTATCTATAAGCCAATACCACACTGCTTTGATTACTATGGCTTTATAATACTATCTCTTGAAATCAACTAAAGTAAGTCCTACAGCTTTATTGTTTCCAAAAGTGGTTTGGCTATTCTGGGTCATTTGCACTTCCACAGGAACTTTAAAATTAGCTTGTCAGAGGAGTTAAGATGGTGGAGAGGTAGGGGACCCCTTTTTCAGCCGGTCCCCTGAGTCGAGTTGGATAGGTACCAGACCAGCCTGAACATCCACGGAATCAGCATGAGATGCAGGAAGATACATCTGGATCTCTACAAATGAACATCTCCAGTGCTGAGTATTGAGGTACAAAGCAGGGAGCCGTGAAACCACGCACAGATATCTGAAGATAAACGGAAGGGGGAGGGAGCCACCGCGTTCGGGCTCCGGGAAGCGGTAGCCATCTGCACGGGGGAGCAGGCGGACTCGAGGACCGGCACCCGTGAGAGAGCAGACTGAGACCGTGAGCCGGGGAATGCATGTGACCCGACTGAAAACCGGAGCTCTGGTGTGCTCACTGGAACCAGACTGAGACCTGGAGCTCCAGGAGTGCGCGGGGGCGGCTGGCGGCTGGCGGTGTTAGAAACACAAAGGACAGAGACACGCTGGCCCTGGAAGTGAGGGCTGGGACTCCGGGTGTGGGGCGCACATCCCGGGATGCTGCAGGGTTGAGCAGCAATATATGAGTTGCAATAGCCCCCAATTCTGATGCTCTATCTGGTTCTATTTACATTCAAATTATATCTTGAAGCAAAATTTATTTCTCACGAAAATTTATATTTCTTCCTAACTCTATTACTCAACTTCTTAACCTTGTTAATTCAATATCGGTAAACTCAAAGTTGTATTTTTTAATCTTTCTTGTGAAAAATTAATTCATTGAAAACCAAGACCCATTTTTTAAGAGATTTTATTTATTTATTTATTTATTTATTTATTTATTTATTTATTTATTTAACGGAGAGCACACAAGCTGGGGGAGTGACAGGCAGAGGGAGAGGGAGAAGCAGGCTCCCCACCGACCAGGGAGCCCAATGCGGGGTTTGATCCCAGAACCCTGGAATCATGACCTGAGCTGAAGGCAGATGCTTAACTGACTGAGCCATCCAGGCACCCCCCCAAGACCAATTTTGACATTGGTATGATGGTTGAACTTCTGCCTAATGTAAAATATAAAAGTACTGTATTTGGGAAAAAAAACACTGTATTTACTTCTTTTTTTCTATAAAACGTGACTAAAATCATAGCAGATATATGTAAAACATTAATAAACTACAAGACACATTGAGAATTTCACAATATCTGAAGCATGAGAGTAACTGTCTGTACTCAAGGGTGGGAATCACCAGTATGTTTCTTGTTTTCTAACCGCAATCCAGCCAGCTGGCATCAGGAGGTCTGATTAAAAGGGAGGATGGAAATAGCAGAGGCCAGACAGCTTCTATCTTCAATCAAAATCCAACTTATTTGTTGATGTTGGTTGCTTATAAGCTCTGACTTTCTGGTTTCTGGATCTTACCTACCAACCATCTTGGACTTGTATCACCTGCTTGCTCTTCCTTATCTTTTTTAACTCCTCGAGACTTAATTTGTGGCTTGGCTGGAACTAGGTTTCTGCCATAGCTTTTTGCATAATGAGATTCCCAATACTAGGACCTTCTACTTAACCCGTGTTGCATGCTGACCATAATTTGTCATTACACTCTTTCTAGGCCCAGGCAGGAAGTAAAATACTAGCTGCCAGAACATGCCTTGTAGTGAATGCCTTTGTGGGTTAAGGCAGACTCCTTCATGAGCAGTTCTCCTCTACCATGCCATTCTCTGCCTAGTTTGCCTGACTGCCATTGCCATCTCCATTTCTATGGCTGTCCAAATATCTTTCTTCTCCAAAAGCATTAAGCTTTAAGTCTTATGATTCCCATCTAAATTATTTACTCCTTGTCTTTTACTATTTCCTGAATCTTCTGAGAGGGAGATTCATTCCATATGGCTGAGATGACCTACAGACTCTGCATCAGTATAGTGATTAAGAGCCTGGGTTTGAATCCCAGCTCTACCTTTCATTAGCTGGAGTGAATTAGGACAAGTTACTTAATCTATCAAACCTTGTTTCTCATATGTAAAACAAGGATAATTGTGTATACCATACATATACAGCACCTGGAAAATAATGAGTGTTCAATAATTATTAGGTATCATCAATAATATTAGCCTAGCATTATTCCTATTCTTCATACATCAAATGGAATGAGTTGACCAAATTCTTCTATGCCAGGCTAGGAGTCAATTAGATTATGAGGAATGAGCCTGCACAAATTACCATACCATAGAATTAAAGGAGATTAACTGACACAAGTTACGTTACATTAGGGGTAGGGGATAGGCATAGGGAGTTTCCTTGGAAGGGCCTTTGCTAGTAACCATAGAGGTTGGTAACTCTGAAACCAAATAAGTAGAAGCAAAGCCTCTCAGAGGTTGAGAAATGGTCTTCCAAGGAACCAGGTTATTATGAAGATTTTTTCCTCAGCAGAGAGACCCAAAGCCTTAGTGTGTCATGGAGTAAATAGTTAGGATGAAAGCCTCCATGGAAAAACATATCCACTATGAGATCAAATACTTGAGAAATTATCTATATTGGCCTTGAGTATCCCTAAGGCTCCAGCCAGTTTGTAAATGGCAGGTTTATAAGACAGATATCATTTTATGGCATTAGTACTCTTGATGGCCATGGGTAAGATTGTTTAGAGGCCTTCACCTCTGGATCTGCCACACTGCCAAAATTTGAAGTGTTCTTTCCAAAGATATTCTGAATCCTATATTCCCTCGGTTCTTAGGACTCTTGAGCACTGTCATTCTTTAGAGCAGAGTCCTACTCTATATGCATTATCTCCACTTCCAAATGACTTTCATAATAAGGCTGCGTAAAGAACATGCCACTTATCTGAAGACTCAGGCTTCTATATATTATTCATGCAGTTCAGCTGAAAATACAGTTATCTAACAGCCTCCAGCTATTAGCACATTCATGATCCATCTCACTTTTTTTTATTTTAATGTTTTCTTATTATATTATGTTAGTCACCATACAGTACATCCCCGGTTTCCAATGTAAAGTTCGATGATTCATTAGTTGCATATAACACCCAGTGCACCATGCAATACGTGCCCTCCTTACTACCCATCACCAGTCTATCCCATTCCCCCACCCCCCACCCCTCTGAGGCCCTCAGTTTGTTTCTCATAGTCCATAGTCTCTCATGTTTCATTCCCCCTTCTGATTACCCCCCTTTCTTTATCCCTTTCTTCCCCAACCGATCATCCTAGTTCTTATGTTCCATAGATGAGAGCAATCATATGATATTTGTCTTTCTCTGCTTGACTTATTTCACTTAGCATTATCTCCTCCAGTGCCGTCCATGTTGCAGCAAATGTTGAGAATTCGTTCTTTCTGATAGCTGAGTAATATTCCTTTGTATTTATGGGCCACATCTTCTTAATCCAGTCATCTGTTGAAGGGCATCTCAGCTCCTTCCACGATTTAGCTATTGTGGACATTGCTGCTATGAACATTGGGGTGCATATGGCCCTTCTCTTCACTACATCTGTATCTTTGGGGTAAACACCCAGTAGTGCAATGGCTGGGTCATATGGTAGCTCAATTTTTAACTTTTTAAGGGACCTCCGCACTGTTTTCCAAAGTGGCTGTACCAACTTGCATTCCCACCAACAATGGAGGAGGGATACCCTTTCTCCACATCCTCTCCAACAATTGTTGTTTCTTGCCTTGTCTATTTTTGCCATTCTAACTGGTGTAAGGTGGTATCTCAGTGTGGTTTTGATTTGAATTTCCCTGATGGCTAATGATTTTGAACATTTTTTCATGTGTCTGTTAGCCATTTGTATGTCTTCATTGGAAAAGTGTCCGTTCATATCTTCTGCCCATTTTTTGATTTGTTTGTTTCTCGTGTATTGAGTTTGAGAAGTTCTTTGTAGATCTTGGATACCAGTCTTTTATCTGTAGTGTCATTTTCAAATATATTCTCCCATTCTGTGGGCTGCCTCTTAGTTTTTTTTTACTGTTTCCTTGGCTGTGCAGAAGCTTTTTATCTTGATGAAGTCCCATAAGTTCATTTTATCTTTTGTTTCTCTTGCCTTTGGAGATGTGTCATGAAAAAGGTTGCTTTGGCCGATGTAGAGGTTGTTGCCTATGTTCTCCTCTAGAATTTTGCCATATGGATTCCTGTCTCACATCGAGGTCTTTCATCCATTTGGAGTTTATCTTTGTGTACGGTGTGAGATAGTGGTCAAGTTTCATTCTTTTGCATGTAGTTGTCCAATTTTCCAAGCACCATTTATTGAAGAGACTGTCTTTTTTCCACCGGATGTTTTTTCCTGCTTTATCAAAGATTAGTTGCCCAAAGAGCCGAGGGTCCATTTCTGGGTTCTCTATTCTGTTCCATTGGTCTATGTGTCTGTTTTTGTGCCAGTACCATGCTGTCTTTGTGATCACAGCTTTGTAGTACAGCTCAAAATCCGGCATTGTGATGCCCCCTGCTTTGTTTTTCCTTTTCAACAGTTCCTTGGCGATTTGGGGCCTTTTCTGGTTCCATACAAATTTAAGGACTATTTGTTCCAGTTCTTTGAAAAATGTCATCGGTATTTTGATCGGGGTAGCATTGAAAGTGTAGATTGCTCTGGGTAGCATGGACATTTTAACTATGCTAATTCTTCTGATCCATGAGCATGGAATATTTTTCCATCTTTTTGTGTCTTCCTCAATGTCTTTCAAGAGTGATTTATAGTTTCTAGAATATAGATCCTTTACGTCTCGGGTTAAATTAATTCCAAGGTAACATATGGGTTTTGGTGCTATTGTAAAGGGGATGGATTCCCTAATTTCTCTTTCTTCGGTCTCGTTATTTGTGTATAGAAATGCAACTGATTTCTGAGCATTGATTTTGTATCCCGCCACATTACTGAATTGCTCTATAACTTCTAATAGTTTGGGAGTGGATTCTTTTGGATTTTCCATATAGAGTATCATGTCATCTGCGAAGAGAGACATTTTGACTTCTTCTTTGCCAATTTGGATACCTTTGATCCCTTTTTGTCATCTGATTGCTGTTGCAAGGACTTCTAGTACTATGTTGAATAATAATGGCGAGAGTGGGCATCCTTGTCGTGTTCCTGATCTTAAGGGAAAGGCTTCCAGCTTTTCCCCATTGAGAATAATATTTGCTGTAGGTTTTTCATAGATAGCTTTTATGAGATTGAGAAATGTACCCTCTATTCCTACACTCTGAAGGGTTTTAATCAGGAAAGGATGTTGTATTTTGTCAAATGCTTTTTCTGCATCAATTGAGAGGATCATATGGTTCCTGAGTCTTTTCTGGTTGATATGATGTATCACGCTGACATGATCCATCTCACTTTTTGAAAGGAGACCAGACAGTTCCTGGGGAGGCCCTAGCTAATAATTAACAAGGCCCTGACCACTTCTGCCCAACAAAGATTTCCTCTAATGGGAAGTCCTTGCTCCAGAGCTCTCTGTCAGATTGGCTATAACTATGTCAGATATGCATTGAAATCTAAGGGTCTTCCAGCCCAGTCATGCTTCATGCCACTTTTGTTTTTCACAGGTGTTCCCCCTCTTGCACTCCTACATCTCCAATCCAGCATCCACTTCCTAGAAGACTCAAATGACTCAATCATCTACTTGTAATATAAGAAATGTCACAGGGAATTGATTTATTTATTCAATCTACCTCCCCCCCCCCCACCCCCCTACACAATCTCAAACATCTTTAGCCAGGGTATTACACCAAGAAAAATAATGAAAACTGAAAATATTCTTCCATATTGATTACTATACTCCACCAATTTACTGTAAGAAATGGGCAAGTGCTTCCTCTCATCCCTGAATTATTCAAACATTTTTGATAGGCCAGATGGTTCACAAAGTAAAACCTCCAGGGAGTCTATAATCAGGTCTGGGTGCACAAAGGCAATAAATGGAACACAGCATTCTTCCTGAGACCAGAGTCTTTGCATACAGCACTATGCTGTTTTTGCTGTATAATTCCCCAGCCTTTCCCAGCAAAATCCCAAGGGACTCAATGAATCAGCTTATCATTGTCAAGACAATATCTTGGTCTTTTCTATTACATTAGGTAAACATGACTAGCCAGCTACAAGCTCTACTGCAATATCTCTAGAAAACCAGCTAAATGTGAAACCAGGAACATAAAAATGTGAAAATGTTCAATTGACTCAGAAAAGTGTGAGCTCTGGATCAAATCATCTTGTCTGATAGATTGCTGAGGACTTCCCAAATGGTATCTTCAATTACAAATTAAACCTTCCTACATATATGAGGAGCCCAGAAATTCATTGTCCTCCTTGTTTTCTTTTCCTTTATATTGTCCATCCCCCACAATCTTATTCAAAAAAAGGCTTCCAGTTCAAAAAAAATAGAGGAACTTCTGAGTCTGAATGACCTGAAATCTCAAGACATCTACAGCCAACATAAAGTGACCATGACAAAATAAGGTATTGAAACATTAACCTGTGCATTTTCCTTTTCTGTGCTTCATTGAATTTTTCCCAAGACCCTCTCCCTCCCAGCCAAGATGCTAGACATGAGTCACCTATGGCTTTAGGGAAAGTTGTCAGAATGTAACCAGAGGGGAAAAAAAGGTGTCTAAATCTTGGCTGTTGAGTTTTTCAAGAGCCAGAGGTTCAGGTGTAAGACAGAGAAGATTTGGAAGCATTTGTAACCTACTTTTTTTCTCCTGCCCCAGATTCCACAGACTGGGGAGAAAAAAAGGGAAGGAGTACAGGGGAAGGGGTAGAGTCAAAGGGAGGGAGCAGAGGTAGAGGGGGAGAGTCAGAGGCTTTATGGAAGGAAACTCCATCAGTGGCTAACACCTGAAAGCCATGTGCCAAGAAGCCCATTGTTCAACTGATCAATTGTCAAGCAGGAACAATACCTGGATATAACTGTTCAGCAGTCCTGGACCCTCATAAACTTCTGAACAACTGAGCAAGGTGGCATGAGAAAACCATTTTGAGATATCCCATGGAATTAAGAGTGTTGAAACACCCATTTGTATAAGGTTCCCTCTTAATCTCAAGTTGTCATTGTTATGGGGGCAAATACCATCAGTTGATCCATTGGAATTATGTCAGAGTTAGGAACCATCAAAGTCATGTTCCTTCCTTTCCTGGCAATGAATCTTGGTAGAACAACATGAAGGCATCTCAGAGGGAATGATATGGCCATTAAAGCTGGGTTTTGAAAATGGCCACACCTACTCAAATACTTCCTATTTGCAGATAACTTCAAAATCCTTATCTCTTGCCTCTACCTTTTAATTTTTTATGACTCCATTTATTAGTAGGGTCCTATAGGAAATGTATAACTCTTTCAAACTGGATAATTTGAGAAGAGTTCATTAAAGTTTAATATTTACTGAGGTGTGATCATGGTTTAAAGATACCTACCAGGTTCCCTGGGAATGTTCACTGCTGGAGCCCTTACTGTCCTTGGGCCTGAAGGGGCAAGAGGACATAGCAGTTACCAGAGCCCAAAGGAAGATGGTAGCTATATGGAGAGGGCTTCAAGACAGGATATGTGATCATCAGTTCAGGAATACAACAAACCTCTGGCAAACTGGTGGGGAGGAGGGCAGGGGAATACATGTTCTGTCCTAACTCTTCTCCAACCCCACTTTTTGATCTTCTGTTAGTGCCTCCCATTGGTTGGGCCCACCTGGAAACCACAAGACAAAGGGATCCATTGAAGCAGCCCATGTAAATCAAAGCAGGATGTAGAAATAGAAAGCTTGGGTATGGGGGTGGGCAATGGAAAACACTCAGCACAGACTACTTGATAGGAGTTGGAAATACATGTAAGAACTTCCTACAAAACCACACTGAGATACCACCTTACGCCAGTTAGAATGGCAAAAATAGACAAGGCAAGAAACAACAATTGTTGGAGAGGATGTGGAGAAAGGGGATCCCTCCTCCATTGTTGGTGGGAATGCAAGTTGGTACAGCCACTCTGGAAAACACTGTGGAGGTCCCTTAAAAAGTTAAAAATTGAGCTACCCTATGATCCAGCCATTGCACTACTGGGTGTTTACCCCAAAGATACAGACGTAGTGAAGAGAAGGGCCATATGCACCCCAATGTTCATAGCAGCAATGTCCACAATAGCTAAATCATGGAAGGAGCCGAGATGCCCTTCAACAGATGACTGGATTAAGAAATTGTGGTCCATATATACAATGGAATATTACTCAGCTATCAGAAAGAACGAGTTCTCAACATTTGCTACAACATGGACGGCACTGGAGGAGATAAAGCTAAGTGAAATAAGTCAAGCAGAGAAAGACAACTATCATATGATTTCTCTCATCTATGGAACATAAGAACTAGAATGATCGGTAGGGGAAGAAAGGGATAAAGAAAGGGGGGGTAATCAGAAGGGGGAATGAAACATGAGAGACTATGGACTATGAGAAACAAACTGAGGGCTACAGAGGGGAGGGGGGTGGGGGAATGGGATAGGCCGGTGATGGGTAGTAAGGAGGGCACATATTGCATGGTGCACTGGGTGTTATACACAACTAATGAATCATCGAGCCTTACATCGAAAACCGGGGATGTACTATATGGTGACTAACATAATATAATAAAAAATCATTATAAAAAAAAAAAGAACTTCCTGGAAAGCCTCTCTCCCTTTGATAATTTGATGAAAGCTGTAAACATTCACAACAAAAAAAGTCAATCAAGTATAAATATTTGATTTTGCATGGGGATAGTACAGTGCCTGTGGCCTCTCCATAGTGTACCTAGGAGTTCCATGGATACAAGAGCCCCCTGCTCTAGAGAGTTGTTTGCAAGAATGCATGGCATCCTATTGCAGTTCTCATTTCCTTAACTTTTCCCCCTCCTTACTATATTTACAGCAACTTAGATATCCCACAGCAAAGCTGACATCATTGGCCAAAAGTAAGTGAATCAACTGAGCCCTTTCTTTATTCAGATATGCTCAATGTAAACTATATAGTATAGAGTCTGAGCAATAGAGTTCTGAAGAAGCAGACAGAAAATGTGGGGCTGGCCATGTGATACTGTGTTGCTCAGCAACACTGGATGGGAGGCTCTCCTTGAGCCTCTCAGAAGAGAGAATTGGTTTTAAAAGTGTGTGGGGGGTGGACTGTGAACCTAGAGAGGGTAAGGTAAGGTGAGAAATAATTGCCCATATAGAGGTGACAGATGCTTCCTAGTGGAAATATGCAGAATTTAAAGTCAGGCAGTGTTGCTTCTGGTGTTGCCATTAACCATGTGACCATGCCCAAGTCATTCTCTTATGCAAGCAGATAATACTAGAAATCCTGACTATATCACTATGAAATCAATGGAGAAATGGTATTTTAAAAATAGTAGCCAACCTTGAATGTGCACATGCTTCATGCCCAAGTATTGGTCTAATACCACATTTAATTCTTCCACTGACCCTATGTTTTAGGTACTTTTACTACCCTCATTTTTTACATATGAGGAAACTGAATAATAGATAAGTTACAACACTTGCTCAAATCACAGAGCAAGTAACAGGCAGAGCAAGTATGCCACCCTAGAGAATCTGACTCTGGAGGGCATGCTCACAACCATGGTAATTGTTCTTGTGACCTGGAGGTGCTCTCTGGCAGGAGGAACTGTCATTCTTATTCTAGGAATGGAAGGCCAGAGGGGGAGGGAGCTCTGCTCTCACACCTAATCACCCAAAGGGACCCTGAATATGTCTGCAAAAATATATTATGAATCCTCAGCTAACAAGAAATTCCATTACTCACAGTTCCTTGTGTCAAGTCCCTAGTTTGCAATGTTTGAATTCTGTTCCACTGAGGAGGTGGTAGCAGGTGAGGCAAAAAATGAGCATCTAGCTGAGTGGGGTTTGATAGAGCTTCCTACCCCTACAAAGGCTATAGGGGAATGTTCTCAGGGTGAAAAGGGACCCTGCAGGAGTAGCCATGAACAGTCACAGAAGCCAGCACATTTCCCAGATCCCTTACTTACTTTGGATCTGCAAATGTTGTTTCCAGTTGATGACCCCTGATGGACCAAGGAATTCTTGACAGTTTGGGGAATTCTTAGAATAGATTTGGTAGGTATTGGTATAGTGATCAAAATCATCTGTCATTTCCTGTTTGGTTAGGTAATGTGGAATAAATCAAAATGATTATACCCAGTGATTGGAATACTTGGCTTTAGTATTTCACTATACTGCACTTTTTTATAAACTTATAAATACTGATATTTTTCTTGAAAAAAGTGTGTGGGGGGGAGACAGACAGAAAGAGACAAAGACAGGAGGGAAGAGAGAAACAGAAAAAGAGAAAGGGACAGACAGAGACAGATTGAAATTTAAAGACTGACGAACAAAGACAAGCAAAGGGGAGAGTTTAATAAAGAAGTGAGAGAGAATGAGAATGAATATACTGGAAAGGAGAAATGGAGAGAGTTTCAGGAGGTGGGTTGTGAGATTAATTCAGTTGCTAGAAAAAGGGGGGGACAAAAGCTGAAAAGAGACATCCAAAAGAGAGAATGAAGGGGTAATAGAGTCAGCAGGTGGGACCCTTTCTCCCAGGTCCCTGCACTGATGGCTTCTGTGTTACCTTTACTTCACAATGAAAGTTACCCAGTTTCTGTTTCTAACTGCGAATTTTTTTTCATAAGTCAAATGCTCAGTTGCAGCAGCACCACCAGGAATTCTTTATTAAGCACTACTGGTTCCACAACATCGCTCATCCAAAAGATCCTCTTTTATAATAGCCGCAATGATGACTCAGCTCTTTACAGTTTACCAAGTACTTTCACAGCTGCCATCTCGTGGGACCCTCACTACAGCTCTGAAGTAGGCAATGCAAGGATTATTATTACTTCAATTCTACACGAGAAGAAACTGAGGCTCTGAGAGGAAGAGTTGTTGTTTGGAACTGGGGTTCTGACTCCAAGTTCTAGGACTGGGGCTGGGATACTGATCTGCTTGGACTTTCCAATCACATACTAAGTGTGGTGGACTCACTGGTGAGATTCTTGCTCTCCACTACCTACTAAAGTGAGAACTGAAGAGTTATTGCAAAGTTTAAAGCCGGGGGGGGGGGCTTCTCCTTTCATTTTCTTTCCCCCTAATGTGCAAATGTGTCCATCTGTACCTCCCAGAGCAGAGCTTAATTGGTCTGGGTATATAGCCAACTTCTAACAACCGCGTAAGATATCCCTGGGCATCCAACCTTTCAGGAAAACCCTGCCTCTTTCATTTTCAGACTAACCACTGGTAGTTGCAAAACCTTTTAATAGGGAGAAGAATATTTGAGAGACGACACCATTTGGTGACTAGGGCCAGAGCGTCTGCAGGATCAGACATAAAAGAAGAGCTGGCAACGGAGTGCCATGCAGAAGCTGAGCAATTCCTATTCCTTCTCGAGTCTAATGCTTGAAGGCTGGAAAAAGCAGAAATGAGCTAGTCTTCTGTTTGCACCAAGATTTTCTCTTACCAGAGTCTCCCCTTTGATCCAACCTGTACTTGCTGACAGATTAAGTTTCCAAAAATACCATTCACCTGTTCAACAACTTTCAATAATTTCTCTATTTATTATGTTTATTATGGTATTAGTTTCATCAGTCTGGCATTCAAGAGCCACTTAATATTGTACCAAAACTTCCTTTTCAGGTTAATATCTGCATATTTCCTACATATAACCCAAGCATCTGACAAACTAGACTATTTGCTGGTTCCCAAACATATTCCACTCTTCCCATCTGCCCGTCAGCCTGATATCTTCTCCCCCTTCCAATTAGGTGGTACTCCTCACCTATGCCTCCACATAGCACTTGGCTTTATAATGTGTCAACCTGGCTAAACTAAACTGCATTTCACAGAATTACCTTTCTTGTGGGTTACAATGGGCCACAAGAGAGATTCTTGTGAGAGATTTGGATGGTAGAAGGAAGCAGCCACCATCTTGTAGCTTATACACATTGTCCCTTATCTGCTGACTCACCTTGTTGACATAAGACAGTAGCAAAACCTGCAAATCCTCCACCTTCCTCTGGACTTTATTTCAAATCTTCTGACCTCTGGACCAAGTGTATGTTTAACTCAATGACAAAGGGCCAAATACCCAACTTCTGCAGGGCAGAAGGCAAAGGCACATCATCAAGGGCAAAGGCAAAAAGAACTAATATGGGTTTTGTCCATCCTGTGGGTTCCAACCCATGCTTGTGGATGTCAGCCCATCCTTGCTCTTCCTCACCTTACATTCATCTTCCCTTCCCCACTGCTTATTCTGTGTATATGTAATTTTTTTCTTTTTTTTTTATTAATGTATAATGTATTATTTGTATATGTAAATTTTACCAGTTACTTCTCTTCTCTGGTCTCAGTTTTCTCACCAGTGTAAAGGGAGAATTTTACCAAATCCACAAAATCTAAGGTTACTTCCTGCTTTAACATTCTGAATAGCACTATCCATGGCTTTTGATGGGAAACTTAACCTCTGGAAGAGCAAAGGCATTGAGCTTGGAGTAAGACATCTGGCTCTAACCACAGCACAACCTCTGGGTAACTCAGAAACTTTCTTTCTGTGCCCTGCTTCCCCTCCTATGTCCACACTCAGAACTTAGACTTGCTGCTCTGTGAAGTTTGATACAGCTCTAATGTAACAGGCTTCTCTGAGTCTCTGAGTGCTCATCCCCACATCAGGTCAAGGGCCATTTCCTGCATTTCCTGTTTATCTGTGTATTTGTGGGTTTTTCTATTTTCACATGGGTAAAATATGTGCTCAGCGAGTCCGTCCTTTCTTCAACCTTGAAAACCTTGTGTCTCTTCTAGGAAAAGACCAGTTTCCTCTCCCCACACACTTGGGAAATGTTAAGACCCTGTTCATTTCCCACAAGGGAGCAGATATACTGGTGGAGCTGGCCAGGTGCCATATGACACTCACATTTAAGTGGTACAAGGACATTCACCTCATAACCCAGAACAGAGAAAAATGTTCTAATAAGAAAGAAGAACTCTGGGCCAAAATATAGCTATATTTCATATAGAAGAATGTTCCAGGCTCAAGGCAGTAATTGGACAATCTCAAAGCGGGGGGCAGGTTCAGAATAGCTGCTTTCACAACAGTATGCCTCATATAAAATGAAAACTTGTATACCTATCACCAAGCTTGAGAACTGGAATATAATCAATGCATCTGAAACCCACATCGGTTCTCACTGAGTTAGCTCCTCAATTCCTCCCAGAAATAACCACTATCTTAAATTTTGTTATCATTCCCTTGCTTTTCTTTGTAAGTTCATTTTATTGGTATGTTCCGTTAATATGTTATTTTTTGTATTCATTTGGGGACTTAATATAAATGTAATCATACTTTTTGTATTATATTTTTCCTTGTTCCTTCACTCTCCCAACTTTGAAATTTATCTGTGTTGATGTGTATAGCTATAATAATTAATTTTCACTGCTATTTAGTTATTAATTATATGAAAATCCCATAATTTATTCATCCTCCTGTTGATGAACGTGTGGGTTGTTTCCAGTTTTATGCTTTTGCAAATTATGGTGCTATGAACCTTCTCATGCTTATCCCCTGATGTCCATGTACAAGAGTATCTCTAGGGCAGTAGTTCTCAATGGGGGAGGAGGGGGAATTTAGTCCCCTTAGGGGATATTTGTCAATCTCTGGAGACATTTTTGGTTATGACTGTGGAGGTACTACTGGCATTCAGTGGGTAGAGGCCAGGAATGCTGCTAAGCATTCTACAGTGCACAGGACAGAATCCAGAACAAAGAATTTTCTGGCCCCCAAATGTCAATGATGTTGAGGTTGAGCAACACTGATCTGGAGATTTCTGGGCCATCAGGTTTTACCAGTTCAATTTTACTAGGTGATGACAATTATCTTACAAAGTGGTTATACCAATCTGCACTCCCAATGTCAGAGGATAGGAGCTCTATATGTTCCATATTCTCTTGAACTCTCAGTGTTATTACTTCACTACTTACTGCCTGAACTTTTGCTCCTACTTTCCATTCTAACTTTTCTCTTATATTCATCTCTTTCCCCACATATTCATTCTTCATATTAATGCCAAATTAAACTTTCTAAAACTCAACTCTGACTGTGCCAAATTCTTGTGAGGAAACTTTTGTGGACTCTCCTGCATACAAAATAAGCATATCTTTCAAGAATTACATAGAAAGGCTCCATTAGCTCTGTATACGTAGCAATACTACCCTATTTGGTAGCCCTCAAATAAGCTTTGGCCTTTGTCTGCTCTTTGTGTCATCTTTATTGTTGAAATCTTACCCTTTCTTATAGTCATTTGTTTATTCATTCATGGGTCCATTTATCCAGTCAATTAATAAACATTTACTTTATTGAGTACCTATTATGTGCCAGAAACCCATTCTAAATGCTGGAAGTATAGGAATAAACAGAACAGCCAGTACAGCTCTCTGCCTGCTCTTCTTATGGTCTCATGGCTTTCCCCATCCCAAAACCTCCAAAGTTTAGAAGCAGCCCCTAAGATTGATTCCAGGCAGCATCCGGAGCCTGGAGCCTAATTTTTTCCAGTCTCCAACCAATCCTTGGTGCCATCCACCAGTATTTGTCCTTCAGTCAATATTTGTCATGTAGGCATCCAAAAGGGTTGGAGGGCTCCAGAGGAGCAGGAAAGGGAGAGCTAAGCTGCCAGGGTTAGCTTTTGCTGGCTAGGTATACAGTGAGTCTCTCTCTTTGGAGTTTCCCTAGGTGCTGTAGGCCCCTCCTGTTTCCATTCTGCCCTGTGTGTCTTTGATGACCATTAGGAAGAGCTGAAGGAGGGTATGGAAAGAGAGCAGGACAAAAGCCATGTACTCTTCTCCTCATGTCATGGCTTGGATCCTGAGCCCAATGGAGCTCTGGCAGGGGGAGGGTACACTGGGGCCCTAATTAGCCTCCAGCCTGAGCCAGGTCTGAAATCAGAGAAGAAGGCAGAAAGAGGCTTCCCATTGCTGTATCTCCTTTCAACTTTTCCTTTGCCCACCCAATGTGGAAAAAAACCTGCTATCTTTAACTCCCTGGTTTTGGGGGAAGGAGTGAAAGAAAATCTGGAAAGCAGACCCTATGTAAAGGTTGCCAACTTCCACCCTACTCTTTTCCTACTCTATGTTCTGTGTAATGACCAGTTGTGACAGCATTTCTTTAAAACCCTTTTTTCCCTGAATCTTTAGTTTAAGAGACTACCTTGTAAGTCTCCTCACAGCTGCACTTAGGCTAATAACTTTGGCTTTCAGTGAGGTTAGGCTTTTGGTTCCTCAGTGTGTGGCTGAAGAAAGTCAATGATATTGATGCTACTTTGTCTATGTATTATCTGGTGTACCTTAAACCATAGAGGAATTGGCCGGCTAAGGCCCAAAACTACACAGGTCTCCTTTATATCAATCTCCATCATGTATCCTAACTACTCAGACTTCCAAGAATTCAAATTTGTTTCTTGCTTTCTTAAGACTTATTGATAAATGCAAGGATTTATTTTGAGGTGGTCTTTTGCCAAGCTGTATCTAGATGACAGGTCTCTGGATAGCCTTTACAACAATCTAGCTGACTCACGTTTAATTTGAGGTATAAAATAAGAGGTTTTACTCTGATTAAGCTCTGTCTCGTGAGAAACACATTCTCTAAAACCTGGAAAAAAATATTGTGTTACTTTTTCCAAGGCATCATTAGGACCACATTAGATCATTTCTTCACTCAACCAACAAAAAATTATGAAGAGAGCATCTACTGACACAAGGATACCAAATTTTAGGCCTGTTCAAAAGTCTCCAGCCAACGGGCTGTTAACCGTAGTCCTTCTGAGATGGTAACGCCAATGTTTGTTAGAGGAAGCAACTTCAATTTGCCTATAATGATGCTTGTTCCTTTAGTGCATGGTTAAGTTGTTTGCAACCGCAGGAAGGTCCATAGTGCTTTAGCACCCTAGCCTTGGAGTAAAACTTCGTGGGTTCCAATCCTAGCTTCTGCCACTAGGGGTCTGACCTTGGGCAACTTTTTTTATTTCTCTAGAACTCAGGCACCTCTTCTATAAAATGGAGGTAATAATAATTATCCTTCAGGGTTGTAAGGAGTCAGTGAATTGAGCACAGCACATAGTTCAAGTAAGCTCTCAGTAAGTGTGAGCTACTGCTATTACAGAGAGAAAAAAAACCCACTGTGTATCTGGTCTTGATCTCACAACTAGGGACAGAAAGAACAAGATGATTTCTGATATCAAAGCTTCTCAAAGTCTAGTGGTAAAAAGTCTCTCAACTAGCAGAGTAAATGACCATAGTTCAGTTGAATAAATGCCATAATAGTGCAAAGTGAGCACACAGGAGTATGAGGAAAGCTAAGTTTTGGATTATGAGGAGGTATTTAGAGAAGTGGTAAAGGGAAGAAGGATTTCCAAGCAGAGGGAACAGCATGTTCAAAGAAAATCGGAGTTATGAAAGAGTACTATGCATTGGGGTACTGCCAATGTTTCAGTGTGAGTGTACCAAAGGATTTTGAGAGGTGGAATGGTGGAAGGCAAGAGTAAAGAGGCAGGAAGGAGCCTTGGATACCAGAGTCAGTAATTTGGACTTATCCCTAAGGCTATAAGAAGCCATTAGAAGGCTTAATTAGGTAAGTATTTTGTGTTTTAGAAGTATCACTCTAGAAGCAAGGTGAAGAAAGGATCAAGGGACAACAATGTATTACAGACTACAGCAAAATTTATGTGAGAAATGCTGAAAGTAGTATTAGAAGACACAATGAGAAGTACATGAATTTATAATCAACAATTGATTGCATGTGGGCCATGACTGGTTGTGGGAATGTAGGAGATGTTGCTATTATAAGGGAAATAAGTGGTAGTGGATGTATTGACAACATAGTAAGTCTGCATGTAAACAGGAAAAGAAAGTAGAGAAGAGAATTTCACTGAACCAAATCAATGAGGAGATGAGAGAGAAGAGGGAGAGGACAATGGGCAGGAGATAGAGATGTCAAGCTACAGAGATCTCAGTAAGATCAGAGAAGAGATGTAGAAGAAGAATGAGAGAGCAGAATGGCTAGGAGGTTGTGATCTGTGATATTTTAATATATGCATTCAAAGTAATGAATCATGGAACTTTACATCAAAAACTAGGGATGTACTGTATGGTGACTAACATAATATAATAAAAAAATAATATATGCATTCAGGGGTAGAGTAGTTTCTGGTGAAGAATAAACCCAGAATATGTCTGTGGGAGAGCATGGCTAGTATGAGGTAGAAAAGTTAACTGGAAATGAGAAGTCCAAATTGCTGGGTGGTTGATGTGGTTGTTGAAATCATCTGGAAGATTATAAGATGGTGTGGAGAGAAAGATCATGAACCAGACTCCCAAATCCTTGATAAGATAGAATAATTAGAAGGTCAATGGATGATAGCATGAAGAAGCATAGATGACATAGCAAAATGGCATAAGCCTCAAAAAGGCAGATATTATTTGGCCTAGAAGCAACATGGGAGTGAGGAAGACCCATCTTTCGTCCAGCCTTAAGGTATGTGATATTTGAGAAAACAAAGCCTCCACTGGAAAGGACTTCAAGGTAAGCTATGACTTCAGGATAAGCTATATCCTCAACAATTAACTGGGGCTCAGTTAAGGCCTAAAGATGAAAGGATCATTCAAAGAAGAGATTGGAGGGAATGTGCCCTGGGTTCCCTATTCTTTTCCACTGATGTATTTATCTATTCTTCTGCTAGGACTTCACTGTTTTAGTCATTATAGCCTCATAATGATATTAGGCAGAGCAAATTCTCCTACCATCTTCTTTAGAACTATCTTGATTATTCTTGGACCTTTGCCATCCTAAGTAGGGCACATGTGATGAGTACTGGGTGTTATATGTAAGTGATGAGTCACTAAATTCTACTCCTGAAACCAACATTACACTGTATGTTAACTAACTAGAATTTAAATAAAAATTTGAAACAAAAAAAACTTTTTTAAAAGACTATTAGGAGAAACATATACATTAGCAACTATAGCTGAATATTTTAACCTATGACTCTCAGAAACTGAAAGTTCAAACAAAATAAGCAGTAGTACCAAAGATAAAATAATAAATTTGAAGTAATAGATAATATAAAACTCTACATACATGCAACAAAAACAGAATACCAATTCTTTTGAGCATATTATTCATTTATAGAAACAAAATACAAAATTAGGAAAAAGGAAGACTCAATAGACTCCAGAGGATTAAAAACTATGTTCTTTGATCATAATCCTTATGCAGAAGTTAATAGCACAGATGTCATTAAAAATCCAAGATTTTTGGTTACTCAGCCATCAAAAAGAATGAAATCTTGACATTTGCAATGACATGGATGGAACTAGAGTATTATGCTAAGCAAAATAAGTCAGTCAGAGAAAGTCAAATACCGTATGATTTCACTCATATGTGGAATTTAAGAAATAAAACAGGTGAACGTATGGGAAGGGGAAGAGGACAGAGAGAGGGAAACAAGCCATAAGAGACTCTTAATGATAGAGAACAAACTAAGGGTTGATGAAGGGAGGTGGGTAGGGGCATGGGCTAGATAGGTGATGGGTATTAAGGAAGGCACTTGTCATGATGAGCACTGGGTGTACATGTAAATGATGAACTACTTAATTCTACTCCTGAAACCAATAGTGCACTGTATGTTAATTAACTAGAATTTAAATAAAATTTGAAAGAAAAGAATCCAAGATGTTTGGAAACAAAATAGCACATTGCTAACTAATCCTTAAATTGAAGGAAATTAATACATATTTAGAAATGAATAAAAACATTCTATGTTAGTATCCCATAAAATTTTAATATGCTTACCCTGCAACCCAGCAATACCACTATTAGGTAAATTCCATTAGCCTAGAGAATCCCATGCACACATGACCTCAGAGACATGGCCCAGAAGACCCAGAGTGGCAATACTTGTAACAGTCCTAACCTGGACACAATCCAAATACCAAAAGAAGTTGAGTGACTATACAAATTGCAGTATATCTATAAATGCAATATCATTCAGTAAAGAAAATGAACATACTATGTCATACGTAAAAAACTGGATGAATCTTATAAACAAAATATTGAGTCAAAGAAGCCCGACACACAAGAATATATACTGTTTGAGGCCATTTTTATAAAGTTAAAGGCAGGCATGCATAAGTAGATTGTAAAATTAATACACAATAACCAGGGAGCTCATGTTGGAAATGAGCATGGGGGGATTCTGAGGACTGGTCATGTTTTCTTTGATTTAGGTAGTGCTTACATGAATGTCCACCTTATAATTATTCCTTATACCGTATAATTATATTTTATGTACTTTTCTGTAGATGTGTTAGAGTTCACAAAAATAGCTTAAATATTGTATAGTACTGTAATACTCTCACAGCTGAGTCATTTTACTGGGTTAAAGTTGGGAAATAGCATGTTCCTATATGCATTAGAGTACGTTCTGGATGTGTATGTGTGTTTTGGTGGAGATGGAAATAGTTGAGTGGGATATAGTACGTGATATACCATTTCTAAATTTGTCTGACAAGAAATGGTCTAAGAGAATCTATTCCCCTGGTTTCTTATTGACCCTACCTTTTAAAGAAACACTTTTTAAGGATGTCTGGGTGGCTCAGTTGATTAAGCGTCCGCCTTCGGCTCAGGTCATGATCCCAGGCTTCTGGGATTGAGCCCTGCATCAAGCCCCATATCGGGCTCCCTGCTCAGTGGGGAGTCAGCTTCTCTCCCTCTGTCTGCTGCTCCCCCTGCTTGTGTGCTCTCTCTCTTTCAAATAAATAAAAAAAATCTTTTTTAAAAAACACCTTTTAAAGAACCCTAATTAATGATGAAAAACCCATTTCAAAACTTTTCACCTAACAAATTAGCTATGGCCAATATCAGTGGCTTTCACAACAGTGTACGCACAAATTCCTTTATGGGAAAATTGTTAAATTTTCGAATCTTTGGAGTCATTCTTAGTGGAGGATGGGGCAGGTAGGAGAAATCTTCATTTTGAATAAATACACCTTGAGATTCTAATGCAGGTGATCCAGGAACATGGGAAATCAACGCTGCAGAACCTGGTATTTCCCTCCATTCTGGCCGCATGAATAAAAAATGCCTGATCGATTCAATCCCAAATGAGATTTGTTCATATGAACAAAAGCACCAAGACAGTAGAATGTTGCATTGTTTGAGGGATTTGGTCACAGCCAGTCAGTGACCCCAGAAGTACTCTCTCTGTGCAAACTCAGCCTGAAAGCCTCTATCATGTCCAAGCTAGAGAGAGAAGGATGAGAGGCTGGAGACTGATGTAAGCAGCTGGAAGTTTGGTGGCAGGAAATTGAGGGAATTCCCATTTAGAGTTTGGAGTTCTCTGTTTTCTCCATAAAAATGAAGGGTAAGTTTATTTTCTATGTGAGAGAATGCTTACAGAGAGTGTATAAGATAAAAGTAATTGTAGAGGGAGGATGAGACAGGTGGCTAGAGAAACAGAGTAGAAATACTAAACAATGTTGAGGATCCAGATGAAACTGGTAATTGTGAATTTATAGTGATATAGTCAATGTGACAGTGGCTGGCAGCAATGAACAAACAAGCTTTAGCCACCTGAGGCCCAGAACAGAAGTGAGAGGGCATTGGCTGTGGTCCTGAATAGTTTAATTGATACCTGTTTTCTTAGTTGTCTAGCAGCTCTTCGTAATAGAGCCTGAGAGGTTGAGCATTGAATTCTTCCCTAGTTCCAAAGCACTTCACGGTCTCCTGTTTGCTGATGGCATGGTTTCTGATTCTCTGTTTTCCTAGCCTCTTCCCTCTCCAGAGCACCCACCCTATCTGATTCCTACAGGTCAATCCTCTTCTAATTAGTTCCCTAACTCTCATTGGACAGTACATTGTCTACCCTTCTTTTTTGCAGGTAGAGTCTGTGGCTTTTCCCTTTCTTAGATCCATCCCAGAATGCCTAGTGCTAGACTGAATAAACAGCAGAGGCTTTCAAAGTGTTTTGTTACTCCTCAAAAGGACATGAACCCCAACACCCTGTTTTATTACTCCTCAGATGACCAAACCAGACCAAGTACATGCTTTTATAGAAGAAAATCCCAAATGAGCTGCAGAGCAGGTCATGAACAAGCCTTCTAATTGGATATCAATGATGTAATGACACTTATTACAGACACAGGTCTTGTTGTTCTTCACACTGTTTGCATATTTAATTTCTATTTCACAATTGCAAAAATATTCTTCAGAAATCACCACCTTTCTCAGGTGATTTGAGTTTTCAGTCCTTGGTGTTTTGCCTTCAGACACTCCCTAAACATCCCAGCAGTGCTCAGAAATGCCTAGTGTCTTCTATTTCTTTTTCATCCTTCTGAGCTTCTTGTGATATTCTCAATGTGTATGGGTCACTGCTTTTCCCTCAGATTCACTAAAAGAGTCAGACAAGGTCCCTACCCTCATGTAACTTATATTCCAGGGAAGAGAGACAGATGAAGAGAGAGCAAAATGATCTCAGTGAGTGATGCACGTTCTGAAGAATATCAAGAGAGCAAGGTCATAGAAAGTGAATTTGGACTAATCTTAGGTTACAAGGAGATTATTGGCATGAATTGAAAAGTTTACCCATGCACCTATCTGCAAAGTGAGTGTTCCAGGTAGAGGGAACAGCAAATGCCAGGCCCCCAGCAGCAGTGTACTTGGTGAGTTAGAGGAATAGCAGGAAGGCAAGTAAAGCTTCAGTGAAGTGAGCCAGGGGAGAGTGGGAGGAAGTTAGGAGTTTGAATTTTGTTACAAGTGGCACAGAAAGCCATTGGAGGGTTTTGAGCAACCAAGTTATAGGATCTGGTTTCTATTTCATAAACATTTCCTTTAGCTTCTGTGTAGAGTAGATTGTAGAGTTATGTTACAGATAACAGCGCCACTTTCACCTGCTTAAACAGAAAGGATGTGGAATTAGATGCTTACAAAGGTGCTACAAGAATCAGAAGAACATACTCTGTGTTAAATTTTCAGAACCATTTCCCACAATAATATCAAATAATTGGCATCATGAGGAAGCTGGAGATTCAGGAAGCCACGGCCCCCACAGCTGCCTCCAGAACCACATCTTCTCTGCTGAGATTATACAAATCTTGGCTCCAAGACCACACTGCCTCATTCTCTATCTAAATAAGGGGATACCCCATGACCTGCCTTTTGATGCCCACAAAACTAGGAACCACACCTTGGGATGTCTATTACTGCTCCTGCAAAAAAAAGCAAAAACGTCCAAGACCATGCCCACTATCAAAAACCAGAAATCACAGAAACAAAAGCATGAACTTTTCTCCACTCACTTTTTGAATTACATGCAGATCCATCTGCTTGGAAGAGGCTAGGTTACCTGTAGAATCCAGACCAAGAGAAACTTCTGGGTATATAAACTTAGCTTTCCAACCTCTACCATTTAGTAAGGTATGGTATGATTAGGGTTGGAATGAGGTCAAGTGAGCTAATATGCGATATTTTTGACAGGAGACAATATCAGAAGTTGGGAAGCCGGTTAGGATCATCAAACTTTACATCAGAAACCAGGGATGCACTGTATGGTGACTAATATAATATAATAAAAAAAAACACATTAAAATAAAAAAAAGAAGCTATTATAGTGTTCCACCTCAAATTTTGGACCATTGTGTTTTCATTTTCATTTCTCTTCGTGTATTTTTTAATTTCCTCTTTGATTTCTTCTTTGACCTATTGATTGTGATTAGCATGTTGTTTAGGCTTCATGTGGGCCTCCCCCTCTGTGTTCCCTGCAGTTTTTTCTTGCAATTGATTTCTGGTTTGTACCATTGTGGTTGGAAAACATGCTTGATATGATTTCAGTCTTCTTAAATTTATTGACTTGTTTGTGGCCTAACAAGTGATCCATCCTGAAGAATATTCCATGTGCACTTGAAAAGAATGTGTATTCTGCTACTTTTGGGTGAAATGTTCTGTATATTTAATCTGTTAGGACCATCTGGTGTAGTGTATTGTTCAAATCTCCATTTCATTATTGATTTTCTGTGTGGATGATCTATGCATTGATGTAAATGGGATGTTAAAGTCCCTTGGTATTATTATTATATTACTATCAATTTTTTCCCTTTGTATCTATTAACATTTGCTTTATGTATTTAGGTGCTCCAATGTTGCGTGCATAGATATTTACAATTGATATATCCTCTTGTTGGGTTGACCCCTTTATCATTATGTAATGCCCTTCTTTGTTCTTGATACAGTCTTTGTTTTAAAGTCTATTTTGCCTGATATTAGTATTGGTAACCAAGTTATTTTTTTCACTTCCATTTGCACAGTATATGTTTTTCCATCCCTTCACTTTCAGTCTGTATGTGCCTTTAGTTCTGAAGTGAGTCTCTTGTAGGCAGCATATTGATAGGTCTTGGATGCTTTATTCATTCAATCACCCTTTGTCCTTTTTTTTTTCCGCTTTCTATTCTTTTCAATTTTATTTATTTACTTCAATTTTTTATTTAAATTTTAGTTAATATATATGGTAAAATTCAGGTGTAGAATTTAGTGATTCATCGCTTACATATAACACACAGTGCTCGTCACAACAAGCGCCCAGCTTTTTTTAGCCCATTCCCCGCCCACACCCTCCATCAGCCCTCAGTTTGTTCTCTGTAGTTAAGAGTCTGTAATGGTTTGCTTCCCTCTCTCTTTTTTCCCCTTCCCCTATGTTCATATGTTTTGTTTCTTAAATTCCACATATGAGTGAAATTGTATGGTATTTGTCTTTATCTGACTGATGTATTTCACTTAGCATAATATACTCTAGCTCCATCCATGTCACTGCAAATAGCAAGATTTCATTCTTTTTTGATGGTTGAGTAATATTCTATTATATATATCTCACATCTTTTCTATCCATTCATCAGTCCATGGACACTTGGGCTCTTTCCATAATTTGGCTGTTAATTATGCTGCTATAAACATTGGGGTGCATGTGCCCCTTTGAATCAGTATTTTTGTGTCCTTTGGGTAAATACCTCATAGTGCAATTGCTGGGTCATAGACACCCTATGTCTTTTGCTTGGAGCATTTATTCCATTTATACGTAAAGTAATTATTGATAGGTATATATTTATTTCCATTTTGTTAATTGTTTCCTGTTATTTCTCTGTTTCATTCTCCTTTTCTTGCTCTCTTACCTGTGATTTGATTGTTTTCTTTAGTATTATGCTTAAATTCCTTTCTCTTAATTTTTTGTCTATTAAAGGTTTCTGATTTGTGGTTAACCTTGGGTTCATATATAACACCTTATTTGTATAGCAGTCTATATTAAGTTGATGTTAGCTTAAGTCTGAACACATTCTAGAAGCACTATATTTTTACTCCCCCCACCACACTTTACGTACAAGAGGTCATATTTTACATCTTTTTATTTTGTGTATTCCTTGACTAATTTTCATAGATATAATTGATTTTACTACTTTTGTGATTTAATCTCCATGCTCGTTTTATAAGTAATCTACTACTTTTACTATATGTTTTCTTTAACCCATGAAATTTGTTCCTTTCTTACTTTCTTACTTCCAATTAAAGAATTTTTCCTTTTCTTTCCACTTAAAGAATTCCCTTTCACATCTTGCTAAGTTGGTTTAGTCGTGATGAACTCCTTTAATTTTTGTTTGTCTAAGAACTCTTTTCTTTCCTTCTATTCTGAATGATAACCTTTCTGGGTAGTATATTCTTGGTTGTAGGATTTTTCCTTTCAACACTGAATATATTGTGCCAATTCCTTCTAGCCATCAACGTTTCTGATGAAAAATCAGCTGACAGTCTTATAAGGTTTCCCTTGTATGTAATTTTTCTTTTCTCTGGCTGCTTTTAAAAATTTTTCCTTATCATTACTTTTTGCGATTTTAATTATGTTTCTTGGTGTGGACCTCCTTGGGTTCATCTTGTTAGGGGCTCTCTATGCTCCTTGCAAGTGGGTGTTTGGGGATGTCTTCCCCAGATTAACAAAGTTTTCAGCTATTATTTCTTCAAATAAGTTTTCTGCCACCTACACTCTCTTCTGTCTGGAATCCCTATAATGCAAATGTTATTATGCTTGATGGTGTCACACTAGATGATGCCTCTTCATCTATTTTCACTTTGTATTGTTCTCTTTTTCTTTTTGCTGTTCAGCTTGGTTGCTTTCCATTATCTTGTCTTCCACACTGTTGATCTGTTTGTCTGCATCCTCTAATCTGTTGTTGATTCCCTCTAATGTATTTTTCATTTCAGTTATTGAATTCTTCACTTCTGACTGGTTCTTTTCTTATATTTATATTTTTTTATGTTTTCTATCTCTTTGTTAAAGGTCTCACTGAGTTCATTCACTCTTTTCTCAAGTCCAGTCTTTATGACCATTACTTTGAATTCTTTATCAGGCATATTGCTTATCTCCATTTTATTTATTTAGCTGCTTTACTGTGATTTTTGTCTTGTTCTTTCATTTGGGCCAAATTCTTCTGTCTCCTCATTTTGTTTAACTATCTGTGTTTATTTCTATGTATTAGGTAGGTCAGCTACATCTTCTGGTCTTGAAAGTAGTGGCCTTGTATAGAAGAGGTTCTTGGTTCCCTTGTGCAATCCCCCTTGGTCAGCAGATCCAGGACCTCAAGGGGTATCTCCTACATGGGTTGTGTGTCCTCCTGTTGTGGCAGAGTCACCAGTGCACTCAGCTCAGCCAATTATAATGGCCCATTTTGTCTGTTTTGGACACACTGGGAAGGGTTTGCTCCCCACACTGTTGAGAGGCCTGGCTATGTTTGCTGAAGGCTCATTGGTGGGTGGGGCTGGCAGTCAGCCTAGCAGCCTGCAATTAGCCTCTCATGCCACAATTACAGACACACTGAAGGACAAAGAAGCCTCCTGAAAAGATGATGATAATTTGGACCATAGTGGAAAGGGTAAAGGTTTTGAAAAATGGTTGGATTTAATATTTTACTCTGAAGATAGGACTTGTTTGTAGATTGGGGCAGTGTTGGTAAAAAGATATAAAAGAGTAAACATTAAGACTTCCAACCACTCCTGTCCCAGCCACCCTTGAGGATTTTCCCTGAACCATTAAGCCCGGTTTAGGAGACCCTCTTATGCATATCACAACAACACACTATATCAGAATCTCTTCTTTTATCATCTACATTTATACCAAATTTTCCCTTCCCCAGGAGCAGAGCATTGTGCATGGCACAATGCCTGGCACATTGTATAATCTCAATAAACATCATTCTGAGAATGGATGAAAAAGACGAGCAAACTAATTCTTGAAATGCACAAACACCCAAAACTGACTCAAGAATAAACAGAAAATCTAAATAGACCTATAACAAGTAAAGATATTGAATCAGAAATCAAAAACATCCCAACAAAGAAAAGCCCAGGACCAATTGGCTTGACTAGGGAATTCTACCAAACATTTAAAGAATTAACACCAATCATTCTCAAACTCCAATAAAATAGAAAAGTAGGGAGCACTTTCTAACTCATTCTATGAGGTCAGCATTACCCTGATACCAATGCCTGACAAGAAAAGAAAACCACAGGCCACTATCCTTTATAAACATAGATGCAAAAATCTTCAGCAAAATACTAGCAAAGTGAATCCAGCAGCACATTTTTTTAAAAAAAAGTGTATCTCCTGACCATGTGGAATTTATTCCAGGAATTCAAGGGTGCTGATTGTTGAATAAGTTAAGTGGAGATTCACCATATAACCCAGCACTTCCACATCTCAATGTATACCCTAAAGAATTAAAAAGAAATGTTTTCACAAGGTGTATACAAGGTGAAGACTTATACATGAATGTTCATAGCAGCAATTTTCACACTAACCAAATGGTGGACACCACCCAAATGTCCATCAACTGATGAATGGATAAACAAAATAGAGTATATCTGTACAATGGAATATTATCCAGCCTTGAAAAGGAATGAGATACTGTTCTACGCTACAATATGGATAAATCTTGAAAACATTATACTAAGCAAAGGAATCTAGTCACAAAAGGTCACATATTGTATGATTCTGTTTAGATGAAATGTCCAGAATAGACAAATCCATAGATTCAGAAAGCAGTTTAGTGATTGACAAGGCTGGGGGGAAATAAGGGATAATGGGAATGGCTGTTATGGTTGGTTATAGGGTCTTCTTCAGTAGTGATGAAAATGTTTTGTAACTAGATGGATGATTACACAACACTGTGAATATACTAAAATCCATTGAATTGTACACTTTAAAAGAGTGTGGTGTGTCAATTATATCTTAATAAAGCCGCTATTTTAAAAAGAAAGAAAGAAAGGAAGAAAAGAAGAAAAAAAGAAAGAAAGAAAGAAAGAAAGAAAGAAAGAAAGAAAGAAAGAAAGAAAGAAGTGAAGGAATACCATATCACCTTGAATCTACCCGTTCAGTGGCCTGGTGAGTCCCTCTCTATTAAGGGGCCTTTATGACTTCTCATTCATTGCCTGTGTTGCTGGATGGGGCTACATCTTTCAGCATGCATTGTAAAATCCTTTGGGTAGTCAGAAACTGGAATTCAACTTCAAGTGAGAAACACGTGATCAGGCTTACTTGAGCCAAAAACACTATGTTGGGCTGAATGTCCCCTTTTCTCCCCAGAGGAATGTATGGTCTCTTTAAATACACTATACCTCTTAATGCTAAACCAGAAACATGAAGAAATTCTATATTTTGGCATTGTGCATCATTACAAAACAGAACCATGTCTACATATCTGAGATGAAGCTGCTGACATCAAGATATAAATGCCAAAGCCACTGCTATAGAAACTGCCCTGAAAGTGCTTCTAGAATGTAAAGGGGATGCATCAATTAGTCCAACATGGACTCAAAGCTTTGAACACAATCATATTTGAAACATCTAAATTATACAATGACAATAAAACATCAAGTGAAATTCCAGTGTAAGATGAATGTCATGTGACAGGTTTTTGACAAACCTACTGGATACACCAGCAACTGTGTGCCAGGTCCCCCAATGAAAGCCTGTCATGAGCGGTCAGCTGTTTCATAAATTGCCAAATTAAGAAGGTAATTAGTAGTTTAAAAATGAAGCTTGATTTATTCATTCATAAGCTTAGCAATTTATTCCTTGAGGTTCTAAATTCTTCCCGGAGCCTGGTCTATGTAGGAAAATGCCTTTTATTATCTCCTGAGCTCCAGGAGCTTTAGGCTGGGACAGACACATTTGGGGCACATCATAGGAGCTGGCTCCCCCTGACCTGCATTCTGTAACCCTTCTATACATCTGCTTCTGTCCCTTATGAAAGTCACACAGACCATCTCAAGAACTATGGATAAGGTCAGCCTGCTCTCAATGACCCACATTTCTTCTTCCCTTTCATCCCACTTGTCCTACTGGTTGGCCAACAAATGGCTAGCTAATTCCAGAAGATCTTATATTGCTTGTGACTTGAATATATGCTCCACAATTCTTTTAGATATTTTCGAACCTAATAATTCATTTTACCCTATGAGGCAGTCCTATTATCTCACTTTGAGATGAGGAAACTGAGATACAGAGAAGTTAAGTAACTTGCTTAAGGTCACACAGCTAGTGAGCGTCAGAGCTGAGATTCAAACCCAAGCAGTCTGGCTTCAGAGCCCAAGATCTGACTTCCATCATGTCTTTTCCACTTCTGGCTGAAAAACAGTACCTGGCTTACAGGGCTGTTGTAAGGACTAAATTATTATCATTAGCCCTCTGGAGTAGGGTGGACGTGTTCTGTCAAGTGGGCTGGGATTGGGAGTACATTTAGCAAATTAAGTTCCAGACATATTTTAGAACAAGAATTTCCATTCCTAAGTGAACATAAAGTGAAGTTCTGCATAAACATAGCTCCATAATAATGCATGTCATTGGAAAGAATCTCTCTTAACATATTTACATTTAATAGAACACAAGAAGGGTCACTTTGACTTCATTTCCAAAGCTGACTCCTAAGTAGCATCTACAGATTCACAGAAAAGCTTTCAGGGACTTAATAACATGTGGAATAAGGTTATGCACTTGAATATGTGCACAACCTGTTCTGAAAGCCTTTTGTCCCACTCTAGTGGTGTTGATGTTAGCAAGCATATCCTTGGTATTTGTTCATCCACTAAGACATGTTGGCTCTTCATGCTCCATCTCAACTTAATAGGCTCCACGTAGGAGGAGCAAGTCTAGAGGAACCAATTCAGTATAATGGGCAATGTTCCCATAAACAACATCAGGAGCATGAGAGCCATCAGAAGAACTGAAGTGGGTTCCTATCATCATGTTTTATGGAAATTCATGCCACCAAAATAAATGCTATACTCACCTCTGGGTTCTATGTTCTGTAAATGCAAGGGATTAAATGAATGCAATATGTCCACATTCTGAAGAGCAAACTAGAGAATGGCTCAATTCTTAAAAACCCCATAATTCCCAAGAACAAACCAAAAGGCTTAAGCCAGGCAAGCTCAAAAGCTGAGAAATAAATCAAATAAATAGTTTAAGCAAACTTTCCCTTGGGTTTGGCATTTCTAAAAGAGAGAAATGGGTGCTGGGGGAGCAAATGTGGCTCCTTGTTGATTAAGAATGCTTACACAACATTCAGTGGAATCCATCATATATAGCCTGCATTGCTGTTGTTTTTTCACTCAGATTTCTACATTGTCAATTAGTACCTAAAATGACTTATGTAATTTGTGCTTTTAGGATGTCAGGTGTTAAAATTACTTTTCAGTACACCCACACAAATTATGATTGGGTTTATTTGTTAAATGAGGTAAGAATTCAGTGGAGAAATCATGGTGGGCAAAAAGAATCTGTTTTTAAAATGAGAAGAGATACTGAGGGAATGTAGCTAATGAGAGAAATGAAGCTTACAGACTTTTAAGGGAAATAAGCCATGCACACACAGAGCTCTAATCAAAGACACTACCTGATCAGGGCATGCAGTCAGAACCCTCACAGATGGTTTTGGGGAGAAGGGTATATAATCTCTAGTTTAAAAAATAGATTGGATTTGGGAGAAGATGTAGATAGCAAACTGAATATCCACTAAAAGGAAGTTGTTCAGAGAAAGGCCAGTAGCCCCTTTGGATGAGAGCTGGGTATGCATGACAGGAAGGAGAGGGAAGAGAGAGCTAGAAGGGCAGGTTGGACTCAGATGGTAAATAGTCTGAATGCAGTATGGATTAAAGAGAAATCTAACACCAAAGGGAAAACCAATTAGAAGACTATTGCAAAAGAGTCCAAGTCAAGCATGAAGGCCAGAACTGGAGGCACGAGAGTAGTCGTGTGAGGAGAACACAGTGGGGAGAAGCATCATGGAGATAGCTTTGAAGTCAAGTTGAAAAAGATATGATGAGTCACACAGAAAAGCCAAGATAATCAAGAAACAATCTCCCTGAATCAGCTCCTAAAATCTTCTCATAAAACAAGAGTCAGTTATGATAAAACTGCAGAAGAATAAATGAAAGATTAGTATGAAAGCCCCAGTTGACTGAGTCCAGGAGTAAAATGAACAAGCAGTCACTTTAGGGGCTTATTTGATTATGGAAGAAAATGTAATGGTAAGGCAATACACCAGGTGTGTAGCAGCGAGCAACACAGCTGGCAATGTACTCTCAAATTTGAGACAGTACTGGTACCCCCCTGAACACTGCTGCATACACACAGGCCCTTGGATGGCACATACTCTCACCCTTAGGACAATTTCTCAAAAAGACCCCATCTGGGCATGAGCACTCTATTATTAGCAGAGTGGGTCTCAGTAACTACCTTTGTGTCTGCATTTCTATTGCTTGGGATTCTTAGAATTATAAAACTCAAGACTGGAAAGGACCTCAATTCTCAGCTCACCCAACCATTAATATTCTTTCCATAATATTCCCACAAAGTGGTCATGTAGTCTGCCCTTGAACATCTCCAGAAGGGAACTCATTTCATCTTTGATTGTCCTAGATATTGTTTCTCTTTTATCTACTCTTCCATAACAATCACTGTGTCAGTAACTGCTCTAGGAGCTTTACCATCTTGAGGTACAGTTAGAGACACAAATCTACTGGATCCCTTTCATCAAATAAGACCACATTTCAAAGTCTGACTCCTCAACATGTGGCCCTTAGGCTTCTGCAATCTCAGGTGTCAGTTTTGAGCCTTCTAACCAATAAATATGATGGCCCCTTTTAAGCCCTCATCCTCCATGAGCCCCAACTTTGGGAAATTTTCTCCTTCCTTCATTTCTAGGATGCTTCATTCAGCAGATGACTTTTGAGTGCTCACTCTAAGGCAGACCCTGGACTGAGTTCTAAGCAGCCACAAGATGAATAAGAAACATTCCCCAGACTGCAGGAGCTCTCAGTCAATCATGGAAGAAAGATGAGAGGCAATAAGACAATACAGGACTGTTGAAGGTGCCCTTGGAGCATGAAGGAAGGAAAAAAAAGCTTCATAACAGCTGGGCTGAAGGATGAGTAAGAAGGCAGATTACAGAGAAGGGGGATATCATTTATTCAAATCAACATATCACTTACACATTTAACAGTCAAAGCAAAATTGTGATGCTCAAAACCTTTAACTTCTTCTTCCCAGAGTCTTACACAGCTCTGTAAATGGTAAGTCCATTATCCCAACTGCTCAGGCCAAAACTCTTAGAGTCTTATTTTATTCCCTCTTTCTTTCATATTTTACATCCAATCTGTGAGGCAATTTTTTTGGTTCTACCTCAAAAAGATATCCAGAATCTCACCACTTGCACTGCTACTACCCTGGTCTGAGCCCATCATCTGCTACCTGGGTTATTGCAGTAGCTTCGCAACTGACTTTCCTGCTTCTGTCCTTTTCCTCCACGGTCTATTCTCTACACAGCGGTTAGAGTGATCCTTCTAAAATATAAGTATAATCATATCACTTCTGTGTGCAAAATCCACCATCGGCTTTCCAGCTCACTCCATGAAGTCAAAGTTCTTACAATGGTTTACAAGACCCTACATGAACTGTCCTCCCTGTTTCCACTCTGACCTCATCTCCTATTCATCTCCTCGTAGCTCATTCTCTTACAGCCTCGCTGGGCCTCCTTGTTCTTCTTGGAATACACAAAGCATGCTTCCACCTTCAGGCCTTTCCCCTTGCTGTCCCCTCTTCTAGTATCCTCTTTCCCCACAATCTCCTCTTTCAGGTCTTTTTGTTCAAGTGCTACCTTAAAAATGAGTCCTTCCGTGATCCAATTATTTTAAATGACATCTTCATCCTCCGACCACCACCATCCCATTCACCCAGCATTCTCTACTTCAATTCTCCGATTTATCTTTCTCTGTTGCTCTTATCATCATCAAACAGACAAAATATTTTCCTCATTTCACTTGTGTGTTGTCTGCCTTCCCTTTCTAGAATGTACATCATGTTACATGATGGCAGGGATTTTTTACTGTTTTTTTGTTTTTCCTGTTGTTATATCCCAGTTCTCAGATAAGTACCTGACATATAATAGGTACTCAATAAATAGCTGATAAATAAATAAATGAATATTGGGATGAAGAGATAGAAGGAAATGGCATAGCCGACTTCTAGGTCACAATCAGGTCACAACAGAATATCAATTCGCAGAGATTAAGGATACTCAAAAAGGACCGTATTTGCAGAGGACTAGAATGATTTTGGAATATTTTGGATTCAAGGAACCTATGAAACATACAGAAAGAATTGCCCATGGGCCTTTATAATAATGGTATAGGTGTTGGGAGGAGTGCAGGACAAAGAATGTATTCATAAAGATAGGCTAGGTTTTACTGAAATAATAAAGTCCCCAAATTTCAATAATTTAGCATAACAAAGCTTGATTTCCAACTCATACAATCAGTTCCAAGTCATCAGCTTTCTCTTCCACCTGAGGACTCAGGGTCTCAGTTCCCTCCATCTTTGATATCACCACTTCAACATCTGGCTTTTAGCATCACTAGGGCAAGGGAAGAGAGAGCTAATGGATCATACACTGGCTCTTAAATGTTTGCATTTTATTATCTAGAACTAGTCACACAATCCAACCAAATGAAAGGGAGCTGGGGAATGCAGGTGGCATCTGGAATACTTGGTAAGCACTGCCGACTCTGTCTCAGAGATCATGGAGAAAAGGGCTGTTTTGAGCAATTTGGGGAAGTATAAGAGTTGCTGATGGATGAAATGTCTTATGAATTAGCGCTGTTACCACAAATGTAGATTATATGGCGATTGTAAGACTATCTAGAAGAAAATGCCCTGCTCTGATAGAATGTAACCTGAAAGAGGAGCAGAAAGAATATGGTAAGGACACAAGTATGCAATAATTGGGAGCCAAAGGTGGAGGGGTGGAAACGATGGAACTGTAAAGGAACTGAGAGGACTGGTGCAGGACTAGTGCAGGCCCTCTGACACCCAGGAGGGCTCTGGGAGTCACATTTAAGAGAGGAGCCCTTCTCAATAGGGGCACCTTATACAGCCACACAGGCTGCACCATGCACAACTCCAGGAGCTACCCATTCACCATTTGTATAGGATCCCAGCTTTGCATCCTCTGGGAACAGGAGCAGAGGTGCCCAAGGCCAGCTATCAGCAGCCCCTTTCAGCAGCAAAGGAGCTAGTGGCAGCTAGAATCCAGTATAGAAGTAGAGGCACCCACTTGTGCATTAAAACTTCTTTCAGAAGAATCTCTGCCCCCTGTGCTTACCCCACTCTGTTTCACTGAGCTTCTGAAGAAATTCTTTTGTAAATGTCAGCCTGCCTCATCTGGATTCAGGGAAACAATTAGATAAATACAAAGGTTGGTCCACAATTAGACTGAGAACTAAGGACCCCTAGTGGCTAGCGGTGGTAATTACATCAGCCCTTCCATGAGAAAGCTGGTGGGGTTGAGGAAGTGAGGTGAAGCCCCAGGGCTAGGGAGTTGGGAAGGACAGGGATTCCCCTCTGTCTATATTGCTCCACTAACAAGTAGGCATTATTACTACCCCGTATTTCAGATGAGCGAACTGAAATTCAGAGGCAGTGGCACACGTTTAGGTAGCTCATGATGGCGTTTTAATCTAGATCTTCAGATTTATAGTCAAATGCCCTTTTAGCACACTATGCTACAACCAGTTCCCGAGGAAAAAAACTTAGAGTTAGTGGAGCATTCTCCGTATTCCTTCCTTTCAATGCTAAGATGCTATATATTAAAAAGCAGTTTTCTGTATACTTTGGGGGGAAAGCTGTAACATACACAAATTGTGAATGCCCAACAAAAGTGAAGAAACCCTAAAAACCCAGAATCAAAGTTCCAGAAACTCCTCTCTCAATGACATTTGGTCAAAATTGGTGTTCACATATTGCATGCCACAAATGAAGGTAGGTTTACATCTTTGCTGTTGGACAACTTTCTGATTGACTTGGGTTAGACAATACAGAAAACTTTCCTGCCCTCCAAATATTTTCTCTTGGAGAAACAGCTTTCTAGGATGGGGGGATCCAGAGGGAATATAAAAAAGGTCCTTTAAGTAGAAGAAATGCATGAAGGAATTTGAGCAAAAACACTCGAAATTCCTCTTAGAAGCCATCATAGACAGATATTTTCAACTTAGGTAGATGCCAGGGAATTTCCAAGGTACAGGAGTCCGCATAAACTCTGATGTTCCTATCTGGCCATCCCTGACAGGCATCCATTCAGTCAGTCTTTGTATGAAAAGCTCTGGTTACAGGTCAGGAGTTCACTCTCTCAGAATACAGTCCATTGCATTTTTAGTTCTGTTTGTTACAAATATAAAGTCCTGCAGGAATTTAACTACAGTCCAGCATTAGATAGCCCAGTGAGTAAGTACACATGTTTAAGCCTGGAGGGTGTATTAAGATATCCTGAAAAGCACAAAATTATTTATTTTATAAACATTTCCTTAGAATGAAGGTTTGGGAAAGAGTAAGCAAAAGGAAACCTTTCTACGAAGATTCACTTTTTTATGCTCAGTCTTAGAAAGCCTTATAGCACATTTTTCCAGCCTCAAAAATCAGCTGCAGCTAGCATTTCAGACCCGTAGAGAAATTTGCCTCTTTCATGGCCCATGAGATGAGAAAGACATAGGAAGATGGCCTTCCAAGCATGACAACTGGGAAGGGTTCCCACAAGTCAGGTTGTTCTAAGTAATCCAGTTTTTAAAAACACATTTTTTTGATTGAGAATGAAATGAATAATACCTTTATTAAATTGTCTTTCATGGAAAATTTGAGTAAAAGAAATTCTAAAAACCAAGGTCTATCTCCCATGCCCCTGTCTCAATGTCTCCTGCTTGTGCCCTTGATTAGGACCTCATTATCTCTAACTTTGATGATTATTGTAGTTTCCTTTGTCTCTGATATTCTGCACTAGTAGAATTATTATTTATTCTATGTAGGATCCATTGGGCTTCTTAAACTTGTGGATTCAAAGTTTTAGCCATCATTTTCTTCCCCATTTCTCTCTTTTCTCCGAGACGTCAATTAAATATATGTCAGTCTTCTCACTATATTCTTTATATCTCTTACCCATCTTTTTCTTTTTTCCATATAATTTATTTCCCCAAACAGAAACAGGGACAATATCTTTTGACCTATCTTTCAATTCAATAATTCTCTCTTCAGTTGTGTTTCACCAGGGGTTACTACTTGTCCAAGGCCACTTTAATTTAAGTTCAGGGCTTGAGATTCCCGGCACCACCTAAGTGGTGGGTATCTAGGCTGCAAGTCCTTGCAAGGGCCGGTTCCTTTTGGTTCACCATTATCTTGAAGGCTTATCAAATCTCTCACTTGTTTGGGCCTTGAACTTCAACTTTTGTCCCCTTTTTTCATGAGGTCACCAAAACCAGAGCTAAGTTTCATAACTCTGTTCTGATTAATTAAACGCCCTCACAGCAAAAATGGCTTCTAGTGCTTGACTTAGTTCTCTGGATTCTTGTCTTCTTCTACATTGTAGTCTCACAGTTTTGTGAGGTTGTTTGTTGGGTTTTTTTTTTTTCAGCTTTACTGAGATATTATTGACATATATGTAAATTTAAAGCGTACGACATGATGATTTGATACACATATATATTGTGAAATTATTATCATAATAAGTTTAGTTAACATCTCTATCCCCTCACATAATTACTTTTCTTTGTGTGGTGCTAATGTTTAAGATCTTCCAAATATATGATACATTATTGTTAATGATAGTCACCATGCTGTACATTAGATTCCCAGAATTTATTCATCTTATGGCTGGAAGTTTGTATCCTTTGGCCAAACTCTCCCCATTTCCCCCAAACCCAGCCCCTGGAAACCACCATTCTGTTCTCTATTTCTTTGAGTTCAGCTTTTTTAGATTCCACATGTGAGAACATATGATATTTGTTTTTTTCTGTCTGACTTATTTCACATAGCATAATGCCCTCAAGGTCCATTCATGTTGTTGTGAATGACAAGATTTTCTTCTTTTTATGGTTGAATATATTCCATTGTGTGTGTGTGTGTGTGTGTGTGTACCACCTCTTCTTTATGCATTCATCTACTGATAAACACTTATGTTGCTTCTATGTCTTGGCTATTGTAAATAATGTTGCAATGAACACAAAAATACTGATATGTCTTTGAAATCCTGATTTTAATTTTCTTCAAATATATATCCAGAATCAGGATTACTGAATTATATGGTAGTTCTGATTTTAATTTTTTTGAGGAAACTCCATGCTGTTTTCCATGGCGGCTGCACCAAGGTACACTCCCACCAAGAATGCACAAGGGTTCTTTTTTCTCTACAGCCTCATCAACATTTGTTATCGCTTGTCTTTTTGATATTAGCCATTCTGACAGGTGTGAGGTAATACCTCATTGTAGTTTTGATCTGCATTTCCCTGTTGATGTGTAATGTTGAGCACCTTTTCATGTATCTCTTGGCCATCTGTATCTCTTGGGAAAATATTTATTTAATTCTTCTACCCATTGTCTAGTTGGATTGTTTGTGATTGTTTTTTTGTTTTTTATTTATTTTGGGGGAGGGGTTTGGGTTTGGGTTTTGTTTTGCTTTGTTCTGCTATTGAATTGTATGAGTTCCTTATATATTTCAGAAATTAACCCCTTATCAGATGTGTAGTTTGCAAATATTTTTCTCCCATTCTGTAGGTTGCCTTTTTATCTTGCTTATTGTTTCTTTGCTGTGAAGAAACTTTTTAGTTTGATATAGTCCCACTTGTTGATTTTTGCTTTTGTTGCTTGTAATTTTGGTGTCATATGCAAAAAATAGTTGCCAAGACCAATGCCAAAGAGCTTTTTCTCTGTGTTTTCTACTTGTAGTTTTACTGTTTCAGGTATTACATTTAAGTCTTTAATTCATTTCAAGTTATCAGTGGTGTAAAATGGGATACAATTTCATCTTTCTGAATGTGGTTATACAGTTTTCCCAACACCATTTATTGACGAAACCATCCCTTCCCATTAAGTCTTCTTAGCTTTCTTGTCACATATTAGTTGACCATATATGCAAGAGCATTTCTTTGGGCTCTCAATTCTGTTCCACTGGTGTATGTATCTATTTCTAATGCCAGGATTACTGTTTCAATTACTATAGCTTTGTACTAAAGTTTAAAAATCAGGAATTATGATGCCTCCAGTTTTGTTCTTTCTCAGGATTGCTTTAACTATTTGCGGTCTTTTGTGGTTCTGTATGAATGTCAGGATTTTTTTATTTCTGTGAAAAATGCCATTGGAATTTTGGTAGGATGAGCCTCATTATTTTTAGCTTTTTCTTCCTATGCTTCATTCAGTTTATTTACTTGTCTTCACTGGGACAGTTAATCTAAATCACCTAGACTGACATTACAAGAAGCAGAGATATACAATACCTGCCTAACTGATTTCATTGCCCTCAATCTCTCTTTCTTCCAGTTCCTCCTTTACAAAGTAACCGTGATTATTCCAAGATACCACTCTGATTGAGTCATTCCTTTGCACAAACCCTTCAAAAGCTTAATGTTGATTCTAAAATAAAAATCAAATTTCTGTTTATACAATTAGATCCAAATCTCTCTTTCTTGCCTCATTTATTTACTGTACACTGAGTGGGTGGTACTCGCTAGGGCAGGTTCTGCCTAATCTCTTGCTTGTTACCTCTCTTACCACTTGTCTTACTCCAAACTTACCTACACTCCAGTCGAACTGGAACATTCACTGTCATGTGGCAGACCTGGATCCAGAACAGAGATGGTCTAACTAACTTTTCCCCATCTCCCTCTCCTGCCCCCTCTGAGCCTGCCCCCCTCATGTGCACCGGGTGCTCGTGCTCTCTCTCTCTGTAATTAATTAATGAATTAATTAAAATCTTTTTAAAAAAAGAAATTTCAACCAAGCATTACCTCTAGGGAGAGCAGAAGTGGGGGGAAGACACCCCCCCCCCGGGATGTAAGGTCTGGAAGTGAATTCATCATCATCTTGAATTTTTTGTCAATCTTCATAGTCACAGGGCCACCTAGGAACAATACTTCAAGCCTGTGAAATTTGATCACAGGGTGCCAGGAACATCCTGCATCTAAATAAATCTACTCCCACCTGCTGGCGATCGGCTGAACATCCAGTCAAAGTTGAATCACACCAAAAAACAAAACAACATTCTGGAAGCAGGCAAACCTGGAAACAGGGATTCTAGTTTGGGCCTCTACTGTTATGTGACTTCAGGCCAATCCCCCTTCCTTCTCTGGGTCTCGGTTTTCCTATATTAAAACCCAGATGTTTGGACAAAATGACCTAGAATGACCCTTCCATGTTTATCAAGCAAGGATTTTCTCTAGAAGGATGCCTGGGTGAGCAGGGATGATGGGGACATAACTAACAACAGTAGGAGTGGGTTCAGTTCTGTATGTGATAGTGACATATGGATCCTACCATCTTTTTTTATTTCTGCACCTATGTGGAAAGGAGAGCATTTGCTGCAACGGCAAGGGAAAGGGGGCAAAGAGATGGGAAAGGAAGGTGTGAGGGTGTTCTGCTCTTAAAAGAAGGCAGGGAACTATGATACACATTTTTTTAAAGTTTGGTTCTAAACTGGTTAAGAAAGCTGCAGGAAACACTCAGCTCACCAGGCAACTGAAGCTTTGCTGGGCACAAGCAGTTCCAACTCACCTCACCAAATACTGAGGGAAAGTGGAAGAGGGCTGTATTTCTGTATGAATGTTCTAGCTAGCCAAGAGTGACCCTGAAATTAATTTTCGTTGCAACCCTTCTCAATGGCATGCCTTAGGGGGTTTGGTGTTAGTAAAAGTGACTGAGGTCTATTTGCTGATGGCCCATCTGGCCCATGGGCTCAAAGGCCCTCTTTTTGAACTTCTTTTGTCATGTATCAAAGGTGGGAAACACGGAGGGGATTGAGTGAAGGAATTTCCTTAACCTCTGACATCCTTTTGTTTCACAGGACAGTATGCAAGGTAGTGGGAAGATAAGAGCCCTCTAGTCAAAATGCCAGGCTTTTCCACAGGATGGGGCCAGAATGCCAAAGCACTGCAGTGGACGGCTTGTCAAAGGCTAACTCCCTTGAACATCTGAAACACTGGGCTTTGCTTTCTTTCCCCTTCAAGATGTGAGCCCTAAACCCTCACTCCAACTCTGCATGCCCTGGCTGTGGAACAGAGTCACATCTCAGAGTGATCCTGATTGGTGACTCCTTCCAGTTCCCTGAGCTTTGTCCTGGGGACCTAAAATTGGGGCCAAGAGCACTCTGAGAAAATAGTCTTTAAAAAAAAGTTGGACTATTGGAATCCAATTTCCAGTCTGATGGAGGGCACTCCTGCTTGGCCAGAAGTCTCATAAAACCCACTGGTGATCCCCCACCTCTCCACCCAGAGGCAAGGCATGTGGGATTACTGGTGGGTCAAGGGTTTGGGAATGAGCAGCAGTCAGATACGTTCTGATTTCCAAATGTGTCCATCTCTTTCAGAATGCAGATTCAGCCAGGGCATTCAAATCACCTCACTCCTGTCACCACAAAAAACAAAAACCAAACAACAAAAATCCCAAAGTCTTGGGCACAAGCTATTCCAAGAGAAACGCACATTTCGCATTTTTTCAGAGAGGAAGAGGAGGACCCACTGGGTGCCCAAAGGCGCGGATTGGTGCCCCGCCCCCAGCAGCCAGATTCCCCCCCTCCACCCCCCAACCCAACCCCGGCCCGGCCCCGCCCCTGCCAGTGTCTGTAGCTGGTCGGGGGAGGACTGCAGAGGCCTGAAGGGGCGGGGGGCCGCGCGGCGCGCAGGCTGCGGGCGGAGGCTGCAGCGCGCGCCTTTTTGTGCGGCTCCTGGCCCCTGCTGGATTGGTTCGGTCAGCGTTGCCGTCGGAGTGGGCGGAGCGAGACGGGCGCAGGGCTTGGAGTCCAGTCGCAGCCAGGAGCGGTCGCAGACGGAGCGCACTTCGCAGCTACAGGCGGCTCTTTGGGGCCCCTGCGTCGGACAGAGCTGCTGGGGGGCTGCTCCTCTTGGGCTCTGGGCTCCAGCTCGACCCCCGCATTCCCTGCTTCCCATACCCTCGCTACTGTCTCATTAGAGACTCCTAGCGACCCCCCAGCTCCCTCTCGCCCCGCACTGCCTCCACCCCATCCCTTTCCCCGGCTGCAAACTGCCGTCTCTCGCGCCTTCTAGCCCGGAGCTCTGTGGCCATGGGTATCAGAGGGATGCTGCGAGCCGCCGTGCTCTTGCTACTCATCAGGACTTGGCTCGCGGAGGGCAACGACCCCAGTCCTACCCCAAAATTCCACTTGGAGCTCTCCCCCACCGTGCCCGAAGTCATCTTGAACCTCTTCAACTGGTAAGCCGGTACCGCCAGCCTGGGCATGGCGGCGACAGGGACCCGCGGGCGGCCTCGGGCCTCTTGGACGGAGCGGGCTGGGGTAACTTGAACCCGGTTCGCCGAGCCCGGGCACTTGGGTCCTGCCTGCCGGTCCCTGAAGGGGGATGGGGTGGGAGTGGGGGCGGCAGATTGAAGTAGAGCTCTGTGCTTCAACCCACCTGTTACCGCGGCGCCCCATAGAGCCCCGCGTGCGCCCAAACTGCAGTCCCGGCGGTGGGGGGAGGACGGTGCCCTCACTCCAGGGTCTGCCATCTACCCCCCTGACCAAGGCCCTGGGCAGGTTTTCCCAGTCATATCGATTGGCACCTGTGGGATTGGGGTGGTGGCAGTACAGGGTGATGGACAACTCACAAAACATAGACAGTATAAAGACACCTGTTTGAGTCAGGATTTTAGTCTGTTCCCTGAAGCGCGTGCGTATGTTTGTGTGTGTGTGGAGCGGTGAGAGACCTTTTCCAACGCCGCAGATAGAAATTATTGACTCAACCTCATCGGAGCCCAGATAGTGCGATCAGCGGCTGCATAACCTTATAAATGTGTGGCCTGAGATGGGTGTGCTTTTGTATTTACTCATGTGAAAACATTTGAAGATTCAAGGGGTTTTTTTCTGTGTTTGATTTCAAGTTTGGGTCTGCAAATATCTGAAGAGATGTTAAACAATCAGACTTTACATGTAGATCACAAAAAAAAATGTGTATTTGCAGGAGCCACGGATCCTGAGTGCTGTCATATGGGTAATGTGTGGCACTAAACAGGCGGGAATGCGTTGCTTTAATTCGGGAATAATACATATGTACATTTTGGAATGATGCAAAATGAAATTTTGTCATTAAAGATGATTAGAAATAATTTTTAAACAACAAACCAGAAATGAACATGTATTCAGAAAAAAGTGTGTGGGGGGGTATAGTCTGGCAAGGTTCCAGCAGACAGCCCTGCAATGTCCTCCACCCGACATACCAGACTGCGCTAGTGAACGAACTCTCTCTCTCTCTCTCTCTCTCTCACACACACACACACACACACACACACACACACACACACGCACGCACGCACTGTGATTTGCAGGGACTGGTGTTCGTTCCCTGGTCAATGCGTCAAAGATCCTAAGAGTCATAGTGAAGCCCAGGGCCTGTTCTTCACAAACCCCTTTTGGGGAAAAGAGCCCCACTGAATGTCTAGGTGAACTGGATGAGCTTCAGAGACTTCTAGAAAGACCAGCTCTCTGCAGGGCTGAGCTGGGTCCACTTACATGGGCTCACCCAAAACACGTCTAGGCTGGAAGCATATGCTTAGCTAGAGAGTTGTCTGCCCCCAGAATACATGTCTTTTTGAGGACAGCCCTTGGGCCCCAAAAATCTAAAACGGTTTGATTGGGTAAGGGTCTTAAATCTCTGCTACGTGAGCAAGGCTCTCTCTGTGTCATGTGCCATACGTCAAGTCTTAAAAAGCAGAGTTGTATAAACACCAGATTTACATAGACGTGAGAACAAAATGCCCAGTCCTAGCCTATGTAGGGGAAATGTGACTGAGCCGGAGAATGTAAACTGGCAGGCTCAGCTCAGGGGGACACTGAGGGTGGAAGATGACCTTTCCTGAGGCAATCAGGTGCCCCTGGAAGGATTCCCACCAACCTGGAAAGCTGCATCCACGCTGATGGCAAGATGGGGCTTCTTAAGGGGTTGAGGTAATGCATTTATCTCAGGGCTTGAACCTGCCCGCTACCCCCCTCCGCTTCCCCTACAGTCTCCCCTCCTCATGACCCCTCCTCCCCAATCCTGCCTGGTAACAAGTATCCAGTCTTTGTGCCCCATTCTCTGGATAAAAGCGGAAGAGGGGGGAGGGGGGGAAAGAGGAGTCTGCGTCACTGCTGCGCTTCTGGCTGACTCACTGTAGGGAGGGAGAGGAGCAGGGAGAGATGGGTACATGTATGACTGTACATGTCTGCATGTGTGCAGGAGAAAAGAAGGCCCTGGCAAGTTGACACCTGGGGTGTTCTTTGTTGTTTGTTCCCTGAGAAGCAATGTGGTATTTACTGATGACCAACATTTACTGATGACTTCTCTGTTTCAGCAAAAATTGTGCAAATGAAGCTGTGGTTCACAAGATTTTGGACAGGGTGCTGTCAAGATATGATGTCCGTCTGAGGCCAAATTTTGGAGGTAAGACACGTCCAGATACTAGAAGCCTTTGTGTTAGGTGGAATAGAGCCAAGACAGATGCAACGAGACAGCCCCACTCAGGATGCTGACCAGTGGCACTGCCCAGCCTCAACACTTGCCTCTCCGGACCCCACCTTCCCACCTCTGTGAAAAAGCTGCATCAGAGCACTTCCAGGCCCCCAGCCCCCAGGCCTGTTGCTCTGTCCCTTCAATTTCCCACTTCTCTGCCTTACGCAAGGGGCCTTTCTGCCCCCTCCCTTACAACAGCCTGACATGCACTCCCTGGTGTAGCTAGAGAAGGAGTAACCACAGACACAACTGCTGGGTTTCACAGGCTAGAGTTTTCTGCTCTATCTATGGTGGGGGGGGCACACAGTCTTCTACTTGATGGCACATTCTTTGCACTTTGGACACTTGCCAAGTGATTAGCTAGTTCATCTAGTTCAAAAGTAAGGGCATGGTCTTCTCCCTTCTCCACCTAGTTTACTTTTCCCACCAGGGTCCCGGGCACTTCCACCTCTGCCACCCCTTCCCAAAGCCTTCAGCTCCCACCAGGTTCAGTTCATTCAACACACTGCAGTCAGTGTGATCTTTATAAATCCAGCCTGATCACCTCATGAACTTTCGATGGCATTATCTAACTGCCAAGTATAATCCAAACTCCTTAGCCTAGCACTCAGACCTCAAGCACAGAGATGAGAAATGACAAGGAAACTGAAACAGGAAGCCAATAGATGAGTTTCTTCTTTAATTCCTGCCTAGCCTCCACCCTCAGAAAGGGTGACTGGGCACAATCACACAGCTTTAAGGGACAGGCTATCTGCTCCAACCCCATGGAACAGGAGTAGCATTCTTTGGCCCAGGGGCCACCCAGGAAACCTAGACCAGGGACAGACAAAAGGAAGGGTTCACTAAATAGCAGTTAGTCACATTTCAGCTCAAAAGAAACAGAAAAAGAGTTAAAAATCCGAGTTTCTATGTTGGAGAAAGCACTCCATTTCCTGCAGGTGGTAGAACTAGACACCTCCTCTAAACGGTTAATGAATGCTAATGGCTCACATTTGTACATATGAATAGTGGTATTCCGAATGCACAGTGCCTCCACACAGCCAGTGAGGTCTACGGTGCATGGTGTATGAGACTGGTGTGCGGCGCTATGATTTACCTGGAGAGCCACCTGGAAAATCAAAGCCCCAAGCTTTGAAAGTGGGACACTTAACTGGTGTCGCCTTTGCTGTGTTGCTCCTTCTGAGTGTGGGGACAGAAGGTACAGTCCCAGATCCAAGGTGAGTGTGCACTGGGCATTCGAAAGCTGGAGTGGAGAGGGCGGAAGGAAGGCTCCTTCGATGTGGGAATTCAGATGCTAGGACACAGCCAGCACCCTGTTGTGTGACACTGGTCTTGAAACTGTTGCACCAAGCTCTGGTGGCTGTCAAGGGAGTAGCTACTACACTTTCTCCTTTCCTCATTTTCACGTTTCTCAACAGAGGCTGACCAACAGCCATTCAAGTACACCAAGCACACCCTTTCCACTGTTTCAGGTCTCTGCAGGCATCCAGGGCCAGGGGGAGGGAGCAGGGGCAAGGACCAACCTCTGGAGATCATCAGGTATGGCTGGTCCACAGTAACTCCAAGGCACCTCACCACCGTCTTTCGAGCTAATTCGGATTTAGTTATACCTGATGCCTAACGTCCTAAGTTACACTAAGCTTTATGGGCACGTAGACCTGGGGCATATGAGAAAAGACAGTCCCTGATGAACATGGGAGAGCAAGGACAGTGCAGGACCTTCGAGCATTTAGAGAGAAGGAGGCACTACATGCTCTGTCTGGGACTGTTATATGGACTGGGGTGGGAGGGATGCTAATCAATGGGACACTGGGTCAGGGGCTTCAGGGTTGGGGTAACCAAGGACTCCCTTTAATGCCTCCCACTAGACACAGAATCAAATTCCCCTCTGTCTGAAGTGAAATGGAGATTCGAGGACATACACACACACACACACACACACACACACCCCACATACAGAAGCCTCAGCTAACTGTGGTCAGGTTGGGTGGGTCAGTAGTAAGTAATAAGGCTCCCACAGCCTCATTACTTCCTTGAGAGGAGGAGGAAAAGCCAGCTCCTTCTTTTTGGGCAGGAGAAGTGGGATTCCACAGAGTTGCCAAAGGCAGGTCCTTGAGGACTTCACCTAGTTCAGCACCTGGCTTGACACAGGCATAGAGTGAAGGAATGAGTGGGACATCTTCATCATTCCTTCATTTATCTGTTCTCCCTGTGGTACTCTGATGGCTGCTAGGGAAGGCAAGGACTTGTGGTAGCAAAATTTCTAAGAGGGAGGAAGTGAGTGGTGAACCCCTTTCTCCCTTCCTGAGCCCATCAGGAGGGATAACAATGGGATGTGAGGCTGAGGCCATCACCCCAGAGATAGCGTTTAGACACCTTATCTGGAAATTTGTTGTTCCCCTCCATGGGATACCTTGGCTAAGCTCTCATAAGGTGTTCCCGCTAGGTGGGTTAATTAGAAAAACAGTCCCAGGTCTCCTTCCTTCAGGATCCACATGCCCAGGCCAGGACTCATGGATTGGTGAGGGAAATGTGGACTGCATTTCAGCTCCTACATACCCCTTCCACTGAGGGCTCTTGGACAGGGCTATATCCTGGCCCTTTAGGGTTCAGGTCCCCCAGGATTCCACTGTAATAGATGGAGTTGCCTGAGTAGCACAAAGTGGTCTAAAATGAGAAATCTAACCCAAGAGTGTGGTGGGGGCAGGGATGGCTGTATGGGCCCTCTAGGGCTTGTTGCCTGCTTAACACACTTTCTACCCTCTAAAGGCATTTAGGGAGCCTGAAAGGCTATAATAAAGAAGTACATTTTTAGAAACTCCTATCACCACATACATTGCTGGGAATCATTCACAGTGGCCCTAAGTGCTGGAGTCTGCGCTCCACCCTCACAGAGAGGCCCATTTACTTCTCCACTGCCGTTCATACGCTGATGCCCATCACCTGTTAGTGCTTGAAACATTGGGATAGGAATAACACTTCCCTCTTTGCAGCTCAGCTTCTGGGCTTTTGGCCTGCAGTGAAGCCAGCAGGCTAAATTGCAAGTGTTACACATGTTCCCATAGCAGCAGTGGGGCGTAATACATAGAGAATAATGGCTTAGCTGTGGGGCCAGGTGAAGACAGCTTTCAGCCAATAGGAAACAACAAAAAAAGTGTTTTTCCACAGCACCGTATAGTTTACTACATATTTTCACATCCATTTTCACATTTGAGTGGGCAGTTCTAACACCTATGACTGAAAAAGAAAGCCAGGAGACAGAAAGACACTCAGACACACATTCAGTCACACTCACATATTAACATACACAGGCACCCTTACATATGCACTCCCAGGAACAAACTTACGAGTTCATTCACTCACAAATTCAGTATACACACTTACCTACACTCACATGCCCTTGCTCACATATTTATAGATGCTCACACATCTATGTACATATGAACATGCATACACATGCACATACACGTATGAACATGTTCTCACAAACACACTCAAAAAGTCATTCATACACAGGGGTGCCTGGGTGGCTTAGATAGCTAAGTGTCTGACTTCCGCTCAGGTCATGATCTTAGGGTCCTGGGATCAAGCTTCCCACTCAGCAGGGAGTCTGCTTTTCCCTCTCCCTTTCCCTCTGCCCCACCCCACCACTCATGCTCGCTCTCTCAAATAAATAAATGAAATCTTTTAAAAACACTTATTCATACACATAGACATATTCACATGTTTATGCTCCCACAATCACTTATACTCACACACAAACATGCTCACATATACAAACACACTGCCAAATTCACTCACATACATACAAACGTGCACACACACATGCTTGGATATTCACACACATGGACATACACATTAACATGTGCCCACATTCATTCATACACATAAATAACTCCTATTCACCCACATGCAAAAAATGCATACACATATACACTGACATGCACATGCCATGCTTATACGTGTACATTAACACAATTGCATGCGAACAGGCTAATACATTCACTCACACAGGAGCTTGCTCACACGCATGAACATGTTCACACAAACATGGCCATACATGAACAGGCTCACACATTAACACACACACATACACAAACACACTCACACATTAACATGCTCACACATTCACTCATCCCTGCACAGTGACACATTAACACATATGAATACGCTCATGGATTCACTTGTACATCAGCATGGTCACACATTCAATTACATGCAAACACACTCATGTACACTCATATTTAATCACACACAAACATGCTCACACATCCACTCAAGCACATAAATGTGTTTATATACACTCAAACACCCACATAAATAAGTGTGATGAATGTGAGCATGTAAACATGATCACTAATCACATTTATAACTTGCATACAAAAAAGGTCACACACACACAAGCATATTCACATATTCACGTGATGAACATGCTTACTCACACTGACTATAAGTCACACACTCAAAATTTCATTTGCATTCCCAAATATTCGCCCACACAGACACTTTCATTTACACATTTCCTCACACATGCACTTAACATGCTCACACACAGACTTCCACCTGAGTATGCTCAGACACACGGACACAGACACATCCATTCAGTACACAAACATACATAAACTCGTTTAAAAGTATCTTTAACATACAAACATGAACATGCATTTACTCGCTTGTGGACATGCTTACAAATACATTCACAGGTAAACAGGCTCACATAGACAACCCACATATGTACTCCCACACAATACACTTATATACATACATGTTCACACATTTACTAGCTCACAAACACACTTAAATACATTCACACATTCACCCACACTTCCATATGAATGCAGTCATATTTACAGACATGCTCGCACATTTACTCCCACACAAATATGCTCACATACATGAAAACACCAGTTCACTCACACACACATGAATATACTCATATGTCAACATGCTCACATATATGAACATACCAATTTGCGCACACACAAACTCACAAATACATGCATGCTCATACATTCACTTGCACATGAACACATTCATATACTCACTTCCACACACCAACCTGCCTACATACTTGCATGTGCCTACACACTTACAGGCAGTGTATGCAAACACACAAGCATGCTCATGCATTCACTCACATATGGACATAAAAATTCACTTCTATGCATGGACATACTCAGACATTCCCATGCACATTAACAAGCTTACATACACTCACACAGTCACACATTCACTCACTCAGAGTTGCACACTTACACATGAAAACACATATTCGTTTGCATCTGAACACGGACATTCACTCCCGCACAACATGCCTACATACATGCAAATGCTCACACATTTACTCCCACACAACACACTTAAGCACACAAACATGCTCATGCATTCTCACACACAGACATGCTCACATACTCTCATGTGCACACTGACACATTCATCTCCACATGAACACAGTCACACATTCACTCATGCATATGAATATACTCACATACACTCATGTGCTCGACACACACGTGTTCACACAAAGACACATATTACCTCACAGATGGACATACTCACATGCACTCACACAAAGATGCTCATACACACCACAAATATTATCTCTTGTTTTTGGGCTCATTGCTCTTGAGTTTTTATCACAAAAACATTTAGAAAAAGAGTGCTTCATTCCCTTATCCTCTGTTTATCTCATCCTGACCCCTTCCTTTCATCATATCATGGGCCAGGCCCTGCTCTAAGCGGTTAGCCTGCATTAATCATGAGATCAGTGCTGTCATTATTCTCATTTTACCCATGAGGAAATTTAGGCTCAGAAAGGTTAGGTAACTTTTGTTATGTTTATTTAAATTCCAGTTAGTTAATGTACAGTGTCATATTAGTTTCAGGTGTACCATATAGTGACTCAACACTTCCATACATCGCACGGTACTCTTCACAACAAGTGCCCTCTTTAATCCCCACCGCCTATCTCACCCATCCCCCCACCACTTTCCCTCTGGTAACCATCAGTGTGTTCTCTATAGATAAGAGTCTGTTTTTTGCTTTGCCTCTCTTCCCCACCCCCTCCACATTCGTTTGTTTCTTAAATTTCACATACGAGTGAGATCATGTGGTATTTGTCTTTCTCTGACTTATTTCACTTAGCAGTGTGCTCTCTAGCTCCAGCCATGTCATTGCAAATGGAAAGATTTCATTCTTTTTCATGGCTGAGTAATATTCCATCACATCTTCTGTATCCATTCATCAGTCGATGGACACTTGGGCTGTTCCCATGGTTTGTCTACTGCAGGATAATGTTGCTATAAACATCAGGGTGCATGTGTCCCTTCAAATTAGTATTTTTGTATTTTGGGTAAATATGGAGTAGTGCCATTGCTGGATCACAGGGCAGTTCTATTTGTAACTTTTTGAGCAACCTCAGCCACTCTGGAAAACACTACGGAAGTTAGGTAACTTATTCAAGGTCACACAGCTAGTAAGTGTCAAAACGGGGTCCAAACCCAGTCTGGCTTCTGAGTCCACGCTTTATCATACCCTGCATGTAACAGTGTCTTCCTGTGTTGTAGGTGCCCCTGTGCCTGTGGGAGTATCTATCTATGTCTCCAGTATTGAACAGATCTCAGAAATGACTATGGTAAGTGTGCCAGCTTCAGCCATGTGGCAAGGAGCAGGGTCATAAGCCAACTCCAATTGTTCTGACTTGCAACAGAGCCCACATAAATGAACATGGTAGGTTTTAGAAACTATAGCCACCTGGAACAAAAAAAATAAATAAATCCAAATGAATTATAAACCTAAATGTTGAAGGCTTATGAAGCTTTTGAAAGAGAATATAGAATACTGTCTTTGTGTCTTTGTCATAGGACTTCTTTAAAAAGTCATAGAAAACAGAAGCCATAAGCATAAATACTGGTAATTTCAACTATGTTAAAATCCTATCTAGGGGCACCTGGGTGGCTCATTCGGTTAAGCATTTGTCTTCAGCTCAGGTCGTGATCCTGGGGTCCTGGAATCAAGCCCCACGTCAGGCTCCCTGCTCAGTGGGGAGTCTGTTTCTCCCTCTCCCTCTGTCCCTCCCCACCTCTCTCTCTCTCTCTCTCTGTCCCAAATAAATAAATAAAATCTTTTAAAAAATTCTATCTAGCCAAAACTTCTAGAACTTCTGTTTTGCAAAACAGACAAATAAAACCAGTATAACAACTGTAAAAGGATAAGTCAGAGTGAAATTATATGCAACACAAAGAACTGCTATTGAAAATATACATAATTCCTGTGAATTAATAAGTTTGTTTGTTTGTTTATCAGAGAGAGAGAGAGCATAAGCAGGGGGAGCAGCAGGCAGAGGGAGAAGCAGCTTCCCCACTGAGCAGGGAACCCAATGCGGGACTCGATTCCAGGACCCTGGGATCATGACCTGAGCTGCAGGCAGATGCTTAACCGACTGAGCCACCCAGGCATCCCAGCAAGAATATTTTTAAAACAACAGAGAAATGATTAGAAAATTTGAACAGGAACTTCACTTTTGTGAAGAAAACCAAGTAGCAGATAAACATGTGAAAATATGTTTGACTTTATTATTAATCAATGAAATGCAAAATAAGATCAGAGCAAGAATGCATTCCATACCCACCAGATTGGCAAAAGTCAAAAGTCAGACAGTACCAGTATTGGCCAGGCAGGAGCACTGGGAACTCTCATCTGCCCTTGGTGAGGGGGTAAAGGGGAACTTTCGTGTCATTATTTTTATTTCATGTTGATTTTGGTACATATTGTGTGTTCACATAGTAGTATATACATAGTATATTGACATGAGAGAATATTCTCTCCAGTGCAAGTGAACAAACTTTAATTACAGATATCAACATGAAGGAATTTCACAAATAGAATTTTGAGTGAAAGAAACAAATTATAAATATATACACTATAATTCCATTTGGAAAAAAAAAATTTTAAATAGGTCCAAGTAAGCAATATGTTTCCTAGAAATACCTACATAGACAATAAAATTCTAACAAGAAGCAACAGAGCTATTATCATTAAAATCTAAGATAATGGATACTGCTGGGAGGTAGGTGTGGGGAATATGTTCTGGAAGAAACACATTGAAACGAAAGTTATTGGTAATATTTCATTTCTTAACCTGGATTTCAGTTAATTACGTGAAGCTCAGTTTATTCTTAACATTTAACATTCTTACATGTTCCAGTACTCATCTGTATTTGGGGTGTATGTTGTACACCTGCATGCACACACACACACACACACACACACACACACACATTGAGGATGGAGAGCTAGACAACTTCACTTATGACTGGGTGTTACCTTTCTCTCCCCAGGACTATACAATCACAATGTTTTTTCATCAAACCTGGAAAGATCCACGTTTAGCATACCATGAGACCAACCTGAACTTGACCCTAGACTATCGGATGCTGGAGAAGTTGTGGGTCCCTGACTGCTACTTTCTAAATAGCAAGGATGCTTTTGTCCATGACGTAACTGTGGAAAATCGCGTGTTTCAGCTTCACCCAGATGGAACAGTGCGGTACGGCATCCGGTGAGTCTCCCCAGGGGTTTGAGGACCATCCTGGAAGGCTTCCTTCTCCCCACTGAGTATCCCATGAATGCACTACAAGGGACACACTAAAGAACCTGTTACTTTCCACATCTGTATTGTACTGCCCCCTCAGTCATCCTACCCAGTAGTCAAAGTGAAACCTTCAGAGTTTTCCACAGCCATCCTTGGCTGTCCTGTCCCCCCACCTTGCGCATTCTTCAGTCCCTAACTTAAATGCCCTCTTTGTCAAGAAACCTCCTTGATTTGCTTAAAGAGCTCCCCCTCCACCTTAGCATTGTATACATTCTGTTATTTATCTTGGTTTCTTTTCTCTTCCATGAAGTGAGGGAGGGAGAAAAATGAACGCTGAAGCCACTGCACTGAGGGAGGGGGCCCAGTCTCTGTCGTTGGTCATATCTGCATCATGCACGGGGCCCAGGATGTGCAAGGTGTCTGTTGTCTATGGCTCTGTATACGTGGGATGCACACGTGCTGGAAATCCTCGCTGGCTTATTTATAGCACAGCATATGGTCACTGAGGCTCTCCTCAAAGCATCATCTCTTACAAACTGTCACTTACGACAAGCATAAGAGATAAATGAGGCTCAGAAAATTTCTCCAAGAGGTAGTTGCACCAGGGTTCAGCCCCTATCTCTGAGTCTCTCTTTCTCTGGGCTGCTCCTGCTCTGTCCCTTTGTTTCTCTCTTCTTTCTCCATGGCCCAAGGTGCTAGTAAAAGACCAACAAAGCTTGCAGGAAACAAGGTCACTGGTCATATTTGTTTCATATGAGGGGGGCCTCAGCTGATAAATTCTGCGTGGAGGATTCATGGAAGGGAGACACACACACACACACACACACACACACACGCTACCCAGTATACAAAATGGAAATCACTTCAAGGGTTGAAAGGGATTAGGCCTTGTCTCCCTTCTATGTGGTGGGTCACTTCTCCCACTTCCGCAGCTCCTCCCAGATCCTTCCGCAGATTCTTCTCACGGGCCCACCATGTGGCAACTTGAAGCCCCTGCCCAACACGGCACAGCCCACCTTAGATATGTTAATACCTCGTACCTATTTATATCTCCTACTGTCATTTTGCTCAGCCCCAGTGGCCTATGTGCATAGGCAGGTACACAGAGATGAGAACACTGAGGGAGCAGCCCCCATAGCCAAAGGCAGGCCTGGGCTACAGCTCACATCCATACCTGCACACCACATCCAGGTACTCCACGTTGGACCAGACACCTCAGCTGCTTCAGTGTAGCACCGTTTCCTCCTTCAGCAAGAAGTCCACTTTCTGTCTCTCCATCCAGTTTCCTCAAGGGCCCTTCCCATTCTGCTGCCCTGAGGTTTGCTGTCAGACCTCTTGGCTTCTCTGTCACACACACATTCCCTCTCTCCTCCCTACACAACTGCAACCCAGCTTTCCTCTAGGAAGGAAAGAAAGGAAGAGAAAAAAAGAGGGAAAGAAAAACTGGAGGAGGAAAGGAGGACCCAGTTCAAGTGTAGGCAGTTTGGGAAGGTATTAGGTGGGTCGGTACGCGGAGTACCTCAGTTTTCTCAGGAACAGTTGCTTACCTGGGCTTGACTTGCTTTTCCCTTCCTTTTGCTTTTCCTCTGCAGACTTACCACCACAGCAGCTTGTTCCCTGGATCTGCAGAAATTCCCTCTGGACAAGCAGACCTGCAAGCTGGAAGTGGAGAGCTGTACGTTTATCTCCCGAGGCCACTCCTTTTCTACCTGGGGTTATAGGCATCCAGAAACTAAAGGCAGAGTAGACAGTGACAGGGAGGGCATTATCTCCCCTACTCCCTCCCTCCCCATTCTCTTTCTCTTCAATAGATGAACAGACAGACAGAAGTATATACATAGCATCTGGGAGAAGGTGGCATTTCATGTGTGAATAGTCAGTCCCACGGGGAAAATGTACCTTGAGAAAATGTGTACAAGCTAGTAGACAGGAGCACATCTGTTTGCTCTGTTTTCTTTCCTGGCTAAGAAACTCCAAAGTGAGAATTCCCTTTCCAAGCGCCCTCCTGCTTTGTGCTCAGACTCAGAAAACCACAAAGGTGCCCCAAAAGTGCAGGTTCTGACTCTCCTTTGGGTTCCACAGCCTGCTCTGGTGTGAAATCTGCCTATGCCTGCGTTCTCACACACTGACCCTGTTTCTTTCCCTCTCCCAGATGGCTACACGGTTGAAGACATTCTACTATACTGGGAAGGCAATGGGAATGCCATCCAGGGGACTGACAAGCTGCACATTCCTCAGTTCAGCTTCCTGGGAAAGACAATGACAAGCAAAGAGGTGTTTTTCTACACAGGTGGGTCTGATCTTCTCTCCCATTTCTTCTCTCTTCTGTACCCTGGTAAACTTCTGGACATCTGTCTGCCATTGACCTCGACACTCTCTGCTGCCTCCTCTCCTATTTCCTTCAGGCTCTAGACACCTTCCAACACCCCCCTTCAAATGAGGAAATGGGTGTGGAAGCAGTAGGCCAAGTTTGACACTCTACAGGTGTAAAATGTCATGCTCTTCCTGATAAAAACAGGCCTCTTCTCATGATCTGGCCTCTCCCCCTCCCTCTGTTTGTGTCTTTGAAATATTTCCTATATCTCCCATTTCAAAACTGCAATTGACGTGAAACAAGTGAGGCAGGAGGAAGGAGAGAACAGACTCGCCATGCCATATGGACCTACTGACATGCCATTGTCAATGGCCTTAAGGCAGCAAATAGGGTCAGATCGTCAGACTGCTCAGGCTGGAATATTAGAGGCTTCCCTTCCTCCATCCTGTACTTCACCCTGAAAATCCCCTCAGCCCTGCGACCCTAATACCAGTATGTCTCCTTGCCAGGTTCCTATGTGCGCCTGATACTGAGGTTCCTGGTCCAGAGGGAAGTCACCAGCTACCTTGTGCAGATCTATTGGCCTACTGTTCTCACCACTGTTGTCTCTTGGATATCGTTTTGGATGAACTATGAATCTTCTGCAGCCAGGGTAACAGTTGGTAGGTTCTGTCCTCATCCCAGGGAGGAACTTGGATCATCTTGCTCAGAAAAAAGTTGAGAGTAAGAGAGGAAGGAATACTTGGAGTGGTATGTGACTGCACATGCAAGGAAACAATATCGTGCCTGCCCAGCAGGCATTTATCCAGGGGCTTAGCCAGTCCCCGGCAGAGACACTGATATTGCAGACAAGTGTGAAAAAAATCAGGGCTAAGATCTTGGTACGCTGGACCCAAAGTATTAGAATGCATTATTTGCTGGATACATCAATGAACAAGTCATACATTTAGATCAGAAATGCAATACAACAAATGTTGATTAAGCAACATATCAAAATGCCCATCAAAATGGCAGTAGAGGATTTCCAAAGAAGCTGCCCTGAATGAGTATCTAGTGGAATGCTGGGATAGATACTGTGAGTTGCCAAAGGAGGAACTGTTGGCTAAAACTTCAGCAAAAAAAAAAAAAAAAAGTCTTGTTCAAACTGGGTTTTCAAGACTTGTGGGAGGCAGAGGCATAAGACTTGTCATTCACTAAAACAGGAAATTGCTATTAAAAGGCACAGGGGCATTAAAAGGGGACTAAGTCACAGGTGCCTGGGACAGGACCTGTGGGGAAATAGGGAGAGTCATAGAGAGACAGAAGGGGTGACTTGGAAAGACTTGAAATTCCAGTGTAAGCAATTATAACTTCATGTCCAGGCAATGGGGAGAACCAGAGGGTTTTCAGCAGTACCAGCGAGGGGCCTGTGGAATCAGCTCCCAAGTTTATCTGGTCCCAGTGCGCCCCACATCCAGGTCTGGCTTTTCCTTCATGGTCTTTGGGGCAGACTCCTCAGCCTCCTTCTTTAGGAGCACAGGTTGGACTAAGCCTTCAATATTTGTGTAATATTTTAAGGGCTCACAAACCTTTCTGAGGGACATGATCTAAAAGAAAGCCTATGTGCTGGAGGCATAAGTCACTGTGAAAACATGGCTGGAGATTTTGGACTTGATCCTAAGAGCAATGAGAAAGTCACTGAATCATCAAAGCACCAGCTGGGTGTAAAGCTGGGGAGGAAGAGCAAAGAGAGCACTTGAGCGAAGTCCCCAGGCCTAGAGAGCTGAAGACCTTTTGCTGAGAGCCCTCCCTACCCCAGAGATGATGGTTGCTCCCTTCCTGTGGGATGTGGGCCTGATGGCTTGCCAAGAACTTCAGCCACCTGAGGAGGCTAACCCTGTGCCATGTTCTTTGTAGGTCTGACTTCAATGCTCATTCTGAATGCCATCAACTCACATCTGCGGGATAAACTCCCCCAAGTTGCCTGTATTAAGGCCATCGACATCTATATGGTCGTATGCTTCTTCTTCGTGTTCCTGTCCTTGCTGGAGTATATCTACATCAACTATCTTTTCTATAGCCGAGGAGGATCCCGGCGCAACCAAAGGCAACGCAGGAGAGCGCAAAGAGTCATGGCCCGCTACCGCTACCGCTACCGATACCGCTACCACTACCAGGAAGTGAGCCTGCAGGTTTGGCTTTTTGACTAACAATCAGCTTTCAATGATTAGGGATTAGGCCCCTTCTTAAGCCTAAACTTAGCCCTTGACCCTTTCACATTTCTTAGTTCCTTTAATCCTCACACAGCAGACACACACACACACACACACATATCAGATAACAAGGAAATAGAACAATTTATCATCACTCCTTTATAGGTCAAATCATGGTCGCAAGGTCACAAGGCAATAAGTGGCAAACCTAGATTTTCCCAGACCTTTTGACTTCAAATCCAGTCCACTTAGCATACTTTCAAGAGCAGGTGATGGAACCAGAGGGAAGAGGAGCACAGGGAGGCTGAAAGGAAGAGAAAGACACCAGAGAGGTTAGCCTACCCCTCATTCCTTTGCTCTTTCAATTCCTGAAGCCATGCTGAGGGTTTTCTTGCTGGCAGTACATTAACATCCAGCAGTAACCCCCTCCTTCACAGGAAGCCCAGCCACATCTGCCTGAGGAGGCCTTGCCTCCATCCACCACATAGCACTCCAGAGAGAGCAGCTGCCCCAGGGAGACATAGGCTTGGCAGCCACTGTGGATTTCCCTTCCATGCTAACAGCCTCTTGGTCCTGTTCCTCAGTCCCTTGCACACCGGAGATCCCAGGAAGAGATGATTCTGTCAGTGGAAGAGATCAACAGTCACATTGCAAGTGCTGATGTGGAAAGTCCTCTCTCTCCTCCTCCCTCCCCACCACCAGTGCTTATTCATGTAGGATATGAATCTCCTGACTTCAGAAATGTCTCTACTATCTCCTTGAAGGATGACCAGGTTAGCATAGAAGATGAAAGTGGCTCTCTTTCCTCCAGACCAGTGCAGGCCTGCCTGGCAAGCCTAGAAAGCCTCAGCTCTTTGACCTCCATCCCAGAGCAGGCCCCACTGGCCACCTCAGAAAGCCTCAGCTCACTGTCTTCTCTCTCAGAGCAGGCCTGGCTAGCCTCTAGAGAAAGCCTGAATGATCTCCCCTCCACCTCAGAGCAGGCCCTGCACAGCCATGGCATTCACTTTAATGGTTTTGAGATTGATGACAATGTTACTCCTACTGAAATGCTCAACCGTGCTGAGGCCCATGGCCATGCTGATACCCATGACCCAGAAGACCCTGAAGAAAACTCGAGCTCAGATGAGAGTCATGGCCATGGCCCCAGTGGGAGGCATCTGCTTGTCTATGGCCACAGGTGTGTGCAGGAAGCAAGCTGCAGCCTTGATGAGATCCGTAGCAACCTTAATGAGATTCGTAGCAACCTTGATGAGATCCGTAGCTTGCCTGATGACATCAGAGTTGAGAGCGGCTACCTTGACCTTGAGAAGCAGCTCAGGTGTGATCTTGACAGTACCTGGAGCCTTAATGTTGATGATTTCGTGGGTTTTGACCAAGGCAAGGACAGTAACTCAGAGTCTGATGACAGTTGCCCCCCGAGTCCTGGTTGCTCCTTCAGTGAAGGGTTCTCCTCCAAGCTCTTTGACCCTGACTATGTCCCTAAGGTCGACAGGTGGTCCCGGATCCTCTTCCCTCTTGCCTTTGTGGTGTTCAACATTGTCTACTGGGCATATCATATCAATTAGTCCCATAGTGCCCCTTTCATGGTTCCTCTTGATTCCATTTTGCCTTCTTTTCTTGGTTCATTTTATTTTGTGGTTATTTGGGCAGTTGAATCAGTTCTACCTTTCTCTTTATAAACATGAGGTGGCAAGTAGTTGAAAAGGATGTGTTCCAGCTGGAAGGAAAGGGATTGAGATGGAGTTGGAGGTAAATAGTGCATTGATTTTCCTTTTCTGCTGGAAGACTATCTCCTTTTCAAAGACTTCTAATATCTATGAAGCACAGAAAAGCCCCTGGAAATGTTTGGAGGACAAAGCCAGTTTGGGAGACAGAAGAAGGATCCAAGCTCTGTGCATAAACATTTCTGGGGGTTTTTCTGCCCCCCTGATGTGTTGAATTTTCTTTTTCATTACTTTTGTTCTTCTGTTTTTCCTTCCTAGGAGTTTAGTCCTTGTTCACCCCCTGATTAAGGTTTTACAAGAGAAAGTCAAGCTGGGTTGAGCAGGGGAAGGGCTAGCCATGGGTTGAAAGTGCAGGGGGCTGGCTCTAGGGAACTTGGGGAAATCTGAAAGTGCCTCTTCCCCACTATTTTCTTCTGTTGTATTTTGAGTATGGTGTTGTGGTGTGGGGTTTGGAGTGGAATGTGAGTGGGTAGGGGTACTGAGTGAGATGTCAGAGTAAGTGAGAGATCATGTTTCCAGCAAGAGCTTGCAGGGGGTGATGAGGTCAAGTTGGAGATTCCCAGATTGAACTGCCATCTTTGGAGGGATTGGAACTTTTCTTGTCTATATTTCTGCTTCACAATGCTTGACAATACAGACCGGGTACTGGGCACATCTGTCTAGGTCAGATGCTGACTTGATCACTAGTCACAGAGCAACCACTTGCTGAATGAAGACTAGGGTCAGGAAATTTCTGACTTGCTATTTCACCACCTGGTCTAGAACGGCAGATGAACAATTGTTGTGAATCTCTATAGTAATCCTGTGTGTCTAGCACATAGCAAATGTTAACAAGCTCACTGACCCATCACATTGTTACGCCCTCACAGGAGCCCAGTGAGCCAGGGAAGCAAAGCACATTGTCCCCAATGTTCCAAGGGGGAAAAATGGAACGTCTGTATCATGCTTAAGGACATGCAACTAGTAAGTGGTAGAGCCATTCCACTTGCTCTTCTTTCTTCTTATCCTCTTAACTCTCTCAACTTAAGTGCTCCCCTTTCTCCTCCCCTCTTTACAAATGGGGGTGCTCCATCAGGTTCTGCTTATTTGCCGGGCACCGGATCTCATTCTATAGCACCTGGAACATCTCTGCAGAAAGTAGCCAGTGACCAGCCAGTGAGTGTGAACCAAGCACATGGAACATGGGTACTGCCCACCCAGTGGGGCTGCTAAGGGAAATAGAAAGTAGCCTGCACTCCAACTTTCCTAGCAGCTCCACCTCATTAATGGAGGCCATGGGGGAACAAAGACTTGCCAATCACTCCGCCTATGTTTCTCCTTCCCGCCTGGGCAGCTTCTCCTGCAGCCCCTCAGCCACCTACCCTTTTAACTATGTTTCTGTGTTTGTGTTTCTGTGTATAGCTGAGTGCATATGTGCGTCAAAGTAATTCTGTATGTACATACAACTATTTGAGAAGCTGTACAGCTCTATGTATATCAATGTAAATCTATACTGGTGTGTATAAGAGTGTATATATAACAACGTGTGGATGCATGTTTGTGTGTGCACACCCCTATAAAAGAGTGTGTGTGCTTGTGTGTACATGCATGGGTATATGCTGTGTGTGTATGAGAACATATGTGCATATACCCATGTTTATTTGTCTGGTTTGAATGAGTGTGAAAGGAAATACACCTGAAAGCATATGTATTTCCTGTTGGTGGCTCTTCTAGAACCACCTGAATTCCTTTGGCCTGTTCCCGCATAAGTGGGGGGCCATATTTGGCCGGGCTGGTTAACTGACTGTTTATTTCCAATTCCCTGTTCCAGGGAGCAGTGTCTCCCAGTCCCCATCCACTCTTCTCCTCCTGGCTCCACCCATCTGTGCTGTCTCCTGGAAAGAAGACACAGGAGAAGTGAATGTAGTCCCAGGAAGTGACAATTTAGTGCCTTGAGGTAGGAAGTGCTCAAACATGGGATAAGCTAGGAATGCAGAGCATTTTGCTTTGTCCTGAAATGACATGTTTGAGTAAAAAAGGCAGGGGTTGGGGGGGCAGTGCCTTGAAGATGCATTAAGAAATATGATGTAGATAATGGGTGGGGAAAGCTAAAGAACTGGAGAGGGAATTGTATATAGCCTTTATAACTCATCCCCTTATTGCAATCACATTGGAAGCCCAACACGTGTGGGGGCTGAAGGCAGTCAAAAGCAAGTGGGTGATGTGAGGAAATAACCCAGGGTATCAACTGCGGAACTGTGGTCAGAGAACCAAAGGTGCTTGGGAGAGGGCTCAGGCAAGGACAGTGGGCGGGGGGGCTGTGGGGGGTAGGAGCACTGTAGTAACCCATCCTGCATCTTGGGATGGCCTTTGATTTGGATTCCAGAACTCCCTCCTCCCACCCACTCCAGGGAAAGAGATCATCAGAGGGGTGAGAGGATTGACCAAGGAGAGAGGTGCAAAGGAGCACCAGGGGCTGACTACCTACATCAGCCCAGGTTGCCATCTCTCTTCTATACACACGGCATACAAATATAGCCTCCTACCCATACCCACAGAGACCTACACAGTCACACATACATGTATACACATGTGGGCACTCACCCTCAGCATCAAACGGATGTATACACAAACACGTGCACACTCACAGCCACATATATATTCACACGTACAAGCACACACGATTACCCTCATATTTGTGTGCATGCACACGCACACACACACAAACTTATAAAACAGCTAAAACTAAAAAACTTGTCACTGGAATATCTAAGATTGCCTCTCTTTTTTTGGACACCTCTCACAGAAAGATCCAGGTTGGAAGGAGAGAAATGACCCCACATCCAAGGTTCCCATCACGGCTATTGAAAGACTTGCTTCCTGGAGCCTCAACATTGGTTGATTGATTGGGATTTAGGTTTCTAGGACCCTGGAGGGCCTTTGAGCCCTGTGGGAAATGAGTGGTTTATTTGGGGTGATGTCATGCAGAGAGATTGAGCAGTGGGGACCAGAAAGTAGGTTTGAAGATGCGTCTCGCAGCAATGCACAGGAGGGCTTCAGAGCACAGAGGAAGGGAAGAGAGGCCAGTTGTAAATATCTCTGTAGATTCATGTAGCTAGATAAAATATTTATACCTTAAAAAGAACATCTTGCCCTAAAGTGCTGCAATGAGAGCAGTTGAACTCAACTGCAACTCACACTGTGTGAGGTTATGTGTCAAGGCGAGGTGGAGGTTTGGCAATGACACCTTTGCAGAAGTTTGAACCTTCTGAGTTTGTCATGGACTTGATCGTTTTAGCCTGAAAATTGCCAGATCTCCCCTTGTTGTGTTATGTGTGTGTTCTGTTGTCAGTGTCATTGTTGAGCCCCATCCTCAGCCAGCTGCCTACATCCCGTCCCACCCCTCACCTCCCACCAAGTAACTCTGGAAGTGCAGAGCATCTGGCAGGGCATTATTGGAGTTCAGTCCACAGAACCTTCCTTTCTCAGCCCCAGCCAATCAGAGAGTGCTTGTGGTGAGATAATTTGGAGCTAGGGCAGAAGGAAGGGTCTTGCTGAGTCTGGGGTGGAGCAGCCCTCACTTCGCCTTTCTGCCTATCTTTCCTCTTCTTCACATGGGCTATCCCATTAACTCTTCCTCTAGAATTCCTTCTCCACCACTACCACAGGAAGATACCCTCTGTCTCTTCAGAGTGGCATTTTGTTGTGAGGATGTGTGCCTTTACAGAGATAATGGATGATCTGTTGGGTCTTACTGGAGCTTGTAAAATGTATTCTTACAATCTGTGTCATCTTGTTAATAGCAAGGCTGTAATGTCTTTGCATATTTAGAACTGAGTTTTGCTGAGACCATGGCCATTCATAATGAGGTTTCTTTATTCTGTACATAAAAGAACTAACCCTTTGAGCTATTAACTAATGAATGCATTTGCTAAGCTATCAACCTGCATGGTACCTTGCCGTGGTGATGAGCATCAAAGGAAATTGTGACTTGTCCTATTGAAAGTGCAGTGTGTTTGTGTTTATTGTGTAGTGTTCTATGATCAATATGAAATCTCTATTATCAGTGTTGGGTTTTCAGGGTAGGGAGGGGGAAGGTGTTACAGTGTCTCTCTGATGTATTTCAATTATAAAATAGTCCCAGTTGGTCAGGGTCACCTCTGTTAATTCAACATGTATGAGACTTTGCACCCACTCTATCTTGCCGGACTGTACCCCTGGGGTCAGGAGCCATCAGCAGAACTGAAGGTGCCCAAGTGTAGTGAAACTGGCTGTGGTGCCTGACTTAGGGCAGTGCCGGAGAATTCTTCAGACAGGCAAGTCCGTGCAATTCTGAAGCAGATGAAATACAGTAAAACCACAAACATGAAGGTCTTCATGGAAACCAAGAGGAGGACCAAGAGCCACGTGTCTTACTGGCCTGACCTGCAGAAGGGTGCAGAACAGCAGAGACCCCCCCCCCAGATGACCCAGTTCCCTCTTTGTCCTCATTAAATGTACATTTTTGCATGAAAAAGACCTTGACCAGTCCGGACTAAAAGAAGGAAAACATGAAGAAACATAAAATTATGCTTCTGAAAAATATGCTGAAATAAAGGTTTATAAATAGCCAAAAGGAGAAAATAAATATATATAATGGCAATTACACTTACGGGTTGTTGTGTTTCCTCTCTGTTGGATTAGAAAGGGGTTCTATCTGGGCCTGGGAAGCCTCTGGCTTCCATTGTTCACCTTTGCCTTCCCAAGGCTTTGCACATTGACCTACTCATACCCTGAGATATTTGAACCCATGGTTTTCAAGCAGAGTGGAAATAGTAATGTACAGTTAAAATTAGTTTGCACTTTCACACAAGCCATTTTAATCATTTAAAACAAAAATTGTAAAACAAGTCAAGTCGTTGTAGTGCCAAACTATAATGTGAACATTTATTTCCATTGGCAGGGGGATCTTTAGTAAGAATAGTTTAAAAAATCTCTTTTGCCAATGTGGATGTGCACAATAGAGAGCAAGAAAGCCCTATGAGGGTGGGGAGAGAGCACGTTCAGGTTTTAAAAACTTCGTAGAGTCCTGAACATTGTTAGAGCTGGGAGTTGCGGCCCCTGGCTGGCTGATGAACTCACAAGTGTAGGCAGTGTGCTACTTGAGGGTACCACAAGGGTCTCTGGCCCAGTGAGTGGAGTTTGATAGTAATTCTTGCTACAAGTATAAAAAAATTAAAATTAAAATAATAAAATAACTTTGTAGAGTCACATTAAAACATCCTGCCGCTGGTGCACCCACCTTCAAACACCTTTTGATGAAAACCTTGGAGTTGCAACAGGAACCCTAACCTGATGGCTCCCCCTCTGTGGTCCCTTTTGTGCCCAAACAGGTCAGGAGAGCAGTGCCTTCACACACTGCTTTGCAGATCTGCCCATGGTGGGAGGGGCCTGGTGTTGTTACAGGTACACACAAGAGAAAATGCAGTTGGAGGTAAGGAGTTTTCACAGTACACCTGGAGCCTACTGTTAGCTACTGAGTTCTTTTCTGCTGGCAAAGTTCTTGCCACAAGTCAGGTTTTGAAGGTGGCCAGCGACCCCAAGTGGAGCTTGCTGCCCTTGAATGGTCCTACTGTCACTTGCCGCCCACTGATCATACGTACAACTACCTTAAGGGATAGGGTGGAAGAAGGGGGATATGGCCTCCCTCTCCTTTTACAGCTTCCCTTAGGGTGAAAGAGCCCTTGCCACAATCTCTCTAGGCTTCCGGCAAGGCCTCTCTTCCCAGCTTCCCATGTTGGCTCAGCTCCCTCCAAGCCCTAGCAGGGCCTCCCAGGGGCACCTTGGTACTGCCCTGGTATACTGCTTACCCAGTCCAGGTCTCTCCTAAGCTCTCTGCCTGAGCAGAATCTCAAAAGAATTAGTAAGGAATCCAGGACTAAAGCAGATTTGTTTTATGTTTTAATAACCTTAAGTGCATTTTATACTGATATTTTTTAAAGTAATAGGATATAAGGAACTATTTATCGTGAGATTTAAATGCCTTTCTGTCCAATGGTCTGAAAGCAGCTCAGAGACTATACCCAATGTGCAAGTGCCAGAATTTGAACACGAACTCTTTCCATGGCCAACCTAAGATTTCCAGCGGCGAATGCAGTTCAGCATCCTTGACTCTAGATTTCTCTATTTCATTTTTTAAAAGATTTTATTTATTTATATATATTTTTTATTTTTTTACTATGTTCAGTTAGCCGTATAGTACTAACTGTATAGTACATCATTAGTTTTTGATGATTTCTCTATTTCAATTACAAATCAGCTTCTTAGGGGCACCTCGGTGGCTCAGTCAGTTAAGCATCTACCTTCAGCTCAGGTCATGATTTCAGGGTCCTGGGATCAAGCCCGTATCCAGCTCCTGGTTCAGCAGGGAGTCTGCTTCTCCCTCTCCCTCTCCCTCTCCCTCTCTCTCTCTCTCTCTCAAATAAATAAATAAAAATCTTTAAGGAAAACAAAATCAGCCTCTTAGAAAGTCTCCCTTTAATATCGTGTGGGGGGACAGAGGTTAAAAATTTATTGGAGATAGTGGACCCCAGCCCCTCTTCTGTCTAGCATTTTCTGTGTGCCCTTGGGCAAGACCCTGTTCATTTGGGGGCTTCTTCCAGTCCTCTCCTTTCCCAGCCCATTCTCACCCTAGGCCTGGTACACCACTCAAAGCTCTGCCCATTAAGGTTTTCCCTTCCCACTCTCTTTCAAGAACACCCCCAAGTGCCATCCATTTTCAGCTTACACCCACATACTAAACCAGCCCATGCTTAAACCAGCCAGGGCCTAGAGGAATCATATATGGTTATAGGTGCAACTGGGGAAGCAGTGCTGGTGCAACTGTAGTGGGTGGTATGGGGGTCTAAGCTATCTGCTCAGGTAATTGAGTCCTCTGGTACTACTCAGGCGGGAACAAGCCAGCACTATTATCTCAACCATGCTGTATCATTGGATGGGAACAGCCCAGGAGAAGTGTAGCCTTCTAGTAAATGCAGCTGAAGCTGGCAAGCAACTATGCCCCCTACAATATATTCTCCTGCTAAACATCTGAGTGGCACACCTCCATGGCCACAACACAAACTTATTTTAACTATTGCTCATGTTGGTATACTTCTTTCAGCATACAATTTTGCACCTAACCAAAGACCCTGTGTTCATGGTTTAGCATAAACCAGGGCTCCAAGGCAGTCTCCATTCTGGCACTCTATACATAGAGGAATATGTGGATACTTTGCTAAGGGAAGTGAGACCCCCATCTTCCCGTCCAATGAGTAGAAGGGACTCAGCCCCATCACAGCACCAGAGAATGGCTAACCATGTAATGTCCAATTTGTTATAGGATAATCTGTGCAGAAATGTTAGGTGAGTGCTGCTTGTGATGACAATCCCAAAATCCCAGTAACTTTAGCCCAAAATATCTTTATTTCCATCTCACATTGTGTGTCCAATGCACATCATCAGGAGAACTTCTTTTTTATTTATTTATTTATTTATTTTTTAAATGATTTTTTATTATATTATGTTAGTCACCATACAGTACATCCCCGGTTTCCGATGTAAGGCTCGATGATTCATTAGTTGTGTATAACACCCAGTGCACCATGCAATACGTGCCCTCCTTACTACCCATCACCGGTCTATCCCATTCCCCCACCCTCCTCCCCTCTGAAGTCCTCAATTTGTTTCTCATAGTCCATAGTCTCTCATGTTTCATTCCCCCTTCTGATTACCCCCCCTTTCTTTATCCCTTTCTTCCCCTACCGATCATCCTAGTTCTTATGTTCCATAGATGAGAGAAATCATATGATAGTTGTCTTTCTCTGCTTGACTTATTTCACTTAGCATTATCTCCTCCAGTGCCGTCCATGTTGTAGCAAATGTTGAGAACTCGTTCTTTCTGATAGCTGAGTAATATTCCACTGTATATATGGACCACAACTTCTTAATCCAGTCATCTGTTGAAGGGCATCTCGGCTCCTTCCACAATTTAGCTATTGTGGACATTGCTGCTATGAACATTGGGGTGCATATGGCCCTTCTCTTCACTACGTCTGTATCTTTGGGGTAAATACCCAGTAGTGCAATGGCTGGATCATAGGGTAGCTCAATTTTTAACTTTTTAAGGGACCTCCACACTGTTTTCCAGAGTGGCTGTACCAACTTGCATTCCCACCAACAATGGAGGAGGGATCCCCTTTCTCCACATCCTCTCCAACAATTGTTGTTTCTTGCCTTGTCTATTTTTGCCATTCTAACTGGCGTAAGGTGGTATCTCAGTGTGGTTTTGATTTGAATTTCCTTGATGGCTAATGATTTTGAACATTTTTTCATGTGTCTGTTAGCCATTTGTATGTCTTCATTGGAAAAGTGTCTGTTCATATCTTCTGCCCATTTTTTGATTTGTTTATTTGTTTCTCGTGTATTGAGTTTGAGAAGTTCTTTGTAGATCTTGGATACCAGTCCTTTATCTGTAGTGTCATTTGCAAATATATTCTCCCATTCCGTGGGCTGCCTCTTAGTTTTTCTGACTGTTTCCTTGGATGTGCAGAAACTTTTAATCTTGATGAAGTCCCATAAATTCATTTTATCTTTTGTTTCTCTTGCCTTTGGGGATGTGTCATGAAAAAAGTTGCTTTGGCCGATGTCGTAGAGGTTGTTGCCTATGTTCTCCTCTAGAATTTTGATGGATTCCTGTCTCACATCGAGGTCTTTCATCCATTTGGAGTTTATTTTTGTGTATGGTGTGAGATAGTGGTCAAGTTTCATTCTCTTGCATGTAGCTGTCCAATTTTCCCAGCACCATTTATTGAAGAGACTGTCTTTTTCCCACCGGATGTTTTTTCCTGCTTTATCAAATATTAGTTGCCCAAAGAGCCGAGGGTCCATTTCTGGGCTCTCTATTCTGTTCCATTGGTCTATGTGTCTGTATCAGGAGAACTTCTGCTCATGGTAGCCACTCAGGACAAACTGACAGAGGCATCATTGGCATGTGTTTCTCCAACCTTTGTAGTGGAGGGGAGGGAAAGTTGGTGGGGGGGTCTCACACTAGTGATTAAATGCTACATTCAGAAAGGATACACATGTACTCACAACTCATTAACTAAAAATTATAGACCGACATAACTATGAAGAGCCAGGACATTTAGTTTGCCATGTACCCAGGAAAGGGAACCACTTATCACTGAGAAGTACTAATGACAACCATTGAGAGTTTCCCTTGATCTTTGCAGGGATATTACTTGTTCCTCTTCTCACACAGAGGTACCTATGTCCTCCTTTGTAGTAGTTTTCTCATCTTTAACTTTGATACATGAACCAGCAACATGCATTAAAATTCCAAAATATTTCCAATCATCAGAGAGAGTGTTTGCCATTCTTAAAGGAGGGCTTTCTGGCCTCTGGAGGAAGTTGTCCTATGGACAGGAATCCAATTTGTCTTTTCACCCACTCTGGGCTGACTTGGTCCTGAGCAAAGTGGACCTGGAGATAATTCAAGCCTCCACTGAAATTTCTGACAAAACTACAAGTAAACTTCTTTTGGAATCTCAGGATTTCTGAATATTTCTGAATTCTTCTGTGAGTCCTGTCAAGAGTGAGAGCAGCTGAAAAAAAAAAAAAGTATGTGGAGCAGAGACGGGATGGGCTCATTTCTGAGTAGCAACTCCTCATGGGTGAATCAAATGACCAAAATGGACTCCTTTCCCCTATGGGCTCCCCTCAGCTAATCACCTTAAGGCCCTATTTATGGGTGATGCCATTCTTAGAGAATAAGACTGCCAGCCTGAAGCCTTTCCAATTAGGAGCTTCAAATCCTATTTTTATGGTGGAGGGACTTTATTAGACACTTCCATGACATCCTGCCCAGACTAGTGGTAGTTCATGTGGTAGAAGGGGAGGTGATCCCACTAGCTCCCTGACCACTAGAATCATTCCATGATCCCTATCTTCTCCCCACTTAGAGTACCCCTGACCTCAGGAAGGAGAGAGACCCCTCCATTACTCCATTAAGCACCCTAAACCCCAGAAAGGGTTTTCTGCAAGACAACAGGATCTGCAGGTCACCTTCACTAGAGCAAAAAAGGAGTGCGGCCAAGGCCTCCAAGTCCTTTCCCCTAGCAAGAGCTCTAATCCAGGTGGGGAGGGAGGGAGGACTCTGTTCCCATCACATGTCAATGACCTGGCACTGACTCTAAGTCAGTAAAGGACCACTGGGCCAGTTCAGGGTGTCTGTAGTCAGCCCAACATCTCATTGCCATGAGTCTCTGGAATAGTATTGTCAAGTCATACATGTATGAGTGTGTCAAGATATACTCTCCAGGGATGTCTGGGTGGCTCAGTTGGTTAAGCCTCTGCCTTTGGCTCAGGTCATGATCCCTGGGTCCTGGGATCGAGTCCCACATCAGGCTCCTTGCTCAGTGGGGAGCCTGCTTCTCCCTCTGCCTGCTTCTACCCCTGCTTGTGCATGCTCTCGCTTTCTCCCTGACAAATGAATAAATAAAATCTTTTTTAAAATTAAAAAAAAAGACATACTCTCCAGAACTCCAGAGATCAGGAGAAAGATTGGTCTGGTAGGACACAGAATAAACAGATTATTGGCCCAGGTAGGTTTCTCCCAAGCCACTGCTAAGTACCAGGTCCTGCTCTTTGAAAGCAAAGGCCCATGAAGTTGGCAAAGCCATCAATATTGGCCACAACGGGGCAAAAGAAGCTACCATTTCCATTCCTCCTCCCTAATTCATATAATCTCTACCATTTTTCTTACTGATTTGACCAATATCCCCAGCCTCTTTTAGTCCTTTCCTCTCTAGCACTGTCCATGTCCTACTTGACCGGGACTGCCGGCTCTCCAGATGATAGAATATGTAAAGGATCATTTTACTATCGTGTATACTTATATGTGCAGTTGAATATTTTTGTAATAACAATGTTTATAGCAGCAATGTCTACAACAGCCAAAGTATAGAAAGAGTCCAGATGTCCATTTACAGATGAATGAATAAAGAAGAGGTGGGGTGTGTGTGTGTGTATAGATAGATATAGATATAGATATAGATATAGATAGATATATAATGGAATATTACTCAGCCATCAAATGAATGAAAGCTTGCCATTTGCAACAACATGGATGGAACTAGAGGGTATTATGCTGAGTAAATAAGTCAATCAGAGAAAGACAAATACCATATGATCTCACTCATATGTGGAATTTAAGAAACAGATGAACACAGGGGAAAGGAAAGAAAAATAAAATAAGATGAAAATTGAGAGGTAGATAAACCTAAGAAATACTGAACTCTAGGAAACAAACTGAGGGTTGCTGGAGGGGAGGCGGGTGGGAAGATGCAGTAACCGAGTGATGGGCATTAAGGAGAGCACATGATGTAATGAGCACCGGGTATTATATGCAACTGAAGAACCACTAAATCCCACCTCTGAAACTAATAAAAATAAATTTTAAAAAGAATGGGATAGACTGGTGATGGGTAGTAAGGAGGGCACGTATTGCATGGTGCACTGGGTGTTATATGCAACTAATGAATCATCGAACTTTACATCAAAAACCAGGGATGTACTGTATGGTGACTAACGTAATATAATAAAAAAAATTAAAATAAAAAAATAGGACAGCCAGCTAAATTTGATTTCAGCTAAACAATGAATAATTTTTAGTACAAGTATGTTTATAATAAAAAAAAAGATTGTTTATCCGAAATTCAAATTAAAAAAAAAGAAAAAAAATAACAATTTTAAATGGAGGTTTTTAATTCCTCTGTAATTGATCTTTGTTAGTGACAGGAAGGTTCCAGTTGCATTTTGTTTTCTATATGGATATCCAATTGTTTTGCTGTCGTTTATTTGAAAGACTGTCCTTTCCCCATCGCTCTGAAATTACACCATTTTTATAAATCAAGGGCCCATAATAAGCATCTTTGTTTCAGGGCTCTATTCAGTTCCATTGGTCTATTTGTTAACCCCTGCATCCACCACAAACTTACTATAGCATTTTAACAATTCTTACATATTTAGTAGTGTAACTCCTCTTATCTTCTATTCTCTCAAGAGTGCCTTGGCTATTTTTGGCCTATTGCATCTCAGTTTAAGTTTTAGAATCATTGTGTCATGTTTCATATAAACATGCACATAAATACACACATTCACCCACAGATTTGGGGCTTTATATTGGAATTATAACCTATAGATTAATTTTACAGAGAATTAACTTGTTGAATCTTCACATCCACGATCATATTATATATTTATGTAGTTCTTCATTAATTTATCTAAATAGCATTTTTGTATTTTTTTTTCCATGAAGTTCTTAGACGTTCTTTGGCTAGAATTATTCTTGGTAGTTGATATTTTGGTATGAATATGGTTACAAATTACATTTTTCTCACTTTCATTTTCATACTGTTCATTGCTGTAGAAACAAAGTTTACTTTTTGTATATTGATATTAAACCCAACAACATTTACATACACTTTTATTGAATGAATAGTTTAACTTTAGTACTTTTGAATTTTCTTCACTTGCAATCTAATCATCTGTCAATCATGGAAGCTTTGTTTCTTGTTTTTTTCTGATTTCTATGTCTTTTATTTTTCTGCTTTTCATTACTGCATTGATAATTATTTCTATTAAAATATTGAATAGAAATGGCAACGACAGGTATCCTTGTCTAGTTCCCAATTTCAAATTAAAAGCTTTCAACTTTTCCTCATACAAGTATGATGTTTGCTATAGGTTTTTCATACATATCCTTTATCTAGTTGGCTAAATTTTCCCTTTTATTCATTTGTTAACAAGCTTTTTATTTTAGAATAGTTTTAGATTTACAAAAAATTTGCAAAGATAGTATAAAGAGTTCCCATATGCTCAATACTTGGTTTCCTCTTTATTAACATCTTATATTCACATGGTACATTTGTCACAGCTAATGAACCAATATTGTTACAACGTTAATAACACAACTTCATACTTCATTCAGATCACCTTAGTTTTTTCTTTAAGATTTCTTTAGTTTTTATCTAATGTCCTTTTTCTGTTTCAGAATCCTATCCAGGATCCCACAATACATTTAGTCATCATGCCTCCTTACAATACTCTTGACTATAACAGTTTCTTAGGCATTCCTTATTTTTGATGACTTTGACAGTTTTGAGGACTACTGGCCAGGTATATTATAGGATGCCACTCTTGGAGTTCTTTTGATGATTTTGTCATAAAGATACTGGGGTTATGGATTTTGGGGAGGAATAACACAAAGAGAAAGTGCTACTGTCATGATATCACATCAAGGGTACATACTATCAACATGACATCAGAGTTGATGTTAATCTTGATCACCTGGCTGAGGTCATATTTTTCAGTCTTCTCTACTGTACAGGCTTCTCTCCCCCCACCCTTCTCACATTGTACTTCCTTTAGAAGGAAGTCACTAGGCACAGCACACACTTAAAAGAGTAAAGAGTTATGCTCCCTTGCCTTGAATGGGGAGTATCTACATAAATGATTTGTAATTCTCCCACATGGGGAGATGTATGTATTCTCTCCCATTTATTTATTTACCAGTCATTTATTTACATCAGTATGGACTCACGCATATACACTTTATACTCTGAGACTAGCATTTCTTTTTATTATGACTAGATGTAGATATTTATTATTTTTATTTATCAAATTAGATATGACTTTCCTTATCAATCTGTTAATATGGTAAGGCAGTCCTGGGCTTATTTGTCCCTAGATCCACCCCTCATTCTTCTCCTGCTCTGCCCTCAGTAATACAGGAGCTGACCCCAGAAGGCTGTGATCTTTAGGCTCACCAATATTTGGCTACCATTTTAGTGCAGCCAACTGGAAGCACCAGCAGGAGATTAGAACCCAGGAGGATAGACAGACTTTTTTCTCCTTCCTCTGCATCAGGTAGCTTCTCCTTCAATGACTACATATTCTCTATGGGTCCAACCACCATCACATTGGCCCACCATGCTTCCAGATCCTATTGAATCCAATACTTAGATTGTATTAACACTACCACCTCTCTTTGTCCTTCCAGCCTGGAGGTCAGATTGACTTTCACATGTTGCTAATCATTGGGTTCCCCAACTTTCCCTCATTTGGCTTCCCTCCTGTGAAACCAGTACTCTGTATTTAATTTTCACTGTGTTAAATATTTAGAGATGTTTCTATTTTCCTGGACAATCCCTGACTGTTATATGAGGCCAATTACACTGATTGATTTTCTAATGTTAAATTTCTTTGTATTCCTGGGATAAACCAACTCTGTCACCAGCAATTAAATATGTTTATCTTTATAACAAATAGAAACAAAACACAACACCCTGGACCCTGAAATCACCTCTAAGTAGGCTCCACACCAATGTGGTGCTCAAACTCATGACCCCAAGATCAAGAGTCACATCTTCCACTGACTGAGCCAGCCAGGGGTCCCTCCATGAAATCTCCTCTAAATGACATTTTAATCTCTCTGATCCTCTTCACAGCATTCTCAAAAACAATTTTTAGACTTTAAGTTCTCAGTTCCACAGGTAAGGAACTTGGAAGTTGCCTCGCCTTCCTAAAAATGAGTAAAAAGCTGAACAGACTAAAAAATGAACAACTCTTCTTGAATCCACAGAAGAGGTGAGGACACCAGGCAAACAAAGTCCCTAAGAATGGAGAGACAGACAGGTGAATACAGGAGGTTGATAACTTACCAGAGCAGAGGCTCATAACTGAAAACCATTGTGGGAACCAGTTCTGGGGTTACCTGAACTGTAATTGATGAATTACTAGAGGCTCAGCATAGACAACTTTGAGAGTTAAAAACTCCAGGGAGCAATCACTGGGGGAGCCCCACAATACTCTTAAGATTTACTCTAAGAGCCCAACCAGGTTCCTAGAGTAAATATCAAGAAAAATCTCCCCATGCTTCTGGAAGGGGCAGGTACAAAGGAACCATTTTGAAATATGCTAGAGCACTCTTCTTCTTCTTTTTTTTTATTTTAATGTTTTTTATTATATTATGTTAGTCACCATGCAGTACATCCCTGGTTTCTGATGTAAAGTTCAATGATTCATTAGTTGCGCATAACACCCAGCGCACCAAAGAGCACTCTTCTTCTTAAAAAGGCCTGCCCTCGTTCTTATGTTCCATAGATGAGAGAAACCATATGATAATTGTCTTTCTCTGCTTGACTTATTTCGCTTAGCATTATCTCCTCCAGTGCAGGGATGTACTGTATGGTGACTAACATAATATAATAAAAAAATATTTAAAAAATAATAAATAAATAAAACATACACACACACACACAAAGCCTGCCCTCAGGAGAACCCAGTTACCCAGAGCCTAACCTGCTAGGCTATTATCAGAGCATGACTGACCAGGGGGAAGGGAAATATTCAACTCCAGTCAGCTCTAGCTTTCCACGTGGGAGAAGGGAAATACTTAACTCCAGCATACTCAGTCATCCTGTTCCACCTAAGGGGGGGAGAAAAGAATGAAACACTTGTGAAGTTTACAGTCCAGATGCAGAAGCTCATTAAAAGACTAGGCTCCAACATAGGACTGTAGAAAATTTCCTTTCACCAAACACCTTACCATCATGTTAAAGGCTTATTTACAGTAGTTCTTTCTATCCAGTACATCATGTCCAGCTATCAAGAAAAAATTACAAAGCATACCAAAAAGCAAAAACACAATTTAAAGAGAAAAGGCAGGCATCAGAGTTAGATGTGGCAGGGCTGTTGGAATTATTGGACCAGAAATTTAAAACAACTATGATTAATACACTAAGGACGCTCATGGATAATATAGACAGCATGTAAAATCAGATAGGTAATGTAAGCAGAAAGAAAAAAAATTAAGAAAGAGCCAGAAAGAAATGTGAGAGACCGAAAACAATATCGAAAGAGAAAAATTAAGTTGGAAGACTGACACTACCCAACTTCAAGATTTACTATAAAACTATAGTAAACAAGAGAGTGGTATTGGTGAAAGAATAGATGAATAGAACAATAGAACAGAACAGAGATCCCAGAAATAGATAAATGTAAATATAGTCCACTGATCTTTGAACAAGGAGCAAAGACAGTACAGCGGGAAAAAAATAGTCCTTTCAAACAAATGGTGTTGGACAACTAAACAATGACATGCAAAAAATTAATTTAGACAGAGACCTTACACCCTTCACCAAAATAAACTCAAAATGGATCACAAACCTAAATGTGAAATGCAAAACTATAAAACTCCTAGAAGATAACATAGGAGAAAACCTAGATGCCCTTGGGTATGGCGATGACGTTTTAGATGCAACACCAAAGGCACAATCTAGTAAAGAAATAATTGATTAAGCTGGACTTCATTAAAATTGACAACTTCTGTTCCATGAAAAACAATGTCAAGAGAATGAGATGAGAAATCATAGGCTGGGAGAAAATATTTGCAAAAGACACATCTGATAAAGGACTATTATCCAAAATTAAAATCACACCTAAAACTCAAAATTAAGAAAACAACCTGATTTTAAAATGGGCCAAAGACCTTAACAGACACCTCACCAAAAAAGATATACACGTTAAAATGAGTAGGTTTTTTTTCACTCTTTTTTTTTTAAGATTTTTTAAATTTATTTATTCGACAGAGATAGAGACAGCCAGTGAGAGAGGGAACACAAGCAGGGGGAGTGGGAGAGGAAGAAGCAGGCTCACAGCGGAGGAGCCTGATGTGGGGCTCGATCCCACAACGCCGGAATCACGCCCTGAGCCAAAGGCAGACGCTCAACCGCTGTGCCACCCAGGAGCCCCTTTTTTCACTCTTTTGGTAATTTTTTTTTTTTTTACTATATTAGTCACCATATGAGTAGTTTCAAAACAACTGTTGGGTCCAAGATGGCAATGGAGGAAGACCCTGAACTCAGCTCCTCCATGGAACACACCAAATTACACCTGTTAACCGAAGAACTCCTCCTAAAGAAGAACAGTGGGCTGACTGACACTGAGGACAGCAGTGGGGAGGGATAGTACTGAGGGACCAGGAACAGATTCCTCTGTCCTTGGGTACAAAAAGAAAGCCACAGTTTAAAAGAGCAACTAGCAAAAACAAAAACAAAAGACCAACTGGCATGTAAAAGAGACAACCACTAGAACTCTGCCAAATGGTGAAAGAGCTGGGGGAACACTCTCCAGGTCAGAGAGACTGGAGAAAAATACATTTATATTTGCACTCCAGCTTAAAAGCCTAGAAGCGAGCGGGGTCTGAATGCCATAACTGGCAGTTCTGGTCATTACAGTGAGCTTGAGACCACAGTGAGCCCAGAGTCCACAAGCTCACACCAGCCCCAGTAGCACTGGGGAACAGAAAATAATCCATGGGGGTTTTTGTTTGTTTGTTTTGGGTTTTTTGTTTTTGTTTTGTTTTGTTGATCTTAGTTTTTGTGGGGGTTTTTGGTTTTTCTTTTTGGTTTTGTTTTGTCTTTTCTTTTTTGCTTCTTTTCTTTTTTCTTTTACTTATTTAAAAAAATTATTTTATATTATTATTTTCTTTATGTAAAAAGCCACAATATCAACTAGCATGTTAAAGAGTTAGCCCTGGGGTGCCTGGGTGGTTCAGTCCGTTGAGCAACAGTTTCATGATCTCTGCTCAGGTCATGATCTCAGGGTTGTGAGTTCAAGCCTGAGATGGGCTCTGCGCTTGTCTGGCAGTCTGCTTGGAATTCTCTCTCTCCTTCTCCCTCTGCCCCTTCCCCCTCTCTCTAAAATAAATAAATCTTTAAAAAATTAAAATTAAAAAAATTAAGAGTCAGCCCCAGAACTCCACCAGTGGGGGGAGCTACTGGAACATACTCCAGGTGAGAGAGGCTAACAGACACCTTCTACACTCCACCTCTTCCTCCACCTTGAAATCATAGACCAGTGTATAGTCTGGGCACCCTAATTGGCCTGTTGCCTCAGTGAGCCCCAGGCCCCTAGCCCACACCAGCTCCAGCTGACCCACCAAGGTGGCCAAAGGGCAGTGAACACTGGGATACCACTAGTTAGTGTTCACTACAGCCCCAGCCTTCATGCCAAGTTGACACAGGCACAAAGCACCCCAAAACACTCCAGGCCCACACCACTTTGGCTTCAGATGGCTTGCTAGGGCACCCCTGGTGCAGAGCTCTTTAGAACACCTCAGCTGATGTCTGTTTTAAATCCAGCCACCTTGCCAGGGTGTCCCCTAAGAGGAGCACCCCAGGAACCCCAGGCTTGTGCCAGCATCAGTTTCGACCAACCCATCAGGGCACCCCCTACATGGGGCACCCTGGAACATGCCCACCTGCACTGGCCTTGGCTTCAGTAGCTCAGCCAGGGCACCCACTGAGCTAAACACCTTGGGACACCATGCCTTGCAACCAATTCAGCTTCAGCTGTCTGCTAGGGCACATTTTGCATGAAGAGCCCAGGGACCACATCAGCCTATGCCCATTTTAGCTTTAGCTGTACTGCCAGTATATCCCCTGCATGGCGTGCCCCAGGACCTCTTAGCCTGTACCCTGCCTTAGCTTCAGCTGCCCCTTCAGGGCACCATCTTTGCAGAGAGTCCAGAAATACCCCTGATTACATCCACATCTGCTTCAGCTATCCTGCCAAGGTGTCCTCTGTGTATAGAGCCCTGGGTCCCCTGAGCTTGCACCCACCATAGTTTCATCTATCTTACTAGGGCATCCTCTGCACAAACAGCTCAAGGACCTCCTGGTCCACACATCACATCAGCTCCAGCCACTCCAGCCACCCTACCAAGACACCCCTGAACACAGCATCCTGAGACCCTCCAATTTGCACCCATGTCAGCTTCCAATGTCCTGCTAGAGTTCCCTCTGCACACAGAACCCTTGGATACCCTGACCTGCATCCACTTCAGTTTTATCGGTCCTGACAGGGCACCCTCTATGTGGAAAGCCTCAGGACCCCCAGCCCATGCCAACCTCAGCTCCAGCCAGCCAGCAAATTTACCAAGCACACACAGTCAACATAGGGAACGACCATACACAAGCACATTCCTTCCAATTGAGGAGAAGTACCTGTTCCACCTAATCCATAAAAACAAACACATTAAGTCAAGCAAAATAGGGAGATAGGAATATGTTCCAAAAGAGAAAACAAGAAAAAACTCAGAAAAAGGACTAAATAAAACAGATAAATCATGTGCCTGATAAAAAAGTAATGATCATAAAGATACCCATGAGGCTGGAGAGAAGAATGGAAAAAATGAGTGAGAACTTCAGTAAAGATATAGAAAATATATAAAAGAACCAATCAGAGTTAAATAATACAATAACAGAAATTTAAAAAAAAACTGAAGGAATTACCACTCTTGTAGAGAGTGTAGATAATGGGGAAGGCTATGCATGTGTGGGGGGAGTGGGTATATGAGAAATCTCTGTACCCTTCCCTTGATTTTGCTATGACCCTTAGACTGCTCTAAAATATTGTCTTAATAAAAATAAATAAATAAAAATAATTTTTATGCTCTCCAGTTTTTGTATATGTATGTCGAAAAAGTCTAATGTCATAAGTAATAGAGTGATATATTCAACTTGTAAAAACTTTAAGTAATACACATAAAGCTATACAACACTACCTGTGTGATATTGTCTAAATGATACTTAGCTGGCAAATATTACCCTTGAATTATTAAAAAAAAATAAGAAATATTTAAAACATCCAAGCAATTAAAGAAGCTAGGCAATGAAGACTATAATAAATCTAAAGAAGTGGAAAGTTAGAAATAATGAATATAAATGCAGAAATAATGAAACAAATAACAGCAGAGCTAAATAACAAAAACCAGTTCTTTGAAAATACTTACAAAATACCTTTTGCAAATATGATCAACTACTGAAGAAAAAAGCACCAATAAACAAGTTAAATAAAATTGTACAAAATATAGATGCAGAAGAGATTTAAATATTATAATAGAACACTACAAATATGTTATACCTTTCCCTCAGTGTAACCAATGGTGGATGTGAACAAGGAAAGCTTTGTCCTGTGAAAACTAAGGAAACTTCAGTTAAAATGAAGTCAGAAGGCCAGTAGGGGGAGCTCTCACACCCTACCAGTCAAGGTCAATTACAGAGCCAACAGTCAGAGCCCCACCTTGCAAGTAGATTCTGCTTTAGCTACTCCGTTACTATCCCAGAAGAGGAAGAAAGGTTTCCTTACCCCCTGACAACAGCCCAGCCAATAAGAAGCCACCATACTTCAAGCTTCCAGTTCACTCCCATAGGTTTTTTTGTTTGGAAGAACCCTCCTAACTTTACCCTCTTCTCTATAAAAGTGAGAATCCTTCCTTTGTTCTCCAGCATGGCGTATGGTTTCACCATGGCTTGGGCGTCCTGAATTGCAATTCTCTTTTATTCCCAAATAAACCCATTTTTATTGGTAAAATACTGGCTGTTTTATTTTTAAGGTTAACATAACATATAGAAGTATTTCAATCAATAAACTAAAAGAGAATGAGACAATTACCATCCCTAAAGGATTAATGGATAAAGGTAATGACTATTAATGACTGCCAGAATTGCACAAAGAGAGACAATCAGACAATACATGATGCCTAATGTCTTGCAAAACCACAATAACGACAACAAAACGCACAAGCATCTTAACCTGATCAAGCTTATACCTCTAACCACTAATTTAAAAAAATACAAGAGACTAAAAAACATGTTAAAGGACAACAAGGTAATAAGTAAAATCTACACTAAGAAACCAGACACAACACAAGACTTGGTTTGTTTTCTTTATTCCAACAACAACAAAAAAAAAAATTGGAAGGAAAAAGATATGATGTGAGGGGAATTTATAGATTTTTAAAGACTTAAGGAACATAATGAATAATCATAGCTGTGAACCGTATTTGGACACCAATTCAAATTTTTGAAAAAGTATAAGGCCCTCAGGTAAATATGAAAAATAACTGGACATTTAATGATATTAATAACATTTAATTTTTTGAAGTGATATTTGTATTGACTTTATGGTTTATTTTTTAAAGTCTTTATCTTTTAGAAATGTATATTAAAATATTTAGACAAAAAATGATTATTCAGCAGCTGCGATGCAGGGTAGGTGGGGAAATAATTGGAACCAGATTGGCCATGTATTAAGGTTTTTGATGCTGAGGGTCAGGTACAATGGGTTCATTATACTATTCTCTTTACTATTGCATATATTTTAAACTTTCTATAAGAAAACGTTTCATTATAATTAATGTCATTAAATTTGAAATCCTAAGTGAAACTGACCACTTTTTAGGAGGAATAAATGAGCAAATTGGCCCATACCATACAGAAATAAAAACCCTTAACAATACAAACTGAAACTGTATTCAAAACTGAAGTCACCCTCAAAAGTTCCAGGACAGGTAGTTTTGGGATCAAATTCTACAAAATATCAGGGAAAAATAATCACCATCTTATGTCAACTCTTCCAAATCTACACAAAGATGGGCCACTGTTTAATTTATTCTCCCAGTCTAGGTATTCTTGATTCAAAAACTAAATGTGGACATACCACAAAAAGAATACTTATGCCAAGTTCATTCACAAAGCAGCAAATATCCTAAATAAATAGCATATTCAACACAGCAGTGAATTAGATGAACAGTCTGTGTCTGAGGGATGAAAATAATTTCAATTTTAATTCCCTACATTAACAAATTGGAGAAAATAAAAAATACTTGATCACATCAGTGGGTAAACAAAAAGTCTTTTTTAAAAAAAAAAGATCTATTTATTTGTTTTAGAGAGAGAGACAGAGAGAGACACTGGGGAAGGGGCAGAGGGAGAGGGAGAGAGAGAATCCCAAGCAGGCTCCCTGCTGAGCACAGAGAGCCAAGGAGATGGGGCTCAATCCCAAGACCCTGAGATCATGCCCTGAGCTGAAATCATGAGTTCGGCGCTCAACTGACTGAGCCAACCAGGTGACCCAAGAAAAAGTCTTTTAAAGTAATTCAAGATGAGTTCATAGTAAAAAGTAAGAACTTCTATTTCCAAAAATAGACAGTAAACATACTTAAATGTCAAATATTGGAAGCATTCCCATTAAAGTCAGAAACTACACTTAGATACTCCCACCTCCACCATTCATAACTGACCTGCACAAAGCCAGAGCTATGGATGTCACATAAATAAGATATATGAATATTGAAAAGAAATATAGTGTTTAATAACAATCTCATCATCTATTTTGAAAAGTCAAAGGAATAGGCATGTGGGATATTCAAGTGGACAAGATTTAGGATAGTGTATTAAAGATTATAGCAAAATACATAGCTCTGCCACACAAAATTAGTAATTATAACATGTAATAGAAAATACCAGCAGGGAGATCATTAGGAGAAGGAAGGGAAAAATGAAGGGGGGGTAAACAGAGGGGGATATCAAGCAAGAGAGACTATAGACTCCGGAAAACAAACTGAGGGTTTCGGAGGGGAGGAGGGTGGGGGGATGGGCTAGCCCAGTGAAGGGTACTAAGGAGGGCACGTATTGCATGGAGCACTGGGTGTTATACGCAAACAATGAATCATGGAACACTACATCAAAAACTAATGATGTACTGTATAGTGACTAACATAATAAAAAAATAATAAATAAATAAATAAATCCCCATTCACAATAGCAAATCCAAAAATTACCTGTAAAGAAGCCCAACAAAAATGTACATGATCTATGTAACTATGTATAAAACTACATAACTATCTATATAACCATATATAATCATATATAGTTTATGATACATATGATACATATATGATTATATATAGTTATTTAGTTTTAATAGCCATATAAATATAATTAAGAATACAAGTAAAGTATACAAGTTTACTGATAGATTCAGGTAAAAGAAGTCCCAAATAAATGGACCAGTATATTATGTTCATTAATGGGGACCAGAATATTGCAAACATATAATTCTGCTAAAATGATTTACAGATTTAACACCTTACCATGTAGCTGGCAAGATGACAATCAAGCTCACACTGCTGACATCTGCTCCCCAAATCAAACCTGGAAGACTATAAAAGGAAGGGGGGAGGGGAATCAACAAAATTTAAACAACGAAACAGGAGAAAGTCCTGCAGGAGAATGAGGAGTGGTAAGCTGGTGCCTGTGTCTGGGGCTGGGGTCTGAGGAACAGCAGGGATGTGAGGGGAGGTACTGTAGGCTGCATAGATGCTAATGACAGGATGGGTAGGAGAAACGATTTTAAACTTCTGCCCCTAATTCCTGGCACAAATATGAGGCGGGTTCTCAGAGCACCCATGCCAATAGCCCTGGAGAACTATCAGGACAGAGGGAACGATGGGATGATTGAGGCATTTGACTCCAGAGTCTGTGCTAATAATCACCTGAAATCGTCTTAGTGGTAAGGAATGACTTTTCAAAACTTGTTATTTTAATAGAATATAAAGAACAGACTAGAAATAGAAGAGAGTATCAAAGTAAATCACATAGAGTAAGAGAAGGTAGTCTTCATAAAATAAGTATAGTCTACATATAAATACACACTTATATAAATACGCATATAACATAAGCATATATATATATAAATATTACATATATATATATTACATGTATATTACATATACATGTAATATATATATTACAAAAAGTAAGAACAGACTGGCTGTGTGTTTCTTACGATGAAGGTGCATGGCAAAGGAAAACCCACTGCAGCGGACCCTGCAAGAGTGGACAACCCTGACACCGGAGGCCCCAACCCCAAACCTCCTGCAGCTGCTCGGCCTCTTCAGTAAACTGAATCTTTAACAGAATGTTTCTGAAGTCTGGCTGCTGGCGAAGGGACCCCTGGGGAAGGAGTGCTTCACCTCCGACCCTGCCCCAGGGTCATGGGCTCCGCAGCTCCACATCAGGCATTTGTCCCGTGACTGCGTGTGTCACACAAGGGTAGAGGAGGGCCTCCTGGGTGAGGACAGAGAGATCGCACGTCCCAGAACACTGGGGGTCACCGGCCCTGCTGTGTCCCTGCCAGCAGCCCTGAAAGACGAGGACCCGGTGGGCAGGTGAGGCACGAGCCCCCCAAACGATCCCTGAAGTGCTCAAGGATGTCTGAGACTAAGAGCTTTGGGCTAAGGGGCACAGACTCAGGTCTGCAGAGGGCAGGGGCCCAGCCCTGCCAGAGCCCAGGTAAGGAGACCAGGGAGGACCGAGGGACCCCGGCCCTGCACGCTCCCCTCTCCTCCCCCACCTACCCCCTCGCCGGAACCCATCGCCGCCCGACGTGCTGGCGGCCCTAGGGGACCCCTTCCTAAGGGGTCCGGAAGTGACGAGCTCCGACTTCCGCCTCGGAGCTCTGAGAGCGGCGAAGACCTCCGCGTGTGGGAGGCGGGATCTCGGTCGGCTGAGGCGAGGCGTGCAGGTAGACCCACCCGTGAGGGAGCACACTGGGGGTGGGGGTGGGGGTGGGGGTGGGGCGCCCAGGAGCCAGGTGACCCCTGCCGGGAGCCCCGAGAGACCGCGGGCAGGGGCAGCGTCGTCCGGCTGCACCCCTCCCGCCGGGGCCCAGGACAGTGGCCACAGGTCCCCAGAGGGACGGGCCCAGGCCCTCCCTGGAGCGGGTGGTGGGACCTGAGGGAGAACTGTGCGGCCCACCCTCCCCCGCTTCGGTCCAGGCACCGGGTTCCTGGCGCGGCCGGGCCCTGGGGGTCCCTAGGGAGGGTGGCCACAGAGGGCGTCTGGTGAAATGCACCTCGGGGGTCTGAGGGAGCTTAGGACCTTGGTCAGAGGGGAACGATGCCAGGTCGGGAAGGGGCAGGGCAGAGGCAGGCACAGGGAGTCCAGGTGGGGACCGGGTGTGGACGGATCGGGGGCAGGACCCATGGACTCAGAAGCCGGGGACAGAGGGGATCGCACCGAGGTCGAGCCCCAGGGTCAGTCCAGGAAGGCCCCTGGGCGGGATAGGAACACGTGGCCAGTGGGGCGGGACTGGTGCATCCGGGTCTCCCGAGAGACTGGGGGCCTTGGTGCAAGGACCAGGGACTCCCTCAGGTGGGCAAGGGGAGGACCCAGGTCCTGCTGGGCATCGTGGTGAGGATACAGAGGGAGGACTGCGGGACGCTAGACCACAGCACAGCGTCAGTCAGGGAAGATCCACGGGGAGGGGGGAAGATGGGAACACGTGGTGAGTCCGAAGTTCCGCATACGGGTCTCTGAGAGACTAAAGGCCTGATGGAAGGAGCGGATGCTCAAGTGGGCAGAGAGGAGGGCCCAGGTCCTGCTGGGCGTCGTGGTGAGGAGGCAGAGGGAGGACTGTAGGACGCTGGACCCCAGCACAGAGTCAGTCAGGGAAGGTCCATGGGGAGGGGAAGGGGGGAGATGGGAACACGTGGTGAGTCCGGACTTCCGCATACGGGTCTCAGAGACACTGGTGGCCTTGGTGGAAGGAGCAGGGCCTCCCTCAGGTGGGCAGAGGGGAGGGCCCAGGTCCTGCTGGGCGTCGTGGTGAGGATGCAGAGGGAGGACTGCAGGACGCTGGACCCCAGCACAGTCAGTCAGGGAAGGTCCATGGGGGGGGGAGGGGGAAGATGGGAACACGTGGTGAGTCTGGACTTCCGCATACGGGTCTCTGAGAGACTAAAGGCCTCATGGAGGGAGCCAGTGCTCAGGTGGGCAGAGGAGAGGGTCCCAGCGCAAATGGGAGAGGAGACCAGGGATGAACCATAACGGAGGACACACGGGACCCAGGCAGAAGCCCGCCTAGGATGGCAGTCTAGGGAGCCTACCGGGCGGGATGGGAACACGCCGCCACTGGGGCCGGACTTCCGCAACTCGGTTTCCCTAGAGAATGGGGGCCTCAGAGGAAGAAGTAGGTCTTCCATCCGGTGGACAGAGGGGAGGGCCCAGGTCCTGCTGGGCTTCAATGTGAGGATGCAGAGGGAGGATTGAGGGACCCTAGTTCCTAGCACAGGGTGTCCGGGAAGGCCCCTGGTGGGGGATGGGAACACGTGGTGAGTCTTGACTTCCGCATCTGGGTCTCTGAGTGACGAAGGGCCTGGTGTAAGGAGCAGATCTCAGGTCTTTAGAGGCGAGGGCCCAGGCGCTTATGGGCGTCAAGGTATGAACCCTGAGGGAGGACAGAGGGGACCTCACAGACGTCAGGCCCTAGTGTCAGTCCAGGAAGGCCCCTGGGCGGGATGGGGAAACGTGGCCAGTGTGGCGGGACTGGTGCATCCGGGTCTCCCGAGAGACTGGGGACCTGGTGGAAGGAGCCAATGCTCAGGTGGGCAGAGGGGAGCCCCCAGGTCCTGCTGGGCTTCATGCTGAGGATGCAGAGGGAAGACTGAAGGACTCTGGACCCCAGCACAGAGTCAGTGAGGGAAGGTCCGTGCAGGGGGGATGGGAGGTGGTGAGTCAGGACTTTTGCATCCCCAGTCTCAGAGACACTGGGGGCCTGGGTGGAAGGAGCAGGGCCTCCCTCCGGTGTGCAGAGGAGAGGGCCCAGACAGTAACCTGAGTCAAGCTATGAACTCCGAGGGAGGACAGAGGAGACTTCCCAGGGGTTGGGCCATGGTGTCAGTCCAGGAAGATCCCTGGGGGCATGGGGATGCATAGTGAGTCTGGAGATCCGATGCTGGGTCTCAGGAGTCAGGAGGCGAGCAGTAAGGAGCAGGGCCTCAGGTGGGAAGGCTGGGAGGGCCCAGGTTCTGTCAGGAGTCAAGGTGAGGACCAGAGGGAGGACAGAGGGACCCTGGGCCCAGTAGGGAATCAGTCCTGGGAGGCCATTGAGTGGGACAAGGATGACATGAGGCATGTCCTGACTTCGGCCCTGGGTCCCAGAGACACTGAGAGCTTGTTCTAAGGAGCGGCCTTCAGATGCAGAGGTGAAGGCACAGGCCATCCAGGGAGTGCAGGTGGACAATAGAGGATAGGCCTAAGTGACCCGAAGGAACCCATCTCAGGGAATCCCTGGCCTTTGTTCCCTGATATGCCGTCCAGGATCGTTTCCCGTGGCTCTCAGGGCAGCGAGGGCTTTGGTCTGAGGGAACAGGCCTGGAGACAGCAGAGAGAGGAACACAAGATGTGCTGAGGCTCAAGCTAAGATCCCTGAGGGAGGACTCAGAGAAGGACCTGGACTCCAGAACAGGGACAGCACACTGAAACCTGCCCCTGCTGTCAGCCCTGCGAGGCGTGTTTGTGCCAAGTCCACAGGCAGTGTGTCAGGATGTCCGCATCCAGGTCTGACAGAGGCTGGGGCCGTGGTTTAAAAAATGAGGGGCAGGAGCTAATGGGACTGGATGTGAGGACCCGGTGGGAGGACATGAGCGACCCTGAACCCCAGAACAGCATCAGGCCTGGGAAGCCCCTGAGCGGGAAGAGGACAAGTGGCGTGTCCAGACTTCCACATCCGGGTCATAGTCTGGGGGTTCGGGTAAGAGGCAGATCAGGGTCAGTAGCAGGGAAGGCTCAGATCCTCCCAGAGTCAAGGCAAGAACCCTCAGGGAGAACTGAGTGGACCCTGGACCCCAGAACAGAGTCACCAACGGGAGGCCGTTGAGCATCTGTCGCACCCCCACATTTGGCCTTGGATCTCAGGGATGTGTGGGGAGGTCAGAGGGGAAAGGACTTGGGACAGCACAGGGCAGGACCCCAGGTCTTGTTGGAGTCCCGGAGGGATGCAGGTTGAGAGTTGAGGACCTTAGAGTCTAAAACAGACAATGATTTTGTTGCCCGTGGGCTCCTTCTTGGATGTCCCCCAAGGTGGGGGGAGCAGCTGAAGTGTTCTTGACTTCTGCACCCAGGGTCTGAGGGAGGTGAGAGCCTTGGTCTGAGGAGTGTGGCCTCAGGTCATCAGAGGGTGGCGTCCCAAGACCCTGAGGTAGGACTGAGCAGACCCCCACACAGACATAGGGGTCCCAAATGAAGTCCTACCCCAGTGGTCAGTCCTGCGAGGCCAGGCTGGGACTCAAGAAAAGTAAGCACCCCACTTTCTCCTCTGGGTCTCAGTGGGATGGTGGCATTGGCCTGCAGGGTGCATGCTGAGGTTAGGAGAAGGGATAGTTCCAGCACCTGCCGAAAGTAAACGTGAGCACCTTAGGGACAAAGAGTGGACTCCTGCCCCTGGACAGAGGGGTCAGCCCCCGATCTCAGCTCGTTGTGAATTGGGTGGCGTGCAGGGGGAGGGCATGGATTGCTGCGTCCTCACCCTACTCTCCCAGGTCTCAGGCATGTGAGGACCATGCTGGGAGAGGTCTCAGTCAGGTCATCTGAGGAAGCCCACCTGGGAGACACGCAGGAGTCCCTAGTCCTGCCAAGAGTCCATGTGGGGACCCCTGATGGAGGAGTGGCTGGGTCCCAACCCACCCCTCAGGAAAAGGAGGGGATGGCCTAGAAATCTGGCCAGGCCCTACCTGGCAGCGCTGGGAACCCTGGGCAGGACCTGTCAGGCTGAGCCCCTCCTTGTCTCCAGATCCCTGGTCTCAGGGAGGGAAGGGCCTGGGCCTGAAGGTCTGGACTCTGGTCAGTGGGGGAGGCAGGGGCCATGGCCCTGGCCCTGGCCCTGGTGGGGGTGGAGGTGAGAAATGAGGGCATGCCTCCCACAGCAGGATCCCTAGGGCCCAGGCCTACCCTGCCTCTTCTGTCAGCCCAGGCGAGATAGGGGATCGGTGGGCCAACTGATTTCTCCCAACTTTTCCTTCTGGTGTCTCCCAGAGATGAGGCCTCAGCACCAGGAGGGTGGCCTCAGCTTCAACACAGGGAGTATTCCCAGGCCTTCCATGGGGTCGAGATGAAGCCTTAGAGGCGTACCCATCCCAGCACATGTGGAACCCCGAGCTTGGCCATCCCTCCAGATCTGTGACGAGCCCTGTAGAACTTTGGCAGGCGTGGCCAGATGTGGGCCCCCTTCTGTGGAGTCTCAGGGCTGCGTGGTCTTGCTGTGAGCCTTTGGCCTCAGGGCCACGGTGGGTGGGGCCCAGGCCCTGGCAGGGGAAATAGCAGCCCCCTGAGAGGCCAAGGAGGGGACCACCCAGCCTGGACTGGTGGGGACCTCAGAGTCTGACCCAGCCCTCCTGTGCTCACTGGGGGCCTGGGGCTGTGCTTGCAGTCTGCAACCTGAGGTGCCTCCTCCTTCCCTCCTCTAGGGGCTTCAAGAACTGGGAGCCGAGGCCTCAGTCTGAGGCAGGATTCCCTAAGGTCAGAGCAGAGGAGGTGCAGGCAAGTGCCAGTGGTCAAGGTGAGGTCCATGCTTTGCGTGTGGAGCCAGGGGTTCTCCCATCCCACCACAGAGGGGACCCCTCAGCACCCAAGCTGACACAGCCCACTGTCAGCTTTAGGACCTCGGGCCTCCCCTGGCTGGGCTGCACCCTGAGGAGCCATCCCACATCTTTCTTCAGGTTCAGCCCTACACAGACGCCATGCCCCTGGGTCAGAGAAGTGAGCTCTGGAAGCTGGAGGAAGACCCAGTACCAGCCCAGAGCCTGGTGGAGGCACAGCTGTCCGGGGCTGGGGAGGAGGGGGGCCCATCTCCTCCCTCCTCTTCTTTTTCCTCCTCTTCATCCTCCTCATCCTCCTCCCCTTCCTCCTCCTCCACTGCCTCCACTTCCTCCTCCCCTTCCTCTTCCTGCTCTGCCCTATTCCTGATCCCCCTTGGGGAGGGGTCTGCTTCTGGGTCCCTGAGTCCTCCTCAGAGCCCTCAGAGTGCCTGCCCCTCCCCCACTGCCCTGGCAGCCACTGTCTGGAGCCAGCCCGACCATGGCTCCAGCAGCCCAGATGAGGAGGGGTCGAGCAGCTGGGAGGAGCCCGAGGAAGCCCAGCTGTCTCTCCAGGACAAACTCCATGTGAAAGTGGCTGACCTGGTGGCGTTCCTGGTGCTCAAGTATCGCACCCAGCAGCGCACCAGCCAGGCAGAGATGCTGGAGGTCGTCGGCAACGATGACCAGGACGCCTTCCCCATGATCTTGGGCCAAGCGTCCCAGTGCATGCGGCTGGTCTTTGGCGTAGATGTGAAGGAGGTGGACCCCAGCGACCACTCCTACGTCCTGGTCACCGTCCTGGGCCTCACCTGTGGTGGGATGCCGAGCGGTGAGCAGGGCATGCCCAAGACCAGCCTCCTGGTGCTGCTTCTGGGGGTGATCCTCCTGGAGGATGACTGTGCCCCTGAGGAGGAGGTGTGGGAAGCGCTAGGGGTCATGGGAGTGTATGCTGGCAAGGAGCACATTATCTATGGGGAGCCCAGGGAGCTCCTCACCAAGGTCTGGGTGCAGGAAGGGTACGTGGAGTACCGGCAGGTGCCCAGCAGCGACCCTGCCCGCTACGAGTTCCTGTGGGGTCCCAGGGCCTATGCTGAAACCAGCAAGTTGCAAGTGCTGGAGTATTTGCTCCGGGTCAATAGCAGGCAGCCGGGTTCCTCCCTGGCCCTGTCTGAAGAGGCTGTGAGCGATGAGGAAGAGGGGGCCTGAGCCCCAGGGGTGGCCAGGCCCTTTCCAGGCTTTGGTGGGGCCGGCAGCTTCTCCTGCGGGATGCTGGGCGGGAAGTGAGGCCGCTTGCTGGTTCTTTCCTGTTAGTGTGTGCGTGTGCATGTGTGTGTGTGTATGTGTGTGTGTGTGTGTGAAGAGACAGCCCTGGGCGTTCTAAGGAGTGCAGGGCCAGGGAGAGTTGGGGGAAGAAAGCGGGCAAGGAGCCTCCTTGGGGGAGACGGGAGGGGGCTGTTCTCTGTGATGACTCCCACATCCAGAGCTTGGTGTCCTCGAGGAAGCTCTCCAGTGGGGTTCCTTGGCATAGAAGATTTCATCCGCTTCGGCGGCTGAGTGTGTGAGTGACATCCTCCCCCCACACACACACAGCATTTGTCCTTACCCAGTTCAAGAGTTAAGAGTTTTGTCATGTCCTGGAAATAAGCTGGGAGATCTTCCCTCCTTGTTTGGGTTCTGGAATGAAATTACAGGGCATTGGCATAGAAATTTGCTGGAAAGGCGAAAGAATGGAGCACTCAAGTGACGGGGTCAGAAAATAGGGAAATAAAAGATTGTTCATTTTGCTTCTTATTCCTTCTTGTCTGAAATTTTGGAAAAGTAACATAGATGTGTGCTTCTGTATTGGCTTGGTTCTTCAAGAAAGGAGGAGAGACGTCATCTCAGCACATAGGGAGCCCTGCTCACTGTCTCACTGATTTCCAGACATTGGCTGGGAGCACTGCACTGTGGAAGGCCCTGTGTGTGAGCACTGAGGACAGTAGGATAAGCAGGACATGTACCACCCTTAGGTGGCTGTCTAGCAGCTGCACTCATGGCAGGAAAGTGGGGAGGGATGCCCTGAGACGTACAGAACCAGCGGAAGAAGGGTGCTCCCGGGGCAAGCACTGTAGTGGAAACGCCCCTGGCCTGGGTGGCTCAGGCTGTCTGGTCACCATAACTCCTTCTCTGCAGCCGATCACTGTGAACCTGGGGGGTGACAGTGGCCCTACTTGGAGACAGGGTGCCTTAGGGGTGGGAGCAAAGTCTGAAATGGATAATTACTCTGAGAAGTTCCTTTTGGATCATGGACAAACCAGAGAGAAATCTCCTCCTGGGGCAGGAAAGGAAGTTATCCTGCACTCTTGTCTCAGTGCGATTAAACACAGTGCACAGACTAGGTGTTTTATATCCATCATCTGCAAGAATTTCTGGAGAAATACAGGGATATTCGTTTGAGTGGGCGCCCCGAAGACTCTAGACTGATACTCTTGTTCCTGAGCATGGAAAGCCAAATAAAAGACATTTTAATTTGGTTATCTTGAGTGTAATTTGGACAGCTGTAAGTAAGCAAAGTCTAGGTTTTGGTGAGGGAGAAATGAATGAAAAGAGTGGTTTGGGTGGAAGAGAAGCCAGGAGGGAGGGAGGGAGCTGGTCTTTGACTCAAATTCTAGGAGTTTTGTGTTGTATCCGGCTGGGACAACTGCCTCACACCTGCTTTCCACACATATTCTCATATATCCCATATATATCCTCTGATTTAGAAAATGGATTGAGTTTTACTTACGAAGCACCCTCTTTGGCTGATTAGCTATTCCATGGCCTATTGAGCTGCACATTCTCTAACATGACCTGGATAACAAAAAATATCCCAGAGGAGAGAGTGGAAGGCTCTGGGATCAAAACAACATTCGAAATCACTGCCATTCATCAAAGTTCCAGTTTATGCCGGGCACCGTGCAAGGTGCTTTCGATACATTACATGCATTCCTGCAGTCCTACAAGACGGGGCTTATCAAACCCACTCGCCTCACAGACGAAGAACCTGAGGCTCACGGGGCTTGGTCATTTTCCCAGGATCACATGGCTAGTGAGTGACAGGGCAGAGACTAGAACCCTGGTCTGAATTCATCTAGAGTCCATGCTATTCCCGCCCACCCCAGCCTGTGGCCAACCTTCTGAGTCGTACATCATTCCTGAGGACAGCATGGAGTCTCCCAGGTGACAAAAAGAAGGATGCTGTGGCTAAGGTACTAAAACCCGGGCTAAGGAAGGAAGGTGACAATGAGAATCAAACAGGATTTGGGTACTGTCTGTGGGCTTTATTAACCTAGAGTTCTCCTGCCTGAGCCCCAGAGTTCCAAGGCAAATCTGACCTCAGAAACTCCTCCCAGCAATAAAGTCAGTCGTCATAACAAATTGAAGTAGTTGCATTTGGTTGAGCACCTACTGGGTAGCGATACTTGGGAGAAACTTTAATGTTCATCCATAGCGTGTCTTGCTTTCCTTCCAGGACACAGGGGACACTACACTGCCAGTCCGCTTGTAGTTAGGGAGGGTTGCGTGATGGCCCTTTGCCGTAGAGACGTGAGCAGAAGCATTGTTTCTCACATCCAGGCATCTGAGAGCCAGTATGTCAGCTCCATGCTACCTCCCTTGATTCACCAGCAAACATGGTGACCCTGTGTTGAGATAGGGGAGCCACAAGATGAAAGTGTCCTGGACCCAAGGCCTAGGAAAAGCCCAGGGCCCCTGCCAAACTATATCAGAATTTATGTGCACAAAAATTTATGTGCACTTTTGTCGTGTTAACCCTTCAAATGTCTGGGTTTGTCTGTTGCATCAGTTAGCAGTTACTTTCACACGGCTGCTTTTCTGTTGTTAGGCTTATCCAGAAATTTTACTTATGAAAGTAGTAGTGCGTATCTTCCTATTGCAAAAAACTTCTTCTTTTTTTGTTATAATAATATTTTTATTATATTATGTTAGTCACCATACAGTACATCCCTGGCTTTTGATGTAAAGTTCCATGATTCGTTAGTTGCGTATAACACCCAGTGCCCCACGCAATACGTGCCCTCCTTACTACCCATCACCAGCCTATCCCATTCCCCCACCCCCCTCCCCTCTGAGGCCCTCAGTTTGTTTCTCAGAGTCCATAGTCTCTCATGCTTCATTCCCCCTTCTGATTACCCCCCCTTTCTTTAGCCCTTTCTTCTCCTACCGATCTTCCTAGTTCTTATGTTCCATAGATGAGAGAAACCATATGATAATTGTCTTTCTCTTGCAAAAAACTTCTAAAAATACAGATCAATCACAATATCCCCTTTTCAAAGTTCCTCCACAATTCAGCCTCCTCCTCCTCAGAAGTCACCATGACTAACAATCTAGCATGTGTTATTTTATTTTAATTTTTTAATTGATTTTTCTTTCTTTGAGAAAGAGTGTGTGAGTGGAGAGAGGGGCAAAGGGGGAAGGAGAGAGACTCTCAGGACCCTGAGATCATGACCTGAGCCGAAATCAAGAGTTGGACGCTTAACCGGCTGAGCCACCCAGGCACCCCTAGTGTGTGTTATTTTAAAGATGACTATGTGTTTTTCAGAGGTCTGCTCTAAGAATATATTGTTTTTATTCAACATAAGAGGTAATACTATGCATATTGATCTGCCGCTAGCTTTTGTCACTTAATAAAATGGATGCAGGATCTTCCCATGACAGCACATATAGATCTGCCTCACTTTTGAAACTACTCCCTGGAATGTTAAAGTTTGTATATACCATAATTAATCACGTAATTTTTTTCTCCTGGTGGAAACATAGGTTGTTTTCCCTTTGTCATATGATTCATAAGATGAAAACAACATCTTTGAATATGAATCCTTGGGTAGACATGAATGTTTTCTAATAATATATTCATACTAACATAGACATTGGGTTAGAGTGGAAGGGGTGTGAATAGTGTAACATTTCATAAATACATCTGAAATTTTATTCAAAAAGTGGTATGCCAGTTTGCATTCTCATAAAAATTGGAAATGATTTAAGATTCTGCAATATCAACAAGACATTTCCCCCTTTATGTTGAGAAAGAAGGATTTGGCCAGAATGACCAGCAGCCAGGGGAGGAGACCAGCCAGGACACCCTCAGTAGTGAGGGGCATTGAGAGCATCCCGGGGAAAGTGATGGCCAGAGCCCATGAGAGAAATCAAGTACAAAACCAAGTCCAGAGAGCCCCAGGCAGACTGGCAGTCAGGGCTCTGAATCGCGAGTTCAGCTACAGGGGAAAGGGACCAAAAGGAGAGAAGGTGGAGAGGCAGGGGAATTCAGGAGAAAAAAACATGGATGGGCTGGGGAAGTCTCTGAATCATTATCACCAGCTGAAAGTTGCAGGGTGGTCTGACAGGGCAGGTCTGTTGGATGAAGGGATCAGCAGCTTGCCAGACACCCCACTACCATAGAGTCCCCCTACCTCTGTCAGGAAGAGTATGCCTGGCTCCCTGCACCTGAGCTCAGGTGAGCGACATCTCTTGACTACTCTAGTGGTCCAGGGCATCCTTGCCAGGGTCCCAGGGCTGGAAGCTGTCATGGTGCCTGCTGGAGGTGGGGCCTTCCCCCCTGGCTGCAGTGCGACCCCACACAGTGGGTGGGGCTATGTGAGTAAGGGGTGAGTGACTGAGGAAGGACAGCTGAGATAGGCCAGGAATACCCAGGAGCAGCGGAAGGGAGCATGCAGCTAGCGGCAAGGAGGGTGAAATCAGAAGGAGAAAGCCCTGGGACTAATCACCTCAGACTCTGCAGATAAAGGGCTGGGCGTGGACATGTTTGAAAGCTGTCCAAATGGTGTGCCTGGCTCAGACTGCCTTCCAGAGCTGCTGAGGTCGTGGCATAGCAGGGGTGGCTGTCCTGTCCTGTGGCTATGATGGCTGGTCTGTGTTGCCGCCAGTTTGCAGGGTGGGTGGAAAACCTGTGGAGATGGCTTTTTCTTACTCAACTGATAAGAAAGTGGGGGCTCCGGTGCAGGACAAGGAGCGTGAATGGGCTGGGGAAATCTCCTGATAGACCGACCATGTTTCCTAGGGAGGAAGCACCATGGACCATCCTGTTGAGAGCACCCCCACCTCCAAGATGGTGTTTGGACCTGGGGAGGAGAAGTCCATGGTGACACCCTTAGTAATAGTTTCCCATGGGAATTCTGAAGTTACATGAGCAGTTGGAGAACTGTGGGTTCCATCCATGGAGGTGCAAGGTCCAGGCCATCAGTGAATGGCACCCTCCAACAACTTGATTGATCCATCCAGCAAACATTTATTGAACATATGCTGAGAAAGAATATCAAGTAAACAAAACAAAATAACATGACAAAGCACTTAATTCAGCCTGAGTGGGAAGATGGTGAGAGATGTGATGTGAAAGAGTTTTAGGAAGTTAGGAACTTTGAGATGGTGGGTAGAGTCTATAATAACCTTGAATTCTGAGGTTTCTCACTTGGCGAAAGCTTTTCCTCTCATCTGTGATTGAGGATCGGGGAGGAAGAAGTGGTGATGAGTTAATGAGGAAAGGTGTGGAGGATGCAATCAGTGTGAGCCATGTAAGCAGTGAGCTTCTGCCAGCTGTCCAGATGGGACTGTCCAGTGGGTCGTAGGAAACATGGGTCTAACAAGAGAGGAACTTGTGCTAGGCATTTTTAGGCTACATCAGTAGGGGTAATTTGAGACCATAGGTTTAGGTTTTAAAAAAAGTGTTACATGAATAGTGGCCTACATACTATAGTATGCCATCTTCTCGCCAGCAAACACAGTTGGAAACTAAAGGCACATATTAAATTTAGGAAAGACTTTAACGGGAGAAAATATTAAACCAGAAAATCAATTACAGAAAGTTTTTATAAAATATATATTCTGTGTATTTGTGGCTCATATATACAGTTACAATAATGACCTTTCGATCTCACATCTGCTGTGTCAGATCACTTTTAAGGATTTTACTCTTGACAGCCTTTGGCAAAACTGAGCTTACTCTCTGCCTCCAGTATCCAGACACTATCTTTTCAAACCTAGTGTATGAGTTTTAGGCAGTTGGCAGCTCTTCAGTAACAAAAGTTGCTCATGATAAACAGATCAGGGGTCTGGAGACACCCTTCAACTCAGGTATCTAGAGGCTGGGATTCCATGATGCGTCATTTATCTAGTGGACAGTGGTCATCAAAATTTTAGATGTAGGACCTTTTATTTCCACTGAAGCCTTCCACAGAAATCCACTCCATGAACATGAGCAAGGCAGAGCACTCTGGTTGAAATGTTGAAGTGAGGACTATAATCCTAAAGTCCTGCCTAACCCCTCAAAGAAGTGGACCCTGACACCCAGCCACAGAATGCTGGGGTCTTCCTGAGCAGATGGGAAAGCTGTGTGCTAGAAGACCCTTCTTCAGACATGGACTCCCTCATGCTCCTGCATAGACACCTATCTATGTGGACTCCAATTTGCCCAATGCACTGACTGCTACTTTTGCTGTCTGGGTTTCCCAGTGCTGCCAACAACAAATGGTGCCCTAACCTCTATGCTCTCAGCATAACTTATCATCCCATTTATTTTCCAAACTCCTCATTGCCCACTGTCCCCCCCAATCCCACTCCAACCCAGACAGACATTGGCACACATTATTTTTCTACCCACTCGATTATTCTCTATTCTCAGCACAGAATTGACTGCCCTCCTTCCAACCCACCATCCCTGTCTCTTCTTTCCAAACCTGCCTTAAATTCTCATTTTAAAAGAGGCTCTCGCTAGTGCCTTACCTGGTAGCTCTCCACTCCAAGAAACACAGTGGGCCTTCTTTACCTTCTTGCCCATGCTTCCTTCTTTTAAACGTATCCTCAGATCACATCCAAGCACCCTCAACAAGAGTATGGAGCTTGGCTCATTTTATTTACACCTGTTGCTTCTGCTTCCCCAGAACATCACAAAGATGTTTTGTTTATTTCTGTCATTTACCCAGAGAGGAGTGTTGAGTCTCCAAATGTAATTGTAGATGTGACTATTTCTTCTTTCAGCTCGATCAGATTCTGTTTCTTATATTTTGAAGCTCTACTTTTAGGTGTATACACACTTAGGATTGTTATATTTTCTTGGTGAATTGACTCTTTTATCATTATGTGATGTTCCTTTTTATCCATGGTAAATTTCCTTCTTATAAAGTCAACTTTTTCTGATATTAATACAGTCACCCTAGCTTTCTATATTTCTTTTTAAATTTTCAAACAGTAAAATTATTTTTTTTCTTTTGGTATACAGCTAAAAGTGATGTATGATTCATGTAACCACAACGAAGATATAAAACTGTTTCATCACGCTCCCCCCCCAAAAAAAACCCTCTCATGTGCTATTCATTTGTAGTCATACTTTCCCCCGATACCTAACCTTGACAACTGCTCATGTGTTTTCTATCACTGTAGTTTTGTCTTTTTCAAAAATGTTATAGAAATGGAAGAACAGAGCATGTAATTTATCGAGACTGGTTTCTTTCACTCAGGAAATTGCATTTGAGGTTCATCCAAGTTGTTGTGTGTATCAGTAGTTCATTACTTTTCTGTTGCTGAGTAGTAACTCATTGTACAGGTGCACCACAATTTGTTTATCCATTCATCCATAGAAAGACACTTGGGTAAAAATGAACAGATTTTGGCAAATATGAATAGAGCTGCTATAAACATTCACAGGTATGTTTTTGTGTGAACATAGGTTTTTATTTCTTCCAGGAGTGGCACTGCTGAGTCATATAGTGTCTGTATGTTTAGAAGAAATGACCAAATCATTTTCCACAGAGGCTGTACCATTTTACATTCTGACCAGTAATATATAAGAGTTCAAGTTGCTCTTTATCCTTGCTAACATTTAGTAACGTCAGTAATTTTTAAAATTTTGGTCACTCTCAAATGTGTGTTTTATTACGTCATCTTAATTTTAATTTACATTTTTCTTCATTAATGTAGAACAATTTCCGTGTGCATATTTGTCATCCATATGCCCACTTTGGTGATGTGTCTATCAAGATCATTTGCCCATTTTTAAAAGCCAAGATGTCCATTGACAGATGAATAGATAGAGAAGATGTGGTACATATACAATGGGATATTACTCAGTAATCAGAAAGGATGAATACCTAACGTTTACATCAATGTGGATGGAACTGGAGAGTATTATGCTAATTGAAATAAGTCAATTAGAGAAAGACAATTATCATATGGTTACACTCATATGTGGAATATAAGAAACAGTTCAGAGGATCATAGGGGAAGGGAAGGAAAACTGAATGGAAAGAAATCAGAGAGGGAGACAAACTGTGAGACACTCTTAACTACAGGAAACAAACTGAGGGTTGCTGGAGGAGAGGTGGGGGAAATGGGGTAATTGGGTGATGGGCATTAAGGAGGGCACGTGATGTGATGAGCACTGGGTGTTGTATGCAACTGATGAATTATTGAACACTACATCTGAAACTAATGATGCACTGTATGTTGGCTAATTCAATTTTTTTTAAAAAAAGACAATTCAAAAGCCATGAAAAAAATTTTAAAAACGGGTCATTTGTTTTCTAATTTTTGAGTTTTGAAAAACTTTCATGTATTCTAGATACAAGTCTTTTGTTGGATATGTGATTTGCAAATACTTTCTAACAGTCTGTAGCTTGACTTTTTATTCTGTTTTTCTCAGAGCAAAAGTTTTTAATTTTTAGGAAGTCTAATGCCAGGTCATGAGATTTTCTCCTATATTTTCTTTAAAAACTTTTACAGTTTTCACTTAACATTTAGATATATGATACTTTTTAACTTGATTCTCTACTATAAAGTGTGAGGTGTAAGTAGAGGGTTTTTTTCTTTTGTTTCTTTTTTTAAAAAATATGGGTGTCTAATTGTTCTGTTACCAATTATTGAAAAGACCAACATTTCTCGATTGAATTGTCTTACTCCTTCATAAAAAACTCTACTGGTCCTCTTTGTGTGGGTCTATTTCTGAACTCTCTAATCAGTTTTACTGATTTATGTGTGTATCCTTTAGCTAATACCACACCATCTTGATTATTATAGCTTTATCTTAAAATCAAGTAGTGTGATTCCTCCGACTTTGCTCTACTTTTTCATAGTTGTTTTAGCTATTCTAATTCCTTTGCCTTCTTTCTTTTTTTACCATTATTATTTTTTTATAATAATTTTTTATTATGCTATGTTAGTCACCATACAGTACATCCTTAGTTTTTGCTGTAGTGTTCCATGATTCATTGTTTGCGTATAACACCCAGTGCTCCATGCAATGTGCGTCCTCCTTACTACCCATCACCAGCCTATCCCAATTCCCCACGCCCCTCCCCTCTGAAGCCCTCAGTTTGTTTCCCAGAGTCCATAGTCTCTTGTGGTTCATTCTCCCTTCTCTTTAACCCCCCCCTTCATTCTTCCCTTCCTTCTCCTACCGATCTCCCTGCTATTTTTTATGTTCCATAAATGAGTGAAACCATATGATAATTGTCTTTCTCTGCTTGACTTATAAACTTGTTGAATCAGCTAGTTGATATCCAAAAGCATCCTGCTGGAATTTTGATTGGATTGTTTTGAATGCATAAATCAATTTAGTGAGAATTGACATCTTCACTATGTTGAGTCTACCAATCCAAGAACACAGTATAACTCTGTACTTACTATTTAAGTCTTGATTTCTTTTATCAGCATTTTGTGTTTATAGCATACAGATCCTGTGCATGTCTTATTAAATTTATACCTAAGTATTGCATGTTTGGAGCTATTGAAAATAAGTTTTTAATTTTGGGGTTCCAATTTTTTTAATTTTAGGTGTATGTAAGTATACTTAATTTTTGTGCATCATCTTGTATCCTGCAACCTTGCTGAACTTGTTGTTTCCTTGTGATATTCCCTAAGTCCCTCCCAGGCTGTCTGATATGAAAAGATCCAGTGAGTGCCAATCCAGCAAATGAGCTCTATGCCTTCCTAAGCTGGCTAGAGGTTCTCACTACTCACTACTACAGGTTCTTCCAGGTGCCACAATGCCAAGTACCTCACCCTCTGAAAAGACCATGGACTGGGATGCCTGGGTGGCTCAGTTGGTTAAGCGTCTGCCTTTGGCTCAGGTCACGATTCCAGGGTCCTGATATCACATCCCACATAAGGCTCTCTGCTCCACAGGGATCCTGCTTCTCCCTCTGCCTGCCTCTCCCTCTGCTGCTCCCCCTGCTTGTGTGCTCGTTCACACTCTCTCTCTCTCTGATAAATAAATAAATAAATAAATAAATAAATAAATAAATAAATAAATCTTTAAAAAAAAGAGAGAGAGAGAGAGAGACCATGGACTGGCCAGACAGAGACCTGCCCCCTCAGCCTAAGCCCTTTGGCCACAGGAGGTAGAGGTTAGAGTCATGATACATTGTTTGCACCAGAGAGGAGACTAAGTGCAGTTGTGTCCGGTATACACTGTGTGCTAAACTTTGGTGCCCAGGAAGGCTGCAAGAAGTTGGGGGGAGTCAGGGTCAGGCCTGCCCCTTGACTAAGGCAAAGTCCCTGGGGTATTCCATTCCCATCCGTTCTGGACCCACTGCAGCCACAGCCTCCACTTTAGTCAACTTCCAGGCAAAGGAGTGGAAAGAGAAAAATGGTAAAAGAAAAGAGGAAGGAAAAATAGACCTGATCTCTAGGCTGAATATCGGACTGCAGAAATAGACCAAACATACAGAAGCATTGGGGAAGGAAATGAAAAGCAATCCCTTTGTATGTAAGAGGGGAGCTGATAGTCTCTGCTGTGATTGTATTTCAAATACAGAAAACTGATTTAATAGTGTTCTGAAGGTGCTGCAAATGTGAAAGTAAGGATCTCTGAAAATCAGAGAGACAGCAGGAAAGCCAGAACTGGACAGTTGGCCCAAACCTGGTTCTCTAAAAATAGCACACACCCCCAAGTTGGTTAAAACATTACTGTTGGGGCAAAATCATCCTGCAGGGCACCCACCTCTACCTAAGGCTCCATTTGCCTTCTTAGGACTATCTGCAATGCAGCAAGACTTCAGGCATTAATGGATGAATTTCTCCACACCCTCTACCTACATCACATGCTTCTGAAGGCTTCTTCTCTCCCTTCATCCAACAGCTAGACATGAGTCACCCTCTAAATAATCAGAAACAAAATCTGCAAATACAAGATAGACTATTAAGGAGAAAAAAAATAGTGGTTTTTGGTCTAAGCACCAGACAGAATGATTTAAATGCATACTTCCCACTTTGAATATAAAGACACTCAGCACTGAGGAGAGGAGGAAATAAGATTAAGAAACCAAGACACTCAGAAGGTGCAGAGCCTCAGACCTGTGTAGAATAGTAATTGCTCCAACCCTCTCCCACTCCCATTCTTGCCTGACTTTCCCCTATCGCCTGCCAGGTCTGCAATCCTCACTGCCTATGGTGCTTGTAAAGCAAACCCCAGAGGGCGAACTTGAGACTTCGAGAAATGATGAGGATTAAAGGGAGAGTCAGGCCTTGTTTACAGTAGACTATAAAGAACTGGTTAAAATCACTCCCTAAGAAAATAGTAACTTTTTTTTAAAAACAGGAAGGAAAGGGAGGGAGGAAAGAAGAAAGGGAGGTAAGGAAGGAGAAAAGAGAGGAAAGAAGGCAGGGAAGGAAAAGAAATTACTTATAAATCCACAAAGCAAATAATTGACAGGGTTTATGGGGGGGGTGTTGGTAGGCAGAAAAGAAGGGGAAGCAGAAGAACGTAAGAAGGTTAATGAAAAACTGTCCACTGATAGAAGCCCTGTACAAGGGGTTAGGAAATTCACATTCTAGTCACTGCTCTGCCACTGACTTACTACGTTACGAGTGCAATCCCTTCTCTGGGTCTCAGTCTCTTCACCTGTGCACTGGGGGTATGTGGAGACTTAGAGCTGCCACCAAGGTTCCTGCATGCTTTGTTGTCATGTAGGTAGACCTGCTAACACAAAATTAGGCTATCAATGGGGATATATAACATTTACTCAAATTAGTAATAGATTCAGTAAATACAAATGTCAACTGTTTATGAGAGGTTTCTAATACTCCCAACCATCCACTACTTTACATAAATCTCTTCATATTGCTCATATTATGCTGCAACTTGGCCTTTTAAAAAGCTTTATTGAGATATAATTCATATACCATAAAATTCACCCATTTAAAGTGTACAATTCTGTGGTTTTTAGTATGTTCACAATTATGCAACCATCACCACAGTCAACTTTAGAACATTCCCATCAACCCAATAAGAAACCCTCTATCCATTAATATTCACTCCCCATTTCCTCCCAATCCCACATCCCCAGCCATAGATACTTAACTCGTCTACCTTCTGTTTCTACAAGTTTGCCTATTACAGACCTTCCAGATAAATGGAATCATACAATATGTGCCTTTCATGTCTGTCTTCTTTCACTTAGCATGTTTTCAAGAGCTTCATCCATATTATAGCCTGTATCATTACTTCATTTTGTATGGTCAAGTAATATTCCATTGCATGGATATGCCACATAGTGTTTATCTATTCATCCACTGATGAGCATTTAGGTTGTTTCCAACTTCTGGGTATTATAAATAATACTACTGGAAGAACACACATTCAATTTTTTGTGTGAACATATATTTTCATTTCCCTTGGTTATAAACCCAGGAGTAGAATTGTTGGGCCAAACAATGACTCAACATTTACCTTTTTGAACAACTACCAAACTGTTTTCCATGGTGGCTGCACCCTTTCACATTCCCATCAGCAGGGCATGAGTGTCCCAATTTCTCCACATCCTGGCCAACAATTGTTATTACCTGCCTTTTAGATTCTAGTCATCTTAATGGGTGTGAAGTAGTATCTAACTGTAACTTTGACTTGTATTTTACTAATAACCAACAATCTTAAGCTTCTTTTCATTTGGTCATTCATACATATTCTTTGGAGAAATACCTATTTAGATATTTTGCCCATGTTTTAAATTGTGATATTTGTCCTTTTATTTTTTAGTTGTAAGAATTCTTTATATACTCTGGGTACCAGTGCCTTATTAAATATATAGTTTAAAAATATAATTTTTCAGGAAATAATTTTTCCTCTATCCATTGCCAAAGAAATAACAAGTAAATTTCCTTACCATCCTCTCTCTCTCTGGCAGACATATTACTGTTTATCCTTTTGCTGATAGGGTAGTGAGTTCCTAAGCAGGGGACCTTCTACTAAGCCTCCTATTAATCTCCCATTAGACTTCCTACTTTGAGCAGGCTTTAGACTTTATCTTCCATCCTATGTACTTTCCCTCCTATGTACTTCCATCAAGATGGAAGCTCCAGGATTCTGAGATTTTCCAGAAACCCCAGGGACGAAAGCTGACTTTGAAACTCTCTCGCTTCCTGGGATTCCCACTACCGTTTCATTTATGGCTTCTTTCATGCCATACTCGAATGCCAAAAAGTGATGCATTAAGAAGCTTTGATCTACTGGGGCACCTGGGTGGCTCAGTCGCTTAAACATCTGACTCTTGATTTTGCCTCAGGTGATGATCTCAGGGTCCTGGGATCAAGCCCTGCATTGGGCTCCATGCTCAGCAGGGAGTCTGCTTGAGGATTTTCTCTCTCCCTCTCCCTCTGCCCCTCCCGCCCCTCTCTCTCCCAAAAATGAATAAATAATTCTTTTTTTAAAAAGAAGTTTTGATTTACTTACTTGGCACTTTAGTTGTTTTCATGAGGAAGGTATTCAGAATATTAAGAAAATATATGTTGTAAAAAAATGGAAGTCTGCATTCACTTTTTAATTTTTTTTATTTTGAAGTAATTATAGATCCAAGGAAGCTGTGAAGATAGTACAGAGAGGTGCTGTGTACCCTTTATCCAATTTCACCCAGAGGTTACTATAGCACCACATCAAAACCAAGAAACTGACACCAATACAATGTATTAGTATAATTCTGTAAATATATCACAACTCTAGATTTGTGCATCCACCACCACAATCATGATACAGAATTATCCCATCAGTACAAAGACTTCCCTTGTGCTACCTCAGTCTCTCCATAATCATACTCACCCCTCTCCCGTCACAATTCCTAGCCCCTGAAAACCAACTGTCTGTTCTCCATTTCTATAGCTTTATTATTTTAAGAAAGCTTATCGTGGAATTATACAGTATGAGACCTTTGGAGATTGGATATTTTCATTGTGAATAATACCCTTTAGGTCATATAAATTATTGCATATATCAAGAGTTTGCTCATTTTTATTGCTGAGTAGAAGTCCATGATATGTAAGAAGCACAGTTTCTTTAACAATTTTTTTGGTAAAGGACATTTTGGTTGTTTGCAATTTTTTTTTTACTATTACAAATAAAAGTTCAGTGATCTTCCTGTTTACTTTCAATTTACTTATATCATTGTATTTGCAATGAGTTCCTTATACATACCATATAGTTGGGCCATTTTTTTAAACCCACTCTTTCACTATTTGTCATTTAATTGATATATTTAGACCATTTGGTCTAATGTAATTATGGAAATGTTAGGGCTTAAGTCTGACATTTATTTTTTTAAATAGAATTTGTTTTTCAGAGCAGTTTTAGATTCACAGCAAAACTGGGAGGAAGGTACAGAGATTTCCTGTATACTCCCTGCCCCAACACATGGATAGTCTTCTGCCTTATCAATATTCCTCACCAGAGTGGTACATTTGTTAAAATTGATTGACCTACATTAACACACCATTATCATCCAAAATTCATAATTTACATTAGCCTTGACTCTTGGTGTTGTACATTCTGTGAGCTTGGACAAATGTAAATCACATGTATAATATCATGCAGAGTAGTTTCACTGTCCTAAAAACACTGCTTATTCATGCTTTCTTCCCACTAACCCCTGGCAACAACTGACCCTTTTACAGTCTCCATTGTTTCATCTTTTCCAGGATTTCATATAATTGGAATCATACAGTATGTAGCCTTTTCATATTGACTTATTTCACTTAGTGATATGCATTGAAGTTCTTTTCATGGCTCAATAGCTTATTTATTTTCAGTGTTAAATTTTGGTGTTCCATTTTCTGGATGTATGCCAGTTTTTTTATCCATTCACCTACTGAAGTATACTTTGGTTGCTTCCAAGATTTGGCAATTATTAATAAAGCTCCTATAAACATTCATGTGCAGGTATTTGTGTGGACATGTTTTCAGCTCCTTTGAGTAAATGCCAAAGGGTGCAATTTCTGTACTGTATGGTTAAAAGCATAGTTTTGTAAGAAACCTTTAAACTGCATTCCAAAGAGGACGTACTATCTTGCATTCCCACCAGGAATGAATGAGAGTTCGTGTTGCTTCACATTCTCAGTAGCATCTGGTGGTTGTCGGTGTTTTCAATTTTGACTATTCTAATAAGTGCGCAGTAGTATCTCATTGTTTTAATTTGCATTTCTCTGAGGACTTATGATGTGGAGCATCTTTTCATATGCTTATTTGCCCTCCATATATCTTTGTTGCTGAGTGCTTTGTTTAGATCTTTAAACCATTTTTAATCAGGTTCTTTCTTTTCTTATTGTTGAATTTTAAGAGTTCTTTGTATATTTTAGATAACAGTGTTTTATCAGGTAATGTCTTTGCAAAGATTTTCTTCCAATCTGTGAGTTGTATTTCCATTCTCTTGGCAGTATCTTTTGTAGACCATCTTTTTTAAATTTTAGTGAAGTGCAGCTTATCAATTATTTCTTTCATGGATGGTGCCCTTGGTGTTGTATCTAAAGAGTCATCTCCAAACCTAAGGTCATCTAGATTTTCTCCTATATTATCTTCTAGAAGTTCTATGTTCTTGTGCTTTACATTTTGGTCTATGATCCACTTTGAGTTAATTGTGGTGAAATGTGTAAGGTCTGTGTCTAGATTCATTTTTGCTTGTCTATGTCCAATTTCCCATCACCATTTATTGAAAAATTTGCCTTTCTTCATTATATTGCTTTTGATCCTGTGTCAAAGATCAGTTAACTATATATATGTAGGGCTCTTTGTTCTGTGCCATTTATCTGTCTATTTTCTCACTAATACTAAACTGCCTTGATTATTGTAGCTTTATAACTTTTTTTAAGATTTTATTTATTTGAGAGAGAGAGCGTGCACAAGTGGGAGGGAGGGATGGACAGAGAGGGAGAAGCAGACTCCCCGCTCAGCAGGGAGACTGATGTGAGGCTTGATCCCAATACCCTGAGATCATGACCTGAGCAGAAGGCAGATACTTAACTGGCTGAGCCACCCAGGCGCACCTGTAGCTCTATAACTTTTGAGGTCAGGTAGTGTCAGACCTCCAACTTTGTGCTTTTCCTTCAGTATTGTGTTGACTATTCTGGGTCTTTTTTCTTTCTGTTTAAATTTTAAAATCAGTTTTTGTCATATCCACAAAATAACTTTGTAAGATTTTGATTGGGATTGCATCAAATCTATAGATCAAGTTGGGAAGAACTGACATCTTGACGATATTGAGTCTTCCTATCCCTGAACATGAAATATTTCTCCATTAATTTGTTTTTCTTTGATTTTGTTCATCAGAGTTTTGTAGTTTTCTCATATAAACCTTGTAGACATTTTCTTTTTTAGATTTCTACCTATTTCATTTTGGGTGGTACTAATGTGAATGGTATTGTGTTTTAAATTTCTGGGGTGCCTGGGTGGCTCAGTCATTAAGCGTCTGCCTTCGGCTCGGGTCCTGATCCCAGGCTCCTGGGATCGAGCCCCGCATCGGGCTCCCTGCTTGGTGGCAAGCCTGCTTCTCCCTCTCCCACTCCGCCTGCTTGTGTTCCCTCTCTTGCTGTATCTCTCTCTGTCAAATAAATAAAATCTTTAAAAAATAAATAAATAAATTTCTAACTCCATTTTTTTCATTGCTGGTATATAGGAAAGCAATTAACTTTTGTATACTAACTTGTATCCTGCAACCTTGCTAAAACTGCTTATTCCAGAATTACTTTTGTTGATTTTTTTCATATTTTATACATAGAAATCATGTAATCTGTGAACAAAGAGAGTTTTATTTCTTCCTTCTCAATCTGTGTATCTTTTACCTTCCCTTTTTTGTCTTACTGCATTAACTAGAACTTCCAGTACAATATTGAAAAGCAGTGTTGAGAGGGGACATCCTTGCCTTGTTCCTGATCTTAGTGGGAAAGCTTTGAGTTTCTCACCATATTATATGATGTTAGCACCAGGGTTTTTGTGGATTTTTTTTTTATCAAGTTGAGGAAGTTCCCCACTTTACTGAGAGATTTTTTTTTAATCATGAAATGGGTATTGGATTTTGTCAAATGATTTTTCTGTATTTATTGATATGATCATGTGATTTTTCTTGTTTATCCTATTGATGTGGTAGAGTACATTAATTGATTTTTGAATGTTGAACCAGCCATGCCTGGGATAAATCCCATTTGGTTGTGGTGCATAATTCTTTTTATACATTGTTGGATTATATTTGCTAGTATTTTGTTGAGGAATTTCACATATGTTCATGAGAGATGTTGGTCTGTAGTTTTCTTCTCTTGTAATGTCTTTGTCTGGTTTTGATATTAGGGCAATGCTGGCCTCATAGAATGAGTTAGGAAGTATTCCCTTTACTTCTCTCATCTGAAAGAGATTGTAAAGAATTGGTATAATTTCTTCATTAAACGTTTGGTAGAATTTACCAGTGAGTCCATCTGGGCATGGTGCTTTCTGTTAAAGAAGGATGTTAATTGTAACAAATGTATCATGTGGTGTGAGATGTGGATGGCAGGGGAGCTTGTGCATGTGTGGGGGCAGGAGACATATGGGAACTGTACTTTCCGCTCAATTTTGCTATGAACCTAAAACTGCTCTAAAAACTAAAATCTATTTTAAAAAGCAGTTCTTATTTTATCAACATCATAATCTATATAACTAAGTAATTCCAGTGATTAAATACACCCTTTCACCAAATCTTTTTCTTTTCTTCTTTTCTTTATTTTATTTTATTTATTTGACAGAGCAAGAGAGAGCACAAGCAGGGAGAGAGGCAGAGGGAGAGGAAGAAGCAGGCTCCCCAATGATCAGGGAGCCCGATGTGGGTCTCAGTCCCACCTGGGATCCTGACCTGAGCTGAACGCAGACGCTTAACTGACTGAGCCACCCAGGTGCCCCTCACCAAATCTTTTATTGTTATTCTCTTCAAACTTGTTTTTTCCTGCAGAGAATATAATTTTTATTTTTAAGAAAACAGTTTTATTGAGGTATAAATGATATACAAATGACTGCATAAAATATAAATTTGCCAAGTTTTTTTTTCTAAAGGACTTTTATTTATTTATGTGACAGAGAGAGAGAGAGAGAGAGAGAGAACAAGCAGGGTGAGCAGGAGAGGGAGAAGCAACCTTCCTGCTGAGCAGGGAGCCCAATGTGGGGCTCAATCCCAAGACCCCAGGATCCTGACCTGAGCTGAAGGCAGATGCTCACAAATTTTATATGGTTATTCTCTTCAAAGGATGTTTTTTTCCTGCAGAAAATACAATTTTTATTTTTAAAAAAAACAGTTTTATTGAGGTATATTTGATGTACAAAAGACTGCATAAAATGTAAATTTGCTAAGTTTTGACACATGTATACATCCAGGAAACCACCATCACAATAATGATAGTGAACATATCCATCATCCCCAAAGGTTGCTCATAGCTATTTGTCATTCTTCTTTCCTGCCCCTCCCTGCACCCCCATCCCCAAGTAACCACTGGTCTGCTTTCTGTTGCAATAGATTATTTTGCATTTTAAAAAGTTTTATATAGTTACCTATGAGTGGGATGCTTATGTCACGTAGTAGCTATATGTTTAACATTTTTGAGAAACTGCTGAACTGTTTTGGAAAATGGTTGTACCATTTTACATTTTTACCAAGTGTACAATGAGAGTTAAGTGTTCCATATCTTCACCAACACTCGGTATGGTCAGTCTTTACAATTTTAGACATTCTAATCAATCTTTAGTGATATCTTATTGTGGTTCTGATTTGCATTTCCCTAATGACTAATAATGTTGAGCTTCTGTATATGTAAATATCTGCCATCTGTATGTCTTCTGGAGAAGTGTCTAAATCTTTTGCTCATTTTTTTATTGAGTTGTTTTATTTTATAGAGTGTTGGAAATTCTTTATAGATTCTAAATACAAGAACCTTATCAGATATTTGTTTTTAGAATATTTTATCCCAGTCTATAGTTTGTCTTTTCACTCTCTTAACAATGTTTTTCAAGAGCAGAAGATATTAATTTGGATGAACTCCAATTTGTCAATATTTTTATTAATGGATTGGGCTTTTTTGCCATATCTAAGAAATTGTCGACTAACTGAAGGCAATAAATATGTTCATCTGTGTTGTTTGTTTACATTTGTTTTTGTTTTGTTTTTTGGTGTTCATCTGTGTCTTTTTCTAGATTTATAGATTTAGTTTTACATTTAGGTCTATGATCCATTTTGAGTGACTCTTTTTTTATAGTTTGAGATATGAATTAAATTTATTTTTTGTGTATGGATATCCAATTGTTCCAGACCCAATTGTTTTTTTTATTCCCACTTTATAATAAGCCCTAAAATCAAGGATTGTAACCCTCCATCCTATTTACAGTTTTTAGTTATGTAGGCCCTATCCATGTTCACATGAATGTTAGAATATAGCTGCCAATTTCTACTGAAAAGCTTTCTGAATTTTAGTTGGGATTGCATTAAACCTATAATAAACTTGGAAAGAATTGACATCTTAACAATACTCAGTCTTCCAACCCTTGAACAAGATCTCTATCTCCATATATTTAGGTTGTAATTTATCTCTGCAATGTTTTGTAGTATTCAGTGTACAGATCTTCTACATATTTTTTGAAATTTATTTCTAAATATCCCATTTTTCTAAAAGTATTTTAAATTGCAGTGTTGTTTATTTCAATTTCTAAATATTCATTGCTGTAATATAAAAATACAGTTGATTTTTATATTGATCTTGTACCCTGAAATTTTCATAAACCCAATTATTACCTCTAAAAGCATTTTTTTAGATAAAATTTTCTGCAAACTGTCTTGTGGTCTTTGATTAAAGACAGTTTTTACTCATCCCTTTCAATCAGGAAGTCTTTTTCCCTTTGTTGTACTGGACAGAACTTAGAGTATGATGTTGAACAGCTCCCTCCTCACCCTCACACTGTGATACCATTAGTTTTAGGCTTTAGTTTTCTACATGAAAACATCCCGCACAACTTCCATATGAAAATATTTCCCTTATGCCCCCTGCACTGTTAAAACCCAAGCCTGGATACTATACCTACTGAGATGAACATGATCTGCAGATTTGAAACAAGACTTCATTTGAAACAAGATATTCAGTGGAACAAGTTTATTTGCTGAAGTCTTGACAGCCAAAATCAGTGATTTTGGACTACAAAACAGAAAATTAGGAGAGTTACATGGGCACTGAGAAAAGGAGATGGTTGGGAAAATTCCCTGGTGTAGCCAAAAAGTGTATGGTTTTCATGGTGCGTAAGAGCAGTTTGTAAGTGGGAAGTGGGATGATTCACATCTCCATGTAGACTTAAATACATCAATAATACCTTGGAGGAATTTTAGGTAAGACATACAAACACTACGTAATGAAGGGTGGGAGAGAACACAGTGAACCACTGAATAGAGTGGCCACAGGGAAAGTTATTTCCTTCTCCCTGCCATGTGACACACCAGAATTAAACATGGGAAGATGATAAGGGAGTCGAAGGTCAGTTTAGAGGGCTCTTTAGGGGTGCTAAAAATACTTCCTTTCTCCAACCAGATATTTAGGCTCTCCAGCATCCCTCCCTTGACCATGGAGATGTCAAGGTGATGCACTGCGAGATGGGTAAGCTGTATCTTGGCTTTCCCAAAATGTGCCCTCCCCCTATGGGAATGCCAAGAGGGTGCTTTGTGATATCTAAGCTGCTCTTAGGGCTGCCATTGACTGGGGGAGTGCCCTGCTGACCAATCAAACCTGAAAGTTGTAGCCCCTCGTTGTGCAGGGGAGGGGTATATATAGGGAGTTCAGAGGATCTGGGATAGACCACTGGGAGAGGGTGACATGACAAAGGTGATAAGGAAACTACAGTCTCCTAGTGCATTTATGCAACAACCTACCCCAAGCACCAAAGGGATGAAGAAGAGAAGATGCCCTGTCAACCCAGGTCCAGATGCAGTGTCAAGGTGAGGTGACCACAAGCAAGCTCCTCTTCCTCTTCTCCATTAACACCCTCAACAAGACTACTCCCCTGTCTTTGCCTGACGCACATCCCCTTCTCCTGAAGCTGCTATTTTCACCCAACCCTCATCCTGTTCCCCAAAACCAATACCTTTCTATGCTCACCCTATTGTCCTTCCAGGTGTCCAAGACAACCATGGAGGTGAATAGACCCCTTCAAGAGAGCTAGAGGGAAAAAGCCTCTCTAAAAATCCCCACCCCTTTCATAAAACCTAAGAAACCTAGAGGGTCAACACTATTAGGACACTATCACAGACTGAATCAAAATAAGCCATACCAGGACCAAGAAAGCATGGATAATCCCAACACTTTAAGTGACAACCTGGGCAGCCAGTAACTTTGGAATGATGCCCAAGGCCTAAGAACTATCTGCAAAGTCTCTGAGATCTGGCTACTGAGAAATGGTCAGCTGTGTTGACATCAAATTTTACACCAATAGGGTACACCAACAGTAATGACTAAAATAAAATGAAATTGTTATGAGAAGATGTGTGTCTCTGCGAGTTTTTGATGGTGGGGACGGAGGAAGGGAAAAGGCAGATGTATGAAAAGGGAGGAAGGTGAGTTCTGCAGGGTTTAGGCCAGACTCTTAGGTCCACAGTTAGACAGACATTGGGTACAAGGACTGGATAAAGACTGAGTACTGAAGTTAAATCTCCTTAAGTTTTTATTTCTCTGAGATAAATGCCCAATAGCACAATTTCTGGGAAGTAAATTGCACATTAACTTTTATTAGAAACTGCCAAATTGTCTTTCAGAGTGACTAACATTTTATATTCCCACCAGCAGTATATGAATGATGCGGTTTTTCCACATCTTTACCACCATTTGGTGTTGTCACTATTTATTTGAACCGTTATGATAAATATAGAGAGATATCTCATTGTGGTTTTAATTTGCATTTCCCTAATGGACAATTATGTGCTTATTTGCCATCTATGGGTTACCTTTGCCTCTTTGCAGTTACTAAAGCTTCTAGTACTATGTTGAATAAGAGTAGGGAGAAAAAGGCATCTTCACCTTGCTCCTAATCTTCAGAGAAAAGGATTTAGTCTTTTACCTTTAAGTATGATGCTATCTGTAGGGGGGTTTTTTCCTGATGCTCTTTATCAAGTTATAGTAATTTCTCTCTGTTGCTAATTTGCTGAGACTTTTTATCACAAATGGGTGTTGTGTGTTGTCAAATGCTTTTTATGCCTCAAAATGCTATAGATATATGATTTTTCTTTAGCCTATTGATATGGTGGATTACAATGACTGATTTTCAAATGTTGAACCAGCCTTGCATGCCTGGAATAAATCTCACTTGGTCATGGTGTATAATTCTTTTTATATGTTTCTGGATTTGGTTTACTAATATTTCATTAAATATTTTTGCATCTAAGTTTATGAGGGATATTGGTCTGTAGTATTTTGTTGTAGTAGTATTATCTATGGATATCTTTAGTATCACACTAATAAGGGTCTCATAAAATAAGTTGGGAAGTATTTGCTCATCTTCAATATTCTGGGAAAGTTTGCATAGAATTGTATTATTCTTTCCTTAAAAATTTGGTAAGATTCACCTGTGAGGCCATCTAAGCCTAAAGCTTTATTGATGGGGAGATTTTAACCACTAATTCAATTTCTTTAATAGATATAGGACTGTTCATATTATTTATTACCTTCTTGGTAGTTTGTCCTATAAGAAATTTGCCCATTTCTTGAAGTTGCTGGATTTATTGACATAAGCTTGTTTATAATATTCTTTTTTTAAGATTTTATTTATTCATTTGACAGAGAGACACAGCCAGCGAGAGAGGGAACACAAGCAGGGGGAGTGGGAGAGGGAGAAGCAGGCTTCCCACCGAGCAGGGAGCCCGATGTGGGACTCGATCCCAGGACCCGGGGATCATGACCTGAGCTGTAGGCAGGCGTTTAACAACTGAGCCACCCAGGCAACCCCATAATATTCTTTTTAATAGCTATAGAGTCTGTGATTACATTACTTATCTCATTGCTGATATTGATAATGTGTGTCCTCTCGTTTTGTTCTAAGAGTTTTGGTTAGAAGTTTATTAATCTTTTTAAAGACCCAGCTTTTAGTGTCATTGCTTTTCTCTATTGTTTTTTTTTTTTTCCGGTTTTCCAGTTTACATTGGTTTTAATTTGCTTTCCTTTTTCTCATTTCATAAAGTAGAATCTTTGATGGTTTATATCAGTTATGCAAGATAAATAAATCCTGGAGATCTAATGTACAGCAATGTGACTATATCATTAACTATATTGTATTGTATTCTTGGAATTTGCTAAAAGGGTACGTCTTTAATGTTCTTACCACAGGGGAAAAATGGTAATTGTGTGAGGCAAAGGATAATTACATTGATGAATATTTTACAATATGTATGTGTATCAAACCATCAAATTGTGCACCCTAAATATATACATTTTTTATGGTCAACTATACCTACATAAAGTTGGAAAAAGAAAATCTTTCCTATTTTCCAATATAAATATTTGTATTTCTAAGTACTGCTTTAGCCGAATCCCACAGATTTTGATGTGTTGTATTTCAATGTAATTCAACTGAAAAAGTTTTCTATTTTCCCCTGGGATTTCATATTTGATCTGTGGGTTATTTAGAAGTTTAATTTTAAATTTCCAAGTATTTTAGGATTTCCAGATTTTCCTTATTGATTTTTAATTTAATTCTGTTGTTGTACAGGAGCATACACCTATACTTCGATCTGTTAAATATTTTCAGACTTGTTTTATGACTCAGAATACATTGTATCTTGGCAAATATTCCATGTGCACCTAAAAAATAAGTTTTCTGAAAAGAAAGTGTATATTGATGATATTGGGTGGAGTATTCTGTAAATGCCAATTATGTCATGTTGGTTGATAATCCTGTTCATGTGTTCCATATCTTTACTGATATCAATATCAATTATTGAAAGAGAGGTATTGAAATCTCCAAGTATAATTGTGGATTTGTCTATTTCTCCTATAAGTTTCTGCTTCATTTATTTTGAAATTCTATTATTAGGTGGATACCCGTTTAAGATTAGTATGTCTTCCTGGTAGATTGACCTCTTCATCATCAGGAAATATCTATTTTTTTAATATCTAATAATAGTCCCTTCTCTGATACCTACCTTATCTGATAGTAGTACAGCTAATCCCTGGTATATCATTTACCATTATTTTATTTTCAGTTTATCTGTTTCTTCATATTTAAAATAGAATTTTATAAAGAAATCATAATTGGATCATGCTTTTTAATGCAATATGACAATCTTTGCTTTTTAATTGGAGGATTTAACACAACCAAAGGTTATGTAGTCTCCCCAAGAGAAAACTACATCCATGACTCATCAGTGCAGATGTATAAAGACTGGGCTTTTTTAACAGCTCCAGAGTTCCTCAAGGGATTGGATAGTCCGTATTGTGACTGAGTCAAAATTCAACTCTCCCTCTGCTACTTCTCCCTCCTTACTTTCATTACTCCCTCCCAGGTATATTTACTCCTTCCCTGAATGTATTTCCAATAATCTTCCTGCATACAAATCTCTTGGGACTCTGACCAAACAGGCAGTTTTTAAATGGTTAAACACACACCAAGCCTATGTCCCAGAAATTCTATTTCTGGATATTTTCTCCAAAATAAGGAAGCCATATGTCTAAAGAAGTATGTGAATAAGAATATTTAGGAATGTTCACAATGGAGTCATAACAGCCCCAAATGGGAACAATCCAAATGTCTTTTAGCAGGTAAATGGTTAAACAAATTCTGATATATCCTTACAATGGAATTTAGCAATAAAAATGAATACAGTACTAGTACATGCAACACAATGAGTGAGTCTTAAAAACATTACACTGAGAGAAGGGATTCTGACACAGGAGTACATACTATATGATTCCAATTATATAAAGTTTGAGAACATGCAGAACTAATATATAATGATGGAAATCAGAATAGCAGTTTGCCTTGGATGAGGGAAAATTGAATGGGAAATGGAATGGAGAAAGTTTCTGAGGTCATGGAAAAGTTCTATGTCTTAATTTTGGTGGTAGACACATGAGCATATGCACTTCTCAAAACTCATATAACTGTGAACTTAACATATGCAAGTTATTTTTGAAATTAAAAGTAAATAAAATGTTTAAAAATTCAGTTGAAACTAAACACTATTGTTAATAAATGTATTGGAAGTTGGTAAAACTGAAAGAAAAAAGGAAATGATTATCATAACCCCCTCTTTAGAGTGGAGGCAGCTGGTTATAATTCACATTGTGGGGGGACTTCCGCATTGCTAGTGATATTCTATATCTAGACTTGTATGGTGGTTATATGGGCATTAGCTTCATAATCACTAGTAAACTGTATGTATATGCAGTTTTCTGTATGTATCTTTCACACATATATATATATTTTTTTTTTTGAGAGAGAGAGAGAGAGAGAGTGGGGCTGGGGAGGGGCAGAGGGAGAGAGAGAATCCTAAGCAGGCTCCGTGCCCAGTGCAGAGCCCAACATGGGGCTCGATCTCACAACCCTGAGATCATGACCCAAGCAGAAATCAAGAGTCAGACACTCAGCCAACTGAGCCACCCAGGTGCCCCACTTATAAAAATATATTTAAAACAAATATATTTAATAAAGGAATGATATTCAGAATATACAAGGAACTCCTACAAACTAACAAGCAAAAGACAATGCACTATAAAAATGGGCAAATAAACGAGTTTCACAGAAAAAGAAGCACAATGGTCCATACACATTTTAAAACAGCTTCAATAAGATATAGTTCACATACCATATAATTCATCCATTTAACTGTGCAACTTAATGTTTTTAGTCATACGTTTATCTGTTAGTTATCCATCACTCATGTGCCTGTGTGTGTATGTCTCTCTCTGTGTGTACCTCTCTGTCTCTCTCTCGTGCACACACACACACACAGAGAGAGAGAGAGAGAGAGAAACACACCCCAGAATGTAAGATCCTTGAGGACAGGGATTTTTTCTTCTTTACTTGCTGTGTCCTAATATCTAGAGTGGTGCCTCAGAACAGTTAGTCCTCGATAAATATTTGTTAATTTACCGGGGTGAGGGTAGTGGAGGTAGAGACAAGTGAATTGATTTGAGGAAGTTCTAAGACCTGGAAATAGGATGTGGTGACTGAAGGAGAGGGATGTGTCATGGATGACTCTCAGATTTCTGATTTGGGCCATTCGGTGGTTGGTGATGTGAATAACAGCGATACAGAACATTCGAGGTAGAGCAGAATTGGAAGCTACAAATGACTGGAGGAGAATGGCATGTTGTAGTGGAAAGAGCATGGAGATAAAAGGCAGCAAACCTGGGTTATAGTCCTGACTTTCTGGTGTGATTCTGGTCAGGCCACTGCCCATTTCTGGGCCTATTTTTCTTTTGTGTGGTGATGGACTTGGGTTATACATTTCTTAGTTTTAACATATAATTTTTGGTAAATATTACAAGACATACAGAATCTGACGACTGAGATATGATGCGTTGAATCCATACCCTTAATTGACCTCTAACAGGTAACATCAAAGCTTCACCCAGGGACCTCTGGAATTTCCAGAGTGCGGTAGCACTGGAGCTCACAGGCAAGTCCCTCACCTATGCTTAGCCTGGTACACAAAGTATGTTCTTCCTTTACCGTATCTGCCACCACTATGCACTTCCATGTCCAGGGAAGCCAGGCAGGGACAGCTTTTCACTACTGCCACCACCTGTAATTCCTCACACAGCAGTGATGATGTGTTCACCAAGGTGCTTATATATTTATATTGATATAAACTAGTTATATTATAAAATATATTTATAAGCTTACACACATCATACTTATATTATAAATTAAAATTTTATATTTGTAATATAATTTATTTTATATATATGAAACCAAAGTGAAGATGATGACAATGATGATTAAGAAAATGCTAAATTTGAGGAGAATAGAAACAAGGAAAAACAACTGGACAACAATAACATGTAAGATGGGAAAGGGCAGCAAAAATTAAAATGTTCTAAGATCGTCATGCAGTTTGAGAGGACTGTAGACATAGTGGTCAATTTTAGATTCATTTAATTAATTGTACATATAGAATACTCAAAGGTAAAACACTAAAAAGATAGAATGTATAACTTCCAAACCAGTGGCGAGGAAAAAACTTCAATATAAAAACAAAACAAAACTTGATTGATGTATTACATGGCAGGGAAGGTGAAGAAAAAAGCATAGAAACAGAAAGCACAAAATAAGATAGTAGAAATAAATCCAAATATAACAATAATTAAAATAAATGGAAACAGAAGGAAAGCAGGAAGCAGTGGGTTCTCCCTGGGCAAAGCCCATGTCACACCAGCCCTAGTCTATCATCTTCTAGTGCTATAAATCCCAGGTCAAGATCCGTGGACATTGCTGCATGTTCTGCAGGTATCTGTGATGGAAAGGCCAGGCTATGGGGTCTGATCTCTGAAGCTGCCTCAAATCCTACCCACACTCCTGACAGCAACAGGAGGTAGGAGAGTATCCCTCCCAGCTCCTGGCTCAGCCTGCTGGGGCCCCCAATCTCTTGGGGTCTTGCCACCTGGCCAAGCCTACAAATGAGAAGGTTTGTAGATTGGGTCATATGGGCCCATTAGTACAGTTCATGGCCACCAGAACCTCTTTTAGGAATTGAGAAGGCAGAAGGGACACAGGTTTGGCCCTGAACTTTCTCTTTTCCTTGAAACCTGGATCCTTCCTGGTTTTGTTGCTGTTCTTTATTTTCTGTTTCCCTTAACACAGTACCTGTAACATAGCAGATGTTCAATACATTTAGTTGAATAAATGAATGAATGTAACCTCCATCTCCACTGTCTCTGTGTTGCTAAATACAATGGATAGTTTGTGGTCTTTTCCTCCATGGATAACTGCAGAATGTGACAACGTTGATGGTCAGAAATCAAAATCACCAAATTTGGCAGATAGTGTCCATAGAATGCACAATTTGCACCATGATTTGAGCCTGCAGTGCTGGAAGTAGGAAGCAGGGTTTCTGGCAGTGGAGCCTGGGAAAACACATGAGACAAAAGTCCTAGGAAGAGGGAGCCTTCACCTGAGAGTGAAGGCAGTTTAGCAGAGAGAAGTACTGCCACCGCCACTGCCACTTCCACACTTTTAGAGTACTGATTGCCTCCTGTGGTCTAGCCAAGGAGGGAATCCCAAAGAGGAGCCCTTGCTGACTGCTTTTCCAACCAACCCTCCATCTGCCCCTGCTTCCCCAAACCCAGTGGGGGCCCCTTGCCCTCACTAACTTTACTAGTTTGCAACCGGTGCCTGGACCCAAAGTCTCGACTTCCATATCCGGGAGCACTAGCAAAGCCAACATAGGAAGGGGACAGCAGGCTCCAGCCTCTCACCACTGTGCTTCAGCAGTTGCAAGGAAAGGACACTGGGCTGGGGCCCTGGTTCTTTGAGCTCCCCACTAGTGGGGAGAACTCTCTGAGAGCCCAGCACTTGCAGCCTGCATCACTGTGTGCTGATCAGCACAGTTATCAGAAAGATCTTAATTAAAAAATAAATTAGATCATATTTCTCCCCTGCTTAATCCCTCCAGTGGCTCCCTACTTCCCTCTGAATAAAGTCCAAACTCCTTTCCATGGCCCACAGAGTCCTTCACAACAAGGATGCTAGCCCCCTCTCCAGCCTTGCCTCCCACCACTCTCTCCACTTGGCTGCAATCTCAGGCCCAGTTTCTCCACACCCCTCAAATGGAGTTCTTTTTTTTTCTTTTTTTTTTTTTTTAGATTTTATTTATTTATTTGACAGAGATAGAGACAGCCAGCGAGAGAGGGAACACAAGCAGGGGAGTGGGAGAGGAAGAAGCAGGCTCACAGCAGAGGAGCCTGATGTGGGGCTCGATCCCATAATGCCGGGATCACGCCCTGAGCCGAAGGCAGACGCTCAACTGCTGTGCCACCCAGGTGCCCCTCAAATGGAGTTCTTATCTGCCATTCTGGGGACCCCAATGGACACTGTCTTTGTGCCCTTGAGCTTCTATGGCTTATGAGGGCCACCCTGTGCAGGATTCAGGCTTACCAGGCCCCCACCCCTCTGATGACTCAATAATGGGAATGTGGAGCAACACTTCCTCTACCTTTGCTTCCCCAGGTGTTTGGCTAAGAAGCCACTGTGGCTGCATGGGTCTTAGCCCTACCTGTAGGACATGAGGAGCTGGAAAGTGAGAAGGCTGAAAGGCCTGAGAGCTGAGAGCTGTTAGTACATCCCTCAGGGACCCCCAAAGAGTCCTTGTGGCAGAATCCCTTGTAGCAGGCATCCTTCTCCAATATCCCACAAAGCAGTTGGGTTGTGCAGTTCATTTATCCCAAATACTAGCTCACTCATCCTCAGGTTTCAGGACCATGCAAGAAGGTAGTTGATTCCCTGCTAGGCCCCTGTCAGGATTCATGGGCAGCTTTTTCCCATACAAGGCATTTTAAAGCCAAGAGGCTGCCTCCTCCTTTCCCTCAGATCTTTTTAATTATGATAAACTACACATAAAATTTGCCATCTTAATCATTTTTGAGTGTACAGTTGAGTGGCATTAAGTGTGTTCACGTTGTTGTGCAGTCATCACCACCATTCATCTTCAGAACTCTTTTTCACCTTGAAAGCTAAAATTTTATTCCCATAAACACTAATTCCCCATTTCCCTATTCCCCTCCAGCCCCCGGAAACTTCCAGTCTACTTTGTGTAATTTGACTCCTCTAACGACCTCATATAAGTGGAATCATACAGTATTTGTCTTCCTATGACTGATTTATTTAACTTATCATAATGTCCTCATGTTGTAGCATGTGTCAGAATTCCCTTCTTTTTTGAGACTGAATAATATTCCATTGTATTTGTATATATCACATTTTGTTTATCCATTCATCCATCAATGGACATTTGGTTTGTTTTCACCTCTTGGCTATTGTGAATAGTGCTAAGAACATGGGTGGGCACATATCTCTTCAAGACCCTACTTTCAATTCTTTGGGGTATATACTCGAAGTGTAATTGCTGGATCAATATGATAGTTCTCCACATTATTGCCAACACTTATTATTTTCTGTTTATTTTTTTATAGAAGCCATCCTAGTGGGTGTGAGGTGGTACTCATTGTGGTTTTGATTTGCATTTCCCTAATCATTAGTGACTTTGAGCACCTTTTCCTGTATTTATTGGCCATTTCTACATCTGCCTTGGAGAAATATCTATGCAAGTTCTTTGCCCATTTTTTAACCAGGTTGTTTGTTTTGTGTTGTTTGGTTGTAAAAGTTCTTTATATATTCTGAATATTAACCCCTAATCAGATATATGATTTGCAAATATATTCTCTCCCATTCAATGGGTTGTCTGTTCACTCTGTTGGTTGTGTCCTTTGATGCACAGAAGTTTTTTTTAATTTTGATGTGGTCCAATTTATCTACTTGTCCTTTTGTTGCCTTTGCTTTTGGTGTCATATCCAAGAAATCGTTCTCACATACAATATCATGAAGTTTCTCCCCCATGTATTCTTCAAAAATTTTTATGATTTAAGCATAAATGTTTAGGTCTTTGATCCATTTTGAGTTAATTTTTGTATATGGTATAAGATGAGGATCCAATTTCATTCTTTTGCATATAGATACCCTCTTATTACAAGACCACTTGTTGAAATTCCTCAGTTCTTAAAGAAAGAAGCAACAAGGAATAGGGTGACTGAACAAGGCCCTTCCCCTTGATGAGATACTAACTTGTTCAAGGAACCTGGGCAAGTTATTCAGTTCCTATTCTTTCATCATTCATTCATTCATTCATTCATTCATTCATTTCCCATTCATTCATAGAGTGTGCAATGTCCAAACACAAAGCCCACAACCCACATAGAACTTAGAAGGAGGAAGAATATTCTTTATTTTCACTAATCTCTCACTGAAATTTAGCATTATGGATAATGAATGCAGGCAACCAACCACAGGAAGATCAGCGGTACCTCTGACTTTGTCACTAAGAGAAATCCCTGATATTTTCATATCATGTTACGGTGGCAGCAGGTCTCTTCAAATATCCTTTACACTTGTCACTACTTTCAAATTACAGTAATTATTAGACCTGCCATTCAATCTTATTATTTAATGCATCAATGAAGATGCATATATGTTTTATAATACCATGACTGTGATTTAAAAGATAAGTTTTAATAACTGTATTTCAATAAAATTGCTTTCCTTTGTAATCCTACCTATTTTGTTTATATGCATTCAAAAACATTCTGAGAAGAGCCCCACAGACTTCCCCAGATGAGCAAACAGTTTAGGAAATCCTACCCTATGTTGGCCACTGGAGACACAGCAGCCCCTGACACAGCCTTGGAAAGATCTCAGATGCTGGGATTAGGAGGGCACACAAATGTGTAGATATAACGTAGTATGGTGATTTCTGTGCCAGGGACACCAGGCATTGTTGGAGCCCAGCAGACTACACAACTCTACACAAAAGTTGACCAGCCATTTCTCAGAGGTCTGTTTGTATTAGGAGAGACCATCCACTTGTCAGCCTAGAGGAGGTCCTGCCCTTTGTGACGTGTTCACAACCCTTTGTGCAGATAATGAAATTCAGAGGAACCAGCCCTGCCTCCCTTGGCAGCAGAACGTTAGCTCCCCTTCCCCCCCTTCTGCTGACACCAGATATATTCAGCTGTGGAAGCAGAGATGCTCACTGCACTCTTGGTAGCTATGGAAATCCCAGGGTTTCCCTAGCAACAGCTCTGGTTCGACCTTGTTGCTAGGGAACGCTGGGATTTCCTAGGCTGCCCCATAAGCAAGACTTCTCTAAACCAAGGGCAGAGGTGTGAGAACAGCTGTGGATCTGAATCCTAAGGAATGGATGGTTTCCCTCGATTCTAATCATTTTAGGTCATCCTGGTCCACAGCCAAGTGAAAGGGGGTGCACACTGGGTGAGAGGTCTTAAGAGGGGGATAAGGAGAAAGTGCTGTGCAGTAAGCAAACTAATTAGAAAAGTCCACATGAGCCCAACAAATGTCAGAAAGTGAAAGGAGCTGGGCTTTGGGAAGATTTTCGGTCTTCAAGTCCAGCACCTGGCTGTTCGTAAAGCACTTTCCCTAAGATTATCATGCAACACATACCTGTCTGGTTTCAAGAGAAAGCTAAAGGTTAGAACTAACACCAGCCTCCCTCACGGGTGTGTAACCTAGGCAATCTCACACAGCCCCATGCTTAGAAGGGCTCTGAATGGTTGATATAATGCTCTGTTGTCACCTTGAAATTCAATTTTTGAACAAGAAGCCCTGGATTTTTGTTTTGTACTGGGCTCCACAAATTATGTAGCCAGTCGTAATTATAACCCTCATTTTACAAAGGAGAAAATTGACCAATAGGGAGCAGATATAATGAGCCCAAGTTCATGTGTCGGAAAGCACACCTTAGGGGCCATTGTATTTGCCCTTAGCTGCTTTCAGACACCAGCAGCTGGAGGGACTTAACCCAAAAAGGCCTTCAGTATGGGAAGGCATTCCTGAGATTCACTTGGCAGGAATATAGGAATAGCTAGAGTCATGGTCCCCTCAGTTGTTCTGGGGGTTCAACAGAGAACTAGAGAAAACAGAGCTTTAGGGAGCTCCAGTCTAGTAGAGGAGACTGCCAGCATTAAAGAGATACAATTGGGATAAGGGTTGAGGTGGTGGCAAGTCTGAGGGGGGGAGGTGGTAGCAGCACTGGTTCTGCTCATGTCTAAGAAAGCCCTGAAGAGTATGTCTGCTTCCTATTGCCCTAGATTCTTTAGAGAGTGGACTTTTCCCATCTCTTTGTCCCCTAGGCATTAATTCTATGGCAACAGGAAAATCCCCATGCAAAATTATACACATGTAGTGAGACCTCCTGAACGCTAGACTCTGATATGATATCTGTTCTCAGCTGAATTGTATCCCCCCAAAATTTATTTGTTGAATCTCAACAACGGTACCTCAGAACGTGACTATATTTAGATACGAGGTCTTTAAAGGGGTAATTAAAGTTAAATGAGGTCCTATGGGTGGGCCCTAATCAAATCTGATTGGTGTCCTTATAAGAAGAGGAGACTAAGACACAAGTACACACAGAAAGAAGAGCACATGAGGACACAGAGAGAAGAGGACCATTTACAAGCCAAGGAGAAAGCCTCAAGAGGAACCAACTTTGCTGACACTTGGATCTCAGATTTCCAGTTTCCAAAACTGGGAGACAATAGGTTTCTATTGTTTAAGCACCCAGTCTGTGGTACTTGGTTACAACAGCCCAGGAAGACTAATACAATATCCTTCAATGCTTCCAGTCCTGTGAGGTAAGGACTATGACTAACTTACAGAGAAGTGACCCAAAACTTGGAGGTTAAGTATCTTGCTCAGAGTCACAAAAGCTACCAGGCAGCCATGCCAGGACTCCAGTTTAGCTTAGTCTGCCGCCACCCCCCCCCCCCAAGCCTGTGTTTACAACTCAGCCAGCCTGAATGAACTGCAACCCAGGTCCCCCTCAAGTCTGAACATCTGGAGCATTTTCCAGGGCATGTCTGTCCCTCTGCTGTCCTATGGGCTCAGGGACTTCTGGCACAGTTCTCCTGCCCTGGTGCCCATGACCAGCATATTTCTGCCTAGGGCTCCAATGTCTCAAAGCTTCTTGGTGGTTGGCACCCATGCCCCAGGCTGAGAGGATCACCCTGCTTGGTTTCTTTCACAGAAAGACTCTGAAGCCATATTGACATTGGTCCTGAAGACCAAACAAAAGAGTGGATATGTAAGGCCTTTGATAGGTGTTACAAAGCAAAGTCCCTAAGCCCTTCATCACTAGGGGGACATCTTTCTTTAGTGTTAAAGTGGCTGCACCAGAAAATCTCAGATTCTGCTGCCTTCATGTGGGGAGCAATTAAGTTCTCTTTTTGACTTTCTCCTTTCATCCCCAAGGCAGCCAAGTATCTCCCTAAGCAAAGAACTATCTACTCAGAGAAAACCGTGTCACTCCCCTGGAAAGGAAAATCAACTGTAGATAGTTAAGGAGATTTTTCTTCTTTTTCCTTTTTAAAAATTTTTTCTAGGGGTACCTGGGTGGCTCAGTCAGTGAAGCATCTGCCTTCAGCTCAGGTCATGATTCCAGGGTCCTGGGATTGAGTCCTGCATCAGGCTCCTTGCTCAGCAGGGAGCCTGCTTCTCCCTCTGCCTCTGCCTGCCAGTCGCCCTGCTTGTGTGTGTGCACTCTCTCTCTGTCAAATAAATAAATAAAATCTTTAAAATTTTTGTCTAGATTAACAGTGTTTTATCAAGGTATAATTTACATCCAATAAACTGCACAGATCATAAGTGTAAAGCTTGATGAGAAATTTGACAAGGGTACACTCCCATGTAAGCATCACCAAGGTCAAAATGGTAGTTGTGATTTTAAATAGAAATCCCTACCTCTCTGCTACAGTGTCTACCCATACTTAGTATGCCAGCTCTGTTCATGCTAGGTATTGGGCCCCAAGGATGCAGAGTTGAAGCACAAGGTCTGTGGAGTGGGTGATCTTGCTATCTAGCAGGACCAGAGCTATGACAGAGAAGACATGGGCTTGGTGGGGGGTGTCACCGAGGGGAGTACAGATCCAGCCTGGGCCGGTCACAAAAAATTCCCCTAAAGCATGTGGCAGATAAGCCGGATCTTGTAGGCTAAGAGTGAGTCTGCTGTGGGGAGAGGAGAAATAAGAGGACATTGTAGACAAAAGGATGTATGAAGCCTTAGCAGTATCAAACAGCTTAGGAGAAAGAGTTCAGAGTAAATGGGATGGCTTATAGGGTGCCACTGGGATCAGAAACAAGATATGATTATAGAGAAATGAAAATGAGCTTCTTGTCTGACTTAGACTGTTTCTGAGGCCAGAACAGTCAGTGCCTGTCTAACGTTCATGTCAGGTTTTACTGCTTGTGGTCAAAGGCTGTTGCACAATACACGGGGCAAAGAGCAGGGACTGCGTGATTCTCTTAGCAACATCCAGAATAAATTTGAGTCTCTGCCTGAAAAGTGACATTGCAGAGCAAGTTACATAAATGGAATTATCTAATGGTTCACAGCACAAATTGATCAAGTCACCTCAAATCAGCTTAGCACTGATATTTAAAGCAGTCAGTATTAAAGAGATGTTCGGTTATAAAACCTAAATGCATGTTTCATGTCATTGTCCCAACATGTCATTTTCTTCTTCTTTAAACATTTGTTTTATTTTGTTATCAGAATGTATCTTTTCAAGCTGCCTTAAGTCCTTCTTGAAAAAATAAAAGTATACACATAGATGACCACATACATAGGTACATCAGAGACAGTCTGTCATTTCACACCTTTCCTGACATAAACCAAATCACCATATACACTGAAGTCTGATTTGAGACCATTTCTTCTGTTCCAGTAGTCATATATTTGTTCCTTGCCCTATACCACACTGTCTTTATTTACTGTGTTTCCTTCCCTTTAAACATTCAAACATTCTCAAGTCTCTCCCACTAAAAAACAAAGGAAAACAATTCTCCCCCATGCCACTTCTGCATGATCACTAGCCACTACCCTTCTCTTCTTACCCTTTTATAGTAGTCTACTTTCTCACCCACATTCTACTCCTAAGCCACCACAGTCTGATTTCCACAGACATTGCTCTTTCTAAGATCTGTCTCTTAAGACACTTTCCCCTTGCTTAGTGACATTCTTGCAGTCACTTCCCTTATTTTCAGTCTTTTTGCTTTGCCTCTCCTCCTCTTCCCATTTCTTAAACACTGACGCTCTGGCAACTTTCCCTTAGCATGCATGATATACAGTTACCCCAGGAGTGCTCTCTACATCTATATTATTTATGACATGGTGATGCTACATGTTCATCAAACACCATTTCCTTTTCCTCCTTTACTTGGAGCTAGACTACATTTCCCAGAATCCCTTGTTTTCAGTGTAGTCATATGACTGAGTTCTGACCAATGGGTATAGGAAAAAGAGATATATGACATTTGCAGGTCTGGCCACTCAAACCTCACACGTGGTCCTCCAAGATCTCTGTCTTCACTCGTCTGCCAGCCAAGCACAAAGAAGCCAGTGGAAGTCTTGGAGTGCCTAGGGCCTGTGAACTAGACAGAAGGAAACTGGACCCCTAATAGTCCATGTGGAGTAGCACCCAACCCCCACTCCAACCTACCCCCACTGATTTTGAACTACAACATGAGTGAAAAATAATCCTTTCTTGAGTCAGCTCACTGAGATACAGAGATTGTTTGATATAGCAGTTAGCATGCCCTAACTAATACACCATCTCTATGCTAATGATAACCAAGCGTGTGAATTCCAGGCTTGTACTTCTCATTGTGCATCAAGGAATTGACCATGGTGCCCAAAACGATAAGATTAAGGAGGGCACATATTGCATGGTGCACTGGGTGTTATACGCAAATAATGAATCATGGAACACAACATCAAAAACTAAGAAACTGTTTTTTAAAGTAGATTATTAGCAAGTCACAGAAATTCATTCATTTATTCAACACATATTTATTGAGTGCCTATGGTGCACCAAACACTGTGCTAGGCCCTCAGGTTGCAATGATAAGCAAAGATAAATCCGGTCCTTACTCTCATGGAGTTCAGTGTTAAGTGGATGACAGTGAATTCTCACATCTCATTATGTCCCAACTGTCAGAAAATTCCTTAGCACTTGTTGCTTCACCCAAATACATCATCCACAAAACTGAGGCCACCCCTTTGCGGTCCCTAGAGGCCACTCTTTTCTCCTTTGTGAAAGGGTACAACTAGATCTAAATAGTGCAACACCCCTTTCTGTTAAGAATTGTTCAGGTTTTACAAGAGACTCTTAACTCTAGGAAACAAACTGAAGGTTGCAGGAGGGGAGGTGGGCGGGGGACAGATAATTAGGTGACTTGGGCATTAAGGAGGGTACGTGATGTAATGAGCACTGGGTGTGATAAGCAACTGATGAATGACTGAACTCTTGAATTAAAATAAAGTGTTTTTAAAAAGAAAAAGAATTGTTCAGGTTTTTTATTGTGGTTAAAATATACCTAACTGAGGGCTTCAGAGGGGAGGGGGGTGGTGGAAAGGGATAGACTGGTGATGGGTAGTAAGGAGGGCACGTATTGCATGGAGCACTGGGTGTTATATGCAAATAATGAATCATGGAACACGACATCAACAACTAAGGATGTACTGTATGGTGACTAACATATCATAATAAAAAATTTAATAAATAAATAAATAGTGATTTCACTTGCCACTTAAAAAAATATACATGATACTTATTATTTTAACCATTCATAAGTGTAAAAATAAGTGTAAACTCAATGACATTAAATATATTCACACTGTTGTATAGCCATTACCACTATTTATACTCAAATTTTTCATCATCCTCAGCAAAACTCTGTACTCTAAATAACAGCTCCTCTTTCCCCCTTCCTCCAAACTCTGGTAATCTCTACTTTCTATCTCTATAAATTTGCCTATTCTAAGTATATCATATAAATGGAACTAAATAATACTTGTCCCTTTGTGTCTGGCCTTTTTCACTAAGCATAATCTTTCAAGGATCCATCCATGCTATAGCGTATATTAAAATTTTTAAAGATTTTATTTATTTATTTGAGAGAGAGTGAGAGCAAGAGAGATCACAGAGGGAGAAGAAGAGGGAGAAGCAGACTGGTCTCTGAGCAGAGAGCCTGATATGGGGCTCAATCCCAGGACCCAGAGATCACGACCCGAGCCAAAGGCAGACACTTCACCAACTGAGCCACCCAGGAGCCCCAGCACATATAAAAATTTAATTCTTCTTTATAACTGAATAATATTCCATTGTGTATATATACCACATTGTGTTTATCAATTCATCTATGTATGGACACTTGAGTTTCCACCTTTTGACCACTATGAATAATGTTATTGTGAACGTGGGTGTGCAAGTATCTTTTCAAGTCCCTACTTCTAATTTTAGTAATATATCTAAGAGTGAAATTGTTGGGTCATATGATAGTTCAATGTTTAACCTGAGAAACCACCAAACTGTTTCCCAAAGTGGCCACACCATGTTATATTCCCACCAGCAATTCCCATGTCTCTACATCCTCACCAACACTTGTTATTTTCTGGCATTTTTTTAGTATGGCCACCCTAACTTGTGTGAAGTGCTATTTAATAACATCTTAAAAATATAAGTCATACATCAATACAATCTTGAAGAAATTCAAACCCAGAACACAATAAAAGGAAGGAATCCACTTCACTCTAGCCCCCTCCAAGCACCTTCCTCTCTCCAGAGAAAACCACTGTTAAAAGTTTGGTGTGCCTCCTTCCAGACCTCTTTTCCTGCATTTATACTCTTACGTAGGTATGAATGCAAGATTATATACAATGTATACACATAAACTATGTCAGTAATGTCAGTTTCCATCCTTCTTCCCACTCATTTTATTGTTCTTTCTGTTAGAGAAGTTCCACCTGTGAAATCTTGCCCTGTAGCTTTTCCCACCGATTATAATGTAGTCTTTGATTTCCAGCAGAACTTTGGTGTCTATTTCATGCAGAATGCATTTCCCAGGAGGCCTCAGACCTGTTCTGGGGATGACCTTTTCCTATCACATATACCAACAGCTCTTTATGCTCCTTTCTATCTCTGGAGTTACCTTCTTTTGTCTGGAGGGGGAAAAAAAGAATTAGAAAGATTTTCTCCCCTTTGGAGGGAACAATTGTCTAAGAGTTCCAAATTGGAAACAGGCAGTGTTTGATAGGAGATTGCCCTCTGCTGGCTGTATTAGTTGGGGTTCTCCAGAGAAACTGAACCAATAGATTATACATATACATATAATTATATTATTATATTATATCTATCTATATTATATCTATCTATCAGAGAGAGACAGAGAGAGGTTGATGGATGGATGGATGGATGGATGGATGGATGGATTACAAGGAATTCGCTCACATGATTATGGAGATCTGCAGGGTAAATCATCAAGTTGGAGGCCCAAGAAAGCCAATGGTGTAAATTTCAGTCTGAGTGTGAAGGTCTAAGAACAGCAGAACCAACGGTGCAGTTTTAATCTGGCAGGCTCAAGAGCCAAGAAGAGTTGATGTTTCAGTTTGAGTTAGAAGGCAGGAAAAAGCCAATGTTCCAGTTCAAAGGAGGAACTCTTTCTCTGTTACTGGGAGAAGGGTCAAACTTTTAGTTAAATTCATATCTTCTACTGATTGGTTGAGGCCCACCCACATTAGGAAGAGGAATCTGCTTTCCTCAGTTTATAGATTTAAATGTTACTCTCATCCAAAACACCATCAGAGAAACGCCTAAAATAATGTTTGACACCCCGTACCCCAGTCAAGTTGATACATAAACTTAATCATCGCACTGGTCATGTGAACCTCTTTGGGAGCCTAAACCCATAGCAGGAAGCTGTGGTGCATTTAAGTAATTATCCTGATGGGTGTGGTAGACGATCAAAATTCTAAGTGAGAAATTAAGACAGATATCATGTAAGCCAAACCAGAGAGAAAGAGAATAGGATAAACCAACCAGTTTCCACTTAAAAGTATTTAAACTCATTGAAATAAGAAGCAAATTGTCTTACTTAGAGAGAAGAGTGCTAGAGTAGAAAGAACCTGAGCTTTAGAGTCAGAAAATCTGAGCTTGAGTCTTGGCTTTCATGCTTAACCTTCCTGAGCCTCAGTTGCTTTAGATGTAAAACAGGGTAATAATTATCCAAGCCCAACACTCATAATGCAAGAATCAAGTCCTTTCTAAACCATAAGGAGTTTGAGAAACCTTAGGTCTGGGAGTCAATAAGCCACTGTCCCGAGAATGATCTATTAAACCTGACCAGCAAGAGAGAACTGGCTGTGGGATGAGAAAATAACCAGAACTTGGGAGAAAATAATAATGACTTTTTGAGGACCTGGGAAAAGGGCAGGAAGCAAAATAGCACAGAGCATAATTTGTGATCCCGCTGCTAGAGACTCTAGAAGGGAATGTGGCTGCTGAGAGATGGGGATTCTAAAAAGGAGAAATCTGCCTCTATCCCTTCACATTTCAGAGCAAATTTGTCCCAGAAATTTCTCAATCTCAAGTAATCCAAATTAAAAAAAATTCTAAGTCATGGGGAACCTGGATGGCTCAGTCGGTTAAGCGTCTGCCTTTGGCTCAGGTCGTGATCCCAGGGCCCTGGGATTGAGTCCCACATTGGGCTCCTTGCTCCTCTGTCTGCTGCTTCCCCTGCTTGTGTTCCCTCTAGCTCTGATAAATAAACAAAATATTTTTTTAAAATTCTAAGTTAGCCATGTAGCTATGCAGGGAGACCTCTAAGTGAGATCATACTGTGAAAAAATATATATTCCCCATCACCCACACAACATAACCCTTACTTTTTGGGTTTATAAGGCCTTAACTTAACCCTGCCTCCTTCTGCAACTTGTCATTTTGCACTTGGCTTACTTTGCTGCAGCTGCGCAAGCCTCCTCATTGTTCCTCACACTAAGCTCGCTGCTGCCTCAGGGACTTTGCACTTGGTGTTTTCTCTGCCTGGTACTCTTTCGCCAGATCTCCACACGGCTTCAGGTCTTTGCTAGAATGTCATCTGTACAGAGAGATCTTCCCTCACCACCCTGTCTAAAATAGCACCCCCTCAATCATTCACTAGAGTGTAAATCCCATGAAGCTAGCAACTGTGTATTTCTTTCACTTCAGGGCCTGGGTCAAGGCCTAGGTGCTTGTTAAGTATTTGCTGAATGAATGAATAAATAAATGTAAAAGGTAAGAGAGAACACATCTAATAATGCATTTTTTAAAAAAGCAATGATGTGGATCCCAAAGAAAAATCTCAAGGAAGCTAAAGCTGAAAATGGATGGAAGCTTGCAAAAACTGCTGAAGACAGATAAGTAAAAAGCCTTTTAGTCAGTGCAAGGAAGAAAAAGAGCAACTTTCTGAAAGAATATAAATCCTCTTTTGTTGGCATATTCCTTCAAGAAGATTGATTTTTCAAGCTCGAAAAGGCTGGAGGGAGGAGAGGCGAGATGGCAGGAAATCCAAGCGAGTGGTGAGGTTGCTGGATCCCCGGGGCTCCAAGGAGTGAATAGTTGCCAGGAAGTCTAGACAGAGGCAGACACAGCATTGTAGAGATCCCAGGTCCCATGATGGCAAGGAAGGAAGGACATTACACCGATCCAGATTTGGGTTGAGGTGGTAGCTTCAGAAATGAAAAAGGAAGGGGTGGATCAGAGTGACTACTGTAGGGTAATCTTGGTGACATTACTAGATGTTCTGGGCAAAGAGGATAAAAGAAACGAAAGTTACAAGCCTCTAAATGGTAGCAATCAGAAAGCAAAAGGGGAAAGGCAGTGGTTACCGGGAAGCTTAGAAGAGAAGACCGGGGATCAGTAGGAAAAAGCTAGAGAAGACAAGTTCTGGTGATGATGGAGCCTCTGTGAGAATTTTAGAGGCCGCTGATGGAGATTTGGGTCACTAAATGTGTCCGCTATGTCACAGCATGGCCCACTAGAATGGTGTTACTGCTTCACAGCTACGATCAATGCAGATTGACTACTTTTGCTACAGCTGAAGATGTGCAATATGCTCCAGTGACCTCTAGAATATAGGATGTTGAGCTGAGCAAGTCCTGAGACCTGGAGTGGAGGAGAGAGCCAATTGCTACAAGACACTTATCACAATGGCCATGGAGGGCTCAAAAACAAGGTAGTATCTGGACTGCGGAGGAACTTGGCTTCGTGAGGGGGCAAGCAGTTCTAGTTAACGGGACATTTCAGTGCGTAGTGAGATGACTGTAGAGGTGTGACTGAGTTGTAATTGTTGGTAAAGTGCTGCTTTGAGTGTATTACTCCCTTTGATCGTGCTCCCCAAACTCTCAGTATTTGAAAGTGTGAAAAAACAAGCATTTAAAATCTGATAGAAGGGGCACCTGGGTGGCTCAGTCAGTTAAGCATCTGCCTTCAGCTCAGGTCATGATCCCAGCGTTCTGGGATCGAGTCCTGCATGGGGGGGGGGTCCTTGCTCAGCAGGGAGCCTGCTTCTCCCTCTGCCGGCCTCTGCCCCTGCTAGTGTGCTCTCTCTCTGACAAACAAATAAATAAAATCTTAAAAAAATAAAATGAAATGAAATCTGATAGAAGGTGAACAGAACCCAAGAGGGGCCCCAGGGCAGCCGATGTACATGGCTGCCTTTTAATGCCCTATCAACATCCTGGGTCCAGTATCAATTCCATGTCTGAAAGACAGGGCTTGAGCTACCTCCTTTCTTTAAACAACTTTCTGAGATAGATTTTATTTATATCAAGCCTGAGTATGGCTATCAATTAAAGCAGCTGTTCCTAACAGTTGGAACACTTTGGAGCAAAGAAATTACTATTCCACTGGAGAGTTCTTTCAAGGAAGTTCACTATATCCCTGAGTTACTAGGGAGGCCCACAAGGCTCAACAGGAACTGATTTCTCTCTTTCCATCCCTCCCCTAAAGCCCCCATTCCCACCACCTCCCTGGATCTCTCTGCTGCATGCTCATAGGAAGGTGACCCCAGCTCCCTCTCCGTCCCCACCCCTCCACCCCCTCTACCTCTCTGTCCCAGCTCCATATGCAGGCACTTCTGCTTCCTTTCTATCCATAACCCTGCCACCTCCCTATGACTCTCTTTGGTCCATCGTACATCAACCAACTTCAGTTGCCTCTCCCACCTAATATCCAACCAGCATGAAATGCCTTCTCTTGCTCTCCGTCCTACAACACGCCTACACTTCTCTACTCCACTCTCACATGAACTAACCTCTGCTCTCGCTCCCCTCAACTCTACATGAAGGAATCTCTTCCCCCTTCCACTTCCCATCCCCCCCCATGAACCAATCTCTGGGCTATGTCAAATCCCACCCCCACTCCCCTACAGCTCCCTGGTCCACCCCCACGTGAACCGCCGATCTCTGCTCACCCCACTTCCCCATCATCCCTCTCCAAGCCCCTACAGTGCTGGGCCATCTATATAGAAACTAACCCTTGCTCCCTTTCTCGGCTCTTTCTCCCTCCACCTGAATCACTCTTTCCTGCCCTCATGGACTGGCCTTGGGTCCTCTACTTCCCAACCCCTTCTCACTCTCCAGGATCTTTCTAATACTTTCCCAGTTGAACTGACCTCTCCTACCTCCCTCTCCACCCTACCCTACTCTCCACACATCTCTCTACTACACTGTTGTTCCCTCTTTCTCCCTTCCCATCGTCCTCCATTCCCCTCCAGCTCTGTAGATCCTGTGAACTGAGTAGGCAGAGTAGTCTGCCTCTCTCTCCCTATCCACCCTCCACCGTCCACCGTCCACATTTTACCTAACTACTCCTACATTTCCCTGATCCAGCCTCACAGAAACTCCTACTTCTCTGTCCCCACCCCCTGCCATCTCCCTTACACCTCTTGGTCCATGCTCACCTGAGCTGACTCTGCCCCCTCCCTCCCCATCGCTCTGCACCCGCTCTACAACCCTCTGCATCATCTGCACCTGCACTGAACTCTCCTAACATTTCTTCCCCATCCCCTCCATTCCCTTCAGCTATCTGGTCCAGCTCTTCATAAACTGACCCCAGCCCCCTCACCATCCACATTCCCCCACCCCCTTGCAGCTCTCTTTTCTGCCTCCACATGAAGCAGTCCCAGCTGCCTTTCTGTCCCCATATTCTTGACCCCCACATGACTCTCTGTTCTAGTCCCGCACCCACTGATCTGTGCTGCTCCCTCTGTCCCCATCCCTTCCACTGAGCAATGGCAAACCTATTTTAAGGTGGCTGTCAGGCACCAATATGATGAGTACTTTATGCTTGTTTTTCTCCTTTGAGGATAACATGTTACTTATCACTCTCCCTTCCCCCAGTATTCCTACTCTATCTCATTTATGAGAACATTAAGGAGGAGGAGATAAGAATGTTTCCAGGGTGACAGCAGTAAAATGGAAAGTAGGGCCCAGTCTTCTCACTCCTTTCCAATAGTGTATGTCTTTTATCAGATCATATGCCTCTTATTAGAAAATAGCAATACGACAAAGGTCAAACCCTTCTGGTAAATGCTGTCAACTCGGCTTTGGGGGACAGTAAACATAAAAGCTTCACGGTTCCACATCTAACAACAAAGCTATGTGACAATCACACCAAAGAAATGAGATAGAGAACAAACACTTCTGAAATGCCTTCTTGGCCCTATGTGTGAGTCTGCCTTGGGTCCTCAGTGACTCTGACTTAAGCACAACTCTTCTCCCTGCTATGCAGACAAGGAACCCAAGGCACTTGGAGAAGGAACTTATCCCCAGTTACCCAGCCAGGAAGTGGTGGAGCCCATGAGGGAACCCAGATCTGAGGCTACTCTGGGCTCTCCTACCACACCCCAGTGTTTCTCAGGGAATGATCCCTCTGCAGGAGACCTATCTGGAGGGTGCCCAAGTCCTTCAGGATGCCAGTGTCCAGGGATGAGGCCCAGGGTCATGCCTCTTTGCCTGCTCCCTCTGTGGGGGGTACCACTTGAAATAAAGGAAATCCAAGTAAAGTTAAATTTCGGATCAACAATGGATAAATAACAAAAAGTCCAAATGAGATATACTTGTACTAAAAAATGATCTGAAATTCAAATTGACTGAGGTGTTCTCTTTGCATTCTAAATCAGGCAACCCCATCCTGGGATTAGGATGCCCCCAGAAGTTTGAAACCTATTCTCTCCATCTCCAGGTTTTCCATTTCCCCTTGGCCTTTCTTGTTCCCCACCCTCAGCCTGGGGCAGAGACTTTAATTTTATCTGCCAGGGCTTCTCTTATAGGTCTTCCCGTGTAGGGCCAAGAGGGGGCTGGACAAGGTCACTCAGCCCAACCTAACACTGAGTTCTGAGACACTGACCAGAGGTTGGCTGAATTCAACCTACTGTCATAGTAACTTGCCTTTCCCCAATTTGTCAAAGCACGAATTACCAATAGGACTCTCAGCTTTACACTTTGCCCAAACTATTTTTAAGGCAGCATTTAGGTGTAGGTAAAATGGAAATTCTTCTAGTTTTAACCCTGACAGATTCGCAAGGCAAGAAACAATTCAAGTCAATAGTAAAGGATGATTTCATTTTCAGTCCATGGGCTGGGAAGGAGTTGGGGATCTACCAGCCTGCCTTCAACACTGGTTTAGAAGATGAACTCATAATCAAGGCCAAGGAACTCATCCTTAGAGAACAAAAGTTTAAAATAAGAAAGGCTTTAAGACAAAACAAATAGCACAAACACACATCCAAACGCACGTGAGTAAGTTCACTGGGTTTTATAAAAGAGAAAGCTACACTCGGGTGTCAGTTATAACCAGAAACATCAAAGAGATGCCCCCTGCTTCTGGTGGCATGAGTACAACATGTGCTTGTCTAACAAGTCGTTCTGTGGTGGCATCAATGTGGAAATGCATGACAAGAGTGAGGTGCTACAGGCAGAAATGCAGGTGGGTGAAAGCTTTAAGTCACTTTTCGCCACCCTGGTGTGCTCTTGTTTTGCTCTGGGGAACTAAAGCAATCAGAAGGTCACCTTACAAAGAACTTAAATGTCAAAGAACACTTTCAAATACCCAAAAGAGATTCAAGATTGTTATTAAAGTTATGCAGGGAGGTCAGTAGGAGAAAATAGTTTATGTTCTCAAAACCCAGGTTTCACACAATATGGAAAGAAGAGACTGATCTTAGTAAAGGCTGGTCTTTTTCATGATGCGCAGGAACTCCTGCTCATTGACTTCTCCATCTCCATCTCGATCAGCCTCATCGATCATTTCCTGCAGGATAATAAAGATTCAGCTCAGATTAATTCATAAATGAAACTAAAATATGACTGAGCAATAGGTCTTTATAATGTTACATGAATAGACAGTTGTGGTCCACCTAATGCAAATATGCACTTTTTATAACAGCTTGGTTCCCAAAAAGCTACTTAAAAATCAGGCAATATTTTGTCACACATATCATCTAGAAGGCAACTTGAAGATAGTCCTGACCAGGGGAATTCCTAAAGCCTAAAATAGTAAGTAAAATTGTACATGTGTGCATTTTTCTGGGAGCAGGGCCCATAGGTCTGTCACTCTATCAAAGGAGAAATTAAGTGGTCAACAGAGGTTCTCTTGTCCCTCTTTTTCCCTTCACAGTGGGGCTCACATCACAGAAAATGCAACTCAGAAAAGTCACACAGGGGCTCCAAGCAGGAACTGAGCTCTGGTCTGATGCCTTACAAACCTGCAGCTCCTCATCAGTGAGGTTCTCACCCAACTCCTTGGCCACGCGCTTCAGATTTTTGAATGATATCTTTCCAGTTTCATCATCATCAAAGAGCTTGAAAGCTTTCAGAATTTCTTCTTTGGTATCTTTCTCAGACTTAACAAGTAAAAGAGAAAACACAGGAGCAATTATTCGTGCAGCAGCCCCACTAGCACCGAACCCCTCTACATGGTCTTGATGTTGGCCTTCATGACATAAGTCCTAGCTCACAGGAAATCAAACATCATCCAGGGTAGAAGAGGACAAACTCGGTGACATTATTATAAACACAGAGGCTGAAAAGGAAATATAAAGGATTAACTTAAAACATTCTTTCTGTACAAACCAAAGAAAAATAGGAGTAGAGGGTAAAGTTAAAGCTAGGGGAAATACACTGCTTAAGGTGGTGGAAGAGGGATCCTCTTGGAGGGGGTAGGGAGTTGCAAGGAGGAAAGAGAGGGCTATTTAACTTGTTATAGGATCACAGAGAGTTATTGGGATCCCAAGTACTCTAAAAGAGGAAGAGAGGATAATCCCCAGGAACTCAAACTCCAGAAATTCCTGAAAGGTAGGTAAAGATAGAGAGAACCCCTCTAAGAAGAGCAATTTGGGAACCAACCCTCAATGTGGGATGGCTTTACTAGATAGTTACAGAATGTTAAGCTTCCTTATCTCTTAAATTGGTACACACAAAAAAACATAAGTATGATTAGATGTTTTCAAAGCAACAGAATTACCAGAGTAGGAATAGACCCATAACCTGAGACACACATGGAGTTACTTTTCCACAGGCCAGTCGAGCATAGATGAGCCACACAAAAGAGGAACCAGAAAGCCAAAGAAAGAGCAACGGCCCAAGGGGAACATAAATATACATCCTAGATGGGATGACATGCAGGGGCGTCAGGTGGATTGTTCAGGTGACATAGTCTTTCTTGACCCTCTGGATCCTTTAAAACGGTGACACCTGAGGGACTAGACAATGGGTGACTTCAACCTTCAAAGTGCTGAAAGGCCAAATTCCCAGTGCAGTGAAAAACACAGCTGTTGAAGTAACCTGCCCTCAGGCTAAAGATTCCCAGAATAACAAATGAGAGAGAAAAGAATTTTGACCTTTAATGAATAGGCATTTCATCTCGTCAGGCAGTGCAATATTGCTGTGTTTACAGGTTTTACTGCTTCTGGTTATCACATTGACTTATCATTTGGAGAAAAATAATCACAAGAGTGACGGCGGTAGTACTTTTATGAATTTGCAGAGGGTAAACTGACTTTTCCTGTGATTCTGTGGCCTTGAAGAAAGCCAAGTGAACCTAAGCATCCTAATTGTCAGTCATAAATACCATCCTTTTTCAGCTAAACCCTCCAGTTTGTATTAACTTTTCTTCAGTGAGGCATTTTTATATCTAGATTCAAATTTATTCACCATTATGGGTGGAAAATATGCTAGTTATCCTAGCTAACTTACCATTTTCTGAGTCATCACAGTCAAAAAGTCACTAAAATTCATTTTTCCTGTACCTTCCTTATCGATTTCGCTTATCATTTTCTTGATCTCTTCTTTCTTCGGTTCAAAGCCCAGTGCCCTCATTGCCACCTACAATGAAAACAGGATCATCTCAATATGCACATCCAAACCTAGTAGGAGCAAAAATGACAGCATTCAGAACATTAAGCCAGCATCTGACACAATCATGTTAAAATGACTGGGAAACACTATAACATTACACAGATTGATATTTGTGCTCAATTTTATTTTATAGCACTTGAGGTAAATAAAGACAGGAAAACAGAGTACTGTACACCATCCACTGTTACTTTTTGCAGGGAGAAGAGCGCAAAAGGGGTAGAGCAGTGATGGGGAAGAATTAAAAGAAGTAGAGGAAAGGCAAGGCAGCAGAGTGGGAATGTAAATGGCTTGCCTTAAGTTCCTTAACATCTATGGTCCCAGTTCCATCAGCATCAAAGAGATCAAAAGCTTCCCGGATTTCCTGTTTCTGCTCTTCAGTAAGCTCTGGCTTAGGACTCATCCTTTTTCGCTGGGCAGATGATGCCATGCTTGCCTTTTTAAAGTTAGAGGCCTTTAGATATTTCACAAACACAGAAGCACAATATTATGTAATACAATCCATATTTTACATAAAATAGTTACAAAGTATTTTAAAAATATTTACACCAAGCAATTCCAAAGCTTTGCTTAACAGGGAAGAGTTAATGCTTTGCTGGAAAGAACAATGAATCTTTTCATGCACCTCTATCCCTCCCTCTTCTTTCCTATTGTTTCTAGAAGCAAGGAGACCCCTTGTTCCTTTGGACATCTCTTATTGAAAATCATCCCCAAAGAGATCTAGCCAAGGAGCTGACTGTGGATAACTATACAGATAATCAGCTGTCCTTGAATTTGGGGATCCTAATGCTAGAAATATCCTTATAACACCCGGTCGCAGGACTCAGCTTCCCTCTATGTACTCTGACTTTTTCTACATTTGGCCAAATATTACTACGTAGCTAAGGTGTATACTCTGCTAATACCGAATAATAAAACTCAATCCACTCGACACATCTGTGCCTCTTTCAAGAAGCTCAAAACCTCTCCCGAATGTCCCTGTACTTACTTAGAATGCACGTTAACAATCAAACATAATAAATCTCCCCCCGGTTCTGTGGGTAAACTTTGGTAGAACAAGGCGGCCAGCAGCTCAGGGTCTGAAGGATTAGCGCATGCGGGTAAGTTTTCTTTGAGCAAGGGCGGTCACCGAGGGGGCTGGCAGGCGGAGACCAGGAGAACCCGAAGAATGGGTGGGCGCAGACTGGGTGAAGGGGAGGCAGCGGAGAATCACAGGCCCAGCTGGGCGGCCGGCGTCTCTACCCTACTCTTCCGGGAAAGAGCTCAGAGGAAGTAGGGTCACTCCAAAGCCGAGAATGGCGCAAGAGAGCTGGCAGGGCCCGAAGAGGCCTGGAAAGAACTCAGCCTCTGGGCATAGGGCACCAAAGAGCGGCCCCCACTCACCATTGCCGATGGACTCCGCGGCCCGTTGTTACGGCAACCGACGAACACACTGACTCTGCGCCGTTCCCACCGCCCCCCGCGCGCGGCGCCGCTCCCCATTGACGTAGGGCTGTGGTGGGTGGGGCTAACCGGACAAAGGCCAGGCCCAGGGCTTGGGGGCTGTGTACTCACAGCCGAAACCTGACTTTATTGGGCAGGATCGTGTTATGAGCGCTGATTGGCTGAGCTAGCGCCGAGCTGAGCCAATCCTCTTGGCGGAGGCGTCTCGGCAGATCCTCTGCTCATGCGGGCGGGGAGAAAAGCGTGGCCGCTGGGGTCGGAGGTCTTTGGGTGCAAGCTGAAGGTGCTCTGAGGCTGGCCAGGGGATCACCTACGGACGGGTAAGGGTCACGTCCTCACCCTTGGAGGCTGCCTTCTATCGGCTACTGAGCGGGAGGGTAGGGGGCTGGGTGGGGCCTTCCGGTCCGGGACTTTGTGAATTAGGGCCAGAGGGGCCGGAGAAGACCGTGACCTTGCGTGTTAGAGCGGAGACTGTACCCAAAGGGCAACTGAAACCCAAAGAAGGGAATGGGAATGTCACAGAGGTTTGGACGACTGGGACTTAGAAACCAAATCCAGCTGAGACTCTTTGAGGGTGTCCATTCTAGAGCACCGCCCCCTCCCCCGAACAGATTTTAAGAGAGGATCACTCCTCCTGACTAAAAGCAGCCCAGGAAGGTGAGATGGGGCTTGGGAACGGACTTTGAAGGAAGTGAAAGAGATAAAAGCGAGCATGAGGGGAGAGGTCATCAAAATATATTCTTTTTGACACCCAAACACTCAGGCCGAGACACGGTCGTGAGCAAAGGCACACAAGAGTTTTGGAAGTGTGAGGAGTGATTGGAGACTTTTTTTTTAATTTATTTTTTAAATTTAAATTTTAATTTTAAATTTATTTGTTGTTGTTGTTGTTTAATCATGATAAGTTTAGTCTTTACTCCCCATCACCTATGTAACTCATCCCCTCGCCTACTTTCCCTTCTGGTGACAGTTAGTGTGTTCTCTATAGTTAATTTTTCTTCGTATGCCTCTCTCTCTCTTTTTTGTTCCTTTGCTCGTTTCTTTTGTTTCTTAAATTACACACATAAGTGAAATCATATGGTATTTGTCTTTCCCTCATTTATTTCGCTTAGCAGAATATTCTCTAGCTCCATCCATGTCATTGCAAATGACAAGATTTCATTCTTTTTGATGGTTGAGTAATATTCCATTGTGTATATATGCCACATCTTCTTTATCCATTCATCTGTCGATGAACACTTGGACCATTTCCGTATCTTGCCTATCGTAAATAATGCTGCCATAAACATCAGTGTGCATGTATTCCTTTGAGTTTTTATTTTTGTTCTTTGGGTAAATACCCAGTAGTGAAATTACTGGATCATAGGGTAGTTCTATTTTTAATTTTTTGAGGAACCTCCATACTGTTTTCCAGAGTGGCTCCATCAGTTTACATTCCCACCAACAGTTCAAGAGGGTTCCCCTTTCTCCACATGCTCACCAATACTTGTTGTTACCTGTGTTGTTGATTTTAGCCATTCTGGCAGCTGAGGTGATATTGTAGTTTTGATTTGCATTCCCGATGCTGAGTGATGTTGAGCATATTTTCATGTGTCTGTTGGCCATCTGGATGTCTTCTTTAGAGAAATGTCTGTTCATGTCTTCGGCCCACTTTTTTTTTTTTTTTTAATAATGATTTTTTATTATATTATGTTAGTCACCATACAGTACATCCCCGGTTTTCGATGTAAGGCTCGATGATTCATTAGTTGTGTATAACACCCAGTGCACCATGCAATATGTGCCCTCCTTACTACCCATCACCGGTCTATCCCATTCCCCCACCCCCCTCCCCTCTGTAGCCCTCAGTTTGTTTCTCATAGTCCATAGTCTCTCATGTTTCATTTCCCCTTCTGATTACCCCCCCCTTTCTTTATCCCTTTCTTCCCCTACTGATCATTCTAGTTCTTATGTTCCATAGATGAGAGAAATCATATGATAGTTGTCTTTCTCTGCTTGACTTATTTCACTAAGCATTATCTCCTCCAGTGCCGTCCATGTTGTAGCAAATGTTGAGAACTCATTCTTTCTGATTGCTGAGTAATATTCCATTGTATATATGGACCACAACTTCTTAATCCAGTCATCTGTTGCAGGGCATCTCGTCGGCCCACTTTTTAATTAGATTATTTGTTTTTTGGAGATTGAGTTGTATCAGTTCCTTATATATTTGGATACGAGCCCTTTATCAGATATGTCATTTGCAAATATCTTCTCCCATTCAATAAGTTACCTTTTAGTTTTGTTGATTGTTTCCTTTGCTGGTCAGATCCTTTTTATTTTGGTGTAGTCCTAATAGTTTATTTTTGCTTTTATTTCCCTTGCCTCAGGAGACATATCCAGAAAAATGTTGTTATAGGCGATGTCAGAAAGATCATTGCCTGTGCTCTCTTCAAGGATTTTTAGGGTTTCAGGTCTCATATTTACATTTTTAATCCAAATTTCGAGTTTATTTTACTGTATGGTGAGTGGTCCAGTTTCGTTCTTCTGCATGTGGCTGTCCAGTGTTCCGAACACCATTTGTTGAAGAGACTGTCTTTTTCCCATTGGATATCCTTTCCTGCTTTGTCGAAAATTAATTGACCACATAGTTGTGGGTTTATTTCTGGGTTTTCTATTCTGTTTTATGGAGCTATGCGGTCTATTTTAATGCCAGTACCATACTGTTTTAATTACTACCTCTTTGTAATATAATTTGAAATCTGGGATTACGATACCTCCAGTTTTGTTTTTCTTTTTCAAAATTGCTCTGGCTATTCGAGGTCTTTCATGGTTCCATGCAAATTTTAGAATTGTTTGTTCTAGTTCTGTGAAAAATGCTGTTGGTACTCTGACAGGGATTGCATTAAATGTGTAGATTGCTTTTGGGTAGTGTGGACATTTTAACAGTATTTGTTCTTTCCGCCCATCAGAATGGAATGTCTTTCCATTGTTTGTGTCATCTTGAATTTCTTTCATCACTTTTTATAGTTTTCAGAGTACAGGTCTTTCACCTTTTTGGTTAAGTATCTTCCTAGATATTGTATTGTGTTGGTGCAGTTGTAAATGGGATTGTTTTATTAATTTCACTTTCTGCTGTTTCATTATTACTGTATAAGAATGCAACAGATTTCTGTACATTGATATTTTATCCTGTGACTTTACTGAATTCATTTATGAGTTCTCATTTTTTGGTGGAGTTTTTAGGGTTTTCTATATATAGTATGTCATCTGCAAATAGTGAGAGTTTCACTTCTTTCTTACCAGTTTGGATGCCTTTTATTTCTTTATGTTGTCTAATTGCTGTGGCAGGACTTTTAGTAGTATGTTGAATAAACTGGCGAGAGTGGGCATCCTTGTCTTCTTGTTTCTGACCTTAGGGGAAAAGCTCTCAGGTTTTCCCCATTGAGTGTGATGTTAGCCATGGCTTTTCCATATAAAGCCCTTATTATATTGAGGCATGTTTCCTCTAGACCCACTTTGTTGAGGGTTTTTATCATGAATGGGTGTTGTACTTTGTCAAATGCTTTTTCTGCATCTATTGAAATAATCATATGATTTTTATCCTTTCTCTTATACATGTGATATATCATGTTGATTGATTTGCAAACATGGACTCATGCTTGCATCCCAGGAATAAATCCCACTTGATCATAGTGTATGATTTTTTTTATTGTTCGATTTGGTTTGCTAAGGTTTTTTTTTTTTTTTTAAGATTTTATTTATTTGACAGAGATAGAGACGGCCAGCGAGAAAGGGAACACAAGCAGGGGGAGTGGGAGAGGAAGAAGCAGGCTCATAGCGGAAGAGCCTGATGTGGGGCTCGATCCCAGATCGCCGGGATCACGCCCTGAGCCGAAGGCAGACGCTTAACCGCTGTGCCACCCAGGCGCCCCATGGTTTGCTAAGGTTTTATTTAGGATTTTTTGCATCTATATTCGTGAGAGATATTGGCCTGTGGTTCTCTTTTTCTGTGGTGTCTTTATCGGGTTTTGGTATCAGGGTGATACTGACCTCATAGAAGAAATTTGGAAGTTTTCCTTCCTCTTGTATTTTTTGGAATAACTTGAGAAGAACAGGTGGAATTTACCTATGAAGCTGTCTGGTCCTGGACTTTTGCTTTCTGGGAGTTTTTAAATTGCCGATTCAATTTCGTTCCTGGTAATTGGTCTGTTCCAATTTTCTAATTCTTCCTGCTTAGTTTCGGTAGGTTATATATTTCTAGGAATTTATCCATTTCTTCTGAGTTGTCCAATTTGTTGGCATATAGGTTTTCATAATATTCTGTTACAATTGTTTGTATTTCTCTGGTGTTGGTTGTTATTTCTCCTCTTTCATTGTTATTTTGCTTTTTTGGGTCCTCTCTTTTTTTGATGAGTCTTGCCAGAGGTTTATCAGTTTTATTGATCTTTTCAAAGAACCAGCTTCTGGTTTCATGCATGCTTGGAGAATGACAAGGGGGGTGTGCAAGGGTATGGGCTGAAGCAGTGGAGCTGGAGCTCCAGGATCTGCCCTTTGCAGCTAACCCAGTGTAAGAGGGTTCTGAGCCCTTACCTGCTTCCCCTTTGGGCATCGGGGCAGTATTTAGGGTGGCAGGGGACAGAATATGAGTTTCTCAGGCTGAGAAAGGCATGAAATATATTAGCATCCATTAAGTGAAAGTGTTGGCTGAATTTTTGCCCTTTTTTCCCTTCCTCTTTCAACATGAACCAGGTCCAAAACCATTCAGTCATATTTGACTCTTTTCCTGTCCCCTCCCCATTAACTATCCTCCAAGTTCTATCAGTTCTGCCACTTAAATGCCATTCCTTTTCTCTTTTCCACCTTTGTTGCTCCTCTTCCAATTCAGGCCTTTGTCAGCAGCCTCCCAAGTACTACAAGCCAGAGTTCTCACCATGGTCTGCAGGGCTGGCATGACATGCCCCTTCCTTTCACCAGGCTCACTCCAGCTGGGATACTAGGTTCCTTGCTGGGCCTCAAACATGCAGGCACACTCCTACCTCAGAACTTTTGCTTCAGCTGCTGCTTCTGCCTGCTTCTTGCACTTCTTTCCTCCCTCCAGGTCTTTGCTCCACTATCACCTTCTTGGGAAACCACCTTAAACATCCTGTTCAGCACTGTAGCTCCCAACATGCTTGAGCCCCACATCTTGCTCTGCTGTTTTCCCATGGTACTTACTTATTTTGTTCCTTATTGCCCATCCACTAGAAGGTAAGCTCTAGAAGGGCAGGCATCTTTGTTCTGTTCACCGCCGGTACTCCAGTATCTGGAACAGTGAGGGGCATGCGTTAGGTGCTCAGTAAAACTTAGTTGAATGACTGGTGAATAATCTCCCTGTGCCTGCTTCTCGCCTGTCTAGTCTACCAGCTCCACCAGGTTTATCTTCCTGGTGACCAGCTTTGGTCAGGTCACCGTCCCCTGCTCTTAAACCTACAGAGTCTTCCCGTGACTACTGAGTGAAGTCCAGACTCAACCTGGCATCTGAGTCTCCTCCCCAGTTTTGCCTCTGCTAGTCCTTATACATCATGTCTCTCCACACCCTATTTTCCAGTCAGCGTGTGGGGTGGCAGCCTGACAGAGTAGAAAGAACAGTCACAAGTTCTGCCTTGGCTGTGTAACATCTGCGTGACTTTCGGCGAGTCAGTTGACCTCTCTGAGCCTGGGTTTCTCCTTTGTTGAATGAGGCCTAATTGGGTGCTTTTGGGATCTTAATGGTATAATATATTTAGATCTAAAAGGACTTGACATTTAGCAGCTTTTCGGGCAATATTATTTCTTTTCTTTGATTTGCTCTTTCCCCTACCTGGCATGCCCAAAGCCTTAGACTTGGGTAAAATCCCTTCTCCATGCTGCAGCCAGAGTGATGCTTCTGATCTTAACACTCACCCTGCTTACAACTTCCTGGGGCTCCCCCATCTCCTCTTAGTGTAACCCCTTAACGTGACACACAGCCCCTTCGTATTCTCAACTTTGCTCCCAATCTTGCTTCACACTCGTTGTGACACAACTTGTCACAGTTGCCAGAACATGCTGGCTCTGTGTCATCACTTTGTCCTTCCCATCCCTGGCCGTGGAATGTCTTTCGGGACATCCAACCCTGTGTTTGACTCACTCTTCCGTGGCCTTGAGAATTTGGCTCAGGGATCACCTTGGGCCAGCCTCCCTGCTCTGGGTTTACCTTCATCAGCGCTCAGAAGCGCTTCCACAGTTTCTGCTAAGTCCATCTCCCATACTACATGGTGGGCTCCCTGGAGGTTGGTGCTGTGCCCTATGCAGGTTCTGCTTAGCAGTGGCCAGCATTCAGTGAGTGAGCCGATATCTGAGTGCTCTTTTACAAGTTACCACTCTCCCTTTACCCTTGGGGCTTGTTTGAGGAACTCACCAAGGAGAGGGAAGATATTCCAGATGGAGGGAACAATGTAAGGTAAAGTTTGCAGGCATGCTGATGGTTTTCTCAGGGGCCACCAGAAATTCAAAGCCAGGGCCTTTCTGTGTCCTAAAAATAGGCAAGCAGAGAGATGAATGACTGACAGAAACACCAGATACCTCAGATCTATGAAAGGACAAGATCGAGCTGATTGAGTCCTTTGGGGAAGTGCATTTTGCCTTCATTCCTGTTCGTGTGTTCGTTTCTAGCACTGACTTCATGGAAGACAGCAGAAAGGGCCGCAATCACCCCCACACATCCTAACACGCCCCTCTGAATTGCTCTACATTTCATCTTTACAAAGAAGCTGATCTCCCATGTTTTCAAGGGAGAGAACACTTGTCTTTCTATCTGGTTGGAAATGGACGGACTGTCCCTTCCTTTTGCCTCCAGGACTTAGTTGTTGGGGACTTGCCCCAGCAGGAAGGAGGAGATTGGGTTCACTTGGTCTCTTCCTAGGAAGATTTTGCACATTGTGTGCAACTGTTATCACCATCCATCTCCAGAACTCTTCATCATGTAGAACTGAAACTATACCTACCATACACTAACTCCCCAGTTCCCTCCTCCTCCCAGCCCCTGGCACCCACCATTCTACTTTCTATGTGTATGAATTTGACTACTATAAATACTTCATAGAGGTAGAATCATATAGTATTTGTCCTTTTGTGACTGGCTGATTTCATTTAGCATACTGTCTTCAAGGTTCATCCATGTTGTTGCATATTATAGAATTTCCTTCCTTTTTAAGGCTAAATAGTATTCCAGTGCGTGGTTAGACCACATTTCCTTTATCCTTTCATCTGTCTGTGTATATTTAGGATGTTTGCATCTTGGCCATTGTGAATAGTGCTGTAATGAGCATAAGAGGGCTAATGTCTATCTCTTCGAGATCCTGGTTTCAATTCTTTTGGATATATATCCAGGAGTAGAATTACTGTATCATATGGTAGTTCTATTTTTAATTTTTTGAGGATCTTTTATACCGTTTTCCATAGGAGCAGTACCATTTTATATTCCATCCGACACTGCAAGGCTTCCAGTTTCTCCACATGCTCACCCACACTTACTTTTTGACTTTTTGATAATAGCCATCCTGACAGGAGTGAAGTGATATCTCATTGTGGTTTTGATTTGCATTTCCCTAATTGAGCATTTTTTCATGTACCTGTCTTTGGAGAAATGTCTGTTCAAGTCCTTATCCCATGTTTTAAAAACCCTTATTAGATACATGGTTTGCAGATGTTTTGTTCCATTCCATAGTTGCCAGAATTTCCTTCCTTTTTAAGGCAGAATGATACTGCATTTTGTTTATCTATTCATCCATTGGTGGACGCTTGGGTTACTTATACCTTTTAGCTATTGTGAATAGTGGTGTCAGTGAACAGGGGTGTACGAATATCTGTTCAAATTCCTGCTTTCGGTTTTTTGGGCTATATACCCAGACATGGAATTCCTTGATCCTGTGGTGATTCTATGTTTCATTTTTTTGAGGAACTTCATGCTGTCTCTCACAGTCCCAGCAGCAGTGCACAAGAGTTCCAGTTTTTCCACAGCTTTGTCAACACTTGTCATTTTATGTTTTCTGAGTTTCTTTGGATAATAGCCGTTCTAATGGGTGTGAGGTGCTATCTTGTTGTGGTTTCAATTTGCATTTCCCTCATGATGAGTGATGTTGAGCACGTTTTCATGTGTCTGTTGGCCATCTGTAAAGTATATCTTTTTTGAAGAAATGTCTATTCAATCAAAGCTATTCTTGGTGTTCATTTTAATTGGAGTGTATGTCATATGGGGGATTTAGGTTGGGTGAGGGGGTTACTAGTAGAATCTGACTCATTTCCTGAGGTAGTCTTGGGTACCCTAGTCCCTAGAAACAACTAAAGTATCACGAACATTCTGAACTGGCTCATAGTAATTACAACTTCAAAATAATTTGTATATAATTTGAGACAAAGGAGATTTGATTTTGTTTTTGTTTCTACAGGAGGCTGGTTTGCTGAGGATTGAGTGAGCACTGTTTGAACGGTATGGATCATGGCAGCAAAATGGGTTTCTTCTTTCACCTCCCAGATCTTCCCCTAGAGAACAAGTGGGGAATAGGCTTAAAGGCTTTTTGCTTTTCTAGAAGTACAGGGGGCTATGGAATTGGCAGCTGTGCTATTTGGATTTCAGAACTGCAAAGAATATTTGTTTTGATTTCCTATGGCTGCTGTAACAACCAACCACAAACGTGGAGGCTTAAAACAGGAGAAATGTTTTCTCTCCCAGTTCTGGAGGCCAGAAATGTGAAATGAAGTGTTTACAGAGCCATGCTCCCTCTGAAGGCACTAAGGCAGGAAACTTCCTTGCCTCTTCCAGCTTCTCATGGCTCCAGGTGTTCATTGGCTCATGGCCACATCACTCCAAATGCTATCTGCCCTCTCATTTCTTCATGCTTCTTCAAGTATCTGGAAACAGAGTAAGAAACCAGCAGTGGGTATTTGTGAGTATAGCACTGCCAAAATATCATAAACCCGTTGGCCCTCAGTGAAACTCCTGCATTTTAGATGGGTGTCTGTGTGGTAGAGAGCAGAAGGTGGTCTGCATGAGTGTGTACTCATGAGTCCAGTGGATATGTGAGTGCCCACTTTGTACCAGGCCCTGCACTTCACGCCAAAATACAGTGGTGAACAAGACAGACGGAATTCTGAGAGCTGTTTGCTAAGCCTTGGTGCAAGTACCCAGAAGTGCCCAAATCCTCATTCCCCATCTGATACACATTGAGCCAAATGAGTTAAAGCTCACCAATCACATCTGTTTAGAGTGAACAGGTGACAGAGCCTCTTGCCAACATAAAGAGGGTTATGAAATAGAGGGATGGGATAGGCATAGAAGTACAGGTCAGCTTTGCTTATTCATAATATGTATCTGAAAAGGTCATGAAAAGTGAATTTTGAAATACATTTTCCTGATAACTTCCATTATGTTTTCAGAGATATGTTTCCCTAAAACGGTCCCCATGGGACCTAGAGGTTCGTAATATCCATTTCAAGGCCTTTTCATCCACCCACAAAATCATTTCCTACAAGGACATTGTGTGTGTGTGTGTGTGTGTGTAACTACAGGTGTGGAATTGGATTGGAGCAGTCATGGTGTTAGAGACCCAATCATGGCTGCCTGGCAACCATCTTCTCACCAATGAGTGTTCTCTGAGTCTAGCTTTTTGCAAGCAGTTAGACTGTTTTCTTTGTCACAGATTTCACCATCTCCAGATGCTACAAGATCCATGACTTAAGTACATTGACCACTATGAAGAAAACAGATGTAAGACCAAATACATCTCACCCAAAATTGAACGCTGCTCTTTGCAAGTCAGTATTATGGGTGAATGAAGAGAGGAGCATATCCTAAGGGCTGTCACAAAAGCTTCTCTTATAAACTACTCTTCTGTTTGGCGTTGTGTGTCTTTGTCAGCCGATAGACTTCACTGTCTCCCAGTTGTGAAGTGCTAGGTGCCCACCATACTGGGATCACTTCCTGAGGGCTTCTGATGGCCCCAGACACTGAGTTCTTCCATACATAGTTAGGGTGGCTTTAATTTCACCAAGAAGAAGAGCTCTGTCTCCTATTACACTCTTCCACTCCCAGCAGCCCCTGCCCTAGCATCGTGGGGATGAGCACTTAGTCCATTTAGGGGAAACTCGGTTGCAGCAAAGAGACAGGACTTGAGCAGATTTACTTAGTTTGTGGTAGGGCTGGCACCAGAACCTGGAAATTCCCAGGTCTGTGCATTTTCCCAGCGTACTACCACAGTGTAATGATAACACAGAGAAACAGGACAATGGAGCATGTGAGTGCCATGAAAAAGCTACAGTGCCATAGATGTTCCTTTTGTTGTAAATGACGAATGAGATCATTTAACTCGCTTTCCACTCTGCCTCTAATCCAAGTGTATGGTGAGTTATGGGCCCCGTTGTACCCTTGCGTCAGAGAGAAGCTTGTTACAGGAGTGTTAAGTGGAGGGCTTCATTTAACAGCTATAGCTGTAGTTCAGCTCTTTGTGAAAACTCTACAGGAATGGCATCCACACAAAAACACAAACACCTAAAAGATGTTTCAGTTTATATAACACAAATGTCTGTCTCTAAATATGTCTTTATGAAGAGAAAACTTCATCGCAAGCATAACCATATTTGGAGCTGAAATGGAAAAAGCATTTGATGAGCCAATGAGAGACCAGGTCACACGGACACATTTGACAGAAGACATTCCAGATGTGAGTACTGACACAAAAAATGTTAACCAAAACAGATAAGGGGAAAGTCAAGCACACATACACCAGCAAGCCATTGATACTAGCTATTGGTCAAAAATTGCATTTGGTACGTTTATTATATTAATCAATGATGACTTTTTATGTAAGATACATGTATTTCTGCGATTCCAGCTGGGCCCAGCTTGGGGGTCCTTTGCTGATCTCATCTGGGCTCACCCACACACCTGCAGTCATGGGGACCCCCTGAGGTGTGTGTTCCACACAGCCTCACTCACATGCCTGGCAGTAACTGCTGGCTGTCAGCTGGGTGCCTCAGTTTGCCTTCGTGTGGCCTCCAGCAGGCTAGACTAGGCTTGGTAGAAGGCTTCCCCAGCAAGGACTCCTAAGATCTTGTGTTGCAGGTGTCAGGATTTTAAGGAATTGTCAGGCCCCCTGGACGTTCTTTGTGTAGATCTGCAAATGTTGGGTTTGATTCTTTGATTCACTTTTAATGAATGCTAACACTTCAGAAATGAAATCACACCAAGGTAAAATGTGTTTATATCAAATGTTAATAAATTATAGATGCCCAGGAGGTTTTCTGGACCACCAGATCATCCTGGTCTTTGTGTGTAGCTCAGAATAAAGCCTCTAATGTGCCTTTGTAGTTAAAGGTTAATGTGAGAGTCTAGTTGCCAAAAAAAAATGTAGATTTCAGTGGTTGTATCAATGGTGTTCCTTCTCATTGGTTGACTTTATAAGAAGTATAAGTTATAAATTTAAACTACTAAAATGAAAAGAACACTTTTGTCTTACCTTATGATATGTTCTGTGTAAGACTTCTCTGAAAAGAGACCCACTGCTAGAGACAAAGGAAAACAGAACAGGTTAAAAGAAACCCGGGAGCCCAGACCATTCTCTTAGCTCAAGGTCATAGTGCAATTGAAATCATTTGGACGGCTTTCTTTTCTATTCTTAAAACTCTCTCCAAGGTGTTGATTTTATAACTCCCCTCAGTAACCCGTTCTTGAGTCTCACTACCTGTTTTTAGTTTGGAGTTTTATTCTTACTTGTTAGTACATATTCCTTCTTGTCCGCTGTGCCCACTTCTCTGCATCATCTTTCCTGGCCATAAAAAGCAAGTAGTTATTTCACATGATCTCTAACCATGTAGTATTACAGGTGTGACTAAAGACATTATCCCATCACATACCTGACTTCTCTGGGGTGAATGCCAGTTAAGTTCTCATCGTTACAAAAAACTCTGAGGAATAGCCATTGGCCTGCTTATCCCAAGCAATATTGGTGCCGCATTTCAATATAACAAAAGAATCCACACCACTCTGTCAAAGGGAAGAATTAAGGATTGCCCCCATTTGGGGCTCCTGGGTGGCACATTCGTTAAGCCTCCAACTTTTGATTTCAGCTCAGGTCATGATCTCAGGGTCCTGGGATTGGGCCCCAAGTTGGCCTCTGCTCTCAGTGGGGAGTCTGCTTGGATTCTCTCTCTCCCTTCTTCACCCTGCTTGCACACATGTGCTCTCTCCCTCTCTCTCAAATAAATAAATAAATCTTTTTAAAAAAAGGATTGCCTACATTTAAAATCATGAAATAAAATTACACTGGACATAATAGAAAGGTTATTTGATTTTTTTAAAAAAATTAGACTATCAAACTTTGAAACAACTGTAACTAGAAATGCCAGATAATATAAACAAAAGAATTTGAAATCCTTTGGGGTACTATCAGAACATGTCTCGTCTGAACCTCTTTGGATTCAGGCAAACCATGAAGATTTTAGCAAACCATGGAAAATCAGTTTGGGGAGCAGGGAGGCTTGGAGTTATTCTTAAAAACTGCATTTGCCTGTACAGCTGACTTGAGGAAAGGAGAAGGGCTAGCCCAAATGAGGATCAAATAGAATTTGCATATTTAATTTGCCTGTGTCCTGAGAATGTCTTAGAAATTTCAGTTAAAGTGCAAATTATTTAGCATGGTATGATTACACATAAATGGGAGTAATCAAAACAAAACTTAGACAGAAATGGGTTGAAGAGATCATTTGGTGGGGGGAGTGGAATGGCAAGGTTGATTATGTCAGTAGATTATGCATGCCTGAACCAATGATGTCAAAGCTCCAGAGCCATCTCCAGGTGGCCTAGTGGGCTCCAGTAAAAATGCCAGTCTAGACGGGACACCAGGTTGAAGGGTGAATCTGTAGAAGGGGCCCTGGCACCTCTTGAGTCTGCTGCATATCTCAATTGTATAGGTATTTGAGGAATAAATAAGGGGATTGGTTGTTTGCTTTCTAATCAGGAGCAGAATTTCTTTAACATCTTTTGTTTCCACACTCCCAACTTTGACTATACATGAGCTTAGGGAGAATGGGGGTTTGTCATCTTCAGGAAGCCCAGATACGGTTTTAGAAAGACCCCAGGGAGGAGGGATATCACAGGTCCTCCTTTGGAGACACTCAGAGCCAGCTTAATCAGTATGCAACAGACACAGTTTTGCATTGCCTCCCTGATGTCAGAATATTGACGTTTCTGCATCTGGTGCTCTGTCCTTCCATTATCCCTAGTTACCAGAATTGGAATTTAGCCAAGAAAGTGCGCATGTTGCAAAAGCTGAAATGTAAACACTGTAACTTTTCCCTGATACCTCAACTTGCACAGAACTCAGAAGGGAAAGCAAAGCCCTGGGCCTGGCTGATTAACAGTTTACTGATCCTGCAACCCTCCAGGAGATCCCATCAGACAGCAACAGTCTTGGATATACTAAGGCAGGAAGAGGGTAGGTGACAAGCCTAAAGTCACACAGCCCAGCCCTGTAATGGTTGAAGAGGAAAAGGGGCTGACTCTCCTGAGAGTATAGAGACTTGGCTTTCTTCTCTCTGACAGTTTAAGTGGACATTATCAATTGAGTGGGTGGCATGTTGTATTGTGTTTTGGTTTTGTTTCTGTTTGTTTTGCCTTAGAAGTGCTCAGGGATCAGTTATTAGGAGCAAGAAGTTATCACTTTGGGGTTTTTTGTATTGTCCAGTTTTGATCATTGGTAGTTTCATTTTTTTCAGAGATATTTCCTGCTCCTTTCCTTAAACATGCGGTGTGCGCGTACGAGATCATCCAATCCGGCCAAAATCTATCTCAGTCTCATTTGCTATCTCTTTTTCCTCCTTAACTGATCCCAAGAGACGAGGCTGCCACTGGCGATAGAACACCAGAATTATATAAAGCTTCCAACTGGATGCAAGAAGAATTTCAAACAAGCAGATGGATGTGCCACGATAGTGGCTCGTGAACACGTGAGTCGAGCCTCTTTGGAGCTTCCAGTTCTCATGTACCACCTACCACCCCTTTCTTTCTGCAGGCCAATAAGTGCACAGTGATCGGAGGTTCTGGATTCCTGGGGCAGCACATGGTGGAGCAGTTGCTGGCAAGAGGCTACACTGTCAATGTATTTGATATGCGGCAAGGGTTTGACAGTCCCCGGGTGCAGTTCTTTCTGGGAGACCTCTGCAGCCAACAGGTAACGGACCACCCAGCCTTGCCAGTTTTCCACAGGCCCCCAAAAGGAGACTACCAGGCTTCCTGTGCTCAGAGGTCAGTCACATTGTTTCAAAAAAAAAAACATTTTTGGAAAAATTTTAAAGTTGCAGGAAAGAACTTAACCCACATTCAGTCAGTACAACTCCACTCTGCCATCGTAGTGTGAAAGCAGCCGTGGTCCACACATGAATGAATGAGTGTGGCTGTGTGCCAATAAAACTTTATTTACAAACAAAGTTGTCCACAGTCTATCGTGTACCTACTACTGTTCCAGAGAATTCAGTTGACCTTGGAATGACATGGGTCAGGGGCACGGACTCCCATGCAGTTGAAAATCTGTGTACAACTTTTGACTCCCCAAAAGCTTGACTACTGATAGCCTGCTATTGACCAAGAAGCCTTTCTGATAGCATAAACAGTCAGTTAACAGGCATTTTGTATGTTGTATGTATTATATACTATATTCTTACAATAAAGTAAGCTACAGAAAAGAAAATGTTATTAATAAAACCACAAGGAATGGAATTTAAACAAAAACTTGAAAAAGAAAACCATAAGGAAGAGAAAATACATTCATGGTACTATCCTGTAATTATGTAAAAACCTCATGTAAGTGGTACAGTTCAAACCCATGTTGTTCAAGGGTCACCTGTATACCCAAAATGCAGTTGCTGGTTTTTAGGGTTGGTCGTTTTTGTTTTTTTTTTTTTTTTAATTGAGATATGCTTCACATTCTGTAAATTTAACATTTTTTAAATATACAATTCAGTGGTTGTTAGTATATTCACACAGTTGTGTGACCATCATCTCTGTCTCATTCCCGAATATTTTTGTCATCCCAGAAGAAAATCCTGGGCCCATTAGCAGTTGTTCCCCTTTTCCTCTACTACCCTCCCAGCCATTGGCAACCACCCGTCTCCTGTTTCTATGGGTGTGCCTATCTAAGTGGAATCATGCAATATCTGTCCCTTTGTGACTGGCTTGTTTCGATGAACATCATGTTTGGAAGCTTTACCGGTGTCATAAGGGTATTAACATTTTGAATTTTATTAGATGTTGCCAGATTGCTCAACAAAGCTGCTATGTCAGTTTTCCATTCACACCAACAGTGTAGTAGGGTAGGATCACCATTGTTATATGTCTTTGCCAATACTTGATGTGGTTAGACTTTTTGGTGTTGCCATTCTGAAGGGTGTGGAATGGTACCTTGGTGAGGCTTACAGTCATGTGCCCTCCCTATTCAGGATTCCAGGCTCTGTGCTCTTTGTTGATCCTTTGTGAAGTTGCCTGTTGGTGACCTTTGTCCATTGTGTTTGGCTTACCTTGTTTTTCTTATGGCTCTGTAATTCCTTCCTATGTGGAACGCTGTATCACAGTTAGCTTCCCACAGCCTGTCAGTGTGCTCTTATTCTTGGCTTTGGCATCGTTTGCTATAGTTTTGTTACTTTGAATTTTAAGGACAAAGCTTCCCCTGCAGGCTTTTTTCTCTCCCACACTGCCCACGCCTCTGAGCCTGGAGATGGGGTAGAAGTCTTCCTTGTTTGTCATTGCCACTTCCTCACTGCCCTAAGATCCCTCTGGCTGTGCAGGGGATGCCAGCAGACTGTACATACCGCAGTGCCCTTCCTTGTGACAGTCCTCCATGGGCACCTGCTTCCTTTCCCACCTTTCCCAGGTGGCTCCATCTCATTGCTTAGTGATTTTAGTTCCTGGCCGAGGTCAGCTTTGTCATGATTGTTGATGAGTTCAGTATTCACATAGATGACCCTGCCAATACCCTCACTTCACCTCTCCTTGGCCTCCTCTCATTCACTCCTCTTGGCCTCCAAGGCCTGTTGTCATCCCCTGCCCCAGAGCTTGTTGTCACCCGTAAATGTGTCCTCCCCATGATCTTACTTGCAGGCCCTCCACTCTGAGCACCACCTCCTGTCTTTCTAGTTGAGGCCCTTTAATACCTGCACTATACCAATTCTGAAGCCACACCCAGCCGTCTGGCTCTTTGCCATTGCCCCTCACCCGGTTTGTGTCCTCACTGCCTTTGAGTCCATGACTGACTTGCTTTCTTACATAACACTTATCCTCCTTGCCTCTTTCTTCTTGTCTCTATCAGTCAGGGTTCTCCAGAGAAACAACCAGTAAGGTATGTGTGTATGTAGACAGAGAAGAAGAGGGCAAAACCATGGTTTGCTCTGAAGGCCTTTTGAGTGATTAGATGAAGCCCACCCATAGTACAAGGGATAATGTCCTGTCCTTAAAGTCAACTGATTACAGATGTTAACCACAGCTGTAAGATACCTTTACAGCAGTACCTAGACCAGTGTTTGATGGACTAATGGGACTGGAGCCTCACCAAGTGGACACATAAACTTCTGTACTCCTAGGTATAACCCCAACCCTGTTTAAATGTGATTCTCCCTCCTCCCTGGGAGCCTTCAGGCAGCTGAACAGGGCTGGAGAAGAAAATAAAAGGTTTTTGCTTCTTTCTTCACAACCACGGCCTTCAAGACGGCCCCATGGTACCTCCAGACACCATATTCACAGACCCATGCAAATGCTCCAGAAGCCGCCCAGAACCATCCCTCTTCCTACTCAGTGATTCCACTAGGGATTCTGGCCTTTTTCTCCCACATCAGCGGTGGATCCTTCTCTACCCAGTCATAGCCAACAGCACACAGACATGTTGCAGGATCACCCGTTTTAACAAAGCAAAATGCCCTGATGTGAGGTCCCACTTCTCTCTGCTGTCACAGGAGAGCTCAAAGAGCCATTTGCACTTGCCACCTCTGATTGCTTCATTCCATTGTGTCTTACAAGCCCTCCAGCTAGGTTGTCACTAACAGCCCCTGTCACAGCCACCGGAGACCTGGAGGCGACCAGATCCAGTGGCCAAGCCTAGGATGCCCCACTTGCCCATTTGTCCTCCTGCCATTCTGTCTCCTTATCTCTATAATTTCTAAATGTGGCAGTCTCCAGAGCTTATTGCTTAGATCTCTTTTCTTCTCCGGGCACACTCAGTGTCCAAACAAATCCCTCCTTCCCCTGGTTCACAGATGAAATACAGTCTAGGGGCTGACAAACCCAGCTGTCTGCTGGACATCTCTGTTTGGATATATAATAGACATTTTGGACTTGCCAAAATTCAGCTCCTGGTTCCCTGCTGCAAGTCCCCTCCCCGACTACATCAAATCTATTAAAGTCCTGTCCATCTCAGTAAATGGCCCACTCTGTCCTTCCAATTGCTTGGACCAAAAACATTAGATTTACCTTTGATTCCTTTCTCTTTTACCCTCCATCCCATTCATTAGCAGATTTTGTTGACTGCACTCTCGGAATAGATCCCCAGTCCAGCAACTTCTCATTCCTTCGTTTGTTACCATGCTGGTCCAAGCCACCACCCTGTTAACGCATGAATCAAATCACGATACCTCTCTGTTCAGAAGCCTCCAGTGATCCACTTCTGTTTAGAGCAAACATGTAGGCCCTTATCATCACCTTCAAGGCCCTGCATGATCTGCCCTCACTGCCTCTCTGGCCTCACCCTCTCCTATACTCTCTCATTGCTCTGCTCCCAGCATGCTGGCCTTTTTACTACTCCACAAACTCACCGAGTTTCTGCCTCAGGACCTTTGTACTCACTGCTCTTTCTGCCAAGAATGCTCTTTGTGAGCCACAGAGCTTGCTCCCCAAATTTGTTTAAGTCTCTGGCCAACTTACGCTAAGCAAAAAGCCCCTCTAGATCTCCTTTATTCTATCTTAGGTTTCTGTATAACATTTGGTACTAACTGACATACTCTGTTTCTCCCGGTTTTCTGCCCACTGCCCCCATAGAAGGTAAGCTCCATGAAGGCAGGGATATTGTCTCTTTTGATCATTGCTGTGACCCCTCAAAGGAGATGAGGCTCCTTAGCAAACTCAGCTTCCCACCAAACTGCTCCCCCAACTCTCTACTAACTCCCATGTTCCGGGTATTTATTTACAGATTTTTTTAAAACACAAACTTAAAGTGAGACCCACCACCATGGTGCGTTGTTCTCAGGCACCAGCAGGGAGAAGGAGAGAGTTGCACTTAACCAGGGCTGGAGTTTGCCAGACCAACTTGATAAAGATAGACATGGGCAAGGCCAAGATTGCTATGATGGATCATGAAGTCCAAGCTAAGGAGGACATGAAGAGGGTGAAGGACATTTAGAAATGGGTTTGAAAGTCGCTGCTTAGGTTTTGTGCCATATTCCTAAATTCATTCATCAGTACTTCTTGTTTCCCATTTCTTTCTTCCAGGTTCCTTCCTCCTTCCTCTTCTTCCCAAAGCATTTCCTTTATCATCCCTCATTGAATATCTGGGCACTAAACTTTCTGAGTCCTCGTATGCCTGAGAATGTCTTTATTTCACCTCTCTCATAAATGCTGATTTGCTGGAGGGCGGAATTTTAGGTTCATAATTATTCCTCCTGACACTCAATCTGATCATCATTCCTTTGAGGGTCAACTGGGTTTTCCTCTCATGCCTTTTAGGATTTTCTTTTTCATCCTGTGTGTTTTGTAGAGAATATATCTAGGTCTTTGTTTTAGTTTTGTATTTAAAAGCCACTCAACACCTAGTGAACCTTTAAAATCTGAGGATTCATGCCTTTCCTCATTTCTGGAAAATTCTTCAAATATTGACTCTACCTCCATTCTCTCTTTTCTTTCTTTCTGAAAGCCTTACCAGACATATAGTAGAGTCTTTCATTGAAATCTACATGCCTGTTAGTTTCTCCTTCATGTGTTCTTTCACTTTCTGTCTTTGTAATATTTTATAGATTTCCTCTGTTTCATATCCACTCACAGACAGTCTTATTTCACCTATATCCCCACCCCACCCTCAGATTATTTTGAAGCGTATCCTAGGCACCATTATCCTTTTTTCCATAAATATTTCAGTATTCGTCTCTAAAAGATAAGGCAACTTTTTAAAGATGTATTTATTAATTTGAGAGAGAGCATGAACCAGGGGAGAGACAGAGGGAAAGGGAGAGAATCTCAAGCAGACTCAACTCCATGTTGAGCATGGAGCCCAACATGGAGCTTGATCTCACAACCCCCAAGATCAGACCTGAGCCAAACCAAGAGCCAGATGCTTAATTGACTCTGCCACCCAGGTGCCACCCCCCTTTTTTGTAAGACTTAAAGGAGCCTTTTTAAAAACACAATTCCATGACTACACCTAAAAATACCGACAATTCCTTAATTTCCAGCCTATGTTCAAATATCCCTGAATGTCTAATAAGTATTTTTATGTAGATTTCTTTCCAAATAAGGAAACAAAAAGGTTAAGATATTGAAGTTGATTGAACTAGTTAAGTCACTTCTGTAAGTTCCCCTTCACATTTTGTTTGTTGAATAACTGATGTTTATTTAAAACTGGATTATTCTCCTATAGCATTTCCCATGGACTGGATTTCACAGATTGCATGCCCATGGTTTGTTTGCTATGGCCCTCTGTTCTCTAGTGTTTCCTTTAAGACTGTCCAGTAAAGCAGACTTAGAGTAGAGAAAGGGAATATAGATAATTCATTAATAATTTTTCTATTGGTTTACATGTCAAAGTGGTAATATATTAAAATACATTACAATTATTTTCATCTATTTCTTTTTACTTTTTTGATGTGCGTACTACTAAATTTAAAGTTACATCTGTGCCTTGTATATTTCTAGTGGACTAAAAGCTGGATCTGACTCTGCTCAGATTTTGATTTCTAGACACCATTGCCCATATAAGGAACCAGGGCTCCCATTCAGGACTCTGAGCAGGGGTAGTCCATGTGAGCCTGAGACGTTTTCTTAGGACAAAATTAAGAAAGTGCTCAGGGGTGGTTCTATTCATTAAGCGTCTGACTCTTGATCTCAGCTCAGGTCTTGATCTCAGGGTTGTGATTTCAAGCCCCACGTTGAGCTCTACTCTGAGCATGGAGCCTACTTAAAAAGTGTTCAGAAACTAATGGGAATATGTCAAAAGGACACAGGAACCAACTTCAAGAACCCCCACTGGCCAATTTGGGACATTTTAAGCCTCACAAAAGACAATAGTAGTGGATTTTAATACATTGAATAAAATAAGAATCCATGTGTCCATGGAAATGCTAAAAAGAAAAATTAGTATAGAGGAAGGGGAACATCTACATTACAGAGGAATGCCAACTAATAAAAGTAAAAAGAATGCTGGAATTAGGATTTTACTATTTTGCAACCAGTATGTTAGTAAGTGTTCCAGGCAAGAATCATCACTGACTGTTCCAGATTCAAAGAGACAGAAGAGATATGAGGACTAAATATAATATGATCTATGATTGGATCCTGGATCCAAATATAAAAATGCCATTAAAGGACGTTATTAGGACAATGGGGGAAATTTGTATATAGACTAATTATTGGATAAGAGTGTCCTATCCTGTTACATTTCTTGTGTATGATCATTGTTTAGTGGATTTAGGAGGATGTCTTTGTTAGAAGATACACAGTGAAGAGTTTAGAGGCAAAGTGGCACATTGCCTGTGACTTACTCTCGAATGGTTTCAGAAAAAAAATCATATGTCTGTGTATCTACACAAAGAAAATTATGGCAAAATATTAATAATCAGTGAATCTAGGTACATAATTCATGATTGTCTTTCTTTTGGTAATGTTAATCTATTGATGATCATTCCTAGATCTTATTACACAGTGAACATTTCGTAAAATGATGACATGCTATCATTCTGTCTTTGTTTCATAATCCAGTTCTTTGCTTGACCATTTCCCTTTACTCATTAGTTTATAGAACGAATTCTTATTCTTACTCATGATGAAATTGTCCCTTTTTTGACCAGTGAGAGCCTCTTCTGGTTGACTCTTGAGTCCTTTTAACAGGACCCCAGGAGTCTTGGCTAGCTTCCTTACTTTCTGGTTTGACAAGGTGTTCCTGGCTCTTCTTGTCTGTTTCCCGCCCCAGATCTGTAATCAGCCATTGCTCCCAGGAGTTCTGGTTCCTTTTAGCAGTAAATTAAATGGACGTGTTTTCATTCCCTTTCAGCTTCCTCTCCTATATCTATTTATACAGAAAGGAATAGTCCTGTGTGTTGGCTATTTGCACTGTCTTTAATGGTGTGGGATTAATTCATATGATTCATAATTTGTATCTATGAGCTCATTTTCCCAGGAGTTTTACCCCCAGGTGCCCTGAATTGTCACACCCCCACCTGCATGGTGCACAGAGGTACAGATACTGCCGTTTTCTGGATCGCACAGGTTTCTCATACCCTAACCCAGTGTTTATTGGGGACAAGTCAATGGGGAGGGGCAATTGAAGGGACAACATGGTTTCCATCCTAGGTACTTCTGTATTTTTTTTGAAACTTTTACAATGAGATGGATTTTTATGTTAATTACAGAATTTTAAAAGGGCAAGACACCTACATGGCACAGATTGGAGAGTGGGAATGTGAGGAGGCTGTTTACTTGTCTAAAGCGGGAGTGATTTTTTTTTTTGTCTTTGTTTGCTTTTCCAGGATCTGTACCCAGCTCTGAAAGGCGTAAGCACAGTTTTCCACTGTGCATCACCCCCACCATCCAGTAACAACAAGGAACTCTTTTATAGAGTGAATTACATTGGCACCAAGAATGTCATTGAAACTTGTAAAGAGGCTGGGGTTCAGGTAAGGGGAAAGCTGGAGTGAGTGCTGTCAGGAGCATGTCATGGCCCTTTCTAAGTGTGTGAGAGCCAAGATTCTTCTTCTCTTCCTGGGCCTAGCCAGGCTTGCTTCCTAAAGTGTTGTGGAGATCCTAGAAACTGAACCGCATTTGCTGCTGGGCCAGTTTGAGCTGCATCTCGATAGACCATCTGAGGATCCTAAGGCTTATTAGTCTTTGGTTAAAGAGCCATAAAATGTCGATATTGCTTATATTTTTTTATTGTGGTTAAATAAGTGTCATAAAATTTACCTTTTTAACCATTTTTTAAAGATTTTATTTGTTTATTTGACAGAGAGCAGGAGAGCACAGGCAGGGGGAGAGAGAGAACTAGGCTCCCCGCTGAGCAGGGAGCCCAATGTGGGGCTCGATCCCAGGACCCTGGGGGTCATGACCTGAGCCAAAGGCAGTCGCTTAACTAGCTGAGCCACCCAGGTGCCCCTTAGCCATTTTTTAATTTACAGTTCAGTGGCTCGAGTACATTCACATTGCTGACCTTTCATCTTCCCAAACTGAAACTCTATCCCCATTAAGCAACAGCTCCCCACCCCCTCCTTTCTAAGCGCTTTGCACCCACCATCCTATATTCTGTTTCCATGAATCTAGAAACATCAAAGAAGTGGACTCATATGGTATCTGTACTTTTATATCTAACTTCTTTCACTCAGCATAATGTCTTCTAGGTTCATCCATGTTGTAGCATGTGTCTGAATTTCCTTCTTGTTTACTACTGAATAACTTTATTGTGTGGATAGACCACATTTTGTTTAGCCATTTATCCATCAGTGGATGCTTTGGTTGTTTCCACTTCTGAAAAAGTATTATGAATCATGCTGCTAGGAACATAGGTATATAAATATCTGCTCCAGTCTCTGCTTTCAGTTCTTTTGGATAAATACCCAGAACTGGAATTCCCGGATCATGCAATAATTCTATGTTTAACCTTTTAAGGAACTGCCATTCTATTTTCCAGACCTTGCCTCTCTTTTCAAAGAAAAATAAACTATTTACTTTTCACCAATAGAAACCTGTTATAACTCAGACCTGAGGGGATATAAATTTCCACCGTGTCATAGATCCCTGCTTTATTATAAATGCTGGTTCTCAGGATCACCTTTATGGGGCACTCGGCATCATCGGCTGGCCCAGCAAGAACAAGTGGGGAAGAAGCTCTTCAGGGCTCAGTGCCCTGGAAAGGATGGATCATGGTCAAAACCACCCCTTATGCTTTCCAAATGACTAGATACTTTGCCCTGTAGTTGTCACCTAGTTTGCTCCTCAATAGGTAACCAGGAGCTACTAATGTCACTTTTAACAGGTGAGGAAACAGATTTGGAAGGCTAAGTGATATCTCTTTGCTAGTAAATGAAAGAGGTGGGATTCAAGTCAGACCCTCTGATGCCAAATCCCAGACTCCTTAGTCTATTCCATGCTTGTATCACTAGAGCTCTGTGAATTTCACTGCTGCTGTTTTTTTAAGTGGAGTAACCTAGTTATCCAGAAGAGATTCAAGAATAACATAACACTCATATAATCCTCACAGCATTTAAGTAACATTACCAGTAGAGTTGAAGTTCTGTGTGTATCCATTCTCGATGCCATTGCTGTCCTTCCCCATCCACGGGGAACCAGTGTTCTGAATTCGGGTTTATCGTTGCTATTTGCTCCATGTGCCACCAATATAAGTTACCAGTTTGCGTGTTTAAAACTTTATAAAAATGATATATTGAATATATCTTCCTGCAACTTGCTTTTTTTCCCCAACATTGTTTCTGAGATTTATCCATCTTGTGCTCCCTCTATCCCTCCCTCCCTCCCTCTCTCAAATAAAAAAAAAGAAAATGGGTTTTCATGTTGTATTTAGGAAACATTTCATAACACTGAAATCAAAAGATTGTTTAATATGGGGGTTTTTCCCCAAAGGTTTAAAATGTTACTTTGCACATTTAAATCTTTAATCCACCAGGAATTTGTGTTTGTATATGGTCCGAGGTAGTTATTAAATTTTTGTTGTTCATCACCATTTAATCTGTAATCCACCCTTTCCCCCCTGTTCAGTGCCCCATCCAGCACATCTCAGGTGTTGGTGCCTTGCGTGGGTCTGTTACCAGCTCTCTCTTCCGTTCCATCAGCCTCCGCCTGTGCCCAAGCCACTGTGCTCTGCCTTCACTAAGCAAACCTTAGGATGAATCTCAGTAACTGCTACGACGAGTCACTCCCCCAACCATGTTCTTCAGAATCTGCTTGGCTATTCTTAGCCCTTTGCTCGTCCATCTAAATTTTAGAATCAGCTCGTCGAGTTCCTGTTGGAATTGTTCTTGTAATTGCATCAAATTTAGAGGCAATTTGGGAGCATGGATACCTTGCCGGTATTGAGTCTTTTTTTGTATCCATAGATATATAATCTCTCTCTTGGATGCCTTTCAGTACTTTTATCCTTTACTTTAGAAAGGTTTTGCGCATCTTCTGTTAAGTTTATCCCTATGTACCTAATTTTTGGTTATTGAAATAATATCTTTCATATTGCATTTTTAATTGCTAATGCATAGAAACGCAGTTGGGTTTTGTATATTGATTTCGTACTCGCCAGTTCTGCTGAACCCTAACTGTAAAATTTTCTGTATATTCATGATTTCTGTGTAGACATTTCCAACATCTGTGAATGGTGATAGTTTTGTTATTTCTTTTCAAATTATTTCTTGTTTGTCTTAACCCACTACGCTTGCTAGGACTTCCAGTACAATGTTGAATGAAAAGTAAAGCTATGATTTGAGCTAATGGTGTTCAGTGTTGCATGTGCTGCCCTTAACCAGAGGCCTGGAAGCTGGGACCCTCGCAAGAAAGCATTTCCTTTCAAATAGCATTTCTGAAGTGGGTGTGTGTACATGTGCTGACATGCCAGGGTTGGTCTCAGAATCACAAGGCATCTCTTTCAGACAGACATCTCGCTTAGAGTTTGTGGGCTATCCTTCTCCCTTGGGGAATCATTCCCATCCTGAGATACCAGAAATAATGGAAGTCTGTTCCATCTCTCAGTAGTGATAGGACAGAAAAAAGGTGAAATCCACTGTTTTAGAATGTAATAGAACGTGTCTCGAATCCACATAGCTACAGAAGATGGTGATCTTTGAATTTTTTTTTAAAGATTGTATTTATTTATTTGACAGAGAGAGAGAGACAGCCAGCGAGAGAGGGAACACAAGCAGGGGGAGTGGGAGAAAAAGAAGCAGGCTCCCAGCGGAGGAGCCTGATGTGGGACTCGATCCCAGGACTCTGGGATCACGCCCTGAGCTGAGGGCAGACGCTTAACGACTGAGCCACCCAGGCGCCCCATCTTTTTGAATTATTTTAAGGAGGCCTGAAAAGCAAAGCATTGCAGTAAATCATTTATAGTGTGCCTTGCATGTGAGGGTTGCAAACAGGTGCCATTTGATTTTCTTTTATGTATGACCATTAGCTTGTTTAAACAATGATCATGTCTTACCTGTATTTTTTAAATCTTCCTTTCTCCTCTGCCAGAAACTCATTTTAACCAGCAGTGCCAGTGTCATCTTTGAGGGTGTCAACATCAAGAATGGAACTGAAGACCTCCCTTATGCCATGAAACCCATTGACTATTACACGGAGACAAAAATCTTACAGGAGAGAGTATGTACCTGAGAACTGGTTGAGTGACAAGTTCCATGAATATCTGGATGGTTTAGATTTTTAAGAAAAATATTTATGAAGTTAGTGTTCTCAGGCCTGCATACCTAACTTGGGAAGTAAAATTTGTGCTGAAATTCAATTTTTAAAATAATGACAATAGCTTAATGTGGCCAGACTCTGCTCCAAGTATTGTACGGGAACTGCCTCGTTTAAACATCACAGTGACACCATAAGGTGCATACTATTATCATCATCAGGTTATAGATGAGGACAGTTGATGCACAGAGATTCAGTTTCTTCTTGATGCCGTGCAGCACTCAGCCTCTGTGCCATGCAAGGTTACTCAGTTGCCATAGAAATCAGAGTTAATTTATGATGATCGCAAGCACACAGGCAGAACTCGAGCTTAACACACAAGTGTTTTCCTTTGAACACGCCTTCCTAGTGGCACTCTTGCCCCCTCCCTTATTTAAATTAAACAGTGAAAGGATCTTGCTTTATTTTAAGGAAAAGTACTTGATAAGGTACTGATTTCCACTTGGCAAACCAACTTTGCCAGGGAGCACCTGGTTTTAATAGCAGTCTGCATTGACTAACAGGCTAAGCCTTTGAACTCCAGGGCTCCAGGGACCCTGACAGCAGCTAGCTCCAGGACTAATGTCCAGGGAGAATATTACTGTAAGGACAGTCACTTGAAGGCCATGGGTGCTCGTTGACCACAGACAGCTTGCCTTAGCTGGGAAAGCGTAAGCACCTCTCCCAGGTGTTTGCAGCATGTCGCATCCACTGAGCTTGCGTTTCGCAGTCAGCACATATGGAACTAGAGCTTAGTGCTGAATTGGTGTGAGTTCTACTGAGCTGCCTGAGAGCCAGCTGCCTCCCATCTGTATGCTATCGCTCCAGGTCAGAAAGTTCCAAGAGAACTCGTCTGCAGGACACACAAGGGCCCACACAATCCAGGGGTGGAAGCCTGGCCTTTTGTAACCTGGAGTCCTGTTTCCAGGTTCTGCCACCCTGCTCCTTGGAGCACAGAGAGCCAGCCTCACAGAGAGCTCCCACCGCTAGGACTTAATCCAAGAAGCGCTGGTGCTTTTGCTGGGCCCTGTGTACCCTCATCCAAGGCACTGAGACTCCCACCTCCTGTGCTCGGGAGCTACAAGTGACAGCCATGGCTCAGACCATCGATGTCTCACTTGCATTGACTTTTGGGTGCTCGACTAAGCAAAGCCTGTAAATGCCTGCAACAGTAACTCTCCTGGAGCCCCCTGGCAGCCACTATTGGCACACAACTTGCCGTTGGCTTTCAGACCTCTCAACTGATAATAAACTCCGTCAAGTAGCTTAAAGTCACTGGGACCAAAATGTATACAGGAATTTTGCCACTATAGAGTAGAAATCTTAGGTGAGGTAATACAGTAAGTATACTTATCAAGCACATACTTCCTGAAACAGTTGACAGAGTCATCTCATTTAGTCAGTGCACAGCCCCATCCAGGTGGGAACTGTCTCCCCTTTTTACCAATAACATAACAAATCATTCAGGATGTTTTGTTACTTTTGAGGCAAACCCTGTTTGTACTTTAAGCCCTTAGGTTCTAGTTTGTCCACACAGAACACATCTAAAGACTTGACCTGTTTCTCCTAGGCTCTTTACCTTCTCTGTCCCTTCTTCCTGGCCCACTTGGGTTCATCAGAGTCCCTTCCTAGGAGGTGGTACTCAGAACCAATCAGAATAGCTCAGGACTGGTGGAAACAAGCACATGGAGCTTAAGGCAGGAGGGGCAGGAGGCTCATGGCTAACTCATTAACTGGAACCCTCAGATCTTTTCCACAAACTGCTGCCAAGGCTCATCTTCCCCTGGCTGCATTTGTGCATTTTAGTCTTTGAACCCAAACCCAGGCCTTTCTCTTTGATCATATTGTGGTGGTGGTGGTTGTAAGTAGGCTCCGTGCCCAATGTGGGGCTTGAACTCACAACCCTGAGATCAAGAGTCATATGCTCTACTGACTGAGCCAGCCAGGGGCCTCTGATCATACTGGTTTTGACCCAGCTGCCTCTCGTGTGTCTTCAAATTTGGGTGGTATGGGCGGAAGGGATAGAGAAGTAGCCTCCAATTATACCAGAGCAGAAGTCAGGCTCTGTGTCCGCTGCTGACATGCCCCTTCTGCTCTTTTTTACAGGCAGTCCTGGGTGCCAACGATCCTGAGGGGAATTTCTTAACCATAGCCATTCGCCCTCATGGCATTTTCGGCCCAAGGGACCCCCAGTTGGTCCCCATCCTCATCGAGGCAGCCAGGAAAGGCAAGATGAAGTTCATGATTGGGTAAGTTGGCCCACAGTTGGTCTTCTCCCTGACCCCAGACAAGCGTCAGTCTTGTTTGGTTGGCTCTTTTCTAATGCCGCCTTCTCTGCTGCCCTATGTGTTGGTTTCCTGGGGCTGCCACAACAAATGACCACAAACCAAGGGGCTTAAAACAACAGGGATTTATTCTTTCTCAGTTCTGGAGGCGAGAAGTCCGAAATCAAGGTGTTGGCAAGGGGGTTCCTTCTGGAAACTGAGGGAGAACTTGTTCCCAGGCCTTTCTCCCCAATTCTGGTGGTATTCCTTAGGTTGTAGACAAGTCACTCTAATCTCTGCCTCCGCCCTCATGTGAGCATCTTTTCTGTGTGTCTATATCCAAATTTCCCTCTTATAAAGATACCAGCCATTGGATTTAGGGCCTACCCTACCCCATCTTAACTTGACCTCATCTTAACTTGATTACGTCTTCAGAGACCCTATTTTCCAATAAGGTCACATCCAGAAGTTCGAGGGACACGTGAATTTGGGTAGGGCACTGTTCAACTTAGTACACCATCACGTAGCCTGGGAAAATATTTGTGTCCCTTTTTGGAAATTGAGGAAGTAGGCTCAGGGAGGGGGGAGACTGGCACAGGGTCAAGGGCCAGGCCTTCAACTCTCCTTGGATCTAGGAAGGCTGGTAGAGGTGTTCACATTCCTGCTCAAGGAAAGTGCAGGTGGCAAGGTCTTTGTGGGTGGTGACAGCATGTGGCTGTTTCCCCAGTACACCTTTGCCTCTTTTTTTTTTTTTACCTTGCCACTTTGCCTGCCTGCCTATTGCTTTGCCTTCCTACTACCCTGTCTGCTTGCTTTGAGGGTTTAGAAAGAGATGGTAGAAAAGTGTGAAGCCAAAGCAAGCCCTTAGCCCAGAGTGTCCTATGGGGAGTCAAAGAGCTGCTGCTCAAGTAGAAGCCTAGAGCAGTCCATACCTGTGTGGGCCATGCCAGGATGGGGCAGGCAGGGCACTGGGCTTTCAGACTCCTCGCTCAGCCCTTACATCTCCCACTGCCTCTGAGGGCCCCAGGAATCCTGGCCCCTGCACGTCTTTAACAGTGGAACCATGCCCCATACGCCCACAGAAACGGGGAGAACTTGGTGGACTTCACCTTTGTGGAGAACGTGGTACACGGACACATCCTGGCTGCAGAGCACCTCTCCCGAGATGCGGCCGTGAGTGGGAAGGTAAGGCACCTGCTTCTCCTGCCCTGTGCATGTTTGCCCGTCTTTGGACTGTGCGTCCCTGTGATTGGATTCATTGGCAAATTGCCTTTGTGATCCTGTGTCCTGGCTAATCTGCCTTAGGGTCCCATTGGTCCAAGGTTGATCCCCTGTGGTAAGGAGTGTGGTGACATTGCAGTGCCACATCCCTTGGGACAGCCCAAATCTGGAGCCAATGAGCTGGGATTGACCAAGCATTCAGGACCTGGTTCTCCATGTAACGTGACCTGGATGCCCACTGTGGACGTGACTGCTCCGAGAGGGTCCTATGTACATTTGGTGGGGTGCTTGCTACTCATCTTCCCTCCCAGTCATTCTGGAAATCTCTCCATTTCTCCCCCATTGCCCACCCTTGCTCATGCCTCTCACCCCTCTGGAGGGGTGGACGTATCTCAGTCTCTTGGCATCTGGCACCTGGTGGGCAGGATGGACAAGTCAGGGGAGGTGAGCCCTCATGCAGAGAGGGGAGAACGCATTAGGGTCCCTTCACCCTCTCCTCCCATTCATAAGGCCTCCCTCTTCCTTTTTTCTCACTGCTACCTTTGGAACCCCCTCTTTGGGTCTCATTTTTCTCCTGGACCTCTGCTGTTTTCACACTCCTGTAACACTTAGGGTGGTGGGGGTCAGGTGGGTATGGCTTTTGCTTTAGACCAAATACAGCACATTTGAGAAACGGCATGTGACCTGTTGTTGCATCTGAAGATAAGGAGTTTTACCATGATTAACATGATTATTAAATTAAATTAACGAACATACCTTCCTGAGTGCAGTCTAAGCTTCACTTAAAAATCTTGGCCCATAGATAAAACTCACCTTTCCTGTCTACACCTTAAGGATGCCCATAGCTCCAAATCAAAACATCTTTGCCACTGGTTGACATTTGCAGATTGGAGGTGCTGGGTGGGCAGGCAGGGAGAGGCCACTAGCTTCCCAGAATATTGGTCCCAGGCTGAGCCAGCAGCTTATGCCTGAGCTCCAAGTTCGAAGTGTGGCCTGCCCATCTCTCCAGCTGGGGAGCATTTTCTAACTTCTTGTTCTCTCTCCAGGCATTTCACATCACCAATGACGAACCCATCCCTTTCTGGACATTCCTGTCCCGCATCCTGACAGGCCTCAGCTACGAGGCCCCCAAGTACCACATCCCCTACTGGGTGGCCTACTACCTGGCCCTTCTGCTGTCCCTCCTGGTGATGGTGATCAGTCCTGTCATCCAGCTCCAGCCCACTTTCACACCAATGCGTGTCGCACTGGCTGGCACATTCCACTATTACAGCTGTGAGAGAGCCAAAAAGGTCATGGGCTACCGGCCACTGGTCACCATGGATGACGCCATAGAAAGGACCGTGCAGAGTTTTCATTACCTGCGGAAGGTCGAGTGATGCAGCCCGGAGACTGGGCCCTCTCAGTGCATTCCCCGGCTACTAACTCTCCCCTATGGACCAACAAACTAACCTCCTTCAAGTGAGTTTCTTCTGAGCTTAGGTCTCCTCCTGCCAATTAGATGAGAGCACACCCAGCTGTTCCATGACCACAAGGGCGGAGGAAACAGCAGGCATTTTTCCCATCTGTCGGCTCGGATTTCAGTTTCTTAAAGCAGGCAGCTTCATATCCTACTGTTTTGTGTTCTTTTTCTCTCTCCCTCCCCCCCACCTTCACCCCTCCTGTCTCCTGGCTTACTTATCATTCCAGTGTCCTTCTACATAATCAAGGAAGCTGTAGGGAGAAAACAATCCATTTGCTAATTAATGATGGGAAACTAGATTTATACTTCCACGCAAACCAATACCAGAGTAGAAGCCACAGACTATTCAAGGAGCCGCATATTACACATATCCTAGAAGAAAAGCAGAAGTTTTAAACACATGGTGAAACTTCAGATAGACACAGAATTTAAATCAAAAGCTTTTTAAAAGCTTAAATAATTGTCACCGCTCCCCCCACGGGTCCCTAGAGGGAAAAGACTTCTGGTTGGTCACCACCTTACATGTTTCCACGTTCTCTCTTCAGTACACCTGGTGTGCCTGCCTGTATTGTTTTTTCATAAAACATTCTTTCATGGACATGTCTCTCTCTCTCTTTTTTTTTTTTAAGATTTTATCCATTTATTTGCCAGAGAGTGTGTGCACACGAGAGAGAGAGAGAGAGAGAGAGAGAATAAGCAGGGGCAGCGGCAGGCAGAGGGAGGGGGAGAAGCAGGCTCCCTGCTGAGCAAGGAGCCTGATGTAGGACTCAATCCCAGGACCCTGGGATCATGACCTGAGCCAAAGGCAGACACTTAACCAACTGAGCCACCCAGCCACCCCAACAGTTCTCTCTTTATCAGCAGCGCCCCATTGTCCTTTTTAGTTGCAAGGTGGTAGTGTGCCCTAGTGGCCTGCCATTTCAGCTGTGTAGCTCTTCTTTTAACATGGGACATGGGGCTGGTTGACAATAAGCCATTGAAGAGGTCAGAGAGAGGAGCATTCTTTATCTGCTTGAAGTTTGGGCAGAAACTCCATGAGATGATGCAGAAAGGACTATTTCTCTGCAGCTCACACTCATAGAATCCTTCAAGCCAGTTTCCAAAAGGCAAAGCACATAGGATTCAGTGTTCTCTATTTTCTGGTGATGTTCTGCTTGCAGAACCTGGTTTTTTCCCAGACTAGTCGAAATGTAATGTTAAAGACTTCTGTTTTCTTCTCTGCCTTTGTCCAGGGGTAGAGAGGCAGCCGAGGACACTGGAATAAAGTGAAGATATTGTACATGCCATGAGGTTTGTGTGTTAGGAACATCACGCCCACTTGCGGGGAGACTGTGCAAAGCTAATGGGGCAGGGGAGCACAAGTAGAAGTAAGACACGGTCTCTGCCCTTAAGGTACTTAGAATGGAGGAGCTCAAGATGTGTTCACAAGCCCCTGTAAAGCAGACAGAAAATGATGGACATACCTGAGACAAGGTGGTGTAAGTTCAAGGAGGGGAGACCACCAAAGAGGCTTCCAGTGAGGAGGTGACAGCACTGAATTGGACTTGAAGAATGGATAAAGAGTCAGTAGGTGGCACTTCAGGTTGAAAGGTCAGGTTCAGAGTCAGTGGCTTGTTATAATTTTATTAGCAGTTTGTTGTCTGTCTCGGATTCAGTGAAATACAGGAGTGACCAGCCTGGCTTGGGGTTGGGGGTGTGGGGCAGTGGGAGGTCGGGTTGGCTGAAGAGATAAGCAGGGCTGAGGATGCTAAGCCAAGAGGGCTAAACTGTCTCCTGTAGGCATGGGAAACCATTGACAGTTTATGCAGGGGAGGGCAAAAATCAAGAAACTTATTGTTGTCACCCTTTGTGGAGCCTGGGAGATCAGATAGGAAGTGACAAAGGTCTGGGTGATGATGCAGCCATGGAAATAGAAATGACTTAGCGGAAGCACCTGGAAAGGACTCAGAGGTTGCTACTTGGTTTCCTATGAGGAGTGGGAGGGAGGAGGAGGCCAGGGCATAGGACTGATAGATCTGCTTTCCGAGCTGCTAGGAGGAGACTCTCAGGCCTAAAAGAGTGAGGCTGGCAGACCAAAGTGCCCTTAGCTTTATCCTTCCAGCTCTCTTGGGAAAATGCTAGCAGCTGCCTCTACAGAAGATGTCCCTCATTGAACTCCAGACTGTCCAGTCCATTCGTATCTTTTTTTTTTTTTTTAAGATTTTATTTATTTATTTGACAGAGAGAGACAGCCAGTGAGAGAGGGAACACAAGCAGGGGGAGTGGGAGAGGAAGCAGCAGGCTCCCAGCGGGAGAGCCTGACATGGGGCTCGATCCCAGAACTCCAGGATCACGCCCCGAGCCGAAGGCAGACGCTTAACGACTGAGCCACTCAGGCGCCCCCCATTCGTATCTTCTACTTCCTCAGGGAACCTCTTGTTTTCTCACTTGTTTTGTTCACCCATTCTTTGTACACGTTTGTTGGGCACTGCCTGTTTTATTCACAGTCTGGAGCTGATATTGCAGTGGGAACACCCTCCCTACGCAAGACAGCTTTTGTGGCTGCTCCTTGCTCTGCAGTCCTGACTCAGACCTATGTCACCCCCATCTGTTTGGAGAAAGTCTGACTACCCAGAAAGCATAGCCTCTGCAACCCCTTGAGAGCTCGTTAGAAATGATAGGGCCCCACCTCGGACCTATTGAGCAGAGACTCAGTGGGCCTGCCGCTCTGTTTACAGGCCCCACCCATAGTTCCAGACCACCAAAGTGGACTCCCACCAGGTCACCAAGTCCATCTAGAACCTTGCCTCGGCCATTGCAAGACTGAGCTTGTCCCACTCACCAGCCGAAGTCCACAGGCCACTCCAACCCATCCCTTTTCTGATGGCTGATAACTTTGCAGCACACTTCCCTAAAATGACATCCTGGAGAACTGACCTAGGCCTGCACCTCCCTCCCCCACCCCGTGGCACATCCATCTGTAGAATCGGGCTGGAGGGACGGCAGTTGTCTGCCAGCTTGAGGACAGCTGAAAGTCCATGTTCAGTTCTGCATGTTCATTGGGGAGGTCTCTCATTTCAGTCCCTCTTCCCTCCCCATTGATAACTGACCTAGTTCAGCACTTGGCCCTATCTGACCTGGGTCAGGTGTACTGGAACAGCCAAACTGATCTGTCTGCCTCCCCTGATCCAGCCTTTATGTATCTCCAGGTTATCCTTCCTAAAGGAGATTTAGATCTGTCCCTCCTCTGTCAAAAACACTTCAGCGGGTCCTAACTTTCTCTTGAACACCTTCTGCAGCCAGTTTATCACAACCTGGTCTCAGCCCACCTTTCCAGCTTCTTCCACTGGGCTTCACACTTGTGCACCAGCCAAACTGCTCATGACCTGTCAGACATCCCCTTACTCAGGTTGCCTTGGCTCCCTGCCATGTCCTGTCCTCATTATGTCCCCAAATACAGAATGGCAAGATCCCTTTCCCCACAAAAGTCTGCCTGATCTGCCCAGTTGGAAATCATCTTCTTGTTCTGGGCTCCCAGGCTGTAGCTCTCAGTCTGGAGTAACAGCAGCAACAAAAGGAAAGAGCCAGTGGGACTGGTTGGAGCAGAGGTTCCAGGCCTGGTATTCGTGTGTGGACTTGGGAGTTCTGTGAACCCGGGAATTGGACACAGCCTTGGGGACATCCGTGCGTGTGTATCTTTTGTTGGGAGAGGGCACAGAGCCGTGGTTAGCTTTTCAAAGATGACTGCGGCCCAATACAAAATTCAAGCCAGTGGGGTGGGTGCCAGCAGCTGTAGGGAAGCCTGCTCTTGAGGAAGGGTCCAAGGGAGACAAGCAGAGGGGGAAGAGGCCAGAGTAGGGAGCTCAGGCTTCATTAGCATCTTCATCTGCATGTGGTCATGAACCAAGGGGTGGCTATGGCCAGCTGTTCTGTCTATGGGTCCTTGCCTGCCCTCTTTACACCTAACCCCAGCAGGCTAGCCTGTAAGTTCCCCGTGGCTCCTCAGCTGCATTCTCCTCTGCACAGCTCACCTCAGGGTATCTGGTCCTGCTGGGCCTGCAGCCTCCTTTTCTTTCAAACCTCATCTCCAACATCATTTCCTCCTCACAGCTTCCCCCCATGGTCTCTCTTCTGGCTTCCTGCAGAGCCCACCCTGCATTGCCGTCAGTCACTGGCTTAGCTGTCCAGACCTCCCAACAAGCCACTACATTCCTCAAGGGCCAGGGGCTTTTGATTTGTTTCTCTACCTAGTAAGTGTGACCAGACTGAAAGGGCATTAAGAGGACAAAGCGACTAACACCCACATTGACCAACTGGGGGAATCCCAGAGAGAAGAAGTCATGACCAAGGGCACTCAGACAATTAGCAGAGCCAGGACTAAACCACAAGCTCCTGATCCCCTAGGCCAGTGCACCCCACATACCCATCTAGATTCACAGCAAAGGCGCTCATCTGGGGAGGAAGGGACACAGGCTCTAATCTCAGGCTTTGCAACATAAAGGGCTGAAAGGACACAAAGAAGAGTTAGGAATAGAGACAAAAAAGAGGCATGTTGAGAGGCACTAGAACCTTCCATCAGTAACATGTACCCCTTTTCCCCAGCACTGCCTAGTTGTCAATTATGGAAGACTCCAAACCACAGTGGACCCAAATTAGAGCCTTCCCTTTGTCGGGTCAGTCTTTCACCTACTCAGCCCCCAGGAGGTGTGTTCATATTAGCTCCTTCAGCCCAGAAAGCTTTCTTGAGTGACCTGTGTAGGAGAGAAAAGGGGGAAAGAGGGTGAAAGCCTCTCAGCCTTTCCCTGTACTGCAACTGTTACGAGACACCTTCTGTAGTGAGTACTGGGAGACACACACACCACTGGCTTTATTCTCTGTGGGGACCATCAATTCGGAAAATCTTAACTGAGCAGCTGCTAAGTCCAAAGGGTTGCAGAAGTGACCAAAATAGAGCACTTACCCTCAGAGAGTCCCACAGAGAAAGTAAAAACCCAAGTGCTCTTTGCCTTAAGAACAAAGGTTCACAAACTGAACTTCTGGTCAAATCCTGTTTTCCTGTGCTTTAGTCAATAAAATATTATTGGCACACAGCCACATCCATTGGTTTATATATTGTCTATGGCTACATCCATGCTACAATGGCAGCGTTGACCAGTTATGAACAGAGATCATGTAACCCACAAAGCCTAAAGTAGTTACTACTTTCCCCCTTACAGAAAAAGTTTGCCAACCTCTGCTTAAGAATGACTGATAGGCTAACAGGCACATGAAAAGATGTTCAACATCACTCATCATCAGGGAAATAGACATCAAAACCATAATAATACACCACTTCATACTCATGAGGATGGCTACTTTCAAAAAATGAATGAATAAAACAGGATGAGTCCAATTTGGCCAGCTTGAGAAGATAAGGAGTGGCATTCCAGCTTCCAGGCCAAGGGAACCACCATGGTCTCTCACTGGAAATGGTAGGAAATGAGGTTGTAGGGGTTAAGGAGTTGGACTTGATTGTCCTCTGAAGAGTGATCTGGTGGCTTTTGTGTTTGGATGGTGGAAAGAGTTCAAGGAGAAGGACCAGGGGAAGGCACCACTATAAAAACGTGGCTTTTGGCCCCTTCCTCCATCTTCAGAGTGCATCACTTCAGTCTCCACTTCCATCAGCCCATCTCCTCAAGAGGTGGACATTTTGGGGAGCAATTATTCAGTCTACCACAGTGGCTAAAAGGTACATGAGATCTAGAAAAGCACTGCTCAGGGCTTTTCAGCAGGGCTGGAGTTTCCTGGTCCTCTAAGACTTGCCTAGCAAAACCAGTCAAGTGTGAGGTTCTGTCTGAACCCACGTGTAAGGTAGTGAGATGACTAGGGCATTGGCCAGATATAATTGTGTCTGAAGCCTGCATGGAAAGTATTGGGTCCTGGGTACAAGGCAGGCCTCCAGCTGGAAGGGGGCCAGAGGACAGGCAAGTCCCAATATACTCAACAGTCATGAATCTAGGGAGGGGCATCCCCTCACCAAACTGGCAGGGAGAGCCAGGCCCCTGGGTAAAGTGCCAATGCTCCAACTTATCTCTGACAGGCCCAGGGCTTTAAGCAAACTGCTGGATCCCTGCAGCCCTGTCTGCTAAATACTATTCAGATAATTCACTGGGCTAGTTTGGCTCACCTGATGATTGCAAAACCTGTACAGAGGTCACTAATAGGATGGTGCTGGCTTAGAAGGTGCTGAGAAATGTGGGTGGATCTGCAGGGCGGGTTTAGAAAGGCCTGAGAATCTAGTGGCCCAGGTGAGCAAGTGTTAAGTCTCAGCGCTGCCTCCAGGCCTGGGTCTCATTTCCTGGTAGGAGAGGAAGTAGGATTTAGACATGCCTCTTTGTGCTCTATTTGGGACTGGGATTAGTGTTTAGGAAAATGAAGCTCAGAAACGAAGCTTAAGGCCACCCAAAGACCATCTAGACATAGCCAATCAAAGGGGCTCCCAATGTGGGCCCAGGTGGTGCTGAGGCCAAGCCTGCAGAGATCAGGCCCTGCAAGAGAGGCAGAGACTAGATGCAAGGCCCCAAGTCACTGTAGGCTGTACAGGAGTGGGCACACCATGTTACTACAGAACCAAGGGTCCTGAGGTCCTCATCCTGTTAACAGTTGATTGTCTAATTGCTCTCTTCTCTGAAGCCAGTTCTGGCCAAACCACTGAATGCTAAGAAGCTGCTTTCAGTGTGGAGGGGCCCAAGATGATCTTTGACATCTAGGGCCCCTCTGGGCCAGGGGCTCCACAGGCAGTCTGCTCAGGAGCTTTAAAGGGAGTCCCACTGGACTAGGAAGCGCATTGCTAATGGCAGCATGCGAAGGCTTCTCCCTGGAATGCCTCCTGCCCTCTTTGCCTGGCTGACTCCTACAAGCGTGGACTGGGTGAAGCTCCTGATGTGCTCTCCCAGGCTCCCATTGGTGCCTGCCCAGGGCTTCTTCCGCCGATGACACTAGCACAAGATTCCTGGTTCTTGTACCTGCCTCCCTCCACACTAAGGAGTCCTCTAAGGCAGTGCCTGCTTGGGACCTCCCTGTGACCTCTGCAGTGCCAGTACAGACATTGGCACCCTGGAGCCCACCTGTCCCCACCCCAGCAGGAGTGCTTCACAGAGCCAGAGAGAACCCAGCAACAATGAGAAAACAGTAATGACCCATTTTCAAATCAGGTCACATTCACAGGCACTGGGAATTAGGACATCAACATATCTTTTGGGGGGATATAATGTAACCCATAACAGTGCCCATCTAATCTCTAGTGGCCAATGAGTGCTTCATGCCTGTGAGTTTCCCTCCAATCTTTTTCCTCAGCATAGGAACCTAGGGGTGACTGAGAGGGCCAAAGGCTTCCAGAAGGAGCTGGACAGAAGATTCTAGGTGTGCTACTGTTGTTCTCAAATTGATTTTTATCATTTACATTAATATGAGGTCATTCAGGTGGGTCCTAAAGCAATATGATGATGCCCTTATGAGAAGAGGAAATAGAGACGCAGACACAGGGAAGACAGCTTTGAGGACAACAGAGGCAGAGACTGGAGTGATGTGACCATGAGCCAAGGACTGAATGCCCAGGGCAACACTGGAGGCTGGAGGCTGGAAGCTGGACGAGGTAGGAAGGATCTCTTCTTAGAGGGAGTGTGGCCCTGCCGGCACCTTGATTTCAGACTTCTGGCCTCCAGAGCTGTGAGACAATAAATGTCTGTTGTCTTAGTCCCTCCACCACCACCAGTGTGTGGCACTTGATTGTGGCAGCCCCAGGACACTCCTACGGACACTGGCACAAATGTCTCCTATCTCCTCACAGCAAGACAGAAGCAGAAGCCTTGCCCATCTTCCCATTCTAATGTGCTGCTCCTCTGAGCTTGCCGCTCTCGCCCCAGTTGTGAATAAACAGTGCTCCTCAGCTTCAAAGCACTTTGGACATACTACTTAACTCTCAGTTAATTGGATGAAATAATGTGAAGCTCTAGTGACATCATTTCCATTCTGCGCCCAGATCTAGCCACATGCAGTCTGGTGACTGCTGGGCTGTGAGCCTCGTCTTGTGGTAACATGTTATGCTTTTTACAGCTGTCCCACAGAACACTTATCAGGGAGGGCCCTCTACCCTCCTCAGCTCCATGGGCTTCAGAAAATGACCATGTGACACAGATGGCTTCTGTGATTATCTGTGTCTGTGTCTGAACTACACACCCCTGCACTGAAATTCTCTTAATGGAAGTTCTAAACAAAAGTGTACAAAAAGTCAGATGTATCTTCAGATATTCCACAAAATAACCCTGTGGGGCTCGCTCTTTGACCCTTGGGGCCTGTGTACTCCCTTCCTTGTAGAACCAAGGAGAAGAATCCCCTTACCCTTTATGTTCAGGACCCCAGCAGATGAACAGTACTTGAGCTGGGCAAGTAGCTGCTTGCAAGGCCTGGAGACAGGAGCCTGTTCCAAGTCAGAGTGGGGAGAATTTCAGACCAAGGACTGCCAGGCATGGTGCAGAGGGGCAGGGGTTGGGGCTATCCCCACCACACCAGGATCCCCCATGGATAGATAGTGGGTATGCTGTGGTGTACAGAATCAGGGGAACGGGTTGGAGTCCTGCCTTCAACTATGCCCCAATTTACCTGGATGGTGTTAACAGCCTCGTCCCAGGTCTCCCTCACTCTATTTGGGCTCACCTTTGTCCTCCACCCAGCATCCAGGGGCTCCATGAGCCAGGCAGTCTGCTCTTGCCATCTCTCACTGAATGCCAGGCAAAGGCTGCCCATTGCCCTAACCCTCTGTGTCCCAGCAGGTAGTCTAGAACATTATCGATGGTACTTATAACAAATAAAGACAGGCCATTCCTGTTTAATTCTCTTCCAATCCTGAAGATTATGGGGGGGGCCTGGGGGAACCCTCCAAGTCTGGTGCTCTTGTGTTTTTAAACTTTGTAGTGAAGCAAAATAGACACAAAGATCAAGATGTCAGCAGGTTCAGTTTCTTCTGTGGATTCACATGGTCTTCCCTCCATGCGTGTCTGTGTCCTAATCTCCTCTCCTTATAAAAAGTCAGAGAACACGTATCTTTACCTTTAATAGATAAGAACAATCTTCCAAAGTGGTTGTACTCTGGCAATGTGCAAGTGTTCTAGTTGCCCCCATATCCTTGCCAGCACTTGGTATTCTCTGTCTTTTAAATGTTAGCTCTTATAACTTTAATGTGCATTTTCCTGAGAACTACTAAGACTGAGCACCTGTTCAGATCTTTTACCTGCTTTCCTATTGGCTTGACTACCCTTAGTGCTGATTTATAGTAGTTGTTTGTTTGTTTGTTTGTTTGTTTGTTTGATGTATTCTGGATGAGTGTTATGTTGAATTTCCATATTGTGAAGATTTCCTCTCATATTTGGGGTGGCCTTGCATTTCAAGAGTGTGTTTTCAAAAACAGAAGTTCTTTGTTTTCATGTACTTCAGTTTATCAAATTTTTATTTTACATTTATCAGTTTTTGTGTCATAGTTAAGAAATCTTTGACCATGCCAAGTTTACAAAGATGTTCTCCTGTTTTTCTTTCTTTCCTTTTCTTTTTTTTTAGAAAGCATCTTTCTACTGGCATCTTTTTTTTTTTTTAGTTTCAAAGGTAGAATTTAGTGATTCATCAGTTGCATATAACACCCAGTGTTCATCACTTCAAGTGCCCTCCTTAATGCCCATCACCCAGTTACCCCATCTTCCCACCAACCTCCTATTTTTCTTTGAAAATCTTTGTTGTTTGGGGCGCCTGGGTGGCTCAGTCGATTGAGGTTGAGCATCCAACTCTTGATCTCAGCTCAAGTTCACGCCCCACACTGGGCTCCACACTGGGTATGGAGCCTACATGAATAAATTAAGTAGGTAAGTAAATAAATAAATAAATAAATAAAATAAAAGCTCTGTGGTTTTTACCTTTCACATTTAGATCTGCAGTCTGCCTGCAACTAGTTTTTTGTATGACATGTGGCAGGATCCATGGACATTTTTTCAGTGAAGTGATGTTGTGTCCCTGTAAGGGTATCATCTAGATGATGTTAATTTTGATCACGCAGTCAAAGTGACAGCCAAGTTCTCCCCCGCATAGTTATATTCCCCCCCGTGCAAATGATTTTCACAAAACTTGTCCACTCCCCTTAGATTTAACATCCATTGATGATTTTTGCAATGATGATTGCAAAATGACAAGAAAAGTGGTTTTTTTTTTGAAGATTTTATTTATTTATTCAACAGAGAGAGAGACAGCCAGCGAGAGAGGGAACACAAGCAGGGGGAGTGGGAGAGGAAGAAGCAGGCTCATAGCGGAGGAGCCTGATGTGGGGCTCGATCCCACAATGCCGGGATCACGCCCTGAGCCGAAGGCAGACGCTGAACCGCTGTGCCACCCAGGCACCCCAAGAAAAGTGTTTTTAATATCATCTTATAGATACTGTTTATTGGAAAGTCCATCCTTTTCCTGTGGTGCTAGCATTTCATTAGGTCCTCCAACACTTGGTAAATCTTCTATTATCACAATAAGAGAGCAGGCCTCAGCCTTAAAGTATTCATAAACCTACAATATTTTAGATAATGTGTCATTTTTCTTTTTATTGTAATTTTTCTTTTTATGGCTACCTTCAGTTTATGACAAATAACTAGTTTTCTATTTGCAATAGCAATATAAATTTTGCCTTTTATGTAAATATATATGAGTATTAAAGAGAGTCAATTTAACACATTTTAAGTAAATAATTATATATGTGGTACTTAGATATGGCAAAAATTGGTGAAGATAGCATGCAAGTAACTAATGGGTGGGGAATACTGACCTGCTGGTAACATGTCCTAGCTTCATAGGGATATACTAGCTCCACAGTTCAGCAGTCAGTCACTTTCCCAGGCTCACCTGAGACACCATTCCTTATCGGACACATACTATAAAAGAACTACATTTACTATGTTTCAGGAAATGAATGAAAAACTCAAACGATATCTACAGGGAACAGGATTGAAATCACATAGAGTGTACCCTCTGACAACAATGCAAATAAGGTACACAGTGATAATAAAAACATAGCTGGAAAATCTTGGCATGTTTGGAAATTAAACAATATACTTCTAAATAACTATAGGTCAAAAAATCATAATGGAAAGTTGAAAATACTTTGAATATTTTAGTACAGAAAATACTGCATATAAATATTTTGTTTGAGGGGAGGTGTACCAGTCAGGGTTCAACCAAAGAAACAGAATCAATAGTAGCTATATAAAGAGATTTATTACCAGGAATTGGTTTACATCATGGTGGGGGCTGACTAGGAAGCCTGAAATGCCTAGGACAGGCTGTGAAGAAGGGCAGGCCTCCTGGGAATGGCAGCTTCAGCTCCTGCCAGAGAGTTCCAGCTTCTGCTCTAAGGCCTTTCAATGTTATTGAATCAGGCCCACCCAGATTATCCAGTGTAATCTCCCTTAAAGTCAATTGATTATGGGTTTAATCACATCAATAAAATGCCTTCACAGCAACACCTAGAAGAGTGATTGAGTAACTGGGGAAGGTAACCTAGTCAAGTTGGCATGTAAAATCAACCATTATGGAATAGAGAACTTTTAATTGCTGATTCAATTTGTAAAAGGTTATAAAACTACTTGGACCTTTCTAAGTTGCATTTTTCTTCTGTGAATTTGTGTTTTGTTTCAAACTTTAAGATTATCCTGCAATTGCAAACCAAGTCTTGCAGGTTCAACTCATGTTAATGTAAATGATGAAATTCAATTTGAGAACAGTAACACACCAACAGTCAAACTTTCTAATGAAATGCATCCCAAATAACATCCTTCAGTTACCTTCATATGCTTGGTATCCTTGACACCTTCATGCCCCAGGGCTTAAGGCTGACAAATTGGGTTGAGGAAGGTTTCCAGCCCTGTAACTGCTCCAGCCCCACCCCTACATTGCTCTCCTGAAACTCCCTACCCCACCCTGGTGCCTTACTCAGGAGCAACAGTCCTTAATCTTTGGAGTACGCCTGAGTCTCACGGGACATTTGTTTAAAATGTAATAGTCAAACCTCATCTCAAAGAATTTGGAGCTCTGGGAATAGAGCCTGGACATGTGTATGTTTCAGAGGTTGTCCCTGCCCCTCCTGCCCTACACCTTCAGAAAGGTTCCTCTCAAGATAACTTTTGACTTTTAGTCTAACAGAGGAAGAAGAATCTGTCAAATACGAAGTCTCTCGGCACCCCACCCATGCAAGAGGTATGCATCCATGTATGTGTACTGTCCCTTGTAGGGCTTTCAGAGCCAGGCAGCTGAGTCTCCTGGGGAAAGTTAGTGGGACCCAGCAGAGATGTTTTTCTGAAAGGCTCTGGCTACCTTAGATTGCTCACCAGGCTCACTCACTCCTGAGTGGAGGGGCCTTGGGCAAATGACCTCATTGCTCTGAGGTTCAGTGTCCCCATCTGGACCACGCGTAGTTCTCTCTTTCCTTGCAAGCAGCCAGATGGTCAAGGTTGGGCTGACCAAATAAATGTAAGTCATCCTCTGATCTTTCTAGAAATATCCTGCTAAAAGCCAATTACATGCTTTCTTTCAAATGTGGCTTTCTGCACAGATGTTTAAACTCTGGTATAAGCAGCAAGTTGCATCAGCCTCTCTTCTATTTAAGGCCCACACAATTCCAATAATTTAATTTTGACCAAAGGAAGAAAGTCTCCTTACAAGGTTGCAGAAAAAAAAGGAAGCCAAGGCCCTCAAGAGGATTTTCCAAGAACATCTAGTAACAGAGGCACTTAGCATTGTGTCTGGCACATAGTAACCCTTCAGTAAATATTAGTATCACTATTGGTATGACTAGTGCAGCTCCCACAAACGCCCCCAACCTGGTTCTGCATGTACTGGCTAATTGAGCTAATAGAAGTGGAGGTTAGGAGTCCAGCTCCACCACTTGTTAGCTGTGTGACCTTGGGCCTTCATCTCCTCACATAAAAAATGGGGATAATCGTAGTGTTTACCTCATAGGGCTGCTGTGAGGATGAACTGAGATGATTTCTGTACAGCTCTGGGCACAGTGTCCAACGTAAAAGGCATTGAATAAATGTCAGCTATTTGTGTACCACTAATCACTCTCTTCAACTGAGCTATGTCAAGCAAGCCTTGCCCATCCATTAACAGCATCTTGAGCAGGTTTCAGAAGTTTCTCTTCTCTTTCAGTTATTAAGACTGAGAGTATATTCAAATGCCAATCTCATACTCAATTTAATTTATCCCTTCCCCCAGTGCAGCCTCTCTGAGGTCCGCTCGCCTCTACACCCTCTTTGAGAAAGTTAAGGGACACCGGCTCAGGGGAGAGTTGTGAACTCTTTGGAGGGTTCTTTGGGAGCCGCTCCATTGTCAGTCCCCTGCCATGCACCAGCCAGCTCCTGCTCTCCTTCCTTCCCTGGTGGGTTGAGGAGTGGGAGGGGAGGGGCTACAGCAGTGGCTAGTGACAGTGGCAAGGCCTGTATTGCCATCTTTTGTACACCCTGGGCATTTTTAGCTGGTGGCTAGAATAGTGCTTGGCTCTTAGTGGGAACAAATCATTTGGGAATGGCTCCTGGTGCCATTTTGGGAGCAAGCAGGTGAAACCTAGTGGGCATCCTGTTCCGTCTCTGCCATAGTCACTCCCTCCCAGATCAAGTTTCTGCTCCTTGTAACAGGATGTGTCTTGGCAAATGTGACTGCTGGTGCCTGATCTATGACCTCTTCTTCTCAGGCTCCTTCCTCATAGAGAATTCCTTTTGGTGGAGCTGGTCAGGGCTCCTCCCTGACCTTCCTTGTCATTCTACATGCACTCCACTTTTATCATACTGCCTAGGTGATGCCATGGCTTCTGTGGCCTCCAGAGTTCATTGAAAATTGCCTCTACCCCATCAGGCCTCCACCCTGGACCGTCCTTCTGAGCCCCAGCTGCATCATATCCTTCTGTCAGCTCATCTTCTCCACTTGGCTGTCACATGGGCCCTTCAGTCTCACTATCTCCCAAGCCATTTTCATTATGTGCCCTTCAGAACGGCAGTCCGGAAGACTAAATTCTTACCCCATTCCCTTCCTCAGTTATTTCACATGAATAAATCTAATTTCCAAATAAAATATTAGTCCAAATAACTGAACCAAGTAGGCACCCTCTCTCTTTCTCATTCGTAGCCCAATCTCCCTCCAGGTTAAGCCCATTCCTTGTTCTAATGAGCAACAGACATCCTCTTTGTGCATAGGCCTAACAGTTTAACCCCTCTAAACCGAGGGAGGAAAGGGCTAGTGGGGAACTCCCTTGTCGAACCTGGGAGTGGCAGCCAAGGAAAGGGGAGATGAAAGTACATCACTACCATATAGGAAAGTTTCTGCTGGTGCAAGAAACCTGCATCGGAGTGGCCACAGATGAACTAATAGAAGACAGACGAATGTGAGTCCACATTTACTTAGCTTTATGTGGAGTCCTGAGTTCATAGGGAGGTGCCCTGCCTGTGCCGTTTTCCTGATCCCTTCCTCTCCTTCCCAAGCTCATGGAGCAAGAGGCCCCCTCTCTCAACCCACCTCCATTTAGGGTTGTTTTATGGCATTTAAGATTCTTTTTTTTTTTTAAGATTTTATTTATTTATTTATTTGACAGAGATAGAGACAGCCAGCGAGAGAGGGAACACAAGCAGGGGGAGTGGGAGAGGAAGAAGCAGGCTCATAGCAGAGGAGCCTGATGTGGGGCTCGATCCCGTAACACCGGGATCACGCCCTGAGCCGAAGGCAGACGCTTAACCGCTGTGCCACCCAGGCGCCCCGGCATTTAAGATTCTTATATCTTCTATCATTTTTTTCTTCCTTTTATTATTTTGAAGCACATGCTGACCCTCTCTCCCTCCCCTGCCTTTTTCCCTGGGGAAATTAATAAATGAATAGAGATTTATTCATCCTTAAAAAAGTGCTGTTGAGTCCAACTTTTACATGTAGGGAATGAGCTGCAAAGAACCTTAATCTGAGGGTGGCATTTCACTGATAGGAGATTCCCTCCTTCCTTCCCAATCTCCCTCCCTCCTTTCTGTCTTTTTGCAAACATTGGCAGAGCAACCTGTGTCCCCTGTGGGCACAGTTAGGGGCTAAGACCTGTGACCCGAAGGAGCTCTTAGCTACCCCAGGAAGATATGACTTCACCTTCTACCTCTGCATCCTTCTTCCTTGAGGCTTGAGGCTCGAAATAGGTATGGTCCCTGCCACATCCAAGCTCCCCTCCAGTCTACTCTTCCTAGCACCATCTCTCCATTTTCCCCAAACATCCCTCTCTCCTCTCCCCACTGGCTCCCACCACATCCTTGCCCTAGTCTTGCCCCAGGACTCAGTGGCTTTTTAAGCCCCTTAGGCACTTTTGTATCCCCTACCAGACAGAGCCACCTGGGACCAGGGCCTAGCCCAAAGCAGGCACTCAGGACATATGTGTGGCCACGTGAAACCTGCCCCTGGATTCATTTCCCTCTGTCCTATGCAGAGAGGAGCAAGGGATGGAGCTCAGGGAGCACCTTCTGGGGTGGCTTCATACAATGCTATATAATTTTGATATTTTACAGCAAATATGTATGACTTTTAAAAGAACTTTTTAAAAGCACAATTGAACCTGTTTTAAAAACACACCAAGTACTTACTGGGCTCCTACTTGTGAACAAATATTATCCTCATACGAATGTTAAGAGTGGCCAAATGTAATCATGGAAGGACAGCTAAAGGCTGGTGGAGGTTGGGGGGCTCACCATAAAGTCCCACCACTGGATCTCAGTTTTTGTTTTGTATGGCTGTTTTATTAAGGAGAAAGTATATATTCAAGAGTGTCGCCTCCTCCAAGCCACTCCCTGGAGAGGGACCCACTTGTCCAAGGAAGGAAGGTGTCTCAGTCTATAACGCAGCAGTTTGAGACAAGCCCCTGTGTTACCTACTTGGTGGGCATACTGGGCCATAGCAGATTGGGCAATGATGCTGGGAGGTATCCAGCTATGACTTGTCTACCTGGAGTTTTGGAACTTGGGTGTTTGCAAAATGGCATCTTTGTTTTCTTTCTTTCTTTTTTTTTTTCTTCTTCTTCTGCTTCCTCCTCCTCCTCTTCTTCTTCTTCAATGTAGGCTCCACACCCAGCATGGAGACCAACACGGGGCTTGAACCCACAACCCCTGAGATCAAGACGTGAGCTGAGATAGAGAGTCAGACGCTTAACCAAGTGAGCCACCCAGGTGACCCTTTGTTTTCTTTCTATATTGGAGATGATCCTGTTCCACTGCCCCAACAGTTACTGAATTCTTAGTGTGTGCTAGGTCCCATGCCTGTTACAAAGAGTCAGGAGAGGAGTGGTTTTTGGCTTCTGGAGCTTGTGGGCTGTGAAGGAGATGGAGGAAAACCACATGATGACCACATGATACACCCCATGGAGGGACGGAGCTACATGTGTTGACGTGGTAGTCCCCCAGAGCTCAGAGGGGCTGCCATGAGGAGGAAGCATTCCCTTCTGATGGCTTTCAAGAAACTGCAACTGCTGACAGTCCCATTGTAGATCCAGTCCCTTGTGAAGTCTTTGTTTGTTTTAGGTCAAATTAATTATTTCTCAGTTCAGGATGATTTCTGATTCTGCCATCCAAGTGTGCTATAGATGAGTTCATGTTCACCATCTCTACATCTTTCTGATTTTGTGGAATTTATTTCTTCCTACCTCTGATCTTTACAGACTTAAAAGTGCTTTGTTAGGGACACAGGTTTTCATTATTGGAGCTTGCGCACCTCTGATAGTCAGCTCCTTGGCTATGTTAATGGTTTCTCTCTGGGCCCTCTAGGGGCCTGGCCTCTCCTTCCAGCACAAAGGGTGGGGGAGCCCACAGCCATAGGCTTTATGGGGGTGACACATTGCTTTTGGCTCAAGGCAGCACCCAGAAGCAGGAGGAACTCTTTCTTGGGCAGCCCAATGACTGGCCCTGGCTCCACAGCTTGAAAGCTCCCTGGCCAGAGGAGGTCTGGCACAACTTAAGTGGGTTCCTTGTGAAGTCTTTGGATCCTCAGCAGAGCTAGGTGGGCTGGGCTGGGCTGGGCTGTGCTGGCAGCAGCAGGGGCTGGCAGGGCTGGCTTGGGTGTTAAGAATAGCTCTCTTTTCTTTTTTGTTTTTATTAGTGGTTTTTTTTTATTATGAAAGTAATACACTCTCATAAAAATCAAAGAGTACAGAATGAAATAAAGAGAAAACTCCAAGTACCTTCCGACTTGGCCCACACAAACCCATTGCCTAGAAGCACCCGTTCTGATCAGTTTCATGTGAAACCTCCAGATACTTTCTGTCATATACAAACAGAAATATAAGAATGTATTTTTTCAAAATCACTTTTTTAAAGAAAAAGGAGATATGTACACTTAAAAAGAATCAACATTACATTTTAAAAACAAAGAAAGTAAAGGTAACCCCAAATTCATCTCCTAAAGATAACAAGTGTTAACATTCTCCAAGGTGTTTCTCAATTCCTTTGAACAATTTTATAAAAATGAAATCACACTGTACATGCTGTCATGTACCTTATGTAAACTGCTTTCCCTCTCTTATTTAACAATATATTATAGGCATTTTCCATGTCCATAACAAAAGACCTATAATCATCATCTTGATCAGTCACATATTATCCTGTTGTAAATTCTGAAAGTACCTATTGATGGAAACCTAGATTGTTACCAAGTTTTTAATATCATAAACAATGTTACAACAAGTATACTTTTACTTTGTCTACACCCCCCCAGTATCCTATGCAATAGCCACCTGAGGATAAATACCAGTAATACCATGCAAAACCACAAAGACCTAACACTTTGTGTCTACTACTCTGGCCATACTAATACATCTGACAACATCAAGTGTTGACAGAGATGTGGAACACTAGGCATTCTCACACACTGCTGATAGGAGTAAAAATCAGTGTTCAGTTGTCAGGTAGAACATGCGTGTATCCTATGATCCAGCATTTCCATTCCTGATTATAATATACCCTAGAGCTATAGATCTCCAAGTGTAATTTCCCCAACTAGTAGCATCAGCATCACCTGAGGTCTTGTTAGAAATGCAGATGGATTCCAAACCAAATCAGGAAATCTGCGGGTAAGGTCAAGCACTCTGGGTTTTAACAAGCCTTCCAGAGGATTCTGATGTCCACCAAAGCTTGAGAACAGCTCATCTAGAGACTCTCTTGCCTGTGTGATCAGATGTGTACAAGAATGTTCAGAGCAGTGTTGTTAACAGCAAAGCAACTATAAACTCACCAAATGGTAGAAATGGGGAGAAGTGGCCAGATTTCTGGATTTTTGAGAAGGTGGGGCTGAAGGATTTCCTCATGGATTAGATGGGAGGAGTGAGAGAAAGTGAGGAGTCAAAGATCACACCAAGGTTTTCTGCCCAAGCCACTAGTAGGGTAGTGTGACCACTAACTTTGTGGGGACAGCTGTGAGAAGAATGGGTTTGGGAGAAAAGGCTGACAAAGAGTTTGGTTTGGGACACCAAGTACAATGCTTAATAGATATTCAAGTGGAGATAGTGCCTAGCTCTTGTGTTATAGGAACCTGGAATTCAGGGGAAAAGCCTGAGTTGGAGATGTAAATATGGGAGTTACCAGCCTTCCGATGTTATTTAAAGACATGGGAGTTCTGGGTCCCTCCAAAGTTAACTTTGACAATGTAAGGGCGATGAGAAGAAGTCAAAGGAAACTTAAAAGGAACCAGTGAAGTAGAAGGGAAACCAAGAGAGTAAGGTGTCCTGGAAGCCAAGAGAAAGTGTTTCCAGAAGGAGTGTTTCTTGTGTCAAATGCTGCTGACATGTCTGGTAAAATGAGAACTGAAAACCATTGAATATGGCAACCTGGAAAGCACTGGTAGCTTTGACAAGAGCCATCTCTGTTGAGAGCTGGGAGTGAGATAGAAGGGAATCAGACACAGGGAGTGTGAGAAGAAGGGGAGAAGGGTAATAAATGGAGAGTAGCTGAAGAGAAAGATGGGATCAAGAGAAAACTTTTTTATGGTGGGAAAAATTATAGCATATTTGCATGCTGATCAGAATGATCCAGCCAAGAGGAAATAATTGGTGACCCAAGAGAAAGGGTGAAACTTTAGTGGGATTTCCTGAGTAGGTGGCAGGAGATGGGATTAAGAGCACAAGCAGAGAAGTTGGTGTTTCATCCCAAACCAGGACAGGTCATCGTGAGTACCAGGACTGAGGGCCAAGGCATAGATAGGATGCTGGCTAGTGGGTAGATGTTTATCGGCAACACATTTTATACAATTTACATATATACATATGTACATGTATGTACATATATTCAGAGCAGTATTGTACATATATACATATATACCATTATATATATCATATAATAAAAGCAATTTTTAAATTGTTGGTATTGCTGGGTCAAAGGGAGTCTTCATTGTTCATTTTGTTATGTATTTCTAGATGGCCATTCAAAAAAGGTTGCAACAATGAATACTCTCACCCCTAGGGCCCTGGGGCCTGAGAGGGACCATTTTTGCATACCCCGTTTTCACTTTTCCATATCTGAGGGAGGGATTGGAATTTCTGACTGCATTTGCATTTCCTTCATATGTTAATGAACTTCTTTTGTGAATTGTTTGCTCCCTTCCTTGCCCCCTGTTTGCCTATTGCTTGTTTTTGAAGGAGCCCTTTTGTATTTTAGGAAGATTAAGACTTTCCCTGTCATATATGGTGCAAATAGCAAATAACTCTTCCTCATTTGTCATTTGTCTAATGACAGTTCTAGTGGGTTTTGCCATACAGAAGTTTTCAATTTCTTTGTCTTTTCTTTTATGATTTCTGGTTTTCATGACATACTTAGAAAGGCCGTCCACACCCCAGGATTCCTTCTAGTACTTTTATGGTTTCAATTTTTTTACATTAAATTTCTGAGCCATCTGGAGTTTATTTCAGTGAGGAGTGTGAGGTAGGAAATCCAGCTTGTTTTTCCACATGACCAGTTGTTCCAACATCATCTATTGAATGATACACTTTTAATCCACTGATATGAAATGCCACCCTGATCATACACTGCATTTAAAATTACCCTTTATCCCTTCCTTCATTCCTTTGGCAAATATTTCTTGTGTGCCCACTCAGGCACTATACCAGGTTCTTGGGTAAGCGGGCAAGCATGAGCTGTCTTTCCTACCACATTCAGGAGGAAGGAAGAAGAAAGACAGGACACAGTGACTTTACAGAGTAATGAGTGCTGGGGCAGAAGGGCAGCCCAGGAAGAGACACTTAACTGGGTCTTGGAGTGGCAGAAGGAAAGAGGATTCTCAAATGGCACCCCAGTTTCCAGCTTGGACAGCTGGGTGAATGGAGTTACCTTATTACTCAGACTGAGAGCATAGAGGGACATGGCTCTGGATGACTTGATTTTCCTTCCCTCACCTCCACATCCAACCAATCAGTAAGTCCTGATTGCAGCTCTACTTTCAAAATACACCCAGACCCTGAGCATATCTGCCCACTTCTACTGCCACCACCATGCTAGTCCACAGGTCATCCAGAGCCATGTCCAATCAAGTTAGCCACCTAGTCCTTTCACCTGCACATCTGGGAGATGCCACTGATGAAGATGAGGAAGACCTGGAGAAGAGAGATTTCTCTCCCTTCAGATTTCCCTCCCTTCCCCTATGGTCCTCCATGCTATTGCTTATATTCCGCATATGAGTGAAACCATATGATAATTGTCTTTCTCTGATTGACTTATTTCACTTAGCATTATCTCCTCCAGTCCCATCCATGTTGATGTAAATGATGGGTATTCGTCCTTTTTGATGGCTGAGTAATATTCCATTGTATATATGGACCACATCTTCTTTAACTATTCATCTGTTGAAGGGCATCTGGGCTCCTTCCACAGTTTGACTATGGTGGACGTTGCTGCTATGAACACTGGGGTGCCTGTGCCCCTTCTTTTCACTACATCTGTATCTTTGGGGTAAATACCCAGTAGTGTAGTTGCTCTATTTTTAGGTAGCTCTATTTTTAACATCTTGAGGAACCTCCATATTGTTTGCCAGAGTGACCACCAACTTGCATTCCTACCAACAGTGTAAGAGGGTTCCCCTTTTTCCACATCCTCTCCAACATTTGTTGTTTCCGGTTTTGTTAATTTTTGCCATTGTAACTGGTGTAAGGTGGTATCTCATTGTGGTTTTGATTTGTGTTTCCTGATGGCTAATGATGTTGAGCATTTTTTCATGTGTCTGTTGGCCATTTGTATGTCTTCTCAGGAGAAGTGTCTGTTCATGTCTTCTGCCTGTTTTTTGACTGGGTTATTTGTTTTTTGAGTGTTGAGTTTGAGAAGTTCTTTGTAGATCTTGGATATTAGCCCTTTATCTGTAAGTCATTTGCGAATACCTTCTCCCATTCCGTGGGTTGCCTCTTAGTTTTGTTGACTGTTTTCTTTGCTTTGCAGAAGCTTTTTATCTTAATGAAGTCCCAAAAGTTCATTTTTGTTTTTGTTTCCCTTGCCTTTGGAGACGTGTCGTGAAAGAAGTTGCTGTGGCCAATGTCGAAGAGGTTACTGCCTATGTTCTCCTCTAGGATTTTGATGGATTCCTGTCTCACATTGAGGTCTTTCACCCATTTTGAGTTTATCTTTGTGTATGATGTAAGGGAATGGTCCAGTTTCATTCTTCTATATGTAGCTGTCCAATTTTCCCAGGACCATTTATTGAAGAGACTATCTTTTTTCCATTGGATGTTTTTTTCCTGATTTGTCAAAGATTAGTTGACCATAGATTTGAGGGTCCATTTCTGAAGTCTCTGTTCTGTTCCATTGGTCTATGTGTCTGTTTTTGTGCCAGTACCATGCTGTCTTGTTGATCACAGCTTTGTAATGTAGCTTGAAGTCAGACAACGTGATGCCTCCAGTTTTGTTTTTCTTTTTTCATCATTCCCTTGGTGATTCAGGGTCTTTGCTGGTTCCACACGAATTTTAGGATTGTTTGATCCAGCTCCTTGAAAAATGCTAATTTTAATAGGGATGGCATTGAAAGTGTAAATTGCTCTGGGCAGGATAGACATTTTAACAATATTTAACCTTCCAACCCATGAACATGGAATGTTTTTCCATCTTTTTGTGTCTTTCTCAATTTATTTCATAAGTGTTCTGTAATTTCTAGAGTATAGATCCTTTACTTCTTTGGTTAGGTTTATTCCTAGGTATCTTATGGTTTTTGTTGCTATTGTAAATGGAATTGTATTATAAATGGAATCAATTGTAAATGGAATCAATTCCTTAATTTCTTTTTCTACAGTTACATTGTTAGTGTATAGAAAAGCATGGAGCTTTGTTTGAACATGTTTAGTTTAGTTTGGGGGCACCTGGGTGTCTCAATAGGTCAAGCGTCTGCCTTCAGCTCAGGTCATGATCCCGGGGTCCTGGGATTGAGCCCCGCATTGGACTCCCCACTCAGTGGAAAACCTGCCTCTCCTGCTCCCTCTGCCTGCCACTCCCCCTGCTTATGCTCTCTCTCTCTCTCTCTCTCTCTGTTAAATAAATAAATAAATAAATAAATAAATAAATAAATAAATAAATCCTTGAACGTGTTTAGTTTGAGTCAATGTTTAGACATTGAAAGGGAGGAAAAACTTTTCCTTGACCCTCTTAGGGTCTTTGGTTGTGTCTAAAAATTATACTGACACAGACAGATTAACAAGAGAGAAGCATACACATTTATTTAATGCAAGTTTTATGTGACATGGGAGACTTCCTAAAGAAGTGAAGACCTGAAGAAATGGTTAAACCTGAGTGTTTTCATACTAGGTTTGGTGAAGAATGGAAAGTTGTGAAAAGATGTGATAGGATAAAGAGTTTGAGCTAAGTGCAGTAAACTGTGTGTGTGTGGGGGGGGAGATCTTAGCAAGGCCTGTCTGTTCCAGTACTTCTTGGCGTCCACCTGCCCCTTGGATGTTGTTTTCCTCAGGGTATATAGAGAGGGCACCTCTCACATGAGGGTCTTATGATCTGATCTGCTTTAGGGGGTAAGGGTGGGGAGGGGGGGAAGGTCAGAAAACTTCCTGCTTATGCTGTTCTCTCAAACTCCTTCATCTTAAAATATTCAATATACCAAAGTGCCATGTTTTGGGGTAGCATGTCCTAAACCTCATCCACAGCCATATGGTGATTTCATTGAGCATCTCTCCATGTAACAAGCTTTATTCTTAGTACTTTTCATGTAACCTTTACAAGCCTAGGAGGCAGATGCTGGTATTCTCACCTCTATTGTACAGGTTAGAAATGGAAACCAGAGAAGGCAAGTAATTTGCCCAAGGTCACACTGCTAGTAATTGGCACAATCAGGATTTGCACCCAGGCAGTCCAGTTCCAGAGGCTGTGCTCCTAGCCCTCAATACCTCCGGATAAGTGGAGTGTCAGGGGGGCCAAGAGCAGCGTGTTTTTCCAGAATGAAGGGCAGTGTGATTGACAGGGTCTTCAGAGATGTCAAGGTCAAAGAACTGAGAGGCCTGAATGGTGGTGACAAATGGTCCACAGGCACAGATGCTGAAGTCACACACTTATTATTCCACCTTCCAGTCACTTTCTCACATCCATGTGATCTGGGTGGAAGAGCAGGATGGATGATCCAGGTGTGAAGACTTGCCTGATACTGGATGGTGTGTTAGCCAGTTGGCCTGACCTGCAAGGAGAACTTTTCATCCAAGGGCAGAAGAGTCTATCTAGAGGTAGACGGGGTGTGGGAGAAGGAGGAGCCTCCACAGAGTAGGGCTGCAGGGAGACTTGTTTCAGTTAAGGAGGAAGTGGAGAGGTTCCCTCTAAGGAGAAGTGGAGCAGCTAGAGTGTCACTGCCCAATACAGAAAGTTCTGTCTGTACAGGAGCTGCTAGCCACATGTGGCCATTGAGCACTTGAAATGTGGCTATTGTGACTGAGGAACTGAATTTTCAATTTTACTTCATTGCAATCAAATTTAAAAAGCCACATGCAGCCAGTGGCCACTGTAATGGCCAGTGAAGCTCTAGAGAAATGTGCTGCTTAGGGAGCTGTAGTCCTCAAGGTCACGATTGAGCAGGTTGGGAAGGAAGAGAGGGGGCGCAGGACACAATGCCAGGGAGCCTAGAGCCACTTGGTCAAGGTATAGGTACAGGTTACTGGGGCCAAGTGGAATGGAGAGGGGACAGGTATGCCCCACATCCTGGCTTTTCTGATCCCTTATGATGAGAGCCAGACCCTTCCTTTGAGGAGATCGAGGCAGCTAAGCACCATGGAGGTTTCCAGAAAAGACTAATAGAGAAGCGTACATCCTGAAAGAGTTGAGTCACAGTAACCTGGCTCTCCTTTGTAAAAGAGTTTCAAGGATCCACTATGTTTCCCCTCCCCAGGTGGGCATTTCCCAAGTGCAAGGGCAATCTTTAACCAAAAAGAACAAATCAGAAACTCTTAGAGCTGGACAGACCCTCAGGTTGCTGTGGCCTCAGCTCTCCTGGCCAGTGGTTTAGCCATGCCAGGCTTAGCAGGGTCCCTGAGTGAGAGCTCCCATCCTTGCCAGACAAATCTAGCTTTTCAGGAGTCAGTTTTCCCTTGCAGCCTGCATCTCCCCTGCCGGGTCTCCCGGCCCAGGTCACCAGTCAGGTCAGAGGCACTCCACACACCTCAACACCAACTTTGGCCTTCCCATTTTTTGAGCAGGTGGTAGCTTCCACACCTTTTTTCTTCTGCGCCAGCACTCACAATGCAGGGGAAATTGATCTTTCAAGTGGGTTCTGGGAGACTGGGCTGCTTCTGGGGCATCAGCAGGGCCTCTAGGGGGCAGGGCTTGGGATTGGCTTGGGGTAGGGACTCCCAGCAGGGCCAGACAGTTTCCAGATTCCCCTGTCACTGGGACCCTCAGCATGGCCCCTTGCCCAGAGTAGATGAGCTTGGGGATGAGAGGGCACTGGGCAGGGAGCCCACTGTCTCCTTCTCATGACTTCCCTTCCTCCTCATCTCAGGAGCCTCCTTGCCGGCCAACTGTACTAAAACTCCGGAAAACCGTGGCGGGGAGGTTTTCCAATTAGAACATTCTTTTTCCGATCTGTGGATGATTCTCAAAGCAGCAAAAAGCCATTCTTCAGGGCATGTGGGGATTATCTGCCAGCGAGGCCTTGGCTCAGTTTGTGCACTCGTGCTCTGGAGGCCTGGCCTGGGGCTGCTTCAGAGCCAGAGACGAGAAGCAGTCTGAGTTCTGGGGCATCAGGTCACATAGGCCAAAACTGATGGCTGAGTGTTTCCTGGACTTATTCAAAATAGTGGATTCAAAAGGCAGTGGAGAGTGCAGCCTGTAGGGGTGGGAGATGTCAGCTTGAGCCTTAGGGGTGGGAGATGTCAACTTGACCCGACCTGCATGACCTGACCTCCCTGCTCCCAGTGGGGCCACTGTCCACAGAGCAAGAAATCCCAAGGCATGGATTCCACCCCTTGCAACTGAACTGGTGTGCCTTTCCCATCAGACTGGGAGCTGCTCCAAGACGGGACTGGGTCTGACTGGTGTCTAAGTGGGTGAAGGGTTTGGCAGTGTGGTGGGGAACTGGAGGCCCAAAGGGGACACTTGGTGAATGAGAGTATGCATTCGTGCCAGGGAAGGGGAAGAGCCCCTTAGCTGGGAATATAGGCTGAGGGCAGGGCAGGGGCTCCCCAAAGGCAAGACTGGGCACCCACAGCGGCCCTTACGGAGCTCTGAACCTGCACAGACTTCTGAATCTGTAACCAGCTCTCCAGGTTACTGGAAGCAGCCACAGCCACAGGGTCTTGGCCCTCAAATTGTAGGCCAAGGTGAAGTTCATGAAGGAGCCAGTGTTGTGGCTGAGAGTGGGTAGAAGATCACCACCAAGGGGACATCTTGTGCAGGGGCTCAGTGGTATGAAAGCACTTGCTGTGTCTGGGCCCAGGTGTCTGAGGACAAGGAGTCAAAGAAGAGGCTGATGAAGTAAGTTGGCAGGGGCCTTGAAACCTGGCTGAGGTGGCTGGGGGTGGCCCTGGCAGGAGTGGGGGGTTCTGTTGGGGCAGTGAACAGGTGGGCAAGGCAGGGCAGGGTAGGGCAAGGCAGTTACCATTCAAGTTAAACCCGTTTGTAGATGAGATCAGCTGCAGGGCCTGGCAGCCTGGGAGGGAGGGAGGGAGGAGTTGAGAAAAGGCTGGTCTCTTAGGCTGGCACAGTTGGCATATCTGGCCTGGGCAAGGGCTGAGTCACCTGGGACATGGGAAGAGCTCAAGGCCCCAGGGCAGCCCAACCCAGGACAGCCCTCACTGAGTGGCCATTGGTGTCCTTGGACCCCACTCTTGCTTGTGCTCTCTAGCTGGCCCACCCACACTTAAGGCTCTGGACCGAAGTGGCCCTTTCCCACTGGTGGCCTTGGGAAGCAAGGGCCACCCTCTTCCTCACCCTTACATCTAACCCATCACTGTGCCCTCCACATCCTACATCTTTAAGCTAGGGGTTCTTGAAAGAGAAGGGGGCCCAGAAAGGGGATGTGACACACCCTAGGTCATACAGTGAGTATATTTAGGAGTTAGGATGCCAAGCCAAATCCGTGGCTACCAGCAGCCCAAGGTGGGGGATGGGAAGTCATTACATGCTGGTCACCAGACTGGAAGCAGAAAAATGCTGACTGGCAAGAGACTGATGAACCGAAGTAACTTTGTATACAATTCCCCCATCTCTACTCCCACACACATAGTCACACAGACACAGGGTCACCTTCTCCCCACCTGACAAAGCCCAGGAAGAGAAAATGTGAATGGCTTCCAGAGTTTCAATCACCCGTCCATCCCCTCCTTCTGCAATCCCTCTCCAACCCCTTGTGCTTGTCTCTGTGTCCCAGTGATGACTCAGATGGGGCGCTGCCCTTCTGGAGCTCACCATCTCGAACAATAAGGGGCGATGGCTACTACGCTAGATCAATGTCAGCAGAGGGAACCAGGAGAAGGAAGCAATCTACTTGCCCAGGTGGAAAGGACGTACAGCCACTTGAGAGAAGCTTTGTAGAATGACTAAGACAAGGGGACAATGAACCTTCTAGGGAGTCTGAGTGCCAGGAGAAAAGGCCCCACGGAGATAGGAGATATTCAGAAGGCAGAAGGAGGGGAGTGTGGCTGGATCTGCAGAGAGAGGTTGGCGCCACCTATCCTTGGGCCCCCTTAAAGTTTAGCTTTTATCCTGAGAGCAATGGGAAGCCATCAAAGAGTTTCAAGCATGTAAACTATTAAACTGACCTCTGTGTGGAGACTGGATGGGAAGGAAGGCAAGGCCAGAGGCAGGGAAACCAGCAAGGAGGCTGGTCCCATAGCCCAGGCCTGGACTAGGGTGGTGGCAGTGGGCATGCACAGAAGTCCATAGATTGGCGGGCCATTTGGGACTTACACTTGAGCCTGTCATCCTGATAGGCCAAATTTTGGCCAACTCTATGCCTCTGTTGGACTGATTTAACTGTCCCTCACTTTGGAGGGATTCCCTGGACCCACAGGTAGGGTTGGGGCTTCTTTCGATGCTCCCTCCTTTCTAGCCCCTAGCCCTGTGCCTTGCACACAGCAAGTACTTAATAAGCATGATTCAATGACACAAGTACTCAAAAAGCATGAATGAATGACACTTGCCAAACTGCACTGGCCCTAGGGGTCTGGATGTGTCACCTGTGAGGTGGCCCGGCTTGCTGGCAGGGTGCTCCCAGCACGGCCTTCCAGGGTGAGAACTTCCCTAGTGCCAGCAGTGAACCAGGCTCCCTCACTTTCTTCTCCTCCTTCCCAGCCTCTGGGACTTCCTGTATGATCTCAGCCTCTGGCCCCCCGGCCCCCCTCCCCGCCCCTGTCTGGGATTTTCATCTGTAAAATGGATCTAGGAACAGTAGTTCTCAAAAGAATTAACCCGCAGCATCTGTGGAAGTCATTGGCCCTGAGTGGGAGCCAGATCGCGTCGGCTGCGGGCAGGGGCGCAATAGGCAGCCGGGGCCCTTCATGTGGCGGAGACCTCCTCGCCTAGGGCCGCAAGCCCGAAGGAATTTGCCTGGAAGTTTTCCACCGAGGCAGAGTCTTCTGGAACTTGCTCTGGGCTCGGCGTGGGGAGCCCCGGCCTTGATTTCTCCAGCAGCCCCGCGGGGCGGGGCTGGGAAGGGGCGGGCGGGCCGAGGACACTGGCGGGAGAATGTGCGGAATGTGCCAGGCGCATCTACCTACCCCAAGAGAGGGCAGAGGAAGGGGGCCGGCCGAGGGGAGGGGCGAGGGGCGAGGCACTGGGCGCCGGTGAAAACCTGTTTGTTCTCCTGCGGGTGGAGCCCAGTCCGCGCCTTCTCGCTGCCCTGCGCTCTCTCTCTCCGCTGGACGGGGCCCGCCGCCCCGCACCCGCCGCCCCGGCCCGGCCCGGTCCGGCTGGGCGCTGTCCACCTGAGGGAGCCCGCACCCGGTGCCCGCCCGATCCTCGGCCCGCCCCGCGAGCCGGGCACCTGTGCCAGGTAGGGCTGTCGAGTCGCCGGTGGAGAGGCCCGGTGGAGAGGCAGCGGGGGGCGCCTGGCCCATTACCAGCCAGTGGCAGGGACAGCTCAGGGCCTCAGTTTCCCCTTACATAATCCTCACCAGGCAGGCAGTGCAGTTGGTTTTCTGGTTTTCACTGTAAGCAAAGACACTAACCTAGAGAGGCAAAGAAGTCTGGCCTCCTCACCCTTTCTGGAGGAGAGGGTTTGATTGTTAGTGAATGGCCTGGGGCTAGGGTGCTCTGGGAGTTGATTGCAGGCAAAAGAATCAGGATATTTCAGATCAGCTAGTTCACTGTGTCCATTTTATAGGTAAGAACACTGAGATCCAGAGGCTGGCTTTGCCTGAAGCCCAGAGCAGGGGGCTTGAGGGTTGCTTGTGTTGAGGATGTGCTGGGCACAGGGCTAACTCCTGGAGGGCTACCAGAAAGGTAGCTGCCCCAGACAGAAGGCGCCGAATCAAGTGTCACTGGGTGTTATCAACGGGATCTGCAGCAAACTGGCTCTGTAGCTGAATTGTTTGGATGGGGGCAGGGGAGCCAAGAGCCTGTCCTCTTTGGAAAAGCAGAGTGATACCCGACTGCTCTGCCACTTCTGAGCTGGGGGCACCCGAGCAGCTCCATCAGTCCAAGGAGGTGACATATCAGGACACCCAGGGCTGCCGGGGGCTCAGATGAGTTTAGTGTGAGTGGGACTGGGCTCTGAAACATCTGTGGTGTGGTCGGAATTGTATTTTCACTGAGCTGTTTACACTTAGCTTTGACATTGTGAAAGGCTGTGCATCTCAGGATCACACTCTGTGAACCCTGCGAGAGGGAACCCCCTCACACCCCATTCAGCAGTGGTTGAGGCCTTCTGCACCTGGACCCGCTCTTGCTTTGGTCTCATGACCCTTTAGATTTCTGGTCATGGTACCTGGCTGGGACAGGAAGCAGGGTCCCATGGGTGGATTGATAAGCCTGGGCAGTGGGGAAGGGCTCTGGGTTCCTGCTTCTCGCCAGCTCACATAATGCTGCAGGGCAAGTCTGGGGGGAAGGGGAAGAAGGGGGTGGTGCTTCCTTCCCAAGGCCTCCACAGCCCCATCTGAAAAATCAGGGGCAGCCCAGGGGCGAGGTCAGAGGCCCTGCTTGCCACTCGAAAGCATCTAGCCGGGCCATAAATGCACAGACCAGGGGCCAGCTGTTTGTCTCATTGCCCCTGGGCCATCCCAAGAGGGGAAGGAGCAGATCCACCTCACTTGCCCTACCCCCTCCTTCCACCAATTATGAGCCCCAGCCCTTGTGCCTTCCTGGCCTGGACTTCAGATGCTCTGGCCCGCCTGGAGGCTCTATACCCAGCTGTGGAATGTGGAAGGTACCCAGAGCAGCACACAGCAGGTGCTCCAGATCTGTTCATTTCCACCCTTTGGACATTCACAAGTCAGCGACAGAGGTGGCCCATGACCATATTGGGTGCTGCGGCTCTGAGTGGCATAAACACAAGGGGCCATGGGAGCCTGAAACAGGGGAGCAGCTCTGACTCGGAGGATCAGGAAAGGCTTCTTAGAGAAGGAGGGCTTGGAAGCAAGGGGAGGAGCTCAGCAGCTGCCAGATCAATGTCTCCATATCCTTTGAGGCTGCATGAGTCTAGCCTCCCTCTTATTCCTGAAAAATCAAAGTGAGTTCTTCCTAAGTCCCTGTATGTTCTACATAGAGCTTGGCAGTGGGGACCTGGAGAGAAATCAGATGCAGGCTTTGCCTCAAGGCGTGACAGTCTGGCTGGGAAGATGGACAGTCACTCAGTAGGGAGCTACCACCAGCATCAAAAGTGCCCACCTCACTTCCTCCTCAGTTAGAGTCCAGAATTCAGACAGTCCCCCACCTGAGGGCAGTGACCCCAGGGGTGGCCAGTGTTTCACCTCAGCCTCCCCCGTGTTTCTGCCTAGTGGCCCTGATAGGCATCAGCACCTGGTCCCTGAACTGTCCTCCGTCTCAGGCCGAGAGAAGTCCCAAATCTGGCTCAGTGTACTCTGGAAGCTGGAAGTCTGCCTTCTTCCTTCCCCACTCAGCCTCCACGGGTGACTGATCCCTTTGGTCTGGATTTTGCTTCAAGCCACAGCCCATAAGGTGCCAGTTCATGCACAACACTAGCTTGCTTTCTGCTTGCTGAGCCCTGAGGTTTCCCAAGCTGTCGGGCCTTCCTGGGCTGGGATAGGACCATGGATGGAGAAGAGGAGAGCTGTTTTCTCCATGGCTTCAGAGCTCTGAACAGCAACCTACGTGGTGCCCCAGGACTTTGGGCTCCTGTGGTTGGGAATCATCAGGGACTCTGCATTCATTTCCAACATGCCTGGCTGATGGCAGGACAAGGGCAGTGCACCTGGGGGACCCACGTGCCTGAGAGTGCTGTTCGGGAGAAGTTGGCATCCTTGCTGCTGAGAGTCAGTGAGCTGGCGGGAGACTCATGAAGTGGAGCAAGGAGATGAATGGTAGTAGAGTGTGTGATGGAACAGGGAGGTGCCTCTACAGCCTAGTGGTAAGAGAGCAGCTCACAGGTCAGATTGGGTTCAAACCCCAGCTCAGCCACCATCTAGTTGTGCAAACCTGAGCACATCACCCAACCCCTGGAGGCCTCAGTTTTGTCACCTCTACGGAAGGGAGGCTGAAGCCAGGAGCCACTGCTGCACAGCTGCAAGCAGCTAGAGGCTGACATAGATTGAGCCAGGACCACAGTGTCCTCCAGGGGCCATGGTGGCCAGGGGTGAGGTTGGGGCCAGGTTGGGAGGAATGTGGGCTCCCCACCTAAAGAAAAATGGTTTAAAAATCTCTGCTAGTCTGTTCCAATGAAGCATATGGTGTCTACCCACAGTTAAATTATTTGCCACAGAACATTTAATTCTTTGGTCATTTCTGGATGCCTACTAAAATCTGATTTGCTTTCTTTTTTAATGTTTGCTGTTTTCATTTTTAACTGTTTATCCTGGATTGATTTAAAACTCACAGAAAAGTTGTGAGAATGGTACCAAGAACTCCCTCAAAGCCTCATCTGGATCCCCTGCCGTGAACTTTTCTGATGATTCTCTTTAGGAGCACTTGTGTGACAGTAACATTCATTGAGGAGTGGCCATGGAGGGGTCAGGAAGTGGGCAGGGCTGGCGTCGGTTGTTTTTTCCAGAAAGGAAACTGAGGCACAGAGGGGCACTCGGTCAAGACTCATTTGAGAATTAGGAATGGAGTCAGGTTACCTTGTCTCACAGACAAGCATGTATGCAGTTGGTGAGTGTTTTCTGATTACTTGCCTGTGTTGGGCAATGACTGAGAACTGAGAAGGGTGGGGGCAGGAAAGCAGGAGGGACAGGTCTGGGTGGAGAAAGGCCTGGAAAATGAAAAGTTAAGAGGCCTGTTGTCAAACTCGAATGTGGGGAAGCATGAAACTACAGCTTAAGCACATGTCCCAGGAGTTTTGGATTCTAGAGGGACCCAGAGGCCATTTTCAGAAACACCGCCTAGGTTTTTCCCATGGTTAAGCATGCTCACTTCCCCCTTCAAGAGAGAGCCACGAAGCAGAGCCATTAGTGGTGATGGTGGAGGTGGCTGTGGAGCCCTGTGGCTGTGACCTGGGTCAGAGAGGAGACCTGGTCTCTGGGGCCAGCGGTGGGCAGGCCCCGTGCTGCTGCAGGTTGTCGCTGATGGTCCTGGCCTTGGACCCCTTAGTCTGGTTCCTGTGATCATTGGCTCAGCACACCATTTTCTGATGACTAGGTCAGTTTTCCAGAGAGCTTGATGTGGCAAGGCGTTCCAGTCACAAGAATGGGCGAAAATGCTTACATCAGGCAGTGCCTGGTTTAGACTAAAAAAACAAAACAAAGACCCAGGATTTGTCTCACCGTTTCTGCCTGGTGAGCTCCTACTCATTCTTTCATTCTTTTGGGAAGGCCTGAGCCAACGGCACTTCCTTGGGAAATGCAGAACTCTGGCTGTGCCCTAGAAGGGCTGCTCTAGGTTCCTGTCTATCTGTTTGTTTGCCCAGCACCCAGCCTGGCTGCCAACTTTCCATAAATGGTTGTTGAATAAATGAAAATGTGGCCTTGGGCAAATGCTTTCGCCTCTCTGAGTCTCCATATTCTTATCCAAAAAATGGGGACAATGATAATAGGTGAGGGTGGAGTGCAGGAGACTCTGGGTCTGGGGCTGACAGGAAGGGGAGAAAACAGCTGGGAGGAGGCCTGTCGGAGCTCTGCTGAGGTGGGAGGTGTTGTTGGGTGGGAAGAGGCGGCTGGGTACCTCCTTTCCTCTTGAGCTTTACTCATGATCACCTGTAACTAGGACAAAAGGAATTCTTTGGCCAGTGTTAGTCAGGAGCAAGTTGCGGGGGACTTCCGTGTCACCAAGCCTGCTCTGGCAAAGGCTGACTAAGTGGCAGTGGTGACAGTACAGGGGTATTCCTGAGGAGGGAGTTGGTTGAGCTGGGGGTGGGCTCCATGATCCCTGAGTCCCTTTCAACCCCTTTGGCTGTCTGTGTGCAGATTGGGATAGCATCTCTGCCCCACTGCGATAAGCTTAAGACTGCTTGGTTCCCAGGCTACAAGGGTACAGGGAGTGGAGGACAGAGCCAGCCCAGGCCCTGAAGGAAAACTCCCACAGTTCCACTGGGCCCCTTCTTCTGCTACAGCAGGGGAGGTGAAGGCCCTGGGAACAATGGTAATAATTCACATAGGTGGCTCTGGCAAGGGGTTCTGTTTGGAGTGAGGCCTCATGGGCTCTGCTATCCCCATCATTTTAGCCCTGCCCAGGCCCCTGGCCTCCACAGAACATCTCAGAGGGCCCTGCCCCGAAGCCCTTGCTGACCCTTGAGGCTAAGCCACCTCTGAAATGGCTCAGTCACCCCAAGCAGTCACTTGTATCCAGCCTATAGAGAACTAGAAAATGGGCACAGGAGAGCCAGGAGAAATCCCAGCCCCTCAGGAGGAACAGGCAGCCATGGATCCCTTTGCCCCCTTGGGGCTTGAACTCTTCACTGCCTCTGGAGAGAGCTGGCCCGCCTCAGACCCTCAGGCAGCTGCCTCCCAGAGCCCTCCAGCACTGACGCCGAGAAGTCTAGATTCTGGGATGTTGGGGGTGGGCTGGGGGAAGGTGAAATTCCAGACTTTCATGTAGAAGTCATTTACCTGTAAAGCACATTTACAAATACTCCCCCCCCACACGCGCACGCATTCTTTTTCCATATTACATTTTTCTCTCTGTAATCCGAGTCTCCTCCAACTCTTTCTTCCACGTGGTGCGCCTCCTTCTTGCTGCCCTATTAGCCTCCATGCAGGAATCCCTGGGACTGCAGTGTCATATGCAGGTCAAGGTACTCTGCTCTTCTGGGGTTCCTGGGAGCTGCATGCTGAGCAGAAGACTGGGGGGTGGGGGAGCTCTGACATGACCCAGCCACTCAGCCATCACTCTGGCAGGTCTCTGAAGGGCCCCCTACTCCTGGAGTGCTGCTGAGACTCTCTGGATCCTGGGAATCCTTGGAGCAGCAGCACCGTGCCTGCTCCACCCCTCCTGGAGGAAAGCAACCTGTCTGCATACTGTCCTCTAGCCAAATGCTGAGACTGGGAATCAGGATGTCTTCATTCATGAGACCTGGCCACAAGCGGCTGCTTCATGAAACATTTGATCATTCCAGCCATTGGTTGCCTGAGTGTTGGCCTGGGTCTAAACTTAGACATTAGGCCAAGTACCTTCAGAAAAGATTGGGTGAGGGGTCGCACTCCCTGACTTTTGGCATTCCCAGCCCCTTCACACTCCATGCTATATCCTGCCTGTGGCCTCACTCCATTCATCTCTTTGTCCAGGCCTTTCTCAGCGTGGCATGTGGACTGCATGCCAGCTCATCCTTGGACTTCCCTCTGCAGCCTCCTGGGAGAGCCTGCCCCATGGCCTAGGCACTCCATAAGACGCTGGGCCTTTGACTCCGGGGGATGTTCCAGAGGGAGGACAGAACAGGGAGGGAAGCTCCCTGAAAACCACACTACATGGGGTCTCGTGCCCTGGTGATGAGGTCATGCCTTCCCCCCCATGGCTAGGGACTTCATCTTCAACCAGAGAGTAACTGACATGTCCAGTGACTTGTTTGGACAGAACTAGGACTTGGACTCCTTGTCTAGTGCTCTTTCATTTGCACCTGAGTTGGAAGAGACATGATGGATGTGTGGCTTCTCAGCCTTGGCCAAGTCCTCCACATCTCTAACAGAATGAGTGTGCCCCTCCCATGAAATGGCACATAATGAATGCAGCTGGCTTGGCTCTACAGCTTTCTGAACAAGCATTGTCTCCTACCCCCTTCTTAGCTTCTATTTTTGCTGCTTAGAGGGAAAAGGTAGCAGTCAGGGTTGTCTAGCAGGCAAGTTTTGACTACCTCAGGGTTACCCTTCCCCTGGTAACCCAGACCACCCCATCTTGGTATAGTTCATTACCCTGTAGAAGCTTGAGGGGGGGCTCTCATGGGCATTTATGCACAAGGGAGGACTCTTACCTTGAAGCACAAAGACATTTGCTTGCAACACACCCAAAGAGGACCCAGATACCCATTCTGGAATGTGGATCTAAAGCACGGGTCTTTTCTTTGAGTCTTTCCCCCCATCCTGGGGCCACTGATGGCAGTTTGTCCAGAGGGAACATTTACAGTGAGAATAAGCAGGAGCCTCATCCCCATGCTCAGAATCCCCCATCACCAGTTGGGCCAGAAAGGAGGCACGGAGGGACTCTGGTCAGGGGAGCTATGTGGGTCCTAGCAGCCCAGAGCCTTGAGGTTGTAGAGCCCAAATCAGGCTGTTATAGGAAGGCAAGAGGGGACAGGTATGACAGCTGGGGTCCTCCTTGCAGGCTTTGTCTTTCTGTAGTTCAGTCATTGACACCCTCACCCAATGATGGGGAGCCAAGGTTCCATGGGGGAAAGGAGTATCCTTCCCTCCAGGCCAGCTATCTTCTGAGACTACCTAACAGTGCCCGGTGAAAGGATCAGAACTGGCTGGGTTTACCCATCTTAGGAACAAGTTGCTGAGAGACAAGGGACTTTTCATCATTTTACCTCTTCCCTCATGATCCAGATGGGAGCACTTACGTTTTTGCTGAAGTGATTCTTGGGTCTGCTTTGGAGCCCCATGAAAATGCTCACAGACAGAATTTTACTCCAACATGGCCTGAAGTTGGCCCAGCAACTGGCCTATGCACTGGGTGGCCCAAGGCCTTGATGCCTTTGTCTAGATGTCACTTGCCACATCCATATTTGATCACTGGGCTTGACCGTATGGGCCATGCTTTGGGTTGTGCCCTCTTGTCCTGGTCCACCGCTTCCTCAGCCAGCCCCTGACTTACACTTAAGGGGTCAGCCGAGAGTTGAGCTGCGGGCTCAGGTTCCAAAAGACAGAACTGCATGTGATCCCTGCTGGCCAGGGATGGGGCCCACAGAAAGTTGATACACATGGGGAAACACAGCCGGGCTCCCTCTCAGCCCTCTGGGTACAGATTGTCAAACCTCACCTCTGGGGAAGAAGTCCTGCCCTGCTCTTCTGTCTGTGGTGTGCCTACTCATGCTTGCTCACTGTGGCCAGCGCCCAGCACACACACATTCAGACAAGCCCCAACACCTGTGTCCTTTGGCTGCGGCTCCTTTGTGTGTGAAGCTAAGGGTGTTTTATTCCTCTTTCCTTCCAGTTTGCCTATGAGGTCCCTGCCTGGCATCCAGCACTCCCCCAGTCCCCAGCCACCCACTTGCTCAGCTTGCTGTCTTCTTTCACATAAGCCCTTGGCACAAAGATCCCAAGTCAGAGTCCCAGGGGCTAGGGTGGGCCCGTGGGACTGAGGGCTGCGCTGCCTATGTTTTCAGGCCCGGCGGCCTTACCCCCTCATTGTTGTTCACCCAGTTGTCTGGAAGAAGCCAGCCTCCTGTGCCAGGAGAGGCGGGGAAGGGCATTTCAATCCTGGGGCGGGCCGGTGTGGGGGCAGCTGCAGCACCAGAGTAAGGGTTCTGGGATGGGTGACACTCAGGGGCCAGAGACAGCCACCAGGGAAGATGCTGTGCTCTCTGATTGAGGTGGGCTCTGTGCCTCTACACCTTCTTCCTCTCCTATGGTTCCCTTTTCCTTCCAGGCTAGTGGGAAATGCAGACATTTTTAGTGCAGTGTGACAGAGAATGGGACCAGGCTGTGTTCCTCAGCCAAGGAGCTGTGGGACTTGAGGGCTCCTCTGGGAGATGCTGCCTGGGCTGAGGCTCGAGGCCATTTGGCAAGGAGGTAGCTGCAAGGGCAAAGACACTGAAGCCTGCTCGAGAAAAGGGGCATGCACAACATGGAAAGTCAAGCAGGGTGGCAATTCTAGAAAATTTTCTCTGAATTAGTCTTCTCATCTTGGAGGCAGAGCACGCCCTGTCCTTGTGGGGTGATGGGACGCCCCTCCTCCTGCTGCTTCTCTCTCCATCTCTGTCTCCTTGTGCATCAGCCAAGCATTTGCGTCACTGTCTTCCAACTCCCTGGCTCCCTCCCTCCTGCTAATCTGCCTGCATCAGCTCCTGCTTGCATCAGCTCCGACTCCACTTCCTGACCACACCAGGCTTGCTGTGGCCTGGGGAAAACAGGCTCCTTGCACTCCCTCGTTGGTTTTTTGCTTCTCTCTATCTAATCAGGGCCAGAGGCCCCTTCCTGGGAGGCTGCTGGAAAGCCTTTGAGAAGCTTCGGCAGTAGGGAGGAAGGAGCATTCAGAGGCCATCTCCATTAGGGAGGGGTTATCACCATCCTCCCCACTCATTCTTGCTAAGGATGCTCCCCCTGACTGCCCCAAGAGACATCTGCAGGCTAACAGGAGGATAGAAAGAAGGGTGTGAAGAGCCAAGAGGGTGGGACTAGTGTCTGAGGTGTCTGGCCTGCTCAGGAGGATTCGGACTTGGTCCTGAGCTGCCCTGGGACAGGCTAGTGTAGTCTGAGTATAGGGCCTTGCTTGGAGTTGGCACAATGAGTTGTTCTATGGGGGATAGCTAGGGTGAAGGGTGGCAGATAAGCCACCTTGTTTCTTTAGTGGCCCAGACTAGGCCCCTAAGCAGGGCAATATGCCCATTCCTAAGGTACCGGGAGACTTCTCCGTATCAAGGGAGAAACAGGAGCTGTAGTACTGAAAGGGTGCACAGAGTGGCTGTCCTGACTAGAAATGCACTCACACAGGCCATTTAGGAGACAAGGACACCCACCAACATCATGATACCCAAACTATGGGATGGAAAATAGCTGGCACCAAATTCTAGGCAATGACACATGCTCTGGCTTAGGGGTATCCTACCAGGAGGAGACCCAATGAGTAGGTCCGTGGGCTTGGTGGCTTGACAACACTTTACAGATGAGGAAATTGAGGCCCATACAGTGGGACAACGTCACAGCCATGTGAAGCCACTTAGGGATGAGGAGCAAAGATGTGAGCTGTCAGGCCAGGTGGCCCTTCTGGATGGCAGGTCTCATGTGCCAGGGGGCCTAGGACGGTTTGAAAGAAGCCCAAGTGCCCAGAAGAAGAGGAAGTCTAGAAGTGGGGTGGGAACATGCCTGTTCTCCCTCCCACGTAAGCTGTGGGCAAAGAGAACCCAGCATCCTAGAGGAGGTCGTGTGTGCCTTCAGGTGGCAAGGCTCTACTCAGAGCAGCACAGAGGGTTCCTAGAGGCCCAGGGCACAACCCCCCCAGATGTTTATCCTGGGGGAGGGAGAGAATTCCCCATCATATCCGTTGGCTTTCCTCACTTCCCAGTCCTTCCTCAGCACTGCTCACCTGGCATCAACTTTTGAGATCCATCATTAGCTATCCAAGCAGCCCCAGCTCCCATTTCATTTGGTTAAGCTATGGTTTGTTTAGTCTTTATCACACGGGCAATGCACATTCATTATAGGAAAAATAGAATACACAAAGACCAAAGTATTTTGGTATATATCCATTCAAATGATTCTTTTCCTGTGCATTGTAATATACTTAGATTTTTAAGTAAATGACACTATCCTACACATCTTTTTTTAAAGATTTTATTTATTTATTTATTTATTTATTTATTTATTTATTTATTTATTTAGAGTGTGGGGAGGGGCAGAGGGAGTGGGAGAGAGAGAATCTCAAGCAGACTCTGCCCTGAGCGTGGAGCCCAATGTGGGCCTCGGTCTCACAACCCTGAGATCATGACCTGAGCTGACTAATTGACTGAGATACTGAGGCGCCCCTCTACACATTTTTTTTCAAGCTTTCTTTCACTTAGTGATATAAGGAAACCATATACATGAAGGCTTGTTAAATACCACTATATATCAATATCGTTTATAATGACTACATAGTATTTGCTTGAATAATGGATCAGAATATGTTTAAATATGACTGTTGGGAATTTAGATTATTGCCTAATTTTCACCATTATACTCAACGCTAGGATGCCATCCCTCTACTATACTTCATTCTGCTTACTCATTTGTCTCCCTAGGAGAGATTGCTGTGTTGGGGAGCTGAAGGACCAATGGTCTTACCCTGTCTAAGGCTTCCAATACATATAGAGATTTGTCCTCCAAAAAGATGTGTCCATTGACCTTTCCATCAACAGTGCATAAGAGCTGCCTGTCTGTAGTGAGGGTTTTCCCAGCTGTTGATGGGGGATGACAGGGATGGTGGTTCTGAAAGGAGACCTGGGTCCAAGGAGGGGTGGCAATGTTTGGTTAGTCATAAGCACGGCTCCTGCCAGCCTCCTGTGCAGGTAATCAGTGCAGGGTGTGTGTTGGGAGTGTGTGTATGGGGGTACCTGGGTTCTGTCCTTGGTGAGGCTGGGAGAGGGAGCAGGTCTTGTCTGGGAAGACTTTGATCAGTGGTACCAAAGCACTCAGGCTGGAAGAGGAGAGAGCCCAGTAGGAGCAGGAAAAAGCAAGACGAGTGGGCCCCTGAGGAAGAGGCAGGGCTTAGCTCAGCAGGCGGAGTTGGAGGGCATTCCAGGTGGGAGGGTACCAGCATAAGCAAAGGTGTAGGGATTACCATGGCAGGGCCACCTTCCAGGGATGTTGAGGCACATCGTCTTCTTGGAGCACAGTGTCAACATCGAGTGGCATTTGTGAGAAAAGTGTCTGGGGACTGGGGCGTTTGCCTCCAGGCTCAGAGACAATGGAGAGCCAGCAGAAGCTGAGTGAGAAGCAAGGGCTGATGTGGGCCAACGTGCAGGATGAGGCACAGATGAAAGCAGGGGTCCAGGGCTGTGTGGGGCAGGAAGAGGAAGGAGTGGTGAAGTGGAGGGAAAAGCCAGCTCTGTAGCTGGGACATGAATTCAAACCTCATATGTCCATCTGTCTGGCTGGGGCTCATCATTTTAAAGGCTCCTTGTTCCAAAGAGTTGCCTTCTTCAATCCTATGGGAAGACTCTATTTCCTCCCTCTTTCAGATGCATTATCCTATCAAAAAAGGACATTCAACTTGTGAGATGTGTCATCAGCCCTGCACTTTGCCTGGTGAGGCGGGGGCAATAAGCCTTGAGTCTTCTGAATGGAGTCTTAGCTGTAAAGATGGGACCTAAGGCAACTCCACTCCCTCTTGCTGTGGGCTCTTACACATGTCCCTGCCCCTCTGGCCAAGGAGTTCCTAATGGCCCCTCTGCCTCCATCATTCTGCATGTGTGTGCATCTGTCCTGATTTTGGAGGTGGCTGATTTGGTTCTGATTTGGCAGAAAACTTCTAGGCAATGTGGGCAACAGGTTTGTCAAGGGGAAACTGATGACTTCCTGAAGGAACGTAAAGACTCAGCAGTAGGAGGGCCTGAGCTGGGGCCCAGAGAAGGTGAGAGACTTGCCCAAGGTTTCACAGTCAGAAGCACCAGCAGACTGAGGTGCCAAGATCCCGGGTGGCAACTCTGTGTGCCCTGCCCAGTAGAGCTACTCCATGGGCTGCTGGGATGGAACAGTTGGACCTGTGAGGTCCAAGGATCACCTGTGGAATAAGTTCTGCTCAATAGAACTTTGACGTGGCAGCTTTGGTCAGGGGCTGGGCAGTGGGGCTGCCATTCGCTGTGATGAGGTGTCATTCCTGGCACGCAGCAGGCTTGGGCCTCCTGGGCTGCTCATTCAGTGTGGTTTATGGGAAAGCAAGCTCTTGCTGATGTGGCAAATTTGGTTTTCTCTTGGCCCTTGCCCACCTATTTTAGTGTGCCCCTAACCTCTAAAGAAACATGTCCAAGCTTTGCCAGCTGGCAGCAGGGCCTGGCCACTCCGGGTCTGGCCCTGGAGAGGTCCAGAGGGTGGCAGGCTTCTAAGAGGGAGACTGCTCTGCCTCAGAACTGTTCTAGCAGGGCTACAGCCCCTCCTTCCCATCATGCCTGCTTGTCTGAACCTCCAGCCCTTCCCTTGAGGTCCAAGGGGCCAGCTGTGGCAGGCCAGGGCTGGGATTAAACTCACAATATGGGCCTTCCATCTCCCTGAAGCATCATGCCAGTCCCAGCCTGGAGAGTCGGCTTCTTCACCCCAGCCGCTTCTGAGGCAAAGACCTTCATGGTGCTGTGAAGGCCTCAGAGACCACCGTGGTCCACCCCTCACTGGCCACAGGAGGGAAGCACATGGCTTAAGGGCAGAGAAAACGCAAGGAGGGACAGCAGGGCAAGAATACAGAGAGGAAGAGCAAGAAAGCAGAGCACAGCAGGAAGTCCTTACAACTAGCCAACCCCTGAGCCACACAGGGCTGCACACCCTCAGGTTGTGCTTGTACTGATAGAAGACCACTGACGGTCCCCTCTCCCAATGAGGACAGGTTGAGAGTCACTGCTGCTTGGCTCCTGTCCAACTTCCCTGAGATCTTTGCTGTGCCAGGTGGTGCCTGGCATTTGTAAGAACATTGGTGCATTCTGCCTTCATAGCAGTCCTGAAGGGTAGACTTTTTAAAATCTCATTTTATAAATGAGGACACTGAGGCAGACTGGAGAGGTTAGCTGACCAGCCCAAAGTCTGTCAGACAGCTACTAAAGAGTAAGAGAGATGGTCCGACCCCAAAGCAGCTGGTCTCCCAGCCCCCACCCTAGTCCCTCTTTCTGAATCCACCAGTGCCAGCCCTCAGGAAGCCTGCTCTGTGGAGCCTCCACCGCTGCCACCCTCTCCCCTACACTCCCCTGATCCTGGAATCTGGCCATCAGAGCCCGCTCTAGGAGGGTTTGTAGCTTGCCCTTATCAGCTATCTCTTGAACAGACAGCCCCGGCAGCCCATGCCGTGTTCCCCAGGTGAGCAGCTCTGGGCAGACAGGTGGGTGTACCACCCGACAGTGGCAGAGCCGGTGTGTGCTCACTCCCTGGCCCCTGCCCACCACCCAGAACTCCACCAACTCTTGCTTCCCAATGCCGAAAGGACAGTCTGTGTGGTCTTGGTGTGTCAGGGACCACATGATGACCTGCGAGCCATTATAAACGCATGAAGTGACAAGCCATGTGCTTGCCTTTGCCCCCAGGAGCCCTGTCGAATCAACTGAGAAGGGATCTGCAGAGCAAGCACCATGAGTATCTCAGCTCTCGGAGGCAGCACTAAAGGTGAGGCCTGGGCTCCCTCTTGTCCCAGGCTTTGTGTGTGGCCTGCCCTGCAAAGGCCACAAGCACTGCAGCAGAGTGAGAGTGGCATATTGGGAGCACTGAAAGGGAGGCCTCAGGGTTCTGGGGCTGGGGTCCCCTTCTGAGGCTGCCTGGCCTTGCCCCCTCCAGGGAAGCCCCTACCACCAGGCGAGGAGGAACGCAATAATGTCCTCAAGCAGATGAAGGTTCGAACCACACTGAAGGGGGACAAGAGCTGGATCACCAAGCAGGATGAATCAGAGAGCCACACCCTGTAAGTCCAGGAAGCTGGGAGGCCAGCAAAAATGGGGTGGAGTGGGGCTGTGATCCACAGGGGCCTGTCAATACCTGGGGATGCTGAGGGACTTCTATCATTCAGACCTCTGCCGGGACATGTGGCCACAGGCCAGCTAGGGAGGGTGGAGCATGGGAAAGCAATCCAGCTGAGGCCAAACTCAACCAAAGTCACAGGGTGGGAAAGCCCTGGGGGCTGAGTGGGCATGTACATGCATGCCTGTGGAATGTACGCCAAGTAATTGAGGTGCATGTGCTGCACCCCACCTTACCTGCTTTGGGTCAGCAGGCAGCCTCTAGGATGAAGGCTGCAGGGTGGCTGATGGTAGGGAGCCACTTTTTCATGACCCTTTTTTCCCCAGAGAGCTGCCCTCTGGTCGGAGTCGTGCCACATCCTTTTCATCAGCTGGGGAAGTGCCGAAGGCCAGGTAAGAGGTGGTTCGGGGATGGCTGGTGGGTGGACCTCATGCTGCAGTCTTCAGGGGATAAGGAGGAGCCCAAGCCTGGAAGACATGTCAGGGTCTGCAGTGAGTCATTTCAAATCCACAGGAAAGACAGGCTTTTCTGCTCTGTTCCCTCTTGGGAAAGGGAATGAAGGAGTCACTGGGTTCAGGTACCTGGCCTTGCTGTGTGACCATGAAGCTGGCTGCCCAATGAGCCTCCATGGTTCCAGCTGTCTACAGGACATTGAGAAGCCCCTGTAGGGGGTAAGACAACCTCTCTGAGGTGGTTCAGGCAGCCCTGATTGCTGAGTACACTTGATAATCAGCATGTCAGAGGAGACTCACAGATTGGTTCCAACAGTCTCCCAAGTTCAGGATGACATGTTTTGACAGCTGGCCAAAAGGAACAGCCCATCACCTCTCTATTTTGAGGACTTTCTGCATGTCAGTGTCTAGGGACGATCTGAAGCTCCTGAGACGTAAGAGGGTAGGGGCCTTGCTACACAGCTGGCACTCAACGGTGAGTGCAGTTGCCAGGGCCTTTCTCAGGTGGTGGTAGAGGCAGTGGCAGCAGCTGGAAGGGAGGGGTCCAAGTTCCCTGCTAAGTCCTAGGGGCTGCGTCTGGTAACTATGGACTTGCCCATCACCACCGTTTGCTGACTCAACACCCACTACCAGCCAAGCCAGGTCCTGTGCTTGGCACAGAGGACACAGCTCTCTCCTCAGGGAACTGACATCTTAGGGAACACAAGCATGACCCAAGTAGAGAGATGATCATAAAAGAGAGAATTATGCATTGTGATTGCTGCAGTTGGCAAAGTTGGTGAAGGCCTGAAGACGGTTTGAAGATAGTCTACTCATTGGGGAGCTTTTTTACTTTGGGTGGTACAGTTCTCACCCTGGGCTTCTGTTTGGAGGTATATTTGGAAAGCACATCCTGGGGCACTATGACTCAGGGCCTAAAGCAGGGATAGCTGAAAGTCTACATAAACTTTGGCTCTCATTCTCTCCTAGGCACAGGTATTTCAGCCAATACTGTTTGTGTGCCTAGACAGGGGAAAAATGACCTTTCTTTCTCAGGTCCCGCCCCAAGTGTTCTTGCAACTTTGTCACCTCCAGGAGGGTGTCAAGATGGACAACACTAAGGCTCTGGGCTGCCCTTCCCACCTGCTTGCATGAGGTTCCCTTAGACCCATTCCCCCACCCCCACTCCAACACCAAACTCTTCTGTTCCCAGACAGAAGGGCCATCTTCCAAATCCTTGTCTCCTGCCCCTGCACCCCAACCTCACAGCTCTTGGCTGCTTGCCACTACCAGTCCTCTGAGCCCCTTCAGGTGCTCCCAAGGAAGAGGCACCCAGCATGTGCAGTCTGTTTTCCACTTATGCCTTCCAGTCCCAAACTTTTGTCAAGACTGTGATGTGGGCATCTCAGAAGCTAGAGGAGGGAAGCCCCAAGCAGCAGGAAGGGACGGTCAGCTGGCTTTAGTTCTACCCCTTGGGCCCTCATGAGCCTCCCCAAAGGAGGCTGTGCAGAGATGTCAGGTCAGGGACCATGGACTCTCCCTGCCGTGCCTCAGCCCAGGCCTCTGACCATGGAGCCTCCAGTTCTGAGAGCAGAGGGTGAGAGGGCTCTCAGCAATCCCAAAAGACCTCTTTCTCATGGGAGTGTTGGGGCCCGGCAGGCCAGGGAAAAGCTGGAGTTTGGAGGAGAACCCTCTTCAGCAAATGCTCAGCCATAGAATACACCTTTCTGGACACTTGTGTGAGCCGGGATCATACTGAGCCAGTCCTGGAAGAATCAGCCATAGGTACCTGTCCTGGGGAGCGTGAGAGAGATGGGCAGAGCATAACAGGCACCCTGGCCTGGGTGAAGGGGTGGCTGCCTCTCTTGGGAAGTGGCTAGCCACTCTTGCTCCCCTCATTCTGACCACACTTGGACACCCACCGGCCAATCCACTTTGCTGTCATTGGGTGCAGGAGAAAGTAGGACATCCTTGCTTCACCTCATACCTTCTTTTCCCTTGGCAGGCCTCCAAGCACAAGGGCTCCCGCTGGCTATATCATCCGGTAGGTGCCCACTTCCCCATGCCTGCCTGCACTGCTCCCTGGCTTCTCACAGGGGAGCTCACTGTGCTACTTCTTCTGGGCTCTCTTTTAGGGGAGTGTTCACCAAGCCCATAGACAGCTCGTGTCAGCCCCAGCAGCACTTCCCCAAGGCCAACGGAACTCCAAAAAGGTGTGTGTGCATGGAGTGAGGGCCTAGGCCAAGCAGCAGGTATGAGGGCCTAAGCCAAGCTCATGGCAGAGACATTACTCTTTCTGTCACTCCGGGGGGCTGGGGAAAAGGGTGGTAGGGGGCAGCTCTCTGCCTGTGTAGGTCAGGACCCTGGATAGCAGTGCTGGGACAGAAAGCCCCCAGGTGGATGTATGGCCCAGTGTGGACACTTGGGTTCCCAGCAGCCATGCCTGTGGGAGACCCTGGGCCACTACCTGACTGACACTGATCACTGGGACAGAGACACAGGGAGGAGGGTGGGAAGTCTTCTTAGCCTTGACCTCTGGCTGACTGCACTGAGTGCTTTAGTCCACCTTTTTCCCGGCAGACTGAGGTGACATGTCGTCAAAGCACCTTGGTGTCAAGTTGAACCTGGGCTGCATCAGAAAGGCAGGGCCAAGGGGCCCAGGCCTACCTATAGCAGGAGGGCTGCCCTGCTCAGGGTGGTGCAGATGTTCTGGGTGTCTGTTAGGGCTGAAAGAAAAGAGGAAAGGCCACCAGCTACACGCCTGTTGGGACATGTGGGCAAACTGGAAGCAAGAGGGGGCCTGGGAGTGGGCACATGGAAACTTCTTTCCTCTCCAGTGCTGCTGGTGTGCTGAGAGCAGCTCCTACTGGGCCTCCCCGCCCCTCTTCCTCTGGCTATAAGATGACCACTGAGGATTACAAGAAACTGTAAGTACGCAGTTGCCGATCCAGCTCAGTTCCCTCCTCCAAGGACCAGCCCAAACACCAGGCCTGCTGAGGGCAGCTGGTTGGTTGCCTCTGAGCATGGCCAAGGAGTGCCAGTCCTGCCAGCCTGACATTCCTGCCAGTTGCCGCTGTGACCAAGAGGGTGACAAATCCCAGAAAGTTGGACAGCTCCACACATTGCACTTCTGATCTGAGGCAAAGCAGGGGCTGTAAAGAAGCTTATCGAAGGGGCCAGTGGGTTTTGGAGAAAGGGTTATGGATCATGGCTCTGGAGCTGCTGCTGGTTGACTCTGTTTCCTGGACATGGCTCTGCACCCCTCTGGGGTTCTGGCCAGGCTAGGCTGGGGCCTGATGACCCCAAGCGTCCTGATGGCCCTGGCAGCCTATTAGTTATTGGCATTTTGTCCTGAAATCTCAGCTGCTTCTTGGATATAAATCTTTGGGGCTTTCCTTCTGGCCCCTATCAAAGAAGCCCCCCACTATGTGCCCAAGGAGGGGGGATTCTGGGCAGAGGTGTGGGTTGTACTGTAGTTCCTAGGGGCCCCATGTTTTTATATTGCTTTATATCCCTTGGCACAATCATCCAGTGACATGGAGCAGCTAGGAAATCTTTCTGGAGAAGGGGAGAGGCTTGAACTGGGTCTTGAGGGACAGTTAAGGTTGGAATAAGGAGAGAGAAGAGGGCTGGCTCTTGAGGAGAAAGAAGTGGCATGAGCAAAGGCTCAGAGGTAACAATGCCAACATGTGCTATTGTTGTTATAAGTCAGGAAGCCAGGCTGCTGAGGGTGGCAGCCTGTGACAGCAGGGGCAGAGATGGGGGAGGAGGGGCCACAACCAACAGTATCCTCCCCCCCCAGGGCACCCTACAACGTCAGGCGCAGCTCAGCATCAGGGTCTGCTGAAGAGGAAGAGGTGCCCTTCTCATCTGATGAGCAGAAACGGAGGTAACGGTGCCCGCTGGGCATCCCACGGGCAAGACAGTAGCCCAAGTTTGCATGGACCAGTGACATAGGAATTGTGCCAGGTGGGGTGACAAAATGCACAACATGTATAATATCAGTGCTGGCTGCCAGCAACAGGTGTCATTTACTGAGTCCCAGAACCATCTACTCAGTGCTGGGTCAGTTCAGAGGACCGTCTTATGAATGGTTTATGGAGCAGAACCTAGGTAATGAGGGTCTGGGGGAAGCTTCAACTGTGGGTGGATAGACTGTGGGGAGGGAGGTGCTTTGGGACTTTATATCAATTTGTTAAAAAGGGTCCTGAGCAAATTGGACCAAAATAGACCATGCGCCTGGGAGGAGCCCTTTGTGTGTATGCTGTGTGCCCAGAGTCTGGGCAGGGCCTGCATGCCTGGATGGGAAGGTCAGTCTCCATAGGTGCCAGTGCCCCTTACCCCCAAATGAGGCCAGGTGTTTCGGCAGCAGCTAGGTCCTGAGGAAAAAAAGGCCCTGTGAGCTCGGCCTGACTCCAATCCCAATGTCTGTTGGGCTTTGCGAAGCTCCTGTGCTGAGGGTCTGGCAGATGGGCAGTTCTAAGGGCAGAGTCTACAGTGGCAGAGGTCCCTGGGCCTGGGGGGTACAGGGAAAGAGTCAGAAGCTCTGGAGCCAGGCTGCTGGGCATTGACTGTCCACTCTGCCACCGGCTAGATGTGTGGTATCTAAAGTCACTAAAGCTCCCCATGCCTCAGTTTCCTCAACTGTAAATTGTGGGTGAAACTAGCACCTACCTTCCTGGGTCTTAAGGATTCAATGAGCCAGCATCTAGCACAGGGCCGGGCCTCGTATGTCTCTCTGTTTCCTTTGAATCGTTCTGGGAGCAGGTGCTAATTTGGCTTCATGTGCTTGCCTCTCTGGGGTGGCCCACTAGCTGCTAGGCTATGCTGGCAGAGTGAGTCCTGCCTCAGGCCAGTAGATGTCCCCTCTCTGTGCCACCCCAGGTCAGAGGCTGCAAGCAGTGTGGTGAGGAAGACAGCTCCCCGGGAGCACTCCTATGTTCTGTCCGCAGCTAAGAAGAGTACCAGGTGAGTTATGCAGCAGGAGACACAGCAGGGCCTGGCTTCTGGGCCAGCTCAGCCACCAACTGGCTCCTGTCCCCTCAGGGCTTCAGGGTTCCTTTAGCTGGTGAGGGGTTGGTTGAGAGAACCCTCCTAGCCGGGCCGTCTGGGATTCTCAGATGTACTTTCTGGAAAACTGAGAGGTCTGGCTCCTGCCATCAGGACTAGTGAGGTACTGGGAATGAGAGAGAAGCCCAGGTCCCTGTAAAGCAGAGTGGTCATGATGTCACCTGTCCATGGGTTCTGTCCAACACGTTGCCTTTCTGCTTCCCTTTCAGCAGCCCTACTCAGGAGATGCAGGCCCCATTCATTGCGAAGAGGTAAATGTCAGCAAGGGAAGCCTTGCTAGCAGGGGCAGAGTATGGGCGACATGGAAAGCAGGCACAGAGTGGGAAGTTGTGAGGGGCTGGTGGCTTCTATCTTCAACGGCCAGTTCTGTGTAGGCAGGATCTGGCCGACAGAACATATATATGGTACAGCCATAGTGTTTCCAAGGGCCTCTGAGGTTTTGAAGCAAAAGTAGCTACCAGGGTAAAAAGGACTTGTCCCCCTCCTTCCCACCCTGCCAGGGATAGGCTGGACAATGCCTTGGCAGGAGGGATTATTGGGCTGGGGTCCAGAGGTTTGTCACTGGGAGCCTCTTCCTGGCCAGGCTCTTGGAAGTGACCATGACATTGGAGATGGGCCCTAAAGGGCGAACAGGGTTCAACAGGGAATGATCAGGGTGTTAGTTGACACAAAACGTCTTCCGGGAGAGGAGACTATTTGGGGAGCACAGGGAAGAAACTTCTGGAAAGTTGGATTTTAGGAATATTCCATGAGGTAAACAAGGAAGGCATCCATGAGGTAGCATAGTGAGCTGTGTTAGATTCCCAGGGCTGCTGTAATAAAGTACCACAAACTGGGTGGCCTGGACCCCAGAAATGTGTTGTCTTTGAGTTCTGGAGGCTGTAAGTCCAAGGTCAAGGTGTGAGCAGGATTGGTTCCTTCTGGAGGCTGTGAGAGAGAAACCCTTGACATTTTTTGGCTTGTAGACACATCACTCCAATCTCTGCCTCTATCTTATGAACCTTCCTTTCTCTGTGTGTCTGTGTCCAAATTTCCCTCTTCTTGTAAGGACACTGGTCATTGGATTTAGGGCTCACCCTAGTCCGGTGTGACCTGATCTTAACTTGATTGCATGTGCCAAGACCCTATTTCCAAATAAGGTCACATTCACAGGTGCAAGGCAGACATGAATTTTGGAGCACACTATTCAACGTGATATGCTGTCCTTATGCCAAACTGGAGTCGCTGAGCCTCCAGGCTGGGCCACCTCATGGCCACAGACACCACTGAAAGAAAGCATGTCCTTCGGGAGCCCCAAGCTCTAGGGCAGCTGAGCAATGCCACAGGGGACACGCAGTGCATCTGTTTCTCTTCTTGCCCCCAGGGTTGATGTGGTGGATGAGGACAGGCCTTCGGAGAAGAGCCAAGACCTACCTGCTCTAGCAAGATCCCCTCCTGGCTCAAGCAGGTAATCAATCACTCATCTCTGCCTGGTGCTGGTGGCTTCAAGGCTTGCCCTGCCACTGTCACGGTAGAACCTCTGCCAGGTCACCGCCTTGCAGGGCCTCAGGGTCAGTGTTCCCATGTGCCCAGTGACAAGATGAGGCACAGTAATCAGTAAGAGCCTGTCTGGCTGGATGTCCTACGGCTGAACAGAGCAAAACAGCCTGGCATCCAGGGAGAGTATGTCACTCTTGTCTGTTTAATGCTTATCCGTGTTAACTTAACCCAATGGCAGCCACGACATCTCAGGAAAAAGAACTAACCATAGGGTTTGAGAGGGCCTACCATTCTTGAGCTTGTCTATAGCTCTACCATAAGTTGTCCAAGTTCAACCTGCCAGCTGTGTCCTCTGCCTCCTCTGGAGAAGGAGGCTCCACAGTCCCCAGCCTTGCTCACAGCTGCCTTCTTTGCCAGTGTGGATGGAAGCAAAGCCAGAGTGTCTTGGGTAATTTCGATTGAGCGCATGCAGAGTCTGCCTAGCCCTGCAGGGTTCTGGGAGCCCAGGTGGGTGCTGTGAGCTGGCTCTGGCCTGTGAGCCAATTAGATGGGAGGGTCTGGGACAGGGGTGACAGGGCAGGGGCAGGCTGAGCACTGGTGCTCTCACTACAGACGGGGCCCTGATTTGCTCTGATTTCTGAGTCCTGAGTATCTGGACAAATGATGTCTGCAAATAGAGAGCAATCAGTACCTCCTAGTACTTTGTGGTGAATTGAGCTAAGTCCTGTTGAGAGCGCCACTTCCCCGTTGTTACTGCTGTTTAAAGCTCCTGCCTAGACTGGGAGCTTTGTCCAAATCCAAGTCGGCTAAGTGGTATGTCTCCGTGGCACCCTTGGAAGATCCCGAGGCTAGAGAGGCAGAGCACCTGTTCCTACAGGTCACTTTCAGGACTGTTCTAGCTCTCGTAATGCCACTGCAGGCCCCTACTCCCCTCCTCAGTTCAAGTCCCACAACCATTTAACCATTTGTATGTGACCACGGTCCCTCAGAGCCACCTCCTCTGTGCCAGGAGAAGGATAGGGCCATCTGCCATAGCACAGACTGATGAAGGAGAGCAAGGCTGCAGACCTTCTCTGTCTAGAGGGAGCAGGAGTGTGAGGCCATCCTGAGGTCATAGCCCCAGCAGCGGGACTGCCCCTCTTCTTCACTCCTTCCCTCTCTTGATCCTCCCTGTTTGTGTGAACTTTTGTTTGTAAGAACTTTAAAACAAATGGACGATTTGAGGGCTCTTCACAAGGCAGCATTGGTGGGACTTGGGGATTGATGGGACATGGGGGCTGTCTTAGTTAGCTAGGTCTGCCAGAACAGACTAGGTCTGGCTTAAAAACAGAAATGTATTGTCTTCCAGTTCTGGAGGCTCGAAGCCCAAAATCAAGGAGTATCAGGTTTGGTTCTTTCCGAGGGCTGGGAGGGAGGCCTCTCCTTGGTTTGTAGATAGCCACCTCTCCCTGCGTCTCTTCACAGGCTCTTCCCTGTGTGTGTCTGTTCTAATCTCCTCTCCTTATAAGGACATCAATCACTTTAGATTAGGGGCCCACCCTACTCTAGTGTAACCTCATCTTAACTAATTCCATCTGCAATGACCCTGTTTCCAAATAAGGCCACAGTCTGAGACACTGGGGGTTAGAACTTCAACATATAAATTTTGGAGAGGACATAATTTCAGCCCCAAAGAGTACACATCTCTGATTTCTCCTTATTTGTGTTTTGTGTAAAAAAACAAAAAACAAACCAAAATGATGAATGGTTTCAGATTTTTTAAAAAGACACCATAGAAGAATTAGGTTGTGCCGTATTATGTATTTGAGAGGCATTTTAACATTTATGCCAGAAAATTCCTTTGGATGTTTAATACCCATCATCTGGCTGTCATAGCAAGGTGGCTGTAGTGGTTTGCCAGGACAACAGTAACAAAGGCCCACAAACTGGTGGCTCGAACAACAGAAGTATATTGTCTCATAGTTCTGGAGGCCCGAAATCAAAGATCAAACTTGCCTGTGAGGCCCCAGGAAACAGAACTGGGACCACATTACAGAATGTTCCAGACACTAAAGATGTCTCACAATGGGGCAGCCTCCGGTGGGAAGGAAGGAGTTGTCATCAGAAGTGTGCAACAGGGACTGGTCAGGGAGGCTCAGTGTGATGCTTGTCATAATACTTCTTCGCTCAGATTCTGCAGTCACAAAATATCTGCAGCCCTCCAGACAGCTTCCAGGTGAGCTGCTGACTGGTTCCAGATTGCCTTCCTTTCTGACCCCACCGCATCAGAAAGGTCCTGCACTGGTCAGGTCAGGCAGCCACCATCAGTGCCCCACACCCAGCTTCACTGTGCCTAGTTATTCGAGAATTCCAGGCCTGGATGTGCCCTTGAAGGAGCCCAGCCCTGTGGGGAGCAGTGACTCAACCAAATTCTGGGTTTTGTAGCATTTCAGAAAAAGCTGACTTATGGCATAGTGGGGCAGGAGAACATCACAGTCTTGTCCCCAGCTATGGCCTTGCTGAGGCTGCCCCATCTCCCTTGGCTCAAGTCTGAGGTAAGTTCCTCATCTCATGCAGTGGGCCAACCAGGAGGGAAGTCCTTGTCTTAGGTGCCAAACCCTTGAGGGACTTCAAGGAGGGCTGAAAATTTGGGACAGAAAGAGTGCCACACAAGGAAACCCACAGGCTGTGTCCTTGGGGCTGTCCAACTGTCACTTTCCTTCCACTAGACACAAGACCTGCCTGGCAACCCAAAGACCTCTCAGGTCCAAGTATCCACATCTGAACTACTTGTCTCTACTGTCACCCCCACCACGCCCCCCCCCTCAACCATGGAAGAGCCCTTCCCTCCATGCACCCTGGGGCTTGATTTCTTGGGTTCATCTTGTCTTTAACTTTCTCATTGTGGGGTAACTCCTACCCACCTTCTGGACGGAGGTTATTCAAATACCTTCTTCCAGAGAAACTGGCTACCATCCCCATCACAGCACTGGTCAAGTTTCCTTGGCTTTCTGCCTCACCCAATCATGGTAGGGCCTGTAGGCTGTGCTCCAGCATGCTGTCTGGCAGAGTAAGCTGGAGAGCAGTAAGTAAAAGCACAGCCTCAGTTTTCTCACGTATACAATAGTAAGTAGTGATACCTACCTCCTGAGACTGCCCCAAATTCTCAATGGGATAATACATATAAAGTCCTGGTGCTTCCAGGTATAGGCTTGCTGATTTGCAGGGCCTTCTTCAAATGAAGAAACCAACATCGCCACCTTGCGGGCCTCTGAAGGAAAACTGCGGGTGTGGGTACTGCCGCGCGCAGCCGGGTCTCCTGGATGAGTTTGCTGAGGCTGCTGTAACAAGTTATCACAAACTGGGCAGATTAAACAACAGAAACTTATCCTCTCACAGTTCTGAAGGCCAGGAGTCCTAAATCAAGGTGTCAGCAGGGCTCCAAAGGCTCTGGGGGAAGAATCTGTTCCAGGCCTTTCTCTTAGCCTCTGGTATTGCTGGCAATCTTTGTTGGTTCTTAATTTTTAGATGCATCATTCCAATCTCTGCCCCTGTTTTCACATGGCTATATTCCTTCCATGTGTCCAAGTACAAATGTTCCCTTTTTATAAGAACATCAGTCACATTTGATTAGGACCCACTCTTCTCCAGTATGTTATGTTAATTACATCTGCAATGGCCCTATTTCCAATTAAGGGCACATTCACAGATACCGGTGGTTAGGACTTCAGCTTATCTTTTAGGGGAACACAGTGCAACCCATAACAGCCCCCGTGGAAGAGGTGCCATTTGAGCTGGGTCTTCAAGAAGGAATTGCTCAAGGTGGTGACAAAGAAGGAGGAAGGCATTGAAGGAGAGGCACCAGCTTGGACAGGCTTCAGTGATAATTTGTTCCTATTGCCTCTCTGACATAACAAAAAACACCAGTGAAGAAGTATGTTTTATTTGCCTGTGATGTTCTCAAGTGGGGTGTGTCCCAGCCAGGTGCTTTATGCTGTCATCATTGCTATCATGGGAGGACACAGAGATCAGAGCTGCCCTTGTGCACCAGGCACCCTATACCTGGAAGCCCTTGCATTTCCCTCTTGTCATCTCCAATGTGCTAGGTCTCAGCCTAAGCCCCAGGAGGGACATAGACAAGCAGCCCACTGACCCGGTCCTCTAAGGCCTCCAAGTTTAGGTTGGAGCCAGATGTTAGAATCAACTCCAAGGTGACTTTCCAAGGAGAGCAGCCAAGCCACCCTGGCTCACCCAAAGTGAAGACAACCTACCTCCCGGCCTTCACCCTGGCTCCTCCTTTCCTCTTCCTGGGACCCCAGAGGGGCCTTTCTAAACTGCCAGTCTGATCATGTGAAGCCCTTCACCCCCCACTTCAAGCCCATTCCTTGGCTTCCCTTTGCCACACCAGATCTGGTTTCCGCATTTAAGACTCCTGCCAGCTTCCACCTTCTCCTCCCCCACCTCCCTCCAGCTGGCCTCCAGTGGGGCTATATCTCCATGAAGTTTCTCGGGTGTCCTTGGGACTGGATTTGTGTACAGCCTTACACTTTACTAGAGTCAGGACCCATGCCACTGTGCCCCCCATTTTACCCCCCACTGGGCTGGAGGCTTCACCAGGGCAGGCCTGGGGCTCACCCCCATCTGTACTCCAGTACCCAGCCTAGTGCCCAGAGGCAGCTGAAGAAAGGAATTAGTTGCTGTAAGTGGGCTGGGTCTTAAAGGATGGCTTAAGCCTCACTTTGTGGACCTGGGTAGGTATGGTTTGGGATGAAGAGTATCCCCACAAAGCCAGGGAGCTCTAGATTCTCTCTGCTTCTGGCCATCACCATGGCCCAAGCCTGCTGGGTATCAGACCCTGCAGTGGAACCAAAAAGTACATCGCACTTGGAGGGATATGTGTGGTCACTTGTGGGCCAGGTTCTGAGCACGGGAATCCTCAAAGGGGCCCTCTGAGTGCTGAGAATGTCTGATCCTCTGTGAGCAGCTCACAGGCACCTGGTCACTTGCTTTCATTCCCCAAGTCTCTGATATCCTACACCCAGTGGCTCTCACTCCATATTTGGTCTGCAGGTTTCCAGAGTATCTTGTTTGTCATCAGTCCCCATCAGTCTATATACCCAGAATTCCCACTGGCCTCACAAATAGCCACTTGGGACATTCTAGTGGGACCACAGCCAGGGGTCACCTCTGCAAGTGGATAGCAGCATCATGGCAGCAGCAACAGACAGGCGTTGGAGCTGGGCGGTCCCATTTCCACCCAGAAGGCCACTTGCTGTGCCTGAAAGGGTCTGGGCTCATGGGTGGGGGATTAGTAAAGGGGTGTTTCACTCTTCTTCCTCTGGGGCCTGGAGGTCAGTGGCCCACACTTAGCTATAGCACCAAGAAAGCTTAAGGCCAAAGAGGAGACGAGAGGGGGGAAGAAGGCAATGGGTCTGGGTATCACACTGCATTAGCCAGGAGGCTCCTGAGGGAGAGTGCCCTTGGACCCCTGGCACAGATGGGGAAGGGGGAGGCTTTTCTTACCAACAACTCTCTGGGTCTCTTCCTTGGCTACAGTACAAGAGGTGAGGAGATTGTCCGCCTGCAGATCATGACACCTGGGACAGGACTCCGCCTGATGGCTCCAGACCTGGAAGGAATGAGGTATGGGGCCGCTGCTGGGCTCCTTCCAAGCCATTTTAGAGATGGGGTCAATAGGGAAGGGATGCAAATGATCAGGAGCAGGGGCTGGTTGGTGAGAGACATGGTCAACCCAGGTCCTCAACCCCCATCTCATTCTTTCCACCCCAGTGGTGACTGCCCCCTGGCCAGAGATGTTAACCATCTGATGCACCTGGTGCTGGGGAGGGTGAGGGCCAGGGGAACCACAACCAGCAGGGAGCTCAGAGGGCCCAGTCCCTGCCCCAAGATAGGAGGCAGAGAGTCATGCAACAGGCAAGCAGACTGGTGGGGTGGAGGGGGGAACTTGCAGGGTTTGCTAGGGGCTGGGCTCCAGAAAAGCTGGGGTGCGGGCAAGGGGAGATCTAAGCAGGGAGGGGCCAATTCTCTTTGGAGGGACAGGTGGAGGGAGGGATCCCGTCTTCTACTCATTTAGCTATTCACTCAACTAACATTTACTGAGCTCCTGATGCACACCTGACCCTTGTGCTAGGGCCTGGAAGGCAGCTGTGAAGCAGCCAGACTGAGACCCTGCCTCATGAAGCCCAGAGTCTGGGGAGGGAGGTCAGAGTGTATGCCCACTGGGGCAGTGGGAGCTCCAACCAGGGGCCTGTCACCAGCTAGAGGTGGGGATGGTTAAGGGAAGGCTTCCTGGGGAAAGAGGCATCCAAGATGAGTTCTGATGGATTTCTGGTTCCCTTTACTCTCCTCTTTGACTCCTCCTTCTCCACTTCCCCACCCCAGACAGGCACTGAGTCCTACCCATTTTACTTTAGGGATGTTTCCTATTCCTATTCTCCTATTGCCCAATCCCTAGACACTCCATATCTCTATGTACCTGTGTGAGATTTCTAAAAGGCAAAAGTAGTCATGCCAGCCTCCTGGGGAAAACCCTGCAATGCCTCCTACCCTGATTGGGCTCTGCAGCCTGAACTCACTACCCCTCATATATCCTTCCTCCTTGGGCCCTCAGTTCCAGCCTCACAAGCCTCCATATGGTGCCTGTGCACAATTGTCCACTCATAGATCAGTCTTCCCCAAGAACTCTGAGCTCCTGGAGGGCAGGGGCTGCAGTTAAGTGTTCTGTACATTCCCTTTGGCCCAGAACATTATGTTTGTTGCTGGAAAGCTAGAATTCACCAAGCCCTGCCCTGCCCCAACAGACTAGCAGGTATCCCCGTGCAGGATGTAAATGCAGTCACTATGTCCATTTTACAGATGTGGAAATTGAGACCCTGAATGGTCAAGTAACTTGCTCAAGGCAACACGGCCAAGAACAGGCAGATTCAAGCCTCCCACCCAGGCTGCTTGACTTCCACTCTGTGCCTTTTGCTCCATAATTCAGTACACCACTGGGGACCAGGGTGAAGGGGCAAGAAGGGGTGATATAAATACTTGATATTTTTTTATGGATATATGATGAGTATGTAATTGCTGGGAAGCATTTGAGGGTTTGTAGTTGAGGTTTTGGAGAGAAGTTAGGGCTCAAGAAATTTCCATGTTATATGCAGACAAATGAGAGTGAAATAATGGGATTCAATGTTAGTGTGTACTGGGGTACAATGTCAAGGGAATCAAGGAGAGAAGGGCCAGCAGGCTGAGCACAGACCCCAGTGTGGAGGTGGCAACTGCCTGGTCATCCCCCTTGAGGGTGGCTGGGGATGGCAGTCAATTCTAGCAATGTTGGGGGTGAGCTTCCTGAGGGCCAGTCTGAAAGGCATTGGAGGTATGCATCAGTAGCACTGAGAGGTGGGAATAAGTGGAAGTCACTGGCTTGAGGGTAACAGTTGGCGCCATGGGAGCAGAGGAGGTGGGCAGGATGGTGGAGCATGCACATGGAAAGGAATGCTGAGAACACCAAAAGGTGAAGGAGCCTGGAAAGGTATGGTAAGGAAGGTAGGAGATGGTGTCACAGAGTCACGACAGACAGATGGGGAAAGAAAGCAGGAGTGGCCCACTAGGTCAGAGAGAATAGAGGGAGGTGGAATTAGTAGGCTAGGAGCAGTTTTGACATCATGGAGGATTATAATCCAGAACTCTGAAATCAGACTGTTTGGGTTCAAATCCTAGCTCTTTCCCTTGTTACCTGGGGAACTTGGGGGCAAATTGCTTGGGCTTTCTGTGCCCCCATTCACTCATCTGGAAAGTAGGCATGGATAAATACAGTACCCATATCCTGGGGTTTATGTGGAGGGTTCATGCATGCAGAACCGCGAGAATGGAGTCTGACCCTCAATCAACAGTGGCTATTAGTAATGAGAATTTGAGAATTGGCCAGTCCTACAATATCAAATTTTAAGTTCCTTGGAGACAGTTGGCATTTAGGGATGAGGTAACTGCCTTCATCTGAGTGTGGGTGGCTACTGGGTGATTAACTTATGTTTCTTTCCTCCATAGTTCTTCCCTGGGCTCCAAAGACAAAAAGGCCCACAGCCCTAGAGAGGCCAAGAGAGATTTGGTTGGTGATGAGGCCTTCAAGAGCCCCAGTCCAGACCCTGAAAGGTAACTCAGTGCAGGGACATAGAGCCCATGTGGCCCTTGGTCTAAGGTCAATGGATGGAGCTGGGACCAGGACTGTCCAGTTCCCCACTGTGTCTCCAGTGCCTGACGCAGTATAGGTCCTCAATGAATATTTGTTGAAAGAATAAATGAAGGAATGTATGAGGCCTGGAGAGGGGCAGGCCCCTGCCAAAATCCCTCAGGGAGCCAATTGTAGAGCTAGACCAAACTCTAGGCCAGACCACCCCCACCCTAGCCCTTGGCCCAACTTCACTGTGACTTTTCCCCCATTGAAAGCAGTCCTGCTGATGGCCAGGGCAAGCAAGGCTGCCAAATCAGCAGTTTAGGGAAGTCAGTGACCAAAGGATACATGGGCCTCAATGGAGCATCTAGCATGGACTTCCAGGATGACCTGTGGATAAAGGGAGACATGGTAGAGGCTGGCAAGGATGTGAGGCAGAGCCAGTGGGGTATGATGAATCCAGAAGGGATGGTTGTGCCCAGCCATCCTGTCACCATCTCACTGAGTTGTCCTCCAAGCCAGACCAGGGAAGCCTAGGTGTGGTGAGCAGTGACTGAGAGCTAGATATTTCTTCAATGGGATGCTGGTAGCCGGTAATGGATAAGAGCCCACAACCTTGCCTGCTTGCCACCATTTTCTCAGTATGGAGTTCTGGATCCCCGGTAGGGACTAGCATGGAAATGAGGGAAGGGGACTCAGGATGTCTGGGGGAGCTTGTTTCTGTCCTGGGCTCTATGGTTTATTAGTGGCCCCAAATGCCTTGCCACTTGTTCTGTCAGCCATTGATCCCTCCATTGTACCAGCCTCCTCCTGAGTTGCTACTTTGCTCTATTTTTTTGGCTCCACTCTTGCTCCCAGTCCATCAGGTTTGGAAGAAAAGCAGAAATACTTGCTGATGTCAGGTTGGCTCTAGTTGGAGCAGCGCAGGTTGGCAGCCGAGAGCCTGGGGTTCTAGTCTGTGAAGCTTGCTCTCAGGACATCTTAGTTAGATTAAAACTTAACCAGAGTCAGCAAATGCTTCTCTTCCCATAACAGGTCAAGTGCACAGTCAAGTGATGGCAATGTGGGATCCAGAGCCATGGGCTTCCTACCTGAAGTCTTGACAGCAGACATTGGCTCTGGGAAAGGAGGGTAAGCTGCCTGGAGGAGGCAGGTGGACCCAACTTATTTATTCTCTTGTATCTCTGGTGACAGGGTTAAGCTGCCAAAACTGTTTGGGTTGCTGGAGGCTGAGCCACTGTCATTTCCCATAGTCTTGTCTACAGCTTGCTTCTCCAGTTGCTGCCACCACATCCTTTGTCCCTGGGCTTTCCACTTATGGGAATTGCCTACGCTTGAATCTTGCTCTTTCTACCCTCTGCCACTGGCTTTCAAGATCCTACGGAGCAGGCACAAGGGCCCACTTGCAGCTGGAGGCCCAGCCCCTGCCTGGGCAGGCATCAGGAGGTAGGATGAATGTGTGGGGAATGAGTGAAAGGACAAACTAACAAACAAATGGCCAAATGATGGATGAATCAGTGCCTTCTTTCTTCTTGGCTGACCTCTGAGGACAAGCTGAAGGAGGTCCTTCGTCTCTGCTTTCTCCTTTCCCTTCCAAAAGTCCCAAAGCTCCTTTTCCTGCCCCACCAGCCTTTCCTGACCAGTTATGCTCTGTGGTTCAGTGAGAGGAAAAGCAGTAGCCCCTCTGAGAAGACAAGCATGTCTGGATGGGCTCAAATTCTGGACCTGGGTGGAGTCAGGGGCCACTTTCTCAGGTGATTCAGAAAATATCAAGGTCAGTTGTGCTAACGCCCTTATGGTTCAGAGCAAATGGATAAAGAAGAATGACAAAACCAGTGTCTGCAGAGAGCCACAAGGGCATGCTGCCAGCCAGCACACCTGTCCTACCACTGTGCCTCAGTAGGTGCAAAGAAAGGCCACTGGGCTGGGACCTTGGCTCTTTGAGCTGCCACTAGTGGGGAGGACTGTCTGAGAGCCCAGCACTTGCAGCCTGCATCACTGTGTGCTGGCCAGAACAGTTGTGCTATTAATTTAATTTGCTGGCTGCTGTTGTAGACTTCTGTTTCATGTTTGAATATTCTTCCAGATTCTTGCTTACACACCTTCATAAAATGAAGTCCTTGCTTTCTGCTTTCATTTTCTTTAAAATGAAGCCAAACATCAAGTTACCTTGCAAAATAATCTGAAGAATAGTCTAGATATTTATGACTTTTAACCTTTCAAGATTCAAGAGTTTTTACGTTGTCTTACCTATCCTTATTTTGACAATGATTTTTAAGAAATTTGCCTTTATTATATTTCCAAGGAAAATGTTGTTTCTTTTTTTTTAAGATTTTATTTTTAAGTAATCTCTACACCCAATGTGGGGCTTGAACTTATAACCCCAAGATTAAGAGTTGTATGTTCTACCAACTAAGTCAGCCAGGCACCCCAGAAAATGTTCTTTCTTTCTTTTTTTTTTTTAAGATTTTATTTATCTATTTGGGAGAGAGAGAGAGAGCACAAGCAGGGGGGAGCAGCAGGCAGAGGGAGAAGCAGGCTCCCTGCTGAGCAGGGAGCCCAATGCGGGACTGGATCCCATCACCCCGGGATCATGACCTGAGCTGAAGACAGACGCCCAACCAACTGAGCCACCCAAGCATCCCAAAAAATGTTATTTCTTATGCAGAAAACAACCACTCCTTTTCCATTCACTTTTTCCCATTCACTTTTATGAGTTTAATAATTGAACTTAATTAATTATGGCTGCAAGTACAACTGGGATAAACAGATTTGAGAATAAACATGAGGAACTCTTAGTGAGCATGCTGTGAGCATCAATCTACCTGATTTACAGAGAGAAAAGAATGCAACCTATCCATGGGAAGACTGGGTAAGACAGCAACCCACTCACTCAATCTATATCAAGTTGATGGATACAGATGTACTGCAAAGGGATGCTGCTTCTATAAATGGCCCCAGGCCCCAGTAATAGTAACAGGAGCAATTTAGCACATGCTAGGGCTTAGGCATTATTCTAAGTACTTGATATCTGTTAACTCATTTACTCTTCTCGGAAAACTTATGAGGCAGACACAATTATCATCCCCATTTCACTGATGACCAAACTGAGGCTGAGAGAAGTCAGGTGATGTGCCCAAGGTCACACATCTGGGAGGTAGCAAAGTGCTGATTTGAACACAGGCAATGTGCCCGCAGGGACCACGCACTGCCCCAATGTCAGGCAGCTGTGGGATCTAAGTGAGTATTATGCCCTGAGCATCTGTTTGATCAGCCCTTCAGCTCCCATCATCTGTTGGAGATAGAAGCCATCCTTTGGGGAGGAAATAGACATACAGACACAAAGTCCTGAACCCAGACCAGGCTTGGACTCCTTCCACAGACTGTGCTCAGCTGCTGGCTTCCCCCTTCTCCTGGATGGTCAGGATGTGTGTGGTGCCAACTCTCAGCCTTGCAAGCCCAGCACCTACTCACAAGGACCCAAGTTGAGGTGGCAGAGGGGATGGCATTGGGAGGCAGAGCTTGGGAAGAGATCCTCCTGTAGGGACTGCAGCTTAACCTAGCAAGCAGGAGTCAGGAGGAGGAATACCAGGGATAGCCAATCAGTACTAGGAGGCTCAGTCCCAGGGAGCACATGGAGGTGGTTGAAGAGGGCACATGGCTCCAGGGGTGCTAAGGTGCAATGGGAAGGGGTTGTGCATCCCTACACAGCAGGCTTCTGCCCTATTTCATCTACCAATCCACCAGTAGGGTGGCTAGTTTGCTGTGGGTGTGTGGAGCATTTAGTAAGGAACAACCATCCTGTACTCCCACACAGCCCCAGGAAACGTAGGTCAGGCAAGGATACTGGAACCCAAAACCAAGAGCTGATCAGGGGCAGTGCTTGATCTAGAACTCAGGTACTAAGGCCACGGCTCACAAGATGTTATCACACACAGTGGCACCTGTGCCATACTAACAGCAGGACTGAGATGCTGTCCTTTACTGGCAGATGTTGGTCCCCCTTTCCTGTGAGAAGGCAACTGGGAAGGGCCCCCCATCTCCTTTGGTCTGAGGCCTCAGTGGGCATGTGTGCTTTCTCCCTCAGCTCCAGTGCCACTCTGGCCTCTGCTGGACCAACTGACCGGAAGTGTGACAGTCCAGCAGACCTGGAGGACAGAGAGGCACACCTGAAGGGGTAAGGCATCAGACAACAGTGCTGAGCTTCTGAGGTGAAGAAAGCAACTCAGGTATACCTTAGCCTTTAGCTTGGAAGGTGAGACCAGCAAGGCCTGTGAGCTGGTCCAAAGCTTGTGGCAAAAGCTGAAACCCCAGCTAGAGCCCTCTGGCCTCTACCTCTGGGACCACAAAGCTTTCCACTACACCTTGTTGCCTCCAGCCAGGAAGTCTACCATAATCAGGAAGTCACCCACTTGTTCAATCAACATTCACTTGAATGGCACCTGCCCTATGCTGGAGGCTGGAGCACACAGATATGGCTGATGGGAGGTAAAGCCTGGACCAGACTGGAACAATACATTATGCTGGAGCAGGAAAATGGGGGCCCCAGGACAGCTTCATGGGTGAGGTGGCTTTTGAGCCGAATCTTGAAAGGTGAATAGAGGTCCTTCAAGCAAAGGAAACAGGATATGCAAAGGACTCCAAACAACCTTCTATTTCCTGGGCACTGTATGTAGTTGAGTGTGGCTAGTACTGAGGGTTCTTGTCAGGGACTGTGGAATAGAAGGCTTGTCGAGGTATGAAGGGGCTGATTGGCCTTTAATACCAGATATTGTTATTGACTACAACAACTACTTAACTTTGGGTCACCTACTGTGTGCACAGCCCTAGACTCACTGTGTGTTATACAGTGCTCCCCACAATCCTGTGAGGTTTGCACCTAATTAGAATGAAGAACAAAAGTCTGGAACCTAGGTATCTGTGCCTCCTGGGAAGAGCAGTGCTCTGAAAGAGATAACCAGGGTGCTGATGTAGAGTGGTGGCAGTGAAGAGGGCTACTAGTTACATGGGGTAACTCAGGCAAGCTCCTGTAAGGTTCCTAGGAAGAGCAAGAAGAAAAAGGCTGCAGCTAGAGAACTGACAACAAATCCTGCAGTGGGAATACACTAGGATGTTCCAAAGCAACCACATAAAATGAATAAGCTAGGGAAACTGAGGCACTGAAAGGTTAAGTGACTTGCCCAAGAGCTTACAAGCAGCAAAGCTGAGTTCCAATGCAAGAGCCTCTAAAAAAACAAAACAAAAGAAAAACAAACAAAAAACACTTCAGGAAAAACTTAAAAAAAAAAACAACTATTTTATGCTGTCTGTCATGTGGAGGCTATTCTCAAAATCCAGGACCAGTAACTCTCAGCTAGTTAAAGTGTAAAGCATCCTGTCTGCATGATCTCATCTAATATTCCCCAAACCTGGGGCAGGATCTGGCTTCTTCTTATGCATTATGACAATGGAGAAAACTCTGGCTGCACTTGAGAATCACCAGGAAAGTGTTTAAAAAGAAATTAAGGAGGGCAAGTATTGCATGGTGCACGGGGTGTTATACGCAAGTAATGAATCATGGAACTTTACATAAAAAACTAGGGATGTACTGTATGGTGACTAACATAATATAATAAAAAAATATTATTAAAAAAAATAACAAACTTCCTGAGCCCCATGCAGAGGTTTAGACTTAATTGTTGTGGGGTGGCTTACACCATCCATGTTTTTAAAAAACCTCCCAGTTTATTTTCATGGCCAGTCTAGGTTGACAATCATTGCCGCCTTCGCGCGTGCGCTTTTGTTTGGACGCGCGCGCCTAGCGGAGCGCGACACCGTCTTTTGTGCGCCCGCGTGGCGGGGCGGGCGCGCTGAAGCTTGTGTGCGCCTGCGCGCACCGCCATTTCCTGCATCGGGGAGCTCGGGTCGCAGTGCCTATCAGGAAATGCGACCATCCACAAAGCGAAATGGCTGCTCAGGGCTACAAAAGCCTCGGTGTAGTTTCTCCTGCCGTGCTGGTTCCGGCCGCTAGATGGCGCGCGAGGATCAGAAATGGGCCGGGTCGTCCGTCTGGGACCACCCTGGGCTCTCACTGTGTTTGCACCGGTGGCCTGGCGGGCGCTGCTGGTGTCAGCGACCTTGCGGGTGCAGCAGGTCCCTCTGACCCCGTATGGACTATCGACGCCGTCCAGGCAGAGTCGGGAGACAGGGGGCGGCCTCCCCGCAAGGAGACGAAAGGGGCTCCTGTGGCCCCTGCCAAACAGGCCGGCCTTGGTCGTCTCTGGCCACTGATCTTCAGAGCTGCCCCTGGGGCAGGCGCTGTGGACACACGGGGAGGGCAGGCAATCCTCCATCCATGAGGGACCACTTGGGCGGATCTCCTCGGGCACGGCTCTGGGGCTCTGGAGAGGCAGCTCAATTCCCAAGAGTTGTGTGAGGAAGGGTGATGGGGGTGGGCAAGGAGATCCTATAGGGCAGTCGAACTGTCCCAAACTTGAGGAACTCTTCCCTATTCTAACTTAGTCTTGCTTCATTACATGTGCAGGAAGAGTCAGTATAGTATGATGATCAAGAGCATGTATTCCTGTGTACTGAAGCTCTATCACTTACTTGCTATGTGGCCTTGGGTATCTTTGTCATCTCCTCTTCAAACCGAATCCAAGCTCATTCTGCTCACTGCAGGACAGGCCAGTATGTGGAGAGGCAAGATGTTAGGGTAAGGAAAGCGACTTTATCCAGAAAGCCAGCAAACCAAGGAGATGGTGGACTATTATCCTAAGGCACTATCTCCTCTTGGCATGAAATTCGAGCTTCATAAAAAAAATCAAAAGAAAGTTAGCCAACGGGGAAACCAGAAGGGGTGGAATTAAAAGGTGGTTGACATCTGTAGACATCCCAGGAAGGTTGTATAACTTCTGTGTCCTTGGTCAGTTTATCTTTGTTAACAGGAATCTGGTCATGTTGTTCCTGTAAATCTTAAACATAACATAGTCATTTTTGTGCATACTTATTTATCTCCTTGGGTGAGGTAAATTTTGGGTAAAGAGTGGTTTTTGCAAATCTTAGCTGTAGCATGCCTCTGTGCAGGGCTAAACAGAAGTTTCTAAGCTATACATCATAGTAGCAAGGAAAATAGAAGCAATATGGAGTCAAACATGCTAAGTTTGTTCCTATTACACTCTGTGTTTGAATTTCCTTACCTACAGAATAGTGGTAATAATGGTTCCTACCACACAGGGTTGTTGTGAGGGTTAAGTGAGTTTGTTTGTGGAAAGCATGTAGGACATTCCCTGGCACAAAGTACTATGTACTATGTCAAACTCTCCTTTTATAAAAACTTCAAGCTAAATAAAGCAGCCCCAAAGGAATACCTCCTTCTACCAGAACTATTCAAAAACACTGGGAAAGCTGACTTCTGTTCCCCTTTACAGTTTTATTGGCTGGATTTCTTTTAATAAGACACAGAGTAGTTCATCCTCTCCCCACCAAACTTTTGGTATTTTTTTATTTTTATGTTGCAAGCCTGGGCTTTCCACGTTTATGTTCTTTCTGCATGACGAACAGGTAAACTTTAAGCACGTGTATTCACTGTGGACAACCATTATCATCCTGGGGGTGTTATCTTACATGTGGGGAGTGTAATTGTGTCCAGAATAGACAGTAACTGTATTAGGCTACTGAATCTCTTATCTAGTTACAGCCTGAAGTATTACCTTGCCCATACCTAAACTCTTGACTTCCAGGCAATTCATTAGGGGCATGGGAGACCTCTGGGGTATTACTTGTTCATCAAGAGTTCCTGTGAATGTTTTACTAAGATTTCCTTTTTACAGGTCAGATGGATTACACCTCCTGTAACTGTAGTGACTTTGCTCTGAGACCTAGGGCAAAGGTACCTTATTCATCCACTTGTCCCTGTGTTGCAGTGGACCCCCAAATTACTCTTTGCAGAGAATCTTGACTTGATTCACAAATTGATGAGGACAATCTCTGGTACCATAATTCTATAAAGGACAGGAGATGGGACAGGATTCTGATGAAGTCCATGGCAAAGCTAGTTCAGGGCTTACAGAGGCAGGAAACAAGCTCTTTAGGCCTTCTAGGTTTGTCTTTGGCTCAAGCATGTATGCCACAAGTATGGGTGGGGTGGGTGTGTGAGGGTATCCTGCTGGCTAAGGGATTGGCATTATCTGAGCAGACCACTTTTGGGATCTGGCTGGGCTGCAGCAGACCATCAGGGTAGAAGCAGCACAGAGAGGGACAACACCCCCTTGCCTGAAGATTTGCCTGGGCAGCTGGTAGTGATAATAAGCTTATTATCCCTGCTAGGGTATTTTGATTCATTTCACTTGAGGCTGAAGAATCGCATTGCTTTCAGGGCATACTCCAAAAAGTATGGTCACTACTCCACTTGTTATTTCAGTTTAAAGGAAGGGAGCATACCTATTATGGGATTAATTTTCTATGAATAAGGAGTCCCAGGGCTAGAGGTAACTAGTAGTGTGATCTTCTTGTCCCATGGTAGCACCACCAGTGATTGGAGGTATGCTGCTGATGTTGGGAGGCTTGAGTTCAGGTTAAGCCAGTATCAAGGTGGTGATGAACTAGATTTTTATTTTCTAGAATGCTAGGCTTATGCTCTCAATAACCGGACTCAGTGTCCTTGGCCTAGTGGGCATTTAACATCTTTGAGGCCTCCAAGTAGCAGCACCATCACACATAGAGGTCATGGAGAAGGCACCAGAAGAAAGAACAAGGCCCTTGGAAGCACCTCAGAAGGGGATGGTGATGGGAGGGGTGTTCAAGTGTAGATGTGACATGAAGCCAGAGAGAAAGAAAGATTTCCCAAAGAGCTCGATGTGTGGGATAGCTGAGAAGCTACTTCCCCTTTGCCATATTCAGGGGATAGGAAAAGAATCAGAGGCTTTCTCTAGTATGAGTGGGAACTGCTTTTGTCAGTTGGAGGGGGAGCAGTAGTGCTGGGGTCATTCCAAAGAGGACACGGACTCTCTGTGTGGTGGGGGCCATGCTGGGGTCCTCTTCCCCATCTTCTGGAAGAGGAGGCCACTATAGCCAGAGGAGGTGACATCAGCAGGCAGTGGGTAAAGGAGGACTGGTCCCAAAGCACTTGCTCCATAAGGATGTTTACTCTTCCTCAGCACCTTGGCTGGTTCTGAAGAGAAGAATGTGGCTGCCAAGGTGGGAGAGACCTGGCAGGAGAAGCCCGTAGCCCTGAGGTGTGGCCACGGAGACCCAGCTGCACCCTCCCAGCAGCCTTCAGTCCCCAGGACCCTAGAGCCACAGGGCAGCCCCAGAAGACCTGAGCAACTTGCAGAACTGGACAGCCAGGCCAGCAGGTAAGGATTATGCTGTGCTGGGCCCCTGCCTTCCTGAGCCGAAATTTTGTCAGGGACCATGACCCAGGTAGGACCCACTTTTTTAAAACAAGATTTATTTACTTATTTTAGAGAGAGGGAGAGAGAGTGGGGGAAGGGTAGAGGGAGAGAATCCTGAAGCAGACCCCCCACCGCATGTGGAACACAATGCAAGGCTTGATCCCATGAGTCATGAGATCATGACCTGAGCTGAAACTAAGAGTCAGATGCTCAACCAACTGAGCCACCCAGGCAGCCCAGATGGGATCCACTTTTACCCCATGTTCATGCCAGTGCCTGGCACTCACACACCAGGTGCTCAAACTCCTGCCCCATGCGTGGAGTTGAGATGGTGACTCCCTGGGTGTGAAGCAGTGTTGAGGGGCTTACTGTGGTGCAAGTAGCTGGGATTGGGCCTGTGATAGGAGCAGGTGTATGTACCCAGAAGTAAGAAGCCCTGGCTAATTTCTGACATGTGGAGCAGGAAGGTCTCCCAGGATGGGGGTCCCAAGTAGGATGAGGGTTATTTGTATGTATAAAATGGTGCTGTCAGAGAATGAGAGAGAGAGAAAGATTGACATTGAATAATAACTGACATTTTCAAGGTAACCTCATCCACTCTATAGTCCTCAGTATAACCTTCACTCAACTCCAGAACTGTTTACGCAATAGCCTACTGGACATTGTTATACAGATTCCCTACAGGCACTTTACATTCAGTGTAACTCAGATGACCTTATATCTCTGCATGGCACCTTCCCCCAACTTCCTTTCTGTCTCTCAGCTCATTCTTTCCGTTTTGGAACCATTACCATCTACCCAGTTGACCAATCCTGAAATCTTGGGAGAGCCTTGGCTGCTACTTCCCTTCACCTTTACCTTTTATAAGACAACAAGACTTGTGGCCTTATCATCTCTTCCTTGGCTGAGCACTTTTCCAAACTGGTTTCCTGCGTCATCTTACTTTATACCTCCTGGCCTGATTCTCCACATGGCAGCTGGAAGAAATCTTCCTACAAGTCTTGTCTGGTCTGTTCATGATGAGTATAATATATTAATGTTATTAATGTCAATTTTGTTATTGTTTAATGGATATGGAGTTTCCCTGATCTCTTGTTTATACTATTGGCTTCCTTTCCTCTTCCTCTTCTCTTGGGGAAGAATGGCTTATTGATTGCAAACTGGGAACAGGAACTGCATGAATCCAGCTTGGCCAGTAATTCTCCTTGTATTTGGAAGCAGATGGCTTCAGATGTGCAGCCACAAAGGTTCCCCTTGAATTCTTTGGTTCTATCTACAAGCCCCCAGGGCCAGTTGTCCAGCCAGGCCCTTGGCTGGGTGAGTAAGGACCTTTGGTTCAAGGGTGCATGGGGAGCTCTCCTTTTTGGCTCTACATGTAAAGCCATCTGCTTCATCAGCTGACATTTATCTCCATTTTCTGTTCTTCTTTTGTCTAAAACAATAGGTGTTATTTATTGCCCCCTTAAAACTCTGAATGTATACAATGAAAAAAGGTAAAAGTAAGGGAGAAACAAGGGCAGATGGGTCAGAATTCTGGATAATAATATTGAAAGGTCTTGTAGCAGAAGAGGACCTGAAGAAGGGCACTGAGAAGGAAAGTTTTGGATAAATGGAAGAACCTGGGAAGAGTAGCATCATGGAAACCAAGCCAGGCTGAGTGAACTTTCCAGTATGCTGCAGACCCTTACATAAGCCCACAGATTTGGTAAAATGGAGTTTATGGCTGCCTTAAGCAGGGGGCAGATCAGGGGAGCAGAAAGATTATGGTTGACTTATGGTGGATTGAGGAAGAAATCGGTGGTGAAGTGGTGTAGTTGGTGGAGGTGTACAACTCTTTCTAAAATGTTGGCCAGGAATTGATGGAGATTGGATGGGTGAGCAGATAAATGCAGCTACAGGGTGATGGTAGGGGCTTTCTAAAGTGTATGCTTATATGTGCAGGTGAGGAAATACACTCTGGGTAAAGAGAGTTTGATATTTGAAGAAAGAGTGAGCAAACCCAAAGGTGAAGTGTCACTGAATTTATGGTAAGGGCTTAGGGTGGTAGGTTCTAGAGTCTTGGGAAGGAAGGAGATGGCTCTGTCTTAGAGACAGGAGGGAAGGATGAGTGCAAATGTAGTTTGGAGCGCAGTGGAAGGAATATGCAGAGTAATGTGGGCTCCTTGATTTTTTCTGTGAGTTAATGAGCTACACGTTCTATAATGTTACTTAGTAACTACTAGCCCATGTACTAAGCACTGGGGATACTGAGAAATAAGATTTGGTCCGTGACCTCAAGGAGGTATGGATAAGGTATAATGGCAGCACAGTAAGAGTATGTGACTTGAATCAGGGAAGGCTTCACAGAGGTGACAGTTGATGTTCTTCTTGAAGAACTTTGTGAGAAGGTGAAGGATTCCAGGAGTCAGGGGAATCTCCTGTGCTGAGGGGTAGATGACAGTGTTGCTGCTTGAGGAGCACCCTGTGGTTTGATATGGCTGTAGTTTATTGTGAGAAGGCAGTGGAAAAGTTGATATTGGGCAGATGGTGTACAGACAGTAGTTTTCTAAAAAAAAATATTTATTCATGTGTCAGAGAGAGAGAGAGTACACGCAGGGGGAGCAGCAGGCAGAGGGACGAGCAGGCTCCCCGCTGGGCAAAGAGTCCGATCCAGGTCTCCATCCCAAGATCCTGGCATCATGACCTGAGCCGAAGGCAGATGCTTAACCGACTGAGCCACCCAGGTGCCCCTGTACAGACAATAGTTAACCAAGCAGGCCTGAGACTGCTGTCTTTAGAAAGGGCTGCTTGTAAGATGTGCCTCTGAAAACGGGAAAAGGTAAACAGTTCTCTACACTGATATGAACCTTTCCCTAAATGTTAAGAGATAAGGCTGACCACCTGGATAACTAGTATAAACAATGTACTTTATGCTGAATCTCTGCTTGCCTCCTGGGAGTTGGGAATTTTGGTACATGCCAGGCAGAAAGTGCCTATGTAACCAGTCTCCAATCATAATCCTGGGCTGTGAATGAAAACACTGCCTTTTCCTTTCACTGATTTTGCTTGGTATCCTTTTATGGTCATAAATCTTAGCCTTGAGGATGACTATATGCTGAGTCTTGGGAGTCCTCCTAGTGAATCACCAACTCTGGGGGTAGTCTTAGAGACACCAACACACCATATCAGTCTAATAAAGGACAAAAGCCACGTGTTCACAGATAGGTCAGATCCTTATGCCTTTACAAGGATTTGGACTTTCTCCAAGGACGAAGAGAAGAGGGAAGAGAAGAGAAGAGACTTTCTCCAAGGACGAAGAGAAGTCAGGGAAGTTTTTTAAAAAAAATCATTGTAAAATTCACACAACATAAAAATTACTATCTTAACCATTTTTAAAGTGTGTAGTTCAGTAACATTAAGTACATTCATGTTGTTGTGCACCCAGTCTCCAGAATGATTTCTGTCTTACGAAACTGAAACACTTTCCCCATGAAATAACTCCCCAGCCCCTGGCACCCACCAATCTACTTCCTATCTCTATAAATTTGACTACTCTAGGTTCCTCATAGAAGTGGAATTATGCAGTATTTGTTCTTTTATAACTAGCATCTTTCAGTTAACCTAATGTCTTCAAGGTTCATCCATGTTGTAGCATATGTCAGTATGTCCTTCCTTTTTAAGGCTGATTAATATTGCATAATATAGACTCACTGCATTTTGTTCATCCATTCATTTGTCAGTAGACACTTGGGCTGCTTCCACCTTTTGGTCGTTGTGAATAATACTGCCGTAAACATGGGTGTGCAAATATCTCTTTGAGATCCTGCTTTCAGTACTTTTGGGTATATACCTGGAAGTGGAATTGCTGGATCATATAGTCATTCTATGTTTAATTTTTTTTTGAGAAACCGCCGTGCTATTTTCCACAGTGGCTGTTTTCTACCATTTTACATCCCCATATACAGAGCCAAAAAGTTTTAAGCAGGGGAGTGATATGGTCATAGTTTTGATTTAGAGTTATCTCTGTGTTGGCAGTGTGAAGAATGAACTGGAAGTGGGAAGAGTAGAGGCAGGAAGAAGAGCTACAAAGTGGTTCCAGTCCATCAAGTAAGAGATGAAGGGGCCCCAACTAGGGCAGTACCTATGGATATGGAAACAGAACTGTTAAATAAATATAATGGACCTAGAGTTGGGCAACTGATAAGACTTGGGGGAACGGTGACGGAAGGGGAGTTGTTAAGTCAGAAAGCCATATTTGGGGGCGCCTGGGTGGCACAGCGGTTAAGCATCTGCCTTCGGCTCAGGGCGTGATCCCGGCGTTATGGGATTGAGCCCCACATCAGACTCCTCCACGGTGAGCCTGCTTCTTCCTCTCCCACTCCCTCTGCTTGTGTTCCCTCTCTCGCTGGCTGTCTCTCTCTCTGTCAAATAAATAAATAAAATCTTAAAAAAAAAGAAAGCCATATTTGTGGCTCACGTAGCATGGTGGAGTGTGTGACCCCTCTGGCCCAGGTTGTGGGCAGGTTATCTCCAAGCTACTGCTTCACTGCCTGGAGCCAATAGAGCAAATGCCTAGTCCGTGGAAATACCAAGCCAGGCCAGCACACTCAAACAAATTGGCAGACAAGCGCACCTGAGGCAAGGGTCTGGCTTTCAGTTGGAAACTCTGCCTAGGCCAGCCTGGACGAGTTGCCCTGGCAACACTGTTCTATTTCTAAGATGTGCAGCAACACCCGGAAAATGTCTTTCCTTTCTTCCTCCTAGTAGTCCAAATCCTGGAGTGTGCTGGATATTACTGTAGACAGTCTTCTTTCTAGAACCGGCTGGGTTTTCTATTTCCAGTCTTTGGGTCTGACCAGTCATAGCATCTCAGTAGACTAGGCTCATTAGGAAGGGTGGCATTTGGAATTTGTGGGCCAGGGGATTAAGGACCACTACTGCTAATAGTCCAAAGTAGCAAGCAGTCCCTCAGCTCTGGTCTGGGCATAGAACAGGAGGAAAACCAGTCAATGCAAACCTACTAGTGGATAAGGCTTAACTCGCCTGGGATTGCAGGAAGTATAGGGGTGGCAGACCGAGAACAGCAGGGATTAGGCAATAATAACAGCAGAATTTTAAGGGAGAGTGGACAGAGGATTGGAAAAATCGTTGTATTTTAGAATGTCTGAATTGACCATGTTAAACTCTTCCAAAGCCCAGACAGAATAGGGATTTCTCCTGGGTGGACCAGATATTTCACATGGGGAGAGTTGGTGTGACCCAGCAGAAGAGGATCAGAGGACAATTGGTGCTAAGGGTAAAACCTTAGGCCATGGGAGATTGAGTTCTTCCATCAGTTTAGCAAACTACTTTTTTAAAAAATATTCTATTTTTAAGTAATCTCAACACCCAAAGTGGGGCTTGAACTTACAACCACGAGATCAAGAGTCTCGTGCTCCACCAACTGAGTCAGCCAGGTGTCCCTGCAAGTTGTAATTGTTATAGTTTGTTAGCTCTGTCATTTCAGAAAACCAAGGACAATGTAATTGGGGGATAGAGGAAGAACTTATTGGATTTCTTTCTTTTATTTTTAAGAAGATTTAATTTATTTTCTAGAGAGTGAGTGCGCGCAAGCAGGGGGAGCAGCAGGCAGAGAGAGAAGCAAGCTCCCCGCTGAGCAAGGAACCCTATTTGGGACTCGATCTCAGGACCCTGAGATTATGACCTGAGCCAAAGGCAGATGCTTAACTGACTGAGACACCCAGGCGTCCCAAACTTGCTGGATTTCCTAGATGATTTAACTGGAGAAATGCATTTCTGAGTCACTTAAAAGAGCCAGAAATCCCCACCTGGGTGTATTTGTTCTAACAAAAGTTTAGCAGCCCTTTTCTAACAAAAGTAGTGGCCCTTTTAAAAGGGGAAGTTTCAAACTAGTGAGAGAACAAACATATGGTAGTAAGAACATATTTAAGTTACCTTTAAAAAATAATTGAAATTATGACTGATAACATTGAGCTGTTGTTGTTTAATATTGGGCAGGGCAGCACCAGGACCCTGAGAAATATCACGGACAGTGAGGGCACTAACAAATTTCTAGGAGTTTTATATAATTTCTGAAATATTTATATAGTTGAAATTTTAGTCCTTAAAATTTAATTTAGGAAAGACTCAGAATTATCATTATTTTGGATTTGACAGTGCTTTCCATAAAATGTATACAATATTAAATAAACCTAATTAGTTTAGTACTTCTCTTGTTACAAGGTGAAAGAACAAATAAACTGTTTGGGCCCCCTGGGAAATCCCAATGTCAGTTTTAGGTATAAAAGATATTTCAGATTTGATTTGCGGAAGGCAAAAAGTCAAATGTTATCAGGAGTTTTGAACATTCGATGAAGATTATGGGATAGTGAGAAATAATACTTGGTTATTAAATCAAAATGACAAAAAATTTAAAATAAACAGAGATTGTAAACACTTTTAGCTCCTTTAAAATTAAGGCCTTTTCAAAATAATTGAGGACATGATAAAGTCAACATAAAGAATAAGACATTAGTTTGATAAGACATAAAAACTTAGCTTTTTAGATCGTGTTACCCTTAAAAATAAAATAGGCAGTTATTTTACCAGCAAAATGGATTTAGTTGGGAATAGCAGAGAATTGCAATTCACGACATAAAAACTACAGCAAAACCAAGGCTGAGAACAAAGGAGAGGAACACTCTTTTATAGAAGAAAGGGAAACACATTAGGAGGGCTTGTTATAAACAAAACGTCCATTGGAGTAAACTAGGACTTCTAAGTGTAGTAGTGGCTTCTCATTGGCTGAGTTGTGACAGGCTATCATGGGCTTGGCTGTTGCCAGGCAAGGATAAAATCTTCCTCCTGCTGGAGTAGTAAAATATAGGCTTCTTCCTGTTGGTTTTGCAAAGGGCGTGAAAGAGTGGTAGGGCATGAGAGCTCCACTTCTGGCCTCCTGACTCCATTTTAGTGAGGTTTCCCTTCATTAATTTTCACAGTAGATTACTGAGGAAAAAAGAAAGACCATTAACCTTTTATTAACTGCAGGCCAATGAGCCAAGAAAATCTTTTTTTTTAAGGTTCTATTTATTTATTGGGGGGGAGGGGCAGAAGGAGAGGGAGAGAGAGAATACCAAGCAAACTCCGAGCTGAGTACCAAGCTGAATACCAAGCAGAGCCTGACATGGAGCTCAGTCTCACAAGCCTGAGATAACGACCTGAACCGAAATCAAGAGTCGGATGCTCAACCAACTGAGCCACCCAGGCACAACAAGAAAATCTTGTTATTTCAACAGAGAGAAAGCCAAATTTTAGTTTTCTATCAGTATAATACTTGATATTAGAGCTCTTTTTGAAAATATTATAAATAGTCTAATTAAACTTTAGTAAATTTTGACCATGACAAATAAAATTTATTTTCTGTAAACCTTTTATAATTTTAAAAATATCCATTTACATCTCATCTTACAAAATTTTGGAACCACTGGTTAATTTAGGACAAAACTGTTCTTTTTCCTTAACAAAAATATATTTGCATACCTTCCATACAAAGTTGTTCTCCTTTGCCATTATTACTTTTGGTAGTCTTATTTATACATATTGATTATAATTTTTAACTGTTAGTAACTTCTATTTTATAGAGAAAACTAGGAGGTAGATCATTTTGAACTATTTGTCATATACCAGCATTTTACAATAGACTAGTAAAGCTTATGAATATATATCTCATAAAATTTTATAGTTATATACTTTTTTATAATATAATTTTTCAGTGTGGACAAATGAAGACATTTATTAACAAATCTATCTACAGCCTGTCTGTACTATAAAAAATAAGCAGCAAAAAGTATATAAACTTAGGCTTGGTAACTAATGTTTCAGTATTTTATCTTCCTTAGAAATGATCGAGGTATTTAGTGAATATCTGTTAATTTAGCATGAATGTAAGGTTTTAAATTTCCAAAAAGATCTTGGAAACCATCTTTAAGCCAACATATTACAAAACATAATTACAGTTGAAACAGAGTTTGTCAGAATACTGACTCAATTTGACTAAAAGCAAATTTATATTTTTGTAATCTTAAACATCTAGTAGATTTAATACTAGCTTATTGGGCTAGTAAACCCATTAAGTTTAGGAAGATTATACTCAAGTAGAATAAAAATATGTGCTTATATTATATGTAAGGTTGATAACTCACGAGACATAGCTGTTCTTATTAAACTAGGAATATTAAACTAGTGTTGTTTGCCAACGATTTAGCTAAATGTTTTGAACTTGAATTTTTAAAACATTTGGGTTAGTTTTTATAATACTGGTTTTTACATTCAAAGTTTAGAAAGTGCTTATTTAATTAATGAAAGTCTTAGGAATATTTAATTAGTGTAAGTGCTTATTTATCTCTAAGTCATTTGGAATAGAAAATAAAGGACTTTGTAAGTGAATTTGGTATACTTTCCAGAGATAGGAAAATATTACACATATATAACATATGTATATACATAAACATACAGACAGACACAAAAAAGATCTCATGGCTTTAATTCTAAGTTTTCAGCCGTGAGTCAGTTATAAACACACAAATGCAAAATTCATTGATTTTATAAGTGTTGGCTCTCATCTTTGCCCCACTTTATTTTTTTATGAGAGTTGTGTTTGTGGCAGATGGGACAAGTTGAGGTTACCTGCTTAACATGAAGACTAAAGCTTCCTACTAATATTTGTAGAGGAGGCTTTTAAGAAACTTTTTTTGTCCTGAGAGTAATCTTATGGAGACTGTAGACTAAGTTTGGAGTGACGGAACAAGGAGAAACAGCCCTTGGGGTGTCTCTAAAGTTCGTCTACCTGGATAAAATATCCAGAGCATTCAAATTAGGTTTTTCAGCTTCAAATGGTTGCTTTTGGGATCCCCAAGATCCTGGAGAGCCCCCAGTGGGGGCAGGGACCTAAAGGATCACATAGTGGCACTAGGCACAGATAATTTGGGATATTGGGAAGCACTAGTAGCTTCAGGGGAGAGTCGGCAAGGAAAACGGAATGAAGTCACAAGAGTGAGTGTAGATAGCTCTTTCATAATGTTTGGCTGTTGTGGGGGAGGAAACTGAAGTTGAGAAGGGCCTTTTTGTTTGTTTATTTGTTTGGGACATTTAAGTAATGAACTCTTGTTTCTGCTTCTACCCCAGTTCCATCTCCACTTAGTGATGGGAAGTGTAGAGCTGGCTATATGGTCACACTGAGCCCCAGGAGGGGATTGAAGTTCTATCTTCGTTGCCATTAAAAAAAAAATTATATATATATATATATATATATATATATATATATATATATATATATACATATATATATATATAATTTATTTATTTGAGAGAGAGAGAGAGAGAGAGCAAGCACAAGCAGGGGGAGGAGCAGAGGGAGAGGAAGAAGCAGGCTCCCCAGTGAGCAAGGATCCTGACACGGGACTCCATCCCAGGACCCTGGGATCATGACCTGAGCTGAAGGCAGACGCTGAACTGACTGAGCCACCCAGGCACCCTTTGATTGCCATTTATGAGCTACAAAGGATCCCTCACCCCAGATTGTTCATCTGTAAAAAGGGGATGAAAATGCAATTGCCTCATAATAATAGCTGTGATTACTTAGCAATAAAGGCCAAATTACTCTTAACTGTGAAAATAAAGCTGCCACAACAATACGTATGTGCCTGCTTGTGCGTGTGCCGGGCTCCTACACATTTCAGCTTGTGTGCATCTGCGTGCACAGCCATTTCCTGCAGCCAAGAGCTTCGACCGCGGTGCCCTCTGGGAAATGTGACCATCAATAAGGAAAATGGCTGCCCTGGGCAAGATGGATCTTGGCATCGTTTAAGCTGCAGTCTTGCCAGCGCCATCCACCAGATGGCGCTCGAGGATCACAAATGGGGCCAAGTCACACATTTCTGGTCTGGCTGGGTCTTTGGGTGTTGCTGACCCATTGTGGGGTCACCAGCCTCTTTGAAAATTAGCGAGCATAATGATACTGTTTCCCTTTTGTTACCCTCACCCAGCCCGCCAGGGAAGCCTAGGGGAGAAGCTCTTTGCAAGAGAGCTGGGCCCCTGCGGGGCTGCCTGTGTTCTTAAGTCTTCTGAGCGCCAGGGCCTGGGAAGGAGACCAGATGACTTGAGTCTTTTTAGGCAGGACAGATGGACTGGGACGGGGAAGGCTTGGAGAAAAGAAAGATTGCAGTGGGAGGAGGGGCACAGGAATGCCACTATTTGTTTCCAGCTAGAAGATGTCTTTTAAAACCTCATTGAAGTCATCACGTGTTCTCAGAGACTCTTTGTCAAGTGGGAAGGGAGCAGTGGTACTGGGGTTCTCCCAAAGATGAGAAAGACTGGTCTCTGTGTGGTGGGGACCATACTGGGCTCTTCTCTTCCCTATCTTCTGGAAGAGGAAGCCACTATGGCCAGAGGAGGTGACATCAGCAGGCAGTGGATAAAGGAGGCCTGGTCCCAAAGCATTTGCTCCATAAGGATGTTTACTCTTCCTCAGCACCTTGGCTCGTTCTGAAGAGAAGAATGTGGCTGCCAAGGTGGGAGAGACCTGGCAGGAGAAGCCCGCAGCCCTGACAGGTGGCCACGGAGACCCAGCTGTACCCTCCCAGCAGCCTTCAGTCCCCAGGACCCTAGAGCCACAGGGCAGCCCCAGAAGACCTGAGCAACTTGTGGAACTGGACAGCCAGGCCAGCAGGTAAGGGTTATGCTGTGCTGGGCCCCTGCTACAGCCCAGGTTTTTTTGATGGTCCACCACGCAGAACAAACCCTATCATGTTAGGTAAATCTGTTGCTCTCTGCAGGTGTGAGTGGCTAGGAGGTATTGGGAAGGTGACCAGCGATTAATGCCCCAGGGGTAGGTCTTCATGGGCTTCAGTTTGGAGCTATAGCATCCAACTGTTAGGCCAAGCATGGAACAGAGAAAGTGCACAGAGTACCATGTTTTCTGGCATCCTTTTGGAGCATGAAAACCTGGGTTAGGAGAGGATATGGAATGCCTTTGCCATTAACAGAGATGGAAGGTCTCTGACGAAGGTGTGTCCTGGGATGGGAGCTCCCTGGAGATAAACAGTGTTGGGTGAACCCTTCCACTGCCACCACTGACAGCCAGGGTGACCTCGTATGGCAACATTTGGGTACTCCCTTTGCTCTCTGGAGATCTTTCCCTAAGGTGGCAATGAGTTTGGAAATAACCAAGAGCCATGAGCCTAGAGACAATATATAAGTACCTCCTGTGAGCCATTTGTAGGTAGCAGCCACATACACATTGAACAAGAAGGCAAGGGCCCTGCCCACTCACCTTCAGGGAGCGCATGATGCACCAACAAATAAACACTATAACAATAACACCATAATGATAACCATTAGCATTTGCTGTACTAAAAATGTGCAGGCACTGTTCTTGTGCTTTGTGTGTACTCATTTGATTCTCACACCAGTCATATAGGGGAGGTACTATTATCTCAGATCTACAGAACAGAAACTGAAGCAGGGGAAGGTTGAATAGCTTGCCAGCAGTCATTCAGCCAGGCAGTGGCCTAACAGGGATTAGAAAGCAGACAGAGTCCAGAGCCTGTACTGCTTATCACTGTGCTGTATCTGTTGCCTCTCCATTTGTGATAAGCCCAGAAAAGAAGGAAACTGTGTCCTCTAATGGAGAGAGGCCGGGACAGGGGGTATTGTAGCTAGGATGGTCAGGGAAAGCTATTCTGCTAAGAAGGGTACAGTTCAGTTGAGACCTGAAGCACAAGGAAGAGCCAGACTGGAAGAGAACCTGGGAAGACACAAGTGGGCAGCATGTACAAAGACCAAGATGGCAGAGGGAGTTGAGGAGAAGAGACTGAAAGAAGGGCTCTGTGGTTGGAGGGTAGGAAATGAGGTGAGGAGGGGGTAGGAGACCAGGTGGGCAGGGCCAGGGCTGGCCCTTGTAGACTAGAAGGAGGAGGCTATGGGAGGGAGATGGGATCTTACCTGACCAGGGATAGGAGTCATCCTGGTGGAGGTCTGTCATTGCTCACATTGCAGTCCTAGAAGGATCCCCATGGGATATTTTCTTACCTTGCCCCCGCAGCTCTACTGTCCCTTCAACTATTGTGCTGGGCATGTATGGCACACTGGCACAGTATGCCAGACACTTGCTAGTTGTTCCTTCCTCTTGCAGTCAGTTTCTTCTCACTCTCTGGCTCTGTATTTTATCCCCTGTCTTTCCAGGTTCCCATGGGGCCTCCCCTCCCAGATAGTCCACCTCCTCCAGTTTCCATGGTTCGTTCTTATATCATAAAGTGACATAGGAATAGGTACAGGATGACTGGGCACACGGAAACAGGGTACTTCACCCAGCCTGGGGTGAGAGAGCAAGTACTCCAGAAGGTCTTCCCAGAGGAGAAGGTGGTGTTATGTGCGAAGGTATGAGACAGATCAGTCACTATGGCCAGAGATTCAGGTACATATGACAAAGTTTGAGAAGATGAGACTGGGGAGCTGCGCAAATGTAAGATCATGATTGTTTTCCTCCATCCCCACTCTTAAACTAGTTGTGTTCTTGGGCACTGGATTCTCTAACAAGGGAGTGATGCCCCAGAGCCCAGGCCAGGTGGAAGCAGCCACACTCAGAAGCTGATCTGAGTAGCAACATGTTGGAAAGAAGTCAAATTCAGTCCAGGACAGTGTGTGCCCATAGAGCTGTCCCAAGGCCACTGGAGAGTGGGTATATGTAAAGTAGATGGTACACAATGGGGAAGGCAGTGGGCAGAGTGAGAGCAAGTAAGGTCCTGGTCAGAGAAAAACCTTGTGAGCCAGCTAGGAGGTCAGCTTCCAGGCCAACAGCTGTGTGTGCAGCCAAGTGGTAGATATTCAGAAAAACCATCATACCTGTCAGTCTCTTGCCTGTGCTCACGGCAGATGCCTTCCAGAATGAGGTGCATTCAAGTCTCTTCTTTGGTGCTGCCTAAATTCATTTGTTCCTCTCTCCCTCGGTGTTCTATTCTCCAGAGAGTTCTCTGGAGGATGGGGGATAGAGCTCATCCTAGGAAGGGGCTGTCCCATCCAGCAAGGACGTGAGCTGGATGTGTCTGTCAAGGCCCTGGTAGCCCCCATGCTCTCCTCAAACCAAGTGAATCACAGGCCAAGGCTTTTGGCTCTAGTGGGGGAGGATACTCTAAGATTAAAGTCTTGTCACTGACTCACGGTGTTACCTGGTCACTTAGCCTGGGTTTTCTTATATGTAAAGTAAGTGGTTCTACCCACTGATCTCAGGAATCTTGTAAAACACAAGCTCAGTGATTTGCATGCACTGTTGAAAAACATTGGCGTATTTTTAAACTCCTTGAAGTGGCAGTCTCAGGAGTAGGCCCCCCAAACCCTGTTTGATGCTAGAAGATGTCAGCTCTCAATGTTTACACACTCACCCCTCCATTTACTTCCTTCAGGGTGAGAAACCCGTCGAGTTGTATGGTCACTCTTACTGTCACTGCCTCTACTGAGCAGCCTCATGTTTATATCCCAACCTCCCCAAGTGAATTGGACTCTAGTTCAACCAGGTAAGAAGAGACAACCTGGGAAATGTTCTTTGGACTATATCCTCCCTAGAGCTAAAGGACTTGGTTTTGATCCCATGTCACTTCCCTGATATTAGCTCTAGTACTGCCCCCAACTCCCAGCATCCCGTTGGTCAACTGGCCACATAGTGTAGCCCAGATCTCCCCAACACAAAGTCCTGTTTGTAGGCCTGGACAGAGTCTCATTATATCCCCTTCCCCTTATCCCAGTAAGAAGCTGAGGTAGCACTTCCTGGTGCTGTGCCATCTGTAATACCCTGCTAATAATATTTTTTGAGGAACATGTGTGGGAAGGCCAGAGAAAGCCCATATTACTCACTGTAGGGCAGGTGTACACCCACTGCTTCACCTGCACTCCTGGCCTCACCTGCAATATTAGCTATTGCGGGGAAGCTGAAGAGGTGAAAGGGGGTAGGGAGATCAGAGGGCCCTCTGATAACATCAGGCCAGCTTGATAAAGGCCAAATTCAGAGCCATGGTGAGCCCAACGTGAGGCAGACTTCCAATGTTGCTAGGGACCTATCTAGGACTGAGAAGGGAGAGATTAGATTGTTGGTGGAGATTCACACAGAGTGGCAAGGACCAACAGTCTATGTCTGAAACTTGGAGGCTATCCTGGGCCAGATAAAAGGGAAAGAAAATGCAGTCAGAGAGAAGGATGGAAAGTTCACTGTAGTGGAGTCTGGGGAGGTGGGGGACAAGCTTCCCATAGTGTAGAGATCTGCATCAAGAAGGAAAGCATATTGACATTGTTTCCAGGGAGCCTTTTTCTAGGGTTCTTAAATATGCACATAGCAAGCTGAACCCACAGGCTTCAATTTCAGCCCAGTCCACAGTGCGCTCAGCAGGGCAGCAGCTCCCATTTGCCATTTTCCTTGCCTGGTGGTGGCTAGAACCCATCAGCACTTCTACTCCCAGGACTTGCCATAAGTTCCTTCAGTTCCTTCAAACCAGGTGGGAACCCTCCCAGCCCTAGACCCCTCCTTTGGGCCAGGCCCTGTCCCCTAGAATCTTTCAGTATACCTCTTTCTGGTCTACTGTGCTCCTCCTACAGCAAAGGGATTCTCTTTGTGAAAGAATACACAAATGCTAGTGAGGTGTCCTCCGGGAAGCCAGTGTCTTCATGCTACGGCAGGTAAGAGCAAGTCCCAGATCCTTCCATGATCCTGGATCCCCAGTACCTCATCCAGGGCTTGGCCCAGAGTTGTTTCTGTATAATCATTTATTGAATGGTGGATGATGTAATTGCCTACAGACATGATTCATGAATTTCAAGCTGTTCTACCAAGTCAGTGCCTTTGTGTTCCTCCTCTATTGTTAATTCATCCTACATCCCACTTCCAGTGCCATCCCTTTCTGTCTAGTTTTGCTTCTTGGTAGACAAGCTTTCTTTAGTAAAATTCTTTTTACTCTTTACAGAACTGGCGAGGCCCTTAGGGACTTTTTACCTAGTTAATTCCATTGTGTTTCAGAGCACAGGGCTCCTCTCTTAAGCTCCCATGCTCTTTGCAGCATGCCAGGGTGCCTCACATTTGACTGCACACATTTGAACACATATTTGACTGCAGGTCCTGATATATGCATAACTTTTCAATCATCATCTGTTCATCTGGTTGCTTCGTGATGCCACGTGGAAAGATACCTTCATGCCACCTCAGTTAAAAAGTAATCTGCACTGACACAGCATTCCTCTGGGAACGTTTTTTTTTTTGTTTTTGTTTTGTTTTTGTTTTTATGACACATCATCTCACTGCTAGGATGAGGATTTTAGTAACAGAGAGGAACACCCTGGCCTTATTTCAGGATTGGGCCTCTGGGGACTCTGAACCACCTTTCACTGGTACTGTGGAATAATGGCCATAGGTGTCAAGTTCAAGCCCCAGCTTGACCCCATTGATTGGGTCATTTTTGATGCTCAAGCTTTCTGAGCCTTAGTTTCTTCATCTGTAACTCCTTACGGTGGTTTTTGTGAATAACTTTATTGAGATACAACTCACATATCATAAAATTCACTCTAAAGAGTGAACATTTTCACCACCCCAAAAGGAAACCCCATACCCATTAGCAATCCCCCACACCACCAGCTACAGCCCCTGGCCACCATTGATCTATTTTCTGTCTCTGTGGCTTTTTTTTTCTTCAGGGAGCTGTCCTTGCCATGTAGCATTTGCCTCTATGAGTGTCACTTGACTGTGCTCTGTCTCCTGGTTTTTCTTCACCCATTCCCACCACTCTGTCAAGTTTAATTCTTACACAGTCTTACAATTAAATTTATTTTAAAAGTGAATTTTACATTCAGTTAAAATGCTATATCTTATGAAAAAAGCAGTAGAGTTTCTTTACTGGAGGATTGTATAGTTTAGTGTGATTTCCCCTTTTGCTTTACCTTCCAGGAAGCTTAGAGATAAACTTAATGCTCAGGAAAAAACAACCAACAACAACAACAACAACAACAACAACAACAACAACAACAGAACCTGGACTGAAATTCTAGCTCACAGCTTACTCCAAGCATGACCTTAACCTCTGTGCAACAGTTTTTCTGGCTACCTCTTAGGGCTACCACATGGCTCCTGTGAGAATGGCAGTATCACTAAAGTGTGTCCCATGGCATGTAGCTAGTCACACTTCCCTGGCAATAGGGTTTTTTTTTAACCATTTGTTTTTATTATCAAAAGTCATATTATTGGGGCGCCTGGGTGGCTCAGTCATTAAGCGTCTGCCTTCAGCTCAGGGCGTGATCCCAGGGTCCTGGGATCGAGTCCCACATTGGGCTCCCTGCTCAGCGGGAAGCCTGCTTCTCCCTCTCCCACTCCCCCTGCTTGTGTTCCCTCTCTCGCTGTGTCTCTCTCTGTCAAATAAATAAAATCTTAAAAAAAGTCATATTATTGAAAAATGAAGATACAAAAAGGAAAAAAAAAACTTTTACCTCAATCCCCCTGTAACCCAAGCGCAGGTAATATGTTAGAATGTTTCCTTCTTTTATTTGTTCCCATTCCTAATGTCTGATTTCTGCTGTGAGTGGGCCTCTGGTGACTGTCACATTGTGACACAGACACATATGTGGGGAGAAAAGCCCTGATCCTGTCCTACTGGTCAGTGAATCATAGCCATCCCTCTTGTCATCTTCCTCAGCATAGCAGGTATTCTTTGCCCCCCATTGGAAGGGCTCTTCTCCAAGAGAATTATGCCTCCCTGGCATGAAGTTCAAAGCTTTCCCTGCCATTCAGCATAACAGATGATGGCAGGTCATGCAGAATCATGTTTCATAGCAAAGCATGTCCACTCATGACCGTGGTAGTCATCTTGCTCCTATATTCTGCCCTTCTCTTCCCCATCACACTCTCTGCAGTATTAGAAGCACTGAGGACTCATGTGACATGGACAAGAAACTTGCATGTGACAGCTCTCTGTACTCTGAGAGGTAAGTCTATTATCTTACCAGGGAGCTCTCAGGTCAACAGAGAAGAAACAGCTGAGGAACATTTCCTCACTAAGTCCATTTGCTTTTGTCTTCTGCTTAGCTGCTTCTGATCCACTTGCAGATCTGTCACACTGCTGCTTGGATCATGCTTCCCTTATTGGGATGTCACACTTGTGGCAACCTTTGAACCCAGCTCAGACCAGAGGGTAAACTCAAAGGGCTATTGAGAAGGGAAATGGTGGTATCTGAAGCCCAGGGAGCTCATGTCAGCAGGAGAGGCCCTTGGGATTAGAATATAAATGATCACTTAATAAACCTGCACATATGACCAGAAAGAAAAAAAACTAAACTTAACTACAAAAGAGAGTGGTGGGTGGAAAATTAAGAAAAGTGGGTTGCTATCATCAAGAAGCCAGAGAGAGCCATTCATTTGAATTGAATGAGGGTGCAGAGAGTGCCCCATTCAGCAGTTTCAAAAGCTGTCACTAGATGACAGTGGTCACAGGATGGTCTTAAATGATAAAGAAGTCCTATTTTAAAATTCTTGAAACAGAAGAGAAAGGAATCTTAGAGATGCAGTTCACTCAGGTCACAGTGGAGGAAACAAGCCTGGAAAGAATAAATAATGTGCCTTATGTTACACAGTGAGTTAGTGGCAGAGCCAGGACTAAACCCCAGGTCCCTGACTACTCCTAGGTCAGGGATGTTTCTACTGTGTTATCTGACTAACTGTGAGCTGAAACTGGTGATGGTAAAATACAGGGCTTTAATAAAGGCAGGAGTCTTTAGCAACACTGTCAAGAGACTGAGCCCTGGGCCAGCAGCATGATGGAGGCACCTGAGATGCTAACGGTGATTCTGGGCCCTTGAAGGGAGGAGCCTATGTGGCTCCAGGTTGGTAGTACCACCCCTAGCTCCTGTCAAAAGCATACTCAAATCTCTGGAAGAAAGCACTCCCAATTTACACCTGAAGGATCAGGGCAGGCAGGCACTTTCAGCAGGTTCTCTCTGAGGAGGGAAAGCAGGGGTGACTTTCAAGAACAAAGACAGGAATCCTCAAAGTGGGGAGATACTCAACCTAGAAGTTAGTATTTAAAACTTCAACATGAGGTCCCATCAGGCTCTACAGCCATACTGTCTTTGTGATGCTCCTTGGAGTATCGTGGGGCAGGGTGAGTTCAAGAGTGTAGGGTCTGAGAATCAGGGTTTAGTGGTCCCAGGCATGAAGAGAAGGGTCATCAAGACAGGGGGCCAGGGAGGGCATACAAGGGCATGTCTGCTGTAGAAGAAGACATGGGTCTTCCTGTTCTAGAGGGGGTAGTACCCCAGTATGCTAGGCAAGGGGTCAGGGAGAGGCAAGCTGCCTGGAATAAGAATCATACCAGGAGGTCCTGTGGTCCTCATATGATTGCAAGTAGGGAGAAGATACATGACCAATTTCTGGAAATATCATGAGGGTCTATAGTGGGCTGAGACCCAGTCCAGCCCAAGGATATGCAACCAATTGTACACTACAGAAAAAGATGGCAGGCTGAGAATCTGGGCATCTAGGCCTGGATGTATCAAACCAGAAGATCTGGCTACATGACATCAGTAGTCTGCATGTCAACCTGACTGCCAAGTTCTTGTTTTTTATCTCACAGAACAAGTGGAAGGATCTGTACTTACTGCAACCAGGAGATCAGAGATTGTCCAAAGATTACCCTAGAGCATCTTCACATTTGCTGCCATGACTATTGCTTTAAGGTAAGCAAGAACAGTGGTGCTGCTGACATGGTCCAGAGTTAGGGAGCCTTCGTGGATCAAAGAGTGTGAAGAAAGCTTGATCTCTGTGTGATTGTGCTCCATGTCAGAGGCTTGGCAGGACTGGGAGCTGAATGAGCAGAAGGCTCAGCCCAGGGCAGGCTTGGAGATCGCTGGAGACCCAGACACCTGGAGACTCATGACTCCTCTTATTCAAGACTGTCTGCCAGAAGGCCTGCTGCAGATAGCTGGCCACTCTTGTCCTTCAGGTGTCCACTAGAGTGGCAGGTACAAGAGTCATGAGGACAGCAGAGCTACGCTCCTGTAATAGCCTTCCCTTTTATTTAATTTTCATATCACCTTCTTTGGACCTTAAACATCACAACTGAAGTCCCACAGCCCTCCTATAACAGCAATGACTTACTTTGTGTATGACCCCAGATTGAATACTACATGGCGACTACCTCACTATATCCTCATGGTAACCTGCCACTGTGCCTGTTTTATATATGAAGAAACAGAGGCTCAGAGAGCCTCAGTAACTTGCTCAAGCTCACCCAGCTAGTAAGTAGTGGATTTAGGGCTCAAACCCAGGCCCATTTCTGAAACCTGGGCTCCTAATTACTATGTGATCATCCTGCCTGCTAGTTTGTGTGAGGTTTTTTTGTTTGTTTGTTTGTTTGCTTGAGGTTTGTCTCTGTTTTCTACTCTTTTTTATTGTCTGCTTCAAAGTCCAGAGTGTGCCATCAGCTCAGTGTCTGCTCAGGTGCACCCTCCACACTCCACCCATTTATGTTGCTTCATTTGCAAGTTGACCTCTAGTTTGCTTTCTTTTTCAGTGTGGGATTTGCAGTGAACCAATGGGTGAGCTCTTGGATCAGATCTTCATTCACCGTGACACCATCCATTGCAGGAAATGCTATGAGAAGCTCTTCTAGGTGGGTGCCAAGTAGCCAGGAAAGTTATTAGGGAGAAGAAATGTGCCCTGATCTCTCTCCGAGTCTCAACCCAGGATACTGTTATCTCTCTTAACCTTTATGTTTAGGGAAGCCCTATGAGCCTTTGAAGTTTTAGGTGGCACAGATAAAGACCCTCTCCACAGACACTTCTAAGTTGCAGGGGTCATGATCTCTTCCTCTCAAGAAGCACCTTCCAGACACCACCTCAGTTGAGCCCTCCAGCTGTCTTGGGATGCTGGGCAGGCCTATGTTGTTAGCCTTATTTGAGGACAAGCAAATAAAGACCTAAAAAGGAAAAGGGCCTGGGGAAACACCTAGCTAGTGGATGACAGAATCAGGATCTAACCGAGGATTTCAAATTCAAATCCAAGGTTCTCTGCTACATTCCGTTGGACCACCTCCACCATTGCTTGTATAGCATCAGATCAGGACTCAAAAGCCAAGGTGTTCAGTAAAACAAGATACAGGTGGGAGTCTAACAGCAGGGGAGCATGTGTAGGAGGGGATGGTGCCATCCTAGGGCTGGCCTAACCGGGAAGGGCTGCTTGGGCAGCCTCTGGACTGCATTTTCAACACTGCCTGAAGACAGGTTTGCATGCTAAAAGCCGGAAGAATTGACCGAGGTGTCTAAGTTGCATGGGGCCCGGTGCCCATAGGACACTGCCTTTCCAAATCCTGGCAGCCCCTCCTCCTTCACACCTCCTCAGCTAGAAGCACAGAGCAGCATATGTACCTTGAAGACAACGGGAATGGGTAGCAATCAGGCTGTCCACCAGCTATAAGCCTGTTCTGCCTTCTCTCTAGAAGGCACATTAACCTAGACTGTTACTCCTAATGCCTGGAAATATCAACCACCCCAAGATTGACTGGTTATTGAATTGGATGTGTATTTCCAATCTCATGGCTACTACTATTGTCTTTTAGCTCTTCCAGGCTGAGAAGAAGCTGATGACTCCTGGACAAGTTTGGCTGTCCCCAGTTGCCCCAAGTTGCTGGCTCTTCCTCCCTCACTTTCTCCCTCCCCATTTAATTTCTTCATGCTTTTGTCCCTCTCCAGTTGAACTGCTTACATCCAGTAGAGTATGATGTTATGATAATTATTTGTGTGTGTAGCTTTTTATACCTTAGAAAGCACTTTATGTCCATGATTTTATTTCAGGCTCAAGAAAAAAGGATTGAAGAAGAATTTAATCTTAGCTTTCCTAAAACAGGTTGGCCTCCTGATGAGTTTAGGCGGCCTGGTACAATAGGCAGGAGCATGGTTTTCAGTGTGTCCTGACTTTAGGGACAGAAGCAAACCCACATTCTAGTCACAGTTCTAAGTGTACCTTTGGGACTTGAAAGCAAGAGATCCCCTGAAGCTTCTGAGGGGCCAGGTTGAAGACTTTTGATGATATCCAGTGGGTAAGTTGTAGACATTGAATGCTAGGGATTGGCATAGAGTAATATTTGGCTTGTCTATTTGAGATATATCTATATCTATATAGATAGGTATATATAGATATATATATATGTCTATAATTAACTTTCCATACACGTTTAAAAGTAGTTAGTTGCCTTTGATTGAGTTATATAGCAGATTTTCATTATCTTCTCCTTCCCACTTTTCATTATAATTGAGGTGGTTTTTTTTCCTGCAGGCATGTAGGCATGTATTAGGGTGTATCAACTCCAGCAGGATTAAGAAAGGAGAAAAGCAGTTAGCATTTCTCAAGGCCTTACTACATTATCCTGCATTATCACAAAGTGATGGCATTAATTCCCATAGTAATCCTATGCAGAGGGTATTCTTTTTTTTTTAAGATTCTATTTATTTATTTGACACAGAGAGAGAGAGCCAGCGAGAGAGGGAACACAAGCAGGGGGAGCAGGAGAGGAAGAAGCAGGCTCCTAGTGGAGAAGCCCTATATGGGGCTCGATCCCAGAACTCCGGGATCACGCCCTGAGCTGAAGGCAGACGTTTAATGACTGCGCCACCCAGGCGCCCCAAAGGGTATTCTTGTCCCCAGTTTACAGATGAAGATATTGAGGCTCAGAAGATGGTCATTGCATTGAGTGGAACCATTACTGTCTCTCTCCAGAACCCATGTTCTCTTCAGTAACAGTAACCACAATACCAAGCATTGATATAGTAGTGACTGTGTACCAAGCACTGTGCGGAGGTTACCTCATTTTACCAGGTAACACTGCCCTCCTCAGGCCTCCCCTAAGGCATACTCTTACAAAGACAGGAAAGTTTTAAATCATGCTTCTCCTCTGGGCATCCTAGGTCTCCCCATAAAGTACCACAAATGCCAAACTGCTCGCCTTCCCTCTCCTCCCCTTCCCATGAAAACAATTCTGAACTAAGATGCTCTTCTGAACTCAGATTTCTCTGTTGGGTAGAGATTTGACTCACAGACCTTCCCAAAGAACAGCTTGTCAACCCAGGGAAACCCCAGTAAACTAGCTGATCTGAGCCCAGGGCCTTCAGTAACTTATTTTTCACTACAGACTGTCCCAAGATAGCAGCAACTACTGGGGTCCCAAGTACCTGGGACACAGAAACCTGTTGGCCATTCTAACAGACTGCAGGCCCATCCATGTAGTCAGCTGATACTCTGCTCAGGTTCAGCTAAGCCCCTCTGCCTTTGGGATGAGCATCACTCTGCAAGGTCCTTGAGAGGAAGAACAACCTGAAAGTTTTTCTGATGAAAAATGAGGGTCTCTTCTCTTGATTTAATCAGAAAATGTCTCCATCTCGCTCCAGTTTGTGAGTCCTATGCACATTGGATGGTGAATTTGTCTTCCCACCAAATGAATAGAGAGGAACACTCCATTTATTTGCATAGATGTGCATTAGATTTGCTCTGGAGGGGAAAAGTGGCACAATATGTCATGCACCAACACTAAATGTGAGCTGGTATTCCTCACGTATAGCCCACAGCATGGGACTCAGCACATGGGAGGCACTGATACATAGGTGCTGAATGAATGAGTAAAAGGGAAAGAAAGGCTGCTCCTTAGTGAGAGAGGTACCAACTCCGAGTCAGTATAGGCCCAGTTAGTAGAGTACAGATAAAGATGTCCAAGACAGGCTGACTTCTCCCCTTTTAAGCTACACTCTGCCTTTAAAGGGGTTTTAAAATCAATATGCAAGAAATTGATAGAAAGCTTGTAAGATCAATATTGATTTCTATTCAAAACAGCCTCTTTCATGTCTAAGAAGACACAGACTTCTGCAGACTTAAGAGTGGTGGTTGCATTATACTTTTGCTTCTTTTTAATTGTCTTGTGTTTTAATCACATTTGCTTAACTTGAATTAGTGTACACAATTATAATAAATGTTGAGGTATTACATGTGTCAGTGTTGTCAATGTTAAGGTTTCCTTTTTAAAGTGCAATAACTTGGTGTATTTCCCTGTGTAATTTATTTTCTTCTATTACCTGAAGCCATTCTTTTTTTTTTTTTTGGTTTTATTTATTTATTTATTTATTTATTTATTTATTTATTTGACACACACAGAGAGGGTATACAAGCATGGGGAGTGGCAGGCAGAGGGAGAGGGAGAAGCAGGCTCCCCAGTGAGCAAGGAGCCCAACTTGGGGTTCAGTCCCAGGACCCTGGGATCATTACCTGAGCCGAAGGCAGATGCTTAACTAACTGAGCCACCCAGGTGCCCCTAAAGCTGTTCTTTACAAAAGTAAATAAATACTTTAAGAAGTATCCAATCTAAAGAGAAAAAAATAGCAGAACCTAGAAATCATGCATGTAAGGAAGTGTGGAATTCTAGACTCGTCAGCCCTTAGTAAAGAATATTTTATTTTTTTGGTTCCATCCTCCTCTTCATTACCATTGCAGACAGATGGCCATCTAGTCTTTATCACACACTTGCAATGACCAGCTCAGTCCCATACAAGCTCATTCTGTCTGTAGACAGGTCCAGTTTCAGAAAATGCGTTCTTCAGTTGAGTTAGAATCTGTTTCCCTTTAGCTATTACCCACTGGTAATCTATCATCCCTGTCCTATATGCTAAGCCCTAAATTAAATGATGATGCTTATTGGATTTTCCCTTCATCAACTCTTCTCCCATTTAAACACCCCTGGCCCCATCAACTCTTCTTTGACAGTAATTCTAAATATATGTATCTCTCAAACACCTCTCAAAGGTGCACACACACACACATATATCCAACCCCATTCCTCCAGATGTGTACCAATAGTCAAGACTTTAATCTTTCTCACTGAAGCCAGTGCTACAGAATCCTGTTGAATTGTCATTCTGTCTGTCAAGTGATCCATGCTTCTGAGTTTTGTATCCAAAAATATAATTTGCATGCTATCTATGTCTTGATCCAGCTCAGGGACCAAAAAAAAAAAAAAGTGATCAAAAAGTCAGTCCAGGGGTGCCTGGGTGGCTCAGGTGGTTGTCTGCCTTCAGGTCAGGTCATGATCCCAGAGTCCTGGGATCAAGCCCCACATCAGGCTCTCTGCTCGGCAGGGAGTCTGCTTCTCCCTCTCCCTCTGCCTGATGCTTCCCCTGCTTGTGTGCTCGCTCACGCTCTCTTTCTCTCTCTCTCAAATAAATAAATAAAATCTTTAAAAAAAAAGTCAGTCCAAAGATAGCAGACATGACAGAGGAATCCTTCACTACTGAGCAGGGACCTTGGAACCCAATGTTCAATAGCTATTGAATTAGTGTCCCTGGAGCTACTTTCTCACCCTAACCTCAGTCACCATCTTGGCCACATGAGTACAATTGGGAAAGGAAGAAGAGGATTTACTACTTCAAAAGACAAGGACTACAGTAGTAGCTCCTAACCAGATATTTCTACGGCTCTGTTGGTGACAGTATATGGCACAAATACCTAAAAGAAAAATATAGTAGTGTTATTTTGAAAAATCACTTAGCATACCAGGTTTCCACCAAGCAGGTTGATCCCAGTACTTAGTCTCCTCCCCCATAGATCTACACCTGTGAGGGCCCCCAGCCCATTCATCCTCATGTGGTGTCCTCTAAGGACTCTGCTTATGAATGTCTTCCACCCGTGAGTCTCCACGGAATGCATTCCTCTTGTGATAAAGATAGGGTACACATGTGATGCTTCTTTGCACAATATTGTCTCCCTGTGAAGGTCCCAAGGGAGGAAAGGTTTCACAAGGGGAACCAACACTGGTTCCATTGAATTGAAAGTTAGACTGCCACCTGGCAATTTGGGGCCCCTCATACCACTGAACCAACAAAGAAGAGGGTTACTGGATGGTTGATTGCTCCTGATTATCAAGGGAAAGTAGGATTGCTGCTACACAGTGGGGGCAGGAAGGACCATGTCTGCAACCTAGAAGGCTGATCCTCTGAGAGTGTCTTTTAGTGTTCCTTGTCCAATAATATAAGTTAATGGAAAACTATAGTGACTCGTGCAGGCAGGACCACTAAGGGCTGAGACTGGTCAAGAATGAGGGTTTGTATCTTCCCATCAGGTAAACAACCACAACCACCTGAATGAGGTCATAGGGAACTTGAAATACTGGTGGAAGAAGGAAGTTATAAATACTATGACCCATATAGCTGAAATAAGAGCTATAGAAGCTATGCATATTTTGTCTTGCTTTGTTATTATATATTTGAATCTACTAGCTCAATTTTTCCTTCTCTCATTTATTAATCTTCATTTAAATTGTATGGATGGTGCTTAATCTTATAATGTAGTTTATGGATTACAGCATATCAAAGTGTAATTGTGACAGAACTAGAAGAGGAACAGACATCCTCCAGATAATGAGAGTGTGTCTAATGGGATTTTTGACACCCCTTCTTGGAGAAGGTGAAGTCATAGTCACCTATATGAAGGATGTTTGCATTATACTAAGCAGAAGCATAGTGTTCCTATTGATCATTTAGGAGAAAAATATGGATAGAAGAGTATTATGGGTGATGAGTGGTCAAAGAGGTGGGCCATGCTGGATTGACTGTTAGCAACTAGACAGCATGCTTTCCTCTTTGTACATTCTCTCCTCAATATAAGGGAGAATCCTGAGAAATACACATCCCAGAATCCATCATTAGAGTACTTCTGGGATCAGTCCTCCAGGTACTCAAGTACTCTGAGAGATACTTATAGCAGATTTGGAAGGCAGAAGAGAAGAAGCCCTTATTCTCCAGCAGCACCAATGGACACTATGGGGTGTCAAAAATAGGGTACACATGTTTTTTTTTCCCAGTGGCTTCTGGAAAATTTGCTGAGGATCATCCATGACAGTCCTTTAGGCAGCTTCAATCATTTGGTTTTTTCCTTACGTTCCAGTGGCAGCCTCCCTGATCTTTGCTGATTCAGCCTTATATTGACTGTGTAAACCACTGATTGCCTGTTCTCTGCAACATGCTCTCTGCCTGTGAATGTTTTCTACCACACCATCTGTTCTGTGAAAGACCCATGCTCCAGGCCCTCCTTTCTATGCACTGTTTTTGAACACTTCCTGCACAGTGCTGTCTCCCAGGGAGCGACTTATGTGCCAGGCCTGTTATCTAACACCATCTGTAGGATTCCTTTCTCTCTAAATATCTTCTGAACACTGGGCCCTGCCCATGAATGCTGCCTGTGACCCCCCAGGGATTCCTTTTGTCTGCTGCATTCTTCATAATGTGATCAGCACAATTTCTTCCTCTGGGTGCTTCCTAACCTACTTTCTGCTTGGAAATATGTGTATGTCTCTCTAAAGTTTTATCTGGCTGTGAGAGATGACTACAGGGCATTTTCTGTGAATATTGTTTGCACATTCGTATTTTTTATTAGGTTCAGGGGTAGAATTTAGTGATTCATCAGTTGCATGTAACACCCAGGGCTCATTACATCAAGTACCCTCCTTAATGCCCATCACCCAGTTATCCTATCCCCTCACCTATCTCCCCTCCAGCAGCCCACAGTTTATTTCCTATAGTTAAGAGTCTCTCATGGTTTGTCTCCCTCTCTGATTTCTTCCCATTCAGTTTTCCCTCCCTTCCCCTATGTACATCTGTTTTGTTTCTTAAATTCCAGGCATGAGTGAAGTCATATTGTACTTGTCTTTCTCTGACTGACTTATTTCCCTTAGCATAATAGCCTCCAGTTCCATCCATTTAGTTGCAAATGGCAAGATTTCATTCTTTTTGATGGCTGAGTAATATTCCACTGTATATATGCACCACATCTTCTTTATCCCTTCATCGGTTGATGGACATCTGGGTTCTTTCCACATTTTGGCTATTGTGGACATTGATGCTATAAACATTGGGGTGCATGTACCCCTTTGAATCACTATGTATCCTTTAGATAAATTTAGTGCAATTGCTGAGTCATAGGGTAGCTCTATTTTTAACTTTTTGAGGAACCTCCATACTGTTTTTCAGAGTGGCTGCACCAGTTTGCATTCCCATCAACAGTGCAAGAGGGTTGCCTGCATATTCGTATTTTTAACAGCTTTATTAATAGATATTTAGCATATAAGAAATGACACATACTTAAAAAGTGTACATGTTTAATTTTATTAATAGATATTTAACATATAAGAAATAGCACATGTTTAAAGTGTACATATTTGGTTTTCACACATGTATACACCTGTGAACCCATCACTCCATTAAAATAGTGAATGTATGCATCCACTTTCCTTGTGCCTTTTTGTAATCCTTCCATCCTGAAGCCACAAGTCTATTTTCTGTCACTGTGGATTAGTTGTCCATTTTTAAGAGTTTTACAGAGTGATGGAAACATTCTGAATCTTGATTGGGATGGTGATTATATAGATGCACACATTTGTCAAAACTCACTGGACTATACACTTAAATTGGATGTGTTTTACTGCATGTTAAGTATTGTCAAATAAAAAATATAGATTTACAAAGAAGAGTCTTTTATTCAGAAGACTTACTACAAGAGGGGAAAGGGACTATTGCAATAGGGAGAATGCTGTGTTGTGACCATAAGGTCTGCAAGCATCTGAAGAGTTATGCAAAAGGAAGAGTAAGAAAGGCTAGAATGAATCAAATGTGGAAAAGTGGGCTGAAAGGGTGGCATGATCACATAGTATGTCAGAGAGTATTTTCCCCTGAGGTCAGCCAAATCTCAGGAGGGGCTTAGGCTGTGGGTAGGCCAAAGTTCAGAGCCCTGGAGAAAGGAGAGAAGCTGAACCAAATTTTTATTAACAAACATTTTGTCAAGTTCATCAGTGGGTACAAAACAATTTAATTATTTATGAATCAAAAATAGGGAATTTGAAGGGTCTGTGTCTGGCCTTATTATAAGAAAAAAAGAGGGTCATCCTTGAGTTTTAATCTAGGTCCCAGAAAGGCATGGGATGGGGCTCTTTGCAGAACACAAAGGAGATTTCTTGGCTGCTTTTCAGGTTCACAGAACTCATGTAAAATTAAGCATTGTCAGTTCCTCCTTTCGTTCACGATGAATGACATTCATTTATCACTGAACAGCTTAGAGAGATCATTGATCTGAGTAGGTAAAGCAAGGTCTAAGAAATAGTCTCCTAAGGACTCTTGGAAGCATCACTCCTATAAAATCAGCCGAACTATTTGTTGGGAGGTGATGGCCAAGGGCAGTTATTTTAGCATCAGGCATCTTAAAAGCGGGATGCCTCTCATACAAGAACATGCATGCCTTTCCTCACTGACTTGTTCCAGAGAGATTTGACCCATGCATGGTTTGCAGGAGTGATAAGTCTTTTGAAGTATGTATTAAGTCATTGGCCTTTTACTGTCAGTGCTTCTTCAGATTCTGGGAGAAAAGAACAGCTTCAAGGCAGTCTAGAGCCTTGATAAGGATCTGGGTTTTCAGATTTTAGGTCTCAGTGATGCCATTTCAGGAGGGAGGGAGAAATGTTATTTTCTCATTTCTTAACCCTCGAGGAGGATTAGTAGCCAAATCATAAAGGAAATTGGAATAACTGAAAATTTGTTAAGGATTGACAATGTGTGAAAGATTACAGAATTTAACCCAATTTACAGGTAAGTAACAAAGCCATGAAATTTACAAAGAGGTACAAAATATCTCAAAGACAATCAATAGGACCAGAATCTCATAACCCATAATAGTGTGCTATAGTTTTCCTTCAAAATGCAAAATTTCTACTGTCACCCCCTTTTTGATCAAAAATAATCTCAAAGTGAGGTTATTATTGATTGCTAAATAACTCTGGTCTCATTAGATTTGGCCTGATTATTTGCACAGGTGCAACAAGAATAGTAATTGACTATACAGGACCTTTAATGTTTTCTTTTCTGGAAGTTTTTATAAGGAATTTTAGATTGCACATTTAAAAGCCTCTCAAGGCTAAGAATCCATGTCAAGAACTCACCACCAGATTTCACAGTTCCTATATATTTTGTTGAATTCCTTGAGGTCCTCCAAATACCCTAATTTTCCCAAGAGAGTTTTTTAAGCTTTGGCTTCATAAACTCAATCTTAGTTACTCAAAATTGTCAGGTCATATCTGATTTCTGTGAGCATCATTCTCAAATACAACATTTCTGTCAAAGCCTTGGTTATATAGCCAGTGTTTCCAATTACATTCTGTTAACAAGGAGGGCAGGTTCTTGTTGAACCCAGGCAAATAATTGTATCGCCACGAAAATAAGAATGCTCAAAAAGAATTATCAAATTCTGGAGGGATTGGGCTGGGAGAAAAAGATAAATGTCTCATTTCTCTTGCTAAAAGCATAGTTTTGAATTGTTATGAGTTACAGATAGTTTAAGAGAAATGAGAAAGGAGGTCCTTATATCTAGAAAATAGAACATTGAAGCATCAGCAATATTCCAAACCAAACCCATAATCATCCTTCATGAGTTCATTCAGTCCTATGTAATCAATTCTTACCCTGCTCAGTCTTGGGCTGGCAGTTTCATGAAACCACCATCTTCTTCACCAGAGTTCTGGAAATTCTGGCTCATTTAAGTGGTAGAATCTTTTTTTAAAAAGATTTTTATTTATTTGACACAGAGAGACAGCCAGCGAGAGAGGGAACACAGGCAGGGGTGGTGGGAGAGGAAGAAGCAGGCTCCCAGCAGAGGAGCCTGATGTGGGGCTTGATCCCAGGACTCTGGGATCATGCCCTGAGCCAAAGGCAGACGCTTAACGATTGAGCCACCCAGGCGCCCCAGGACTTCTGTTTTTATAAGGTAAAAGATCTTTTGTGATTTTCCACGGTCACTCTGTGAAAACTCAAAAAAAAAAAAAGCTTGAAATCAAGAATATATCACTTAGGATTTGAGTTTAAGATGGCAAAATATCGAAGTTATCAGGAGGTTTGAACACTTGGTTAAATAACATCATGGGTCAATGAGGAATACTACTTGGCTATCTATTTATCCAAAGTGACAAAATATTTTGAAAGTAAATATAGGAGTTGACACATTGTGAAAACCTTAGTTTGTTTGTTTTTTTTTCTTCAAAAGTGAGAAGATTTCTTAGGGCACATGGGTGGCAGAGTCGGTTAAGCATCTGATTCTTGATTTTGGCTCAGGTTGTGATCTCAGGGTCATGAGCTAGAGCTCTGCATCAGGGTCCGCTCTCAGCACAGAGTCTGCATTAGACTCTCTTTCCCTCTCCCTCTGCCCCTTCCGCCACCACGCTCTCCCTCTCTCTCTTTCTCTCTCAAATAAATAAATAAGTCTGTAAAAAAGTGAGAAGACTTCTCAAGTAATTAAGAACATAATAGGTCAACATAAAGAAAAGAAAATCATTCTGATAAGACAGACTCTTTCCTTACTAGGCAGATTACTCAAAAAGTAAAGAAAAAAATTTTACTACCTCTTATTAAAAGCAGACCGATAATCTAAGAATACAGTTCTATTTTAACAGAGAAAATAAAATTTTAGTTTTGCATCAGTGTACTATTTAATAACCCAACTCATTCTTTAAAAAAAATCTCATAAATAAACCTATCAAACTTTAGCAGCTTTGACCACAAGAAATGAAATTCCTTTTCTGTGAACATTCTACAACTTTTCATACCCATTCAGGTTTCATCCTACACTTTCATCTTTCTTATTCTGAAACAACCAGTCATTTTACTTTAGGATAAAAGTACTCTTTTTCCGGGGCGCCTGGGTGGCACAGCGGTTGAACGTCTGCCTTCGGCTCAGGGCGTGATCCCGGCGTTCTGGGATTGAGCCCCACATCTGGCCCCTCCGCTATGAGCCTGCTTCTTCCTCTCCCACTCCCCCTGCTTGTGTTCCCTCTCTCGCTGGCTGTCTCTATCTCTGTCGAATAAATGAATAAAATCTTTAAAAAAAAAAGTACTCTTTTTCCTTAACAAAAACACATTCTGCATACCTTGCACACTGAATTTAACATAAGTTAAAGATCTTAGAATCTATCGTTAGGACTGACATACTACATATGAAACATAGTTACTGTTATTGAAGTTTTTCAAAATAAGTTCTTTTTTAAAATTAATTCCTGAGAATTTAAAGAGTATTCAACTTATAAAAGCACTTGATTATCACTAAACCAATAAAAATGGAGCTCCTCAAAGAGATTTTTAAATTTAATTTGGCAATACCATCAGGGGCAGAAAATAGTATATATGCATATATACACACAAAAACATACATATAAATAAGTCCTGGGGATGTAATGCACAGCATGGTGACTATAATTAATAATACCATATCATATATTTGAAAGTTGCTAGGAGATCTTAAAAGTTCTCATTACAAGGAAAAAATTTGTAACTAAGTGTAGTAATGGCTGTTAACTTGACTTATTGTGGTGATCATTTTGGATTATACACAAATATCAAATCATTATGTTGTACACCTAAAACTAATACAATGTTGTAAGTTTTCAGGGGTTTTTCTTAACTTTTGCTGTTTTCCAGGATCACAGAGCCATACCACCTCTTTCCATGGTATCCTTTTGTGATACCTTGTGATACTTGTAATAATAGGTGACTGAGTGGTAACTTCACAGAGCCACAATGAACTGGTGTTATGAGAGCTCTCAGGTAAAATGTCCACCTGGTGTTGGTGACTCTCTGACAACACCAGGTAACTACTTTTTCTATGCAGTGGAAGGAGATTGATTTAATAGACTCTCAGTAGCGTATTAAGGCATGTTGAGGTCTGTGTTCCCCTTCTTATTTTTTTAAAGGTTTATTTATTAGAGAGATGGAGAGAGAGAGGCAGAGAATCTCAAGTAGGCTCCCCACTGAGCATGGAGCCCAACACGGGGCTTGATCCCACGACTGCAAGATCATGACTTGAGCTGAATCCAAGAGTTGGATGCCCAACTTACCGAGCCACTCAGGAGCTCTTGTGTTCCCCTTCTTAGACATAGGAAACACCTGCAGTTACAGGGGAATGAGGTGATGTCTGCAAATATCTTGTTCAGTAACCTTCAAATCAAAATTTTGTTTGCTTTAAATATTTCATTAAACATTATAGAAAAGTCTGTTCTTTTGTGTACCAAATAAAACAAAAGAAATCTGTTTTCTCACCAAAGCTCCAGAAGTTCTGGTCCTGAAAACTAATTACAGGCTTCAGAACCTTGGTTCTCAAAGTATAGTGAGGGATTTGTAACATCAGAATCACTGAGCTTTCAAGAAATGCAGAATTTCAGTTCACTCCAGTCCTCCTGACTCAGACCAGCATTTTTTACAGAAAGATTTATTTATTTATTTATTTATTTATTTATTTATTTATTTATTTATTTATTTATTTATTTATTTATTTGACAGAGTGAGAGAGCACAAGCAGGGGGAGTGGCAGAGGGAGAGGGAAAAGCAAGCTCCCCACAGAACAGGGAGCCCGATGCAGGGCTCGATCCTGACACCGTGGGACCATGACCTGAGCCAAAGGAGACGCTTAGCTGACTGAACCACCCAGGCGCCCCTCAGACCAGCATTTTTTTCAAGATCTCCTGGGGTTTTGTATATACCTTCCAGTATGGTGCCTGTGCCCTGCTCATGTTCCTTTCCCAAACGGTGTTTTAGGATCCTGTGGGTCTCAGAGCAAATATTCGTTCTTCCCTCTATGGAAGAAACCTCCTTCATAAAAGGGCTAGAAGCAGTTTGGTTACCAGGTGAGTAATACTTGGTTAGTAAGTCACGGGAATAATTGGAAAATAGAATCTTTTGATAGTTTTCTATTTCTTGATGAACCCTAAAAATGTTCATGCCCTTGTGAAACACAGGAAGCAGCTATATTTTTGCCATCTTCACCTAGAACATAGCACAATAAAAAATATACAGGGATAAGAGTTTTCGTTTATTAGGAACTCAGTGAGACTTTACTTTTGTACCCAGACCCTGTGATAACTGGAATATTCAAATGCGGAGAGCAACTGGTGACTGTCACACCACAGCTTCTGTCCAATGGGAGAAGAGACATATGCAACAGGAACTGCAATGACTGCTAGGCCTGGTGTGGCACGTGGCAGGCCTGCTGGTGCCCTTTTAGCAAAGTCAAGGCTAGACTAGGTCCAGTTCTGTAATGTAAGCTGCCCTCAGTTTAATTCAAACTCTGTCACCCCAGGCACAGCAGGGACAGGGGCAGGAGGCAGGAATAAAAGCCCTCTTTTGAGGGGGTAGGTGGGTGCCATATTGCTAAGGAGCAGCTGTGAGCAGGCCTTGTGTGCATCTCCGTGGGGGGTTTGTCACCCAACAACCTCTTCCCTCCACCACCATTTCCCTGCCCAGTCTGCAACACAGGAGCAGCAGCAAGAGACACCCTTATGGCAAGGGTGCTCTAGCTTGGATGCATCTCCAGGAAGTATGGCATAGGTCCCGGGGCACAGAGAGCAACCGAAACCACAGGGGATACCCCCCCACAACAACTCTTGCCATCTTCCTTGGCATCCCAGCGGCTGGTGGCTATAAGTTTCCCCTGGAAGTGGGATCCCACTAGATCAAGTCTGGCACCCCACCAGCTCCCTGCCATTTCCTAGCATTATGACCAGCCTGAGAACTGCAGCTAACCTTGCCGAGAGCCACTGCAGTCCTGTGGCTCTGGGCCTTCCCTTGGAAGGAAAGTGGCTTTAGCCTTCCTCTCTTGGCCATAGCCAACCTCCACTAACCAGATACATCCATGCTCCAGAATGGGTGGTATTTGAGGTGGGGGTGTATGAAGGAGTTGGGAGGCTTAGAAAGGTAGGCTTAGGGTGAGGGTGGGTAGCACATGGAAATGAGGGCAGGAGTCTTTGGTAGGGGCAGTATTTGGGACAAGGATTGGGCTTGAAAAGGGGTGGAACATACCATGAGTGGGGGAAGGAGTTGGGCTTCAGTGGGGGCAGTGCTTGGTTAAGGATGGGGCTTGAGTGGAGGATGGGACATGGGAGGATTGGGGCATGGGTGGCAGACGTAGGATTTAGTTGGGGACAAGGATTTAGCTTCTGTGGGGGTAGGACTCTCATTGAGACTTGGACTTATGTGGGGATGGGGCCTGGTGGAGACAAGGCTTTACATTGGGCAGAGCTTGTGAAGGAGTGGGGTTTGGTATGGGTATTTGGGCCAGAAGTTGAGATTCAGTGGGGGTGGGACTTGATGGCAGGGGTGGGGCATGGGAAGGGGTGGGAACTGGCAGTGAGATCAGGGTTTACTGCAGGATTGCTTCTGCTCTAGCAGTGGATCCCTGTAATACTGCCTGATCGTGGATAGAACTAAAGACCAGACTGACTGTTGAGTGTGGTGGTGAGAGACTCTGAGGTAGGCCTATGTTGGGAGGGACCTCTGTACCCTGGCAAAGAGGAGGAGGGGAGGGGCTGCCTGAGAAGATTTATAGTCTCTGTAGGGCAGGATCACCTCTAAGGTGAGAATTGTCTATCTCTTGCAATATGACACTGGAGACCCTTTCTAGGTCCTTTTTCTGCCTTCACATAACTGAAACCGTAAGGTTTGTTTTTGTTTTTGTTTTTGTTTTTTTAGCACTGGATCCTTGCTGCCCATTCCCCATCTCCCCTCCCTCCCTCACATCCCCATTACTAGGACTGGTTAGAGGCCAGTGACATCACCTGTTGCTCCTCAAGGATCTTAACCTCACCACGTGACATTCCTCTGTGATAGAAACCCACAGTCCTTGTGTTCTCAGTATCCATGGCAACAATGCAACTTGTCACATGCTCTCCACACCCATCAGTTTCAGTTTCATTGCATTGTGCAGAGCTCCAGCCATCTTCTCATCTGTCAGGCATTTTATGAGAAAGGGGAATTCCACATCTCCTTCCTTTAGCCTTTTCCCTGAGAAAAGAGGTGCCAAGTGCCCTGGGCCTGCACAGCCCTAAGGTGGGGAGTGGAATAGTCTCATGTTCTCTCCTGCTTAGACATTCAGGAAGGAAGACAATGCTAAAACAGTCTTCATCGAATTGGCTGACTCAATTACACTATGATAGTCAGATACCAGGAAAGGGAGGTGTTTGGGAAGTGGTAGTAAAACCTTGGAATCCAGATGACAAATTTATCAACAGACTACACTAATTCCTGAAAGAGAAGGGCCAGAGAATGGTAGACATAGCCATAGGTTTTGGTCCAAGTCAAACCACCAGTTTTGCAACCTTTGAAAGAAAGCAGGTGGTACCAAAAACTGAAAGTGTTTTCAGGAAGCACTTTCCCAGGCCCACATGAAGAAAACTTTGAAATCTGGCAGGAGCAGGTCATTGAGATGATGCAGATGTGGCAAGTGTCTGAGGTAGAGAAGAGGTGGAATTTGCTGGAAAGCATACATGGCTCATCAATCATTCAGGTGCTTGGGCAGCAATGACTCTATGATGGTGGCACAGTGCCTGGATGCCTTGAAGCAGATCTTTGGGAATAGAAAGGACTATAGAACCTCACAGTTTAACTTTCTTCACACCTTTCAGAAATCTGGAGAGAAAATTTCTGCTTTTTTGCTATGATTAGAGGCCCTGTTACAGAAAGGCTTGCGGCCCAGTCCATTGTCAGTGCGAAGCACAGACATGATTCACCTGAAACATATGCTAGTTCTGGCCTACATGATCACTACAGTCCAGGGAAAGCTAGAGCTCCTGGATCAGTGAAGCTGTGCTCCCACTTTTTTAGAGTTAATGAAGCTCATTCAAGATGAAGAGGAGTGGGAGACCACCATGGCTGTGACAAAGGAGAAACAGAGACAAGTGGAGAGGGGCCACAGAGGGTGCAGTCCCATCACAGAAGCACAGGTGAATCCCATGCTGCTACAGTAGTGGGGAGGAAGGCCACAGCCAGGCAGCATGTCCTAGAACAAGAGCCAACCTCTAGCAAAGCAGAAGTTTCACCTCGAGGCAGAGGAGTTGGGAAACAACACAGAGGCTGGGACCAGGAACTACCCCAAGCCCTAGGAAGCATAGGCTCAAGAGATCCAGGCATCCCTTCCCCTAGCAGGCAACAGAAAGATTTTAATAAGGGGGAGGGGCAGTTCACACACCAGCAGGGAACTTGAGTGGGGCAGAGGCACAGGAGAGTTGGGCCCAGACCAAGAACCCTCCCTCTACATTAGCTGGAAGGGACTCTACCCAGAAAGCCAAACTTGGCTCAGGGAGGTGCCACCAATGCAAGTAAGGGGCCACCACATGCAGCACATGGGGTGTCCTAACCTCAGACAAGGACCCCAACACAACAGAGGCTGAAGAAGGTGCAGCTGGGTACTCAGTCATCAACTCCATCATCTTGGCCACCCTCAAATGCCCACACCATGGGCTCTGAGCTAAAGATGACTAGTGGTCCCCAGGCCACATGGGAAGCCTACTTGTGTCTCTGTAGGGCCCTTTGTGACCCACGTGTCCAGTTACTCCCCCTCCCCGCTAGTTACCATTCCTGTGCAGAGCCTTGAGGTGTGCAGGAGCCCGCGGTGGGTGTCCTGGCCTACCGGGGCAGCCACCTCTCAGCCCGGGTGCGTGCCATGAGCTGCGGTGGGAACCGAGGCTCTGCTCGCTCTCTTCCCGTGCTGTGAGCTCAACCTCTGCTTTCTCGGTGTAGATTTAGGCCAGCCGCTGCTTGTTCTTGTGGAGATGTGTGTGTGTTCTTATCCGAGCAGCTGCCCCCACCCCACCCCGGAGTTCCGGAGCCCGGTTCCAGGAGATGGCGGGAAGGATGCCCCCAGGGCACGGCTGGTGCTCACCCCGTGACCTCAGGAAGGAAGAACCGGACCAAGGATAGAGGTGGCCGGCGGGAGTCTCCACGGCAACTGTGCTCTGATGTGCCACCCTGTTGTTACTTGTGACTCTGTTTCCTTGGCTTGGCCGAGTGTCCCCTGCTGCGTTTTCCAGCGTCCTGGGACTGTCCTGTGCAGGCCACGGGGCAGGACCAGGCCCCAGCATGCCGGCCAGAGGGGAGGGTGCCCTGGAGTGAGGGGACGTGGCCAGCGTCCATCGTCCTGGCCAGAGGTGGATCGAGGGGCCCTCAGGAAGGGAGACTGAGGCAGGAGGGCCACGGTGTTGGGGGAAGCAGAGGCACCTCGTGTGGGACCCCAAGAGGAGGGGGTCCGTGACCTATGGGCTCTAGTGGCCGTTAGATGTCCCTCTGTCTGTTGTCATTCCCTTTCTTTGATGGTTTCAGTAAATGTTTCTCTTCAATAAATTTCATTGAATGTTTCAGCTGAGTCTCGCTTCTGCTGTGGGCAATTGAGGGAAGGGTCTGCTGAGGTGGGAGTGAGCCAACAGTTGCCTGTTACTCAGAGTTGGCTTTGTTGTATGGTTAGGGCATGGTCCGAGAGGGGATGTGGGTTGCCTTATTTGCAAAATTTGTCACCACACAGCAGTGGCTTATGGATCCAATAAAGGGACTGAGTATGTGGGATTTTGCCACTCAGCAGGAGTCTGCTGTGTGGGCACAGTGGCTCATTGGGTCGCCAGGGCACACACCATATGCCTTAATGCTCCAGTACAGATATAGATTTAATAGCTCCTCAGTTTATTCTTATATCTATTCAGTCACTACACCTCCTGTGACTGATGCTTTAAGATACCTGTGGGAAACAGGAGATTCTCGATTGGGAAGAAAAAAGGGTGATATTCCACCCATGTTCCAGGGGTCTGGGCAGCGGGAATGATGAGGTTGTGGGATATAGCTGAGGTTCAGTGGGGTGGAGTCTGGAGCCGACGACCAAGAAAGAATTCTTGAGGCATCTTTGGTGCAAAATTGGTAGTTTATGAAAGCACGGGGACAGGACCCGTAGGCAGAAAGAGCTGCTGCCCCGGGTTGTGAGGGGTGGTTGATTATATACTTGGGAGCTGTGGAGATGAGGACAAAGAGAGGGTCCAGAAGGACTGTCATATGCTAAAGAAGACTCTCAGGATAATGGATATCTGGTTATTGTCAAGCCAAGGCTGTCCTTCCCTCTAATGAGGTACTAACATGAAGACAGTTGGGAGTCTCCCGGAGGAATGTTACATTCCTCCTATCACAAGTCCTTGTCAATGGGCTTCAGGTTTAAAATAAATTCCATTTTATTTACATTTCCTTCTGCCTCAGCCTCCCTCAATTTTATGGAAGGGATGGTTATGTTAGAGCTTCAGGAAACTGAATTATGGGTCTCTGGAAGTTAGGGTATTGATAAGAAAGCTTCTTCCTTGTCAATCACTAGGACATGTGTATCGTGATCTGTTAACTATTTGTTTTTTCTTTCCTTAGCTTTAGGGCAGCCAGGAGTGCCTGAGGAATGTCACGTACATCCCATGGGGGGGAGGGTTGCAGGGTGTCAGTTTCTGCTTTGTCCTCGGCTTGCCTTCTGTTCCCTCATCAGGAACACAAAGCGTTCAGCCTCGCGTGTGCACTCCTGATTGGCTCCTGGTGAAGCTCGACGCTGTCTTTTGTGCGCCTGCGCGGCGGGGCGAGCGCGCTGAAGCTTGTGTGCACCTGCGCGCACCGCCATTTCCTGCATGGGGGAGCTCGGGTCGCAGTGCCTATCGGGAAATGCGACCATCCACAAAGCGAAATGGCTGCTCAGGGCTGCAAAAGCCTCGGTGTAGCTTCTCCTTCTGCCGTGCTGGTTCTGGCCGCTAGATGGCGGGCGAAGATCAGAAATGGGCCGGGTCGTCCGTCTGGGGCAGCCCTGGGCTTTCACTGTCCTTGCACCGGTGGCCTGGTGGGCGCTGCTGGTGTCAGCGACGCTGCGGTTGCAGCAGGTCCCTCTGACCCCGTGTGGACCATCGACGCCGTCCAGGCAGAGTCGGGAGACAGGGGACAGCCTCCCGCAAGGAGAGAAAAGGGGCTTTCAAATATGTAAGTAGTGAACTTTTTTTTTTTTTTTTTTTTTTTGCCTCTTTGTGTTTTGTGTCATCAGTCTGGACATCCAAAGCAAATCTTAGGTGTGGAGGAAGTGTCTACCTATGTCTTGGGAAACCATAACGTTGTTAAAAGTCATGTGAAAGTCTATGCTATTGCACCACCTGCCGCACACACACAGCCAAGAAACTGAATTACAAACAGTGTCACAAGAGGCATTGTGGAGATTAGAGCCACTCTTAGAGATCTAAAGTATGTAGGGATTGTGGTACCCATCATATCCCATCTGCTTTGCCAGTCTGAATGACTCTACTTACTACCCAGAACTTCACCAACTAGTAGTTCCAGTTATAGATGCTGTGTGCTGGACATGGTATCATAGCCCAAGCAGATTAATAAGGCCTTAGGTAACAAGACAACCAAATATAAAAGCAGATGTTGAGGAGTGCCTGGGTGGCTCAGTGGGTTAAGTGCTGGACTCTTGGTTTACAGCTCAGGTTGGGATCTCCTGGTGGTGGTGGAATTGAGCCGCAGGTGGGGTTCCATGCTCAGCTTGGAATCTGCTTCAGATTCTCTCTCCCTCCCCCTCTGCTCCTCACCCACTCTCCACTCACTTGCACTCTCTCTTTTTCTCTAAGATGGATAAATAAAATCTTTTTTAAAAAATAAAATAAGGGACGCCTGGGTGGCTTAGTTGGTTAAGCGTCTGCCTTTGGCTCAGGTCATGATCCCAGGGTCCTGAGATCAAGTCCTGCATCAGGCCCCTTGCTCAGCAGGGAGCTTACTTTTCCCTCTGCCTGTCGTTCCCCCTGCTTGTGTGCTCGCTCTCTCTCTCTCTCTGTCAAATAAATAAATAAAATCTTTAAAAAAATAAAATAAAAGCAGATGGTGGAACACCTGGGTGGCTCAGTGGATTAAGCCTTGTACTGTTGATTTCGGCTCAGTTAATGATCTCAGGGTGTGGGATCCAGTTCCACATCTGGCTTCTGGCTGGGCATGGAGCCTGCTTGAGATTTGCTCTCTCCCTCTCTCTCTGCCCCTCCCCACACCACGTGTAGGCGCTGTCTCTCAAAAAACCAGATGTTGAGGCCACTCTTTCTCTCATGAAAGTAGGGCATGTCTCCACCTCAGGAATGAATCTGTTGGTGGATCTTTTTGGTGCCGGTCATAGTGGTTAAGATTTTTGTTCTTGTTGTTTGTCTTAATGTTTCAACTGTTACTACAAAATAGTTTTGGAACAATAGTTTTATTTTAATTCTGGAAAGAAAAAGAACTAAAAACCCAAGGAACATTTTAATACCCATTTGTCAACATTTATTGAATGACTTACACATTTTCAATTAAAAGTTCTTAATTTAAGTAAAATAAATTTATTTACAGTTTTTTTTTAAATAAGGCCTTAGGTACATGGTATATGGCCACTGACCTGATAAATGCATTCCTTTCTATCCCAGCCAATCAAGAAAAGGATAAGAAGCAGTTCTCAATCATGTGTACAGACAAAAATCTTTATTTACTATTTGTTCCATGGCCATGTTAATTCTACTGCCCTATGTCACACCTATCCTCTCATGATTTAGTCAGAGATGTGAATCAACTGGAGAGCCTATAGAACATCAGAACATCAGTCATACTCATTACACTGACACCATCATGCTGATTGGAAAGGATGAGTAAAAGGCTTCTGTAAGACACAACATGTTCCAGAGGGTAGGAGATAAACCCTGTGAAGATTCAGGAAGTTATCAATTCAGTGAAGTTTTTAGGAGTCCAATAGTCAGGGGCATATCAGGATTCCACCTCCAAAGTATAAGACAAATCGTGTCTTGAATCTTCCACCACAAAGAAGGAAGTAGTGTATCTGGTAGGCCTCTTTGGGTTCTGGAAACAAAACATCTCACCCCAGGATTATTTCTCTGGTCCCTTTATCAGGTGACATAGAAGGCTGAGAGCTTTGAGAGAGGTGTGATGCAGGACATTAATCTGCAGGAGGTGCAGGCTACTGTGCAAGGAGCCACTTGGACCATCTCATCTGGCAGACTCCGTGGTGTCAGAAGTGTCAGCGGCGGGCAGGGATGTAGCATAGAGTTTAAGGCCTGCCTGTATAGGAGAATCACCATCCTGCCCCATGGGGTTCCAGAACAGGGCTGTGTCATGCACCTCAAAGAATTATATGCCTTTCTCAGATACATCTCTGGTGTGCTTCTTGGGCCCTGGTAGAGATAGAATGCTTGACTATAGGACACCAAGTGACTGTGTGTGTGTCTGGAACTTCCTATTATGAGCTGGTCCTATCAGAGTCATGAAGTCAAATTCAGATGGTCCATTAGCAATTCGCTGTAGGATGAAAATGGTATATCTGGAGTGCAGCATGGGCATGAACAGAGGTAAGAGTAAGTTCTATGAGCAGTAGCCCAGATACTCATTTTATCCATCACAGTTACACTATAGCCTCTCTCTCAGCTCACACCTATGGCCACATGATCCCATATTGGCCTGGTGTTTGGGTACCAGTTGAAAATGAATGGCTGCTACATTCCAGATATACCCAGGGATGTCCCTGAAAGACAATGGAGAAGGAAGATCTTCCCAATGAGTGCAGGTAAAAGGGATGTACTTCATCATCCTTTCTGTGTAAGTAGCCCAGGATGAGATTATATAGATTCCTGAGAAGTGGACAATGGCCTAGCTGAGAGCCTAGAAGGAAAAGAACTGGAAGATTGGAGACAAGGAGGTCTGGGATAGAGGCCTATGAATATAAATATGTATATATATGAAAGTGGGCATGGAGGGAGAATATTTTTATATCATATATTAATGTCCACAAGAAAGCAACCACAATTAAACAGGAACTTAGCAGCAAATTAGTAAAAAATGACATTTTGGGAGTCTTGGGTGGCTCAGTCGGTTGAGTGTCTGCCTTTGGCTTAGGTCATGATCCCAGGGTCCTCGGATCAAGTGCCGCATTAGGCTCCTTGCTCAGCAGGGAGCCTGCTTCTCCCTCTGCCTCTGCTTGCCTCTCCTACTCTTACGTGCACACACTCTCTCTCTCTCTCTTTTTCTTTCTCTCTGACAAATAAATAAATAAAGTCTTAAAAAAGAAAAAAATGACTTTTCAAGTTGATGTTAGCCACCTTTCATCATTACCCAGTCTGGAACTGACAGAATGGGCACATGAATGGAATGGTCACAGTAGGACAGATGGACACTGCTCATGAGTCCAACATCATGTAATCCTACTTACCAAGGCCTATATTGACACTGCTGGCTTTGAATATCCATTCTTCCAGCAACAGAGACCAATGTTGAGGCCCCAATATGGCACCATTCCTCCATGTTGACTACATGTGTGTCCCTTCTATCTTGGAAGGAATATTGGTTCTTTCGTATAAGAATAGACACCTATTCCAAGAATGGTTACTTGTTCTGCTGGCAGAGCTTCAGCCAACATTACTATCCAAGGGCTTCTAGAGTGCATGATGCAGGCCTGGAATCCCACACAAGATAATATACTACCAAGGGATATACTTCAGAATGAAAAATGTGTGTGATTGGGCCCATAAGCATGGGATCCTCTGGTATCACTCATTGAGTTACCCAGAACCTACTAGCTTGATAGAATATCAGAATGTCCTGCTGAATGTGCAGCTAAAGCTCAAGCTTAGAAGTAATACTCTAAAAGGTTGGAATGCCATCCTCCAGGATGCAGTATATGCATTGAATCTAAGACCTTCATGTAGCACTATGTCCCCCATAGGAAGAATACATGGATCTGGGAACCAAGGGATGGAAGCTAGATTGGCCCCACTTTCAATCTTTCCCAGTAACCTATTCAGAGGTGGACCTTCGAGCTCTGAACTCTGCAGGAGTAGAGGTTCTTGTCCCTAAAGAGAGTGCACTTTTATTAGGTGACACAGCCAGAGTCCTGTTGTGCTTTAGATTTGGCTGCTGCCTGGACAGTTTTTGTTTTCTGTGTCCAGAAATCAGCAAGCAGGAAGTCACTATTTTGGCAGGGGTAATTGACATTTATCAAGGAAGAGGTAGAACTACCATTATGATGGGGGCAGAGAGGAATATGTGGGGAACCCAGATGATCTCCTTGGTTGACTCTTGGTATTCCCTTGCCCAATTATGACTGTGAATCGGCAAGTGCAACAATTCTGGCCTGTGAAGAGTATGGATACCAGGTACTCAGACCCCTCACAGATGAAGGAATGTCACCAGACTGAAGAGGTGATAGCTGAGAGTGAGGAAAACCTAGAATGGATAGTGGAGGAGGGAAATAATGAGCACCTGTTGCAGTTACAGGATGAACTGCATCAATGGGGTTGTACTTTGTCCCACCAACTTCTTTCTTCTAAGTTTACCTTCCAGAAAAGAAGCCTGTGGGAGCCATGCAAAAACTGCTCCCTGAACATATATGGAGTAGTGGGTCTGTGTGGCACAAGGGGTGGACTGTGGTAGTTATGGAAGTTCATCACTTAGATGTTACTTTAAGAGAGGAGTGCAGTCATATGACTGCATCAAGTCATATGCTTTCAAGATACACTGAAACATTTGAGCAGAGGTCATGCTATTTCCAGGCAGCTCCCTGTCAATGACTTAGCACAGCAGAGCTACTAGAGTCACTGCTTAATGTGAGACTCCTCTATGGGTCATCTTTGCACCAGATCTCCCAGTTGGGCCAGCAAAGGCTTTCTCAAAGCAATACCACAGTCTGAGGTTCTTTCTTCCAATCCTTTTTCCATCTCCCTTTTCTTCCACAAGTGTGAGGCCCTCAATGTGGTCTTAAGGCCCTTCTTGCCCTCTCATGTGCCCTCTCCCCTTTATATTTATCAGTAAATCTTTTGTACTTCTAACTCCATTTTGGCTTTCTGGAGGACCCAAACTGACACATTTGATTGGGAGGGGGTAGAGAAAACCCCTCCTTCTCTTCCTTCATGCAGAAAGTAGGAAAAAAACCAACATACTCTTTTTTCCTGCAAATTCCCTTTAAAAATCACCTTGGAAATATGTGATCTTCTTTCAATTAGCCTTGATAGGATGGTGCTTGCTGAAGTGGCCTTCCCATCTTTTAGTACATTCAGCACTGCAGGGGGTTCACTTGAGGGATTTGGGGGCTGATAAAGGAAAAATATATGACCATGAGAGGCAATCACACGCAAGCTATACTGGGCTGCACTTGGACAAGGTTGCACACCCTTCATAGCATGAGCCCATCCAGAGGCTTTTCTCCAGAAAGGGAGAAAGCCACCATGCAGAAAGGGAGGAGGCCAAGGTAACTTCCAAGGAAGACAGGATCACAGAGAGGGCATAAGTGTCTTTGGAATCAGATAATTCTGAAGGGCAGCAGTGGTTTGGGGTCTTATAACCACAAGGCTCCATTTTATCAATGGATCGGCAATGTGAAGTAAGGTATCCTGGGATATGCAAAGCAGGCAGGCCTTAATTGGCTAAAAATCTGCTTGTTTGGACTATTTTTAAAACAATTAAATGTGTAAAAATTAGAGTTTGGCATCGTTGGGCTTTTGAGCTGACAGGTTTCAGCCCGCAGTGAAGAAATAAAAAACCTAGAAGCCAGTACACAGAGGCTGTCTCAGGCTGATTCACATAACAAGCATTGTGTTGTGTTTCCACTGAGACTGGAGACTGTGCAGGGACTTAGCACCTTCTTTCATCAGATCTGGGCTAAAATCCCATGGAAATAGGCAACATTACCATAATATTCTGTTACATTTTCAATAAATACCAAATAGCTATGCTCTGCCATGCCTTGCTCCAGATGCTAAGGATACTATGGTTAACAAAACCACTTGTGGTCCCTGCTGTCACAGAACCTTGAATTGCTTAAGGAATTGTACAAATGTATATATAATCACTGTGTTAAGTGCTTAGGAAGAGTAAATACTACAAGAGTGTATTAGAGATGGACTTAAGTCAGATAGAGGCAGGGACACCAAGGGTGCCTCACATAAATGATGAAACCTGAAGAATGAGTAGAAGTTGGAAAAAAGTGAAGGAAGTCATGCTCTGGCAAAAAGAACAGAATATGCAATGAGCACAAAAGTGACCTCGACCTCAGCCACTCTTTCCCACTGTCATACCCCAGACTTTGTCATCTCCTGTAACTGCCTCACCTTGAGAATCAGTGATTCAATCATCCCACTCTCTGACCACATACACCCCCAAACACTGTGATCATTTTCTAACCTTTGGATGTTGAATCCTCTGGTTTTTCAATCTGTCAGACCTCTCCTATTTTTCACTTAATCTTTTTATTTACATGACTTTATTCAGGTATATTTACATACACATATTTGACAATTTGACAATTTTTTTATTTTTTATTTATTTTTTATTTATTTTTATTTTAATGATTTTTTTATTATATTATGTTAGTCACCATACAGTACATCCCCGGTTTCCGATGTAAGGCTCGATGATTCATTAGTTGTGTATAACACCCAGTGCACCATGCAATACGTGCCCTCCTTACTACCCATCACCGGTCTATCCCATTCCCCCACCCCCCTCCCCTCTGAGGCCCTCAGTTTGTTTCTCAGAGTCCATAGTCTCTCATGTTTCATTCCCCCTTCTGATTACCCCCCCTTTATCCCTTTTTTCCCCTACTGATCATCCTAGTTCTTATGTTCCATAGATGAGAGAAATCATATGATAGTTGTCTTTCTCTGCTTGACTTATTTCACTTAGCATTATCTCCTCCAGTGCCGTCCATGTTGCAGCAAATGTTGAGAACTCGTTCTTTCTGATAGCTGAGTAATATTCCATTGTATATATGGACCACATCTTCTTAATCCAGTCATCTGTTGAAGGGCATCTCGGCTCCTTCCACGATTTAGCTATTGTGGACATTGCTGCTATGAACATTGGGGTGCATATGGCCCTTCTCTTCACTACGTCTGTATCTTTGGGGTAAATACCCAGTAGTGCAATGGCTGGATCATAGGGTAGCTCAATTTTTAACTTTTTAAGGGACCTCCACACTGTTTTCCAGAGTGGCTGTACCAACTTGCATTCCCACCAACAATGGAGGAGGGATCCCCTTTCTCCACATCCTCTCCAACAATTGTTGTTTCTTGCCTTGTCTATTTTTGCCATTCTAACTGGCGTAAGGTGGTATCTCAGTGTGGTTTTGATTTGAATTTCCTTGATGGCTAATGATTTTGAACATTTTTTCATGTGTCTGTTAGCCATTTGTATGTCTTCATTGGAAAAGTGTCTGTTCATATCTGCTGTCCATTTTTTGATTTGTTTATTTGTTTCTCGTGTATTGAGTTTGAGAAGTTCTTTGTAGATCTTGGATACCAGTCCTTTATCTGTAGTGTCCTTTGCAAATATATTCTCCCATTCCGTGGGCTGCCTCTTAGTTTTTCTGACTGTTTCCTTGGCTGTGCAGAAACTTTTAATCTTGATGAAGTCCCATAAATTCATTTTATCTTTTGCTTCTCTTGCCTTTGGGGATGTGTCATGAAAAAGGTTGCTTTGGCCGATGTCGTGGAGGTTGTTGCCTATGTTCTCCTCTAGAATTTTGATGGATTCCTGTCTCACATCGAGGTCTTTCATCCATTTGGAGTTTATTTTTGTGTATGGTGTGAGAGAGTGGTCAAGTTTCATTCTCTTGCATGTAGCTGTCCAATTTTCCCAGCACCATTTATTGAAGAGACTGTCTTTTTCCCACCGGATGTTTTTTCCTGCTTTATCAAATATTAGTTGCCCAAAGAGCTGAGGGTCCATTTCTGGGCTCTCTATTCTGTTCCATTGGTCTATGTGTCTGTTTTTGTGCCAGTACCATGCTGTCTTTGTGATCACAGCTTTGTAGTACAGCTCGAAATCCGGCATTGTGATGCCCCCAGCTTTGTTTTTCCTTTTCAACAGTTCCTTGGAGATTTGGGGCCTTTTCTGTTTCCATACAAATTTAAGGACTGTTTGTTCCAGTTCTTTGAAAAATGTCCTGGGTATTTTGATTGGGATAGCATTGAAAGTGTAGATTGCTCTGGGTAGCATGGACATTTTAACTATGTTAATTCTTCCAATCCACGAGCATGGAATATCTTTCCATCTTTTTATGTCTTCCTCAATGTCTTTCAAGAGTGATTTATAGTTTCTAGAATATAGGTCCTTTACGTCTCTGGTTAAGTTAATTCCAAGGTAACGTATGGTTTTTGGTGCTATTGTAAATGGGATGGATTCCCTAATTTCTCTTTCTTCGGTCTCGTTATTCGTGTATAGAAATGCAACTGATTTCTGAGCATTGATTTTGTATCCCGCCACGTTACTGAATTGCTCTATAACTTCTAATAGTTTGGGAATGGCTTCTTTTGGGTTTTCCATATAGAGTATCATGTCATCTGCAAAGAGAGAAATTTTGACTTCTTCTTTGCCGATTTGAATACCTTTATTTTTTTTTATTTTTTATTTTTTATTAATAATGATTTTTTATTATATTATGTTAGTCACCATACAGTACATCCCCGGTTTTCGATGTAAGGCTCGATGATTCATTAGTTGTGTATAACACCCAGTGCACCATGCAATATGTGCCCTCCTTACTACCCATCACCGGTCTATCCCATTCCCCCACCCCCCTCCCCTCTGTAGCCCTCAGTTTGTTTCTCATAGTCCATAGTCTCTCATGTTTCATTCCCCCTTCTGATTACCCCCCCTTTCTTTATCCCTTTCTTCCCCTACTGATCATTCTAGTTCTTATGTTCCATAGATGAGAGAAATCATATGATAGTTGTCTTTCTCTGCTTGACTTATTTCACTAAGCATTATCTCCTCCAGTGCTGTCCATGTTGTAGCAAATGTTGAGAACTCATTCTTTCTGATTGCTGAGTAATATTCCATTGTATATATGGACCACAACTTCTTAATCCAGTCATCTGTTGCAGGGCATCTCGGCTCCTTCCACGATTTAGCTATTGTGGACATTGCTGCTATGAACATTGGGGTGCATATGGCCCTTCTCTTCACTACGTCTGTATCTTTGGGGTAAACACCCAGTAGTGCAATGGCTGGATCATAGGGTAGCTCAATTTTTAACTTTTTAAGGGACCTCCACACGGTTTTCCAGAGTGGCTGTACCAACTTGCATTCCCACCAACAATGTAGGAGGGATCCCCTTTCTCCACATCCTCTCCAACAATTGTTGTTTCTTGCCTTGTCTATTTTTGCCATTCTAACTGGCGTAAGGTGGTATCTCAGTGTGGTTTTGATTTGAATTTCCTTGATGGCTAATGATTTTGAACATTTTTTCATGTGTCTGTTAGCCATTTGTATGTCTTCATTGGAAAAGTGTCTGTTCATATCTTCTGCCCATTTTTTGATTTGTTTATTTGTTTCTTGTGTATTGAGTTGGAGAAGTTCTTTGTAGATCTTGGATACCAGTCCTTTATCTGTAGTGTCATTTGCAAATATATTCTCCCATTCCGTGGGCTGCCTCTTAGTTTTTCTGACTGTTTCCTTGGATGTGCAGAAACTTTTAATCTTGATGAAGTCCCATAAATTCATTTTATCTTTTGTTTCTCTTGCCTTTGGGGATGTGTCATGAAAAAGGTTGCTTTGGCCGATGTCGTAGAGGTTGCTGCCTATGTTCTCCTCTAGAATTTTGATGGATTCCTGTCTCACATCGAGGTCTTTCATCCATTTGGAGTTTATTTTTGTGTATGGTGTGAGATAGTGATCAAGTTTCATTCTTTTGCATGTAGCTGTCCAATTTTCCCAGCACCATTTATTGAAGAGACTGTCTTTTTCCCACCGGATGTTTTTTCCTGCTTTATCAAATATTAGTTGCCCAAAGAGCTGAGGGTCCATTTCTGGGCTCTCTATTCTGTTCCATTGGTCTATGTGTCTGTTTTTGTGCCAGTACCATGCTGTCTTTGTGATCACAGCTTTGTAGTACAGCTCGAAATCCGGCATTGTGATGCCCCCAGCTTTGTTTTTCCTTTTCAACAGTTCCTTGGAGATTCGGGGTCTTTTCTGGTTCCATACAAATTTAAGGACTATTTGTTCCAGTTCTTTGAAAAACGTTCTCGGTATTTTGATCGGGATAGCATTGAAAGTGTAGATTGCTCTGGGTAGCATGGACATTTTAACTATGTTAATTCTTCCGATCCATGAGCATGGAATATCTTTCCATCTTTTTATGTCTTCCTCAATGTCTTTTAAGAGTGATTTATAGTTTCTCGAATAAAGGTCCTTTACGTCTCTGGTTAAGTTAATTCCAAGGTAACGTATGGTTTTTGGTGCTATTGTAAATGGGATGGATTCCCTGATTTCTCTTTCTTCGTTCTCGTTATTCGTGTACAGAAATGCGACTGATTTCTGAGCATTGATTTTGTATCCCGCCACGTTACTGAATTGCTCTGTAACTTCTAATAGTTTGGGAGTGGCTTCTTTTGGGTTTTCCATATAGAGTATCATGTCGTCTGCGAAGAGAGACATTTTGACTTCTTCTTTGCCGATTTGAATACCTTTGATCCCTTTTTGTTGTCTGATTGCTGTTGCAAGGACTTCTAGTACTATGTTGAATAATAGTGGCGAGAGTGGGCATCCTTGTCATGTTCCTGATCTTAAGGGAAAGGCTTCCAGCTTTTCCCCATTGAGAATAATATTTGCAGTAGGCTTTTCATAGATGGCTTTTATGAGATTGAGAAATGTACCTTCTATTCCTACACTCTGAAGGGTTTTAATCAGGAAAGGATGCTGTATTTTGTCAAATGCTTTTTCGGCATCGATTGAGAGGATCATATGGTTCCTGAGTCTTTTCTTGTTGATATGATATATCACGCTGATTGATTTGCGAATATTGAACCACGCTTGCATCCCAGGTATGAATCCCACTTGATCGTGGTGGATAATCCTTTTAATGAACTGTTGGATTCTATTAGCAAGTATCTTGTTGAGGATTTTGGCGTCCATATTCATTAGGGAAATTGGTCTGTAATTCTCCTTTTTGAGGGGATCTTTGCCTGGTTTGGGGATCAAGGTAATATTGGCCTCATAGAATGAGTTTGGTAGCTTTCCTTCTGTTTCTATTTTTTGAAATAGCTTTAGGAGAATAGGTATTATTTCTTCTTTGAATGTTTGGTAGAATTCCCCGGGAAAACCGTCCAGGCCTGGAGTTTTGTTATTTGGAAGGTTGTTTATCACTGACTCAATTTCTTCATAATTAATTGGCCTGTTTAAGGAATCAATTTCTTCCGGTTTCAATCTTGGTAGTTTATAGGTTTCCAGGAAGGATTCCATCTCTTCCAGATTGCTTAGTTTATTGGCATATAGCTGTTGATAAAAATTTCTAATAATCCTTCCAATTTCAAGGGTGCTCGTCACGACCTCTCCTTTTTCATTCATAATTTTAATAATCTGGGTCCTTTCTCTTTTCTTTTGGATAAGTCTTGCCAGTGGTCTGTCAATTTTATTGATTCTCTCAAAGAACCAGCTTCTTGTCCTGTTGATCTGCTCTACTGTACTTCTGGTTTCTGCTTGATTGATTTCAGCTCTAATTTTGGTCAACTGCTTCCTCGTGCGTGGATTAGGCCTGTCCCTCTGTTGCTGTTCCAGCTTCTTGAGGTGAGAATATAAAAACTGCATTTTAGATTTTTCTATTCTTTTGAGTGAGGCTTGGATGGCTATGTATTTCCCCCTTAGGACTGCCTTTGCAGTATCCCATAGGTTTGGGACTGTTGTATTTTCATTCTCATTGGTCTCCATAAATTGTTTAATTTGATTTTTGATTTCCTGGTTTATTGAGTCATTCCTGAGCAGGATGGTTCTTAGTCTCCAAGTGTTTGAGTTTCTTCCAAATTTTTCCTTGTGGTTGAGTTCCAATTTCAGAGCGTTGTGGTCTGAGAATATGCAGGGGATAATTTCAATCTTTCGGTATCGGTTGAGACCTGTTTTGTGTCCCAGAATATGGTCTATTCTCGAGAATGTTCCATGGGCATTAGAATAGAATGAGTATTCTTTGGTTCTGGGGTGTAGTGTTCTATATATATCTATGAGGTCCAACTCATCGAGTATGGCATTCAAAGCCTTTGATTCTTTGCTTAGTTTTTGCCAGGGTGTTCTGTCTATTTCTGATAGTGTAGTGTTGAGGTCCCCTACGATTAATGTATTTTTATCTATATGTCTCTTTATTCTGGTTAAGAGTTGGCTTGTGTATCTTGCTGCTCCCCTGTTGGGGGCATATATATTTATAATTGTCATATCCACTTGTTGAATACTTCCCTTAAGAATAATATAGTGCCCTTCTGAATCTCTAACTATAGTCTGTAGTTTAAAATCCAATTTATCTGATATGAGAATTGCTACCCCAGCTTTCTTTTGAGGTCCATTTGCGTGAAAGATGGTACTCCATCCCCTTACTCTCAGTCTGAATGCATCTTTGGGTTTGAAATGAGTCTCTTGTAGACAGCAAATGGATGGGTCATTTCTTTTTATCCAATCTGCAACCCTGTGGCGTTTTATGGGATGGTTCAAACCATTTACATTAAGACTGATTACTGAGAGATATGATTTTAATAATGCCATGTTGCCAGTAAAGTCTTTGTTTGTATTGGCTGTGACTTTCTGTTCTGTATCACTCTTGGGGCCTTTTTACTTTTATAGAACCCCCCGTAATATCTCCTGTAGGGCTGGTTTCGTGGTTACAAAATTGGGTAGTGACTGGCGATTCTGAAATGTCTTTATTTCTCCATCAATTCTGAATGACAGCCTTGCTGGATAAAGGATCCTTGGCTGCATGTTTTTCTCTGAAAGAGCTTTAAAAATGCTCCCCCAACCCTTTCTCTCATTCCAGGTCTGTGTAGACAGGTCTGACGTAATTCTGATGCCTTTGCCTTGGTACGTGAGAAATTTCTTTGCCCTGGCCGCTTTCAATACTGTATCCTTGGACCTAATATTTGCGAATTGCACTATGACGTGACGTGGCGTAGGTTTGTCGTGGTTAAGCTTGGGAGGGGTCCTCTCTGCCTCTTGGACACAAATGTTTGTTTCCCTCGCTAGATTAGGGAAGTTTTCAGCTACAATTTGTTCAAATATCTCTTCTAGACCTCTGTTTTTCTCCACCCCCTCGGGGATGCCGATGATTCTAACATTGGATCGTTTCATTGAGTCAGTAATCTCCCGTAACCTACATTCGTGGGCGTGGATTTTTTTAAGACCATCTTCTATTTTCATTTTTTCCTCTATTAAGCCATCCTCCAATTCACTAACCCTTTCCTCTGCTTCTGCGACCCTGGCCGTCAGAGCCTCTAGTTTTGCCTGCATTTGGCTCATAGAATTTTTAATTTCTGTCAGATTCGTTCTCATTTCTGTCCTTAGGGATTCTATATTCTCAGAAACCTTTTCGTTAATAGTTTTTTCAATTCTACTCATCATTTTGACCATTGTTACTCTGAATTCCATTTCTGATAATTTGGTTACATCCATATCCATTATTTCTGTGGCAGAGGCCACAGACTCACTGTCTTTTCTTTGCTGGGGGGGGGGGGCTTCTCCTTCTTGTCATTCTGATGAGGAGAGGTTGCGGGGTTTCCAGAGCCCAAATTATTGACTGGGTCCCAGGCCGTGCCCCTTATTTTATAGGGATCTTAGGGATGTGGGCTTCTTCTTTAAAGATTTTATTTATTTATTTATGTGGCAGCCAACCAGCGAGAGAGGGAACAGAAGCAGGGGAGTGGGAGAGGAAGAAGCAGGCTCCCAGCGGAGGAGCCCGATGAAGGACTCCTTTCCCGAATGCTGGGATCACGCCCTAAGCCGAAGACAGGCGCTCAATGACTGCGCCACCCAGGCGCCCGGGTTGTGGGCTTCTTGATTTTTCAGCCTGCCTTCTGTGTTCTGAGGGAGGGGCCTGCCGCGCCGATACTCAGGCAACCCTGTTTGGGTAGAGTCTCCGTGTCCCCTGCGAGGGGGAATGGGGATGGGCACTCTCTTAGCCGGTATTTCCAGGCTTTTGTTCTCTGGCGGCTTTCCCTGGAGGTCTGTTGTGCCTCTTCTGAGAGTCAGAGCAGCAGCGGCCGAATTTCAGCCTCTGTCACAGAACAGAGGGATTGCAGCCCGTTCTCTACTAATGTTCTGGCCACTTTAACTCTGTTACTGTTGGTGCTGCTCAACCCTGCAGCGTCCCGGGATGTGCGCCCCCCACCCGGCGTCCCAGCCCTCACTTCCAGGGCCGGCGCGTCTCTGTCCTTTGTGTTTCTAATGCCGCCAGCCGCCAGCCGCCCCGCGCGCGCTCCGGAAGCTCCCAGTCTCAGTCTGGATCCAGTGAGTGCACCGGGATTCCGGTGTTCCTCGAGATGCCTGGTGGCGCGCGCACCCGGCTCACGGTCTCAGTCTGCTGTTTTGCGGGTGCCGACCACGAGCCTTCCGCTCCCCCGTGCAAGTGGCTGCCGCTTCCCGGCGCCCGAACGCGGCGGCTCCCTCCCCCCTCCGTTTATCTTCTGATATCTGTGCGAGGTTTCATGGCTCCCCGCTTCGTACCTCAATACTCAGCGCTGGAGATGTTCGTTTGTAGAGATCTAGATGCGTCTTCCTGCGTCTCAGGCTGGTTCCATGGTTGTTTAGGCTGGTCTGGTACCTATCCAGCTCGACTCGGGGGACCGGCTGAAAACGGTGTCTCCTACTCCTCCGCCATCTTAACTCCTCCAATTTGACAAATGTTTATATTTGTCGTGTATATACCCATGAAACCATCATCACAATCAAGATAATAAGCATTTCCATCTCCCCAAATCTTCCTCATACCGCTTTGCAGTCCCTCCCTCCTTCTGCTTAAACTCACTTATTACTTCCAATAGCTTTTTTTTGGTGTGAATTCTGAGATTTTCTACATAGAAATGTTGGCTACAGATAAAGACGGTTTCACTTCTTTTCCGATAAAGAATGCCTTTTATTTCTTTTTCTTACCATGGCACAGAGAAAAAAACCACTCTGTCATAGAAAGCCTTTCTGCTTAGCTCCTTCACTTCTTACTTCACACAACTTAAAATTCAGCATAGGTCTTCCGGGGAAATCCTACAGTGTGACAGACTCAGTCCCCTGCCTCTACCTTCTCTTTGCAATCTTGGCTTCTTTTTTTAACCATATGATTCAGCAATTGCACTACTAGGTATTAACTGAAGAATACAAAATTACTAATTCAAAGGGATACACACACCCCAACGTTTATAGCAGCATTATCTACAATAGCCAAATTATGGAAACAGCCCAAGTGCCCATCAATAGACAAATGGATAATGAAGATGTGATACACACACACACACACACACACACACACACACACACACACACACACACTGGAATATTACTCAGCCATCAAAAAGAATGAAATCTTGCTATTTGCAATGATGTAGATGGAGCTAGGGGGTATTATGACAAGTGAAATAAGTCAGTTGAAGAAAGACAAATACCATATGACTTCATGCAATGTGGAGTTTAAGAAACAAAACAAATGATCATAGGGAAAGAGAGAGAGAGAGGCAAACTAAGAAACAGACTCTTAACTATGGAGAACAAACTGATGGTCATCAGACGGGGGGGATGGGTGAAGTAGGTGATGGGGATTAAAGAGTGCACTTGTGATGAGCACCAGGTGATGTATGGAAGTATTGAATCACTATATTGTACATCTGAAACTAATATTGGACTGTATATTAACTAACTGGAATTTAAATAAAAAGTTAAAAGAAATATTGGCCTCGGGCACCTGGGTGGCTCAGTTGTTAAGCATCTGCCTTCGGCTCAGGTCATGACCCCAGGGTCCTGGGATTGAGCCCCAAGTCGGGCTCCCTGCTCAGTGGGGAACCTGCTTCTCCCTCTCCCACTTCCCCTGCTTGTGTTCTGTCTCTTGCTGTCTCTCTCTGTCAAATAAATAAATAAAATCTTAAAAAAAAAGTATTGGCCTCTTAAGTCTCCAAATTTATCTGTCTAGACTGGTGAAAGTTCTGTTGTTTTTTTGGGTCTGCCTGGGTGAAGCCCGTATTCTCAGCCTCTTGATCTGCACCCAGAATTGGCAAATGCCCCCAGGGCGAAAAGTTGCAAAATGTCAGTTCACCTTTCCATGGCTCTCCTTTCCTGCATGTTGGTCCCTTAAGTTTTGATCACTTCAGTAGCTCCCCAATGGCTTTAAACTAATCTTTTTTTTTTAAGATTTTATTTATTTATTTGACAGAGAGAGAGAGAGAGACAGCCAGCGATAGAGGGAACACAAGCAGGGGGAGTGGGAGAGGGAGAAGCAGGCTTCCCGCTGAGCAGGGAGCCCAATGTGGGACTCAATCCCAGGACCCTGGGATCACGCCCTGAGCTGAAGGCAGATGCTTAAACAACTGAGCCACCCAGGTGCCCCTAAACTAATCTTTTGGTCATGTTTTTTGTTTTTACTATTTAAACAAAGATTTTTATTTGCATCTCCCTGATGATTAATAATGTTGAGCATTTTTTCATGTGTCTGTTGGCAATTTGTATGTCTTCTTTGGAGAAATGTCTGTTCAGGTCCTCTGCTCATTTTTAAATCAGATCGTTTGGTTTATTATTGACTTGTGTGAGTTCTTTATATATTTTAGGATGTTAACCTCTTATTGGATATTAGATTTGCAAATATCTTCTCCCATTGAGTAGGTTGTGGTTTTAGTTTTGTTGGTGGTTTCCTTCACTGTGCAAAAGCCTATTATTTTGATATAGTCCCAATTGTTTATTTTTGCTTTTGTTTCCCTTGCCTGAAGAGACAGATCCAGAAAAAAATACTGCTGATGCCAATGTCCCAGAGTTTATTGCCTATGTTTTCTTTTAGGATTTTTTATGGTTTCAGGTCTTAAATTTAGGTCTTTAAACCATTTTGAGTTTATTTTTATATATGGTGTTAGAAAATGGTCCAGTTTTATTCTATTAGATGTAGCCATTCAGTTTTTCCAGCACCATTTATTGAAGGGGCTGTCTTTTCCCCATTGTATATTCATCCTCCTTTGTCATAGATTAATTAATCATATAAGCTTGGGTTTATTTCTGGACTCTCTATTCTGTTCGAGTGATATATGTGTCTACCTCTGTGCCATTATCATACTGTTATGATTGCTATAGCTTCATAGTATAGTTTGAAATCTGGAATGGTTATACCTCCAGTTTTGCTGTTCTTTCTCAAGATTGTTTTGAAGGGGGTTAAGAGGTACAAACTTCCCCTTATAAAATAAATAAATCACAGGGATGAAAAGTACAGCATAGCAAATATAGCCAATAATATGGTAATAACCTTGTATGCTGACAGATCGTAACTACATTTATCATGGTGAGCACTGTGTAATGTATAGAATTGTTGAATCAAAATGTTGTACACCTAAAATTAATATAATATTGCATGACAATATACTTCAATTAAAAATAAACAATGTTAGAGGCACCTGGGAGTCTCAGTGGGTTAAGCGTCTGCCTTCAGCTCCGGTCATGATCCCAGGGTACTGGGATCAAGCCCCACATTGGGCTCCCTGCTCTGCTGGGAGCCTGCTTCTTCCTCTCCCACTCCCCCTGCTTGTGTTCCCTCTCTTGCTGGCTGTCTCTCCCTTGGCCTGCTGCTCCACCTGCTTGTGTGCTTGCACTTTCTCTTTCTTTAAAAAGAAAATAATAAAGTAAACTAAACAATGTTTTTTCCTATAGTTAAGGAGTCTCTCATGGTTTTTCTCCCTTTCTGATAACTTCTCATCAAAAATAAATAAATAATGTTTTTATTGTTAAATACAGCATGTATACAAAAGAAATATGATGTATTATGTATATCAACACTTTAAAGACTAATGGAATACTGAACACCCATGAATCTACCATGCAGGTAAGTTTCATTTATATTCAGTTCTAGTCCACACCATGCCACTATCGTACATTACTGTAATTTTTAAAAACTCAGTTTAATTGAGATATAATTGACATATAACAGTGTGTAAGTTTAAGGTATAAAAAGTGTTGATTTGAAAGGTGCAGTCAGTTGAGTGTCTGACTTTTGGTTTCAGTTTGGGTCGTGATCTTGGGGTCATGAGATCAAGCCCTGTGTTGGACTCTGTGCTCAGCAAGGAATCTGCTTCAGATTCTCTGTCCCTCGTCCTGCTCCTCCCACTCGAGCTCTCTCTCTCTCTCTAAAATAAATAAATAAATCTTTTAAAAAGTGTTGATTTGGTACATTTATATATTGCAATATGTTACCACCTTAACCTTAGCTAAACCTCTATCATGCCACATAATTATCATTTCTTTTTTTTGGTGGAAACATAAGTCATATTTTAGTTTGATTTTCTTGTTCTCTATAGGAGCATTTGTTGGCCATATGTTACCTACCACTTATCCTCATTTCTTCTACCATTATCGTTGTCCAAATTATGACCATAACTCACATATGTTAGTGCAATCGCTTCCTGAATTGATTTTTTATCCATTTTGCCTCCTTCTTATGCATTCCTCATATAGCAGCCAGAATTATTTTTTAAAAACAGATCAGATTATGTTACTTCCTTGCTCAAAACACTTCAATTGCTTCCCACTGCTTTCTTAGCATAAAAATGAAAAACATTGTTAATAACAATAGATGGCATTGCGGAGTTGTGGTAATGCTCAATGTACCAGGCACTACATCATTTGACATTCACAGTAATGCAAATGATTATTTCTTTTCCATTATTTCTTTTGTCTATACTGATGGGTAAGCAGAAATCTGTAAGGTTTAATGTAATTGCTGAATGACACATTTAAAAGTGGTGAAGCTGAAATTCCAGGCCAGGCCTTTTCAGCTACAAAGCTTTTCTTTGAAACAGAGAGTCCTAAGTGAAGTAACTTATTTTCTATATTTTCGTCTCTATTGGTCCTCTAGTATTTCCAATACGGAACATAGTGATACAGATAGGAAGGAATTGGCTCATACAATTGTGGGGTGGGGGCTGCTGAATCTGAAATCTTTAGAGTAGGCAGGCAGGCTGAAGACCCAGGGAAGAATAACTGTTGCAGCTGAAGTCTGAAGGAAGTTTGGAGTAAATTTTCTTCCTCTTTGAGGAACCTCAGTGTTTTCTCTTAAGGCCTTCAACCGTTTGGATGTGGAAAATAATTTGCTTTATTCAAAGTCCACTAATTTAAATGTTAATCACATATAAAAATATCTTCACAGCAACATCTGTATAGATGTTTTACCAAGCAACTGGGAAGTATAGCTTAGTCAAGTTGACACATAAAACTGACCACCATATTCCCTGACTATATTTTCATGGTAAAGAATTAAAACAAGAAGAGGTATATTGAGAAACAAACTGAGGGCTTCAGAGGGGAAGGGGGGAAGGGATAGACTGGTGTTGGGCAGTAAGGAGGGCATGTATTGCATGGTGCACTGGGTGTTACACGCAACTAATGAATAATCGAACTTTACATCAAAAACTAGGGATGTACTGTATCTTTTTAACCCTTTCCTGAACCTCACTCTTCTCCTCAAAAGTAAATGTTGTTATCATTTGGTATGTACCTATGAAAACTGTAGACAGAATATTATATACAGATGTGAAGATGGCAGGGTTTGCCTCTGTCTCCTTTTTTAAAAAATGATTTGATTTATCTGTTTGACAGAGAGAGAGAGAGAGCACAAGCAGTGGGAGCAGCAGAGGGAGAGGGAGAAGCAGGCTCCCTGAGGAGCAGGGAGCCTGACCGGTGGGGGGCGGGGTTGGCTAGCGGGGTGGGGGGCTCAATTCCAAGACCTGAACCAAACGCAGACACTTAACCAACTGAGCCACCCAGGTATCCCTGACTCTGTCGCCTTCATGTGCTTTCTTCCTCTCTATTCTCACTCCTGCATAAATTATATCCAGAATGGCATGATATGACATTGAGATTATGTCATATGACATGATCTATATAAATAAGAGAAAAGCTTGTTTGACTTGCAAGTGTGCCACTATGAAGCATGTGAGAAACCTAAGCCCTTTCCTATGCAGGACTGTCTGACTGACAGCTGTAGAAATCACCCTTTCCCTACAAAGCTGGAGTCAAGTACTATAAGCTCCCAGATTGGAGAGGTATATAAAGGTCAAGAATAATTTTTCAACCAGAAAGCCAAGACTCTGATTGTGTGGATTTATTAGACCATTATCTGCAGGAAGTTTCCAAGAAAAATACCAGGGGAAGGGAGGGGTGGGCCTAGTGGGTCGGACCAGAGCAGAGGCATGAATTTGGACCTGTAACAGGCTGAACAAAGTCCTCAAAAGATGGGAGGTTCTAATTCCTGGAACTTGTAAATACCACCTGATTTGGGGAAAAGGATTTTGCAGATATGATTAAGTTAAGGATTTTGAGATGGGAAGATTATCCTGGATTATCCAGGTGGGCCTTAAATCCAATCACAACTGTCTTTATAAGAGAGAGGCAGAGGAGATCTCTCTGTGTCACACACACACACACACACACACACACACACACACACATGGGGGTGGGTGGGGAGGAAGAAAGTAATGTGGAAGAATAGAGAGAGATTAAAAAATACTGACCTTCGAGATTGGAGTGATATAAACACAAGCCAAGGAATGCTGGCAGCCAACAGAACCTGGAAGAGGCAAGGAAGGATCCTCCTTTACAGCCTCCAGAGAGAGCTTAGACTTGCCAACCTTGATTCATCCCAATGATGCTAATTTTAGACTTCTGTCCACCAGAACTGTGGTAGAATAAATTTCTGTTTTACACCACCCAGTTTGTGGTAATTTGTTAAAGCAGATATAGAAAACTCATACAGAACCAAATCTAACTTTTCAAGTGTCAGCCACAACTTCCATATGCACCTAGTAAGCCAATGTTAAAGATTAGATGGTCATAGAAGACTTGGGAGCTTTGGAGAGGCAACCACCAACATGCTTAGATCCACAGATCTAAGATTTTTATTTGGGGGATCTCCCTGTGACTGAGGAGTGGAAAGAGAAATTGAAAGGGAAGCTGAGGTGTTAGATCAATGTTTACTCCTTTGTGGGTATTTTGTGAGGTACATGAAGGAGGACAACAGTAAATAGAGTTACAGGGTCCTTACTCTTTTAGGAAGCACTCCAGGGGAAAGACTTGCTCAGAGGTCAATGATTCTAGGGACCATATTATTGAAGTCTTAATTAATGGCACTCTAGCTGAATCTTGGAGCTGGAATGTATCTACCACCACAGTGATACACAACAATTTCAGGGGACATGAAATAGTTGTGCATGGCAGGACGCTATATAAACAGACACAGAGACTGCCTGGAGTTCAGGGTGACTTAGACAGCCCATGGTTATGTGTAAGGCTCAGGGGAAGTGGGAAAGGCATAGAGAGTAATATTTACTGCTATTTGTACTTTTTTTGGTGCTCTTTTAAAATCAATTTTATGAACTGGAAAGCAACCAATTAATACTAATAATTTTTAAACATTTTTGAGTATAGTTCACACACATGTTATATTTTTCAGGTGTACAACTTAGTGATTTGACAAGTTTGTACATTATGCTGTGTTTACCACAAGTGTAACTACCATCTGTCCTGTTCCATCACTATTACAATATCATCGACTATATTCCTTACACTGTGGCTTTTATTTCCATAACCAATTTTTTTGGTTTTGGGATTTTTATTTTTCTTAAGTTTTTATTTAAACTCCAGTTAGTTAATAGAGTGTTCTATTAGTTTCAGGTGTACAATATAGTGATTGAACAATTCCGTACATCACCTGGTGCTCATCACAACAAGTGCATTCCTTAATCCCCATCACCTATTTCATCCATTCCCACCCACCTCCCCTCTGGTAACTTTCAGTGTGTTCTCTATAGTTAAGAGTCTGTCTCTTGGTTTGTCTCTCTCTTTTTTCCCCTATGCTCAGTTGTTTTGTTTCTTAAATTTCACATATGAGTGAAATCATATGCTATTTGTCTTTCTCTGACTGACTTATTTCACTTACATTATACTCTCTAGCTCCAGCCATGTCATTGCAAATGACAAAATTTCATTCTTTTTGATGGTTGAATAATATTCCATTGTATATACACACCACACCTTCTTTATCCATGCATCAATTGATGGACACTGGGGCTGCTTTCATAATTTGGCCATTGTAAATAATGCTGCTATAAACATAGGAGTGCGTGTATCCCTTTGAATTAGTGTTTTTGTACTCTTTGGGTAAATACCCAATAGTGGAATTATTGAACTGTGTGGTATTTCTATATTTAGTTATTTAAGGAACCTCCATACTATCTTCCACAGTGACTGCACCAATTTGCATTTCCACCAACAATGCATGAGGGTTCCTTTTTTTCCACATTCTTGCCAACATTTGTTATTTCTTATCTCTGAGCCTAGCTGTTCTGACAGGTGTAAGATGATATCTCATTATGGTTTTGATTTGCATTTCCCTGATGATTACTAATGTTAAGCATCTTTTCATGTGTCTGTTGATCAACTCTATGTCTTTTTTACAAAAATGTCTATTCAGATCTTCTGCCCATTTTTTTAATTGCATTATTTTGGGGGGTATTGAGTTTATAAGTTCTTTATATATTTTATATATTTTGGATATTAACCCCATTCAGTACATTATCTTGTTGTTTTGTTGTTGATTTCCTTTGCTATGCAAAAGCTTTTTATTCTGATGGAGTCCCAATGGTTTAATTTTGTATTTGTTTCCCTTGCGTTAGGAGACATATCTAGAATCTTCTAGGAGTTGTATGGTTGCAGGTCTCACATTTCTGTCTTTAATCTATTTTGAGTTTATTTTTGTGTATGGTGTTAAAAAGTGGTCCAATTTCATTCTTTTATGTGTAGCTGTCCAGTTTTCCCAGCACCATTTATTGAATAGACTCTTTTCCCCATTGCATATTCTTGCCTATTTTGTCATAGATTAATTGACTATATAAGTGTGGGTTTATTTCTGGGCTCTCTATCCTGTTCCAATGATCTATGTGTCTATTTTTGTGCCAGTATCATACTGTTTTGATTACTATGCCTTTGTATTATATCTTGAAATCTGGGATTGTGATGCCTCCAGCTTTGTTCTTTCTCAGAATTGTTTTGGCTATTCAGAGTCTTCTGTGGTTGCATACAAATTCTGGTACTGTTTGTTCTGGTTTTGTGGACAATGCTGTTTTCACAAAATTTTGTGAAAATTTTTGATAGAGATTGCATGGAATCTGTAGATTACTTTAGGTAACATAGGTGTTTTAACAATATTAATTCTTCTAATCCATGGACGCATAATATCTTTCCATTTGTTATGTCATCTTCAATTTCTCTCATCAGTGCTTTATAGTTTCCAGGGTATAGGTCTTTCACCTCTTTGATTAGGTTTATTCCTAAGTATTTTATTCTTTAGGGTGCAGTTGTAAATGGGATAGTTTCCTTAATTTTCCTTTCTGCTACATTGTTATTAGTGTATAGAAATGTTACCAGTGTCTGAGTATTAATTGTGTATCCTACCACTTTACCGAATTCATTTATCAGATCTAGTAGATTTTTGGTGGACTCTGTAAGATTTTCTATATAATAGTATCATGTGGTCTGTGAATAGTGACAGTTTAGCTTTTTCTTACCAATGTGGATGCCTCTCATTTCTTTTTCTTGTCTGATGGCTGTGACTAGGACTTCTAGTATTATGTTGAATAAAAGTGGTGAGAGTGGACATCCTTGTCTTATTCCTGATCTTAGAGAGAAGCTCATGGTTTTTCACTGTTGGGTAGGATGTTAGCTGTGGATTTTTCGTATACATCCCTTATTATGTTGAGATATGTTCCTTCTAATTTCCCTTTGTTGAAAGTTTTTATCATTAAAAGATGCTGTATTTTATCAAATGCTTTTTCTGCATCTATTGAGATGATCGTGTGATTTTTATCTTTGGTTTTGTTGATGTGGTGTATCATGTTGACTGATTTTCAAGTATTGAACCATTCTTGCATCCCTGGAATAAATGCCACCTGATTGTGGTGAATGATCTTTTTAGTGTATTGCTATATGTGGTTTGCTAATATTTTATTGAGGGTTTTTGCATATATATTCATCAGGGTTATTGGCCTGTAGTTCTCTCTTTTTTGTGGTGTCTTTGGTTTTAGTATCAGGGTAATGCTGGCCTTGGAGAATGTATTTGCAAGCATTCCTTCCGCTTCTATTTTTTAGGATAGTTTGAGGAGAATAGATATTAACTCTTCTTTAAACGTTTGATAGAATTCACCTGTGAATCTATCTCATTCTGGACTTTTATTTTTTGGTGGTTTTTTGATTACTGATTCAATTATATTACTTGTAATCTGTCTGTTCAGATTTTCTACTTCTTCCTGGTTTAGTTTTGGGAGATTTTATGTTTCTAGGAATTTATCCATTTCTTCAAGGTTGTCCAATTTGTTGGTATATGGTTTTTCATAGTATTCTCTTATAATTCTTTGTTTTTCTGTGGTGTCAGTTGTTATTGTGCCTCTGTTTTTTTCTGACTTTATTTATTTGGACCTTTCTCTTTTTTCTTGATGAGTCTGGCTAATAGTTTTTCAATTTTGTTTAGTTTTTCAAAGAATCTTGATTTTTTTCTATTGTTTTTTTTTTAGTCTCTATGTCATTTCTTTTTGCTCTGATCTTCATTATTTCCTTTCTTCTACTCATCTTGGGATTGTTTGTTCTGCTTTTTCTAGGTCCTTTTAGGTGTATGGCTAAATTGTTTATTTGAGCTTTTCCTTCTTTCTAGGCCTGTATTGCTATGTACTTTCCTTTTAGAACCTTTTTCACTGTGTCCAAAAGATTTTGGACCATTGGTGTTTTAATTTTCATTTGTGTCCATGTATTTTTTAAATTTCTTTTTGATTGCTTTGTTAACTTGTTGGTAACAACCCAATGAGTATCATGTTGTTTAGTCTCCATGTGTTTGCATTCTTTATAGCTTTTTCTTGTGATTTATTTCTAGTTTCATACTGTTGTGATCAGAAAAGATGCATGGTATGATTTCAATCTTCCTAAATTTGTTGAGGCTTGTTTTGTGGCCTAATATGTGATCTGTTCTGAAGCATGTTCCCTGTGCTCTTGAAAGAATATGTATTCTGTTGTTTTGGGATGGAATGTTCTGTATATATGTGTTAAGTCCATCTGGTTCAATGTGTCATCCAAATACATTGTTTCCTTATTGAATTTCTACTTTGATGACCTATGCATTGGTGTAAATGGAGTGTTAAAGTCCCCTACTATTATTGTATTACCATCAGTTTCTCCCTTATGTCTGTTAACATTTGCTTTATGTACTTAGATGCTCCAGTGTTGGATGCATAGATGTTTACAATTGCTCTATCCTCCTTTTTTTATAATTTTTATTTTGTTATATTAGTCACCATACAGTACATCCCCAGTTTTTGATGCAATGCTCCATGATTCATTATTTGCGTATAACACCCAGTGCATTCTTCAATATGTGCCCTCCTTAATACCCATCACTGACCTATCCCAATCCCCCACCCCCCTCCCCTCTGAAGCCCTCAGTTGGATGGATCCCTTTTTCATTAGGTAGTGCCCTTCTTTGTCTCTTGTTACAGTCTTTATTTTAAAGTTGATTTTGTTTGAGATAAGTATTGCTACCCTGGCTTTTTTTCACTTTCATTTGTATGGTGAATGTTTTTCCATCCTTTCACTTTCAGTCTGTATATGTCTGTAGGTCTCAGGTGAGCCTCTTGTAGGCGACATATAGATGGGTCTTACTTTTTTATCCATTCAATCATCCTGTGTCTTTTGATTGGCACATTTAGCCCGTTTACATTTAAAGTAATTACTGATAGGTATGTACTTATGTTATGTTTTGTTATTTGTTTTCTGGTCGTTTGTATAGTTCTTTTGTGTTCCTTTAATCTTCTTTTGCTCTTTTTTTGTGATTGATGAGTTTCTATAGTGTTATGTTTTGCTTTCTTTCTCTTTATTTTTTTGTGTATCTATCATAGGTTTTGGGTTTGTGGTTACCATGAGGTTCATAGATAATATCCTACGAAAGTAGCAGTCTATATTAATTTGATGTCATTTAAGTTAAAATACATTTTTAAAAAAGAAAAACCTTTCTTTTTTTTCCTTCTCTTTTTCCACCTTTTACCCCCTCCTCCATGTTTTATGTATATATTGTCACATTTTACACCTTTTTATTCATTATTTTCTTATTCCTAATTATGACCATTTTTCTCCACTTAAAGAAGTCCCTTTAACATTTCTCATAAGGCTGGCTTGGTGGTGATAAACTCCTTTATTTTTCATTTGTCTGGGAAACTTTTTATCTCTTCTTCAAATCTGAATGCTAACCTTGCTGGATAGAGTGTTCTTGGTTGTAGACTTTTTCCTTTCAGCACTTTGGATTTATCAGGTCATTCCCTTTTGACCTGCAAAGTTTCTGCTGATAGCCGTATAGGTTTTCCCTTATAGGTAACTTTTTGTTTCTCTCTTACTGATTTTAGATTCTTTATCTTTAACCTTTGACATTTTAATTATTATGTGTGGCAATGTGGACCTCCTTAGGCTCATCTTGTTTGGAACTCTGTGCTTCTTGAAGTTGGATGTCTATTTCCTTCCCCAGTTTAAGGAAGTTTTTAGTTTTATTATAATAATTTTTAAAAGGTGAATAGCCAAGATACCTCTGAATGAACATTCCCTTGCTATTTATGGATTTAACAAAGTACTTTCTTCAAACCTTTAAGCATTGGCTAAAAATCTAATCAGACTCTTAAGAAATTAATATAAATTACCTGCCTAGTATATCAGACTCCCTTTAGTGTTTCATACACCTTTAAAAGCAGGTAGAAGTGGAAGAGATGTTTGAACTGTCAGGGTCTCAGTGGTCCTAGGCTAGACTCCAGGGCTGTGCTGGTACTACTACCCCCCACCACCAGGGGGTGACAGTCCAGACAGCATGGCCTCTGGACTTGGAAAGGGAGGAAGGGTCTGAGAAGTGCCTTTTACATTCTTTCCCTGTTCCCCTCGCCCCTACACAGAAGCCAGAAAGTCTGGGGAAGTGCTCTCCCCACAGGATGCTGGGGAACAGAAGAAACTCTTTCCCAGTTCATGCAAGGAGTATGTGTATGCAGATCATATGACATCCAAACATGGGCAGATCACAACCCATTGGGATTGTCCCAACCAGAGTTAAAGTGGATTTGCAGAGGCACCTCTAAAGAGTCGCTCTGGGCTGTGGTGGATTCAGCCAGGTTATAATGTTCTGAAACAGCCTTTTCCCACTGGAGAACACACAGAGAAGAAGATAACATCTAATAGGGCAGTATGGCTGGAGAGGTGTGGAGGAGGGATGGGGACCCCCAGGACTGGGAGCTCTCCACATTGGAAGGGAAGAAGTTGTCTTCCTTTTTCCTCTATTTTGCTTTTTGGAAATCCTGTCAGTGTTCTTTTCATCATGGTTTCCATTTCTTTGTCTTCCTGAGAGTTACTGTTAACTTTCAGCTCTCTAATTTAGTCACCAACAGTGTCATCAGCCCTTCTATTGGAATTTTCTTTGTTATTTTGGGCAACACAATTAAGACATTTCAAGGATTCCCATTACTTCTTTTTCAAGTTAGCCTTTAGTATTCTCCAGGTTAACTAGATATATTTCTAGTCTATTGTTAGTGGTAACAAAGAAACTGCTCCTAAAAAGCTTCTAGGTGTGAGTATTGGCCGTACTGTCAACCTAGAGGAGATTCCCTGATTTGACATTAGATCCTATGCTGGGGTAAGGAACTGAAACTGGTACTGCAGAGGATTGACAACTAATGATGCCAGTGCATTTAATATTTTAGCTCAACTACTCTGGGGCCTAGAAGTTGTCTGGGTTGGCTGACTATTAGCTTCAGAGGTCCAGGTACGTATGGCCATACATGTTCAACACTTAATTTGCAAAATGAACAAACACATGTTTAAAGTAAAGTCTTTTGGAGGCCAACTACACCTGGTATCTGCAGACCCAGTTCAGGAAATACTGTTTTTGGCAAAAGCCATCCACAGTCTGGGGAATCCCTGAACCACTACTCAGTCACTTAGGAAAATGCCCCCTATGCTTCCAGTCATCCCCTAGTCTCTCCTTTCCTTCCCATGTCCTTGAGGCTGAGGTTTTAGATGTAATTGATATACATTCCTTATTGGAGGAAGGACACTTAAGAATCCATTTACGAAATACTGGCTATGAAAGCTCTTGTCATTTTTTGAGATACTGATTTAAGTTTAATCTGTCACTGAAGTATGGAGTTTAGGTGTTGTGAATGCTTTCTTTATGGGACTAGAAGGAAATTTTTGCATATTGAAAATTTTGTTGTGGCAATTAAGAGCATGCACATATGCTGGGATGACTAAACTCACTGAATGTGTTTCCACCTCCATCCCTCTTGGTTGCTAAGAACCACAGGTAATGTTAGAAGTGAAAGACTAAAAAGTCTAGAATAGAAATGCTAAGCCCCTGAGTGGAGCATTTGGATAGAGAACTATTCTGGTCTGTGAATTTGGCATCCTTTGGAAAACTGACCCCTCAAAAATGAAAAACTGAAACCCTTCCCCAAGGACTGACAGGAAACCTGTCATTTCTGGAGTTTTCAGGGTTATTAGACCTGAGAACTAGAAATGAAAAGTCTGGAACCAGATACTGATGTGTCACCAGTCTCACGTAAGATCACTGCCCAATGCTGGGACTCATGCAGCACTAGGTAGGCATGGACAAAACCTCATGTCTCCTTGAGCTAATCAAGGTTTCCCAGATAGTGGTTAGCTACAAGAACTGCTGGCCAAAATAAGCACATTCCAGCTTGTCCAAATCTAGGCCTCCGCACTACTGATTTCAAGTGAGCAACATCAACATGTTGCCTCCACAAGGCGATCCTTCTTCATCATCTCAAAGGCAGGCTAGACAATATTCTCTGGTTTACAATATCCCTGTGCCTCCTGTGTGTTTCTCAGAAGTGTCAAGTTCAACCTTAGTCATGGGGACCCTCCAGTCATCATAAACTCTAGAGTGGCTATCATGGTGACCTCAACAAGCCAAGTCAAGTAAATGTGATAACACAGGCCAACCTGAAATAAGGGATAAAACCCACCTTTCCACCAGAAAAACACCAAGGGGCCCCAAAGTCCAAGCTTACCATATAACGAAGATAATCCTAAAAATTATATGAGACATAATGGCACATAAGTATTACACAAAATCTCTCCTTTGTGTTTTTCATGAGTGCCCAAATGTCTGAAAAAACCCATGTCTTCTTTTTCCGTGAAAATATCACCCATATTTCTTCTACCTAGAAACAAGCAGCTCCATTGCTCATTTTTATTTTCCACTTAATTCTCTTTATAACATCATAATTTGTTCAATAGGGTCTCCATTCAAAGCACCATTCCAGTTCTCAGCACTATAATAGTATAAGTTATGTGTTTCTCCCCATTAATCGAGCAAATGATGCAAAGCACAAATAACACAAAAAAGTTAGGAAGACTCAATATTATCAAGATGTCAATTCTTCCCAAATTTATCTGTAAATTGAATCAGTTTCAATGAAAATCCCACCAAGTTATTGTGTGGATATTAGCAAACTGATTCTAAAGTTTATATGGAGAGGCAAAAGACCCAGAATAGCCAACTCAATATTGAAGGAGAACAAAGTTGGAGGGCTGACACTACCCAACTTCAAGACTTATTGTAAAGCTACAGTAATCAAGATGGTGTATTGGCAAAACAATAGACAAATAGATTAATAGAACAGAATAGAGAGCCCATAAACAGACCAACCTATAGTCAACTGATCTTCCATGAAAGAGCAAAGATAGTCTTTTAGACAAATGGTACTGGAACAACTGGATATCTACATGCAAAAAAAAAATTAGACATAGACTTTACACCCTTCACAAAAATAAATTCAAAAAAGGGGTGCCTGGGTGGTGTGGTCAGTTAAGCGTCTCTCGGTTTTGGTTCAGGTTGTAATTTCAGGATCTTGAGATCCAGTGCCACACTGGGCTCTACACTCAGCACAGAGTCTGCTTGAGATTCTCTTTCCCTGTACCTCTGTCCATCCTGCTCGTTCTCTATCTCTCTTTCTCTCTCAAATAAATAAATCTGTAAAAAAATAAACTCAAAATGGACTATAGACCTAAATGTAAAACACAAAACAATAAAACTCCTAGAAGATAACACAGGATAAAACCTAGATGCCCTTGGGTATGGCAATGACTTTTTAGATAGAATGCAGAAGATACAATCCGTGAAAGAAATAATTGAGAAGTTGAACTTCATTTAAATTAAAGAATCCTGTGAAAGACAATGTCAAGAGAATCAGAAGACAAGCCACAGATGGGGAGAAAATATTTGCAGAACACACATGTGATAAAGGATTGTTATCCAAAATATATGAAGAACACTTGTTATCCAAAATATATGAAGAAACTCAAAAATAAGAAAACAAACAACCCTACTTAAAAATGGGCAAAAGACCTGAAAATACACTTTACCAAATAAGACATATAGATGTCAAATAAGCACATGAAACTATGCTTCACATCATATGTCATCAGGAAAATGCAAATTAAAGCAATGAGATACCACCACCCACCTTAGAGTGGTCCAAATCTGGAGCACTAACAACACAAAATGCTGGTGAGTTTGTGGAGTAATAGGAATTCTCATTCATTGCTGGTGGGAATGTAAAATGGTAAAGCCACTTTGGAAGATAGCTTGCAGGTATCTTACAAAACTAAGCATACTCTTACCATATGATCTAGCAGTTGTACTCCTTGGTATTTACCCAAAAGAGCTGAAAATTTATGTCCACACAAAAACCTGCACAAGGATGTTTATAGCAGCTTTATTCATAAGTGCCAAAATTTGGAAACAACCAAGATATTTTTCAATAGCTGAATGGATAAACTATCCATCCAGACAATGAAATGTTATTCAGCGTTAAAAAGAAAGGAGTTATCAAGTGATGAAAAGACATGGAGGAATCTTAAATGCATATTATTAAATAAAAGAAGTCAGTATGAAAAGGGTATATACTATACAGTTCCAACTACATGACATTCTGGAAAAAGCAAAACTGTGGAGACAGTGAAAAGATCAATCCTTGACAGAGTTTAGTGGGGAGGGAGGGATTAATGAGTAGAACACAGAGGATTTTTAGGGCAGTGAAACCACTTTGTATGATATTATAATGGTAGATACATATCATTATACATTTGTCAAAACCCAGAGGATGTACAAGACCAAGAGTAAACCTTAATGTAAACTAGTTTGAGTAATTTTAACAAATGTACCACTATAGTGTGAGATGTCCATAGCATAGGGGGTTGTGTGTGTTGGCGGGAGTAAGAAGTATATGGGAGATCTCTGTATTTCCCACTCAATTTTGCTGTGAACCAAAAATTGCTCTGAAAAATACAGTTTATTAAATAAAAATAATGCAAAATGATGACTGAATAACTTTTTAGTAATTACATGTGCAATGAATGACCTTATTTGCAAATAAGGGCACATTCTGAGGTACTGGGCGTTAAGATTTCAACCACATTAGAAACCCCAAGAGAGAACTGCCCAGCCAAACTTTCCCCCAATTCCTAACTCACAAAATTGTGAGCAGAATAAAATAGCTGTTGTAAGCCAGTATGTTTTGGGTAATCGGTTACACAACAAAAATAACTTTTTTTTTTTTTTTGCCTAGAAGGATCTTTCTTCCTTTTATTTTTTTCTTTTTATTTATTTTTTTAATAACTTTATTTTGTTACATTGGTCACCATACAGTACATCCCCAGTTTTTGATGCAATGTTCCATGACTCATTGTTTGCGTATAACACCCAGTGCTCTATGCAATACGTGCCCTCCTTAATACCCATCACCAGCCTATCCCATTCCCCCACCCCCCTCCTCTCTGAAGCCCTCAGTTTGTTTCCCAGAGTCCATGGTCTCTCATGGTTCATTCCCCCTTCTGTTTACCCCCCCTTCATTCTTCCCTTCCTTCTCCTACCGATCTTCCTATTTCTTATGTTCCATAAATGACTGAAACCATATGATAATTGTCATTTTCTGCTTGACTTATTTTGCCTAGCATTATCTCTTCCAGTCCCGTCCATGTTGCTGCAAATGTTGAGAAATTGTTCTTTTTGATGGCTGAGTAATATTCCATTGTATATATGGACCACATCTTCTTAATCCAGTCATCTGTTGAAGGGCATCTCGGCTCCTTCCACAATTTAGCTATTGTGGACAATGCTGCTATGAACATTGGGGTGCATATGGCCCTTCTCTTCACTACGTCTGTATCTTTGGGGTAAACACCCAGTAGTGCAATGGCTGGATCATAGGGTAGCTCAATTTTTAACTTTTTAAGGGACCTCCACACTGTTTTCCAGAGTGGCTGTACCAACTTGCATTCCCACCAACAGTGTAAGAGGGATCCCCTTTCTCCACATCCTCTCCAACATTTGTTGTTTCCTGTCTTGTCAATTTTTGCCATTCTAACTGGCGTAAGGTGGTATCTCAGTGTGGTTTTGATTTGAATTTCCCTGATGGCTAATGATTTTGACCATTTTTTCATGTGTCTGTTAGCCATTTGTATGTCTTCATTGGAAAAGTGTCTGTTCATATCTTCTGCCCATTTTTTGATTTGATTATCTGTTTCCCGTGTATTGAGTTTGAGAAGTTCTTTGTAGATCTTGGATACCAGTCTTTTATCTGTAGTGTCATTTGCAAATATCTTCTCCCCTTCCACAGGCTGCCTCTTAGTTTTTTTTTTACTGTTTCCTTGGCTGTGCAGAAGCTTTTTATCTTGACGAACTCCCACAAGTTCATTTTTTCTTCTGTTTCTCTTGCCTTTGGAGATGTGTCATGAAAAAAGTTGCTGTGGCCGATGTCAAAAAGGTTGCAGCCTATGTTCTCCTCTAGGATTTTGATGGATTCCTGTCTCACATCGAGGTCTCTCATGCATTTGGAGTTTATCTTTGTGTATGGTGTCAGAGAGTGGTGAAGTTTCATTCTTTTGCATGTAGCTGTCCAATTTTCCCAGCACCATTTATTGAAGAGACTGTCTTTTTTCCACCGGATGTTTTTTCCTGCTTTATCAAAGACGAGTTGCCCAAAGAGCCGAGGGTCCATTTCTGGGTTCTCTATTCTGTTCCATTGGTTTATATGTCTGTTTTTGTGCCAGTACCATGCTGTCTTTGAGATCACAGCTTTGTAGTATAGCTTGAAATCTGGCAACGTGATGCCCACAACAAAAATAACTTAAATGGAAAAAGTTTCCAGATTAATAAAGAACTCTTATGAAGCATAAAAGAGGAGAAACTTCCCAACAATGAAATAGGAAAAATTAGTAAGAATTTCAAACAAAAGGAATCAGAAATGGACCCCAACCAAGGTATTAAACCTCATTTATAATCAGAGAAATTCAAAATAAAAGCACAATGAAATAACAATTGACATGCCTCTGAATTGGCAACATTTGAGCCACATAATATTAAATATTGGTGGGGGCACCTGGGTGGCTCCGTTGGTTAAGCAGCCAACTCTTGATTTCAGCTCAGGTCATGATCTCAGGGTCCTGGGATCGAGCCCCTTGTCTGGCTCCCCACTCAGCGAGGAGTTTGCTCAAAGATTCTCTCTCTCCCTCTGCCCCTCCCCCTGCTCAAGCTATTTCTTTCTCAAATAAATAAATAAATAAATAAATCTTTTTTTAAAAAGGAGGGCACATGTTCTGATGATCACTGGATGTTATATGCAATGGATGAATCATTGAACACTACATCTGAAACTAATGATGTACTATATGTTGGCTAATTGAATTTAGATTAAAAAAATAAATGATGATGTGGAGTGATAGAGGTTTAAATTGGTGTAGCAACCCACAGAACAATTTGACAATATATGTTAAAACTGAAAATATTCTTTGACCCAGCAATGCCACTGCTAGGTACACACCCTAGTGAAACTCTCCAAGAATATTTAGAGGAGCATTATTTGTGATAGCTAAAAATGAGAAACAACTTAAATATCTTCAATGGGAAATTTATAAATAAATTTTTGTACACGCACACACATACACACTCCTACAATGAAATATTATACAGAATTGAAAATTGATAAACCAAACTTGCATGTATTAAAATGGCGGGTCTCACAAACATAATGATTAATTAACTAAATGGATGAATACAGAGAATATGATACCATCTATATAAAGTTTAAAACATGAGAACACAATACTAGCAGTTGTTTAAAGATATATTTTTTTGCAGTGGAAATGTAAAGAAATGTAAATGCAGAACAGTGCCTCCCTCTATGGAGCAGAGAGGTGGAGGCTATTGGGAAGGAATGTGCAAAGAGGTTAACTTCGTTGGCAGTGTTTTATGTCTTAGGTACTAGGTATAGAGGTATTGTTGCACTTTTTATATCTTTTTGTATGTTAAATATTGTAGAATGTTATTTTTTATAGTATTTACTTACCAGAAGCTCTTGTAAAAAAAAAAAAAACTTCCCAGGTCTGTCTCAGACCCAGCAGATCAGACTCCCCAGAGGTGGGGCTCAGGAATTTGCCCCCTGGGAAACCCTGACACTAGGGGTCTAAGCCAGGAGAAGACCACGCCTGTGGAGGTGGCCTACTTCATGCTCTATTACTCTTCCACTTTATAAGTGACATTTATCTATCAGTTCCTCGATTTTAGTGCCTTTGTGCTAGCTACCAGGAAAGACAATGGGGACAAAAAAAAAAAAAAAACCCAAGATCTTTTTACTGGCTTCAAGGGTCTTCTATTTGAATGGAGGAAACATTATTGTTTGTTGTCTTTTGAGCAGAGAGTTGAGGAGGCCCTAAAACCGGAATGAAGGTCAACTCCAATTACAAAAGGGTTCAAAAACTTTCAAACTAAACATATTGAAATCTATCACTTCGACCCTGGTGTCCCTAAATCTTTTTTTCCTGACATCCAGGACATCCACAGATCTGCTTCATTGCACCTGACTGGAACTCCTACATGCTTCTTCCCAGAGAAATTCTGGATGCCCCCCCTTTGCCTTGGCTGTACTTTGCATCTCCCCATGATGTCTCATAACTTTGCCATTTACTCATTGTGTGACTTTGGGCTGGCTGTGTCCGTTCTCTGAGACTCCCTTTCTGCCTCTGTAAGTTGAGCAGATGGTTAAGTCCTCGGAGTGGCAAAACTTGGACCAGTATGTAGTCTTCCCAATCACCATGCTATTTCATTGCCTTTCCAGGATCACAGAAAGCCAATTTGGAAATTGGCAACCAAGTGTTTTATCAGAGACATGGATTCTATGTAACCTCTTAGATGTTTTTAAGAAAAAGAAGATACACCTGGTAGATTTCCAAAGCACCCAGACTAGGTCCCATTTCATAGACCATGGAAAGTGAATCACGAGTTTTGGAGAAAACAATTTTAGACAATCTTGCCATTTTCCTACATGATTGAGCAGAAGGAAACCTTCAAATCTGAGGCTTAGCGAATTTTGTCTCTAGCAAATATGAGGAGGTTTTTTTCCTCACAACGACTGTAAGTGGACAGAAATAAGGGAAGTAAATTCTAATGTGGATGAAACAACCAGAAGAGAAATAGCCCCAAGTGTATTCAAAGGATTAGGGGGCCCAATTTAGGCTCTAAACTGGGAATAGAAGTGGATGGCTCTATGCCCCAGCCAGTACAAGGTGGCTTTCCAGACGTGGTTGGGTGAGTGAACCTCCTGGGGGGCATCAACCACAGGCTCCTCCTTGTGTGGCTTGGGAGAGCCCTGCCCACAGGAGGCAAGGATGTAGTTGGCAGGGCAGGCAGGAGCACACAGACCACTGGACCTTTTGCCTGAGGGCAGTCACTCCCTCCCTCCTTCTGATGCCCAACTCACAGCCTACTGTCTACTGCCATGAGGAAAAGGCAGGCCCAAGGTGCTGAGTTCCAAACGGAGAAGCTTTTTCAGACAGTGGACTCGAAGCACCCAAAATGGAAAAAGCCCAAGCAAACCAGAACTCTGGGTCACCCTCTTTGGGACAGGCCACTGGCACTGGGGTAATGACACGCCTTGGCCGGTCGTGCGCCCACGCGCAAGCGTGGGGACTGCCGACCCTCCTCCGTTGGGGTGCAGTGTGTGAGTGCTCGTGTGCGCATGTGGCATCTATTCCACGGAATCGCACCCGGACGAGGTGCTTCTCGCCTAGCTGGGACAGGACCAGTTCTGGGTGGGGTGGAGGAGGGTGGAAGCAGGCGAAGAAGCCCCCAGAACGCCCCCCCCATCCCGTTCCCCACCCATGCCAGAACGCAGCGCTGGCGGGCGCATCTCGGGCCTGTCCAGCCCCTCTCTGGTGGGCACCCGGGGATGTGGAACCCTCGCCACGCTGACTCCCTGAGGGCACGTTCCGGGAGCGGCGGGCTGTGGACAGGGCTGGGTCTAGGATGGGGGCACCGACTCGCGGATCCCCAGGGTCCCCACCTGTGCCAGCGCCCCCTCGGGGGCGGGGGAAGGAGCAGGTGACGTCACGCGCGGTCCCCGGGTGCCCGCGGCGGTGGTCGCAGCCCGGCCGCGTGACCCGCGCGCGCCAATGGCCCGGCGGTCTCCGGGGCGACGCGGAGGGTCCGCGCTCCGCCGCCACTGCGCCCCCGCCCCGAGTCCGCACTGCAGAGAGTGGTGGCGAGCCGGCGCCGGCGCGCTGGCCCACGTGCCGCGCGGAGAGAGGGACAGGGAGAGGAAGAAGGAGAGGGAGTGCGAGAAAGCCACGGAAAGAGGGGCGCACGACCCGGCCGCTGCTCCGCGCAGCCCCTGCGGCGCCCCTCCTGCTGGGACCTCCACCAGGAAGGACCCCGACCCAGCGGAAGGTACCAGACCTGGGGAGGGTGCGCTTGGCCCCCAAGAGACCCCGCCACCCTCCGCCCGCCCCAGCAGGACTGCGGCAGCCCGCGGGGACGGGGGGACGGGGTGGGGAGGGGGCTGTGGCCCCTGCGGGCCGGTGGAAGGAGGGGCAGGGGTCGAGCCCGGGCGGCAAAGGCGCCGCCCCGCGGGAGGAGGGTCACCTGGGGGAGGGAGAGGGGGTGCCGGCATTAACCTTGCTCTCGCCCGGTTCGTATTCACAGGCTGTGGAGACCCGGGCTGTCAGCTGTCGCCCTGAGAGTTGGCCCAGATATATGTGCATCACGCAGTGATCATTCCCCCCCTAAATTAGACTCCGCAGAGATTGGAGATATGCCATTGACCCTGTTGCAGGATTGGTGTAGGGGGGAACATCTGAACACCCAGCGGTCCATGCTCATCCTGGGGATTCCTGAGGACTGTGGTGAGGATGAATTTGAGGAGACTCTTCAGGAGGCTCTCAGGCACCTGGGCAGGTATAGGGTCATTGGTAGGATGTTTAGGAGGGAAGAGAATGCCCAAGCATTTCTCTTGGAGCTTGCCCAAGATATTGACTATGCTTTGATCCCCAGGGAAATACCAGGAAAGGGAGGGCCCTGGGAAGTGGTTGTAAAACCTCGGAACTCAGATGGGGAATTTCTCAATAGACTCAACCGCTTCTTAGAGGAGGAGAGGCGGACAGTGTCAGACATGAACAGAGTGCTTGGATCAGACACCAACTCTCCTGCTCCGAGAGTGGCCATATCACCCGACTTCTGGACCTGGGCCCAGACCCTGGGGGCAGCAGTGCAGCCTCTGCTAGAACAAATGTTGTACAGAGAACTAAGAGTGTTTTCTGGGAATACTGTGTCCATTCCAGGGGCGTTGGCCTTTGAAGCCTGGTTCGAGCACACCACTGAAATGCTACAGATGTGGCAGGTGCCTGAGGGTGAAAAGAGGAGGCGGCTGATGGAATGCTTGCGGGGTCCTGCTCTGCAGGTGGTCAGTGGGCTCCGGGCCAACAATGCTGCCATAACTGTGGAGGAGTGCCTGGCAGCCCTGCAACAGGTGTTTGGACCTGTGGAGAGCCGTAAAATCGCCCATGTAAAATTTTGTAAGGCCTATCAGGAGGTAGGAGAGAAAGTCTCCAGCTTTGTGTTGCGTTTGGAACCCCTGCTCCAAAGAGCTGTAGAAAAAAATGCAGTATTACGAAGAAATGTGAATCAGGCTCGCCTGAAACAAGTCTTAAGTGGGGCTACCCTTACTGACAAACTTCGAGACAGGCTTAAGTTGATGAAACAGCGAAGGAAACCACCTGGTTTCCTGGCACTGGTGAAGCTCCTGCGTGAGGAAGAGGAGTGGGAGGCCACTTTTGGTCCAGAGAGGGAGAGGATACCAGGACTGGACGCAGGCATAAGGTCATCTGCCAGAGCCAATGCTTTCAGAGCAGTGTCTTTCCCTGCCCCTGGCAACACTTTTCAGGCCAGGCCTTCCCAAGGGTCACGGCGCAGGAGGGGCAGAGGACAACACCGAAGGGGTCGGGTGCTAAGGGCCAGCTCTCGAGGTTCAGGAAAACGGAAACACCACACATTTTGCTATAGCTGTGGAGAAGATGGCCACATCAAGGCAAAGTGTAGCAACGCTCCAAACCTGCTGTTGGTAAAGCAGAAAAGACAGGCTGCAACGGAGTCGGGAAATGGGGACTGGGCTTGGGAAAAGAGCCATCCCAAGCCCAAGGCCAAATAGGCTCAGGAGAACAGGGCAGCTCTTCTTACTATAGGCCAAGGAAATGGAAGAGTTATTGGAAGAAGGGAAAGGGGCAGTCCACACAAACAGCAGGGTACTTCAGTGGGGCGGAGGGGCAAAGCCAGGCCCAGGCTGAGACCCTTCATCCTCTGTCGACTGAAAGGGACTCCACTCCCCAAGCTACGTGGGGCTCAGTGATGGCCGAGAACAGTGCCCTGAAGAGGTGCCAGAGATACAAGTAGCAGGCTGCCACACCCAGCGCATGGGGTGCACCAGGTGCAGGCAGAGACCCCAACATAGCAGAGGCTGAAGAAGGTGCAGCTGGGGACTCAGTCATCAACCCCATCCTCTGGCCACCCCCAAATGCTCACCCCATGGGCTCCAAGCTAAAGATGCCTACTGGCCCCCAGGCCACAGTGGGCCTGGAGGAATATTCCCCAGGGCCAGCCCTGCCAGGAGTCAGCTCAAGCAAGGAAGAGCTGCACAGCAGAGAGGTAATGCCCTGGAGGGGAGGCCACATGGTCCAGCCTGTCCACTGCTCTGGGGGAGCCCCGAGAAGGTGGCATCCTCGAGCCCCTGCACAAGTGAGGGCAGGAGACCCAAAGGCCCTGGGAGCCTAGCACCAGCCTATGAGAAGCTTCCTTCCCCTGCAGCCTGGAAGGGCTGTGGGGGCAAGGAGAGCAAAGACTGTGAGGAGAAGATCCCCAGGCCAGAGCCTTGGCTCAGCCTGAGGTGGGGTGCTAGGTAGTTGGCTGGCTTTGGTGTGACTGGGTGTGCAGGGAAACTTTTGTTCCAAAGCAGGAGGAGGACGAGAAAGAGGAGAAGAAAAAGGTGTAGGAGAGGAAGAGGAAGAGAAGGAAAAGGTAGAGGAGAGAGGGAGGAAGGGGGAGGACTTGGTGGTGGAAGGTGTTTCTGCTTTTGTTTGTACAGTGCCACTGGAGACCAGGAGATCACAGGCAAGGAGACCTGGGACTGGTCTGGTGAACCACAATTCAGCAGCTGCCAATACCAAGTCCAGCTCCATCCCTGCCAATTTGGACAGCTGGCTTGGGGCAGCCCTGAGTGGCCAGTTCCAGCCTAGATGAGGGGCACCTGAAAATGTCTGCCACCCACACTGGACTGCGAGATGTTAGGGACCATCTCAAGGGTGCCAGCCTCTTGGGTCTCCCAAGAGGGGGACTCTCATTCAGTGACCCCCGGGGCACGTTGCTCCATGTTCCGGGAAGCCCACTTGTGTCTCTGTAGGGCCCTTTGTGACCCACGTGTCCAGTTACTCCCCCTCCCCGCTAGTTACCATTCCTGTGCAGAGCCTTGAGGTGTGCAGGAGCCCGCGGTGGGTGTCCTGGCCTACCGGGGCAGCCACCTCTCAGCCCGGGTGCGTGCCATGAGCTGCGGTGGGAACCGAGGCTCTGCTCGCTCTCTTCCCGTGCTGTGAGCTCAACCTCTGCTTTCTCGGTGTAGATTTAGGCCAGCCGCTGCTTGTTCTTGTGGAGATGTGTGTGTGTTCTTATCCGAGCAGCTGCCCCCACCCCACCCCGGAGTTCCGGAGCCCGGTTCCAGGAGATGGCGGGAAGGATGCCCCCAGGGCACGGCTGGTGCTCACCCCGTGACCTCAGGAAGGAAGAACCGGACCAAGGATAGAGGTGGCCGGCGGGAGTCTCCACGGCAACTGTGCTCTGATGTGCCACCCTGTTGTTACTTGTGACTCTGTTTCCTTGGCTTGGCCGAGTGTCCCCTGCTGCGTTTTCCAGCGTCCTGGGACTGTCCTGTGCAGGCCACGGGGCAGGACCAGGCCCCAGCATGCCGGCCAGAGGGGAGGGTGCCCTGGAGTGAGGGGACGTGGCCAGCGTCCATCGTCCTGGCCAGAGGTGGATCGAGGGGCCCTCAGGAAGGGAGACTGAGGCAGGAGGGCCACGGTGTTGGGGGAGGCAGAGGCACCTCGTGTGGGACCCCAAGAGGAGGGGGTCCGTGACCTATGGGCTCTAGTGGCTGTTAGATGTCCCTCTGTCTGTTGTCATTCCCTTTCTTTGATGGTTTCAGTAAATGTTTCTCTTCAATAAATTTCATTGAATGTTTCAGCTGAGTCTTGCCTCTGCTGTGGGAAGGGTCTACTGGGAATGCAGGTGTAGGGGGGGGAAACAGTGGCCTGGTCAACATGCGAATATGTGTGGGGTAAGGTCCATGAGAGCTTTGCAGTGTCTTAATTGCAAAAGGTGGTCAACATCTACGGAAGAGTGGCTTATGGACTTTGGCAAGAGAATGAAGCTAAGCAGAGCCAGATGGTGCCAGTGAACAGGACGTTGGTGGGAGTGTTCAGTGGCTGTCTGGATTCTCAGGGCACTTAGGGAACTTACAGGAATAAGGGAGGGCAAGGGACAGAAGGCAGTATCCAGAGGCCCCAGGATCCCTCACTGTCTTATTGGGGCTCAGGGCATCCAGACCTACAGCATCAAAATCAGGCCAGCCTGTGTAAGTGTGTGTGTATGAGTAAGTATGTGAAAGTATGTATGAGTTTGTGAATGTGTGCTTATATGTGTGTCAGTAAATGTGTGTGAATATGTGATTGAGTATGTAAGACTGTGTTAGTGAATGTATGTAAATGTGTGTGTTGAGTGTAGGCATTTGTATGTGTTACTTTGTGCATGAGTGTGTGAGTATGTAGGTAGGTGGATGTATGTTTATATGTGTTAGTGTATTCAGTGAAAATATGTGTCAGTGTGTGAGTGTCTATGTATGAACATGAGAATGAAATGAGCAGATGTCAGTGAATGCATGTGTGTGTAAATGTGTACATGGGTTAATGTGTCTTGTGGGTGACTGTGGGTATGTATGAGTTTGTGAGCATTTACAAGTTTGTGTGTACATAATTGTGTGTGAATGAGTGTGACTATGTGGGTGTCCCAGTGTATATTTATGAGTGTTCATATGTATAAGTGGATTTGTGTCAGTGAATGTATGTGAGTGTGTGTGAAAGTGTTGATGAGTGAAAATGTCTGGTGTATGAGTGAGTATGTACGAATTTGTGTGGTTAGTGTGTGTATGAGTGAATATGTGCTAATGGGTGAGTGTACATGTGTCGGAGTATGAGTGAATGAATGAAAGGATGTGTGAGTTTCTGTGTGAGTGCACGAGTTAGACGGTGGTTTTTTATTTCTTTGAGGAACCAAACAAGAGAGTTGGAAGAAGGCAGAGCAAGAACATGTCACTACTTTGTGAAACAGGAGCAAGACTTCTGTTGGCGCCAAGCCGATGAGCCCTACAGCTGCACCTACTATGCAATCATCCATTCACAACCCCTGCATGTCACTGTTATCAAGGTTTCTACACTTGTGTGTGTTGCTAATATTGTTGTGTGATTAAAGCCTATGTGAACATCTGTTTGTGAGTCTTTTTGTGGACTTTTGTTTTCCTTTCTCTTGGATATAGCATTGGAATGGCTGGGCCACAGAATAGGGTTACGTTTAACTTTGTAAGAAATTCAAAGCTGTTATGACAATTTGTACTCCCATCAGTAGTGCCTGTTTCTTGGGGTTCTCAGAAATTTTGTGTTGTCAGCTTTGAACTTTTAGCCATTCTGTCAGTGACTCATTGTGGTATTTCATCGTGGTATTGGTTTGCATTTTTGTGACGATTAATGATATGGAACACTTTTTTGTGTGATTATTAGCTATCCTTCTTAATGAACTGAGTATTCAAGTCTCTTGCCCAGTTTTCAAGTGGGGTCTTTGACTTTGTTTCATTATTGACTTGTGCAAATTGTCAAAATACTCTGGATACAAGCCTTTTATAAGATATATGTGTTGGGACTATTTTCTCCCTGTTGTATCTTATCTATGCACATTCTTAGTGGTCTCTGTTCATAAGAAGATGGATTTAACTGTGATGAGGTCCACTGCATCATTTCTTTTCTTCTATAGTGACTACTTTCTGAGTCCTGCGTAAGAGATCTTTCCTTGACTCACATTTGCAAAGGTATTGCCTAGTTTTCCTCTAGAAGCCCTGTAGTTTTAGCTTTTCATTTAGGTCTTAGGATGTACCTAAATTAATTTTTGTATTTGGGCGAAGGTGTGGGGTCAGGATCCATTTGAAAAATTTTCATTTTGACACTGATTTTATTTAGAGTGTTGGTCAAAAATTAGTTGTGCACCTGTGGTTCTATCATGGTGTTCCATATTCCCTCTTCTGTATTTTTCAGCTCCAGACTTTCCATTTGGTTCTTCATTATAGATATCCTTTTCCTATTGAGACTTTTCCTCATTGCTTCCTTCATTATTTTCATGTTTCCCTTTCAATTTTGGAACATATTTATTTCCAATAGCTGTCTTTAAATCCCTGTGTGTTAACCCCATCATCCTTGCCATTTATGGACCTACTCGCACATTTCCCCCTTGGTTAGGGGTCATGTTTCCTTCCTTCACATATCTAAAAGTTTTGCATAGAGGCCAGACAATTTGGTTATTATGTTGTTAGGTGTCTAAGTTTTGTTTATCTTATTTCTGTGTTCAGTTTTGTTCCAGTATGCAGTTTATTTACTTACAAACCACAATGAGCCTTTCCAGGTTTGTTGTTAAGCTTTGTTAATGTAGGTCTTATAGAGCTACCTGAGCCGTTCTCCTAATGTACGACCTTACTGGGTTCTGTCATGAACATCTAGGAACTTCAATATGATCTCTCCACTCTGGCTGGTGGGAACACTGTGTAAGCTCTGGTAGCTCCCCATCTTACAGCTCCTGGTGAATGTTCTGTGCCCAAACTTGTGTTGTCTCAGTCTGAGCATGCAGAGTTAGTATGCAATCATAAACTCAGTGAGAACTTTGTGCAATACTCTGGACTCTTTCTATGCCCAGGTCCCTTCTCTCTAGAATATTGCTTGCAAAACGGAGTAATATCCAAATCCACAACTTAGCAAGACTGCCACATGCTTCTTGGATTCCCTCTCCCTCTGCCATAGACTGTAAAGTACCTCCATGCCAATAGCTGTGCTGATCTTTGGCCCCACCTTGATTGTTTGCCTTCTCTCAGGTCTCACAATCCTGGCAAGCTCCCCACAGCCAAAGTACTCATCCTGTAGGGGATGGAGTTAAATGGTCAGAAAATATTTGGTGCCTGGAAAAAATTAGTATAGATGGGGCCCAGGGTGATGGATAGACAAGCAAGGAAAGGGAGCATATCCACAGGGAAGTTGTATGGAGCTATGAAGTTCCTATGGTGACCATGCTAAGTTCGGACTTCTGCTGCAGATATGCAGCAGGCCATGGGACTCTCCAGGGAAGTATCACTGCCCCAGCAGTTTGTAAAGGAGAGGAATGACCTGCTCATGTCTGTGAACTAGAGAAGTCAGTGAGAAAGCAGTACTTGTGATGGACTAGAGGGAGCACTTGTGTCATATCAGAAGTGGCTACAGAGATCCTGGTGAAAAGTGAACCCAGAGGCTACTGAGTGTTTTGTGCTGAGGTTAGAGGAACACCAAAGCTGGGAGTCAAACAGATTCCTGTTGGACAGGATCTCTTTGCAGACCTGAGCTAAACTTCTCCATTGGAAAATGGCTTTTTGCCTAGCCATCTCCCACTCCCTAGAGGCAGCTGTCCGTGTCAACTAGTACCTGCTTCTCTCTAAACCAAAACTACAGGGGGCATTCAATGTCCCAAGAGGGAGGGCCTAGGTTCTGTCTAGAGGCCATGTGCTACTAGATGCATTCTTGTGTGAGTTGATCCTGAAAGGGCTCAGTTCTGCCAGGGAGTATGTGAGGACTACAAAGTCAGGCAGAATCGGTTTGGCCTGACTTCGCCCTAGTATGCCATCCCAATCAAGGCCAGACAACTTGCTTACAGTTATCTGTCACTGCTAGTGACAAGTGCTTACTGGATTACTCACAACCTCTTTGCCTAAAGGGAACACTTCTGTGGCATTCCCTTCAGGGATCCTGATCACTGCCCCCCTCACACACTCGTGATTTGGAGAAATCATAAGCTGGTTTGTCTGCGGTTGACTAGAGATTTGGGGAAACCATCTCCTACAGAGCCACCAAGAAGGACACAGAAGAGGGGCCTAACTTCAAAAGCCCAACCTGGAGGCAGGAGACAGAGCAGCACACCACAGGAAATACACATGGCCAGCTCCAGCAAAACCCTGGGGTTTCCTCGGCAAACATGTCTCAACCTTCCCACAATATGTGGGCAAGCACTACAAAGGCTTCAGAGCTAGTGCCAAAAAAGAAACCCAAGTAGTTCCTTTGGAAAGGATATGAATTCTAGAGGAATAAACATTTCCCAGGTGTATTAACCTCCTTTGGCTGCAGTAAAAGTTACCATCAACTGAGTGGCAATTCCTCAAAAAAGAAAAATTTATTGTCTCACAGTTCTGGAAGATAGAATTTGGAAATTAATATATAAGCAGAGTTTGATCCTTCTGGAGACTCTGAGGGAGGACCTGTCCCATTTCTTTACCCTAGCTTCTGGTAGTCTTGGTATACGGCAGCACAAATACAACGTGCATATGGCATTCCCCCTGTGTGTATCTCTGTGTCCAAATTTCCACTGTTTACAAGGGCATCAGTCATATTGGATTAGGGGCCCAATCAATTCCCTTTTAACTAATTACATCTGCAATGACCTTAATTCAAAAGAAGTTCGCATTCTAACACAGGGAATATAGCTCATGGGGAGAGCATTTGACTGTAAAATAAGTTCACATTCTGAGGAACTAGGAGTTAGGACTTACGAAACAAATTTTTGGGGTACACAATAAGTTCATAGCACCAGGTACTAACAAATAGAGCCTCGAATATTATGCTTCATATGGCACTAACCATAGTAACAGATAGAATTAACTTTTAGCAGTATATCCTTTTCTCTTTCTTTTTTAAAAAATATTTTATTGGGACACCTGGGTGGCTTAGTCAGTTACGTGTCTGCCTCTGGCTCAGGTCATGATCCCAGGGTCCTGGGATGGAGCCCCGGGTTCTCCCTCTCCCTCTGCCTCTCCACACCATTCATACTCTTGCTCTCACTCTCTCTCCCTCTCTCTCTGTCAAATAAATAAATAGATAAAATCTTGAAAATTTTTCTCTATTTATTTACTTATTTAGAGAGAAAGAGCATGAGCACAGGAGGGGCAGAAAGGGGGGGGGAGAGAGAATCTCAAGCAGACTCCGCACTGAGCTTGGAGCCCCACTGGGGCTCAATCTCATGTATGCTGAGATCACAACCAGAGCCGAAATCAAGAGTTGGTTGCTTAACCGACCGAGCCACCCAGGTGCCCCCATTTCTCTTTCTTAATGACATGATGAAAGGTTGACCATAATGCCTAATAAAATTAGTGAATTTATTTCTGAGGCTTACATGGTTGTGATTTATTTATTCCCAAAAGACCAACACTAGAGTGAAAAACATGCAAGGATGCGTGTCATGCTTTCTGTTATAATGCCTTATTTGATAACATAAAATTTTACTTACAGATCACATAGGTTTATAATACACTAGGTGATGAGAAACAGCCTTGTTACCCAGGTTTACAATTGTTTAGAAAATGGATAAAATATGTTACCTCTATAGCATTTAAATCTTGGTATTGAAGACGTTAGTAATCTCTATACTCAAAGAAGTATCCTATCATGTATTTCTTAGTGGTTTAAAAAATATTCTTCCAGGGGCGCCTGGGTGGCTCAGTCGATGAAGCATCTGTCTTCGGTTCAGGTCACGATTCCGGGGTCCTAGGAGCGAGCCCCCGCTTTGGCCTCCTTGCTCAGTGGGGAGTCTGCTTCTCCCCCTCCCTCTGCTGCTCCCCCTGCTTGTGCTCTCTCTCTCTCTCTCTCGCTCTCTCTCTCTCAAATAAATAAATAAAATCTTTTAAAAAAAATTCTTCCAACTGCATATTAACACAATTACTTAATTTGGAAAAAAAAAGGTCAGACTGTGCTGACAGAAGTTAAGGCCGATGTGCCTCATTGGCGTGACAATGATGAAGGCTTTCTCCAGTAAAGTTCCACGACACATATTTCCCATACATTGAATGAGCTAGATCTGCAACTTTAAAGTTTTAGCAACAATATGTGGAAAACATGCATACGGTAAGAGCATTTTTATCAAGAACTAATTATTGCCAAAACCATATTTAAATTAATTCTCAGTGTGCCCAGACTTTTCCAAGCAAATCAGATGAAACAAAGTAGTTCAAAGTGAAAGAATAAGAGACAGAATTTATAGCCATGTCTTTGCAAAAGTCTTTTGGTTTATTTCTAAGAAATTGTGAAATGAAGGAATCGAATGAGTGGAGGACCCATCCTTTTGCAGGCCAGGTGGTTTCCAAAAGGACTTAATCGAGTTGTCAGCTGATTGATAGGTCCTTAAAAACAATTTTTTTAATGATTTTTTATTATATTATGTTAGTCACCATACAGTACATCCCCAGTTTCCGATGTAAGGCTCGATGATTCATTAGTTGTGTATAACACCCAGTGCACCATGCAATACGTGCCCTCCTTACTACCCATCACCGGTCTATCCCACTCCCCCACCCCCCTCCCCTCTGAGGCCCTCAGTTTGTTTCTCAGAGTCCATAGTCTCTCATGTTTCATTCCCCCTTCTGATTACCCCCCCTTTCTTTATCCCTTTCTTCCCCTACCGATCATCCTACTTCTTATGTTCCATAGATGAGAGAAATCATATGATAGTTGTCTTTCTCTGCTTGACTTATTTCACTTAGCATTATCTCCTCCAGTGCCGTCCATGTTGTAGCAAATGTTGAGAACTCGTTCTTTCTGATAGCTGATTAATATTCCATAGTATATATGGACCACAACTTCTTAATCCAGTCATCTGTTGAAGGGCATCTCGGCTCCTTCCACGATTTAGCTATTGTGGACATTGCTGCTATGAACATTGGGGTGCATATGGCCCTTCTCTTCACTACGTCTGTATCTTTGGGGTAAACACCCAGTAGTGCAATGGCTGGATCATAGGGTAGCTCAATTTTTAACTTTTTAAGGGACCTCCACACTGTTTTCCAGAGTGGCTGTACCAACTTGCATTCCCACCAACAATGGAGGACGGATCCCCTTTCTCCACATCCTCTCCAGCAATTGTTGTCTCTTGCCTTGTCTATTTTTGCCATTCTAACTGGCGTAAGGTGGTATCTCAGTGTGGTTTTGATTTGAATTTCCTTGATGGCTAATGATTTTGAACATTTTTTCATGTGTCTGTTAGCCATTTGTATGTCTTCATTGGAAGTGTCTGTTCATATCTTCTGCCCATTTTTTGATTTGTTTATTTGTTTCTCATGTATTGAGTTTGAGAAGTTCTTTGTAGATCTTGGATACCAGTCTTTTATCTGTAGTGTCATTTGCAAATATATTCTCCCATTCCGTGGGCTGCCTCTTAGTTTTTCTGACTGTTTCCTTGGCTGTGCAGAAACTTTTAATCTTGATGAAGTCCCATAAATTCATTTTATCTTTTGTTTCTCTTGCCTTTGGGGATGTATCATGAAAAAGGTTGCTTTGGCCGATGTCGTGGAGGTTGTTGCCTATGTTCTCCTCTAGGATTTTGATGGAATCCTGTCTCACATCGAGGTCTTTCATCCATTTGGAGTTTATTTTTGTGTATGGTGTGAGAGAGTGGTCAAGTTTCATTCTTTTGCATGTAGCTGTCCAATTTTCCCAGCACCATTTATTGAAGAGACTGTCTTTTTCCCACCGGATGTTTTTTCCTGCTTTATCAAATATTAGTTGCCCAAAGAGCTGAGGGTCCATTTCTGGGCTCTCTATTCTGTTCCATTGGTCTGTGTGTCTGTTTTTGTGCCAGTACCATGCTGTCTTTGTGATCACAGCTTTGTAGTACAGCTCGAAATCCGGCATTGTGATGCCCCCAGCTTTGTTTTTCCTTTTCAACAGTTCCTTGGAGATTCGGGGTCTTTTCTGGTTCCACACAAATTTAAGGACTATTTGTTCCAGTTCTTTGAAAAATGTCCTCGGTATTTTGATCGGGATAGCATTGAAAGTGTCGATTGCTCTGGGTAGCATGGACATTTTAACTATGTTAATTCTTCCGATCCATGAGCATGGAATATCTTTCCATCTTTTTATGTCTTCCTCAATGTCTTTCAAGAGTGATTTATAGTTTCTAGAATATAGGTCCTTTACGTCTCTAGTTAAGTTAATTCCAAGGTAACATATGGTTTTTGGTGCTATTGTAAATGGGATGGATTCCCTAATTTCTCTTTCTTCATTCTTGTTATTCGTGTACAGAAATGCAACTGATTTCTGAGCATTGATTTTGTATCCCGCCACGTTACTGAATTGCTCTATAACTTCTAATAGTTTGGGAGTGGCTTCTTTTGGGTTTTCCATATAGAGTATCATGTCATCTGCAAAGAGAGACATTTTGACTTCTTCTTTGCCGATTTGGATACCTTTGATCCCTTTTTGTTGTCTGATTGCTATTGCAAGGACTTCTAGTACTATGTTGAATAATAGTGGTGAGAGTGGGCATCCTTGTCATGTTCGTGATCTTAAGGGAAAGGCTTCCAGCTTTTCCCCATTGAGAATAATATTTTCAGTAGGCTTTTCATAGATGGCTTTTATGAGATTGAGAAATGTACCTTCTATTCCTACACTCTGAAGGGTTTTAATCAGGAAAGGATGCTGTATTTTGTCAAATGCTTTTTCGGCATCGATTGAGAGGATCATATGGTTCCTGAGTCTTTTCTTGTTGATATGATATATCACGCTGATTGATTTGCGAATATTGAACCACGCTTGCATCCCAGGTATGAATCCCACTTGGTCATGATGGATAATTCTTTTAATGTACTGTTGGATTCTATTAGCAAGTATCTTGTTGAGGATTTTGGCGTCCATATTCATTAGGGAGATCGGTCTGTAATTCTCCTTTTTGAGGGGGTCTTTGCCTGGTTTGGGGATCAAGGTAATATTGGCCTCATAGAATGAGTTTGGTAGCTTTCCTTCTGTTTCTATTTTTTGAAATAGCTTTAGGAGAATAGGTATTATTTCTTCTTTGAATGTTTGGTAGAATTCCCCAGGAAAACCGTCCGGGCCTGGAGTTTTGTTATTTGGAAGGTTGTTTATCACTGACTCAATTTCTTCATAATTAATTGGCCTGTTTAAGGAATCAATTTCTTCCGGTTTCACTCTTGGTAGTTTATAAGTTTCCAGGAAGGATTCCATCTCTTCCAGATTGCTTAGTTTATTGGCATATAGCTGTTGATAAAAATTTCTAATAATCCTTCCAATTTCAATGGTGTTCGTCGTGACCTCTCCTTTTTCATTCATAATTTTAATAATCTGGGTCCTTTCTCTGGTCTGTCAATTTTATTGATTCTCTCAAAGAACCAGCTTCTAGTCCTGTTGATCTGCTCTACTGTACTTCTGGTTTCTGCTTGATTGATTTCAGCTTTAATTTTGGTCAACTGCTTCCTCGTGCGTGGATTAGGCCTGTCCCTCTGTTGCTGTTCCAGCTTCTTGAGGTGAGAATATAAAAACTGCATTTTAGATTTTTCTATTCTTTTGAGTGAGGCTTGGATGGCTATGTATTTCCCCCTTAGGACTGCCTTTGCAGTATCCCATAGGTTTGGGACTGTTGTATTTTCATTCTCATTGGTCTCCATAAATTGTTTAATTTGATTTTTGATTTCCTGGTTTATCGAGTCATTCCTGAGCAGGATGGTTCTTAGTCTCCAAGTGTTTGAGTTTCTTCCAAATTTTTCCTTGTGGTTGAGTTCCAATTTCAGAGCGTTGTGGTCTGAGAATATGCAGGGGATAATTTCAATCTTTTGGTATCGGTTGAGACCTGTTTTGTGTCCCAGAACATGGTCTATTCTCGAGAATGTTCCATGGGCATTAGAATAGAATGAGTATTCTTTGGTTCTGGGGTGTAGTGTTCTATATATATCTATGAGGTCCAACTCGTCAAGTATGCATTGAAAGCCTTTGATTCTTTGCTTAGTTTTTGCCAGGGTGTTCTGTCTATTTCTGATGGTAGAGTGTTGAGGTCCCCTACTATTAACCTATTTTTATCTATATGTCTCTTTATTCTGGTTAAGAGTTGGCTTGTGTATCTTGCTGCTCCCCTGTTGGGGGCATATATATTTATAATTGTCATATCCACTTGTTGAATACTTCCTTTAAGAATAATATAGTGCCCTTCTGAATCTCTAACTATAGTCTGTAGTTTAAAATCCAATCTATCTGATATGAGAATTGCTACCCCAGCTTTCTTTTGAGGTCCATTTGCGTGAAAGATGGTACTCCATCCCCTTACTCTCAGTCTGAATGCATCTTTGGGTTCGAAATGAGTCTCTTGTAGACAGCAAATGGATGGGTCATTTCTTTTTCTCCAATCTGCAACCCTGTGGCGTTTTAAGGGAGAATTTAAGCCATTAATATTAAGACTGAGTAGTGAGAGATATGCTTTTAATGATGCCATGTTGTCAGTAAAGTCTTTGTTTGTATTGGCTGTGACTTTCTGATCTGTATCACTCTTGGGGCCTTTTTACTTTTATAGAACCCCCCGTAATATCTCCTGTAGGGCTGGTTTCGTGGTTACGAAATTGGTTAGTGACTGGCGATTCTGAAATGTCTTTATTTCTCCATCAATTCTGAATGACAGCCTTGCTGGATAAAGGATCCTTGGCTGCATGTTTTTCTCTGAAAGAGCTTTAAAAATGCTCCCCCAACCCTTTCTCTCATTCCAGGTCTGTGTAGACAGGTCTGACGTAATTCTGATGCCTTTGCCTTGGTACGTGAGAAATTTCTTTGCCCTGGCCGCTTTCAATACTGTATCCTTGGACCTAATATTTGCGAATTGCACTATGACGTGACGTGGCGTAGGTTTGTCGTGGTTAAGCTTGGGAGGGGTCCTCTCTGCCTCTTGGACACAAATGTTTGTTTCCCTCGCTAGATTAGGGAAGTTTTCAGCTACAATTTGTTCAAATATCTCTTCTAGACCTCTGTTTTTTTCCACCCACTCGGGGATGCCGATGATTCTAACATTGGATCTTTTCATTGAGTCAGTAATCTCCCGTAGCCAACATTCGTGGGAGTGGATTTTTTTAAAAGCATCTTCTATTTTCAGTTTTTCCTCTATTAACCCATCCTCCAATTCACTAACCCTTTCCTCTGCTTCGGTGACCCTGGGCGTCAGAGCCTCTAGTTTTGCCTGCATTTGGCTCATAGAATTTTTAATTTCTGTCAAATTCGCTCTCATTCCCGCCCTTAGGGATTCTATATTCTCAGTAACATTTTCCTTAATACTTTTTTCAAGTCTACTCATCATCTTGACCATTGTTACTCTGAATTCCATTTCTGATAATTTGGTTACATCCATATCCGTTATTTCTGTGGCAGAGGCCACAGACTCAGTGTCTTTTCTTTGCCTGGGGGGGGGGCTTCTCCTTCTTGTCATTCTGATGAGGAGAGGTTGCGGGGTTGTCCAGAGCCCAAATTATTGACTGGGTCCCAGGCCGTGCCCCTTGTTTTATAGGGATCTTAGAGATGTGGGCTTCTTCTTTAAAGATTTTATTTATTTATTTATCTGAGAGAGGGAGACAGACAGTCAGCAAGAACGGGAACAGAAGCAGGGGAGTGGGAGAGGAAGAAGCAGGCTCCCAGCGGAGGAGCCCGATGAGGGACTCCTTTCCGGAATGCTGGGATCACACCCTAAGCCGGAGACAGGTGCTCAATGACTGTGCCACCCAGGTGCCCCGGGTTGTGGGCTTCTTGATTTTTCAGCCTGCCTTCTGTGTTCTGAGGGAGGGGCCTGCCACGCCGATACTCAGGCAACCCTGTTTGGGTAGAGTCTCCGTGTCCCCTGCGAGGGGGGATGGGGATGGGCACTCTCTGAGCCGGTATTTCCAGGTTTTTGTTCTCTGGCAGCTTTCCCTGGCGGTCGGCTATGCCTCTTCTGAGAGTCAGAGCAGTAGTGGCTGAATCTCAGCCTCTGTCACAGAACAGAGGGACCGGCCCGTTCTCCACTGATGTTCTGGCCACTTTAACTCTGTTACTGTGGGTGCTGCTCAACCCTGCAGCGTCCCGGGATGTGCGCCCCACACCCGGCGTCCCTGTCCCTCACTTCCAGGGCCGGCGCGTCTCTGTCCTTTGTGTTTCTAATGCCACCAGCCACTGGCCGCCCCGCGCTCCCGGGTCTCCCGGTCTCAGTCTATGCCCGGTGAGCACACCGCGATTCCGGAGTTCCGTGAGAAGCCTGGTGGCGCGCGCACCCGGTTAAGGGCCTCAGTCTGCTGTTTCGCGGGTGCCGACCACGAGTCTGCCTGCTCCCCCGTGCAGGTGGCCCGCCAGCCGCCCCGCGCACGCTCCGGGAGCTCCCGGTCTCAGTCTGGATCCCGTGAGCGCACCGGGATTCCGGTGTTCCGCGAGATGCCTGGTGGCGCGCGTTCACGGCTCACCGGTCTCAGTCCGCTCTCTCGCGGGTGCCCACCATGGGTCCGCCCGCTCCCCCGTGCAGGTGGCTGCCGCTTCCCAGCGCCCAAACGCGGCGGCTCCCTCCCCCTTCCGTTTATCTTCCGATATCTGTGCGCGGTTTTACGGCTCCCCTCTTGGTACCTCAATAGTCAGCGCTGGAGATGTTCATTTGTAGAGATCCAGATGTATCTTCCTGCGTCTCAGGCTGATTCCGTGGTTATTTAGGCTGGTCTGGTACCTATCCAGCTTGACTCAGGGGGACCGGCTGAAAAAGGAGTCCCCTACTCCTCCGCCATCTTAACTCCCCTTCCCTCTCTTTTTGTTTTTCAACTGCTGTGGCTAGGCTCATCTGCTTCTTAGGATTAAAAAAAAAAAGGGTAAATAATCGTGCCTCGTATTCACACAGTTCATTCTTCTCCATGAAAACATTAATTCATTGGGGAAAAAAATCCCATCCATCTCTCCTAAAGATTCATTTACAACCAAATTTTACTTCTCATGTCAATTATTTTTCAAAAATTTTACTACTTCATTATTCTGAGCAACTGGGTATTATGACCAATAATTGTGGTGGTGGAAATTTCAAAAATGTGGAGTCTTAGCACAGTGAATGAAAATCACAATGAATAAAATAACATTTAAATTTGTTTATATATTTTTGTTGCAGAGAAACACTATAGGGTCCTACAAAAGAGATTGAGGATAAAAGATAGACTGCTTTCAGATAAAATTATGTGAGGGAAGGGGGATGGAGATATAAGTTCATGGAGATGAAATGTGGATGTCGATTTTCCAGCTTAAAGGAGAGCTTTTTTGTGTGTGTTTTTAAGTAGATGGTGATAGATGTCAAATTGCCAGGATATTTAGATTTCAATGGGTGCCATCAAAATAGCGATGTTAAAGTTTTGTTTTAAAATGTCAACACTTACGACATAGCAGAAATGACATATTTACTATTTAGACTTAGAGTGAAATATTTTAGATGTCAACTTCCATGTGTGAGGGGATATACAGTTCCTCAGAATTGTTTGAGAGGGTTTGTGAGCAAACACTGACTGCTTCCCAACTAAGCAGTCAGTGTTTGCTCACTGTACAATGAGGTACAAGAATAAATGTTCTCTGCTGGCTAGGATTCTATAGTATCCCACTAACTGGTCTTCCAAAAGACCACCTTGCCCCATCCAAAACTTTCCCCACACTGCAGCAAGAGTGATCTCTTAAGATGTAAATCTGATCACATTAATCCCTTGCTTAGAAATTCTTCAGTGACTTCCCATTGTGTTTTGAATTCTTAACCCCGGGCTACAATTCTTAACCCTCATTTAAACAGCCTGTGAGTTCTGATAACCTGTCTGCCAATCGTGGTGATCTCAAACCAGCCTTTCACCCTTGCTTGACCTGTCATATTTCAGCCCCTCTTAGGCAATATTGTTCCCACCACTGGACACTTGAACACTGCTGTACCCTTGGCCTGGAATGCGCTTGCCTTCTTCCTTCCCCTAGGTATCCCCTACAAGTCCTTCAGGTCTCAACGCCCATGCCATTTTTTAGGAAAGACTTCCTTGACTTTCTAGACTGATTCATATCCCCCTTGAGAGTTCTAATATAGCACTGTGTACCTTTCCTTCATAGCACTAGTCATATTTACCATTCTATACGTATTAGCAGGTATGAATACTTAAAGCAGATCCACAAAGACTCAAGAGTGATTTTTTTTATTATAATAGTATTTTTTTATTATATTATGTTATTCACCATACAGTACATCCCTGGAGTGATTTTTTAAAAATCAAAATTACAGCCCTTCCACATGTGTTCCCAACCCGTCCACTGGTCAAGCTCTCAGTTCCTTTTGAACAAGAGAACAGTTCTTTGGCCTCCCTTCACTCCTCCCTACACTACAGTTTATGGGGCACTGCCTATGCTCTGAGTTCTCCACACTTGATGAGCCCGGGTTTTTTTGTTGTTGTTGTTTTGGTGTGTGTGTGTGTGTGTGTGTGTGTGTGTGTGTGTGTGTGTCTGTGTGTGTCTGTGTGTGTCTGTGTTCAGTAAAAGTTTTGTCTTGACACTAAAAGTTTTGTCTTGACACTGAGACTTTTCTGTTTCAAGCACTTGACTCCAACAGCCAAGAGTCATAGTTTTCAAGAGGATGGTCTTTGCCAGGCTCCATAGAAGTGAAAAAAAGGGGAGGGGAGAAGAAGAAAAAAGAGGCCAAGAGCTACACCCTTTATTCTCTTTGTACTTTTTTTGTTGTGTTCACTGCCCAGATCCCTGAACTCTAGAGCCATACTTGACTTGGAAGAAGCACTCGGTGAACATTGGTTAATCCTTTGTACCACTGTACCATCCATTCCTGGAAGGAAATGCACACAAAGAGTGCATTTGCTGCCACCTGAATGGATGCTAGGGCACTGGGGTAGGGGTGGAGTGGATCCCCTTGATGGATATGACAGAGTTTATCCTTCTACGTTTGCTTGGGGGATGATTTCCTTATGGTCTGAGGTCACCCCTTAGACTGTGCACTGAGTTGGGCAGGGTGTACTTCTGCTCTGATGTATAGGCGTAGGCTCAGCACATACTATAATGAGTGGAACACAGAGGGTACAGCTTAACTCCTTGTTGGATGAATTAAAGAAGGTCCTCATTTTGTCTGGGGAAGGCCTTGGGAGCTCCCCAAGTTCACAGGGATGGAATTTCCTTCTCTGTGGGGAGGAGGGAGGGAGGGAAAAGATAAAACATATCTTTCCTTCCCAAGGGAGAGGGACAGGAAGTCCCCTGTACACGTGGCCCCCAGAGGCTAAAGGAGCACTTGCATTTGGAGAAGGCTGGAGGTTAGGAGAGAAGCAGCCCAGGAAGGGGGGGCATGGACAAGCAGGCGGCTTCAGAGCTCACTGAGGGCCCATTGGACTGGGCTGGGCTGAGCCGGGCCCCTGAGGGAGGAAGTGGACTCAGTTCACCTGAGTCAAGGTATTATAGGGCAGGACACACCCGTATTTCAGGCACAGTGGTGGCAGGTCAGGAGAGACAGACTTGCCCTCCTTTTACTGGCTTCATTCCTAGGAAACGGCAACGGCCATGGCTAGGCTCTGAGGAGGCTGGGCTGGAAGATGGGGATCAAGCCTGAGAACACTGGGCCAGCCCTGCCTTGCAGTAGCTCAACTCCACAGCCTGGAAACTGTCATTCCCAGAACCTTCATGACTGAAGGCTCCTGAGTTTCCACTACCCCCTCCCTCACTGGGGCTCTGACCCTGACCACTCACCTTGCACCATATACAGGAGGCGGAGCCTGGGTAGAGGCACTGCACCCATCATGGCAGGCAACACAATATCACCTCAAGAGAATACAAGAACTTGGAATCTTCAAGACACTACCACATACAGTCTCACGGGGGATTCTGATGGCCTTCCAGTGGGACAGGCAGATGACTCTGATTGACAGATGAGGAAATAGGGATTCTCCAAGGAAGTGTGACTCTCCCAGGCAAACACAAGGGAACCCAGGTGTCTTAGTCAGCTCAGGCCACCATAAGGAGATACCCCAGAATGGGTAGCTTAAACGACAGACCTTGATTTTCTTATAGTTCTGGAGGCTAGAAGTCTGAGATCAGGGTGCCAGCATGGTTGGTTTCTGCTGAGAGCTCTCTTCCTAACTTGTAGGTGGCTGCCATCTCTTTGTGTGCTCACAGAACCTCTTCTTTGTGCCTTCGGGGTGGGGGAGAGGGGAGAAAGAGAGACAGTAAGAGAGAGACAGACAGACAGAGAGCTCTCTGGCATCTCTTCTTAGGAGATCCTATCGGACCAGGGCCTTATGATCTCATTTAACCTTAATTGCCCCCTTATAGGCCTTATCTCCAAATACAGCCACTGGGGTGTAGGGCTTCGGCATACAAACATACATACATACACTCATACAAACACTGGGGAGACAAAATTCATAGCACCAGGTGCTCCATAACGGAGCCTTAAAGAACATGGTTCATTTTACTGCTGCCTCTGTTCAAAGTGTACACAGTTCAATGCATTTTGAAAATTGCATCCACCCAGTGAGTGACCCAGCTGACTGTCAAGCTACAGAGCATTTATGTCTTCCCAGAAAGTACCTTTGACCTCCTTGCCAGTCATTCCTACCTCCCTGGAGGCAATCGCCTTGGAATTTCCTGCACCACAGATCCTTTTTGCCTGCTCTTGCATTCTGTATCAATGGAATCATACGGTGTCACACTCTGGTGTCTAACTTTTCTCACTTTGCATATAGTCTGTGAGACACACCCATGTGGTTGTGAGGGTCAGAGGTCCACAGCGTAGGGATTCACAGCAAGCCCTGTATCCCTTCTCCTGCTGGTGGGCATTTGGGTTGGCTCCGGTATGGGGCTATTATGATGAAAGCTGATGGGCACATCCTTGAGTAAGTCCGTTCTCCTGGGTAACATCCTTGTGTTCCATTCTCCTGGGTAAAAAAATAGGAGTGCCAGGGCTGGGTCACAAAGTAGGTGGATGAGTTGTTTAAAATGACTGCACGCAGATGTCTGAAGATGTTTTGACAATTCACATTCCCATCACCAATTCTCGACATGAGAACCATCCTAACCCTGACCCAAGGCAGAGACAGGCTGGCCACCACTCGAGCCTGGCCACATCCCAATTCCCACATTTATACTGAGTCTGATGCCACCCAGCTCCCCCAGAGGGACTGTCAAGAGTTACAGAGTGTGCTGCAGGCAACCAGGTCTGTGAAGGACCGATGGAAGACATGCTGCCACTTACCCAGCCCAGCAGTACTCTGAGTGGGGAAGCATGAGTGCCATGTTGGGGTGATGCTCCAAAGGGCCATGTGAGCCCAAAAGGAGCCACCTGCACCTGTGAGGTTTCAGTGGGCAGGTGGAGAGCGAGCCGGCAGCCAGGAAGTAGCTGAGGAGGTACTGTTCCCCAGGTAGGAGCAGCCAGCAAGGGAATGGTGGGTTCAGAAAGGGAGGAGAGGACCCTGCCTGGCTGCCTAGGAGCCTGTGGAAGGTTTAGGGCAGGGCAGGGAGCCCCCAGACGCTGGGAGCAGGAGCTGGGTGTGTGAGCAGAGGGGGTGGTAGAGGAAGAGGGCTGTTGAGGAGCCAGAACAGTCTTCGGCTGGCAAGGACCTGGTCTGAAGCCACAGTTGAGGAAGTGTGGGTGGGCACTGCCTGGTAAGAAGATAGGAGGGAACTCCAGGTTCTCCCTGGAGGAGACAGGAGGGGTCCATTTGGCTGTGCAGGGCTTGGGCCCTTGGCGATTGTGATGCAAAGCAGAGAAGCCCTTCCTGGGTTGTGAGAAGACAGCGCTCCCCCTCAACCTGTGGAGGTTAAGGGACACATCCGAGGTCACCCAGCTAGGGAGCAGCCAGGTAAAGAGAAACACTGAAACCCTCCTCTGCTGCCGTGCCTGTGTTCTATGTGCTCAGCCAGGCTGGCCATCCCTTGGACTTTATTTGCAACAGCTACTACTGGAGGAGGTGTGTTATGGGAGCCTCCAGTCACCTAGCAGCCCAGGCCCTCTGTGAATCTTGGTTGAAGCATCTCTGCACCACCACACAGTGAAGTGTTTCTGTGCTTATTTCTCCACATGGTTAGTATCTGCTGGGCACCAGCCCTGTGCAGGGCCCAGTACTGGCAATCATGGGGACCAAGCCAAAAGATGGAAGACCCTGGGAGCTGAGCCAAGCAGGTGACACAATTACAATTCTTTTACGCCCAGCAGGGAGCCCAGCTGCCCACAGGGCCTGGGTTGTGGTGGGGATAGGAGGAGGAAGGCACAGTGTGTATCTACCTGGTGTCACACAGGACTCTCAAATGCAAATGTGGCCACAGGAGCTCATCCCTGACCCTGTCACCCCACTTACCAACACCTCTTCTCACAAAAGGTGAGAGGAAAGGCAATTGCTGGTGTGATCCCCATGTCAGGGAAGTACCCTCCCATCCTCTGGGGCCCACACACAAGTGAGAAATCTGGGACCCTGCTTGAGCCCTCCCTGTGCCTTCTCCCTCTCTGGAGACTATATCCTCTCCTTTCTCTTAAACCCTCTGCCTCAGGAGGCCCAGGCCATCACTGTCTGGTCTGTCCTTCTAGCCTACTGCAGAAGCCACCCTCTGCTCCAAACTTACCTCCCTGCTGCCCAGTTCACCACACAGCAGGCCTGATCATTGTCATCCCCTCACTTCAAACCCACTGAGGCTCTCCACAGCCCTCGGGTAAAGGTCCCAGGCCCCTGGCAGATGGGAGCAGGCTGACAGATTCAGGTGTTTGCTTGAAAGAAGGTACTGAGAGCCTCCTGTGTGTCAGACTCTGTTCTGGGCACTGGGGACCCTGGGGTGAGAAACATGGACAAGGCCATCTTGGGAGGGAGGCCCTAATGCCCCAAAGCAGAGACCAAAATCTCTGCTATCTCTCTTGACACATAAATCAATGCTGCTAATGTCAATATGGATGGAGAGTATTCCAGGTTCCACTTTCAATGTGGGTGGCCGGGCAGAGGAGGGCTTTGGTAGGAGAGGACATTTCTGCTGAGATCTGAATGAGGAAGAGGAGGAGGAGGAGGAGGCCACCACCATGGGACGTTCTTGGGGTGGGTTGTCTCACACAGAGGAGGAAGGAAGACAAAGGCCACAGGTGAGGAAGAGCTGGGTGTGGTGCTATGGGGCCAGCTGAGAAGGCCAATGAAGCAGGAGTTTGCTGAGAGGTGCAGGGGCGGGTGGTAGGGAAAGAAGAGGACAGCTCCTTGGGGTTCGGGGGTGAAGGTAGAGAGGGGTTGTGGGCCAGGGAGGGGACTTTGGAGTTTCCTTAGTCTAAGGAGATGGGGAGCCACAGGGAGGACTTGTCACTGGGAGGAGCGGGAGGTCTGGTAGTGTTGCAAAGAGTTTGCTCTGGCTGCCATGCGTGTGGGAGTGAGGTAGACAGAGAGCTCAGACTGGAGGCTGGGAGAGCAGGAGATGGGGCCAGGAAACATGGAGACGTGGAGAGGATCAGCAGTCACCAACTAGACTTGATCAAATCCCACAATGGGTTAGATTGGGAGTGAAGAACAAAGGGCGGGAGGGAGAATCCTGGCATCTTTCCTGGAGCAACCAGGTGGAAGGCGGAGCCGTTGGGGGAAGGCCAGGGAAGAAGCTAGTGTGTGGAGGGGGACGAAGTGCTCCTGTTTGGACATCTTCATTCTGAAATTCCCATGAGACATCCAAGTAGGCGTGTGCCCTTGTTTTATAGAGATCTTAGGGATGTGGGCTTCTTTTTTTTCTTTTTTTTTAAGATTTAATTTATTTATGTGACAGAGAGACAGCCAGTGAGAGAGGGAACACAAGCAGGGGGAGTGGGAGAGGAAGAAGCAGGCTCATAGCAGAAGAGCCTGATGTGGGGCTTGATCCCACAACGCCGGGATCACGCCCTGAGCCGAAGGCGGACGCTTAACCGCTGTGCCACCCAGGCGCCCCAGCCTAGTCTTTTTCTTTTCCCTGACAGCAAGTCTGTTTGCAAATGGAGGTGGTATAGGAAAATATGCCCATCTTTTTTAAAAATGTTGTTCCATGGTGAGATTTTCACATTTAGGATAACTCAAATTAAAACACATTTAGAGTTCTTCAAAAACCCTATCACTTTTTAATACTGACTTTCTCAACAAGGATGCTATAGGTGTTGGAGGCATGACAGCTCTTTGATGCATTGCCCCATTCCATTCATTGCACACCTTAAGCAATCTACAATCCCAGGACCTGGATGGCAGTGGCCCCTTTAGCTTCGTAAAAGAGAAAACCATGATTATTCCCACTCAATTTCAAAAGGGAAAGACAGGACGATCCCACAATGAGAACCAATGGAACCCCAAAATTTTATAATTCAACTATAAAATACGAGGAAGTTCCTGATCATATCCTAGTCTTCCCATCAAAGTGCCTCACATAACCTCTCACTGGAGAAGTCTCCCACGGGAACTGGACAAAAATCTTTTCTGTAGCTGTCTCTATCCTGTCGAATAAATAAATAAAATCTTTAAAAAAAAAATCTTTTCTGTGGCTCCCTCCTCCAACCCCAATAGACCCTTCCCTCAATTGCCCATAGCAGAGGAGAGACTCAGGTGAAACATTCAATGAAATTTATTGAAGAGAAACATTTACTGAAACCATCAAAGAAAAGGAATGACAACAGACAGAGGGACATCTAACGGCCACTAGAGCCCATAGGTCACGGACCCCCTCCTCTTGGGGTCCCACACGAGGTGCCTCTGCTTCCCCCAACACCGTGGCCCTCCTGCCTCAGTCTCCCTTCCTGAGGGCCCCTCGATCCACCTCTGGCCAGGACGATGGACGCTGGCCACGTCCCCTCACTCCAGGGCACCCTCCCCTCTGGCCGGCATGCTAGGGCCTGGTCCTGCCCCGTGGCCTGCACAGGACAGTCCCAGGACACTGGAAAACGCAGCAGGGGACACTCGGCCAAGCCAAGGAAACAGAGTCACAAGTAACAACAGGGTGGCACATCAGAGCACAGTTGCCATGGAGACTCCCGCCGGCCACCTCTATCCTTGGTCCGGTTCTTCCTTCCTGAGGTCACGGGGTGAGCACCAGCCGTGCCCTGGGGGCATCCTTCCCGCCATCTCCTGGAACCGGGCTCCGGAACTCCGGGGTGGGGTGGGGGCAGCTGCTCGGATAAGAACACACACACATCTCCACAAGAACAAGCAGCGGCTGGCCTAAATCTACACCGAGAAAGCAGAGGTTGAGCTCACAGCACGGGAAGAGAGCTAGCAGAGCCTCGGTTCCCACCGCAGCTCATGGCACGCACCCGGGCTGAGAGGTGGCTGCCCCGGTAGGCCAGGACACCCACCGCGGGCTCCTGCACACCTCAAGGCTCTGCACAGGAATGGTAACTAGCGGGGAGGGGGAGTAACTGGACACGTGGGTCACAAAGGGCCCTACAGAGACACAAGTGGGCTTCCCGGAACATGGAGCAACGTGCCCCGGGGGTCACTGAATGAGAGTCCCCCTCTTGGGAGACCCAAGAGGCTGGCACCCTTGAGATGGTCCCTAACATGTCCCAGTCCAGTGTGGGTGGCAGATGGCTTCAGGTGCCCCTCACCTAGGCTAGGGCCAGCCACTCAGGGGTGTTTTCCAGGCTGGCTGCCTGAGTTGGCATGGACTAGGGCGGGGGCTGGGCCTAGGTGTGGTGCTGCATGGGTCGGGGGGGGGACACCTCTCCCTGAACCATTTGGTGTCAAGTATGGTCATCTTGGTCACTTGGAAGGGCTGATGGTGGTGTTCAGGTCCCCTTAGGGTGGTGGAGTGCCCGGGGGCCTGGCTTGGGCTGGGTGGGCCCTTCCCTCGGCCCTGCTCCCCATGTGGGGTGAGGCTGCTGCCCTGGCATGGCCTCCCCCTGCCTCCGGAGCTCTGCTGCCTGAGAGGAGAGGGGGCCCCTGGTCCTTCTGAGCCTATTTGCCTGAGGAGGACTTGGAGGGACTCGTCTCCCCAGCCCCATCCTCTTTTCCCGACTCCTCTGGGATGGGCTCGAGCCCCTCCTCGGGGGACTCCCCAGCCTCCTGCTCTCCTGCCTGGGCGAGGCCCTCTGGCTCACAGCCAGAACCTCCTGGGCCCGCCCTGGAAGCACTGCCCATCAGGGCAGGGGTGGGGCCCCCAGGGGCCTCTGAGGGTCTTACTTGACGTAGGCCTGCAGGGACAGTGTCACGATCCTCACTGTCCTCCTCCTGCTCCCCCTGCTCCTTCTCCTCCACCTTATCATCCTCTGCCTTAGCATTGGCTCTGGCACCGGCGTGGGCATTGGCCTGGGCACCAGCCCCTTCCTCTGCCTGGGCTCTCTCGCTTCTGGCTAGACTGGCCTCCCATGCCTCAGACTCGCGAACAAGCCCCAGCATCTCTAGGAAACTTGGAGGCCTCCCAACCATTCTCAGCTTCCTCAGCGCTTCATCCAGAGGCTTTGTGAGGTTGGCCCTGGTGAGCACCTGCCTCAGGCGCACGTGATCAGCGGAGGCTCTGGCCAGGGCCCCCTTCTCAATGGCTTTCTGCAACAGGACTTCCAGCCGCAACAGGAAAGCAGAAAGCCGCTCGCCTGACTGCTGCTGAGCGGTCAAACACTTCACCCGGATGGTCGCCTGAGACTCGTTGTTTCCGAACACCTGGATCAGAGCCGCCAGGCAGTCCTGCGCTGTCCTGGCAGGGTTCTCCGCCAGGAGCCCATGCACGAGCTGCAGGGCCATCCCTCGAAGGCCTTCCATCAGCCGCCTCCTCTTCTCCCTTTCTGAGACCCCCTGCCACACATGTAGCATATCGGCGGTGTGGTCTAGCCAGGCCTCAAAGGACTCCTCCCCCGGGGCGGGCTGATCCCTTCCGGAAAACACGCCCAGGCGCTGATACCGCATGGTCTCCACCCAGGGCCGGACTGCCTGACTGACCGATCGGAGCCAGCACACCCTGCGCAGTCCCAGCCCCAGGGCCCCAGCCACACTCTCCACCGTCTGCCCCTGTTGCTCCAGGAAGTAAAACACGCGACTGAGAAACTCCTCGCCTGAGCAACGGGGCACAAAGACCACGTTCCAGGGACCCCCGGTGCCCGGGATTTCCCTGGGGACCAAAGCATAGTTGACTTCCTGGTCAAGCTCGACCAGGGCCGCAGTGGCATTATCCTCCTCTCGAAACACTTTGCCCAGCACGGTAAAGTGGCCCATGGGCCACAGGGAGGCCTCCAGGGACTCTTGGAGTTCGGCTTCATCACAGTCCTCCGGGATGCCCAGAATGAGCAGACCCCTTCGAGCGCTGACGCCCATCCACCTGCACCAGTCCTGCAGCATCGTCACCGCCATCGCGCGCAATTTCCGCTGGCGCGGGGCTGATACTAGGGGCAGGAAACGGTTCCCCACGCAGACCAGGGTGGTACTGGGCGGGGGAAAATGAATTGGGGGGGGTCTAGGACTCGGAGAGAGCGGCCCGGGTCTCCACAGCCTGTGAATACGAAGCGGGCGAGAGCAAGGTTAATGCCGGCACCCCCTCTCCCTCCCCCAGGTGACCCTCCTCCCGCGGGGCGTCGCCTTTGCCGCCCGGGCTCGACCCCTGCCCCTCCTTCCACCGGCCCGCAGGGGCCACAGCCCCCTCCCCACCCCGTCCCCCCGTCCCCGCGGGCTGCCGCAGTCCTGCTGGGGCGGGTGGAGGGTGGCGGGGTCTCTTGGGGGCCAAGCGCACCCTCCCCGGGTCTGGTACCTTCCGCTGGGTCGGGGTCCTTCCTGGTGGAGGTCCCAGCAGGAGGGGCGCCGCAGGGGCTGCGCGGAGCAGCGGCCGGGTCGTGCGCCCCTCTTTCCGTGGCTTTCTCGCACTCCCTCTCCTTCTTCCTCTCCCTGTCCCTCTCTCCGCGCGGCACGTGGGCCAGCGCGCCGGCGCCGGCTCGCCACCACTCTCTGCAGTGCGGACTCGGGGTGGGGGCGCAGTGGCGGCGGAGCGCGGACCCTCCGCGTCGCCCCGGAGACCGCCGGGCCATTGGCGCGCGCGGGTCACGCGGCCGGGCTGCGGCCACCGCCGCGGGCACCCGGGGACCGCGCGTGACGTCACCTGCTCCTTCCCCCGCCCCCGAGGGGGCGCTGGCACAGGTGGGGACCCTGGGGATCCGCGAGTCGGTGCCCCCATCCTAGACCCAGCCCTGTCCACAGCCCGCCGCTCCCGGAACGTGCCCTCAGGGAGTCAGCGTGGCGAGGGTTCCACATCCCCGGGTGCCCACCAGAGAGGGGCTGGACAGGCCCGAGATGCGCCCGCCAGCGCTGCGTTCTGGCATGGGTGGGGAACGGGATGGGGGGGGGCGTTCTGGGGGCTTCTTCGCCTGCTTCCACCCTCCTCCACCCCACCCAGAACTGGTCCTGTCCCAGCTAGGCGAGAAGCACCTCGTCCGGGTGCGATTCCGTGGAATAGATGCCACATGCGCACACGAGCACTCACACACTGCACCCCAACGGAGGAGGGTCGGCAGTCCCCACGCTCGCGCGTGGGTTCACTGCCGGCCAAGGCGCGTCGTTACCCCAGTGCCAGTGGCCAGCCCCAAGGAGGGTGCCAGGGACCCTCTCCTGTGTTGCTCACTCCAGGTACTTAGAGGTCAACCCCTTGGGCCTGTATCTTACCATGCGTCCTTGGGCAAGTCCTTGCCCCTTCTCTGGGCTTCAGTGGAAGGACAGAATTGGGGTCTCTACCTCAGGGTGTTGTGTACAGGAGAGCCGCTAGGCTGGGAGTGGAGCACTGGATGTGTCCCCTGCCCCCTGTGCCCTCGCCAGCCTAAAGGGCTCTGAGACATTTGCTCTCTTGGCCCCTGAGAGCAGCATGGGTGTTGTGCCTCCCCAGAGACCTCTGTCTGTCTGGCCCCAAGTCAGCCTTCTTCCACAGATCCTCCCCCTTTCTTTTGCTACCCAGGCTAGTCACTGTACCAGGGCAGTGCTGCCGCCACTCGAAATGGAGCTCCAGTCCCTCTGGGTCTTGGCACCCTGCACCTGTCCTGTCATGGGAGTCTGGGGGCCATGTGCACAGCCTCTCTGCTGGTCAGAAGGCAGACAGGTTCCCTCGGGGTCACACCCTCTGGTGTTGTTGCCTGTCTGCCCCCCTTCTCTTTTCTTGCCTGGCATCCGGTCAGACATCCTCTTCTGTGACTTGCTTTGCACACTCAGGCTATACTGGTCAAGGTTTCCTCCGAGCACCCAGCTCACTCATGCTCTTTGTTGAATCACAGCCCTGGTTTATTTGTCTATGACTGTATGGATGGGCATTCACACTGTTCCCAGTCTTCGGCTATTACAGACACTGCTGCCACCAGCACCCCATGCATGCCTGTCTGAGCTGCTGTTGGCACAACAGGCTCTGGCACGTAACACCAAGAAGTGGTTTTGCTGGGACCTGGGCACTTGGGTGCCTATCACTGCCATGGCTAGGTGTTGCTAACCTGTTATCTCCCATGAGTGGCTGAACCGGTGTTCACTTCCACCAGCAGCATAGGTGTGGTCCTGTGCGCCCCACAGCCCGAGCAGCCTTTGGTCTTGTCCAGCCTTGACCGCTTGCCCACCCCCATGGGGAGAAGCACTACCTCGTTATTGTGTGCCTTGTGTTTCCCTGGTCAGCAGTGAGGTTGGGCATCCTTGCACAAGTGTGTCATCCATCCCAAGTTCCTCTTCTGTGAATCTCCTTTGCTCATTTCCTCCCCACTGCTGAGAAGCCTCATTGGCCTGTTTCTAGGAGAAAGTTTCCAGCATCAAGGCCGAAGGCACTCTCATTTTTTCTACACTCACCCATCGCCCAGAAGCAGGCTGCGTTGGAGTTGGTCTCATAGTTGGAGCTTGGCTGGCCCCTGTGGTCTTACTCCTCCAGCTTTCTTATCTCCTGGGTGGTAAATGCTAGGTAAATGAAGAAACGCAGGTGTTCTGTCACAAACCAGCTTTCCCAGTCGGCCTCGTGTGTGGACTCCCTCCCTTTCTCCCCGCTGAGGGCCAAGACTGCCTCTCCTAATACGGTGAACTGCTGCTCTTAACACCCACCACGAGAATTTCTGTCCCCCAAACCTTGGTGTTAGCCCTGCCATGGCTTGCACCCCACGTTGTCCTCTTTCCTGGTTTCTGCCATGATTTACCTGGGATCCTTCCTCAGGGAGGGTGCTCCTGTGGGAACATATTTGGGTCTCATGTCACCAACTGCCCAGCTGGCCTGTAGGCCGACTGTCAATTCATTCCCGCTGTTTTCAGCCTCGCCTCTTCCTACTCTCCTTCCTTCCATACCTGCTGACTCCAAGTCCAGGACTCTCTGGCTCTACCTTGGGGTACCCATTCCCCCCTCTGCCCGGGCTGGGCTGTGACGCCTCAACTACCTTTCCTTTATCACCTCTCAGCCCTCATTTTGCTCCACTCCTCAGCACAGTTGACCCTCCTTCCTTCTCAAAACCTTTTCCTTTCTTGGCTTCTGTGAGCCCCCACCTTTGGGCTAATCTCCTCCCTCTTTGCCTGCCCATCCTTGGAACTCCCTCCTTCTCCTTTGCTTGAGTTCAGTGTGGTGGCAGTGGGCTCCCAGCCTCAGCCCCAGGACCCTTGGTGCCTCCAATACCATTCTCACCTGAGGTCCTCTCATCCGAGGGACCATCTGCCTGCTGACGGCTCCAAATGTTCTGTCTCTGGGTGGGAGCCCATCTCTGAGCTCCACACATGCTCATCAAACTGCCTACTTGGATGTCTCATGGGAATTTCAGAATGAAGATGTCCAAACAGGAGCACTTCGTCCCCCTCCACACACTAGCTTCTTCCCTGGCCTTCCCCCAACGGCTCCGCCTTCCACCTGGTTGCTCCAGGAAAGATGCCAGGATTCTCCCTCCCGCCCTTTGTTCTTCACTCCCAATCTAACCCATTGTGGGATTTGATCAAGTCTAGTTGGTGACTGCTGATCCTCTCCACGTCTCCATGTTTCCTGGCCCCATCTCCTGCTCTCCCAGCCTCCAGTCTGAGCTCTCTGTCTACCTCACTCCCACACGCATGGCAGCCAGAGCAAACTCTTTGCAACACTACCAGACCTCCCGCTCCTCCCAGTGACAAGTCCTCCCTGTGGCTCCCCATCTCCTTAGACTAAGGAAACTCCAAAGTCCCCTCCCTGGCCCACAACCCCTCTCTACCTTCACCCCCAAACCCCAAGGAGCTGGGACCTCCACAGAGTTTTCCAAAGTGGCTGTACCAGCTTGCATTCCCACCAACAGTGTAGGAGGGATCCCCTTTCTCCACATCCTCTCCAGCATTTGTTTCCAGCCTTGTCACTTTTTGCCATTCTAACTGGTGTAAGGTGGTATCTCATTGTGGTTTTGATTTGAATTTCCCTGATGGCTAATGATGTTGGACATTTTTTCATGTGTCTGTTAGCCATTCGTAAGCCCTTCTTTGGAGAAGTGTGTAGTTTTATTTCTCCTTTTCCACATTTGATGCCTTTTATTTCTTTTCCTTGACTAATTGCTCTGCCTAGAATATTCAGTACAATGTTGAATAGAAATGGCAGAAGTCAACATTTTGACTTTTTCGTGGTCTTGGGATACTTTCATTCTTTTTTTTCTTTTTCTTTCTTTCTTTTTCTTTTCTTTTTTTTTTTTTTAGCTCCGCGTTGTTTTTTTCCCCATTATGTTCGGTTAGCCAACATACAGTAAATCGTAAGTTTTTGTTGTAGTGTTCAACAATTCATTAGCTGCATATAACACCCAGTGCTCCTCCCAACACGTGCTCTCCTTAATACCCATCATGGAGTATGGTATTAGCTGTGTGTTCTTCATAAATGCCCATTTTCAAGTTGAGGAAGTTCCCTTCTAATCTTTGTTTTCTGAATGCTTTCTTTTTTTTAAAATTCAGTTAAAATTATTTTTTATTTTTTAATAATAACATTTTTTTATTATTTTATTATTTTATGTTAGTCACCATACAGTACATCCCTAGTTTTTGATGTAGTGTTCCACGATTCATTACTTGTGTATAACACCCAGTACACCATGCAACACATGCCCTCCTTACTACCCATCACTGGCCTATCCCATTCCCCCACCCCCCTCCCCTCTGAAGCCCTCAGTTTGTTTCCCAGAGTCCATAGTGTCTCATGCTTCATTTCCCCTTCTGTTTACACCCCCCCCTTTCTTCTTCCCTTTCTTCTCCTACCGATCTTCCTACTTCTTATGTTCCATAAATGAGTGAAACCATATGATAATTGTTTTTCTCCTCTTGACTTATTTCGCTTAGCATTATCTAATGAAAGAGTATAGGATTTTGTCCCATGCGTTTTCTGCATCATTTTGTGGTAATCATGTGGTTTGTTCCCCCTCATTTTATTGATGTGCTGTATTATATTGATTTTCATAGGTTGAACCACCTTTACATGCTTGTGATAAATCCCACTTTGTCATGATGTATAATCCTTTTAATTAAAATTCTTTTAATCAAGTTAACTGCTGTGTTTGGTGTGCTAGCATAGCTTTTAGCGTTTTTGCATTTATATTTGTAAGGGGTATTGGTCTTTACTTTTCTTGTGGTATCTTAGTCTCACCTTGCTATCAGGGTAAGGTTGGCCTCAGAATGAGTTAGGAAGTTTCCCCCCTCTTCTACTTTTTGGGAAGAGTTTGAGAAGGATTTATAATTCTTCTTTAAGCATTTGGTAGAATTCACCAGTGAAGCCACCAAGTCCTGAGCTTTTCTTTGTTCTGAGGTTCTGGATAATAGATACAATCTCTTTACTTTTTTTTATAGGTTTATTGAGAATTTCTATTTCCTCATGAGTGAGTTTTGTTAGTTTGTTTGTTTCCAGGAAATTGTCCATTTCATCTAACTTGTCTAAATTTTGGTGTGCAATTGTTCATAGCATTCACTTGCTATCTTTTTTTTTTTTTCAATCTCTGTAAGGCCGATAGTAACGTCCCCACTTTCATTTCTGATTTTAGTAATCTGACTCTTCTCTCCTTTCTTAGTATAGAATCAGTACTGCTTTTTCTTTTCTTATATTGTAAAGAGATAGCAGCTTCATAGGCCTCCATGTGCACCTTCCCATATAATGTCACTTGTGCTAATATGAAGATTCTGCCACCTACCAAGTATATTATTGCCAACTATATATTGAGAGCCTGGAGGGAAAAAAAGAACAACAACAAACTCCTGGATGATCCACAGAACCATTGGATTTCCTGTCAGATTAAAATGAGGCAGAACTATTATTATCTAGACTTCAGAAGCCCTTTTATAAGCAGAGAACTCATATTCAATATATTTTTTTTCAAATGCAGGTATTCTCCTTACCACAGTGCACATTTACCTTGGTAAATAGACACAGGTTTTTGGGAAAGGGTTGGCTGGGTTTTTCTGACCTCCACCTTAATCAAAGGGCTCTGGGCCCATGGGCTGACTTAGACCTGGACACTTGCTGGGGAACTACAGTTTTCCACCACAGTTGCTAGCATCAGCTTTCTGCTTGCCGGCTCTCTCTCTCTCTCTCTCTCTCTCTCTCCTCTCTCTCTCTCTCTTTTTTTTCCCCTTAGGAGAATCAAGTAATACCCGAGTCAGCTGCGCATACATCCAGACCCTAGAACACTATTACCTACTATCTATGCTATCTATATTGCCACAGATTCTGGTCGGTCAAATGAGACTGACCCCACCCTGGCCTTGCTGCCCAGTATGGTAATGATGCCCACCTTGCTCCTGGTAGTTTTGTGCCACCATTGGGACCCTGTCTTTTGAGAATCCTGTCATCTCCCTTGATTGCCAGTTCCATGCCAGCGTCGCTTGCTTCCAGCAATGGCTTGCAGAAGAGAGTCAGTACTGATCTCTTCAAAGATGCCAGTGCCACCTCACCAGCACATTTCCTTGAGTAGTGATTTCTCTGCCCTCCAAAAAAACAGAGGCTGGAGGTAGGACGTCCGATCTCACATTATAAATCATACCTAAAAACCTACTCCCTTGGACCTTCTCGCCAATTCCTCAACTTTCTCTGCCTAGGAAGCTCCAGTATTTCCATGTCATTTACTGTAGACTGTTGTTGTCCACGCTGATATAATATGCAAATTGGGCTGCTGGGTTGGCCTCTTATTTAAGGACACCAAACCCCGAGTCACAGCTCTGTGCTCCCACGTTAATAAGTTCTCCCCATACTGACTTATATTCTGTTCCCTGTCTTGCAGGTCCAACGTTCTCAAAATCCATTGGCACGTATATTATCTCACTTCATGCAAGTACATATGAGCCAGGTCCTACAGTTTCTTCTGAAGGTGAGGCAATTCCCATCCAAACAAAACTGTGTTTTTTTCTTGTGCTGTGATCTTACCTAGTCTTACCTACCATTGTTATTAGTCCGATAGTACTGGAAGTTAGCAGAGATTAATGTTGAATAAGGCAAGCAACATCTGTTTAGGTAGCTGCCTTAGATGAGGTCTTTGCAGGGTCTCCAGGAACAAGGAAGCTTCTCCAGTAGCAAGAGTTAGGGGGCCGCTAATGCCCGGGTGAGGTTTCAGGGGACTCTGGGTATTCAGTGTTCTCATGCTCATCACCTTAGTGTGTCTCGGGGTTCCACTTTTTCTTTGTCAGATCCACACATAAGTATGGAGACCTGTAAATTCTGTGCATGCCATCTCCGTGCAGCTCTGCCAACCAACAATTAGGGTGAGGGCCTGATGTTCCACCATCTGCCTTGTGACCGGAGGAGAGGAGGTCTCCTTAATCCAGTAGGTGAGGGTGGGTGACAGGTTGGGCTATCCCATCAGACACACACACCCATGATAGAGAACCAGTTTAGGGCCATCTTAGAGCCACCTTAACAACTGCTCAGGCTGGAAGGTATCTCAGAGTCTACACAGCCAGCCCCCCAAATCCAGCTGCACACCCCGAATGTGATCCTGGTTCAAGTGGAGGAGAAGAGATGTGTGTCCTAGGCATGTCCGCCCTCTTCAGTGAATGCCTCAGGCATAAATGACACCCCCAGGAGAGACCAGTTCCTCTCCCTTCACCCCAAACCAAGGGATACCCACAATCCCACAAGTATGGGAAAATTGGGCGTTCTGGTTTCACATGTAGGCCATCAATCCATGATGCCGATCAATATTTCTCACTAAGAATGTGAAGTAGTGCATCACAGTCATCTTAGAAATTAGATTGTCACCTGGGTCCCAAGATTGTCATCTTCTTTCTATGGCACCTGAAATTTATCCTCAGATCAGAGTCTTAAACCACATCTTACTTGCTCTACCGACTCACCAATGCTATGGATGGATGGATGGATGGAAGGATGGATGGATGGATGGATGGATGGATGGATGGATGGATAAGGTAGTGAAGAAAATGTTAGAATGTAGAGCCAGATACAGCCATGTGAAAAGGCTGAAGTTGAGTGATATATTTGATTCAGAGAGATGCAATGTTTATGGAAGAACTAAAGTGTGATGTTCCAGTGTACAAGGTCCACATAGAGCATGGAGATGGTGTGTTTCCAAGTACTTTTCAGGACCATGAGGATGTCATGTGGATTAGCCCAGGCAGAATGCCTCAGGAGTCATTGGTGTCTCTCAGGCAGAGTCGAAAGAAGGTTCTGATGGGCCTGAAGCTTACACAGTTCGGAAGGCCCTCTTCTGGAATTATGAAAACAAGCATGAAAGTGAGTATTTATTTAGGATGAGAAGAAAATTCATAATGAACTTTAAAAGATGATGACTAAATCACTGAAATTCCAGAATAGTATGTGTGTGCGCACACACACACACGCGCGCACACGTATGTATATGTATATGCATATATCATATATACATATTTAGAGACACCAGCTACGTAGTTGTACAAAGTATGATGAAGCAGAAGTTCAAGGTGAAAGATAACAATAGTTTTATTGTGAATCAAAACAGCTAACTCTTGCAAATTTTACACACACACACACACAAATCACACGGCCATATGAACACACAGCATGGGCCTGTGAGTGACAGTTGACACCCTCTAAGAATAAAAATGCACTCAGGTTCATGTTAAACCTTTAGTGTTTATTTTCACATCGAGTTTTAAAAGTATACTAGCTTTTCTGAATTCTTTTTTCCCTCAGAAAATCTTGTTTCAAGTTAGGATAACAATTCACGGGCTTCAGAATTTTAGTTAGATATGTTTCATTGTATTCTGACAACAGCCATATTTAGCCAAATGGAGGATTTTCTGTTGCCCATTTCTGAGTTCCGAGATCCTCGTCCGTCTGTTGCTCAAGCAGCCTGGAATGACTTACCAGCCTGCATTTATAACTGCTGGAACCTGTCAGGGCTAGTCAGTGAGTAAGTCAAAAGAGAAAGCTTGCTTGGTTTGAGACAAATGACTGTGTTTTCAGGGATACAGGTCCAGAACAAAGTGCATGCTTCCTTACAATTTGTGCCACTTTAGATGGGCTCCTAGCAGTGAGCTTGGGTTCCTAGGTCTAAAATAGCTAAACTATGCATATGATTACTCTAGTTGTCTTCCACATGGGGATAAACCACTATATGTAAAGCATCCAGTCAGTTAGGAACACAGCCAAGAGCCTGTCTGTTTTAGGAAACCATTTAGCCATTGAACAAGCTACTTCCCAAATCGAGTCTTAGGGAAGCGTAGAGTTAACAATCTTGCACAGGCTGACAAAATGTTTACTGCACGTTGAGATTTCGTTCATCCACATGTGGACTACATGCAGATGACCCATTAACTTTGGATTCCAGACTGCTTTTCCAGGAACCATTCGAAGGCAGTGGCAATACATAGAAAACATCTCTGCTGTTGGCTTCACCCCTCAGGGCTACTTTTCCAGACAAAGAAGCATGGCAGATCAAAGTCAGGAATTATCTTAAGAAGGAATCCAATCAATTATACTGAGGCAGCGCCAAAAGCATAAGAAATCCATGGGATGTTTCTGTAAGCGTCTATCTTAGATTTTAAAAAACGATTGTCGGTTCTTGTCTGACACCAGGGGTCTTTCATGTAATAAAAGAATGTGCGTCGTATATTAAAATATGAAGTACTGTCAAAAGCAACGTTATGAAAACATCTGGACAATTACACATCCAAGCAAGGAGAGGGAAGTACAGCTGCTTGCAGTGTTTTAACAAATCAGTTTGTGAAGCGCTTGGGAACCGGAAATGATGATGGCCATGCTACCCATAAGTGCTAGAGATGGATCCAAAATGAATCCAGCATGTTCCCGGGGTCTCAAATTTACAGAACACATTTACATGCCACAGAGAATGGAAGGATCACACGTTTCATACAGGCAGGGTAATGAGAGGTCTCCCTGTTAAAGTGTGGGCACAGGAGGAGTTATTTAGCTTTGCCCCTCGTTGCTGATCTCTTTCTCATTTCCTTTAGGATATTTTTATCAAATAGCTCTTTTTCCCGGTAATGCACAGGTGGCCCCTGTAGGTACTTTTGTTCTGCCTCCTTGTAACCTAACCCTTCAAGTGCAGCAATTGAACAAATGATTGCTTCTGGCAGAAGAACTTCCAGAACAAAACTCACTTTGTCATCCCTTGCCAGAGTCAGCATTTTCTTGTCTATCTGCTTGTAGATTTCTTGTAAATGTCTTACCACAACATCCAACTGGTCTTCATCCTCCAGGTATGTTTCAATGCAGATCACGTACCTGCTTGAATTCAGAAATGATGCCAGCCACCTGGACTGTTTCCTGCCTTTGACAATGTCCAGAAGATGGTGATCGGCTCCCTTTCTTTTCACGATGAAGTCCACTAGCTTCTGGTTGGCTCGGTCCCGAGCAGCCCTCATCCGGTCAGGGAGAATCTTCTTGCGGGGCCTCTTTCCGCCCAGGGAGGCCTCCTCCTCAGAATCTTCCAGGTCGGCATAATCCACCTTTGGGAAATCAATCTCCACATCCCCGTCTTGGATGGCTTTCCTAATTGGGTAACTGATGTCAGCAGCGTAATAGTCCAGGAAAGAGCCTGCAAAAGACCCGCGACTGAGCCCTTCTCTGTAGTGGGAAATCAGGGAGAAACACCAGTTCACACTTTGCTCGTACACTTTCCTGGCTCTCTTCATTAGTTTTTCTTTCTCTTTACAGTCCAGATGCTTTAATCTTCGAAGAGGAACTCGAATGCCACTCATTTCACAGTGCATGTTTGCCTCAATCAAAAGCACCCTTGCAGTCTGCTCTGTTTGGCTGACACTCTTTACCACTGCTGGCCAAAATGGGTGATTTTGAAATTTAAACCAGACCATCATTCCTCCTTCAATGGGACAAGGCTCCTGTGGAAAAGCCATGCTTGTTGGTTGTCCCATTTCCTTGCCGACATCCTTTTTAATAGCAGTGGTGGGGTTAACAGCCTTTGAGTTGACTGAAGACTGAAGTTCCTGCCGCCCTTTTTCAAACTCTGGTACCTGCAGCTTCCTTTTTCTATTTGCCAGACGGAGTGAATAACGCCGCCTCAGGTTAGGGGCGCTGGAGGATGCTGCCACACCTTCCAAGCCTGGCTTCCAGGGACCCTCTCCATGATCCTCAACATTCCTGGAGAAGGCAGAGCATTCAGAGGAGACAGCCAGGGTCTTTGGGTAGGTGTCATGTGCCTCTTCTTTTAGAGCCTTGGGTACAGTGAGGTTGAAACCTGGTGGCAGAGGTGGAAGGACGCTTCCATCTTTAGCACCTGTACCCTCCTTGACTGTGCAGTGCAAGGACCTAACTCCTGAGGTGTCCCTCTTTTCCTTGCCCTCTTTCTCATAACCATCTTCTGAAAGTGACGGGAAGTTTGGGTACATCCTGCAGCTTTGTGAGGACTCTGCTTGCATTCTCCTTGGAATAGGAGTGACGGTTCTGTGTGCCTGTGTTTGACCACCGTCTGGGGCGCCCTCACTCTGTGAACATGCCAGCAGCGATTTGAGGTTTTTGCTTCTCCTAAGACTCCTCAGTAAGTTCCCTTTGGGCTTCCGGTACTTTTTACGAGATCGCTTTTGTGGTCTCCTTTGGGATGGTGTAGTGGTCTTTGGTTCATCTGATGCTCTTGCTGGACCCGAACTTGGTCTCTCATTCAGAATCTCCAGGGCCACTGTAAGAGCGCTTCTGTAGGGCACTTCCTGTCCTGGTGGGACACTGGCCTTCGACTCAGCTGTCAGCAAGGAGGTAATGTATTCAATTTGAGACTCATTTAGGATCTTTATGTCTGTGCTTTTCACTTCAATTTTTTCATCTACTGAGAGTATTTCAACTTCTAGAGAAAGTGCCCCTTTCCTCTTATTTTTTGGTGAGATCCTAGATCTGGACAAAACCTTTGCTGGCCAAAAGTGGCCTTTCCAATTGCATAGGACATACTCAGCATCCATTATGATTTGAGTTTCCTCTCAAGAGGTAACTAATAGAGGTCGAGAGGTCTAGCCATCACATCCACCGGCACGGCAGGTCTTCCCTAAAACAATGTTCTTCACCACACCTTTTTGGCCTAGGACCACAAAGGGTTTACAGTTTGTGTGGCCCGTCCTTCTTCACCTGAATCTCCCAGGGTCGCTGGAACTTGTGTTTTGAATGGACTATGCTGGAGAATACTGGAATGTGGAAAAGGAAAAGAGGAAAAGTATTAGGAGAAAAAAATTCGTTTTGTGAAAGTGGAAGAACATTGGTCAATGAGAACTGATAAGAGATAAAACAAAGAAATATGAAGAGTGTGTATCAGGCAGGGGGTAAATACATGGCAAGTATCGGGGGAAAATACAAAAGATACCAGAGGAGTTTTATAACCCTCCAAATCCAACTTCTTGCCCTGCTTGTTACTACTGCGTATTAAAGAGAATCTGTATGGGGAGGTGGGTGTCATTTTCCAGATCTCATTTGTGTTATTGGACATTCTGTGCCCTTTGTGCTCCCTGGGGCTCATCCTGGGGGAATGCTTCAGTTTTTATTTTCTGGGGCTGCTAATGCCACCCTGTGCACCCAAGGAAGCCAGAGGCGATTTCCAGCCTACAGACACTGAATGTCAGCACAATGTTGTGCTAAGAGCATGAACTTAGAATCCAGAGGCTCGCGAAGGTCATCATGGTGGTTACTGGTACCATCCTTCATAAGGATTGCTGCAGGCATGGGCCATTGGGTGTGACCTGCACTTTTTCATTTCTCTATGGCAGTTTAAAAGGCTGTTCCCCGTGCCCCCAGCACAAATTTGTGTAAAGAAGTGGCCGTAGAGCGAGGAGCAAAATAAACCACACTCCAAATGTCAACATGAAACGACTGCAAATGAAATGTTTAGTAAAATAAGAACGTCTTACAGAACACCACGTAGATCTGGGGAGGCGAGTTTCTGTGAGCTGCATCTGTTGATTCACACACTCTAACTGCTTGTCCGGCAGACCCTTTACTCTGCTCTGTGCTTCTGAAGTGCACTGTCCTTCCAGGGATCAAACGACATCAAATGTAGATACCCAGGACCTACTACGTCCCTCTAATGTTAATCTAGAAAATCAGAAAAGCAGATGGGAAATTAAGCCAACAAAATGGGGATGGATTCATCATTTTCCCTTCCTCAACTCTGGAATGCAGGCCATTCTGAAACAGAAATGTTAGTTAAATCTCATTTATAATGTAGACATGTCTATCTGCCTCCTGCTTTTGCATTTCAAAAATATTTCCACATTAAGCTGGTTAGTTTAGGCTAGTCCTCCTATTTCAGAACCGTGGGAACTACTGCTTTCATAACAGTCCTTTTGTCTGTCTTGGATGCATTGATTTAATAGTAGCAGCTTGTGTATGTGTGTGTGTGTGTGTGTGTGTGTGTGTGTGTGTGTAACAAAAATGGGGTCTATAATGTAACTGTGTTTTGGTGTTTCTCAAGTAACATTAAATGGGTTTGTGGAGAACATAAAATGGGTAAAGAGTTATATACAGGAGGCAATACATCATAGATGCTTACTGTCAATATGATGGTATATGGGCTTGTCACACATTTCCCATGCGTCCATAGGAACACGCCTGCACATATTACCTAGGACTACATTTCTTCACTCAAGAGCATATTTGATCACCGTTACAGGTGAATGCTGATTTTTTGCATCATTTTTGTGAATCTCTTTACAATGTGGTTTCTCTGACATTTAAAAACTTTATTTAAATACATTTTAAACATTCAGATGTGTGTAATGCAGAAAACGCAATTGTTCTCTCAATCCCTCTCCCCACTCCCCAAAGAAATACCCTGTTAATGGGTTCTACTTTTCTGTATACACTGTTCAAATATGTGTTATAATTCGCTCACAGATTTTAGCTCATCCATTATCAGTTTCAAATGGGAAGTTTCATAATACAGAATATTATTTCCCTAATAAATGCATGTATGCACAACTTTGTTCACACATACTCATAGGTATAATATGGAATAATGTATGATGATTAACTATACGTACTTTGGGCATAGCCCGCACAAACTTTTTCTTTCCAGAGTGTATGATCATGCAGGTATTGTGTCCTTTGCTTTAGAGAACTCAGTGTGCTGGCGCTCAGAACACAGGTGTCATGTGAGGACACAGACAGGACAAAAGGGAGAAGGAAAAACAGGTGACTCAGCCAACTGCAGCCTCTCTGCAGCAGGACCTGCCAGCCCCTCATACAGAACAGGAGTGCCTGAGTCACCTCAACTCCAACCAGATAGCTACCCATCCCCAAGACACACACACACACACACACACACACACACACACACACACACACACAGATATACACACACTCAGAGTGATGACGTTAGAGACCCAGGATGCCTGGTATTGATGCATATAATCCATGCTTTCTGCTCTACACACGCAAGCAGATGTTTCTGCTTCCAGTGCAGATGTTATTTTCAGCTCCTTTCAGTTCCTTATTTTGAAAACACACATGGAAAATCCAAAATGTTGTTTAAAGTTATAAAGTAGGAAAAATGTTAAGCATCAGTCATCTGATCACCTAGGAGGAATGCTAACTGCAAATACATGGGTCCATAGACTCCAGCATTTTTTATTCTGTTTATACGTATTTTCTGTAGGATATTAAAAAGGGTTTTAAAAACCATACCACCTATTTGAAAATTCTCTCCTATTCACATTTGTGTACATCTGTTCAACTATGAAACACTCTAATGGAGTAACTTTCAGCGGGCAACCAAAATATCAATGGCAGTTATTTTTCTGATTACCCAAAGCAATGCATCCTTGAGAGAGGCAATCAGAAGGGAAGGGTGTTAAATGAAAATATTAAATCCTACATGTCCCTCTCACCATATGCTTTGGCCCATTGTCCAAATAGCTTCCGTTAAGGGTTGGTACATAATATTGCAGATGATTTTCTTTTAATCTTTCGTACTAACAGGAGCACAGCTCTCTTCTTTCCCTCTAACGATGTATACAGGTGGGTGTATAGACAGACAGATGACAGATAGAGATAATGATATATAAATGTTGATCCTCTTTTGCACACCAGGAGGAATGTATTAAAAATAGAACCTTGAATGACACTAAAGTAACTTTTAAAGTAACCCCCAATCCTGAGAGGGCTTGGATATGAAAATATATCCAGAATTTTAGTTTACAGTTATATCAAACATGCCTGCCCAGTGAAAATAAATAGAATAAAACAGAAGGGGGGAGGGACGCCTGGGTGGCTCAGTCAGTTAAGCGTCTGCCTTCGGCTCAGGTCATGATCCCAGGGTCCTGGGATTGAGTCCTGCGTCTGGGCCCCTTGCTCAGTGGGGAGCCTGCTTCTCCCTCTCCCTCTGCCCCTCCCCCTGCTTGTGCGCTCTCTCTCTCTGACAAATAATAAAAATCTTAAAAAAAAAAAAAAAACCAGAAGGGGAGTGGTATAAATAGCAACTCCACAATCTATAACTTCACAATCAGTTCCAGACCCATCAAGAAATAGAACCCTCAGATGGACCAGCTTCAACTTTTAAGTCCTGGTATAACTTTTGTTCTATTCCATTTGCTCTTTGGTTAAGAAATGAAAGAACTTGACGGAAATGAATATTTATTTCTCCAATCAATGGCCATGAGTTTTGGAAGAATTATTTTGGAAGCTTTATTCTTTAACTCTTTTCCCCAGTGAGAGCTGTAATCACTTCCAAAGACAGAAGAAAACAATCTTCTGAAGGTGTTGTCTCCAAATAAGGGCACTTTCCTTGATATGACTCCTGTACACCCCCACTCCCCGGAGGCAGGAGTTCTCTCATCTTTACCCCAACACCCCCTCATTCCTTCCCTACAATTACTGCTTATTTTTTGGAGGTTTTTGGGGGTTTGTTTGTTTGTTTGTTTGAGAGGCAGAAGGGAGGGAGGGGCATAGGGAGAGGGAGAGAGAGAATCTTAAGCAGGCTCCACGCCTGGTGTGGAGCCCGACGCAGGGCTCAATCTCACAACTCTGATATCACAACGTGAGCCAAAATCAAGAGTGGGACGCTCAACCGGCTGAGCCACTCAGGCACCCCTTGGAACTTCTTCTTCTTCTTCTTCTTCTTTTTAAGATTTTATTTATTTCTTAGAGAGAGAGAGAGAATGCACAAGTAGGGGGGAAGGGGAAGAGGCAGAGGGAGAAGCAGGCTCCCCACTGAGCAGAGAGCCCGACGAGGGGCTTGATCCCAGGACTCTGGGATCATGGCTGAGCCGAAAACAGACGCTTCACTGACTGAGCCACCCAGGCACCGCTCCCCTCCCCCCTTTGGAGCTTCTTTTAAGCTGTAGGTTTTGTGACTTTAAACTGTCCCCAAAACATGTATTTCCATAAATGGACAAGTTGACAGTTCCCCCCTTTTTATTATAAAGGCACATTTTACATAATTTCAGTTATAAAGGGAAATACATTCTTGTGTATTTTTGCACCTTTCCAGTGCCAGATGAGTTCAGCATGGACTTTCACATGTAAAAGTTTTTAAGCTTTCATTGGGTTTGAGTTCCATTTGTAGGATAACCGAATGGGAATTGATATCATCAAACCTTTCCCTTACGTTGTTCACTAGTTTCATAAATTCATAGAGGTCATGCCTACTTGGAAATGTGGGCTATTTTTGTACAAACATTCAAACGGCAGATATTACAAACTGAAAAATCATGAACTGCCCTCAGTTTTTTCAAAGAAGTGAAAAAATTAGGCTTTGCTTCTCACCTACAAGTGATCAACTACAACACTAAATACACATACACCTTCAAATTGCCAAGCTCTGACTCCCAATTTTTCCTTAACAAAGAAGGAACCACAGCAGCTACTCTTGCAGGCACACACCATCAAGAGCTATCTACTCAGAGAAGTAGAAGCATGAGTGCTTGAGCAAAGAACTATACAAAGGTCAAGGTTTCCCTCAAGGCCTTATTTTCAGACTAGAGTGACTTCTCTCCCGTGCCTTTAGCAAACTTAGGTGGTTTGTCCCACCAAGTAGGCCAACTTTCTTCCAAAGATGCTCTGTTACCCCTCCAGTCCCTATTACCTGCCACAGGGAGACCTCCACTACCGTCTATAACACTAATGAAATCATGCACGGCATTAGGGTTGAAAAAGTCAAGGACAGCCTCCTCTTTCCTGCAGGTGAGACCTCCATAGTTACTAATACCCAGGCGAGTGGACGAGGTGTGTATTTTAGAACGTACTGATTTCCCTGTGCTGTGCACAAGGAGAAAAAGGAGCCCTCGTTCACAAGATAAGTCATTGCATCGTAGCATGTCACAACAACATTGGATGTAAGCCAGATGCTTGCTACCCATGGGTAAAGATTAACAAACCTATAATCTAAGCCAACAAGGGCACGTTATGTCTCCAACACAAAGACTGATGCAGACCTTCATGTACTGACTCAGGAAAAAAAATTCAAACAAAAAAGTCTAACTAGAGACCAATTAAGCACAAATAATATGCTTTACTTTGTAAAGCACACATTCACATGGAGAACAACGGTATATACTTCGTCTTAGGATACAAAAGACGTGTAAATGCAAGAGAAAAGTCTAGAATGGTACACAGAAATGTCATGGCATTGTTCCACTGAAAAGAGAAGAAGAAAAAGGATGGAAGTGTGTGGTGAATGAGGGTAGACATCATCATTTTTCAAATGTTTTAAAATATTACAGGGAGGACACATTTATGTGTAAATAGTCACCAAAACCTTACTTTACAACGATTCTAAGGAGATATGAAATGAAATACTGGATGTAAGTGAATAAAAAAGGAGGCAAGCAAAACGGTACCACACCATTGCATAGAAAGCAATGAGAATAGAGTTGAAACGTCTTTGAGGTATAGTTTACATGGATCAAAGGAAATACTCATTATTAAAATGCATATATTTAACCACATAAGAGATATTGTATTGCAGTCCAAGAAGAGAGAAGGGCTGCTGAATGTATGAAGAAACAATAGCCAACAACATTCCAAAATAAAGAAAAATATCAGGTGGTATATCGATGTGCCAAACTGCAAGCATAATACATTTCCTCCCTTCCCACTCCCTACACACACACACACACACACACACACACACACACACACACACACACACTTACAAACAGGTCTAGGCTCATCATAGTAAAACTTCTAGAAACCAAAGGGAAAAGAACGGCCTTAAAAGCAAAGAGCGAAAAACAAACATGACTAACAGGCAATACTCTCTTATTATTTTAATCAGAGAGAACTTGACAGAATTATCTGGAGACCAAAAAAGAAAAGAAAAGAAAAAAAAAAAAAAGGAACAGTGAGACAAGAGTGCCATGATAGGAAGTGTAGGCACTTGCAATTCTGGAGAAACCAAGGGACGACATGGTGGTTCTGAGAAGCCATGTCCTCTGAGGAGGAGACCTCAGAGCTCGGGCTCAGACTTTGTCTTTTAGAGATGTTTCTTAGTTCGTGCGCGTGTCACCTACTCGGAGTGAGCACAATATTATCCCTTAGGTTACACAGAGTAACATTAGATCTTCCAATCCTACCCATTTGCTGACTTCAAATTTTCTCTCTCACATCGTACACAGAATAACTTTACTATAAGTAGGTGTAAATGAGTAAACTTACATCTTTAAGGGTTCATGGGACAATCATTAAGCAGAGGTACACGATGAGAAATATTTGGGGATCTCTGCTTTCAAGAACTCAGGTAACAATGCCCTCGTGCAATGGTGTCACCTTAGGACAGCAAAATGGGGCTGGGGTGTGACAGGTTATTCAATCACCTTAGCCCCCCACAAGAGGAGCTGCCATCCTCTCTTATAAAACAGGAGGCATTAGAGCTCTTAATGTCCAACTAGAGACCACACACCAGCAATACACACACACACACACACACACACACACACACACACACACACAATGACTCACATTGATAGCAGACACCGACTAGTCTCGATGATTCTACAGTTACTCCATCTCTCCAGTCTGTAAATATCCTTGTTAAATGTTTCTGCCTCCAGGAAAGAATGGCTTACCCCAGTTGTCATGGAAACCAGAATGTCATCAAAATGTTCTCCCTGATGTTAGCTTTCTATGGAAACCAGGAAGTACTAATACATCCTCAGATGCAGAGCATTGATCTCACTCTCAGTCAATTACACCCTGACCAATCCAACCAATGAATGAATGGATGGATGGATGGATGAGTGAGTGAATGAATGAATGAAATATTGGAGACAGTACCCGATGTTCTCAGAAAAGGCATTGAGGGCAGGGGGGTTTTTGCAAAATGGATTATGGAGGAAATAAAGTAGAAAGATAACAGCTTCTGTTTTCCCTTCACACGCAGGCGTGCGTGTGCACGCGCGCACACACACACACACCACTTAGGATCCAGGTCCTGTTAAGGACCACCTTTCAACCTGCTGGGCCACATGAGGACAGGTGTGTTTGTGTAGGTGGGATCCAAGGACTCTCGGTCAATTTAAAATGACCCAAGAGGTGAAACTGTGTGAGGCTATAGGACATGGATGTCAGTGGAAGGCAAACTAGAAACTCAGGTTGCGGCAGGACCAAATGACCCTGAGTTTACACTTGGACAAATATGTATTGACAGGGTTTTCAGGACACCAGTGGTTCCTGAGAAGAGAGACAACTCCCCAAAATGTCTTCGATCTAGGACAATAGGGAGATAGAGATGAACCTCTCACATTTGGGATCCGTGCTCAGCATGTACTGCTGCAACCACACTGACAATGAATACTATGCTCAGCGATAGGGCTCCTATCATCAGGGCACACAGCACACACTTCCTCTCTCACAGTCATTTACATTAGGGGACAGAGCTGCCCTGTGATGCGGCTCTTCCTCCTGTTAATGAGCTCCAGGCAACTCTTCTGTGGCCAGTCCTGGGCAGTGATGTGCTGGAAACAGGTCTTTGGGGGGGGGGGAGAGTGCAGTTCCAATTTCCAGGGTTTTCCTATTTCCCATGACATAAATACTCCCATTATGGCCGACTGCAGGCCACCGACATGATGTCACTGAAGGCTGATTTGGCAAGTGATGCCCCAGATCAGCCCTCATGAGGTGATGGTTCCAGACAGACCCAGCACAGCCCTGGACCCCAGATTCTGGAGCAAGACAAAGCCCTCCCACTCTATATGCAATCCAAGAGAGAAGGGCAGGCTGGACTTCCATATAACTGTGTGCCAACTGAATGAAGGCCTTCACCAGGTTCTTAGTGTAGAGAAGAGGGAGAGAGATATCAAGACCCCCCACGTAGCCTATGTAGGCTTTGGAGAGGGAAAATAGTGGGGTACATCCATGGTCGATCTTTTCAAATCTGAGATGCTTTCTGAAAGACTGGTGCAGGTCTGAGTCTCAGCTCTGCCTCTCCTCAGCTGTGTGACTTTCACGTTGCGCCCTAACATCTCTGTTCCCTAAGTCTCCATTTTTTTCAAATCAGCTAATAGTGTATCTGCTCTCAAAGGGTTGATTAAACTTCATGAAGGAACAGTAGGCTTCGGCAGTGCCCAGTGGTCATTCTGGGAGACCTGGGGGGTGGTCCCTGAGAACCCTCTGGAGGACCAGCGAGGTCTTCTTCTCCCTACTCGGTATCAGTGAATCTGGATTGCTTGGTTGCCTTTCCCTTGAAACAACAGATTGTAAGAGATGAAGTGAAGAAGCAGGTGAGAAAATCCAGGTCTTTCCTATTCAGGTAGGTGTTAAATAGATTTGCAAAACTGTAAAACAATGCCATACTTTTAACACTTTTGTTTGTTTTCCAAAATGTAGTAATTTTTTTCATAAAGCATATTTACATGTAAGCATTAACGGGCTTAATATTATTTTTAAATGAATACATTAAAATGGGAGTGGTTACGTTTTGTTTTGTTTTCAAGATACTTCAACATTTTATTACAGTGGTCTAAGGAGCATTATCTTTAATTAAAATATTTTTATTGAATTGAAATTCACATAACATTTTAAAGTATACCATCCAGTGGCATTAAGTGAATTTGCAATGTTGCAAAACCGCCACCTCTATCTTCTTAACAAAACATTTTCATAAGTTCTAAGGGAAATCTTATACCCATCTTATACCCAGTCACTCCTCACTCCCACCTGCCCCCAACCCCTGGCAACCACAAATCTACTTTCTGTCTTTATGGCTTGGCTTATTCTGAATATTTCATATGAACAGAATCACACAATACGTAACCTTTTGTGTGTGGCTTATTATACATAGAATAATGATTTTAAAGTTCAACTACATGGCAACATTCCCTTTTATGTCTGCATAATATTCTGTTTATTCCACCTTATGTTTATCCCCCATTCCTCTGTTGATAAAAAATTGGGTGGCTCCCACTTTTGGCTGTTTTGAATAGTGCTACTATGAACATACACGTTCATGCGTTTTTTGAATGCCTGTTTCAATTTGGGGGGTGGGGTGGGGATATCTCTACTGCACCATATGCTAATTATATGTTTAAGCTTTTGAGGAACCACCAAACTGTTTTTATTTCTTTTTATTTCTTTTAAAGACTTTATTTATTTATTTGACAGAGAGAGAGAGAGCACGAGCACAAGCGGGGGGAGATGCAGAGAGAGAGAGAGAGAGAGACAGGGACAGGGAGAAGCAGGCTCCCCGCCGAGTAGGGAGCCCACCACGGGGCTGGATCCCAGGACCCCAAGATCATGACCTGAGCCAAAGGCAGATGCTTAACCAACTGCGCCACCTGGGCACCCCTCACCACACTGTTTTTAACAGCGTCTGTACCATTTTAAATTCCCACCAGCAGTGTATAAGGCTTCCAACTTCCCCACATTCTCAACAGCAATTTGTTATTTTCCCCCTAATGTTAGACACCCTAATGGGTGTTAACAGCTATTGTTAGGTTTTGATTTGCAATTCCTGATGACTAATAATGTTGAGCATATTATCATGTGACTGATGGCCATTTGTATATCTTCCTTGCAGAAATATGTATTCAGATCCCTTTCCCATTTTTATTGTTTGCTTTGTCATTTGGTCAGAGTTGTAAGGGTTCTTTATATAATCTGGTTACTAGACTCTCCCCAGACATTTGATTTGCCAATGTTTTCTCCCATCTTGTAGGATATCTTTTCTCTCTCTCTCTCAGTAGTGTCTTCTAATGCAAAAAGATTTTCATTTTGATCAAGACCAACTTACCTATTTTTTTCTTTTGTTGCTTTTGGTCTAATATTTAAGAAACCCAAGGTCACGAAGGTTTACTACTGCGTTTTATTCTATGAGTTTTATAATTTCAGCTCTTATATTTAGGCTTTCTGTGTATGGTGTGACTACAGTGCCCAACTTCATTCATTTGTCTGTGGATATACCATCGTTCCAGAGGCACTTGTTGAAGAGACTATCCTTACCCCTCCTCCCATCCCACTGGACGGTCATCATCAGTTATCCCTCACCCAATACATTGGTGTGCTTACAAGAGCCAATGGAAATGCTGAGCAGTATAAGGAAGGGAATTAGAAGTAAAACATAAGTCACTGGCTTAGCATTAACCTGTTAACTTGAAGTAGTCTGTGTGAAAGCGGGATTGGCCTGAATGAAATATTGAAGCCTTGCCTCCAAATCTTAGATGAAAGAAGTAAAATGTGTGATTAAAAACAGGGCGGGGGGGGGACCCAGAGCTCGTAGCAAATTAAGGGACGTACAAAAAAGTGAAATGTTAAAAGGAAAGATATGGGGGGGGGGGGAGAGGAAGGGAGAAGGACGGAAGCAGATTGTAACCCCCAATTTCAAACTGTGTAGTTTGCCTCAGTGGTGGCATGAAGTATGAATTTCATTTCCTCTGTAAATTTTATCTTTTGTAAAAATTATTCTACCATGAATACTTATTGCTAAGTATAGAAATTAGAAGAAAGACTTAACAGTAGAACTTAAGTTAACTAAGAGTGCTCTGTATTAAATTGTTTTGGAAAGTGCAATGTTCTTTATCAGCTAACCTCTGGAAGGATAACTTGAAAATTCATGAAATCCTCCTGGCACCACTGTAAGAAATCAAAACGTGTTGTAATGATCTATAGATAGGAGTCATCCAGTACCTGTGTTTTTGTGTAGTCGGATGACAACTGAGATGCATCAATTTGATTTCCCCTTAAAAGTTTAATACAGACAAATTCAAGTTTGGTGTTAGAAAAGTCAAAAGATGTTATAACTCAATCTTGGTTATTCATGGAGCAGATACTCCACTAATGTCCTTTTTCCTATTTCTTTCCTGTTTTTCAGATTTTTAATAGTTTTCTAACATCCATGGACTGCATTTGCAAAACAAAGACAGTGGTGTTAGGAAGCCACCAGATGGAGATGTTGAGCTGCCATTGTTAATGACAGTCAGGTCCTCCTTGACAAATACAGTGGTTCCAACTTCAGTGGGGCTGAGAGCAGCCTGGAGAATTTATTTAAAATGCAGATTCCCAGTGCCCACCCACCTAACTGATTGGGCAGGCCTTGGAGTGATCCAAGGAATCTGGACTTTAACACTCTTCTTTCTGTGATTCTGATACAGGTGATCCCATGCACCACACTTTGAGAAACTCTGATGTAAATGGTCATTGAAACCATGGACAAATATGGGGACATTTAGGGAAAGGGTATAAATTGAGAAAAGAACCAAGTAAAACCAAGTCCTGAGGAACGCCATCATGGGAGGGCTCATTTGAAAAAATGGAGCTCTGGGATGCCTGGGTGACTCAGTCGGTTAAGCGTCTGCCTTTGGCTCAGGTCATGATCCCAGGGTCCTGGGATCGAGTCCCACGTCGGGCTCCTTGCTCAGCAGGGAGCCTGTTTCTCCCTCTGCCTACCGCTCCCCCTGCTTGTGCTCTCTCTCTCTCTCTCTCTCTCTGACAACTAAATAAAATCTTTTTTAAAAAGAAAAGAAAGGAAAAGAAAAGAAGGAGCTAGCAATGGTAGTAAGAAGTTGCCAGAATGAAAGGGGATAACAGGAGAGTATGCAGTTATGGAGGCCAAAGGAGAACAGAGAGAATGGAAGGGGAAAAAAAGAAGAGAGGGGTCAACCAGACTGCACAGAGTTTTTTTTGCTTTTATTCAAACTTCTGTTGTCTTCTCTGACTTTTTTTGCAGAAATACTGCCTTAAAGAATAAGAATGCCCTTCTGACATTTGACATACCCTGAATAATTCATATACTTGAAATATACATTTCCCGTTCCAAATCCACGTTTGTTAATGAAACGTTATATTTAATCCTGATGATGAAAATATTCGTTTTTTTCTGCTTTGAAATATATAGCAGGCACTAGTTTGCATTCAAAGTTTGATATTCAGGAAATTGTGTACCAGTGACTAAAAAAACGACCATAATAATGGCAATATAATAATTATTATAACATAATCGCAATTATATAGAATTAATTATGAACATTGATATCATTATACTGTTATTAATATTTGAGTGCTTGCTTTATATTATTGAGTGCCCATAAGGGTTTTTATGCATTATTTCACTTAATTTCATCCAAAATATTATGAGACAAATACTATCGTTATGCCTTTAAGATAGTAAGAAAGTCAGCGAGGCTTAGGGAAGTCGAGAGATTAGCTCAGTGTCTCACAGTCCATAAGTGGGACGGCCTCGTTTAATTTCATGCTGGACTTTCAGTTCGTGCTTTGAGCATTTTTGTGAGTTTCCCTTTAAGAAAACCCAATGTAGTCAAGTTTTACATTAATTTTAGAAAGGCACAGGTTACAGGGACTTCCAGCTCGCCACCTAAATCCTTGCGCTCCTCTTCTTCCTGGGCCCCCATCTAGGCCTCATTTCCCAGCTTTCCTTGCTGTTAGATGTGACTGTGTGACTGAGATCTAGGCAATGGGATGTCAGCGGAAATGATGTGTGCCACTGCCAGGCCTAACTCGTAAAAAACCTCGTACCAGGTGCACCCCTCTACTCTTTTCCCCTTCTAGCAAACTGCAAAGGAGGCCACCTCCGGGGCAAACATGGAAGCCACATGTTGGACGTGGCAGACTTTCTGACAGGCTGGGTCTCTGTAGAAGTGCATGGATAATGCCCACCAGGAGGACATATTCACTTTCCCGAAAATGTTACAGGAGAAATAAATGAAGTAGTTTTGAGTCATTATACGTGTTTGGGTTTAAGTGTTACGGTAATAGTCTACCACACCCGACACAAGTTGGGTAAAAACAAATTTTAGGTACGTACTGCTCTATCATTATGATTTGCATTTTACTGCATTTTGAATAGTGGCTCAAACAAATAAATCCCTTTATTCCAGGTAACACACAGGTAGGACTGCATAATTCAGGGCTGGTACTACAGCTCAAGGAGCCAGGATCTTCCTTCTTCTTGTCCCTCTATCCTTAACTGTGGCTTTTGTCTCCAAGGACACAGGCCTTGTATCTGTATTGCTGGCAAGACAAAGGGGAAAGATCAAAGGGGGAAACCAGCTGCGTCTTTCCAGTTCATGAAGCTTTCCTAGGAATGCCACGAGTGTCATCTGGGGCAAGTATCATGGCCAGCCCAGGAGCTGGACTGGGCTGTGTGCACACCTCTAATATGCAACAGGGTCAAGGTTCTGTTAGTAAAGATGAAAGGGTGAAGGAGGGAATGCTTAGGTAGATACAGGGCCCGCCACAGCACCTATGTTACATTATCTTTATCCAAATCCCTTGTGGGAGCTTTTCACAAATTCAGATTCCCGTCCTCGTGCCAGCCATAAAGAATCAGAATGTCCCTGAAAATTTGGAACCTGAAAGTAGTTGTTGAACCAACTGATCTTTGCTCTACTGAGGATAGCCCCTTTTTCTTGTCATCTGGTCTGGTCTGTACGAACTCTGCAATGGGTTTGTCATTTCATAATGTTTAGGTGCACTCCAAAATGTCAAAGATAATACCTTCCTCGATTAACTTGTTTTGAAATTTACATCGAAAACAACAACTCTGTAAAGGTTTTCCATGTCTACGGTGACACTCTTCAAATCATTTTCTGTATTACTGGAAGAGACAAACACTGCTAGAGATCATCATTTACGGCTGAAGATGTGGTTTATTCCCAGAGCAGCAAAGTGACACAAAACAGTGACAGGCGAGGGCCAGGGGAGAGCAATGGGTCAAAATACCAAAGGTCTGGTCCTAGCTCTACTGTGCAGCTCTGCAAACTTGGGTAATCATTTGTACTCTTTGAACCTCGTGCTCTTAAATTACAAACTGGCCTTACACTAATTCATCTTCCAGAGGGCTATTAAGATAATTAAATGAGTCATGGGTATGTATACTTTCAAAGGGCAGTAAAGCTCACAGATACGTTGTTTTTATTTATGGGCGAACAGTGACCAGTAAGAACTGTAAGTTCCAAATCTGGCTGGTAGAATTATACAGGTTTCCCGCATGGTCAATTTTAAATGACGCAAAATAGTATAGTCTCATTAGCACACAGATGACTGGATTATAGTGCAGTGAGAGGAGAGAGGCGGCACAAGTCATAGTGGCAGGCAAAAGAAGGAGGGTCAACCAAGACTTGACAGAGAAGTTGGTTGAGTGTGTTCAAAGGCCCAGTGGCAGGAAAGAGCAATGGTGTGCTTGAGGAAACTGCAAGAGGCTCAGGATGGAGAAGATAAAAGGGGAGTCAAAGGAGGCAAGATGCTAAGGGTCCTCATATGTAGGGTAGACCCTCTTGTGGAGGCTCTGAGGAAATTACTGAAGGATCCTAGGCATCATAGTGTAAGCTAATATCCAAGGATTCAGAGTTAGACAGATCTGACTTAGAATCTTCGTTCTACCACAAGCTGTGGTTTTGGCACAGGATAAACAAAATGACTGGTGGATCAGGATAGAGAAGCAGAATCAGGGACATAGAGAAAGTTGGCATATGACAGACGTGGCACAGCTGATAGCGGGGAAAGCACATGTCATTCAATAAATGAGGATGGCACAATTATTTTTTCATGGGAGGAAAGAAGCAATTAGATCACTATCTGACAGCAAGCACAAAAGTCAATTTAAGTGACCAACGAATAAAAAATGCAAAGTAACACCTTAAAACAATTTTAAGAAGATATAGGAGAAAAATTTATGACCTTAGCGTTCAGACAATTTCATTTTAAAAGGCCCAGGAGGCAAGAAAAAAATGGATAAATTTGACAACATCAAAATTTAAAACGTTTGTGCATCAAAGGACATTATCAACAGAGCACCCAGGCAATCCGTGGAGTGGTTAAAAATAATTGCAAATAATCTATCTGATAAGAGACTAAAATCCTGAACACATAAAAAGGTCCTACGACTCACCCACAATGAAAAAAAAAACTGATTAAAAAATGGGCAAAGGACTTGAATAGACATTTCTGCAAAGAAATATACAAATGGCCAATAGGCACGTGAAAAGATGCTCGACATGAGTACTCACTAGCGAAATGCAAATCAAAACCACAAGGAGACAGCACTTTACACTCATTAGGATGCCTGTTATCAAACAAAATACAAAAACAAAACAAAAACAAAAAACCCCGGAATAACAAGTGTTGGCGTGGAAGTGGAGAAATAGGAACCATTGTGCCCTGCTGGTGGGATTGTAAACAGGTCATTAACTCCTCTAAACTCTCGGACTCCGTCAAACGCTGCAAAACTCAATTGCACGTATGCCAGACATCAGAATATTCCTAGCGTCACCGCTTTTAAGAGCTCTGAAGTGGAAAGTACCCACATGTCCATGGACAAGGAAACGGATGAATGAATTGAGGAGTGGAATGCTACAACAGGGAAAATGAAAGCAGTACGGCTCCGCGGAATAGTATAGGTGATACTGTTAGGACACAATGTTGGGCGAAAAAGGAAGCGGCGGAACACGAGGCAGAACGCGATACAATTTATTGTACTACCCAGGCAACACACCAGGAGGCCAGGACAGTCAAGGATACATACACGGGTCTCTAAAACAAAACAAAAACCAACCAACCAACCAACCAACCAGCCAGCCAGCCAACCAACCAACCAGCCAGCCAGCCAACCAACCAACCAACCAACCAACCAACCAGCCAACCAACCAACCGAAAAACAAACCCTAGAAGACGGAGGGGGGTGGTTTACACGGGACACGCGGGAGGATGGCTATTCCTCTGCGAGTGGAAGCAGTGGGTGGGAAGGGCCCCGGGAGGAGACTGGCCAGGAATTGTTAAAGTGTCCCACGTCAGGAAGGCGGAGGCTTGAGCACCTACCTGTTCCACACTCCCGGATCCTTTTGTCCTTTCCCAGGAAGACGGCCTGTGAAACGTCCCTGAACGGTAGAGCTGCAACGGCCCGGCCCGGGCCTCAGTCCTGGATCCTCGATCCTCGATCTTCGATTCTCGATCCTCGATCCTCGACCCTCGACCCTCGGCACCAGCGCCTGGGCGGCAGTTGGTCCAGGGGGCGTGTCTCGGCCGAGGTCCCGCCTCCCGCATGCGCGCTGTGCCGGCCAATCAGGGACGCTCCCGCCCAGGCGAGGCTGTCTCGCTCCTCTCCATCCCTTGGCCCTCAGAGGAGCATCGCGGAGGGCGTGGTGTGGAGGTCGCTGTGCGGATGGAGGGATGGAGGGAGGGACAGAGAGGCAGAGGATGGGGTGGGGCATAGGGACCCTCAGGGAGGCCCAGGCGGGTAGGGAGCCGGACCGGTGGCCATGGGGGGGGGGGCGTGGTTCTCCTCAGACGTGAGGGGATCAGGGTGTGGGACAGCGGCGGCTGGGCTGACCTCTGAGGTGATGTCCCCACAGGGTCCTCTGGGGCTCTGACAGGACATGACGAGGGCCCTGAGGGCAGGGCTGGCAGGGCCGGCAGGGCGGGGAGCGGGTCTGACGGTCCCCACTTCCTGGGAAGGTCGCACCTGGTGAGGAGGGGCCGTCTGCGTCTGTCCCTCCTGCCCGGCCGCCCGGCCGCACAGTTTGGTCCCCCGAGGTCGTCCTGGGGTCCAGATGGCGTGTCGAGGAGCCCCCCCCCCCAGACCTGACCGTCCCCGGACAGGGGCAGAACGCTTATTCCCCATCCATTCGGAGGGGACATTTATTTTTGTCCCGGCCACGGTTGGGCCTCCAGACCAGCACATTGTCCCGCGAGGACCTAGGGGTGGGGATGGCCTCCGTCCCAACGTAGAGGCAAGAATGTGGCGGAAGGCCCTGGCCCTCAGATGCCCCGGGGCAGGTCGCGTGCCCTGGGTCTGAGCCGGGGGCGGGGGCGGGGGCGGGTAGGCGTCCGCCGTCCGCGTCGTCTTTGTCCCCTCCCGGTCCAACGAGAGACACGAGGACACGCCCACTCTGATCTGCACAGAGGACCCTTGCCTGGCATCGCTCACTGACCATGTCCCCATTTCTTTAATGCGTGTTTGCGCTCACAAGGTGCAGGAGACACCTCGGGATGGCGCCGGCTGGGAGGAAGCGCCCGGGGAGAGCTGCGAAGGCCCCGGTGGAGGCTCAGGGTATGGCAGCCTATGACTTTGGGAGACAAGAGAGAAGAGAGCTGAGTGGGCCAGAGGCTGAAGGTACTGGCTATCACACACCTTTGCAGATACAGCACTTGTAGATACCGCACACGAGGCAGGTCACTGCTTTGGAGTCCTCCGCGTTGTAAAAACTAAAATCCTCGTGTGTGTGTGTGTGTGTGTGTGTGTGTGTGTGTCTGTCTGTCTGTCTGTCTGTCTCTGTGTGTGTCTGTCTCGGCGTGGGTCTGTCTGCTTCTCTCTGTGTATGTCTGTCTCTGTGTGGGTCTCTCTCTCTCTCTCTCTCTCTCTCTCTCTGTGTCTGTCTGTCTCTGTGTGGGTCTGTCTGTCTTTCTGTCTCTGCGTATGTCTGTCTCTGTGTAGGTCTCTGCATGTGTGTGTGTGTGTGTGTGTGTGTGTGTGTGTGTGTGTGTGTGTGTGTAAAAAGCAGTTTCATGTACCAGAGGTTGTCCACTTGATCCTCCCGTCCCAAACTGGGATTACAGAGGCTTAGGTAGCAGCTCTTCTGCTCCCCCACAGTCTTTCTTTCCAAAATATCTCACACCTGCTGGGTGATGTGCTCTGCCATTAACCTTGAAAGGCTTGTAACACTGTCTCCATGGCATGGTCCTGGTCCCTGATCCAGTTTCAGCTGACCTGGCACATACATGCTTCCTTTCCTATGTCTGCCTTAAAAAACTTTTGTTTGCAAGAGGCCTAAAAAACTCCACAGTGAGGATATTGCTCCCTGAAAACTGATCAAAATGCCATACTTCGTTTTATTGTTTTAATTCCGTTAGCCAACATGTAGTACATCATTAGTTTGTGATAAAATGTTCAATGATTCATTAGTTGCGTATAACACCCAGTGCTCATCACATCACATGCCCTCCTTAATGCCCACCACCATGCTTCATTTTAAAATGTTTTCCACTTTTATTTCAACGCAGGAGACAATCCAGTGACTGATAACTACGGGGGAAGAAGTCCTCCAGCAGGAACATTTCTGGCAGATGTGGGGTAACGTGTTTAAAGTGATTTTCACTTGACCCATAAGGTACTTTAAGAAAAATAAAGGTTGGCTCAGGTAACAAGTATTGTATGTGAAGCACTTGGCATGATATATTTCATCCAAAACAAGCATGCTGTTTTAGGTACCCTTAATTAAATACCTAATGTCATTTCTTTACAGGAATGAATTACAGAATATGTTGGAAAGATTTGAAGGTATGAGTTAGGAGTTATTTCAGCAAAAGTAAATTGTTTTGAGCCACATAACACATATTAACAAGAAATGTTAGTCAGTGGACTACAACACTGTTATCTAATGCCTTGTTCTCAGATACAGGATTTTCCTTAAGTATTTAGTGTGTTTTGGCTTCATAGATTTCCCTAGTTCCCCTTTTTATTGTGGATGTGCAGAGAATGGGGCTGCCAGTGCTGAGGTAAGAGTGATGCTTTTATTTTATACATGGTTACATTTGATGGACTGTGGGGATATCAGAAGAATTTGCATGAAATAATCTCTCTTCCACTTTGTGTCCCAGAGTAAGTGATACATCAGTTTTTAATATCAATTTTTAATGTTCTCATTGTAGTTATTTTCCTTGACTTTTCTAGCTGTTTTCTTTGGTGCAGAAGTTTAAATTGAAGCCTGTAAGATAAGTCTTTGTCATAATGCGTACACTAATAAAGTGTGCAGTGGAAAACTAAAGACCACTTTGCCAGCATGCTAGCAATGTGTGATCAGAACCAATAAACCTAAAAGTTTTCAGTTCTCTCAGATGTCACTTAAACATTAACTGGGTTACAGGGCAAGACTCTTAGTAAAGAGTCTGAGTCAATTTTTGAGTCCTCTATATGGATCAATCATACAAGCAGGTATGTATTAAAAGCTTTGCTCTATTTGGTGGTGTCAAGGTTCTCGGTATGTGAGCTGTCTCACAAATTGATTATTGTACGTGGCAAACTGGATATATAAAATAATTGTATAACAGTGCAGCTTTTCACGATCTCTGGAAAATAGCTATTGATGGCAGATCCATCACATACAACCAAATGCTTAGGAAAGCGTTTTTTGAGGTATTAAAAATTTTACTAACTGCAAAGCCGCATTTTAAAAATGAATTAAGAAAAACTCCATTTATTTACTAAAAAACATATTTAGGAAGTATTTTTGAATAAATTCTTTTATTTCCTTAAACTCTCCATGGTCTTTTGTCTTTAACTCAAATATACTTAAAATCCTCATTGACTAAATTAACACACACACACACACGTACACGTGCAGGCACACACCTTTCTTCTCTTTTCATTTATTTATTTGTATCCCTTTTGGACACTTTTAAAATAGAATGATAAAGTGTGTTTTATATATCGACTTCTAACAAGAATCCATCTCAACGAGTCCTTTCATTTGGAGGATGTTTTATAAATTTATTAAATACTAGCCTCTACAACTGTCTTTCCACGAGAAAATTAAAGACTATCGTTGAGAAACCCCCAATTTTTTTACACATTTTGGGAGACAGTAACTTTTGTTTATTAGCTCTTTTTCCAGGATAAGTTAACTAAAAGGTGTGTGCAGGCAAAAAAAAAAATATATATATATATACATATATATATATATATATATATATATGAATTCAGATACTAGTAACTGAAAGATTTCACAGAAAAAAAAAAGAAGCAAATATCTTGATTTCTGATGTGAGGCCTTTAAAAAAAAAATTCCAACTGTCTTTCCAATGCTGCTGAACCAAACTTGCCTATGTTGTCTTGAATAAGCTGCAAAAAATAATTTTCAGTATTAAGTGTTAATAAGTATATGTGTTTAATATAGGTGACATTAAAAGAATTCTTTATGCAAAGAGAAAAAGATGCATGATGGATACCAGAGCTTCTGTCAAAAGCATTAACCAGAAAATTGAGCATGTTTGGCAAACCCAGGAAGAGCAAAGGTAACGGTGTTGGTTTTTGGAGCCAGAAACTGTGTGTCATTTCTTAGTATTTGTGATAATACTAAAATAATACTGTTATCCTCTATCTGTTGGAGTCTCTATTGAAAAATAGGTTTGGCTTGATTTTTATCTAAGCAAATAGTTCCTTTAGTCCTGTAAGTTCACACCTTAACTGAAAAGAGATGTATTATCTAGAGGTCAATAAAGATAACCCCCTTTTTCTCCTTTCAAATGATAATTGAGCTTTCCTAGTATAAGAAAAACTATATTTACATTCTTAGAGTATGCGAGCTGAGTAAGAGGCAAATGTCTTACGATAGTTAGCTGTATTCAATTATGTAGAAAAGATTAATCTTATATTTGAATAATTTTTAAATTTATCCCTATTGGGTTCACTGCTCTTTTGCACAAAATCTTTATTGTGCCACAGTGGGGGAAAAGTGAAATATTACCGTTTGGGAAAGTTATGTAAGTGAATATGATACCCTCATTGAATCTATTTATCATTCCACAACCTATATGTTATTCAGCAAATGAATGAAAATGAAAAAATAAAAATAAAAACAAAACCACTTGTAGATAAAATGCATTTTTGGGGGAAAATTTATAATGCAATAAATCTTCCTTAGTTTTCGAGAGCTAAGGCATATGGGATAGCATCCCTCTTAGACAGTTAGGAGTGAGTGACTGTTAGCAATGAGAGTAAGCCATCCACTTTATTTTGCTGTTTTCCATCAGAAAATTTCAGCTGTGATCATCCCCTTCTCCCTTTATAGTATAATTTATGTCCAATTTGGTTTTGAATGGGTTTACCTTTTTCTTAACGATATAAAGTATGACACTATTCATTATTATGTTTTACAGGCAGAAGCTTTATCATGAATACTGTCAGGAGTTTCTAACTTTGTTTCAAGAGTGGGATATGGATGTGCAGAAAGCCAAGGAAGAAGAAGAAAAACTAGCTGTTGGTATCAGGCTTAGCTTTATAATTAATCTATTGTAACCAAGTCTCAAGTAGGAATGGTGAGCCTGGCCACATCTTAGACCCGTAGATTTGAGCCAGAGTCCTGTTTCCATTGCTGGCTATGTGGTTGGGCCCCGATCTCAGGAAAACCAGAGAAGTACAGGCACACATCCTACTCACAAAAGCCCTTGGTCTTTACTTCCTCTCTTGGTTGGGATTGCTGCAGTTCCAAGTGACAGACATTTGCCAAAGTACAAAAGAGGGATGTCTTGGTTTATCTGAAGAAGTCAAAAGGAGTTTTGCGCCAGGTACAGCTGGATGAGTCTGGGAAAAGGTTGCTTAGGCAGTGCCGTCTGGGCTCTGTCTCCATCTCCTAGTAGGCCCTCTCCATGGGGTCAGCATGATAGCATCTTACAATCTTAGATTCACTACCAGGTTAGTAACCCCAGCGTACTGAGAGAACCTTTCTCCATAGGTCTGGCAGAAAAGCCCCCTGGACTGCTATCAATAATCTAGTTTCGATCGTTTGCTCATTCCTGAACGGAGTCATTGAGCTCAGGGCATGGCTCACTCGTAATGGAATGGCCTGTATCACATTTAGGAGTAAGGATGGTGGAGGAGATGTTGCTTTTTGAGGGCAGAGGAGAAGGCCTGGAATTCTTTCCTGAGAGTGGGCGAGTGAATGGACAAGGGAAATATCGTTGCCAAGCAACATTCCGGTCCAATGTGGGCTGGTGTCATAGCAATCATAAACTTATATGAGACCAGTACTCATGTTTGTGGTTGTGTCTGAGCAGCTGGAGAGTTGGATTTTCCAGGGTTGGGCTGAGGTTAGCCGTGCACCTCCACAGAGTGAGAAGGGGGCAAGGTGTACAAGCAAGGGTGTAGGTATAACCACCGACCATGGATTTAGCTGGAAAGGGGGAAAATGAGGACAGAGGGTGCAGACAGGAGATGGTGGAAAGTGCTCCGTTCAATGGATGTTGGATCCTGCTAGGGTGCTGAGCTGTAGCATGAAAGGGAGTGAGCCACAAACACAGGGAGGTAGAGGTGGAATGCTGGGGAAAATGGACAAACAGTGTAGTACAGTGGTCAAGAGCCCGGACACTGGGACGATAATGTTTGGGATCCAGTTCTGATTTTCTAATTGCTAGCTGTGAAACCAGGGACAAATTGCTTTTCTCTGAGCCTCAGTTTCCTCATCTATGAAAGGGAGTCTAATAAGAGAACTTACAGGGCTTCTGTTTTTGTTTTAGGGATTTAAATGAGCTCCTCTATAATAAGCTTATTTGAAATGGTTCAGAACAGTATCTGTACATAGTTCCTCTATAAGTCTCTGCTATTAGTAACATCATGTAGATGTTTCAGTTATCGGGCTGACAAAATCTAATGTATGACTCTGAAAGTGAGTGGCTAAGTAAGGATATAACAAGATCACTGGTGGAGGAAAAGGAAGATCGTGGAAGGATTATTGGAAGGATCATGCGTGTGGATTTTGAAATCAACAAGAATAAGATATATGTTTTGAATATTGTTAAGAAAGGAAATTTCCTACTTAGTGACTGGCAGATAAGATTATTGTGGTGTTTTTGTATGTTACTGGTAAACACAAATGACGTAAACTAGGTCATAATATTTGATAAAAGAGAAGATACTAAAAAATATTTGTTTAAAAACTATTCAAGTTTATTCTAGATTTTTCTGTTGTTAAATTCTGAATTTACCCTATGGTCATCACAGCTTCTTTTTTCTTTTATATTTGTAGAATATATTTCGACAGCAGCAAAAGGTTTTGCAACACTCTAGAACTGTTCAGAGCCAGAGAATGCAGGCAATTAAAGAGTTGTATGAGCAATTCTTAAAGGTCTGTTGAATTTGGTAACACAATATATTCTCGTAAAGTGTAATATGTATATGGAAGTAGAAAATAATTGTCTTTCTTTCTTAATACATGTTAAAACATTTTGCTTATGCCTTTACAATCAATTAAGACTAATTAGGCATTTTCCATTTTGAATTCATAGTTCTGATTTAACCTAAATGCTAAACGTACTTTTACTTTCCAGATTCATTAATGGTTTTGTGGGTGTTACTCAAAACAGGGAATGGTAGATTGGGAATTTTACCAAGAAATATGCATATCGTGCATGAAACTGATCCTTTTTTTTAACAATTTAATCATGGTTCTTTGTTCCAGAGTCGGTGTTTCTTAGGAGAGTAGTGATGAATATACAGTTTGGAAGTGGGAAGTCCTTAAATCATTTCTCGATGTCATTTACTTTTCTCTGCACTGCCAATGTTTCTTAAACAGAGAGCAGCCAATTGTACTTTCATTTACTTCTCTTTGTGCTGCCAATGTTCCTTAAACGGCGTGAGCCAATTTTATTTTCAGTTGCATTTTATAAGTATTCCATGGCATATTTGCTTTCAGAATTATTAAAGTGACTACAAGTGGCTTTATATACCAACCTATAATTGCAAGAGACAGCACGGATATATAGGAGAATGAAAAAAGCCAGAGTAAGACCATAGGCCTGTGAATTGAGATTACCTTCAGTTGTATTTCCACATTAGCGAATCATCCTCAGTGACACAGACCTCTTCTTCACACAGCTATATACTCGTTTGGGAGTGGATGGGATCCTGTACCTTCCCCTTCTGTTTTTGGTCAGGGTGCTGTTGTCGTTATTGTTTTTAATGTCCTAAGAACACTTAACACGAGACCTACCCTCTTTTGTTCTTTTGCACGTGGTTATAAAGTTTTCCCAGCTTCATTTGTTGAAGACACTATCTGTTCCCCATTTTGTATCCTTGGCCCCCTCATCAAAAATCAGTTGACTGTATATGCGAGAGTTTATTTCCGGGCTCCCTGTTCTGTTCCATTGGTGTATACATCTATCTGTCTGTATGCTGGTACCACACTGTTTTTATTCCTGTAGCTTTGGAATATATTTTTCAAATCAGGAAGTGTGATGGCTCCAGCTCGTTGTTGTTGTTGTTCTTTCTTGGAGTCGTTTTGGCTATTCATGGTCTTTTGTGGATCCGCATGAATCGTAGGATTGCTTTGTAGAAGCATTTCTGTAGAAAAATAGCATTGGGGTTTTGATGGGGATAACATTGAATCTGTAGATTGCTTTGTGTGGTATGGGCATTTTAACAATATTAAGTCTTCCAATCCATGAGCACGGGATAATTTTTCCATTTATGTATGTTGTCTTTAATTTCTTTCATCAGTGCTTTATAGTTTTCGGTGTACAAGTCTCTCACCTCCTTGGTTAAGTTTTTTCCTAAGTATTTTATTCTTTTTGACACTATTGTAAATGGGATTGTTTTCTTAATTTCACTTTTGGGTAACTCATTGTTAGTGTGTAGAAATACAACTGACATTTGCGTGTTGATTTTATAACTTGCAACTTTGCTGAATTCATTTATCAGTCCTAACAGGGATTTTTGCGTGTGTAGAATCTTTGGGGTTTTCTACATATCAGATCATGCTATCTGCGAACAGAGATAATTTTGCTTCTTCCTTTCCAGGTTGGATGTCTTCTATTCCCTTTTGTTGCCAGATTGTTCCAGCTAGGACTTCTGGTGCTATGTTGAGTAGGAGTTGTGAGGTTGGGCAACCTTGTCTTACTCCTGACCTTAGAGGAAAAGCTTTCAGTTTTTCACCATTGAGTATGTTAGCCGTGGGCTTGTCATATGTGTCCTTTATTATGTTGAGATACATTCCTTCTGTATCCAGTTTGTAGAGAGTTTTTATCATGGAAGTGTTGAGTTTTGTCAAATACTTTTTCTGCAGCTTTTGAGATGATCGCGTGATTTATTCTTTAAACAATCTTGTTCAAATACACGGTAAAATGTCACTCTTCTAAACTAACTGGAATGTTTAAGAACTAGCAGTATAATTTCAAAATAAGTATTCTTTAAAGAATCTTAGAATCACACATATACAAAATAGTTATATTAAAATTGTTTCCAAGTAGAGAGCTTGTCGCTCTACTGCTCTGTGAAGACCATTTATAGATTGGTATGGAGGTTTCATGAAGTAACAGAAATTATTTCTTCTAAATGTTATTGCCCAGTGTTGTCACTTAGGGTTGGAAATCCAGTGTCTTCCTTGACTCCTGCATTTCCTTATCCTTCCCCTCCAGTTACTATTGGACTGTGTGATACTTGCCGCTTGCAGTGATGCTTTAAATTCTTTCTTCGAATTCCCACTGCTGCAGCCCTAGTTGAGGACCTCGTCATCCCTTGCTTCTACTATTAAACTCTCATCTGCTCTCTCCATCCTTCATAGGTCTGCGATATTACCTTCCTACGAGATACTTCTTCCCTCCTGAAAGCCTGTCAGTAGTTTCCCCTTCTAAACTCTTAGATATTCAAAGATGCACCATAACATGATGCCCTTTTTAGTTTTGTTTGCTGCATTCTGTCTTTATTCCCACCCTTCCTGATAAATGCTTTGTCTAGACTAACTATTACTTCTACGCTTTGCTTATGTCCTTCCCCTGGAAATGTTTTTAACTTCTTTTTCTTCACCTATTGAAATCTTATTCTTTTGCCAACCAGGTCGGCGTCAATCTCCTTTTTCTGCTATGTCGCTGCAACAAGTTGTGCTTCTATAACTATCATAAAATTTTTGTATCATTTCTGTTTACATTTGCTCTTGGCACTGGAATATGGAAGAGATTGTGTGGTCATTTTTAAATTCCTCCACAGTACTCAACACAGCACTTTCTACATGGTATGCGCTATTTCACCACTTGTTGAATGAATGGCAAAATTTAAAATGTAGGTTGTGTTTTTCATAACTTGAAGAGGTCACATCACAGATCATTTTATTCCCTCTCAGGAAATCATATTACGTTGACTATTACTGATAATAAATGTGTTATTACCTGGTGTTAGAAAGCTTATTACTGGATTTCAAAATTACAGCATTTGTTGATATGGACTTCCAGTCCTCTTCTATTTTGGGGTCCATTTTGACCTTGACCTTAACTGCTTGACATTAACCCATCATTTTTTTTTTTTTTTAAAGATTTTATTTATTTATTCGACAGAGATAGAGACAGCCAGCGAGAGAGGGAACACAAGCAGGGGGAGCGGGAGAGGAAGAAGCAGGCTCATAGCGGAGGAGCCTGATGTGGGGCTCGATCCCAGAACGCCGGGATCACGCCCTGAGCCGAAGGCAGATGCTTAACCGCTGAGCCACCCAGGCGCCCCTTAACCCATCATTTTGAGCAAAGTGTACCGTAGTTGTGTCTCCTAAAAATAAGAATATTTCGGGGCACCTGGGTGGCTCGGTCAGTTAAGCGTCCAACCCTTGATCTCACTTCGGGTCTTCATCTCAGGGTTGTGAGTTCAAGCCCCATGTTGGGCTCCATGCTGGGTGTGGAGCCTACTTAAAAAAAAGTAATAATATTTCACTCAAATCTGATATTTAAAATTTTTCTTAGTGAATGTTTTTGTCTACGTGTGTGATTTAGAATTTTTTTTATTTCAAATAGATAATGGCCATCACTGGAATATTAAAAAATGTAGTAGTTTTGAAATTTAATTTTGCATGTTTTGAACATAAGAAGAAAAATGGTGGTTTGTAACTAGACTAGGCTTTTTGTTTTAGAGTATGGAAGACTTAGAGAAGAATCAGGAAAATTTTCTTATTGGTGAACAGAGTGAACTTAGGAAAGAAATGGCCATGTTGCAAAAACACTTTATGATGGAACATGTAAGTAGTATAATATTTAAAGGTGAAAACTAAGGATTGATTTAAACATTGAAATAGTCAATTTGCTGTTGTAGGTATAATCCTTATATAAATATTAAACAAGTATATTCTCTCTTTTCATTTAATAGCAGCAACAAGAGGTGGCAATTGTTCGAAAGTCTCTTCATTCTCTATTATTTTGATGACATTTGAAGAAAGGACTTGAACTAACTAACATGATAATTGTGGTTTAACAATTCTAGTTTAAATGATCACATCTTGTTACTCGTTGGCCTGTTTAAGTGCAAGGCTCTCTTTCTGTGTAAACCCAAGTGAGACCTAACCAGTTATGTGAGTAGCAGCAATTCCAAAGTTATATGCAGGAAACGTTCAGACCTTTGGTAGTAAAGGTGACTTTTTCTCCCTAACACTGTCAATTAAATTTAAGCAATAAAGATGATTTACATTTAAGTTTGCTTCAGTGAATCTGTATCAGTCCCAAAAGATAGGAAGTACAATTATAGGAGGTTACGTTGCTCTTTCTGAAAGAAAAAACTAATGAAAGAATACACCCTTTTGCATATACTCATTAAGTTACAGAACCAATTCTAATGAAAATAAGATTTGAAATACAACCTACTCCACAAAATTACAGAATTTATTAAAAGCAACTTGAGTCTGTGCCCCAGAATAAACAAAACTGCTAAAAGTCATTAAGACAACTGAATAAGATATGTAAATATCACTTGTGAGACATGGAGTTGTGAATATGCCATTTCCACCAAAAAAATTAAAATGTCATTTAATTGACTTTGGTCCACTATTAAATGACACCTGCCCTTAGCATTGATTGAAAGTATTTTATTAACATATACATGTACTTAGTTACCTATGGTTTAAATTTTTTGTGCCTATCTTTAGAGATTAATTACCTAGAAAGTTTTGTTTTGCAAGTTTAATATTCAGTGAGCACATGGAAAGTTGATTGTATGCTCATCTAAAAACGTGAACAATTAATTCTCACACCTTGTCTTTCCTGGTGCACTTTTTACATGCGTAACCATATGAAATTTTCAGTTGGAAAGATTTGATTTCATAAGCATGAAGTTGTCTGAGAATTAGTTTGGAATAAAAATAAATAAATAAATAAAATACAGTTAAATGTATTCTCTTTCTAAGTTACCGAAATTCCTTTCATGAATTGTTCAGAACAACAACAACAAAAATATTGCCATTTGGAGGAGAGGGCTGTCTTTCTCCTGTTTTAATGTATGTTCAATATTTTATTTATTTTATTATTTTTTAATAATTTTTATTTTGTTATGTTAGTCACCATACAGTATATCCTTAGTTTTTGATGTAATGTTCCATGATTCATTATTTGCATATAACACCCAGTGCACCATGCAATATGTGCCCTCCTTACTACCCATCACCGGCCTATCGCAGTCCCCCGCCCTCCTCCCCTCTGAAGCCCTCAGTTTGTTTCCCAGAGTCCACAGTCTCTCGTGGTTCAATATTTTAATTATGGCCACTAGAGCCCACTCTTCTATTTGTTTTATGGTTTTCCCTGTTTTTAAAGTAAGCCCAAACATACTCTCTTTTTCTAAATTCCAACTTATTTATCTTATGCAGGAAGAAGTGAGTCCTCCACCATGAGTGAATATTTGACATCAAGGGACAGTTTACTCTTTAAATACTGCATTTGTGTGTGTGTGTGTGTGTGTGTGTGTGTGTGTGTGAGAGAGAGAGAGAGAGAGAGAGAGAGAGAGAGAAGGATTTCCCCTTAGGCCAAAACATTAAGTCTTAAGTACTACTTCAAACTTTTTTTTTTCAAGTTTTTATTTAAATTCCAGTTAGTTAACATACAGTGTAATATTAGTTACAGGTGTAGAATTTAGTGATTCAGCACTTCCATACAGCCCCCCGGTGCTCATCACTGACAAGTGCCCTCCTTCATCCCCATCACCTATTCAACCCATTTCTCCCCACCCACCTCCCCTCTGGTAACGATCAGTTTGTTCTCTATAGTTAAAAGTCTGTTTCTTGGTTTGCCTCTCTTCCCCACCCCCTCCAGGTTCATTTGTTTCTTAAATTCCACACATGAGTGAAATCATATGGTATTTGTCTTTCTCTGACTGATTTATTTCGCTTAGCACAATACTCTCTAGCTCCATCCACGTTGTTGCAAATGGAAAGATTTCATTATTTTTTTTTTATGGCTGAGTAATATTCCTGTGTGAGTGTGTGTGTGTGTGTGTGTGTGTGTGTGTATAACACAACACCAAAAAACAAATAATCCAATTAAAAATGGGCAGAAGATGGGGCGCCTGGGTGGCACAGCGGTTAAGCGTCCGCCTTCGGCTCAGGGCGTGATCCTGGCGTTATGGGATCGAGCCCCACATCAGGCTCCTCCGCTATGAGCCTGCTTCTTCCTCTCCCACTCCCCCTGCCTGTGTTCCCTCTCTTGCTGGCTGTCTCTATCTCTATCGAATAAATAAATAAAATCTTTAAAAAAATAAAATAAAAAAAAAAATAAAAATGGGCAGAGGACATGAATAGACGTTTTTTCAAAGAAGACATACAGGCGGCTGACAGACACATGAAAAGATGCTCAATATCACTCATCATCAGGGAACTACAAATCAAAACTACAAGGAGCTACCACCTCACACCAGTCAGAATGACCAAAATTAACAACATGGGAAACAACAGGTATTGGCAAGGATGTAGAGAAAGGGGAACCCTCCTACACTGTTGGTGGGAATGCAAACTGGTGCAGCCACTCTGGAAAACAGTATGGAGGTTCCTCAAAAAGTTAAACATAGAGCTACCCTGAGACCCAGCAACTGCACTACTAGGTATTTACCCAAAGCATACAAAAATAGTAATTCGAAGGGATACATGCACCCTGATGTTTATAGCAGCATTATCAACAATAACCAAATCATGGAAAGAGACCAAGGGTCCATCAACTGATGAATGGATAAAGAAGTTGTGGTGGATTTCAAACTTTTAAGAAGATCCTCACTTGAGCCATCAGGCACAGAGGCAAAATAAGTACTCCAGTGTGTTCTCTGTGTATTTAATTCACACATGTGTATTTTTTTTCCTTTTAAGGAATATAGACTTACTGGCTTTTGTTCAATATGCTTTTCTCTTGCTTAAGATAACTATAGTACATGCTCATTACTCCATTATTTTTCTTATTGTTTCACTACGTAGCATAGGGGCTGCAGAACTGTTGGATCAGATTAAAAATCGGGTCAGATGGGAGGATTGATATCTCACCGAATGGATCTTACTCATAGTGTTACCTGACATCTGTTAATAAGAAATAGAAAACTTTAGCAAAAATTTGCCTACTCCTGTTTATTTATTTATTTTTTTTTTTAAAGATTTTATTTATTTATTTATTTGACAGAGATAGAGACAGCCAGCGAGAGAGGGAACACAAGCAGGGGGAGTGGGAGAGGAAGAAGCAGGCTCCCAGCAGAGGAGCCTGATGTGGGGCTCGATCCCATAACGCCAGGATCACGCCCTGAGCCGAAGGCAGACGCTTAACCGCTGTGCCACCCAGGCGCCCCTGCCTACTCCTGTTTAATATCCATAGGAAGATACATTATCTACAAAATTATTAAACTGCTGGTCGAAACATGAAATAGTAAACGGAGTCTCCAAAATACCATTCACTTTCAGTCCCGTGAGCTACCTATAAAGAAGTAGAACAAGTTATTCATTTATTGCTTCAGAGTAATATAATTTGATTAAAAAATCACTATATTTTACTATTTAATTTTAAGTGTTTTCCCTTTTATTTTCAGTACTGAATATTAGTTACAACTTGAATTTGAGGTCACGACTAGTAACTTAATCTCACATTTGATAGGGGAACACTGATTCTCAAACTTCTCAAATTCATGAATGGGTAGCCTGTTCAAGTTTCAGTATCTAAATTGTATGCTCTCAAAGTTGGAATGATAGTAACAGTAAGACTAATAAAGAACTTACAGTGTAGTTGGGAGGTGGCCTCCCTGCATACAGCAGTAACTTATATCACAATCTCACAGTTCCCGTGGAACACCGACAAAGCTTAACCATTTATCGAGTGATGACACCACAGAGGAAACCCGCCCATTGCGTGAGTAGTTTCCAGCCTTGAGGTCCAGGACTAAGGGCTTTATTCACACCACGAATCATCAATTCAAATAATTTCTTACCACCAATTGTGTGAGGCTTTAGTAAAAGACACACTCAAATATTAGGGTGTAAAGATGGAGACGTTTTTCAAAAACACTAGTTGCTGACTTCTTGTAGCTCATTATTGCCAGGAGGATCTTTAGTCCTGTGGGGAGTCCAGGTGACAGAACACTGGCACCCTAAGGGATACAGCAGAAAGTCAGCCTCATACTGTGACACTGCATCTCTCCCACTGCAGACAGTATGCAAGACTGTAGTAAGCTGAAGCACGCGGCCTAAAGGAGTAACCAGATCAGAGCTGCACTTTCCAGACTTCCACAGAGCCTCATGGTGTTACTCAGAGGTCATACAGGGCCATAGAGGTTTGGGCCAACCTTTTATACACATGCAGTGTTTTATACCAGTGACCAGCTAACAGATAACCGTGGGATTTATCCTACATATATTTTACTGTGTCGAAGGTCATCAACACGTGGGTTATCGAGTTAATATGTTTTTGTGCAGATACCTAAAGAATGCTTGTCCTGCCAATTCTGGAAAAGCACACCATCACTGATTAGGAGGAGTGTAACTCTGCCCTGGCGTCTGCTCGCAAACACCATTTTCTGCATTCTGACTGCAAATATCTGAGCTGTAAAACTGTACAAGGCAGCCCATTTCATTTTTATCCGTGTGAATCAGGATTCTCCCAGCACTGCTAATCTAAAATAAATAATGAAATTAATTAGGCATGAAATCTTCTAAATCTAGAACCATCAACCTAAATCTGTTTGCCAAAACAGATTTGCTCTTGTGTATCTATAAAATAGTATTTTTTTAAAAAATAGGATGATTCTGAGAGTCAGATGAAGCAATGATGGACAAACCTGTAGGCACATAATAAGTGTTGAAGAAACGTTACTTGTTAGCCGTCGACACCCTCGTTCTTCTTCTTAACACTGTGGGCATGTATTAGTCACTTAGCCAGTATTATGGACTGAGGTTGTTGTGACAGAGTAGTTTGTTCTCTCTGTGAGACTTCTTCCTACGCAAAGCTTGATTTGATGACAGTGGCCTCTTAAGAACCAACTTTTTTCAAGTACTGAGGTCAGCAACCAAGCAGAAAATAAAACATTGCATGAGGTTCAAATATGAGAACCTTCACCTCACAGTAGTTTATTAAAAATGCAGACTATCAACTTTTCTTTCCTAATATTGAGTTACAAGTTTTAAATGTAGAATATTATACTGGATTTATTTGCTTTAACATTTAATGTATGAGATAAATTCTATCCTATAAAAGATAGTTCAACTATTGAATTTAATTTTGTCTGGGGGAAATGAGGTCATTTGCTTGTCTATGGTAATACATTCAACACGCAGGGGGTAAATGTGCACAGTATATAGGGTAATCAAATTACAATATGAAGAAAAACGGTAAAGGCACCAAATCAGCACAAATACAGTGCAGAGGGTTTGTTTTTTTTTTTTGGAGAAAATCAGCAACGCAGTATTGTTTTTCTGAATATTTCACAGGTTCTTAAATATAATTTTAAAAGCTCATATTTACCGTATAGCCCCACATTGTTTCTCCTCAAAATGGAAATATCACAAAGATGATCATTGAAGCTACCCGAATTTCAGTTACATCTAGTCTAAAGAGGGAGAGCAAACAATAGGTGAGGGTTTATAAATAAAATTCCTGAGTGTGGAGGATAGCTACTCCTGTACTAAGCACCAAAGATGTAGAAATATCTATTGGCTTTAATTTTTTTTTTAAACTTCAGTTCCATGATTAAATTATTGTCTTTGGGAAACAAACTGAGGGCTTCAGAGGGGAGGGGGTGGGGGATTGGGATAGGCCGGTGATGGGTATTGAGGGCACACATTGCATGGAGCACTGGGTGTTATACGCAAACAATGAATCATGGAACACGACATCAAAAACTAAGGATGTACTGTATGGTGACTAACATTACATAATAAAAAATTATTATTAAAAAAATAAATAAACGAGTGAAACCATATGATAATTGTCTTTCTCTGCTTGACTTATTTCACTTAGCATTATCTCCTCCAGTGCCGTCCATGTTGCAGCAAATGTTGAGGAATCATTCTTTTTGATGGCTGAGTAATATTCCATTGCATATATGGACCACATCTTCTTAGTCCAGTCATCTGTTGAAGGGCATCTCGGCTCCTTCCACGATTTAGCTATTGTGGACAATGCTGCTATGAACGTTGGGGTGCATAAGGCCCTTCTCTTTACTACGTCTGTATCTTTGGGGTAAATACCCAGTAGTGCAATTGCTGCATCACTGAACAATCTTATGTATACTGAAGACTACCATCGATATGCTGAAAGCTGGTCCCGTACAACAAGTAGTTTGGAAATAGTGGTCAACAGATGTCTGCGTAAGGGGCTGAACACCATGTTTGTTGCATGGTGGATTTAATACCGCATGGGAATTCCCATGCTTTTGAAGGAAAGAAAAATTAATACTGAGTCTAAACAGTCACATGCAGGGGCGCCTGAGTGGCTCAGTTGGTTAAGCCTCCACCTCTTGATTTCGGCTCAGGTTATGATCTCACGATCTCACGGTCATGAGATCGAGTGCCACATCGGGCTCCACGCTGGGTGGGGAGCCTGCTTAAGATTCTCTCTCTCCCTCTCCCTCTGCCCCACGACCCCCATAAAATAAAAAAAAAAGAATAAGTAGTCACACGTAAAGAACGATATAGCCACATAATAATGTTAACATTGGATTTGACCTTAGAATGATTAGTTGGGATTTTAAAAGGTGAGTTGTAAGCACTGTTTACTTTTCTGAATTACACAGTTCCCTTGTTACTTGGAATCGAACATACAAATAGGACTTGACTTATCTCAAGACCATCATTAATTAGTACAGGGGCAGATTTCAACTGTACATTTATAAAGTTAGTTTACACTAACTACATCCAGAAAAATACCAACTGATGAGCCTAAAACAGTCTCTAGCTAGCTGTTGAAGAATGTGGTTAAAAAGTAGTTATTAAGTAACGTTTTGTGGTTTATGTGATCTAATATGAGGTAACAGATTCACATTTGTACTGATAGCTACCTATTTTAAAAGATAAAACACAGAGCGATTAAAATATTCACAAGTAGAATGTTTTTCTGTTTCAGTATAGAATTGCATTTCTATATTCATCAGTAAAATAGAAAAGTACTTACTTAGTCACTATCTCTCTTCCCTGTAAAATTTCATCATAATATTACTAAAGGCAGTCCTCCCATGTGCCCTGAACGTCCTGGCATGTTTCTGCTGAGTGCAGAACAAAACAACGTATTTAATGTTATGTTTTAGCTAACAAATAGGGAGAGTATGTCTTTATTTTTATCTATCTAGAGCCAGATATCTACGATAAACAAAAATATATTGGAAATGGTTACAAAGGAAGGACCTGGGTGGAGATTACAGAAGTGGAAGCTTCTTCTCTTAAAGTATCCTGCTCTCAGTTTGGTTTTAGAATCCATAAGTGTTTCATGAAATTATGAAACAATTTAATTTAAAAGGCAAGCTCTTAAAATAAATAAATAATGAATCACATGACACAGTTGTGCAAGCTGTATATGTCAAATTGGTGGTTTAACTATACAGAATACAGAACTATTTCAAATGACTTTAAAATATAGCAATTTTAGGGATGCCTGGGTGGCTCAGTCGGTTGAGTGTCTGACTTCGGCTCAGGTCATGATCCCAGGGTCGTGGGATCAGGCCCCACGTCGGGCTCCCCGCTCAGCAGGGAGTCTGCTTCTCCCTCTCCTCCTGCCCCTCCGCCTGCTCCTGTTCTCTCTGTCTCTCTCCCATATATATATATATATATATATATATATATATATATATATATATTGCAATTTTACTGTGTATCCCCAATGCAATATACCTTAAGGATAAAAAAAGAACAAGGCATCTTGAGCTATATTAAGAAATCACATTACTAGTAATAATATTGCCTTTTTATTGCAAAATACCATACATACACAGGCGCACGTGCACGCGTACACACACACACACACACACACACAAACACACACACAGAAAAGGGGGTAAGTAATTACAGTAATGCCATTAGAATTCAGGAATTTCTATATGGTGGCTAACAGAACATAATAAAAAAATTTTAAAAATTAAAAAAATAATTCAGGAATTTCAGTTTAAAACAAAAGACACAGATATAAGACCAAATTAATCTTAAATTTGAATGGAAATGGCAGGAACTCATTGAGTATGAGCATGGACTCATTCAGTATGAACTCTGATTGTCAGTATGGACCCTCAAAGAAATGTATTTCCTAGCTCTGTCCACTGCAAAGACTTGGAAGCAATGAACATTATCGGTTGCAACAAAGAGAACCCTTAGTGCCCACATTACGATCTCTAGAAGAAACCAGAGGTCCTTGGAGAAATGGCTGGTTTCAGATCCAGGGCAGAATAAGGATAAGATAAGTATGGAACATCTTAGAGTATCCAAAAGTTAGGCTCTATGTTGAGGTTATGTCAAAAAGACACCAGAGGCATGTGAAGGGGCTCCCAATGTCCAAATGTCAAACAATGTGAGCATCAGAAGGAATAATAACTGCAGTGGTGAATCACCATACATTAATACTCATGAGTTCATTGCAATACTGAAAAAGTCCCCAAATGATCCTTGTTCACTTTAAGAGACCAGAAGACAGCAACCCATCACCCTGAAAAGGGAGAGAATAAAGCAATAATTCTGCCTTTCTTGTGTGGATTGTATTTCAGGAAAACAAAGTGGTTTGTAGTTACCCTTCATGGGACAATTCCAGCCAATAAATGCAACAAGAATAATAAAGTTAGAAAATTACCACTTTACAACACCTAATGAATTAATGGATCTATGTAATAACTCTCAACGGCTGCCAAATCTATTACATGGAGGCCGATATGTGGAGTGAGCATACACTATGGTTTTCCTGGGGGCAAGTCCTGGCTTACATTGGTTGTCCTGTGCCACACCCTCCTTCACTCTCAAACTTGTCTCCATTTGGATGATACATTATATCATCACCCTAGTAACAGGGAACTTTGTAAAGAATGAGGAAAACTAATAACACCTGAACTCACTGCTCAATCTTAACATTATATATAATATACAGAGAGAGAGAGAGAGCACGTGTGCCCAGATATTAAGGATCTCCTGATGGGATGTGGTGGAGATTATGCATACGAAGCACTCGGCACCATGCCTGAGATAAGCCTGTGTTCAATAGGCAGTAGCTGCAATTATTGTAGAATTTAGATCAGTGTAAAAAATGGGCTAAGGCCTTCCCTCTGATAACCATCCATAGTTGTGGTTTTTTTTTTTTTTAAGATTTTTTTTTTAATTCATTTATTTGACAGAGAGAGAGAAAGCCAGCGAGAGAGGGAACACAAGCAGGGGGAGTGGGAGAGGAAGAAGCAGGCTCCCAGCGGAGCAGCCCGATGCAGGGCTCAATCCCAGGACTCTGGGATCACACCCTGAGCCGAAGGCAGACGCTTAACAACTGAGCCACCCAGGCGCCCCACCATCCATAGTTTTGAGCTTCTCCTGTCATGTGTCCTTTCCAGACATTTTTGGGGAGCTACACTTTCTCCTATGCAGCAATGATGTGGGGCTAAAAAGAATCAGTAGACATGGGAAGGCAAAGCTGGAAATGAGCCAATGGCAGAAAGTTCTTAAAGATTCAGGCAGAGAGGAGGGACGCCTTGGTGTCTCAGTCAGTTAAGCGACCAACTCTTGATTTGGGCTCCGGTCGTGAGATCGAGCCCCACATCGGGCCCTGCACTCAGTGGCGAGTTCTCTTGAGATTCTCTCTCTCTCCCCCTGCCCCTACCCCTGCTTGTGTGCCCTCTCTCTCCCTCCTTCCCTCCCTCCCTCCTTCTTTCTCTCTCTCTCTCTCAAATAAATAAATGTATCTTTGGGGTACCTGGGTGGCACAGTCAGTTAAGCGACCGACTCTAGGTTTCGGCTCAGGTTGTGATCTCAGGGTCGTGAGATCGAGCCCTGCATCAGGCTCTGTGCTCATTGCAGAGTCTGCTTGAGAGCCTCTCTCCCTCTCCTCCTGGCCCTCCTGCTTGTTCTCTCGTTCTCTCTCTCTCAAATAAATGAATAAATAAATCTTAAAAAAAAAAAAGATTCAGGCAGAGAGGGAACTACAAGGGCAAGAAGAAAGAGATTAGCTTTTCTGCTTAGTGCACTATTTCCTAGTGCTTCTTCTAAGGAAGAGATGTCTGTATATCATCTAATGTTTGTTAGCATTTACAAGGTGTTTTCACCTTGTATCACCGATTGTTACAGTGGAGAGTCTCCTGATCACCTCTTGTTGGTGACCGCTGTGAATGGGCAGGGTCCCTTTTGACACACAGGAAGATTTTCACAGAAAAAGACCCACAGACTTCTTATCACATTATTTCATTATAAAGTCAACTACTACTTACTTAAGCAACGCATACCAATTTGTTCTATACTACTTATGTCCCTTATTTTTGTCATCCCACTGTCTGTTGTAAGCCTAGCATTGTGGGTAAGTCACACTTTTTAGAATGGCCACTCCCCAAAAGACAAGAGAACCATTGCTGGCGAAGATGTGAGAAAAGGGAACCATTGTGCAACTGTTGGTGCGATTGTAAACTGTTGCAGCCTCCATGGAAAACGGTATGGCGGAAACTCAAAAACTAAACAGTGGAACTATGGTACGATCCATCAATTCCACTTCTGAGTATACACCCAAAAGAAGTGAAAGGACAGAGTCAAACAGATATTTGTGTACCTGTGCTCATATAGCACTATTCACAATAGATAAAAGTGGAAGCAACCTAAGTGTCCATCAACAGATGGATGGGGGGGGGGAAGTGGCATATACCTACAGTGGATCATTATCTGTCCCTCAAAAAGGAAAGAAAAACTGAGACATGCTACAATATGGATGAATCTTGAAGACATTATGCTCAGTGAAATATGCCAGTCACAGAAGGACAAATACTGTATGTATGAGATATCCAAATTCATAGAGAAAGAGAGTACAGTGGTGGTTGCCAGGGGTTGGGAGGAGGAGGGAACGGGGAATAGGTGTTTAATGGGTACAGAGTTTCAGTTCAGAAAGATGAAAAGTTTTAGAGATGGATGACAGTGATGATTGTACAACAATGGGAATGTACTTAATGCCACTGAGCTCTATATCCAAAAATGGCTTAAAAGGTAAAATTTGCATTATTTGTATTTTATTGCAATAAAAAGGCAGAGGGGAAACACTGTTGTAAAGATTGACATCTGGATAAAGAAGATGTGGCTCATATATACGATGGAATATTACTCACCCATCAGAAAGGATGAATACCTACCACTTACATCGACATGGTTGGAACTGGACGGGATTATGGTAAGTGAAATAAGTCAAGCAGAGAAAGACAATTATCATATGGTTTCACTCATGTGGAATATAAGGACTAGTGTGGAGGACCATAGGGAAGGGAGGGAAAACTGAATGGGAAGAAATCAGAGAGGGAGACAAACCATGAGAGACTTTTGACTCTGGGAAACAAACTGAGGGTTGAGGAAAGGGAGGTGGGTGAGGGGATGGGGTAACCAGGTGAGGGGCTTTAAGGAGGGCCCGTGATGTGATGAGCACTGGGTGTTATATGCAACTAATGAATCATTGAACACTATATCAAAAGTAATGATGTACTGTATGTTGGCTAATTGAATTTAAATTAAAAAAAAAAAAGATTGATGTCTGGAATATATGAAATGCTTCTACAAAACTGTAAGAAAGTCATCCTACCCATTTGAAGAAAGGTCATGATACCCACATAGATGATGCCATGGAAAAGGAAATTGAAATGGCCAATAAGCATATAAAGGAGCTCAATCTCCTTAGTGGTTGGAGAAATGCAAAAGAAGACCACCACCCCAAACCCAAATGTAATCCGATTATACTCAGCATTGGTGAGAATACGGAACAATTAGTACCCAACCTGCTGGTGGGAGTCATAAGCTGCAAACAATTTGGCTATACCGAATACTCACCTAGCCTGTGACCTAGCAATAGGTCATTAACTCCTCTAAACTCTTGGACTCCTTCAAACGCTACAAAACTCAATTGCACGTATGCCAGACATCAGAATATTCCTAGCGTCACCGCTTTTAAGGGCTCTGAAGTGGAAAGTACCCACATGTCCATGGACAAGAAAACGGATGAATGAATTGAGGAGTGGAATGCTACAACAGGGAAAATGAAAGCAGTACGGCTCCGCGGAATAGTATAGGTGATACTGTTAGGACACAATGTTGGGCGAAAAAGGAAGCGGCGGAACACGAGGCAGAACGCGATACAATTTATTGTACTACCCAGGCAACACACCAGGAGGCCAGGACAGTCAAGGATACATACACGGGTCTCTAAAACAAAACAAAAACCAACCAACCAACCAACCAGCCAACCAACCAACCAACCAACCAACCAGCCAGCCAGCCAACCAACCAACCAACCAACCAACCAGCCAACCAACCAACCGAAAAACAAACCCTAGAAGACGGAGGGGGGTGGTTTACACGGGACACGCGGGAGGATGGCTATTCCTCTGCGAGTGGAAGCAGTGGGTGGGAAGGGCCCCGGGAGGAGACTGGCCAGGAATTGTTAAAGTGTCCCACGTCAGGAAGGCGGAGGCTTGAGCACCTACCTGTTCCACACTCCCGGATCCTTTTGTCCTTTCCCAGGAAGACGGCCTGTGAAACGTCCCTGAACGGTAGAGCTGCAACGGCCCGGCCCGGGCCTCAGTCCTGGATCCTCGATCCTCGATCTTCGATTCTCGATCCTCGATCCTCGATCCTCGACCCTCGACCCTCGGCACCAGCGCCTGGGCGGCAGTTGGTCCAGGGGGCGTGTCTCGGCCGAGGTCCCGCCTCCCGCATGCGCGCTGTGCCGGCCAATCAGGGACGCTCCCGCCCAGGCGAGGCTGTCTCGCTCCTCTCCATCCCTTGGCCCTCAGAGGAGCATCGCGGAGGGTGTGGTGTGGAGGTCGCTGTGCGGATGGAGGGATGGAGGGAGGGACAGAGAGGCAGAGGATGGGGTGGGGCATAGGGACCCTCAGGGAGGCCCAGGCGGGTAGGGAGCCGGACCGGTGGCCATGGGGGGGGGCGTGGTTCTCCTCAGACGTGAGGGGATCAGGGTGTGGGACAGCGGCGGCTGGGCTGACCTCTGAGGTGATGTCCCCACAGGGTCCTCTGGGGCTCTGACAGGACATGACGAGGGCCCTGAGGGCAGGGCTGGCAGGGCCGGCAGGGCGGGGAGCGGGTCTGACGGTCCCCACTTCCTGGGAAGGTCGCACCTGGTGAGGAGGGGCCGTCTGCGTCTGTCCCTCCTGCCCGGCCGCCCGGCCGCACAGTTTGGTCCCCCGAGGTCGTCCTGGGGTCCAGATGGCATGTCGAGGAGCCCCCCCTCCCCCCCAGACCTGACCGTCCCCGGACAGGGGCAGAACGCTTATTCCCCATCCATTCGGAGGGGACATTTATTTTTGTCCCGGCCACGGTTGGGCCTCCAGACCAGCACATTGTCCCGCGAGGACCTAGGGGTGGGGATGGCCTCCGTCCCAACGTAGAGGCAAGAATGTGGCGGAAGGCCCTGGCCCTCAGATGCCCCGGGGCAGGTCGCGTGCCCTGGGTCTGAGCCGGGGGCGGGGGCGGGGGCGGGTAGGCGTCCGCCGTCCGCGTCGTCTTTGTCCCCTCCCGGTCCAACGAGAGACACGAGGACACGCCCACTCTGATCTGCACAGAGGACCCTTGCCTGGCATCGCTCACTGACCATGTCCCCATTTCTTTAATGCGTGTTTGCGCTCACAAGGTGCAGGAGACACCTCGGGATGGCGCCGGCTGGGAGGAAGCGCCCGGGGAGAGCTGCGAAGGCCCCGGTGGAGGCTCAGGGTATGGCAGCCTATGACTTTGGGAGACAAGAGAGAAGAGAGCTGAGTGGGCCAGAGGCTGAAGGTACTGGCTATCACACACCTTTGCAGATACAGCACTTGTAGATACCGCACACGAGGCAGGTCACTGCTTTGGAGTCCTCCGCGTTGTAAAAACTAAAATCCTCGTGTGTGTGTGTGTGTGTGTGTGTGTGTGTGTCTGTCTGTCTGTCTGTCTCTGTGTGTGTCTGTCTCGGCGTGGGTCTGTCTGCCTCTCTCTGTGTATGTCTGTCTCTGTGTGGGTCTCTCTCTCTCTCTCTCTCTCTCTCTCTGTGTCTGTCTGTCTCTGTGTGGGTCTGTCTGTCTTTCTGTCTCTGCGTATGTCTGTCTCTGTGTAGGTCTCTGCGTGTGTGTGTGTGTGTGTGTGTGTGTGTGTGTGTGTGTGTGTGTGTAAAAAGCAGTTTCATGTACCAGAGGTTGTCCACTTGATCCTCCCGTCCCAAACTGGGATTACAGAGGCTTAGGTAGCAGCTCTTCTGCTCCCCCACAGTCTTTCTTTCCAAAATATCTCACACCTGCTGGGTGATGTGCTCTGCCATTAACCTTGAAAGGCTTGTAACACTGTCTCCATGGCATGGTCCTGGTCCCTGATCCAGTTTCAGCTGACCTGGCACATACATGCTTCCTTCCCTATGTCTGCCTTAAAAAACTTTTGTTTGCAAGAGGCCTAAAAAACTCCACAGTGAGGATATTGCTCCCTGAAAACTGATCAAAATGCCATACTTCGTTTTATTGTTTTAATTCCGTTAGCCAACATGTAGTACATCATTAGTTTGTGATAAAATGTTCAATGATTCATTAGTTGCGTATAACACCCAGTGCTCATCACATCACATGCCCTCCTCAATGCCCACCACCATGCTTCATTTTAAAATGTTTTCCACTTTTATTTCAACACAGGAGACAATCCAGTAACCGATAAACATGGGCGAAAAAGGCCTTCCACAGAAACATTTGAGGAAGATGTGGGGTAATGTGTTCGTAGCATTTTCAGTCTCCAGATCGAGGCACCTTGGCTAACGTACCAATTATTCTCTGTAAAATCCTAGAATGAGACATTTCTTCCAAAACAAATATGACCGTTGTTTATCCTTAATAATGTTTGATGTAACTTCTTCACAGAAATGAAGTACAGCAGATGCTGGAAGGACTTGGAGGTATGCTTAAGTGATATTTGCAGTGGAAAAAAAAAAGTTTTAAACCATACAGCTTTTTAAAAAGATTTTATTTTTATTCATTTGTCAGAGAGAGGGAGAGAGAGGCAGAGAGAGGCAGAGAGAGAGCACAAGCAGGGGGAGAGGCAGGCAGGGGGAGAGGCAGGCAGAGGGAGAAGCCGGCTCCCCGCTGAGTAAGGAGCCAGACGCGGGACTCGATCCCAGGACCCTGGGATCATGACCTGAGCCGAAGGCAGCTGCTTAACCAACTGAGCCCCCCAGGTGTCCCAAACCATACAGCTTTTATAAATGGAAATGTTAATGAGAGGTCTACAACACTGATTTTACTGCCTTGTTCTCGTATGTAGGATACTACACAAGTATTTAGTGTGATTCAACTTTGCAAGTTTCTTTACTGACCTTTTCCATTGTTGATGTGGAAAAGTAAAAATGGTACTAACATTGATGAGGTAAGAATGATGCCATTATTTTATACATGTGTACATATAATGTACTGTGTAAGAAAATGGACGGAGAAAAGTTTGTACCTCCTTTTGTGTGCACAGATTAGTGATATATCAGTATCTACTGTCAAGTTTAAGTTTTCTTAATTTAGTTACTTTTCATAACTTTCCGGTGTCCTATTCTTTGGAGTAGCAGCACACACTGAATCCTCTAAAAAACAAAAACAAAAACAAAACAAAACCCCCCCCAAAAACCCTCTTTATTGTTTTTTTTTTTTTCATTAGCAAACTGTGTAGCTGCAAACTAAAGAACTCTCCTAGCTAGTGAGAAATATATAATCATATCCAAACTCCTAAGTTTCATGCTGTTCGGTCAGATGTCAGTTACACCACCTGCACTACAGGGCAGCACACTTAGCAGAGTTCACGTCAATTTACGGCTCTTGGATAGAGATCATCCTTACCAGAAAGTATGTTTTGAAAGCTTTGCTCTATTTGGTGGTGACAAAGTGCTTGCTTTGTGAGCTGTCTAATAAACTTCTTACTATAGATGAATTCCGGATGGATAAAATATTTTTATTATAATGCAGATCCTTCATGACTACTGAAAAATAACTATTGATTGTAGATCCATCAAGTCAAATCATATGATTTGCAAAGTTTTATTTGAAGTACTAAGAGTCTGTGAAATGCAGCACTTAACGGATAAAAGTGTTATGTTAAAAAGCTCCGTGAAAATATTTAAAAAATGTTTTTGAATTCATTTATTTAAATAGAATTTTTACACCCGCAGCGTTTGTCTCTTGTAGTAAAACAGTTAAAAGCATCACTCACTAGATTGCTTGAAAAATAATTTTTTAAATGTGCGATATAATTATTTTTATCCTTTTGAGGATCGTTTTTAAGAAAATACGTTTGTGCATTTTTTATAATGCATTCTAATGGTAATCCACCTAAACATGTCCCTTGAATTGGAGGATATTTTATAAATTTAGAAAAATTTGCCTTTTAGCCGTTTTCTCACAAGGAAATTAAAGTCTGTCTTTGGGAGTCTCCGTACACATTTTGATAATGGAAAATATCTTGATTATTATCCCCTTTTCATTATGTCTAAACGAAAAGGTGACCTGCAGTTAGAAAAATTAGAGTTGGGATACTAGTACTAGAAAGATTTTACAGAAAATAGTGAGCAAATCTTGCTTTTTGAAATGATGCCTGTGTTATAATTTTTATTTTACTTATTTTATTTTTTGACGTGTAATCGGCATACAATATTGTATCAGTTCCAGGCATACAACATAGTGATTGGACATTTATGATGCCTGTATTACAAATTTTAAATGTCACCATACGGTACTGTATGGTGACTAACATAACATAATAAAAAAATAAAAAAATAAATTTTATATGTCTTTGCACATTGCCGAGGCAACATTTACCCATATTGATTTGTATATATGAAAACAAAATGATTTTCAACACTAAATTTCGATGAATGTTTTCTATACAGTTGACATTAAACAGGCCCTTCTTGCAAAGAGAAAAATGTTCGAAATGAATGCAAAAGCTTCTGTCAAAACCACTAACGAAAAAATTGAGCGTGTTTGGAAAATACAACAAGAACAAAGGTGAAGTTGTTGTTTTTGTTTTTGTTTTTTTTAAGTCACGATGACATTTGTATCATTTCTTAGTATTCATTGTTGCAAATAACCTAAGGCAAATTCTATTATATTGAATTTTCCAGTGAAAAATAGATTTTACTTATTTTTTCCCTAAGCGGATAAATTCTGTTAACCTCACTCCTTAACAGAATTGAGATGTATTTCCTAGAAACCAATAAAGATGACCTTTTTTCCCTTTCCAATAACAAGTGAGTTTTCTTCCTATAACATTAATTCATATTTGTTCTAGACGTACAGTAGCTGAACTTCAGGTAAATGTCTTAAACCATTATTCTTGTTAACTGTATTCAGTTATGTAGAAAAGGTTAATCTTATATCATAAATAATTTGCATATTTTCACTAAATTGTGTTCACTGTTCTTTCTTAAAAATCATTGTTGTGCCAAAGAGGGGAAATATTTAAGTGAAATATTCCTGTTTGGAAATCTTCCATGATAAATGGATATGATATCCTTATTGAATCCATTTATCATATCAGAGCATGCATGTTCTTCAGTAAGAAGAAATGAAAAGTAAACTGCTTTTAGATGAAATGATTTTTTTTTCTGGAAAGTTGATAGTACAGTAAATCCTCACTAGTTTTTAAGAGGTAAGGCATGTGAGATAGCTTATATATTGGTCAGTTAGGAACAATACTTTTGGAATAAGAGTAAATTGTTCATATACCCTTTCTGTTTCCCATGAGATGCTTTCAGAGGCTATTATGCTATTACTGCCTTCTCCTTTTATAGTGCGAATTGTGTCAAATCAATTTTGTTTTGAATATGGTTAATTTTTTCATATCTTTATGAAGTATGACAGTGCTCATTATTGTTTTACAGGCAGAATCTTCATTTCAAATATTCTCAGCAGTTTCTGACTTTGTTTTGGGAGTGGGATACAGACATGCGGAAAGCCCAGGAACAAGAAGAAAAACTAGCTGTTGGTATCAGCCTTGGTTTAAAATTGATTTATTTATTGTATCAAAGTTTCAAGTTGCAATAGGTCATGAAAAACACAGGAGATAATGTAGAGTCCATGAGCCCAGATGGGTAAAGGTGGGTAGAAGAGGTAGCGGTGGGAGACTGAATGTTCTATTTGGATTGCTTCTGTCTATTTAGTGATATAGGAAGGTCACCAGTTAAGAGTTAGAGTGGTGGAGGAGGTGTTGCCTTTGGGGGGGCAGAGAAGAAGTCCTGAAATTGTTTCCTGAGAGCAGGCCAGCGAATGGACTAGGGAAATATCACTGCCAAGCAGCATTATGAGTCTGATTTAGGTTAGTGTCATAGTGATTCGTGAATTTAAAGTGAGACCACTCTGCATGGTTGTGGCAGAGCAGCTGGAGAGTTGGATTTTCCAGGGTTGCAATTTAGCCACGCAGACTGACAGAGTGAAAAAGAGGGCAAAGTACATGTGCAAGTGCATAGGTATGATGACGGGCCATGGAATTTAAGCCAAGAAGGAGGAAAAGGGAGAATGTGAGAGTGGAGACCTGGGGACAATGAAAAGTCGTGGGATCAACGGGATGTTAATCCTGAAAGAGTATTGAACTGTAGTAAAAAAAAAGGGGGAGAACTACAAACAGGGAGGTAGAGGTTGAACGTTTGGGGCAGGGGGAAGAGGAGAAACAGTATAGTACAGTGGTCAAGAGCCTGGACTCTGGAACCAATTTTGGGGGGTCCAATCCTGGTTGACCAGTACTAGCTGCGAAGTCAGGGACAAATTGTTTATCTCTGTACCTCACTCGGTTTCCTCACCTGTGAAAGGAGACGAGACATAATAAGAGTACTTGCCTCATAGAGTTGTTTTGAGGATTAAATAAGATCATATATAATAAGTTTATTTAAAATGGTTCAGAACAGTACCTGACACACAGTTCCTATATAAGTCTCTGCTCTAATTAATATTATGTAGATGTTGCAGTTATTGGGAATGACAGAATCCAGGGTATGACTATGTAAGTGAGTGACTGAAGTAGGGAAGAGGACAAAATTATTGTTGGAGATTAGGTCAAGGAACAGAGAGGCTAGTATCATCTGTATACATACTGAAATGACCAAGAATCAACACATGTTTCAAATGTTTCTAGAAAGAATATCTCTGGGACGCCTGAGTGGCTCAGTCGGTTAAGCATCTGCCTTCAGCTCAGGTCATGATCCCAGGGCCCTGGGTTCGAGTCCCACATCGGGCTCCTTGCTCAGCGGGAAGTCTGCTTCTCCCTCTGCCTGCCACTCCCCCTGCTTGTGTGCTCTCTCTCTCTCTCCCTCTCTGATAATAAATAAAATCTTTAAAAAAGAAAGAAAGAAAGAAAGAAAGAAAGAAAGAAAGAAAGAAAGAAAGAAAGAAAGAAAGAATATCCCTTCTGTAACTACCGTTAGGAAGGATTATTGTATAGATTTTTGCCTACTTGTGGCAAACACGTTATTGGAAAGGTCATTTGTGGATTTTGAAGTCAAAAATTAAAACATATTTTCGATATTGGTGAGACAGACAATTTCCTACTTAATGGCTGCTAGGTAGGATCATCGTATTGTTTTTGTATACTAGTGGTGAACACAATTATCTAAACTTGGTCATAAAAGTTGTTAAAACAGGAAATGTTAACAAGTATCGGTTTAAAGAATATTCCTTTCAAACTTTATGTATAATTATGTTTTCTAAACATTAAATGTTACCCACATTTTATCACCCTTTTCTTTTATATTTGTAGGGTATGTTCCGAGACCAACGAAAGGTTCTTCAACAAGCTAGAATTGTTCAGAACCAGACACTGCAAAAAATTAAAAATTTATATGAGCAATTCTTAAAGGTCTGTTGTATTTGGCAATGCCATACATTCTTATAAAACAAAATATGTAGGGGCGCCTGGGTGGCTCAGTCGGTTGAGCAACCGGCTCCTGGTATTGGCTCAGGCTGTGGGTCCTGATCTCATGGGTTGTGGGATCGAGCCCTGCCTCATGCTCCCTGCTTAGCGGGGAGTCAGCTTGAAGATTCTCTCCCTCTGCCCCTCCTCCCACTTCCATGTGCACATTGCTCTCCCTCTGTCTCTCAAATAAGTAAATAAATATTTTAAAAATATGTAATATGTATATAAAGGTACAAGACAGATTGTTTCTTTCCAAATCTATGGGGGGGGGAACCATTTAGGTTGTACATCTAAATTGTTAACCATTTTCCATTTGGAATTCGTTGCTTTGGATTTAACATAATTAGTAAATGCATTTTTATTTTAGGATTAATTAATAGTTTTGTGGGAGTCATTTAAAACAGGGAACTGTAAAGTGGGAATTTTACCTAGGAATATATGTATTGTGAAGAAAACTGGTACTTTAGTAACACTTTAATCATAATTTGTTGTCCAGCAATCAGTTTTGAGGAGATCAGCCATAAATATATAGTGGAAACTAGGAGGTCTATAAATCACTTCTACATGTCTTTTACTTGTATTAACAGTTTTTGTTAAACATGAGTAGGCAATTGTAATTGATGAATACCACTTTTATATTCAAATGTGTTACATGAGTGTTTTATGGCATATTTGCTTTTGGAATATTAGACTAATAATGACTTTATATACATACTTAAAATCATAAGGAAAGGTCTAAATGTATAACAGAATGAAAAAGCCAGAGGAGGACTAAACGTTTGTGAATTGAGAATGATCTGCTGTGATATTTGCACATTAGTAAGTTGTCCTCAGTGACACAGACCTCTTCTTCATGCAGATATATACTTATTTAGGAGGTGATGGGATGCTGCACATTCCCCTTCTTTTTTCTTGGTGTGTGTGTGTACGCGGGGGGGGGGGGGGTGGTGTTTGGGGGGGTGGAGGGAGGGGGGAGGGGGCGGCGGAAGGGAGTGGGAGGTGTACTTTACCTCTGCAATTGTACCTTAATATCTTTCTTTGAATTCCCACTGCTACTGCCCTCGTTCAGGATCTCACCATTCCTTGCTTATACTATTAAACTCTCATCTGAGTTCTCTCTTCTCCAGTCCATCCTTCACAGTTCTGCAATATGATCTTCCAAAACATATACCATTCCTCCCGAAAACCTGTCATTAGCTTCCCATTTTATTTTTCATTATTTTTTTTTATTATGTTCAGTTAGCCACTGTATAGTACATCGTTGGTTTTTGATGTAGTGTTCAGTGATTCATTAGTTACGAGCTCTGGGTGTTATACGTAGCTTCCCATTTTAAACTCTCAGGTAGTCAATGTCTGCCCTGTAACAAGACTCCCTTTGTAGTTTTATACTTATATTCCTCCTTTCCTCCCGCCCCTCCAGTACACTAACTCACCATTACTTCCTTGTTTCTAGAGCGCTTTCAACTCCCTCTTCCCTTTACCCACTGAAATCTTATTCTTTTGCCAACTAAATCAGAATCAATCTTATTTTCCAGTACACAGTTCATGGCAAGTTGTGTTTCCTTACTTGTTACAAAGTTTTGGTGTAGTTTTTATTTACGCGTTTTTTATTCTCACTGGAATAAGGAAGGAAGAGATCGTGCATTCATTTGCAAATTCCTCCACAGCACTTAACAGCACTTTTTACATAGTATGCACTAGATCACTGTTTGTTAAATGAATAGTAAAGATTTAGAACATGCTTGTGTTTCATAACTTAAAGAGGTCATGTTACAGATCATTTTATTCCCTCCAATGGAATCATGTTACATTGATTTTTACTCATTATAAGTGCACTGTTATGTGGTGTTTAGGAAGCTTATTAGAGGGGCGCCTGGGTGGCACAGCGGTTGAGCGTCTGCCTTCGGCTCAGGGCGTGATCCCGGCGTTGTGGGATCGAGCCCCACATCAGGCTCCTCCGCTGTGAGCCTGCTTCTTCCTCTCCCACTCCCCCTGCTTGTGTTCCCTCTCTCGCTGGCTGTCTCTCTCTGTCAAATAAATAAATAAAAATCTTAAAAAAAAAAAAAGAAAGCTTATTAGAGAGTTTAAAAATTATGGTATTTCATTCTATGGGACTGTCAGTCTTTTTCTTTTTTTTCCTCCACCTTGACCTTAACTGTTTATTAACCCATTGTTTCGAGCAAAGTGTACTACGGTCATGCCTCTATAGTAATAATATTTGACTCAAACACAACATTTAAAAAATTTCTTAAGTGGGTATTTTTATCTCCATGTATTAGGTATAATATTTTATTTGGAATAAATAAAGAGCATCCTTTGACTATTAAGACTTGTTGCTTTTGAAATTTAGTTTTTTAAAGATTTTATTTATTTTTGGGGGGAGAGAGAGAGAGCGCGCGTGCATGTGCACGAGCAGGGGGAGGGGCAGAGAGAGAGGGAGAAGCAGACTCCCTGCTGAGCAGGGAGCCAGACGTGGGGCTCGATCCCAGGACCCTGAGATCATGACCTGAGCCAAAGGCAGACGCTTAACTGACTGAGCCTCCCAGGCACCCCTTGAAATTTTTAATTTTACATGTTTGGAGCATGAGAGGAAAAGTGGTGGTTTATAACTGACCTAGGCTTTTTGTTTTAGAGTATGCAGGACTTAGAGAAGGACCATGAACATCTTCTCACTGATGAACAAAGTGAAGTTAGGGAAGAAATGACCAAGTTGCAAAACAGAATTGTGAGGGAAGCTGTAAGTAGTGTGTATTTAATATTAAGAACTAAGGAGGGGTGTGAGCATTGGGGTATTTTGTTTGCCAAAATGTATGTAACAATTACCTAAATAACATGTGAATGTTTAATATTTCCTTCCTTGAAACAGCAACAGCAAGAGCTGGCAATTGTTCAAAAGTCTCTTCATTCCCTGTTGTTCTGATGACTTTGAAGAAAGAACAGGAACCTAAGTTTTACGATACAAGTATAACATTAGCTACACTGAACCACGTTGTAGTAGTTTAAAAACTGTAGTTGAAATCAGTACATCTTGTTTATCATAGCTTGCTTGTTAAGTGCAAGAATCTTTTCCTGTTAAAACCCCAAACCCTAAACAGTTATGTGGGTAGCAGCAATTCCACAATTATATGTATTAAACTCTCAACCCTTCATTAGTAATGATGACTTTTTGTACTTAACACTGTCAATTAACTTTTAACAATAAGGATGATTTAATTTTAGGCTTGGCCTCAGTGGATCTGTATCAGTCCCAAAAGTTTCAAAGCACAAGTACAGAAAGAAGGCTACATTGCTTTTCCTAAAGGAAAAAAAATTAAAGAATATAAAATCTATCTTATCCGTGTACCCGCTTGTATTTATTCATTAGTTTACAGAGCCAATTCCAATAAAAATATGATTTCAGAAGAAAATGTACTCCACTGCCTTATAAAAATTATTGAAAGTAAACATGAGATTGTGTTTTTGAATAAATTAAACCGCCTAAAATCACTGGGAGAACAAAACTACATATATAAATATCAGTGCTGAGACATGGGTTTGTGAATATGTCATTTCCACAAAGACATCAAAATGTCATTTAATTGGTGTTGGTTCACTATTAAATGACACCTGCCCTTAGCATTGATTGAAAGTATTTCATTAATATGCACATATACTTAATCACTTATGGTTTGAGTATTTCACATCTGTCTTCAAAGATAATCTACCTACATAACGTACTTAATGATCAAACAGTTGACATTTATTTCATCCCCTGACAACCTCAAATGAGGAAATACATACTTGAAGCAACTTTGGCTGATATTCTAAGGGGAAGAAATATTTTGCCGTTGTATTATGATTATTTTTGTATTGATACATAATTTGCCATTATATATTATTTGTATACACATTACGATTATATATACTATGTATATATTCTAACATATATATTCAACTTTACTTTTTAAAGCAGGTTTAGGTTCACAACAAAATGGAGCAGAATTTTTTTTTCCACCCAGGTTAAGTGGGTTTTACTTCAATTTCATTTTTCCACTGCCTTTTACTATAGTTGCTTTCAGGGAGAGCTCTCAAAGGAAAGATGATGGAAATGAATCTTGTACTGGCTTATTTAAACCAAAAGGTATTTCGAGAATCCAATAAAACTAGGTAGAATTCAGTTCTTGGTACTTGTTTTAAGTATTACTGGCTGCCATAAAGAAAGGTCACAAGAAGCTATGGTACATTGTTAAGAAGGACAATTTTCTTCAGTCCTCAGTCCTGACCCAGTCCTTATGCTCAGTGTCTGGTTAACTGTGGACCTTCCGTCTGAAACCCAAACACTGCAGGACCACCTTCCCCTCCTCTGTCCCTCCTCACACATCTGCTTCTTCCCTTTCCTCCTCCAAAACAAATGAAGAAACAAAAATAACATCAGAATCAGACCTATCAATACAGAGATCAAACTGATGGATGCCAGAGGGGAGAGGGGTGTGGGAGGGGCATAATGGGTCAGTTATGGTTGGTGACCCATCGCAGCTACACTTGGGGTAAGCATAGCATAGCTACTACAGTAGCACGCTATATTCCCTATGCTGTGCCTTTTATTCCCATGACTTATTCATTCCATAACTGTATCTCCCACTCCCTTTGACCCATTATGCCCCTCTGGCATCCATCAGTTTGTTTATTCATTTGTTTTGTTTTTTAGACTGCACATTCCACATCTTTCTTAACCAGTCATCTACTGATGGACACTTAGGTTGCTTCCATATTTTGACTATTGTAGGTAATGCTGCAATGAATATAGGAGTGCATATATCTTTCGAATTAGTGCTTTCATTTTCTTCAGATAAATAACCAGAATTAGGATTGTTGGATCTTATGCTGGTTCTCTATTTTCTTGAGGAACCTCCATACTGTCTAGCAATGTTATGTAATAACTGTCCCCAAGCACAAGAGGGAGGAAGAAGAGAAAGACCACCTGTCAATCCAGGTCCAGAGGCAGTGGCAAGGTGAGATGATCCCACCTAAGCTTCTCTTAGGAGCATATATATAGCATAGCATATAGAGATGTTGAATCACTATGTTGTGCACCTGAAACTAATGTAATATTGTGTGTCAACTATACTCAAAAAAAGTTTGCAACAGGGATGGTGTCATCCTTATTTCACAGAACAGGGCACTGAGGACCAGCAAATTTGAGTAATATGTTCCAGATCACCCAGTATTTGATTTTTTTTGTTTATTCATTTGTTTTGTTTTTTAGATTGCACATATATAAGTTGTGAAGAGATGGGTATGTGTGTGTGTGTGTGTGTGTTTCTCTGAATGTGCCCAAATGAAGATGGTGTTACATTATTAAATGTAAAAAAAAAATGCCCATTACAAAAGGAAAGGTGTAAGAATTAATCACTCGAGTTCTTAGTTCTCATATATAAAATCAAAATTCTACATACTCAGTGAATATTAAACTTGAAAACAAAGCACTGTAGGTAGATTATCTTTGAAGACAGATGTGAAATACTCAAACCATAAGTGATTAAGTATATGTGCATATTAATGAAATACTTTCAATCAGTGCTAAGGGCAGGTGTCATTTAATAGTGAACCAACACCAATTAAATGACATTTTGATGTCTTTGTGGAAATGACATATTCACAAACCCATGTCTCAGCACTGATATTTATATATGTAGTTTTGTTCTCCCAGTGATTTTAGGCGGTTTAATTTATTCAAAAACACAATCTCATGTTTACTTTCAATAATTTTTATAAGGCAGTGGAGTACATTTTCTTCTGAAATCATATTTTTATTGGAATTGGCTCTGTAAACTAATGAATAAATACAAGCGGGTACACGGATAAGATAGATTTTATATTCTTTAATTTTTTTTCCTTTAGGAAAAGCAATGTAGCCTTCTTTCTGTACTTGTGCTTTGAAACTTTTGGGACTGATACAGATCCACTGAGGCCAAGCCTAAAATTAAATCATCCTTATTGTTAAAAGTTAATTGACAGTGTTAAGTACAAAAAGTCATCATTACTAATGAAGGGTTGAGAGTTTAATACATATAATTGTGGAATTGCTGCTACCCACATAACTGTTTAGGGTTTGGGGTTTTAACAGGAAAAGATTCTTGCACTTAACAAGCAAGCTATGATAAACAAGATGTACTGATTTCAACTACAGTTTTTAAACTACTACAACGTGGTTCAGTGTAGCTAATGTTATACTTGTATCGTAAAACTTAGGTTCCTGTTCTTTCTTCAAAGTCATCAGAACAACAGGGAATGAAGAGACTTTTGAACAATTGCCAGCTCTTGCTGTTGCTGTTTCAAGGAAGGAAATATTAAACATTCACATGTTATTTAGGTAATTGTTACATACATTTTGGCAAACAAAATACCCCAATGCTCACACCCCTCCTTAGTTCTTAATATTAAATACACACTACTTACAGCTTCCCTCACAATTCTGTTTTGCAACTTGGTCATTTCTTCCCTAACTTCACTTTGTTCATCAGTGAGAAGATGTTCATGGTCCTTCTCTAAGTCCTGCATACTCTAAAACAAAAAGCCTAGGTCAGTTATAAACCACCACTTTTCCTCTCATGCTCCAAACATGTAAAATTAAAAATTTCAAGGGGTGCCTGGGAGGCTCAGTCAGTTAAGCGTCTGCCTTTGGCTCAGGTCATGATCTCAGGGTCCTGGGATCGAGCCCCACGTCTGGCTCCCTGCTCAGCAGGGAGTCTGCTTCTCCCTCTCTCTCTGCCCCTCCCCCTGCTCGTGCACATGCACGCGCGCTCTCTCTCTCTCCCCCCAAAAATAAATAAAATCTTTAAAAAACTAAATTTCAAAAGCAACAAGTCTTAATAGTCAAAGGATGCTCTTTATTTATTCCAAATAAAATATTATACCTAATACATGGAGATAAAAATACCCACTTAAGAAATTTTTTAAATGTTGTGTTTGAGTCAAATATTATTACTATAGAGGCATGACCGTAGTACACTTTGCTCGAAACAATGGGTTAATAAACAGTTAAGGTCAAGGTGGAGGAAAAAAAAGAAAAAGACTGACAGTCCCATAGAATGAAATACCATAATTTTTAAACTCTCTAATAAGCTTTCTTTTTTTTTTTTAAGATTTTTATTTATTTATTTGACAGAGAGAGACAGCCAGCGAGAGAGGGAACACAAGCAGGGGGAGTGGGAGAGGAAGAAGCAGGCTCACAGCGGAGGAGCCTGATGTGGGGCTCGATCCCACAACGCCGGGATCACGCCCTGAGCCGAAGGCAGACGCTCAACCGCTGTGCCACCCAGGCGCCCCTCTAATAAGCTTCCTAAACACCACATAACAGTGCACTTATAATGAGTAAAAATCAATGTAACATGATTCCATTGGAGGGAATAAAATGATCTGTAACATGACCTCTTTAAGTTATGAAACACAAGCATGTTCTAAATCTTTACTATTCATTTAACAAACAGTGATCTAGTGCATACTATGTAAAAAGTGCTGTTAAGTGCTGTGGAGGAATTTGCAAATGAATGCACGATCTCTTCCTTCCTTATTCCAGTGAGAATAAAAAACGCGTAAATAAAAACTACACCAAAACTTTGTAACAAGTAAGGAAACACAACTTGCCATGAACTGTGTACTGGAAAATAAGATTGATTCTGATTTAGTTGGCAAAAGAATAAGATTTCAGTGGGTAAAGGGAAGAGGGAGTTGAAAGCGCTCTAGAAACAAGGAAGTAATGGTGAGTTAGTGTACTGGAGGGGCGGGAGGAAAGGAGGAATATAAGTATAAAACTACAAAGGGAGTCTTGTTACAGGGCAGACATTGACTACCTGAGAGTTTAAAATGGGAAGCTACGTATAACACCCAGAGCTCGTAACTAATGAATCACTGAACACTACATCAAAAACCAACGATGTACTATACAGTGGCTAACTGAACATAATAAAAAAAAATAATGAAAAATAAAATGGGAAGCTAATGACAGGTTTTCGGGAGGAATGGTATATGTTTTGGAAGATCATATTGCAGAACTGTGAAGGATGGACTGGAGAAGAGAGAACTCAGATGAGAGTTTAATAGTATAAGCAAGGAATGGTGAGATCCTGAACGAGGGCAGTAGCAGTGGGAATTCAAAGAAAGATATTAAGGTACAATTGCAGAGGTAAAGTACACCTCCCACTCCCTTCCGCCGCCCCCTCCCCCCTCCCTCCACCCCCCCAAACACCACCCCCCCCCCCCCGCGTACACACACACACCAAGAAAAAAGAAGGGGAATGTGCAGCATCCCATCACCTCCTAAATAAGTATATATCTGCATGAAGAAGAGGTCTGTGTCACTGAGGACAACTTACTAATGTGCAAATATCACAGCAGATCATTCTCAATTCACAAACGTTTAGTCCTCCTCTGGCTTTTTCATTCTGTTATACATTTAGACCTTTCCTTATGATTTTAAGTATGTATATAAAGTCATTATTAGTCTAATATTCCAAAAGCAAATATGCCATAAAACACTCATGTAACACATTTGAATATAAAAGTGGTATTCATCAATTACAATTGCCTACTCATGTTTAACAAAAACTGTTAATACAAGTAAAAGACATGTAGAAGTGATTTATAGACCTCCTAGTTTCCACTATATATTTATGGCTGATCTCCTCAAAACTGATTGCTGGACAACAAATTATGATTAAAGTGTTACTAAAGTACCAGTTTTCTTCACAATACATATATTCCTAGGTAAAATTCCCACTTTACAGTTCCCTGTTTTAAATGACTCCCACAAAACTATTAATTAATCCTAAAATAAAAATGCATTTACTAATTATGTTAAATCCAAAGCAACGAATTCCAAATGGAAAATGGTTAACAATTTAGATGTACAACCTAAATGGTTCCCCCCCCCCATAGATTTGGAAAGAAACAATCTGTCTTGTACCTTTATATACATATTACATATTTTTAAAATATTTATTTACTTATTTGAGAGACAGAGGGAGAGCAATGTGCACATGGAAGTGGGAGGAGGGGCAGAGGGAGAGAATCTTCAAGCTGACTCCCCGCTAAGCAGGGAGCATGAGGCAGGGCTCGATCCCACAACCCATGAGATCAGGACCCACAGCCTGAGCCAATACCAGGAGCCGGTTGCTCAACCGACTGAGCCACCCAGGCGCCCCTACATATTTTGTTTTATAAGAATGTATGGCATTGCCAAATACAACAGACCTTTAAGAATTGCTCATATAAATTTTTAATTTTTTGCAGTGTCTGGTTCTGAACAATTCTAGCTTGTTGAAGAACCTTTCGTTGGTCTCGGAACATACCCTACAAATATAAAAGAAAAGGGTGATAAAATGTGGGTAACATTTAATGTTTAGAAAACATAATTATACATAAAGTTTGAAAGGAATATTCTTTAAACCGATACTTGTTAACATTTCCTGTTTTAACAACTTTTATGACCAAGTTTAGATAATTGTGTTCACCACTAGTATACAAAAACAATACGATGATCCTACCTAGCAGCCATTAAGTAGGAAATTGTCTGTCTCACCAATATCGAAAATATGTTTTAATTTTTGACTTCAAAATCCACAAATGACCTTTCCAATAACGTGTTTGCCACAAGTAGGCAAAAATCTATACAATAATCCTTCCTAACGGTAGTTACAGAAGGGATATTCTTTCTTTCTTTCTTTCTTTCTTTCTTTCTTTCTTTCTTTCTTTCTTTCTTTCTTTCTTTTTTAAAGATTTTATTTATTATCAGAGAGGGAGAGAGAGAGAGAGCACACAAGCAGGGGGAGTGGCAGGCAGAGGGAGAAGCAGACTTCCCGCTGAGCAAGGAGCCCGATGTGGGACTCGAACCCAGGGCCCTGGGATCATGACCTGAGCTGAAGGCAGATGCTTAACCGACTGAGCCACTCAGGCGTCCCAGAGATATTCTTTCTAGAAACATTTGAAACATGTGTTGATTCTTGGTCATTTCAGTATGTATACAGATGATACTAGCCTCTCTGTTCCTTGACCTAATCTCCAACAATAATTTTGTCCTCTTCCCTACTTCAGTCACTCACTTACATAGTCATACCCTGGATTCTGTCATTCCCAATAACTGCAACATCTACATAATATTAATTAGAGCAGAGACTTATATAGGAACTGTGTGTCAGGTACTGTTCTGAACCATTTTAAATAAACTTATTATATATGATCTTATTTAATCCTCAAAACAACTCTATGAGGCAAGTACTCTTATTATGTCTCGTCTCCTTTCACAGGTGAGGAAACCGAGTGAGGTACAGAGATAAACAATTTGTCCCTGACTTCGCAGCTAGTACTGGTCAACCAGGATTGGACCCCCCAAAATTGGTTCCAGAGTCCAGGCTCTTGACCACTGTACTATACTGTTTCTCCTCTTCCCCCTGCCCCAAACGTTCAACCTCTACCTCCCTGTTTGTAGTTCTCCCCCTTTTTTTTTACTACAGTTCAATACTCTTTCAGGATTAACATCCCGTTGATCCCACGACTTTTCATTGTCCCCAGGTCTCCACTCTCACATTCTCCCTTTTCCTCCTTCTTGGCTTAAATTCCATGGCCCGTCATCATACCTATGCACTTGCACATGTACTTTGCCCTCTTTTTCACTCTGTCAGTCTGCGTGGCTAAATTGCAACCCTGGAAAATCCAACTCTCCAGCTGCTCTGCCACAACCATGCAGAGTGGTCTCACTTTAAATTCACGAATCACTATGACACTAACCTAAATCAGACTCATAATGCTGCTTGGCAGTGATATTTCCCTAGTCCATTCGCTGGCCTGCTCTCAGGAAACAATTTCAGGACTTCTTCTCTGCCCCCCCAAAGGCAACACCTCCTCCACCACTCTAACTCTTAACTGGTGACCTTCCTATATCACTAAATAGACAGAAGCAATCCAAATAGAACATTCAGTCTCCCACCGCTACCTCTTCTACCCACCTTTACCCATCTGGGCTCATGGACTCTACATTATCTCCTGTGTTTTTCATGACCTATTGCAACTTGAAACTTTGATACAATAAATAAATCAATTTTAAACCAAGGCTGATACCAACAGCTAGTTTTTCTTCTTGTTCCTGGGCTTTCCGCATGTCTGTATCCCACTCCCAAAACAAAGTCAGAAACTGCTGAGAATATTTGAAATGAAGATTCTGCCTGTAAAACAATAATGAGCACTGTCATACTTCATAAAGATATGAAAAAATTAACCATATTCAAAACAAAATTGATTTGACACAATTCGCACTATAAAAGGAGAAGGCAGTAATAGCATAATAGCCTCTGAAAGCATCTCATGGGAAACAGAAAGGGTATATGAACAATTTACTCTTATTCCAAAAGTATTGTTCCTAACTGACCAATATATAAGCTATCTCACATGCCTTACCTCTTAAAAACTAGTGAGGATTTACTGTACTATCAACTTTCCAGAAAAAAAAATCATTTCATCTAAAAGCAGTTTACTTTTCATTTCTTCTTACTGAAGAACATGCATGCTCTGATATGATAAATGGATTCAATAAGGATATCATATCCATTTATCATGGAAGATTTCCAAACAGGAATATTTCACTTAAATATTTCCCCTCTTTGGCACAACAATGATTTTTAAGAAAGAACAGTGAACACAATTTAGTGAAAATATGCAAATTATTTATGATATAAGATTAACCTTTTCTACATAACTGAATACAGTTAACAAGAATAATGGTTTAAGACATTTACCTGAAGTTCAGCTACTGTACGTCTAGAACAAATATGAATTAATGTTATAGGAAGAAAACTCACTTGTTATTGGAAAGGGAAAAAAGGTCATCTTTATTGGTTTCTAGGAAATACATCTCAATTCTGTTAAGGAGTGAGGTTAACAGAATTTATCCGCTTAGGGAAAAAATAAGTAAAATCTATTTTTCACTGGAAAATTCAATATAATAGAATTTGCCTTAGGTTATTTGCAACAATGAATACTAAGAAATGATACAAATGTCATCGTGACTTAAAAAAAACAAAAACAAAAACAACAACTTCACCTTTGTTCTTGTTGTATTTTCCAAACACGCTCAATTTTTTCGTTAGTGGTTTTGACAGAAGCTTTTGCATTCATTTCGAACATTTTTCTCTTTGCAAGAAGGGCCTGTTTAATGTCAACTGTATAGAAAACATTCATCGAAATTTAGTGTTGAAAATCATTTTGTTTTCATATATACAAATCAATATGGGTAAATGTTGCCTCGGCAATGTGCAAAGACATATAAAATTTATTTTTTTATTTTTTTATTATGTTATGTTAGTCACCATACAGTACCGTATGGTGACATTTAAAATTTGTAATACAGGCATCATAAATGTCCAATCACTATGTTGTATGCCTGGAACTGATACAATATTGTATGCCGATTACACGTCAAAAAATAAAATAAGTAAAATAAAAATTATAACACAGGCATCATTTCAAAAAGCAAGATTTGCTCACTATTTTCTGTAAAATCTTTCTAGTACTAGTATCCCAACTCTAATTTTTCTAACTGCAGGTCACCTTTTCGTTTAGACATAATGAAAAGGGGATAATAATCAAGATATTTTCCATTATCAAAATGTGTACGGAGACTCCCAAAGACAGACTTTAATTTCCTTGTGAGAAAACGGCTAAAAGGCAAATTTTTCTAAATTTATAAAATATCCTCCAATTCAAGGGACATGTTTAGGTGGATTACCATTAGAATGCATTATAAAAAATGCACAAACGTATTTTCTTAAAAACGATCCTCAAAAGGATAAAAATAATTATATCGCACATTTAAAAAATTATTTTTCAAGCAATCTAGTGAGTGATGCTTTTAACTGTTTTACTACAAGAGACAAACGCTGCGGGTGTAAAAATTCTATTTAAATAAATGAATTCAAAAACATTTTTTAAATATTTTCACGGAGCTTTTTAACATAACACTTTTATCCGTTAAGTGCTGCATTTCACAGACTCTTAGTACTTCAAATAAAACTTTGCAAATCATATGATTTGACTTGATGGATCTACAATCAATAGTTATTTTTCAGTAGTCATGAAGGATCTGCATTATAATAAAAATATTTTATCCATCCGGAATTCATCTATAGTAAGAAGTTTATTAGACAGCTCACAAAGCAAGCACTTTGTCACCACCAAATAGAGCAAAGCTTTCAAAACATACTTTCTGGTAAGGATGATCTCTATCCAAGAGCCGTAAATTGACGTGAACTCTGCTAAGTGTGCTGCCCTGTAGTGCAGGTGGTGTAACTGACATCTGACCGAACAGCATGAAACTTAGGAGTTTGGATATGATTATATATTTCTCACTAGCTAGGAGAGTTCTTTAGTTTGCAGCTACACAGTTTGCTAATGAAAAAAAAAAAACAATAAAGAGGGTTTTTGGGGGGGGTTTTGTTTTGTTTTTGTTTTTGTTTTTTAGAGGATTCAGTGTGTGCTGCTACTCCAAAGAATAGGACACCGGAAAGTTATGAAAAGTAACTAAATTAAGAAAACTTAAACTTGACAGTAGATACTGATATATCACTAATCTGTGCACACAAAAGGAGGTACAAACTTTTCTCCGTCCATTTTCTTACACAGTACATTATATGTACACATGTATAAAATAATGGCATCATTCTTACCTCATCAATGTTAGTACCATTTTTACTTTTCCACATCAACAATGGAAAAGGTCAGTAAAGAAACTTGCAAAGTTGAATCACACTAAATACTTGTGTAGTATCCTACATACGAGAACAAGGCAGTAAAATCAGTGTTGTAGACCTCTCATTAACATTTCCATTTATAAAAGCTGTATGGTTTGGGACACCTGGGGGGCTCAGTTGGTTAAGCAGCTGCCTTCGGCTCAGGTCATGATCCCAGGGTCCTGGGATCGAGTCCCGCGTCTGGCTCCTTACTCAGCGGGGAGCCGGCTTCTCCCTCTGCCTGCCTCTCCCCCTGCCTGCCTCTCCCCCTGCTTGTGCTCTCTCTCTGCCTCTCTCTGCCTCTCTCTCCCTCTCTCTGACAAATGAATAAAAATAAAATCTTTTTAAAAAGCTGTATGGTTTAAAACTTTTTTTTTTCCACTGCAAATATCACTTAAGCATACCTCCAAGTCCTTCCAGCATCTGCTGTACTTCATTTCTGTGAAGAAGTTACATCAAACATTATTAAGGATAAACAACGGTCATATTTGTTTTGGAAGAAATGTCTCATTCTAGGATTTTACAGAGAATAATTGGTACGTTAGCCAAGGTGCCTCGATCTGGAGACTGAAAATGCTACGAACACATTACCCCACATCTTCCTCAAATGTTTCTGTGGAAGGCCTTTTTCGCCCATGTTTATCGGTTACTGGATTGTCTCCTGTGTTGAAATAAAAGTGGAAAACATTTTAAAATGAAGCATGGTGGTGGGCATTGAGGAGGGCATGTGATGTGATGAGCACTGGGTGTTATACGCAACTAATGAATCATTGAACATTTTATCACAAACTAATGATGTACTACATGTTGGCTAACGGAATTAAAACAATAAAACGAAGTATGGCATTTTGATCAGTTTTCAGGGAGCAATATCCTCACTGTGGAGTTTTTTAGGCCTCTTGCAAACAAAAGTTTTTTAAGGCAGACATAGGGAAGGAAGCATGTATGTGCCAGGTCAGCTGAAACTGGATCAGGGACCAGGACCATGCCATGGAGACAGTGTTACAAGCCTTTCAAGGTTAATGGCAGAGCACATCACCCAGCAGGTGTGAGATATTTTGGAAAGAAAGACTGTGGGGGAGCAGAAGAGCTGCTACCTAAGCCTCTGTAATCCCAGTTTGGGACGGGAGGATCAAGTGGACAACCTCTGGTACATGAAACTGCTTTTTACACACACACACACACACACACACACACACACACACACAAATGCAGAGACCTACACAGAGACAGACATACGCAGAGACAGAAAGACAGACAGACCCACACAGAGACAGACAGACACAGAGAGAGAGAGAGAGAGAGAGAGAGAGACCCACACAGAGACAGACATACACAGAGAGAGGCAGACAGACCCACGCCGAGACAGACACACACAGAGACAGACAGACAGACAGACACACACACACACACACACACACACACACACGAGGATTTTAGTTTTTACAACGCGGAGGACTCCAAAGCAGTGACCTGCCTCGTGTGCGGTATCTACAAGTGCTGTATCTGCAAAGGTGTGTGATAGCCAGTACCTTCAGCCTCTGGCCCACTCAGCTCTCTTCTCTCTTGTCTCCCAAAGTCATAGGCTGCCATACCCTGAGCCTCCACCGGGGCCTTCGCAGCTCTCCCCGGGCGCTTCCTCCCAGCCGGCGCCATCCCGAGGTGTCTCCTGCACCTTGTGAGCGCAAACACGCATTAAAGAAATGGGGACATGGTCAGTGAGCGATGCCAGGCAAGGGTCCTCTGTGCAGATCAGAGTGGGCGTGTCCTCGTGTCTCTCGTTGGACCGGGAGGGGACAAAGACGACGCGGACGGCGGACGCCTACCCGCCCCCGCCCCCGCCCCCGGCTCAGACCCAGGGCACGCGACCTGCCCCGGGGCATCTGAGGGCCAGGGCCTTCCGCCACATTCTTGCCTCTACGTTGGGACGGAGGCCATCCCCACCCCTAGGTCCTCGCGGGACAATGTGCTGGTCTGGAGGCCCAACCGTGGCCGGGACAAAAATAAATGTCCCCTCCGAATGGATGGGGAATAAGCGTTCTGCCCCTGTCCGGGGACGGTCAGGTCTGGGGGGGAGGGGGGGCTCCTCGACATGCCATCTGGACCCCAGGACGACCTCGGGGGACCAAACTGTGCGGCCGGGCGGCCGGGCAGGAGGGACAGACGCAGACGGCCCCTCCTCACCAGGTGCGACCTTCCCAGGAAGTGGGGACCGTCAGACCCGCTCCCCGCCCTGCCGGCCCTGCCAGCCCTGCCCTCAGGGCCCTCGTCATGTCCTGTCAGAGCCCCAGAGGACCCTGTGGGGACATCACCTCAGAGGTCAGCCCAGCCGCCGCTGTCCCACACCCTGATCCCCTCACGTCTGAGGAGAACCACGCCCCCCCCCATGGCCACCGGTCCGGCTCCCTACCCGCCTGGGCCTCCCTGAGGGTCCCTATGCCCCACCCCATCCTCTGCCTCTCTGTCCCTCCCTCCATCCCTCCATCCGCACAGCGACCTCCACACCACACCCTCCGCGATGCTCCTCTGAGGGCCAAGGGATGGAGAGGAGCGAGACAGCCTCGCCTGGGCGGGAGCGTCCCTGATTGGCCGGCACAGCGCGCATGCGGGAGGCGGGACCTCGGCCGAGACACGCCCCCTGGACCAACTGCCGCCCAGGCGCTGGTGCCGAGGGTCGAGGGTCGAGGATCGAGGATCGAGGATCGAGAATCGAAGATCGAGGATCGAGGATCCAGGACTGAGGCCCGGGCCGGGCCGTTGCAGCTCTACCGTTCAGGGACGTTTCACAGGCCGTCTTCCTGGGAAAGGACAAAAGGATCCGGGAGTGTGGAACAGGTAGGTGCTCAAGCCTCCGCCTTCCTGACGTGGGACACTTTAACAATTCCTGGCCAGTCTCCTCCCGGGGCCCTTCCCACCCACTGCTTCCACTCGCAGAGGAATAGCCATCCTCCCGCGTGTCCCGTGTAAACCACCCCCCTCCGTCTTCTAGGGTTTGTTTTTCGGTTGGTTGGTTGGCTGGTTGGTTGGTTGGTTGGTTGGTTGGCTGGCTGGCTGGTTGGTTGGTTGGTTGGTTGGTTGGCTGGTTGGTTGGTTGGTTGGTTTTTGTTTTGTTTTAGAGACCCGTGTATGTATCCTTGACTGTCCTGGCCTCCTGGTGTGTTGCCTGGGTAGTACAATAAATTGTATCGCGTTCTGCCTCGTGTTCCGCCGCTTCCTTTTTCGCCCAACATTGTGTCCTAACAGTATCACCTATACTATTCCGCGGAGCCGTACTGCTTTCATTTTCCCTGTTGTAGCATTCCACTCCTCAATTCATTCATCCGTTTTCTTGTCCATGGACATGTGGGTACTTTCCACTTCAGAGCCCTTAAAAGCGGTGACGCTAGGAATATTCTGATGTCTGGCATACGTGCAATTGAGTTTTGTAGCGTTTGAAGGAGTCCAAGAGTTTAGAGGAGTTAATGACCTATTGCTAGGTCACAGGCTAGGTGAGTATTCGGTATAGCCAAATTGTTTGCAGCTTATGACTCCCACCAGCAGGTTGGGTACTAATTGTTCCGTATTCTCACCAATGCTGAGTATAATCGGATTACATTTGGGTTTGGGGTGGTGGTCTTCTTTTGCATTTCTCCAACCACTAAGGAGATTGAGCTCCTTTATATGCTTATTGGCCATTTCAATTTCCTTTTCCATGGCATCATCTATGTGGGTATCATGACCTTTCTTCAAATGGGTAGGATGACTTTCTTACAGTTTTGTAGAAGCATTTCATATATTCCAGACATCAATCTTTTTTTTTTTTTAATTTAAATTCAATTAGCCAACATACAGTACATCATTACTTTTGATATAGTGTTCAATGATTCATTAGTTGCATATAACACCCAGTGCTCATCACATCACGGGCCCTCCTTAAAGCCCCTCACCTGGTTACCCCATCCCCTCACCCACCTCCCTTTCCTCAACCCTCAGTTTGTTTCCCAGAGTCAAAAGTCTCTCATGGTTTGTCTCCCTCTCTGATTTCTTCCCATTCAGTTTTCCCTCCCTTCCCTATGGTCCTCCACACTAGTCCTTATATTCCACATGAGTGAAACCATATGATAATTGTCTTTCTCTGCTTGACTTATTTCACTTACCATAATCCCGTCCAGTTCCAACCATGTCGATGTAAGTGGTAGGTATTCATCCTTTCTGATGGGTGAGTAATATTCCATCGTATATATGAGCCACATCTTCTTTATCCAGATGTCAATCTTTACAACAGTGTTTCCCCTCTGCCTTTTTATTGCAATAAAATACAAATAATGCAAATTTTACCTTTTAAGCCATTTTTGGATATAGAGCTCAGTGGCATTAAGTACATTCCCATTGTTGTACAATCATCACTGTCATCCATCTCTAAAACTTTTCATCTTTCTGAACTGAAACTCTGTACCCATTAAACACCTATTCCCCGTTCCCTCCTCCTCCCAACCCCTGGCAACCACCACTGTACTCTCTTTCTCTATGAATTTGGATATCTCATACATACAGTATTTGTCCTTCTGTGACTGGCATATTTCACTGAGCATAATGTCTTCAAGATTCATCCATATTGTAGCATGTCTCAGTTTTTCTTTCCTTTTTGAGGGACAGATAATGATCCACTGTAGGTATATGCCACTTCCCCCCCCCCATCCATCTGTTGATGGACACTTAGGTTGCTTCCACTTTTATCTATTGTGAATAGTGCTATATGAGCACAGGTACACAAATATCTGTTTGACTCTGTCCTTTCACTTCTTTTGGGTGTATACTCAGAAGTGGAATTGATGGATCGTACCATAGTTCCACTGTTTAGTTTTTGAGTTTCCGCCATACCGTTTTCCATGGAGGCTGCAACAGTTTACAATCGCACCAACAGTTGCACAATGGTTCCCTTTTCTCACATCTTCGCCAGCAATGGTTCTCTTGTCTTTTGGGGAGTGGCCATTCTAAAAAGTGTGACTTACCCACAATGCTAGGCTTACAACAGACAGTGGGATGACAAAAATAAGGGACATAAGTAGTATAGAACAAATTGGTATGCGTTGCTTAAGTAAGTAGTAGTTGACTTTATAATGAAATAATGTGATAAGAAGTCTGTGGGTCTTTTTCTGTGAAAATCTTCCTGTGTGTCAAAAGGGACCCTGCCCATTCACAGCGGTCACCAACAAGAGGTGATCAGGAGACTCTCCACTGTAACAATCGGTGATACAAGGTGAAAACACCTTGTAAATGCTAACAAACATTAGATGATATACAGACATCTCTTCCTTAGAAGAAGCACTAGGAAATAGTGCACTAAGCAGAAAAGCTAATCTCTTTCTTCTTGCCCTTGTAGTTCCCTCTCTGCCTGAATCTTTTTTTTTTTTAAGATTTATTTATTCATTTATTTGAGAGAGAGAGAACGAGAGAACAAGCAGGAGGGCCAGGAGGAGAGGGAGAGAGGCTCTCAAGCAGACTCTGCAATGAGCACAGAGCCTGATGCAGGGCTCGATCTCACGACCCTGAGATCACAACCTGAGCCGAAACCTAGAGTCGGTCGCTTAACTGACTGTGCCACCCAGGTACCCCAAAGATACATTTATTTATTTGAGAGAGAGAGAGAGAAAGAAGGAGGGAGGGAGGGAAGGAGGGAGAGAGAGGGCACACAAGCAGGGGTAGGGGCAGGGGGAGAGAGAGAGAATCTCAAGAGAACTCGCCACTGAGTGCAGGGCCCGATGTGGGGCTCGATCTCACGACCGGAGCCCAAATCAAGAGTTGGTCGCTTAACTGACTGAGACACCAAGGCGTCCCTCCTCTCTGCCTGAATCTTTAAGAACTTTCTGCCATTGGCTCATTTCCAGCTTTGCCTTCCCATGTCTACTGATTCTTTTTAGCCCCACATCATTGCTGCATAGGAGAAAGTGTAGCTCCCCAAAAATGTCTGGAAAGGACACATGACAGGAGAAGCTCAAAACTATGGATGGTGGGGCGCCTGGGTGGCTCAGTTGTTAAGCGTCTGCCTTCGGCTCAGGGTGTGATCCCAGAGTCCTGGGATTGAGCCCTGCATCGGGCTGCTCCGCTGGGAGCCTGCTTCTTCCTCTCCCACTCCCCCTGCTTGTGTTCCCTCTCTCGCTGGCTTTCTCTCTCTCTGTCAAATAAATGAATTAAAAAAAAAATCTTAAAAAAAAAAAAAACCACAACTATGGATGGTTATCAGAGGGAAGGCCTTAGCCCATTTTTTACACTGATCTAAATTCTACAATAATTGCAGCTACTGCCTATTGAACACAGGCTTATCTCAGGCATGGTGCCGAGTGCTTCGTATGCATAATCTCCACCACATCCCATCAGGAGATCCTTAATATCTGGGCACACGTGCTCTCTCTCTCTCTCTGTATATTATATATAATGTTAAGATTGAGCAGTGAGTTCAGGTGTTATTAGTTTTCCTCATTCTTTACAAAGTTCCCTGTTACTAGGGTGATGATATAATGTATCATCCAAATGGAGACAAGTTTGAGAGTGAAGGAGGGTGTGGCACAGGACAACCAATGTAAGCCAGGACTTGCCCCCAGGAAAACCATAGTGTATGCTCACTCCACATATCGGCCTCCATGTAATAGATTTGGCAGCCGTTGAGAGTTATTACATAGATCCATTAATTCATTAGGTGTTGTAAAGTGGTAATTTTCTAACTTTATTATTCTTGTTGCATTTATTGGCTGGAATTGTCCCATGAAGGGTAACTACAAACCACTTTGTTTTCCTGAAATACAATCCACACAAGAAAGGCAGAATTATTGCTTTATTCTCTCCCTTTTCAGGGTGATGGGTTGCTGTCTTCTGGTCTCTTAAAGTGAACAAGGATCATTTGGGGACTTTTTCAGTATTGCAATGAACTCATGAGTATTAATGTATGGTGATTCACCACTGCAGTTATTATTCCTTCTGATGCTCACATTGTTTGACATTTGGACATTGGGAGCCCCTTCACATGCCTCTGGTGTCTTTTTGACATAACCTCAACATAGAGCCTAACTTTTGGATACTCTAAGATGTTCCATACTTATCTTATCCTTATTCTGCCCTGGATCTGAAACCAGCCATTTCTCCAAGGACCTCTGGTTTCTTCTAGAGATCGTAATGTGGGCACTAAGGGTTCTCTTTGTTGCAACCGATAATGTTCATTGCTTCCAAGTCTTTGCAGTGGACAGAGCTAGGAAATACATTTCTTTGAGGGTCCATACTGACAATCAGAGTTCATACTGAATGAGTCCATGCTCATACTCAATGAGTTCCTGCCATTTCCATTCAAATTTAAGATTAATTTGGTCTTATATCTGTGTCTTTTGTTTTAAACTGAAATTCCTGAATTATTTTTTTAATTTTTAAAATTTTTTTATTATGTTCTGTTAGCCACCATATAGAAATTCCTGAATTCTAATGGCATTACTGTAATTACTTACCCCCTTTTCTGTGTGTGTGTTTGTGTGTGTGTGTGTGTGTGTGTGTACGCGTGCACGTGCGCCTGTGTATGTATGGTATTTTGCAATAAAAAGGCAATATTATTACTAGTAATGTGATTTCTTAATATAGCTCAAGATGCCTTGTTCTTTTTTTATCCTTAAGGTATATTGCATTGGGGATACACAGTAAAATTGCAATATATATATATATATATATATATATATATATATATATATATGGGAGAGAGACAGAGAGAACAGGAGCAGGCGGAGGGGCAGGAGGAGAGGGAGAAGCAGACTCCCTGCTGAGCGGGGAGCCCGACGTGGGGCCTGATCCCACGACCCTGGGATCATGACCTGAGCCGAAGTCAGACACTCAACCGACTGAGCCACCCAGGCATCCCTAAAATTGCTATATTTTAAAGTCATTTGAAATAGTTCTGTATTCTGTATAGTTAAACCACCAATTTGACATATACAGCTTGCACAACTGTGTCATGTGATTCATTATTTATTTATTTTAAGAGCTTGCCTTTTAAATTAAATTGTTTCATAATTTCATGAAACACTTATGGATTCTAAAACCAAACTGAGAGCAGGATACTTTAAGAGAAGAAGCTTCCACTTCTGTAATCTCCACCCAGGTCCTTCCTTTGTAACCATTTCCAATATATTTTTGTTTATCGTAGATATCTGGCTCTAGATAGATAAAAATAAAGACATACTCTCCCTATTTGTTAGCTAAAACATAACATTAAATACGTTGTTTTGTTCTGCACTCAGCAGAAACATGCCAGGACGTTCAGGGCACATGGGAGGACTGCCTTTAGTAATATTATGATGAAATTTTACAGGGAAGAGAGATAGTGACTAAGTAAGTACTTTTCTATTTTACTGATGAATATAGAAATGCAATTCTATACTGAAACAGAAAAACATTCTACTTGTGAATATTTTAATCGCTCTGTGTTTTATCTTTTAAAATAGGTAGCTATCAGTACAAATGTGAATCTGTTACCTCATATTAGATCACATAAACCACAAAACGTTACTTAATAACTACTTTTTAACCACATTCTTCAACAGCTAGCTAGAGACTGTTTTAGGCTCATCAGTTGGTATTTTTCTGGATGTAGTTAGTGTAAACTAACTTTATAAATGTACAGTTGAAATCTGCCCCTGTACTAATTAATGATGGTCTTGAGATAAGTCAAGTCCTATTTGTATGTTCGATTCCAAGTAACAAGGGAACTGTGTAATTCAGAAAAGTAAACAGTGCTTACAACTCACCTTTTAAAATCCCAACTAATCATTCTAAGGTCAAATCCAATGTTAACATTATTATGTGGCTATATCGTTCTTTGCGTGTGACTACTTATTCTTTTTTTTTTATTTTATGGGGGTCGTGGGGCAGAGGGAGAGGGAGAGAGAGAATCTTAAGCAGGCTCCCCACCCAGCGTGGAGCCCGATGTGGCACTCGATCTCATGACCGTGAGATCGTGAGATCATAACCTGAGCCGAAATCAAGAGGTGGAGGCTTAACCAACTGAGCCACTCAGGCGCCCCTGCATGTGACTGTTTAGACTCAGTATTAATTTTTCTTTCCTTCAAAAGCATGGGAATTCCCATGCGGTATTAAATCCACCATGCAACAAACATGGTGTTCAGCCCCTTACGCAGACATCTGTTGACCACTATTTCCAAACTACTTGTTGTACGGGACCAGCTTTCAGCATATCGATGGTAGTCTTCAGTATACATAAGATTGTTCAGTGATGCAGCAATTGCACTACTGGGTATTTACCCCAAAGATACAGACGTAGTAAAGAGAAGGGCCTTATGCACCCCAACGTTCATAGCAGCATTGTCCACAATAGCTAAATCGTGGAAGGAGCCGAGATGCCCTTCAACAGATGACTGGACTAAGAAGATGTGGTCCATATATGCAATGGAATATTACTCAGCCATCAAAAAGAATGATTCCTCAACATTTGCTGCAACATGGACGGCACTGGAGGAGATAATGCTAAGTGAAATAAGTCAAGCAGAGAAAGACAATTATCATATGGTTTCACTCGTTTATTTATTTTTTTAATAATAATTTTTTATTATGTAATGTTAGTCACCATACAGTACATCCTTAGTTTTTGATGTCGTGTTCCATGATTCATTGTTTGCGTATAACACCCAGTGCTCCATGCAATGTGTGCCCTCAATACCCATCACCGGCCTATCCCAATCCCCCACCCCCTCCCCTCTGAAGCCCTCAGTTTGTTTCCCAAAGACAATAATTTAATCATGGAACTGAAGTTTAAAAAAAAAATTAAAGCCAATAGATATTTCTACATCTTTGGTGTTTAATACAGGAGTAGCTATCCTCCACACTCAGGAATTTTATTTATAAACCCTCACCTATTGTTTGCTCTCCCTCTTTAGACTAGATGTAACTGAAATTCGGGTAGCTTCAATGATCATCTTTGTGATATTTCCATTTTGAGGAGAAACAATGTGGGGCTATACGGTAAATATGAGCTTTTAAAATTATATTTAAGAACCTGTGAAATATTCAGAAAAACAATACTGCGTTGCTGATTTTCTCCAAAAAAAAAAAAAACCCTCTGCACTGTATTTGTGCTGATTTGGTGCCTTTACCGTTTTTCTTCATATTGTAATTTGATTACCCTATATACTGTGCACATTTACCCCCTGCGTGTTGAATGTATTACCATAGACAAGCAAATGACCTCATTTCCCCCAGACAAAATTAAATTCAATAGTTGAACTATCTTTTATAGGATAGAATTTATCTCATACATTAAATGTTAAAGCAAATAAATCCAGTATAATATTCTACATTTAAAACTTGTAACTCAATATTAGGAAAGAAAAGTTGATAGTCTGCATTTTTAATAAACTACTGTGAGGTGAAGGTTCTCATATTTGAACCTCATGCAATGTTTTATTTTCTGCTTGGTTGCTGACCTCAGTACTTGAAAAAAGTTGGTTCTTAAGAGGCCACTGTCATCAAATCAAGCTTTGCGTAGGAAGAAGTCTCACAGAGAGAACAAACTACTCTGTCACAACAACCTCAGTCCATAATACTGGCTAAGTGACTAATACATGCCCACAGTGTTAAGAAGAAGAACGAGGGTGTCGACGGCTAACAAGTAACATTTCTTCAACACTTATTATGTGCCTACAGGTTTGTCCATCATTGCTTCATCTGACTCTCAGAATCATCCTATTTTTTAAAAAAATACTATTTTATAGATACACAAGAGCAAATCTGTTTTGGCAAACAGATTTAGGTTGATGGTTCTAGATTTAGAAGATTTCATGCCTAATTAATTTCATTATTTATTTTAGATTAGCAGTGCTGGGAGAATCCTGATTCACACGGATAAAAATGAAATGGGCTGCCTTGTACAGTTTTACAGCTCAGATATTTGCAGTCAGAATGCAGAAAATGGTGTTTGCGAGCAGACGCCAGGGCAGAGTTACACTCCTCCTAATCAGTGATGGTGTGCTTTTCCAGAATTGGCAGGACAAGCATTCTTTAGGTATCTGCACAAAAACATATTAACTCGATAACCCACGTGTTGATGACCTTCGACACAGTAAAATATATGTAGGATAAATCCCACGGTTATCTGTTAGCTGGTCACTGGTATAAAACACTGCATGTGTATAAAAGGTTGGCCCAAACCTCTATGGCCCTGTATGACCTCTGAGTAACACCATGAGGCTCTGTGGAAGTCTGGAAAGTGCAGCTCTGATCTGGTTACTCCTTTAGGCCGCGTGCTTCAGCTTACTACAGTCTTGCATACTGTCTGCAGTGGGAGAGATGCAGTGTCACAGTATGAGGCTGACTTTCTGCTGTATCCCTTAGGGTGCCAGTGTTCTGTCACCTGGACTCCCCACAGGACTAAAGATCCTCCTGGCAATAATGAGCTACAAGAAGTCAGCAACTAGTGTTTTTGAAAAACGTCTCCATCTTTACACCCTAATATTTGAGTGTGTCTTTTACTAAAGCCTCACACAATTGGTGGTAAGAAATTATTTGAATTGATGATTCGTGGTGTGAATAAAGCCCTTAGTCCTGGACCTCAAGGCTGGAAACTACTCACGCAATGGGCGGGTTTCCTCTGTGGTGTCATCACTCGATAAATGGTTAAGCTTTGTCGGTGTTCCACGGGAACTGTGAGATTGTGATATAAGTTACTGCTGTATGCAGGGAGGCCACCTCCCAACTACACTGTAAGTTCTTTATTAGTCTTACTGTTACTATCATTCCAACTTTGAGAGCATACAATTTAGATACTGAAACTTGAACAGGCTACCCATTCATGAATTTGAGAAGTTTGAGAATCAGTGTTCCCCTATCAAATGTGAGATTAAGTTACTAGTCGTGACCTCAAATTCAAGTTGTAACTAATATTCAGTACTGAAAATAAAAGGGAAAACACTTAAAATTAAATAGTAAAATATAGTGATTTTTTAATCAAATTATATTACTCTGAAGCAATAAATGAATAACTTGTTCTACTTCTTTATAGGTAGCTCACGGGACTGAAAGTGAATGGTATTTTGGAGACTCCGTTTACTATTTCATGTTTCGACCAGCAGTTTAATAATTTTGTAGATAATGTATCTTCCTATGGATATTAAACAGGAGTAGGCAGGGGCGCCTGGGTGGCACAGCGGTTAAGCGTCTGCCTTCGGCTCAGGGCGTGATCCTGGCGTTATGGGATCGAGCCCCACATCAGGCTCCTCTGCTGGGAGCCTGCTTCTTCCTCTCCCACTCCCCCTGCTTGTGTTCCCTCTCTCGCTGGCTGTCTCTATCTCTGTCAAATAAATAAATAAATAAAATCTTTAAAAAAAAAAATAAATAAATAAACAGGAGTAGGCAAATTTTTGCTAAAGTTTTCTATTTCTTATTAACAGATGTCAGGTAACACTATGAGTAAGATCCATTCGGTGAGATATCAATCCTCCCATCTGACCCGATTTTTAATCTGATCCAACAGTTCTGCAGCCCCTATGCTACGTAGTGAAACAATAAGAAAAATAATGGAGTAATGAGCATGTACTATAGTTATCTTAAGCAAGAGAAAAGCATATTGAACAAAAGCCAGTAAGTCTATATTCCTTAAAAGGAAAAAAAATACACATGTGTGAATTAAATACACAGAGAACACACTGGAGTACTTATTTTGCCTCTGTGCCTGATGGCTCAAGTGAGGATCTTCTTAAAAGTTTGAAATCCACCACAACTTCTTTATCCATTCATCAGTTGATGGACCCTTGGTCTCTTTCCATGATTTGGTTATTGTTGATAATGCTGCTATAAACATCAGGGTGCATGTATCCCTTCGAATTACTATTTTTGTATGCTTTGGGTAAATACCTAGTAGTGCAGTTGCTGGGTCTCAGGGTAGCTCTATGTTTAACTTTTTGAGGAACCTCCATACTGTTTTCCAGAGTGGCTGCACCAGTTTGCATTCCCACCAACAGTGTAGGAGGGTTCCCCTTTCTCTACATCCTTGCCAATACCTGTTGTTTCCCATGTTGTTAATTTTGGTCATTCTGACTGGTGTGAGGTGGTAGCTCCTTGTAGTTTTGATTTGTAGTTCCCTGATGATGAGTGATATTGAGCATCTTTTCATGTGTCTGTCAGCCGCCTGTATGTCTTCTTTGAAAAAACGTCTATTCATGTCCTCTGCCCATTTTTATTTTTTTTTTTTATTTTATTTTTTTAAAGATTTTATTTATTTATTCGATAGAGATAGAGACAGCCAGCAAGAGAGGGAACACAGGCAGGGGGAGTGGGAGAGGAAGAAGCAGGCTCATAGCGGAGGAGCCTGATGTGGGGCTCGATCCCATAACGCCAGGATCACGCCCTGAGCCGAAGGCGGACGCTTAACCGCTGTGCCACCCAGGCGCCCCATCTTCTGCCCATTTTTAATTGGATTATTTGTTTTTTGGTGTTGTGTTATACACACACACACACACACACACACACACTCACACAGGAATATTACTCAGCCATAAAAAAAAAATAATGAAATCTTTCCATTTGCAACAACGTGGATGGAGCTAGAGAGTATTGTGCTAAGCGAAATAAATCAGTCAGAGAAAGACAAATACCATATGATTTCACTCATGTGTGGAATTTAAGAAACAAATGAACCTGGAGGGGGTGGGGAAGAGAGGCAAACCAAGAAACAGACTTTTAACTATAGAGAACAAACTGATCGTTACCAGAGGGGAGGTGGGTGGGGAGAAATGGGTTGAATAGGTGATGGGGATGAAGGAGGGCACTTGTCAGTGATGAGCACCGGGGGGCTGTATGGAAGTGCTGAATCACTAAATTCTACACCTGTAACTAATATTACACTGTATGTTAACTAACTGGAATTTAAATAAAAACTTGAAAAAAAAAAGTTTGAAGTAGTACTTAAGACTTAATGTTTTGGCCTAAGGGGAAATCCTTCTCTCTCTCTCTCTCTCTCTCTCTCTCTCTCTCACACACACACACACACACACACACACACACAAATGCAGTATTTAAAGAGTAAACTGTCCCTTGATGTCAAATATTCACTCATGGTGGAGGACTCACTTCTTCCTGCATAAGATAAATAAGTTGGAATTTAGAAAAAGAGAGTATGTTTGGGCTTACTTTAAAAACAGGGAAAACCATAAAACAAATAGAAGAGTGGGCTCTAGTGGCCATAATTAAAATATTGAACCACGAGAGACTGTGGACTCTGGGAAACAAACTGAGGGCTTCAGAGGGGAGGAGGGCGGGGGACTGCGATAGGCCGGTGATGGGTAGTAAGGAGGGCACATATTGCATGGTGCACTGGGTGTTATATGCAAATAATGAATCATGGAACATTACATCAAAAACTAAGGATATACTGTATGGTGACTAACATAACAAAATAAAAATTATTAAAAAATAATAAAATAAATAAAATATTGAACATACATTAAAACAGGAGAAAGACAGCCCTCTCCTCCAAATGGCAATATTTTTGTTGTTGTTGTTCTGAACAATTCATGAAAGGAATTTCGGTAACTTAGAAAGAGAATACATTTAACTGTATTTTATTTATTTATTTATTTTTATTCCAAACTAATTCTCAGACAACTTCATGCTTATGAAATCAAATCTTTCCAACTGAAAATTTCATATGGTTACGCATGTAAAAAGTGCACCAGGAAAGACAAGGTGTGAGAATTAATTGTTCACGTTTTTAGATGAGCATACAATCAACTTTCCATGTGCTCACTGAATATTAAACTTGCAAAACAAAACTTTCTAGGTAATTAATCTCTAAAGATAGGCACAAAAAATTTAAACCATAGGTAACTAAGTACATGTATATGTTAATAAAATACTTTCAATCAATGCTAAGGGCAGGTGTCATTTAATAGTGGACCAAAGTCAATTAAATGACATTTTAATTTTTTTGGTGGAAATGGCATATTCACAACTCCATGTCTCACAAGTGATATTTACATATCTTATTCAGTTGTCTTAATGACTTTTAGCAGTTTTGTTTATTCTGGGGCACAGACTCAAGTTGCTTTTAATAAATTCTGTAATTTTGTGGAGTAGGTTGTATTTCAAATCTTATTTTCATTAGAATTGGTTCTGTAACTTAATGAGTATATGCAAAAGGGTGTATTCTTTCATTAGTTTTTTCTTTCAGAAAGAGCAACGTAACCTCCTATAATTGTACTTCCTATCTTTTGGGACTGATACAGATTCACTGAAGCAAACTTAAATGTAAATCATCTTTATTGCTTAAATTTAATTGACAGTGTTAGGGAGAAAAAGTCACCTTTACTACCAAAGGTCTGAACGTTTCCTGCATATAACTTTGGAATTGCTGCTACTCACATAACTGGTTAGGTCTCACTTGGGTTTACACAGAAAGAGAGCCTTGCACTTAAACAGGCCAACGAGTAACAAGATGTGATCATTTAAACTAGAATTGTTAAACCACAATTATCATGTTAGTTAGTTCAAGTCCTTTCTTCAAATGTCATCAAAATAATAGAGAATGAAGAGACTTTCGAACAATTGCCACCTCTTGTTGCTGCTATTAAATGAAAAGAGAGAATATACTTGTTTAATATTTATATAAGGATTATACCTACAACAGCAAATTGACTATTTCAATGTTTAAATCAATCCTTAGTTTTCACCTTTAAATATTATACTACTTACATGTTCCATCATAAAGTGTTTTTGCAACATGGCCATTTCTTTCCTAAGTTCACTCTGTTCACCAATAAGAAAATTTTCCTGATTCTTCTCTAAGTCTTCCATACTCTAAAACAAAAAGCCTAGTCTAGTTACAAACCACCATTTTTCTTCTTATGTTCAAAACATGCAAAATTAAATTTCAAAACTACTACATTTTTTAATATTCCAGTGATGGCCATTATCTATTTGAAATAAAAAAAATTCTAAATCACACACGTAGACAAAAACATTCACTAAGAAAAATTTTAAATATCAGATTTGAGTGAAATATTATTACTTTTTTTTAAGTAGGCTCCACACCCAGCATGGAGCCCAACATGGGGCTTGAACTCACAACCCTGAGATGAAGACCCGAAGTGAGATCAAGGGTTGGACGCTTAACTGACCGAGCCACCCAGGTGCCCCGAAATATTCTTATTTTTAGGAGACACAACTACGGTACACTTTGCTCAAAATGATGGGTTAAGGGGCGCCTGGGTGGCTCAGCGGTTAAGCATCTGCCTTCGGCTCAGGGCGTGATCCCGGCGTTCTGGGATCGAGCCCCACATCAGGCTCCTCCGCTATGAGCCTGCTTCTTCCTCTCCCGCTCCCCCTGCTTGTGTTCCCTCTCTCGCTGGCTGTCTCTATCTCTGTCGAATAAATAAATAAAATCTTTAAAAAAAAAAAAAAATGATGGGTTAATGTCAAGCAGTTAAGGTCAAGGTCAAAATGGACCCCAAAATAGAAGAGGACTGGAAGTCCATATCAACAAATGCTGTAATTTTGAAATCCAGTAATAAGCTTTCTAACACCAGGTAATAACACATTTATTATCAGTAATAGTCAACGTAATATGATTTCCTGAGAGGGAATAAAATGATCTGTGATGTGACCTCTTCAAGTTATGAAAAACACAACCTACATTTTAAATTTTGCCATTCATTCAACAAGTGGTGAAATAGCGCATACCATGTAGAAAGTGCTGTGTTGAGTACTGTGGAGGAATTTAAAAATGACCACACAATCTCTTCCATATTCCAGTGCCAAGAGCAAATGTAAACAGAAATGATACAAAAATTTTATGATAGTTATAGAAGCACAACTTGTTGCAGCGACATAGCAGAAAAAGGAGATTGACGCCGACCTGGTTGGCAAAAGAATAAGATTTCAATAGGTGAAGAAAAAGAAGTTAAAAACATTTCCAGGGGAAGGACATAAGCAAAGCGTAGAAGTAATAGTTAGTCTAGACAAAGCATTTATCAGGAAGGGTGGGAATAAAGACAGAATGCAGCAAACAAAACTAAAAAGGGCATCATGTTATGGTGCATCTTTGAATATCTAAGAGTTTAGAAGGGGAAACTACTGACAGGCTTTCAGGAGGGAAGAAGTATCTCGTAGGAAGGTAATATCGCAGACCTATGAAGGATGGAGAGAGCAGATGAGAGTTTAATAGTAGAAGCAAGGGATGACGAGGTCCTCAACTAGGGCTGCAGCAGTGGGAATTCGAAGAAAGAATTTAAAGCATCACTGCAAGCGGCAAGTATCACACAGTCCAATAGTAACTGGAGGGGAAGGATAAGGAAATGCAGGAGTCAAGGAAGACACTGGATTTCCAACCCTAAGTGACAACACTGGGCAATAACATTTAGAAGAAATAATTTCTGTTACTTCATGAAACCTCCATACCAATCTATAAATGGTCTTCACAGAGCAGTAGAGCGACAAGCTCTCTACTTGGAAACAATTTTAATATAACTATTTTGTATATGTGTGATTCTAAGATTCTTTAAAGAATACTTATTTTGAAATTATACTGCTAGTTCTTAAACATTCCAGTTAGTTTAGAAGAGTGACATTTTACCGTGTATTTGAACAAGATTGTTTAAAGAATAAATCACGCGATCATCTCAAAAGCTGCAGAAAAAGTATTTGACAAAACTCAACACTTCCATGATAAAAACTCTCTACAAACTGGATACAGAAGGAATGTATCTCAACATAATAAAGGACACATATGACAAGCCCACGGCTAACATACTCAATGGTGAAAAACTGAAAGCTTTTCCTCTAAGGTCAGGAGTAAGACAAGGTTGCCCAACCTCACAACTCCTACTCAACATAGCACCAGAAGTCCTAGCTGGAACAATCTGGCAACAAAAGGGAATAGAAGACATCCAACCTGGAAAGGAAGAAGCAAAATTATCTCTGTTCGCAGATAGCATGATCTGATATGTAGAAAACCCCAAAGATTCTACACACGCAAAAATCCCTGTTAGGACTGATAAATGAATTCAGCAAAGTTGCAAGTTATAAAATCAACACGCAAATGTCAGTTGTATTTCTACACACTAACAATGAGTTACCCAAAAGTGAAATTAAGAAAACAATCCCATTTACAATAGTGTCAAAAAGAATAAAATACTTAGGAAAAAACTTAACCAAGGAGGTGAGAGACTTGTACACCGAAAACTATAAAGCACTGATGAAAGAAATTAAAGACAACATACATAAATGGAAAAATTATCCCGTGCTCATGGATTGGAAGACTTAATATTGTTAAAATGCCCATACCACACAAAGCAATCTACAGATTCAATGTTATCCCCATCAAAACCCCAATGCTATTTTTCTACAGAAATGCTTCTACAAAGCAATCCTACGATTCATGCGGATCCACAAAAGACCATGAATAGCCAAAACGACTCCAAGAAAGAACAACAACAACAACGAGCTGGAGCCATCACACTTCCTGATTTGAAAAATATATTCCAAAGCTACAGGAATAAAAACAGTGTGGTACCAGCATACAGACAGATAGATGTATACACCAATGGAACAGAACAGGGAGCCCGGAAATAAACTCTCGCATATACAGTCAACTGATTTTTGATGAGGGGGCCAAGGATACAAAATGGGGAACAGATAGTGTCTTCAACAAATGAAGCTGGGAAAACTTTATAACCACGTGCAAAAGAACAAAAGAGGGTAGGTCTCGTGTTAAGTGTTCTTAGGACATTAAAAACAATAACGACAACAGCACCCTGACCAAAAACAGAAGGGGAAGGTACAGGATCCCATCCACTCCCAAACGAGTATATAGCTGTGTGAAGAAGAGGTCTGTGTCACTGAGGATGATTCGCTAATGTGGAAATACAACTGAAGGTAATCTCAATTCACAGGCCTATGGTCTTACTCTGGCTTTTTTCATTCTCCTATATATCCGTGCTGTCTCTTGCAATTATAGGTTGGTATATAAAGCCACTTGTAGTCACTTTAATAATTCTGAAAGCAAATATGCCATGGAATACTTATAAAATGCAACTGAAAATAAAATTGGCTCACGCCGTTTAAGGAACATTGGCAGCACAAAGAGAAGTAAATGAAAGTACAATTGGCTGCTCTCTGTTTAAGAAACATTGGCAGTGCAGAGAAAAGTAAATGACATCGAGAAATGATTTAAGGACTTCCCACTTCCAAACTGTATATTCATCACTACTCTCCTAAGAAACACCGACTCTGGAACAAAGAACCATGATTAAATTGTTAAAAAAAAGGATCAGTTTCATGCACGATATGCATATTTCTTGGTAAAATTCCCAATCTACCATTCCCTGTTTTGAGTAACACCCACAAAACCATTAATGAATCTGGAAAGTAAAAGTACGTTTAGCATTTAGGTTAAATCAGAACTATGAATTCAAAATGGAAAATGCCTAATTAGTCTTAATTGATTGTAAAGGCATAAGCAAAATGTTTTAACATGTATTAAGAAAGAAAGACAATTATTTTCTACTTCCATATACATATTACACTTTACGAGAATATATTGTGTTACCAAATTCAACAGACCTTTAAGAATTGCTCATACAACTCTTTAATTGCCTGCATTCTCTGGCTCTGAACAGTTCTAGAGTGTTGCAAAACCTTTTGCTGCTGTCGAAATATATTCTACAAATATAAAAGAAAAAAGAAGCTGTGATGACCATAGGGTAAATTCAGAATTTAACAACAGAAAAATCTAGAATAAACTTGAATAGTTTTTAAACAAATATTTTTTAGTATCTTCTCTTTTATCAAATATTATGACCTAGTTTACGTCATTTGTGTTTACCAGTAACATACAAAAACACCACAATAATCTTATCTGCCAGTCACTAAGTAGGAAATTTCCTTTCTTAACAATATTCAAAACATATATCTTATTCTTGTTGATTTCAAAATCCACACGCATGATCCTTCCAATAATCCTTCCACGATCTTCCTTTTCCTCCACCAGTGATCTTGTTATATCCTTACTTAGCCACTCACTTTCAGAGTCATACATTAGATTTTGTCAGCCCGATAACTGAAACATCTACATGATGTTACTAATAGCAGAGACTTATAGAGGAACTATGTACAGATACTGTTCTGAACCATTTCAAATAAGCTTATTATAGAGGAGCTCATTTAAATCCCTAAAACAAAAACAGAAGCCCTGTAAGTTCTCTTATTAGACTCCCTTTCATAGATGAGGAAACTGAGGCTCAGAGAAAAGCAATTTGTCCCTGGTTTCACAGCTAGCAATTAGAAAATCAGAACTGGATCCCAAACATTATCGTCCCAGTGTCCGGGCTCTTGACCACTGTACTACACTGTTTGTCCATTTTCCCCAGCATTCCACCTCTACCTCCCTGTGTTTGTGGCTCACTCCCTTTCATGCTACAGCTCAGCACCCTAGCAGGATCCAACATCCATTGAACGGAGCACTTTCCACCATCTCCTGTCTGCACCCTCTGTCCTCATTTTCCCCCTTTCCAGCTAAATCCATGGTCGGTGGTTATACCTACACCCTTGCTTGTACACCTTGCCCCCTTCTCACTCTGTGGAGGTGCACGGCTAACCTCAGCCCAACCCTGGAAAATCCAACTCTCCAGCTGCTCAGACACAACCACAAACATGAGTACTGGTCTCATATAAGTTTATGATTGCTATGACACCAGCCCACATTGGACCGGAATGTTGCTTGGCAACGATATTTCCCTTGTCCATTCACTCGCCCACTCTCAGGAAAGAATTCCAGGCCTTCTCCTCTGCCCTCAAAAAGCAACATCTCCTCCACCATCCTTACTCCTAAATGTGATACAGGCCATTCCATTACGAGTGAGCCATGCCCTGAGCTCAATGACTCCGTTCAGGAATGAGCAAACGATCGAAACTAGATTATTGATAGCAGTCCAGGGGGCTTTTCTGCCAGACCTATGGAGAAAGGTTCTCTCAGTACGCTGGGGTTACTAACCTGGTAGTGAATCTAAGATTGTAAGATGCTATCATGCTGACCCCATGGAGAGGGCCTACTAGGAGATGGAGACAGAGCCCAGACGGCACTGCCTAAGCAACCTTTTCCCAGACTCATCCAGCTGTACCTGGCGCAAAACTCCTTTTGACTTCTTCAGATAAACCAAGACATCCCTCTTTTGTACTTTGGCAAATGTCTGTCACTTGGAACTGCAGCAATCCCAACCAAGAGAGGAAGTAAAGACCAAGGGCTTTTGTGAGTAGGATGTGTGCCTGTACTTCTCTGGTTTTCCTGAGATCGGGGCCCAACCACATAGCCAGCAATGGAAACAGGACTCTGGCTCAAATCTACGGGTCTAAGATGTGGCCAGGCTCACCATTCCTACTTGAGACTTGGTTACAATAGATTAATTATAAAGCTAAGCCTGATACCAACAGCTAGTTTTTCTTCTTCTTCCTTGGCTTTCTGCACATCCATATCCCACTCTTGAAACAAAGTTAGAAACTCCTGACAGTATTCATGATAAAGCTTCTGCCTGTAAAACATAATAATGAATAGTGTCATACTTTATATCGTTAAGAAAAAGGTAAACCCATTCAAAACCAAATTGGACATAAATTATACTATAAAGGGAGAAGGGGATGATCACAGCTGAAATTTTCTGATGGAAAACAGCAAAATAAAGTGGATGGCTTACTCTCATTGCTAACAGTCACTCACTCCTAACTGTCTAAGAGGGATGCTATCCCATATGCCTTAGCTCTCGAAAACTAAGGAAGATTTATTGCATTATAAATTTTCCCCCAAAAATGCATTTTATCTACAAGTGGTTTTGTTTTTATTTTTATTTTTTCATTTTCATTCATTTGCTGAATAACATATAGGTTGTGGAATGATAAATAGATTCAATGAGGGTATCATATTCACTTACATAACTTTCCCAAACGGTAATATTTCACTTTTCCCCCACTGTGGCACAATAAAGATTTTGTGCAAAAGAGCAGTGAACCCAATAGGGATAAATTTAAAAATTATTCAAATATAAGATTAATCTTTTCTACATAATTGAATACAGCTAACTATCGTAAGACATTTGCCTCTTACTCAGCTCGCATACTCTAAGAATGTAAATATAGTTTTTCTTATACTAGGAAAGCTCAATTATCATTTGAAAGGAGAAAAAGGGGGTTATCTTTATTGACCTCTAGATAATACATCTCTTTTCAGTTAAGGTGTGAACTTACAGGACTAAAGGAACTATTTGCTTAGATAAAAATCAAGCCAAACCTATTTTTCAATAGAGACTCCAACAGATAGAGGATAACAGTATTATTTTAGTATTATCACAAATACTAAGAAATGACACACAGTTTCTGGCTCCAAAAACCAACACCGTTACCTTTGCTCTTCCTGGGTTTGCCAAACATGCTCAATTTTCTGGTTAATGCTTTTGACAGAAGCTCTGGTATCCATCATGCATCTTTTTCTCTTTGCATAAAGAATTCTTTTAATGTCACCTATATTAAACACATATACTTATTAACACTTAATACTGAAAATTATTTTTTGCAGCTTATTCAAGACAACATAGGCAAGTTTGGTTCAGCAGCATTGGAAAGACAGTTGGAATTTTTTTTTTAAAGGCCTCACATCAGAAATCAAGATATTTGCTTCTTTTTTTTTTCTGTGAAATCTTTCAGTTACTAGTATCTGAATTCATATATATATATATATATATATATATGTATATATATATATATTTTTTTTTTGCCTGCACACACCTTTTAGTTAACTTATCCTGGAAAAAGAGCTAATAAACAAAAGTTACTGTCTCCCAAAATGTGTAAAAAAATTGGGGGTTTCTCAACGATAGTCTTTAATTTTCTCGTGGAAAGACAGTTGTAGAGGCTAGTATTTAATAAATTTATAAAACATCCTCCAAATGAAAGGACTCGTTGAGATGGATTCTTGTTAGAAGTCGATATATAAAACACACTTTATCATTCTATTTTAAAAGTGTCCAAAAGGGATACAAATAAATAAATGAAAAGAGAAGAAAGGTGTGTGCCTGCACGTGTACGTGTGTGTGTGTGTGTTAATTTAGTCAATGAGGATTTTAAGTATATTTGAGTTAAAGACAAAAGACCATGGAGAGTTTAAGGAAATAAAAGAATTTATTCAAAAATACTTCCTAAATATGTTTTTTAGTAAATAAATGGAGTTTTTCTTAATTCATTTTTAAAATGCGGCTTTGCAGTTAGTAAAATTTTTAATACCTCAAAAAACGCTTTCCTAAGCATTTGGTTGTATGTGATGGATCTGCCATCAATAGCTATTTTCCAGAGATCGTGAAAAGCTGCACTGTTATACAATTATTTTATATATCCAGTTTGCCACGTACAATAATCAATTTGTGAGACAGCTCACATACCGAGAACCTTGACACCACCAAATAGAGCAAAGCTTTTAATACATACCTGCTTGTATGATTGATCCATATAGAGGACTCAAAAATTGACTCAGACTCTTTACTAAGAGTCTTGCCCTGTAACCCAGTTAATGTTTAAGTGACATCTGAGAGAACTGAAAACTTTTAGGTTTATTGGTTCTGATCACACATTGCTAGCATGCTGGCAAAGTGGTCTTTAGTTTTCCACTGCACACTTTATTAGTGTACGCATTATGACAAAGACTTATCTTACAGGCTTCAATTTAAACTTCTGCACCAAAGAAAACAGCTAGAAAAGTCAAGGAAAATAACTACAATGAGAACATTAAAAATTGATATTAAAAACTGATGTATCACTTACTCTGGGACACAAAGTGGAAGAGAGATTATTTCATGCAAATTCTTCTGATATCCCCACAGTCCATCAAATGTAACCATGTATAAAATAAAAGCATCACTCTTACCTCAGCACTGGCAGCCCCATTCTCTGCACATCCACAATAAAAAGGGGAACTAGGGAAATCTATGAAGCCAAAACACACTAAATACTTAAGGAAAATCCTGTATCTGAGAACAAGGCATTAGATAACAGTGTTGTAGTCCACTGACTAACATTTCTTGTTAATATGTGTTATGTGGCTCAAAACAATTTACTTTTGCTGAAATAACTCCTAACTCATACCTTCAAATCTTTCCAACATATTCTGTAATTCATTCCTGTAAAGAAATGACATTAGGTATTTAATTAAGGGTACCTAAAACAGCATGCTTGTTTTGGATGAAATATATCATGCCAAGTGCTTCACATACAATACTTGTTACCTGAGCCAACCTTTATTTTTCTTAAAGTACCTTATGGGTCAAGTGAAAATCACTTTAAACACGTTACCCCACATCTGCCAGAAATGTT